>NC_064641.1:319181085-329181085 GCF_023864345.2 Schistocerca serialis cubense | reverse complement strand
CACTCGAACAGACGAGCTGCACAAAGACATAAATACTACACATCCATAAATGCGATTCACCAATGAGACAGAAACAGATCAAAGACTAAACTTCCTGGACCTTTCCCAACACACAAGAAAAATCACATCTATTCACCATTAGAAGGAAACCTACAATGACCTGTACAATCAACCATACCAGTTTAATAAACCTATAACACATACACAAGCTATGCACACTGAACAGATATCTACAAAAGAAAATGAGTACATAGCAGAACTAAACACAATAAAGCAAACAGAGCTGGACATTGAGTATATACGAAGACAATAGATAAAATGAACAACAAAATACAGATACAGACAACTTTTAATCATAAAGCGCACACAGACAGCAAGCGACAAATGGCACATATAACAACAAAACCACACAAAAGATAGCAAATGTATTGAAAAGACAGGGACTCAACACTGAATTTAGAACAAGCAACACAATGCAGAACAAACTGGGAGACGAAACAATAACACTGACAAATAGAGGCAATCTGCCATCTACGAATTAGTCTACAGCTGCTAGATACGTTGGCGAAACATGTAGGAATTTCGGGACACAACATTTGCAGACCATCTGATGGTGGCGAATCACCATGCAACAGACACAGAAAATGATTTGAAACTTCTTAAATCTATTAATAGTTTACAAATTAACAATGGAGGCAACATATCAAACACAAAAAGCAATATCCGAGGAAAAAAACGTACGAAATGAATACACATCAGTCTTCTATAAAACATGTCAGACAAAAGAGACACCACACATAAAATATTTATATATATGCATCTTGAAGGTAATGATAACGTCCCTGCAGATGCAATCTATGTCCAAACTCTTGTGGGAATCAGGTAAAGTTGTGAACACTGAGGATAATGGACGGTTAACACCACATGAGTTCTGTACGCCAAATTGAAGATTTGGGTTCGAAGGGAAGCGTGTTCAGATAACCGAAGCAGTAAAGGTGACCACTAAAGTAAAGCAGGAAATCCAGTCTTGAGATCCCATCCAGCACAAATGTTCATTTGTTGCCTACGAATATAATTCATTGCCAAATTGTGGGTGAGATCGGTATTTCTGTTACGTCACGTGTACTCGTACCTGTATGGCCGCTGTATCCAAAAGTGTCTGCTCTGCTGGAAACATCAGATAGAACAGACACGACACATGTTGCTGCTGTTGTTGTTGTGGTCATCAGTCCTGAGACTGGTTTGATGCAGCTCTCCATGCTACTCTATCCTGCGCAAGCTTCTTCATCTCCCAGTACCTACTGCAGCCTACATCCTTCTGAATCTGCTTAGTGTATTCATCTCTTGGTTTCCCTCTACGATTTTTACCCTCCACGCTCACCTCCAGTACTAAATTGGTGATCCCTCGATGTCTCAGAACATGTCCTACCAACCGATCCCTTCTTCTAGTCAAGTTGTGCCACAAGCTCCTCTTCTCCCCAATTCTATTCAATACCTCCTAATTAGTTATGTTATCTACCAATCTAATCTTCAGCATTCTTCTGTAGCACCACATTTCGAAAGCTTCTATTCTCTTCTTGTCTAAACTATTTATCGTCCACGTTTCACTTCCATACATGGCTACACTCCATACAAATACTTTCAGAAACGACTTCCTGACACTTAAATCTATACTCGATGTTAACAAATTTATCTTCTTCAGAAACGCTTTCCTTGCCATTGCCATTCTATATTTGATATCGTCTCTACTTCGACCATCATCAGTTATTTTGCTCCCCAAATACCAAAACTCCTTTACTACTTTAAGTGTCTCATTTCCTAATCTAATTCCCTCAGCATCACCCAATTTAATTCGACTACATTCCGTTATTCTCGTTTTGCTTTTGTTGACCTTCATCTTATACGCTCCTTTCAAGACACTGTCCATTCCCTTCAACTGCTCTTCCAAATCCTTTGCTGTCTCTGACAGAATTACAATGTCATCGGCGAACCTCAAAGTTTTTATTTCTTCTCCATGGACTTTAATACCTACTCCGAAGTTTTCTTTTGTTTCCTTTATTTCTTGCTCCATATACAGATTGAATAACATCGGGGATAGGCTACAATCCTGTCTCATTCCTTTCCCAACTACTACTTCCCCTTCATGCCCCTCGACTCTTATAACTGCCATCTGCTTGATGTACAAATTGTAAACAGCCTTTCGCTCCCTGTATTTTACCCCTGCCACCTTCAGAATTTGAAAGAGAGTATTCCAATCAACATTGTCAAAAGCTTTCTCTAAGTCTACAAATGCTAGAAACGTAGGTTTGCCTTTCCTTAATGTTTCTTCTAAGATAAGTCGTAGGGTCAGTATTGTCTCACGTGTTCCAACATTTCAACAGAATCCAAACTGATCTTCCCCGAGGTCGGCTTCTATCAGTTTTTACATTCGTCTGTAAAGAATTCGCGTTAGTATTTTGCAGTTGTGACTTATTACACTGATAGTTCGGTAGTTTCCACATCTGTCAACACCTGCTTTCTTTGGGATTGGACTTATTATATTCTTCTTGAAATCTGAGGTTATTTCGCCTGTCTCATAAATCTTGCTCACCAGATGGTAGAGTTTTGTCATGACTGGATCTCCCAAGGCTGTCAGTAGTTCTAATGGAATGTTGTCTACTCCCGGGGCCTTGTTTCGACTCAGGTCTTTAAGTGCTCTGTCAAACTCTTCACGCAGTATCATATCTCCCATTTCATCTTCATCTACATCCTCTTCCATTTCCGTAATATTGTCCTGAAGTACATCGGACTTGTATACACCCTCTATATACTCTTTCCACCTTTCTGATTTCCCTTCTTTGCTTAGAACTGGGTTTCCATCAAAGCTCTTGATAATCATGCAAGTGGTTCTCCTTTCTCCAAAGGTCTCTTTAATTTTCCTGTAGGCAGTATCTATCTTACCCCTAGTGAGATAAGCCTCTACATCGTTACATTTGTCCTCTAGCCATCCCTGATTAGCCATTTTGCACTTCCTGTCGATATCATTTTTGAGACTTTTGTATTCCTTTTTGCCTGCTTCATTCACTGCATTTTTATATTTTCTCCTTTCATCAATTAAATTCAATATTTCTTCTGTTACCCAAGAGTTTCTACTAGCCCTCGTCTTTTTACCTATTTGATCCTCTGCTGCCTTCACTATTTCATCCCTCAAAGCTACCCATTCTTCTTCTACTGTATTTCTTTCCCCCATTCTTGTCAATTGTTCGCTTATGCTTTCCCTGAAACTCTGTAAAACCTCTGGTTTAGTCAGTTTATCGAGGTCCCATCTCCTTAAATTCCCACCTTTTTGCAGTATCTTCAGTTTTAATCTACATTTCATAACCAATAGATTGTGGTCAGAGTCTACATCTGCCCCTGGAAACGTCTTACAATTTAAAACCTGGTTACTAAATCTGTCTTACCATTATTTAATCTATGTGATACCTTTTAGTAACTCCAGGGTTCTTCCATATATACAACCTTCTTTCATATATAATAATATTATTTATCAGTTTGACATCTGTTTGTCAAAATCACTACTTGTACTCCCAACTTTCACTGCAATATTCTCAATGAATGATCTCATCTGGAGAAGTTGTCTAAATGATAAATTCTCATCCAAAGAAATCGTGTGAGTAACAAAATTCTATGAACATTTTTTGATACCAAATTGTGATTCAAAAAATACTTTAGATTTCGGTAGTGAATAACACAGTTTTTCTTATCATAAAAAGCCGAAATTAATTTCTTTGATTTCTTTGTTACTTTCTCATGTTCCTGGCATTTTTTCAGAATATAAGGAGAAAACTAAATTATGAAAATGGCCAGGATATTCAATATACACTTCCAAAATGTTTTCTACATCGAAATCGACTGGTACATTTTCCACATCAAAAGTTTCATCAGTCTCTACAGAATGTAGTATAAAGTTGGATACTTGAAGATACTGCAACACTGCCCAGCTATTCATCCCAAGATGTACAGGATGATCAGAAAGAGTCTGAAAAGCTTGTAGGTGTTTTGCGCTGTTCTGAGAAATGGCTGCTAAAAAAATTCGATACATCGCGCCATTCCCGAGATACTTAACACTGAAGTTAGGCAGCCAGATCACCGCGCGAAAATTCGTGCAGCCTGCCAGTGTGGCCAAACATGTTCTTCGTTTGCTTTCCTCAAACTGAACAAAATTAGCATTTGTCCACCTAGCTTAATTTGATCACTTATGAATACATTTTAACTGATAATGAGCATTTCAATACGTGGTAAACCAAAGACCCCAGATGTCTTTGCATTTCCACATTATAGCGCGGCCAATTGCTTGAAATTGTGCGTGGAGATCTGATTGGCTAACTTAAATGCTAACTAACTCGAAAATCATGCAAGATCTCGAATTTTTTCTAAACAGTTGTTTCTCAGCACAATCTCGCCTACAGTATCCTTACAAGCTTTCCAGAATCATTTCGCTCACACTGTATCATGTAGGATTCCTAGTTTAGTCATCAGAGTTAGCTATGTACCTGTTGTATGCAACACCGCCTTTTCACGAACAATGAGCAATTCCCTCCTCTAATGAGTCCGTCGACAAACTGAATTTGTTCTGTGTTAGTAATAAGCTGCCCTTGTGTTTTTCAGCAGAGCTTCTGATGCGAAGCCAGCTGAAGTAATGTAGTAGGAGAGAACCAGTTCCTTTGTTTCTAGACATAGACTATGAAAGTTTTAGGACATTTCAATAAGCAGTATTGGGTCAATTTTCTCCTAGTGTATTACACTTGAATACATCCACACACAGCAATCTCTTTGGCACTTAGCTTTGTTTTAATATTGTACCTGTTAATAAACTTTTAAACATCTTAACTGGCTCCAGAATGAGATTTTCACTCTGCAGCGGAGTGTGCGCTGATATGAAACTTCCTGGCAGATTAAAACTGTGTGCTCGACCGAGACTCGAACTTTTTGGAAGGTAGGAGACGAGATACTGGCAGAAGTAAAGCTGTGAGTACCGGGCGTGAGTCGTGCTTCGGTAGCTCAGATGGTAGAGCACTTGCCCGCTGTAGGCAAAGGTCCCGAGTTCGAGTCTCGGTCGGGCACACAGTTTTAATCTGCCAGGAAGTTTCATCTTAACTGGCTATTAACGATCTTCCATTAAAAACGACACCTAACAAACTCAGCAACAAATGCAATTCTTTGCAACTCAAACTTGCAATCATCAGGAAAATATGCCTTTATTATCTTGAGCTGTTCCGATTTCACGTATAATACACATTTATCGATCATGTCAAAGAATTTTACGAATCGATAAATAGGAAATTTAATGCCTTACTACAATAATTACATCTTTCCATATTAAACGGCAGAAAAGAGAAGTCCGCTAGATTTATTTACATTATCACCATCATTTGTTCACATATGTGGGCGATCACTAAGTAACCATTTTAATTGGTCAGATTGTGAAAAATTATTGGTTCTGTATAGCGAGGTCTTATTTCCAGCATTTTATTTTGCAATGGAAACTCATTCACATTCTCAGAAATTAAATACAGTTGAGTGAACCATGTCTTGCAATAGCTGCTTCTGTGCAATTTAAACTTCAAATTTCCCTCACCATAGACGATATGCTGAAAGGTGTATACTTATTATTTAAAATTTTACTATGTATCTTTTCTTGTGTTTTGTTCTTTCTTTTGTAACATCTGTTTCAGTTCAACAAAGAGTGGCAGATAATTTATGAGGTTGGCTGAATATAGGTGTAGGCTGTATAATTTGGAATTCAGTTCCTGTTTTTTGGCTTACTGGCACTGAACACCTTCCTTTATCCACATGATTTCAGCATTACCTTTTGACTGTTGTGCTGCACATGGCATATCGTTTACAGTCAGATGTAGTTTCGTTGGTCAAGCATACACAGTCAAATTTGATGGTATGTATTGTTTTCTGTAGTTTGATGTTTATATTCTGGAATGTGTTTACGAACTACAAAGGACATACCAATGTGGGGATAGAAATAATCATTGTCTTGGATGTTGATACTCTTCTTTCTTTCTTATGATTGCTGAGAAAAAAGGTAACGCATTATACAAGAAACTGTTAGCTTCATTTACTTTTCTCAAATATGGTCACTGACGTAACCTGATTATGTGTAACAGCTCTAGGTGAAATCAAGTTCGTTATTGGAGGTTTCAGCCGGCCACCCGACTATACTGCCTGCAGTCGGTAGTGTGTAGATACCCAGATCATTCAGTGCTAGGTGGAGGTGACTTTAACCTACCGAGTATAAACTCAGACACCTATGGATTCGTTGTAGGAGGTGCACACAGAATCTTGGAAAGCACTTTCGAACATGTTTTCCAAAAACTCTATGGAGCAGCTAGTTCGGAAGCCAACTCAAAATGGAAATATTTTAGATCTTGTAACTAGAAAAAAACCGGACCTTATCGACGGCGTCAGTATAGACTTGGAGATTAGTAATAATGGGACAGTATCATAGTGACTATGGTTACGAAAACAAATAAATCAGTCAAGAGTGTTCCTACGCATAGCATCCACACCCCTATTTTATAGTCGATAAAAACATTTATTATTTTCTTTATTATATGTGATATCGTGAGAAAAAAGTATGTTGTCAGGGAAACAGTTTGGTTTTGCTAGTGCAGAGACGGTGTAACAATATTTTCACAAGCCACAGAAAATAGGCTGTGAGACATGTGCGGCTCGCGTTCTTGCCGTTCATAGCTTGGTGTCTTGTAATAGCGGTGGCGACTGGTTTCCTTCTTGTGTTCATGGCACCACTGAGTTTGCTAGTATTGTTTGTCCACGAGTGGCAGCAGCAGCAGTTATCGATAGCCAGTACTGTGGTACTATCTTACTATCTTTGGTGCGACCACTTGTATTTCTGGGTCGTCGTGTGTGGTAAGAAGCTCTGTTTCTGGACGGAGCAGCGAGGAGATCCGCAGCGCCAGGGCAGGTCAGGACCACTGGCAGTGTGCGGGCACTGTCGGATCAAGGGGCTGTAGGCGACGACTGAACCCTCGACGTTTGAAGTTGAGTGAACCTTATCCAGTAATGACACCTCCACTGTTTGATATGTCACTGATTGCATGTTGCTGCTCCCAATGTCAGTGAGACCAACCGCAACAAGTGGAGTCTGTCAGGCTGGCAGAAGCTATTAGCTGCCTTCTACTGCTTGATATTAGTTTGAATTTGGTGTTATTATTGGTGAAGTGGAACCAGCGGTATCTTATTGCCTAGTGGAGGCTAACACCCCAATTACCTGCCCTGGATTTCAACTGGTTTAATTATAAGAACAGTTATTACTATCACTGAAACAAAAATTGCTATAAACTGCCTGTATTATACGTCATATACAAATAGAAATAAGATATCAGATCACCTTAAGTTTGTTCTTGTTGTAATTTATTTGTTTCTTTTATTTAGTTCTCTCATGTTATCACCAGTCTGATTAAAATATTTACTGTTATATCGACTTTAATACATGTAAAGAACAACAAATTATATCTCTGTGCAAAGTAGGCCTATGCTGTATCTTTCCTTCAACATCTTTGTTAGAAGCAAGTTGTAAAGCGCATGCTGGATGCAGAAAAAGTCTCGCTGTCAGAGTGTAAATTAATATAGTTTGTGTGGAAGTGTGTGTAGTGATATAACAACTGGACATCAAAATGGAGGCAGACAGATGGACACTAACCGAAAAAAGTAGCCTATACTGTCGGAGTAAGAAAAAATTAAATTTACATCCATGTCCAAAGATAAGCTATAGTCATGGTGAAACAGTGGAGTGTGTTTCATCTTATTGTCATAGAGCCAGCACCCAGCATTATGCTAACAATAATAATGTAACTTCCTGAAACTATCTGAAGATGTACCTGAAACGGTTCGAAAACCAGTTGATGGAATAAAACATAATTATTCAAAAAAGTGCCTGGTAGCAATTTGTATAACTTGTTTACTTTCAACATAAAGTCGCGGTTTTAAATAATCCATAACGGATAAGCATAATTGTTTCTTCTTGTTCAAGTAGCCATGATGCTAGCAAGACGCACTTTAATCTGCCGCCTATGATAAGGTCTGGTATTGTTACTATTATGTAAACTACATATTTTAAATTATTGGAGAAGCAGAGAATAATGTTGTTCAAGTCTATCTCATATTTGCTGTAAGAATATTACTAATCTTGATCCTCTGGATTCCATATATGCTTCGCTGAGGACGAGCTGCCACGCCGCCATTAGCGGTAATATATTTATATGGTTTTATTGACAGGAGTTATATTTTTATTTCAGATTGAGAAAGCTGAGAACAATTATTCAATGCTGTTTAATGTTTTTTTTTAATCAACTTCAGTCAGTTATTTTTATGTAATCGGAACAAATTGATTCTGTGATACACCGACGTTCATTTAGCTGCCGCCATTTCATGAAAGCTTTATTCGCCGAATTTAATAATTCAGACATATATATATATATATATATATATATATATATATATATATATATATATACCATTGTAAAAAGAATCCACGTAAAGTAAAATTCGGCGATTTGAGTGCTGTGTGTCTCCGTGTTATAAAAGTGCAGCGATATTCAAGAGTGAACTAAGTTTGTAAGAAAGTAGTCAACGAACCTAATTGAATAATTTTAAACAGATACACTTCTTTACAGACAACTTATGAAAACAGTTGTGTATTTCAGTTTAGTTCACATTCTTGCTCATGTCATATTCTAGCCGGATAATGCAGTAATTGAATGAACATTTAGAACTGTAAACATATTTAAATATTTATTTTGGACGCTGCTAAATTTATGCATTCGCAATACGGTTTAAAAGGCAGCACGTGGCTGAAGAGAGCAGGTAAGTAGTAGTGTGCATCTCACTTAGATAATGAATTGCAATCATTTAGTTCCATTATGATTGACAAAAATTATGGGCTAAGTTTGAACAGATAGCGCTTTGGACAAGTACGTGCCTACTGAGTGGATTAAGGAAAGAAAAGAACTACGGTAGTTTAGCAACGAAATTCGGAAAATGCTGAGTAAGCAAAGGCTGTTGCATACACGGTTCAGAATAGAAAGCGCAAATGACGACAGGCAAACGTTAGTAGAGATTGTTGTGTCTGCGCAAAGACCCATGTATGAAGCATACAACTATTATCACCGTCATACGTTATAAAAAGTTCTGTCCGAGAACCACAGAAAATTCCTGTCGGGTGTAAGATTCATAGGCGGGTCTGAGGCTTCCATCCAGTCACTTGGCGTTTAAGAAATCGTTCATGCAGGGGAATCGTACAAACATACTGTTGTTCGACCATCGCATAGAGTCCTTTATGGATGACATAATAAGATCCATAGCATAGAGGAAAAACTGAAATAGCTGAAAACAAATATGGCACCAGGTTTTCGGATGAATCCCAATGCTGTTTTACAAAGTGTACTATATGGCACTTGCCACTTACTTAGACTGCATTTATCGCGAATGTCTCATCCAGCACAGAATCCCAAGAGACTGAAAAAGCGCAGGTGACTCATATGTATAAGAAGGGCAAAAGAATGGGCAAAAGAATGGAACCAATATCCTTAATATCGGTTTTCTGCATAATTCTAGGAATATTCTGAGTTAGAATATAATAAACGTCCTAGAAACCGAAAAACTAATGCTACCGAATTAGTGCTGTTTAAAAAGGATCGCTCGTGTGAAACTCAGCTTGCCCTTTTTACGCATGATATATACTGAAAACTATGGATGAAGGGCAACAGGCACATTCCATGTTCCTACATTTCCGAAAAGCATTTGACACGGTACAATACTGCAGCCTGTCATCGAAGACAAGTAATAGAACCCAGTATGTAGCCCTCAATGGCGAGTGTTCATCGCAGACAAGCGTATCGTCAGGAATGCACCAGGCTAGTGATAGGGTCGCTGTTATTTTCTATATACTTAAATAATCTGGTGGACAAAGTGGGCAGGAATTTGGTGTCTGCTGACGATGCTGTGGTGTGCGAAATGGTGTCGTCATTGAGTGACTGTAGTGTGATACAAGATGACTTAAACAAAATTTCTAGTTGGTGTGATGGATGTTAGCTGGCTCTAAGTGCAGAAAAATGTAAATTAATGAGGCTGGAGGAAAGGGGACGTTCTTTTCGAAGAACACTACTAGAAACCGGCTTTCGAAGCTTACTGCAAAACGAGCCTACTTCTGTCAACATTTACCTCACGTAAGGACCACAAGTATCAGAAACGAGAAATTAGGGCTCTTGTAGATAATTGTTTTTCTCTTGCGTAATTTGCGAGTGGAGGGGAAAGGAAATGACTAATAGTCTGAAAGGGTACTCTCCGCCATGCACCGTACGATGTCTTGAGGAATATACGAAGGCTATCCACAAAGTACATTACGTCTTAGAATTAAAAATAAATAAAGTATTGGAAATTCCAAAACGTAATGTACCTTGTGGACAGCCCTTGTATATGTAGATATAGATATAAGACATGTGTCAACACAGTCTGTGCTGTCATCAGTATTGATATACTCGTGTTTATTTTCAAGTCTGAAAATTATCATACTGCTGTAACATTTTATTTTCATCCTGATTTGCGTTGGTTTACAGATGTAATTGATGCACACATTATCTAAATGATGATCTGCATTTCACCTTTGAGGCAGATACAGATGAGACACTGAATGGGACTCCATTATACACAAGAAAAACAACAAACACGAAATCATAAGTTACAGGGAACTTACCATAACCAATACAATCATCCACAACCAATCTAATCATCCAATAACACATAAGAAATCACATTAAAAAAAATCATGTTCAAATGTGTGTGAAATCTTATGGGACTTAACTGCTAAGGTCATCAGTCCCTAAGCTTACACACTACTTAACCTAAATTATCCTGTGGACACACCCATGCCCAAGGGAGGACTCGAACCTCCGCCGGGACCAGCCGCACAGTCCATGACTGCAGCGCTCCAGACCGCTCGGCTAACCCCGCTCGGCTCTCGTTTCAGACATTTGCTATACAGACTGAACATAACACCCATGGACGAATGAGTACGTGGCAGAACTAAACACAACCAAGCAAATAGAGTTCGAGAACGTCAGTGATAAAAAGATGCGCGACCGCTACGGTCGCAGGTTCGAATCCTGCGTCGGGCTTGGATGTGTGTGATGTCCTCAGGTTGATTAGGTTTAAGTAGTTCTAAGTTCTAGGGGACTGATGACCTCAACAGTTAAGTCCCATAGTGCTCAGAGCCATTTTAACCATTTTTTGATAAAAAGATTATAGACAAAATGGACAACAAAATACACAAATCAGACAACACATAATCATAAAACACATCACACACAAATCAAGTGACAATAAACAATAAGCTGCACATAATGATAGACAACAACAAAATCACACACAAGAGAGGAAATATATTAAACAGATAGAGACTCAACATTCTGTATAGTACAAACAATGCAATACAGAACAAATGGGAGACAAACGATTAATACTGACCTGCACTTGCTGTCGACCTACATATGTGAGACAAACATGGAAGAATTTCAGAACCAGACACAGAGTATCTACAGGCACTAAAAACTAATACATCCATTTCAACATTTGCACATACATGAACACCAATGATAGCACAGACTGTTGTAAAACATGTTTTACATCTAAATGTACATATATATTCACCAAGTCACTGTATGGTGCATGGTGAAGGTCTAAGACTACTAGTCGCTTCCTTTTCTTTTCCACTAACAGATGGCAGAGAATCGTTATCCAACAATTATAGAAAATGATTTAAAACTCTTAAAACTAGCAATAGCCTGAATCAAAAGTTAATAAAGGAGGAAAGTTATTATGTACATAGAGCAATAGCTGAAGGTAAAACGTGCTAATATATACGAGTATTATTACATATATACCTACTGCCACGACACATACAGTAAATTTCCTGAACACCATTAAATCGTTAGATAATCATGGGTCACACACCAACTAAATGCACAGTGGAACAAATGAACAGCAAACAGCCCAAATAATACGCTAAATGTGTTGTGAGTAAATAAATAAAAAGGCATGTGGAACTGAAAAACCTTCTCTTATAAAGAAAATAAAAGTAAAAAGCATCTTAAATAATAGGAATAAAGGCTAGAAGACCCAAAAATGATAAGCAACGAAACAAGTAAGTTGGTTTGAACGAAAATAGAAAACCGTTTGTTTTATTTTTCAGGTACAGGCTGTAAGGAAATGTGTTGTATTTACAAATCTGTCAACAAAAATGCAGCTTACCACATTATATAAAGTATGTAGAAAACTATGTAAATAATTATTATCCACACCAGTATTCTATGGCTAAATTTCGCCAAAGCGAAAACATGAATTACTTTGTGTATGAGTTAGGTGAAATGTGCAGTTAACTACATACATAAATCAGTCTAAAACTGATGCCTAGTTATAGTTCCTTCATGTTTATATAAAGATCTTTCGGTTTAAATTCAAGTGTTACTGTAATGTAAAAATTTACAGACTGAAAAAGTAAATATATCTCACTGATGATAGCACAGACAGTGCTGAAACAAGTTTGGGGAAAGTAAAGATATCAACAATGTCTTGCTGAAGGTGGAATATCTTACCTATTCGGCACAAGCTAAATTTATCAGCACATGGTGATAATATTTTTTATTTTCAGGTAAGGCCAATATCTTAGCTTGTGGTCACTAACACTTGAAAAATTATAATAATGGTGATGATGATGACTGATTTAATTGGCTTAGGGGCTACTACCAGCTGAAAGAAAACAATGACTGATTTTCTTGTGTACATCTGAAAATTGTAATTTACAAATGATTTTAGAGACCGTGTAAATAAGGAAAGTGATGTGAATTGTAAGCCGTGTGTCGGCTCTCAACATATATCGCGCTGTTAAGATTGTTCTGAGTCCTTCCGTTCCATCGTTAATTGATTCTTTCATATTTATCGTTATGCAGCGTACGATTCTGTTGAGATTCCCCTCTGGCGGCGTGTCTCGTCTTATCGAATTTCGAGTCGTTACTTCCTGTTAGCCTTGTGTGAGGGAATAAGATCTTTGGGGGGATGGCCGGTTGGTTGCCTAGCGGTGGCGAGTCGGTCGGTCGGTTTTTAAAATCGGGAATTAGAGAATGTCGTACGAGGAGACCGCGGCGTGGCGTGGCGGTGGAGAGTTGGCTGTTGTTTCGAGAAGCCGCGTGGTCTATCCTGGCGATGCCAGACGTGTGGGACGAGTTGACGGGACAAGGCTGTAAGCTCTTGCTGTGAACACCCGGGGGCCACAGTGGTGGTTCCGAGTCACTACTTGGTGGGAGCGGCAACGCATGTCTTTAAATTGTCCGTCTGGAGGTGGGAATGATGGACTAGCAACTCGCCTAACCTGAGGAGTGGTATTTCGCCGCCGTGGGTGCAGAGAAGACGAGGGCTCCGGTGACAGAGCGCGTGGCTGCGTGACTGTGCCCAGTTGGGTACGCTGGCGACGTGGACACGGTCGGGTGTGAGGAAACTTTGCACCGGAGTTCACCTGCTGTTTCTCTGATAAACTGAAAGTTAAGTCGGTTAAAGGTTTAGATGTTAATTGAAGAATTTTGGTTTGTGCAACCAGCGTCTTTTCTGCCTTGTGGCCTCCTGCGTTCGGGTTTCCTGTCCCTGTCGCCGGTGTATTTATAGACAGTAATCTTTTCCGCTTCTTATTAGTACTGCCCGGTAGGAAGCGTATTTTTGGGCAGGGATTATTGTTTTAGATTACATTTTTTCTACCTTGTGGTCTCCTGCGTTCGGATTTCCTATCCCTGTCGCCGGTGTAATTAGAGACAGTGATCTTTTGACTTCTTATTAGTACTGCCTGGGAGGAAATGTATTTTTGGGCAGGGATTATGGTTCCTGATTTGATTCCTCCTCCTCCCCTGACCTCGCGTGAGGTCGATGTGATTGCTGGATGTGAGGCGTTGTGGGTCTGTTAGTCCGCTTCTAACCTGAGCATCCTTCATGAGACAATTGTGGCCGCCCTTACACCCGGTCGGTTAATTATTTCTATCCCAGGATATTTTAGTGGCAGGACATGGTATTAAAGTTGGTAGTTATTGTAAAATGTTAAATGGTGGTATTTTACTCTGATTGTTTTGGTCACTGTTTAAAAAGGTTAAGTTTGCCTTTCATTGGTGGGTTTTTTAAAATTACATGGGTTTAAAATTGTTAGTGATTGTGAAAGGTGAATGACTGTATCTTTGCTTTGATTGTTTTAATCTACTTCGCATCCTTTGATAATGCTAGTTCTGCCTCCCTGTTAGCGAGTCCTTGTAATTTAATATCTTGCTGTGACAAAATTTAAAAGAAGTGACTCCCTACATGTTCAGTAGCGAAATTGCATGCAAATGGGTGTTTTTGTTTCATTACTTGGAAAGTTTTAATTTTGTTGTTAAATGATTTATCAAAGTTTGTTTTAGGTAAAATGGCTTAGCTATTAACGGTAAAGTAAAGTTTTTAATTTCATTACTTGTATAATTTTGATTTGTTATAAAAAGTTTTACCAAGGCCGGTTTCAAGTAAAATGGCTTGGCCGTTAACTGTAAAGTAAATTATTTTGAAAAGGCACTCATGCCTGCTAGCTTTTTTGGATCTACTCCTGATCAAGAGGTAAAGAAATGACTTTTAATGGTTGAAGTAATCAATAAGGAAATTGTAAATTGCAACTCGAAAGTAACCTACTAATTTTGGCCCCGTTTCTCAACTGGGGGGGGGGGGGGGGTTTCCCTTGATTAATCGTAATACCCGTCTCAGTAAGCGATGTGAAGATGTAAACTTGAGGTTACTACTAAGCGAAAAATATAAAAACATTACATGTGATTTGTAAGTTATTTTGTGTGTATGCAAAATATGTAACCGATGTGACTACCTTAGCTTGGAGGCACTACCATCTGAAAATGTAATGGGTACATGTAATTTGTACCTGATTTTAGTGTATGTGTGAAAATGTAAAAACATTATACAGTTTAAACCTTGAATGTCCTTTGTCATGTGTACGTTATATCTAATAGGTTGTACTGTATGGTGTATGTAAATGTACTTGATAGGGATTGGCATTAACTGTGTGCAGTTAACCGAGTGTGCATTGATTTTCCTTTAAAATGCAATTCTTTTTATAGTTAGTCATATCCAGAGCATTTTTATTTGCTTGTTCTTTATAATTCCCTTCTGCAACATAAAAGCGTAATACGGTTGATGCTTCATTCAAGTAAGCATTACAAAGAGAGAGAAACAGGCAAATGAAATTTACTGGTCCTCTACTGTATTGTACATAATCATTTTAATAGTGTATCAGTACAATGAGCTGAAATATACTGGTGGGCAGTAAGTTATTTTACATTAGCGTTTCTTAGTGATATCTGTATTCACAGAGTGAGTTAGTGAGTGGGGGAGTGAGTGAGTGGGGGATTGAATGAGTGGGGGAGTGAGTGGGGCCAATTACTGCTTACATGTTTTTCGAAATGGAAAGAAGAGGTAGGGGGTGTTTCTTGTGACGTCATTTTAACCTTGACAAAGTTATCTTCATGATTGGGCAAGACTGGTTACGTGAATGTGAGCGAAAATGGGAGAGAGTGAATATAATTTCAACTGAAATTATAGTTTGATATTTGTAGTTTTAAATACACTACGCCAAAAGAGTGTAAATTTTTCGAAACCTCATAATTATCTTTCACTGCATGGCGTTAGTTTGAAATTCGTCTCGAAGATGTCTGCAACCTTTCTCTGTAATGGTGCACAAGCGTGACACGCTGTGACGTCACATTCGTGCTTGTCGACTCCACAAACATCAAGGGGTCGAAACAAGGGGAAAAAAGGCCACAGCTCACAAGTTCTTGTGAGGTGCAAGTTGAATTAATGACGTCACATTGAATCAAATTTCACCAAAATTGTGCCCAACGCCGCCGTCGACGTGTCACACAATGGGAAGGTCGTGACACACCCTAATCCTCCACTCGCCCCTTCCTTTGACACATGTCATGGTCGAAAGAGACAGTTCCAGTATGATAAGCAACAGGACGATATTCGTGACAACTTTAGACACTTCTGACCACCCCATCCCCACCATCTCCCCGCGAACATTTCAACACTACTCTAAGGACATCGTTGAGCTGCAACCACATTGAACTGATCTGACCACTTTGGCGTTTAATAAGACCGCAATTTTTGCTCTGTTATACAGTGTGGGACAAATAGGGCTGTTCAAAAACATTCGGCGAAATTTGAACGGGATCCTAAGTAACAAAGGGTGCTTATGTTTTATTCAGTTCGGTTGCTTTGCGCCTTCGTGTGGCGTGATTACAGATGCCTACAACATCGGCTTGTGTGGGAATAAACGGCAAAGAGATCCTCTAAGACCCTACCATCCGGCATCGTCCTTGGTGCCATCCACATATCTTTGTTGAGCACGTTAAAAGTGTAATGAACAGTCATAATTAATGTGAGTAGAATGGTAATGGCGCAACTTTGATATGAGATTGTTATGAAATTAATTGAATTGCTCAATTAATGAAGCCCCTCGAAATACCACCACTCCCACCCCCACCCTCCCAGACTATGTCATGTGTTTTCCCCAGCCTGCAAGTGGGTCCCCTCCCTTTCCCCTACACCACCAACCCTATTGGCAGGAATTTGGAATTTTGACAGGAATTTCGATTTATGGTGTGAATTCCGATTTATGGTGGGAATTCCGATTTATGGTGGGAATTCCGATTTATGGTGGGAATTCCGATTTATGATGGGAATTTCGATTTATGGTGGGAATTTCGATTTATGGTGGGAATTTCGATTTATGGTGGGAATTTCGATTTATGGTGGGAATTTCGAATTTTGGTGGAAATTTCTTTGTCCCAGGCTTCTGCTGATGTCCCACCCCACCGCTCACCTGTGAATTAGCGGAAAATTAAAAATGGCGGTGCCCTTTCCAGGTCTTGAACACTGGTCTTTCTGGACAGAACGCCCAAGTGCACCACCCCAACTCAAGGAAACTGTCCAGATGCAGGAGAAGAAGAATTGGTTGGGAAGCTGAAGTAGCGATCGGTTCAAAATTTTCAAATGTGTGTTAAATCTTACGGGACTTAATTGCTAAGGTCATCAGTCCCTAATCTTGCACACTACTTAACCTAAATTATCCTACGGACAAACACACTCACCCATGTCCGAGGGAGGACTCGAACTTCCGCCGGGACCAGCCGCACAGTCCATGACGGCAGCGCCCTAGACCGCTCGACTATTCCAGCGCGGCTTAGCGATCGGTCCTAATTACGTAATTAATCATAAAGATCGGTCCTACTTACGCGACTATATGGATAGCGCTACACAAGGACTGCCTAAAGTCGCAATACAGGTGAAAAACTGACGATGCCATAAAGCTGGTGTTATCCTGCTGGGAGAAAGTTTCACAATACATCTCGGAACTAGTGGCAGACGCACTCAAACTCTACCCTTCAGCTATAATATGGTGAGGAAAAGACTGCGATGTAAGGTACTACGTTTATTCTTCTTGGTAGGAAATACGTTCAACTGACGAGATTCTGGTGTTGAACAGGGATGAGTTAAATAAGTGTAATACCTGTTAAGCATACAGCTGAGGAATGTATCTACCCCTTTTTGACGTCAGAGCTCGCTACAGACGCCTACAATCACCCTACAGCCCACGTAATCGAAGTCAATACATGCCACCACAACTGATGGAAAATGCATAACTATTCTAATTACACATTGAAATCGTCGTGAGAAACACAAGTACTCGTAATTTACGGGTCATAATGCAACATACATATTGCGAAAAATTGTTTGTCCTCAAAGACTGCAGAGGGGGCAGAAGCTGAATGTGCGTTCCAGTCGATATACTATCACAAACTGCCGAAAACTGCAAGCACTCTTACCTCCCTTCATCCCTCCCCCTCCCTCTCTCCCTCGCTCCTTTAACCTATGAGGGGACACAGCATTTTTCAAACGTCCAATGCTTGGAGAACAGGAAGTGCTCTACCTAAAGCGAGCGCAGACCCTGGAGCAGCCTCTGACCGATCTAACGGGTGATCAAAAAGTCAGTATAAATTTGAAAACTGAATAAATCACGGAATAATGTAGATAGAGAGGTACAAATTGACACACATGCTTGGAATGACATGGGGTTTTATTAGAACCAAAAAAAAAAAAAAATATAAACGTTCAAGAAATGCCCGAGAGATGGCGCTTCATCTGATCAGACTAGCAATGATTAGCATAACAAAGTAAGACAAAGCAAAGATGATGTTCTGTACAGGAAATGCTCAATATGTCCACCATCATTCCTCTACAATATCTGTAGTCGAGGAATAATGTTGTGAACAGCACTGTAAAGCATATCCGGAGTTATGGTGAGGCATTGGCGTCGGATGTTGTCTTTCAGCATCCCTAGACATGTCGGTCGATCACGATACACTTGCGACTTCAGGTAACCCCAAAGCCTATAATCGGACGGACTGAGGTCTGGGGACCTGGGAGGCCAAGCATGACGAAAGTGGCGCCTGAGCGCACGATCATCACCAAACGACGCGCGCAAGAGATCTTTCACGGGTCTAGCAATATTTTGCTTTTTTTTGTTCTGATAAAACCCCATGTCATTCCAAGCATGTGTGTCAATTTTTACCTCTCTATCTACATTATTCCGTGGTTTATTAAGTTTTCAAATTTATACTGACTTCTTGATCACCCGGTAGTTACAGAGTCGTCAGTACAGTGCGTCCTCGACAAGCACATGACTGGGCGGTCAGCGTTATCGACGCCGATAAAAGCTACGCGTACAATAGAGAGCAACGCTGGCATCACTCAAAACAAAACCAAGATAATGAATGCTCACCCACCACGCCTTTACTAGCCCTGCGAGCAAGCAACCACCATTCTGCAATGGAGAACACTCTTCTTTTCCGTCAGCAGGTCTTATAATAGACTATCTTTTAAAACGGAAAACAAAATGGTGACGATAATAAATGTCGTCTTTCCAGAAAAATAGATGCAGTCCAATTTCTTGTAGTTTATTAACAAAATAATTATAGTTTTCGCATTCGATTCCAGGATACAATTAGCATCTCAGTAGTTTGCAACATCAAATGAAGTCCACCACCATCGGTTAGAAATGATCAGACTGTGAACGCCTATACATGTCCTCCATGTGTAAAATTGTGGAAAAAAATTCCACTCTTTTGCTGAAAAAATTACCGACCACCGCAGAACGTCTTCTTCATTTCCACACCATCATCTGAGTAACGAAAAAGCGAGAATATAAACTCTGAAAAAAAATCTGTACTAAGCAATTTCTTTCTGGTTGATGGACAAATTACGACCTGAGAGCGTCTCTGGGATTCAAAACAGAGTCTGTAAATAAACAGTCACGCATGTGTGTGTTAAAAATATTTCAGACACTTGAAGTAACATTAGATAATACAATCTATCACGGAATTAGCTCGCAAGTCGGGAGAAAACACAATTATTTTGCGTTCGACAACAACATGCTGTAATTCTCCCTTCCATTACGTGAAAACCAATTACGTCTGCGTGCTTACATGAGACATTTTTATGCATAACTTTTATGCATTTTTATGCATTTTTATGCATAACTCACCTCTACCAATAAACCTGTAAATTTTCTATGATACATCAGATTCTGGCGTTCCAATTTGGAAGGCACAGTCTACTTCAGGCCTTGTACACACATGTCGAGAAAACGCTCAACCATTTCTAGGTTCCAAAACAAGAGATAATCAAGTGATGTCTACATTAAAATTAGAGGTTATGAAGTATGAAATAAAACAGGACATGTCGTAACACCTATTTTTTAAACACACAGTCATGATGATAATAATAAAAACAGTCATGATTCCATGAAAACAGAGCCGATTTCCATTAGCTTTAGGTGCAAAATCGAGAACTATCAGTATCCATACTGTAACCAGTTGTACCACTGCTTGTAACAGAACCACCAAGAAGATTTTACCGTATCTCTCTCTCTTCTGATACATAGAAAACAAAATACCATGTTGACTTCGAGTATGTTACATATACACATATCACTGCATTGGAGCACGTGGCAAGTGCTCGAAGCCATTTACACAGATACGTGTAAATTTTTGTCAATTGTACTGAAGGAAGATCATATCCAACAGACTAACAATCCCATGAGAGGGTTTTTGTAATGATCCTTCATAAGAACTGTAATACATTGTTTTTTTTCTGCTGTAACATATCCATGCAGTGTATGACTACAGCTTTGTACACCGTCATTCATTTTGTTTTTCTACCATGACTTCGATGTCTGTCTCAACTGCTAAACCGACATTAATAAATTTCGATCCCTTGGCTCTCACAGAAAGCTGAATATCGCATGGTGTAAAGTATGTAGCTCCCACTACACAGGTTGGTAGGAATAAAGCAATAGATGATGA
This sequence comes from Schistocerca serialis cubense, assembly GCF_023864345.2. Taxonomy (NCBI): domain Eukaryota; kingdom Metazoa; phylum Arthropoda; class Insecta; order Orthoptera; family Acrididae; genus Schistocerca; species Schistocerca serialis. The sequence continues at coordinate 329,160,581 of NC_064641.1, read as the reverse complement.
TTCTCATTGACAAAAATTTGGAGGACATCACAACGTATGGAAACTGGAAGAGTTTGCGCCATTGTAGAGCATTTCCAACAACTGTCCTAAGGTGATGACCTATACAGTTAATCTCATCTTCCAGAACAATAGGTTATCGGATGTTCTGTTTTTCTGTTTTGAACAGCAAAGTTTTCATATTTTACAGTCATGTATATGATTAATATTGCGGTGCTGACCATCACAGGAAGCTGCTGTCCACAACATGTGTGAGGTAGTAGAAATAATAAGGGCAACTCTTATCTTATTGGTGAAAAAAAAGTCGAAAGAATAAAAAAATGTGGAGGGCACCCCAACATATGGAAATAGGACTAGTATGCAGCCTTGAGAAACGCTTCCAAATACCTGTATGCACTTGATGACCTCCATATTTAATCCTATGCTCCACACAAGTAGCAGATGTCCAGTGTTCCGTCAAGGCTCCCTCCTTCTCAACCAAGTGATGTCAGTCAATCACTATGTGGTAATCAACAGTGTACCATGGATGGGATGGTAAAACCTGTTGCTATGAGGTGATGTTTGGTAATACACGCAGCAGTTGATAGTATGATTAATCTTAGCCATTTTACCTCTGTTCTGTAATTTCAACACCACCCAATGACACAGCAGATTTCTCCCAGTTTCTGTATCATGGCTAAATCACTCCACTATTAAATTGTAGACATACTAGATCGCAAATGCAGATACATGACTGTGGAATAAGTCTATTCAGTTATGTACATCAAAGTACACTAGTTGCTGTGTAATTGCAACGCCAGTCATTAACACGGCAGAATGATTCCCAGTTTCAGTACCATCACCAAATCCATACTACTACTACTAACGATATGCATGACTGATGTGGCAAGTGTGTCTGAGGGTATGTACGTTTCCGACTTAAAGAGAAGTATAAAATCTGTTAACTTCCTAAGAAACAGAACAACAGTCGCCAGGCTTCGTTCTGGTTGGTTCATAAGCAGCTCGAGCGGTGCATATACACTGACGACGCTTCCTAGGACACCAAAATAGAGTAGAAGGAAGTAGTTTTATCATTTTAAAGTTAGTTGTCATGGTAATTGGAGTAGGAAACTTGCAAGGAGGTTGTATGTCTCATGTTGGACAAATATATCCTGCTTTAGAGTATTAAGCGTTTTGCACTCTGCATGACTAATACTTTGAAAACTGTACAGCTTTAACAACATGGAATTTTTCAGTGCAGAACTATTAACCATCGGAGTGTATATTTATCCTCTATGACCATTTTTCTCATGCCAGTACCTTCCTGGTACTGACTCGAAACAGGGGGAATAATGTTTCAGAATTGACAACATGGTTGATGTTATGTGAAATGTTTCAAACTCCTTTCATCTGGAGCTCCATCATCTATAAGCCACATGTTTCTTCTTAACTGTGTGTTATACCACCGAAGCACTCTCATGTCTACTATACAACGATTAGAGGTGCTACACTCCTCGTTGCCCTTACGTGTGGAGAGATCTTGTGCTTTTGAATGGGTGTCGTAGTTAAGATTGGTGTTGCAGGAAGGATTGGTCAAGGACCATGTAAGAGGGATCTGTAAGTCTTCGACTTTATCCTACGAATGCGAGAAAACTCTGTGACACCCATCCACACAGGGAAAGATGGCCAGTCGTAGTCGGAAATTCTGCACTATGATAGAAGTGCTGGAAATATGTAGATTACCTAATTGCATAGGCATAGGACGCTGTCTGGTATACTTTGGTGCATGTGACCAAATGGACGTACTGCACAGTCATCTATCGGCATTTTCAATCTATGTAGATTTAGCGATGATACAGAAACAGGAGCATTCTGTCAAGTCATTGGCCAGCGTTGTAAGTACAGAACAATTGTATACTTCGATGTATATGGCCGAATGGACATTATAGTGTATTGTATTTACAGAGTAGTAGTGGTAATAGTAAAAGTCATAGTGGTTTAGCAATGATGCAGAAATTGGGAAGCGTTCTACCATGCAAAAGCTTGCGTTGAATTTACAGAACGACTGGTATACTTTGATGTATATGACCGAATAGACGTACTGCACAGTCATGTATATGCATTCACTATGTAGTATATGGTATCTGCAAAGTAGTGGAAGGGTGATTTAGCGATGATACAGAAACAGGGAGTCAATCTGCTGTGTCATTGACTGGCGTTGAAATCACGGAACAAAAGATAAAACTGCTAAAATTGATCACGCTATCAACAACTCTGTATATTGCCATACATCACCACATATCAACATTATCTTTCCCATACATCCACCCACTGTTACGCTGTTGAATACTGCGTAATGATTGACACCACTTGGTTGAGAAGGATGGAGCCATGGTGGAACGCTAAATTCTTTCTTCTTGTAACTGTGGAACTTAGGGTTAAATGTAGAGGTCATCACCTTCTGACAGTTGTTTGGCAGCATACCCCAATGCTGCAGACTCGTCCTACTTCCATGTGTGCTGGGATGCCCGTCACGTTTTTATTTTTATCACCTATAACATAACAGTACGTCTACTTATTTCTTCTACCCTACACGTATTGTGAAAAGCGTCTTCCGGCGATGGTCTGCATCAGAACAGTGATCATACACGAGTACACGACTGCAACATGAGGAAACAACGCTCTTCGAAACACAACACTGGGATATTCACTACCCTGTCGCTGTGGAAGATGAGATTAACTGTACAGGTCATCAACTTGGGATAGGTGTTGGAAACGCTCTACGATGTCGCAAACTCTTCCAGTTTCCATATCTTGTGACGTCTTCCACATTTTTGTCCATGAGTAACATCGCCACTCTTTTGTTTCTACCAACCTTGTGTTACGGGAGCTGTATGGTTTACACCATGCGATATTCAGCTTTCTGTGAGAGCTGAAGGATCGAAACATGTTAATGTCGGTTTTTCAGCTGACACAGACCTCGCAGTCTGGTAGAAAAACAAAATGTATGGCGATGTACAAATCTGTACAGACCTTTTCAGATTATTAGACTAAACTATTATTTTTGATACTGTTAAGTTTACTGGTGGAAAAATAGGAGGGAAGAATGTAATAATTGATTTGTTTTAATGGTTTGCTCGATGCCACGAAATTTCCCTTCCAGGCAAGTCACAGATCACTAAACTTTTCACAGTTGGTAACATTTGTTATTTTCCTCCAAATGGTGTTGGTGTTAGTTGTCTGCGTACATGCTTTGAAACTGTGTTTACTGTAATGTTTTATGTTTCTGTGGTGTACTTCAGCTTCTTATTTATTCTACAATTTCTTTCCTTCATTAACAAGACATTATAAAACCTGTGACTGGCACGTCTTTAGCTACAGGAATAAATCGTGGAGTGTCAAAAGAAAGTGAGGTTAAGGGGAAGACAAAATGTGTTTCACCTCGGAAAGTTTCGGCTGTGGTAGCTCTCCTTGTTGAAAATCGTTATTCACAGTAAGAAATTGCTGACAGAATGATAATATCACAGAAAACTGTCTACAGAATCGAACTTTCAGCGCAGAAGGGTGGTGAATACAAGCCAGAGGAAAGGAAGGTGTGAATATAAAAGAAAAGTCAGTCCTAGAACAATTAGAGGACTTACAAACGTGGCAACAGTGACCCATGAACTAACTTCAGCCATCAGCCGATAGGTCTGGGTGTTGAAGTTTCACCTGTGACAATGAAGAGGAGGCTTTTTGAATGTGGTTTAAAAGCATACCTGAGTCATGCGGGGCTCGCGTTCATGCCATTTATTGCTTGTCATCTTCTATTACGGTACTGCCACCTCGTTTCCTTATTCCATTTACTGGCGTCAATAACTTGCTCCCTTACTTGTGCGTGAGTGGCAGCAGCACCTCGTATCGATAAGTGCACTGTCGCACCATCTCTGGAAACACTGACAGATAGTATTTCTAGGTCGTGGTGTGTCTGGCAGTCAACCGGAGACGGACCAGCAGTGCAGTCGGGACGCAGCAGCAGTGAAGTCGGCGACAGAGCGCCCGTGAGCCGTGGACAGCCCGTGCTTACTGACCGCTGGCGCACACATGAACTGTCCGACGGAGGGAGATTGGAGCGGAACGACCATTGATTGGTCGTTCGGTTGGTCCTTCCACCGTTTCCGGCTGGGCGGTGTGACCAGTCGGTCGGTTGGCGTGAAGCAGCGAGGAAGTCTCCGTTGAGCGTACTCTGGCCAGGGCTGCTGGCAGTGTGCATGCGTGGTTGGAGTGCGAGGTGGTGCTTGTGAGTGTTACGAAATTCATCGCCCACCGATCTTGGACATGAAAGTTGACTTCACCTACTATCAAGGCTCAAGTGTTTACATTTCTTCATTTGATCCTGGTGGTCGTTTTTGGGACATTACCGCAAGCACCAACGTGCGTGTACTCAAGTCTGCTAAGATTCCAGCCGTCTTCCTGTGGAGTTTCACTTAATTTGTTCTCTGTTATTGAAGTTGACGAGCTGTATTTTCTGCCTTGTGGCTGTTGATGTTCCGGTTACCTGCCCTGATCGTCGATGTAATTTTCGGCAGTGTATTTTCCTCATCGTGTTGTTGCTGTCCAGTGCAACGTGTAGTTCGACAGCTGAGGTGTTGTTGGTCGTTGTGGGCGTCAATATTCTGTGTGCCGTTGTACTGAAATCTTGTGGTTGTTTTGCTGGTTGTGTGGAGTGGAACTGATCTTGTTAATTGGTCGGTCGGTTGTCTGTCGGTTAGGTCGCCTTCAGATTAAGAGGTTATTGGACACGCTGTCTGTGTCACTTAAACCGGCGTTAGTGTTATAATCCCAGGCCGACCATTGGAAACTTCTGTGCGCCGTTCCTTGTGTGTTACATAGTAATTTCCCTGTTTGGGTTTTAGTCATTTGGTTGATGTGTGGTCTTCATCCGAGTATCAATATCTCTTAAATTAATGTTCTTGTCTTGCCCTTAAGGCTTGAGATTGTTATTCTTTATAGGGGCCTTCAGCCGAATTTTATATGAAATGTTTTAAGATACGGCCTTCTGACATTTGATTGAAACTCTTCTCATTGCTTAATACGCGGCCTCCTACCAAGTTCCATTAAAATTAAATTGCTGAGGCTTTCAGCCTCTTTAGATTGAAGATTTAGAAAATATTCTTAGGTGAAACCACCAGTAGAATCTTGTATTTCAATTTCTTGTTAAGCCTTGTGTCTTGGATTTTGAGTGTGGCCTTCAGCCGATCTGAAGTTAGTCAAAGGAAGTCAATTAAAGTTTTGAGTGTTTTGCATCCTTGCTGTAATATTGTGTGTTGGTGAATAAGGTTTGTATGTTGAGTGCAGCTGACAGCAACTTATTTTGGCCCCTTTCCACAACCTAATCCACTCTGTCCTGCTAGCCCAGGAATTTCAATGGCGACCAAGGAAAAATACTAAAATCACACTTGTCATGAAAACCAAAATATTGCAGTGGGCTAAACAACATCAGGGGCGAACAAGTGAGGACTGGGCTAAGGTATGTGCAATGATATGGGAAATTAAGTGGGTCTGATCTCTGACATCACACACATCCATGTCTGAGGCAGGATTCGAACCTGCGACGTTAGAGGTCGCGCGGTTCCAGACTGAAGCGCCTAGAACCGCGCGGCCACCATCTCCGGTTAGGAGTTTTGGGTTGAAATGGTGATGCTTAATTGATACTGCGGAAATGCACATTTGAATTTGGGGTTTCTTGAGGTTTGCTATGGCACTATTCCCAACTTCTCTAAATTGAAATTTTTTACACATTTTTCAGGTATGCTTCAGTGATGTATCTGTATTCACTGTGATGGAAGAAAGTAGCCAGTATGTTGGTCGCAGACCTGGAGACCAGTTCAAAGCTAAGTGTGTGCAGCAATGTGTGAAGCATCCAACTTCTGTAATGGTCTGGAGACTGATGTCAGTGGAAGGTTCTGACAGATTACACATTTTTAAAGGGACAATGAGGCAAGAACAATACAAAGAAATTCTGGATAGGAACTTTTCCCCCAAATAAATGAGTGGTTTCCTAATAAAGATGCCATTTTTATGCATTCTGGGGCTCATTGCCACAAAGCCAAAAGTGTTTCAAGTACTTGGGAGAAAAGCAACTGAAAGTGTTCCCAGGCCAGGGAATAGCCCTGATATGAACCCAATTAAAATTTTATGGGCTGTTGTGAAACAGAGGATGAAGAAATTTACAATAACCACTGAACAAGATCTCATGGAAAAACTAGAGTAAACCTGGTACCATGACGATGATATTAAAATGTCATGTGAAAAGTTAATGAAAACTATGCCAAACAGGATAAAAATGTTTATTAAGTACAAAGGCGTGCATACAAAGTATTGAATGTGCAAATATAATTTGTATCTGGATGTAAATGTGTAATAAATGTAAAGTCTTGGAATAAATGTCTTTAGTCTAATAATTTGAGTGCGTTTGTAGCTGTACACTGCATGGATGTGCTACAGCCGTAACACTATGTATTATACTGCTTATGACGGACCATTACAGAAACCTTCTCTTGTGATTGATAATCTGTTGGATACGATCTTCCTTCGGTACAGTCGCCACACATTATATATGTATGTGCAAGTGCTTCGGGCACTGGCCGTGTGCCCCACTTGTAAATGTAATATGCTCGATGTCAACAAACCGATGGTATTTGTTTTTTCGATGTATCGGAAGAGAAAGATGTGGTAAAATCTTATTGGAGGTTCTATTGCAAGGAGAGGTACAACTGGCTATAGTTTGGATACAGATGGTTCTGTGAAAACTACACTGATTTTGCTCATAAACTAATAGAAATTTGATGTTTCTATTCTCATGGAACCATAACTATTTTAACTATCATCATCATGATTGTGTGTTTAAAAAATATGTTATCTCAAGTCCTGTTTTATTACACACTTCATAACTTATAATTTAAAGTAGACAAAACTTGAATTATAGCTGGTTATGGAACCTAGAAATGGTAGTTTGTTTTCTCAATATATGACCAGAATGCTTGAAACAGGATGTGATGAACAAATTGCCTACATAAGTGGAACGCAAGAAACTATTGCATGATAGAAACTTCACGACATGTCAGTAGAGGTGAGTTATGCATAAAAAATGTCAAATGTAACCATGCAGATATAACTGGTTTCTATGTAAGAGAAGAGAGAGAAAAACAGTAAAATCTTATAGGAGGTTCTATCAGAAGACAGGCTCTCACGATCTGTTTCGTAAACGCCAGTGTGACATAGCATCGCGTTGGTAAAATGAGACTTGCCATAGTGTACAAAACAGCAACATTCTCTGTCGTCGTCTAACGTAAAATGACTGTTCTTTTTTTTCGACATGTGAGCTAATGTCGTGAAAGATTGTATTCTCTAATGTTATTTCACGTGTTTGAAATGTTTTTAATACACATGTGAATGACAGTTTATCTACAGAGAATGTTATGAATGTGGGAGACTCTCTCAGGTTGCGTAATTTCTCCATCAATCTGAAAGAAATTGCTTACCAAAGACGTTAAAAAGAGTTTATTTCTAGAGTTTTCTTTACTCCAATGATTGTTTCGAAATAATGAAGACATTCCGCGGGGTTCTTTGGTTTTTTCTAGCAAATTAATTGTAGTTTTCTTCCAATTTTACGCAGGGTGGACGTTTGTAGGTGTCTGCAGTCTGATAATTTGTAATCGACGTTGGTGCACTTCGTTAGATGTCGCGAAACATTGATATGAGAATTGCATCCTGCAGTCCAATGTAAAAACTGTACCGATTTTGCTCATAAACTGAAAGGAAATTGATTGCACCTATTTTTGTGGAGAGAGGACATTTATTATCGTCGTGATTGCGTTTTCCTTTCCAGAAGATACTTGATAATAAGAGATGCATTGACATTAAATAAAAGTATGCTCCATCACAGAATTGGCGTCGCTTGCTGATGGGGTTGCTAGAGGCGTGGTGGGAGAACTGTGTAGGATGTCGCAGCTGTCCTTTTAGACAAACAATCCATCATGGTCACAATAGCATTCATTTATCTCGGTTTTGTTCCAAGGGATACTGGCATCAAACTCTATTGTATGTGTAGCTTTTCTGATCGTCGATAACGCTAACAGCTCAGCCACATGCTCGTCAGGGGTGGATTGTACTGAAGACTCTGCAACTAGATCGGTGGGAGGCTGCTCCAAGGTTTTCGGTCGCTGTAGTCAGAGGGCTTCCAGTTTCCAAGTAGCGGAAGTTTAAAAAGACATGTGTCACCCGTAGATTGAGCGAGGGAGGGACGAAGCGAGAGGGATGAGGGGATTTAAGAAGGCCTCTAATTTTCGGCAGTTTGTTATCGTACATCGAGGAGCATGCACCTTCAACTACTGTCAGCTCTGCATGCTTTTAGGACGACTTTTTTACCAGTGCTTGTTCGTTACAACTGCAGGTTTTTTTCACTACAGCTTCGACTTGTAATTAGAACAGTAGTTCTATACGATCAGTTGTGGTAGTGTGTATTGATCTTGCTTACCTGGTCTGCACGGTGTTCATCGAGCAGGCGTCTGTAGTGAACTCTGACGTCAAACAGCAATAGATGCAGTCCTCAGCTGTACACTTACAGGTAATACACTTAGTTCACTCCTCTCTGTCCAACACCAGAATCTCTTCAGTTGAACAAAATTCTCGCCAAAAAGGATAATGACTGTACCTTATATTAGAGCCTTTTTTCCGCCAGCTTCTAGGTGAAGGGTACACTTTGAGTGCGTCTGCCACTAGCTTCGATTGGTATTGTGAAACTTTCTCCCAAAAAGATAACAACGGTTGCTTGTCATCGTCAATTTTTGAGCTGGTTCAAATGGCTCTGAGCACTATGGGACTTAACAGCTATGGTCATCAGTCCCCTAGAACTTAGAACTACTTAAACCTAACTAACCTAAGTACATCACACAACACCAAATCATCACGAGATTTTTGAGCTGTATTGCGATTTTCGGCAGTCCTTTTGTAGCGCTATGTATATACGAGGGTGATTTCAAAAGCTCTCAGAATCACCATGAGAGGTCAGCGCTAGCGCTACGAGTTGTTCACATGATATTCATTGGACTGTTGCCTGTAAACACGTGCTACGTCAGTTCTCTCGGAAGAGATCTGTGGCGGTGACGTGGCTCTGTTGTTCTCGCGTAGTGGTTTGCGAAGATAGAAAAAATCGAGATTTGAGCAGTGCTTAAGTACTTCAGAAAGAAAGATATGATAGCAAAGTACATTCATGCCGATTTCCAGAATACGCTGGCGGACTCTGCTCCTTCATATTCAGCTGTTGCCAAGTGAACAAATGAATTTGGTCGGGAGAGCTTAGATGATGATCCATGCAGTGGTCGGCCAAGTTGTGTCACTACTCAGAAAGTCATTGCAAAAGTGCACAAAATAATCATGGATGTGCGTGGAATTGCTCACGCTTGCCAGATCTCATTTGAAATGGTATGTCACATTTTAACTGAAGAATTAGAAATAAAACAATTATCTGCAAGATGGGTGTCGCGACTCTTGCTGCTGGATCAAAAACGTTTGAGAAAGGACATGTCAGAACAATGTTTGACCCATTTTAGGAGAAATGAACATGATTTTTGCGCCAGTTTGTGATCACGGATGAAACTTCGGTGCACTACTATACCCAGAGAAAAAATAATTCGCCACCAAAGAAAGCAAAGACATTTCCTTCGGCAGGAAAGGTCGTGGCATCAGCGTTCTGGAATGCAAACGGGATTCGTTTGTAGATTATCTCCTCATTTGGCAAATAATTACTGAAGAATACTATGCTAACCTCCTGGACAAACTGCAACAAAAGATACGCAAAAAAGGCCAGATTTAGCAAGGACGAAAGTCATCTTCGATCAAGACAATGCACGCCCGCACACATTTGCCGTCGCCATGGCAACATTACACGAACTAAGGTATGAATTGTAGCCACACCCGCCTTATTCACCTCATTTGGCTCCGTCAGGCTTCCATCTCTTCCCAAAACTGAAAATTTTTCTTGGTGGACGAAGGTTCACTTCAAATGAAGAATTGATAGCCAGAGTTGACAACTGTTTTTCAGGCCTGGAGGAAACTCATTTTCGAGATGAGATCAAGTCACTGGAACATCGTCGAACCAAGTGCGTTAATCTACAAGGAGACTACATTGAAAAATAAAAAAAAAGTTTCAGTGATGTAAGTACTTGTTTTCTATTCCATTCCGAGAACTTTTCAATCTACCCTCGTAATTGTGTAATTAGAGCCAATCTTTATGATTAAATACGTAATTAAGACCGATCCCTACTTCGGTTTACCAACGAAAATATTTAAAGTCCCCTAACCTTCCTCTCCCACATCTGGACAGTTTCCTTGTGTTGGGGAGTACATTTGGGCTTTCTGTCCACAAGGACCAGGGTTTGAGCCTCAGAAAGGGCACTGCCATTTTCAATTTCCTACCAATTCAGGTGGGCCATCAACACAGCCCTGAGACAAAGAAATTCCGACCAAAATTCGAAATTCCCACCAAAATTCGAAATTCCCTCCAAAATTCGAAATTATCACCAAATTAAAATTCGTAATTACTACCAAATTTCGAAACTTCCGCCAATAGGATAGTTGGGGGAGCCAGGTGGGGAGGGATGAGGAGAGGGGTGTGTGGGGACCCATTTGCAGGCTGCAAAAATCACGTGATGTTATCTGGGAGTGGGTGCGGGAGTGGGGCTGGGTGTCATTGTGGGGATACTTAATTGATCAATTTAATTAATTTGCATTTCAATTTGATATCCAAATTGCGCTCATGTCACCCTTACCCTATTACTAATGTGATGGCGTTCCGATATTGCAGTACATGCTGTACACATTGCAGGACGCTGAAAAACTGTGGTTATTTTCATTAATCGGCGCTCTCGCGGGGAATGTTGAAAACTGCTTCCTGTCACCAGGTGAAAATATGGCACTGTAAGCAGTCAGAATGTGAAATGTTTCCTGTTTTTGTTTCTATGTGCTGCTTCTCATTTGGATATGCATGTTGATTTCTCTTGTGAAATGATTGTTGATGTCACCAGGTGAAAATTTGGCATTGTAAGCAGTCAGAAAGTGAAATGTTGACATCCGTATGCTACTTCTCACTTGGCTGTGCATGTTGACGTCTCTTGTGAAATGATTATTTGTGTAAATGGTTAAGAAAGTTGAAGTTTTGTGTATAATAACTGCTGTTGAGAAGAAAGACAGTGCACAGCTGATAAAGTTGCTTTATCAGAATGGCAGCAGTAGCAGCGCTACAGTGCGGAATCATCACCGACAGAAACAACTGCAAAGAAGCCCCATGTCAGTAAATGGGCTAAATGAAGATCATCAACAAATTAGAAGAAACAAGTGAATTAGGTGGTGCAACATGGAGAGGAAGGCACTTCACTCCAATGGCAATTGATGATGAAGTTGCTATAGATACAGCCAATCGTGCAGCACATGCCTCAAATTCACCACTCAGTGTTCGATGTGCCACAGGAATTGTCTCTCCCCTGGTCAACAATTCAAAAGATTTTCTGGCTCATTTTGCACTGGTACCCCTGCAAGATTCAGAATGTGCACCAAATGAAGTCCCAAAATAGGCTACAACGCTGTGACTTCGCTCTATGTTTTTTATCCCTCATGGAAATGGTTGACATGTGGCCGGAGAATGTTCTTTGGACAGACGAGACACTTTTTTTTGCACGGTGCTGTGAATGCACAGAGGTGTCGCATATGGATTTCTACTCTGTCACATATTGTGCGGGCACATCCATTGCTCTTATCTTATACGACTATGTGGTGTGGTTTCACAAGATGCTTCACTGGCAGTTAAATATAAAAGAACGAGTTTATCAGGTATGTAATTGGACTCCTTCTGATCTGGAGGATGGCATATGACTACATATCGCTCTGATTACACCAGATATTCTGCAAGCGGCTGTCGACTATGCTATGTTGCAGGTGCAGCATGTTGCTGAGCTGGGAGGCCGTATGGACCACATTCTGTAATTTTTGTCCATATCATTATAAACGTACCAGAACCACTGTTAGCAAGTGTGTGATTGTTCTTCCAATTTTCCTTCACCTATGCCTATTTTGACTGCTTTGAGCGCCATATTTTCACCTGATGGCAGAAAGTGGAACTATCATTTTTCTTTAGCATAATCTAATTGAAACATACATGAGATTTTTCAGCATTCTGATAAGGTACAGCCCGCCCTGCAGCACTCAGAACACCGTCAGTTTAATATAACCACCCAGTACCTGTCACAGACTTCGACACTCAGTCAGCTGAGTGTGGTCCCATGACTCCTCTGGCGTCTGAGGGCAAGTCACCTACCTAAGCGGTGTCGAAGGGGCGGGAATCAACGACCAAAGAGAAAGTGTGGTTTCACTGATGCCCTGTATGCCACATACTAAGGGCTCGTCATGTAGATTCTGAGTGGCAAAGTGTCAGAAATGTTTTCCTCGGCTACCTTTAATAAAACCGTTTGATTTCAGCTCTGGGTATCGCAGCTGTAGCCTCGATCTCAAAGGGTTGAAATATGGGTAAGAGGGAGTATGACGACTATCCCATCATGTGATACATCGACGGTGGAGTTTGGCAGAATTGTGGTGGAATTTGGCCCCAATATGACATCATTAACCTTCTTTAAAGCCCACATGGACGTCCGAGCTATGGTCTTTTTCGCACATGTGTCATCACCTTGCTGTTTCGAGCGTCGCTGAGCCAAATGATGATGTTGCAGGGCGGCAAGCTTTTGCACCAGTACAGAGGTAAGTTGATGCACCTTTAAACAAGGTTCCAAACTTACATATCACAATGATCGACAATAACGTGGTTTGGTAGAATTATCGATTATTGCGCATTGTATTTTAACCACAGTAGTCTCAGACTATTTTAGTAAGGAAGGTATCAATGTCACTGTTGTCGCCCAAAAAGGTGTGTGTTTTTTGTGTAAATTTAGGGCGTCCAACAGTGGTATAGTTAGTGCCCTTTGATACCTAGTTGGCTGTTGTGACCGGTTCACTACATCACACTCGAACTTGTACCATATTTTATGTTTTTGTGATGAGATGTATCATTACTGTTTAATACATCTACATCTACGTATATACTCCGCAAGCCAATTTATGGTGTGTGGTGGAGAGTATTTTGTATAACATTGTTCCTCCCCCTTTTCTTGCTCCAGTCGCGAAGGCTTCGTTTGAAAAACGATTTCTGGTAAGCCTCCGTTTGAGCTCGAATGTCTTTAATTTTCCCTTCATCTCTTTTTCACGATATATACGTAAGAGGAAGCAACATATTGACTCATCTAGAAACGTTAGTTCCCGAATCTTTATCAGTTGTACGTGTATCCAGTGAAAATTTCGAGCTTGCTAAATGAATCTGTAACGAAACATGCTGCTCTTCTTGGAGTATTCTCTATCATTCCTATTTGATACGTCTACCAGACTGATGAGGACTAAAGTATTGGTCGATGGAGGGCATTGAAACTTACCTCCTTTGTGGATGCACTACATTTCTTCCGTTGAATCAGTCTGGCATCTGCCTTACTTGTGATTCGTTGTATATGATTGTTGTACTTTAAATCGCTCCTGCACTGTGATATGAATAGCAACATCTGGGAAGTACAGAGTGGACACTTCTTTTGCACTGTGGCTGACGAACACCTACGTGATTACGTCTCAAATAATCGTTACCATTTACAGTGGCAGCAATCAGGAACTCAAGTATTGTTTTACGAAAAGGGTATCGGTAGCGAACAGTGCTTTACAATCTGAAGCAGTAAATAACGTTTACGACGTGAATATGCATATATGCATGTGTAGAAATATATTTTTATTTAATTTAAGTTTCGTAGAAGCAACTGCGTGTAACATAGTATCTGAAATGCCTGCTGATCAATAGAACCAAGTGCCTTCAGTAAGCTGCAAGTACGTTGCTGGAGTTGTAAATAAATAATAAAGAACATTCACTAGAGTTAAATGTTTTACTGAATAATGTAATATTATCCAATCTTTGCTTTCTTTCTACGTAAAAAACAAGAACTGGTAAGCAATTCATTGAATTACAAGACAGAATGCAAAATATTGGCTACGTATTATCTAGTAGTTGTGCTCTACCAAATTATTTATTAACAATGTCGATGCCGTATTATTACGATGTTGCCATATGTAATTTATTAAGAATATAATATGTTAAGAATTACTCTCAGTAATGATACTTCACAGATCATAAGAAAATAACGCGCCTTAATGTGCAGTTCACTAGTCGTTGTATCCCTTTTGTGAAACTCACATTACGTAATTACATATTTCACATCTTAAATATAAGTCAATAATCACTTATCACCCAAAGTTAACTGATTCACAGCAGACCTACTCCTTAAGCAATGTCATTCAGTAGCGGGATGTTATATTACATAATGGTGCAGTTTCTCCTCAAACTGTGAACTCCAAACCAAAGACGACAGACACTAAGTGAACGACGTAATTCTTCTCGACAACGCTACGCTCTGTTTTATTTCAGTATAAAATAAATATATTATTTTATCTCTCTTTAATATCTTTTTCCTCAATATTTGCTGTAAAGTACTTCGTCAAATATAAGTTAGCAGTACCGGTAATGTTTCTTTCTCTAGTTATTTTCATTTAGCTATGAAATATCATCAAGTCAGCGTAATGCTAAATTAGTGCCTCTCTGAACTTGTTTCTTTCTTTTCACCAACCAAAAACAAAAAAATAATTTTTCTATATTGATTTTTATAAGCTTTTGCAAGTTTCGTCTCTTTGAACTAATTTCAGTAACTTTTTCCTTCAAGGAATCGAACTGCTGGGGAGGGGGTTACCTTTATTTCCTCTAAGTAATAGTTGGGAACTCTTTTTATTATTGTGATGCACCAGGAGTTTAACTTCTCAGTAGGTACATTGGATATCGACGGTAGTGAACAAATAGCAGAAATTCGCTGTTCCCCATTTTAGCTATTTCAGAGGCACATAAACAATACAAACAAAAACAATATGTGCCACCATTACTTTTGGTCCTGAAGTTACAGAATTCAAACAGAATATAATTCTCTTCAGGTATTGGTAACTCGCGACCCAATATTTCTTCTAAATTTAATGGTCACTTGCCCCTTCAGATCTTTAAGTAAAGATATAAAAAGACGCGCTTGTATAAATGGTTCCAATATTTCTCTGTTTATAGATAAGAGAAAGATCTTCGTTCCAAAATTTCCTAGTGCCTGTTTAATCAAGAACGTTGCCTATTGAGTCACTATCGCTCAATGGAATTACAAATCCATTTACCTCACCGACAGCACAACACACTATCCTCATAGTGTGCATAAATTTCTAAATAACACACCTAACATTCGATTCTCTTAGAGTGCACTAACGACGGACACATAATTACGGTAATACTCAAGCGCCTCCGAGTTGCAGAGAAGGAACACTAGCTAGAAAATATGGAACAGTCCAGATCAGCATCTGGTCATAAATTCAACACACCTAACATTCGATTCTCTTAGAGTGCACTAACGACGGACACATAATTACAGTAATACTCAAGCGCCTCCGAGTTGCAGAGAAGGAACACTAGCTAGAAAATATGGAACAGTCCAGATCAGCATCTGGTCATAAATTCAATCACATATCAAAACTTTACACTTGATCTCAGTACAGTTCTCACTAGCAAATGTCTCAGTGTTTGAACAAACTGACTCTACTTTCTGTAACAACATAGCTCAATATCCCTAACTAGTCATTCAGCGATTCACAATGGGGGTCAGTAGACAGTATTTCACTGTGCAAACTCGCAGAATCACATCAGTCAATTATCTCGAGCCACCAATTACTTGGACCTTCAATTACTCAATCTAACATACTCCACAAGTTCCACTACCTTGCGAAGACTATCAGCATTACTGCTTATCGCGACTGTCAGTACGTCACTTACACTGACAATGCTCTAGTGTGAACTTAACTGATCCCTCGACTTCTCCCGCTAGATTCCGGCGACGACTTACCCTGGATCACTGCTCTGGACAATTATTGCCTCTGGACTACTGATCTTTACAACTGCCATAAGGTCCACATCAAACCTTTTCCGGAACCATTTACCCAAACAAATGCGCAGGCATACCATTTCTTTCAACAACTGAGCCATTATTTCAGATGACGTCGACTCTTGGAAGAAGGGAGGTGTTGAATTTAACGTCCTGTCGACATCGAATTCGTTAGAGACGGAGAACATTCCCGTATTGTATCAAGGATAGGTAAATCGGCCCTGCCCTTTCAAAGTAACTATTCCGGAACTCAACTAGAATGATTTAGGGAAATAGCTGAAAACTTATATCTGGTTGGCTGGACATGAGTTTGAGTCGTCGTTCTCCCGAATGCGAATCCAGTGTACTAACCACTACGCTATCCCGCTCGGTAGTCGACTGTTCTTCGTGTGGCCAGTTGAGTCCCTGCTGCATATGGTGACCAATGCACAGTTATCATTTCTGATCCAAAGCATTGGGCGAATTTATTCGTTTGTTCCAAAGGGGAGGCCAATACTGTTTGCCTGCTTTCAGCCTGTCAGCAACATGCTGCAAATGACAGAATCGACGTACACGCCCTACAACCTTTCTCAAACAACTTTACAGCATCTATTCGGTAAAAAAATTTATTTTTGCGTTACTTGTGGCTTTATATGTCGGCCTTATGATGGCGTGCCTATCATTTCGTTAATGGTCTTAGTTATTGTGATATTGGCGTTTAAGTAACACACTGTGCGAAATTCAAATGATTTTACATTTGGTGTGAATTACATAATACGTCGCTGCATAAGAAATTTAGCTAACAAATTTAGCTACAGATTCTCTTTAGAACATGGTGGAGGTCTCTGTCACCAGTCTCGAGGAAATTGATCTGATGTAGCACATTCGTTTGTGATCGACAGCACCAGTGATACAGCCAAAATGATGTATCCACAACATTCCTAATATTTCTTAAACGGTTTGAGACATCAAAATGAGATTTTTGGTTACTGGTAGCATGCAAAGAGGTGAGTATTTTGCCATACGATTATTACGCGAAACTTCATTATCTACTTTGTTATTCCACCAACTAGACATTTTTGGTGAAAGTATGTAATTTTTAAGGACCATCGTTAGATGGTGGCCCAAGAAACGCTGTGATTTTTGGAGCAACATAAGTGAAGACATTACATGTTTATTTTTGTACTGAGGATGTGCTTTTTCATAAGCTGTTGACCTTACTTCTCAGTTCCTTGCTTAATAAACCACAGTTTGAGAATTCCCTCGCAACTGCGTTTGCACAGCATGTTAGGGAGATGACAATGTATAAAGTCCACTGTGTTTTGGCAAAAGAAGCAAATTTTAAGATGGCAACAGAAGAAAAGTAGGTTTTATTCAAAGTTCGCTACTGATGATGCTTCTCTGAAAGTTGCAAATGGTTAACAAGCCAGGCGAAAACACATTGCTGTTTTTGTTGCATTTTAAACGGAATTCTTGTTAGATACTAACCAAACCAGAGGGGCAGTAGAACGGTCACTATGCTACTGTGGGTGTGCACAGGCTCGACTTAACGTGCTCAAAAAATAAGCGTGTAGGCTTCACTTTAGAATGGCACTTCCCCTTCAGTTCTCGGCATTTCCCCTACAGCACCTTCCCAGAACCCCCACCACTACCACTCTCTCCATGTGTGCCCTGTAACCACGAAATTCTGGGTGCGCTCTAATTACGATCTTTGCCGTCCGAAGGATGAATAGTTTTCCGCTCCTGCATGGGGGCTGTGCAACGTATTGAACACAGACACATGTAAATAACATTACAATAAATAACGATGAAAACTGAACCCACATCGTTGTATATTTTCCGCTACTACAGCCATGTGTTTACACGACAAAACCACAGCGACGACAGCAAAATTAGAACGTCACTTTTTCACTCGTAGCACTCGATGTACGTACTACTAGATATTTTATGGATTTGACTGCTTCCAGTAACTCTTCTGCAATTGTTTAATCGTACAATAATGGGTCTTTGAGTCTATGTGCACGCAGTATGTTACACCAAGCGTCGATTCTCTGTACGTGCTCCTGTATTTCGGTACAACTGTTTAGTGTCGTCATACCACCAGCAGAGAATTTCCTTTGATAACGTCAGGATACAGTCCTACACTGTTGCTATCTGAGCTGAATGGCCACCTCTAACAACCTCATTAACGACAAGACGATAAATCCTAATCTGTCTTTGTAACTGCGCTTGGGAAACTAAGCATACTGACAAGTTTTTTGTTGGCGCCATGCAGGTACTGCTGCTAGGAAAGTACAAGTCAAGTACGTCTTTTCATTTCCATATCCTGAAAGTCAAGTTTATAGGAAACTCTGAAGATAAGTTTAACAAAGAGTAGAGTATTTCAGTTTATCACAAACATTTGATGACTTTTGGAAAAACAATGCAATGTTAAAAAGAGAGATACTGATGCTCTTTTCTTTCCCTGTCGGTCTTTGGCGTCACGCACGAAACAATGTTAGCTGAAGAAGAAAGACGAGTAGAAAATATTTTGTGTGTTAAATTCAAGTATTACTACTGATCTCCAATCCTCTTGCTTCTCACTGCATTAGATATCTATTGTTGTTCATTCCAAAGACACCAACCGTTAGCTACTTGTGTGTATGGCTTTTACTGCTGTTAGAACTCTTATGCATTTCGAGCAGGTTTGCCATTAATTTCTGTTATGTTAAAGTTTGAAGTAGTTCCCATTCTTTCTGAGCGGCGCTGAGTTTGTGTGGCTGGATGTTTGGAAAAATTGATCTGATACGCAACTGACACAGGCATTCCAAAGATGTCGAACTGGTTCATGTTAGAAGAATGAGTACTTGTACACCTCAGTGGCAGCTGCTAATTTCCTGGCGTTATCAGCAAGCGTCCTAAGAGATAGATACACAAGGTAGTAAAGAATTTAAACAGTTTCTGCCCAGAAAGATGGTTCTTTTTTTTCTACGGCTCCTTTCTTCCAGTATCCCCCAGTTAAGAATTCTCTACATGTGTTACACACACACACACACACACACACACACACACACACACACACACACACACGCAAACACACTGCAGTCTAGAAAGCCTGACAACATTATCATCGCCCTTCTTTGTACGTTTTCGCTATCCCCTGTTAGATTGGCTTCATGGGTCTCATTCGTTGGTATTCAGGTGCAAGGTGTACAACCGATCTGTGTGAAATCTATTTTGTAAACTGAACAACAGTTTCCCGGTATCTTACCAGTTATTCGTAGTCTGCCATCTGCTGTAATCACAACTGAACCATATGGTCATTCTTTATACATGGTACAATCATTAATGTGACCACCACATATTTCCTATGTCAACCTGCAATATTCACTCACATTCGGCAGATGGCAGCTCTAGGAATGGAGTAAGGGCGGGGGCAGAAAATAGTGCAACAGTTGTCATCACGTGGAAACGGAGCGATTTATCTGAGATCGAAAAGGTGATGATCATTCACTTTCTGGCCAATTATTGAAGCATTTCCGAGGCGGGTAAGTTTTTGCATCGTTCGGATGCCGCCATAGTTAAAGCAGCATACCATTGGAAAATGGCACAGTTAAACCTGGTCCCGAGTATTGTGGTGCACCACGGGCCATAGACGACGGGGCTGAACTACAGCTGCAGAGATGTGAACAGGCGAATAGACGTTCAACTGTTGAGCTACTGACTTCCCAGATGAACCAAGGGGCCTCCGATAGTGCGTCCGCAACGATGTTTCAGCGAATGTTATTGCCCATGGGTCTCCGCAGCAGGTGCCTGTTTCATGCACCAGTGCTGACTATCGTCCACTGAGTGGAGACAGATGACATTTTCAGATGCATCAAGTTTCATGCCTCATCGGACAGATGGCCACTGCTGTGTATGCATGAAACGTCCGAAAGCAAAGCCCCTGCAACAATCATCTAAGGGGCTAGGGCGGAGAGCGTACCCTATGTTTCCCCGTCATTTTGGAAGGCATAATGGATCAACATTTGTATGTGTATATCATTGGGTATCATATACACCGGTACATATAAAGTGTGTATCCACGTCAATATGGCATCTACCAGCAGGGCAGTGGCGCAGCTTGCATATGTATTTTGAAGAGCACCAGGATGTGTTTACCATAGTTCTCTGGCCACCAGAATCCCTGGATTTAAATACAGTCGAGAACCTGTGGGACCATCAAGATCGGGCTGTTCGTACCATGGATCCGTAACAGAGAAACATAGTGCAATTGGCCGCAGCACTGGAGTTGGCATGACTCCACATCCATGGCGGGACCTTGTAACACCTCATTGACTCACGTCCTGTAAGTCTCACAGCGGTTCACGCTGCAAGAGATGGTTATTTGGACTTTTGACAGGTGTTCTCATTAATGTGTCTGGACAGTGTGATTTGTATTTGCCAAATATTTTTGTGACATGACTGGCTCTAGTGGCGACTAGTCATTGTACATATCGCTTTTAAGGTTGGTAAAGCGAGTAACTTGTTGTTTCTTTACATAAAGAGCAGTTGCCTTACTTTATATCGGGCTGATATTCGCAAAGTCAATAATATATAATGTGAACGGTAACGACTACCTCAATCACTTGGGACATATTATATACTACACTTTTGTCTTTACATGAGTATTTATCCAGGTTAACGTACGGCAAACAGCCTGTACGAAATTTTCGTGCCATTCGATAATGTAGTTACGTAAGCCCTTAGAAACGTATTTTCTCTAGAAGGCACGATGTGGTAAGATGCAATTCGAAATACTAGGAACAACGATCAAAAATATTTCCTCTACCACAATCATACTATAAACGTAGTCACACAGACTAGGGGCAGAAATTAGAAAACAAGTTAAAATCTCAGTAGTTTTTGTAGACATAATTTTTAATTATGACGCACTTTGGTCATTTGTATGAGCTGATTTAAGGTAATTACTGAGGCCAGTCAGTATCATGCTACCAGACAAAGAATTTTATGTTATAAATAGCAACAATGTGAGTAAGAGCTCAACAGTTGACTACCGCAGTGGTCTGTAATGGCTCCCACATTTTCAACCTTGTGTGTCAGACCTGTCGAATACTCCTTGCAAGGAAATGTGGCTACTCTGGTGATCAAATCTTAGCTATCCAACATAGAAACTGTGAAGTCATCAAGCCCATTTTAATAGAAGATTTGTCCACTCTGAATGGATACTTCAAGAAATAAATACTTATACCAGACTTTGACAAAACTAAAAGTGGTTGATTTTCCCTAAAATACACAGATAATAATCAACAACTGAAAATCTCTTTCATTAAGACAGTGTCCAGACACCAAACGTTTGCTGAAAATTTGGAATGGATTTAGACAGCACCTTACATTTCAAATAACATAGTGTAAACACTGTTTCGAAGGTAAGGACACGTAACAACATTATCCAGGAGCGTAATGGCTCTGTATGTGGAATTTCAGCAGATACATTACGAACTTTAACACTAACACTAGTTTCCTCTGTAACCGAATATTGTACATTTGTCTGGATGACGGGTGCTCTCACCAAACCAAGAGATGTCAAGTTACCTAGAGCAATGAGGATGGTTGCGTGCTTCGCGTCTACACCATTGTGATAGCTACCAACACTCGGTCACACTGCACCATCTTATCTGCCGAGACGGAAATCACTCACGAAGGGATATAACAAAACCATGAACAACCCTGAACTGCGCATCCAAAGGGAGAAACCTTGTTTCTTTTATGGCCGATCGCCGGCGACACCAAAATATTCCGGGATTGTAGAACAGAGTAGATGACCTCCTTGCTTGTTTGGATGACATTGAATCGGATAATGTAATAGATATACTATGCCTGTCTGAGCATCACTTTGTGTCTGATATGAAAAAGGTAAATATCAGTGGTTATAAACAAACTGCACATATGAGTAGAGAGAATAAGGTGGGAGGGGGAGTTGCCACATATATCAAAAGTTATCACTGTGTAGAAAGCTTAGATACAAAATAGTTTTGTCTAGAGCAACATATAGAAGCATGCGCCTGTCAACTTAAACGGAAGGAGGGCTCTTTTATAATTGTAACAGTATATAGGTCCCTTTCAGGAAACTTTCATTTATTCCTGGAAAACTTGGATGCCTTGTTGTGCTATCTGTCAGATAGGGGAAAGCAAATTATTATTTGTGGGGACTTCAATGTTAATTCACTGAAAGAGTGTAATAGGAAGAATGACCTGGAAGTCTTTCTCGGTTCTTTCAATTTGACATCTGTCATTAATTTTCCTACGCAGGTAGTAAAGGACAGCAGCACGTTGACATATAACACTTTTATTGACCAAGATAGTTTTAAAAACATAAATTCTTGTCCTGTTGACAATGGGCTTTCTGATCATGATGCTCAGCTAGTTACAGTATATGACATAGCTCCATTCAGTAATTCAAAACTACCGTCCAAAGTTGTGCGTTCAATTAATGGCTCAACAATTAGAAATTTCAGAGAAAATCTTCAGCAGTTAGACTGGAATGAGGTGTACAAGGAACCTGATGCTAATTTAAAATATAACTTATTTCATGATACACTTGTAAGAGAATTTGAAAACTGTTTCCCCAAATAGTTAAATCTAATTATAAGAAACCATGCAAAAAAACCTTGGCTTACTAAAGGAATAAAAATATCTTGTAACCACAAAAGGGAACTATCTAACAACAAGAAAGAGTAATGACCCAGAAACAGCCAAATATTTTAAAAACTACTGTGCTACATTAAGAAAGGTTATTAAAAATTCCAGAGGCATGTGCATCATCTCTGAGATTAATACCTCTGACAACAAAATCAAAACAATTTGGAATATTATTACAAGGGAGACAGGACAACCAAGAGTACAGGATGACGGCATCACCATCAAAGCAAATGGAAACTTGATAAACAACAAGCCGGAAGTCGAAAACATTTTGAATAATCATTTTTTAAATGTTGTAGAGAAAGTAGGATCTAAATGTCCATTAGAAGAAGCAAGGCAGTTAACGAAAGAGGCCTTACACACACCATTTGATACAATTGAAATTCCACCCACCTCTCCATCTCAAATTAGGAAGATAATAAACTCTCTCAAGAATGAAAGCTCACATGGAATTGATGGCATTTCCAGCAGGATAATAAAAGCTTGTTCCCAAGAAATAAGTGGGATTGTTAACCACATATGTAATAGCTCTCTCAAGCAGGGTATTTTCCCAGACAGACTGAAGTATGCCATTGTTAAACCACTGAATAAAAAAGGGGATATGTCTGATGTTAACAACTACTGCCCAGTCTCTCTTCTGACCGCCTTATCCAAAATTTTTGAAAAAGTAATGTATTGTAGAGTAGCTTCACACCTTAGCAAAAATAAAGTTTTAACAAAATGTCAGTTTGGTTTGCAGAAGGGGTTTTCAACGGAAAATGCTATATCTATACTTTCGATAATAAAATATTAAATGCTCTGAGTAACCGTAAGTCACCCGTTGGGACTTTTTGTGATCTATCAAAGGCTTTTGATTGTGTAAATCATGGAATACTTCTAGATAAGCTCAAGTACTGTGGTATGAATGGGACAGCGCTCAAATGGTTTAAATCATACCTAACTGGAAGAGTACAGAAAGTTGAAATAAGCAGTTCACATAATATGCAAAAAACTGGTGATTTCTCAAACTGGGGAACAATCAAGGATGGGGTGCCACAAGGTTCGATCTTGGGTCCTCTGCTGTTCTTAATATATATTAATGACTTGCCATTCTATATTCACGAAGATGCTAAGCTGGTACTTTTTGCCGATGATACAAGTATAGCTAACACACCCAACAGACAAGAATTAACTGGTGAAATTGTAAATGATGTTATTCAGAAAATCATTAAGTGGTTCTCTGCAAATGGGCTCTCATTAAACTTTGACAAAACACAGTATATACAGTTCCACACAGTAAATGGAATGGCACCATTAATAAATATAGACTTCGATCAGAAATAGCTAGCTAAGGTAGAATATTCAAAATTTCTAGGTGTATGCATAGATGAGGGGTTGAACAGGAAAGAACACACTGAGAATCTGCTGAAACGTTTGAGTTCAGCTACTTATGCTATTAGGGTTATTGCAAATTTTGGCAATATACATCTGAGTAAATTAGCTTACCAACCCTATTTTCATTCTATGCTTTCGTATGGCATCATATTGTGGGCTAACTCATCATTCAGTAAAAGAGTGTTCATTGCACAAAAGCGTGTAATCATAATAATTGCTATAGCTCATCCAAGATCATCCTACAGACACTTATTTAAAGAGCTAGAGATTTTGACTGTAGCCTCACAATATATATATTCAGTTACGAAATTTGTTACCAACAATCCAAATGAAGTCAAAAGTAATAGCAGTGTACATGGCTACAACACTAGGAGAAAGAATGATTTCCACTACTCAAGATTAAATCTAACTTTGGCTCAGAAGGGTGTAAATTATGCTGCCACAAAAGTCTTTGGTCACTTACCTAATAGCATCAAAAGTCTGACGGATAGCCATATAGCATTTAACAGGAAATTAAAAGAATTTCTTAATGGCAACTTATTCTACTAATTAGATGAATTTTTGGATATAATAAGTGAGTAATTTCCCAAATCCACACCAAAAAAAGAAAAAGAAAATAAAATATTAAGTGTCGTGTAATATTTTGTGTAATGTAACATCTTGTATAGACAACTTTTATTAACCTGACACGTTCCACATCATTACGAAGTGTTGTATTCATGATCTATGGAACAAGTACTAATCTAATCTAATCTAATCAAATGTAATCTAATCCTCATTATCGTACCTGAGTGTACTCGAGAAGGATCGGCTACTGCACTGGAATGAAATCCAATAAGGTTCCAGCAAACGCGGAAGAATATGTAGTGTAATGTTTACATGAGGTTTATTCTTACACTACTGGTCATTAAAATTGCTACACCACGAAGATGACGAGCTACATGTGCGAAATTTAATCATTATAATTGCTACACCACGAAGATGACGTGCTATAGATGCGAAATTTAACCGACAGGAAGAAGATGCTGTGATATGCAAATGATTACCTTTTCAGAGCATCCATACAAGATTGGCGCCGGTGGTGACACCTACAACGTGCTGACATGAGGAAAGTTTCCAACCGATTTCTCGTACACAAACAGCAGTTAACCGGCGTAGCCTGGTGAAACGTTATTGTGATGCCTCGTGTAAGGAGGAGAATTGCGTACCATCACGTTTCCGACTCTGATGAAGATGGGATTGTAGCCTATTGCGATTGCGGTCTATCGTATCGCGACATAGCTGCTCGCGTTGGTCGAGATCCAATGACTGTTAGCAGATTATGGATTCGGTGGGTTCAGGACGGTAATACGGAACGCCGTGCTGTATCCCAACGGCCTCGTATCACGAGCAGTCGAGATGACAGGCATCTTATCCGCATGGCTGTAACGGATCGTGCAGCCACGTCTCGATCCCTGAGTCAACAGATGGGGACGTTTGCAAGACAACAACCATCTGCACGAACAATTCGACGACGTTTGCAGCAGCATGGATTATCAGCTCGGAGACCATGGCTGCGGTTACCCTTGACGCTGCATCACAGACAGGAGCACCTGCGATGGTGTACTCAGCGACGAACATGGGTGCACGAATGGCAAAACGTCACTTTTTCGGATGAATCCAGGTTCTGTATACAGCATCATGATGGTCGCATCCGTGTTTGGCGACATCGTGGTGAACGCACATTGGAAGAGTGTATTCGTCATTACCATACTGGCGTATCACCCGGCGTGATGGTATGGTTACACGTCTCTGTCACCTCTTGTTCGCATTGACGACACTTTGAACAGTGGACGTTACATTTCAGATGTGTTACGACCCGTGCCTCTACCCTTCATTCGATCCCTGCGAAACCCTACATTTCAGCAGGATAATGCACGATCGCATCTTGCAGGTCCTGTACGGGCCTTTCTGGATAAAGAAAATATTCGACTGCTGCCCTGGCCAGCACATTCTCCAGATCTCTCACCAACTGAAAACGTCTGGTCAATGGTTGCCGAGCAACTGGCTCGTCACAATATGCCAGTCACTACTCTTGATGAACTGTGGCATCGTGTTGAAGCTGCATGGACATCTGTACCCGTAAACGCCATCCAAGCTCTGTTTGACTCAATGCCCAGGCGTATCAAGGCCGTCATTACGGCCAGAGGTGATTGTTCTGGGTACTGATTTCTCAGGATCTATGCACCCATATTGCGTGAAAATGTAATCACATGTCAGTTCTAGTGTAATATATTTGTCCAGTGAATACCCGTTTGTCATCTGCATTTCTTCTTGGTGTAGCAATTTTAATGGTCAGTAGTGTATAATGAACGGAGTATAGTGTCATTGGTTTCCACTGGTACACGCGTCCTAACGAGGAAACCCTGTACTAGTTCCTTTTCCTCATTCGGTGCTGTGAACCTGAAGTGAGCTGTCGTTTGTGTACTATGCTTCCAACTCAACGTAATTCGTAATCAATTGTTGTACCAAAGGTAAGGTAGCGTGTTTCGAACAATGGTATGAATTTGCACATGTAAAAGGATTGTTTTTTCTATGATATCTTGCGTAGGACACAGAAATGAACTTGCAGAAATGAACTTGGTCTTTGGTGCTGCAGGAACTATGGAAGGAACACGTCGTTTGAACGCAGAACTTTATTCAAACAGACGAATACCAAACCAGAGATCATTTGCTGTTCTAGACCGTCGTTTCCGTTAAAGGAGCACATTAGAGGAAGATTTCCATGCTCGATGTCGACCACGGAGTGTACTTAATCCTGGTTTCGAAGAACGAATACTACAGATGTTCGACAACAATCCTTCAGGTAGCTTACGCTCTATTGCTCATGCACTAAATGTGAGTTGTAGCAGTTTTTGGAGAATTCTGCGTGATGATAATCGTTATCCCTGCAAAACCCAAACACTGATTTTCCAATTCGGAACGGCTTTTGCCGTATGATTTGTGCAGCAAAGAGTGCTAATTCCAGACTTTGCAAACACTGAATGATGAATCGACTTTCACCCTCTAAGTAATGTTCAACAGATGCAGCTCCCATGTATGATCTCGTGAAGATCCTCGAGATATGGCTGCCATCATTTTCGGGCACGGTTTTCAGCTAGTTTTGGCCAGAAATTATTCACAACCAAATAGTGGGGACATGTATTCTTCCATACTGTGTAAGTGGTCGTGTTTACAGCGTATTTCTCGAACACGTACTTCCCAGTCTTCTCGAAGATGTGCCGCTTCAAACCAGAGTATTCTTCCAGCGTGATGAGGCACCTCCTCATTTCACAAATCGAGTGACAGCATTCTTGGGCAGATAATACTCTGGACGATGGATTAGACGTAATGAAACTGGTCACTGGCTTGCAAGATTCCCGCATCTAACAACTCCTGCTTTTTACCTCTGGAGCTACGTGAAGGCTCTTGTGCATGAAAGTCCTGCAGACACTATGGAAGAACTCGTAGCTCGAACTGCTGATGGTGTAGGAGAAGTCCGAGATCAAGCCAATGAAACATTAGTCGGTGTCCTGCGTTCCTTGATTCGACAGTTTCAGTTATGCAATCAAGTTAATAGCGCACACTTCGAGTATTTACAGCGGTAGTCGCAATGTACAGTGTTGTGTATTCCAGCCAAAGGAAATGCGCTTTGCCGTTGTCCAGGGCACTGAGAGTCAGAGACCCAATTTTCGTATACTGAAAATTCTTGCCTGTATCCAACCTATCATCCCACAAAAATTCTGTTCATATTCCTGAAACACCCTGTCCTTGTAGCGTAACATTCAGTAAGTGTGAAATTTAATTTCTGCCCTAAGCCGCTTGTGAAAATTAATTACTTGTATGTTGGTGTGCAGAGTCTGAAGGGAGAAATCACCTCAAAACCACATTAAAGAAGCAAAGACATTAGGAACTGGCTTACGGGTAGGAGACAATTTCATGTAACGTAGAACAGGCTGACTTTGCTACACCGAGGTAGTTTAGACACTGACATTTTGTGTCATAATTGGTAGAAGCAATAGAAAAGGGACAATTACGTCTCTGACAGCAGGTGTTGAATGACGTTTCGTTTCCTGGACATCTCCCAATATTTCGAAATTATACGGTAGGTAGAGAATTTGTTATTCTTAATGTTAGTTGTGTTTTGTTTAAACGTTACCTCTCGTGTCTAAAGACTAAAACTAACACTAGCGTTCGCACCTTTTATTCCACGTCGTCACAGCTCAACAGCGGGGGTTTCCGCCGTCTCAGGTTCGACAACGTTAAGCAGTGGAGGAGAGATCCCCGCTCGCAGTTCTCCTACAGAAACAGTGGCTAAATACGTCTTTCCACAAGTTCACAGTCACAGGAAACAGGAAGCAATCAACGGGGACAAATATAACAGCAATATCTCTTGGAGCAGGAAGATTTTCTGATAAAATTATTGGTGATAATTCCATAAGAATTTAAATTAATAGCCCCCCTTCCTAGCCTTTCTCTGCAGTTATTCGAGGTGTGTACCCTTGTGTGTTTAGGTGCACAAGAGCGCAATTCCAAGCCTTAGTCAAAAGCGGAAGGTTATCTGCCACCGTCATCTTCCATCCCACCCTCCTCTTCCAACGTCTACACAATACACACTCCACTGTGGATGCACTTATCACATACAAATTTAACACACCTCAGCCAAAAACCGTCAATCGAGCAGGAAGAAAGGTAACCATTCCTGTTAGACTGCAGAACATGTCTTGTCTGCCTTGCAGTCAGTGTCATACGATTAAAACTGTTGAATCGTCCCAGATACTCAGTATTTGGTCCATGTTACGTTCAGTTCCTTTAGAAACGAAAATCGAGGCCATGTTGTTGTTTCTTTTCCAGTTACATGTCGTTCATTACACTCCCTCACGTGGACGCAGACTGGCAGTTAATATGCTGCTCCTGTTGTCTGAATTAACTCAGAATGTAAAAACAGATTAATACAGTCACAACAATTAATGATATATGCTGCCACACAATGAAATGTTATTTACATTCATGATTTTTAGAAACGCCCGTTAAGATAGTGGTGTTTCGTTGTACAGCGCTCAGACTTCTTTTTTGTACGATGATGTCATCTGGTTATGATCTTCGGGCATGAATGGAGCGAATGGTAACGAAAGCAGTGACTGGCACGCATGCATGATGGATGATGTGATATGCCTGAAAGTTGGATACGTCGGAGGTGACGATAATGACTAGTGCCGCACTGACGGAAAGCTACTAACGCTAGAAAGATTAGTATTCTGGAAAGGAGGACAGAATCGTTTTTATACTGATAGACGATAGTTTGTTATTGAACTAATTATAAGACACGACAAAAGCCGAACGCAGGCATAATGCAAAGGATACTAGTGATCACTAGGTTCTAGTCGCCTCCTAGTAATCAGGTAAAGAAGAAGTAATAGCTGGCCTACCCCAGAGAGGTGTTATAGGGCCCCTGCTCTTCCTAATCTACACAGGGTGGTCAGCAGTTGCCTGACAAGCTTTAAGGGTGTTGCATGGGAGGTTGCACTAAGAAATAACTGTTCAGAAAAAAATTCGATACATCGTGTCGTTTCCGAGTTATTTAGAATTGAAGATAGCTAACCAGGTCGTTGATCGCTCAAATTCAAGCACTTGAAAGCCACAAAATGCAGTAAGGGAGAAACATCTCTGGGTCTGTGAGTTACCACTGGTTGAAATGCTCATTACCAGTTAAAATGGGCCTTTTTCGAAAGTGATAAAATTTAAGCTATGTGAGCAGAAGCTACATTTGTTGGTTTTGAGGAAACCAAATGAAGAACACGTTTGGCGACACCGCTTCTGTCAGGCTGCTTCAATTTCTGCGAGCGACGACCCGATTGGCTGACTCCAATGCTAAATAACTCGGAAATGGGGCAACGTATTGAATTCTTTTCTCAACAGTTATTTTAAGCCCAACCTGTCAAGCAAGATCCGTACAAGGTTTTTCAGAATGCTTCTGACTACCTTGTACAAGCGATTTAGGAGACAACCTCAGCAGTCCTCTTAGTTTTCAGATGAGGCTGTCGTGTACCGTAAAGTGAAGTCATCAGAAGATCAAAGCCAATTGCAAAAATTAATTAGATAATATATCCAGAGGATGCTAAAAGTGGCTGTTGACTATAAACGATACAAAGAGTGAGGTTATTCACATGAGTACTAAAAGGAATCTGTTAAATTTCGATTACACGATAAATCACACAAATCTACAGGCAGTCAGTTCAACTAAATTCCTAGGGATTACAGTTACGAACAACTTAAACTGGAACGATCACAAAGAAAATGTTGCTGGGCTAGGCGAAATATATCCTACGTTTTCTCTGCACAACGTTTAGAAGGGTGCAACAGATCTACTGAAGAGACTGCCTGCACTACGCCTCTCCGTCCTTTCCTGGACCATTGCTGCGCAGTATACGGAGTACATTGAAAAAGTTCAGAGAAGGGCAGCTTGTTTGTACCGTCACGAAGTAGGTAAGACAGTGTCACGGATATCATGCGAGTTAGAATGCTAATCATTAACACAAGACGTTATTCGTTGTTACGGCGAGATATTTTCACTATACTTCAGCCAAGAACTGTCTCTTCTGAATTCGAATCACTTTGTTGACGGCCTCCAACATCGGAGGAAATAATCATTGTAGTATTATAAATCAGAGCCCCCTCTTTAAGATTTAAGTATTTCTTTTTCCGCA
This sequence comes from Schistocerca serialis cubense, assembly GCF_023864345.2. Classification (NCBI taxonomy): domain Eukaryota; kingdom Metazoa; phylum Arthropoda; class Insecta; order Orthoptera; family Acrididae; genus Schistocerca; species Schistocerca serialis. Next base: position 329,129,764 of record NC_064641.1, on the reverse strand, counting down.
CGCTGTTCTAGAGTGGAACGATAGAAACGGACCCTCTGCCAAGTACTTAAATGTGAATTTGGCAATAGTCTTGTTCACACGGCTTATTTCACAGTTGTATCCCTATATGTCGAAGCAGTGGAAACGTGCTGTTTAACCATTGTAGACTTTTCATGTGGATGTATCACTGGCGTAATGTTAACACTAATCATGTAAGCCTATCCTGTAAAATGACTCGTTCCACATCATTTCGATAAAAAGAATCGTTAAAATTATCTATGAAACATGTAAATAACTGACTAATATAGACCTAAGAAAGTAAAATAAAAAATGGTTCAAATGGCTCTGAGCACTATGGGACTCAACATCTGAGGTCATCAGTCCCCCTAGAACTTAGAACTACTTAACCTAACTAACCTAAGGACATGACACACATCCATGCCCGAGGCAGGATTCGAACCTGCGACCGTAGCAGTCACGCGGTTCCAGACTGAAGTGCCTAGAACCGCGCGGCCACCGCGACCGGCCCTAAGAAAGTAAATCGGCAGTGAACTCTTTAAATATAGGTCAAGAAGTCACATCGAATATTGGACTCAATGTAAATAATTTTCTTGATCTCAGACGTCTTTCTTGTTATTAGTCTGCAACACGCTGCTGAAGATACACATATTCAGCAAACTCCTCTCCTAATTTTAATTTTTATTTTTAGATCCAAAGAAGGACTTTAAAAATTAAAAAAATTAGAAAAGTATTTTAGGCTGTTCCTGAATCCAGTCAGCTTTTTCCCGGCAAATACTCGTGCACTTACTTACTCTCGCCTTTATGTCACCTGAAGTCAGTGAATCTTGGTAGAAGCTCAGATGGTGTCTAGAGACGTCCCTCTTACCTCAATATCCTAGAATTGTAAGAGGCTCTCAAAGATATCACTGATTGTATGATAAATTTGTTCCCTATGCTCTAAGGCAAGTGTGAACATTCTACATACAAAGTTATCTATTCTTCCGATATGTTGCTGTTGTGACTCTCAGTGCTAAGACTGGTTTGATGCAGTTCTCCATACTACTCTTCCGGTATAACGGATTTTATGTAACATTCAGTGTATGCAGCACACGGTAACAGCATCTTTCAACGCTATACCATGCCACAGCTGCTGGTAATACACCCGGCCGTCGCGCAAAGCTGATGTATGTATAGTAGACTGGTGAGTCCCGACCCGAAGCTAATTGTGAGGAAAAATGACAAGGTCTTTTGAAAACATTCGTCGGTGGAATTTGAATGGTCTTTAAAGGGATAAAAGCGACGGAGTTTCGAGAGAACCACCATAGATAATATTTAAGCATTAGTATTTTCTAGGTCACAATTGACGTTAATCTTAACAACTTTTTTCCAAAACGTTAGAAATTTCGAAGGAAGTAGATCAGTTGCAGAACACTATGAGCCGAGAACGATATGTAAGTCTTCTTTGTCGCATCTGACACTACTAAATAAAAACTATGAAGTTTCTTCAAGAAATGATTAGACAGACTAGTCTCAAGAAGTGTGTGTATTTTCAGAGAAGTGATAAAATTACTGTCTTACGTGTCGCCGACGTATCCATTGAATAGAAGCAGCAGTACACCAATATTTTCGATGTAGAACATGGCGTCGTTAACGACGTACGCCTCGTCGCACACCCAGTTCATCTGCGACGGCAGCGTCAGGGGAACCAGGTGTCATCGTAGTCCCAGCCGTATAGGCAGTGTGTTGTTGACAAATTGGTCTCATTATGCATTTCAGTTAAGTTGTGCATCCTACACTTGTCGAATGTTCCGTTAACACTGTGAAAGAAACGCAGATTAGCAGGTTTTAAAATCTATGTTATGAATATTTCATTTAGATTTTAATTAATATGTGAAATGCAGTTACTAATAGGTAAAAGAAGATGACTTAACACGTATGGCGTAAATTTAAGCAATTTTGGAAAACGATGTCTGGAATCCATTACCGTCTGCACAATAGTTTGATATATTCGAAAGGGAAAAACTGATAAAATATAAATGAGCCTATGTGCAGTTTCAATCATTGTTTATATTATGTGGTACACACTTAGATCACTAAATTTTGTCAGCATAGGAATCACACAGCCAACAGGTTGCAAATAACTGTTAGATACATTGACCTAGGTTTCGAGACCTCTAAGGATGTCTTCATCAGAATGAAATTATAAGAAACTGTAAAATGAATTGAGTGAAAGCAATGGTCAAAGTTTCGAGGATTTATGCTCAAGTCAAACACCGAACACGTTCAACCCTTTGGCACGTACGCCTTGCTGCGAACAACATCAGTCTGATATTGTACGTAGCAAGGCACACGTGCCAAATGCTTTAACGTGTTTAATTTTAATTTTTAACTTTAGCATATCTGCTCGAAACTTTGTCCATTGCTTTCTCGCACTGATGAAGATATCCTCAGAAGTGGCGAAATCTATGTCAATGTACCAAACAATTACTTCCAGCCGGTTGGCTGTGTGATTCCTATGCTGAGAGACAGTCATGTTTAAAACTGAAATAAATTTTATGTTTATTTTGGTAAAATAACGAAGAATTTAACAGATTCATTTCGCTTTGTAACGATTATTAGTCAATGCATTTTTGTTCTGATAACCGTCAGCGTGGAGAAATAATTTTTAGATGAGTCGATGAGGTGCAAAAGCGATCGTGTCCCAGAAACTAAATTTTTCAGGAGACGCAAAAAACTGGCTTAGAAACAGGTAAAACGTAGGCTTAAGCTAGATGACGTGCAGCTGCTATATAGAAATTGGTCTCAGGGTGAAACAGTATACACCATTACAACATACTTGGTCAGTAATCCAGTTTAAATGTGTTGGATATGACCCTTTTCGAGCCTCATGCTGTTGATGAGGCAGCTAGCTTTCTGTTTACAGCGGAGAATTGCGTCATGCAAGTTTATTGTTCCTATTTATTGCAGCAACAAAAGAGTGTGTTATGAGCATACAGAGTTATTCACAACGTACTCAAAATCGAACCTCTATCAAAATACAGTAAAACAGACTAAGTGGAGTACGCATCAATAATTTTTATCTTATCAGTCCGTCGCTGCCCACTGGCGGTCAGGTATGTATTGTAGAATTTTCTTTACATCATCTAAATTCCTTTATTTTATTGGAACATGTCCACTACATGCTTGTTTATCTGGAAGACCTGCCTTACACCTGCCTTTCAGCAGAGAAAGCCGTGAGTCCACAAATGAATAGCCTGGCTTCAGTGCTTCCAGGAGAATCGCTGTGGAAAACGCAAAGGCCTTACGTAGATGTCTGAAACTTAATTTTTGTGTTTCCACCATAAGAGCACACTTACGTGGCTCTAAGCACTATGGGACTTAACATCTGAGGTCATCAGTCCCCCAGAACTTAGAACTACTTAAACCTAACTAACCTAAGGACATCACACACATCCATGCCCGAGGCAGGATTCGAACCTGCGACCGTGGCGGTCACGCGGTTCCAGACTGAAGCGCCTAGAACCGTTCGGCCACACCGGTCGGCCACACTTAGGTACTCGTGGATCCCTTTTGTAGTGATTACAAGTGGTGGTAAGTTTCTATGGGACCAAGCTGCTGAGGTCATCAGTCCCTAGGCTTACACACTGCTTAATCTAACTTAAACTCTACTTACGCTAAGGACAACACTCACACCCATGCCCGAGGGAGGACTCGAACCTCCGACGGGGGGAGCCGCGCCAACCGTGGAAAGACGCCGTAGACCTTGCGGCGTAGAGATTAGACTACCAGGTCCTGAGGTCGAGAATATCTTCTGTTTCCACCTTTGTGACGTTTTAAGTTCTGCTTCTGAGACAACGAACATATCATAATTTCATACCCCTCTGGCGTCATTCCCGGACATGTCCCCTTCTCCAACTAAATGCTCATCTAAGAAGCACTTCTGTTGACGGATCATGGACTCTCGTTATACTAAATGATGCGTAAAGCCATAAATGTCACGTATCTCCGGAGATGTAATTTGAAACAAAGAGAAAAAAAAAACAAAACGAAACTGGGCATGACCCCTTCCCCAACAGACCCATTCATATTACAATGCACTCATCAGAGTAACAAAATTTCTGAAACTGCTACAGTACTCAGAAAGTTCTTAATTTGTCTTAAAGAGGTAAGAGTAGTTTGATTTAATGACTAGGAGTTTTTGTTGCTACATTGTCAGGGAACATAAGTACCTTCTCCACCGTGAGTTGGGCTGTTGGGCTTTCTTACCAGTAGGCCCTAGACATTAGTAATGTGCTACACAGCTACATAAGACTTCTTCAGAAACAAAGAAAACCCTAACGTTACTAGTGTCATTATTAAGTTTAATTAAGTATTTAGAACCTATAACGATTATTTCCGATAAATCTGAAATTATTACTTACCAGGAACCTGCAATAGCTCGCCTACACTCATCTCTTAACATAGGGCTTATGTATCAATCGCTACTAATTATACGCAAGTTTTTTTGAGGTTAAAGTAGAATACAGTGGAAGATATATGTTTCCGAATTACTTCTATATTCAGGAAAGCATCACTGTTCGAGTCACGCTTCTGTATATTCTTGAATACACGTAATTGAAAATTTTTTTGTGCATAAAAATTATGTAACCACAGTTCCGATGAATAGAACTCTTCAAAAAGTCTTTTTAATATTAATTACAAGAAGCTCTACCACATTGTGAAATAAACTGCGCTTAGTGATTCACCGACTCCTAAACGTAAAGAGCTTCAATTTTCTCAAATTCTTAGAACTCTGGTTGGACGAAGAAATGATCATTTAAATTTCATTCAGTGTCCTTCAGTTTCAATGTGAGTAGCAGAGTGAACTGATACACAAACAATCATTTAGATTTCTTTTAATGTGTGGACATTCCAAGCTGAGAAACAGAGTAACAAGCAAGTAAGTGAAATACTGGAACGCTATGAAGGAACCTCCATACATTAACAAATAAACAAATAAATTAATTTAGGATTCAGTCAACAATAGTGGATGGCCGAAATTACGAGGTCATGCTGAAATGTAATCCCTCCGATTTTTTATTTGAAAACTCTTCAAGCTTTTCAAATAAAAATAAACGTTGCTAAGATTCCACATCTTTATTCTTCCTGTCTACACACTTCCAGCTCTCTGTCTCTAGAGGGCTCCGAAATGCAGCATTTAACATAGGCGTGTGTAACATAACTTTGTCGGTGCGTAAGAAAGAGCGTGGTGTAACTGAGTTTCAAATTCGAAGACTTCGTTCACACACAGAGCACCCTCTCCTTTAGCCAATGCTAGACCACAAACGATCGGTTTGACATCTCCATCAATCGGACATCTTGAGTTCACTGTCATCGATTATCCTCCATACGATCCTCGCTTGGCCCCGTAAGATTTTCATCTGTTTCCAAAACAGAAAGAACAGCTTCGAGGACATCACAGTGATAATGTTGAAGCGGTGCAAGCAGGGGTGACGTTGTGGCTCCTTCAATAAAGTCAAACAATCTACAGTGGTGTTATCAACTGGTCACGTGTTGTGCAATATGTGTCCGTCGCTACGGTGACTGTTCAGAAATAAATATGTAGACATGAAGAATAAAGACGTAGAATGTTGATAAGGATTGTTTTATTTGAAAAGCTTTAAGAACTTTCACATAAGAATGTCGGAGGCATTATTTTTCGGCAATCCCTTGTAGTGTCTCGTGAAAGCGGCGCATAAGGACGTGAGGGTCCCTTCACGTTGCGACAATGCTAAACAGGTATTAATGTGGAATTTCAGGTAATTCTGAATGAAAGATTCATTTATAGTTCTTTATGGATGGGTATTACCGAGTATTCACTTACAGATAAAATTCCAGTCACGTTCTGTGGGTGACATTTAGGTGAATGCAAAAAGCGGTTTATGTCTCGCAATGAAACAGCCTTGAACAATCTTTGCAGTGTTTCGCAGGAATGAAATAGCGGGTGTTGATTATGACAGAAATTCGGAGCAGTCCCGGTTGCTTGTCACGCGTTTCGTAATAGCGGAATGAAGAGAAAATATCTTTGTTGGAAATACACATACATCGTCAGTGATCATCGTGTCTGGCCACTATGTGGAGGACCTGAGTTCGAATTTCAGTAGTAGCAGGAATTTTCTCTTCGTGGGAGTACTGCAACAGCGTGCACTCAGCCTCTCGAGGCCAATTGAGGAAGTAACTGAACCAAAAGTAGCGGCTGCGTGGTCAAGAAAGTAGACAATGGACGAGGTGCTAACCCCACGTCCCTCCATAGCACATTCAATAACACCACTAGCCGAGGACGTCACGGCAGTCGGACGACCCTGATTCGCCAGTCAGAGCCAGAATGCGGAGGTTTTCTTCTGCGTTTTGCTCTTTTGTCGAATAAGTGGACTGCACACTGAAAATAAGTTTAGGCTCGTTAATTATGGCTTTTTCAGTAGCGCAAAAACTTTTTATCGATGAGTAACTGAATCTAAGCATTGATTAAAAAGCTCTTTATATTTTTGAATGACACACATCTAATATGGCAGTGCATATGTCATAAAGTGCATTAAGTTCAGCAGATATAGAAAGCTAAGCTCGCAAAATGTTTCTGTCTCCAGCATAAATACAATCGGGGTCAGAAACTCCAAAACTAGTTACGAAATAATACAATCCGAAAACTCATTTTTAATGTTCTGAGATTGTAGAAGAGACGTGGGCCCACCATTATACATCAGAGACAAACCTGTAGTTAAAAGAATAGATTAACCGAGAATAAACTGCAGTTTAAAATTGGAACTCATTTTGTAGGCGGAAAAAGATGTTTACCGTGTTTTCGAAAAGGGTGGAGTAGTTGAGGGAGGACAAGTTACTCTCTGACCTACTTTTCACATACGTAAAATTATTAAAGACTTCATTACAACCTGATGCACCTTGAGCAAGACTCTAGAAAGCTAATGGCCTGAGCAGACATTGATGGAGCCTAGTAGCGCTCTAAAAGCATGAGGTATTTTTATGATTCTTAGCCCTTAGAAACGGCAAGTTGGGAGTGAAAGCTAAAGGCGGCGATTCCGTCCCTTAGTAAATCTTGCCGGACCGGTCCACAGCTGTGCAGGAGAGACAGGGCAGCCCCTCGTTGAGACAGGTCTCCAGCACAACAATGCTGCACTACCTGCCGCAGCAACAGCAGAAGACTGGGCTGGAGCTATGGTCTGAAGGAACACATCTACACAGTGGAGTCATAAACTGGGCATTGTGTACAGAGCCATGCATAATAAAAATTAACCTGTTTTCGTGTTTGCAGATTGTGCAAATAGGCCAGTGAACCACTTCCTCCAGCTACCTCGGTTGTATGACGGTTATTCAGAAGGTAAGGAACGATCGGTCGCGAAATGGAAAATACAATGAAAATCTGAAGAAGCTTTCACAGATGCGTTGGACACTGTGTCTAGTACACCCATTGGTCGCCTCATATCGCTCTTTTAAGCTCTGAGCTGAGAACGTAAAGATGGGTATAAGTTAGCGTCTCCCACCAAATATGAGAGCCTGCCAAAAGATTTCGCCTGAAGCTAAGCAATCCACATAGCATAACTGTCATGCAGTTCATTCTACACAACAATTATCGGCCGCACTCTGCAGGGGAAATGAAGATGCTCCTGCAGTGTTTTCGATGGGAAATGTTTGAACGGCCACAATACAGCCCGTAATTGGCTATCCCCGACGTTCCTCTCTGCTCAAATGAACCGCTGGCTATGAAGACAATATTTTAACGCAGACTACGAACTGCAGTCCAGAGTAGATAATTGTCGAAAAGCACTGACGGCTGTCTTCTATAACGAGGGAATTGAAAAGTTGGTACAACGCTACGACAGATGTCTAAGTCTGAGTGGCGACTGTGTAAAGAATTACACTATTGGGCATTAAAATTGCTTCACCAAGAAGAGATGCAGATGATAAACGGGTATTCTTTGGACAGACATATTATACTAGAACTGACGTGTGATTACATTTTCACGAAATTTGGGTGTATAAATCCTGGGAAATCAGTACCCAGAACAACCACCTCGGGACGTAATAACGGCCTTGATACGGCTGGGCACTGAGTCAGAGCTTGGATGGCATTTACAGGTACAGCTGCCCATGCAACTTCAACACGATACCACAGTTCATCAAGAGTAGTGACTGGCGTATTGTGACAAGCCAGTTGCTCGGCTACCATTGACCAGTCGTTTTCAATAGGTGAAAGACCTGGAGAATGTGCTGGCCAGGGCAGCAGTCAAACATTTTCTGTATCCAGAAATGCCCGTACAGGACCGGCAAAATGCGGTCGTGCATTATACTGCTGAAATGTAGGGTTTCACAGGGATCGAATGAAGGGTAGAGCCACAGGTCGCAACACATCTGAAATGTAACGTCCACTGTTCAAAGCGCCGTCAATACCAACAAGAGCTGACCGAGACGTGTAACCAATGGCACCCCATACCATCATGCCGGGTGATACGCCAGTATGGCGATGACGAATACACGCTTCCAATGTGCGTTCACCGCGATGTCGCCAAACACGGATGCAACCATCATAATGCTGTAAACAGAACCTGGATTGACACGAAAAAATGACGTTTTGCCATTCGTGCACCCAGGTTCATTGTTGAGTACACCATCGCAGGCGTTCCTGTCTGTGATGCAGCGTCAAGGGCAAAGGCAGTCATGGTCTCCGAGCTGACAGTCCATGCTGCTGCGAACGTCGTCGAACTGTTCGTGCAGATGGTTGTTGTCTTGCAAACATCCCCATGTGTTGACTCAGCGATCGAGAAGTGGCTGCACGATCCGTTACAGCCATGCGGATAAGATGCCTGTCATCTCGACTGCTAGTGATACGAGGCTGTTGGGATCCAGCACTGCGTTCCGTATTGCCGCCTGAACCCACCGATTCCATATTCTGCTAACAGTCATTGGATCTCGACCAACGCGAGCAGCAATGTCGCGATACGATAAACCGCAATCGTGATAGCTACAATCCGATCTTTATCAAAGTCGGAAACCTGATGGTACGCATTTCTCCTCCTTACACGGGGCATCGAAACAACCTTTCACCAGGCAACGCCGGTCAACTGCTGTTTGTGTATGAGAAATCGGTTGGAAACTTTCCTCATGTCAGCACGCTGTAGGTGTCGCCACCGACGCCAACCTTTTGTGAATGCTCTGAAAAGCTAATCATTTGTATATCAGAGCATCTTCTTTTTGTCGGTTAAATTTCGCGTCTGTAGCACGTCATCTTCGTGGTGTGGCAATTTTAATGGCCAGTAGTGTAGCTGGAAGGTGTAGCTAACCGTTGCAAATAAAACTTCTGATTTTCACTGTTTTTCCATTTCGCGACCTATCGTTCCTAACTTTCCGAACAGCCCTCGTATAAGAAAAATCCGGCGTCTGAGAAACGTTTGGAGCTAGAATGTTTATTACACCTCATAGCTAGGACTAACAAGCTCCAAGGCACAGGCGATTTAGATAAAGATCTTTAAGATTCTATCTGTTCGCTTGTTGCCGTGGGAAGAGACACGACTTCGGAAAAAATCATCTTTGCGAAAACTTAAAAAAAGCCAGTAATTGGCGATTTCTTTTTTTTTTTCAGAGATACGGGTTTTTAACTCTTGCCCTGGCTCGACATGAGTTTGTGCTGTCGTGTGGGAGGGGAGATTTAGAGCCTCTAGGGCCCCGTGATTGGCTCAAGACGGGGTGAAAGCGATGTCGTTCATACACTTTGCGGGAAAATGGATTTTTTTTTCTGAAGAGGTGCGAGGCACTTGGGTGCAGGACTGTGGTCTAGTGAGTACTTCTTCAGGCCAAAGCTCTGGCATGTGTGTTTGGTACTTGGGACCTGTCCTTAGACTCAATTCACTTGTGAGTAATTTAGACTGGGGAGCCTGTGGTGAAGTTCTCACCGTATCAACAGTGTGACTTCAAACGTCTCGAACTACTCGTCTGCTAAGGTCACACTTATTCGTTTTTGGTTTACCAGTCTTGACGTTGGGTATCCTTGTGCGCTCTGTCGTATAAGTGAGCCAAATTGGTCCTTGGTACAAGCAGAAAACGAGTGTGTCACACATTGAAATCTACCATGATTTCAAAGCTCTGGTTGGGAGTAAATTGTGATCCATCTGCCTGATCGCTAGACCATGAGATTTTTGGATTTCTTTCGTGCCCGCGGTCGATTCACAGGTGCCGCCTCCACGTCTCACCTCCGCCGCACAAACATCGCCAGCCGCAATTTACATCGCCGCAGGAAGCAACGTATTGCCGCTCAGGCATTGTCAGGGCGTACAAATCTCAATCGCCAGTTGCTCTCAGCTGCACCTATGTAGAGAAACTTCAGTAGATTTCATCAATCAAAGTCTGTTCAGCGTCAGATCAATGCAGATTGCGTTTTGCTCATTTTTAAGGCCAGAGTACTTGACTCACTACACTAGTTAAACTGTCTCTGCCACCCAGGATCCTTGTCCAGTGTAGTCTTAAATCACCTGTTAGTTGTCTACGGTATTCAATCAATAACTTGTTTAGCATAATTTATGTCTGTTATGGGAAAATAAATGTTGTTCTTACATTACATTTTGCCTACATTCACAATCGTTTAAAAGGTCCCATCAGGATTACCTTTCATAGTGGCTGTATCACCTATAATGCAAAATCGCTGTCCTGGAGAACCGGTTGCAGGATACCTGTCTTAAAAGCTCCCAGGGGCACCAACAATTTTATTTTCGGTATTTCGTGTAATTACTGAGTGCATTTAAAAAAGGGCTTCTCATTATGAGAAATAATCTTAAATTAAAAGTTTAACACTATTAAAAACAGTATGTTTGTCTTGAGGCAGATTAACCTCCTACGTGCAAATCGCCAGAATGTATAAATCCAACGTTTGAGACTGAGAGCACTTGGTGACATCCAATAAGCTTCACACACAATTTTAAACTTTTACGAAGCCTTTTCTCGTTGATATCCCTACAAACTGACTAAAGGGAAAAAATTAATTTATTACTAAATTTTCACTGTTAATGATGTCAAATTTAAGTACCAGCCATTACGTTTTAATTTATACCTCTTTACTACTCTCTGTATTCGCAACACAATTTGAAGACAGTAACCACATATACCAATGAACACCAGACGGTATAAATCCAACGTTTGAGACTGAGAGCAGTTGGTGACATCCAATAAACTTCACACACAATTTTAAACTTTTACGAAGCCTTTACTCGTTGATATCCCCACATGAACCATGGACCTTGCCGTCGGTGGGGAGGCTTGCGTGCCTCAGCGATACAGATAGCCGTACCGTAGGTGCAACCACAATGGAGGGGTATCTGTTGAGAGGCCAGACAAACGTGTGGTTCCTGAAGAGGGGCAGCAGCCTTTTCAGTAGTTGCAAGGGCAACAGTCTGGATGATTGACTGATCTGGCCTTGTAACAATAACCAAAACGGCCTTGCTGTGCTGGTACTGCGAACGGCTGAAAGCAAGGGGAAACTACAGCCGTAATTTTTCCCGAGGGCATGCAGCTTTACTGTATGATTACATGATGATGGCGTCCTCTTGGGTAAAATATTCCGGAGGTAAAATAGTCCCCCATTCGGATCTCCGGGCGGGGACTACTCAAGAGGATGTCGTTATCAGGAGAAAGAAAACTGGCGTTCTACGGATCGGAGCGTGGAATGTCAGATCCCTTAATCGGGCAGGTAGGTTAGAAAATTTAAAAAGGGAAATGGATAGGTTGAAGTTAGATATAGTGGGAATTAGTGAAGTTCGGTGGCAGGAGGAACAAGACTTCTGGTCAGGTGACTACAGGGTTATAAACACAAAATCAAATAGGGGGAATGCAGGAGTCGGTTTAATAATGAATAGGAAAATAGGAATGCGGGTAAGCTACTACAAACAGCATAGTGAACGCATTATTGTGGCCAAGATAGATACGAAGCCCACACCTACTACAGTAGTACAGGTTTATATGCCAACTAGCTCTGCAGATGACGAAGAAATTGAAGAAGTGTATGATGAAATAAAAGAAATTATTCAGATTGTGAAGGGAGACGAAAATTTAATAGTCATGGGTGACTGGAATTCGAGTGTAGGAAAAGGGAGAGAAGGAAACTTAGTAGGTGAATATGGATTGGGGGACAGAAATGAAAGAGGAAGCCGCCTGGTAGAATTTTGCACAGAGCACAACATAATCATAACTAACACTTGGTTTAAGAATCATGAAAGAAGGTTATATACATGGAGGAACCCTGGAGATACTAAAAGGTATCAGATAGATTATATAATGGTAAGACAGAGATTTAGGAACCAGGTTTTAAATTGTAAGACATTTCCAGGGGCAGATGTGGACTCTGACCACAATCTATTGGTTATGACCTGTAGATTAAAACTGAAGAAACTGCAAAAAGGTGGGAATTTAAGGAGATGGGACCTGGATAAACTAAAAGAACCAGAGGTTGTACAGAGATTCAGGGAGAGCATAAGGGAGCAATTGACAGGAATGGGGGAAATAAATACAGTAGAAGAAGAATGGGTAGCGCTGAGGGATGAAGTAGTGAAGGCAGCAGAGGATCAAGTAGGTAAAAAGACGAGGGCTAGTAGAAATCCTTGGGTAACAGAAGAAATATTGAATTTAATTGATGAAAGGAGAAAATATAAAAATGCAGTAGGTGAAACAGGCAAAAAGGAATACAAACGTCTCAAAAATGAGATCGACAGGAAGTGCAAAATGGCTAAGCAGGGATGGCTAGAGGACAAATGTAAGGATGTAGAAGCCTATCTCACGAGGGGTAAGATAGATACCGCCTACAGGAAAATTAAAGAGACCTTTGGAGATAAGAGAACGACTTGTATGAATATCAAGAGCTCAGATGGAAACCCAGTTCTAAGCAAAGAAGGGAAAGCAGAAAGGTGGAAGGAGTATATAGAGGGTCTATACAAGGGCGATGTACTTGAGGACAATATTATGGAAATGGAAGAGGATGTAGATGAAGATGAAATGGGAGATACGATACTGCGTGAAGAGTTTGACAGAGCACTGAAAGACCTGAGTCGAAACAAGGCCCCCGGAGTAGACAATATTCCATTGGAACTACTGACGGCCGTGGGAGAGCCAGTCCTGACAAAACTCTACCATCTGGTGAGCAAGATGTATGAGACAGGCGAAATACCCTCAGACTTCAAGAAGAATATAATAATTCCAATCCCAAAGAAAGCAGGTGTTGACAGATGTGAAAATTACCGAACTATCAGCTTAATAAGTCACAGCTGCAAAATACTAACACGAATTCTTTACAGACGAATGGAAAAACTAGTAGAAGCCAACCTCGGGGAAGATCAGTTTGGATTCCGTAGAAACACTGGAACACGTGAGGCAATACTGACCTTACGACTTATCTTAGAAGAAAGATTAAGGAAAGGAAAACCTACGTTTCTAGCATTTGTAGACTTAGAGAAAGCTTTTGACAATGTTGACTGGAATACTCTCTTTCAAATTCTAAAGGTGGCAGGGGTAAAATACAGGGAGCGAAAGGCTATTTACTATTTGTACAGAAACCAGATGGCAGTTATAAGAGTCGAGGGACATGAAAGGGAAGCAGTGGTTGGGAAGGGACTAAGACAGGGTTGTAGCCTCTCCCCGATGTTGTTCAATCTGTATATTGAGCAAGCAGTTAAGGAAACGAAAGAAAAATTCGGAGTAGGTATTAAAATTCATGGAGAAGAAATAAAAACTTTGAGGTTCGCCGATGACATTGTAATTCTGTCAGAGACAGCAAAGGACTTGGAAGAGCAGTTGAATGGAATGGACAGTGTCTTGAAAGGAGGATATAAGATGAACATCAACAAAAGCAAAACAAGGATAATGGAATGTAGTCTAATTAAGTCGGGTGATGCTGAGGGAATTAGATTAGGAAATGAGACACTTAAAGTAGTAAAGGAGTTTTGCTATTTGGGGAGCAAAGTAACTGAGGATGGTCGAAGTAGAGAGGATATAAAATGTAGGCTGGCAATGGCAAGAAAAGCGTTTCTGAAGAAGAGAAATTTGTTAACATCCAGTATTGATTTAAGTGTCAGGAAGTCATTTCTGAAAGTATTCGTATGGAGTGTAGCCATGTATGGAAGTGAAACATGGACGATAAATAGTTTGGACAAGAAGAGAATAGAAGCTTTCGAAATGTGGTGCTACAGAAGAATGCTGAAGATTAGATGGGTAGATCACGTAACTAATGAGGAAGTATTGAATAGGATTGGGGAGAAGAGAAGTTTGTGGCACAGCTTGACCAGAAGAAGGGATCGGTTGGTAGGACATGTTCTGAGGCATCAAGGGATCACCAATTTAATATTGGAGGGCAGCGTGGAGGGTAAAAATCGTAGAGGGAGACCAAGAGATGAATACACTAAGCAGATTCAGAAGGATGTAGGTTGCAGTAGGTACTGGGAGATGAAAAAGCTTGCACAGGATAGAGTAGCATGGAGAGCTGCATCAAACCAGTCTCAGGACTGAAGACCACAACAACAACAACATCCCCACAAAGTAACTAAAGGGAACAAATTAATTTATTAGTAAATTTTCGCTGTTAACAATGTGAAATTTAAGTACCAGCCATTACGTTTTAATTTATACCTCTTTACTACTCTCTGTATTCGCAACATAATTGGAAGACAGTAATCCCATATACCAATGAATGAACCTGCAGAATTATACAGTCATACGACCCATAGTTCAGGAAATATAACATTGAAATTTGTGAAAATCTCGCTCTTGCTTAAAACGATGCTCCATACAACTTCAGCATCAGGTACGCCGTTTTAGTTTATTAATTCTTTACTACTAACTCTGTTCGCAACACACTTTTAGAGATAATCTATGTACAGGGCGAACGTTAATAGAACCAACAAACATTAGGAACGGATTCCTGACTGGAAATGAAGGAAAAATGGTCCTATGAACATGCGTCCGGAAGTGCATCGTTGCCACGGTGGATGGCGCTGACGAATGGCAGTTACTCTGACCACGTTACGTGTGCTTCTTGTATGTTGCAGGCTGCGTGAATGACGCAGCGTACTCTAAGCAGCAGAACGCTCCGGTATTCATGTCGGAAACAAGTCGACGTGGTCTTTGTGAACGACCAACAAGATGGTAACGATCGAGAGGCAGCACGGCTATACCGAAACAAGTACCCTCACAGAGACCGACCGCACCACTCAACATTTCAAGCTCTTTTTGGGTGTCTGTATGATCATGAGTCCTTTCAGTCAGACGAATGCATGCAGGGAGGTGGCGGACTATACGTACATCAGATTTGGAGGAGCAGGTTCGACAGGATATTGATGCAAAGTTTAATACAAGCTCGAAGCAAGTGGCCCGCCAACATTGTGTAAGCCGAAGTACGATTACGTGTATCCTGCATGGAAACCGCTACTATTCTTATCATCTGCAATCCCATGAAGGCCACTTCGAATATCTTTGTGAAGTCGATGCGATACACCTCTGTACCGTGTTCTGGGACGATTTGTTGTCGTTACACGCACACCGTCCATTTCCAGACACATGTTCATAGGACTTTTTTTTCTTCATTTCCAGTCAGGAGCCTGACCACGCAGTTTGTCAGTTTTATTGATGTATATCACTGAATGTGTCTGCAAAATTATACCATCCTAAAGAACATGGTTCAAGAGTGACGGCATTATAAACATTTAGAGGCATGAAAGACTAGCTTTTTTTGAAAATGGAGTGTGTATTACACAGACTGTATTCATCCAGTTTTTCACAATGAGAACACTTGGCGGCTTCCAACGCACATTAAGGGCTATTTTAAACCTTGCCTAAACATTTTGTCGCTTATGCAGCTGAAGTAAAATATTTAACACTCTAACTTTTATGTAAAGTCATCAAACGTGTGAAGCTCTTTTATGTGTGGGAGGTAGATTTAAAAGGCAATCGAAACCACTGCACTAAAGACATGTAATGTGTACCCCAGGACATGTGGCTTGCAAGTATCATAATGATCTCTGCGTGGTCAGAGGATTCTTGATTAATCTGCATTTCGGTATTCTAGAAGGGGCTTCCAACGGGAAGGTGACTATGAGTTAAAGAATGAATAACTAATGAAAGTTAACATTCTACTAGACATGGTGTAGAATGTCAGAAACTTTAAACGGCAGGGACTGCTAGAAAATAAGAATATAGAAATTTAAAGCCCCAGTCTAGATATGAAGATGAGGACATGCAATTGTTGGGGAAGAGAGTGAGAGGGGGGGGGGGGCGAGGGGGAAGGGCTAGTTTCTAGTCGGACGAAGACAGGGTAATATAATGGAACTTGGTTTCTTAATTAGTAGAAATATAAGGCAAAGAATGAGTTATTGTGGCAGGTCAATGCTCATCAGAACTGACAACACGCAGACTTCAACAATAACAATAGTTCAGATATACCTGATGATATGACAAGTTGAAGGTGTAGAGATATATAAAATATATCAGAATGTTGGACGGTATTTCGGTACGTAAATTGACATGATAATCTAATAACCATGATTTACAGTTATGCTGTAGTAGAGGAAGAAGTAGTAGACATTTACGGAAGAATATGGTGTTGGTATTAGGATGAGGGAAGCGAAAGTCTATTGAGTTCTGCTGTCAAAGGGAACACATTATCCAAAAATTAAAGGAGGAAGAGGTATACTTGGATAAAGCCGGGAGATACGAAAGGTTCTAGCTGGTTTTCGTCTTGGTCACACAATTACCGATATAGGTTACTGTATTGTAGGGTGTACCCAAGAGCAATAGGAATAAATTTC
Source organism: Schistocerca serialis cubense (assembly GCF_023864345.2). Lineage (NCBI taxonomy): Eukaryota > Metazoa > Arthropoda > Insecta > Orthoptera > Acrididae > Schistocerca > Schistocerca serialis. The sequence continues at coordinate 329,112,959 of NC_064641.1, read as the reverse complement.
AGCTCACTCTGCATTGTTCCAGATTTCCGTTCATATTACCCTGTGCTGTGTCAAATTTTTCTCGCTCTACCACCCCACCTCTCTGAAATAGTGCAATTGTCCTTTATCGATAGCACTGCATACTTCGTGTGAGTGAGAGCTAGCTGTTTTACGAAAGAACAATGTTTTTTAAATTCGCGTTGACTACGTGACAATATAGCGTTCTGTCTGGGGTAATTCATAATGTTCGAACACACTGCATGTTCCAAAATCTTACTGCATATCGACGTAATTTCGTGGATTACTCCTATTGCCTTTCTTGTATATTGGTGTCACCTGTGCTACTTTCCAGCCTTTGGTTATGGATCTTCCGTCTATCAAGCGGATGTGTATGTTGTTAAGTATGGAGCTATTGCATCAGTATACTCTGAAAGGAACCTAATCGATATACCGTCTAGACCGGGAGACTTGCTTCTATTGATTTAAGTTGCCTCACTACTACCGGGATAGCTACTTCTAAGTTGCTTATGTTGGCAGCTGTTGTTGATTGGATTTCTGGAATATTTGATTTGTCTTCTTTGATGAAGAAATTTCCGAAGTCTGTGATTAATAACTCTGATTTAGTATCACTGTAATAAATAGTATTTTAGTTGCTACTGTGCAGACAAGACATTGATTGTGTCTTGCCTTAGCATAATTTATATATGACCAGAATCTCTTTGGATTTTCTGCCAGGTTTCGAGACGAACTTTCGCTGTGGAAACTGTTATAAGCATCTCGCACTGAAGTTTTCGCCAAATTTCGAGTCTCTGTAAGAGATATCTAATCTTGGGGAGTTTTCGTTCGTTTAAATGTAGCATAATTTTTTCGTTGTTTCTGAAACAGCATTTTGACCTATTTTGTGCGCCACAGGGTATCAGCTCCGTTGTTTGTTAATGTATTTTGTATGAATCTCTCAATTGATGTCGGTACATGTGAATTCAAACAAAATCTGGTCTACACTTACACTATTGACTTGGAAGGCATGAAGATGTGTCTCAGAAAAATTTAAATCGAATTTGTATCAGATTTTTGAATAAATACACTTTTCGTTTATTTTTGGTGGATTTAGGAGCTACGGTATTCAGTCTCGCTACGACAACCCTGTGTTCAGTAACTCCAATACCCGTTTTGATGCTCTTTATTAGTTTAGTATTATTTGCAGTTGTGTAAAACAAGTACTGGGATAGTTAATTGCTACAGTATTCGGAAAATGTTATATTCCAACCTACGCAACTATTTTTCAGTGAACAGTTTGGTTTATGTGATTTCGTATTCCTACAAAATTTACATGTTACATTACATTACAACATCACAATGTTGTCCATTCGGTGATGGTGGTCAGTTGCTTGTCACGGAGAAATGTCCGCGTATAGCAATTTATTTATCTTGTTTCGCCAATCGCAATGTAAAGTGGTTCAAATGGTTCAAATGGCTCTGAGCTCTACGGGACTCAACTGCTGTGGTCATCAGTCTCCTAGAACTTAGAACTACTTAAACCTAACTAACCTAAGGACATCACACACATCCATGCCCGAGGCAGGATTCGAACCTGCGACCGTAGCAGTCACGCGGTTCCGGACTGAGCGCCTAGAACCGCTAGACCACCGCGGCCGGCAATCTAAAGTGGAAGACGGAGCTTTTTGAGGATTAAAAAAAGAAGAGAAGCACGCTGATTTTTAAATTACTCTTTCGGAACTGTTGATCCTGGTGAAAATTGACTGTTTGTCATCTTCTTCCCAGATGGAAATTGTATCAGCTTCTTCAGTTTCCTGCCGCGCGGTGTAGCCGTGCAGGCTCTAGTGCCTCGCGACGGTTCGCGCGGCTCCCACTTTGGAGATTCGAGTCCTCCCTCGGGCATGGGTGTGTGTGTTGTCTGTAGCGTAAGATAGTTTAAGTTACACTAAGTACTGTGTAAGCCTAGGACCGATCACCTCAGCAATTTGGTCCCATAGTAACTTACCACAGCTTTCCATTCTTTTCTTCAGTTTCTTCGTTACGGATGTTAAGAAAGCCTTCTGTGTCTCTCTTGTTGGTTCTGTTTCCAGTCACATTATCGGAGCCAAATACCTTCAGTCATGCGAGTGTCAAGTGTTCTCTTATAGAATGTAATAGTTATAAAACGTAATAAGGGTCAAAGTGTAGTTTCCATTCTTGGAAGGAAGTTCTCTTTTTTGGCATAAAGCACGATTTACTAGTAGAAGAAAAGATAACTGCACTGAAAAGTTACTAAGTCTGTATCATGAATGGAATTCTCTTTAGAAATATTTGACTAGAACCTCAGGCAAAGAAAATGAAAACAGAGCAATCTTTGTGGAAAACTTTATTTGAATAACGTAGTTCATTCTGATGCTTAGGAACAGATGAAAAGTGAAGAAGATAGAAAAAAATTTTGACTTCACCGCCAAAAAGGGTGACCTGGATTATTGTAGGGTTTGATCATAAACTAAGACGCAAGGAAGAAAAAGCATAGAAGCGAACTGCAGCACTAATTACGAGAAGAAAAACAATGTATGAAGACAGATAAGTAACACATTTTTTTGGAGAAAGTAGATACCGGAAGTTCTACATATGCTTACATGGAGTGCTAGGTGTTAAACATCCTTAACAGATTATGTAATCGCAGGTAACAGGGAATGTCATCAGGTTCAAGATATACACATGCAACAAGTATGCACTCTCTGTTATAATTACTTTTTAATCATCATAACAGCTACTGAGATAGCTAAGTGGAACAAACTTAAGACAAATAAAGCTTGAGGATATCTTTAAGGTGTACCTCCTGGCACAAGAAAACGTTACAAAATCTTATCAAAGTCGACTACAGAAATGTCTGTTAGATACCCCAACTGTTCAGCAAAGGCCGTTGAAGAAGAAGCTAGAGCCCTCAAAACCTGCTACAGGATGAAACATCAGAGACTGAAGAGGAGTAGAGGCAAAAACGGAACCATGCCAAAGAAATAGGTTAACACACCAAGAGTAATAGAACTATATTATAACTAAAATAGAAGAGGATACAGCTGGGGAGAAAACTTTTGCCTAATGAAACACTTGAACAGGGCAGAGAAAGATACTGCAGAACTAAATGTAATTAGTGAAAAGCAGTGAAAAGAACTTCATGAAAAATTGTGGCAAAAAGAAGATGCACATGAACAGAAGAACTGCAAGCAGTTATAAAAACTGTGAAAAACTGGAAAGCCCATGTAACAAGTGGTATTAATATGGAAGTATTAAAATATGACAGACTCTTTGTGATTTTAAATTATTAATCAATGATCGTATAAGATCCCTAACAGAAACTCTCCTTTTAGAAGAAAAATGGTGATTCCGGAAAGGTAAGTCATTTAGTGGTAATATTTTATCATAAAAAGAATTTTAGGTGAATGACGAGAGGTCAGTTTAGAGATACAACTTCTACTGACTTCGTAAAAGCTTCTGGTAGTGTGTACAGGAAGAAACTATGAGGCATAATGACTGATGCTGGATATGCAAGTGTCGCGCTGAAGCTATAAACAGCTTATATTAGACACAAAAATAATAACGAAGCCTGCTGTCACCATCCTTGTTTATTGTGTACATAAATGATGTGGTGAAGAGCTGGAGACAGGTAGTAAACCTGGGTGTAGAGATATATATATAAATAAATATGTTAGTACTCTAATGTATGTAGATGATGTCACAATTTTGAATGAAACTGAAGGTGACTTACAGAAAGAAGTGTATAAACCACATAAACTATGAAAAGAGAATATGCCTTCGAATATGAACAAAGGAAAAAAATGGCCCATCACGGGAATACCCAACCCACTAAACATAGTAATAGATAACACACCAATTGAACATGACTCCAACGTTCATTCTTTATAAGGTATGATATGGACAAGGTCGTAGAACATAAGATTCCCAAACATCAATCAGTGTGGGGAATGATAAACAAAATATATCAGAACAAAATACGAAAGAAAACAAAATTAAATTATATAACATCATGGGCACACATGTATTACTATACGGAAGTGAGTCATGGCTCCCTAAAAGACACAATAGATATAAGCTACACACAGTAGATACAAGAAAATGGCTCTGAGCACTATGGGACTCGACTGCTGAGGTCATTAGTCCCCTAGAACTTAGAACTAGTTAAACCTAACTAACCTAAGGACATCACAAACATCCATGCCCGAGGCAGGATTCGAACCTGCGACCGTAGCGGTCTTGCGGTTCCAGACTGCAGCGCCTTTAACCGCACGGCCACTTCGGCCGGCGTAGATACAAGATTTCGTAGGAAAGTGAGAGGTGCTTCCAAGGAAGACCATATAAGAAATGAAGATATTTGGAATGAACAAAATATTTATAATATTAACGACAAGATTGAGAAAAATAAAACACTATTGAAAAATCATGTACAAAGAATGAGAGGAGATTAAATACCACGTCAGGCCATACTGTGCCTGCCAAGAGGAAGGAGTGATGAAGGAAGTCCCAGAACGAGGTGTCTGTGAAAAGTGAATACGGAACAGACACAAGCATCTAAAACTTGAAGTGCAAAAGATGGAAACAAATATGTTTTCATCAATAAGGGCGTTTGTACAGTACGTTTGTTACTGATTAAGGTTGCTAACACTCACATTAGCAACAGTCTTTCTTACGTCTTACACTGAAATCCAAATGATGGCTTCAAATTGTTGCTACATCAAACAGGATAGTCAAGTAATGCTACTGCGGATTCTTCCAGGTTTCCAGAGTTATGTGACATCACACATTTATATAATTCCTATAAATTACAGATATAGAGTTGAAGTAAAAAAATGTCCCACATGCCTTTATATCAGACCAATTTAGATTCGAAACTTCCTGGCAGATTGAAACTGTGTGCCGGACCGAGACTCGAACTCGGTACCTTTGCCTTTCGCAGGCAAGTGCTCTACGACTGAGCTACCCAAACACGACTCACGCCCCGTCCTCACAGCTTTACTTCTGCCAGTACCTTCGCCAGTATGTTCACAGGAGAGCTTCTGTAAAGTTTGGAAGGTAGGAGACGAGGTACTGGCAGAACTAAAGCTGTGAGGACGGGGCGTGAGTCGTGCTTGGGTAGCTCAGTCGGTAGAGCACTTGCCCGCGAAAGGCAAAGGTCCCGAGTTCGAGTCTCGGTCCGGCACACAGTTTCAATCTTCCAGGAAGTTTCATATCAGCGCACACTCCGCTGCAGAGTGAAAATCTCATTCTGACAATTTAGTTTCGTTTAGCATTGACGTGAGTGTTCCCCAAACAACAGTAGCATGAATTGAGGCTTATACCAGAGTCATTTATAGGAATGCTTGTGAGGAAAATGCTCTATAATATTTCATAGTTTGATATTGATCATGGTTGTTATAGTAGTACTTTCATACCATAATCTGCCACAGCAGGTTCTGTGGCAAATTCAGTAAGGTAGTAGCAGTAGATTCATACCATAGATTATCTGACATCACTAGACATCACATGTCAGCTCCAGTTTGAAGGGCCACATGAACAAAGCTGTGGCTGTGCAAGTGATGCAGTTCGAAGGTTTTTGCAGCAAGAATGAAGCTACATCAGCTATGCCTGGAGCCAATGTGGAGGGCTGTGTGTATTACAAACAGATCGGCGGTTACCACAGAGAGAAAAACATGTCAACAGACGGCAGAGTGGAATGGTCAAAGAAAAGTATTGATAGATATACTTGGGTATCCATTGTCTGGCAGACATCTCCAAAGAAGAATGGTTTTCCTTAATGGAAGCAAGTATGGTTCCTTCAGTATAGTTTCAGTAAAGCAGTCTATGCTGTGCACTTACTGGAATGTGAGAACTGGGGTTTGACACGAGCAGTTTGTGTGTGTGTGTGTGTGTGTGTGTGTGTGTGTGTGTGTGTGTGTATCTGTTCAGCATGTGGCTCTCTGCAGGCTCTGCCACATGTTGTAAGTCTGCATATAGTACGAGTAGTGTCATGTTTGTAGGAAGTAGAAGGCTGAATGGCGTAGTGGATATATGCGACAGCTGCGTGCGAGTTTGAGTATATTAATTTACTCCACAATTAAATATTTATTGCACAGATTTCGAGAACAAGCCTTCAGTTGAATGGTAGGTTTACATGACGGTGATAGGTGAATTGAATTGGCTTCATCTTACAGTTGCACTGCTGAGTAATAGACTATTTGGCATATATCAAGCATAGTCAAATTGCAGTGTACGATTCAGCAGGACTATAGGCTCTATTAACTCAAACTCAACTTCTTCTGTATGCTGGATAATTTTATTAGGTTATGTGATTTCATTTGCAACCACTATAATGGTGTAAATTGATTTCCTCCTTTTAATACTGTAATTATCGCTAAGTATTGCATATTTTGTACAGTGAAATTCTGTTTAGCCTCTGTTTTTTTGTATAATGTAAGTTTACTATATGATTTTAATATTTTTTATTGTTACTACTTTTACTCTTTAGGGCTATGCAATAAACATGAATTTAATTTACTTGCTATTGTCTATTGTTTTGAAATCTATTGAAAGAGCTCAATAAGTTCTTATCATTGTATCGCTAACCATTTGACTGATTCAAAACTTACAACATTTTAAAGAAATTTTGTAAACTTAGATTTTGTGTGGTTAGTAAATATGGTATACGGTCAAATGTATATGTGTTCACTCACTTCCCAACCCAGTCATTCCAATGTTTAACTAATATTGATTTTCATTGAAGGTATGTATTGCTGTGAAAGAAATTTGGTATCAATGTAGATGATATGTTAAATTGCAATCAACCTCTGAGCAAATGGAAAGCATTAGCATCGCATTTTAGTGATTTTTAAGCAACTGCTCACATAAATACATAAGGCAAGCAACATTTCCAGCGGATTTATAAATGTAAGCAGTTTAGGAACCTGAAGTTTTTAGTGATATTTGTAAGGTTCATGACTGTAAGAGGATGGGGGGTGGGATAGTTGGACTTCTATTCATGGCCTTATTCATTTCGAAAAGATTTCTAAATCATTTTCTCATGAACGTCAGTATTATTTCTTCGACAAGGGTAGCCGTGCAGGAAGCCTTCCGCCAGTCAGAGTAGAGAATGTCAGGAGATGGGTGGTGAAATGACTGCACATGAAAACATGCGGAAAGTCAGCTAGTTTGTAGGACATTGATGTATAATAGACTGTAGTGAAACACTGCCGAAAATCACCTGGCCTAAAGTTATTGAACCACGTGGGGGGTTTGATTTTCTAAAGGCTAATCTTAAATAATGCAGATGAAGTTTGAATATTTTATATGAAGCAGGAATATAGAGGGAAACTGAACGATTTGTGCATTGATTATGGGAAAGTATGTAACATTTCTCCCAGTAGTACTACGTGTACAGTGAAATTATAACAAAATGCCCTATCTTATAATACACTGTGGAAGTTCCCAATGTTACAGTGAAGTTGTAACAAATAACCACAAAGTTTCCATATAAATTTTAGAAAATGATTCATGCTGAAGCCAAAATTGTAACAAAATATCTCATATTACAGAAAAAATCGGAACAAATAACTCAAAGCACCACTATGCCACAGCAAAATTCACTGAGCACCATTATGCGGAAAAGTACTTTAGGAGCTTTATAGCAGGTCCAAAATGACAGGTCAGCACCAGCTCTGTATTATTCACATACTGATCATGCTGATATGGGAGCTGTTAATGTGTGTGTTATCATGAGTCCCATGATGTTTGATACTGTTAACAAAGAGCTTTTAGGTACAGCACAATCATATCTTTTTTTACATGTTGTCAACTGTGCTAAGTTTAAAATCCAAGAAAGTGCTCCAAACTGACTGACCTTTCCATCACAATCTATGATTGCAGTCCAGGAATCACATATGAGGTCAGAATCCAGGCTGTCCATCTAAGATGGCTGACCTAGGATATGTATGCAGCCTTCAAAGTTATGTGTTCAAAATATTTGTCCCATTGTCTCTGGTTCTGCAGTAACCAACTCCCAAACCCATCCCCAGTGTACAGGCTTAATGAAGCATCATAAGAGATGCAAATCGAGAGAGAAAATCTGCGTCACACAATTGATTATCAGCATTACTCTATTTCTCTCCCTGTGTTTATTGTGCTTTTTATTATTGTGTCAACTCTAAAGTCGCCACTGTTTCACAAAAAGGGTTCAAATGGCTCTGAGCACTATGGGACTTAACTTCTGAGGTCATCAGTCCCCTAGAACTTAAAACTACTTAAACCTAGCTAACCTAAGGACATCACACACATCCACGCCCGAGGCAGGATTCGAACCTGCGACCGTAGTGGTCACGCGGTTCCAGACTGTAGCGCCTAGAACCGCTCTGCCACCCCGGCCGGCTCCCCACTGTTTCGATAGATTCAAACACATATGTGTTTCTCTGCCACACATAGTGTAGGGTGCTGCTGTGAGCACTGAGACTATGCCACCTCTTAAATGAAGCTGCTTGCCATCTGCTGTGGAGTGACAACAGGATTATTTTTCTGTCTTCAGCTTAGAAAATGTACCGACTATTGATGGAGACCACCCCTCTGCGGCCCTGAACGTTTTTGTGTTTGGGGCATTGTATCGTCAGTGGCAGCGGCTAACATTGAGTGGCATTGTACTAATGGTCCCTTCTGAGGGCTGTGAACCCTGGTGTACCAGGCTGGATACACAGAAGGGCTTGGTGGCCATAATTATTATCCAGAAAGGCTCTGGTAATGATTCAGAAAACCGTGGATGCAGCTAGCATAAGGCAGGTTTGCTGTTTTATGTTCATGAGTGCGGTGGCTCCAACCTTGCTGATTGTTGTATTTAATCGGAGCTCAGTCACGTGAGAAGCCCTGAACAACATATAACATGTGGCTGTAAATGAAGCGCTGCTACTCACAAAGGTCCAGTATGGGCTATAATTATCGTATGACAGCGATACGTTGTAGATATGATAATACGTTAATGCAGAATTGATTTACGTTTGGAAACAAATTAATTCCAAATTTGATCATCAGGTATAAGAAAGACGTATAGAAATGTTTCTGTATGTCATGGATTAGGAACAGGACATGGGACGGGAAGGTCAAAAAAATGGTTCAAATGGCTCTGAGCACTATGGGACTCAACTGCTGAGGTCATTAGTCCCCTAGAACTTAGAACTAGTTAAACCTAACTATCCTAAGGACATCACAAACATCCATGCCCGAGGCAGGATTCGAACCTGCGACCGTAGCGGTCTTGCGGTTCCAGACTGCAGCGCCTTTAACCGCACGGCCACTTCGGCCGGCCCACGGGAAGGTCACACGTACGAGAAAGACGTAAAATTCATCTTATTATTAACTGTTTCAGTATAAGAACAAGAGACACTGAGAAGATGATCATATGTAAAATGATGTGATCAACAGTTGCTTACAGCAGTTACAGTGGAATCTGAGCAACATGTTTCTGTATACTGACATTCACATCAATTAGAGACCGAATGTGTCACTGGTAAGTGCTTTTTTTAGATAACCCCAAAGCAAAAAGTCACATGGTTTCAGATCATATGATTTTGTAGGTCATGCATGTAGAAAACCTCTGGAGGTAAAATGTTTATGGAAGGTTGCATTACGTAGATCTTTCACTGGGCAAGCGAAATGAGGTGTTTCCCCTTCCTGCATGAAAATAGTGCTTTCCACACGCTTCCGCTCTTCCGAAGCAGGAATCACTTTCTGCACTAGGAGGTCTCAATAATGTCAGACGTCATGGTATACGTGAGAGGCGCTCTGGGTATATTCTCTTCAAAGAAGACGGTACCAAGAACAAAGGTGCTTGTGAATCCACACCACACAGAGTGCAAGGCTCTTCACGCACAACACACTGTTTAACAGTAGCCCACTAGTTCTGCTTATTAACTGCACGCTGTAGTGTGAAATGTGCGTCATGACCCCATAAATTATTGCCTGGCCGCTTGTCATCAACTTCGATCCATACCAGAAACTGAAGAGCAAGTTCAGAAGTTGCTGTAGATGATGAGGTGTCAGTTGCTGCTCTGTCCGGCTCTTGTCTGGGCGCCAGTGTAAAACAGACCATAAAACTGAAACTTCCTGGCAGATTAAAACTGTGTGCCGGACCGAGACTCGAACTCGGGACCTTTGCCTTTCGTGGGCAAGTGCTCTACCGACTTTTTAAAAATTTTTTTAATTTTTAATTTTTTTAAAATTTGCCTTTCGCGGGCAAGTGCTCTACCAACTTTTAATGAATTTTTTGTGAAAATTTCATTCTAGATTCACAGCTCTTGATGTTCAAGGGCACTGATACGAAATACCGAATGAAAAATTATTTATCAACAGTAACGTTTTTTTTTCTTTTTATTGCCTTTAGCGGGCAAGTGCTCTACCGACATTTTTTTTTTCTGACGGCGTTTCCATGGCAACCAAGCCGCTGCCGCGCGGTTGTGACACGCGGCAGCCTTTTTTATTTTTAGTTATTTATTTTATTATGTGTAAGTACTGAAGCCACTGCAATGTCCTTGCGACGAGCGTGGCAGGCAGGTGGTGGCAAGGAGGTCAGGGGTCAATTAGTCCGAGTCACAGTCTTCACGTCAACTCGAAATATTTCTCCCCGCCACAGAAAATTGGTCAACTTGCGCATTATCTGTTTGGCTATGACGGTGGGTAGTGGAAAGACCTGTGCCACATAATATGCTCTCCACAGGATACATGTATTTATAAATTTAACCCTCTGAAATTGGTCCATGCTGCGATGGACGTTATCTATTAAAGCACCCTTGATTTTGAGCGAGACATCCCGCCAATTTGCCGTTATCATTCTTTGTGGGGGGACCGTCAGTATCGTCCCAAGAGATTTGTGTTCCGTAACATGGTTAACCCATTCTAGGCCTACATCGTCAAGTCCCCTTATACGGAGAAATTTGCTTTTACTTTCATTCATTTTTGCGCCAGAAGCGTAACAATAGCTTCTGAGGTCAGTTGAGTCACATCTTCCCTGTTCCTCACGACGATGCCGACATCATCAGCATATGCACCAACTGCAGTTTTCTTCCCGGTGATCGTTATGCCTGTCATGTGCTCTTGTACTAGCCGCAGCAATGGTTCTAGGGAGATCACAAAGAGCAGCATGGAAAGGTGGTTCCTTGGGGGACACCCCTTGCGATGGTAATCGGCCTTGTGAGCTGGCAGTTGACGGAGATCGTGGCGGCCAGACCAGTGATCATATTGCGCACGATAGCGATGGAGTCCTGCCGGAAACCCATCCTCCGCATCGTTTCGAAGAGGTATTTATGGCTGATACGGTCAAATGCTTTATAAAAATCGACAAAAAGGAGGCCGCTATTAATGGTGCTGGTAGACGACTGAGTGACGATATCTCTATATTGTGCTGTAGTCTGAAATATTGATCGCCTATAAGCACAAGTTTGCTGTTGCCCAATTATGTTTGCCGTCAACGGCATCATTCGTTTGTTTAAAGCTCTCGCAATAATTTTATAATCTGAATTAAGAGGAGAAATCGGCCGGAAGTTGTTAATCTTCTTACATACCTTATTTTTAGGAATTAACACGATTTTACATTCTTTAAGTTCTGGTGGTACAAACTTCCCCCGCCGGACGTCGTTAACGGCTTGTGTCAACTTATGACCTATGATACTCCAATATCGTTGATATAATTCCACCGGAAAGTCATCGGGTCCCGGCGATTTCTTTTTAGGGGAACCGTGAATTATTTCAAAGACCTCATCTGGACTAAAAGCCGAAAATAAGCTGGTGTTGTGGTCGGCCGTAATGTGGAGGTTGTAAACGCAAATAGCTCATCCGAATAGCCCTCTTGCGTTGCTTCTGCCTCATACAGGGCACTGTAATACCTGTGGATTTCTCTGATTATGTCGTTTTGCACAGTGAGGACAGTACCGTTTTCTAATTTAAGTTCGTCCATGAATATACGTCGTCGATTCTTGCGGTGTTTAATCAGATGATATAACGCACACGTCTCGTCCTCGCTGACAGATCTGGCGTTTGACTTAATTTTAAGACCCTCCAGTTGTTTTCTCTTTAAGCATAATAATGTCGCTTTAATTTTCTTGATGTCGGACAATCGCCTGTCGGAGCCATCTACCTGAACATACAAGTCCCGTAAAACCATGTAGTAAAATTCCATTGTACGGTGAACTGCCCGAGATCTCTCTATACTATAAGATATAATTACTTTCCGTAATTTGGGTTTCGCCATGCGGATCCACCACTCCAAAACACTCGAAAGTTGTGTACAGAGCGCAAGCAAAATTCCCAAGCTGTCGTTAATTCGGCCTCGAGCTCTTCGTCTGTTAAAAGGCCGATATTCATGCTCCACTGATTCCTGAACCAGTGAGTTGGTTGCCGGTCTAAGTTTATGCAGGCACTCACACAACAGTGGTCAGAAAAGCTGACTGGAGTTACTTCCTCTTGTAGCAAATTCCTCACTATGTGACTCGACATATAGATTCCATCAATCCTGCAGATAGAATTATGTGAAATGTGCGTGTATTTCACAAGTGTGGGGTACTTAACTTCCCACGCGTCGCTCAATTTCATTTGGGAGACAAGAAAGTTTGATTCATGGGAATAATTAAAATTAGGGGATTGATATTTATGGTGTAATACACAGTTAAAATCGCCTGCAATGATCAAAAACACTCGAAAGTTGTGTACAGAGCGCAAGCAAAATTCCCAAGCTGTCGTTAATTCGGCCTCGAGCTCTTCGTCTGCTAAAAGGCCGATATTCATGCTCCACTGATTCCTGAACCAGTGAGTTGGTTGCCGGTCTAAGTTTATGCAGGCACTCACACTACAGTGGTCAGAAAAGCTGACTGGAGTTACTTCCTCTTGTAGCAAATTCCTCACTATGTGACTCGACATATAGATTCCGTCAATCCTGCAGCTAGAATTATGTGAAATGTGCGTGTATTTGACAAGCGTGGGGTACTTAACTTCCCACGCGTCGCTCAATTTCATTTGGGAGACAAGAAAGTTTGATTCATGGGAATAATTAAAATTAGGGGATTGATATTTATGGTGTAATACACAGTTAAAATCGCCTGCAATGATCAAAAACACTCGAAAGTTGTGTACAGAGCGCAAGCAAAATTCCCAAGCTGTCGTTAATTCGGCCTCGAGCTATTCGTCTGTTAAAAGGCCGATATTCATGCTCCACTGATTCCTGAACCAGTGAGTTGGTTGCCGGTCTAAGTTTATGCAGGCACTCACATAACAGTGGTCAGAAAAGCTGACTGGAGTTAGTTCCTCTTGTAGCAAATTCCTCACTATGTGACTCGACATATAGATTCTATCAATCCTGCAGCTAGAATTATGTGAAATGTGCGTGTATTTCACAAGCGTGGGGTACTTAACTTCCCACGCGTCGCTCAAGTTCATTTGGGAGACAAGAAAGTTTGATTCATGGGAATAATTAAAATTAGGGGATTGATATTTATGGTGTAATACACAGTTAAAATCGCCTGCAATGATCAACAACACTCGAAAGTTGTGTACAGAGCGCAAGCAAAATTCCCAAGCTGTCGTTAATTCGGCCTCGAGCTCTTCGTCTGTTAAAAGGCCGATATTCATGCTCCACTGATTCCTGAACCAGTGAGTTGGTTGCCGGTCTAAGTTTATGCAGGCACTCACACTACAGTGGTCAGAAAAGCTGACTGGAGTTACTTCCTCTTGTAGCAAATTCCTCACTATGTGACTCGACATATAGATTCCATCAATCCTGCAGCTAGAATTATGTGAAATGTGCGTGTATTTCACAAGTGTGGGGTACTTAACTTCCCACGCGTCGCTCAATTTCATTTGGGAGCCAAGAAAGTTTGATTCATGGGAATAATTAAAATTAGGGGATTGATATTTATGGTGTAATACACAGTTAAAATCGCCTGCAATGATCAAAAACACTCGAAAGTTGTGTACAGAGCGCAAGCAAAATTCCCAAGCTGTCGTTAATTCGGCCTCGAGCTCTTCGTTTGCTAAAAGGCCGATATTCATGCTCCACTGATTCCTGAACCAGTGAGTTGGTTGCCGGTCTAAGTTTATGCAGGCACTCACACTACAGTGGTCAGAAAAGCTGACTGGAGTTACTTCCTCTTGTAGCAAATTCCTCACTATGTGACTCGACATATAGATTCCGTCAATCCTGCAGCTAGAATTATGTGAAATGTGCGTGTATTTGACAAGCGTGGGGTATTTAACTTCCCACGCGTCGCTCAATTTCATTTGGGAGACAAGAAAGTTTGATTCATGGGAATAATTAAAATTAGGGGATTGATATTTATGGTGTAATACACAGTTAAAATCGCCTGCAATGATCAAAAACACTCGAAAGTTGTGTACAGAGCGCAAGCAAAATTCCCAAGCTGTCGTTAATTCGGCCTCGAGCTATTCGTCTGTTAAAAGGCCGATATTCATGCTCCACTGATTCCTGAACCAGTGAGTTGGTTGCCGGTCTAAGTTTATGCAGGCACTCACATAACAGTGGTCAGAAAAGCTGACTGGAGTTACTTCCTCTTGTAGCAAATTCCTCACTATGTGACTCGACATATAGATTCTATCAATCCTGCAGCTAGAATTATGTGAAATGTGCGTGTATTTCACAAGCGTGGGGTACTTAACTTCCCACGCGTCGCTCAATTTCATTTGGGAGACAAGAAAGTTTGATTCATGGGAATATTTAAAATTAGGGGATTGATATTTATGGTGTAATACACAGTTAAAATCGCCTGCAATGATCAGAAACACTCGAAAGTTGTGTACAGAGCGCAAGCAAAATTCCCAAGCTGTCGTTAATTCGGCCTCGAGCTCTTCGTCTGTTAAAAGGCCGATATTCATGCTCCACTGATTCCTGAACCAGTGAGTTGGTTGCCGGTCTAAGTTTATGCAGGCACTCACACAACAGTGGTCAGAAAAACTGACTGGAATTACTTGCTCTTGTAGCAAATTCCTCACTATGTGACTCGACATATAGATTCTATCAATCCTGCAGCTAGAATTATTTGAAATGTGCGTGTATTTCACAAGCGTGAGGTACTTAACTTCCCACGCGTCGCTCAATTTCATTTGGGAGACAAGAATGTTTGATTCATGGGAATAATTAAAATTAGGGGATTGTTATTTATGGGGTAATACACAGTTAAAATCGCCTGCAATGATCAAAAACACTCGAAAGTTGTGTACAGAGCGCAAGCAAAATTCCCAAGCTGTCGTTAATTCGGCCTCGAGCTCTTCGTCTGTTAAAAGGCCGATATTCATGCTCCACAGATTCCTGAACCAGTGAGTTGGTTGCCGGTCTAAGTTTATGCAGGCACTCACACAACAGTGGTCAGAAAGGCTGACTGGAGTTACTTCCTCTTGTAGCAAATTACTCACTATGTGACTCGACATATAGATTCTATCAATCCTGCAGCTAGAATTATGTGAAATGTGCGTGTATTTCACAAGCGTGGGGTACTTAACTTCCCACGGGTCGCTCAATTTCATTTGGGAGAAGAGAAAGTTTGATTCATGGGAATAATTAAAATTAGGGGATTGATATTTATGGTGTAATACACAGTTAAAATAGCCTGCAATGATCAATAACACTCGGAAGTTGTGTACAGAGCGCAAGCAAAATTCCCAAGCTGTCGTTAATTCGGCCTCGAGCTCTTCGTCTGTTAAAAGGCCGATATTCATGCTCCACTGATTCCTGAACCATCGAGTTGGTTCCCGGTCTAAGTTTATGCAGGCACTCACACTACAGTGGTCAGAAAAGCTGACTGGAGTTACTTGCTCTTGTAGCAAATTCCTCACTACGTGACTCGACATAAGGATTCCATCAATCCTGCAGCTAGAATTATGTGAAATGTGCGTGTATTTCACAAGTGTGGGGTACTTAACTTCCCACGAGTCGCTCAATTTCATTTGGGAGACAAGAAAGTTTGATTCATGGGAATAATTAAAATTAGGGTATTGTTATTTATGGTGTAATACACAGTAAAAATCGCCTGCAATGATCAAAAACACTCGAAAGCTGTGTACAGAGCGCAAGCAAAATTCCCAAGCTGTCGTTAATTCGGCCTCGAGCTCTTCGTCTGTTAAAAGGCCGATATTCATGCTCCACAGATTCCTGAACCAGTGAGTTGGTTGCCGGTCTAAGTTTATGCAGGCACTCACACTACAGTGGTCAGAAAAGCTGACTGGAGTTACTTCCTCTTGTAGCAAATTCCTCACTATGTGACTCGACATATAGATTCCATCAATCCTGCAGCTAGAATTATGTGAAATATGCGTGTATTTCACAAGCGTGGGGTACTTAACTTCCTACGGGTCGCTCAATTTCATTTGGGAGACAAGAAAATTTGATTCATGGGAATAATTAAAATTAGGGGATTGATATTTATGGTGTAATACACAGTTAAAATCGCCTGCAATGATCAAAAACACTCGAAAGTTGTGTACAGAGCGCAAGCAAAATTCCCAAGCTGTCGTTAATTCGGCCTCGAGCTCTTCGTCTGTTAAAAGGCCGATATTCATGCTCCACTGATTCCTGAACCAGTGAGTTGGTTGCCGGTCTAAGTTTATGCAGGCACTCACACTACAGTGGTCAGAAAAGCTGACTGGAGTTACTTCCTCTTGTAGCAAATTACTCACTATGTGACTCGACATATAGATTCCATCAATCCTGCAGCTAGAATTATGTGAAATGTGCGTGTATTTCACAAGTGTGGGGTACTTAACTTCCCACGCGTCGCTCAATTTCATTTGGGAGACAAGAAAGTTTGATTCATGGGAATAATTAAAATTAGGGGATTGATATTTATGGAGTAATACACAGTTAAAATCGCCTGCAATGATCAAAAACACTCGAAAGTTGTATACAGAGCGCAAGCAAAATTCCCAAGCTGTCGTTAATTCGGCCTCGAGCTCTTCGTCTGTTAAAAGGCCGATATTCATGCTCCACTGATTCCTGAAGCAGTGAGTTGGTTGCCGGTCTAAGTTTATGCAGGCACTCACACTACAGTGGTCAGAAAAGCTGACTGGAGTTACTTCCTCTTGTAGCAAATTCCTCACTATGTGACTCGACATATAGATTCCATCAATCCTGCAGCTAGAATTATGTGAAATGTGCGTGTATTTCACAAGTGTGGGGTACTTAACTTCCCACGCGTCGCTCAATTTCATTTGGGAGACAAGAAAGATTGATTCATGGGAATAATTAAAATTAGGGGATTGATATTTATGGTGTAATACACAGTTAAAATCGCCTGCAATGATCAAAAACACTCGAAAGTTGTGTACAGAGCGCAAGAAAAATTCCCAAGCTGTCGTTAATTTGGCCTCGAGCTCTTCGTCTGTTAAAAGGCCGATATTCATGCTCCACTGATTCCTGAACCAGTGAGTTGGTTCCCGGTCTAAGTTTATGCAGGCACTCACACAACAGTGGTAAGAAAAGCTGACTGGAATTACTTCCTCTTGTAGCAAATTCCTCACTATGTGACTCGACATATAGATTCTATCAATCCTGCAGCTAGAATTATTTGAAATGTGCGTGTATTTCACAAGCGTGAGGTACTTAACTTCCCACGCGTCGCTCAATTTCATTTGGGAGACAAGAAAGTTTGATTCATGGGAATAATTAAAATTAGGGGATTGTTATTTATGGGGTAATACACAGTTAAAATTGCCTGCAATGATCAAAAACACTCGAAAGTTGTGTACAGAGCGCAAGCAAAATTCCCAAGCTGTCGTTAATTCGGCCTCGAGCTCTTCGTCTGTTAAAAGGCCGATATTCATGCTCCACTGATTCCTGAACCAGTGAGTTGGTTGCCGGTCTAAGTTTATGCAGGCACTCACACAACAGTGGTCAGAAAGGCTGACTGGAGTTACTTCCTCTTGTAGCAAATTACTCACTATGTGACTCGACATATAGATTCTATCAATCCTGCAGCTAGAATTATGTGAAATGTGCGTGTATTTCACAAGCGTGGGGTACTTAACTTCCCACGGGTCGCTCAATTTCATTTGGGAGACAAGAAAGTTTGATTCATGGGAATAATTAAATTAGGGATTGATATTTATGGTGTAATAAACAGTTAAAATAGCCTGCAATGATCAATAACACTCGGAAGTTGTGTACAGAGCGCAAGCAAAATTCCCAAGCTGTCGTTAATTCGGCCTCGAGCTCTTCGTCTGTTAAAAGGCCGATATTCATGCTCCACTGATTCCTGAACCAGTGAGTTGGTTCCCGGTCTAAGTTTATGCAGGCACTCACACTACAGTGGTCAGAAAAGCTGACTGGAGTTACTTGCTCTTGTAGCAAATTCCTCACTACGTGACTCGACATATAGATTCCATCAATCCTGCAGCTAGAATTATGTGAAATGTGCGTGTATTTCACAAGTGTGGGGTACTTAACTTCCCACGAGTCGCTCAATTTCATTTGGGAGACAAGAAAGTTGATTCATGGGAATAATTAAAATTAGGGTATTGTTATTTATGGGGTAATACACAGTTAAAATAGGCTGCAATGATCAAAAACACTCGAAAGTTGTGTACAGAGCGCAAGCAAAATTCCCAAGCTGTCGTTAATTCGGCCTCGAGCTCTTCGTCTGTTAAAAGGCCGATATTCATGCTCCACAGATTCCTGAACCAGTGAGTTGTTTGCCGGTCTAAGTTTATGCAGGCACTCACACTACCGTGGTCAGAAAAGCTGACTGGAGTTACTTCCTCTTGTAGCAAATTCCTCACTATGTGACTCGACTTATAGATTCCATCAATCCTGCAGCTAGAATTATGTGAAATATGCGTGTATTTCACAAGCGTGGGGTACTTAACATCCTACGCGTCGCTCAATTTCATTTGGGAGACAAGAAAATTTGATTCATGGGAATAATTAAAATTAGGGGATTGATATTTATGGTGTAATACACAGTTAAAATCGCCTGCAATGATAAAAACACTCGAAAGTTGTGTACAGAGCGCAAGCAAAATTCCCAAGCTGTCGTTAATTCGGCCTCGAGCTCTTCGTCTGTTAAAAGGCCGATATTCATGCTCCACTGATTCCTGAACCAGTGAGTTGGTTGCCGGTCTAAGTTTATGCAGGCACTCACACTACAGTGGTCAGAAAAGCTGACTGGAGTTACTTCCTCTTGTAGCAAATTCCTCACTATGTGACTCGACATATAGATTCCATCAATCCTGCAGCTAGAATTATGTGAAATGTGCGTGTATTTCACAAGTGTAGGGTACTTAACTTCCCACGCGTCGCTCAATTTCATTTGGGAGACAAGAAAGTTTGATTCATGGGAATAATTAAAATTAGGGGATTGATATTTATGGAGTTATACACAGTTAAAATCGCCTGCAATGATCAAAAACACTCTAAAGTTGTGTACAGAGCGCAAGCAAAATTCCCAAGCTGTCGTTAATTCGGCCTCGAGCTCTTCGTCTGTTAAAAGGCCGATATTCATGCTCCACTGATTCCTGAACCAGTGAGTTGGTTGCCGGTCTAAGTTTATGCAGGCACTCACACTACAGTGGTCAGAAAAGCTGACTGGAGTTACTTCCTCTTGTAGCAAATTCCTCACTATGTGACTCGACCTATAGATTCCATCAATCCTGCAGATAGAATTATGTGAAATGTGCGTGTATTTCACAAGTGTGGGGTACTTAACTTCCCACGCGTCGCTCAATTTCATTTGGGAGACAAGAAAGTTTGATTCATGGGAATAATTAAAATTAGGGGATTGATATTTATGGTGTAATACACAGTTAAAATCGCCTGCAATGATCAAAAACACTCGAAAGTTGTGTACAGAGCGCAAGCAAAATTCCCAAGCTGTCGTTAATTCGGCCTCGAGCTCTTCGTCTGTTAAAAGGCCGATATTCATGCTCCACTGATTCCTGAACCAGTGAGTTGGTTCCCGGTCTAAGTTTATGCAGGCACTCACACAACAGTGGTCAGAAAAGCTGACTGAAATTACTTCCTCTTGTAGCAAATTCCTCACTATGTGACTCGACATATAGATTCTATCAATCCTGCAGCTAGAATTATTTGAAATGTGCGTGTATTTCACAAGCGTGAGGTACTTAGCTTCCCACGCGTCGCTCAATTTCATTTGGGAGACAAGAAAGTTTGATTCATGGGAATAATTAAAATTAGGGGATTGTTATTTATGGGGTAATACACAGTTAAAATCGCCTGCAATGATCAAAAACACTCGAAAGTTGTGTACAGAGCGCAAGCAAAATTCCCAAGCTGTCGTTAATTCGGCCTCGAGCTCTTCGTCTGTTAAAAGGCCGATATTCATGCTCCACTGATTCCTGAACCAGTGAGTTGGTTGCCGGTCTAAGTTTATGCAGGCACTCACACAACAGTGGTCAGAAAGGCTGACTGGAGTTACTTCCTCTTGTAGCAAATTACTCACTATGTGACTCGACATATAGATTCTATCAATCCTGCAGCTTGAATTATGTGAAATGTGCGTGTATTTCACAAGCGTGGGGTACTTAACTTCCCACGGGTCGCTAAATTTCATTTGGGAGACAAGAAAGTTTGATTCATGGGAATAATTAAAATTAGGGGATTGATATTTATGGTGTAATACACAGTTAAAATAGCCTGCAATGATCAATAACACTCGGAAGTTGTGTACAGAGCGCAAGCAAAATTCCCAAGCCTTCGTTAATTCGGCCTCGAGCTCTTCGTCTGTTAAAAGGCCGATATTCATGCTCCACTGATTCCTGAAGCAGTGAGTTGGTTCCCGGTCTAAGTTTATGCAGGCACTCACACTACAGTGGTCAGAAAAGCTGACTGGAGTTACTTGCTCTTGTAGCAAATTCCTCACTATGTGACTCGACATATAGATTCCATCAATCCTGCAGCTAGAATTATTTGAAATGTGCGTGTATTTCACAAGCGTGGGGTACTTAACTTAACACGCGTCGCTGAATTTCATTTGGGAGACAAGAAAATTTGATTCATGGGAATAATTAAAATTAGGGGATTGATATTTATGGTGTAATACACAGTTAAAATCGCCTGCAATGATCAAAAACACTCGAAAGTTGTGTAGAGAGCGCAAGCAAAACTCCCATGCTGTCGTTAATTCGGCCTCGAGCTCTTCGTCTGTTAAAAGGCCGATATTCATGCTCCACTGATTCCTGAACCAGTGAGTTGTTTGCCGGTCTAAGTTTATGCAGGCACTCACACTACAGTGGTCAGAAAATCTGACTGGAGTTACTTCCTCTTGTAGCAAATTCCTCACTATGTGACTCGACATATAGATTCTATCAATCCTGCAGCTAGAATTATGTGAAATGTGCGTGTATTTCACAAGCGTGAGGTACTTAACTTCCCACGCGTCGCTCAATTTCATTTGGGAGACAAGAAAGTTTGATTCATGGGAATAATTAAAATTAGGGGATTTATATTTATGGTGTAATACACAGTTAAAATCGCCTGCAATGATCAAAAACACTCGAAAGTTGTGTACAGAGCGCAAGCAAAACTCCCATGCTGTCGTTAATTCGGCCTCGAGCTCTTCGTCTGTTAAAAGGCCGATATTCATGCTCCACTGATTCCTGAACCAGTGAGTTGGTTGCCGGTCTAAGTTTATGCAGGCACTCACACTACAGTGGTCAGAAAAGCTGACTGGAGTTACTTCCTCTTGTAGCAAATTCCTCACTATGTGACTCGACATATAGATTCCATCAATCCTGCAGCTAGAGTTATGTGAAATGTGCGTGTATTTCACAAGCGTGGGGTACTTAACTTCCCACGCATCGCTCAATTTCATTTGGGAGACAAGAAAGTTTGATTCATGGGAATAATTAAAATTAGGGGATTGATATTTATGGTGTAATACACAGTTTAAATCGCCTGCAATGATAAAAACACTCGAAAGTTGTGTACAGAGCGCAAGCAAAATTCCCAAGCTGTCGTTAATTCGGCCTCGAGCTCTTCGTCTGTTAAAAGGCCGATATTCATGCTCCACTGATTCCTGAACCAGTGAGTTGGTTGCCGGTCTAAGTTTATGCAGGCACTCACACTACAGTGGTCAGAAAAGCTGACTGGAGTTACTTCCTCTTGTAGCAAATTCCTCACTATGTGACTCGACATATAGATTCCATCAATCCTGCAGCTAGAATTATGTGAAATGTGCGTGTATTTCACAAGTGTGGGGTACTTAACTTCCCACGCGTCGCTCAATTTCATTTGGGAGACAAGAAAGTTTGATTCATGGGAATAATTAAAATTAGGGGATTGATATTTATGGAGTAATACACAGTTAAAATCGCCTGCAATGATCAAAAACACTCGAAAGTTGTGTACAGAGCGCAAGCAAAATTCCCAAGCTGTCGTTAATTCGGCCTCGAGCTCTTCGTCTGTTAAAAGGCCGATATTCATGCTCCACTGATTCCTGAACCAGTGAGTTGGTTGCCGGTCTACGTTTATGCAGGCACTCACACTACAGTGGTCAGAAAAGATGACTGGAGATACTTCCTCTTGTAGCAAATTCCTCACTATGTGACTCGACATATAGATTCCATCAATCCTGCAGATAGAATTATGTGAAATGTGCGTGTATTTCACAAGTGTGGGGTACTTAACTTCCCACGCGTCGCTCAATTTCATTTGGGAGACAAGAAAGTTTGATTCATGGGAATAATTAAAATTAGGGGATTGATATTTATGGTGTAATACACAGTTAAAATCGCCTGCAATGATCAAAAACACTCGAAAGTTGTGTACAGAGCGCAAGCAAAATTCCCAAGCTGTCGTTAATTCGGCCTCGAGCTCTTCATCTGTTAAAAGGCCGATATTCATGCTCCACTGATTCCTGAACCAGTGAGTTGGTTGCCGGTCTAAGTTTATGCAGGCACTCACACAACAGTGGTCAGAAAAGCTGACTGAAATTACTTCCTCTTGTAGCAAATTCCTCACTATGTGACTCGACATATAGATTCTATCAATCCTGCAGCTAGAATTATTTGAAATGTGCGTGTATTTCACAAGCGTGAGGTACTTAGCTTCCCACGCGTCGCTCAATTTCATTTGGGAGACAAGAAAGTTTGATTCATGGGAATAATTAAAATTAGGGGATTGTTATTTATGGGGTAATACACAGTTAAAATCGCCTGCAATGATCAAAAACACTCGAAAGTTGTGTACAGAGCGCAAGCAAAATTCCCAAGCTGTCGTTAATTCGGCCTCGAGCTCTTCGTCTGTTAAAAGGCCGATATTCATGCTCCATTGATTCCTGAACAAGTGAGTTGGTTGCCGGTCTAAGTTTATGCAGGCACTCACACAACAGTGGTCAGAAAGGCTGACTGGAGTTACTTCCTCTTGTAGCAAATTCCTCACTATGTGACTCGACATATAGATTCCATCAATCCTGCAGCTAGAATTATGTGAAATGTGCGTGTATTTCACAAGTGTGGGGTACTTAACTTCCCACGCGTCGCTCAATTTCATTTGGGAGACAAGAAAGTTTGATTCATGGGAATAATTAAAATTAGGGGATTGATATTTATGGAGTAATACACAGTTAAAATCGCCTGCAATGATCAAAAACACTCGAAAGTTGTGTACAGAGCGCAAGCAAAATTCCCAAGCTGTCGTTAATTCGGCCTCGAGCTCTTCGTCTGTTAAAAGGCCGATATTCATGCTCCACTGATTCCTGAACCAGTGAGTTGGTTGCCGGTCTACGTTTATGCAGGCACTCACACTACAGTGGTCAGAAAAGCTGACTGGAGATACTTCCTCTTGTAGCAAATTCCTCACTATGTGACTCGACATATAGATTCCATCAATCCTGCAGATAGAATTATGTGAAATGTGCGTGTATTTCACAAGTGTGGGGTACTTAACTTCCCACGCGTCGCTCAATTTCATTTGGGAGACAAGAAAGTTTGATTCATGGGAATAATTAAAATTAGGGGATTGATATTTATGGTGTAATACACAGTTAAAATCGCCTGCAATGATCAAAAACACTCGAAAGTTGTGTACAGAGCGCAAGCAAAATTCCCAAGCTGTCGTTAATTCGGCCTCGAGCTCTTCATCTGTTAAAAGGCCGATATTCATGCTCCACTGATTCCTGAACCAGTGAGTTGGTTGCCGGTCTAAGTTTATGCAGGCACTCACACAACAGTGGTCAGAAAAGCTGACTGAAATTACTTCCTCTTGTAGCAAATTCCTCACTATGTGACTCGACATATAGATTCTATCAATCCTGCAGCTAGAATTATTTGAAATGTGCGTGTATTTCACAAGCGTGAGGTACTTAGCTTCCCACGCGTCGCTCAATTTCATTTGGGAGACAAGAAAGTTTGATTCATGGGAATAATTAAAATTAGGGGATTGTTATTTATGGGGTAATACACAGTTAAAATCGCCTGCAATGATCAAAAACACTCGAAAGTTGTGTACAGAGCGCAAGCAAAATTCCCAAGCTGTCGTTAATTCGGCCTCGAGCTCTTCGTCTGTTAAAAGGCCGATATTCATGCTCCATTGATTCCTGAACAAGTGAGTTGGTTGCCGGTCTAAGTTTATGCAGGCACTCACACAACAGTGGTCAGAAAGGCTGACTGGAGTTACTTCCTCTTGTAGCAAATTACTCACTATGTGACTCGACATATAGATTCTATCAATCCTGCAGCTAGAATTATGTGAAATGTGCGTGTATTTCACAAGCGTGGGGTACTTAACTTCGAACGGGTCGCTCAATTTCATTTGGGAGACAAGAAAGTTTGATTCATGGGAATAATTAAAATTAGGGGATTGATATTTATGGTGTAATACACAGTTAAAATAGCCTGCAATGATCAATAACACTCGGAAGTTGTGTACAGAGCGCAAGCAAAATTCCCAAGCCTTCGTTAATTCGGCCTCGAGCTCTTTGTCTGTTAAAAGGCCGATATTCATGCTCCACTGATTCCTGAAGCAATGAGTTGGTTCCCGGTCTAAGTTTATGCAGGCACTCACACTACAGTGGTCAGAAAAGCTGACTGGAGTTACTTGCTCTTGTAGCAAATTCCTCACTATGTGACTCGACATATAGATTCCATCAATCCTGCAGCTAGAATTATGTGAAATGTGCGTGTATTTCACAAGCGTGGGGTACTTAACTTCCCACGCATCGCTCAATTTCATTTGGGAGACAAGAAAGTTTGATTCATGGGAATAATTAAAATTAGGGGATTGATATTTATGGTGTAATACACAGTTAAAATCGCCTGCAATGATAAAAACACTCGAATGTTGTGTACAGAGCGCAAGCAAAATTCCCAAGCTGTCGTTAATTCGGCCTCGAGCTCTTCGTCTGTTAAAAGGCCGATATTCATGCTCCACTGATTCCTGAACCAGTGAGTTGGTTGCCAGTCTAAGTTTATGCAGGCACTCACACTACAGTGGTCAGAAAAGCTGACTGGAGTTACTTCCTCTTGTAGCAAATTCCTCACTATGTGACTCGACATATAGATTCCATCAATCCTGCAGCTAGAATTATGTGAAATGTGCGTGTATTTCACAAGTGTGGGGTACTTAACTTCCCACGCGGCGCTCAATTTCATTTGGGAGACAAGAAAGTTTGATTCATGGGAATAATTAAAATTAGGGGATTGATATTTATGGAGTAATACACAGTTAAAATCGCCTGCAATGATCAAAAACACTCGAAAGTTGTGTACAGAGCGCAAGCAAAATTCCCAAGCTGTCGTTAATTCGGCCTCGAGCTCTTCGTCTGTTAAAAGGCCGATATTCATGCTCCACTGATTCCTGAACCAGTGAGATGGTTGCCGGTATAAGTTTATGCAGGCACTCACACTACAGTGGTCAGAAAAGCTGACTGGAGTTACTTCCTCTTGTAGCAAATTCCTCACTATGTGACTCGACATATAGATTCCATCAATCCTGCAGATAGAATTATGTGAAATGTGCGTGTATTTCACAAGTGTGGGGTACTTAACTTCCCACGCGTCGCTCAATTTCATTTGGGAGACAAGAAAGTTTGATTCATGGGAGTAATTAAATTAAGGGGATTGATATTTATGGTGTAATACACAGTTAAAATCGCCTGCAATGATCAAAAACACTCGAAAGTTGTGTACAGAGCGCAAGCAAAATTCCCAAGCTGTCGTTAATTCGGCCTCGAGCTCTTCATCTGTTAAAAGGCCGATATTCATGCTCCACTGATTCCTGAACCAGTGAGTAGGTTCCCGGTCTAAGTTTATGCAGGCACTCACACAACAGTGGTCAGAAAAGCTGACTGAAATTACTTCCTCTTGTAGCAAATTCCTCACTATGTGACTCGACATATAGATTCTATCAATCCTGCAGCTAGAATTATTTGAAATGTGTGTGTATTTCACAAGCGTGAGGTACTTAGCTTCCCACGCGTCGCTCAATTTCATTTGGGAGACAAGAAAGTTTGATTCATGGGAATAATTAAAATTAGCGGATTGTTATTTATGGGGTAATACACAGTTAAAATCGCCTGCAATGATCAAAAACACTCGAAAGTTGTGTACAGAGCGCAAGCAAAATTCCCAAGCTGTCGTTAATTCGGCCTCGAGCTCTTCGTCTGTTAAAAGGCCGATATTCATGCTCCACTGATTCCTGAACCAGTGAGTTGGTTGCCGGTCTAAGTTTATGCAGGCACTCACACAACAGTGGTCAGAAAGGCTGACTGGAGTTACTTCCTCTTGTAGCAAATTACTCACTATGTGACTCGACATATAGATTCTATCAATCCTGCAGCTAGAATTATGTGAAATGTGCGTGTATTTCACAAGCGTGGGGTACTTAACTTCCCACGGGTAGCTCAATTTCATTTGGGAGACAAGAAAGTTTGATTCATGGGAATAATTAAAATTAGGGGATTGATATTTATGGTGTAATACACAGTTAAAATAGCCTGCAATGATCAATAACACTCGAAAGTTGTGTACAGAGCGCAAGCAAAATTCCCAAGCCTTCGTTAATTCGGCCTCGAGCTCTTCGTCTGTTAAAAGGCCGATATTCATGCTCCACTGATTCCTGAAGCAGTGAGTTGGTTCCCGGTCTAAGTTTATGCAGGCACTCACACTACAGCGGTCAGAAAAGCTGACTGGAGTTACTTGCTCTTGTAGCAAATTCCTCACTATGTGACTCGACATATAGATTCCATCAATCCTGCAGCTAGAATTATTTGAAATGTGCGTGTATTTCACAAGCGTGGGGTACTTAACTTCCCACGCGTCGCTGAATTTCATTTGGGAGACAAGAAAATTTGATTCATTGGAATAATTAAAATTAGGGGATTGATATTTATGGTGTAATACACAGTTAAAATCGCCTGCAATGATCAAAAACACTCGAAAGTAGTGTAGAGAGCGCAAGCAAAACTCCCATGCTGTCGTTAATTCGGCCTCGAGCTCTTCGTCTGTTAAAAGGCCGATATTCATGCTCCACTGATTCCTGAACCAGTGAGTTGGTTGCCGGTCTAAGTTTATGCAGGCACTCACACTACAGTGGTCAGAAAAGCTGACTGGAGTTACTTCCTCTTGTAGCAAATTCCTCACTATGTGACTCGACATATAGATTCCATCAATCCTGCAGCTAGAATTATGTGAAATGTGCGTGTATTTCACAAGCGTGGGGTACTTAACTTCCCACGCGTCGCTCAATTTCATTTGGGAGACAAAAAAGTTTGATTCATGGGAATAATTAAAATTAGGGGGATTGATATTTATGGTGTAATACACAGTTAAAATCGCCTGCAATGATCAAAAACACTCGAAAGTTGTGTACAGAGCGCAAGCAAAATTCCCAAGCTGTCGTTAATTCGGCCTCGAGCTCTTCGTCTGTTAAAAGGCCGATATTCATGCTCCACTGATTCCTGAACCAGTGAGTTGGTTGCCGGTCTAAGTTTATGCAGGCACTCACACTACAGTGGTCAGAAAAGCTGACTGGAGTTACTTCCTCTTGTAGCAAATTCCTCACTATGTGACTCGACATATAGATTCCATCAATCCTGCAGATAGAATTATGTGAAATGTGCGTGTATTTCACAAGTGTGGGGTACTTAACTTCCCACGCGTCGTTCAATTTTATTTGGGAGACAAGAAAGTTTGATTCATGGGAATAATTAAAATTAGGGGATTGATATTTATGGTGTAATACACAGTTAAAATCGCCTGCAATGATCAAAAACACTCGAAAGTTGTGTACAGA
Organism: Schistocerca serialis cubense; assembly: GCF_023864345.2. NCBI lineage: Eukaryota > Metazoa > Arthropoda > Insecta > Orthoptera > Acrididae > Schistocerca > Schistocerca serialis. The sequence continues at coordinate 329,084,728 of NC_064641.1, read as the reverse complement.
GCGCAAGCAAAATTCCCAAGCTGTCGTTAATTCGGCCTCGAGCTCTTCGTCTGTTAAAAGGCCGATATTCATGCTCCACTGATTCCTGAACCAGTGAGTTGGTTCCCGGTCTAAGTTTATGCAGGCACTCACACAACAGTGGTCAGAAAAGCTGACTGAAATTACTTCCTCTTGTAGCAAATTCCTCACTATGTGACTCGACATATAGATTCTATCAATCCTGCAGCTAGAATTATTTGAAATGTGCGTGTATTTCACAAGCGTGAGGTACTTAGCTTCCCACGCGTCGCTCAATTTCATTTGGGAGACAAGAAAGTTTGATTCATGGGAATAATTAAAATTAGGGGATTGTTATTTATGGGGTAATACACAGTTAAAATCGCCTGCAATGATCAAAAACACTCGAAAGTTGTGTACAGAGCGCAAGCAAAATTCCCAAGCTGTCGTTAATTCGGCCTCGAGCTCTTCGTCTGTTAAAAGGCCGATATTCATGCTCCACTGATTCCTGAACCAGTGAGTTGGTTGCCGGTCTAAGTTTATGCAGGCACTCACACAACAGTGGTCAGAAAGGCTGACTGGAGTTACTTCCTCTTGTAGCAAATTACTCACTATGTGACTCGACATATAGATTCTATCAATCCTGCAGCTAGAATTATGTGAAATGTGCGTGTATTTCACAAGCGTGGGGTACTTAACTTCCCACGGGTCGCTCAATTTCATTTGGGAGACAAGAAAGTTTGATTCATGGGAATAATTAAAATTAGGGGATTGATATTTATGGTGTAATACACAGTTAAAATAGCCTGCAATGATCAATAACACTCGGAAGTTGTGTACAGAGCGCAAGCAAAATTCCCAAGCCTTCGTTAATTCGGCCTCGAGCTCTTCGTCTGTTAAAAGGCCGATATTCATGCTCCACTGATTCCTGAAGCAGTGAGTTGGTTCCCGGTCTAAGTTTATGCAGGCACTCACACTACAGTGGTCAGAAAAGCTGACTGGAGTTACTTGCTCTTGTAGCAAATTCCTCACTATGTGACTCGACATATAGATTCCATCAATCCTGCAGCTAGAATTATTTGAAATGTGCGTGTATTTCACAAGCGTGGGGTACTTAACTTCCCATGCGTCGCTCAATTTCATTTGGGAGACAAGAAAATTTGATTCATGGGAATAATTAAAATTAGGGGATTGATATTTATGGTGTAATACACAGTTAAAATCGCCTGCAATGATCAAAAACACTCGAAAGTTGTGTAGAGAGCGCAAGCAAAACTCCCATGCTGTCGTTAATTCGGCCTCGAGCTCTTCGTCTGTTAAAAGGCCGATATTCATGCTCCACTGATTCCTGAACCAGTGAGTTGGTTGCCGGTCTAAGTTTATGCAGGCACTCACACTACAGTGGTCAGAAAAGCTGACTGGAGTTACTTCCTCTTGTAGCAAATTCCTCACTATGTGACTCGACATATAGATTCCATCAATCCTGCAGCTAGAATTATGTGAAATGTGCGTGTATTTCACAAGTGTGGGGTACTTAACTTCCCACGCGTCGCTCAATTTCATTTGGGAGACAAGAAAGTTTGATTCATGGGAATAATTAAAATTTGGGGATTGATATTTATGGAGTAATACACAGTTAAAATCGCCTGCAATGATCAAAAACACTCGAAAGTTGTGTACAGAGCGCAAGCAAAATTCCCAAGCTGTCGTTAATTCGGCCACGAGCTCTTCGTCTGTTAAAAGGCCGATATTCATGCTCCACTGATTCCTGAACCAGTGAGTTGGTTGCCGGTCTAAGTTTATGCAGGCACTCACACTACAGTGGTCAGAAAAGCTGACTGGAGTTACTTCCTCTTGTAGCAAATTCCTCACTATGTGACTCGACATATAGATTCCATCAATCCTGCAGATAGAATTATGTGAAATGTGCGTGTATTTCACAAGTGTGGGGTACTTAACTTCCCAAGCGTCGCTCAATTTCATTTGGGAGACAAGAAAGTTTGATTCATGGGAATAATTAAAATTAGGGGATTGATATTTATGGTGTAATACACAGTTAAAATCGCCTGCAATGATCAAAAACACTCGAAAGTTGTGTACAGAGCGCAAGCAAAATTCCCAAGCTGTCGTTAATTCGGCCTCGAGCTCTTCGTCTGTTAAAAGGCCGATATTCATGCTCCACTGATTCCTGAACCAGTGAGTTGGTTCCCGGTCTAAGTTTATGCAGGCACTCACACAACAGTGTTCAGAAAAGCTGACTGAAATTACTTCCTCTTGTAGCAAATTCCTCACTATGTGACTCGACATATAGATTCTATCAATCCTGCAGCTAGAATTATTTGAAATGTGCGTGTATTTCACAAGCGTGAGGTACTTAGCTTCCCACGCGTCGCTCAATTTCATTTGGGAGACAAGAAAGTTTGATTCATGGGAATAATTAAAATTAGGGGATTGTTATTTATGGGGTAATACACAGTTAAAATCGCCTGCAATGATCAAAAACACTCGAAAGTTGTATACAGAGCGCAAGCAAAATTCCCAAACTGTCGTTAATTCGGCCTCGAGCTCTTTGTCTGTTAAAAGGCCGATATTCATGCTCCACTGATTCCTGAACCAGTGAGTTGGTTGCCGGTCTAAGTTTACGCAGGCACTCACACAACAGTGGTCAGAAAGGCTGACTGGAGTTACTTCCTCTTGTAGCAAATTACTCACTATGTGACTCGACATATAGATTCTATCAATCCTGCAGCTAGAATTATGTGAAATGTGCGTGTATTTCACAAGCGTGGGGTACTTAACTTCCCACGGGTCGCTCAATTTCATTTGGGAGACAAGAAAGTTTGATTCATGGGAATAATTAAAATTAGGGGATTGATATTTATGGTGTAATACACAGTTAAAATAGCCTGCAATGATCAATAACACTCGGAAGTTGTGTACAGAGCGCAAGCAAAATTCCCAAGCCTTCGTTAATTCGGCCTCGAGCTCTTCGTCTGTTAAAAGGCCGATATTCATGCTCCACTGATTCCTGAAGCAGTGAGTTGGTTCCCGGTCTAAGTTTATGCAGGCACTCACACTACAGTGGTCAGAAAAGCTGACTGGAGTTACTTCCTCTTGTAGCAAATTCCTCACTATGTGACTCGACATATAGATTCTATCAATCCTGCAGCTAGAATTATGTGAAATGTGCGTGTATTTCATAAGCGTGAGGTACTTAACTTCCCACGCGTCGCTCAATTTCATTTGGGAGACAAGAAAGTTTGATTCATGGGAATAATTAAAATTAGGGGATTGAAATTTATGGTGTAATACACAGTTAAAATCGCCTGCAATGATCAAAAACACTCGAAAGTTGTGTACAGAGCGCAAGCAAAACTCCCATGCTGTCGTTAATTCGGCCTCGAGCTCTTCGTCTGTTAAAAGGCCGATATTCATGCTCCACTGATTCCTGAACCAGTGAGTTGGTTGCCGGTCTAAGTGTATGCAGGCACTCACACTACAGTGGTCAGAAAAGCTGACTGGAGTTACTTCCTCTTGTAGCAAATTCCTCACTATGTGACTCGACATATAGATTCCATCAATCCTGCAGCTAGAATTATGTGAAATGTGCGTGTATTTCACAAGCGTGGGGTACTTAACTTCCCACGCGTCGCTCAATTTCATTTGGGAGACAAGAAAATTTGATTCATGTGAATAATTAAAATTAGGGGATTGATGTTTATGGTGTAATACACAGTTAAAATCGCCTGCAATGATCAAAAACACTCGAAAGTTGTGTACAGAGCGCAAGCAAAATTCCCAAGCTGTCGTTAATTCGGCCTCGTGCTCTTCGTCTGTTAAAAGGCCGATATTCATGCTCCACTGATTCCTGAACCAGTGAGTTGTTTGCCGGTCTAAGTTTATGCAGGCACTCACACTACAGTGGTCAGAAAAGCTGACTGGAGTTACTTCCTCTTGTAGCAAATTCCTCACTATGTGACTCGACATATAGATTCCATCAATCCTGCAGCTAGAATTATGTGAAATGTGCGTGTATTTCACAAGTGTGGGGTACTTAACTTCCCACGCGTCGCTCAATTTCATTTGGGAGACAAGAAAGTTTGATTCATGGGAATAATTAAAATTAGGGGTTGATATTTATGGTGTAATACACATTTAAAGTAGCCTGCAATGATCAAAAACACTCGAAAGTTGTGTACAGAGCGCAAGCAAAATTCCCAAGCTGTCGTTAATTCGGCCTCGAGCTCTTCGTCTGTTAAAAGGCCGATATTCATGCTCCACTGATTCCTGAACCAGTGAGTTGTTTCCCGGTCTAAGTTTATGCAGGCACTCACACTACAGTGGTCAGAAAAGCTGACTGGAGTTACTTCCTCTTGTAGCAAATTCCTCACTATGTGACTCGACATATAGATTCTATCAATCCTGCAGCTAGAATTATGTGAAATGTGCGTGTATTTCACAAGCGTGAGGTACTTAACTTCCCACGCGTCGCTCAATTTCATTTGAGAGACAAGAAAGTTTGATTCATGGGAATAATTAAAATTAGGGGATTGTTATTCATGGGGTAATACACAGTTAAAATCGCCTGCAATGATCAAAAACACTCGAAAGTTGTGTAGAGAGCGCAAGCAAAACTCCCATGCTGTCGTTAATTTGGCCTCGAGCTCTTCGTCTGTTAAAAGGCCGATATTCATGCTCCACTGATTCCTGAACCAGTGAGTTGGTTGCCGGTCTAAGTTTATGCAGGCACTCACACTACAGTGGTCAGAAAAGCTGACTGGAGTTACTTCCTCTTGTAGCAAATTCCTCACTATGTGACTCGACATATAGATTCCATCAATCCTGCAGCTAGAATTATGTGAAATGTTCGTGTATTTCACAAGCGTGGGGTACTTAACTTCCCACGCGTCGCTCAATTTCATTTGGGAGATAAGAAAGTTTGATTCATGAGAATAATTAAAATTAGGGGATTGATATTTATGGTGTAATACACAGTTAAAATCGCCTGCAATGATCAAAAACACTCGAAAGTTGTGTACAGAGCGCAAGCAAAATTCCCAAGCTGTCGTTAATTCGGCCTCGAGCTCTTCATCTGTTAAAAGGCCGATATTCATGCTCCACTGATTCCTGAACCAGTGTGTTGTTTGCCGGTCTAAGTTTATGCAGGCACTCACACTACAGTGGTCAGAAAAGCTGACTGGAGTTACTTCCTCTTGTAGCAAATTCCTCACTATGTGACTCGACATATAGATTCTATCAATCCTGCAGCTAGAATTATGTGAAATGTGCGTGTATTTCAAAAGCGTGAGGTACTTAACTTCCCACGCGTCGCTCAATTTCATTTGGGAGACAAGAAAGTTTGATTCATGGGAATAATTAAAATTAGGGGATTGATATTTATGGTGTAATACACAGTTAAAATCGCCTGCAATGATCAAAAACACTCGAAAGTTGTGTACAGAGCGCAAGCAAAACTCCCATGCTGTCGTTAATTCGGCCTCGAGCTCTTCGTCTGTTAAAAGGCCGATATTCATGCTCCACTGATTCCTGAACCAGTGAGTTGGTTGCCGGTCTAAGTTTATGCAGGCACTCACACTACAGTGGTCAGAAAAGCTGACTGGAGTTACTTCCTCTTGTAGCAAATTCCTCACTATGTGACTCGACATATAGATTCCATCAATCCTGCAGCTAGAATTATGTGAAATGTGCGTGTATTTCACAAGCGTGGGGTACTTAACTTCCCACGCGTCGCTCAATTTCATTTGGGAGACAAGAAAGTTTGATTCATGGGAATAATTAAAATTAGGGAATTGATATTTATGGTGTAATACACAGTTAAAATCGCCTGCAATGATCAAAAACACTCGAAAGTTGTGTACAGAGCGCAAGCAAAATTCCCAAGCTGTCGTTAATTCGGCCTCGTGCTCTTCGTCTGTTAAAAGGCCGATATTCATGCTCCACTGATTCCTGAACCAGTGAGTTGTTTGCCGGTCTAAGTTTATGCAGGCACTCACACTACAGTGGTCAGAAAAGCTGACTGGAGTTACTTCCTCTTGTAGCAAATACCTCACTATGTGACTCGACATATAGATTCCATCAATCCTGCAGCTAGAATTATGTGAAATGTGCGTGTATTTCACAAGTGTGGGGTACTTAAATTGCCACGCATCGCTCAATTTCATTTGGGAGACAAGAAAGTTTGATTCATGGGAATAATTAAAATTAGGGGTTGATATTTATGGTGTAATACACAGTTAAAATCGCCTGCAATGATCAAAAACACTCGAAAGTTGTGTACAGAGCGCAAGCAAAATTCCCAAGCTGTCGTTAATTCGGCCTCGAGCTCTTCGTCTGTTAAAAGGCCGATATTCATGCTCCACTGATTCCTGAACCAGTGAGTTGTTTCCCGGTCTAAGTTTATGTAGGCACTCACACTACAGTGGTCAGAAAAGCTGACTGGAGTTACTTCCTCTTGTAGCAAATTCCTCACTATGTGACTCGACATATAGATTCTATCAATCCTGCAGCTAGAATTATGTGAAATGTGCGTGTATTTCACAAGCGTGAGGTACTTAACTTCCCACGCGTCGCTCAATTTCATTTGGGAGACAAGAAAGTTTGATTCATGGGATTAATTAAAATTAGGGGATTGTTATTATTGGGGTAATACACAGTTGAAATCGCCTGCAATGATCAAAAACACTCGAAAGTTGTGTACAGAGCGCAAGCAAAATTCCCAAGCTGTCGTTAATTCGGCCTCGAGCTCTTCGTGTGTTAAAAGGCCGATATTCATGCTCCACTGATTCCTGAACCAGTGAGTTGGTTGCCGGTCTAAGTTTTTGCAGGCACTCACACTACAGTGGTCAGAAAAGCTTACTGGAGCTACTTCCTCTTGTAGCAAATTCCTCACTATGTGACTCGACATATAGATTCCATCAATCCTGCAGCTAGAATTATGTGAAATATGCGTGTATTTCACAAGCGTGAGGTACTTAACTTCCCACGCGTCGCTCAATTTCATTTGGGAGACAAGAAAGTTTGATTCATGGGAATAATTAAAATTAGGGTATTGTTATTTATGGTGTAATACACAGTTAAAATAGCCTGCAATGATCAAAAACACTCGAAAGTTGTGTACAGAGCGCAAGCAAAATTCCCAAGCTGTCGTTAATTCGGCCTCGAGCTCTTCGTCTGTTAAAAGGCCGATATTCATGCTCCACTGATTCCTGAACCAGTGAGTTGTTTCCCTGTCTAAGTTTATGCAGGCACTCACACTACAGTGGTCAGAAAAGCTGACTGGAGTTACTTCCTCTTGTAGCAAATTCCTCACTATGTGACTCGACATATAGATTCTATCAATCCTGCAGCTAGAATTATGTGAAATGTGCGTGTATTTCACAAGCGTGAGGTACTTAACTTCCCACGCGTCGCTCAATTTCATTTGGGAGACAAGAAAGTTTGATTCATGGGAATAATTAAAATTAGGGGATTGTTATTCATGGGGTAATACACAGTTAAAATCGCCTCCAATGATCAAAAACACTCGAAAGTTGTGTACAGAGCGCAAGCAAAATTCCCAAGCTGTCGTTAATTCGTCCTCGAGCTCTTCGTCTGTTAAAAGGCCGATATTCATGCTCCACTGATTCCTGAACCAGTGAGTTGGTTGCCGGTCTAAGTTTATGCAGGCACTCACACAACAGTGGTCAGAAAGACTGACTGGAGTTACTTCCTCTTGTAGCAAATTCCTCACTATGTGACTCGACATATAGATTCTACCAATCCTGCAGCTAGAATTATGTGAAATGTACAAGTATTTCACAAGCGTGGGGTACTTAACTTCCCACGGGTCGCTCAATTTCATTTGGGAGACAAGAAAGTTTGATTCTTGGGAATAATTAAAATTAGGGGATTGATATTTATGGTGTAATACACAGTTAAAATAGCCTGCAATGATCAATAACACTCGGAAGTTGTGTACAGAGCGCAAGCAAAATTCCCAAGCTGTCGTTAATTCGGCCTCGAGCTCTTTGTCTGTTAAAAGGCCGATATTCATGCTCCACTGATTCCTGAAGCAGTGAGTTGGTTCCCGGTCTAAATTTATGCAGGCACTCACACTACAGTGGTCACAAAAGCTGACTGGAGTTACTTGCTCTTGTAGCAAATTCCTCACTACGTGACTCGACATATAGATTCCATCAATCCTGCAGCTAGAATTATGTGAAATGTGCGTGTATTTCACAAGTGTGGGGTACTTAACTTCCCACGAGTCGCTCAATTTCATTTTTGAGACAAGAAAGTTTGATTCATGGGAATAATTAAAATTAGGGGATTGATATTTATGGTGTAATACACAGTTAAAATCGCCTTGCAATGATCAAAAACACTCGAAAGTATTGTACAGAGCGCAAGCAAAGTTCCCAAGCTGTCGTTAATTCGGCTTAGAGCTCTTCGTCTGTTAAAAGGCCGATATTCATGCTCCACTGATTCCTGAACCAGTGAGTTGGTTGCCGGTCTAAGTTTATGCAGGCACTCACACAACAGTGGTCAGAAAAGCTGACTGGAGTTACTTCCTCTTGTAGAAAATTCCTCACTATGTGACTCGACATATAGATTCCATCAATCCTGCAGCTAGAATTATGTGAAATGTGCGTGTATTTCACAAGCGTGGGGTACTTAACTTCCCACGCGTCGCTCAATTTCATTTGGGAGACAAGAAAGTTTGATTCATGGGAATAATTAAAATTAGGGGATTGATATTTATGGTGTAATACACAGTTAAAATCGCCTGCAATGATCAAAAGCACTCGAAAGTTGTGTACAGAGCGCAAGCAAAACTCCCATGCTGTCGTTAATTCGGCCTCGAGCTCTTCGTCTGTTAAAAGGCCGATATTCATGCTCCACTGATTCCTGAACCAGTGAGTTGGTTGCCGGTCTAAGTTTATGCAGGCACTCACACTACAGTGGTCAGAAAAGCTGACTGTAGTTACTTCCTCTTGTAGCAAATTCCTCACTATGTGACTCGACACATAGATTCCATCAATCCTGCAGCAAGAAATATGTGAAATGTGCGTGTATTTCACAAGCGTGAGGTACTTAACTTCCCACGTGTCGCTCAATTTCATTTGGGAGACAAGAAAATTTGATTCATGGGAATAATTAAAATTAGGGGATTGTTATTCATGGGGTAATACACAGTTAAAATCGCCTGCAATGATCAAAAACACTCGAAAGTTGTGTACAGAGCGCAAGCAAAATTCCCAAGCTGTCGTTAATTCGGCCTCGAGCTCTTCGTCTGTTAAAAGGCCGATATTCATGCTCCACTGATTCCTGAACCAGTGAGTTGGTTGCCGGTCTAAGTTTATGCAGGCACTCACACAACAGTGGTCAGAAAGGCTGACTGGAGTTACTTCCTCTTGTAGCAAATTCCTCACTATGTGACTCGACATATAGATTCTAGCAATCCTGCAGCTAGAATTATGTGAAATGTGCGTGTATTTCACAAGCGTGGGGTACTTAACTTCCCACGTGTCGCTCAATTTCATTTGGGAGACAAGAAAGTTTGATTCATGGGAATAATTAAAATAAGGGATTGATATTTATGGTGTAATACACAGTTAAAATCGCCTGCAATGATCAATAACACTCGGAAGTTGTGTACAGAGCGCTAACAAAATTCCCAAGCTGTCGTTAACTCGGCTTCGAGCTCTCCGTCTGTTAAAAGGCCGATATTCATGCTCCACTGATTCCTGAACCAGTGAGTTGGTTCCCGGTCTAAGTTTATGCAGGCACTCACACTACAGTGGTCAGAAAAGCTGACTGGAGTTACTTCCTCTTGTAGCAAATTCCTCACTACGTGACTCGACATATATATTCCATCAATCCTGCAGCTAGAATTATGTGAAATGTGCGTGTATTTCACAAGTGTGGGGTACTTAACTTCCCACGAGTCACTCAATTTCATTTGGGAGACAAGAAAGTTTGATTCATGGGAATAATTAAAATTAGGGTATTGTTATTTATGGTGTAATGCACAGTTAAAATAGCCTGCAATGATCAAAAACACTCGAAAGTTGTGTACAGAGCGCAAGCAAAATTCCCAAGCTGTCGTCAATTCGGCCTCGAGCTCTTCGTCTGTTAAAAGGCCGATATTCATGCTCCACAGATTCCTGAACCAGTGTGTTGGTTGCCGGTCTAAGTTTATGCAGGCACTCTCACTACAGTGGTCAGAAAAGCTGACTGGAGTTACTTCCTCTTCTAGCAAATTCCTCACTATGTGACTCGACATATAGATTCCATCAATCCTGCAGCTAGATTTATGTGAAATATGCGTGTATTTCACAAGCGTGGGGTACTTAACTTCCTACGCGTCGCTCAATTTCATTTGGGAGACAAGAAAATTTGATTCATGGGAATAATTAAAATTAGGGGATTGATATTTATGGTGTAATACACAGTTAAAATCGCCTGCAATGATCAAAAACACTCGAAAGTTGTGTACAGAGCGCAAGCAAAATTCCCAAGCTGTCATTAATTCGGCCTCGAGCTCTTCGTCTGTTAAAAGGCAGATATTCATGCTCCACTGATTCCAAACCAGTGAGTTGGTTGCCGGTCTAAGTTTATGCAGGCACTCACACTACAGTGGTCAGAAAAGCTGACTGGAGTTACTTCCTCTTGTAGCAAATTCCTCACTATGTGACTCGACATATAGATTCCATCAATCCTGCAGCTAGAATTTTGTGAAATGTGCGTGTATTTCACAAGTGTGGGGTACTTAACTTCCCACGCGTCGATCAATTTCATTTGGGAGACAAGAAAGTTTGATTCATGGGAATATTTAAAATTAGGGGATTGATATTTATGGTGTAATACACAGTTAAAATCGCCTGCAATGATCAAAAACACTCGAAAGTTGTGTACAGAGCGCAAGCAAAGTTCCCAAGCTGTCGTTAATTCGGCCTAGAGCTCTTCGTCTGTTAAAAGGCCGATATTCATGCTCCACTGATTCCTGAACCAGTGAGTTGGTTGCCGGTCTAAGTTTATGCAGGCACTCACACAACAGTGGTCAGAAAATCTGACTGGAGTTACTTCCTCTTGTAGCAAATTCCTCACTATGTGACTCGACATATAGATTCCATCAATCCTGCAACTAGAATTATGTGAAATGTGCGTGTATTTCACAAGCGTGGGGTACTTAACTTCCCAAGTGTCGCTCAATTTCATTTGGGAGACAAGAAAGTTTGATTCATGAGAATAATTAAAATTAGGGGATTGTTATTTATGGTGTAATACACAGTTAAAATCGCCTGCAATGATCAAAAACACTCGAAAGTTGTGCAGAGAGCGCAAGCAAAACTCCCATGCTGTCGTTAATTCGGCCTCGAGTTCTTCGTCTGTTAAAAGGCCGATATTCATGCTCCACTGATTCCTGAACCAGTGAGTTGGTTGCCGGTCTAAGTTTATGCAGGCACTCACACTACAGTGGTAAAAAAAGCTGACTGGAGTTACTTCCTCTTGTAGCAAATTCCTCACTATGTGACTCGACATATAGATTCCATCAATCCTGCAGCTAGAATTGTGTGAAATGTGCGTGTATTTCACAAGTGTGTGGTACTTAACTTCCCACGCGTCGCTCAATTTCGTTTGGGAGACAAGAAAGATTAATTCTTGGGAATAATTAAAATTAGGGGATTGATATTTATGGTGTAATACACAGTTAAAATAGCCTGCAATGATCAAAAACACTCGAAAGTTGTGTACAGAGCGCAAGCAAAATTCCCAAGCTGTCGTTAATTCGGCCTCGAGCTCTTCGTCTGTTAAAAGGCCGATATTCATGCTCCACTGATTCCTGAACCAGTGAGTTGGTTGCCGGTCTAAGTTTATGCAGGCACTCACACAACAGTGGTCAGAAAAGCTGACTGGAGTTACTTCCTCTTGTAGCAAATTCCTCACTATGTGACTCGACATATAGATTCTATCAATCCTGCAGCTAGAATTATGTGAAATGTGCGTGTATTTCACAAGCGTGGGGTACTTAACTTCCCACGCGTCGCTCAAATTCACTTGGGAGACAAGAAAATTTAATTCATGCGAATAATTAAAATTAGGGGATGGATATTTATGGTGTAATACACAGTTAAAATCGCCTGCAATGATCAAAAGCACTCGAAAGTTGTGTACAGAGCGCAAGCAAAATTCCCAAGCTGTCGTTAATTCGGCCTCGAGCTCTTCGTCTGTGAAAAGGCCGATATTCATGCTCCACTGATTCCTGAACCAGTGAGTTGGTTGCCGGTCTAAGTTTATGCAGGCACTCACACTACAGTGGTCAGAAAAACTGACAGGAGTTACTTCCTCTTGTAGCAAATTCCTCACTATGTGACTCGACATATAGATTCTATCAATCCTGCAGCTAGAATTATGTGAAATGTGCGTGTATTTCACAAGCGTGGGGTACTTAACTTCCCACGCGTCGCTCAATTTCATTTGGGAAACAAGAAAGTTTGATTCATGGGAATAATTAAAATTAGGGGATTGATATTTATGGTGTAATACACAGTTAAAATCGCCTGCAATGATCAAAAACACTCGAAAGTTGTGTACAGAGCGCAAGCAAAATTCCCAAGCTGTCGTTAATTCGGCCTCGAGCTCTTCGTCTGTTAAAAGGCCGATATTCATGCTCCTCTGATTCCTGAACCAGTGAGTTGTTTGCCGGTCTAAGTTTATGCAGGCACTCACACTACAGTGGTCAGAAAGCTGACTGGAGTTACTTCCACTTGTAGCAAATTCCTCACTATGTGACTCGACATATAGATTCCATCAATCCCGCAGCTAGAATTATGTGAAATGTGCGTGTATTTCACAAGCGTGGGGTACTTAACTTCCCACGAGTCGCTCAATTTCATTTGGGAGACAAGAAAGTTTGATTCATGGGAATAATTAAAATTAGGGGATTGATATATATGGGGTAATACACAGTAAAAATCGCCTGCAATGATTAAAAACACTCGAAAGTTGTGTACAGAGCGCAAGCAAAATTCCCAAGCTGTCGTTAATTCGGCCTCGAGCACTTCGTCTGTTAAAAGGCCGATATTCATGCTCCACTGATTCCTGAACCAGTGAGTTGGTTGCCGGTCTAAGTTTATGCAGGCACTCACACAACAGTGGTCAGAAAAGATGACTGGAGTTACTTCCTCTTGTAGCAAATTCCTCACTATGTGACTCGACATATAGATTGTATCAATCCTGCAGCTAGAATTATGTGAAATGTGTGTGTATTTAACAAGCGTGGGGTACTTAACTTCCCACGCGTCGCTCAATTTCATTTGGGAGACAAGAAAGTTTGATTCATCTGAATAATTACAACTAGGGGATTGATATTTATGGTGTAATACACAGTTAAAATCGCCTGCAATGATCAAAATCACTCGAAAGTTGTGTACAGAGCGCAAGCAAAATTCCAAAGCTGTCGTTAATTCGGCCTCGAGCTCTTCGTCTGTTAAAAGGCCTATATTCATGCTCCACTGAATCCTGAACCAGTGAGTTGGTTGCCGGTCTAAGTTTATGCAGACACTCACACAATAGTGGTCAGAAAAGCTGACTGGAGTTACTTCCTCTTGTAGCAAATTCCTCACTATGTGACTCGACATATAGATTCCATCAATCCTGCAGCTAGAATTATGTGAAATGTGCGTGTATTTCACAAGCGTGGGGTACTTAACTTCCCAAGTGTCGCTCAATTTCATTTGGGAGACAAGAAAGTTTGATTCATGGGAATAATTAAAATTAGGGGATTGATATTTATGGTGTAATACACAGTTAAAATCGCCTGCATTGATCAAAAACACTCGAAAGTTGTGTACAGAGCGCAAGCAAAATTCCCAAGCTGTCGTTAATTCGGCCTCGAGCTCTTCGTCTGTTAGAAGGCCGATATTCATGCTCCACTGATTCCTGAACCAGTGAGTTGGTTGCCGGTCTAAGTTTATGCAGGCACTCACACTACAGTGGTCAGAAAAACTGACTGGAGTTACTTCGTCTTGTAGCAAATACCTCACTATGTGACTCGACATATAGATTCCATCAATCCTGCAGCTAGAATTATGTGAAATGTGCGTGTATTTCACAAGCGTGGGGTACTTAACTTCCCACGAGTCGCTCAATTTCATTTGGGAGACAAGAAAGTTTGATTCATGGGAGTAATTAAAATTAGGGGATTTTATTTATGGTGTAATACACAGTTAAAATAGCCTGCCTTGATCAAAAACACTCGAAAGTTGTGTACAGAGCGCAAGCAAAATTCGCAAGCTGTAGTTAATTCGGCCTCGAGATCTTCGTCTTTTAAAAGGCCGATATTCATGCTCCACTGATTCCTGAACCAGTGAGTTGGTTGCCGGTCTAAGTTTATGCAGGCACTCACACTACAGTGGTCAGAAAAGCTGACTGGAATTACTTCCTCTTGTAGCAAATTCCTCACTATGTGACTCGACATATAGATTCCATCAATCCTGCAGCTAGAATTATGTGAAATGTGCGTGTATTTCACAAGCGTTTGGTACTTAACTTCCCACGCGTCGCTCAATTTCATTTGGGAGACAAGAAAGTTTGATTCATGGGAATAATTAAAATTAGGGGATTGATATTTATGGTGTAATACACAGTTAAAATCGCCTGCAATGATCAAAAACACTCGAAAGTTGTGTACAGAGCGCAAGCAAAATTCCCAAGCTGTCGTTAATTCGGCCTCGAGCTCTTCGTCTGTTAAAAGGCCGATATTCATGCTCCACTGATTCCTGAACCAGTGAGTTGGTTGCCGGTCTAAGTTTATGCAGGCACTCACACAACAGTGGTCAGAAAAGCTGAATGGAGTTACTTCCTCTTGTAGGAAATTCCTCACTATGTGACTCGACATATAGATTCTATCAATCCTGCAGCTAGAATTATGTGAAATGTGCGTGTATTTAACAAGCGTGGGGTACTTAACTTCCCACGCATCGTTCAATTTCATTTGGGAGACAAGAAAGTTTGATTCATGGGAATAATTAAAATTAGGGGATTGATATTTATGGTGTAATACACAGTTAAAATCGCCTGCAATGATAAAAAACACTCGTAAGTTGTGTACAGAACGCAAGCAAAATTCCCAAGCTGTCGTTAATTCGGCCTCGAGCCATTCATCTGTTATAAGGCCGATATTCATGCTCCACTGATTCCTGAACCGGTGAGTTGGTTGCCGGTCTAAGTTTATGCAGACACTCACACTACAGTGGTCAGAAAAGCTGACTGGAGTTACTTCCTCTTGTAGCAAATTCCTCACTATGTGACTCGACTTATAGATTCCATTAATCCTGCAGCTAGAATTATGTGAAATGTGCGTGTATTTCACAAGTGTGGGGTACTTAACTTCCCACGCATCGCTCAATTTCATTTGGGAGACAAGAAAGTTTGATTCATGGGAATATTTAAAATTAGGGGATTGATATTTATGGTGTAATACACAGTTAAAATCGCCTGCAATGATCAAAAACACTCGAAAGTTGTGTACAGAGCGCAAGCAAAAATCTCAAGCTGTCGTTAATTCGGCCTAGAGCTCTCCGTCTGTTAAAAGGTCGATATTCATGCTCCACTGATTCCTGAACCAGTGAGTTGGTTGCCGGTCTAAGTTTATGCAGGCACTCACACAACAGTGGTCAGAAAAGCTGACTGGAGTTACTTCCTCTTGTAGCAAATTCCTCACTATGTGACTCGACATATAGATTCCATCAATCCTGCAGCTAGAATTATGTGAAATGTGCGTGTATTTCACAAGCGTGGGGTACTTAACTTCCTACGCGTCGCTCAATTTCATTTGGGAGACAAGAAAGTTTGATTCATGGGAATAATTAAAATTAGGGGATTGATATTTATGGAGTAATACACAGTTAAAATCGCCTCCAATGATCAAAAACACTCGAAAGTTGTGTACAGAGCGCAAGCAAAGTTCCCAAGCCGTCGTTAATTCGGCCTAGAGCTCTTTGTCTGTTAATAGGCCGATATTCATACTCCACTGATACCTGAACCAGTGAGTTGGTTGCCGGTCTAAGTTTATGCAGGCACTCACAGAACAGTGGTCAGAAAAGCTGACTGGAGTTACTTCCTCTTGTAGCAAATTCCTCACTATGTGACTCGACATATAGATTCCATCAATCCAGCTGCTAGAATTATGTGAAATGTGCGTGTATTTCACAAGCGTGGGGTACTTAACTTCCTACGCGTCACTCAATTTCATTTGGGAGACAAGAAAATTTGATTCATGGGAATAATTAAAATTAGGGGATTGATATTTATGGTGTAATACACAGTTAAAATCGCCTGCAATGATCAAAAACACTCGAAAGTTGTGTACAGAGCGCAAGCAAAACTCCCATGCTGTCGTTAATTCGGCCTCGAGCTGTTCGTCTGTTAAAAGGCCGATATTCATGCTCCACTGATTCCTGAACCAGTGAGTTGGTTGCCGGTCTAAGTTTATGCAGACACTCACACTACAGTGGTCAGAAAAGCTGACTGGAGTTACTTCCTCTTGTAGCAAAGTCCTCACTATGTGACTCGACATATAGATTCCATCAATCCTGCAGCTAGAATTATGTGAAATGTGCGTGTATTTCACAAGCGTGGGGAACTTAACTTCCCACGCGTCGCTCAATTTCGTTTGGGAGACAAGAAAGTTTAATTCTTGGGAATAATTAAAATTAGGGGATTGATATTTATGGTGTAATACACAGTTAAAATCGCCTGCAATGATCAAAAACACTCGAAAGTTGTGTACAGAGCGCAAGCAAAATTCTCAAGCTGTCGTTAATTCGACCTTGAGCTGTTCGTCTGTTAAAAGGCCGATATTCATGCTCCACTGATTCCTGAACCAGTGAGTTGGTTGCCGGTCTAAGTTTATGCAGGCACTCACACTACAGTGGTCAGAAAAGCTGACTGGAGTTACTTCCTCTTGTAGCAAATTCCTCACTATGTGACTCGACATATAGATTCTATCAATCCTGCAGCTAGAATTATGTGAAATGTGCGTGTATTTCACAAGCGTGGGGTACTTAACTTCCCACGCGTCGCTCAATTTCATTTGGGAGACAAAAAATTTAATTCATGGGAATAATTAAAATTAGGGGATTGATATTTATGGTGTAATACACAGTTAAAATCGCCTGCAATGATCAAAAGCACTCGAAAGTTGTGTACAGGGCGCAAGCAAAATTCCCAAGCTGTCGTTAATTCGGCCTCGAGCTCTTCGTCTGTTAAAAGGCCGATATTCATGCTACACTGATTCCTGAACCAGTGAGCTGGTTGCCGGTCTAAGTTTATGCAGGCACTCACACTACAGTGGTCAGAAAGCTGACTGGAGTTACTTCCACTTGTAGCAAATTCCTCACTATGTGACTCGACTTATAGATTCCATTAATCCTGCAGATAGAATTATGTGAAATGTGCGTGTATTTCACAAGTGTGGGGTACTTAACTTCCCACGAGTCGCTCAATTTCATTTGGGAGACAAGAAAGTTTGATTCATGGGAATAATTAAAATTAGGGGATTGTTATTCATGGGGTAATACACAGTTAAAATCGCCTGCAATGATCAAAAACACTCGAAAGTTGTGTACAGAGCGCAAGCAAAATTCCCAAGCTGTCGTTAATTCGGCCTCGAGCTCTTCGTCTGTTAAAAGGCCGATATTCATGCTCCACTGATTCCTGAACCAGTGAGTTGGTTGCCGGTCTAAGTTTATGGAGGCACTCACACTACAGTGGTCAGAAAAGCTGACTGGAATTACTTCATCTTGTAGCAAATTCCTCACTATGTGACCCGACATATAGATTCCATCAATCCTGCAGCTAGAATTATGTGAAATGTGCGTGTATTTCACAAGCGTGGGGTACTTAACTTCCCACGTGTCGCTCAATTTCATTTGGGAGACAAGAAAGTTTGATTCATGGGAATAATTAAAATTAGGGGTTTGATATTTATGGTGTAATACACAGTTAAAATCGCCTGCAATGATCAAAAACACTCGAAAGTTGTGTACAGAGCGCAAGCAAAATTCCCAAGCTGTCGTTAATTCGGCCTCGAGCACTTCGTCTGTTAAAAGGCCGATATTCATGCTCCACTGATTCCTGAACCAGTGAGTTGATTGCCGGTCTAAGTTTATGCAGGCACTCACACAACAGTGGTCAGAAAAGATGACTGGAGTTACTTCCTCTTGTAGCAAATTCCTCACTATGTGACTCGACATATAGATTGTATCAATCCTGCAGCTAGAATTATGTGAAATGTGCGTGTATTTAACAAGCGTGGGGTACTTAACTTCCCACGCATCGCTCAATTTCATTTGGGAGACAAGAAAGTTTGATTCATGGGAATAATTAAAATTAGGGGATTGTTATTTATGCTGTAATACACAGTTAAAATAGCCTGCAATGATCAAAAACACTCGAAAGTTGTGTACAGAGCGCAAGCAAAATTCCCAAGCTGTAGTTAATTCGGCCTCGAGCTCTTCGTCTGTTAAAAGGCCGATATTCATGCTCCACTGATTCCTGAACCGGTGAGTTGGTTGCCGGTCTAAGTTTATGCAGACACTCACACTACAGTGGTCAGAAAAGCTGACGGGAGTTACTTCCTCTTGTAGCAAATTCCTCACTATGTGACTCGACATATAGATTGTATCAATCCTGCAGCTAGAATTATGTGAAATGTGTGTGTATTTAACAAGCGTGGGGTACTTAACTTCCCACGCGTCGCTCAATTTCATTTGGGAGACAAGAAAGTTTGATTCATCTGAATAATTACAACTAGGGGATTGATATTTATGGTGTAATACACAGTTAAAATCGCCTGCAATGATCAAAATCACTCGAAAGTTGTGTACAGAGCGCAAGCAAAATTCCAAAGCTGTCGTTAATTCGGCCTCGAGCTCTTCGTCTGTTAAAAGGCCTATATTCATGCTCCACTGAATCCTGAACCAGTGAGTTGGTTGCCGGTCTAAGTTTATGCAGACACTCACACAATAGTGGTCAGAAAAGCTGACTGGAGTTACTTCCTCTTGTAGCAAATTCCTCACTATGTGACTCGACATATAGATTCCATCAATCCTGCAGCTAGAATTATGTGAAATGTGCGTGTATTTCACAAGCGTGGGGTACTTAACTTCCCAAGTGTCGCTCAATTTCATTTGGGAGACAAGAAAGTTTGATTCATGGGAATAATTAAAATTAGGGGATTGATATTTATGGTGTAATACACAGTTAAAATCGCCTGCATTGATCAAAAACACTCGAAAGTTGTGTACAGAGCGCAAGCAAAATTCCCAAGCTGTCGTTAATTCGGCCTCGAGCTCTTCGTCTGTTAGAAGGCCGATATTCATGCTCCACTGATTCCTGAACCAGTGAGTTGGTTGCCGGTCTAAGTTTATGCAGGCACTCACACTACAGTGGTCAGAAATACTGACTGGAGTTACTTCGTCTTGTAGCAAATACCTCACTATGTGACTCGACATATAGATTCCATCAACCCTGCAGCTAGAATTATGTGAAATGTGCGTGTATTTCACAAGCGTGGGGTACTTAACTTCCCACGAGTCGCTCAATTTCATTTGGGAGACAAGAAAGTTTGATTCATGGGAGTAATTAAAATTAGGGGATTTTATTTATGGTGTAATACACAGTTAAAATAGCCTGCCTTGATCAAAAACACTCGAAAGTTGTGTACAGAGCGCAAGCAAAATTCGCAAGCTGTAGTTAATTCGGCCTCGAGATCTTCGTCTTTTAAAAGGCCGATATTCATGCTCCACTGATTCCTGAACCAGTGAGTTGGCTGCCGGTCTAAGTTTATGCAGGCACTCACACTACAGTGGTCAGAAAAGCTGACTGGAGTTACTTCCCCTTGTAGCAAAGTCCTCACTATGTGACTCGACATATAGATTCCATCAATCCTGCAGCTAGAATTATGTGAAATGTGCGTGTATTTCACAAGCGTGGGGAACTTAACTTCCCACGCGTCGCTCAATTTCGTTTGGGAGACAAGAAAGTTTAATTCTTGGGAATAATTAAAATTAGGGGATTGATATTTATGGTGTAATACACAGTTAAAATCGCCTGCAATGATCAAAAACACTCGAAAGTTGTGTACAGAGCGCAAGCAAAATTCTCAAGCTGTCGTTAATTCGACCTTGAGCTGTTCGTCTGTTAAAAGGCCGATATTCATGCTCCACTGATTCCTGAACCAGTGAGTTGGTTGCCGGTCTAAGTTTATGCAGGCACTCACACTACAGTGGTCAGAAAAGCTGACTGGAGTTACTTCCTCTTGTAGCAAATTCCTCACTATGTGACTCGACATATAGATTCTATCAATCCTGCAGCTAGAATTATGTGAAATGTGCGTGTATTTCACAAGCGTGGGGTACTTAACTTCCCACGCGTCGCTCAATTTCATTTGGGAGACAAAAAATTTAATTCATGGGAATAATTAAAATTAGGGGATTGATATTTATGGTGTAATACACAGTTAAAATCGCCTGCAATGATCAAAAGCACTCGAAAGTTGTGTACAGGGCGCAAGCAAAATTCCCAAGCTGTCGTTAATTCGGCCTCGAGCTCTTCGTCTGTTAAAAGGCCGATATTCATGCTACACTGATTCCTGAACCAGTGAGCTGGTTGCCGGTCTAAGTTTATGCAGGCACTCACACTACAGTGGTCAGAAAGCTGACTGGAGTTACTTCCACTTGTAGCAAATTCCTCACTATGTGACTCGACTTATAGATTCCATTAATCCTGCAGATAGAATTATGTGAAATGTGCGTGTATTTCACAAGCGTGGGGTACTTAACTTCCCACGAGTCGCTCAATTTCATTTGGGAGACAAGAAAGTTTGATTCATGGGAATAATTAAAATTAGGGGATTGTTATTCATGGGGTAATACACAGTTAAAATCGCCTGCAATGATCAAAAACACTCGAAAGTTGTGTACAGAGCGCAAGCAAAATTCCCAAGCTGTCGTTAATTCGGCCTCGAGCTCTTCGTCTGTTAAAAGGCCGATATTCATGCTCCACTGATTCCTGAACCAGTGAGTTGGTTGCCGGTCTAAGTTTATGCAGACACTCACACTACAGTGGTCAGAAAAGCTGACTGGAGTTACTTCCTCTTGTAGCAAAGTCCTCACTATGTGACTCGACATATAGATTCCATCAATCCTGCAGCTAGAATTATGTGAAATGTGCGTGTATTTCACAAGCGTGGGGAACTTAACTTCCCACGCGTCGCTCAATTTCGTTTGGGAGACAAGAAAGATTAATTCTTGGGAATAATTAAAATTAGGGGATTGATATTTATGGTGTAATACACAGTTAAAATAGCCTGCAATGATCAAAAACACTCGAAAGTTGTGTACAGAGCGCAAGCAAAATTCCCAAGCTGTCGTTAATTCGGCCTCGAGCTCTTCGTCTGTTAAAAGGCCGATATTCATGCTCCACTGATTCCTGAACCAGTGAGTTGGTTGCCGGTCTAAGTTTATGCAGGCACTCACACTACAGTGGTCAGAAAGCTGACTGGAGTTACTTCCACTTGTAGCAAATTCCTCACTATGTGACTCGACTTATAGATTCCATTAATCCTGCAGATAGAATTATGTGAAATGTGCGTGTATTTCACAAGCGTGGGGTACTTAACTTCCCACGAGTCGCTCAATTTCATTTGGGAGACAAGAAAGTTTGATTCATGAGAATAATTAAAATTAGGGGATTGTTATTTATGGTGTAATACACAGTTAAAATCGCCTGCAATGATCAAAAACACTCGAAAGTTGTGCAGAGAGCGCAAGCAAAACTCCCATGCTGTCGTTAATTCGGCCTCGAGTTCTTCGTCTGTTAAAAGGCCGATATTCATGCTCCACTGATTCCTGAACCAGTGAGTTGGTTGCCGGTCTAAGTTTATGCAGGCACTCACACTACAGTGGTCAAAAAAGCTGACTGGAGTTACTTCCTCTTGTAGCAAATTCCTCACTATGTGACTCGACATATAGATTCCATCAATCCTGCAGCTAGAATTGTGTGAAATGTGCGTGTATTTCACAAGTGTGGGGTACTTAACTTCCCACGCGTCGCTCAATTTCGTTTGGGAGACAAGAAAGATTAATTCTTGGGAATAATTAAAATTAGGGGATTGATATTTATGGTGTAATACACAGTTAAAATAGCCTGCAATGATCAAAAACACTCGAAAGTTGTGTACAGAGCGCAAGCAAAATTCCCAAGCTGTCGTTAATTCGGCCTCGAGCTCTTCGTCTGTTAAAAGGCCGATATTCATGCTCCACTGATTCCTGAACCAGTGAGTTGGTTGCCGGTCTAAGTTTATGCAGGCACTCACACAACAGTGGTCAGAAAAGCTGACTGGAGTTACTTCCTCTTGTAGCAAATTCCTCACTATGTGACTCGACATATAGATTCTATCAATCCTGCAGCTAGAATTATGTGAAATGTGCGTGTATTTCACAAGCGTGGGGTACTTAACTTCCCACGCGTCGCTCAAATTCACTTGGGAGACAAGAAAATTTAATTCATGCGAATAATTAAAATTAGGGGATGGATATTTATGGTGTAATACACAGTTAAAATCGCCTGCAATGATCAAAAGCACTCGAAAGTTGTGTACAGAGCGCAAGCAAAATTCCCAAGCTGTCGTTAATTCGGCCTCGAGCTCTTCGTCTGTGAAAAGGCCGATATTCATGCTCCACTGATTCCTGAACCAGTGAGTTGGTTGCCGGTCTAAGTTTATGCAGGCACTCACACTACAGTGGTCAGAAAAACTGACAGGAGTTACTTCCTCTTGTAGCAAATTCCTCACTATGTGACTCGACATATAGATTCTATCAATCCTGCAGCTAGAATTATGTGAAATGTGCGTGTATTTCACAAGCGTGGGGTACTTAACTTCCCACGCGTCGCTCAATTTCATTTGGGAAACAAGAAAGTTTGATTCATGGGAATAATTAAAATTAGGGGATTGATATTTATGGTGTAATACACAGTTAAAATCGCCTGCAATGATCAAAAACACTCGAAAGTTGTGTACAGAGCGCAAGCAAAATTCCCAAGCTGTCGTTAATTCGGCCTCGAGCTCTTCGTCTGTTAAAAGGCCGATATTCATGCTCCTCTGATTCCTGAACCAGTGAGTTGTTTGCCGGTCTAAGTTTATGCAGGCACTCACACTACAGTGGTCAGAAAGCTGACTGGAGTTACTTCCACTTGTAGCAAATTCCTCACTATGTGACTCGACATATAGATTCCATCAATCCCGCAGCTAGAATTATGTGAAATGTGCGTGTATTTCACAAGCGTGGGGTACTTAACTTCCCACGAGTCGCTCAATTTCATTTGGGAGACAAGAAAGTTTGATTCATGGGAATAATTAAAATTAGGGGATTGATATATATGGGGTAATACACAGTAAAAATCGCCTGCAATGATTAAAAACACTCGAAAGTTGTGTACAGAGCGCAAGCAAAATTCCCAAGCTGTCGTTAATTCGGCCTCGAGCACTTCGTCTGTTAAAAGGCCGATATTCATGCTCCACTGATTCCTGAACCAGTGAGTTGGTTGCCGGTCTAAGTTTATGCAGGCACTCACACAACAGTGGTCAGAAAAGATGACTGGAGTTACTTCCTCTTGTAGCAAATTCCTCACTATGTGACTCGACATATAGATTGTATCAATCCTGCAGCTAGAATTATGTGAAATGTGTGTGTATTTAACAAGCGTGGGGTACTTAACTTCCCACGCGTCGCTCAATTTCATTTGGGAGACAAGAAAGTTTGATTCATCTGAATAATTACAACTAGGGGATTGATATTTATGGTGTAATACACAGTTAAAATCGCCTGCAATGATCAAAATCACTCGAAAGTTGTGTACAGAGCGCAAGCAAAATTCCAAAGCTGTCGTTAATTCGGCCTCGAGCTCTTCGTCTGTTAAAAGGCCTATATTCATGCTCCACTGAATCCTGAACCAGTGAGTTGGTTGCCGGTCTAAGTTTATGCAGACACTCACACAATAGTGGTCAGAAAAGCTGACTGGAGTTACTTCCTCTTGTAGCAAATTCCTCACTATGTGACTCGACATATAGATTCCATCAATCCTGCAGCTAGAATTATGTGAAATGTGCGTGTATTTCACAAGCGTGGGGTACTTAACTTCCCAAGTGTCGCTCAATTTCATTTGGGAGACAAGAAAGTTTGATTCATGGGAATAATTAAAATTAGGGGATTGATATTTATGGTGTAATACACAGTTAAAATCGCCTGCATTGATCAAAAACACTCGAAAGTTGTGTACAGAGCGCAAGCAAAATTCCCAAGCTGTCGTTAATTCGGCCTCGAGCTCTTCGTCTGTTAGAAGGCCGATATTCATGCTCCACTGATTCCTGAACCAGTGAGTTGGTTGCCGGTCTAAGTTTATGCAGGCACTCACACTACAGTGGTCAGAAAAACTGACTGGAGTTACTTCGTCTTGTAGCAAATACCTCACTATGTGACTCGACATATAGATTCCATCAATCCTGCAGCTAGAATTATGTGAAATGTGCGTGTATTTCACAAGCGTGGGGTACTTAACTTCCCACGAGTCGCTCAATTTCATTTGGGAGACAAGAAAGTTTGATTCATGGGAGTAATTAAAATTAGGGGATTTTATTTATGGTGTAATACACAGTTAAAATAGCCTGCCTTGATCAAAAACACTCGAAAGTTGTGTACAGAGCGCAAGCAAAATTCGCAAGCTGTAGTTAATTCGGCCTCGAGATCTTCGTCTTTTAAAAGGCCGATATTCATGCTCCACTGATTCCTGAACCAGTGAGTTGGTTGCCGGTCTAAGTTTATGCAGGCACTCACACTACAGTGGTCAGAAAAGCTGACTGGAATTACTTCCTCTTGTAGCAAATTCCTCACTATGTGACTCGACATATAGATTCCATCAATCCTGCAGCTAGAATTATGTGAAATGTGCGTGTATTTCACAAGCGTTTGGTACTTAACTTCCCACGCGTCGCTCAATTTCATTTGGGAGACAAGAAAGTTTGATTCATGGGAATAATTAAAATTAGGGGATTGATATTTATGGTGTAATACACAGTTAAAATCGCCTGCAATGATCAAAAACACTCGAAAGTTGTGTACAGAGCGCAAGCAAAATTCCCAAGCTGTCGTTAATTCGGCCTCGAGCTCTTCGTCTGTTAAAAGGCCGATATTCATGCTCCACTGATTCCTGAACCAGTGAGTTGGTTGCCGGTCTAAGTTTATGCAGGCACTCACACAACAGTGGTCAGAAAAGCTGAATGGAGTTACTTCCTCTTGTAGGAAATTCCTCACTATGTGACTCGACATATAGATTCTATCAATCCTGCAGCTAGAATTATGTGAAATGTGCGTGTATTTAACAAGCGTGGGGTACTTAACTTCCCACGCATCGTTCAATTTCATTTGGGAGACAAGAAAGTTTGATTCATGGGAATAATTAAAATTAGGGGATTGATATTTATGGTGTAATACACAGTTAAAATCGCCTGCAATGATAAAAAACACTCGTAAGTTGTGTACAGAACGCAAGCAAAATTCCCAAGCTGTCGTTAATTCGGCCTCGAGCCATTCATCTGTTATAAGGCCGATATTCATGCTCCACTGATTCCTGAACCGGTGAGTTGGTTGCCGGTCTAAGTTTATGCAGACACTCACACTACAGTGGTCAGAAAAGCTGACTGGAGTTACTTCCTCTTGTAGCAAATTCCTCACTATGTGACTCGACTTATAGATTCCATTAATCCTGCAGCTAGAATTATGTGAAATGTGCGTGTATTTCACAAGTGTGGGGTACTTAACTTCCCACGCATCGCTCAATTTCATTTGGGAGACAAGAAAGTTTGATTCATGGGAATATTTAAAATTAGGGGATTGATATTTATGGTGTAATACACAGTTAAAATCGCCTGCAATGATCAAAAACACTCGAAAGTTGTGTACAGAGCGCAAGCAAAAATCTCAAGCTGTCGTTAATTCGGCCTAGAGCTCTCCGTCTGTTAAAAGGTCGATATTCATGCTCCACTGATTCCTGAACCAGTGAGTTGGTTGCCGGTCTAAGTTTATGCAGGCACTCACACAACAGTGGTCAGAAAAGCTGACTGGAGTTACTTCCTCTTGTAGCAAATTCCTCACTATGTGACTCGACATATAGATTCCATCAATCCTGCAGCTAGAATTATGTGAAATGTGCGTGTATTTCACAAGCGTGGGGTACTTAACTTCCTACGCGTCGCTCAATTTCATTTGGGAGACAAGAAAGTTTGATTCATGGGAATAATTAAAATTAGGGGATTGATATTTATGGAGTAATACACAGTTAAAATCGCCTCCAATGATCAAAAACACTCGAAAGTTGTGTACAGAGCGCAAGCAAAGTTCCCAAGCCGTCGTTAATTCGGCCTAGAGCTCTTTGTCTGTTAATAGGCCGATATTCATACTCCACTGATACCTGAACCAGTGAGTTGGTTGCCGGTCTAAGTTTATGCAGGCACTCACAGAACAGTGGTCAGAAAAGCTGACTGGAGTTACTTCCTCTTGTAGCAAATTCCTCACTATGTGACTCGACATATAGATTCCATCAATCCAGCTGCTAGAATTATGTGAAATGTGCGTGTATTTCACAAGCGTGGGGTACTTAACTTCCTACGCGTCACTCAATTTCATTTGGGAGACAAGAAAATTTGATTCATGGGAATAATTAAAATTAGGGGATTGATATTTATGGTGTAATACACAGTTAAAATCGCCTGCAATGATCAAAAACACTCGAAAGTTGTGTACAGAGCGCAAGCAAAACTCCCATGCTGTCGTTAATTCGGCCTCGAGCTGTTCGTCTGTTAAAAGGCCGATATTCATGCTCCACTGATTCCTGAACCAGTGAGTTGGTTGCCGGTCTAAGTTTATGCAGA
This sequence comes from Schistocerca serialis cubense, assembly GCF_023864345.2. Lineage (NCBI taxonomy): Eukaryota > Metazoa > Arthropoda > Insecta > Orthoptera > Acrididae > Schistocerca > Schistocerca serialis. Next base: position 329,057,736 of record NC_064641.1, on the reverse strand, counting down.
CACTCACACTACAGTGGTCAGAAAAGCTGACTGGAGTTACTTCCTCTTGTAGCAAAGTCCTCACTATGTGACTCGACATATAGATTCCATCAATCCTGCAGCTAGAATTATGTGAAATGTGCGTGTATTTCACAAGCGTGGGGAACTTAACTTCCCACGCGTCGCTCAATTTCGTTTGGGAGACAAGAAAGTTTAATTCTTGGGAATAATTAAAATTAGGGGATTGATATTTATGGTGTAATACACAGTTAAAATCGCCTGCAATGATCAAAAACACTCGAAAGTTGTGTACAGAGCGCAAGCAAAATTCTCAAGCTGTCGTTAATTCGACCTTGAGCTGTTCGTCTGTTAAAAGGCCGATATTCATGCTCCACTGATTCCTGAACCAGTGAGTTGGTTGCCGGTCTAAGTTTATGCAGGCACTCACACTACAGTGGTCAGAAAAGCTGACTGGAGTTACTTCCTCTTGTAGCAAATTCCTCACTATGTGACTCGACATATAGATTCTATCAATCCTGCAGCTAGAATTATGTGAAATGTGCGTGTATTTCACAAGCGTGGGGTACTTAACTTCCCACGCGTCGCTCAATTTCATTTGGGAGACAAAAAATTTAATTCATGGGAATAATTAAAATTAGGGGATTGTTATTCATGGGGTAATACACAGTTAAAATCGCCTGCAATGATCAAAAACACTCGAAAGTTGTGTACAGAGCGCAAGCAAAATTCCCAAGCTGTCGTTAATTCGGCCTCGAGCTCTTCGTCTGTTAAAAGGCCGATATTCATGCTCCACTGATTCCTGAACCAGTGAGTTGGTTGCCGGTCTAAGTTTATGGAGGCACTCACACTACAGTGGTCAGAAAAGCTGACTGGAATTACTTCATCTTGTAGCAAATTCCTCACTATGTGACCCGACATATAGATTCCATCAATCCTGCAGCTAGAATTATGTGAAATGTGCGTGTATTTCACAAGCGTGGGGTACTTAACTTCCCACGTGTCGCGCAATTTCATTTGGGAGACAAGAAAGTTTGATTCATGGGAATAATTAAAATTAGGGGTTTGATATTTATGGTGTAATACACAGTTAAAATCGCCTGCAATGATCAAAAACACTCGAAAGTTGTGTACAGAGCGCAAGCAAAATTCCCAAGCTGTCGTTAATTCGGCCTCGAGCACTTCGTCTGTTAAAAGGCCGATATTCATGCTCCACTGATTCCTGAACCAGTGAGTTGATTGCCGGTCTAAGTTTATGCAGGCACTCACACAACAGTGGTCAGAAAAGATGACTGGAGTTACTTCCTCTTGTAGCAAATTCCTCACTATGTGACTCGACATATAGATTGTATCAATCCTGCAGCTAGAATTATGTGAAATGTGCGTGTATTTAACAAGCGTGGGGTACTTAACTTCCCACGCATCGCTCAATTTCATTTGGGAGACAAGAAAGTTTGATTCATGGGAATAATTAAAATTAGGGGATTGTTATTTATGCTGTAATACACAGTTAAAATAGCCTGCAATGATCAAAAACACTCGAAAGTTGTGTACAGAGCGCAAGCAAAATTCCCAAGCTGTAGTTAATTCGGCCTCGAGCTCTTCGTCTGTTAAAAGGCCGATATTCATGCTCCACTGATTCCTGAACCGGTGAGTTGGTTGCCGGTCTAAGTTTATGCAGACACTCACACTACAGTGGTCAGAAAAGCTGACGGGAGTTACTTCCTCTTGTAGCAAATTCCTCACTATGTGACTCGACATATAGATTGTATCAATCCTGCAGCTAGAATTATGTGAAATGTGTGTGTATTTAACAAGCGTGGGGTACTTAACTTCCCACGCGTCGCTCAATTTCATTTGGGAGACAAGAAAGTTTGATTCATCTGAATAATTACAACTAGGGGATTGATATTTATGGTGTAATACACAGTTAAAATCGCCTGCAATGATCAAAATCACTCGAAAGTTGTGTACAGAGCGCAAGCAAAATTCCAAAGCTGTCGTTAATTCGGCCTTGAGCTCTTCGTCTGTTAAAAGGCCTATATTCATGCTCCACTGAATCCTGAACCAGTGAGTTGGTTGCCGGTCTAAGTTTATGCAGACACTCACACAATAGTGGTCAGAAAAGCTGACTGGAGTTACTTCCTCTTGTAGCAAATTCCTCACTATGTGAGTCGACATATAGATTCCATCAATCCTGCAGCTAGAATTATGTGAAATGTGCGTGTATTTCACAAGCGTGGGGTACTTAACTTCCCAAGTGTCGCTCAATTTCATTTGGGAGACAAGAAAGTTTGATTCATGGGAATAATTAAAATTAGGGGATTGATATTTATGGTGTAATACACAGTTAAAATCGCCTGCATTGATCAAAAACACTCGAAAGTTGTGTACAGAGCGCAAGCAAAATTCCCAAGCTGTCGTTAATTCGGCCTCGAGCTCTTCGTCTGTTAGAAGGCCGATATTCATGCTCCACTGATTCCTGAACCAGTGAGTTGGTTGCCGGTCTAAGTTTATGCAGGCACTCACACTACAGTGGTCAGAAATACTGACTGGAGTTACTTCGTCTTGTAGCAAATACCTCACTATGTGACTCGACATATAGATTCCATCAATCCTGCAGCTAGAATTATGTGAAATGTGCGTGTATTTCACAAGCGTGGGGTACTTAACTTCCCACGAGTCGCTCAATTTCATTTGGGAGACAAGAAAGTTTGATTCATGGGAGTAATTAAAATTAGGGGATTTTATTTATGGTGTAATACACAGTTAAAATAGCCTGCCTTGATCAAAAACACTCGAAAGTTGTGTACAGAGCGCAAGCAAAATTCGCAAGCTGTAGTTAATTCGGCCTCGAGATCTTCGTCTTTTAAAAGGCCGATATTCATGCTCCACTGATTCCTGAACCAGTGAGTTGGCTGCCGGTCTAAGTTTATGCAGGCACTCACACTACAGTGGTCAGAAAAGCTGACTGGAGTTACTTCCCCTTGTAGCAAAGTCCTCACTATGTGACTCGACATATAGATTCCATCAATCCTGCAGCTAGAATTATGTGAAATGTGCGTGTATTTCACAAGCGTGGGGAACTTAACTTCCCACGCGTCGCTCAATTTCGTTTGGGAGACAAGAAAGTTTAATTCTTGGGAATAATTAAAATTAGGGGATTGATATTTATGGTGTAATACACAGTTAAAATCGCCTGCAATGATCAAAAACACTCGAAAGTTGTGTACAGAGCGCAAGCAAAATTCTCAAGCTGTCGTTAATTCGACCTTGAGCTGTTCGTCTGTTAAAAGGCCGATATTCATGCTCCACTGATTCCTGAACCAGTGAGTTGGTTGCCGGTCTAAGTTTATGCAGGCACTCACACTACAGTGGTCAGAAAAGCTGACTGGAGTTACTTCCTCTTGTAGCAAATTCCTCACTATGTGACTCGACATATAGATTCTATCAATCCTGCAGCTGGAATTATGTGAAATGTGCGTGTATTTCACAAGCGTGGGGTACTTAACTTCCCACGCGTCGCTCAATTTCATTTGGGAGACAAAAAATTTAATTCATGGGAATAATTAAAATTAGGGGATTGATATTTATGGTGTAATACACAGTTAAAATCGCCTGCAATGATCAAAAGCACTCGAAAGTTGTGTACAGGGCGCAAGCAAAATTCCCAAGCTGTCGTTAATTCGGCCTCGAGCTCTTCGTCTGTTAAAAGGCCGATATTCATGCTACACTGATTCCTGAACCAGTGAGCTGGTTGCCGGTCTAAGTTTATGCAGGCACTCACACTACAGTGGTCAGAAAGCTGACTGGAGTTACTTCCACTTGTAGCAAATTCCTCACTATGTGACTCGACTTATAGATTCCATTAATCCTGCAGATAGAATTATGTGAAATGTGCGTGTATTTCACAAGCGTGGGGTACTTAACTTCCCACGAGTCGCTCAATTTCATTTGGGAGACAAGAAAGTTTGATTCATGGGAATAATTAAAATTAGGGGATTGTTATTCATGGGGTAATACACAGTTAAAATCGCCTGCAATGATCAAAAACACTCGAAAGTTGTGTACAGAGCGCAAGCAAAATTCCCAAGCTGTCGTTAATTCGGCCTCGAGCTCTTCGTCTGTTAAAAGGCCGATATTCATGCTCCACTGATTCCTGAACCAGTGAGTTGGTTGCCGGTCTAAGTTTATGCAGACACTCACACTACAGTGGTCAGAAAAGCTGACTGGAGTTACTTCCTCTTGTAGCAAAGTCCTCACTATGTGACTCGACATATAGATTCCATCAATCCTGCAGCTAGAATTATGTGAAATGTGCGTGTATTTCACAAGCGTGGGGAACTTAACTTCCCACGCGTCGCTCAATTTCGTTTGGGAGACAAGAAAGTTTAATTCTTGGGAATAATTAAAATTAGGGGATTGATATTTATGGTGTAATACACAGTTAAAATCGCCTGCAATGATCAAAAACACTCGAAAGTTGTGTACAGAGCGCAAGCAAAATTCTCAAGCTGTCGTTAATTCGACCTTGAGCTGTTCGTCTGTTAAAAGGCCGATATTCATGCTCCACTGATTCCTGAACCAGTGAGTTGGTTGCCGGTCTAAGTTTATGCAGGCACTCACACTACAGTGGTCAGAAAAGCTGACTGGAGTTACTTCCTCTTGTAGCAAATTCCTCACTATGTGACTCGACATATAGATTCTATCAATCCTGCAGCTAGAATTATGTGAAATGTGCGTGTATTTCACAAGCGTGGGGTACTTAACTTCCCACGCGTCGCTCAATTTCATTTGGGAGACAAAAAATTTAATTCATGGGAATAATTAAAATTAGGGGATTGATATTTATGGTGTAATACACAGTTAAAATCGCCTGCAATGATCAAAAGCACTCGAAAGTTGTGTACAGGGCGCAAGCAAAATTCCCAAGCTGTCGTTAATTCGGCCTCGAGCTCTTCGTCTGTTAAAAGGCCGATATTCATGCTACACTGATTCCTGAACCAGTGAGCTGGTTGCCGGTCTAAGTTTATGCAGGCACTCACACTACAGTGGTCAGAAAGCTGACTGGAGTTACTTCCACTTGTAGCAAATTCCTCACTATGTGACTCGACTTATAGATTCCATTAATCCTGCAGATAGAATTATGTGAAATGTGCGTGTATTTCACAAGTGTGGGGTACTTAACTTCCCACGAGTCGCTCAATTTCATTTGGGAGACAAGAAAGTTTGATTCATGGGAATAATTAAAATTAGGGGATTGTTATTCATGGGGTAATACACAGTTAAAATCGCCTGCAATGATCAAAAACACTCGAAAGTTGTGTACAGAGCGCAAGCAAAATTCCCAAGCTGTCGTTAATTCGGCCTCGAGCTCTTCGTCTGTTAAAAGGCCGATATTCATGCTCCACTGATTCCTGAACCAGTGAGTTGGTTGCCGGTCTAAGTTTATGGAGGCACTCACACTACAGTGGTCAGAAAAGCTGACTGGAATTACTTCATCTTGTAGCAAATTCCTCACTATGTGACCCGACATATAGATTCCATCAATCCTGCAGCTAGAATTATGTGAAATGTGCGTGTATTTCACAAGCGTGGGGTACTTAACTTCCCACGTGTCGCTCAATTTCATTTGGGAGACAAGAAAGTTTGATTCATGGGAATAATTAAAATTAGGGGTTTGATATTTATGGTGTAATACACAGTTAAAATCGCCTGCAATGATCAAAAACACTCGAAAGTTGTGTACAGAGCGCAAGCAAAATTCCCAAGCTGTCGTTAATTCGGCCTCGAGCACTTCGTCTGTTAAAAGGCCGATATTCATGCTCCACTGATTCCTGAACCAGTGAGTTGATTGCCGGTCTAAGTTTATGCAGGCACTCACACAACAGTGGTCAGAAAAGATGACTGGAGTTACTTCCTCTTGTAGCAAATTCCTCACTATGTGACTCGACATATAGATTGTATCAATCCTGCAGCTAGAATTATGTGAAATGTGCGTGTATTTAACAAGCGTGGGGTACTTAACTTCCCACGCATCGCTCAATTTCATTTGGGAGACAAGAAAGTTTGATTCATGGGAATAATTAAAATTAGGGGATTGTTATTTATGCTGTAATACACAGTTAAAATAGCCTGCAATGATCAAAAACACTCGAAAGTTGTGTACAGAGCGCAAGCAAAATTCCCAAGCTGTAGTTAATTCGGCCTCGAGCTCTTCGTCTGTTAAAAGGCCGATATTCATGCTCCACTGATTCCTGAACCGGTGAGTTGGTTGCCGGTCTAAGTTTATGCAGACACTCACACTACAGTGGTCAGAAAAGCTGACGGGAGTTACTTCCTCTTGTAGCAAATTCCTCACTATGTGACTCGACATATAGATTGTATCAATCCTGCAGCTAGAATTATGTGAAATGTGTGTGTATTTAACAAGCGTGGGGTACTTAACTTCCCACGCGTCGCTCAATTTCATTTGGGAGACAAGAAAGTTTGATTCATCTGAATAATTACAACTAGGGGATTGATATTTATGGTGTAATACACAGTTAAAATCGCCTGCAATGATCAAAATCACTCGAAAGTTGTGTACAGAGCGCAAGCAAAATTCCAAAGCTGTCGTTAATTCGGCCTCGAGCTCTTCGTCTGTTAAAAGGCCTATATTCATGCTCCACTGAATCCTGAACCAGTGAGTTGGTTGCCGGTCTAAGTTTATGCAGACACTCACACAATAGTGGTCAGAAAAGCTGACTGGAGTTACTTCCTCTTGTAGCAAATTCCTCACTATGTGACTCGACATATAGATTCCATCAATCCTGCAGCTAGAATTATGTGAAATGTGCGTGTATTTCACAAGCGTGGGGTACTTAACTTCCCAAGTGTCGCTCAATTTCATTTGGGAGACAAGAAAGTTTGATTCATGGGAATAATTAAAATTAGGGGATTGATATTTATGGTGTAATACACAGTTAAAATCGCCTGCATTGATCAAAAACACTCGAAAGTTGTGTACAGAGCGCAAGCAAAATTCCCAAGCTGTCGTTAATTCGGCCTCGAGCTCTTCGTCTGTTAGAAGGCCGATATTCATGCTCCACTGATTCCTGAACCAGTGAGTTGGTTGCCGGTCTAAGTTTATGCAGGCACTCACACTACAGTGGTCAGAAATACTGACTGGAGTTACTTCGTCTTGTAGCAAATACCTCACTATGTGACTCGACATATAGATTCCATCAATCCTGCAGCTAGAATTATGTGAAATGTGCGTGTATTTCACAAGCGTGGGGTACTTAACTTCCCACGAGTCGCTCAATTTCATTTGGGAGACAAGAAAGTTTGATTCATGGGAGTAATTAAAATTAGGGGATTTTATTTATGGTGTAATACACAGTTAAAATAGCCTGCCTTGATCAAAAACACTCGAAAGTTGTGTACAGAGCGCAAGCAAAATTCGCAAGCTGTAGTTAATTCGGCCTCGAGATCTTCGTCTTTTAAAAGGCCGATATTCATGCTCCACTGATTCCTGAACCAGTGAGTTGGCTGCCGGTCTAAGTTTATGCAGGCACTCACACTACAGTGGTCAGAAAAGCTGACTGGAGTTACTTCCCCTTGTAGCAAAGTCCTCACTATGTGACTCGACATATAGATTCCATCAATCCTGCAGCTAGAATTATGTGAAATGTGCGTGTATTTCACAAGCGTGGGGAACTTAACTTCCCACGCGTCGCTCAATTTCGTTTGGGAGACAAGAAAGTTTAATTCTTGGGAATAATTAAAATTAGGGGATTGATATTTATGGTGTAATACACAGTTAAAATCGCCTGCAATGATCAAAAACACTCGAAAGTTGTGTACAGAGCGCAAGCAAAATTCTCAAGCTGTCGTTAATTCGACCTTGAGCTATTCGTCTGTTAAAAGGCCGATATTCATGCTCCACTGATTCCTGAACCAGTGAGTTGGTTGCCGGTCTAAGTTTATGCAGGCACTCACACTACAGTGGTCAGAAAAGCTGACTGGAGTTACTTCCTCTTGTAGCAAATTCCTCACTATGTGACTCGACATATAGATTCTATCAATCCTGCAGCTAGAATTATGTGAAATGTGCGTGTATTTCACAAGCGTGGGGTACTTAACTTCCCACGCGTCGCTCAATTTCATTTGGGAGACAAAAAATTTAATTCATGGGAATAATTAAAATTAGGGGATTGATATTTATGGTGTAATACACAGTTAAAATCGCCTGCAATGATCAAAAGCACTCGAAAGTTGTGTACAGGGCGCAAGCAAAATTCCCAAGCTGTCGTTAATTCGGCCTCGAGCTCTTCGTCTGTTAAAAGGCCGATATTCATGCTACACTGATTCCTGAACCAGTGAGCTGGTTGCCGGTCTAAGTTTATGCAGGCACTCACACTACAGTGGTCAGAAAGCTGACTGGAGTTACTTCCACTTGTAGCAAATTCCTCACTATGTGACTCGACTTATAGATTCCATTAATCCTGCAGATAGAATTATGTGAAATGTGCGTGTATTTCACAAGCGTGGGGTACTTAACTTCCCACGAGTCGCTCAATTTCATTTGGGAGACAAGAAAGTTTGATTCATGGGAATAATTAAAATTAGGGGATTGTTATTCATGGGGTAATACACAGTTAAAATCGCCTGCAATGATCAAAAACACTCGAAAGTTGTGTACAGAGCGCAAGCAAAATTCCCAAGCTGTCGTTAATTCGGCCTCGAGCTCTTCGTCTGTTAAAAGGCCGATATTCATGCTCCACTGATTCCTGAACCAGTGAGTTGGTTGCCGGTCTAAGTTTATGGAGGCACTCACACTACAGTGGTCAGAAAAGCTGACTGGAATTACTTCATCTTGTAGCAAATTCCTCACTATGTGACCCGACATATAGATTCCATCAATCCTGCAGCTAGAATTATGTGAAATGTGCGTGTATTTCACAAGCGTGGGGTACTTAACTTCCCACGTGTCGCTCAATTTCATTTGGGAGACAAGAAAGTTTGATTCATGGGAATAATTAAAATTAGGGGTTTGATATTTATGGTGTAATACACAGTTAAAATCGCCTGCAATGATCAAAAACACTCGAAAGTTGTGTACAGAGCGCAAGCAAAATTCCCAAGCTGTCGTTAATTCGGCCTCGAGCACTTCGTCTGTTAAAAGGCCGATATTCATGCTCCACTGATTCCTGAACCAGTGAGTTGATTGCCGGTCTAAGTTTATGCAGGCACTCACACAACAGTGGTCAGAAAAGATGACTGGAGTTACTTCCTCTTGTAGCAAATTCCTCACTATGTGACTCGACATATAGATTGTATCAATCCTGCAGCTAGAATTATGTGAAATGTGCGTGTATTTAACAAGCGTGGGGTACTTAACTTCCCACGCATCGCTCAATTTCATTTGGGAGACAAGAAAGTTTGATTCATGGGAATAATTAAAATTAGGGGATTGTTATTTATACTGTAATACACAGTTAAAATAGCCTGCAATGATCAAAAACACTCGAAAGTTGTGTACAGAGCGCAAGCAAAATTCCCAAGCTGTAGTTAATTCGGCCTCGAGCTCTTCGTCTGTTAAAAGGCCGATATTCATGCTCCACTGATTCCTGAACCGGTGAGTTGGTTGCCGGTCTAAGTTTATGCAGACACTCACACTACAGTGGTCAGAAAAGCTGACGGGAGTTACTTCCTCTTGTAGCAAATTCCTCACTATGTGACTCGACATATAGATTGTATCAATCCTGCAGCTAGAATTATGTGAAATGTGTGTGTATTTAACAAGCGTGGGGTACTTAACTTCCCACGCGTCGCTCAATTTCATTTGGGAGACAAGAAAGTTTGATTCATCTGAATAATTACAACTAGGGGATTGATATTTATGGTGTAATACACAGTTAAAATCGCCTGCAATGATCAAAATCACTCGAAAGTTGTGTACAGAGCGCAAGCAAAATTCCAAAGCTGTCGTTAATTCGGCCTCGAGCTCTTCGTCTGTTAAAAGGCCTATATTCATGCTCCACTGAATCCTGAACCAGTGAGTTGGTTGCCGGTCTAAGTTTATGCAGACACTCACACAATAGTGGTCAGAAAAGCTGACTGGAGTTACTTCCTCTTGTAGCAAATTCCTCACTATGTGACTCGACATATAGATTCCATCAATCCTGCAGCTAGAATTATGTGAAATGTGCGTGTATTTCACAAGCGTGGGGTACTTAACTTCCCAAGTGTCGCTCAATTTCATTTGGGAGACGAGAAAGTTTGATTCATGGGAATAATTAAAATTAGGGGATTGATATTTATGGTGTAATACACAGTTAAAATCGCCTGCATTGATCAAAAACACTCGAAAGTTGTGTACAGAGCGCAAGCAAAATTCCCAAGCTGTCGTTAATTCGGCCTCGAGCTCTTCGTCTGTTAGAAGGCCGATATTCATGCTCCACTGATTCCTGAACCAGTGAGTTGGTTGCCGGTCTAAGTTTATGCAGGCACTCACACTACAGTGGTCAGAAAAACTGACTGGAGTTACTTCGTCTTGTAGCAAATACCTCACTATGTGACTCGACATATAGATTCCATCAATCCTGCAGCTACAATTATGTGAAATGTGCGTGTATTTCACAAGCGTGGGGTACTTAACTTCCCACGAGTCGCTCAATTTCATTTGGGAGACAAGAAAGTTTGATTCATGGGAGTAATTAAAATTAGGGGATTTTATTTATGGTGTAATACACAGTTAAAATAGCCTGCCTTGATCAAAAACACTCGAAAGTTGTGTACAGAGCGCAAGCAAAATTCGCAAGCTGTAGTTAATTCGGCCTCGAGATCTTCGTCTTTTAAAAGGCCGATATTCATGCTCCACTGATTCCTGAACCAGTGAGTTGGCTGCCGGTCTAAGTTTATGCAGGCACTCACACTACAGTGGTCAGAAAAGCTGACTGGAATTACTTCCTCTTGTAGCAAATTCCTCACTATGTGACTCGACATATAGATTCCATCAATCCTGCAGGTAGAATTATGTGAAATGTGCGTGTATTTCACAAGCGTTTGGTACTTAACTTCCCACGCGTCGCTCAATTTCATTTGGGAGACAAGAAAGTTTGATTCATGGGAATAATTAAAATTAGGGGATTGATATTTATGGTGTAATACACAGTTAAAATCGCCTGCAATGCTCAAAAACACTCGAAAGTTGTGTACAGAGCGCAAGCAAAATTCCCAAGCTGTCGTTAATTCGGCCTCGAGCTCTTCGTCTGTTAAAAGGCCGATATTCATGCTCCACTGATTCCTGAACCAGTGAGTTGGTTGCCGGTCTAAGTTTATGCAGGCACTCACACAACAGTGGTCAGAAAAGCTGACTGGAGTTACTTCCTCTTGTAGCAAATTCCTCACTATGTGACTCGACATATAGATTCTATCAATCCTGCAGCTAGAATTATGTGAAATGTGCGTGTATTTAACAAGCGTGGGGTACTTAACTTCCCACGCATCGTTCAATTTCATTTGGGAGACAAGAAAGTTTGATTCATGGGAATAATTAAAATTAGGGGATTGATATTTATGGTGTAATACACAGTTAAAATCGCCTGCAATGATAAAAAACACTCGTATGTTGTGTACAGAACGCAAGCAAAATTCCCAAGCTGTCGTTAATTCGGCCTCGAGCCATTCATCTGTTATAAGGCCGATATTCATGCTCCACTGATTCCTGAACCGGTGAGTTGGTTGCCGGTCTAAGTTTAAGCAGACACTCACACTACAGTGGTCAGAAAAGCTGACTGGAGTTACTTCCTCTTGTAGCAAATTCCTCACTATGTGACTCGACATATAGATTCCATTAATCCTGCAGCTAGAATTATGTGAAATGTGCGTGTATTTCACAAGGGGGGGGGTACTTAACTTCCCACGCATCGCTCAATTTCATTTGGGAGACAAGAAAGTTTGATTCATGGGAATATTTAAAATTAGGGGATTGATATTTATGGTGTAATACACAGTTAAAATCGCCTGCAATGATCAAAAACACTCGAAAGTTGTGTACAGAGCGCAAGCAAAATTCTCAAGCTGTCGTTAATTCGGCCTAGAGCTCTTCGTCTGTTAAAAGGTCGATATTCATGCTCCACTGATTCCTGAACCAGTGAGTTGGTTGCCGGTCTAAGTTTATGCAGGCACTCACACAACAGTGGTCAGAAAAGCTGACTGGAGTTACTTCCTCTTGTAGCAAATTCCTCACTATGTGACTCGACATATAGATTCTATCAATCCTGCAGCTAGAATTATGTGAAATGTGCGTGTATTTCACAAGCGTGGGGTACTTAACTTCCTACGCGTCGCTCAATTTCATTTGTGAGACAAGAAAGTTTGATTCATGGGAATAATTAAAATTAGGGGATTGATATTTGTGGAGTAATACACAGTTAAAATCGCCTCCAATGATCAAAAACACTCGAAAGTTGTGTACAGAGCGCAAGCAAAGTTCCCAAGCTGTCGTTAATTCGGCCTAGAGCTCTTAGTCAGTTAATAGGCCGATATTCATACTCCACTGATACCTGAACCAGTGAGTTGGTTGCCGGTCTAAGTTTATGCAGGCACTCACAGAACAGTGGTCAGAAAAGCTGACTGGAGTTACTTCCTCTTGTAGCAAATTCCTCACTATGTGACTCGACATATAGATTCCATCAATCCTGCTGCTAGAATTATGTGAAATGTGCGTGTATTTCACAAGCGTGGGGTACTTAACTTCCTACGCGTCACTCAATTTCATTTGGGAGACAAGAAAATTTGATTCATGGGAATAATTAAAATTAGGGGATTGATATTTATGGTATAATACACAGTTAAAATCGCCTGCAATGATCAAAAACACTCGAAAGTTGTGTACAGAGCGCAAGCAAAACTCCCATGCTGTCGTTAATTCGGCCTCGAGCTGTTCGTCTGTTAAAAGGCCGATATTCATGCTCCACTGATTCCTGAACCAGTGAGTTGGTTGCCGGTCTAAGTTTATGCAGACACTCACACTACAGTGGTCAGAAAAGCTGACTGGAGTTACTTCCTCTTGTAGCAAAGTCCTCACTATGTGACTCGACATATAGATTCCATCAATCCTGCAGCTAGAATTATGTGAAATGTGCGTTTATTTCACAAGCGTGGGGAACTTAACTTCCCACGCGTCGCTCAATTTCGTTTGGGAGACAAGAAAGTTTAATTCTTGGGAATAATTAAAATTAGGGGATTGATATTTATGGTGTAATACACAGTTAAAATCGCCTGCAATGATCAAAAACACTCGAAAACTGTGTACAGAGCGCAAGCAAAATTCTCAAGCTGTCGTTAATTCGACCTTGAGCTGTTCGTCTGTTAAAAGGCCAATATTCATGCTCCACTGATTCCTGAACCAGTGAGTTGGTTGCCGGTCTAAGTTTATGCAGGCACTCACACTACAGTGGTCAGAAAAGCTGACTGGAGTTACTTCCTCATGTAGCAAATTCCTCACAATGTGACTCGACATATAGATTCTATCAATCCTGCAGCTAGAATTATGTGAAATGTGCGTGTATTTCACAAGCGTGGGGTACTTAACTTCCCACGCGTCGCTCAATTTCATTTGGGAGACAAAAAATTTAATTCATGGGAATAATTAAAATTAGGGGATTGATATTTATGGTGTAATACACAGTTAAAATCGCCTGCAATGATCAAAAGCACTCGAAAGTTGTGTACAGGGCGCAAGCAAAATTCCCAAGCTGTCGTTAATTCGGCCTCGAGCTCTTCGTCTGTTAAAAGGCCGATATTCATGCTACACTGATTCCTGAACCAGTGAGCTGGTTGCCGGTCTAAGTTTATGCAGGCACTCACACTACAGTGGTCAGAAAGCTGACTGGAGTTACTTCCACTTGTAGCAAATTCCTCACTATGTGACTCGACTTATAGATTCCATTAATCCTGCAGATAGAATTATGTGAAATGTGCGTGTATTTCACAAGCGTGGGGTACTTAACTTCCCACGAGTCGCTCAATTTCATTTGGGAGACAAGAAAGTTTGATTCATGGGAATAATTAAAATTAGGGGATTGTTATTCATGGGGTAATACACAGTTAAAATCGCCTGCAATGATCAAAAACACTCGAAAGTTGTGTACAGAGCGCAAGCAAAATTCCCAAGCTGTCGTTAATTCGGCCTCGAGCTCTTCGTCTGTTAAAAGGACGATATTCATGCTCCACTGATTCCTGAACCAGTGAGTTGGTTGCCGGTCTAAGTTTATGGAGGCACTCACACTACAGTGGTCAGAAAAGCTGACTGGAATTACTTCATCTTGTAGCAAATTCCTCACTATGTGACCCGACATATAGATTCCATCAATCCTGCAGCTAGAATTATGTGAAATGTGCGTGTATTTCACAGCGTGGGGTACTTAACTTCCCACGTGTCGCTCAATTTCATTTGGGAGACAAGAAAGTTTGATTCATGGGAATAATTAAAATTAGGGGTTTGATATTTATGGTGTAATACACAGTTAAAATCGCCTGCAATGATCAAAAACACTCGAAAGTTGTGTACAGAGCGCAAGCAAAATTCCCAAGCTGTCGTTAATTCGGCCTCGAGCACTTCGTCTGTTAAAAGGCCGATATTCATGCTCCACTGATTCCTGAACCAGTGAGTTGATTGCCGGTCTAAGTTTATGCAGGCACTCACACAACTGTGGTCAGAAAAGATGACTGGAGTTACTTCCTCTTGTAGCAAATTCCTCACTATGTGACTCGACATATAGATTGTATCAATCCTGCAGCTAGAATTATGTGAAATGTGCGCGTATTTCACAAGCGTGGGGTACTTAACTTCCCACGCATCGCTCAATTTCATTTGGGAGACAAGAAAGTTTGATTCATGGGAATAATTAAAATTAGGGGATTGTTATTTATGCTGTAATACACAGTTAAAATAGCCTGCAATGATCAAAAACACTCGAAAGTTGTGTACAGAGCGCAAGCAAAATTCCCAAGCTGTAGTTAATTCGGCCTCGAGCTCTTCGTCTGTTAAAAGGCCGATATTCATGCTCCACTGATTCCTGAACCGGTGAGTTGATTGCCGGTCTAAGTTTATGCAGACACTCACACTACAGTGGTCAGAAAAGCTGACGGGAGTTACTTCCTCTTGTAGCAAATTCCTCACTATGTGACTCGACATATAGATTCCATCAATCCTGCAGCTAGAATTATGTGAAATGTGCGTGTATTTCACAAGTGTGGGGTACTTAACCTCCCACGCATCGCTCAATTTCATTTGGGAGACAAGAAAGTTTGATTCATGGGAATAATTAAAATTAGGGGATTGATATTTATGGTGTAATACACAGTTAAAATCGCCTGCAATGATCAAAACACTCGAAAGTTGTGTACAGAACGCAAGCAAAATTCCTAAGCTGTCGTTAATTCGGCCTCGAGCTTTTCGTGTGTTAAAAGGCCGATATTCATGCTCCACTGATTCCTGAACCAGTGAGTTGGTTGCCGGTCTAAGTTTATGCAGGCACTCACACTACAGTGGTCAGAAAAGCTGACTGGAGCTACTTCCTCTTGTAGCAAATTCCTCACTATGTGACTCGACATATAGATTCCATCAATCCTGCAGCTAGAATTATGTGAAATGTGCGTGTATTTAACAAGCATGGGGTACTGAACATCCCACGAGTCGCTCAATTTCATTTGGGAGACAAGAAAGTTTGATTCATGGGAATAATTAAAATTAGGGGATTGTTATTTATGCTGTAATACACAGTTAAAATAGCCTGCAATGATCAAAAACACTCGAAAGTTGTATACAGAGCGTAAGCAAAATTCCCAAGCTGCCGTTAATTCGGCCTCGAACCATTCATCTGTTATAAGGCCGATGTTCATGCTCCACTGATTCCTGAACCAGTGAGTTGGTTGCCGGTCTAAGATTATGCAGGCACTCACACTACAGTGGTCAGAAATGCTGACTGGAATTACTTCCTCTTGTAGCAAATTCCTCACTATGCGACTCGTCATAGAGATTCCATCAATCCTGCAGCTAGAATTAAGTGAAATGTGCGTGTATTTCACAAGTGTGGGGTACTTAACTTCCCACGCATCGCTCAATTTCATTTGGGAGACAAGAAAGTTTGATTCATGGGAATAATTAAAATTAGGGGATTGATATTTATGGTGTAATACACAGTTAAAATCGCCTGCAATGATCAAAAACACTCGAAAGTTGTGTACAGAGCGCAAGCAAAATTCCCAAGCTGTCGTTAATTCGGCCTCGAGCTCTTCGTCTGTTAAAAGACCAATATTCATGCTCCACTGATTCCTGAACCAATGAGTTGGTTGCCGGTATAAGTTTATGCAGGCACTCACACAGCAGTGGTCAGAAAAACTGACTGGAGTTACTTCCTCTTGTAGCAAATTCCTCACTATGCGACTCGTCATAGAGATTCTATCAATCCTGCAGCTAGAATTATGTGAAATGAGCGTGTATTTCACAAGCGTGGGGTACTTAACTTCCCACGCGTCGCTCAAGTTCATTTGGGAGACAAGAAAGTTTGATTCATGGGAATAATATATATTATGGAATTGATATTCATGGTGTAATACACAGTTAAAATCGCATGCAATGATCAAAAACACTCGAAAGTTGTGTACAGAGCGCAAGCAAAATTCCCAAGCTGTTGTTAATTCGGCCACGAGCTCTTCGTCTGTTAAAAGGTCGATATTCATGCTCCACTGATTCCTGAACCAGTGAGTTGGTTGCCGGTCTAAGTTTATGCAGGCACTCACACTACAGTGGTCTGAAAAGCTGACTGGAGTTACTTCCTCTTGTAGCAAATTCCTCACTATGTGACTCGACATATAGATTCCATCAATCCTGCAGCTAGAATTATGGAAATGTGCGTGTATTTCACAAGCGTGGGGTACTTAACTTCCCACGCGTCGCTCAATTTCATTTGGGAGACAAGAAAGTTTGATTTATGGGAATAATTAAAATTAGGGGATGATATTTATTGTGTAATACACAGTTAAAATCGCCTGCAATGATCAAAAACACTCGAAAGTTGTGTACAGAGCGCAAGCAAAATTCCCAAGCTGTCGTTAATTCGACCTCGAGCTCTTCGTCTGTTAAAAGGCCGATATTCATGCTCCACTGATTCCTGAACCAGTGAGTTGGATGCCGTTCTAAGTTTATGCAGGCACTCACACTACAGTGGTCAGAAAAGCTGACTGGAGTTACTTCCTCTTGTAGCAAATTCCTCACTATGTGACTCGACATATCGATTCCATCAATCCTGCAGCTAGAATTATGTGAAATGTGCGTGTATTTCACAAGTGTGGGGTACTTAACTTCCCACGCGTCGCTCAATTTCAATTGGGAGACAAGAAAGTCTGATAAATGGGAATAATTAAAATTAGGGGATTGATATTTATGGTGTAATACACAGTTAATATCGCCTGCAATGATCAAAAACACTCGAAGGTTGTGTACAGAGCGCAAGCAAAATTCCCAAGCTGTCGTTAATTCGACCTCGAGCTCTTCGTCTGTTAAAAGGCCGATATTCATGCTCCACTGATTCCTGAACCAGTGAGTTGGTTGCCGGTCTAAGTTTATGTAGGCACTCACACTACAGTGGTCAGAAAAGCTGACTGGAGTTACTTCCTCTTGTAGCAAATTCCTCACTATGTGACTCGACATATAGATTCCATCAATCCTGCAGCTAGAATTATGTGAAATGTGCGTGGATTTCACAAGCGTGGGGTACTTAAATTCCCACGCGTCGCTCAATTCCATTTGGGAGACAAGAATGTTTGATTCATGGGAATAGTTAAAATTAGGGGATTGATATCTATGGTGTAATACACAGTTAAAATCGCCTGCAATGATCAAAAACACTCGAACGTTGTGTACAGAGCGCAAGCAAAATTCCCAAGCTGTTGTTAAGTCGGCCTCGAGCTCTTCGTCTGTTAAAAGGCCGATACTCATGCTCAATTGATTCCTGAACCAGTGAGTTGGTTGCCGGTCTAAGTTTATGCAGGCACTCACACTACAGTGGTCAGAAAAGCTGACTGGAGTTACTTCCCCTTGTAGCAAATTCCTCACTATGTGACTCGACATATAGATTCCATCAATCTTGCAGCTAGAATTATGTGAAATGTGCGTGTATTTCGAAAGCGTGGGGTACTTAAATTCCCACGCGTCGCTCAATTTCATTTGGGAGACAAGAATGTTTGATTCATGGGAATAGTTAAAATTAGGGGATTGATATTTATGGTGTAATACACAGTTAAAATCGCCTGCAATGATCAAAAACACTCGAAAGTTGGGTACAGAGCGCAAGCAAAATTCCCAAGCTGTCGTTAATTCGGCCTCGAGCTCTTCGTCTGTTAAAAGGCCGATATTCATGCTCCACTGATTCCTGAACCAGTGAGTTGTTTGCCGGTCTAAGTTTATGTAGGCACTCACACTACAGTGGTCAGAAAAGCTGACTGGAGTTACTTCCTCTTGTAGCAAATTCCTCACTATGTGACTCGACATATAGATTCTATCAATCCTGCAGCTAGAATTATGTGAAATGTGCGTGTATTTCACAAGCGTGGGGTACTTAACTTCCCACGCGTCGCTCAATTTCATTTGGGAGACAAAAAATTTAATTCATGGGAATAATTAAAATTAGGGGATTGATATTTATGGTGTAATACACAGTTAAAATCGCCTGCAATGATCAAAAGCACTCGAAAGTTGTGTACAGGGCGCAAGCAAAATTCCCAAGCTGTCGTTAATTCGGCCTCGAGCTCTTCGTCTGTTAAAAGGCCGATATTCATGCTACACTGATTCCTGAACCAGTGAGCTGGTTGCCGGTCTAAGTTTATGCAGGCACTCACACTACAGTGGTCAGAAAGCTGACTGGAGTTACTTCCACTTGTAGCAAATTCCTCACTATGTGACTCGACTTATAGATTCCATTAATCCTGCAGATAGAATTATGTGAAATGTGCGTGTATTTCACAAGCGTGGGGTACTTAACTTCCCACGAGTCGCTCAAATTTCATTTGGGAGACAAGAAAGTTTGATTCATGGGAATAATTAAAATTAGGGGATTGTTATTCATGGGGTAATACACAGTTAAAATCGCCTGCAATGATCAAAAACACTCGAAAGTTGTGTACAGAGCGCAAGCAAAATTCCCAAGCTGTCGTTAATTCGGCCTCGAGCTCTTCGTCTGTTAAAAGGCCGATATTCATGCTCCACTGATTCCTGAACCGGTGAGTTGATTGCCGGTCTAAGTTTATGCAGACACTCACACTACAGTGGTCAGAAAAGCTGACGGGAGTTACTTCCTCTTGTAGCAAATTCCTCACTATGTGACTCGACATATAGATTCCATCAATCCTGCAGCTAGAATTATGTGAAATGTGCGTGTATTTCACAAGTGTGGGGTACTTAACCTCCCACGCATCGCTCAATTTCATTTGGGAGACAAGAAAGTTTGATTCATGGGAATAATTAAAATTAGGGGATTGATATTTATGGTGTAATACACAGTTAAAATCGCCTGCAATAATCAAAACACTCGAAAGTTGTGTACAGAACGCAAGCAAAATTCCTAAGCTGTCGTTAATTCGGCCTCGAGCTTTTCGTGTGTTAAAAGGCCGATATTCATGCTCCACTGATTCCTGAACCAGTGAGTTGGTTGCCGGTCTAAGTTTATGCAGGCACTCACACTACAGTGGTCAGAAAAGCTGACTGGAGCTACTTCCTCTTGTAGCAAATTCCTCACTATGTGACTCGACATATAGATTCCATCAATCCTGCAGCTAGAATAATGTGAAATGTGCGTGTATTTAACAAGCATGGGGTACTGAACATCCCACGAGTCGCTCAATTTCATTTGGGAGACAAGAAAGTTTGATTCATGGGAATAATTAAAATTAGGGGATTGTTATTTATGCTGTAATACACAGTTAAAATAGCCTGCAATGATCAAAAACACTCGAAAGTTGTATACAGAGCGCAAGCAAAATTCCCAAGCTGCCGTTAATTCGGCCTCGAACCATTCATCTGTTATAAGGCCGATGTTCATGCTCCACTGATTCCTGAACCAGTGAGTTGGTTGCCGGTCTAAGATTATGCAGGCACTCACACTACAGTGGTCAGAAATGCTGACTGGAATTACTTCCTCTTGTAGCAAATTCCTCACTATGTGACTCGACATATAGATTCCATCAATCCTGCAGCTAGAATTAAGTGAAATGTGCGTGTATTTCACAAGTGTGGGGTACTTAACTTCCCACGCATCGCTCAATTTCATTTGGGAGACAAGAAAGTTTGATTCATGGGAATAATTAAAATTAGGGGATTGATATTTATGGTGTAATACACAGTTAAAATCGCCTGCAATGATCAAAAACACTCGAAAGTTGTGTACAGAGCGCAAGCAAAATTCCCAAGCTGTCGTTAATTCGGCCTCGAGCTCTTCGTCTGTTAAAAGACCAATATTCATGCTCCACTGATTCCTGAACCAATGAGTTGGTTGCCGGTATAAGTTTATGCAGGCACTCACACAGCAGTGGTCAGAAAAACTGACTGGAGTTACTTCCTCTTGTAGCAAATTCCTCACTATGCGACTCGTCATAGAGATTCTATCAATCCTGCAGCTAGAATTATGTGAAATGAGCGTGTATTTCACAAGCGTGGGGTACTTAACTTCCCACGCGTCGCTCAAGTTCATTTGGGAGACAAGAAAGTTTGATTCATGGGAATAATATATATTATGGAATTGATATTTATGGTGTAATACACAGTTAAAATCGCATGCAATGATCAAAAACACTCGAAAGTTGTGTACAGAGCGCAAGCAAAATTCCCAAGCTGTTGTTAATTCGGCCTCGAGCTCTTCGTCTGTTAAAAGGTCGATATTCATGCTCCACTGATTCCTGAACCAGTGAGTTGGTTGCCGGTCTAAGTTTATGCAGGCACTCACACTACAGTGGTCTGAAAAGCTGACTGGAGTTACTTCCTCTTGTAGCAAATTCCTCACTATGTGACTCGACATATAGATTCCATCAATCCTGCAGCTAGAATTATGGAAATGTGCGTGTATTTCACAAGCGTGGGGTACTTAACTTCCCACGCGTCGCTCAATTTCATTTGGGAGACAAGAAAGTTTGATTTATGGGAATAATTAAAATTAGGGGATGATATTTATGGTGTAATACACAGTTAAAATCGCCTGCAATGATCAAAAACACTCGAAAGTTGTGTACAGAGCGCAAGCAAAATTCCCAAGCTGTCGTTAATTCGACCTCGAGCTCTTCGTCTGTTAAAAGGCCGATATTCATGCTCCACTGATTCCTGAACCAGTGAGTTGGATGCCGTTCTAAGTTTATGCAGGCACTCACACTACAGTGGTCAGAAAAGCTGACTGGAGTTACTTCCTCTTGTAGCAAATTCCTCACTATGTGACTCGACATATCGATTCCATCAATCCTGCAGCTAGAATTATGTGAAATGTGCGTGTATTTCACAAGTGTGGGGTACTTAACTTCCCACGCGTCGCTCAATTTCAATTGGGAGACAAGAAAGTCTGATAAATGGGAATAATTAAAATTAGGGGATTGATATTTATGGTGTAATACACAGTTAATATCGCCTGCAATGATCAAAAACACTCGAAGGTTGTGTACAGAGCGCAAGCAAAATTCCCAAGCTGTCGTTAATTCGACCTCAAGCTCTTCGTCTGTTAAAAGGCCGATATTCATGCTCCACTGATTCCTGAACCAGTGAGTTGGTTGCCGGTCTAAGTTTATGTAGGCACTCACACTACAGTGGTCAGAAAAGCTGACTGGAGTTACTTCCTCTTGTAGCAAATTCCTCACTATGTGACTCGACATATAGATTCCATCAATCCTGCAGCTAGAATTATGTGAAATGTGCGTGTATTTCACAAGCGTGGGGTACTTAAATTCCCACGCGTCGCTCAATTCCATTTGGGAGACAAGAATGTTTGATTCATGGGAATAGTTAAAATTAGGGGATTGATATCTATGGTGTAATACACAGTTAAAATCGCCTGCAATGATCAAAAACACTCGAACGTTGTGTACAGAGCGCAAGCAAAATTCCCAAGCTGTTGTTAAGTCGGCCTCGAGCTCTTCGTCTGTTAAAAGGCCGATACTCATGCTCAATTGATTCCTGAACCAGTGAGTTGGTTGCCGGTCTAAGTTTATGCAGGCACTCACACTACAGTGGTCAGAAAAGCTGACTGGAGTTACTTCCCCTTGTAGCAAATTCCTCACTATGTGACTCGACATATAGATTCCATCAATCTTGCAGCTAGAATTATGTGAAATGTGCGTGTATTTCGAAAGCGTGGGGTACTTAAATTCCCACGCGTCGCTCAATTTCATTTGGGAGACAAGAATGTTTGATTCATGGGAATAGTTAAAATTAGGGGATTGATATTTATGGTGTAATACACAGTTAAAATCGCCTGCAATGATCAAAAACACTCGAAAATTGGGTACAGAGCGCAAGCAAAATTCCCAAGCTGTCGTTAATTCGGCCTCGAGCTCTTCGTCTGTTAAAAGGCCGATATTCATGCTCCACTGATTCCTGAACCAGTGAGTTGTTTGCCGGTCTAAGTTTATGTAGGCACTCACACTACAGTGGTCAGAAAAGCTGACTGGAGTTACTTCCTCTTGTAGCAAATTCCTCACTATGTGACTCGACATATAGATTCCATCAATCCTGCAGCTAGAATTATGTGAAATGTGCGTGTATTTCACAAGCGTGGGGTACTTAAATTCCCACGAGTCGCTCAATTTCTTTTGGGAGACAAGAAAGTTTGATTCATGGGAATAATTAAAATTAGGGGATTGATATTTATGGTGTAATTCACAGTTAAAATCGCCTGCAATGATAAAAAACACTCGAAAGTTGTGTACAGAGCGCAAGCAAAATTCCCAAGCTGTCGTTAATTCCGCCTCGAGCTCTTCGTCTGTTCAAAGGCCGATATTCATGCTCCACTGATTCCTGAACCAGTGAGTTGGTTGCCGGTCTACGTTTATGCAGGCACTCACACAACAGTGGTCAGAAAGGCTGACTGGAGTTACTTCCTCTTGTAGCAAATTCCTCGCTATGTGACTCGACATATAGATTCTATCAATCCTGCAGCTAGAATTATGTGAAATGTGCGTGTATTTCACAAGCATGGGGTACTTAACTTCCCACGAGTCGCTCAATTTCATTTGGGAAACAAGAAAGTTTGATTCATGGGAATAATTAAAATTAGGCGATTGTTATTTATGCTGTAATACACAGTTAAAATAGCCTGCAATGATCAAAAACACTCGAAAGTTGTGTACAGAGCGCAAGCAAAATTCCCAAGCTGCCGTTAATTCGGCCTCGAGCCATTCATCTGTTATAAGGCCGATATTCATGCGCCACTGATTCCTGAACCAGTGAGTTGGTTGCCGGTCTAAGATTATGCAGGCACTCACACTACAGTGGTCAAAAATGCTGACTGGAATTACTTCCTCTTGTAGCAAATTCCTCACTATGCGACTCGACATAGAGATTTTATCAATCCTGCAGCTAGAATTATTAGAAATGTGCGTGTATTTCACAAGCGTGGGGTACTTAACTTCCCACGCGTCGCTCAATTTCATTTGGGAGACAAGAAAGTTTGATTCATGGGAATAATATAAATTATGGAATTGATATTTATGGTGTAATACACAGTTAAAATCGCATGCAATGATCAAAAACACTCGAAAGTTGTGTACAGAGCGCAAGCAAAATTCCCAAGCTGTTGTTAATTCGGCCTCGAGCTCTTCGTCTGTTAAAAGGCCGATATTCATGCTCCACTGATTCCTGAACCAGTGAGTTGGTTGCCGGTCTAAGTTTATGCAGGCACTCACACTACAGTGGTCTGAAAAGCTGACTGGAGTTACCTCCTCTTGTAGCAAATTCCTCACTACGTGACTCGACATATAGATTCCATCAATCCTGCAGCTAGAATTATGTGAAATGTGCGTGTATTTCACAAGCGTGGGGTACTTAACTTCCCACGCGTCGCTCAATTTCATTTGGGAGACAAGAAAGCTTGATTCATGGGAATAATTAAAAGTAGGGGATTGATATTTACGGTGTAATACACAGTTAAAATCGCCTGCAATGATCAAAAACACTCGAAAGTTGTGTACAGAGCGCAAGCAAAATTCCCAAGCTGTCGTTAATTCGGTCTCGAGCTCTTCGTCTGTTAAAAGGCCGATATTCATGCTCCACTGATTCCTGAACCAGTGAGTTGTTTGCCGGTCTAAGTTTATGCAGGCACTCACACAACAGTGGTCAGAAACGCTGACTGGAGTTAATTCCTCTTGTAGCAAATTCCTCACTATGTGACTCGACATATAGATTCTATCAATCCTGCAGCTAGAATTATGTGAAATGTGCGTGTATTTCACAAGCGTGGGGTACTTAAATTCCCACGCGTCGCTCAATTTCATTTGGGAGACAAGAAAGTTTGATTTATGGGAATAATTAAAATTAGGGGATGATATTTATGGTGTAATACACAGTTAAAATCGCCTGCAATGATCAAAAACACTCGAAAGTTGTGTACAGAGCGCAAGCAAAATTCCCAAGCTGTCGTTAATTCGACCTCGAGCTCTTCGTCTGTTAAAAGGCCGATATTCATGCTCCACTGATTCCTGAACCAGTGAGTTGGATGCCGTTCTAAGTTTATGCAGGCACTCACACTACAGTGGTCAGAAAAGCTGACTGGAGTTACTTTCTCTTCTAGCAAATTCCTCACTATGTGACTCGACATATAGATTCCATCAATCCTGCAGCTAGAATTATGTGAAATGTGCGTGTATTTCACAAGTGTGGGGTACTTAACTTCCCACGCGTCGCTCAATTTCAATTGGGAGACAAGAAAGTCTGATACATGGGAATAATTAAAATTAGGGGATTGATATTTATGGTGTAATACACAGTTAATATCGCCTGCAATGATCAAAAACACTCGAAAATGTGTACAGAGCGCAAGCAAAATTCCCAAGCTGTCGTTAATTCGACCTCGAGCTCTTCGTCTGTTAAAAGGCCGATATTCATGCTCCACTGATTCCTGAACCAGTGAGTTGGTTGCCGGTCTAAGTTTATGTAGGCACTCACACTACAGTGGTCAGAAAAGCTGACTGGAGTTACTTCCTCTTGTAGCAAATTCATCACTATGTGACTCGACATATAGATTCCATCAATCCTGCAGCTAGAATTATGTGAAATGTGCGTGTATTTCACAAGCGTGGGGTACTTAAATTCCCACGTGTCGCTCAATTCCATTTGGGAGACAAGAATGTTTGATTCATGGGAATAGTTAAAATTAGGGGATTGATATCTATGGTGTAATACACAGTTAAAATCGCCTGCAATGATCAAAAACACTCGAACGTTGTGTACAGAGCGCAAGCAAAATTCCCAAGCTGTTGTTAAGTCGGCCTCGAGCTCTTCGTCTGTTAAAAGGCCGATACTCATGCTCCACTGATTCCTGAACCAGTGAGTTGGTTGCCGGTCTGAGTTTATGCAGGCACTCACACTACAGTGGTCAGAAAAGCTGACTGGAGTTACTTCCCCTTGTAGCAAATTCATCACTATGTGACTCGACATATAGATTCCATCAATCCTGCAGCTAGAATTATGTGAAATGTGCGTGTATTTCGAAAGCGTGGGGTACTTAAATTCCCACGCGTCGCTCAATTTCATTTGGGAGACAAGAAAGTTTGATTCATGGGAATAGTTAAAATTACGGGATTGATATTTATGGTGTAATACACAGTTAAAATCGCCTGCAATGATAAAAAACACTCGAAAGTTGTGTACAGAGCGCAAGCAAAATTCCCAAGCTGTCGTTAATTCCGCCTCGAGCTCTTCGTCTGTTCAAAGACCGATATTCATGCTCCACTGATTCCTGAACCAGTGAGTTGGTTGCCGGTCTACGTTTATGCAGGCACTCACACAACGGTGGTCAGAAAAGCTGACTGGAGTTACTTCCTCTTGTAGCAAATTCCTCACTATGTGACTCGACATATAGATTCTATCAATCCTGCAGCTAGAATTATGTGAAATGTGCGTGTATTTCACAAGCGTGGGGTACTTAAATTCCCACGCGTCGCTCAATTTCATTTGGGAGACAAGAATGTTTGATTCATGGGAATAGTTAAAATTAGGGGATTGATATTTATGGTGTAATACACATTTAAAATCGCCTGCAATGATCAAAAACACTCGTCAGTTGTGTACAGAGCGCAAGCAAAATTCCCAAGCTGTCGTTAATTCGGCCTCGAGCTCTTCGTCTGTTAAAAGGCCGATATTCATGCTCCACTGATTCCTGAACCAGTGAGTTGGTTGCCGGTCTAAGTTTATGTAAGCACTCACACTACAGTGGTCAGAAAAGCTGACTGGAGTTACTTCCTCTTGTAGCAAATTCCTCACTATGTGACTCGACATATAGATTCCATCAATCCTGCAGTTAGAATTATGTGAAATGTGCGTGTATTTCACAAGCGTGGGGTACATAAATTCCCACGAGTCGCTCAATTACATTTGGGAGACAAGAAAGTTTGATTCATGGGAATAATTAAAATTAGGGGATTGATATTTATGGTGTAATACACAGTTAAAATCGCTTGCAATGATCAAAAACACTCGAAAGTTGTGTACAGAGCGCAAGCAAAATTCCCAAGCTGTCGTTAATTCGGCCTCGAGCTCTTCGTCTGTTAAAAGACCGATATTCATGCTCCACTGATTCCTGAACCAGTGAGTTGGTTGCCGGTCTAAGTTTATGCAGGCACTCACACTACAGTGGTCAGAAAAGCTGACTGGAGTTACTTCCTCTTGTAGCAAATTCCTCACTATACGACTCGACATATAGATTCTATCAATCCGGAAGCTAGAATTATGTGAAATGTGCGTGTATTTCACAAGCGTGGGGTACTTAACTGCCCACGCGTCGTTCAATTTCATTTGGGAGACAAGAAATTTTGACTCATGGGAATAATTAAAATTAGGGGATTGATATTTATGGTGTAATACACAGTTAAAGTCGCCTGCAATGATCAAAAACACTCGAAAGTTGTGTACAGAGCGCAAGCAAAATTCCCAAGCTGTCGTTAATTCGGCCTCGAGCTCTTCGTCTGTTAAAAGGCCGTTATTCATGTTCCACTGATTCCTGAACCAGTGAATTGGTTGCCGGTCTAAGTTTATGCAGGCACTCACACTACAATGGTCAGAAAAGCTGACTGGAGTTACTTCCTCTTGTAGCAAATTCCTCACTATGTGACTCGACATATAGATTCCATCAATCCTGCAGCTAGAATTATGTGAAATGTGCGTGTATTTCACAAGCGTGGGGTACTTAACCTCCCACGAGTCGCTCAATTTCATTTGGGAGACAAGAAAGTTTGATTCATGGGAATAATTAAAATTTAGGTAATTGATATTTATGGTGTAATACACAGTTAAAATATCCTGCAATGATCAAAAACACTCGAAAGTTGTGTACAGAGCGCAAGCAAAATTCCCAAGCTGTCGTTAATTCGGCCTCGAGCTCTTCGTCTGTTAAAAGGCCGATATTCATGCTCCACTGATACCTGAACCAGTAAGTTTGTTGCCAGTCTAAGTTTATGCAGGCACTCACACTAAAGTGGTCAGAAAAGCTGACTGGAGTAACTTCCTCTTGGCGCAAATTCCTCACTATGTGACTCGACATATAGATTCCATCAATCCAGCAGCTAGAATTATGTAAAATGTGCGTGTACTTCACAAACGTGGGGTACTTAAATTCCCACGCGTCGCTCAATTTCATTTGGGAGACAAGAATGTTTGATTCATGGGAATAGTTAAAATTAGGGGATTGATATTTATGGTGTAATACACAGTTAAAATCGCCTGCAATGATCAAAAACATTCGAAAGTTGTGTACAGAGCGCAAGCAAAATTCCCAAGCTGTCGTTAATTCGGCCTCGAGCTCTTCGTCTGTTAAAAGGCCGATATTCATGCTCCATTGACTCCTGAACCAGTGAATTGGTTGCTGGTCTAAGTTTATGTAGGCACTCACACTACAGTGGTCAGAAAAGCTGACTGGAGTTTCTTCATCTTGTCGCAAATTCCTCACTATGTGACTCGACATATAGATTCCATCAATCCAGCAGCTAGAATTATGTGAAATGTGCGTGTACTTCACAAGCGTGGGGTACTTAAATTCCCACGCGTCGCTCAATTTCATTTGGGAGACAAGAAAGTTTGATTCATGGGAATAATTAAAATTAGGCGATTGTTATTTGTGCTGTAATACACAGTTAAAATAGCCCGCAATGATCAAAAACACTCGAAAGTTGTGTACAGAGCGCAAGCAAAATTCCCAAGCTGCCGTTAATTCGGCCTCGAGCCATTCATCTGTTATAAGGCCGATATTCATGCGCCACTGATTCCTGAACCAGTGAGTTGGTTGCCGGTCTAAGATTATGCAGGCACTCACACTACAGTGGTCAGAAATGCTGACTGGAATTACTTCCTCTTGTAGCAAATTCCTCACTATGTGACTCGACGTATAGATTCCATCAATCCTGCAGCTAGAATTATGTGAAATGTGCGTGTACTTCACAAGCGTGGGGTACTTAAATTCCCACGCGTCGCTCAATTTCATTTGGGAGACAAGAACGTTTGATTCATGAGAATAATTAAAATTAGGCGATTGTTATTTATGCTGTAATACACAGTTAAAATAGCCTGCAATGATCAAAAACACTCGAAAGTTGTGTACAGAGCGCAAGCAAAATTCCCAAGCTGTCGTTAATTCGGCCTCGAACTCTTCGTCTGTTAAGAGACCAATATTCATGCTCCACTGATTCCTGAACCAATGAGTTGGTTGCCGGTATAAGTTTATGCAGGCACTCACACAAAAGTGGTCAGAAAAACTGACTGGAGTTACTTCCTCTTGTAGCAAATTCCTCACTATGCGACTCGACATAGAGATTTTATCAATCCTGCAGCTAGAATTATGTGAAATGTGCGTGTATTTCACAAGCGTGGGGTACTTAACTTCCCACGCGTCGCTCAAGTTCATTTGGGAGACAAGAAAGTTTGATTCATGGGAATAATATAAATTATGGAATTGATATTTATGGTGTAATACACAGTTAAAATCGCATGCAATGATCAAAAACACTCGAAAGTTGTGTACAGAGCGCAAGCAAAATTCCCAAGCTGTTGTTAATTCGGCCTCGAGCTCTTCGTCTGTTAAAAGGCCGATATTCATGCTCCACTGATTCCTGAACCAGTGAGTTGGTTGCCGATATAAGTTTATGCAGGCACTCACACAACAGTGGTCAGAAAAACTGACTGGAGTTACTTCCTCTTGTAGCAAATTCCTCACTATGCGACTCGACATAGAGATTTTATCAATCCTGCAGCTAGAATTATGTGAAATGTGCGTGTATTTCACAAGCGTGGGGTACTTAACTTCCCACGCGTCGCTTAAGTTCATTTGGGAGACAAGAAAGTTTGATTCATGGGAATAATATAAATTATGGAATTGATATTTATGGTGTAATACACAGTTAAAATCGCATGCAATGATCAAAAACACTCGAAAGTTGTGTACAGAGCGCAAGCAAAATTCCCAAGCTGTTGTTAATTCGGCCTCGAGCTCTTCGTCTGTTAAAAGGCCGATATTCATGCTCCACTGATTCCTGAACCAGTGAGTTGGTTGCCGGTCTAAGTTTTTGCAGGCACTCACACTACAGTGGTCTGAAAAGCTGACTGGAGTTACCTCCTCTTGTAGCAAATTCCTCGCTACGTGACTCGACATATAGATTCCATCAATCCTGCAGCTAGAATTATGTGAAATGTGCGTGTATTTCACAAGCGTGGGGTACTTAACTTCCCACGCGTCGCTCAATTTCATTTGGGAGACAAGAAAGCTTGATTCATGGGAATAATTAAAAGCAGGGGATTGATATTTACGGTGTAATACACAGTTAAAATCGCCTGCAATGATCAAAAACACTCGAAAGTTGTGTACAGAGCGCAAGCAAAATTCCCAAGCTGTCGTTAATTCGGTCTCGAGCTCTACGTCTGTTAAAAGGCCGATATTCATGCCCCACTGATTCCTGAACCAGTGAGTTGGTTGCCGGTCTAAGTTTATGCAGGCACTCACACAACAGTGGTCAGAAACGCTGACTGGAGTTAATTCCTCTTGTAGCAAATTCCTCACTATGTGACTCGACATATAGATTCTATCAATCCTGCAGCTAGAATTATGTGAAATGTGCGTGTATTTCACAAGCGTGGGGTACTTAACTTCCCACGCGTCGCTCAATTTCATTTGGGAGACAAGAAAGTTTGATTTATGGGAATAATTAAAATTAGGGGATGATATTTATGGTGTAATACACAGTTAAAATCGCCTGCAATGATCAAAAACACTCGAAAGTTGTGTACAGAGCGCAAGCAAAATTCCCAAGCTGTCGTTAATTCGACCTCGAGCTCTTCGTCTGTTAAAAGGCCGATATTCATGCTCCACTGATTCCTGAACCAGTGAGTTGGATGCCGTTCTAAGTTTATGCAGGCACTCACACTACAGTGGTCAGAAAAGCTGACTGGAGTTACTTCCTCTTCTAGCAAATTCCTCACTATGTGACTCGACATATAGATTCCATCAATCCTGCAGCTAGAATTATGTGAAATGTGCGTGTATTTCACAAGCGTGGGGTACTTAAATTCCCACGCGTCGCTCAATTCCATTTGGGAGACAAGAATGTTTGATTCATGGGAATAGTTAAAATTACGGGATTGATATTTATGGTGTAATACACAGTTAAAATCGCCTGCAATGATAAAAAACACTCGAAAGTTGTGTACAGAGCGCAGGCAAAATTCCCAAGCTGTCGTTAATTCCGCCTCGTGCTCTTCGTCTGTTCAAAGGCCGATATTCATGCTCCACTGATTCCTGAACCAGTGAGTTGGTTGCCGGTCTACGTTTATGCAGGCACTCACACAACAGTGGTCAGAAAAGCTGACTGGAGTTACTTCCTCTTGTAGCAAATTCCTCACTATGTGACTCGACATATAGATTCTATCAATCCTGCAGCTAGAATTATGTGAAATGTGCGTGTATTTCACAAGCGTGGGGTACTTAAATTCCCACGCGTCGCTCAATTTCATTTGGGAGACAAGATGTTTGATTCATGGGAATAGTTAAAATTAGGGGATTGATATTTATGGTGTAATACACATTTAAAATCGCCTGCAATGATCAAAAACACTCGTCAGTTGTGTACAGAGCGCAAGCAAAATTCCCAAGCTGTCGTTAATTCGGCCTCGAGCTCTTCGTCTGTTAAAAGGCCGATATTCATGCTCCACTGATTCCTGAACCAGTGAGTTGGTTGCCGGTCTAAGTTTATGTAAGCACTCACACTACAGTGGTCAGAAAAGCTGACTGGAGTTACTTCCTCTTGTAGCAAATTCCTCACTATGTGACTCGACATATAGATTCCATCAATCCTGCAGTTAGAATTATGTGAAATGTGCGTGTATTTCACAAGCGTGGGGTACTTAAATTCCCACGAGTCGCTCAATTACATTTGGGAGACAAGAAAGTTTGATTCATGGGAATAATTAAAATTAGGGGATTGATATTTATGGTGTAATACACAGTTAAAATCGCTTGCAATGATCAAAAACACTCGAAAGTTGTGTACAGAGCGCAAGCAAAATTCCCAAGCTGTCGTTAATTCGGCCTCGAGCTCTTCGTCTGTTAAAAGACCGATATTCATGCTCAACTGATTCCTGAAGCAGTGAGTTGGTTGCCGGTCTAAGTTTATGCAGGCACTCACACTACAGTGGTCAGAAAAGCTGACTGGAGTTACTTCCTCTTGTAGCAAATTCCTCATTATACGACTCGACATATAGATTCTATCATTCCGGAAGCTAGAATTATGTGAAATGTGCGTGTATTTCACAAGCGTGGGGTACTTAACTGCCCACGCGTCGTTCAATTTCATTTGGGAGACAAGAAATTTTGACTCATGGGAATAATTAAAATTAGGGGATTGATATTTATGGTGTAATACACAGTTAAAATCGCCTGCAATGATCAAAAACACTCGAAAGTTGTGTACAGAGCGCAAGCAAAATTCCCAAGCTGTCGTTAATTCGGCCTCGAGCTCTTCGTCTGTTAAAAGGCCGATATTCATGCTCCACTGATACCTGAACCAGTAAGTTTGTTGCCGGTCTAAGTTTATGCAGGCACTCACACTAAAGTGGTCAGAAAAGCTGACTGGAGTAACTTCCTCTTGTCGCAAATTCCTCACTATGTGACTCGACATATAGATTCTATCAATCCTGCAGCTAGAATTATGTGAAATGTGCGTGTATTTCACAAGCGTGGGGTACTTAACTTCCCACGGGTCGCTCAATTTCATTTGGGAGACAAGAAAGTTTGATTCATGGGAATAATTAAAATTAGGGATTGATATTTATGGTGTAATAAACAGTTAAAATAGCCTGCAATGATCAATAACACTCGGAAGTTGTGTACAGAGCGCAAGCAAAATTCCCAAGCTGTCGTTAATTCGGCCTCGAGCTCTTCGTCTGTTAAAAGGCCGATATTCATGCTCCACTGATTCCTGAACCAGTGATTTGGTTGCCGGTCTAAGTTTATGCAGGCACTCACACTACAGTGGTCAGAAAAGCCGACTGGAGTTACTTCCTCTTGTAGCAAATTCCACACTATGTGACTCGACATATAGTTTTTATCAATCCTGCAGCTAGAATTATGTGAAATGTGCGTGTATTTCACAAGCGTGCGGTACTTAACTGCCCACGCGTCGTTCAATTTCATTTGGGAGACAAGAAAGTTTGATTCATGGGAATAATTAAAATTAGGGGATTGATATTTCTGGTGTAATACACAGTTAGAATCGACTGCAATGATCAAAAACACTCGAAAGCTGTGTACAGATCGCAGGCAAAATTCCCAAGCTGTCGTTAATTCGGCCTCGAGCTCTTCGTCTGTTAAAAGGCCGATATTCATGCTCCACTGATTCCTGAACCAGTGAGTTGGTTGCCGGTCTAAGTTTATGCAGGCACTCACACTACAATGGTCAGAAAAGCTGACTGGAGTTACTTCCTCTTGTAGCAAATTCCTCACTATGTGACTCGACATATAGATTCTATCAATCCTGCAGCTAGAATTATGTGAAATGTGCGTGTATTTCACAAGCGTGGGGTACTTAACTTCCCACGAGTCGCTCAATTTCATTTGGGAGACAAGAAAGTTTGATTCATGGGAATAATTAAAATTAGGGGTTTGTTATTTATGGTGTAATACACAGTTAAATTAGCCTGCAATGAGCAAAAACACTCGAAAGTTGTGTACAGAGCGCAAGCAAAGTTCTCAAGCTGTCGTTAATTCGGCCTCAAGCTCTTCGTCTGTTAAAAGGCCGATATTCATGCTCCACTGATTCCTGAACCAGTGAGTTGGTTGCCGGTCTAAGTTTATGCAGGCACTCACACTACAGTGGTCAGAAAAGCTGACTGGAGTTACTTCCTCTTGTAGCAAATTCCTCACTATGTGACTCGACATATAGATTCCATCAATCCTGCAGCTAGAATTATGTGAAATGTGCGTGTATTTGACATGCGTGGGGTACTTAAATTCCCACGCGTCGCTCAATTTCATTTGGTAGACAAGAATGTTTAATTCATGGGAATAATTAAAATTAGGGGATTGATATTTATGGTGTAATACACAGTTAAAATCGCCTACAATGATCAAAAACACTCGAAAGTTGTGTACAGAGCGCAAGCAAAATTCGCAAGCTGTCGTTCATTCGGACTCGAGCTCTTCATCTGTGAAAAGGCCGATATTCATGCTCCACTGATTCCTGAACCAGTGAGTTGGTTGCCGGTCTAAGTTTAT
Source organism: Schistocerca serialis cubense (assembly GCF_023864345.2). NCBI lineage: Eukaryota > Metazoa > Arthropoda > Insecta > Orthoptera > Acrididae > Schistocerca > Schistocerca serialis. The sequence goes on along the minus strand of NC_064641.1, from coordinate 329,023,744 downwards.
GCAGGCACTCACACAACAGTGGTCAGAAAAGCTGACTGGAGTTACTTCCTCTTGTAGCAAATTCCTCACTATGTGACTCGACATATAGATTCTATCAATCCTGCAGCTAGAATTATGTGAAATGTGCGTGTATTTCACAAGCGTGGTTTACTTAAATTCCCACGCGTCGCTCAAATTCATTTGGGAGACAAGAAAATTTAATTCATGCGAATAATTAAAATTAGGCGATGGATATTTATGGTGTAATACACAGTTAAAATCGCCTGCAATGATCAAAAGCACTCGAAAGTTGTGTACAGAGCGCAAGCAAAACTCCCAAGCTGTCGTTAATTCGGCCTCGAGCTCTTCGTCTGTGAAAAGGCCGATATTCATGCTCCACTGATTCCTGAACCAGTGAGTTGGTTGCCGGTCTAAGTTTATGCAGGCACTCACACTACAGTGGTCAGAAAAGCTGACTGGAGTTACTTCCTCTTGTAGCAAATTCCTCTCTATGTGACTCGACATATAGATTCCATAGATCCTGCAGCTAGAATTATGTGAAATGTGCGTGTATTTCACAAGCGTGGTGTGGTTAACTTCCCACGCGTCGCTCAATTTCATTTGGGAAACAAGAAAGTTTGATTCATGGGAATAATTAAAATTAGGGGATTGATATTTATGGTGTAATACACAGTTAAAATCGCCTGCAATGATCAAAAACACTCGAAAGCTGTGTACAGAGCGCAAGCAAAATTCCCAAGCTGTCGTTAATTCGGCCTCGAGCTCTTCGTCTGTTAAAAGGCCGATATTCATGCTCCACTGATTCCTGAACCAGTGAGTTGGTTGCCGGTCTAAGTTTATGCAGGCACTCACACAACAGTGGTCAGAAAAGATGACTGGAGTTACTTCCTCTTGTAGCAAATTCCTCACTATGTGACTCGACATAGAGATTGTATCAATCCTGCAGCTAGAATTATGTGAAATGTGTGTGTATTTAACAAGCGTGGGGTACTTAACTTCCCACGCGTCGCTCAATTTCATTTGGGAGAGAAGAAAGTTTGATTCATCTGAATAATTACAACTAGGGGATTGATATTTATGGTGTAATACACAGTTAAAATCGCCTGCAATGATCAAAATCACTCGAAAGTTGTGTACAGAGCGCAAGCAAAATTCCAAAGCTGTCGTTAATTCGGCCTCGAGCTCTTCGTCTGTTAAAAGGCCTATATTCATGCTCCACTGAATCCTGAACCAGTGAGTTGGTTGCCGGTCTAAGTTTATGCAGACACTCACACAATAGTGGTCAGAAAAGCTGACTGGAGTTACTTCCTCTTGTAGCAAATTCCTCACTATGTGACTCGACATATAGATTCCATCAATCCTGCAGCTAGAATTATGTGAAATGTGCGTGTATTTCACAAGCGTGGGGTACTTAACTTCCCAAGTGTCGCTCAATTTCATTTGGGAGACAAGAAAGTTTGATTCATGGGAATAATTAAAATTAGGGGATTGATATTTATGGTGTAATACACAGTTAAAATCGCCTGCATTGATCAAAAACACTCGAAAGTTGTGTACAGAGCGCAAGCAAAATTCCCAAGCTGTCGTTAATTCGGCCTCGAGCTCTTCGTCTGTTAGAAGGCCGATATTCATGCTCCACTGATTCCTGAACCAGTGAGTTGGTTGCCGGTCTAAGTTTATGCAGGCACTCACACTACAGTGGTCAGAAAAACTGACTGGAGTTACTTCCTCTTGTAGCAAATACCTCACTATGTGACTCGACATATAGATTCCATCAATCCTGCAGCTAGAATTATGTGAAATGTGCGTGTATTTCACAAGCGTGGGGTACTTAATTTCCCACGAGTCGCTCAATTTCATTTGGGAGACAAGAAAGTTTGATTCATGGGAGTAATTAAAATTGGGGTATTGTTATTTATGGTGTAATACACAGTTAAAATAGCCTGCCTTGATCAAAAACACTCGAAAGTTGTGTACAGAGCGCAAGCAAAATTCGCAAGCTGTAGTTAATTCGGCCTCGAGATCTTCGTCTTTTAAAAGGCCGATATTCATGCTCCACTGATTCCTGAACCAGTGAGTTGGCTGCCGGTCTACGTTTATGCAGGCACTCACACTACAGTGGTCAGAAAAGCTGACTGGAATTACTTCCTCTTGTAGCAAATTCCTCACTATGTGACTCGACATATAGATTCCATCAATCCTGCAGCTAGAATTATGTGAAATGTGCGTGTATTTCACAAGTGTGGGGTACTTAACTTCCCACGCGTCGCTCAATTTCATTTGGGAGACAAGAAAGTTTGAGTCATGGGAATATTTAAAATTAGGGGATTGATATTTATGGTGTAATACACAGTTAAAATCGCCTGCAATGATCAAAAACACTCGAAAGTTGTGTACAGAGCGCAAGCAAAATTCTCAAGCTGTCGTTAATTCGGCCTAGAGCTCTTCGTCTGTTAAAAGGTCGATATTCATGCTCCACTGATTCCTGAACCAGTGAGTTGGTTGCCGGTCTAAGTTTATGCAGGCACTCACACAACAGTGGTCAGAAAAGCAGACTGGAGTTACTTCCTCTTGTAGCAAATTCCTCACTATGTGACTCGACATATAGATTCCATCAATCCTGCAGCTAGAATTATGTGAAATGTGCGTGTATTTCACAAGCGTGGGGTACTTAACTTCCTACGCGTCGCTCAATTTCATTTGGGAGACAAGAAAGTTTGATTCATGGGAATAATTAAAATTAGGAGATTGATATTTATGGTGTAATACACAGTTAAAATCGCCTGCAATGATCAAAAACACTCGAAAGTTGTGTACAGAGCGCAAGCAAAGTTCCCACGCTGTCGTTAATTCGGCCTAGAGCTCTTTGTCTGTTAATAGGCCGATATTCATGCTCCACTGATTCCTGAACCAGTGAGTTGGTTGCCGGTCTAAGTTTATGCAGGCACTCACAGAACAGTGGTCAGAAAAGCTGACTGGAGTTACTTCCTCTTGTAGCAAATTCCTCACTATGTGACTCGACATATAGATTCCATCAATCCTGCAGCTAGAATTATGTGAAATGTGCTTGTATTTCACAAGCGTGGGGTACTTAACTTCCTACGCGTCACTCAATTTCATTTGGGAGACAAGAAAATTTGATTCATGGGAATAATTAAAATTAGGGGATTGATATTTATGGTGTAATACACAGTTAAAATCGCCTGCAATGATCAAAAACACTCGAAAGTTGTGTACAGAGCGCAAGCAAAACTCCCATGCTGTCGTTAATTCGGCCTCGAGCTGTTCGTCTGTTAAAAGGCCGATATTCATGCTCCACTGATTCCTGAACCAGTGAGTTGGTTGCCGGTCTAAGTTTATGCAGACACTCACACTACAGTGGTCAGAAAAGCTGACTGGAGTTACTTCCTCTTGTAGCAAAGTCCTCACTATGTGACTCGACATATAGATTCCATCAATCCTGCAGCTAGAATTATGTGAAATGTGCCTGTATTTCACAAGCGTGGGGAACTTAACTTCCCACGCGTCGCTCAATTTCGTTTGGGAGACAAGAAAGTTTAATTCTTGGGAATAATTAAAATTAGGGGATTGATATTTATGGTGTAATACACAGTTAAAATCGCCTGCAATGATCAAAAGCACTTGAAAGTTGTGTACAGGGCGCAAGCAAAATTCCCAAGCTGTCGTTAATTCGGCCTCGAGCTCTTCGTCTGTTAAAAGGCCGATATTCATGCTCCACTGATTCCTGAACCAGTGAGCTGGTTGCCGGTCTAAGTTTATGCAGGCACTCACACTAAAGTGGTCAGAAAGCTGACTGGAGTTACTTCCACTTGTAGCAAATTCCTCACTATGTGACTCGACATATAGATTCCATTAATCCTGCAGATAGAATTATGTGAAATGTGCGTGTATTTCACAAGCGTGGGGTACTTAACTTCCCACGAGTCGCTCAATTTCATTTGGGAGACAAGAAAGTTTGATTCATGGGAATAATTAAAATTAGGGGATTGTTATTCATGGGGTAATACACAGTTAAAATCGCCTGCAATGATCAAAAACACTCGAAAGTTGTGTACAGAGCGCAAGCAAAATTCCCAAGCTGTCGTTAATTCGGCCTCGAGCTCTTCGTCTGTTAAAATGCCGATATTCATGCTCCACTGATTCCTGAACCAGTGAGTTGGTTGCCGGTCTAAGTTTATGGAGGCACTCACACTACAGTGGTCAGAAAAGCTGACTGGAATTACTTCCTCTTGTAGCAAATTCCTCACTATGTGACCCGACATATAGATTCCATCAATCCTGCAGCTAGAATTATGTGAAATGTGCGTGTATTTCACAAGCGTGGGGTACTTAACTTCCCACGTGTCGCTCAATTTCATTTGGGAGACAAGAAAGTTTGATTCATGGGAATAATTAAAATTAGGGGTTAGATATTTATGGTGTAATACACAGTTAAAATCGCCTGCAATGATCAAAAACACTCGAAAGTTGTGTACAGAGCGCAAGCAAAATTCCCAAGCTGTCGTTAATTCGGCCTCGAGCACTTCGTCTGTTAAAAGGCCGATATTCATGCTCCACTGATTCCTGAACTGGTGAGTTGGTTGCCGGTCTAAGTTTATGCAGACACTCACACTACAGTGGTCAGAAAAGCTGACGGGAGTTACTTCCTCTTGTAGCAAATTCCTCACTATGTGACTCGACATATAGATTCCATCAATCCTGCAGCTAGAATTATGTGAAATGTGCGTGTATTTCACAAGTGTGGGGTACTTAACCTCCCACGCATCGCTCAATTTCATTTGGGAGACAAGAAAGTTTGATTCATGGGAATAATTAAAATTAGGGGATTGATATTTATGGTGTAATACACAGTTAAAATCGCCTGCAATGATCAAAAACACTCGAAAGTTGTGTACAGAACGCAAGCAAAATTCCTAAGCTGTCGTTAATTCGGCCTCGAGCTTTTCGTGTGTTAAAAGGCCGATATTCATGCTCCACTGATTCCTGAACCAGTGAGTTGGTTGCCGGTCTAAGTTTATGCAGGCACTCACACTACAGTGGTCAGAAAAGCTGACTGGAGCTACTTCCTCTTGTAGCAAATTCCTCACTATGTGACTCGACATATAGATTCCATCAATCCTGCAGCTAGAATTATGTGAAATGTGCGTGTATTTCACAAGCGTGGGGTACTGAACTTCCCACGAGTCGCTCAATTTCATTTGGGAGACAAGAAAGTTTGATTCATGGGAATAATTAAAATTAGGGGATTGTTATTTATGCTGTAATACACAGTTAAAATAGCCTGCAATGATCAAAAACACTCGAAAGTTGTGTACAGAGCGCAAGCAAAATTCCCAAGCTGCCGTTAATTCGGCCTCGAGCCATTCATCTGTTATAAGGCCGATATTCATGCTCCACTGATTCCTGAACCAGTGAGTTGGTTGCCGGTCTAAGTTTATGCAGGCACTCACACTACAGTGGTCAGAAATGCTGACTGGAATTACTTCCTCTTGTAGCGAATTCCTCACTATGTGACTCGACATATAGATTCCATCAATCCTGCAACTAGAATTATGAGAAATGTGCGTGTATTTCACAAGTGTGGGGTACTTAACTTCCCACGCATCGCTCAATTTCATTTGGGAGACAAGAAAGTTTGATTCATGGGAATAATTAAAATTAGGGGATTGATATTTATGGTGTAATAGACAGTTAAAATCGCCTGCAATGATCAAAAACTCTCGAAAGTTGTGTACAGAGCGCAAGCAAAATTCCCAAGCTGTCGTTAATTCGGCCTCGAGCCCTTCGTCTGTTAAAAGACCAATATTCATGCTCCACTGATTCCTGAACCAATGAGTTGGTTGCCGGTATAAGTTTATGCAGGCACTCACACAGCAGTGGTCAGAAAAACTGACTGGAGTTACTTCCTCTTGTAGCAAATTACTCACTATGCGACTCGACATAGAGATTCTATCAATCCTGCAGCTAGAATTATGTGAAATGTGCGTGTATTTCACAAGCGTGGGGTACTTAACTTCCCACGCGTCGCTCAAGTTCATTTGGGAGACAAGAAAGTTTGATTCATGGGAATAATATAAATTATGGAATTGATATTTATGGTGTAATACACAGTTAAAATCGCCTGCAATGATCAAAAACACTCGAAAGTTGTGTACAGAGCGCAAGCAAAATTCCCAAGCTGTCGTTAATTCGACCTCGAGCTCTTCGTCTGTTAAAAGGCCGATATTCATGCTCCACTGATTCCTGAACCAGTGAGTTGGTTGCCGGTCTAAGTTTATGTATGCACTCACACTACAGTGGTCAGAAAAGCTGACTGGAGTTACTTCCTCTTGTAGCAAATTCCTCACTATGTGACTCGACATATAGATTCCATCAATCCTGCAGCTAGAATTATGGAAATGTGCGTGTATTTCACAAGCGTGGGGTACTTAACTTCCCACGCGTCGCTCAATTTCATTTGGGAGACAAGAAAGTTTGATTTATGGGAATAATTAAAATTAGGGGATGATATTTATGGTGTAATACACAGTTAAAATCGCCTGCAATGATCAAAAACACTCGAAAGTTGTGTACAGAGCGCAAGCAAAATTCCCAAGCTGTCGTTAATTCGACCTCGAGCTCTTCGTCTGTTAAAAGGCCGATATTCATGCTCCACTGATTCCTGAACCAGTGAGTTGGATGCCGTTCTAAGTTTATGCAGGCACTCACACTACAGTGGTCAGAAAAGCTGACTGGAGTTACTTCCTCTTGTAGCAAATTCCTCACTATGTGACTCGACATATAGATTCCATCAATCCTGCAGCTAGAATTATGTGAAATGTGCGTGTATTTCACAAGTGTGGGGTACTTAATTTCCCACGCGTCGCTCAATTTCAATTGGGAGACAAGAAAGTCTGATACATGGGAATAATTAAAATTAGGGGATTGATATTTATGGTGTAATACACAGTTAATATCGCCTGCAATGATCAAAAACACTCGAACGTTGTGTACAGAGCGCAAGCAAAATTCCCAAGCTGTTGTTAAGTCGGCCTCGAGCTCTTCGTCTGTTAAAAGGCCGATACTCATGCTCCACTGATTCCTGAACCAGTGAGTTGGTTGCCGGTCTAAGTTTATGCAGGCACTCACACTACAGTGGTCAGAAAATCTGACTGGAGTTACTTCCCCTTGTAGCAAATTCCTCACTATGTGACTCGACATATAGATTCCATCAATCCTGCAGCTAGAATTATGTGAAATGTGCGTGTATTTCGAAAGCGTGGGGTACTTAAATTCCCACGCGTCGCTCAATTTCATTTGGGAGACAAGAATGTTTGATTCATGGGAATAGTTAAAATTAGGGGATTGATATTTATGGTGTAATACACAGTTAAAATCGCCTGCAATGATCAAAAACACTCGAAAGTTGGGTACAGAGCGCAAGCAAAATTCCCAAGCTGTCGTTAATTCGGCCTCGAGCTCTTCGTCTGTTAAAAGGCCGATATTCATGCTCCACTGATTCCTGAACCAGTGAGTTGTTTGCCGGTCTAAGTTTATGTAGGCACTCACACTACAGTGGTCAGAAAAGCTGACTGGAGTTAATTCCTCTTGTAGCAAATTCCTCACTATGTGACTCGACATATAGATTCCATCAATCCGGCAGCTAGAATTATGTGAAATGTGCGTGTATTTCACAAGCGTGGGGTACTTAAATTCCCACGAGTCGCTCAATTTCATTTGGGAGACAAGAAAGTTTGATTCATGGGAATAATTAAAATTAGGGAATTGATATTTATGGTGTAATACACAGTTAAAATCGCCTGCAATGATAAAAAACACTCGAAAGTTGTGTACAGAGCGCAAGCAAAATTCCCAAGCTGTCGTTAATTCCGCCTCGAGCTCTTCGTCTGTTCAAAGGCCGATATTCATGCTCCACTGATTCCTGAACCAGTGAGTTGGTTGCCGGTCTACGTTTATGCAGGCACTCACACAACAGTGGTCAGAAAGGCTGACTGGAGTTACTTCCTCTTGTAGCAAATTCCTCGCTATGTGACTCGACATATAGATTCTATCAATCCTGCAGCTAGAATTATGTGAAATGTGCGAGTATTTAACAAGCATGGGATACTTAACTTCCCACGAGTCGCTCAATTTCATTTGGGAGACAAGAAAGTTTGATTCATGGAATAATTAAAATTGGGCGATTGTTATTTATGCTGTAATACACAGTTAAAATAGCCTGCAATGATCAAAAACACTCGAAAGTTGTGTACAGAGCGCAAGCAAAATTCCCAAGCTGCTGTTAATTCAACCTCGAGCCATTCATCTGTTATAAGGCCGATATTCATGCGCCACTGATTCCTGAACCAGTGAGTTGGTTGCCGGTCTAAGTTTATGCAGGCACTCACACTACAGTGGTCAGAAATGCTGACTGGAATTACTTCCTCTTGTAGCAAATTCCTCACTATGTGACTCGACGTATAGATTCCATCAATCCTGCAGCTAGAATTATGTGAAATGTGCGTGTATTTCACAAGTGTGGGGTACTTAACTTCCCACGCATCGCTCAATTTCATTTGGGAGACAAGAAAGTTTGATTCATGGGAATAATTAAAATTAGGGGATTGATATTTCTGGTGTAATACACAGTTAAAATCGCATGCAATGATCAAAAACACTCGAAAGTTGTGTACAGAGCGCAAGAAAAATTCCCAAGCTGTCGTTAATTCGGCCTCGAGCTCTTCGTCTGTTAAAAGACCAATATTCATGCTCCACTGATTCCTGAACCAATGAGTTGGTTGCCGGTATAAGTTTATGCAGGCACTCACACAACAGTGGTCAGAAAAACTCACTGGAGTTACTTCCTCTTGTAGCAAATTCCTCACTATGCGACTCGACATAGAGATTTTATCAATCCTGCAGCTAGAATTATGTGAAATGTGCGTGTATTTCACAAGCGTGGGGTACTTAACTTCCCACGCGTCGCTCAAGTTCATTTGGGAGACAAGAAAGTTTGATTCATGGGAATAATATAAATTATGGAATTGATATTTATGGTGTAATACACAGTTAAAATCGCATGCAATGATCAAAAACACTCGAAAGTTGTGTACAGAGCGCAAGCAAAATTCCCAAGCTGTTGTTAATTCGGCCTCGAGCTCTTCGTCTGTTAAAAGGCCGATATTCATGCTCCACTGATTCCTGTATCAGTGAGTTGGTTGCCGGTCTAAGTTTATGCAGGCACTCACGCTACAGTGGTCTGAAAAGCTGACTGGAGTTACCTCCTCTTGTAGCAAATTCCTCACTATGTGACTCGACATATAGATTCCATCAATCCTGCAGCTAGAATTATGTGAAATGTGCGTGTATTTCACAAGCGTGGGGTACTTAACTTCCCACGCGTCGCTCAATTTCATTTGGGAGACAAGAAAGCTTGATTCATGGGAATAATTAAAAGTAGGGGATTGATATTTACGGTGTAATACACAGTTAAAATCGCCTACAATGATCAAAAACACTCGAAAGTTGTGTACAGAGCGCAAGCAAAATTCCCAAGCTGTCGTTAATTCGGTCTCGAGCTCTCCGTCTGTTAAAAGGCCGATATTCATGCTCCACTGATTCCTGAACCAGTGAGTTGGTTGCCGGTCTAAGTTTATGCAGGCACTCACACAACAGTGGTCAGAAACGCTGACTGGAGTTAATTCCTCTTGTAGCAAATTCCTCACTATGTGACTCGACATATAGATTCTATCAATCCTGCAGCTAGAATTATGTGAAATGTGCGTGTATTTCACAAGCGTGGGGTACTTAACTTCCCACGCGTCGCTCAATTTCATTTGGGAGACAAGAAAGTTTGATTTATGGGAATAATTAAAATTAGGGGATGATATTTATGGTGTAATACACAGTTAAAATCGCCTGCAATGATCAAAAACACTCGAAAGTTGTGTACAGAGCGCAAGCAAAATTCCCAAGCTGTCGTTAATTCGACCTCGAGCTCTTCGTCTGTTAAAAGGCCGATATTCATGCTCCACTGATTCCTGAACCAGTGAGTTGGTTGCCGGTCTAAGTTTATGTAGGCACTCACACTACAGTGGTCAGAAAAGCTGACTGGAGTTACTTCCTCTTGTAGCAAATTCCTCACTATGTGACTCGACATATAGATTCCATCAATCCTGCAGCTAGAATTATGTGAAATGTGCGTGTATTTCACAAGCGTGGGAACTTAACTTCCCACGCGTCGCTCAATTTCATTTGGGAGACAAGAAAGCTTGATTCATGGGAATAATTAAAAGTAGGGGATTGATATTTACGGTGTAATACACAGTTAAAATCGCCTGCAATGATCAAAAACACTCGAAAGTTGTGTACAGAGCGCAAGCAAAATTCCCAAGCTGTCGTTAATTCGGTCTCGAGCTCTTCGTCTGTTAAAAGGCCGATATTCATGCTCCACTGATTCCTGAACCAGTGAGTTGGTTGCCGGTCTAAGTTTATGCAGGCACTCACACAACAGTGGTCATAAACGCTGACTGGAGTTAATTCCTCTTGTAGCAAATTCCTCACTATGTGACTCGACATATAGATTCTATCAATCCTGCAGCTAGAATTATGTGAAATGTGCGTGCATTTCACAAGCGTGGGGTACTTAACTTCCCACGCGTCGCTCAATTTCATTTGGGAGACAAGAAAGTTTGATTTATGGGAATAATTAAAATTAGGGGATGATATTTATGGTGTAATACACAGTTAAAATCGCCTGCAATGATCAAAAACACTCGAAAGTTGTGTACAGAGCGCAAGCAAAATTCCCAAGCTGTCGTTAATTCGACCTCGAGCTCTTCGTCTGTTAAAAGGCCGATATTCATGCTCCACTGATTCCTGAACCAGTGAGTTAGATGCCGTTCTAAGTTTATGCAGGCACTCACACTACAGTGGTCAGAAAAGCTGACTGGAGTTACTTCCTCTTCTAGCAAATTCCTCACTATGTGACTCGACATATAGATTCCATCAATCCTGCAGCTAGAATTATGTGAAATGTGCGTGTATTTCACAAGTGTGGGGTACTTAACTTCCCACGCGTCGCTCAATTTCAATTGGGAGACAAGAAAGTCTGATACATGGGAATAATTAAAATTAGGGGATTGATATTTATGGTGTAATACACAGTTAATATCGCCTGCAATGATCAAAAACACTCGAAAGTTGTGTACAGAGCGCAAGCAAAATTCCCAAGCTGTCGTTAATTCGACCTCGAGCTCTTCGTCTGTTAAAAGGCCGATATTCATGCTCCACTGATTCCTCAACCAGTGAGTTGGTTGCCGGTCTAAGTTTATGTAGGCACTCACACTACAGTGGTCAGAAAAGCTGACTGGAGTTACTTCCTCTTGTAGCAAATTCCTCACTATGTGACTCGACATATAGATTCCATCAATCCTGCAGCTAGAATTATGTGAAATGTGCGTGTATTTCACAAGCGTGGGGTACTTAAATTCCCACGCGTCGCTCAATTCCATTTGGGAGACAAGAATGTTTGATTCATGGGAATAGTTAAAATTAGGGGATTGATATCTATGGTGTAATACACAGTTAAAATCGCCTGCAATGATCAAAAACACTCGAACGTTGTGTACAGAGCGCAAGCAAAATTCCCAAGCTGTTGTTAAGTCGGCCTCGAGCTCTTCGTCTGTTAAAAGGCCGATACTCATGCTCCACTGATTCCTGAACCAGTGAGTTGGTTGCCGGTCTAAGTTTATGCAGGCACTCACACTACAGTGGTCAGAAAAGCTGACTGGAGTTACTTCCCCTTGTAGCAAATTCATCACTATGTGACTCGACATATAGATTCCATCAATCCTGCAGCTAGAATTATGTGAAATGTGCGTGTATTTCGAAAGCGTGGGGTACTTAAATTCCCACGCGTCGCTCAATTTCATTTGGGAGACAAGAATGTTTGATTCATGGGAATAGTTAAAATTACGGGATTGATATTTATGGTGTAATACACAGTTAAAATCGCCTGCAATGATAAAAAACACTCGAAAGTTGTGTACAGAGCGCAAGCAAAATTCCCAAGCTGTCGTTAATTCCGCCTCGAGCTCTTCGTCTGTTCAAAGGCCGATATTCATGCTCCACTGATTCCTGAACCAGTGAGTTGGTTGCCGGTCTACGTTTATGCAGGCACTCACACAACAGTGGTCAGAAAAGCTGACTGGAGTTACTTCCTCTTGTAGCAAATTCCTCACTATGTGACTCGACATATAGATTCTATCAATCCTGCAGCTAGAATTATGTGAAATGTGCGTGTATTTCACAAGCGTGGGGTACTTAACTTCCCACGCGTCGCTCAATTTCATTTGGGAGACAAGAAAGCTTGATTCATGGGAATAATTAAAAGTAGGGGATTGATATTTACGGTGTAATACACAGTTAAAATCGCCTACAATGATCAAAAACACTCGAAAGTTGTGTACAGAGCGCAAGCAAAATTCCCAAGCTGTCGTTAATTCGGTCTCGAGCTCTTCGTCTGTTAAAAGGCCGATATTCATGCTCCACTGATTCCTGAACCAGTGAGTTGGTTGCCGGTCTAAGTTTATGCAGGCACTCACACAACAGTGGTCAGAAACGCTGACTGGAGTTAATTCCTCTTGTAGCAAATTCCTCACTATGTGACTCGACATATAGATTCTATCAATCCTGCAGCTAGAATTATGTGAAATGTGCGTGTATTTCACAAGCGTGGGGTACTTAACTTCCCACGCGTCGCTCAATTTCATTTGGGAGACAAGAAAGTTTGATTTATGGGAATAATTAAAATTAGGGGATGATATTTATGGTGTAATACACAGTTAAAATCGCCTGCAATGATCAAAAACACTCGAAAGTTGTGTACAGAGCGCAAGCAAAATTCCCAAGCTGTCGTTAATTCGACCTCGAGCTCTTCGTCTGTTAAAAGGCCGATATTCATGCTCCACTGATTCCTGAACCAGTGAGTTGGTTGCCGGTCTAAGTTTATGTAGGCACTCACACTACAGTGGTCAGAAAAGCTGACTGGAGTTACTTCCTCTTGTAGCAAATTCCTCACTATGTGACTCGACATATAGATTCCATCAATCCTGCAGCTAGAATTATGTGAAATGTGCGTGTATTTCACAAGCGTGGGAACTTAACTTCCCACGCGTCGCTCAATTTCATTTGGGAGACAAGAAAGCTTGATTCATGGGAATAATTAAAAGTAGGGGATTGATATTTACGGTGTAATACACAGTTAAAATCGCCTGCAATGATCAAAAACACTCGAAAGTTGTGTACAGAGCGCAAGCAAAATTCCCAAGCTGTCGTTAATTCGGTCTCGAGCTCTTCGTCTGTTAAAAGGCCGATATTCATGCTCCACTGATTCCTGAACCAGTGAGTTGGTTGCCGGTCTAAGTTTATGCAGGCACTCACACAACAGTGGTCATAAACGCTGACTGGAGTTAATTCCTCTTGTAGCAAATTCCTCACTATGTGACTCGACATATAGATTCTATCAATCCTGCAGCTAGAATTATGTGAAATGTGCGTGCATTTCACAAGCGTGGGGTACTTAACTTCCCACGCGTCGCTCAATTTCATTTGGGAGACAAGAAAGTTTGATTTATGGGAATAATTAAAATTAGGGGATGATATTTATGGTGTAATACACAGTTAAAATCGCCTGCAATGATCAAAAACACTCGAAAGTTGTGTACAGAGCGCAAGCAAAATTCCCAAGCTGTCGTTAATTCGACCTCGAGCTCTTCGTCTGTTAAAAGGCCGATATTCATGCTCCACTGATTCCTGAACCAGTGAGTTGGATGCCGTTCTAAGTTTATGCAGGCACTCACACTACAGTGGTCAGAAAAGCTGACTGGAGTTACTTCCTCTTCTAGCAAATTCCTCACTATGTGACTCGACATATAGATTCCATCAATCCTGCAGCTAGAATTATGTGAAATGTGCGTGTATTTCACAAGTGTGGGGTACTTAACTTCCCACGCGTCACTCAATTTCAATTGGGAGACAAGAAAGTCTGATACATGGGAATAATTAAAATTAGGGGATTGATATTTATGGTGTAATACACAGTTAATATCGCCTGCAATGATCAAAAACACTCGAAAGTTGTGTACAGAGCGCAAGCAAAATTCCCAAGCTGTCGTTAATTCGACCTCGAGCTCTTCGTCTGTTAAAAGGCCGATATTCATGCTCCACTGATTCCTCAACCAGTGAGTTGGTTGCCGGTCTAAGTTTATGTAGGCACTCACACTACAGTGGTCAGAAAAGCTGACTGGAGTTACTTCCTCTTGTAGCAAATTCCTCACTATGTGACTCGACATATAGATTCCATCAATCCTGCAGCTAGAATTATGTGAAATGTGCGTGTATTTCACAAGCGTGGGGTACTTAAATTCCCACGCGTCGCTCAATTCCATTTGGGAGACAAGAATGTTTGATTCATGGGAATAGTTAAAATTAGGGGATTGATATCTATGGTGTAATACACAGTTAAAATCGCCTGCAATGATCAAAAACACTCGAACGTTGTGTACAGAGCGCAAGCAAAATTCCCAAGCTGTTGTTAAGTCGGCCTCGAGCTCTTCGTCTGTTAAAAGGCCGATACTCATGCTCCACTGATTCCTGAACCAGTGAGTTGGTTGCCGGTCTAAGTTTATGCAGGCACTCACACTACAGTGGTCAGAAAAGCTGACTGGAGTTACTTCCCCTTGTAGCAAATTCATCACTATGTGACTCGACATATAGATTCCATCAATCCTGCAGCTAGAATTATGTGAAATGTGCGTGTATTTCGAAAGCGTGGGGTACTTAAATTCCCACGCGTCGCTCAATTTCATTTGGGAGACAAGAATGTTTGATTCATGGGAATAGTTAAAATTACGGGATTGATATTTATGGTGTAATACACAGTTAAAATCGCCTGCAATGATAAAAAACACTCGAAAGTTGTGTACAGAGCGCAAGCAAAATTCCCAAGCTGTCGTTAATTCCGCCTCGAGCTCTTCGTCTGTTCAAAGGCCGATATTCATGCTCCACTGATTCTTGAACCAGTGAGTTGGTTGCCGGTCTACGTTTATGCAGGCACTCACACAACAGTGGTCAGAAAAGCTGACTGGAGTTACTTCCTCTTGTAGCAAATTCCTCACTATGTGACTCGACATATAGATTCTATCTATCCTGCAGCTAGAATTATGTGAAATGTGCGTGTATTTCACAAGCGTGGGGTACTTAAATTCCCACGCGTCGCTCAATTTCATTTGGGAGACAAGAATGTTTGATTCATGGTAATAGTTAAAATTAGGGGATTGATATTTATGGTGTAATACACATTTAAAATCGCCTGCAATGATCAAAAACACTCGTCAGTTGTGTACAGAGCGCAAGCAAAATTCCCAAGCTGTCGTTAATTCGGCCTCGAGCTCTTCGTCTGTTAAAAGGCCGATATTCATGCTCCACTGATTCCTGAACCAGTGAGTTGGTTGCTGGTCTAAGTTTATGTAAGCACTCACACTACAGTGGTCAGAAAAGCTGACTGGAGTTACTTCCTCTTGTAGCAAATTCCTCACTATGTGACTCGACATATAGATTCCATCAATCCTGCAGCTAGAATTATGTGAAATGTGCGTGTATTTCACAAGCGTGGGGTACTTAAATTCCCACGCGTCGCTCAATTCCATTTGGGAGACAAGAATGTTTGATTCATGGGAATAGTTAAAATTAGGGGATTGATATCTATGGTGTAATACACAGTTAAAATCGCCTGCAATGATCAAAAACACTCGAACGTTGTGTACAGAGCGCAAGCAAAATTCCCAAGCTGTTGTTAAGTCGGCCTCGAGCTCTTCGTCTGTTAAAAGGCCGATACTCATGCTCCACTGATTCCTGAACCAGTGAGTTGGTTGCCGGTCTAAGTTTATGCAGGCACTCACACTACAGTGGTCAGAAAAGCTGACTGGAGTTACTTCCCCTTGTAGCAAATTCATCACTATGTGACTCGACATATAGATTCCATCAATCCTGCAGCTAGAATTATGTGAAATGTGCGTGTATTTCGAAAGCGTGGGGTACTTAAATTCCCACGCGTCGCTCAATTTCATTTGGGAGACAAGAATGTTTGATTCATGGGAATAGTTAAAATTACGGGATTGATATTTATGGTGTAATACACAGTTAAAATCGCCTGCAATGATAAAAAACACTCGAAAGTTGTGTACAGAGCGCAAGCAAAATTCCCAAGCTGTCGTTAATTCCGCCTCGAGCTCTTCGTCTGTTCAAAGGCCGATATTCATGCTCCACTGATTCCTGAACCAGTGAGTTGGTTGCCGGTCTACGTTTATGCAGGCACTCACACTACAGTGGTCAGAAAAGCTGACTGGAGTTACTTCCTCTTGTAGCAAATTCCTCACTATGTGACTCGACATATAGATTCCATCAATCCTGCAGTTAGAATTATGTGAAATGTGCGTGTATTTCACAAGCGTGGGGTACTTAAATTCCCACGAGTCGCTCAATTACATTTGGGAGACAAGAAAGTTTGATTCATGGGAATAATTAAAATTAGGGGATTGATATTTATGGTGTAATACACAGTTAAAATCGCTTGCAATGATCAAAAACACTCGAAAGTTGTGTACAGAGCGCAAGCAAAATTCCCAAGCTGTCGTTAATTCGGCCTCGAGCTCTTCGTCTGTTAAAAGACCGATATTCATGCTCCACTGATTCCTGAACCAGTGAGTTGGTTGCCGGTCTAAGTTTATGCAGGCACTCACACTACAGTGGTCAGAAAAGCTGACTGGAGTTACTTCCTCTTGTAGCAAATTCCTCACTATACGACTCGACATATAGATTCTATCAATCCGGAAGCTAGAATTATGTGAAATGTGCGTGTATTTTACAAGCGTGGGGTACTTAACTGCCCACGCGTCGTTCAATTTCATTTGGGAGACAAGAAATTTTGACTCATGGGAATAATTAAAATTAGGGGATTGATATTTATGGTGTAATACACAGTTAAAATCGCCTGCAATGATCAAAAACACTCGAAAGTTGTGTACAGAGCGCAAGCAAAATTCCCAAGCTGTCGTTAATTCGGCCTCGAGCTCTTCGTCTGTTAAAAGGCCGTTATTCATGTTCCACTGATTCCTGAACCAGTGAATTGGTTGCCGGTCTAAGTTTATGCAGGCACTCACACTACAATGGTCAGAAAAGCTGACTGGAGTTACTTCCTCTTGTAGCAAATTCCTCACTATGTGACTCGACATATAGATTCCATCAATCCTGCAGCTAGAATTATGTGAAATGTGCGTGTATTTCACAAGCGTGGGGTACTTAACCTCCCACGAGTCGCTCAATTTCATTTGGGAGACAAGAAAGTTTGATTCATGGGAATAATTAAAATTTAGGGAATTGATATTTATGGTGTAATACACAGTTAAAATATCCTGCAATGATCAAAAACACTCGAAAGTTGTGTACAGAGCGCAAGCAAAATTCCCAAGCTGTCGTTAATTCGGCCTCGAGCTCTTCGTCTGTTAAAAGGCCGATATTCATGCTCCACTGATTCCTGAACCAGTGAGTTGGTTGCCGGTCTAAGTTTATGCAGGCACTCACACTAAAGTGGTCAGAAAAGCTGACTGGAGTAACTTCCTCTTGTCGCAAATTCCTCACTATGTGACTCGACATATAGATTCCATCAATCCAGCAGCTAGAATTATGTGAAATGTGCGTGTACTTCACAAACGTGGGGTACTTAAATTCCCACGCGTCGCTCAATTTCATTTGGGAGACAAGAATGTTTGATTCATGGGAATAGTTAAAATTAGGGGATTGATATTTATGGTGTAATACACAGTTAAAATCGCCTGCAATGATCAAAAACATTCGAAAGTTGTGTACAGAGCGCAAGCAAAATTCCCAAGCTGTCGTTAATTCGGCCTCGAGCTCTTCGTCTGTTAAAAGGCCGATATTCATGCTCCATTGATTCCTGAACCAGTGAATTGGTTGCTGGTCTAAGTTTATGTAGGCACTCACACTACAGTGGTCAGAAAAGCTGACTGGAGTTTCTTCCTCTTGTCGCAAATTCCTCACTATGTGACTCGACATATAGATTCCATCAATCCAGCAGCTAGAATTATGTGAAATGTGCGTGTACTTCACAAGCGTGGGATACTTAAATTCCCACGCGTCGCTCAATTTCATTTGGGAGACAAGAATGTTTGATTCATGGGAATAGTTAAAATTAGGGGATTGATATTTATGGTGTAATACACATTTAAAATAGCCTGCAATGATCAAAAACACTCGAAAGTTGTGTACAGAGCGCAAGCAAAATTCCCAAGCTGTCGTTAATTCGGCCTCGAGCTCTTCGTCTGTTAAAAGGCCGATATTCATGCTCCACTGATTCCTGAACCAGTGAGTTGGTTGCCGGTCTAAGTTTATGCAGGTACTCACACTACAGTGGTCAGAAAAGCTGACTGGAGTTACTTCCTCTTGTAGCAAATTCCTCACTGTGTGACTCGACATATAGATTTTATCAATCCTGCAGCTAGAATTATGTGAAATGTGCGTGTATTTCACAAGCGTGGGGTACTTAAATTCCCATGCGTCGCTCAATTTCATTTGGGAGACAAGAAAGTTTGATTCATGGGAATAATTAAAATTAGGGGATTGATATTTCTGGTGTAATACACAGTTAAAATCGCCTGCAATGATCAAAAACACTCGAAAGCTGTGTTCAGATCGCAGGCAAAATTCCCAAGCTGTCGTTAATTCGGCCTCGAGCTCTTCGTCTGTTAAAAGGCCGATATTCATGCTCCACTGATTCCTGAACCAGTGTGTTGGTTGCCGGTCTAAGTTTATGCAGGCACTCACACTACAATGGTCAGAAAAGCTGACTGGAGTTACTTCCTCTTGTAGCAAATTCCTCACTATGTGACTCGACATATAGATTCTATCAATCCTGCAGCTAGAATTATGTGAAATGTGCGTGTATTTCACAAGCGTGGGGTACTTAACTTCCCACGAGTCGCTCAATTTCATTTGGGAGACAAGAAAGTTTGATTCATGGGAATAATTAAAATTAGGGGTTTGTTATTTATGGTGTAATACACAGTTAAAATAGCCTGCAATGAGCAAAAACACTCGAAAGTTGTGTACAGAGCGCAAGCAAAGTTCTCAAGCTGTCGTTAATTCGGCCTCAAGCTCTTCGTCTGTTAAAAGGCCGATATTCATGCTCCACTGATTCCTGAACCAGTGAGTTGGTTGCCGGTCTAAGTTTATGCAGGCACTCACACTACAGTGGTCAGAAAAGCTGACTGGAGTTACTTCCTCTTGTAGCAAATTCCTCACTATGTGACTCGACATATAGATTCCATCAATCCTGCAGCTAGAATTATGTGAAATGTGCGTGTATTTCGAAAGCGTGGGGTACTTAAATTCCCACGCGTCGCTCAATTTCATTTGGGAGACAAGAATGTTTGATTCATGGGAATAGTTAAAATTACGGGATTGATATTTATGGTGTAATACACAGTTAAAATCGCCTGCAATGATAAAAAACACTCGAAAGTTGTGTACAGAGCGCAAGCAAAATTCCCAAGCTGTCGTTAATTCCGCCTCGAGCTCTTCGTCTGTTCAAAGGCCGATATTCATGCTCCACTGATTCCTGAACCAGTGAGTTGGTTGCCGGTCTACGTTTATGCAGGCACTCACACTACAGTGGTCAGAAAAGCTGACTGGAGTTACTTCCTCTTTTAGCAAATTCCTCACTATGTGACTCGACATATAGATTCCATCAATCCTGCAGTTAGAATTATGTGAAATGTGCGTGTATTTCACAAGCGTGGGGTACTTAAATTCCCACGAGTCGCTCAATTACATTTGGGAGACAAGAAAGTTTGATTCATGGGAATAATTAAAATTAGGGGATTGATATTTATGGTGTAATACACAGTTAAAATCGCTTGCAATGATCAAAAACACTCGAAAGTTGTGTACAGAGCGCAAGCAAAATTCCCAAGCTGTCGTTAATTCGGCCTCGAGCTCTTCGTCTGTTAAAAGACCGATATTCATGCTCCACTGATTCCTGAACCAGTGAGTTGGTTGCCGGTCTAAGTTTATGCAGGCACTCACACTACAGTGGTCAGAAAAGCTGACTGGAGTTACTTCCTCTTGTAGCAAATTCCTCACTATACGACTCGACATATAGATTCTATCAATCCGGAAGCTAGAATTATGTGAAATGTGCGTGTATTTTACAAGCGTGGGGTACTTAACTGCCCACGCGTCGTTCAATTTCATTTGGGAGACAAGAAATTTTGACTCATGGGAATAATTAAAATTAGGGGATTGATATTTATGGTGTAATACACAGTTAAAATCGCCTGCAATGATCAAAAACACTCGAAAGTTGTGTACAGAGCGCAAGCAAAATTCCCAAGCTGTCGTTAATTCGGCCTCGAGCTCTTCGTCTGTTAAAAGGCCGTTATTCATGTTCCACTGATTCCTGAACCAGTGAATTGGTTGCCGGTCTAAGTTTATGCAGGCACTCACACTACAATGGTCAGAAAAGCTGACTGGAGTTACTTCCTCTTGTAGCAAATTCCTCACTATGTGACTCGACATATAGATTCCATCAATCCTGCAGCTAGAATTATGTGAAATGTGCGTGTATTTCACAAGCGTGGGGTACTTAACCTCCCACGAGTCGCTCAATTTCATTTGGGAGACAAGAAAGTTTGATTCATGGGAATAATTAAAATTTAGGGAATTGATATTTATGGTGTAATACACAGTTAAAATATCCTGCAATGATCAAAAACACTCGAAAGTTGTGTACAGAGCGCAAGCAAAATTCCCAAGCTGTCGTTAATTCGGCCTCGAGCTCTTCGTCTGTTAAAAGGCCGATATTCATGCTCCACTGATTCCTGAACCAGTGAGTTGGTTGCCGGTCTAAGTTTATGCAGGCACTCACACTAAAGTGGTCAGAAAAGCTGACTGGAGTAACTTGCTCTTGTCGCAAATTCCTCACTATGTGACTCGACATATAGATTCCATCAATCCAGCAGCTAGAATTATGTGAAATGTGCGTGTACTTCACAAACGTGGGGTACTTAAATTCCCACGCGTCGCTCAATTTCATTTGGGAGACAAGAATGTTTGATTCATGGGAATAGTTAAAATTAGGGGATTGATATTTATGGTGTAATACACAGTTAAAATCGCCTGCAATGATCAAAAACATTCGAAAGTTGTGTACAGAGCGCAAGCAAAATTCCCAAGCTGTCGTTAATTCGGCCTCGAGCTCTTCGTCTGTTAAAAGGCCGATATTCATGCTCCATTGATTCCTGAACCAGTGAATTGGTTGCTGGTCTAAGTTTATGTAGGCACTCACACTACAGTGGTCAGAAAAGCTGACTGGAGTTTCTTCCTCTTGTCGCAAATTCCTCACTATGTGACTCGACATATAGATTCCATCAATCCAGCAGCTAGAATTATGTGAAATGTGCGTGTACTTCACAAGCGTGGGGTACTTAAATTCCCACGCGTCGCTCAATTTCATTTGGGAGACAAGAATGTTTGATTCATGGGAATAGTTAAAATTAGGGGATTGATATTTATGGTGTAATACACATTTAAAATAGCCTGCAATGATCAAAAACACTCGAAAGTTGTGTACAGAGCGCAAGCAAAATTCCCAAGCTGTCGTTAATTCGGCCTCGAGCTCTTCGTCTGTTAAAAGGCCGATATTCATGCTCCACTGATTCCTGAACCAGTGAGTTGGTTGCCGGTCTAAGTTTATGCAGGTACTCACACTACAGTGGTCAGAAAAGCTGACTGGAGTTACTTCCTCTTGTAGCAAATTCCTCACTGTGTGACTCGACATATAGATTTTATCAATCCTGCAGCTAGAATTATGTGAAATGTGCGTGTATTTCACAAGCGTGGGGTACTTAAATTCCCATGCGTCGCTCAATTTCATTTGGGAGACAAGAAAGTTTGATTCATGGGAATAATTAAAATTAGGGGATTGATATTTCTGGTGTAATACACAGTTAAAATCGCCTGCAATGATCAAAAACACTCGAAAGCTGTGTTCAGATCGCAGGCAAAATTCCCAAGCTGTCGTTAATTCGGCCTCGAGCTCTTCGTCTGTTAAAAGGCCGATATTCATGCTCCACTGATTCCTGAACCAGTGAGTTGGTTGCCGGTCTAAGTTTATGCAGGCACTCACACTACAATGGTCAGAAAAGCTGACTGGAGTTACTTCCTCTTGTAGCAAATTCCTCACTATGTGACTCGACATATAGATTCTATCAATCCTGCAGCTAGAATTATGTGAAATGTGCGTGTATTTCACAAGCGTGGGGTACTTAACTTCCCACGAGTCGCTCAATTTCATTTGGGAGACAAGAAAGTTTGATTCATGGGAATAATTAAAATTAGGGGTTTGTTATTTATGGTGTAATACACAGTTAAAATAGCCTGCAATGAGCAAAAACACTCGAAAGTTGTGTACAGAGCGCAAGCAAAGTTCTCAAGCTGTCGTTAATTCGGCCTCAAGCTCTTCGTCTGTTAAAAGGCCGATATTCATGCTCCACTGATTCCTGAACCAGTGAGTTGGTTGCCGGTCTAAGTTTATGCAGGCACTCACACTACAGTGGTCAGAAAAGCTGACTGGAGTTACTTCCTCTTGTAGCAAATTCCTCACTATGTGACTCGACATATAGATTCCATCAATCCTGCAGCTAGAATTATGTGAAATGTGCGTGTATTTCACAAGCGTGGGGTACTTAAATTCCCACGCGTCGCTCAATTTCATTTGGGAGACAAGAAAGTTTAATTCATGGGAATAATTAAAATTAGGGGATTGATATTTATGGTGTAATACACAGTTAAAATCGCCTACAATGATCAAAAACACTCGAAAGTTGTGTACAGAGCGCAAGCAAAATTCGCAAGCTGTCGTTCATTCGGACTCGAGCTCTTCGTCTGTGAAAAGGCCGATATTCATGCTCCACTGATTCCTGAACCAGTGAGTTGGTTGCCGGTCTAAGTTTATGCAGGCACTCACACTACAGTGGTCAGAAAAGCTGACTGGAGTTACTTCCTCTTGTAGCAAATTCCTCACTATGTGACTCGACATATAGATTCTATCAATCCTGCAGCTAGAATTATGTGAAATGTGCGTGTATTTCACAAGCGTGGTTTACTTAAATTCCCACGCGTCGCTCAATTTCATTTGGGAGACAAGAATGTTTGATTCATGGTAATAGTTAAAATTAGGGGATTG
The DNA here is from genome assembly GCF_023864345.2 of Schistocerca serialis cubense. NCBI lineage: Eukaryota > Metazoa > Arthropoda > Insecta > Orthoptera > Acrididae > Schistocerca > Schistocerca serialis. Next base: position 329,000,421 of record NC_064641.1, on the reverse strand, counting down.
ATATTTATGGTGTAGTACACAGTCAAAATCGCCTGCAATGATCAAGTTCGGAGAGTCTCTCCGCAATAAGTAAATGATTTCCTCCTTAAAAACTTTGATCTGTCAGCGCGCCGTGCACTTTCAGATGGTGCATACAGAATGATTACACTGACGCCCATGATATTCGCTCCTATTCCCCGACCAGAGTCTGACTTTTCTACATCGGTTCATACCGAATTTATTGCGACAAAAATACTGTTACTCTAGCTAAAATGGGATTCAAACATACAGCACACAATGAAACGGATAACGTAAATTTAATGCATCCAGCAATCTCTTCAAGGAAACAAATTTTAAACAGGTGATTGTTGTTGATAACTTTCATATTTGCACATTGTTCATAAAATGTGGCGTTTGATGTTTGAGTATTTGCAATCTCTACAACTTCTACAAGCTATGGAGTAAGTTTAATATTAGCTGCATTATTTGGTGTAATTAATACTCAATTTTTCTTATATGTAGTATCTACAAAACCTTTATCCTTTACAAGAAAAAGAAACCCTTGGAAAATCACAGAGCGTGTTCAATTCATGGATCGTGCACTTCTCTACAACCTTTCAAGCCTCCACCACAATGGGAACACATGGTTTTATGACCATTACCGCTATAAAAGACTCCACCTATCGAATTCGTCTGGGCGCTGCTTAATAGGTAGCAATCAGCCATGGAAGGACGCCAACCTGGCCTCATATGTGCTACATTTAGTTTGAGCTAATCCTGTTGTGACTTGGCAAGACAGTCAAGCCACTATGAGGTAGCCGAAAGGCACGCGTTTAAGCTCACGCAGGCTGGCGTGAGGTCGGGAACAGTTAAAGGAGTTGAGTCTAGTAAAAAAAAGTATGTAGCTTCTGGAATACTTAACCTTAATCCATAATTGCTACATGCATCACATGATAAATAGCAATTGATAATGGCGCCTTGCTAGGTCGTAGCAAATGACGTAGCTGAAGGCTATGCTAACTATCGTCTCGGCAAATGAGAGCGTAATTTGTCAGTGAACCATCGCTAGCAAAGTCGGCTGTACAACTAAGGCGAGTGCTAGGACGTCTCTCTAGACCTGCCGTGTGGCGGCGCTCGGTCTGCAATCACTGATAGTGGGGACACGCGGGTCCGACGTATACTAACGGACCGCGGCCGATTTAAAGGCTACAACCTAGCAAGTGTGGTGTCTGGCGGTGACACCACATTCCTCCCCCGCAAATCGGCGTACGGTTGTGTTATAAGGCTTCCGCCCGCCTTGGGGAGGACCCCATGTTGACGTAGGCGACGAGGTGGGGAGCCTAACAACAGGCGAGGCTGTGCCACCCGCACCCTGCCATTCGGTCCGAGGGGAGCTAGGAAACGCCTGAAAACCTACTCCAGGGTGCACGCCAACATGCGGTGTATGCGCCCCTAGAGAGACAGGAGGGGCCGAAGGGTTGACCTCCATCGGGTCGGGGCACCCGACGGGCGAAGACGACATGTGGTCCGGAGCGGGCAAGAGTTCCATGTCGGAGGACAGCTGGTCACGGGAAGCGATCGGCGGCGCGTGACCCAGGGAGGCGCCCGGCGGTTGCAGCGACGCGTCCACTGCGGGCGTCGCCGGCGGGAGAACAGGCGGCGGCGCGTCGCCATGGGGCAAAATGGAAGGCAGCGTCGGTAACACCTGGGGCTGAGGCGAGCCAGTAGATGGGTCCCCAGGGCGCTCACCGGACGGCACCGTCGCTGAAAGCAGACGGGGAGCGGCAGAACCCGTGCGACGACAGAGGCGCAGCTGATTGAGATGCCGACGCATCTCACCAGAGGCCCCCAAAACCAGATACATAGCGCGGCCGAGGCAGAGAAGAATGTACCCTGCGAGCCAACGCCGTGAACCTCGATAGTTGCGATAGTATACAACGTCGCCTGGGGCAAAAGCAGGTGTCTGCCGCTGCATAGGAACCTGATGCAGCGGATGTAGCAAAGACATCAAGGTGCGATGAGGGCGACCGTGCAACAACTCAGCCGGCGAGCGACCATCTCGGGGCTGAGAGCGATACGTGGACAAAAAGAGCAATAACGCGTCCTCCCGAGAATGCGACTCTTTCAACTGCAACATCTGTGACTTGAAAGTCCTGACCAAACGTTCAGCGGCACCGTTTGACTGTGGCGAAAATGGCGCGGACATCTGATGTTGAATACCATTGGCCTTGCAGAATGACTGAAATTCTGCGGACATGAATTGTGGGCCATTGTCGGAAACAATAGGCTGTGGAAGACCTTCAATGCAAAAGATAGCGGATAACGCTTGGATGGTGGCAGAAGACGTCGTGGAAGACATCCGGACAACAAAAGGAAAATTACTGAATGAATCTACCACAACCAACCATCGAGCATTCCAGAATGGACCAGCAAAATCGATGTGTAAGCTTTGCCAAGGGGCAGTGGCTTTCGGCCATGCAAAGAATTTCCGCGGTGGTGCGGATTGTTGTTCGGCACACGCCATGCAAGAAGAGCACATATTCGTAATCGCGGCATCGATTCCGAACCAAGTACAGTGCTGACGAGCAAGTTGTTTCGTTCGCACTATACCCCAATGTCCTTGGTGGAGAAGCCATAAGACAGAGGACTGTAACGAACGTGGGACCACGACCCTGGACTGATCATTATCAGAACGCAACAGCAAAACACCACGTCGCACAAAAAGTCTCTCCTTGTGAGCAAAAAATCGGCGAACCAACGGATCCTCGATGCGTGACTTTGACAGGGGCCACTGCGTAGCAACAATACGCAGAACGGTAGCAAGGACAGGGTCAGCAGCTGTGGCTGTAGCTACACGACGAAAATCAATCGGAAACGATTCGACCACGTCATCGGTTTCCGAATCAATGAACATGCAAGCAAGTTCGGAGGAATCGAATGCTCTATCCTCAGCAACAGGCAAACGGGACAACGCATTGGCGTTTCCGTGCTTAGCAGTGGACCGATACAAGATATCGTAGCGGTACTGCGAGAGGAAAATAGACCAGCGAATGAATTTCTGCGCTGTACATGGAGGTACAGGCTTGTCCGGATGAAAAAGCGATGTCAAAGGTTTGTGGTCTGTGATGATGGTAAAGTGACGACCATACAAGAAATCATGAAACTTAGTAACACCAAATACGAGAGCCAAAGCTTCTTTCTCGATCTGTGAATAATTTCTTTGCGCAGACGAGAGCAATTTGGACGCAAAGGCAATAGGGCGATCGTGCGATCCATCTTTGTGCGCAAGCACAGCACCGATCCCTAAATCCGATGCATCCACCATCAACAAAAGGGGCTTCAGGGGATCGAATTGCGTAAAGCAAGTATTGGAAAGCAACGCCGATTTCAACTGGCGAAAGGCGCGTTCGCATTCCGTCGTCCAGACGAACGGAACACCTTTATGGCGTAAGCGATGAAGCGGAGCTGAAATGGAAGACGCGTGGCGCACATAGCCATGATAATAATTGATTTTTCCCAGCACACTCTGTAGCTGCTTCAAATTCTGCGGCGAAGGCAAGTCTTGTATGGCACGGAGGTTCTCGGGACTGGGATGTATGCCTTGGGCATTGAGTACATGGACCAGATAGGGTAAGTCACGAGCAAAAAATACACATTTATCCTTCCGCAAGCGAAGACCATTTTGTCGCAAGACCTGAAATAACGTTCTGAGATTGGCTAAATGTTCTTCTTCCGTCTTTCCAGAGATCACAATATCGTCCAGATAGTTTGCTGCAGTAGGGACCGACGCACAAACAGTTTGCAGATATTGCTGAAACAATGCAGCGGCGGACGCACACCCGAATGGCAGTCGTTTGAATCGATACAAACCAACATGCGTGTTAACCACCAAAACGCGCTGGGATTCTTCGTCCACCAGTATTTGCAAGTACGCATCTGCTAGGTCCAACTTCGAAAAATATTTACCCGGGCACAGTTTGTCAAAAAGACCTTCCGGGCAGGGTAAAGGAAAAGTGGCAGTCACTAGTTGGGGATTTACTGTTACCTTGAAGTCCACACAAAGTCTCAATTTTCCGAAAGGTTTTTGCAAAATTACTAAGGGTGATGCCCAGAGAGAAGCCTGCACACGTTCAGTTACACCTTGTGATTCCAAATTGTGTAATGTTTTTGCGACCTCATCATGCAATGCGTGGGGAACATTGCGCGCTCTGAAAAATTTCGGTTGCGTGTTTACATTCAGTTCCAAATGTGCTTTATAGTTCATAGCGCAACCAAGGCCCGGTGCAAAAATGTCTGCAAAATCTTCACATAGACGAGAAACACTGGCTGAAGGCACAGTCTGGTTCACTGATAGGACCTGATTTACTATTGACAAGTTAAACAACTGAAACAAATCGAAACCAAACAAGTTCACTGCAGAAGAAGAACGAAGGACGTAAATTGACACAAGTTTTGTTTGTCCCTTGTATGTTGCAAGAAGGCTGCACTGTCCTAACACAGGGAGCTCGTGACCTGAATATGTAGTTAGCTTAACATTTGCGGCATGCAATGGAGGTGTGCCCAGCTGTTTGTACGTGTCGTGATTGATCAATGAAACTGCAGCTCCAGTATCGAGCTGGAATGGTATCACTTTGCCGTGAATGTCCAAGTCTACAAAAAGTTTATTGTCCTGCTGACGACAAGAGCGACTGTCTCGTGCAACGTGAACCGACACTGGTACAGAATCACTTGCGACTTGACGGGATTTCCGGCGATGTCGACGCACACTATTTGTGGGACGAACACAGTCATTGTTAGAGAGAGTGGCACTGGGCGGAGTGGAATGAACTACATGAATGTCCATGGGCGAAGGTTCACGAACCCGAGTATTCTTGGTTATATTCCGGCGCGAAGCAAAGGGCCTGGAATGGTTGTGAGTGTCCGATCTGAGCTTTTTCTGTCAAACACTCTGAACATGGCCTTTTTTATTACAGAAAAAGCAAATAGCATGGTGTGACGGGCATGATTTTAGGACTGCATTTGTTTGCTTGCACGGCAGCTGCGCAGATGGGCGCGAGGGCTGTTTACTGTTCCGTGCAGCGCGCCCGGTGGGCCGGTGAATGTGACACATGGCAGGTGAAGTTTCAAATGATTCCTGAGCAAAGTCAAGTGTGTCCTGCCGATCCAATATGTCCAGCACTTGTTGAAGGGAGGGATTGACTAGTTTCAAAATCTGTTCCCTTATACGAACATCAGAAACTTTCTGTGCATTTGCATCACGTACCATAGTATCTGAATAAGGGAGGCCACATTCACACTCAAAAGCACAATCCCTAGTAAGGGCTTGCAAAGTTGCAACCCACTCCCTATTAGTCTGACTGGCCATACGTTTTGTACGAAAGAAGAAGGTATACCTTTTCGCAACTACATTGACTGATTCTTTGAAATATGCATCTAATGCAGACAAAATTTCGTCGTAGGGCAGAGTTGCTACGTCGCGTCGGGGAAATAATTTCACTATCACACTGTACGTCTGGACGCCTACGGATGCTAACAAAAAAGGCTACCGCTCATTACCTTGAATTCTGTAGGCGGCGAGATGGAATCCAAATTGGCGTAACCACTCCGTCCAGCTTTCCAGTGCCGCATCAAAAGGACGAAAAGGTGGTGCAACTACGTGTTGTGGCTGTGGGAGCGGTGGAGCGGTGGCGGCCGCATCGTTTTGCATTGCACGTTGACCCTGGACGAGCTGTCCAGGGGCATCCAGTAAGGCCTGCGTCTGCTGATTCTGTAAGCGATAAAATTCGTACATCTGGAGATGGTGGCGAAGCCATTACACAAGTAAATCAGGGTAGAATTGGTACAAACGCGATCCCATCCTCGTCGCCAAACTGTTGTGACTTTGCAAGACAGCCAAGCCACTATGAGGTAGCCGAAAGGCACGCATTTTAGCTCAAGCAGGCTGGCGTGAGGTCTGGAACAGTTAAAGGAGTTGAGTCTAGTAAAAAAAAAGTACGTAGCTTCTAGAATACTTAACTTTAATCCATAATTGGTGAACATCGGTCTGACGGTACATGCATCACAAGATAAATAGCAATTGATAATGGCGCCTTGCTAGGTCGTAGCAAATGACGTAGCTGAAGGCTATGCTAACTATCGTCTCGGCAAATGAGAGCGTAATTTGCCAGTGAACCATCGCTAGCAAAGTCGGCTGTACAACTGAGGCGAGTGCTAGGACGTCTCTCTAGACCTGCCGTGTGGCGGCGCTCGGTCTGCAGTCACTGATAGTGGCGACACACGGGTCCGACGTATACTAACGGACCGCGGCCGATTTAAAGGCTACCACCTAGCAAGTGTGGTGTCTGGCGGTGACACCGCAAACCCAAGTATGCGCTGATCTCCATAACGGTATTACTGTAGAAGACGAATGTAGATGTATTTCCGTTCTGCACAAGTAACAAGCATGGTACAAAAATCGAGGCATAAAATTTAAGTCAGCACAGAATGTCAGTAGTCTTCATTATTTTTCACGAAATATCGTTCATATTTGAGTTCTATGTCACTCAGGCGGCAAATACAACAACGTTTTGCACTGTCTTCCATACTTCTGTGTAAATGGCAGTGATAACGGCCTGCCTTTGCCAGTGGATCAGTATTGGAAACATCATAGACAAAATCCCAAGCAATTATTTTGTGAACTGAATCGTATTTCTTCTTTAAACTACAGTACATACTTCTTCTTACTCGACGAAGAAAAAATTATTATCATGTTAAGATGCTTCTTATAAACCCTACACCTCCTGTGTCAGGTGATTGACCCTATGTATACTCATCCGACACATCGTCTGTATCATGTGACAAAACACAACTGTGCGTAACTAGAACGATATATATCAAATACACTGGCATTGAATTATGTACCGACGAAACTTACAACTCCTACAGACAAACTCGAGGAAGGTGGCTTGTTTTATAGCGGGAATGGGAATGAAACGATGTGTTTCTATTGTTGTGGGTGCTTGGAACATTGAGAAGAAATGCACTATCCATGGACTGAACATGCTCTGTGATTTTCCCAAGTGCAAATTTCCCACCAACTAGGTAAACTTCCTCAAGTTCGCGTGCACAATCGTTTCACCACTCATCTCCTAACACCCACAACTTTGAGCAGCATAAGACTTCCCACACAAGTGTTCTTACTGAATAAATCATACTAGTATTCGTCAGAAAATAATTCATAAATCCTATGTAAACACTTAAGCTTGCAAATAGGAGCTCCACTACCCCACTTGCCGATTACAAAAATGGGAGGCTTTGTACATCACTCACACCTTCATATTCCACGACTGTAAACATTGCAGCTGCGACGGATGTGTTAGATGTCTTATGTGTAACGTAAAGAACACAGTTTATGTGAGGAATCACTTATAAATCATTTCACATGCTATGGTGGCCTAATCATTAGTACCTTTTGTGTTATTGGGAAGGACGACTGGAATTTAACACATCATCTACTTTGTTATCGAATTTCCATCACTCCAAGACCTAACTAGACCAAAAATCAGTGATAATAAAACAACATTACTGCCATCTGTCAAAAAGGTGTGTGGAACAGCCAGTTGAGACTCTACTGACACTGCTGATAGTAGTACTACTGCAGGTAGATTATCTATTTGAATTTTTACTTGCACTACGACTGCTGCAGATAGTGGGAAAGCTATTGGCATCTATAGTACGAATCTACTTCTACTTCTACTGAATTAATCGTGAGACTTACTGTTTGAGTCTATGAAAATAAAGTAGTACTACAACAAGCATTACTACTTTATCATCTGTGAGACGCTAACTACACATCTTCAAGAACCATTACAAAGGATTCTCCTTCACAAATACCTTTATAATTGACTTGGTTGTAAGGCTCATACTGTGCCACTGTAGTTTGAGGAGCACTCGTGCCGAGGCCTTAGCCATCAGATTCGTCTGATGTGGACGCATCTGGAAGTGCTATTGTACTTGAGTTCTACATACATAACTTACGGCAATTATGTAAATGTGTGATGTCGTATAGGTCTGGAAACCTGGAAGAATACACTGCAGCATTGCTTCAGTAGCATGTTTCGTCTTTGTGAACGCAAATTCAAGCGGCCCCACGGATGTAATTAGTGTCAGCTACACTCGTAACTTAGCTGGCTGTTCATCCTTTGGCTCGGGTTGAGCCCTTAACACGGTCCACTGTTATAATTTTTTTCGCGCCCCCCTCGTTCGGTTTTAGGGAACCAAATGAAGAACACACCTCATGGAAAAAATCGCAGGATTTGTGCAATATAGGCGTGTTTCAAAATCTAAAAGATAATGTCTATCCAGATTTCGCGCCAGTCGCATAAGAGTGGCGTTAATAGCGCCGCTATGAGGATGCAAATCAGGTTTGCTTTAAATACATGCCGTAAAGGTTGTGAGAGTAGTTGACTTTGATATTGACTTGGTGAGTTAGGGTAGTCAAGAATTATTGACACCTCACTGAGTCTGAACGCGGTCGTGTAGTAGGGCTACGCTAGGACGGATATTCCTTTTGTGATACTGCAGAAATACTTGATAGAAATGTAGCCATTGTAGGTTACTGTTAGCAGCGATAGTCACCAGAATGTACGGTTGCAAGAAGACCGGACTCTGGACGGCCACATGGCACTACGAAGTAGGACTGATGACATTCTTAAAGATATCGAGAAATCGATGTATTGATATTTTAAAAAAGTACCTTATCTTCTCTCGTTATGTCTAAAAGAGTTATCGACGACATACCGACATATCGCCGTCAAAGTTATAAAAAAAAAAAAGAGAATCGGCTGCACATTGGATATATCCTGACAGTTTTAGAGTTGTACATTTAAGTATTAAGTATTGATTTATTATTTGATATTCTGTACATCAACAAGCTAGCAGACTGCTTATCCCCCTTAGAGGAACAACCGAAAGGAAAACTTTGCACGTTCATGCTTAGTGATAACGACATTGCTAACAAAGGCAACTGTATGTAAATGGCACAATATAAGGTGTGAGATGGATTCGTCATTCAGTTTCGTCGTACATTCGGATTTGTCTGGAACACTTCACATCGAATCCCTGTATTTTCATTTCTGCGAACGCCAGCGAACTAGCATTCGTAGTGTCAAAATTGCGTAGTGAGGTTAAACGTTGCAGTTTCTTTTGGTAGCACCGAGTGCCGATTATCTCACACGTCTCCACCCACCGCAAAGAACAGTCTTGTTATTTAGATTTTTGTTCATCTGTTTCAGCAACTGCCTTTCAAGGATGTCGATGTGAAGAACTAGCACACAAGCTGCGTTAAATATTGTTTTTTTAACATAACTGATCTGCTATTTCTTCACACCGGATATCTTGTTATCGCATTCTCACTTCCAAGACCTAGTGCAATCGGACTTCTTCTTTGTGTTCAAAAAATGGTTCAAATGGTTTTGAGCACTATGGGATTGAATATCTGAGGTCATCAGTCCCCTAGAACTTAGAACTACTTAAATCTAACTAACCTAAGGACATCACACACATCCATGCCCGATGCAGGATTCTAACCTGCGACCGTAGCGGTCGCGCGGTTCCAGACTGAAGCGCCTAGAACCGCTCGGCCACCTTCTTTGTGTCATCTATACTTGCTTCACACAGTGAAAGAGAAAGCTGGGACATGGTGAAAGCACAATAAGTAGTAAGACTCTTTCACAGAGTGAAATTGAGATTATGTTCCACTACAAACTAAAAAGAACAATTTCAAAAATTTAGCAACAATTGCTAAAAACATAATTTTAAATACAAATATCGGTACTCGATTTGCGATTTCGAAATAGATATATCGGTGAAATATTATCGCCGGTATACGTCGACACTCATTGGAAAAATATCGATTTATCGATATTTTATGAACAGCCGTTCTACGGACTAGGAATAACACCGTGTTCAGCGTATGGCTCTAGCACAACGTACTGCATCTGCAGCAGAAATTTGTAAGCAATTCACACCACAGTGACCCATTCAACTGTTACAATTCGGTTACTTCACCGACAGCTCGGGGCCAGACGCTCTATAGCATATATTCCACTGGGCACAAACCAACACTATTTGCTACTTCAATGTTGTCTGGCGAGAGCTCACTGGAGAAGACAGGGTGGAGGTCTGTTGTGTTTTCTGATGAAGGCTGGTTCTGTCTCGCTGAAAGTGACGGCCGGGTGTGGGTTATAAGGCAGTTGGCGGTCTGCAACAAATCTGTATACATGCTAGTCACACTGGACCTATATCTGGAATTACAGTCTGGGTTACGATTTCGTATGACAGCAGGACCATTCTCGTGGCTATCCCACGCACACTGACTGAAAATTTGTACATGAATCTGGTGACTCCACCTGTGGTGCAGTCATTCATGCACAGCAATCCAGGGGGTGTTTCTCAAGAGGAAACATACCGCTGTTGTAACCCAATGTTCTCTGCAGCATATCGTCTTGTTGCCTTGACCTGTTCAATCATAAGCTCTGTCTCCAATAGAGCTCCCAGCTTCAGGCAGTGTTGGCTTCGGTCACACAGCTTGAGGCTGTTGCCAATGGGCATCACTGTGGGGTTCCGGATGGGGGTTTGTCGGGGACGGCCAGCTCGTCCCACGCATCCCCCGATCGGACTACGACTGTGCTTGCCCAGGATACTGCCCGCATTGAGGCTGATCCCTCACCTGTGGTAGAGTGGGAGGTCGTCTCAAGGTGTGGCAGGGGGCGAAAGACATTCCGGAGGGCTGAACGGAAGGCCTCTCCAGTTTGTCTGACGAACCGGTTTCAGGCTCTGTCTCAGGCTGATACTGATCTTCAGCCTGACATGGCTGCTTGTCCTGTTCCAGAGGTTGCCCCTCAGTCTGCAAGATCCAGGCGGTCGCAGAGGGTGGGCTTACTGGTAATTGGGAGCTCCAACGTCAGGTGCGTAATGGGGCCCCTTAGGAATATGGCAGCAAGAGAGGGGAAGAAAACCAATGTGCACTCCGTGTGCATACCGGTGGGAGTCATTCCAGATGTGGAAAGGGTCCTTCCGGATGCCATGAAGGGTACAGAGTGCACCCATCTGCAGGTGGTCGCTCATGTTGGCACCAATGATGTGTGTCGCTATGGATCCGAGGAAATCCTCTCTGGCTTCCAGCGGCTATCTGATTTGGTGAAGACTGCCAGTCTCGCTAGCGGCATGAAAGCAGAGCTCACCATCTGCAGCATCGTCGACAGGACTGACTGCGGACCCTTGGTACAGAGGCGAGTGGAGGGTCTGAATCAGAGGCTGAGACGGTTCTGCGACCGTGTGGGCTGCAGATTCCTCGACTTGCGCCATAGGGTGGTGGGGTTTCGGGTTCCGCTGGATAGGTCAGGAGTCCACTACACGCAACAAGCGGCTACACGGTTGTGTGGCGTGGGCTGGGCGGTTTTCTAGGTTAGATGGCCTTGGGCAAGTACAGAAAGGGCAACAACCTCAACGGGTGCGGGGCCAAGTCAGGACATGCGGGGACCAAGCAGCAATCGGTATTGTAATTGTAAACTGTCGAAGCTGCGTTGGTAAAGTACCGGAACTTCAAGCGCTGACAGAAAGCACCGAAGCTGAAATCGTTATAGGCACAGAAAGCTGGCTGAAGCCAGAGATAAATTCTGCCGAAATTTTTACAAAGGTACAGACGGTGTTCAGAAAGGATAGATTGCATGCAACCGGTGGTGGAGTGTTCGTCGCTGTTAGTAGTAGCTTATCCTGTAGTGAAGTAGAAGTGGATAGTTCCTGTGAATTATTATGGGTGGAGGTTACATTCAACAACCGAGCTAGGTTAATAATTGGCTCCTTTTACCGACCTCCCGACTCAGCAGCATTAGTGGCAGAACAACTGAGAGAAAATTTGGAATACATTTCACATAAATTTTCTCAGCATGTTATAGTCTTAGGTGGAGATTTCAATTTACCAGATATAGACCGGGACACTCAGATGTTTAGGACGGGTGGTAGGGACAGAGCATCGAGTGACATTATACTGAGTGCACTATCCGAAAATTAGCTCGAGCAATTAAACAGAGAACCGACTCGTGGAGATAACGTCTTGGACCTACTGATAACAAACAGACCCGAACTTTTCGACTCTGTATGTACAGAACAGGGAATCAGTGATCATAAGGCCGTTGCAGCATCCCTGAATATGGAAGTTAGTAGGAATATAAAAAAAGGGAGGAAGGTTTATCTGTTTAGCAAGAGTAATAGAAGGCAGATTTCAGACTACCTAACAGATCAAAACGAAAATTTCTGTTCCGACACTGACTATGTTGAGTGTTTATGGAAAAAGTTCAAGGCAATCGTAAAATGCGTTTTAGACAGGTACGTGCCGAGTAAAACTGTGAGGGACGGGAAAACCCCACCTTGGTACAACAACAAAGTTAGGAAACTACTGCGAAAGCAAAGAGAGCTTCACTCTAAATTTAAACGCAGCCAAAACCTCTCAGACAAACAGAAGCTAAACGATGTCAAAGTTAGCGTAAGGAGGGATACGCGTGAAGCGTTCAGTGAATTCGCAAGTAAAATTCTATGTACCGACTTGACAGAAAATCCTAGGAAGGTCTGGTCTTACGTTAAATCAGTAAGTGGCTCGAAACAGCATATCCAGACACTCCGGGATGATGATGGCATTGAAACAGAGGATGACACGCGTAAAGCTGAAATACTAAACACCTTTTTCCAAAGCTGTTTCACAGAGGAAGACCGCACTGCAGTTCCTTCTCTAAATCCTCGCACAAACGAAAAAATGGCTGACATCGAAATAAGTGTCCAAGGAATAGAAAAGCAACTGGAATCACTCAACAGAGGAAAGTCCACTGGACCTGACGGGATACCAATACGATTCTACACAGAGTACGCGAAAGAACTTGCCCCCCTTCTAACAGCCGTGTACCGCATGTCTCTAGAGGAACGGAAGGTTCCAAATGATTGGAAAAGAGCACAGGTAGTCCCAGTCTTCAAGAGGGGTCGTCGAGCAGATGCGCAAAACTATAGACCTTTATCTCTGACGTCGATCTGTTGTAGAATTTTGGAAACCCAGAATCTACTCTGTAGGAATCAACATGGATTCGGGAAACAGCGATCGTATGAGACCCAACTCGCTTTATTTGTTCATGAGACCCAGAAAATATTAGATACAGGCTCCCAGGTAGATGCTATTTTTCTTGATTTCCGGAAGGCGTTCGATACAGTTCCGCACTGTCGCCTGATAAACAAAGTAAGAGCCTACGGAATATCAGACCAGCTGTGTGGCTGGATTGAAGAGTTTTTAGCAAACAGAACACAGCATGTTGTTATCAATGAAGAGACGTCTACAGACGTTAAAGTAACCTCTGGCGTGCCACAGGGGAGTGTTATGGGACCATTGCTTTTCACAATATATATAAATGACCTAGTAGATAGGTCGAAAGTTCCATGCGACTTTTCGCGGATGATGTTGTAGTATACAGAGAAGTTGCAGCATTAGAAAACTGTAGCGAAATGCAGGAAGATCTGCAGCGGATAGGCACTTGATGCAGGGAGTGGCAACTGACCCTTAACATAGACAAATGTAATGCATTGCGCATACATAGAAAGAAGGATCCTTTATTGTATGATTATATGATAGCGGAACAAACACTGGTAGCAGTTACTTCTGTAAAATATCTGGGAGTATGCGTGCGGAACGATTTGAAGTGGAATGATCATATAAAATTAATTGTTGGTAAGGCGGGTACCAGGTTGAGATTCATTGGGAGAGTGCTTAGAAAATGCAGTCCATCAACAAAGGAGGTGGCTTACAAAACACTTGTTCGACCTATACTTGAGTATTGCTCATCACTGTGGGATCCGTACCAGATCGGGTTGACGGAGGAGATAGAGAAGATCCAAAGAAGAGCGGCGCGTTTCGTCACAGGGTTATTTGGTAACCGTGATAGCGTTACAGAGATGTTTAACAAACTCAAGTGGCAGAATCTGCAAGAGAGGCGCTCTGCATCGCGGTGTAGCTTGCTCGCCAGGTTTCGAGAGGGTGCGTTTCTGGATGAGGTATCGAATATATTGCTTCCCCCTACTTATACCTTCCGAGGAGATCACGAATGTAAAATTAGAGACATTAGAGCGCGCACGGAGGCTTTCGGACAGTCGTTCTTCCCACGAACCATACGCGACTGGAGCAGGAAAGGGAGGTAATGACAGCGGCACGTAAAGTGCCCTCCGCCACACACCGTTGGGTGGCTTGCGGAGTATAAATGTAGATGTAGATATAGATATGGAACATAATCGGATGACAATTCCAGTGTCATCCAGAACAAGCGTTAACCATCCCTGTATTGACAGACCAAGTGCAACAGGCATGGAACTTCATCCCGCAAACTGACATCTGACACCTGCGCAACACGTTGTATTTAACATTCTGGTTTCTACACCAATTATCACTTTACCAGCATTTCACATTTGCAATGGCTTACCTCACACTTACATTAACCTGTGATTCTGCAGTGGTAATCACTTAAATATGTGACCTAGAAATTGAATTTCTCTTCATTAATTAATTTTTGTTACTGCGATTGTTCATTCGTCAGTGCATTTTTATTTCCTATTCTGTTGCTTTGGGCAATTTTCTTCTTCATTTTGGTTGATCTCCATCCTGGTGTTTACATAACATCATATCAAATCTTTTGCCCCCACTTTCCTTTATGCTAACCATACTGCATGGTCATTTAAAGTACCACTATGTTCTTACTTAAGTGCGTTGGTCTCAGTATTGCTACAGGTTTCTGTTTCATCTCATTTGAGATCACATCTACATTGCAGGCAATTAAATGACACATAGTGGAGGGTATTTCGTACCATTAAAAGCTGTTTCGTTTCCTATTCCACTCATAAATGGACTGATATGACAACGACAATGTGATTCAGTACTAGGTCTGATTTCTCCTGTCTTCGTGGACTTCACATGATGTTTATGTTGAAGGCAGTAAATGTCATATTGTTTTGGATTGTAGTACAGGGGGTAAAACATTCTGTCCAATGGTCTTAGGGCTGTGGTAGCCAATGTGGTAGAACGTTAGGTGCCACTCCTAGCACTGTCATCATCTGACGTCGTTGTGCCTCTGGACAAAAAATACCATCCCACATTGCTCTGGAAACCGTCTTACTTGATTTGCATATGTTCTAACTCAGTATCAACCTCTTCGAAGTTACCATTTATTGTGTTGGAACGATGGATTATGGCAACTGCCGAACCGTATCCAGATATGAATTTCATGAACGTTTGACGCCATATACCTTCGGAAACCTAACAAAAGTTGGTGTCACGAAGAAGCGACGCTGTAATGGGTGTAACAGGAACTCAAACATGCTGTTAAACATATCTCCACTTGCGCTGTCCACACTATCCAACTATAACCTTGCTTAGATATGAGTACTGAAAAATTTCTATCACACCAAAAGCCTACATACAACTAGAAAAATCTATAAATAATACAGGTCTATATCAAAAAAGTTAGTGGTCTTTGCAGTCCGTATGCGATTACTATGCTGGAGTTTCATCCCTTAAAGTTTGCGAACAAAGTGTGCGTAGCTTTAAACAGAAAAACCTTGCTAGGTGAATTTATTTGATATGTTGGCCATAGATTTTCTACACTGGAATGTTAAAAGCATCGCATTCCACATGACTAAGAGGCCAAAACCATCCTGTTATAAAAGTACAACACAAGCCAGAGTAAATCATGTAGCCAATAGCTGTGGGGCACACAGCTCATTTTGGGCTGGCATATGCCTACATCCGAGACTGATGATGTGGTGTAAGGGCACAAACATCCGAGAGGCTCCGACACTCCGATACACGGCCTGGTCTGGCGTGGTTTGGAGTGGCTGTTGACTGGGGTGGCAAGGTAGAAATTCTGCAAGCAGATGAGGGTGGTGTATTTAGTCAATTTAATTGCAAGTGCATATCCTCCCCCTTCCTGCCCTTCTACACGTGGCAGTGGTGATTGACAACCACACAGGTTGCACCAGTGAGCTGCAGTTTTAAACTTACGGGAAGGGCTCTAATTCTCACAAGCATGTAGGCTAGGTAAGTGGACTTTTTAAAAAAATTCTCTCCATTTCAGTCATCAGACAAATGCATTATTGAATACACCACCGTTTCAAACTTAGGAGAAGTGGATTCCAATCTTAGATGGTGTCCGTTTAAACATCACAAGTGTGGTGAGGCGAAATAATTCAAACATTAAATATGAGCATAGCACAATTAAGCTGTTTTGAATTTCAGCCTTTTTTCTGATTTCCCACCAGTTTACACATAGGTTTAAAATTTAGAACACAAGAAATCTGACTTCCATGCAACTTGGCTCTTTTGCGAAGGTGGCCCATCTAGGATTGTGGCAACATATGGTGGAGGAAATCTGACATCGTTGCAGGCTGTGCTAGAGTAGGACATATTGGATTCCATACTTAGCGCAAGTGGCCTACTTGGATTTCCAACGTATAGAATATTTGCCCTTCTTAGATGTTTTAATTTTCCACTAATTTACACTTTGGGCAGGTACTGTACATCCACAGTGACATCAGAGGGCGGGAGTAAACAACGGCACTGTTACGAATTTCCCAACGTTTTATAATTATGGCAAATGACCTATGCGAGAGGGGTGGGGGGGGGGGGAGGGCAAGAAATTGAGCAACGGCATATGACTGCGTCATTTATAACATCATCGGAAATCTGGCACAACAGCAGAATGAACTGAAACTCTCTTAGCCTTGCGAGTCCCAGGACCAAGTATAGACTCAGCTCATAATGTATTAATGACGAAGGGTAGACTAAAGCTGAAGCCAATAGTCCAGAATAAATATTGTGAACGGAAATGTGATATTGGAACACTGAAGAAAGATAAGGCTTGTTTGGAGTTGTGTTGAACCAGCTCAGTTCAAAAAGAATAGTCCCATCTCTAAAAAGGACAATCACAGAAGATGAATACACAAATACAACAACAATAAAGCAAATGGTGAAGAAACATTAGGTAAAAGAAGAAATGCTTCAAATTATTGAAGAAATAAAGACGTACAGAATTGTTTAAAGGGACAAAGAAATGCAGCAGTGCAAGGCACAAAGGCATTGAGTAAACGTGAAGTCCAGAAAAGCCATGGCCAAATGGCTCCTGGAAAAATATGAAGAAATGCTCATAGAAAGGATTAACTCAATAAATAGAAAGTCAAACCAATCGTCGAAGAAGTTAAAAGCAAGAACGTTTGTAAAATGCAACGGGAATTAGAGTAGACAGTTGGGGAAACTACATTTAAGGCCACTACGAATGAAAGAAACTAACGTGATAGAAGAAGCATTGTATGTCGAAATGGAAGCTGTGGAGAGGCCAGTATTAGAATCAGAGTTTAACAGTGCGTGGGAACGCTGTCGATCGAATAAAGCCGAAGGTACAGACAACATTACTTCGGAATTTCTCAAATCATTTAGGTACGTGGCAATCAGACAATTATTCACATTGTTCAGAATCTATGAGACTCAAGGCATACCGTCATACTTTCGGAAAAATATCATCCACACAGTCCTGAGATAGGAATCGACAGACAAATTGCACGATCAGCTCAACAGCTCATGTATTCTAGCTGCTACCAAGAATAATATACAAACGAAGAGTGTAAAAGAAAGGAAGTTATTATATTACGTTACCTTATGTAATGAAACAAAATAAACCAAGGTGCATTCATATGAATTGTCCTCCTAGAAAAAGCGTTCGTCAGTGTAAAATGGTGCCAGATGTTCGGTATTCTGTGAAAAATTGTAGGGAACGACGGATAAATACAATACGTACAAGAGTAAAGAGAGAACAACAAGCGTGGAAGACCAAGAACAAAGTGCTCGGTTTAAAAAGGGTGTATGACAGGAATGTAGTCTTCCGCCTCTACTGTTCAATCGATATATATAAGCAATATCGGAAATAAAAGAAATGTTCAAGAGTTATATTAAAACTCAGACTAAAATTATATCACTGTTAAGATTCGCTGATGACTGTGCTCCCCTCTGTGAATGTGATCAAGAATAATAAGATCCGTTGAATGAAGTGAACAGTCTAATGTGTACAAATTACGAACTGAAGGTAAACCGATGAAAGACGAATATAATGAGAAATAGCAGGAGTGGGATTAGCGATTCATTTAGTAACAAAACTTGGGACCTCGAAGTAGACGAAGTTAAGGAATTCTGGTACTTTGTGAACGAAATAACGCATGATGGGCGAAACAAGAAGGACATAAGAAGCAGACTAGCTATGGCAATAAGGGCATTTGTGGCAAAAAGAAGTCTACTTGTGTCAAATATAGGCCCTAACTTGACGAAAAAATTTGTGATAATCTACGTTTGGAGCACATAATTGTGTGCTAGGGAAACATGGATTATGGGAAAACCGTAACAGAAGACAACAGAGTTGTTTGAGATGTGTTCCTACAGAAGAATGTTGAAAATCAAGTGGCCAGATAAGGTAAGGGGTGATGAGCTTCTCCGCAGAATCGGTGGAGAAAGAAACATGCGCAAAACACTGTCGAGAAGAAGGGACCGAATGTCTTAAGACATCAGGGAATAATCTCCATGGTACTGACAGGAAATGCAGAGGGTGAAAACTATGGTGGAAGGCATAAATTGGAATATATACAACGAGTAATTGATTAAGTATTTGAAAGTGATACTCCTAGATGAAGAGGTTGACACAGAAGAGGAATCTGTAGTGGGCTGTATCAAACCAGTGAAAAGACCAATGAGTCGAAAAAAATGCGAATTGCAAGCATATTCGGCGAAACAAATGCTCTATTGGGCAGAACTACAGTGGCAGTGGCGGAAGTCTGGGAAAACAGAGTTTTCCAAATCTGATGTCCGGGGCTGTTGACTTTGATCCCTGAAGTATTCTACATTTAACACCAACAGCGATCATGTATAAATGATGTAACTTTCCGGACGTCCTGTCGTTCCCGAACCCCGACTCTGCCCTGGCACTTAACAAAATCAGTTTTCCAGTGTGTGGAGAAGAGTCGAATTGATTAAAGGGGTGGTAAGTGTTTGAAAAATGCTCCCACTTCCCTTTTTTTGATAAATCTCTGACGTGTGTCAGTTTAGTTAGGGAGTCCTTAGAAGGTGGCGTAATAAACGTATACTATGAGTGGTTGCGCTTTTCCATCCGAGATTTACAGAGATGAGACAACCCATCCTATTATTTTGGAGAGTCGTCGTGTAGTATATCTTACTACCATTTTTTCCACAGAGGTCTCGTGGTTGATGTCCATCACAGAAGCAGTATCAGCGCCGTCGGAGTCTCTGAATGCTGCAGCTCTATACCGTGTAGTGGGAAGCTGTATTCCTCGAAATAGTCTGCGCGATGTTCTTAAGATGTGTTCATTTACGGAAAACGCCGTTATCTGCTGATAAATGAAGAAATATATTCCTTATTAACTGAAAAATAGAAATTCTTTGAGAGCACGGTCTTACGACAGAACTAGATCGAAAGTCATCCTATTGGCGACTGGCGACTTCGTACTTACAATCATGGAACATGGTAACTGTTCTTACAACTTCGTTCTCTTAAATAGTGTTCATTTGTTTATTGAAAAGACTATTTTCTCGTATCGCGATGTTGTCGTAAGAAAGTGTTCGTGATGAATAGGCTTCTCATAATGTATATGTAGTGGAAAGAGTTTTATAAGTAAATGTTCAATGTAGAAAATCAGTTGCAACGCGCATAAATGGCTGTGATTTCTCTACGTGCCATGCTCTGGTATACCTATCTTTAACACAGATAACCCCAGTATCTCACTTTATCGTCTACCGTCAACGCCAAATGGTACAGCGGCTGCTTCAGCCAGCGGAAAATCTGAAATACACATATCAAAAAATGTTTTGCATCACCCCCGTTCCTAGAACTCCTAAAGGTAGACGTTGACTGTGGATATTGTATCACAGACACAGTCTCTTTCAGAGATGTCACTAAAACCGTCCAAAGATGTAAAGCAACCATGCATGGGCTGCCCCTATTAAGACAGAGGGGTCCGACAGCCGATTAGTTCCACTCGTTCCACTAGGAAGGAGGTATAAGGCTCGTGCTGTCTGTAGTTCAACCATGCCCAAACGGTCAATAACGCAATTCGATCGCGTCCACATTGTTACTTTGTGATGGAGGACATACAGAGAGACAGGAACTGTCGATGACATGCCTCGCTCAAGCCGCTCAAGAGTTAGTTCTGCAGTGGATGACAGCTACCTACTGATTATGGCTCGGAGGAACCCTGACAGCAACGCCACCATGTTGAATAATGCATTTCGTGCAGCCAAAGGTCGTCTTGTTACGACTCAAACTGTGCGTAACAGGCTGCATGATGTCCATGGCGAGGTCCATCTTTGCAACCACGACACCATGCAGCGCGGTACAGATGGGCCTAACAACATGCCGAATGGACCGCTCAGGATTGGCAACACGTTCTCTTCACCGATGAGTGTTGCATACACCTTCAACCAGACAATCGTGGGAGATATGTTTGGAGGCAACCCGGTCAGACGTTCAGCGTTAGTCACACGGTCCAGCGACTGCAGCAAGGTGTAGGTACCCTGATGTTTTGGGGTGGCATTATGTAGGGCCGACGTATGCCGCTGGTGGTCAAGGAAGGCGCCGTAACGGCTGTACGATACGTGAATGCCATGCTTCGACCGATATTGCAACCATCTCGGCAGCATATTGGCGAGGCATTCGTCTTCATGGACTACAATTCGCGTCCCCATCGTGCACATCTTGTGAATGGCTTCCTTCAGGATAACGACATCGCTTGACTAGAGTGGCCAGCATGTTATCCAGACATGAACTCTATAGAACATGCCTGAGATAATTGAAAATGGCTATTAATCGACGACGTGACCCACCAACCACTCTGAGGGATCTACGCCGAATCGCCATTGAGGAGTGGGACAGTCTGTACCAACAGTGCCTTGATGTACTTGTGGATAGTATTCCACGACGAATATAGGTATGCATCAATGGAAGAGGACGTGCTACTGGGTATTAGAGGTACCGGTGTGTACAGCAATCTGTACCACCACCTCTGAAGGTCTCGCTGTATGGTGGTACAACATGCAATGTGTAGTTTTCATGAGCAATGAAAAGGGGGGAAATGATGTTTATGTTTATCTCTATTCTAATTTTCTGCCCAGGTTCCAGAACTCTCGGAACCGATGTGATGCAAAACTCTTTTTCATATGTGTTTTCCCCCTGCTATTCGTTCTGCAGTGCTGCCTGAACTTTCTAATTGCTCCTGATATCTGCATATGTGATATAAAATTTTAATTTGGAAACCGAGGAAACAAAATGTTATCTGGAAAGGTGTTCTGCTAGTGAAATTAATTCACATGCATGTATTACACTGAGGTGATAAGGGACCTAATAACCTCCTTTTGCTGGTCGTATTCCAGTAACTTGACGTGGCATCGACTTAACAAGCCACTGGAGGTCTCTTGCATAAATATTGGACCATGCTGCCTTTATAGCCATAGCGAAAGTGTTGCCGATGCATTATGTTGTGCACGAACTGACCTCTACGTTATGTCCCACAAATGTTCGATGGGAATCATGTCGGGGAATCTGCGTGAGCTAATCATTTGCTCGAATTGTCCAGAACGTTCTTCAAACAAATTGCAAACAACTGTGGCCCAGTGACATGACATCGCTGTTTGGGAAAATGATGCGTACGAATAGTTGCAAATTGTCTCCAAGTAGCCGAACATACACATTTCCAGCCAATAGTCGGTTGCATTGGACCAGAGGAACCAGTCCACTCCATATAAACACAGCCCACAACATTATTCAGCCATTACCTGCTTGCACACTGCCTTGTTGACAACTTGGGTCCGTGGCTTCGTGGGATCTGCGCCACACTCGAACTCTACCATCAGCTCTCACAAACTGAAATCAGGGCTGATATGACCAGGCCACGGTTTTCCAGTCGTCTAGGATACATGGTCATGCGCCCAGGAGAGACGCTGCAGGCGATGTCGCGCTGTTAGCAAAGGCACGCCGCGTCGGTCGTCTGTCGCCATAGCCCGTTAGTGCCAGATTTCGCCACACTGTCTTAAAGGATACGTTCATCGTATGTACCACATTAATTTCTACGGTTATTTCACTCTGTGCTGCTTGTCCGTTAGCGCTTATAACTCTACACGAACACCACTACTCTCTTCGGTTAAGTGAAGGCCGTTGCTCACTGCTTTGTCTATGGTGAGAGAAAATGCTCAAATGTGGTATTCTCGGGACACTCTTGACATTGTGGATCTCGGAATATTGAATTCCCTAACGATTAAAGTAGTACAAGAATTTTGCTATTTGGGGAGAGGATATAAAATGTAGACTGGTAATGGCAAGGAAAGCGTTTCCGAAGAAGAGAGAATTGTTAACATCGAGTACAGATTTAAGTGTCAGGGAGTCGTTTCTGAAAGTATTTGTATCGAGTGTAGCCATGTATGGAAGTGAAACGTGGATGATAGATAGTTTAGACAAGAAGAGAATAGAAGCCTTCGAAATGTGGTGCTGCAGAAGAATGCTGAAGATTGTATGGGTAGATCACATAACTAATGAGGAGGTATTGAATAGAACTGTAAAGAAGAGAAATTTGTGGCACAACTTGACTAGAAGAAGGGATCGCTCGGTAGGGCATATTTTGAGACATCAAGGGATCACCAATTTAGTATTGGAGGGCAGCGTGGACGGTAAAAATAGTAGAGGGAGACCAAGAGATGAATACACTAAACAGATTCAGAAGGATGTAGGTTGCAATAGGTGCTGGGAGATGAAGAAGCTTGCACAGCATAGAGTAGAATGGAGAGCTGCATCAAACCAGTCTCAGGACTGAAGACCACAACAACAACAACGACTTCCGAAATGGTATGTCTCTTGCGTCTAGCTCCAACTACTGCATTCAAATCCTGTCAAATCCCGTCGTGCGACTATAATCACTTCGGAAACGTTTCCACATGCGTCACCTGAGTACAAACAAATGACAGCGCCGTCAGTGCACTACCTTTTGTGCCTCTTATACGCGATGCTACCGCCATCTGTGTTTGTATATATAGCTATCCCAAGACTTTTGGTACCTCAGTGTATGATTACATAATTTATTCCTTGCACAAGCGAAGCGGATTTCTTTTCCTACTAACAGGACAGGTATGTGTTCTGCAGTTCTAGTGCTATTGATAGTATCTTAAAAGGAATCAGGTAGCTCCACCCCCCCCCCCCCCCCTCTCACCGTCACTGTACGCAATAATGAGATAAATGTTTCTTTGAAAAAAAATTACGTAGTTTAACAGAAGCATGTTCAATATTTTCAAGATAGCTGTGAGGAAGGATACACTGAATTTGTGTGAAACAATACGAAGGAGCGTATGCACGCACGCGAGCTTCGAGCGCGCGCGTACACACGAAAGCACACACACACACACACACACACACACACACAAACAAGAAAAAATAGATGCCACACGCTGCCCATCTGCAGCTAGTCACCCTATAAATCATTTTAAGAAAGGTCTAACTCGAGGAGAAACGTTAGAAAAGAGACGGGACGGCTCACTTCAAGGAAGCAGCTTGCATGTCAACGTGCTGGCAGCTGGAGAGACTGACCAAGAACGGCCATGTAACTCATCTACTGACTGCGAAAACCGAGCAAAAATGAGGGAGAACTACGGGATGCTGGTGGTTTCATTAGCTCGCAGTTACCATTTTCTGTTGAGGGTGGCTGTCCTCCCCCTACACCCCCACCCCTCTCCCATCACCACCTGTCTCCGGTATGAACACAAGCGGGGTTGACCTGAGAGAACCGCTCCCAACTTTTCCGTAGCCTAAGCCGACGGCGAGGATTCCCTACACTTGGCAAAGCGAGGCCAATTTGTGCCGAACGCAGCGGAGGATTATCAAGTTCGGAATCCTAGGCGCCTGTCAGACATGATAAGCTCCCTTTTTACCACCTTGAGGTTTTCAACACAGCTGTCTCGCCCTTGATCGCATTTAATTTAATGTGCTATCTATGGCACACTATATGCGAGTTGAAGTGGCGGAGATTTCAATGGAACTGAACACCCAAACTGCTCTTACACTTTAAAGTAAATATCGTTAATCAGCGGATTAATTTTGATTTTTAAGCTACAGATTTTCAAAGAAAGGTGGCAGTTGCCTTTTCGAATCCATTTTAGAAACGAAGAGCTACAAGATGGATTATGTTAAAAGGAAGTCATGACAATACTCCGGAGATTGACAGCCTCCATGGTGTTTTGGGCTTGCAGCAGGATAATGTCAGAATCTTGCCACGAAATTTAGGATGCTAACGATTCTGCTTTATTCACTGTATGTGAGCCTCTCATGAAGATAATGGTTGTCATCCGAAATATCGTGGCAATCTGTCGACGTCAAGTATCTGGCTGCAAGTCGGACGGATCATGAAATACTAATTACGTGGTAAAGACTTCAAGAATGAAGTTGGCAGCACTGATACAACTGGATCGCGACACGTTATCTGGCGATTTCGGCTCAACAAGTTTTTAACAGTTTGGAGTATCTACCATCTTTAAGAAACTATTCGACGAATTCTACCTTAGTTGTATCAGCCAAGAGAGTATAATTTATTCAATGACTACGTATTTTCCGGGTCCTAAAGAACGATTTGATAACATGGATGGAACGAAACTGACAAAAATTGGGAGTACAGATAATAATAGTGATAGCAAGCACTGTCTCTTACGACTCACATCCAATTTCAACTGCCTGTCATGGTCCATGCCTCTTTAGGCGGTTTGTAGTTTTAGTGTGTTCCGAAGAAGGCGTGGTTATCCGCCCCAAAACCTAGGTCAACATCCGGTTTCTATTTGAAATTGAGGCTGATTCTTTATAATCATTAAACATCTTTATTTACTGTTTTGCACATACTTTAACTTTTTAATCAAACGTAAATCTGAAACTTAGTTACCCAGAAGAAATGTTACGACTTGGTTGGTAATATGACAGATGTTTTGTATTAATGGGTAAATTACACTACTAGCCATTAAAATTACTACACCAAGAAGAAATGCAGATGATAAACGGGTATTCATTGAACAAATAGATTATACTAGAACTGACATGTGATTACATTTTCAAGCAATTTGGGTGCATAGACCATGAGAAATCAGTACCCAGAACAACCACCTCTGGTCGTAATAACGGCGTTGATACGCCTGGGGATTGAGTCGAACACAGCTTGGATGGCGTGTACAGGTACAGCTGCCCATGCAGCTTCAACGCGATACCACAGTTCATCAAGAGTAGCGACTGGCGTATTGTGACGAGCCGGTTGCTCGCCCACCATTGACCAAACGTTTTCAATTGGTGAGAGATTTGGAGAATGTGCTGACCAGGATAGCAGTCGAACATTTTTTGTATCCAGAAAGACCCATACAGGACCTGCAACATGCGGTCGTGCATTATAGTGCTGAAATGTAGGGTTTCGCAGGGAACGAATGATGGGTAGATCCACGGGTCGTAACACATCTGAAATGTAACGCCCACTGTTCAATGTGCCGTCAATGCCAGCAAGAGGTGACCGAGACGTGTAACCAATGGCACCCCATTACCATCACGCCGGGTGATACGCCTGTATGGCGATGACAAATACACGCTTCCAATGTGCGTTCACCGCGATGTCGCCAAACACGGATGCGGCCATCATGATGCTGTAAACAGAACCTGGATCCATCCAAAAAAAATGACGTTTTGCCATTCGTGCACCCAGGTTCGTCGTTGAGCACACCATCGCAGGCGCTCCTGTCTGTGATGCACAAGGGTAAACTTGATGGTACGCATTTCTCCTCCTTACACGAGGCATCACAACAACGATTCACCAGACAACGCCGGTCAACTGCTGTTTGTGTATGAGAAATCGGTTGGAAACTTTCCTCACGTCAGCACGTTGTAGGGGTTGCCACCGGCGCCAACCCTGTGTGAATGCTCTGAAAAGCTAATCATTTGCATATCATAGCATCTTCTTCCTGTCAGTTAAATTTCGCGTCTGTAGCACGTCATCTTCGTAGTGTAGCAATTTTAATGGCCAGTAGTGTAAATTATAAAATTTTCCATGCTGCATGTGAATACTTTTCTGAGTTGAGGACACATTTCATAACGAGTTATTACCTTAATTTTGTCTAGAATTTTTGTTTTAATCTTTATTCATTGGCACTTAATCCACGTTTAAGGAGTAAAACTTTTCCCATGTATGTGGCGTAAATAAAAGAACGCAAAAAACATACGAAAATTTAAAACAATCAGCTGTACTAAATGGCTGGAAAGATATGATAAATTATAGTTATTTACTATCAAATCATTAGAAACATTCTCAGAACGATGTCTACAGAGAAGATGAAAAGTTGGTGATTCGTGCAACTTTTTAGAGTGATCTAGTTTCTTAGAACAACTGTTCACCTGTACAGCTTAAATATTTCAAATTGCTGATGTCATATATTAATGAATTTGCAGGACTACTCTAAATTTTGCTTTTAAAAAGTACATCTGTTTATGACATTTGACTCTATGTTACGCTTATCTGATTGTGTCATCCACTGCCAAGTACAAGTATCGCTCTAATAAATGAAGAGGTATTTATAATTTTGTTAGAAGCATTGACAGAAGTAAGTAACGAAATTTCTTACACTTAATGGAAGTAAAACGGATTTATTGCATCACACAAAACGGCAAGAAATAATTTCAAGTGTGTATGGACCTACTTGAAGTAAATCTTACACAAAGAACAACCCTAGAGACTGAACACCTTGTAGGATTTGACGCTAGTCGTGTTATCACAATATTTCAGTGTGAGAATTCTGGTAAAAAACGCTATTGCAGAAGGTTAGTCATGTGTCTCGTGGTACCAGATTACGTATAATTTATAATTCACAATTAACGTTTTTCACATAATTCTTACCTGGGAATTTTAATGGTCTTCCACTCAGCAGCTGAAAGGTTAGTCTGATCCCTGCCTGGAGCGTGACACCAGTGATCAGGAGTTTGCACTGCAAGATGGTACACAAGGGCGCACATCACAGTGAAGCATGGACCAACACACAAGTAAATAATATTCAGCCTCTTCTGAAACTTTCCTCTGGAGCCAATGACATCTAAGACATCTTCGAACGCTGGAGTGGAAACATATTTAGTGCTGTATGTCACAGTCTTCATGTCCGCCTTTAAAAAAACGAGTTATTATTTTCCTCTTAGTGGTACTTCTCCTCCAAGTATTATTTAAGGACGATGTCACTTCCAAAACTTGAACAAGAGAAAGAGAATTATGTTGGTTATGGACAGTCTTTAATATCATTACTCTGAATGGGAAATATAACAGAAAAAGGTATTTGATTGTGTTATTTACTTATTGAATAACAATCAAAGAACATGAGAACAATGCACGAAGCTAGCTGTAAGAAAGGAACGAACATGAAACATGTTAAGAAAAGTTTAGGATCAATGCTAAAAGTCAATAATTTCAGACATGTAGTAGACATGGTGAAGTTTGCTACTACATTCATAGACAGTGCTAAATAGACGAATAATTTCATTCTGGAATAGCTAAGTGTATAGATTAATGACATCTATTTTTCTACTTTCAGGTAGAAGTGCACCTGGCAGAAATGCAGAAGTTAAATAATAGCGCCCATGAGGTCAACGACAACCAACTCCAAAACTCCATGTGAACTGAACAAAAATTAAAAATAAACAATACTGAAGTTGTTCTAGATGGGTAAGAAAAAAGATGGCCTAGAAACTAGTATTTGAAAACTGAAATAAGTTTATCTCTAGTACTCCAAGGCTTAAGATGAAACTCTAAATTGTCTGTAGCAATATTTAATTTTCCTACTGCCTGTTAGAAATTTCTGGATTTTGACATTATCCTTAATCGTTTCACAACTTTGTGTCCCTTGTTCCTCCCTTTCTTACAATTTGCCATTGTTACATGAATGCTCTATAAACTCACAATGCTTCGCCCCCTCTGCAGAGAGGCATTCAGGGTAGTTCTTTTTCTTTAATTTGAGTGCACTTTTGCAGTTCCTGATTGTTGTCATCCCTCTCGCTCTTTTCTTGTGTGGGAAGACTGATGTACTTATAGGTGCACATCAGAAAAGCAGAAAACATTAATCTATAGGCTTTAGTCATCCCAAATGAAATTATTGGCATAATTGCATAATTAGTAATCTCTACAGCGTTACTGTACAATCTATTGTAGCATCAGCACATGACTATTTAGATCTAGATTTACGAGATATATATATGACCCGTGGTCTAGGGGTACCGTCTTTGATTCATAATTAAAACGTCTTCGGTCCTGGGTTCGATCACCGTCACTGCCTAAATTTTGATAAACAATCAGCATTGGCAGCCGAAGACTTCCGGCATAAGAAGTCAGCCTCATTCTGCCAACGGCCTTGTCAAAGAGGGCGGAGGAGCTGATAAAGGTTCAGGGCACTCTCTTGTTCTAGGGGTGGGAAATTGCCCCCAAAGGCGGAAGAATCAGCAATGAACAACGACATGAGGATGCAGAAGGCAATGGAAACCACTGCATTAAAGACACGTAACGTGTAACCACAGGACATGTGGCCTGTAATTGAAGAAGTGTCATGATGATCTCTTCATTGGCAAAAGATTCCGGAATAGTCCCCCATTCGGATCTCCGGGAGGGGGCTGCCCAGGGAGAGGTTACCATGAGAAAAAGATTGAATAATCAACGAAAGGATAACGTTATACGAGTCGGGGCGTGGAATGTCAGAAGCTTGAACGTGGTAGGGAAACTAGAAAATCTGAAAAGGGAAATGCAAAGGCTCAATCTAGATATAGTAGGGGTCAGTGAAGTGAAGTGGAAGGAAGACAAGGATTTCTGGTCAGATGAGTATCGGGTAATATCAACAGCAGCAGAAAATGGTATAACAGGTGTAGGATTCGTTATGAATAGGAAGGTAGGGCAGAGGGTGTGTTACTGTGAACAGTTCAGTGACCGGGTTGTTCTAATCACAATCGACACCAGACCAACACCGACTACGATAGTTCAAGTATACATGCCGACGTCGCAAGCTGATGAACAGATAGAGAAAGTGTATGAGGATATTGAAAGGGTAATTCAGTATGTAAAGGGGGACGAAAATCTAATAGTCATGGGCGACTGGAATGCAGTTGTAGGGGAAGGAGTAGAAGAAAAGGTTACAGGAGAACATGGGCTTGGGACAAGGAATGAAAGTGGAGAAAGACTAATTGAGTTCTGTAACAAGATTCAGCTGGTAAAAGCGAATACCCTGTTCAAGAATCACAAGAGGAGGAGGTATACTTGGAAAAGGCCGGGAGATACGGGAAGATTTCAATTAGATTACATCATGGTCAGACAGAGATTCCGAAATCATATACAGGATTGTAAGGCGTACCCAGGAGCAGATATAGACTCAGATCACAATATAGTAGTGATGAAGAACAGGCTGAAGTTCAAGACATTAGTCAGGAAGAATCAATACTCAAAGAAGTGGGATACGGAAGTACTAAGGAATGATGAGATACGTTTGAAGTTCTCTGACGCTATGGATACAGCAATAAGGAATAGCGCAGTAGGCAGTACAGTTGAAGAGGAATGGACATCTCTAAAAAGGGCCATCACAGAGGTTGGGAAGGAAAACATAGGTACAAAGAAGGTATCTGCGAAGAAACCATGGGTAACAGAAGAAATATTTCAGTTGATTGATGAAAGGTGGAAGTAAAAACATGTTCCGGGAAAATCAGGAATACAGAAATACAAGTCGCTGAGGAATGAAATAAATAGGAAGTGCAGGGAAGCTAAAACGAAATGGCTGCAGGAAAAATGGGAAGACATCGAAAAAGATATGATTGTTGGAAGGACAGACTCAGCATACAGGAAAGTCAAAACAACCTTTGGTGACATTAAAAGCAACAGTGGTAACATTAAGAGTGCAATGGGACTTAAACTGTTAAATGCAGAGGAGAGAGCAGATAGGTGGAAAGAATACATTGAAAGCCTCTATGAGGGTGAAGATTTGTCTGATGTGATAGAAGAAGAAACAGGAGTCGATTTAGAAGAGATAGGGGATCCAGTATTAGAATCGGACTTTAAAAGAGCTTTGGAGGACTTACGGTCAAATAAGGCAGAAGGGATAGACAACATTCCATCAGAATTTCTAAACTCATTAGGGGAAGTTGCAACAAAACGACTATTCACGTAGGTGTGTAGAATATATGAGTCTGGCGTCATACCATCTGACTTTCGGAAAAGCATCATCCACACAATACCGAAGACGGCAAGAGCTGACAAGAGCGAGAATTATTGCACAAGCAGCTTAACAGCTCATGCATCGAAGCTGCTTACAAGAATAATATACAGAAGAATGGAAAAGAAAATTGAGAATGCGCTAGGTGACGATCAGTTTGGCTTTAGGAAAAGTAAAGGGACGAGAGAGGCAATTCTGACGTTACGGCTAATAATGGAAGCAAGGCTAAAGAAAAATCAAGACTTATTCATACGGTTTGTCGACCTGGAAATATCGTTCGACAATATAAAATGGTGCAAGCTGTTCGAGATTCTGAAAAAAGTAGGGGTAAGCTATAGGGAGAGACGGGTCATATACAATATGTACAACAACCAAGAGGGAATAATAAGAGTGGACGATCAAGAAAGAAGTGCTCGTATTAAGAAGGGTGTAAGGCAAGGCTGTAGCCTTTCGCCCCTACTCTTCAATCTGTTCATCGAGGAAGCAATGATGGAAATAAAGGAAAGGTTCAGGAGTGGAATTAAAATACAAGGTGAAAGGATATCAATGATACGATTCGCTGATGACATTGCTATCCTGAGTGAAAGTGAAGAAGTATTAAATGATCTGCTGAACGGAATGAACAGCCTAATGAGTACACAGTATGGTTTGAGAGTAAATCGGAGAAAGACGAAGGTAATGAGAGGTAGCAGAAATGAGAACAGCGAGAAACTTAACGTCAGGATTGATGGTCACGAAGTCAATGAAGTTAAGGAATTCTGCTACCTAGGCAGTAAAATAACCAATGACGGACGGAGCAAGGAGGACATCAAAAGCAGACTCCCTATGCCAAAAAAGGCATTTCTGGTCAAGAGAAGTCTACTAATATCAAATACCGGCCTTAATTTGAGGAAGAAATTTCTGAGGATGTACGTCTGGCGTACAGCATTGTATGGTAGTGAAACATGGACTGTGGGAAAACCGGAACAGAAGAAAATCGAAGCATTTGAGATGTGGTGCTATAGACGAACGTTGAAAATTAGGTGGACTGATAAGGTAAGGAATGAGGAGGTTTTACGCAGAATCGGAGAGGAAAGGAATATGTGGAAAACACTGATAAGGAGAAGGGACAGGATGATAGGACATCTGCTAAGACATGAGGGAATGACTTCCATGGTACTAGAGGGAGATGTAGAGGGCAAAAACTGTAGAGGAAGACAGAGATTGGAATACGTCAAGCAAACAATGCGTTGCAAGTGATACTGTGAGATGAAGAGGTTAGCACAGGAAAGGAATGCGTGGCGGACCGCATCAAACCAGGCAGTAGACTGATGACCAAATATATATATATATATATATATATATATATATATATATATATATATAAGTCGACCCCAATGATTCCCTCTAGATAATTCCTAGAGAGAGAGAGAAAGAGAGAGAGAGCAGGAGAGAGACAGTGAGTATGCATCTAAATCTCTGTCACCAACAGAAAAGCTAATTTACTTAGTAATTATTGTGGCACACAGTTAACCCACTCTTATTCTCCTTATTTTCTTAATATATAGTACAGTGTTGAGCTATCATTACCAATATCAGCCTACCACTGTAAAATATCGTTAAAAGAGATGGAAAATTCAGAATATACATATACATACACATCCTGTAAGGCATGGAGAAATGCATGACACAATGTGTTTTCTACAGTATACTTACTCACTACCAGTTTAGATCATGGAACATCTTCACAGTTGAAAAATATCTGTTTTGACAACCTCACATGTCATACGTGATATTAAACCAAAAACGTATATGCCACTGCACAATTGAAAACGTATGAAAATGATACTTAATGTCATTCTTATTGGAATAACGAGCAGAAAACACTGAAAACATGAAAAATGGTAACAGCATGTTTTTTATTTCCTTAAGGCGAAATTATGGCATTAAGTATCATTATGCTTCAGTCTGGAACCGCGTGACCGCTACGGTCGCAGGTTCGAATCCTGCCTCGGGCATGGATGTGTGTGATGTCCTTAGGTTAGTTAGGTTTAAGGGACTGATGACCACAGCAGTTAAGTCCCATAGTGCTCAGAGCCATTTGAACCAAAGTATCATTATCTGACGTTTGGAAGTCAGCAGTGGTGCATATTTTTCTGGTTAAATAGCATGTATGGTCGTTAAGCTGTCATGTATAGATATTTTCCACTGTGGATGCTATTGACAGTTGCCTGAAAACAATTTTTTTTCAATATTGTGGTACACATTTCACAGTAACACTATTGATTAACTTGGCTAAATTACGTACAACTTTTGTGAACCAATGTCCACATTTGACTCAGTAACAGAAATATCCATCCCTTATAGTGCCTAAAAGGTGCACATGAAAATGAAGTCCATAAACATCGATGTGGGGAGGAGTGTGGAGGATAGGTGATGACACACTCTCATATGGCTGGGAGATTGCAGAGAGTCCAAAGGTGAACAACAATGTGCCAGCATGACATGGTCCCATGAACTGATGAGCTTATGGTCAGTAACATATAGTGCCTGCAGAGCAATACCCTTGGGGACTGCTGCCGGAGGTGCAGCATTATAGGGACTCATTGCAAAGGCGAGACGATACCTGACAAACAGTGGCAGTGGCAGGTTCTGGGTCTGAATTGGACACTCTTAGCAGGTGTTGGTTGGTCAGAGTGTAGAGTGGTACTGCCGTCAGAAGTAATAGAATTAGCTAGTACTGGCTCAATTTTTATAGATTACTCGTTCACTCATTTCACTTCCTCACTTGTTTTCTTTAAGAAAGTTACCCAGGACCTCCTTATTTCTACTACTACCATCTTTTATTCAGGTCTAACTCATTTATTTTTGTAGAGAAATGAACTTTTTGTTATGTTCCAAAAAATTATATATTTTTTGAAATATGTTAACATAAAAAATTAAATAAAAATCTTTTTTATATGTTCTAATCACTACCAAAATTTTTTCCAGTTCTTCTTATATATCAGACATAAGATTTTTATGAAATATTCATTCTGTTAGCTAAGATTTGTCCACAGTTTTACAACATTCACATCTAACTTTAATTTTCAAATATTTATTTTTACATTCTTTACAAACACTACAATACCCATCTGTTCGATATTTGTCTTTATAAAAATTCAAAATAGTATCATAATCTATTACAAATTCTATGCTGTGCACGTGTGTCATATTCCTTTTACCATACAACACTATATATATGTTATGTGCCAGAGTTTCATAGTTGTCTTTTGACTTGTAACAATATTTTTTGTACAACTCATTTTAATCACATCATAAGGCTAATTCCTTACAAAATTATATGGAGTTATGTCAGTGTCTACTTTGAGTAGTGTAACTCATTTAAAATCTAGAAATGCATCATAACTTTTTATAAAATTATTTGGAGGATTAATATTCCTCATTTCATTTGGAAAATTTCGTTTCTTCCATTTTTCAGATATGTATTTTGTAGTGTGATGGAAAATAAAGAGTCAAGTAACTGATTATTTTTATGATTTGTCTGAAATGTAACAAATACAAAATATGGCATATCAAATTCTGTAGCATTATATAAATTTTTAAAACCTAACCAAAAAATCTAATAATCATTTGATTCTGTGACTATTACAGCTTGATGTTCATAAAAATGATACTGGAATGTTGAGTTTTTCAGTATATTTTCTCAGTGTTCAAGTTGATAATTCGGTTCATATTTAACAATTGGTACCAGAATTTCCATAGTTTCTACAACAATTTTCCCTTTTTTGGCAGAAGTGTCTTTTATTTCAATTCCAGCTTGGATGAAATGAGACTATTGTAAAACAGCATCTCCAGGACATTAAATTCAAGTAACAGTTACAGTCAAACCACCTTCCCACATAATTTTCTTACAGTCTTTAAATAACACTCCAAGTATTTGAAAGGCGTAAGATATTTCATTTTTCTTACCCTTTAATTTTCGATTATTAAGAATGTGACCTACCATACTTATCTTATTAGTAATTGATCAAGTCAAAATGAACAGAACTGATGGAGAAATAAAAGAATGTTGAATTCTAGATAGAATATAATTTCCTTTCTTTATGGTTATGAAGTCAATCACTTTTGAAACACAATTATCGATTAACTTTTTATAGGGTTTTCCATTGTATTTTGGATAATCTGTGCCATCAACTACACTATAGTTTAATTCTTTTATCTTGGCGGCTCGCGCATGCCCACCCAGACACTGGAGATTGCTGCGTTGCCAGTTGCACACGACGCACGCGCCAGTAGGAGCAGCGCCATAGTGTAGCATAGTTCGCAAGCTTACGTGTAGGGGGGAGCACGCAGTTCATGAAGTAAAGCCACCACGGCCGCATTAACCCTTCGCTTCTTGACTGATACCTTCCCCCCATGAATGACTTAATTTTGTTTCGATGTTCAACGCAGTTATTATGCAGCATTAAATATAGTAAACCTTTGCACGAAATTTTGAAGAGTTTGCAGAGGTAAAAGTCCATAGAGTATACTTTCTGTATGGTCGATTTTAGTTGCCACAATGTTGAGAATGAAATGTGGACAAGATACCTATATATTTCATTTAATTTAAGTACCACATAAATGTCGTATGTAATATTGAGAAATATTCCACCTTTCGCGACTGTAACAAAAGTTTTACTTACACTGGGCACGTTTGGCTTCATTTTAAAGCACTTCAATCAATCAAAAGGAAGTAGACAAAATACATTAAACAAAACTGTGGACTTACAAAAACATTAGGACTTGAATATACCGTCTGTCAGTGAAGTGCTCAGAGCTATGTCAAATATAATTTTGTGTGTGGCACACATAAACAGCATTTATTTGCTAAAACACTGATGAGTCAACACAAACGTTGAATATTGTGCTACCGCAGCACAAAACTACGAAAGGTGACTTGGCAATGGAGGACACAAAATACAGTCCTCTTATGATGCTTCTAAAGAGAGAAACGCGTCTGGTCTAAATAAGTCGCTTATTACAGTTGCAGAAGAGGGATATATTTCAATACCAGTGGTAAAACTGCGACTGTGGGACAAAAACAAGAAATAGAACATGAATACCATTGTGTATGTGCCATGCCTTTCACCGATGGAAGTGCTTTAAAATAAAGCCAAACGCGCCGTGTGTATATAAAACTTTTATTACAGTCGCAAAAGACGGAATATTTCTCAATATTACATACAACACCTATGTGGTTCTTAAATTAAATGAGATATTGTTATACAGTAAATATTATATGAAATTTAGGTATCTTGTCCACATTTGATTCTCAACATTGTGGCTACTAAAATCGACCATACGGAAAGTATACGCTATGGACTTTTACCTCTGCAAACTCTTCAAAATTTCGTGCAATGGTTTACTACATTTAATGCTGCACATCAGAACAAAATTAAGTCATTTATGGGGGGAACGTATCAGGCAAGAAGACGTGTAAAAATCAAATTTTTTGGCCAAATAGTTTTTGTGAAATCGAATGATAAGTGTGTCAAAGCAGTGGGAACACCATGTGTCTGCACAGGCGAGAAGTGCGGTGATGACAAAATCGTGCACAGCGTGGAATGCGGGGAGCACGTGTCTGCAGCAGCGAAAAAGTTAATGAAGAGGCAAAGCACTAGAAATTTCATTCAAACGAATATAATTCGTGAAGTAAGGCACTCCAATATTGTTTTTAAATAAAGAAAATATTAAGCACTGCACAAGGTTTGAACTCTTAACCTTTCACTCGGTAGCCCAACTCCTTAACTGTTCCGCTACCTCAGCTCATTGAACAGTGTAACTCTATAAGGACTCTAACACCTCACGCAACTACTTATAAACACTGTTGGTATGACTATGAATTACTTACGCTTCGTAGAAGTACAATAGGAAATAAACAATTACTGCTGTTCTTTATTGCGAAAAAGCAGTTCGTGAGCTTGAAACAAACATTTTTCCTTGCTATCGCCTGAATTAGGAGTCTTATTGCTTGTTTGGTTTAATTAATTAATAGAATATGAAGCAACTGGTATAAAGAATGCTTTTTCCAAACTTTCTGTAAAAGAAAGTCTGCTACCAAGACATTGCTTTTGTTCTATTACTTTATTTATTCTAAAACTGAAGACACTCGTCCGTGCTCTGCACTGCTGTCGATATCTGGCAACGTCGTTCTCTGTTCATTGGCTGACTGTGTTTTGTGACGTCAGATGCGCAGAACGAACCTAAACTCGGCCGCCAAGATATATGACGCGCACTTTAATACCAAAGCTTATGTATAATTGTGCATGGTTAGGATGTAAAGATCAATCACCAATATATCTATTAATTTGTACGAGGGTTGGAACTTTAATAGTGGCAATACTTATTTACAGCTCATACAAAATAGATACGTGTTTCAAAGTTTTACTGACCTTCAAAATAGTCACCAGCATTGGGTATAGCTTGTTGCCAGCGATGTGGAAGTGATAGGGTACTCTTAACAGTGCCAGTTGTGTTGACAGTTCGAGCAGGGCAGTCTATTGCCCATAGAATTTGTAGCAGTTCTGAAGTGAATGCTGTGAAGTGTTTCTTTCAGATTAGAAATCGAGATGAACTCATGAGGGCTTAAGTCAGCGGAGTGCAGTAGGTGGTACAGAACCTAGCAGCCCCATCAGTCAAACAAATCAGTAACAGCTTGCACTGTATGTGCTTCAGTATTGTCCTACAAAATGATGGTCAGGCCCTGCAAAAAGTGTCATCACTTCAGTCTCTAAGCTGGTCATAGGTTGTTTTCCAAAAATGAAGAAAATAGAGACAGAAGTGATGACACTTTCTGCCAGACCTGACAATCAGATTGCAGGATAAGGCTCAAACATTTACAGTGCAAGCTGTTACTGTGTTGTTTGACTGATGGGGCTCCTAAGTGCTATACCACCTACTTCACTCCCCTGACTTAAGCCATCATGAGTTCAACTCGATTTCTAAACTGAGGGAAACATTCCACAGCATTCGCTTCAAAACTGCTACCGATTCGTTGGGCAATAGATCATACCACTCGAACTGTTAATACAACTGGAACTGCTAAGAGTATCCTACAATTTCCACATCACTGGCAACAGGTTATAGACAATGCTGGTGACTAATTTGAAGGTCTGTTAAACTTTCAAACAAGTATCCATTTTGTACGAGCTGTAAATAAATAACTGTCACTAGTAAAGTTCCAACTCTTGTAAATCCTTATTGGTTAAATTTAAATAATTTTTACTTTTCTCATTTACTGATAACTCTAGCTTTTCTTCATGATTTT
The DNA here is from genome assembly GCF_023864345.2 of Schistocerca serialis cubense. Taxonomy (NCBI): domain Eukaryota; kingdom Metazoa; phylum Arthropoda; class Insecta; order Orthoptera; family Acrididae; genus Schistocerca; species Schistocerca serialis. The sequence goes on along the minus strand of NC_064641.1, from coordinate 328,962,805 downwards.
CTTAAGGAAGAATTTTATTAAATGTAAGCAAAAGGCAGACTTTTGCATCAAAAAATAGCTGACATTAGTCTGCAATTAAGGATTAAGACATTGCTAAAATAACTGTTACAGAAGCACCATTAAAATCTACCAATTGTCATTTTCATCGGTTATAGTAATTTCTAAATGTTGAACAGGATCGAAATTGAAATATTTCCAAACTAAATTGGTTCATAAATTATTGGTCCACGAAAATCAACATTAGTCTTCAATGAAGAAGTAATATTCGTTTCTTAATGAAAATGATCAGTATGTTTTACAAGTATTCCATTAGAAAGATTAAGATTTTTATTATTTTATTTGAATGGCATAATTATGGGACATTGTTATTCATAGTCTTTTTATTAGCTACAACAATTTGTCCACTAAATTCAAGCATACTTTCAATACTATCCTTGAAATCCATATATAATTATACATCATTCTAAATAGTTACTCTGTGTAAAATTTCATCTGCTTCAATGTGAATATTTGGCTTTTTTGTATGAATAATTTTTTTAAGTTCATGAACTATACTGATCAACACGAATTTCAACTGTTTTATCATCACACAGTTTATAATTTTTTGATGTAATATTTGTAGTTTGTAATGTTGAATAAAATCCAACAAGTGCCACATTTTATACTGTCTCATAGATATAATCAATCTTTTATTGAGAACAGTTGATTTATCACACAACTGAAATAGATAACCTATGTCTATTAATAAAATATTATTTGATTTAATGAAACTTTATAGGGAACTGAAAATAAGAATACCTGGGAAGAAGTTAAAATATAAGCATGATAAAATTTTATCAAATTCTATTTGATGTGCAACCAAGTTGTCTTGTAAAAGCAATGTTAATTATTTATAACTATATTTTAGCACTTGGATGTTTGAATTGGAATAAAGTTAACTATTTGCATATTTATTCTAAAAGCTTAGGTCAACCAAAATACTCAGAGTTTATAAAAAAGGTGTTAAAAACTACAAGATAAGCATAATGAAAAATTTCTACTTTTGTTGAAAGTAATGCTGAAATCATTCCATTAGATCAATGTGAAAATAATTCAGTTGTACTTTTTTTATGACTTCATTCTTGAAAATCAAGACATAGTTAAGGAATCTTTTACTAGAGGTAGACTTAAAGGAATAGATTGTTTTTACTTTGCTCAGACATATTCGAAAATACCAAAGCAATTAGTGAGAAATTATCTTAATTTTTGAAATATGATACAACAAGATGACTCATCATTACTCTAAATTCCGTAACAACATAACTGTTAAACATTTATTTTAAACTAAAAATTTAAAAGAAAATTGGTTAATGTTTTTCATCTTTAATAAATGTTTATAATGTATATAATCCTGAAATTGCTAATAAAGCTAGATGGAATAGAAGAGTAAAGGAACAATTAAAAGTAGAGTTTAAACAATGGAAATAACAACCAACAGAATAAGAAAAATGTAAAAAGGAAGAACAACCTTTTATTGATGCAATAGAACATGTAAAACTAGGAATAGAAGGTTTAGGATTAATGTTCTGAAAGCTACTAACGAAAATAGTGAGACTGAAGAACAGATGATTCCCTATCGTCATCATATACCATATAGAAAACTTTGGAGATTTTTCAGGAATTAGGCAACTACACAATTGGTCCAAAGATGAAGTGGTGGGAAGTATTACTATAAATCAGCTGGATCCGAAATACAAGATGCATTGACTAAATGCAAAGAAAAAATAAAGCTCGAATCAAGGTGCAGCTAAAAAAAATAAAGGTTGATGATTATTTTAAAAGGGTAAATATATGTGAAAGGATGTTAAAGTATATCAACAACAGTTTATATACAACGTTTGGTTTACAACCTGTTAGTCAGTTCAAAAATTTTGGGAGTTTACCAATTAAATTCAATTATGATAAAATCACTATTGGTCATAGACAATATGAAGCTACAGATGGATTAACTAAAAAAACATGTTACTATGGGCGATTTGAGTGAAAAATTTGATAGTGTTGATTGAAATAACGATGCAGATACTTTTGTACACATCAGGGGCATTATATCCTGATAATAATCCACATAAAATCAAATCAAGTGGAGTTAAAATAAGAATGATTGATAAAAGAAATTCTTAATCACTGTTTGTCAAACATGAGAAGATAAAAAATATTTGATACAGAATCAAATTCAGATGAAATAACAGATTAAAGTCTCATAAAGAAATATAGAAAAACCATTCGAATATGTTCAGATGGATAATGTCTGTTAGCTAATCATTAGATCAGTATTTCATGATGAAAAATGAGCTAGATATAAAAATTGTTATAATGAGAAAGCTGGAATAAGTCAAACGTTAACTAATAAATTTAGTAAATTTCATCATAACCAATCGCAAAGGAATTCCATATCTATTTAGATTTGCTAATAATTTTCCTCACGCTTTTGGAAAAGTGAAAGTTACAGAAAAGTATTGGTAAGCATTTGGATTAAGAAACTGCCATCTGAAATGCATCATACTAATTATAATAACTGTTGTCTTGGCACAAAATTAGAAGAAAGTTTATTTAGAGGTGGTGAAGGATGAAGCTTGTAAAAAACATAATATTACATATCAAGATAATAAAGACTGAGAAACTAGACATCAAGCTCCCAAAGAACCTGCAGGAGAATGAATGCATGCTTCTGGCCCTTCAATCATGAGAAAAATTAGCAGCAACAGCTATTAGATGAATAATATATGGAAAACTTGATGTTGATGTTAATGGATGTAGTTTGTGAAACTAATAATAATTTTTATATATAAAAATGAATAACTTCAGTATTGATTACAAACTGAGAATCAGTCAAAATGCAATTAATTAATTAACAATTAAAAAGGGTCCATAATTTTTCAACTAATGCATAAAAAAGGAAGATAAATAAGACGACAAAAAATTGGAAATTTAATCATTACATTCGGTATCCCTGTTGTCAAGAAGGTTATTGAATATCCAAAAAAACAGAAAAAAGTTATGACTAACAAAACATGAAAGAGGATTTTATCATTATTGCAGACTGCATTACCATATCAAGCAACAATTGATTCACTAGCTGGTGGCTCTGCAGCCATTGCCAATGTGGTAATAAATAAAAAGCAAGCAGATAAAGATTTAGAAAAACATAAAAGACATAATCTAGTAATAGAAAGTAAGAGTAAAGAAAGTGAAAATGTAAGAGAAATAGATGAAGTAATTAAAAATATAGTTATCCCTTATCTAATTTTGATATAAAAGTATTAGTTAAAAAATTACAAATTAATCACATACATGGTGTATTCATGATTGATGAATTACGCAATAGACCAAAGGACCTTGAATGTGGAATAGTAAGTCTACACACATCTGTCCATGTAGTTAAAAAATTACAAATTAATCACATACATGGTGTATTCATGATTGATGAATTACACAATAGACCAAAGGACCTTGAACGTGGAATAGTAAGTCTACACACATGTTGGAACTCATTTCATTTGTTGTTACAAATCAGATAATATGAAATTTGTTTTTGATACATTTGATGATAACATAAAAAGAATTAGTAACTTATTTAGGAAAAAATTACTCATATTATAATGCTGAAAGAATACAGAATTTAAATGAATGTATTTGCCAACATTTATATTTATTTGTTTTAAAAACATTGTCAGATAATTATAGCTTCAACGATATTTTGATTTTAATAAATGGACATTTTTGGAAAAAACTACATTATTCTAAAAGTGATCTGAATACTGGAAAAATAAACTTAGAATACATAAAAAATGAATTAGAAGCAAAAATGTATTCAAAAGTAGAAAGTACAATTAAATAATTTCATACGGAATTACATCACATATTTAAAGTAAGTAAAAGATATGTTGATTTTAAATGTAGAAGATTAGTAAATTTAAAAGACCCTATAAGTGGTTATGATACTGCTATGAAATAATATTTAGAAAATGATTTAACCAATTTTGTTACAAAATCTAAATACACAAGGATTCTACCACTGTTCAGTAACTATGTCACTATATCACAGTTTCACAAAATATATTAATCAAAGTAATAAAACAAATTTAAGTAATTACTTTGCAAAATACGAAGTTGAGACAGCTTATTCAGATTACTTCTCAAAGACACATTTAACACAGTATCTTAGTCAATTAAGTGATCTTCAGAAAACTGAAATTTCAGTTTGGTAGGGGTGATGAGATATTCAAATATACATTTCAGTACGATGTAAAACTCAATAGAACTATTTTATTTGGGGCCAATATAAACTTATTCATTTTAAAATAGAGATAAAAGGATGGTATGTTGATGAGTTGGAAACTTTATATCCAGCTCAGTTCAATAATCCATTACTTCAAATGAAAACGACAAATAAAATATTTACAACTCAGTGTGTTAACACTATCTGTTTCAGGTGAATGTCTCATGTTTCATGAACTCATTTTAAAATCAAATGATATTGAAACACTGGCATAAAAATTTTAAACAAATAAAATTTTTATCTGTGTAAATGGATAACCATATATACATCTTGATGTGTAAAAAATTTAGTGAAAGACATAATCTTCAGAGACTAGCGAATGAGAATTGAAGACAGAGAATTGAATGTTGAATTTTCAAAAGTAGAGAGAGTAAATTTGTTAAAAAATGTAGTTGAAGTGGTGAATGAATCAGTCAGTCCTTTAAATATTTGTGCAGAAATTATTAATGAGTTACATAAACCAATGGGAATAACATTTTAAAAGAAAAGATATAGTTTCATTTGGTATTAATGAGTTATGGCAAACAGATCTAGTTGAAAAGGACTCTCGAAACTTAAAGGGAATTTAAAAAATACACAAAGGAAAAAATATTTACCAGCTGACACTGTTGTTTTTTCAAAATTCCCTTGGGCTAATCGAGTTATAGATAAACTAGTTAAGAATGCAAGTGATGCTTATCACAAAGTATTTAACATATCATATGTCGAAGACATAATTAGGTCTTTAGATCACTCACCGAAAACTTTAGAAACAGATAATGGAAAAGAATTTTATAGCAAAGAATTTCAAGAATTGGTGAAATAATAATATTAATCATTTAAATTATGTAAGTGAGTTACTTGATCTTTCATTTCACATTCCCCATTGTTTTAAATTGATGATATAACTTCTTCATAAACCCAATATTGAAAATTTTCTGCAGAAGACCGTTTGGATCTCGTGATTAATGCTTCATTAATAAATATTGTTAAATTGTGTACATGTTTGGATGATGTAACTTTGTTGCTACTGAAATTTTCAAATCTTTTACAACATTTTTGTTTAGCATGAAGATGTATGGCATCTCAACAACGATCATATCCTCAAATAAATATTTCCAAAAACAATCAATAATAATTAACACTTGCTTGTCTTTATATGTAAGGTTGTTTCTGATGAGATCAATAATATTTAATAAAAGAGTTTTATTAGAATTTTTTTAATAGAAATTATATATAGATCAGAAGAAGCTCTGAAATTTCTTTATGATTCTGGTTACTCAAATATTCACTATGATACCAAATCTACTGAATTGGGTGATGATGTATTCACAGAAGCTTCAATGTTATTCAAATACACATACAATCTGGAAACAAATGGTGAGTTAATTAATGAATACTCCTATATGTGGTACAAAGGATTCATTTGGTAGCTATAGAACTAGTATGAGTAAATAGAATAAAAAGAATTTAAAAGGCTTCTATAGAGGAACAATTAGATATGTATTAGATATAAAAGAAAAAGTATTTCATTTGTGGCAAAAAGATATACTGATATTAGGTTTCATCTTGATAACTTCAATCCTGATATTTTAATTTCTAATAAAAGACAATTACATAAAAATAAAAATAAATTATATGGTCACCATTGTCCAAAGAATTCGGATGGAAAATGAAATATTTAGGTTATGCATTTGTTCCAATTATGAATCGTGATCTGGTAGAATTAAATATGGATGATGAAGAGTTGTGGTAATTAGAGATTGACAAAAATACAGCAAAACATCAGAAAATTTATTCGAATTTTAGTTCATGAAATTAATGACTCAGTAGGTTTATATCATTCAGATGTTTATGAATCAACAATGTATCTGTACTATAATGGTTCACATTTAGAATAATTGCAAGAGGACATTGACTGTTTTCAAGGTTTCTATGGTAAAAAATGTCAACACAATCGACTACACCGAAATATGCACCAATTGTACCACCTATTAATACAAATGAATTAGTCAAACCATTATGTGAAATTATTAAATTCGATTACTTATTACATACCGATGGGATTTTATATACTTTTGAATAATAAGTATATTCTATAAGAAGTTTTATTTTAATAATAAGGTAGTGACTGAATTCAAAGTTAATAACTATTTAGTTAACATTCTTACCATCAGATTTACAAAGTCTCGATGGATTGTATCAAAGACCCAATAGTGTTGTTATTTTATTTGTTGATTATATGAAGTATAAGACAAATTTACAGACATTAGAATTAGACCCTGACCATCAGAAGTCAATCCAACTGTGTAAATACTGTAACACTGAGAAGTGAATTGATAATTTCACTTCATAAAACTACATAAAAGATGGTTACAGAACGATGGGTAGAAAATGTGTACATCTACATAATGTATAAGTCTACAATGAAAATTAATTCCTTGTGTATGTCGAAAAATGTTTCCAGATATTGTTATATAAGTTATATACAACGAATTCCCACTGAAGATCATTCGAAAATATTATTATCGATGAATGATGATGAAAAACAATAAACTGACACATCAACAGAGAAATAGTAAGTTTTACAAGAAATTTAAGGGTTAAATTGATGTACACGAATCCACCACATAAAGATAACCATAATAGTCTATGTAAAAGGTGTGATTTAGATTATATGACGAATATGGAAAGACGATCATGTCATACTTAATTTTTAAATACCTATTAAGTAAGAATAATTACCAGGCGTTTTTTTTAATCTTAGATTTGCATAAATCTGATAAATTTATTTTTAATAAATAGAAGACTAAAATGGAGAAGTTCACAGCTGTTCCACTTTGTGATTATTGTAAAAGAATTGATTTAAATGGTTATAGCAAATTAAGTACATCATATTTGATTACATTTATACATCCATGTGGAACTCTTTGGGAACAGCTATCTCATGTCTATGCTAATATTTTCGACAATAAAGAAGATTAACCATTGAACAATATATTTCCGTTTTCTGTCAATGTCCTTGCAAAACAAAAAACAGGAAAACAGTTAATGATTATCTTGTTGATAAACAATTTCATGAACGATAACAATTATGAACTTTGAAATAAATTAAAGCGAATTGAAACTAATCATTTCTTAAGTGTGATTATTATGAAAATCGTAACAGATAATGTAAGAATACATCATGGGTTGAATGTAACTTTTAAACGTTTTGTAAGTACCAAATTCAGGCAAGTAAAAATATTTTGGAATTTAAGTATCACACACTAAACTATATGCCCAGAAATGAAACGGAGTTAATTAAAGAATTTAAGAATGGCAAAAAAGATTTTTTTTATCAGGAATTCGTAATTTTCAAGCTCATGCATGCAGATGGACATTAAACACAATTATTGGCTTCCAACTAGGAATTACAGATATCTTCCACTGATAGGATGATCTTACATTGAATTACGAAATAACATGAAAAATAAAAAAGCATGTATTAATGTAAGTAATAATGATTAGAAATGTCTTCTGTGGTCTATAACATCCTGTAGATAAAAATGCAGGAAGGGTAAATATAAAAATGTTGGTAATGATTTCGAAAATTTTGAATTTCCAAAATCTAGACATGTTTCAAGTGAAATTAATTCATATGAAACATAAATTTTATTTGTGGTTTTTGCTTATTCAATTTCAATAGTAAGCAACAACCAGATTACGTTTCTTAGTCGATAAACAATTAAAAGTGGAAACAACAGAAATGTTCATATGTACATTTTAAAAATTATCATGATACACAAAATTGCAATTGTGTTTTGTGCTTATTCTGGAAGTTTACTTTTGAAGATGGATAACATTCAACTATGTCCAGAATATGGAGGACCAAATTTATTGAATGTATAAAACAAGAACTAGAAAATAGTGTATGTATTTATTCTGAAATTGAAGTAGTGTAACCATTAATTCCTGAAGAACAATCAAGATAAGCTACATTTGCACACTGTGTGTCACTATACGAGAAAATTAAAAGGTTTGTCATCATGTTCATTTGACTGGAAAACTTATGAATCCAGTATGTAATAATTGAAAACATCCAAGTTTTATTCCAGTTTCTTTACATAATATCTGAGGATATGTTTAACACCTGTTTCCAAGAGAACATGGTTATTATAAAAAAATAGATGGATTTAACACCTAATAATGAAGATGGATACTACAGTTTTGGTAAGAAGACAAAAAATTTGAAGATGTGGTTTATTGACACAATTAATATTTTGGCTTCTTCACATGAAAAACTTTCATTAAATATGAAGAGAGATCAGACGAAAAACATTAGAACATTTTTCCCAGAAGAACAGTTCAGCTTAGTGATCAGTACAGTTTTTTTATCTGTATAGTTACATTGACTCTTGGAAGAAATTGGAAGAGACACAGTTACTAGCAAAGAAGATTTGACAGTAAACTGAATGACTGTGAAATAACTTATGAAGATTATAAACATGCAAAAAAGTTTGGAAAGAATTTCATAACAAAAATGTAGGTAAAATGGAAATTTCATTATCTGTATACTAAATCTTTTTTATTGTTATTGGCAGATGTGTTTCAAAATTTTAGAAAAGCTTGTATAAATACTTATTTTTTAGATCTATCTTGGTATTTTACAGCACCTGGTTTATCATGGGAGGCAATAATAAAAATAACTTAACAATCACTAAAATTATTGCATGATTATTGTGCGATTTTTACTGTTGAAACAGGAATGAAAGGTGGTATACCAGAGAGTTGTAAAAGATATGACTATGCAAATAATAAATAGATGAAAGGTATGATGTAAAAATAAAATAAAATTATCTGGGACATTTAGATGCAAACAGTTTATACGATTAAGCTATGAGTCAGTTTTTACTATATGGCGAATTTGAATGTGATAAGCCAAATTCTCTTGATTTTAGAAAAGTAAGTGATATTTCTGTCACTTCTTGAGTTGACTGTTTTTTTAAGTTGATTTAAAATATTCAAAAAACTGCAGGAGATATGTAAAAATTTACCAATTACTCCTGAAAATAAATTTGTACCAGAAGCTAAAGAAAGTAAATTAATAACTGCTTTGAATGACAAACATGATTATGTAGTTCAATACATTACTCTTAAACCTTACCCATCTTTAGCAGTGAAAATAACAAAAATACATACAGTCTTAAATTTTAAATAGTCTCACTGGTTCAAAAAGTATATAGACTTAAATACAGAAATGAGGATGAAATCAAGGAATTATTTTAAAAAAACATTTTTGAAAAATGATTAATAATTCCATGTTTGCAAAAACAATGGAAAATTTAGGACACAGGGTGCATATGAAATTAGTTTCAGATTTGGAAAAATGTGACAAATTGATATCTAAATCAAACTTTAATTATTATGTTTATTGATAATCTGGTTGCCACCCATATAATAAGACAAAAATTATATTTCATAAACCCATCTACGTTGCTATGAGTCTACTTGAGTTCTCAAAGGATCTGATGTATGATTTTCACTGTAAAATAATGAAACCAAAATAGGCAGAAAATATTAATTGTGTTATCAGGATATGGAGAGTTACATATGTATACTACAAGTTAAAGGTTTCTAATATGTCAGGAAATCGATGATTGATTACTCTGATACTAGGTGACTATCCAACAGATAATATTTATAATGTTCCACAAGTAAACAAGAAAGTTTTAGGAGAAATGGAAGACTAATGTAATAGAAAAATAATTGAAGAATTCTGTAGATTGAGATAAGAAATGTATGCTTATAAAGTTAGTGACAAATAAGAGAACGATATAAATGATTTAACAAATGTGTTGTTAAAAACAGAACAAGCTTAGAAATTATGAGGATTGTTTTGTTACCAATAGAAGATAGTATTGTGCTCAGGACAATGGAATAAATGTTCTGGAAAATAAAACAGATACATTACCATATGTGCACTACACACTGTAAAAAAATGTAATATAAATTTTTCTACGTGTATATAAATGGAAGCATTTCTGAAAAAGCTCAAAAACATTAAGAATACAAGTTTGTCTTAAAAGATAAGTGAGTTACAAGTAAATGATTTATACAACATTACTGCTTCTGAACATATACCTGCCAGATATGGAGTATTTTTACCTAACAGATATTTAAAAATAACTAGTAACCGAGATCTTCATTTTTTGAAGAAGTGAATATCAAATTGAGATATAAAGGAATGAAGAAACTTAAAAATATTGATAAAGAATTTTATGATTTGGAATTTACACAGAATTTTTTTAAATTTTTTTTTGCTGGTAAATTTTATGATCTTTAAAAGGACAACACGAGGTGGTGCAGCAAGTTTATGGATAAGAAACTATTACAGAATTCCACACGGAAATACATCGAAAAGTCTGCTATTGAAATATATGTATAGAGACACCTGGAAATGAAAGTTACTTGTGAATGTGGTACAATTGTATGTAAAAGTACACTAAGAACGTGAACAATCGACCATTCATAAAAATCTTATCTCTGATAAAGAAGAAAGAATGAGAAACATTTTGGGTAAGGAGTAGAACGTATAAAGACTGTTTTCTTACATTCACCTTTTATATAAAAAGATAATTTTTTATAGTAAAAGAAATATTCATTCTTCTTAACTTTGTATGTCTTTTATATCAAAATATACGTTTTTTAATTAAAATCAATGAGTTAGACATGTATAAAGGACGATAGTACTAGGAATCAGCAAGTACTGCATAAATTTTTCAAAGAAAAGAGTTAGCACGTGAAATGAGGGAACGAGTTCTCTTTAAGAAATTGAGCCAGTACCTTCTGTTTTTCTCAATGGGTTTAGCGCCATCCTGCATAGTCATCTGCCGACCACTACATGGATGGTGTCAGGTGGATACAGGATAGCGCAAACTCAAGTAGCAGTCTGCAACTGCAGCACTATGTACTGCTACTTGCATTCTATGTATCATCTCAGCTAAGGCCGCTAAACGTTGTGGCAGCTGCAGGAAGTTTCACAGTAACAAAACTGCAGCTTTCCTATTGACAAACATCGTCTGAGGTGATGCAGGGGTCGTACCTGGCTAACAAAGCATATCCTTAGGTCTGGTGACCGAATATGCAGCCGCATAGCCCTGAATACAACACATACATCTCCCCTTAAAAAGAGACAGTGCCAGCATCTCAGGGATGTGCTGCACCCAAGAGAGGTGGCACATCACAGCCACTGACGAAGACTGTCAAAAAGAACTTGAACAAAGCAGTACAATCAAAAAATGGTCGGAAATGTGCCTGAGAAATGACCAATATATGGCTGAACACTTTAACACAACATCACGTTCAACAAGCAGTAAACATTAACCAAAAGCAAAAAAAGAATCTGAATAAGAATGCAATGTACAACTGATAATACTGCTGAGAATGTGGTGCAGGACCACTGAATTCTGAGATACGAGAATAGGAAAAGCACACAAACATGTGACAAGAACTTCCAAACGTTCAGTGCAAGGCACATGAATATATTGATCAAAAGCACTAAACATCACAATGGAATGATTCCAATGATAGAAACACTCATAGTCCATGTAGGGGAACAGCAACTGACCTCAACAGACATTGGGGGAGGAGCCCTGGCGTAGGGAAGGTTTGTGGGAAAAGTTTCGTGAAAGTACAACCAAAGATCCAGACAAACACATGACGGAATAGGCGTCACGAGCAGGGACGGTGAGACTAGCAGTGTGGCTGCCAGCAACTGCAGGATCAGCAGTTGAGTTTTCTGCAGTGGCGCCGGCCGGGTCGGCCTTGCAGGTGGCGGCGTTGGCGTCTAGAGGGCTTCCCCTGGCAGGGTCAGCAGCGACTACACAAGAGAGCTGGCGTCGGCGTTGACAAGCCTGGTGACGTCAGGAGGGCTGGCCATAAGGTGGCTGGTGATGCAGAACTGACAAGAAGGAATTTGGCATCATTGTTGACACGGTATGTGATGGGGGGAGGACCAGTGATGACTGGACTGACAAGAAGGTGAGCGTCGTCGTCGACAGGGCTGGCGATGACAGGGGGGTAGGTCGTGTCAGGGTCGGCAGCGACTGACCTGGCGACGACAGGGCTGATGAGTACAGGTCCAGCCACAACAGGGCTGTTGTCGACAGGGCTGGTTTCTGACTGCGTCACTAGGAAGGGACAGGCCAATGGCATTGGGACTCCTGTTATAGAACTCTGTGAACGCAAAACCAGATACTACACAGTGCGACAACATTGTAACCCACCTGACCAAAGGTGGTCCAGCCCGCCAGTCACAAAACTCGTGGACACCCATTCTAGACATTGTTCATTATTAAGCACACTCAAATACTGTGCAGAATACAGTCAGTTTTTAGGTACATGTATCTGTCGGCCAAAGGCGACTGTCAGTTATTGTCCTCCAAACCAGAGTCTGGAAATAACTGACAACAAAAAAATATATATATATATCTGTACCCCCACATAGCACATTCACCCAGTGGCCTAGGGATAGCTTCTTTGATTAGTAGCAGTGGCGGCCGAAGATTTCCGGCACAAGAAGTCACCCTCATTCAACCAACGGCCTTGGGAAAGTGGGCTGAGAAGCGGAAAGAAGTTCAGAGCACACTGTGGATGTGTTCGGCGAGTGCTTCGCTTGTTTTGGCGTTTTTGGTGGGAAAAAGTGGTCGGAATGATCTGTTACGTTAAGCAATAAAGACTAGCTCGGAGACTATAGTTTGGCCGTGAGAGTTTTTTTCTGTGATAGTGAATGTATTCTTGCGTGCCGTGTGCCAAGTTTCGTCGGCGGAACGGAAGCCCACTGCCTTCTCTGTCGGCTGCGACGCGTTGCGCCTTCTGCTGACAGCTGCGGTCTACTCAGCAAACGTCGTCTACGGGAAGCTGGCTGCAGGTATTGTCAACTGCCGGTTGGCTCTTGCTTCTTGGTGTTACCTACTAACAGCGCGGCAATATGTGGAACATACCACAAAGCGTGCTGCGTTTAACGGAACTGGTTACACTCGATTTACAGACGAACTACACGTGCAACGGATCCGGAATTCGGGAATTGGCTGCCGTACAGCAAATTTCATCTGGTGCGCGCTCTCTTTGACTCACTTTGTGAAGCATTTGCGACGCATGCATCGATGTTTGACTAAGTTAAACTCCACGTCTGCGAATATACGCCGACACTGGAGCATACAACCAAGTCCACGCTGGCGGCAGCCACTGCTTCTTTCGAAAATGCCGCATATCAGTCGGAGGACGTCGAAACAGTGACGCAACTCCGACGGGCAAGAGCACATGGGCAATATGACGAGTGGTATCCAGCAAAGAGTTAATTCCAAATGAGATCTGAGCGAAGTTCGAGAATCAACTAAAACAAAAAAGAGTGTCAACCACGATTACCTGGCAGCTTAGAGACAAAATCTGGGCACTCGCAGTAGGTCAAGCAAGGCTTTGTTGACAAAATGAATAGCTCAGAACTAAAAGCACCAGACTCAGAAAAGAACTAGAGGTTGCAAACACACCAGATGCCCAGGGATGCATTCAGCGGCTGAAGAAAGAAATAGCGGAACTCAAATCTGCAGTGGCTGTGGCTGCCGGTCCGACTGCAGAACCTAAAGGCCAATTACAAGAACTCATTCAACAAACAAAAGCTAAACAGTCCAGCACACTTTTCTTTAAATCAGAAACCAACGAAGATGCCAGGACCATTAGAAAAACAATTACTAAAACAATTAACCCCAAGCAAGACAAATTAAAAGTTAATCAATCAGGCCTACAGTAAACACGGTAACAATTGAAACAGAATCACAAGTAGACAAAAAAAGACAATAAAAAACAGCACAGGTTAAGGAAACTAGGAGTAAACAAATCAAGAGGTTCAGAACCTTGCTGTCAGTGCACCCAGTCTCAACATATTTAACTGACCAGGAATTCTTAGAAGAGCTAGACGAAATAAACCTTAGTGAACACATTGCTGAAGACGAGTTCTGTAGCGAGCTTCAAATAAAATTTAAAACAGGACTAAAGCACAAAAGGATAATAAATAATATTTGAGAAGCGTCACCAAGAGTACGATTACTGCTGCTTCCAAAAGGAAGGGTTTTATTTAGTTGAATCTTCGTATATCAATGACTTTGTTGCTGCGCAAAAGTGTCTTAACTATTGCGGCTTCGGTCGCCCATCGAAGCGTTGTGACAAGGACGCAGTACGCGGGACATGTGCAAAACCGGGCCACAAAAAGTCCGAATGCCGGCAGGAGAATCCTGTAGGCTGTACATTATGTAATCGCGGACATAGAACAAGGGATAAGGCAGGGGGGCCAGACTGTCCTACATACAAATAGCTCTACGAAAGACAAATCGAGCGCATCAAGTGCCATGTTGTGGACAACGCCCATATTAATTGCTGTCACAAGCCCACCGCCCCTAACACACACAGGAACAAACGTAACTAATAAAACAAACAGGCAAAGTTACAAATGGCCGTAGACTCGAATGAGAGGCTAGTGGTGAACTTTGTGTCGCGTCAACACATGGAGTTATTACAACCCCTAAATGCATATATTAATACCAATGTAATGCCTCTATTCTGGGAGACAATACAATTCAGGCACTTCAGCATTACCGACTATACAGACGATATGTGCATGCAGGAACAGTTGAATATGAAGTAGTCAGGCACCTGAAACATCACGTTTGATTGGACCATCTTCCAGGCTGGCAGGCTGGTCTCCTCTTAGGAGTTGACGAACTGGAAGACGAAATACTACGAGATAGTACATAGAAACGTAACGACGTCCTTGAACACCCTGAGAACGAAGATATCACAGAGTTCATAAGAAATATAACGCCACAGACATAGACAAATGCGCACTGGGCGCGCAAAAAGTAGAATATGATACAACGAAATGTAGACCCTATATTACACCAGTTCGCTTTGTCTACGGGGGGCAGCATACACAGAAAAAAAAACAAAAAAACAGTGAGGTAGCTGAACAGAAAGACACTTCGAGCAGCAGCACAACTCCAGACACAACCACCCCAGAAACGGACAAACACTAATCAGCTTACATGACCAAGTCCCCGGTAGAGATCGAAAACAACATGTCACCATCAGCGGAAATGCTCAGAGAAAACACATCAAAACTCCACACTTCCAAAAACCATAAAGCGGGGAAAACATGCTACACTATAAAGTTACTCGAAATCGGAGTAACAAATGAACAGTGAAGAACACCAACCAGACACAACCAAAGTCCCCAAGCTGAATACCGTTAATCACGTAGATTACGAAAACTTAGAAGTTAACCTACAGCTTAGCAGACTACAAAAAAAGGATGTATTTCAAACATGTCTTCGCTATGTAATACAAACAAAGCATGAAAACTGGGATAAAAGCTGCTTCCAAACTACAGAGAAAACTGACAGGATGATCTTAAGAGTTGAAAATCTCCCAACGAACCCCAAAGAACTACCTCAGCTTTTAGGGGACGCATGTGCGGGAAGAGGAGGGGGCCTAAACCTAGGGAAAGTATTCAAGGACTTCGTGAGGGCACATGGGCATGTGTTTCTGGATTTTAAAGAATCCACACCCAACTATTTTTAATTCACTTGATACCCCTTCTGAAGGTAATACACTGAATTACCAGGATCTTCCTGTCAGGAGGAAGATTTCGGAGCTCCCCTTACATTACACCACAATGGCAGGAACACCAAACGCGAAAGCCGCTATAGTACTCGTATTAGACAGTAAAAACATTATAGAAACACTGATCACCCAATTTTGCTCTGAACACATCGTCACAGCAGAAATAACAGGCTGACAGGATGTATGGCTCAAGTCGTCTATACACGCTCAATACTCGTATGATATAGAACCTTTCTTAGACGAAATAAAAGACATTGCACGACATTCAGAAAGAAAAAGGCTCTAATCGACATCAACGCAAAATCCCCCTTATGGACCTCAGAACTGACGACAGAGGACAGCTACTGCTTGACGTGGTAAATGAATGCAACGTCTTCATACCGAATAGGGAGGAAGAGCCACTTACCTACTGCGGACACGTCGGTGACGTAAGTAACATGATCTTTCTCTAGGGGACGCAAAATCTCTTCCACTGATCAACACATTGAAGGTATTAGACAGAGCCACACACAGCGACCACAACGCAATCGTCATAACAGCAGACAGATATTTCAGTACGCATAACATGGTCCATGAACAGCGGTATTTACTCATAGGAAGGGCCTACTGGCAAAAAGCTCGAGATATTGTTGAGCCGTCATCACTGCACACTGTTCAAGACATTATAGATTACAAAGCGCATGTACTGCCAGAGGTCCTACAAAGAGCAAAGGAAGCAGCTACACTACAGGCAAAAACTGCATGGGGACAGAAACAGCCGTGGTCGATAGAACTGGCAAGATTAAGGAAGGATTCATCAGAGAAAAGAAAGTAATACCAACAAGCAAAGACAGCTCCTGAAAGATTGATAAGACTCGACCTGTATCGTGACGCTAAACGGAAATACTAAAAACAAGCAAGACTACTACACCAATTTCGTCAAAACCCAGCTACAGAACGACATCTGAGGTTAACCATTCAAGATAGAAACAGAACGGTTAAGACACCGACAGCCCTGTAAACATGCGCGACTGCTACGGTCGCAGGTTCGAATCCTGTCTCGGGCATGGATGTGTGTGATGTCCTTAGGTTAGTTAAGTTTAAGTAGTTCTAAGTTCTAGGGGACTGATGACCACAGCTGTTAAGTCCCATAGTGGTCAGAGCCATTTGAACCATTTGATTTGAACAGCCTGTCGACACTAAACACGCTGACGGTAGGATGACCAGAGGATGGAGAAGCATAGCACAATATGTCCTGAACAGGCTCCTCTCAGATGACGACCCCAACAAGACGAGCGACACCAGACTGACCTAAGAGAGACGATGGGCAACTATACACCAGTGACAGTGTAACTATACCATTCTTTCCCCTCCCCAGGGACCTCCCTCCCCCCCCCCCCCACCTCCCAGGCGATTTTCCTGCAGAGAACCGGGAAAACACTCCCTCCCCCCTCCTCCTCACTCCTTCCGCATTTCTCATGCCAGATCCTCTTGCCAGCGCTAGCCACGACCCACAACCATCCGTCTGTAGCCTCCTCAGGCAATCAACACCCAAACGCACCAAGCTGCATCTTGCACAAGCAAATATCCAATCTCTGCCAGCTCACTTCGACGAGTTCAAATATATATTTCAAACTACTAATATACACGTAATACCTTAGTCAGAGACTTGGCTCAAACCAAGTGTTCCCACAACTTCCGTAAACCTAGACGACTATATCTTTCTCAGGCACGAGACAGATGAAACAGACGAGAGGGTGCAGTAGGGGTGTGCATATGCCCTGATTTATCACCTATTATGCTACATACATCCGACAATAATGTAGATAAACAAGAGGAATATATGCTCATAGAGATCAAAGTCCTTAACAGAAAGTTCTTAGTATGTGTCCTTTACAAACTTCCTAAAGGAGGTGGGTTCGCCTGCTTCGAAACTGCCCTCTCAAGTCTCGATCGTCATATGAACATGTAATTATAGCAGGTGACACAATTTTCTGCGCAATAGTCCTTCCAGTGGGAAATTGAAGAGGATGCTTTCTTCCTCAAATACGACGCTAATTCAGCTGGCACCTACTCATCACACGACTATCAGTCACACTTTCATAGATATATTTGCAACTTAATCTCCAAACAGAATAATCCACACCTCTCAAATATCTGCGCCTGGCATGTCTGCCCATGACATTATTTTCATGACATATTCACTAGAATGTCCTAGAAAGGAACAAAAACTGTCTACATACCGAGACTTCAAACGCATAAATTCGCCTGAAATTTACGTTAAGCTTAGGCATGTCCGTACATTAACTGACAATAGATGTAGACCAGCTATCCTGTGGAAAAGTCTTCGTAGTCTCAGTTTAGGCAAAATAAAAGTGGCAGAAAATCCCATGGTCCCAGCTGAAGAACTAAACCGATTCTTCACATTACCTACAACCACAACTGAACCGATAAAGAAAAAAACAGAGAACCATTACTTCATGGGGATGAACGACTGTACCAAAGAAAATTCTATCTACAGCACGTTACTTGCAATACTGTCAAGAAAGCCAGCATGCGGATTAGATCAGCATCTACTGGACATGATGGCATCAGTATCCAGATAGTAAAACTTATTATTGATCCACTACTGCCCTCTGTAACAGACATTATCAACGATTCCTTAATCACAACTGTCTTCCCTGAGGCCTGGAAACTGGGACAAATTAAGCCACTGCCTAAAAAGGACATTGCCACAGCACCCTCTGACTACCGCCCCATCTGCATTCTTCTTGCACTATCAAAAGCAATTGAATACGTAGTCCATGACCAACTCACCAACTACCTAACTACTAACAACCTACTAGACGAATACCAATCACGTTTCCGTAAACATCAAAGCACAACATCCGCATTGATGAAGGTGATGACCTGAAATTTGCCATGTATAGACAAGAAGCGACTATTATTTGCTTCTCAGATTTCAGGAAAGCGTTTGATACTGTCGACTTCAACATCTTACTTGCCAAACTTAGCGGTCTAAATTTCTCACCAAGTGCAGTGCAATGATTTTGCTCATACATGATGTCTCGTCAGCATCGCGTCCTGTCTGGGAATATAAAATCACAATGGCAGCAGGTAGTGTCAGGCATTCCTCAAGGCTCAGTATCAGGTCCTATATTCTTTTCTCTGTATGTCAATGATGTGTCATCAGTTCTGACCTATTGCAAATAGCACATGTATGCTGATGTCCTTCAGTTGTATCTAAGTGCAAAACAAATCAATCTTAAGAAAGCTATTGAAAATTTCAGTCCCGACCTCAATGCACTATCAAAAAATAACATAGGACTAAAACTCAACTCACCTAAAACCCAAGCGGTTCTTGTTGGTCACTCTAAGCTCATTAGCCAAAACATCGGGAATCCATAGCATCTCTAATCCTAAATGGAACAAATAAAAATTTCTCTCCCTCAGCAAAGAGTCTGGGAGTAATAATAGATGAAAGTCTAAATTGGACAGAGCACGTAACTGCAGTGTGCAAGAAAGCAGCAGCATCCCTTAATGCCCTACAAAAATATAAAAAACTCTTCCCTTTCGATCTGAAAAAGAAATTAGTACAAACGCTTATACTCCCAATCACCGACGACAGCGATATCATCCTACAAGGTCTCTCTCAGGAAAATTCGCGACGTCTGGAGGTGGTCATGAATGCCTGCGTCCGATATATCTGTGACGTTCGACTTTTTGATCACATTTCACCAGCATATGCACAACTGTCCTGGCTGTGTGCAGACAAACGCAGAGATTTCCATACAATCTTATAAATGTACATGTCCCTCATATATCTCCTCGCTCTTAACGCTCATGTCTGAACAACATGACAGAAGCACATGTTCTCATCATAACAAAATCCTCTCTGTTCCACTACATCGCTCAGTCACCTTCTAGAAGTTCTTTACAGTAGCAAGAACCCGACTCTGGAATAACCTCCTTCGTTATATTAGAGAACTTAAAAAATGTCTGGCTTCAAAAAACAGTTAATGGCGTATCTACCTAAGCAACAGTAATGCCTTCCTCTGTACATAAATGCACTTCACCCCATTACTTCCTTCTTTCCTATTAGATCTTCCTCAGTTCCTAGTTTTTTCTTAACTGATGCAGCCTCCTTAAATCTCCCTTCCTCAAAACTCGCTATACCAGTAAACAACTACTTTATACACCAATATATTAATGTACATCTGCACAAATCTTCATTACTATTGCCAATTTTTCTCGTGTTTACCATTACTATTTCATTTTTTCTTTTACTGTTAGTATTATTGCTTTTATCATAAATTGTATGTATAGCAGCTGTTGCAAAAATACTGCCAGTGTTTACTTTATTAGGTCTTAGTCATTAATCTTTGTTCATATTCTCTCTAGATTAATCTACTTTTCTTATTCAAACTACTGTCATGACGTAACTATGATGTGTGAAATGCTGCTTGTGTGGAACACTGGTCCAATGTAAGAGAGGGCCTCATGCCCCTAATCTGATTAGGTTAAATAAATAAAGAAGACCAAGAAAAAGCTACTGAATATCATGTAGTGTCCTGACATGTAACATTCCACGTAATATATCAATACACCCAAAAACAGTAAAATAAATTAACACAAACTATTTCAGATAAGAATAGCACAAAGTTCTAGCGAGATCTGCTCATCTGAAATAGGTAGAAATAGGCTATCATCCACCAACAAGCTACTTATATGTTACACATCTAAATATAGTATATCACTTCACTCTACATATAGCAACTTACTTTCACCACTGCAGTGTATTAATTTTTCTTTTAATTTTTCTTTGACGTTTGCATTATATAGATTATATTCTCATCAACTAGGCAGAAACAAATTACACAGAGCCACTTTAACAACGGTTAAGCATTCAATACTTTCTAACCTTAGAGAAATTTTTATATATTATGTTCTTCATATTATTTACAAAAGCATTAACAACTGTATACCAATACGTTTGTAAAAACAGGAAGAATTTTCTGTTAGATTTAGAAGCATTTGACCCAAGGAAGCATTTCGAGGAAGTGGGTTACTCTGAAAGAAATAAAGAAAAACTTTACTGCCCTTTGAGTGGGAAACTGCCCCTACAGGAGGAAGAATCAGTAATGATCAACGACCTGAGGATGCAGAAGGCAATGGAAAGCACTACATTAAACACATATAATGTGTATCCACGAGACATGTGGCCAGTAATTCACACTGTGTGAGGATGATCTCTACATTCGCAAAAGATTCCGGATTAGTTCCCCATTCGGATCTCTGGGACGGAACTGTCAAGGGGGAGATGACCATGAGGGAAAGATTGAATAACCAACGAAAGGACAACATTCTACGAGTCGGGGCGTGTACGATACGTTACGAATAGGAAGGTAGGACAGAGAGTGAGTTTCTGTGATCAGTTCAGCGACAGGGTTGTTCTCATCAGAAGCGATAAAAGACCAACACCGACAGCAAGATTTCAGTTATACATGCCAATATCTCGAGCAACGGGTGAAGACATAGAGTAAGTATCTGGGGACATTCGATGGGTAGTTCAGTACATAAAGGGAGATGAAATTCTCATAGTCATGGGGACTGAAATGTAGTTGCCGGGAAGGCTGTAGAAGAAAGGCTTATGGGAGAATAATGATTCAAAATTGTAAAATATGTATTGGAATTTGATACACGTCTTAATCTCCTCCTCCCCCTTCTCTTTGCACTTCTCCTCCTCCTTGGTAGTAGAAACGAAAGAGGAGAAAGACTAATTGAGTTCTGCAGTCTATATCAGTCGGTATAACGAATACTCAGTACAAGAATCACAAAGGCCAAGAGATATGGGAAGATTTATTACATCATGGTGAGGCAGAGATTCCGTAGTCAGATACTGGATTGTAAGGCCTACCCAGGAGCAGATATAGATTCAGATCACAATTTAGCTGTGATGGAGAGTAGGCTGAAGTTTAGGAGACTACTCACAAAAGATCAGTGCTTAAGGAAGTCGGATACATAAATACTAAGGAATGAAGAAATACGCTTCAAGTTCTCTGAGGCCGTAGACACTACAATAAGAAATAGCTCAGTAGGCAGTACAGTTGAAGGTAAACGGACATCTCTAAAGACGGCAATCGAAGAAGTTGGAAAGAAAACCGTAGGTACAAGGAAGCTAACTGCGAAGAAACAACGGAGAACAGATGATATACTTCAGCTGACGATGAAAGAAGGAAGCTGTGGTGTCACCGCCAGACACCACACTTGCTAGGTGGTAGCTTAAATCGGCCGCGGTCCATTTAGTACATGTCGGACCCGCGTGTCGCCACTGTGCGATCGCAGACCGAGCGCCACCACAAGGCAGGTCTCGAGAGACAGAATAGCACTCGCCCCAGTTGTACGACGACTTTGCTAGCGACTACACTGACGAAGCCTTTCTCTCATTTGCCGAGAGACAGTTAGAATAGCCCTCAGCTAAGTCCATGGCTACGACCTAGCAAGGCGCCATTAGCCTTACATAGTTTGATAGTTATCGTATGAAATGTCTCATCAAGAATGCTGTAATTCACATCAAAGAATAAAAGATAAGTATTCGAGGAGCTGCATACTTTTCTTATGAGAATTCACTACTTATCCTGTTCCAGAATTCACGCCCGTCTGCGTTAGATAGCGTGCATTTAGGCCTCCTATATCTACAAGGTGTTGGCACATTTACCAACACATCAGAAGCACAAAAATATTCAGGGAAATTTCGGGAAACAAAAATACAAGTCAATTAAGAACGAAATAAACATGAAGTGCACGGAAGCCAAGGCAAAATGACTACATGAAAAATGTGAAGAAATCGAAAAAAAAAAGATTGTCGGAAAAACGTATTCACCACATAGAAAAGTTAAGATTCCCATTAATAGACGCATGTGTTCTCCACTAAAACTAATCTTACCCTTAGGAAGGCCGCTGTCATATGGACGAAACGTCGGTTTTATAGCTCACGTATTTTATTGTATTTCGTATTACACAATGATGCACTACAACACCCTGAAGAAGTGCAGTCACCTATGTTCCTGTTATATGCAAAGCCTAATAACGTTGTAAGTATGTCTAATCAGCGAACCCATCAATGCTTCGAAGTTGTCAAATATGTATTGGAATTTGGTACACGTACTAATCTCCTCCTCCCCCTTCTCTTTGCACTTCTCCTCCTCTTGTGTTTCTTTTCCCAGCTCCTCCTCCTCCCCCTTTCTCTGCCCACCGCCCACTCCACCATTATTTATCCTACTACTCCTCTCTACGTCCATTTGCTCTCTCCCTATCCATCTCCTCTTCCCACACTCTCTTCCAAAACCTTCTCTCTGTATTTCTTCTCTTCCTGTGTCTCTTTGTCCTCCTCCTCCCCCCTCTCCTTTCCCCCCTCCTCCCCCTTTCCTTGCGCATCTACTCCTTCCCTCACTCTATGTCCATTTCTCCCCCCCCCCCCCGGCCATGCCCGTCACCTCTTCACCCTTTCTCTGATCTTAAGCTTTGTTTATTACTACTGCAAACAAAATGTTGCTAGCGAAATGAAAATATTAAAAATGAGTGGGTAAACTGACTGGGATAGTTGGTCTTCAGGGTATGAGAGAGATCCCTGCAGCTGCTGGATCTGTGAGGATACTAGCGTCAATGACAGATATCGCACATTTTAGTCCGCAAATGCGTACGACTTCAAAGTTTAGAGTGAAACAATCTAATGGGAAACCTGCTATCGTCCGTGAAACTGATTGCGAGAAAGAAAAGTAAACTTCCCCTTTTCACAGGACAGCACTGAAAAGCACAGCATTTTCTTTCTCGCAGTTGGTTTTTTGAAGTATAGTGAAGATGGTTGTATAGACTAAACCAAAACAGAGAAGCTCCTGTTAGCATGGACTCTGGATATCAACTGCGTTTTTTTAATAATAGGAACCCCCATTTTTTATTACATATTCGTGTAGTATGTAAAGAAATATGAATGTTTTAGTTGGACCACTTTTTTCGCTTTGTGATAGATGGCGCTGTAATAGTCACAAACATATGGCTCACAATTTTAGACGAACAATTGATAACAGGTAGGTTTTTTAAATTAAAATACAGAACGTAGGTACGTTTGAACATTTTATTTCGGTTGTTCCAATGTGATACATGTACCTTTGTGAACTTATCATTTCTGAGAACGCATGCTGTTACAGCGTGATTACCTGTAAATACAACATTAATGCGATAAATGCTCAAAATGATGTCCGTCAACCTCAATGCATTTGGCAATATGTGTAACGACATTTCCTCTCAACAGCGAGTAGTTCGCCTTCCGTGATGTTCGCACATGCATTGACAATGCGCTGACTCATGTTGTCAGACGTTGTCGGTGGATCACGATAGCAAATATCCTTCAGATTTCCCCACAGAAAGAAATCCGGGGTCGTCAGATACGGTGAACGTGCGGGCCATGGTACGGTGCTTCGACGACCAATCCACCTGTCATGAAATATGCTATACAATACCGCTTCAACCGCACGCGAGCTATGTGCCGGACATCCATCTTGTAGTAACATCGGTAGAACATTACGTAGGAAATCAGCATACATTACACCATTTAGATTGCCATCGATAAAATGGGAGCCAATTATCCTTCCTCCCATAATTCCGCACCATACGTTGACCCGCCAAGGTCGCTGATGTTGCACTTGTCGCAGCCATCGTGGATTTTCCGTTGCCCAGTAGGGCATATTATGCCGGTTTTCGTTACCACTATTGGTGAATGACGCTTCGTCGCTAAAGAGAACGCGTGCAAAAAATCTGTCATCACCCCGTAATTTCTCTTGTCCCCAGTGGCAGAACTGTACACGACGTTCAGAGTCGTCGCCATGCAATTCCTGGTGCATAGAAATATGGTACGGGTGCAATCGATGTTGATGTAGCATTCTCAAGACCGACGTTTTTGAGATTCCCGATTCTCGCGCAATTTGTCTGCTACTGTTATGCGGATTAGCCTCGACAACAGCTAAAACACCTACTTGGGCATCACCATTTGCTACAGGTCGTGGTTGACGTTTCACACGTGGCTGAACACTTCCTGTTTCCTTAAATAACGTAACTATCCGGCGAACGGTAGGTACACTTGGATGATATCGTCCAGGATACCGAGCAGCATACATAGCAAACGCCCGTTGGGCATTTTGATCACAATAACCATACATCAACACGATATCGACCTTTTCCGTAATTGGTAAACGGTCCATTTTAACACGGGTAGTGTATCAAGAAGCAAATACCGTCCGCGCTGGCGGAATGTTACGTGATACAACGTACTTACACGTTTGTGACTATTACAGCGCCATCTATCACAAAGCGAAAAAAGTGGTCCAACTAAAACAGTCATATTTCTTTACGTACTACACGAATATATAATAAAAAAGGGGGGTTCCTATTTAAAAAACGCAGTTGATAACCGTTTGACCTATGGCACCGCCATCTAGAGGGCCAACCATAGCACCATCTGGTTTCCCCCTTCAAGCAAGACGAGTTTCGTTCGTTGTAGTTTTTTCGTTTGATGCTCATTTCGTGAGATATTTGGCCCGGTCACTATCAATGGACCACCCTGTATATTACGCATGTACTAGTTGATGTATCTGGCACTGCCTGTGTATTCCTTTTCCCAATATTTTATTACAGACGAAAACTAAATATGAGCAGTGTTTGTCGTGTAATATCAAAAAATGTTCATTTCCATGTGTTTGTGAAATCACCTTTGAAGTTAAGAAACAACCTTAGAAAGAAATGTGCATAATACACAAATGTATATCTACATTATACTTTTCAAATACGCTTGGCGCCGCTCCTTCGCGTGTCTTAAAATGCAAGTTCTCTATAGCAACGCCTCTATATAGCTCTAAAGACCGCTACAATTTTCGCCTACAGTCGTTTGTGCTACGTAGTTAAGAGCTGTCAAAAGCGCTGCCAGGTTCAGGGATTTCTTTAAGTTGCCTCGAATGTAGGGCTATCTTAGTACTAAAGAATAACGTCTCAGAACTTGATGCATGACGTGACATTTTTTCAATCATCTCAGTTTATAACGTCATGTCTGTTGAACTATGTGTCGTACAATGATATATTTGTGTAGGTACATTCAGCGGCATATGTGGATATGGTCTCAAAATTTTATTGAGAATAGAGTTAGTAGCACATAAGTACTAAATTTAAACACCGTACAAGATGGAGCAGTTATTTACGTCTCTCATTGTTTATGACGACATATCTCCTGAAATTTTACGGGGAGTGCTGCATTATCATGTTCGTGACCAAATCGGCAAAGGGTCCCTCTAACACCCACAGCTCGGCAACACCCTCGGCAGAACCTACGCGCCTTTATTGAGCACTTTACAAATGTACCTCTCAGAACTTTGACACCGATTCAGCATAGTATCTGCTCTACCGTCTGAGTCTTACGCAACTCATTCGACACATCTTACGTGTGGTTCCCCTACCTTCAGCAACTACAGCAGCTGGGAGACTAAACTGGTATCGAATTTTCCGACGGGTACATTTTGAAAGTGCCCAGCAAAGGTGCATGAGTTTCCCCAAGAGTGTTGCCGAATTAATGGGTCCTCGAGAGAAGGTTTTGCCGCTTTATTCACCCACATGATATCGTAGCGCCCCCCTCCCCCCTTCCTGCCACGAGATCACGCCACAATATTACATGGAACAGGTGCGACGAAATAGCATAAAATCTCTCCGCTGCTTCGCATCACGTTCAAACTTCGTCGAATGGTTTTTCCCTAGTGGTTCTACCTTGTACACCAGAGCAAAAATTGCATTCGTACTACATTCCAAAGGAGTCAGATCAAGTACAATGGAGTTGCAGCTCCACTCTGACCTTAGAGTAGGGTTGAATCGCCCAAGAGGTGGCAGCAGTGTCAAAAGTTGTCAAGAACGTCGTCCTGTTGCTTATAGAAGGGCAAACTGTCCTTTTCGAGAGTGAAATGAGTGGTAGTCAACACACCCTTTTAAAACACCCCCTGAGACATTTTCGCGTCGACTCTGAGCAGCTGTATGTTTGAAATGTTTCCTTCGGCCACCCATAGGAAAAGTGCGTCATTTCAACGCTGGATGTCCAGTTCTTACCTGCAACAAAGAGGCGGCAAAAGACGAGATGAAATGTAGGTAAGAGGGGTTGTGACGACCTCTACATCGTGTGAAATTTCAGCTGTGGCGCTGAGCAGAATTGTGGTGAAATTTTGTGCCAATGTCACTTCGTTAACCCAGCTTAAAGCTAACATGAACGTCTAAGCTGTGGCCTTCTTTCGCATTTGTAGACACCCAGCTGTTTGAAGCGTCTCTCGGATCTAGTGTCATGTTGCAGAGTACCATGCTTTTGCACCATCATAGAAGAAAGTTTTAGGCATCTTTATCCAAATATCAAACTTATGCCTCAGAACAGGAGATAATTACGGGGTTTCGAGAAAGTGATCCTTAAATTTTGCTACGCAATGTGTGTTACACATACTTTTAATATTTTTGATGATATATTTGCGCAGTAGACAAATGTGCCTTCTGTCATACATCCTGTAACAGTTTATTTTCACAAGATGGAGACAAAGACTTGAAAAAAGATCGTAGAACTACCTCTCAGCAATGTACAAGCCACTCGAAACATCATTAGCAACGTTAGAGTCAAACATTAAGCTGTGCTCAGATTCTTTTGTGAGTAAGGCGCCTCTTCGTGAAAAACAGGAAGGTCGGTCCCCACTTTGCTACAAATTTCCATTAGTGAAGACGTAGTCATCGTATTGGAATTCAGCATTTCTGAACGTTAGTTCACTGCTCACATTCTATGTCATTGCAGCGTCACTGATTTCCTCCTCATGACCTCCATTAATTTCACGTCAGAGAAAGTAACTCAATTGGTATCTAACATTGACTAGAAAGGTTACTCCATATGTGTGGTTTTGTGGCCCCTCTTCAGGCTATGAGTAATGTACGGCTGTAGTTTTGTGTCGAGTGTTTGTCGTCGCTCTGTCTGAAGGCATAGATAAGGGGCTATGTGATCGGAAAAGGTCGTAAATTGTCCGGCCTCTTACTATGGTTGAAAGTACGTGATCGCTTCGTACATGGGCAAAAGCTTAAGATCATAAGCACTCGATTTCCATTGAGAAGTGGGAGCTTATGCGAGACGAAGTGTTTACCAAGAGCCACAAAACCGCAGCAAAAGCTGTCTGACAGGCTTCACCTGCAAACGCCAATGCAGGGTGCGCCCGAGGTGCAGCATGAGCTAGGATTTGCTTCGCTATATTAAAAGCAGCCTAATTTCATTTGACAAGTGGGCAGTGAATTCCCCTTGGTCTTTGGTCCAGCAGGCGTTGCAGTCAGTGGCTCCTGAAACTCTCCTGAGTAGGGCAGACGTCGCAGGTAAAAATTCAATATCTCCAAGAAACGACGTACATCTTTGGTGGCTTCTGGGATCTTCATGATACCTTCAACTTTCAGCAGTAGTGGCAATTGCCCTTCAGGCGAAATAAGACGGCCTGGAAAGCTGATCTGAAGTTTACCGAAAGCATACTTAGATGTGTTCATATCGCGCTGTGCTATACAACTGAAAATCTCCACCAGGTGTTGCTGACGCTGTGCCACTGTAACCGAAAAGGGGAGGATATCACCCAGGTATGCAAAGCAGAATGACAGTCCCTGCAGCACAGAGTCAATGAACCTCGACCTTGTTTAAGCGGCATTGCTCAGATCAAATGTCATAAAGATTCTCGAAGACTGTAGCAGTCTTTGGAATATCTCCATCCGACACAGAAATTTACATAAAACCCTTTACGTAGCTCAATAGGCAGAACACAGTTGTACCACTGACAGCATACTTGTATTTCAGTAACAGAGTCTCTGGATATGCACGTGGAATTCATCTTGCTTCCAGCACGACTAATCACCACCCGGGTTTAAGCGCTAAGCTCTTTGAGCACCAGATGGAGGAGTTAAGCCCGAGGACTAGAAGAAGGGCGAATAACATCTTCCCTGAGCACTCAGTTAACTTAGCCTTTTCGATTGCGAGATTCTTGCCGTATCTACCTCGAGCCAGGTGGTTGGGTAATGAGTGGAAACAAGTCGAGCAATTCCGCATATTTGCTTTTTGCCGCCTGCAATAGTTTGGCGCTATGAATCGCTGCACTAAGTCGGAATCCAGTAGTAGAAAATTCGGTGACACTGTTAGCG
Organism: Schistocerca serialis cubense; assembly: GCF_023864345.2. NCBI lineage: Eukaryota > Metazoa > Arthropoda > Insecta > Orthoptera > Acrididae > Schistocerca > Schistocerca serialis. The sequence goes on along the minus strand of NC_064641.1, from coordinate 328,933,644 downwards.
AGCTGTGCATTTGCTGCCTCAGATAACAGGGTGGCAGGATAATGGCTGGAAACTGGTTCAGCAACTCGGCGTATCTGCTGTCTGCCTCCTGCACTACATTGGCGCTATGGGTCACTGCAGTGCGTCGGCATCCAGCAGTGGAAATTCTGGTGACACTGTCGACTAGGTGTGCATTTTCTGCCTCGGGTAACAGGTGGTAACACGCCAGGAAGTCGACTCTGATTAATGGTACCGTGACATCCCCTACAATGAAATTTCAGACAAGACACGGCGCAGCCTCATTGAGCGCAATATATCGCATACCGTAAGTAGCTATCGATGAGTCGTCAGAAATCCAGAACGAAGTTGGGGGCCGGCAGTTGAGTCCATAGGAAAATTCTGAAATATGGACCTGTATCCAAAAAGGAATATCAGTTTCGTCACTAGTAGAGAGACGCTGAGAGAATGTCAAGTAATCGGATGCGCCTATGTCAGAGACTGCCACTGCCGTCTGCATATGGGCAAGGTGAAGTGCACTAGCGCCCTTGATCCCCAAAAGAAGCCAATACTTTGCAGGTGACAGCACCGCGCCACTTTTAGCCAGAGCGTTCACTTTGTCTGCCGTGCGCATCACTGCTGATACGAGAGACCGATGCTGGTGCCGCAGCAGTGCCGACTACTGACGGCATCGTTGCATCCTGATCCTGTGAGACAGATATGCAAGGCCCTCCATCAGACATTTCTGGCTGAGATGCTACTACGGCTTTAATCTGATCCGAAAAACGCCTCTCCCAGAGCATACGAAGTCGTGTGTGGGGTACAGTTCCCGCACCAAATTTACTACGCTGGTGCCTCAAGGGAAGGGCACCCACCCCCGGGGACAGGGGGGCCGCGGCCTCCTCCTAGAGCAAAAAAAAATATATGCAGGTTTTTAAAAAGGTGGGAAACGGAACTTTTATATGGCTACTTACAAGTCGCCATTTGTCTTCCAAAATATTAAAAGTTCTTCATACACGCATGTATAACCTGTTCCCATCCCCCATGCATACAAACTATGCCTCAGGTACTGCGACGGCTGACTGTATTCGATGTCTTCTTGCGTTAACGCCTGACGCACACGCTCCACCTGTGATGCAGATAGTTGGTGAATCGACTCTGTCTTTATTTACAGTATGATTCTTCTGCAGGAGGTGCTGCTATGACTCCTTCAGCATCAGCCACAGAGTGGTGGTCGATCTGTTTGACCACAGAGCAAACATCGTAGAATCCGTAGTTACTCTTGCTTAATGAAAACTACCTTTCTACATGCGCAAACCAGAGCGCCGTAATGTGACGCCGAAATTGTGGTCGTCTCACAGCAATTAGCGACACTGTCGGAGCTTCAGTGCCGGCGCTGTCTTGCATTTTAGAATATTGCGAATTCTGCAGTTAAACTCTACAGTTTATACTTCTTCTTGTTAGTATCTACAGGCTGATCACATCACGGTGGACACTGTCGCAGTGGCTTTGGCAACATCATTCTTATTTGTGCATTCAGGTACGTCTGCCAAGATAGCACACAAATTACCGGCGCTCATATATGATTAGATGTACTTTTCATTCCATTAGACACATAGTGAAGAGACCCTCCAGGTAGTAAGATACGTCAGAAAAACCACAACACACAATACATGCTGCAAGAGAAAAGAACTATGCTAACGTATCATCCACGGATTTCATGTAAAATGGTGCTCATGGATGTAGAATAAGATAAAAAAATCTTACCACAGTCTCATTTAATAGGTAATAAGTAACTTACCACAAAACATGTAAAAGTTCATTATACTGAGGTACGTATTCTTAAGCTATTGTAGCCATGAATCATGATTCTTCCAATGAATCTGTCGGGCATATGTCTTACTTGCGATTAGTTTTGTATAGTCATTCCAGTTTAAATCGCTCCGTAAGCATATTCTTAGATACTTTGTGGAACTAACTATTTCCAGTAGGCTGCTTAGTTGAATACCTAAAAAACAGATGTTGGAGAGACAAACATAGATACAAGGAGGTAATTGATTGGATTACAGAAGACTTATATCAATTGGTCGACGGAAGAAGGACGTACAAAATTCTCCAGGAAAAGACAGCAACACAGAAACATAAATCCATTAGGAATGAAATAATTGGCAAATTCAGAGCTGCCAAGTCGAGATGGCAACGGGAAGATGTGAAGAAATCGAAATACAAATGATCGTCGGAAGGACGGACTCGGGATATTGAAAAGTCAAAATAACCTCAAGTGAAATGAAAAGCGAGGGTGGTAACATTAACCTTGCCGTTACCGTAAGGTTAACATGACATGAAAAGGAATTTTGTTCTTCTATAACTTTTTCACTAGTTGAATGACATTATTCCAAACTTGAGGACTTTATTTCTATAAACATTCCAAATACCTTGAAGTTCAAATTTAAAAAAACTCCTTTTCTCCCCCTTGCTAAAACTTAATTTGTAGCATTTCTGTTCCTTGGGCATACATGACTTGGGGAGCTTAAAAATTCGCAGAATGTACAAATATCGTAAGTTATAGTCAAGTTCTATTTCTACATGCCTGAGGTATATGCATGACAAAGTAAAAATATTATTCCTTATTGTTGAAATATGTAAGAGGTTACACATTAATGCAAGTTGCTAATTGCCATTAAATTATTATAGCACATTATTACAAACTGTTAGCATCTGTAAGAGCTCTGTGGGATAAGCTGGTGGAAATACTTTCAAAACTATATAGTCCTAGGTTAAATTTAACCGTGGATGAGCAACTGATGGCTTTCTAAGAGTGTTGTCCATTGAAACAATATATATCGGGAAAACCCTCAAAGTATGGAAAAAATATGGACATTATGCGACAACGCTACTTCATCTGTTTCGAAGACACAAATCTACACAGGAAAATTACCCGGGAAAACAGAGAGAAAAATCAAGGTATGAGGGTTGTCATGGATGTCACACATGATGAGCTAAAAGGACAGTTTCTTCACATCATATGCATCAGGCCGAGCACTTCTCAAAAGACGTCTTGCAGTGCTTGGGAAAGTGAGAAAAAATAACAACAAAATACCTAATACTATATCAAGCAAAGAATATGTTCACACTTCGAAGTTCTTTATTACTGAGGATATCATGATCGTATCTTACGTTCCAAGGAAGAACAAACAGGTTGTCCTGATTAGCACAATGCACAACAGTGAGGCAGTAAGTAACAGAGTATACACGAAACTAAAAATGATATTGGACTACAATGGACAATCTCGCGCATCAGGGGTAGTGGGGATGGGCGTAGATTCTGGTTTTAGGGAGCTTCGGGTATGTACAATGTTGTTGACTGTAATACTACTTGGGACACTCAAAATTGGTATTCGGAACTCCCCTGTGTACTTTTATACTTTCCCATAATAGCAATATTTTTTATCTACTTTAGTTTATTTTTATTCAGCCTGATTATTCTGGCTATTAATGTAAGCAGTTTATCAGCAATTTTAGAACACCAGTCGCTTATAATATAAGTCATGGTTTGTTTTCATGACAAGGGTAAGTGATTGAACACTGTCGTAGCCCGTGCAGGCGCCATCTGCCGAGAGCTGCTTGTATTAGTCTTAGGGATCTTGTATGGTTTCCTCTATTTTATAGGACACCGCGCACTGTTTTTAAGGCTTTGACAGGGGATATTTACATACTGTGGTATTTGTATGCGCGGTATGGTTCAAATGGCTCTGAGCACTATGGAACTCAACATCTGAGGTCATCAGTCCCCTAGACTTAGAACTACTTTAACCTAAGGACATCACACACATCCATGCCCGAGGCAGGATTCGAACCCGAAACCGTAGCAGCAGCGCAGTTCCGGAGTGAAGCGCCTAGAACAGCTCGGCCACCGCGCCGGCTATATGCACGGTATTTCATGTACCCTTAGCTGTCAAACATCAGTAAGTTGTTTTATATTTTGTTGGCAATCCAGTCTCACTAAATGGGGTCGCGCCACTGTAATGACATTTTTTATTTTTTCCGTAGGTCCATCCGGAGATGCCTAATTAAAGTTCAAGTGCCTCACTTGGAAGTAATAAAACATTTTAACACTGTAACCAAGGCTGCTTGTTTCATCACTCTTGGCTGCTCCTTACACTGAAACCATACTGCCACGAAATGAACAGTCAGTCGATATTGTCAGAAGAATACAAGCAGTCCATCAACGCCAAGCTGTGGTGAGAACCAAAACTGTAAGTGTGTCAGGTGCAAATTCTGCCCATCAAGTTGTGAGAACGAGAAGATCAATGAAGTCTTCAAATTGTAACAAACATGGTAGTAAAGCTCACATTAGATACCAACTACTCTAAGGAATTCTAATGAAATCTCTATCCTAACCTTTCCCATCTTTGACATTTTATACGCTAAATGAAACAGCTCATTGAGAGACAGAGCTTACATCGTTATTGATATTGTTGGCTAGTATTAGTGTAAAATCTAGTTGTATTGTGACAAACAAATATACATTTAAAATTATAATAACTGTTAACAATTTATAATCATCATGTGCTTAAAGTGCCACACCGAGAGCATATGTGTATAACTGTTTTTTAAAGTAGCTAGCAGGGTTAAGAGATCAATAGAAATCCCACTGTTAAGCGAAGATAACTCATCTGTGGAAAAGAATACCGGGAGTCTTTATGCGGGGAAGACGTGACTGATGACGTGACAGAAGAAGAAACCGGAGTTGATGTAGAAGAGATAGGGGGTCCAGTATTAGAATCAGAATTTAAAAGAACTTTGGAAGATTTATGATCGAATATGGCAGAAGAGGTAGACAACTATCCATGGAAGTTCCTAAAATCATTGGCAAAAGTGACATCAAAACGACTACTCTAGTTGGTGTGTAGAATCTATGATATTGGCGACTTATCATCAAACTTTCAGAATAATATCATCTACATAGTTCCGAAAACAGAAAGAGCAGAGAAGTGTGAGAATCAGCTTAACAGATCATGCATCCAAGCTACTAACAAGAATAATGTACAGAACAATGGAAAAGGAAAATGAGGGTCTGTTAGATGACGATCACTTTGGCTTTATGAAAGGTAAAAGCGCAAGAGAGGCTGTTGTGTCGTTGCGGCCGATAGTGGAAGAAAAACTGAAGAAAAATCGAGAAACATTCATTTGTTGCCTAAGAAAAGCGTTAGACAATGCAAAAATGCAAGGTGTTGGAAATTCTGAAAAAACAGGATTAAGTAATATGGAAGACGGGTGAAATACTATGTACAACAACTAGCAGAGAACTATAAGGTTTGAGGACCATGAACGAAGTGCCGGGGTTGGGAAGATTGCACGACAGGGATGCAGTCTTACACCCCTACGGTTCAGTTTGTAGATCGAAGAAGTAGTAACAGATATAAAAGAGAGGTTTAAGAAGAGGATTAAAATTCAGATTGAAATGATCTTGATGTAGAGATTCGCTGATGACATTGCTATCCTCTGCGAAAGTAAAGAAGAATTACAGGATATGTTGAATAGAATGAGCTGTCTAATGAGTACAGAATATGGCTTGAAAGTAAATCAGGATAAGGCAAAGGAAATTAGAAGTAGCACAAATGAGAACAGCGAGAAGCTCAAAGTGAAAACTGGAGATCACGGAGTAGATGTAGTTAAGGAATTCTGCTTCCTTGGAAGCAAATTAACCCGTGACAAACAATGGAAGGAGAATGTGAAAAGCAGTCCAGCACAAGCAAAGAGGCACTCTTGGCGAAGTGAAGTCTATTGTTATCTAACATAGGCCTTAATTTGAGAAATAAGTTTCTGAGAATGCGCGTTTGCAGCACAGAATTGTGTGCTAGTGATTCGTGGACTATGGGAAAATATTAATAGAAAAGAATCGAAACGTTTGAGATTTCTTGCTACAGAAGAACGCTGAAAAATCAGGTAGACTACAAGATAAGGAATGAGAAGGTTCTCCGCAGAATCGGCGAAGGGAGGAACATATGGAAAACACTGACAGTAATAAGGGACAGGATGACAGCACATGTGTTAATAGGTCAGGGAATAACTTCCATGGTACTAGAGCGTGCTGTACTGTAAAAACACTATAGAGGAATACAGAGACTGTAGTACATTCAACAAATGATTGAGGAAGTAACTTGAAAGTGCTAACCTGAGACGAAAAATTAAAAAAGAAAAAACAGAAAAAGCCGTCTCTCAGGCGAAATCAGAGGAACAGCACTTACTACCTACATAAAGCTGAAGCTTAGGCCTATGCGTTGCAAAAGCGAGAATCCATTGCTTACAAAAGCTGTGAATTACCTTGTTACTGGCTGTAATTTGATGATAAAGATTTTGTAGGTAAAAATAAACTTATTTATGGCGAAAAACCATAACAACTCTCCTGACAGCAGCTATGAAATTTCTGCTGTTCTTGTTGCGTTTTTGCATGATATTTAATATTATTTAATATGTGGTATGTGAATGCAGGAGCGGGAGAACATTAACAAGAAAATGGAATAAACTAAAGTCACATTCCGTCACAGTTATAGGAAGGAGTGTATAGTATTGGACTAGAGTCGTGCTAATTAGCAGGGCCGGTTAGCTGGCGAGCAAAGCGGAGCTGGCGACTACTGTTCTAGCTCCGGTTATTTATTGTGCACTCATAGGAGGCAATGAGAAAACGCGTGAGGCGGTCATTTAACAAACGACAGCGGACTTATGTTGACATTGTTTGTTCAAATTAAATACTGGAAAGTCACGGATTCTTTTAACAGAAACGTCTCAGCTGAGAGTATTTTTATGGTTCTGATCAAAGAACTATTATTTTAAAATACGTAAAAACGGGAACTGATACAGCTTCTTTGGGCGGTGCCATGCCACATGTGTTGATAGTCTGACTCCCACAATAATTTAGAGCGATCCTATAAAGATTATTATGATGGTACGGGGGCCAATATAAAAGAAATCTTGAAGTATGAACAGGAAAAATTTCCAGAAAACGAATTTGGTGCATGCAGTGGGTGATTAATGATATTACGATAATACGTTGTTCACCATTTTGTTGGACCATAGTGATTATTCCTTGAAGTGAAAATAGTTTATCAATATGTTTAGTGTCTCAAAAAGTGTCTTAAGTGAAACAGATACCTCACCCTATTGTGGGATTCGACACTACATCGAAACCACGCAACCAGCAGTTACGGGAAAACCGATACGCAATATCCCGTAGTTCTAGTAACGGTCGTCTATATGGATAGGTCGTGCAGTGCAAAGACGTCAGAACGTATTTTGAATTCATTGTGCTATTACAAATAATCGTGTTTAGTGTAACAACTCTTCCTCTAGTCGAAGAGCCTCCGTCATGGCCAGACTGAGTTGCTCTTACCTGAGTTGCTCTTACCTGGACAACAGATGGGTCGTCATGGTGTGTATCCTGTGGCATTACGACGTGTGACTGCTCCGTGTGCGAGGTTTGGTGAAACACGTTTCGACGTGAAAACAGTAACGACTGTTGCCAACATTCTGCGATATGTCGTATCATCTTCGCTTCGCGCCTACTGTCGCCCAGTGAGTGACAGTTTATCATTGCTGCCTCAAGTAAAGCCACAAATTCTTGTTTAGTAAATTGATGGCGAACCGGTAAATAACTGCCTAGCCGAAGCTAGGAAAATTTACACACAACCTGGCAAGTTTGCTGAAACTTGCAAGAATTTCAAACGACAAACTTGAAACAAGAGCTGAAGATTGCTTCATTCTTGTACTGTGTAAGATTTACATCATTAATGTCCGTCATAATTACTCTTTCAGTGGTGGAAAAGAATTTGTCAAAATATTAGTACACGCCGTTATGGTAAAACATATTTGGGTAGAGGCAAACACGTAGGCCCTAACTATGCTTTTGATGGATAGTAAGGTAAAAGGCGCATATTGATAATCGAATTTTATACAAATACGAGCACGAAGATTGAAATCTAGGATGATTCCCTCTCTATTTTCAGCGTCTTTTGTACGGTGGAAGGAAGTTCAAAAAACAGCTCAAGGTATATCAATTTTTCTGTTTGGGCCACAGGCGCTGCCATGAAGATATTTGATTAAATTGTGTGTCAGATAGGTAGATTGCACGACTTATGTGAAAATGATGTGGAACGAGTCACCTTACATGCTACATACGTGTGAGTTGTTTGTATTTTTGGCTATAACTGTGCAGCTGCGACAAAGTGAACGGTGAACGACCATAGATCAGATGATTAAAGAATTTATTGTGCCGTAGTAATACTTCTGTGTATTTAATACTTTTCAAATGGTTCAAATGGCTCTGAGCACTATGGGACTCAACTGCTGTGGTCATAAGTCCCCTAGAACTTAGAACTACTTAAACCTAACTAACCTAAAGACAGCACACAACACCCAGCCATCACGAGGCAGAGAAAATCCCTGACCCCGCCGGGAATCGAACCCGGGAACCCGGGCGTGGGAAGCGAGAACGCTACCGCACGACCACGAGATGCGGGCTTTTAATACTTTTTTCAGGAAATTTACCTAAAATACATATAACATGCAATTAGATGAAAAAGAAGCGGTGAACGAGTGAAGAGAAATGGTTCGCAAAAAGAATCGATCACCTGTGAACTAGTTCCCAAATCTGAACGAGTATGCCCTCCTCTATACCAGCAATTCGGAAATGTAATCATAATTTTTGCCACAAAATTTTGCAAAACTATTAAAATTGCCTAGAGATGACAGTAAAACTGTAGCATGTCTATCAAGAACTCTAAAAAAAATGTATTTATCTCGAAGGCTGAGTGCCACTTTCACAAGTAGTGAAAGTGAGTACGTCATTACTGCAATTATATCATAAACTATCTGCAGTCGAAGAGATCGTGAGTGTTTCCTGTAGAACTCTCGCCAAGGTATACAAAATTGTGATCAATATAGTTTCGTCAATTCGGCAATTTATTTTTCTTAGAAGATTTAAATTTTCTCGGGCAGTATGGTTTCTTATCTCGAAATTCTACAGAACAACTCAAATTTCGTACAGAGAACTGTAGAACTAAAGTACAGGGTGTCTATCAAGAACTCTAAAACAAATATTCATCTCGAAAGTCCGGTGCCAACTTTGCGTGACTCATATGTCGACGAATTATTATTAAAAATCGTACTTTCAGTTTCCTGAAAGCTACTGTCGCACTGACGTAGCTACGTTACACGTCGTTATGTTACAAGCTGTAATATGGAGCTATGTTGTGACAGAGGGTTGCAAGTCCGTCAGCAAAGTATGATAGTCAACCGATTAATGTGCGTGACTTACAATACTTCAAACGATATTGACAACGGAGCAAAATATTCTAAGGCATTACTTTTGAGCACGCCTTCGTCATATCTGCACAAAAAGCCGTCATTAGGGTTTAAAAATTTTTTTTTTTTGAAATTGTGCGGATGTACTTCAATTTTGTACAGAGAACTCTAGAACTACAGAAAATCTATCAAGAGCGGAAAAATAGGTGTATTTTCAAAACTCGGAAGAACGAAGGAAGGAAGATTGGATTTAACGCCACGTCGACATCGAGGTCATTACAGAAGGAGCACTAGCTCGGATTGTGTTAGGGATGGGGAAGGAAATCAGCAGTGCACTTTCAAAGAAACCATACCGGTATTGTAACCATACCGGTATTGTCATGGAGCGATTTAGGGAAATCACAAAAACTCAAATCTGGATGGCCGGACGCGGGTTTCAACAATTGTCCTTCCGAATACGAGTTCAGTGTTGTAACCACTGCTCCACATCGTTCGGGCAAGTCGGATGCCAACTTTACAGTAATTCAAATTATGTACAAAGGCCTCTAGCGGTATAGCCTACAGCCAGCTGCACAAGCAGTGAAAACGGGTCTCTCATGATTGCAGGTTTCTCATAGACTGCTATCTGCAGAGAAAATGCTCTTAGAGATTTCAGTGGAACATTAGGCGAAGTATTCGGAATTGTGATCACAATTCTTTTTCGAAAACTGGCACATTTTACAATATTAAAATATCTTGCGTACTACTGCTTTCTTCGCAAAATTCTGCAGAACGATTCAAATGCTCCACAGAGAAGTCGAGTATTATAGCACATCAATCAAGAACTCTCAAAAACAATGGATATTACTTGAAAGTCGGGTGCCAACTTCACCAGACTGAAGCAGCCGCATCATGAGGCTACTAGAAACATATTAATTCGGTACACTTCTTTTGATTATGCTAGAATTGTATTGTATTGGTGTACCCTTTCTGAATATTTAACATAAAGGACGCCGTACTTCTAAAGAGACACAAGGAAGGTTCAAGTATGTATGGAAGTACACAGACAACCAGTGCGTGAAAGTTTCATAGAAGGGTAACCGATGATACTGGTACCGTTTACCCTCCGCCATGGACTGCAAAGCAGCTTGAAGGGTATTTGTGTAGATGTAGGCTGTCGCAGGTGATGGAGCTGCCTATAAGAAGACAGTAGCGACTTGCGGATTGACATGTAGGGAATTTGGTGCTGCGGTGTTTGTGGTTGACCTGAACGTAAATAAATCTAAATATTGCTCATAACGCATCAGCAATAGCGACGGAAGTCTTCCAGCATAAAAAGTCACCTTAATTCTGCCAATGGTCTTCTCAAAGAGGAAGGAGGAAATGACAAAGGTTCGGGTTTGTATGATCAACGGCATGAGGACGTAGATGGCCCTGCATTAAAGACACATAACGTGTATGCATAGAACATGTGGCCTGTAATTGAAAAAGTGTCATGAAGATCTCTCCATTGGCAAAAGATTCAGTACTAGTCCCCTCATCAGATCTCCAGAAGAGGACTGCCAAGTGGTAGTTGACCATGTGAAAAATACTGAATAACCAACGAGAAGACAAAGTTCTACAAGTCCTGGCGTAGGATGTAAGGAGTTTGAACGTGGTAGAGAAGCTAGGAATTCTGAAAAGGTAAATGTTAAGGCTCAATTTAGATATAGCTTGCGTCAGTGACGTGAAATGGAAGGAGGACAGGGATTTCTATTCAGATGAACGTAGAGTGACATCAACAGCAGTAGAAAATAATATAACAGGTGTACAATTTAGAATAGGCAGGTAGGACATAGTGAATCACTCGAACAGATCAGAGGTAGGGATGTTCTCATCAGAATCGACAGCAAAGCAACACCGATAACAATAGTTCAAGTATATATGCCGACGTCGCAAGAAGAAGATGAAGAAACAGAGAAAGTACGTGAGGATATTGAATGGGAGATTCAGTATGTAAAGGGAGAGGAAAATCTAATCGTCGTTGGGGATTGGGTTAGAAGAAAGAGTTAAATTTCAGATGATAATGGCGAATGTTCTGTTCAAGAATAACAAGACCAGGAGATCAGTTAGATTAAATCATGGTCAAGCTAGATTCCTAAATCAGATATTAGCTCTAAAAAGGACAATCACAGAAGTTGAAAAGAGAAACATAGGTATGAGGAAGGTAACTGCGAGGAAACCATGATTAAAAGAAGAAAGTTGATCGACGAAAGAAGAAATTACAAAAAATGTTCAGGGAAATTCAGGAATACTGAAATGCAGGTCACTTAGGAATCAAATAAATAGGAAGTGCAGGGAAGCTAGACAAATGGTTACATGGGAAATTTGGAGAAATCGAAGAAGGAAGTGGTTGTCGGAAGGACTGACTCAGCGTACAGAAAAGTCCGAAAAGCTTTCGTTGAAATTAAAAGGAAGGGCAGTAACATTTAAAGTGAAATGGGAATTCGAATGTTAGCTGGAAAGGAGAGAGGAGATAGCTGGAAAGAGTAAACTCGGTGCCTCTATGTGTGGAAGGATTATCTGACAACTTGACAGAAGAAAAAACAGAAGTCGATAGGAAAGAGATAGGGGATCCAGCATTAGAATCAGAATTTGGAATACCTTAGAAAGATTTAAAATCAAATAAGGCAGAATTTCTAAAATTACTGGAAGAAGTGGCAACAAAATTTTCGGAGAAATATGATAGACAGAATTCCCAAGATTGCAATTGCCGGCAAGTGCAAGAATTACAACACAACAACTCACGCATTCAAGCTACTGACAAGAATATACAGAAGAATAGAAAACTAAATTGAAGATGGGTTAGATGACGATCAGTTTGGCTTTAGGAAAACTAAATTCACCAGAGAGGCAGTTCTGATGTTGCGGTCGATAATGGAAGCAAGACTCGTTCATGGGATTTGTCGGCTTAGAAAAAGCGTTCCGGAATGTAAATGTACAAGATGTTCCAAATCCTAAGAATAACAAGGGTGAGCTGTAGGGGAAGACGACAGATATAAAATATGTACAAGAACTAAGAGAACAATAAGGGTGGAAGATCAAGCCCGAAGTGCACGGATTAAAAGGATGTAAGGCACTGGTGTAATCTTTCATGCTGCTGTTCAGTGCGTAGGTCGAAGTAGCAATGACGGAAGGTTCAAGAGTTGGATTATAATTCAAGGTGTAAGGATATCAGTGTTTAGATCCGCTGATGATGGCTATCCTGAGAGAAAGTGAAGAAGAATTACAGAATGTGTTGAATGATATCAACATTGTAATCAGTTCACAATATCGAGTAAGAGTAAATCGAAGAAAGATGAAAGTAACGAGAAGTAGCATAAATGAGAACAATGAGGAACTGAACACCACAGTTGGTGATCACGAAGTAGTTGAAGTTAAGAAATTCTACTATCTAGCTCGCAAAAAGCCTGTGATGGACAGAGCAAGGAGGACATGTAAAGCAGACTAGCACTGGCAAAAAGGGCATTCTTGGCCAAGACAAGTCTAATAGTATTAAACAACGCTCTTAATTTAAAGACGAAATTTCTGAGAACGTACGTTTGGAGCACAGCAGTGTATGACAGTCAGACATAGACTGTGGGAAAACCGGAACAGAAGTACTGCTGATGTGGTGCTACAGGAAAATGTTGGAAACTAGGAGAACTGATAACTTAAGGAAAGAGGTTCTTCTCAGACTCAGCGAGAAAAGTAATACATCGAAAACACTGTCAAGGAGAAGGGACAGGATGATAGGACATCTGTTGAAACATCAGGGAATAACAGCATTGGTACTTGAGGGAGCTGTAGAGGGTAAAAACTGTAGAGGAAGACAGAGATTTGAATACATTCAACAAATAATTGAGTAGTTGGTGTCATAGGCTGAAAGTGGTGCTCTGAGATGAAAAGGCGGGCACTGTGGCACAAGAGAAGAATTCGAATTCGACGCGGGCCGCATGATGACTAAAAAAAAAAAAAAAAAGGCTAGATAGCTTCTCCACTACGTCAGATTCATTATACACCGTAATATACCTGCAAGTGAGTAACTGGAGCCAGCTTTACATGATTGTTTGTTGCTGACCTGCTAAGCAGTCACTTCAGTTTATATAATACGCTAGATGGCTATAAGACTACTGGGAACTTCTAATTAGGTTAGTTTTGTAGGCCAAAGAGAGAGAGAATTGTTGGACGTTAAAAATAAAATTACATTTCAAAATCCATAAGACGGCTCTTGGAGACGAAAATACTACATCACAGACTTTGGTTTCAATGGGGATTTGTTAAGGGCGAGAATATGGGAGAAAGCGATATCATCCGCGAAGAAGCTGCCAACAAAACACGTTCGTCAACAGATCACAGCATCTTACACTTGTAAAATGACGACAACAACAGGAAATTGTGGAGGTTTACGGCAGATATTCTTTCCATGTACCATTCATGAATAGTATGAGGACAGAACGTGCTAAAAGCTGAGGAAAACCACCTGACAGTTTTTTGGAGTGTCGCTGCGAGAGCTAAATTTAAAGGCAATGTGATCCATATGTCATAATTTATACATTCGACGATGACCGTTCTGTCGAAATGAGGGAGAAATAGCAGAATTTGCAAACCGCAATCAGACGTGAATTTCGTAAACATTTTAGCTCACGTACCTCTGAAGACCTGTAAGGGTTTGTGTCACATAGAACTGATGTTATATTTAATGTAAATGGTGCAACTTCACGCTATTAAGGAGCTAGCATGAATTGAGCCTATATTAACGTTTCTGTGGTTTCGCATGTAGATATTAAACAATTGATATCGAATATATGCTCCGCTAATATGAAACCATAGGATGACGTGTGGTAGGTCCCTGTCGTATCTGTTTTTTAATATGAATTGGAAATTAAGTATGTTGAGGATTATATAAGGAAATGTCCAAACCCAACATTATTCATTTAGGCGACAGGCACACAATGATCTCTCTCAGCGTCGCTGCATCAACGGATAGTCAATTTGCCATCTCACTAGTCTCCTACTGGGTGACTGGCAGGAGATGGGTGGGTGAGAAACTTTGCTTCTGGTCTAGGAAGTTCGAGGCCTATGCTCTTAATGCGTTTATCCATGCATGGTGCAAGCACCATACGTCTACATGCGCGGGGTGGCTAGCTGGCCCTCATTCGATTGTCGTAGCTGGTGGAGCTGGGTTAAGTACAGCACGCGATGTGAGCGGTAGACACTTCTCGCATTAATGTATCTGTATACATTTAATCAGACTGCACGTCACTGAAATGGAAGCGAATCCTCGAGTAAATTTTTACTCTGACTACACTGTGGTTTTACCTGCCCACTCTATCCAACCCACCGGCATGGACACATATGTGAATGTGGGAAGCATGGAGGATCAATGCTGCAGCCATCGCTTCCTTACGTTCATACGCCGATGGAGGGGAGGCTCTCAATTTGCTTATTTCACGCGTTGGCGTTGGCTGAAGCGTTGTGATATCCACATACATAAATCTGACTGTCCATACACACGACAGAGACCGTAAAGAGCACATCAGGCAGCATATTTTTGCATGTTAGATGGTGTTTCATCTAAGCGTAGATGATGCAATCAATACTATGCTATCCCAGAAGTGGTGGAAGTTTCCATCCCCCAAGTGCTACGCAATAGCAGTTCAAGCAGCGGCAGTGGCGGTTGGGGGCTGGAATGTGTGCGGGATGGCTACACAGAGGGCATGCAGGCGTGCATGGAAGCTGCCTGTTAATCAATACGACGCAATGCGGACGGTTGGAGTGAACTCATCCATAATTTAGCTCTTTTTAAATCAAGGGTTTCCGATTGTCCGTGGTGCTTTCAAATGGTTCAAACGGCTCTAAGCACTTTGGGACTTAACATCTGAGGTTATCCGTCCCCTAGACTTAGAACTAATTAAACCTAACTAATCTGCCGGCCGCAGTGGCCGAGCGGTTCTAGGCGCTTCAGTCTGGAACCACGCGACTGCTACGGTTGCAGATTCGAATCCTGCCTCGGGCATGGATGTGTGTCATGTCCTTAGGTTAGTTAGGTTTAAGCAGCTCTAAGTTCTAGGGGACTGATGACCTCAGATGCTAAGTCCCATAGTGCTCAGGGCCATTTGAACCATTTGAACCTATCAACCTAAGGACATCACACACATCCATGCCCGAGGCAGGATTCGAACCGGCGACCGTAGCAGCAGCGAAGTTCCGGAGTGAAGCGCCTAGAACCGATTGGCCACAGCGGCCGGCCGTTGAGCTTTCAGCAGTAGCTCAATTGCGGGTGCAATATTTATTTATTGTTGTTCTGTATGTGTATGCATCTTCTTGAAAAGTGTGAGAAAACCTGTAGAATAGCTACGAAACTGGAAAAAGTGTCATACGTTGGTGTGGTTGCAGGGCATGAACAGTGGTGGCACTTTTTGTTAAACATTTAAATTCCCTTATTTGAATTTTTCTTGTGGCCAGCTCAAGTGGTAAAGACAGAGCTCACCGACTGCGATATCGTCGACAAAACCGTGAATGTTTCGTACAGAGCCGAATGGAGGATCTCAATCAAAGACTCAGGCGGTTCTGCGACCGTATAGGCCGCAGTTTCCTCGATTTGCACCATAGAGTGGTGGATTTCGGTGTGCCGCTTAATAGGTCAGGGGCCCACTAGACACAGGAAGCGATTACACGGGTAGCGGAGTCTGTGTGGAGGAGACTGGGCGGTTTTTTAGGTTAGACGGTTACGGGAAACCACAGAACGACCGTCAGTTTAAAATGGTGCAGGACAAACACAGGAAGGTAGACCATGAGTAATCGGTTTTGTAGCTGTAAATTGTTGTAGCTGTGTTGGAAAAGAATCAGAGCTCCAGACGTGAATAGAGAACACTGACGCTCAAATCATTAAAGATACAGAAAGCTGTCTAAAGACAGAAATAATTTCAGCTGAAATTTAGCAAATGACCAAAACGTGTTTAGGAAGGATGGATTAAATACAGTTGGTGGTGACGCGCTCATTGATGACAGAAGTATTTTACCTTCTAGTGAAATGGAAATGGATAGTTCCTGTGAGTTAGTACGGATAGAGGTTATACTTGACAGCTGAAATATTTGGTTCGTTTTATCGACCCCCGACTCAGATGATTTATGATAATTCTCGTTTATTGTTCCAACTCAGTTGCACTGTGTTATGATATTACATGTTTCTAGCCTTCTGGATCATCTTCAGAGGTAACAGTTGCGCCAGCAATCAGCCTTGTGTACTCAGAACCAGAGTACTGTGTTTAGTGACGGTACTCTGGTGTGTGATTGTGGTTCTGAGTAGACAAGGTTTACTGATGCAACTACAACATCTGCCGATGATCCAGAGCGATCGAAACAACTAATTAAATAAAAATGTGCAACTGTGACGGAAAAATAAATGAAAATTATCGTAAATATCTCAACAGTTGCTGAATCTCTCAAAATGATTTTGTCAACTGTAGTCACATGACTTAGTTAGTGAACGAGTTAGAAGAAAACTTGAATCTCATTTCAAATAGGTTCCCCACTCATACAATTGAAGTTGGTGATGACTTCAATCTACCCTCCATACATTGCCGAAAATACACGTTTTAAGTCGGCGTTAGGCATAAAACGTCTTCGGGAATCATTCTGAAAGCATTCTCAGAAAATTATTTCGAACAATTAGCTCAGAAACCTACCATTGTGTAAGTGGTTGCGAAAATTGACCTCTTTGCAACAAATAATCCCGAGCAAATAGGCACATTATGATGGATACAGGAATTAGTGAAAACACGCTTCTTGTAGCTAAACTAAATAGCGTAACATCAAAAACCACGAAATATGTACGAAAAATAAGCTGACAAAATTCACTTGACTGCACTCCTAAAAGATAGTCTCCACTCCTTTCATTCTTACTATATATGCATAGACCAACTGTGGTTTAAATTCAAGAAATTGTACCGACAGCAACTAAGAGGTATTTATCAAATAAACTAATAAGAGATGATACAGATTCCCAGTGATACACAGAACAGATTAGAACACTGTTGCGAAGAAACGAAAAAAGGGTGCCAAATTTCAAACAAAACGAAAACCCCAAAATTGACAGGGTTTTACAGAAGCCCGAAATTTAGCGTGAACTTCAATGTGAGAAGATTTTAATAAGTTCCATAACGGAAGTCTGTCACGAAATCTGGTCTTATGAAAAGTATACCAGCAATAAGAAACAATCAATACCTTCACTGCGGGATAACGATGGTGATGTCACCGATGACAGTGCTACTACAGCAGACTTACTAAACATAGCTTTGCCAAATTCCTTCACCGAAGAAGACGAAGTAAATTTTCCAGAACTGTAATTCAGAACGACTGCCAACATTACTTACAAGTAGGTACCCTCGGCGTCATGAAAGAGTTTAAATAACTTAATAATGGCAAGGCTTTTGGTTCATACTGTGTACCAGTCAGGTTCCTTTCAGAGTGTGCTGATACAATAGTTCCAGATCTAACAATTACATACAACCGCTTGCTCATCGAAATATCTGTATCCAAAGACTGGAAAGTTGCACAAGTCACACCAATACTCAAGAATGGAAACAGGAGTAATCCGCTGAATTATAGATCCATATCGCTAACATCGATTTGTACTAGGATTTTGAAACGTACTCTGTGTTCGAAAATTATGAGTTGCGTCTAAGACAATGGTTAACTGACAAACAGCCATCACGGATTTCGAAACGCGATGCTTGTAAAATACTACTAGTTCTTTATTCCGGCGAAGTAATGAGACCTATCGACAGGGTACGTCAAGCTGATTCATATGTTTAGATTTCCAGAAGGCTTTTGACACCATTCCTCGCAAGCGACTTACAATCAAATTGCGTGCCTATAGCGTATTGTTTCAGTTGTATGACTGGATTCATGATTTCCTATCAGAGAGACTACGATACGTAATAATGAAGGCAAAATCATCGAGTAAAACAGAAGTGATACCCGGCGTTTTCCCAAATATAGGCCATCTGCTCTTCCTGATCTACATAAACGACGCAGGAGACAAACTGAACAGTCATTTTAGATTATTTAGAGATGGTATTGTCATTTACCATGTTATAAAGTCATCAGATGATCAAAACAAATTACAGAACGATTTAGAGAAGACATATGTGTTGTGGGAAAAGTGGCAATTGACTCTAAACAATGAACAGTGTGTAGTCATCCACACTACTAAAAGAAATCCGCTAAATTTCGGTTACGGCATAAAAGCTGTAAATTTAAGTTAATACTTAGAGATTACAGTTACGAATAACTTTAACTGGAACGATCACATAGACGGTGTCACAGGGAAAGCAAACCAAATGCTCCGATTTATTGGGACAACACTTAGAAGATGCAACAGGTCTCCTAAAGAGACTACCTACACTAGGGTTTTCCGCCCTCATCTAGAGAATTGCTGTACGACGTAGGATCCACATCACATGGGATTGACGGAGGCCATCGAAAAATATGAAAGAGGGGCAGCTCGTTTTGTATTATAGTGAAATAGGGGAGAGAGTACCACGGATATGATATGCGCATTGGGGTGGCAATCATTAAAACAATGTTGTTTTTAGTTGCGTCAGGATCTTGTCATGAAATGTCGATCACCAACTTTCTCCTCAGAGTGTGCAAATATTTTCTAGGCGCCCACCCTCGTAGGAAGGAATGATCATGATAATTAAATTAAAAAAAACCAGAACCTGCAAGGAAAGATTTGTGTTCGCTTTTCCTGCGCTCTCTTTGAGAGTGTAACGTCAAAAAATGGCTCTGAGCACTATGCGACTTAACTTCTGAGGTCATCAGTCGCCTAGAACTTAGAACTAATTACACCTAACTAACCTAAGGACATCACACACATCCATGCCCGAGGCAGGATTCGAACCTGCGACCGTAGCGGTCGCTCGGCTCCAGACTGTAGCGCCTAGAACCGCACGGCCACTCCGGCCGGCTGTAACGTCAGAGAACTAGTTTGAAGGGGTTCGATGAACCCTCTGCCAGGCACTTAACTGTGAATTAAAGAGTAGTCATGTAGATACAGATGTAGATGTATCTTCTTGGAAAGTGTGAGAAAATCGATAAAACAATAATGAATTACCCCAAAACCGTAAACAGTGTCATACGTTGGTGTAGTTGCAGGGCATGGACGTTGATAGTTGTCATTAGCTGCAGAGAATACCCTTGGGCGCTCTATTGTGCTGGAAATGGGGAAAATGAAACCCCAAATCGTGAACAGCAATAGCAGGCAGCGTGCTTGCAGATAATACTGTTCTGTGCGAAGTCCTATCTCTGGTTTCTGCTTACCCAGAGTGTCATTATGGTCGGGGTACTGGTTGCAGAGGAGAAGTAGAAACAGAATACAACGGTGGGTTTGGAGAAACCGCCATTGTTTGGATCACAAAGTGTGGTCTTCAGTATTAAACATTAATCATGAACATTAAAATGACAGTTACCTCATTTGGCTGACAGCATATGACAGTTAACACCTGTACAAACATGAGAGCAAGGGTACCCCAGGGTGGATACCCTGTATCGTAAATTATGCTAGTTAAAATGATTGTTGTGGGCTATTAATTGTGTTCTAAGTAAACAACACAAGAACCCAAGTGAGCGATTTGTTTACTTGAGAGTCATTAAATTAGACTAGGGCAATTTGACGGGTTATCTACATAAGAGAGCAGCCCCCCTCCCCAACCCCAATGAGATCAAACTCTTATATCCCCAATACCTATATACTCTACTAAAAGTCCTATTTTCGAATATAAACTCAATAAGCTACACTGGTCTATCAATAGTCAATGGAAGATCATATCACAGATACAGTATAGCATACATTTTGTTACAGTTAGAAATAAATATTGTTTGAATGCAGCTGACTTTAGAATAAGACTAAACCTATTACTTTGAAAGTTCCATAACATTTCGTCTATAATTATTGTGCCTTCACACCCAAGGCTTAGCAGCTATAAGTGAAACATATTTTACTACTCACCATCAGCAATTTATTGCATTTATAGTAAGCTAGTAAACCCGACAATTCTTTGCAGTTCATAAATATGATAGAAATAGTACTTATATCCCAAATTCCTACCTCCTCTCCCCTCTCTCCGCCCATCTATTCTCCCCTGGCCTCCACAATCTCTCTGTCCATCTCCTCCTCCTTCCTATGTCTGTTTCCTTCCAACCTCTCTGCCTTCCTATCCCTACCCCTAAAATTGAGCCTTGTTTATTGTTATTGCAAAGTAAACCTTGATTCGGTGTGTAAGTCGGTTAAAATGAATAGGTAAATTGGCTGGGATCATTGGTATATAAGATGTGAGAGAAACTCCTACAGCTGCTGAATCTGTGAGAATAATACCTTCATAAACTACTTTGCACATTCTTAATCTGCTAGTGGGTAGAATTACAAAGATTTGGAGGATTCAGATAACTATTCTAATCGTTATCTGACTAGCCAAAATATACCTTCCATGTTTTCTGTAAAACCGACAGTAAGATAGAAAACAAAGAGTCTCTGTGTTGTGAATACAATTTTTGTTTGAAATTATATACAAGGAGAAAGAAAATATACTTGAGAAACGATTTGTCTAATGGCTTACATGTTCTACTATTATAGTTGAAATCGTCTGCAAGAAAGAAAACGAATCCAAATATTTTCACAACATAGTACTGCTTTCTCTTTCTCGCAGTCATTTTGACAGAAAACCGGTGTAAATTTGATTAAAATTATGTTATTACCTTCATTTGAGATTTTTGTAACTATTCTCTTTGATTATTGCAAGTATATCTCTTGTATAACACATATTAACTAAATATTTTATCTATGTCTGTGTGAATTTTCGTGAGAGTGTTGTGTAAAAATTCAAAGAAATTGGTCCAGAAATTTTCGAGATTTTTGGTAACAACGTTTTCCCTTTATACATCACATCTGTTTATGTATTACGTATGTTAAAATATATATTTATATAGACTGTGTTTGTCTGAATGTTGAGTGGAGTACCACAGAAAAGTTTGAAGTAAATCAGTCAAGAATTTTTCGAGACTTTGGTAACAGCATTTCCACTTTATGTAGTATATAAATATTTATACATTACAAATATTAAAGCACATATAGTCTATGTCGATCCAAATGTTCGTTAGAACATTGTGAAAAGAATTGAAGTAGATTGGTCTAGAACTTTTAGTGATATTTGTTAATAACTTAAAATGAGGACTTGTCATCCTATAGTAGCACTGTTCCCATTTTTTCAGATAGACTAACATTTTATAGTTCATGTCTACAAATACAGGCAAGAGAGAGATGTAAAGCTGGAAAGTTTTGAAATGGTACTCTCGGTATAGTATTACAACAGAAATGTAAAAAGTGAATTCATTTGTGTGTCTTGAAATCTCATGGAAAGAGAAGTGGGCAGAAAACTCCAAAGTAGGTTCATACACCGTCAGGTAAGCGGATTATGGGTTGAAGAAAAGTAAATAATTATTGGCAATAGCAAACAGTTTGATTATTGTTTGATTTTCATGTATGAGGAGTGATGGATGTTACTGATTAATTGTTTCACTTTATCCTTTAATCAGTCCACGTTAATTTATCATATATGAATCATCTACCATATGAGCTTTTGTTTCCAGTTTCCACTCACTCATATCCGCTGCTGGGGATATTTCAGCTATTTTCTTTTCTTCTGTTTTCTTCCTACACCCACCTTTCTTCTGACAATGTTAGTATCTTTCAAGCACTGCTGAAGACCGGCACTTCTGTTTCACAATGTTAGCTTTGCCATCTTGAGAATATGATGCCATAACATCCGTAGTTCAGTCTTTGTTATTATCTACCAGCCGAGAAATTCGGCATTGCCCTGGTATTTATTTATAAGTGTGGCTGACACTTTGTATGGGTCGAATTTATTTTTCACTTATAAGGTTTCTTTGTATACAGTAAATTAGTATGATTGGGGAATGAATGAAGAGCTTGTTTGCGTCACTAAAATTGGAGAGAGCCACACAGAGTTCACCATGCGAAATGCAACTGACACTAAAGTCCACGACTGCAAATGCAGCTTTTAGCATTATGCTTTCTTTGTGGTCATGGCATAACATAAACTCACTGAGAACTGTAGACATTTAAGGTGAATTGGTAAACTGTTAGCAATATGCAAGAATTGGGGTATGCGCCAATTCCTGTCAGAACTTCTGCTTCTATGATGGTACGTTCAAGAGAAGTTACTTTAAGACTCTGAGTGAAGGGTTCTTAGTAGCGAGATAATGCATGACGCACTCGATCAGAGTTACGTCTCGCCTTGTATTCAGAAGGAGTTACAACCTGTTCTTCTGGAGCCACAGAAAGTCTCGCCTCACGATCTTTCCATAACAGATGGACAATTACGGAGTACCAGCTTTCTTGATATCGAACCACAATGGCGGAATAAAACTGCATACAGCGAAAGATGTTAGTCAGAATTACAAAGCATGACTCTTGAATGAACTAGGCCGGAAACACCATGTAGGATATATTATAAGATTCTGTAGACACCACCAGCACAAAGCCAATTAAGTAAAACCAACCGTACTGCGAGCCTCCACGGGGTGCTTACACCACATCGGGTTCTTAGAGATACGGCGGAGGTATGCATATTACACGGGTTTTTCAGTTACACTTCATTGTTTTTATGCAGCTGGTGTCTACCAGATATTATAATACTATCCTACGGAGTTTTATCCGGCCCGATTCATTCAGCAGTCATGCTTTTTGGTGTACTCAATTTTGTTATGACAACCCACATTTGCGATTGGACTTTTAACGTGTAAACTTCCCGAAAGCTGGGACTCCATAATTCTCCATCTACATTATGGAAAAATAACCATTATAAACCTGAAGATGCGTCTGTGCTGACGTGAAACCGGCAGTTGTAAATGAAGCACTTTCATACAGCTTTGAGGCTTTTGGCAACACACCATCATTCTTGACCATTTAAGGGTTACAATTTTTATGACATTTTGAATGGTTATTGACTGTTGAGTGCTTTTATCATTATTTATAATCTCTCTGACCTGTGGTTGCCCCCTCAGAAAGTTATTTGCAACGTAGTGGAAGACGACAAAGACTCTTCCTAGTGTAATGGGAACATCCAGAGAATGTGGCGGAATATACTACCACACACTCGCTACAAAAGAGTGGCAGTGAAACTAACTGATAAAAGTTAATTGCAGTACATGCATATGTAAGGAGGGCCATACGTGTGTGAAGCCTACTACGAGGTGCATTCAAGTTCTCCGATTTTTTTTTCTAATTAACTACTCACCCGAAATCGCTGAAACTGGCGTTACTTCTCGACGTAATCGCCCTGCAGACGTACACATTTTTCACAACGCTGACGCCATGATTCCATGGCAGCGGCGAAGGCTTCTTTAGGAGTCTGTTTTGACCACTGGAAAATCGCTGAGGCGCGGCTGGTGAATGTGCGGCCACGGAGAGTGTCTTTCATTGTTGGAGAAAGCCAAAAGTCACTAGGAGCCAGGTCAGGTGAGTAGGGAGCATGAGAAATCACTTCAAAGTTGTTATCACGAAGAAACTGTTGCGTAACGTTAGCTCGATGTGTGGGTGCGTTGTCTTGGTGAAACAGCACACGCGCAGCCCTTCCTGGACGTTTTTGTTGCAGTGCAGGAAGGAATTTGTTCTTCAAAACATTTTCGTAGGATGCACTTTCCACCCATGGTCAAAGATTTAGAAACGAAAATTCGACGAAACAAGAAACCGTGCTTACGTAAGTAAATACGCATGATAATAACATAAAAACACATAAAAACCTTGCTTTCCACCTGCTCATTACAAGCTTAGATGCAGTATGACACTAAAATGAATTACTGTTTGATTACGTTGTATTAGATTTGATGGAATATGTCTACTTAAGAAGATTATTATGAAGTTTTCGCTTGGATTAGTAAGTCAGGATCACGACTATTAAAATTGCCAGATAAACACGACATATTTCATAATATGTACTGTATAACTGCAGCTCTTCCTTTCTCAAACAGTTAAAAATTTACTAGTAGTACTATAATAGATACCACTAAATGGCTATGTCGACTCTTGGTCCATGGTTAATGATGAACGGTTCCAGTTGCATGGTGCCTATCTAAGCGCTTCCAGGAGCAATGAGACAATGAAATTCGCCACCTAACATCACTCTCTTCCCTGTGCAAATCGACTGTTGCATGTATTATCTCAGTGTCATGCTCGTATATACTTCTAAGATGATATTCCCTTATCTTGGTGCTCATAATAATTCTGAGTGACTCGAAATGCGGAACACTACAAACATTTCACATCTGTGGCATGTATTCACATAAAAAACCATCAGTGTAGACAATGGGATATGTGAAAGTAAGAAATCTTTGAGGAATGGTAATGTGAATCAAATACTGTAAAACCGTGTCTGTGTGTGGGTGTGGGTGAGGAGAGAAAAGGGATGCTCGAAATTATTGCACGGGGCTGTAAGATCTTCTCGAATCAGCATTGCACGTCGGCCCCATTCGGAACGCTTCAAGTCGACTATCTTCTGTTTTCGACTGCGACCTCCCTCAACGATCGCTACTGGCCATTCTACTTATACTTATTGTTTTGTTCATCAACCTTAATTTACCTTCACATTCTTCGCTACAAACGAGAACCATACTTGAACGTGATTGGTTCTACAATGGACATTTACAATCTGTGTTGTTGACTGAAATTTATAACATAGCTATTGATCTGTAATGCGAGCCTATTAGTTGTCAGTGCTCAGCAACTAGCACCTAGTCATTTGGGCTTCTACTTTCTCTCCCCCTCTCCCCCCCCCCCCCCCCCCCCCCCCCCCCCCCCGCGCCCGCCTCTAGCTGCTTGGAGTGCATGTTGGGGATAAATCTACTTCTTACGTCTGTTTACATTTGATAACTCCACGATTAAAACCTTAAAACATTGTTTCCTTTGCGTACGAGGGGGTTTTAATTTCTAGAATTATTCAAATTCATAATGTCGTCTTCAAAAAAAAGAAAAAGAATTTCTGTCTGAAAGCTTTAGGCCCAAGTGCTTTAACGTGAATTTAAGAAGTTAGTAAGACACTTTATCGCTTACAAATCAACGTATTCGCCATACTGCGTATTCTAATGTATAATACAGGCGTTCATACTCTAGGTATTATAAGGCTTTGTGAAACAGAAACAGTACAATATTTTCAAATAATTGTACCATGAAAATCACATGCAAAGTGTCAGATAAATAACTTTTATAGTTTTTGAGAAAATGGTACCTAAAGAGAAATAGATTTGTATATTCAATATTTATTAACTAATTATTTTTTATATTTTGAATTTCAAGCTCGGGAACCAAAAAAATTTACACCAGTGTTTCTTTAGATATAGGCCATGTATAGTAAACTATTCATTAAAATGCACTGAGATAATTAAGTGGTATAACGGTTTATGTTAGGAACTGCAAATGCAAGCTTTTGTATCCCACCCGGTTGCCTTAAGGGTACAGCGTCATTTTAAAGTGTAAAAAATGCTCTGTTTAATGCTGAGAGCTAATTTCTCGCATTTGGCTTGTTAAAAACTGTAATGGAATATAAAAAGAACTATCCAGTGCACACATACCTAACGAAGGAAGGTAGTAGGTTTTACGTCCGGTCGACAGTTAAGCTCATTAGAAACGAAGTTTTTTTATTGGAGTAGAAAGGAATGCCCGTAGTCATTTCATTGAATCGTCACAACATTTGTTTATAGTTGTAGAGAAACCATGGAAAGCCCAAATTTGACGGCTGGCTGGGGGATTGGACCCAGGTCCCTCAAATGCGAGTCTTGCCCATTTGCCACTATATCAAGCTTGGTCGGTCACGCATTTGTGTAAGAGTGCGGACATTTTCTTTATCTTTCTTAAAACAATCTCTAGTAGTACATCTAACTCTTAAGATTCCTTAAGATTTGGAGAGATTCCTTTGCACAAAGTGGTATTGGCCAGTCCTGTTAATTCACTTCAGAGCTATTATTATTAAAGTGGATTGCTAAGGAAGGTAGAGTTGTGTCTATTTTCAGTAAGAGAAAGACATGTAACACATGGTTACATTGGCATTGTCAGCTCCTCGTCATGGTAAGGAAATTTAAAAACTCACTTCTATTAAACTATGTTAGTTACGCTTTCTTGCTGAACTTGGACAGTTCACATATGCAGCTTTTTGTGTTTTATCCTGTATAAGAAATTGTCAATGAATTCCTTTCTAGAGAAAAAAAATCTTCATCACTTATTGCCACTATATCAACCTTGGTCGGTCACGCATTTGTGGAAGACTGCGGACATTTTCTTTGTCTTTTTTAAAACACTCTCTAGTAGTACATCTGACTCTTAAGACAGCAATAAACAATGACTGATGAGACCCAACGTAACGCTGATGTTACAGCCACTGATCAGTGGTACGTGAGAAGGCTTAACTACCGCATAGAAGAGAAATATACAGCGAAATTACCGAAGAAATTGCGAAAAAAGCATTCTTGCACTGTTGAAGTCGATTAACTGTGATTTAACAATGCAAAAGGTTTTTTAAATTTTTATTTTATTTTTGCAACAGTATTCCATCTCGGTGCTTCTACAATAGTGTGCCAACTTATATTCTGTTAAATATATAATCTGTCTTGTTGTGTTTACATCACGTTCAGGAATGTGATAGGTAGAGTGCGTACAATATTACTTGGCCTATAGCTGTGCAGATGTCGCGGTAGGGCAAGGAACAAGGGTAGAGGTGGGACTCCTTGCCGACAGGATACCGCAGTAAGGGAGGTGTAGTACTACAGCAGTGTCCTTCAAGCAAAGCTTCAGTGCAACAATTAGCTAGTCTGCAAACGACCGTATTAACCGGGTTATCTAGGCGCTCAGTCCGGAACTGCGCGACTGCTACGGTCGCAGGTTCGAATCCTGCCTCGGGCATGGATGTGTGTGATGTCCTTAGGTTAGTTAGGTTTAAGTAGTTCTAAGTTCTAGGGGACTGATGACCACAGATGTTAAGTCCCATAGTGCTCAGAGCCATTTTTTTTAACCGGGTTATGCGAGTAATTCGAGCAGTCAAACGTTTATTATTTAAACACACAATGTGTTACAGGATTACACTGAAATTACAACAGAAGAAGAGATTTATTCTCGACTGACTAGTAAACTTTTCTTTCTTTTTCTTCTTACATACTAAAATTATCTTCTTTTACATACTAAAATTATCTTCTTTTACATACTAAAATTATCTTCTTTTGCAAAAAGTATAGAGCGAGGCTTACACAATTTCACATGAGTAACAGGCAAACGCAGTTGCAGTTGCAACACATTCCGAAACACTCTATTATAAAAGAAAAAAATAGAGGACAATTCAGGTCAATAACATATGAAAAGCTCGTGCTGGGTATAAAAATTAACCTGTGGTTCCTAAATTTCTGTTATTAGAAACCCATACTAATACTTATTTTGCCAATTGTCGACAGGCCTTAAAATAATTACACTATTTCATTGGATAAATCTGTTGGTACTTATTTATCACAGTAGATAAAAAGTATTTGCTTGTTAACTATATGGAAAAATACTCTCCACTTTGCATGCTATTATTTTCTAAATGCTTATTTTGATATCTTAAACCACTTACGAGTTACGAGGAATGTTACGAATATTTCATTTAACCTCTACCATTTGCACATGCGACCGAAAGTGTGTGCACTATATACAATCCATTTTCTCGAGATTGGAGATAGATATAGATATCGTCTCATGATTAAGCAAAGATTCAATATGTATTCTACAAAGAAATGTATGACCAGCAAACGCAAAATCATAGTGAACTCTAGTTTTCAGTGCAAAACATTCGAATTTCACACAGTAACTTGCTTAAAATAGAAATATCACAACAATTACAAGCATTAACGAAATGATAAGTAGTTCTCCATGCAGCTGACGAATGAGGATAAGAGATAAGGAGAATCAAATATTTTTAGCGAGTAGTTCCTTTAAAATCATTTGAAAAAGGTTGTAGGGTAGCCACTGTGCATGCATCTCCATTCCCTCAGTGTAGTGGCAGCGAGGAGATAATGTTTCCTACACAACAGTCGAAGCGAACAGCTCAGTAGCGGACAGAAAACCGAGGTGGCCGCCCTTTCGAACACAGAGATGGACTCACTCAGCACTGAGAACGAGAAATCGTTTCTACGTGGGGCCAGGTTGCATTGCGCGAGCTCTACAAGTTCCCTGTGGCGCCTATTGTCATAAGATAAGGTAAAAATTGTAGCGAATGTGAGTCTTTGCTAGTGAGGGACCCATTGAGTTCATTTTTAGCAACATTTTCATTCGTTTTCTGATACAGATATTACAAGAGGTGTGGGCGCTATACCATGAGAGAATCATGTGAGAACATGTTGCTCTGTTGTAGAAATCGGTGGTGGCTTAGGCTTCCAGCTCCAGTAACGACGACCTCGTCCAAATACTGCAGCATCCTTCAGGGTCTCCGGAAGCCTTTGCAGAGCTGATTCTGGCAAGAACGACACGGAAACAGCTGCCAGTACATTGAGTGCCGAGAGGATGGCAAATGGCAGCCGTTCATCTACAGATCCAGCCTGCAACAAATTAGTTACTACTGCTCGGAACCAAAGTATTCTCATAGATTTGAGCCAAATTACCATCAATAAAATTTCAAAGTCATTAAATGTAGTCAGCTATGGTAGGGAATGACGACAGTGAAAATTTGTGCCCCACCGGCAATCGAACCCGGATTTCCGTCTTTACATGAGGGTCGCCTTAACCGCTTTGGCTAACCGTCCCCGACACACGGCCAGAGCCAAATTTTCAAATGTCGTCGTCCCTGAGTCACAGCCTGTACACCTACACACATTATGTAATTCCTGCACAGGCTGGGACATTTTCATAGAAAATCGCTGCCTGGTGTCGGAGGATAAATACGATGTTGCAATGCCTGTATTGTTAAGAAGAACGATGCATGCATGTCCGAAGCAACAGACACTGCGGTGAGTACAGCCGTTATTATATGCATGGAATGCATTCGCAGATGCGAAACGAACAACCATAAGCTGTGTAAGGGAATGCCGACAGTGAACATTTATGCCGGACCGGCACTCGAAAATGGATTTCCCGCTGTTCAAAGTTAACTTGCTCATATATCTAAAAGAATACTATTTTATTATACTCTATAATTCTCATCTATGTATGGGTAAAGCACAAGATTACTGCAACCTCTACAGACATAGGAGGTATTAGAATAAGAGGAAATAAAGTAGGCGAAGAAAAGATTATTCATCTAGCACTTTTACTATGAGTGTATTGCACTGTACAGACACGAAAAATTATATGAACATGTGGAACGTGATGCTGCTCAAGAATACTGATGAATGGATGGATAGTTTGGACAGGTACACAAGAGGTTCTGATTGTAACCGAGTAGAAAACAATTTTAAGGCAACTAGACTAGAAGACACACCCTAACGATTCAAGGAATAGTTACTGAGGTAGCAGAGGGAAGACGGTGGGGGGGATCAAAGTAAAAATTAAAGAAACTCGCTCTAGTGTGGGTGCTCTCGCATGATTTCTCAGGCTACACCCACTCCAGCGACTTTTACACAATACTGGCCATTAAAATTGCTACACCAAGAAGAAATGCAGATAATAAACGGGTATTCATTGGACAAATATATTATACTAGAACTGACAAGTGATTACATTTTCAGGCAATTTGGGTGCATAGATCCTGAGAAATCAGTACCCACAACAACCACCTCTGGCCGTAATAACCGCCTTGATACGCCTGGGCATTGACTCAAACAGAGCTTGGATGGCGTGTACAGGTACAGCTGCCCATTTAACACGATACCTCAATTCATCAAGAGTAGTGACTGGCGTATTGTGACGAGCCAGTTACTCGGCCACCATTCACCAGACGTTTTCAATTGGTGAGAGATCTGGAGAATGTGCTGGCCAGGGCAGCAGTCGAACATTTTCTGTATCCAGAAAGGCCCGTACAGGACCTGCAACATGCGGTCGTGCATTATCCTGCTGAAATGTAGGGTGTCGCAGGGAATCAATGAAGGGTAGAGCCACGGGTCGTAACACATCTAAAATGTAACGTCCACTGTTCAAAGTGCCGTTAATGCATACAAGAGGTGACCGAGATGTGTAACCAATGGCACCCCATACCATCACGCCGGGTGATACGCCAGTATGGCGATGAAGAATACACGCCTCCAATGTGCTTTCACCGCGATGTCGCCAAACACGGATGCGACCATCATGATGCTGTAAACAGAACCTGGATTCATCACAAAAAATGACGTTTTGCCATTCGTGCACCCAGGTTCGTCGTTGAGCACCCCATCGCAGGCGCTCCTGTCTGTGATGCAGCGTCAAGGGTAACCGCAGCCATGGTCTCCGAGCTGATAGTCCATGCTGCTGAAAACGTCGTCGAACAGTTCATGCAGATGGTTGTTGTCTTGCAAACGTCCCCATCTGTTGACTCAGGGATCTAGACGTGGCTGTACGATCCATTACAGCCATGCGGGAAATATGCCTGTCATCTCGACTGCTAGTCATACGAGGCCGTCGGGATCCAGCACGGCGTTCCGTATTACCCTCCAGAACCCACTGATTCCATATTCTGCTAACGGTCATTGGATCTCGACCAACGCGAGAAGCAATATCGCGATACGATAAACCGCAATCGCGATATGCTACAATCCGACCTTTATCAAAGTCGGAAACGTGATGGTATTTATTTCTCCTCTTTACACGAGGCATTACAACAACGTTTCACCAGGCAACGCCGGTCAACTGCTGTTTGTTTATGAGAAATCGGTTGGAAACTTTCCTCATGTCAGCACGTTGTAGGGTTCGCTACCGGCGCCAACCTTGTGTGAATGCTCTGAAAAGCTAATCATTTGCATATCACAGCATCTTCCTCCTGCTGGTTAAATTTCGCGTCTGTAGCACGTTGTCATCATGGTGTAGGAATTTTAATGGCCAGTAGAGTAATTGTGACGAGGATACCAAAATAGTGTCTTTTATGGTAACAAGTTGTGTTGGTACCTCTATCAACGCTTTCCAGCTGGAGGTTCTTCATTTGTAGTTGAGAGATTGACCTTTTACCTGATCCCTCAACCATTGTAGTCTGTTTTACTCTAGTCACCTATTTGCTCTGCTCCTTTTAAGTGTCCTCTATTTTGCGTTAATGCGGTGTTCATTTTAGCTCTGTACCCCTTGGTGTTCCCTCCCTCTGGGTGCAGAGGTTACGCTTTTACTGTATAGGCCTTTTACAAGTATGTCTATTTGGAACTGGGGACTGATGACATCGATGTTTAGCCCCCACCAAACCCCAATACCAACCAACCAACCAACCTAATGCAGACTTTGGTCCATAAGAAGAACGTAGCACAAAGGTGTTGCACATGTTGAAGCGATCTCACGTAGGAAGTGCGCTCTCGGTTCAGTGTGAATGTTTGTATGCCTGCGACTGCGTGTGTAATCTTTTCCGAATCTGTACAGTTTTTGCCTCTTTGTGAATATTCTTTGTTTCATTACTATATGTCCGTTGGAAATCACTTACGTGAGATAATATTAGTTTGTTAGTCGTCTGCAGTTACCTTTGTCTGCTCAAATGTGTCCTCTATAAAATGTTAATTGCTCGCAGCTGCGTGGTTTAATGTTGCTAAAATTTGGGCACAGTTTGTAGAAATTGTATTTCCGCGAACCACGTGGCCACACGATTTAACTGTGAGCCAAACTTTCCCGGTGCCCCCTGTCTCTGTCCTAGAGTTTACTTATTTCTCTGGTTTTGGAATATTAGATATATCCTGTTCGGATTATTCAATTATACTTGTGATTTGTGATTTCATGTTAAGCGCGTAAGCGTGTATGTGTGGCCCTCGTTGTGGCGGTTTCGCCAAACCGAGGTTCAGCTTTAAATGCAACCGTGATATTCAGATTTACTCTTTTACTTAATCATTTCTCAGCACAGCGGATCAAACCTCCTAGCTTCGTTACATGTTGGTGTTGGGGCCGTCCTTGCTGCTCTTTGAGTGAATGTGGGTCTGAATGCGGGTATTAAACCTTTCCCGCCCCCCTCTAATTACGACCGCGATTCTATATTAAGAGATTCTGTTGTCAATTGTATAACGTTTTACAAGCAATTGTACGTAGTTACCAGTCAACAGCAGCTATATAGATGTCTTATATCACTGTCTTAAGAAATAAATAATTTTGTTTCAAGTCTTATCCAGTGCAGCAATGTTACGTCTCCTTTACCTACGACATCCACCTTTTAGTTTCCTTGTTAGTCCATCCATAACGTTTCCATGCGCACAGGTCCAATAATTAGTGTTCCCTTTTATTTAAAACAAATTCTTTAGAATAGATCATAGTATCTTTGACACTCATATGCTTGTAAACAATTTGTATCTATCAAAACATGCGGTGCATGTTAGAAGTATGTTTTGTGACACATCTGAAGTGCTCAGTGGTACAATTTTACGTGTGCAACGGTAGGAACGCGGTGGAAATACATTCAGTGACAAATCTGAGACGCTCAATTATACACGTTTATGTATGCAATGAAGGTAATGTGTCGAAAACTACGAACGTCGCCTGCTGGACGAACACTACGAAAACAAGTACTCCAAACCGACATTTCACGGGAGTCACATCCCAGGTCAAATTTGTAACGCAACCATCTGTGTGACGTGCTTATAATTATGTATTATTTACATTTTAGGACAACTAATCAGTAAAAACACGCACCACATGTTCTAATGAAAGCATGAAAGCCGTCTGGCGATGAATTGTAATGATTCGAAACCGGTGACGGTACCTTTTGAATAAAGGAACTTAAAATAAATTTGTGGCTGGTTGCTGTTTCAACACCATCAACATTTGTCTTCAAATAACAGCCACGGTCTCCAACCATGTCATCATATGACAAAACTTCATAAAATTTTTCTCTTTACGAGGGGACTTCAAAAACGTAAGTTACACGTGTCATCCCACGCTGAGAGCACAGTGCAAAGGACTGGCACTTTGTCAGAACAGAGTGTTGGTGTATGTTCTGTTTTACCTGCAGACAAAGTTCTTCTGCTGTACGGATAAAGGGCGATTCACAGCGTTGGAGTGAAATCTGGGCAAGAGGTCTAAAATGCAAACAGATCCAACGTGAAATTATGGCAGTGTATAGACGAAATGCAATTTCACTTCCAGGTGCGGTGAAATAGCACCAACAATTTGACCAAGACCGTATAGATTACGCTGATCGGGAAGGATGGCCATCGACATCGTCCATAGACGAAAACGTCCAATCCTTATCAGTGCCTTTAGCACTTTGTATAGTAAGGTTTCGTCTTAATTTTGTAAATAGACAATTTTGTAAATAGACAACGCACGGGAAAGCGGTCTGCGTGGCGCCACCTGGGGAAGGTGTGTTGCCTTCCGAAACTGGGTTAAAACCGCCAGGAGACCCTCTGATTCCTGGAAATCTTCAGAATGTCTGAAGTGCTCTGTGGCTCAGAGGAACCTGAGTGGGGCGGGGACCGTAATGTCCTATCCTGTGGCCTTGACGTGACCCCGGCGCTCAGTAACCCCCTTAGATGGGGTGAAGCTAACACGGGAGGGGCCGTCCATGCATGACGTTAAAAGGCTAGCCCTTAACTGGGTGGAATCCTCACTGAACCGCACTGGCCCACCGTGAATTATCAAAAGCGGTGGGTGAGACATGGTTGGCCATGATCCCCAGTACGTGAGGAGACCCTCCGGGGAACGTAACTCGGGTTTGAGCGCCGCACCGTCTCGATGATGTCAAACTCCACAACATAAGACCCGGGCCATACCATAATTTTTATCACATCATCACTCTCATAACACCTCCTGGCTGTGGAACGGTGAGGGTTGTCGTGTCAAGGAAGGACGTTAAACTCCCATCAAGGTAGGACGTTAAACGCCCCCAACCCAAGGCGAAAGCGAAGGGTGCGTGGCACAGGGGGAGCTGTGTCTGAGGGACTAACCACCTGTCCCTCCCTCAATTCGCAGGGAACAAGACCAGCTGGTGCTCTGCATGCCGGCGACCTTGTTTGTCGGCGTGGGACCTCAGCGCGAGTCGGCAAGTGTGCTTCGCCGCGCCCGTGGGTAACCGGGGCGTGTTCTGGCAAACCCAGGGGGTGGTGACATCGCCTGGGCCAGGTTAGCTGGGTCCATACCGTCGAACGACTGGGTGACCGGCCCGTCACCTGAGTAGGAGCGGGTCCTTGGCCTATAGGTGGGAGCTTGGGCTAGTAGGTGGCGAAGGACGAGAAGTGCATCCGCTTCTCCGGAGTGCGGAGTGCACTTGCCGATGAACACTGGGAGAAATCGTCAGTGACGAGGCCACTGAAGGGGACCAGTACACTGGCAACGGTGTGCTGAACTCGGCGGCTCAGGAAGGCCCTTGACCTAGGGATGAGGTTGGTGGGTGAGCTGCATTTTAGTCCCCCCCATGTCAGAGGAGCCGGTCCAGGGTTAGAGACGGGCTCCCAACCCCCCTTTTTTCGCTTGTCTAATCATGGCTGAACCAGAGACAAAATTGTCTGCAATTTTGGCAATAAAAAATGAACTAGCCTCCTGGGCGATTGCTCATGCTAGGCTTGAGGGGCGAGTTGTGGAATTACAGCGGGAAAACTTTACCCTTAGGAGACAACCGACCAAGACATGGGCAGGTGTAGTGGCTCAGGCCGCCCCCAGAACCCAATCAACCAGGGAAACGATAGCAAAAGTGACACAGAAGCCGGACATGGTGGTCTTTTTAAGGCCCCTGCCTGGCCAAGACACAAAAAAGGTCCAGGAAATTTTTACCACCATGGTAAACCCAGTCATGGATAAAATCAAGGTGAATAAAGTTAAAGCAACAAAAAATGTCGTAATTGTAGACGTAGCAACTGAGGAGGATCAAAACAAAATTTTAAATAATCAAAATCTGTGCAAGGCGGTCAGGTGTGAACCCCCAAAGAAGAGGAATCCACTCGTAATCATGTACGATGTACTGGTTACGGTGGACAACAATGAATTGTGCGACACGATAAAGAACCAAAATTTTGACAATATGACTGATGAACAATTTAGAAATGACTTTAAACTGAAATTTAAGACAGGACCAAGAAACAGACAAACAGTACACCACGTAGCAGAAGTTACAGGATCTATGTGGAAAAAGCTTACATCTATGGGTAGAATATACGTTGGATTTCATGCCATCAACGTTCAGGACTACTTGGTGCTGCCTCGCTGCCACAACTGTGGCGCCTTGGATCATATCCACAAGTACTGTGACAGGAAGCCGGCTTGCTCCAGATGTGGAGCGGAAGATCACATACGGAAAAATTGCACCAAATCTGGAATCTGCATTCCATGTGTAAAGAGAGGCAAATAGACCTGTAACGCCTCAGGAAGGAATTGCCCAACCTATAGGATGTTGGAGCAAAGACTGATATCAAGAATTGATTATGGCTGAAGCCGCAGCTGTGCGCAGGATGCCAAAAAGGAAGTCTCCGGGGAAGAGGCGCAGAGACGCGGCTAGAGCTGCTGAATTCAAACAATTCTTAACCTTCGTTGAAGGCAGTAAAACCAAAAAACCAGGAATGGTAGACGTGTCCATCCAGTCGGACCTGTGTGGACGGGAAGATGCCGCTCCCCCCTCCCCCCGGAAGTCGAGACCGCCAGAAGATCGGGCACCTGAAGTAGGTGTCCTGCAATACCAGGCCAAATAAAAGCCACAAGAAACAGCTCCACATCAGAAGAACCACTTCAAGTAAACACAATCAGTAGCACGATAACCACACCTACTTCTGACCAATTGTTAGTTAAACGTCTAGGGGTGGATCCCATCAGGATCTGCCCAAATCTGGAACACGCCTTACAACTTTCCCGTCTGGAGGAGCTGGCTGTCCTGACCACAGCATTAACGCACATAGTGTGGGTAGGACACCAGTATGGACGTAGAGTCACCTTCTCGGCCATGGAGGCTGTCGATAGAATACAGTTAAAGACCATGAATCTCCCCACTGACTTTGGCGCCCTGCGTGACCTTGTCAAAAAGGTTTTTCAAAGAAGAAACGAAAAATTTGATCTAGACGAGATCTACAATCAGGCTGTCTTAGCCAATGGTAGGATTGCGTATGACTGGAGGAAGACCTTTCCAGAACAATATGTACACACATATTTTCCATGACCATTAAAATACAGCTAGGACAACTAAATGCACATAATAGCCGATTAGTCATGCAGGAGCTCCAAAGGGTGGTGGAGGCGATGAGTCTCGACGTACTCTGTCTACAGGAGCCATACTCTCTTGCAGGCAACATAGCTTTCGCTAGCGTTAATTGGCAAATAGTATCCTTTGGAGATGACCCTAAAGCCACCACTATAATCATAAATAAAGCTGTAAGAGTCACCGTGCTCGCTCATGTCTCAAATGAATACTGTATTGTAACCGAACTCCAGACTCCAGTTGGAGTCATTCATTTAGTTAATATGTATTACCAATACAGTGATGACATTGAGACATATTTAGATCAACTAGTACGAGTCACAACAGCAGTAAGAGGCCGAAAGATCGTGGTGGTGGCAGATGTCAATGTGAAGTCCCCCCTGTGGCACAGTGGCACCTGGGATGGCAGAGGGGAGAAGATGGAGGAAACAGTAATGACACTACAGTACTTGGTTGCAAATAGAGCCGGGAACCTCCCCACCTACACAGGCGGAGGAGGAGAAGGAACTAATATTGATGTAACACTAATTTCACCAAATTTTGCTGGTCACTTGAATAACTGGATGGTAAGAGACCAAGTAACAACAAGTGACCATAATTTAATCACATTTGAGCTCACCGACAAGGAATGCCACTGGAACATAGGGTGGGAGTTTCAACTAAACTACAACAAAACTGATTGGGAGCGCCTTTCAAGAGAGTTTGTTCCCCCAACATGGCCAGAGGGTGATGAAGACGTCGACAGGCATGCTGAAGAGCTGGTTAGTGCCATCACAAAAGCGGTTAAGGCTGCGGTACCAACTAGGAGAAGGGCTGTCGCGGCCTCTCTGTCTCCATGGTCTGCTGAACTAGGGCAGATGCGTCAGTCGGTCAGGAGGGCGAGGAGGTACTACCAGCGAAGTGTCATCTGGGAAGAAAAACAGCGATGGCTAGAAATCTACAGGAGTGCTAAGGAGGAGTTCCAGAGAGAGCTCAAAAGGGTCAGACTGGTAAGCTGGGAGAAGTATGTCCAGAGCCAATTGGCTGCAGATCCCTGGGGCATCCCATATAAAATAGTTAGGGAAAAAATCAGGTCTCCTATGGTACTATCAACCATCCAGGATGGGAATCGGATGACAGGGACATGGTAGGAAACTGCTAAAGTCCTTCTCTGGTCCCTGCTTCCGGATGACACGGAAAATGAGGATACAGAAGAACAAGGCCTAATTAGGCAAGCTCAGCAAGAAGAGTACCAAAACAATACCGTGGTGTACCCTTTCTCGGAGAACGAGGTGGCGGTGCACATTAAGGCACTTAAAAGAGGGAAAGCCCCGGGACCAGACGGCATCATAGCGGAGGTGGTGCAATACCTCGCTCCTCAACTAGTAGCACCTCTAGCTAGAATCTACAACGAGGCTCTAAGCCTCAGAAGTTTCCCACCATCTGGAAACAAGCAAATGTAGTGATAATAAAAAAGGGATTGGATAAAGATCCTAAAGAGGTCAAGTCCTACAAACCCATATGTCTGTTGGATCTGCTAGGAAAATTGCTGGAGAGGCTGCTGGCTGACAGGCTGATGGCACACCGAGTGCTTTGTGGAATGAGCGGCAGGCAGTTCGGCTTTAGGCCGGGGCGCTCTGCGTCTGACGCAATCGCCATGGCGGCTGAGGTCTGTGGGTCGTCTACACACAAGTACATAGTTGGCATCATGGTGGACATCGGTGGCGCCTGTGGCAACCTGTGGTGGCCTTCGCTCTTCTCTCGCTTGCGAGAGAAGGAGTGTCCAGAGCCGCTATATGGGTGTCTTAGGAGCTATTGCATGGATAGGAAGGTCTGGCAATCATCCCCTAGCGGAAGAGTGGGCAGGAAGATAACAAAGGGGTGTCCACAGAGCTCTGTCCTGGGGCCACTCTTTTGGGATATCAATATGGAGTCTCTCCTTGAGACCCTGGAGAGCTATGCAGATGTGCTACAGGTGATAGCTTACGCTGATGACCTCCTCCTGTTGGTTGGCGGTCGGAACCGAGAGGAATTAGAATTAAAAATCGAGAGGACCATGATATTACTTTCACAGTGGTGACATAGAACCAAGCAAAAAGTAGCACCAAACAAATCCACCTACCTACTCCTAAAGGGCCAATTGGTCAGAAACCCTACAGTTAGGATGGATGGCACACCAGTTATACGTCGTCGAGAGGCTAGATATCTAGGAGTAACGCTAGACGAAAAATGGAGCTTTGCCAGACACATTGAGGTAGTAACACATAGGTCGATAGAAGTGTTAAACAATCTCATCACCATAGGTTATAGACGATTTCATCTCCCGCCGAACCTCATCAAGCTCTATCATAACATCATTCTTGTCTCCATCGCGGGCTATGGGTCCGGGGTCTGGGCCCACAGGCCCACGAGGGTCGTTCCTGCTATGGCAGTGAGGAGAGTGCAGCGAAATATGATACTACGATCAGTGGGGGCATATAGGACATCACCAGGGGGAGCATTACTGATACTCATAGGCCTGTGCCCCCTTGATGTAAAAATCAGGGAGCAGGCTGCATGGTATTGGGTCAAAAAGGGGAAAATTGGAAAAACCAGGGATATTATGGGGGTCAGAGTGGGGGACAAAATAACAATTAAGAGAAGGGGAATAGAACTTTGGCAGGAAATCTGGGATGGGGATGAAACAGGAAGAAGGACTCACCGATTATTACCAAACGTTCAGGAAAGATTAAGGCTGAAACATTTCCCGCCAAGTAAGGGACTGCTGCACTTCCTCACTGGACATGGCCCGTACCCGGCATATCTATGCTGGTTTGGGAAAAGAGCGACACCATCGTGTGACTGTGGTTCAGAAATTGGCACACCGGATCATGTAGTCTACGAGTGTCCGCTTTTCGACGACGTTGCAGCTAATTTACGGAACTCATTGCCTAACACAGACACCTTTCAACTTATTCGAGACCCTACCACTTTCACCATCATCGATAAACTGGCTAGCGAGGTATCCGCCAAGGTCCTAAGGGAATATAGAAGGGAGATCGAGTAAATATGAAACCAAAATATGACATTACGCACCATTCCATACCGCCAGGGTGAGTACTGGCTGACCGTCAATGACGATCGGGATCCGACGCATCCAGGACCAGGGGGAGGGGGAGAGTGCGACCACACCGACTAGAGGCTACAGCACACCAACTATGACTGATAAAAAACTATTATTATTTTTGTAGAAGTAGATCGTAGGAAATTCTTTTTCTTTAAACCTGCAGCGATTGCGGTAAGGCCAGCCCAGTGCCAGGCGCACGCCCACTGGGATTTGCTCGGTGGGCATGGCCATGAAATAGTAGGTTTATATTATATACTAGCACACCTGTAACGCTGCAGGATGTAGTTGTTAGTAGTAAAGTAGGTTAGAGTTGATAGCATGACTGACTAACCGTAAATTATAAAACCCATAGACCATATAGATAGATAGAACTAACTTCCTGTGGCTAATATAACAGTAGAATATAGGATATTTAGTAAATGCTGCTAATGTAATATTGTGTCTAATTTCGACCCACTAATGATTTTAGGTGGTGGGTTAGATTGTATAACATTGGTTTTGATGAATAATAGACAATGAAAATTTTGTGTTCCAAGTCATATCTCATCGCTTGTCGTCTTCTTTTACTTCTTCGTCTTCTTAACCTGTGGCATTTTCAGAGACATCATCTTCTCTGGTCCACAGCCCTACTTAGTCCGTTTTTCCGCAGCAGCCTCTTTTTTTGTCTCGATACAGGACATAATAATTAGAAAGGTGGTCCCTCG
Organism: Schistocerca serialis cubense; assembly: GCF_023864345.2. Classification (NCBI taxonomy): domain Eukaryota; kingdom Metazoa; phylum Arthropoda; class Insecta; order Orthoptera; family Acrididae; genus Schistocerca; species Schistocerca serialis. Next base: position 328,893,271 of record NC_064641.1, on the reverse strand, counting down.
GCTTCCTACCGATTTCAGTGGAAGGCAGTTCGTAACTATCTGTGCCACTGGGTGTCTGGGAAAATACATTAACTTAGGAAAGTGAGCAGGCGCTCGAAGATGCTTCATTTCCCAAAAGGCATGTCCTTGGAGGCAACCACCAGCAGCAGCCTACCAGACGAAGACTTTTAGAGCAGCATTCTTATGCCTATCCCTTCTTTTCTTACCACTTTATATTTTCATTAGTTCTAGTACTGAGATATAATCTGCATACTTGTGCCTAGATTTAGCTCATTTAGTTAATAGTTGTGCCTGGTTTGCGATGTATACTTCGTAGCCTATATAAGACCGCTCTTCCTGCTTACTGGTCAAATAGTGCTTGGTACGTTCTACTGACCATGTCTAGGTGTTTTCCTTGCTGGCGGGGTAGTAGTTTTAGTCTGGTTGTAGCACTAATATTAGTGCCATGTGCTGTCTTGTTGTTCCGAAAATCAAAGCCAGACCGTTTCTACACTGCTCCCAAGTGACAGTGTATCTCTGTGACATGACGCCGATAAGAAATGGTTCAAATGGCTCTGAGCACTATGGGACTTAACTTCTGAGGTCATCAGTCCCCTAGAACTTAGAACTACTTAAACTTAACTAACGTAAGGACATCACACACAGCCATGCGGTTCCAGACTGTAGAGCCTAGAACCGCTCGGCCACCCCTGCCGGCTGCCGATAAGATTATACTGTCAACATCTGTCAGACTCCGACAAATGTATTCTGTGAAGTTTTTCTTTCACCGGTATTGCTTCAATAAATATTTTGTACCAGGCGGATCTTATGTCAGTTCCTAGCACTTAGTTGCGGACGTTTTTCCAGACCATGTTCCAGTTATTAAAGGGATGCATTACTTCCATACGATTAACTCTTCCATTATCTTCCATTTGGCGATGTAATTGAGTGGTGGTTCGATCTCGTAGTGTGCTAGCTTTCGCCGCTGGTGGTTAATTTCCAGCATACGTAGTCTGATGTGACTCGGTTGTGGTGTTTTTCCGCCAAATTTGTTAATGACTTCATCCTTCCATGTATAACACGCTACTACAGCTGTTATTTTTCTATCTACGCTTTCTACCTCAAGGATTAATTGTCCGACGTATCATATTTTCGACAATATTTTCGTGTTGATAAAATATACCATCGGTGTCAAATTCCGTTCTCATCCATTCTTGTGTTGTAGATAGCTTCTCGTCGTGGCCAAAAGTTTCTTCCAGTTGCCCTCCATCGATTTTACAGCGCAGTTACTAACTGTTATTCCTAGCAGTTTAATGTCCTCACATACTGTGAATTGAGTGTTTTCGTCTGGTTTGAATCCTCTCTCGATTGGTATTAGGCTATTTTTCCTGAGATTTGGCTTAGAGCCAGACGCTTTTCCATATTTTTGTTTACTGTTACGGATTTCCTGAAGATCCTGCTCCGATCGTATGATGACAGCCAAGTCTGCTGGATACGGTGTTATTATGCTTCACTACATATTAAATCCTTGAAGTTTGCCATTCATCACTCTGGTTAGTGGCTCAGTGGCAGTTGACATGGAGGAGTCCTGTCGAACAGACCTCTCAGTAGATATTTCAGGGTTAGTCGCCCCCCTAGCGATGATAATCACACAGTCCAGTCACATTAATGCGACCACCGGCTATGTTGGACGTCTTCGTGCAGTAGCTTTCCGCCTCCATAGGTGAGTGGTCAGCGCCGCAGGATACCATGCAAGGGGCCCGGTTCGATTCAGTTCCCTACCGGGTCGGAGATTTTCTCCACTCGAGGGCTGGGTGTATGTGTCCTCTTCATCATCATTTCACCGTCATCAACATGTAAGTCGCGGAAGTGGCGTCAAGTAAAAAACTTGCACCTGGGGGCCGTTCTACCCGATGGGAGGCCCTAGCCACATAACATTGCATTTCAAGTTCCGGCAGCACTAGCAGTGGTGGTCACATTAAGAGTGTCGGGGGACATGGGTAACAGAATTGTAGTCGTCGTAAAGAAGAAACGAAGCGACGTATATGACATCCAAAAGGGCATGATCATTGGATTTCTAGCCAAGGTTGGAAGCATTTCCGAAACGGTGAAGTTTGGAAACAGTTCGCCTGCTGCAGTGGTTAGAGTATAATGTGCATGCCAAAGTTGCGCTACCCAAAACCGACTCCGAGGCAACTCAGGTGCACAAAGGCCATAAACGACAAGGGCAGACGACTGCTCCAGAGAAGTGAATGGGCGAGTTGACATGCAGCTGTTGATCAACGAACGCCCAGATGAACCAGTGTCTCCTCAATGACCGTCCAGTGAATATCGCTGCGTATGGGCCTCTGCAACAGGTGCCTGTTTCAAGCTCCCACGCTGCCTGCAATTCTTCAGCGACAAAGACTGGAGTATACACCCTAAAACCGCAACTGGATGTCCATTGGGCGTCTACAGGTGGTCTTTTCACGTGAATCACGTTTTATGTCCCATTGGACATACTGCCATTGGCATGCGCGTCGTGAAGCGTCTGAAAGCAAATACCCTGCAACAATCCTCGGATGGGCCTAGGCCGGAGGAAGGAGCGTTGTTGTCTGGAGAAAGCCTTCGTAGCGTACCGTTGGTGAACTCGTCATTCTGGAAGCCACAATGGATCAACAAAAGTATGCATCTGTCCTGGGAGACAATGTCCACCCCTACATGCATTTTGTTTTTCCTCTGTACGATGGCATCTACCAGATGGACAATACAACATGTCACAGAGATTGCAGTGTACGTGCGTAGTTCGAAAAGCAAACACAAAACTACTGCGAATGAGCGCTTTGTGAGTCTAAACATGAAATCTAAAGAGAATATCAAAGGAACAAACATGTGTTTCTACGCCGGGTAGTCCGGAAATTCAAATTCCGTCGTGAACAGAAGGCTTTAAAGTCGCAAAATGTAAATAATAAATAGATATTAAAAATAAGGACAAGTTTCTGAAACAACTATTTGTGTCACCTGTAACCTGCTCATGTAAGGTATTATGATTTTCCGCGATATTACAGTAATCTCTAATTGCTGCACAGATCCAGTTCCTTTCCTTTACCTTATACACGTATGCAAAATAGCGAGATACTCATCAATTCGCAATATAGGGTGGCAAGGTACATAAATAAGCACATTTCAGTGAGGACGTTGAATGCTAAAATATAAAAGACTACCGCAGCAAGAAACTGTCGAATTTATTGAACTTTTAGAATTCGTTCTCAAATACAATTGCTTTACGCTTAAGAATAAATTATATGTACAAATAGACGGACTGGCTACGGGTTCCAGTACTTTACAAAATCATAGCAAATAGCTTCACTAATCATCTTGACAAGAGAATTCTCAATAACCAGCAGTAGCCTGTGGATGATACAGGTAGGCATACCTTCAAAGTAGTTAGAAAACCGACAACAACAGATATACTGATGCACAGTAAATCCTGTCATCCAAATAGCCAAAAACATCTTGCCTTTCGCTAATGGATAGAGCTTTTAAAGTGCTGATGAATGACCAAGAGAGAATGAATCAGGTAAAGATTATAAAAGAGCTAACCATAGCAAATGGTTACTATGAAAACACCTTGAATAAATCAATACTCAAGAAATAGTGGATGAGGCGCTGCAGTCATGGACTGTGCGGCTGGTCCCGGTGGAGGTTCGAGTCCTCCCTCGGGCATGGGTGTGTGTGTGTTTGTCCTTAGAATAATTTAGGTTAAGTAGTGTGTAAGCTTAGGGACTGATGACCTTAGCAGTTAAGTCCCATAAGATTTCACACACATTTGGACACAAATAGCAGATGAATGTAAAGGAGAATGGCGATCGGAATGCTAAGAGAGTCACAATTCCATACTTAGGTAACCTTTTCTCAGAATTTCAAATGTTTTAAAGTCGATGCCGCATTTAAAACCAACAGTACTCTGCGATTTAAGCTACAAAATAGTTTATGAGTTGAAGTCGACAAACATAAGGTGATGTTAACTACAAAATTCAGCTTAGCACCTGAAATGCGAGCTGCGTAGGCCAAAGTGGTAGTAGGTGCTTAAAGTTAGAATACAAGGAACGTAAGGACGCATTTCCAAGAAGAATAAGCCATGGCCATCCCAGGTCACGAATTGATGAGCAGCTCTCAATTTACAACAATTGTTACAACAATTAGAGATTACTATTCACAGAGTTCGAAAACACAATGCGTTAAATGAACAGCCTACAGATGACACAAATAACTATTTCATAAACTCTTCACATCTTTTTTAATATCTGTTCATTATTCAGAGGCTTTACAGCTTTCTGTTCATGACAGGATTTGAATTTCCGGACTACCCGGCATAGTTGCACAACTTTATTACTTAGGTATTCTCTTTGGATTTCATGTTTACTTTTGCGAATGCTCACTCGTGGCAATTCCATGTTTTTCAACGGGATGTGACTTGAAGAAGGCATACGGGACACGTACCTATATAGCTGTTATTGTGACCCTGCCAATACCAAGGACAACATCGGGAATTCCATTTTCATCTATCAGTTGACGATTATATGCAAGTACTTGCTAAGAGGACACGACTGCAAAGGAAGTTGCCACGTTATTTTGTTATTGTGTTTCTTCCTATTTATGTTTTACATTGGTCAGTTTTAGAAATTCTTCTACGAGTATTTCGTGTTTGTGTTTAGGATGCTGTATTGCTCTCTATGCCACTAACGTACTGCAAAATTTGCTCTAAACTGTAGTACCGTTTCGTATGTCTCAATTAGCAAAGGTGTGGTTGGGTAAAACTGTAGCCGAAAATTAGTAGATTTCCTGACAGGGTTATTCGATGAATTTATTAATCTATTCGTTCAATGAATAGAGGAATTCGTGTTTTCGTATCCTTGTAATCGCACATCTTAGTTAAAAAATGCCTTCTTGTACGTCGGGGAGAAATGTTAGGAGCCCTACTCACTATTCATTACACGATAATTGTTCTGCTTCTCATTTATTCCCTTGATCTGCGCGAAATTCACCTGAACCGGCGAATAACATGTTCAGTACTTCACATCTACCAAGCCATTTACTCTCACGAACGTGACTCGTCAAGTACTACTTTCACGTCTTGCAAAAAGCATATTAACTGACTAGCGCTGTGAAAAATTGGCACAATGCATCTTGATCTTCACTTGCCTGACCGGCTGCCCTCAACCATACATGTATATGGCGAAAGTCGAATGCTCGCATGTACCCATCTGCAGGTCACTTTAGATTTCATAGGAATCCGTAGATGTTTACTAAACTTATGCTGCACCGTGCCAACCACTGGCGTCCGTAAATGGACAGGATGGGTGGTGGAGGCGGGTTGCAACAAGAACCACTTTCCCCCAGCTGACATCAGGGTACAGACCCTTTATTTATAACAATTTTCACAAATTTCTATAAGCGGCTCAACTGAACTGGAGGATTGACACCGCTGAGCCTGACTGGGAACACTGTAACTTTAACAATCACTATAATTATACCTTAAGTTTACCTGTTTCTCACGCCGTTCACGGGAAATTATGCACATTTCTTTTTGACGAAATAGTGTCCTCAGCCTTTTCTCTGTCACTCCCTCTTACAGCTCTTATCGAACTACACATTGCACGAAGGATCAACAACAACAGTTTTCTGTAGACGAAGAAAATCCGACATAACTTGCTGTCTCAATATTCAGTTTTACAAGGCTAAGCTACTGCTGTGCACTGTGAACTACTCAGTTGTTCATTAAACTTAAGGAGTAAATACATTAGTTAGAATGAAAGATTTTACCGTTTTCTGCATAGAAGAAAGGGAAAAAGTTTGAAATTTTCAGGTGGGAAAGATGTCGCCTCCAGGAACTGCGACTTTCTCAAACTCCATGGGGTGCAACACAGTCCCAGATGCAGTCAAAAAAGTACTAGTCAAGTTGGCCTGGCTGCCTAATAACTCGAAAAACTGGTGAGATGAAGACCGGTTTGGTTCAATAATGGGATGTTAAAAATCATTTCTACCGGCTAATTTGAGGGCACTTATGGGAGATTTCCCACATTCATTCAGTCGAATGCTGCATCTGAGTTTCTCTTTTTCCAAGCAGTTCTGAAAACACATCTCATTCATCTTTACTTATACCAGTCAACACTGAAAGTAGAAAACTTGGAAGTAATACAATAAATCTATTAACGTCGCCACATGTGAGGATTAGTAAGTATACAATGTGTTTCAGATGTCATCAAAGTTGAGTAAGATTTTTCTAACTTTTATGCCCTGTTTCTCCACCTCGTGAAACATTAAGGTGCCACTTTTTGAGTATTATTATTGTTAGTATCAAACAGGGTTTTCTCAACCGTTCTCACTTTTAATTTCAAATCTTTATTAGACTGGTGCATAAGTTCGTAGCGTTTTCGTTTTCGTGTTGGTTTTCCTGTTGCTGTAGGGTAATTTACCGACTGTCATTTTTTATTGGAAGTTCACTATTGCTATTTGAGTTTACATATTATCATTTTGTCATTTGGAGATAGTGAGATGAGGTATGGACGCTAGAAAATGGAATACCAAGTGGAGAAATCGGAACATTTCCGACATGTTCTATTGTTGGAGTTCAATATAAGTGTGACAGCAGCGGAGGCAGCCGGAAACATTTGCACTGTGTATGGGAATAATGCCTTTGCACAGTGTGCGGGAATGAACCGGTTTTCTCGTTTTAAGGACTATCGTTTTGATGATGTTGCTAACTCCCAAGGTTCAAGACGACCTTCGGAGTTTGATGAAGATCGTTTAAACGCATTAATCCACAATGATCCAGGTCAGTGTACTCGCGAACTGGCAGATGTGATGAACAGTGATAATTGCACGATCCCGCGACATTTCCTTGCATTGGGGAAGGTTAAAATATCAGTCTGTATGTGGGTACCTCATGCTCTAAGCCAAAACCAAGAATTTTTTAAAAAAATAAAAGAATCAGCTGGTGGCCATATGAGCATCTCTGCTTCCACGCCGTCAATTGGCTTATGAACAACACCGACCATTTCTGTCCCGTACCGTTAATGGTGACAAGAAATGGTGTCTTTATGTTAACAGAAGGAAAAAAAAAGGTGGGGCTGACACCAAACAAAGCAGTAACTCCCCGTTCAAAGAGTTGAGAGCATCCATGAAAGATTATGTTATGCGTCTGGTGAAACAGCCACTGTGTGGTGTACTACTAACTGCTTCCCAGAGATGTAACCATCATTGCTGACATTTACTGTCAACAACTGAGACGTCTTTCCGACGCAGTCCAAGAACAACGACCAGGAAGACTGCGTGAACTGATGCTACTGCACGGTAACGCCTGCCCACATTTTGCTGTTGTTGTTGTTGTGGTCTTCAGTCCAGAGGCCGGTTTGATGCAGCTCTCCGTTCTACTCTATCCTGTGCAAGCTTCATCTCCCAGTATCTACGGCAACCTACATCCTTCTGAATCTGTTTAGTGTATTCATCTCTTAGTCTCCCTTTACGATTTTTACCCTCCACGCTGCCCTCCAGTACTAAATTGGTGATCCCTTGATGCATCAGAATATGCCCTACCAACCGATCTCTTCTTCTACTCAAGTTGTGCCACAAATTTCTCTTCTCTCCAGTTCTATTCAATACCTCCTCATTAGTTATGTGATCTACCAATCTAATCTTCAGCATTCTTCTGTACTTATTCATACAGTAAAGCTGCATGCCCTCGGGAAAAATTACGGCCGTAGTTTCCCCTTGCTTTCAGTCGTTCGCAGTACCAGCACAGTAATGCCGTTTTGGTTAGTGTTACAAGGCCAGATCAGTCAGTCACACAGACTGTTTCCCCTGCGACTACTGGAAAGGCTGCTGCCCCCCTTCAAGAGTCACACGTTTGTCTAGACTGACAAAAAACACTATACAGGAGTTGAGATGGGAAGTCATTCCGCACCCACCTTATTCACCTGGCATCGCTCCCTCAAATTTCCTCCTTTACCGCTCTCTATCGTACAATGTTCAATGAATTTCCTTTCCGAACGAAAATGCGCCACGAAGATGGCTCGATGGGTCTTTCACCTCAAAACCTCATGGTTTCTACATTCCCGGAATCGAAAAGTTACCCCAGCGTTGGCAGACTTTTGTAAATTGGAAATAAGAATATGTTTTTCATGACTGAAGTCTCTATTTTGCTTATCTGTTGTGTTTGTTAAACTATGGGAAAAACACTGTGAACTTATGCACCAACCTAGTAATTTCAGTGTCAGCCTAGTATTATTGGAATGTAATAAATTGTTTGTGAATACTTTCTACTTCTGATTCATAACTCCTTGATTACCACCCTGTATACAATTATATGATGATACAATTTCAGAACGTTGAATAAAAATAACAGAATCCATATTCATATTAACAGTATAAAAATTGCACACGCTAATGAGATATGCATACCGTTTAGGTATCCAGGTAACCTACCTTAAAAGTGCTAAGCGGACAATTATCAGTCCATTGAGATATATCTTCCTTTGTATACCTCTTGCCAAAAATAGTCTTCATAACATGACATAACTGAATCAGCAATATCACAAATGGTGTGACTACAATTTTTCACCACCCCATCCTTGCATAAATTGCAGTGAATGCCACGGTACCAACGTTTGAGAGCGTCAGGATAACTTTGCTTGTTTCAGCCGCAGCGCAAAAGCTGCACAGCTCATAACGTACCTTGAATACTATGTACGGAAGGAGGGAAAGAAAGATGGCAGCGATCGACCATTCGAGGCTGGCAGTAATCTGCCGGAGGCACGTTGGGTGCACCTCCGCGCTCTGCAAGTGTGATATGCCACCACTCGCAGTTGTGAAGAACTGCATCGCAAAGGCCACCGCGGTCAGGGCGATGCCGGAAGTACCCGCTAAAACAGAAAAGCTCCTGTGATACACCTTTCCCCTACTATAACGATAACAAAAGATAGTTGATTACTGTGAAGTATCGGAACATCATCCTTAGCAGCCTAAACATTCAACAGTGAACAGAGATTTTAAATATTTCCTATACGTATTGCAAGACTGTTGTAACACACAGAAAGAAAAGTTTATTACAGTAGGACTTTTATTTAATTGCTTATCATAGTCCACGTTCTTGATGAAAACAATGGATCGTTAGATACAGAATTCTAAGTCGCAGGTTCGAATCCTGCCTCGGGCATGGATGTGCGTGATGTCCTTAGGTTAGTTAGGTTCAAGTAGTTCTAAGTCTAGGGGACTGATGACCTCCGATGTTAAGTTCCATAGCACTTGGAGTCTTTAAGGGGGTTCTTCCTATTCTTCCTAGGTCCACTTTCTTCTTTTTGCACACTGCACTCGCATTCGGGAGGACGACGGTTCAATCCCACGTCCGGCCATCCTGATTTAGGTTTTCCGTGATTTCCCTAAATCACTCCAGGCAAATGCCGGGATGGTTCCTTTGAAAGGGCACGGCCGACTTCCTTCGTCGTCCTTCCCTAAGCCGATGAGACCGTTGACCTCGTTGTCTGGTCTCCTTCCCCAAAATAACCAACCAACCTTCTTTTTGCAGACCCCTTTCTTTCCTTGAATCCTTTCTTTTGTGTTGCTTCTCTGAAAATTATCGTGTTATCTGTTATGTCCATTCTAATTCGTGTGTTTTCATATCTTTGTCAGTTTCGGTGAACCATGTAGGTCTGGATTTGTAGCGGTTTCATAAGTTCAATATTTGCTTGGTTAGTCTGTTACTATCCATTAGGAATATGTGGCCTTAAAACTGTAGTCTTCTTTCCCTCGTTATGTCAGTTAGCTTTTACCGTTTCAAATAGAGCGCTCTGATTGATCTTAAATTCTATTCAACATTGCTATTACTTCTAGATCCCAGTATTTAGCTTAGAGTTTCTTTCGACTTTTTCCATTTTACAAGATTCCCATATCTTCTTAATTTAAGTGTGCCATATAAAATGTTTCAGACGGTACCACCCTTTGATAGTGTCTTAGTTTTGTGTTCTAGTAAATGTTCTTTGTCATCTGGAATGCCGATTCAATTTTGAAAACTCTATTTTCTACGGCTATCTTTTCTTTTGTGTTGCTTGTGATCTCCTCTCCTAGACATTTAAAACGTTTTTTTTTTTTTTAGAAATAGGATTGTTATGAATTTGAAGATTTGGAAGGGCTCCATTGATATTAGTCATAAAATGAATATTTTCAAATGATATTTGTGGCCCTATTTTGTCTTCTTGTTTCTGTAATTCTGTGAGCTGTTCTTTGACACTACATAGTGACTCAGTAAATAATGTCATGTCGTCTGCAAACGCTAGACAAGCTAAGGTAATTTTCTTTGGGTTTCTTCCTATATGAACACCCTTGATGGATTTTCTCCATTGTCTCACTACCTTTCCTAATGCGCATTTAAAAGTAGATGTCTTACTAATGATTTTATTTCAAAAGGTTTTGACAGTTCCGCCACAAATTTTGCATTTAATATTGTGTTTGTTAAAGTTTATTTAACTCTTTCTCTTGTTTTATTGTGAAATCCTAACTCCTTTAAATGTTGATTACTGCATTTCTACCAGTTGAGTCATATGCTTGTTTAAAATGTACAGAATCATCACATACTTCAAGTTTCTGAATTTCCTGTTTTCTATTATGTTTTTAGAGTTAGTATATGCTCTGCACAAGACCTTTTCTTTCTGAATCCTGCCTGATACTATCCTGGTTGTTGGTTGAGCATTCCTTCTGTTCTCTTTAAAAGTGCCATGAGAAAGACCTTATGCGTCACTAGTATTAGGGAAGTCCCTATAATTGTTAGGATCAGTTGCATGGGGGCTTAATTATATACAATGCAAATATTTTTGGTAGCTGTAAGTCCGATTACGCTGTGTCTCGTAAACGGTTGGCCCTGACTAGTATTATTACGCAATCTGACTGCATGGAACAACAACAAAGAATGAAATGAAATTTTCCGTTAACACAATTAATTAATTAAGTCCCCAGCAACTATAAAACCTACGAAACTAAAGCACAAGTATAACTGTTCTGTGTGTGGAAGTATGACTCAACGTACACATCTGGCACGGTTCTTCTTCAATAAGGCAAAAAATTTTAAATATCATTTATACTGACGTGATAAAAAAAAATTAGAAATACTATAATTGCGCAAGAAACCCAGAATTACACTCTAATACAAGAACACATGCCAGATGCTTTGTTGACTGAACCTGTAATGACGCATTATTTAAGACATTGAGATAATAAAAAGAAAAGGAAAAATTTTTTTCTTTTACCTTCATATATTGACGAAAATCACTCTAATCATTACAATATATCTCCACACCGACTTGCTACTACCACATCTCAACAAGAACTCTCCACCACGACCTCTCGACAAGCACTCTTCACTACGACATCTCAACAAGCACTTTTCACTAGCACATCTCAACAAGCACTGACTACTACGTGTTCTCCCCAAGCACTGCCAGTGGAGGCGGCTGAATAATACTCTTTGGCGCAATCTCTGGCGCTGTGGCTCAGTGTAGCCACCTTTCATATGCCCCTCCTCCACGGGCCAGAATTTGATGATATTTTTGCCAGCATTGGTGGTGAAAATACCACCAAATTCGTTCACAAAAATACAGATAAAAATAAAAGATAATATTAATACGTAAATATCACATAGTTAGATAAAATTTTGGCTTTGCACTGACCTTTCAATAACCTAATATATGAAATACAGTAAGCAATACAAATTCTTTCATACATGTGACTTTACATAATAGTTTACACAATACACAAAAAATCAGTTTATATAAATGTTCACATAAAATGCTTTCAATGATTAAAAAAAAAAGCAAGTAGTTGATAGTTCCAGCAGTAGCACCCAGCAATGGTCAACAGGTGCAGACACCAACAAGTGACATCATTTTAGTAGAAGCAGTTCATCAGTGGCACCCAGCAATGTTGAACAGGTACAGACACCAACAAGTGACATTATGTCAGTAGAAGCAGTCCATCAGTGGCACCCAGCCATGTTGAACAGGTGCAGACACCAACAAGTGACATTATGTCAGTAGAAGCAGTCCATCAGTGGCACCCAGCAATGTTGAGCAGGTGCAGACAGCAACAAGTGACATTATTTCAGTAGAAGCAGTTCCATCTGTGGCACCCAGCAATGTTGAAGAGGTACACACAGCAACAAGTCACATTTCTCAGCAGAAGCAGTTCCATTAGTGACATCCAGCATTGTTGAACAGGTGCAGACACCAACAAGTGACGTTATTCCAGTAGAATCAGTCCATTAGTGGCACCCAGCAACGTTGAGCAGGTGCAGACAGCAACAAGTGACATTATTTCAGTAGAAGCAGTTCCATCTGTGGCACCCAGCAATGTTGAAGAGGTACACACAGCAACAAGTCACATTTCTCAGCAGAAGCAGTTCCATTAGTGGCACCCAGCAATGTTGAACAAGTGCAGACACCAACAAGTGACATTATGTCAGTAGAAGCAGTTCATCAGCGGCACCTAGCAATGTTGAACAGGTGCAGACCCCAACAAGTGACATCATTTCAGTAGAAGCAGTCCATTAGTGGCACCCAGCAAAGTTGAGCAGTTGCAGACAGCAACAAGAGACATTATTTCAGCAGAAGCAGTTCCATCTGTGGCACCCAGCAATGTTGAAGAGGTACACACAGCAACAAGTCGCATTATTTTAGTAGAAGCAGTTCATCAGTGGCACCCAGCAAAGATGAGCAGGTCCAGAGAGCAGTCCATAATATTCACTATCACTGATCACACTGTTCATCAGAGTTTATTAGCAGAAATTAAACATGTCCTAGTCGCACCAGTCATGTTGAAAAGGTACAAGTAACAGTCCATAATATTCACTATCACTAATCACACAGTTCATCAGCAGAAATTAAACGTTTCTAAGTGGCACCCATTATGTTGAAAAAGTGCAGGTAACAGTCCATAATATTCACCATCACTAATCACACAGTTCATCAGCAGAAATTAAACATTTCTAAGTGTCACACATCAATGTTGAACAAGTGCAGGTAACAGTTCATAATATTCACCATCACTAATCAGACAGTTCAGGCATGAACAATAGTTTGAATCCACATACAAATGCTTTTACACTAAACATAAAAATTCTAATAAACACACAAATGATATCAGATAATTGTCATATGAACTATTACAAATACTCAAATATCAGTAAACCTATAATATTTATGGGTGTCAGTGCAAGCCACTACAAACAAATAAAATAATATTTAAGAGATAGGTGGGTAGGATTAGGAAAGGAAAACACACAAAACACACTCACTCATCTTTCATCCACATTAAGTACTACTGTGTAATTGAATAGTGTTAACTGTGTAAATGTAACTCTGTCAAAATTTGATGTTCATCATGTGTATCAAGTAGTAGTGGCAGCAATGTATAACAGTCAATAATAGTTAGTCAACGTCATAGTCATCATGTCAAGACCAATGTTTGCCAAGCCAAATCAAATGTACTGTTGCTGAACAACTGTCAGTGTGCCAAGATATGCAAATACTTCCTCTCTCCAAAAAAAAGTGTATACTGCTTAGTGATTTGTCAAAGTGTGTGTAGACAATCTTCCTTCCACTTTAGTGTTCTAGTCTGCTATCTTCATCCTCCTTGTTCCATATAGACCAACAAAAAAAATATGCACCTCACTTACTTTACCTCTTATCCACCAAAACTCCAATAATCATCACATTATCTCAATACTTCAATAATACCTCTTACGTCGATACATATAAAACTTATCATCAATATCATTTACCTTCCTCTTGTCCACCAAAACTCCAATAATCATCAACTTCACATAATCTCAATACCTCAATAATACCTCTTCAATACGTCGACACATATAAACCTTATTCCCAATATCATTTCACTTCCATAACAACTCTTTCCTCTAGTCAGTCTCCTCGAACAAGTACAGATAAAATCCTAGTGCAAACTTCAGTTCATCATCCCATCCAATCCGAAGACACATTGTCAACACACAAACTCTGTGTAATCCATCTGACCCAAATCTTCTACTCATTATGAATTATAAACAAAAGAAATGCACACATGACCTCTAACAGACTTAGTTCGAATAACTCTCAGTAATTAAGTACGATTATGGAGTGTGAATGATCATAATATTTCACAGTGTGTACACCACTTCAAGAATTATGGCAGAAGCAAACATGTGGAGTATTTTTTGTGTCAAGTGTCACTTACTATTTCAATTGCTCACGAAAAATGCAGTGTAATAACTGTCAATGGTCTAAACCTAGTTTTGGTATGTCATGTCGTTAGCTTCCTTCTTATTAGCATAAATTTATACAGCTTCCATAAAACCTCCAGCTCATGTGACTTCAACGAAGTTTCTTGTACTAATGTCGTTCGTCGAATTATAGCAGTTCATTTTCCTATCTTAAAAATATAAGGCACTGAGCGTAAGCAAAACATGCAATAGCGAGTAAATATACCAGTAGAGAACAGAATGTCAACAAGTGGATGCAGCACAGTTCCTACAACGAGGCTCTGCCAAGCAAACAATCAATAATTAATACAATAGTGTGACCTAAACTCTATATTTGTACACAGTATATCAGCATTTCTATATACCAAATTAAAGAGTAATTATGACAACAAACAGAAATGTGTAAATATGCAATCCATACGCATAGCAGCAAACATATATCTTACGCAATAAACAGGTCATTAGCATCATATCAGCATAAGCAAATAAATGTTCATATGTAATCTTAATAAGTAAACATGAAGGCGCAAGCAGATAAATCACAAAGTATAACTTACACACATATCAGCGCAACTAATCAGGTGACAGTTATAATTTAAATAAATAAGCACAGCAGGCACATAATTAAAAAAATATGACATCAGTGAAAAAGCAGTGCAGCCAAGCGATGCATAATATATACAAATAACAACCCTGTTCATTAATAAAACATTGACAAAAATCAGCAAATGTACGCAAGCACGTCGCTTCACAAGTAGATTCATAGAACATGAAATTAGCACAAAGTATGAATCACGTATCCGCGAGCAGCAAATTACGTCTAAAGTACGTACCTAAGTGGAAATATGTTACCTGAAAAAATAAACTCAATTAATAGTTACCTTTTTAGTTTATTAGTTTCTTCTTGGAAATTACATTCTTTCTGAAATTTTCTCGATAGCAAGTCCTCTTAACGTCGGAGACACACAGAATTTACCTGAAGTTCTTAAATATTTTATACAACCGTACCTGAAAAATACTGAACGTTAATAACATAATTCATCAAGTCACTATAGCTTTATACTGAATTTAATCGGAGAAATTAGACTGTGTATTTGTTTACGGCTGTCAGTGCATTCGCACAGAGCGCTCGATCAGCTGTAGGCGCGTGACGTAGGAAGCAATTGCTTGCGGTCAACGACTGCCTTGTGCGGCGCGCAGACTTGACTGTTCTTTGAGTATGTGCCGCCGCCAAAACACACCGCGGTATCCTTGTATTCTCTGCATGTTTACGTATAACAGTTGATGTCTCAAAAGTATGTCATTCCACAAAAATTTTTCAAAAGTATATCATTCCACAAAAATTTTAACGTTAGATATATGATGTATTCCCTTAGAGCGTCGTGATTTAAGAGTTTCTACTTCAAAAGTGTTATCATGAATAATTTTGCGAACTCTATATGGACCGTTATAAAGCAGAAAAAATTTGCGACACAATGCCTTTCCTTTGTGAGACAAATGGTGGGACTTAATTAATACCTTTTGACCAACTGACAATGTTTTTAAGCGACCATGACGTTTAGCTGATTTCTCTCTTCTAGCAGCCGCAGATGCAATATTTCGTAGAGCCAGGTTGACAACTTCAGAATGCCGCAGTTTCCGTATAGGCGGAAAAGGAACGATTTCAGAAATGCGATTTGTCGGTGCTTTATTTTTTAATATCAGTATAGGCGGTAAAGAAGTTGAGTCATTAGGAAGTTCATTCAGAATGTTTTGAAAAATATGAAGATACTGATCCCACGTTCTGTGATTCTGATGACAATAAAGACGACACAATTTATTGATTTCCTTCATCCATCTCTCTGAAGCGTTAGATTGAGGGTGAAAAAGTGAGATGAAAATTGGTTTACTTTTACGACGCCGTAGAGTACGAAGCCAAATTTTAGAACGAAACTGTGATCCATTATCTGCTATAACCTTATCAACATGACCAACTTCTTTAAGAAAATGGTTAAAGAAAGCATTAGATACTGAACGAGCTGTTGCTTTGCGTAACGGTGTAAAAGACACATATTTTGATGTCAATTCCACTGCTACGAAAATGTACGCAAAACCATTAGTAGAACGAACTACTGGACCGAACAAATCGACTGCAGCCATCTCCTTTAATTTCGCTGGAATGATAGGAAACAACAGTGCTCTGTGAGAAATTGTTGGCGGGTTAGCCTTTTGACATAATTTGCATTTGGCCAGAACAGATCGAATACGTTTTTCCATATTACTGAAGTAGCAATTTTCTCGTAATTTATGAAAGCATTTTCTGGGACCAAAGTGTGCATAACTGAAATGCGTATACCAAATCAGCTTATTAACCCACTCATCAGGAATACAAACTAACCAAACAGAGTTGTCGACCGATTTTCGTTTAAAAAGAATGTCATTGCGAACTAAATAATGCTGTCTAATCGCTACGCTTTCCTTTCTCCTCCACTTCTCCTTAATGTCCTTCCAGATGGGATCCTTATTTTGCTCCTTAGCGATGTCCTGGAGCGAAGACGAAATAAAGTTCTCAAACGCAACACCTTGAATATACATCAAACAATAATTGTTTTCTATGCAGTCCTCTTCAGCACTTTGTTTCAAACCCATAGGTGCACGTGATAAAGCATCAGCAACAATATTTGAAGAACCCTGTATGTAAACAATACTAAAATCAAATTCCTGTAGGTACAACGCCCATCGTGACAATCTTCCATGAGTTAATTTTGTTGACATAAGAAAATCCAGAGCTCGACGATCGGTGTAAACCTTAGTATGTCTGCCAAATGAATAATGTGCGAAATTTTGTGAAAGCCCAAACAACAGCCAAAGCTTCAAGTTCCGTAATCGAATAATTCTTTTTTTAATTTAGAGAGAACACGACTTCCAAATGCAATAGTTTTCTGGACTACAACGCCGTCTTCTTCTATCTCTTGAAATAAATGTGCACCTAGGCCTTTGTATGATGAGTCCGTCGCCAAACAAAAATCTTTAGATAAATCCGGATGTGAAAGAAGTGGAGCAGCAACTAAAGCATCACGAAGTTGTTCAAATTCTGACTGAGCTTCCTCATCCCAACACCAATTAGAATTCTTTCCAGATAGTTCACATAAACTAGGTGTAGCCAAATTGTCCAATCTAACAAAGCGTCTAAGAAAATTACAGACACCAAGGAAACTACGAACATCACGTTTTGTGGTAGGAACAGCATAATTACGAATAGCGTCTAGTTTCTCTGGATCAGGAAGAATACCTTCTGTAGAAATAATGTGACCGAGAAATTTCACCTGAGAACGACCAAATTCAGATTTTTCTAAGTTCACTGTAATGACAACTCTTGCAAAAATACGTAATAATGAATCCAAAATTTTGTTGTGCTCACTCCAAGAACGTTTAGCAATAAGAATATCGTCAACATATGAAGTAACATTGTCACGAAGATAAACAGGTAAAATTTCATTTAAACTACGAATGAATGCTGCAGAAGATACAGTAAGTCCAAATGGTAATTTCCGAAACTGGTAACAGTTACCAAATGCTAAAAAGGCAGTATATTTTCTACAATCAGGGTGGAGTTCTATTTGCCAAAAACTTGCGCTCATATCAATCGTGGATAAAACTTTAATTCCATGGAAATGTTGAAGAAGTTCATCTAAATTTTGTGGGCGGTCAGTTTCAGGAATGATGATATTATTTATCTGTCTGGAATCCAGAACCAAACGAATTGACCTATCCTTTTTAAGAACGACATGTAATGGGCTGGTGTAAGGACTGACTGCTGGCTCAATAATGCCCTGATCTAACATGTACTGAAGTTCATTCTTAACCTTGTCTCTGTAAGCCAAAGGAATAGCGTACGTTTTCCCGCGAAATGGTGTGTGTTCTTTTACTTTAAATAAATATTGTAAGCCTTGAATAGTTCCTGTGTGATGACTAAACACTGTAGCATGTGAAGTCAAAATGTGGTGCAGCTCTTCTCTTGCAACGTCATCTGGCACTTCAGCTTTCTTAACCTTTTCATTAATTAATTCTTCGCTATTAATTATATCATCCATCGCGTCTCTGTATCTATTGTCATTGTCATGAATAAACACACTGTCGTCATAATGCTCAACGAAAACATCAGAAGTAAGAAACCTTAAACATTTTGTATCTGATTCACATCTTGTTAAACACTCGAAAAATTTCAAACATTTCGGCATTCCGGCAACAGTCAAATTCACACTTCCTTCTTTAAAGTTCAAAATTGCCTTATATGCGTTAAGAAACTCCATACCTAATATAATTTGTGTACTGAGTAATGGAACAATAATAAAATTAGCTGAAAATTCGTATCCTTGACAATCGAAATTTAGGTTGGTCTGTTGTTTGACTTCCACACTTTTTCCAGAAATCGCTCCTCGAATTGTAGTTTTAGAAACAGGTAACACAGGACAAGCAATAGTTCTTACACATATACGAAAAACTGATTCACTGATGACATTCAGTGGGCTCCCAGAATCTAAAACTGCAGTGAACTTATTCTTACCCACACATACTTCAATAACAGGATGTAAAAATGCGTCTACATTATTTTCCTTTTCGTCTAGCAAAATGTCTCTCATGTCTTCCAGGCGTACGTAGTGTAAGGTCGTAGTGTCATTACTTTCTGAACCGTCTACATTGCTCCCAGAAGCCGAAGCTGCGAGTCATTGTCGACTGTTTGCGTCACGTCTTTGATTATTCGCGTCATTTCGCGGATCAATTTCTACGATTTGCACTTGTCTCTCTGAAGTTCTGTCACGTGGAGGATGTCAATTAGGTCCCTTCTGTCTGTTAGATGCAAATTCTTGGTTGTATCTGTTATTAAAATTTCTATTTTCCTGTCTGTCTGCATGACTACTTCTTGTGTAATTTCGACTGTCACTTCTGAAATTATTGTTGTATCTACTACCCTGGTTATTTCTGTAGTAAGAATTTCTATTACTGTATGAATAATTTCTTTCTTGATGATACCGATTACTGTTTCCGTATGATTGGTCATTCCGGTACGAATTACCGTTATTATAATTGTCTGAGTAATTTCTGTTAGAACGTCTGTTATTGTCATAAGGCTGGTATCTATTGTCCTGTCTGTTACGTCTGTCATTCTCAAAATTACCGCTATAACGTCCGTTCCGATCACTATCCCTTTTCTCTGAAAATCTATTGTAATTACTGTTACTGAAAAAATTACAGGAAATCCCATCGTCGTTGTCATACTCGAGTTCTTGTAGCAAAGTCTTAAAAGTCTCAATGTCGTCTTTACATCTTCCGGCTAAAGCAATTTGTCTTATGGATTGTGGTAGCTTAGTTAAACAAATGCGAATTAATTCAGTCGGGCTATAAGGGTCGGACAGGAACTGATTCTTTCGAATCATGTCTTCAAAGTATTCTGCCGGCGTGCGGAACTCAGACTGTTTAAAATTACGCTGCATAATCAGACTATGTTTGACTCTGTCTTGTGTGTTTTCGGACCAATATGCCGATAGAAATGCATGATAAAAATCATTCAGATTATTACAATCTCTAATGAGTGCGCGCATCCGCGTCGCCGGTTCGTTTTCTAAATATCCACACATAAATTTCAGTTTGTGACTTAGTGGCCAATTTGGCGGAAGTGCGTACATAAATTGATCTAACCATGCACATGGATGTATGTCATTCTTAGAATTGCGGAAGATCTTAAATTTCCGAACAGTCAAAAAGTGTTTATAGTCAAAGTTTTCGCCTCGTGGCGACAAAGACCTACCGCGTCTGTCCCAGTCATAGTGACGATTATTGTTAAATTCACGCGCCTGGCGCTCTCTTGTTGCATCCCGTAAATGAAACAAATTATTTTCTTCAAACCCCTCTGGTATCTGTGATTCTAAATTTCCTTTGCCGTCTTTTCCTACGATTTCGCCTTCAATTTGTTTGACTTGCTTTTTTAATGCCTCAAACTCCCTTCTCACGCGTTCATTAAATTTTCCTTGATTTTCAACATGCTTATTTATGTTCTGGTACTCTTCGGTTTCTGCAAATGGCAATGGTGCTGTATCATCTGAATCTCTGTCCCCATTTAAACTAAGACTTGTCAATTTATCTGAAATCTCCTCAACTCTTTCCGATAAATCACCTATTTGTTCTCTCTGTTTATTTACGTCTTCCGTAAGTGTCGTGACTCGGGTTTCAGTATTAACACATTTGGTAGTTAGCTGTTCATATTGTTGTGTTAGGTTATTCAATCTGTCACCAAGCATGCTCCCATTTCTTTTTAAAGAGGTAGTTCCTTCTGTAGTCCCAGTAAAATCTTTTTGAACTTTTTCCCAAAATCTAGGTAGTATTTTTTTTAGCTGCATTGTGTAATAATTTTATCTAGCTAACCTCTGCATGTCAAAATTTCTGGGTTCTTATCGGTTCCTTTTTCAAATTGTGGTCCAGCCTTGAACTTAATGACAGATACGTAGATAGTGATCTGAATTAATGGGCGCTCTTGACAACTTTTATTTTGAGTACTTCAGTTGCAGAATACCCAGTTACAGCAACATGATCGAGTTGTTTTTCACCAGAAATTGGAAATGGTTATATCGACGTGGTTTGTTCACCAGGAAATTTTTTGAAAATGTAGATTTCGCTAGTATGTTGTGGTTGGTTCAAATGGCTCTGAGCACTATGGGACTCAACTGCTGAGGTGATTAGTCCCCTAGAACTTAGAACTAGTTAAACCTAACTAACCTAAGGACATCACAAACATCCATTCCCGAGGCAGGATTCGAACCTGCGACCGTAGCGGTCTTGCGGTTCCAGACTGCAGCGTCTTTAACCGCACGGCCACTTCGGCCGGCACTAGTATGTTATGCTGCCTGCATAGGTTTAAGTGATTTACTCCGTTTACGTTTGACCTTTTAGGTGCACAGAATTTTCTCTCTGGAGACGTTCTTTGCGAACCTGTGCATTAATGTCCCCACGTAGTAATACTGTGTTTTTGGATGGAATGTCATCTAGAGCGTTTGATACATTTTGCCAAAAATTTTCTGTGTTCTGTTTTTTTTCATTTGTTGGCGCTTGTGTATTTAAAATAGTGTAAACTTTGTTTGATGATCTAAATGTTAGTCTTGCATTGACTGATTTAAATTGTGTTATTCAGTTTAATATGTTTTTGTTGACAATGAAACCTGTTCCAAATAAGTGTATTTTTTTCATAATTATTTTCCCTGGTTTTTCCTGAAGCATCTTGAATCTTTGTGAATCGAATGGTGTTCATCTGTAAGTCTTGTTTCTTGCTATACTGTTATCATTATATTTTTTCGTTTAGAAAGTTTATTGAAGTTTTAAGTTTTCATGTTTTTTCTGTGAATTTACATTAAAAGAGACTAGGAAATTTCTGTTTCATTGTTTGATTTGGCGAGTTTGTTGTCTAAAGCAGATTTCAGTATGCTCTGAATCATTCTTTGCCCAATGTCGTAGGCCCCCGGAATGCGAACGCCTATATCTCGTTTCCTTGGAAACGGGAGACTGGGTGCTCCCTGGGGTAAAATCTCTTACAAATAGAGTCTCCACTGTTGATTGGTTGTCGAATTAGGGTAACAAGTCCCCTAAAGATGCAACTAATGGTAGTTAACTCTGAAGATTATGTTTTCAACAGCACCTCTGGTGAACAGATGCTTACCACTTTGCCGTTTGTTTCAAGTCACAGGTATTATGGATTTTTTCTATGTGTTGATTCTCCTACTAGTTTCGTCATTCCAAGATCCGTTCTTTCCGCCTTCACTACCATTGAAGTCTTCACTGTAATCCTAGCATGGAGCCCTCAGAGGGTGCTACCATCCGGCCCAGGTCAGCCCCGGTATTTTTATGAGGCTGTTATTTCTCCTTATTTATTTATCTATTTTCAGCAAATGCTAACACTAATAAAAATTGTTACTATTAGTAATACTGCTACTAATACTAATATTTCGATATTTCTACTCTGATAACAAACGATCACTATTTCTCTTTGTTGTAGTCTGAGATGGACACACATACACACATTCAATTTAGGGCTATTGAAATGTATGTAGTTTCTCTCTATGTTTCGTTCCAGATCGGCCACCCAGTCGCGTCCAGCAATATTTCGCTGGCTTAAGATAGCTTAGCGACGCATGAGAGCGTATCACTTATATTTCACTGATTACTCTCGGTCTTCTTACGTACATTTGCTACCACCTTCCTCATAGTAGGACTGTGGTTATTGCTCCAGACAGTAGCTATCGTCCTCAGTGTCAGCGTCTTTAGTGGCTTCCGTGATATGAATGCGGAGTCTAAATCCTCACCTTTCAAATAATTGTAAAACGAAACAAAACCACATTTGGAAGCAAGATTATGAAAGCGGTAGATTACTTATAGAAATGAAGTCATTTGTCTCTGAATCACAGGTTGAGAATCCCCCCCCCCCCCCCCATACCCCATCTGCAGCCTGTACCAATAATGAAAGTAGAGACTCAAAACAAGAGGTTCTTTCATGAAATGCAGTATTCGTTGCTCAGTACCCTTATCCCATTCAGATGAAGTGTATTTCTTGTGTTGTAGTGGTAAACAGGACGAACACCAATTCTGAGTAACTGATACGTCAATTTTCGTGATATAAGGGCTCATTGAAGCCGCTATTAGGACACTAGTTGATTTTCCTAGGCAACATTTGACGCTCAGCATTTCGTTGTTTAGTGACACACGGGGTGAAGCGAAATTCGCGCACTCGGGCTTCGCAGCGCGACTCCTCACATGCCAGCGATAAAAGAAAATGTCTCTCCCAAAATTTCGTCTGGCGAGGAAAAGGAAGTTAAAGAATGGCAATCTAGCAACAATATAACCACAGGTACGGTAACTACATCTGTCAGCAAATGCTCATCGTGTTCTACAGTTGGGGCTGTGGATAGAGCTTCGAGTTAGCGTGCAGGAGGCCGAGGGTTCCTTCCTGGGTAGGGGTGCACTATTTTTATTTGCTAATTTCATTCTGGCGTTTCATACTGTAATATACAGCGTTTATTAGGTTACATATATTCCAAATTTATAACTTTTGAAACCCTGAACATAACAAATACGTGGTTAGACAAATAATAAATCGATAGTTGAAACAAATGTCCTGTCATAGGACAAAATAACTACAAAAACAATATAAATTTCGGGATGCTTAAGATGATAGCACAGTACAATAACACAACATCTACTTGTCATTTATACTAGATGTAATATGAGCGCTCAAATCTCGCAAATTAGCAACCAGTGACAATAAAATGTCCATATTAATGGCCAAATGACCTTCAAAACAGAATACGTTGTCCCCAGAACAACAGATGATCTAAGCGACCTCCCTCCACGTCCAAACATTGCGCAACCCGCTGGATCATACAGCTCTGGACCCTTCTCAGCATAGCTGCATCCACAGTAACAAGAGCAGCATGAACACGCACTACCAATTCGTCCATATTCGTCGGCAGGGTAGAGTACACGTACTCCTTCGGGTGTCCCCACAAGAAGAAATCCAGGGCATTTAGGTCATGTGAACACGGTGGCCATACAACTGGACCTCCACGTCCAAGCCATATCCCTGTCCCAGTACTGTCGCACATTAGTTCCAGAGTGTGGAGGTGCACCATCATGCTGCAACCATATCCTCTCCCGAACATGGTTCAAAATGGCTCTGAGCACTATGGGACTTAACATCTATGGTCATCAGTCCCCTAGAACTTAGAACTACTTAAACCTAACTAACCTAAGGACATCACACAACACCCAGTCATCACGAGGCAGAGAAAATCCCTGACCCCGCCGGGAAGCCGAACATGTAGTGGAACATCTTCCCCTCTCGAGTGAATGCTGCTTCATCCAACCATATTACGGTGTTCACGAAGCCATCGTTGGCTTCCTGTTGTTCTTGGAACCATTCACAGAATTACATCCACTGATGACGATCTGCAGAATGCAGGTGTTGCGTGAAAGCATAACGATAGGGGTGTAGCCCATGCTCGTGCAGCACGTTAACTACTGTGCGTTGCGAGACACGCAGATTCCTTGCTACGCACCGAGCGAGGTGGTGCAGTGGTTAGCACGCAGGACTCGCATTCGAGAGGAGGGCGGTTCAATCCCGCTCCCGGCCATCCAGATTTAGGTTTTCCGTGATTTCCCTAAATCGCTCCAGGCAAATGCCAGGATGGTTCCTTTGAATGGGCACGGGCGACTTCCTTCCCTAATTTGATGAGACCGATGAGCTCGCTGTTTGGTCTCTTCCCCCAAACAACCCAACACAACCCTTGCTACGCTACGTATACTTCGTTGAGATTCTCGATGTATGACCTCCAGAATAGCTTCCTCAATAGCTGGAGTGTGGCTAGCTCGTGGACGACCTCTGTCACGCGATGGTGGAAAGAGATAACCTGACTCCCGAAGGCGCAGCTCCAGACAACAAAACAAATTTTCAAGGCCCAGAAACATATCCACATATTCATTGTTTGTGTATGCCATACGTCTGCAACAATGTTTAGAGGTTTACAATAAGAAAATTCAAAACGTGTACACATGAACATTGGAGTCTGTCACGGGTGCATTACGCCGCTCGTTACTACTCCCTGTCCGCTGGACAGCGCATAAAGTGTAAATACGCTGTCAGTCCTGCACGCTGTTCGACCTAACGCGTATTACCCATCTGATCGATAATGTTCTGTATGATTCACCCCGACACCGCTAATTGTGAGATGTTCGGTTTCGAATTACACTGTTTCCCTAACGGTAACAGACAAGATGTTTCCACAATCCCATCGATATAATAATAATAATAATAATAATAATAATAATGTATTGAGATACGTACTGAACAGCATGCGGTTACCGGAATCGATGTTGGAAGGCATAATTAGTGGGACCATGGTGATAACACATACAAATAGTAACCGTGCCTGGACGTTATTAGCAAAGCGCATTGCTAATGGTACTGGTAACGTAAGGCCCTAACGAAGTGTAATGGACCTGAACGAGGCAAGAATAATAGTTGCTACTAATCTGTGGGGCCATAGGAGGAGCGTACAAAGAAAACAGGTTTCACATCTAGTAGATGAAGCTGATAAATTCACGCCCATGAAGTAGAAATGGCTTCTTTCAAAGCTGACCAGTCTTCCATCTCTACGATTGTAGTGTGTAAGTGAAAATGTTTTCTAGAGGATCCACTGAAATCTCTGTTGACGATTAAGATGCCTGATACCGTACCATCCTGTTATTTACCAAACAAAAAACAAATGCATCGGCCCAGGATCGAACCATCGACCTCCTGCATGCTAACCCAAAAACTCTGTCCACTGCACCAACTGTACAGCAAAGCCAGTATGTGCTGACAGATGTAATTACCATAAATGTGGTAAGAGTGTTGCCAGATTGCCACTATTTAACGTCCTTTTTCTGCCGGATGTACTCGCCGTACGAAATTTTGTGACAGCCATTTTTTTATCACTGACATGTGAGGAGTCGAGCTGCGAAGCCCGAGTGCGTGAATTTCGCTGCACCCTGTATAATTTCATCACGGATCGCAGACATTGCATACAATAGGATGTCTCACAGAAACAAGATACCTCTTACATTTGTGAGCTGTTGTACTGGCTACCTTGCTACTCATGCACCATGTTACACACTGGGCGACATGTAACAGAGCTCATAACCTGAGCACGCATTCGGGAGGATAGGGGTCAACTCCTCGTTCGAACATCCAGATTAGGGTTTTCCGTTGGTCCCTAAAATTCCTAAAATCACTCGAGTGAGTGCAGTGTAATGCCACTTCCTCGGACGAGAAATGAAAATCAAAAATTAGCTCCAAAATTCCCAAAGATTTCCCCAAAACAAGTTCCAAATTCCATGAAAAATGAACAAGCAAACAAATTTCCAATTAACACTATCATTTGGATATTAAGCTGTAATTGAATCAGGAATCATTAGTATTGGAATCATTGGAATCATTAGTAATCATTACTAATTTATTAACATACGAAAGAAAGATAGGATTCCAGTAAAATCAAACTCAAAATTCAAAATCATAGTAAATCGCAAAATAATTATAATTAAAAATCGCAAAGTAGAATCAACGTTCCCAAAGAATACTCATTGTGAGTACTCTTTGAGATTCGTGAGTAATGGCTAAGGATAATTCAATCCATTATCACTACGTTACTAGAGTTAGCTGAATCAGGTCATCTTTTTGAATGCTCGTATATGTAGGCGCAATTAGATTGTTTTTTCAGAATTGATTATTGCGATCTACTATGTCGCAGTGAAACAATACTTTGACTTCAAATATTACGTTATTTAGAATTCAGACAGAGGACTTGCATATATTAGACATAAGTGACTTTTAAATAGATAACTTGAAGTGAACACTATTTAGAAAGTGAACACTATTTAGGTAGTGAACACAGATAGACAATTTCATCCGCAATAACTAATGGACTATGGGACTTGGCTACAGCTACGAAGCATATAATTTATAATTCCCTTCAACACCTGGGAAAGCTTCTTCCTCACGGCTTTGTTAGGAAGTGACTAATATTCTGTAATAAACCAGCATATCGCGTCAATTCACGCATTTATCATTCAAGTTTTACAATATTATTTATAGAGATAACGTGCTGCGATATTATTTGACTGAAGCGCTCGGCGCTTATATAGAAACTCCTTGACGTTAGGAATTAATAACACTGTTACGACTGATTATAGATTTGAGATTACAAACAGTCTATAGGGAATCTGGTGTCGCTAGAACTAATTTGAACTTAACATTAATATTTAAATAGCAACTAATAAACCATCGATTATAAATGATTTAATTACGACATTTGGAGAAGTAAATATCTCGCACAAGTCGCGAGTTCAGATCATCAATGTTCTTTTTGTAACGTCGGTACCGATACATAAGAAATAACAATCTCATGCTCTATCGCTGAGTGTTAGCCAAGACCGAAGATCCGAAGGACGGTACAGCCGGAATCGTTCATTTGAAACGTGCACGGCAGGCATCCTTCCTAGTACCTCCACAGTCCGAGTTTGTGCCCTACCTATAATGGCTCGGTCGTCAACGGGAAACTAAACATTAAAGTTGCTTCCTTCGTCACGCTACAGTACTAAGAAGACTGTCCTCAATGGAGAACGTACCGCTGCCGAAATATGGAATAATTTTCTAAATTTCTTTATATCTGCGAAATACGTAGTCAAAGAAAGAATAATAAAGATTAACGTCTCACCGACGACGAGTTCTGTCTACAAATTCGGGATATAAATGGATTGGGGAGAGAACTGTCATTCCATTTTCAAAGGATCCAGCCTGGTATTCGCCTTAAGTGGCAGTGCAATAAAGAGAAATCCAAGCCTTGTTGGTCAGAATTCTCATCAGGGTAATCGGCGCAGCTGTTACATGACCATTGGTGTTTTTCTGTAACATTACAGAGAGCTGTGACTTTGGGAGATGGTACCGATATGAGATTAAATTCTAGCCATTGTATTTGTCTTACAACGAAAGAATAAACTTCTAGAAACAGTAGCACGATCCGCCCCATCTCACACGTCACGAAAGTCCACAGCTGTGTACCATTTGATCAGAAGGAAGAGTCACTTTCACCGACACTTATTTATAATCAAGTTCATAAAAGCCGAAATCCAGCTCGTGGAAGAATGACTGACAATTATAAGCTGAGATTAGCTCATTATATCTCATAAATTTGCTATCACCATTGAGTAATAACATGGTGTATTTTTCAACGTTTTTGCTGCTGAGATAATGTAACTTCCTATCACGTAATATTATCGGATTTCAGTGAGCTTAATATGAAACCAGGATTTATAAAGTTGATGAATAAGGTGAAGTTAGCCATTGCAACATAGTAGACTTTAGCCTCCAGTTTGTCTCATAAAAGACAGCACTCTTAGATCTCCACTGACTTTACGGCATCCAACAGAATATTCTGGAATTTCTGTGTCAAGACATTGTTTCAGTCTCAATGCGTAATACAAAGGGACATCATCTAGATAAAGGCTATTAAGGCAGACCTGAAAATGTCTGAGTAGATGTAAGCCGAACAGTCGTGACAATGTGTTAACGTCAGCGCTGTGCGAGCCCGAAACCTTATGGAATACCCACTATGCAGCAAACTTCAAGAATAACGCATATCGAAATCTTGCATATCAGGACGAACCGGGGCATGGCCGAAGAATAACGCTTCCGAATTTATGTGAAAACACTGAAGGTTTTTAAATAAACCAAACTTCACTAACATTATACATCTACGTTCTACATCTTTATCCTTTATTTCTACATACTTGTTTTTCAACATAGCCACCCTGGCGAAGAATACATTCTTCCCAACGAGAGACTTAATTTTTAACTCTGTCAGCGTAGAATGTTTCACTTTGTTGACGGAGACACAAGCTCACCTCTGCTTGCGCGCTTCATCACTATCAAAGTGAAGTCCTCGAATGCGTTTTTTTTTTTAAGTTTTGGGAATAGGATGGGCCAAGTCAGGAACGTATAGAGGATGATGAATGACTGCGAACCCAAGGAGTCGGATTGTTGCAGCGCTTGTGCGTGGTCTGGCATTCTCGTATTGTAGGATATAGTGCTCAGGGTGAGGACGAATACTTTCTACCGTTAAAAATTCAATTACAGCACGCTGTTCGTCACGCATCGAAGTAGTTAGGTTACACACTGCAATATTACACATTACAAACTGAGAACAAATGCAGCTGAACTGAAGGCACGCACTGCGCAATACATTCTGAACACGATCTCTGAGAAACTCTGATGTGTTATGGAACATGCTGTTTCTAGATTTAAATTTATAGCGGAAAACGGTGTACAGCTTATTGAGCAAGTATCATGACAGTTACAAAGCAATGTTATTGTAGGTTTTACGAGGCTCTTGGCCTTAGGACAATTACAAACCCATGTCATTGCTAATTTTTATGCAGTTTTGGCCTCAGGAAGTTTAAAACAGATTTTATTGTTTCAGTGGTTGGTTGAGAAGGGTGTCACAAACCAGTGTATTCCCTTCTGAGGTAAGCCGGCCTTACCAACAGACACTGCATGTAATATTCAAAAATATGAATCTCTTTTTATTAAAACAAAATCCAACCTATTAACAATTTTTCTGGCAACACTCAGTGTACCACAATCTTCTGCCATGGAGGTGGGAGTGGAATATACGACGCCAAGAAAGTATTTACTCCAAAGAAAGAGTACCGGGTGATTCGAAAAGAAAGAACAGATTGCAATTGTTTGTTATAGACAGAGATAGAAACGCATTGCGCATGTCACTGCATAGACGGGGTTTCAAAGTTCTAACACAGCTGCTTCGTTGTTTTTGCGCAGAAAACTGCGACTACACCACAAAAGAGATCATTTTGTGTGTTGAAACCTGCGCGAAGCCAGTCCATTGTTAAAAGTAAAACGTGCATCGCGCTGTCGATTCAGCAAGAAGTTACTTCTGCACAGGCAGATTTATGATTGGCATACAATATTTTTGGAAGTTAGTTTCATATGCAAGAGGAAGACATTAGTCGTCCGCGCGCGTCAGATAATAAAGTCGAGCGTGTCCGAGATGAGTCACACAGAGCCCGCGGGAGAACACAAGACGTTCTGCCCACCAACTTCAACTTCACCAAACAACAGCGTGCGTGTTCTGAAACGACGACTGTGTATGAAGCCTTATAAGTTGTAGTTAGTGTAGCAATTACGTCCCGGCGACTGTAACAGAACTCTCCAGGATATGGCAGTGCACTCTTTTTTCCTAATGACTCATCTTTTCAGACAAATCTCTAACCATAATATAAGAATTTGTGCGCGAAAAAATCCTGGCATCGTCGTCGAAAGTGAAAGAGTCTCGCCGGAACCGAATGTGTTTTGTGCCTTACATGTTGTCAAAGTTTGTCGACCTTTCTTTATTATGTAGGGAACTGAGCAATGCCTGCATAATTGGTTGTTTCATCAACTTCACGAAGATAACTATTATTTCATTTTTTATGCATGACGGCGCCCCGTCTCGCTTTCACCTTGAAGAACGAACGCCACCCCACAACGCTAAACTGGAAGAGGTGGACGACGAGATCTTGTTTATTGCTTTTGGCCTCCCATGTCACCGCACCTCACACTTTACAATTTTTTTTTCTGTGGGAGTACGTAACAGACAGTCTTTGTCCCACCTGCGTCAGCTACTCTCCAAGGGCTGACAAGTCGAATTGATGAATCTGTCGATGCAATAAAAAGGGACCTTGAAAGAAATGGTTATAGCTCTGTCAGTAGTTGAGAAATAACTTTTTTATGTCTTGATTGTGACTACCTTCCGACGCATGAGTCCATTTTCAAACCATCCGTACCGTAAGTGTGACAACACAGGCGATGGACTGGGTGCAAAAACTGCCCTAGCAGTGATGATCAAAGCGCCTCAGCAATTGTAAATAGACAAAATAGGACGGACATTAGATCAGTACTGTCTGTCCTATGTAGTCTTTTTACTGTTATTGAGCCGGACATAGTGCCGCTTTGATCTCCACTGCACGGGCAGGTTTTGTACATAGGCTATGGCCTGTGTTATCACACTTACGATTCGGATCATTTGGAAGTGGACAGAGGTGTCCGAAACTAGTCAACATCAAGAAATAAGAAAAGAAACTTTTCAGTACAACATATGACAGGGCTACAACAATTTATTTCAATTATGAAACAAGTTGCAGACCTATTTTTGATCTGCAGCATGCTGCAAGTTCGTAAAGAGGGACCTGTCGATTCGTATGCGGAAAGATATGGACTACCGTTTCGATGTTTCTCGAGAAATACATGGTGTTCATATTGAGTGTACAACATATTACCTGTAAGAACATAAAATTTTGAACCTCCCTCTATCCAATGACATGCGCGATGTGTTGTTTCTATCTTCCATAGTTTGACTGTAACAAAAAACTGAAAGCTGTTCTATCTGTTTGAGTGACCATGTAGTACTTTTTTTTAAAGCCTTTACTGAACCAAAAGAATAAAAACCCCACAATTTATTTCCGTAAGGCTCAACAAGAACTACACGGGCCAGATTGGCAAATAATTTATAAGAACGTCTGTTAGCACAGGAAAATGGCAATCGGGAACAGACCTCTCAAACTAGGACTGAATACATACCCTGCCTGGTAAACTCGACAGTTTCACCCAATAAACTAGCCATAAGCGGTAATTATATTAATTCAATTCAGTTTCATTAAACATAGACATGAAAGAAGGATATACAATAATAAAAAATTGAAAATAAAGAACTTCAGATTACATATAGAACATATAAAGTACAAGAAATTGCAGAGATCTGTATAATTACATGTAAAAAATTGACAATAAATAAAATAAATTCTAACGTTTAAGCCCATAATACAGACAATAGTGAATTAAAGTACGAAATACGAGAGTTGTCCAGAAAGTAAGTTCCGATCGGTCGCGAAATGGAAACCACAGAGGAAACCAGAAACTTTTATTTGCAACAGTTCGGTACCCCTTCCACCTACTTCTCTACATAGTCGCCGCTCCAACTTCGAGTTTTGTCTTAGTGTCGTATCAAGTTTCCAATATCCTCCTCATAGAAAGCAGGTGCCTGTGCTTTCAGCCAGTTATGTGCACTGGTCTGCAGCTCGTTGTCTGTGGAGAAACTTTGTCTTCATAGCCAGTGGTTCTTGTGAGCAGAGATGAGACTCAGGGGAGCCAATTACGGACCGTATTGTAACACTTCTCATCGGAAACGCTGCAGGAGCGTCCTCGTTGCCCCTGTAGTGTGCGGCCGAGAATCGGAATGAAGAAATAACTGCTCGACCGTTGTGTTTTGTGGGCTACATGACACAGGCGAAATCTCTAACCAGGCCCTCATACTTGGCGGGAGACGCTATTCCCTACGCATCTTTACGTGCTCACTGTTCACTGAAAACTGCAAAGAGCGACGCGACACCATCGACGGGCATACTAGAGACAATTTCCAACACATGTGTGCAAAGCTTTACCGGATTTTCTCAGTGGTTTCCATTTCGCAACCGATCGGAACTTACTTTCTGGACAACCCTCATAATAATTAGGATAACACGTATTATAGGGCGGATTTATGTATATCGTACTCAGTGGCAGTGATTTGCAGCCTTACAATTTATAATGGAAACACAGCTAGAGCTAGACCACACTGTCATGACACTGAAGATGCCAAATAAGCTTGCCAAATTAAATAAATTTTGTTTCAGTTCGTCTTATTCAAGCACACCATTCACTAGCTGTGGAACATCGAACAGCCGAAAGCGAGGGTTTTGATAGTCTTGTATCGAAATTAATTGTCTTCGGTGGCCCTATGGCGGTACAGAGGACTAAATTCGAACAGGTAATTCCTTAGGCGCAGCTGTTCTGGGTCTGACACTAGTTTAAGACTTCGGACTACAGTGTGTCTTTTCAAATGTAGAACACCGAGTGGCTCTCCTCCAATGGGTTAGTGTCAACATTATGGCACACCGTAATGTCTTGGTGTGTGCCCGTCTACACTGGTGAGCTGTGGCATGAAGACTCACAGGCACTCGATGAGTAATATAGTGAGAGTGGACTCCCACTGATAGCGCTCTAAAAGCAGGCCGTTGGGACAAGCAGCGCGGTCTGTTGCGACCCCGTGGCATTCGTTGGTAGGTCACAAAAATAGATAGAGTGAAGACTTAAATCACTTTGACTGGCCTGTTAAATCATCAGTCGAAATCCGTCAGAAGTTGCTTGCAAGTATAGGAAACAGCGGCTGTAACGTAGGAAACAACATTCCCGTAATCTTATAGCTCTACAGCAGGGCCGATCAGGGCGTGCCAAGGGGCAGGTGTGCGGGCAAAGGCTCGCCCTCTGATGCCATTGCTCGTTCCTTCCTGAAGTACTCGATACAGCACTACATTGCGTTTAGTATTGAGTTGTGGCATTTTTCGAGCGGCACAGGTCACTTCAGTTCAGTATAGTCGATCTGTCAGCACTGTTTACTCTTCGCTATTTCTTCGTGGTCTGAAGGACATTCGAAGTTCCAGCCGCTGTTTGCACAAAAAGAGGTAGTCTAGTGATCTGTTGTCACAATCCTTTAAAAATGAATGAAAATGACAAAACAGATCGACGATAATCCTTAACTTATCTCATGCAACGCATAAGCGACGGGTATTGCAAAATTGCTATAAACGATATTACAGTAGCATGCAGAAATAATTTAAAATTTACTCGGCGGTGAAAATTCAAAAACTTACAACAATCGACAAACGGGATTCATTGTTCCGTACGTCAATAAGCACTTTGTGTTAAATTTTCAGGTATGCAACACGTGAAGAAATTAGTGATAGGAATAGTAAATTTTCTGAATTTGCACGCGTTATTCCACTACCAGTTGCAGCAGCTCTCGAAGAAATTGAACGAAGTGTAGGGAGATTATACATATCAATGGGAGGGACACTGGTTACGTCAAGAGGCATACCAGGAGTGATTTTTCGTTTTCAAACTTGCTACAGTTGAATATACTGAGGTAAAAAGAATGTATGAACAAAAATTAATTATGTTTTGATGGGAATGCATTTAAAAAGAAAATCGCGTTATAGAAAGGATAGATTCTGAGAAACACAGCCCAGTTCCATAAATCCACTGCCTTTGGAAAATTGCGAGGTTGTAGACTTGAAAGAATTACGAGGATAGTTTCCTAAATGTTTTGAAGACACTGCCAGTTTTACATCCGTTTTCGAGCGGTTATCGAAACCGTTTTCCGTTTCAGCTGAAATCGCCCCCGTGCATGTGCAGATGTAACAGACTGACCCGTAAGTCAGATTTAATGACAAATCCTTTTACGTTCGAACTTTCCAGGGCTTCTACATTGCATTCCTCAAGCAGATTTTCTGTATCTGTGTAATGACGTTACAAAAGTATATACAATATTTCGATTGACATATCTGTGTGAAAGACATTTTTTCGAATGTGAAACTAAGTAAGTCACACTTATGTGAATGCCTGAGTGTGTAAATCTATGAAATTTTCTGCATCTGTCCGTATGCCGACTCTCTGGGCCAGACAAAAATTATACTACGTCTTCACTGCGCCAAAAATATTTAAATAATACTGAAATTTTGTTTTGTTTATGTTCTGTGCTGTTGAGGAATTTGAAATACGAGACCAAATCGTATAACGTGCGACATTACTGCCAGCTGAATGTGTCACGTTCGCTGTTTCTCCTCTTTGCTCTCCTTGCGTTCAGACAACCTGGCGTGGAGGTTGGAGAAGTGTTCATTGACGCTGAAAGCTGTGGCACTGTTCAAGAGCTGAATTCTTGTCCAGTCCTGCTCTACAGTATCTAATCACCATGAGGGGCTTCAGCTAGGTGTGGTATACCTGATGAAACTTGAGAACCCTTTTGTCCCTCCAAATTGTGGCCTGTGTCAATGCCAGAGATATACTAGCGTGATGTGTGACTGCAGAGAGGGGAGGGGGTAGGTGAATATTTCTTTATTTAGTATTTTGCTCAAGTGGTTATTATTCACGAATGGTAACAGCTAGCAGAGTCAGGGCCAGCACTTACTGGTCACCATCAGCACGAGGACAGCCCCTGCGACTGCGGCCAGCAGTGGATAGGCGGCAGCGGACCAGCGCCGGCCGAACCTGGAGGCGCAGCAGTGGACCGCGATGAAGGCCGGCAGCTGCGCCACGCCCTGCGCGGACACCGTCAGGAAAGGGTTGACGCTCAGCAAGCCCACGCTGAGCACCAGCGCCAGAGACGTCAGCAGGTACACCGCCCTGCTGACACCATACCATCGTACATAGAAGAGTGTAGGTCCAGGGTACATTGATGTTCGTGATGGTATATCGACATTCCTGTGGGAACGCACAAAGTTCTAAGAGTGGGAAAATCGTTACACGTAACGATGAAAACGGAAATCCAGCAGAAATATGGTTTGATTCTGCCATTACTGAATTTCGATGTCAATGGAATACCACTTACAGGGTAAGACGGATTTTCACTTGTCGCAGGGAACTGACTGTGATGGTTGAGTTAGAAAAAGTTTTGACTGAGTAATCAGGAAAGCGGGCAGAGCTCACAGAACTACTTTGTATGGTGCAGGCTTCAGGGACGTTCGAGCGCCTAAGATGGAGCAACTGGGTAAGCTGACTGGGAAGACGAGAGTATATGAATCGTGTAGTAGGTTGATTTTTGGAAGTCTGCAAGCGGAAGATTAAATTTTCTTGATGTGCTAGTTTTCAAGAAGGAGGATGGTAGCTTAGGTCACACTGTTTATCGAAAACTCACTCATAGACCACTACCTACACTGGGATTCGAGCCACCACCCATAACGAAAGCGAGCCATCTTGAAAACGTTGGCGGATAGAGCAAGGGACATCAGCGAACCAGAGCCTCTTGACGCATTATTCAAACATCTCACATACTCCTTGAGCATTGCTCAAGAATGGTTATTCGTCCGTTGAAGTGAAGAGAGCGCTATGACCATCACGCAGGACTCATAGTGGTGCACAAGCGCGTATGAAAGCGAAATCATTCATTAATGGCGTTTCTGACTGCATAGGAAAAATCTAGGAAAAACATGGCGGTAACCACTTGGAAGACATAAGATCACCTAAAACTGAGCAAGGATTTTCTATATCCGCTGGAAAAAGTCGGATAGGATTCCGCGTAGTTGTGGGGAGGTATAAGTGGGGACTACAGAAAGAAAGGTCTAAAATTGACTAAAGGAACACAAGGGCAGTTGCAGAATGTGGACGACT
The DNA here is from genome assembly GCF_023864345.2 of Schistocerca serialis cubense. NCBI lineage: Eukaryota > Metazoa > Arthropoda > Insecta > Orthoptera > Acrididae > Schistocerca > Schistocerca serialis. The sequence continues at coordinate 328,857,200 of NC_064641.1, read as the reverse complement.
GACAAATCAGCTGTTGCGGAACATGCTTTGCTGCCAGGAGACAACAACCATCCATTTCGATATAATGCAAGTACTGGCAGCCACAAGTGGATACCGTAAAAGGTAATACAGGGATGTTTAACTGTCCCCAGGAATTTCAATAAGATGTAGTATAGCGAGAAATTGAATCACATCTGAATTTCACTGCTGAATATGATTTGTACCGGTCTTCCACCATGGGGTGATAGCAACAGAGGACGACGTCAGTCGACAAAGGCCAATAGCGCTTTGGTGTTCAATGCATGTGACTTCACTCCACTGCGTGGAAGTAAGCGTAAACGGAACTTTGCTGCAGGGAGTAGAGGGCCAAGGTGTGAAAAGGAGACTCAAAGAACCTACGATCCCCCTTGAAAATGTCCTCCGCAGACAGGGACGAAACGTTGGGTTTAAATGAGAAACCCATTCAACCACAGCATAATAGCCCGGAATATTTTATTAACTGTTACATTTCCGGCAGTGAAAGTTTCCATTTTACAGCGCGAATTCTTGCCAGGAGATCCTCTATACTCTTGACAGGCGACTCCAACACAAGACTTTTCACATGGCCCCACAAGAAGAAATGAAGCGGGATGAGTTCAGGAGTACGTCCTGGCCACGAAAAAGAACTCTGCCTATCCAGTGTTCAGGGAGTGTCTGATACAGGGTTTCACTAACTTTCAATTCAAAGTGATGTGTGGTTCCATTATGGTGGAACCACATCCACTGACAAATAACAAGTGAGAAATGTTCCACGAACCTTAGTAATATGTCTCCGATAGACACTGTGTACACTGGTGCATTTAAGTGGGAAGGATGAAGAGACTGCCCCAGTATATAATTACTGACTACATCTGCCAAAACACTGACTTAAAACCTATGTCGACGGCTCCTCACAACTGCAGCATAACCTGGTACATAATAATTGACTACGCCTACCCAAGCGCTGTCTTAAAATCAGTGTTGATGGCTCTTCACAATTGTAGCGTGGGGATTCTGATCAGCCCAAACACGAATAGCTCAAGTATTCAGCATTTCGTTTCTGATGAAACAGGTTTGTGATCAGAACAGCTGTGTTTCACTTAATCGATGAAACATAGAAAAATGTCGTGAGTCGAATATCTTCTGCGTGGATATATGGTCCTGTACAAACTTTCCCTTCTCTGCTGCTTTCATTTGCTTGCCCACAGATGAAAATAATGTCTGCAAGTTCCGTCACCGGGTGCAACTACATTTGGTCGGGCTGAATGACGTAAACACAGATTGCAGTCTACTACAGTACAGACATTGTACACAAGGACTGCTCTTGTCAGTATACAGTACATCATCTGCATTTGATTAGTTGAGTAACCATCCCAACATCTCTAAGTGCTCGTCGGGATTGTCTACTTTATATCCTTAGCGACGACAGTACTGGTACACGTTTCATTGACAGATTATCAGAACGACTTTCCCTTAAACTTCCGACTCGGTCGTATACGGACCAGGGTACTTTACCTGAAATTGATACATTTATCCTTCTCCAGTATCCCTGAAAGTTTGAAACATCATAACTTAGTCATCCTCTATATTGATCGAGGGATGATTCATAGGGGATTAACAGCTTTGTTGGAGTAAACGAAACTATTGGAAAGACAAATCGACTAATCTATTGTGGGAAAAGTCAAAGAAGAACTAATTTCACTGAAGCAAGCAGTGTCGAGTGCGATATTGTCGATATTTGACTTACGGCAATAAGGCCGTGGTCCAAGGCATAATTCTCTGCCTAACGTTTCGTTTTCCACTGCTGGAGCCTTCGTCAGAAGCTTTAACGAATCAGAAAGCTATAGCAAACTCAAACAAGCTCAGCAAGCCAACCTGTTTATATGTAACCATGCAATGGTCAGTTCGTGTTCTTAACAAACCACTGCCCGAGGACCATAAGAAAGATAGGCCGTATCATGTACGTCACAGCGAAGTAACACTACACTATTTGCAGCAGGAAGTGAGTTTGCATTTGAGACCACTTTAATACTTCGTATCTGTGCATTTAAATAAATTCAAGCTCCTGATAACATATGACGGAGTTAAGGACTTTGATGATTGCCATTTCATTGACATATTGATTTCCCACATGATCCTGGGCATATCTGAGCGTTCGTGATGTATGTCGCAAAGCCGACTAGTGTGACGTCACGAATTCGTTACGAGGCCCGTATTTCCCGTGGGCCCCATCACTGCCTAAGATCGCGGAGTCTCTCAGATGTATGCCATGGAGCGTGCCACATGGAACAGCTGGCAATGTTAGTTTTATTTAGCACTATGGCCCACAACTTGTCTGTTTTGAATCGTTCTTCTGTTCTGTTTAAATTATTTGTGGTTTTAGATTTCTATCTAGTTCAAATGGTTCAAATGGCTCTGAGCACTATGGGACTCAACTGCTGAGGTCATTAGTCCCCTAGAACTTAGAACTAGTTAAATCTAACTAACCTAAGGACATCAAAAACATCCATGCCCGAGGCAGGATTCGAACCTGCGACCGTAGCGGTCTTGCGGTTCCAGACTGCAGCCCCTTTAACCGCACGGCCACTTCGGCCGGCTTTTTTATCTAGTGATTGCTATGCTAGGATGTACAGAAATTTTCTATTGAAACTGTTTTTGTGCTTTTGAGTTTCTATATTATTATTACTACGCCAGGATATACAAAGATGCCATAGAAGTTCAGAAGCACAAGAACAATGTCAACACAAAAGAAGAAGGATTAGAATTGTACAGGTTGTGTGTCCCAGCGCTGTATAAAACATATATAAAATAGCGCCAACTCTTCCACACTAAAAGCTCCATAACATACGTCTCGGCAATTCGGCGATCTTAGGCAGCAGTATGATGACGTCACGGACCGACCATTCAGTGGATACGTATGAACAAACCGCTCGGCTTGCTGACCTTGCTTGAGTTTGTAACTTCTTCCGACTCGTTAAAGCCATTGACAATGATAGTTCTGGTATGCATGCTGACGTTACGATGAAGAGATAGAGAAAGTGTTTGAGGATATTGAAAAGGTAATACAGTACATAAAGGGAGATGAAAATCTAATAGTCACGGGGGACTGGAATGCAGTTGTAGGGGAAGGAGTAGAGGAGATGGTTACAGGAAACTATAGGCTTCGGACAAGAAATGAGAGACGAGAAACACTAATTCTGTGTTGTAGCAATAGTGCACATCGAAACATCCTGAAGAAGGTCCCAGCAGAAGGGACGAAACGTCGATTATTTTAGATGGAAATATGATGCGCCCTAATAACCCAGAAGATTTGAACTATTAGACTAATTGAGTTCTATAGTAAACTTCAGCTAGTAAAAGCTAATACTTTCTCTCTCTCTCAAGCAGAATCACAAGAGGAGGAGGTATACTTGGAAAAGGCCGGGTGATACGGGAAGATTTTAGCTAGATTACATCGTTAGCAGACAGTAGTTCCGCAATCAGATACTGGATACTAAGGCGTGCCCAGGGGCGGATATACATGCAGATTGCAATGCAGTAGTGACGAAGAGTAGGGTGAAGTTTAAGAGACTAGTCATACAGAATCAATATGCACAGAAGTGGAATACGGAAGTACTTACGAATGAAAAGATACGCTTGAAGTTTTCTGAGGCCGTAGGTGCTTCGATAATGAATAGCTCAGTAGCAGATAAGTTGAAGAGGAATGAACATCTCTGAAAAGAGAAATCGCAGAAGACGGAAAGAAAATATGCCACAAGGACGATAATTGCACCGACACTGTGGATAGGAGGAGAAAAACTTTGGCTGATCGATGAAAAAAGTAGTAATAAAATGTTCATGAAAATTTAGGAATAGAGAGACGCATATAACGTGGGAATGAAATAAATAATTCTGCAGTGAAGCTAAGACAAAATGGCAACATGAGCAACGTCGACAAATCGAAAAAAGAAAAAAACGATTGTCGGTAGGACTAACTCACAAATAGAAAAATCGATGAAATCTTCGGTGAAATTAAAAGCAAGAGCGGTAACGCTACAAGTGCAATGGGAATTACATTGTTAAACGGAGAGGAGAGAGCGGATTGGTGGAAAGGATATACTGATGACCTTTATGAGAGGAAAGATTTGTCTGATGCGATACAAGAAGAAACAGGAATCAATTTAGAAGAGATAGAGGATCCAGTATTGGAACCAAAATTTAAATGAGGCTTGGGAGACGTAAGATCAAATAAGGCAGAGGCGATAGATAAAATTCCATCAGAATTTCTAAAATCATTAGGGGAACTGGCAAAAGAACAACTATTCACATTGGTGTGTAGAATGTATCAGTCTGGCGACATACCATCTGACTTTCGAAAAGGATCATCCACACTATTCCGAAGACTGCAGGAGCTGACATGTGCGAGAATTATCGCACAATCAGCTTAACGGCTCACCACCAAGTGGCTGATAAGACTAATGTACAGAAATATGCAAAAGAACATGAGGATGTCTTAGATGACGATAGGTTTTACTTTGGGGAAGGTAAAGGCGCCAGAGAGGTAATTCCGACGTTGCGGTTGATAATGGAAGCAAGACCAAGGAAAACTCTAGGCACTTTTATAGGATCTGTCGACCTGGAAAAAGGGTTCGACTATACTAGATGTTCGGAATTTTGAAGCTGTATGGAGAGACAGGTAACAGCAATATGAACAAGAGCCAAGAGGGAATTATAACAGTGGACGACCAAGAATGAAGTTTCTCAAAACTAGACATGTTTGTCTATATGATCTGGAGATGGCAGCTAGCCTGAAACCGGTCACTGAAAATAAGAAATAGCGATCAAAGACTGAAATACCATATTTTTAGTTCATCTTGTCTCTGTCAGGCTGGTTCTCTTTACGGGCAGGAAGATTAGAATGGATGTAAAACTACAATTTCCTAGGCACCGTATTAATTGCCAAGCACAGTAACCACAGAGAGCACCTACAATAGAGAGGTGTCTCTTTGTTACCAGAGTAAATGGATTGCAACAATCCAAGAGATTACCCATCAGTGGAACCTTGGACGACGTTTTCTTTGCTCAGATAGGATACATAATTTTCATTATACAGTAATACTACAACGAAAATTGGAAAACTATTCACTTCATGGCTGAGTTACGCACCATGTGTGTTTAAATTATTAATTATTCGATTCCCGGCGGGTCAGGGATTTTCTCTGCCTCGTGATGACTGGGTGTTCTGTGATGTCCTTATGTTAGTTAGGTTTAAGTAGTTCTAAGTTCTAGGGGACTGATGACCATAGATGTTAAGTCCCATAGTGCTCAGAATCATTTGAACCATTTTTGAAATTAATAAGAGGTGCGTCCACCTTTCGCCTTTATGACAGTTTGAACGCTGCTGGAGACACTTTCACTGACGTGTCTGACTGGCAGTCCATTCTTATTCAAGAGCCGAAACCAGAGAAGGTAGTGATGTTGAACGCTGTGGTCTGGATATAAGTCGACGTTCTAACTCATCACATAGGTGTTCCACTTGGTTCAGGTCGGGACTAGGGGCATCCCAGTCAATTTCACGAATGTTATTGACCATTGCCTCACAAATACTGCTTTATGGGAGGTTCCATTGTCATGCAGACTCAATTAAGTATCGTCTTGGAAAACTGCTGTTCTAGTGTACGCATTATACAATGCTGTAAAATGTGATTATATCCTTTCGCAATAAGCGTTTCTTAAGCCGACATGGGCGATCACACTCTAACCACGAAAAAGACCTCTTTCTAAGCTCTCGGTTGGCAGTACACATGATGACAGCTAACGTTCTCCTGCCATTCGCTAAACTCAAGGGCATCGGGTTGCGACACAGTACAGAGCGGTTCAACACACCAAATCACTCATTTGTAGCCCCCTCTGTCTAAGACATCGTCCTTTTCATCTCCTCAAGATATGCTTAGTATTGAGGATAGAGATGTGCGGGTTAAGAGGAGCTCCTCAACATTTATACCCCATTCTTTTAATTTCCTGCCACTGTTCTTGCTGTACTGCTGATAGCATTCTGGAAGTTAGAAGTGATTCCCCCCTTTGATTTCATGCTAACTTTTACAATCACCTTTTTCAAATTTTAAGGGTCCCTGGCCGACAGTACTTGAAGTCTGCCTTGTCTTAGATTTAGGTGTGCTTTTTCCTTAGCGTTTTCACTCGACAGTCACATCGCCAACAGTAGAACGGCTGAAATTTCCCTTATGGATTTGTTACTCAGGTAGCATCGAACGACTAATCGGCGTTTGAGGTCACCGCTATCTCCTGGTGGACTCACTCTGCTGTTACTGATCTCCACTAACAGCACAATACTGCTCACCTCCTTTTATGCCGGCGTGTCCTCCCCTCGTGACATCTGGTGGTCATTTCCGCATTCCATAGGGATATTTTTGATCAGATGCTGTAGATGGTGCTTCATGGTGTAAGACTTCCTACTACCCGGCAGTGTATAATACTACATTACGTAAAGATGGAGAAGACAGGTTTGTCCTAACGATCACTCTGAGTACTAGTGAAGACACAACACACACGAGGACACCTCTTCTGCACCTGGCAATAATGAGCACCACTGTGTTTCGGAGAACGTTCCAGCTGGAGAAGATGCTGAGGAAGCCCTTCCGGTCCCGTTTGCTCTTCGCCACGGCGTGGAGCACCCGTGAGGTGAACGGGGCGACCGCAGAGCCGTTGGTGGCGGCGATGCGCCGCAGCACGGTCAGCGCCTCCTGCTCGCGGCCCCTGCAGGCCAACCAGCGAGGCGACTCGGGGAACCACCTGCAGGCAGCGACAGAGGCCGTGCGTCGCTCCACTCAGGCAGGGGTAGTACACAGATCTGTGCGACTTACGACAAACTAGCATTCCGGTAGTTGAGGAGAACATGTAGGTGTGAAAAATGTTTGATCCGGCAAATCAAAATTACGACCAGAGTAAATATTCATAAAATCTTTTATACTATACTATGACGTTAAAATTTGTGTGTGTGTGTGTGTTTACTCTTTAACGCTAAAGCGGCTAGATTGATTTGGATGAAATCTGGAACAGAGCTAGCTTATACCCTGAATTAACATATAGGCTACCTTACATATTCCTACATATCAAAGGGGTAGAGGTGAAAAACAGCTGTAACCCATCATGTGAAAATACCCTTACTTTATTCATCCAGTATTCGAGAATGAGAACACTTAGTGACTGGCAACAAACTTTATAAATTATATTAAATCTTTACAAAACTTTTGCCTGCTTACAACCTACACTAATAATAAAAAGTTTACCGCTTACTCCATTTTCGCTGTACGTGCATTAACCCCGGATGAAACATGACGTTTTATTACTTCTTTACTACTAACTGTATTCGTGACACATTTTGCAGACGGTATTTGCATGTACCACTAAATATACTGCAAAATTATAGCATTGTATGACCCATAATTCAGGAGGTACAACGTCGTAAAAAGTGAGATATGTGACATACTGCCACATCAAGAATGACGTTTAAATTAATTACTTACTTCCCACAAAATATATTCGCAACACATTTCGCAGACAATGTCCACACACGTCGTTAAATGTGACTACGAAAATATATCATTGTGCGACCCATAGTTCAGAAGAAATTATGACAAATACTGATATGTGTGAAAAACTGCCGCATCATGCATTACGTTTTAATTTCTTACTTTTTTACTACTAACTCTATTCACAACACATACTGCAGACAGTAGCCACTTACACACTGGAGGTACCTGCAACATAATATCATTGTAGGATGATATTGATATCATAAATATTAAAACAAAACTGCAGGACATAATTTGCTAGAGATACAGGTGAAATGTGTGTACATATACGCGGGAAATACTTGAGTTTTTGTTTATAGACGTGATAAAGTCCCTCCCCAGGGCCCCCCTTCTCCTCTCCCCTCCTTCCCACAGAGCGGATTTTCCTTCTTTCGCCCCCTGAGTCCCTGCATCCCCTCATCTATTGTGTCCCTCCCACGTCCTATCTTCCGCAACCCTCTTCTTCGACGAGCCCCCAACCGTCTTCCCCCCTCTCCGCCCCTCCCTCCCGCCCTCCCTTCTTCCCTTCTCCCTCACCTCCATGCCCCTGGCAGATCCAGTGTTTGCTCATCGTCATCAGTGTGCTACATCAGTGTTGTGTTTGGTGCTGTTCTCCTGTACGTCCAGAGCTGTGATTTTAATTGTGTGCTGGACTTGGACATAGTGTTACAGTCGATGATCGTTATGTGTTACACCGTCTATCACTACTTTTATGCTCCAGCCATACTTCGCATTGTGATCTTTTAATTGTCCCAGTGTAAGGTTTTTTGTGCGCAATACTTTTTTAAGGTTTTTATCTCCATTTTACAGTCGCCCCCTTTTTGTCTGTTATCTCCCTTTATGTTCCCCCTATTTTTATATTTCTGTTCGCCATATTTTCTCCTTTGTAATTTTAAATTTCTGGTATTGTATAAATAATGTCTTTCGGCTGAAGAGTAACGCATATGCTGCTGCCAGCCCGCCCCAGATGGGGCTTTGAAATACAATAAAGGAAAAAAATTGTTTTCTTACTATAATTTATTTCATTTAATCCACTAGTCTACGAGGTAGTTGAGCAAATGTAGCAGTACGAAGAATGCTGACAACTTGTAAAGGGCAGGATAGATTCATAAGCCAGAGCCTTTCATCAGTGCCATAAATACCCCCCCTCACTAGGTTAGAGCGAGTCGATCACTAGGATCAGTCGCGTTCATATCGTTTGCACTGCAGTCTCTGATTAGTGTAACTATATTGAGTGTGAGACTGTTCCAGTACCGATCAAACTCCTGCCACCATACGAGATGACCACCGATCTGCAGCCACAGATGACAGAAACCAGCCTACAGTACTAGCCACCACTACTAGATAGTCTGGGGGCATACCAACCTCATTCCAGCATAGATCAGACAGCCTGCCAAATTGACGGGCCGTGATCAGCATTCAGCACGACCTTAAGGCAGAGACAAGTTGTCCATCTGCTAGGACAATACGGGCAGCGACCAGAGAAGGAAAGAATACTCGCAGAACGGCAGTGAGGTACAACACACACGCGCCATGGTCACCGCCCCTCCGAGCAGAGCTTCCGACGAGGCGCGCCTTCAACGATAAGCTACCAGCACTGCAGAAAATACAGCGGCTAGACGTATTCAGAGAAACAAATGAAGTTAAAAACCATTCAACAGCCAAGATCACATTAAATATTTTTGTTTTTATTTTAGACAACCGGTTTCAACATACAATGCTGTCATCTCCAGATCATAAAATCTTTTGTTGTAAAACACGTACATTTTACGCTGACCTCGTGCACTAGATGTCAAGTGCGTGAGGTCAATGTAAAACGAACATGTCTTACAACAAAAGAATTTAACACCTGAAGATGACAGCATAGTCTGTTGAAACCGGTTGTCTTAAATAAAAACATTATTTTATGCGATCTTGGCTATTGAATGGTTTTTAACAATTAAACAGATAGCCCTTCAGTTCTCGCCAAATGAGAAAATTCAAATAAATGAATTAATATCTAGACCCGTTTTATAGTGTCTGCTGATGCCACACAGGATCTTTGGTCTTAACCCTTTAAACAATAGATATTTACTGCCAAGGACGGGGCGACCCCTACAGAGTTGAGATTGTATCATCTCTAAAAATATTATGGATGAGTTAAAAAACAAAGAAAGGTTTTCAAAGTCTCTTCGGGTTCGCTGCCAAATCCTAAAATTAGCTCGATTGAATATTTCGGCGACCAACTGTTAGCCATCTTCAGGTGAAAGCTCCTTCTTCCGATGAGTCCCGCTGAGAAATGAGAAGCAGCGTTCTCCTGAAGATGGTGAAGAGTTCGATCACCGAACTATTGGACTGAGTTGATTTTAGAACCTGACACCAAACCCGAGGAGACTTTCGAGACTTATTACGCAGGGAAATCCTACGAAGTCACAAAGAAAGGTTGTGTTTACTATATTTATTAGTTTCTACAAAATTACTGTATGAATTAAAAGCTGTATATAATGTAATTATTTTACGTTAAATGAATCGCCAAATTTATACAGTGAAGCGCCAAAGAAACTGATACAGGCATGCGTGTTCAAATACAGAGATATGTAAACAGGCACGATACGGCGCTGCCGTCAGCAACGCCTATATAAGACAAGTGTCTGGCGCAGTTGTTAGATCGGTTATTACTGCTACAATGGTAGGTTATGAATATTTAAGTGAGTTTAAACGTGGTGTTACAGTCGGCGCACGAGCGATGGGACACCGCATCCCCGAGGTAGCGATGAAGTGGGGATTTTAGCTGTACGACCGTTTCACGATTGTACCGTCAATATCAGGAATCCGGTAAAACATCAAATCTCCGACATCGCTGCGGCCGAAAAAAGACGCTGCAAGAATGGGACAAACGACGACTGAAGAGGATCGTTCAACGTGACAGAAGTGCAACCCTTGTTCAAATTGCTGCAGATTTCAATCCTGGGCCATCAACAAGCGTCAGCGTACGAACCATTCAACGAAACATCATCGAGATGGGCTTTCGGAGACGAAGGCCCACTCTTGTATCCTTGATGACAGCACAACACAACGCTTTACGCCTCTCCATGTCCCGTCGACACTGACAATGGACTGTTGATGAACGGAAACATGTTGGCTGGTCGGACGAGTCTCGTTTCAGATTGTATCGAGTGGATGGATATGTACGGTTATGAAGACAACCTCATGAACCCATGAACCCTGCATGTCCAAAATTGGTTCAAATGGCTCTAAGCCCTATGGCACTTAACATCTGAGGTCATAAGTCCCCTAGACTAAGAACTTCTTAAACCTAACTACCCTAAGGACATCACACACATCCATGCCCGATTCAGTATTCGAACGTGCGACCATATCAGCCGCGTGGTTCCGGGCTAGAACCGCTCTGCCACAGCGGCCGGTCCCTGCACGTAAGCAGGGGACTGTTCAAGCTGATGGAGGCTCAGTAATAATGTGGGGCGTGAGTGGTTCGAGTGATATGGGACCCCCGATACGCCTAGCCACGACTTTGACAGGTTGCACGTACGTAAACATCCTGTTTCATCCCCTGCATCCATTAATGTCCATTGTGCATTCCGACGGACTTGGGTAATTCCAACAAGACAGTGTGACACCCCCCACGTCCATAATTGCTACAAAGTGGCTCCAGGATCACTCTTCTGAGTTTAAACACTTCCACTCGCCACAAAATTCCCCAGTCAGGCAGCAGTAGCCGACCGAGACAGACGCAGCAACAGGGAAGTAACCGCTTTTGTGCCATCTACGAGTTACTAACCAGGAGCGAATTTTATTATATCATCTGTGTGCTTTAATAGTTCAGTTTCGTTAGTTTCTGCATGTGAATTTAATATCTAATAGCCACAGTTGTCGCGTTTTCGTTTGCGTCGGAAAGTAAACCGATTTTGTGACATATTACAAGTTCCTAATCAGGGGCAAATTATTTAGTTTTACCTGAGTGCTTCGGTAGTTAGGTTTTTGAATATCTGAGTATTACTAGACATAGTTCGTGCGTTTTCGTCAGGGTCTACAGTAGAATTGCGCAGCACATGCCGATAGTCCGTTTATCTGCATAGTTTAGTTTTCCACTGTCTTTAGGATGTGCAGGGACTGCGATTGTTGTGTGCGGATGCGAGCTGAGTTTGTGACACTTCGCTCTCAGATTCAGGCTGTCACACACCTTGAGGCTGTAGTGGATGGGCACCACTGTTGGGGGCCGGCCGTGGGGATCCAGCGGACGTAAAGTACGTCCGAGTCTTCCGAACGGTCCTCACCGGTGGCCAACCCAGTTACTGCTCGCACTGAGGCTGACCCCTCACCTCTGATAGAATGGGAAGTCGCCCCGGGGCGAAGCAGGCGGCGAAAGACTTCCCAGGCGGTCGCACGTAAGGCCTCCCCGGTTTGTCTGACAAACAGCTTCCAGGTGCTGTCTGTGGCTGACACTGTCGCTAAGTCAGATGCTATCGCCTGTCCTGTTTCAGATGAAACCATTCAGCTTGCAAGATCCGGGGTAGCAGGGGCTGTGTGGCGTGGACTGGGCGGTTTTTTAGGTTGGAGAGTCTCGGGAAAACACAAGAAGGGCTTCAGTCACAAAGGGTGTAGGCTGAAAGCAGGAAGAGTGTAGATACGGGAACCACTGGACTAACAGTTGTAAATTGTCGTAGCTGAGTTGGGGAAGTACCAGAGCTCCAAGCGCTAATAGAAAGCACTGATGCTCAAATCGTTATAGGCACTGGCTAAAGCCGGATATAAGCTCAGCCGAAATTTTTGCGAAGAACCTAACGGTGTTCCGAAAGGATAGGCTAAACATGGTTGGCGGTGGCGTGTTTGTTGGTGTCAGAAGTAGTTTAACTTGTCGTGAAATTGAAATAGATACTTCCCGTGAGTTAGTATGGGCAGAGGTTATTGTTGGCAACCAGAATAAAATAAGAATTGGATCCTTTTACCGACCTCCCAATTCAGACGATACAGTTGGTGAAAGGTTCAAAGAAAACTTGAGTTTGCCATCTGAAGTTTTCCCGGCGTATTTACAGTTTGAACAGTTCTCGGGTATCCGACCAGGTAGCGTCGTAATTTCTCCACAATATTTCGGCAGATGTACACATTGCCATCTTCAGGTGGTTCCTGACGAATGCTGTGCTGTTCCTCTCGGCGCCTTATATATACTAGCCGTTACCCCCTCCACCGTTCCTCTCCTGGTGTCTTCGGTGCTGCTGGCGCGGCGGCTACTAGAGGTTGTGGGGGATTTTCTCCCCAGGCTGAGTGCAAGGTTCCAAGCCTGACTAAGTTGAAGGCCGCTGTCTTTATTAATTAGATCGTCCTGTAGTCGGATTTCGATGGCCTCTTTGGTAGCGCAGTTCCAGAAATAAGAGGACTGACAGAGTATTTTTGTTTTTTCATAGTCTATAGTACGGCCAGTGTTTATACAATGGTCAGCCAAGGCACAGCATTCGTCAGGAACCACCTGAAGATGGCAGCGTGTACGTCTGCTGAAGTATTGTGGAGAAATTACGACGCTACCCGGTCGGATACCCTAAAACTGTCCAAAAACTTGAGTTTGATTCCAAACACCTACTCGACTCATACGATAATAGTTGGTGGTGACTTTAATTTACCCTCGATATGTTGGCGTAAATACATGTTTAATTCCGGACGTACGCATAAAACGTGAACCGAAATTGTGCTAAACGCATTCTCTGGAAATTATTTCGAGCAGTTAGTTCATGAGCCCACGCGAATAGTAAACGGTTGCGAAAACACACTTGACCACTTAGCAACAAATAATTCTGAGTTAATAACCAGCATTAAACCGATTCAGGGATTAGTGAACACAGGGTTGTCGTAGCGAGATTGAATACTGTAATCCCCAAATCGTAGAAAAATAAGCGAAAAATATACCTATTCAAAAAAGCAGATAAAATTCACTTGACGTCTTCCTGAGAGACAATCTCCACTCATTCCAAATTAATAATATAAGTGTAGACCAGATGTGCCTTAAATTCAAAGAAACAGTATCGACAGCAATTGAGAGATTTATACCAAATAAATTAACGAACGATGGAGCTGATCCTCCTTCGTACACAAAACTGGTTAGAACACTGTTGCAGAAACAACGAAAGAAACATACCAAATTTAAACAGACGCAAAATCCCCAAGATTGGCAATCTTTTACAGGCAGCCTAAATTTAGCCGGACTTGAATGCGAAATTCCTATAATAGTTTCCACAACGAAACTTTGTCTCGAAACCTGGCAGAAAATCCAAAGAGATACTGGTCGCATGTGAAGTATGTTAGCGGCAAGAAACAATCAATGCCTTCTTTGCGCGAGAATGGAGATACTATCGAAGGCAGTGCTGCCAAAGCAGAGTTACTAAACAAAGGCTTCCGAAATGCCTTCAAAAACGAAGGCGAAGTAAATATTCCAGAATTCCAATCGAGAACAACTGCTAACACGAGTAACGTAGAAGTAAATATTCTCAGAGTAGTGAAGCAACTTTATAAAAGCAAGTCTTCTGGACCAGACTGTATACCAATTAGGTTCCTTTCGGAGTTTGCTGACGCATTAACAATCATATACAACCGTTCGCTCGACGAAAGACCCGTACCCAAAGACTGGAAAGTTGCACAGGTCACACCAATATTCAAGAAATGTAGGAGGAGTAATCCACTAAATTACAGATCCATGTCGTTAACGTCGATATGGAGCAGGATTTTAGAACATATATTGTGTTCTAACATAATGAATTACCTCGAAGGAAAAGGTCTATTGACACACAGTCAACATGGGTTTAGAAAACATCGTTCTTGTGAAACACAACTAGCTCTTTATTCACATGAAGTGCTGAGTGCTATTGACAAGGGACATCAGATCGATTCCGTATTTCTGGATTTCAGGAAGCCTTTTGACACTGTACTACACAAGCGGCTCGTAGTGAAATTACGTGCTTATGGAATATCGTCTCAGTTATGTGACTGGATTTGTGATTTCCTGTCAGAGAGGTCACAGTTCGTAGTAATTGACGGAAAGTCATCAAGTAAAACAGAAGTGATATCTGGCGTTCCCCAAGGTAGTGTTATAGGCCCTTTGCTGTTCTTTATCTGTATAAACGATTTGGGAGACAGTCTGAGCAGCCGTCTTCGGTTGTTTGCAGATGACGCTGTCGTTTATCGACTAATAAAGTCATCAGAAGATCAAAACAAACTGCAAAACGATTTAGAAGAAATATCGGAATGGTGAGAAAAGTGGCAGTTGACCCTAAGTAACGAAAAGTTTGAGGTCATCCACATGAGTGCTAAAAGGAACTCGTTAAACTTCGGTTACACGATAAATCAGTCTAATCTAAAAGCCGTAAATTCGACTAAATGCCTAGGTATTGCAATTATGAACAACTTAAACTGGAAGGAACACACAGAAAATGTTGTGGGGAAGGCTAACCAGAGACTGTGTTTTACTGGCAGGACACTTAGAAAATTTAACAGACCTACTAAGGAGACTGCTTACACTACGCTTGTCCGTCGTCTTTTAGAATACTGCTGCGCGGTGTGGGATACTTACCAGATAGGACTGACGGAGTACATCGAAAAAGTTCAAAGAAAGGCAGCACGTTTTGTATTATCGCGAAATATGGGAGAGAGTGTCACAGAAATGATACAGGATTTGAGGTGGAAATCATTAAAAGAAAGGCGTTTTTCGTTGCGACTGAATCTTCTCACAAAATTCCAATCACTAACTTTCTCCTCCGAATGCGAAAATATTTTGTTGACACCGACCTACATAAGAAGGAACGATCACCACGATAAAATAAGTGAAATCAGGGCTGGTACGGAAAGATATAGATGTTCGTTCTTTCCGCACACTATACGAGATTGTAATAATAGAGAATTGTGAATGTGGTTCGATGAACCCCCTGGCAGTCACTTAAACGTGACTTGCAGAGTATCCATGTGGATGTAGATGTAGATTACTGGGCATATCTGGAATGCCTTGCAACGTGCTGTTCGAAAATGATCTCCACCGCGTCGTTCTCTTACCGATTTTTAGATATCCCTGCAGGATTCATGGTGTCAGTTCCCTCTAGCGCTACTTCAGACATTAGTCGAGTCCATGCCATGTCGTGTTGCGGCACTTCTGCGGGCTCGCATGGACTCTGCACGATGTTAGGCAGTTGAACCAGTTTCAAAAAATGTTCAAATGTGTGTTAAATCTTATAGGACTTAACCGCTATATTCATCAGTCCCTAAGCTTACACACTACTTAACCTAAATTATCCTAAGGACAAACACACACACACCCACGCCCGAGGGAGGACTCGAACCGCCGCCGGGACCAGCCGCACAGTCCATGACTGCAGCGCCTTCGACCGCTCGGCTAATCCCGCGCTGAACCAGTTTCTTTGACTCTTTGATGTAATTAAGAAATATCTTTAAATACTTTATTCTCACTTACCATTCCACGACTAGCTTTGAATCATGGGATGTTTTAGGAAAATTCATCCAATTTTGCAAAGACATCATCTTCTACGTGAATGTATACAGAAACTTAGTGGACATACGCAGAATAGCTAATAGTTTACCTTCGCTCTAATTGTCCGCTGCCAGATAATGTGGTTGTGGTAGGCGCCCCTGATAAAGCTTTCTTGTTCCCTCGCTCGCTCCTTCATTGCAAATGGCGTCTCCTGTTTTCCGTTTCCACAGGCGGAATTCAGTTAGAACTGTGTGGAGTGATTTTTGCCTCGAGTACGGTACTGCACCTCCTACTATGTAGATGGCGTTCAAAATTCACACTATACCGTTGTCCTCCGATTTCACCTGATCTCTCGATGTGGAATTATTTCTTCTCTATGTGAGGCTTTTCGAAAACTCCATCTGTGTGCCTTCCCTTGCAAAAACTTTGGGTAAATCGCGGCGATGCATAACAGCACGCATGTACTGACTCCAGACATGCTCGCAAAAATACACGGGTTTGACTGTCGTATGTGTGTTTATTGTGCTTCCATTGGATGAAAATTGAGTACATGTGTAAGGCAAATAAAAACATTGATCTTCAACGTAGTTTTAAAAAGTTTCCCAGTGTCGTTTTGCAACCACGTAAAAGATATTCACTTTTAAATTACAAGGGTTCTTTGGCGATAATTACTTTCTAATCAAATGTACAATTTAAAATCTTCTCACATTTCTATCTACGTTTATGTAAAAGATACAGTCTTGTAAAACCCGATGAATCTCTTTGAAACAACCCGTACAATGACGATATCACCAACGTCGCTTAGCACTGGGTACAGAAATGTGTCAATTATGAAGAGCTGCTCGAACATCGTATCCCATTCTTTTTATCTCCGTACATACAGTTGTACAATATGGACTGCTGGTAGCACTTTGGAACTCACGAGTGATTCTTTCCTCTGATTTCATGTGATTTTGTACAACCACCCACCGCAGTGCTCTACGGTCCATGTCCGACAGTACGTGAGGGCTGCCTTGTCTTTGTTTAGCTGTGGTAGTTTCGTCACGCTTCCACCACACAGTCACATCAGTAACAGCAGACTGTGGCAGTTCCAGAAGGGTTAAAATATCCCTGATGGATTTATAACTCGGATGACATCCTGCGACTAACTCACCTTCCAAGCCACTGAACCCCCCCCCCCCCTTACCAACCCGCTCTGTTGCTACCACTCCTCTACTGGCAACACAATAGTGCCCGACCCCCCTTACGTTGGCGTATCAGCCTCTCGTCACATATAGTGGCCATTTTCCCATTTACATAGTGGTATCTGAATACTTTCGACCAGATAGTGTATCAATACCGTGGTTTGGAAGCGTTCTTCATGGTGACTGTCTTGAATCCCAGACATAGTAAGATCACACTGATCAAATTACGCGCTTGATATACTCTTTGACCATACATTACCCTCCAGAGCAGATTGAAGTGGACGAACATGACTAACGTATGGACTAACTGCACCTCTGAAAAGTTTCACATGTGGTTGAAGTACCTTATCGCTCTAACTCTGTGCATACGCACGATTTTGCTATGATTGAATTATCTGAGTCCCTCAAGATGAAAATGCGACAAAAGTGGTTCTGCGAAGTCAGTCGGGATTTTTGTGTGAAACGAACATCTCTCAATTCACTCGTTTGCAACCTAAGTGTTTCTGAATCCACTAACGTGTGGGTCTGTTCTATTCTAGTATGAATCCAAGATACATTTTCCAAATTTTTGGACCTCTGGGCGAACAGACCAACTGCTCTGAACCTTCCATACATTTCAGGACACTGTAACTCGTGAGGGACTTATAAACCGTACAGACAAGTGAAATCGCAGAATTAGTGTATCACGTCGAAGCAGTTCCCAGTCCTGCTGTGTAGCACTTAGTGTTCGTTGCCCTTGTACTAGCTTACATCGAATTTTCGCTGCCATCCAAGTGGTATCTTTGCAGCTGAACATCGTAAATCTCCTCTACAATCTGCTCATTACGGATGTACAGACGCGAGTCATACGTTGTGTTTTAACACACTAATGTTAAATATCTTTGAATAATGAACATTTCTAAAAGGACGCCTTTACCAAACACACAGTGCAATTCTCGTTTGTGCAGAAAACTTGACGGCCATGCACTGATGCTTCGTTTGTCTGTCTTCGTCTTTTACCAATTACTCTTAACTCGTTTGCACTTCCGCAGTTATCAGAGCCACCGACGCGCGCCTCTTGGCAGCGTCGGCGTTCCTTGAGACACAAAACAGATAGTCATCAGCAGCAAGTCGGTTGATATGTGTTCTTGCGTCAGTCAGTTTGTCAAGCGCTAATCGCTAAGGTTCAGCTTCCAGAAATGAGAAGAGCATCTGTTTGTATCGTGCTACTGCTAATTTACTTTGAAAATTCATGAACCGCTGTTTGCAAAGAAAATGTTGAGGAATTACTACATTTGTAATTAAGAGTAGTAGTCACCAAACGTTTTTCTACAAATGTGTTGCTTAAATGTCTTCTTTACACTACAATACGGTGAAGAGGTCCTACTTACATATGGGTAACACATAAAATATATGCAACTGTGGTGTCACTATCGACAAGAAGAACAATTTCATATCAGCATTATTCATTGCTTTACTGTTATCGCCCACACGGGACATCCCGCCTCTAACTCACAGAGCGACTCACCTCCAAAAGAGAAACATTGGTAGACAGAGTAGTCCCGGAAAAAGAAGGAAATAGATCCAGCTGCGGAAAACCCAGGCAAGTAGACCACTGATAATCATAGACACGCCGGTGCTAATGCATGCCATGGTACAGATGGTCGTACGGTGCTTGACATCAGTGAGTTCCAGGCCTGTAACATAACAAACACGTTAACCCAACGTTAACAAGGTGTTTGATCAAGAGTATAAATTTAAGGCACCCCAAATCTGTTATATGGTAACCCCATTCTTTTGCTTTTAATAGAAGTGATGTTGGCGATGGTAATAGTGGTGGTAGAATTAGTTAAAAAAATGGTTCAAATGGCTCTAGGCACTATGGGACATAACATCTGAAGTCATCAGTCCACTAGACTCAGAACTACTTAAACCCTTAAACCTAACTAGCCTAAGGACATCACACACATCCATGCCCGAGGCAGGATTCGAGCCTGCGACCGTAGCAGCTGTGCGGTTCCGGACTGAAGCGCTTAGAATGGCTCGGCCACACTGGCCGGCACCATTAGTAGTAATAACTGTCACTATTGTTACAAGCATGGATTGTTAGGATAGCAACCACCATTTTAGTCTGCCACACAACTGACTATAGTACTAAGTAGCTTTCCTTGGGGAAACGTCCACTCAGTCTCTTGAGGACAACGGATGTCTAACATGTAGGAGAATTAGACTCCCTTTTGTTGAAAGTCCCCTTTAATCAAAAGGAGAGAAATGTGCTGTCATCCTTTAAGCAAATTAATGTAATTTAGGTCGGACGTGTGATATCTGCATCTGATCACAGCGCTCTTACTTCGTATTCTTTTGTTAAGTCTTCAAGCCGAAAGTCTGTCACTCAACTAGCAATTAATATTTCTTAACAAAACTTATTCGGCAAGCGACCTTGTGACGTGTGGCCGACAGTACCTTGTACGAGTTGTAGTCAGACCTCTCTTCTGTATCTCTACTCAACAGTGTTCCTTGAAAAGAATATCGTCTTCACTCCAGGGATTCCTATTTCAATTCCCAAAGCATATCCGTAATACTTGCATGTTGATCGAACCTACCAGTAGCAAATCTGGCCCACAACCTCTGAATTGCTTCGATTTCGTCCTTCAACAGTCCTCGAACAGTACTGAGGAATGGGTCGTACTATTGCACTATACTCTGTCTCCTATACAGAAGATCTATACTTCCAAAAATTCTTCCAATGGACCGAAGTCGACCGTTCGCTTTCCCTGCTACAGTCCTTACATGCTCGTCCCACTTCATACCGATTTCCGATGTTACTCCCAGATATTTAATCGATTGTGTCAAGCACCACATTGCTAATACTGTATTCGAACATTACGAGACTTCTTGTCTACTAGACTCTATTAACTTTTTCTGTATTTAGAAGTAGCTACCATTCACCATCCCACCTAGATATTTTGTATAAGTCTCCTTGTATCCTCCTACAGTCGCTCAACGATGGCACCACGCCGTACACCACAGCATCATCAGCAAACAGCCACAGATTGCTTCTTACCCTTTGTATGTAAATCCTTGTAATAGATGGCAACAAGGTTTTCGTCTATTCAGTATGAAATGAAAATTCAAATACCTGCAGCCCTCTCTTTTCCATATTAATAACTTACGCGTAAACAAATTAAATGCAAAATAGACGACTGCAGGTATTTTAATTTTGCTTTCACCTTGCTGCTTGCCCTGTCTGTCAGACCATTTACGTATGTGGACTGTAACAGCGGCCCTATCACATCTCCTGGGGTACTCCTGATGATACCAATATCTCTGATGAACTCTCGCCGTCGACGACAACGTAATGGGTTCTATCACTTAAGACATATTCGAGCCACTCACATATCTGCTAACCTGCTCTGTACGTTCGAACCTACGTTAAAAGTCGGCAATGCGGTACCGTGTCAATTGCTCTTCGGAGATCTAGGAACACGGAAACTGCCTGTTGCCCTTTATCCATAGTCGGCAGAATATCATTTGAGAAAATCACAAGTTGAGTTTCGCACGAGCTACGCTTCCTAAATCCGTGCCGATTTGTGGACAATAGCTTTCTTGTCTCAAGGAAATTTATTATATTTAAACTGAGGAAATGTTCAAGGATTCTGTTCTGTGTTTGTAATACGTCTTTTTACTCTTTTTACGTGCAGGAATCACCTGCATTTTTCTCCAGTCACTTGGGGGCTTTGCTCAGGTCGTCAGAAGCGCGATAGATGCAGCCTACTTAAGGGGAGCATCCATGGTTTAGGGGTAGCGTCTTCCATTAGTAATTAAAACCATACTACCGGTTAAATTTTGGATAAAAAGCATCAGCAGCATTGGCTGAAGACTTCCGGCATCGGAAGTTATCTCTCATTCAGTCACCGGCCTTGCCAAAGAGGGTGGAGAAGAGGACAGAGGTTCCCATCGTTGGGGTGGGAAACAGCCCCAAAGTGCAGAAGAATCGGCAATGATCAATGGCATGAGGATTCAGAAGGGAATGAAAACCAATGTATCAGACACATAACGTTTATTCACAGGGCATGTGGCCTGTAATTCAAAAGTGTCATGATGACGTCTCCTTTGGCTGAGAAGTCTCAGAATCGGGAAAGAAAACCATCGATACACGTAAAAGTAACTGCGAAGAAACCATGGGTAACAGAATAGATACTTTAGTTGATCTATGAAAAAAGGAAATACAAAAATGTTCAAGGAAATTCAGGAATACAGAAATACAAGCCACTTAAGAATGATATTAAAAGGAAATATAGGGAAGCTAAGGTGAGATGGCTGCATGCAAAATGTAAAGAAATCGAAAACTAAATGATTGAAGGACTGACTCAGCATATAGGAAACTCAAAACGACCTTCGCTGAAACTAATAGCAAGTGTGGTAACATTAAGAGTGCAATAGGGATACCACTGTTAACTGCAGAGGACAGAGCGGATAGGTGGAAAGAATACATTGAAGGCCTCTATGAGGGGGCGGACTTGCCTGATGACACGAGAGAAGAATAAACAGGAGACGAAAGAGAACAGATCTGGGATCCAGAAATTGAATCAGAAACCGAAAGAGCTCTGAAGGATTTAAAATCTAATGAAGTAGAAGGGACAGATAACATTCCATCAGAATTTCTGAAATCATTGGGGGAAGTGACAACAACACGACTAATCACGTTGGTGTGTACGATGTTTGAGTCCGGCGATATATCATCTGACTTTATTATCGGCACAATTCCGAAGATTGCAAGAGACTAAAAGAGTGGGAATTATCTCACAATCAGCTCAACAGCTCATACACCCAAGTTACTGACAACAGTTACGTACACAAGAGTTGGAAAGAGAACTGAGGATGTGTTAGTTGATGATTAGTTTGGCTTTAGGAAAGGTAAAGAGGCCTGAGACGCAATTTCGACGTCGTTATTGATAATGGAAGCAAGACTAAAGAAAAATCAAAACACGTACATACGAATTTTAAACCTGCAAAAAACGTTCGACAAGGTAAAGCGGTGCACGGTGTTCAAAATTCTGAGAAAAATAGGGGTAAGCTATAGGGTAACAGATCGAAAATGGTGTAAGTCAGGGATGTAGTCCTTCACGCTTACTGTTGAATCCGTACATAGAAGAAGCAATGGCTGAAATGAAAGAAAAGTTCAAGAGTGGAATTAAAATTCAATGTGAAGGCATATCAGTGATAGGATTCGCTGATGACGCCGCTACCCTCAGCGAAGTGAAGGAGAATTACAGAATCTGGAGGAACTGAATGAACAGTCTAATAAGTGCAAAATATGGATTGAGAATTTCAGAATCTAGGGGAATGGAACGAACACAATGAGTACAAAATATGGATGAGGAGTAAATCGAAGAAGGAAGAAAGTAATGAGAAGCAGGAATGAGAATAGCGAGAAACTTGAAATCATAATTGGTGATCACGAAATACATGAAGTTAAGAAATTCTGCTTCCTAGGTAGCAAAAGTCCCATGACGGTTGGAGAAAGGAGAACATAAAAAGCAGACCACCACTGGCAAAATGGGAATTCTGTCTTAGAGAAGTCTACTACACTACTGGCCATTAAAATTGCTACACCACGAAGATGACGTGCTACAGACGCGAAATTTAACCGGCAGGAAGAGGAGGCTGTGACAAACAAATGATTAACTTTTCAGAACATTCACACGAGATACCTACAACGAGCTGACATCAGGAAAGTTTCCAACCAATTTCTCATACATAAACAGCAGTTGACCGACGTTGCCTCGCGAAACGTTGTTGTAATGCCTCGCGTACGGAGGAGAAATCCGTACCATCACGTTTCCGACTTTGATAAAGGTCGGATTTAGCCTATCGCGATTGCGGTTTATCGTATCGCGACATTGCTGCTCGTGTTGGTCGAGATCCAATGACTGCTAGCAGAATATTTAATCTATGGGTTCAGGAGGGTAATACGGAACGCCGTGCTGGATCCCAACGGCCTCGTATCGCTAGCAGTCGAGATACAGTTCGACGACTTGTGCAGCAGCATGGACTATCAGCTTGAAGACCATGTCTGCGGTTACCTTTAACGCTGCATCACAGACAGGAGCGCCTGCGATGGTGCACTCAACGACGAACCTGGGTGCACGAATGGCAAAACGTCATTTTTTCGGATGAATCCAGGTTCTGTTTACAGTATCATGATGGTCGCATCTGTGTTTGGTGACATCGTGTTGAACGCACATTGGAAGCTTGTATTCGTCATCGCCATACTGGCTTATCACCCGGTGTGATAGTATGGGGTGCCACTGGTTACACGTCTCGGTCACCTCTTGTTACCATTGACGGCACTTTGAACAGTGGACGTTACATTTCAGATGTGTTACGACCCGAGGCTCTACCCATCATTCAATCCCTGCGAAACCCTACATTTTAACAGGATAATGCACGACCGCATGTTGCACGTCCTGTACGGGCCTTTCTGGATACAGAAAATGTTCGACTGCTGCCCTGGCCAGCACATTCTGCAGATCTCTCACCAATTGGAAACGTCTGGTCAATGGTGGCCGAGCAACTGGCTCGTCACAATACGCCAGTCACTACTCTTGATGAACTGTGGTATCGTGTTGAAGCTGCATGGGCAGCTGTACCTGTACACGACATCCAAGCTCTGTTTGACTCAATGGCCAGGCGTATCAAGGGCGTTACTACGGACAGACGTGGTTGTTCTGGGTACTGATTTCTCAGGATCTATGCACCAAATTGCGTGAAAATATAATCTGGCCAGTAGTTTAGTATCAAACATAGACCTCAATTTGAGGAAGAAATTTCTGAGAACGTGCGTTTGGAGCACAGCATGAACTGTGGGTAAAACAGAGAAGAAAATACTTGAATCCATTTAGATGTGGTGCTACAGAAAAAAATTTTGAAAATTAGGTGGACTGCTAAAATAAGGAATGAGGGAGTTCTCCACAGAATCGCAGTCGAGCAGCCGACCCGAGCGGAACGCTGCTCTCTGCACCTGGCGTAGCTGCCCGCGGATAGCTCCTTGGAGTGGTCTCTAATAAGCTACAACTGGCGTAGCTGCCAGTGACGCTCTTCTGAGCGGCACGAACCCGCGCAAGCTGCTTAACGCTTTCGGGCGCTAAGTGGCAAGAGCTTCGGCTCCACTTCGTGCAACTTCGGTTGCAAATCTCCCCAGCGGGACTCTCCCGTTCTTTGGTAGGGTAATCTCAGTGTCAGGGGCCCGTTCACGTCGGATAACCCCGCGCACTGTAGGCCGCTCTCTTCAACCCGCGCTCTCTTGCGCCGCGCATTGCACTCCGCGCAGATAGGTCGTAGGGACACCCCTCTTCTGTAGGAACAAGGTACACAGCGCTTTCGCTAAAAAGCATTATTGTCGCTCCTCAAAAAGAGCAAAATTGTCGTGTTCCATCCTTCCCTATCCAAATAAATAATTACTCCAGAAACAGCGAAGATGTCCGATCTTTCCTGTGCTTCCCCACCACTCACCCGCAGCAAAGCTGCAGCACAAGAGGCGGTAATGCCGGCTACTCCCGCCATCATTTCCGTCCCACTGTCCACCTTCCAGGAGCAGGTTGCCCTGAAGGACCAGCAGATCGCGGAACAGCTGGAGCTGATCGCAGAGCTGATGGGCAGCGAAAACACACGAACAGAAACACCCACACCACACACACAGGCACCTGCTGAACAACAGAAGAACATGCCCCCTATTTCACCTCTGGCGGCCCAGGCACCGACGGAACCGGATCCAGAGCCGACAGAGGACACAACAAACACAGATGAAGACGGGCCGTGGCAGCAGGTCGGCCCAAGGCGCAAACAGCAGCCAACTACGCAAACAAGTGAGCCCACAAACTCACGAGGCAACGGCCGAGCGCTGCTGCCAACACCATCCACGCCGCGAACAAACAATAACAACACAGGGACCAACACAAACAACCCTGCGACTGCAGCAACCACAAACATACACGCAGCTACGCAGAACACTAACAACACCGCGACTGGCTTCCCACCGGTCATCATTCACAACTATGGAGACCTAAGTCTCCTAAACAAAGAATTTAACAATAAGCACAGCCCCACAACATACTACTCCAAGCTCACCGGGGAACACGCCGCACTGTACGTGGCGAACAAGGCAGACTACACGAATCTACTGGACTTTCTCAAAGAAAGGAAGGTAGAACACTTCACGTACAGGACAGTCTTGGAAAAAACACAACAGTACGTGATTAAGGGGATAGACTCACGAACCCCGACCGACACGGTACACAACGAACTCTCTGCTCTCGGGTGGGAGTGCATTCGGGTAAACCGGATGTCAGAGTTCGGCACAGCGAGACCGTCACATAACTACATGGCGTAGCTGGCCGACACGGCCAAATCCCGCGACCTGCTGAAGTTAAAATTATTTCTTCACATGGTCGTTAATGTAGAGGTGTACAACACGCCGCGCACCCCCCAACAATGCCACAACTGCCAGCGCTATGCGCACGCGGGTATCAGATGCGGTCTCGCACCCCGCTGCCGCATTTGCGCTGGCGGTCACACAACCCAACGCTGCAAACTCCCCCATACAGCACCTCGCAAGTGCGCCAACTGTGGTGCTGCCCATCCGGCAAACTACAGAGGGTGCATTGCATACAAAGCAGCTCTGAGGCGCAAAATCGCGAAACATGCGAAGCCAACCGCCATCACAGTTCCAAAACCGCCCCCGCGCCCAGTAAGAAGTGGAATATCCTTCGCTGGAGCGGTCGCTGGCAGCCCCAGCAGCGCGGGACGGTCAGAGGAGCCCCAGAGCTCAGAACACGCTCAGCAAACACCCGCAGCAACAGACACACAACAGACAAGCACAACAAATGACACCACTCCCGCACCGGGCACACCACACGAAACAAGCAACAACACCACTCTACCCCCTGAGATCGCGAACTGCAGCCCACCACAAGCTACAGAAAACGCACCCACACAGGGACAACCACAGCGCCAGAGGAGGAGGAGAAGGAGAAACAGCCGCAGCACGAGGAACACGACCGCACCACAACAAGTACACAGTCAACAGAACACCAACACCCACGAACACATCCCGGACACTAACTCAACAACCCACATAACACACCCACTCACCTCAGAAAATACACAGGCGCCCACAACTGCCACACGAACAACCGACTCGCAGGCCAGCCCTCACCAGACGCCAACACTGGAACAAGCGGCCGCTAACACGACCAACAACTCCCAGGCCGACATGACCAATATCACAACAACATTCCAGAGAATAATGGAAACATTATTCCCCGGACGCACGACCACCGAAATAGTCACGAAGATTATGGGGTGTGTCTCACAACTCTTCATGCAGTTCATGTCGGGTACGCTCAACTGGACTAGCTTCCAAGCCACTATCACACCGCTCTTTACACTACTACATGGATAATACACCACACCAGCCCCGAAACGCAGACTTAAACACAATCACACAGATCCTGTTTTGGAATGCCAACGGGATCGCAAACAAAAAAGCCGAGATGGCCGCGTTCATGGAGCGAAAGGGTATCCGAATCGCTCTTGTGAACGAAACACTGCTTACGCCTCGCAAACAACTAAACCTCCCAGGTTATTGCGTCTATCGTACCGACCGAGCGGATGGCAGGAGGGGAGGCGGCACGGCAATCATTATACACAGAGACATAGACCACACGAACATCGAGCTCCCAGCACTTGAAAGACTAGAGGCTACGGCCGTTAGGGTCAAGTTCAACGGAGCCAACACCACACTGGTATCGCTATACAATCCTCCTAAAAACATAGTAACACGCGATATCAGCACAGTACTCAACATGGCACCGCGGGTAATAGCCGCTGGAGACCTCAACGCAAAACACCCCGATTGGAACTCACGAATACGAACCTCCAACGGCAAGAAACTGTACGAACACGCACTAGGCCGAAACTACATTATACTTGGGCCGGACGTTCCCACGTTCGTGCCTACACAGGCCCGACATAGGCCAGACGTGTTAGAAATAGCCCTCATAAAGGGCATCACATGCACACTCAACCTAACGGTTGAAAACGATCTGGACTCAGACCACATGCCTGTAATACTGCACATGGAAGAGACACTGCAGGACATCGAACTACGCAGGATGCTTAACTACAAGCGTGCGAACTGGACACTGTTCAAGGAAACGCTTGATAGTCGCATTCCTGACATCCACGAAATTAACAACACACAGCAAATCGATGAGGCTGTGGAGGCTCTCACAACTGCCGTCCAAGACGCAATGACTGACGCCATTCCATTTACAACACCAAGACAACACTCGACGGCCCTGCCCCAGGAAATCCTGGGCCTTATCTCAATGAGGAACCGCCTCAGGAGATACTGGCAGCGTACCAGGCGCCCGTTCTATAAACTGCACGTCAACAGACTCCAGGGCATAATACGGAATAAAATCCAAACATTCAGAAACGAACAATGGGGACAGAGACTCGCTCGGCTGGATACCACACGTCCTGGCGTGTGGCAGCTGGCCAGACACTTCACCAGGGAGAAACATTACATTCCCACGTTACAAGGACCAAACGGCCCAGCCTACTCCGCTACGGAGAAGGCAGAGCTTATGGCCACAACACTTGCTGCGTCCTTCATGCCGAATCTGGTTCCTTCAGACCCAGAATTCACACTTGAAACGGACCAGGAGGTTACACGACTTGTAGCCCAGCCCTCGCGCGACGAAATCAGACGTGCTAGCACAAATGAAGTCACATGGGCTATCAAGCACACCAACGCTAGAAAAGCCCCTGGGCCTGATGGCATTCAAAACCGTGTCCTCCAGGAGTTCACGGATAAAGCCGTAGAATACCTCACACACCTAACGAATGCCATCCTGACACACCAACACTTCCCTGACTTTTGGAAGGCGGCCAAGGTCCTGATGTTCAGGAAGCCAGGGAAAGACCACTCCCTCCCACAAAATTACCGACCCATCAGTCTGCTGTGCTCGCTCAGCAAGATTGTTGAGAAGGTAATACTAAAACGTATCACTAGGCATTGCATCGCCAACGACACCCTAAGACCGGAGCAATTCGGCTTTAGGAATCACCACTCGACAACACAACAACTCCTCCGCGTAGTCGAACATATAACACACGGCTACAACATGATCAAAGCCACAGGGGCCGTGTTCCTAGACATCGAAAAGGCTTTCGATCGTCTCTGGCACAACGGACTCATACGCAAACTAAGCGAAGCTGGTTTCCCAGACGGACTCGTACGTCTCATACACTCATATCTCACGAACAGATGTTTCAACACTAACGTGCAGGATAAACAATCAACACAACACGGTATCCAAGCTGGAGTACCCCAAGGAAGCATTCTGGGGCCCATCTTGTTTAACCTGTACATTAATGACTACCCAGCGACACGAAACACGACGTTAGCCGTCTACGCGGATGACACAGCCATCCTCGCGCAAGACTGGAAACCGTCGAACATCAACTCACGAATACAGACAGCACTCAGAACAGCTGAGCCTTGGCTGGAGCGATGGCGTATTAAAGTAAACGTCGACAAGTGCGAAGCAGTTCTGTTCACACGCAGGCCGAAACTACTGCGCAAACACCAACACTGTAGACCGATAACACTACATACACGCCCAATACGTTTCCGAGAGAAAGTCAGATACCTTGGTGTCTGGCTGGACCGGAAACTTACATGGGGGGACCACATCGAATACGTTGCCAACCGAGCGCACGCGAGGCTCAAACAGCTCTACCCAATGCTCAACAGGGAAAGCACACTGAATAGGAGGGTGTCGAGGTCCTTATACACGACACTGATTAGACCTCTGATGACGTACGCAGCTCCCGTCTGGGGATATGCAGCTCCCACACGACTGCGCCGCCTGCAGATCATACAGAACAAAGTGCTACGAATCATTAGCAATGCTCCACGCTACACACGCACCGTGGATCTTCACCATGAATACCGCCTTGATACCCTCAAGGAAGTATTCAAGAAACACGCCACACGACTATACAGGAACTCGAGACACTCGAACAATCCTTTCATCCTCACTCTGGGAAACTACGATCACAACCACAGGTGGAAACACAAGCGACCAAAGACACTGCTAGCTAGGGCATAACCACCTATGGTAAACTAACATACGCAAACAGCGACAAACGTCGGTAAGCCCCTGCATATCAGCAATACTGACTGGCAACTACCAGCTGCTATTAGAGCCGACCAACAGGCCACAGCAGGGACACCGACGAGCTCGCCCACAGACGCACGAACAATCTCCCAACACTCCCTCACACTGTGCCTCCGGTATATGACCTATCGGACACAAGACCGATAACAAACATAACTGTTGCAGGTTGCAGGACGCTGAACGAGGACTCTGTACCAGCACCCAGCGCCAGCCGCCGAGCAGCACAAACGCACAACGTCAAGGTATCGACATGCATGATACCCACTACTAACAAAGCCTATCCTTGCACAACCTATCGCAGGCAGCAAGACAACCGCTACTGCTCTTGCCGCCCGACCTAACTTTCGCAGAGGTTTTTTTCCCTTGGCTCTTGCCTTGGCACTTTTTTTCCTCTGCCCTTCAAACCGCTACCCTTCGTCAGATTTCGACCAATCTATCTCCAGATGAGCGCGTATTAATGGTTAATCCTAACCAGACGTACGCAAACATCGCAGTACCCACATCCTGCGACACCTCACTTTAGTGAATACTAACCCTTATGCAGAGATGGCAGTAGACCTTTTGTGTTGGCCATCATGCCGGTGTGGGCGTGGAGGGGCTCCACCTCTTGTTTCCACAGAATCGGTGAGAAAAGGAATATATGGAATACACTGAAAAGAACAAGGGACATAATGGTAGGACAACGGTTAAGACATCAGGTAATAACTTCCGTGGTACTAGAGAGAGCTGTAGAGGGTAAAAATTGTAGAGGAATACAGAGATTGGAGTACATTCATCAAATAACTCAGGACGTAGGTTGCAAGTGCTACTCCAAGATGAAGAGGTTGGCACAGGAGAGGAATTCGTGGCTAAAAAATTAAAAAAAATGTAAGGCGGCCAATAGAGCAGAGTATTCTTTGTAAAACTGAACTGGGATTCCATCGGGACCGGCGATATATATGTATTCAACTCTTTGAGTTTCTTTTATAAGCCAGGGAGAAAGGCGAAATTTGAAATTTCAGCTATCGTTTTTCTATCTTCTACTGCCACACGATTAGGCCCAACGGGTGACTAGATAGAAGCCTTCGATCTACTTAGCGATTTTACACAGGACCAGAAATTTCTCTGGTTCTCGGCAAGATGTTTTGTTAAGGTATGATGATGACAGTTCTGTGCTTCGCTCATCGAGCTTTTTATAGACGCACGAATCTCCAAAAACTTTCGTGTGTCGTCATTTGCACGTTCTCTTTTGATCCAACAGTGCAACAGTCTTTGCTTCCTAAGTATTTTACTAATTTAGTTATTAAACCACGGTCGTTTCTTTCCGTCCTTAATTCACTTACTCGGCACGTATTTCTCTAAAGAGCGATTAACAATCTATTTAAACTTTGCCTATAATTCCTCTACGTCCGTCACAATGAAACTAAATGACGTCCATTCATTGTCTAGGCGGGATGCCAACAACTGCTTACCCTCTCATTCTAGCAAAAATACTCCCCTAGTCGTCTTGATTGACTTATTACCTTTTAGCAATCGTCAGTATGATGACGTAATGGTCACTAATCGCTGTCTGCATACTCACACCGCCGATAAGTTCAAATCGGTTTCTAGCTAGAAGGCCTAAAATAATTCCATTGAGTGTGAGTTTTCAATCTTTCCAAGATATTTATCGGAAAATATGTTAAAGTGTACTTCACAAGACTGCCTGTCCGTAACCCCTGCAAAGAATCCGTAAACGACCCAGTCTATAATCGGTAGATTAAAGTCACCTCCAACTAATATTTCGTGATCTGGGTATTTCCGCGCTACATAGCGTAGAATTTCTTTGTATGGTTCTAAAACTTTCACAAAAACGTCCAACAATTATCTCGATATTACCTATACCTATTATTCCCGTCCAGTCGCACTAACGTTCTTCAATAGAGATTATTTTTTTGTCGAATACAGTGAACATTCCTCCTGCTATGGCGTCTGAATGTATGAATCCTGTTTTTCTTTAAGAGCTTTCGTTACATCTTCAATCCAAATTTTTAGGCTATTTCTTTTACGATAACTATGTGTATTGGCTGACAGTAGTTTTCCAACGACTGTGTACCTATTGTAAACGTTAACGTAGGTTACTCCATGAATGTTGAATTGGATTGGGCACATGTATGGAATGTGGTTGATAATGAATTTTGAAGAGAAAGAGCCCTATAATTCAAAGTCATCATCCCGAGATCGCTGGCGAGACTCAAATTCAATCACATCATTGACTCATTTTATTAATCGCAAAGGCAAATTTGAAGTGGTACATATTCTGCAGGGATTTGTATACTGCGGACGAGCCTCAGGCATGTTGAACACTTTTCACACCCCCACGACACATATGCTAACATGCGGTGTGTCAAGTTACATGAACAAGTTATGTTATGATGCCTGTCACTTATGAAGCTTAAATGCCCATTGTCTTCATTTTTCCATTCCAATGTGAAATAGTTGTTCTTTGGAAGTCAAACAATGGATGTTGTTATATAAGTTAACATACCAACCATTCTTTGATGAAAAACTTTAAAGAAAATTTTCCAGTGGCAACTTATCAGCAATTAAACTACCATAACATATTAAAAAATTTCTGGCTCAGATGGTGAATTCCACAAGATCCATAAAATGTGGTGCATGTAGTAAGAAACTGCCAAACTTGGTGTGTAGAAAATAGGTTAGGCCACTGATTTAAAGAGGTCAGATTATGATGGCCAAGAGGCAAGAAGCAATTGCGGAAGGAAAGATGACACTCGCTGTATCATTTATATCCATCGAAATTGATGAGTGAAGGTGCAACAATTAGGGATGAAAAATTGTGGGATTTATTAGACACACAGATGTCTATGATCTGTCTATTATGTAAACAGATCAGACAACAAACTGCACCAAAAGTAAGTCCAGAGTATGGTGCTGGGAAAGGCACAAGTGTTCTGGAGCACAGTTCACCCGTTCCTGCCGTGTATTTACTTACGTTGGTATAATGACATCAGTAGATAACGTGAGCAAATAGGATAGTAGTACCTTGAGACAAAGGAAACTATATGCTCGATTATATGATGATTAACTATGTTATGTCACTATTTGGTCCCACACTGCACATTGCAGAGACCCTCCGACCATAAATTAGTCTCTGTTTAGCCGGCCGCGGTGGCCGAGCGCTTCTAGGCGCTTCAGTCGAGAACCGCGCGACTGCTACGGTTCGAATCCTGCCTCGGGCATGGATGTGTGTGATGTCCTTAGGATCGTTAGGTTTAAGTAGTTCTAAGTTCTAGGCGACTGATGACCTCAGCAGTTAAGTCCCATAGTGCTCAGAGCCATTTTTAGTCTCTGTTTACACCCTCTGCTGACGGATAAGCAGATTCTGTGGAGCACTGTAGAATGGATTAGAAACTGTATATAATATAATAACAGGCAACATACTAACAGATAATTCATCAGACCAGCCTGTGCTTTGAGTAACCCGTCCATGCAAGGACACTAGACACCAAGAGTAACAATGCAGTTAGTACCTCTCATCATGCTGGGAAAAGGCGGAATATGTTTAACAACCAGCATTTCGAAGCATTTTTGGAAAGACCTGGGAAAACGCTTTGGGGAACAGAACCGTGGAAAGTAAGGCTTCTTCAAACTACTCTGAACGCTACAGATATCATTTGAAAGTGGATCGTGGACCAGAGGAGATAGGACACCTTTTAGGATTTGGAATTCCATTGAACTCAGGCACTGTCAGACAAAAATGTTTAATGCAATGTAAGTGTCGCAACGACTGGGTAACATAAATAATTTAGAAGTAAGAGAGAGAAGGACAGCTGTGCTACATTGACTATAAACAGAGAGAGAAACACGCAGCTTTTAGCGTCAAGTGTTATGGGGCATGGTACTGGTTAATGGCCTGGAAGAAGAGTCAGGGAAATAGAGGAGCTTCCTTAAAAACATCTTTTCACTGGTTAGTGCTTGGTATATCCACATTTCAGCCAATAAAAATATGAGACGGATGAAAAACGCTGAGACGGGAGTCCTTTTAGGTAGCAGACGGTGCAAGAACACTTCTCCGCCATCCTGCTTCTCCAGCAGGCGCTCTGCAGCCAGGAGCCGTGGTGCGACAGCCCCTTTGGCCGCGCAACTGGGCAGCTAGGCGCCTCTCTGAGCAGACATGATGAGATGGGCCTTAGAACTTTTTCCTGTTCATTTCAACGTAGCCGTAGCTGCAAATTGTTGGTACAAAACGAGTGACAGATTTTGCATCCACTTTAGCCTCCATCTGCAGATTAACTTGATGAAATCTATCGGTGACAGTCAGACGAACCGTGTTTATTGGAATCAGACCTGAGAGTCCTTGACTACGTTTACCAAGGTATTAATTTAAGGTTGGCAATGTTTGTCAGATCATTTATCATGCACTGTAATGTAATAAACAAAGTTAATTGTGATACTTATTTAATTTCGTAGATAATGAATTCCTTGCTCATTATTTTGGAGGGCAACAGTTTAAATATGCAAAATCAAAAAGGGCACTTTACATATATCTAGTTAATATCCTAGAAGTGTGCGCTTAACCTTAGGAAGATAGTGTGTTTTGTGGTTTTTATGACGATACTCTGTATTGCAGTTATTTTGTCCCTTCAACAGCAGTGTATGTTGTCTGCATTTGTTCCTTAATTTCCTCTACTCTCACGTTTGTTATGCAATAACGTGAGAGAGTTCCATTTGTTCAGGGTATCATTAAAATTTAACCAAGCTTTTCTCTTGGTATTACACAAACCCCTTCACTGGGTGTCTATCTTTAGTTCCTTAAGAGAACTTGTGAGCCTTGACATCAAAACATTATCAGTGAGATAATTTAATTTTTTGTGAACTGTTAATGAATACTCTTTAGCAGTCACTATTGAGGAACACTATCACTGATGTCCCCGGACAGTAGCTGAGTTACTTACTATTCATATGCAGCTGGGAATTGCCCTGACTGCTGCAAGAGGTACCAAATTACTATCTTGTTCCTTGGGTACCGTCCTTTCTCAAAAATAAAAGTCTCTGCAGTACTCGTAAACTCCTTTGTTAATGGTTTGTCAATGAGGTTTAGGTGCCATGTGCAGGATGGCGGCAAAACGACTCGGAGGGAGTGATTGGTAGCGGTGGGGAATCAAAGAGCAGGTAGCACTTGATTTACTGAGTAGATAATTTCCTGGAAAACGTGGCGCTAATTTCACGGATTTCTCTTTAAGCTTAAATTTCGCTGGGTGCTGTTTTCATTTATCCATTGACGACAACCAACACATGGTACCATTATTGAGCACTAAGGCTGAGGCTAGCCTCCAGCTAATGAAAGTGGATGACACAGAATGCTGCAAGGAATGCATTACTTGTTTTGGGTGACAGGTGCAGATGAGATGGGTTTACAATATGCTATGGCGATATTCACTGAGGTGATCAGATGTGGTCGACCAAAACTTTGACATCGAGTATGCCTACCCTCATGTTCCCATGCAGTCCAACACTGGTACACTAGCACAACGGCTTGCCCGACAAATCTGGATCATACGTGATTCAAACAATTGGCCAATTGGAGATCTAAAATAAGGCCCCTTTCAAACTTTGTCATTTGCTGATATCGGTTTCTTACGTGAGTACACTGCATCTCCATGTCCTTCATAGTGATCACTCACCATGTGACACTGTTCAAACTGGTAACAGCACTAAACACAAATAACACTAATGCACTCTTTTGACTATTCTACTTTCACAGGAAATTGCAATTCTGATCATTCATACCATCTGATGGTGTGTTCGTGTACGAAGTTCCATTGACTGGAGGCTTCACTTTCCTTATTATACATGACATACATCTTGCTTCATTGGTTCACGGGCGTTGCGTCGGATAATGTTGTGGAAGCTGCAAAACATTTCAACGCGACAGCTGCTCGCTATCTTCAGATGCTTACTGATGTGTTGCTGCAATGTCTCGTCAATATATACGCTGACTCGCTAGAAAAGCCCAGGCGCCAAAGGGTCGGGCTATAACGTTATAGCCCGACACGTTGGCGACAGCGCTTTTCTAGCGAGTCAGCCTATATATTGGCAAGCCATTGCAGCAACAGGTCATTAAGCACCTGAAGCTGGCGATCAGCTGTATCGTTGAAATATTGTGCAGCTTCCACAACATTATCCGTCGCGACGCCCGTGAACCAATGAAGCAAGATGTATGTCATGTATAATAATAATGACTGCTGCTGGTGACTCCATGTGGTCCAGTCGCCTTCCTGGTGAACTGCTGTGCTGTCAGTGAAAATGCTACGAAAATAACAGCTATCTGCACCAAGTAACAGGGCACCCGTCATACCAATAAATCAGCTCTCGGCGACTGAAACTCGCTGTAGGAGAAATCCCCTTGCCTATATAGTTCATTACCGCTGCGCTTGCAGGTTTAAATGGTAGTGGGTCTGCAATGCAAAGTGAGAACAATGTATTAACGTACAGTTTTGAACTTAACTGTTTGTGTAATTTTTGCTGTATATCATTAGTGTTAATACCCTTATGCAAGGACGATCCGTTTCTGGTGATACTGAAATGTGTAGCTGAGCAGACCGTTTGCCAAATGGCTTAATTATAAGGAGCTGTTGTAGACAATACCTACAGGGAGAAGACACACAGCACATGTCTGTCAAGATATCGACATCATTGTTTGAGCTATACAAACACAAGACACACTACACGCATTTATTTTTGTTTGGCACACTTTGTCCTAGAAATAAATTAAATGTAGCTTACACTGCCCGAGTCTGCCCAAAATTTTCGGATTGGTTCCCATTGTTGTATGGCAAATGTCACAACGGAAACTTTCGACCCAAACGTTCAAATATTTCTTTCACTTCACTCTCAGCCCACTGGGATTTGGTACACCACCCGCAGCTTGCTGGTGGAGTGAAGAAAAGAAATAACTATACGAATTAAGACATAAAAAAATTTTAAATTTGTCATGTACAGTTCACCTTCTGTGTTGACAACTTAACATATCTGCCTTTTTATATGGATGTTTCCTAAAG
The DNA here is from genome assembly GCF_023864345.2 of Schistocerca serialis cubense. NCBI lineage: Eukaryota > Metazoa > Arthropoda > Insecta > Orthoptera > Acrididae > Schistocerca > Schistocerca serialis. The sequence continues at coordinate 328,820,711 of NC_064641.1, read as the reverse complement.
CTTGGAAATAGTGGAACCGAGAACTGGATCTTGGGATTTACAGATATCCTGTACTTTTACGATAGCAAGCTGTTTTATACAAAAACCTACTTAAATTCTCAGACAGATGGAAGACTACTCACTGACAAAGGTAAGTGACGGTAATGCACCAAGTTGATGCTTTTATACACCTACATCTATGCTCCACAAGTCACCTTACTCTGTATGCTGGAGGGTACTTCAGGTATCATTATAAATGCCACATCCTGCTCCTCCCGTCTCCTTTCCCCGTTCCATTCGCGAACGGTACGAGAGAAGAACGATTGTTGGCAAACCTCCAAATCAACTCTAATTTCTCTAAATTTCTTGTCGTCGTCATATTACGTTGCAAAATTTTGTACTGCTGCTACGATAAATACATCTATAAAAATATGTTGTACTTGCACAGTTATGAAAGTCAGAGCTCATTGAAAAGCATGTATTTTAAATAATATTTGTGTATCTTCGTGCAGTTTATAAAATATGTTGTACTTGCACAGTTACAAAAGACACAGGTCGCTGAAAATAGTGTATTTTAAATAATATTGATGTTGTTGTTGTTGTGGTCTTCAGTCCTGAGATTGGTTTAATGCAGCTCTCCATGCTACTCTATCCTGTGCAAGCTGCTTCATCTCCCAGTACCTACTGCAACCTACATCCTTCTGAATCTGCTTAGTATATTCATCTCTTGGTCTCCCTCTACGATTTTTACACTCCACGCTGCCCTCCAATACTAAATTGGTGATCCCTTGATGCCTCAGAACATGTCCTACCAACCGATCCCCTCTTCTAGTCAACTTGTGCCACAAACTCCTCTTCTCCCCAATTCTATTCAATACCTCCCCATTAGTTATGTGGTCTACTCATCTAATCTTCAGCATTCTTCTGTAGCACCACATTTCGAAAGCTTCTATTCTCTTCTTGTCCAAACTATTGATCGTCCATCTTTCACTTCCATATATGGCTACACTCCATACAAATACTTTCAGAAGCGACTTCCTGAGACTTAAATCAATACTCGATGTTAACAAATTTCTCTTCTTCAAAAACGCTTTCCTTGCCATTGCCAGTCTACATTTTATATCCTTCAAAATGGTTCAAATGGCTCTGAGCACTATGGGACTTAACATCTGTGGTCATCAGTCCCCTAGAACTCAGAACTACTTAAACCTAACTAACCTAAGGACATCACACACATCCATGCCCGAGGCAGGATTCGAACCTGCGACCGTAGCAGTCGCGCGGTTCCGGACTACGCGCCTAGTTTTATATCCTCTCTGCTTCGACCATCATCAGTTATTTTGCTCCCCAAATAGCAAAACTGCTTTATTACTTCAGGTGTCTCATTTCCTAATCTAATTCCTTCAGCATCACCCGACTTAATTCGACTACATTCCATTATCCTCGTTTTGTTTTTGTTGATGTTCATCTTATACCCTCCTTTCAAGACACTGTCCATTCCGCTCAACTGCTCTTACAAGTCCTTTGCTGTCTCTGACGGAATTACAGTGTCATCGGCGAACCTCAAAGTTTTTATTTCTTCTCCATGGATTTTAATACCTACTCCGAATTTTTCTTTTGTTTCCTCTACAGCGTACTCAATATACAGGTTGAATAGCATTGGGGAGAAGCTAAAACCCTGTCTCACTCCCTTCCCAACCACTGCTTCCCTTTCATGTCCCTCGACTCTTATAACTGCCATCTGGTTTCTGTACAAATTGTAAATAGCCTTTCGCCCCCTATATTTTACCCCTGCCACCTTCAGAATTTGTATTCCAGTCAACATTGTCAAAAGCTTTCTCTAAGTCTACTAATGCTAGAAACGTAGGCTTGCCTTTCCTTAATCTTTGTTCTAAGATCAGTCGTAAGGTCAGCATTGCCTCACGTGTTCCAACATTTCTACGGAATCCAAACTGATCTTCCCAGAGGTCAGCTTCTACCAGTTTTTCCATTCGTCTGTAAAGAATTCGCGTTAGTATTTTGCAGCCGCGACTTATTAAACTGATAGTTCGGTAATTTTCACTCCTGTCAACACCTGCTTTCTTTGAGATTGGAATTATTATATTCTTCTTGAAGTCTGAGGGTAATTCGCCTGTCTCATACATCTTGCTCACCAGATGGTAGAGTTCTGTCATGACTGGCTCTCCCAAGGCCGCCAGTAGTTCTAATGGAATGTTGTCTACTCCCGGGGCCTTGTTTCGACTCAGGTCTTTCAGTGCTCTGTCAAACTATTCACACAGTATCTCCCATTTCATCTTCATCTACATCCTCTTCCATTTCCATAATATTGTCCTCAAGTTCATCGCCCTTGTATAGACCCTCTATATACTCCTTCCACATTTCTGCTTTCCCTTCTTTGCTTAGAACTGGGTTTCCATCTGAGCTCTTGATATTCATACAAGTGGTTCTCTTTTCTCCAAAGGTCTCTTTAATTTTCCTGTAGGCTGTATCTATCTTATCCCTAGTGAGATAAGCCTGTACATCCTTACATTTGTCCTCTAGCCATCTTTGCTTAGCCATTTTGCACTTCCTGTCGATCTCATTTTTTAGAAGTTTGTTTTCCTTTTTGCCTGCTTCATTTACTGCATCTTTATATTTTCTCCTTTCATCAATTAAATTCAATATTTTTCTGTTACCCAAGGATTTCTACTAGCCCTCGTCTTTTTTGATCCTCTGCTGCCTTCACTACTTCATCCCTCAGAGCTACCCATTCTTCTTCTACTGTATTTCTTTCCCCCATTCCTGTCAATCCTCCAAATCAGCTGTAATTTCTCTTGATGTATCTTCATAAAATTTACAAACATTTTATACTCAGAAGTTATTGCTCATGAGCAGGAATGTATAAATGATACAAAACGTTCTGTAGGGCACCTACTTCCTGCGAGCGTGTTTTGAGTACGTGATTGAGAAGTGTATACGTATGCTTTACTAGTTGATGCTCAACAAAACTGCTTTGTGGATTTCGAGACGCTACTGTAATTCTCTGCTGGGGTCGTGTGACTAGGGCCTCCCGTCGGGTAGACCGTTCGCCTGGTGCAAGTCTTTCGATTTGACGCCACTTAGGCGACTTGCGCGTCGATGGGGATGAAATGATGATGATTAGGACAACACAACACCCAGTCTCTGAGCCGACAAAATCTCCGGCCCAGCCGCGAATCGAACTGGGGCCCTTAGGATTGACATTCTGTCGCGCTGACCACTCAGCTACCGGAGGCGGACAATTCTCTGCTAATATTATTCAAATGTAGACGAGTATAAAGTAGTTACATACATGGGACTACAGTTTAAGAGACAACGTAGAGGAGGAAATTCTGGAGAATTCGCTTGTGGCGTGGAGACGACGTTGTTATAGATCAGCGCTCCTGGTGCGACAGCCGATGCAGTCGTTGTACAAGTAGTAGAACGCGCTGTTCTCCTAAGGTAGTAGCTTGTAGTACACTCGGGCCGTCAATACGGGGGTGCTAAAACAACAGTCCCATAGTGAAAATTATTAAATACGGCTTCACTGACCCACCAGAGTATTTTACGTGCTGCATGTTGTTTGATATGTTGTCAATGTCCATCCTTCTGTCTAGCTTTTCTGACGTTGGTATCTGCGGAAGAACACATCAAGTGGATCACCATGAACGTTTCGTTCCTCTTCTTCACCATACTTTCAGGTACGCAGTATGACGAATTTATCGTAATATAGTCCATTAGCAGGCATATCATACGTGACTTGGCCATTTTCTACAGTACCTTCTAGGACATCCTACATTGCTTGCCTGTTACCGTCTAAAATCCTTGTCTTTTCTTACTGTTGATGTTGCTTAGCAACAGCCTATTCTCATCTACACTTTTCAAAAGCTCGTATTCCTTTCTTTGTCTTTGCAGTTCAATGGGTCTATCTTCCTCCATAATCTTCTTGGGAGATTTCTAAACATTTGTCCCCTGGTCTACGTAGTTTTCATCTCTTAGCTTTCTTTACAGTCACACGGAATACTAGATAGTTTTTAGCTAATTGCTCAAGATCAGCGAGAGACTTCATCTTTTCTCAAAAAAGTTATCCTATTTACTACCAATCTTATTTTCGCTGCTATTTCCCAGCTCATATCAATTTTTATTCTGCATCCCAAAAGTCAAAACTTTCCATTTTACCAGTAACCACGTGTTTTCCATGAATCCTTAATTCCATAGTAATCACCATTTCCTTAGTTTGTCAATCGTTTATCGTTACGTTGTTTGCAGTTTCTTCGGTTCCTTCAAACTGCTACTGATGTCTTCTCATACACAGGCAGTTATGACGAAGCATCTTAAAAGCGTAAGCACCTAGTTTTCCTTCCAACTACAGCTACTCTGCCTTCTCTCTGAAGACATTTCCTCTCTAGGAGTACTAGGTCAATATGAAGCAAAATCATTGATCTTTGTCCCACTTTAATAACCACTTTTATGCCACACATTATTTATTCCCGCTTCATAGTAATATTTGAAGTATTATAAGTAAATAAGCTTTATTGTAGGTAGCTGTAAAATATCATTGATAAAGTTCGTGTACTAATCACTGAAGCTGTTGAACACTTTGCGCTTGAAAACTCACCGACGGACAGCGCTGACTCGAACATAGGCCCAGCTGCTGAGGTAGCCAAAGACTCCGCCAGGGTGAAGAGTACAAGCACAGACGGGGACACGATCAGTGTGACTCTGCTGGCGAAGTGGAATGCCAGGCACAGGAACTGCTGCGGTCGTCTGCCAAGCCTGGGAACGTGACACAAGCATGCAGGAACACTTCCTTTAAGGACACCGCACCCGATCCCTGCCACCAAACACCGAAGAAGAAACACATTAATTCTTTAAAAAAATTGCAGTGAGTACTTGGTGCAGTTGGCGTAAGGTACACAGTAGTTAATGAGTTTCTTTTTCAGTTGGTCCAAGTAATATCACTCACGTGGAATATCAGGTGAACGGAATAGTGTAAGATTGAAAAGATATTATAAAATGTGCATAAATAAAAGTGAATTGAGGGATATAGAGTGTAGACAGTTAAACCAAGCGATGGTGAAGGAATCAAATTTGGAAGTGAGAGTTGAAGGGTGGCAAATGAGTCTAAAAGCATCTATTGGATATTGGATACAAAGTCGCTGATAGTAGACAAAGCAGAGAGGATATAAAGTACAGGCTGGCAATAGGAAGATGAGCGTTTCTGTAGTTTAGACTTCTGTGGAAAGGAAACGTAGTTGAGAAACAATGTAGACAAGTAGAGAAGAGAAGCTTTTGAAACGTGATGCTAAAGAATAAAGTTAAGTTCAATAGAATATATCGGCTAGGCATTAAATATTTACTGACTACTATCAGAGAGAATAATTTACGGCCAAACGTAGCTAAAAGACGGGACCGGTAGACAGGACACATCCTGAGGTATCAAGGTATCGTCAATATGATACTGAAGGGAAATGTGAAGTGTAAAATGTGTAAAGAGAGACCAAGGCTTGTCTACAGTGACCAGGTTCAGATGGTTGTCGGTTGCAGAAGCTTCACAGAGACAACGAAGCTTGCGCAAGATAGACCAGTGTGGAGAGCTGCATCAAACAAAAGTAAAGCCCACAACAACAACACGTTCAAAGCTGCCCTTGTGTACATGTATACTTATAAGCTTTATTCAAGATCATTAATCTCTGACGTTCGTTCTCAGAATAATCTGTTAACAGGAAAACCTGATAATTATTCTTCTAGTCAAACTGGCATAACTATAGGAGTTTTCCTTTTTAAAATCGGTTTATTTCGACATGCCTGATAAATCCCTGCAGCTTTCTATATCTGTTACCAACATCTTCAATGTCACATAACAATTTTACAGTCAACACCCACGAAAATTTGTTTTGCATATTCCAAGTCTACACTGCTTTTTCTTCCAGTGCCTGTCCACAAAAAAATCTTGGCACATGTAGCGCTTACTGTTATTTGTTCACGAAAGATGGTTTCATTTACTTCTGTCCTAGTCTCTTCTTTCTGTTAATCTCCATTTAGTCCTTTACTTTACCCATGACTATAAGAGCAGTGGTTCACGTAGTAGAATGTGCACGAAATAACTCAGCCCGTACCTGCACAGACTGTGCGGAAAATGGAAGTGATGGGAGTTCCGTTGTGAACGACCCGTGGTGGAATCGGTTCAGTTCGACAGCTAAAACTATCACACAAACCTGTATCTCGCATTATTTGTAAGCTACAGCTGGCGAATCTGTAAACGATCGTGTTATCGGCTTAAGCCAATACGACCAGTAATTCGACTCCAGTCGACGTTCTTATGTCGATAGCTTCTTGCTAGAGAAAACTAGAAAACTGCATAAGGAATCAACCAATGTTAAACGAGATGGGCTTTGCACTGCCAGAAGGAAATCTCACAAAATAAAAACGGTATAAATGTGTATCACAGTGGACAACGTCGCTTACTATGGTAGTAAATAAAATAAAGAGAACGTTATTCTCAATCTTCCTTCCTTCTAAGAAGAATAAACAAGTGTCACATGGAAATTATGTCTCAGTACCCTGACAACGTTTTCGGCAATTTTACCAAAAAATAAGACTTGGGAAGCCCTTGTAGTAATGCTTTGTCCACTTGATAATTTTCTTGTTCCTTAGTCCCGCATCGAAGCACGGTCGTAATGGTTATTAAAGCCAACTGTCTGTGTCTATTGTTATCATGTGAAAATGAGCGAAAGCATTTTGGGAAACGAGTACCTAAGTCGGGACTTTGGTGCCAGCCAGATATTCAGCCAGTGGAATGTTGAAAGCCGCCTAGAGATCACATCCAGATTTGTCTGTACACCGACCCTCTCCGTTATTCAGCCGGACGCAGTTTTTTCTTCAACTTTCTGGCTTTCTGGACGTGCCCATTCAGCCATATCAGTAGTGAAATGTCAATTTTGACAATATGAACGTAAAGACAGCACTTCACCCAGTGCCCCAGCGGAGAAAAATCTCCGACCTGGCGTGGAATCGAACCCGGGCCACTTTACTTTGCAATCCACCACACTGACCGCGCAGATACCGAGGCGGATACGCTAGGTGTATTGGATCTGGGACTTGCTCATCTCTCCGTCTCGCGAGTGGAGCTTTGACGCGCACAACTATCAGGCTAGGTAACTATTCTTTGTTCTCTTAATGACTCGAATACCTAGTGATTTCTGCAGACTCACAAGCAGAGTTTTAATGTGATCTTTCTTTCCTTGTCTGCCTCTTCCAACAAAAAGCTGATGGCACTGCACACAATCTCACCTTCCTGATTATGAAGAATACGCCGTCCAAACCCTGTGCGACAAGACCGAAATCTCATGCCAGGTATCGTAGTAAGGATACGTTCGTAGTGTGCAGGTCGGCAGGCGACAAACAGCTGAGATGGCCACCCCCCTCTTTGGGAAAGTGGGATGGGATCGTTCAGCACTCACCACGACGATTAGTTTTTGCTTCAGTGCCCTAATATGTTTCGTGATCTCTGTCCATTCTTGGCGCATATTTAAAATGGTTATCTCTCAACTGTTTCGAGCAAACAGTGTGACTGACGGCAAGATATGTACACTTGTTGTGAAGAGAATTTTCAGTCAGGAAGAAATATTCTGCTAAGGGAAAATAATAGCCTACTCCAACAGTAGTACTTCTAGATACTGTATAGATATTTTCAAAGGTTTTTTGTTTGTTTGTTTGTTGTTTCTCCAATGGTACACGAGCTGCAACTGGGAAGTAAACTACTCGCAATCAGAGACAGTTTTCTGTCAGCCGTCGCCCGCTGTTAAGCTCCATACGCTGCCTCAGAAACTACCCTAGAGAATTTGAACTGTTGTACTGTTTATACGAACTGTGCCACCTTTATCCACCGATCAGTAGTTAGAACCACCAGCCAGCAAGCACAGTGAACTATCAGGAAGCAGTTCCATGGAAGCATCCCTACCATAAGCATGTATTAAAAGTCAGTGTTGGAGAGACCTTCAATTGCTCTGCACGGGTTTGGCAGGTTTTCAGACAACTTCCATGAAACTCATGGTGCTTGCGCTTGAGTAACCGATGAGATTACTCTTATCCGTATTTGATGTTTTGCCTCAAGAGCCACTATACTGAACACTTATGCAGTCAGTGAGTAGCTGTTGGCCTCATACGACGATAGGCCGATACGTGGCCGTACAACGGCCAGAGGTCTGCTCTGGGGCTTAGTCGAAGTCTGGAATGGCTACTAGTCGCTCCAGAAAAGTGAGTTGACAGATATGAAATGGCTGCCCTCGTTTCTTAAACTTTCAGAACACCTTAATTTTAGGGAAGGTGCCAAACTTACAGCACTACAAAAGACCTTTACAAAACATAAAATGAATGATATTCCAACACATTTTAAAACGAAATGTGAAAGGAAATGTACATAGTAGTTGCAAAATTATCTACACTGAAGCACTAAAGAAAGTGGTATAGGTATGCTTATTCAAATACGAAGATATGTAAACAGGCAGAATACGGCGCTGTGGTCGGCAACGCCTATATAAGATAACAAGAGTCTGGCGCAGTTGTTAGATCGGTTACTGCTGCTGCGAAGGTAGGTTATCAAGATTTAAGTGAGTTTGAACGTGGTGTTATAATCCGTGCACGAGCGCTGGGACACAGCATCTCCGAGATAGCGATGAAGTGGTGATTTTCCCGTACGACCATTTCACAAGTGTACCGTGAATATCAGGAATCCGGTAAAACATCAGATCTCCGACATCGCTGAGGCCGGGAAAAGACCCTATAAGAACGGGACCAACGACGACTGAAGAGAATCGTTCAACGTGATAGAAGTGCAACCCTTCTTCAAATTGCTGTTGATTTAGATGCTGGGCCATCAACAAGTGTCAGCGTGCGAACCAGCCAACGAAACATCATCGAGATGGGCTTTCGGAGCCGACGGCCCACTCGTGTACCCTTGATGACGGCACGACACAAAGCTTCGCGCCTCGCCTGGGCGTGTCAATACCGACATTGGACTGTTGATAAATGGAAACATGTTGCCTGATCGGACGAGTCTCGCTCCAAATTGTATCGAGCGGATGGACATGTACGGGTACGGAGACAACCTCATGAATCCATGGACCCTGCATATCACCAGAGGACTGTTCAAGCTGGTGGAGGTTCTGTAATGGTGTGGGGAATGTGCAGTTAGAGTGATATGTGACCTCTGATATGTATAGATACAACTCTGACAGGTGAGACGTACGTAAGCATCCTGTCAGATCAACTGCATCCATTCATGTCCATTGTGCATTCCGACGGACTTGGGCAATTCCAAAAGGGCAATGCTACAACCCACACGTCCAGAATTGCTACAGAGTAGCTCCAGGAACACTCTTCCGCTGGCCAACAAACTCATTATTGACCATATCTAGGACGCCCTGCAACGTGCTATTCAGAAAAGATCTCCACCCGCTCGTATTCTTACGGATTAATGGAGAGCCCTGCACGATTCATGGTGTCAGTTCCTTTCAGAACTACTTCAGACATTAGTCGAGTCCATGCCACGTCGTGCTGCGACACTTCTGCGTGCTCGTGGGCCCCTACATGATATTAGGCAGATGTACCAGTTTCTTTGGCTCTTTAGTGTTCGTTACCTACATATTATAGAACGGATAGTACACAGTGATAAGTAAATCAAATAATAATGTTTAATGAGGGGAAATAGAAATTTTTTACGGCACTGAATAATAAGGGGTAGAAATTAGAAGAAAAATTCATTAAAACTCCCTCACATTTGGTCGGGGAAATTGGAGTCATGTTAGAGGCAGAGGCGGAGGCAGGAACCGAGCTATTATGTCGCAAGTGGGTCAACTTGACGACACTGTCTGCTACGTAAGGAATAAGCATTCAGCAGGAAAGAGGACGGAAAACCGAAGGAAGCGAGACAAGCATATTCGTTGGTTACTAAGACATGTTGCAGGAACCTACATCTGTTTCAGAAGAGCACCTAGCAAGGGACCGACACAGCACTAAAAGCGTGTTAGCTGAACGCAGCAGAATAAGGTGGATACATTCGGTCATTACGTGCCAAACTTTGCGTCGTAGGATCACGCTGGCTCCCTTCAAATACTCCAGTTCTCAAGCTCTGGTTATGAGCTGATCATTGGAATCGATGGCACTCACAATAATTGCACTCGATTCCGTGATTACAATACTGTCGTGAATCTATGTCCTAGACGATCCAGTACAGTCTATGACAGTCTTCGAACTAGCCGAAAGTGTACTCAAGGTGACGGCCTCCACAGTATGAACTTCATGCTGCTCGCCACCTACCATTAACTGATGGAGAAACTGAGACAATACAACATCGGAGAGTGCTACCAATACAGGACTTCAACGCAGAAGCCAGCAACAGGGCCTCTTGGGTGTCCACGTTCCTGTTGAACACTCAGGCGCCTTCAGTTGCTGAAACCTTTGGGGTCGGGAGGATATCAACCGATCGCACGACTCCCGACATCGGGTACATCGCGGATGGGTCATCAAGCGTCAAGACTTACAACGCATTACTGTTTTGTGCAACTGTATTATAAAATGCAAATTAATACACTGTGTTTATGAAATTTTAACACTCAGAACGAAATATTCAAATCTATTACTTACTGTGGGGATTCTGGGGTGGTGTAACTGAGATAAATAATAAAAGTGGGATGAATATGACTTGCGTGGAAACCCATAAACATCCTCCCTTTCGTAATTGGGAAGGTAGGTGTCACACCAAGTTCATTCACCGAAGAGGGAACTGCAAAATTGCCTTTTCGGTCTCATAGGATCAGCATGTACGTTTGTTCAGATCGTACAGAATGAGGGTATCTCTGGAATGAGTTTTCTATTTTGGCTCATGGAGGGCATGTCGCGACAGTGTTGATGCGTATGTATTGAGTCAGTGTGTATAAGGGGTCTCCGTGCATGGACGAGTGTGTACTCGGCCACACACAGCATGGAGTGATGACTGTCTTGTTCTTGTCCGCATGGCACAATCGTATCTTATAGATTCGTCAGAAGTGCTATCTGACGCAAATTCACTGTAGTGCACGTCGATCTGTTTATGATTTGATGTCGATTTGATGTTGCCCGCTGTAGGCTGGGCAGGTAGATGTTACACGTACCTTACTTTCTGAGCCAAAATGGAAAACTCATTCCAAAGAGACCCTCATTCTGTACAGTCTGAACAAACTTACATGCTGATCCTCTGAGACCGAAAAGGCATTTTTGCAGTTCCCTCTTCAGTGAATGAAGCTGGCGTGACACCTGTTTTCCCAATTACGAAAGGGGACAAGTGCTAGAAGAACTCACGCTCTGCGGGTTCCTTGTGGTGCAATGGCCTGGTACAAGTCTTTCTATTGGACATTGGACGCCACTTCGGCATTATCCCTGTTATCCAACCGGGGAAAGGGGACCTACACATTAATGTGGAATCCGAACCAAGTGTTTTTCCAGGAGACTTCAACATCATTGAGAGGTGAAGGCTAGGTCAAAACGAGGATTGAGAAAACCACGCTCTGACTGATATTGGATCCCTCGGCTATCAGTTTCCAGGCACGCACTTTTCTGCTAGATCCCTCACAGGTCTCAGCATTCATTTGCTGAATACAGGCTTGGCGAACCGGGGTTTCCGCGAGCTGGTGACTGGCGAGCGACGCCAGTTCTCTGTCACCATAACCTCTGGGCATGCTTCAACGACCACCATGCGACGCGGTTGTGGAATGTTATGTGTCAGTGGGGTGGGGTCGAGAGGAAGGTACCAACTTCTCCAAAAATAACCTCATGCCTATGGTGTGCTACGTGCTGATGGGATGCATGACTGTTGAGGCAGAACAGTCGTAAGCGAGTGATCCCTGGGGAACCTGCCACACCTCAATTGTTCAAGAGTTACCTAGGCAAGTGGGGTTCTGTCTGGGAGGACATCCATTCCCTAGCTGCTCGTGGTATGACCATGGAGCCTCTTAATTATTCAAAAACTGCTCCCAGTAGATCTAGTGGACCACTGGTGAGCACTATTACCTATCCCAACAAGAGAAGCCGTGAGGGTACCTCTCCTGAGCATACTCCTCAGAAATGTGTAGTTATAATGACAGGGCACAGATGTGTCAAAATGTTTTTGTGATAGTTAAAAGAGCCGAGGGCACCTTTACTACGGTGCCCCATCCTACGTCCAGAAGGGTTTATATGGTATTATGAGTGGTCTGAAAACAATAAAAAGGCTTCGTAATGGTACATTGTTGATTGAAACAGCCACTTCAGGGCAAGTACAAAGACTTCTGAAAGCAACTGCATTGGGTGAATACCCTGGTGCTGTTGAAAGGCATAACACCTTAAATTCCAGCCACGCAGAGGTTACATGTCAAACCCTCATGAATGAGGGCATCAGTGTCGTACAAGGGGAATGGGCAGACGAACATGTTATGGAAATTCAAAATGTGAAGAAGAGAGTCAATGGACAGCTTGAAACATCACCTACATTCTTTCCAACTTTCAGCACGTAAGACCCACCTGGCCACATTAAGCCAGCTTTGTTACACTTACCAGTTCGCCCTTTTCTTGCAAATCCCATGCAGTGTTTCAAGTGTCGAAGATTTGGCCACATTACCGTTGTGTATGATGGTCGTGCTAGTTCTAGGAACTGTGGTCAAGCAGCTCATGAACCAGGTGTGGAATGTTCATCTCCGTCAGTGTGTGTTAATTGCTCTAACTCACATCCGGTCTGGAGTACAGAGTGCCCCACCTATAGCGGCGAAAACAAAATTCAAGAACTTAATGTTACATGTCGCGTGTCATATGGAGAAGCATAGAGGCTGTTTAAATCCATGCAGCCCCATCATTCGCTACCTCATTTGCGTCGACCGTGAAACAGCCCATAGTTAATGTCAGTGTTACGACACAAACGGAAGTGGTAACTGCCGCTACCGACATGTGCTCCTGTTGCTGCACATGCCAACAGCCAGGCTCTAATAACATTGCGCTTGCCAGAGACTCAGTTACAGAAACTTCTCGGACTGACAATGTGGGGCCATTGTCACCAACAGCAACTGTCCCACCGGCACCGACAGGTGCATTCGTTCAAGGACCTTACCGTGTTTCAGCCCAACAAGGGAAAGCCACCACAAGGACCAAGTCGAAGCTCAGTGGAATAGTACCTAAAGCACCGGCAGTGAAACGGCTGCTGCTGTTGCTATTGACGGTTTGGAAATGGATGTGGCTTCAATAGGCGACCCATCTAATCCTACTAGTCCACCACCAACCACCTCGCGTTCCCCGCCAAGGGGCAAAAAGAAAGGGAAGAGAAACATTCACAATAGGCAATGGACGTCCTGCAGTGGAATTTAAATGGCTTCAGAGTTCGCGTGGATGAACTGAGGTTCGTCACTCAGACCAGACCAGTGTCTGTGCGTCCTCAGAAAACACGTTTCAATGATTCTGATACGCTACCTTTGTGTTTATGGGCTATCGTCTATATTGAAAAGATGACCTCGTAACACCGGAAATACATATCCTCTTATTTCCTTTATACTATAATTTTTTTTCCTTATTTTGTTACCTGAAGATATGACGTTTCTGTGTCTTTGTATATTGTAATTGTTTTGCTATTTGTATATATATGCATTTATGTCGATGTATAATTGGTTTACTTTGTAAATACAGTATTATTTGTATTTTTAAGCTGGGTCTGGCCTAGGGAAAACTATGGTATCGAACGATTACATCGATAGGTCGTGTGGAGAACCAAAGTATTTAGGATCTCTGGGAGTGTTAACTCTGCCGCATGGAGCGCGGGCAGAGAGGGAGTCTGGCTGGAGGAGGGCAGTGGAGCAGGTGTGCTGTGTGACGCTCCCGCGAGTTGCCGCGCTTTCGGGGTTTGGAAGCATGTAGTTGCGCTCGACTTGCTATGTTAGTTTCTGACATGGTGTCGCGGACGGGAAACGTTAGCTGGCACACATCAAGAGCTGGAGACCGTGTCGAGAAGAAGGTGAGCCAACATCCAGCTTCTGCAACAGCGACGGCCGACAATGAGTGACTGTCGCCACCTCCTCGATCGACGAATTCAAACCTTCAATCAACCAACAAGGAAGACTGGTAGCACGTAAAGTTTTAGAACTGTATGGCAGCCCTCAGCTTTTCAAACTGTTAAATTTTTCTAACTAAATTACAGCAACGTAGCATGAACCTTTGTTGCTCATTGTCCCAATTGCATTACCAAGCAGGGTCCCTTCCTTTTACGAAATGAACCCGGGTGTCGTTGAAATTCAAACGCCAGCATTAAAGTAATATCATTCGATTTCACTGCTTTAATTTCAAAGTTCAGTTAAGGTATTCATACCTGGCTACAATATTTAGATTACACAAGCACAAATTAAGAGTGCGTGTTTTGTAACCGTATTTTAGCTTACCTGTGACTGCAGCTCAGCTTGGTACGTACTAAATTTCACTATTGTTAATTGTTTAGAATCATTTAATTCAAGTTCAAAGTTAAATCTCTTATTTCTAAATTGCGTAGATTCATGTAGCTTTTGAAATGATTGTTGAGGCAGCCCAAGACTAACCGTATTTTACTGAATTTCGATGTGCTTCAGAAACAAAGTTCACTATTAATTTCAGTCACTAAATTAACTTTCAATTTTCCGGTTTTATTAATTCTTTTGCTAAATTAAGTCAGAGCGTAGCGAAATTTATTACTTCTGACAAAATTCAGTTTTCACACTACACGTGTCAACCATCAGTTGCCACGCTTCTAGTGCTAATTATATATGTAATAACCTTTCTTTTTCAGTTACTATGGTAATTGTCCATAGGACTGGCGACCGTAATTTCCCCCAAACCTCAAATATCTAATTACCGCTAGTTAATTATTAACGTAACAGCCGCACATTTACTTTCTTTATTAACTTTACCTCTTTTCAAAATTAATTTCCACCAGTTTCATTTGCATTTTTCCTTTCATTTAGATGTAACCCTTTCCTCCCTCTTTACCGACAGATTAACTTCGGTAACGATTGCTTTTCCCAAATTTCCATTAGGTACACGCGGTTTAATTTTTCACTATCATTATGGTCGATAAGTGAGGGGGAGGTTACAACCTTCATAGCGACAGAGCTGAGGGAGGAGTGGCAGATACGTCCATAACACACTACGCTCTTCCCCTGTTACCACACTACAGGCAGTTGCTGTCACTGTGCATTTGGGTCTGTTCAGGTAACCTTCCGTTCCCTCTACCTTCCACCACAACAAGGGATGGCGATGCACTTTCCGCCATTGTGTTTGTGCTGCTAGGATATTTTAATTCCCATAATACCCGCCAAAGCGACGAGTGGTTGAAAGCATGTTACGATCTGATACCACGTGTCTCCGGAATACCGGCTCCATGACACATTTTTGCATAGCAGCACGGACATTCTCTCGCAGACTCTGTCAAATGGGAGGTGGCAGACGACCTCCACTCCAGGGACCACTTTCCTATTACTGGCCACCTTTTACAACGAATGGATCCTGAGGGAAAACCATCCAAGTTGTTGCTATCCAAGGCGAACTGGACGCTTTATAGCCAACAGGATGTGCTTGTGCACAGAGACAAAGTCCACGACTAGGTGAGTCACATTACCGATGTAATCCACTCTGCCACTGATGCATCTATACCTAAAGCACCTGGCCGCCACAGGAGGCAACATGTTACCTGGAGGAACGATCAGTTTCGTTGCACTACACGGGACAGACGGACAGCGCTGCGTAGGTCCACGCATCGTCCAACAGGAGAGAACCTTCGAGTATTTCGTTAGCGACAACAAAACCCACGTACAGTGAATGACAGCAAAAGCAATCATGGAATGAGTTTCTGAAGTCTATTAATCGGTCAACTTCCGCCACTGCAGTATGGGAATCCGTAAGGAAGATATCTGGGAAAAAGGATATCATGTCCATTAGCTGCCGTTAAGGACACTAGAGTCCTGAAAGTAACGATCGTTGATATCGCTAACACCATGGCGCGGTACTTCTACGATGTAACATCGCCCATGAGTTCCAGGTTTGCAGACCTACTGTGGAGTTCGCGAGAAGAGACGTCTTGCTTTCGTCTTCAACAATGACGAGGCCTGTAACCTGCCGTTCTCAATGTGGGATTGAACACAGCATTAGCTGCAGCTCACGAGACCGCTCCTGGGTCAGACTTTACACATTATGGTATGCTCCTGCACAATGATTCTAAACAATTCTCACTTGCTCTCTCTATTAAGGTATGGAGAGAAGGGGAAAGTCCCTTGGAGGAACTCCATAATGATCCCCATTCTTAAAAGAGGGAAGGACCAGGCTGCTATCGGAGTGTCGCTCTTGACAGCTGTGTAGGAAAGACGCTAGAGCGGATGGTCAACTACCGCCTAGTCTGAACTCTGGAATCTTGAAACCACCTGAGTCCTTTCCAGTGTGGATTTAGAAGACATCGTTCCATTCTTGATAACCTCATCCTACTGGAGGCGGCTATACAGGTGGCATTCCTACGGAAACAACATTTACTATGCATCTTTTTTAACACTGAAAAGGCATTCGACATTATGCGAAGATACGATATACTTTTCCAACTACAGAGTGAAGCTTTCGTGACCTCCACCACATTTTCCTGCTGTCCTTTCTTGCTGAACGTTATTTTCAATACAGAGTAAGGAATGCTCTTTCCGATAGATTTCCTCGATTTCATGGTATCGCACAGAGGAGCGTTTTAATGGTTTAAATGGCTCTGAGCACTACGGGACTTAACATCTGAGGTCATCAGTCCCCTAGAACTTAGAACTACTTAAACCTAACGAACCTAAGGACATCACACACATCCGTGCCCGAGGCAGGATTCGAACCTGCGACCATAGCGGTCGCGAGGTTAAAGACTGAAGCGCCTAGAACCGCTCGACCACACAGGCTGGCGAGAGCGTTTTAAGCGTGGCTTTTTTTTGTTGTTTTTTTGCAGTTTTCGACCAATGGCATATCCTCCGTAGTGAGGAGTCCTGTGCAGCGCTCGTTGTTTGTGGATGATTTTTCTATTTTCTATTCCACTTCTAGGCTCATGTCTTCCTCTCGTCGGTTACAGTTGACACAGCGACTGGAGGAATGGTCTGCTAGGACAGGTTTTAATTTCACCCCAGAGAAAACATATTTATTGATTTTAATAGTGATCGTTCTCTTTTTACACCTCCGAAACTAAGACTGTGGGATACAATTTTACATTTTAAGGAGACGGTGCGCTTTTTAGGTCTCTTATTTGATAGCAAACTTACTTGGCTGCCAGATCTCAAGGAGCTCAAAACAAGAGCCATCAAAGCGCTGGATATCATGAAGTGCTTGAACGGGAAGAACTGAGGCGCAGATAGATCGTGCTTCCTGCAATCTGTAAGAGTTTCGTGCGATAACGTCTTGATTATGGTTGTACGATCTATGACTCGGCACGACGTATATATTTAAAGATGTTGGACTCCGTACACCACGAGGGCATCAGATTGCCGACAGGAGCCTATAGGTCGAGCCCTATACCGAGCTTGTGTGCAGAGGCATGGATGCCACCATTAGCTGCTCAGCGGCGCTTCCTGGTGGCTAAAACAGGCACTCTAGCTCAGGTCGTTTCCGACTTCGCTGGCTTTCCCAGTGGCTATTAATATCTGCGAATCCTTAGAATTACTCTATCGCACACAGCCGTTTGGTATACAGGCAAAGCAGCTTTATTGGTTCTCCGCCGAACATACAGAGAGAGTGTTGGTGCAAAACTCCGCCCTGGTTGTTATTGAAACCTAGAATAATTTTAGATTTGACAGAGTGCAACAAATTGTCTACTCCAGACTACGTTTTTAAGAATGATTTTTTTGCCCTTGTAAATGAGTCCAGGGCTCTTCTGTGGTATACAAAAATGGGTCCAAAGAGGGGGATGCAGTCGGTTGTTCTATCATCTTTCCTGCCTCTGTCTTTAGGTTCCGCCTAGTGCGTTTACTATCTTTGACGCCAAATTCTATGTGATTTTTAAATCTATAGATCAGATGAAACGTGAACTTTTATCCAAATTACTCATATGCTCTGACCCGCTTAGTGTGCTACAGACAATCCAGTCTATGTACCCAGCGGATATAACTGTCCAGGAGATCCATTACGCCATGCTGCACTGGCACAGATAAAGGAAGGACATCTCATTCTGCTGGATTCCAGGACACGTGGGTATCCGTGGGAATGAGTTGGCTGATACTACGACTAAGGAGGCATGTACCCTTCCCAAACTGATTGCTCTATCCCTCTGCGAGCTGCACTGTCATTGCTACGAAGGTCTCTCATGCGTCTTTGGAGGAAGATTGGCTGGGCGTGACAGAAAATAAGTTGCGATAAAGATTGTGAGGCCATGGCGCGACTCCTTCCAACCAGTTAGAATTGATGAACTCTGTTGACTTCAAATAGGAAAGAACCCTCTGGACCATGGCTCCCTTCTCAGTCGTGAAGAAACGCTTATTTGTGAAGCGTGTGGTGTGCTTCATACGGTTCGCCACATTTTAACCGACTGTGTTTTATATAATAACGAGTGGGTTCAAGCAGACCTACTCTCCATTTTAGGTGATAATGAGGTGAATGTGGCACGTGTTTTACGATTTTGTGTTTTGTCTTCCGTTCTACCTAAACCCTTAGGTCGAAGCTTTTGGTATGTTAGAAAGCGACTGGATCTCCCAGTTACTATTTTTATGATCGGCCAATCCCCCTTTCTGGACTTGCCTCTTAGTGGCTGTGCAGATCAGATATCATTGTTTGTTGTGGCGTGTCTTGACTCATTGCTCCATTGTACCTTTCGGAGGAGTCGTGTGTGTTCATGTGAAAAAGCGTTGCCTTACTTTGTATTTTAGGCTATCCTCAATTTGTGTGCTTTAGCCCCATTCGCCTCATACAGTCAGCGTACGGGCGCTGATGACCGCGATATTGAGCGCCCTCCAGGTGCAGCAACAACAAAAACAACAACTTTACTGCTAGAACACCAAATCCGACCTACTCAAAAACAGTTAATCTATGGATTTAGATGAGTGAGTTTTCGGATATTATACTGTGTGAAATATATGACATATCTTGATGGTATTGACTTAGAAGTATAAATTATTTACGCCGCCACCAAAGGACCGTAGACCACAGTATTTGACATAGATTTCAGGTTGATACTTCAAAAGGGATCATTACAGACAATTTTATCATTGGATTACATTGATTGGAAGCTTAAAATAATGTTTTTCACCGCTAAGGGACTGTAGGCCTCAGTTGCTGCGTTTTAACGCTGAAAGAGTATTCCAGATTTACAATCTTCTGGGAATAGTTTATGATGCCAAGAATTTTTCAGCCACCCCACAGCTGATCTACAATGTGGATGAAACGCGGCTGCAACCTACTCTTAATGCGCGGGAGAGAATTTTGGTTTTCAGGGGTTCAAAGCTTTGTCAGGTTTCAACACGAGGGAACAGGGGGAAACTATGACAGTGCTGGCTTTTTACAGTGCTCCCCCCACCCAATAATTATACTATACCAGGGACAGAAACAGAAATACATTTTGGGTGATATGTTGCCATCGGGTTCCATATTTGAAATGACACTCAAGGTATATATCACTGTCGATTCATTTCGCAGATTGATTGAAAATTTTAACCGCCGTTGACTGCCAGGAAGAGTAATATTCATTATGAACTGACATAAAATCCGTCTTCACGAGGCAGTGCTGAATTTAACCAAAGGATTCGACATTGAAATTCTCCTTCTGCCCGCTCACTGCCCTCACGAGCTGCAACATCTCGATAAGAGTTTGAAACTCTGGTCGCCCTGTGTTGAAGGTTTCTTTTTCCAATATTTACGGTGGCTTGATTGAAGACGGCAGTCCCCAGCAACGTTATTTCAAGTTTTAAGGCAACCGAGATTCATCTTTTTAATCCAGGAGTCATATCAGAGGTACCGTTTGTTCCAATCATTGTCAACTGTCTCAGATAACGCAGTTCCTTTCGAACAGAACTGTGCAAGCACACCTCAAATGACCTCGAGAGCGACGACATGATCCTATACCTCCCAGGTAATATGGCTTTCCTAAACTCCATAAAGATAGTATCTCAAACCAACCTGTGGTGCTTCATCCTCAGCACCAGTTTACTAGTTACACAGTGAAGTATATGACCTGATCAAGAACAAAACCAATTTCAAACCAAGTCATAGTGTCCTTAATTCAGTTGACTCGGTGAACAAGTTAAAGGACATGCAAATCCCCCATAGTCCCAAGCTGTTTTATTTTGATGTTAGCAACTTATTCACTTATATACATGTCTTACAGACTTACTACACAAATCAGGAGTTAACCCAGTTGTCACAGACGACATAAGGTTAGCAGTAGAAATTTGTCTAACACAAAAATCTTTTCGTTTCAATGACAGGATACACAAACAGCTGGATAGTCCACCTATGGGATCATACCTCAGTCCAGCACATACTGAAATCTTCATGAACAATTACCATCCATACAGAGATTTTGGAAAATAACCCTCTCTCCCCCAAGGCTGGATACAGCTTTAGGTACGTTGATGATGTGTTGTGCTTATAGGCAGGTACTACCAGAAAGCTTCAAAAAATTCCTCAAGCAACTAAATTTTAAACACAACAGAACAAAATTCGCAGTAGTGTTTGGGGTAACTGCACAACTTATTTAGATCTAACCATAGACGTCAGTGACCTTATTCATACTTTCAAGATTTTTAGGAAACTTACCACCACATATATAGTAATACCAGCCATTTCTCAATCCCAAGTGAGGCATAAACAACCGGTCTTTCATTGTATGATACATCGCCTAATATCCATCCCCACGAGTGAAGACAGCTTCCAAGTGGAATTAAATGCACCCAAACAGGTGGCATAAAACAACGACTGTTCTCCTACCTTAGTGGATAATGCACATAAAGCAGAAACGACAAGTGTACTCTTTTATTTTCTCTGTCCGTGACCCACCACCCCAAGAATACGTTAAATTGTGTAAAATTCCATACTTAGGAAAAGCCTCACTGGATGAAGCCAGAAAGTTTACACCCGGGAACGTAAAAACATCATTTCATCTTTACAAGCTGTTGGATACTTTTTGGCCAATGGTATAGGATCCACTGCAGCTTTGGAAAAGAGTGGAATATACTAAATTATTTGTAATTGTGACAAATTCTATGTAGGTCAGTCTGGCAGGGTAGTATGTACCCGCTTGAAGGACACAACAGAAATTGGAAACTTAGAAAAGAGCCTCTACTTTTGCAGATCACCTGCTTAAAGAAGGCCATAGTTACAAGGTGAAACATGAAGTACCACATCACACCCATAAAGAAGGGAAGATGAACTATCTCGAAATAATGGAAATTAATAAACACATATCCATCAACCCAAGCTTAGTACTGAGTGACCAGACACAGTTCCTTTACTGGCCACTTTTTCGTGGAGATACTACTCATAATCCCATACAGGCCATATTGCAAATTACCACTCTTACATTCCCCATTTCCTTTATTTTAGTTACTATAATTTCTCTCGTTGTGCCTTATCCCCTTGTAATTTAGGACCTATTAAAGACAAGATTATTCTGTTTAGCCACGTCCTTGGGATATGTCACCAAAATTTACTGTCCATTTACCTTCTTCTATGGGCAACTGTTGTAATGTGTGTGTAGTTCATTAGTTAATACGTCACATATTTTACCTTACTTAAATAATGTTACATCACATTTATACTGAAACAATACCTCTTGTTTTATTCCTAATTCTAACACTAACATTTTTCATTTCTGGAAATGTTGTACTCTGTATATGCGCTACTTTAAAATGTTTGATCCAACAAAATTCCCTGCATCACGTACTTATCTTTGTAGCTGATGATGGAGTAACAGCTGAAAAATGTTTCGTATAAAAAATAGTAAATACTGTAGAATATTGCTCCAGTGTTGTGTGTGTTTTATTCATAATGTGTAAAATATTCTACCAAGAACCGACGGAGCGGTCAGTCAATGCATTCACAATGTTTCTTGTCATGACATGATGTCAACTCTTAAAAAGCAGAAGAAAAGTAAATGAATTGGAAGAAGTCGTCTGTGGTTCTGGTCACTGGGAAATTCTTCTCTTCCAACGAAGAAAGAAATATTTCCGTGATCAACGCGGGTAGCGGTACGAATAAAAAACCAGATGCGCCGGAACCTGTTCAAAGAAAAAGGAGACATAGAAAAGAACAAAAAGTCGCAATGCAGTGGAGTAACACTCAACCTTCAGAAACGCACACATGACAAATCTTGTAGATGCAACGACTGTGGAAGGAATTACTACAATTTAAAAGCCATTAACATGGAGTGGTACCCATGTCTAAGTGGGAGGGTTTGTGTAATTTCCCTCCGTTTTGGGGAATTCCACCCGTTTGCTACTTTGTACTACAAGAAATTCCAATCATTTAATACATAAATTTCAATAGCTAACGTAATTTTTGTATCGTACGTGAGAAGTACACCCATGGCATTTTATAATATTTCATTGATTTCTCGCGTAAGAAAATATATTAAATTACTGTTTAGTAAATTGGTGGCGAACATCCCTCCCTGTATCCTATGAAAAAATTGAGTCAGGTACCAGCATAGAGTTCAATGAATATTGCGTAGAACAGGTGTTTGAATGCTGTGTCACTAGAGTAAATCAGGAAACGCCAAAATTAGTAGTAGAGACAGTTTACAGTACACAATCATGATTACGTTGATCCTCGTAAAGCAGGTACATACAGTTTTAGTAATGTTATACAAGCTGAACTAGTCAATAATTGCTTTTGGAGACTTTAATGTTAGTTTCTTGTCACGTTGCATGGATCGAGGTTATTTAAAATTGTTGTTGTCCAACTTTATATTATTCTTCATAGAGAAATTCCCTACGAGGATTGAAGTTCTTAGTGCAACAGCCCTTGACAGTTTGTTTTTGACATAATTAGTTTCAGCGATTCATATTTTGATGTGATAATTGTTATTATGACCACTGTATGAGGAGAGAAGATAGAAACTATTGGAAGCATGTTAGGAAGTGATTCATATGGCAATTAGGGTCAACGGAGATTTTAATTTTATCCCTAATATCTTCCTACAAAACAATGATTCTCCAATTCTCGTTAAAGAAACAAGGATAAAATTTAACAGAAGAAAAGAACAAGAAACAGCATCTTAGATTCATGTGGCAGCCAGGGTATGTGGAAAATTAACTCACTCTACAACACACTCAGTTCTAGTTTTCCTAAAAAGAAACAGGGATAAAATTTATCAGCTGCGAAGAACAATAAATACGATCTTACGCTAGGAAGAAGGAAACCTATCATATCAGAGGGCAAGTTGTGATTAAGAGCCAAAATTGATTACCATTAATAATAAAAAATTCTCCAGGTTGATTGTAAAAGCCGGCCGTGGTGGTCCAGCGGTTCTGGGCTCTCAGTCTGGAACCTCGCCACTGCTACGGTCGCAGGTTCGAATCTTGCCTCAGGCATGGATGTGTGTGATGTCCTTAGGTTAGTTCGGTTTAATTCGTTCTAAGTTCTAGGGAACTGATGACCACGGATGTTAAGTCCCATAGTGCTCAGAGCCATTTGAACCATTGATTGTAAAACAGGAAAACACAATAACTTTACTTACGATATAAATTCAGCAAGAATAAAAAGTTTAAAACATTACTAAACAGTACATAAACAAAAATAACATTGGGAATGAACTGGAGTCCTTAGAAAATATTTGTGGCAGGAATGATGACACTGATAACATTAGCCACATAATTAGATGATTACTTCCTCAAACTGGCAGTAAGCATTTCACCTACTAATACGAGGGCGTGAGGAAAAGAAATGCCTTGTAATTTCTTATGTGAAAACTTTTAAAGCTTTTTTTTTAAACGAAACATAACGTTATTAACATTCCACGACTTTATTCTTCATGCCCACATATTTATTTCTCAACATGGTCACCTACGCGACGAACACATTTTTCCCAAAGAGAGATCAGTTTGTTGATACCATCACAGCACAGTGTTCGGCTTTGATGACAGAGCCACAACCTCACTTCTGCTGGCATCACTCCATCAATATCAAAATGAAGCCCTTTTTTGGTTCAAAATGGTTCAAATGGCTCTGAGCACTATTGGACTTAACTTCTGAGGTCATCAGTCCCCTAGAACTTAGAACTACTTAAACCTAACTAACCTAAGGACATCACACACACCCATTCGCGAGGCAGGCTTCGAACCTGCGATCGTAGCGTTCGCGTGGTTCCAAGCTGTAGTGCCTAGAACCGCTCGGCCAGCCCGGCCGGCCCTTTTTTTTTTTTTTTTTTTTTTTTTTAAGAAATGAAATTGGCACGGAGCCACGCCGGGACTATATGGAGGATGATCAACGACAGTGAATCCGAGGTGTCGGCCCACTCTTGGATGATCTGGCATTGCCATGCTGAAGGAGAGGGTGCTCCATGTGTAGGCCAAGTGTTCGAATTCTTGTTTTCATTCTTCTGAGGATCTGTCACTCACCGACATTGTTACGTTACACGTCGCCGTGTTACACAGAGCCCTCTAGTGGCAGAGGGTTGCAAAATTGCTTCAGCAAAGCTGGAAGTCGACCGAGTAAAATGTGTGTCATGTAATACCTAAAGCGAAATTCAGAACAAAATAACTTTCCAGCATGTCCTCGTAAATAAATGGATAGAGATAGAGAATACTTTCTTCAGCCGACGTTGAGTGCGCCAACAGCGGTAATTGGTCAAAAAATACAACATCACCTGTTCACTAACAAATAGAAAAGAAAGAGATCGATCATATTGTTTGTGAAGGAAACCATCCAGGCACTTGCATTAAGTTATTTAGTAAACCACGGAAACCTGAATATGGATGGCCATCTCATTATTTGAACTTCCGTCCTCCCGCTTACAGTTCCAGTGCATTTCCGTTGCGCAACCTTGCTCATTGCAAGTAAAAAGAAGTAATTCTCTCGGATATGATAGTATTTATGGCAGAGTATTGAAATCTTGCACTGAACTGATAGCACTACGCTTGCATTAAGTTAGTAATCAGTCAATAAGTAAGAGCATATTTACTGCCAGATGGTCTGTAGCAACATTTATCTATAAAACTTCAGGCAAGCGAAACATCTATAAGTACAGATCGAGATCACTCGAAGCCTCTTGAAAAATTTTCGAGAAAATGTCTCACGGCAGAATACTGACTTATTTTTCTGAACAAAAGTTGCTGACTGCCTTTCAAATTCGCTTTGATAAAAGATTCTAGAAAGAGTAAGCCAAAGAAGTTCTGTCAGTGTTGATGGGGGTACGTATAGGGCGCTCAATATCGAAATCTTCAGCGCCCGTAATTTGATGGGAGACGGATGTGGCTCTGTTTTGTGAAAAGCTTGCAACAGATGGGGAAATATAAAATGTAATCAGCAGCGACAACGACACACTACCTGAATGTCAGTCTCACTCATTTCGTCACAGAACACCAAAATACGTATACCTCAAGGCAGTTTGTGATTAAACTACACAGACTATAACAACACAACATCTAGCATAGTGTAACGTGGAACTGTGACTGGTTGAGCAATTCGAAAATAAAAGATGATGCAACCACGCTGGAACACACTAAAATCTTGTGCGTAAGATACAGATGAGAAAACCATACGTGACACAGCATCTAGAAACACTGATTACATTCGATTCGTTGTTTCCCAAAATAGAGGGCAGGTGAACTGGTAAGTTGGTTTCAGCACTCATAGTTTGGCATAAACCACATTCTGTCAAAAAGTGGAGCACAGATAGCAGTACACGAAAATTCTGCTTACTGGCGGATACTCCAGAGGCACGTTTGGAGTGTAGTTTGTCGGTAAGCTTGTGAACGAGTGATTGAGTCCCCACTGCGCTTACACAGTTATGACACGAGATGCTTCTACAGGCTGTTTCACAAAATTGTACCGCTCCTTCTTTAGCGCGCCGTTAAAATCTATGGAGAGGCAGTGAGTAGATGTGTCCGGTTAGCGTTAATTCTTATGTACTGTATATGCCTTAACATCATACGCAATACAGGCGATGATTGTCTATTGCCTCCTTCCGAAACACAGTATTATAGAGTAAATTAAATTAACGTACTAATGGAAGACGTAAATCAGCATTCATATATCTATTATAATTACACTCTAAGACAAAAAAAAACAAAAAAAACGCTGCCTCACGAAGGAATTATCCGAATGGAACGTAAATTGGTAGATGTGACTTAAATGTACAGGCAAATAAGACAGACAGTTCACTATAATTTCAGAAAAAATGAATAATTATTCAAGAGGACAACCTTCACAAAATAAGCAAGTCAGTAAAGCATTGTTGCACCTCTGTCCCTTATGCTAGCATTTATCCGTCTTGGCATTGAGAGAGTTGTTGGATGTCATCCTGAGGGATATCGCGGCAAATGCAGTCCAATTGGCATGGTAGAAAGTCAAAATCCCGAGATAGTTGGGCGGTCCTGCCCATAACGGTCCAAACGTTCTCAACTGGGTAGAGATCTGGCAACCTTTCTGACCAAGGTAGGGTTTGGCAAGCACGATGAAAAGCAGTGGAAACTCTCGCCGTTTGCGGTCGGGCATTGTCTTGTTGAAATGTAAGCCCAGGATGGCTTGCCATGAAACAAAACGTGGTGCAGAACCCCTCGAGTTACCGCTGTGCTGTAGGGTTACCACGGATGACAACGAAAGGAGTCCTGCCATGAAAATGAATGACACCCCAGAGCATCACTTGTGGTTGTCAGGCCATATGGTGGGCGACAGTCAGGTTGCTATCCTACCAATGCCCGCGGTGTGTTCAGCCACGTTTTCGCTGCACATCAGGACTTAATTCAAACAGGGACTCATCACTGAAGACAATTCTACTCGAGTCAGTGAGATTCCAGGCATAGGGCGTGCCTGGAAAAGCTTCAGATAGCGGTGGGACACCAATCTCAACAACCACGAGTGATAGTCTGGAGTGCCATTCCTCTTCATAGCAGAACCCCTCACAGCGCGGCAGTGCCTCGTTGATATTTTAAGCCCAGTTTTATTGCCCTTCATGGCAAGCCATCCAGGGCTTACATTTCAGCAAGATAATGCCTGCCCACACAGGATGAGTATTTCTGCTGCTTTTCTTCGTGCCTGCCAAACCCTATCGTGGGCAGCAACATCGCCGGATCTTTTCCAAATTGAAAACATATGGAGGATTATGGCAGGGCCCTCCAACCAGCTCGGGATTTTTTCGATCTAACTCGCCAATCGGACAGAACGTGGCACGATATCAGTTGGAGGACATCCAAAAACATGATAAGCCGAATGACTGCTTGAATGACGGCAGAGGTGGACCAATGCGTCGTTGACCTGACCAATTTGTGAAGCTCTTTCTCTTGAATAAATACGAGGGGTATCCACAAAGTAAATTACGTTTTGAAATTAAAAACCTTTTCTGTCGCTAAAGAGGTAACCACGTGGTTGAAGGTGCAGGCGGCCGAATTTTGCGACGAAGGAATTTCCAAGCTCGTCCATCGCTACGATAAGTGCCTTAATTTAAATGGCAACTATGTAGAAAAGTGGTATTTAAGTGTGGCTTTCATCTGTATATAATAAAAATAATTTCCAATACTTTATTTATTTTTAATTCCAAAACGTAATGTACTTTGTGGATAGCCCTCGTATTTCAATTCTTTCGAAATTGTAATCATTTGTTTGTCAGTACACGTAGTCACACCTACCACTGGGATAATTCCTTAATTGTGTGCCGCTTGTTTCGTCCTAGAGCGTAAGTAAACGAATGCCTGTTCATCTGAACGAAAGTTGGACTATTATCTCCTCCTGAAACCATGGATATATTCCTATAGGATTTAGAACACATTTTAGTGCAGTTATTTTGTAGAATTTAAGGATCATATTTACATTGCACAGATAGTAGTTGGGAAATTGTAATTTAAATGGATCAGAGAATTTTCATTAAATTTTTCACAAGAACACAGTAAAGTGCATCAAAGTTTTAGAATGTTAAATACTAATTTTGGTGAGTCTGTGGTAAGTAAACCAAGGGTTTACTATGGTACAACAGGGTCGAAGAAGGTCGAAGACGTCGAACATGACGAGTGCACATCAACTGAAAGAAATGACCATGAATGGTCGCCGAATCACAGTGGGAAACGTCAGTGATGATTCTGGCGTGTAAACTAGCACATTTCATAGAACTGTTCTGGATGCTTCGAGTAATTGTGTTCGAAAATATCTGAATCTTCAACCAAAATGGTGCTGAATGGAATTGCTCAGGTATCACTAATTGAAGTCAACGACGATATAAAACTACTGAAATGGATCATAATACTGTGCCGGAACATGAGTTCACATATATAACATTAAAACTAAGGTTCAGTAGTCCTAGTGGAAATACCCTGGATACCTAAGATCGACAAAAGGTCAACAAGTTGACGCAAATGTGAAGGTTATGCTCGCAGTGTTCTTCGATTTTAATAGTTTGGTGCACCTTGAACTCCCGCATCATGGTGAATCGAACAATAAGGTTCAATGTCTTTTGCCTGAGGCAGTCCAAAGAAAAAGTCACGATTTGTCACAGACTATCATTGTACTTGCACCATGATAATGCACCCTCTCAGTCTTCATTGCACATTCATGACTTTTTGGCCAAAAACAATGTCCTAGCCTCCATATTTGCTCCATTTCCCAAAATAAATAAAAACCAAAAGGGCACACATGAGATAAGAATAAAAATTCATGGCTAAAACTATCCCAAAGATATAATTTATTTTGTGGACTGGAAAAACTGTTGACATTTTAGCTGTAAAATGTGATTGTGTAATGTTCTGTATATGATAACATTGATGCATTAAATGTTAATAAATATACCCACCATTTGTTCATTACTTGCCACATAATCCTGTTGTTTCCACTACCATTGTCCCCGATGTAGCCAAAGTCATGATCCTGAGAATATTTTCTAAAATTAATGCTGTTGTCCATCTAGGTTCATCAATATTATAGAACTTTCCACCATGGTCTGTTAATTAGCAATGCTTGTGAACTGCATCATTTCTCTTTCACGGAATCTTTCTTTTACTTCTAGATCTCTTCCAAATAAACCCATTTCATACATTTTCTTGTGCAAAACATATTTCTGCCAAAGAAACTGGATGTTTTCTTTTACGAAAATAAGTAATTTTCGTAACATCGCCATTACTTTTAGCATATATAAAAACCCTGCATCATTTGTCAAATTATCTGTTTTATAAACCTGGCTATAAAGATATAGCTGGCTATAAAGATATAGCTCACTGAAGATAAAAACTGAACTGATTCATTCCAATAATCAAAATTTCAAGAACAGAAGCGACATTAATCACTACATACTGCACTATTTTGATGGATGAGAAATGGGCAACAGTTCTCATTGTTCCTGCAGGGCAGTTTCAGGGAAAGGCGGCTTTCTCCATGAAGTGCACTGCCTGCTCATGAGTCTGCAGATGTACTATGCTTCCCCTCACTTCACTGGCCAGATGGCAGACCACCAAGGCCTTTCCGTTGGTTTCACCAGTTGCAGCTTGTTGTACCAGTTGTATGTTTATGAGGTTTCTAGAGCAAAGAGCACATTTTTAAAAGACTTTCTAGTAGAAAAGAAGATTTTAGTATTGTCGTTTCCTCCATTTAAAAATTTACATACAGCCATGAACAAAATTTTAATTTATTTAAGAAAGGAAATCTAATAAACTATTTTCTTTTCAAATAAGTTGTCTGAGATTTTATTTATCTATGCCTTGATCAAAATTTTCATTTATTTAAAAAAATATAATAAATTTTTGTCTTCATACAAAAGCTCTCCAAGACCATGTGTATCTATATCCACAAACCAAATTTTCATTTATTTAAAAAATAAAAAACTACTCTCCCACCTCATATATCTACTGTATATCATCGATTGAAATTTTAATTGGAAAACGCAAAACACATTTCAATCACAATATTTCGATTTTTTAAAAACCTTAAATCTTTCTATGTAAATAAAAGCAAAACAAAATGAACTGCAAAGCTGAGATATTCCAAAACTCAGAAAATTATTGAAAAGAAAAACGTGCATGTAGTTAAAGTTGATTAGAAAAACACTGTTGAAATATTAATAATAACATTAAGGATTTGAATAAAAAAATTTTAAAGGAAATTCATGAAATATGAAAACACAAAATTTAAAGAATTATTCTTAACTCAGTAAACAACAGTTAATAGATCTTATCAACAACCTGAGGACAATATTAGTAATCATTATAATGGGTTGAATAAAAAATCTGTAAAAGAACTTCATCAAATATGTTAAACAAAAATTAAAAAAATAATTTAAATTTAATAAACACCAATTAATAGAGCTTATGAATACATCTGATGGTAATATTAATAACACTGATAATGAAAATTATTTTCTAAATTTTCTAGTAGGTAAATATCAAGAAACTAAACAAAGAACAATTGGAACAATTTTCCTGGTTTAAAGGTTTTTATAATCACCTACACAAATTAGTAGAAAAGCTTATGCTTTTATATCATGAATAATTCATGAAATTAATAATAACCATAATTTTGTTGAACAACAGGGATTTTTTAGTAAACTGAAGGAAGAAGTAATCATTAAATTTAAGAATATTTTAATACAAAGAACAGCGATTAAAGCTAATATGGAATATTATTGTAATTTTGAAACACATGATCTAAGACAAGAATTTAAAACAAGTATGAAGTTCTGTTAGGAATAACTAATAATTTTCCTGGTTTAAAGTTTTTTATAATCACCTACACAAATTAATAGAAAAGCTTATGCTTTTATATCATGAATAATTCATGAAATTAATAATAACCATAATTTTGTTGAACAACAGGGATTTTTTAGTAAAATGAAGGAAGAAGTAATCATTAAATTTAAGAATATTTTAATACAAAGAACAGCGATTAAAGCTAATATGGAATTTTATTGTAATTTTGAAACACATGATCTAAGACAAGAATTTAAAACAAGTATGAAGTTCTGTTAGGAATAACTAATAATAAGATGGCTATCAAAAAACAACAAATGAACTGAAACTTCCTGGCAGATTAAAACTGTGTGCCCAACCGAGACTCGAACTCGGGACCTTTGCCATTCGCAGGCAAGTGCTCGCAGGAGAGCTTCTGTAAAGTTTGGAAGGTAGGAGACGAGATACTGGCAGAAGTAAAGCTGTGAGTACCGGGCGTGAGTCATGCTCCTGTAGCTCAGATGGTAGAGCACTTGCCCGTGAAAGGCAAAGGTCCCGAGTTCGAGTCTCGTTCGGGCACACAGTTTTAATCTGCCAGGAAGTTTAATTTCAGCGCATACTCCCCTGCAGAGTGAAAAATCTCATTCTGGAACAAATGAACTATTAACTGAAATGGGAGACATGGAAGGTATAAAATCTAGTTCAAGTTTATTTTATGTAAGTAGTTAACAATTAAGTATTAATAGATACAATCCAACATCTCATTCTTCTTATACCGATTTTCCAAAAAAACCTAAACGTAAAAAAGCTGTAACTAGTGTAAAAAACATAAATCAGTTATTGATTAAAATCAGGTTTGTATACAGCAAATGACCATACAGAAAAAGTTAATAATCATAAAAATAATGGATTAGAATTAGATAAAATTTTTGAGAAAGAAAAATTGAGATATCCTATGCTGTTTACACACATCCCAAAATTTGGATAATAAGTCAAATACTTCTACTAATGTTTACACTTATGTCAAAAATTTATTTTACATCCTCCATACCATATGGTTATAAACATGAATTCATTTTATCTTCTGTTAATGGGAAGAAAATAAATCTCTTTATTCCTGGCTAAAAGATTTATCTACATTAATTAAATTGCAAACAACTAAACACAAATTTTAAAAATTCAAAAACTTATTTTATTTATGAAAATAATTTTGTAAAGGAGGAAAAAAGTAAGAGATCATTTTCAAATAACAAGAAAATATCGATGAGCTGACCTTGTAGAATTAAATCTTGATTATCAAGATTGAAATTTTAATCCAATTTATACTAAAAATTTAACAAATTAGGATTTTCAATTGTTTATCATTGAATTAGCAGTAGGTAATCATGATAATAATGCTGTTATAAATAAAGAACAAAAATATATTCCCTTCAATATAAAGGTTGAAGTTGGATTAACTTTATGATATTAGGAAACATTTAAGGTTACAGACTCTAGTATTGATAAATTCCCATCTAATCTTACAAAAGGTCAATATAGTGGAACAACAAAATATTTTGAAAGTGAGCATTTAGATTTAATGCTTGAACAAGGAGATTTTTCTTATGAATATATAAATTGTGAGGAAGATTCAGAAGAAACAGAGTTACCTAAACAGAAATTTTTTTCCAGACTTAATAAAACAGCCAAGTTAGTTTTAAAAAAATTAAGTGTTAAGATTTAGCTGAATACACAAAATTCTATCTGATGTTTTAATACATGCTAATATTTTTGAAAATTTTAGAGAATCTTGTATTGAACCTTTAAACTCAATCACTCTTGTTATTTTACAGCACCTGATTCATCTTGTGATTCTGTGTGAAAAATGATTTAAGTTAAATTAGATTAATTAAATGGTTATCATATTACTTTATTTCTTGATATATTAATTCAACTTGGAATTCCTCAAATTATTCAAAGATACAGTAAATCAAATAATTCATATAGGAAAAATATTTAGTCACAAGACAAGTAAAATTCGCATTGATATTTAGATACAAATAATTTATATGGTTGGGAAATGTCTCATTTTTAACCATTTAGAGATTTGAGTTGGTTAAATACAAAATTATTTAATTCATAAAAGATACTTAAAATAGCAGTCCATGGTAAATATGGTTATATTTTAGAAAATGATCTAGAATATTAAAAATTCTAATAATTTAAACAAATATTCACCATTAGCATCCCAAAAGTGGAAATAAATTGTTAACAACATTAAATAATAAAGGACAATTTGTTTTGCTTAAAGATATGATGTTGTTGTGGTCTTCAGTCCTGAGACTGGTTTGATGCAGCTCTCCATGCTACTCTATCCTGTGCAAGCTTCTTCATCTCCCAGTACTTACTATAACCTACATCCTTCTGAATCTGCTTAGTATATTCATCTCTTGGTCTCCCTCTACGGTTTTTACCTTCCACGCTGCCCTCCAATACTAAATTGGTGATCCCTTGATGCCTCAGAACATGTCCTACCAGTCCATTCTTCTTCAGAAGTTGTGCCACAAACTCCTCTTCCCCCAATTCTATTCAATACCTCGTCATTATTTATGTGATCTACTCATCTAATCTTCAGCAATCTTCTGTAGCATCACATTTCGAAAGCTTCTATTCTCTTACTGTCCAAACTATTTATTGTCCATGTTTCACTTCCATACATGGCCACACACCATACAAATATTTTCAGAAACGACTTCCTGACACTTAAATCTATACTCGATGCTAAAAAATTCCTCTTTTTCAGAAACGCTTTCCTTGCCATGGCCTGCCTACACTTTATATCCTCTCTACTTCGACAATCATCAGTTATTTTGCTCCCCAAATAACAAAACTCCTTTACTACTTTAAGTGTCTCATTTCCTAATCCAATTCCTCAGTATCACCCAACTTAATTCCACTACATTTCATTATCCTCATTTTGCTTTTGTTGATGTTCATCTTATATCCTCCTATCAAGACACTGTCCATTCCATTCAGCTGCTCTTCCAAGCTGTTTGCTGTCTCTGACAGAATTACAATGTCATCGGCGAACCTACTCCGAATTTTTCTTTTGTTTCCTTTACAGCTTGATCAATATACAGATTGAATTACATCGGGGAGAGACGACTACCCTGGCTCACTCCCTTCCCACCCACTATTTCCCTTTCATGCCCCTTGACTCTTATAACTGCCATCTGGTTTCTGTACAAACTGTAAATAGCCTTTCGCTCAATGTATTTTATCGCCGCCACCTTAAGAATTTGAAAGACAGTATTCCAGTCAACATCGCCAAAAGCATTCTCTAAGTCTTCAAATGCTATAAACGTAGGTTTGCCTTTCCTTTATTTTTCTTCTAAGATGAGTCGTAAGGTCAGTATTGCCTCACGTGTTACAACATTTCTACGGAATCCAAACTGATCCCCACCTAGGTCAGCTTCTACTAGTTTTTCCATTCGTCTGTAAAGAATTTGTGTTAATATTTTGCAGCTGTGACTCATTAAACTGATAATTCGGTATTTTTCACATCTGTTAACACCTGTTTTCTTTGCAATTGGAATTATTATATTCTTCTTGAAGTCTGAGGGTATTTCGCCTGTCTCATACATCTTGCTCACCAGATGGTAGAGTTTTGTCAGGACTGGCTCTCCCTAGGCCGTCAGTAGTTCTAATGGAATATTGTCTACTCCCAGAGCCTTGTTTCGATTCAGATCTTTCAGTGCTCTGTCAAACTCTTCATGCAGTATCATATTTCCCATTTCATCTTCATCTACATCCTCTTCCATTTCCATAATATTGTCCTCAAGTACATCGCCCTTGTATAGACCCTCTATTTACTCCTTCCACCTTTCTGCTTTCCCTTCTTTGCTGAGAACTGGGTTTCCATCTGAGCTCTTGATATTCATACAAGTGGCTCTTTAATTTTCCTGTAGACCGTATCTATCTTAACACTAGTGACATAAGCCTCTACATCCTTACATTTGTCCTCTAGCCATCCCTGCTTAGCCATTTTGCACTTCATGTTGATCTCATTTTTGAGACGTTTGTATTCCTTTTTGCCTGCTTTATTTACTGCATTTTCATATTTTCTCCTTTTATCAATTAAATTCAATATTTCCTCTGTTACCCAAGGATTTCTACTGGCCCTCGTCTTTTTACCTACTTGATCCTCTGCAGCCTTCACTACTTCATCCCTCAGAGATACCCATTCTTCTTCTAATGTATTTCTTTCCCCCATTCCTGTCAATTGTTCCCTAATGCTCTACCTGAAGCTGTTTACAGCCTCTGTTTCTTTCAGTTTATCCAGGTCTCATCACCTTAAATTGCCACCTTTTTGCAGTTTCTTCAGTTTTAATGTAGCGTTCATAACCAATAGACTGTGGTCAAAGTCCATATCTTCCCCTGGAAATGTCTTACAATTTAAAACCTGGTTCCTAAATCTCTGTCTTACCATCATATAATCTGTCTGAAACCTTCAGTATCTCTAGACTTCTTCCATGTATGCAACCTACTTTTATGATTCTTGAACCAAGTGTTAGTTATGATTAAGTTATGCAAAATGATAACAGTGATTAAAACTTTGATTAAAGTAAATAAAAAATTCTTACAATGTTTTCATTGAACAGTGAAATTGCTTGAAAAAAACATTGGGTTTAATACAAAAAAGAAAAAAATTTCAGGTAATGACTTTGTGAAAATTTCTATAAGATAATGAAAAATTATAATTTGGGAAACGATGGAAACTATGGAAATAAACAAGATAGAAGAAATAACAAATACAGAAGAATATGTGAAATATATTTCAAAACTAAATTATGAACATACTACAGCATTTTTAGAAAATCTTGTTGCAATTCACATAAAAAATAGTAGTAAAATTCAATAAACAAATTTATAGTGCAATGAATTTGTTTGTTATTTCTAAAATAAAAATGCATAGTTTTCATTATTATTTAATGAAATGGAAATATCGTGGAAATGTTGGTTTATGTTGTACAGATATAGATTCATTAATTTATGATATAAGAATTGAAGTTTTCTATAAAGACATGAAAACAGTAATTAGTTAATTTAACACACATGATTATTCAAAAGATAATCTTTAAGGAATTCCAAAATAAACAGCAATGTTTTAGGGAAAAATAAGATGAAAATTGTGGCTAATTTATATGAGAGCTATTTAGTTTTCTAATCAAAAATGTATGCTTATAAATTTGATGGTAAATTAGAGAAAAAATTTAAAGTTGAGAAAAATCTGTTATTAAATGTGAAATGAGTTTTGATTAATATAAAAGTTGGTAGGTAACAAAATAAAACAATATTGAAAAATTAATTTAATTGGGTCATTTAAATGTGAAATGTAAACAATTGAATGAAATAAAATTGTTTTTAGTTCTGATGATCATATATGTATTTTAATACAATACAGGCTGACTACATTAGTGGTCATTATAAATTAAAGTTGAAAAAATAAGTGATGAAAACAATTACTCCATACATCAAATACATAGTTGATCATAAGATTAATACATAGTCAATTAACTAAAAACAAATAATAAAACCAAAGTTAATCAGTTTTGCATATTCTACATGATATACTTTTTAAGTGCTTTTAGATATAATTTATATTCAAATTGTTCACAGAAAATAACTATTTGGTTGTACCTATCCCTAAGTTTTTGCTTACTGAAATTATGAATGCATTTAGAGAAATTTTTAATTTCTCTTTCACAGTTTCCACAATTAATTCTTTATTATTGTAGGTAATATGTTATTTTACATGTACATATTTATTTTCGCAGTATTCTTTTTGTCTCTTATATATACACCCAATGCAAACAATTTTTCAAGGTATATTATTAATTGTAACTATAGAATTATTAATTCTTTT
The DNA here is from genome assembly GCF_023864345.2 of Schistocerca serialis cubense. Lineage (NCBI taxonomy): Eukaryota > Metazoa > Arthropoda > Insecta > Orthoptera > Acrididae > Schistocerca > Schistocerca serialis. The sequence goes on along the minus strand of NC_064641.1, from coordinate 328,784,006 downwards.
TCATGTTCGCACAGTTTAAAAAATCAATTTATTTTCAATTTCTGTTTATAAAGAAATAATTTTATTACAGGTTTACAAATAATTTTATTACAGGTTTACAGTATATAATAAATATTACTTTCATATAAATGGTTTCATTTTTAGATCTGAAAAGTAACAAACATACATCACAATAGAGAAGTGTTAATCCTTATTAATTAAAATAATGATGTTTAGTTTAAATTGAAACATATAACAGAAATTTTAGAATATAGAGACAGAAAACAAGCAATTAGAAAAAATGTTGAAAAGCTTATTCTATTGTAGTAGAAAAATTTTAATGCTGTCTTGGAGATGCACTTAGAAAAGTATTAACAACATTCATTAACGAATGATACTCATTATAATTAAAATAAAAATAAAAATGCAAAACGATTTTAAAAATGTGTTATTCTTGATGTATTACCAGCAATAAGAAAATACGTGGATTAGAAAGTAGTGTTTAATGTAAAAGAAGTGTATGAAGGTCAAATAAGACACATAAAATATCTAAGTATAATGAAGGATTGTTACATTTAAAAAATCAGGTGAAAATTGTGATAGTTTAATACCACATGCTGTTCCTCAAACTAATTAATCCATTTGATTCAGCAGGCTTTTAAACTCCATCAACAAATTCAGGACAATTATCGTTTACATTTGTATCATCTTGTCTCAGACTTTTTAAAAAGTTTACACTAATTCCATCTAAATGTTTTGGTATTTTTTAATAAGTTTCAGATAAGGAAAAACGATTTATTCATTTATGTCTACCTCTAGTATATATGTCTTGATTTTCAAACCAAAATTGTCAACAACTACAACTTAATTATTTTTACATTCAACTAACGCAATATTTTCATCCTTATTTTCAAAAAAGTAGAACATTTTCTTTTGTGGTCTCCAATTTTATCACGTGTTTTTACAAGTTCTTAACACTTTGGTTAACCTAAACCTATTAAATAAACATACAAATGATTAATTTCCTTGCAATTTAACCATCTTTGAGCTACAATATAATTATCAATCATTAATGTTGTTTTTGTACAACTACTTGGGCTTATTACTGAACATTGAATAGACATGGGAGAAATTAGCCATGTTTCTTTTTTAATTCTTTCAGGAATTCTTATTTTTGGTTTACAATCTCTGCATAATTTTTATTAATATAAATGATTAGAGTTTTCAAAGCCACTGTAATTAATTTATTCTTAAAAAAGATAAACTGTTCCAATCGAAGAAATTTATAATGGTTCAGTATTTGGTTTTTATTGGACTTTCTTTACTATAATTATTACATAAGAAATAATAAATGATAGAAATTCCTCTTGGTTAACATCATATGAAAAATTCGAAATATTTATTTAATCGAAAAATTATAAAATACACATAAAAGAAGATAAAATTGTCAAAGGAGTTGACATTGGAAGAGATATTAAACGCTTTATGAATGAAAAAGATGGTATTGGACAAATTTTCTCATTTAATAATCAATTATGAAGCTAATGGGTACAACATCTAATAATGTTCCTAAATTTAATCCATTTTAATTAATGTATATAAATTTTTATTTAGCTGATATAACGTTCATTAAATATAACGATTATTTTTGTAGACAAATTTCTATTTCTTCATTTAAACAAAATGCTAATTTGGAACACAAATAATTTGTGAACAAAATTATCCTATAAGTACTACAATTTTTTACACTATACACAATTTAATAATTATTATTACTGATGAAAATGATAATTTGCTTGATTTTAATGGATTTTGTGTAACTGTAATTTTAAAATGAATTACTAAATTTTGTTCTTAAAAAATCGTGAACAATGAGTAGAGTTACAAATTTTACTAATTTCTTGTTAATGAGAAAACAAAAATAATCTAATTCTTTCTAATAAAGACACAGAAACTGACATGAACAATGGCAATGAATGGATTCATCCAAACCCTACAAATTTTATGTGATTTTTGTATTGCTGGAATTGATGGAAGAGATTTTCCAGTTTAAGAAGCAATAACCAATAAAGAAATTATTTGGCAAAATTGTTCAAAGTTATTACAATTAGAAAGGCAACAGTCTTTGTGTAGGGTAGTACATCCATTGGTTTGTTCATATGTTCATATATTATTATCTTCATCTCTTTAAAATGAATTATCTGTGGAAGTTTATGTTCCTAATAATGGAAATATTGAAAACAAGCAAAATGAAGTACTTTAAAATTATTTGGTGGATTTATCCAGATTTTAAAGAAATAATTTAACAGTAATTTGTACTTTGAGTTCAAGTTCTAACGATTTAGTTCGCAGATGGTCTGATAAATATGATTCTGGAAATGAAATAAAAGATACACTTCTAAAAGAAAGAAAAATTGTTGTAGAATCAATTGAAATTCGCATTACAGTTGAACCAGAATATTCACTTGCACCAGCACAAGAAAGATGAAAAAAATTCAATAACTTCAATACCTTTCTTTGAATTACAAACAATTGAAAATAACTGGATTAAATGGAAAAAGATTATTTAAACTAGATATAACTAAACATTATGAATCTGCTGAATTTGATATACCCTACTTTATCTTTGGTGTTTTCCAAATTAATAGAAAAAAAATCTGTTAAATGTTAGTTGTTTGTTAGATCGTGTCAAACTGCAAAGTATCTGTGTAAAAAATGGAAGAAATGAAGTTTTTCCTCAATAATTATGGAATTTTGTTCCACCAAGTAAGTTTTAAGATACTTATGTTGTTTTAAACATCTTACAAGAATAACGCAATTAAATAACAATGTAAATGTAAATACATTCAATTTTATTCTAAATTATCCTATTTATGTAATAAATATGTTTATAAGATTGAATGTTTGAAGTACTTAAACAACAACAATATACAGGGTGATTCAAAAAGAATACCACAACTTTAAAAATGTGTATTTAATGAAAGAAACATAATATAACCTTCTGTTATACATCATTACAAAAAGTATTTAAAAAGGTTTTTTTTCACTCAAAAACAAGTTCAGAGATGTTCAATATGGCCCCCTCCAGACATACAAGCAATATCAACCCGATACTCCAACTCATTCCACACTCTCTGTAGCATATCAGGCGTAGCAGTTTGGATAGCTGCTGTTATTTCTCGTTTCAAATCATCAATGGTGGCTGGGAGATTTGGCTGAAACACCATATCCTTAACGTACCCCCATAAGAAAAAATCGCAGGGGGTAAGATCACGGCTTGTTGGAGGCCAGTGATGAAGTGCTCTGTCACGGGCTGCCTGGCGGCCGATCCATCACCTCGGGTAGTTGACGTTCATGTAGTTACGGACAAATAAGTGCCAATGTGGTGGCGCTCCATCCTGCTGAAATTGTGGAATTTGCAGCTCTCTGCAAGCTCTGCGAGTCGATTTTTCTGGGCTGCGAACAAATGCTTGCTGGATGCGTGCTACATTTTCATCACTCGTTCTCGGCCATCCAGAACTTTTCCCTTTGCACAAACACCCACTCTCTGTAAACTGTTTATACCAACGTTTAATACACGACCTATCAGGAGGTTTAACACCATACTTCGTTCGAAATGCATGCTGAACAACTGTCGTCGATTCACTTCTGCCGTACTCAATAACACAAAAAGCTTTCTGTTGAGCGGTCGCCATCTTAGCATCAACTGATGCTGACGCCTAGTCAACAGCGCCTCAAGCGAACAAATGTACAACTAAAGGAAACTTTATAGCCCCCTTAATTCGCTGACAGATAGTGCTTAGCTCTGCCTTTTGTCGTTGCAGAGTTTTAAATTCCTAAAGTTGTGGTATTCTTTTAGAATCACCCTGTATTATGTACATTTTTAATGAAGACGTACGTAATGAGACAATTTCTTATATAATTAATTATGGTAAAATGAATTTTGCTTATGATTCACAACATAGCATGTAAACTGCAAATTTTTAATTACATAAATAAGTAAAAAATTAAGATATGTTATTGAAGTGTTAACTTCATATTTTCATTTACATCTGAAATATTTTCAGAAAGACAGAGGAAACAAAGCTGAAAAAATTTAGTATTTCAAAAATGAAGACATTTATCAGAAGTTTTAAATTTTTAAAACCAAATTTACAAATTATTTTAAATTTTCAATGTTTGAAAATCGAATTTTTTCTCTAAAAATGAAATTAAAACGAAATATACATGAATGACTTCATTAAAAATCTAGAAAGTAACTTAACAGCTATAGTAGTGGGTATGTAGATGTTTTCACAAAATTATCAGGCTGAAATTAGTAAATCTTACTGTACTATAAAACCTTAAGTTTTAATAACTGAATATTAGCAAAAAGTTTTAGTACTTTCAGATGATAAATATAAAATTTCTCTTCCATATCGCTATACTAAAGTCTTTTCAGAAGAGTATTTTAAGTTAAAAAAATTGATGCATTAAATTTCCTTTATGGAGGTAAAAAACAAAACAAAAATCGTTCATTTCATGTTATATAATTTGCATAAAGTTTACAATTTTTGTTTCCTTAATTTAGTTTTTGGAATATTAAATATTTTGTAAGGAATAAATTTATTTTTTTAAATGAAATGAAAATTTTACTGAGAACAGACTATGCATTGAGAGTAAACCGGAGAAAGACAGAAGTAGTGAGAAGTAGCAGAATTGAGAATAGCGAAAAAGTTAATATCAACATTGGTGATCTCAAAGTCGACTGAGTTAAGGAATCCTGCTAAATTGGTAGCAAAATAACCCATAACAGACGAATCAAGGAGGACATAGAAAGCGGATTAGCACTAACAAAGTGGGTATTCCTGGCCATGAGAAATCTACTTGTATCAAACACAGACTTTCATTTCAGGGAGGAATTTGTGAGAACATACATTTGGAGCATATCATTGTATGGCAGTGAGTCATGGACAATGGGTAAACCGGAACAGAGGAATATCAAAGGGTTTCAGATATGGTGTACAGAAGACTGCTGAAAATCAGTTTGACAGACAAGGACTGAGGAGATTCTCAGCAAAATCGGCAAAGATAGGAACAAGGTACAGGAAAAACTGACAAGGGGAAGGGATAGGATGATAGGAAGTGTGTTTCGGCATCGAGGTTAACCGCGACAGTTTTATATGGGTACTGTGGAGGGTAGTAACCACAGTGGAAGAGAGAAATTGGAGTACATGCAACAAATAACTGAGTGCTGCTCTGAAATGAAGAGATTGCCACAGGGAGGAGTTGGTGGCGGGCAGCATCAAACCAGTCAGAAGACTGAAGGGTGGGTAAAGAAAAAATTGAAAGATTCCTGAAGTGTTCTTAGGGAGTGGGTGGAGGTGAGGAATTTGGCAGCAAGAAGACGCCACATCTGTCACAGTGAGCTCAAGATCGCGTATTATTTTGCTTCATACACTGTGAACCTACCAGGTGAGCGAATATTGAGAACAGCTTCTGGAAACAACATTGTGCAGGTGATGGAATTACCCTGGTTACATCCATCAGTATAAATGACCACACATTCACCATACTCAGATTAAATTTTGTAAGACATCGGTTTAAAAACATAGTGTGGGATAAAATTATTATTGTGCTCTGAGTTCTGGTAGAGGAAAACTTACCTGTTAAAACTGTACTTCTCGAACTAAATCATTAATGGCATCTCTGTTGAAATAATGGAGCCTTTCTTTCATAAGATAAAGAAATCGTATTTGGAAACTTCGTCACAGAAATTACATTTACCTTATGGCATAACATGTGGAGCCTCAAGAGGATTGGGTCTGGATCTATTCTTGTTCTTCACCTGCATAAATTACGTTAAAATAGCTTAAAAAGACCGTTAAGAAGGTAAACTTTTGATCATGACACAAGTGCACTAACCAATGATTAAAATGCGGCCTTATTAGATACAGTTCAGATAACATTGAACAGGGTAACAGCTGTTTCACAGCAAGCAGTTAAAGTTATAATATTACAAAGAAGTGCTTGAAATCAGAAACGATAAAAATGACCAGCTACCACTAACGTAGACATTAATGATCACATGTTAACTGAAAACGTTTGTAAAAACTCTTGTGATCCCAGTGCATAAAAGTTAAACAAGGAGTAAAAAATAGATAATCAAATCAAGGACCTCAGTCAGCATGTTTTGCTCTTATACGTATCTGTCACTGTGTTAAACTAAGAATTTAAAATAGGCTAATTTTGTTTATTTTCAATCACTGTGGTTTTAGAGAAGTGTCATATTGGACTGTGATCTGAAGGAATTCAGCGGAATGGAGCAGTAAGAGTATTGTCTAATCCAGATAACCATACATTTTGCAGAGAGCTATGCAATTATGTTGAAAATTCTCAACTCACTTCCAAATATATACTTCAAATTTTGTTTGCTGAACTGTAATGTGTACAGCTACACATACAGCATAAAGAGAGAAGTTTATAATCCCTACCAATTCAGCAGTACATTGAAAAACACCTATTAGCCTTTCCTTCTACAGATTATCTAATTATTAGCATTAAGTAATTGAAAATTTTTGTTCGATACAGTGGAAGTAAAAATTAATCAAGTGAATATTAAACTACAAATAGACTATCAATACCAGTTATTTGGCGGAAATTAGTAAGCAGAAGCTTTTTATCCAACACTAGCTTTTTGATTTACTTGATTACATTAACTAATGTCATTAGAAACTACGTTGAACAGTATTGTTATTAGATTAGTGTATAGACTAAGTCCTCATGTTTTTGTTGATGCATAAATTTACTAATGCCACGTTCTAGAAGTTCCTCCTTCTTGATACACTCTATGGAAGGTCATGGATCAACAAATGAAATGAATTAATTGATTCATTGTGACAGGATCCTGACTCAGTTTATCAGAAAGACAAATAGAAAAGTACCAAAAATATGGTAAAAAGGAAATAGGATCATCATGGTCCACATTTCAGCCACATGTGTGTTTCTGTGGAGTGTGTGTATAGCAAGCATGTATTTAGTGACCAGTGATGACATATGGATGGATAGTATAGTTTTGGTGTTATCAGCACGGAACAGTAGATCGTCTGAGTGATGATTTTACCATCATCTAAGAAGGAGCGGGCTTCTACCAACATTATTATGGGGCTGCGCGAAGTGGCCGCGCGTTTAGAGGCGCCATGTCATAGGCTGCGCGGCCCCACCCGCCAAGGGTTCGAGTCCTCCCTCGGGTATGGGTGTGTGTGTTGTTCTTAGCATAAGTTAGTTTCAGTAGTGTGAAAGTCTAGGGACCGATGACCTCAGCAGTTTGGTCCCTCAGGAAGTCACAGACATTTGAACAATTTCTTTATTATAGATACAGACTGTAAATATGTATGGATGCAAGCTGAGTAGATGGCCCTTCGCTCACAGCTCCAGCCAGTGTCACCTCTGGTCACACAGATTAAGGCTGTTGCCAATGGGCATCACTGTGAGAATTTGATAAGGGGATCTACGGAATGTCTAGTACGTACTACATGTCGGTCCACTACTATGGTAGGCCCAGTTACTGCCCACATTAAGGTTGACATCTCAACCGTGACCGAGTGGAAGATCGTTTCAAGGTGTGACAGACAGCAAAAACCTTGGGGCACTGATCGAAAGGCTTCTCCCGTTTGTCTGACCAAGAGGTTTCAGGCACAATGTGTTGCTGATAAAGTTCCTGAGCCAGCGGCAGTCTTTTGTCCCTTTTTGGCAGAAGCCTCTCAGCCCACAAGATCAGGTATTCACAGAGGGCGGACTTGTTGTTACTTGGGAGCACCAATGATAGAAGCGTGCTGGAACCCTTTAGGGATTTTGCTGCCAATAAGGAGAGGAATTCCAACATGTACATGGGAAGAAAATCATCGCGTATGTGGAACGAATTCTTCTGGAAGTCATGAAGAGCACAGAGTGCATTCAGCTGCAGGTATTAGCCCTTTTAGGTGCTAATGTCAGGTGTAAGTTTGATTTGGAACAGATTATCTCCGGTTTCTGGCGGTTATGTGAAGTAGTAAAGACAGCCAGTCTTAGTTACGAGATAAAGGCAGAATTTACAGTCAATAGCATCGTCGACATAAGCCGTTGCGGACATTGGTACAGAGCAGAGTGTAGGGTCTGGATCAGAGGCTCAGACGCTTCTGAAACCGTGTAGGTTGCGATCAGTATCCACTTAATGCTTGTTAGTCCAGGGGTTCATTATAGGCAGCTAGACGGGTGACGAGGACTGTATGCAGTGGAATGGTTGGTTTCTGTTTAAGAAGGTGTCGGGAGCGTACTGCAAGGGCTTCACTAAAAGGGTGCAGGTCAAACACAGGAAGAGGTAGACCTGACAACCATCGCTGTTATATTTGTAAATTGTCGTAGCTGTGTTGGGAGATGACCACAGATCCAAATACTAACAAAAAGCACTGAAATGGAAATCGTCAAAGGGACTAAAAGCTGACTAAAGCCAAAGGTAAGTTCAGTGGCAATTTTTGCTAAGATCCTGACGGTTTTCAGGAAGGACAGATTAAATTCAGTTGGTAGGGGTGTGTTTATTGCTGTTGAAATTAGTGTTTCTGGTACTGAAACTGAAGTTGATAACGTCTGTGAGTTAGTATGGGTAGAGGCTGTACTTGGCAACCAGAATAAATTAATAACTATTTAGTTCTTCGGATCACTCAACTTAGGTGGTATAGTTTGTGAAAGATAACTTGAATCTCCTTTCGAAAAGTTACCCTACTCATACAATTATTGGTGGTGAATTCAATCTGCCCTCCATATGTTGGTGAAAACACATGTTTAAACTTGGTGATCGCCATAAAACATCGTCCGCTATTGTATAAATGCTTTCTCCGAAAATAATTTCGAACTTTCAGTTCGCAGCAAATAATCCTGAGCAAGTTGGCAGCTTCATGACGGATATAGGGATTAGTGACTCCAACGTCTTTGTATCGATACTGAAAACTGTAACATCAGATTCACCAAAACCAAACGCGAAACATTTCTGTTTAAGACAGCATATAAAAATTCGCTTGTGGGCTCCCTGAGAAACTGTCTTTATTCTATCCATCTACATTTACATGATTACTCTGCAATTCACAATTAAGTGTATGGCAGAGGGTTCATCGAACCACCTTCAAGCTATTTCTCTACGGTTCCACTCTAACAGCGCACGGGAAAAGCGAGCACGTAAATCTTTCTGTGCGAGCTCTGATTTCTCTTATTTCATTATGATGATCATTTCCTGCTATGTAGGTGGAAGCCAAAAGAATATTTTCGAATTTGTAGGAGAAAGTTGGTGATGAAATGTCACGAGAAGATTCCGCAGCAAAGAAAAACACCTTTGTTTTAAAGACTGCCACCCTAATTCACGCATCATGGTCGTTGCACTCGCTCCCCTATTTCGTGATAATACAAAACGAAGTACCCTTCTTAGAACTTCTTTGATGCCCTCCGTCAGTACCATCTGATGCTGATCCAACACCGCACAGCAATACTTCAGAAGATAGCGGGCAAGCGTGATGCACGCAGTCTCATTAGTCGATCTGTTGCATTTCCTAAGTGTTCTGCAAATAAATCGCAGTCTTTCGTTTGCTTTTCCCACAACATTGTCTACGTAATGGTTCCAATTCAAGTTATTCGTAATTGTAATCCGTAAGTGTTTAGTTGAATTTACGGCCTTTAGATTTGAGATTTATTGTGTAACCGAAAGTTAGTGGATTTCTTTTAGTACTCGCGTCTGTAACCTCACACTTTTCATTATTTACAGTCAACTGCCACTTTTTCCACCGTAGAAATATCTTGTCTAAATCATTTTCTAGTTGATTTTGATCATCTGATGACTTTAAAAGATGGTAAATGACAGCATAATCTGCAAACAATCTAAGAGGGCTGCTCAGAATTTCTTGTAAGTCGTTAATGTAGATCAGGTACAGCAGAGGGTCTATAACACTTCCTTGGGAAGCGTCAGATATTACTTCTGCTTTACACGATTACTTCCCCGTCATCTACGAACCGTGATCTAACCGACAGGAACCCACGAATCCAGTCGCACGACTGAGACAATACTTGATAGGCACGCAACTTGAGTAGAAGACACTTGGGAGGAACGGTGTCGAAAGCCTTCTGCAAATCTAAAAATACGGAATCAGTTTGACAACAGTCCAAAATGTCAATGTAAGCATAAACAGGATGTGGCATACATTCATAGAAATAGTATTGAGCCAATTTAGAAATTTATACGAAAGCCATTAATAAGTCAGGGAACAGGTCCCAAATGGTACACAAAGTAGATCAGGATACTGTTGCAGAAGCAATGAAAGAAGCGTATCAGATTTAAAAGAATGTAAAACCTGCAAGATTGGCGATGTTTTACAGAAGTAGCCAACTGCAGGTTACATTGATATTTTTACACACAGTACTAGTTTTGAAGTAACTTTGAATAGAACACTGTTACTTGTTATGTACCCAACAAGAATTTTCACTTCTTTAATTCAGAAATTTAGGGCGGACTTCAGTGCGAGGAGTGCTTAATGAGTTCCAAAACGAAACTGTCTCCTAATCTGGCAGAAAACCCAAAGAGATTCTGCTCGTATGTAAAGCACACTAGCTGCAAGACACAATCAGTACACTGACTGTAGGATAACGATGGTAGTGTTATCGATGACGTGCCACTAAAGTATGGTTACTAAACATGATTTTTCAAAATTCTACTCCAAAGAAGGCGAAGTAAGTTTTTTAGATTTATACTGCCAACATGAGTAACTTAGAAGTAGATTCCCTCGTTGTAGTGAAACAACTTAAATCGCTTAGTAAATGGAAGTCTTGCAGTCCAAACTGTATATAAATTACGTCCCTTTGGGAGTATGTTTCTGTAAGTAAGTCGTAAAAAAGAATCCATTCCTAAAGATTGAAACGTTACACATGTCACACCAGTATTTGAGCCAATTTAGAAATTTATACGAAAGCCATTAATAAGTCAGGGAACAGGTCCCAAATGGTACACAAAGTAGATCAGGATACTGTTGCAGAAGCAATGAGAGAAGCGTATCAGATTTAAAAGAATGTAAAACCTGCAAGATTGGCTGCTCGTATGTAAAGCACACTAGCTGCAAGACACAATCAGTACACTGACTGTAGGATAACGATGGTAGCCGCTGAATTACAGATCCATGTCACAGGCGTCGATTTTCAGTAGGTTTTTGGAATATATGTTCTGTTCGAACATTATAAATTATCTCGAAGAAAACAACCTATTGACACTTACCCAGCACGCACTCAGAACACGAAGGAATGAGTACTGTCACCAGGGGATGTCAAAGTGATTCCGTATTTCCAGATATTCAGAAGGCTTTTGAAACCGTTCCTCACAAGTAGCTTCTAATCAGATGCTGTGCTTGTAGATTATCGTCACAGTAGTGTGACTGGATTTGTGATTTCCTGTTAGCAAGGTCGCAGTTCGTAGCAACTGACGGGAAGTCAGCTGACGTTCCGTAAGTTACAACGCCCGCTCCACTCACCACCACCTGCCATCATGGTATGAGGGTCTGAAGATGGTAAAAAACTGACTGAATCCAGTTACCATCAAAATAAATGTTTTTTCGGTCGAAACTGTTTGTGTCCATTTTTAAAGTATTTTTAGCCAGAACCCTGTTCTCGACGGTAAATGTTCTGAAAATTACTGAAGGGAAGTCATCGAGTAAGACATAAATGACATCTGGCGTTCCCCAAGGAAGTGTTATCCCCCCTTCTGCTGTTAGTTCTCGATATCATCGGTTTAGAAGACAATCTCGGCATCTCTCTCACATTACTTGCAGATGATTTCTGTCGATTACCGTCCAGTAAAGTCATAAAGCTAAAACCAATTGATAAAAGACTTTTACACGATATATATGTGGAGTGAAAAATGGTAACAAACTCTAAACAACACAAAGTGTGTGATCTTCCACATGAGTACTAAAAGAAATCCGTTAAATTTCGGTTGCCGATTCATCACACGCATTTAAAGGTTAAATTTAAATAAATGGCTAGGAATTAGAACTACTAACAAAAATTGGAACGAAGTCATAGAATATGTCTGGGGGAGCGTGAACCAAACACTGCGTTTTATTGAGAGAAACCTTAGATGATGTAACTGATCTACTAAAGAGCTTATGTTACGTCTGTCTACTTCTGCAGTGTTACTGCATGCTATCGGATTCTTACCATAGAAGGCAGACAGCGAACACGGGGAGAGAGTGTTACGGATATGAAACGCAAGTTTAGGTGGAAATCATTAAAACAAACAAATGCGGCGAGATCTTTTCGTAAAATATCAATCACGAACCTTCTCCTCCAAATGTGAAAGTATTTTGTAGATTCCCATCTACGTAGGGAGAAATGACAATCACAGTAAAATAAGGGTAATCAGATCCTGCTAGCCACTTAAATGTGATTTGCAGAGAGGTGTCTAATTATTCCGGCTAGCCACACCTCGTACATGTGTGAGATGATGCGTCGAATTAGCATGTTAATGACTATTACATTCGATAATCGCACATGGAATTCAAACGATAAATATGTCCGTGATTTTGATTGCGCTACTAACTCTCTGTAATTTTTTTATATTCTGATTTGATTTCCTATGTGCTGTAGTGACTGTGTACTGAGACAGAGAAGAGACCATTCGTGGTGAGTGGGTCCTCGACGGAGGACGGTGGCCCCAGGGGACGCAGGAGGCGGCTTCGTTCTAAACTGGACAGAGCGCTCGCGGCCAGATAGTGACCTAAAGCGAAAGGATAGTGCGGCGAGCTGGAGGAGCGGCACGGCAGACAACAGAACCTACACAGCCACGGGACGATATCCTGAGACTCCACTGCTGCATTAAAATGCAGCGCCCCCCTCCCCCCACTGCCCCCCCCCCCCCAATTCCTGACCATAGCAGCGTAACGTGACAGATCTTGAAACCTTCCTGGTGGGGTGAGGGACTTTGAAGAAACACCGTCGGCGTCTCTGAATTTGCGCAAGCAGAGCCTTCGACCGCTGATAATATCATTAGAAAATGTACCAAAATACCATCAACCTTAATTATTGTCACCTGACTGGAGGCCCGCAAAGCCAACAACAACAGAACTTGGATGACGATTTTCTTTTCGCTTTTCCACGTGGGAGAGAAGGCACCATCGCAAAAAAACATAGCGTTCACTGGCGGATGTCCTGTCATGGAGCTTCTGAGTCGTGCTTGCTAACTGAGAGGAGGGGGGTTATAAGTGAATGGATGGAATAATTAGCCGCAGAAGGAAGGATTGCAGTCATTACAAAATATACCACAGACCAGTAAATGTAACGACTGATCGAAACACTTTAGAGGTGCGGAAAACAGCTGCAAAAGTGAGTCAGGTTGTGTTTCTGGACCCTTTGCTTAGGACAACGTAGATTTCAGAGTACTTCAACTTGGGACGCAGGAAGACAGAGGTGCTTTTGGCGGCGGACTCTAGAGGGAGAGGAACACTTACACTGCTAGCCGAAGAATTGGGCTGCATACTTTGGAGAGGCCACTCCACCTGGGACAATAGGTTCTGGGGCTAGACACAGGGTGCCTTCTGACTATGATAACAATGTGACGCAGCAGCACCATACCAGAGCATTATGAGCGTTAATGCAGTGAATTTCTGAACTTAGGGGAACCCTCGACTGATAGCGATGCACTAGTGTTATGCTTGACTTCACTGGTTGTCATTCTTTCGTCTTGCAATCACTGCATACTCTGTGCTTAACTCCGCTATTGAATTCCTGAGATCTATAACTGGCGTGATAAGCTTGCTGTTCTCATCCCCCTCAGAAGCTTGCATCCATTAGTTCTCATAATCAATTTCGATTACCCACGAACTTCTTGTTTTCAGTGAACCGTTGGAAACAATGCCGTATTCCTATCATGTACCGTTTTTGAAATATATAACGAAAATATTGTAAACGTTGATTTTCCTTTCATATTTAATGATTCTCTCCCCTCTCTTATGCAGACTTAATAGAATGTTAATTGAGACCCGCTCAGGATACAGTGTTTAGGACCACAATAGCTTATCGCACTGTTTGGACTCCATTGTGAAATTTTATTACTCAACACTGGTTCCTGATGATCGATCTGTTACTGCGCAGAAGCGAACAGGTTATTTACAAAATACAAGTTTGCAGTTCCTCACCGATTTAAGCGTTCATGTTTCCCGTGTGGTATTCGAGATTGGGACATTAGAGCAATACAAAATTGTTGAGGCTTTCGTCGCCATTTATTGGCAAACTATCTGTTCGGTTCTGTCTCGAGTTCGTTGCCCGACTTTCATCTGATGATTTTTCTGACGTTTCATCAGCACGAGTGGCTGGTATTGTAAAAGTATCACCCTCCATTGCTGATGGTGGACTGGAGCCGAGCTCGCGGCCGTGGACTGTAACTACTTGGCCCAACAACATCCAAAGGCTTCTCCACGGTCATTTCCGGTGCGGTTCTCGTGCTACCTGCGACGGTCATTCGCTACAGCACAGGAAGCCAGTTCTTCTCTACCGCCATATCTTACGTATAGCCGAATTTTACTACGTGGTCGGTCTCACACAGCGCGTGCTATGCCACGTCCGATTTCATCACCTGCCCCAACTTTCAATGTCGCTTATGTTCTGTGATCCTCGTATTGACTCATCGTCCAGTCATTTCAACATAAACTTTTCCGCATGTGCGTGGTATGCGGTATATTCCCGACACTGCAAGTGGATCCCTAAATCTTTGCCGATCTGGGACACTCTTTGATCTTCTTTTTCGGTTTGTAAATAATCTTTACGCCTTGTTTGCACAATATACGGCCGATTCTGTCGGTCACTCTGGAAATATATGGCAGAAAGGCCGTACCCGACATTTCTTTCTCTGATTTGTCACTTCGCCGGGTGTTTGGCCTGTTATATTTTTAATATAACTTGTGGAATATCCATTGCTTCTCAGAACACTTTCCAAGTGTTGTATTCCGCGTCTGAGGAGCTGCTGTTGACATATTCGTTTTGCCCGCTTTACGATGCCTCTCTTTTTTTTTTTTTTTTTTTGCTCGGGTGGTGGTTTGATAGTCTGTGCAGGTATCGATCTGTGTGTGTTGGTTTTCGATACATGCTGTTTCGCAAATTTTCACCACCCCTTGTGACCAGCACGTCTAGAAATGGTAGTTTTTTGTCCTGTTCTACTTCCATGGTAAATTTTATGTTGCCATGGAGGTTGTTCGAGTGTCTTAGGAAGTCACCGAGCGGTTCATCACCAAGGCTCGATACGACGAAAGTATCATCGGTGTATCTGTACCACATCTTAAGTTTATAAGGTGCGAAGCCCAGTTCCTGTGATTCGAAATGTTCCATAAAGAAGTTGGCCACCTGTGGACTAAGAGGCTGCCCAAGGCGTCGCCTTCCAGTTGTTCGTAGAAGTTGCCATTCCACGTGAAATAGCTCTTGGTGAGACATGGATGAAAAGCTTTGTGATGTCTTGCGAGAAAATGAAGCCGATGTGCTCCAGAGAGTGACTGAGTGGAACTTTCGTAAACAGCGAAACAACATCAAAGCAGATCAGGATGTCGTATGGTGCAAGTTTTAGTTTCTTCATCTTCTCAATGAACGGCCCTGAGTTCTTTATGGATGTGTCAGTCTGCCCCACGTGAGGCTGGAGCAGAGAGGCCAAGTGTTTTGCCAGCTTATACGTCCGTGAGCCGGGAGCGTTAACAGTCAGTCTTAGTGGAATATTATTCTTGTGGATCTTAGGTAATCCATCAATACCAAGATCACAGGACGCAAGTGACACTGAAGATTCAGCAAGGTGGAGGAATCGGGAGTCGCAGAGCACGCAATGTCTGAGATCGACCACGAAGTAAAATTCGACGACACGTAAGTTCTGGCTGTAGAGAAGAACTATCATACCCACTTGATCAGAGAAGCTGTAAAATATGCAAACACGAGAATATCCTCAACAAGAAAGAATAAAGCGTCAAGGCAAACGGATCACGGCTTCCCGTGCTGCAGCGAACGACCGTTGCAGGTAACAAGAGAATCGCACCGGAAATGAGCGCGGAGAAGCTCTTGGACGTTGGTGCGCCAAGTACATACAGTCTGCTGCCGCGAGGTTGGCTCCAGTCCACCATCAGTAATGGAGGGTGGAAACTTTCACGGTGCCAGCCACTCGTGCTAGCGAAACGTCGGCAAAAGAACCCTAGACAGAAGCCAACAGACAGTTTGTCAGTAGGGCAGTAGTCTTAAAGCCCTTCGATGAATCTTCTGGCCACCACTTATGTGTGGATTGCCGATTAGTCATGTCGATGTAGCTGTAGATCAGCTAATTTGTTTCAATATTTTAGGTCTCTGACATGATCTGAATACTTCGTTTTAAATTTTCTTCATGACTGTCCAATATAAATGAATCCAAAAGACACACATTAGTTGATAAATGTCTGATTTGCTGAATTTATCAATTTGAAGCAGAGGGGTGGGGGGTGAGGGATATGTTCTGCATTCTGTCGAGTTGTCTGTTCCACATCTTATCTGACGAGATCCCTGACTACTCTGCGTGCATTTGTTTACATTTTGCCGTTGTAGACAAATGAGGGAACATCTCTCTACACTTCGTAGGTGAAATGCTTTACTGCTGTGTCCTACGTCTTGGATACTCATGTGTTGTTGGCAGAGGCTTGTGCATTTTGTGCGTTTGTTTTTTATCTGTCTGCATACTATCAGAGTATGTAACATTACCCAATCTCTAAAACTATCCCTGTTTTTATTTCTAGTTCATGTGTCTATTCTTGTTTACTCTATAGTGCCTATATCTGGAATGTCTTGCTTGTATGTCACTGAGTGGTTTTATTATTCGTGGATACTGGTGCCTCCGATTGTGGGTTTTCTTTATACTGTATAAATACTAAAGGCGGTTGACAGTTCTTAATCTTCTTTATTCACGGCGATGGTGCATACCGACTTGGTACAGTTCTAGAAGAAATTGAGGTATAGGGAAACAACTTCATAGAAATTTTTAGTGTTTAGACATTAGCCTCCTGACAGTTACAGGCTTATCGTTTGTCTGCTTCTGTTTTCTGTTCCTCTGTCGATCTTTGCCGGCCGGTACACCTGAAGTTTTCGATAATCGTTAAAAACATTGAAATGTTGCCATGGTCAAGAAAATTATTCCTGTGATGTTATTTTGGCTACATTTTATCTAATGCAGTATGCTATCCGCAGACACGCCCTAGCTTCTAGCATGCATTCTCTGTACACTTTTGTTGAATGGTAAGGATGATGCTAACTGTTGGCAGCGGCTTTCAGATCCACATCAGTTCACCGTGAATCATACTGTACGCGCTTTCCGCGAATCATTTCACACGGATTACACTGTAGTTTTACTCGAGGGATCGAAGATCCAGTTGTTGCATCACCATCGCCCAACGCTACATATTTAGTGATGACATCATCAACGAAAAGCCAGAATGAACTTCGGCATTCTTGAGGGATCCCCTGACCGCATCTTGCTATTTCTAATCTGTTTAACGAGCTGCGACTAAGACTTTTGTAATTTTGACTGCTACCTGACTCATTTTAAAAACTGAATCATAGTTGTCAGGCATCTATTTCAAATATATAAGATTCCGATACAGAAAAAAAAATTCTCTTACATGTCTCCAACGTAGCCGAGCACCAGTCCTAGAATTACGCCAGCGTTTTGTGCGTAGAACATGACGTCACTAACGATGTGCGCATCGTCACAGACCCAGTTCATTTGCGATGGCACCGTCAGGGAGAACCAAGTATCGTCGTATAGCCAGCCATGTTGGCAAGGGATCGTTGTTACGTTGATGACGTCATCGATATCACTTATGTTGTGCATCATACACCTGCTGAATCTGTTTCCTATCCTGTGTCGAAGTATGAAATCCATTAGCAAGCATTAATATAAATGTACTTAACATTGGCATCATTTATTAAGATATGCCGTTGAAAATTGAACATAGCTTATATAAGAATGAGGAAGATAACAGCAGATAATCTTCAGTAATTGGTATAAATTACCTTTCACAGTAAAACTTACTTGGGAATTGTAATATTCTTCCATTCATCAACTGTGAAGTTAGTGTTTTCTTTCCCGGGTACGTAACACCAGTGATCAGGAGTTTGCATGGCAAGATGGAAGGCGTACACGCTCAGCAGGTTGACAAATGGACCAAAGCAATTAAATATGATATTCAGTCTAGTCTGGAATTTTCCTCTAGAACCTAAGAAATCAAGGACGTCTTCAAACACTGGCGCTACCTCTCGGTCAGCGTTGTCTTTAGTACTCTCAATCCCCACCTGCAACACAAAGTCGGTTTTATAATTTATTCTCTAAAGACTCCAAAAGAATATTCTGTGAGTAAAATTTTATTTCCATTGTTAGAAAGACAAATAGCCACAAATTATAAACACTAACTACGTACTTGAGGAAGGCACTACCACAGCAGTACCCGTCACCCACCAAGTTAGTGAGTGCATACGAATCGTTGGCAGAGTAATTGCATGCAGCAGCGTCACAGATAAAACAACGGTATGAAGAATTTTCTAGAAGTGTATCTAAGAGTTATGTCGTTTCGTAGGAGAAAAATGTTTGTGTAGTTCTTTCATTTCGTACAAAGGCGAGCGGGATTAGCTTTGAGATTCGTCACTGGAGCAGTATAGTTTTTGTGAATCAGTGAATGGTGCTATAGAAAAATGTTGAAAATTAGGTGGACTGATAAAGTAAGGAATGAGGAGGTTCTGGCAAGGAAGGGTACATATGGTAGAGGAAAACACTGACAGGAAGAAGTGGCAGGATGGTACGAGATTTGTTAAGACATCAGGGAGTATCTTCCATGGTACTAGAGGAAGTTGTAGAGGGTAAAACTGTGAAGGAAAACAGAGACTGAAATACATCCGACAAATAATTGACGACGTATGTTGCAAGTGCTGCTCTGAGATGAAGAGGTTAGCACAGGAGAGAGATTCGTGGCGGGATGAGTCAAACCAGTCAAAGATTGATAAAAAAAAGGTTTCATGGGGGAATATAAAGATAGCAGAACGTAAATCAAAGCCTTCAGTTATGACTGAATACGTGTTTTGATGTGGGAAGGAACATAGCAATCATTACTTCAGTACGAATGTGAAGCGTTGTGCGGAGAAGTATGTTACTTATGTGTTTACAAGTGTTTTGTTTAAAAATGTTCTTTTTTTAACTTAATGTACTATAGTCTCTGTCTATCTCAAAGACCCATAGAGAGGAGAAAAATGTCGGCTTGGTCCTCCATCCGAAGACTGGTTTAATGCAGCTCTCCAAGTTACTCTATCGTATTCGAGCCTCTTCATCTCCGAATACCTATTCCAACTTTCATCCTTCTGAATATGCTTGTTGTATTCATCTCTTGGTCTCACTGTACGATTTTTACAACCCACGCTTCCCTCCAGTATTAAATTGGTGATCCCTGGATGCCTCAGAACGTGTCCTACCAACCGATCCCTTCTTCTAGTCAGGTTGTGGCACAAGTTCCTCTTCTCCCCAATGCTATTCAACACTTCCTTATTAGCTACGTGATCTACCCATCCAATCTTCAGCATTCTTCTGTAGCATCACATTTCAAGAGCTTCTGTTGTCTTCTTCTCTAAGCTGTTTATCGTACATGTTTCACTCCCATACATAGCTACACTCCATAGAAATAGCTTCAGAAAAGACTTCCAAACACTTAAATCTGTATTCAGTGTTAACAAATTTCTCTTGTTAAGAAACGCTTTTCTTACTGTTGTCAGTCAACGTTTTATATCCTCTCTACCTCGGCCATCATCAGTTATTTTGCTGCCCAAATAGCAAAACTCATCTACTACATTAGTGTTTACGTTCCTAATCTTATTACCTCAGCATCTTGTGTTTCAATTCAACTGACTTCCATTATCCTTGTATCACTTTTGTTGATGACATCTTATATACTCCTTTCAAGGCACGGTCCATTCCCCTCAGCCGCTCTTCCAAGTCCTTTCCTGTCTCTGACGGAATTACAATGTCATCGACAGAACTCGAAGTTTTTATTTCTTCTCCCTGGACTTCAATTCCAACTCCAAATTTTTCTTCGGCTTCCTTTACTGCTTACTCAGTGTACAGACTGAATAGCATCGGTGATACGCTACAACCCCTGTCTCGCTTTGTCAACGACTGCTTCCCTTTCATGCCCCTTGACTCTTATAACTGCCGTCTGCTTTCTGAACTAATTGTAAATATCTTCTCACTCCCTGTATTTAATCCCTACTACCTTCAGAATTTCACAGAAAAAAATTATCAATTTCTATTCAACATGATAGCTGATATAGTAGAGTCTCGATAGTTCGAGGGGAACGGGACCAGGACCACCTCGAATAATTCAGTAGGCACTGGCAGTCCAACACACACATATCTTTTGATGGCTATCACGAAGAGATCTTAAATTTCAAATTCCTCTTCACCAGTAGCTAGGAGTGCCCTGTTTGTACCTGAAATGATATGATCAAAAGTTGTAAATCGGACTGGGAGTCGAAACCAGTATCAATCGTTACTGTTGCTAACTCACGTAGACACGCCAAAAATCATAAATATTTGTCACTTTTACATTGGATTGCACGTAGTATAGCTTGGAATGACAATGAAAAGTTTAGTACCGGAGCAGGATTCGAAGACAAACACGTGTCTTTAGTGGACACCTTGAGGAATTTTGAATCTTGGCGGAAACAAATAACGATGGAACAAATCCCACAAAGCTGAGCTCTGAGTTCCACCATAATTATTTTCAACATCTCACGTTCACATAACATAAGCATTAAATACCTTGTGACATTAAAACTATGATTTGTTTCTTAATAATAGGGTCTAAATAAGCTTAGTAGTGATGGACGTTCTGCTTCCTGCGATTTCAGCCTGTATCGTGGCTCAGTGTACACGAACTCTCTTCCAGTCATCAGCGAAGTTGCGTAATGTTAAATGTGGGTTTACGCTGCTCAGTTGACGTTACAACCAGTAAGGAATTTCTAGTCATGCTTCTTATAAATGGTTGCTTGAACTGACCTTGGACAGACCTTAATCATACGAAGTTAGATCAGTCCAATAGACCACCGAACTATATGGATGGTTGACGCACGATTTTGTCGCAACGAAGGCTATTCTACGTTGGGCAAAATCATTCATTCATTTTCTTGTTTATCCGCACTGTCATCCATCAGCTGCCTTGGCTACCCAATGCATACTTTTGACTTGATTTGGGTAGTCGCTGACATAAGAGTAGCAGATTTATCCACGAAATGGTAAAATATTAGGATGCGAAAATTTCTGCATCAACTATTGCTTTCCCTTTGAATTACAGTGATGCTGTATGTATCAGTGGTCTAGTGGCAAGCAAGACGTACTGTACACACAAAGCAGAACTAATGTTTTCATTAAAAACTCCGTTTCCTCTGATATAATTTCGCAGGAAGCAGCGTTGATACCATTGCTCACCCAGCATGTGTGGTGAAGAATCTTCAAGTATATAATCTACTACTGCAAGCAAAATGTTACTGAAAAATGTAGATAGATTAAGAAGTTCACAGTCGCTTTCTTTGACGTTTTGCTAATGTGATATTACCTCTTGAATATTGTACTGCCTCTCCTGAGGTGGTCATGAATTCGAAGTGTGTAAATGCCATGTATCGATACTTATTGTATGAATAGCTGGCGATCTATGCCAAAGAGTAAACAAACACATTATGTTGCAATATATGCATATTCTATAGACATTCGAGATTCTGTTACGAACTTGACCATTGTTAGGCACCATACTAAAAAAATATTTAGTAATTTTCTTTCAGCTCATCTTCGAGACGTGCCGCCGGTTAGAACACTAAACTTTCTTTCAGATTCCACAAGCTATGCGGCCGCTACGAATAATTTAATATATTTCACTTTCAGATTTTCTCAAGGTTGCGAGATAACATCCCAGGCAGAAAGGCCTGGTCACAGGATTCTAGTTCTAGTATAAGATTTCATCAGCAAGAGATAATGCTTGTTACCTTATATTGGTATCGAGGCGAAACCACGATCTGAAGTTACGGGTTTTATTAATTGACATTGAACTGACCTACGAAATATTATCTGGTGCTATAAGCAAATGAGTTTCAACTATACTTTTGATATATGTTGTGGACTATCTGTGATGATTCAAGACAGACACAATTAATTATTTTTTGTACAGGATGGCGGGTATGGGCAGGCGGTGGGCGTTGTCTGGCTCATCCTTTACATTTTAATCCCGTAACCACCCTGAGTACTGAGCTAGTTTGCTGATTGCTGATCCACGTCGGGCTAAATTACATTACGTTACACTGTTCATAGTATTATTAGAGTTATTTCTCTTTTGTTTTGACGTCACTTTATTAAAAGCTATCAAAGCATATATAAAGTTTTATTAAAGTACATTACACTGGCGCCGGTAGTAAGTGTTCTGCAGTGTGTGTACCTGAATTTTCAAATATACTTCTTATCGCTACAGAGTTTATGTTTTGCATTTAAATAGCTCGGTTCAAATACACCAACACCTGATGGCACTGAACACTTTTACTCGTGGGGCCGAAATCGAAACTAGAATCCTGAGACCTAAATTCATTGCTGTCATTGATTAAAAGTATGTATATAAGCGTATAGTGAATCGTAATTAATGAATAAAACGTTTCCGTTACACAGGAACGACGACAAGCTGACTGAGAATCTGGATGAGTGATCGCAGATCCAAGCTGTTCCTTACATCCAAGATAGACTGTGGGGTAAGGAATCGAATGCACGCGACCAGGTGCCTAATTGAAGCTAGTCAGTAGTACCTGGGCGCATGTAATTGGTAACAAACGCTCCACATAGTTGCCTTCGAGCATTTCGATTGCAACTGTTAGTGTAGAAAGCGTTGATAATTTATTATCTGATTTTTTGCGTGTGACGCTATTTACATCAGTTAGACGAGTACAAGACGTAACCGTTTGGAACTCGAAAATTATGAAACCGACGACTAGGAGGAGAATATTCGTGGACCGTTGGCAGGAGAAATTGTAGTTAGTTAAACTGAACGAACTACGATCCCTCCTGACAGTGGGGAATTGAAGGCGGATATTAGTCAACAGAGTTTACAATCGTTGGGCGGTGGGGGGGGGGGGGGGGGGGGGACAAGAGACTGTCGGACCCACGGGTGAAATCAGCTGCGAGAGAGCAGCCGAAAGTGAACGAACGCTGGCAGAGCTAGCGAACCGAAACGATATGCTTGCATTTCTGCTCCAGAAATTGGAAATAATGGAGCATCAGAGTAAAAGAGAGCGTGAGGAAGATATCCAACGGCTAAATGAGTTTTTTGAAAAGGTTGAAACTAATATAATCGCTAAAGTGGACGAGAGTTAGTAAAACGCGACCAAGCGTTAGTACAGAAGCTGAATCGTGCTCTAGATGACAGGGATCAACGTATATTAGAACACGTTAATAACGAAACAGAAAAGGTAGAATCAGGTATATCTGACGTTAAGAAAAATTGGAAAGATTTACCAGACAAAGTAAATAATTTGTCCGGAGAAGTATCCGAGGTCAAAGAGGTACAGGAATACCTTGATGCCAAAGTCAAAAAACTGACCGAGGGCATCGAGGAGATTTCTTTAAACATAGAACGAAAGGTAGAAGCTGAAGTGAAGTTCGTAATGCTTGACCATGTTGGACATAAAAGAATCATGAAGGTACAACCAGAAGCTACGAACCTTTAAGACCCGAGATTATGGGAAAACCATTGGGTGACTGATCATAGAATCATGAACTGTGCCGCACCTAGTCCAAGCTGCTGTAGTTCACTTAATGTACAGCAGGGTGGAAATAATGTATCAAATTGGGACACGTACGGAAATTCAGCAGCAAATAATGTGACTATTAGGCCATACGCAGTGAATCCATGTAGAAATAATCCGATAGATGTGCGCAATGATGTGTTCACTCTTTCTACATTGAAACATGAAGAGTCATTGTTGAAACACAGACAAATTCAGGTGTTTTCTGAAGAAAAGAAATCTATTCATCCGGTAATATTCATAAAGAGTTTTAAGAATGTGTTACCTGCATTTTGCAGGAAAGGCAAAAGATACAGTTTGTTGTCTCATATATTACCAGACATGCCGCATTATGGGCATCAGAGGTGGCAGAGAGCTGTCATTCTTTCAGCGAGTTCGAGCTGCATTTTTTGGCCAGGTTTTAGTCAGTTAGTATACAAGAAAGACTACGGAAAGAGGTGTATAACCCTGAGATGTACCATTTAAAGTTAGGAAAGTTCAGAAAACATTTTGAGAAGTACATACATTAACAAAACGCGGTACTGGTCAGAGCCGATCGCCACACTCAACGTGCTTAGGATACTGAAATCCAAGTTGCCTATCTCAATACGGAGAGAATTGGTACATGTACCTGACAGTGATTTAGAGACATTAATATCGGTCTTGGATTCTTTGGATCTGATACAAGAGGATGCACGACAACAAAATAATAATGTTGAAGGAACAAACACAGGAATAGCGGTTATTGGAACCAACACCGGAATAATAGTTGGGGATATGAATGTGATGGTAATAGCTATGAGAGATCGAACGGACAAAAAGGAGGGAATGGAAATAGAGTAAATGGTAATTCAAGCGGTAACTGCTCTCCCAATAAGAACAGAAGCAAAATGATGGATCGGATAATGAGGAAGGAGGAGAATTGCAGAAGTAATTTTCAGCCCAAAAGTGTGAAACAGATAGGTGGCCAGTGGCGGCAGAATATGGCTGCTAACTGGCTGGCACCGTCAAATAGATAACTGGAAGTCCCGATCAATAATGTCGAAGCCATTCCCATGCCGGCAAATACTTCGACGTCAACATGGGTATAATGACGGCCAGGAATTACAGGAGGAATTGGTCACAGAACCGCGTAAATGGTCTGACCAAAAAACCGAGATCGTGCTAGCTGCGGTACATGTAAAAGTAAATGGTGTATTCGCAACGGTTTTAATTGATATAGGAGCGGCTGTGTTGGTAATGTCTGAGAATTTCTTTAATGTCATTAAGGAAAATAAAGGACTGTCTACGTTGCCGGTTCAAAATTGTAAATTTAAGGGGGTAATAAAGGGAAGGTCGCAAAGTGGCAAAGCTCAGGTGCAGGCAGGAATAGAAATAGGAAATGATGCGATATTATGAACGTTCCTCATTGTTAAGAATTTAATTGTAACTTGCATCCTGGGAGGGAAAGAAGCGCTGTGATCGACATCCCTCACGGCTCGTGCTTTCTACGAACGCCTACCAAGAGTTTGCAATTCCCATTGATCAAAACAATGGCAAAGCACAATAGGTACTGTCGGTGGTTCGAACATGTAGAAGTGGAACCCTTTATACTTAACACACAGGATAATGTACCACTGAGGGCGTATCCTGAAATCAATGAACAGTATGATGAATAAATCGTTAAAATACAACAAGAGATTCAATTAAAACTCAGAGAGTGAGAATATTTAACTAGCGAACAGCAGCATGAGCTTTCTCGATTACTGAGTAACTATGCAGGCACATTTTCGGAAAAACCCGGAATAATTCGAGGATATGTGTATGATATGCAGGTATATCCGCTCCTGACGTTCTGTCATGCTTCCTATTCCGTGCCTTG
The DNA here is from genome assembly GCF_023864345.2 of Schistocerca serialis cubense. Lineage (NCBI taxonomy): Eukaryota > Metazoa > Arthropoda > Insecta > Orthoptera > Acrididae > Schistocerca > Schistocerca serialis. The sequence goes on along the minus strand of NC_064641.1, from coordinate 328,758,331 downwards.
GAGTAAACGCGAAGCTGTATTGAAGGAAATGAAGAAAATGCTAGATTGGAGAATAACTGAACCGTCCCTTTCTCCCTATAATAGTGCCTTACTAGCTGTGGGAAAAGCGGATGGAAATATCAAATTCGTACTTGATGCTAAAGACATCAATAAAATTATAATACCAGTAAGAACAAGGCCAGAAAACCTTGATGAACAAATACAAAGATTTCACGGCGTGAAATTTCTCTCAAGCATCGATTTGAAATTGTCATATTGGCAGGTTTCCTTATCGGAACAGTGCCGGTAATATACTGCCTTTATTTTTGGTGCAAGGATGTGCCAATTTCGTGTGCTTCCATTCGGCTTGAATGTTAGCGCGGGTGTACTTATCTCAGCGTTAGACACCAAGCTAGGCCCAGAGTTGTTAGATCTAGAAACGCTCAATGTGGACGATTTGTTGGAAGCCACGAATACCTGGGAGGAACATGTGACTCTAAAGAAGCAGGTTTTGGATAAATTCTGACAGGCTGGCGTTACGATTAATTTAAAGAAATCAAAATCTGGTTGCCACCAGTTAAAGTACGTGGGGCATATGATATCACCAATGGGTACTTCTCCAGAACCAGGGAAATTAGAAGCAATAAAGAGTGTGCCGTACCCTACAAACCTTAAAAAGCTGAAGGCATATCTCGGTTTAACTTCCTTCTTTAGATGGTTCATACCACCACAGCCGATGAACAGGACAGCGTTACTACCCTTATTGAGAAAAAATACTCAGTGGGTGTTTACTAATCAATGCAAGCATGACTTTGATCAAATTAGAGAAGCCTTGTTAAATTCGATGGTACTTCACCATCGACATATGTCGAAGGATTTTTGTATTGTAGCGGATGCTTCTGCTACAGCCTGGGGGCGTGTTTATTTCAAGTGGACGACACCTCAGGGACTGCCGAAATAAAAGGTTATTGGTTCCGGTAGTCGCGTTCTGTCGTCATGTGAAGGTTGAAACACGTATGTAATATAACAGCGATGGCGAGGCATTGTAGCATCTGTGACCAGAGAGTTTGCGCTTGACCGCGCGAGTGTTGCGAGCGAGTCTCAGTCTGTCAGTCAGTCGTTGCGAGGCAGCAGTCGTTGCGAGTGTGTAGCTCTGTCTAGTTGAGAGCAGTACTCTGTCTGTAGTCGTCGCGTGCTGTACGCTAATAGTCGTCATGCAGAGCGGTCGGTCAGTGATAGCAGTCCAGTGCGGGTGATGTAGGCGGTCGGCAACACTGGTCAAGATGGTGAATAAGGTATACTGTTAATTAATATAATCATTAGATAATGAAAAATTTTATTTATTGTAATTATTCTCCAACAAGTTCCCCAATAATAATTTTTATTTCAAAAGCATTTTTTCAAAAATTTAATTTTTATTGAACTAAAGATTTCGTTGCACTTCCCATTTCATTCCACTTCTTTTGAAGAAAAATTTCAGTAAAATCAGCAAAAAAAAGAAATATTATTATTTGCAATGCAGTTCCTCCAAGCCGTGCGCACAAAAAAAGAGCAGAAATTTGACATCCAGTTATTCTGAGGTAAGACTTTAATTCTGATTGTTTTACACAGGGCCAAAGACCGATATTTCGGTTTAATTGAATTTTCTTGTCACTGAACGGACTTTAAATTTTGTGAAGAATTTATATTTGAGTCAGATTGCGTATTTCACAGTTTTATTGTCATTAAATTTAATTGCTAGGGGAGGTTACACTTGGGTCCCATTCATTATTATTTCTGTCTTAAAATTTCAGTGGAGAGGTTACACATAGAGCAATGTCCATTAGCATTCATAATTAAATATTGTCGTGTTTCTTTCTTTTAAATTATTGTGGGGAGGTTACACTTGGCTCCCATTTGTATTAAGAATTGTCTTTTTTCCTTTTAAAAATTACGGTGGGGAGGTTACACTTGGCGACACCCAGTCCAGGATCGAATTTCGTTGAGAGTCTTTTGAACAACAGTCAGATATCTGCTCTTGTTTGCTTAGATATAATTAGGATTTGGCGCAATGCTTTTACTAATTTTGTGACTTTCTTTCTACAGGTCAACGGCAATTCGTTGCTCTATTGTATTTGTGTGTTGCCTTTGCATTTGTGCTTATTTGTTTTTGAATAATTGTGACTATTGTAAAAATGCCGCGAAAGACTGTGAATAGAGTATCGCGAGGTATTATGAACGAATTTACCGACTTAAACAACGTGACGAATAGTAATTGTGACACGCAGTGTAATGATGTCAATCCTGCGTTCACTAACAATCCATGTATTCCAACCACTAATGATGAATTTTATCTTAATGATGAACAAACAAACTCAATTGTCTCTTCTGTTAATTTGACGACAATTGATGACGCGGGACACGCTATTGTAATGAGCGCTCCCCAGCTTAACACACCCGATTTGGAAAATTCAAGTAACGTTCAGACAAATTTTTCGAATGAAAATGGTCAGTGTAGTGAAAGTACGACGGATTTATTTAATTCCGGAACAGTGTCTGACAGTGTACATCCGACTGATAATCCTTTTTGTAAATTGCAGAATGACCAAATGGTCACACAAAGCGCGACAATTCCAGGTACACAATCAAACAGCACAGGTAATGGAGTAGGTAATGTTAGTTTGGATCAATTTATGGCAATAATGCTACAGTTTAGGAACGAACTTATTGAAATGTACAAACAGCGGAGGGAAATGATGAATAATTTTTTCAAACAACTTAATGGAGGTTTTGACAACCATTGCAGGCAGGTAGATGAGGGTGTCGACAGCCATTACAAACAACTTGGCGAAGCAGTTAATGTAAGTTTCAAGCTGACGAACGAAAAGCAAGACAACCTTGACGAACGGAGCAGACAAGTTAGTGAACAGAATACAGCTATTACCGTGCAATGCCTGGACATTAAAGAACAATTACGTGAGGATGCTGAGGCTTGTGCTAAAAACAGTAATAAAGAAGTTGGCACTGTTGCACAAGAATCAAGTAGCACACGTGTAGGCACAACGGAATTACATAAAGACAAGATTGATGCGATCACTGAACAATGTTTGGCGAACGAAACACAGATACACGAAATTAATACAGTCACCGAACAATGCCCTAAAAACGTAGTACAGATTCGCGACGAAGTTAATTTAGAGTCAGTGGAAGTTTCACACACTCCGAATACGGAAGCTGACGAGAAATTTGAACGACAGAACAACCAAAATGTCGAAAGTGTTACAGTAACAGAATTAAAAACTATTTCAGTCACCAATAACACATCACAACAGACGCCACTTGATGAACATTTGTCTGACTTACGCAGCGTGTATAATGTGAGCAATTTACAGCAACTAGGCGACTTAAAATCCGAAAAGCCACGCGACTTAAAATCTGAAAAGCTACGTAACTTGAAGTACGAAACGACACAGACGAACAGACTTTCACACAAACCTGAACGTGTTTTCAAATTCAATGATGAGAACGTTGATTATAAGCAATTTGCATTTGTAAGAAAATGTAAAGAATTTAATAATGACAGAACACAGGTACACGCTTTGAGCTGTATACGACAATTTGTTTTTGTACTTTCACCGCTATTACCTGTAATGCAGAAACTAGCTTTGAACCTGATGCAACAATTTGCTATTGTATTTTCATCAGCATTACGTATTATGCAGAAACTGGAGTTAGCAAGAATACAGCGATTTACTTTTGGAATTTTACCGCTATTGCTTGCAACGCAAAAGTTAAAAATTATTTGCAGTGCGTAATTGACCTCAGGGGATTCATTACGCTTTAATGAATATGTGCCGTAGCGAGCATAGGGCCCCGAGCTGTAGTAGTGCTGTTTCATCTTTAGTTTTCTGCACTGCTGCCTTTTCTTCTACTATCCTTTATATCTATCAAAACTGCTCTTTAACTATTGCTCTTTGTAGTATTAAGAAACGAGTAATGAAAACCCGATGTGACAAACTTTTACCGAATGTGACAACTTTCATTAGGCACTCCAGAACCAGCGTAATTTTAATAACGGATAAAATCGTAATCATCAGTATGTGTAAAATTAACAGCAAACGCATTTTTTTGGTAACAATAGACCTTTTCACCACAACAGCATGAAAGTCAGCCGCTTAGCATACGTAACCAACAATGCAGTCTACAAGGTCAACTAAACTTTAATGTTTCGCCGCGTGCACATATAGTCCCAGCCCCAGCAAATAGTAACGCATGGCAGCAAAGAAATAACTACGTACAGACAACACACTATTTCAACTCGCATAGCAATACGCCGTATAGAAATTACTATCTTGACAGACGTAAAAATGATGAGCACAATTTTCAGCGTACATTTAATAACAGTCGATCTTATGAGCAGCAACAACATCAGCAACAACGAATAACCATGAATGAAACAGACAATAGGTGTCATCCATAGCGTAACACGTCAGTAAGAAATAACAGAACAGTTCATATAGTGGATATGCCACAACATTCTCCCGTAAATAATAACACGTACGATAGATTTTAACCAGATACAGCACAGATTGCATATTCCAGTAACGTAAGCAACAATTTTGACACGCAGAATCTTCTTCACGAAAATGTTATTAATTTTGACGCCATCCGACACACGTTTGCATTAAGGACAGAATCACGACGTATGTAGACGACATTCTTATCGCAGAAGCTAACTGGTCTGAACACAATCTGATTCTTGAACAACTGTTGCAAACTTTTCATGCACAAGGACTTACAGTTAATCTCAGTAAATCGCACTTTGGCAAAACTTCTATAAAATTTCTTGGACACGTAATTTCAGCAGGAGGCATTGCACCTGATCCGGAAAAACTTCAGGCTCTACGTGACATTAGTGTTCCTACGACGAAGAAACAACTACGCAGTTTTTTGGGCTTAATTAACTTTTTTCGTAAATTTATTCATCACTCCGCTTTAGACACGCCTAGACTATGCCAATTAACAAGTAAAAACACTATTTGGTCTTGGGATAAGCAAGCACATTCTGAATTTGTGAACCTGAAACATGCTTTGTTGAATGCTCCACTTTTATCGCACCCAGATCTTACCAGAAATTTTTCCATTGCTACCGACAGTTCCAACACCGCTTTAGGCGTACACATTTTCCAGGAAATAGAAGAAGATGGTTCTACAGTAATTAAAAACATCGCATTTGCAAGTCGCATTTTGTCACCCGCTGAACGAAATTATTCTGTTACAGAACTTGAAACATTATGTGTTGTATGGGCTTTCACGAGATTTAGGCATTTTCTTTATGGCAGACATACCACAGTTTACACAGACCACAGAGCGATACAATTTTTACTTTCGGCCAAATTCACGCATGATAAATTAAGTAGATGGAAACTATATTTACAAGAATTTAATTTTACGATTGTTCACATTCCCGGTACACAAAATGTTATAGCAGACGCACTATCGCGTTCTCTCGGCAACAATCAGCAAGACGTAGCAACCAACTTCTGCAAAACAAATTTCAGTGTCTTGTACATTCAACAAGTTGCATTTGAAAACTTTATTTCATCGTCATTACAGGACATAGCAAAGGAGCAAAATAAAGACAATGTGTGGAAAGAAATTAAACACCTTTGGCAAGATAGGAATAATGTTACGATTAGGAACCACTACACTGTACGCAATGACATTCTGTTTCGCCGCTCTCATCCTGACAGCAACAATTGGTTATTATGCATACCTGACGAACTGGTCAACAAATTAATCTGGTACACTCATTTATGTTACGCACATTACGGAGCACGAAAATGTTTTCTTATACTGAGACAGAATTGTTATTTTTCTAACATGGAGAAACGTATACGACGAGTTTTAGCGTCTTGTAAAATTTGCCAGAAAGCTAAATCAGACACCACTTCACATATTCCTCCATTATATCCCATTATACCTGTTAAATTAAGACATATGGCCGCAGTAGATATTTTTGGTCCGATTCCGAGAACTAACAGAGGTTTTTGCTACATTTTTGTCGCTGTTGAGCTCACTTCAAAATTTGTTACTTTCACTCCGCTACGCAAAGCTACTGCTAAAACTGTTTCGAAAGCATTTGTAAAACATTTTCTATCTCATGTAGGGCATGTAATGAAAGTAATTTCTGACAATGGATCTCAATTTCGTAGTAGCGTATGGACACGCATGTTACGAGCCAGAAACATTTCTCCGATCTATATATCCAAGTACCACGCTTCTTCGAACCCCTGTGAACGATTAATGAAAGAAATTGGTAAACTGTGCCGAATATACTGCCACAAAAGACATATTGATTGGGATACATACATACTCTCATTCCAAGATGTAATTAATTCCATACCAAATGAATCCACTATGCTATCTCCGTCTGTTATACTGAAAAATGCTGAACCACCTAACAAAATTAAAGAATTAATAACATTTCCTACATCTCGTCGATTACGTCACCACGAAATAATTGACATTGCGCTGAACAACATCAAACGTGCCGCAGAGCGCCGGAGAAGACAGCAAAAACAGGTTTGTACACGCCATGACTTTCACGTTGGACAGAAGATACTAGTACGTACACACTATTTATCCAGTAAATTAAAAGGTAAGTGCAGTAAATTTGAACTTCTATACGCAGGTCCATATCGGATTCGCAGCATCCCTCACCCCAATGTTGTACACGTCGAAACTTTGAGAACTAGAAAATCGAAAGGCAATCACCATATCTCAAACATTAAACCGTCTATTGAGTGAAACCACTGTATGATTCAACACACTATGATGCCATTTACTAATGCAATTATTTCACGTGACTAATTACTGATGATTATCGCATTTTTCTTGGCAAGTGCCCGGCAAGGTAAGGTTAGCAGGTCGCTTTTCTTGTCGTTACACATCAGACCGTGCACATTTTCCACTTTTTTGTGTATATGATTGTACTCCAGTTTTGTTTGTATGATTGTGAAATAGTTAAGATATAACACACACCAGTCGACTTTGACATTTTTTTTGCCCTATGACATCTCAACATCGTGACTGTTTTACATTTTTTTTTTTTGCTACTGCATTGTATTATTCTGTGTACATTTTTGCATCTGAACACTGTCAACGTCTTTGACATATTACGTTTTCTGTCATGTTATACTGTATGGTTAATTATGTTACCATAAACCAGTCATTATCTAGTGGGTATATGATTTAAATGCAGGACATTAATCTCGGTCATCAATTTCAGAAAGAAATGATGCATGTAAGAAATAACTTCAACAGAAATGGGAATTTCACCTACGGGATAAACGAAAGGAGATGCAATAACTTCATGAGGAAGAGTAAATGGATCAGGATTAACAAGCATTAACAAGAATATACTATACTCATCACAGAATAGCAGTCTTAACTAATTTTTTCTTTCAGAATACAAGGTGATTGATGCAGGCTGTCAGACTGAACTACACATCTTAGTTTTAGTGATGAAATATGCTAGAGATAAGGAATAGTTATGTAATAAGTAATGAAGTGATTTTTTGCAGATGATAATGAATACTGATGAATAATGATGAAGGAAATGGTATTATGAATAATGAAGTTTTTCTTTACAGGTGATGATAATGGTGAAGTTATGATGATATGGATAATGAAGTTTTTTTCTTTACAGATGAGGATAATGTTGAAGTAATGTATTTATGCTACGTAGTTATTTAAGTATTTGTTGCAGTTTGCTTTGACAGCAGGTGTTACATTGCATAGTAGGATGACTGAAAGTTTTGGAAAGGACAGCTATGGAACACATTTTTATACACACTTCACTGCCTGTTAATTCGAAGTTCACTACTTTTCAGCATAGTGTGCGTTTCTTCTTTCAGGTCAATAATCCGTTTTTGTATTTTTTCCAGGAGAAGCTTTTCATGATACTTACTAAACCTGTTAGTTATTATACCTGTTCTAGTACTTGCATTTTTATTTTTTACCCATTTGTGTTTATCACTTATAAATGTGATCACATACACTGCCTTGTTACATAATCTTGCTACAGCTGACTCATGACGAATGACGTTACCTATCCTCATTTGCAGCAATAGGTCAAAAGCAAAAAGTGTTATGCCTCAGCAATTAATTATCGATCCCAACGCAATGCATTGCTAACAAAAAAAAAAAGTATTACCAGTCCCAAATAGTGATACTAGTTTATGATAATTCTGAATAATACTGATCAACTCTGAATAGCATGTCACTTGAGTAATGACCTCTTAATGAGACTATATTCAAAATAATGCTTTGTCACTAGCTAATAACTGCCACTGTTTATTGTAATGATACTACTTATAATGCCTGTGATTACTAATGATTTGACTGTAATTAACTGATTTTAATAATGACTTTGTAATGATCTGAATACTACTGAAGGAGGAACACTGTTTATTGTAATGATACTACTTACAATGCCTGTGATTATTAATGATTTGACTGTAATTAACTGATTTTAATAATGACTTTGTAATGATCTGAATACTACTGAAGGAGGAACACTGTTTATTGTAATGATACTACTTATAATGCCTGTGATTTTTAATGATTTGACTGTAATTAACTGATTTTTAATAATGACTTCGTAATAATCTGAATAATACTGAATGATGATTCTATTCAATACTTGCTGGCCACTGAGTGCCAATAATTAATGTCACTTGAAGAATTGTTATTAATTATGCCATTAATTAGCCCTTTTTTTCCCATGTTGAGTTTTCATGTTTTGGTTAATGGCCAATGAGTGCCAATAATTTGTATCACTCAATGTATTATGTTAATGCTAGGCCAATAATTGACTCTCCTTTTCAATTAAGGCTTCTGATGAACATTATTCTGTCATACTAAATATACTTTGTAACTGGCCAAGGACCGCCACTGTTTATTGTAATACGATTACCCATGATGCCAGCTAGTGATTCTTAATAGATTGGAATGACACATAATTAATTAACTATGGTACTGTTTAATAATGCTTTGTAATTAGGAGAAGACTAATGATTCTTACTATATTAGAATGACAAATGATTAATTAACGACAAATGATTAATTAACTGTAATTAGGAAAAGGCTAATGATTATTATTGGAATGACAAATGATTAATTAACTGTAATTAGGAGAAGGTTACTGATTCTTAATTATACTCTGTGACAAAAAAGAATGCGATTATTTCATAATGCTTTGTAACTAGGAAAAGAAGGCTACTGATCCTATGTAAAACAATTAATGAACATTTTTCTGTAATACTACATACTTGGTACAGAAATGTTCAATAACTGGGCTATGAATGCCACAAACTGGTAATTAAGTCTGTAATTGTCAATATTATGTGACTTGATGTCCTTCACCTCATAAGCTAACTACCCTGAATTACTGCAATGTCCATTTGTCCTGTTTATCCTACTGATCATGGAGCACTATATTTGGTTTTGCACTAATTCTACGTGGGTGTGCCTTGCAAGAGCGTGGTGTTGACACGACATGCTGTCCACCACCATGAGCGATGAAGACATTATTATGGTCCCACTGTTTGGTGTACGTAAGGTACTGCCAAAATGAAAACATGGAACATTACTACGACAGTTCAGTGTCTTGGCTACACTGATAAATTCTGATGGGGAAAAGAACTTCAAGTTGTGTCACTTGGTGTTGTACTTCTGTGGAAAGATATGGACTTTCAAAGCAGCTGTGTGCAATCTAAAGTGCTACAACCATGATGCAATCCTTCCCTTTCCTATCCTAATTCTTGTCACATAAAGAAAATCAAATTTTTTGCTAACATCATTTATGTTCATAGGTTATACATTTTTCGATTCGCTGAACTCCAATGCGAGTACACTTATGTCACTTGTCATCATGATATTTTTTCTTACCAGTCTGTTTATTTGTTCTGAATATGCTAAAGAATTTTTTCAGTGCCTGTGCACTTTGTTATCTGTCAAATAATTTGTATATGCATTTTTTCTGATTTGCTACTATGTTTAGTATTCACATTTAGTCTTTGTCTGATATATTTTGTACTTAGTGCGTGTGCACAACATTTAAATATTCTGTAAGTTGTAGAATTTTGTTAATTAAAGAAAAATTTTGCCGCGCTTGGCAAGTCCAAATGACTCACCATCGCTGCCAAATTTTTGCCCCCCCAGTGGAGGGTTATGAAACACGTATGTAATATAACAGCGATGGCGAGGCATTGTAGCATCTGTGACCAGAGAGTTTGCGCTTGACCGCGCGAGTGTTGCGAGCGAGTCTCAGTCTGTCAGTCAGTCGTTGCGAGGCAGCAGTCGTTGCGAGTGTGTAGCTCTGTCTAGTTGAGAGCAGTACTCTGTCTGTAGTCGTCGCGTGCTGTACGCTAATAGTCGTCATGCAGAGCGGTCGGTCAGTGATAGCAGTCCAGTGCGGGTGATGTAGGCGGTCGGCAACACTGGTCAAGATGGTGAATAAGGTATACTGTTAATTAATATAATCATTAGATAATGAAAAATTTTATTTATTGTAATTATTCTCCAACAAGTTCCCCAATAATAATTTTTATTTCAAAAGCATTTTTTCAAAAATTTAATTTTTATTGAACTAAAGATTTCGTTGCACTTCCCATTTCATTCCACTTCTTTTGAAGAAAAATTTCAGTAAAATCAGCAAAAAAAAGAAATATTATTATTTGCAATGCAGTTCCTCCAAGCCGTGCGCACAAAAAAAGAGCAGAAATTTGACATCCAGTTATTCTGAGGTAAGACTTTAATTCTGATTGTTTTACACAGGGCCAAAGACCGATATTTCGGTTTAATTGAATTTTCTTGTCACTGAACGGACTTTAAATTTTGTGAAGAATTTATATTTGAGTCAGATTGCGTATTTCACAGTTTTATTGTCATTAAATTTAATTGCTAGGGGAGGTTACACTTGGGTCCCATTCATTATTATTTCTGTCTTAAAATTTCAGTGGAGAGGTTACACATAGAGCAATGTCCATTAGCATTCATAATTAAATATTGTCGTGTTTCTTTCTTTTAAATTATTGTGGGGAGGTTACACTTGGCTCCCATTTGTATTAAGAATTGTCTTTTTTCCTTTTAAAAATTACGGTGGGGAGGTTACAAGGTGCATACTCAGCCACGGAGCTAGAAGCTCTGGCAGTAGTCTGGGCTTTCCATAAGTACCACTATTATGTATATGGAAAGAAGATACTAGTGTTTTGTGACCACGAAGCACTTAGTTTCCTAGTGTCATGTAAGTTGCTACATGCTAGGTTAGCTCGGTGGATTTTGTCATTTCAGGAATATTTATTTGAGATAAGACATGTAAAGGGATGTCAAAATGTGGTGGCCGATGCATTATCGCGGCTACCACAGGGCTTAGTTGAGATCGCTGAACTAGTGGAACATTCATCCGAATATAAGGTACTGCTTTTAAAGGATGGAACTCGACGACAAAAATATTTGTCCATGTGTAAGAACATAGCGAATCTGCAACAATGAGAGAAATGCTTAACAGTAGGGAGAATAGTGAATTACAAAGGCTTTATACAATCGAGGACAGTGTTTTGTTCTACCAAAGGAAATCTGGGTATGAACAATGGCTTGTTTGTATTCCAGAAGGAAGTTTAGAAAATTTAATCTGGTATACACACCATTGTTGGGGACACTTCGGTATAAAAATGTGTACAAGAAAAATTGCTACGTATTGCTACTATCCGAACCTATAGAGGCATGTACAGAAGTTAATACGCACCTGTACCTTATGTCAAAACGTCAAGACCACGAATAAAAGCACAAAAGGGGAATTGCATCCCATTATACCGAATAGATAGCTAAGTCTTGTATCAATCGATGTCGCGGAACCTCTACCCACTGCTCCAGAAGGTGTAAAGTATGTCCTAGCGATATATGACTTGTTCACGAAGTATGTGAAATTACATGCCTTAAAACGTACAACCTATATCCCTATTATTAAGGGGATTGTATCGGAATTTGTTCCACAAGTAGGCAAGCCTATGACTATCTTATCGGATAATGCTTCGTATTTTAACAATACGAAATGGAAGGAGTTCTTATGTGATCTCCTGAGATCAAGCCCATTTTGATATCACGTTTTAATCCACGCGCAAGCCCAGTGGAAAGAATTTTTCGTGAATTTAATAGATTCATGAGGACATATGCTGCAACTAAGGGCACGTAATGGAGCGAATACCTCAACATTTTTGAACAAATAGATAACAACTTGCCACATGATGCCACTGGTTTTACACCAGAGGAATTAATGTTTGATCGTTCTGAGAAAAATGAATGGCTTGAATCAGCACCTTGTCTACCTAGAATAGAAAGTCAAGAGGAAAAATGAAAGAGGCACTGCTGGCATTGAGTCAACAGGATAATCTGAGAAAACGACGTTATGACCGACAATTAAATAAAGTGCAACAATACAGAGAGGAGTTGTATGCTGGAACATCTCTTTCAGAGGACGTAATAGGAAGAGAAGAGCAAGTAGACGAAGATGACAAGGGAGATGACATTCTGCAAGAAGAATTTGACAGAGCTCTAAAAGAACTACGGGACAACAAAGCAACGGATATTGATGACATCCCTGCAGATCTAATAAAGAATGCTGGTGACAGCATGAAAATGATGCTGCTTAAACTTATTAGGTCCATCTATAACACAGGAGAGATACCGACAAACTTCCAGAAATGTATCATTGTTCCTATACCAAAGAAGGCAGCAGCTACAAAATCCGAACAGTACCGAACTCTAAGCCTAGTATCACGTGCATAAAAAATTCTCATAAAAGCAGTTCTGAAGAGAATTGAAGAGAAGGTGGAGGATATGCTGAGTGAAGATCAGTTTGGCTTCAGAAGGGGATTGAGAACAAGAGAGGCGATTCTGGCACTGAGACTCGTTATCGAAAAGCAATTACAGAAAAATAAACCAACTTATATTGCCTTTGTAGACATGTAAAAGGCATTTTACAACGTTATCTGGCAAGAGATGTTCAGAGTGCTGAGGAAAAGTGGAATAAAGTACAAAGACATCTGTGTGATACTCAGATTCTATAAAAATGAGGTGGCAGTGATTAGGAACGGTCACTATGAACAAGAAGCAAATATTAGAAAAGGGGTAAGGCAAGTATGTGCTCTCTCTCCTCTTATATTCGATGCTTACATCCAGAAAGCTATAGACCAATTTCGAGAAACTACTGAGGTGGGGATCAAAATTAATGGGCCGAAGATAGACATGCTACGTTATGCAGATGATATTGCTATAGTCACGGAGACGAAAGAATATCCAGAGGAAGTCCTCAGAACAATGGAAAAAATTCTATGCAATCAGTATGGAATGAGAATGAACAGGAAAAAGACTAAAGTGATGGTATGCAGTACAGGAGCAGAATATGAACCTTTGAGAATGACGGAAGAGAGGAGCTGGAAGTGATAGAGGAATTTACTTACCTGGGAAGCAAAATCACAAGAGATGGTAGAAGCCGGAAAGAAATTGCGACCAGAATACAAAAGGCCAAAATTGCATTTAATCGGAGAAGGAACTTACTCACCAGCAACAACATCAGTCTGAAAATACGGAAACGTATCATGAAATGTTTCGTTTGGAGTGTGGCCCTATATGGATGTGAAACTTGGACGATTGGAAGAGAAGAGAGAAGACGGCTAGAGGCCCTGGAGATTAGGTGCTATGAAAGGATGATGAAGATCCGCTGGAGAGACAAAGTAACAAATGAAGAGGTGCTTAGAAGAATACAGAAATCCAGATCTCTGTGGAGACACATCCAAACAAGAAGAGACAAACTTGTAGGGCACATCATTGGAACAATAGCAGAAGGGGCTATTGAGGGAAGGAATCGGCAGGGGCGACCAAGGGTATCATACATGCAACAGATCATGAATGACGTTGGATGTAAGACATAACGTGGAAATGAAGAGGAAGGCAGACAGAAGAGAGGAATGGCGCTCTGCTGCAAACCAACCTCAGGGTTGAACACTAAAAGAAGAAATACAGAGAAGGAGATCTCATGTTGTTAAAGGCGCACCCGAAAGCTTCGGTATTAAACAAAGTAAATCGAAAATGGCAGATGATCTATACAGGACCTTACAGAATAATGAGCATTCCGAATGAAGGATGCTATATTCTGGGGTATTCATAATCAGGCAAAATACCCGGGTTATACCCACATCATGATTTTAAAATGTACATACAGTGAAGGCTAAACAGTTAAGAAAAATAATGTTTGTACTAGAAATGTAATTTAAATAGTGAAACACTTTAGTGAGTAATGAAGTTTTATATTCATGTGTTAAATATCATTGATAGTTTGTAGTTTTATAACAGGGAATTGCATTAATAAGACCTTCAGTTTTAAGGGCACCCTGACACAGAAACAAAGTAGAATTAGCAAGAAATAATTGCACTGAAAATATAACTAAGAGACAGATTTCAATTTTATATGTATATAGTAGGATAAGAATTCTTTTGCATTTTTTGTGATTAACTAGTTTTAGTAAGTTAGGGAATGGTGTGACTTAATATGACCATGTATCAATGCGTAGTCGTGACGCTTGATTGATTTCTCGGAGTGTAAATGTAAACAGGCATGTTTTAATTACTTAATAACACTGTTTAGATCAACTGTAAGTAACAGTTTCGTTTGCTCCAGTAGTGGCCTTAAGCCATGTAACTGCATGCGTCCGGGGGGCACTATTGAGAATTAAAGGAATATATGTTCTCGTGAAGAGAAAGTAACTGCATGGCATGAAGCTTAGAGCCGCGGTATATAAGGAATGATGCGCGCGAAAGCATGAATTGCACACATGGAATTGGGTCCTGGTTTTCTGGCAAACGGATCCTCACTTAAAATTTTAAATAGTTAAAAGTGTGGATCGGTGATAAGTGACGAATAACACACATGTAACTGCCTGAGGATCTATAGTGCAGATGGCCAAAGGTCCACTTTCGGCAAGAAAGGTTGAGGGAAGTGTATGACATAAAATTTATGCAGATAAAATCAGATCCTAATGAGGACTAAATGTTAATGTTGTGACTTATAAAACTGAAAGAAGTTATGTCAACGACAAAGCCAATATATATAGCAACATGGTGAATAGTGCTTCGATAGAAGCAATATGTAAAGCAATTTGATTTGCAAAAGCATCAGCGTGTGCTACGAAAGCAAACGCATAAAGTCAGTGAAAGACTGTGTCAACGCGCACTTTTATCAGCTAAGAGTTAAAAGAGAAAACGACTCTGAAATGTGCGTATGAAGGTGACATAATAATTTGTTTTATTCATGTAAAAACTTTTATATTTAGTGTATTAAGATTACGGCTGTGCAACAAAGATGACTTCACGGGATAATGTGAATATTAATGTCATGAGAAGTAAAAATGTGTTACAGTTAGCGATCACTGTGAACACTACAGTGAGTGTGGACAAAAGTAAATCTACCTTTGGACACCAACCATAGTGACAGGTAGATGATTCAGTGTGTACGCACGTCTTGTGAACAACGGTACGGAGTTGGAATTTGTGTAATGTGACTACATGAGTTTACAGGACACACTAACAGTGCGAAACTTTGATAGTCATGAACCAATAGACTATGTAATTCTCAAAGGAATTAAACAGAGAATACATCGTGTTCCGCAAACTAGACTAATGATTGCTCGGAAAACTAAACACATTACAGAACATTAAAACGAACATTCATGTACGAATATCGAATGAATGGACCACTAAATAAGCCTCTTTTCCCACTAGCCAATAACATCTGTTACGTAAATAGTTAAAATTAATGCTAGCGCGCGTTATTTCATGTTCACGCCCATGAAATGGACATGATGCTGAGATGGCGCGAGAGCAGAGGCGAGTCAGCTGATCGGAGAGCCAACGGCCGCAGCCCAACAATCGATTGTCCGCTCCGTCAACTGTTAACTGCAGTATCGTCGCACCACCGTCTTCGTCACACCGGCGTCGCAACGGCTGAAAATCGGCGATCGACGAATTATCGACGACTTGTATTACGTGTGATGAGTGTACATGTGTTGTGGTAACAAACTTCAGTAGTATCAATCGAAGTGCGTGTTCCACTATAAGTGAAAAATGCTCAGCTTATCACCTACCAGAAGATTGTTCTTTATTTCCATTTGTGTGATCATAATTTCACTGTGTTCTCCTGTTGTATTCTTTGATGTGGTTCACTGGGGGAACATTCGAACATGTCCTTGAGTAGAAGCAAGATGTAAATTGGGAGTTTTGGAGACTGGATAAATGTGGCCATACAGTTCGAAGACCCTGGTTTTTAACTCCCGGTTTTCCCATGCCGGCGAACCTAAATAGGGAGGTTAAATAAAGTCATTTTTCGACGAGATTTGTTAATACCTTTCCGGACTGAAACATCTGCCACACGGGAGGGAAGTACTGTAGTTACCCTCCCTTAGAATTAGGCAAAGCACATATGTTAATTACTATTGTGTGCAAACGACATTTGGAAAAGTCATTGAAGAAACATACATGTACAATGTTGTGGAATTTGAAACTATAATCGAACAGTACCATGGTCTGACTGGTGCGCATAAATAATTTAGTCCAGGCCATCCCAGGGGGCTATTGTACTGTCTCTCCCGAAAAGGTCATGAATTCGAAGTGCGTAAATGCCACGTATCGATAATCATTGTATGAATAGCTAGCGATCTATGCCAAAGAGTAAACAAATGCATTATTTTGCAATGTATGCATATTCTATGGACATTCGAGATTCTGTGACTGACCTTTTTTTGTGTTCTTAAGTTCTTGGAATCGAAGAGGAAAGAACGATTGTCTGAGGTTCATCTTGCTGTAACAGTCTATGTAAGTTGTAAACGAAACGAAAATATAGTTGCTCATGACTTTAAATTTGTGTACGGTACGCAATGATTTGTAAACCTAAACCTTGCTTGTCCTGAGTAGACGTGACCTTAAAGGAACATTGACCATTGTTAGGCGCCATACTAAAAAAATAATTAGTAACTTTCTTTCAGCTCATCTGCGAGACGTGCCGCCGGTTAGGACACTAAACTTTCTTTCAGATTCCACAAGCTATGCGGCCGCTACGAATAATTTAATATATTTCATTTTCAGATTTTCTCATGGTTGCGAGTTAACATCCCAGGCAGAAGAGCCTAGTCACAGGGTTCTAAGTCTAGTATAAGATTTCATCAGCAAAATATTATGCTCGTTACCTTATATTGGTATTCGAGACGAAACCACTATCTGAAGTTACGGGTTTTATCTGAAGTTACGGGTTTTATTACTTTGCATTGAACTGACCCACGAAATATTATTTGGTGATATAAGCAAATGAGTTTCAGCTATACGTTTGATATATGTTCGGGAAGATCTGTGAAGATTTAAGAGAGAGACGATTAATTATTTATAATCCCGTAACCACTCTGAGTACTGAGCTAGTTTGTTGATTGCTGATCCACGTCGGACTAAATTAAATTGCATTACACTGTTCATAGTATTATTAGAGTTATTTCTCTTTTGTTCTGACGCCACTTTATTAATAGCAATCAAAGCATATATAACTTTTTATAAAAAATTTCATTACAATATTCTGCTGAGTAGCTTCCATAATCAGCACCCCAATTGCGGCTTTGCCTGCTGTTACTCGCATCTTAAATAACTAGGGAATGCTCGGCTCGGTTTGTAGAAGAACATCTCATTAATATGGTGGGGCCGAGCCACACATGTCTGTTTGCATATCCAGAAGTTAACTCGCTGCTAATAATAATCTGTAGTTGTGAACCTGCAATCAGGTAGCCTATGCGAATTAATAGAATAAACAGACATATTAAATAAGAGATAAATAAATAAATAAATAATAAAAAGGGTTCTACAATGTCGTCTGTAATTGATGAAGACTATACAAGAGATTTCTGTTAAATTATGCTTATTCGTGAAAATCTGTCTCGGATAAACGGAAAGTAACCATAAGATAACCACTTATAATACAGACAGAAATAATCTTATTAAACGCAGTAAAGCTGTGTTGTGAGCGTTACGAGAACGTTAGCAGAAAACCAAGTTGAATTGTCATCCAAAACATGCATCAAACTACATTTGTAACCACAATACGCGAAAATATTCACCAGCTCAAAATAATTCAGAGTTCAGCATGACGATTTAGACATGTTCTGTTTATTCTCAGTTCGCAAATGCACTCGGAAGAGTTAAAGCTCTGCACTTGAGTACATTTAGACCTCATGAGAAATAGAGTTCTCTTCGATCGTTAGAATATTATAATGGCCGTTCACTGCCCAGAATCAATCACTTTAACAACCGAATAAACACATTACCACAGGTAGGTGTGCCTTCTTCCCGATCGCAGCACGAAGTGTTTTCTTCAAGACCTCAACATCACGTGTCCCAGACGCTCCCTTGAGTGCGCCACTCCAAAAGTGTTTGTCACCTCAGGACTCCAGCAGTGTTCTGCCACTGTGTGCTTCTCCATCGGCTGAAGGCAGTCCCCACCAAAACTACGACGCTTTCATGTTCTACAGACATACGTTTGACTCAACGCGACGACTTTCCATGCTAAACTAATATATAATACCAATAATTAAATAAAAAATTGTTATAAACATTCTGTCACACTCATAAATTCACTCACATTAAATGACAACATGTTGTTGTTGTTGTGGTCTTCAGTCCTGAGACTGGTTTGATGCAGCTCTCCATGCTACTCTATCCTGTGCAAGCTTTTTCATCTCCCAGTACCTACTGCAACCTACATCCTTCTGAATCTGCTTAGTGTGTTCATCTCTTGGTCTCCCTCTACGATTTTTACCCTCCACGCTGCCCTCCAATACTAAATTGGTGATCCCTTGATGCCTCAGAACATGTCCTACCAACCGATCCCTTCTTCTGGTCAAGTTGTGCCACAAACTTCTCTTCTCCCCAATCCTATTCAATACTTCCTCATTAGTTATGTGATCTACCCATCTAATCTTCAGCATTCTTCTGTAGCACCACATTTCGAAAGCTTCTATTCTCATCTTGTCCAAACTATTTATCGTCCATGTTTCACTTCCATACATGGCTACACTCCATACGAATACTTTCAGAAATGACTTCCTGACACTTAAATCAATATTGGATGTTAACAAATTTCTCTTCTTCAGAAACGCTTTCCTTGCCATTGCCAGCTTACATTTTATATCCTCTCTACTTCGACCATCATCAGTTATTTTGCTCCCCAAATAGCAAAACTCCTTTACTACTTTAAGTGCCTCATTTCCTAATCTAATTCCCTCAGCATCACCCGACTTAATTAGACTACATTCCATTATCCTTGTTTTGCTTTTGTTGATGTTCATCTTATATCCTCCTTTCAAGACACTGTCCATTCCATTCAACTGCTCTTCCAAGTCCTTTGCTGTCCCTGACAGAATTACAATGTCATCGGCAAACCTCAAAGTTTTTATTTCTTCTCCATGAATTTTAATACCTACTCCTAATTTTTCTTTTGTTTCCTTTACTGCTTGCTCAGCATACAGATTGAACAACATCGGGGAGAGGCTACAACCCTGTCTCACTCCCTTCCCAACCACTGCTTCCCTTTCGTGTCCCTCGACTCTTATAACTGCCATCTGGTTTCTGTACAAATTGTAAATAGCCTTTCGCTCCCTGTATTTTACCCCTGCCACCTTTAGAATTTGAAAGACAGTATTCCAGTCAACATTGTCAAAAGCTTTCTCTAAGTCTACAAATGCTAGAAACGTAGGTTTGCCTTTCCTTAATCTTTCTTCTAAGATAAGTCGTAAGGTCAGTATTGCCTCACGTGTTCCAGTGTTTCTACGGAATCCAAACTGATCTTCCCCGAGGTTGGCTTCTACTAGTTTTTCCATTCGTCTGTAAAGAATTCGTGTTAGTGTTTTGCAGCTGTGACTTATTAAGCTGATAGTTCGGTAATTTTCACATCTGTCAACACCTGCTTTCTTTGGGATTGGAATTATTAAATTCTTCTTGAAGTCTGAGGGTATTTCGCCTGTTTCATACATCTTGCTCACCAGATGGTAGAGTTTTATCAGGACTGGCTCTCCCACGGCCGTCAGTAGTTCCAATGGAATATTGTCTACTCCGGGGGCCTTGTTTCGACTCAGGTCTTTCAGTGCTCTGTCAAACTCTTCACGCAGTATCATATCTCCCATTTCATCTTTATCTACATCCTCTTCCATTTCCATAATATTGTCCTCAAGTACATCGCCCTTGTATAGACCCTCTATATACTCCTTCCACCTTTCTGCTTTCCCTTCTTTGCTTAGAACTGGGTTTCCATCTGAGCTCTTGATATTCATACAAGTAGTTCTCTTATCTCCAAAGGTCTCTTTAATTTTCCTGTAGGCGGTATCTATCTTACCCCTAGTGAGATAGGCCTCTATATCCATACATTTGTCCTCTAGCCATGCCTGCTTAGCCATTTTGCACTTCCTGTTGATTTCATTTTTGAGACGTTTCTATTCCTTTTTGCCTGTTTCACTTACTGCATTTTTATATTTTCTCCTTTCATCAATTAAATTCAGTATTTCTTCTGTTACCCAAGGATTTCTACTAGGCCTCGTCTTTTTACCTACTTGATCCTCTGCTGCCTTCACTATTTCATCCCTCAAAGCTACCCATTCTTCTTCTACTGTATTTATTTCCCCCATTCCTGTCAATTGCTCCCTTATGCTCTCCCTGAATCTCTGTACAACCTCTGGTTCTTTTAGTTTATCCAGGTCCCATCTCCTTAAATTCCCACCTTTTTGCAGTTTCTTCAGTTTTAATCTACAGGTCATAACCAATAGATTGTGGTCAGAGTCCACATCTGCCCCTGGAAATGTCTTACAATTTAAAACCTGGTTCCTAAATCTCTGTCTTACCATTATATAATCTATCTGATACCTTTTAGTATCTCCAGGATTCTTCCATGTATACAACCTTCTTTCATGATTCTTAAACCAAGTGTTAGTTATGATTATGTTGTGCTCTGTGCAAAATTCTACAAGGCGGCTTCCTCTTTCATTTCTGTTCCCCAATCCATATTCACCTACTATGTTTCCTTCTCTCCCTTTTCCTACACTCGAATTCCAGTCACCCATGACTATTAAATTTTCGTCTCCCTTCACAATCTGAATGATTTCTTTTATTTCATCATACATTTCTTCAATTTCTTCGTCATCTGCAGAGCTAGTTGGCATATAAACTTGTACTACTGTAGTAGGTGTGGGCTTCGTATCTATCTTGGCCACAATAATGCGTTCACTATGCTGCTTGTAGTAGCTTACCCGCATTCCTATTTTCCTATTCATTATTAAACCTACTCCTGCATTACCCCTATTTGATTTTGTGTTTATAACCCTGTAGTCACCTGACCAGAAGTCTTGTTCCTCCTTCCACCGAACTTCACTAATTCCCACTATATCTAACTTCAACCTATCCATTTCCCTTTTTAAATTTTCTAACCTACCTGCCCGATTAAGGGATCTGACATTCCACGCTCCGATCCGTAGAACGCCAGTTTTCTTTCTCCTGATAACGACATCCTCTTGAGTAGTCCCCGCCCGGAGATCCGAATGGGGGACTATTCTACCTCCGGAATATTTTACCCAAGTAATGTAATCATACAGTAAAGCTGCATGCCCTCGGGAAAAATTACGGCTGTAGTTTCCCCTTGCTTTCAGCCGTTCGCAGTACCAGCACAGCAAGTCCGTTTTGATTATTGTTACAAGGCCAGGTCAGTCAATCATCCAGACTGTTGCCCTTGCAACTACTGAAAAGGCTGCAACATATTGACGTTAAATATTGTTTAAAAGTTGTTTATAACTGCTTGGTCTAAGCACCTTTTGGCACCCTTTTCAATAACGGTGTCAGCTAGTTTATGTGACTCACTATTTAATAAATTAACGTGGTTTTATATTATCGACTGTAATTATATTTAAATAAAGCTATTGCCAAAATAGTATCATATTCCTTGAAAAAACTACAGAAGTATGGCTAGATATGGGATTCTCATGCTACATTCAGTTGCTGTGTTATTGTTGAGGATATGATATTCTAACAAATGCTTGCCTAATGAAAATGTAATATATGAATATATAAAATAGTTACGAATATGTGACTTTCAAGGATGATAGCTATAGTGCAAGCAATCATCTGAGATATCTTTTGTTGAAATCGAATAAAGCACTTAAAAGTTCTCACTTCTAAGGTTCACTGTTACAATATTTAGTCACCACACATAATTGACTTTTGTATTTTGAAAGATATTGAAAATACTATTGTTTCATTGGATGTGCCTCATTTATCTGGGATCGCTGGTGCATTCAGATTTTCTTTATTATAAAAGTGTGATTTATTATGGAATTTCTTTGTACCTAGGTCAACCAGCAATGTCTGCTCTGAATGGCCTGGCCCAGCCATACCATGCTCTCATCCTTGGCTCGACAGGTTAGTGCACATCCGTACAAAATCAATTTTCCTTACAGCCTACCAATTCTAGGCTGCTAAATATCTCACTTGCGTACTCATAACGCCCTACGACATAGGTCGTTGTGAGTATCTTTATTAATTTCTAATACTTATTCGTGACTCTAGAATTGTTCTTGGGGTTATTTATTGAATGTGGCGTAGTAGAAGCTTATGAGGGACGTTGTTTAACAGTTAGAAAAGAAGTGTAGGATGCAAAGATTTCTAATATTTGCGATATTTTACTGTCGTTGGATTTAACAATGAGTTACAGGCAGCTGAGGCAGCTGGAAATATTTGTGCCAAGTATGAGGTAACTGCACCGCAAAGTAACATCAGAAAACGGTTTTCTCCTTTCAAGTAGGATCACTTCGATGTGAATTGTTTTCCACGTTCAAGAATATAAGTTGTCCTTGATGAATGACATTCTTTCCAGATTGTTGGCAAATATTATTACCTGAGATATTTAACCTTCCTGGGCCAGTAGCATTCAGTGGGAAATGCTTAAGAAAAAAGAAATGAGGGACGAGCCTTTCAATAACCGGATCATTAGAGTTGAAGCAGAAGCTCAGATTCTGGAAGATGGGGAATGAAGCATTCTACCCTTTGCGAAGATTTAAGGAAATAACAGGAAACTTAAATCTCGCTGGTCAGACATTGAAAGATAATCATCTTTGGCCCTAACGGAAAATATTTGATGCTCATGCCAGTGTGAGTCCACAAAATTTAATTTTATACATCTGATGGTACCGAGAAGGAGCTACAAACTGCAATCCAGGGTCTTTTCCAACTCAAAGGGTATCTGTTGCCAACAACTGAAACGTGTTGCAGTCGCCATGCAAGAAAAACAGTCAAGGAAACTACATGAAGTGTTGGCACTGGCCGACAACGCCGTCTGCATTCTACTCATTTCACTGGTTAACCTATCCAGGATTACGGCTGGAAAAGAGTCACTACCGCACGTATTTCTCCGCTCTCAAACATTTTTCTTTCTCGCTCTATATCAAACAATCACCAACAAAATTTATTTGAGGTCCAAAATGCACTCTAAACTAGAATTAATGACGTTTTTAGCTCTGAACCAGTAGCTCTCTACATGCGTTGAATCGAAAACTGATCATCATTACATTGTTTCTTTATTTTACAGGTCCGTCCTGACCACACAAACTTTTACACTTTACTATTACCGGATTCGGCTGCTGCCATCTTCAGATCTGTTACCAACAAAAATAGTTTGAGACCTGGATCTCTCCTGGCGTATACAATTTTCAAACAACTTACGGGAATGTGCCCCGACATTTTCACGGCACAAACTGCGGTTTGCTGTTGTTGTTGTGGTCTTCAGTCCTGAGACTGGTTTGATGCAGCTCTCCATGTAACCCTATCCTGTGCAAGTTTCTTCATCTCCCAGTACCTACTACAACCTACATCATTCTGAATCTACTTAGTGTATTCGTCTCTTGGTCTCCCTCTACGATTTTTACCCTCCACTCTGCCCTCCAATACTATACTGGTGACCCCTTGATGCCTCAGAACATGTCCTACCAACCGATCCCTTCTTCTAGTCAAGTTGTGCTACAAATTTCTCTTCTCCCCAATTGTATTCAATACCTCCTCATTAGTTATGTGATCTACTCATCTAATCTTCAGCATTCTTCTGTAGCACCACATTTCGAAAACTTCTATTCTCTTCTAAACTATTTATCGTCCATGTTTCACTTCCATACATGGCTACACTCCATACAAATACTTTCAGAAACGACTTCCTGACACTTAAATCCATACTCGATGTTAACAAATTTCTCTTCTTCAGAAACGCTTTCCTTGCCATTGCCAGTCTACATTTTATATCTTCTCTACTTCGACCATCATCAACTGCAGTTTGTGCCTTGAAAATGGTAGGGTGTCCTCCCGCCGAAATATCGACAGTCACTGTGAAAATTACTTGGCTGAATTCCCTAAGTTGTTTGAAAACAAAAATAGCGTGTAATCGACTAAGCTGACGCAAAATCTATAAAAGGCCTGGTGCTACATAAGAAAGATCAAAAGTGTTTACATGATTAACAGCCATGTATACAAGCCACACATACATAAAATATTCTGATGTAGTATCGATGTCAAACTAAACATGTAGGTACATAGTAAGTGCTGGTGACCAGAATGCGTCTGGTATTTATACAAAGAAGCTGAGGCCAGCAGAGGGCACTACAGCTAGGGTACATGATCAACCAGTATCGTAAATGTATTGGTTAAAATGAGGTATGTGTAGTCATTAACTAAAATTACTTTACATGGCAAAACGAACGTCTGACAATAAACCATGTACGAGCATACTATACGTTGAATTAGATCCATACTTAAAATCCACATAAAAATGCAAATACTAATAATGTGAAGCTCATAGCCTGGCAAGGTAAAACATACAATTGTATAAAAGCCAGTATAAAAAGGGATAAGATTAAAAACACATCTACAAAATGAAATCTTCTAGCCTGGCAGATCAATTACCGTAAACGTAATTGTAAGGTAATTAACGAAACAATGATTATTAATTAAAAACTAAAAACCGATAGTCGATAATACATCCGGAATGTGGTCTCAATGACGGCACGTCATGGTTTCTCTGTATGACGTGCTTGTTTTTCTGCAGTGGAACTTGCGGAGGAAATCCCGGTCTCCTCGTCGCCGGCACACGCGACCGCACGCCAATCCGCTGGGGGAACTCGACGCTGCTCAAACTGGTACGTTTCTGAATACATCAAAATAAGCATTTAGTTTAAACTCATTCTGTTCATTCAGCAGTAATTCCGGTTGCCGTTTTCAGTCAGATATAAGGAAAACAATTGACAACAATATCTTTTTGTTTCCAGATGAAAAAGAGAAACGTAGATTAAAAATGATGAAACTGTCCATTCCTGTGCTTCGTTCGCAAATCAAATTACACAAGAGAGGAGAAGCGATTCTGCCGATTATTAAAATATGTCATGTCCCAATTACAATTTGAACCGGGAGCGGAACAAGAAACTGAGAGCAGCGTATACTTATAAAAGTCATTCAATGTCAAGAATAGTTATGAATTTGCAAAGGACGTTAAGGATGTACCAATCCCAGCTGGAGCTACATTGGCTTCTTTTGACATTGTTAACCCGTTTAACAGTGTCCTAGTAAATGATACGTTGGAGATCATAACGAAGAATTTGCTAAGGTATAAGAAGATTAGTCAGGGCGTAATAGTAGAACTTTTGGAAATTTTAGAACTTGTGTTCTCATTTAATTACTTTAAGTTTATCGATAAGATTTTTTATCAGAAGGACGGACTCGCAATGGGCAACAGTTTGTCTGGTACTTTAGCTGAGATATTTTTAAATGAGCTAGAAAATAAGTTTTTTGAACAAAATCCTGACGTCTGCAAAAAAAACTGTCACGTAGACGACAACATATTACTGTACTAGGGTGACGAAAGTGAAATACGCGAGATAGCAGAATGAATGGGTGGGATGCACAAAAAAATTAAATTCACTGTGGAACTGGAAGAAGAAGGAAGTGTAAGATTTTTGGATCTTAGATTAACTAAAAGGGTTGGAAGGCATACGATAAGCACATTAAGAAGACGACGGCCACTAACACGATTATAAATGTGAAATTGTGTCACCCTAAGAAGCATAAATTTGCATACTTCAGAACTATGATCAACAGGATGCTAAAACTGCCACTCACCCCTTATGACGAAGGGGAAGAATTAAGTGTGATTAGACAAGTAACCAAGGCAAATGGATATAATGATCGTGATATAATGAACATAATAAACTAAAATGAAAAATATGTGACAAGAAGGAGACAATAGAACTAGAGGGCAAGAAGTTCTTTGCAATGTCACGCAATGGTCCATTTTCCGACAGAATTAGGCTTTCAGAAAAACGGACATAATAATTGGATTTCGATCGAAAAGTACAGTTGGTTGTAAGCTACGCTACAAAGTTGGCTACAATAGCAACAAATATTTGGAAGCTGGGGTCTATAAGATCAGCTGCCAAGACTGTGACAAGTTTAATATCGGTCAGACAGGAAGGAATTTCTAGAATCGTTTTAGAGAGCATACGTATAACCAAAATAAGAGCGGTTTCGGTACACATTTGGCCAGAGAAAAACATTTGGTAGGAGAAAGACAATAACATGAAAGTGTTACACAGAGCACCAAACGGGCAGTTACTGAACCTACTCGAGGAAATGGAGATTTATGTGCACAGAAAACGACAACCAGAATTCCCGCTGAATGAACAGAATGAGTTTAACCTAAATGCTTATTTTGATGTATTCATAAACGTACCAGTTTGAGCAGCGTCGAGTCCCCCCAGCAGATTGGCGTGCAGTCGTGTGTGCCGACGACGAGGAGACTGGGCCTTACTCCGCAAGCTCCGCAGCAGGAAAACAAGCACGTCATACAGAGAAACCACGACGTGCCGTCATTGAGACCACATTCCGGATGTATTATCGACTATCGGTTTTCAGTTTTTAATTGATAAGCACTGTTCATTAATTAATTTCCAATTACGTTTATGGTAATTGATGTCAGGCTCGAAGGTAGATGTGTTACATAGAGCGACGTTTTTATATTTGCTTTTATACAATTGAATTTTTTCCTTTCCAGGCCAGGAGCTTCAAATTATTAGTATTTGCATTTTTATGTGGATTTTAATTATGGATCTGATTCCACGTTTAGTATGTTAGAACATGGTTTATTGTCAGACGCTCGTTTGGCCATGTGAAGTAATTTTAATACATGACTAAGCATACCACATTTTAACCATTACATTTGCGATACTGGTTAATCATGTAGCCTAGCTATAGTGCCCTCTGCTGCCCTCAGCTTCTTTGTTTAAATACCAGACGCTTGCTAATCATCGAAATGTTCAAATGTGTGTGAATCCTATTGGACTTAACTGCAAAGGTCATCAGTCCCTAAGCTTACACACTACGTAACCTAAATTATCCTAAGGACAAACACACCCACCCATGTCCGAGGGAGAACTCGAAGGTCCGCCGGCTAATCATCACCAGCAGTTACTATGTACTTACGTGTTTAATCTGACGTTGATACTACATCAGAATATTTTATGGTATGAATGGCTGCTATACATGGCTGTTCATCATGTAAACACTATTGTGTGTTTCATACACAGCACCAGGCCTTTTATAGATTTAGCGTCAGCTTAGTTGGTTACACACTTTTTTTAAAACAGATCTGAAGATGGTAGTAATTGAAACCGATAATAATGAAGTGTAAACGTTTGTTTGATCAAGATGGACCCGTAAAGTGCCAAAAATATGATCACGGACTCATTTTCAGACTTAATTTCTTCAATTGATTACATTGTTTTACTTCATGGAGAGTTAGTATTGGTGGTACCATTCTCTCTTATGTCTTTACGTTATATTCCATAAACCGACGTGGAACGCTATAAACATATGTACACTGATCGGCCAGAACGTTATGACCACCTTCCTATTGGGCGGTATGTCCACCTTTGACACATATATCAGCGGCGACGCATCATTGCATGGAAACAATGAGGCCTGGGTAGGTTCTGGAGTAAGTTAGCACCATTTCTGCACACACAGGTCACCTAATTCTGGGAGGGGGACGATAACCTATGACGTCACGCTCAAACACATCCCAGATATGTCAGAACGTGTTCAGATATGGCGAGTTCGAGGCCTGCACATCAATTGCAAGTCGCCACTGTTGCCTCAAACCTCTCCATCACACTCCTGGCCTTGTGGCATGGCGCATTATCTTGTTGAAAAATTCTACTGCTGTCGGGAAGCATGATCGTTATGAACAACCCAGCCATGTTGACAGAAGCTGGTATTATTTGCAGTATGATTGATACTATAGATTTTTCACAATGTACATTATGGGATTAGTTGTATTCTTGATATAAAATCATAAATCTGTTAACCCAATATTACACCTAAAGTGAGCAGCATTCAGAATATTTATTCGAGTTGGTAAGAAAGTATCGAGTGAATTTAGTAGGATGACTTTGAAACGTTCCAAGAAGTAAACTGATGGTCACGTTATTGCCAGACATATTTTACGATGTTGCCCTTCTCCGTTAAAATAGCGGCAGGAAAAATGCAATTCTTCAGCCAATGCATTTCTTGAGTTGGCTAGGACTTGGGAAGCTCGCGCTTCCAAGACGCGACTATCCCGGCTGGCAACACGAAGACTGGTAGCCGAAATATTTGAAGCGTAGGTCAATGAGTTTTATTCGCGTTCCTCTAACTGTGATTTTGGTCTAACTGATAAAAAGCATGTTATATGGTCCTTTTTTATGTGAGGCGCTTCGAGACCGTGGGTCCTGCACCACGTCTGTAAGTCATATATCGGCGCTTTTCCGCCATTGTGATTTGGAAGGATATTGTGATCGTCCTCCATTTATGGTACCTACGTACCTTTAAGATTATCAGTTGCTGGGAAAATCTGTTGTGTCACAGATGTGTGGATAGAAAGTTTTAGTAGAATTTGACACAACAGCGAATATGGAGTACAATAAGACAGACATGAAGGGCGTAAGAGCGCTCGTGCATGCAGAGGCAAACGTTAGCTTGGAGGATATAGTCATTGGTGCAGGATCAGAACAGGTAGACGTGGATAGAGAAGGTACTGAGCAAGCTCAAGGGGATGTCGAAAGAAGAGGAACAGATGTGAAGGGGTCTGAACGATAAATGTATAAAAATACATATTCGGGTTTTTTTTGCTTAAATGTTGTGGGGGCACGTAGAATTTTTGGGCCATAGTGACGTAAATAATAATAATAATAAAATGATGATAGGATCGCAGTAATTTTAAATGGAATCGGAGGCAATGAGGCATCCCTTTCCTACATGATATATTTTGTCTTATTAAACAGCGGTGTGAGCGTTAATGTGCAGGACTATGTACACTACTGGCCATTAAAATTGCTACACCAAGAAGAAATGCAGATGATAAACGGGTATTCATTGGACAAATATATTATACTAGAACCGACATGTGCTTACATTTTCATGAAATTTGGGTTCATAGATCCTGAGAAATCAGTACCCAGAACAACCACCTCTGGCCGTAACAATGCCCTTGATACGCCTGGACATTGAGTCAAACAGAGCTTGGATGGCGTGTACAGGTACAGCTGCGCATGCAGCTTCAACACGATACCACAGTTCATCAAGAGTAGTGACTGACGTATTGTGACGAGCCAGTTGCTCGGCCACCATTGACCAGACGTTTTCAATTGGTGAGAGATCTGGAGAATGTGCTGGCCAGGGCAGCAGTCGAACATTTTCTGTATCCAGAAAGGCCCGTACAGGACCTGCAACATGCGGTCGTGCATTATCCTGCTGAAATGTAGTGTTTCGCTGGGTTCGAATGAAGGGTAGAGCTACGGGTCGAACACATCTGAAATGTAACGTCCACTGTTCAAAGTGCTGTCAATGCGAACAAAAGGTGACCGAGACGTGTAACCAATGGCACCCCATACCATCACGCCGGGTGATACGCCAGAATGGCGATGACGAATACACGCTTCCAATGTGCCAAACACGGATGCGGCCATAATGATGCTGTAAACAGAACCTGGATTAATCCGAAAAAATGACGTTTTGCCACTCGTGCACCCAGGTTCGTCGTTGAGTACACCATCGCAGGCGCTCCTGTCTGTGATGCAACGTCAATGGTAACCGCAGCCATGGTCTCCCACCGAGCGAGGTGGCGCAGTGGTTAGCACACTGGACTCGCATTCGGGAGGACGACGGTTCAATCCCGTCTCCGGCCATCCTGATTTAGGTTTTCCGTGATTTCCCTAAATCGTTTCAGGCAAATGCCGGGATGGTTCCTTTGAAAGGGCACGGCCGATTTCCTTCCCAATCCTTCCCTAACCCGAGCTTGCTGTCCGTCTCTAATGACCTCGTTGTCGACGGGACGTTAAACGCTAACCACCACCACCACCACCATGGTCTCCGAGCTGATAGTCCATTCTGTTGCAAGCGTCGTCGAACCGTTCGTGCAGATGGTTGTTGTCTTGTAAACGTCCCCATCTGTTGACAGGGATCGAGACGTGGCTGCACGAGCCGTCACAGCCATGCGGATACGATGCGTGTCATCTCGACTGCTAGTGATACGATTCCGTTGGATCCAGCACAGCGTTCCGTATTACCCTACTGAACCCACCGATTCCATATTCTGCTAACAGTCATTGGATCTCGACCAACGCGAGCAGAAATGTCGCGATACGATAAACCACAATCCCGCTAGGCTACAATACGACCTTTATCAAAGTCGGAAACGTGATGGTACGCATTTCTCCTCCATACACGAGGCATCGCAACAACATTTCACTAGGCAACGCCGGTCAACTGCCGTTTGTGTATCAGAAATCGGTTGGAAAGTATCTTCATGTCAGGAGATTGTAGGTGTCTCCACCGGCGCCAACCTTATGTGAATGCTCTGAAAAGCTAATAATTTGCATATCACAGCATCTTCTTCATGTCGGTTGAATTTCGCGTCTGTAGCACGTAATCTTCGTGGTGTAGCAATTTTAATGGCCAGTAGTGTATTTCTTCTTTTTGGGTACCTTATTTGCGAAATCTGCGTAGGCGCAATTCGATACTATCTCCTAAGCACGTTCGTTGCACCTCATACCTACCGTTCATGTGTAAGGAGTGATGAATGCTTGCGTAATTAGTGGGCTGACCATGCAATTGAGTGGTAACAGATCGAAGCTGAGGCTGATGCCCACCACGGGTATGATAGCGTAGACGAGGATGATGATCACAAAACGACGCGAGAATGATCTAGAAGACAGGCCGCACGACGAGGACTAGAATACAGCAAATTCAGGCATGCCTAGCCGACCAACCTCACGATCAAGTTACGCAACTCCTCACGCAACTATAGGGTGGCAAAGGAACAAAGTGGGAACGATTTGTTCACGTTCTTGAAGAAAATGGAATCAAGGACAGTAGAGGGGGAAGAAGAATTCAAGAAAAAACTATAAAATGAGGAAAGAGAAGCAGGCGAAAGGGAAAAACAGTGAAAAAGGAGCGGAAGGCAGGCCAGTGAAGAGAAAAGAACAGAGGGCACAAATAGTGACCGAGAAGATCAAATCGGAAGTGAACAGGTAGCAACAACAGCGATCAGAGACGCGAAGAAGGCTCATGCAGCGATCAAGACGTTAAGAGAGCAAGGTCGCGAGATAAAGCAAGAAACAGATTAGGCAAACATGAAACGCATCGTTCGCAGTGACGAAATTTCGAATGATTTTATTAAATTATGTTAGCACATGGAACAAATATCACGAGACGATAGAACAAGTGGTATAAACAACTGCATACCACTACGCCGAACTAACGAGCACCTCAGCAATATGACAAGTCCTGTAGTAAGCGACGTAGGCATTAAGATTTCGGAGTCAGTATCAGACAGAACGTCAGAAGCATCATTACGCCGACGTATGAACGATACGTTCGATTTTAAGCATTTTGTGTCCTTCAGAAAATTCCAGAACTACAGAGACAGCGAGAATACCCTACACCCGAAGATCTTCATTTATCAGTTTGACCTCTCCACAGTGGCCACTCGACTGCAAACTAGATTTTGTACGTGGGCATCTCGAGGGAAGCGTCGCAAATGAATGCATTTGATCACGGTAACATGCTCATTATAGAAGGAATTCAGGGTTGGGTTCTGGGCAAACTATTGGTCGACCAAGACGCAGATACGCATTAAACATGAGATCATGTTTACAAGGATCTGATCGCCTCAGGATTTAGGAGTCCTGTCAAATTCTTCGAAGCTCTGGTCAAAAAGAACCAGTTCCTTGATCAGTGTACAGATGCCGAAATAATCCGCTTCTGCCATATGAAGCGCCTACCACACCACCAACAAAATATTGGTTGGCAAATGTGCTAACGATATTGAATCCTTTAAAAATATCCTGCGAGAATTGGAATACTTGCTGGATGAACAGAGCACGACTGAAAGAAAACGTGGGCTTGATCACCGATACAACATCTGGCAGAAGAGAAGCAACTCCAAAGAAGGACATGCAAACAAAGATGGAACCTCAGGTGTCGACAGACAGAACAGCAACCGCCCACACCGAACAGGGGGCTGGAACAACCAGCACTACCACCAAAATGATGAAGACAGTTCACACACAATTAGTTTGCTCCTGAACAAGAGGGGGTACAAGGAGAGGTAGTTGAACGTGTCCTACCTAACCCTAACAGCAGTCATCAACAAGGAACGCCTCGCGTTATATCCGGAGCGATATTGGGAAGCGGATCCACAGTATGCCACGTCTATGATAGGGTTTGAAGGTGAATCCGCCACGTATAATATCCAGAGCGATGTTGGGATGCAGATCCACAATAACCACATCTGGGATAGAGGTTGAAGGTGGACCTGCCATTCGGAGATGTGTTCTATTTTCGAAGTTGGATCCACCAGCGGGGTATCCACATTCGAATGCTAGCTCGGGTCTGGTCTGGGTCATGGGAGCTTCTGCGACGCAAACATACAGTAAACATTGCAACTGTAGGCTATGTGACTGGAGGTGACTGGATGCATTCGAGAACAGTGCTATACTATGCCACCCGAACATAAAATAGTACATTTGCGCTAGGTGTTGGCATCTGTACTACATTTACAAGTTATTTTACAATACGGAACGGGAAATGATGTCATAATCGTATGGGGAGAAGTGACTTAAAATCGGTAAAATAACGAAAAATTACGGAAAATACGTGTAAACTGAGAGAAATTTCGCAGAAATGCTGGTAAATTGAGGGAGTACTTGCATGTCTTCTGCTTGGTGCAGAACAGTTCTTGTACATGGGAACGAGTATGTGACAGCAAGAGTAATACGAGAAAACGTTGACATGGAAGCGCCGGGAACCAGGGAAAAGTCAATTTTTTTCGAAGAGACAATATTCTGCTTCATATCTATTGAGGTGATACACGCGCGTTGATTGCTGTCTTTGATGCTTTCATGGAAAAAAGAGAACGATCTACATCTAAACTTACTTTCATCTGCGTTAAAGGATGACGCTGATTGAGCGTTTCAGACGGAGTTGTAATCGTACGATTTCATGGTGAACTGATGATGGATTCTAGAGAGAGAGAGAGAGAGAGAGAGAGAGAGAGAGAGAGAGGGAGAGAGAGAGAGAGGGTGACGTTGCTGCAGGTCATTTGACCATTTTATCCGTTGTTCTCTTGGTACGCTTCAGTTGTGTGGCAGAACCTGCGTTCGACTCGTATACAACAGCGTGTTCTGTGTGTGTCTTAGAGCACTGTCCGCTTACAGTCACAAACAGCAAACTTGTCGAACATCAGACGACTTCCATCTCATGTGCGATGAGACACGACCATCCTGTTTCGACACATTCCTCTAGATGTACAAAGATATATGCGACGTACTCTGTCCCCCTGCCGCATCTTGGGCATAAAATCGAATCTTCAGTTTCATAACTATAGTGATTCTAAGTTAGCGACACGTGTTTTGAGGTACTGGAATCCCCGTGTATACATCTGCTTGGCAGATGTCCTGTTTACGGTGTTTGTGGCGGCATGACGTGCAGTTTTATGGTTCAAATGGCTCTGAGCACTATGGGACTTAACATCTTAGGTCATCAGTCCTCTAGAACTTAGAACTACTTGAACCTAACTAACCTAATCACAACACACACATCCATGCCCGAGACAGGATTCGAACCTGCGACCGTAGCAGTCACGCGGTTCCGGACTGAAGCGCCCAGAACCGCACGGCCACCGCGGCCGGCTCGTGCAGTTTTACATGTCAGACACCGCTGATATGCGTTTGTCTGTTTCCTTGTAAGAGGCATTCTCCGTTAGTAACGATCATTTTATAGGAGTGATGCGAGAATAGTATAATTTCCGAATCGTGATCGGATGTGAACAATGGGGGCTATACACCTTTGCAAAGCTATATTGTGAATGTATCACAAAGAGTCGATGTTTCACGGAAGTAGTTTTCTTTTTTTCATTGTAAAGTTTGTTGCCATAATTTATCGTTGAGGAACCTGCAAGGAGAATGTATGTTACGCGCTGGAAATATATTTCTTACATTGGGATAGTAATAGCGTTGCATTCCACACGACTAGTAGGTCAGAAACCGCACTGCTCTAACATTATAGCGTGTTTTAAGTGCAGAAACGTGTAGTCTTAGGAGTGCATGTCTTTATATTCTTTCTTACCAATACCATCTTGGTACTGATCCCAGGCACCTGAACAATACTTTAGAATTGATAACGCAGTTGATTTACGTCTGGAGCTCCATCATGCGTAAAAACCACCCGTTTCCTATTCTTAACCATCTACTATATCATCACAAAACTGTCATATCTACTACTTCACACCGATAAGGGGATCTAACCTCCTCGACATGTGCGCATCTGGAGAAATATTGTGCTCTTGGAAGGGTAGGGGAGATCAGTTACGGACTCAGTTTGCTCTGTCCCTTCACGAAACGTGGAATGTAGCAGTCTGCTTCTGGCCAGCTGCAGATTAAATCAGTGACCGTATTGGAGGGAACATTGGTCAAATGTAACGCGAGGAGATCTTTCAGTCTCCAACTTTATCCTAAGAATGCTCTGTGACTCCATCTGCAGAGGGATACATGGGCAATCGTAATAATAAATTACACACTGTGATCGATGAGTGAGTAGATCGCTGTCTGGTATACTTTGGTTTATGTGTTCGAGAATTGACAATGAATAGGCGTACTGCACAGCCATCAATATACGTCTGCAATGGTACTCGCAAAGTAGAGGATGGGTGGTTTACCGACGATACAGAAATTGAGAAGCATGCTACCGTGTCACTGGTCGGCGTTGTAAAAGACAGGTAAAATTACTCACCTTGATCGCACTATCAACTGTGATGCTTATTACTGTACATCGGTGGTGTCTTTTCCGTCCCATCCATCCACTGGTGCATTGTTGACTACCACATAATAATTTACTGACGTCGCTTGTTTGAGATTGAGAGAGTCTTGATGGAGGGGCAACACCTTCTGGGGGTGGCTAGCACCGGAACAGTGATCACGCACATGGCTGCATTATGAGGAATCAATCGAAATGGAACACAGAGCCATCAGCTATACCGCCACTGTGAAAGATGAGATTAAATGTAGAGGTCGCCGATCAACTTTTGACAGCAGTTTGGAAACGCTCCACAATGCCATGGAACTCTTCCCGTTTCCTTATGTTGTGACTGTCTTTTATTTCAGTCATCCAGTGTGTGTGTTTGTTGTGGGAGCCGTAGCAATATGATTTACACTGTGCGATGTCCAGTTTTCTGTGAGAGCCAATGGATCAAAACGTGTTAATGTCAGTTTAGAACCTGATACAGTCCTTGAAGTTGCGGCTGGAAAAAAGTGAGTGTACCAAGCGTGTTACAATAGAAGAAGCACTGTATCAGGCGACAAAACAGGGACCTTCTCTTGTGGCTGATACTGTAGTCTGTGGGATATGGTACTCCTCCCACAGTACTGACGATGACTGGTCTGTGCAAGTGCCATTTATCACTGCACACCTGCTCCACTAGATCAATACCTGTATATTTAATAGGATCACCACTTATGCTCAATGCCAGCACGCATATGGTAACTATTTTCGATATATCAGAAGAGAGAGATGCGGCAAAAATGTTATCGAGTTCTCTGACGGGTGAAGTTAGGGGAGCTTTTACAGACCGTAGTTTTTCTCTGTAGGATGGTACAGAATAACAATGACAGAATGTTTGGGTGACAGATGTAAATCTTCCCTGAGGGATGCAGATCTCCTTCGGACAGTAGTAGCTGTATGTAGTTTGGAAGCGCATCGCCATGCAGTAGCAAAATCCCTGTCCTTCTTTCAGTTCCTGTATGAGTCCTCCCAATTTACCCAATAAAAAACACCAACGTGACTGTTCATACTGTCTTTAATACTACCTCGTGTTACCGGAGAAAGCTTCGTTTCGGTGTTGCCCTTACACATCATACACCATTGGCAGACCTATGACAACATGTTCCCATTTCCACAGAGTGGTCAAAAGACTGTATGTTGCATTAACTCAGCTCAACTTGTTTATACACGTATTGCAGAAAGTGGTGGATATAGCGCTCTCCGACTTCCGTTCACTTCTGACTTAAACTGGCACGATCACGTGGACGAAGCTGCAGGGAGGCTGGTGCAGAGACTGAGGAACAGTTACAATATGCTGAGGGGATGTCTAAAATTACATTGGAGTTTTGCTGTTACACATAGGTTCGAAATAGGTGACTCGTTTCGAGATACGAGAGTGGCATGAATATTATTCACCAGTGGCTGTAATGAATAAAAGATGTCTCCATAGGATCCAATGCAAGTATGCGATTGAATGTAGAGACACGATTCCAAATTGCACACAGCATTTCTATCAGAAATCGTTACACTATCAGCGACTCTTGTGTGTGCCTGTAAAACCAATACCGCTTTTTAAGTGGGGTGACGGTAACATAGTCGTTGTGTTCGTGTTTTGTAATAGCGTGATTGCCAGCGGTAGAATCCTTCTGTGTTCAGCTTCAAATGTCGGTTCTCAATAGTGTTCTTCAAAAAGAACTTCGTGTTCCCACCAGGGATTCCCATTTGAACTACCTGGTTAGTGTAACCTGACTAGTGAAAATGAAAAATTACTCGCCATGCAAAGTGACTCGCCTGATCAATTTAATTAATTAGGCTACCAATTTAATATCAGTGACATGCCACCTGGCAGGTATAGGCAATTGCTACGGGGACACCACGGATTTGACTCTTCACTTGGTGTTTCTTTCGTTGCAATATCACGTGCAGACCCGGCAGTGACATGTTACAGAAAGACAAATAGAGAAAAAGCACATGTTTCGACGAGAATTTCTCGGATGTTTTTGTTCGGAGATTAGAGTGACATCCGATCTGTCAGTCGCAGGGCCTGAGTGGACACCTGTGCATGGCGCAGCTGTTTCTGAGACCCTCTACGGTGCACCCTGACTACAGGCAGCCTGCAGCCTGCGTGGGTGGCGCAATGGGATGACGGAGGTGGTGCATGCTACTAATCGAAAGATTTTTAACAGTGTAATTACGTGTGATGGTTGTTTCATGATGGTATTCCCTGCACGATCAGAATAAAAATGAAGCCATCGATTTAATTTTTCTTTACAAGACCTGCATCTTCCCAAACAGCAGAGAACGATTGGCAGGAGGTATCCAGCCCCTACAAAGTGAGTTTCTTATAAATAAAGAATATACCCTCTGCTATGTAATTGAATTTCTTGTCATAAGTTCCTTCCTCTCCACCACAGTGCCGCCAATTTCCAGCTAGGAGTGGTGGAGAGGGGAGGGGAGTACTGGGTGGTTTAACAGAAGGGGAGGGATTAATTAATTGATCCATTTAATAAAGTATTCAATCAAATTATAGAATGAGAGGTGGCTGTTCGAATAACTCAGGCCTGAAAGTGTGCCTCTATCAGTGAGAAGGACGGGGGAGGGTTGGAGGTTTCCTGACAGGTTGATGGAGGAGGGAGAGAGGGAAGGGTGAGGTAACAATAGGTTGAGGACCAGTCAGTCAAAAGGAAGGTTTATTCCCAGTGGGTCATAACCTGTCAATCAAAATAGAACAATAGGTGTGCCCCTGAGTGCATAATTGCCCCTGACGTAGGCAATCCACACTTACAATTGCGATGATGCCTCTGTTGCCCTACTACTTATGTACTGTCATCTCTGTAGCAGTCAGACTACCTTCAAATACTCCTGATTTAAAAACACGTACCGCTTCCAAGTCTCTACATTATTTCTAGTTAGCATCCTGCAAATTTATCGAAAAGCGCAGCAAAGATAAAGTTTCCAGAGAATTCTGATGTAAGTCCACGCCTCTACACGGACCAAAGAATTCTTCCATTCTTTGTGGATCAGGAATATAGCTCGGCCAATCCCTGCATGTCCCAAATGTTTGTCTGAGAAACTAAATGTTATGGAAATTAGCCACCACATCCTGCGATATGAGGTTCGTTAAAGTATGGTAAAACCATATTGCTTCCTTAGGAACTGAACTGCTTCATGTCCTGTGGTGTATGCACTGCTCGTATTTTATTGTCTCTTTTTGATTTTCTTTCTGAAACTATATCAATTCTGAGCTTTCCAATGAAATTTCAGAGTACTATTCGGTGTGGAGATTGGAAGCGGTGTGTTTCCAGTTTAGTAGTATGAATTTGAAACTGGGGATTTGATCCGGGTCTACGGATAAATTTTTCTTATAACGATGTAACTGCCTCGTGTAGTGAGATCCCATGGTGCATCACTCCGGTATTGCAGTGATAATTACAGTGGCTGGCAGACACTCTTTACCGTGAACTCAAGTTACCACGGTAAATGTCTGCAACAACATGAGGAGGTCTTCAGTGACATATATTTGGAATTTTTTCGCCGTGTAGGGACAAGTTAGAAACAACAAGTTAGGTTTGATCTCGAAGTATTTGACTGATTTCATCAATCTCTCATAAACTGAATTCATTGACTTTCAGTTTTTTATTTTTATTTTTTCAACTACTCCACTGTGAAGTCAGCAGTAATGTCTATAGTCTCCATCATTGTTGGATTTTCTGGTTTGGGCTATGTATGTGGCCGACAATATTTTTAGTTTTGTATTGTGTGTGAAATCTTATGGAACTTAACTGCTAGGGTCATCAGTCCCTAAGCTTACACACTAATTAACCGAAATTATCCTAAGGACAAACATACACACCCGTGCCCGATGGAGGACTCGAACCTCCGCGGGAACAGCCACACAGTCCATGACTGCAGCGCCCAAGACCGCTCGGCTAATCCTGCGCGGCTATTTTTAGTTAAACAAGCGCCAGTGACCAGTAGTAACAAGAGACAAGTAAATGTGGGCTCAAGCTATCTTTAAAGTGTTATTTAAGCTTTACAGTAGTGTACAAGATCAAACGGAAGTATAATTAGTGTTGTCCACTAAGATGAAGCTGTAAGTACCGTAGTATTTACCGAGGATGTCTGTTCTAATGATCACATTCAATAATTCTCAATGTTAGTATGAACAAATCGGGTCATAAACTATATGCAAACTGTCCTATTAGCAAGAAGATGCATAGAAGTTACATCCCACACTCACATTCTCTTAGTGCCGCGAGATGCATAAAACTACATTTTGTGGGCTCACACTGGCATTTTCTTCAGATATTTTCGGTTATAGGCAGCCATAATTTTCTTTTTATAAATTAACACAAAGCGATACAGATCTCAGTCTGGGTATCCAGACTGATGTTTTCCTTTAACTATTCAAATGTACTGTAGCAAGTGCTGGGGTATTTCCTTTGGAAGGGCACTGTTGTTTTCCTTCCCCATCCTTCCCAACCCTAAGTTCTGCTTCGCCCCTAATGACTTGGTTGGTAATGGGATGTTTAACGCTATTCACTATTCCTTTCTGTTTTCCTAAACATTGTCCACTTAATGCAAGTGTCTCATGAATGTTAAATGGTCATAGTTCATCACATTTGCCTGTAAGCGAGCACACGTTAATGGTGAATTATAAAAACGGCATCCGTTAAAGCTCGTTTGTTCTTTTTTATGCGAGAAACAGTTCATGTGAAAACGATCCTACTTGAAAGGAGAAAAATATTTTCGAAGTGATTCCTTCGGTGCAATTACCCATACATGGCACAAATGTTTCCATAAAATTTCGATGTCTAAGTTTGATTGTGCTTATTTAACAATCTATTATGGTGAACAATCTATTCCTTGCTTAGTTAACCCAAGTCCAGCAAAAACATTACGCACGTTCTTTCAAGTTTTAACACGTGCACACTTCGTTATTTGTGACTGAGACCATATTTAAGAAAATAAATGGTAAGCAAACAAGCTAAAGTCCGTGGTGCCAGAGCGGCACAAAAATTTTCGTAATTTACTTGCAAACTGAAACTTGTTTTTTGAAATGTTATTTATTGTAATACATTTTAAGTTACAAGCGTTGAGGACTATGTCATCTCTAATAACCTGGTTCGATATATTTTCCTTATAGTGTTTTTAATTTGCATCTACACTGTTTGTCATGCAGAGTAAATTTGTTTAGTGGTGTAGTAACCTTCTGCATGGTCAAACTACTGCACCGAAACGAGGTTGGAGGACCTGTAAGACAGTTATGTTGTGTGGATTCCGTACAAATCAGGCGAAACGCAGTTGACGTCATTCGGATACTTTTACCATGATACCAGATGGTTGTAATAAAACTGACAGAGTTCCGAGTGCTGCAGTGCAGACTCTATACATAGCAGGACGCTGAAACATCATACGTTGTCCATTAATCGGTGCACTAGCGAAGTATGGTGAAAAAATAATTGTTCCACTTTCTGCTATCAGGAGAAAATGTGGGCTGTAAGCAATTAGAATGTGGCTTGGGTGCAGGAAAAGGGGAGGTACAACAAATCAAGTGATAGCGGTGGTTCTGGTACGTTTATTAGGATATGGTCACAGGTTACAACATGTGCTCAGTACGATCTAATCACTCACAAACACGCTGTATCCGTAACACTGCATGTTCGATAGTTTCTCGCAGCATATTCTCTGTAATCAGAGCGATATTTCGTCGTAAGCCATTCATCAGATCAGAAAGAGTTCGTATACATCCCTGATGCACACGATCTTTCATATATTCACATAAGGAGAAGTTACATGGATCTACGTCGGATGTTTTGTAAGTCCGCATATCTTGACATTGCCTAGGTATGATGTGGCCGTTAATGAAGGTTTCTCGAAGCTGATCTCTCACCTGGCAAGCGACATGTGTTGGCCCTCCATCTTGGGTGAAAACAGAGGTGTGGACAGAGTTGCGCTCTTGCAGAGCTGGATTCGAGTGTTGCACAAGGAGGTCCTTGTAACGTGCAGATGTTGCTGTACACCTAACAGGACCATGAGGTATCTCCTCGGAAAAAAAAACCGTATTGAAAATGAAGGATCTTGTGAAACCGCTCCACAGAGGCACATAATATATTTGCAGTGAATGCTCCTGCACACCATGTGACGGAGTAGAATCCCATATGCGAAAGTTATGTGGATTCACGGCACAATGCAGAGTAAAATGTGCCTCATCCGTCGAAAGAGTGTTCCTCAGGCACACGCCATTCACTCTCACGCGTCCCAGAAAACAATGTCACCACGTTGCAGCCTATCTTGGGGCATCGTTTGGTGTGGGGATAGCAGTGCGAAGCAAAATCTTTTGATCAGTTGACCAGGGAGTACAATTCCTGTGACAGCATTAGAACAGGTTGCAGAATTTGAGGCATGTGCTGCACAGTTGGCTATAGTTACAGCAACTTCAACAACTGCCATGGGAATAGGCCACCTGTCTCTCCCAGCTGCTCCACCTAATTCGTCTGTTTTTTTTTTTTTTCAAATTTCTTGGTGATTCTCTGTAGACAATTTAATGACAGATAGTCTCTTTGCAGATTTTTCTGTCAGCTATCTTCCCGCAATACAGTGCTGATGTTGCTGTCGGTCTGATAAAACAACCATCCAAGCAGTGCACAGTCTTTCTTCTCAATCGCCATTGCGTTTCGTTCGGATAACTTCAAACTTCTTCACTCCTTACACCAACAGTCACTTCAAAAAAGAAAAAAAAATGCACCCAAAGCGACAAACAGCATACAATTTAAAAACAGAAAACATTTCATATTCTGACTGCTTAGAGCGGCATATTTTTACCTGGTGGCAAAAAGTGGAACTAATATGTTTTGCAGCATTTTCCGCGACGGAGTGGCCGATCGGTTCTAGGCGCTACAGTCTGGAACCACGCGACCGCTACGGTCGCAGGTTCGAATCCTGCCTCGGGCATGGATGTGTGTGATGTCGTTAGGTTAGTTAGGTTTAAGTAGTTCTAAGTTCTAGGGGACTGATGACCTCACGTGTTAAGTCCCACAGTGCTTAGAGCCATTTGAACCATTTGACCATTCACCTTCTCTTCTACCGTCCTTACGTGCTCCTTCCATTTCATATCGCTTTACAATGCCATGCCTCTTTCTTCGCAAGGCTTTTCCGATAGCGTCATTTGATCATGCTATATCCTTCCTATCCGAATGTTTCTGGACTAGTGGTGTACGTTGCTCACATTTCCTTCCCCAAAGTTAGACGTCTGAAGTTTGACATTTGCAGTTAGTTACTCAATAGTTTCTAAATACTTCCTTATTTCCTCCATTAAGCAAAAATTGTTACTTCCTTCTTTTTTTTTTTTTTTTTTTTTTTGACCACTAACGTGATTGATGTTACAACTGTTGAATAGTCGTTGATTTTGTCTCTCTGCATTTACTGAATCTAAAATGTCGGCAATTTTCATTGTCAACAGATCCAAGAGGTTTTCCCCATGTATGGGATGTTTCAACTACTGCTCTGCGTAATCCCCGGAAAATATGATTAGCGTAGCATCAAAAAATTATTTGTTCCTACTCAATACAATTTTGACGCATCTTAGGCGCTTCCTTTCACCCAGATTATCTCATAATCTGACTTGAAATTTATTTCTGTAGACATTGTCCAGTTGTTAATGGCAATGAATAGATCACTAAAATTGGTGTATCATCCCAATTTTTCGTCTGAATTTCATTCCTTGCTTTTCTTTAAATATGTTATTTGAGACAGCTCCCTATTTAAAGTATAGGCAGTGTCCTACTAACATTAGTGAGAGATACTCTGAGAGCTTACCCTGACGCTTCTGTAGTTGGCTTCATGTTTGGTCTTCCTCTTTATGACCTACATCAATGTTTGTTACCTTCCACAACAATCACCTATGACGTTCTGGCGAGCTGGGATGCCACCACATCACCAGGAATTCGCCACTGTCTTCCTCGAACCATTCCGTCACACTCCTGGCCTTGTCACACATCGCATTATCTTAATGAAAAA
Source organism: Schistocerca serialis cubense (assembly GCF_023864345.2). NCBI lineage: Eukaryota > Metazoa > Arthropoda > Insecta > Orthoptera > Acrididae > Schistocerca > Schistocerca serialis. The sequence continues at coordinate 328,714,834 of NC_064641.1, read as the reverse complement.
TGTGACTGCCGTCGGAAAACATGTTCGTCACGAAGGGGTGTACGTGGTCTGCAACCAGTGTACCATACTCTTTGGCCGCCACGAGGTCCACTGGACCCGTGGACGCCCGCGTGAATGTTCCCAGTGCATAACTGAGCCGACGCTAGCTTGTCTTCGTCCTGCATTACAGGTATCAAAGAACTGTTCCCCTGGAAGACCACGGATTCGCGCCTATCCATCGGCAAGATGAAGAAGGTATCAGGATTGATCAGACCATGCAACGCTATGCCACTGTGCCAATGACTAGTGCCGATGGTCATGTGCCCATTAATTCGTAGCTGTCGATAACGCGATGTTAATATTGGCACATTCACGGGTTGTCAGTTGCGGAGAATTATCGTTAAAGGTATTCGGTGTACTGTGTGTTCAGACACACTTGTATTCTGGCCACATTAAAGTCTAATGTTTGTTCCGCGATAGCTCGCCGCCTGTTCTGTTTTACCAGTCCACCCAGCCTACGACGTCCGACATCTATAATGTGGGGTGGCCACCCAGCCCCACGACGTCTAGGCGCTACAGTCTGGAACCGCGTGACCGCTGCGGTCGCAGGTTCGAATCCTGCCTCGGGCATGGATGTGTGTGATGTCCTTAGGTTAGTTAGGTTTAAGTAGTTCTAAGTTCTAGGGGACTGATGACCACAGCAGTTAAGTCCCATAGTGCTCAGAGCCATTTGAACCCACGACGTCTGCACTGGCTTCACCTTTGTTTCGCCGCGTGTTCAAGACACTCACCGCAGCACTCTTCGAACACACGACAAGTCGTGCAGTTTCCGAAATGCTCGTGCCGAGCCTCCGGGCCATCGCAGTCTGTCTTCAGTCAAACTCAGATATCTCACGTGTCTTCCCCATTCTAGACACGGACAACATGCTCACGGATACTAGATGCACTGTACGTGTGTGAGACTAGCAGTCATTCCTCACCAGGTGACGGTGCTATCGCATGGATGGGTTTAGATCGATATTACGTTGGTGGTCATAATGTTCTGGCTGATCGGGATAGGAACCAGCACAGAAGAGTTTGATGTACGTTGCCAATGGCCCAGAAAACTCTACTAGCAATAATTAATGTAGTATGCGACATTCAGTTGTTTGTTGAAACAAGAACACTTACTTGTGGCGAAGATGCTGTGGAGCTGTTGGAAGTAAACCTGTAGCCATATTCTGTGACAGAAAGCTCATGTGTAGCTTCGGATGGGCTTAACGTCTTCACCGTCGCAACAGTTGACAGATCAAACTCTTCATTATCATCCATTTCAAAGAACATTACCTCTGACGTACGGTAGAAGTACAACGAGCCTAAACAAAATGTATTAACTCTGCCGTGTATATAGTGGCATTTTTGGACATTTCACTGTCTTCCACAACGGATTGTAACTCGGTGCCTTTCACCAAAGTTCTTCGTTTCCACTATCAGTGTTTCAGAAAACAGCTGTCACCGAGCCTTTGTACTATTGTCTCAGTTGTGGCTAGAGAACGTAAAAAAGAAGTGACAGCTCAGAGAACGTGCCTTATCGATGCCGTAAGTCCTCTGGCAGCACGATGCTGACCACGTCATTGCATAACCACTCACAGAAGGTGCTTTTGAAAGCAGAGTGAAATCTTTCCTTGCATCATTTGATGTGCTAAAAGTAGAACACGCACTGCACATTGACGATGACGCGAGTAGTACTGCCCAAGTGTGCAAAGAACTTTTCAGAATACTATTGAATCGTGTTATACGTCTATTAGCATTGAGCCTAGGTGTACTAACGAAGTGATGGCTTTAAGGTATGAATTTTCATCACTATAACAAAGACTGAGCAAATCATTTGTGCTAGGAAAGACAGACTGAAAAATTCATAGTAAAATGTCTACTGTCAACGCAACGTACATGACGTTCTCATAAAATGGCAAAAGAACGCACATTTCAGGCATTAGATAATTTCCCAAACAGCCAATGACAGTGCCCTATGTCCGAATCACTAATTATTTTCAGTAACCCTGTCACTCTGGGCGTCAAAAATTCTCCATGAACTCAAAAACTGAAATGACGTCACTCTGTCCTTCCTCGTATTCTTCAAAGGTTTATACATCGAAATTATGCAACTGTCGCTGTTCTGTTCCTCAGTCCAAAGACTGATTTGATGCAGCTCTCCACGCTATTCCGTCCTGTGCGAGGCTCTTGATCTCCAGATAACTACTGCAATCTACATTCTTTTGAATCTGCTTATCGTCTCTTGGTCTCTTACTCTCTCTCTCTTTCTCTACGATTTTAATCCCTCCATATTTCCCTCAAGTACTAAATTCGTGATCTCTTGATGTCTCAGAACGTGTCTCACCAACCAATTTCTTCTTCTAGTCAAGTTGTGCCACAAACTCTTAGAGGGAAACATCATATTTAAATAATGTTTAGTTAGAACTACTTAAACCTAACTAAGGACATCACACACATACATGCCCGAGGCAGGATTCGAACCTGCGACCGTAGCGTTTGCGCGGTTCCAGACTGAAGCGCCTAGAACCGCTCGGCCACACTGGCCGGCTGCCTACAAGGACCATGTTTTCACATGACGTCATTTATATATGCATTTCGAGTCAATACATGAAGGTTATGCACATAATAGCATTTGACAACAACAATTTTATTTTGAAAAGAAACACATGAATCATTGCTCACAAACATGAGAACTACATTTTGAGAGTAAGAACATCCTTCTCTCACAAAAGACAACTTATTGACCAGATGTTCATATCAAACATAATGAAAATTAAAAATAGACTTGTTGAGTGTTTAAGACACGAAGCTACATACACTTTATGAAATATGAACTAATCAATTATAAGCCACTGTAGGTTGGTACCTTCAATGAAAGATTGGCTTACAGGAATATCAGTTATAATGTAACTCTTCAAATTGCTGAGTGCTATACAACGGATTCATAACGAAATCTAACTACTTCTGGATATATTACAGTGAAAGCGACAAATTAATACTGTACTACTGTTCAACACCAGAGACCTAGTAATAATATTAATAGGGTACACAATTACATACATATGTCATAAACTAAAAGGGGAATATCAGCCATGATATTTATGTCATTAAAAAGAACAATGAAGGATTAGAGAGAGTACATTAATAGTGAGTCTGACAGCAAAAAATGTACATGATGTAACATTGGATTATTAACACTGCATTATTAGGAGGTATGAAAAACCTGCCAGCTTAAGACGCATAGTTAGTTACACTGTGATTATTTCCCCTCCCCCCTATCTTATGGCACTAGTGTAACAGATATATTAGGCTTCTAATTAAGCACTTTAACTGAACTTTATTTACATGTGATGTTTTCTTCCTGAAGTTCTCGACATTTTACAATAATGATTCATTACTGTATCTTAGGTCTATATGAATACTGAGTAACATTTCAGCCGATTTCTGAACGGCGTATTTTCACTTGTTTTTATGTGATGGATACTATTTTTATTTCATTTAGAAATAATTGACGTTTGTTTGTACACATTTCATTGAATGTATGCAGGGATTAGGCTGATGTATAACACAAGATTTTTGTAATGATTTCTGTCTTATATTGTACGATCGATGTTATTCTATGTTTGGGTATAGCAACTTGGTTCTTCTGTTTACGTGTGCACTATACCAAAGACGTTCGCCAATCATAGTCCAGTCCTCTGCATTCAATAAGAAGCTTATCGTTGAGACATTTTTGTACCATACGACGAAAATACTTTGTAAAGATCTTTGACCAACTCCTCAATATTTTGTCCAATTACAGCATTTATACCTCTGATATTCTCTTTGGTACTGCTCTATCTATGCAGGTTATTAGTATTTTTGATTTTAAAAGTGCTGTATGTTGTACTGGAATTCATGGCATGCTCTACTTATGAGACATTATTTGAGTAATGACATGTGATGTTGTGGCCGAGACTGCTTTAACCCTGCAAGTATTCAGGTATGTTTTGTACATTCTTGGAAAAGATTTTGTAACATTTCCTGTATGCTACATGTATTTTCTTGTATCTTTGTATAGAATCCATGAAGATGGTCTGTGACTGAAAGAGCTCGATATTTGGGTCTTAAATAAAAAGCGACTGATGTCCTAACATTCTTTATATATATTATAAAATAATTTCACTAACAGAAATAACACATGCAACTGAAAACAACTAAAACAGGCAAAACTGATAAGTTACTAAAGACAAAAAAGTGTAATTAGGACATGCACAAATAACCAACACCAAGTAGAGACACATTGGGAAATAGTCTCAAATGAAACAGTATACGAGAAAATGGAACCAGTCATGAGCACGATCAGGATGAAACGTATCTCATTCTTTGGACCTCTGATGAAAACAGAATTAGTAAAGGAATAATAGAAAAATTATGGACTAGTAAGAGCACCATTAAGTGCATCACACAATTAAGGAAGATGTAAGAGTATATGACCTAAAAAAGAAATAGAGAAAACTAGAATGCTGCAAGGCAAACAGACCAGTCTACAAATGAACATCAGTGAAACGACTACAGGAAAAGAGATCTCAGACGAAGACAGAGGGATTTGAATTGTATTATTGAATAACAGCAGCTTGTACAAACCCTTTTTATAACTGACTGGAGTGGTGCAGTGAAGGCCATTAAATAAAAAATAAAATAAATAAATTAGCGTAGTCAAACACAATCGTCATAATCTATGTCCCTGAACATCAGCATCCACTGCTATAGATAAGTGTTATAGAATTATGTCAGCAGCTCACTTCTGTAGAGCGGAAACTGAGAGATAAACTGCGACATTCATCACAAATCTTCAAAAATTTGCAAATATGGATCAAAATGGTATTCTTGAAGCAACGTATGGAAGTGTATGAGGCAGAAAAATAACTACGTAAAAATCCTTCATAGTAGTATGAGTATGCCAAGAACTTGCCGGTAATTTTAATTGTTAATATATCACCTTGAAGTCCTAATTAACAGCAAAAAAACAAAGAAGTCATTGATGCTCAGATCTTGACATATCGTTCCTTATATTAATCATTCATATTTTTCAGGATATGAAATCTACTAAATCTGAGCTGAGGACTGTAGCCATCAAAGCAAAAATTGATATTTGAGGAAACACATGAAAGAGTGCTCCTGACATGAATGAAAAGACAAGACATTAAATCATCATTCCTTACCTCATCTGAAATATGTTTTTCCTTAACGGATCTCAGATTAAACAAACGCCTACAAAAAAGCCATGGATTACTCGAGTAATAAGGGTAACACACAGGAAAAACTGGAAATTTTGTCTGTGTCAGGAATATCTCTGATACTGACGCTATAGTTGATTACAAGGTACCGAGAAAAAATAAAATATTGATTTTGATTTCGGTTGTGTTAGTTGGTCCAATTTAGTTTGGTGTCGCCTGGTACTATTTCACTTGTTTCCTGTACCGTACGTTGCAGGGTTCTGTTGAAGGATTAACTCTTTTTTATGAATCTGACTCGTATATAATTCCGGTCACCGTGTAGAATATTGTGGACCAGCTAAGCTGTGCCATACCCATGTGGGCTTGTCCGATGTGTCTTCTCTGCTGCAGGAAGTTTCTGAAACTTTCCGACTAACGACTTATGCCAAACTCTCAAACGTCGAGTGAACACGTATCGTTACTTTCAACCATCCATTTCCAGATGTGCATTGCATAACTGCATTTTCAATTCAGATCATTAACATAACGCTAATACGGTCTTACTCTATGAGACCTCAAACAAAGAGCGCCTCCGATCTAAACGTAATACCAGAATGCTTTCTTACATTACAGTAAAAAGAATTATTTGTTTTTTTTCCAGTGAGATTCCAGAATCCCACCTATTCTGTGCACGTCTTCTGGGTCCATGGACTGCATACCAGACATCCAGCAAGTAGTCAGCATTCTCCTGGCTTCCGTGCGCATCTTTTCTCGTACACCCTCTCTGTAGGAACAGATACGGTACGTATAGTAGGTCTGTCGATATTTGGCCCCCATATTTTACTTAAACATCGCGAGTGTCTTTAGCTGACGCGACGATTCTTCATATAGCGGAATACGACTTGACCCACAACGGCCAGGTACACTACAAAGAGCTGATACTAAGTTAATATGACACCGAGGCAAATGCATTCCGAGAAATATATAGCTACATCAGATACCAAAATAAAGACAATGTGGAATGTAGCGAAGATTGGCAGACTCAGAGTTGAGGAGGAGGTGCGTGCAGCGTTGCAAAACTGTTTAATAAACTCTTGGGGCTCCCCACGTCGGAGGTTCGAGTCCTCCCTCAGGCATGGGCGTGTGTGTTGTACTTAGCGTCAGTGAGTTTAAGTTAGTTTATGCAGTGTTTAAGGCCAGGGATCGATGACCTCAGCTGTTTGGTCTCTTGGGAACTTACCACAAATTTCCAAAAACTGTAAGCTCATGGAAAAAAAAGAAATGTCAGCTTTAGTAAATGTTTCTATGGAATGTCTCAGACCAATCATTTCAAATAACTTCAGTAATATTAATATGACCCTCACCACACAAGTAGAAGTAATGGTCATCATAAAATCTCTAAAACAAAAAAATGTATGAGGGTGTGTCGTAAGGTAAGACTCGGAATTTTTCATATGATGAAGGTTAAAGCTCTTTAAATAAATCAGTTGTTACAACATCCTTTACCTTCATTCTTCATGCCAACATACTCGTAGTCCTCTGACGTTAGTGGGCTCCTAATTACGGAGACGTGTAATGTAACTATGTCGGTGCGTGGGAAACAGCGTACTGTAAATGAGTTTGAAATTCGAAGAGTCCATCCACACATGAAGCACCCTATCCGTCGTCATAACAATGCCAGACTACACACAACTGCTAGAGCATTTGCAATAATACGATCCCTTGGTTTCACTGTAAGCGGTCATCCTGCACGGTTTCGAGCTATCCATCTTTCATCACTTTCCAAAATTTAATGAACACCTTCGAGAACTCCACTTTGATATTGATGGCGCAAGCAGAGGTAAGGTTGGAGCTCCGTTAATGAAGTCAGACATTCTACAGTGACGGTATCAACAAAAGGGTCTCTTGTTGGGAGAAATGTGTTGGTCGCCTATGTTGAGAAATTAATATGTAGACATGAAGAACAGAAATGTATAATGTGATCTGATATTTTCGCAATGTGTATACTGCTTTCAGAATGTTAATATCGTTTCTTTTATTTCAAAAGCTTTAAGTATATTCACATAAAATAATTCGGAGGCATTACTTTTCAGCACTCCCTCTCACAAGTGGCTTTCGTTATTATTCAGTCTTTTTCTCATGGTCATACTCCTCCTGGCTGTTCCCTCCCGGAGATCCGAATGGGGGACTATTCCGGAATCCTATGCGAATGGAGAGATTATCATGACAGTTTTTCAATTATAGGCCTCATGTCCTATGGATACACGTAATGTGTCTTTAATGCAGTGGTTTCCATTGTCTTTTGCATCCTCATGCTGTTGATCATTGCTGATTCTTCCAGTTTTAGGAGCAGTTCCCCACCCGAAGACAAGAGAGTGCCCTGAACCTCCGTTGGCTCCTCCGCCCTGTTTGACAAGCCAGTTGGCAGTATGAGGATGACGCTGGAAGTCTTCGGCAGCCAATGCCGATTATTAATCAAAATTTAGGAGGTGGCGGGTTTCGAATCCGGGACCGATGACGCTTTGATTACTAATCAAAGACGCTACCCCCTTTTTTTGTTCATCTCATTTTTATTCGTAATTGATCGTTCTATTTGTTCGGAGCGGACGTCCTATGACACTTGTTCAAGTTCAGCCTTGTTCCATTAACTCAGTTTTTTTTTATTACAGAGAGCAGCTACCCTTGACCGAAGAAGCTGAACTAACGTGCCGGCTCCCGTAGACAGCGGGGTCTGAATCGTGGGGCTTACGGAGTCTTAACTGCTAATATTTAATATGAGACCTAGGGCATGTGTACGTATTTTCATTGATGTGTATATGGAGTACAGTCGATAATTTTCTCGTCGTTTGAACTGTGCTTATGGACTCCGTTGCAAAAAAGTAATACAAAACCTCGTTGAGAATGCAAGAGAACGTTGGCATGAAAGGTAGTAGCAGCCGTGCGCGCTCACTAATTGTGTATGATGAGATCGTGAAGCACTTTTATTCCAGAATAAGTGAGATGGTGAATGCTGTGGAAACAGTAAATAATCTCATTCAATTCATTCTAAATGAATTTCCCGTCGGTGCTTGACAGAACAAGATAATAATAACAGTTTGGCCATCTTCTTCCGGATATGTGCCCTCACTAATTTTAAAGAATATATCAGGAAACTCCTGTGCATTCGTGTAGGCTCCGGTGGCGCATGTTCACTGTAAAGTGCATCCTCGTGATGTGACGCCACAGACTTGAGCTCTTCAAGCATGCCCTTACCTCATCGCCCCTTTGTTCCCGGTGAACACCTGGTAATGTCTGCTACAAATAGCCTAAAAAGAAAAAGAGATGTAGCGCCATACATGCGTTGATGTTGTCGAATATCTCTATAAATTTGTCAATCATCTGTACCGCCTTACGACTAGTCATGGTGCACGCGTCCCACATTATTAAGCAACAAACACGTAGTGGAGAAAAGGCATTCACTGTGTTCACTAATATCAAAATACAACGGGATTTTAAACATTTTATGAACAGTTTTACCACCGAGTAATGAAGTGGCTGCTGTTACCGACGAAGCCGCAGCAAGACCTATTTTCCCTTGGGCTTGTAATTGTGCCAACAATATTTTAGTGAGGAATATTGTTCTGTTCCAAACGTTCTGTAAAATTATATTGATTTGTTCTCCAACTGACTGCCGCCTTCTCAGGCCATCGCCAGGTGATAACTGAGTGTCGCAAACACGGAAGAATATGACGTATGTCTTACACAGATATTATTTATACAGAATATACAAAAGATACAAAAATGACGGCATGCAGTATTTGTATAGGGAAGTATTTAATTCTTTCATCTTCTACAGAAATATCTACATAAAAAAGAAACATCAACCATCAACTTTTGGAAAAAGCGACTTTCCGTTTACAGAGACGCTGACTTATTTACTGTAAGTTATTATTTTTAATTATTTTCGACACAGTCACCTTTTTATAGTACAATCGTAACTGGGCGGCATTTGAAGAACAAATGTTCATGCGTTGTCAACTCACATGGAAAACTGTTCATCAGACGCCGCCCATAGAATCTAAGGATGCCATTTGAAGGCCGAAACCGGCTATGATTGCATCATAAAAAAGCGATTGTGCCAAAAATAATTAGAAAAGCGAAACAACAAATAACATATTAAGATGAATTTACAATTGTAATCTAATTATTGTGTAACTGGAACTTAATTTAACAGAGGGCAAAAGGAAATTGAGTTTGGCATTTGTGTCACATGTATGTTGATTTCCAATATGTCAAGTAAGGTCATCTTTCTACTTTCCTCAACAGAATGAGAAACTTCACACTCTGTGCCATATGAGTGGTTTTCTATCGAAAGATGATCGGCAAAGGTTGACTCTTTCTTGTTTAATCTCCAGCTTCTCTCATTTTCAGATAATCTGTCAGCAACAGCTCTGCCTGACTGACATGCACTCCACTCTATGCTAAGTGTTGCAGTTCGTCTTTACTAATGAATAAAAGGTTTGATATGGTGTTGGTATTATCCGAACTCGGCAGAGATCCAGTGTTAGAGCCCATACAGGCTTCTATGGTGCAGAGAGCATCAGACGGCAACTGCTACCAGAGTGCCCAGAGGGCAGTCAAAGAGGCAGCTGAATAACACAGAGACAGATAACCGGCCTGCACGTCCCAAAACGAGAAACAGCTCCTGCGGCTTTTACCCTGCTGCTGGCGTGCTTCAACCCTCTTCTTTACTTTAGATATTCTCAAACATCCAGGTCCACCTAATGCCTCAAATATGCTGACGACACTACCTGTTTTGGTGTATTAAATTGCCTCGCCCTTCACAGAAAAAATTATATCAAAACATTCTGTCAAGTTACTCTTACTTTTTGTTACCTGTCGCTCGGAATCCAAAGCAGCATTTCCTTTATACAAGTGTAACATATCATACTTACCTGCCTATTAAATTCATTAACAGCTTTAGGCTTTTATTATTTCAACTGTCCGTAGTTCCTTATGTTTAGGATGGGAACTGCTGAGATTTAATCTAATCTGAAAAAGTGGGAATATGCAGCTTTTCGTGAATCTACACAAATATTCTGTAACCTCAGTGGCGTAAAACTGTTAATGAAGGCTATATACTCAGGTTAATCTCTGACACCTGAAATTAACGATAAGAAATAATTAGGAGAATTTGCACCATTTCTAAGACAGTAATAATATCGATGTCAAAGATGTTAAATGAGAAATAATTTTATTGAAAAAGTAGTCAAATGAATTAACACTTCGCAGTTTCCTCTATGACGTCTCCAATGTTGCATAAGCCGAGCAATCGTCGAAAGGAAAATTTATATTACAAAAACATCTTCCTCAATAATACTAAACTAGAAACACGCGTGTTAGTGGTGATGCTAAGATCTGTCGACTATCTTGCCGTAGCAGTACCATTCTTGTACCACTTGCAGCGGCAAGTGAAGCAGCCATCACTGTGAGAAGAAAAAACTCCCCGGAAAGGTCTGCCTGCAGTAGATCTTAAGCATTTCTGTTCTTCTGCAAGGAAAGAGGCCGCGGGCTTAGGCTTCCAGCTCCAGTAGGGCTGCTCTTTCCCAAAAACTGCAGCTTCCTGCAATGTCTCAGGCAACTTCTGCAGCGCTGATTCCGGTAAGAAAGACATGAGGAATGCAGCCAGGACATTGAATCCCCCAATGATGGCGAATGGCAGTCGCTGGTCCACTGATCCTCCCTACAAACAACAAACATTTTTGCATCAGGCAAAAAGCATACAAACAGGAAAGTTTGCACTGCACTCTACACACATATGATCCGAAAGATAGGTTTTTCTTTTAACCTGAAATATTCTTCAGTGAAATAGCAACGCTAAGAGGATTTCATCAGTAATCATCACAAATCCACATGTTTCGGGTAACCACGTGATAAACAGCTTGATCTAAATATGTATTTGCTTAAGTCATTGTCGGTTGCGACAAAAATTTTTTTGCACGTAATTGCGTCGAATCAACGAGACTTTGAACATGTCCATAAAAAAATGTAGATAGCTTCTTCATGACACGGAATTAGAGTGTACTGATTACAGGAGAAATGACGTGTGTTACGCGCAACCAACAGTATACTAATACATGAAGTCTGATGCTCGTGTTACGAGATGTAGCATGTGAATGGTCGACCATATTGCAGACAGATGCTATATATAGTATATAACAGGACAATACACAGACCCCGTTGTGCAATAGTCAGTCTGGAAATATACCAGCTTGTTCGCCAGATGTAAAGCAGTCGCATGACCACTAGGCGAAGGTTCATGAGAGCAGAGCATCACTGCAGGGCCTACATAACTGCGAATAAGAGGTCATTTCAGTAACGATGAGGTCAGCATCAGTATTCCGGAATTCCCTTCTACTTTCTTATTTCCGAGAAATCCCTCCACCTCCGACCGCTCTCCCCACCCCTCTACCAACCCCAGGGCATCGGCATCGTATTTGTTTGATGATGTTAATACGAGTCGGTCGATCGCTGCTGAGCCCTGGATCACTGACGTTCTTGCCAGTGGCGTGAATGCTGAGGCCCTCATCCCTCAAGCAATTTTAGTTTTTATAATACGATTTCTTGAGCTCCATCCTGTCTCCACTTTGTAGTGAAATGACCAGTACGAAACATTTCTGTAGCAGCGATCAGCTGAGAGGAAGAAGACTATTAGCAAGTATTTTTTTCATCCATCTCTAATTACTATTATTAGTCTGTGTGTTTTGCATTACACTTAGGGCTTTGTTATTGCTGTTGCAGATGAGGACATGCAAGTGTTCCTGCCTGAACCACCACAGCAGCAGCAGGAACGGCAGTCACTCTCCACATAATGTCTTCCTGACCTATCAGAATGACTGTCATTCAACAATTCTGTAGCACAGCTACATTTGGAACTCAACTATCAAATAAGTACTAGTAGAATGCCGGTGTCATTCAACTATTCTGTAGCACAGCTACAGTTGGAACTCAAGTATCAAATAAGTACTAGCAGAATGCCGCTGTTCATCAATATGTACAATGTGACTGCAAGTGGATCTAAACATGTGAAAGTAGGCCTAGCACCCTACAGTGACTCTAATGCAGTGATTGAAATAGAGAACATTCAACATCTTGGTGCTAGAGTGTAGTATGCGTGGTACAAATAGGACCATCTATCCATTATGATAGGGTTCATAGAGGGAAAGATGACAACTCTTATTAATATCACTATATTAAAGGGTGAGCCATCAGTGGTCGATAGCATTGAGAGCCAGTGCTACAGCTAAAATCTGAGGTGGCAGTTACATACATTACACTGTCAAGCTTGGTGAATTTAAAAATCTATATCAACACCTCTATCTACATGATAACTGTAAAATTCACAATTAAATGCCTGGCAGAGGGTTGATCGAACCACATTTAAGCTACTTCTCTACTGGTCCACTCTTGAGCAGCATCGGAAGAAAATAACACTTAAACTCTTCCATGCGTGCTCTGATTTCTCTCATTTTATTATGATGATCACTTCTCCATATATAGATGGGTGACAACAAAATGTTTTCACAATCTGAGGAGAAAGTTGATGATAGAAAATTTAATGAGAAGACCCTGCTTCAGGGAAGAACGCCTTTGTTTTAATGACTGCCACACCAGTTGTAAACGACCTATACAATGCTTTACTGACTGTGGCAGGCAGACTGAAATGCTGGCGTCCATTTATTAGAGCTGAATAATGTGATTTTGTTGACTATTTGCCTGAGCACAGTGCGAATATAAAACAAATAGAACAGGTGCATAAATGCTTCTAGTCATTCAGCACCGAAATATGCATCTAAAAGCCTTTTAAGCATAAAATCAGTGGATGCTGAAGTTACTGAAGGAATGCCTGTGAATGTGATTACACTTAACAGTCTGAATGCAATTCAGGCCAAATTCAGAGCATATATAAAACAGTTATTTGGAGACTAGTACATAACTGAATATATATATATATATATATATATATATATATATATATATATATATATAATTTTCATAGTAACGGGATCAGGGTCATTTACAAGTAATAACACTGATATAACAAATTAACTTATAGTTTATTAGCATTGAAAATACATTTTTTCACAGTTGTTATATTTACAATAAAAAAGTTTGAAAAACAAGATAGCTTTTATGCAGAGGTACATCATACTAGTAATACTACCATCGATTTTTTTTTTACAGTATTCACACTGTATGGGGACTAGCAGCCACAGCTGAAAAATAAAGAAGCAAATAAACATGCACACACACGCACGCACACACACACACACACACACACACACACACACACACACACACAAACACACACATAGTGTGCCACCTCAACCACTCTCACGTGAATAGTGTTAGAATGGGATGGTTCTGAACCCATCTGCACAGATGAAGCATCATGGCACAACAGGCCAACTTTCAGCTGCAGTGCAATACCTATCTTATGGCCTCATGGCCGAAAGACTGTCGGCTTCTACAAGTTTTTCCATTTGTCTGTAAAGAATTCGTGTTAGTATTTTGCAGCTGTGACTTATTAAACAGATAGTTCGGTAATTTTCACATCTGTCAACACCTGCTTTCTTCGGGATTGCAATTATTATATTCTTCTTTAAGTCTGAGGTTATTTCGCCTATTTCATACATCTTGCTCACCAGATGGTACAGTTTTGTCAGCACTGGCTCTCCCTGGGCCGTCAGTAGTTCTAATGGAATGTTATCTACTCCTGGGGCCATGTTTCGACTCAGGTCTTTCAGTGCTCTGTCAAACTCTTCGTGCAGTATCGTATCTCCCATTTCATCTTCATCTGCATCCTCTTCCATTTCCATAATATTGTCCTCAAGTACATCGCCCTTGTATAGACCCTCTATATTCTCCTTCCACCTTTCTGCTTTCCCTTCTTTGCTTAGAACTGGGTTTCCATCTGAGCTCTTGATATTCATACAAGTGGTTCTCTTTTCTCCAAAGGCCTCTTTAATTTTCCTGTAGGCAGTATCTATCTTACCCTAGTGAGATAAGCCTCTACAGCCTTACATTAGTCCTCTAGCCAGCCCTGCTTAGCCATTTTGCACTTCCTGCCGATCTCATTTTTGAGATGTTTGTATTCCTTTTTGCCTTCTTCATTTACTGCATTTTTATATTTTCTCCTTTCATCAATTAAATTCAATATTTCTTCTGTTATCCAAGGGTTACAAATAGCTCTCGTCTTTTTACCTACTTGATCCTCTGCTGCCTTCACTACTTCATCCCTCAAAGCTGCCCATTCTTCTTGTACTGTATTTCTTTGATCCATTCCTGTCAATTGTTCCCTTATGCTCTCCCTGTAACTCTGTACAACCTCTGGTTCTTTCAGTTTATCCAGGTCCCATCTCCTTAAATTCCCACCTTTTTGCAGTTTCTTCAGTTTTAATCTACAGTTCATAACCAATAGATTGTGATCAGAGTCCACATCTGCCCCTGGAAATGTCTTACAATTTAAAACCTGGTTCCTAAATCTCTGTCTTTCCATTACATAATCTATCTGATATCTTCTAGTATCTCCAGGATTCTTCCATGTACACAACCTTCTTTTATGATTCTTGATCCAAGTATTAGCTATGATTGAGTTATGCTCTGTGCAAAATTCTACCAGACGGCTTCCTCTTTCATTTCTTACCCCCAATCTAAATTCCCCTACTATGTTTCCTTCTCTCCCTTTTCCTACTCTCGAATTCCAGTCACCCATGACTACTAAATTTTCGTCTCCCTTCACTACCTGAATAACTTCTTTTATCTCATCATCAATTTCTTCATCATCTGCAAAGCTAGTGGGCATATAAACTTGTACTACTGTAGTAGGTGTGGGCTTCGTGTCTATCTTGGCCACAATAATGCGTTCACTATCCTGTTTGTAGTAGCTTACCCGCACTCCTATTTTTTTATTCATTATTAAACCTACTCCTGCATTACCCCTATTTTATTTTGTGTTTATAACCCTGTATTCACCTGAGCAAAATTCTTGTTCCTCCTTCCACGTAACTTCACTAATTCCCACGATATCTAACTTTAACCTACCCATTTCCATTTTTAAATTTTCTAACCTACCTGCCCGATTAAGGGATCTGACTTTCCACGCTCCGATCCGTAGAATGCTAGTTTTCTTTCTCCTGATAACGACGTCCTCTTGAGTAGTCCCCACCCGGAGATCCGAGTGGGGGACTGTTTTACCTACGGAATATTTTACCCAAGAGGACGCGATCATCATTTAACCAACAGTAAAGCTGCATTCTCTCGGGAAAAATTACGGCTGTAGTTTCCCTTTGCTTTCAGCCATTCGCAGTACCAGCACAGCAAGGCCGTTTTGGTTAGTGTTACGAGGCCAAATCTGTCAGTCATCCAGACTGTTGCCCCTCCAACTACTGAAAAGGCTGCTGCCCCTCTTTAGGAACCACACGTTGATCTGGTCTCTCAACAGATACCCCTCCGTTGTGGTTGCATCTATGGTATGGCCATTTGTATCTCTGAGGCACACAAGCCTCCCCACAAATGGCAAGGTCCATGGTTCATGGGGGCAGGTCCGAAAGACTACTTGGGAAGATATGTGGAGATTCATCATCATTGCAGCCCACCTTAGGGTGGCAACAGCAACTATACAGTACACACTGAAACCGAGTCACACAAACTGAGTCACACAATCTGTGACCCATTCACCTCGTCTGTCATCATCCCAATAATCTTCTTATTCTGAGGTGTTCTGCCATAGGGATTATCAGTTGCACAAGCAGATGTGTTGAATGTGTTGAATCCCTCAGCGCAGTATCTAATAACTTCGTATGGACTGCAAAGTTTAATGCACTCTGCATCCATATAAATTAACTTCATGTCAGCAAAGTACCTTTTTGCAAACTAATAATGGTACATGGGGAGTTTGGAGAGCTCCAGAATACATATACCAAATCAGATAGGCTGCACTGAAACCTCGGCCACCTCCAAAGTGACCAGTCCATCATTGCAGGCGATGACCCATTTGTAATTTCGCTTGGTGATGGGATTTCTTGCACCACAATGCCCATCCCACCAGTAAACTAAATGAATTTCACAGTAGTTCCTAACATTCTTCATGGTTTCGCTGCAGGAAGAATTATTCATTACTGTGTAAAATTCTTTCCAAAATCACATGTTCTGTTTTCAGTTTTAATATCAGTCTACTCGTTCAGCTAAGGATGCTGACTAAAGGAGATGCCACAAGTGAATCTAATATATCTCATCGCCAACTTGAGACATTGCTGGAGGTTCTATAGTGAAGATTGTGTTTCTGCTTGATCTTGAGTGTAATCATCAACTTGGGGATGGAACCATTTCAAAGGATCAGCCATTCCAGTCCCAGGGGTAGGTCACTGTGTGCATCTTACAAATTGCTGTGATATACCAGGTCTGCCTCCAGGGCATATCTGACACCAGCATCTGCAGCCACTCAGTTGGTATTTTTTTTTTTTTTTTCAGTCTCGCGATTTTCTCTTTGGACAGCCATCAAAACCCTCCAGATGGCAGAGTTTGTTGCATTGCGTGACTATAGAGATTCTTGACACCCAAGTAAAAGATGTAATTCAAATCGTCAGATGGTCTGTATTCCTCCTCATTCATTCACAGGCTATTCACCTTGGGATAACCGTGTACACACTGGCAAAAAAACCTCAAATTTCGCATTTGGAAAAATCATCATCTTAACACTGGTCAAGAGTTTGATGTTGAAATGTACATTTTTAACGTTACATCCAACGTAAGCTCTGGCACAGTGTAAATGAAGGCCAGATATCCACTGTATATGCCCGGACACAATTCTAGCAAGTGCACATCAGTTTCCATGTATAATTCAGAAAATAAATTAGAGATGTGGAGCGCCTGCCAAAAATTCGCTGGATGACTGTGCTCTACATCTGTTATGATATGCCTGTGAGTTTGCTGGTGAATTTGGTTGTACTGTACGATATGGTTTCACTCGAGGTATGAATTAAAAAGCACCTTCAGTCACACATTTTCGTGTTTTATTCAGTACACGATGCATTTCGGACCCTGTGGGTCCATCTTCAGGTGTAATTCGTCTTAATACATAATTTATTTTTTCTCTCGAATCAAATGAAATGTATATTCCTAATAATCCAAGAAAAGGGTTTCTAACGTTTTAGCACCAGCAGAAAACCGTATGCTGGGGATGTTCAAGAATCTCAAGAGCGGGAGGTATCAGTGAAGAAGGCCTGGACATGCGGAAAATTTCCAGCTTTATTACATCATGGTGAGGTAGAGATTCCGAAATCAGATACTCGATTTCAATGTGTATCCAAGTTTAGATACAGGCTCAGGTCATAATTCAGTAATGATGAGGGAAAGACTGAAGTATAAGAGAGTCATCTGAATGCATCAATGCGGAAAGCTGAGAGATACTGAAGTATTCAATAATGAAGGTTAAAGTTAGATAAGGATGTGGATAATGCGACAAGGAGAAACACATTAGGCAATTCAGTTGATGGAGAGTAAACATCTCTAAGAAGACGAATCACAGATGCTGGACAGACAAACAAAGGTACTAGAAGGTAACTGTGAAGAAACCTTGAGTATCCGAGGAAATACTTCAATTGATCGACGAAAGAAGGAAGTACAAAAACGCTGAGGGAAAGGCAGGAGTACAAATCACTAAGGAATGGAATAAATCGGAAGTGTGGGGATACCACGAGTACATGAAAAGATATCGAAAACGTAACGATCTTCGGAAGAACTGAATCGGCATATGTATAAGTCAAAACAACCTTCGATGCAATGGAAAGCAAGGGTACCAACGTCAAGAGTGCCTTGCGAATTCCACTGCTATACCCAGAGGATAAAGCGGATAGGTGGAAAGAGTAAACTGCAGGCCCATTGCAGGGTAATTGATGACGTGATAGGAGAAGAATTTTGAACTCATATGGAAGAGATAGGGCATATAGTATTAGAATTAAAAAGACATTTGGAAGATCACAAATCAAATGTGGCAAAAGGGATAGATAACATTCCATCGGATTTCCTAAAATTATTAGGGAAAATATCATGTAAGCGACTGTTGAAGTTGATGAGTGGAATACATGAGACTAGCAACGTACTTTCGGAATAACATCATCCACACAATTCTGGAGATAGCAAGGGCCGATAAGTGCGAGAATAATCGGACAATCGACTTAACTGCTCATGTAACCAAAGTGCTGACAAGAATAATATACGTAAGAAGGGAAAAGAAAATTGAGGGTATGTTAGGTGACGATCAGTTTCGCTCTAGGAAAGTAAAGGTATCAGAGAAGCGGTTCTGCCGTTTGTTTAATAATGAAAGCGAGACTGAAGAAAAATAAAGACACACTGTTAGGAATTTTTCACTTCATAAAAGCGTTAAACTACGTAATATGAGGAAATATGTTCGAAATTTTGAGGAATATAGCAGTAAGCTATAAGAAAATACGTTTAAAATATGCTATTTAAAAGAACCAAGAAGAAATAATAGGACTGGATGACCTAGAACGAGGATCTCGGATTAAAATGTGTGTATGACCGGGATGCAGTCTTTTGCCTCTACTGTTCAATCTACACATCGAAGAAGCAATGACGGAAATAAAAGAAAGGTTCTAGGTTGAGATTAAAATTCAGAGTGAAAGGATATCAATGATAAGACTTGCTGATCACATAGCAAATTTCTGTGAAAATGGAGATGGATGTGTTGAATGGAATATATTGTCTAATACATACAGAATGTGAATTGAAAGTGTAGTGGAAAAAGACGAAAATTATGAGAAACAGCAGAAAAGAGACCGGCGGGAAGCTCAACATCAAAATTGGTAGATGAAATTAACGTACTCAGCAATCTTGCAAGCAAAATAGCCCATGATGGACTAAGCAATGAGGACATAAAAGCCAGACTCTCAAGGCAAAGAAGGCATTTCTGTCCAAAAGATTTCTAGTAGTATCAAACATAGGCCTTAATTTGAAACGATATTTCTGAGAATGCATGTTTGGAGAACAGCATTTCATAGTAGTGAATCACGGACAGTGGACAAACCGGAACAGAGTAAAATCGAAGCATATGAGATGTGGTGCTACGGACGAATGTTGAAAATTATATGGTTTGATAAGATGAGAAATGAGAATGTTCTCCACAGAATCATCGATGAAAGGAATATAGGGAAAACACTGAGTAGAAAAAGGGACAGGATGATAGGACATCTGTAAAGACATTAGGGTATAACCTCCATGGTACTAGATGACACTGCAGAGAATAAAATCTGTTGGGAAGACAGAGATTGAAGTGCATCCAGCAAATAACTGAGGACGTAGATTGCAAGTGCTACTCTGAGATGGAAAAGTCTGCGCTGGAGAGGAATTCTTGGCAGGCCGCATAAAACCAGCCAGAAGACTGATAACTCAAAAAATAAGAGAATCGACTGATTTCTTTTTCATCCCTAGTTATTTTGTTTTTGACAGTAGCGTATCGTCTATTGATGCGAGTACTCGTATTTTATGTGATAAGAAGCTTGTGAGTATCGAATGTATGTCACTAATAGTTGCGACACTGTAGCAGTAAGATTTTCCAAGTGATCCAAGAATATATTTATATGTTTTATTCACGTCACTGATGACAATATTTCACTTAAATGAAGTAAATAACTTCGGTACGTATTAAGCGTCTACAGACCTGAGTGCACAGTTTGTTAATCGTCTCAAGTAGGATGTAATAATGTATTATATAAAGATGATAAGGTCATAAAAATGAGCCACGTAAATTTCGTCAATTACATTTAAAATTGTAAGTATTATGCTCGCTCTATGAAGAAACAAATTATGAGTCCAGTGTGTTTATTCATAGACTGAGCTTGTATGTTTTAGCTATACACATGGTACTTACTATTTTAAATGTATACCACGAAGCTTACTTAGCTCATCCACTAAATTTTGAGAGCGCAGCCGCATAAATTTTGTTTTTTCTTTTTCTAACATTTCAGCCGTATATCATCCGTCCATCTTCAGAGTGTACCAACGGAAGCTGCAGTACGCTGCAGTACTTGTTCCTTCGCTTGCTCTTGTTCTTGGTGTTGTTGTTGTTGTGGTCTTCAGTCCACAGACTGGTTTGATACAGCTCTCCATGCTACTCTATCCTGTGCAAGCTTCTTCATCTCCCAGTACCTACTGCAACCTACATCCTTCTGAATCTGCTTAGTGTATTCATCTCTTGGTCTCCCTCTACGATTTTTACCCTCCACGCTGCCCTCCAATACTACACTAGTGATCGCTCGATGCCTCAGAACATGTCCTACTAACTGATCCCTTCTTCTAGTCAAGTTGTGCCACGAATTTCTCTTCTCCTCAATTCTATTCAATACCTCCTCATTAGTTATGTGATCTAACCATCTAATCTTTAGCATTGTTCTGTAGCGTCACATTTAGAAAGCTTCTCTTCTTATCCAAGCTATTTATCGTCCACGTTTCACTTCCATACATGGCTACACTCCATAAAAATACTTTCAGGAACGACTTTCTGACACTTAAGTCTATACTCTCCTTCAGAAACGCTTTCCTTGCCATTGCCAGTCTGCATTTTACATCCTCTCTACTTCTATCATCATCAGTTAGTTTGCTCCCCAAATAGAAAAACTCATTTACTGTTTTAAGTGTCTCACTTCCCAATCTAATTCCCTCAGCATCAACCGATTTAATTCCACGACATTCCATTATCCTCGTTTTGCTTTTGTTGATGTTCATCTTATATCCTCCTTCAAAGACACTGTCCATTCCGTTCAACTGCTTTTCCAGGTCCTTTGCTGTCTCTGACAGAATTACAATGTAATCACCGAAACTTCGCTTAAAACCACATAAAACACAACTGCAAGAGACGTTGATAACTGCAAGAGACGTTGATCTCCCGCAAACAATATGCATAAATGGAACCTGTGGCTATGCGGTCGATCCATGTTGGGATATCTATGTGTCTTTGTTAGCTGCACTCTAATGAAGTCACTGAGTTTTTATTGAAGACAGTGCCACATTCCGTGATTTGTCTAGATTGAAATCGTAGAAATCGTCATCTTTGTTAGTTAAATTTTTCACCAGACCAATTTAAACTGCTTCTTTCACCAAAGAGCCCCCCACCCCCCAAAAAAAAATACTGGCATAGCAGCAGTGCTCTGCCGCAGCCGATTTATTCGGCTGTAAGAGTCAGGTGTGCTCACAGTGTTCCACATACCTTTCCTGGATAGGACGAGACAAGTAGCTTCATTAAAGAATCGCAAATAAGAAATTTATTATGACAAACCACTATTTACAGGGTGGGACAAATGAAAGTTGCCCGAACGAGTGGATACGATTAGACGTGAATGTGTGCAATATAACCACAACCCGTGACCCGCACATCAGGTGTGCGCCTGCCACTGATCCACAACGGTTCAGAGCATAGTGCGGGCTGCGTCAATGTCAGTGGGTCAGTGCAAAGTGGATGATGGTGCTCACAGTGGAGCAGTGGGTGTTTGTTGTGGAAAGTTACGTGACAATAACGTCGAGGAAACGGTGTGGTCAGTCGTTTGTTGAGAAGTTTCATGGTGTTAAAGTGCCAACAAAGAGTGCCATGCAAGTTGTAGTTCGAAAATGGCATCAGGTATAGTCTGTTTTGGACAAGTCAAAAACCATTCCGGAACGTGTCCAGACACCACAAGATGTGGCTGCAGTTCACCAGAAAATGCATCGGAGTTGTACCAAATCAATCCGACGCCTGTCGCAGGAGACTGGCATATCACGCCGATCATGCTTATGAATGCTTCCCGTGGACTTCACATGCTTCCCTACCGAGTGTCTGTTGCTCATGCATTAAGGCCAGAAGATGCTCCACAGCGCCTCCAGTTTTGTGAGCGGCTGTTCATTGAGATGACAATGAATGGCTAGGACATAGATCTGTTCTTTATGTCTGATGAAGCCTGGGTTCACCTGAGTGGTTATGTCAACTCACAAAACCACACGTTCTGGGAAGAGGAGAATCCGCGTAACTTCCACGAAACATCATTGCATTATCAGAAAGTTGTGGTTTGGTGTGCAGTGTCCGCTCACTCCATTATTGGCCCCATCTTCTTGATCAGTCGCTGACTTCGGTGCGTTACTTTACCAACATTTTGAAACCATTTGTGGCAGCATTAATGGAGGAGGAGAAGACCTACAGCTACTTCCGACAGGATGGAGCAACTGTCCATACAGCCGGCCGAACCTAGAAGCACACTTACACTATTTTCGCGCCAGACAGAGTTTTATCAGAGGTCAGTCTGGTCGCGGCCATAGTTGGCCACCAGGTCACCTGATCTGTCAGAGTGCGGCTACTTTGTGTGGGGAGCCCTCGAGTCTAAGGTGTATCGCAACAGTCTTCATAGTCTTCAAGAACTGCAGCAGAACATTTCAGATGGAACTGCAGAAATTCCAGCAGTCCAGCTTCGATCCGCCTTTGGCAACTTGTTGAATACGGCCCAGAAGTACCAAGGGATGAAAGGAGATCGCGTTCGGCATATGTTATAGTCAGGTTAGTACCGTATTTCCTTTGCTGTGTCCCTTTTTACCCTGGAACTCTGTTCTCCAGGACTCTTTTATTTGCCCCACCCTGTATTAATTACATTTTTAATATTGCATTAGCCCAACGACGCTGTATTTACTTTACTCCACAGTAAGAATAAACAGTATGTGTTATATTCTTTGCACAACATCCATGTTTCCTCAACCTAGAGATTTTAGGTTTGCGCTGTTTGTCACATTAGAGAATACTTCACGACAGATGTAAGAAGATGAAGAAAATGATAACTGTCTATTTTGTCATCTCCTCCCTAAATCTGCAGTGCAATCTGCGATAGAAAACCAAAGTTTAGCGTTTATCATTGATCTACTTACCATAAATATGACGTAAGGCATCAGCGAAATCACGAGGCCGATGGCAGCCATCTCGAGGCTAGTTGTGATCTGGCGCACACACGTCGGGTGCACTTCTAAGCTCTGCAGGTTCGCTGTCGCACCTGCGGCTGTTGCGACGAACTGTAGTACGGCGAGCGCCGCCATGACCGCGATCCCAGGAGCACGAACTGTAAAGGCGCAGCACACGGAACTGGTCAGAGCGGGAAAATTAAATCCGTTTCCAACACCATAAAATAACTACTAGGAACAATTCATGCGTATAATTTTACTACTAGTCTTTATCTTCCTTCCGTTGAAATTTACGCCGTGTAGGCCAATTTCCACTGTAAGCAGTTTCTGTCAAATTTATTTTTTTAACTATACCGCCGGATGTCTCTCTTGACGCCACAGTCGACAGTTACCTAAGAGTGGGAAGTCGAATGTAGAACTTCTCTGTGAATTATATAAACTCCGTTGTGTGTGTGTGTGATCGTTTTTTAACTGCTCGTTTATCGCATTGTCTGAGACGGAAAATGGCAACCATCCCAGCATTTCTCTAAACAAGAGTGGGAAACCGCCTAAGAAGCATACTGAGGCTAGCTAGTGTTAAGCCATGCTCGTAAATCCACTGCGCAGATTCGATTCGTGTCGGTTCACCGTCCTTTCTCGTAAGTTACCATGCTGTTAGCAGCTATACGAGAAGGTCGTCCGATATTGGTAGTATATTCCTTAGAAACATGAAGCTTCATTAAAAAATGAAAATAAGAGATTTTTTATGACAATAAAGTACAAGGAAACGAAACAGTCTCAAGATAAGTTATGTAAAGATTCGCAGCTAGACCGAGCTGCTGCTCCTGAGAAGCTAGTGATGTATTATCAGGGGCGTTCACATTTTTTCTCCGTCAGTTTCGGTAGAAAAAATGCAGAATTTATCGTGGGACATCGTCGAATATTCCCGCTTCAGCGCCTATAGGCTAGTTTCTGAATTTCCGATAGGTATCAGCCTTCAAAATGGCGTCTGTAATGGAGGTGCATTCCAAGCACAGATTTTCTTGTGGCGGAAAATCAGAATGTCGCGGATATTCATAGGCGCTTGCAGAATGTCTACGGAGACCTGGCAGTGAACAAAAACACGTCACATGAAACGCTGGGTGAGGCGTCTGAATCATCATAACAAGGTATTGCAAACCTGTCTTACCTCCCGTTTCCCGGCCGGCCATATACAGCTCCTGCAATTTTGGAACACTCCCATTCAAGATTATCGACAAATCACAACCAAAGACCATGTTGCACAACTGGACGTCTCTGCTGGTAGTGTTGACACACTACACACTCCTCCACTCAAAGGCGCGGTACCTGCCGGATTCCTCGCCGCGTAACAGAAGTCCACAAAAAGCGACGAAAGACCATCTGTGCTAGTTGCCTGTGCATCGGAAACGCAGTTGTTCTTTCCGACAGCCTCCATTTCACTTCTCAGACTTTATTTTCAGCTATTTTTAAGCAATTATTTATCAACTATTATGTCCTCATACACGGGAAATAAGAATGAATTTTAGTAAGAGGCTAACTTTGGTTTGTGAACATAACCAGCATATCTGCGTGAGTTAGTTTTATGGCAGGCAATAATTCCTGTCTCCTTTGAGTCGAGGCTGGTCGTAAGCTACAAAAGGCAGAGTGAAGGTGGCTCTTCGAAGAATCTGTCGTGACGCCGGGCAGGCCACACAACAAACTTGCCTCTCACATACCAGACTGGCGCCGCATCTCTCAGCCTCTTTTTCTGTGAGCCAATGCAGGACGTTGCCCTGGGGAAAAAATTATGTGAGTGACATCACACATTCATACCAGCAAGATGAGTTTCCCACTGAAAATGGTGAAACTCAATGTCATTGGCGAAGTGGTTGATGAGGTCAAAAGTAATCATAGAGCTGCCTCGTTTTTGCTGGAAGAGCTCCGATTGTCTGAATCTCTGTTGCATAGATGGTGGAGGGAGTGTATGGTTCAAATGGCTCTGAGCATCATGGGACTTAACATTTGAGGTCATCAGTCCCCTAGAACTTAGAACTGCTTAAACCTAAATAACCTAAGGACATCACACACATCCATGCCCGAGGCGAACCTGCGGCGGTAGCGGTCGCGCGGTTCCAGACTGTAGCGCCTAGAACCGCTCAGTCAACCCGGCCAGCACAATCAGACCGTAAATAGCAATTCTATCAATGGGAAGTAAGGGGATTCATTCCCATTCCCATTCCTGTCACACATTTTGTCAAAGATTATTTGTGATGTTTGTTACGTGCAGAGTTTATCTTCACCCACTGTACTTTTGATTACTTTTTTGTGTTGTGCATTCTGATTCTTGGCGGTAATAAGCATTTCATTACCTTGTAGCTAATGTTTGATGTCAGTGGTCTGAAACCTTTGAATCATTATTCTGGATGGGTTTATCATTTTCCGCCTTGATTATCACTACTGGTGCGACTGCACTCTTTATTACTGGAAGGGGCCATGTATAGTCAGGCAGCAGTAGCCGACCGAAACAGACGCAGCAACAGGCAAGTAACCGCATTTGTCATTTACGAGTTCCTAACCAGGAGCTAATTTTACTATATCATCTGTGTGCTTTAATAGTTTAGTTTCTTGAGTTTCTGCGTGTAAATTTAATATCTAATAGCCACAGTTGTCGCGTTTTCCGTTTGCGTCGGAAAGTAAACCGATTTTGTAACATATTACAAGTTCCAAATCAGGGCCAAATTATTTAGTTTCACCTGAGTGATTCGGTAGTTAGGTTTTTGAATATCTACGTATCACTAGACATAGTTCGTGCACTTTCGTCAGGTTCTACAATAAAGTTGCGCAGCACGTGCCGATAGTCCGTTTATCTGTGTAGTTTAGTTTTCCACGGTGTTTAGTATGCACAGGACCTGCGATTGTTGTGTGCGGATGCGAGTTGAGTTGATGACACTTAGCTCTCAGCTTCAGGCTGTGATGGCTTCAGTTACACAGCTTGAGGCTGCAGTGGAAGGGCACCACTGTTGTGGGCCGGCCGTGGGGATCCAACGGACGCCCAACATGTCAGAGTCCTCCGATCGATCCTCACCGGTGGCCAACCCAGTTACTGCTCGCACTGAGGCTGACCCCTCACCTGTGGTCGAGTGGGAGGTCGCCCCGGGGCGAAGTAGGTGGCGAAAGACTTCCCAGGAGGTCCCACATAAGGCCTCCCCGGTTTGTCGGACAGACAGGTTCCAGGTCCTGTCTGTGGCTGACACTGTCGCTGAGTCAGATGCTGTCGCCTGTCCTGTTTCAAGGGAACCACTCAGCCTTCAAGATCCGGGCAATCACTGAGGGTGGGATCATTAGTAGTTGGGAGCTCCAACGTTAGGGGCGTTATGGGGTCTCTTAGGGACTTGGCTGACAAGAAGGGTAAGAAATCCAATGTGCACTCCGTATCCATACGGGGTGGAGTCTTCCAGATGTGGAAAGCGTCCTCCTGGATGCCATGGAGAGCACAGGGTGCAGCCAACTGCAGGTGGTGGCTCACGTGGGTACCAATGATGTGTGTCACTTTGGATCAGAAGAGATTCTCTCTCGTTTCCAGCTGCTAGCAGAAGTGGTAAAGGCTGCCAGTCTTGCCTGCAAGATGAAAGCAGAGCTGACCATTTGCAGCATAGTCGACAGGACCGATTGCGGACCTCTGGTACAGAGCCGAGTGGAGGGGCTGAATAAGAGGCTCAGACGGTTATGCGACCGTGTAGACTGCAGATTCCTCGACTTGCGTCAAAAGGTGGTAGGGTTTCGAGTTCCGCTGAATAGGTCAGGTGTCCACAGTACGCATGAGGCGGCTACACGGGTAGTAGGTGCTGTGTGGCGTCGAGTGGGCGGTTTTTTAGGTTAGAGGGTATCGGGAAAACACAAAAAGGGCTTCAGTCACAAAGGGTGCAGGCTGAACACAGGAACAACGTACAAAAAGAAACAATTGGTATAACAGTTGTAAATTGTCGTAGCTGTGTTGGGAAAGTACCAGAGCTCCAAGCGCTAATAGAAAGCACTGATGCTCAAATCGTTATAGGCACTGAAAGCTGGCTAAAGCTGGATATAAGCTCAGCCGAAATTTTTGCGAAGAACCTAACGGTGTTCCGAAAGGATAGGCTAAACACGGTTGGCGGAGGCGTGTTTGCTGCTGACAGAAGTAGTATAACTTGTCGCGAAATTGAAGTAGATACTTCCTGTGAGTTAGTGTGGGCAGAGGTGATTGTTGGCAACCGGAACAAAATAATAATTGGATCCTTTTACCGACCTCCCAATTCAGATGATACAGTTCCTGAAAGGTTCAAAGAAAACTTGGGTTCGATTTCAAACACGTACCCGACTCATACGATAATACTTGGTGGTGACTTTAATTTACCCACGAGATGTTGGCGAAAATACATGTTTAATTCCGGGGGTACGCATAAAATATCATCCGAAATTGTGCTAAACGCATTCTCTGAAAATTATTTCGAGCAGTTAGTTCATGAGCCCACGCGAATAGTAAACTGTTGTGAAAACACACTTGACCTCTTAGCAACAAATAATCCTGAGTTAATAACGAGCATCAAAACCGATTCAGGGATTAGTAAAGACAGGGCTGTCGTAGCAAGACTGAATATTGTAATCCCCAAATCCTCGAAAAATAATCGAAAAATATACCTATTCAAAAAAGCAGATAAAAGTTCACTTGACGCCTTCCTGAGAGATAATCTCCACGCATTCCAAATTCATAATATAAGTGTAGACCAGATGTGGCTTAAATTCAAAGAAATAGCATTCGCAGCAATTGAGAGATTTATACCAAATAAATTAACAAACGACGGAGCTGATCCTCCTTGGTAAACAAAACTGGTTACAAAACTGTTGCAGAAACAACGAAACAAACATGCCAAATTTAAACAGACGCAAAATCCCCAAGATTGGCGATCTTTTACAGAAGCTCGGAATTTAGCGCGGACTTCAATGCGAGATGTCTGTAATAGTTTTCACAACGAAACTTTGTCTTGAAACCTGGCAGAAAATCCAAAGAGATTCTGGTCATATGTGAAGTATGTTAGCGGCAAGAAACAATCAATGCCTTCTCTGCACGATAGCAATGGAGATACTATCGAAGACAGTGCTGCCAAAGCAGAGTTCCTAAACACAGCCTTCCGAAATGCCTTCACAAAGGAAGACGAAGCAAATATTCCAGAATTCGAATCGAGAACAGCTGCCAAGTTGAGTAACGTAGAAGTAAATATCCTCGGAGTAGTGAAGCACCTTAAATTCTTAATTAAAGCAAGTCTTCAGGTCCAGAATGTATACGATTTAGGTTCCTTTCGGAGTGTGTTGATGCATTAGCTCCATGATATACAACCGTTCGGTAGACGAAAGATCCGTACCCAAAGATTGGAAAGTTGCACAGGTCACACCAATATTCAAGAAAGTTAGTAGTAGTAGTCCACTATATTACAGGCCAATATCGTTGACGTCGATAGGCAGCAGGATTTTAGAACATTTATTGTGTTCGAACATAATGAATTACCTCGAAGAAAACTGTCTATTGACACACAGTCAACATGGGTTTAGAAAACATCGTTATTGTGAAACACAACTAGCTGTTTATTCACATGAAGTGCTGAGTGCTATTGACAAGGGACTTCAGATCGATTCCGTATTTCTGGATTTCCGGAAGGCTTTGAAAACTATACCACACAAGCGGCTCGTAGTGAAATTGCGTGCTTATGGAATATCGTCTCAGTTATGTGACTGGATATGTGATTTCCTGTCTGAGAGGTCACAGTTCGTAGTAATTGACGGAAAGTCATCGAGTAAAACGGAAGTGGTTTCTGGCGTTCCCCAAGGTAGTGTTATAGGCCCTTTGCTGTTCCTTATCTATATAAACGATTTGGGAGACAACCTGAGCACCCGTCTTCGGTTGTTCATCGACTAATAAAGTCATCAGAGGATCAAAACAAACTGCAAAACGACTTCGAAGAAATATCGGGATGGCGCGAAAAGTGGCAGTTGACCTTAAATAACGAAAAGTGTGGGGTCATCCACATGAGTGCTAAAAGGAACGCGTTAAACTTCGGTTACACGATAAATCAGTCAAATCTAAAAGCCGTAAATTCAAATAAATACCTACGAACCATTTAAATTGGAAGGAACACATAGAAAATGTTGTGGGGAAGGCTAACCAAAGACTTCGTTTTATTGGCAGGACACTCAGAAAATGTAACAGATATACTAAGGAGACTGCCTACACTACGCTTGTCGGTCCTCTTTTAGAATACTGCTGAGCAGTATGGGATCCTTACCAGATAGGACTGATGGAGTACGTCGAAAAAGTTCAAAGAAAGGCAGCACGTTTTATATTATCGCGAAATATGGGAGAGAGTGTCACAGAAATGATACAGGATTTGGGATGGACATCATTAAAAGAAAGGCGTTTTTCGTTGCGATGGAATCTTCTCACGAAATTTAAATCACCAACTTTCTCCTCCTAATTTGAAAAATTTTTGTTGACACCGACTTACATAGGGAGGAACAATCACCAAGATAAAATAAGGGAATTCAGAGCTCGTACGGAAAGAAATAGGTGTTCATTCTTTCCGCGCGATATACGAGATTGGGATAATAGAGTACTGTGAAGGTGGTTCGATGAACCCTCTGCCAGGCACTTAAATGTGATTTGCAGAGTATCCATGTAGATGTAGATGTAGATATAGGTAGCGTTTCTCTTGTGTGTATATCTCAGTAGGTTTTTAAAGGGTGTTTTCCTGTTTGGTGTCCTCCCTCATGGCACAATGATCAGCTCTAAAGTGTACTCTTATACACCCAGGAAATTGAAGAAACTGCTTACTCGAGAGCCCCTGACAAAAATTCGTTTGACTGTTCTTCCTCATCCCTCCTACAGCCCGGATCTCGTAACTTCCAACTTCCATCTGTTTGGCCAAATGAATGATGCACTCCGTGGGAAGGAGTGCTTGAATGATGGGGAGGTTGCTGTAGCAGCAAAACGTTGGCTCTGACGTCGACTGATAGAGTGATACCATGCGGCCATGCAGGCTCTCCGAGTAAGGTGGCGCAAGGCTGTCGCAGTAAAGGTAGATCATGTTGAAAAATAGGGTTCTGTAGTCAAAAGCGTGGGCAATAAAATGGTGAATTGAAATTGTGAATAAAACCAAACTGCTTTCAGAAAAATATGCATTGCATTACTTAGTAAATGCCCCTCGTATCACCAGCTCAGTAGAAAAGTGAGTTATTAGCATAAGAATGGAAAAGCTCGCCTTAAGGTCGTCACGGGAATTAGTGGATATACAAACAAAAGAAAATGGTAGTTCAAAATCCAAGAAATGGAGAAAAATACATTTTCTACGTAGCAGCTGTAGTCGGGCAGCGTCGGTTGTTGAGCGACAGAACACCAATTCAATGACAAGGCCGAAGGTAAAATACTCACTGAAATTATTAAATAAAGATCAGTTCTATGACAAAGAAGTATACAAATTCTTCGTATTCTTACTCAATATTTTCGTACGACTTTAGGTGCATAATGTAAGAATTTTGTACCCCTTCGACATAGGATGAACTACAGAGAGGTTTGAAATTTTCTTCCTGTAGAATCCATATCACTCGACACAGTCACAACCGCGATGGAGGACGAGGAATAGTTAAATCAGCACTTAGCCGTTTCCCCTAATCAACTCCACACAGTTCTTAATGTTATCTTTCTCTGTAATGATTGTAACTTCACTTAAACAGATTTCCGTGAAACTGAAACTGTCTCTGGATATTTAAAAAGGACGTAACACAATTTAAAATCTCTTTTATAGGGAACGTCATCTAATTCAGTGTACTGTTTCAGTAAATAAAAGCTGAAAGAAAGTTCGTGTCTTTTAGTTTTTAGGAATCGTTCGCAGCTTTCCCATATGACACACTTTGCTCAAATTTTGTCCGTTTTATTGAAAAATTTTTAAAGCATGTTAGGAACAACAGCGATCTGTATCTTATTCTAATGAAGATAATAGCAAGAATTTTAATGAAGATAATAGCAAGATAATAGCAAATGGAGTTTTATTTCATTTCTGGTTACAGTCTTAGTAAATCATCTTCAGACCAAAGGGTGACACTATTGCTGACCCCATAGACTACGAACAGACCTCCAGAATATGCTGGGAGGAATCAGTCGTCAGCTGTTTGGTCATCAGTAATGAAATGAAACATCGTTAGCGATCTCGACTGATTATATTTACTAAAATATTTGATGTATGTTTAAAATTTCTAAGATACAAGCCCCAATTTTAACTGCAACTCAACGAGTATTGTAGTTTTACAGAAACTTGAAACCTGTGTACAACGATGGTGCTCCAGTATTGCTACTTCCATCCATGACACTGACAAAAACATTGTTCTGTATCTTCGTAATTTCTCAGCGTATTGTTTATTTTGTTACTTGACAAGTTCTATGAGACCATTCCTGCCAGTTCTTTCTTGTACAAGTATTTTCAGAACATATATTGCTAGGATTAGTTATTGACTAACCTTTAACCCACGGCTTCACCTGCAGAGGCACACAACACATATATTGCACACATCTCTTCCTCCTTGTATCTCTGTCCATCTCCTCCTCCTGCCTTTCCCCATACATATCTTGCACCTCTTTGTTCATCTCCACCTCCCACATCTCTTTCCATATCCTTGTCCTGACTATGTCTGTCTCCTTCTCCCCACTCTTCCTTTCCCAACCTGTCCACTACCCCTCCCCATCTTTATCCTGCTGTCTACATCTCTCCCTCCTCATTTCCTCATTCCTCATTGTGTCCACCCCACCCCCTTTTCTCTGAACATCTCTTCCTCCACCCCTAATTTTCACACATATTCTCCCACCACCATTGGCCCATCTCCTCCTCCCACTCTCTATACCCACGCTCTCTCTATCCATCCCACCTTGCTCTCTGACCATCTCCATCTACCTCTGCTCATCCCCTCCCCCTCTCTCTGTCACCTTCTCCATCCTCTCTGTTCATCTCCTTGTCCACCCACTCTGTCTTGCCCCCTCTTTCTGTCTGGACAATCCTTCCCCTCACTTTCTTTCCTTCTCTTGCCCCCCACTCAGCCCATCTCCCCCTATCTTCTCAATATCTGTCCGTCTCCTCATCCCCACCCAACCCATCCACCTCCTCCTCCTCCCTTTCTGCCTATCTCCCCTCTCTCTATCTACCTTTCCCCTTTCTCTGCACATGTCCTACACCTCCTTCTCTGTTCATCTCCTCCTCGCCCAAGTCTCAGTCCATACAACCTTCGCCCACTCTGTCTATCCCCTTCTTCCCCCTGCTCTCCCTGTCTACCTCCTCCACCCACACTTCCTACCCATCTCCTGCTCCCCCTTTTTGTCTCTGTGTCCGTATCCCTTAGCTCTCTCCACTACCTCTTCACCCCTTTTCACATCCTCCCCCTCTCTATGTCCATCTCCTCATCCCCCTCTTCCTTTCTGCACATTACTTCTCCTTCCCCATCCTCTGTATACCTGTATCCTCCTCTCACTCTTCCTCTTCTGCTTCCACCCCCTCTCTCTGTACATGTCATCAGCCACTGTCTATCGGCTCCTCTTTCCCTCTCTGTTCATCCCCTCCTTTCTCTCTCTGTCTGTGCACCCCCTCCTCCCCCTCACTCTCCTTCCCCCCTCTCTGTTCGCATATCCTCCACCTCTCTGTCCATACATTTCCTTCACTGTGTCAATATCCCCCCTCTCTCTGTCCATCTCCTTCCATCTCTCTATGTCCATCTCCTAGTTCTACCTGTATCTGTCCATCTCCTTCTCTCCCCTTCCTGTGTCCATTTCATCTTCCTACGCTCACTATCTAGTTCCGCATCCCCCTCTCTCTACTCAGGTGTCTCTGTCCACACTCATGTCCAGTGGAACACATTCTGATACTACCAGTACAACATGCCGTCATTTTGATGTCAGATATTACTAACACTTTTTCACCCCTACTCCTGGCCATATGGGATGTGGGTGATTCTTACCCTCACAGTATTACTTTGCATACACTATATAGTAAATGTACCAAATTTGGTTTAAATCGATCAGGGGGTTTAGGAGGAATTGTTGAACAAATGCGAAAGTAACTCTGACTGCATTTACCCAACTCAGGGAGACTTTCCCATTTTTTCAAAATTCCGACAAAATTTTGTGGTTTATGTTAACTGCAGCCTCCCTCCTGTCCTCCAGCTCTCTTCTCACTGCATGTATATGACGTCAGAGGGATTTTGCTGAGATTTGTGTATATCCTTAGTCAGTAACGTCTCCTACAATTTGAGACTTGCTGACATATTCAAACTGACATGTGTCTTAGTTTTATTATTACAGTGTTGAGGGCTGCACATACATCAGGTCGTATGTAAGTGGTAAGTTCTTCTGATGAACTGCCTGGGGATACTCCAACAACTTCGTCTTGATGGATCTGTATCTAACGCAAAATTTTATTGGAATTGTTAACAAAATAGAGATGTCTCATTACTATAGATCAGACGATGATTTCTGTTTACAAGAATGCCAAGAAAACAGCAATGGTTGTGAACAACGAAATGGAGCAGGAATAGACAGTTTCATGTGGAAGAGCTCCAGTTGTAGAATAAACATGTCGCATTCTTCCTGCATGGCTTTATGTCACAATTACAAGATTTTTAATTACAGAATGGGTGGTATGTCGGACTCTATAGGAGAGTGTCTAAGTGTATTGATGCCGGCTTGCACTATGCGACACTGAGCCGTGGCGGCTTCTGTGAGGGCGCGCGCGATCCTACTGGCTCCATTTGTTCCATCGATTCTGGCCCTCGTCGTAACATCTTTCCTTGGTGATGTGTTCCGTCTGGGGATGAGTGGTAGTGAGTGGTGTGTGGGACACGGAATAGGACGGGCGTGCTTGAGTGCTCGGCATCCTGGCGATTGCAGCGACTTGAAACCGTTGACCGTTGCGGCCAAAGTTTTCCTTCTGCGTTAACGGTTGCTACCATGAGCTAGCTGGTGAGGAGAGGCGCTCGTCGTGTGCAACCTGATTACGAAGAGCGCCAGTCAGTCATCGTGTGCTAAATACGCCGAGATGTATAAGACAACTTGTTAGCAGCTACGAGCAGGAGGGCAGTATTATCCGACGCGTACCTAGAGTCCTAAAGTTATTGAACTCTTTGGCATTTATTTGAAATTGTGTACGAAGACTGTTCATTAAGTACTGTACTTAAAGACTGTTAATTCTGCCGCGGTGTGAGCTGGCCAGAAATCCAGTTCCATAATGCCTTTCAGTGACATCTCTTGGGACAGTGTGTGTCACTCTGGAGATTTCTGTAAGCGACAAGCTAGTACTTTGACATTTTAATCTGTTACTTGAAACCATAGTTTATCATTGAGTATTTGATACTACTGATTGTAACTTCTGTTTGTTGTAGATCTTATTTGGCACTCAGCCTAAAGGTATGCACGTGTGTGTCATGTGAGTGTGTGTGCATTCGTATTTGCACACTCTTACTCAGCTGAGGAGCCTTTCGGGTTATAGTTGTACATTTTAACCTACAGTCTACCATTTTGTGGGTATCCAAATTTCATTGTCAATAAGTCCCTAAGCTGAAACCGTTAAGCGTTGCGGCAGGCGTTTTCCTGCTGCGTTGATCGTTGTTACCATGAGTTTAGCTGTCAAGGAGAGGTATACTTTGACTTATTTGATCTTCTTTGAATTATTACGTAATATTTTTTATGATGACTTTCTACATTGTTTCTTGTCATTTCTAGGAAGGTCCACTTGGAATGCTATGACTGGCGCATTCCCATTCTGAAGTTTTAATGGTTTCCTTGAAAATAATCTTTAATTGGCCGTTAAAGTATTGCTGTGTATGTTAATTTCTGTCAAACTTGTTTGTTGTTCGTTGTTTGGTATATATTCAGAGCTTTGTATCGGCAGCGGATGACGCATTGCTGTCCTGTTGGTCCGGAGGCATGGACGCATTTTTCTTCATCTTCGGCGGCTTTCTCGTCATCGCACAAGGCCAAGGTGTTGGCGGGTCAGACGCGCTTCTGTGGATCTCCCGCTTCAGACTCAAGCTGAGTAGTTTACCGTCATTATTTTGATATCGTGCTGCAGTTGGGGTGTCGCCAGGTTAGGAAGTAGTTTACTCACTGTTTCTATTATTGTAAGGTCAATGTGGGCGTGTGATGAAAGACTATGGGTAAACTGATCACTGTGTTTCTTGATTGCTTGAAAAGAGGGTTTATTTAGCATTATCATTTTAACAGTGTTTATGGGGCCCGGTACTTTATTTAACTAATTAACTTGATTTATGCGTAACACGCATGTGGCCAATCGGTGAAGTACAGCTGTTTACTTCTGTTTTTACCGTAACTTGCCTACATAAGACCGGAATAACCAGTGGAGATGTACGCATTTCAGTACCTTTTATTTAAAGTCTGTTGAACTTACATTCAAGTCCTGTTGTGGGATTAGCCCACAGCTGTGATGTTAGTCGCGGGGGCAGAGTGCCGCTGCATCTTTATTTAATCAACTGCTTGTGACCGGGCCACCACTGTATTGCAGAGTTGAGATGTTCTTAGGTTACCCTTTATGATTTTATGTATAATGCAAATGTCCATATGCATCGTGATTTTAATTTAAAAACCTTGACTATCTGTATGTATTTGGCAAGAATCTTGGTAACTGTTAGTTGGCTTGTCATAGAATTGTTATTAAATAAGAAAATTTGATTGGGAATCATAAATAACGCATCAAGTTGGGTCACCCTTCCACATATTTTCCTAAAGTTAATCCCGATCTTTGTTCTGGGTCTCAGACAGCATAATTCAGCAATGTCAGCAGGAAATGGCCAACCGTTTTTACTGCAAAGTAAAGCTCATACCCTAGCAGGAGCTCACTACAATGTTTGGTTGGTTTTAAAAAGTAGTTGAAATTTGTTAGCTAAAAGTATCTTATCTACACAAATGTGTGTTAAATTTAGATGTTAAAACTACTGTACATAATGTTATTTCATCAAAGTGTCATGTAGTTGCGGCAGTGTAATAGCATAGCTCAGCATTATCAACTGTAGATGATAAATATGCGTCTGCATATACATACCTACTTCGCAAGTCATCATAAGGCGCATGGCGGAGGTTCCCTAGTACCACTACTACTCGTTTCTTTACCTGTTCCGCTTGCGAATGGAGTGAGGGAAAAACTACTGCCTACATGCCTCCGTATGAGGCCTAATTTCTCTTGTCTTTCCGGTCCTTACGCAAAACGTAACTGGTGGCAGTAGAATCGTTTAGCTGTCAGCTGTAAATGGCTACATTCTAAACTTTGACAACAGTGTTTCACGAAATGAACGTAGACTTCCCTCCATGGAATCCGATTTGAGTTCACGAGGCATCCGCGTGAGATTCGCGTGTTGATTGAACCAACCAGTAACAAATTTAACAGCGCGTTTCTGAACTGATAGGATGTCTTTCTTTTACACAAACTTTGCGGTGATCTCAAACACTCTAGCAGTGCTCAAAAATGGATCGCAGAACTGTTCTATACGCGATCTCCTTTGTATATGAGCTGCACTTCCATAAGATTATCGCAATAATCCAAAGTCGACGATTCGCCTTCCCTGCTACCATCATTAAGTGCTCGTTGCTTTTCATATTCCTCTGCAACGTTACGCCTAGATATTTAATCGACGTGACTGTGTGAAGCAGCACGCCACTAATACTGTATTCGAACATCACAGGATTTTTTTTCTCCTTATCAGCATTAAATTACATTCTTCTAAATTTAGAGCAAGCAGCCTTTCATCACACCAAACAGACTTACTGTCGAAGTCGTCCTGTATCCTACTACAGTCACGCTACGACGACATTTTATCACATTCTTCAGTGCGATGAGCAAGCAGTTGCAGATTACTGCTTACCATATCCATCACATCGTTCACGTCTATAGAGAACAATTACACTTACCTGGGGCACTGATGCCGACGCCGTTGTCTCTGATGAACACTCACCGTCGAGGACAACTACTGGATTCTGTTACTTAAGTGTTCGAGCGGTTAACATATGTGAGGACCAATTCCTTATGCTCGAACCTCTGTTAACAGTTTACAACGGGGCACCGGTCAAATCCTTTCGAGAAATCTACGAATATGTAATCAGCCTATTGCCCTTCATCCATTGTTCGCAGGGTTTCGTCTGAGAACAGGTAAATCTGTCTCGCACAAGCAATGCTTTCTAAATCCAAAGCCGGCCGATGTGACCGAGCGGTTCTAGGCGCTACAGTCTGTAACCGCGCAACCGCTACGGTCGCAGGTCCGAATCCTGCCTCGGGCATGAATGTGTGTGACGTCCATAGTTAGGTTTAAGTAGTTCTAAGTTCTAGGGGGACTGATGACCTCAGATGTTAAATCCCATAGTGCTCAGAGCCGTTTGAACTATTTTTGAATCTAAATCCAAACGCTTATTATATTCGAGTGAGAATATCCTCAAGAATTCTACGGCATACCAAGGATATGGGCTTGTAATTTTGCAGGTCCGTCCTTTTACCTTTCTTACATACAGGAATCCTCTTCGCTGTTTTCCAGTCAGTTGGGACTTGGTGCTGGGCAAGAGATTTGCGATAAATGTGAGCCAAATAAGGGGCCAATTCTGCAGCGTAATCTCTGTAAAACCGTACTGGCATTTCGCCCAGAAGTGGTGAATTATTTGTTTTCAACTCTTTCAGATCTCAACGCCACGGATAGCTATTTCTATGTCCTCGATGCGGAAATCTGTGCGATGGCCAAACGATGGTCTGTCTATATGATCCTCCTGCCTGAATGCTTTTTTAAACGCCTTCTATAGACTTCATCATTCCTGTTATTAACTTCTAATACCACACTAGAGTTGTCGACGAGCGACTGGACAGAAACCTTCGACACATTTGGTGATATTACGCAGGAGCAGAATTTTCTGGGATTCTCGGCAAGACGCTTCTCTAAATTATTGGTGTGGAAGTTTTTACAGACGCATGAAATTCTCCTAACAAATTTTTTGTACTCCGAGATAAAGTTAATAGCATAACATGGGGTCGTATAACGTTTGACTGACTTTAATAACTCGTTGAAAGTTAACTGAAAGCATAGTAAGCCTCATTTCCGCCTACACAAAGTAATGTGAAATAATGTTGATGAATCGACTGTTGAATATGAAATTCGGTACAGGTTGCATACATTTTCCATTGTACAACAGGAGGAGTTAGCATTATCAACAGAAGATGACAAACGTTTCATACTTCAAAATAGAGTTATTACTTGTCACTGTAAAGCTTAGCTGACTTTGAAATGTGGTTGAAAGTGGATAGTTAAAACCAGCGCAGCCCTCGTTTCTTATCCATGCGAATGTAATAAAATAATATTTGAAAACCACTGCTCTGTTTGTTATGTCGTCGAAGTTTCATGTAGTTTCCACTGTTGAATATCCTATGGCAGTCCCCAACAAGTGAACTTTAATCCAGAACGTAGATCAGTAGTGTCAATAAGTGAGCCACTCTTGTTTTGTACTGTTATAGAAAAATAGTACAGATAATGTTCTGAAAGTATTTGTATGGAGTGTAGCCATGTATGGAAGTGAAACATGGACGATAAATAGTTTGGACAAGAAGAGAATTGAAGCTTTCGAAATGTGGTGCTACAGAAGAATGCTGAAGATTAGATGGGTAGGGAGGGCAGCATGGAGGGTAAAAATCGTAGAAGGAGACCAACAGGTGAATACACTAAGCAGATTCAGAAGGATGTAGGTTTCACTAAGTACTGGGAGATGAAGAAGCTTGCATAGGATAGGGTAGCTTGGAGAGCTGCATCAAACCAGTTTCAGGACTGAAGACCACAACAACAACAATGTTTAGTTTCTTTAAAGTGTATTTTTTTTATTTTGGTGCAAAATCGAATTGTCGTTCCTGGCCTGAGATCGAACTCTCTTCTCTGTGTAACGTTGTCAATCGTAGTAACACAGCTAAAAGAATGTGGAATGTCTTTGACAGAAGCAAACCGAGCAGCTCCCATGTTGATCTAAGGTAACATATCGTATGTCGCGCTTTTGGAATTACAGAAAGATGCTGATTAAGTGATACACTGCAGTAAAGATATCTACAAAACGTGCCATTTTCAGTACTGTTTGTAGTGCCGAAGTATTGGTAAATGTGACGTCTGAAGCTACGCTCCTATATATCACGGTAATATTTAGTAATTCATGGGGTAAAGGAAAGCAGATGCAGTCTGCAAAAATTTTAGAGAACCTTTCCACCATACTGGCGCAGCCTTCCTCGAACGTTCACATTTATAGCACTATTGAAACATAGCCTCAAGGAGGCCCAAGCTAAAAAGTTATAAAAGAAGCTTCATAAAGCAGTCAGTAACGTTAATTACACTTTTCTAGCGTATTTTCCCTGCTTCTTCAGGTGTTTGAAGTTTTTTTTATGCTACTAATAACGTAGTGTCATTTGGCGCTAAGAGGAACTATCAACTATTACTGCCTTGCTGATTAGCATGTTATTTTAGCCGCATGTGTTTTGTACTGTATAGAGCAATAATAACGACAGTTTGGATGTGAAAATAACATTCCAGCACTTAATTTTTGAGTCCAGAGTAATGGTTTTGGCATCGAATGTATCTTAATCTGTAAGCTACACCAGCAGAGAAACTTGCTAGTAGATTAAAACTGTATTCCACACCACAACTTGAATCTGAGAATTTTGTCGTTCATGGATAATTGCTGTACCGACGGAACTATCCAAGCACGAATCACGACTCACCCTCACAGATGTACTTCCATCATTATCTCAACTTATATCTTTCAAACTTCACAGAAGTTTTCCATCTCACCTTGCAGGACTAGAACTACTGAGAAGACATGGCATAGTCTGGGGGATTGTTTGCGGACCGAACTTGCACTCTACAGTGAAATATGCGCTGATACTTGCTGGAAGATTAAAACTAATCTTCCAGGAAGTTTCACATCAGTACACGGTCCACTGCAGACTGGAAATTCAGTCTGGGGCTAAGCTAAGTCTCCGCATTATCCCTTCGTCCAGAAGTGCTAGTCTCGCGAGCTCTGCAGGAGAACATATGTACAATTTTGAAGATAGGAGATTACGTATTGGCATACACACCACAGCAAAGTGAAAATTTATCCATGATACACCAGTAATGTCAATGCATATTTCTGAAACATAATGCATACATTTTGTAGGTATGGAGTGAAACGAGCCTACGGTCGTGTTTAGGAGTCAAGTCCACTATAACCTGTAACTCACAACAGTATTGTGAATATCTTTACGCATTTTGATAAATAATACAGAAAATATAGACACAGTTAATTTTAGATTACATTGCGCCCTCCATCAGGTGGTGTACAAATATTCAATTTCACTCGTCACCGTGTTGGGTACAGAGAACAAGACGGCCAGCTCTGGCGTATGTCGTGATAGGCTGTTTCACTTTAATCGACGATAAAAATAGTGGGCTATGATTGGAGGAGAAGGCTGTGGAGGGTATTTTGACACCAGATATTGAACTAGCAGAGGAAGATGGCCACCGGTTACAGTGCCGCCTATTGGGGGAGTCCCCAACCTGCTGTGGTGGTTTCCAATGGCAGCGTCATCAAGTGGACTGTGGGAATCCAACGAAACAAGTTCGAGGTCGAATTTAGCCACCAATGCCAATTGCATACCTGCTCTACCGTATTACTGTATATTCTTCTGTACTTCTATATTCTATGAGAGTGTAGATTACTGTACAGCACATGAATACTGCAACCGTATACCCAAACAGCGTCAGTGTGTTAAAGAAATAACATAGAGTTTATCTCTGACGCAAAGTAAATCTTTCAGAAAGCGCAGCAAATAAAAAGGCCAAACACGTCACTACTGCGTGAGATACAGCCTGGTGAAGATGAAAATGTAGCTACTCTCTTCTCCAGTAATTTCAGAGTGTAGTTGTGGCACACTGAAATATTCAGGATGTACGTTTATATATGCGATGTATAAACGGAAGTTGCACTCTTCATTAATAACAAGTGTTTCAGATAAAATCTTCCTTCATCAACTTCACCTAATTGTTGTTCATTTCCGAAGTAGCTCACCAAACAATATATATGGAAATCAATTACAGTCACTGAAGGAAATCTAAGTACGAGAGCAGAAACTAAGAGGAAATACCCTTATGTCCTCAAGAAAGTCACTAGGTTCGGCGATATATAAACCATGTCTGCACGACTGAAGCAGAGACGACAATTTTGTTCGTCTGCGTCAGTTCGGGAATAATAATAATCCAAATACTTGTTTCCTCAAATATAAAAATTCTGACACTGTGATAAACGCTCTTTCACAACAATATATAACACATGGCTCACCGTAGAGAAGCAGTACTATGGCAGCACTCACGAAGCCAGAGAGCAGCAGGGCTGCCACGGAGGACCAGCGAC
Organism: Schistocerca serialis cubense; assembly: GCF_023864345.2. Classification (NCBI taxonomy): domain Eukaryota; kingdom Metazoa; phylum Arthropoda; class Insecta; order Orthoptera; family Acrididae; genus Schistocerca; species Schistocerca serialis. The sequence goes on along the minus strand of NC_064641.1, from coordinate 328,673,200 downwards.
GGCCCATGCGAGAGACGTAGCAGTGTACCACGAGTATCGCCAAGAGCTGCGCCACGCCCTGTACTGACACCGTGATGAAGGGATGCACGTCGAGGATGCCCACGCTCAGCAGCATAGAATACACCGTCAGAGCGACTATTGACCTGCACACAGACGACCTATGTTACTATCACGCACGACCTGCGTATCTGTAACTAAGGAAGTAATCAAGAATAGTGTAACGGAGACAAAAAAAATATGTGGCAAAACGTATATAGCCAGACATTCCAGAACTTTCAAAAGATGACGATGATTAAACTAGTAGAGGGCAGGGTCTCCTTTTGCTACTATTACAACTTTTAATATTAGTGGTATGCTTTCCACAAAATTTCAATGAATGAAGATATAATTTGATTTCATTCTTGCGGTAACTTGGTGATTACTTGTAGATTGACATTTTCAGACGGGATCTACTGTAGTACAACTGAGACACGTTCGACTCATTCATGTCGTGGCTCTGAGCAAGACAGCACAACTTATCGATCCAATTTTCTACAGGCCACGACGAAAGATCCTTGCTTTAGGAACTGCAGCACAAAAGGTCAAGTAACTGTTAAGAGAATGTGAGTATCACGCTCTTTCCTTTTACTATAAAACACCTGCATTAAACACCTAAAGCTCAGAGTCCAATCGAAGAAATGCAACTTAATGACAAAAGCTACGTCCACTGAATATCACTGTCATCACAGCACCCACTAGTAAGCACCTTCCGCTAGGTCTAAACATGTCCATCCCAGTGTAGTAACATATGTTATGACTTATCGCATACGGTATAACACGTCACAAAGGTCGATCGTACTTGAGAAGAGGAGAAATTGCAAGCGTGTTAAAGTTCAACAAGATAACATAAACGGTAGTTTCTAGAGTTACGCCTCTGGCGGACGTATCCCACAGAGTCCTTCAGAGAGTTCTATGACACCAAACCGTTTTTTGAAGCAAGTGCGAATTGTGAGGCTGTCGTAGATCCACAGCATCTGCACAACAGATAGAGATAGCTGAGCAGCATTTCAGAGATACGGGAACAGACGAGATCACAACAGCTTAACTAAATGTGTAAAACCCAAATATCTATGAGAACACAAATACTGACATAAGATACAAGAAACAAAATCACCACAGTCTCAATGTATCTGTAATACCCAAAGGTCCATGAGGGACACCAGCACTAGGTTCGCTGTCTATTTTGACAAGCCCAGTGTGACTGGCCGGTGGGAGGAAAATTGAAGCAGCAATGTTCAACAGATTAAATTATCCAACTCTGAGCGACCAGTGGGGTAAAATTCCTGATGGAATATTTTATAACCTGGGAGATCAATTTGAGAAAAAGTAAGTTTGGGTTTATTTAGGAGTGGGAGCGAAGCTAAAGGCAGCGAGGCAGGAGTGTGGGTCGTTATAAGGTACCCCTACTGCTTACGACTTGTTGCTACTACAGTCGATGTTGTATCACAAAAACAATGCTGGTGTTGTATAACGTAATACTTCCGGATTACGAGAAATTTTAGCGATTTTGGATTACGAAATATACCTCCCACTGCAGTAGAAGTTCAGGTTTACGTGGCATATACGTAAACAGCGATCTAGATCTTATGCAAAAGAGTTAGTCATATTACGAGCAATAAATTTAGACTTTTGATTATTCAGTACATTATTGTTTATTTGTAGGTTGATCCTTCAAATTATTAGCCGGTTTCTCAGGAAAATTTTGGGCTGGTAACGGACGGGTCAATCATTACTTACAGTCTAGTGCAATAAAATAATGAAGTTTTAGATTACTTTCCTCTCTTCACGAATTAAATTGGACTAGCTAATACTATTTTATTAATACACCCTTTTCATGATCCCACTGGATCCCAAGTTCGATCACCACATGGGCGCTACGTTTTTGAATATAAGATCATTGCTTCCAGGACTTACACACGATTCAATAGACAGGACTAAGTTAATCAGCAACACTCAAATAAATATCACAGTTGGAAGAAAGCGAAGTATTGTGCGTGATCACGAAGTAGTCACTTAACCCTAGCAATACCAACGTCTTTTTGGAAAACGCGTACCACCGTGGGCAGGAGGACTTTGTGCCCACCACAAAAAATTAAAAAATAAACTAATTCCATTGTTAACAAAACCTTTGATAAATAGGTACTGACGTGTAAATAGGGTCTTGAAATCGAAAACATCTTTAACCACGATCTTAACAACACCAACCCATTCCCCATTATGTGCACACAGGGAGGAAAGGGACATTATCATCATCGTACAAACATTTTCAAGAACACAAATTTCTTTAATTGTCGTTGAGTTTTATTCGCAACATACTTTTTAGCGATGTTTAGATGTGTAAGAAGGGTCCTGAGCTTGAAGTTATGATAGTGACGTTAGCTGTGAAAAATTTCATTCAGCACTACGACTTAAATTTTTTGATTACGTTTTACCAAAAAATTCATAACAATTACGGAATCTGTTATAAGAAATTATTAAACACAATAACCTTTTTCATAATTTTAAATTACAAAGTACGGGACTAGATTAGAATATTTTCAAAATGTGGGCAAAAAGTAACCTCCCCCTCCCCTCTCCCCTCCTCTCCTTGATATGGCGAGGGTTAATGTTGGCTAAAAGAATGTTCCATAGTGTTCCGTTTCTGGCATTTGTCATATCATACTAGAAGTAGTGAATGAGTTTTGCTATTAGGGCAGTAAATAACTGATGGTAACCGAAGTAGAGACGATATAAAATGGAAAATGTTAAGTACCAAGAAAATATTTTCTGAAAAAGATGAATATGTCAGTGATAGGAAGTGAAGTCTTCTCTGTAAGTATTTGTCTCGGCGCCTTGTACAGGTGTGAAAGTGAACAATAAGCTGTTCACACAAGGTGAGGATAGAAGGTTATGAAACACGGTGCTTCAAAGGTGCTGAAGATTGGATGGGTAGATCCAATAACAAATTAGTTACTGAATCGAATTGTGGAGGGGAAAAAAAACATTATTGCACGACTAGACGAACTTCTGGGCCAGTGCAACGTCCCGGGCGACTGGGAAAAAGCGTAGGTGACGCCTGTGTATAAGCAGGGAGAAAGAACCGCACCCGAAAAATTAAACACTAAAACCTCTGACATCAGTTTTCTGCAGAATCCTTGAACATATTTTAAATTCGAATACAATAAATTTTCTTGAGACCGAGCAGCTTATGTCCACAGATTAGCATGGTTTTAGAAAGCATCGCTTGTGCGTAACTCAGTTTGCCCTTTTCTCACATGGTACACTGCGAACTATGGATGAAGAACAGGCAGAGTCCATATTTCTAAATTGCCAGAAAGTGTCTGACGTGGTGCCCCATTGCAGGCTGTTAAATAAGGTTAGTAGCTACGCGAGTGAATTGAAGAAACCAGTATGCTGTCTTCGACGGCGAGTGTTCATCAGAGACACGAGTATACCCAGGAATGCCCCACGGTAGTGCGACAAGATCGCTATTATACTCTGCATACATAAATGATTTGGCGGATATAGTGGGCAGCAATTTATAGTTGTTTGCTGATGATGCTGTGGTGTATGGTAAGGTGTCGAAGTTGAGTGACTGTAGGATGATACAAAACGACTTACTTGTTAGATAAAATTGCTATTTGGTGTGATGAATGGCAGCCAACTCTAAATGTAGAAAAATGTAAGCTAATGTGGATGAGTAGGAAAAACAAACCTGTAATGCTCAGATACATCTTGCTTGACATGGAAACGTTTTTTAAATGTCTGGGCGTAAGGTTGCCAGAGATATGAGATGGAATGAGCATGTGAGAATTGTGTTAGGAAAAATGATTAATCGACTTCGGTTTATTGGGAGCATTCTAGGAAAGCGTGTTTCATCTGTAAACGAGACCGCAAAATGGCTCTGAGCACTATGCGACTTAACCTCTGAGGTCATCAGTCACCTAGAACTTAGAACTAATTAAACCTAACTAGCTAAGGACATCACACACATCCATGCCCGAGGCAGGATTCGAACCTGCGACCGTAGCGGTCGCTCGGTTCCAGACTGTAGCGCCTAGAACCGCACGGCCACTCCGGCCGGCACGAGACTGCATTTAGGGCGCTAGTGCGACCTATTTTTCGGTACTGCTTGAGTGTTTGGGAAACATACCACGTCAGATTAAAGGAACATATCGAATCATTTCAGAGGAGGTAGGTTTGAATAACATGCAAGTGTTATGGAGAAGCTTCGAGAACTCAAATGGAAATCCCTGGAGAGAAGGTCAGGTTCTTTTCGAAGAATATTGTTGAGAAAATTTAGAGAAGTGGCATTTGAAGGTGACTGGAGAACGATTCTGCAAGATGTATTGGAGAGTATTGATGTAGATGGACATGTAGATTTGAAAGACGAGATCAGTTGATAGGAGGCATTACGGAATTGTTAATTTGGTACTGGAAGATAAAGTGAGAGAGGGTAATAATGTTATATTGCGACCAAAGCTTGAGTTAAGCGTAGATGCTGGGACTTCCACAGGACAGACTACTATGGAGAGCTGTATCAAACCAGTCTTTGCAAAGAAGGCCAAAACAAACATATTACGACATATTGAAAGAAAAGCTAATTAACATATTAAATGACGCATGAAATGTTAAACAGCTTCCCCCAAGCTACCATGAGGAGCTTATCATATTCATATCCAAGAAATACCCATCAAGAACCACTAAATCCTTTACACCCACCAGAGTAGCCGAGAGCGCTAATGCGCTGCTTCCTGGACTCAGATAGGCTGGCCAGTCCCGGATCGAATCCACCTGGCGGATTAACGACGAGGTCCAGTGTGCTGGCCATCCTAGATATGGTTTTTAGGCGGTTTTCCACATCCCACTAGGTGAATACCGGGCTGGTCTCCACGTTCCGCATAGGTTACACGACTCACAGACATTTGAACATGTACGCACTATTTCACGGCTTACACTAGAGGCAGACAGCTGCGGTACATTACTTACATTCCAGGGGGTTTGGGTTGGTGGCAGGAAGGGCATCCGGCTACCCTCTGCAACTAACCCTTCCAAATCCCTAATAACAAGGCGGACCCCGCGTTGGCGCGGGACAGCACCCAAAGAAAGAAACAAAAACCAGTGAATCCACTACGGTGATAATCTTGATGAACGCTAACTAGAAAATACTAGCTCTAGCAGTAAACGCAAGATTAAGGGACGTAATGAAGAAATCAAGATATTACCAAACGTTCACAGTTCCAGAGCGCTGTATAATCGACGTCCTGAGTAACTACTGTGACATAATAGCCGTTACAGACAATTTTTGTTGCACACATGCAAAATTCCTCTTAAGCTTTTCTCCAGCCACCACTAAGCCAGGACAGTATGCCATGCAGCAAACAGAATGAGAAACTGAAAGAGAGGCAATAATGCAAATAATTTAGCATAACCCGGAAGCTATTGTTTCACGTTCCTGTTGCGAGCAGCCAGCGTCGTTAATTCAGCAACATCACCCCACGAAGGAGAGACCAGGACGTCATTCTGACAGCACAGCACGGTGACGCAAGGACTTGTAAATGTTCTGCAAAAACACATACTGGTCCACTGGCCCACTGGTTCACTGAGATGAAGCACCAAACTGAAGCACAGAAAGCCACAGTTGTGACACCAAGGTGTGGAAATTAATGCTATTCCAGAAGTTGAGGACACATTCAGTCCCACGCCCGGGTTCCCGGGTTCGATTCCCGGCGGGGTCAGGGATTTTCTCTGCCTCGTGATGGCTGGGTGTTGTGTGCTGTCCTTAGGTTAGTTAGGTTTAAGTAGTTCTAAGTTCTAGGGGACTGATGACCATAGATGTTAAGTCCCATAGTGCTCAGAGCCATTTTGACACATTCAGTCGTCCTCAAAAGACATAAGTCATTACCTCAGATGGACAGTAATAAATAATCTGGCTTTCAAGCCCATACGTGATTCAGTTACATGAATCAGCAATAATGCAGCCCCTGCGTTGTGCTGCCTGCCATATGCCAGATGACTTCTACCTTCAAGATTGCTACCTCTGGACCTGGTAGAATCATAATGGAAAATTCTCAACAGGATATGAATAGCTCATGATGTTTGTGAAAGTTTTAGTAAAAATTAATTTCATGGTCTGTTTTCACGAAATAATGATTTGGAAGTAATTAAAAATATTAATGCTTAAAATGAGCAAAATGAAGCCTGTGTAACAAAATTTGATAAAGCCAATGCTGTAGTTATTGCCAGTAGAGATGACTATGTCTCCAAAACTTTAAAATACTTTGAGCCAAATAATGTTTTCGAAGTGAAGGAGGGTCTTACATGAAGAAATTAGGTGTGCTGAGGTGCCATCAAACGCCTATTAAAACCTTTTCAAATAATCGATTAACATGAATCTACAGGTTCCTAAGCTACATTCTCAGTTCAAGGTTCATAAAATAGATCAGCCCGTTCATCTGGCTGTAAATTCTACGAGCAGTGGATGCCATGAATTAGTCATGTTTTCTCATGGAAGGATCAAAAACTTAAAGCCTACGTTTTTCAAAATAAGTGTTCAGTAGCTAGTAGTCAAGTCTAGATGAATAAAACCACATATGTGAAATGAACACAAGAGACTAAATTAATGTCTTTCGATATTACTAAATTGTAATATAACAATTCAAACAGCTGCGGAAATTGTGGAGAAAAATCTGTGTGTTTAAAAAAACGTAGTCTAATGGATGAACAAATTACAGATCTTATATATTTACTAAAAGTAGTAATTAAATACAATTACTTCCAGTTTCATGGAAAACTGTTTCAACAACCAAATGGCCTTGCAATGGGCAATCCGTTAGTGGGTATCCTAGCGGATATTTTCATAAAATCACTTAACTGTTTTTTTTTTTTTTTAAATTTAAGCTTCCACAGAATTAGGCATTCAGTGCTATTCTAGGTACTTGGAAGATATTTCGATTACTAACAATGGAATTAACGATGAAGTAGACTAACTCCTTGAAACATTTAATAATCTTCATGGGAAAATTAGTTCCACTTGGAAGTTCTAAAATGAAAGTCACTTTGACCATAATAGATGATAGATTAACTTCTGAAACTTTCTGCAAAGCAACAAGCACCGATCTAATAGTACCTTCTGATTCAAGTCATCCTCAGTCCCGCAAGACAACGTTCTTTCATTCAGCGAGTCATCGGTCTGCAGTCATAAATTTTTCATCAGTTAAACTGAAGAAAGAAATTAATTAATTTAAAAAGTAGCCTGTAACAACAGTTATGAACCCTCGTAAGAGGAAAACATTTTCAAAGTGAGAACTAATAAATGGGTGACTAGATAACTGTCGAAATGGGAATATTGATAAAGGAAAATATATTTGGGTACGTTACTTAGGTAACTCATAGTATAGGATTCAGCGTCTATTGGTTAACAAAAATGAATTCAAACTTCCTTTCTCCACCAACAACAATTTACAAAAAAATTATATCCACAATTTAAAAGCTGCAAAAGATCCTTTATGTAGTCAGGAGTTTACAAAATTGCTTATAGTACATGTCTGGTATTTTATGTCGGACAGACCAGTAGGACGTTTAACATAACGTACAATGATCACCTGTTAGTAATGAACGGTACCAATGTTCATAACTTTTCTGCCGTGGAGCATTCGTTAAAATTGGGATACTGCCCAAAAGTAGTAGACGAAACGACAATTCTAAATAGAGAGAAGATAGGGTTGAATCTGATATTTTGAAGGGACTTGATTTTTATAGACTTATCGTCAGTAAAGATGGTCTCATTTTAAATGAACAACCACAGTTGAGAAATAAAAATTCTACAATGTTTTTAAGCCATTGCTCGCAACTGTCTTACGTTTTGGCTTACGTTTCACTTCACTTCCATTTCGGAAAGTTTTTTTCCCATTATTTAGTGGACTCTGCATTTCCTTGGGCATAAAAAGCCAGACAGAACTTTATTCTGGTGACACAGGTTTTGGATGAAGAACATTTTTCTTTTTTGTACATTGCAGTATCCTGTTAAAGTGCTACTATTGTTCATTTTATTATTTTTCGTCAGCACAAATTTTTTTAGTTAACATTTTATTCATTTTGTGCTACATATTGTATTTTATAAAAATGTTTTGTTCCTTTTGTGTTCCCTTTTATAATGGCCTTGCTTTCACACTGTGTACTATTTGATTTATTTAAGACAGTTCAATGCATATTACACTGAAGTATTATTACTTCAATTAGATTATCCATACGGTTGAGCGTTTATCATACTATTAGCGCCCAGGAGATGAAGTGCTCTATCCTACGTTTACTTGGCATTATAAGTAGTAGCCACACGTTTAGCTCCATGTCTGCTCTTGTAATATGCTGTATCTGTGGCGTAATTCTTGCCTTTTATCACAGGGGACTTAATCTAAAAGAAAAAAAAATGGTTCAAATGGCTCTGAGCACTATGAGACTTAACATCTGAGGTCATCAGTCCCCAAGAACTTAGAAATACTTAAACCTAACTAACCTAAGGACATCACACACATCCATGCCCGAGGCAGGATTCGAACCTGCGACCGTAGCAATGGCGCGGTTCCAGACTGAAGCGCCTAGAACCACTCGGCCACACCGGCCGGGGGCTTTATCTGTTTTCTGATTTTTGGCTTGAGCGTTTCAGCTGATATAGTATGCTATTAATTTTAACGTCGAATAAGTCATGCAAGTACCATTCTTATTCAATGTACTTCAGTTTACTGTTGTATATCACTGGTATAACAGTGGATAGAGCACGTCACCTCCTGGGCGCTAAGAGTGTGATAAACGCTCAATCGTATGGATAATATAATTGAAGCAATAATACTTCAGTGTAATATGCACTGAACTGTCTTAAATAAATCAAATAGTACACAGTGTGAAAGCGAGGCCATTATAAAAGAGTATTCCTTCTGGAGGAGAAACCACTACCAGTATTGGAACCTGGTGAAAGCTCGTTACAATAAACTTTACGCAACCGATTTTCTGTATACATCACTTATTCAAACGATGTATTAACAATAATAGATGATGTTCCTCTATACATTGAAATGGGAGCAGTTCCACGCAACAAGATAACACAATGACACAGGCCATAGGAAATAGTTGGATCCTTTAATTGGGGTATCGTACACCCTACTAGAAGACAGGGTGCATATTTCATATCGGATCTCTGGTGTGACGTCACGTCTGCTGGACTGCTGTTGAAATTGCTCGTCAATATTTTATAAAGTTTTAGTCTTCAATTGCTTACTTTAAAGTTTGTTTGTGTTAATATTTGCTGTAGAAGTAATGCATTAGTGAATTTTCGTTAATCTCAGTCTTTTTTTCTGTGTTATTGACTCACGCCAAAGTAGTGTGTTTACATTTTGGAGGATCCGGTTGCAGCTGTAGCGATTATAAAACTAAGTGCTGACTAAGCTGTTCGTGCACTGTTATACAGTTATTAAATTTAATAGTTTCAACGGCGTTTCGTGCTGCTTGTGACGAAATAAAAGTTCGCTCGCTGTATTCTTTAGAGTTTACTGTGCATTAAAATTGTTTAGTAAAGTTCGTGCGGTTCTTCTCAGCTGACGTTTCTTATTGTTTCTAGAGAAATATTTCAGTAACATTTTCGTTCACTGTTTTAACTTCGTAGAGTTTTCCAGTGGGCGCTTGAATTTTAGGTTTTAGCTAGTAAATTTTGTGAAGTTTTGTTGGTATTGGTATTATCTGAGGTTTAGTAGTATTAATAAAGTTTTTGCTTTCTTAGTAAAGAGAGAATTTCGAGAACGCTGTTGTTAGTGCTATAAATAGTTCTACTGGTGTAACTGAACTTGAGTAACGTAGACGTTTAGTATTTTAGTAACTGTAAAATTTTACCATGAGTGAGATGTGTGGGTTCTGTCGAAGGTTTGTAAGTAGTGGGTTACGGTGTGGGATTTTCATTGGGTGGAATTCAGTGGGGAAGCAAGTGGGCGTTCTATGGAGATCCTCTCCTGGAAATGCAGACTCTGCAGCAGAAATAAGTAGACAGAGGAGCAGGAGCGTGAGATCGGTGCCTTTCAGGTGCAGTTACAATACACAAAGGAGGAACTAGATAGGTCCAGGACGGTGAAGGGCGCTGAGGAATGGGAACTGGCAGCTGGCAAGAACGCAGCTACGAGGAGGAGGTATTCAGACAGTTGCACTTTGCGTATATGCAATAGATTGGACCAACTGTCAGAGTTGAGTGGAGACGAGCCTCTTGTTGCTGAAGGTGTAGGAAAGATGCAGCAGTCATCATGAGTTAGGAGGCCTAGGTCATTTGCAAAGTCTTACAGAAAGAAGAAGGTTCTGCTGTTAGGTAGTTCACACAGTAGAGGTGCGGGCCATCAGTTGCAGGAAGTGTTCAGGAGTGAGTACCAGGTCACCAGCATTGTGAAGCCTAGTGCAGGGTTGACTCAGGTGACTGACAGTGTAAGGGAGTTATAAAGGAATTTTGCAAAGGAGGATCAGGTAGTGATAGTAGGTGGAGCAGGGAGTAGTCTTGATAGGGACGGCGAATATGATGCTGGTAGTAACAGACTTCGCCTATCAAGGGGTTTCATCAGTTCCATTGAACAAGATGTCTTGAAACTTCCCAGTGAGACTGCTGAAGAAATAAGGCGAGAGACTTGCAGGGCCGTAACTAGGATGCCCACACCCAAGCAGAACTTAGACACCGAAGAAAGGAGAGCTCTCCGTTCCTTAAGAGAGTACACAGAAATAGTGATATTACCTGCTGACAAGCGAAATGCTATTGTTCTTTTGTCTGCGGCAAACATCTTACTTCACGAGGGACGGATTTACTGCAGGACTCCGTGTATCGTCGTTTCCGGAAGGATCCAACTGAAGCAGTACAACGGAAGGCAACCGCCTTCCTCAAATCCAGCCAGTTCCCTGAACATCTTAGAAAGAGCTTAAGAGTACAAGCGCCAGTTCTACCATGACTTTATGGGTTCCTTAAGATCCATAACGAAGGGGTTCCGCTTCGCCTCATTGTGAGTAATATAGGAGCCCCAACATCTTGCCTGTCAAAACATCTCCCTTCTCTTCTGAGCCCTTTGGTAGTAAAATGTTAACTTTACATTCGAACTTTATAGAGCGACTGAAGACTTTTCGTCTCGAACCAGTAGATATATTGGCGAGTTTCGATATCGTCTCACTGTTCACTCGAGTACCTGTGGTGGATTCATTAAAACTTACGGGAGCTTAGTTGAAGGAGGACATCTTACATCTGTTGAAACATGTGCTAACCTCGACTTATTTTTTACCTAAGGAGCAATAGTTTGGGTATACTGGCGGTGTTGCTCTGGGTAGTCCTTAGTCTCCCATAGTAGCTAACCTCTGTATAGAAGGCTTCGAGGAAGAACACTTCAGTCTGCGATGCTGAAACCTAAATGTTTCTGGAGATATGTGGACAAGACCTTTTTACTATGGCCACATGGGGCAGCAACGCTTCCTGCATTTCTGGGACAGCTTAAATCCGTTCAGCCAAGCATTTGCTTCACCTTGGAAGTGTATAAAAATGGAGATGTCTCGTTCTTAGATGTATTGATCCGCAAAAAAGAAGATGGTTTCTTGATTCACAGTATGTCTCATATACCAACTGACACTGACCTATACTACGACATACGAGCTGCCATCCCCTATCTCAACGCAGTGGCATGTTACGAACTCTCCTTAATAGGGCTAGAGGGAGCTTATCAGCAGAGCTTATCCATCTTCGCTCTTTGTTTGTGGAAAACGGGTACTCTCATAAACAGATTCGTAATACATTTCAACCTGCACGCACTAAAGCTCAAGAACAGAAAGAAGAATCGGAGAACTCCACGAGGATGTTTTTTCTGCCCTATGTTGCTGCCGCGTACTTTTAAGTTTGGTAGCCTGTTGAAGAAGCATCAAATTAAATGTGTCTTCCGCCGTCCAGAGCGACTACAAACAATGCTATATTCTGCTGAAAGCAACCTGTTGTAGGTCTAAGGAGATCAGGAATATATGAAATCCCGTGCCAGTGTGGAAATCATACATTGGTCAGAAGTATCACAGTGTTACGTATAGACGCGCTGAACAGAGATGTCGCACTAAACTAGATCAACCACGAAAGTCTGCGGTTGCTGAAAACTGTCTTGAAACGGGACATAGCACGAACAACGGAGAGACAAAGTTTCTTTGTTCTGCTTCCGCGTACTGGAACTCCATCATTAAAGACGCAGTCGAAATATGTTAAGTAACGACCTGAATAATAGAGACACAGGATTTCAGCTCAGCAAGGCTTGGAAACTAGCACTAACGTTAATAAGGCATCGTCGGCTGTAGACGAACGAATCTGAATCAACACAAACGGGGATCAGATGTCAGCACACTTAAAATTGGCGATAACACTTTGTCCGCCCTCTCTGCGCATGCGAAAACCGTGGTCCGTTTCTCCGGCAGGGGACACTGGATGTCGCCGTGCTCTATGATTCGTTTACTCTGAAGTTACAGCGCACCTCTTGGCGCCTAGGCTTTTCTAATGAACCAGCCTACATACTGGCCAGCCACTGCAGCAACACGTCAGTAAGCACCTGAAAATGACGAGCAGCTGTCTCATTGAAGTATTGTACAGCTTCCACAACATTATCCGACACGACAGTCGCGAAGCAATAAAGTAGTTATTACGTCTGGAGAGTCTCAAACAGCACAACATTCAAACTGCTTTAAAGAGATGATATTGAGTTTAGGTTTGACAGTCACCTGGAAACAAGTAGAATCGAGGTATTTTTGAAAAAGTTCCAACTGCTGAAGATGCTGAGGAATCCCCTCCTCTCGCCGCTGGTCCTGGCCAGCCTACGCAGCACCTGTGCGGTGAACGGAGGCACGGTCGAGCCGTTGGTGGCGGCGATCCGACGCAGCACGCTCAGCGCCTCCTGCTCACGCCCCCTGTACGCCAGCCAGCGCGGGGACTCCGGCAACCACCTGGAGAGGAGAACGAAACGGGAAAGTGGCGGTGGCGGGTGCGCCTCGCAATCCAAGTGGTGTAGCGGTGCTGCACAAGCAGACGCTACCCACAAATAGTACACTACTGGCCAATAAAATTGCTACACCACGAAGATGACGTGCTACAGACGCGAAATTTAACCGACAGGAAGAAGATGCTGTAAAATGCAAATGATTAGCTTTTCAGAGCATTCACAAACAAGGTTGGCGCCGGTGGCGACTCCTACAACGTGCTAACATGAGGAAAGTTTCCAACCGATTTCTCATACACAAACAGCAGTTGACCGGCGTGGCCTAGTGAAACGTTGTTGTGATGCCTCGTGTAAGAAAGAGCAATGCGTACCATCACGATTCCGACTTTGGTAAAGGTCGGATTGCAGCCTATCGCGATTGCGGTTTATCGTATCACGACGTTGTTGCTGGCGTTGGTCGAGATCCAATCACTCTTAGCAGAATATGGAGTCGGTGGGTTCCGGAGGGTAATACGGAACGCCGTGCTGGATCCCAACGGCCTCGTATCACTAGCAGTCGAATCGAAAGGCATCTTATCCGCATATATGTAACGGATCGTGCAGGCATGTCTTGATGCCAGAGTCAACAGATGGGGACGTTTGGAAGACAACAACCATCTGCACGTACAGTTCGACGACGTTTGCAGCAGAATGGACTATCAGCTCGGAGACCATGGCTGCAGTTATTCTTGACGCTGCATCACAGACATGAGCGCCTGCGATGGTGTACTCAGCGATGAACCAGGGTGCAGGAATGCCAAAACGTGGTGTTTTCGGATGAATCCAGGTTCTGTTTACAGCATCATGATGGTCGCATACGTGTTTGGCGACATCGCGGTGAACGCACATTGGAAACATGTATTCGTCATCGCCATACTGGCGTATCACCTGGCGTGATGGTATAGGGTGCCATTGGTTACATGTCTCGGTCACCTCTTGTTCGCATTGACGCCACTTTGAACAGTGGACGTTACATTTCAGACGTGTCACGTCCCGTGGCTCTACCCTCCATTCGATCCGTGCGAAACCCTACATTTCAGCAGGATAATGCACGACCGCATGTTGCAGGTCCTGTACGGGCCTTTCTGGATGCAGAAAATGTTCGACTGCTTCCCTGGCCAGCACATTCTCCAGATCTCTCACCAACTGAAAACGTCTGGTCAATGGTGGCCGAGCAATTGGCTCGTCACAATACGCCAGTCACTACTCTTGATGAACTGTGGTATCGTGTTGAAGCTGCATGGGCAGCTGTACCTGTACACGCCATTCAAGCTCTGTTTGAGTCAATGCCCAGGCGTGTCAAGGCCGTTATTAGGGCCAGAGGTGGTTGTTCTGGCTACTGATTTATTAGCATATATGCACCCAAAACGCCTGAAAATGTAATCACATGTCAGTTCTAGTAGAATATATTTGTCCAATGAATACCCGTTTATCATCTCCATTTCTTCTTGGTGTAGCAATTTTAATGGCCAGTAGTGTAATTTAGAAGCAGTGGCTAGTTATTCTAAGAGAAGTAGCTACAAATTTTTAACTGTCAAGTTAAAAAACAAAACTATTTCGTTAATACTTCGTTCATCTTTTGTTAGTTTGCAGGAATGTGCCAACAGTCCACGTACACGTTCATATCTCTCCACCACAGTACTGCAGCATTTACATCTATGTCTACATCTACTTTTTGTAAACCCTCGATGCCAGTTTTGTAAATTTCGTCACCAGATTTGAAAGTCCTCATCGCCAATTTTTTTAACCCTTTGTTGCTACTGCCGTGGAGGCCAAGTTACCACTGTTGTTACGGTAGGCCGAGATTGGGTGTTCGTGAAACGGCCTCTGGTGCAGTACACCGCTAAGACAATTTCACCCTGCCACTAACACGCACCTATGCCCCAGGGTCAGGTAACAGGATAGGAGAACGAAGGTTCTACAACAGTCCAATAAATTAGTAACATCTCTGCAACAAATCAGTAAAATTTCACACAAATTAGTTAAAAAGGTTCACTTATCTTAGCGACTTGTTGAATAATGAGATCTGCATCAATGCTTGTAATATAACACAAAAAAGGCACTCAACAGTTAAGTGCAAGTAATCGTAGGCAAACTTCACAGTAAATAGCAAATGCCATTTACAACAACCGTCTGTTCACTTCTAAGAGTTCACTAAACGACGTTCCCTGTATAAGTCAGCCCTGGACGATGATCTAAAACCAAGTAGGCGAGAGCTACTCTTCTATCTTCCGAGGAGGCTTCTGTCTGTGGTCATTCGGTCATTGGCGGATTGTACTCGGCCTGCAACTGGCCGAAGCGAAGTCGATATCTGAATCCTCAGCGCCGCCTGTGGCACTGGTGGAACTCGCGCAAGTGGCGAGTCTCTATGACACTGGAACCAGCTCATGACTTCGCACCTGTGGTGCTTTTGCCCTGGCTGTGTCTTGTTCGGACGACACAGCATTCTCATCTTCATTTATATGCGTATTCCGAGAGCCACCGTACGGTGTGAGGTGGAGGATTCCCTGAAACACTACCGATCGTTTACTTGCCAGTTCCACTGGCAGGAAAACCGAGGGAAAAGCGACTGTCTGTATGCCTGTGTATGAGCCCTAGTTTCTGGTATCTTGTATTCGTGGTCCTCATTTTGTCTTCCTGGTCCTTATGTGAAATGTACGTTGGTAGCGGTGGAATCGGTGTGACGTCAGCTTCCAATGCCGATTTTCTAAAAGAATGTCGCCTTTCCTCCAGGGATTCCCATTTGAAGTACCGAAGCATGTCCATAACACATGCGTGTTGTTCGAATCTACCGGTAACAAATCAAGTCTCTAACTAGCTTCCATGTCTTCCTTTAAAACGACCTAGAACGTAGCCAAAACAATCGAATAGCACTCAAGAACGTGTTGCACCAGCGTCTTATATGCGGTCTCCTTTACAGGAGAAGCACACCTTTCTAAAATTCTCCCAGCAAACCGAAGTCGACCAGTCGCCTTTCCTTCCACAATCCTCACATGCTCGTCCCATCTCATACCGACTTGCAGCGTCACACGCCGATATTTAAAGGAAGTGACTGTATCAAAGAGGACAATACTAATGCTGTGTCCGAACATTACGGGTTTGTTTCTCTTGCTCATACACATTAACCTACATTTTTCTCCATTTAGAGCTAGGTGCCGTTCATCACACCAACTAGAAATTTTGTCTAAGTCCTCTTGTACAAGTGACTAAAAAGAATGGGAATTTTGGAATGTGTTGTGGCAGAGCTGCGAAGCAGGAGACGCCGAATGCCAATAGAATGCTGCTCGCACAGCCTTGCCACTTAGCAACCAGTGAACGTGAAGCAATGGAATGGCGTGCAGCGTGCCTTTACATTAATAGCCTACAACAAGAATGGAAGTTTGGAGGACGCCCGTAGAGAATTTCGGCGTTATTTCAACCACATGGTAGTGCTCCTTCATCGCATGCAATCAACACTTGCGTCCGAAATTTTGAAGCAACGGATTCAGCACTGAAGAAGCCATCTGAAGAGAGATCCGGAACCATAGACACGGGTTCACAGGTAGATGCTGTGTTTCTTGACTTCCGCAAGGCGTTCGATACAGTTCCCCACAGTCGTTTAATGAACAAAGTAAGAGCATATGGACTATCAGACCAATTGTGTGATTGGATTGAGGAGTTCCTAGATAACAGGACGCAGCATGTCATTCTCAATGGAGAGAAGTCTTCCTAAGCAAGAGTGATTTCAGGTGTGCCGCAGGGGAGTGTCATAGGACCGTTGCTATTCACAATATACATAAATGACCTTGTGGATGACATCGGAAGTTCACTGAGGCTTTTTGCGGATGATGCTGTGGTGTATCGAGAGGTTGTAACAATGGAAAATTGTACTGAAATGCAGGAGGATCTGCAGCGAATTGACGCATGGTGCAGGGAATGGCAATTGAATCTCAATGTAGACAAGTGTAATGTGCTGCGAATACACAGAAAGATAGATCCTTTATCATTTAGCTACAAAATAGCAGGTCAGCAACTGGAAGCAGTTAATACCATAAATTATCTGGGAGTACGCATTAGGAGTGATTTAAAATGGAATGATCATATAATGTTGATCGTCGGTAAAGCAGATGCCAGACTGAGATTCATTGGAAGAATCCTAAGGAAATGCAATCCGAAAACAAAGGAAGTAGCTTACAGTACGCTTGTTCGCCCACTGCTTGAATACTGCTCAGCAGTGTGGGATCCGTACCAGATAGGGTTGATAGAAGATATAGAGAAGATCCAACGGAGAGCAGCGCGCTTCGTTACAGGATCATTTAGTAATCGCAAAAGCGTTACGGAGATGATAGATAAACTCCAGTGGAAGACTCTGCAGGAGAGACGCTCAGTAGCTCGGTATGGGCTTTTGTTGAAGTTTCGAGAACATACCTTCACCGAAGAGTCAAGCAGTATATTGCTCCCGCCTACGTATATCTCGCGAAGAGACCATGAGGATAAAATCAGAGAGATTAGAGCCCACACAGAGGCATACCGACAATCCTTCTTTCCACGAACAATATGAGACTGGAATAGAAGGGAGAACCGATAGAGGTACTCAAGGTACCCTCCGCCACACACCGTCAGGTGGCTTGCGGAGTATGGATGTAGATGTAGATGTAGATGTAGATGCACTTGTACAGGAGACAATATCGAGTTTGTGCGGACTGCTTTCGTAAGAAGCGCACAGCGCTCCGTTAGACACACTGAGTCTCTAAAGTTGCATCGTTCGAGCATTCAGCGAATAATGAAAGTGCATTTAAACTTCCATCCTCACAAGTTGCAGATCATTCAGCAACTTCATCCTAACGATCCGCTAATGCGTATACAAAATGCTTGCACCACGACGACAGTTCCATTAACAACATGTGGATGTTGGACGAAGTTCATTTCCACCTCACTGACATTGTCAATAGAGAGAATTTTTGCTGTTCGTCTCAGCAACATCCACTTTAGCTACACGAGCATCCATTGCACAGGAGCAAGGTTACTTTATCCTGCGCCATGTAATCGAGTGGCTTTTACGCCCCAACCTTTCTGAAGATAATGATGCACGCGCAACAAATGTAATGTCTGTTTGGTATGTTCCCATGATGGAAAGTTTTGTTGCGAATGAGCTGCAACAGTTTTCTGCCAAGAGTTGATTTCAACGTGACGGAGCAATTGCACATGCGGCATGGATATCAATGGAAACTGTACGACGATTGCTTGGTAACTGTTGTTGTTGTGGTGGTCTTCAGTCCAGAGACTGGTTTGATGCAGCTCCCATGCTCCTCTATTCTGTGCAAGCTTCTTCATATCCAAGTAACTACTGCAACTTACATCCTTCTGAATCTGTTTTGTGTATTCATCTCTTGGTCTCCGTGTAAGATTTTTACCCTCCATGCTGCCCTTCAATACTAAGCTGGTGATCCCTTGATGCCTCAGAACATGTCCTACCAATCGATCACTTCTTTTAGTCAAGTTGTGCTAGAAATTTCTTTTCTCCCCAATTCTGTTCAGTACCTCCACATTAGTTACGTGATCTACCCATCTAATCTTCAGCATTCTTCTGTAGCACCACATTTAGAAAGATTCCAGTCTCTTCTTGTCTAAATTATTTATACTCCATGTTTCACTTCCATACATGGCTACGCTCCATACAAATACCTTCAGATAAGACTTTCTGACACTTAAATTTATGCTCGATGATGACAGATTTCTCTTTTTCAGAAATGCTTTCCTTGCCATTACCACTCTACATTTTATATCCTCTCTATTTCAGCCATTATCAGTTAGTTTGCTTCCCAAACAGCAAAACTCATTTACTGCTCTAAGTGTCTCATTTCCTAAACTAATTCCCTCAGCATCAACTGAATTAATTTGATTACATTCCATTATCCTCTATTTGCTTTTGTTGATATTCATCTTATATCCTCCTCTCAAGACACTGTCCATTCCGTTCAACTGGTCTTCCAGGTCCTTTGCTGTCTCCGACAGATATTACAATGTCATTGGCTAACGTCAAAGTTTTTGCTTCTTCACCGTGGATTTTAATTCCTACTCCAAATTTTCTTTTGTTTCCTTTACTCTTTTACTGCTTGCTCACCATACAGATTGAATAACATCGGGGATAGGCTACAACTCTGTCTTACTCCCCTCCCAACCACCGCTTCCCTTTCATGCCCCTCGCCTCTTATAACTGCCATGTGGTTTCTGTACAATTTCTAAATAGTCTTTCGCTCCCAATGTTTGACACCTGCCAACTTCAGAATTTCAAAGAGAGTATTCCAGTCAGCATTGTCAAAAGCTTTCTCTAAGTCTACAAATGCTAGAAACGTAGGTTTCCCTTTCCTTAATCTATCTTCTAAGATAATTCGTAGGGTCAGTATTGCCTCACGTGTTCCAACATTTCTTCGAAATCAAAACTGATCTTCCCGGAGGTCAGCTTCTACCAGTTTTTCCATTTGTCTGTAAATAATTCGTGTTAGTGTTTTACAACCGTGACTTATTTAACTGATAGTTCGGCAATTTTCACATCTGTCAACACCTGCTTTCTTTGGGATTGGAATTAGTATACTCTTCTTGAAATATGAGGGTGTTTCACCCGTCTTATACATCTTGCTCACCAGATAGTAGATTGTTGTCAGGACTGGGTCTCCCAAGGCTATCAGTAGTTCAAATGAAATGTTGTCTTCTCCTGGTGCCCTGTCTCGACTTAGGTCTTTCAGTGCTCTACCAAACTCTTCACACAATAACATATCCATCATTTCATCTTCATTTACGTCCTCTTCCATTTCCATAATATTGTCCTCGAGTGCATTCCCGTTGCAGAAACCCTCTATATACTCCTTTCACCTTTCTTCGTTTCCTTCTTTACTTAGAAGTAGTTTTCCATCCGAGTTCTTGACAGTAATAAAAGTGGTTCTCTTTTGTCCAAAGACCTCTTTAATTTTCATGTAGTCAGTATCACCACGTACCGCCCGGCTCGCTCCGTTGGAGATTCGAGTACTCCCTCTGTCATGGGTGTGTGTGTGTGTCGTCCTTAGCGTAAATTAGTCTAAGTTAGATTAAATAGTGTGTAAGCTTAGGGACTGATGACCACAGCAGTTTGGTCCGATAAGGCCTTACCACAAATTTACAATTTTTTCTTAAACCAAATATTAGCTATGATTAATTTATTCTCCGTGCAAAATAGTACCAGGCGGCTTCCTCTTTCATTTCTTACCCACATTCCATATTCACCTTCTACTTTTTCTTCTATTCCTTTTCCTAATATCGAATTCCAGTTCCCCGTGACTATTAAATTTTCGTCTCCCTTCACTATATGAATAATTTCTTTAATCTCGTCACGCAGTTCTTCAATCTCGTCGCCATCTGCGGAGCTAGTTGGCATATATACTTGTACTGCTGTGGTAGGCGTGGGCTTCGTGTCTATCGTGGCTACAATAATGCGTTCACTATACTGTTCGTAGTAGCTTAGCCGTGCTCCTATTTTTTATTCATTATTAGACCTACTCATGCATTACGCCTATTTGATTTTGTATTTGTAATCATGTATTCACCTGACCAGAAGTCTTGTTCCTCCTGCCACAAAACTTCATTAATTCCCACTATATCTTACTGTAACCTATCCATTTCCCTTTTTAAATATAAAGAACATTGTTTCTAGATTTCCGGAAAGCGTTTTACGCGGTGCTCATTGCAGAATGTGAGTGAAGGTACTGTTTGTAAGTGGCTCGAAGACTTCTCAATTTATAGAAGCCAGTTGTCCTCGACGGCGAGTTTTCATCAGAGACTAGGGTATCGTCAGGAGTGTCCCAGGGAAATGCGATAGGACCGCTACTATTCACTATATACATAAATGATTTGGCGGACAGGGTGGGCAGCAATCTTCAGTTGTTTGCTAATGATTTTGTGATGTACAATAAGTCATGGACGTTGAGTGACTGTAGGAGTATACAAGATGACTTACTCAAAATTTCTCGTTGGTGTGACGAATGACACCTGGTTCAAAAATTTATAAAATTGTGTGTTAATGGTAATGAGTAGGTAAAACAAACCCATAATGTTCGAAACAGCATTATTAATGTCCTACTTGACACTGTTACGTCGTTTAAATGTGGGTGTAACGTTGCAAAAGCGACATGGAAAGGAACGAACATGTGAGGATTGTGGTAGGAAAGGTGAATGGTCGACTTTGGTTTCTTGGGAGAATTGTAGGGCAGTGTCGTTCATCTATAAAGAAGAATGGATATACAATGCTATCGCTACCTATTCTTGAGCACTGTGCAAGTGTTTGGGAGCCTTACCACGTCTCATTAAAGGAAGACATCCGGTAGGTTACAAAAATACGCAGGTGTTACATACATGCTTTGGAAGCTGAGATGTGAACCCCTGGAGCGAAGGCGACGTTCTTTTCGAGGAAAGCTATTGAGATAAATTAGAGAAGTGGCATTACGGGCTGACTACAGAACGATTCTGTTACCCCCAAAATACATTGCGCATAAGGACCATGAAGACAAGATACGAGAAATTAGGGCTCATACGGAGGCATATAGACAGTAGTTTCTCCCTCGTTCTATTTTCGAGTGGAACAGGAAAGAAAATCACCATGAATGGTAACGTCCATTGCGGAGTATCGATGTAGTTGTAGATGAAAATTGGACTAGCTTCTTCTCTGCCTTCTGTGATTCATAGACCCTCTAACTGCGACTACTTGCTTTAGTTAAGACAGTTCTACAAAAGTTAGTTGAGCTCACTGGCGTAATCTACGATATCTCCAACTATAATTGACAAATGTATGTGTAACAAATACGTTCTCCACGCTGTTCATAAGGCTCTGAGAATAAGAGTTTGCGAAAAGTTCATACACATATATAATACTTCGGCACACAACATTTCCACAACAATAGCTAAGTGACCTAAAATAAACTTGATGTACCACGTTCCTTTTGACAGATTTTGCTTAATACAAGAACATTCAAATCCTACTGCATAGATCTAAGCATTTAGTTAGCAGCTAACTTGCCTCTTACGCTTGCCTGAGATGAGCAACGCAACAAACTCATACACTTTCATACGGCTTTACAAGACAAAGAACACAAAAAATACATACATATAAATAACCAAATGCTAGAAGTTCTGCTGTATCTGCTGTATGCTGATCGTTAGCTGTTTGCTATTGAAAGAGAATACGCGGACAAGCAATGTTTGGTGTAACTATTATGCAAAGAGTAGCTGAACAGAGATGTTTTACTGATATGTATTAGAAGATCGATGTAGCTTAAGATATTCAGATCTAACTTAATAACAACTTGTTGACTCTTGTAAATGCCAGTTGCTTATCACGATGGTAATCCTCACCAGAGTTAACGAATTGTAATGCAGCGAATTATATATTCATTTCTCTATGACTTCTAAATTCATTGTTGCTGTCGGCTAAATGTAAGCTTCGGTTATATTTGACAACCAGTATTGTCTTTAATTTCACACGAATATACTAAAAGGTATCAGATAGATCATATAATGGTAAGATAGAGATTTAGGAATCAGGTTTTAAATTATAAGACATTTCCAGGGGCAGATGTGGACTCTGACCACAATCTATTTGCTATGAGCTGTAGATTAAAACTGAAGAAACTGCAAAAAGGTGGGACTCTAAGGAGATGGGACCTGGATAAAGTGATAGAACCAGAGGTTATGCAGAGTTTCAGGGAGAGCATAAGGGAACAATTGACAGGAATGGGGGAAAGAAGTACAGTAGAAGAAGAATGGGTAGCTTTGAGGGATGAAATAGTGAAGGTAGCACACGATCAAATAGGTAAAAAGACGAGGGCTAGTGGAAACCCTTGGGTGACAAGAAATATCAAATTTAATTGATGAAAGATGAAAATATAAAAATGCAGTAAATGAAGCAGGCAAAAAGGAATACAAACGTCTCAAAAATGATACAGACAGGAAGTGCAAAATTGCTATGCAGGGATGGCTAGAGGAAAAATGTAAGGATGTAGAGGCTTATCTCACTAGGGGTAAGATAGATACTGCCTACAGGAAAATTAAAGAGACCTTTGGAGTAAAGAGAACCACTTGCATGAATATCAAGAGCTTAGATGGAAACCCAGTTCTAAGCAAAGAAGGGAAAGCAGAAAGGTGGATGGAGTATATAGAGGGTCTATACAAGAGCGATGTACTTGAGGACAATAGTATGGAAATGGAAGAGGATGCAGATGAAGATGAAATGGGAGATACAATACTGCACGAAGAGTTTGACAGAGCACTGAAAGACCTTAGTCGAAACAAGGCCCCAGGAGTAGACAACATTCCATTAGAGCTACTGACAGCCTTGGGAGAGCCAGTCCTGACAAAACTGTACCATCTGGTGAGCAAGATGTATGAGACAGGCGAAATACCCTCAGACTTCAAGAAGAATATAATAGTTCCAATCCCAAAGAAAGAAGGTGTTGACAGATGTGAAAATTACCGAACTATCAGTTTAATAAGTCACAGCTGCAAAATGTTGTTGTTATTGCGGTCTTCAGTCCTGAGACTGGTTTGATGCAGCTCTCCATGCTACTCTATCCTTTGGAAGCCTCTTCATCTTCCAGTACTTACTGCAACCTACATCATTCTTAATCTGCTTAGTGTATTCATCTCTTAGTCTCCCTCTACGATTTTTACCCTCCACGCTGCCCTCCAACGCTAAATTTGTGACCCCTTGATACCTCAGAACATGCCGTACCAACCGGTCCCTTCTTCTAGTCAAGTTGTGCGACAAACACCTCTTCTCCCCAATCTGTTCAATACCTCCTCATTAGTTACGTGATCTACTCATCTAATCTTCAGCATTCTTATGTAGCAAAAAAAACTTTGAGGTTCGCTGATGACATTGTAATTCTGTCAGAGACAGCAAAGGACTTGGAAGAGCAGTTGAACGGAATGGACAGTGTCTTGAAAGGGGGGTATAAGATGAACATCAACAAAAGTTTAACGAGGATCATGCAATATAGTCGAATTAAGTTGGGTGATGCTGAGGGAATTAGATTAGGAAATGAGACACTTAAAGTAGTAAAGGAGTTTTGCTATTTGGGGAGCAAAATAACTGATGATGGTCGAAGTAGAGAAGATATAATATGTAGACTGGCAATGGCAAGGAAAGCGTTTCTGAAGAAGAGAAATTTGTTAACATCGAGTATAGATTGAAGTGTCAGGAAGTCGTTTCTGAAAGTATTTGTATGGAGTGTAGCCATGGATGGAAGTGAAACGTGGACGATAAATAGTTTAGACAAGAAGAGAATAGAAGCTTTCGAAATGTGGTGCTACAGAAGAATGCTGAAGATTAGATGGGTAGATCACATAACTAATGGGGAAGTATTGAACAGAATTGGGCAGAAGAGGAGTTAGTGGCACAACTTGACAAGAACAAGGGATCGGTTGGTAGGACATGTTCTGAGACATGAGGGATCAACAGTCTAGTATTGCAGGGCAGCCTGGAGTGTAAAAATCGTAGAGGGGGACCAAGAGATGAATACACTAAGCAGATTCAGAAGGATGTAGGCTGTACTAGGTACTGAGAGATGAAGAAGCTTGCACAGGATAGAGTAGCGTGGAGAGCTGCATGAAACCAGTCTCAAGACTGAAGACGACAACAACAACAACAAGATAAATGTACTGTCACTTCAATCTCCTTTACCGCTTCATATTCAACAAAACTATTCCAATAATAGGATCTTGTGAGTAAACTGCTAGCAGAGTGCGGTTGCAACCAAACATTTGATTTTAACCGATTTGTTCACTGAATAAAGTAAAGAAATCATAAAATATTTGATGAACATTACAACATCATATATGTAAACATATACTCCGAGTAGAACATGTTAAAGATTGTTCATATCAACATTAATGCATTTCTAAGAGATCATAATGAGCTCGATTCAGAACTGATGATCATTACTCCACCTAAATTCTATATAATGCTGGTCGAAGACTTTTTTTATTCCAAATCGTTGTGGAAAGTTTTCAAATGTTTGTTTGCGCAAGGATTTTGTAAAAATGGCAGCTAACTGATTTTCTGTAGCAACGTACTTTGTGTCTATTTTCCTTCTGAAACATAGGTCCTAACATGTACGTGTTTAAATATATTATGATCCCATTTACAAAGATAGACAATACAAGCGTAATTGTCTTCATAAATTGCCGTTTTTTTCGATTTTATAAGTTTTTAGGTCTTGAACCAGCTTCTAAAATCACATATATTGTGCAACACAAGTTGCAAGTGATAAAACTTTTCGTTCTGTAGAAAACAATGTTACAATACTTTGTTGTTTAGCTCCCCAACTTACAGTATTACCTAACATCCTGATAGCATAACCTGATGTTGATTTTCTATCTGAACTACTGGCTCAATAAGCATCAACATAAGCTACTTTAGTTTCGTTGTTGTCTCCTTTTTTATAAAGTATTCCATTATCTACATTCGCGTTTATGTATCGCAGTATTCTGTGTGAACCCTTCCAATATGATGCCTTTGAACTGCTTTGATAACTACTGAAGTAATTGGTAGCATAACTTAAATCAGGCCATGTTTTTTGATTTACATAAAGCAAACATCTTATAGATTCTCTGTAAGGCACTTCCTCATGCAATCTTTTATCACCCTTCACTTCTATAAAATTCAGTTCTATTGATTGCATTCATTCATACCAAACCTCTTTAACAGATTTTTCAAATAAGTTTTCTGACTTAAAATTAATTTATGCTCCCTCTTATCTGTCTTAATTCCCATTCCAAATCTTTGATTTTAAAGTTACCTTCTAAAAGCTGATTTAAATTCTTCAATTTTCATCTTCCCATTACCTAAAATAACATAAAACTTAGTATTTAAGTTTCCACAATTGTATAGACATCCATCAGCACTACTTTGAACAAAACCTTACTCTGTAACAAACGTGTCAAACATTAAATTCCAAGGTATTGAATCTTACTTTATTCCTAGCAATACCGACGCACTTTTCATAATGCACATTACCAAATGGGGGGGGGGGGGGGGGGGGAGGGGTGAGGGGAACTTCCTTTATACCCACCATAAAACAAAATCTAAAAAAAGTTGTTTGTTGATTATTATTGACTTCTATTAACAACATACTTTTTAAAGAGATACTGATGTGCAAGTGAAGTCCAGGTACTGGAAGTATAGTTTAGCACGCTCTTAGCAACATCAATGAACTTTCAACAACATGTACTACTCACTAGTCTACGACCACCACAATTTTTTTTAAAGATGCGAATTTCGTTAACTGCTGTTGAATTTCAGCCACGACATGCTTCTTAAAGAAACTTTAATGTCTAAGTAATGTCCTGAGCCTGAAAATATTGAATATGACATTCACTGTGAAAACTGATGTCTACTACTAAGACACAAATTCCTGAACTAAGTTTAATTGAAAAAAATTTGAAACATTACTGGAATCTGGTACAAGAATTCATGTAAGAATAAATATTTCTATCAAAGTTTTAAAATATGAAAACATATATTACAACTTTTTCAAAAGCTGGGCACGAAATGCGGTCCTCGCCCCTGCCCTTGGTATTACGAGGGTTAAATCAAAAACTGTTATGTTTAGCTTACCTACAGTACCTCATTCTACATTAAAATCTCCTGTAATCTTTATGTAAATTTCTAGACCTTAATTTCCATGAAGGAAAGCACTTCTTTTATCCTCAGATTTACAATCAATTTTTCATGATTGACTGCCAAATTCTCCGGATCTGAACACATGCGACTCCTACTTGGGGGCTATATTAAAGACAAGATGTAGAGCAATAACCGCAAAACCATTGCTGACCTGAAAACAGCCATTCAGGAGGTCATCGACAGCGTCGATATTCCGATACATCAGGCGGTCATGCAGAATTTCGCTTTTAGTCCACGCCACATGATCGCCAGTGGTGGTAGGCATATCGAACATAACTTAATATAAGCACGAATATTTGTAGCGATGTCTAAACGTTGAATAAAGTGTGTTCACACTGTAGTTTGTAACTAATTTATGTTTGTTTTCTTACAGTTCAGTAAGTGTCACCCTGTACATTCAGTGCTCAGCTTTCTCAGAACCGTCATACTCGAAAACAACTACGTAACAAAAGAAGACAAAATTTGCAACGCAAAGAAGATCTGACACTGCCGTATTAATAAAAGTTGTCCCTAACTGAATTGAAGCTAAATACTCTCATTTCAGTTTCCGTGAAGTATTTAAGAACGTCCAGAACAATCAACTTGCATCAGATGTTAGGGCAGAATGGTATAAAGTTGTCAATGTAACGATTAAAGTGCGCAGAAAGTTGGACTCTAACCTTTTTACGGATTCGCTCATTTGCGCCAAATGTAATGGCGAGGATAGAATTGTACACGATTCACATGTCACCAAGCAAGCAGAATCTAGGAGTGACGCATCTTGCGCCACTACTGAGGGCAGAAACGCAATAGGACCAGATACAAGAAGTTGTAACTCCAACCTCAATGCGATACCCTGTTGAAAGAAGTAGTATGTTAATGTGGCTTACGGGCCAATTTGTACACTATGTGGTAGCGTGAGATACACTGAGTTTCACGGAACTGAAGTGTGAACTAGGAACATTACGTCGTGAACAGCAGATAAAATGAAATTAGCAAAACAAGTTTGGAAACTACGCAAGAGCTCGGTACTCCTACATCTCAGACATTAAGACCACCTTATAAATTGCTGAGCCCTATACTTTTTATTTTGTAATTATGATTAGTGCATTACTCATTATGTTGCCTGTATTTTAAATGCAATTCACAACACTGGAAGTAGAATGAAGGCAGTAAAAAGAAAAAAAAACTGAAACTTCAGCTTCTGTACAAGTGATACAATTCAGACAAGATATAAGAATTGTTCGCTTTTATACAGAGGCGTAAATTTCATTTTTATAACAAAGAGAGACATATAGGATTTCAGAGAAGGAGGAATTACTTTTTGTTTTAAGAATGGGTTGAATCCCAGTCAGACGGCGGAAATTTTCGGTGTGCCTATATCCAGTCTTCTCACAACGATGTACGGAGTTGCGCCGTAAAATGATGTACTTGGTACGGCTAAAGAAAAATTAAGATATCTCTCTCGGCTAATGCAAGGGGTCGCATAAACGTGCCAGCTCAGAGCTGATCAGAAGCTACTGCATCGCGGGCTACCTGCTGGAACAACAAGAACTGTGCTACGACACCAGACGAATACTACATCGCAAGACGCAGCCAGAGTGGAAATATCAATGACGCAGCATGAAGGCAAAACCATTGCAGCGTCGATGGTCCGTTTATCTCCCATGCGATACATCGACTTCTTGTGGCTCACATGATCAGAACCGATGCAGAATCAAAGAATGGCTGGGCCAGAACCATTTAACACCTGTCATTGAAATCTGCAAGTCACCACTGACGAGGAGGGGCCTACATCAGTCCATAGGTCAACAGTCTACGAGCCGATATGGTTCAAACAGCCCCCCCCCCCCCCCCACCCACCCACCTCCGAACTCTGTCCTTTGCTAGCTGTGGACTTATCGCTCTACAACCAACGGGCCACCTGAAGCACCTGTTTCAAGTGCTGCCGCCTCCCACGCTGGAGGTCTCTAGTTCCCGTCCGGGAACGTGCAGCCACTAGTCTCCTTTCGCCTTTGAGTGACAACTTTTTGCTGCCTGGCTCTGCTTTGAACGACCCTGCCGTTGTGAGCTGCCGCTCCGGCGCGGTGTTACCAGCGTGATCTCGCATGCCTAATCCAACCCCGCTCGGAGTTGTTGGCGGCCTTTGCTTAGCACATTCGACGCATTGTTCCCATCCTCCTGGCACTGCCGGTGACGTCACCACTTGGAGGCCTACCGTGGTCGCAGGCCGCGTACTGATTGCAGCGCCTTCTGCAACAGGGCGTGCACTGTGTATGTCCCGTGGTTGCTGGCATTCTGGAACAGCGACATCTTGGATATACTTTGAGTAATACATCTACATGGTTACTCTGCAATTCACACTTAAGTGCCTGGCAGAGGGTTCATCGAACCATTTTTATGCTACTTTTCTACCATTCCATTCTCGAATGGCGCGTGGGAAAAAGGAACACCTAAAGCCATCCGTTCGAGCTCTGATTTCTCTTATTTTATTATGATGGTCATTTCTCCCTACGCAGGTTGGTGTCAACAAAATATTTTCGCATTCGAAAGAGTAAGTTGGTGATTGAAATTTCGTAAATAGATCTCGCCGCAAAGAACACCGCCTTTGTTTCAGTGACTGCCACCCCAACTCGCGTATCATATCAGTGACACTCTCACTCCTGTTGCCTGATAACACGTAACGGGCTGCCCTTCTTTGCACTTTTTCAGTGTCCTCCGTCAATCCTACCTGGTAATGATCCCACACCGCTCAGCAATATTCTGGCAGAGGACGGACAAGTGTAATGTAGGGTGTCTCTTCAGTGGGTTTGTCGCATCTTCTAAGTGTTCTGCCAACAAAGCGCAGTCTTTGTTTCGCCTTCCCCACAATATTATCTATGTGGTCTTTCCAATTTAAGTTGCTTGTAATTGTAATTCCTATGTATTTAGTCAAATTGACAGCTCTTAGATTTGTGTGATTTATGGTATACCCAAAATTTATGGGATTTCTTTTAGTACCCCTGTGGATGACCTCACACTTCCCTTTGTTTAGTGGCAGTTGCCACTTTTCGCACCATACAGGAATTCTCTCTAGATCATTTTGTAATTGGAATTGATCGTCTAATGATTTTACTAGAAGCTTACACTTGGCTGCTCATTTTGCTTTTTAGGAATGAATGGAATAGATATATTTTCTTCCTCCTTTTATGCTATGTCGGCGCCTAACAGGCGAAACAGAATCCTAACTTGGTCACAATCATCAAAAGTACTGATGTCATAAGAGTCATTGACGTTTGCTTGCAAAATTCCTGGGACACGTTTACTAGAATGTTTTTCCAATACTGTATATGACGTCCCACCATTGGGAGTCTAATAAGCATCCACTCACCACTCCTCTGCAATCCTTGCCTTGGTTAGTGGTGTTCCGCAGTCCTGACCACGATGCACCCAGTTCCACCATCCACTATAGGAGCCGGTCAGCCTGGTCAATAAACCGAGAACGATACGTGGTTCGAATTTTACATTAAAGGTCCCCGGTTTCTCATTTGGATAACTGCAGTAGATTAGAACACGCAAGTCGTCGAAGTGCGTTTATTGAGCCACATGCGATTATCATTAGTTAATATTGTGTTATTTACATGCATTTTAACTTGTGCATTCTCCTTCGTGTTAGGTGGATGCCTCATATAATACACCTCAGTTTGTTTGCCTTACAGAGATATACAGGGCGAGCCAGAAGTTATGCACCTCTAAATTCAAAAAATTCAAATCTTTATTAATAACTTTACAGCGTATATACTTAAAATATATATTTTTCGCAATATGTGCTGGAAATATCCCCCTTTTGCTGCAATACATGCTTCAACACATTTCTTCTTTAGCTGATACTTTTCGGATGGTCGCTACACTCATGCGGAGTATCTGTCTTCGATATTGTGCTTCAGTTGGTTGACTGTGTGATGCTTGTTCTTATAGACGTTATCCTTCAGATGCTTCCAAAGAAAGAGCTTGGCGGAGAGATAGATCTGAGGATCTAGGCGACCATACGCCACGTGAAATAATGTGTCCACCAAAGAACTCACACAGCATGCAAAACGTGAGGTGACTGTTTAAATACACACTTAGATGAGATTATGCGTCATCAGAATCTAAAACGCATACAACAACCGAGCGCTGTTGAGAATAAAACGCAAAAACCACTCACAGTAATGTAGTGTTTTTCCTCTGTCAGGTTCTCTAAGCTAATGCACAACTTAATGAGATACGAATGGATTTTCAGCTTCTTTGTGGCTCTCAGAACACCACCGTAAGACATATATCTATATATATATATATATGATGAGAGACTATGGGTGAACTCAATCATTTGGCACCCTTGGTTCAGGAAAAGAACAACGCCAATTTTTCACTACTTAGAGGAAGAGTTTCGGGAATGAAAAGCTTACACTTGGCTGCTCATTACGCTTGTTTGGAATGAATGGAAGAGGTATATTTTCTTCCTCATCTTGTGCTATGTCTTCGCCTAGCAGGCGAAACAGAATCCCATCTTAGTCACAATCATCAAAACTACTGTTGCCATAAGAATCATTGGCGTTTGCTGGCAAAAGTCCTACGACACACATAGTATTAATAATACTACGAAATTAAAGTAAGTGGTAGTAATAAATACTATCATCTCTTTATTTGTTTTGTAAATAAAACCACCTTTTCTTGCTGCGAATTTAATTTATTTCTCCCAAATGCGTTGCGCCTTTTCTTATTTTAAGGCATATTCAGTGGGATTTAGGACGATAGAGTTTTGTTTTGATATGTGTTATTTTTGGATCATGTTATTTGAAAGACAGTTTTCACAAAATAGTAAGCAATCCAGGCAATTCATGTGTAAGACAAACTACCGTCCAGTCTCGTCATAGTATACAGTTCCAAACTAAATCTCGGTTGTTGAGCCACATATATGTACGAAGATCAAGCCATCTGATATGGGTCAGCGGAATTCCTCATCCCAAACCACATTCGCTCTGTGCCTACATTTTGGTCAGGTTTGTCTACTGTATATTGTTATCATCCCCATAAATGATAAATCAGTTTGTTACATCATACAAACATTGATTCGTAGGTGCTCCTACATGACTAACAGAGGTAATCCCTCAGGACGTTTATCTTCGGAACTTCTGATTCATTCGTTTCCAGACCAGGGTTCGTTATCGTCAAATGATACGTCAGATTTTCTGCGTCATCCTTGAAAACTTGCAACGTCATCACAGAAACACGTTGTATGTCCTCTTGCTCCTTCAACTGAAGCATTTAACCCAATTATGCTGTTACATTTTCAAACGCATAACGATGGTTAAAACTTGTGATTTGCCAGTTACAGCTTAATAATATAATTTAATTATGATACTATAATTTTTATAGATTGTGAAAGACCTGGTTAAATCTGCAGGACAGAACAGGTAGTTGGATTTGTAGAAAGGGGCAAAAAATGAACACCTGTCAGTTGCACTCTAACACATATAACTTTATTTAGTCGTCTAAACATTACAGCGCAAATCACCGAGCTTCACTATCGACTGAATATGTCACACAATCTTATGGCTTAAGGGCACAACCTCTTTAATTTTTAAAATGGCTGAAAGGCTCATGATTTAAAACACAACTACAATAAATTTTCAAAACGCAGAAAGCGCAAGGTTTTATCCTTAAATAATATTTCAAATGAGGCTGAAGGCCCAAACAATCTAAGATTTAACAAGTAAGGAATTTAAATTTTAAGGCGGCTGAAGGCTCATGGTTGAAAAACACAACTACAATAAATTTTCAAAAGGCAGAAGTCCCAAAGCTTTATCCAGAATAAAAATATATTGAATGAAGCTGAAGGCCAAAACAATCTAAGACTTAGCAAGTAAGGAATTTTAATTTTAACACAGCTGAAGGCCCATTATTTAAAACCCAACTAAAAGCATACAAATTCAAACCATCGGCTATGAGCCATTAAAACACACAATCAAACACAAAGAAGAAACGGCAGTACAACCAGCAGCGCTTAGGGGAGACAGGTAGTCGGCCCAACTATATCCGATCCGCCGGCGACCCAACCGAGAGACAGTCAACGGACCCACCGACAAGACGAGTGCACAAGGAACTCCAATGCCAAAACGTAAAAGGCGTAGCCGCCCACAACTAAGTATGCATAAGCTGTCGAAACTACACACACATGTTGGACAGCAGCAGCATGGTGAGGAAAGGATACTGCCTGAGTCTTACGTCAGCGGCCATGGCAGGTAACCAGAACGCTAACGGCCACCAGGCAGAAAATACCACTGGTGCACTTAGACTTCAACTGACCAAAATACAGTTAAACTTCACTGGATGGTGGCCAACTTTCGCCAACTCGAACACTTCCTGTTGCTCACGGGAATACCCCCAACAGCCAACCATGAAAACCAACGGCACAATGTGAACAAACTGGCTTTGATAATTAAATCACACCACTCACCTTTAATGTCCTGGGTCGGTGAGCCACGAACCTCGTAGCAATCGGAACAGCTCACACACACTCCGACACTACGTAGGGACCGCCAGTGAACCCTGCCGACTGCACCGCGCGGATACTTCCTCGCTGAGCAACCGACCGACTGCCACACACCGGTTAGCCGAAAACTTTAAGCACCAGACCAAAGATAGTACAAGGTGCGAATATCGATACACACCACTGCTGCCACACGTAGAAAGAGGAAGAACCACGGCATAACCGCAATAACCACGGGAAACCAAAAGCAGAGTAACAGTCAAGGTTTAAACCAAGGCATAAGCAGCGGCCAGCACGGCTCAGATTAATTGATTATCACACATAAAAATTTAGGTGTTCCTAGGGTTGCGTCAGTCGCTCAAGGCAAATACCTTGAAGAAAGGACACAGACGATTTCATATTCTATATTTGCTCAATCTGAGCTTGTGCTGCTCTCCTAATGACCCCATCTGTCAGACGATACTTTGCCCTGACATATGTAATTATTGCGTAAAAATTAGTTCCATTTAATTTTTCCTGAGAAATGAATGACGAGTGTATGCCAACCCGCAATTAAAAGTCTAAAGCTTTCTTTTTTCTAATATGGAAAGTATGAGGTGGAGCAACGAGATCTGTGAACGCTGAAACAACATAGAACGACAATTACTGTATTTGCTAACACAGGACAGCACAGGAACCAGAGATATTAAAAGCCAGTGGCGGACTCTTTGAGCAATCGCAAGGAGAAAACGCTTTTTCCTATGAACGTTTAGAGGTGGGAATGGCGACATGTAGGACGACGTGAAATGAATATCGGTAAGTGATTAACGAATATTTTGTATTAATCTGCGAGACGAACGACAAGTATTTTAACTTTTTACGGACAGAAATTTCAGTAAAGAAAAATGTAATGTGATTTAGTTACTAACTATGGAAAATACTTTATGTCATTATCAATATTTAATGTGCAATAAATTTTTCATTTAATTTGATTCTCTGTTCAAACACTGCTAGATGAAACTATTATGAGAGTATGCAAACTGAAATCTAACTTCCTTTTACAGTGCCGTTTATTCTTGCTCAGTGCACTGGTTTGAAAAAAGGAATATTAATCCGCAACCATGTATGATACGTACAGATGGACTGTAGACGGATTTAAAAGGTGAGAATTAGTGTGGCCAAAACTTCTTTACAACGTCAGTACAATCAGATACAGTGTTAGTTGACGAAACAACAAGTAGCGGTCTAAGGCAGATAACGCAACAGTTGCGCCAAAAGGTACAGACACTCTCTAGCTCAGTCGACGATGGTAGGCCCGCTAATAAATGAAACGAGTTTTTAATTATTTATCACGCGAGGTACTTGATAAGTCACTGACAGTGCATGAAACCCTGACCTTGTTGTGGTAAAACAGTGATTTAACAGTAATCACAGTCTGAACAATGCCTCTGAAAACATGATCAATCAGTGCTTTGTTACCTTGCAGTGCACAAGTTGATAAATCCTCTACTGATATGAAATTTTAAAAAACTGAAAAATATTTACAGCCCATTTCTTCTGTTAGAAGCTCTTACTTATTTTTCACTGAAATCTTGAGAAATACACATATTTACACGTACGATTGCTAGAAATACAACTAAGTTTTCATCAATCGCTAGTTACGAATTAATGTGTTGAATTAGTTAATTATTTTAGAAATCCTACGAACGTTTATCCTTACTTGTTAGAAACAAATTAAAGGTTGCATAAATGTTAGCTGCAAATTGCAGATGCCCATGACATTAGGGTTTTACCTGATAAACAAAAGCACGAGACAACAGCAAAACGCAGTGAACAGAAGAAAATGGTTCCAATTGCGGAACATCCAGGCCAACATACCAGCAACAACTACTCCCAAACACATTGCAACCCACGAGTTGCGATTCACTGACGACCGGTGTTGGATGTCTGTCAGCTCCACTCCTGAAAGATACCAAGGATATGCTTGAAAACAAACGATTATGAAATCAGTTTTCAACTACTGAATAAGCGTCATTAATTAAAGTCATTTTTAAGCCGTGAATCGTCACAGAAGTTGGGTGAAAAGTTTTGAGGGGCACACTACAATTTGCCTTACATTGTGTACTTCATTACACCTACGATAATGGGAGAACGCAATCTCCACCGGCCACACAGGTTCGATACCGTGGACATGCTGATATTTATTCGCTTGTTCGTGTAGGCTTTCAAGTCTCATGCGGCTCTCGGAATACTCAAACTGCAGATGACTCATCACAGATTCATTTAAGTATTAAAAGTAGAAATTAGATACTCTGATTGTATCCTCTTCATAAGGCTTGATATGTTCAAGAGTATGGGAAACCGATCTTAATTTTGAATTTAAACTTTATTTCTCTAAAATGATACGACCAGTTTCGATTGTGTAGTAATCACCCACGGACCGAAAATAGAGAGAAAAAACATTGTTCATAAAAAGATCTAGATACTTGCAACATGTATAAAACAAAAGGAAAAGAAGCTGACAGACAACATATCAATAAATATCATGACAGATTATAACACATTACCTGTTGTACAAACAGTACTGAGTCATTAAAACTATTGTGTGTTCTCTACTGCTGCTAATTAAGATAAAGCAAACCGAACACCTGTTAGAAGGCACCACTGTAAGCAGAACTACATAACAACATTTTTCGCCGATGAACCAAGAAAGTTAAACAAAATACCCATAGAAAGTGTTAGCAAAATGACATATGTCAATAAACGAGTTCAACAACTAAAAGTAATGAAATTTCGTCAGATTAGCTGAGAAAATAAAACAATTATTCCAATGAGCAGGCTACTAAATGATAATGAAAGCCTACCCACAATAACTTAGGAAGTAAGTTAGCAAATTACATGTAAGGCACAAAAAAAGGAATATTGTACAATCAGTAAGTTCATTGCACGAAGAAATTTATCAACTACAATACAAAGTACAGAAGGACAGGAATAGAACGTTGCGCCACTGATGAATTCATTGCAACCACCAGGGGTCTCTTCCTTTCATCGCGCTGTGTCTCTTTGCTGCCTTCAGTCGCCAATGTACGGTGGAGTAGTGCAGAAGTATCGTTCGAAAGCCGTCTCGCCTTTTTCCTCTCTTCACCCAAGGCACTAAGCGTCAGAATCACTCTTGTTTCAACATATCATCGTACCACATTTTAGCACGCGATGTAAAAGTATCATATCACTGGGCCAGCTCTTGAAAAATGTTAAAAATACTTATCATGACTACATTCGCACATTTCGTTTAAAATTCCTTCCAGATAGAACGTTTTGCAACCAAAGATTTCAATTTCCCCTAGTTTTTCGCGTAATCATCCTTTAGTTGCTGTATGCAGCACTTTCACGTTCCATTCTGCGTTTGATGTGGAGCGTTTATTTTCGGCAATGCGTGTAGCATTGGGGAAGGAAAGCGGCCGTGCATTTTCAAAGGAACCATCCCGGCATTTGCTGCAG
Source organism: Schistocerca serialis cubense (assembly GCF_023864345.2). Taxonomy (NCBI): domain Eukaryota; kingdom Metazoa; phylum Arthropoda; class Insecta; order Orthoptera; family Acrididae; genus Schistocerca; species Schistocerca serialis. The sequence goes on along the minus strand of NC_064641.1, from coordinate 328,636,518 downwards.
CGAATTAGGGAAATCATGGAAAACCTAAATGAGGATGGCCGAACGGGGATTTGAACTATCGTCCTCCCGAATGCGAGTCCAGTTTGGTAACCAATGGGCCACCTCACGCGGTAATACTTTCAGATTATAACATGTGAACACGTAAGGATGGTCTGCTGCGGGTTCAACGAAGTACGATGAACGGTGTACTCTGAAACGCTTGTGCGGGCACCAGCATTATGCTCTTTCGGCAGAGATGACACAGATCACCATCTATCCAACTTTGTAGGGCACACAAGCCTCCGAACTCTGCGTTCTGCGAAGAGTCGTGGACGTCCAACCATTTAGCGCCCAGTGGTAGTTCCACTTGCCTTGTTTCAGTGGCCCTCTACCTCTTTCCCTAGATGCTTGCGACAGAACCACGAGAACCCTCGACAGCTTCGCCGCTTTCGAGATACTTGTTCACAAGACTCTGCGTAATAATAATCTCTCCTTTGTCAAAGTCGCTTGTGTCAATGAATTTTCCCATTTGCAGCCCACATCTTCGTCACGGTGATCCCCCGTCCGTGTCTGATCCGCTTACATGCCCACAACGCCACCAGGCGGCTCAGATGTTCAAATGTATGTGAATTCCTAAGGGACCAAACTGCTGAGGCCATATGGCCATAGAGTTACACACTACTTAAGCTAAGTTAAACTAACTTATGCTAAGAACAACACACACTCCCATACCCAAGGGTGGATTCGAACCTCCGGCGGGAGGGGCCGCGCAATCCGTCACATGGCGCCTCAAACCGCGCGGCCATTCCGCACGGCCACCAGGTGGCATCCAACGTTGCGGTGTGCAGTGGCCATAGCGTTTCGGCTTATCAGTGTATGTCAGAGAGACTGTGATTTAAAATAAGTTTTGAAGAACACACAAATCACCAATATAAAGCAGCTTATTGTACACACAGTGCCGAAAATAAACACTATAAGAAACATAGAAAGGAGCGCCAAAATGTCAGCATACATACAGCAACTAATTTAAGATTTCTCGACTTGTTAGAGGAAAATGAAATTTTTAGTACCAAAACTTCCTCTCCAGAACAGATTTCAAATGGACAGTGCGAACTAATCAGAACGAGTTTTCTAGCATTTTTGAGGAGTTCTCGAGTGATCGCATACTTCGTCGTGTGTTCAAATGAGATACTATGATATGCAGAAACCAGAGTGATTCCGACGCTTATTGTCTAGTGTGGAGACGGTGAGACTGCCTACGTACGGCCCCTCTGCACTAGTCCACCGTACACCGGCGACTGAAGGCTGCAAGACAGAGCGCCATGAAAGGAAGCGACCTCTGGTGGCTGCGATGAACTTGTCGATGGTGGGACTTTCCCTCTCCGTCCTTGCATTTTAGTTGTTAAAATTTTTCATAATTTATAGATGTGAATTGAACTTATTTATGGTACACCATTCCTTTGTATTTTAGTTGTCAAAATTTTTCATAATTTATAGATGTGCATTGAATTTATTGATGGTACACCATTCATGTTTTGTACTTTGCTTAAATCACTCCCTAATTTACTAAGTAACACCTTTGGCTTTTAAGTAGTCTAATATATTGGAGGAATCAGAGGTTTTTGACAGCGTTAGGCAACATGTAACTGGAACAGGACAAAGAAATACAATTGAAGATGAAGGAGTAGCTTTCAGAGAAGAAATGTGAGGACAGGAGAGGCCTAAATTGGTAAACAGACAAGACCCAGTGGAAACAATTGGATAACCCGGTATTTACTGAATTCCCGACGACAGGAAAAGAACCGAACACTGCTGCAGGTGAAGCACATGAAAGAGGGTACAGACGTCTAGAAAATGAAATTGGCCGAAAGTGCAAAGTAGCTAAGCATGTATGGCTAGTGGATGGTTTTAAGACTGCAGAAAAATGCATCACTAGAGAAAAGATACATGCCGACAATAGGAAAATAAAGGAGGCCTTTGAAGAAAAGAGAAGCAGCTGCATAAATATCAAAAGCTCAGATGGCAAGCCAGTAATAATCAAGGAAGGAGAAACTGAGAGGTGGAAAGAACATACAGTAGGGCTATACAAGGGAAATCAACTTAAGAAAATGAAGAGACTATAACAGGTAACTAAGACGATAACATGAATGTGAGATGAGTGATATGATACTGGAAGAAGTATTTGACAGAGCACTTAAAGAACTACCTGGAAAAGGTCTCTTGGAGTGTACGACATTATGTCAGAGTTACGGAGATCCTTGAGAGAGCCAGTCATGAAAATTATATTCACCCTCTTGCGTATGATATATTACGAGAGAGGTGAAATACCCTCAGGCATCAAGACGAAAGTAGTGATCTTACTTCTAAAAGCGGCAGGAGCTGACAGGTGCGAATACTGCCGAATTATCTGTTTAATAAGTCATGGTTGAAAAGTAGCGACATGAATTAACGAATTATTTAGGTGGGAATGGAGAAGCCGGCTGTAGTGAACACAAGTTTTGGCTCTGGTAATATTTGGGAACACGCAAAGCAGTACTGACCATACAATATATATAAAAGAATTCGTCTGTGGTGAAGAAGGAATTGTTATGGAGAAACATCTTTAATTAACAGTTGGCAGCACATTCTTTATCTGTCATTTTATTTTCATGGGTAGATTGTCAAGAAGCTTCATTCATTAAAGGATAACGGTGATACTTTTTCCTTTTAGTCTTGTACTTCTGAAGATCTCTGTAACTCTCAAACTCAGATCGAGCGCACATAAAAAGTTTCATAAGTGAATAAATGTACTGTGATGCTGTGCTTAGTATTCTCAGGTGCTTAAAGAGATGCCTGCAAGATGTATGACAGTGAATCAAATACATAACTATAATTAATTTCTTTTGTGAAATGAATAATTTTCGTCTAATGAGAAGTTACCCCAGAATATTATCCCACAGGACACCTGTGAACGAAAATATGGAAAATATGTAAATTACTGATTTCTGTATCTCCAAAATTGGCAGTTACGCTTATTGCAAAAGTAGCCGAACCTAAACGTTTTCGCGGGTCTACTACATTTTTTCTTCCACTTTAAGTTTTCATCAATATACAAACCAAAGAATTTCAAATTTTATACCTTTTTTTTCCTTGTTGGCATGGTAGATTAATATTAGGTTGGATATTTTTAACAGAGCCAAACTGGGATATTTATATACGAGGGTCACTTCAAAAGAAATGCAGCCGGCCGCGGTGGTCTAGTGGTTCTAGGCGCGCAGTCCGGAACCGCGGGACTGCTACGGTCGCAGGTTCGAATCCTGCCTCGGGCATGGATGTGTGTGATGTCCTTTGGTTAGTTAGGTTTAAGTAGTTCTAAGTTCTAGGGGACTGATGATCACAGAAGTTAAGTCCCATAGTGCTCAGAGGCACTTTTTCAAAAGAAATCCACACTATTTTTGTAAAACTACAGTTTTCATTCTGCATGTGTGAAAGTTTTACAGTGTGTAGATACATCCTTCCCGCTTGTTTTCTAACTTAGTTAACCTGTTCAAGTGCGTCGCGCCGTCACAGCATGTCTTCAAGATGGCTGCTACATTTAACGTTCGTCAGAAGCAACGTGCTATCATAGAATTCCTGTGCTGTGAAAACGAGACAGTGGGAAACATCCACAAGAGGTTGAAAAAGGTATATGGAGATGCTGCTGTCGATCGCAGTACACATAGTCGGTGGGCAAGTAGGTTACATGATGAAAGCGGGCACGGCGATATTGAGGATTGTCCTCGCAGCGGCAGGCCTCGTACTGCACACACTCCAGACAGTGTGCAAAAAGTTAACGAATTGGTGACTGCTGACAGATGCTTCACAGTGAACAAATTGTCACGCTACGTTCGGATAGGGGAAGGAAGTGTTTGCAGAATACTGAAAGTGTTGGCGTCAAAAAAGTTTATTGCCGGATGGGTTCCCAGAATGTTCACAGTGGCTCACAAAGAAACAAGGAAAACGGCATGCAGCGAACTTTTGGAACAGTACGAGAATGGTGGATACGAATTTCTTGGAAGAATTGTGACAGATTATGAAACATGGCTCCATCATTTTTCACCAGAGACGAAGAGGCAATCAATGGAGTGGTATCATGCAAATTCACCCAAGAAAAAAATCCAAAACCAACCCTCCTGCTGGAAAAGTTAAGGCTACGGTGTTTTTCGATTCCGAAGGACTCTTGCTTGTGGACATCATGTCAAGTGGAACCACCATAAATTCTGATGCAACTTCAAACTCGACTGAGTCGTGTTCGACCACATTGGCAAAAGCAGGGTATTTTGCTGTTGCACGGGATTGCACGGCTGCATGTCAGTCAAAAAACCATGGAAGCGATCAAAAAACTCGGATGGACGACACTGAATCACCCGCCTTGCAGTCCTGACCTGGCTCCATGTGACAATAATCTCTTTGGGAAACTGAAAGACGCTCTTCGTTGAACAAGGTTTGAAGATGACTACCTTGTGCACACCGCCAAACAGTGGCTCCAACAGGTTGGTCCAGAATTTTACCGTGCGGGTATACAGGCGCTGGTTCCAAGATGACGTAAGGCAGTTGAGAGGGATGGAAATTATGTCGAGAAATGAAAATATTGTTAGTAAAGGATGTATCTACACACTGCAAAACTTTCAAACATGTAGAATAAAAGATGGATTTTAAAAAAAATAGTGTGCATTTCTTTTGGAGTGACCCCTGTATGTATATATATATATATATATATATATATATATATATATATATATATATATATATATATATATAGTCGCTACATAATTTAGTACCCTGGTAGGTATTTCATCGTACCCAGAAGAGTTGGTGGTTTTTTAGGGATCTGATGGCGTTTATTAATTCATTGGGTGCTATGGATTTCAGGTGCAACGTCACTGATGGTGTATGTTGATTAAGATTAGGTAGTTTAATGGCTTTGAGGGAGGCTGAGTGTATTGGGTTCCTATGTTTTTCGCTATAGAGAAGAAAAATTTATCGAATTCAGAGGCGGCTGTCCTTTTCAGATTGTGTTCTGTCCTACTTTCTTTGAACTATGATACCCATGACTCTTTTGATATTTCTTCCCTGTTTGTTTCACATTTTATAATTTTCCATTGGGTTTTTGTTTTATTGTTTGACTTCTTAATTAGCTGGCCTAGAGCATATTTTTGGCCTTCCTGATAACGCTACAGGGTGTCTCACAATTCATGCTACATACTTCTGGAGGTTGTAGAGGGGACTTATTAGATCAAGTTTTACACAGGAACCCAGGTCCAGAACGTCTTCCAGAGACGCTACAGGGAGTCGAAGTTATAGGCACCTGCTACTGTAAACGCATCTATATGCAGAGTGATTCTGTGATGATATTACAAACGTCCTAGTATGGCCCAAGACAAGGAAAAACTGTCCAGTAAACATGGGCTCTAAAATGCGTACCTGATGAGCTATGGGCAATTGCTCAACTTAGCTACTGTGAAACACATCTGCGCTTTTCGGTCCATACTACCACCTCTGAATGTTGCCTACCCTACAGTCTCAGCAACAACAGTGACCGTGTATGTATTCCACTGGTAGAAAAATAAGAAAGGTTTTCACCTATAAGTTCCGATTCGTTGCTTTCCGGTACAGGGACCATTACCTCAAATTGGTACATTTGTCCTTCTTCATCGTCCTAGAACTTAGCCATCTCTAAGACTGTCTGGGACTCCAACATTTCTTGGGGCATCCCCTGCACAAAGGCCATGCGAGTATCAGCCGTCCAGATTCCCAGCTTAGGGACTTCCCCCATTTCTGACCATCTGCTCCTTGTCTAAGCATCTTGACTCGATCGTACCCGTAACCTAGCCGAAAGCTGGAGCCGCTGTGGCGCGCCCTGAGACCTGGGCACGCTAGCGTTCAGCCGTACACCGAACTCATATTGCCTCGTACCAATACTGGGCCGCTGATCAGCTCGCCAAAATATGAGTAACGCTACACATTTCATCAACTTCAAAGTGTAACTGGCCTGATTGCCACAAAGCTCTGCTGAGCTCTTCATTAACACATTTCATGGAATGTTCCACCCACAGCCTATCAAAACACAGAAAGAGTGAAATTACATTCATATTGGTGTGTATTGTTTTCTTAGCAATGTTCGATATAGGAGTATCTCCTCAGCTCTATTCCTGTTGTTGCAGCTTCAACTATTATTATTATTATTATATGGTCTCCTTTATCAAGATCCTTCCCAAAGGAGCTTGAAAAAATGAAAATGAAAAAGGAGCTAATATCACTTGTAGTGTTACTGAGTTCAGCATTTAGCTTAATTATACCAATAACTTGGTTTCTTCTACCCAGAGGTTCCTGCAATAATTATAAAATGACTCTACCATGACTGCTACCAAGTATATGGATTCCTTTGCCGTTATATTCCCTTGCACTGTGTTGACATATTTATCAGTCTGCATCAGATCATCCTGAATATTCTGAGTATATTCTCGATGGTCTCTCTCCCAGTACTGTGTTTTTCGAGAATTGGTTTCTGATGGTGATTATTACATTTCGGGCTTTTTACAACACTGTTGCTCATATCATCACGGTATATAATAGGCCAGTCCTATTTCTTTCTAATTTAGTGGACAGCTTAGGTAGCTGTTTAGCGTTAGACAGTTAGTTGGAGATCTGTACTTCCAGACGTCACCCGCTACGGAGCAAACTTCCTGTCATTTTTCACTAAGGGATCCACGTTCCAGAGTAACAATGAAGTCTTTTTTGCAATAGCTGCACCTAATTCCGGATTTTACAGTGTTCCAGAATTTGTTAGAAACTTCAGTTCACCAAGCAGTATTTTAAATTGATGCAGTGTTCACTTTCTTCTTCTGCACGTCAAACAAACCATCCAGTCTCACTTCACTATCTTCTTGTTGCTTAACTATCACTTTACATTTATGTTTTAGATAGATGAATTCATCAGTTAACACAATAATGATCTCATTGATGCAATTTTCGTTTGTTGGTTTTTGGCTTAAGTTATCACTGCGTTTCGTGCATACCCAGATTTTCTGCTTGTGGCTAGTACGCACACAGCAACTTATCTTGCATTTGAAGCACATAATACCATTCGTAGCACGAAATTTTGTAGTGTTTCTGACGAGTGAACGTAGTAATACTTACTGGCTGTGGTCTCAAAATCATTAATGAGTCTTTTTGGTTTCGCCTTTCATTTGTAGGTCACTTTCTACATATACGGTCTATGTACATTAATGTGACCACCTGTCAAAATTCTGAGTAATCACCTTTTGCAACGCGGACGTGGAGGAAGAGACAATACGTTTCTGGAAGGCAGAGACAGAGATGTGGAACCATGCCTACTCTATTGCGGTGGTCTGCTGCACTGGACTTCTTGGCTAAGGACCTATGATGCGTACAACCTGATCGAGGTTGTTCCACAGATTCTCGATTGGGTATAAATCCGCGGAGTTTGACGGTCAGGGGAGTACGGTAAACTCATCCTCATGGTCTTCCAATCAAGCGTGCTGAGGAAAACAAACTGCATGTAGGGGTGGACATGGCCTCCAAGGATATTTTTTTATTTATTTTTATTTACACGTCAAGTTCCGTAGGACCAAATTGAGGAGCAAATCTCCAAGGTCATGGAATACCAGATAAAAATAAATGTGTATGAACCAGAAAAAAGTCAGCCCATAAGCTTAAGTTCAAATGGTTCTGAGCACTATGGGACTTAACATCTGTAGTCATCAGTCCCCTAGACTTAGAACTACTTAAACCTAAGGACATCACACACATCCATGCCCGAGGCAGGATTCGAACCTGCGACCGTAGTGGTCGCGCGGTTCCGGACTGAAGCGCCTAGAACCGCTTGGCCACCGTGGCCGGCATAAGCTTAAGTAAACACAATCAACAATACAATAAGAATCAGCTTAATTTTTTGAGGAACTCCTCGACAGAATAGAAGGGGTGACCCATGAGGCAACTCTTCAGTTTCGATTTGAAAGCGCGTGGATTACTGCTAAGTTTTTTGAAATCGAGTGGTAGCTTATTGAAAATGGATGCAGCAGTGTACTGCACACCTTTTTGCACAAGAGTTAAGAAAGTCCGATCCAAATGCGGGTTTGATTTCTGCCGAGTATTAACCGAGTGAAAGCTGCTTGTTCTTGGGAATAAGCTAATATTGTTAACAAGAAATGACAGTAAGGAATATATATATTGAGAGGCCAATGTCAAAATACCAAGACACGTGAACACGGTCGACAAGAGGTTCGTGAACTTACACTACTTATTGCCCGAACCGCCCGTTTCTGAGCAAAAAATATCCTTTCAGAATGGGAAGAGTTACCCCAAAATATAATACCATACGACATAAGCGAATGAAAATAAGCGGACTAATTTTCGTGTCGAACGATCACTCACTTCTGATACCGTTCGAATAGTAAAAACGGCAGTATTAAGTCTTTGAACATGATCCTGAACGTGGGCTTTCCACGACAGCTTACTATCTATCTGAACACCTAGAAATTTGAACTGTTCAGTTTCACCAATCATATGCCCGTTCTGTGAAATTAAAAAGCGGTCTCTCCGCGATATTTTCAGAAATTTTATAAATTATATAACTCAGTACATATCTCGAAATATCTCTTCTTATCTTACCGATTCCTAACCTTTAATATACGATGATTATCAATGCAAAGTAGTTTCAAGCCCTATTATTCCTTGGAGCGTCCATTTACTCCGTGGAATAGCTTCTCTGCTATCTATGTTTTCTCTTATGAAAAGAATGAAGGATCTTGCGGATTAGCCGTGAAAGAAGGAGGATGTATATGTATGTACTGTTGAGGTAGTCGCCATCTTGATGAGATTCTGTATGAGAAGGAATTTAATACATGAACTAAACCAAAGCAAGTGTGTTCGCGTATTATTTAACTGATTATTATTGACAGTGCCTGCTTACTACGCTGTGTAGCACGGGATCAGTGGGGATCGTCTGATTTACACTGGACGAACATGCCGTTTTGTATGCTCAAGATATCCAGTTTATTACTTCAAAAAAATAGGCTAACACGATCTTACCAGCAGATCTCCGGTCTTCCCCATGTGATCACCGAAAGGTAATAATTATTACAAATGTTTTCAGGCGATTGACTGACAATATTCGTCGCACCGAGACTTCGAAATTGCTTCACTGCCTTATGGAATTTAAGTTAAGCTCAATTTAATCAGGATAGAACAGTATTGAACTGTGTGAATGTGATAAGCCTGCTTTTATCTACATCTACATTTATACTCCGCAAGCCACCCAACGGTGTGTGGCGGAGGGCACTTTACGTGCCACTGTCATTACCTCCCTTTCCTGTTCCAGTCGCGTATGGTTCGCGGGAAGAACGACTGTCTGAAAGCCTCCGTGCGCGCTCTAATCTATCTAATTTTACATTCGTGATCACCTCGGGAGGTATACGTAGGGGGAAGCAATATATTCGATACCTCATCCAGAAACGCACCCTCTCGAAACCTGGCGAGCAAGCTTCACCGCGATGCAGAGCGCCTCTCTTGCAGAGTCTGCCACTTGAGTTTGTTAAACGTCTCCGTAACGCTATCACGGTTACCAAATAACCCTGTGACGAAACGCGCCGCTCTTCTTTGGATCTTCTCTATCTCCTCCGTCAACCCGATCTGGTACGGATCCCACACTGATGAGCAATACTCAAGTATAGGTCGAACGAGTGTTTTGTAAGGGACCTCCTTTGTTGATGGACTGCATTTTCTAAGGACTCTCCCAATGAATCTCAACCTGGTACCCGCCTTACCAACAATTAATTTTATATGATCGTTCCACTTCAAATCGTTCCGCACGCATACTCCCAGATATTTTACAGAAGTAACTGCTACCAGTGTTTGTTCCGCTATCATATAATCATACAATAAAGGATCCTTCTTTCTGTGTATTCGCAATACATTACATTTGTCTATGTTAAGGGTCAGTTGCCACTCCCTGCACCAAGTGCCTACCCCCTGCAGATCTTCCTGCATTTCGCTACAATTTTCTAATGCTGCAACTTCTCTGTATACTACAGCATCATCCGCGAAAAGCCGCATTGGACTTCCGACACTATCTACTAAGTCATTTATATACACTCCTGGAAATGGAAAAAAGAACACATTGACACCGGTGTGTCAGACCCACCATACTTGCTCCGGACACTGCGAGAGGGCTGTACAAGCAATGATCACACGCACGGCACAGCGGACACACCAGGAACCGCGGTGTTGGCCGTCGAATGGCGCTAGCTGCGCGGCATTTGTGCACCGCCGCCGTCAGTGTCAGCCAGTTTGCCGTGGCATACGGAGCTCCATCGCAGTCTTTAACACTGGTAGCATGCCGCGACAGCGTGGACGTGAACCGTATGTGCAGCTGACGGACTTTGAGCGAGGGCGTATAGTGGGCATGCGGGAGGCCGGGTGGACGTACCGCCGAATTGCTCAACACGTGGGGCGTGAGGTCTCCACAGTACATCGATGTTGTCGCCAGTGGTCAGCGGAAGGTGCACGTGCCCGTCGACCTGGGACCGGACCGTAGCGACGCACGGATGCACGCCAAGACCGTAGGATCCTACGCAGTGCCGTAGGGGACCGCACCGCCACTTCCGCAAATTAGGGACACTGTTGCTCCTGGGGTATCGGCGAGGACCATTCGCAACCGTCTCCATGAAGCTGGGCTACGGTCCCGCACACCGTTAGGCCGTCTCCCGCTCACGCCCCAACATCGTGCAGCCCGCCTCCAGTGGTGTCGCGACAGGCGTGAATGGAGGGACGAATGGAGACGTGTCGTCTTCAGCGATGAGAGTCGCTTCTGCCTTGGTGCCAGTGATGGTCGTATGCGTGTTTGGCGCCGTGCAGGTGAGCGCCACAATCAGGACTGCATACGACCGAGGCACACAGGGCCAACACCCGGCATCATGGTGTGGGGAGCGATCTCCTACACTGGCCGTACACCACTGGTGATCGTCGAGGGGACACTGAATAGTGCACGGTACATCCAAACCGTCATCGAACCCATCGTTCTACAATTCCTACACCGGCAAGGGAACTTGCTGTTCCAACAGGACAATGCACGTCCGCATGTATCCAGTGCCACCCAACGTGCTCTAGAAGGTGTAAGTCAACTACCCTGGCCAGCAAGATCTCCGGACCTGTCCCCCATTGAGCATGTTTGGGACTGGATGAAGCGTCGTCTCACGCGGTCTGCACGTCCAGCACGAACGCCGGTCCAACTGAGGCGCCAGGTGGAAATGGCATGGCAAGCCGTTCCACAGGACTACATCCAGCATCTCTACGATCGTCTCCATGGGAGAATAGCAGCCTGCATTGCTGCGAAAGGTGGATACACACTGTACTAGTGCCGACATTGTGCATGCTCTGTTGCCTGTGTCTATGTGCCTGTGGTTCTGTCAGTGTGATCATGTGATGTATCTGACCCCAGGAATGTGTCAATAAAGTTTCCCCTTCCTGGGACAATGAATTCACGGTGTTCTTATTTCAATTTCCAGGAGTGTATATTGTGAAAAGCAATGCTCCCCTGTGGCACGCCAGGCGTCTCTCCATTGATAACAACATGCTGTGTTCTGTTTGCTAAAAACTCCTTAATCCGGCCACACAGCTGGTCTGATATTCCGTAGGCTCTTACTTTGTTTATCAGGCGACAGTGCGGAACTGTATCGAACGCCTTCCGGAAGTCAAGAAAAATAGCATGTACCTGGGGGCCTGTATCTAATATTTTCTGGGTCTCATGAACAAAAATAGTGAGTCCATGTTGATTCCTACATAGTAGATTCTGGGTTTCCAAAAACGACATGATACTCGAGCAAAAAACATGTTCTACAATTCTACAACAGACCGACGTCAGAGATATAGGTCTATAGTTTTGCGCATCTGCTCGACGACCCTTCTTGAAGACTGGGACTACCTGTGCTCTTTTCCAATCATTTGGAACCCTACGTTCCTCTAGAGACTTGCGGTACACGGCTGTTGGAAGGGGGGCAAGTTCTTTCGCATACTCTGTGTAGAATCGAATTGGTATCCCGTCAGGTCCAGTGGACTTTCCTCTGTTGAGTGATTCCAGTTGCTTTTCTATTCCTTGGACACTTATTTCGATGTCAGCCATTTTTTCGTTTGTGCGAGGATTTAGAGAAGGAACTGCAGTGCGGTCTTCCTCTGTGAAACAGCTTTGGAAAAAGGTGTTTAGTATTTCAGCTTTACGCGAGTCATCCTCTGTTTCAATGCCATCATCATCCCGGAGTGTCTGGATATGCTGTTTCGAGCCACTTACTGATTTAACGTAAGACCAGAACTTCCTAGGATTTTCTGTCAAGTCGGTACATAGAATTTTACTTTCGAATTCACTGAACGCTTCACGCATAGCCCACCTGACGCTAACTTTGACATCCGTTTAGCTTCTGTTTGTCTGAGAGGTTTTGGCTTCGTTTAAACTTAGAGTGAAGCTCTCTTTGCTTTCGCAGTAGTTTCCTAACTTTGTTGTTGTACCACGGTGGGTTTTCCCGTCCCTCATAGTTTTACTCGGCACGTACCTGTCTAAAACGCATTTTACGATTGCCTTGAACTTTTTCCATAAACACTCAACATTGTCAGTGTCGGAACAGAAATTTTCGTTTTGATCTGTTAGGTAGTCTGAAATCTGCCTTCTATTACTCTTGCTAAACAGATAAACCTTCCTCCCTTTTTTTATATTCCTACTAACTTCCATATTCAGGGATGCTGCAACAGCCTTATGATCACTGATTCCCTGTTCTGTACATACAGAGTCGAAAAGTTCGGGTCTGTTTGTTATCAGTAGGTCCAAGATGTTATCTCCACGAGTCGGTTCTCTGTTTAATTGCTCGAGGTAACTTTCGGATAGTGCACTCAGTATAATGTCACTCGATGCTCTGTCCCTACCACCCGTCCTAAACATCTGAGTGTCCCAGTCTATATCTGGTAAATTGAAATCTCCACCTAAGACTATAACATGCTGAGAAAATTTATGTGAAATGTATTCCAAATTTTCTCTCAGTTGCTCTGCCACTAATGCTGCTGAGTCGGGAGGTCGGTAAAAGGAGCCAATTATTAACCTAGCTCGGTTGTTGAGTGTAACCTCCACCCATAATAACTCACAGGAACTATCCACTTCTATTTCACTACATTGTGAATGAAAATTCCCTTAATATACGCATGTTTTTTACCATCCTGATCAGTGAAGCTAAATCAGGCCGGTGTGAGAGAGGTTTATCAAATTTTTGATCCCAAAAAAAATATTAAAAGGTTTTGTTGAATTGTGTGTTAGAAACTGTAAAAACTGAATCTTACTGTGATTTAGCGTTAGTTTATTTTCTACAAACCATGAGCTTAGGTCATGTACTGCACTATATGAAACCGAGGCAAGGTTGCACACCTCATCCTTTACTACCAAGCTAGTGTCATCAGCAAACAGAAATATTTTAGAGTTACCCATAATACTAAAGGGCATATCATTTATACAAATGAGGAACAGGGAGTGGCCCCAACACTGATCCCTGGGGCACCCCCCCCCCCCCCCACTTGACAGTACCCCACTCAGACCCCACATCTTTCCCGCTGCAAGCCTCACATTGAAACCATAACCAACAACTTTTGCAAAAATCTCTCTGCCTATTTAATCTGGGGCAACATTCACACTTAACAAACATGGCTGATTAATGTTTTTGATACAATATAGGACGTGGCACCACAATGTACTACTTGTTTAAAACAGATTATGTCTGTCAGGCCTTTCGGTACAGTAGAGTACACCATTGTACACACTACTGTAGTATTTGCTACCGTAGAGTACACTATTGTACCATGACTTATAAGGGGTTAACGCTGTAATATGAGAAACCACAATAGAAAATAACTGTGATGAAAAGAAAACTTATGTTACTCTTTTCATAAAATAGTCGCTGCTAAAATTAAGCCAAAAACTATGTTCGCAAGCAGGATAAGAACAATATACCCTATATACCGTTTTAACTTGGCCAACGTAGCACTAACTTTTGCACATCTGTAACGACACTTATATGTATAACATAAAAAACATTTAAAAATAGCTTCTAATCTCTTATTTACGTAATTATTTGCGACAACAGAATTCACAATGATCAACCGCATGCAGTATTGCCAAGGCAATCCAACTTCAATATCATTTGTAAATTTATAGAAACCTTTTGACAATGGTGACTGAATTGCACTCCCTGAAATTTTAAAGGTAGCGGTGATAAAATACTGGGAGAGAAACGCTATCTGCAACTTGCACAAGGAGCAGACTGTTGAAGGTGGTAACACGTAAACACTAGCTGACAAGGAAGTGAGATATGTTTCTAGACTAACATCAACAGTACTCAATGTGTACATTGAGCAGGCAGTTAAGGAAATCAAGGAGAAATAGGAAAAGGAAATTAAAGTTCAGTCAGAATAAATAAACACTTTGAAGTCTGTCGATGAGGCTCTAATTCTGTCACAGACGGTAAAAGAGTTCGAAGAGACATTTAGTTGGAATGGATAGTCCCATGAAAATAAATTATAAGACGAAAATCGGCAAAACTAAGACAAGTATAGTGTAGTGCACTCGAATTAAAATAGGTGATAGCGTGGGAATTAGATTAGTAAATAAAAAACTAGAAGTAATAACTGAGTGCTATTATATGGCCAGAGAAATACATGATGATGGCCAAAGGGAGAGGATATAAGAGTTAGGTAGCCAATTTCAAGACATACATTTATGAGAAAGACTAATTTGTTAATTCCTAGTGAAAACTTCGTGTTAGGATGTATTTCTTAAAGATATCTGTTCGGAGTGTGGTTGTACAGAAGTGAAATGTGGACGATGAGCAGTTCAGAAAGGAAAAGAACAGAGAGTTTTGAAATGAGATGCTACCGAAGGATACTGAAGATAAGATGAGTAAACGGTACTGAACCTAACTGGAAAAAAGTAATTTATGCTGCAGACTGACTAAAAGAAAATACCCTTGTGATATGAACAGATGAGTCTGCGGGAGGGTGTGGTAAAAATTGTAAAGCAAAACTTAAGCTGAATACAATAAGCAGGTTTAAACTGATTTGGGTTGCAGTAGTTATTTAAAAATGAAGAGGCCAACAGAGGACAGACAAGCGTGGAGAGCCGCAGCAAGCTAGTTTTCGGACCGAAGATCATAACAACAACAACATGGTTGCAACATGTTAGGTAAGTATTTAAGAATTAGTAATTAAAACTATATTAAGCTGCTTTTGAAAGGTTTAGGGTTTTATTAGTGATGTATACAGCAAAGAAGTTAAATGAGAAAAACACACTATGCGGCAAGACAGCGAGAAACTGGCTTACAGTGATTAGCGTATGAAATGTTATGGATAAGAACTCTGACATTAGTTGAGACGAGTAATTAAGCCCCAAGGATACAAGGGGGGTGATAAACTACTTTAACGATAACAGTAGAGGCACTGATTGATTTGATGAAAGGTATAAGTACGCGAATGTAAAGCCATGAACGATAACAATCACTGTATCTCACTATGCTAAAACAAATGAAACGATAATAAGTGTATGAACGTGAACCTGAGAGGATTATGAAGAAAGAACAAATTTCAAAAACTGATGCAGTATATGCGAAAATCATCTTCTTCTCTTTCTTCTGCAGTTTCCGTATTAGGCCAATTATAATCTGTTACAGTTATGTAAGAAATCACTGTAGCTCAATATCAAAGAATTAATTTACTGTACAGAAAGTTTATCTCTTGTGCATATTCAGTTAAGTGTGGAATGTTCATTTTTTTCTATTCTTTCAAAATGCAAAAGCTTGTTCTTCTTCCTGTTAGAGCATCCAGATGATAAAATTCTGTATTTTTTGGCATCATAATTACTAATGAAATAATAACAAAATCTTTAAAAATGCTCTATATTTCATTGAAAGCAGTGTAACCGGCACCAACCTCCACTAATCCAAAACCTTTCATGTATTTTCAGCCTGTTAATTACCGAGCGGGGTGGCGCAGTGGTTAGACACTGGACTCGCATTCGGGAGGACGACGGTTCAATCCCGCGTCCGGCCATCCTGATTTAGGGTTTCCGTGATTTCCCTAAATCACTCCAGGCAAATGCCGGGATGGTTCCTCTGAAAGGGCACTGCCGACTTCCTTCCCAATCCTTCCCTAATCCGATGAGACCGATGACCACGCTGTCTAGTCTCCTTCCTCAAACCAACCAACCAATATTATCTGAATCTGTTGCAAAGAGAGTGTGACAGTTTATTGGACGTGAATAATATGCCTCACTGAGTGATAGTTTTGGGAAGACCCGAATCTGCTGCATATCAAAGCATAGGGTTGTTGAGTTACAGGGCTTCACCCTCATAAGTTGATCGAAAGTTCTTGTCTTTAATTTTTGAGCACCCAAGTTAGTCATTATTTGTGATTTTTCATTTTTGGCAGCTATGGCCAATCTATATGACATTTTTAGGTGGTAGCTACAAGTATCTGAGGTACAAGTTCCGAAACGTAAGTTAAATTTTGATCTGAATATTTTCTGAAAAAACTTTTTCTTGTGATTCACTTGGTACACTTGCATTGTTTGTCCACGAAAACTTACTGATGCTCATTTCTGGAGAAAGGTAAAATCATTGGCTCTTCTTTGAATAACAGCGATCCCTACCCTTTAGCCTCAAAAAGAAACTAATAACCTCCTCTGTCTTTGCTGCAAACTTCTCTTTCTTGTGATCGCCCCCTCTGCGTTCTTTACAGCCTTCACCACCCATTTGGTTAAGCAATAGCATTTAGAGCAGTCTGCCCGAATTCAAACAGCATTGGAAAAATTTTTGCACACACTTGTTCCAAATATTTATTCACTGGAACGTTATACTTAACTATCATTGCTATTGGCTTCCTGCTATCAGTTCTTGGGTGGCATCTCTTTGGCAAAGAAACATGTGTCATCAGTGGAATGGGTCGATGCTCTTCACTTTTGTTTAGAACTCCGAATACTTCATGTTTGGCGTTAGTAAGAAATGTGCTGGTATATTACAGCAATTGAAACGACCTCCTTTGTGATTGCATGGTGATGTGAACATGATCCTATCAGGATATTTGTAGGAGTTCCTACAAAAAATATTGAAGACAGTCATAAACCTGAATGTTAACTTAGTGCTGTTTTAAATCGTAGAATTTCAACTTTCATTAAAATTTTGGCCTGGTCAAATTAACTATTTTGGCGAGATTTACAATTACCGCAGTCTTTTCTAAATTTTATTTTTATGCAGCTTGCCTCAGATTTAAGTTGATGGGCATGTTTCGTTTTCTTTTCCCTCTTTCGGCTTCCTCTTTAATTACTACCAGCAGCAATTTCTTACTCCAGACACTCGGTTCACAAGATAACTGTCATTTTTGAACATGTAGCTGTCGAGAAAAGGGCACAAGTTGTCAGTAATAATAGAGTTTGGGGCGCCACCCCAATTATGATATCAAATTCATATGCAAATTAATTAAATCAATCAATTAATTACCCCTATCCACCCCCACCCCAGGTGACGTCATGTTTTTTCTCAGTCTGCTTGTGTGCCCCCTTCTCCCTCACACTTCTCCACCTACTCTACTGGTGGGAATTTTGAATTTTGGAGGGAGCTTTGAGTTTTGGCGGGAATTTCGAATTTTGGTGGGAATTTTTTTTTGTCCCAGGGCTGTGCTGGCGTTTATCAGACTTATGCCATTCCCTAGAGTGTTCTGTAGAGAGTGGACCGATACCATGTATATCACCTTTAATAGTCGAGGATGGTGTACTCGAAAGATGTGGTTTTAGGACGGAATTGCCGTATTATCCTACAAGTAAGCAAAATTACCTAACATCAGACCAGGGCTTAGTTGTGCTAGAAGAATGCTATTAGAGCTCTGGTGATGCTACTGTAAATAGCAATAACGCTACTGATTGTGGTGGTTACTCTGTCACTGTGCATTTTCGTGCAGCAGGGCGTGGGTGGTGCCTCAATGTATCAGCTATCGAAAATATCCATGTCGGTTTCTCCTCTCTCTATTTCCTGGTGAGACATAGCCACAACCATCAAAACAGGTACTATGACTAATAAGAGACATGACTGATGCGGAAAGTGTGATTGAAGGTATGCACGTTTATGACTTAAAAAGAAGTATAAAATGCGTTAATTTCTTAATAGACAGAACAGTAGTCTCTTTACTTCCTTCAAGTTGGTTTATAAGCAGCTCGAGTTGGTGGAACACACCGAGGATGTCTTCCTAGGACACCAGAATAGTGTTGAAGGAAGTAGTTTTATAGTTTTAAAGTTTGAAACGTTAGTAACTGGGGTAGGAAACTTGCAGGGTGGTTGTATTTGTGATGTTTGACAAATATATCCTACATTAGAGTATTAAGAGAGTTGCATTCTGCATGACTAATACTTCAGAAACCATATGGCTGTAACAATATAGCATTTTTAGTTGCAGAACTGTGTAGCCATAGGAGTGTTGTTTATGATCTACGATCATTCTCCAATGCCAGTACCTTCCTGGTAGTGACTCTAGACAGTGGAATAATAATTCAGAGTCGATAGCATAGTTAATTTACGTGAAATGTTTCAAACTCCACCTATCTGGAGCTCCATCTAGGATCAAATGCACTTTTCTTCTTAACAGTCTGTTATATCACCACAACACTCCCATGTCTACTATACACTGATAAGGGTGCACCCTCCTCGAAATGCACACATCTGGAAAGATCTTGTGCATTTGCATGTCCGGCCGCTGTGATCGAGCGGTTCTAGGCGGTTCAGTCGGGAACCACACTGCTGCTGCGCTCGCAGGTTCGAATCCTGCCTCAGGCATGGATGTGTGTGATTTCCTTAGGTTAGTTAGGTTTAAGTAGTTCTAAGTCTAGTGGACTGATGACCTCCGATGTTAAGTCCCATAGTGCTTAGAGCCATTTGAACAATTTTTGCATTTGCATGGGTGCTGTGGGTAAGATTAGTGCGGACTAGTCTTCACTGAAAAGCAGTTACGGATACAACTCACCCTGTTCCTTCACGTGCTGTAGAACCCTTGTGATTCTGGTCAGGTGCATATTAAATTGTCGACCATGTTGCAGGGAGGATTGGTCAAGGACAATGTGTTAGAGATCTGTCAATCTCCAACTTTGTCTTACAAATGCGAAAATACACTGTGACGCCCATCCATACGGGTGAGTCGCCAGTCGTAATAGTAAATTCTGCACTATGATTGATGTGCTGAAAATATATAGATAACGTAATTGCATCAGTGTAGAACACTGTCTGGTGTACTTTGGAGTATATGACTGACTGGATCCACTGCACAGTCATCTATCTGCACTCGCAATCTAGTATATGGTACCTGCAGAATAGTGGAGAGGTGATTTAGCGATAATACTGACACTAGGAAGCACTCTGCTGTCTCACCGAAATTTCGGAACAACTGGTATACTCTGGTGTGTATGACCAAATGGACATTATACGCAGTCGTCAATCTGCATTCACAATCTAATATGTGATGTATTTGACTGAAAGGGCATACTGCGCAGTCATCTATCTGCATTAGTAATCTAATATATGGTACATGCAAAGTAGTGGAGGGGTGATTTAGTGACGATAAAGAAACTGGGAAGCAGTCTACTGAGTCATTGTTTGGCGTTCAAATTACAGAACAACTGGTAAAATTTGCTAAAACTGATTGCGCTATCAACTGCTGTGCATGTTACAGTGCATCATCCCATATCAACGATGTCTTTCGAATCCCAGCCATCCATTGCTACTCTGTTGATTACCACATAATGATTAACTAACACCACTTGGCTGAGAAGCAGAGAGTCTTGACAGAACACTGTGTACCTGCTACTTGTCACTGTGAAACATGGGATTAAATGTAAAGGTCATCACCCTCAGACAGTTGTTTGGAAGCATTCCTCAATGCTGCACACTTGTCCTATTTCCATATGCTTTGATGCCCTCCACATTTTCTTTTTCACCAGTAAGATAACAGCCTTCTTTTTTATTTCTGCTACCTCATATGTGTTATGAATAGCACGTTCCAACGATGGTCAACACTGAAATAGTAATCATGTACATGACTGCAAAATGAGGAAACAATGCTTTTTGAAACAGAACACCGAGACATCTACTACACATCATTATAGAAGAAGAGATTAACTGTATAGGTCTTCAACTTCAGATAGCTGTTGTAAATGCTCAACAATACTATAAATTCTTGTAGTTTCCATATGTTGTCATCGATGCCTTCCACATTTTTGAAAATGTGAAACATCGCCTCTGTGTTTTATTTCTAACAACCTGTGTGTTGTAGGAGCTGTATAATTTACACCATGCAATGTTAAGCTTTCTGTGAGAGCCAATGGATCAACACATATTAATATCAGTTTAGCACCTGACACAGTCCTCGAAGTCATGATAGAAAAACAAAGAGTATGCTGGTGTACAAAGCTGTAGTCATACACTGCTTGTATTTGTTACAGCTGAAAAACAAGGCATTAAACTGCTTATGAAGGAACAATACAGGAAGCTTCTCTTGTGATTGATAGTCTGTTGGACAAAGCTTTACGCAGGTCTGTGCCAGTGACTTTGACCATTGGCCACCTTCTCTAGTGGAATGACACATTTATATGTAATGTCATTCCACTAGAGAAGGTGGCCAGTGGTCAAAGTCACTGGCACAGACCTGCGTAAAGCTTTTTCCAACAGACTATCAATCACAAGAGAAGCTTCCTGTATTGTTCCTTCATAATCAGTTTAATGCCTTGTTTTTCAGCTGTAACAAATACAAGCAGTGTATGACTACAGCATTGTACACCAGCATACTCTTTGTATGTAATATGTTCTGTGTCAACATGCAGATGGTATTTGTTTTTCTATACATCATAAGAAAGAGATGCGGTAAAATCTTATAGGAGGTCGTATTACAAGGAGAGGGATAACTGGTTAAACTTTGGACGCATATACGAGGGTCACTCCAAAAGAAATGCACACTATTTTTCATTCTACATGTTTGAAAGTTTTACAGTGTGTAGATACATCATTTAGGAACAATACTTTCATTTCCCCACATAATTTCCAGCCCTCTCAACTTCCTTACGCCATCTCGGAGCCACGGCCTGCATACCCGCACGCTAAAGTTCTGGACCAACCTGTTGGAGCCACTGTTTGGCAGCGTGCACAAGGTAGTCATCATCTTCAAACCTAGTTCCACGAAGAGAGTCTTTCAGTTTTCCAAAGAGATGATAGTCACATGGTGCTAGGTCAGGACTTTAAGGCGGGTGTTTCAGTGTTGTCCATCCGAGTTTTGTGATCGCTTCCATGGTTTTTTGACTGACATGTGGCCGTGCATTGTCGTGCAACAGCAAAACATCCTGCTTTTGCCGATGTGGTCGAACACGACTCAGTCGAGCTTGAAGTTTCTTCAGTGTCCTCACATATGCATCAGAATTTATGGTGGTTCCACTTGGCATGATGTCCACAAGCAAGAGTCCTTCGGAATCAAAAAACACTGTAGCCATAACTTTTCGAGCAGAAGGTGTGGTTTTGAATTTTTTTTCTTGGGTGAATTTGTATGATGCCACTCCATTGATTGCGTCTTCGTCTCTGGTGAAAAATGATGGAGCCATGTTTCATCGCCGGCAGCGGTGTCTAGCGATTCTAGGCGCGCGTTCCGGAACCGCGCGACTGCTTCGGTCGCAGGTTCGAATCCTGCCTCAGGCATGGATGTGTGTGATGTTCTTAGGTTAGTTAGGTTTAAGTAGTTCTAAGTTCTAGGGGACTGATGACCACAGTAGTTAAGTCCCATAGTGCTCAGAGCCATTTGAACCATTGAAACATGTTTCATCGCCTGTCACGATTCTTCCAAGAAATTCATCTCCAGCATTCTCGTACTGTTTCAAAAATTCACTGCATACCGTTTTTTTTTCTTTTCCTTTCTTTGTGAGCCACTGTCATCATCCTGGGAACCGCTTTCATCACGTAACCTGCATGCCCACCGACTACCTGTACTGCGATCGACAGCAGCATCTCCATACACCGTTTTCAACCTCTTGTGGATGTTTTCCACTGTCTCGTTTTCGCAGCACAGGAATTCTATGACAGCACGTTGCTTCTGACGAACGTCAAGTGTAGCAGCCATCTTGAAGACGTGCTGTGACGGCGCCACTAACGGGAACAGGTTGAACTAAGTTTGAAAACAAGCGGGAAGGATGTATCTACACACTGTAAAACTTTCACACTTGCAGAATGAAAACTGTATTTTTACAAAAATAGTGTGCATTTCTTTTGGAGTGACCCTCGTACTTCTCTCAAAACTGAATCGATTCTGTAAATAGTATTCGCGGGTTTGCCGCCGGATCACGTTGTGCAAATTCCACAATACTTCCTCGGAGCAACTGTCCCACATCTTCAGGTGGTTCAGTCTTGCTCGTGGCTATGTACGAATCGATTTTGCTCATAAAACTAATAGAAATCAGCAGTATCTATTCTCATGGAATTATGACTGTTTTTATTATTCTCGTCACGATTGCATTTTAAAAATAGGTGTTACAACAAGTTCTATGTTATTTCATACTTCGCAATGTCTAATTATAAAGTATACACCACTTGAATTATAGCTCATTTAGGAACCTCAAAATGATAATGTTTTTCCCAACATATGAGTAGATTGCACGAAACAGGCTATGATGGTCAAATTGCTTACAAAACTAGCATGCAAGAGCCTGCTGCTATTGCGATTGGTTGTCTGATGTGTGATACAAACTTTACATACAGGTCAGCAGAAGGGAGTTATGAAGGGAAAATGTCAAATGTAAGCCGGCCGAAGTGGCCGTGCGGTTAAAGGCGCTGCAGTCTGGAACCGCAAGACCGCTACGGTCGCAGGTTCGAATCCTGCCTCGGGCATGGATGTTTGTGATGTCCTTAGGTTTAACTAGTTCTAAGTTCTAGGGGACTAATGACCTCAGCAGTTGAGTCCCATAGTGCTCAGAGCCATTTGAACCATTTTTTTTGTCAAATGTAAGCATGCAGCCAGTACCTGCTTTTGATACACTGGAACAGGGTTGGTTGGTTGGTTTGGGGGATTAAAGGGACCAGACTGCTACGGTCATCGGTCCCAGGAACAGGGAGCTGTAGTAAAATCTTATAGGAGATTCTATTGCTAGACAGGCTCTCACGATTTGTTTCGTAAACGTCAGTGTGATATAGCACCACACTAGTAAAATAAGACCTGTCATAGTGTACAGAACACCAACGCTCTCTTGAATTATGACTTGTTGTTGTCAAAATTAAAATGATTGTGTTTTCTACGACATGTGAGCAAATAACGTGAAAGGCTGTAATCTATAAAGTTGTTTCACATGTCTGAAATTTTTGTAATACGCACTTGCATTTCAGTTTACTTACAGACACTGATTGGAACGCGAGAGATGCTTTCAGGTTGTGTAATTTGTCAATCAGGTTGAAAGACATTGCTTAACATAGACGTTTTTTCCTTGGAGTTTAATTTCTCAGCCGGCCGATGTGGCCGAGCGGTTCTAGGCGCTTCAATCTGGAAGCGCGCGACCGCTAAGGTCGCAGGTTCGTATCCTGCCTGGGGCATGGGTATGTGTAATGTCTTTAGGTTGGTTAGGTTTAAGTAGTTCTAAGTTCTAGGGGACTGATGACCTCAGATGTTAAGTTCCATAGTGCTCAGAGCCATTTGGACCATTCTTTAATTTCTCGCTTTTTCTTTACGCCGATGACGATTTAGAAATAACGAGGACATTCTGCAATGATTGGTAGTTTCCACAGCAAAATAGCGGACGTCATGTATAGGCCTCTGCAGTCTGCACACCTGTAATCGGCGGTGGTGCTGTAGGTTTCTTTTTCACTTCGTTGGACGTCGCAAAACAATGAGACGTGCGTTGTATCCTGGACTTGAACATAAAAACTATATTAATTTTCCTCATAATACTAAAAGAAAATGGACTCACCTATTTTCGTGGAAAGAAGACATTTATTAACGTCACGATTGTGTTTTCTTTTTAATAGATGCTCACTTATAGGAGCTGAATTGGCATTAACTACAATTGTCACAGTGAAGTGTTTTCAGATTCAGTACGGGTGGCGCTTGCTAGGGGGCAGAGTGAGCGACAGTCCAGTATGTGTGTGTGTGTGTGTGTGTGTAGACCCTGGAGGCACCTGTGCTTCGTTCAGGGGGCGGCGTGTGGGTCGGTGCGTTGTTGTTACATTTTACATGAACAAACAATCTGTACTTTGGGCAGCTCTCGTTTATCTCGTATTGTTTAGTTGGCTTTACATCCTTTTCTATTGGCGAAGGACCATTGCTTGGACCGTCACCTCAAGGTGGACTGCGCGTCGCTCATCCACATGCAGAAGGGCGGTAGTCCGCAGTTGACTGAAAATTCCGCCTCCAGATATGGTGGGGTGGAGATTGTGGCTGGCAGAGGCGGTGGAGGCAACTGCCTGTTCTCCAAGCAGTGGACGTTGAAAAAGTGATTCGGAGAATTCTCCGTAATTTCGGTTGTTGTTTCAGAGCGGTCCAGTCTTTCCGAAAAACGCATTTAACAGGTTGGTGAATCATTATGTTCTTGCCTTTTGTCTATCTGTGAGTGATTTCTGCAGACTGGAGACAATATACCAGTGCCACCAGAAGGATCTCTTTGTGCACCATCAACAGAAAGATAGAAAAGGCCTTTATTCCTACACACCGTGAGGAGAGAGAGAGATGATGGGTGATGGGGGGGCAGGATAAGACTGTCTCTAAGATGGTCAGTTCATGATGGTCCGTCAAGGAGGACACAGCCGCAACTGCCACCCGTCTGCAATCTTCTGGGATCAGTTTTTGCGGTAGTGATGTTATGACAATGACTTTTCACAAAACCCGGTATACATGTTCCATTATCAGTCGTTGATTAGGAGTGGTGGTTTTTCTTCACGACACTGTTGACGTGTACTTAGAACAGAGAAACAATATCCATCAGTTGGGCTGCAGGGGAATTGTCGAGCAATAAAATGGAGGCGGCTGTAGGGAACATCGATGTCAAACAGCGATAGATACAGTCCTCAGCTGTAGGCCTACAGATAGTACACTGATTAAACTCCTCTCTGTCTGACGCCAGCATCTCGCCAATTGAACATGTTTTCCACAAGAACTTGGGTGGGAGTCTCTAGAGGAAAGGAGGCGTTCTTTCCGTGAATCGCTACTGAGGAAATTTAGAGAACCAGCATTTGAGGCTGACTGCAGTACAATTTTACTACCACCAACTTACATTTCGCGGAAAGACCACAAAGATAAGATAAGAGAGATTAGGGCTCGTACAGAGGCATATAGGCAGTCATTTTTCCCTCGTTCTGTTTGGGAGTGGGACAGGGAGAGAAGATGCTAGTTGTGGTACGAGGTACCCTCCGCCACGCACCTTATGGTGGATTGCGGAGTATGTATGTAGATGTAGATGTAGAATTTTATGCTTTTATATCTTATATAAAGTTTTGAAAGCTTTATGTGCTATATGCTGATGGCCACGAAAATTATGCTCTGTATTACAATTGTATGTATCCCATATTTTCTTATGCGTTCTCTTCACTGTCAATTTCTGTAATTCCTTTTCTGTTCATAGATTTGTTTATTTTCGACGGTAGACTTTGAATGATATTTTTTATGTGCTGGTTATTTTCCTTGTATTTTTCCTGCAATTTCTACTGTCCAAATTGGTAATCCACAACTTTGGCGGTACCTCTTTTTCTTTCACAATTCTTTTTTTCCAGTATTTTTAATTGCTTTTCCAATATTTATCTGTTCTTTGAAGAGTCTCTACATGAGCCTCTTCACCATTTTGTTTAACATTTAACGTAATGTAACGACTTCTGGCGGCTCAATTCTGGGCGCAAACTGTAAACTACATAAAAAAGACAGAGCAGCTGAGTGTGTCTATAGTGGCCACAAGGTACATTACCTTCATTTCACCTTACATTTTAATAAGATTTTTGGAAATCATTGGAGCTGCACGCTCATATTCAATACATCTACGTGCAGTATGTCAGTATATACACCCTATCCTTCTCTCACCTGATGAATGGAAAGCATGAATGAGAGTGCACAAGGTAAATTTCAGTACCTAGATTTGTGATAGTAAAAGTTTTCTGCCACTGTGGCAGAATAACCAACCCTATAAAGCATGTACCAGGAAGCAAAGAGTTTCCGTTCGCCTTAGGTGAAGCTCTTGTACTGGTTGGCACCACACAGTAGGTTCCGGAGGAACAGGACGCATGTGTTCCAAGATAGTTCATTTGGCAGTGTTCCGGGAGACGCGAGACGGGCGACACTGACTAAGTGCGAGTGTGCCCATTCATAATTAATTCATTATCTCATTTTTGTAGATTTCAGCTCCAGTCAAAATTAACTGCTTGCCCTCATCGCTCATTGCATGTTGAGCGTTATACGAATTTTTCTGGTTAATTTCGGAACGTTACACTTGGCCACGCGTGTTAACCATTGTTCTGCTCTGCCTCTGTTAAACATGTTGGATCGTGATGTATCTTCTCGGTTCAGTCTGATTTAGTTCGTTGGTGATCCCAAGAGTATAGTATAATTGAAAAGATTTCTGAAACATTGCTAATTTCGATTTCAGCTCGGAATCCAGTTTCCCCATGTCTTCGTTGTCTCAGCACGTGTTAAGTACGGATCTGAGAGCCTTAGGTTTGCAGATTGTGACGCACAGTAATGTATTCTGTCCAATTTGGTCAGCTGTTCTGAATTTTACCACGCATTTCATGCTTTTTTTTTTTTTTTCGTTTTTTTGTGACGACTGTGAGACTTGTTACACATCACAGTTACTGATTCTCTGGGTAAAACTTCCAAGAATTTCTTCTATGGGGCAACTATTACAGTTTATTCTTATCGATGAATTCTTGTTCTCTTGCTTCGTGCACTCGAGCCAAGGCAACGACCGTTTGCCAATCACTGTGACATGCTGGTGAAGTTGTACATTATTCGTATATTTTTCCTGAATATCTATTATATGTGTGTATGTGCGTGAATGTCACTATTGAAATATTTCTTTGACGTTTCCATAATTAATAATTAACCATAAATGCTTGGGTTTTCAAGACTCAGTTGTAAATCTAATTTTGCAACTCAGCCGTGTATGCTATGAATAACAGCAACCAGCTACCATTTATTAGTTGTTTAGCTTATTAGTTTGTTCAGCTGTTCTTCAATAAACGTGAAATTTTTACCAGAGCACATGCGTACGTATTCCCTCGCAAACTTCTATTTACAGCCTACTGGTAGGTGTTGTGCCAAGTTATTTATTTAATATTTATTCAGTTATTGTAAATATGCAGATTAGGCAACTCAGTTCATTTAAATATCAAAGGTTTTGCTATCATCCATATCCAAATACCGTCTTACCATCTTCCATGTTAATTGATACCTCATTTTTATGGCCACCTGCATCACGACCACCGATCCACAACCAGGTCTTTCAACGACAGATACCCTTCATCTTCTTCAGTGGTTTCCAGGGTAGCTAAATGTTATACATCTTTTCTGATGTATGCCATTAATATGTTCATACTGAAGCAAAAAGACTTTACAGACCTCTTTTTGCTTCTGTGTAGTAACAGATTTTCATTTAGTAAAAGTGTCAATTTGACACATCACAAGATAGAGATAAGCATCTATGTCAAAAGATCTGTATACTACTGTATCTTTTACTTGTCCTAGCATTCTTCTGTCCATCTCTACATAATCTGTAACTGATCTTTATTCTCTACTGATCCAAGTACAATTGTGAATAAAAAATTTTTGAAAATGTACTTTATTAGTTATTTTTAAATCATTACAACTAGAAAAATCTCTAAGTAACTGCTCTTTCTGATTACAAGTTGCTTCTCTGTATAGCCCACAACATTTGGTATAGGATTGCTTCCTGCATTTGCATTAGGGTCACCAAATAGAATAACTTGATCTCCTTGACTACACTGATCCTTAATTTTTTGTAGAGTGTAATAAAAAGTAACTGACTCCTAAATGTTTTCTTTCACCAGTGCATAAACTGCTGTCAGAGTTAAGGTTTCTCTTTCTATTTTTATGACCTCTGTTTTCTATTTATGTGAATTGCTATACCTTTAGTTGATCTAACTTTTTGTTGTACTCCACTACACAACATTATAATTTTCACACTTACTCACTAGTTTAGAGTTTCTTATTAGTTTCTATGATAGCTTCAAAATCTTTCTGCTGTTGTGCGAATATCTTTGCCATTTCCTCGCCAATTTCTCCTGCGTTGTCTGCAGCACCAGAAACTCTCTTTAGCAGCGGATCGCGCCTATTTAAAACTTTGCGCAATCCTCCGCTACTGCCTCGCTAGCGACTAAGTCCCTTTCAAGGTCACCCGCCTTGCGCAACAAGATGGCGGCTACTCACACAGCCATGCATAACCCATTTTCTCTTCTCCTGTTAGAAGTAGTTATCGAGAGCTTTATAGAGAGTTAATTTCAATTTCAAAGCAAGCACCAGCTGAGTACTAAAAGAAATGGCAAACTATCAGTTTATGAAATCATGGTTGTGAAATACTAACACGAATTATTTACACAATATGATCTCAGGGTAGAATGGTTTGGATTCCGGAAAAATGTACGAACGTATAAGGCAATACTGACGCTACGGCTTCTGTTGGAAAACAGGTTAGGAAAATTGAAACCGACATTTATACCATCTGTAGACCTAGGAAAACTTTTGATAATTTTGATGAGAATACACTCTTTGAAATTCTTAAGGTAGCAGACGTAAAACACTGGGAGTGAAAGATTATTTACAAATTGTGCAGAAACTAGATGACAGTTGAGTTGAGTTGAGGAGCATGAAAGGGAACCATTGGTTGAGAAAGAAGTGACGGAGTTGTTGCCTATCGCTGATCTTATTCAATATTTAGATTGAGCAGCCTGCAGAGGAAACTAAAGCAAAATCTGGAGAAGGAATTAAAATCAGGCGAAGAAAGAAAAACTTTGAGATTTGCCAGAGACATTATAATTCTCTCAGAGACAGCAAATGGCTTGAAAGACGAGTGGAACGGACAGTATCGCAAAAGAAAATATAAGATGCACATCATCGAAAGCTAAACAAGGGTAACGGAATTTAGTCGATTTAAATCAGTCGATACTGAGGAAATTAGATTAGAAAACGAGACACTTTAAGTAGTAAAAGGGTTTTGCTGTTTGGACGGTAAAATAACTGACAATAGCCAAAATAGAGGGAATATGAAATGTAGACTCGCAATGTCAAGGAAATCGTTTCCGAAAAAGAGAAATTTGTTAATATCGAATATAGATTTAAATGTTAAGAAGTCTCTTCTAGAAGCATTTTTCTGGAGTGTAGCAAAGTACTGAAGTAATTCTTGGACGATACACAGTTTATATATGAGAAGAGAACAGACTCTTTTGAATTGTGGTGGTACAGAAGTATGTTGAAGATTAGATGGATAGATCGCGTAACTAATGAGGAGGTACCGAGTAGGATTGGGGAGAAACGAAAACTGTGATATAACTTAAATACGAGAGGGGATAGGTTATTAGGACATATTCTGAGACATCAAAGAATCACCAGTTTAGTACTGAAGGAAGCGTGGGGACGTAAAAACCGTAGAGGGAGACCAAGATATGATTAGAGTAAGTAGATTCAAAATGATGTGGGTTGTAACTCTCATTTAGAGACGAATAGCCTTGCACAGGATAGAGATGCATGAAGAGTTGCCTCAGACGACTCCTTGGAATGAAAACCACTACAAATAACAAGCGAGGCATAATGGCAGTAACATGGGAAACGAAAATACAATTCTGGTACGGAATAGAATTTAATTTGAAGTCTCAGTAATGAATGGTAAAAGTTTAGCATGCATGTATTTCATTTTAAAGGAACACACCACACCGCTGACAGCATAAGAAACTGTGAGCTGTAAGTCATAATATTTGAGTGCAACAATTATTATAGATTAGCATGTAATAATAAGTGCTGCAGTACAGTTGGATGGTCATTGGTGACTTACCTATGGATGCTGCCGACTCAAAGAACGGCCCAGTCACGCCTGCCGCCAAAGATTGCGCCAAGATAAACAGTACCAT
Source organism: Schistocerca serialis cubense (assembly GCF_023864345.2). Classification (NCBI taxonomy): domain Eukaryota; kingdom Metazoa; phylum Arthropoda; class Insecta; order Orthoptera; family Acrididae; genus Schistocerca; species Schistocerca serialis. Next base: position 328,606,354 of record NC_064641.1, on the reverse strand, counting down.
CACTGAGGGTGTCAACACCAGCACTAATCTGCTTGCCACTATGGCTGCCACACAGAGAATTATTTGTGGTCTTCGGCCAAAACTGTACACACAAGACAAAGAAGTCAAGCTTTACAAGACATTAATCACCTTTTAAATATTGTAGCTCTTCTTAATTACAAGAAATCTTTGATTGGAGAACTGCGCAGGGATGGGGAAACTGAACTCCAGTCTTCGAACGGCACAGTAGTTCGTTGCCACTGAGCATTGGTGTAGAGACGCAGAAATCCAACATGTAGCACTGTCACTGTATGAAAGAGCAAACTCTCACTGTGTGACTACTTCTAAAGACAGATGATCATGCATTTATATCAGAAAGGCAACACAGTTCAGATCGAGATATGACCTTAGTACAGTAACTGAAGACAAACATATTGAACTATCAGCTATTTAATTAATAGAGCCTGAAACACCACGAAATGAATCCTTTTGTGTATGTACTGATCTGCCAGTGGTAGTGTGGACACTGTTTTAACAACTCAACAGAGGTTTTAGATAGAGTCTCAAGTACAAAAGTCAACATAATTTTGAGTGAAGGTGTAAACAAAAAGTCATACATGAAACTAATAGCTGGTATGAAGTGAGCAGAGAAACCAAAATAAATGTGAAATTCTCTGAATTCTCAATATTATTAAATTGAACTTTGAAAAGACACTTCTAACACTATCCTCATCAGCATCAATGTCTCACAAAAACAAGTGGGTCCTCATTTCAAGAAAAAGAGTAATAATGAGCGATAGTTCTTAAGTTTCTATCATAGGTGCAGAAAGATTTATAGGAAGGTGCTGATTGCTGCAAACAAGGCGTTTAATGACAGAATAATACACACTGCAGAGAATAAAGGAAAGGCAAAGCAGAATGTTCTGTCATAAAAAGGAAACAGAGAGAGAAAAACAAAGACATAGTAACATATTAAAAAGCAATAAATCATTCACGCCACCTGGCAGTGTAAATGAGTATTTTTCAAGGATTGCAGAGAAGATACATCAAAAATCTCCCAAACTGAGTGTAACACCTGTAAATAATTATACACTAATTACTATGATGTTACTACCTTTCACAGAGCATGAAATCAGTAACATTACATAATAATTAAAAAATAAAATGTGAATAGGCTCAGAAGAAGTACCAATATGTGTACTGAAAGAATACGTAGAGTACACAAGCTCCCTTAACAAACATAACAAACGAATCCTTCACACTAGAAATTTCCAGAGTATTTAAAACAGGCAGAGTGTTACCCCTGTTAAAGAAAGACCATGGGGAAGACATAGATCATTACCACCCAATTTCTCCACTGTTACCACGCCCAAAACTAATGGAATCAATTTTCAAAGACAGATTAATGAACTGCTTGAATAAATACAACCTTTTAAGTAAATCACAGTTTGGTTTCTAAAGCGATGAAATTCACAAAAGTGGTACCTGATGCTGCCAACAAAGATGAGTGTGTCACATGCATATTTTTAGATCTGGTTAAGGCTTTTGATACTGTTGACCATAAGATTCCACTAAATAATCCAGAAGTGTTAGAACTAAGAGGGTACCTACTCACTGATACTGATCGCAAAAAGCAGATAGTGTATAAAGAGTAGAGATAACACATACCTGAAATAAATCTAAAATTTTAGTAAAGCGTGTATCAAAGACACAACACATTACTATAGGACTTCCTCGGGGTAGCGTTTTAGAACCAATAGTATTTCTGTTACACGTCAATGACATTCCCAGTAGCGTTAGTCATGATAAAAAAATTCTCTGGGTTGATGATAAGAATATCATAGCCACTTAGAAAATAAGAGAACTTCTTGCAGAGAAAGCAAATTAAATCTTCAAAACTTTTTACAATTGACCACTATGCAATAAGATGACATTGAATAGAAAGAAAGCAAATTCCATCCATTGTGTTTATTGAGGAAATACGAAATTGTTAAATTAAATTTATATGGCATCTCCATAGGTTATAACAAATGCAGAATTTATAAATCAGTGCTGATTGTCAATTAAAGTAGTGTGAACACACAAAGATACCTGAAAACAGGACGTCATGAGCATGTTATCCCCTTTGAGCCATGTCATCAATGTAGAACAACCAATGTCTTTTAGATACATTCTGTTCGTATGTAGACTCAATCCTGAGCCATGGCATTGTTTTCTATGGAACAAATGCATAAAATATGAACACAGTTTTCGAACTGCAGATAAGGGCCATAAGAATAATAATCGAAAATAGAAGTCGAGCACATTGTAAAGATCTGTTCAAAACACTGGGGATGTTAACTGCACCATTAAAATATATTTACTAATTGGCTGTACACATCAAAAATAATATTTATAATTACTGTACAAACAGCTCAGTGTATGGCCGTGGAACAAGATTGTACTTGCATATACTAAGAAAAACTAATATAAAACTGAAAACAGCATTTTTTATCAAGGAATAAAACTGTGCAATAAATTATCAAAGGAGGTTAAAGGAATCATCATCCAGCAATCAGAATTGAGGTTTTCCGTGCTTTACCTAAATCGCTACAGGCAAATTCCAGGATGTCATGGTCATAGCCGACGACCTGTCCCACCCTTGTCATTCTGGAGCTGTAAATCCGTAAATGTCTGTATTTGTGTTGTTCTTAAACTGTAATACCAAGACATGTCTAGTATCTTTGTAGAAGAGATACACAAATGATACTAATAATACTAATATCACACTGTAGTGCAGGAAGATCCACTTTCAAATTTCTTATTGACCTTTAGATTGACACAAAATGGACTACTAAATATACTGGATGGTTGGTAGGAACTGTAGTTCGAAAACGTCAATCACCTTGCATCATATGTACCGAATGAAACTTCCTGGCAGATTAAAACTGTGTGCCGGACCGAGACTCGAACTCGAGACCTTTGCCTTTCGCGGGCTCTACCACTTGTGCGTCCAGAGTGATAAATGAGAACAATTTTATCTTACCCAACTTTCTGTTTCAGAGAACTGTTTTTTACGAATCTCTCACGTGCTCTGTGGAAGTTAACAAAGTTAACTAGGGAGCTCGTTATTCAAATGCACCTACGACACATGGTTCTAATTACAGAGAATAAACTAGCACCAGAAAATAATTTACTTATTTACTTTATGTGTGTATATCAGAAACTTTACTGGACGTGTCCAATACTCAGCCACATCGATAGCTTTGTCATTTGCTATGATAAGGTCTCTCACTGTGCAAGGTTTGCCTGTTTTTGTGCATATCATTAGATGTTGATGATATTGTATTGCACCACACTCCAATGAGTTTCACTCTTCAAATCCCCATTTTTGCTGGATGTTATGGCACTGTGTGATGCCAGTTCTTCAGCGCTTAAGCGGCCTCCATGTCAGAAACGATAGATGATTCCCAGCAGCCAGTTATTCTTTAGGCTTTATATGCGTCTAATACAGTTTTGCCATAACTTTTCTCGACGTATTGCACGCGGGCAGCCAGACACTACGCACACTGTCTCATTAACTGCCACGGAATACACCGACATAAAAAAATCGCAGCACCAAAAAAATATTAGTATAGAGTAATGAAATTTCGGGAACATATTTGTCTAAGTGTCATGTTTAGATGACTACCATTGCAAGATCATAGGTTAATGTACGCATGAGATGAGCTAATGAAAATTTGAAATGCTAGTACATTACATAACAGGTGTAACCGTCAGAATGATGAAGGGAAGCATACAAATGTGCATGCATTGTATTGTGTAGGTATCGAATATCTGTGGGATGGAATTAAAGGCCTGTTATACTTGATCAACGCAGGGACGGTTAATTCTGTTTTTGAATGACGCTGGAGTGCCGTCCGATTATCGTCTGATGATCGAGCAGGCCATGGAAATACGTCGATACTCTGTAGAGAATGTTGGGTTACAACAGCGTATCTGGACGAGCCTTATCCTGTTGGAAAACACCCCCTGGAAAGCTGTTCATGAATGGCAGCGCAACGGGTTGAATCACTGGACTGACGTACAAATTTGCAGTCACAGTGCGTGGAACAGCCACGAGAGCGCTCCTGCTGTGACACGAAATCCCATCCCAGAACACAGCTCCAGATATACGTCCAGTGCGCAGACAGGTTGGTTGTAGCCTTTCACCTGGTTTCCTTCTAACCAACACACAGCGAACACTGGCTCCGACGAGGAACCAGCTTTCATCAGAAAACGCAATAGACCTACCCCTGTCCTCCAGCGAGTTCTCGCTTGAAACCACTGAGATCTCAAATGGCGGTCAGTGGAATGCGCGCTACAATGGGTCTGTCTCGGAGCTCTTCTTGAAGTAACCGGTTTGCAAGAGTTCGTTGTGTCACTGGGTTGCCAACTTCTGCTAAGGTTGCTGCTGCAGATGCAAGGCAATGCGTCACGATAGCGAACACGATAGTCTTCCCTGTCTGCCGTGCTATGTTGCCATCTGGCGCCCAGTCTTCTTGTGACCGTACGTACTCATGATCGCTACTACCATCAATCATTTGTAGTTGCTATATTCCCGCTAAGTCTCCGCAGTATCGCAGAAGGAACCTCCAGTTTCTCGTAGCCCTATTACACGACCTCGTTCAACTTCAGTGAAGTGTTGTTAATGTCTTCTTCGTCACCACAAAGACATTCTTGACTAACGTCAACTCACAACTTCCAGTTTCACAGGTAACTAACGCTCATGGTCGTTACAGCGTGTACTTAAAGCAACCCTGATCTTCAATCTCGTAGTGGCGCTACTAGCGACACTCTTATGCGACAGGCGCAAACTCTGAATAGACATCATCTTTGAGCTGTAGAAACACGGCTACCAACTTTCGTTTATGTTGCACGACTACTATTTGGTGCCGCGACTTTTTTCCGTTATAGACTTTGCTGTGTGTAGGGTTGCATACTATGCTGGAGGTCTGCAGGACCAAGCTGCTTTATTTGTTCAGTAATGGTACCATTCAAGACAGCATCTTTGTGTTCCTTCAACTGTGGATCGATCTTCTTAACGCTTCAGTACTGTATGGAGTGGCGACGACGTTTACTTGATTACTCATTACTCATATTGAACTGGATTTTTACTCTTTTCACTCTTTTTCATAGAAGAAAGTGAGCTATCTTGTCGGGAGTTACTCCATTTTGGTCAGGTGCTGGAGTTGGATGACCGTCGCAGAGACTTTTCCTGTTCAAAGTGATCGTATGTGACCAAACAGTAAATTGTGGCACCAGGCAGTAGCAACGGATCACAGAGCCGCGCACTTTTCAAATTGGGTGAGTGCCTGATATGATGATACCTAATATACACGGTGTATCGTCAGCCGTGTTGTGTTCTGGGTGGACCACTGTTCTCTTGCGTCCTTGGATTCTGCATAGCACATGTTGAAACCGATCGCTCATTGATGTGCGTCTTAGCTGTCTAGCTTTTGCCATGTTCAACTGTTTTTAATGTCTGTCACTGATCGCAAGACAACATTATAAATGAATTTTGTGTACTGATAGCCTTGACAGCCTTAGGGGAGCACCATGGAAAAATTCTTCCATCTAGTGTGCAAGGTGTATGGGATAAGTCAAATATCCTCAGACTTCAAGAAGAAAGCAGGTACTGACAGGTATGAAAATTATTGAACTACTAGTTTAATAAGTGATGGTTGCAAAATGCTGACATGAATTCTTTACAGACGAATGCAGAAACTGGTAGAAGCCGACCACGGGTAAGGCGAGATTAGATTGCGGAGAAATGTAAGAACATGCGATGCAATACTGACCCTAAGACTTATCTTAGAAGATAGATTAAGGAAAGGTAAACTTCCGTTTGTAGCATTTGTAGATTCAGAGAAAGCCTTTCACAGCCTCGACCAGAATGATCTCTTTGATATTGTGAAGGTATCAGGGGCAACGTAGGAAGACAATAGCTACATACAACTTGTACAGAAACCATACTGCAGACACAAGAGTCGAAGAGCATGAACTGTTGCACGAACTGTTCAACGGAATGGACACTCTCTTGAAAGGAAGATACAAGATGAACATCTACAAACGCAATACAACGATAACGAAATGTAGTCGAATTCAACCAGGTAATGCTGAGGGAATTAGTTTAGAAAACGAGACACTTGTAGTAGATGAGTTTTGCTATTAGGATAGCAAAAGAACTTTGTGAAGGAAAGGAATTTAACATCGAATATAGATTTAAGCGTTAGGAACTCTTTTTTGAATTTATTTGTCTGGAATGTATCCATGTTTGGAACTGAAATATGAAAAGTAAACAGTGTAGACAGTAGAGCGTTTTGAAATGTGATGCTACAAAAGAATACTAAATATTAAATGGGTAGATCATGTAACTAATGAGAAGGTATTGAATAGACTTGGAGACACAAGAAATTTGTAGCACAAATCGAGGACACATTCTGAGATATCAAAGGCTCACTAATTCAGTATTGGAGCGAAGTATGGGGCATAAAAATCATAGAGAGAGAGAGACAGAGAGACAGAGAGAGAGAGAGACAGAGAGAGAGAGAGCAAGAGATGAATACGGTAAGCAGATTCAGAAGGATGTAGGTTGCAGTAGTCATTCGGATATGAAGAGGCTTGCACAGAATAGAATAGCATGGCGATCTACATCGTACTAATCTTCAGGTTGAAGACCACAACAACAACAACTACATGGTTATGGATTCACGAACGTAGCCTTCGATGGACATGATCATTTTTGGTAATCTCTTTGCGGCTTTGTGACAGCGTCGTATTGTCATACGAGCTAGTTTTTGTCACTATCACGAGTTTTTTCGTTAGTGTGGAATAGACAAACAACAAAAGTATGGACATCAATAAATTCTGTAGCAAAAAATAACAGGAACTGAAAATTTAATTCTTGTGTTAGTCGTAGCATTTACTTTTATATTCTGACTGAAACACCTAAATAAACTATATAATTATAATTTTCAGCTGTTGATCAGCTTCGTGCAAACAGTGAATCTGATTTCTCTCTGCGGTGTTGACTTCGTTTCTAGTGTTAGCCTTTTTAAGTTTTGACTTGGTCATCTAAGTTATTCATAGGACTTTGCAATTAAAATATCTGATTATTTCAAAATTTTAATAGAGTCAACATGAACTCCTTGCCAACACATCGGTGAATATTTAACTGTCAAGATGGTTGTGTGGAACCTCCAACGTCATTCCTTAATTTGTTCCACACAGTCTGTTGAATTACAATATTCAGTTTCATAGTTAGGTTATTACAGACTCCTTTAGTATTCAATTCTTTACCAAAAAATCAGAGTACGTCATCTGTATCACTCATTCAAGCGAAATCTATCCTGTGGATAAGGTGAAGACAGATTTTGACCGTAGCACTGTACAATGTTAATATTACAGTCGAAAAAGGACTAGAGTAACAACATATTTTAATCATAACCTCTCTATTCCAGTTCTCGACGAATGTTTTTGGCTCGTCCTTTATGTCCGTCAGAAAGCATTGAATTTTTCCCATTCAATAGAAGTATGTGATCCTACAATTTCTCTGCTACCTTAGATATACTATAGTGTGAGTACTTTCTTACAAGTCGCCTATGTATCCGACGAATAACCCCAGTATGGCTCCGATAATCTGTGCGTAGAATAGGACGTTACTGACGACGTGACTTTGATCACAGACCCAGTTCATCTGTGACGCAGCTGTCAGCGTGTACCACGTGTCGTCGTAATCCCAGCCTTGCTGGCACGGAACAGTTGAAGCATTGGTGAAGTCACCTGCGCCAGTCACGTTGTACATCATGCACTTGCTGAACCTCGTGTCTTCCCTGTGACACAAACGAAAAAGAAAACACTGATTAGGAGATACAAAAACATAGCTTAGCAAAATACCACTAAGATAATTACAAATGACCTACAAGCTGTATCAGTCACTGATAATCCTGAAAATTGTGACATAACTGAGAAATCAGTGAAAAATACGGTGTACTTGATTTTTAATAAATGTTTTATTAAACGTACAAAGAAAACTTAGAAGACCAAATTAATATTTGGCGATACTTACAAACTAAAACTGTAGACGTTGCAGCACAGAATACAACACGTTTCTCATGAGTTGCAGTGCACTGTTATTCTGGGTAGCTCTTATGCATGCCTATATTTCATCCATTAGATGCCTACCAGAGGCATCGTGAAGAAATCGCTGACCCATTTGGCAGGTTCAGTTGTGGAACTGTCAGGCGGAAGAAACTCGCATAGTTATTGGGACATGTTGATAAGCAATGTCATTGTTTCGTCCATCTCTTCTTTCCTTTCCCGTTTTATTTTCTCCTCCCCATCTCTCCACCCATCTCCTCCTCCAACCTCTCTCACTAAATGTGTTTAACCAAGCTTTCGATTTCACGTGCTTCAACTCTCTGTTGTATTGGTTGCTTTCCAAGGAGGTCAGTTTGGAGTATCTAGAATAATCCATTGTAGGCAGCAGACGAAACTGGAGAAATGGTTTAAGCATTGTGCTCACATTAAGAAGGATCTGGGTTCAGCAATCCACACTTAGATTTCCTTTGATTTCGCTAGATCGCTTACAGCTAATACAGGAATAGTTCCTTTGATAACACCACGTCTAATTCTCTCCCCAGGGATGTACTTGTAGGCTTTCTCTGACCTTGTCATAGCCAGAAAGCTCTGTTCTTTCCTCCTTCTTCAAAGTCCATGATGCCTGAGACCATACAGCACCACACATTAGTTCCTAATCACTTTGCATAAATCAGCTCAGAGATGGCTTGCACGTTTCCAGCGCAACATATTATTCAACAACCCGCAACAGGAACATAATCTGTACCGTGTTGAGTCGTTATTATTTACAATGATAGGTGTAACACTTCAAATCAGGAGGTTACTTTTCCCATCCGTCTTCTGATTGGTTTCATGTGGTCCAACATGAATTCTTCCCCGTGCCAAACTCTTCATCTCATAGTAGCAGAGGCTTCCAAATTCATTCATTATTTATTGAATGTATTCCAATCTCTTCTTTCTTCTCCCCTCCCCCCATCTAGAACTCACTATATTGTAAATACTAATATTAAGAGGGTTCTCATGATGAGTTTGTAATTTGGCATTTGGTTTATAAATAACTAGCTTTCCCACCTCGCGTTGCTTTGGCTCAGTCTGGTTAAATGGAAAAAGATTTCTAATACCCATGGAAACTGGATATACGTCGTAATTTGCTTCCTCCACACCGTCCACCCGTCGCTCCCTGACTCAGTCCATGGATACGAGCGAGATGGATAAATTCATTGTCACTGACGATTCCCAAGAAATCACGGACCAAGAAATTATAGAAATATGCTTGTAATTAAATTCTGACACCCTAAGTAGACAATGTGTGCTATAGGCAAACCTATATTAAGACTTTCAATAAGTACTGATTGTAGTGTAACACAGAACCTACAGTACAAGTATTGTTCTTGTTTTAAGTTACCCTTAGATTTATTGAACAATGCTGTGACTCAATGCCGGCTGACGATCGCGGGATATCCCAGCTCGAAAAAGTGTGGAGGGACACACGAAAGAAACAACAATTATTGGTTCCTTTGGTAGAAACTACTGTATTAAGTGCACTATACTTCATATCAGTGTACAGTAATTCAAAATATGTAGTTTCAACTTTAATAAAGAACGTGAGCGTAGCCTACAAAGAGATTCGACAATTCGTTTAACGTTCAAAACTTCTCAAAAATACTTACTCTGACCACAACAGAAAATACTGTAGTAACCGAAAAAATGGTTGTCAAAAATCAGCCATATTTTTCGTACATATAGGTTATTTAAGTAATATATTTCAACAAGACTTCATTTTTACTAAAACTACCTTGTTGTTGTGGTCTTCAGTCCAGAGACTAGTTTGATGCAGCTCTCCATGCTACTCTATCCTGTGCAAGCTTCTTCATCTCCCAGTATCTACTGCCACCTACATCCTTCTGCATCTGATTAGTGTATTCATCTCTTGGTATCCCTCTACGATTGTTACCCTCCACGCTGCCCTCCAATACTAAATTGGTGATCCCGTGATGCCTCAGAATATGCCTTACCAACCGATCCCTTCTTCTAGTAGAGTTGTGCCACAAATTTCTCTCCACTTCTGTTCAGTACCTCCCCATTAGTTATGTGATCTACCCATCTAATTTTCAGCAGTCTACTGTAGCACTACATTTCGAAAGCTTCTATTCTCTTCTTGTTCAAACTGTTTACCGTCCACGTTTCACTTCCATACATGGCTACAGATACTTTCAGAAACGACTTCCTGACACTTAAATCTATACTCGATGTCAACTAATTTCTCTTCTTCAGAAACGGTTTCCTTGCCATTGCCAGTCTACATTTTATATCCTCTCTACTTCGACCATAATCAGTTATTTTGCTCCCCAAATAGCAAAACTCGTTTACTACTTTAAGCGTCTCATTTCCTGATCTAATTCCCGCAGCATCACCCTATTTAATTCGACTACCTTACAAATTACAAAGTTTCCTATATCTATGTGGAATGCAGCTTTTATTGACTGCTATCGAGTTCCATGCTCGCATCGAGTTTTACGGAAGACACGTCATTTTGACATCGCTTCCCAACAAGATGCTCGTGAAGACTGATTCTCCCCTCCGAATACAGAGTAGATACACACTCGTTATGGCAGGTCAAGAATTGACTAAAATAGTCCAGTTATGACGTTATGTGTCGGTGATGACAATACTTGGCTACTTCTTTGTAGTCTATTTTTGGCAAGTGTCAGACACCTTTCCATGTCGAAATTAAATTACCTCTCACGATTTATTACATGTTCTGCTAATCGAAATTCCACTGCTTCCGTAAATACAGTCTCATAGAACTATGATGTGGGAGCTAAGATTAGATCACATGTAAGTTTCGTTCCAGTAGACCTATTATAATGAGATCCTCAAGAACACTAAACATCAGAAAAAAAGAATACACAATAAATATTCATCTTCACGACCTGTTTCAAAGGCTTAAACCTCCATCATTAGGTCGATTTACATTTGTTATTATGGCGTGTGTGTGTGTGTGTGTGTGTGTGTGTGTGTGTGTGTGTGTTTGTATGTGCGTTTGTGTTGTGCTACAATTTTTGGGAGGAACTTATGGCACTGTCTCCAGAGGTCACAGGTTCTTTTCACTGTCGGAGCACATCACATGTATAATGGTAAATTTCGTTAACAAATATTTGTTTACAAAATATGACAGTATACTCGTAATGTGTTTCGATAATGAAAGGAACCTGTGACCATTGGAGACAGTGCAACAAGTTCCTCCAAAAAATCGTAACACAACACACACAGAGGCACGGTAAAGCCTAACCTAAGATTTTCGCATTTACAAATAAATATTTACAATGAAAAATGAATATGCTGATCTATCTTCCACTGATCCTAAGTGAAGTGATGTCATGGATGTGGAATGAGCAAAAAAATTAAACATATTTTAATCTAAAAGGGAATTAGCAATTTTGTCATAAAACATGTATATATTCAATATGCACAGGTACATATGATATTTCTTAGGATAGTGTAGCCGTGCACCATCAAACATAAAATTATTTTTAAGTAACTTATTTATAATGATCGTATTACTGCACTGAATTGTGCAAAAGTCATGTTGTATTAACAATCGAGTTATTTGATGTTATTAGTGACATACACACGTCAGTTGGTTCTACTACGAAATTCATGAGCGGAGCAGAAGGAGCTGACCACCAATATATCCTTTAGTCGCCTCTTTAAATGAACTTTATTAGCAGTTAAACTTTGTATGGGCGCTAGCAAGTTATTTAAAATGTGCGTTCCTGAACAACGGACACCTTTTTGGACCAAAGTAACTGAATTTAAATCTTTGTGAAGATATTTCATATTTGTAGTACTGATCCCGTGGATGGATCTGATGGTACGAAAAAAATTTAATGGCAAATTTCATTGAGGAATAAATAATTGGGAAGTAGTAGTTAATGTCTCTAGTTTCCTGAAAAGGGCACCTGCTGGATGTTCTTGAATTCTCGCCACAAATAATTTTTATTACACCTTTTTAGACCCATAAACTTTTGCTTGGTTCTGTGTGTTACCCCAAAAAAACAGTCACCTGAAACCAATCTCGGTGGCCAAGACCGCTAACTCACGCTTGTGCAGTGACACTCGACCAAGCTGGTTAGAATCCTGGTGGTGGGAAAATTTTCGCTGCCACTATTTGGTCGGCAAGGTGAGGAGAGGCGGTGGAGTAAAGATCCTGATCATCAGAATTTGAGCGTATGTGACACTGTTGACGGTGATCCGTCCATCGGATAGTGAGATTAAGCTTGGTGGCCCCTTTGATGTGCCGGTACCGAGTCTCATCCTCTCCCTTCTCTTATTATCACCACCATACAACACACACACGCAGTACATAGGCATTTGGAATTACAAATATTGAGTTGCGGCATGTTGTAAATAAATAAAACAAATTCGTACGACATTGTGAAATGAAAGTACGGATAGTATGCTAGCATTGTCATTTTCATATCACCTAGGTTTGACGACATTCGCATTGCAAATAGGCGCTTCAACAGTTCTGTGTTGTGCTCTTACCAGCTGAATTTATTCGTCGTCGTCGTCTTCGTTTCTCCTTTATCCAGCATCACACCAGACTGGGACATTAAAGTTGATTCTCCACTGTCCTCTGTCGTTCCAAAATCTTTCTTCTACTACTGTTCTGTTCCAGACCAGATTTTTCATAAACTCGTCTCTGTTGAGTCAATCCACCTTGCTTTAGGTCTCTCTCTTGCCCTCTTACCTTAAACTTGAATTTATTATGAAGCTGTAATCCCAAGAATGCAAGACAGACTAACATCTGTATGTGTTTCGCAATATTTTAGGCATGTACAGGTGAGAAATCAGTTACAGTTTCTGAACTCCATGTTATGTGTTTCTTTTTTAAGTTTAGTGACAAACAATTGGTTAGGAAACACTTATTAATGCTCATGAAAATTTCATTAACATATTTTTCTAAGACTATACTTGATTTGCTAGTTATTGAAAAGTTTGTATCTCCTGGAAGCAAAAGAAATTTGGCATATGATAATATTACTGATCTAAGATCATTGATATACCCAAGAAAAAATTAGAGACAGAAGAAAATCTTCAAGTGGCTGTAAGCCATAAAGTAGCACATATCTGTGCAATGTTCCTACACACATAACATGTTTGATTGTAGCAAATATATGTGCCGTTGATGTTCGCTACAACGTTCAGAAATAGTTGGTGTTGATTTTCCTGCAAGTGAACATGCCACAGCTCCCATTAGGAATCTGGGACACATACTATTGCTAGAACCTTGTAGGGTAGTTGTCGCCGTGGGAGGACGAATTAGGATTGTCATACTGTGTTTCTCAAGGATCTCTCCTATCTTCGAGAAAAACGTTCCCACGTAAGACAGCAATGCTGTTGAAAATATCACCCTCGTTCTTTTTTTCTTTTTTTCATTTTTTTAAATCGCGTACCAATGTCTGTGCAACGTCCTGCAAATAAAATTCAGTTCGAAGACACTTTGTGGGTGCTCGACTTCAACCTGCAAGAGTTCCTCCGAACTTCTAGGAGCTATTTAACTGGTTAATACACTTGCTGGCACCTAGGAGAATGACAAAGAATACACACCTTCTTTATCCTTACCTTATTCCCTGCTTTTACAGGGCCGACATGTTAATTAGCATTCGTTAACGTTAGCGGTAGACGGTAGAAATGCTCCTGTCCTGCCATGCTCTAATCCCCTCTGTGTAAAAATCTGAGCATCTCAAGTGTCTGTATCTAGTATAATTCCACGTGAAAGTGTGTGAATGTTTGCCAAAGGTTTGCGAATCGTGTAAATGATATGGATGTGGGCACTAGCCCTGTGTTCACCTGTACTGGTGTGTGAAACCGCCTAAAACCAAACATACACCCGTAAGGCACACTGGCCCTCGTCCTTAATCCGCCGGGAGGATTCGATCCGGCACCAGAAAGCCTCCACGAATCCAGGCAGCGACGTCCAAACAATCGAAACTGTACGGCCGCGTCACTAAGAATAGTTACACTCAGACCTCTGTTTCATCTGATGTTGTAGAATGTTAAAAACCCCTGAGGAAGTGACAAAGCCGATGTACGGGATTGGACAATAATGTGGAAGCACGAAAAACACAACACATTGACATGCCTAATAGGATGTATGAAACCCGCTGACTTTCAGAACAGGTTCCAGTCATCTCGGAGAGGATACGTACAAGCCCTGTATGATTTTTGAGAGAATCCTGCACCATTTTTCCCGCAAAATATTGTCAAGCTAAGGTAATGACGGCGGAAGTGGATGGCGACCACGTACAGCTCTCTCCAAAATAGTCCAAAATGGCACAATATTATTGAGATCTGATTGAAATGGTTCAAATGGCTCTGAGCACTATGGGACTTAATATCTGAGGTCATCAGTCCCCTAGAACTTAGAACTACTTAAACGTAACTAACCTAAGGACATCACACACATCCATTCCCGAGGCAGGATTCGAACCTGCGACTGTACCGATCGCGCGGTTCCGGACTGAAGCGGCTAGAACCACGCGGGCACACTGGCCGGCTGAGATCTGGTGACTGGTGCTCTACGGAGATGGGACAATTCATCCTCGTGCTACTGGACAACGAGAGTTTTCTGAACAGATGCCCTGTCGTCTTGGAACAAGGCATCACCACTGGGGGACAAACATTGTACCATGATCCTCGGAGTCTTTCTCGGTGGCGTGCTTCAGTAAAATGTTCCCGGTTCACAAGCCGTGTCACTTCCAATAAAACACTCGAGGTTTCGGTAGCTTTCTGTTCCATCATCATTAAGAGTAAAAATCTTTGACACCTGGGACTGACACGATGTTCTGCAGAACACTGTGCTACCCATAGCATTCAGTGACTGGAACTCCTGATGCCGATGGTGGAGTCAGCTATCGAAAGCTCGAGTGTTTTATTCGAAGTGATACGGCATATAAACGGAGATTTTAGTGAACGACTGTACCATTCAATGATCCTGATCATCCAAAATGGTCACATCATGTTATCATTGGTAGTAGAGCGACGTTGCAGAGCAACCACGGCTCCCATGGAATACATTCATATGGCTGCCTAAGTCATCACCGAACACACGCCGTGGTTTACTCTTGGAACATAAACTCAACCGGAGGTTGGAAACTGTGTGAAACAAGACTCATCCGACCAAATGACTTTCTTCTATTGCTCCGTGGTCCAGGTTCGTGGCTTTGACATGATGTTTTCCTTTTACGGGCATTTGCATCACTGACAAGCGCCGGCCGCGGTGGTCTCGCGGTTAAGGCGCTCAGTCCGGAACCGCGCGACTGCTACGGTCGCAGGTTCGAATCCTGCCTCGGGCATGGATGTGTGTAATGTCCTTAGGTTAGTTAGGTTTAAGTAGTTCTAAGTTCTAGGGGACTGATGACCACAGAAGTTAAGTCCCATAGTGCTCAGAGCCATTTGAACCATTTTTTTTTTTCAGTGACAAGCGGTTTGGAAATTTCAGTTCGCCTTGCAATTTCCTGCTTATGGATATCACTGCGTATTGTTTAAGTGCTGACAACATTCGCAACTGCACTGAGTTTTGCAACTGTCGTCACACCGAGCGAGGTAACGCAGTGGTTAGCACAATGGACTCGCATTCGGGAGGATGGGTGTTCAAAACCGCGTCCGGCCATCCTGATTTAGGTTGTCCGCGATTTCCCTAAGTCGCTTCAGGGATTGTTCATTTGAAAGGGCACAGCCGATTTCCCTCCCAATACTTCCTTAACCCGATGGGATCGATGATCTCTCTGTTTGGTCCCTTCCCCGCAAACCAACCAACCAACCAACGCCTGTCAAACTCGCTCAGCACACAATTTCGTCCGCTCTGTGACTTAGCGAATGATGTTTCTGCCACTTTGCCTTTATACGGTGTAAATCTTCGGTATGGTGCCTCTTGATACACCAAACACTTCGCCTCCGTTGGTTACGGGAGCACCCACCATACGAGTCCTAACAATTTGCCCGTGTTCGAATTCACTTAGCTCGTATGTAACGCACACAACTACACATATCGTTGTTCTGACAAACACTGGCACTCAACATATTAAGGACATCGCACAGGTGCCATTGTGTTCAAATGTGACAGCGCAACCTGCAAGCTTGAGTAGCCTCTGCACTTATGATCAAGCACACATGTCTCGCTGCGTTTCCATATTTTTGTCCGACCTTCCCAAAGTCAGACCAAGATGACATTGTGCTCCTTCTCTAATGATTACGTCGTCGTAGAACTTTAATCTGATTTCCCTTCACCTTCTCTCTTTGACATCTCTAAGAAAGTATTTCACACTTGCTTCTAACACAACCATGTTCATGAACGACACCAGCTAGACAGAGCGCAAAGTTTTTCTATAATAGGGAAACTTGGTGCTCTGAATAGCCAGCGTCGTTCTGAATTTTTATCGTATGAAGACCATCAATCTACTATCTATTAGGTGAGCTATCATCGTGTTGGGCGCTCATTGCAACACATAGGCATGCGCACACGCCTATGCACTCTAGCAACGCATGTGCAGTGAAAACTAGGTACGCTACGCATATTCCAGGCATAGGCTTCAAAGAAGTGACCTCAGTATACGTTCGCCAGTATACACATGGAGATGGCCAGAAGACAGCGCAGAACAATTGTGGCAGGAAGGTACTGACATCCGTCAGTTCAACTGAAATTTCAACCGTCTAGTGGTTGTCCTTGAAGGTGTCTACCGTCTGCAGCTCTAGAGGAACAGCAGCACCAGTAATATAATGTGACTCGCAGCCATCCTCACTGGTGGTGGCACCTCAGGCAGGGAAACCTTAAACCATTCTCTCCTCATTGGCCTAAAACTACTGTCTTTAAAAGCTCGTAACCACGACCTACCTTTCCTTAGACGATAAAACCGACAAACACAACCCATGTTATCTAGCATTTTTTGAAACACACAGGTAATAGGTGTCCCAAAACGGTTGGAATACCAGAATCTAACTCATTCGCACATCATAACACCTAAATTAACATTGCACATTGGAAACCATACTTGACTATCCACCTGTAACCATATAGTGGTGCCACCATCCCACGCCAGATACTTCTGTATACTCTCGAACAACATGTGCATACACACATAAACAGAAAACCCTCATAAAAGAATGTACTTAAATATCTCAAGACTTCTTCATCAGTCGCACAATAACAACGTCGCATACCCTCAGTACCCTGATACACAACTTGAGATATATAAAAATTACATCCAGTAACTACCAAATTTAAATCCACTATCATTTCTGTGACCTTAAAGCACACAGCGCTGTGCACCTAGCTTGTGACGGTGCATTTTGTACTTCCTTCCTCTTACTATTCCGTCCCCCTTACTTGATATGGACCTTGACGAATTTGTTTGCTTTACCCTCTGGGGCGTACAAGGTAGTTAACATGACCCATTGACCAGTAGGGTCTCAGGTAGCTTCACA
This sequence comes from Schistocerca serialis cubense, assembly GCF_023864345.2. Classification (NCBI taxonomy): domain Eukaryota; kingdom Metazoa; phylum Arthropoda; class Insecta; order Orthoptera; family Acrididae; genus Schistocerca; species Schistocerca serialis. The sequence goes on along the minus strand of NC_064641.1, from coordinate 328,588,786 downwards.
TTGCACGTATCCCATTCTTTATTGATCTTCAAGGGTCTTTGTATTTGCTTTCTGTCTCTGCTTCCATATACATCGAAGTGTCTTTGTGAAATTTCGTATTGGCTCTCTATTCTCTCCTATGTTAGGTTTGATAATCTGAAACAGCGATAGCATTTTCCGACCATACACTGCTTTGTACAATGTCAGCTCTGTACTTTCATTAGTCCTTGGAATTATAACTGGTAACAACGTATGGCAACAGAGTATCCCAAATATCGTGATTGCTATTTGCATAATGTCTTAGCATTTCCCCTATTGTCAAATAGACCCTCCCTTTTCTTCTGTTTACCTACAAATATAAAGTGTTTGTCCTTAACTGAAGAACGTGAATTAAATGACACTGCTGCTTCATTAGCTCAACATAATATTGGTGCCCTTGCCTGAAATTATCATTTCAGGAACACCAAACTTTAGTAACCAATCATTCACCAATTCCTGCATCACTTTGTCAGGTTTCTAATTTGGGGCAGCTATCATTCCCGCGTACCATGAGCAACGGTCTGTTACTGTCAAAATACAGCGCTTCCACACTGGAGTTTATGAAAAAGGACCAAGGATATCGAACCCAATAATTTCCAAACGTTTACTACCTTCCAGCTACCTTTGCAGTACATCACTGATGGTTCACTTTAGCCTGTAGTGTAAATGGTAGACAGCTTTTAACATACTGTTCCGCATCCTTACTACGTGTATACCACCACTAGGAATCCTCAGATATGCAACATTGTTTAGTCCTGCAATCCAAATGGGTGGATAACATTTGATCATTGCTTGTTTTAACACTTCCACCTGCCATACGACTTGAAATATTGTGTGCAGATCTATTTTGATGTCTTTCATATCACAGTACTATGGTTGCATATAGTTTGCAGTCGTCATCAACAGTTTGTACTTTTCTCCACCATACAAGGGAGTGATCCACACTCTGCAGTTTATCTGCTTTCCTACTAAAGTCATTTACATTGTTATGTTTTCTACCAGGTCTATGGATCAGTTTGAAATCGAATTCACTTATCTACAGCACCCACTATATTAATCTATTAAATGAATCCCTTAACATCAAAGACCGCTTCACATCACATTACGCATTATTAACTTAGACTTGTAGCCATGAAGATAACATTGGAAATATGTCATGCCATAAATCAGACTCCATATATCCTTCTCCATGGTAAGATGGCGTGCCAAAAAATTATGACTCTGAATTGTTCATATGAAAACTCTTAAAATGTTTAAAATAAAGAAGCGTTATTAACATCTTACATCTTTAATCTTCATGTTTACTTATTTATTTCTCAATTTAGTCACCCTGGTGACAAACACATTTCTTCCAAAAAGAGATTAATTTATTAATAGTGTCACAACCTTAACTCCGCTTGCACTGGTTCCACACTATAAAAGTGAAATCCTCGAAGATGTGTTTCAAGTTTTGCATACAGATGAAAGTGAAATGGCACTAAGTCAGGAAACGGTATCGATGACAGTGAACCCTTGGTGTTGGATGGTTTCAAATGCCGCAAGTGCTCGTGTGTAGTCTGGTATTGTTATGATGAGGGAGAGAGTGCTCAGTCTGTAGACAAACTCTTTGAATTCGAAACTTGATTAAAGCACTCTGCCAGTTATGTTACACACCACCATGTTACATGCTACAGTTTGGCAACCTCTAGTGTCAAAGTGGAAAAGCTGACTGAGTAATATGGATGACATGTAATACCTCAACTGATACTGAGAACAGAATACAAAATTCGAAGGCATTACTTTTCAGCACACACTCAGAGAAAGCTTTGTCTCCACCTTCCCTTTAAGTGATGCAAACATAGGCTACCAGATATTCCTCCCTTCTATTTACTGACTTAACAGAAAGCATAGAACATGATTTCTTTTCATAATTCAGAAAGATTAGTACTAGACTAGTTGTCAATAACTCTTTCAGTATTTCAAATGCACCTTCACATTCTGATGTCCAATGGATCTGTCTGTACACTAATTTTCAATAAATGTGTGAGCGACTGTGCTGGTTCATAGACTTTGGAACAATTTTCCTATAATAATTTACTGACTCCAAAAATGATGGCCAAATACACAACATTTTCTGGCCTGAGTCCCCTCAACACTTTGTCAGGCAAACAGTTAAATGTGGCTAGCACATTCTTTAACGCAAACAGTGTAGTGACTCCAAGAAACCTTAAATCCCATTACTTCCAGCTGATGATAGTCAATCCATAAATCTATGGCAGGAAAGTATCACTGATATCCTTTCACCATGAGTTTTAATCCTACTCTTGAACCATTGTTTTATTTCCATCATTGCTTCCCTAACGTACAAATTAAACAGTTGGGGCGAATTACAGCATTGTCTTACACTCTTTTTAATCCGAGCGCTTCGTTCTTCGTCCTCCACTCTCACCATTTCCTCCCGTTTCTTGTACATGTTGTACATTATCCGCCTTTCACTATAGGTAATCCCTGTTTTTCACAGAATTTTGAACATTTTGCACCATTTTACAATATCTAGATCTTTTTTCAGGTCAAAGAATCTTACAAACATGTCTTGAGTTTTCTTGTCTTGTTACCTTTATCAACCGCGTCAGAACTGCCTCTCTCTTGCCTTCGCCTTTCCTAAAGCCAAACTGATCGTCATCTAACAGATCCTCAATTTTCTTTTCCTTTCTTCAGCATATTATTCTTGGCAGCAACCTGGATGCATGAACTCTTAGGCTGACTATCGATAATTCTCGCACTTGTCAGATCTTGCTATTTTCAAAATAGTGTGGATGATGTTTCCCCGTCATTCACATGATATAGTCTGCGGTTGGAATTCATCCCGCACTTACGATCTTCATCTAAAACCACCAAATATGCCATCAACAATCCTTGAGACAAATCCATGTCTTCAGTCCCAAACTTATCCAGACCAATGGGTGGTACCTGCTCACCTTTTATTTCCCGAACGTGCATAATACTCCTGTACACAAAACACTGTACTTTATCTTATTCATCATTTTCTCTCAGTGGATCAACCACACATAATACGTAAAGCAGCAGGCCTCTACTCAAAATGAGCTAAAGAAGTGTTCTTATATCTTGCGGTACTTTATCAAGCGAATTCATCCTTAGTGCTGTTGCATGCAGTTTAATCAGTTCGTCTTTCCTAACGTACGAACCTTGTGTCATAGTGGCAATGACAACAGTTTTCCCCAGGCGGAATGATTTTCCACCGCGTTGTATTATGCGTTCCCAAGCTCAGTTTTAGCATAATCGTTACAGAGGAAATATAACCGTAGGATCATGCACTAACCACTCATATACAATGAAAAACTTCCATAAATTCCAAGAAATGTCCCCACCTAAAAACTTAACTTCGCTGAATCTATGAAATGCTTGTCATTACTGGCTACCCTACATAACCGATACTTTGGAGGGTTAACTCCCCATGAGGGCCAAACTTTCCACATACGTGTGTTCACTTTTACCCAGTAAAAACTTGTCCTCATCCACTAAGCCAGTCAAGCAAAATTCCGTCTTTGCACACGTTTCAGTCGTGCTAAAATTTACCAGGAGTGTCACTCGACGGTGCTCGGGCTGCCCTTGTCATTTAACGTTTGGTGATTATAATTTCGTCCCTTCCTATTATGCTACCTGCTCCACCTATTGCCCTTTTCCAGTTGCCTACTTTCACACACCTTCCACAATGTGGACGATCACGCCGTATGTTCCCAGACATACACAACGGTAATATTGGACATGTGAAAAAAATACTTCCTCCATCACAGACTCTGATTAACGTATCTATTTCTTCTAAAGCCGTTGCTTTGACTATGGATTCAGCTAAATCCTTAATGAATACTCTACGTACCTTTCTCGGCACATCAGGTGGCAATCCCGGTAAAATGCGTCTGATCCAGAATGACATTTTCACTCTGCAGCGGAGTGTGCGCTGATATGAAACTTCATAGCAGATTAAAACTGTGTGCCGGACCGAGACTCGAACTCGGGACCTTTGCTTTTCGCGGACAAGTGCTCTACCACCTGAGCTCCCCAAACACGACTCACGCCCTGTCCTCACAGCTTCGCTTCTGTCAGTACCTCGTCACCTACCTTCCAAATTTCACAGAAGCTCTCCTGCAAACCTTGCAGGACTAGCACTCCGGGAAGAAAGGTCCTCATGGTACATCACATATGTTTCGGTATCACCTATTAAACCTGATTTGACCATTTGTAACAACTGTTCGTTTGCCCAACAACCTACCTTTGAGGCAATCAGCAAATGCTAAAATATCCTCCCGTGATTTACCAGACAAAGGAGAAACTAGTGTAGTGGCACCAGTATCTAAAGTGAGTACCGACAAACTAGACGAGGATCTGTCCTCTTCCATAGCGTCTAACTACCTATGCAAGTCTGTATTATTTGCCCTTATTTGACACATGTTATCTAATACGCAGAGTGATGAGAACGGGCCTGCATCACAGGTCATGAGTGTTCATCATACTGCATTTTGCCATGCGTTTGTATTATGTAACGATGCCAAGCATGCATATAAAATTTATGTGTTTCTGTTACTAGTTTGAAGGAGACATATCAATCTGATGGTCATGACAATCGAAACCGGTTTTTGAACTACATGAACAAATTTGTGATAAAAACTGTTTTGGTTTCCACATATTCTGACCTAATAACCTTCAGGTGCGCTGGTTTACTTTGTCTAATAACAGGACAAAATATAATAGGATAAACATAGGGAAACACATAACCTTAACATATACTGTAACAATTTTAAATATTTAACCCCTACGCCTGAGAACCAGCCACGCGCACTTCTCGCAGTCTGCCGTAATGCACAGGTCTCCTACATTTAATAGAAGCTGCTGGTTACGACTGAGCTTAGTAGACATTATGCTCCAGCAAATTACGTTGTATACATCTTACTGGGCGTACACCCGCATACAGCCACCTCGTTTTCCCTCTGAATTCGCTCATATCCATACAGAGTCACTTTTCACAAACCGAATTTTGAATCCTGTTCGCCACGGTAACAGGTAAGACGTCTTGACCCAGATGAACAGCAAACAACTAAAATGGTTTGTCGACACTCATCATTCCCCGATGACGATGTCGTATTCTGACTCACGACACTATTCGACGTATTTGGCTCGTCTGACACCAGTTGTTATGGGTGGCACATTTCTGGCGCGAACTGTTAGAGGTAGGCAAGTCTGTAAGCCTCAGGATGTTCTAATAGTCATTGACACTATAAAGTATCGGGATGAAGGTTCAGGAACGCGTGCAGGGTGATGGGTGCAAAGCATCTGTTCACAGTGGCCATATAATCAAAAATACGGCAGTATAAACATCATATTTTATTTAGCAATACAGCAGAGACTGGTGGCGTCTCAGTAATGTGCATCAACCCTGGGTAAAGAACCTGTGTCAGCGTACACAAGGTGGAATAATTGCATCGCCAACACGCCAGCAAGGACCAAGAGTCCTTGTGTCAGTGGCCTTGCAAGTACGTTGCTACGTCAGGCGTTTGGCCGACAGCAAGGTGAGGAATCGCCGATCAGGCAGCAGCCCCCAGCAAGAAGTCAATTGCAGGATGCACCCATATGAGGGTTGCGAACGCAGGACCCCTCAGACGCATCCAGGATCCGGTTGATGACAGCCATGAAGATACCCTGGCAAGATGGCGCCCATTCAGGCACCGGCAGCATGAGGCCTACCAGCGACCCATAGAGAAGCAGGTGGGAGAAGTGGCAGCTAGTTGTAGACCATGGCCGGCCGGTGTGGCCGTGCGGTTCTAAGCGCTTCAGTTTGGAACCGCGTGACCGCTACGGTCGCAGGTCCGAATCCTGCCTCGGGCATGGATGTGTGTGATGTCCTTAGGTTAGTTAGGTTTAAGTAGTTCTAAGTTCTAGGGGACTGATGACCACAGAAGTTAAGTCCCATAGTGCTCAGAGCCATTTGAACCATTTTGTAGACTATGCTAGGTGATACATATCGCGTCGACGACTGGCGTTAAGTAGGTCTCAGCGTAGACATCAGACGACTACAGATACTGCTACGCCAGAGCGGTTGGAATTTACACTCACTCGCAACAACTTCCTTATGAAAGGGCACCACTCCTGAGCAGAAACAAGCGGAGGGGCGCCGCATGAGGTAGCCCCACATGCCAGCACACCCGACTAGTGTCTTGTACCATGCCATCTCAGCGATGTTTCGGACCACACAGCAGTTCACAGACAGCAGACTAGCCCACCTAGCATCTCATTGTCAAATCACCTAGGAGGAGTGTTGATGCAACACTGCTTTGTAATTGTAATCAATTATTTAAGATTGAATAACAAGTATGCTGTTTTTGTTATACTGATTTCACATAAACATCAGTAGAACACGAACAGTGTACTTGTTATTAAACTTTAAATATGGATCCGTTCTACCAAGAAGTAACGGAGGAATCCATAAATAAGGATAGTCCATAATATCCCTGTATAATGGACTTTATAGTACCAAAAATAGCCGGCCGGAGTGGCCGAGCGGTTCTAGGTGCTACAGTCTGGAACTGCTCGACCACTACGGTCGCAGGTTCGAATCCTGCCTCGGGCATGGATGTGTGTGATGTCCTTAGGTTAGTTAGATTGAAGTAGTTCTAAGTTCTGGAGGACTGATGACCACAGCATTTAAGCCCCATAGTGCTCAGAGCCATTTGAACCATTTTGAACTAAAAATAGTAGCGGATTTGCTCTAACACAGGAGACAGGAAAACACGTGTCTGTACGCGTTGTTGAGAACGTTGTAATGACCTCCCTCTCACTTCTCGTACCAGAACGTTATCTAGGCATGAAATCATCCCAGCACACAGCCGGAAACCACATGTCGCCAAATGTAGAAAATTCTGTTCTCTATTACGTCTCTCATTCAAGTCATGCACTGTTAAAATATAGCTATAAAATAAATAAAAGGATAATTCTAAAAATATCTATGAACAAGAAAACGATCATGGACTCTAATGAAGAGAGCAGACGTCACTATTATAGGAAAATGCGTTATCGATTACATGTACTATGATTTTCCATTTTATAATTTTTGTCTGGTGTTTTTTTTGTTTAATATTACAAATAAAAACTAAATACCCAAATAAAATTTGATAATAAAGAGGAAATGTTTTCTCCACTGCTGTCCTGATGAGTAAGATAATGATGAGAATGAAGACAACTAAATTTAGAAAATGTAGGGGTAATATGATAGCTTAACTAAACCAACACCGTTTTTGGCCTTGTTTCACAATTGTATTATTAATGTTATTGCACAACCTAGGTGTCGGGTTATAATCCATTTTCAAGTACATTCCAGGGCCAAAAACAGTTTTTTTAGTAAATTTACTATGTTTCACCAAGAACTCACAGTTGATTCAATTAAAATAATATGACAGCATTCGCCATTAGTGCAAATCAGCTAAGAAGTTGTGACTAAAATTATTTCACCTATGTAATTAATATTTAACACGGTCGTCTCGTCTTCACGATCTTTAAGGCATCCAGCGTATGCCTAAGGCGTCCATCGTATGTCTGCATCACATTAGAGCACAAAGTTATCCATATTTTTTTTACCAACTGTAACAACTTTAGTCTCTAACCAACAAGTAGTTGAACATGAAGGTTCTTATGTACTACGCAACGACAATTTTGGTTCACTTCCACACAATCAAAAGTTTGATGATGAGGGGACATTAAATATTTGTCAGTAAGTTAATTGCAACTGGAGCTGTCGTGTTCATTAACTCATCAACACTATCCATTACCAGGCATGTAGGATTTGATGTGAATCTTACTTGGGGATCGTAATGTTCTTCCATTCCTCTCGGGAAAAGTTGGTGTATTCTCTGCCAGGAACGTGACACCAGTGATCAGGCGTTTGCATTGCGATGTAATAAATCTCCACACACACTGTAACGACGAAAGTACCCATGTAGCAGAAAATTATATTCAGCCTGGATTGAAATTTTCCTCTTGGGTCTATAACGTCCAGAATGTCTTCAAACGCAGGTGGAACCGTTTCATTCAGATTATCTGTTGCAGTCTCCATGGAACCCTGAAAATGACAAATAATTATGTATTCCAGAGTTATTTCATGAACTTATCCTTACGTACAACACGAAAATCATGCTTATTAATGCTAAATGTAAGCATGGTTCGTCCATGCGAGCCACTGTAGCTCCGCGACACACCCCTGCAGTCCCGTGGTGATTATACTGTATGGTAACCTCCAACACGATATCATCAAGATGGTTTCGGTTTTAAATTGCAGCGGTTGTGTTCGGAGACATATCTGTCAAAAGAAGGCATCGCATCAATAGACTTGTTTTGGGAAGTCGGTGGAGCAGCTGGGAATCTAGGGCTAAAACGGCCGAAACTGGCCGCGATGTTCCTTCTAGAATGTTCAAGAACGTTGTAAAATGTTCCAACACGTTACAGGATATTCAAGGTTAGAGAGTACTCTACAATATTCCAGAATGTTGGAGAGTCTTCCAGAAATTTCACAGATGTTCAAGAATGTCCTACAATTTTCTAGACTGTTCGAGAGTGTTGCAGAATTTTCCCCAGATGGGATTAAAGAATAGAGAAACTGCGAAGGAATGATATGAAATGAATTAAGCACAGTTACAAAGAGTGAAGTTCGTGAAAGGCAACCATCGTAAGTTCGCAAATAAACATTATCGTATAAATAAAAAGCAGAAGAATTTGAGATTACAGTTTGGCAAGTGAATCAGGCCATTGTAATTCCCTCAAAGTGTGTCAGTTCTGTGGTGTCAAGAAGTTCAGTAGAGGTACGCCAGGAATGGGTTTTATGGGTGGATAAACTGGAAGTATCTCCGCGATAATCATTTCGTTACATGACTGGAGAAACCAGGATACGTTGGGGTAAAATCCTTTCTTTCACATGACGCAGTTTGGTGTTATTTCCATAAGGGGCAAAGAACATTAATTCAGTTCTGTGTTTTGCATTAAAAGACGAATCTCCCATAGAATGGACACATTGTCACCATTGCCAAACGAATCTTGTACATTTTTGCAAGCGTATTTCATTGGCGACGAGCCACCGGAAGTCGGCCAAAGTTTTTCAAATAGAAATGGATTAAGACGATAAGTCAGTGAAGAAGTGTAGAAGATCTTACATAAAATCAATAAATTCGCTGACTACTTTAAAACAGCAGTGGAGCAATAGGCACCATGTGAATATAAATCTGTGATTCGGGCCGACAAAAGACCAGCTGGAGTACAGGAACGTCGATTCACTATAGCTCAAGTCAATGAAGTTGCTGTTGTGACTGTGGGCATTGAGTACATACGTTGTGACATCATTAGTCAACGGAAAGGCGGAGATCGGTTATAACGTATAGTGTTCCATAAAGAAATCAATGAGAGACGGAGCAGGGTACTGTTGAGTACTTAAGTAGATTTAAGAGTAGATGAGAGAAACTTTGAAAATTCGAGAGTATTTTTGAGCGTGAAATATTAAAATGTTTACGAGATTTTTGACTGTTCATTTTCACATGTTCTCGAATGTTTTCGAGTGATGTATAATATCCTCAGAAAACAAATTAAAATAATTACCAAGCGAAGCGTCTTTTTTCAGTCAATATTGCAAATATTGAAGCACAGACACGATAAAAACTTACTTGAAGCGTTCTGATATATTTTGCTTTCTGATTTGACCTATTAGAAGTGGTTTATAAAAGCCTGCGACTGCGAAAATAGAGGGTTGTTTATAAATCACTTTCGTGTTACGAGTCATAATTTTCTTTTATTTTTATTTTACACGACGCATTTCGAGAAATGATTCCCAAGTGCGTTTTTCTCTGTGTACTACGCCATTTTATCGTAATGTTTTGGCTGTGCGAGGTTCTGCATTGTTCTGTTGCCTTTAATGGACCTTAAATGACTCACGGGAGCACTTTGCCGGGGACAGCGTCAGCTACAAACAGCAGGCCGACGTCCCGTCGATTGGTTGGCAACATTCGCGTCGGACGACCGCTTGTGTCCTGGTGGCCCTCTTCCGCCTGGCTTTCATCGGCACCACTCAGTAACCGCCGCGATGCACTGTGGGTCCATGGAACTGCTTGATCATAAAGGGGAGTAACATTCTGTAATCATCGTGGTGATATGTGTCATTGCCTACCTCACCTCCTAATTAATTTCTGGTTTGTACCCGACCCTCGGAGTTTTACTCGGTCGGCTCTTTGGTCGTAAATATAGGCCGTAGTATTGTACTAGACACTAGATGTCGTTTGAAAATTTGTTCCGATATTATATTGCCTTTCCTTTCCTGTTTACACCCTATCATTAATGTTCTAATGAATCAGCTCCTGGTCATAAATACAGTCGGAACAATTGTACTAAGGCAGAGGTTGCCATTAAACAAACACGGGTCTTGTGGTTAGATTTAGATGTTAACCGGTTCAATTCTTTAATTGTAATTTCATTAGTTATAATCTGAAAAACCTGTTGTACTAAGCTGTGCGTTGCTGTCTTTGAAAGACCAGGTCATTACTGGTGTATTTTTAACTGGATCTTGTGGTTCCGCCGAAAGAGTTCTCTTGTAATAAGTGTTCATAAGTAAAGTTTTAAAACGGTCCTTCAGAGCGGTCTTCATAACTGACAGTTTAACTTTTAAAATATTAACAGCCAACTGTCAAATGGCTCTGTGCACTATGGGACTTAACTCCTGAGGTCATCAGTCCCATAGAACTTAGAACTACTTGAACCTAACTAACCTAAGGACATCACACACATCCATGCCTGAGGCAGGATTCGAACCTGCGACCGTAGCGCCCACAACAGCTCGGCCTCCTCGGCCAGCTAGCCAACTGTCACCAGGGCTTTAGTCAGAATAAGATTGTCAAAAGGGACGGGCTGGGATCCAGTCGCACCTTTGTTGCTGACTGAAATTAAGAGGTTGCTTGCTTTGAATTAAGCCTTATCATTGTCATAATTGTTTCCTAATCTGTTTAACCTTTAAGCACAGATGTGCATCTTAACCCCGAACCTTTCGACATACAGCTTTCAAATTAAAAGTTACGTCATGTGTTTGAGTAATTGAAATACTCTTTCATTAGTAGTACTTATATAGTTTTCATGTGTTGAAGAACGGCATTTAATAAGAGAAACTGCGTCCAGTAAACACCGCCGTTTCACCCGATAACGGACGGGCTGCAAATCTGGTCGTTTTGTAATCATTGTCATGTTGTTTGTTGTTTTGATTTCTCTTACAAAAGCTTATTCATTTCACAAATTTGTTCATCTTGTAAAAAAATTGATGATTATATATTGTTATATAAACAGGTTGCGTGAAAAGAAAATTATATTGGTGGGTCCTCCCTCCGACGTTTTCCTTAATTACTGTAGGTCCTACGTCTCAATTATTACGGAAAAGAACAGAATGAGGACATACGACTGGAAGACAGTCTCCAGCAAATCGCTAGCAGATATCGACCCTAATGAATTAGTAGAGAGATTAGTATACTTACTGGCTTCAAAAGCGGTAGGCAATAGCTCGCGCGACATTGAAATTCTATTTATTGAAGAGAAACTTTGAGTAGGATCGATAATCGTCTGAAGTTGGAGTGAAAACATAGAGTAAAGTTGCAAATGAGAACCTAGACTCAACAGGATATTGAGAGGAACGTTTAACTGCTGCTTTCCTTTCATGATTTACCGTGCCTTGTTAACTAAGAAAAATATATCACTATTGTTAAAATAAAGTAATTCCCCCACATACAGTAGCAGACTTAGGTATAACACACTTCTGTAACCGTAAAGTGTGCTTCTTAACCTAAGTTCTTTTCATTAGTACCACTAAGCGAGCTGTGACTATTTTAATGAGTAATACCAAAGACTTAGTTTGGAGTTAGCAAATGAGTGAAATTTAACATACAATACAACTTTGTTTTTGCTCTAATTTTCGTAGAGGGCTTGCATATTATGATAAGCATACAAGCTGTGTGTACTTTAATAAGTTATACAAAGACCTTAGAAGCGGAAAAATATGTAGTTTTAGGGTTCATATAGTGGTTGCAAGTGTGGTACGCACACGAACTTCCTTCATAAATAAGCGCTGCTTAACCTAAAAGTTCCTATCAGTATCAGTTATCAGTATTACCAATACGCAAACTGCAAGTGTTTTCCATCTTTTGGAACATTGTACCTGGGAATACAGTGATCGAAATTAAAATAATTTTTTTTTTAAGTAAAGACAATCTAGGATCGCCTGTGAATTGTTAAAATTAAGATTTATTAATCATCTGGCCAGTTTCGATTATGGTACTGCTGGAGCAGTGTTTGTCAGCGTTACATAGCGGACTGCTCCACGTCACACTCTCTCCAGCCGTCATCACAGAGTTCTAATGGTCTTTAGATGATCATACCGTTATCATAATCGATCAGTTGAGTAATAAATTTTAATTTTAACAGTTTACATGCAAGCCTTGTGGGTTTTTGATATAAAAACTTTTATTTTTGCAATTATTTTGTTAAGTAATACATACAGTTTAAATGTGGAAATATTTAATTTGAAGTTTATGATTCATTTTAGAACATGTTGTTGCATCACAGCTGAGGTAAAGTAATTCATTTGAGACATACAGCGATTTTTTATTGTACTTAACCTCAACTAGGTTCCCAGGTAATCAATGTAAACATGGCACTTTGTGTGTTGACGGCATATTTTGGAAACGTTTTAAAATATTGTGATACCATAGATGTGGAAAATAATTAATTTAAGGCCCTGGTCAGTCTTAAATTAAGTATCGGTTATAGACTGAACTAAGAACGCTTTTAATCAGTACAGACACCGTTGGTGACAATGTGAACAACTTACAGTACGTTTTCAGGGTTCACACTACAGTACGAACGGGAATTTAAGGGGAAACTCATGCTCGACAACCACATGGACAACAGACGAATGTTGCACAAATCATACAAGCTAGAGATACTGATTGCAATCTCTGAAACGTTTTCACACGATTAGATGCAAGACTAAAATATGAAAGAATAACTCCAATGTGTTATTGACCAACACTGTCAGAGGTATTTGTGGATGTGAACAACAAGACTTAGTCGGTGATTTTACGCCATACAATCTTGATGCATCACAGTCGCAAGACTGTTCCGTCACTGCAACCCGTTTCTTAGACGGACATTCTTGTGCGTTATTGGTTCCATCCGTACCAGGCGGTAGATAAGCCAGCCCGTTCACTACCGATTACGGATCCCAACCAGTTGGACACAAAATGTTTACCATGGTTCCTACCACATCGCGAACATTGAACATTCCTACCATATCGCCAAGCTTGTGCCCATGGAGCACCGACATAATACCTGTCGTGTTCAGTTCAGCCATGAATCAATCCCAATTCGGATTTCCAATTCGACCATTCGTCTACGCGGTTCTTCATCAATAAAATGACCTATAGGGCCATTGCGTTACAGACGACGCATCGAAATGCGCAGTATTATTGAGCAACATCTTCAAGAAAATGTATTTGATTATAAGTGCACCGCACTTTACCTGCAGATAACAGACAGCTAAAGCTGCACTATTACAATGTTTCACTAAAACACCGGACGAACAGCTACACGAACTTTTTTGTGGAAAGAAGACTGGCCTGCACACAACTTCGCAATATTGGATACATCTGCGAGCTACAGTGTACACTAACCGACTGACAGACGTCGCACTACGATCCATTTGGATACTACAGTTACCTCCCTCACTACAGCCAATGCTAATTTTGTGGAAACAGGACCCGACTGATCTTAAGCTACACTTGGAAGACAGACTTTATGCAACCCAACAGAGACGACAAAAGGCAATAGCAAGACACAACAATGCCTTGGATTTCCAACCATCCACCCCGCCATGGCAGTCACGACCGCGCAACAACCACTGGGCACCGAGCCAGCGCGAGCCCCGGCAACAATAACCAACCACAGCATAATGACCCACCAACACGCCCGACCCCCTTCCACTGTAAATAATGACAGCATGGCGGCTGGCGCAGGGACGTGTTCTTGCCTTTGACGGTTTCACATATACTTCAGCAACAGAGCACGCTAATTTTCAACTCCTTGAGAGTTTCCAAACTCCGACGGCAGCCCACGACTGGCGTAATGGACCACACAGCGAAATCAAGATGACTACAAAACGAAAAGAAACACCAAACCAGTTAGGCTATTCCTAAACCTAATACTTGACTGCACGTCGTTGATCATATGTCAAAGAATCAGTTCTTGGTGGCTACAGGATTGGCAGCAGTGTCATCCCACACAGAGCACCATCATTGGCAGCAGGGTCTTCACACACACAACTGAGAGCAGCTAATGACAAACCAGTTCGACAATTCGGGACTGCAAAATTAACGGTAGATCTCCGACTGGCGATAAAATGTATGTGGTAGTTCATAATAGCAGACGTGAGTTAACCGATCTTACGAGGTTTTTATTTTTCACTTCTTTCATCTTGTCCCATACCTGGTGACAAAATTACTTAGGCAGGTCACTTCAGGTGAAACTATACCGATCTGCCGATTTCATGGAAGAACATCACACACCAAATCTACAAACTTCGCCTCTCACAGACTGAAGCGTGTGTTGTCGGACGCAGTCGTGAGATACGAAGAAACCAACCTTAAAAGAATTGAGCTATCAGATAAGAATGCAGTACTGAATACTTCAGTTACTATGCAAGGCGCAGGCACATCCACGAACCTACTACGCGATCAGCAACAGTATTACACAGTTCAGTGTCAAGAGCAACATCGTACATAATTCTAGCCATTGAAACAGTAACATACCAGCCCACTGTGACGAGAGTAACAGCCACGGTCCTCACGGAAAGTTCAGGTCAGTCAGTGTAGTATTCAAAGTGCACAAGTGGCCCCATGGTGTGACGCTGATATCAATCGCTACGCACACAGTCAACAGTGAGGAGTCAGACAAGATACTTTGCACAGTCTACATTCTACACCTGGAATGCAGTGCTCAGCATCAGATAAACTATGTGTGACTAAAACTAACAGATGAGCTACTGCATATGGAAATAGTGCTGCCATTGGACAGTTTGTAGGTCTCACCTGTAGGTTTAATACGAAAAAAGGACAGGTCATACAATCTTTATGGGGACTATCAGCCCCTGAATGCGCGAAAAATACCAAACAGATTTCCAGTCCCGAATTTCTAACACTTTTCCCATGCGTTTGGCAGATTCCGCGATTTTCAGGAAAGCAGACTGCAAGACAGCATTACCCTACAGCGAGCGAAGACATTCCCAAAGCGGCTATAATCATCCCGTTCAGACTCGATGAGTTTTCGTTATTCTGGATGGGTTAAAAATGCCCCAGAAGACTGGTAGCGCTTCGTTGACAAGTTATTACTCCAATTTCCAGTTGTCTCCTCTTACACATGTGACTTCCTTGTTTTCTCGGCTTTCCTACATAAACAGGTGGAAGCTTTGCAAGGTTCGTAACATGTTAGATCGACAGAGCATGGTAATAAAAAAGATAACCTGAAGTCGTTTTTCTAGGCCATCTCATAAATCGCGAAGGACTCCACCCCACGCAGGAACTTGTAGAACTTCTGGAAGCGCTGCTTAGACATCTGAGGAAATTTCTAGGGACAGTGAATTTCTACAGGTGTCATTTACCTCTGGCAGCAATACTACCTCAGGCAGCAGCGCTCACTGATGGCCTCGCAGGAAAAATCAAACAGGGAAACAGTTGCTGAAGTGGACCTAACCGTGAGAGCATTGTCCACGAGCATAGAGGACGAGGAGCTTGCAGTAGTTCAGGTACAAGACCCATAAATTCAAGTTGGAACATCACTCACTCCCTGGCTCACAGAATAAGACGAGTCTTTGACTGCTTACACCAATTGTCTCACCTAGGGGTATGACCCTTGACGAAATTGGCAACAGACACATTTTGTGTGGCGAGAAGTAGGAACAAAAGTGTAAACATTGGACAAAAGCGTGTGCAGCATGTCAGAAGAGCAAATCAGGACCTCACGCACCCTGTCCCTACACCAATTCGACACCCCTACAGGCGGACTACACCGTGTTCACTTAGACTTGGTTGGGCCCATTCCAGATTCAAATGCTTATAAGTACTTTCTCAGAGCGATTGATCGTGTGACACATTGGGTGGAACCAGCAGAATGTGTTGAACTTGTTGGGCCATTTAACACGTAGAAGTCAGCAGAACTAGTTCCCAGAGTACAGAAACAGAATAGAGTAAGGGAACAGGAGAGTGAAATTATCTAGGGTCGTGTGGAACGGTATTGCTAGAGCACATGCAAGTATTAACATGAGACAGCATCTAGGGGCAAATATTTCGACACAACTAGACATTCATAAGAGTGTCACGTCAACACTTCTGCGTGTGAGTGCGAGTGAGCTCAGCAGATTATTGTTCGACAGTGCAGACCAACCTTTCTCCGTTACTCTCGTAACAACGCATACCGTTACCTTGGATCTCACTTTATTACAGGCGATAGATGAATTAATTATTTCAGAGAACGAACAAATTTCGGTACATCAAACGTTACAGCCGACCGAAGTGGCCGTGCGGTTAAAGGCGCTGCAGTCTGGAACCGCAAGACCGCTACGGTCGCAGGTTCGAACCCTGCCTCGGGCATGGATGTTTGTGGTGTCCTTAGGTTAGTTAGGTTTAACTAGTTCTAAGTTCTAGGGGACTAATGACCTCAGCAGTTGAGTCCCATAGTGCTCAGAGCCATTTGAACCATTTTTTTCAAACGTTACAGCATGTACGGAAATATCAAGAAACGGTTCAAATGGCTCTGAGCATTATGGGACTTAACTTCTGAGGTCATCAGTCCCCTAGAACTTAGAACTACTTAAGCCTAACTAAGGACATCACACACATCCATGCCTGAGGCAGGATTCGAACCTGCGACCGTAGTGGTCGAACGGTTCCAGACTATAGCGCCTAGAACCGCTCGGCCACTCCGGCCGGCAAATATCAAGACAAACGTAAACGGTTTTTACGATCAGTGTATCAACCAACCACTAGTGACATCTGGGTACTAGCATTTATTTGTGCAGTTTACTCCAAAAAGGAAGTCACTCTTTCAAGAGAAGCAACTATTCACGAAATTCCCATGGAGTAGATTCGTACGAGGAAACAAGAAATTTTGGAGTGGACAGTGTATGCATAAACAAAGTACCAAAGCAATATTCAACTTGAATAAGATTCTTTTGTGGTTACGGGAACCAAAGGTTCAGAACAAATATAAAAATGGAAAATAGTTGACTAGGTTAAGGAAAACTATAATTCGGGATTTTTTTGTATTAAAGAGAAGTGTTTCAGTAAGGGAACAGGGAAACGAAATTTTCTAAGTTCGAACGAAACGGCATTCCTCAAGCACACGGAAGTATCAGCATAAGGTAGCTGCTAGGAATAAACATTACGACACAGTTTATCACTCACAAGAGTGCGATTTCAACACTTCTGTTTGTAAGTGCGAACAATCTCAGAGGAATATTGTTTAACGGTTGCAGACCAACCTGCCTCCGTTACCCTTGTAAAATCGTGTTAGAAACGCTAAAGAGGACGGACGCAACACCGCATACTAGGGGGCTCGTCACAGCAGTTAAGACACTGAAAGAAACTGCAGAAACAAATGTAGTAGAACGGAACACAACTCGTACAGAGCAGAACCGGTTCAGTCATGACGAATGACGTCAAAAAGCAGAGCCTCTCCTCGACACCATAAATACTCCATCTCATTAGAATGGAGTCAGTCCATCAGTAGGATCGATGTAGTTCATGTCGTTCACACTCGATTCTCTGATTATTGTGATGTGATATCTTGTGTATCAGACTGTTACAGTACCGGTCATACTCTTACGAGATGAATACCGATCGGTAGCCACGGGTGATAAAAGACAGCATCTAGTAGCAGCCCCCCCTGATGGATAGTCCACTGGCCTACCATCAACGTGCCAGCCAGGGACACAGACTGCTCTAAGCTCCAGCTTCGCTTGGGACAGATGACCTACCGACCTGTGGACCAGGATCAGCATTCAACACGACCTCACAGCATCCAACACTGTGGTCCATCTGATGGGACAACACGGGCAGTGACCTGGGAATGTCAGAGTACTCTCAGAACGGCGTGTGAGACAACATACATGTGCCATGGTCACTACCATCTCCGCACAGAGATTTGCAGGGCTGATGCAGCGAACTACAGCAACCTGAGCCAGCCACTGAGTTTAGTAGATTCTTTGCCTGCTTGCTAAGTCACCAGCCGCCGCTGAAGATACAGCAGTTAGTTGTACACAGAGAAATAAATGAAGTAATATTTAATTCTGTTTTATTGTGTCTAGCGACGCCACACAGGTTGCTCTGCATTCATCCTGGCAGAGGGGTTTTTAACCAATGAGCTGGCGACCCCTACAACGGCGATCCACTCACACACGTGTCAGTCACTGTGAACACGCCAGGGAAGCCTCTATTCTCTTCACCGCACCTCAACGAACAACAAATATTTCCTCCAGCTGTGTTCACACCCACGCGTCCGGACGAAGCACGGCACACCTGTTTCGGCCACCCCGCCGTCCACCACGGTAATTACAGGATTACATTGTGGACTGAGTGAAGTCAATGTTCTTTCTTTCAGCTGTGCTACGTACTATGGAAAAAGGGGTGGGGGTCGGAGACTTTGTGGAGACTGCAGGCTACGAAGCAATCAAAAATCATTACAAACGTATAGCCTCTGACAAAGTAACCTCCCTGACATTCTTTGCTTCCAGCACTCTGACTTAACTACTCAACTGTAAATATGTGCTTTTAGCTTGTGCAGTGTCATTAGCAATAAAATATGATTTGTCAACCATCATTTCCGGTTCGTGTATTTAACTTCCCTGCGGCGATAACTACAAATCCAAAAGTGGAAAATGTATGAAAAAATAAATACACAAATATGTTCATATTCATCCATTCCCTTTATTCACGCTTATATGTTCATATTTACGCAGCAAGGTGTCTAATAAATGTTCTTTCACTTTAGCAAAATTTTTTCTTGCCTTGTAACAATTATGGCACAGAAGCAACCTAAATAAGACCTTAACTCCAAGAGGATGTTTATTGTTTCCGTCAACACCGTTTCTTTTTTCGCTAAGAAAAGTTACGGCGTGGAATGCGCCAAAGAAACTCTTACGTAAAGAAGATTTGTCAACATTAAGACTGTCTCTCTTAATTGAAAAAATAATAAAATAGAAAGACAAGAACAAAAATAAAGGGAAACGCTGGTATAGCACATGCTCGCAACAGGTAAAAGTTTCGGATTCGAGTCCTGATTCGCCACACAGCTTTTATCTGCCAGGAAGTTTCAAAATTAGCACACGCTTCGCTGCGGAGTGAAAACTAATTCTAGAAATAATAATAACCTATCTTTCAGGAGTGCTAGCTCCGCAAGGTATGCAGAAGAGGTCGTGTGGAATTTCGGAGATAGCTGAGAGGTACCGGTGGAGGTAAAGTCGAGATATTGGATCTTGGTACAATTAAGTATAATTTTAAATGAAATAATCAATAAAAAGTTTTGCACGCCGAAAGAAATAGTTTGGTCAGTTAATCTCTTCCATCTCACTAGAGAATCATCATGTTTTAACAAACAAGAGAAAAATAACATAAGCGTATCCGGCAAGACAACTAAAAGTGAGCGAATGGAAGGTCTGTAGGGAAAGGTAATGAGATCACTACCAAAAAGTAAAAAAAAGGTAGCTCAGTGTGGCAAAGCATTTGCCTGTGAAACGCTAAACCCGCTGATCAGAGTTGCACCCCGCCACACTGTTTTGATCTGTCAGGAAGTTTCAGACATTTGTTAAAATGTCTAATCATGTTTCAGCATATTTGTGCCATGACCAGTCACCTCTTTTCTTCGGGTCTCATTTTCTAGAATATTAGGTTTTGTAGGACCTTCTTTACATTATTACTCAGCTCGCTAAAGTTATTTTCGTGGTACCTAACTTCATCTGTGTGCTCACCTCTTTGAGGAACATATACAGAACCATGGTACATGTTTCTAATAAAACGCGAGAGCACGTTGCAACCCCGAATTTCACTACAAAATTTCCTTACCGGAGTCTTTCTGTTGAACTTCAAAAGAAACAAATGAAGCACGAAGAAGTATTACAAAATCTTCAGCGAGCTGGAGTTATAGTGAGCAGCCAAGTGCTGCTAATGCGTAGACTGTTCGCTAAAGCTCTGAAACAACTAAGTTTCATCACAAAATCTTAGTTTAAATATTAAGCATTTACCTGCGAAGCAGCGGACACAGAACAATCTGTGCAGGCAGAGAGATAGTCTTTCCCGAGACAATTCCCACACGCAGCGGCATTAAGGTCACATAAGCTTGTTCCTGCCCGAAGAGAGAAGGCTAATCTTTCGTGATCATTCATACTTAGCAACAAAATTTGTAAGCTGTAGCAAATACGTTATGAGCCAGTTAGCTGAGTGAACGAAGAGGAATCCTGCTCGTGCCCCGAGTTACTAACAAACAGCTCGCTCAACAGTGCGGGAGAAAACTCTCTACGTGACTGCATTCGAGTGCAGTTGTGTCGGAGCTCATCGTGACTATTTGCAACAAGGCTGCACGATAACCTTTGGTGTTATGTTTGTAGAAAACGTGGAGGAAACAAAGGAATAGACAAAGCGTTTTATCTGCAACAGAATACTGCAAGAGCAAAGAAGCTTTTCAATAGGATGTGTAATCAGCGGATAAGACTTGTCCTGATAGACATTGTAACTTAACAAAACTATACGCATGTACTTAGGCCCGTTATCTCTCTCTCTTAAAGTCCTTCTTTGTAAATGTTTTACTGTGTATTGTACATTAGCATGTTAGTACTTGGATTAAAAACTGAATAGATTGCTTATATTATTTAAAAGAAATACTGTGAGATTTTTTAAATGAAACTTAACTTGTTATGACATCGCACTTGTCCAAACTGTACAACTTGTTCTTCCCCGGAACGAAATATTAATTTTTTTTACTTGATCTGCTACTATGACATAGACGAAGTAGGGGTGCTTTTCGGGTCATAGGTGGTTACCGTTTCGGCATCGTCGAAGTTAGTCATCTTCAAACGTTTGCAGTGGTACCAACCAGTGAAAACCCAGATAAAACCATTCCAGAAGTAGGAATCTGAAACTACATCGGATGTGAGAACTTGATGGCAAGCAGACCATACCGAAGCACCCTCCGCGATGTGGTGACGAAAGGCCGGATTTCATACTTGGGGCATGCTTAATGTGTAGTTATGCTTAACCCACGAGAGCCGCAAACTACGGTAGATCAGTATTCACTTGAATACCCTAGCAAAATTATTACCACTCATTTCAGATCTTTGTAGGACGTTTGAAGTGATTCTTTGAAATTTAGCTAGGGATCGCAATAAGTAAAGATGATGATGATGTTTGGTTTGTGGGGCGCTCAACTGCGCGGTTATCAGCGCCCGTACAAATTCCCAACCTTCGCTCAATTCAATCTCGCCACTTTCATGAATGAGGATGAAATGATAAGGACAACACAAACACCTAGTCATCTCGAGGGAGGTGAAAATCCCTGACCCCGCCCGGAATCGAATCAGGGACCCCGTGCTCGGGAAGCGAAAACACGACCGCGAGATCACGAGCTGTGGACGGTAAGTAAATTACCTGTTACTGGTGTAAATGGAAGGAACTATCACTCGTTTTAACATCTTAGTCTTTACCAAAGCAGCAAAGTTACAAAAATAAAAATACTGATAACCTCTTAAAGTTTGATAGATTCAAAAGTGACATTTCTCATGGTGGCTTGTACTGGCTCATGTGTCTGTTATACATACGGGCGCTGCAGTTCTCAGATGAGTTAAGTTGAATCGTTAAGCGGGTAAGCAGTGGAAATATTAGTGTTACTATTCGGCCATTTAATCAGTGGTGGCTAGTGAGTATACATTCAGGGTCTTCACAAATTTTTAGATTCAGATAAATCTGAGAGTGTGAAATTAATAGTAGCATCTGCTCTATGACAGTTACGCTTATCAACATATTTATACAACTACAGCCACTGCCAATAATAATAATAATAATAATAATAATAGTTATAACAATAATAATATGCATAGCTTGTCTGAAAAAGGAAAGAATTGTTTTTGTGGAATTATCATGTTTTGTGCATAAATTAAGTACAGTTTAGGGCAAGAAGGGAATAATGTTTAAGCTTCCACTATTCCCCGTTTCGCATTTTTGTGTAAGTGGGAGTTTCTGTGCTTTTTTTATTTTTTCGGATAAATGTACAAGATCACTAACGCTTATTAATTAACGAATTAACTTCCGGGCTGACAATGAAACATTTGTACGTTGCACCCACACAACAACTTAGTTATTGTTGTTGTGGTCTTCAGTCCTGAGACTGGTTTGATGCAGCTCTCCATGCTACTCTATCCTGTGCAAGCTTCATCATCTCCCAGTGCCTACTGCAACCTACATCCTTCTGAATCTGGTTAGTGTATTCATCTCTGGGTCTCCCTCTACGATTTTTACCCTTCACGCTACCCTCCAATACTAAATTGTTGATTCCTTGATGCCTCAGAATATGTCCTACCAACCGATCCCTTCTCTTAGTCAGTTGTGCCACAAACTCCTCGTCTCACCAATTCTATTCAATAACTCCTCATTAGTTATGTGATCTACCCATCTAGTCTTCAGCATTCTTCTGCAGCACCACATTTCGAAAGCTTCTATTCTCTTCTTGTCTCAACTATTTATCGTCCACGTTTCACTTCCATACATGGCTACACTCCATACAGATACTTTCAGAAATTACTTCCTGACACTTAAATTTATTACTCGATATCAACAAATTTCTCTTCTTCAGAAACGCTTTCCTTGCCATTGCCAGTCTACATTTTATATCCTCTCTACTTCGACCATCATCAGTTATTTTGCTCCCCAAATAGCAAAACACCTTTACTACTTTAAGTGTCTCATTCTCTAATCTAATTCTCTCAGCATCACCCGAGTTAACTCGACTACATTCCATTATCCTCGTTTTGCTTTTGTTAATGTTCATCTTATATCCTCCTTTCAAGACACTGTCCATTTCGTTCAACTGCTCTTACAAGTCCTTTGCTGTCTCTGACAGAATTACAATGTCATGGATTTTAATACCTATTCCGAATTTTTCTTTTGTTTCCTTTATTGCTTGCTCAAAATACAGATTGAATAACATCGGGAAGAGACTACAACCCTGTCTCACTCCCTTCCCAACCACTGCTTCCCTCTTAAACTGCCATCTGGTTTCTGTACAAATTGTAAGTAGCCCTTCGCTCCCTGTGTTTTACCCCTGCCACCTTCACAATTTGAAAGAGAGTATTCCTGTCAACATTGTCAAAAGCTTTCTCTAAGTCTACAAATGCTAGAAACGTGTTATGTTGTACTCCTTTGTTAAATATTCGCTTATAATCATGCTTATTTCATTTTGTCACTTTCTCAGTTTTCTCAGTCAACGGAACTGGTCTACGAGGCTATCGTTCCTTTGGGGATAACTTTTCCTGGTAATTTTCTTTTCTGTTAGCACATGAAACAGGTTCATGTTGACACTGCACACGAAAGCCGATTCCTGTAAACATAAACTGCCGCTTGTGGAAATGATCAAATTCGAGTAGTTCTATCTAACAATACGGTAACGTGACTAGAGTACAAATGAGCCATTTGGATCCCACATTTTAGTGAGAAAACTCTTCGGCAATGTTCATGTATAAAATGTGGGCCTACAGGATAGATGAACCTGACCCAACATAAGATCAACAGATGTCAGAAGCACGAATAAAGGGTACAGTCTCACAATCGACGATGATGTGCTTTACGGTACTGAGCGCCTCGAATGGATAACGGTATGATAAAATTCAAAACTTAATAAACCGTAACTCATCCATAATCCCACAAAATAGGTTTTTCTGTCACTATAGCTATGACATATACCGATGTCCGCTCTAATTTTATTATATGGTGAATGAACTGGCGTATCTGAGGAGTGTGCTACGGTCTAACGGAATTTACGTCAAGCGAACGGGGATAAAAGGTTGGTGCAGTATGCTACGATCTGGTAGCATTGCCGTAAACTTTTCGTTGAATGGTAGGGGCTAGATGTGCACGCCGAAGATCACGCACGTTGTTTGTCAAATTGGGCCTTAAGGCAATTACGTCATGCCAGTTGCGCATGTGCAAAAGCTCCTTAAAACGTGGAGAGGTAACCCTGATGCCGCGTTCCACGGTGTCTACGGGTGTAGCTATGTAACATAGTGCGGTAGATTTAGTGCCGTGTATTTCAGATTACTGCATCTACATCACGCGTAACAACATTCAAAGAGAAATACCCAATGAACCTGTAAGGTGCCAAAAATTAGGATATTCACGTGCTCTTGTGTTCTTACACAACAGCCGCTACTGCACGTACTTGTGTATTACATTCCTACGAATTACAGTCCCCTAAGAAGTGACAAACTGACAAACATAGTTTTCAGGCGATGGTTATTTAATTTCTGATTTGTTACTTTAACAAAGCTTTAGTTTGAAATGATGTTTAGGAGATAACTATATTGAAGTTTAGTGTGTCGTATTAGCTGACGATGTAAGAAGGGTGCAAGGAGAAAACGTGTAACACTTCCGCTGACATCAGCATCAGCATCCTTGGAACACATGATATCAGCATCATATTTTCCCGGAATCGCTGACGCCAGCATCCAGTCCCTCAGGCAATGACATTATTCCCGGAATTACCTTCTCTCACCCCCGTAATCTTCCCCCTATAACCAATAGCTTTACACCGGTAGACTCCCAGCACCAATGGCGTGCATCACACTGCTTTTCAAGAAATTTTAATTTTTATGGTTACACTGCACGAACACCGTTATTTCTTCGATGTCTGTACTTAAGTCCAGGTCTCATGTGTTCAATTGACGAGACGCCTGCATTGAGTAAAGGAGACTTTCAAGTGGTTCAAATGGCTCTAAGCACTATGGGACTTAATATCTGAGGCCATCGGTCTCGTATACTTAGAACTGCTTAAACCTAACTAACCTAAGGACATCACACATATTCATGCCCGAGGCTAAATTCGAAACTGCGACCGTTACAGCAGCGCGGTTCCGGACTGAAGTGCTCGACCACAGCGGCCGGCAAAGAAGACTTTAACAACTCTGTTTTTGTAAACACCTGCACTGTCCAGTCACCCCGACCACCTGTCAAAAGTCTGAATAATCACCTTCGGAAAGTGGACCGCTGCAAGACGTACAGGAAGAGATCCAATGAGTTTCTGGAAGATATGGACGGGGATGTGGAGCCTTGCTGACTCCAGTAATGTGGCCAGCTGTGCAAGGTTTCTCGGTGTAAAGTCCCTAGCGTGAACAGTACAATCGACGTGGTTCAATAGATTCTCGATTGGTTGCCAGGGGAGTGCAATAAACTCATCTTACTGTTCTCTGTACCATAATCGTACAACGCAACGTACATGACGTGTTGCATTGTTCTGTTAGCAGATGCCATCGTGCAAAGGAGAAACAAACTGCATGCAGGGATGGACATAGTACACAAGGGTAGACGCATTCTTCTGTTGATTCACTGTGCTCCTCAGAATGACAAGATCGCATAGGGAATGCCACGAAAACATTCATCAGGCAATCACACTCTTTACTTTCAGATGTTTCACGTTGTACACGCCAACGGCCATCTCTCTGATGCAGCATAAAATGTGAGTCACGTGAAAAGGTCACCTGTCGCCAGTCAGTGGCCGCACAACTGCGGTACTGGCGTGCTAATTTCAGCCTCCGTCACTGATGAACAGCAACCAGCATGGATGCATGAACCACGCGCCAGGTGTGGAGGGTCATACGCAGCATCGTCCGTTTACTTGTCGTTGACGAGAACTGTTGGTAGCCCTTTTGTTCATCTGGACGGTCAGATTCTCAACAAGTGCACATCTGTTCGCCCGGGCACGTCTATTGCAGCCGTTATTCACCGTATCTATAGCCTGTGGTGCACCACAGTTGACTTGGCGTCGATTGTGGTTAGCACTATTTTGACATTCACAGTGAACTTTAACATAGCGGTACGCGAACAGTTTACAAACTTAGTCATTTGGGAAATGCTTCGACCCTTGGCCCGAAAACCAGTAATGTTGATGCCCTTGTGGACGTAACATAAATCGCTCTGTTTCCGCATTACGACTATGACTGCATCGTTTCCGGCGTCCCCCCTCCCTCCCCCACCCCATACTGGCACACTTTATATACTGTCCAGAGCTAGTGCTACGTCTTGGCACCTTCCATCTGTGAGTGGTTATTGCGTTCGAACACAGGAATGCTGCTGAATACTTCGGAATTCTCAGTACGAATATAATAAATTTTCTTGAGACCGAGAACCTTATTCCGACGAATTCCAGCAGCAGGATTTTAGAACATATATTGTGTTCTAACATCATGAATTACCTCAAAGGAAACGGTTTATTGACACACAGTCAACATGGGTTTAGAAAACATCGTTCCTGTGAAACACAGCTAGCTCTTTATTCACATGAAGTGCTTAGTGCTATTGACAAGGGATTTCAGATAGATTCCATATTCTTGGATTTCCGGAAGTCTTTTGACACTGTACCACACAAGCGGCTCATAGTGAAATTGCCTGCTTGTGGAATATCGTCTCAGTTATGTGACTGGATTTGCGATTTCCTGTCAGAGAGGTCACAGTTCGTAGTAATTGACGGAAAGTCATCGAGTAAAACAGAAGTGATTTCAGGCGTTCCCCAAGGTAGTGTTATGGGCCCTTTGCTGTTCCTTATCTATATAAATGATTTGGGAGACAATCTGAGCAGCCGTCTTCGGTTGTTTGCAGATGACGCTGTCGTTTATCGACTGATAAAGTCGTCAGAAGATCAAAACAAACTGCAAAACGATTTATAAAAAATATTTGAATCGTGCGAAAAGTGGCAGTTGACCCTAAATGACGAAAAGTGTGAGGTCATCCACATGAGTGCTCACGAAATTCCAATCACCAACTTTCTCCTTCGAATGCGAAAATATTTTGTTGACACCGACCTACATAGGGAGGAACGATCACCACGATAAAATAAGGGAAATCAGTCTAATCTAAAAACCGTAAATTCTACTAAATACCTAGGTCTTACAATTACGAACAACTTAAATTGGAAAGAACACATAGAAAATGTTGTGAGAAAGGCACACCAAAGGTTGCGTTTTATTGGCAGGACACTTAGAAAATGTAACAGACGTACTAAAGAGACTGCCTACACTATGCTTGCCCGTCCTCTTTTAGAATACTGCTGCGAGGTGTCCTATCCTTACCAGATAGGACTGACGGAGTACATCGAAAAAGTTCAAAAAGAGATAGCGAGTTTTGTACTATCGCGAAATATGGGAGAGAGTGTCACAGACATGATACAGGATTTAGGATGGAAATCATTAAAAGATAGGCGTTTTTCGTTGCGACGGAACCTTCTCACGAAATTCCAATCACCAACTTTCTCCTTCGAATGCGAAAATATTTTGTTGACACCGACCTACATAGGGAGGAACGATCACCACGATAAAATAAGGGAAATCAGAGCCCATACGGAAAGATATAGGTGTTCATTCTTTCCGCACGCTATATGAGTTTTCAATAATAGAGAATTGGGAATGTGGTTCGATGAAGCCTCTGCCAGGCACTTAGATGTGATTTGCAGAGTATCCATGTAGATGTAGATGTAGATGTAGAATTAGCACCATTTCACCTAGCATTACTAGTGCGAAACTCAGTTTGCACTTTTCTCACATGATATACTGCTTACTATGGATGAAGGGCAACAGGCAGATTTTATGTTTTTGAATTTCTTGAATACATTTGACACCTTGCCCATTGCAGGCTGTCAACGAAGGGACGAACATGTGGAATATGTTCCCAGATATATGAGTAGCTCGAAGACTTCTAACGTAATAGAACCCAGTACATTGTCATCGATGACGAGTGTTCATCAGAAGCAAGGGAATCGTCAGGAGTGCCCCAGTGAAGTGTGGTAGGACCGCAGTTGCTTGTTATACACATAAATGATTTGGCAGACGGGATGGGCGGCAATCTACTGTTATTTGCTGAAGATGCTGTAGTGTACGGTACGGTGTCGAAGTTGACTGACTGTAGGAGGTTACAAGACGACAGACAAAATTTCTGATTGGTGTGATGAATGGCACCTAGTTCTAAGTGTAGAATAAAGTAATTTAATGCGGATGAGAAGAAAAAACAAACCCATTATGTTCGGATATAGTATTAGTAATGTCCGGTTTGACACAGTCATGTCGTTTAAATATCTGGGCGTAACGTTGCAAAGCGATATGAAATGGAACAAGCATGTAAGGATTGTACTATGGAAGACGAATGGTGGACGTCGGTTTATTGGGAGAATTATCGGAAAGTATGGTTCACTGTAAAGAAGACCCGATTTAGGAGGCTAGAACGACCCGTTCTTTAGTACCAGGTCAGATTCAAGGAAGACATCGAAGCAATTCAGAGGCGTGTTGCTAGATTTGTTAGCGGTAGCTTTGAACTACACGGAGATGCTTCGGGAAGTCAAGTGAGAATCCCTGGAGCGAAGGTGACGTTCTTTTTGAGGAACACTATTGAGAAAACTTAGAGAAGCGGCATTTGAAGCTGACTGAAGGACTATTCTACTGCCGCCAACGTACATTTCGCGTAAGGACTATTAACATAAAATACGAGACTTTGGGGCTCATAAGGAGACGCATAGGCAGTCGTTTTTACCTCACTCTGTTTGTTAGTGGAACAGGAAAGGAAAGACTGGCAGTAGTAGACGGTATCCTGCGCCACGCACCATCTTGTGGCTTGTGGCATATGTATGTACACTGAAGTTCAGAAAAAACAGAAGACCTTGAACGAACAGAGATACGACATTCATATTCACAGGACATACACATTAGTATGTTCTGCAGGAATGATTAGCATTCGAACCATGTCGACTCTCGGGTTCGACGTCAACATCGACTTTGCGGCACAACACCATCTAACGGTAAAATGTGCCTGCGGTTCTCGTTGTCGCTGTAAAAAAATGGTTCAAATGGCTCTGAGCACTATGCGACTTAACTTTGAGGTCATCAGTCACCTAGAACTTAGAACTAATTAAACCTAACTAACCTAATGACATCACACACATCCATGCCCGAGGCAGGATTCGAACCTGCGACCGTAGCGGTCGCTCGGTGTTGTCGCTACAAACCGAAGGTAATGGATCAGTGTGACTCGAGCAGACGTGCAGGAAGCCTCGCAGACGTATGCTCGAACCATGCCGCAAATCAGTGAGTTTGAAAGAGGGCATCCATCCGAGCAATTGCTGCTTGTGTGGGACTGGTATATGGAACGACGTCACTGTAGTCAAGAATGGCATCTGATAGCGTTTTCGGCCGAATCTAGTTACGTTTTGTTCGAAAAAGATGGCCACAGCTTGGTTCACCACAGACAGGGAGAGAGGCACCATAGTGACTGCATTCGTACAAGACATACAGCTCCAACTCAAGGCCTTATGGTGTGTGGTACTTTTGGGTACAACCACAAATCACGGTTAGTGAGTGTCCAGGACACTGCGACCAGTGTGACCTACGCGAATGACATCCTTTCTGCGCCACACACCAGACGAAATTTTTCAGCAAGACAATGCACAACCAGACGCTGCTGCATGAACATGTGCCTTCTTGGTGTCACAGGGTGTCAGCATTTTCCTTGGCTTGCCAGATCACAAGACTTGTTGCCAATCGAAAATGTGTGAGATATAGTGAAACGACGGGTGCAGCACTGCCAATCACCACAGATGAACTTTGGAACCAGGCGACTGCAGCATTGATGGACATCTTGCAGGTTACCATTCGCGCCTTAGATGCGTCAATGCCATCACGCATGAAACAAGCTATCAAGGCCCATGATGGATCCTGTGTCTACAAGGCAAAAGGACACATGCTGAACCGAGGTGACTGCAGTGCTAATCATATCTGCAGAACATACTAACGTACGTGTCCTGTGAATATGAACGACCTTTCTCTAGTCGTTCCAGGTATTCTGTTTTCTCTGAACATGAATGTAGAAACGGATGTAAAGTACCTCAACGCTAGACTTCGTTATCGACCCTAACATATTATGATAACCCCATCCACTGACAATGGCATTTATTTCCTCAGACGTCCTACAACCGACAGATGGTCTTGTCCCAAACGACGACAGAAAGATAAGTCTGGAGAAGTCATACCCAACATAATCGTCCGCAAACTAAATTCCATCGATCTTCCGTTTGACAATCAAATGAACAGTTCTTAAAGCAGCTCTCCGGGAGTAAAATTAATTGCAGTATTAACTGCCTTTCATTATACTTCCAATGCTTCCATCACTGACAGGAATTTTGCGTTACCATAGTAACTGAAAAGCCAAAGACCTTGCCGCAGTGGTGAACACCGGTTCCCGTCAGATCACCGAAGTTAAGTGCTTTTGGCTGGGCTATCACGTGGATGAGTGACCATACCATCTGCCGAGCGCTGTTGGCAAGCGGGGTGCACTCAGCCCTTGTGTGGCCAACTGAGGAGCTACTTGATTAATAAGTCGCGGCTCCGGTCTCGTAAACTGATATACGGCCGGGAGAGCGATGTGCTGACCACAAGCCCCTCTATATCCGCATCCAGTGACGCCTTTGGCCTGAGAATGACACGGCGGCCGGTCGGTACCGTTGAGCCTTCCAAGGCGTGTTCGGACGAAGTTTAGTTTAGTTTTGCAATAACTGAAAAACCGGTTGGCACATATCTCGTTCAAAAGAAGCCTGTCATCTCTTTCTCTTGACGCAACGCATCGATCGCTCACAGAAGAAGCCCTTGATTATTCAACTGATGAGTACTGTGATGGTCAACATAGATTTAAAATGAATTTATACTCTGGACTACACTTGTGAGAACATTTAAGCATATCTTTATCGATTTCCGGCAGTCTGCCGACACCCTCGGCGGAATTCACCGGTTACATGCAGTTGTCAGAACCATTCGCAATTCATTTAGATGATCCTCGGCAGATAAACAAGTTAACATTAGCGTCTCCGACTAAATTTATTCAAATGGGATATATACTGACATAGTATACTAGTAAGTACACTTCTATTATAGCCACATGGTTGTCCTGATAAATTCATACTATCAACGACTTTTAGGCATTAGTCATAAAGTCGAAGGCATCTGTTGAATAATAATGTCAGTTTGTAGCACACTTAAACCCCAAGAAAATAGTTGCAACCATTGCTACATAGGAAACTTACCTACACAACTCTCCTGCTATTAATCTGTAGTGTGGGTTGCATAGTTGTCGAGATTGACATATCTGTGAAAGGTTTACGTTCTTAGCGCAGCTATTGAAATGAGAATAAAACACCCTAGCGCGTGATCATCCGCTAGTTTAATTTAGGACTGTGCTTACTCTCCAGTACACGAGGCTCTCGCAGCCAGTAGATGAGTTTGAACGAGGGAATTAGTGTAGACGAGAAAAGATGATATTACATGAAACGTCTTGCAGATCTGTACTGTTGCACTTAGTTTCGGGTATACGCTGAACTACATGTCTACATTCAGTTCATACTTTGTTCTGACATTGATAAAACATTGAAAATGATTATCATTTAAGATCAGACTCTGAGTAAGTAAAAGCCATTATTCGAGCTCGGTGTTTAAGCTACGTCTGCTATGTTCATCCACGCTCCGAGCACCCTTCCTTACGCACCATAGTAATAATTAGAGACTCGCAATAGTGGCAAGTCGTTGACTTGGCGGTAATGAGCTCGACTTCTGAGTCAATGGTTAACATCTCACTCAGAAAACACTGCCATACGTCAGATTATTTTCGTTTCGTTTATTCGTTCTGCTAAAGGCAGAACAAATTTCAGTAACAAAGTCTTAAGAGAAGCTTTGCATCATAAGCCATCTCACAACCATGCATTATTCCACAATAATGGCTTTTGAACGACAAATAGACAAAAGTTATGAAAGCAATGAACACAATGAATAACGTTTTTCTATAACAAATCGGGAAGTAAGAAACGTATGGAATAGCAAAACTGCGTGCTCATTCATAGTTTTATTTCTGTGCCTACATCAAAAGACATATGCAGGGTGGTCCATTTATCGTGAGCGGGCCAAATATCTCACGAAATAAGCGTCAAACGAAAAAACTACAAAGAACGAAACTTGTGTAGCTTGAAAGGGGAAACCAGATGGCGCTATGGTTGGCCCGCTAGATGGCGTTGCTATACGTTGAACGGATATCAACTGCGTTTTTTAAAATAGGATCCCCCATTTTTTTATTACACATTCGTGTAGTACGTAAATAAATATGAATGTTTCAGTTGGACCACTTTTTTCGCTTTGTGGTAGATGGCGCTGTAATAGTCACACACATATGGCTCAAAATTTTAGACGAACAGTTGGTAACAGGTAGGTTTTTTAAATTAAAATACAGAACGTAGGTACGTTTGAACATTAAATTTCGGTTGTTCCAATGTGATATACGTACCTTTGTGAACTTTTCATTTCTGAGAACGCATGCTGTTACAGCGTGATTACCTGTAAATACCACATTAATGCAATAAATGCTCAAAATGATGTCCGTCAACCTCAATGCATTTGGCAATACGTGTAACGACATTCCACTCAACAGCGAGTAGTTCGCCTTCCGTAATGTTCGCATACGCATTGACAATGCGCTGACACATGTTGTCAGGCATTGTCGGTGGCTCACGATGGCAAATATCCTTCAGCTTTCCCCACAGAAAGAAATCCGGGAACGTCAGATCCGGTGAACGTGCGGGCTATAGTGTGGTGCTTCGACGACCAATCCACCTGTCGTGAAATATGCTATTCAATACCGCTGCAACCGCACGCGAGCTATGTGCGGGACATCCATCATGTTGGAAGTACATCGCCATTCTGTCATGCAGTCAAACATCTTGTAGTAACATCGGTAGAACATTACGTAAGAAATCAGCATACATTGCACCATTTAGATTGCCATCGATAAAATGGCGGCCAATTATCCTTCCTCCCATAACGCCGCACCATACATTAAGCCGCCATCTATCACAAAGCGAAAAAAGTGGTCCTGCTAAAACATTCATATTTATTTACGTACTACACGAATGTGTAATAAAAAGTAGGGGTTCCTATTTTTAAAAAACGCAGTTGATATCCGTTCGACCTATGGCAACGCCATCTAGCGGGCCAACCATAGCGCCATCTGGTTTCCCCCTTCAAGCAATACGAGTTTCGTTCTTTGTAGTTTTTTAGTTTGATGCTTATTTCGTGGGATGTTTGGCCCGGTCACTATCAATGGACCACCCTGTATATTACGTATCTACTAGTTTACGTACCTGGCACTGCCTGCGTATTCATTTTCCCAATATTTTATTAGGGACGAAAACTAAAAACGAGCTGTGTTTGTCGTGTAAAATGAAAAAATTTTCATTTCCATGTGTTTGTGAAAACACCTTTGAAATTAAGAAACAACCTTAGAAAGAAATTTTCGTAATGCGAAAATGTATATCTACATTATACTTCTCAAATACGCTTGGCGCCACTGCCTCACCTGTCTTAAATTGCAACTTTGTGAAGTTCTCTATAGCAATGCCTCTATATAGCTCTAGAGACGGCTGCCATTTTCGCCTACAGTCTTTGTGCTAAGCAGTTAAAAGCTGTGAAAAGCACTGCCAGGTTCAGGGATTTCTTTAAGTTGCCTCGACTGTAGGGCTATCTTAGTACTAAAGAATAACGTCTCAAAACTTCATGAATGACGTGGCATTTTTTCAAGCATCTCTGTTTATAACGTCATGTCTGTTGAACTATGTGTCGTAAAATGGTATATTTGTGTAGGTACATTCAGCGGCATATGCGGATGTGGTCTCAAAATTTTATTGTGAATAGAGTTAGTAGCACATAAGTACTAAATTTAAACGCCGTACTAGATGGAGCAGATTTTTACGTCTCTTATTGTTTATGACTACATAACTCCTGAACTTTTACGGGGAGTGCTGCATTATCATGTTCTTGAACAAATCGGCAAAGGGTCCCTCTAACACTCCCAGCTATGCAACACCATCGGTAGAACCTAAGCGCCTTTATTGAGCACTTTAAAAATGTACTTCTCAGAGCTTAGACACCGATTCAGCCTAGTAACTGCTCTACCATCTGAATTTTACGCAACCCATTCGACACATCTTACGTGCAGTTCCACCAACTTCAGGAACTACAGTAGCTGGGAGACTAAACTGGTATCGAATTTTCCGACGGGTATATTTTGAAAGTGCCCAGCAAAGGTGCATGGGTTGCCCCAAGAGTGTTGCCGAATTAAGGGGTCCTAGAGAGAACGTTTTGCCGTTTTATTCACCCAGATGATAACGGGCACCCCCCCTCCCTCCGTGCCCCGGGATCACGCCACAATATGACGTGGAACAGGTGCGACGAAATAGCATAAAATCTCTCCGCTGCTTTGGATCTCGATCAAACTTCATCGAATGGTTTTGAACGGCCCCTAGTGGCTCTACCTTGTACACCAGAGCAAAAATTGCATTCGTACTACATTCCAAAGGAGTCAGATCAACTTCAATGGAGTTGCAGCTCCACTATGTCCTTAGAGTAGGGTTGAAACGTCCAAGAGGTGGCAGCAGTGGCAAAAGTTGTCAAGAACGTCGTCCTGTTGCTTATAGAACGGCAAACTGTCCTTTTCGACAGTGAAATGTGTGGGAGTCAACACACCTTTTAAAACACCCCCTGAGACATTTTCGCGTCGAATCTGAGTAGCTGTGTGTTTGAAATGTTTCCTTCGGCCACCCATAGGAAAACTGCGTCATTTCAACGCTGGATGTCCAGTTCTTACCTGCAACAGAGAGGCGGCAAAAGACGAGATGAAATGTGAGTGAGAGGGGTTGTGACGACCTTTCCGTCGTGTGACAGTTCAGCGGTGGCGCTGGGCAGAATTGTGGTGAAATTTTGTGCCAATGTCACTTCCTTAACCCAGCTTAAAGCTCACATGTACGTCTAACAAAGCTGTGGCCTTCTTTCGCACTTTTAGACACCCATCTGTTTGAAATGTCTCTCGGACCTAGTGTCATGTTGCAGGGCACCATGCTTTTGCACAATGATAGAAGAAGGTTTTAGGCACCTTTAGCCAAATATCAAACTTATGCGTCAGAACAGTAGATAATTACGAGGTTTAGAGAAAGTGATCCTTAAATTTTGTTTCGCAATGTATGTTACATATAATTTTAATATTTTTGATGATGTATTCGCGGAGTAGACAAATGTGCCTTCTGTCATACATCCTGTAACAGTTTCTTTTCACAAGAAGGGGACAAAGACTTGATAAAAAAGATCGTAGTACTAGGAGCGCCCTCTCAGCAATATACGAGCCGTTCACAACATCATTAGCAACGTTAGAGTCATTGAGGTGTGCTCAGATTATTTTGTGAGTAAGGCGCCTCTTCGCGAAAAACAGGAAGGTCTCGTTCAAGTCCCCACTTTGGTACAAATTTCCATTAGTGAAGACGTAGTCATTGTAATGGAATTCAGCATTTCTGAAAGGTGCCGGCCGGTGTGGCAGAGTGATTCTAGGCGCTTCAGTCTGGAACCGCGCGACCGCTACGGTCGCACGTTTGAATCCTGCCTCGGGCATGAATGTGTGTGATGTTCTTACGATAGTTAGGTTTAAGTAGGTCTAAGTTCTAGGGGACTGATGACCTCAGACGTTAAGTCCCATAGTCCTCAGAGCCATTTTTGATTTCTGAACGTTAGTTCTATGTCACTGATTTTATCCTCATGGCCGCCATTCATTTCGCGCCAGAGACAGCAACTCACTTGGTATCTAACATTGACTAGAAAGATTACTCCACATTTTCAGTCTTGTGGCCCCTCTTCAGGCCATCAGTAATAAACGGCTGTACTTTTGCGTCGAACGTTTGTTGTCGTTCAGTCGCTCGATCGGAAAAGGTCGTAAATTCTCCGACCTCTTACTGTGGTCTAAAGTACGTGATTGCTTCGTACATGGACAGAAGCTTAAGATCATAAGCACTCGATTTCCATTGAGAAGTGGGAGCTTATGCGAGACGAAGTGTTTACCAAGAACCACAAAACCGCAGCAAAAGCTGTCTGACAGGCATCACCTGCAAACGCCAATGCAGGGTGCGCCCGAGGTGCACCATGGGCTGGGCTTTGCATCGCTATATTAAAAGCAGCCTAATCTCATTTGACAAGTGGACAGTGACAGTCTTGCTGACGCTGTGCCACTGTAGCTGAAAAGGGGAGGATATCACCCAGGTATGCAAAGCAGAATGACAGTCCCTGCAGCACAGCGTCAATGAACCTCGACCTTGTTAAAGGCATTGCTGAAATCGAATGTCATAAAGATTCTCGAAGAACTCGAAAGTAGCGACTGTAGCAGTCTTTGGAATATCTCCATCCGTCACAGGAATTTACAGAAAACCCTTTACATAGTCCAATACGCTGAACACAGTTGTATCACTGACAAGATACTTGTATTTCAATATCAGAGTCTCTGGATACGCATGTGGAATTCATCTTGCTTTTAAAAAAATGGCTCTGAACACTATGGGACTTAACTGCTGTGGTCATCAGTCCCCTAGAAATTAGAACTACTTAAACCTTACTAACCTAAGGACGTCACACACATCCATGCCCGAGGCAGGATTCGAACCTGCGACCGAAGCGGTCGCGCGGTTCCAGACTGTTAGCGCCTAGAACCGCTCAGCCACTCCGGACGACCATCTTGGTTTTAGCGCGACTAATCACCACCTGAGTTTTAGCGCTAACCTTTTTGAGTACCCCATGGAGGAGTTAAGCCCGAGGACTACAAGAAGGGCGAATAACATCTGCCCTGAGCACTCAGTTAACTTCGCCTTTTCGATTGCGAGATTCGTGCCGTATCTACCTCGAGCCAGGTGGTTGGGTAATGAGTGGAAACTAGTCAAGCAATTCCGCATATTTGCTTTTTGCCGCCTGCAATAGTTTGGCGCTATGAATCGCTGCACTAAGTCGGAATCCATTAGTAGAAAGTCCGGTGACACTGTTAGCGAGCTGTGTATTTGCTGCCTCAGATAACAGGGTGGCAGGATAATGGCTGGAAACTGGTTGAGCAACTCGGCGTATCTGCTGTCTGCCTCCTGCACTACATTGGCGCTATGGGTCGCTGCAGTGCGTCGGCATCCAGCAGTGGAAATTCTGGTGACACTGTCGACTAGGTGTGCATTTTCTGCCTCGGGTAGCAGGTGGTAACACGCCAGGAAGTCGACTCCGATTACTGGTCCCGTGACATCCCCTACAATGAAATTTCAGACAAGTCACGGAGCAGCCTCACGGAGCTCAATACATCGCATGCCGTAAGTAGCTATCCGCGAGTCGTCAGAAATTCAGAACGAATTTGGGGGCCGGCAGTTGAGTCCATGGGAAAATTTCAGAAATATGGACCCGTATCCAAAAAGGAATTTCAATTTCGTCACTAGTAGAGAGACGCTGAGAGACTGTCAAGTAATCGGATGTGCCTATGTCAGAGACTGCCACTGCCGTCTACATAAGGGCAAGGTGAAGTGCACTTGTGCACTTGATCCCCAAATGAAGCCAATACTTTGCAGGTGACAGGACTGCGCCACTTAGAACGACGAGCTTTTCTGCAGTACCGATCTATATTATAGAAACTGCGTCGAGCTAGCAGCTCACTCATTTGCTTAGCCAGATCGTCCACTTTGTCTGCCGTCCGCATCGCTGCTGATACGAGACACTGTCGCGTGGTGCCCCAGCAGTACCGATTGCTGACGTCATTGTTGCATCCTGATCCTGTGAGACAGATCTGCAAGGGCCTCCAACAGACATTTCTGGCTGAGATGCTACTACGGCTTTAATCTGACCCGAAAAACGCCTCTCCCAGAGCATACGAAGTCGTGTGTTGGGTACAGTTCCCGCATCAAATTTACTACGCTGGTGCCTCAAGGGAAGGGCACCCACACCCGGGGACAAGGGTGCCGCGGCCTCTTCCCAGTTCTCAGTGCAAGAGAAAAAAAATGTATGCAGGTTTTTAAAAGGGTGGGAAATGGAATTTTTATATGGCTACTTACAAGTCCCATTTGTCTTCCAAAATTTTAAAAGTACTTCATACACGCAGGTATAACCTGTTCCCATCCCCCATCCATAAAAGCTATGCCTCAGGTACTGCGACGGCTGACTGTATCCGATGTCTTCTTGCGTTAACGCTTGACGCACACGCTCCACCTGTGATGCAGATAGTTGGTGAATCGACTCTGTCTTTATTTACAGTATGATTCTTCTGAAGGAGGTGCTGGGATGACGTCTTCAGCATCAGCCACAGAGTGCTGTTCGATCTGTTTGACCAACAGAGCAAACATCGTAGAATCCGTAGTTACTCTTGCTTAATGAAAACTAGCTTCCACATGCGCAAACCAGAGCGCCGTAATGTGACGCCAAAATCGTGGCTGTCGAACAGCAAATAGTGACACTGTCGAAACTTCAGTGCCTGTGGTGTCTTTCATTTTAGAATTTTGCGAATTCTGTAGTTAAACTCTAGAGTTTATGCTTCTTCTTTTTAGTATCTACAGGCTGACCACATGACGGTTGACACTGTCGCAGTGGCTTTGGCAATATCTGTCTCGAATTCTTATTTATGTATGCAGGTACGTCTGCCAAGACAGAACACAAATTACTGCCACTCATGTAAGATAAGATTAGATGTACTTTTCGTTCCATTGGACACATAGTGAAGAGACCCTCCAGGAAGTAAGATACGTCAGAAAAACCACAACACGCAATACATGCTACGAGAGAGAAGAGGTATGCTAACGTACCTTCCACGGATCTCATGTAAAATGGTGCTCATGGATGTAGATTAAGTTAGAAAAATCTTACCACATTCTCATTTAATAGGTAATAAGTAACTTACTACAAAACATGTAAAAGTTCATTATACTGAGGTACGTATTCTTACGCTATTGTAACCGTGGATCATAATTCTTCCAATGAATCTGTCGGGCATATGTCTTACTTGCGATTAGTTATGTATGGTTATTCCAGTTTGAATCGCTCCGTAAGCATTTTCTTAGATACTTTCTGGAAGTAACTATTTCCAATCGTCTGTTTCGTTGAATATCTAAAAAACAGATGTTGGAGAGACAAACATAGGTACAAGGAGGGTAATTGCTTGGATTACAGAAGAAATATATCAATTGGTCGACGAAAGAAGAAAGTGCAAAATTCTGCAGGAAAAGACAGCAACACAAAAATATAAATCCTTTAGGAATGAAATAATTAGCAAATTCAGAGCTGCCAAGGTGAAATGGCAACGGGAAGACGTGAAGAAATCGAAATACAAATGATCGTCGGAAGGACGGACTCAGAATATAGAAAAGTCAAAATAACCTCATGTGAAATGAAAAGCGAGGGTGGCAACATTAACCCTGCTATTACTGCAAGGTTAACATGACATGAAAAGGAATTGTGTTCTTCCATAACTTTTTTTCTATTTGAATGACATTATTCCAAACTTGAGGACTTTATTTCTATAAACATTGCAAATACCTTGAAGTTCAAATTTAATTAAATCCTTTTCTCCCCGTGCTAAAACTTAATTTGTAGTTCTTTTGTTCCTTGGGTATACATGACCTGGGCACTCAAAAATTCACAGAATGTACAAATATCATAGGTCATAGTCAAGTTCTATTTCTACATGCCTGAGGTACATTCATGACGGTTTCTTATGACAAAGTAAACATATGATTCCTTACTGTTGAAATGTGTGACGGTTACACAACAATGCAAGTTGCTAATTGCCATTAAATTATTATAGCACATTATTACAAACTGTTAGCATCTGTAAGAGCTCTGTGGGATAAGCTGGTGGAAATACTTTCAGAACTATATAGTCCTAGCTTAAATGTAACCGTGGATGAGCAACTGAAGGCTTTCCAAGAATGTTGTCCATTGAAACAATATATATCGGGCAAATCCTCAAAATATGGACATTTTGTGACAGCGCTAGTTCAATTGTTTCGAAGACACAAATCTACATAGGAAAATTACCCGGAAAAACACCAGAGAAAAATCAATGTATGAGGGTTGTCATGGATGTGACACATGATGAGCTAAAAGGACAGTTTCTTCACATCATATGCATCAGGCCGAGCACTTCTCAAAAGACGACTTGCAGTGCTGGGGAAAGTGAGAAAAAATAAGAACAAAATAATACTATATCAAGCAAAGAAGATGTCCACTCTTCGAAGTTCTTTATTACTGAGGATATCATGATCGTATCTTACGTTCCAAGGAAGAACAAACAGGTTGTCGTGATTAGCACAACAGTGAGGCAGTAAGCAACAGAGAATACACGAAATTAAAAATGATATTGGACCACAATGCACAATCTCGTGCATCAGGGGTAGTGGGGAGGGACATATATTCTGGTTTTAGGGAGCTTCCAGTATGTACAATGTTGCCGGCTACAATACTACTTGGGACACTCAAAATTGGTATTCGGAGCTCCCCTGTGTACTTTTATACTTTCCCATTATAGCAATATTTTTATACACTTCAGTTTATTTTTATTCAGCCTGATTATTCTGGCTATTAATGTAAGCAGTTTATCAGCAATTTTAGAACACCAGTCGTTTATAATATAAGTCATGATTTGTTGTCATGACAACCAAGTAATTGAAGACTGTCGTAGCCCCTGCAGGCGCCATCTGCCGAGAGATGCTTGTATTAGTCTTAGGGATCTTGTACGGTTTCCTACTCACAAGGGGAAGGCCTCAGACACGGTCAACCGATTCGGCTCAAATTTGGCAAATCGCTTGTGTACAACCTGAAACGAAGGAATCTAAGATATTTTGGGTCAACACCCCCGCAATTTTGAGAAAATCACCCCTAAAGGTTATTACGAGCAATCGACTCAAAAGTGGAGGGATCGATGGATAATTGTAAATAGAGCATTTTTCATCATCAGGTATCTTCTCCATGATGATCACCCTTTCCCTGACACCCTTAGTAAGGCCAATCACTTTGCCTCCTACCTCTCTGATGTACTTTCCATCCCCGATGATCCCCAGTTCGATTAC
Organism: Schistocerca serialis cubense; assembly: GCF_023864345.2. Lineage (NCBI taxonomy): Eukaryota > Metazoa > Arthropoda > Insecta > Orthoptera > Acrididae > Schistocerca > Schistocerca serialis. The sequence continues at coordinate 328,547,491 of NC_064641.1, read as the reverse complement.
TCCCTCTTCCCGGATGTCCGCGATCGAACTGACACCTCCGTCCCTCCCCTCGCTCCTGGTTTCCAGTACTTGGACAACATTGCACACACGGAACTCAATGCCCCTATCACTACACAGGATCTCATTGCTACACTCCGCGCAAAACGCAACACCACTCCTGGTCACGATCGTGTCACCTACCGTCACCTTCGTGAAGCTCCTGTCTCTTTCCTCTCCACCCTGGCCAGGCTCTACAATGTAGTCCTGTCCACTGGTTACTACCCCGACCTGTGGAAAACCTCCCGTATCCTCATGTTCCTTAAACCTGGCAAACCGCCGTCCGCCGTCTCCTCCTACCGTCCCATCAGCCTTACCTCGGTCTTCAGCAAGGTCCTGGAATCCATCCTCACCCAACACATCCACCAGCATCTCCGCCAGCACCGCCTCCTTCCCGTTACCCAGTGTGGCTTTCGACCATCCTTCTCTTCCGACGACCTTCTCCTTCACCTCACTCATCTCCTTTCTGAACAGCTTAATTCCCGTCGCTCCGCAATCTTCCTCTCCCTGGACCTCGAACGTGCATATGACCGCGTATGGCATTCCAGTCTCCTCTTCAAGCTCCAAACCTTCGCCCTTCCCATTAACTACGTCCGTCTGATCGGCTCCTTTCTCTCCCGCCGTCCTTCCTATGTCACCATCCATAACACAGATTCCTACACCTTTTTCCCCTCTGCCGGTGTGCCCCAAGGCTCCGTCCTCTCCCCCCTTCTGTACCTTTTGTACACGGCGGACATGCCGCCGCTGTCAGCCCCCGTCCACCTTCTCCAGTTTGCCGATGACACCGCCTTCCTTGCCCTTGCCCCCACCCTACAGCACTCCCAACACCTTCTCCAATCCCATTTTGACCGGTTCACCGCTTGGTGCAACCAGTGGTTGCTCAAGGTCAATCCCTCCAAAACCCAGGCGATCATTGTAGGCAAAACCACCCCTTCCTTCCGCCTCCTTGATTTCTATCTCACCATCTATGGCCGTCCTATCGCCCTCACTCCCACCCTTAAGTACCTTGGCGTCACCCTCGACCGTCGCCTCTCCTGGACTCCCCACCTCCGGACAATCCAAGCCAAGGCACGCTCCCGCCTCAGTCTCCTCAAGCTCCTCTCTGGCCGTACGTGGGGTCTGGACCCATCCACCATCCTCTACACCTATAAGTCCCTCATCCGCCCTATCCTTTGTTATGCCCATCCGGCTTGGATCTCCACCCCCCTACCTTTTATAAATCCCTCCAAATCCTTGAACGTCATGCTCTCCACCTCGCCTATCGCATCCGTCTCCCCTCCCCCACGCGGATCCTGTACAATCTCATCCCCTTCCCCCACCTCCTCCTTTTCCTTGAAAGGATACGGATCCTGTACACCTCCTGCAAACTCGATCCTCCTCACCCGCTCGTCTCCCCGATCCTCTCCCACCCCCGCCCGCTGCCGCGCCTGTATTCGCACGTCCCACCCGGTCTCCATCTCTCCACCCTCCTTACCCTCTCCCAAGCTGACTTCCGCCAGCTCCCCCTCCCTGATGATGCCCTCCTCCCCTCCATCTACTCCTGCTATCAACTTTGACCCTGCCCCACCCCCCACTTCCGGTGTCCTTTCGTTTGGGCACCCTCCCTCCCTTCTCTTCCCTTCCCTTCTCTTTCCTTTTCCCACGTCCCCTCCCTCCACCCCTCTTCCCCCGGGTTTCCCCTCCCCCTTCCTCCCTCCCCCCTTTCTCCCCTGCCCGTGGCATCTCTGCTCTCCCCTCTCGCTCTCCCACTCTCCTTCCTCCTCCTCCTCTCTTGGCAGGTCCCCGGACTCGCACACGCATAGTGAACATTCGCGCGCCGGAGATAATCGACATCAGTATCTCGTGTGTGTGCTTCGTTTTGTGTTTCGTGCAGTTACGACTCCACTGTTCACATGTGCCATCGCCGTTCTCCGTGTTTTGTGCGCCGTGTCCACAAGTGTTAGTGTTTTTATCGTCCAACGTGAACGGCTTCATGTTTATTGTTTTTTTTTGTATCTCCATTTTTTGCCCGCCGTTTTTTGTATTGTCTGTATCACCTCTGTCTGGTTATTGTTCCACTTAAGGCTGAAGAGCAGCGTAATGTGCTGCTGCCAGTCCGCCTGTATAGGTGATTAAAATTACAATAAAGGAAAAAAAAAATCATCAGGTATGGGGTCCGCAAACGCAAAGTTTTCCAACTGCCGCTTCTATACCCACATGGTAAACGAGTTTCGCCGAAAGCGCCGGCACGGTAGCTCAGCATGTTCGGTCAGAGGGTTGGCAGCCCTCTGTATAAAATAAAAAAAAAAAAACTGAGCTAATCGATCAACAACGAACTTAAACGGATGTCTTACGACGTCCGCCCCGAGCAGATGCAACGAACAGAAGCGAACAAAATGAGATAAAAAAAATATATATCGCAACGGATAAGGTAACTGGCTGGAAATCGGAGAACTCGGGTTCGAATCTCGAAGAAACGTATCGGATGTTATTCTTTTCGTTCGTATTTTTCCATATCTCAATTGATAGGGATAGGAGGGTTAATAAGGCAAGTAAATCAATAAGGAATGATAATAATAAGATAGGCAAACTAATTTCCCAAACGCCGTGAGTTAGTGAAGTATTAAACTTTTAAGCCTTGCCACATGAAAACAACTCCGAGTAAGAGAGCTGCGAATTCCTCACGAGGAATCACAGATAGCCAACCGCGCGACACTTGTTTACAGCGAGACACGGACAGAATGCACGCGGGGAGAGTTATGTTGTCCCGGTTGCCTCTTCATCATTTCATAGTTGTGAACCTGCAAGAGTGAAGGTGTCCAGCACGAGCCTTATAGAAGTCAATCGGAAAGAGTTTTTTTCCTCTCACTAGGCTGCCGCGAACCTAGCGGATACATGTGGTGATTTTTCCATCGTTAATGCGCCGAATGAAATACGTTTTGTGAATGAATACAGTGTTCTCCCGTAAGTAACATATGACGAGTACTGTATGTAGTTTGTAGTAATTAGCTCGTCTGTTTATGCCGTAGTTCAAAAATGGCTCTGAGCACTATGAGGCTTAACATCTGAGGTCATCAGTCCCCTAGAACTTAGAACTACTTAAAACTAACTAACCTAAGGACATCACTCACATCCATGCCCGAGGCAGGATTCGAACCTGTGACCGTAGCGGTCCCGCGGTTATGCCGTAGTAACTATTTATTGTTTGTTGTGTCATATCTTTCAGGTGCATAATCTTTTCAGCACGCAAACGGCGTCACTTTTGACTGGCTTTAATCGTGATTACGTGATCAACAACGATCAAACGGTATAGGAGTGTCGGGTGTACATTCGACGCACGTTATCGCATTAGGGAGAAAAACGAATCCTTGTCGCAGTTGGTAGTAAAAACAAATTAACACATTCGTACACTGCACAATATGCCATCACAGCCTCTGGTAAAGTGTTGCCTAAGGTTTTCCTCTGTTTACAAGAAACGAATGTTACATTTGGTCCTCGGGTTATAGAAGAGGTCAATCGTTTAACAGACTTGGTGAAAAATGTTTTCATTACCTGCTCAAAATCTGGGCGACTGACGAATGCGACTTACGGAATATTTCTTGACAATGTTTTAAAACCATACGTTTCTGATAACAACTTTTGTTTAATATTAGATTCCTGGAGTGGACAAATTAATGCTACAATATATGACACAATGTTTATAGATGCGAGGGTCAGCCGACGTGCGCAGTAAAAGTAATACCGCCAAACTGCGCACCTGTGTGCCAGCCGTGTGATGTTATTTCTATCGCCAGGTTAAAAACATTGGAGGCTTCAGAATTCCAGTGTGCTTCTGGAAACCCAGCGGGAATTGCACAACCGCACGGATGCGATAACTATTCACAGCATAATGCACAACCAAATTTCAGCGCCGATTTTTCAGGCAATGATATCGTATGCGTGGTACGCATCAAAATTAATTCCCGAAAAAGACATATTTTTAAATGTAAACCAAGTTTGTTTTCCGCCGACTCTTCAGAATGAACAGTGTAGCTGTCGAAAGACTGCATTCATTATATATTCTTGGTACCGCGAGTATATTTGTTTCAAATGTTTATATGACAAGTACCATCCATCTAGTTGTTCGAAGAAAAGTGAGGACACGTAACAGTGACTGGAAGAGCCATTGTAAAGTGACCTGGAGCAACATTTTAATTGTTTACTATCCCAAGAGGTTTGAGAAATTTATTTGCCTACGTTATTATCATCATTCCTTATTAACTTACTCACCTTATTAAACCTCCTATACCTAACAATTGAGATATGGAAAAATACAAACGAAAGGAAGAACATCCGCTAGGTTTCTTCGAGATTCAAACCTAGGTTCTCCGATTCCCAGCCAGTTACCTTGGCCGCTGCGCTATCGGCGCTGTCGGCGAAAAGCGTTTACCATGTGGGTACAGAAGGTGCAGATGTAAAAGTTTCTTACCTCGATTTCTGGAAAAGTATGCGTTTTCGGATCCCATACCTGATGATGAAAAATGCTCTACTTACAATTATCTATCGATGCCGCCAATTTTGAGTCGATTGCTCGTCATAACCTTTAGGGGTGATTTTCTCAAAAACGCGGGGGTGTTGACCCAAAATATCTTAGTTTTCTCCGTTTCAGGTTGTACACAAGCGACGTGCCAAATTTGAGCCGAATCGGTTGGCTGTGTCTGAGGCCTTCCCCTTGTCAGTGTGATGCGCGCAGCCAGACTACACCTCCGGCATGTTACTGATGTAGAGACTTTCTGTAGCCCTTATCCCGTTTGGTTTGCATTGGACTGCGCCACATGCCGTAATCAGTTAATCTGCTGATTTTTCCTCACTTCTAGTGTGGCTTGTCAAGGGAAAAATCAAATTAGGTATCTTTTTACAAGAACCCTTCTGTCATCCTCTATTTTATAGGACACCGCTCAGTGTTTTTAAGGCTTTGACAGGGGATATTTACATACTGTGGTATTTGTATGCACGGTATGGTTCAAATGGCTCTGAGCACTATGGGACTCAACATCTGAGGTCATCAGTCCCCTAGACTTAGAACTACTTAAACCTAAGGACATCACACACATCCATGCACGAGACAGGATTCGTACCTGCTACCGTAGCAGCAACGCGGTTCCGGACTGGAGCGCCTAGAACCTCTCGGCCACCGTGGCCGGCTATATGCGCGGTATCTCATGTACCTTTAGCTGTCAAACATCAGTAAGTTGTTTTATATTCTGTTGGGAATCCAATCTCACTAAATGGGGTCGCGCCACTGTAATGATATTTTTTTTTTTTTCCGTAGGTCCAGCCGAAGATGCCTAATTAAAGATCAAGCGCCTCACTTGGAAGTAATAAAACATTTTAACACTGCAACCAAGACTGCTTGTTTCATCACTCCTGGCTGCTCCTTACACTGAAGCCAGAAAAGTACTTCCACGAAATGAACAGTCAGTGTATATTTCAGAAGAATACAAGCAGTCCATCAACGCCAAGCTGCGGTGACAAGCAAAACTGTAAGTGTGCCAGATCCATCAAGTTGTGATAACGAGAAGATCAACGAAGTCTTCAAATTGAAACAAAGATGTTAGTAAAGCTCATATTAGATACCAACTACTCTGACAAAGGAATTCTAATTAAAACTCTATTCTAACCTTTCCCATCTTTGATATTTTATACGCGAAATGAAACAGCTCATTGAGGGACAGAGCTTACACCGTTATTGATATTGTTGGCTAGTGTTATTGTAAAATCTATTTGTATTGTAAAAAATAAATATACATTTAAAATTATAATAACTGTTAACAATTTCTAATCATCATGTGCTTAAAGTATCACACCGACAGCATATGTGTATAATTGCTTTTTAAGGCAGTTAGCAGGGTTAAGAGATCAATGGAAAGCCCACTGTTAAGCGCGGAGAACTCATTTGTGGAAAAGAATACCGGGAGTCTCCATGAGGGGAAGACTTGACTGATGACGTGATAGAAGAAGAAACCGGAATTGATGTAGAAGAGATAGGGGGTCAAGTATTAGAATCAGAATTTAAAAGAACTTTGGAAGATTAATGATCGAATATGGCAGAAGAGGTAGACAACTATCCGTGGCAGTTCCTAAAATCATTGGCAAAAGTGGTAACAAAACGACTATTATAGTTGGTGTGTAGAATCTATGATATTGGCGACTTATCATCAAACTTTCAGAATAATATCATCTACATAGTTAAGAAAACAGAAACAGCAGAGAAGCGTGAGAATCAGCTTAAGAGATCATGCATCCAAGCTACTAACAAGAATAATGTACAGAACAATATAAAAGGAAAATGAGAATCTGTTAGATGACGATCACTTTGACTTTAGGAAAGGCAAAAGCACAAGAGAGGCCGTTCTGTCGTTGCGGCTGATGGTGGAAGCAAAACTGAAGAAAAATCGATGAACGTTCAATTGTTGGCCTAAGAAAAGCGTTAGACAATGCATTAATGCAAGGTGTTGGAAATTCTGAAAAAGTAGGATTGAGTAATAGAGAAGACGGGTAATACAGGGTGAGTACCTAACATTACTGCTGGATGTATTTCGTAAACCACATCAAATACTGACGAATCGATTCCACAGACCGAACGTGAGGCGAGGGGCTAGTGTAATTGGTTAATACAAACCATTAAAAATGCACGGAAGTATGTTTTTTAACACAAACCTACGTTTTTTTAAATGGAACCCCGTTAGTTTTGCTAGCACAACTGAACAAATAAACAAATACGTAATTAGTGCCGTTTGTTGTATTGTAAAATGTTAATTACATCCGGAGATATTGTAACCTAAAGTTGACGCTTGAGTACCACTCCTCCGCTGTTCGATCGTGTGTATCGGAGAGCACCGAATTACGTAGGGATCCAAAGGGAACGGTGATGGACCTTGGGTACACAAGAGACTGGAACAGCACATTACGTCCACATGCTAACACCTTTTTATTGGTCTTTCTCTCTGTGAAATCGGTTCGTCAGTATTTGATGTGGTTTACGAAATAAATCAAGCGGTAACGTTAGGTGACTCACCCTGTATACTATGTACAACAACCAGCAGCTGGAAGGCCATGAACGAAGTGCCGGGATTGAAAAGGTTGCACGACAGGGTTGCAGTCTTACACCCTTATGGTTCAGTTTGTAGGTGAAAGGAGCAGTAACGGATATAAACGAGAGGTTTAAGAAGAGGATTAAAATTCAGACTGAAATGATCTTGATGTACAGATTCGCTGATGACATTGCTATCCTCTGCGAAAGTAAAGAAGAATTACAGGATATGTTGAATGGAAAGAGCTGTCTAATGATTATAGAATATGGCTTGAGAGTAAATCAGGATAAGACAAAGGAAATTAGAAGTAGCAGAAATGAGAACAGCGAGAAGCTCAAAGTGAAAACTGAAGATCACGGAGTAGATGTTGTTAAGGAATTCTGTTACCTCGGAAGCAAATTAACCCGTGACAAACAATGCAAGGAGAATGTGAAAAGCAGTCTAGCACAAGCAAAGAGGCACTCCTAGCGAAGTGAAGTCTACTGTTATCTAACACAGGCCTTAATTTGAGCAATAAGTTTCTGAGAATGAACGTTTGCAACACAGAATTGTGTGCTAGTGACTCGTGGACTATGGGGAAACGTTAACAGAAAAGAATCGAAACGTTTGAGATTTGTCGCTACAGAAGAACGCTGAAAATCAGGTACACTACTAGATAAGGAATGAGAAGGTTCTCCGCAGAATCGGCGAAGGAAGGAACATATGGAAAAGACTGACAGTAAAAGGGAACAGGATGACAGCACATGTGTTAAAACGTCAGGGAATAGCTTCCATGGCACTAGAGCGAGCTGTACTGTAAAAACACTATAGAGGAATACAGAGACTGTAGTACATTCAACAAATGACTGAGGAAGTAGGTTGCAAGTGCTAACCTGAGACGAAAAATTAAAAAAGAAAAAAAAAGAAAAAGCCTTCTCTCAGGCAAAATCAGAGGAACATTACGTACTACCTACATAGAGCTGAAGCTTAGGCCTATGCTTTGGAAAAGCGAGAATCCATTTCTTACAAGAGCTATGAATTACCTTGTTACTAGCTGTACTTTGATGATAAAGATTTTGCAGGTAGAAACAAACTCATTTTCGGCGGAAAACCATAACAATTCTCCTGACAGCAGCTATGAAATTTCTGCTGTTCTTGTTGCGTTCTTGCATGATATTTAATATTATTTAACGTGTGTTATGTGAATGCAGGAGCGGGAGAACATAGCAAGAAAATGGAATAAATTGAAGTCACATGCCGTGTAGTAGGGTATAGTATTGGACTAGAGTGTTGCTGGTTAGCAGGGCCGGTTAGCTGGCGAGCAAATCGCAGCTGGAGGCTACTGCTCTCGCACCGGTTATTTATTGCGCACTCATAGGAGGCAATGAGGAAACGCTGAGGCGGTCATTTAACAAACGACATCGAACTTATGTTGACATTGTGTGGTCAAACTGGTATACTTCTCGCGTCATACGGAGAACGAGGTACCTTGCAAATTAAATACCGGAAAGTCATGGATTCTTTTAACATAATTGTCTCAGCTGAGAGTATTTTTATGGTTCTGATCAAAGAACTATAATTTTAAAATACGTTAAAACAGGAACTGATACAACTTCTTTGGGCGGTGCCAAGCCGCATGTGTTGATAGTCTGACTTCCACAATAATTTAGAGCGATCCTATAAAGATTATTATGATGGTAGGGGGCCAACGTTAAAGAAATTTTGAAGTATGAACCGGAAAAAATTCCAGAAAACGAATTTGGTACATGCAGTGAATGATTAATGATATTACGATAATACATTGCACCCCATTTTGTACGACCATAGTGATTATTCCTCGAAGTGAAAATAGTTTATCAATGTGTTTAGTGTCTCAAAAAGTGTCTTGAGTGAAACAGATACCTCACCCTATTGTGGGATTCGAGGAATAGACACTACTTCGAAACCACGCAACCAGCAGTTACGGGAAAACCGATATGCAATATCCCGTAGTTTAAGTAACGGCCGTCTATATGGATAGGTCGTGCAGTGCAAAGACAACAGTCGAGAACGTATTTTGAATTCATTGTGCTATTACAAATAATCGTCTTTGGTGTAACAATTCTTCCTCTAAGTCGAGGAGCGTCCGTCATGACCAGTTGCTCTTACCTGTACAACAGATGGGTCGTCATGGTGTGTATCCTGTGGCATTACGACGTGTGACTGCTTCGTGTGCGAGAATTAGTGAAAACACGTTTCGACGTGGAAACAGTAACGACTGTTGCCAACATTAATACACGCCTTTATGGTGAAACATATTTGGGTAAAGGCAAACACGTAACTATGTTTTTGATGGGTAGTAAGATAAAAGGTTCATATTGATAATCGAATTTTATACGAATACGAGCACGAAGATTGATATCTAGGATGATTCCCTCTCTATTTTCTGCTTCTTTTTTGCGATGGAAGGAAGTTCAAAAAACAGTTAATGGTATAGCAATTTTTCTGTTTGGGCCACAGGCGCTGCCATGAAGTTATTTGATTAAATTCTGTGTCCCGTAAGTAGATTGTACGATTTACGTGAAAATGATGTGGAACGAGTCACCTTACATGCTACATACGTGTGAGTTGTTTGTATTTTTGGCTACAACTGCGTAGCTGCGACAAAGTGAACGGTGAACGACTATAGATCAGATGATTACAGAATTTATTGTACAGTAGTAATACTTCCGCGTAGCTGATACTTTTTTCAGGAAATTTATCTAAAATACATATAGCATGCAATTAGATGAAAAAGAAGCGGTGAACCAGTGAAGAAAAATGGTCCGCAAAAAGAATCGATCACCAGTGAACTAGGTCCCAAATCTGAACGAGTATGCCCTCCTCTATATCAGCAATTCAGCAATTCAGAATTGTGATCATAATTTTATCGTAAAATTTTGCAAAACTATTAAAATTGCGTACAGATGACACTAAAACCGTAGCATGTCTATCAAGAACTCTAAAAAAATGTATTTATCTCGAAGGTTGGGTGCCACTTTCACAAGTAGTGAAAGTGGGTACGTCATTATTGCAATTATATCATAAACTGTTATCTACAGACGAAGAGATCGTGAGTGTTTTCTGTAGAACTCTGGCCTAAGTATTCAAAATTGTGATCAATATAGTTTCGTCAATTCGGCAATTTATTTTCTCAGAAGATTAAAGTTTTCTCGGGCTGTATCGTTTCTTATCTGGAAATTCTACAGAACAACTCAAGTTTTGTACAGAGAACTGTAGAACTAAATTACAGTTTGTCTATCAAGAACTCTAAAACAAATATTCATCTCGAAAGACCTGTGCCAACTTTACGTGACTCGTATCTCGACGAATTGTTATTAAAAATCGTACTTTCAGCTTCCTGAAAGCTACTGTCGCACCGACGTAGCTACGTTACACGTCGTTATGTTACAAGCTATAATATGGAGCTATGTTGTCACAGAGGGTTTCAAGTCCGTCAGCGAAGTATGAAAGTCAACCAATTAATGTGCATGACACACAATACTTCAACCGATATTGACAACGGAGTAAAATATTCTTAGGCATTACTTTTCAGCACGCCTTCGTCATATCGGCACAAAAAACCGTCATTAGGGTTTTAAAGATTTTTTTCCGAAATTCTGGGGATGTATTTCAATTTTGTATAGAGAACTCTAGAACGACATAAAATCTATCAAGAGCGGAAAAATAGGTGTATTTCTCAAAACTCGGAATAAGGAAGGAAGGGAGACTGCGCTTAACGCCCCGTCGACATCGAGGTCATAAGAGAAGGAGCACTGGCTTGGATTGTGTCACGGATGGGGAAGGAAATCAGCTGTGCACATTCAAAGAAACCATGCCAATATTGTCATGGAGCGATTTAGGGAAATCACAGAAACCCGAATCTGGATGGCCGGACGCGGATTTGAACAATTGTCCTTCCGAATACGAGTTCAGTGTTGTAACCACCTCTCCACATCGTTCGGGCAAGTCGGATGCCAACTTAACAGTAATTCAAATTATGGACAGAGACCTCTAGAACTATAGCCTATAGCCAGCTGCACAAGTAGTGAAAACGGGTCCCTCATGATTGCAGTTTTCTCATAGACTGCTATCTGCCGAGAAAATGCTATTAGAGATTTCAGTATAACATTAGACGAAGTATTTGGAATTGTGATCACAATTCTTGTTTGAAAATTGGCACATTTTACAATATTAAAATATCTTGCGTACTACTGCTTTCTTCGCAAAATTCTGCAGAACGATTCAGATGTTCCACAGAGAAGTCGAGTATTATAGCACATCAAACAAGAACTCACAAACACAATTGAAATTTATTGAAAGTCGGGTGCCAACTTCACCAGACTGAAGCAGCCGCATCATGAGGCTACTAGAACCATATTAATTCGGTATACTTCTTTTGGTTATGCTAGAATCGTATTACGCTGGTATACTCTTTCTGAATATTTAACATAAAGGACGTCGTACTTCTAACGAGACACAAGGAAGATTCAAGTGTGTATGGAAGTATACAGACAACCAGTGCATGAGAGTGTCATAGAAGGGTAACCCATGATACTGTTACCGTTTCCCTCCGCCATAGACTGCAAAGCAGCTTTAACGGTATTTGTGCAGATGTAGGCTGTCGCAAGTAATGGAGCTTCCTGTAAGAAGACAGTGGCGACTTGCGAATTAACCTGTAGGGAATTTGGTGCTGCAGTGTTTGATAGTTGACCTGAAAGCAAATAAATCTAAATATTGCTCATTACGCATCAGCAATAGCGACGGAAGTCTTCCGGCATAAGAAGTCACCTTCATTCTGCCAATGGTCTTGTCAAAGAGGAAGAAGGAAATGGCAAAGGTTTGGGTTACTCTCTTGCATTTGGGATGGAAAACTAGGGCTAAAAGGCGAAAGAATCAGCAATGATCAAGGGCATGAGGACGCAGAAGGCACTGAATTAAAGATACATAACGTGTATGCATAGAACATGTGGCCTGTAATTGAAAAAGTGTCATGAAGATCTCTCCATTGGCAAAAGATTCATTACTAGTCCCCCCATCGGATCTCCAGGACGGGACTGCCAATGGGTAGTTGACCATGTGAAAAATACTGAATAACCAACGAGAAGACAAAGTTCTACGAGTCCTGGCGTAGAATGTAAGGAGTTTGAACGTGGTAGAGAAGCTAGGAGTTCTGAAAACGGAAACGCTAAGGCTCGATTTAGACATAGCTGGCGTCAGTGACGTGAAATGGATGGAGGACAGGGATTTCTATTCAGATGAACGTAGAGTAGCACCAACAGCAGTAGAAAATAGTATAACAGGTGTACAGTTTAGAATAAGCAGGTAGGACAGAGTGAATTACTGGAACAGTCTGATGTTCTCATCAGAACCGACAGCAAAGGAACACCAACAACAATAGTTCAAGTGTATATGCCGACGTCGCAACAAGAAGATGAAGAAATAGAGAAAGTACATTAGTATATTGAACAGGAGAGAAAAATCTAATCGTCGTTGGAGATTGGGTTAGAAGAAAGGGTTACAGGGAAATAAGGGCTTGGTAAGGAATGAGAGAAAAGAAAGACCGATTGAATTTCAGATGGTAATAGCGAATGTTCTGTTCAAGAATAACAAGAGCAGGAGCTCAGTTAGATTACATCATGGTCAAGCTAGATTCCTAAATCAGATATTAGCTCTAAAAAGGACAATCACAGAAGTTGAAAAGAGAAACATAGGTATAAGGAAGGTAACTGCGAACAAATCATGATTAATAGAAGAAAGTTGATCGATGAATGAAGAAATTACTAAAAATGTTCAGGGAAATTCAAGAATACTGAAATGTAGGTAACTTAGGAATCAAATAAATAGGAAGTGCAGGGAAGCTAGACAAATGGCAACATGAGAAATTTGGAGAAATCGAAGAAGGAAGTGATTGTCGGAAGGACTGACTCAGCACACGCAAAACTCCAAACAGCTTTCGTAGAAATTAAAAGGAAGGGCAGAAACACTTAGAATGAAATAGGAATTCCAATGATAACTGCAAAGGAGAGAAGAGATAAGTGGAAAGAATAAAGTCGGTGCCTCTATGTGCGGGAGGACTTATCTGATGACTTGACAGAAGAAGGAACAGAAGTCGATAGGAAAGAGATAGGGGATCCAGCATAAGAATCAGAATTCAGAAAACCTTAGGAAGACTTAAAATCAAATAAGGCAGAATTTCTAAAATCATTGGAAGAAGTGGCAACAAAATTTTCGGAAAAAAATAATCGACAGAATTCCCAAGATTGCAATAGCCGGGAAGTGCGAGAATTACAACATCAGCTTAACAGCTCATGCATTCAAGCTACTGACAAGAATATACAGAGGAATGGAAAACTAAATTGAAGATGGGTTAGAGGACGATCAGTTTGGCTTTAGGAAAACTAAATTCACCAGAGAGGCAGTTCTGATGTTGCGGTCGATAATGGAAGCAAGACTCGTTCATAGGATTTGTCGGCTTAGAAAAAGCGTTCCAGAATGTAAATGTACAAGATGTTCCAAATCCCGAGAATAACAGGGGTGAGCTGTAGGGGAAGACCACAGATATAAAATATGTACAAGAACTTAGAGAACAATAAGGGTGGAAGATCAAGCCCGAAGTACACGGATTAAAAGCACTGGTGTAATCTTTCATTCTGCTGTTCAGTGCGTAGGTCGAAGTAGCAATGACGGAAATAACAGAAAGGTTCAAGAGTTGAATTAAAATTCAAGGTGTAAGGATATCAGTGTTTAGATTCACTGATGATAGCTATCCTGAGTGAAAGTGAAGAAGAATTACAGACTGTGTTGAATGATATGAACACTGTAATGAGTTCACAATATCGACTAAGAGTAAATCGAAGAAAGATCAAAGTAACGAGAAGTAGCATAAATGAGAACAATGAGGAACTGAACACCACAGTTGGTGATCACGAAGTAGTTGAAGTTAAGGAATTCTACTATCTATCTCGCAAAAAACCGCAATGGACAGAGCAAGGAGGACATGTGAAGCAGACTAGCACTGGCAAAAAGGGCTTTCTTGGCCAAGAGAAGTCTAATAGTATTAAACAATGCTCTAAATTTAAAGAATAAAATTCTGAGAATGTACGTTTGGAGCACAGCAGTGTATGACAGTGAGACATGGACTGTGGGAAAACCGGAACAGAAGAGAACAGAAGTACTGCTGATGTGGTGCTACAGGAAAATGTTGCAAACTAGGAGAACTGATAACGTAAGGAAAGAGCTTCTTCGCAGAATCAGTGAGGAAAGTAATATATCGAAAACACTGTCAAGGAGAAGCGACAGGATGATAGGACATCTGTTGAGACATCAGGGAATAACAGCATTGGTACTTGAGGGAGCTGTAGAGGGTATAAACGGTAGAGGAAGACAGATATTTGAATACATCCAACAAATAATTGAGTAGTTGCGGTCATAGGCTCAAAGTGGTACTCTGAGATGAAAAGGCGGGCACTGCGGCACAAGAGAAGAATTCGACGCGGGCCGCATCAAACCAGTCGGAAGACAGATGACTAAAGAAAACCAGGATAGATATCCTCTGCACTACGTCAGATTCATTAAACACCCTAATATACCTGCAAGTGAGTAACTGGAGCCAGCTAAAGGTAGGATGTATAGAGCAAAAGGATATGTCAGGCTCAGATTCATTTTGCATGTATATTGAGGGAAAGTAGATCCACCCACGATAGAACTGGTTTACTGAACACTACTACTGATAACATAGCTTTACATGATTGTTTGTTGCTGACCTGCTAAGCAGTCACATCAATTTATATGATACGGTAGATGGCTATAAGACTTCTAGGAACTTCTAATTAGGTTACTTTTGTAGGCCAAAAAGAGAGAGAATTCTTGGACGTGAAAAGCAAATTAGATTTCAAAATCCGTAAGACGGCTCTTGGAGATGAAAATACTACATCACAGACTTTGGTTTTAAAGGGGAATTTCTTAAAGGCGAGAATATGGGAAAAAGCGGTATCATCCGCGAAGAATCGGCCAACAAAACACGTTCGTCAACAGATCACAGTATCTTACACTTGTCTCGTAAAATGACGACAACAACAGAAAATTGTGGATGTTTGCGGCAGATATTCTTTCCAGGTACCATTCATGAATAGTATGAAGACAGAAGATACTAACAGCTGGGGAAAACCACATGACAGTTTTTGGGAGTGTCGCTGCGAGAGCTAAACTTAAAGGCAATGTGATCCATATACCATAATTGGAAAGTCAGTTCATAATTTATACATTCGACGAAGATCGTTCTGTCGAAATGAGGGAGCGATAACAGAATTTGCAAACCGCAATCAGACGTGAATTTCGTAAACATTTTAGGTCACGTACATCTGAAGACCTGTAAGGGCTTGTGGCACATAGAAGTGATGTTTTATTTGATGTAAATAGTGCATCTTCACGCTATTAAGGGTCTAGCATGAATTGAGCCTATATTAAAGCTTCTGTGGGTTCGCATACAGATATTAGACAATTGATATCGATTATACGCTCCGCTAATATAAAACGATAGAATGGCGTGTGGTAGGTACTCTGTATTATCTCTTTATTAATATGAATTGCAAATTAAGTATGTTGAGGATTACATAAGGAAGTGTCCAAACCCATCATTATTCATTTAGGCTACAGGCACACAATGATCTCTCTCTCATCGTCGCTGCATCAACGGATAGTCAATTTGCCATCTCACTAGTCTCCTACTGGGCGACTGGCAGGAGATGGGTGGGGTGAGCAACTTTGCTTCTGGTCTAGGCAGTTCGAGGCCTATGCTCTTAATGCGTTTATCCATGCATGGTGCGAGCACCATACGTCTACATGCGCGGGGTTGCTAGCTGGCGCCGGCCGAAGTAGCCGTGCGGTTAAAGGCGCTGCAGTCTGGAACCGCAAGACCGCTACGGTCGCAGGTTCGAATCCTGCCTCGGGCATGGATGTTTGTGATGTCCTTAGGTTAGTTAGGTTTAACTAGTTCTAAGTTCTAGAGGACTAATGACCTCAGCAGTTGATTCCCATAGTGCTCAGAGCCATTTGAACCATTTTTGCTAGCTGGCCCTCATTCGATTGTCGTAGCTGGTGGAGCTGGGTTAGTTAGAGCACGCGATGTGAACGGTAGACACTTCTCGCTTTAATGTATCTGTATACATTTAATCAGACTGCACATCGCTGAAATGGAAGCGAATCCTCGAGTAAATTTTTTCTCTGACTACACTGTGGTTTTACCTGCCCACTCTATCCAACCCACCGGCATGGACACATATGTGAACGTGGGTAGCATGGAGGATCAATGCCGCAGCCATCGTTTCCTTATGTTCATACGCCGGTGGAGGGGAGGATCTCAATTCGCTTATTTCACGTGATGGCGTTGGCTGAAGCTTTGTGATATCCACAAAAAAGAATGGTTCAAATGGCTCTGAGCACTATGGGACTTAACATCTATGGTCATCAGTCCCCTAGAACTTAGAACTACTTAAACCTAACTAACCTAAGGACATCACACAACACCCAGCCATCACGAGGCAGAGAAAATCCCTGACCCCGCCGGGACTCGAACCCGGGAACGCGGGCGCGGGAAGCGAGAACGCTACCGCACGACCACGAGCTGCGGGCTGTGATATCCACACACATAAATTTGACTGTCCATACACATGACAGAGAACGCAAAGAGGATATCAGGTAGAATACTTTTGCATGCTACGGGGTCATAACACAGTATGGCGATTCATTTAAGCATAGACGTTGCAATTAATACAATGCTATCCCAGCAGTGGTGGAAGTTTCCATCCCCCAAGTGCTACGCAATAGCAGTTGAAGGCAGCGGCAGTGGCGGTTGGGGGCTGGAATGTGTGCGGGATGGCTACACAGAGTAGCATGTACGCGTGCATGGTAGCTGCCGGTTAATCAATACGACGCAATGCGGACGGTTGGAGGGACCTCTTCCATAATTTAGCTCTTTTCAAATCAAGGGTTTCCGATTGTCCGTGGTGCTTTCAAATGGTTCAAAAGGTTCTAAACACTATGGGACTTAACATCTGAGGATCAGTCCCCTAGACTTGGAACTAATTAAACCTAACCAACCTGTCGGCCGCAGTGGCTGAGCGGTTCTAGGCACTTCAGTCTGGAACCGCGCGACCGCTATGGTCGCAGGTTCGAATCCTGCCTCGGGCATGAATGTGTTTGATGTCCTTAGGTTACTTAGGTTTAAGTAGCTCTAAGTTCTAGGGAACTGATGACCTCAGATGTTAAGTCCCATAGTGCTCAGAGCCATTTGAACCATTTGAACTTAACTGACCTAAGGACATCACACACATCCATGCCCGAGGCAGGATTCTAACCTGCGACCGTAGCAGCAGCGAGGTTCCGGACTGAAGCGCCTAGAACCGCAGGGCCACAACGGCCTGCCATGGTGCAGCAACAGCTCAGTTGCGGTTTGCAATATTTATTTATTGTTGTTCTGTATGTGTATGTATCTTCTTGAAAAGTGTGAGAAAACCTGCAGAATAGCTACGAAACTGAATAAAGTGTCATACGTTGGTGTGGTTGTAGGGCATGAACAGTGGTGTTATATTTTGTTAAACATTTAAAGTCCCTTATTTGAATTTTTCTTGTGGCCATCTCAAGTGCTAAAGACTGCCAATTTTGCTTGCGAGAAGAAGACAGAGCTCACCGTCTGCGATATCGTCTACAAAACCGACTGTAATCGTTTCGTACACAGCCGAATGGAGGGTCTCAATCAAAGGCTCAGACGGTTCTGCGACCGTATAGTCTGCAGGTTCCTCGATTTGCACCACAAAGTGGTGGATTTCCGTGTGACGCTTAATAGGTCAGGGGTCCACTAGACACAGGAAGCGATTAGGTGGGTAGCGGAGGCTGTGTGGAGGAGACTGGGCGGTTTTTCAGGTTAGAAAGTTACGGGAAACCACAGAACGGCCGTCAGTTTAAAAGGGTCCAGGACAAACAGAGGAACGTAGACCATGAGTAATTGGTTTTGTAGTCGTAAATTGTTGTAGATGTGTTGGAAAAGAATCAGAGCTAGAGACGCTAAAAGAGAGCACTGAAGCTCAAATCGTTAAAGATACAGAAAGCTGTCTAAAGACAGAAATAATTTCAGCCGAAATTTTACAAATGACCAAAACGTGTTGAGGAAAGATGGATTAAATACAGTTGGTGCTGACGCGCTCATTGATGACAGAAGTATTTTACCTTCTAGTGAAATGGAAATGGATAGTTCCTTTGAGCCGAAATAAGTTAAT
The DNA here is from genome assembly GCF_023864345.2 of Schistocerca serialis cubense. Classification (NCBI taxonomy): domain Eukaryota; kingdom Metazoa; phylum Arthropoda; class Insecta; order Orthoptera; family Acrididae; genus Schistocerca; species Schistocerca serialis. The sequence goes on along the minus strand of NC_064641.1, from coordinate 328,529,130 downwards.
TATTGGTTCGTTTTACCGGCCCCCGACAAAGACCATTTATGATGATTCTCGTTTATTGTTCCATTTCAGTTGCACTGTGTTATGATATTACATGTTTCGACCCTTCTGGATCATCTTCAGAGTTAAAAGTTGCGCCAACAACCAGCCTTCTCCACTCAGAACCAAATATCAGAGCGCTGGGTTTAGTGACGGTACAATGACGTGTGGTTGTGGTTCTGAGTAGACAAAGGTTACTGATGCAACTACAAGATCTGACGATGATCCAGAGTGATCGAAACAACTAATTTAATAAAAATGTGCAACTGATACGGAAAAATAAATGAAAATTATCGTAAATATCTAAACAGTTGCTGAATCTCTCAAGATGAGATTATATCAACTGTAGTCACATGATTCAGTTAGTGAACGAGTTCGAAGAAAACTTGAATCTCATTTCAGATAGGTTCCCCACTCATGCAACTGAAGTTGGTTGTGACTTCAATCCACCATCCATACATTTCTGACAATACACGTTTAAAGTCGGTGTTAGCCATAAAACGTCTCCGGGAATCATTCTGAAAGCATTCTCAGAAAATTATTTCGAACAATTAGCTCAAAAGCCGACCATTGTGTAAGTGGTTTGTGAAACTTGACCTCTTTGCAACAAATAATCCCGAGCAAATAGGCATATCATGGTGGATACGGGGATTAGTGATAACACGCTTCTTGTAGGTAGACTAAATAGCGTAACATCAAAAACCACGAAATATGTACGAAAAATAAATCTATTTAAACAAGCAGATAAAAATTCACTTGACGCGCTCCTAAGAGATAGTCTCCAATCCTTTCATTCTGACTATATATGCAGAGACCAGCTGTGGTTTATATTCAGGAAACTGTACCGACAGCATTTGGATTGGATTGTTTGGGGGAAGAGACCAAACTGCGAGGTCATCGGTCTCGTCGGATTCGGGAAGGACGGGGAAGGAAGCCGGCCGTGCCCTTTCAAAGGAACCATCCCGGCATTTGCCTGGAGCGATTTAGGGAAATCACGGAAAACCTAAATCCGGATGGCCAGACGCTGGATTGAACCGTCGTCCTACCGAATTCGAGTCCAGTGTGCTAACCACTGCGCCACCTATCTCGGTGTACCGACAGCAATTGAGAGGTATATGTCAAATAAACTAATAAGAGATGGTACTGATTCCCCGTGGTACACAGAACAGCTAAGAACACAGAACAGATAAGAACACTGTTGCGATTCCCACGCCCGGGTTCCCGGGTTCAATTCCCAGCGGGGTCAGGGTCTTTCTCTGCCTCGTGATGAGTTGGTGTTGTGTGATGTCCGTAGGTTGGTTAGGTTTAAGTAGTTCTAAGTTCTAGGGGACTGATGATCACAGATGTTAAGTCCCATAGTGCTCAGATCCATTTGAACCATTTGAACACTGTTGCGAGGAAACGAGAAAAGGGTGACAAATTTCAAACAAAACTAAAACCCCAAAATTGACGAAGTTTTACAGAAGCTCGAATTTTAGCGTGAACTTCAATGCGAAAAGATTTTAATAGTTTCCATAACGAAAGTCTGTCATGAAATCTGGTCGTATGTAAAGTATACCAGCAATAAGAAACAATTAACACCTTCACTGCGGGATAACGATGGTGATATCACGGATGACAATGCTACTACAGCAGAATTACTAAACATAGCTTTCCCAAATTCCTTCACCGAAGAAGACGAAGTAAATTTTCCAGAACTTGAATTTAGAACGACTGCCAACATTAGTTACAAGTAAGTACCCTCGGTGTTATGAAACAGTTTAAATAACTTAACAATGGCAAGGCTTTTGGTCCAGACTATGAATGTACCAGTCATGTTCCTTTCAGAGTGTGCTGATACAATAGCTCCATATCTAACAATGACATACAACCGCTTGCTCATCGAAATATCTGTATCCAAAGACTGGAAAGTTGCACAAGTCACACCAATACTCAAGAATGGAAACAGGTGAAATCCGCTGAATTACAGATCCATATCGCTGACATCGATTTGTGGTAGGATTTTGGAACGTACGCTGTGTTCGAAAATTATGAGTTGCGTCTAAGACAATGGTTAACTGACAAACAGCCATCACGAATTTCGAAACATGATGTTTGTAAAATGCTAGTTCTTTATTCCGACGAATTAATGAGACCTATCTACAGGGTATGCCAAATTGATTTATGTGGAAAGAAGGCTTTTGACACCGTTCCTCTCAAGCGACTTACAATCAAATTGCGTGCCTATAGAGTATCGTCTCAGTTGTATGACTGGATTCATGATTTCCTATCAGAGAGACTACAGTACGTAATAATCGAGGCAAAATCATCGAGTAAAACAGAAGTGGTACCCGGCGTTTTCCAAATATAGGCCCTCTGCTCTTCCCTTATCTACATAAACGACGTAGGAAACAAACTGAACAGCCATTTTAGATTATTTACAGATGGTATTGTCATTTACCGTGATAGAAAGTCATCAGATGAACAAAACAAATTACAGAACGATTTAGATAAAACATATGTATTGTGCGAAAAGTGACAATTGACTCTAAACAATGAACAGTGTGTAGTCATCCACGCTACTAAAAGAAATCCGCTAATTTCGGTTACGAGATAAAAGCTGTAAGATTATAGTTACGAATAACTTTAACTGGAACGATCACATAGACAGTGTCACAGGGAAAGCAAACCAATGGCTCCGATTTATTGGGACAACACTTAGAAGATGCAACAGCTCTGCTAAAGAGACTACTTACACTAGGGTTTTCCGCCCTCATCTAGAGTATTGCTGTACGATGTAGGATCCGCATCACATAGGAGTGACAGAAGCCATCGAAAAAGTTGAAAGAGGGGCAGCTCGTTTTGTATTATAGTGAAAAGAAAAGAGAGTATCACGGATATGATATGAGTGTTGGGGAGGCAATCATTAAAACAATGTTGTTTTTAGTTGCGTCAGGATCTTGTCATGAAATTTCGATCACCAACTTTCTCTCAGAGTGTGCAAATATTTTCTTGGAGCCCACTCACGTAGGAAGGAATGATCATGATAATTAAATTTAAAAAATCAGAACCTGCAAGGAAAGATTTGTGTTCGCTTTTCCCGCGCTCTCTTTGAGAGTGTAACGCCAGAGAACTAGTTTGAAGGTGGTTTGATGAACCCTCTGCCAGGCACTTAACTGTGAATTGAAGAGTAGTCATGTAGACAGAGATGTAGATGTATCTTCTTGAAAAGTGTGAGAAAATTGATAAAACAATAAGGAATTATCCCAAAACAGTAAATAGTGTCATACGTTGGTGTAGTTGCATGGCATGCACGTTGACGGTTGTCATACGTTGCAGAGAATATCTTTGGGTGCTCTATTGCGCTGGAAATTGGAAAAATTGAACCCCAAAATCGTGAACAGCAATAGCAGGCAGCGTGCTTTTAGATAATACTGTTCTGTGCCAAGTCCCATCTCTGGTTTCTACTTACCCAGAGTGTCATTATGGTCGGGATACTGGTTGCAGAGGAGAACTAGGAACAGAATACAATGGTGGGGATGGAGAAGCCGCCATTGTTTGGATCAGAAAGTATGGTCATTAATATTAAACATTAACCATGAGCATTAAAATGACAGTTACCTCATACAGCATATGACATTAACACCTGTATAAACATGAGAGCAAGGCTACCCTGGAGTGGATACCCTGTATCATAAATTATGCTAATTAATGTGACTGTTATATGCTATTAATTGTGTTTTAAGTAAACCATGCCAGAACCCAAGTGAGCGATTTGTTTACTTGAGTGTCAGTAAATTAGACTAAGGCAATTTGATGGTTTATTTACATAAGAGAAGAGACCCCCCCAACCCCATTGAGATCAAACTCTTGTAGCCCCAATACCTATGTACTCCACTAAAAGTCCTACTTCCGAATATAAACTGAATAAGCTACAATGGTCTATCAATTGTCTATGGATGATCATAACCACAGATACACTATAGCATGCAGTTTGTTACAGTTACAAATAAATACTGTGTGAATGCAGATGACTTTAGAATAAGACTAAACCTTTTACTTTGAAAGTTCCATGACATTTCGTTTATAACTATAGTGCCTACACACCCAAGGCTTAGCAGCTGTAAGTGAAAAATATTTTACTACTCACCATCAGCAGTTTATTGCTTTTATAGTAAACTAGTAAACCTGACAATTCTTTGCAGTTCATAAATATGATAGAAATAGGACTTACATCCTAAATTCCTACCTCCTCTCCACTCCCTCTGTCCATCTCTTCTCCCCCACCCTCCCCTATCTCTCTGTCGATCTCCTCCTCCTCCCGTACCTCTCTTTGCACATCATTGCTTCATTCCCCTCTCTGCCCATCTCCTCCCCCTCCCTATGCCTGTTTCCTTCCCACCTCTCTGCTCTCCTACCTGTTCCCTTAAAATTGATCCTTGTTTATTGTTATTGCAAAATAAACCTTGATTCGGTGTAGAAGTCAGTTAAAATGAATAGGTAAATTGGCTGGGATCATTGGTATATAATATGTGAGAGAAGCCCCTACAGCTGCTGAATCTGTGAGAACAATAGCTTCATTAACTACTTTGCACATTCTTAATCTGCTAGCGGGCAGAATTACAAAGATTTGGAGGATTCAGCTGACTAGCCAAAATGTAACTTTCATGTTTTCTGTAGAACCAACAGCACGAAAGAAAACAAAAAGTCTCTCTGTTATGCATACAATTTTTGTTTGTAATTATATACAAGAAGAAAGAAAATATACTTGAGAGACGATTTGTCTAATGGTTTAGATGTTCTGCTATTACAGTTGAAATTGACTGCAAGAAAGAAAACGAATCCAAATATTTTCACAGCACAGTACAGCATTCTCTTCCTCGCAATCAGTTTGACAGAAAACTGGTGTAAATTTGTTTAAAAAGTATGTACCCTAAGTCAGTCACAGGGTTTATCTTAGTACTTTATATAAAATTGAACTTAGTCTGTCAGGTTGCTCTTGAGGTTTTTCTAACAACGTTTCCCCATTATATGCTACATATATTTTTATTTGAAATTTTTGTAACTTTTCTCTTTGCATGTTACAAGTATATCACTTGTATTACACACATTGAACAAATATATAATCTATGTCTGTGTGAATGTTCATTAGAGTATTGTGTAAAAATTCAAAGAAATTTGTCCAGAAGTTTTCGAGATCTTTGGTAACAACGTTTTCCCTTTATACATAACATCTGTTTATGTATTACATATGTTGAAATATATATTTATATAGACTGTGTTTGTCTGAATTTTCATTGGAGTACCACACAAAAATTTGAAGTAAACCAGTCAAGAATTTGTCGAGACTTTGGTAACACCATTTCCACTCTATGTAGAGTATATATATATATATATATATATATATATATATATATATATATATAGAACTTCAGATATATACAGATAGAGTATATATATATATATATATATATATATATATATATATATATATATATATATATATATATATATATATATATATATATATACTCTATCTGTATATATCTGAAGTTTTAAGATTTCAGAGGTGGAAAAGCTTCCATCATCAGTCCCCAAAACCGATATTTTAAACAAACTAACTTCTGAAGTGATTAAAATAATAATTATATCACTATCAAACATAATGAATATTAATTTTATTAAATTAAGACACCCAATATCAATAATGCTTTTCATTATCCTACAAACTTTTTTAGTTGGATTAATAACAGGAACAATAATGGAAAGATATTGATTATCATATATTGGTTCATTCTTTAACGTTTCTGTCTAGTTTTGCTTTTATAATTTGTGTTTATTCATATGCGGATTTGAATATAGTTAGATATTATTTTGGTATTGATTATTTTTCTTTTAGTTTGATTTTGCTGAGTTTTTGAACTTGTTCTTTAATAATTACTGCTAGAGGTTCAGTTTATTTAAGTTCTTATCATTCTAATTTTTTGTCTTTATGGTTTTAGTTTTAATGATTATGCTTTATTGTTCATTTGCTAGATTAAGTCTTCTTTCCTTTTATATTTTTTTGAGGCTAGATTAGTTCCTATTTTACTTTTGATTTTGGGTTGAGGATATCGATTTAGGTTGAAATATTTCGTTTGATGCAATTCTTGTAATATAAATAAATAAAACTAATATACCACCAAGAAAAGTTAAAAATAATATATATGGTAATCAATATCTTTACATTATTGTTCCTGTTATTAATCCAACTAAAAAAAGTTTGTAGGATAATGAAAAGCATTATTGATATTGGGTGTCTTAATTTAATAAAATTAATATTCATTACATTTGATAGTGATATAATTATTATGTTAATCACTTCAGAGGTTATATATACACTCCTGGAAATTGAAAAAAGAACACATTGACACCGGTGTGTCAGACCCACCATACTTGCTCCGGACACTGCGAGAGGGCTGTACAAGCAATGATCACACGCACAGCACAGCGGACACACCAGGAACCGCGGTGTTGGCCGTCGAATGGCGCTAGCTGCGCAGCATTTGTGCACCGCCGCCGTCAGTGTCAGCCAGTTTGCCGTGGCATACGGAGCTCCATCGCAGTCTTTAACACTGGTAGCATGCCGCGACAGCGTGGACGTGAACCGTATGTGCAGTTGACGGACTTTGAGCGAGGGCGTATAGTGGGCATGCGGGAGGCCGGGTGGACGTACCGCCGAATTGCTCAACACGTGGGGCGTGAGGTCTCCACAGTACATCGATGTTGTCGCCAGTGGTCGGCGGAAGGTGCACGTGACCGTCGACCTGGGACTGGACCGCAGCGACGCACGGATGCACGCCAAGACCGTAGGATCCTACGCAGTGCCGTAGGGGACCGCACCGCCGCTTCCCAGCAAATTAGGTACACTGTTGCTCCTGGGGTATCGGCGAGGACCATTCGCAACCGTCTCCATGAAGCTGGGCTACGGTCCCGCACACCGTTAGGCCGTCTTCCGCTCACGCCCCAACATCGTGCAGCCCGCCTCCAGTGGTGTCGCGACAGGCGTGAATGGAGGGACGAATGGAGACGTGTCGTCTTCAGCGATGAGAGTCGCTTCTCCTTGGTGCCAATGATGGTCGTATGCGTGTTTGGCGCCGTGCAGGTGAGCGCCACAATCAGGACTGCATACGACCGAGGCACACAGGGCCAACACCCGGCATCATGGTGTGGGGAGCGATCTCCTACACTGGCCGTACACCACTGGTGATCGTCGAGGGGACACTGAATAGTGCACGGTACATCCAAACCGTCATCGAACCCATCGTTCTACCATTCCTAGACCGGCAAGGGAACTTGCTGTTCCAACAGGACAATGCACGTCCGCATGTATCCCGTGCCACCCAACGTGCTCTAGATGGTGTAAGTCAACTACCCTGGCCAGCAAGATCTCCGGATCTGTCCCCCATTGAGCATGTTTGGGACTGGATGAAGCGTCGTCTCACGCGGTCTGCACGTCCAGCACGAACGCTGGTCCAACTGAGGCGCCAGGTGGAAATGGCATGGCAAGCCGTTCCACAGGACTACATCCAGCATCTCTACGATCGTCTCCATGGGAGAATAGCAGCCTGCATTGCTGCGAAAGGTGGATATACACTGTACTAGTGCCGACATTGTGCATGCTCTGTTGCCTGTGTCTATGTGCCTGTGGTTCTGTCAGTGTGATCATGTGATGTATCTGACCCCAGGAATGTGTCAATAAAGTTTCCCCTTCCTGGAACAATGAATTCACGGTGTTCTTATTTCAATTTCCAGGAGTGTATATATATATATATATATATATATATATATATATATATATATATGATTAAAATAATAATTATATCACTATCAAATGTAATGAATATTAATTTTATATATATATATATATATATATATATATATATATATATATATATGCTGAAACATATATAGCCTATGTCGATCCAAAGGTTTGTTAGAATATTGTGAAAAGAATTGAAGTAAACTGGTCTACAACTTTTAGAGATATTTGTTAATAACTTAAAACGAGGACTTGTCATCCTATAGTAGCACAGAAAACTTGTTATCTCTTGCATTTATCTGTTTCCATTTTTCCAGATTGACTAACATTTTATAGTTCATGTCTACAAATACGGGCAAGAGAGATGTAAAGCTGTAAAGTTTTGAAGTGGTACTCTCGGTATAGTATAACAACAGAAGTGTAAAAAGTGAATGCATTTTTGTGTCTTGAAATCTCATGGAAAGAGAAGTGGGCAGAAAACTCCAAAGTAGGTTCATACACTGTCAGGTAAGCAGATTATGGGTTGAATAAAAGTAAATAATTATTGACAATAGCAAACAGTTTGATTTCTGTTTGATTTTCATGTATGAGGAGTGATGGAGGTTACTGATGAATTGTTTCACTTTATACTTTAATCAATCCACGTTAATTTATCATATATGAATCATCTGCCATATGAGATTTTGTTTCCAGTTTCCACTCACTCATATCCACTACTGGGGCTATTTCAGTTATTTTATTTTCTTCTGTTTTCTTCCTACATCCACCTTTCTTATGACAATGTTAGTATCTTTCAAGCACTGCTGAAGACCAGCACTTCTGTTTCACAATGTTAGCTTTGCCATCTTGAGAATATGATGCCATAACTTCTGTAGTTCAGTCTTTGTTATTATATACTAGCCGAGAAATTCGGTGTTGCCCTGGTATTTATTTATAAGTGTGGCGGACACGTCGTATGGGTCGAATTTATTTTTCACTTATAAAGTTTATTTGTGTACAGTAAAGTAGTATGATTGGGGAATGAATGAAGAGCTTGCTTGCCTCACTAAAATTGGAGAGAGCCACACAGAGTTCGCCATGCGAAATGCAACTGACCCCAAAGTCCACGACTGCAAATGCAGCTTTTAGCATTATGCTTTATTTGCGGTCATGGCATAACATAAACTCACTGAGAACCGTACACGTTTAAGGTGAATTGGTAAACTGTTAGCAATATGCAAGAATTGGGGTATACGCCAATTCCTGTAAGAATTTATGCTTCTATGATGGTGTGTTCAAGAGAAGTTACTTTAAGACTCTGAGTGAAGGGTTCTTAGGAGCGAGATAATGCGTGATGCACTCAATCACAGTTGCGTCTCGCCTCATATTCAGAAGGAGTTACAACCTGTTCTTCTGGAGCCACAGAAAGTCTCGCCTCACGATCTTCATTGGATTCTTGAGACTGAATAATCCTCGATCTTTCAGGTATTCTAGTGTATTCAGAAATACACGACCATTTTCTAAGCATTTTTATGTGCAAACCAAACCAGAGGTAAATGAAGTGACTAGGCACCAAAATCTCAAAACAAACGTAACAAATTTGTTATTCCTAGCGAAGAAAATACAGAAAACCTATCGAAAGAAGCAAAGCAATCTCATTAAGTTTTCGATAGACAAAGCGGTATCAGGAAAGCTGTATATCCTAGCCAAGTTAATTTGCTGTTAATTTGCATTTGTAAAGATAAATCTGAGCAGCTTAATCCTGTCACTGACTTAAATTCCTAAAATACATGTGCAACTGATTTAAAAAACACTACAGCGATATCTATTGGTTCTATCGTTTACTATGGAATGAACAGTACCATCAATTGGTCTTTTGGTGTCCTGCATCGTGATGATTAAACATCCTAACTACTAAGCTGAGCAGATGTTTTTGGTCAGAATTTCAAATTACTATGTATTTTTTTCGTTTTCTAATTTTGATGGAATACTGTCTAAATTCTGCTCCAAGATTCATTCATATTACCTGTGAAAAACTCACAAAAAATTATGTAGTACTTTTGGGGATTAGCATGCTCAAACAGACAGACATGACAGTTTCATGGTTTTATTATTGGTACAGAAAATGATATAGCTATACATAGCCACAGTTCTGTATATCAATCAATATCCACTATGAAACAGATATTGTATTATATTCTGATAACGATTCCGCTCCCCACATGACTCAAGAAATGCTATGAAGAATCCTCAGAGCTGGAAGTCATCTGTCTTATGTGTTGACAGCCGTCGGGCAGTAAAACGAAAGTTGCCACGTTGCACTCATAAACAAGTATAATGATCTGTACTGTTCAGTTTGTCAGTGCATTGATGTTTGCACTGTTCCTTCATATCTCAATTACATATAAAAATATCGCCAGATAATACACACTGGTCATTGTTTCTTGTAATGAGATTAATGCCTGATGGAGTGCTCGTTAATCATTACTTTCAGGGTAACTGCTGAACTTGATATATAATGCTCTTCTCTATCCCAACAGACAGGCGTTTGGAAGGTCTAAAAAGCTTAAAACTTTATTAGTATCATTTCGTTTTGTTTAAAGACATCAGTTTATTAAATTCACTGTTGCCTCAGCTGCATGCTTTTGGGATGGTACGTCGTCACAGTGACCTGGAATTCCCTGGCGTTCTGGTATCCTGTCCGAATTGCATCGCTGTAATGGGGTGATGAGTACTTACAGGAATAAAGGCACACATTAATGCTGCTTTCACAGATATGTCAGTAACTGCCTTTGAAAGGTGGAGCTGTTTTTCAGTACTCTGTTATTGCAAAAGATTTGGAGAAAGTGGCTAGAAGACTGTGTGGGACTGAAATGATTTTGCTCTGAAGGGAACGAGTGTTTCTGCTGTGTACAGACAAGAACCTTAAGGTCGAGGTGAGGTATGACATACTTACTAATGCGACAGCATGTGCCATCTACTACGTTCCAATGCGCTGTGCATAAGAACGGTATTTTTCTTGGGTTCATGTGTCGAGTTATGTTGTTGATAGAAAGGTAGAATTAAGTGTTTAGGATGGCGCTTGTGTAGCGACCATTCGCATACACAACAGAAGGTTCGACTTGCTGCAACTATCCTACAGTACAGGACCAAAATTTGAATGATGCACGATGCCTCCAGCAATTGCAGCAAATCGATTGGTCCTTTTAGCATTGCATGAGGCCTGTGGTGCCCCTTAAGCAGCTTATGGAGACATCATTTAGTTCGTGGACGATTCCTGAGAAAATCCGAGCAACATACTTTTTCGGTACCAAAACCGAGCCGCGGCCTCCAAGATGGCTATGCCCATAAAATGGTTGAAACTTTTAAGATATATTCCTAGGACCCTGATCTCGAACCATCTTGAAAATTTTCTTGATATCATAATCCGTTTCCAAGGTACATAGGTTCAAAGTTACCCTACTTAATGCGTAAATATACGAGCATAACATCCAGCTTGAGGCGTAAATCTAGTTTATAAAGCGACGTAGAACGAAGAAACATGATGTGAAGGGCTATGGGAACCCCATGCAGAATTTTTGTGCATGTAGAATCCGGTCTGAAATGTAAAGTTTCTTTTTATTTATTTCAGTTTCACACAAGTAAATTATTAAAAGTTGATTGACCCATAAAGCTCCTTTCATATGATTGACATGCCCTGCTAGAGCAGGGAGAAGAAGCGGAAGAATGCTTCTATTGGAGCACATAAAAGGCTCTGACCGAAAAGAGGGGTACCAACTGCTTCATCTAATGCAGCAGCATCTTCAAATATGTTCCCAAAAATTTCGGCATGGTAAGATATTTACATTTTTTTGTGCTGAGAAAGAAGGGGACAGGGGCAGTGGGAGGGAGACATAAAAGAAGTAGACACTGGAAGCTAGCAGTAGCGAAGGCGACAATGGCAGCATGAGAGACAGAGAAGGTAATGAACAGTGACGGAACAGCGCTAGGAAAATCATGAAGGAAACAGTGCCAGTGAGAGAGAAATAAAGAGAAAGACAAACCAGAGGTATGTGAGGAACCAGTGATAATGAAAGACAGTGTCTATGACAATCACTATGAGAAACAGAGTCACTGAGAAGAAACAGCAGCGATCAGAAGCAATGAATAAGAAAGAAGCAGTAAGAGAGCAAGAGAAATACAGTGTCAGTGAAAGGAGGCCGTACTAGTAGGACAGGACTAAGGACACTGTGTCTGTGGGACAGCAGACAGTCAAAGAGCAGTACAAAGAGATAATCCCAATGCAATAGTAGAAATCAGCAGGATCTAGCTTAATATTTGAAAGCTAACTCATTCGCTAGTTTCACTCGCTTATTCGTTTTCTTTAAAATTTTTTTGATTACTCATTTTCTTTACAAAATTTCCCTAGAACCTCCTGTTTTCTACTACTAGCGTCCAAATTCCAGGTCTAACGCACATATTTTCCTACGAAAATCAATGTTTTATAATAAAATACAAAGAAAATTAAGATGATTGGATATTATTTCTTACTATGTCCCCCACCCCATCAACGATGGACCTGGCCATTGTTGGGGCGACTTGCTTGCCTCAGCGATACGGCATACCATAGGTGCAACCACATTGGAAATGGTACCTGTTGACAGAATAGACAAATGTGTGGTTCCTGTGGAGGGGTAGTAGCCTTTTCAGTAGTTGCAGAGGCGATAGTCTGGATGATTGACTGATGAGGCCTTGTATCACTAACGAAAACGGCGTTGTTGTGATGGTACTGCGACTGGCTGAAAGTAAGAAGAAATTAAGGCCGTAATTTTCCCTGAGGGGATGTAGCTTTACTGTATGGTTAAATGATGATGGCGTCCTCTTGGGTAAAATATTCCGGAGGTACAATAGCCCCCCCATTCAGAAATCCAGGCAGGGGCTACTCAAGAGGTCAACGTTATCAGAAGAAAGAAAACTGGCGTAATACGGATCGGAGTGTAGTATGTCAGATCCCTTAATGGGGCAGGTAAGTTAGAAAATTTAAAAATGGAAATGCATAGGTTATGGTTAGATATAGTGGGAATTAGTGACGTTCGGCAGCAGGTAGAACAAGTCTTCTGGTCAGGTGAATACAGGGTTATAAACATCAACTCAGATAGGGGTAATGCAGGAGTAGGTATAGTAATGAATAAAAAAAGTAGGAGTGCGGGTAAGCTACTACAAACAGCATAGTTAACACATTATTGTGGCCAAGATAAACACGAAGCCCAAGCCAACCACTAGTACAAGTTTATATGCCATCTAGATCCGCAGATGACGAAGAAATTTATGAAATGTGTGATGAGATAAAAGAAATTATTTAGATAGTGAAGAGAGATGAAAATTTAATAGTCGTGGGTGACTGGAATTCGATAGTAGGAAAAGGACGAGAAGCAAACGTAGTAGGGGAATATGGAATGGGGATAAGCAATGAAAGAGGAAGCTGCTTAGCAGAATTTTGCACAGAGCATAACGTAATCATAGCTAACACTTGGTTCAAGAATAATAAAATAAGATTGTTCACGTGGAAGAGGACTGGAGATACTCGAAGGTTTCAGAAAGATTATATAATGGTAAGACAGAGATTGAGGAACCAGGTTTTAAATTGTAAGACATTTCCAGGGGCAGATGTGGGCTCTGACCACAATCTATTGGTTATGAGCTGTAGATTAAAACTGAAGAAACTGGAAAAAGGTGGGAATTTAAGGAAATGGGATCTGGAAAAACTGACAGAACCAGAAGTTTCAGGGAGAGCACTAGGAAACGATTGACCAGAATGGGGGAAAGAAATACAGTAGTAGAAAAATGGGTAGCTTTGAAGGATGAAATAGTGAAGGCACCAGAGGATCAAGCAGGTAAAAAGATGAGGGTTAGTAGAAATCCTTGGGTAACAGAAGATATATTGAATTTAATTGATGAAACGATAAAATATAAAAACGCAGTAAATGAAGCAGGCAAAAAGTAATACAAACGTCTCAAAAATCAGATCGACAGGAAGTGAAAAATGGCGAAACAGGGATGGCCAGAGAACAAATGTAAGGACGTAGAGGCATATCTCACTAGGGGTAAGAGAGATACTGCCTACAGAAAAATTAAAGAGACCTTTGGAGTAAAGAGAACCACTTGTACGAACATCAAGAGCTCAGATGGAAACCCAGTTCTAAGCAAAGAAGCGAAAGCAGAAAGGTGGAATGAGTATATAGAGGGTCTATACAAGGGTGATGTACATGTGGCGCATATTATGGAAATGGAAGAGAATGTATATGAAGATGAAATGGGAGATATGACACTGCGTGATGACTTTGACAGAGCACTGAAAGACCTGTGTCGAAACAAGGCCCCAGGAGTAGACAAAATTCCATTAGAACTACTGATAGCCAGCCCTGACAAAAATCTACAATCTAGTGAGCAAGATATATGATACACGGTAAATACCCTCAGGTTTCAAGAAGAATACAATAATTCCAATCCCAAAGAAAGCAGGTGTTGACAGATGTGAAAATTACCGAAGTATCAGTTTAATAAGAGACAGCTGCAAAATACTAACACGAATTCCTTACAGACAAATGGAATAACTGGTAGAAGCCGACCTCGGGGAAGATCAGCTTGGATTCCTTAAAAATGTTGAAACACGTGAGGCAATACTGACCCTATGACTCATCTTAGAGGATAGACTGAGGAAAGGCAAATCTACTTTTCTAGCATTTGTAGACTTAGAGAAAGCTTTTGACGATGTTGACTGGAATACTCTCTTTCAAATTCTGAAGGTGGCAGGGGTACAATACAGAGAGCGATAGGGTATTTACAATTTGTGCAGAAGCCAGATGGCAGTTGTAAGAGTCGAGGGGCATGAGAGGGAAGCATTGGTTGGGAAGGGAGTGAGACAGAGTTGTAGCATATCCCTGATGTTATCCAATCTGTATATTGAGCAAGCAGTAAAGGAAACAAAAGAAAAATTTGGAGTAGGTATTAAAATCCATGGAAAAGAAATAAAAACTTTCAGGTTCGCCGATGACGTTGTAATTCTGTCAGAGACAGCAATGGACGTGGCAGAGCAGCTCAACGGAATGGGCAGTGTCTTGAAAGGACGATATAAGATGAACACCAGCAAAAGCAAAACGAGGGTAATGGAATGTATTCGAATTAAATCAGGTGATGCTGAGGGTATTAGATTAGGAAATGAGATGCTTAAAGAAGTAAATGAGTTTTGTCATTTGAGAAGCAAAATAATTGATGATGGTCGAGGTAGTGAGGACATGAAATGTAGACTGCGAATGGCAAGGAAAGCATTTCTGAAGAAGAGAAATTTGTCAACATCGAGTATTTGTATGGAGTGTAGCCATGTATTGAAGTGAAACGTGGACAAAAAATTGTTCAAATGGCTCTGAGCACTATGGGACGCAACTGCTGTGGTCATAAGTCCCCTAGAACTTAGAACTACTTAAACCTAACTAACCTAAGGACAGCACACAACACCCAGCCATCACGAGGCAGAGAAAATCTCTGACCCCGCCGGGAATCGAACCCGGGAACCCGGGCGTGGGAAGCGAGAACGCTACCGCACGACCACGAGATGCGGGCAAACGTGGACAATAAATAGTTTGTACAAGAAGAGAATAGAAGCTTTCGAAATGTGGTGCTAGAGAAGAACGCTGAAGGTTGGATGGGTAGATCACATAACTAATGAGGAGGTATTGACTAGTATTGGGGAGAAGAGAAATTTGTGACACAACTTGACTAGAAGAAGGGAAAGCTGATAGGACATAATCTGAGGCAGCAAGGGATCACCAATTTAGTACTGGCTTGGAGGGTAAAAATCGTAGAAGGAGACCATGAGGTGAAGACACTAAACAGATTCACAAGGATGTAGATTGCAGTAGGTACTGGGAGGTGAAGAAGCATAGAGTAGCATGCAGAGCTGCATCAAACTGGTCTCAGGACTGAAGACCACAACAACAGCAACAACTATATTCACTTGTTATAAAAAAAGTTATCTTGTTTGTAAAGAAGGTGAACGTAAGAAAATAAATAAAACTGGTTTTTGTATGTTCTGTTCCTTATTCAGAAATTTCCTAATTCTTTCCTCTTTATTAGATATAAGATTTTCGTGAATTGTCGATTATTTATATCCTTTTAGTTTACTTTAACCTACAGTTCCACCACATTTGCCTGTAACTTCAGATTTACTATATCTCTTAATATGTGCTTTACAGATATTTCGATACCCATGTGATCTCTGTATATCCTTATGATACTCTGTAATAGCGTTTTTATCCATCCACATATTGCACTCCTTTGTGTTGTACATTTGAGGATTATAAATTTGTAAAGGACTTTTTTTTAATTTCGCAGAGAGAATTACATATCATGATGTTTTTTATCATTATTTTTAAGTGTCTTCTTTCCTTTATATCGAAATTTAATATGCTCTTCTCATAAGATTGAAGAAACCCAATTACTAATTAATTTTAAATATCTGTTTGGTAAAATAATTTTAAATTAATTATCGAGTTCTGAACCTATTTTTCCCGTATCTGGTAGGTAAATATTCACAATGGATAAAATTACACAAAACATTTATTTGTAACTAACTAATCTTTCTAAATAAATTCATATTGGTAATTTTGCCTGCTTTTTCAGATGTTTCCATTTATAAAGAAATAATTGTATTACATTCTTTTATAATGCATAAAGTGACTGGTTAAGCAGTCTCAGACTAAAGAATGTCTGAATAATAATGTATGTATTTTATTTTGCAAAACACATCGTTTGTTATCATGAACACTCAATGCTTACTCGCTTAGATGAATTGTGCAGATTTCATATTTTTCACTTCAAATCAAATTCATCATTGTGTATTGTTCTCTATTGTTAAACAAACAATCTTTATAATCTTATTAGCTATTCTGTAACATATTTCTTACGTACCATAGATATTTTCTCTTCCTTGTCAACAACTTTATAAACATTCATTTTTGATCACAAACCTCAGAATTCTTAATTTTTTTGTACATCTGTCTTTCATTTTTCGTAAGCCTTTTTTGGTTAATTGAGGAATACCATAAAATTCTGTGTTGGATAAACACTCATATCATAGTAATCAATCATCAAATTCATGTTTTCAACAGAAATTTTCAGTTTATATATTGTATATATAACAGTCCATATCTTGATAACACAACTCAATATTTTCTCCATATTTAGATTCATTATATTGTGTGTAAATCATACATCAGTTCTTTAGACAAACCAAGTATACTCATACCAATGCAGATGGGTTTCTGAAATAAAATTTTTGTCTTATTCATATGGATGCCAATCAGATTTACATTAAATATAATTCTTTGCTAAAAGTTTGGTTTAGATATTAATTTATCACATTTTTCTCCATCTGAAACTACTTTTATCTCCATTCTGTTTCCTATATTTCACATCGTTTTCCATAACATGTAATTATTCAACATTTGTTAAAAATTCTTTTCTAAAACATTTCTGATTTATTATTAATTTCTGTATTTAAGTCTATATACTTATTCAGCCAGTCAGACTGCTTAATTTTTAAGACTTTATATGTTTTGGTTGTTTCATTCCTAATGATAGACAGTGCTTAAGATTACTATAGCGAACTACATAATTGTTTGTCATTCAGTGGAGTCATTAATTTGCTTTCCTTAGTTCCTGGCACAAATTTATTTTCAGGACTGAGTTGTATATCCTTACGTAAATCATGTAGTTCTTTTGGGAACTTTAAGTTAACTTCAAAAGTATAATGAACTGGGGAAGTGTCGAAAATTTCACTTACTTTTCTAGAATGGTAAGTATTTTGTTCACCCCATTAAAATCCAGCATATGGTAAATATTGACTCATGGGGTAACCATATATATTGTTGTGCCATATAATTTGATATCTTTTTTATATCCTAATCTTTCATGTTTTTATTATTTGCTTTGACATATCTCTTACATCATTGTGATGTTCCACATCTTATTCCTGTTTCAAACATAAGCATTGTATTGTAATCATGTAATAAGTCTAGTGGTTGTGCAGTTGGACAAATAATAAGCCAGGGGTTGTAAAATTCCAAGACAGATCTATATCATATGCTTTGATAAAAGTGTTTCTAAAATTTTCAAATAGATCACATACACATAAGATTTAAGATATAGATCAAGATTTTCGGTATTATATTTTTCCCAAACTGTTGTTACATTTTTAACTTTCATCATTTGTTTTGCTTTCATTCAGTTTACTGTAAAATTTTTCCTTTGCTGCAAATTCAGTCTCTTCAAATTTATTCCAAGAATCGTTGTAATGATATGGATAAACGCCTTTTCTGATCGATAGATTGAATAAATCGATCCAAAGACCTGAGTGAAAAGTGCAATCCTTGTAAAAATCTTTTAATGTTTTTTGTCTAATCTCTCTTCAAAGTTGATTGAAAGTTTGTCAAGTGAAGAAGCCATAAATTTAAATGCATCGATAAATTTCATTTTCGTATTTTCTGTCTTCCTGCCATAACCGATGTATCTATCTTCATTTAGGTATTACTTCTATCTCTCCTTTATCATAAGCAAGTTCTGTTACAGACCGATGTGAATCATATCCTGAGAGTTTAGGTAAATAACTTCAATGTGACAATTTTAGATTACAATTATTACATAATGGATTTATAAATTTTCTAGTCAGATGATCATGACTATGAACCTTTTTATTTTTCTGTGGGTAGTGACTTTTAAACAGTGTAGAAATTTTTGATCTCAATATCTTGATTGTTATTGAGGGATTAATGGTTTCATTTCTTCAGTTTCAGAATAAATTCTTCCATTACCTTCTGCTTATTTCATACATTCAATAATTTTTATGACAATTTGACCCTCTGCTTGCAACAGGATCTTCTTAATGTCCATTAATATACTTGATATAGTAACAGAATCCACTTGGTTTATGTGTTTGATATTTAATTGTACATGAATTTTCTGTATTGGATTGACAGCTATTATTCTACAATAGTAAACTTTCAAAACCAGCATCAATAACATATGGTAATTTTGGGTATATTGATAATTTTTAAAAATTTTCTGGGATTCCTACTTATAGTAGTTTGTTAACTAAACATTTTGTTGTTTGATTATCTAATCTTTACTTACTATCAAACTACAGTAACCACAAATAGACAAATTTGTATATTTCACTTTTATTAATTTGACTCAAAACAAGTCTAGCAAATCGTTTGTATAGCAATAGCACATATTGCCCTTTCTTGAAGTAAAGGTGATTTTCATGTTTCGCCTTCTCACATATCATATATCATAGCTTTTAATGGATAAACCTCATATTTTCCATCAAACGTATCACCAGTAATAGAAAAATTAACCTTAGTTTACGTTTTTGGAATATTATCAACCACTACTCCAAATTCAAAATTTTCAGGTTTCTGGTGAAGATCATTACCAACATATTTATATTTACTAACTCAATACACGTTTCTATCTACAGGATTTAATACAGTTTTTATAGACCACAGAAAAAATTATTTCTTACATTAATACATGTGAAATGTCCCCTTTGAACAATTTATACATGACTGTGCTTAAACTGACACACAATATTTTTAGCGCAACGCAATCTGACTTTCAAAAAATCCCTACGAAAGAATGGCCCTGACTAACATTAACCTATACCTTTCACAAATCACTTACCTCACAAAAATCTTCGTTACTCAAGCTACTGCAATACAGCGAGCGCCACTACTGCCAGCTAAATAAAAGATTCAAAGTACTGAAGGCACTAACTACTGATAGACATAGTTATCAAATGAAAGATTTTAATAGAGAACAAACAATGTATTTACCTTAATAGTCATAATATATATTGCAGTTCATGACAAATTACAAAACTCCGCCATCTCTCTCCCCACATCCACCACTGCTGGCGGCTCACCTCCAACTGTGCAACGCTATGCGCTGTTCACATCCAGCTGCCGCTGCCCAACACTACAATGGCAGACAACAATGCAAACTAGACACAGACTGCACACAGCACAGCCAGTGATTTTCATACAGAGGTGGCGTTACCAATAAAAAAACCTAAACAGCCTACTTACATAGCCCCCATGCTCCCCACCAAAAATTTTACAAATTGGTTTGGGCAGTGGCCAATACAGATTTGAAAATTTTTTTCATAATTACAATAACAAGAAATCAAATGCACACACTTATTGATACAATGTTGGTCAAAAGCTAAAATTTTCTCACAGTCCATAAAGACAGTCCTGATCATTCATCACAGTAAAATTGCTGCGTTTTTCTCAAAGTCTGAGCAGTAAAAGAAAATGCACACGGGGGTAGTGGGTTTCCATGCAGTCTTGAAGAAGTAGTGTTGTCCTTCCAACGGAAAGACAGTGCTGACTCTTGACATGCAGACAAGTAATGGGCCACAAAAAGAGCAAACCCACAGCAGAGTCAATCGAAGTTTTGAAGAGTATTGGTAGGTTATCACAGAGCAGACCCACTGTAGTCCTGGTAGAGATTACGGTATTGGTGGGCCACCAGAGGCGCAGACCCACTGCAGTCCTTGTAGTGAGGATAACAGTATTCCTCATCATAGTTCATGTAGCTGAGTATTAGGAACATTCTACAACATAAGTCTTATCAGATAAACATGTTAAGACAGGAAGAACATAAATACACAAGGGGTCCATAAACACTTTCTTTACTTCTCAGAGATCTCCCTTTGTTCTTCATTATGCCCAAAAGGTCCTATCTGTACCTGCTTTCTGTACTTTTTTCGTATAACTTCTCAATGCGTTTCTTCCAATTCATCGCAACTCATACTCTTATATAGTCTACCCCCTCTTAAGCTAACTTAAATCTACTGAGCTCAGATGCTAAACTAAGGGGCGAGGCAATGCAGCAGCACAAAACAATTAACACAAACAGCAATGATAAAAAAATGCAGATTTGCAAAGGAAGCAGCATTACAGAAATTAGCAAAGCAATTGCAATATTACATTAATATAAGGCAATGTGCAGCAAACAAGAAAAATAAATCTGGCTTAGCAGAGTAACTCAAATTAAAATTCAGTAGCACTATGCCTGGCAAACAGCAGCAGAAAACGAAATAACTTATACCTAAACATGACATAGCTCAAGCAGAAAAAATAGTACACTAAAGACAACAATGCAGACAAGGGAAATGTATATTCACACCTTAATGTCTATGTAATTAAAGTGGTGCACCACAAGAAGTTATTCTACCAAAAAGTTACCAATTACTTGAAAAGAAAATTATGAATGCAGTTCCTGTGAAGGTAAATGTCATTTTGTGCTCCCTCATTTTTTTAAAAAAATTATTATTTACTCGATCTGTAGACAGAAAATATTTATATTAGTACATCTATAAAATTTTATTTTAACCAATACTGCAGTGCAGCTAGAAACTAGATATCAAATGAAATAAGTAACTATGCACAAAGTAAAGCATAAGAACATCATTCAGTAGTCATTAGGCATTTCATAAGTTAGTAGAAAAATGTCTCAACTAGAGAGACAGTAGTCATAATCAGGTGTATAGACATAAAAATATTTCTCGTCATTTCATTAGGCAATTTAGTAAATATCATAAATTAAGAACTCTACAGTGTAATCATGTTTTCAAGTTTGAGGGTTTCGTATTTACGATGCTTTCTACAAAGGAATGTTGATAGCGAGGATAATGGCCTCCCCCTTTTTTTTTCTACCACTTAATGGCTTTTTCTCAAGGCGGCTGGCACAACTGGCCACTCACAACGAATTACGTCACGGTCACTTACCTTTCTTACCGAAATATTTACGACAGCAGTTTTCGCTACAGTGACAGTCTCATATAAAAATTTCACAGGTCGAAAATTTGCGTTACAAATGTGTAGAAACAAAATCCTATAAATATAACAGCGTCCAAAAAATTTTCGCCAGCATTGTGATACATTCACGCATATACACACATTTCATAACTCTTAAAGTACGATTCTTGGTTTCCAACAACCTTTTTCACAAATCAGAGTCCCTAATCACTACTCATTATTCCTTACCTTATTCGTCGACACTTCTTCAGTATTTCATCGTAAGAAATACGTAGCATAATCAAACTCCTCATATACGGTATCATCATCTTATTAATCATAAACATACCTCAACAGTATAATACACATCGTTGTCGTAATAATATCATAACATCTTAGTCAACTCTCAAAATCGTTGTAGCTTCCTCCAATAATTTCAAAACCTAAAAAAATTCTCTGCTCATGTCAATAGTGTCATCTGCCTCAAACGTACTTTAAAAATCATGATCCCATACCAAATACATCATTCAAAGTTCTCATAGTATCACAATGGTTCCGAAAAAATATGAACAGTTTACAAAGTACAGACAAAATACAGTTTCATAAGTGTGAAGTTATCCAACTGTGTAATTACGTAAACATCTGTCACTGATATAGTAAAATAAATGTTTGTCTCTCTCAGTTAAATGATCAGATAGCTGTTTAATTTACATGTTAGAGAAATATGGTACCGATGTATAAAGTTGTATAAGCAAATACCATATTAGCTAGGGCACCTTGTGCTTGCCAAACACATGGTACACAAAGTAGGCGTGTACTCCCTGAGGATTAATGTAATTATACCCTCAGGTGTTACAGATTACAGCAATGGAATGAAATATATCACGGAAAACACTTGTATCATTGTACTTCAAATATCTTAAAAAATGCATGTTTTAAGTGCGAAATTAATCACTCAAATACGTGTCCTGTAGCGCTAAATGTGCGTCTTACTGTAAGATAATCTCTGTGGAAGTGTCGTAGTTATCGTCCTCCGAAAGCTAAGTTCTGCAGAAGCCAATGTACTTACCTCATGATACACCAAATTTCAAGTAAACCAAAATGTTGCATTAAAATCTCATTAGCAGTACCGGTAAATGCTCTAAGTATGTGAGCCTTATAGTCGTTACGTAATCGTGCAACTAACAAGCAAGAATGTACACACACAATAACACTGTGTCGTCTGTTCACAATAACAATGCATTCGTAATTTCTGTTTAAAAATGTTCCCTAGGTTCTAGGGTGGATAATTAACTTCAAAACATTGTTGCATGTTAACAGTTTCTCAGTGTGTTTTTCTGAACCAAGTTTCAGAGTATCTACTGTGTCCTTTAAGTTTTCCTGAGTTTTTGCAAGTTGCGTAACGGAATCAGTAGATGCAACTGAGTCAAATATAGCTTGCAAGGTCTCATGATTTTCATGAATAATAATTTCCAGTTCTTTTATGGCTGCTTCGTGATTCTGTAATGCATTTTCATGCCGCGAAAAAATAGGTTGAAAATGCTCACAAATTTGGGTTTTTACGTCATTACAGACTTTTTGACATTTCGATTCAATGTTATGTAACTCAGTAGTTAAATCTTCACGTGTTTGTTCAAGAGTTTGTTCCAATGAGTCTAACTTTTTAAGATTTTGTTCCACTGTGTCTAACTTTTTGAGATTTTGTTCCACTGTGTCTAACTGTTGCTGTGTTTGTCTCTGATTTTGTTTCATTTGTTGCATTAATTGCAATAATAATGTATTAGCGTCTGGAATCTGTTCCTCTATGCTTTTCGGCAGTGCATTTGCACCGGCAACATTCACATTTTGACAAGCAGAAAATGTGTCTTGACTTATTTGAGAAAACGGTGATGACCCAAAACCTGAATCTACAGTATTTGCGAAATTGTGTCCTGTCATTTCGGATTTCTGAGGCGAGCTGTTGCCGACCGATCGATCGATAATGCTTCCCTGTTCACTACCTGTTTCACTGTCTACACCACTGTTTGCAGCCCGCTCCATTTCCCTATGCACAATTACCAAATTACTACTTTGAACATCAGTTAATTCATTACTCGGTGGCGCTAACACACTGCTTTCGTCTTCACTGTCATTTCTCAGTTTACTTTGGAGCCTAGTATTACGTTTTTCACACGCCATAATTGTCACAATATTTCACACGATAACACAGAAAAGCACAATTTGAAGAGCAAAAATAAGAGAACACATTAACATAGCACTGAAAATAATATCTAGTTAATTGCAAGCGCAGCTGCGAAATACTTGGTGCAAATCTAAATGCATGCCACAACTGTGTACAACAATGAAAAACTACAACTACAGAGGAAATTCTCTCAACAATTACGCGCTAGCAATAAACAATAGCTACACTAATTACACAAAATACAAGGAAAAAAAATCTGAAGATTCCAGTGAGGTATCCTAGGCTAAGGGTCGACATATGAAACGTCCCCTTAGAACAATTATACACGACTGTCCTTAAACTGACACACAATATTCTTAGCGCAACGCAATCTGACTTTCAAAAAATCCCTACGAAAGAATGGCCCTGACTAACATTAACCTACACCTTTCACAAATCACTTACCTCACAAAAATCTTCGTTACTCAAGCTACTGCAATACAGCAAGCGCCACTACTGCCAGCTAAATAAAAGATTCAAAGTACTGAAGGCACTAACTACTGATAGGCATAGTTATCAAATGAAAGATTTTAATAGAGAACAAACAATGTATTTACCTTAATAGTCATAATATATATTGCAGTTCATGACAAATTATAAAACTCCGCCATCTCTCTCCCCACATCCACCACTGCTGGCGGCTCACCTCCAACTGCGCAACGCTACGCGCTGTTCACATCCAGCTGCCGCTGCCCAACACTACAATGGCAGACAATAATGCAAACTAGACACAGACTGCACACAGCACAGCCAGTGATTTTCATACAGAGGTGGCGTTACCAATAAAAAAACCTAAACAGCCTACTTACACATGTTTCTTTGTTTTTTTGTGTTATCTGATAATTCAATCTAAGATGATCCTCTCAGTGGAACATATTTGTCGACACTTAGCTGCAAACCACTTATTCTCTTTAAGGTCCATACTGATCCATGTGTTTGAAAAATACCCACTCTTGATAAAATACTGTAATTACCATTCTTAATCTTTGAAATAAGTTCTCATTAATTTGTGTTCCACAGTTTATTGTGTAGAACTTAAATTTCTATAACATTTTGACTTATCTGCATTTGGTACTCGCAAAAATGTTTAAAATGTACTTTCAATCCTTGATATGGGTTTAGATTGTCTTTAACATTTTTCATAACTTTAGGTTTTACTGCAGCTAGAAAAGTTTAGCTTCAACTGAGTTTATAATAGTTTCAAAATTAATACTTTGTAACCTTTCAGCAAACGCTTTGTCAACTACATAATCATTAACTATTTTTCTCCTTTATGGTTCTCAAAGACATTGGTAGAAAATGGAAATATTTTTCTCAATTGTTTATCTAGTATAGTTTTGAAAATTTAATCATCAAGTCGAGGTAACTGTTTCCAGAAAGTTCTACTTCAGTGTCTTTTGATAAATATAATAACATCAGATTTATTTAACTAACTATAACCCTTCAAATTATTACTTTTAGAATAATCATGAAGTTGGATAACCATTAATTTCTGCATTTTAGTTGTCTATCTATTAAAAGTAAAATTTATTACATTTGTAAAAAAAAAAACAAAGATTTTAAGATTTGAATGGAAAGAATTCTCATTAATTGGTATTTAAAAGTTAAGTATGGGATGACTGTTCTTTCATATTCCTCATATTTTCTAAAACACGTTCCTTACATTAAATAATGTGGATAACTTTATTGGATGTATTTCTGAAAAAAACAATTTATTGACAAAGTTTGCATTTCTTTGTAGATGTATCAGTTTTTACTTCTCATCATCATTCATCAAGAATGATATTATCGAATGTTCTTCACTAGGAATTTGTTGTAAATAATTTTTCTAATAAATTTAGAAATATTTTTTCCCCATGCACATGGAATTCGTTTTTCATTGTACACTTTTATATTCATTTACAAACTAGGAAGTAATTCCAATGATTTACTAGAGTTAATATCAAATAAAGAAAATTCATTGTAGCAGCTTTAACTAACTTATTTGTGAATATTTATATTCATAAATAGTGTGATCCTTGAAAAACTACAGTAATCCATTACCATACCTAAAGGCAGAAGTGAATCCTGTAGCTAAACCTGGTAATTGTCTACTTATAATGCCTCAAGATTTATATTTGTGACCACATTCCTCTGAAAATGTTCGACCAGAATAAATTTTCTCTACATTGTTTAATAAAAATTTTTACACTAACCCATACTAGTTAAGATTCTGAATATTCAGCATTTTATTCTGTTTGTTTTTGTTGTGGTCTTCAGTCCTGAGACTGGTTTGATGCAGCTCTGCATGCTACTCTATGCTTCTTCACCTCCCAGTACCTACTGCAACCTACATCCTTGTGAATCTGTTTAGTGTCTTCACCTCTTGGTCTCCCTCTACGATTTTACCCTCCAAGCCAGTACTAAATTGGTGATCCCTTGCTGCCTCAGAATATGTCCTACCAAGCTATCCCTTCTTCTAGTCAAGTTGTGTCACAAATTTCTCTTCTCCCCAATACTAGGCAATACCTCCTCATTAGTTATGTGATCTACCCATCCAACCTTCAGCGTTCTTCTCTAGCACCACATTTCGAAAGCTTCTATTTTCTTCTTGTCCAAACTATTTATTGTCCACGTTTCACTTCCATACATGGCTACACTCCATACAAATACTCGATGATGACAAATTTCTTTTCTCCGAAATGCTTTCCTTGCCATTCGCAGTCTACATTTTATGTCCTCACTACTTCGATCATCATGAATTATTTTGCTCCCCAAATGACAAAACTCATTTACTTCTTTAAGCATCTCATTTCCTAATCTAATAACCTGAGCATCACCCGATTTAATTCGAATACATTGCATTATCTTCATTTTGCTTTTGTTGGTGTTCATCTTATATCCTCCATTCAAGACACTGTCCATTGCGTTGAGCTGTTCTTCCAGGTCCATTGCTGTCTCTGACAGAATTACAATGTCATCAGCGAACCTCAAAGTTTTTATTTCTTCTCCATGGATTTTAATACCTACTCCGAATTTTTCTTTTGTTTCCTTTACTGCTTGCTCAATATACAGATTGAATAGCATCGGGGAGAGGCTACAACCCTGTCTCACTCCCTTACCAACCACTGATTCTCTTTCAAGTCCCTCGTATCTTATAACTGCCATCCACTTTCTGTGCAAATTGTAAATAGCCTTACGTTCCATGTATTTTACCCCTGCCACCTTCAGAATTGGAAAGAGAGTATTCCAGTCAACATTGTCAAACGCGTTCTCTAAGTCTATAAATGCTAGAAACGTAGGTTTGCCTTTCCTTAATCTTTCTTCTAAGATAAATCGTAGGGTCAATTTTGCCTCATGTGGTCCAACATTTCTATGGAATCCAAACTGATCATCCCCACAGTCGGCTTCTACCAGTTTTTCCATTCAACTGTAAGGAATTCGTGTTAGTATTTTGCAGCTGTGACTTATTAAACTGATAGTTTGGTAATTTTCACGACTGGCTCTCCCAAGGCTGTCAGTAGTTCTAATGGAATGTTGTCTACTGCCGGGGCCTTGTTTCGACTCAGGTCTCTCAGTGCTCTGTCAAACTCTTCACGCAGTATCATATCTCCCATTTCATCTTCATCTACCTCCTCTTCCATTTCCAATTCCATAATATTGTCCTCAAGAATATCGCCCCTGTGTAGACCCTCTATATACTCATTCCACCTTTCTGTTTTTCCTTCTTAGGTTAGAACTGGGTTTTCATCTGAGCTCATGATATTCATGTAAGTGGTTCTCTTTTCTCCAAGGATCTATTTAATTTTCCTGTAGGCAGTATCTATCTTACCCCTAGTGAGATAAGCCTCTACATCCTAACATTTGTCCTCTAGCCATTCCTGCTTAGCCATTTTGCACTTCCTGTAGATCTGATTTTTGAGACGTTTGTATTCCTTTTTCCCTGCTTCATTTTCTGCATTTTTATATTTTCTCCTTTCCTCAGCTAAATTCAGTATCTCTTCAGTTTCCCAAGGATTTCTACTAGCCCTCATCTTTTTACCTACTTGATCCTCTGGTGCCTGCACTATTTCATCCTTCACAGCTACCCATTCTTCTACTACTGTATTTCTTTCCCCCATTCTTGTCAGTCGTTTCCTAGTGTTCTCCCTGAAACTCTCTACAACGTCTGGTTCTGTCAGTTTTTCCAGATCCCATTCCTTAAATTCACACCTTTTTGCAGTTTCTTCACTTTTAATCTACAGTTCATAACCGATAGATTGTGGCCAGAGTCCACATTTTCCCTTCTGTCTTACCATTATATAATCTATCTGAAACGTTCTAGTATCTCCAGGGTTCTTCCATGTATACAATCTTCTTTCATGATTCTTGAACCAAGTGTTAGCTATCATTATGTTACCCTCTGTGCAAAATTCTACCACGCAGCTTCCTCTTTCATTTCTTAGCCATAATCCATATTCTCCTACTACGTTTCCTTCTCTTCCTTTTCCTACTGTTGAATTTCAGTCACCCATAACTATTAAATTTTCGTCTCCCTTCACTACCTGAATATTTTACTTTATCTCATCATACATTTCATCAATTTTTTCATCATCTGCAGAGCTAGTTGGCATATAAACTTGTACTACTGTAGTAGGTGTGGGCTTCATGTCTGTCTTCACCACAATAATCCGTTCACTATGCTGTTTGTAGTAGCTTACCCACACTCCTATTTTTTATTCATTATTAAATCAACTCCAGCATTACTCCTATTTGATTTTGTATTTATAACCCTGTATTCACCTGACCAAAAGTCTTGTTCCTCCTGCCACTGAACTCCACTGAACATCACTAATTCCCTATCCATTTCCCTTTTTAAATTTTCTAACCTACCTGCCCCATTAAGGGATCTGACATTCCATGCTCCAATCAGTAGAACGCCAGTTTTCTTTCTCCTGATAACGACGTCCTCTTCAGTAGTCCCCACCCAGAGAGCCGAATGGGGGACTGTTTTACCTCCAGAATATTTTACGCAAGAAGATGCCATCATCATTTAATCAACATTAAAGCTGCATGCCCTCGGGAAAAATTATGGCTGTAGTTTCCCCTTGCCTTCAGCCGTTCGCAGTACCACAACAGCAAGGCAGTTTTGGTTAGAGTTCCAAGGCCAGATCAGTCAATCATCCAGACTGTTGCCCCTGCAACTGCTGAAAAGGCTGCTGCTCCTCTTCAGGAACCACACATTTGACTGGCCTCTCAACAGATACCCCTCCATTGTGGTTGCACCTATGGTACGGCTATCTGTATCGTTGAGGCATGCAAGACCCCCACCAACGGCAAGGTCCATGGTTCATGGGGGGGGGGGGGGGGGGAATTTTATTCTAACATCTGTAAATCCATCAAATACATCATGTCAAAAAATAAAATACATCATTTTATTCTTGTCCCATCAAATACATCATGTCAAAAACAAATAAAATTTTTCGCACTTTGATAAAATCGATCTATTTTTGTAAACCTTATAGAAAGATTGTTGAGCAATCAGTTATTAATTGTGCATTTATATCGTTACCTGTCTACACCCATTTCTTGTAAAAAAATTCAATATGCAAGTAATTTCATATAATGCTTCGACTGAGTCATTTGTATAACTTGGTGGCAAAACTGCTGTACAATTTAGTATAGTCGCTTGTGTTTGTACTTTTTTACCATATAAACCTTGAATACCATCGATATCATCTTGAAATAATTCTAAATGTGAATCATTATAGTACAAATACATTATTGATTCATAAACATTTGAATGAACTACACATATAGTCTATGAGACGAGTGATTGGTATTGACAGTTCCACTGGCCAGATGGCGCTGTTGCCGAACATGGCTCACTGTATGTGGCGCCCTGTCTACTGCATGCATTCTCTAGCAGCAGAAATAAAAGCATGACAAAATGCAAGTCGTATTTGTACACGTGAATTTATTTAAATTTGCTGCTTGAAATATATTAACTTGAAAACTGATAAGAGATATTTAGTATATGTATCTAAGATTCTGAAATATTGTAAAGTTATATGTTAGACTTCACAACTGAACTGAAAACTATTTTCGCAAGTTGTTGAACATTAGCAGTTTTAGTTTCCATTGATAAGTGTTAACATTATTAATTTGTTATACTACAAACTACAGAATAATTGGTCACTGTATTAAGAGTTATAATCTGAAGAAAGTACTCATAATATGATGATCTGGTTGTTGGTCAATGGCAAGATCCTTCCTTACATTCCTGAATACGTTGTAGTTGTTGAAATGGAAAAACATCACTCACATCACTGTCAGAGTCTGATTTGACATTGTCATCCTCAGTACTACTGCAACTATCACTGCTCTCTCCCAGATGTATAATTAAATTTTCGATGCATTCTTCCACAACCCCATAAGTTTTGGCCACCCCTCTGATGGCACTTGCAGTGCCGTTTACAATTTTAGTCCACGTCTCACTTATCACTTTATTGGTCACTGCTGGAAGGACAGTTTCAACTTCAGAGATCTCGAATTTTTTATTGTTAGCAGAAACGTAATTTTTATCTGCGATCACATGCCTTCAATTGCATTGAAGTGACAATGGTGTGGAGGAAGCCGAACGATGTGCATACCTTTTAACGATCTCATCTATTACATATGTTGTAAATAGGGGTTTCTATTGTGCCACAATTTCGAGCAATTCCGCCTTCTATAAATCTTCTCTGAAATCTAGTTTTCGCCGTTTCAACCGCTGAATGATATCGTCATTCTTTGTTGTCAAAGTTGGTGCCTTACTGTGAACAACAGAATGATAAGACGCATTGTCCATAACAATCACTGGTGGACTTGCCATATTCATCATAAGCAATGTCTCGAACCACTCTTGAAATACCACACTGTTCATTATTTTGTGGTAATCTCCAGTCTTTTTTGACCGAAACATTTTCAAGCAGTTTGGCACAAAACCTTTCGATGTTCCTGCATTTAAGACAATAATTCGACCTCCTTTGTCAACGGGCACTGTCATTGTCCCCTTGGCGGTATGGCTGGCATTGACCAAAGTTCCATCCAACCACACTATATTTTCGAATTTCACACCCATGACCCTCCACAGCAATCTGCACCGAGATACAAATACATCTGCCCTTTCCATTAATCGTTTGCATCCGTTAAACAGTCAATAGCTGAATCCTGTGTCTTTCAGCACTGCAGACAATTAAAATTTGCTCCCTTTAAAAAGATGGTCTTTCTGAAGCGACACCAGTAATATAGATAGAGTGGGATGTTACCTCCACTTACAGTAGCTGTATATATGACGACGAATAGCGTCTTTCTGAAAATCGTTCGAAGCTGTCACTTGCTTATTTCTCTGTCGCTTCTTTCCTGATGTGTGCAGCTTTGTTGTGCCACTCTCATCACAATCTCTACTATACTGTTCTTTCCCTATCTTTTCACCAGTGTTCTTGCTCATTTTCAACGCTGCTGCAGTTCTCTTCACAACCTAAACAACATGAATTAAGGGCTCACCCTTGTCCTTTTCTTTCTCTAAGTAATCCCTCAAGGAGCACACGAATTCACGGGCCTGCATGTGTGGCTCACTTTTTTCCCTCTGTTTCACTTCTTGTGTTGGGCTGGCACTATACGTCACACTAGACATTGTTTACAACAAAACAGAAACAAATAAACACTAAAAACAACCAAATCGACATAAACTGGAAATTCAACTATTCAGACAAACGACGAATGACTGCACTGGCTGCACGCGAGACACTGGTAAGTTACATAAGCGTGCGGGACTGGTTTCGGAGCAGCAAGGTGGCCCTTGCTACCAGTTGTCGCTGGCTGCCTGCTTGTAGTCGCTAAGCAGTGGAAAGATGCTACCGAGGTATGAATACCAAAGGCTCTTCTCCCGGACTATAGTGTGTGATCCACTTATGAACAAGAACTTCAAATAGATTTGTCTGATGTTTTTGCGTATTTCCATCAACCTCTAAGTACCACAACTCATCACTATCAATATTTATTTACAATTGATCATTACTCATATTTGGAAAAAATGTATGACATACCACATTTCCTTTTCCATATAGATTGCTTGGACAACAGTGACTGCACACTTACTTTTTATGTAATCGTATTTTATCTGAAATAAAAATATCAGGATTATTGTTTAAAATCTGATATTGTTTGCTACAATTGAAGTGCTTATTCTGTTATTCCGAATAATTTATAGTTGCTTCTTTATAGAATCATTTTATCTTCTTTTTATTCCATTTATAGTTACTACATAGTTCTATAATTATCAAGTGAATGTAACACAACATATAGGCTTAGTCATAAATTTTCAACTTTCTTCACTTAGTTCACCAGTTGTTTCAACACTGTATGTGTATTGAAATAACATTAAGACTTCTGTGAGTATATCATCACTCACTTAGGTAAGTTCTATATCATCATGAATAAGCAAGTAAAAATTATCATACAACGTTTTTAGAGCTTTTTTCCTTCCAGCAGACGTTGATATTACAAACAACAATTGTAAATGGTTCAAATGGCTCTGAGCACTATGGGACTTATCTTCTGAGGTCATCAGCCTCCTAGAACTTAGAACTACTTAAACCTAACTAACCTAAGGACATCACATGCATCCATGCCCGAGGCAGGATTTGAACCTGCGACCATAGCAGTCTTGTGGTTCCAGACTGTAGCGCCTAGAACCACCAGCCATCCTGGCCGGCCACAGCAATACTAGAAATATCTTCATTTATATAAACTAAACAAAAGCATCAATAAAATTTATTAATGATCTGGTGTCCATCCTGTCCCATCATAAAAGTTTAAGTTTTTAGGTACCTCATCTATATAGCTTGCTCATAAAAACTCAACTGTTTGATAAAATTTTTTTAGTACAAATTAGTAATAATTTAAGCCAGTAGGCTGATAGTCAAAACAACATATCCAAGCCATATAAAAATAGGAAGTACATCATAAAGCAACTAAAAATTATCCTACAACGTTTTTAGAGCTATTTCCTTTCAGCAGACGTTGATATTACAAACAACAATTGTAAATGGCTCAAATGGCTCTGAGCACTATGGGACTTATCTTCTGAGGTCATCAGCCCCCTAGAACTTAGAACTACTTAAACCTAACTAACCTAAGGACATCACATGCATCCATGCCCGAGGCAGGATTTGAACCTGCGACCATAGCAGTCTTGTGGTTCCAGACTGTAGCGCCTAGAACCACCAGCCATCCTGGCCGGCCACAGCAATACTAGAAATATCTTCATTTATATAAACTAAACAAAAGCATCAATGAAATTTATTAATGATCTGGTGTCCATCCTGTCCCATCATAAAAGTTTAGCTTTTTAGGTACCTCATCTATATAGCTTGCTTATAAAAACTCAACTGTTTGATAAAAATTTTTTAGTACAAATTAGTAATAATTTAAGCCAGTAGGCTGATAGTCAAAACAACATATCCAAGCCATATAAAAATAGGAAGTACATCATAAAGAACTTAAAATATAAGATGTTCTTCTTACAGACATAAACAAAATTTAATAGAATGTATCAATTAAGTACAATAACAACTGTAGAGATTTGAGAAAACATGTATATCCCAAACAGAAGCATTAAGTGTAAAATAAATCCTAGATATTGCAAAGATTTTAAAGATAGAAGAATTAACCACTATTGAGTGAAAACCTACCACATTAAAAAATATGGATTAGTATTGGAAGATCCATTTTCCAAAGATTATATATATATATATATATATATATATATATATATATATATATACTACTTTCTTTTCCTATAAAATCTTTATATATATATATATATACTACTTTCTTTTCCTATAAAATCTTTATATATATATATATATATATATATATATATATATATATATGTATGTATATATATATATATATATAATCCTATGTTACTGATTGGTAGTAAGAGCATTTGAAAAACAGAATTAATAAAATTGATATGACAAGAATAGGGAAAGTTTGAAAGATTACAGGAATTTAACTTCAGTGTTACAATATTTTTGTGAACCCACTCCTATATGGGAATTCCCGAGAAAACCTCAACTTTAATAATAAAATAAAGATTTTCCAATGGACAAAAAATCTAAAATGAAACAATCTTTAACAATTATCAATTTTTTTGACACAATTATTATAATATTTTGAATGGCTATTCACAATAACCATTGGTTAACGATATAATAAATCTATTCATAGGCTAAAGACTGCTTAGTCTGTTGCTTCAGGAAAACTGAGTTTATATTTTTAATAACTTTACTACAGAATGAACAATTAATTTTTTCCTTTAACCGTTCATCAAAACATTCTTTACGAAAATATGATTACAGTTTATTTTTACAAACTCAAGATTTTGTTCTCTTAAGCTTATAGAACATCCGATACATTCTGAAGAACGTATTATTTCATAAGGTTTTAATACTGCTTGCAAGAATAATTCTGATAGTTCTTGATTATTAAAATATATTCCCAAAAACTTCATTTTTAAATTCATCTTATAAAATCTTCTGACAATACTTGATAACTTGATATTAATCCCAGTCTAATTTATCTTCATATTCTTTCACAAAATATTCCGAAAAATTCTGATAGGCTGATACATAACCCCAATTTAATATATTTTGAAATTCTCTCGGAAATTCTGTAGACAATTTTTGTTCGCTTATAATTTTTTATCTGTCTAATTTATCACGAAATTCTCTCATAAAATCTTCAGATAATTTTTGTCTGCTGGATGTATCTTTCTAATCCAATTTAACTTTGAATTCTCTTACAATTTTTTCAGACAATTTTTGTACACCTGTTACTTCACTCCAGTCTAATGTATCCTGAAATTCTGACATAAAATCTTCATACAGTTTTTGATATCTTGGTATATTATTCCAATATTATTGATCATGAAATTCTCTTATAATATTTTCAGTTAATTTCTGATATCTTAATATATTATTCCAGTGTAACTGATCTTTAAATTCCCTAATAAAATTTGCAGATATTTCATGACTTCTTAATATATATACCACAAGTAATTGATCAAGAAATTCTCTTATAAATTTTTAGATGTCCTATAATGTCTTGAAATTAAATCTTTCCATCGAAATTCACTAACTAGATTTTCCTTTTTAATGCAATGAACAACTGTTTCTCCATAAGTTTAATTTGTTATATACAATTCATTTATTTGGTTAGAATTTAAGTTTTTACATATCAAATTGGTCAGTGAATAAGTTTTTGTTGATTAGTTTTTAATCCATTCACTTCATCATAAATGTTATTGTTCAATTCTTCATTAATGTAAGTGTTCTTTTCTTGGTTAATATTATGGTTATTAATAAGATAAACAAGTTTTTCTCAGTTTCAAATAGCTTTTACTATAATTTTCAATTCGTAGACTTTTAGACTATTTAGACTTGCCATTTGTTAAAATAATTTTTACTAGATTGCAAAAAAGTGAAAAAACGAAAAGTTATAAAAATTCAGTTTGTAGTTGATTGTTTACCAAGGCAAACTTAGCCTTGATTGACAAAGATTGAGAAAATCCAATGAAAATTTACACCTCTTGAAAATCTTAAACCAATATATCTATTTGATTGTTTTCCAAAGGTAACTTACTCTTTGTGAATAAAGATGACTGATTTTAATTACAAACGATATGTTATGTTTCATTATCCGAGCAGTTAGTGTCGAGAAATTTATGTCGAGTAAGACATATTTTACACAGTCTTTAGACAATTATAACCTTGAATATACCAAAATGAAATATGGTATTCATCTTACATTAGAATATGAGTACATTGAAAAGGAAACTAAAATAAAAAATTAAAAATTCTAATAAAAAACGTTTCTCATACAGGGAAGCAGTTCCAAGTACAGGCCTATTATGATTAAACTTTCAAACCACAGTAGAAATAGCACCCTGGTGAGAATGACATCAAATTGCAACAGAATATTTTTGGAGAAGGGGGAAAATGTATGTCAGACGAAAAAAATGTGTAAATTGATCAATAGAGGGCGCTGTTTGTGTCAGGATACGTAAATGAAAACACCTGCCATGTGCACAATCCATTCAAGTTGATATAAAGGTGCCGGATACACAGATTTTCCTCCTTTGGCATCTGCAACGGTTGCCATGAATGTCTCATTGCAGGATCGCTCTCTACTTGTAAAGCTGTATTATAGGAATCGTGACTGTACATATGTCGCTCTGCAGAAGTTCCAGATACTGACAGGTTTGAAAAAAAGCGTTGGTCTGATGCCTGCCATGGATATGGAGTAAATGATTTGGAAATTCGAAAATTAGAAAAGACAGGTTTTTTTGGTATACAGTCTGGTAGAGGGAGGAAATGAATTGATTTGACATCAGAGGAAGCAGTGACCACAGCTATGAAGTAGGAGACGAGTGGTGGTGTACAAACGTGTAGTGCACTGAGAATTGCCCAAACATTGGACATACTCGTCAGCATGGTGCGTAAAATCCTATGGAACATCCTTCTTTGCTATCTATTCAAAACTACCCATGTGCACAAGTTGCTTCCAGTTGACCTACCTGCCAGAGAAACCTGTCATTTCGAATTTCTTGCTCACATGGAAGTGGACAATGACTTGTCATAGAAAGTTATGTGAACAGACAAAGCCAATGTCAATCTGACAGGATATGCCAATACACACAAGAGTCGAATATGAGTAAGGGAAAATCCACACCCACATCAAGCAGTACCACTTCATTCTGAAAAGGTCACTGTGTGGTGCGGGTTTATGACAACATTTATCATACAGCCATGTTTTTCGAAGAGATAGGTACATCCGGTCCTGTTACCTGTGTCATCTCTGGTTAGCACTATGAGTGTCTTTTGCTCATTCCAGCTCTCCAACAGTGTGGATGTGTGGATGACATCATTTTTACGGAAGATGGCGCACCTTTGCACATTGAACATCCAGTTAAGCAGCTGCTGAAGCGCCATTTCGGAAATACTTCAATTGTCAGCGGCAATTTCCCTACAGTCTGGCCACGCCAATCATCTGATCTTTATCTGTGTGACTCAAAGATGTTGTGTTCAGTGTTCCGTTTGCAAACTCAACTGCTTGAAGACACACATTTTGCAATACATTCTGAATGTGGCCCCAGAAGCACTTCGGTCAGTTGTTAAACATGCTTCTTCTCGATTTCAACTTATTGCAGAAAACGATGGACGGCACATTGAACATGTTTTGCAACAGTCACGTGGAAAGTAATAATCCGATTTGATTTTGAATTATGCTTTTTATCTGGTTTTTGCCTCACGGCAATTAAAAATCGATGTGAGTGATGCTTTCTATGCAGTTTTCGGCCTAATGACAATTAGGAACCGAATTTTCCCATCAGATGTGATATGATTTAGCCATGGCGGATGGGCTTACGTAACTAATAGTGTCATACCGCTACAGCCATGTAAACTAGGTAGTACAGTTTGTTGAAAATCAAATGTACACCTTAGGTATTATTGTGTGATTCATTGGTCATTTGTAGTTGACCACTATTAAATTACGATGCCTACAAAGCCATCTTTACCATTGTTTCCACTATTAACCGCAACATCAGAATTGCCTCTCTCGTGCCCTTACCGTTACTAAAGCCAAAAGTGTTCGTCATCTACCCTATCCTCAATTTTCTTTTCCATTCTTCTGTATATTATTCTTGTAAGCAGCTTCGATACAGGAGCTGTTAAGCTGATTGTGTGATAATTTTCGCACTTGTCAGCTCTTGCCGTCTTCGGAATTGTGTGGATGATGCTTTTCCTAAAGTCAGATGGTATATCGCCAGACTCATATATTCTACACACCAATGTGAATAGTCGTTTTGTTGCCACTTCCCCCAATGATTTTAGAAATTCTGGTGGATTGTTATCTGTCCCATTTGCCTTATTTAATCTTAAGTCCTCCAATGCTCTTTTAAATTCTGATTCTAATACTGGATCCCATATCTCTTCTAAATCTACTATTGTCGCTTCTTCTATCACATCAGACGAATTTTTCCCCTCGTAGAGGGTTTCAATGTATTCTTTCCACCTATCCGCTCTCTTCTCTGCATTTAACAGTGGAATTCCTGTTAAACTCTTAATGTGATCACCCTAGCTTCTAATGTCACCGAAGGTTTTCTGACTTTCTTGTATACTGAGTCTGTTCTTCCAACAATCATTTCTTTTTCGATGTCTTCAATATTTTCCTGCTGCCACTTCGTCTTAGCTTCCTTGCCCCTCCTATTTATTTCATTCCTCTGCGATTTGTATTTCTGTATTCCTAAGTTTCTTGGAACATTTTTGTACTTCCTCCTTTCGTCAATTGAATTATTTCTACTGTTATCCATGGTTTCTTCGCATTTACCTTCTTTATATCTATGTATTCCTTCTCAACTTCTGTGATGACCGTTTTTAGAGGTGTCCATTCCTCTTCAACTGTATTGCCAAGTGAGCTACTCCTTATTGTTATAACTATAGCCTTAGAGAACTTCAACCATATCTCGTCATTCCTTAGTACTAACGTATCCCACTTCGTTATGTATTGGTTCTTCCTGGCTAATGTCTACTATATTGTGATCTGTGTCTGTTCCTGTGAATGCCTTAAAATCCAGTATATGATTTCAGAATCTGTGTCTGACTATGATGTAATATAACTGAAATCTTCCGATATCACCTGGCTTTTTCCAAGTATACCTCCTCCCCTTGTGATTCTTGAACAAAGTATTCGCTATTACTAGCTGAAACTTGTTGCAGAACTCAATTAGTCTTTCTCCTCTCACCTTCATTCTCCCAAGCCGATATTCTCCTATAGCCTTTTCTTCTACTCCTTCGCCTACAATTGCATTCCAGTCTCCCATGACTAATAGATCTTCACCCCCCTTTACATATTATATTACCCCTTCAATATCCTCATACAATTTCTCTATCTCTTTATCTTCAGCTTGCGACATTGGCATGTATACCTGAATTACTATTGTCAGTGTTGGTTTGCTGTTGATTCTGATAAGAACAACCCTATTACTGAACTGTTCACAGTAGCACACTCTCTGCCCTATCTTCCTATTCAGCGAATCCCACTCCTGTTATACCATTTTCTGCTGCTGTTGATATTATCCCATACTCATCCGGCCAGAAATATGTGTCTTCTTTCACTTCACTTCAATGACCTCTACTTTGTCTAGAATGAGCCTTTTCTTGTTTACCTATCACGTTCAAGCTTCTGAAATACCATGCCCCAACTCTTAGAACATTATCCTTTCTTTGATTATTCAATCTTTTCTCGTGGTGACCTCCCCCTTGGCAGTCCCCTCCTGGAAATCCAAATGGGGGACTATTCTGGAATCTTTTGCCAATGAGACTTCTTCAATTACAGGCCACATGTCCTGTGGATACATGTTACATGTCTTTAATGCAGTGGTTT
Source organism: Schistocerca serialis cubense (assembly GCF_023864345.2). Classification (NCBI taxonomy): domain Eukaryota; kingdom Metazoa; phylum Arthropoda; class Insecta; order Orthoptera; family Acrididae; genus Schistocerca; species Schistocerca serialis. The sequence goes on along the minus strand of NC_064641.1, from coordinate 328,489,823 downwards.
CCACTTTCTTCTGCTTCCTCATGCCATTGATCATTGCTGATTCTTCCACCTTTAGGGGTAGTTTCACACCCTAGCACAAGAGAGTGCCCTGAACCTCTGTCTGCTTCTCCACCCTCTATGACAAGGCCATTGGCAGAATGATCAGTGACTTCTTATGCTGGTATGTGTTGAATCTGTCTTTGAAAATTAATTTTAAAAACCTTCCTTTACTTCCTTTCTTGTAAAGTAATTAGATTAGATTTATACATTGATTATTCTTTTCATTAAAATGTGTTGCAGTGACATAGTTACTGAGCTGCATTAGAACACTTGTGTATTCAGATTTTGTAACAAGATTGATAAGTCGGTTCAGCTGACACTAACTCATTTGCAAATATATTGTTTGGTAACTGCACCATAACCATCTTTGAAATCCACTAATCTTCCAAATTTAAAAATCATATCCCCTTTAGTTAGTTTAAAAATGTTAGATAATTCCTTACTTAATAAACTAAATCAGTATAATTAAACTTTCGATTATTGAATAAATTTTTATTCTAATTCATATTTTACTTTTCCTAAGTTTATTATTTCAGTATTCTTTAGGCTGCTGCAGTTTACTTAAAAAAATGTCATTTATTAAATTTAATACATCATTAAAGTTATTATTATCTGACAACAGTTTTCAAATAAATATACATAAATGACCACTAGTTACTTCATCAAAACTTTGAATTCATTGAAAATTATACACAACTCACTTTAACCAGGATGTTATCCAGCTTTTCAGGAATATTTCCACCAAATGAATCACACACAAATTGTTTTTTATTTTTATAATAACAGATCCAGCGAGAACCAACATGATTAGAAATATCTAAATTTATCATCCACATTCAACACCTTTTGGTTTATTGGGTAATTCATCAATCATGAATACTCTAAGAAAGAATTTCATTTTTAATTCCTTAGCTAGTTTTACTATCAAAATTACTTGGACAGAAATCGATTATTTTTTGCTTCTTTTCACTTTTTTCATTCCATTGTCAGTTCTCTTTTCCATTGGCAAATTATCTCTTTTTTTTAAGAATGAGAACTTCACTGTGCAGCAGAGTGTGCACTGATATGAAACTTCCTGGCAGATTATAACTGTGTGCCGGACTGAGACTCGAACTCAGCACGGGCAAGTGCTCTACCAACTGAGCTACCCAAACTCGACTCACACCCCGTCCTCACAGCTTTACTTCTGCCAGTACCTCGTCTCCCACCTTCCAAACATAACAGAAGCTCTCCTGCAGATGTTGCAGAACTAACAATCCTGACATTCTAATTCCTAATCAGCTTTCTTTTCATTTATCACTGCATTTGCAATGGCTCCAGAACCAACAGCTAGGGAACAGGAAAACTGAGTTTATATTTTTAATAGCTCTTTCAAAAGAAACAACTATTCACGAAATTCCCATGGAGTAGATTCGTACGAGGAAACAAGAAATTTTGGAGTGGACAGTGTATGAATACAATGTAACAAGACAATATTAAAATGGAATAAGATTTTTAGTGGTTACGGGAACCAGAGGTTCAGAAAAAATATAAAAACGGAAGATAGTTGACTAGGTTAAGAAAGACAATATTTCGGGATTTTTTTGTATTGAAGGGAAGTCTTTCAGTAAAGGAATTTTCTGAGATCGAACGGAACGGCATTACTCAAGCACACGGAAGTATCAACATGAGGTAGCTGTCAGGAGTAAACATTACGACACAGTTTATCACTCACAAGAGAGCGATATCAACACTTCTGTCGCAAGCTCAGCAGAATAATGTTTTATGATTGCAGACCAACCTGCCTCAGTTACCCTCATAACATAGTGTAAGAAACGCTACAGAGGACGGACACAACAATGCATCTCAGGAGGTTCACCACAGCAGTTAAGACACTGAAAGAAACAGCTGAAACAAATGTAGTAGAACGGAACACAACTCGTACAGAGCGGAACCGATTCAGTCATGGCGAATGGCGTCAAAAAAACAAAGCCTCTCCTTGTCGCCATAAATACTCCATCTCACTAGAATAGAGTCAGTCAATCAGTAGGATTGATGGAGTTCATGTCGTTCACACTCGATTCCCTGATGATTGTATTGTGATACCTTGTGTATGAGACTGCTACAGTACCGGTCATACTCTTACGAGATGAATACCGATCGGTAGCCGCGGGTGATAAAAGACAGCATCTAGTAGCAGCCCCCGCTGATGGATAGTCCACTGGCCTACCATCAACGTGCCAGCCAGGGACACAGACTGCTCTAAGATCCAGCTTCGCTTGGGACAGATGGCCTACCGACCTGTGGACCAGGATCGGCATTCAACACGACCTCACAGCATCCTACGTCGTGGTCCATCTGGTGCGACAACACAGGCAGTGACCTGTGAATGTCAGAGGACTCTCAGAACGGCGTGTGAGACACAACGTACATATGCCGTGGTCACATCTCCGCACAGAGCTTCCGACAGGACGTGCCTTCCACAGCACAGGCGGCAACCTGGTTTACTAGGAGTCACTGGCCTCCGTGCAGGGCTGATGCAGCGAGCTACAGCAACCTGAGCCAGCCACTGCGTTGAGTAGGTTCTTCGCTTGCTTGCTAAGTCACCAGCTGCCGCTGAAGATACGGCAGTTAGTTGTACACAGAGAAATAAATGAAGTAATATTTAATTCTGTTTTATTGTGTCTAGCGACGCCACACAGGTTGCTCTGCATTCATCCTGGCAAACGGGTTTCTAGTCAATGAGCTGGCGACCCCTACAACGACGATCGACTCACACACGCGCCAGTCACTGTGAACACACCAGGGAAGCCTCTATCCTCTTCACCGCACCTCAATGAACAACAAATATTGCCTCCAGCTGTGTTCACACCCACTATACTATGGGAGGAGGGGGGGGGGGGGGGCTTGTGGAGACTGCAGACGGTGAAGCAATCAAAAAGCATTACAAACGTAGAACCTCTGACAAAGTAACCTCCCTGGCACTCTTTGTTTCCAGCACTCTGACTTAACGACTGAACTGTAAATATGTGCTTTTAGCTTGTGCAGTGTTATAGCAATAAAGTGTGTTTCGTCAACCATCATTTCTGGTTCGTGTATTTAAGTTCCCTACGGCGATAACTACACATCCAAAAGTGGAAAATGTATGAAAAATAAAATAAATACGTAAATATGATCATATTCATCCATTTCCTTTACTCATGCTTATATCGTCATATTTACGCAGCAAGGTGTCTAAGAAATGTTCATTCACGTTATCAAAACCCCCTGATTCGAGTTCCAGCATGCCACACTGTTTTGATCAGCCAGGAAGTGTCAGGTATTTCTTAAAAAGTCTAATCATGTTTCAGCATATTTGTGAAACGACCAGTCAGCTCTTTCCTTCGGGTCTCATTTTCTAGAATGTTAGGTTCTGCAGGACCTTCTTTACATTATTACATAGCTCGCTAAAGTTATTTTCGTGGTACCTAACCTCATCTGCGTGCTCATCTCTTTGAGGATTACATACAAAATCATAGTACATGTTTCTAATAAAAATCATGAGCATGTTACAACCCCGAATTTCACTACAAAACTTCCTTAACGGAGCTTTTCTGTTCAGCTTCAGAAGAAACAAATGAAGCACGAAGAAGTATTACAAAATCTTCAGCGAACTGAAATTTTAGTGAGCAGCCAAGTGGTGCTAGTGGGTAGACTATTCGCTAAAGCTCTGAAAAAAAGTGAGTTTCATCACAAAATCTTAGTTTAAAGATTAGGCATTTACCTGTGAAGCAGCGGACTAGGTATTTACCTGCGAAGCAGCGGACACAGAACAGTCTGTGCAGGCAGAGAGATAGTCTTTCTTGAGACAATTCCCACACGCAGCAGCATTCAGGTCACACAAGCTTGTTCGTGCTCGATGAGGGAAGGCTAATCCCTCGTGATCATTCATCCTTAGTAACAAAATTTGTAAGCTGTAGCAAATACGTTATGAGCCAGTTAACTGAGTGAACGAAGAGGAGTCCTGCTCGTGCCCGTAGTTACTGACAGACAGCTCGCTCAACAGTGTGGGAGAAACCTACGTGACTCCATTCGAGTGCAGTTGTGTCGGAGTTAATCGTGACTAATTGGAACAAGGCTACACGGTAAACTTCGGTGTTATGTTTGCAGAAAGCGTGGGGGAAACAAAGGAATAGACGAAGTGTTTTATCAGCAACAGAATACTGCAAGAGTAAAGACGCTTTTCAATAGGGTGTGTAATCAGTGAATAAAACTTGTCCTGATATACGTTGTAACTTAACAAAACTATACTCATGTACATAGGACCGGTTATCTCACTATCTTGAAGTCTTTCTTTGTATACGTTTGCCGGCCGAAGTGGCCGTGCGGTTAAGGGCGCTGCAGCCTGGAACCGCAAGACCGCTACGGTCGCAGGTTCGAATCCTGCCTCGGGCATGGATGTTTGTGATGTCCTTAGGTTAGTTAGGTTTAACTAGTTCTAAGTTCTAGGGGACTAATGACCTCAGCAGTTGAGTCCCATAGTGCTCAGAGCCATTTGAACCATTTTTGTATACGTTTTATTGTGTATTGTACACTAGTGTACTTGGATTAAAAACTGAATAGATTGCTTATATTATTGTAAAAGAAATACTGTGAGATTTTTAGATGAAACTTCACTTGCTATGACATTGTACTTGTCCAAACTGTACAAGCAGATCTTTCCCAGAACGAAAAATTAATTTTTTTAGCTTCATCTGCTACTACGACATGGACGAAGTAGGGATGCTTTTCTGCTCATAGGTCGTCACCGTTTCGCCATCGTCGAAGTTATTCATTTTCAAACGTTTGCAGCGGTACCAACCAGCGAAAACCCCACTAAAACCGATCCAGAAATATGAATATGAAACTACATTGGATGTGAGAACGCGATGGCATGCAGACCATAGCCAATCACCCTTCATAATGTGGTGACGAAAGGCCGGATTTAATACTGTGGGAAACCTACGGCTAGGAAACAACCGAATGGTCATGTTGACCCGGCGCATGTTTAATGTGTAGTTATGCTTAACCCACGGGAGCCACAAACTACAATAGACCAGTATTCCCTCGAATACCCTAGAAAAATTATTACTAATTACTTCAGATCTTTGTAGGAAGTTTGAACTGATTCCATCATTCCAGTAATTCTTTGAAATTTAGCTAGGGATCGCAGTAAGTAAAGATATCTGTTACGGGTGTAAACGGAAGGAACTACCACTTGTTTTAACATCATAGTCTTTACCAAAGCAGCAAAATACTGATAACCTATTTGAGTTTGAGAGATTCACAAGTGACATTTCTCAAGGTGGCTTGTACTGGTTCATGAGTCGGTTATAAATAGCGGCGCTGCAGTTCTCAGATGAGTTAAGTCGAATCGTTAAGCGGGTTAGCAATGGAAATATAAGTGTTAGTATTTGGCCATGTAATTAGGCGGTTCGTGAGTATAGGTTCAGGGTCTTCACAAATTTTTTAAATTCATATAAATATGAGAGTGTGAAATTAACAGTAGCATATGCTGTATAACAGTTATGCTTATCAACATATTTATACAACTACAGCCACTGCAAATAATAATAATAGTAATAGTAATAAAAATAATAATAATAATAATAATAATTCCCGTGGTGGCCCAGGAAAAGAATAGGCCTGCGGTATGTTCTGCCAGTCGTAAAAGGCGACGAAAAGAACAAACCACTAATAGTGTGATTAGTTGGTTCAGGATATAACTAAAGAAGCCTCAGACAAGCACCGTCATGGTCGGGGACGACGCTTGAACCCTATGCCCGCCCACAATGGTAACGACTCTGCTAGCCAACTGGAAAATGATTCAAATCCAAATAGACGTGTTTTTCAGGATATGCTTCCTGCAACCACCCTAGAAGGAAAACAAAGACAGAGGATGAAATGGTCAGATGAAGTTAATCGACACCTCATGTTCTGTTATTACCAAGCAACAAACCTAGGAACCAACACAACTGGATACAGATCACAAGTATACACAACATTTATTACCAGATACCCAGAATTAAAATTTTTAACAGAACAGCGACTAGCTGATCAGATCCGTGTAATAATCAAAAATAACAGGATACCCCTGTCAGAATTAGAAAACATCAAACAACAAGTACAACAAATACTGGAACAAAATAATGTACAATCAGAAGAAGAAGAAAATACAGTAATGGACTCAAACATCCCAGAGCAAACAAACAAAGAACAACACGCATCAATTAAACAGTCAGAGGAAAACGAAATCTAAAGGCAGCCACCAGAACAAGCACAAATAGAACACGAAGTGACACACGTTAGATATAGAAGGAAAATTTCAGCTGACATATATAGAATACAAAGACACAAATACAGACATTAGACCATTCTTGCATAGACCGCCAAATAATCCACAAGTCGAAACAACAATAAAAACTATCAACACAATCATACACAACAAAATAAATGAAAACACAACTATGGAAGAGTTACAACTACTGGTTTATATAGGAGCACTCACTACACTAAATATACACACTAGGCAGAGATCAGAACCAACCAACACACAGAAGAAACCCACAAAACCAGCATGGCAACACAGGCTACAGATCAGAATAGAAAAACTGTGAAAAGTCATTGGACAGCTAACACAATTTATAAGAAATGAAATGTCAGAAAAAAACGAAAAAGGTTAGGTAAAATCTCACAACAAGAAGCGACAGAGCAATTAGATGAAAAGAAGCAGAAATTACGAGCATTGGCCAAACGACTTAGAAGATACAAAAAAAGTGAAAATAGAAGGAAACAAAACCAAACATTCAACACAAACCAAAAGAAATTTTACCAGACAATAGATAACACACACATTAAAATAGACAATACACCAAACATAACAGACATGGAACACTTCTGGAGCAACATATGGTCAGACCCGGTACAACATAACAGGCATGCACGGTGGATACAAGCAGAAACAGATACATACAAGATGATACCACAAATGCCTGAAGTGATAATTTTGCAACCTGAAGTCACCCAAGCAATTAATTCTACTCACAATTGGAAAGCCCCTGGAAAAGATAAAGTAGCAAATTTCTGGCTAAAGAAATTCACCTCAACACATCCACATCTAACTAAATTATTTAACAGTTACATTGCAGACCCATACACATTCCCTGATACACTTACACATGGAATAACTTATCTGAAACCTAAAGATCAAGCAGACGCAGCAAACCCAGCTAATTATCGCCCCATAACATGCCTACCAACAATATACAAAACATTAACTTCAGTCATTAAACAGAAATTAATGACACATACAACACAGAACAAAATTATAAATGAAGAACAAAACAGCTGTTGCAAAGGAGAATGAAGATGTAAAGAGCAACTGATAATAGATGCAGAGGTGACATATCAAGCTAAAACTAAAGAAAGGTCGCTACACTAAGCATACATTGATTACCAAAAAGCTTTTGATAGGGTACCCCACTCATGGTTACAACAAATATTGGAAATATACAAAGTTGATCCTAAATTGATACAGTTCCTAAACACAGTAATGAAAAATTGGAAAACCACACTTAATATCCAAACAAATTCAAATAATATCACATCACAGCCAATACAGATTAAGCGTGGAATATACCAAGGAGACTCATTAAGTACTTTCTGGTTCTGCCTTGCTCTGAACCCACTATCCAACATGCTAAATAATACAAATTATGGATACAATATTACTGGAACATACCCACACAAAATCACACATTTGCTATACATGGATGATCTAAAACTACTGGCACCAACAAATCAACAACTCAACCAATTACTAAAGATAACAGAAGTATTCAGCAATAATATAAATATGGCTTTTGGAATAGACAAATGTAAGAAAAATAGCGTAGTCAAGGGAAAACACACTAAACAAGAAGATTACATATTGGATAACCACAGCGACTGCATAGAGGCGATGGAAAAAACAGATGCCTATAAATATCTAGGATACAGACAAAAAATAGGAATAGATAATACAAATATTAAAGGAGGACTAAAAGAAAAATATAGACAAAGACTAACAAAAATACTGAAAACAGAATTCACAGCAAGAAACAAGACAAAAGCTATAAATAGTTATGCTATACCAATATTGACCTACTCATTTGGAGTAGTGAAATGGAGTAACACAGACCTAGAAGCACTCAATACACTTACACAATCACAATGCCACAAATATAGAATACATCACATACATTCAGCAACTGAAAGATTCACATTAAGCAGAAAGGAAGGAGGAAGGGGATTTATCGACATAAGAAACCTACATTATGGACAGGTAGACAATTTAAGAAAATTCTTTATAGAACGAGCAGAAACTAGCAATATACACAAAGCAATCACTCATATAAATACATCGGCTACACCACTGCAATTTCATAACCACTTCTACAACCCTTTAGATCACATAACATCAACAGATATCAAGAAAGTAAATTGGAAAAAGAAAACACTACATGGCAAGCACCCGTATCATCTAACACAGCCACACATCGATCAAGACGCATCCAACACATGGCTAAGAAAAGGCAATATATACAGTGAGATGGAAGGATTCATGATTGCAGTACAGGATCAAACAATAAACACCAGATATTACAGCAAGCATATTATTAAAGATCCCAATCCCACAACAGATAAACGCAGACTTTGCAAACAACAAATAGAAACAGTAGATCACATCACAAGCGGGTGTACAATTCTAGCAAATACAGAATACCCCAGAAGACATGACAATGTAGCAAAAATAATACATCAACAGCTTGCCTTACAACATAAACTTATAAAACAACATGTTCCCACATACAAGTATGCACCACAAAATGTACTGGTGAACAATGAATACAAATTATACTGGAACAGAACCTTTATAACAGATAAAGCAACACCACATAACAAACCCGACATCATACTCACCAATAAAAAGAAGAAATTAACACAACTAATCGAAATATCCATACCCAATACAACAAATATACAAATGAAAACAGGAGAAAAAACTGAAAAATACATCCAACTGGCTGAGGAAGTCAAGGACATGCGGCATCAGGATAAAGTTGACGTTGTACCAATTATACTATCAACTACAGGAGTCATACCACACAATATCCACCAGTACATCAATGCAATACAGCTACATCCAAACTTATATATACAACTACAGAAATCTGTAATTATTGACACTTTTTCAATTAACTGAAAGTTCCTAAATGCAATGTAACATATACCGTACAGTTAAAAGGAAGTGACGCTTGATCAAGGTCCGTGTCACTTTCCATTTTTAACCAAACTTGACGTCTGAGAAAGTAAAGAAATAATAATATGCATACCTTGTCTGAAAAAAGAAAGAATTGTTTTTGTGTAATTTTGATGTTTTGTGCATAATTAAGTACAGTTTAGGGCAAGGACGGAATAATGTTTAAGCTTCCGCTACTCCCATTTTTGCATTTTTGTGTAAGTGGGAATCTCTGTGCTTTCTTTAATTTCTCATACAAATGTACAAGATCACTAACAATTATATTAATTAATGAATTAACTTCTGGGCTGAAAATAAGACATTTGTAGACTGCACCCCTACAACAACTTAGTGTTAAGATACACTCCTTGGTTAAATATTTACTTATAGTCATGCTTATTTGATTTTGTCACTTTCTCAGTCAAAGGATATAGTCTACGAGGCCCTAGTTCCTTTGCGGCTAACTTTTGACACCTCACGCGAAAGCCTGTTCCTGTACAGTAAACAACCAGCTGCAAACATAAACTGCCGCGTGTGGAAATGATTAAACTCGAGTACTTCTATCTACTAACACGGTAACGTGACTAGAGTACAAACGAGCCGTTTGGATCCCACATTTTAGTGAATATCAGAGAAACCAGGGAGACGCCTCTTTGGAAATGTTCATATGTATAATGTGGGCCTAGAGGACACGCAACATAAGATCAACAGATGTCAGAAACATGAATAAATGCTACAGTGTCACTATCGCCGATTATGTGCTTTACGGTCTGAGCGCCTCGAATGGATAACTGTATGATAAAATTCAAAACTTAATATAGCGTAACTCATCCATAACCCCACAAAATAGGTTTTTCTATAACTATAGATTAATCTATAGATTAAAACTGAAGAAACTGCAAAAAGATGGGAATTTAAGGAGATAGGACTTGGATAAACTAACTAAACCAGAGGTTGTGCAGAGTTTCAGGGAGAGCATAAAGGAACTATTGACAGGATTGGGGGAAAGAAATACAGTAGAAGAAGCATGGGTAGCTTTGAGAGATGAAGTAGTGAAGGCAGCAGAGGATCTAGTAGGTAAAAGACGAGAGCTAGTAGAAATCCTTGGGTAACAGAAGAAATATTGAATTTAATTGAGCAAAGGAGAAAATATAAAAATGCAGTAAATGAAGCAGGCAAAAAGGAATACAAATGTCTGAAAAATGAAATCGACATCAAGTGCAAAATGGCTAAGCAGGGATGGCTGGAGGACAAATGTAAGGATGTAGAGGCTTATCTCACTAGGGGTAAGATAGATACTGCCTACAGAACAATTAAAGAGACCTTTGGAGAAAAGAGAACCACTAGTATGAATATCAAGAGCTCAGATGGAAACCCAGCTCTAAGCAAAGAAGGTAAAGCAGAAAGATGGAAGGAGTATATAGAGGGTCTATACAAGGGCAATGTACTTGAGAATAATACTACGGAAATGGAAGAGGATGTAGATAAAGATGAAATGGGAGATACGGTACTGTGTGAAGAGTTTAACAGAGCACTGAAAGACCTGCGTCGAAACAAGGCCCCAGGAATAGACGACATTCCATTAGAACTACTGACGGGCTAGGAAGAGTCAGTCCTGACAAAAGTCTACCAACTGGTGAGCAAGATGTATGAGACAGGCGAAATGCCCTCAGACTTCAAGAAGAATATAATAATTCCAATTCCAAAGAAAGCAGGTGTTGACAGATGTGAAAATTACCGAACAATCAGTTTAACAAGTCACGGATGCAAAATACTATCGCGAATTCTTTACAGACGAATGGAGAAACTGGTAGAATCCGACCTCGAGGAAGATCAGTTTGGATTCCGTAGAAATATTGGAACATGTGAGGCAATACTGACCCTATGACTTATCTTAGAAAATAGATTAAGGAAAGGCAAACCTACGATTCTAGCTTTTGACAATGTTGATTGGAATACTCTCTTTCCAATTCTGAAGGTGGCAGGGGTAAAATACAGGGAGCGAAAAGCTATTTACAATTTGTACAGAAACCAGATGGCAGTTATAAGAGTCGTGGGGCATGAAAGGGAAGCAGTGGTTGGGAAGGGAGTGAGACACGGTTGTAGCCTATCCCCAATGTTATTCAATTTGTATATTGAGCAAGCAGTAAAGGAAACAAAAGAAAAATTCGGAGTAGGTATTAAAATCCATGGAGAAGAAATAAGAACTTTTAGGTTCGCCGATGACATTGTAATTCTGTCAGAGACAGCAAAGGACTTGGAAGAGCAGTTGAACAGAATGGACTGTGTCTTGAAAGAAGGGTATAAGATGAACATCAACAAAAGCAAAACGAGGATAATGGCATGTAGTTGAATTAAGTCGGGTGATGCTGAGGGAATTAGATTAGGAAATGAGACACTTAAAGTAGTAAAGGAGTTTTGTTGTTTGGGGAGCAAACTTACTGATGGTGGTCGAAGCAGAGAGGATATAAAATGTAGACTGGCAATGTCAAGGAAAGCGTTTCTGAAGAAGAAAAATTTGTTAACATCGAGTATAGATTTAAATGTCAGGAAGTCGTTTCTGAAAGTATTTGTATGGAGTGTAGCCATGTATGGAAGTCAAACGTGGACGATAATTAGTTTAGACAAGAAGAGAATAGAAGCTTACGAAATGTGGTGCTACAGAAGAACGCTGAGGATTAGATTGGTAGATCACATAACTAATGAGGAGATATTGAATAGAATTGGGGAGAAGAGGAGCTTGTGGCACAACTTGACTAGAAGAAGGGATCGATTGGTAGGACATGTTCTGAGACATCGAGGGATCACCAATTTAGTATTGGAGGGCAGCGTGGAGGGTAAAAATCGTAGAGGGAGACCAAGAGATGAATACACTAAGCAGATTCAGAAGGATGTCGGTTGCAGTAGGTACTGGGAGATGAAGAAGCTTGCAGAGGATAGAGCAGCATGGATAACTGCATCAAACCAGTCTCAGGACTGAAGACCACAACAACAACAACATCACTGTAGCTATGATATATGCCGATGTCAGATCTAATTTTATTATGTGATGAATGAACTGGCGTATCTGAGGAGTATGCTACGGTCTAACGCAATTTATGTGAAGGAAACGGGGATAAACGTTTGCTGCAGTCTGATACGATCTGGTAACATCGCCGTAAACTTCTAGTTGAATGGTAAGGGACAGATGATCACGCCGAAAATCATGGATGTTGTTTGTCAAATTGGGCCGTAAGGCAATTACGTCATGCCAGTTGCGCATTGCAAAAGCTCCTTAACCCTCTACTGCCCACCGTGACTCTGAAGTCACGTCAAATTTTATCGTAATATTTCGCATTGGGATCGTTATTTCTTTCTTGACCAGTGTGACTTGAGTGTTACAATATGGCTGCTTTATATTTAGGTTGTTTGCACTGTCACCAGAATAATATTACCTTTGGTAGGTAGAATTGAATGTTGGACTGCAGTCATTTGTCGTCTTCCTTTGCTGGTGCAAGTTTAGCTATTATTTACAGTGATGCTATTGTCATTTTTCAAGAAACAAAAATACTTAGTTAGAAATGTAAGTATCATTCTTCATTATAAACACTGCATTTCATGTAACTATAAATATTGCATGTGCTATGAGCGAATTTGGGTCCGTTTCTCTAAAGTCACCTTGGGCAATAATGGAATCATAACCTCACTTTGTTACAGAGTCTTGGAGCCCAATAAGTTTTATGGATAACGTAAGAAAGGTGAAGAATATGAAGTTAGAACTATTCCTGGGTATGAATCAGAAGATTCTGTCTTCGATTCAGATAGTGAGGATGATATTGAGATAGTAGACATAGCGTTAAGGTGACATAATTATAGGCGAGAGTGATAATGATAGTGCAGAGGACGGTGATAATGCTGTACTTGTGAATAATGAAAGTGATAACGAGAATGTTAGTGATGAATTTCAAGTCCATTATGATTGGAGACGTTCTAGCAATCGTATTATTCGTCCTGTTCAACCATGGAAGTGTTGTCTCCCTTGTGCACCGGAAGAATCTCACCTACCTATGACCTATTTTAGGCAGCAGTTAGATGATAAAATTGTGGAAAATGCTGTAGATCAAACCAACTTATATGCAATACCGAAAGACATTTCTAAACCAATAAACACTGATAAAAATGAGATTGAACAATTTTTCGTTGTTGTATGTACATGTCCATTTATGGACTTCCATCGTCTCGTATGTATTGGAAAACTACTATTCGGATTCCAGCTGTTGCTGATGTAATGAGCCTCAATAGGTGGGAGCAGCTAAAATTAGGACTCCATTTCAATGATAACGAAACTATAGATCAAGCTGACACATTGTACAAGATCAGACCCTTTCTGGAGCCATTGGTTGAAAATTTCTGAAGAATTCCCATGAGTGAAAAATTGTCAGTGGATGAATAGATGATTCCTTTCAAGGGAAGACACACCTTGAAGAATTATGTCAAAAATAAACCTAAAAAGTGGTGTTACAAAGCATCTGTCTTGTGTGATTCACATGGAATTGCACATAATTTAGAGATATCTTCAGGGAAAGTGAAACATGACCCATCCTTACCTGATGTAGGTGTGAGTGGAAATGTTGTTCTCAGATTGGCTTCTGTAATACCTAGACACATGTATTTTGATAATTGGTTCACAGGAGTTCGGTTAGAAGTTGAACTAGAAAAGATGGGTATTCAGTCTTTAGGAACTGTGAGACCTAATTGGCTCAAAGGCTGTATGTTCACTTCTGGCAAAGTCATGAAAAAGAAGGGTCGAGGGAGTTATGAGGAATACTTATCTAAAATTGATGGCATTACTTTGAGTGCAGTAAAATGGTATGATAACAAGCCTGTTTATTTGCTCAGTACTTTTGCTGGTGCTCATCCAACATCAACAGTGGAGAGATGGGACCGTACAAAGAAAGAAAAATTAAATGTTGAATGCCCCAGTATTGTTCATTATTACAATCAAAGCATGGGTGGTATTGATCTGTTGGACTCTCTGATAGCATTGTATCACATCAAGATCCGGTCAAAGAAATGGTGTTTGAAAATTGTATTTCACTTGCTTGATCTGACTGTTGTCAATGCTTGGCTACTATACAGAGGAGATTGTACAGAGTGTAACGTGAGGAAAGTAGATCAGCTCAGCCTATTGGACTTCAAAGCTACTGTTGCTGCTTGTCTTTGCAAACAGAATAAGGATGGACAGAAAAAAAAGGGGAGGACCTAGTAGTTCGTCAATGGAAACTGCAATTCAGTTGAAGAAGAAGACTGGGTCAGCAGCACCACTGCCTGAAAAAGAAATGAGGAAGGGTGGAATTGGCCACTGGCCTCAATTTTCAGAAAAAAGAGGTCGTTGCAAAAAACCAGGATGTAATGGTGCACCAAAAGCGTTTTGCACAAAAAGTAAAGTGCATCTTTGCTTCACACCAAATTCAAACTGTTTTTTTCTTTTATTTTCATACTCAGTAGTTCATCTCAGAAACTAAAAATAACCAGAAAATTGCTGACATTAAAATCAATTTTTAAGTTTGTATTTTTTTAATTATTGTATTGCATATGTTCTTATCTGTAATTAATTGTCATCTCATTATTCTTTACTTACTTCCAATTTTGCCGTAACATGCAGCTCCATTCTTGTCTCGAATTAGAAATACTAAATTATTTGTACAAGACTGAACAAAAAATGTAACTGCCCACTATGACCTCCAGTCACAGAACTATTTTTAAAAAATAAATTATTTCAAAACAAAAAAATTCACCTTATATGTGTTAAATACATTATTCTCTAACATTCTGTGCATATAAATATTTTTTTCTACAGGAAATAATAATTTGGGCAATAGAGGGTTAAACCGTGGAGAGCTAATCCTGATGCCGCGTTCCACGCTGTCTACTGGTGTAGGAATGTCGCATATTGAGGTAGATTTAGTGGCGTGTATTTCAGATTACTGCATCTACATCACGTGTAACAACATTCAAAGAAAAATAACCAATAAACCTGTAAGGTGCCAAAAATTAGGATATTCACGTGCTCTTGGGTTCTTACACAACGCCGGCCGGGGTGGCCGAGCGGTTCTAGGCGCTACAGTCTGGAACCGCGCGACTGCTACGGTCTCAGGTTCGAATCCTGCCTCGGGCATGGATGTGTGTGATGTCCTTAGGTTAATCAGGTTTAAGTAGTTCTAAGTTCTAGGGGACTGATGACCTCAGATGTTAAGTCCCATAGTGCTCAGAGCCATTTAAACCAATCTTACACAACAGCCGCTACTGCACGTAATTGTGTGTTACATTCTTACGAATTGCAGTCCCCTAAGAAAAGACAAACTGACAAACATGGTTTTCTGGCCATGGTTATTTAATTTATGATTTGTTACTTTAACAAAGGTTGATTTTGAAATGACGTTTAGGAGATAACTAGATTGAAATTTAGTGTGTCGTATTAGCTGATGATGTAAGAAAGGCGCAAGGAGACAACGTGTAACAATTCCGCTGACATCAGCATCAGCATCCTTAGAACACATGATATCAGCATCATATTTTGCCGGAATCGCTGACGTCAGCATCCAGTCCCGCGGGCAATGACATTATTCCCGGAATTACCTTCTCTCACCCCCGTAACCCTCCCCCTGTATCCAATAGCTTTACACCGACAGGATACCAGCACCAATGCCGTGCATCACACTGCCCTTCAAGAAATTTTAATTTTTGTGGTTACACTACACGAACACCGTTATTTCTTCGATGTATGTACTTAAGTCCAGGTCTCACGTGTTCAATTGACGAGACGCCTGCATTAAGTAAAGAAGACTGTAACAACGCTGTTTGTTGTAAACACATGCACTCTCCAGTCACGCCGACCACCTGGCAAAAGTCTGAATAATCACCTTTGGAACGTGGACTGCCGCAAGACGTGCAGGTAGAGAGCCAATGAGTTTCTGGAAGATACCGACGGGGATGTGGAGCCGGGCCGAATCCAGTAACGTGCCCAGCTGCTCTAGGTTTCTCAGTAGAAAATCCCTAGCGTGAACTGTACAATTGAAGTGGTTCAACAGATTCTCGATTGGTGGCCAGGGGAGTACAATAAACTCATCCTACTGTTCTTTAAGCCATACACGTACAACCCAACGCACATGACGTGTTGCATTGTCTGTTAGCAGATGCCATCGTGCCGAGGAGAATCAAACTGTATGCAGGGATGGACACGGTCCACAAGGACATATGCATTCGTATTTTGATTCATTGTGCTTCTCAGAATGACAAGATCGGATATGCAATGGCAAGGAAACATTCATCAGGAAATCACACTCTTTACTTTCAGATGTTTCACGTTGTACACGTCAACGGCCATCTCTCTAATGCAGCATAAAATGTGAGTCACGTGAAAAGGTCACCTGTGGCCAATCAGTGGACGCACAGCTGCGGTACTGGCGTGCTAATTTCGGCCTCCGTCGCTGATGAACAGTAAACAGCATGGATGCATGAACCAAGCGCCAGGTGTGGAGGGTCATACGCATCGTTCACTGAATGGTCGTTGAGGAGAACTGTTGGTAGCGCTTTTCTTCATCTGGGCGGTCAGGTGCTCAACAAGTGCACATCTGTTCGCCCGGACACGCCTATTGCAGCCGTTATGAATGGCGTGTGGTGCATCAAAGTTGACTTGGCGTCGATTGTGGATAGCGCCATTTTGACATTCACAGTGAACTTTAACAACAGCAGTACACGAACGGTTTACAAACTTAGCCATTTGGGAAATGCTTCGACCCCTGGCTCGAGAGCCTGTAATGTTGATACCCTTTTGGATGTCACATAAATAGCTCCATTTCCGCATTACGACTACGACTGTATCGTTTCGGCCGTCCCCCCTCCCTCCTCCACGCCATACTGGCACACTTTATATACTTGGATAACAAGTTCTCGGTTTACTTGCCACGTCAAATTTGGATAAAATCCCGAGCTTTCGATGACTACCTCCGTCATGTTCATCAGTTTTACCCCTTATATGCAAGAACTCCGTCGCGAAAGACTTGGTAGTCACTTTATATACTGTCCACAGCTAGTGCTGCATCTTGCCACCTTCCATCTGTGAGTGGTTATTGCATGCTGCATTCGAACACAGGTATGCTGCTGAATACTTAGGAAATCTCAGTACGAATATAATAAATTTTCTTGAGACCGAGAACCTTATTTCGACGAATTATCACCGTTTCAGAATGCAACACTCATGCGAAACTCAGTTTGCACCTTTTTCACGTGATATTCTGCTTACTATGGGTGAAGGGCAACAGGCAGACTTCATACTTTTAGATTTCTCGAATACATTTGACACGTTGCCCACTGCAGACTGTCAACGAAGGGGCTAGCATGTGGAATAGGTCCCCAGATATATGAGTAGCTCGAAGACTTCTTACGTAATAGAACCCAGTACGTTGCCATCGACGACGAGTGTTCAGCTCATCAGAAACGAGAATCGTCAGGAGTGCCCCAGGGAAGCGTGATAGGACCGCAGTTGCTCGCTATGTACAGTCATGCTCAAAAGTATCCGAACGACATGAATTGCATTTCCCCTGATATGCATGCAACCCACATAACGCAGCTGTCTAGCAGGTCCTCTAATATACCGTACCTGTTATTTAACACAAATCACATTAAAAAGTTAAGTTATTCACGAGCAGCTAGTTGAGAATATGCATGAACTTCAAATGACACGACGAACCGTCTCGTTCTGCATATGGATTCAAACCAAGGTCATGTAGACTAGGATTTCGTGACTGACGAAAACTAACAGCCATTCCTGACTAGGCATACCGAGAGTATTATACCTCGATTTTAGACAATATCAGTTTGCAAATATCAACTTTAAATTACATAACGTAAACATTTTTAATGGACTTCAACACGGCACCTATCACTGATATATTCTAGAGAAAACGAACGATACATATGGGTTTGTTACACCAGCAGCGACATGTGAGCATGTTTGAACTAGAAATAATATGATGAAGAGTTCAGTGCTGACTGGTAATCGAACCCCACACATATCGTTGTTGACTACACACAAACAGACGTCAGCTACCGAAGTTTTCTCCACCAGCATCTCGGAATAACATCCTTGAACTTACAGTATCTTGCAAATAGTTATATGGCCCACAGGGAATGAAAAACGTCAGATATAGTTAGTGTTGACAACGAATGGAAATGTATTAAAAATCAAAATTATTATACACCAGTAGATAGGTGTTCTCATGCTATAGGTTGATATTCACACAATGAAAACCTTAGTACCGGGCCAGGATTCGAACCCATTCACGCGCAATATGTGGAGATGTTGAGGAATCTGCAGTTCTGAACAAACAACAAATTGTAGACAAGCTGTATTGTCACGAAGGGAACAAATTCCGCGTTAAGGGCGGTCTGAGTCGCTTTCCCAGTTCAGAACCCATTTTATCGGCATACCGAAGCTCAAATAAAGGATGGAGTAAGTGTCCTGTGACACTACATAGCGTTTGTTTCATCACTAGAAATTAATAACTAGAATAAGAAACAATACTGGTGATAGTGTTTCTACGTGTCGCCATTCCTCAACTTATTGTCGTTCAACCAAATGTCAACTTGGTAGAGAAGGAATATCATGTTTCACGTGAATTTCAGACCATAATACCATTACACCTTCTTCACTTGGCGTAGCCACAAGCGAATAGAATCTGTCTCTCCCTATCAAAAAGCACTGGCAGAAGTTGGAATCGAACCTAGACCGTCAGTATACGAACCTATCATCAATCCAACAGACCACCAAGCCCTCTTCTCTATAACTAATTTTTCTATCTTAACTCCGATGCGGCACACTCGATGAGAATTCTGACACACAGGCTCCCTGTAGTGGTTAGTAGCATGTTCAGTACATTCATTTACTTGGTTGACCGAATCGCCACGAACTAGCTGCCTCGGCTATCCAGTGCATACATTCGATACTATTATTAAACACCAAACGTAACTGCCACCTACACAGAACTGCCAACAGTGTAGGATGCAGAAATTTAAATGGGAAGTATTCCATTCCATTTGAGCTACTCTGTTGCGCTACCTGTTTGTTGAAACCGTCGTGCAGTGCAAAAGAAAAGCTGTAATTGTCTGTCTCTCAGAAGTCTAGATCTGGCCATATGCATTATCTCAAAGCACTGTGGAATGCGGAAGTTCAGGAGGAACTGTTGTTGAATTCTGGAGCTGCTGTAGCTACGTGGCGGGTAGTAGCATAACGGTAAGCGTTGCGCACTTTGGATAAGCCGACGTGAGTTCTATTACATTCGCTGTTACAGTTTTTAAAACGCAATTCTACTGTCTGCTGAAGTTATCAATTTAATGGAACTATGAACATAATTACCTTCACTTCTCAACCCAGAACAGTCGCATGTGGGAAAAGTGCTAACTTCTGCGGAATTTCTTTTTTCCTGGTTTAATAGACTGCCAGGCAGCAGATGCATCTCGAAGCTTTTGTATTTTTCTATGGGGAGAGCGCATCGTGCCAAAATAGTCAGAAAGGTATTTTCTTCATTAGCTATCGTCTGGTAGTGGCATTTTCTTCTTCTTCAAACCTTGTTTGACAGCTTTAACTCAGAACAAGTTTTCTACATGCATGTAATCAATAAACTGCATGTGCATTGTCAGACCGTTATAGATAACATCAGAGAATTCGCATATGTCGTTGATGATTAATTTCTCTCTCATGTTTAGTATTGTTTTAACAACACTAAAAGAAACCTTACGTAAACTGTGCACTGTATTGTAAGAAATGATATATAACTGCCCACTATAACCTTACGATGAAAGTCTGTTTTAATAAAACTGAGTATCTGTACACAAGCGTGCCTCTATTGGCACGAATTAGTAAAATACTACTCACTTAACTTTCGATTGGTTCTGTGTTTAATTAGTATGCTGTGTCATACTCAACAGGTATGCAAATGTGGCATTTCATAAATAAAGTTATGTATTCCTAGAAACCCAAAATTTGCTTGTCAGCAGCGGAAAGTGACGTTACCTGTCGTGCAACATTGTAAGTTTTTGACCATTGCGCTATGAGCTGAAAGTATTTCTTGCAATTTGCTTATCGATGTTTGATCTGATTGCTTGTAGCTCTTTCACGGATGGGATAAAGAAGTCACACTCAGCGAGACTTGAACCGCGAATCATAACAGACGCTTTTCGACAGGTCGGCACATCACCACAGGGCCAGCGAAAAAGCATGTGCTCTGCCTTCCTCTTACAAGGCGAATAGTGACTAGAACTCGTAAACCGCTATTTAAAGGATGAGATTAGTTGCGACTTCCACGTGCAACGACTTTTCTGGGCTGAAAACCGTAAATTTACAATCTTCTGTTACACCTCAAGCGATAATAACTCAGATTATTCAATGGAACTTTGATGCTTAATTCCGTGCACACCAGGAAGAAACTCGTCTATCACAGTGTTGCCCAAACATACCTTGCCTTGTTGCCAAATCTCAGTTACAGTACCAGCAGAAAGAAGACAAACCGATGTGATCCTGCAGTGGGCTGGGAAGTGACCATAGCTGGTGTCTCAAAGACGCGGCTGGTACGACCTGGAATACGTAATGCGTCTGATTCGCATTTCTGTAACTAGGTTTAGGGACTGTAGCGTAGTTACTAATAATATTCAGAACTGACTGCTAACTAAGCATCATAAATCAGTAACTCTCAAGGATGTTTTCGTGCCTTGCTGATAGTCGAGCACGACAAACAAATAAAAAGAGAATGTGTGTGTGTGTGTGTGTGTGTGTGTATGTGTGTGTGTGTGTGTGTGAGAGAGAGAGAGAGAGAGAGAGAGAGAGAGAGAGAGAGAGAGATAAAAATAAAAATGAATGAGAGAGAGGGTAAAAAATTGTTGTAAAGAAATTTAATACTGGTATGTAAAGAAATCTTTCATTAAAATGACACGTTCCACATCATTATGAAATGCTGTACTCATGATCTATGGAACAAGTATGAACCTAATCTAATCATATTTCTGACTAGCCACGAAAAGTCATGAATTACCGAAATTTACGCCAATATCAGTAACCAAATCTAAACTTGAAAATAAAAGACGACAGTTTTTGTAATAACCCGGGACTCCTATCAAGACCCTTTCATCCCTGTTAACTAACCACGAAAGATGTCTGATATAACTCAGTTCAGAAGTGACAAAGTGTGTATGCATTTCAAGATGAAGCGCATGATGTGGAGTTCTGTGGCGGAGATACGAACCCAACACGTAATCGGATTGTTAACTAAGAAAAACCAAATGTTACGTATCGGGTTTTCTTAGCAGCTGCTTGGTGTTTGAATCTAAAATAAGGATACAAAATTTTGTGCCTGAGCGATAATCGAACTGCACTCCTATCGTTCTTCTTTATCGGCCACGAATATAGCTTAAGTATCAATTTGTTACTCACCAACAGTAAGATGTGCGCGTGTTTGACCAGAAATTGTTGGCAACACATGAACAGACATTAAAAATGCACGTTAATTTTCACTAGCAGGCCGGTGTGCACGTGATAGTGCTTGAAATGAAATTATGAATATTTTTGTACTGGATCAGGATTCGGATCCACATACTTACCTTTGGAGGAGAACTAGAGAAGATTGCAGTCTTGGGAAAAGGAACGAAATGATTGAACTATACTGTTCCGAGAGATTCAGATCCTCGAAAGAGGAGATACGAATTCGAATCACAGTCCAACACCAAATTTTTCAACGTCTCTAGGTCAATCAAGTGCAAGTAAAATAAGAGCCCTGTTCCTTTAAGTGGCTATCGGTTCATCAAATAAAATAAAATTTTCTAATGTAAGTAAGTTTACTGGAGACAGTATTTCTGTTTACCATGACCTCCACCTTTATCATTTCCCAACGTAAACCGGCTCTGCCCAGTTGGGAATGAAGGAACGTGTTGTTTAACGCGGATTCTGGGTTATAACATCTTTATCTTGAGGTTACCAGAGGTAAAGTAAATCTGTTTGTGCCTCTTAAAAGTAAATGCCTGAACCCACGCATTGCATCTGTGATAGTTCGTTCCACCAGACCATTGTGGCCACATTTCCCAGCCCCAGGAGTGTGCTGTAATGGATGATGTGCTTAGCTTACTAAACTAGTCACGGTGGGAAAAACGTGAGTTTATCTAATGGTTAAGTAGAAGCACGCTTCTGACGTAGAGATTATGCTGTTCTCATGTCAGTAGGATGTAAAGACTGTTCTATGCATCATAGCCTCGATGTGAAGCCATTTTGAAATTTTCACTAATTCAGAAAACTTCTTGGTTCGAGAAAATCCACTGTGAAGTGTGAAGTTACCGGATAATTCTATTATTACCGTTATTGTTACTATCATTTTTGTCATACCGCTGATGGAATGCATTTGCTTGATGATTTTTTAAGGCCTTTTGGTCATTATAGAAGTAGTTGCTCAAGAACAGGTTGTTTCCCTGGCTACGGAATCCTTTTCATGTTAATATCAAACATCAGCAATTACTCGTAGATCACATTAAAACTAAAGTAATTGATGAAGACGTTACTTGATAACAAAAACGCGCTGCCTTTCTTCATTTACTTGCGCCTAGAAACGGCTGTCGAATACTGCCAAACCAAAAGCCAAGGGATCTTACTGCCTTCCGATATACGTCGATGTCAGTTCTTCCACATGATTTGGTCGACGTGACCTGTTTCAAGTTGTGTATCACAGAGAAAGTTTTAGAAAATCAATTGCTTTCCTTTGCAATAAACAGAAAGATGTTCATTCTAAGCTATCCTAATCCAAACTTTTCTCAATATTAGTTCAAATTTAATATTCGCTTCTATAATGTAGGGAAGTATTTCACAGTTGCAAAACCCGCATCCGTCCCATTGTCCGTACACTTAGTCGCTGACCATAAATTCTAGCTCAGAGTGACACCAGTTTAAGTAACCTAATGTAGCGATGACTGTTTGCCAGTGTTCTTTCTCACTGGAAAATATGCAATTCACTCATTGGGCTCCATAAGTACACTGTAACAGTAATTACTGTGTGTATGCAATGCATACGGATTGTAGAATTTAGTGGTGCTCTCTCTTCCACTTCTGTGTACAATATGCCTGCCCTAAACGGGCGTCCGCAGATCGTGGTCGTGCGGTAGCGTTCTCGCTTCCCGCGCCCGGGTTCCCGGGTTCGATTCCCAGCGGGGTCAGGCATTTTCTCTGCCTCGTGATGACTGGGTGTTGTGTGATGTCCTTAGGTTAGTTAGGTTTAAGTACTTCTAAGTTCTAGGCAACTGATGACCATAGATGTTAAATCCCATAGTGCTCAGATCCATTTGAACCCTAAACGGGCCCCTTATCAATACAGGCCATGGGCGGTGCAACATCATATTGACAACAGTAATGTGCTTATACTGACAACCTCACTGTTCGTTTCACCTGATTTTGTAGTCATTTAAATAAAACAACATTCAGTGGGAGACATTTCGTCCCCCTTTTCCTTCTGTGAAATGTTTCAGCAAGTATTTTGCTTTCCAACCAGCGAAATGCGGCAGAGTACGGCCGTTAAACGATTCACAAACCACGATTTAGTGCCGTTAAGACCAAAACGGCCTTGCTGTGCTGGTACTGCGAAGGTTGAAAGCAAGGGGAAACTACAGGCGTAGTTTTTCCCCAGGGCATGCAGCTTTACTGTATGGTTAAATGATGATGGCGTCCTCTCGGGTAAAATATTCCGAAGGTAAAATAGTCCCCCATTCGGATCTCCGGGCGGGGACTACTGAAGAGGACGTTGTTATCAGGAGAAAGAAAACTGGCGTTCTACGGATCGGAGCGTGGAATGTCAGATCCCTTAATTGGCCAGGTATGTTAGAAAAGTTAAAAAGGGAAATGGATAGGTTAAAGTTAGATATAGTCGGAATTAGTGAAGTCCGGTGACAGGAGGAACAAGACATTTGGTCAGGTGAATACAGGGTTATGAATACAAAATCAATTAGAGGTAATGCAGGAGTAGGTTGAATAATGAATAAAAAAATAGGCGTGCGGGTATGCTACTACAAACAGCATAGTGAACGCATTATTGTGGCCAAGATAGACACGAATCCCACGCCTACTACAGTAGTACAAGTTTATATGCCAACTAGCTCTGCAGATTATGAAGAAATTGATTAAATGTATGATGAGATAAAATAAATTATTCAGATAGTGAAGGGAGACGAAAATTTAATAGTCATGGGTGACTGGAATTCGAGTGTAGGAAAAGGGAGAGAAGTAAACATAGTAGGTGAATATGGATTGGGGCTAAGAAATGAAAGAGAAAGCAGTCTGGTAGAATTTTGCACAGAGCATAACTTAATCATAGCTAACACTTGGTCCAAGAATCATAAAAGAATGTTATATACATGAAAGAATCCCGGAGACACTAAAAGGTATCAGATACATTATATAATGGTAAGACAGAGATTTAGGTATCAGGTTTTAAATTGTAAGACATTTCCAGGGGCGGATGTGGACTCTGACCACAATCTATTGGTTTTGGACTGCAGATTAAATCTGAAGAAACTGCAAAAAGGTGGGAATTTAAGGAGATGGGACCTGGATAAACTGACTAAACCAGAGGTTGTACAGAGTTTCAGGGAGAGCATAAGGGAACAATTGACAGCAGTGGGGGAAAGAAGAACAGTAGAAGAAGAATGGGTAACTCTGAGGGATGAAGTAGTGAAGGAACAGAGGATCAAGTAGGTAAAAAGACAAGGGCCAGTAGAAATCCTTGGGTAACATAAGAAATATTGAATTTAATTGATGAAAGGAGAAAATATAAAGACGCAGTAAATGAAGCAGGCAAAAAGGAATACAAACGTCTCATAAATGAGATCCACAGGAAGTGCAAAAAGGCTAAGCAGGGATGGCTAGAGGACAAATGTAAGGATGTAGAGGCTTATCTCACTAGGGGTAAGATAGATACTGCCTACAGGAAAATTAAAGAGACCTTTGGAGAAAAGAGAGCCACTTGTATGAATATCAAGAGCTCAGATGGTAACCCAGTTCTAACCAAATAAGGGAAAACAGAAAGATGGAAGGAGTATATAGAGGGTCTATACAAGGGCGCTGTACTTGAGGACAATATTATAGAAATGGAAGAGAACGTAGAAGAAGATGAAATGGGAGATACGATACTGCGTGAAGAGTTTGACAGAGCACTGAAATACCTGAGCCGAAACAAGGCCCCGGGAGTAGACTACATTCCATTAGAACTACTGACGGCCTTGGGAGAGCCAGTCCTGACAAAACTCTACCATCTGGTGAGGAAGATGTATGAGACAGGCGAAGTTGTTGTTGGTTGTTTTTGGGGAAGGAGACCAGACAGCGTGGTCATCGGTCTCATCGGATTAGGGAAGGATGGGGAAGGAAGTCGGCTGTGCCCCTTCCAGAGGAACCATCCCGACATTTGCCTGGAGTGATTTAGG
This sequence comes from Schistocerca serialis cubense, assembly GCF_023864345.2. Classification (NCBI taxonomy): domain Eukaryota; kingdom Metazoa; phylum Arthropoda; class Insecta; order Orthoptera; family Acrididae; genus Schistocerca; species Schistocerca serialis. The sequence continues at coordinate 328,464,022 of NC_064641.1, read as the reverse complement.
GAAATCACGGAAAACCTAAATCAGGATGGCCGGACGCGGGATTGAACCGTCTTCCTCCCGAATGCGAGTCCAGTGTCTAACCACTGCGCCACCTCGCTCGCTCAGGCGAAGTACCCTCAGGCTTCAAGAAGAATATAATAATTCCAATCCCAAAGAAAGCAGGTGTTGACAGATGTGAACATTACGAACTATCAGTTTAATAAGTCACAGCTGCAAAATACTAATACGAATTCTTTACAGACGAATGGAAAAACTGGTAGAAGCCGACATCGGGGAAGATCAGTTTGGATTCCGTAGAAATATTGGAACACGTGAGGCAATACTGACCTTACGACTTATCTTAGAAGAAAGATTAAGGAAAGGCAAACCTACATTTCTAGCATTTGTAGACTTAGAGAAAGCTTTTGACAATGTTGACTGGAATACTCTCTTCCAAATTCTAAAGGTGGCAGGGGAGCGCAGGGCTATTTACAATTTGTACAGAAAGCAGATGGCAGTCATAAGAGTCGAGGGACATGAAAGCGAAGAAGTGGTTGGGAAGGGAGTGAGACAAGGTTGTAGCCTCTCCCCAATGTTATTCAATCTGTATATTGAGCAAGCAGTAAAGGAAACAAAAGAAAAATTCGGAGTAGGTATTAAAATCCATGGAGAAGAAATAAAAACTTTGAGGTTCACCGATGACATTGTAATTCTGTCAGAGACAGCAAAGGACTTGGGAGAGCAGTTGAACGGAATGGACATTATCTTGAAAGGAGGATATAAGATGAACATCAACAAAAGCAAAACGAGGATAATGGAATGTAGTCAAATTAAGTCGGGTGATGCTGAGGGAATTAGATTAGGAAATGAGGCACTTAAAGTAGTAAAGCAGTTTTGCTATTTGGGGAGCAAAATAACTGATGATGGTCGAAGTAGAGAAGATATAAAATGTAGACTGGCAATGGAAAGGAAAGCGTTTCTGAAGAAGAGAAATTTGTTAACATCGAATATAGATTTAAGTGTCAGGAAGTCGTTTCTGAAAGTATTTGTATGGAGTGTAGCCATTTATGGAAGTGAAACGTGGACGATAATTAGTTTAGACCAGAAGAGAATAGAAGGTTTCGAAATGTGGTGCTGCAGAAGAATGCTGAGGATTAGATGGGTAGATCACATAACTAATGAGGTGGTGTTGAATAGAATTGGGGAAAAGAGGAGTTTGTGCCACAACTGGACGAGAAGAAAGGGACCGGTTGGTAGGACATGTTCTGAGGCATCAAGGGTTCACATATTTAGCATTGGAGGGCATCGTGGAGGGTAAAAGTCGTAGAGGGAGACCTAGAGATGAATACACTAAGCAGATTCAGAAGGATGTAGGTTGCAGTAGATACTGGGAGATGAAGAAACTTGCACAGGATAGGGTAGCATGGAGAGCTGCATCAAACCAGTCTCAGGACTGAAGACCACAACAACGACAACAAGGCGATTTCTTTAAACATTGGCGAAGCTAAAGGAATTTAGTTTCTTTTTAAATCGTCTTATGCAGCAACGTTCACAAATATCTCAAATAGGAAAAGCTCTTTATCCAGGTACGAAGGCTGTAAAACAAACTTCCAACAGTTTGTGTCAGGTTCATCATTTAGTCTGATAGCACTGCGTAAGTATGTTGTCTAAGAGGTATCACAAGTACTGCTCCCGTAGCTGTGGGAATCATTGGTTGAAACGAGTTTAACACCAATGGGTACAGTACTGTTAAACATTCAACATGATCATCAACCTAAGTCAGCGTTCATCCACAAACTGAGGCGTATCTGTAATATTGAAGCTAGACTGTGTATTCTTGTCTTCCTTGAGTGGGGAATGGAAGGCGTTTACACACACGTATACGAAGGTAATCCCAAAGGTAAGGTCTCCTAAGGGACACGCAAGTGCCAACGCAGGCACAAACGAGAGATCCTAATTTTAATGCCAAGCAGAAAACACAGTGTAGGCTGCATGGCGGCAAGGTAATAAAGAGCAGGACTTCGGATACGAAGGTCTCAGGTTCGATCCCTCGGCAGTCCCACGATTTTTATGTGCTATTTTACACTTATTTCCCCTCGGGCAGTGTTGTGTTTGTTGATGTGAAAGCCTCCGAGCTGCACTGGGGTCCGAAAGCCACGTTAAACTGTAGGTTCCCCTATTAACTGGCTAGGTAAGTCAACTCAAATGTCGGAGGAATACAACGGCATACCACCTCCAACAAGACCGTGCCTATTAAAGCTCTGTGGTGTTCAAACCACTCTCCCGACTGATGACTGCTTTACTTTCTATGGGTTCCTAAATTAATGATCTTGGAGTTATTAACATTTTTGTGTTTTTATGCTGTAGCTTTGATACCAGTAAACGTAAGTAAACGGCCGAGCACTGTCACCGTTCGAGTTGTGAAGGTGGTAGACGACGATGCTGTCGACCCCAGTTACGATCTTGGTCATGGCTATGTTTCAGTCGAATACCTCTATGCTCCTTTCTGCGTATTTCGAGATATACTTTTATACACTTGGTACGCATCCGAATTGATATCTGATAGAGCTGTATTTAGCAACATGAATCAGATATGTTTTCCGTGCAATATATCGGACAACACGCCAGTGCAGCGAGATTTAGTTTGTATGTTGCGCATGGTACAAGAAATATTTGTGTTTTGCTTGCTTCTGTGATAGGTTTCACCCCACTAAATGCGAGCAAGCTCACGAATAGACTATAAATAATTGGAATTACCCAATAATACACTTAGAAGTTGTATTTTTGCGTTATGTATCCCGATGAAAATAACTGTAAACAGGTTATATGCCTAATTGCTTATTATTATTTGCGCTTCTCGATGGTTTCCTCAAAAAATAAAAATAAAAATAAAAGGAGAGAGAGAGAGACAGAGAGAGAACACAGAAGTGTATTTCAAATATCAGCTCAGTGGTGCCATATTCGTCTCGTGATGTTGCAAGCATAGTTGATAGGTAATATCTCGTTGTACTAGCGATATGTATGGCTACAGTGTTCTTTCTTTTCTCTCTGCAAACAACCAGAACAGAATTCGATAAGAAAGCGGAAAGAACACCTACGTAGTGCGCAATTAAACATTCAGACTTTCTTGGTTATTTTGTTAATCGTCTGTAATGCAGTAAACGTTTTTGATTATTGATTTGTTATTACTATCATTGTTATTGTTATTCGTCACATCACAACATCTTTCCTATCACTCATTGCCGCCGATGCACGTAACGAATGAATCAGGATGAATAGGATGTTTCGTCACGGAGAATATACACATTTATTTAGGCGTCTTGTGTTCAGAGTAATATGAAAATCTGAATAAGAGAAAACGACAACGGGATGCCGGTGATGCAGGCAATAGCACCTTACTACTTCTGTCGACTTAACGCCATGACGACAGACAAACTGGCGTCTCACTGTATTTTGATTATAATTCGTTAGCCTTCTTGCGACCTCGTTTTAATACCTCGTGGGAGCAGGCATTATATTTTGCTTCTTGAACACCGAACAATAACGCACAAAGATAGTAGATGGAAGGATACAAAGAAACGATCAGACTCATGGGTGTGGATGCAGTTCATCATTAGAAGACTAAACAATAGGGAAACATAACGAAAGCAATGAATACGCTGGTTAGTATACATTATTTGTATATATCTGAAAATGAAAAAGCGCAGATCTGCACAGTGCCCTCATCTGCGCCTTAGTTTCTGTCTTAATGGGCATAATTTTTAGTTTTTTCTCTACTGAATTTTCAAATGAATTGATTATTACGTGGTGCAGAATAATTAGTTAACTGTGTTTCTTACAGCTTCCATTCGCCCCAACATTTTTCTACATTCTCCCACAATTCATGAAATTCTACTTGCATGATCACAAGACTGCATATAGATGCAATCGATTTCGAGGTGCGAAGTGTTTGTGATCTTACTTTTCGTGACAGGTGTGCAAAGTTGATTTCCAAAGACTCTGTATTATACTGAAATAATATTTTGTCACAAAGTAACAAGGTAAGTGTTTTATTCGTATATATTTTGTGGGTAACTGTAATCGTGATGGAAGATTACAGACCTGAATGTTTGACACAACTGGTAGGAGAAAACGCTGCATATTAACCAAACCCCGCGCCTCTTCTCTGTATCCTCCCATTACACGAGCACGGGATTCTCCTCCTATAACGCTACAGAGCTGTTCGTAGCACAGCTGAGAATTGGCAACATCGTCACAAACATTTGGCAAAACTGTGACAGTGCAATCTCTTCCGCGTATGGTACTGAATTGACTCGCTAAATTCACTTGATATTCCCTTTCCATTTGAATGACTCGTGCTATATAATCCTCATGTAAACTAAGACACTCAGACAGAAAATTCAGTTTTTTGACTAAAGAAATGCTATTCTTCACATAAGTGACAACTTTTATTATCTTTCACGATGGGTTATGAGGCTGAGCGACCAATACCATGATGAGAGTAGGATGCCGGCAGCAGTGTGTCCGTAGTCCTGTGGTACTGACCGTGTCTCGTGTTGCAATGGTTCAAGGATTCGTTAGGTCTAACTGTGGTAGGGGAAAGCTTGTGCAAGCTTTTTTTTTTTTTTTTACTTTATGGAGCTGCGAATTTCCAGAAAAAATTCTGTAACGAAGTCATAAGATAACCACACATCAAATCCTCTTGGCATCTCGACTCAGTAAGTTGTGTTAATGCTCATCGATCACGGATTTCTGACTGCCAAGCTGTTTCACAATACAAGCGTCTCTGAAGAAATTCGAATCGACTGTCAACGATACGAAATTCAATATTGTTTTTCACTTAAGACTCACATGCCAGGGTGATAAGTGTGAAGGAAATGAACTGATACGCAAATCGCAAGAAAATACTTTCAGCTCATAGTGCAATTAGTCAAAAATTTACAATGCTGCACAACAGGTAACGCCACTTTCCACTGCTGACAAACAAATTTTGGGTTTCTAGGAATACATAACTTTATTTATGAAATGCCATATTTGCATACCTGTTGAGTATGACACAGCATACTAATTAAACACAGAACCAATCGAAATTTAAGTGAGTAGTATTTTACTAATTTGTGCCAATAGAGGCACGCTTGTGTACAGATACTCAGTTTTATTAAAACAGACTTTCATCGTAAGGTTATAGTGGGCAGTTTTATATCATTTCTAACAATACAGTGCACAGTTTACGTAAGGTTTCTTTTAGTGTTGTTAAAACAATACTAAACATGAGAGAGAAATTAATCATCAACGACATATGCGAATTCTCTGATGTTATCTATAACAGTCTGACAATGCACATGCAGTTTATTGATTACATGCATGTAGAAAACTTGTTCTGAGTTAAAGCTGTCAAACAAGGTTTTAAGAAGAAGAAGAAAATGCCACTACCATACGATAGCTAATGAAGAAAATACTTTTCTGACTATTTTAGCACGATGCGCTCTCCCCATAGAAAAATACAAAAGCTTCGAGATGCATCTGCTGCCAGGCAGTCTATTAAATCACGAAAAAAGAAATTTCGCAGAAGTTAGCACTTTTTCCACATGCGACTGTTCTGGGTTGAGAAGTGAAGGTAATTATGTTCATAGTTCCATTAAATTGATAACTTCAGCAGACAGCAGAATTGCGTTTTAAAAACTGTAACAGCGAATGTAATAGAACTCACGTCGGCTTATCCAAAGTGCGCAACGCTTACCGTTATGGTACTACCTGCCACGTAGCTAAAGCAGCTCCAGAATTCAACAACAGTTCCTCCTGTACTTCCGCATTCCACAGTGCTGTGAGATAATGCATATGGCCAGAGACACAGACAATTACAGCTTTTCTTTTGCACTGCACGACGGTTTCAACAAACAGGTAGCGCAACAGAGTAGCTCAAATGGAATGGAATGCTTCCCATTTAAATTTCTGCATCCTACACTGTTGGCAGTTCTGTGTAGGTGGCAGTTACGTTATTTTATTTTGGTGTTTAATAGTAGTATCGAATGTATGCACTGGATATCCGAGGCAGCTAGTTCGTGGCGATTCGGTCAACCAAGTAAATGAATGTACTGAACATGCTACTAACCACTACAGGGAGCCTGTGTGTCAGAATTCTCATCGAGTGTGACGCATCGGAGTTACGATAGAAAAATTAGTTATAGAGAAGAGGGCTTGGTGGTCTGTTGGATTGATGATAGGTTCGTATACTGACGGTCTAGGTTCGATTCCAACTTCTGCCAGTGCTTTTTGATAGGGAGAGACAGATTCTATTCGCTTCTGGCTACTGCAAGTGAAGAAGGTGTAATGTCATTGTGGTCTGAAATTCACGTTAAACATGATATTCCTTCTCTACCAAGAAGACATTAGGTTGAACGACAATAAAGTGAGGAATGGCGACACGTAGAAACTCTATCACCAGTATCCTTTCTTATTCTAGTTATTAATTTCTAGAGAGGAAACAAACGCTATGTAGTGTCACAGGACACTTACTCCATCCTTTAATTGAGCTTCTGTATGCCGATAAAATGGGTTCTGAACTGGGAAAGCAACTCAGACCTCCCTTAACGCGGAATTTGATCCCTTCGTGACAATACAGCTTGGCTACAATTTGTTGTTTTTTCAGAACTGTAGATTCCTCAACATCTCCACATATTGCGCGTGAATGGGTTCGAATCCTGGCCCGATACTAAGGTTTTCATTGTGTGAATATCAACCTATAGCATGAGAACACCTATCTGCTGGTGTATAATAATTTTGATTTTTAATACATTTCCATTCGTTGTCAACACTAACTATATCTGACGTTTTTCACTCCCTGTGGGCCATATAACTATTTGCAAGATACTGTAAGTTCAAGGATGTTATTCCGAGCTGCTGGTGGAGAAAACTTCGGTAGCTGACGTCTTTTTGTGTGTAGTCAACAACGATATGTGTGGGGTTAGATTACCAGTCAGCACTGAACTCTTCGTCATATTATTTCTAGTTCAAACATGCTCACATGTCGCTGCTGGTGTAACAAACCCATATTTAACGTTCGTTTTCTCTAGAATATATCAGTGATAGGTGCCGTGTTGAAGTCCATTAAAAATGTTTACGTTATGTAATTTAAAGTTGATATTTGCTAACTGATACTGTCTAAAATCGAGGTATATCACTCTCTGTATGCCTAGTCAGGAATGGCTTTTAGTTTCCGTCAGTCACGAAATCTTATTCTACATGACCTGGGTTTGAATCCATATGCAGAACGAGACGGTTCATCGTGTCATTTGAAGTTCATGCATATTCTCAACTAGCTACTCGTGAATAACTTAACTTTTTAATGTCATTTGTGTTAAATAACAGGTACGGTATATTACTTTGAAGAGGAAATCATGAATACGACGAACTTACTACGTGCATTACCTATCTGACGTAATAATGAGAGTGGAAACATTTCAGGTATGTCATTTACTGCAGTAAATGTGAGCTTACAAGCCGTCTTATCTGTTATAAGGTATTCCCCGATATATCTAGTATCGTGGTATTACTTTACGTCTTGAGTTATTGCGATACAGAGCAGTGTTTTTCTAGTGGTGACTTGTTGGAACCATTTTCAATAGTCAAACGACTGTACCAAGGAGCGATTAGAGGACCTGCTAGACAGCTGCGTTATGTGGGTTGCATGCGAATCAGGCAAAATGTAATTCGTGTCGTTCGGATACTTTTGAGCACGACTGTACATAAATGATTTGGGAGACGGGGTGGGCAGAAATCTACTGTTATTTGCTGAAGATGCTATAGTGTACTGTAAGGTGTCGATGCTGAGTGACTGTAGGAGGATACAAGATGACAGACAAAATTTCTAATTGGTGTGATGAATGGCAATTAGTTCTAAATGTATAATAATGTAATTTAATGCGGATGAGAAGGAAAAACAAACCCATAATGTTCGGATATACCATTAGTTGTGACCGGTTCGACACAGTCATGTCGTTTAAATATCTGGACGTAACGTTGGAAAGCGATATGAAATGGAACGAGCATGTAAGGATTGTACTATGGAAGGCGAATGGTGGAAGTCGATTTATTGCGAGAATTATGGGAAGGTGTTGTTCACTGTAAGGGAGACCCGATGTAGGACACTAGAGCGACCTATTCTAGAGTACCATGTCGGAAGGGTTCAGAAAAAACAGAACATCTTGAACGAACAGAGATACGAGATTCATATTCACAGGACATACACATTAGCATGATCTGCAGGAATGGTTAGCAGCCGGCCAGTGTGGCAGAGCGGTTGTAGGCGCTTCAGTCTGGACCGCGCGACCGCTAGGTCGCAGGTTCGAATCCTGCCTCGGGCGTGCATGTGTGTGATGTCCTTAGGTTAGTTAGGTTTAAGTAGTTCTAAGTTCTAGGGGAATGATGACCACAGATGTTAAGTCCCATAGTGCCCAGAGCCATTTGAACCATTTGAATGATTAGTATTCTAACCATTTCGACTCTCGGGTTCGACGTCTACATCGACATCACGGCGCCACACCACCTACTGGTAAAATGTGCCTACGGCTCTCGTTGTCGCTATAAACCGAAGGTGATGGATCAGTGTGAATTTGGCAGATGTACAGGGTGCCTCGTAGACGTATGCTCGAACCATACCGTCAAATCAGTGATTCTGAAAGAGGGCATCCATCCGAGAAATTGCTGCTCGTGTGGGACAGGTATATGGAACGACGCCACTGGGGACAGGAATGGCATCAGTGTTTCGGCAGTGCAACGGGTGTGTGCAGAATGGTTCACGGAAGCCGTAGAACACGACAAGATGGGTCAGGTCGCACCATCCAGACCACCCCCCAGAAGATCGACACCTCATCCGAATGGCATTGCAGGTCAGGTCCGCGTCCTCCTCGGCTTTGACGCAACAATGGAACGCATCGTACGCTGTCAGGGGTGATAGTCCGTCGCCGTTTATTAAGGAATGAGTTCTTACACGTTGTCCACTTCTCCGTCTACCTTTGAGGAACGTGCAGAAACCTTTTAGACGACGGTGGTATATGGAACGACGTCACTGTGGACAGGAATGGCATCTGATAGTGTTTTCGGCCGAATCTATGTTCTGTTTGTTTGAAAATGATGGCCGCAGTTTGGTTCACCACAGACGGAGAGAGAGGCACCTCAGTGATTCATTCGTACAAGACATACAGCGCCAAATCAAGGCCTTATGGTGGGCAGTGCTTTTGGGTACAACCAAAAATCACAGTTGGTGCCTGTGTAGGACATTGTGACGAGTGTGACTTACGTGAAATGACATTCTTTCTACACCATACACCAGACGCCATTTTTCAACAAGACAATGCACGACCAGACGTTGCTGCATGAACATGTGCCTTCTTGGTGTCACAGGGTGTCAGCATTTTCTTTGGCTTGCCAGATCACCAGACTTGTTGCCAATCGAAAATGTGTGAGATATAGTGAAACGGCGGGTGCAGCACTGCCAATCACCACAGATGAACTTTGGAACCAGGCGACTGCAGCATTGATGGACATCCCGCAGGATACCATTCGCGCCTTAGACGCGTCAATGCCATCACGTATGAAACAAGTTATCAAGGCCCATGACGGACCCTGTGTCTACAAGGCAAAAGGACACATGCTGAACCGAGATGACTTCAGTGCTAATCGTATCTGCAGAACATATTAATGTACCTCTCCTGAAAATATGAACGACCTGTCTCTAGTCGTTCAAGGTATTCTGTTTTCTCTGAACGTCAGTGTAGAAATAGATGTACAATACCTCAACGCTAGACTTCGTTATCGGCTCTTAACATATTATAACTCCATTCACTGACAATGGCATTTATTTCCTCAGACATCCAGCAACCGAAAGTAGGTCTTGTCCCAAACAACGACAAAAGATAAGTCTGAAGAAGTCATAGCCACCATAATCATCCGCAAACTAAATTCCATCGATCTTCCGTTTAGCAATCAAATGAACGGTTCTTAAAGCAGCTCTCCGGGTGTAATAATAATTGAAGGATTAACTGCCTTTCATTATACTTCCGACGGTTCCATCACTGACAGGAATTTTGCGTTACCATAGTAATTGAAAATCCAAAGACTTTGCCGCAGTGGTTAACACCGGTTCCCGTCTGATCACCGAAGTTAAGAACTTCAGGCTGAGCTATCACTTGGATGGGTGACCATACCGTCTGCCGAGCGCTGTTGGCAAGCGGGGTGCACTCAGCCCTTGTGTGGCCAACTGAGGAGCTATTTGATTAAGAAGTCACGGCCCCGGTCTCGTAAACTGACGTACAGGTGGGAGAGCGATGTGCTGACCACAAGCCCCTCTATATCCGCATCCAGTGACGCCTTTGGCCTGAGAATGACACGGCGGCCGGTCGGTACCGTTGAGCCTTCCAAGGCGTGTTCGGACGGAGTTTAGTGTTATAGTAACTGAAAAAGAAGTTGGCACATATCTCGTTCAAAAGATGTCTGTCATCTCTTTCACTTGACGCAATGCATCGATCACTCACAGAAGGAGCCCTTGATTATTCAGCTGATTAGTGCTGTGGTGGTCAACATATAGCTAAAATGAATTGACACTCTGGACTAGACTTGTGAGAACATTTTCGTATATCTGTATCGATTGCCGGCAGTCTGACGACACACTTATCCGAATTCACCCGTTACATGCAGTTGTCAGTACCATTCGCAATTCATTGAGATGGTCCTCGGCAGATAGACAAGTTAACACTAGCGTGTCCGACTACGTTTATTGAAATGGGATATAAATTGACACAGTATACTAGTAATTACAACGACTTTTAAGCATTAGTCGAGAAGTCGAAGGCATCTGTTGAATAACAATGTCAGTTTGTAGTACGTTTAAACCGGAAGAGAATAGTTGCAACCATTGCTACATAGGAAACGTACCTACACAACTCTCCTGCTGTTAATCTGTAGTGTGGGTTGCATAGTTGTCGAGATTGATATCCCTGAGAAAGCTTTAGGCTCTTAGCGCAGTTATTGAAATGAGAATAAAACATCCCAGTGGGTGATCATCCACTAATTAAATTTAGGGCTGTGCTTACTCTCCAGTACACGAGGCTCTCGCAGCCAGTCGATCAGTTTGGACGAGAGAAAATGGTTCAAATGGCTCTTAGCACTTGGGACGTAACTTCTCAGGTCATCAGTCCCCTAGAACTTAGAACTACTTAAACCTAACTAACCTGAGGACATCACACACATCCATGCCCGAGGCAGGATTCCAACCTGTGACCGCAGCAGTCGCGCACCTGGACGAGAGATTTAGTGTAGAAGAGAAATGACAATATTACATGAAACGTCTGATAGATCTGTACTGTTGCACTTAGTTTCGGGTGTGTGTTGAACTACATGTATTCATTCAGCTTATGCTTTGTTTTGATCTTGATAAAACAATGAACATGATTCTCATTTAAGATCAGACTATGAGTAAGTAAAAGTCATTATTTGAGCTCGGTGCTTAAGCTACGACTGCTATGTTCTTTCACGTTCCGAGCAACCTACCTTACGCATCGTGGTAATAATTAGAGACACTCAATAGCAGCAAGTCGTTGACATGGCGGTAGAAACTCGCCTTTTGAGTCAGTGGTTTCATTCCTAACTGGTTCACATTTCACTCAGAAAACAGTGTGATTTGTCAGAGTTTTTTCCGTTTCGTTTATTCTGTCTGCTAAAAGCCGGAACGAATTTCAGTAACAAAATCTTAAGAGAAGCTTCGCATCGTAAGCCATCTCAGAACCATGTAGGATTCCACAAGAATGGCTTTTAAACGACAAACAGAACATTAAAAATAGTAATCTGCATTCTGTTGGTAGTTTAGGGGATCACCACTCCGGACAAAAGTTATGAAGCAATGAACACAATGAATAACGTTTTTCTATAACAAATCTGGAGATGAAAAACGTATGGAAGAGCAAAAATGCGTGATCGTTCATAGTTTTATTTCTGTGCCTTTTGTTGCAGGCACAGAAAAAAAATCGCAAAATAAAAAAATAATTAAATTAGAGTAATCAAATTTCGCGCATACATTTGTCTAGGTAACAAACAGCAGTTAAGTGATCGGCATTGCAAGATGACAGGCTCATGTAAGCGGGAGGCAAACCACTGCAAATGTGAAATGTTGGTTCGTTCGTAACCGGTGTAAGCTCGAGAATGTTGAATGCAAGCATGCAAACGTGCATGCGTTGTGTTTTACAGGAACCGGACGTCAATTTGTGGAATGGGGCTCCATGCCTGTTGTATGTGGTCGGTCAATATACAGGGACGGTCAATGCTGTTAGTAGATGACGCTGGAGTTGTCGTCCGATGTTGTCCCACATCTGCTTGTTTGAAGACAGGTCTGGTGATCGTGCAGGCCAAGGCTACATGTCGATATACTGCAGAGTTTGTTGGGTTACAACAGCGGTATGTCAGCCAGAGTTATCCATTTGGAAACACCCCCTGGAATGCTGTTCATGAATGGCAGCACAACAGCTCGAATCACAAGACTGACGTACAAACTTGCAGTCAAGGTGTGTGGGATAACCACGACAGTGCTCCCGCTGTTATACGAAATCGCAACCCAGAACGTAACTCCAGCTGTAGGTCTAGTGTGTCCAGCACGCAGACAGGTTGTTTGCAGGCCCTCATGTGGCTTCATCTTAACCAAGACACGGCCATCACTGGCACCGAGGCAGAACCAGCTTCCATCAGAAAACACAAAAGGCCCACCCTGCCCTCGAATGACTTCTCTCTTGACACCACTGTAGTCGCAAACGGCGGTATTTTGAAGTCAGTGGAATTCTAGCTTCAGGACGTCTGGGTCGGAGCTGTCCTTGAAGTAACCGATTTGTAACAGTTCTTTGTGTCACTTTGGTGCCATCTGCTACTCTAATTGCTACTGCAGATGCAGTACGGTGCACCAGAGACATGCGCCGAACCCGATTGTATTCCCACTCGGTAGTGCCTCATGGCCGTCCGGAGCCTGGTTTTCTTGCGACAGAACATTCTCTTGACCACAGTTGCCAGCAGTCGTGTAAGGTAGCTACATTCCTGCCAGGTTTTTCTGCAATATGGCAATAGGAACATCCAGCTTCTTGTAGCTCTATTGCACGACCTCGTTCAATCTCAGTGAAGTATTGATAATGGCGTCTTTGACGCCTTGAAGGCGTTCTTGGCTAACATCAATTCACCACGTGCAATACCAAAGGTAACTAATGCTAACGATTGTTACAGCGTTTATTTAAACCCAACCTGATGCACTGCAACCTCATAGTGGCGCTTATCGCCACTGTTATGCGACCGGCGCGAAAGTTGAGTAGTCATCATCTTTCAGATGTAGAAACATGCCTATCAACTTTCTGTTACGTCGAACAACAGCTTCTTGGCGTTGCAGTTTTTTCCCTTAGTGTATTTTTAGTGCATACACATTTTGATAACTGTGTAATGTCGAATAATTTGTTTATCGAGTTTCCTGATGCCTCAACTTCCATAAACATGTTTTACACTATGATGTCTGTATATGAAACCTGACAGCACGTATCGGGGTTGACACTGTGGCCGAGCGGTTCTAGGCGCTTCAGTCCGGAACCGCGCTGCTACTACGGTCGCAGGTTCGAATCTTACCTCGGGCATGGATGTGTGTGACGTCCTTAGGTCGGTTAGGTTTAAGTACCAGTAGTTCTAAGTCTAGCGGACTGATGACCTCATATGTTAAGTCCCATAGTGCTTAGAGCCACTTGAGCATTTGCTCGTATCGGAGACGCGCAGTATATTATAGCTTCCTGACTGTAGGGTAAGTTTTTGCAGTCGTTTCTCTTTAGACGGAGGATACAATGTAAGAGGTATCCATTGAATAATTTCACAATTGTGACTGAAACTGTTTTCCAGTTCTTTATTTCATTACAACAAACCTTTCTCCTAAGGTAACGTTTGTGTATAACTCAGTTGAATTTTCTAGAACATTTCAATAATGGAGCTAGTTTATACGCTTCGAAGGTCCTCACGCCGTATGCTGCGCGAGCTGTTGTCACATGAGTATACACCGTAAATTACAAGCAGTCGCTGCGAAATCCAGAGAACAGGGGCTGACTCTCGAGCATGACGGCTTTCGAATGTAGACATCCAGCCTAGAACTCTATGGTGAAAATATTTTTGCACTAAACTGCCATTAGTGTTGCGTCAGCATGTGAAACGAAGATTGAATTTAGACGTAATTATAGCATACAGACGAAATAAAGTACGAGGAGTCTTCAAAGCTCTTCTTAGCGAAGCTTCTCAGCGGGCCCTCCTACTTGGCGGGAGACATTGTTGTTCTAGGCATCTTTACTCGCTCACAGTGCGCTCACAACTGAAAAGAGCGTCTTGATGCGATTGACGGCCATTCTTGCGACACTGCCTAAAACGTCTGTGAAATGTCTCATCGGATTTTCACTGTGGTTTCGATTTCGCGACCGATCGTTCCTCACTTTCCGAATAGCCCTCGTAGAAGGTGCGTTTGAGATGCAGGGGGACGCCGTGTGGTGCCAATCAAACAGTCAGAAAATGTAAATTGCTTTATTAAGGGTAAACGGCTGCCCCCCTGGCTCACCACAGGAAGTGGCAGCGTGACTGAGCCACCCAGCGGCCTCCCGTACGTTGCCGCTCCGCAATGCTGACAGACTGCAGCGTCAGCCGGACAGTGTCTCATGGCGCAACAGCCTCCGTCGGCAGCGACTCCAGGGCTCAGCGGCCTCGACTAGCTGAGAGGCCGCGTGTGCGTTGTGGCACATCTGACGCACCCTGCGCTGCTCAGTAGACGTTAAGCACGTGACATGACGGCAATGACCCACTGCCCCTTGTTGATGCCCAGCAAGCGGCTTCCCAGGGCTGGTGCTTGAGGAAATTTTCAGGGTGGACTAAGTTGGTGCAGATTCAAATTGTGGTGCATGAACAGCATTCATGATGGCTCTCAAGCTTCACAGCCCTGTGGTGATAGAGATGTTATACTAATGGAAGTGACTTAAGATTACAATGGCTAGGTATTTACACGCTTCCATCTGCATTTGCTTGGGATTTACTGTACATTGCTCACGTATACCAAACATTCTGTTGGCCGCCAGTATGGAAAGGCTTCCGCCCTCTTCCGTTTCGGTACTGCTGTGTCAACTGCTTCCACATCTTGCCAGACCAGCTCGCCTTCCAATATTGCAACGCTTGTGTTATATTATGTTAAGCATAACTCCCATGCCTGCCTGCAGCTGGTGCTACTGCAAAAAAATTCCTACCCTGCGCATTTCTGATGCAGTACAGTTGGTGTGCTACAGCAGTATACAGTGTGCAGAATCTGGTACAAGCTTCTGGCACCAACGACAGCTGTAACCTTGTTGGTCAGTGGTGGCACACCAGTGTCTCATAAACCTGTGACCATATGTTTTTAGTGGTTGAGAGATGTGGAGAATATTCTATCCAGGGCAACTGTTGAAAATGCTCTTCGTGGAGGTAGGTCGGAAGAACACAAAAAACCATACAGTCTTAAATTATTGTGCTGAAAGATAATGTCGAGTAGACCACGAACGTACGGCACAGCTACAGGACTTCACAGGTCATAAATGTATTGGCAGCTGTGTGGTAGAGTCTGGCCGTGGATGCTCCCATTAGACCCCTTACACACACTGCAATGCTGCACACAGAGCAGAGACACGTGTGAGGGGAGAACGTGATGCCAGACCAGTGCCCATTGTTAAAATAGTTCAAATGGCTCTGAGCACTATGGGACTTAACTTCTGAGGTCATCAATCCCCTAGAACTTAGAACTAATTAAACCTAACTAACCTAAGGGCATCACACACATCCATGCCCGAGGCAGGATTCGAACCTGCGACCGTAGCAACAGCGCGGTTCTGGACTCAAGCCCTGCGGAAAATAATACACAGCATTACAACATACTATAACCGTTGAGTGAGGTCAGTAATCCACTTCAGATGTACTGGAGATGACTCTTTTTCAACCTGATGATACTGATGAGGCAACTAGAGTTCTGTTTGTAGCGGGCAGAATGTGATATGCGCCTTTTGTATTATTCGTATTTACTATAACAATAAAAGAATGTGTTATGAAGTTTATTCATAATGTATCCAAAATACAACCATAGATCATACCAGACAATGGTGGGTGTTCTTGAATCAAATTTGTCTTGTCCATCCTTCACTGGTCACCAGCGAATACTGTTATAAAATGGTTTCTGCTCGTTTTCTTTACATCGTCTAGTTTCTTCTTTTTTATTGAAACAGGTCCACTACACGCTTGTTCATCTGAAAGATCTGCCAGGTCCAGTGTTCCGAGCGGCATGGAAAGAAAATTATCTAAGAGAAAAAACAATTTGTCCGCCGACAATTACAATCAGTCATAGAACATGATTGTTTGTACAACAATGCATCATGTATGAAACACCAGTTCATCAAGAAATGAAATAGTTCCTCACCATAAACTTAACATTTATTACATTATTTTACAATGAGAGGCACTATTCAGTGGGCTATTTCGTGAAGGGATACGGCGCTACTGTCTTTTTGTACGGCCGCACTTCGAAGTGTCTGCCGTCGGCACGGGTGTCGGCGTGGCCGCCGTGGCTCGCACGAAAGGCGACGCACCAGAGCCGCAGCGTCAGGAAGTACACCGCCTCTGCGACGCTCATGAAGCTGAAGCCCATGAACAGCCCCAGGAGGCCTCCCGTGTTCGCTGGAACACAGAGGCAGCTGTTGGTAGCAGTCGCCGTGGCATCAGTGATACTAAGCTGCCCCAGTCAGCAAAGTCTTTACAACCGAATACTACGTTGCCACATCCTGCACATAACGTCTTCTCAGAAGAAAAGCCAACATGCTACATCGTCAACGTTGGGGCTTGCTGGCTAGGCCCGCACACCCACCGTCGTCGCGACTGCACAGATATCGCTTTGCCGCTCCCCCTCCCCTCACCTTCCCCCCACCCCCCACCCCCTGCAGCGGAGCTGACCTCAAAAGATTGTGTATATATTGTCTCGGCTAGTTAAGAACCATTCACTGCCGTGTGGGTCGGGCATGAAACATCTCTGAATCACGTTGTGAATCTAGTCGTGTGAACTAGCAGTTGAAACTAGATCACGTTTTTCCAGAGATATTTCATACACTTTCAATCACGACAGATCCAAAGACAGTTTTTTTTTATTACTCTGGAGTAAGATATCAGCTGAGTTCCAGTCTATTTTTACTAATTTCTTTCCCTGAGTAATTTGATTTAATTACTTTAGCAGTCTGTATGCCTTTGTTGAATCCTATTAAATGTGTTTGTAAAAAGGATTATCATCTTCCTTCAATAACCCTTGAATGTTCACAGATATTACTGTCTATGTACTACCTGATTATGGAATTTAGTAAATACTGGGAATATCTCGTATATTTCTGTTTTATTGACACAATTAATTTCTTAAATTAATGAGAGATGTCACTGGGGGATCAATGAAAGGAGAGCTGATCCTAGTGTGTATTGTTTTGGTATGATAACAGTCAGTCATTACTACACTCCTGGAAATGGAAAAAAGAACACATTGACACCGGTGTGTCAGACCCACCACACTTGCTCCGGACACTGCGAGAGGGCTGTACAAGCAATGATCACACGCACGGCACAGCGGACACACCAGGAACCGCGGTGTTGGCCGTCGAATGGCGCTAGCTGCGCAGCATTTGTGCACCGCCGCCGTCAGTGTCAGCCAGTTTGCCGTGGCATACGGAGCTCCATCGCAGTCTTTAACACTGGTAGCATGCCGCGACAGCGTGGACGTGAACCGTATGTGCAGTTGACGGACTTTGAGCGAGGGCGTATAGTGGGCATGCGGGAGGCCGGGTGGACGTACCGCCGAATTGCTCAACACGTGGGGCGTGAGGTCTCCACAGTACATCGATGTTGTCGCCAGTGGTCGGCGGAAGGTGCACGTGCCCGTCGACCTGGGACCGGACCGCAGCGACGCACGGATGCACGCCAAGACCGTAGGATCCTACGCAGTGCCGTAGGGGACCGCACCGCCACTTCCCAACAAACTAGGGACACTGTTGCTCCTGGGGTATCGGCGAGGACCATTCGCAACCGTCTCCATGAAGCTGAGCTACGGTCCCGCACACCGTTAGGCCGTCTTCCGCTCACGCCCCAACATCGTGCAGCCCGCCTCCAGTGGTGTCGCGACAGGCGTGAATGGAGGGACGAATGGAGACGTGTCGTCTTCAGCGATGAGAGTCGCTTCTGCCTTGGTGCCAATGATGGTCGTATGCGTGTTTGACGCCGTGCAGGTGAGCGCCACAATCAGGACTGCATACGACCGAGGCACACAGGACCAGCACCCGGCATCATGGTGTGGGGAGCGATCTCCTACACTGGCCGTACACCACTGGTGATCGTCGAGGGGACACTGAATAGTGCACGGTACATCCAAACCGTCATCGAACCCATCGTTCTACCATTCCTAGACCGGCAAGGGAACTTGCTGTTCCAACAGGACAATGCACGTCCGCATGTATCCCGTGCCACCCAACGCGCTCTAGAAGGTGTAAGTCAACTACCCTGGCCAGCAAGATCTCCGGATCTGTTTCCCATTGAGCATGTTTGGGACTGGATGAAGCGTCGTCTCACGTGGTCTGCACGTCCAGCACGAACGCTGGTCCAACTGAGGCGCCAGGTGGAAATGGCATGGCAAGCCGCTCCACAGGACTACATCCAGCATCTCTACGATCGTCTCCATGGGAGAATAGCAGCCTGCATTGCTGCGAAAGGTGGATATACACTGTACTAGTGCCGACATTGTGCATGCTCTGTCTCCTGTGTCTATGTGCCTGTGGTTCTGTCAGTGTGATCATGTGATGTATCTGACCCCAGGAATGTGTCAATAAAGTTTCCCCTTCCTGGGACAATGAATTCACGGTGTTCTTATTTCAATTTCCAGGAGTGTACATTCCTTAGTCAAGACCACCTACAATACATCAGACCACAACATAGAAACCAAGATGGCGGCCGTCTTAGGCCAAGTATTTCAGCTCTACCCTAATACGAATAATTTACTAACTTTATAAATGGAAAAAAGATTCTAAATTGCGTAAGAAATGTATTGTTATATATTTTTCTATCTTCAAACTTAAATAAAAAGTTGTCACTAAAGCCACAAATTACGTAATAAGAACTATGACGAAGTAAAATTATGAGATGCAACTCAAAATCAAATCCAAAAAACTCCTACAAAACACATGTAAATGGCATATTTGGACACTAATAATAATTTGCACAATAGAAGCTACATAGCAATAGTAAATGAAGTGTGTAACTAAATCTCAAAATTGTATTCAACAATATGCAGTGAATTCTAGTCACTGTCATTATGTAATATGTTAGAAGAGTTTGATTTTGAGTACCTGTTGGATTTATTTGCTGCTCAGCTTGGCCACTTTGTGTTTTGTTATTTTTGCTGCAATGTCTTCATGAGTCCTCTTTTTTGTTTGACTAGTGTTCGAGCAATTTCCTTTGAAACACACTTTTCATTCAACAGTTTTGTGTAATTATTAATAAAAATGTTTGAAAGCACTTTAATACTTTTCTTGATTATTGTCTTTAAAGGAATGCCACATTTGCACACATCACTGAGGTTACTAACGGCATTTTCACACAATTCAGTTCCTAAGGCATGAACTGCATCTCTGATTTTCAAGTTATAGGAATTCTGGTTCATATGTGCTGCTAATCAGATATATATTACAACACAAGGAAATCATTATAGAAGAAGGACACTTCAATCCCCCACGATTCAGTTGGTTGAAATAGGAAAGGAGTTTTTTGGTTTCACATTGCAACAAAATTTCATCCGTGTCTGCAACATTTCTTCACAGCCTGAACATTTTCCACCTTTTTGCAGCTTCTCAAGCACTGTTTTGCTGGTGTAGCTAGCAATACAAACCAAGACTTTTAACGCTTCATCCATCATGGGAATGTTTGCTAGTTCCTCTAGAGCAGGTTCTAATTTATCTATATTTTCATACGTTTGGTGTTTTATGCTGTAATTTACTTTTGCTGCAAAATCATTTAATGTAAATTCACCATGTTTAGTAGATCTGAGCTTTAGTAGACTTATTACTTTCAGTTTCCTCTCAGATTCCAAGATTTGCTCAACTGAAACATTATATGTGCAGCCACTTAGCCTTCTATAAGCTCCAATTCTAGCTTCTAAAGCATCAGTTTGTAATTTTGCTGTAAGAATATAGGACCAGTTGTAAGTGTTAAAAATGTATCTGCGTAACTGAACTGTTGTTGCAAGTGTGTGAGAGAAAGCAGTATATGTTTCATTGGTTAATTTTCCATGAGTAGGCAATGCATGCCAGATATCAAGAAATGTTTTCAAATTTTCAAGAAACACAAGTCTGGAGTCAGTAGGTCCAGTGATTGGGCTAGAATTATCATCTGATGTGTATTTGCCTTTCATGGGATGCTGTACATTAGAAACTGTCCACCATTTAATGATTAATTTCAAAAACTGAATAGTGCCATCAGAAATCTCAATCCCCTGACTTTTCAAAATTTCTAGTGCTGCCACATTTTTAGAATCAAAAACACTGAGAGCAAGGGTAACATTCTGTCTCTCAATTGAAGTTGGATATACTGCCTTTCTCACTAGCTTTGGGGCAAGTTTCAACAGTTTATTTTTCTCAGATAGAAACAGGTTCCTCAAATCTGGAAACTTTGCTTCACTGACAGTATATTCACATGCAGCATTCCCTTCATCACTGTGTAGAAAGGTATTGATGGAAGCAAATGTATCCTCAATATTTGGCATTATGAAGGATTCATTTTTTCCATTCAACCAGTTATTTCTGAAACACTTAAGCAAGTGCACATTGTCAAACAGAAGAAAGAGAAATTTGGATGGAGCAATTGGATTTGTAATACACGGCTGTAAAGTGCTGCCACACATAAGGTGATACATTTTTCTATCAGTGCTGTGGTTATTTGTTACCAGGCATATAACATCATATTGAAGCTCATGCATTAACTTTAATACATCAATTGTCATTTTCAGTAGAGTATCAGAATTAACATTTTTTACAGGAAAGAAAACTATCACTTCTTTATAATCAGAATGTAAAGATGATGCCATGAAAACCTGCATTGTACCTGCTGTTGTAGTATCTGAAGTATTCTCAGCCACACTAAGTATCTTTCCTGCCTTATAAGAGAATTTTGAATTAACATAAACTTCATCTAGCATCACTGAAATTACCTTGTCACTTCCCTGAAGAAATTTATTTTTTTCCCTCAAAAAAGCTACCTGTGATGGACCAATACAAGGTTTATTTGGACCCATTTTGCATAGAAACTGCCTTAAATAGACAGGATGAGGTAATGTTAACACATTTGTTTTTCTCAAGTGATGGTAGGCACCAGGAAATGAAAAGCAGATGGTTGATGCCCATATAAAAAGCTCAGGAGAATATCTACTTTGCTTTGTTATCGCGAGTTGTAATTGCTCCAAAACAAATTCTATTTCAAGTGCTATTCCAGCGTCAAAATCACTACCAGTTTTTAGAGCTTGTTTGAGAACATTGACTAAAATTATAATCTTGTCAATGGTGCCAGTAGAGTTATCTGTGAAACCATTTAGGTGACTCACCAGATTATCAAATTTCGTCCACTTGTCACATTTCAAGTTCTCTTCCTCCCCAGTAGGGGACTGTAGTATCCATTTCAAGGTTTCCGTAGGCAAACACACATTTTTGTGAAACACTTTTACTTCCAAGGAACTTGATATCTTGAAGCACACTGAAACTAATGGCACATCACTGACTGAATCATCCTTTAATTTAATGAAAGATACGTAGTCTAAATTGTAAATGGACAAACATTCCTTTTCTGCACTTCGGTTTTAAAATGCTGAAAGTCAGGTGTATTGTCATTTTCACACCACTTACTGAAACTACATTCATCACGTTCCAGTAGCTGTTGAACATGATCTTCAGGATTCTTCCTTTTCTTAGGAACTGGTACTGTGTGATAAGAAGGTTGATTAGGAAAGATGGTTGGAATTGCATCATTTGTTAGTTTTGGTATTTTTCGTGGCACACGTATTGGTTCACTATTTTCCACAGGAAAAATATGTTCCCTAACCACAAACTTAGGTTCAAAATGCTCAATGCATACCACGGCTTTATCGTTCACTTCAAAATTATCTCTATGAATTAGTTTAATCCATTTGTTCCTCAATGCTGTTTCCTTGGGAAACTTAAATGTTGAGATATCGTATGTTTTGCCGTAATTTGATTTACATCCTGGTACACAACAGCTGCGACCCATCGCAAGAACAGTTTACACTTTAAATTATGCCGACCTTACTACAGAATCTAGAAAATAAATACTAGCGCAGCACTTTTGACGACATTCACAGCATATAGCATAAATAACAGCTAGTAATAAATGCTTTCGCTTCTCTTGAACGTCACGTATACAATGTTACACACACGCGTTGTGGAAACACAAGCACGCTGGTTTGTTTCGCCCACTATTGCCGCCATATTGTCAACTATCGATATCTGCCTTAAGGTCTGATTTATTGTAGGTGGACTTGCCTCCGTGTACCTATCACCAAAGATATGCTTTCCCATGAAACTAACCTTTGCCAGTAATGTCCGATAAACCATAAATATGTTTCTGGGTCTTACAATGTCTAAGCTTCTCACTTCTCACGACACGTTATTAATTATGAGTTCGAATCCTTTCAATGTCTGTTCAGTACAAGTTTAGTCTTTTAACGGGCACTATTTTCACTTCTCGTTTATTAGCGGAATCACCTTGACAACGAGCGCAAAGATACTAGTGTTATAAGATCCAAACTATTTTCGGTCCCAATACTATTTAATAATTCACATACAGTGAATAAAGTCTTAATTCAACATAAAAGTTTCCGTCTTGTCAATAAATCTCTTCACAATCGTAAGTATACGATCGCAGCGTTTCGTTTAACACGTACAATCACAATTCACTTGAATATCAATGTCCATACACCCAATCACCTCTAATTGACTTCGTCTCTGAATTTATCCCAAAATAATCTGCTCTCCACCACTCCAATGTCTAACCCAGTTCCAAGAATGCAATTTAATTAGGCTTCTAATCCCAAAATCCCGACTACCACGGAAGAACTGCGAACACAGTCGCCACCGCTGAAAACAAATCTGAAAAGACCTAACAATGCTGCGCATTGGTTTATATATTACATTCAAAACAAAACGCAGCTCAGTTATGTCTTCCTTGAATTCGCTTTGTACTACTTTGCTTTACTGTATTTCGAATATCTCTTTGTAAAATTTTAACTAACTATTACTTCGAAATACTACTGCCGTTTTTTGGCTCTTAGAACATTTC
The DNA here is from genome assembly GCF_023864345.2 of Schistocerca serialis cubense. Taxonomy (NCBI): domain Eukaryota; kingdom Metazoa; phylum Arthropoda; class Insecta; order Orthoptera; family Acrididae; genus Schistocerca; species Schistocerca serialis. The sequence continues at coordinate 328,440,613 of NC_064641.1, read as the reverse complement.
GTATTACAGAATTTAATCTAATACTCGTTTCTGTATAACCACTCTCTAAAGAGCGGTTACATGGCATACATAATATCAGGCATGTAGTCGAAATATTGTGCTAAGTAGGCATTATCTTCCTGCAACATACTCAAAAACGCTTCAGAAAATATGTGCCCCATGAAAACATTAGAAGATCAATCATGTACATTCTAGCTAAACACTTATCTTCTGAACATGGTATTCCATGCGATGGCATTATGGTTAAAGCAACTGGTTAGTAACCTTCCTCCGTAACCAAACACCGAGATTAACGGAGGTTAACTTTAAACAGACAGCATAACACCATGAACTGTAGAACAAATGAAATTATCAAAACAATTTTGCAAATTCCATCTGAGATAATAAGACCAGTGCATAGATTGCTGAATCCTCTACCTTTATTTTGTAATTGGGATTAATACTTTTACTCTTTATGTTACATTTATTTTAAATGTACCTTATCATCTCGAAGCAGGATACAGGTAGTAAAAATAAAAATTTATTTCATTTATTTCTCTTATTTTCCTGAAAAAGGAACAAGAACCTCAGTCTCTATAGATGGCAAACCATTGGATTTAGACAGAATATCAGAATTCTTTGCACTTATCAAGTACCGCACATCTAATTTTTAAATGGAAAAGATATTTTACATTTTACGAATGAAGGAATATACAACCATCAAAAGAGGCTTTACACAATTATTACTTTTCTTTTTCGGTTCCACGAAATGAAAATTTTTACTTGTCATTTAACTCAGAATTAAGATGAAATTTAATTTAAATACATAACAAAAGAGACGAAGTCACATCAAACTAGATAGTTGTGTTAGTAATTTTCTTCCATTTTCCAAAGTAGTTATTATGTTTTAACAAACAAGATTAAAGCGACGGAAGGCAGGCCTGAAGGCAATTAAATGTGAGCGAATTGGAGGGCTATAACGGAACGGGGAGGTGGGGGGGGGGGGGGGGGGAGAAAAAAAATGTAGCCGAGGTCGCTAATGCACACCTGTCCGAAGACTCGGATGTAACAGGTTCGAACCCTAGTGGTGGAACAGATTTTCACAGCCAGTATCTCGCCAGCAACAGGACGAGAGATGGTGGGATAACTTTCCTGATCACCAAATCGGATTAAATTCCAAACCTCTCCGCAATTTCTCAATCAATGAAGCCATGACATATTGCTGGAAACCATCCGCCCATGCGGCTTTTCGCGGATGATGCTGTAGTATACAGAGAAGTTGCAGCATTAGAAAATTGTAGCGAAATGCAGGAAGATCTGCAGCGGATAGGCACTTGGTGCAGGGAGTTGTAACTGTCCCTTAACATGGACAAATGTAATGTATTGCGAATACATAGAAAGAAGGATCCTTTATTGTATGATTATATGATAGCGGAACAAACACTGGTAGCAGTTACTTCTGTAAAATATCTGGGAGTATGCGTGCGGAACGATTTGAAGTGGAATGATCATATAAAATTAATTGTTCGTAAGGCGGGTACCAGGTTGAAATTCATTGGGAGAGTGCTTAGAAAATGTAGTCCATCAATAAAGGAGGTGGCTTACAAAACACTCGTTCGACCTATACTTGAGTGTTGCTCATCAGTGTGGGATCCGTACCAGATCGGTCTGACGGAGGAGATAGAGAAGATCCAAAGAAGAGCGGCGCGTTTCGTCACAGGGTTATTTGGTAACCGTGATAGCGTTACGGACATGTTTAATAAACTCAAGTGGCAGACTCTGCAAGAGAGGCGCTCTGCATCGCGGTGTAGATTGCTCGCCAGGTTTCGAGAGGGTGCGTTTCTGGATGAGGTATCGAATATATTGCTTCCCCCTACTTATACCTCCCGAGGAGATCACGAATGTAAAATTAGAGAGATTAGAGCGCGCACGGAGGCTTTCAGACAGTCGTTCTTCCCGCGAACCATACGCGACTGTAACAGGAAAGGGAGGTAATGACAGTGGCACGTAAAGTGCCCTCCGCCACACACCGTTGGGTGGCTTGAGGAGTATAAATGTAGATGTAGATATGCACTGCAATGCTATACTCACATCCGTTACAGTCATCTGCACACGAGGCAGTCACGTACGACACCACTCTCACACATCACTATAAAAGCGATCATTGTTCGCGAAAGAAAGAACTTTTCCTGTTAAGCAGAACAACCTTCTATTTGTAATCTCTCAGACAACAATGCTATACGACTTTTTTTTTCTTTTACTGCTCATATGATATGATTATTGACAACTCATAGTAACGTAAGTTTTACATATCATTTGATAACCACTAAGTTTTATTGCCCTGAAGGCTTAGTCACGTCAAACGCTCACTGAAAATCTGTGACCTTGGAAAAAAGTTATACTGAATGTTCAGTTAATATTACGAGGCGGCGTACAACCAGATCAATGCATAACTTCAGTTTGGGTGCCTTCGTCTTTAATCTATTGCTTTTCTCCCCATGTAAGTGGTTTCTTTATACAGGGTGTCCAAGTAGGAATGGTCAGCATTCAGGGATATGGCAGAAACGAGCATTCAAAGCAAAATACCTCGTAAACATGGGCTTTACAATGCATACCATAACAGATATGAGCGCTTGTGTAGTAGAAGAGACGTGTTTCATAGTAGCGGTGATGCACAAATGCTCATAGGTATGCAAAGATATGAACTTAGAGCCCACGTTAAGTGGACCTTTTTTTCTGCACTAACAGCTCTCAAAACATGGAAAGCAAAGAGCTAGCTGTAGAAGAGATTTGTTTCACAATGAATCTAACTTAAACCAACTTACGGTAAGGACAACACACACACCCATGCCTGAGTGAGGACTCGAACCTACGATGGGGGCGGAGGGGAGTGGGGGGAGGGCCGCGCAAACCGTTACAAGGAGCTATAGACCGCTCGGTTACCCCGCGCGGTCAACTTCGCGAGTGCACCTCAACCAATAACGTAACGCAATTTTGTAAACGTCTCTATGGCAACACATCAGTGTTTTCACAGCTCTGTAGACGTCTACCGTTTCCGCCCGCAGCAGTTAGCGCGCCACATTTGAAAGCTGCTATAGCACTGCTGGGTGTCAGGGGTCTTCTCACGCCGTCTCAACTATACTACAGTTCTTAGCACAAGGGAAGGTGTTCCTGCAAAGAAGCAGAGCGATCGGGAAGCGTGAAGGGATGAGGTTGGCGTAAGCATAACGGCAGAGAGCGGGCGATATCTGGATTGCCATACCGTGTTGCTGCAGACAATAGTCAGATTTATGTGCCCACGGTACATTATATTATACTGTCAAGTCTATGAGGAGAAAAATAAATTTGAAAAAGGATTTAGATCCATCATCTACACTAGAGACGTGCTGACGACGCTGCGTCCACTGCTCCATAGCTTCCGCATCAAGTCGGGTGAGAGTTCATTTTTCCTAAAAAGGTGCTTGTCTAACAACAAGATCACCGAAATTAACTACCACATTTGCCATTTTAGTACTCACTGGACTGTGTTATAACTAAATATATAATACACAACAAAGTACCTTCAAACACAAACCGAATTCATTATATTTGCTTGACAACTGCTTGTACTCCATAGAGCTTTAAGAAAATGAATAATTTTATAATGCATGTGTGTGGATGTGTTAACTGTAGTTACTAGTTAAGCGTAAATCACTGTGAGTAAGAAAGAATTAGAGGTAGTAACTACAAAAAAAATGGCTCTGAGCACTATGGGACTTAACATCTGAGGTCATCAGTCCCCTAGAACTACACTCCTGGAAATGGAAAAAAGAACACATTGACACCGGTGTGTCAGACCCACCATACTTGCTCCGGACACTGCGAGAGGTCTGTACAAGCAATGATCACACGCACGGCACAGCGGACACACCAGGAACCGCGGTGTTGGCCGTCGAATGGCGCTAGCTGCGCAGCATTTGTGCACCGCCGCCGTCAGTGTCAGCCAGTTTGCCGTGGCATACGGAGCTCCATCGCAGCGTGGACGTGAACCGTATGTGCAATTGACGGACTTTGAGCGAGGGCGTATAGTGGGCATGCGGGAGGCCGGGTGGACGTACCGCCGAATTGCTCAACACGTGGGGCGTGAGGTCTCCACAGTACATCGATGTTGTCGCCAGTGGTCGGCGGAAGGTGCACATGCCCGTCGACCTGGGACCAGACCGCAGCGACGCACGGATGCACGCCAAGACCGTAGGATCCTACGCAGTGCCGTACGGGACCGCACCGCCACTTCCCAGCAAATTAGGGACACTGTTGCTCCTGGGGTATCGGCGAGGACCATTCGCAACCGTCTCCATGAAGCTGGGCTACGGTCCCGCACACCGTTAGGCCGTCTTCCGCTCACACCCCAACATCGTGCAGCCCGCCTCCAGTGGTGTCGCGACAGGCGTGAATGGAGGGACGAATGGAGACGTGTCGTCTTCAGCGATGAGAGTCGCTTCTGCCTTGGTGCCAATGATGATCGTATGCGTGTTTGGCGCCGTGCAGGTGAGCGCCACAATCAGGACTGCATACGACCGAGGCACACAGGGCCAACACCCGGCATCATGGTGTGGGGAACGATCTCCTACACTGGCCGTACACCACTGGTGATTGTCGAGGGGACACTGAAAAGTGCACGGTACATCCAAACCGTCATCGAACCCATCGTTCTACCATTCCTAGACCGGCAAGGGAACTTGCTGTTCCAACAGGACAATGCACGTCCACATGTATCCAGTGCCACCCAACGTGCTCTAGAAGGTGTAAGTCAACTACCCTGGCCAGCAAGATCTCCGGATCTGTCCCCCATTGAGCATGTTTGGGACTGGATGAAGCGTCGTCTCACGCGGTCTGCACGTCCAGCACGAACGCTGGTCCAACTGAGGCGCCAGGTGGAAATGACATGGCAAGCCGTTCCACAGGACTGCATCCAGCATCTCTACGATCGTCTCCATGGGAGAATAGCAGCCTGCATTGCTGCGAAAGGTGGATATACACTGTACTAGTGCCGACATTGTGCATGCTCTGTCTCCTGTGTCTATGTGCCTGTGGTTCTGTCAGTGTGATCGTGTGATGTATCTGACCCCAGGAATGTGTCAATAAAGTTTCCCCTTCCTGGGACAATGAATTCACGGTGTTCTTATTTCAATTTCCAGGAGTGTAGTTACACCTAACTAACCTAAGGACATCACTCACATCCATGCCCGAGGCAGGATTCGAACATGCGACCGTAGCGGTCGCGCGGTTCCACACTGAAGCGCCTAGAACCGCTCGGCCACAGAGACTGATGCAAAAGACTACTGTCTAAATGCTCAGTACATTGTCATATTTTTACTATCAACCAGAATTACAGTGTAAACTAGCAGATTGCATTTATAATCCATGGAACAGGGAAACAACCATCCATCTTATTCGAACAACTAGAGGGACTGCTGCCCGATAACGTCGGTAACGACAGGTTGTCATTTTAAGACGTTTTCCAATTTGTGCCTTGACAGGGGGTAACCTGTCGAACTATCTGAGTATTTCACGAATTTATCCGCCCGCTTAAAACTTAAATTTCACAATCACGTAGCTTCTTCTCCTTGGGAAACACGTTAAAAATTATAATTAGTCACACATGAATGTTCAATATCTGCATACCACTTTGGGTAAATTTCCAATCAATGAAAGCTAGGAAGTTCTCACACACTATTTATGCAACCTATATGTTGAGATAAAAAACATTTGTTCAAACCGTGAGTCTTTAAAACGAAGAATTACTATTATCTTAATTTGTACCAAAGTCTGCAGCATGCTACCATCCTCATTGCTGTCTACTCTGTGCCCAAATTACATGATTTCAAATTTACAACGATAGCTTCAAGGCTTGTATCCATCTTTACGTCACTACAAAGTCTTCATTCTGAAGCTTTTTAACGTGCTGCACACAGTCGGCCCACGCTGAAGGGAAGATTATGTCTTTTGCTTCGTGCTCAGGCGTCTGTTATCTTGAATTTTTTGCTCTGTTCTACCATCTACCTTTAATCCGTGCCCAAATCAAATCGGTTGCTTTGTAATAACAGAGATGTGAAAGTAAACTCAAAATAACTCGCCCGGCTGGCCGCGCGGTCTAACGCTCTGCTTCCCGAGCGGGAAGGCGTGCCGGTCCCCGGCACGATCCGCCCGGCGGGTTAGTGTCGAGGTCCGGTGTAGCAGACAGCCTGTGGACGGTTTTTAAGGCGGTTTTCCATCTGCGTCGGCGAATGCGGGCTGGTTCCCCTTATACCACCTCAGTTACACTATATCGGAGATTGCTGCGCAAACACTGTCTCCACGTACGCGTACAACATAATTACTCTACCACGCAAACAGTTGGTGGTCTGGTACGTGACGTTCCGGAGGAGGTCCACTGGCGGCCGAACCGCACAATAACGTTGGGTTCGTTGTTGGGAGGCGGTGGGGTGGGTGGACTGCTGTGGCCTGTTGTCGGGTTGTAAACCACTGAGGGCTAAGGCGGGACGAAGCCTCTCCGTCGTCTCTAGGTGCCCGGTTCAATACACAATACACAAAATCTCAAAATTGTGTGACCATATTCAGGTGCAACAAAGTTAAGTTTGTACATTTTGTCGCGTGACTTGTATAAATTAACGAGCTGCAGTAATTACGCGGGTGTCTGGTTTCTACTGTGTGGAATATTTTTTTTTATTTTTAAGCCATAGCGCAATATGCACAGTAATATTATTTCCAGAAGATCCGAAGATGACAGCTAGACTCTGTGGAAACCCGTCACTGGGGAAATAAAAATATTTCAACACGCAATCTTGGCTGCAAAAATTCTTATTTATCACCAAATTTCATATCGCTTCCGGAAACATGCGTAACGCATATGTTCACTATTGGTTTAGAGTAAGACTCTTACAGCCAAAAGAGGTGCTATTGCCTATGGAACGACGAGGACTGAAATTCTGTGGACATGTGTAAACAGCAGACGCCACAAATTAAACGGACTTTTGTGTGGGGATTCTTGCTGTGATTCAATTTTTGGACACTGCATGCGCGATAAAAGCGGAGGGTTTTCGCCGTTAGAGGTAGTGCCTGCGAAAGTATCAGAAGCATTGTGAATTCTGGTGAAAAATACCAGGACGTGTGTTTAGAGTCGGCTACATTGCTTGTGAGCAAAAAGCTGACGATCTTCTTAAGTGTTACAAAGCGCAATCTGCGCGGCGTTGCTATATTGGATGTCAGTGTTGTATTTAATTTTATTATAAGCACTGGTACAAGAAGTTCTTTTTGCGCCCATTAGGGTTGCATCGTATTTCTAAAGTTAGATGTGATGCACTACGGTCCCTTAGAGGAGTATAGTTATTAGTTATCTTGCGCTACGTCATACCTATGGAAATCTAGGCCTGTTATGCTGGCCTGCTTTAGAATGAATCTATGTTAAGCTGCGCTAAGCTATTTAAATTCCGCTGCGCGAGAAATAACTTGCTTGGGCTGCTGATGCTTTGGCAAAATGTTCAAATGTGTGTGAATTCCTAAGGGACCAAACTGCTTAGGTCATCGTTCTCTAGACTTAGATACTACTTAAATTAACTTAAACTTATGCTAAGAACAACGCATACACCCATGCCCGCCCATGCCCGAGGGAGGACTCGAATCTCCGGCGGGAGAGGCCCCGCAGTCCGTGACATGACGCCTCAAACAGCGCGGCCACTCCGCACGGTGATGCTATGACGTGAAGGACTACAGAGCGTCGCGAATAACGCCGACAGTTTGAATGGTGCGTTGGGCGCTGGAAGTTGTGTGTTACGTGCATTGTATCCGGTGGTGATTGGTGACCAGGGTTATTAGTTGTTACATGTGGTATAATTTGTTATTGTGGAGTGAGTCTCGTTGACGAGAAAAAACTAAATAAATTATAAACTCACTACATTTCTTATATATGAAGATGGTATCTGTTCTTTGGGACATGTCCGAAGGAACAGATACCATCTTCATATATATATATATATATATATATATATATATATATATATATATATATATATATATATATGTCCACATAACATATTTTCTTTATTTGTGTGTGAGGAATGTTACCTGAAAGTTTGGCCGTACCTTTTTGTAACACCCTGTATAGTTCAGGCTCACCGGCCATTTGACCATCTTCTTCTGTGGCGATGCACGATCAGTGCCCAAACTCTTACGGGAATCGGCAGTAAAGCCGCGAGTAATGAGTATAATGGGCAGGAGCACTATGAATATAGTGCGGGACAATAAGTTGTGAATGTGGGTCTCACGGGAGGCGTGCCAGAGGTAAGTCCCTGCAGTCGCACTATCCTCTGAGTCGTCAGTGGCTCAATGGATGCCGGCACGGTTGCTCAGCGTGTTCGGTCGGAGGGCTGCGTGCCCTCTGTAATAAAAAAAAAACTGAGTCAAGGAACCAATGATCAACTTGAACGAATGTCTTGTGACGTCCGCCCAGACCAAACGCAGCTAACTACATCGAACAAATGGAAAAGAAAAAACAAGATGGTTAGAGCGTCTGCCATGTAAGCAGGGGATCCCGGGTTCGACTCGCGGTCGGGATACACATTTTCAACTGTCCCCGTTGACTTATATCAACGCTTGTAAGCAGCTAAGGGTATTCATTTCATTTTATGGCGGAGGCCTGTTAAAAGCGGAAGTTAAGCAGTTACATTAATTATCAAAATTTGAGTTTCTACTATCACATGATTAAATGTTTAAACTTTCGTGTATTGTAGCATTTGGAATAAGTTCTGCAATTTTTTTAAAGTGAGAAGCTGTAGATTTTAGCGGGTGTTCGTTTCTTTCCGGGGGGCGGGGGAGGGGGGGGGGGTGTTACACAGTTTTGTCAATATTGCGTTCATGAAATTTTAAACGTAAAATTCCTTCAGAATATTCTTTATATAAGGTTGTCTTATCATTCGATATTCATTTCAAATCTCACATATTGTGTTGCCTGTCATATTTAAGATACTGGCGAAGTTGTGATTGGACCGTAGTCCTTATCACGATCTCATTTACGTAGAGGTGTCTGGGGCTACTACTGGGGGTCTGTGGTGCCCCACATCGCCTTCCAAGCTGGTGGTCCTGCAGCCACGACGGACTCTCCGTTGTAGCATTCGTGATTATTGAGCCTGCCGCAAATGAAAGTATCAATAAGTAATATTCAGCTCGACTTCTCTTCTACTTCTTGTCACTAAAGGCTCGGGGAAGGCACAACACTGTCGTAAATTGTGACAAACTTGTTGTATATACCAACAGCAATATTCTCCCAGGTAAGCATTAATTTCGCCTAAATTCTGCTGGGGGATTTTCCAGGTTGTCTTTGTACAACGAAACATAATTCTTAGGTATGTCATTAGAGTATAAACATAGCCCTGCAGGAGCCCTCGCGACTGTTCCCGAAAAGGACGCTGTGCCAAAAGACACTAGGTTCATCTCCCTCTCCATGAAAGTTGTGATTTGATCAGATAAGCTTTGGCCACACACAACATTTATGGTCAGTATTCCAGCAGTAAGTATGCATGTGTACTGTTACTTACATAGGAACTCTGTGAATCCAAACAGTTCTGCTTTCAGCATGGATGTGAACTGAGACTCGGTGAAGAAGATATGTACCAATGCCAAGTTCTCTCTGAAAACAAATTCAAACGATACAGACGAGAGTTAGTAATGCACTACAACAGCGAACCAGGTGACGATAGGCGCGACCAGACTCACATGACATGGGAGACGTTGCTGGCGTTGGCGGTGTACTCGGATCGCAGGTGGTGGACCCAGAGTCTGCTAGAGAATGTGCTGCTGCTGTAGCTGATTTCGGAGCAGCCGGGCAGGCAGCTGCAGTTGATGCGCTCTGAGCTGGGACCAGCCTCTGGCCCGTCATTCGTCTGCGTCAGGCTGATCTCCATCCTATCTGCAGGCACCATCAGATCCGCCTCAGCCACCATTCTAAGCGAAACACTGAGAATTGTTTTCTTTATTTTCAAGATGACTGACTAAATGATAGCCATCTAAGACAAATAAGCACACGGGACAATAAATTAGTTGACACCAGGACTGATTACGCTAACACATTGTAGGCTACCAACGTCTGTATCCTCGCTAATGGTCTCAGTTCGACGAGCAATAGTGCCTAAAACGTTTTTCAAGCATACCATGTCCAGAGGAAGCCGCTCATGCGATCTATATGTTCGAAACCGGGCGTTTTACTGACCAGTCAAGGTGTAATAAGGTATCGAGTGGTCGACAGATCAGAAACGTGCGTGTGCAGCTCTGTGAATACAGAAGCTGTTATCTCGGAAGACGGCTAGTCATCATGAAGATATACACTCTCTTGCGACATGAACGTGACAAGCTGTCAAAGGCTTTAATAACCACCTTTTGCAGTGCGGATCAGCACGAGAAGTGCAGAAGGACCTGGAAGGTACTGACAGAGTTGTGGAGCAATGTTGACTCCACTGCCGTGGGATCAATGGGGCGAACAGCCCGATCGAGTAGGTCCCACAGCTTCTCTATTGCGTATATATACAGGAAGTTGACAGGGGAATACTGCGTACTCATCCTGGTGTTCTTCGAACCACTCACGTACACTGTGAGCTGCTTGACAGGTTTTACTGTCCTGCTGGTAGATGCTATCGCGCCGAGGAAAAACAAACTGTCTGTAGCGCTAGACACGGTGTCCAAGGATAGATTCATACTTGCTTCTATCCACTGTGCCTTCCAGAATCACGAAGACACCCAGGAAATGCCGCGAAAACAATTCTCAAACCATAACGCTACCTACTCGGGCCTCAGTCCTTCAGACGATTGTTGAAGGATGTTCGCTTTCACACGTTTCACACTGTACAAGCCAAATGCCATTTGTCCGATGGAGCAGCAAACGTGATTTGTCTGTAAAGGCCACCTGTTGCCACTCAGTCGATGTCCAGTTGTGGTATTGGTTTGCAAATCCCAACCTTCGCCGCCGATGAACAGCACTCAGCAGAGCAGTTGGGTCAAAGAGGTGAGGTAGGGGTCGAAGAGGAGGTGGACAGATGTGTGAGCATATTGCTAGAAAAAAATGAGGAAGGGAGAGGTGTTCAGAGAGAAGGGGAAGAGGATAAGGGCAGAGTGATGAGCAGGAGGAGATGGCATGTCAATGTGGTCAGAGTGGTTGCATCATCTTGTAGAGTACACATTTATGATGTATGCAATCAACAGTAACTAGATTATATGGGATCTACTATACATGGGTCAAGAAATAATAGTATCCATCGCTTTATAGTGGACATGAAGATGGCGTAAGTAATGCTCCGAAACTAGTCGTCTGAAATAAATACCTTTGATGATACGGCTGTGATGTATCATTTTCTTTATTTACATTATCAGCTGCTGTCCCACGTCAGCAAGAACGATGGACTTCCACAGCTCCTCTTTGCCCACCTTTGTGCCCATCTTCTTCTTGCCCCTCTCTGTGCCCATCTTCTCCTCCCCATCTCCCTGCCTATCTCTTCCTCCCCATCTCTGCACTTTTCTCCTCCTCTCCCTATCTCTGCCCATTTCCTCCTCCCCTATCTCTGCCCACCATGTCCTGCTACACTCAATCTGTCCACCTCCTCCTCCCTCCTCTCTCTCAGTACATCTCAACTTCCCTCATGTGTGCCCATCTTCTACTTGCCCCTCTCTCTGTCAACCTCCACCTCCATTCATCTCTTCCTATCTCCTCCTGCCTCTGCCCAAATCATCCTGCCTCTCTCTCTGCGTCATAGCTTTAAACGACGCCTATTTTACAACAAAATCACATCAGAGTGATCCAGTTTTTCCGACGGACTACTCTTGAGTATGATCTACCGAAACGTTGGAGTTCATCGCAGTTAGTGGGATCAGGATCTGGCCTCCGTTTATTACTCAGTTTGAATCCATCTCTTCTTTCGCTAACTTGTACTCAAGATGAAAAATCAGAATCTAGTGTGTTTTCGCTTCCGCTATTCAAAGTGTATAAAAAGCTACATAAACAAAATTTTAGAGTGCTCAGAGAAGATCGAAGAGGATACATTTTTATGTGACGACAATGGTGCAGGTGCACCGTTTACTTTTTAGGGGTCCATTAGGACTTTGAGTGTCCATTTCGATAGCTGAGTGGTCTGCGCCGCTGACTGCCGTGTGGAGGTCCGAGGTCACATTTCCAGTTCTAACAGGAAGTTTTTCTTGACGGGAGGACTGGTGCCGGGTGCACTCAGCCTGGGACCAATTGAAGAACTACTTGACCGAGTAAAACCCGCTGCAGGTCACGAAAACTGACAACAGGGCCCCATGCCTCTCCAACACCGCATCCGATGACCCCACGACTATCCAATACCGCATCCGATGACGCCAATGGCAGAGAACTTCATTTCTTAATACCTGACGCGTTTCCACATTTCCCCAGAGAACTGTCAACGGCCTTTTACTATAAATTTTACTACGAAACTTTTAAAGTGTACGTCTCCAAATATAGATTTTAGCCTCTTTGCATAAGGATATATGTATACTGCTCGTGTTGATACTCAAAGTTTTACCCGAAAAACATTATAAGCATCTTCTGCCATTCGCTCGTAGTCATTTGCTTTTCTTCGACCAGCTTAATGCGATTAATGTTTTTTTTGGTCATCAGTCTACTGACTGGTTTGATGCGGCCCGCCACGAATTCCTTTCCTGTGCTAGCCTCTTCATCTCAGAGTAGCACTTGCAACCTACGTCCTCAATTATTTGCTTGACATATTCCAATCTCTGTCTTCCTCTACAGTTTTTGCCCTCTACTGCTCCCTCCAGTACCATGGAAGTCATTCCCTCAAGTCTTAGCAGATGTCCCATCATCCTGTCCCGTCTCCTTACCAGTGTTTTCCACATATTCCTTTCCTCTCCGATTCTGCGTAGAACCTCCTCATTCCTTACCTTATCAGTCCACCTAATTTTCAACATTCGTCTGTAGCACCACATCTCAAATGCTTCGATTCTCTTCTGTTCCGGTTTTCCCACAGTCCATGTTTCACTACCATGCAATGCTGTACTCCAGACGTACATCCTCAGAAATTTCTTCCTCAAATTTAGGCCGGTAATTGACATTAGTAGTCTTCTCTTGGCCAGAAATGCCTTTTTTGCCATAGCGAGTCTGCTTTTGATGTCCTCCTTGCTCCGTCCGTCATTGGATATTTTACTGCCTAGGTAGCCGAATTTCTTAACTTCATTGACTTCGTGACCATCAATCCTGATGTTAAGTTTCTCGCTGTTCTCATTTCTACTACTTCTCATTACCTTCGTCTTTCTCCGATTTACTCTCAAACCATACTGTGTATTCATTAGACTGTTCATTCCGTTCAGCAGATCATTTAATTCTTCTTCACTTTCACTCAAGATAGCAATGTCATCAGCGAATCGTATCATTGATATCCTTTCACCTTGTATTTTAATTCCACTCCTGAACCTTTCTTTTATTTCCATCATTGCTTTCTCGATGTACAGATTGAAGAGTAGGGGCGAAAGGCTACAGCCTTGTCTTACACCCTTCTTAATACGAGCACTTCGTTCTTGATCGTCCACTCTTGGTTGTACATATTGTATATGACCCGTCTCTCCCTATAGCTTACCCCTACTTTTTTCAGAATCTCGAACAGCTTGCACCATTTTATATTGTCGAACGCTTTTTCCAGGTCGGCAAATCCTATGAAAGTGTCTTGATTTTTCTTTAGCCTTGCTTCCATTATTAGCCGTAACGTCAGAATTGCCTCTCTCGTCCCTTTACTTTTCCTAAAGCCAAACTGATCGTCCCCTAGCGCATTCTCAATTTTCTTTTCCATTCTTCTGTATATTATTCTTGTAAGCAGCTTCGATGCATGAGCTGTTAAGCTGATTGTGCGATAATTCTCGCACTTGTCAGCTCTTGCCGTCTTCGGAATTGTGTGGATAATGCTTTCCCGAAAGTCAGATGGTATATCGCCAGACTCATATATTCTACACACCAATGTGAATAGTCGTTTTGTTGCCACTTCCCCCAATAATTTTAGAATTTCTGATGGAATGTTATCTATCTCTTCTGCCTTATTTGACCGTAAGTCCTCCAAAACTCTTTTAAATTCCGATTCTAATACTGGATCCCCTATCTCTTCTAGATCGACTCCTATTTCTTCTTCTACCACATCAGACAAATCTTCACCCTCATAGAGGCTTTCAATGTATTTTTTCCACCATCTGCTCTCTCCTCTGCATTTACCAGTGGAATTCCCGTTGCACTCTTAATGTTACCACCGTTGCTTTTAATGTCACCAAAGGTTGTTTTGACTTTCCTGTATGCTGAGTCTGTCCTTCCGACAATTATATCTTTTTCGATGTCTTCACAATTTACCTGCAGCAATTTCGTCTCAGCTTCCCTGCACTTCCTATTTATTTCATTCCTCAGCGACTTGTATTTCTGTATTCCTGATTTTCCCGGAACGTGTTTGTACTTCCTCCTTTCATCAATCAGTTGAAGTATTTCTTCTGTTACCCATGGTTTCTTCGCAGCTACCTTCTTTGTACCTATGTTTTCCTTCCCAACTTCTGTGATGGCCCTTTTTAGAGATGTCCATACCTCTTTAACTGAACTGCCTACTGCGCTATTCCTTATTGCTGTATCTATAGCGTTAGAGAACTTCAAACGTATCTCGTCATTCCTTAGTACTTCCGTATCCCACTTCTTTGCGTATTGATTCTTCCTGACTAATGTCTTGAACTTCAGCCTACTCTTCATCACTACTATATTGTGATCTGAGTCTATATCTGCTCCTGGGTACGCCTTACAATCCAGTATCTGATTTCGGAATCTCTGTCTGACCATGACGTAATGCAAACGAAATCTTCCCGTATCTCCCGGCCTTTTCCAAGTATACCTCCTCCTCTTGTGATTCTTGAACAGGGTATTCGCTATTACCAGCTGACACTTGTTGCAGAACTCAATTAATCTTTCTCCTCTTTCATTCCTTGTCCCAAGCCCATACTCTCCTGTAACCTTTTCTTCTACTCCTTCCCCTACAACTGCATTCCAGTCGCCCATGACTATTATATTTTCGTCCCCCTTTACATACTGCATTACCCTTTCAATATCCTCGTACACTTTCTTTATCTGTTCATCTTCAGCTTGCGACGTCGGCATATATACCTGAACTATCGTTGTCGGTGTTGGTCTGCTGTCGATTCTGATTGGAACAACCCGGTCACTGAACTGTTCACAGTAACACACCCTCTGCCCTACCTTCCTATTCATAACGAATCCTACACCTGTTATACCATTTTCTGCTGCTGTTGATATTATCCGATACTCACTTGACCAGAAATCATTGTCTTCCTTCCACTTCACTTCACTGACCCCTACTATATCTAGACTGAGCCTTTGCATTTCCCTTTTCAGATTTTCTAGTTTCCCTACCACGTTCAAGCTTCTGACATACCGCGCCCCGACTCGTAGAACGTTAGCCTTACGTTGATTGTTCAATCTTTTTCTCATGGTAACCTCCCCCTAGGCAGTCCCCTCCCGGAGATCCGAATGGGGGACTATTCCGGAATCTTTTGCCAATGGAGAGATCATCATGACACTTCTTCAATTACAGGCCCCATGTCCTGTGGATACACGTTACGTGTCTTTAATGCAGTGGTTCCCACTGCCTTCTGCATCCTCATGTCGTTGATCATTGCTGATTCTTCCGCCTTTAGGGGCAATTTCCCACCCCTAGGACAAGAGAGTGCCCTGAACCTCTATCCGCTCCTCCGCCCTCTTTGACAAGGCCGTTGGCAGAATGAGGCTGACCTCTTATGCCGGAAGTCTTCGGCCGCCAATGCTGATTATTTATCAAAATTTAGGCAGTGGCGGGGATCGAACCCGGGACCGAAGACGTTTTGATTATGAATCGAAGACGCTACCCCTGGACCACGGGTGCGCGAATTAATGTTGTACCTACATAAAAAAAAGCACTTCCGTCTAAAATGTATCACTATCTGAAACACATTTTTATTTTAATTTGAGTCGACAGTGTCGCGACAGGTTTGAAGTGGTGCACCAAGAATTCCCCTCCTACGCCAATCTCTTCGTCTCAAAGTAGCACTTACAACCAACGCCCTCAATTATTTGCTAGATGTGTTCCAGTCTCTGCCGTCCTCTATCGTTTTTGCCCTGTACAACTCCCTCTGGTACCATGCAAGTTACTCCCTGATGTCTCAACATAAGTCCAACCATTCTATCCCTTCATCTTGTCAGGGTTTTCCATATATTCCTTTAGCCGTTGATTCTGTGGAGAACCTCCTCATTCCTTACCTTAACAGTCCACATAATTGTCGACATTTCTCTATAGTATTGCATCTCTAATGCTTCGATTCTATTCTTTTTCGGTTTTTCCACAGCCCACGTTCCACTGCCATACAATGCTGTGCTCCAAACGTACATTCTCAGACATTTCTTTCACAAACTAAGGTCTGTGTGTGATAGTAGTAGACTTCTTCTGGCCGGGAAGGCCCATTATACCACAGCTAGCCTGCTTTTTGTGTCCACATTCCTCCGTCCGTCATGGGTTCTTTTGCTACCTGAGTAGCAGAATTCGTCGATTACATGACCACTAATCCTGATGTTAAGTTTCACGCTGTTCTCACTTCAGTTACTTCTCATTACTTCCGCCTATCTTAGTGTTACTCTCAATCAGTATTCCGTCCTCATTAGACTGTTTATTCCTTTCAACACATCCTGTAATTCTTCTTCACTTTCACTGAGGATATCAAATGCCATCAACGATCTTAGCATTGATATCCTTGAATATTAATAATACTCTTCAGCCTTTCTTTCATTTCAATCCCTGTCTTACATCCTTTATAAACCGAGCACGTCGTTCCTGGTCGTCCACTCCTATGGTTCCCTCTTGGTTCATATATATATTGTATATTACCCGTCTTTCCCTACAGCTTACTTCCACATCTCTCAGAATTTCGAACATCTTACACAATTTGACACTGCCGAATGCTTTTTCCAGGTCGACAAATTCTATGAATGGGACTTGATTTTTCTTTGGTGTTGGGAATTCAGGGAGATGGGACCTCGATAAACTGACTAAACCACAGGTTATACAGAGTTTCAGGGAGAGCACACGGGAGCAATTGACAGCAATGGGGGAAAGAAATACAGTAGAAGAAAAATGGGTAGCCCTAAGGGATGAAGTACTGAAGGCAGCAGAGGATCAAGTACGTAAAAAGACGAGGGCTAGTAGAAATCCTTGGGTAACAGAAGAAATATTGAATTTAATTGATGAAAGGAGAAAATATAAAAACGCAGTAAATAAAGCAGGCAAAAAGGAATACAAACGTACCAAAAATGAGATCGACAGGAAGTGCAAAATAGCTAAGAAGGGATGGCTAGAGGACAAATGTAAGGATGTAGAGGCATATCTCACTAGGGGTAAGATAGATACTGCCTACAGAAAATTAAAGAGACCTATGGAGAAAAGGGATCCACTTGTATGAATATCAAGAGCTCAGATGGAAACCCAGTTCTAAGCAAAGAAGGGAAAGCAGACAGGTGGAAGGAGTATACAGAGGGTCTATACAAGGGCGATGTACTTGAGGACAATATTACGGAAATGGAAGAGGATGTAGATTAAAATCAAATGGTAATACGATACTGCGTGAAGAGATGGACAGAGCACTGAAAGACCTGAGTCGAAACAAGTCCCCGGGAATAGACAACATTCCATTAGAACTACTGACGGCCTTGGGAGAGCCAGTCCTGACAAAACTCTACCATCTGGTGAGCAAGATGTATGGGACAGGCGAAATACCCTCAGACTTCAACAAGAATATAATAATTTCAATCCCTAAGAAAGCAGGTGTTGACAGATGTGAAAATTACCGAACTATCAGTTTAATAAGTCACAGCTGCAAAACACTAACGCGAATTCTTTACAGACTAATGGAAAAACTGGTAGAAGCCGCCCTCGGGGAAGATCAGTTTGGATTCCGTAGAAATGTTGGAACACGTGAGGCAATACTGACCCTACGACTTATCTTAGAAAATAGATTAAGGAAGGGCAAACCTACGTCTCTAGCATTTGTAGACTTAGAGAAAGCTTTTGAAAATGTTGACTGGAATACTCTCTTTCAATTTCTAAAGGTGGCAGGGTAAAATACAGGGAAGCAGCAGTTCGGAAGAGAGTGAGACAGGGTTGTAGCCTCTCCCCGATGTTATTCAATCTGTATATTGAGCAAACAGTAAAGGAAACAAAAGCAAAATTCGGAGTAGGTATTGAAATCCATAGAGAAGAAATAAAAACTTTGAGGTTCGCCGATGACATTGTAATTCCGTCAGAGACAGCAAAGGACTTGGAAGAGCAGTTGAACGGAATGGACGGTGTCTTGAAAGGGGGATATAAGATGAACATCAACAAAAGCAAAACGAGGATAATGGAATGTAGTCGAATTAAGTCGGGTGATGCTGAGGGAATTAGATTAGGAAATGAGTCACTTATAGTAGTAAAGGAGTTTAGCCGAGTGGAGTGGCCGAGCGGTTCTAGGCGCTACAGTCTGGAACCGCGCGACCGCAGGTTCAACTCCTGCCTCGGGTATGGATGAGAGTGATGTCCTTAGGTTAGTTAGGTTTAAGTAGTTCTAAATTCTAGGAGACTGATGACCTCAGCAGTTAAGTCCCATAGTGCTCAGAGCCATTTTTGAGTAAAGGATTTTTGCTATTTGGGGAGCAAAATAACTGAAGATGGTCGAAGTAGAGAGGATATAAAATGTAGACTGGCAATGGCAAGGAAAGCATTTCTGAAGAAGAGAAATTTGTTAACGTCGATTATAGATTTAAGTGTCAGGAAGTCGTTTCTGAAAGTATTTGTATGGAGTGTAGCCATGTATGGAAGTGAAACATGGACGCTACATAGTTTGGACAAGAAGAGAATAGAAGCT
The DNA here is from genome assembly GCF_023864345.2 of Schistocerca serialis cubense. Taxonomy (NCBI): domain Eukaryota; kingdom Metazoa; phylum Arthropoda; class Insecta; order Orthoptera; family Acrididae; genus Schistocerca; species Schistocerca serialis. Next base: position 328,421,671 of record NC_064641.1, on the reverse strand, counting down.
TTCGAAATGTGGTGCTACTGAAGAATGCTGAAGATGAGATGGGTAGATCACATAACTACTGAGGAGGTATTGAATAGAATTGGGGAGAAGAAGAGTTTGTGGCACAACTTGACAAGAAGAAGGGACCGGTTGGTAGGGCATGTTCTGAGGCATCAAGGGATCACAAATTTAGCATTGGAGGGCAGCGTGGTGGGTAAACGTCGTAGAGGGAGACCAAGAGATGAATACAATAAGCAGATTCAGAAAGAAGTAGGTTGCAGTAAGTATTGGGAGATGAAGAAGCTTGCACAGAATAGAGTACCATGAAGAGCTGCATCAAACCAGTTTCAGGACTGAAGACCACAACAACATAGCTTCCATTATCAACCGCAACGTTAAAACTGCCTCTCTGGCGCCTTTACCTTTCCTAAAGCCAAAATGATCGTCATCTAACACATCCTCAATTTTCTTTCCCATTATTCTGTGAATTATTCTCGTCAGTAATTTGGATGGAAAAGCTAGCAAGCTGATTCTGCGATGATTCTTGCTCCTGCTATCTTTGGAATTGTGTGAATGCTATTTTTTCGAAAATCTGATGGTATATTGCCAGTCTCATACATCCTACACGCCAACGTGAATATTCGTTTTGTTGCCACTTCCCCCAGTCATTTTAGAAATTCCGATGGAATGTTTTATTTGATCTTAATCAGTCAAGCCGCCTTTTAATTTCTGATTCGAATACTGGATCCCCCATCGCTTCCCCGTCAACTCCTGTTTGTTCTTTTATCATGTCGCCCGACAAATCCACCCCTTCATAGAGGCCTTCTATCTACTCTTTCCATCTATCCGCTCTCTCCTGTGTATTTAACTGTGAAATTCCCATTTAAGTCTTAATGTTACCATCCTTGTTTTTAGTTTCACCGCAGGTTGTTTTCACTTTCCTGTATGCTGAGTCAATCCTTCCAACATTTTTTTCTTTTTCTATTTCTTCACATTTTCCAAGCAGCTATTTCGCTTTAGCTTCCCTGCAGATCCTATTTATTTTATTTCTAAGTGACTTGTATTTTCGTGTGCCTGAATTTCCCTGAACGTTTCTGTACTTCCTTCTCTCATCGATCAACTGAATTATTTCTTCTGTTACCGATGGTTTCGCAGTTTCCAGAAGCACTTACCATGCCTTAATCCTAGACATGCAAACTGATGTGAGATAGTGACGTACAATTCCTTATCACCATCATGAGAGCGCAATTCCGGTTACATTTCACGGAGTGAGGGCATAAAACTGTTGTTTAATGGAGACGTTAATCCTGGCAGCACCTTTGGTGCTACTGTACAGGAGAAGACTGCGTGCCGGCACTGAGACTCTGCCCCTTCAGTCATTTCACTTGCAGCGCTATTAACAAAACAATAAACTGTACAAGTAACCAGAACATTGACTGATAACGTTCGGCGAAGTAGGGACTCTCCGCACCATCGCATCCCACAATAACAATGAAAAACAGATTAGACAGAACGACTAGGCATCAGTAGAGGAAAACTGCTTCACAGTGAGTATCTATAAGACCCTTCCGGAGATATTTATATATTTTGGGCAATCAGTTTTTGTAACACGTATATCTTTCACTACATTTGCTACTAACGAGGTAAACTGCAAACTCAATGGCTCTTTTCAACGGTCTTCATTTCTTCGACTGGTCTAGCGTAGTCGTTACTTTCGTTCTGCTACGTGCCAACCCTGCGATTTCTGCATACATTGTGTCACTAGTATCTCGGTTACCGATGCTACGTATTTTACTGTTTCCCTGGAGCAGGAGCTTCCATTTTCTACCACTCACCCAGAATATTTATCAATCGATCTTACATGTATTAGCGAGTAACTCCAACCACAATTTTCATTTTCTATTGCTTCCCGTAGCTACACCATGATGCTCCAGAACAACCCCCAGACCATCCCTTCTCAATGAATACTTGTTCCTCTAGCTACTCTGTATAATACTATTGTGCCTCATACTTTATTTGTCAATTTATTCTAATAGTTTCCTGAATATTCTAATTTGTCTGCTGCTGTTTTCCTCGTTGTCCACAATTTACATCTGTTCACCATTTAGTCCAATAGCACAGTTTTTACAACTTCTTACTTAGGAATGGAATAGTATTTGACATTTGCAAAACTTTATTGCCTTAAAGAACGGTGTTTTGGCCTGTAACACACAGTCTTACGTTCTTTCACTATTTCTTATGGCCTTTCTTCGTGAATAATTAAAACTTACACTAGTTCTCCTAAGTATTTCGATATTTGGAACTGTAGTAGGTTCTTACTTCTACTTTTCATCACTTGCGTCTTCAGCTCTTGCATCTTCAATCACAATCCTGTTCTTGGTATGCTGACCACTATATCTAATACTTATAAGAAACCTTCTACACTTTTAGCAATGTCGTCAGCGAACTTTGCGTTTTTAGTGTCACTTCTTTGTGAAAGCTAAATATGCTTTTACTACCACTCTTTTATGAAAGCTTAAGATACTATTAATTCGTGACATGGTCTCTGTACAGAATACATGAATTCGAAATGTTGCTGAGCACCTACCATGAATTTCAAGTTGTTCAGCTACTGGCTAAACCGAATATCAATATAACAGCAAGTGCTGCAGTAGAGTGAATTAAAAGACGTCATCATATTTCTAAATTTACCGTACTGGTTTTTCGACAGAGAAGACAGAGGCAAGCCTGTCTCGACGATTCACATACCTAGCCTAACGTTCCGTTCTAATTATTTCGCTCACAGTACTTCCCCTTTGCTTTTGTCAATAATGGAAATTGCGCGCTTATCTTAGAACTTCATCACTGATTTCTTGAAATTATGCACAGTTAATTTTGCCTTGGTCTAAGTTTACAAGTGTCATGATGATATTCTGTGTTCCGTTTATCACTGCTACAGTCTGCCACAATTATGCGATTTATAGTATAGCGTAAAGTGCACTGCGCCAGGGGAGATGACCAGACTGGGATCGAGTTCGGGGAGCTACTGTCGGGTTCATTAGGCTAGCGTCGTGATAACATTTTGCTCTTTAAGAAATCACTTAACATTAATTTTCGACAGGTCCCCTACCTCCACGTCACAGACGCACCGTAGCTAGCGAAATGAACACGTGCTCGGGAGGAGCATTTTCTGTGGATCACAAAAATTCGATTATGGTGAATGCCGAGATCTTGTCCTTGAAAATGACACGCACAGTGTCCTTCCCCTTTCTTTCTTTATCCGGTGTAGCACTCCCACAGGAATGACAAGGTCACCAACTTGATGTTAAATATTAAACTTCCTCCGTTCATTTTCAGATAAAAAATGCCACTGGACGGCGAAAACACACTGGACAGAATTTACATGTGTCTCAGACGAATAGCGTACGTGAATCTCAATAAAGATAACTTTGTGGTCACACGGAATGTATCTTGTCGGAGAAACAGTTATTATATCAACGGCGCTCAAAAAACAGGTGCGCAGTCTGCAATGAAGAACAAGGAATAAAGGTAAGCCACTCGTCCTACAACATTAAGAAGAGTATGAGGTAAAATGTTACCCTGGCGTAATCCGCTAAATACATTACAGAGGCAGCACTCCCAAGATGTCAGCATGTATAGTTTCATATTTACGGTGAAGGAATTTTTTTTTCAATGTAGCTGTGAAATAGTTACAATTTTTTTAAAGCAATTAATGTCCAAGATGCGATAAACTACAGCAGCGAATGCTCTTGAGAAGCATTTGGCTACTCGAGACAATGTATCGATTCCGTCTCCGAATAAGTGATACTCACCTAGAGCTTTATTAGCACACGCCTCGCTCTTGATGCTGCTGCATATCGGCGTCTTGGAGTCTTCTGCAGAGAATAAAAACTATTCTCATTTATGGTTGTCAGTATCTTATAATATAATTTGAAACGTACAAATTGTCAAAGATGCACTTGAACTTAGTAATTAAGGTTTACTCTACAGCTGCTAAGAAGTACACTTCGACAGAGAAATTAAACATGTTATGTATAAACTTATAATCAACTTTCTAAACTTGGCGCAAATTAAACAGTTTAATTTCTGTCCATCTAACGTGGTTCACAGAACATAAGACCTAGGCAGTCGGCCATTAATCGTTATTAAAATCTCAGCAGAAGTGTAACGTAGCTTAGACATGAGCCGAGCAGTGCACAAATAGTTTCCAAAATGGTTGTTTAGGTAGTTCGCTGCACGTTTTCTGGGTTATATTAGCCCGTCTGAAATGTACTGCATAAGCTGATATGAGGTAATGATAACTACTTTCCATCCCTATTTACGTAATACTTGTATTATGATTTAGATTCCTCTTTCTTCCTCCATCAAATACTGCATTATAGAGTTCCACATGAAATCACCCTAAACTCCAAATGTAGCTAGCAAAAGGAAGTATGAGACACAGGTACTTGCGGGTTGCGGCATCATGTAAAGTTAAGCGTCTGTGATGTTTTTTTTTTTTTCAAGCGGTTCCTTCTGTTTCATTTCAGATTCTAAGTAATTACCACAAATTTCTACATCTCTAGAGACAGCCCAGTGCATCGTCTTGTACTATTGTCATCCAAGGCATTAGACACAGTGATTAATAAGCAACCTCTCCTTATTTATCAGCCATCCGATGTGATTGTACACCCTCATGGTTAAAGGAAAGTTAACCGCCAATGTTCTCTGCCTCGGTACGACTGCGTTCGATCTCCACACCGTCTATTTCATAGTTGCATTTCTTGCCAATGTTCTCGTGACCCTATTAATTTATCGTCAGCTACCACATGTGAGAAAGACGCAGACCTCAAAACATAAGGCAGCAACAAAATTAATAGAGCTTAAAATGATTAATGTCACCATTAGTTGAATTTAAATCGCAGTAATTGCGTGTCAGTCTGAGGAGAGTTTGTTTACGTACATTTACGTAAATGTATATCACACAGCCAACCAGCAAGGAAACTGAAAACTGAATACCGGGGATTTTGGTTTTTCAGCAACATAACGATACCATGAATATCATTTGTCATAAGGTAAAGACACAGCACCCAGTACATTCACAGTGTCGTTTTCCTGAGTAAATAAGGGAAATAGTATTATTCCGCAAAAGTGATGAATTTTGCTGGATGCAAATGACACATTATGAGTAACTGATGTGTACTTTCGATCGATCGTATGACAGCCGTTCCAGTCGTGACAGTTATGTGTTCCAGCCATGTTCGTCGGAAGGAAGAGCTGCTTCTGCAGTTATGTTAGGATCTGAGACATTTTCATTGTTATTAGTACCGTCGACTGGAGGTAAAGCATTCAGATCATAATTATTCTAAATCAGGGAATGTACATTAAGAGCTTCGTTATTTTGCGCTAAAACGAATGTCTTATAATCTTTAATTGATATGCGTGCTTACTGAGATTTATTGGTTGATGATGGATTCAGATTGCAGAATAGAATACTAGTAGTTAAAGTTCTTAAACATTTGCTTCCTTTACTAACTTTGGCGCTAATTCCACGATCCTTTGACTTCCACTAATAGAATTCATTTTATTCTTCGAGTCTGTCAAAAAATGGTACTCCAGGCATCAAAACCTACAGCAGTTTGCTATTTTCAAGTGTTTAACAATGCATATAATAATACGGGAGTAATATATCACGGAAAGGCAAACTATCTTAACAGCCGATATGATAAGGAGCGCGGTTGACTACATTCGGCTCCATCGTCGTATGATCACTGGGTTTCAGGTTACACACACGGAAGTACCACCTTGCTTAATTTATTTTCTGTGAAATAAGCACATGCATTAGTTTATCACTAGGAAGGTACGACTTAAACAAGCTACATGCGAGAAAAATCTCAAAATAGTAATTTTTTTCAGTTACGTTAGTTTACCTCTGACCTCCAAATTACCAACCAAATACTTCATAAGCACTGTGGCTTCGCTCACGTTGTGCTTGTTTTGTTTTACTTTTAAAGGCGTAAAGTTTTATCTATGGCTAATGCTCTTGTTATCAACAGTTTTATCGTTCACGGATGCGCGTTTACTCCACGATGCAAAATGCATTAAAAATCTTGCGATTCACCTTGAGAAAGGCTGACAGCTTGTCAGCCGACATATTGGTACACGAGTTAATAATATCACAGATGCACTCCTGAAAAATAATGGAGTATTCAATCCACCGGGAAACTTCAAGAAACATGTCCATGCTTTTCTAGTACCTTTATATTCCTATTTTTTTCTTTTTATCTAATTTGCCAATCTTTCGCTATTATTTCTTGCTCTTCATCTGCTCAGTCAACAACTTCTCCGCATTGATTTCTTAGGCACTGCAGCCACACCTCCTAAAAGACGTTATTACATTCGAGAAAGAACGTAAAAAGGAAATCGTTACATAAAAACAATGTTGCAAGGCTGTCATCTCTAAAATTCCGCGTATTCTTTAAAAGCATATAAAGGGCCATCAAAAGTTTCCGTTCGAAGACCGTATGCCCAGAATCGGTCTGTCAATCACGTAAAATTGCCATGAGCGTTGAGGCAAACATCGCACCGACGCATCATGTTGAAAATACCTGTTTGGTAAGACACTGTGTCCTGCTGCATGAAGAAGTCCGTAATTGCCTGTTGCACATCCTCTTCCGTCAAGAATCGCCGACCCTTCAAGGCGGTTTTAGGAGACCGAAGGCGTGACAAACGCACAAGGAGAGACCACGACTGTAGAGCAGGTGCTCGAGTGCCTCCCCCTTTAGTTGGCGTAACTTCTGCGTTAAGCGTATGGGGAAGTGCTTCATCATGAAACAGCAACATTCCTTGTTGCAGTTGGTTTTCGGTAGACATGCTGCCTCATTCTTCATCTGCGGTGGATGTCTACCGGTGTTTGCCCTTCGGCAACCAAGAAAAGAATAACAGTACGGCAGTCCTGTTGGGATACATTTGGTAATCAAGTCGCCATAATTCACGTTTCGGCATTTACCTCACGCATGTCGGAAAGACACGAATGCAACACAAATCCCTTGCCTACATGTCGGTAGTTATATAGCCGTATCGAAGTTACGCTACGCTGCATATACACTGCAGCAATTCCCTCAAACGGAAACCTTTTGATAACCCCTTATGTTATCGTTACTATAATTACTGTCATTATATACTGCTTATGTACTGTACGCTAACGATATCTGGTTAGATTTGGTAGAGGGAATGAAAACCCAAGCTGGCCAAGTGAAATCAATGCATAAATAACTAAACAATAATGCAAAAAATGAGATTGGATTAGGATAATCACTGTTGTTGTTGTGGTCTTCAGTCCAGAGACTGGTTTGATGCAGCTCTCCATGTTACTCTACCGTGTGCAAGCTTCTACATCTCCCAGTACCTACTGCAACCTACATCCTTCTGAGTCTGTTTAGTGTATTCATCTCTTGGTCTCCCTCTACGATTTTTATCCTCCACGCTGCCCTCCAATACTAAATTGGTGATCCCTTGAGGCCTCCGAATATGTCCTACCAACCGATCTCTTCTTCTAGTCAATTTGTGCCACAAATTTCTCTTCTACCCAATTCTGTTCAATACCTCCTCATTAGTTATGTGATCTACCCATCTAATCTTCAGCACTTTTCTGTAGCACCACATTTCGAAAGCTTCTCTTCTCTTCTTGCCTAAACTATTTATCGTCCACGTTTCACTTCCATGTATGGCTACACTCCATACAAATACTTTCAGAAACGACTTCCTGACACTTAAATTTATACTCGATGTTAACAAATTTCTCTTCTTCAGAAGCGCATTCCTTGCCATTGCCAGTATCCTCTCTACTTCGACCATCATCAGTTACTTGTTCCCCAAATAGCTAAACTCATTTCATCAGTCACTTGCTCCCCAAATAGCTAAACTCACTTACTACTTTAAGTGTCTCATTTCCTAATCTAATACCCCCAGCATCACCCGATTTAAATCGGCTACATTCTATTATCCTCGCTTTGCTTTTGTTGATCTTCATCTTATATCCTCCTTTCACGAGACTGTCCATTCCGTTCAGCTGCTCTTCTAGGTAGTTTGCTGTCTCTGACAAAATTACAATGTCATCGGTGAACCTCAAAGTTTTTATTTCTTCTCCATGGATTTTAATTGCTACTCCGAATTTTTCTTTTGTTTCCTTTACTGCTTGCTGAATATACAGATTGAATAACATCGGGGATAGGCTACAACCCTGTCGCACTCCGTTCCCAACCACTGCTTGCGTTTCATGCCCCTCGACTCTTATAACTGCCATCTGGTTTCTGTACAAATTGTAAATAGCCTTTCGCTCCCTGTATTTTACTCCTGCCACCATCAGAATTTGAAAGAAAGTATTCCAGTCAACATTGTCAAAAGCTTTCTCTAAGTCTACAAATGCTAGAAATGTAGGTTGCCTTTCCTTAATCTATTTTCTAAGATAAGTCGTAGGGTCAGTACTGCCTCACGTGTTCCAACATTTCTACGGAATCCAAACTGATCTTCCCCGAAGTCGGCTTCTACCAGTTTTTCCACTATACCCGAGGAAAATGAAGAGACTATTGCAAAACAAAATTGAGAATGTCGACGAATACCTTCGACAAGAGACCAGTATGTGCACAAACAGATCGTAGCAACCAGTGACAGAATCTGAAACTAAACTAGTACACAAGAATCAGAGACAGCTAAGAGTTTAAATAACGTTCAAGAGAAACAATATTACATAAAAGTTGCATAGGGCAAAGAACAGACAAGGAAACTCGAATCAGTCAGCGTCCTGGCAGTAAAAATACGGGATGTCCACATGAAAACTTCGTGATTATCAAATGCAATTGAGGTATGCATACTTGAGGTTTGTCGTATCATGTAAAGTAATTCAAAAAGTTTTGAACAAAAAACTGATAAACTTCCATTTGGGCTTCTTTCGTAGCCCACACACTGTCTAGACGATGGTCTGTCTCAACCCACATGTGCACAAGCATGTATGGGGTGATGAAGGTTATTGCACCCACAATTTCTCTGCGGGGATTTCCAAGATAAGGTACAGGCGAGACATACACATAACCTCACAGGAAGAAATCCAGAGGGCTAGAGGGCTTATGTACGGAGATCGCCACATCGTTGTTCCATCACGGATTAGCCATCACAGCGAAAATGTTCAACACAGGAAGCCACGAACATGATTGTGCTGAGAAGAAGCTAAGTGACAGCAGATTACTCACACAGGTCCAGATAAACGGTTCCCATTAGTGTTTCTTCGATGAAGAAAAGTGGTCTAACTATGTAGTCTTTCATCAACGCACACCACAAATTCACTTTTCGTTGTCTTTGACATCTTCCTGAAAACCATGGAGTTTTTTCGAAATGCAGAATAATGTTGTGCCGGTAAACCTTCCTACAAGTGTGAAAGATCTATTGATCACAGAAAACGACATTTCCTAGATTAGAATTTGATCCACCCCATTAGCAAACTCTGGCTACGTTGTAAGTCATTTCGCTTCAATGCTTGCACATTTTAAACTTTATAAGCGTGCAAGCGAAGTCGTTTATGCAGCACATTGTGAGCTGCTGAGCGAGGAAAGTTTATTTCTGCATCACCACACTAAGTGGAAGTGTAATACAAGGAAAAGATGCAGAGAAGCAGGTGCAGAGTACACATTTAAAACCTATGCAATTGTTTCGACAAACTGTGTTAAGCTTTCATGTATATCTACATCTACATCTGCATACATACCGCGCAAGCCACCAAATAATGCGTGGCGGTGGGTACCCTGTACCACTACTAGTCATTTCTTCTTGCAAAAGAAAATGTTCAGAAAACATAACTTCTGAAGACAGGCAGGGTATTTTCAACAGTTTCTGGAAACAAAGAAATAACGATGACTTTGAGAGATTATGTGTGGCTTCACACGTAATCCCAAAAATGTGGGTTGAAGAATATTACAAGAGAGCGGATTTAGGCTTAACGTGAGACTTCATTACTTGTTTGAAGTTCGTGGCAAAAGACTTTAAGCTTACAAACCATTTTTCTTAAATACTTCGTGTATTTCTCGAAATGTATGTCAGGACTGCGTTCACCGAAAAAAATACTGTTGGAATTGTTTAATCAGATCAGAGACGAAAGAAGGTTCCACCTAAGGACGAAGAAACAAGATATCGAAATAGACGACAGAGGGATAGAGAAACAATTAAAATCGCTCAAAAGAGGAACGGGCGCTGAACCTGATGGGATACCAGTTCGATTTTACACAGAGTACGCGAAGGAACTTGCCCCCCTTCTTGCAGCGGTGTACCGTAGGTCTCTAGAAGAGCGTAGCGTTCCAAAGGATTGGAAAAGGGCACAGGTCATCCCCGTTTTCAAGAAGGGACGTCGAACAGATGTACAGAACTGAAGACCTATATCTCTAACGACGATCAGTTGTAGAATTTTGGAACACATATTATGTTCGAGTATAATGACTTTTCTGGAGACTAGAAATCTACTCTGTAGGAATCAGCATGGGTTTCGAAAAAGACGGTCGTGTGAAACCCAGCTCGCGCTATTCGTCCACGAGACTCAGAGGGCCATAGACACGGGTTCCCAGGTAGATGCCGTGTTTCTTGACTTCCGCAAGCCGTTCGATACAGTTCCCCACAGTCGTTTAATGAACAAAGTAAGAGCATATGGACTATCAGACTAATTGTGTGATTGGATTGAAGAGTTCCTAGATAACAGAACGCAGCATGTCATTCTCAAAGGAGAGCAGTCTTCCGAAGTAAGAGTGATTTCAGGTGTGCCGCAGGGGTGTGTCGTAGGACCGTTGCTATTCACAATATACATAAATGACCTTGTGGATAACATCGGAAGTTCACTGAGGCTTTTTGCGGATGATGATGTGGTATATCGAGAGGTTGTAACAATGGAAAATTGTACTGAAATGCAGGAGGATCTGCAGCGAATTGACGCATGGTGCAGAGAATGGCAATTGAATCTCAATGTAGACAAGTGTAATGTGCTGCGAATACATAGAAAGATACATCCCTTATCATTTAGCTACAAAATAGCAGGTTGATAACTGGAAGCAGTTAATTCCATAAATTATCTGGGAGTACATATTAGGAGTGATTTAAAATGGAATGATCATATAAAGTTGATCGTTGGTAAAGCAGATGCCAGACTGAGATTCATTGGAAGAATCCTAAGGAAATGCAATCCGAAAACAAAGGAAGTAGGTTACAGTACGTTTGTTCGCCCACTGCTTGAATACTGCTCAGCAGTGTGGGATCCGTACCAGATAGGGTTAATAGAAGAGATAGAGAAGATCCAACGGAGAGCAGCACGCTTCGTTACAGGATCATTTAGTAATCGCGAAAGCGTTACGGAGATGATAGATAAACTCCAGTGGAAGACTCTGCAGGAGAGACGCTCAGTAGCTCGGTACGGGCTTTTGTTGAAGTTTCGAGAACATACCTTCACCGAAGAGTCATGCAGTATATTGCTCCCTCCTACGTATATCTTGCGAAGAGACCACGAGGATAAAATCAGAGAGATTAGAGTCCACACAGATGCATACCGACAATCCTTCTTTCCACGAACAATACGAGACTGGAATAGAAGGAAGAACCGGTAGAGGTACTCAAGGTACCCTCCGCCACACACCGTCAGGTGGCTTGCGGAGTATGGATGTAGATGTAGATATGTAGAAAGATCTGTATCAAAATTCACATCGGAATGTTACCCACAAGCGAGAGTCGATACAGCATAGAAATCTGGAAGACTGTATCTGGGAAGCCATCTCAATACACCAAAAATGTATTCTTTGTACGTAGAGCACTGCAAGGAAAACAAAGTGATGCAAGAGTTAATAGCAAAGCAGTGATTTACCATGACATTTTAACACAGAGTTTAGCTTACGTTTCAAGGAAACTGCTAATTATACCTGTGATAACTGTGACGAGTTTCAGGTGAAACCAAAAATTCGTATAACAAATGAAGATGCAATCCAGATTAAATCAGATGATGCTCACTTAGCAGAAGCTGATGCAGCGTACAAAAACAAGACCATTTACAAAAATTGGTCAAAAGAACCCGGATCAAAACAAAGGTTGCCATTATAGATTTCCAGAAATGTTCGCCGACACCACATCATGTTAATTCCAGTGTGTTTTATCTAAGAAAGCTCTGGACATATAATTTGACAATTCTTGATGCTTCAGAGCAGAAATCCTATAGTTGCATGTGAGATGAAACAGTTGCAGGTCGTGAACCTAAGGAAGTGTCACCTTTTTTGCTGTAGTAGGCTCTGCCTGAAACTCAATCTGAGGAACTTACGATATGAACTGATAACTGTGGAGGTCAGAAATATAATTTCACCATGACTGTGTCACATATTTGGATGCTGAGGTGTGTTTTTCTAATTTTAAAGTGATCAGCCATAAAATATTATTGGTATATGGTGTCCAGGCTGTTACTGAACGAGCCAGAAGCAATTTGAGCTCAAATACCATTGGAATTGCTCGTCAATGACGCTTCAAGTAACTGAATGAAGTGTATGACATGCAAAAGGCCCATTTCAAACACTTTGAACGTGTCTCAAGAGAATCATCATCACTATTAATTAAGTGGATAACCAAAAGTTTATCATCAGAAAAATTTTTAGTTAGCCAAGATGTGCAGCTACAAATATGTTCTATAAAACAACCTTTGATGGCGCATTTCTAGAGATTGACGTACAACAGCAAATAAGAAGGGCAGTATAGCGTGAAGAACTTCCTGCTACACGAAATACTGTCAGAACCATAGTTACGGAAAAGTATAAAGATATATAAAAACTACTAAGACGTGTGCTTCAATGTTTTAACTTTCCTACAGAAGTATGCTACAGAAAACGTCAACACAAGCTGAGAAGGACCCAGAAGGAAATGAACACGACGAGGATATTATCAGATAATTGTAAGGCGGACTCAGTATTTACGTACCATATTTTTATCCTCTCTTTCAATTTATTAATTAATGCGTGTTGAATTTTGACATGTTTTAAAGAAGCTATACGTACTTCAGTTTCTAGAAGCAAGCTTCTATGGTTGAAACTGTCATTTTTGTTTTATTTTCTTAAACTTTGCTCAGCAAATACTATTTTAATTACATTTTTGAAATGAAAGCAGTATACCCCTAATATATCTATATATCCCTTAATCTATCTACTAGCATGGAATACGCGTGATTGTTTTTATTCTTTGATTTCAATACCAATAATTCTGATATTTCCACTCACATATTATAGAATAATCCTGAATAACAAAGATAAACACATGTATGAAATGGACAACGAACTATTGTAATAAGCACATTGAAAATATCTTAAGTGGAAATAACAAATATATTTCTGAGACGTAAAATATCGTAAGTGCTATTCCCCTCGTAATATTACACAGAAACATTCACAAAGACAGAGTACACATAGAGACAAGTAGCAAAGGATATAAAAAGTAAGACTCTTCATAATTGTGTATTTGACTTACTTTACAGGAAACAAAATCCGAGCCGCAGCAGCTTCTCTGTGATCTCCTGTAATGCTAGTTCTATACCACTTACACCAGTTTACCTCTGATGTCCATAATTATGGATGACATATGTTGCAATTCCTGGCAGTGAAGACCTAGAACAATATTTCCTTTGAGAGCGCAGATGTGAAATGAAGTGTTTTCATGATCTGCCGAGCAGGAAACTCTCATCGTGATTGAGCAGGTTGTCTGCTAATTGTATTTTCACAGTTTCCTTGACCACTGAATCCTAGCAGGATCAGGCTGTGGCCAGTATAATAACTTTTCCTTAATCCAAGAAATGGGTAATTGGAATACAATGTTCAGTCACTGCAGGTTTATTGGACTGTAGTGGGCGAGTCTATCGCTGAAGTTCAATGCAAAGTTCTTTTACAGCACGTACTATGTCTCAGAAGGTATTTCACACATATTTGCCTTAGTGTAAGCAAATCATCCTTCACAGATCCTAGAAGAGTCGCTATCTTGGCCGGCGATAGGAAGATCACAAACTTTTAATTGTTCCTCATTATTTTTGCAGTTTTTGAAGAGATATTTCTCACATACAGCAGAATGGCAGTAGATTACATTTCTTTCTCTGTGTTCTTCTTTTGACTGGCCTGACGTTTTTACTTGCAGAGCTCTCTTAATTTTATTTTTTGTACATCCATTCTTATAGAATATTTATTCCAGGTGTACCAGTTCATTCTGTAGGTTATCAGCGCTGGGCACTACATAAGCCCTGTGTACTAACGTTTTAAGTACACTCATATACATAATGAACTGGTACATCAAATTAAGAGAGCTCTGCAACCGAAAACGCCAGACCAACCAAAAGAAGACAGAGAGAAAAGAAATGGACCAAGAACTGAACCCTGGGGGAGTGCAGAGACGACACGTTCACGTGATGATCTTCTGCGATGCACAGATGATTCGCTGACAATTATTTCTAAGGTATCTGTTATATTTTCATAATGGATAAACCAAATCAACGGTATCAAAAGCCATGCTGAAGTCAATCAGTGTTTAAAAAACGATCGATTTATGCCTCTCCAGGATATTTTCGATGTCGTCAGTCACTTTGATTAATGACCTTGCCGTGTTATGGCTTTTTGGGAAGGCTGATACATATTTATAGTGACTTTTATAAGCTTTAGTGGTAACCAGTTATCTGTTCATGTACAATCTTTCCGAAGTTCTAGATACTGAAGATAATATGCTGATTGGCCTACAGTCACCAGGTGACTTTGGGACTTCAGTTTTTTGGTATCGGTCGAAGACCAACTGAAGTCGTCTGTAATAGCTGTAACAGTACTGGCAACATTATCACTGTGTCATTACCGTCTGCCTCGGCAGAAATTATCGACTGCTTTTCGTAAGACATATATATATATATATATATATATATATATATATATATATATATATATATATATATATATATATATCTTACGAATATATATATAGGGTGTCCCAGCTATCTTGTCCACCCAAAATATCTCTGGAACAATAACAGCTATTGGAAAACGACTTTCACCGGTATCAATGTGGGGCTGGGGCCCATGAATGTACATATTTGGAAACATTCTAAAACGAAAGCATATGTGTTTTTTAACACAAACTTATGTTTTTTTAAATGGACCTCCTATATTTTTTCGTCAGCAATCCATAGCATGTCAAAGCACATACACAATGGCGTTGATTGCATCGCTATATTCCCATTACATCCCGAGATATTGAGACGCGAAGTTGACGCTTGAGACACCCGACATGCGCTGCTAGTGCACGTCCTGAGGCTCAGGCGTGAACCCCATGCTGCCCGTAATCGCGATGTGATTGACATGTGTAATCACACGTCCATACTTATCAAGAGGTCCGAAACGAATAATACTGTCTGCTGCCAACAACTCTCATAAGCACATAATGGTTTCCCTCTTGCACGTTTTACGTATCTACGTACACAATATGAACCAGTACCGATCGGTGTACACCAGTCAGGTTGTCTTATTTATCCTGCACACCCAAAATAAGGTTTATCTAATGCGTTATATGACCCATTGTGCCTGTCACGCAGGGCCTGGCTCTACCTAGTCAAGTGTCCAACGTAGTTTCCACTACTGCCACAGTTACCACTTCGCCTTGTTTATGATTTGCGACCCATGCAAACTCCTGTACTCCACCACCCTCCGAGCATCCCATTTGTTGTTGCTTTGGTGTGCAGTACACCGCTTGCCTGTGTAGTCGTGCATCAGAGTAATCTAGTGACGGCACGGAGGTAGTACACATTGTGAATAAACGTTGTGTTTGGAACTTATACTGTACGGTATAATGTACACACATGAAGATATGGTAGAAATGCTGCTGATCTATGGAGAATGTACGTTGACGGGAAATACGTTATGAGGTTGCTTGTTTGTTGATAGTACTGTTAGCGAACATTATGATCATTAAGTTAATATGTCTGTTTTCTACCCTACTCTACATACCTGTACTGTACACGGTTGCAGGTGGACGAAATCCTGTTCAGGCAGAACGACTGTACAGAAGACGAGTCCCTGACAAGCCATCGCCTTCGCGCCGGATGTTTGGTCGTCTCACATCTCGTCTACGTGAAACGGGAAGCTTAAATCCAAGACCTCGACATCGTCCTAGAACACGCACAGATGAACGTGCTGAAGTTGCTGTGCTCGCTACCATAGCTGTGAATCCTCAAATCAGCACACGTCAAATTGAACGTGAAGTTGGTGTGTCGAAATCAAGTGCACAGCGTATTCTTAAACGTCATAAATCTCATCCTTACCATGTTCATTTACACCATGATCTTCATGGAAATGACTTCCGCAATAGGGTAACACTTTGTCGGTGGGCTCAGCAAAAACTTCTGACTAATCCAAATTTTTTTGCAGATGTTCTTTTTACCGACGAGGCATCATTCTCCAACAAAGGAATTGTCAATATGAGGAATATGCATTATTGGTCCGCAGACAATCCAAAATGGCTCCGTCAGGTAGAGCATCAACGTCCGTGGAAAGTTAATGTTTGGTGTGGGATTATTGGAGATACCATTATCGGACCTTTCCTTATAAATGGCATCCAAAATGGCAGACAATACTCCAGATTTATACGACACAATCTTCCTGTTCTCTTGGACAACGTACCTCTGAACTGGAGAATGGTCATGTGGTATCAGCATGACGGTTGCCCTGCACATAACGCCTTACGAGCACGACGACTTCTGAACCGCAAGTTCCCTGGTAGGTGGACTGGACGAGGTGGCCCAGTTAGGTGGCGTGCCCGATCTCCGGACCTTACACCGCTGGATTATTTTCTTTGGGGAGCTGTGAAGGATGGTGTTTACCAACATGAACCAACAACACCAGAGGACATGACGCAACGCATTATTGATGCTTGTACAGCCATCAAAGAGGAAACAGTAGCACGAAGTAGGGCATCCTCCATCCGCAGAGTGATCCTATGTATGCAAGCCAATGGGCATCACTTTGAGCATGAGATGTGAACGCTACGTTTAGTATGTAGTGCTAGTATCACAGTGGACGTTTCTACAAAGGGCCATTTTACCCAGTGATGTTAAGAAACATTTGTTTGCAACAATTTATCATCTAACGCATTAGATAAACATAACATTGATAATTATGTGATAGTAAAACTAATTGGTTAAACATGTTTACATTCATCTTCTATGTCCTACCCGAACTTCCCAAATCAAAACATTTTTACCTAAACAACGGTAAAACTTTTAGTCCACTTGCTCGTTTCACTAAAATCATCAACATGAATTTTACTATTACGAGTGAATGATTAGCTGTCACTTGCGCTAGATCTACAGTAAAGTAAAGTTTTAACGTTGTACGGCATTACCTTTTTAGTAACGGATTAACGATAAGCGAAGTTAACTTTGTGACTAACGTTGCGGTACACAGATATGTTACAGAACCGCATCACCCCTATCCCGTGGGATAAATACCTGCTGGAATGTACGACGTTAATGCAGGATGGCAGCAGACCGTATTATTCGTTTCGGACCTCTTGATAAGTATGGAAGTGTGATTACGCATGTCAATCACATCGCGATTACGGGCAGCATGGGGTTCACGCCTGAGCCTCAGGACGTGCGCTAGCATCGCATGTCGGGTGTTTCAAGCTTCAACTTCGCGTCTCAATATCTCGGGATGTAATGGGAATATTGCGATGCAATCAACGCCATTGTGTATGTGCTTTGACATGCTATGGATTGCTGAAGAAAAACTATAGGAGGTCCATTTAAAAAAAACATAAGTTTGTGTTAAAAAACACATATGCTTTCGTTTTATAATGTTTCCAAATATGTACATTCATGGGTCCCAGCCCTACATTGATACCGGTGAAAGTCGTTTTCCAATAGCTGTTATTGTTCCAGAGATATTTTGGGTGGAGAGGATAGCTGGGACACCCTGTATATATATATATATGTGTGTGTGTGTGTGTGTGTGTGTGTGTGTGTGTGTGCAGAGTAACATGTTTTAAAAAAGACACGTCTGTCCGCACGGTGCTATCTTGGGGCTGATAATTTATCACAACTTACGAGCTGACTGCTGCTGAGAAAAAGTTATTCAGTCGGTATACAGAGCCTTGAAAAACGGCCTTAGGTTTCGCCTTTCCTATGCCAAAGCTGCCCAGTTCTTTCCACAGTGCTGCAGGGTTCGACTTCCTGCATACAACTGAGAGGACAAGCCTGATTTTGGCACTGCGCACGTTTTGATTCACTTTGTTCTGCAGGTTACCGCGTATTTCATGCAGTGAACTGCGGAACAAAGTGAAAAGAAAAGTGCGCAACGCCAAAATTTCCTTAAGTCTTCGTGCTGCGGAGTGTCGTTTACTCATTTTCTACTTTAGTTCTGTCGCCAGTCATGTAGCAGGAGCTCTCGTTACTTTCACATAACATTTAGGGATATGTTTGACTTACAGTGCAGTAAGTCTGACACTGAATTCTCCTACATTACCGTCTAATACCAGCTCACTGCTTATATCCTGCCGTAGGATATCTGAATAATCCTTTTGTAGGACATCTGTTAACTTGTTTTAAGTTTCCGTATTACTAAGAATTTCCTCTGGCTGCCTGCACTGAATACATTAAAAATATCACTTCACTGGCAGGGAGGCCAGAAGCAGAAATCTGACAGGCATAAATTACTTTACCTGGCCTCTTTAGCGCTATTATGTCCGTAAGAGGTTGGCGATATGTCGTGCAGTGGATTGGGTGCAGAGGTATAATACCCACATCGTCTGAGTGAAATAGTCCCCTTGCGTCCTCCTGGGAGCGATATTTTAACTGCAAGGCTATATTTGTTTTTGTGCTCGCACTGGCACTAGCGAGATCAACGCTGATGAGAGTGATACTGCACCGATTTTGGGTGGTGTATATATGTATTAATAAGTTCTGCTTAGATACATTAACTTCGATAAACAAGAACTCTGATTCTCTTTTAACTTTTGCATCCAAGGGTACTAACTATCATAAATAAATAAATACCGTCTCTATCACTTCGTTTATTACCTACTACTGGTTAGAAAATGCGTAGCAGATCATCGTTAGGTCTGATACCGCAACGAGCAGTTTGTCGCAACCAACAGTAATAAAAGAAGTGATCCCGTCGGTGTTTGTTTCTTTATTATAACAAAAGATATCACGGTTCCCGCGACATTACGTCAATTATGTTCCTATTATTATCGGTTTTAGACCCTGCCACCACAGAAATTATCGCGATCAATCCTTACAGTTGTACAACGTGAGAGACGGATCGAATGTGAAGAGACATTCGGTTTGAAGCATATCTCTGATAGAAGAATTACTTTGAAACTCATCTGCTTGAATAGGTTCGTAAGACCCCTGAAAATGAAATTTAATGATTAGGTGTTGGCGTGAGCAGCTAGAAAGTCGCAGGATTGTGCCATTGTGGTGACCTGAGGCTGGCCTGCGCAGTCTCTGTCTCCCGCTCAGAAGAGAGACAATGGCCTGCATGCCCTATGGCAGACATTCTGCGAGAGTGATCGAAGTTACGATGCTCTGCGCTGAAATCGTTCGCTGCTGTAGTGAAAGACAGGCTGGTGTGTAAAAGTATCAAACAAGGACTGTTTAATGAAAAAGAGTAGTTCTCAATAATAGCAGATGCCTGTCTGAGTGCTTCTGTCTGAAACTGCAGTAAAGAAATGGCAGAGGGAAGACCATAAATAAAAGTCAGTAGAGGATTGAGAAAGATACGATAATGTTGCTAGCAGTACACCAAATAAAAATATATATGAAGTTGTGACTCACGAAATAACTTAGTAAAACTCAGTTAAACAAATAAGTAATAGTAGTGAGGTAACCCAAAACCATGGCGTGGAAAGTTCCTCCATCACTGATTCATCCATTTCGGTGGCCACAAGTCTGTAATCTCTTTCAATGGGTGTCTGTACACTGACTGAGCACCCTTAAGTAGGCATCGTCTAAGTTTGCTGCTTCAGACCGGTCCTGTGATGAGAGACACCCTTGGCTAACAGTATCTGACAGTATTCTTTCGCCAGCAGTAAGGTGCGCCTACATAGTTTTCAATTACCATAATCCCTTGAGCACAGGTCTACGCGCATTCTACGTACTGGGTTACGTGGGAACTGTTCTGTTCCTCTTTACAGTCATAGAGGGGACTTGAATTTGTTGGAACGCTCCAACTTCTCAGAATTTCATTGCATCTACCAAGACGTGTTTACAACCTGTTCAGACATTCCCATACAAGCCACAGTTATTTGTGTTTCGGTTGCAATTATTTGTGTTTCGGTTGCAAGCATTCTCAAGAGCATCTATGCTTCTGGTTCTCTTCCGCATTTGCCTTCCACAACCGAAAGCTCAAAAAGGCAAACTGGAGTTAGAGGAATAGAGCTTTTCAGGAAACTATTCTTAAATTTCATTCTTACTCGTGGAATCTGGTACTCTTGCCATGAGTCTAGCAACTGTATGTTGACACATTCTGTTTCGTGATTTCTAGATGTCTAGAAAGCGTGCCTTTTGTAGCAGAGCTGGTTTCAAGCACCCTGTACACGGGTGGCTCTTAGTTAACGGCTCTGAGGCAGAGCTGCCTCAACAGATATTTTGAAACATATTTTTAAATAATGTTTTACAGAATTATATTATTAGAAAGCATTACAGATATTTTCCACACGGATTTAAAATATAACTGATAACTTGTTTTAGAACTGTTACTATCTAGTGACGTTTTCCAAAGCTAGTCTTATGGCTTGGAATGCTTGCGAGCTCGATGTAGCACAAGTGTAGGGGTCTGGCTTAAAAAAAAAAAATGGTTCAAATGGCTCTGAGCACTATGGGACTTAACATCTGTGGTCATCAGTCCCCTAGAACTTAGAACTACTTAAACCTAACAAACCTAAGGACATCACACACATCCATGCCCGAGGCAGGATTCGAACCAGCGACCGTAGCGGTCACGTGGTTCCAGACTGAAGCGCCTAGAACCGCACGGCCACACCGGCCGGCTGGCCTGGCTTCTATGAAATACAACTATAATTGACGTCCAGAAGGTACAATCATACCAACTTAAAAGTGATTTTGCGATTCAGTTATTATATTTTGATGCATTCTTAGAAATTGGGAGCCGGCCGGGGTGGTCGAGTGGTTCTAGGTGCATCACTCTGGAACCGCACGACCGCTACGGTTGCAGGATCGAATCCTGCCTCCGGCATGGATGTGTGTGATGTCCTTAGGTTAGTTAGGTTTTAGTAGTTCTAAGTTCTAGGGGACTGATGACCTCAGATGTTAAGTCCTATTGCTGAGAGCCATTTGAACCATTTTTTAGAAATTGGAAATTTGTAGTAAGTTCCTATGGGAGCAAATTGCTTAGGTCATCCGTCCCTAGGCTTACACATTACTTAATCCAGCTTAAACTAACATACGCTAAGGATAACACACACACACACACACACACACACACACACACACACACACACATGCCCGAGGGAAGACTCGAACCTCCGACGGGGGCAGCCGCCAGAACCGTGGCGAGTCGCCCCAGACCGTGTGGCTGATGCATTCTTAATTGACATTTTATAATTATGATTTCATAGCCTTAAGGATACTTTTTTGTTTCTCACCCTGGCAATTCCATCCACTGTAGTAGACGGATGATAAATGCTTAAATGTATCGCTAGAGTGCTCTGGAATATGGCAATGTGTCACCACACAGTGAGAGTTTAACAAATGATAAGAGCTCGAAACGTGTCACAGCTTTTTCTTGCTAAGAAGTTCTTCATTTTGCAACGACGTTTGCTTCGTAAAGTGCGCCATTCGCAAGTTTCCTTTTGTGAGTGTATTTTTACTGCCACTACTTGATGCTCATTTTACACAAATGGTGTTTTAGATAGAACTTCAAGTATCATGTAAGATGTATTTGCAACAACTAGCAAAATTTTGACGTTTGCCCTTGGGGTTGCCTTCACGTCGTGACAGGAGCTTGCCTACATACCAGGGACAATAACGTCATCAAGATGGCGGATGATGGGAAATTAAAAAATTAACGATGGTAGGGAATTTAAAAATTAATTATGGTGGTAAATTTTAAAATTAAAGTCTACCTGAGCAATTACTTAGAGCATCTATCGTCAGTAAGAAAGGTTCAGCACATTGATGACATCTCTATAATCATTTGCGAAAATACAAAAGAGAAGTGGGTACCAAAAGGCGACTTGTTAAACTGTAGTTAATTACTCAGTTTTATCAACACACTACAGGTAAAACTGTGCGACTGCTCATGTTTCTGGAAAGATTAGCACTTACTACTCTGCTGCTTTATTATAGGATCAGTTTTGTCAGATTCATTCGACTGTGGAAGACAGAGCCAGACTAGCAGCACGCCCTCATTTTGGACGCAGTCTTTACTCACTAGGCATGTAGGAGAGCACGCAGCCGCACTGAGCCAGCGTGTAGTTTGCCTCGCACTCGAGCTTGCAGTTGCGTTGCGTGTAGGTGCGGTAGAAGTGCAGCTTGGCCTCTCCGGAGAAGACGCAGCGCCGCTTGGCGGGGGCCACCTTGCGCAGGAGTTGGCTGGCGTGGAGGATCTGCGGAGACACCACCACTCGCAGCTCCTCCCCCGGAGAGAACACGAAGCCCATGTGCGCGATCTTGGGCGTCTCCACGGGATTCTGCAGCATCATCTGCGGACCCACACCGCGCGTCAGCTGCCTCACCCGCCATTCTGAAACACTACGTCTACTAGTAAAAGGTGGAAGGATGCAACGTGGGCACTGATGGGAAACTACAAATCCAGATGCCAATCATGAGAGGCTCCGCAAGGGCCCTCGCCACCTACTTTCTTGTCGTGACTTGTCTAAAGTGCGTCCAGGGGCAGCTTGCATACTTCCGATGGTAGCTACTCTAAACTCTTCGGTTGAACTTTGTTGTGCTTACTGGTGGTGTGTAGTTTCCCAGACTTCCTCGATTTGACGCCCGGTAGCGAAGTTAGCATACAGGATAAAAAAGTGTGCCATCCCCAGCATATATCGCCTCTTGAGTTGATAACTGCCTCAGTTAGGGGAGGACTATAGTGAACTGGTTTCTTCATGTATTTCATATGCAGCTGAAGCCATGCGTTTACGGTTAGATGCCGAAGTCCGAAGTGTAGGCACGTTGACAGCTTCATTTCACCCACTATTCCAAACTGTCCCAGACATTTTCTGTGGGCTCGAATGATTTAGCGGGCGAGTCGAGGGGCAATAGATTGCCTGAGTGTTCGTGTTCGTCAAACACGGTTTGGCTCTGAGCACTATGGGACTTAACTTCTCAGGTCATCAGTCCCCTAGAACTTAGAACTAATTAAACCTAACTAACCTAAGGACATCACACACATCAATGGCCGAGGCAGGATTCGAACCTGCGATCGTAGCGGTCGCGCGGTTCCGGACTGTAGCGCCTAGAACCGCTCGGCCACCCCGGCCGGCGAAACACGGTCTAAGAACGCTGATAGGAAAAGGCCTAGCTGACAGCGGCAGGAGCACACCGTCACGTACAGGGGAGAACATTTTAATACTGACAGTCGCCGCCTGGAATCAGCGGGTAAGCAGGATCTTGCTGTGCCTGTGTTCTTAAGAAGAACAATACAATGTTCCTTCGGTCATGTATTCAAGGGGATAACAACAGTGAAACAAGCAATATAATATCGTACTTATCCGCCGATACCAATTAAAATGCCGTCCCCTGTATGGGAGTTACATAATTTGTGTACGAGTACACGTTGTGCCGCAGGAACTACGACATATGGAGCTTTATATCTGGCAGTGAGTCGTCCACAGTTAGCGAAAGCGGTTAAAGCGATGCTCGCACAAAGCGGGACATCTGGGTTCGAGCCCCGGTTCGGCACAAATTTTCACTGTCGTCGTTCCCTTAAACAGCAGATGGTTGCTCGTATTCGGAACTGCAAATTTATTCTATGTATTTCATAATGGCTGTAGTCCCTGCAGTGCATGTTCCTTCGACATGCATGCATGCTGCAAAGCTAACGACTAACATACTGTAGATGTCATGGCAAGTCTCCGCCAGCAAATGACAGATGCTTTATTAATTTTTTTAAATTACTAACAACTTCGTCTTTCTTATCCGCTAATACTGTAGTCTTCAATGGACAACTGGGTAGTTAGTTAAAAATCAATTATTTGGGTGGTTTGATTGCTGTATATGTGCCAGCAACAAAATCCAGTATTGCGGCATCTTGGTCCCTAATAGCCATATGGTGTTTTTACCAATTTCATTAACTTGGCTTTTACCTATGTTACTACTCCCTGTATGTCAAAACCTCATTTGCACCTGGTTGGGATTCCAAATCAAACTGTAGCCTCACCAATAACTGTCTGAATATGTCTTTCTTCACATCAGAGGGAGGCAGGGGCATTCCACTTGCAATAGCAATAGACAGTATTGTGTTCAAGGCTGCTTTCGATTCGTGTACAGGTTTATACGAATATTAATAACATTTGGCACTGTCATAACTTTGCTGAGGAAATTGTGATCTTGTCGTAGAGCGATAAGCACTTTTCCGAAGAGCGGATATGCATTCTGAAATATATTAATCACCTGTAAGTAGCGACATAAAGTATATCACTTTCACCGTGCTAAGCACTAATCCAAGAGCCGATATGGAGGAATGACGGAACTAACTCATTCACTTATAGTGTACCCTAGTAGTAAGAGGAAAATGTCGTGTGTATATCGCTGTGTATATTCGCTGTCGAAAATTCCCTGGCCACAATACCTTCGAAACATCAGCGTGAAAAACATAGCTGGTAATGATCTTGACTGCGTCACTGTTTGTTACTCATGGCAGTGGAAACACTTTTCACCACGGGTCTGCTCTGGCATCCGCTATCATTGGCCTGCCTTAGCAATACCTCGGTCAATCTGTGATTTGCATTTCCAGCCTCAGATGTTAAACCTCTGTAAATCATTTTTATACGTTCGGTATGTCGAGATTCTGACAGTAGTCTTGACATGTTCTGAATTAGCCTGCAAACTTGATTCTGGAGCTTTATTTTGAATTAATTGCTGAATGTACTGTATGTTATTTGTATCAGACTTAAACTTATTATTTTCTTCATCTAATAGTGTAACATAACACACTTCTTGTTTATTTACGTTAATGGGAAAAAATATAATGCTTGATTCTACAGATGTAATACGCTGACTTTGTAATTTACGTTCCGTAAAATAAGAATCTGGACACTGTCGATAACCAGATTTCAAAGCAACAGACTGCCGTAATCTTGAAAAAAATTGCGTATAATTTTTTGCATCACATTTATTCAACAGTTGAAATTCAAATAAATTCGTCTTACAATTATCATAACATTTTTCGCATTGTTTATTGTTGGTTTCATGGTTCATTTGACGTACGTACATTACTTCACCGTAATCTTAAACATGATAACCTGCTGCACTTATCACCATAATAAGAGTTGCATTGAGTGTATTTATAAACATATTTGAAAGATTCATGTCATATTTGGTACATAAACAGCGTTCAGGTCGTAAGAAAAGGTGCCAATGCAAGATGCGTCTCAGAGATATCTACATATAGCTTTATAAATAGATATTAGTAATCGTGTAATCGACGTTTGTTACTATACACGGTACAGCAGCTATTCAGACGTTATGCAGCTACTGATACGTTACACGTGCAAGTGTATGGTGTACTAGCGAGATGTTCATTTAACAATCAGTGGGCCTGGCAATTTTTTTAACTCGTGTATTGAGCCGTTGCGGAATGTAATCTGCGTAAATAAGAATCGTGTTGTGACAGTTACACGATCTTTCCTTTTAGTTACAAAGTAATTTTGTTTGGGATATACGTAGATACATACGGAAACATCCACATCAATACATTCTTTTCATCCGCAAAAAAATATTATTGATCTATCCATGAACATCCGCATATTTTCTCCTCATGGACTACGACGTCAGCTCTGACCCTTCCCGCTATGTTTCCGAATGAAGGTACCAGAGGTCATCATACGAAATGTTTCCTTGGAGTAGAACTTGACTAGAAAAACAGTTCTCATTATTAGGTCCACACGGCTTCATTTTGTTGCCTTTGTTCTTTCCTGTCAACAAAGCAATTCGTCAAAAGATGGCGAAGAAGGAATAACAGGGGTCGAACGGTCTAGAGACGTGTTGCATAGTCAAACGAATCATATGTATCGCTGTGCGTGGTACTGTCTTTGTCATAGACTATGGAAGTATTCTGGCATGCTGAAAGCAAGGAATGCTGCACCCAGGGTAATGCCGTTAGATACATAATACCCTTTGCTCATGATGTTAAGTACCTTGAAACAGGATGCTTGTATTTGGATGTTGACAAATGAGGATTTGTCATTTCCATATAGGGTCAACGAAGATTCGAACATTATCAGCCCCATCATCCAGAACATCAGCTATTACGTCCAGGCTAAAGTTAGAGAGAGAATGAATGAAACATAACTGACTGTTCCACATTGCTTCCAGATATGAAATCCAACCTAAGCGACTTGTATTTGCGGCTGTGGCAGAAATGGTTAGACATTCATACAAGGTTTGTATGAAAATATAGTAAAAATTTGTAAAAATGTGTTGAAGATATCGGTGCAGACAAAAAACTACTTGGACAGTGATACACTCCTGCCAAACAGTGCCTAGAATGCACACTGGGAGTCCTTTCAGTGAGTGCCTCAAGCCGCTTTGACCTTTGTACGGTATCACGGCTGTCTTCATTCGGTGGAACAGGAAAACATCTGCCGGAGACACATCGGGACTGTAGGGGCACTGGGGAGGTGCTGCGATGCCGTCCCACCTGATTATCGTTGACCACGGAGCAGGGCCAGTGTCCTGATGCAACTCCCAATAGGCGGCCTCGGCACGTTGATTCTTTCCGCAGTCATTTAATAATTCCTACATGTTCCGCGTTCTCTCCGACACTTAACGGCCAGTCTGAATTCAATACATCACATTGTCCTTGTTTCTGTTCGTAGAAGCCCGGCTTGCGCGGCGTTCGTCTTCCACCTTCTCTCAACCGTCTTAGAAGCATTTGTGCCTTCTGAAAAAAGCTGCTTTTGGTAGGTTTCCCTTCCGAACACGTTACCTTTGGTGCTAGCGGACAATGCCAAAGTGGCTGACTTGGCCTGACGTTTTAATTTGAAGGTAGTCTCTACTGCCCTTGGTGAGCTAGAGTACTTTGTCCCCGTCGACCGCTTGAAGGAAAGGAGTGGTGTCCCGCCTCATGCTCCGATCCATTGGGACCCATGGCTGCCCTTGCTCGGCTGTTCGGTCTGGCTCCTGCCCTTCCCAATCTTTGTTATTCTGGTCCACAGGTCGTCGGTTCACTGTCTCGTCGTCGTTGTTCCCTTTCCTGAGATTTTGTCAGCTTGTCCGCGTTGGTCGGATGCAGAGAGTGGTCTCGTGTCGCATCACATATCCCGTGGGCCTCCATCTGCTTTCTCCGCGGAGAAACTCACCCACCTTCACCCTCTTATCTCTCTCTCTCACTTCTACGTGCTTGTTTCTCTTGGTGTTATTGATTCTCGGCTATAGTCGAGTTTCTTAGGACTTGTTTTCTGTGTCCTTCCTCCCTGAGGACTCCTATCGAATTGATGCACATGGGATAGAGGGACACATCACCTCATAGTTTGATCTCTTTAACCCCATCAGTCCAATCCAAATCCTTCCGAATACATGCTGTATCATTGCAAACGTCTCCAATAGCCGATTTTGCAAGTTGCACGCTGAATTTGAGGGTATAGTGCTATTCGATACAAAGTTGTATTTTTAAGTTTCGATCGAGCGTATAGAAAAGGTTACAATAAATCAACAATACGGACCGCTGGCAGGTGAATATTTAGGTCGAATATACTAAATTTTCTTGACAGGGTAAAGATTCTGTCCACAAACCATCATGGTCTCAGAAAACATGACTCGTGCGGAACTCAGCTTGCCCTTTTCTCACATGAGATCCTGCGAACCCCAGATGGAGGATAACAGGCGGATTCCATATTCCCAGATTTCCGTGAAGCATTTGACACAGTGCTGCACTGCAGACTGTTAACAAAGGTACAAGCGTACGGATTAGGTTCCCAGGTGTGTGAGCGGTTTCACGACTTCTTAAGTAACAGAACCAAGTATGTTGTTCTCGACGGTGAATGTTCATCAGAGGCAAGGATATCGTCAGGAGTGCCACAGGAATGTGTGATAAGACCGCCGTTATTATCTATTTACATAAATGATCTGGCGCCCAGGGTAAGCAGCAGTTTGCGGCAGTTTGCTGATGATGCTGTGATGTGCCGGAAGGTGTCGGCGGTGGGAGACTGTAGAGGATACAAAATGACTCAGACAAAATTTCTAGTTGGTATGATGAATGGCAGATAGCTGTAAATGTAGAAAAATGTACTGATGAGTGGGAAAAACAAACCCATAATCTTTGAATACACTGTGAGGAGCTTGCTGCCCGACACAGTCACTTCGATTACAAATGTACGCGTAACACTGCAAAGCAATCTGAAATAAAATGAGCGTATGAGAACTGCAGTATGGCGAACGGTCGACTTCGCTTTATTGGGAGCACTTTATGAAAGTGTGGCTCATCCGTAAAAGAGACCGCATACAGGACAATATTGCGACCCATCGTTGAGCACTGCTCAAGCGTTTGGGCTCCGCATCAGGCCTCATTAAAGAAACAACATCAAAGCAATTCAGAGACGGGCGGCTAGATTTGTTACTGGCGCGTTCCAGCAACAGGCAAAAATTATGGAGATGCCTTTGGGACTAAAATGGGAATCCCTGGAGGGTAGTCCACTTTCTTTCTGAGGAACGCTATCGAGGATATTTCGAGAACCGACTTTTGAGGTTGACTGTAGAGCAACTCCACCGCCGCCAATGCACATTTTGCGTAAGGACCACGAAAATAATATTAGAGGGATTAGGGCTCATGCGGAGGCATTTAGACAGTCGTTTTTCGCTCGCTCTATTTGTGAGTGAAACAGGAAAGGAAATGACAAGTAGTGGTAGGGGTACTCTCCGCCACGTACCTTACGGTGGCTTTCGGGGTATGTATATAGATGTAGATGTAGAATGTGACTTATATTTCCATCGAACGTGTCGACAGGGAGCACGCCGAGTCAGAGTCATATCAGAAACAAAATAGGACCCACTGCTTTTTATAAAAAAACATAGTATCTGCAGAACCTTGTTAAAATCCGCTGTCGGCCATCCACATTTAGGTTTTCCGTGATTTTCCTAAATCGCTACAGACAAATTCCAGTATGTTACCTTTGAAAGCGCACGGCTGATCTCCTTCCCCATATTTGACACCATCCGAACTGGTGCTCCATCTATAATGAGCTCGATGCCACCGACACGTTAAACTAGATTTTCCTTCTTCCTTCAGATACTCGTGGAACGTATGGCACATCGAATCACCGCCGATACCAAGGCTCTTATTACTGGCAATCGCTACTACACTACTGGCCATTAAAATTGCATCACCAAGAAGAAATGCAGATGATAAACGGGCATTCATTGGACAAATATATTATACTAGAACTGACATGTGATAAGAGTTTCACGCAATTTGGGTGCATAGATCCTGAGAAATCAGTACCCACAAGAACCACCTCTGGCCGTAATAACGGCCTTGACACGCCTGGGCATTGAGTCAAACAGAGCTTGGATGGCGTGTACAGGTACAGCTGCCCATGCAGCTTCAACACGATGCCACAGTTCATCAAGAGTAGTGATTGGCGTATTGTAACGAGCCAGTTGCTCGGCCACCATTGACCAGACGTTTTCAATTGGTGAGAGATCTGGAGAACGTGCTGGCCAGGCCAGTTGTCGAACATTTTCTGTATCCAGAAAGGCCCGTACAGGACCTGCAACATACGGTCGTGCATTATCCTGATGAAATAAAGGGTTTTGCAGGGATCGAATGAAGGGTAGAGCCACGGGTCGTAACACATCCGAAATGTAACGTCCACTATTCAAAGTGCCGTCAATGCCAACAAGAGGTGATCTAGACGAATAACCAATGGCACCCCATACCATCATGCCGGGCGATACGCCAGTATGGCGATGACGAATACACGCTTCCAATCTGCGTTCACCGCGATGTCGCCAAACACGGATGCGACCATCATGATGCTGTAAACAGAACCTGGATTCATCCGAAAAAATGACGTTTTGCCATTCGTGCACCCAGGTTCGTCGTTGAGTACACCATCGCAGGCGCTCCTGTCTGTGATGCAGCGTCAAGGGTAACCGCAGCTATTGACTCCGAGCTGATAGTCCATGCTGCTGCAAACGTCGTCGAACTGTTCGTGCAGATGGTTGTTGTCATGCAAACGTCCCCATCTGTTGACTCAGGGATCGAGACGTGGCTGCACGGTCAATTAGAGCCATGCGGATAAGATGCCTGTCATCTCGACTGCTAGTGATACGAGGCCGTTGGGATCTAGCACGGCCATCCGTATTACCCTCCTGAACCCACCGATTCCATATTCTGCTAACAGTCATTGGATCTAGACCAACAGGAGCAGCAATGTCGCGATACGATAAACCGCAATCGCGATAGGCTGCAATCCGACCTTTATCAAAGTCGGAAACGCGATGGTACGCATTTCTCCTGCTTACACGAGGCATCACAACAACTTTTCACCAGGCAACGCCGGTCAACTGCTGTTTGTGTATGAGAAATCGGTTGGAAGCTTTCCTCAGGTCAGCACGTTGTAGGTGTCGCCACCGGCGCCAACCTTGTGTGAATGCTCTGAAAAGCTAATCATTAGCATATCACAGAATCTTCTTCCTGTCGGTTAAATTTCGTGTCTGTAGCACGTCATCTTCGTGGTGTAGCAATTTTAATGGCCAGTAGTGTAGTAGACTAGGGTGGATACAGATTTTACATTGGATCATTTAACAACTGGTAGTGCGTGTGCGCGGCACACACGGCTCACCTTGAAGCCGACGCTGGCGGTGGTGGAGCAGAAGTACTCGTCGGCCTGCGAGTCGAGCAGCAGAGTGAGGCCCAGCTGTGTGCCACGGCCGCGCGGCCGCAGCGGGAAGGCGCCCTCGTCCGTGCCGGGCGGGTAGCCGCCCTCAGGGGTCCAGTCCACCGGCGTGCCCGGGAACGTCACGTTCAGGTCCGACAGGTCGCGGCTGACGACCACATCGAAAACCAAGCGCTGCTCAGCCGGCTACCCCACCCTTCACTGTCACAATGCACTAGTGACCTGTGTGCTGCCACACCATGAAAGGGACACGCAAGCATCCTCAAACCGGCAGAACGTAAGAGACGTCAAATTAATGTAAAGCATACAACTTGCTTCGATATGCGGTTCTTCTTCTTAATTTTTGGCAGATACGAGGACTGGTCGGCAAAGACTGAGAATGAGTGTTTCTCTGGCTTCTCTGATAGTTTTTTAACTCTACCATGAATATTTGAAGGAGCTGCTTTTCATGTATAATGACCAAAGCCTGTAGCACTCTCGTATCGGTACGCTGCTAATAACGCTGTATTTCTTAGAGCTGTCTGCATTTCGCATACCAAACAGTGGAAGTGACACGAGAAGAACAGTGCAGTGGAATAAAATTCTGTGTTCGTTTAAACCATACATCCACTGAAACTTACGAAAGCTGCAGCAGACATACGGTGAACATGCACTATCTCCTGCCACAGTATTTAGGTCGTTCAGGGACTTCGAAGAAGCCGAAGGTGTCAGAGTTAAGCAAGGTGGACCTGGTGTTTCGGCTTCTGCTGTGACTGAAGTCAACGTCAACACGGGTGCTCTTATTGTCCGTGAGAACTGCCGGATAATATTACGTATAGAAGTGTCTTTACCATTGTGCATGAACATCTCCATACGACACATTCTTGTTTGATGCAACATCTGTCGATTCCCGAACAAAACGCTATGCGAATGGAGACAAGGCATGAGGTGCTGCGTCTCTTTTTTGATGGAGACGACGCGTTTCCGGAATCGATTATCACCAGTGACATCATTACGATCACGAAGGAAAACGAGCCAGCGCATGTGGAAATGCCGGGATCTCCAACACCAAAAAGGCGAAAGTTGTTCCGTCTGCAGAAAAAGTGAGGGTGATCAAATTTTTTACTGTCAGTCAATAATTTAGGAACATGCAGTTCCACCCCTAAACTGAGAAACCACATTGCAAGGAAACGACCAGAACGTCCTCCGACTGGGTGGTGATTTCATAGTGAAAAAGCATGGGATGCAGTTACTGGCTCAGTTAAAATACCTGTGTACTGCATCTGCCTTATAGCCCCGCTCTTGCACCCTGTGACTTGTTTTTATCCACATCATCCAGTGATCTCTATACAACCTGGATGCAGAATCCTGGTCTCTGAATATAGAACTGCAGCGTGTCTGCAAATACACGTGCTTTGCATCGTCCGCCATATTGTAGTTTGGCAAACAAATTTCCATCAGTCTGCATGTGACAAAGAGTTGCAAACTGATTTCTTGTTCTGAACTTTATGTCAACATATGAAGTAATAGGCTTATGAGGGAGAGGAATTGAAAAGTATTTTCTTTTCTGTTCTAGTGACATTTCCTAGCAGCCATGTTGTGGTTTGGCAAGAAACGAAATGTGAGCATCTATGGCTGGCACGATAAAATGGCTGAAGTTCAACATCCAGGTAGCATAGATATCACTGAAATCATCTGACAAAGGATGGCCTGCACAATGTGTTCGAGAACGGCTAGAGATGCTATAAAAATGCTTCAAGTAGGAGGAAAGTACTTTGAAAAAGATCATGCAAAATCTGAAAAGGATTAATAAACATCCGTTAGAATAAACGAGTTTCACGCTTTCTAGAACAGCCCCCGTAATATCTCAGAAATAGATAATATGGAATTAGTTCCTAATTCTGAATCTGTAAATTATATTCACTGTATGGAGTTGTGTCAGGACTTTTCACAATTTCAGATCTCATATTTCAATGATTTGAGTAACTGAACCACAAATAATAAGATATCAATCAAAGTTCGATTATTTAAAATTAATGTTTTATTATTTTCGAGATATACTAAAATACTTCAATTAGTTAACTTAACATTTATAACGCTTTGTTACATCTGTACTATCAAGTCAATAATAACTTGAGATACTGTTTAATAGGAATCGCTGATACTGATAATGCTAAAGAGTATCGTGCGAGAGTTTTAAAAGTCACTGTCCACTACCTCCTCTCTTGCGGCTTTAGCATAAATTATAAAAGGCATAACGTAGGATTAGGGAGACCTTCTTGTCTTGTACTGGTACAGAATTGGTCACCGTATGTATAGGCGTACAGCCACCATACTGTATTGCGTGTTTAATGAATTATCTGGTCGAGTCCATTTACATTTGAATAGAATTATTATTGGATTCAACACCGCCACTAATATTTGTTTTAAAGTGGTTTCCAGAAATAAATTTTAATTTCTATGACGTAAAGAATCTGTAGTATATAACGAAAGCCCGATTAGCTGGCTAAAAGTTAACATCATACACAAATTCACTCTTGTCCTAGTAGCTAGAATTTTTTAACTATTATTATTATTATTGCTCCTGATTAAGCATTTTACTTTAACAGCGTCTTCAGATCAAATCTGTGGTACACGCAACTAACATTAAATGATGGAACAAACTTCTACGTATACAATCTTTAGAATAATTGTAGTAACGCGTAAGTTGGTCACACATCTTATGGACACATAGTATCTAGTCACAGTTTAAAACATCTTATTCATCTTCGAAAACTAGGAGTCAGACTATACGTTTCTTTGATAAGTGCTGAGTAAGAACTGTTCGTTAGTAAATTCGTTTTAAAGGATGTCTAAATTAATACTAGTCCGGCACCTTACCACTCCATAACTCCTACTATTCCAGGATTCATCCTCAGAGGTATTAATATATTACTTCAGTCATTCAGATCTACAAATTCATTAGGAACATATGAACACTCGTCGGCGAAAACCTACACGCACACACGAAGCTAAATAAGCAGAAGTAAGCGGTGGTGGTGGTGGTTAGTGTTTAACGTCCCGTCGACAATGAGGTCATTAGAGACGGAGCGCAAGCTCGGGTTAGGGAAGGATTGGGAAGGAAATCGGCCGTGCCCTTTCAAAGGAACCATCCCGGCATTTGCCTGAAACGATTTAGGGAAATCACGGAAAACCTAAATCTGGATAGCCGGAGACGGGATTGAACCGTCATCCTCCCGAATGCGAGTCCAGAAGTAAGCGTTTGCTACGTTGTGTACAGGTGTGAACACCGAACTAGACGAAGTCTGTAGGCAGCGTGTAGTAAACACGAGTTATCTAACGATCCGTCTACAACAGATGGCGTACGAAACACGAGTAAACTCGAGATCTGTTTTCAATGTGTTTAAGAAACGAAGCCTTTATGTAATGATCCATTTTAGTACTAGCCACGCATAAGTGCCACTATTTGAACTCTGATATAAAGCTTATTGTAAAAGTATGTAATCATTTCATATTTGCTGTACGCCGTTCACTACAGCCACATGGTGGCGGAAGATTTTCACTTTGTAATGAGCCGCACTGCGACAGCGAGTTTGATTTTTGATGGTGAGTAATGTGTTTTAACACTGAGCACATACCGTGCATCCATCAGGTATGTAACCAACCTAAGAAGCACCAGTATTGCTCTAAACATTGTTCATATAAAAGTATTGTTTGTACAAAAGTTGTGCTAAAGTGTGTTCCATACTTAGTTCTCTGTACCACACAGCTGATCTAAAGATGCTTTTAAAGCAAAACGCATGATCAGGAACTATAGTAAAAAGGATATAGCTACCGCGACCGGAGTGTATCATTAAGCGAAAAATGGTCGCATACTACTTGAAAGACTCTTTGATAAACGTAATGAAGCATCTTATATTGAACAATATAACAACTTACGGATTCCTGAACAACAAATTGCGATGTACTTTGTTGAATGAACAACAGATTCCTTCGTCCGTTATTGCCGGGTTGAAGAGATCGTTACAATCTCTGGTTTCTCCGCCATATCGGCAGACCACCAGCATCTCGTGGCACGGTTGTCCCACCTGTAAACAATACAACTCAAGCAATAGCTGTTCGTGGACAGATCCCGCTACAGGAATCGCACATGGTATGAATACACTATCTGATCAAAAGTATCCGAACACCTGTATGTGGACGTTTATACTGGGTGAGTCCACACTTCACCTTTATGGCGGTCTGATCTCTGCTGGGGACACTTTCAATGAGGTGTCTGAATGTGCATGTACGAATGGCAGCCCATTCTGCCTGAAGATCCGAAGCCAAATAAGGTAGTGACGTTGGGGTGTGGAGCGAAGACCCCGTAGTAACTCACGCCGAAGGTGTTCCATTATGTTCGGGTGGGGCCTCAGGGCGAACAGTCCGTTTCAGGAATGTTATTGTCCACCAACCGTTGCCTCATAGACGCTGCTTCATGACAGGGTGCATCGTCACACTGTTCCTCTACTGTGCACATTGCGCAATACTGTAAAATCTGTTCGTATCCTTCCGCATTTAGCGTTTTCAAGCGCAGCAAGAGGGCCGACCCTAACCACGAGAAATACCCTCACACAGTAAGACCACCTCTTCCGCATTTCTCAGTTGGAATTACGCGTGATGTCAGATAACATTCCCAAGGCATTCGCCAGACCCGAAACTTTCTATCGGATTGCGACAGAGCTTAGCTTAATTCATCATTCCAAGTCACTCGTTTACAGTCATCCACTGTCCAGTGACGTCGCACGTTACACCACCTCAAACCCCGCTTGGCTTCGACTACAAGAACGTGTGGTTTATGATAACACTGTACGCCATTATTTGTAACTATCTACTCACATTGTGTTAGGTGGGCTGCTGGCAGCACTTTGGAACTCACGAGTGTTTTCTTCTGCTGACTTCATGTGTCATGTGACTTTTTACAGTCACTTTCCACTATGATCAACGGTCCGTGTCCGTCAGTACATGACTTCTGCCTGGTTTTGGTTTAGCAGTGGTTGTTTCTTCGCATTTCCACTTAACAATCACCTTACCAACAGTCGACTTGGTCAGCTCTTTAGAATGGTTTAAACGTCCGTGGTGGTTCTGTTACTCAAGTGACAGTGACTAGTCCAGATTCGAAGTCACTCAGCTATCCTGACTGACCCGTTCAGCTGTCACTGTTCCTCTACTGGCAACACTCCCCGTCTGCTTTCATACTGCCGGCCGTTGTGGCCGAGCGGTTCTAGGCGCTTCAGTCTGGAACCGCGTGACCGCTAAGGCCACAGGGTCGAATCCCGCCTCGGGCATGGATGTGTGTGATATCCTTCGGTTAGGTAGGTTTAAGTCGTTCTAAGTTCTAGGGGACTGATGACCTCAGATGTTAAGTCCCACAGCGCTCAGAGCCATTTGAACCATTTGCTTTCATACTGGCGGGTCCACCTCTCAAGATATCTAACGGTCTGTTCCACGTTTCTTGGAAGTGCGCAAATACTTTTGATCAGATAACGTACGTCGGAACCATATCGCTAGATTTGCGACGAAGGCATTGAAGTTTCTGAAACAAAAATCCAGGTTACCGCATCTGTTTCCGTCAGTACAACGTGTAAGAAATTTGTTTTTGTCCTGCCGTCTATGTGCAGTCTAACACACATGAAATGTACTCGCAATTGCGAATACAAACAATCATCATTTGTATAAGGGTATGACGACTGTGGAAATTTGTGCGGACCACGACTCAAACCCACATTTCCCGCTTCAAGCGAGTGATCGTCTTAACTGCATTGGCTATACGTGCAATACTCACGACCAGACCCAAACTTCATTGTGTCGTCGTTCCAGCTTCACAACCAGTACTCGTCGACATATTATGTAATTACCGTAGAGGGGAGGACATTTTCAATTGAAACTCGCTGCCTTGTTTCGACTGATAAATACGATATTCCAATGCCTGTGTTGCTAACATTTCTGAATATCCAGAAATTAGTTATCAGTTAACCTGCTCGATCCGTTTCCAAATAAGTTAAAATAGGGAGAGGCAAGATATTTACGATCACATTTCAGAAAAGCTACAAGATCAAGATAGTTTCAACATCGGACGACCAATGTGACAGCATACGCATCTAAATTTCTGATTAAAATAATAGTCGGTAAAGAAAACCCCTTTCCCTTCATAACTGATAAGTATGTCAAAGGATTAATTGTCATTTTGCGCTTAATTGTTGAATAAGTAGTTTATCTTGCGGATAAGAATGGCTATTACTCCTTTTTTCCCTTTTTCCAACTGAATTCAGCTACAAAAAGTGTCTAATACTTTGCATTATCTATAACGTAAAGAGAAGAACTAGAAAATAGTAAGGAACAGCTACAGAGTAAACCGTTGTATTGCAAAGTGGAATAAAGTGCTAAGAATCGTAATAAAAGTTGGAATAGGCTACAAAGGCGATTAAGCAACGTACAGAATCTGCGTAACACAAGTAGCAACAGTAAAAGAACAAAATAAAGTCTCTTTAGAAGGATGTGAGAACGGGTTGCTGCCTATTGTCAGCACAACGTAACTCCTTACGTCGTAGAAGACAAGAAAGAAGTGATGGAAAACTCTAAGACTTAAATAAAATTATAAGTGAAGTAGACACCAATTTTGAATTTTGGAGATCAAAAAACCATTCCATGAAAAGAAGAGAGACAGTACTACTGGATACAATGCCCAGGGAACGTAGTTCACAGCACAGAAAAGAATAAAACAAAAAAGACGTAACTAGTGAAGGGTTCAAAATGGTTCAAACGGCTCTGAGCACTATGGGACTTAACATCTGTAGTCATCAGTCCCCTAGAACTTAGAACTACTTAAACCTAACTAACCTAAGGACATCACACACATCCATGCCCGAGGCAGGATTCGAACCTGCGACCGTAGCGGTCACGCGGTTCCAGACTGAAGCGCCTAGAACCGCACGGCCACACAGGCCAGCCTAGTGAAGGGCACTGGCAACAAAACAAGTGAATCTCTATCAGTTAATCAGTGAAGTAATTTACGCCTGTCATAGGTAATTATACTTCTGGTCAGTTTCTATCTTTCTCATTTCCTTAATCGATGTAATCAACTGACCACAAAAATTTTTAGAAACACTACAGAAGTTGCAATCCTCCTATAATGATATACATCCCCTACACACCCGCGATTGAGAGTGCGCAACGCGAACATCGTGGCTTGGTGATTATCGGAACGGAGTGCGTCGCATAGGTCACGTGCCTCGAGCGTCCTGAGTTGTTGCGTTTATGTGGAGACCAATAATATGAGCGCTGTGAAAGTGTTTAACACGTGACGGGGGTGTACGATACCGCGTCGTGAGATACACATCCCGGTACAGTGCTCTGTAGTTTTACGTTTAGTTAATAGTGAATTGCGCCATGAAATGAAAATTACGCCATGAAATGAACTTTGAGAAAGGTTATTTTTCCGCTAAGGAAAAGCCAAAAGTGAAGAAGTAATTAAAACTCTGTATATTAACTGTTTTATTGATCTGATGTCCTAGAAAATTTATATCTATTATATCTATGTATCGGTAGTGCATCTAAGTTAATGTACATCAATCGAACCGAAGCCTGTCTGAGCTATATTATTAACATATACAATGTGATCAGTGCAGGCAGAGTAATTTGTGACTGAATAGATAATGTATCAAATAGCAAAAGAATTTGACTGTCGTTAATTTGTGACTGTACACCCAGTACTTGATGCACCTTTTGCAACTACTTCATTACAGCGTACATCGAATAACATCTGGAAGAACCATTGAAATTGAGTTTATTTGCAAGTAACGTGATGCACCTTCTTCCAAGTAAGTGCAATGGGAAACGATCTTCATATCATCATATGTCCATCTTACCTGTGATACGAGTCAATGTCAGTGTATGAAGGACATGTAATGGTGTCTGTAGTCGCCGCGAGAAGCAGTACACAGTTCCCTGTAGTCGCTGCCACGTTGCTTAAAAAGTCAAAGAATTTTCCTAGATGGCATGTAACATCTCGCAACATGGACGACGCACGGATGAGATCAGAATGATTAGAATAGGTGGAAAGGTATTCCTGCAAAAGAGGTCTAGTGGCTCACAGAAAGTGACAACAATTTTAAGAATAAAGTTGCTGAAACTATGCGTATAACACGCAGAATTGTGCTTAAGTAAACTGAAGGGGCGAGGAAAACTATTTTTCATCGTTTGCTTGGAACATTGCCCGGTTGTAGTTAGTTCCACAAGAGACCTTCGACAGGAATGACGATCATCACTGCAGCAAACTGTAAGTAGAAGATGTTGCAGGAAAATCTATTTGACAAGACCTACTTAATGAAAGACTCTCTGCAGACCCTATCGCGACCTGCGTTCGCCAACCGTTAGAAATATAGGCATACGCGTTGCTATACATGCATAAATGAAAAATCACATATAACACATAATGTACCATTCTGTAACATAATTAATAGAAGAAGCTAATATAGTACGAGCGATACATTTGTGTGATATGACCAGAATTATGTTTGTCATATGGCGGACCCAACTTCGCACACATTACCCTCAATATTTGCAACCAGTAGTGCTCCAAATTCTGAGAAACCAGTAAGTCAATAATTGTTTGCATCAGGAAGGAATCGTTCATCCAGTATTTTAAATTGTATTAGCTGGTACCCGGCGCGCTGCTGCCTCAGAAGAAATAATTGAGGAAATACCGTTTGAAATTTGAAAGCGTTACTTTAATCAGGAATGATAGAAAAAGTAATATTTATTTTATTGTTGATAATGAATACATTTACTGAAATTGAATAATGCACAAAGGAGACGTGTAAATGATATTTATTTTGCTGACTTTATCATTCAAGCGCTTTAGGGTAGACAATATCTTTTTGTTTTTTCGTCTATAGTTGGCCGTCCGATTCGTGAGCATGTAACATACATGTGGCCGTGTGAAAAACATGGATTCTCTAGATTCCATTCGCACATTTGAAGTGACTGGCCTAGTGCCTTGTTAATGGACATTTAGAACGCAAGTTCAATGGAGAAATCAAAAGGCATGTCGGTGGGAATGATAGGAATGAGTTCAATGAGCATATCTTCTCCTTTCGACTTTCCATTAAGAACTGTTGCCTCGAAGAGATTCAGCATCAGTTTCTTCACAGTGAGTCTTGTTGTATTAGACAATCGGGATGAATTAGTATTCCGCAAGAGAATAATTGACACTTAAGGCAATAACAGCCCTCAGGCGCAAAAATGAAGTCTTTTGACCTAGGTTTCGGCAACTACTAAGAGTACCTTCATCAGAAGTAAAACATTCAAACTGGCATGTTATATCAAGCGATAAAGCTTCGGTTACAAAATTTTAAAATAGGAAACACAGAAAGTAAGCCACCATGGCCTGCACATACATGTCGAGCTGCAGCAGTATCAGACTTTTGAATGTTTTACTTCTGATGAAGGCACTCTTAGTAGTTGCCGAAACCTAGGTCAAAAAACTTCGTTTTTGAGACCGGGGGCTGTTATTGCTTTAATTTTACTTTGTAAACGGTCGCTGACAACGCAGCCATGTTCGAAACTTTAATAATTGACACCCCTACTTTGAGCAATTTGTATGGTGTCACACCAGGAAGAGCCAACGAATTTAAGAATTTTAAAGGATAATCGAGAACTTCTTCCGCGTTCATGATGCTGTCAATCGGTTTATAGGTAAGAGAATCGTCAGCCTGCAATTTTTTCTTGAATTGCATAGTTGATTGCATTGACATCAGTGTTTTTTGACACCAAAGTAGCACGTTCGCAAAGCCATTTATGATTTTTATAATTGGTGACAATTTGCGAAAAAATTTTCTGAAAGTAGTTCGACGGATGGCACAATGACGTAAAATTCCAGTTAGAATGAAATACATTTTATGATAGCATCAACTGGTATTTTTGCTTTGCCAGTGTTCAATAGCTGTTCTGGAAATGTGGCTGCCGACTCATTGCACTGGGAACGTACGCACGTATTGGTCTTTAAAGTGAGTTTTTCGCACATGTCTCCACAGACGGGATGCTTTGAGACAAGCATTGAGATCATCAGTTGGTGCTGATGTAGCTATCACTGGAAGAGTTTTTCTAAAGTCTCCAAGATAATAAAATGAAAGCGCCACCGAACGGTTGTACATTTGATCGTAAATAGTTAAGAGTATGACGAGGCGCTTCCTTTAGGTGTAGGTTCTCAATGGCTGGGCTGTTATTAATTCATTTATAAACGCGACAGTTCCATTGTTGACGCAACATTAGGCAATCACTCATACACACGCCGTATGTAGACCAACACCTAGTGATCTACGCTGCATGTAGTGTGCTCAGTTCTGTTAGTGTGCAGAAACAGTAAAACGACAATGAAATATTCATAACCTACATCTTATCTCATAAATGAATTGAGATATCAAAAAGAGATTTTGCTAAATGAAAGCACACAATGAGAAGAGTATTTTGCCATATGCTTAATACGCAAAACTTTCTTATCAAATGCAGTACGCAAATTACTACAGATTGTTTCACTGTATTAATGCAATATCTGGAGGGCTATCGATAGCTGGTCAAGTGCGATTTTCTGTATATTTTCCAACAACATAAACGAAGAAATTAGACGTTTGTTTTACATCAAGAACGACTTTTTCATAAACTCGTGATTTGCTTTGCTCTCAGCTGCTACCTTAATACACTGTTTCAAGATACTGTCGCAATTGAAGCTAATTTTAATGCGTCAACAAGAGAAATTAGATATTATTCCAAACTCGTCACTGATGGCACTTTTCTGGAGGAAAAAAGGGAGTAGTTGTTCACAATAACTATGACTATTAACGAAAGGAATAAAGCTGACGAATGAAACTAAGAGGTGAGAAAGATATTTTTTTATCGAATAGGTTTTTAATCGTTTTGAGGGAGATTGCAGAGCAGCTGGTTTGCACGAGTTGCCGTTGGCGCTGTCTACTAAGCCAGC
The DNA here is from genome assembly GCF_023864345.2 of Schistocerca serialis cubense. NCBI lineage: Eukaryota > Metazoa > Arthropoda > Insecta > Orthoptera > Acrididae > Schistocerca > Schistocerca serialis. The sequence continues at coordinate 328,379,613 of NC_064641.1, read as the reverse complement.
CACCTGCCTCCGAATGTTGCCACGAAGCCTACCCCGTATGAGAAGGGCCGTAAGCCGTCGGCACACGGGCTGTACTTTCGAACGTCATCGTTGAGCGTGCCGAGTTCAACGGGCTACCGAAAGCTCGCAAACGATGCGCCTTGTGCATACGGTCTGCGAGTCTCAGTGAGGTATACGCAAACGTTGCGCGCTCCAGCGGCAGTTGTCCGCTGTATCTGGCTCGCAATCACACCGTTTGTTGACGAAATGAAAGGGCGTAAAATTCCTACGTTAGCTCTATTAAAAGGCACATTTGCTCCATTTTCCATACGCTAGTCATGTTGTTCTGTCTGTAGTATACGTAAATAAAAACTGAAATATCCATGAACATGTTATAAAGAAAAAATGAAAGTTTCATATACAGTCAGTAAGGACACCAGCGTGCAAAAATTGCATTACAAATAGTGTGATGCAAATTTGCTATAGTCTTCCATGTTAGATAAAACTATTACATCATTCTCACTTTTTAGTGAAACCCTGAGATCATTCTTATTTGGTCACAGTTTCTATTTAGTAGCAGACGTTAGAATGTGTGAAATACAAGACTAAACAAGAAAGCGTAAAATAGCTTGCTGCAAGTATTGATATCTCTTGTGCATAAAGCTTTTTGAACGTGCCCACTCCTGAGAGAAAGCGCACTTATCTTTACACAAAATCGCGTATTACAGAATATAGTTGTATTAGATCAATAAGAAAGTTTCAGACCATATTATAAAACGCGAAATTGAGTAAAAGAATATGTATACATGTAATGTGACGCGAACCTGCACCACATCACGTACCAATTTTTATCACAGCATTTCTATTCATTACGCTACACTTAAATTCTGTAACATCTGATTTGGTCTTGTATGTTTCCCTTCATTATATCACACCATATCGTACGAATGAACGACGGGTTTTCGAAATATCACTTTACTAGTACTTTCAAAAATGGTTCAAATGGCTCTGAGCACTATGGGATTCAACTGCTGTGGTCATCAGTCCCCTAGAACTTAGAACTACTTAAACCTAACTAACCTAAGGACATCACACAAACCCATGCCCGAGGCAGGATTCGAACCTGCGACCGTAGCAGCAGCGCGGCTCCGGACTGGAGCGCCTAGAACCGCACGGCCACCGCGGCCGGCTACTAGTACTTTGATGTGGCATATATTCATAGGATGTATGTTATAATATAGAAAAATGGGCGTCAACTGAAATCCAAAATGGCGTGTCCCGATTCTATAATGAAAAGAGATGACGTGTACGTGACGTAGGTGACGTTATTCCATCTGATTAGTGTACGTTCAAACGCATGTTCAGAATATCTGTCATGGTTGATACTGCTCTACACGTCCGGAAAGATTCCCCAACGTGATTTTTCGCGCTATGACGTCAGAAAGTCTGTACCCTCAATGTTGACATTCTAATGCACGGACCGTGTGTCGACGGCTTTACGGTCATCAGCACCCAGCATCTCTAGGCAACAGCCCATACACACGAGATTGGTGAATCTGCTCATTGACTTAAATTGTGAGAACCTTGTCACGTGCATATCAGTCGAAATGTTTAATATCCCATTCTTTTCAAAATCCACAGATCTAAGGTACAGTACATTTTACCAATAACTTTATACGCTTGTACCATATTTCTGTTTCTCTTGTCATTTGTGTTTAAAAAAAGAAAAGAAGAGGAAGGAAATCGTTTCAGATACCTGCCAAACACAAACATTATAGAAATGATAAAATACCAAAAACTATAGTTGTAGAAAAAGGTCTACAGAAGACACTTACTAAAAGATGAAACAGATCAGTGGGACATCTACTGCAACAACCAAGAGTAGTTAACCTGTCTCTGAAAGAAGTAGAGAGGAATAATAGAGGAGGCAGTCGAACACTGTGATACTAAAAAAAATATTTATTAATGATATTGGGTGTAGTAGCTACGTAGAGACTGTGGTACTGAAAGTATAGATGATAACACTGATGTCTTTCCTGCCTGAAAACTTCAGGTAAACATTTTTTATTTTATTTTTCAGTGTACTTACATCAGCTTTAATGCAACATACCAATATAAACTTGTCTCTGCTTCATGTTGAGTTTACGAGATAGTGACAACACTGTATTGTTTTCCTCAATTGACGTAGATCTTCGCAGCGATGCTCGCCGCGATGTATTTTTCGACAGCCAGTGAATGCGAGAATATGTCATCCACATTACCAGTCAAGATTATCGTTGCGCTTTATAATATACTTTTATATTTTATATATTCTGATTTGCGGATTCCCTGTACATTGTTGCATAGCTCAATACAGTTTATCATATAATCATCGGATGATAAATAACAGACATTAATATACATTAGTCTGAGTAAAGCACCTTGATGAAAAATGATAATGGAAACAACTCAAGATGAGAGAATTAGATAAAATAAGATATCGGAATTTTTCGAAGTATTAGAGTTGTAAGCTCGAAGAATATGGCACAGATTTCTCCTTCCAATGCCTTTCTTATACAATTTTAGCGTTCTGTACCTCAGTCGGCAAAAACGGAATCCTTAAAGGATCACTTCGTTCTCCGTCTGTCTGTTTGTCCGACTGAGAAGACCCCTTTTTCTCACGAACGGATAGAGGTGCGAAGTTGAAATTTATTTCAGATACTGATATCTACGGTCCCTTGGCGGTGTAAAAATTTAACCTTCAATGTTAGTGTTATCAACAGATAAGGCCATTTCCATCGCATATTTCGATACTCGCAAACTCACTCATCGAAACCTATAAAGTACTTCCCTTTGAACTAGAATGATGAAATTCGACAAGAAGCAAGGCTTCGCGGTAAAAGTGAAGAAAATATAGTAAAATTGTTAATTTGTAATTATGTGACGTGAAAAAATATTTTTCTGCCATTTGTTGTCCATCTGTCTGTCTGTCTGACGTCGTCTGTAAACATCACCTTTTCTCGGGAACGGGTATTGTTCATATAGCTATCAAGTTGAAATATATGTCGGGGACTAAGGTCTACAGTCCGTTGGCGGTGTAAAAGAATGTAAGTTTCTAAATCAATGCAACCAAACAATATAGCTATTTATGTCAAAACCTATAGATGAACTGCTTATATGCAGGGTTGCCAGAAATAGTATGAAAAGCTTGTAAGGGTGTTACAGGGTAGTCTGTTCTGTGATAATGCAAAACGATTTAGGTAAGATGTCTGCATGATGCGAAAATTGGCAATTGACCTTAAATGGAAAGTCATCTACATGCGTGAAAAAATGAATTCGTTTCAGTTGCAGTGTACGATAAATCAAACAAATCTAAAAGCCACAAATTCAAGTAAATACGTAGGAATTACTATTACGAACAACATAAACTGGTAAGAACACACAGAAAATGTGGGGAAGGCGAATCAAAGACTGCGTTTTATAGGCAGAGCGCTTAGAAGATGCAATAGAGCTGCTAAAAAGACCTCTTGCACTACGCTTGTCCGTGCTGCACGGTGTGGGATCCTCACCAGATAGAATTAAAGGAATACATCGAAAAAAAAGTTCAAAGAAGAGCACCACGTTTTGTATTTCGAGGAATAGGAGAGAGCGTGTCACGGACATGATACAGGATATGGGGTGCACATCATTAAAGCAAATCTTCCCACAAAATGCCAATCATCAACTTTCTCTTCCGAACGTGAAAACATTTTGTTGAGGCCGACCTATGAGGGACAAACGATCATCTTAATAAAATAACAGAAATGAGAGCCGGCACGGAAAGACATGTTTTCATTTATTCCGAGTGATGTTCAAGAGTGGGATAATAGAGAATTAGTGCGAAGGTTGTTCGGTGAACCCTCTGTCACATAAGTGTGATTTGCAGATTAACCATGTAGTAGATGTTGTGAGACAACGGGCGAGTTGTGGCGCCCTGGAAATATTATACACTCCTGGAAATGGAAAAAAGAACACATTGACACCGGTGTGTCAGACCCACCATACTTGCTCCGGACACTGCGAGAGGGCTGTACAAGCAATGATCACACGCACGGCACAGCGGACACACCAGGAACCGCGGTGTTGGCCGTCGAATGGCGCTAGCTGCGCAGCATTTGTGCACCGCCGCCGTCAGTGTCAGCCAGTTTGCCGTGGCATACGGAGCTCCATCGCAGTCTTTAACACTGGTAGCATGCCGCGACAGCGTGGACGTGAACCGTATGTGCAGTTGACGGACTTTGAGCGAGGGCGTATAGTGAGCATGCGGGAGGCCGGGTGGACGTACCGCCGAATTGCTCAACACGTGGGGCGTGAGGTCTCCACAGTACATCGATGTTGTCGCCAGTGGTCGGCGGAAGGTGCACGTGCCCGTCGACCTGGGACCGGACCGCAGCGACGCACGGATGCACGCCAAGACCGTAGGATCCTACGCAGTGCCGTAGGGGACCGCACCGCCACTTCCCAGCAAATTAGGGACACTGTTGCTCCTGGGGTATCGGCGAGGACCATTCGCAACCGTCTCCATGAAGCTGGGCTACGGTCCCGCACACCGTTAGGCCGTCTTCCGCTCACGCCCCAACATCGTACAGCCCGCCTCCAGTGGTGTCGCGACAGGTGTGAATGGAGGGACGAATGGAGACGTGTCGTCCTCAGCGATGAGAGTCGCTTCTGCCTTGGTGCCAATGATGGTCGTATGCGTGTTTGGCGCCGTGCAGGTGAGCGCCACAATCAGGACTGCATACGACCGAGGCACACAGGGCCAACACCCGGCATCATGGTGTGGGGAGCAATCTCCTACACTGGCCGTACACCACTGGTGATCGTCGAGGGGACACTGAATAGTGCACGGTACATCCAAACCGTCATCGAACCCATCGTTCTACCATTCCTAGACCGGCAAGGGAACTTGCTGTTCCAACAGGACAATGCACGTCCGCATGTATCCCGTGCCACCCAACGTGCTCTAGAAGGTGTAAGTCAACTACCCTGGCCAGCAAGATCTCCGGATCTGTCCCCAATTGAGCATGTTTGGGACTGGATGAAGCGTCGTCTCACGCGGCCTGCACGTCCAGCACGAACGCTGGTCCAACTGAGGCGCCAGGTGGAAATGGCATGGCAAGCCGTTCCACAGGACTACATCCAGCATCTCTACGATCGTCTCCATGGGAGAATAGCAGCCTGCATTGCTGCGAAAGGTGGATATACACTGTACTAGTGTCGACATTGTGCATGCTCTGTTGCCTGTGTCTATGTGCCTGTGGTTCTGTCAGTGTGATCATGTGATGTATCTGACACCAGGAATGTGTCAATAAAGTTTCCCCTTCCTGGGACAATGAATTCACGGTGTTCTTATTTCAATTTCCAGGAGTGTATAAATATATATATATATATATATATGTATATATATATATATATATATATATATATATATATATATATATATATATATATATATATATATATATATATAATATTTCCAGGGCGCCACAACTCGCCCGTTGTCTCATAACATCTACTACATGGTTAATCTGCAAAGTAATATAGTAGTTGTATTACATGTTTGTTACCTTATAAATAAATAAATAAACTTTTTTATTTTAAATTCAGTGCATTAGTATTTGTAAAATGACTCTTTCATATAGTGTTCATTAAAAAATGACGATCTTCCACTTGGGAACTCTGGAATGGTACATTAGCTTATTTGTTTTAGTTGTAAATATTTGTCATGTATTGTTGTATTTCTGACATGTTCTACATCCTGGAGGACCTCCTCACTACGGATCAATTGGGAAGAAAGTAAATCTAATCTAATCTAATCTTCGGTGTTGGGGCGGCCGCTCGGCTAGCCGGGGCCCGGCAGCAAACACGTGGTGCCACACGCCAGCCGGACGAGAGGGGTAGCCCCAGCGCGTGGTCCAGCCGCGTGGCTGGGAATTCCGCTGTGACGAGGACGGTGCTTTGTGTCGATGAAGGAGATGGCTATGCCGGGAGTGCCAAGGATGGCGGACTTTGTGAAACCTTTATGGCAGACATTTCATAGTTAGTATAGAAATTAATAGTGGCCAGATGAATAATGATACCTCAAAAAGAGACATGTACATTACTATTATTTACACGACGATTCTGATGGTGTAATCAAAATTTCAATACCTTTATTAGTTTAAAGTTCACTTGATGAATGTAGATTATACAAGTAACACATAACAACGAATTTCCAAAATTTAATCGCTTCATCCGATTTCCTCAATCGACGTGTCTTTAGAAAGCTGTTAGTATAAATCTAAATTGGTATGAATTAAAGGCATGTAACTTGAATAGTAAATGAGTTATTGGAGGTCAAAGGGGCCGATTACTATCGATCGCATCAGGCCATAAGTACTCCACAGTTCACGAAAAAACGGTAGCAGTGTGCTTATAAATATATATATTCATCTATGTCTTTGTTTATATCCGACATATACTATTCGTGAAGAAATTAGTTAAATATTTACTGTGTTATAGGAAGCACAGAGACATTAGGCTACTGGCCTACCTATTGTTCTATTCAAAAATGGTTCAAATGGCTCTGAGCACTATGGGGCTTAACATCTGAGGCCATCAGTCCCCTAGAACTTAGAACTACTTAAACCTAACTAACCTAAGGACATCAGACACATCCATGCCCGAGGCAGGAATCGAACCTGCGACCGTAGCGGTCGCGCGGTTCGAGACTGAAGCGCCTAGAACCGCTCGGCCACCACGGCCGCCTGTTCTATTCCTCTCGACATATGTTTAGTTAATTTGTTTATGTATGTAATAATGTGTGTTAGAGCGTGTTTATGGTCCAGCCGTAGGTATATTTACATTTTTCAAGTAATTTAAATTTAAATCCAGTACTTCGAATGTGTTTCATTACGTTTGTGTGGGTGCGTTGGCACGAAGACATGACGCGAGCGCTCTAGCCAATCACAGCGCTCGTGAATGGGGAGACAGGATGGAAGCTAGTCCGGGTGAGGAGTGCGGCAGTTCTGGGCGGTACGGCACGGGACACGGGAGAGGGTGCTGGACGCGTAAAGTACGGCGAGATGGACGCACATTCGGCGGAAAGGCTTGGACAGTAGAGCAGTTTTCGGGTGGTCACGGAGGATAGAAATATTTCGGGGTGCAGACCTGTGCTCTTGTGTGATTTCCGTGGCTTCTGCAGTGAAGCCGTAGAGTGCGTTTAGAAGTGAATATGTAGCGAGCTGTGTTGTTGTTCATAACTAATTATGTGCTGTAGGAATCTATTGTTTCCCAGTTATTCAACTTATATTTTATCTAATTGGTGGACCATCGACACCAATAACAGTTTACCGCATTCGCAAAAGTACTTCTACTATCGTACTCATAATTTAAAGTCGTCAAGATAGTACCTACAGATTTTATTTAACTGCAGTCTCTCATTTATAAATTTATATGTTACATTCATAATTCACAATTGCCGAGTGATAGAAACCTTCGACATTCGATTCATGTGTGTATTCTTGTCGTATACTGTTGGCTCAGAAGTATTTGGCCTGTCATGCGACAACTACCTATCCCAGCCCCTAGACAACGAAACCAGCCAAAACTTAATATTTCAACTCTGAATCTAAGGGTGCGTAGTTGTTTGAAAGCCCGCAACGTAGACCATTATCAAGCTAATATTAAAGAAGTCCGACACCCTAGTGCTCTAACACTATGGGAACAATTGTGTTGAGTGGGATGAACACAGCAAACAGTCGTTTATCGATCTGCATTTTATTGCCTATCTAGTTATACATCAGCTACAGTGTGGCCATCATTAGTGCTAAAAGGAATAGCAGAAGAGAACGTAGAAATCACGCCTTTGAACTGTTTATATCAAGAAACATTGAGCAGCTGTACCAACTGAAGATTACAAGGTACGAAGTTTAGTAGCGAGTCATATAGGCCCAGAAAACGACCTCAAGTCATGCCTAGCATAACTCACACTGAGGCTGCTGTTTACAAGCCTACACAGCCAGCCACAGCGTATATCACAGATAGAAAAAGGCGCCCCCCTGTGCTAGTTACCTTTTAGTTACAAATTGCAATTTATATCAGTTCCACAAAAAAACGTAAAATAAAAATAAAGCGAAAAAATTAAACAGAAACTCTAGTCTGTAACTATAAATTTTGCAGTGCATAGATAAAAGCAGACTGTAATAACACAGATATGAAGTTAGGTAATACAGCGCTATCCACATAATGAGAAATAATGTGGAACGAGCTTGCCCATGTGCGATGCTGAACGAGGCTACAAACAGGTTTTAAGAAAACAGACCTTAAAATTATTTTGAAGTATACCTTATTGTGCAATAAAACACGGATTGATACTCGACTGTTTGCTGCATTCGTCCGTGATTTTAATCATTTCACAGTCGCTGAGCCCAACGATTTCTAATGAAATCCAACCTGAACCATAATTGCGTCTAAAACATTTTTCCTGGACGCCGTTGAACAACATCACCCGCGTGTTACGAGAAAGTCAAAGAAACAAACTCCTATAGAACTGCACTATATTTACCGAATTATAGTGCCGCCAAAACGCGTTCAGACAAATATAGCTTGCCAGTCATTCATGAGGCCCACAGAATCCTTTCTGAGTAATCTGTCTTGTACCGTAACTCATCGATCCGCAGAACTTTCTGCCACGGTTCGACAGCTCAGTTATTGTCCTATTTTAACCATTAAATCGAAGTCGCAGAATCACCCCTGCGACCAGTAACTTCTAGGTAGTAGCACGACCATGAACACTGACTAATGTTGTTTCTCAGAGGATTGTTCTGCCATGGAGCTTTACAGCTGAAATGGAACGGAAGTCATCTGAGGCAGATAGTAGGAATGACTAAGGGCTGAGTTCTAAACCACGCTTTAGACACAAAGGTCGGCGGAATAAGTTAATTTTAAGCTGAGTCTTTGTGCTACCAGTTTTTGCGTTGATTTGCATTATCTGATGTCATGGAGTGGGTTTGTCTAAGACTTCACCACAATAAATCCTCGCCGACTGCTAAGATATAAAATGTATATATATAGTATTTAATCCTGCTTCATGTAAGCCTCTGCGCTCCTCGGAGTAATTCGGAAAATCATACATACCTTCACCAGGAATTTTTCTACAGCATCCCACGAGCTCGTGATATTAGGTGTTACGTCAGTTTCAGTTTCTGCAAGATCGCAGAATGTGCTTAGTAAACGCTTCTCTAATTTGGTCTGGTCATCACCATCTCTGGAAAAGAGTAAATTAATTGTGAATTGTAGACAGCTGGGAAACGAGCAAGTATTTATATATTCATTTCAAAAGGATTTTTCCCTCTCATTATTCCTTCTTTCTGTTATTTGTTTAAACATATATATTGTTTATTTCCATAAAACAAATTTTACTACTTTTTCTATGAAAGTGAAAGGAACATAGGCACTATGAAGTCAAGAGACAATTGCTACGTCTACCAGACGTAGCTGGCACTTCATGTATCTTGCCCATCTGATAATTTAACACCTTTGTATTTTCATTGAAGCTGCAGTTTATTTTTAAATCTCCAATTCTTTTCCTTCATCGTTTTTCACAACTCTAGTGAGACAAAAAACGAAAACATGCATTCGGAAACTGACCCATTAAGAGATATGAACAGAGAAACTAAGATTATGATTGCTTCACTGATATTGTTTCATATGATTAATGAAGGACAATGGTTTTTAGAGACAGCTGTAGTTTCTAGCACACGGGTAGAAAACTTTTAAAGGCTGTCAACAATTATAAAATTAGAAGCACACTTCCCTAACAGTGACTGTAATGAAATTCACGAAGCAAGTCTTAATTATAATGGTTGTCAAGATATCGAGTCCTAATGTTGTCCTGTAATTTGTAAGAGTCTTGTATAAGAAGAAGAACCTGTTTCAGTAAGTGATAAGTAATGAATATTTATTTTAAAGATATACCAAGAAACCAACCTATCTATCCATTTTACTGCACGCAACTTTTTCAGTTTCCTTGAGAGATTAATGTGTAACCTGTTCAAAATTGCTTCTATCGCTAGCATCAACGAATCACTGAAGGTGGGGCGTTTAGCTATATCAGTTCTTCCTGTCGTAGACAGGGGAAGGACTATCAGCAACCATACTGCTCGTCTTCCTCCTACAAATCATAAAAAATGAATTAAAACAGTTTAACAGATAAGTTACTAAGACATATTTTGTGTTGTACTCATAAAGAGTAGTTACGTATTTAACGATGACACAGTTCCAGTGCTGATGCATTTGTATGACGTACTTTGTTGTGCGGACGCTGCTTGTGGCGGTTCGCTGTTCCTGCATTACCCTCAGTCGCTGGCGCGTTCATAGTGATCGTAGCCCTTTCGTCTAGGTAACTCGGTAAACTGTCAGGATGCACTAGTCATAGTAAACACATCTAAAAAGTTTTGCATCACCTCGGTTCCGAGGAATAGAGATCAACATAAACACTATTTCCGCCCTTTTTATTGCTCATGAATACCACACATTGCATGTTGTACCATCATACAGCTAGACCTTCAGAGGTGGTGATACAGATTCCTGTTCACACCTGTACCTCCAATACCCAGTAGCACGTCCTCTTGCATTGATGCATGCCTGTATTCGTCGTGGCATACTATCCACAAGTGGATCAAGGTACTGTTGGTCCAGATTGTCCCACTCATCAACGACGATTCTGCTTAGATCCCTCAGAGTGGTTGGTGGGTCACGTCGTCCATAAACAGCCCTTTTCAATTTATCCCAGGCATGATCGATAGGGTTCATGTCTGGAGAACATTCTGGCCATTCTAGTCGTGCGATGTCGTTATCCTGAAGGAAGTCATTCACAAGATGTGAACGATGGGGGCGTGAATTGTCGTCCATGAAGACGAATGCCTCGCCAAGATACTGCCGATATGGCTTCAATATCGGTTGGAGGATAGCATTCACTTATCGTGCAGTCATTACGGCACCTTCCATGACCACCAGTGGCGTACGTCTGCCCCACATAATGTAACCCCAAAACAGCAGGGAACCACCACCTTGCTGCACTCGCTGGTCAGTGTGTCTAAGGCGTTCAGCCTGACCGAGTTGCCTCCAGATACGTCTCCGACGATTGTCTGGTTGAAGGCATATGCGACACTCATCGGTGAAGAGAATGTGATGCCAATCCTGAGCGGTCCATTCGGCATGTTGTTGGTCCCATCTGTACCGCGCTGCATGGTGGTGTGGTTGCAAAGATAGACCTCGCCATGCACGTCGGGAGTGAACTTGTGCATCATTGTGCACAGTTTGAGTCGTAACACGACGTCCTGTGGCTGCACAAAAAGCATTATTCAACGTGGTGGCGTATCTGTCAGGTTTCCTCCGTGCCATAATCCGTAAGTAGCGGTCATCCACTACAGAAGTAGCCCTTGGGCGGCCTGAGCGAGGCATGTCATCGACAGATCCTGCCGCTTTGTATCTCATCCATTTCCGAACAACACCGCTTTGGTTCACTCCAAGACGCCTGGACACTTCCCTTGTTGAGACATTCCTGGCACAAAGTAACAACGCGGACGCGATCGAACCGCCGTGCTGACCTTGTAGGTATGGTTGAATTACAGACGACACGATCTGTGTACCTCCTTCCTGTTGGAATGACTGGAACTGATTGGCTGTCGGACTCCCTCCGTCTAATAGACGCTGCTCGTGCATGGTTGTTTACATCTTCGGGCGGGTTTAGTAAAATCTCTGAACAGTTAAAGGGACTGTGTCTGTCATATAATATCCACAGTCAACGTCTATCTTAAGGAGTTCTGGGAACCGGAGTGATGCAAAACTTCTTTGATGTGTGTCTTTGTGGAGACTTTATAGAGGAGATGTTTTATCCATACGTTCAGAGGTTTAACTCCGACTATGAAGCATTAAGTGCATGGCATTGTGTACTTTGTAATGTATCATACGCAAATATGTCTATCATTTCCATCCACAGATAGAGCATGGAAAACTGCTTGCATGCCTCCATGTGAACTTTGATTTGTGTAATTTTATCAGCATTATCAGTCGGGATAGATATATAGGGGACTGAAGAATGCTGTCAGTTTTTGTCCTGAAAAAAGGCACGTGACGTTTTGCAAGCAGGTCTTCACGAGATGTGCGGCATGTTTTTCCAAGGGTCCGCCATACTTCTGTTGACCTCTCTCGCCAGTTAAACAAGCCTATGGTGATTCGCACCACTCTTCTTTGTATATTCTCAGGGTTCGTTGTCAGTCCGACCTGATAGGCAGTATTCAGTTCGTGATACACACACTGTTTTCTTTGTGATCAATCACTTTAGTAAACCACCTGCAGTTTGCCAGTATTCTAGCAGCAAGTCAGAGTCAGCCAATTGCTTTACGTACAGCTGAGCCCATGTCGTCGTTCCACTTCGCATCGGTATGTATAATTATTCAAAAAGATTTATATGATGTTACTAGCTAGATGTGACTCAGTAACCCTTTAGTAAAATGATACTTCGGTATTAAGTCTTGGGTCATGCTCTAAATTGAGAGCCGGGTAATTTTTCGTGATCCAGCTGGATATTACTGAAATTCTTACAGGACAGAATTTCCTCACAGACAACTGCGTCGTTCACAAAAAGCTTCAGATTGCAACTGGTACTACTCACTAACTCATTAATGTATAACTCTGACAGTATCGGTGCTATTACTCCACACTGGGGTACACAAGACATTTTTTCAAGGTTTCCATCTATGGTAATATGTTGCCGGCCGTTGTGGCCGAGCGGTTCTAGGCGCTTCAGTCTGGAACCGCGTGACCGCTATGGTCACAGGTTCGAATCCTGCCTCGGGTATGGATGTGTGTGATGTCCTTAGGTTAGTTAGGTTTAAGTAGTTCTAAGTTCTAGGGGACTCATGTCCTCAGATGTTAAGTCCCATAGTGCTGAGAGCCATTTGAATATGTTGCGTCCAGCTTATCAGAAAATTTTGAACGCAATGGGAAAGCTCGGTAGCTTTTTCATCGGAAGATATTTCTTAGATATTTCTGACGTGAGGAATATCGGTGTAAATTCGGGCGAAAGGAAAGAGAATTTTTTAAAGTGGAACTAGAACATAATGAAGGCTACAGGGAGATAAAAAGAAACAGGGATCGGTATAGAGTTTCTGAGGCGTGGGGAGACGAATGGAGTTTGTTGGTGTCATTTTCTAGAAATACACTCCTGGAAATGGAAAAAAGAACACATTGACACCGGTGTGTCAGACCCACCATACTTGCTCCGGACACTGCGAGAGGGCTGTACAAGCAATGATCACACGCAAGGCACAGCGGACACACCAGGAACCGCGGTGTTGGCCGTCGAATGGCGCTAGCTGCGCAGCATTTGTGTACCGCCGCCGTCAGTGTCAGCCAGTTTGCCGTGACATACGGAGCTCCATCGCAGTCTTTAACACTGGTAGCATGCCGCGACAGCGTGGACGTGAACCGTATGTGCAGTTGACGGACTTTGAGCGAGGGCGTATAGTGGGCATGCGGGAGGCCGGGTGGATGTACCGCCGAATTGCTCAACACGTGGGGCGTGAGGTCTCCACAGTACATCGATGTTGTCGCCAGTGGTCGGCGGAAGGTGCACGTGCCCGTCGACCTGGGACCGGACCGCAGCGACGCACGGATGCACGCCAAGACCGTAGGATCCTACGCAGTGCCGTAGGGGACCGCACCGCCACTTCCCAGCAAATTAGGGACACTGTTGCTCCTGGGGTATCGGCGAGGACCATTCGCAACCGTCTCCATGAAGCTGGGCTACGGTCCCGCACACCGTTAGGCCGTCTTCCGCTCACGCCCCAACATCGTGCAGCCCGCCTCCAGTGGTGTCGCGACAGGCGTGAATGGAGGGACGAATGGAGACGTGTCGTCTTCAGCGATGAGAGTCGCTTCTGCCTTGGTGCCAATGATGGTCGTATGCGTGTTTGGCGCCGTGCAGGTGAGCGCCACAATCAGGACTGCATACGACCGAGGCACACAGGGCCAACACCCGGCGTCATGGTGTGGGGAGCGATCTCCTACATTGGCCGTACACCACTGGTGATCGTCGAGGGGACACTGAATAGTGCACGGTACATCCAAACCGTCATCGAACCCATCGTTCTACCATTCCTAGACCGGCAAGGGAACTTGCTGTTCCAACAGGACAATGCACGTCCGCATGTATCCCGTGCCACCCAACGTGCTCTAGAAGGTGTAAGTCAACTACCCTGGCCAGCAAGATCTCCGGATCTGTCCCCCATTGAGCATGTTTGGGACTGGATGAAGCGGTCTGCACGTCCAGCACGAACGCTGGTCCAACTGAGGCGCCAGGTGGAAATGGCATGGCAAGCCGTTCCACAGGACTACATCCAGCTTCTCTACGATCGTCTCCATGGGAGAATAGCAGCCTGCATTGCTGCGAAAGGTGGATATACACTGTACTAGTGCCGACATTGTGCATGCTCTGTTGCCTGTGTCTATGTGCCTGTGGTTCTGTCAGTGTGATCATGTGATGTATCTGACCCCAGGAATGTGTCAATAAAGTTTCCCCTTCCTGGGACAATGAATTCACGGTGTTCTTATTTCAATTTCCAGGAGTGTATATGCTTTATGGAGGTGCTACAGGGAGCCAAGTGGCAGCTGATGGGTGTGTGAAGGGGTAGGATGACGAGAAAAGAACTCACGCAAGGAGCTTGACGACATACAGTCAGTGGCAGAAGTAAGCGATGCTGACGTCTAAGCAACGTGCACACTCAAGATATTACCAGGCTGAAGTCCAGGATTCGAGTCCCAGGGTGATGGTAAGTAGGTGGGAGGGGGGGGGGGAGGGGGGGGGGTGTTAGGGGTCAGAATTTGTTATCTTCCGTTCCCACCAACCCCAAATATAAATACCGTCACCACTTTTAACGTGCCACAAAAGAATACCGTTTTAATAATAATAATTTCATCAGTACCAGTAATAATAATAATAATAATAATAATAATAATAATAATAATGGTTCATAATTACAATAAAACATTTATAATGCTTTAAAATAACAACAATATTAAAAGAAATCGAAAGAAATTTCTTCTGAAGCCAAGATCGCTAAATATTATTTACTTCACGATGACCTGTTTCAACAGAAACTTGCTGCCATCATCTGAACAAACCTTAGGAGAAGAATTATATAATGCTGTAAAAGAATAGTTTTTCATACTCTGAGTAATGTATAAAAAATAAATAACAGACCTCTGGAAATTTAAAGTGCATACGTATCATTCTTAGAGGGAACACATTCTTCTCTTAATGACAGTGTAAAGGGCGTTTATTAGTCAGTAAAAGGATGATAAAAATATAAATGTGTTCGCTGAAATTGACGTAGCGATACCACCCCACGGGCGCCGTAGCAACTGAATTGCAGGTTTCCATGAGACGCCGTTAGCGGCCGTGCAGGATCCGGCGAACTCAACGGAGCACCTTACCGTTGTCTACAAGATGTGCAGCTCAGAGCAGAGTGTGCACTTACAGAAACTGTCAACAGTTGCCGCTAGTAAACCAATACATCGTTCGAATTACACAAAAACCTCGGTGAACACTAAAAATTCATCCAATCTCTATTTTGTCAGTTCCCGGTAGCTGAACCGCCTGTTTCAACGCCCAGTAGACTGCCAGTTCAAAAAATGGTTCAAATGGCTCTGAGCACTATGGGACTTAACATCCATGGCCATCAGTCCCCTAGAACTTAGAACTACTTAAACCTAACTAACCTAAGGACAGCACGCAACACCCAGTCATCACGAGACTGCCAGTTAAGGAGAAATGATGAGCGAGTTACTGGAAACACGAGGACTATTGCAGTACACGAGCATCCAATTCTTCAAGCGAAGCATAATGACATCACGGAAGCAGAGACATACCACCATCTAGAGACAAAGCAGAGTGCCGTAAGGGAGGCTAGGTACAACACGACGATAAGTATTCAGGTGCCGAGCCAGCAGAAAAGAGCCGCTGAAAGTTGAAGCTGCGAAGTTCTAAAGTCACCACCATGTGTCCTGGTTTTCCCTCGCTGTCAGCTCTCCTAGTGACTTAGCAATCCCCACCGGCCGGCAGCGGTGGCTGAGCGGTTCTAGGCGCTTCAGTCCGGAACCGCGCGACTGCTACGGTCGCAGGTTCGAATCCTGGCTCGGGCATGGATGTGTGTGAGGTCCTTAGGTTAGTCAGGTTTAAGCAGTTCTAAGTTCTAGGGGACTTATGACCTCAGATGTTAAGTCCCATAGTGCCCAGAGCCATTTGAAGCCAATCCCCACCGCCACCCACTGCATGGGAAGCGCCAGCATAAATACCTCACCCTTCTTAACAAATTTCTCATTGCTGAACGCTGACTGCCGACTGTTCAATGCATACTCTCAGCCCTTGTATCAGTTGGACGTATCGAAAGCGAAGGGAGACAATGGAGTTCGACCCTAGGCATGACTAACTGTCTTTTATCGTCTAGGGAACCACGAGTCCAACTGGAAGCCCACGATTCCGACTGGAAGGACGTTGATGCTGCCAGCTGCACTGCAACTTCAGAGACAACAATGACAGGGTGCGGAGGCCGCCATCACCATGCAGGGCCGATGGAGGCTTCATCTGCGTGACCTGGAAACTGTCCATCATCCACCTAGACACCTATAATGCTTGCTCCTGTCTCCTAAACAGGGGCTGAAAAGCCAACTCCTGTATGCCAGTGAGTACTTCAGGTGGATCTGGGACCTGACTCCTGCAAATATCAGTGTGAATTATGTTTGCAACTAGTAAGCATGTGCGTGGATAAGGTGAGTTGGTCTTTACTCATAAAACTTGAAACTTCCCCTTTGAACAATTATACATGAGACTGTGCTTATACTGACACACAATATTTTGTTAGCGCAACGCAATCTGACTTTCAAAATTCCCTACAAAAGAATGGCCCTGACTAACATTAAACTATACCTTTCACAAATCACTTACCTCACAAAAATCTTCGCTGCTCAAGCTACTGCAATACAGCGAGCGCCACTACTGCCAGCTAAATAAAAGATTCAAACTATGGAAGGCACTAACTACTGATAGGGATAGTTAGCAAATGAAAGATATTAGTAGAGAACAAATAATGTATTTACCTTGATATCATCATATATAAATATAGCAGTTCATGCCAAATTACAAAACTCCGCCATCTCTCTCCCCACATCCACCACTGCTGGCGGCTCACCTCCAACTGCGCAACGCTACGCGCTGTTCACAGCCAGCTGCCTAACACTACAATGGCGAGTATTACAACAATGCAAAGCAGACACAGACTGCCCACAGCACAGCCAGTGATTGTCATACAGAGGTGGCGTTACCAATAAAAAACCTAAACAGCCTACTTACATAGAGAAAACATAAACAGCCTACTTACATAGCCCCCATGCTCCCCACAAAAATTTTTACAAATGGTGTTGGGCACTGGCCAATACAGATTTGACAAAAATTTTTCACAATTACAGTAACAAAGATATAAAATGCACACACTTATTAATATTATGTTGGTCAAAAGATCAAAATTTCTCACAGTCCATAAAGACAGTCCACATTGTTCATCACAGTAAAAATGCAGAGTTTTTCTCAAAGTCCAAGCAGTAAAAGAAAATGCACATAGAAGTAGTGGATTTCCATGCAGTCTTGAAGAAGTAGTGTTGTCCTTCCAATGGAAAGACAGTGCTGACTCTTGATATGCTGACAGATAATGGGCCACAACATAGCAAACCCACAGCAGAGTCATTCGACGTTTTGAAGAACATTGGTAGGTCATCACAGAGCAGACCCACTGTAGTCCTGGTAGAGATTACGGTATTGGTGGGCCACCAGAGGTGCAGACCCACTGCAGTCCCTGTAGAAATAATGGTATTGATGGATCATCAAAGATGTAGACCCACTGTAGTCCTTGTAGAGATATTGGTATTGGTGGGCCACCAGAGGTGCAGACCCACTGTAGTCCTTGTAGAGATGGCCAGCAGCCATCTGTTGCGATTGTGCAGGTGCACATTCACCATTGAAGAGTCTTGCGGAGAATATAGGAAGTCCATAAACCACCACTTGTGCACTCACAAAGTTTTTGGAATTGTCCTTAGAACAAGCAATGCTGTTATCCAGTCCCTTGCTGAATTAGTAACACACGTGCAAACACTAACAGTGCCAACTTCTCACATATTGTCCATATACTATGACCAACAGAAACGTGTGCAGTGAAATGGAACTTACAAGTTAATAATATCATGAATTGGTGACAATTACAATTTTATAACAGAAGAATACAATAACAAAGGTACAAAATACATCATTAAAAACATAGCAATATAGATAACAATTGCAGTAACACAGGCTTTACAAAAGAATAGAAATAGACATATACGTCAGTGTTACAAAAATAGTGACATAAGTACATACATAAAATAATGAGAATAGTTTTCGAAACATTAATTTCACACATGAACATTGAAACAGAACAAAATTGTAAACAACTTTACAAAGAAAATAACATATTATTAATGCAACTTATATTTGAGGATAACAGTATTCCTCCTCATAGTGAATATAGCTTAGTATTAGAAGAGAAAAAAAATTCTATGAAACAGTACACAGAGACAGGAAGAAAACAAATACTCAAGGGTACACAAACACATAGTGGGATAACACCAATAGGAAAGGACAGGGTTCGTTTTCAGTGTAACATTTGGTACTGCAGTCCAACCCAAAACTTCATATATCTTTCCTCTTATTTCATCCTCTGTTTCCACCAAAAAAAATTCTATCTAAGCATGCTTTCTGTATTTATATGTTCACACATTTCTTACCTCAACATTTATTTCCAAGAAAATCCTACCTAAACCTGTTTTCTCAATGCATTTCTTCCAATTCATCGCAACTCATTCTCTTAGAGGCTACCCCCTCTTAAGCTAACTTAAATCTACTGAGCTCAGATGCTAAACTAAGGGACGAGGCAATGCAGCATCACATAACAAATCAACACAAACAGCAATGCAAAAAAATGCAAATTGGCAAAGCTAGCAGCATAAATGAGCAAAAGTCAAATTCAATAACACTATGCCTGGCAAACAGCAGCAACTTATACTGAAACATGACATAGCGCAAGCAGAAAAAATATTACAGTAAACAACAATGCAGATAAGGGAAATGTATATTCACATCTTAATGTCTATGTAATTAAAGTGGTGCACCACAAGAAGTTATTCTACCAAAAAGTTACCTATTACTTGAAAAGAAAATTATGAATGCAGTTACTAGTTCCTTCTTATTGTTCTCTCCATTCCAAGTGCTCCTTTTTTAAAGAATGTGGATCATAAAATAATTATTTAATAGATCTGTTGACAGAAAGTGTTCACATTAGCAAATGCATTTCATTTTATAAAAGCAATGCTGCAACACAGCTGGAAACCAGATATCAAATGAAATAAGCAACTATGAAAAGCAAAGCATAAAAATATCATTCAGTAGTCATGTGACATTTCATAAGTTAGTAGAAATTCTCTCAACTCTCATAGAAAGACGCTTGTCATAATCAGGTGTGCAGATGTACGAATATTTCCCATCAATTCATAAGCATTTCAGTAATTAGCACAAAGTGCGAGTAATCATATGTTTTCAAGTAACGAGGGTGTCGCATTAGCGATGAAAGGCACACCCTAATGGCTTGTTCTCCAGGTGTTTGACACGTCCCACGTCCCCCTTTTTTTTTTTCTACCTGTGCCGCTGAAAAGGGCTCGCAATAATGGCTTTTTCTCCAGGCGTCTGACACAGCTGGGTGCCCGCGACGCATTACGTGCAGGTGGTCACTTAACTTTCGTACGGAAATATTTACGACAGGAGATTCTGCTACCGTTGCAGTCTCATTTAAAAATATTTCACAGGTCAAGAATTAGCGTTGCAAATCTGTAGAAACAAAATCCTATAAATATAAGTGTCCAAAAAAAATATTCGTCAGCATTGTGATACAGTCACACATTTCATAACTCTTAAAGTACGTTTCTTGGTTTCCAACATCCTTTTCATAAATCAGAGTCCCTAAACACTACTCATTATTCCTTACCTCATTATACATATACATATTCGTCGACACTTCTTCAATATTTCATCGTGAGAAATACGTAGCATAATAAACATTCCTCAACAACATAATACACATTGTCGTCGTAATAATAACATCATAACACCTCAGTCAAATCTCAAAATCGTCGTAACTTCCTCCAATAATTTCTGAGCCTAAAAAAATTCTCTGCTCATTTCAATAGTGTCATCTACCTCAAACGTACTTTAAAATCATGCACCCTTACGAAATACGTCATTCAAAGCTCTCATAGTATCACAATGATTCCGAAAAATATGAGCGTTTCTCAAAGTACAGACAAAATACAGTTTCATAAGTGTGAAGTTACCCAACTGTGTATTGCGTAAACATGTGTCACTGATGTAGTAAAAAGAATGTTTGTTTCTCTGTCAAATAATCAGATAGCTGTGTAATTCTGTGTTAGAGAAATATGGTACCGATGTGTAAAGTTGTATAAGCAAATACCATATTAGCTAGGGTTCCTTGTGGTTGCCACACACATGGTACACAAAGTAAGCGTGTACCCCCCTGAGGATTAATGTAATTATACCCTCAGGTGTTACAGATTACACCAGTGGAATGAAATATATCACGGAAAACTTTCTTTGTAATTCAAAAATCTTTAAAAATAGATGTTTTAAGTATAAAATTGATCACTGAAATGCGTGTCCTGTAGCGCTAAATGTGCATCTTGTTGTAAGATAATCTCTGTGGAAGTGTCGTAGTTATTTTCCTCCGAAAGCTAAGTTCTGCAGAAGTCGATGTACTTACCTCATGATAAACAAAAGTGAAATGCTTTGCGTATAGATGTCGTAGTTATTATGCTTATTGTTGTGATGATGAAAGTACTGTGCTGTAACGTATTGTTGTGCTATGGAAAAGGCTGTCTCCTTGTAGCTATACCACAAAAGTTACTAATAAAACATATTTTGATTTCCAGAAGAATTCAGAAAACTGTGCAGATATAAAACAGATACACCGCAAAAGCAACATTGTAAATTGTCACTCATTAGTAGCGTCGTGATATTATATGGCAAAGACAAAGTTAAAAGGCAGATTATCTGTCAATAAATGGTTTTACATGAGAAATGTGGTGCAATCCTTTACTCTTCCTAGTACGCAGACTTTCAACTTCAAAGCAATTATCATGTTGTTTACATCGGTAAAGAATGCTAAATCTTTTCTCAAGGCTAGCGTCTTTGTTATTTTTCCCTGAGCCAGCGGCCGCACGCAGCTGCCTGCTGTGCTAGTCATTGTCTGTCTCTTTGTTGGCGCGCGCCGTTATTGGGATTTGGAGACCTAACTTCTACAAATTCACCGTGACGAGAGGGCCCTGCTCTGTTTGAATCCCGCCAGTTCTGATGCAATTCAGGTCTCTCGTTACGATCATATCGTCTGTCGTCATGTCGGTAGATTCCATAGTTTCTTTCTTGTCGGTCACATGGTGGAGAATTTCTCCCTGAATCGTAACTGCGCGCTGGTCCGTTGCGTCTAAAGTTATTCTGTCTCCCTTGATAGTATTTATTTTGGTTCCCATATTGTCTGTTTCTCTTATTGTCTCTGTGATAGTCATTACCACGGAGAGGTGATCTTTCCCTGTAATTATTACTACTCTGCCAACGGTTGTCATACGGGTGGTGTCTGTTTTGGTCACGATTTGTGTTGTGAGAATAGCCTTGTCGTGTCAAGTTATTACTTCTTTCATCGCGGAATTGCGACGGATGTGACCTGTAATTGTTGTGTTCCTGGTTTCGCGTTCCGCGATTGTCAGTGTCAATTTCTAATTCTTGTAACAGTCCCTGAAATGCTTCAATGTCGTCTTTGCAACGTCCTGCCAAAATAATATGTCGTAAATGTTCAGGCAGTTTGATTAAGCAAATGCGGATGAGTTCTGAGGGGCTGTATGGGTTTGAAAGATACTGATTCTTATGCAACATGTCTTCAAAATATTTCATAAGACTGGAAAATTCAGATTGTTCGAAACGTTTCATCATTATGATGCTATGTTTTACACGGTCTTGTGTGGCTTGAGACCAATATGCTGAGAGGAAGGCATGGTAAAACTCTCCTTCACTGTGGCAATCGTGAATTACCGATCGCATTCTTACAGCTGGTTCATTCTCCAAGTAGCCACACATAAATTCTAATCTGTGTTCCAACGACCAGTTGGGAGGAAAACAATGAGAGAATTGATGGAGCCATGCTTGTGGATGAATGTCGTTGCCAGAATTCTTAAATGTTTTGAATTTACGGGTAGTAATGAACAGCTTATAGTCAAAATCATCATGTCGGCGAGTCGCATATCGGTCATTGTTAGGTCGTGTCGGCCGTTCCATCTCAAAATTCGGTGCACATTGCCAATTTCTTTCATAACTTCCGAAATGCCCTGTGTTATTATTTTGTGGTTGTTCCGTATTTCTAAGTCCCTCTTCCCTTATTGGGGCGCGAGTGTCCTCTGAAATACGTAATTCTTGTATTACCTGTGTCAGCTGATCTTGTACTTCCCGGATTTCTCTTTGGTGTTGTGTATTAATTTGATTCTGATTTTGTTTGAATTTTCTTATTTGTTCATACTCTTCTGTGTCAGTGAAGGCTACGGGTCTTGTGTCATTCAGATCATCATCTACCTTTGTAGATAAGTTAGTGACCTGATCCGAAAGTTCGGCTACTTTCTCCGATAGTGTACTTATTTCTTCAGTGTGTTTTTCTGAACCAAGTTTCAGAGTATCTACTGTGTCCTTAAAGTTTTCCTGAGTTTTTGCAAGTTGCGTAACCGAATCGGTAGATGCAACTGAGTCAAATTTAGCTTGCAAGGTCTCATGATTTTCATGAACAATAATTTGCAGTTCTTTTATGGCTGCTTCGTGATTCTGTAATGCATTTTCATGCCGCGAAAAAATAGGTTGAAAATGCTCACAAATTTGTGTTTTTACGTCATTACAGACTTTTTGACATTTCGATTCAATGTTATGTAACTCAGTAGTTAAATCTTCACGTGTTTGTTCAAGTGTTTGTTCCAATGAGTCTAACTTTTTAAGATTTTGTTCCACTGTGTCTAACTTTTTGAGATTTTGTTCCACTGTGTCTAACTGTTGCTGTGTTTGTCTCTGATTTTGTTCCAATGTGTCTAACTTTTGCAGCTTTTGCTGTGTTTGTCTCTGATTTTGTTCCATTTGTTGCATTAGTTGTAATAACAATGCATTAGTGTCTGGAATCTGTTCCTCTACTCTTTTCGGCAGTGCATTTGCACCGGCAACATTCACATTTTGACAAGCTGAAAATGTGTCTTGACTTATTTGAGAAAACGGTGAGGACGCAAAACCTGAATCTACAGTATTTGCAATATTGTGTTCTGTCATTCCCGATTCCTGAGGCGAGCTGTTGCCGACCAATTGATCGATAACGCTTCCCTGTTCACTACCTGTTTCACTGTCTACACCATTGTTTGCCGCCCGCTCCATTTCCCTATGCGCAATTACCAAATTACTACTTTGAACATCAGTTAATTCATTACTCGGTGGCGTTAACACACTGCTTTCATTTTCACTGTCATTTCTCAGTTTACTTTGGAGCCTAGTATTACGTTTTTCACACGCCATTATTGTCACAGTATTTCACACGACAACACAGAAAAACACAATTTGAAGATCAAAAATAAGAGAACACATTAACATAGCACTGAAAATAATATCTAGTTAACTGCAAGCGCAGCTGCGAAATACTTGGTGCAAATCTACATGCATGCCACAACTGTTTTACTGTACAACAATGAAAGACTGCAACTACAAAGGAGATTTTCTCTACAATTACGCGCTAGCAATAAACAAAATCTACACTAATTACACAAACTACAACAAAAAATCAGAAGATTCCAGTGAGGTATCCTCGGCTAAGGGTCGACATATGAAACTTCCCCTTTGAACAATTATACATGAGACTGTGCTTATACTGACACACAATATTTTGTTAGCGCAACGCAATCTGACTTTCAAAATTCCCTACAAAAGAATGGCCCTGACTAACATTAAACTATACCTTTCACAAATCACTTACCTCACAAAAATCTTCGCTGCTCAAGCTACTGCAATACAGCGAGCGCCACTACTGCCAGCTAAATAAAAGATTCAAACTATGGAAGGCACTAACTACTGATAGGGATAGTTAGCAAATGAAAGATATTAGTAGAGAACAAATAATGTATTTACCTTGATATCATCATATATAAATATAGCAGTTCATGCCAAATTACAAAACTCCGCCATCTCTCTCCCCACATCCACCACTGCTGGCGGCTCACCTCCAACTGCGCAACGCTACGCGCTGTTCACAGCCAGCTGCCTAACACTACAATGGCGAGTATTACAACAATGCAAAGCAGACACAGACTGCCCACAGCACAGCCAGTGATTGTCATACAGAGGTGGCGTTACCAATAAAAAACCTAAACAGCCTACTTACATAGAGAAAACATAAACAGCCTACTTACAAACTGTTTCATAGAAACAACGGCAAAAGTGCTGCTTCTCTTCGCGAGTATCGACGCACTGAAGACATGCGGAGTGGTCGTCTTTTCACATCAGATTGAAAATCGAGATTCGGAAGTTCAAATTAACTAGCGATTTGGGAAGAGGCCGTCGGTCAGTTGCGCCACAAATTGTTGAAGAAGGTACACTTGCAATGGCGCAGAATGTTCTCCCATGCCAAGAACTTCCTCTACAGTTTTTACCCCTATAGCTCCCTCTGGTATCATGGACCGTAAATATGGTACGTAATTAGCAAATATTATCATCCCATTTGGAAATTAAAATGTGTTTGCTTCTGTGGTTTACTCACTATTTCCCTTTCGCGTTTCTTTACAAATCTTTGGTTCAAATGGCTCTGAGCACTATGGAACTCAACTGCTGAGGTCATTAGTCCCCTAGAACTTAGAACTAGTTAAACCTAACTAACCTAAGGACATCACAAACAACCATGCCCGAGGCAGGATTCGAACCTGCGTCCGTAGCGGTCTTGCGGTTCCAGACTGCAGCGCCTTTAACCGCACGGCCACTTCGGCCGGCTACAAATCTTTCCTCGAGGTTTCTTCGTCCTACGAAGACTCGTATTTAATGGGGACACTCTCAAATAGCAAAAGTTAGTATAAATTCGAACACAATTTCGGAGCTCTTGAACCAGTCCCCTAAAAAGGAGTCTCGGGCATGAACCTATCATAGAAACCTTGACTTAACTCTTCATTCACATTAGGAGAAACGCCCTTTTATAGTACCTATAAAAGATATATCGTGTGTAACAAAATGTTATGGCCAAATTTTCAGCAGACATTCCTCACACGTAGAGGAATAAAATGTATTACATCGACATGGGTCCGGAAACACTTCATTTCTATTTTAGAGCTCATTTTCAACTTCTCTTCATAGCAACATTAATCATGAGAAGCACAGAAACAGAACGTACCAGCATTACAAGGCACGTTTACTCACATGAAATTTAGTCACATTAAATTTCGTCACTGTGTATAGTAGGTTGTAATTCTTAGGTTTACTAACTTCATTGCCCTGCTAGCGTCGACCACGTGGCATCAACCGTTCAGTGTCCATCACGTATTTCGTTTTACGCTATAGTGCAGTGAAAGTGTACCTAAACGCGGTACAAAGGCACTCACTGTCCCGTTGTATTATTGCGTTGTCAGTACTTTGTCCAACCTCCGTTCTTCCAAATAATCTCAAAATTCTCTTCAGCATTGATTTTATTAAGGTTTGTAGTTCTTACAGTGAAACTGTCACCTACTCTTCTCGTATCGCTCTTTTCAGCTCACATACGAGGTGTGACTGGAAAGTTTTAAGAATGGGCTTGTAATTGTACGGTAGTGGTACTTACATGTTACTGTGATGCCTCTCCTTCAAAATAATCCACTTCTGACTAAACACACCGACTCCAACGGTGTTACCACTTTTGGAAACATTACTGTAGAAGTCCGCAGGGGCCAAACCAGGGGAATATGGCGGTTGTGGAAGCGCAGGAATGTTGAATTTGGTAAAAAAAATTCAATGATGGTGAAGGCACGATGAGCCGGAGCATTGTCATGGTGCAGCACCGAACTCCTGCCTTTCCACAATGCAGGCCTTTTCTTCTGCACCTTTTCGCGCAAACCCTCATGGACATATTTGTTGTATTCCTGGTTAATTGTCTGTCCTCCAGGGGCAAATTCATGACGGACAATACCGGTGGAATCTATTTCGATTCCACCGGTATTGTCCGTCATGAATCACCAACATTGTCTTCATCTTCAACAGACTTTGCCGTGCTATTCTCGGTCGTTGTGAACCTGGGATCTTCCACTGCGAAGACTGCACTTTTGTTTCAGGATCATATCCATATACCCACGATTCGTAACCTGTAATAACCCTATTTAACAAATGTGGGTCATTTTTAGTCCGATTAATCAGTTCTTCGCACACTTCAAGTCGGTATTGTCTCTGATCACTTGACAACACTTTTGGAATGAATTTTGTGGACACTCGACGCATGTTCAGATCTTCTGTTAAAATTGACTGAACTGCATAGAAACTTAAATTAAGTTCATCAGCCATCTCCCTAATAGTAAGTCTACGATCAGAGTGCACTAAGTTGCCAACTTTCACATTTTCATTCGTTTTGGAGGTGGAAGGATAGCTGGACTGTGGTTCACCTTCAAATGATTCGTAGCCATTTTTAAATCTTTTGAACCAGACAAAAACATTTGACTGGCTCATACAATTATCTCCAGAAGCTGTTTTTAATAGTTCGTAAGTCTCAGAAGCTGATTTGAACCGCCAGGGTAGCCGAGAGCGCTGATGCGCTGCTTCCTGGACTCGGGTAGGCGCGCCGGCCCCGGATCGAATCCGCCCGGCGGATTAACGTCGAGGGCCGGTATGCTGGCCAACCTGGATGTGGTTTTTAGGCGATTTTCCACATCCTGCTAGGTGAATACCGGGCTGTTCCCCACGTTCTGCCTCAGTTCGACGACACACAGACTTCTGAACTTGTTCGCACTATTCCATGACTTACACTAGATACATACAGCTGGGGTACACTACTTCCGTCCCAGGGCGTTCGGGGTGGCGGCAGGAAGGGCATCCGGCCACCCTCTGCCACTAACATTGCCAAGTCCGTACTAACACGGTCGACCCTTCGTCCCTGAAGGATTGAGGCCTACAGGAAAAGAAAAGAAAGTCTCAGAAGCTGATTTCACGGTTTTAAAACAAAATTTCACACTAACTCGTTGCTACGTTTTTACGTCCATTTTCACGCAGACAGACTCCGGCAACAAGCCCTAACAGACCCGCACTCAACCAGATGGCACAACGAACTGAATAAAGGAAATGCAGTTTCCTGTCAGAGGGCGTTCGAGAATAAGGCAGTGACTCACTCCCACCCTCCGTGTACCTGCCCGCCAAACAAGTAAGCAGTAACGGATCCATTCTTAAAACTTTCCAATCACACCTCGTACGAGCTCAAATTGCCTTCCATTGCGATAAACACGCCTTGCAAGTATTCCCCAAATATTTTCCACGGGGTTCAGATCCAGACTACGTGCAG
This sequence comes from Schistocerca serialis cubense, assembly GCF_023864345.2. Lineage (NCBI taxonomy): Eukaryota > Metazoa > Arthropoda > Insecta > Orthoptera > Acrididae > Schistocerca > Schistocerca serialis. The sequence goes on along the minus strand of NC_064641.1, from coordinate 328,351,909 downwards.
GGCAGGGTAAGACATCGGTATCTTCATCTTCAGACCACTTTTCTGTTGTGCAGAAACCTGTAAACATGCATTATCTTGTTGAAACGTTAAATTTTCGTTCCCTAGGTCCTCATACATTCTAATCCATTCTGTCCCTAGTGCATCATTATAAGTATACATATTAGAGTTCGTTCTACTGATCACGTAGGCAAAGCGTAATTTACCGTTACCGCAAAAGGCTGCCTAAATCGTAATACTTCCACCAACAAAATTTTTGCTCATTCTTACCTCCTGCTCTGTTCTCAGATCCTGCCAGCCAAACTGAAATTCATACGGGCTATTAAAGTTCAGTATCACGTCACTGAAGAGAACTTTAACCCATTCTCAAGTCTACGATATATGTTTTTCAGCAAACTTACATTCACCCTTTTTATGTTTGTCTCAGAGCAGGTTTCTGCAGTCGTTTCTTGAATGTAAGATGTTTTGATTTGATAAAATTTGTCGTACATGTCTGGTAGGTACCGACGAAGGTAAACCAGCAACAAGTTGAGAGGAATAACTGTTTGCGGCCCTTGCTTTGCTCAAGAGTAACCGTTTCGATTTTCCGCTTTTCCCACATTTTCCAATTTGGCCATATCATGCTCCGAATCTAACGAAATTTCTAATCACTGTACCTGAACGGTTGATCTTCTTGGCGATTTGGCAATTAGGGAGTCCCATTTCCTTCTACTCACCGATTTCTGCTTTTTCATCGCATAATAAATGTTGACCACATGGCTATGTCACAGTCGTGGTTTATGCACACTGTCACTGATGGTGTCTATTTCCTATCTGCAGGAAAGGCACCTGTGCACATACTAACACCGCACAGAGCCGACTGCCTTTATACCGAATTCCATCCTCTGACACTGCAGTTGTTGACGTCTTGTTATAGACTGAGATGACAAAAGTCATAAGATATCTCCTGATACTGTGTCGGTCCTCCTTATGCTCGGCGTAGTGCAGCAACTCAACGTACCATGGACTCAAGGAGTCGTTGGAAGTCCACTGCAGAAATATTCAACCATGCTGCCTCTATCGCCGTCCATAATTCCGGAAGTGTTGCCGGTGTCGGATTTTGTACACGAACTGATCTCTCGATTATGTCCCACAAATGTTCGATGTAAATCATGTCGGGGGACCTGAGTAGCAAAAACATTCGCTCGAATTGTCCAAAATGTTATGAAATGACGCACTGTCATCCATAAAAATTCCACCGTTGTTTGGAAACAAGAAGTCTGTGGATGGCCGCAAATGGTCTCCAAGTAGCCCAACATAACCATCTCCAGTCAATGATAGGTTCAGTTGCACCAGAGGACGCAGTCCGTTCCCTTTAAACACAGGCCACACCATTATGGAACTACTACCAGCTTACAAAGCGCCTTGTTGACAACTTGGATCCATGACTTCGTGGGGTCTACGCCACATTCGAACCCCTACCTTAGTTCTTACCGACTGAAATCAGGACTCATCTGACCAGGCCACGGTTTTCTAGTCGTCTAGGGTCCAACCGATGTGCTCACGATATCAGGGGAGGCGCTACACGCGAAGTCATACTGTTAGCAATGGAACTGACATCGGTCGTCTGCTGCCACAGTCCATTAACGCCAAATTTCGCAACACTGTCATAACGAATACGTCCGCCGCAAGTCCCACATAGATTTCTGCCATTATTTCAGGCAGAGCTGGTTGTTAGGACTGACAACTCTACGCAAATGCCTCTACTCCTTGTCGTTTAGTGAAGCCCTTCGACCACTGTGTTGTCCATGGTGAGAGGTAGTGCCTGAAATGTGGTACTCTAGGCACGCTTTTGACACTGTGGATCTCAGAATGTTGAATTCCCTAAAGCTTTCCGAAATGGAATGTCCCATGCGTCAAGCACCAACTATCATTCCGCGTTCAAAGGATATTAATTCCCATTGTCCAACCATAGTCACGTCGTAAATCTTTTGACAGGAAGCACCTGAGTACAAACGACAGCTCTATCAAATCTCCGCTCTTGTACACCATGTGTAGGCGATACTGCCGCCATCTGAATATGTGGATATCGCTATCCCAACACTTTTGTCACATCAGTGTATACTGTACTAATAACACCAAATGCGATACCATCTGATTGCATTTGTCTGTATACTGTATTTCATACTATTGCATATAGACTGTGAGCAACTATTCCAACCGACAATGGTAATTTTCCTAAAAGTATCGATGCCTTTGTACTTATCTTCACTACTGTAAGGGCTTCCCAGCTCTATCTGCAGCAACTTGTGGGCTGGCCCTCAGTTGCCAGTTAACAGTTATGGCGAATAATTTTGACATAATAAACAGTTTACTTATTCTTTCCGTCTGTCTCGTTTTCATTTGACTAGCCCTTGCATCAAGTGAGCTAAAATATGGAAATAAAGCGTTTTAGGACCCGTGTCCTAAGAGAATTTGAAAACTCTTTCCCCAAGAAAGAAGTTAAATCTAATTAGAAGAAACCATGCAAAAAACCTTGGCTTACTAAAGGACTAAAAATATCTTGTAACCACAAAAGGGAACTGTATCTAACAACACGAAAGAGTAATGACCCAGAAACAGCCAAATATTGTAAAAACTCTTGTGCTACATTAAGAAACGTTATTAAAAAGTCCAGAAGTATGTGCATCATGTCTGAAATTAATATCTCTGATAACAAGATCTAAACAATTTGGAATATTATTACAAAGGAGACAGGGCAACCAAGAGTACATGATGACGGCATCACCATCAAAGTGAATGGAAACTTGATAAACAACAAACCGGAAGTCGAAAACATTTTGAATAATCATTTTTTAAATATTGTAGAGAAAATAGGATCTAAATGTTCATTACAAGAAGCAAGGCAGTTAATGGAAGAGGCCTTACCTACACCATTTGATACATTTGAAATTCCACCCACCTCTCCTTCTGAAATTAGGAAGATAATAAACTCTCTCAAGAATAAAAGCTCACATGGAATTGATGGCATTTCCAACACGATAATAGTTGTTCCCAAGAAATAAGTGGGATTCTTAGCCACTTATGTAATAGCTCTCTGAAGCAGGGTATTTTCCCAGGTACACTGAAGTATGCCATTTTTAAACCACTGCATAAAAAAGGGGATACGTCTGACGTCAACGACCACCGACCAATCTCTCTTCTGACTGCCTTATCCAAAATTCTTGAAAAAGTAATGTACTGTAGAGTAGCTTCACACCTTTGTAAAAATAAAGTTTTAACAAAATGTCCGGCTGGTCCCGGTGGAGGTTCGAGTCCTCCCTCGGGCATGGGTATGTGTGTTTGTCCTTAGGATAAATTAAGTTAAGTAGTGTGTAAGCTTAGGGACTGATGACCATAGCAGTTAATTCCCACACGATTTCACACACATTTGAACATTGAACAAAATGTCAGTCTGGTTTCCAGAATGGTTTTTCAATGGAAAATGCTATATATACTTTCACTAATGAAATATTAAATGCTCTGAGTAACAGGAAGTCACCCATTGGGATTTTTTGTGATCTATCAAAGGCTTTTGACTGTGTAAATCATGGAATACTTCTAGATAAGCTCAAGTACTGTGGTATGAATGGGACAGTGCTCAAGTGGTTTAAATCATACTTAACTGGAAGAGTGCAGAAAGTTGAAATAAGCAGTTCACATAATATGCAAAAAACTGGTGATTTGTCAAACTGGGGAACAATCAAGAATGGGGTGCCACAAGGTTCGGTCTTGGGTCCTCTGCTGTTCTTAATACATATCAATGACTTGCCATTCTGTATTCACGAAGATGCAAAGCTGGTACTTTTTTGCTGATGATACAAGTATAGCTATCACTCCCAACAGACAAGAATTAACTGGTGAAATTGTAAACAATGTTCTTCAGAAAATCATTAAGAGGTTCTCTGCAAATTGGCTGTCATTAAACTTTGACAAAACACAGTATATACAGTTCCACACAGTAAATGGAATGACACCATCAACAAATATAGACTTCTATCAGAAAGCGGTAGCTAAGGTAGAATATTCAAAATTTCTAGGTGTATGTATTGATGAGGGGTTGAACTGGAAAAAACACACTGAGGATCTGCTGAAACTTTTGAGTTCAGCTACTTATGCTATTAGAGTCATTGCAAATTTTGGCGATATACATCTGAGTAAATTAGCTTACCACCCCTATTTTCATTCTCTGCTTTCGTATGGCACCATATTCTGGGGTAACTCATCATTGAGTAAAAGAGTGTTCATTGCACAAAAGCGTGTAATCGGAATAATTGCTGGAGCTCATCCAAGATCATCCTGCAGACACTTATTTAAAGAGCTAGAAATCTTCACTGTAGCCTCACAATCTAGATATTCACTTATGAAATTTGTTATTAACAGTCCGAAGGAATTCAAAAGTAATAGCAGTGTACATGGCTACAACGCCAGGTGAAAGGATGATCTTCACTACTCAAGGTTAAATCTAACATTGGCCCAGAAGGGGGTGAATTATGCTGCCACAAAAGTCTTTGGTCACTTATCTAATAGTATCAAAAGTCTGACAGATAGCCATATAGCATTTAAAAGGAAATTAAAAGAATTTCTTAATGGCAACTCCTACTACTCATTAGATGAATTTTTGGATATAGTAAGTGCGTAATTTCCCCAACCCCCAAAAAAAGATAAAAAAAATTAAAAATATTAAGTGTCATGTAAAATTTTGTGCAATGTAATATCTTGTATAGACACCTTTTATTAACCTGACACGTTCCACATCATTACGAAGTGTCATGTTCATGATCTATGGAACAATTACTAATCTAATCTCTAATCTAATCTGTCCATATTATACACTCTCTTACTCTACGTGTCAGGAATGTTTCCCACAAGTTTGGGCATGCCTCTTTGCTTATTGTATTTGGCTACCTGCGCCATCATAGTGAATGCCATCTCGATGATGTTCGCCAATTTCTGTGATTCGCTGTGTCATCCTGGACAAACATCTTCATATAGAAGATTATCACTGCCCAACCACTGTCGTCTGAGACCTCATCCAGGTCAGTGAATGTCTGGTGGACTGTTCTCAAACAAACTCAGAATATTTCTGTGAACTCGGGATACAGTTAGAGTGTGTGATTCTTCGTGCAGACTTATTACACCAGGAAGTCATAATTTTACATCAATTGACCTGAGGATTGCCATCCCTGAAAACAGGACTGGGTAATGTGATCGTCCTACCGAGTTGACTGTTACAGTGGTTAAGGCGTTCAACTCGCATTCCAGGGGTGTGGCCTTCCCTTCAGGCCAACCATATTTAGATTTCTTAAAACTAACAGCGGAATGGTTCCAACTAAAATGCCACGGGCGAATTTTTTCTCCCTCGGTATAGCTGTAGTGATCCAAGACATCTGCCACTTCGACCAAACGATTCGCTCTTGCGTACATAACCTACAGCCAAAACTTCACACAACCTTATCCATCTTGCATCACCTATTGTTCGCAAGCTTCCCGCAAGGTTCCCTGCCGTATGCGATGGACACGACACTACACATTTTTACTGGGCCAATAACGAGAGATTTCTGTTGACGTACCACCCTCCAGCCCTCCGAGATACACGGCACGTGCCTCTTCACCCAAGGTACACAGACAACAGACTAGGCAGGTTTCAGCATGTTCCTTGCCTCAGTTCCAGATGCAACTGTGATGTAATTACATTTGCAATGTTCGTTTAGTATCACTACAAAAAGGACAAGCTTCGATTCCCTGCGGGAACATCTATCTCTAAACGAAGTCATTTTTATCTAAGAACATAAACACGTACCGTTTGGCTCTGTTTACCTTGTCCATCTTTCTGTTCCTTGTCTGATGTGAATTACTTGTACGTAGATATGGCTGCCACTTTCTGCTAGCAAGCCAAAGACGTTGACTGACTTTTCTTTCTCCGTTGCATCTGCCTTGTGGCTCATACTATATGCTATGAAAGAAACAGGCATCACGTTTTACTACATCCACGGGCGCACTGAATAAAACGATTCCCGTGTAATTGTCCTCCCGGTCTTTTCAATCCATACCACTTAGTTGGTGGCGGCTGTTATTTTTACTTTCAAAATAGCTGGTGACTTTTTTTTCTGAGAACTTAGCAGGGAGCAAGTGGCAAATTTTACTCAATATATTTAAGGGTTACGTACTGGGACTCCATGATCCTCGTGGCTATGGAGTGCTTGGCCCTGTTCATGTTGCACACCGTCACGGCTGGAAACGGCAGCACGTTGAGCGGCGTGGCCGTAGGGGACAGCGTCACGATCACGGGGTCGTCCCACTTCTGGTACAGGATGGTGATGTAGTACGTTGCGGCCGCCACCGCCAGCAGAAACGACAGCAGCCAGAAGAACCTGCAACAACTGTCGTGCAGATGTCTGTGCCGCAAAAAGACATTTCTGTGGAATCACTAAAGCTACAACAATGTATTTCAGGCACAATCAATTCAGTGTTCTTTGCAATCTATATGACATGACTTCTTCTTTTGCGTTAATGTTTAATGGGGCGTTGATAATGAAGTTACTTGTGGTGTCACCGCCAGACACCACACTTGCTAGGTGGTAGCCTTCAAATCGGCCGCGGTCCGTTAGTATACGTCGGACCCGCGTATCGCCACTATCAGTGATTGCAGACCGAGCGCCGCCACACGGCAGGTCTAGAGAGACTTCCTAGCACTCGCCCCAGTTGTACTACCGACTTTGCTAGCGATGGTTCACTGACAAAATACGCTCTCATTTGCCGAGACGATAGTTTAGCATAGCCTTCAGCTACGTCATTTGCTACGACCTAGCAAGGCGCCATTACCAGTTACTATTGATACTGTGAATCATGTACCGTCAAGAGCGACGTTCACCATTAATGGATTAAAGTTAAGTATTCCACCAGCTAAGTCCGTTTTTTCTAAATTCTAATTTCCTTGTCCTGTTCCAGACCTCACGCCAGCCTGCGTGAGCTAAAACGCGTGCCTTTCGGCTTCCTGTACTAACACGGTGTTGGCTCTCCTGCCAACCACAACATTACTCACAATTTAATTTCGAAGCTCTTGAAGTAGCAGTTTCCGCAGGCAAAATTATTGGGTTTCAGTACCGACTTTTATGAAAATAAATTCTGTAGGTAGTAAACATGTTTTTAAGTACCATTAATATTTGCTTTAACAAAATTAGGCCTGAAATCAGTTTTAGTCTGTTGTTGTCACTACCCTTAAATTTTTCGACATTTTTTGGGTTACGTTGGACCACATTACATTACTGTGTACAGGTAACTTGTCATCTGCAACTCAGTGATGTTACTGTGAATTTTGCGGGCGAATTAACAAATAGCTTTATCTATATACATAATTTTATTGGACGAAAATATTTCGTGACTATATTTTGTATTAACGTACAGCCATTTTCGAGATATCTGTTCGTAGCTTTTGAAATTCACACCCAAATGCGACGCCTGTCTTTGGAAAACTTCACTCTCGTGTAACAATTTTATATTTTTACAGCCGGCCGCGGTGGTCTAGCGGTTCTAGGCGCGCAGCCCGGAACCGCGCGACTACTACGGTCGCAGGTTCGAATCCTGCCTCGGGTATGGATGTGTGTGATGTCCTTAGGTTAGTTAGGTTTAAGTAGTTCTAAGTTCTAGGGGACTGATGACCACAGATGTTAAGTCCCATAGTGCTCAGAGCCATTTGAACCATTTTATTTTTGCAAGAAATAATGTTTCTGTTGCTGCTGTGTGCCCACTCCCCTTCCGTTTGTTCTCACATCAGTTTGGCATCAAATTTAAACTTTAATTACCTACTCTGCCCTTGCTCTCTCTCTCTCTCTCTCTCTCTCTCTCTCTCTCTCTCTGTGTGTGTGTGTGTGTGTGTGTGTGTGTGTGTTTATATGTTTCCGTCCTCTATTCAGTACAGTTCCTTCACTGTGTTAAATAGTGCGCAGTTGCGTAGAGTAGTGTAGCCGTTTATAATATGTTTTCTCTCTGCTAATGCTATGTGGAAGTTTTCCCGTAGTGAAAATTCATATTGCAGACCGTGGCTGGATTTTAGTGTTTTTAATTCTGTTTCTGCTTTGGTTGGATGACTGTTGTAGGCTATTAAGTGGTCAGCAAACGTGCTATTGAAGCTGTTACTTTTTATAACTCTGCGGTGTTCTGAATACTTTGTTTTAAAATCCCTGCGTATTTGTAACACTTGTAGTGACTGACTTGAGTTGCACGTAAGTTTGTATATTCCTGATCTGTTGAATTTATTTGTGTCAGCACAAAAGGACTAAACCAAAAAGGTAACGCTCGAGACACACAAATTGATAAAACAACAACCACTATTAGGAATATAGCAGCACTAAACTACTTTCAGTTCAACAAAGAATTTTACTCCCAACGCGCAGGACTGCCAGTGGGCTCACCGAATACTGTCCTTTTAATGATTTTTGAAACCAAAATACATGTAAACAAACAGGTCACAAGTAAACCACATTAACAATAAGTTCTTACACAACAACACAACACAACACAGAGACAATGACTAAACACAAGACACAACAGCGCAAGAAGTCAGGTACAAAACAAAGTGGCACCTATTCACCTACAGTAATAAAATAGTTCACAGACTAGGAGACATTTTAAAGAAACAGGAACTTTAAATACACTACTAGCCATTAAAATTGCTAGACCAAGAAGAAATGCAGATGATAAACGGGTATTCATTGGACAAATATATTATACTAGAACTGACATGTGATTACATTTTCACGTAATTTGGGTGCATAGATCCTGAGACATCAGTACCCAGAACAACCACCTCTGGCCGTAATAACGGCCTTGATACGCCTGGGCATTGAGTCAAACAGAGCTTGGATGGTGTGTATAGGTACAGCTGCCCATGCAGCTTCAACACGATACTACAGTTCATCAAGAGCAGTGAATGGGCGTATTGTGACGAGCCAGTTGCTCGACCACCATTGACCAGACGTTTTCAATTGCTGAGATATCTGGAGAATGTGCTGGCCAGGGCAGCAGTCGAACATTTTCTGTATCCAGAAAGGCCCGTACAGGACCTGCAACATGCGGTCGTGCATTATCCTGCTGAAATGTAGGGTTTCGCAGGGATCGAATGAAGGGTAGAGCCACGGGTCGTAACACATCTGAAATGTAGCGTCCACTGTTCATAGGGCTGTCAATGCGAACAAGAGGTGACCGAGACGTGTAACCATTGATACCCCATAGCATCACGCCGGGTGATACGGCAGTATGGCGATGACGAATGCACACTTCCAATCTGCGTTCACCGCGATGTCGCCAAACGCGGATGCGACCATCATGATGCTGTAAACAGAACCTGGATTCATCCGAAAAAATGACGTTTTGCCATTCGTGCACCCAGGTTCGTCGTTGAGTACACCATCGCAGGCGCTCCTGTCTGTGATGCAGCGTCAAGGGTAACCGCAGCCATGGTCTCCGAGCTGACAGTCCATGCTGATGCAAACGTCGTCGAACTGTTCGTGCAGATGGTTGTTGTTTTGCAAACGTCCCCATCTGTTGATTCAGGGATCGAGACGTGGCTGCACGATCCGTTACAGCCATGTGGGTAAGATGCCTGTCATCTCGACTGCTAGTGATACGAGGCCGTTGGGATCCAGCCCGACGTTCCGTATTACCCTCCTGAAGCCACCGATTCCATATTCTGCTAACAGTCATTGGATCTCGACCAACGCGAGCAGCAACGTCGCGATACGATAAACCACAATCGCGATAGGCTACAATCCGACCTTTATCAAAGTCGGAAACGTGATTGTACGCATTTCTCCTCCTTACACGAGGCATCACAACAACGTTTCACCAGGCAACGCCGGTCAACTGCTGTTTGTGTATGAGAAATCGGTTGAATACTTTCCTCATGTCAGCACGTTGTAGGTGTCGCCAACGGCGCCAACATTGTGTGAATGCTCTGAAAAGCTAATCATTTGTGTATCACAGCATCTTCTTCCTGTTGGTTAAATTTCGCGTCTGTAGCACGTCATCTTCGTAGTGTAACAATTTTAATGGCCACTAGTGTAAGATACAGAACTGACAACCCAACAAAGAAAATCTCAGAACAAAGGAAACACCCAAAGATAAATTCAACTGATCAGGAATATAAGAACTTCTGTGGTACTCATGTAAGTTAGTACACATGTGATAAATATGCAGGAACTTTAAAACAAGGTATTCAGACCACTACAGAGCTCTAAAATGTAGTAGCTCCAATAGCACATTTCCTGACCACTTAATAGAATACAACCATCACCCAACAAACGTAGAAACACATTCAAAAACATTAAAATCTGGCCACAGCCCATACGATAAACCGACGACTACTACATACAGAAGACGTTAACTGAAGAAAAACGCATTATACATTCTACACTACACCATGACGCACTACGTAACATAATAAAGGAACTGCACAGAGAAGACGACAGACGACACAAACTCTCTCCTCCTCTTTCTCTCTCTCTCTCCCTCTCTCTCTCACTCACTCACTCACACACACACACACACACACACACACACACACACACACAAACACAGAAACACACACACACACACACACACATATATATATATATATATATATATATATATATATATATATATATACTCACACACATACACACACAGGGAGAGGGGGAGGAGGGGGAAGAGAGGAAGGGAGAGAATAGGGAGGGAGAGAAGAGGAGGGGCGTGGGGAGGTAGAGAGAGAGAGAGTAAACGAAGTTCAGATATGGCGCCAAACTGATGTGATAACTAGTGGACATCAGCACTGACTGGACTGACAGTAGCATCAGAAACATTGCATTATGTATAGTGAAAATTTGTTACCTGTAAGTAAAGATCAGAATGAATATTTCGAAACTAATTATAAGTAATCCAAATATGGTCACAAAACATTTTCACGCAATAAAATAACGTTTGTAGAAAATGCGATTTGTTAATTCGCCAACCAAACTCACATAACATAACTGCACTTGATAAGTTATCTATATATAGTAGTCTTGTGATGGTTCTGCAAAACCCCAAAATGAAGAAAAATTTAAGGCAATGTCAACAATGGAAAGAAACTGATTTTAGGTCTAATTTCGTTAGTATAAGAGAAGGACTGGTGATTTTTATCATGCATTTAAAACAAAGTATTGGTCAAGTAACCTACAAAGGAGGATCAAATTTGGGTTATTTGGACCATAAAACATACAATGACAGTTGAGATGGAGACAGAAACTTTGTTGAATACCATCAAAATCAGACTTTGTGTATGGATGAAACTGTAAATAAAATACATTTAACAGAAGTACTAATAACTAGATTTCCATATGAAATAATGGAAATATTAGTTGGGAAAAGATGGTCTCACGCTCAACAATTATTAGAATTGTTACATCACCTGCGTCACTTAAATAAAGCAAAAGAAAAACTGGCAACTAAAATGTCAAATTGGGTTGCATTAATAGCAACCAGACTTAATTAAACAGCGGTAAAGCTAGATTCTGAAGGAATAATACAGCATGTTATCTTGAATGGAGAATCATCGTCAGATGCAGAAGTAACATCAGGTGTGTCCCAGGGGAGTTCATGTTGTACGTTAATGATCTTGCAGACAGTATTAATAGTAACTTCAAGTTTTTTTTACAGATGATGCAGTGAAGTACTATCTCAAAGATGCTGCATAAATATTTAGTCAGATCTTGATAAGATTTCAACGTGGTACAGAAATTGGTAACTTGCTATAACCGTTCAGAAAAGTAAAATTTTGCACTTCACAAATCGAAAAAACATAGTATCCTATGACTATAATGTCAGTGAGTCACTGTTGGAATCAAATATTTCGGTGTAACACTTTGTAAGAATATGAAATGTATGATCACACAGATCATGCCTTGGGGAAAGCAGGTCGTAGACTTCAGTTTATTCGTAGAATACTGGGAAAGTGCAATCAGTCTACAAAGAAGATTGCTTAAAAATCACTCGTGCGACTGGTTCTAGAGTGTTGCTCCAGTGTGTTGGACCCATACCAGATAGGACTAACCTGGGATACTGAATGTAGGCAGGGAAGGGCAACGCGAATGGTCACACGTTATTCAGAGCTGAGGAAGCTCGGCAGTTAGCTCGACTCCGCACGCTGGAGGCTCAAAAAAACGATCGCCGAAGATATGACGCGAGCCACCGCCCTGTTGTCTACCAGCCTGATGACCTCGTCTGGATCTTCATTCGTGTTCGGAAGGTTGGTCTCTCTGAGAAGCTCCTCAGTCGCTACTTTGGACCTTATAAGGTTTTAAGACAGTTTTCTTATGTTACGTATGAATTTGAAGATTTCGACCCCGACACAAGACGACGAAAGATCAGAGATACGGTCCCCGTCCTTCGAATGCAGCCCTGTAAGGATCCTGCAAACCCAGGAGAAATTCGAAGTTCCAGCGACAGGCAACAAGCGGAAAGGTGACGAGGAGCGTAGCAGCAAAAGAAGTCATAAGAAGATCACCGCCATGGCGAGAATCAGTCATCAGTAACATGCAGGGCCAATGACGCGTTCCCGGACCAGGAAGACGTAACACCGAGAGGCTGTTCTCTTAAGAGGGGAGCAATGTCGCAGAAGAAGCTGAGTAGCACCGTGGTGTAGTGGTTATGACACTAAACTGTTCCATGGAGGGGCGTGAGTTCAAAACTCCCGTGGATTGTACAATTTTGATTCCTATATTCGGTTCGAGTACATTTTAGAAGTATCCACAAATGTCAAGAATCATTCTACTGGAATGTTCTGCAGCTGTATATATACTGTATGTGTTCTGCGGTTAAAGGCGCTGCAGTCTGGAACCGCAAGACCGCTACGGTCGCAGGTTCGAATCCTGCCTCGGGCATGGATGTTTGTGATGTCCTTAGGTTAGTTAGGTTTAACTAGTTCTAAGTTCTAGGGGACTAATGACCTCAGCAGTTGAGTCCCATAGTGCTCAGAGCCATTTGAACCATTTTTTTTTGTTCTGGCCGGAGGCAGTTCGCTCCGCGCTCTTGTATGTGCAAGTGTTGAATAAACATTCGTTAAGTGAAGTTAGTGTTCGTCATTCTTCATCATTTTCTGTACCTCGTAGCGAATTATTCAACGTTCCGTTGCTGACACACGGTATGCTCTCTGGATTGTTGGTTGATGGTCTCCAGTGTTAATCCGGTGCTTCACCGTCGATTTTTCTAATTTGTTCTTCACCTGTGGATTAAAGCATTCAGAGAACTCTTGAAGAATAACAAGTAGCTTCTTCTGATGTTCCCTAGGGAGATCTGGTGATAGTCGAGCTAAAAGATCTTGTCTCGTAGTGGTGGCACTAATTTCACCCACAGACTCGGCATGAGAGGTTTCTATGACGCTTAGCTGTTCGGCAGTTAACGGCTCAGCCTTTGCTCCGCACATGCGTCTTGGAAGGATCTGCTGTTCTCGGCGACAGTTAACTACCCACAGTTCACAGAATCCCTTCTTAAACGAGACGACAGTGGCTGGAATGACCACGTTATTCTTCAGTGGTATGCTTCTCTTACATTCCACTTCGCCGGCCGGAGTAGCTGAGTGGTTCTAGGCGCGACAGTCTGGAACCGCGCGACCGCTACGGTCGCAGGTTCGAATCCTGCTTCGGTCATGGATGTGTGTGATATCCTTAGGTTAGTTAGGTTTAAGTAGTTCTAAGGTTAGGTTAGGTTAGTGTTGTTTAACGTCCCGTCGACAACGAGGTCATTAGAGACGGAGCGCAAGCTCAGGTTAGGGAAGGATGGGGAAGGAAATCGGCCGTGCCCTTTCAAAGGAACCATCCCGGCATTTGCCTGAAACGATTTAGGGAAATCACGGAAAACCTAAATCAGGATGCCTGGAGACGGGATTGAACCGTCGTCCTCCCGAATGCGAGTCCAGTGTGCTAACCACTGCGCCACCTCGCTCGGTAAAGTAGTTCTAAGTTCTAGGGGACTGATGACCTCAGAAGTTAAGTCCCGTAGTGCTTAGAGCCAGCCATTCCACTACAAGATCCATGGGTTGATGCATGGTGTGACACATGACAGTTACCTTTCTAGCACTGACTGCATAAATGATCACTTCATCCAGTACACATAGTCTCCACACACTCTGATACGCATCTTCCAGTCCACAGTATCTCATCTCGTCTAGCATAATTTCGAAAGACCACAATCTATAATTGCCTGAGAAGCTTTCGAAAGGTCCCATCCGAGAATGACGTCATGACTACACACTTGCAAGACGATGAATTCTAAGGGCTGTGTACTCAGCGCCTCCAACAGAATAATGACACCTAGAAGAAGGTGTAAGGAGATGAATGACGAACACTAACTTCAATTAACGAAGGTTTATTCAGCACTTGCACATTCAAGAGTGCGGAGTGAACTGCCTCCGGCCAGACCACGTACAGTATATATACAACTGCAGAACATTCCAGTAGAATGATTCTTGACATTTGTGGAGACTTCTAGAATGTACTCGAACCGAATATAGAAATTAAAATTGTACAGTCCAGGTGAGTTTTGAACTCACGACCCTCCATGCAACAGTTTAGTATCATAATATATAATTTAAAATTGTACAGTCCATATGAGTTTTGAACTCACGACCCTCCATGCAGTAGTTTAGTATCATAACCACTACACCACAGTGCTACTCAGCTACTACTATATATATAAAAATTCTTCAGTGGTATGCTTCTCTTACCCTTCAGTATGTAGATGCGCTCTACAGATTTTAATAATAAAGAGTGATCTTTTGAAGTGTGGTCGCATGATACTTTAAATAAGTTAACGTGGGCAGGAGGCGCTGTACTCCGTCGAGTTGAAAACTCATTTTTTTGGTGTCGTCTTTACTTACTAAATTCGCATCTAAAAATAGGTATAACATCCAAGAAAATTTAGAAAATTTAAAAAACAATGATTCTGTAACTGTAGTGTAGATTTCACATAAAGTCGGGATGAAGTACATGCGTGTACTGGCTATTGGTTGTACTGGATACTGAAATTAAAAGAAATTAAATGAAATTGGATTCCTGGCTCATAACTAAAAATAAATTGCGCTTCGATAACGTTTTGTTAAACTAAGACTAAAGTTACTGGAAAATAATACCCTGAAAGGCTTTTCAGGTGAGAGCAAACATATAGAACATACTCTAGGTAGCTGTTACTGCGGACAGTTTAAGTGAAAGAGTTCTAGTGGTATCACGACTATCTAGTTTAAAAATGGAAACAAATTTTGTTTTTAAAGACAATTGCCTAAGACTGAAGGATACAGTTATTCTAGATGGGTTATAACTTATACATAACTAATTTAATTTGGCAAAGACAAAAAGGAAAGGATATTACAATTATTTTCATAACAGAATGTCAGTGTAGATAATAAAATGCATTGCTCACTTCGCTTGTAGCTTAATCTCTGTGACATAGTAATAAATTTTACACAAAAAGATAGAAATTTTCACTGGATAGAAATTTCGTAAATAAGTAATTATATTTTCTATTGATATTGACTTAATATCGATGAGAGAAGAGTTATACTTTTAATATCCATTCCTACATTAACTTTAAATGAGCTTAGTCTAATAATACACTGGTACTAGTCTGCAGTATAGAATTATAGAAGCCATTCTGAAATGTACCTTGGCTTTTACATCAGTACTGAAGCATCCTGTAATCTTGAGAAGATTATTCTTATTTAATGTCAGCCACATAGCTAGCCATATATGTCGACAACACAGGATCATAACTTACTTGGGATGAAAGATATTTTTACACGTGCACAACTTCGTATATAAAAATATTTGTCATAGATAAAATGCACGAATAAGTAAGTCCAGTTGGAGGGATGCTGCTGCTCTCAGCTACTCAACACTGATGGGGTACAGAGGACACCATCACCCTCCAGGCCTACTGGAGGCTTGACCCGGGTGACTTCGACACAGTTCGTCATCCGCCTTCGAGTAGGTAGGCAACGTTGTTGTTCCATCCACTCCTGAATCTGACACCAATTCTGTTGGTTCCTGTTTCCCAATCAAAGGTGAGAACCGATCCCTGCGTGTCAGTGAGTACCTGAGATGGACCTGGCTCGAGATTGCTGAGCGCAAATCTTCGTCATCCACAACAGCACTTTGGAGATCGATGCCTATAGCTGAAGGCCACTGGACCACACAGTCAACGGCCACTCTGTGACGCACTGTGTCTACTCAGTGTTTTCGCCAGAAGTAGTTGTTGCGAAATGTTACGAACACAGGAAACTAACAGGTATGAATAGAGTGGAATTACAGGATAGCGGAATAATAACAAATGGTACGACTTGTCTCTTAGCAAGCATGACATTTCGCCTACCTGCTACGATCACTGAAATGACACACTTGTATGGGAACAACCTATGTTGTACTTGCCCGACAAGCCGCTAGAGGTGCTGGCTTCCCAAAACTTGACCTTCCTGAATTATATCCTGAATACAGTCTGTCTATGCTCACTAGACGAACTAGCAGAAACGCAAAGAGGGAGAATTACAGCCCAATAAATGTTCCAGCACACACAGGAATAACGTGATAGATATCATAGTGACATCTACCAGCGCTGTAGAGGTTTTGATTGAGGTTTGTGTAATATACTTCTGTTTTAAACGAAACTCAGAGCTCCGTTCAGATTTGCCTGTGCATCAGATACCCGTTGATTGGTTTGTAAATAAACGGGAGTTCATGCAAACTAATAGATGAACCTATAAATATGGGAATAATTGTGTTAGTGAGTAAGAAATGACTTCTGCAAAGGCGTTCTTTACCGATTCAAAATACCAGCCATTGAAAATCATGTAAATTAGCTGTATGGTAGTGGAAGAGTAACGGAAGTTGTATAATGTGTAACTACTCGTGCGGAATGCATGGGTTGGATAAAAAGTAGTTGAAACACTGTTATAATTCATAACAGAATTTATTGGCAGACTTTCACTGCATTACACGCCCTCAATGTAATCGTCCCTTATTCCGATCACGTTCTCCTCAAACAGATGGAAGGCGTCGTACCCATCAGCGCGGTTACCTCTCTTTATGTCTCTCAAGGACCGCCTTAAGACTTGGATGCGTCTTCTCTTGTTCTGAAGCGCCTGCCACGAAAAGGATCCTTCATTTTGGTGAATACGTCGTAAACACGTGGACTCTTACCAGGTGAATATGGTATATTATGTACCAGTATCTCTCCTCCCCCCTCCCCCCCCCTCCCCCCCCCCCCCCCATTTACTCTGGAGGATGCAGTGCCGGGAAGGTGCCACCGCGTTCTTCTCAATATGGAACGAAGGTGATGTCGCAAGAAATTGCAGTAGTAGACTGCAGTGACCGTCTGTTAGGGTGCATAAACTGACCTGCCGTATTTTCACACAGTAAACATTGTAACTGACTAAAACACAGCGGTCACCGCACACTGCATTATTTCAAATGACATTCTGCTGTCAGCCACAGACAGCACACATTCCATTTGACGAACATCCTTCATGTTACGGCAGCGTACGCACTACATTTTATCCAACTCTAGTATGTAAGATGTGTTTATTATGGGTACCCCAAATAAATATTAGAGACAAATTTTATGAAGGAAGGGGGAGAAATTATGCCCCAGGATAATATTCCCGACAGAGATTCTTCAAAGTTCTACTTCGGCGGCTGCCGGCAGCTGAACCGTCTGTGTCAGTGACTAGTAGACTGCCAGCTAGGGAAAAATGCTGAGCAGACTGCGGCAAACATGGAAGCTATAGCAACACAAGGGAGCACTGAGCACTGAAGTCTGCAAGTAGAGCATATGATAGCTTGAGAGCCGAGAGATACCGTAACACTATTGACAAAGCAGAATTTCGTAAGAAAGGCTAGGTACAACGCACCTTGAATCAGGTGTCGAGCCAGCAGAAAAGAGCTTTTGGAAGGTAACTTGCGAAAGTCTGAAGTCACAAGGAGAGCAAACAGCGAAGGAAAAACCAGGATACATAATGTCATAGCCATCCCTATCGTCGCAGAGCGCACGGGAAGCGCCAGCTGTCCAGCAAGAGAGGAGTCTGTGGAGGTCTACCCTCGGTATGCCTAGCTGTCTTTGAACGTCTATGGAGTTATGAGTTTGGCTGTGAGGACGCAGCTACCGCCAGCTGCACTACCATCTCCTGAGACAACACTGATGGGACGCAGAGTACTTCATGACCCTCCAGGCCTGCTGGAGGCTTTACCTGCGTGACCTTAATGCTGTCCATCATCCACCTTCCAATGGTTAGGCACCACTGCTGCTCATCCCATTCGTGGGGCTTACACTAGTGCTGGTGACTTCTGTTTCCTAAACGGGAACGGAGAACCGATCCCAGGGTGCCAGAGAGTACTTGGTCTGGATCGGGGACGAGACTCCTGAGTACAAATCTTCCGTGTCCACGAGAGCACTTTGGAGATCGATACGCAGAGCCGGTGGCCGCCGGATTCCGTGGTCTACGGCTGCTCTGTGATGCAACAGCCGCCACCTGACGGCCCTGTGCTCGTGTTACTGCAAGCTCGCCAGCATTCCAATGCTGATGAGGTGCTACTCCGCGGGTCTGGTTGGGGCACAGTGTTTTGGAAGACAATCCTGTATTACTGCCCAATAAATGTGTTATTGTCAATGATGCTTTCCTGGCACTTTTAAGAGTAACTAGGACCTCACCATCATATCCCTTCCGGATCTCTCCTGATGACTGTAGGAGTCTGTAACCAGATTACTTCGATACTCATATGGTGCTGTGTGCTCAGGTACCTGATTTTAATTCTACGTTCTTTTTTGGTTAATCCATTCAGTCCAAACTGTTGTTTATCACTGTACATGAAGTAATAATGTATATCGTTTATACGTGCATTATGATTTCATCAAGTTATATGATGTGGAATGCAGTGTAAACAAAGTTATGATGATGTTTCTAACTTTTTTTCCTTTGTACTTACATTTTGTATGAACCATTTTATATTGACTGTTTATACAGTGTTATTTTCTTAGATGTGGTTCCCGATGTATTACAGATCTGAATAAGTCTAATTGCTGTAGCTGAAACTAGTTACCAACTAAAATGTTATACTCACGACCTTGACTAATAAAGGATTTTTCTGAATACACTTTCATTAAACACAAATCGTTTATTTCCAATTTATCTATGACAAATAACAAAACTTATATCACTTCAGATAACACTTTCACACAATAATTTTTCTTTCACTTTTTTCTTTCCGGAAAAATGTACGCCGAAAGCTATGCGCTGTATAACACTAACAAATTATCCTCTTTCTGAATATAACATTTCACCTGCTGAGTTGGGTTTCCAGGCTAGCAAATGAGATGTTAAGGTACACAAAATGAAAACTAGACATCGTCGATGCGTCCTGTCTGTATTGGTACAGTATGAAGCAATGTATGTCTAATGTGAGTATTGTGTACACTATTTAGACGAAAGAAATCAAGCAGTGTGGTACTAGCCTTTTACAATGTTCAATAACTTCTTTGTAAAATAGTATTATACACTAAGGTTGAACCACATAAATTAACAAGGGTTAAAACAAACTGACCTTGTATTTTGTACTCTCCATCCAAGTATCCTAAATTAAGTTTCCCCTGGCTTCCCTGAATTACTTCAGACACATGCCAGGATGGCTCCTACCACAAGGCCGCCACCGATTATGCAGCCCATCCTTGTGTAACTAGACCTCTAAGTGTGTAAACGTCTAAGTATGTAAACGCTAGTGCACATCACTTACGCAACGTTTGTAATTCTCAAATTGTAGTACGAGTATCATGATACGCCCAACATCCTTGTGAAAGCGATCCTTTTCTTCTGAGTAATCAGTCTTCTGGCTGGTTTGATGCGGCCTGCCAGGAAATACCCTCCAGGGCCAAGCCAACCTTTTCATCTCGGAGTAGCTAATGCACCCTAACTCCTCGATTATTTGCTGGATATATTCCATTTTCTGTCTTCCTCTACAGGTTTTGCCCTGTACAGGTCCAGCTAATACCATGGAAGTTATTCTCTGATGTCGTTAACAGATGTCCTACCACTCTATCCCTCCTTCTTGTCAGTGTTTATCACTTATTCATTTCCTTGCGATTCTGTGGAGACGCTCTTCATTCCTTACTTTATCAGACCACCTAATTTTCAACATTCTTCTGTTGCACAACATCTCAGATACTTACATTCTCTTCAGTTCCGGTTTTGTCGAAGTCCATGTTTCCTTACGATACAGTATTAAGCTCCAAACATACATTCTCAGAAATTTCTTCGCCAAATTTTGGCCTATGTCTGACACCAATAGACTTCTCTTGAGCAGGAATGCCCTCTTTGTCAGTACTATTTGCTCTTTGTGTCCTCCTTGCGCTGTCCAACATCGATCATTTCGCTGCCTAGGTAGCTGAATTCCTTAACTTCTTCTATTTCATGATCTCAAGTTCCGATGACAAGTTTCACACTATTCTCATTTCAACTACTTTTCATTACCTTCGTCAATCTTCGATTTACTCTCAATCCATATTCTGTATCCATTAGACTGTTCACTCCATTCAACATATTCTGTAATTCTCCTTCACTAGCACTGAGGATATCAATGTCATCAGCCAATCTTATCATTGATCTCCTTTCAACCTACACTTTAATTCCACTCTTGAACCCTTTCATTGCTTCTTCGACGTATAGATTGAACAGTATGGACGTAATATTACATCCCTGCCTTACACTCTGTTTAATCCAAGCTCTTCGTTCTTGATTTCCACGCTTACTGTTGTCTCTTCGTTGTTGTACATGTTGCCTATTACCCGTCTTCCTCTGCAGCTTACCCCTACTTTCCTTAAAATTTCGAACATCTCGCACCATTTGATATTGTCGAACAATTTTCGCAGTTCGATAAATCCTTTGAACGTGTCTTGATTTTTCTTGCCTCCATTATCAACTGCAAATTAAGAATAGCCTTTCTGCTGCACTTACCGTTCCTAAAGCGAAACTGATAGTCATCTACCAGATCATCAGTTTTCTTTTCCAATCTTCTGCAAATAATTATTGTCAGGAACTTGGATGCATGAGCTGTTAAGCCGATTTTGTGATAATTTCTCGCCCTTGTCGGCTCCTTCTAGCTTCCGAATTGTGTGGATGATGTTTTTCTGAAAGCCTTTTTGTCTAATATCCAATCTCACACATTCTACACATCAACGTGAATAGTCGTTTTATTGTCACTTCTCAACAACTATCTTAGAAATACCAATGGAATGTTATCTACCCCTTCTGCCTTGTTCGATTTTAATCCCTCAAAGGTCTTTTAAATTCTGATTCTAACACTTGGATCCCCTATGTCTTCCCCGTCTACTCCTGTTTATTCTTCTATCACGTCGTCAGACAAGTGCTCTCCCTCACGGAGGGATTCGGTGCACTCTTTCCAACTACCAGTTGTCTCCTCTGAACTTACCAGTGGAATTACTAGTACACTCTTAATGTTACCGCCTTGCTCTTAATTTCGCTTAAGGTTGATTTGACTTTTTCTATAAGCTGAGGCAGTCCTTCCGACAGCCATTTCTTTTTCGATTTCTTCACACTGTTAATGCAGCCATGTAACCTTAGCTTCCCTGCACTTCCTATTCATTTTATTCCTTAGTGAACTGTGATTCTGGACTCCTGAATTTCCCTGAACATTTTTGTACTTCCTTCTGTCGTCGATCAACTGAAGTACGAGGACCGTTCAATAAGTAACATAGCACATTTGTTTTCTACGCTAATTTCGGCTCAAAAATATGTAATTTGTTGTGGGATAGCCGGCCGCGGAGGCCGAGCGGTTCTAGGTGCTTCAGTCTGGAACCGCGCTACTGCTACGGTCGCAGGTTCGAATCCTGCCTCGGGCATGGATGTGTATGATGTCCTTAGGTTAGTTAGGTTTCAGTAGTTCTAAGTCTAGGGGACTGATGACCACAGATGCTAAGTCCCATAGTGCTCAAAGCCATTTTTTGTTGTTGTGGGATATCGTGGAATATTCCCGCTTCAGCCCCTATAGTTCCATGGGGTTCCGATACGTGGCAGCGCTATGCGTAGCCTTCAAATTGGTGTATGTAACGGAGGTGCCTACCAAGCAGAGAACTGGCATTGAGTTTCTGTTGGAAGAAAACCAAGCATCGCAGATATTCTTAGATGCTTTCAGAATGTCTGCAGAGGCCTGACAGTGAACCAAAGCATAATGAGTCGTTGGGCTAGGCGTTTGTCACCATGGTAACAAGGCTGCACAAACCTGTCCGATCTCCCGCGTTAGACTGGCCGCACACAGCTGTGATTCGTGCAGTGTTGGAGCGTGCCGACGTTCTCATTCTAGGCATACGACGGATCCTAACCGGCTTTCAGAAAGAAATGTGATTCATTACTTATGAAACAGGTCTCGTATATTTTCTGTTATCCATGGCTGCTTCGCAGTTACCTTCCTGGTACCTACGCTTTTCTTTTCAGCTTCTGTGATTGCCCTTTTCAGAATGTCCATTTCACTTGAACTGAACTGCCTACTGAGCTATTCATTATTACAGTGTCTATAGTCTCAGAGAACTTCAAGAGTATGTCTTCATTCCTTAGTATTTCCATATCCCACTTATATTCTTCCTGTCAAATCTATTAAACTTCAGGCTACGCTTCATCATCACCGAATTGCGGTCTGAGTCTATATCTGTACCTGTGCACGCCTTACAATCCGATATCCGATTTAGGAATCTCTGAATGATCTTACGGAACCAAAGTGGTATCTTTCAGTATCTATCGGTCTTTACCAAGTGTACTTCCCACTCTTCTGATTCTTGACAAGATTATGCGCTATTACTAGCTAATATATATTGCGGAAACCTGTCCGATCTCCCACGTTAGCCCGGACGCACACAGTTTGTGATTCCTCCAGTGTTGGAGCGTGCCGACGTTCTCATTCTAGATGATCGACGGATTCCAACCCATTCCTATTGCCAAACCCCTATTCTCCCGCAACCTTTCTTCTATTCTTCTCCCTACAACCGCATTCGATTATTCTATGCTTAATATATTTTCATCTCATTTTACGTACTGAATTACCCGTTCGCTATCCACATATACTTTTTCTATCTCTTCTCTTCTGTCTGCGACGTCGGCATGTATACCTGAACTATTGTCGGCGTTGATTTTCTGTCGATTTTCATGGGAACAACCTTCTCACTAAACTCTTCACAGTAGCTCACTCTCTGCCCCACCTTCTATTCACAAGGAATCCTCCGTTATAACATTTTCTGCTGCTGTTGATAATACCCTATAATCGTCTGACCAGAAAGCCGTATCTTCTTTTCATTGCACTTCACTGACCACCACTTTATCTAGATTGCCCTTTTGATATTTTCTAGATTCCCCACGATGTTCAAACTTCTGACAGTCCACGCCCCGACTCGTAGAACGTTGCCCTTTCTTTGGTTACTCAATCTTTTTCTTATGCAGTCTCCTCCCGGAGTTGCGAATGGGGGAATAGACCCGAATCTTTAGCCACTGGAGAGATGAGGACGATTTTTCAGTTGGAGACCACATGCCCTGTGGATACACATTATGCGTCTTTAATGCAGTGGTTTACGTGGCCTTCTGAATCCTTATGCCGTTGACAATTGCTGATTCTTCGCCTTTTAAGATCAGTGTCCTACCGCTAGGGCAGAAGAGTGCTCTGAAACTCTACCCGTGCCTCCATCCTCTCTGACAAGGTCTGTAGCAGAACGAGGGTGACTACTTACGCCAGAAGCTTTCGACCGCTATTGCTGATGATTTTCATTCAAAACTTAAACAGTGGCGAGATTGGAACCCGGACCCATGACGGTTTGATTAACTCTCAAAATTGCTTCCCCTGGACCATGGGTATCACAGGTGATTTTTCAGATAAATAATATCACTACCTCTACTACATATAAATATTTTTATCTGATACAAACAATTAAAAGGCTGGATAAAATATTATTATGGCAGAAGTTATTTAAAATTATTATGAGCGTATTTTTTGGATAGAAGAGTGATACATTCGGTCGTGTGGCAGAAGGGGCATATGGAGAGAATAATGGTAGTTGCCTAAATGCCTAGTCTAGTGTTGATAATAATGTGATAACGAGTATGAGTGTGACATTAAGCAGTCTTAAAGATACTAGGGTTCTAGCTTTTATCTATGCTTTCGTACTCCAGTCTTCTATAGAAATGTTCCTTAATTAGAAACTTACAAATGATCAATCTGTAGACTTTTTCTGTACCTTTAGAGCCTAACTGTCCGGCAAGACAATGTTGAACTTCGACCAGTGCTTAAGGAGATGGATGCACTGTTTCGCCCCTGCAGTTCAATAAATACATCGAGGAAGCAATGACGATACTAAAAGAAAGGTTGGAGGGTGGGATTAAAATTCTGGATGAAAGGATATCAATGATAAGATTCGCTGAAGACAATGCTATCCTCAGTGAAACTGAAGAAGAAATACAAGACATGTTAAATGGAATGAACAATCCGATCAGTAGAGAATAAGGACTGAAAGTAAACCGAACAAAATAATGAGCAACGGCGGAAGTTGGTTCAAATGGCTCTGAGCACTATGGGACTCAACTGCTGTGGTCATAAGTCCCCTAGAACTTAGAACTACTTAAACCTAACTAACCTAAGGACATCACACACATCCATGCCCGAGGCAGGATTCGAACCTGCGACCGTAGTGGTCGTACGGTTCCAGACTGTAGCGCCTTTAACCGCTCGGCCACTCTGGCCGGCTCGGCGGAAGTGAAAACAAAATAAAACTAACATGAAAATTAGTGAACAGGAAACAGAAGCAAAAGAAACCATGACGGACGGAGCAAGGAGGACATAGAAAGCAGTTTAGCACAGGCAAAAAGGACATTTCTGACCAAGAGACATCTACTGATATCAAAGACACACTATGTGATGAAAAGTATCCGGACATCCCCAAAAACATACGTTTTTCATATTAGGTGCATTGCGCTGCCACCTACTGCCAGGTACTCCATATCAGCGACCTCAGTAGTCATTCGACATCGTGAGAGAGCAGAATGGGGCGCTCCACGGAAAAAAAACGGACTTCGAATTTGGTCAGGTGATTGGGTGTCACTTGTTACATATGTCTGTATGCGAGATTTCCACACACCTAAACATCCCTAGTTCCATTGTTTCCGATATGATAATGAAGTGGAAACGTGAAGGGATACACACAGCAAAAAGCGTATAGCCCAACCTCGTCTGTCGACTAACAGAGACCACCGACAGTTGGAGAGGGTCGTAATGTGTAATAGGCAGACATCTATCTAGACCATCTCACAGGAAATCCAAACTGCATCAGGATCCACTGCAAGTACAGTGACAGTTAGACGGGAAGTGACAAAACATGGATTTCATGGTCGAGTGACTGCTCATAAGCTACACATCATGTCGGTAAATGCCAAATGACGCCTCGCTTGGTGTAAGAAGCGTAAACATTGGACGATAGAACAGTGGAAAAAGGTTGTGTGGAGTGACGAATCATGGTACACAATGTGGCGATCCGATGGGAGGGTGTGGGCATGGGGAATGCCCGGCGAACGTCATCTGCCAGCGTGTGTAGTGCCAACAGTAAAATTCGGAGGTGGTGGTGTTATGGTGTCGTCGTGGTTTTCATAAAGGTGGCTTGCGACCCTTGTTGTTTTGCGTGGCACTATCACAGCACAGGCCTACACTGATGTCTTAAGCACCTTCTTGCTTCCCACTGTCGAAGAGCAATTCGGGAATGGTGATTGCATCTTTCAACACCATTCGGCACCTGTTCATAATGCACGGCCTGTGGTGGACTGGTTACACGACAGTAACATCCCTGTAATGGACTGGCCTGCACGGAGTCCTGATCTGAATCCTATAGAACACCTTTGAGATGTTTTGGAATGCCGACTTCGTGCCAGGCCTCACCGACCGACATCGATACCTCTCCTCCGTGCAGCACTCCGTGAAGAATTGCCTGTTATTCCCCAGGAAACCTGCCAACACGTGATTGAACGTATGCCTGGGAGAGAGGAAGCTGTCATGAAGATCAAGTGTGGGCCAACACCGTACTGAATTCCAGCATTACTAATTTAGGGCGCCACGAACTTAGATACTTTTGATCACATATTGTAGGAATCAGTTTGAGGAAGAAACTTCAGAGAATATAAGTTTGAAGCATAGCATTGTATGGAAGTGAAACACGGACTGTGCAAAAACGGAAGAGTACTCAAACATTTGGGATCTAGTATTACAGAAGAATTTCGAAAATTAGGTGGGCTAATAAGGTAAGGAACTAGGAGGTTCTCCAGAGAATCGGCGAGGAAAGGAACATATAGAAAATACTGACAAGAAGAAGGGACAGGAATGTTAGGGCATCTGATAAGACATCACAGAGAATGTAATACATCCAGCAAATAACTGAGAATGGAGGGTGCAAGTGCTACTCCTAGATGAAGAGGTTGGCGCAGGAGGGGAATTCGTGGCCAGTATCTGAAGAATAATGACTAAATAATATATAAACAAATTATTTTCCTAGAGGTTTAAAGTCGAATAAGCAACGATTTGTTGATATAGATGGCGACAATCATGTATTACAGAGGTGCCGGCTTACCTCTCGGCCAGGTGCAAGTGGTTGTCGCCGACGTACTTGAGGCCGTGCAGGGTGCTGGCCTGGCAGTATTCTCGCGCGCCGCGGCCCCAGCGCGCCAGCCGACTGGAGGGTAATGGTGAGAGCGGCGGCGGCGGCGGCGGCGGCGGGGACGGCTGCACCAGACTGCAGCCCACCCAGGGCACCGGCGGCGGCGGCGGCGACGCTGGCTGCCACGGCGGCACCCGCTGCAAACAGGAGGCCACCAATCACAGCGCACCTCATGCTAAGGGAACGCCAAAGGTGCTGCGCTCCAAAGGAACACCGTCCTAGAGCTACGGTACTTGCTGAGTTGTCCAAGACGCAAGGTGGCCAGCGCCAGTCACCATATGTGGGTCTGGTATCAAAACCACTATAGTTCTAGGAAACGGGGCTCACTCCTAATCTTTAATACTCACTTATAATAAGACTTTGGAGAAATCACTCCTGCGTTGTCACCGCGATAGCTGAATGGTAGCCGGCACGTCAGCTCAGCGTGTTTGGTCAGAGAGCTGCTAGGCCTCTGTAATAAAAAATTGAGTGGAACGATCAACAAACGAACTTTAACGGATGTCATGTGACGTCCCCAACGACCAAACACAACGATCAACAACGAGAAAAAAAAAATGGTCAGCGTGACGGACTGCTGTCCTAATGGGCCCGGGTTCGATTCCCGGCTGGGCCGGGGATTTTTTCCGCTCAGGGACTGTGTGTTGTGTTGTCTTCCTCACCGTTTCATCCCCATCCGGCACGCAGGTCGCCAAATGTGGCGTCGAATGTAATAAGACCTGCACCAAAGCGGCTGGACCTGCCCCGTAAGGGGCCTCCAGGCCAGTGACGCCAAACGCTTATTTCTATTCACTTCTGCATTGTACTCTCCTGTAATTTGCACGAGGGGCGTTCAAGAATTAATGCAGCACATTTGTTTTCTCGGCCAATTTCTGCTGAAAAAATACGGAATTTTTTGTGGGACGTCGTGGAATATCCCCGTGTCAACCCCTATAGTTTCGTGAAGTTCCGATAGGTGGCGGTGCTATATCTAGCCTTCAAAGCGGCGTCTGTAACGGACGTTCTTTCCAAGCAGGGAGCAGTCATTTAGTTTCTTTTTGCGGAAACCCAGAGAATCTCAGACTTTCATAGGCGTTTACGGAATGTCTACGGAGATCTGACAGTGAAAAAAAGCACGGTGAGTTGTTGGGCGAGCCGTCTGTTATCATAGATACAAGGTCGCGCAAAACGGTCGATCTTCCGGATGCCAGCCGGCCCCACACAGCTGTTACTCTTGCAATGTTGGAACGTACGAACACTCCCATTCGACGTGATCGACGTATCACACTCAAACACCTCGCTGCACAGCTGTATGTCTTGTTAGTAGTGCCGACACAGTCGTCCACCAGTTGGACCACTCAACGTCTGTGCCCACTGGGCTCCCTGCCGCCTGTGAGAAGACCATAAACAACGACGAAGGACCATCTGTCCAGAATTGCTTTTGCGTTACGAGACTGATCGTGACAACTTTTGTCGAACATCGTCACAGGACATGACGTGGGTTCATTACTTAGATCCGCAAACAAAGCGGCAATTCATGGAGTGACTCCACACCACCTCTCCTCCGAAGAAAAAGTTCAAAGCCTACCCTCAGCCAGTAAAGTCATGGTCACAGTCTTCTGTGGCTCCTAAGTAGTTATTTCGCTTAATACGCTCCCTCATGGTGCAACAATCAACTCCGAATTTTATTGTGCTACCTTCAGGAAACTGAAGAAACGACTTCGGCGTGTTAGTCACCACGGAAATGCGAACAAACTTCTCCCTCTCCACGACAATGCAGGCCCTCACACAAGTCTTCCCATCAGCGAGTAGCTCATAAAACTTCATTACACTGCTGTTCCTCATCCACTCTATAGCCCGGATCTCGCACCTTCTGATTTCCATCTGTTTGGCACGATAAAGGATACAATCTGCGGGAAGCAGTATGTGGTTGATGGGGAGTTCATTGATGCAGCAAGACGTTGGCTCGGATGTCAACCAGTAAAATGGTAATACGCAAGCATAGAGATCCTCCCAGTAAAGTGGCGTAAGGCAGTCGGTTTATGTTGAAAACCAGGGTTTTGTGGCCAAGAGAGTGAAGAATAACATCATGTATTGAAATCCAGAATAAAACCAACCTGCTTTCAGAAAAATTACTTATGGAAAACGACTCCTAACAACATCCTGATGGGGTAACACGAATGATTCTCAACTAAACAGTGACAGGTCGTCACTGATATCTCACAGACAGATCACACATGCTTATATTTAACCCTGCTCTTAGCAACAGATCCGTTTGCACTGCAGGTTAAAGCAGCTGTTTCATTGAATCTGTTCTACAAATAATAACCCTCAAAATGTAAGAGCAGGTGACACAGAGTGAATAACTTGACTGCAAAATGTATTTCATTCTTTAATTGTTTGGTTACAAACAGTGATGGTCAAATAAATGTTAATAATTAAAACCAACTGTAAGTCTTAAAGAAGTACGTAGGTTGTATTATATAGTACAGAGTACCCAAACAGATCTAAAATACCTACGAAATACCTACGAAAATTTCTCAATACAGTCACGGACACGAGGGTATTTTTGAATTGTAGCAGCTCACCCATAGCAGTACTCATTCAAGGGAGTACATTTCCACACATACTGTTTGAAAATTAATTACGAAGTCATTCTGACTTGTGAAATGTTTAAGTGGCACCCTACAATTTAAAAGTTGGTTCTTCTTCTGTAGCTGATCGTCCGCAGCTCGTGGTCGAGCGGTAGCGTTCTCGCTTCCCGCGCCCGGTTTCCCGGGTTCGATTCCCGGCGGGGTAAGGGATTTTCTCTGCCTCATGACGACTGGGTGTTGTGTGATGTCCTTAGGTTAGTTAGGTTTATGTAGTTCTAAGTTCTAGGGGACTGATGACCATAGATGTTAAGTCCCATAGTGCTCAGAGCCATTTGAATTTTTTTGTAGCTGATCGTGTTACTGTGTACAAATCACACCCTCAAAATAGAAAATGCTGCACAACGTCGAAGTTTATTGCTAAGATACAATTCATTACTTGGTAAAAATTTCAACACTTACGAAAGTGTCTGGGTTGAATTATATTTTGACCTGCTAGGAAACAAAGTTCTACTACCTCTTTCGCACTGCTTAAATTTTAACAAGCTCCGAAGTCGAATTTCTAACCTCCTCTAAGCACTAAAACCAAATAGACCACGAGGCTCGGAACATGTTGCCTTAAATACTCTTGCCTCCTCCCCACACAAATTTACTTCAGCCGCACAGCGCTAACTTTGGATAGAGGCCATTTACTGAAATACAGAGCCTCATTGCATTAAGCTTATTAGAATAGAATTTTTTTTCTTTCCATAACTGTCAGTGTGAGGCCAAACTACAAAGTCTATCAGTCATTCACAAACACTTTTGAGCCGTGGAAAAAATTGCTGTTTTGAAGAGCGCACCGCAGCGCGTAGTGCGAAGCAGTTGCCCTCCGTTTCTGGCGGTGGCGTCGCTGTGGCAATCGCAGCTTTGGTGTCTCCCTCTGGCGGGAAGGGGGAAAGGTTGCCTGTCACGTGCATTTAAGGGGCGCTATGAACTCGCCAGTCGGTCAGTCTGGGTCAGTCTCCCGTCCCCAGCTTGCTAGTCTGTCTCTCGTCCGTATATGTTAGGCAGTTAGCATGTGTCTGTCGTTCGGTGTGCTAATATGTCTGTCGTTCGGATCAACTTTTAAAGCTGGCAAAATGAGAGTCTTTCCACTCCGCCAGTAAGAGAACTAACCGAGTGGTCGCCCGGTCGGGGCTTAGTTCCTGCATTTGAGTCTGCGCGTTAGGTCGCCAGTCTGCTCGAGTTTGCTCAGGCAGCGGTCATTGGCGGTTGGATCGATCGGTTTTGGTCTGTCGCGCACTGAGACACAAGATGACTTGTCCGTCTTGAGCGTCGATGTATGTGAGGTCGCCACGTGAGTCCAGTGGGCAGCGGCGTATAGCGAGGGATAGTGACTTCGCGGTCGACGCAAGTGCAACAGGAGTCAACCCACGACATCAGTCTGGCCGGTGCGAGCTGCGACGCCGTGAGACGGGAGATCGGCGCGCCTTCCTGCGTCCGTTGAAGCGGCTGGCAGCGGACGATTCGGGAGAGAGATTTGGGGGTGCTGCGCCAGGTCTTCTAGAGAAATCGCAGTTTATGAGAAGTTAAGTGATTGGTGATATGTTGTTTGATTTACTCTTGTTAAACTCTACTTGTTTTCTTGGTGAGGTCAGCAGCCGTTTTGCTTTGGGGTCGTCCCACCATTCTTCTCCGTTTGCCCACCCGCGGGAAGGTGGTTGTTTATAAATTCGGTGGTCCGTTTTTCCCTTGTGGAGTAGGGGCGGGTTAGAGCAACCTACGGTTCGGGTTGTTCGGTAATCTCCCTATCAATCTACCGTACGTTAGTAGCTGCCTCCGCCATGTTTGTCGGATTTAGTGTGTTAACGAATTTATTGCTTGGAGTGTAACGGCCTAATACCTGAAATATGTTTTGATCTTTGGAAACTTTGATATTATTGCCTATGATCTTGAGAGGCGGTATCTGTGTACTGTAGAGCATCTTAACTATTGTTTGGCCAACCTTGTAGACTTTTATATAAGATTGCATTTCATGGGCTTTTATTTAAATGGTCATTTTAGTATATAAGGTTGCCACCCTTTCACCGTAAGACTTTTCTTGGAAGTTAAAATCAAGTTGCACCTACGGTGGCAAGGTTAATATTTTAACTGTTAGTGTTTTGTACCATTTCCGTCACTCCTACGGGGGGTGCATAGTTTGTGTGCCTGTGTAAATTGTTAAAACTCTTAGTTTAAAGTTATCTGGTGTGTTGCAGATTTGCACCTGTGTAGTCTTTCAGAGGCTTTTGTGAGCGGTCGTAACTACGGCCGTGTCAAAAGGGAGCGGCAAGCTTCTCTGCTCGAAAGCTCATACAGTCAAAACTTGTTTCTTTCTGCCTCTGAATAAATTGTAACTTTGATCTTTAGAGGGTGCTATCTGATTATAATTTTAAATCTGTTTCTTATAAGAAAATGCTTTTAGGCACTATTAAAGTGAATAAAATTCACATTTGTTAAAAGGAATTTGGTTATGATTTCATCAGTTACTCCCTGGCAACTACTTCCATGCTTACATAGTGTGATTAAATGTGTTAATATTTTTGAAGAATCGCTAGTAAATAACATAAATTCTTAAGAATATTCATTGAAAATAAATCACAGTTCAACTTTAAATAAAGAAAATATATCTAAATATTAGTCTACTGATTAATACGACCTAATATTTTACAACTGCTTTTTATTGATGGTGTCAATCTTCACATATTTCACGTTACTTTTGAATTATATTCATATTATCAATCACCGTTTAAAATAAATGTTTATTTTACCCTGAATCCAATCTTATTTATAAAATCTTTTACATAGTGTGAAAGATATTGTGCATGCTTGCATCATGCTGTTGACGTTCTATGCTCATGTCCCTGAATTACGGAGTTCAACCTGAAATTCGATATTACTTACTTTTAATTGGCGCTGTCGACTCTGAACCAGTAAACCAATCACCGTGATATTTTGGTCAGTTGTACCTGGTGGCATTTCCTATCAAGTAGCCTCAGTATACGTTTCTGAAGCTATGCAGATATATCAATGGTTAAAATCTTATTGATTTTTGTATCGACGCATTTATAGGAATATATAGAGGGTCTAAACAAGGGCGATGTACTTGAAGTCAATATTATGGAAATGGAAGAGGACTTAGGTGAAGATGAAAAGGGAGATATGATACTGCATGAAGAATTTGGCAGAGTACTGGAAGACCTAAGTCGAAACAAGGCCCGGGAGCAGAAAACATTCCATTAGAACTACTGACGGCCTTGGGAGAGCCAGCCCTGACAAAACTCTACCATCTGGTGAGCAAGATGCATGAGACAGGCAAAATACCCTCAGACTTCAAGAAGAACATAATAATTCCAATCCCACAGAAAGCAGGTGTTGTTAACATCGAGTATAGATTTAAGTGTCAGGAAGTTGTTTCTGAAAGTATTTGTATGGAGTGTAGCCATGTATGGAAGTGAAACATGGACGATAAATAGTTTAGACTAGAAGAGAATTGAAGCTTTCGAAATGTGGTGCTACAGAAGAATGCTCAAGATTAGATCAGTAGATCACATAACTAATGAGGAGGTATTGAATAGAATTGGGGAGAAGAGGAGTTTGTGGCACAAGTCGACAAGAAGGAGGGATCGGTTGGTAGGACATGTTCTGAGGCATCAAGGGATCACAAATTTAGTACTGGAGGGCAGCGTGCGTGGAGGGTAAAAATCGTAGAGGGAGACGAAAAGATGAACAGACTAAGCAGATTCAGAAGGATGTATGTTGCAGTAGGTACTGGGAGATGAAGAAGCATGGACAGGATAGAGTAGCATGGTGAGCTGCGTCAAACCAATCTGTGGACTGACGGCCTCAACAACAACATCGACGTATTTAATTAATTCGCCAGAACCAAGTGCCGATGAGCTCATCTCAATTATATAAATAAAATGGTGGCATTAATGCATTCCGTCTAACCTGATTTTGGCTGGATTCAATGACCAATCTCTTAAACATTGCGGACATCAAGGGTCGACATTACCCACAAGGTTTTGCGTAGACCATGAAAGGGAACTCGCTTATCTATTCCCCATGAGCCCAGGCTGCCACATAAATAACTCGGGGGTAACTCACCCCCCCCCCCCCCCCCCCCCCTCGCCAGCGATACCCATTCATCAAGCTCTTCATTCCAGCGCCACACGCTAAACGGTTGCAGTCACATGCACTCACTTTGCCTGCTGCTTAAGTCCGTCGTGTCACGAATTCAATCTATTATCATACATAGGGTATACTTTCAAGGCTTGTCTAATATACTGAAACTTACTACCGCACACACTTCTTAGTTACCAACACGAGCCAAAACCTGAGAGGATAATTCATGCAACAAATGGTTCAAATGGCTCTGAGCACTATGTGACTTACCATCTGAGGTCATCAGTCCCCTAGACTTAGAACTGCTTAAACCTAACTAACCTAAGGACATCACACACATCCATGCCCGAGGCAGGATTCTAACCTGCGACCGCAGCAGCAGCGCGGTTCCGGACTAAAGCGCCTAGAACCGCTCGGTTACAACGACCGGCAGCTTATTGAAGACTATGATGAGAAATTTTCAAGAATTTAAGACAAGATTATAATCCGGGCAGGTGGTTATCTCACCCATATTCTTGCTGAATGTCTCTTCTTTCCCTGGAGTGTTCTCCGCAGCCCTCACAGATTAACTATTCCTGGCCATTAATCTGCCGGTGATTTTGACAAGAGTTTGCCATCCACATGTGCTTGGTGTTCCATTCTGCATCTCTGTGACTTGAATACTGTGTGTCTAAAGTAGCACAGTCAGGACAGCTATACCTCGTCGCCTGCCAACATAACTGTTGGGGGCAAAAAATGATATACTCTACCAAAAAATGTACACTCCTGGAAATGGAAAAAAGAACACATTGACACGGGTGTGTCAGACCCACCATACTTGCTCCGGACACTGCGAGAGGGCTGTACGGCTGTGGGGCTGATCACACGCATGGCACACTGGACACACCAGGAACCGCGGTGTTGGCCGTCGAATGGCGCTAGCTGCGCAGCATTTGTGCACCGCCGCCGTCAGTGTCAGCCAGTTTGCCGTGGCATACGGAGCTCCATCGCAGTCTTTAACACTGGTAGCATGCCGCGACAGCGTGGACGTGAACCGTATGTGCAGTTGACGGACT
This sequence comes from Schistocerca serialis cubense, assembly GCF_023864345.2. NCBI lineage: Eukaryota > Metazoa > Arthropoda > Insecta > Orthoptera > Acrididae > Schistocerca > Schistocerca serialis. The sequence goes on along the minus strand of NC_064641.1, from coordinate 328,317,378 downwards.
TTGAGCGAGGGCGTATAGTGGGCATGCGGGAGGCCGGGTGGACGTACCGCCGAATTGCTCAAAACGTGGGGCGTGAGGTCTCCACAGTACATCGATGTTGTCGCCAGTGGTCGGCGGAAGGTGCACGTGCCCGTCGACCTGGGACCGGACCGCAGCGACGCACGGATGCACGCCAAGACCGTAGGATCCTACGCAGTGCCGTAGGGGACCGCACCGCCACTTCCCAGCACTTTAGGGACACTGTTGCTCCTGGGGTATCGGCGAGGACCATTCGCAACCGTCTCCATGAAGCTGGGCTACGGTCCCGCACACCGTTAGGCCGTCTTCCGCTCACGCCCCAACATCGTGCAGCCCGCCTCCAGTGGTGTCGCAACATGCGTGAATGGAGGGACGAATGGAGACGTGTCGTCTTCAGCGATGAGAGTCGCTTCTGCCTTGGTGCCAATGATGGTCGTATGCGTGTTTGGCGCCGTGCAGGTGAGCGCCACAATCAGGACTGCATACGACCGAGGCACACAGGGCCAACACCCGACATCATGGTGTGGGGAGCGATCTCCTACACTGGCCGTACACCACTGGTGATCGTCGAGGGGACACTGAATAGTGCACGGTACATCCAAACCGTCATCGAACCCATCGTTCTACCATTCCTAGACCGACAAGGGAACTTGCTGTTCCAACAGGACAATGCACGTCCGCATGTATCCCGTGCCACCCAAAGTGCTCTAGAACGTGTAAGTCAACTACCCTGGCCAGCAAGATCTCCGGATCTGTCCCCCATTGAGCATGTTTGGGACTGGATGAAGCGTCGTCTCACGCGGTCTGCACGTCCAGCACGAACGCTGGTCCAACTGAGGCGCCAGGTGAAAATGGCATGGCAAGCCGTTCCACAGGACTACATCCAGCATCTCTACGATCGTCTCCATGGGAGAATAGCAGCCTGCATTGCTGCGAAAGGTGGATATACACTGTACTAGTGCCGACATTGTGCATGCTCTGTTGCCTGTGTCTATGTGCCTGTGGTTCTGTCAGTGTGATCATGTGATGTATCTGACCCCAGGAATGTGTCAATAAAGTTTCCCCTTCCTGGGACAATGAATTCACGGTGTTCTTATTTCAATTTCCAGGAGTGTAGTACGTGACTTAATTAGCTTTCCTTTTTATATTACATTAAGGTTTATGATAGGCATTAGTTTTTGATACTAAGGGAGGTCGTTTAATTCTATCTTATGTAATGTGTTAATGAAGCCAGTTTTTATTTTTTAAGTTTATCCTTTCATGTTGTCCTGCTAAATTTCAGTATTAATGTCACCACGGCGCATCGTTCGGCCTTATCTTAGAGTGGTTGTACTTAACGTCTGTGCTACAGCCCTCACATTCACATGTTCTGCTTACAGCATGTGGAACACTCAGAAGACATGGCCGGATGTCAATGTAACTTCGTACACACACGCACACACACACACACACACACACACACACACAACCATCCATCGACGCGTATGTAGATTGTCAGAGCTGGAATTCTTTGTGACAGGTAGGGTGTCCATCAGAGTGCACTAGAGTTGTTTGTAATTAGTGTTGTTACGAAACATGGTACAGTATACAAGGCGCGTGAACAGCCATAGGTACTGAGTGATCACGGGGATGCCGTATGCTCCTATGAGACAACAGCGTTACCTCAAACTGACAGAGGTTGAAAGAGGGTTCACTGTAGGTCTCTATGTGGCCGAGTGGTCGAATCGTCCACTATCTGGATTTGTGAGGGATTCGGATGTGACAGTGGGCCGATGTTGGACTGCGTGGCAACGTGAGGGCGGGCTTAATTGTCGTCAAGGTCCTGAGCGAGCACGTCTGATCGCCATAAGGACGGGCCGCCGTATTGTGCACCAAGCACGTTGTAACTGCTTCGCATCAAATCTGCGGCTGCCATCCTAGGACAAGTAATGGACTCCCTGCAACATTTTGTGTCATCTCGCACCACTGGACGGAATTTACCGGCTGCCGGACTTGTGTATTAGCGTCCTACGCTTAGGCTGCCGTTAACGCCACAACATAAACAACTGCGTCTGGAGCGGTGCCGTGAATGGGAAGCATGGACTGCTGATGAATGTCAACACATTGTGTTCATCGATGAGTCGCGACTCTGCACTACCACGGACGACCATAGTCAGCGAGTATGGTGACAACTTGCGGAGAGATCCCATCCTTTCAATGTTTGGAGAGTCACAGCGGTTTTACTCCTGGCTGTCATGGTGTATAGAGCAATTGGTTTTGACTTCAGGTCATGTCCGATAGTGACTGAGGGAACTCTGACGGCAGAACGGCTTATTACTGACATCCTGCGTCCTCATGTATTACTTCTCATTCAACAGTATCGTGCTGCTATTTTTCAAGACAGTGTCCTCGTCTCTATAAACGTCTGCGTCATGCTGAGATATTTCCTTGCTCAGCAAGATCCCCAGACCTGTCCCCGATATAACATATGTGGGGGCAGCTTGGTTGTCAACTCCATCCCAGAGCCATTATCTATAATTGAGGGGCAGTTATAAAAGTTGTGGGCCAGCTTGCCTCAGGAGAGCATACAACGCTCCATGACACCATTCCCAAGTGAATCCGTACCTGCGTTCAGTCCAAAAGGGGCGCATCGTCGTCCTGATAAGCGGGGTCGTAATATCAAGTTCTTTGTAAATTTGACTCATTTGTAATCACTGGAGTAACATCACGTTCTCTCTCAACCTGTGAAGATCCTTATCTTTCCTCCTCTCCCTTTGTGTGCTCAACTTTTTTTTCAGGCGGTGTAGTAGATTAAGAGCTAAATGGTAATTCCAGACAACCAGCAAGTGTGATTCTGTAGGGCTCTCGTGCTTCGAACATTGTCACGTTACAATGTTACTGATGACCTTACAATACTTACCGGGCTATTTCCGCCTTCACTATTGTTTCGAGTCTTCCATCGAACTTTTCGAATAAATTTCATTGTTATTCAACGAAACCATATGACATTCAAATAGACTATAAATGTGTGATGGTACTTACAATACAAACAATCAGTCCACGATAATTTCAGAATATGTGTTATCCGAAGCAGCAACGCATGACCCCAGCAACAATGACAGCATCGTCATATTGGTGGCCGAGAATCGGAGGAGCAGCTATAAAATCTAGTATGTCACATGCATCTCGTTTAAATGATTACTTCAGGCACTGCCAGCTTGCTGCAAGAATACAAAAAGAATTTTTTTCTGGTGTTCGTGAAGTTTTCCTGACTGTACCTTCATCATTCGCGACGAAGGGCTACCTTCTGATGATATAGACGCTACTGAAATTTTGTTAGATACTTAGACAAAGTGATGTAAGGCACTATTTTTAAGCCCTGGCGAGGAAGTGTTACCCATTACGAAAAACTGTTCCAAATATTTTGTTGAATGACGTGATATCACCAGAGTAGAGCCATCTTGAGAAAATTGAACCAATAGTTCATGAATAATTTATACGATTAATAGTATTTCTATTGAACGAGTTATTTTACATTCAAGTTATACATCCATATGTGAATATGGCTAGGTGGACACCATACCATTTACAATTGGTTTTTAAACATATATAATTTACTAATTCCCTCCCACCACTGTGAGCATATTCCAGATATGTGGACATTAGGCTTTGTTTCATCATAAAATTCTAGTATGGTAGTTATGTTCTTCCATTTACACTGGGCCCACCACGGCAATTCTGATACCTTTTAAATCATAATAACTCTGGAAAAATCGTTTTTCTGCTTATTTCTATGTTATTCGTTAGGTATCGGTCTGTGTGGTAAACACGGCGCACAATTTATTTCTACTATGCACAGTATTGAAGATAACGCAGCCTCATGCACAACCACTTAAACTGTCCCTAGAAATTATGTTCTGATCTTATTTTGCATCTCCAGAGAAGATATACTGTGGGGTACGCTCTGCTCAGTATTTCAAACATAGTTGGCTCATAATAAACTTCTACTAAGAAATGTTTTAAATCTTTCTCATAACTTGCTTAATAAGTGTGTTTTTGATCTGAAATCTCTTTCTCAGTGCTACCTTGACTTCCTCTCTAATGGAGGTAAAAGTATAATGGAGATAGAAGTAATATGTGCATTCTCAGAGCAGTTCACTAGAGGGTGCTTTGCCAACAATCATTAACGGATGACTGTTACTTACACAAAGAGTGATACAGCTGTACCTACCTATAGGTTTCATGCAATCCACAGCACCTTCAAAAACCACAAGCGATATTTTCATGTTCTCTCGCTCGCTAAGTGCAAACTAATAGCACTACAGAAAAAATAAACAGGACCTTTTGTAGGAAATCTAATGTAGTTAAATTCTGTAAGGACAGGTTTTCACTGGAGGCCACTGTTTCCGAGTAATTCAAGAATAACGTACAAAAGTGAACTTCAAAGACGTTTCCTTGATTAACTCGGATGGCTCGTAGGTAAGCCAAGGAGGGCACAACAGATTCACTCTCCGCGAGAGTAAGCAACCATCTCAACAAGGTCAGTTTAACCACCAATAGTCCTTTACCAACAACAGCATAAAGCCCACAGCACCATGCAGCGCAAAGAAGATGACCTACAGAAATACAAACTTGACCAGTGGTATTGGGTTCTCGTCGCAGATGAGCACAGGATTAGTCGTAGAAGATTACAGTAGTGGCCAGGTACCAATGCAATTCTCAGTCACTCACTCTTCACGAGGTCAGCAGGAAGGCGACTGGAATGGCCTCCAGTATCTACTGACATGGCCTCAGCTGAACATGCTCGGAACCAGTTGAAACTTGCAGTGCACCACAAACTGACCGGTCTCAGGAACTTCAGCATCGGTGAGTGGGACAGGCTGGACAATAACGTATCGACCGCCCACTCGACAGCAAATCAAGGTGGATGCAAACAAGTTGCAGTGTACGGGGTTGATCAACACCGATACTGAATGTCATTTTTTTTTCAAAAATGACATGATTTCACCAGGCTGTGTCTTAAATTACTTTATTTGTACTACTAATTTCATACACTGTGCATTTTCAAGTGCGTCTAAACATGTACAACACACCACAGTAAAAACATTTAAAATAGAGAGAGCAGAAACGTGAAAGTCATATAATTAGATTGGATACAGCGTTGAACAAACATAATATTTACCTACAGTAACAGTTGCTACAAGGTACTACGTTTGTTTAAGACTAAATCAAATGTAATTATGCGACTTTCACGTTCTTGTTTCATTTTTTATTTGCGTTATGGTATGTTGAAAATGGCGTGTTTGAAACAAGTAGTGCAAATAAAGTTATTTGAAAAAAACATAGTCTGGTGGAATCATGTTTTTTTTTTTTTTCAAATTTATTGAGGCTGTGGGGCCCACCCAAAAGAAAATAAATGAATGTCATCTAACAGCAGGCTCCAGTATCAGGGAGGTACAATTTCGAACTGACTACCTATATTTCGGTTAATGTTTAATTTTAATTTCGCACTAAAATTATATTTCTGTTTTATAAAGCTTATTCTTTGATGCCACGCTTCTCTTGAATTTAATCCCACACGCCTTAGTAGATAATCAGGTAGTAAAAACTATTTTGAGCAGTTTATCTGAATGTCTTCTAATCTTTTTCCTTTAGCACACACATTTTTCTTGCAACGTAAGTTAACAGCAAACCAATTGCGCCTATTGGTAAGCACATTTTCTGCTATTTTATTAAACTAAGAAATAACAAGGGGCAGCATTGTAACTATCTACACGGTTACATCTTTTCACATCAAGAGTCTCAGGCCCTGGACTGGTCGGCTTGCAGTGTACGAATGTGCACCAAATGCGTTCCAGCAGTTTATGATATCGGCAGTTTTACAGCCCAAACTCACCCAGTTTATGTGCCAACTAGCTCCGCTGATGAAGAGATTGAAGAAATGTATAAGGAGATTAAAGAAATTATTCAGATAGTTAAGGGAGACGAAAAATTAATTGCGATAGGGAACTGGAATTCGATAGTGGGAAAAGGAAGAGAAGGAAAAATAGCAGATGAATATGGACCGGAAGGAAAGGAATGAAACAGGAAGCCGTCTGGTATAATTACGCACAGAGCATAAATTAATTATCGCTAACACTTGGTTTAAGACTCATGAAATAAGGATTCATATGTAGAAGAGACCTGGAGATACCGTAAGGTTCCATGTTCATTAGATAATGGTTAGACAGAGATTTATAAACCAGATTTTAAATTGTAAGGCATTTCCAGGGGAAGGTGTGGACTCTGACCACACTTTTGACCATGAACTGTAGATTGAAACTGAAGATATTTCAGAAAGGAAAGTAAGGAGATGGGACTTGTATCAATTGAAAGAACAAGAGGTTGTTGAGAGTTCCGGGGGAGCATGAGGCAATGATCGACTAAAACAGGGGAAAGGAATATAGTAGAAGATGAATGGGTAGCTTTGATGAAAGAGTAAAAGCAGCAAAGGATCAAATAGCTAACACAATTAGGACTAGGAGGAATCTTTGGATTTCACAGGAAATAGTGAATTGAATTGATGAAAGAAGAAAACATAAAAATGTAGCACACGGAACAGACAAAACGGAATACAAACGTCTAAAAATTTAACTGACACGAAGTACAAAATGTCTATGCAGAAATGGCATATATATATTTAGAATCACAAAGCATTTGGGGAAATATAGGTACCACCAACAGGAAAATTAGAAAGCCATTCCGAGAAAAGAGAAGCAGTTGTATGAATATCAAGAACTTGGATGAGAAACCAGTACTATGCAAAGAAGGAAAAGCTGGAAGGTAGAATGAGTGTGGCGGCAGCCGGCAAGCCGAAAAAACGCGGAGCAGCAGCATCTGTGCGATAAACAGTAAGTTAATTTAGTCTTTGTTTTTTCTCACGTGCTTATGCAAATAAGTGAACTGTACGTGAGTATTTTACTGAGTAGACTAGTGGTTCGAAATTTAGTCATAGTTTTTGTTTTTGCGTAAGCCTTGAGAATATCCTTGTGTAGGGCGGCTTTCTAGTGTAAATTTCCCCGTCAGCAGAAACTCCGTCACGCCAGAAATTTTTAATTTTGTGCTAGTTGACAACATACAGCTTAGATCAGTGCATTCTAGTTTGAATGTTTATCTCGTGCAGTAACTTTTCAGTAAACAGGATTTCTAATAACTGTTATCTGTAAATACATCAACTTCAGCAGAGAAGTTTCTTTCTGTTTAATAGCTTGCGCTCTCAGAGCACAGTGATAAAGCTGCACAGCAACTTTTAGTGTTTCTTTATTCTCCTTTGGCATATTTTGTATACATTTCAAACTCAATGGCGCCATTTGAGACCTTATATCTATTTTTTACACAGTACGATATGGCTAGGGACTGTGCTTGTTGTAAACGGACACCAGGGGAGTTGGCTGCTGTCCGTAAACAGGTGGAAGCTGCGTTGGCTACCGTCGACAACTTCTAGCTAATGCTCAAAGTTGACAGTGACGGGAACTGCGGCACCTTTGGTGCCACTGGTGACCCGGACATCGCTCCGGCTTCTAGTACGTAACATCTGACCGGGCCGTCCACGAGTGGGTGGCAGACAATGGAAGGTTCACGTGTCACTGGGCGGAAGGCAAAAGAGGGAGCAGGCCATGCGGCTGGCTCCCTACGTCTTAGCAACAGGTACGAGGTGCTACTCAGTGTTGATGATAACTCTGAGCCAGTACGGGATGCCTTCCCAGTTGGGCCAGCGGTCGATTTTCCCACCCACTCCGGACAAGTACAGAGGATGGGTATGCAAGTCATTGGGATCTACAATGTTAGGCGGGTGATGGAGACGCTCAGGGAGATAGCAGGCAAAACGGGAAAGAATTCCAGTGTGCATTCGGTATGATTGCTGGGAGGTCTCATCCGTGATGTGGTCGGAGACCTTGCTGGCACACTGAGTGTAACAAGTTGAATGTAGTGGCACATGTCGGCACTAATGACGCCTGCGGCTTCGGTTCTGAGGTCATCCTCGGATTCTTTCGGCGGCTGGCTGATTTGGTGAAGGCAACTAGCAACGCACTCTGGGTGCAGGCTAAGCTGTCTATTTGTAGCATCGTATCTAGGGTTGATCGTGGTCCTCGGGTCGGATGCACAGTGGAATGTTTAAACCAGAGGCTCAGACGGCTCTGCGACGGTACCGGATGCGAATTTCTCGACCTCCGCTATCGGGTGCAGAATTGTAGGGTCCCCCTTAATAGGTCAGGCGTGCAGTAGACGCAGGAAGTGGCTACTAGTGTAACGGAGTACGTGTGGCGTGCACATGGGGCATTTTTAGGTTAGAGAACCCCTCCCTTGCGATCAAAGACGATTTACCTGTTAAATCAGCCACAGTGATCTCAGAGAATCTTGGTCCTTGCAGATCAGAGATAGAAAAGATTAATATGATTTTAGTAAACTACAGGAGCATCCAAGGAAAGGTCCCAGAATTAGTATCGTTTACTGAAGGTCATAATGCACGGATGGTATTGGGAATAATAGCTGGTTGAAGCCAAACGTCATTGACAACGAAATCCTAAGTTCAGATTGGAATATTTATCGTCAGGATATGTTAGTCCCCAATGGTGGCGGCGTGTTTATTGCAGTAAGAAATTCGCTAAAATCTAGTGGGGCTATCACGGATTCCGTTGGTGAATTAATCTGGGCGAAACTGAGTATCAAAGAACAGTCAAAAATGGTGATCGGATACTTTTATAGGCCACCTGGGTCAGGATCTGTTGTTGTAGAGCGGTTCAGACAGAACTTGTAGAATATCATTAGTAATTTTCCTGATCATACCGTTGTGATGGGGGATGACTTCAACTAACAAAGTATGGATTGGGTGCGTTATGCCATCAAAATGGGTGCCAGAGACATGGATTCGTGTGGCATTGTTCTGTAGGTCTTGTCCGAAAATTACCTCGAGCAGATAGTTAGAGAACCAACTCGTCACGGTAACATCTTAGACCTCCTGGCAACAAACAGACCTGAAATTATCGAATCAGTTAACGTAGAGGAAGGTATCAGCGATCATAAGGCTGTGACAGCATCTATGACGACGGGTCTTACAAGGAATATTAAGAAAGGTAGGAAGACATATTTGTTCAGCAAGGGGGACAGGATACACATTTCAGGATATCTCAGAAGTCAGCATCAAATATTTGGTGAGGACGAAGACGTGGAGAACAAATGGAAAAAGTTCAAAGGCATCGTTCAATATGGCCTAGACAAGTATGTTCCGAGTGAGTTTTTAAGGGATGGGAAGGATTCACCATGTTTTAATAGCCGTGTTAGAAAAGCGCTAAGTGAAGAAAGAGCACTTCATTAAAATTCAAGAGACAAACAAAAGCTGAACGAAGTTAAAATGAGCGTAAGGAGAGCAATGAGAGAAGCGTTCGATGATTCTGAAAGTAAGACGTTGTCAACCGACCTGAGTAAAAACCCTAAGAGATTTTGGTCGTATGTAAAATCAATAAGTGGGTCAAAATCCAGCAACCACACCGGCACCGAACGGAAGATAACAGAGAGAAGGCCGAAATACTGAATTCGGTCTTCCTCAGTTGTTTCACCGCGGAAGATCGTAACACTGTCCCTCCTTTCAATCTTCGTGCGAACGTCGAAATGGCAGATACTGAGACAACCGATCGCGGAATTGAAAAGCAGCTGCAATCGCTTAGGAAAGAACTTGCTCCCCTTCTAGCAGCAATTTATCGTACATCGCTTGAGCAACGAAAGGTACCTAACGACTAGAAAAAAGTGCACGTAAAATATCTAGTCGTAACTATCCAGAGTGAACTTAACTGGAGTGACCACATAAAACAGGTAGTGGGAAAAGCAGACACCAGAGTCGGATTCATCAGAAGACTTTTAAGGAAACGTAGCTCATCCACGAAACAAGCGGCTTATAAGGAGCTTGTTCGTCCGATTCTTGAGTACTGTTCCTCTATCTGAGATCCCTATCTGGTAGGACTGATAGAGAAGATAGAGATGATCCAACGAAGTGCGGCGCGTTTCGTCACGGGCTCGTTTAGCTGGCGAGAGAGCGTTTCGTTACAAGAGAAGCGTTGTGCATCACGGAGAGATTTACTATTGAAATTTCGGGACAGCACTTTTCAGGAGGAGTCGGACAACATATTACTTCCCCCCCCCCCCCATATACATCTTGACCAGGAGGAGAAAATACCAGAAATTAGAGCCAATACACAGGTTTACCGGCAATCATTCTTCCCACGCACTACACTGAAAGTCCCTCCGCCACTCAGAATTATGTAGCTTGCAGAGTATCATGTAGATGTAGATGAGAGCATATAGAAAGTCCATACAATGGAGATGAACCTAAATGCAATATTACAGAAACTGAAGAGAACATAGATGCAGATGACAAGGGGAGATATAATACTGCGAGAATAATTTGGCAGAGCACTGAAAGACTTACGTAGAAATAAGACCCCTGGAGTTGATGACATTCCGTCAGAACTACTTAGAGCCTTGGACGACCCAGCCATCGTAAAAACATTCCATCTGAAATGCAAGATGTATGAGACAGGCAAAATAATCTCAGCCTTCAAGAAGACTAATAATTCCACGTCCAAAGAAAGCAGGTTCTGATAGGTGTGAAAATTACCGAGCTATCAGATTAATCAGTCGCGGTTGTAAAATACTAAGACAAATTCCTTACAAAAGAAACTGGCAGAAGCCAACAACGGGGAAGATCAGTTCGGATTCCGGAGAAATGGAGGAACGCGCGACGCAATACTGACCCTACCACTTCTCTTAGGTTTCTTAAGGAAAGTCAAATTTGTAGACTTAGGGAAAGCTTTTGACGATTTTGAATGGAATACGCTTGCGGAAATTCTCGAGGTAGAAGTAGTAAAGTACAGGAAGCGAAAGCTATTTACAACTTGTACAAAAACCAGACGGCAGTTGTAAGAGTCGTTGGGCACGAAAGAGAATCAGTAGCTGAGAAGGGATCCCAAATGTTATTCAATCTGTACATTGAGCCAAGCAGTAAAGGAAACCAAAGAAAAATTTGGCTTAGGAATTAAAGTTCAAGGAGAACATATCAAAACCTTGAGGTTAGCCAATGACATTCTAATATCCTCAGAGACAGCAAAAGACTTAAAGAGCAGTTCAACGGAACGGACAGTGTCTTGAAAGGAGGATATAAGATGAACATAAATAAAAGCAAAAAAAGGATAATGGAATATAGTCGAATTAAATCAAGTGATGCTGAGGGATTTAGATTAGGAACGGGGAAACGAGACACTTAAAGTAGTAGGTAGGTTTTGCTCTTTGCGTAGCAAAATAATAATGATGGCCGAAGGAGAAAGGATACAAAATGAAGATTGACAATTGAAAGGAGGGCTTTTCTGAAGAAGAGAAATTCGTTGATATCGAATATTGATGTAAGTGTTAAAAGTATTTTCTGAAGGTATTTGTCTGGAGTGTAGCCAAGTATAGAAGTGAAACATGGACGACAAACAGTTTAGACAAGAAAAGAATGAAAGTTTTCGAAATGTGGAGCTGCAGAGGAATGCTGAAGATTAAATGAGTGGCGCACGTAACTGATTAGGAGATGCTGAACAGAACGAGGGAGAAAAAAAATTTGTGGCACAACCTGACTAGAAGAAGGCATCGGTTGATAGCACACATTCTGAGACACCAAGGGATCCCCAGTTTAGTGTTGGAGGGAAGTGGGGAAAAGGGGTAAAAATCGTCGAAGTACACCAAGAGATGAATAAAGTAAGCAGATTCAGAAGGATTTATGTTGCATTAGCTTTTCGGAGTTGAAGAGGCTTGTGCAGGACAGAGAAGCATGGCGAGCTGCATCAAAGCAATCTTGGAATTGAAGACCACAACAACAAAAATTTTACATTACAATGATGGTGAAAGAAAGAATGGAGATAGAGAGGTAATCAGTACGATGAGGTGCAGAAAAACCTAGGAGGACGCCTACGGCTGTAAGCAAGAACAAGGATGGGAATGGCTCAAGATAAATTAGACACTAGACATAGGGAGATGTGCGTCAGGGTGAAACACATAATAGTAAACAGTAACAGAAGCTGGAGCACACACTCCGACGGCCGCCATCACATTTCTTTGACGTAAACAGGTGATGTATTTGCATGTTTTTATCTCCGTTACTATACCAAAAATAACTGCAGAATTTCTCAGAAGGAAACCATAATGTCCCGCTGAAAATTCTCACTGAAATAATAAATCAAACAGAAGTTTCCCTTGTCTTCACATAAAGCTGTCGAGAATTTTTGTTAACCACAGTGCAGAGAGGGACTGGGAGTAATTTTTAAAAAGGCTCCATCTTAACGTCTGTCACTGGGAGGCAAGAACTGATCTACGATTATACAGATGTAGACACAGATAATTAGAAAAAATTATGGAAGATAACCTGTGTTGATACAGCTTCGCTTTTTTCACGTAGTGTTACAATGTACAACATAATTACAGTTCCAAAAATTGGCGACCCGTAAGATATTAAAATGACGTGCGGTACGTGAATTCCACCAACTGTAATGAATGCAATATAATGTGAACTTTGTTGCTATGTTCCGCAGTTAAACACTTCGTATCTATCTTCACGCAAGCATTATGCGATTAAATCAGGCCTTTTAGACACTGATCGATAGCGCAACAGCTACAGTTGATTACAAAAACACATTAGGGAAGCCAGCCACTGCTTCCAGAAACGCCCCTGACAATGGACTCATTTACGGGTATACTTTTCCTGGTAACTAATTCGCTCGTATCTTTTAGTTACATGGAATTAGGTCTCTTATCGGTAGAATTGGTATCCTGAATAATTATGACCACTCTGAGTTGCTAAATAAACTGTTTTGCGGTTTGCTTGTCTTCTTGCCTATTTTATATACACTGTAAGGGTAGGGTTTGGTTTTTCTTTTTATTCTAGAATTGAGAACAACTGTGTGAGGTGAAATGACAAGTTTAATGTCGCAATATTTCTCACCAAATTACAGCTTTTCACACAGTTTTCAACTCACCAACAGAAAAACAGCATAGTGGTTCAAATCGCTCTGAGCACTATGAGACTTAACAGCTATGGTCATCAGTCCCCTAGATCTTAGAACCACTTAAACCTAACTAACCTAAGGACATCACACACATCCATGCCCGAGGCAGGATTCGAACCTGCGACCATACCGGTCCCGCGGTTCCAGACTGAAGCTCCTAGAACCACTCGGCCACTCCGACTTGCCAGTGTAGTGGATAACGCATCTTGCCAACATCAAAAAGTGAAATAATTTTATAGACAACAATGTTAAATATTAGCCCTCTGAAACAACATTAATCCTAAGCACAATATTATGAAAGTTCAATTTGAAGTTTCTTTACATTATTCCTAAGCACAGTAATATGAAAGTTTAATTGGATTTTTCTTTACAAAAATGCTCCTACACATACGTTATGGTGTTGGTAAATACTACGAAAATCGTCCGATTCTAGTTCAAAGTTGGGTACTACTTAGGATGACAATCAAGCCCAAGGTGAATGGTTAGTCAAGTGACGAATTTGAGTGCAAGATTACCTAAGGCCGCTCGAGTTTACAGTGGACGCAAGCTGGTGAACCAACAACGTCACGCCTCTGCACGTGGTGTTTACCTTAAGCTACGATGTGCTGCTGTCTGCAAGGCCACTCTCTCCCACTGAAATTCCTACAAAACTAATCTGGCCTTTGCTGAATTTCCCAGCAGAAACTTTGCCTATGTTTCTCGTTATGTGTGAAAACATGTACTCAGCCCTAGTCTTATTATGTGGCGATATACACGGGCATGGTTGGAGAAGCATGCATATTATAGTGCCCTCTTAGTTCTTGCGAGAACAATTAATTAATTTGGCTGCTTCGTTTTCCACAGTTGGAGTTAAACGTTGCTACAGCTCATTCTTTAGCTGTAGTGCAGCTACTGTGAACGCACTGTCCACACAAATTTCTTCTCTGCGTTGTACGGAGCGTTAAGCGCTCTGTTCTGCACTTGACGTCGGTTCAGAGAAGAGTCCCTGAAAATTTCGCTCTTGTCCTACTCCTGGGTCCGCAGCTCGTGGTCGTGCGGTAGCGTTCTCGCTTCCCACGCCCGGGTTCCCGGGTTCGATTCACTTTCCTGCCACCCCTTTAAGTGGTTTCTGGCGTAACTCCCACAGTACGGCTTCGCTACACCATTGTGGAGCTGGCTTTTTAAAACTAAAAGCGACTCGACTCGCGTTCCCTGTTCTACCTTCCGCTCAAAGACATGCATTGTATAGGAATGGTGTGTTAATTACCGTTGATTGACTGTCATCCCTTTTTGGATAACATATTTATAGTCAAATGTTCTCATAACCTTATTTATAGTCAAATGTTCTCATAACCGTCGATCTACGTTAGGTGTCATCTTCATTTTCTCATTGCGATTTGTAAATATCTCATGTAAGGTGCGAATCCGACCACTTATTCTGCCACCTTACAACACTATGTGATCAAAAGTATCCGGATACCCCAAAAAACAAACATTTTTCATACTAGGTGGATTGTGCTGCCACCTACAGCCAGGTACTCCATATCAGCGACCTCAGTAGTCATTAGACATCGTGAGGGAGCAGAAAGAGGCATTCCACAGAACTCACAGACTTTGAATGTGATCAGGTGATTAGTTCAAATGGCTCTGAGCACAATGGGACTTAACATCTGACGTCATCAGTCCCCTAGAACTTAGAAGTACTTAAACCTATCTAACCTAAGGACATCACACACATCCATGCCCGAGGCAGGATTCGAACCTGCGACCTTAGCAGCAGCGCAGTTCCGGACTGAAGCGCCTACAACCGCTCGGCCACACCGGGCGGCTCAGGTGATTGGGTGTCACTCGTGTCATAAATCTGTATGCATGATTTGCACACTTCTAAACATACCTAGGTCCACTGTTTCTGTTGTGATGGTGAAGTGGAAACAAGGAAGGGACACGTACAGTACAAAAGCATACAGGTCGACCTCGACTGATGACTGAAAGAGACCACTGACAATTGAAGAGGGTCGTAATGTATAGTGGGCAGACATCTATCCAGACCATCACACAGGAATTCCAAACTGCATCAGAAACTACTGCAAGTGCTATGACAGTTAGGTGGGAGGTGGGGAAACTTGGATTTCACGATCAAGAGGCTACTCATAAGCCACACATCACTGCGGTAAATGCCAAATGACGCCTTGCTTGGGGTAAGGAGCGTAAACATTGGACGGTGGAATAGTGGAAAAACGTTGTGTGGAGTGACGAATCACGGTACACAATGTGGCGATCCGACAGCAGTGTGTGAGTATGGCAAATGCCCAATGAACATCATCTGCAGCGTGTGTAGTGCCAATAGCAAAATTCAAAGGCTGTGGTGTTACGGTGTGGTTGTGTTTTTCATAGAGGGGGCTTGCACCCCTTGTTGTTTTGTGTGGCACTATCAGAGCACAGGCCTACACTGATGTTTTAAGGACGTTCTTGCTTCCAACTGTTGAAAAGCAATTCGGGGATAGCGATTGCATCTTTCAACACGATCGTGCACCTGTTCATAATGCACTGCTTGTGGCGGAGTGGTTACACGACAAAAACATCCCTGTTTTGGACTGACCTGCGCAGAGTGCTGACCTGAATCCTATAGAACACCTTTGGGATGTTTTGGAACGCCGAATTCGTGCCAGGCCCCACCGAGCGACATCGAAACCCCTCCTCAGTGCAGCACTCCTTGAAGAGTGGCCTGCCATTCCCCAAGAAACCTTCCAGCATCTAATTGAACGTATGCCTGCGAGAGCGGAAGCTGTCATCAAGGCTAAGTGTGGGCCAACACCATATTGAATTCCTGCATTGCCGATGGAGGGCGCCACGAACTTGTAAGTCATTTTCAGCCCGGTGTCCGGATACGTTTGATCGCATAGTGTACGTTTATGGCCGGCGAAAACTTTGTGACTAGCATCCGTGTTTTCGCAAAGAGGAACATGTATCGTGAAACAATAAAAACAATGAAAAGGTGTCCAGATTGACTGTATGGCCTTACAGTGTAACTGAAAGCAAATTCTTTGTTAGAACCGAAAAAAGTAAAAATAGGCGAACTTCCAAAATTATGAAATAGTTTTTCAGATAGACATGAATGTTTTATTTTCAGTAAAGGATGGACCAGACACTAATTCACATAAAATATACTACCTAATAATTGGAGCAGCAGACTGGGCAAAACCTATAACTTCAAATATTCTCGTCACTCGTCTCGTTTTTGTAAAAATAGGAAAAATTATTTCCCAAGGAGGTATTAATATCTCATTTGTTTTTTCTCGACCAATTTCAGTTGAAAAAATGCGGAATATTCCCGCTTTAGCCGCTATAGTTTTGTTTCGCTAGATGTAGGCGCTATACGTAACCTTAAAAATGGCGTTCATAAAGGTGGTGAGCTTCAAGCAGGGAGCTGTCATTGAGTTTCTTTTGGCAGAAATCCAGATCTTTGCAGCTATTCATAGGCAACTGCAGAATGGTTACGGCGACCTGGCAGTGAACAAAAATAGGGTGAGAGGCAGGTGAGGCTTCTGTTATTATCGCAACAAACTCGCGCAAACCTGTCCGATCTTCCGCATTTTGGTCGGCAGTATGGAGCTGTAATTCCTGCAGTGTTGTAACGTGCGGACACTCTCATTCGAGGCTATCGACGGATCACAATCAAACTTATGTTTCTCCATGACAACGCAAGGCCTCAAACAACTCTGCGCACCCCAGAGGAGCGCACAAAACTTAGATGGACTACTTCGTCATCCACCCCACAGCCCGGGTATCGCATCTTCCATCTGTTTGACCCACTAGAGGATGCACTCCGCGGGAAGCAGTACGTGGATGACGGGGAAGTTATTGCTGCAGCAAGACGTTAGCTCCTGCGTCGACCATTAGAGTGGTACCACGAGGGCATAAAGCCCGACCTATCAGGTGCCTTAAGCCCGCCGCATTGAACTGTTCGGAAGCCAAAAGAGTGGGGAATAACATGGTGCAGTGGAATGCTGAATAAACCTGTGCTTTTTCCAGATAAAAGTCTTTCTTTACTTATTGAAAGCCCCTCGTAGTTGCGGCATCGGTCTGAACAAAACACATAATCTTAATTCTTCTCGACACTCCTCTCACTAAGCGGAAAAAGAACTTTTTCCCAAACAAGTATTAACATCTCGACTGTTACAGCGTAACTGTTTTCAGAACACACAATTCCATTTTCAAAGGCACACCAATGTAGTTAATTTACCCACTGTATACATTTTATATCACAATCTGTACATTACATCTGATGTATATATGGTGCAACTAAAATCCTTTTACGGACTTTGAAGACAGAAACAAAAGTCTTGTAGACTGGTTCTAAAATGCACACTTTAAGAGCTATGAGTACTTCTCCATGTTCGATACTGTGAAGCATATCTCTTCTACTGCAAGCTGTTCGTTTCCCATATTTAGGGAGGTGATAGTGAGGACCAAAACAAGAAAAAAAGTCTAGTGAAATTAACTGTAAAATGCACTCCTGAAGAGCAATGAGCACTTGCTCAACAGCAGAGATTTACTTCACAGTAGCGTAGATGAGCGAGTGCTCATAATACTTGAAATATGCGTTTTAGATCCCATAATTACTGAAATTTTTTTGTTTGTTTGGACCATACTACCTCCTCCAAAAATATGGAAAGCAAAGAGCTTGCAGTATAAGAGATGTGTTTCACAATATCGCAGATGGACAAGTGCATTTTAGAGCTAATATGTACTCGACATTTTTTCTTGGTTTGGTCTAAAGAAATTGTCCTCAAAGTCTGTAAAGGGCACTTTTGTTACATCTTATATATTTGTACACACTTAAGGAAATGAAAAGTGCTACACTCTAAAGGACCAGTCTGATAATTATCGCCGCCCGGGATGGCCGAGCGGTTCTAGGCGCTACAGTCTGGAACCGCGTGGCCGCTACGGTCGCAGGTTTGAATCCTGTCTCGGGCATGGATGTGTGTGATGTCCTTAGGTTAGTTATGTTTAAGTAGTTCTAAGTTCTAGGGGACTGATGACCTCAGATGTTAAGTCCCATAGTGCTAAGAGTCATTTAAACCTTTTTGATAATTATCAAACTTCGTGGAGATGTCCATCAGAAAAATAACACATTCTTGATCTCGTTGTGTGTTGAAAATAAACCACCTCTGAATGTCATCTTGAGGAACTTCTTGCCAAGCCTGACACTCATACCGTGTCTTTATATAAAGATTTATGACTGGAGATTAGTTTGAAATAATGTCTTCCACCGCTCTGTGGGTAACAAATCAGGGGATCGAACAGATTAGCCAAGGATTCACACAATCCCCAAGATGTCTGTTGAGTGAACTGTGGTGTATGTACTAACATTATCCTACTAGAATGTGTAATTTGGTACACCGATCATGAAAGGTGTGACAGAAGGGTTTACCATTCACGGCATATACATGTACCTGCGAGCATTCAGCCTCCTTCCGAGAATTGCCAAGTAAAACAGTCCTGCTATTATATACATTAGCTCTTCACACCAAGGTTCTAGAACCTGAAGTGGTCTGGGTCTCGAGAGTCGCCGTTTTTCGAGGCCCAGATCGTATATGGGCCGGTTGGTGCCGATCTTATCATCAAAAACAGAAGCGAAACTCATCACTGAACATCACAGAATGCCACTCCAAGTACCAGTTGACTCTGACTACACTACGCGAGTCTCCTTTGTCTGTGGTCTGGTGCCAGCGGTAAACAATGGACGGCAGCTTGTGGTCTCAACCCGGCTTCGAGTAATCTGTTCCCTACAGTTCGTGGTTAAGCCCTGCTCGTAACATCTACCAAGATTTCATAAGCTGTCATGACTTTGTTCATCAGAAACACTGGAAGAATCCTAAGATCGTGTGCTGAGTTCATCTCATCACTATTCGGCCTACAGTCCCTGCAGGTAGCCAACTGTCTTTTCGATTTGTCAGTACGATACTCCAACGTCCGTCACCCGACATACCGACATATCTGCAGTGAAGTCTTCGAGGAGGAGGAAAAAGGGGGAGAGGGGGGGGGGGGGTCTAAGTGCATCGTCAAGGCGGCTATGCAGTAAATACACTGCTGAAAAAAATTAGTACACCGTTTTGAGATTTCCAGTGTACTTAAGATTTATTGTTGCAATTGTGCACATGGTGTACATTAAATAACAACATTTATAGATCAATAGCAAATGCAGCTCTGAGGTACCAAGTACCGACCAATACTGAAATACCTCCATTAGTTCGTGGTGTAGCCTCCACAAGCGGCACTGTAGGTACTGACTCTGGCTTCCAGTCGATCATGCAGATGGCGAGTACTGTCCTCGGACATGCCATGCCTGTTCGATCTCTTCACGTAGTTCTCTAAGGCCTCTTGATTGACGACTCACTTCTAGTTCCGTCTTATCCCAAACGTGCTCGATTGGAGATAAGTCCAGAAATCGTGCTGGCCAGGGAAGTTGCTACACGTCTTGCAGAGCACTTGAGTTTCATGGGCAGCGTGTGGGAGAGCATTATCCTGTTCGAACAGCACATCACCTTACTGTTGCAAGAACGGTAAAACACGGGTCTAACAACATTCTGCACGTACTGGCCACTGGTTAGCATCCCTTCCAGAGACA
Source organism: Schistocerca serialis cubense (assembly GCF_023864345.2). Lineage (NCBI taxonomy): Eukaryota > Metazoa > Arthropoda > Insecta > Orthoptera > Acrididae > Schistocerca > Schistocerca serialis. Next base: position 328,297,698 of record NC_064641.1, on the reverse strand, counting down.
CCAAAGGTGAATGAGAGCTACAGCTAATAGGTCTTGGACGAATGCACTCTATGAGACACCGCCCACCAGGTCAACACCGTACGCACAAACGACCATCACATGAATGCAGGCAGAATCTGCTTTCATCGCTGAAGACAACGGCGCGATATTCCATCTCCTAAGCGATCCTCTGACGGCACCAGTCAAGCCGTGCTCGTCCATGCTGTGGCGTGAGTGGATAACTAGTTAGTAGTGTGCGTGCCCATAGTCCCCCTGCTAATAATCAGTTCACAGCAGTTCGTGTTGACATCTCTGGAATCGCCAGCCCTTTTATCTATGCTATGGTAGCTGTATGATCTGGCACTGGTACCCTTACAGTACGACGATCCTGCGCTGCGTGCACATTCAGAACCTCGTTTACGGGAGTGAGAATGTTCACGTGACCACTAATTCCAACATCGTTGCGCAACTCACGCAGCACGTCCAACTTGTGTGGTAATACTGAGAAAGGACCAACCTGTGCCTTGGAAGGTCACAATTTTATCCCTTCAAACTCGTTCAACTGTCTGTAGCAAGTACGCGTGCGTCTCCGTGGCATGGTTGCCTGCTTTCTTCACATGTTTGCACCACACTGAGCCTTGTAGATGTGAGCATTGCCTAATAAACGGAAGGCTCAGATGGCGCACAGGTAAATATGCCACTGTTTTAGCGTACGACATTGAAACCGTTATCAGTACTACCATTATCCCCAGGTGGAATATCTTGTCATCGGATGAAAATCCACATCATCTCTCCAAAAAAAAGATGGTTCAAATGGCTCTGAGCACTATGGGACTTAACATCTGTGGTCATCAGTCCCCTAGAACTTAGAACTACTTAAAGCTAACTAACCTAAGGACATCACACACATCCATGCTCGAGGCAGGATTCGAACCTGCGACCGTAGCGGTCACGCGGTTCCAGACTGAAGCGTCTCTCCAGGTGAACTAATTTTTTTCCAGCAATGGCAATTAAAATTGCAACACGAAGAAGAAGTGGAGATGATAAACGGATATTCATTGGACAAATATATTATACTAGAACTGTCATGTGATTACATTTTCACGCAATTTGGGTGCGTAGACCATGAGAAATCAGTACCCAGAACAACCACTTCTGGCCGTAATAACGGCCTTGATACGCCTGGGCATTGAGTCAAACAGAGCTTGGATGGCGTGTACAGATACAGCTGCCCATGCAGCTTCAACACGATACCACAATTCATCAAGAGTAGTGACTGGCGTATTGTGACGAGCCAGTTGCTCGGTTACCATTCACCAGACGTTTTCATTTGGTGAGAGATCTGGAGAATGTGCTGGCTAGGGCAGCAGTCGAACATTTTCTGTATCCAGAAAGGCCCGTACTAGACCTGCAACATGCGGTCGTGCATTATCCTGCTGAAATGTAGGGTTTCGCAGGGATCGAATGAAGGGCAGAGCCACGGGTCGTAACACATCTGAAACGTAACGTCCACTGTTCAAAGTGCCGTCAATGCGAACAAGAGGTGACCGAGACGTGTAACCAATGGCAACCCATACTATCACACCTGGTGATACGCCAGTATGGCGATGACGAATACACGTTTCCAATGTGCGTTCACCGTGATTACGCCTAACACGGATGCGACCATCCTTATACTGTAAACAGAACCTGGATTCATCCGAAAAAATGACTTTTTTCCGTCTGTGATGCAGCGTCAAGGGTAACCGCAGCCATGGTCTCCGAGCTGATAGTCCATACTGCTGCAAACGTCGTCGAACTGTTCGTGCAGATGGTTGTTGTCTTGCAAAAGTCCCCATCTGTTGACTATAGGGATCGAGACGTGGCTGCACGATCCGTTACAGCCACGCGGATAAGATGCCTATCATCTCGACTGCTAGTGATACGAGGCCGTTGGGATCCAGCATGGCGTTCCGTATTACCCTCCTGAACCCACCGGTTCCATATTCTGCTAACAGTCATTGTATCTCGACCAACGCGAGCAGCAATGTCGCGATACGAAAAACCGCAATCACGATAAGCTACAATCCGACCTTTATCAAAGTAGGAACCGTGATTGTACGCATTTCTCCTCCTTACACGAGGCATCACAACAACGTTTCACCAGGCAATGCTGGTCAACTGCTGTTTGTGTATGAGAAATCGGTTGGAAACTTTCCTCATGCCAGCACGTTGTAAGTGTCGCCACCGGCGCCGACCATGTGTGAATGCTCTGTAAAGCATATCACAGCATGTTCTTCAATTGGCTCTGAGCACTATGGGACTTAACAGCTATGGTCATCAGTCCCCTAGAACTTAGAACTACTTAAACCTAACTAACCTAAGAACAGCACACAACACCCAGTCATCACGAGGCAGAGAAAATCCCTGACCCCGCCGGGAATCGAACCGGGGAACCCGGGCGCGGGAAGCGAGAACGTTACCGCACGACCACGAGCTGCGGACCAGCATGTTCTTCCTGTCGGTTAAATTTCGCGTCTGTAGCACGTCATCTTCGTAGTGTAGCAATTTAATGGCCAGTAGTGTATGAGAAACCATTATACACTCCTGGAAATGGAAAAAAGAACACATTGACACCGGTGTGTCAGACCCACCATACTTGCTCCGGACACTGCGAGAAGGCTGTACAAGCAATGATCACAAGCACGGCACAGCGGACACACCAGGAACCGCGGTGTTGGCCGTCGAATGGCGCTGGCTGCGCAGCATTTGTGCACCGCCGCCGTCAGTGTCAGCCAGTTTGCCGTGGCATACGGAGCTCCATCGCAGTCTTTAACACTGGTAGCATGCCGCGACAGTGTGGACGTGAACCGTATGTGCAGTTGACGGACTTTGAGCGAGGGCGTATAGTGGGCATGCGGGAGGCCGGGTGGACGTACCGCCGAATTGCTCAACACATAGGGCGTGAGGTCTCCACAGTACATCGATGTTGTCGCCAGTGGTCGGCGGAAGGTGCACGTGCCCGTCGACCTGGTACCGGACCCCAGCGACGCACGGATGCACGCCAAGACCGTAGGATCCTACGCAGTTCCGTAGGGGACCGCACCGCCACTTCCCAGCACTTTAGGGACACTGTTGCTCCTGGGGTATCGGCGAGGACCATTCGCAACCGTCTCCATGAAGCTGGGCTACGGTCCCGCACACCGTTAGGCCGTCTTCCGCTCACGCCCCAACATCGTGCAGCCCGCCTCCAGTGGTGTCGCGACAGGCGTGAATGGAGGGACGAATGGAGACGTGTCGTCTTCAGCGATGAGAGTCGCTTCTGCCTTGGTGCCAATGATGGTCGTATGCGTGTTTGGCGCCGTGCAGGTGAGCGCCACAATCAGGACTGCATACGACCGAGGCACACAGGGCCAACACCCGGCATCATGGTGTGGGGAGCGATCTCCTACACTGGCTGTACACCACTGGTGATCGTCGAGGGGACACTGAATAGCGCACGGTACATCCAAACCGTCATCGAACCCATCGTTCTACCATTCCTAGACCGGCAAGGGAACTTGCTGTTCCAACAGGACAATGCACGTCCGCATGTATCCCATGCCACCCAACGTGCTCTAGAAGGTGTAAGTCAACTACCCTGGCCAGCAAGATCTCCGGATCTGTCCCCCATTGAGCATGTTTGGGACTGGATGAAGTGTCGTCTCACGCGGTCTGCACGTCCAGCACGAACGCTGGTCCAACTGAGGCGCCAGGTGGAAATGGCATGGCAAGCCGTTCCACAGGACTACATCCAGCATCTCTACGATCGTCTCCATGGGAGAATAGCAGCCTGCATTGCTGCGAAAGGTGGATGTACACTGTACTAGTGCCGACATTGTGCATGCTCTGTTGCCTGTGTCTATGTGCCTGTGGTTCTGTCAGTGTGATCATGTGATGTATCTGACCCCAGGAATGTGTCAATAAAGTTTCCCCTTCCTGGGACAATGAATTCACGGTGTTCTTATTTCAATTTCCAGGAGTGTAGTTTTCGAAGGTATGTAAATTTGTGCAGCTGAAGTTTCAGATGTGAGAAACGAATCATGGAGGAATATCGCCACTCGATCTCTCTCTCTCTCTCTCTCTCTCTCTTCTTGCAAGAAATATTACTTACATTTAAGGAAAATTATTTCCGACATTGAGAAGACAACTGAGCTCTGTTGATGATGTATAGTATCTTACCTTCGTGTTTACATTAACTGTAGAGGACGATAAAAAAAGTTTCCGTTCGAATGCCGTACAGTCCAGAATCGGTATGTGAAACGTGTAAAATCTCCTTGAGCAATGGCGCAATCGTCCCACCGATGCACCAGGCTGAAGATACTCGGCAAAACACCGTATCCCGCTGAATGAAGAAGTTCGTAAATGTCTCCTGCTCATCATCGTCCGACTGGAATCGTCGAGCCTCCAACACCACTTTTTAAGGGATCGAAGGGGTGATAATCACATGGGGAGAGATCAGGACAGTAAGGCTGGTGCCCGAATATCTACCACTTGCGTTGGCGCAACTTCTACTTGCCCTCCCAGATCGAGAGACGTCTTGTGTGGAATCGCGACCTGCACGGAGCTTGGTGCACCATACTCCAGCGGCAGTTTTCGACAGACCTGCCATCCCGTGCGCATTCTTCATTCTCCCAAGGACGTCTACCGGTGTTTGTCATCGTCAGACAAGAAAAGAATAACAAAACGTTGGTCCCATTTGGACACATGTGGCAAAGACGTCGTCATTGTTCAAGTTTCCGCGTTTACCGCACTCACTTCGGTAGGCACGAATGCCACACTAATGCCTTTTATAGATGCCGGTGCTCATCTACCCGCATCGGAGTTGCGCTACGTTGTATATACGGTGCAGCAACGCCTTCAAACGCAAAATTTTTAATCGCTCCTTATGTAATAATTTCCGATGGTCTGCACTACAGAGGAGAATCCAGAACGATACAGTAGCTCACACGCAATAACCCTTTCATTTACTTCGTCATGATAAAGAAACACACTACTGTCACTACTCACTACATTGTTCCACTCTAACTCGTATTCCACTTCCTTCCACTGCCACTCATCTACTAATATTAGTAGGATTACCATCCTCACCATTAGTAGCACCCCTATTACCACTTTTTATTTTGATTAATACTTTCGTTCTCTTCCCATTAATTCCCCGCGCAACTACCGCCATTTCCTACTCAAAATACACTGATATGCTAAACTTAAGGACGAAAGTAATTTTTGCATGATGTATGACTGCCAAGTAGCACAGCTCGTTGAAACTTGGAGCATACATGGAAAGAACCGCTACAGTGTAGTACAGAAAGTAACCGAAATAAATACGCAGTGAGACGAACAGAAACGACACTTTTATTCAAAGACAGTATTTACTCTGAAGTCACCGCGACTCATGATCGTCCTCTGGACATTACAAAAGGCGGAACATCGTTCTTAACAGGGTGTGTGAGCACCACAGGCGGCTACGCATGTTCTGCAATGTGCTCCAATGCTCGCCACAAGGTTGTTAATGGCGTTCCATTTCTTTACCAGAGCGGTTGACGACTGTTGGATGGTCATTGGTGCATCTAGACTTGCTGAAGTACGTCTCGCCAACGCATACCACACGTCTTCGATGGGATTTAAGTGGGAGGAACAAGCAGGCCAATCCACTCGCCGAATGTCCTCTCGTTGCAACAGCTCCTCCAATCTGCACAGTTCGATGCGCTCGTGCATTAACATCGATAAAAATGAAAACAGTACCCCTGAAAATACACACAGGGGGGAAGGAGTACGGTGACAATAACTTTGACCGGTGACTATACCGTTTCCAGGTATTTGGATGTCAGTACGCCCATGCAAAATTATGCCTCTCTAAACCATAACACCCGGGCCACCAAAACGATCGTGTTCGATAATACTGGACGCACCTTCATAAAGCGAGGCGTGGGAACATGTAATGCGTCCAGTAATACTGTCTAACGTGATCGTTTTGGTAGTGAAGATGTTGTGGTGTGGGGAGGTGTCTGCATCTATAAGACTACTCTGCGCTCCACTGTTAAGTCCTGGCAGAGGATTCAATGGACCACTTTCACACTGTTTCTCTGTCGTTCCACACTTGAAAACGGCGAAGGAAAATGAACATTTAAATCCTCCCACTACGGCCCTGATTTCTTTTCTATTATTGCGATGATCATTTCTCTCCATATAGGTGAGGGTCAACATACGAGTGTGAGTCAAATGGAAACCTTAAATATTTTTTTAAATATTATTTATTGTGCAGAAGTGGTACAAATCTGTCAAGTCCTCCAGCCCTTACAAAGCGCATAAATCCCTTTACAAAAAAAATCTTTTGGTAGTCCGCGCAACCCACTCATCCACCGCGTGGTGTACCTCTTCATCAGAACAGATCTTTGAGTGGTCCAAACATATGGAAATCACTTGGTCAGGAGAAATGGCGCCATTCCTTTTTCGCTCTCTTCGTTTCTGGTTGGTGTAAGTGAACCCAGGTTCGTCCCCAGTAACTATTCTTGCAGGGAAGCCATCACCTTCTCGTTCGAAGCGCCGAAGAAGTTCTTCACAAGCATCAACTCGTCGTTCTCTCATTTCAGGAGTCAGCTGCCATGGCACCCATCTTGCAGACACTTCGTTAAACTGGAGCACATCATGCGCAATGTGGTGTGCTGACCCATGACTAATCTGTAAACATGCTGCAGTGTCATTCAATGTCACTCGGCGGTTTCCCTTCACTATGGCTTCAACTGCTGCAATGTTCTGCGGAGTCACAACTCGTTGTGCCTGACCTGGACGAGGAGCATCTTCCACTGAAGTCACACCATTTGCGAACTTCCTACTCCACTCGCAGACTTGCTGCTGTGACAGACATGCATAACCGTGCTGAACCTTCATTCGTCGATGAACTTCAATAGGTTTCACACCTTCACTAGACAAAAACCGAATAACAGAACGCTGTTCTTTCATGGTGCAAGTCGCAAGTGGGGCGGCCGTCTTTACACTGATAGTGCGACGGTATGTGTGCATCTGCACTATGCTGCCACCTGTAGGCCACTGTGCACGCTGTTTGTAGTACAATTACCAACTTACAGGATAACGGCACGAAATTTCGATTTGTTATTACAAATTTAAGGTTTTAATTTGACTCACCCTCGTATTTCCGCATTCGGAGGAGAAAGTTGGTGATTGAAATTACGTAAAATTATCTCGCCGCAACGTAAAACGCCTTTGTTTTGTGACTGACACCCCAACTCACATATCATATCCGTAAAACTCTCTCCTTTATTTCGCAAATATAAAAAACGAGTTACCCTTCTTCGAACTTTTTCGATGTCTTCCTCCATAAATCCTATCTGATAAGGATCGCAAAACGCAAAGTAACACTCCAACAAAGGACTGGCAGGCGTAATATAGGCAGTCTCTTTAATGGATTTCTTGCATCATTTAAGCCTTCTGTCAATAAAGGACAGTCTTTGGTCCGCCTTCCCTGCATCATTGGCTATGTGATAATTCCAGTCCAAGTTGTTCGTAATTGTTACCCGTAAGTATTTAGTTGAAACGATAGGATTTAGACTTGTGTGATTTATCGTGAAACAGAAATTCAACGGATTCCTCTTAGTATTCATGTAGGCGATATCACACTTTTAATTATTTGGGCCCACTTGCCACTTCTCGCACCACACGGAATTTTGTCTAAACCATTTTGCAAAATGTGACCTCTCTGACAAGAAATGACGACTCCAGTCACACAACTGAGACTTTACCCCATAGGCATGCGATTTGATTTGATAGAATTGTAAGGAACGGCCTCAAAAGGCTACGAGAACACTATAAGTATGGAATCAATCTGAGATCCTCTGTCAATAGCATTCATTACTTCAGGACAAAAAGAGCTAGTTATGTTTCATAAGAACGATATTTTCTGAACTCGTGCTATGAGTCATCCGTTTTCTTCGGGCTCATTCGTAATTTTCGAACAAGGCATGTTCCAAAATCATATTTCATTGGTGTACTAGCCTACAAACCTTTCAACACAGTACAATCACCGTTGAGCGTTATCGTGACACTGTACTCCTCCTCCGTGTGTGTCTTCGCTAATGGCATAAGTTTTATGCACGAAAATGCGCGACCGCATCGAACAGCGAAGCTCTTAGAACGAGAGGCTACGCGGCGAATAACTGGCCTGTCCCATTCCCCGATTGAAAATCCTATCCATCATGTACGGAACATGTTGGGAAGACGTATTGCAGCGCGTCTACAGGCACGGACGATCATCCAGCAGTTATCAGTTCCGCTGGTGGAAGAATGGAACGCCCTGCCACAAGAACTCCTCACCAATATTGGCGTCAGCACGCGAGTACATCGCAGAGCATGCCGTGGTGATCACACTCCCTATTGTAGCGTCCAGGGGACCATCATAAACCCAGGTTACTTCAATGCAGTTTTTCTTTGAATAAAAGTGCCATTCCTGTTCGTCTCATTGCGTTTTTACACAATTACCCTCTTTACTACACTATAACAGTTCTTTCTGTGTATCTACCTCTACATGGATACTCTGCAAATGACATTCAAGTGCCTGGCAGAGGATTCACCGAACCACCTTCACAATTCTCTATTATTCCAATCTCGTATAGCGCGCGGAAAGAATGAACACCTATATCTTTCCATACGAGCCCTGATTTCCCTTATTTTATCGTGGTGATCGTTCCTCCCTATGTAGGTCGGTGTCAACAAAATATTTTCTCGTTCGGAGGAGAAAGTCGGTGATTGGAATTTGGTGAGAAGATTCCGTCGCAAAGAAAAACGCCTCTTTTAATGATTTCCAGCCCAAATCCTGTATCATTTCTGTGACACTCTCTCCCATATTTCGCGATAATACAAAACGTACTGTGTTTCTTTGGACTTTTTCGATGTTCTCCGTCAGTCCTATCTGGTAAGGATCCCACACCGCCCAGTAGTATTCTAAAAGAGGACGGACAAGCATAGTGTAGGCAGTCTCCTTAGTAGGTCTGTTACATTTTCTAAGTGTATGATAACAGCTTCATCGATCTATCTTAGTTGGCAGTGACGCATCATGCGAAAGTTACTTTAGTCCTTAAGTTTTACATACCAGTGTACTATATTAAATCTTATTTAAGTTTCCTAGTTTCCATTACAGTGATCAACAGCAACATTCATTGCATCATTCTTGCTCCACATCTGGACAATCTCAGCGAATGATTTGGCCAACCAGATCGCCCGACATGAATCCTATCAGATGTTCGTGGGACATAATCGAGAGGTCAGATCGTGCACAAAATCCTGCAACGGCAACACTTTCACAATTATGAACGGCTATAGAGTCAGCGACGTTTGTGTCGAGTTGTCATTGCTACCAGACAAACAATTCTGCCTGAAATAATTTCAGAAATCAATGTGGGATGTACGATGAGCGTATCCTTTAGGACAGTGCGGCGAAATCACTAATTCTTACCAACTACTTTTTCGCTTGTAGCTTCTTAAAATGGGCTGAGGTGACAAAAGGCATGGCATGACGATATGCACAAATCCAGGCGGCGGTAGTAGCACGTACACACAGTACAAAAGAGCAGTGCATTTCGGAGCTGTCATTTGTAATCAGGTGATTCATGTGAAACGGTTTCCGACGTGATTATGGACCCAGGATGGGAAGTAATAGACTTTGAACGCTGAATGGTAGGTGTAGCTACATACACAGGACATTCCATTTAGGAAATCGTTAGGTAATTCAATATTCCGAGATCCACAGTGTCAAAAGTGTGCTGAGAACGCCACGGACAATGCAGTGGCCGACGGCCTTTACTTAACGACCGAGAGCAGCGGCGTTTGTGTAGAGTTGTCAGTGCCAACAGACAAACAACTCTGCCTGACATAATCGCATAAATCAATATGGGACGTACGATGAGCGTATCCTTTAGGACAGTGCGGCGAAATATGGCCTTAATGGACTACGGCAACAGACGACCGCCGGCCACGGTGGCCGAGCGGTTCTAGGCGCTCAGTCCGGAACCGCGCGACTGCTGCGGTCGCAGGTTCGAATCCTGCCTCGGGCATGGATGTGTGTGATGTCCTTAGGGTAGTTAGGTTTAAGTAGTTCTAAGTTCTAGGGGACTGATGACCACAGATGTTAAGTCCCATAGTGCTCAGAGCCATTTGCCAACAGACGACCGATGAGAGTGCCTTTGATAATAGCAAGACATTTCCTGCAGATCCTCTCCTGGGCTCGTGACCATATCGGTTGGACCCTAGACGACTGGAAAACCGTGACTTAGTCAAATGAGTCCCGATTTCAATTTGTAAGAGCTGATGTAGGGGTTAGAGTGTGGTGTGAATCCAGAAGCCAGGGGCGCAAGTTCTCAACAAGGCACTGAGCAAGCTGGTAGTATTTCCATAATGGTGTGGGCTGTGTTTACAGGGAGTGCACTGGGTCCTCTGGTGCAACTGAACCGACCATTCACTGGGAATGGTTTTATTCACCTACTTGGAGACCTTTTGTAGCCATTGATGGACTTCATGTTCCCAAACAACAATGGAATTTTTGTGGATGACAGTGTACCAAGTAAGAACATCTGGACAATCTCAGCGAATGATTTGGCCAACCAAATCGCCCGACATGAATCCCATCGAACATTCTTGGTACTTAATCGAGACGCCAGATCGTGCACAAAATCCTGCAACGGCAACAGCTTCGCAGTTATGAACGGCTATAGAGTCAGCATGCCTCAGAAATTCTGCAGGAGACATCCGACGACTTGTTGAGTCCATGAGTCAAATCGCGGCACTACGACATGCAAAAGGAGGTCCAACACAATACTGGGAGGTATCACAAGGCTTTTCTCACCTCAGTGTACCAATATGAATTTTTAGTGGATGAATTGCAGAAGGGAATCAGTGTAGGTAGTAGAGTGAACATAGATACAATTAATAATAACGACTGTGAAGTCTTAGAGCGTACCTTACTGAGTGGGATGATGGCCTTCCTCATTGCCTCCAAGTTTGCCGTCGGGTTCGGAAGGCCCAGAAGTCGGTCGCGTGCTGCCTTTGCGGCAAGCGCCCCTTCTCCCAGGCCCTCAAGTGCCTCCTTAATTGCCGCCACTTTAAGGCCGGCTTAGGGTACGATCGGCTCGTTGGTGATAGACCGCACGACAGGACTCATGTGTACACTGGTCGATGGCCTGATGTACGCGAACGGCACGTGCAATGAGGTCACAATTATCTCGTCCCTTCCCACGTTGCTACAGCCTCGCAAATTTATGACGCGATAAGAAAGAGCTACGAGACATTCAACCGAATGTATTGTAATACAACATGTACTCTGCAGGACGTCTGAATTTTAATTGCTGTCAGTAATAGTGCATGCGCTTACACACAACATCGATGTGTCTTATCCTGTATTCCAAAGTTGTGTTCATTTGAACTCAAGTTTCTTGGATAGCACTGGGTTCTGAGTGTATGTAATCTATTTAAATTCCTAACGATTTTAGGACTTGTCTTCGTTCTAAGACGTTTTATTGTTATCAAATTGAGTCTTTTGTCTACTGAGGTTCCATATTCTTCATTCTGAATCTCGAAAAGCGACAGTCACTTTCGATCTCGTCATTGACAGGATGTTATAAGTATTTTTTTTCCTTATTTTCAAACGTTTAGCGTCAGTGTTTCCATCTCTGCTTGGTAAATCTGTGGTCAGTGATTAAACTGTAATGCAATGAACAAAACCACTATACTGTTACTAACATTTCATCATTTCAATGCGTTGGTAATGAGAGAAATTTTCTAGGGTGACAAAACAGTATCGAAAACGCCGAACTCATTCTATAGCCAGGCAAAATATAGTTCATACTTCCATCATCAGATGTTGCTGGACAGGAACCTCGTTTCATGAGATTGTTTCGATCCATATCTGTTGTTTGCAGTTGAGGCATGAAGTACAGAATATGAACAACAGTGACAATGAAGGCAAATTTTCTCTGTTGTACATATGAAGACAGAAGCGACGAATGAAAATATGAACCAATGCCAGGATTCGAACCCAGATCTCCTGGTCACACCACTGCGGCACACTGACACAGTGGCCTTGTACAACTGCACGGACTACCCTAGAAGCCTCCCTCCTCAATGCACATCCCCATTCACGCCTCAGACCACTTGGTATTCCCTCTAAAGTCGAACAACACCGTGCCTGAGTTGTGTAGTGGTTAGCCGTTAGCACCTCTGCCTAATGGTACAAATTTTCGTTCATCGGCTTAGTCTGCATGTACAGGGTGTTTGGGGAGGAAAGGTCAATATTTTACATAATGATAGTATAAGTAATTCTGAACAAAAAAATGTTGTATGAACATAGGTCCGCAAATGCTTCGTTAGGGAGGTATGGGTATTGAACGGAACTTTAATTCTGCAGAATTGATGTGCACTCGCTGGACAGTGTGTCTAAGGCGTTCAGCCTGACCGGGTTGGCTCCAAACACGTCACCGACGATTGTCTGGTTGAAGGCATATGCGACACTCATCGGTGAAGAGAACGTGATGCCAATCCTGAGCGGTCCATTCGGCATGTTGTTGGGCCCATCTGTACCGCGCTGCATGGTGTCGTGGATGCAAAGATGCTACCTCGCCATACATGTCGGTAGTGAAGTTGCGCATCATGCACCCTATTGCGCACAGTTGGAGTCGTAACACGACGTCCTGTGGCTACACGAAAAGCATTATTCAACATGGTGGCGTTGCTGTCAGGGTTCCTCCGAGCTGTAATCCGTTAAGCAACGGTCATCCATTGCAGTAGTAGCCCTTGGGCGGCCTGAGCGTAGCATGTCATCGACAGTTCCTGTCTCTCTATATCTCCTCTATGTCCGAACAACATTGCTTTGGTTCACTCCGAGACGCCTGGATATTTCCCTTGTTGAGAGTCCTTCCTAGCACAAAGTAACAATGCAGACGCGATTGAACTGCGGTATTGACCGTCTTGGCATGGTTGAACGACAGACAACAAGAGCCGGGTACCTCCTTCCTCGTGGAATGACTGGAACTGATCGGCTGTCGGACCCAGAGACTTTATTATCAGGTTGCAAAGGCAGACTAAAAAAATTTTTAGTTTATTAAACCGAACTGACTTCTAAAATACTTGAAAATATTCAAGTGAACACTTCTTCTTCTTCTTTTATGTCATCTTCGTTGTCCTCTTCATATATAAGATGGTCTTCACTGCCATCAAGGGCGTTACTTATACCACACTTCTTGAAAGATTTAAAATAATGGTTGGTTGGTTGTTTGCCTGAAAAGAGGGGGGGAGGGACCCAACTGCTAGGTCATCGGTCCCTCGTTCCGATTAAAATAATTCCACAAGAGTGGGAGTAAAACAATAGAGACATACAAAACACAGCTGGAAGAAAGGAAAAAAACCACAAGAACGACAGAAGAGCAAAAAACATAAAAATGGTCAAAAGTGGACAAGGAAACCACAGAGACGCAAGAAACAGGTTGTAGAGGTTAAAACAAGAAAGCAGATTACCATGGCTGGCTGTCCATGAGAACAAAAAGAAGCCAGACACTCTGCAACACATTAAAACCACTACCCTAAAAGCACTAGGGTGGAGGACACAGAGGGACAAAGGACATGCGATAAAACTTAGATCAAATGATAAAACCCACACTCACCCGTAAAACGTAAAACTAAAGCTGCTGTTGAGGCATTGACGCCCAACATCGAAGGTAGGGGGCTGGGAGAGTTAAAAGTCCGCAGCAGAGCGGCTAAAAGTGGACAGTCCAGCAAGAGGTGGACGACCGTCATTTGTGAGTCACAGCGACACCGAGTCGGGTCCTCGTGACGGAGGACGTAACCATGCGTTAGCCACGTATGGCCAGTGCGAAGCTGGCAGAGGACAACCGATTCCTTGCGAGAGGACTGCACGGGGGACTTCCACACATTCGTAGTCTCCTTAATGACACGCAGTTTGTTGTGTGTACTGTTATGCCATTCTGTCTCCCAAAGCCGAAAAACCCTGCGGCGTAAGACAGAATGCTGGTCAGTTTCGGAGATGCCCATCTCCAGAAGCGGTTTCCACATAGCCTGTTTGTCCAGCCTGTCGGAAAGTTCGTTGCCTGGGATTCCGACGTGACCTGGGGTCCACGCAAACACCACTGAATGACGGGTCCGTTCCAGGGCTTAGATGGACTCCTGGATGGACGTTACCAAAGGATGGTGTGGGTAGCACTGGTCGATAGCTTGTAGGCTGCTCAAAGAGTCAGTATACAGGAGAAATGACTCGCCAGAAAATAAGCGGATGTGCTCAAGAGCACAGATATGGCCGCCGGATCTGCAGCGAAAACACTGCAGCCATCTGGCAAGGAGTGCTATTCAATATGTCTTCCATGAACATACGCAAGGCCTACGTGACCATCAGCCATCGAGCCGTCGGTGTAAACTTCATGGCCCAGGCACATGTCGAGGATCAAGATGAAGTGATAGCGGGGAGCCGCAGGGTTAACAGAGTCCTTAGGAATATGTAAAAAGTCCAGAAGAATCTGCGGCCTAGGTATACACCGTGGAGGTGTAAGTGAATGTACCTCTAGGAGAGGTGGTAATGGGAAGCACTCCAGTTCAGGGACTGGACGCGAACCGCAATCGTAAGCACTGACCTGGGCCACCGATGCTGGAGATGAACTTCCGTGGTTGGGAAAAGGAGACGGTAATTCGGATGCGCAGGAGAACTACGAACGTGTGCAACGCAACAGGCGAGCAGTTGTGCAAGCCTGCCCTTCAAAGGAGGGACACCGGCCTCCACCAGGACACTGGTCACTGGACTCTTTCTAAAAGCTCCCGTCGCTAGGCGAATGCCACAGTGGTGCACTGGTCGAGTAAACGCAACGCTGAGGGCGTGGCCGAACCGTAAACCACACTCCCATAGTCAAGGCGGGATTGAACAAGGGCTCTGTAGAGCTGCAGCAGCCTAGAGCGATGTGTACCCCAGTTGGTGTTGCTCAAGCAGCGGAGGGCATTGAGGTGCTGCCAGCACTTCCGCTTCAGCTGACGAGGATGAGGAAGTCACGTCAATCGGGCGTCGAAAACCGGTCCTAAGAATCGGTATGTCTCCACTACAGTGAGTGGATCGTCATTAAGGTAAAGTTCTCGTTCTGGATGAACGATACGACGCCGACGGGAGTGCATGACACACGACTTCGCGGCTGAAAACTGAAAACTGGAAGCCGTGGGCTAGAGCCCATGGCTGAGCCTTGTGGATGGCTCCCTGTAGGCGCCGCTCGGCAGCACCAGTACTGGAGGTGCAGTACGAAACGCAGAAGTCGTCTGAATACAGAGAAGGTGAGACCGACAGCTGCTGCTAGACCGTTAATGGCCACTAAAAATAGAGATACACTCAATACAGAGCCTTGCAGAACCCAATTCTCCTGGATATGGGGGAAGTATGGGAGTCACCAACTTGGAAAGTACGGAGCGATAGGAAATTTTGGACAAAAATCGGGAGTAGGCCCCTTAGGTCCGAAAGGATATGATGTCACCGAGTCGTGTAGTAAACATTTCGTGAATCAAAAAAGACGGCAACCAGGTGTTGGCTTCTGGAAAAGGCTGTTCGGATGGCAGACTCGAGGAAAACTACATTATCAATGGTAGAGCGACCCTGGCGGAAACCGCCCAGGCATGGTGCCAGTAGGCCACGTGACTCCAGGACCCAATACAACCGTCGACTTACCATACATTCCAACAGCTTACAAAGAACGTTGGTGAGGCTGATGGGCCGATAGATATCCACATCAAGCAAGTTTTTACCGGGTTTGAGCACTGGAATGATGGTGCTCTCCCGTCACTGCAATGGAAAGACGTCACTGCACAAGATCCGGTTGAAGATAACAAGGGGATGTCGCTTGTAGTCGGTCGAGAGATGTTTGATCATCTAACTGTGGATCCGATCTGGCACAGGAGCTGTGCTGGGGCAATGTGCAAGGACTCTGAGGAGCTCCCACTCTGTAAATGGAGAATTATACAGTACACTGTGACGTTCAGTGAACGAGAGGGCTTTCCATCCGCCGTTTGAGGGTGCGAAATGCTGACGTGGAAGCTCAAGCATAGTACTCAGCAAAGTTCTCGACAATTGCGTTTGCGTCGGTAAGATAAGACGCCTTTGATGTTAATGCCAGTAACACCTTTCGGGGTCTGGTACCCACAAACACGTCTGATCTTCGTCCTGACTTGGGAAGGTGACGTATGGCACCAAATGGGCGAGACGTACCCCTCCCAAAACGACTGCTTCCGTCTTTTTTATAAGCTGGCGAACGCAGGTACGGAGCCGATTAAAAGCTATTACGTGCTTTAGGGAAGGGTGGCGCTTATGCCGATGTAGAGCTCGCCGACGCTCATTAATGGCCTGAGCGATTTCCGGCGACCACCAAAGTACTGACTTTCGCCGGGGACACCCCAAAGAACAAGGTATCGTGTTTTCCGCCACAGAAACGATCGTTCTACTGATCTGCTCAACTACCACATCAATGGTACCATGTGGTGGAGATTCAGCAGTGACAGCAGAGGTGAAAGCTTCCCTAGTCTGCCTTGTTTAAAGCCCATCTTGGTAGACGTCTGGCGTAATGGCGTTGAGGGAGTGACAGTAAGATGGGAATGTGGTCACTACCATACAAGTCATCGTGAGCTCTCCAGTGGACAGATGGGAGAAGGCCTGGGTTGCAGAGGGATAAATCAATGGCCGAGTAAATGCCCTGAGCCACAGTGAAATGTGTGGGGTCCCCATTATTTAAGAGGCAGAGGTCTAGTTGAGACAGGAATGTTTCGACATCTCTACCTCGGCCAGTAAGTACAGTGCCGCCCCGCAAGGGAGGATAGGAGTTAAAATCTCCCAAAAGTGGGAAAGGTTTATGGAGTTGATGAATCACTGCAGCCAATGCCTTCAGGGGTACTGCACCGTCTGGAGGAATATATAAGTTGCACACAGTTATTTCATGCGTCGGCCTTATCCTGACGGCCACAGCTTCAAAAGGGGCTTGAAGAGGCCCAGGCTCACCGCATGCTAAGTTCAGGACGTAGACACAAACTCCACTGACCCTCTATCATAGTCGCTACAGTTCTTGTAATATCTCCTATAACCGTGAAGGACAGGGGTCCACATTGGCGGGAACCAGGTTTCCGGAATGACAATGCAGAAAGCACTTGTAAAGCTTAACAGTTGCCATAGCTCAGCCACGTGGTGGAAAAAACCACAGAAATTCTACTGGAGGATGACGTTGTCGTAAGGCTGGGAAGGCATGAAGCATGCAAGGAGGCAGGTTACGCCTCATAGTCACCTGCTGCCACTGATGGAGAATTTGCATCCATTCCTATTGTGGATGAGGCATCAGTGAGATCCAGGTCCTGAGGGGAAGATGTGGTCTCCACCTTATCCATAAGTGCTGAAATGGTAGGAAGTGGTGGTGTTGGGGCCACTAGAGGGTCCTTTTTCTTAGTAGACTTCTTAGTTTTCTTGCCCTGTCGCTTCTTTTTAAGGGCTTTCTGGGAGAACTTCTCTGAAGTAGCTTCAGGCATGGAGGAAGACTGTGAAGCTCTGTGTCCAGCAGCTTATGGCTCCTTATGTCTGCTGTGGCATTAGTGGAGACCTTGGGAGAGAGGATCCTAAGGGACCCCTTCCACACGAGAGGAGCCACTGTTGCCTCTCCAGCTGGGGGGGAAGCGGACCGATGTCCCCTGCATTTGGGGGGGGGGGGGCGGGAGGGGGGGAACCTTGCTCCCAAAGTCGGTGCTTTGGGAGCAACGGAAGGAGATTTTCCCCCTACCAACAAGGGGACATATGTATTCTGGAGGCCCAGAGGCCCCACTGTTCGTGGCACAGAGTGCGGTACGACTGGTACTTGTGATGGAGATGGTAATGTAGCTGCAGCATATGTAGACCTCAAACGAATAGGATGTAATCGTTCAAATTTACGTTCAGCCTCTTGGTAAGTCATGATTATCCGCTCCTTTTGGGGTACTGTGCAGTTTGGCGAGCATGGGGCGTGCTAATCTCTGCAGTTGATACAGGTGGGAGGAGGCAGTGGACGCCCGCAGTCTCGACATGTGGCGTTGGAAGTGCAGTGGAAAGACATGTGCCCTAATTTCAGCATTGAAAGCACCACATTGGGGGAGGGACCATGGTTTAACGTCACAGCGGTAAACCTTCACCTTGACCTTTTCAGGCAGTGAATCGCCCTTAACGGCCAAGATGAAGGCACTGGTAGCAAACCTATTGTCTTTGGGTCCTCTACAAACGCGCCATATGAAATGAACACCCTGTCGTTCTAGATTGGCGCGGAGCTCGTGGTCAGACTGCAAGAGGAGATCGCGATGGAAAATAATATCCAGGACCATGCTGAAGCTTTTATGGGGAGTGACGGAAACAGGAATATCACCTAGCCAGTCACAAGCGAGTAACGCCCGGGATTGGGCTGGGGATGCTGTCTACATCAAGGCTACACCGCTTCTCTTCTTGGGCAGCGTTGTCACTTCCCCAAACTATTCCTCAAGATGTTCAACAAAAAATTGAGGCTTCATAGGTAGAAAGGAGTCCTTGTCCATTCTGCTACAGACTAAATACCAAGGCGAATACGGCTCTCTTCTTTCTGTAGCCATACGTTCCTCCCATGGTGTAGCGAGGGAGGGAAACGATTTAGTCATAACCGTCAGCATTGTACTCGATCTGGCCCTTCTTAGAGACTGCTGGGGCTGTATGGTCACCAGCAAGAGATGACTTAGTCCGCTTCATTGCCAGTCATCCACCCTGATGCCACCCACTCCAATCAGGGCTTCTCCCCACGGGCGCAAACCAGCCACAGCAAAGGCCACCTGGCATTATGGCCATTGCCGGAAGTCCTGATGCCCCAGGAAGACAAGCATCTACTCCTTATCATAGGTGGGGAGTTTACAGCTCAGGCATAAGCAGTGTGTGATCCCTGTGTTGTCAGGGACTACCATCAAATGGGTACATGACGGCCCCACCACAACGGACTGCCACCGTGCTGGACAATGAGCGTAGAGAAATCCAATACTATCATGGGGGCGAAAGAGGAGAGGAGACAACGCTAGAAGATGACTTAGTGTCCTCGCACAAATAGTTGAATTGCAGGTGGTCATGACAAAAGGAGGTCGAATCTAAGGGCACTACAGATAACTCATGCACCACGCAAGGCGATCTTCCCCATATGGCCCACAGTTCTGTAGAATTTGGAAAGTGGCAGGTCAAATCATAGAATGGGACCTGAACTTATAGGGCCGAAAAGTGTGAGACCCCTTTTAGACGCCTCTTACGACAGGCAGGGATAAATCAGGCCTATTCTAACCCCCGGACCCGCATGGGGTTAAAATAATGTTTTTTGTCGCTGTAGGCCACGACTATTTTATCCGCTGACACACTTGATTCATTGTAGATCGTTTTAAAGCTCCGTTCGGCGTGAATTCATGTTGGGTTTCATCCATCATCTATTTGTTCCATTCGATCTATTACAGGGAGTGAACTCTTCTTCAATAAAGCACCTTTCCTTCTCTCCCACACTGTTAAACCATAATTTCATATCAGTTCTTGTCATATATATGAGCAACAACACCACGCGTTATTCCAGAAACTTTTGTCATTGTTTTGCGCTTGAAAATGATCATTTGATTAAGTTTAGAACCGTCAGCAGAACACGAAATTACAACAGTGCAGTGCATTTTATTTTTTTCATGTTCACTTGTTTTTATAGGTACAGTTCTAGCATCTTTCACAGCAACAGCTCTGTTACTCGACATATGGAATGTCAGAGGAGTTCCGTCCATATTCGCTATTTAGCTTAGTTCCACATTGGTTTCTTTTTATGTTGAATAATTAACCGATGGAAACGTAATGTTTTCTGAAACTTCCTGGCAGATTAAAACTGTGTGTCCGACCGAGACTCGAACTCGGGACCTTTGCCTTTCGCGGGCAAGCGCTCTACCATCTGAGCTACCGGAGCAAGACTCACAGCCGGTACTCACAGCTTTACTTCTGCCAGTATCTCGTCTCCTACCTTCCAAACTTTACAGAAGCTCTTCTGCGAACCTTGCAGAACTAGCACTCCTGAATGAAAGGATATAGCGGAGACATGGCTTAGCCACAGCCTGGGGGATGTTTCCAGAATGCTCTAGTGCTAGTTCTGCAAGGTTCGCAGAAGAGCTTCTGTAAAGTTTGGAAGGTAGGAGACGAGATACTGGCAGAAGTAAAGCTGTGAGTACCGGGCGTGAGTCGTGCTTCGGTAGCTCAGATGGTAGAGCGTTTGCCCGCGAAAGTCAAAGGTCCCGAGTTCGAGTCTCGGTCGGGCACACAGTTTTAATCTGCCAGGAAGTTTCATATCAGCGCACACTCCGCTGCAGAGTGAAAATCTCATTCTGGTAATATTTTCTCTTCATACTCTTGTAGCATTTTCTGGAATATTTTGTGTTTGGTTCTGAGGCTAAGTCCATGACCCTTTATAAACCTGTAGCCCAACCAACTCCACCCTTAGAGTCTATTAAGTTACATTGTAGCGCTACCTAACGAGTGTATACTGGCATCATTTTTTTGTTAATTCCAATACCATTTTGACGGTGACCTTGACTCCATTTCAGTACACGTTCCAGATTTGGCTATTTTGCATTCAATCCTCTATTTACCTATTTAGTTTTCCTCATTTTCTCAGTTCTTCTTTACTAACCCACCAATCATGACTGGTTTCTTTCTATTGGTGGAGGGCCGAAATGCCGGTCAACTGCTCTGTCTCCATGTTCTTCTGCATATGCTGTTACTTTCAGTTTAAAGGCCGCATCATATAAATACCTCTAATTTTCTTCCATTACGAAACTAGTTACTAACAAAAAAATTGTTCCCTTACCGATAACACGAATCACTTTCAATTCAGATTCATTGGCACCGTAGACTGCAATGTCGCATCATAGGCTAGACAGTGTTCCCGGTTTGTGATGGCGGGGCGGGAGGGAGACAGTATTAGCAAGTTTGTGAATCCCTGAAACTTATGTTCGCCACATCGGCGCGCTGTTGGTGCAAGTTGAATCCAGTATTGCCAGGTAGAGGACACGTTTCCCGTGGCATCGGATATATGGCCATTTTTAAAACAGGCGATAATTTTAAATCAAACACTGGACATTTTTATATTAATTTCGAGTGTAAGACGCACCTGAATTTTGGTGGCTATTTTTCGAAGAAAAAAGTGCGTTTTATAGTCCGTAAAAGACGATGTGGTACGTGCTGTGACAATTGACGGTGAGCAGTGAATCGGAGAACGAAATATTTTTCTAATATTGTGTGTATGACCTTTTTAATATACGACAGCGAGCTTGCTTTGTTGTCAGGATAAATTAAAATGGGCAGCATTCCAGACGACATGTTTATCACATTTTAATCAGTGTAATGACGTACATATACTTTTGACTACTACCGATATTATCCAAAATCATTGGCTACAAAAGTTCCTTTGCTTGGCTCCACTTTTCTATGTGGCTCTCCTCCTACCTTAATAGTATAGCAAACGAGCTGAAATGCATTTATGTGCACGTATTTGCAACGTTTTAGTGGACGGTCCTTTCTGTACCGTATGGCTGTGTTACACGGTAAAAATGGATTTCTGAGAGTTGCAAGTATCTCATTAACTGTTATCTGCACAAAAATGTTATTATGACTTCGTGTAGAATTCTTATACAGATATGCGAAATTGTGAGCATAATTTTTTTCACAAACTGGTACAAATTTTTTTACCAGATTAAAATTTGTTCTTGCAAGCCGGCCGAAGTGGCCAAGCGGTTCTAGGCGCTACAGTCAGGAACCGCGCGACCGCTACGGTGGCAGGTTCGAATCCTGCCTCGGGCATGGATGTATGTGATGTCCTTAGGTTAGTTAGGTTTAAGTAGTTCTAAGTTCTAGGGGACTGATGACCTCAGAAGTTAAGTCCCATAGTGCTCAGAGCCATTTGAACCATTTTTTTTTTCTTGCAATATTGTTTTTTGGTGAAATGCTGAGGGACAATTTAAATTTTGTACAAAGAACTCTAGAACTAAAACTTATCTATCAACAATTATAAAAAATATATATTTCTCAGAAGTCGGGTGCCAACTTCTCCGGACTAACAATATGGCCGAGGGGCGACGTCAGTCCATGTAGTTTTGATGCAAGGATATGCCATAATCGAAGCTGCTTCGTTGCCGAATAGTCAGCTATCCGGAGGTGCACGGGAAGCTCAGAATAAGGACCCTGGTATTAAGGAGAAGATTTTACTCACAAGTATTGCTGTGAGAAAACAATGTATGTCGTATTCCATCGGTGTCTGGCATCTTCGGATCCGTTCATCTCCAAGTCTAGAAAGTGACAACTGTAGAAGATAAACAGAAGCCACCAACTGCAAAAGATCTGCTTTTCGAACCATTTCCAGGTAGACAAGCCAATAACGACCCTTCTGAAAGCAAAGCACGCGACGAATATGATTTCGATTGAAAAATGTAAAGTATCGAACAAAGAAATTCAGCACGGCAATTTACTCATCCAATTCGTTATCAGCGGCCTCGGAATAATTTATATCCGAAGTTTTACTCAAGTCCACTAAATTTATAATTTCTCATCCTCCTAATTGGATCCGCCATTTTGAATTTTGTAATTCCGACACCGGATTCCGAATCATCGACATAAATAATCTAAAAAGAACAGAGTTTTATAGGATTTTTATCACTTTTTCTATTATGTCCAGGTTCTGAAGCGAATTGGGCAACTGTGCGTCGCCTCTCCTTTAATGCTCTATTTTGACAATGAACTTTTCCTTCTCCAACTGGAGTCTGCAATGCATACCTATCGGTCAAGTGTCACTACATCAGCGTGTGTTAGTAACTTAGTTTATGAAGACATATTAACGAAACGTAAAACACTGATCAAGTTGAGGGCTAAATTTCACTGGTCCTCACAGTCCACGTGTGAAATCTTCCAGAAAAAATACACACTAAGAATACTGAAAACAGATATTATTTAGTGATTTAAGCGTTGCTTAGCGATAAGAATAGCGAAATATTACATCTCATTAATTATGATATATAAAACGTTTAATAATACAGTCTTTCAGTAAGAATCACCTTATGGAACAACGTGTTACTGTAACAGGTGCCTACTGTGATGCAGTTGACAGTGGTCTCTGGGGTTACCAAGCAAGAGAGACTTATTTTTGTCACAATGACCTCTAATAACCTCTTTGAATTTCTTACGGTTGACGTTTGATTTTTCATCTGAATAACACATTCTCTGACATATAGTGTGTTAGTAGTATAAATGCAGATATTGTGATCATTGGCACCGTCTCTGTGCTAGTTTTTTTCCTCTGCATTTAACAGTTTTTCCGCAAACACGTCACATAATTCACTAGCTGATTTTGTCTGCATGGTAGTAATTGCAACACTAAGTGGACAACGCCTCTCTGTATAGACTACCCCTGCTGCACAGGGGAAAACAAACATTAACTTTTGCACTGCCACATATACTTGGAGGTACTAAACGACCTAAAAACATACTACTTCAACAGGTATAATTATTAGTCTGAAAATGAAGTTAATACTGATTTAATGTTGTTCAGCACACGGTCATCACTCACCGATAAAAATACCTGCACTTCTAACCCTAGCAACCTGTATTTCTAACATATCAAACGCATATGTTCAGTGATACTTTCAAGATCCTTGATAATCATGAGTATGTCTTAAACGAGCAGGAGCATCATCTCTATACCGCTGAATAAGACGTAGCTTGTTTATTCGCCACACAGAAGGAAGTCACTTCCTCCACGTTACTGTCACAAATTCAAAAACTCAGTTGAAAATTAATTTGGAACGAGACTGTCTGCGAGACTTAAGTAAGAATCCGATGACAAAACAAACTGCTCTTTCTTTCTTCGACGGCTCATAACCAAAAATATTTGAATTTGATGCTTAAATAAATGAGAAAACTGGTGGAGAAAACTAAGCATACGTAGACTTCGATTTGCAAGCCTATAGTTACGTTGTGCAACGTGAAAGAAGAAAAATAATGGTTTCCTCGTAGGAAAAAAATTCACAGAATTTCTGTCGGCGGCATTGCTCGCATCTTGAGATGTAGACAGAATTTGCACATTACGTGAGGCTTAATCATTCATCTTCGAAAGGAAAACAAAGAGTTCTTGCACCTAAAGAGACGATCGCTGCACGAATGTCGTGGTCATTACGTTTGCCTACGTTGCTTATCTCTGTTCCGACTTCGGTCACGCAATGTTGCCAGAACTACTTTTTTAGGTCAGACACGAATATCTGTTTTCGGTACGACAGTAAGGTATCAAGTGCAAAATACTGATGTACCGTTGAGCGTGTCTCACCGTAAGCGTAGTGAAAGGCTTGAAAAAGAATGATCCGTAAAGATGAGAGAATGGCTGTCCCGGTGTGCCTAGCGTTTGTTGTTCCCGTGAATTTTCTCACAAAATAAGATCACTGTCTTAGTTGTCGTAAGAAGATGATCGATGCAACGCAGTTATTGAACAAATTCTTTTTAATCTCCAGGATATTTCCAGAATGAAACTTTCACTCTGCAGCGGAGTGTGCGCTGATATGAAACTTCCTGGCGGATTAAAACTGTGTGTAGGAGCGAGACTCGAACTCGGGACCTTTAACTTTCGCCGGCAAGTACTCTACCGACTTTTTTTGCATTTTTTGTTCGTTATGGTTCGTTGTATTTGATCGTAGCGGACGTCACATGACATGTTGAAGTTCGTTTTTGATCCCTTCACTCAGTTTTTTTTATTACAGAGACTAGCCAGCTCTCCGACCGAACATGCTGAGTTACCATGCCGGCGTCAGATTTTGTTTGGAAATGAAGTCCCATGCTTCTTGACAGAGCATAGGGGAGACCCCCACCGCCATACTAGGCAAGGTCCTAACGGAGGTGGTTTGCCGTTGCCTTCCTGCGACCTTAAAGGGGATGAATGAAGATGATGAAGAATACGACACAACAACACCCAGTCATCTCGGGGCACGTGAAAATCCCTGACCCCGCCGGTAATCGAACGAGGGGCTCCGGGCTCGGAAAGCGAGAACGTTACCACGAGACCACGAGCTGCGGACGAGCAAGCTACCCAATCACGACTCACGCCCCGTGCTCTCAGCTTTAATTCCGCCAGTACCTCGTCTCCTACCTTCCAAACTTCACAGTAGCTCTCCTGGCGACACTAGCACTCCTGGAAGAAAGGATATTGCGGAGACATGGCTTGCCACAGCCTGGGTGATGTTTCCAGAATGAAACAAATTCCTTTTAAGCAAGTATTTTGTCCTTATAATTATTGTCACGGGAAATTCATATCCCTAAGCACAAAACATCAAAAATAGCGAGATAATACAGATGTACATCAATAAAAATAGACAATCATAAAATGTCATGACTAAACATCTTTAAATTCCGATAAACAGGAAATAAACATTAAAAAATTCTTATAGCTTCACAAACGATAGCTGAATGTAGACCAATATTTCTCTCGTAGAAGTGAACGAAAAGAATACTCCCCAAAGGCTGTTGAAAAAGAATCAGGCGTAAGCAGACGTCACTTCAGCGTAGCATGTGACACACCACGTGTAGAAGAGTTCGCGTTTTCTTATCTGTACGCGGTCTTTCGCCTTCTGCCTGTCGTGCAGAAATTATTAACAATAGTTCGTTGCTAAATCTGATAATCCGTTGTTTATTTATTCTGTTTTGTTTCCATGCTTGTAAAAGACGTAGTGTCATATTTTAATGACCAATTTTTGTGACCGTAGAAAAATTTTCGTACTACAGGTCTGTCTAGACCCCGGTACCAGTTTACGAACCACATATTTTCCCACCATATCTTACAGGCCCAACAATGTGCACAATATTCTATTACCATCCAATTATATTGCTTTGCACAGATTGGAAGGCAACAGTACAAATTCTCACAGTGAAAATAAAGAGAGTACTACGAGACATTATCAGACCAGGCCAGACATGTAGCGTTCCTGGCAGAAGCATCCTCAGTGGAATCAGGTTATTGCGAGACCGTGCTTCACACATCCACATAAATCAACAACATAGCCACGGCTTCCTCAGTATTGACTTAGAGCTTGCGTTCGACGAAGTGAGCCACGAATTCTTGGCAGCAGTGATGCTTCACTTTCGATCCCGGAATCAATATTTCACACATTTCTACCGGTAACTGCATTGATTTCAAGGGCCCAAGTGAACGGATACCTAACAGAAGGACTTCCAGTGCTCACATCTGTTAGACAAGGGTGCCTGTTGACCATGGTTTTATTTATACACTACTGGATTAAAATTGCTACACCACGAAGGTGACGTGCTACAGACGCGAAATTTTACCGACAGGAAGAAGATGCTGTGATATGCACATGATTAGCTTTTCAGAGCATTCACACAAGGTTGGCACCGGTGGCGATACCTACTACGTGCTGACACGAGGAAAGTTTCCAACCGATTTCTCATACACAAACAGCAGTTGACCGGCTTTGCCTGGAGAAACGTTGTTGTGGTGCCTCGTGTAAGGAGGAGAAATGCGTACCATCACGGTTCCGACTTTGATAAAGGTCGGATTGTAGCTTATCGCGATTGCGGTTTATCGTATCGCGACATTGCTGCTCGCGTTGCTCTAGATCCAATGACTGTTAGCAGAATATGGAGTCGGTGGGTTCAGGAGGGTAATACGGATCGCCGTGCTGGATCCCAACGGCCTTGTATCACTAGCAGTCGAGATGACAGGCATCTTATCCGCACGGCTGTAACGGATCGTGCAGCCACGTCTCGATCCCTTAGTCAACAGATGGGGACGTTTCCAAGACAACAACTATCTGCACTAACAGTTCGACGACGTTTGCAGCAGCATCGACTATCAGCTCGGAGACCATGGCTGCGGTTACCCTTGACGCTGCATCACAGACAGGATCGCATGCGATGGTGTACTCAACGACGAACCTGGGTGAACCAATGGCAAAACTTCATTTTTTCGGATGAATCCAGATTCTGTTTACAATATCATGATGGTCGCATCCGTGTTTGGCGACATCGCGGTGAACGCACATTGGAAGCGTGTATTCGTCATCGCCATACTCTGATGCGACCGTCTCGGTCACGTCTCGGTCACCTCTTGTTCGCATTGACGGCACTTTGAACAGTGGGTGTTACATTTCAGATGTGATACAACCCGTGGCTCTACCCTTCATTCGATCCCTGCGAAACCCTACATTTCAGCAGGAAATGCACGACCGCTTGGTACAGGTCCTGTACGGGCCTTTCTGGATACAGAAAATGTTCGACAACTGCCCTCCTGGCCAGCACATTCTCCAGATCTCTCACCAATTGAAAACGTCTGGTCAATGGTGGCGGAGCAACTGGCTCGTCACAATACACCAGTCACTACTCTTGATAAACTGTGGTATCGTGTTGAAGCTGCATGGGCAGCTGTACCTGTACACGCCATCCAAACTCTGTTTAACTCAATGCCCAGGCGTATCAAGGCCGTTATTATGACCATAGGTGGTTGTTCTGGGTACTGATTTCTCAGGATCTGTGCACCCAAGTTGCGTGAAAATGTAATCACATGTCAGTTCTAGTATAATATATTTGTCCAATTAATACCCGTTTGTCATCTGCATTTCTTTTTGATGTAGCAATTTTAATGGCCAGTAGTGCAACTCTGTGCTCTACCTTTGTATTCATAACGAATCCTGCTCCAGTTTTACCATTTTCTGCTGCTGTTGATATTACCCAATATTCGTCTCGTTATCTTCTTTCCATTTCATTGCACTGACCCCCTCTGTATCTAGATTGAGCCTTTGCACTTCTGTTTTCAGGTTTTCTAACTTCCCTACTACGTTCAAACCTCCACCACTTAGTGCTCAGACTCGTATAATGTTATGCAGTCGTTGGTTATTCAATCTTTTTCGCATGATCACCACCTTCCTTGCTGCCCCTCCCCGGAGATCCGAGTAGGGGACTAATCTACAATCTTTTGCTAATAGCGAGATTACCATGTCACTTTTTTCAACTACGAGCCACATGTCATGTGGCTATACATTCTTGTATCTTTAATGCAGTGGTTTCCATTGACTGCATTCTCATGCCGTTGATAACTGCTGATTCTTCCTTCTTTTAAGGGCAGTTTCCCATCCCAAGGGCAAGAGGTTGCCCCCATACTCTATTTGCCCCTCCAGCCTCATTGCCAAAGTCCTTAGCATAATGAGGGCGACTTGCTATGCCGGAAGTCATCAGCTGCCTGTGTTGTTGGTTTGTTCCAAAATTATTCATTGGGTAGGTTCGAAACGGGAACTCAAGATATTTTGATTACACGGCATAGGCGATATCCCCAACCCACGAGTTCATTCGCAAACACCAGGACAGTAAAATTACGACTTAACGTTTAGAATAGGAGTGTGGAATGAAGTCTAATAAGAGTGTGCCGTGCATACGTCTCACACCATGCTCGATGAAAACAGGAAGGTGTCTCATAACAATTTCCACTTTGTTGGAGATCTACACAAATTTGGTCAATCTTTGTTCTGTCTGAAACAGCACCGTAGCACGCTGATTTGATCTTTAGCTGAAACCAAATTGACAAGCTTCCCCTTCGAAAGTTTAGTTGTAATTTCATGCAAGAAGGTTTATACTCGTTTGACATTTACTGAAAATGTGCAATAGAAAGGAGCGAATTTTGATGAATTTCTAGCTGACCTATTTAACAATGTTAAGACATGTCCCCGTAAAAGGTCATACCCAGTCTTCTTTATCATAAACTTGAAATTATTTTCGTTACATACTTAAGGATTCAAGTGAAACGTATTACTAAATAAATGTAGTGTGACGAGGGCCTCCCGACGGGTAGACCGTTCGCCGGGTGCAAGTCTTTCGACTTGACGCCACTGTGGCGAATTGCACGTTGATGGGGATGAAATGATGATGATTAGGACAACACAACACCCAGTCCCTGAGCGGGGAAAATCTCCGACCCAGCCGGAAACGAACCCGGGCCCTCTGGATTGACATTCTGTCGCGCTGATCACTCAGCTACCGGGGGCGGACAATACATTACTGACGCGCCCTTTTTGTTTCTTCTGCTAATGATGTACGATAGAAACTGCCATAACAACATCGTTCTACTTACTCCTATTTAATCGTAACCTGTTTTCAAAAATGGTTCAAATGGCTCTGAGCACTATGGGACTTAACTTCTGTGGTCATCAGTCCCCTAGAACTTAGAACTACTTAAACCTAACTAACCTAAGGACATCACACGCATCCATGCCCGAGGCAGGATTCGAACCTGCGACCGTAGCAGTCCCGCGGTTCCGGACTGCGCGCCTAGAACCACTAGACCACCGCGGCCGGCAATAACCTGTTTTCCTCTGCACGCTTGCGTAATGCATGTAAAAAGTGTTTCACATGCTGACAGTGAATGTGTTAAGAACCACGTAGCTTTCTATGACGATAATCATGTCGATAACAGTCACGTAGTAGTATCTCATTTTCAAACAAAACTGCAAAACGATAACGAACTTGACATATTCCTAGCCACAAACAGGCAGGAACGCTGTATTTACTACATTAAAGCGATTGTGTCAACTGTATACCCTATCAAATGTATGCTCTTGTATAGTTCCACACTGGAGTTTATCATGCATTTAAATAACAATCCCACGCTGAATGATTAACCCTATTCGGATCACAAAGCTGTTCTTCGAATCTTCTCTATCTCTTCCATTCATACAAATCGTTAACAAAAGAAGCACTCGAACGAGAAGTTTGTAAGCGACTTCCTTCGTAGATGTGTTATGAGACTTTCGCTTAACTTCGTCGGGTGTCAGCCTTTCTGCCGTTCCACAGTAAAAATCTGTGCAGTTAGGCTACTGCTAGATACTCGGCGTTTCTGGCTGATCCCGGAAACTGGCCGCCTCCCAGGCTGGATTATTTTCTAGGGACACCCATAAAGGCCCTCATCCATTTCCAGCCAGAACTTTGTGACGGGGCTGAGAGGGCGGGAGGGGGGGGGGGGGTTGAGGCACGGCACGAACGTACTCATATGCCCGCGTGGGCGTGGGTCGGTGACAGGATATACTGTCCCAGATCCGTCTGCTCTACCTGAATATTCTATATGGGCAAAACGAAGGGAAAAATCTCTCAGAAGGACGCGGAAGGTCAAACACTTCTGAACGAGTCGGATCTGTGAAGGAAGAGGTTGCTGCAGACACTCTGCCACTGAAGTTCTTCTGTGAATCGTTGTCTCCTAACTTCAGGTGGTAAAGCGTGACAGCATATAAATGACGGTCTCGAAAATAAGGCACTACTAAAAATACAAGCGACGAATACTTTATAACCTAGTTATATATTATGTTACAGAGCGCAACATTTTACTTATCCTCAGACTGGTGTAAGTAATGCAACAGTGAAAGTATGCAGTGCACAAGCAGAGCTTTACAGGCTGTAATAGAACGCAAATGTAAACGTTAACTGTATCACGCTAATAGAACCACTTCGTGTCGCATTCACTTAACCAAAATGTTCAAATTCTATTCGTTCGTCCTTTTGTTAGTACTAACAAATAAACCTCATTTATTGTATGTGCAAGCAGATACTTCAAATGTGAAAACATCGTCCTCCGATAAACAGAACTGCACTAGAACTCAGTGTTTCATGAAACCGTGTTCAAAATGCTGTAAAAAGTGTAAACGTAAAAACCCAACATTTGTGAAAAACACAAACAAATGGTGCAATATCTATCTGCATTCGGATCGAACAAATTTCAGATAAGTCACGAAGTGACATTTCGAAACTGTTTCACTCCAAGCGAGATAATACTGAGTCGTAGAAAAGAAAGAAGTTAAGTAGTAAACATCTCGTCGACTTCTAGTTTATTAGCGATTGATACATATACGGTCTTTAGAAAACTTTTTACCAAATAATTAACAAATTTAAATTTTTAAGTGAACACTGCCAACGCTGTATCTAAATTGGTGATTCGAGGTAGCAACCATTCAAGGCAGATAAAGACGTAATATCTACCAACACTGTTATGTCAGTATGGAATAAAGTAGTTAATAAATCCAAAAAATATACTTCTGAGAGCTTGGGTTTGCTGATGATATTCTAGCACGGGGAGATAATGAAAATAGTCTACAAAGTGATTGGCTAGGTTAGTATATTAAAATATTATATCATCAGGACAAGTGAAACCAGTCGAAGGGACATGCTTATTGTTGTCAATTTTGTGTTGGGAACGATTTGAATAAGTACACTAGTTTTAATAAATCGATGACGTGTTATTTATAGAAACACATCATCATCACAATTTTACCACATTGTGAAAAACCTGCTCATGGACAATTAAGTTCTTTTTAAATCGTAACAACTGCTATACAACACCTTCTTTGTGAAATGACAACATTCCGCCTAGCAATGTTTATTTTAAAAAAGTAGAAAAAACATTGAGCTAAAACCGATAAAACAAATTCGTAAGAAATATGGTTTAGCAAACGACACGAGAAATAATAAAGTAGGCTATCAAGTCCATGTGAAAATTTGTGAATTTTTTTCCTTCATCATAAAAGAAATGGACGGAAAGAGACAGGTACGTTACGTCGGAGAAGAGAAAAAAATAAGAGACCAAGTGACTAATCAAAGAATGAAGGGATTTGATTAAGCAAGATATAGATGACAGAAAATTAACTTAAATGGCAGCAGGATGTCTTCCTCGATAAACGAAGCTAGTGTGCCAGGAAAACTGCAACCAATTCATCATTATGGTGATCATAATTACGATGATGATGATTGTCATAAAAATGATAACGATTAATAAGCGTCCCATCAAAACGTAAGGTGCATACATCCACATTTCACCACAAGAGACGTCTACAGACATTTCTTTCTTAATAATACATCAGAAACAAACCTTTCTCAACCCGTTACTTGCTGTAGTGAAGCTCCGACTTGCCGAGAAAGTAGTCTCTCTCATGCTTGCACCAATATTGTTGCATTCCTACAATTGTTTTGTACAAGCTGATTAATTTCAATCATTAACGAATTTTCAGCTATTATCTATATGTTCTATCACGAGAGCGGAAACTGCTTCTAGTTTGAACTGGTTCACGTCGGAACGGTCTTCTGGAATATTCCGCAGAGGTAACGTACGCTGTTTTCGAAAACATGTTTAACTTTCTCCAGCACCCACCTTATCCAGTAGAGTATCTTTCGTCGACTTCTCAGGCACAGGAATCGTTTTCATTGAAATGAAGCCAGTCCGATGAGCGAACCTCGAGGTGTCGCACAGCTGACACAGAATGCTGCATTCTCGCCATTGATCGTCACCGACGGCCCGCGACATCAGAGCATGATATCACAATTACCGGCCAGGGACGTACGTGCTGTCTGCGGTGCGACACGCGTTACGGACGTGGCACGCGTGCAGCCGTCCGCTCTGAGTCAAAGTTATAGCTCCACTGCACGGGAAACCATACCTTCAAAACATAGATCGGGTAGATATAAATCGTGTCCACTACATCACAAGAAGTATTTTCATCAAAAATGGCAGACTGCCAGAAGTCATGAACACTTATGGAACTAAGATGTGAAAATTCGTCATAATAACAATTTTTTTTATTATTATTATTTTGGTTTTAAGTTATTCCCTGATCGTTTCTGAACGAGAATATGTATGAAGTAAGTTTGAAGGTAGGAGTCGAGGTACTGGCAGAAGTAAAGCTTGAGGACGGGGTGTGAGTCGTGCTTGGGTAGCTCAGATTGTAGAGCAGTTGCTCGCGAAAGGCAAAGGTCCCGAGTTCGAGTCCCGGTCCGGCACACAGCTTTAATCCGCCAGGAAGTTTCAAGAATGTGTATGGTTTATGTGTGATGGGTGTATACTGATAGGAAAGACAGAGCCTTTTCTAAACAACGAGTAGCCTCCGCCGGCCGTTGTGGCCGAGCGGTTCTAGGCGCTTCAGTCCGGAACCGCGCTGCTGCTACGATCGCAGGTTCGAATCCTGCCTCGGGCATGGATGTGTGTGCTGTCCGTAGGTTAGTTAGATTTAATTAGTTCTACGTCTAGGGGAATGATGACCTCCCATAGTACTTAGAGCCATTTGAACCATTTTTTGGCTAGCCACCTTTTGTCTGTTGTTTGTTCAGCTGCTTTTATCCCAGCAGCAGCAGAAATTCTCTGCTTTTATTTATTCTTTGGGCATTGCTTTTCAAATCCGTCAGCCAGATGCTAAGCGAGTGAAGGTAGCAGTTTAACATGAATTCAGCCTTCTGATTACGTTCTTCTCGTCGTAGTGATCTGAAGAAGATACTTGATTTGTCGCAGTGATCTGAAGAAGATACTTGATTTGTCGCAGTGATCTGAAGAAGATACTTGATTTCAAGAAATAATCTTTTTATATTTATTTTTATCTGTATTCATAATTGGCAGAAAACACAGTGAAATCTAATAATTTAGAAGAAATGAGAGAATCTGTATGGCCAACCTTCTTTCTCAGGACTGGTACGGGCGAAGACTCCTGTCATTCTCTGTGTCCACACGGCCCTCAGTCATGGTGTAAATATGAGACAATTAGTGTAACCGCTAATATATATATATATATATATATATATATATATATATATACAACCATCCTCTACCGATGTCATCAACAGATGTCATAAAACCTCTCTATGAAAAAAAAAAAAAAAAAACGGAAAGGTCGGTGATGATGAAGACAAGACAACACCTTGTCCACGGGCGAAGGAAATCTCATCTCGAGAGGTAACTAGTAAAAACATGCTTAGTAAACGCATCCATGGGATTTCAGTAATTGTGTGTCAGTATGCTTGCCTAAAACAGTATTTACGAGGCTCAAGACCACGAAAAAAACTGGTGTCATGGATACAGTGTTTTGTTTCAGTGATGTGTCAGTCATCAGGCTGAAAGTTTTCAGTGGTCCGGGCACAGAGCCTGGAATGAAAATGAAGAACGCTTTTCTGTCACTTG
Source organism: Schistocerca serialis cubense (assembly GCF_023864345.2). NCBI lineage: Eukaryota > Metazoa > Arthropoda > Insecta > Orthoptera > Acrididae > Schistocerca > Schistocerca serialis. The sequence goes on along the minus strand of NC_064641.1, from coordinate 328,263,658 downwards.
ACCAGCTATGGTGCAGGAGGCTGAGAGAAAATACCCCGCAAGTGACAAAAGAGACCAGAACTCAAAAGAGGGCCTCCAAACGTAAGCTGGGAGGAACAGAAGGCCGCAACGATTACAACTATGGACCTGGCAAGTTTTAGCTTTGAATGTTGTTTGATCAGATTCTACCATACCCTTTAAACGCAATTTCCAAAAAGTGTGAAATTTTTAGCTTATGGTGCAATTTTCTCTGAAGCTAATAGATCTATGTCAATGAAACGCAGTACATAAGTTAATTACATCCCTTTCATTGAAATGTACTGGAGTTATGGCAACCAAATAATAGTGTGACAAATATTTAGATATTTTAAATGCCAGTTTTTTAGGTCCCACACATTTCTATGAATTTCTGTGGTAATAATGGCACTGTTGTAGCAGTGATACACTTAGTAGAAATATAACAATTTAAGCGCGTTTCAATTTTGGTCTGATTTGAGCAAATAGTTTCTGAGAAATATGTACCATAGGAAATACGCTCACCACCGGATCCCCTTAACACTTTTATGGCGACATGAATCCAAAATCATCGTTTAAAACGTGGTATCAGCGACATCCAATTGAGGAATATTCCAAGGACCAGAGGCATGATCTTTTACACACAATATTGGCATATAATAGCTAACGAATTTTTTGAAGTCACAAAGACATAATCGAAACCAGGAAGCTAGACAAGGCTAGAGATCCAGGAATAATAGTACTTGTGACGAAACACCCAACAACGAGCACAATATTCGATTACCATCCAGTTATATTGCTTTGCACAGTACAAATTCTCAGAGTGAATATAAAGAGAGTACTACGAGACATTATTAGACCAGGCCAGACATGTAGCGTTCCTGGCAGAAGCATCTCCAGTGGAGTCAGGTTATTGTGAGACTGTGTTTCACTCGTCCACATAAATCAACAACATAGCCACGGCTTCCTCAGTATTGACTTAGACCTTGTGATCGACGAAGTGAGACACGAATTCTTGGCAGCAGTGATGCTTCACTTTCGATCCCGGAATCAATATTTCACACAGTTCTACCGGTAACTGCATGGTTTCAAGGGCCCAAGTGAACGGATACCTAACAGAAGGACTTCCAGTGCTCACATCTGCTAGACAAGGGTGCCTGTTGACCATGGTTTTATTTATACACTACTGGATTAAAATTGCTACACCACGAAGGTGACGTGCTACAGACGCGAAATTTTACCGACAGGAAGAAGATGCTGTGATATGCATATGATTAGCTTTTCAGAGCATTTACACAAGGTTGGCGCCGGTGGCGACACCTACCACGTGCTGACGTGAGGAAAGTTTCCAACCGATTCCTCATACACAAATAGCAGTTGACCGGCGTTGCCTGGAGAAACGTTTTTGTGATGCCTCGTGTAAGGAGGAGAAATGCGTACCATCACGTTTCCGACTTTGATAAAGGTCGGATTGTAGTCTATCGCGATAGCGGTTTATCGTATCGCGACATTGCTGCTCGCGTTGGTCTAGATCCAATGACTGTTAGCAGAATATGGAATCGGTGGGTTCAGGAGGGTTATACGGAACGCCGTGCTGGATCCCAACGGCCTCGTATCACTAGCAGTCGAGATGACAGGCATCTTATCCGCATGGCTGTAACGGATCGTGCAGCCACGTCTCGATCCCTGAGTCAGCAGATGGGGACGTTTCCAAGACAACAACCATCTGCACTAACAGTTCGACAACGATTGCAGCAGCATGGGCTGTCAGCTCGGAGACCATGGCTGCGGGTATCCTCGACGCTGCATCACAGAAGGGAGCGCCTGCCGATTGTGTACGGGTGCACGAATGGCAAAACGTCATTTTTTCGGATGAATCCAGGTTCTGTTTACAGCTTCATGATGGTCGCATCCGTGTTTGGCGACATCGCGGAGAACGCACATTGGAAGCGTGTATTCGTCATCGCCATACTGGCGTATCACCCGGCGTGATGGTATAGGGTGCCATTGGTTACACGTCTCTGTCACTTCTTGTTCCCATTGACGGCACTTTGAACAGTGGACGTTACATTTGAGATGTGTTACAACCCGTGGCTCTACCCTTCATTCGATCCCTGCGAAACCGTACATTTCAGCAGGATAATGCACGACCGCGTGTTGCTAGTCCTGTACGGGCCTTTCTGGATACAGAAAAATGTTCGACTGCTGCCCTGGCCAGCACATTCACCAAATCCCTTACCAATTGAAAACGTCTGGTCAACTGGGCCGAGCAACTGGCTCGTCACAATACGCCCATTCACTACTCTTGATGAACTGTAGTATCGTGTTGAAACTGCATGGGCAGCTGTACCTGTACACGTTATCCAAGCTCTGTTTGACTCATTGCCCAGGCGTATCAAGGCCGTTATTACGGCCAGAGGTGGTGGTTCTGGGTACTGATTTCTCTGGATCTATGCACCCAAATTGCGTGAAAATGTAATCAAATGTCAGTTCTAGTGTAATATATTTGTCCAATGGATACCCGTTTATCATCTGCATTTCTTCTTGGTGTAGCAATTTTAATGACCAGTAGTGTAGTATGCTTAGAGGTATTAATACGTACGCTACGTAGCAAACAGATTGGAAACAGCAACTTTACATTCAAAGCGTATGCAGATGAATTAACGACAATAGCGAAAATAACGCTGAAGTGATACGCACGAAACATATTTTGGAAACTTACGGATTGGAATATGGAGCAGCTACTGAGGCCAGCAAAAGCAAACTTAACTAATCACATACACTTCGGCATTCATCCTTTGAGGATTGTAACGAAGTAAAAATACTTAAAGGTGTGACAGAATTCGATTAAGAAAAAGAATGGATGAGTTCGTGAACGAGAGCGCAAACAAATTTTACAGAAAAGAAGGGAAGCCTTGATACGCTTCCACCAAAAACACTTAAAAATAAGATAATGTGTCGAATGCGTTATTACCTATGTATTTTCCATGGTGTGGTACATATCACAGATACTTCCTCTGAAAAATCGACTTGTTTCCAGAGTAAAAACATACGTAGGGTGGTTTCCTGGCCAGAGAACAGTTAACTCTTCCAGTGATAGTACGAAGAGTACTAAGTAAATTTTACTATCAGATAAATGAGTAACACGGCACGTGCTGGATGTACAGCGGAAGACTACATGGATAAATCTCCCTGATCATTTTATAGCTTCGGACGAGCTCTGTGGTGCTTGTACCTTCGTCAAAGACCTGTTACTCACCCGCGAGCGAAGGGACAAGATCAACCTAGATGCGAATCCATACTGTCAATACTGCCATAGTGAAACTTTCTTTTTATGTGTAAATAAATTAAAGTCCCAAAAACTAAAATAATTTATGTTAACGTACGTAAGAAACGCTGTATTTTTGTATTAATTCCGTGTATTGTCTTTAAATTGTCTTATAATATAAAATTTTAATTAATTTTTGAAGGTGAGAGAGCATACAGATGTTAAAATTAGCGAAAGAGAGCTATTGTAATTTTTAATTGACAAATAATGCATCAGACGCGGCGCATGCGATGTCAACAACCAAATTTTGTGTGATCAGCCGCGACGGAAAGGAACGCAGCGAAGTGTCTCGAACAGTTTTCCACGCACGAAGCTTCCAGAACAGGAAGAGACTGGGGAAAAATGACAGTAAAGTTTCCTTTAGTTGTCTCCTTGTACATAAACACGAGTGGCGTCTGGCTCTCTCCCTCTCGATATCTCTTTCTCTTCTGAGGCCCGCTCTCTATTGAAGTCTCCGCTCTTATCGATCGCTCTCTCTTAATCATCGCTCTCTCGAATGATTTTGTAACAGGCAGTTGTACTTGAAAAATTTTCTCTAATTTTTTCTATGTAAACGTAGCAGCAATATATGAATATATGAATAATTGTTCTTGTTTATCAAAGTTTCATTTCAACAACAAAAATCTTGCCTGCCAATTTTTCTCTGTTTCAGCTAGGAGAACTGCAAGACAGCCGACAAATTCGCTGGCCGCTGCCGAACGTCATTGATATTCGAATTTATAGCAATCACTCGTGCGTCCCTGAGATCTATTAAGCCGATCTGTAAACACAGTTTCCGGGTAGCACTTCTGTTCTTAATGCGTAATATTAATGATCGGCATACAAACGAAGTGAGCGGGCAGCCCACTCCACGGTATGAAAGCAGGTTAGATAAAATCTTGAATTTTAATTTTCTCTCTCTTAATGGTAAATTCATCTGTGCCGTGTGATAATATAAAATTATCTTTTTTTTCACTTGGCTGCTTCCTTTAATTAATGGCACTCCAGTTGACTTCCTCTTACCAAAATTTATTTTTCAATTACCACCAAAAAGCGCCACACAAAATAGAGAAAACTTTCTTTTTTAAAGTAATAATTCAATATGAGAGACACCGCCATGCACGGAATAGTTGGCTGTTCGAAAACCGGACGTTTGGAAATGCACAATACAGCGATGCGTAAATCTAGTAAATCAACACCACCACCGAAGAGAAAGATGATTTAACTAGACGTTCTGGCCACACAGGATAAAACCTTTGAACAAGTGGAGGAGAATCTCACAGGAGTCTTAACAGAACTTGCTACCTATCACGACGGCAATAATCTCAAACCAAACCCCAGTAAATCACAAGTATCCGCCTTCCATCTTAGGAGCAAACAAGCCAAACGGAAACTCCGAGTCATGTGGCAAGGGGAAGAGCTGAAACATACAAACAGCCCAAAATACCTGGGAGTAACATTGGACAGAGCACTTACTTTTAAGCAGCACTGTCACAACACTAAAAAAAAAAGGTCTGTGCCAGAAACAACATACTGCGGAAGCTAACAGGTTCATTGTGGGGAGCTCAACCACATGTTTTGCGCACCACAGGTCTGGTGCTGAGTATCTCAGCTGCGGAATATGCGGCGCCAGTTTGGAGGAACTCTGCCCACGCTAAGCAAGTTGACGTCGCCGTAAACGAAGCTGTACGTATTGCCACAGGATACCTCAAACCAACTCCCACAGACATCATTTACCCCATCATAGGCATAGCACCACCCACTATCCGCAGACAAGTAGCTGCCGAGATAGAAAGATCAAAACAAAAGAATGATCCTCGACCCCTGATGTATATGCACCGAAAACAACGTGTCCGGTTGAAATCCCGCAGGAGTTTCACGGAAACTACTGAAGAGCTCGCCACCAAGCCCGCCGCAAGGCGGCTATCTCTCTGGGAAGAAATGGTGCCACACTCCACAATGGAACTACTTGAGGAGGGATCTGCAGGATTTCAACTACCTTTTACAACTTGGAGGTCATTAAACCGGCTGCGCACTGGAGTAACTGGGTGCAAATCAAACCTATTTAAATGGGGTTACAGTGATAGCGATAGGTGTGAATGCGGAGCAATACAGGACTTGGACCACCTACTGATCTGCCCTGATATGTCTATAACATGCACTAAAGATGATATTTTGAAAGTCAATGACAAAGCAATCTACGTTGCTAATTACTGGGAAGGGAAGATATAATTGGTGCATCCGGGCACGGAAGAAGAAGAAGACTAGACGTTCGATCCTTTCCGTGCACGGAAGTGAGAACACTGACTTGGTTGATTTGTAATTACATATCGTATTTAATAAGACATAACGAAACAACGTGCAGAGGTTTCCAGGAGCACCTAGGTAAAAAAGATGGAAATTACTAACAAATCTGAAACTGGGATCAAAACGCAAACCACACATACGCGCAGTCATATAGAGCCGTGGTTCGAAATGGTTCAAATGGCTCTGAGCACTATGGAACTTAACACCTGAGGTCATCAGTCCCCTAGACTTACAACTACTTAAACCTAACTAACCTAAGGACATCACACACATCCATGCCAGAGGCAGGATTCGAACCTTCGACCGTAGCGGTCGTATAGAGCCGTGAACCAAGACATCAGCGACCACGCGTGAGTAATGCTGACTGAAACATTAAGGTCCTACTGACTGGTCAGCCTGGTCACCAATGGATTTCTGCGAGGTACCTAAAAAGAAAGAAGTTTGTGATGATGCATTTGACACTTGCGTGGACTTGGTTCCCAAACATGGGCGCCAGCTGCAGCTTTAGTTAATTTCATGGAATACTGGAGCTTCTACGACTTTGATGCGTTCCTTTGCAACCGCCTTCATCATCGTTGTCAGCAGTTTGGAGAACCATTTGCACACCGAAGAGAATAAAATGTTCCGGTTATTGTTTTCGAAATTTTTAGCTATTTGTAACCACATTCTTTCCTACTAATTTTCATGTGATTGCTGATAACCATGCCGTTGAGTTCATGTAAACTGAAAACAAACAAACACAAAACGTTCTGCAACAACATTCATATGTCTGTTAAAAGAAAATGTATAAATTCTTGTGGATACAAGAGTACACTGGCATTGCCTCTCTTTCTTGTTTGTTTAGATTTTTTAAATCATTCCTTCTTTCATGTAATACTTTCAAATATGTGTTGGTAGTCCTTAAATTGTACATCAACGCTTGTATAAAAATGAAATTCATTGTTTTTCAGTACGATAAAGCTGAGTGGCCAGGGAGCTTAATGCCATGCGAGAGACCTTGTTTCGATTCACGACCGGGTCGCAGATTTTCTCTGCTCGGGAACTGAGTGTCGTGTTGTCCTCATCATCATTCCCTCATCATCGACACGTAAGTCACCGAAGTAGCGACTAGCAACAGGCGGCCGAACTCCCCGAAAACCTCGGCCAAAATATGCCATACGCACATTTTATTTTACCTAAATACTTTCCTTGACGTAGCTGTTCTTCTTCAAGTACACATGTATAGAAATTATAACTTTGAGTAGATTAGTGCTAGTCATAACTTGTTGTCAGTGTAGCAAGTAGTGGTGACCTCAGCCCTTTAATGCGTAACTTGACTCGTCAGACATCGCTGAAAGCTCTCCTTCCTGACAGGATTTACGTGATACGATTTCTAAAAGAATGAACTGCTTGGTTCGGGGGAAAAAACTGATTCTGACAATCGCTCGACAACTCTGCCACTCCGAAGACGTCAAATTGAATGTGGCAACAGTGTACATGCGCTCAGTATTGGAGCACTATATTTTGAACAAGTGTGTGCTTTTTATAGTTCTGGACAAATCACGATACTAAACGAAACTACGGTATTCAAGGAATGCATCTATGATAGGACGGTTGGATGAGACGTTTCAAATAACCATTTTATCCACCATTTTTAGAAACGAAATGATTGGAACTATACGTGTACTGTTTTCACTCCAGAGCCCACCAGGTGAATTTACAGTTAATGAGAAGGTATCAGGCCTAGAAACTCGTTTTTAGATTGTGCTGAGAATTCTTAAGGGTCACGATGTATATTTGATATTTACTTTTGTTCTCCTTGTTTTCCTCACTTACGTATTTTGTTTGGGGTTTAGTAAAATAATTTTGTCAAATGAAGTTAGGAATATATCCAGTGCGATGTTTCTTTGTCTCTTCTTTGATCGGTGCTTTTTTTTAAGTTCATAATCTGATCTACCGTTTGGCAGAACTGGTGTAGTTGTCAATGCCCCTTAATTTACTTGGAACGCAGAGCATTATCAGAACAGTAGATGAACATTAAGTTGAGAAGTAGTGAGTCTTGTGAGCAGATTCGATGAGCACATGAAATTCCCGCTCGCGTGCTTTGTCATCTCATTAGAATGAGAAAATGCATCAGTAAAAAGGACAGGATACCAGATCGTAGTACAGACTAATTAGATACAATGATTTGGGTCAGATATTTATCTGTTGTCCACGATAGTAGTAACGATAATTCAGTAGAAGAAAAGAGAAACAAAAAGAACGAAATATTTAAAAGTACAAACACTATCACAAGTACATGCAGGGCTAGGAAGGGTTACCGATATCTTCTAAAACGCATCACCTTATTCTCAAAAGAAGGATACCCTAAAATGTCAAAGATGCGACAGGAAACCTTTAGTATCTGTTCCGTGAAAGTACATCAACAGGAGGACATAAGAGCCAAATTAGAAGTTTTTAGTTACCCAGTTTAAAAATTTGAATGTTATAGGAAATCTATGTTGTCTGAATAATGTGAGGAAAGTTAGGGTTTAACGTCTTGTCGACAATGAAATCATTAGGGTCGGTGCATGAGCTAGAACTGGACAAAAACGGGAAATTGAATCAGAAGTGTATTTTCAATAGAAGATTTGCTTATTCATCTGAGGCGATTCAGAAAAACTGCGGAGAATCGAAATCTTGATGGTTGGAGGGAGATTTTCAGGAAAATGAAACGCTACATATCAGAAGAAAATAGTGGAAATATCAGCAACTAAATGTTGTAATACCAATATTACGCGTGAAAGAAAAGGAAAATAAATGATAACTGTAGATCTCAAGTTAGTATGACTGAGAACAGCTACCCCACGGAATGACTAAAATCAAGAATTTGATGTTTAATAAGTAGGTTTTGCCAGTGGCGTGGTGAGACTTTTTGTGGATCCTGAATGGTATGAGCTGAAACAAGTCATCGGCAGCCAAAAATGTATCTTCGCATTTATAAAAATCGATGGAGGTCATTACTTCATTTGGTAAGAAGGAAAAGAAAAAAAATAGAAGAGTGTATTGTGTGAAGATCAGTTTAATAATAAAAATTTAAATGTTCCACCTAAGATTTTTTCACTCTTTGTAGCGTAAAAAAGTATAAAGAAAAGAAAATGGGTCATGTGCAAGAAGTACTCACGCAGTACTCATGCAGTTTATCCATTCCGGGAACTGAGGATATTGATGATTTTCATCTGTTATTGACAATTATAGGGGCAAGATATTCCAAGACTTTGGAGGACGTTTTATTTCAAGTTTGAAGTAGGATAATAAATGACAATTTTTTTTCGTGTGATATAATTGTACATTAACAATTGCGGATTTTTCCTTTGCTTGTATTGTGTAACCTTGCATTTTGCCAAATTTTGTGATTCTAGTGCAATGAGAATTACCCTATAGATTTTGAGGACTGATTTTTCGAGTACAAAAATTGTGACACAAATGATCTTAATTTTAAGCTGGATTGACTAAGGAGCTTAAAATTTTTACACTGCAAAGAGGCCACAGACCTTAGTATGTGACGTAAATTTGAACTTGATTCGCCAACATCTTTCAGAGAAAATGGGACGGACAAAAAGGATTTTTTCGTGTTATATAGTCATACATTTTCTTCTGAAACCTTCCGTCTAGCCAAACTTCATGGTTCTATGTCAACGTGAAGTACCCTACAGGTTTTATGAGTGAGTTTTCGAGTGAAAATATGTGGTATAAATGGGCGTATCTTTTAACTGCAGTGACTTCGAAGCTTAAATATTTTATACCGCCAAGTGACCATAGACATTAATAAGTGACATAAATTTAAACTTGATAGTCCACCTGTTCCTGAGAAAAAGACTTCTTAACAGTTGCACAGACAGACAAACTTACAGACGAACAACAAAGCGATCCGCCGGCCGAAGTGGCCGTGCGGTTAAAGGCGCTGCAGTCTGGAACCGCAAGACCGCTACGGTCGCAGGTTCGAATCCTGCCTGGGGCATGGATGTTTGTGATGTCCTTAGGTTAGTTAGGTTTAACTAGTTCTAAGTTCTAGGGGACTAATGACCGCAGCAGTTGAGTCCCATAGTGCTCAGAGCCATTTTTTGAACAAAGCGATCCTGTAAGAGTTCCGTTTTTACAAACCGAGGCTAGGAAACGTCATTAAATAATGGTTCCACAGTATTTCTGAAAATAGAGGAAGCCTTTGAAAATGTTCAGTAAAATAAACTGGCAGAAAATCCTCAAAAGTCTTTAATAAAGAGGGAGAAACACTTGTAATGTAAAATACACTCCAAAACTGAATAATATTAACCACACTATAAAATGAAAAAAGGCAATTCGCTTTATCAAGTATGAAATATAGAGGTACTAGAAACAGCGGGAGAGGAGATAAATCTGAAGAAAATTCCGAAGAGAAACAGTTTTCCAAAGCCTTTAGAAATATTTAACTTACCACCGGAAGGAACGTAGAGGGGAAAGTTGGAACGGTAAACGAAGAGGATAACACGTAAAACTAAACATAGAGCACAAACAGTGCAGTAGATACACAATTATTAAAATATTTGGCGTAAGATATGAAAATATCAAGGACAGAATCAAGGCGATCAATCGATACAAGATTAAATAAAAAATAGTAAGCGACTTTGAAGAAACCCAACGTCAGTACTACGCTGTAATACATTACGACAGCTTTACATCGTACCTCCATTATATGGCTATAGTGTTTACAGCAACTGAATTGTCTACGGGTGCGAAAAATATACAGGACAGCCTTCGTAAATTGTGTTGGCTCTATCAATGAGGTAGAGGATAATTACCGTAAAAGCACAGTACACTTACTTATGTTTCTATATACACAGCTAACTGAGTCGACTTTGCTTCTCGTACCCCATGTTTTTCGACGTAATGCGCGACCAATTAAATTTTATGGCTCTCTCCATATCGAGGTCTACAGGGCTATAAAAGCAAACACATTTAGACACGCAACAACAAACGGGAATAAATGATGACATGATTAGGGCATATATTTACCACGATTTCATTTCATGATGTAATTTATGTAACTGATCCATTTTGGTAGTAACGTGATGTATTTAATTAATACGTATTCTCACTGATAAAACAGAAACTGCAATTTCTTCTAACTCAATTTTAACAGGTGAAGTTTCTTCGTAAAGTTTAGCTGAAACTGAACATCATTTATGTAGCTGTACATGTTCTATCTATCTCAGATTTAGGGAGTAAAACCATGTAGTGAAGCTGAGAAATAACGATAAGTGACTACATAACCGTGTTTTATTTTTCATTTCAAGTTGGAATAGTCGCGGAAGTAACGTAGTATCCATATTGGAAAGTATTAAATGAAATACACTATTTTTTCCATACAATAAAGAGTAATTAGTCGCCTCTGCTCACTTTCATTCGGATTTGATAACTACCTCCGTTCCGTTTGTGATGCAGAGCATTTATTAGATTTCTATGAACCACACAAAACGCTAGTAGAGCTAGCCACATTAGTATTGACTATGGTCTCCGCTAGAATACAAAACATCACGTTGACAAATAATATGATTAAAAGCGACACCAACGCCGAAAAGTGAGTAGGGTGTCTATAGAGACTCTGGACCAAACAGAGTATTTTTCCAACGAACAAACGGCTTTTCACACATTTCGAGAACAGGTGGAACGGTTGACAGAGGTCACGAACGCATGTCATGGCCTTTCCTTGCCATCCTTAATTGTGCTGTATTTTAAACCATGGCGCTGACTCATCTATCCCGGAGTCTTCAGATCATCTCAGAAGGCAGCCTACACCTTGATGGAATGATGAGTTCTGCTCAGTCATCCATGTAAGGAATGTAGCTCTGTGGCAGTTTGAAATCTGATTATCTTGATGAATTTCACCGAACCTGTACGATTCATAATGATCTTCAATACACTAACTTGTGTTGAACAGTGCTTTGTTTCACTAGGTCTGCTCAGATTTCGTTGTAACAGAGTCAAAATCTTACTCACACTCTAAGAATGCCATGCGTGTAAATCCTACTCTGAGATTGGCATAGTAGAGGAAATAGGGATGGAGTACATCAAAGGAGTCAGGAAGAAAATGAAAAATCTCAGACAAAGTGGTGAATTTCGTTACCAACTTGCAAATGAACCATTGTGGTTTTCTCACTTCTAAAGCCAGTTCGTTGCTTTGTCTGGTTAAGATTCTGTGTCTTTATCTTCTGTGCAGCTGGTGACAACTTCAGTGAATATCGCTTACATTTGTGCTGTCATTCATGAACAGCATTCCAGCGGATGTTTTCCAACTTGATAACTCCCACCCACATATCACTGTTGTACCCCAACATGCTCTACAGAATGTCGACATGTTGCCGTGGTCTGCACGATCACCAGATCTGTTTCCAATCGAGCACATGTGAGAAATCATCGGACGACAACTGCAGCTTCATCCACAACCAATATTAACCGTCCCCGTATCGGCCAACTAAGTGCAACAGGCACGTAATTCCATCACAAAAATTGACATCTGGCACTTGCACAGCGCAATGCATGCACGTTTGCATGCTTGCATGCATTCTGGCTGTTAAATCGGTTATTAATGTACCAGCATTTCACATCTGCGATAGCTTATATCACGCTTAAATTAACCAGGGATCTTGCAATGTTAATCACTTAAATAAGTTACACAGACAAATGTATTCCAGAAATTTCTTTACTCTACATTAATTATTTTTTGGCGTTGTGATATTTTTTCCGTTAGTGTACACATCGAATAAAGCAATGACTGAAATAAATGAAAGTTTCAAGAATTGGATTAAAATTCAGAGTTGATATCAGTGATAACATTCGTTAAGTACATTGCTGTCCTCTGTGAAAGTGAAGGAGAAAATAAGGTCCTCTTGCCTAGAATGAACAATCTGTTGGGTACAGATCATGGACTGAAAGTAAACCGAAGAAAGATGAAAGTAATGAGGAGTATCAGAAATGAGTTTAGCGTTATCTTATTATCACAATTAATGAATTGAAGTAGACGAAGTGAAAGAATTCTGCTTTCTTCTACCCAAAATAAAAAGCAGACTAGCTTAAGTAAAGAGGGAATTCCTAACCAAAGAATATCTGCTAGTATCGAACATAGTTTTTAATTTGAGGAAGAAATACTGAAACTGCTGTGCTGAAGCACAGCACTGTTTATTAGTGAATCATGGACTGTGTGGGAACCAGAAAAGATGAGAATCGAAGCGTTTGAGATGTTGAATATTAGATATACTCATAAGAAGTCAGGACGTTCTCCTCAGAGTCGGCGAAGAAAGGAATGTACAGCGTGATTCAGCAGCCCCTACCGATGTCGGTTTATACACCCCGCAACGTTATATCTTGCCTTAAAAACCACGCGTGAGATTTTCATAACTTTTCACTCGCTACGCGCGAACAGATAGTTCTACAGAAAAAAAATGTATTTAAATTTTGTACTGGGATACGTTTTTGCTGGGGGCCCTAGTTTTCGAGCTATTCAAGAAAAACGTACAAAAGTGATGTTCAAACGCACCTCCACTCCCACGCTCATCGTTCACCAATCAGCGTTTCTAGTAAGTTGTACGTGGCACTCCCTACTTCCTCCGTGCAAATATTTCCGACTACACGAACTGTTTCCGGTATTCGACCTATTTTGCCACCAGCATAGTTGGCTATTTCGTTAACATTATTAATTTAAACGTGTATGCGAGGGTAACGAAAGAAAAACGGTTTTCATAAACGTCACGATAAAACTAATGACGTTGACAATTCAATCCAAACTTAACCCTTACATGCACAATAGTTTCGTAGTCAGAAGGCCTGACGAATACAACGATGTAATTGTAGATATTTTATGCTGTCAAAATTTATAAGATTTACACAAACGTCAGCGTCAGTTCTACAATTTTTTAGTGCTCGGCAAAGCCGATGACTTAATACGGCCAGTCAATGAAGACAAAAGGTGGTCGAATGTTGGAAGTAATTCATGCAGTTGTAAATAACAGACTAGAAATCCTGACCGCTGGTGGCTGTGTGTGGCTTTTAAGGTAACTTTTGTATGTTTTTCTTGAATAACTCAAAAACTACGGCCTCTAGCGAAAAATTACCCGAGTGCGAAATTTAACTACATTAGAATTCTTACAAAAAGGTCCTGCGCATTTTTCTGCAGAACTAATAGTTTGCGCTTAGCGAGTGAGAGAGTATGACGATTTCGCGCGTGATTTTTGAGGACCAGGTATAACATCGCGGCTTGCGTAAAGCGACGAGGATAGAGCCAGCTGAATCATCCTGTATAACACGCATTGACAAATAGGAGGGAGGATGACAGGAGGTGTGTTTCGATATCAGAGGTTAACACAGTAGAGGATAAAATCTGTGATGATGAAGTCCCATACTGCTTGACAGAGCGTAGGGGACGATGCGAGAGACCAGCACCGCTGTACTGCGTAAGGTCCTAGCGGGGGTGGTTTGCAATTGCCTTCCTCCTTCCGTAAAGGGGATGAATCATAATGATGAAGACGACACAAAAACACCCTGTCATCTCGAAGGTATGTGAAAATCCCGGGACTCCGTGCCCGGGAAGCGAGAACGCTACCGCGAAACCACGAGCTGCGGACATAAAAACTGTAGGGGACGATAAAGATTGGAATGTATCTAACAAATAATGAAGATGTAGAACAAAAGTTCTATTCTGAGATGGTGAGTGTCGACAAGGGCTTCTTCAAACCAGATGGATGACTGATGACCCAGAAAAAGAAACGAAAGCATTACATACCACAACAGTACGTCTTCAGAAGATGAAATACTTAGCAATAAATGTCGTTATTAGAGATGTACCACAGTGGACTCAGACAGTGGTGGATACAGAAAAATCTGGGGAGGGGGGAGGGGGGGGTGAGAGGCGCTAAAGATGTCTTGAGCTACCTTTGCTTTTACTATAATAAAAAATAATCAAGTGACATGCAAAGTTTAAGAAAGTTTTATTTAAACTGTTTATACACATATACAAGACAGTGCCATCTTATGACATAAACGAGGTAGGTATGGGAATATGGGAAACTATTGTTAGGTTATTAGTAAAAATATATAGTAAAAATTTATAGTAATAGTAAACATACACTCGTTACAATATATTGTAACGAATATTTTTACTGAGAAATTACTATGAATTCCTATTATTAATACTTCACAATCAATTGATCACTCTCACTCTTGACTAATCTTCACACTTGCTCTTGCTACAACCAGGACTTTTTACTTATTCATTCTTCAGTCTTAATATATCTGCTTCTGAATGTAAACTAGTTTCCTATTCGGCGAATAGCCCGTATTTATAACGCTACGTATCGAAGGTTCTTTAAACAAGAAAACAGTAGAATACTGGCGACTTTTCTCGAACAAATGCCAGACAGAATAACGAATCGAGATCACTCGAATGGCCGCGACTTTTCTCGTAAGTGTGTGTTAGCTAGCTATGTGCCATACAGAAACGTATAAAATACGATGACGCGGATGCGCGTGCTCCATATGAAAGTAAAACTACTCGATAACTCGATTCAGTCGAGTCGACTGACGAAAGAAACGAACGAATAGTAGCGTGCGGGCTAACTGGCGGGCGCGGCGCGGGTGGCAATGCTGGTGACTCGGCAAGGGCGGGGGGGGGGGGGGGGAGAGGCGACCCGCGTGCCTCTGGACTCAGGCATGTCAATAGAATATCTCTTTGCTAAATAGCACGTGCTTGTCGTTTGAGTTTATGGATGGTTTCGTCATATGACGTCATTCCAACTTCACTGACATTCGGAGGCAGTTAAGCAGTCACGACAAGGACTTTTGAAAGAGACATCTGCCAATAACAGTTAAATTCACAGTCGAAATCAAACTTGAACAATGGGAAAATAAGGCAGAAAACGGCTGTAAGCTCTGAAGATTTGGTGCTACAGGAAGGATGATGAAGATCAAATGGTGAGAGAAAATTACCACTGAAGAAGTGTTGAGAAGAGTACAGGAAACCAGATCTCTCAGGAGGCGCAACAAAATGTAGCTTACTTTTCAAGAAACAATAGCATCCGTGGAACGATAGCAGAAGGAGCTAAACACGGAAGGTAGGAATCGACCAAGAATGCCATACACACAGCAGATTATGTATCATGTGCGATGCGCTACGTATGCGGAAATGAAGAGGCAGTAAAACAGGAGAGTGTAATGGAATACTGCTACAAACCAACATTGCTACAAACCAACACTTAAGAAGAAGACGGAGACATCACCACCACCATCATCATCATCATCAACATTTCGTTTTTTATGTCATAACCATCACATTGCATGATCAGCTACCGAGTAAATATTCATGGTGTAGTTGTACACAAAATGGATAAGTTGCATGCGTGCGTGTCCGCGTATTCCGGAAATGAATAGTGATCAGTTAAAAGCTTCGCTTAGGCTGATACCCTCATGAGCCTCTCAGTTGATTACTCACAGGTGTTTACTTACCGCGAAGACACGTTACCCAGCAGTTAAGAGTAATCGCGATAGTTAATTGGACTATCTGAACGCAAAATTGAAATTCTAGGAATTCGCGATCCCACATGTCATCTTATATTACTATTAATTGCACGGGGCAGATCTGGGTTAGACGGGTTTGGGTGATACACACACTGAATGGTGGGTACATCGTTTTGCGGAAACTATACACTCGATTTGACGTCGCTCGTCAGATGTAGGCAGCTGCTACAGTAAGCGAGCCACTTGGGCAGCGTTAACGAGGCATTGTCACGGGAGCACAGGCTGTTAACGAGCGCGGAGTGTTTTCCTTCGGAAAACTCCAGAAATCGATGACCTCGTAGTCTGCTCCTGCGTCGTTTTAGGAAGTTCCATTGCTCCCTTTGTGCATGCAAACCGCCGATCGAGATGCTGTTTACTCGGAAGTGACGTGTCTTCTGTAGCGTCAACAAAGAAGTAATTAAACGTTGACCACCACTTCTCCAACACACGGAAGTATACTCCGCATCGCACAGGCTCTCTTGTGTTTTCCTCACCCACTCCCTCTCCAACCCTCTTTCCTCCCTCCTGCCACTCATCCCTGTTTCTCTTTTTCTCCCTCTATGAACACACACACACACACACACACACACACACACACAAGTAAAACAAATTACAGGTTATAAGGGAACAAAGGAAAATCGAAACGAGGCTGCTGTTACTGAGGGAATGAGAGTCAGAGTCAGTAACCTCAAACGACGTTATGGTGTTAGTAGAATATGCTTAATTGTACAGAATTACTCGAAACGTATTCGGGAGGATGTAAGAAGATACAATGAAAATATGACAAGAGCAACAACAGAAAACAATGAAAGTATGAAGAAAGAAAACACAAATTTAAGTTAAATAGGGAGCACATATTATGCGTTAAGATATCAGAAGCCAAAGTAACTAGGAACAGAGAAACAATTATAAAAGCATTCGAAAACTTACTTAAGTGTTTGTGCAGTTCAAGAAAGGAAAGCGATATAAAGATAGTACTGAAGAAAATGATAGACCAGATGAATAAAGCCATGTAACGTATGAATACTTATGACAGGTTAAAGCTGGAGTAAAAGCAATACAAAAGAAACTTGCAAAAAGCTGTCAGCAGAGAAAAGTAATTTCTCCGGATACTGCACTTAAAACAGAAGGAGACAGATAATACATTAAACACTATAAGCCTTAAACTTCCTGGCAGATTAAAACTGTGTGCCGGATCGAGACTCGAACTCGGGGCCTTTGCCTTTTCTACACTATAAGCCTGTTTTTAAGAGAGTGGATGTCACTTTTCTCGTTTATTAATTAGCTTTGATGACCAGTGTACAGAAAAACACGTCAGATCTTCACTTGTCCATCTACCAATAAACTGTAATTTTCAACAGTGGATAACATCGCAAAAACGCCACTTATGACACTAAATGCTCCGTTAACATGACAATATATCTCAGCTTGTATCTGACTGACAAATGCAGGGCCACCACAATAAATGGCTGATTATTCTTGCTTCTAGACAGAAACATGTTTGTGACGTACCACCACCTTTACTGTATGAAGTCACGTCATCTCTCCTAACAGACTGCCTGCTTCGACAGTCGTGGAAATTACTATCTGAAGAGTTATATTGTCCATCCCTTAAAATGAAAACAAGCTACATTATTATCCCAATCACTTTATTTCTCTCTTGTAGCAGACAAAATTGACGTCTTTTGCAAAATACTAGTGCTGAAAGGATCTAAGTAACCTTCACATCCAACGCTTTTCACAGAAGGGTGTGTTAGTGACCAGACTGATAACACAATATAAATGTAAGAGGTAACACGGTGTAAGGTAGTGAGAGAATCAGTAAACTGCGCTTTTAAAAAAAGAAAATGAACAACACACTAAATGCGCTACGTCTGCGAAACTTTAAATAGCCTCGAATGTTAGAAATGTTACTTACAGATTATATAAATATCAAATCACGTGATGAAATTCAAGACGCTCTATGCGAAGAGCGCGAGAATTACAGCAAAACTTTGGTTGTTCACTTCATTCCCGGTCTTAGTCCCACATGTTGCCCGCAACAGGTAATGTTCGAAACATAAAATACCGTTTTCTGAAATATCCTTGTCAGTCGTTTGACACCCAAAGGAAAGGTCCCATTTAGACAGCATCTGGCTCTTCGATCTTTGCCTATACACAGTCATGTCAAGCTGGGTCAAAGAAGTGAATTAAACAACGTAATTTTGTTTACTTTGTCTGCTGCATTTCACCGAGCCACATCAGAGACCTGCATCGTGTACCGGTACTTCCTTCGTTAAGGGTTTAACTATCGCCGGTCGCGGAAACCGACAAGCCGGCGGCCAGCCCTCAGAAGGAGATGCAACTGAACCACAGGGGTTTCCATCTACTCCCATTTCATTCTTCGCCTTATTGCCACTCCATTGCGGTGGAACCTGGTGGCAGACTAGTGAGTAACACGGCATCACACACAGCTAAGTCTAAGACTTTATTTCTGATGACATGCCGACCAATTACAGTACCTACAGTTTGCTAGAGTTGGCTGATCCGCGTCCTAGTTTTGAATCGGTAGAAGTTGGTAGAAGTCGGAAAGCGTTGCCCGGTAGTCATTTGCGTAGTCATTTTTGTCTGCTGTTATACTTTGTTGTATTCTACCGTACTTCTTACTGTTTCCTTTCCTTGCGATAGGCTATGTGCACACAAGTGCTACATGTCAATATATAAGATTTATTAAACATGTCAGTACGTAAACGAGTTCAGTTTCATTTAAGAAGAACATTTAAGTAAGTAGTTTTTACTCCCGCGCGTGAGTTCTTCAGCGAAAGCATTAATCGCAGTTTACGGTGCCAGCAGTGCAGGGAGTGGGTGTGACTTGTTTCCCCTGCACGGTTCCTCACCCCGTCGTGGCCTTTGTGGGGCCGAGCCTGCTCTCTCTGCTCCCCGCTGCAACCTTCTGAAATCGGCCAACTTATAGTTAACACACTGTATGTGCAACCACATACAAAAAATGGAGTTACGTATAGGCAACTGCTTATAGACATGAAGTTTAGCAATTTCTGCGTCGTCGGACGCGAGTGAGAGCAATTCATCGGCAAGAAAAATATGGTTACTGGCAAGGGAGAAGGAGAGGAGTTACGACTTGGACTTTTGGAAACAGACCGTCCACTCTATGGACACTTTCACAATTCCACAAAGAGCTTAAAAATTGTTTGGAAAGCTTCTTCAGACTTTCCACTTTTATACTCACTGTGAGGTAATATTTAGTCAGTTTTTATCTACATCTACTTTGCGCACTACATCTGCCACATGTAGATTTTCGTTCTGATACCTCATCGAAAAAAATCATAATTTAGATGTAACAGTGATTTTTTTCGTGTCCGTAGTGTTTATACTGTCTAGTACAGGATACGCTCTTTCAGTGTGTGGCAAAATTTATTTTATTATTTGGCTTTGTGGCTGGATTCCCAACTAACGCCACACTAATCAAGGGATGTCATGTGTACTATCTCTCTGTGAACCTGTAAACATCGTTCTGTGCGTTATTGTATTTTAAATCTTTGTGTACTGTATTCTCTGTGGCGAAATTTGAGGACCAGTCCAGCATTTGCCTACACATACAGGGGAAGTCACCTACAAACCACAATCAGGCTCACCGGTGTATCGGCCCACGATCATTCATCTGCCACGTGGTTCTAACTTTTTTTTTTTAAATGTATCCAATATTATCGAGCATAAACTGGTTGTAATGATACACGATTCTGATCACAGGCTCATTAGCGTTCAAAACCGACTGCAATTAACACCTGTTTAACACTGCCACACATAGTTCTCATTCTTGAAATTATCTTTGAGTGTCAAGAAAAACTAATAACTGCATATGGTGTTAAAGGGACCGCAAGGAGCTGCTAGAGTGACCTTGAAGTAGTCAATCACATCTCAAGTTTCTAGCTGACCACCAATGGGCGCTGTTCCAAACACGAAACAGCTTGATATCCTCATCTAGTGGGGATCAAAGTCTCCGTGTACAGGTAACAGACGTCCGCCAGGAGGGGATGTGGATGGGGAAGGGAGAGGTGGGGAAGAGGAAGCATTAGCCCCCCCCTCCCCAACCCACATTCACCCCCCTGGAATCTGGAGTAGAGAGTTTTTCCTCATATACTGTGTAGATAACCATCAGTTCTCTGGGATGTAATTAAGTTTTTAGTGTCACCTATAAAATTTCGTTCTTAGAGCACAACTGGTCTCGAAACTCAACAAGTCATTTGTCTTAAAACTGGCAATTATAGAGCCCAGCCCAGGAAAAATTTCTGCGTACGCCCATCAGGTAAGTGAGTTTTTCATTGTCATCAGGCCATCCCAGTGATGTGTAACCAGCAAGGTCGTGGCATAATCGTACCCACGTTTACTATAATACGCATTAAGTATCACGGGAGGTGTATGTAGCACCAATGTTGTAGCATTGACGTCACAATCGACCCAGCATCCGCCCAGCAGCAGAACTTTACCTTAATCTACTGTGTTGTAATTGCTGCTTTGAGCGAATATGATGTTGTTCACGTGTGTATGAGCTCCTATCAGCTGTGTATGAGTTCCTATCAGCCATTGACAATTAAGTACTGAATTACGCTAGAGTTGCTAGTGAATATGGGGATTCTGTAAGTATATTTCGAATTGTTTTCGGTGAAAAATAATGGTTTGCTGTTCGATAACGACTTCTATTAACCACTGCAGAAAACCTGTAAGGCATCTGTATTTTACGGACCTCACATGTGCTTGATCCTTAACGACAGAACAATACAGTATGAGTTCCTCAGAAAATTATAATTATATTATATCAACAAAAGGCAATTGCAGTAATCTCATGTCTACAACTGACTAGCAGAATCAACCACCACTGATCGACAGCAGCATCGGTAAGCAAACACAGCCCAAACATTAAAGTGTAAAGTGTGTTAAGAAAAAAAGTGATGTGTATGACGAATTCATTGTAATATTTCAAAGAGTGCTACAGATAATCACTTCAGCAAGGAGTGGAGATGCCTGTAAATATTCAGTCGTACCTGCACCAATGAGAATTTATAAATTATGTGTTTCATTTGTATTCTATAATTCGATTTGTAAATTGTTAAAGTATATTCATAAATGTACCATGCTTTATATTTTGTATTTCATGTATAAATTTGTATATGCCCATTCAATCTAAAAATATGTTAATAAGAAATAGTGTATTGCAAATATTTTGTAAACATGTGTTTTTAATTATAAATAGTGTGAATGAATATAAAGTTTGTGTTATGCAAAAATATTAGCTATTTTAAATATGATGACAATTCAATATTGATGTAGTACTTACATGTTGAGACAAGATAAGAGAAACAAATGCTCCCTTAACTTCACTCATCTTACACAATCATCAATATAATGAATGTTTGAGAATTGCGGAATGCCTGCAGTTATTGTAAAGAAAGAATCCTAACCACAAGTACTAGAGAAAAATTTTGGAAGATTAGTCAAATAACTGCTATAAAGGACTGTAAAGCCACATAATAATCATCTAAATAGAAAATGCCATGGAAAGCAATACATTTCAAATCAAAATAGAATGTTAAAACGACATCATCTAGCATAGGATAGACAAGTAGCTGGACAATGATTAAAATTAATTGAATTTATAATTTTGCACTGCAATGAGCAATGGCTTAACCATTGATCACAGCAGCACAAACTTCATTTGGAAGGTACGGCATGTGTAAGGTGTCCGGATTTTACAGACCTTACATGAGCTTGATCTTAATGACAGTAAAATACAGTATGAGATCCTCAGAAAATAATAATTATATTATATCAACAAAAAGCAATTGCAGTAATCTCATGTACCAAAAACTAACAAAACAATACCTACCGATACAGTCAGTGGCATGAATAAATAAGTTAAAGTGAAATGCGTTTTGGAGACGAACCGAGCAGGTGGTTAAGGGCATCAGAAAACCCCATTTAACAAGAGAACTGCAAGCTTCAGCACAGAAAGGGATAAGGCCAGGACAATACTTTATTCCTTTTAACGTAAATACGGCCAGGACTGATGATAAGTGGCTGGACAGCTTTAACAGGGCTAGGCTGTGACACAGAAAGAAAAATAAAATTCACCTCTAACAAGACGGCGATTGGCTGAAGCCATACTGGGTGACGCAGATGCAACACGGTGCGGAGATCCCCGTTACATAAAAGCATTTTGAGAAGTAAAATTTCTACATATCTCTCTCATCTCACAGCAGACCGCACTGGTGTGTGGAAAATATTGAGGGCGTTGAGAGCTTTGCTTTCTGCGAAGTGTGAATAATATGCTTCACATATCATGGCGACAGACAGCAAAGATATAGTTAATTATTCCTGTGGGAATTTTTGTGGGCAAAGAAATTGTACACATCACTTCAACCCTTAGAGAGTGTGCAACAGCCATTATTTTGACTAGGGAAAAATTAACATTCTACGGAATGCAGGAAAGTTAGACTGAGTGAATTCAGTCAATGCTAGAGTAGGGAATTAATATTTCAGATCCAGCATGGAGACAACATCATTGCAGATGCCGCTTGGTAAAGTACCATTGTGCATTAGGCCACAGTAAATGTTGAGTCGAGATTTTGCTCACTCCAACTTGCGCACACTTTGCCATTGAATATCTAAAGCTGGGATACTAACCTACCCTCACATTGAGTACATGAGAGTTTTTTCATTGGTTCAAAAAGTAAATTTATTCTCCACCAAATCAGTGCATTGACCAGCTATGACATCATAGATTTAAATGAGCTGATGAAGATTTTAATCATTCTTTCCCACAATAAAAATTTTTCATATGTAGAAATAGCGATTTTGATAATTGTCAATTCAATATGTCCAAGAGTTAAATATTTTGTTATTGAGTGTGAAAAGCAATTGAACATTATTGTTGTGTATCACTTGACCTCTGAAAACACAGTTGATAAATTATATGTAGAATAAAAAAAGGAATAGCTGTTTTGTCTTTCTAGAATAGACCTCGAACTTTCATTTCTATTAATTCATTTATTCTAGTTAAGTGACAACAGCATTTATAATGATTTTGGTTACAATCCCAAACACAAGTCGAATGGCGATACTGTTGCATCAGTCATCCTCCAGATTTTATTTACTGGTTAGTAATGAGCCTAATGTTGAGAGAAAAATTCAAGCAAAAAAGCCTACATATCGCAATGAAGTAGAAGAGTTTTTACGGATAAATGTATTCCTAACCAATAAAACTAAGTGTAGAGAAAACATTAACTATGAAAACAAACAATGCTGTAAATGCAGTTATTAGAAATTATGGAAAAGAAGTAAAAGAACTTAGGTATAAGAATACTGATTTACAGGATCGTTCGTTTTTCATATTAGGTGCATTGTGCTGCCATCTACTGCCAGGTACTCCATATCAGCGACCTCAGTAGTCATTAGACATCGTGAGAGAGCAGAATGGGGCGTTCCGCAGAACTCACAGACGTCGAACATGGTCAGGTGATTGGGTGTCACTTGTGTCATATGTCTGTACGCGAGATTTCCACACTCCTAAACATGCCTAGGTCCACTGTTTCTGGTGTGATGGTGAAATGGAAACGTGAAGGGACATGTACAGCACAAAAGCTTACAGGGCAGCCTCGTCTGTTGACTGCCAGAGACCGCCAACAGTTGATGAGGGCTGTAACGTGTAATAGGCAGACATCTATCCAGACCATCACACATGAATTCCAGAATGCATCAGGACCCACTGCAGCTACTATGACAGTTAAGCGGGAGGTGATAAATCTTGGATTTCATGGTCGAGCGGCTGCTCATAAGCCATACATAACGCCAGTAAATGCCAAACGACGCCTTGCTTGGTGTAAGGAGCGTAAGCATTGGACGATTGACCAGTGGAAAAACGTTGTGTGGAGTAACGAATCGTGGTACACAATGTGGCGATCCAATAGCAGTTGTGGGTATTGCGAATGCCCAGTAAATGTCATCTGCCACCGGGTATAGTGCCAACAGTAAAATTCGGAGGCAGTGGTGTTATGGTGTGGTCGTATTTTTCATGGAGTGGGGCTTGCACTCCATGTTGTTCTGCGTGGCACTATCATAGCACAGACCTACATTGATGTTTTAAGCACCTTCTTGCGCCCCACTGTTGAAGAGCAATTGGGGGATGGCGATTGCATCTTTCAACACGATCGAGCACCTGTTCATAATACACGGCCTGTGTTGGAGTGGCAACACGACAATAACAATCCCGTAATGGAGTGGCCTGCCTGGAGTCCTGACCTGAATCCTATAGAACACCTTCGGGATGTTTTCGAAAGCCTCGTGTCCAAGGTCGTTTCCTCTCCTCTGTGCAGCACCCCATGAAGAATGGGCTGTTATTCCCCAAGGTACCTTCCGGCACCTGATTACATGTATGCCTGCGAGAGTGGAAGATATGATCAACGCTTAGGGTGGGCCAACACGTTATTGAATTCCAGCATTCCATGGAGGGCACCACAAACTTATAAGTCATTTTCAGTCAGTTGTCCGGATACTTTTGATCACATAGTGTATTTGAGATTATTTTTCGGACTGTCAGTAACGAATGGTCGTCTGAAGAAAGGCTGTTACTTTATGTTGTATATCTTATAAAGCTATACGTTTTTAAATAAAGACAATTTTATTTGTCTATTTGCCCAATAAATAAGTTAATAATAATAATAATAATAATCAGATTAAGAGCAGCCGACCAG
Source organism: Schistocerca serialis cubense (assembly GCF_023864345.2). Lineage (NCBI taxonomy): Eukaryota > Metazoa > Arthropoda > Insecta > Orthoptera > Acrididae > Schistocerca > Schistocerca serialis. Next base: position 328,238,764 of record NC_064641.1, on the reverse strand, counting down.
TTGCAAAGGATAAAGTAATCTTTACCTAGGTTTCAATAGATATAAATCTATCTTCTTCAGAAGACAGCAGTATTACATTAACATGAAGCGATATGTCCTTATCGTTTTTATAAACATCTGCATAGTTTCATTAGTCAAATAAAATATAGCCCTGAGAACAGGGTTTGTCAGACAAATAAAATAGGTACATGGAAGTTGGAGAGTGCATAAGCTTATGCGCTTTCCAACTTCCATGTACCTATTTTATTTGTCTGACAAACCCTGTTCTCAGGGCTATATTTTATTTGACTTATGAAACTATGCAGATGTTTATAAAAACGATAAGGACATATCGCTTCATGTTAATGTAATACTGCTGTCTTCTGAAGAAGATAGATTTATATCTATTGAAACCTAGGTAAAGATTACTTTATCCTTTGCAACTGGTCGGCTGCTCTTAATCTGATTACGTGGAACCGTTGCTGTTGCGCAGCTATGTTTAAAGTAATAATAATAATAATAATAATCCCCGTGGAGGCCCGGGAAAAGAATAGGCCTCCGGTATGTTCTGCCAGTCGTAAAAGGCGACGAAAAGAACAAACCACTAATAGGGCTAACCCCCCTTTTAGTGTGATTAGTTGGTTCAGGACAGAACTAAAGAAGCCTCGGACAAGCGCCGTCATGGTCGGGGATGACGCTTGAACCCTATGCCCGCCCACAATGGTAACGACACTGCTACCCAACTGGAAAATGATTTAAATCCAAATAGAGGTGTTTTGCAGGATATGCTTCCTGCAACCACCCTAGAAGGAAAACAAAGACAGAGGATGAGATGGTCAGATGAAGTTAATCGACACCTCATGTTCTGTTATTACCAAGCAACAAACCTAGCAACCAACACAACTGGATACAGATCACAAGTATACACAACATTTATTACCAGATACCCAGAATTAAAATTTTTAACAGAACAACGACTAGCTGATCAGATCCGTGTAATAAAAAAAAATAACAGGATACCCCAGTCAGAATTAGAAAACATCAAACAACAAGTACAACAAATACTGGAACAAAATAATGTGCAATCAGAAGAAGAAGAAAATACAGTAATGGACTCAAACATCCCAGAGCAAACAAACAAAGAGCAACACGCACCAATTAAACAATCAGAGGAAAACGAAATCTTAAGACAGCCACCAGAACAAGCACAAATAGAACACGAAGTGACACAGATGTTAGATATAGAAGAAAAATTTCAGCTAACATATATAGAATACAAAGACACAAATACAGACATTAGACCATTCTTGCATAGAGCACCAAATAACCCACAAGTCGAAACAACAATAAAAACTATCAACACAGTCATACACAACAAAATAAATGAAAACACAACTATGGAAGAGTTACAACTACTGGTTTATATAGGAGCACTCACTACACTAAATATACACACTAGGCAGAGATCAGAACCAACCAACACACAGAAGAAACCCACAAAACCAGCATGACAACACAGGCTACAGATCAAAATAAAAAACTGAGAAAAGACATCGGACAGCTAACACAATTTATAAGAAATGAAATCTCGGAAAAAAAACGAAAAAGGTTAGGTAAAATCTCACAACAAGAAGAGCAATTAGACGAAAAGAAGCAGAAATTACAAGCATTAGCCAAACGACTCAGAAGATACAAAAAAAGTGAAAATAGAAGGAAACAAAACCAAACATTCAACACAAACCAAAAGAAATTTTACCAGACAATAGATAACACACACATTAAAATAAACAATCCACCAAACATAACAGACATGGAACACTTCTGGAGCAACATATGGTCAAACCCGGTACAACATAACAGGCATGCACGATGGATACAAGCAGAAACAGACACATACAAGATGATACCACAAATGCCTGAAGTGATAATTTTGCAACATGAAGTCACCCAAGCAATTAATTCTACTCACAATTGGAAAGCCCCTGGAAACGATAAAATAGCAAATTTCTGGTTAAAGAAGTTCACCTCAACACATTCACATCTAACTAAAATATTTAACAGTTACATTGCAGACCCATACACATTCCCTGATACACTTACACACGGAATAACATATCTGAAACCTAAAGATCAAGCAGACACAGCGAACCCAGCTAAATATCGCCCCATAACATGCCTACCAACAATATACAAAATATTAACTTCAGTCATTAAACAGAAATTAATGACACATACAACACAGAACAAAATTATAAATGAAGAACAAAAAGGCTGTTGCAAAGGAGCACGAGGATGTAAAGAGCAACTGAAAATAGATGCAGAGGTGACATATCAAGCTAAAACTAAACAAAGGTCGCTACACTACGCATACATTGATTACCAAAAAGCTTTTGATAGTGTACCACACTCATGGTTACTACAAATATTGGAAATATACAAAGTAGATCCTAAATTGATACAGTTCCTAAACATAGTAATGAAAAATTGGAAAACCACACTTAATATCCAAACAAATTCAAATAATATCACATCACAGCCAATACCGATTAAGCGTGGAATATACCAAGGAGACTCATTAAGTCCTTTCTGGTTCTGCCTTGCTCTGAACCCACTATCCAACATGCTAAATAATACAAATTATGGATACAATATTACTGGAACATACCCATACAAAATCACACATTTGCTATACATGGATGATCTAAAACTACTGGCAGCAACAAATCAACAACTCAACCAATTACTAAAGATGACAGAAGTATTCAGCAATGATATAAATATGGCTTTAGGAACAGACAAATGTAAGAAAAATAGCATAGTCAAGGGAAAACACACTAAACAAGAAGATTACATATTGGATAACCACAGCGACTGCATAGAAGCGATGGAAAAAACGGATGCCTATAAATATCTAGGATACAGACAAAAAATAGGAATAGATAATACAAATATTAAAGAAGAACTAAAAGAAAAATATAGACAAAGACTAACAAAAATACTGAAAACAGAATTGACAGCAAGAAAAAAGACAAAAGCTATAAATACTTATGCCATACCAATATTGACCTACTCATTTGGAGTAGTGAAATGGAGTAACACAGACCTAGAAGCACTCAATACACTTACACGATCACAATGCCACAAATATAGAATACATCACATACATTCAGCAACAGAAAGATTCACATTAAGCAGAAAGGAAGGAGGAAGGGGATTTATCGACATAAAAAACCTACATTATGGACAGGTAGACAATTTAAGAAAATTCTTTCTAGAACGAGCAGAAACTAGCAAAATACACAAGGCAATCACTCGTACAAATACATCGGCTACACCACTGCAATTTCATAACCACTTCTACAACCCTTTAGATCACATAACATCAACAGATACGAAGAAAGTAAATTGGAAAAAGAAAACACTTCATGGCAAGCACCCGTATCATCTAACACAGCCACACATTGATCAAGACGCATCCAACACATGGCTAAGAAAAGGCAATATATACAGTGAGACAGAAGGATTCATGATTGCAATACAGGATCAAACAATAAACACCAGGTATTACAGCAAGCATATTATTAAAGATCCCAATACCACAACGGATAAATGCAGACTTTGTAAACAACAAATAGAAACAGTAGATCACATCACAAGCGGATGTACAATACTAGCAAATACAGAATACCCCAGAAGACATGACAATGTCACAAAAATAATACATCAACAGCTTGCCTTACAACATAAACTTTTAAAACAACACGTTCCTACATACAAGTATACACCACAAAATGTACTGGAGAATGATGAATACAAATTATACTGGAACAGAACCATTATAACAGATAAAACAACGCCACATAACAAACCTGACATCATACTCACCAATAAAAAGAAGAAATTAACACAACTAATCCAAATATCCATACCCTATACAACAAATATACAAAAGAAAACAGGAGAAAAAATTGAAAAATACATCCAACTGGCTGAGGAAGTCAAAGACATGTGGCATCAGGATAAAGTTGACATCATACCAATTATACTATCAACTACAGGAGTCATACCACACAATATCCACCAGTACATCAATGCAATACAGCTACATCCAAACATATATATACAACTACAGAAATCCGTAATTATTGATACATGTTCAATTACCCGAAAGTTCCTAAATGCAATATAACACATACCATACAGTTAAAAGGAAGTGACGCTTGATCAAGGTCCGCGTCACTTTCCATTTTTAACCAGACTTAACGTCTGAGAAAGTAAAGAATAATAATAATACAGTATAACACGAAAAGTCACGATTGTATTCACAATTGTGTATGAGTTTAATATGTGTCAGCACTAAGCCTGTTTATATTGTAAATGGCTAACCGTGGCACCCCATACCAGTTGAAGGTTCCATATCTGATGGTTTGCAGGGCGAACAAAAATTTTATTCTCGGTGCTGATACATATTGTAAATATGGATGATGTATGTTCCGCATTTCCTCCTAAACCACAACATCTATTTAAGCCAAACTTGGTACACATATACTTACTGTCTGGAAAATACCAGTGTGATGGTAGGAACCATCTACCTCCCGAAGTGGTAACGGGTAAGGGTATAAAAGAAGCGTAGCTCACAATGTGCAAATCGCCAGATTAAAGTCATTCAATGTTTGTGAATGAGAGCAGGTAGAGACTTGCAACCAACTTTACACGTAATTCCAAACCATTATATGACTTTTTCTAGGTGACAACCCCCACAAAACGATGAAACGAAAATAAGTTTATCAGTTACTACAGTTTGGCTGTTCAGGTATTAAAACTGTCGCATCAGACATGACCTTTTAATTTATTACTTTTTACTACTACCTGTGTTTGCAACACATTTAGGAGACAGTTTTCACATGTACCACTGAATGTGCTCCCAAAAATATATCATTGTACGACACGTAGTTCAGGAAATATGACGTCATACGCCTTGAGCAGCTCGAGAAACTACATCTTTATGCATGCCGTTTTAACATATTACTCCCTTACAACCTACTCTATTCGCAACACATTTCGCAGGCAGTATCCACATATACCACGGGATGTACTTACAAAATTATATCATTCCACGACTCGTAGTTCAGGATACAATGATGCCATAAACACAGAGCTACGTTACAACGAAACTGCAGGACGAAATTCGTTAGAGATACTGGTAAAATATGTGTACAATTACGTGTGAACTACGTTAAATATATGTGACATGTTCGTACGTCGGCAAAGCCACGGATAAAAATTACGTCCGAAACCGTTTGAACGATTTCAACAAAACTTGGTGCATGTAGTATTTACTATCTGGAAAGAAATATTGTGGGTGTAAGAACCAGCAGCCAGCCAGGTGTAACAACCAGCAGAAAAGGGTGGGAAGAGAGAAGAGGGAAGGAGGAGATGGAAATAGAAGAGGAGGAGGAGGAGACGGACAAAGACAGGGGAGAGGAGGGGATGGACTCAGAACGGACAAGGAGGAGATAGGCAGAGAGAGAGAGGAGGGAGCAAATGGGTGGTCAGAGAGAAGAGGAAGGGAGGACATGGAAAGAAAAGAGGAGGAGGAGGAGGAGATAGACAGAGACACGGGAGAGGAGGAGATGGACTCAGAAACGAGAAGGAGGAGATAGGCAGAGAGAGAGAAGGGAACATAGGTTTGGCAGAGAGAAGAGGGAAGGAGGAGATGGAAAGAGAATAGGAGGAGGAGATGGACAGAAAGATGGGAGAGGAGGAAATGGCCTCAGGAAGGAAACAGGAAGATATGGACAGAGAGAGAGTGGAGAAAGAGATGGGCAGAGAGACGGGGAGGAGGATATGGACAGAGAGAAGGGTAGGAGGAAATAGGCAGAGAAAGGGAAGAGAAGGAGATGGACTGAGAGGAAAGAGGAACATATGGTCAGAAAAGGAAAAGAGGAGGAGATGAACAGAGAGAAGAGGAAAGAGGACATGGAGACCTAGAGGAGGAGGACTAAACGGACATAGAGGGAACGAGCAGATAGAGCGGAGGATGGAGAAAAAGGACAGAGAATTTGGTAGGAGGAGATAGACAGAGAATTGGTGGTGAAGGAGGTGGAAGTCTTATGTTGAAGGTTTGACATAGTAAGGCAGGTGTTATGCTCACAAACTGTGTATATGTACTCAGGCAGCATAGATCACGACGCGGAAATTACTGAGACTATTTACATCCAGCATTTGAGAATCGAGCATTTAGCGATATCCAACTAACTTTACACATAATTTCAAACCTTTACCAGACTCTTTCTCAGGTGCACCCTCCAATCCCCAACCCCACCCTTCCCCACTGAACGGGCGCTGAAGACCTTGCTGTCGTGCGCCCACAAAACCCCTCTACTACTACTACTTCCCCACACAAACATTTTCGCTGTTCATGCAGAAAAATTCAGCATCAGTTTTTACGCTTTAATTTATTTCTTGTGTTCTATTAACACTATTCTCAACACATCTAGCAGACAATATCTACATACATCGTTTAATTTACTTGCGAAATTATGTCATTGTACGACACATAATCATTGAAATTCGGGAAAACTAGGTTTTTCTTGAAATGGAGTGCAAGTAATCAGGACAATATTCATCCCGTGTTTTACAAGGAGAGTACCTGAGGAGTTCCAACGAACTTTAAACAGAATTTCAAACCTTTTATAAACTGTTTCCAATCATACGGTTAGCATCAGATATTTAACACATTAATTCATTAGCAAGGCAACCAGCCGTTTAAGCTGTTTTATACGAGGAAATTTACTGGCACGCTTCTGTGTGGTGTTGCGAGGCGAGAGGGTCAGTTATTTTGTCACTCCTCAAAGAACATCCGTTCAAGTCGACGGCCTTATGCCACCTTATTGGCATGGCCTGTATTCCCGCACAGTACCTCTCTACTGGTCGACGTCAGAGCCAACCTCTTGCTGTACTGGTTCCCGCATCCTTCATTGGGCCGGACAGATAAAAGTCAGAAATTGCGAAATCTGGGCTGTAGGGTGGATGATAACAGTCCAATGAAGTTTTTTCAGCTCCTCTCTGGTGGGAAAACTTGTGTGGGTCTTGCGTTGTCATGGAGAAGGAGAAGTTCGTTTGCATTTCTTGTGGCTATGAAAACGCTGATGGCGTTTCTTGAATTTCCTGAGGGTAGCACAATATACTTCAGAGTTGATCGTTGCACCATGAGGGAGGACATAAAAAATTTCCAGAAGAACTTCCGCTTGACTTTACTGGTTGAGGATGAGGCTTTTAACTTTTTCTTCAGAGAGAGGTGGTGTGTTGCACTCCATGGATTGGCGTTTTGTTTCCGGTTCGAAGTGATGAATGCATGTTTCATCGCCTGTGACGATGTTCGACAAAGCAGTGTCACCATCAGCCCCACAACGGACAAGCAATTCCGCACAGACGGCCCTTCGTTGCTCTTCATGGTCTTCTGTTAGGCGGCGAGGAACCCAACAGGCACACACCTCTGAGTAACTCAACTGGTGGACGAGTGTGCCAGCACGCCCAAAAATGGTTCAAATGACTCTGAGCACTATGGGACTTAACATCTGAGGTCATCAGTCCCATAGGACTTATAACTACTTACACCTAACTAACTGAAGGACATCGCACACATCCATGCCAGAGGCAGGATTCGAACCTGCGACCGTGGCAGTCGCGCAGTTCCGGACTGAAGCTCCTAGAACCGCTCGGCCACCGCGGCCGGCCAAGCACTGCCAACAAAGTCGTACAGTTGAGCAGGGAAGAGTTTGTTTGTGATCCGTCGATCACCTCGAATGAGAATGTCCGCACGTTCGACACTGATGTCATAGCTGTGTTTGGCCGGCCGGCATACTGAAGACAGAACAGGTTTGCGCGACCTTGTAGCGATGATGACAGACTCCTCGCCCAATAACTGACTGTGCTTTTGTTCACTCTTAGATCTCTGTAGACGTTCTGTAAGTGGCTATGAATAGCTCTGGTTTTCCGCAAAAAGAAACTCAATGACTTCTCACTGCTTAGAACGCATGTCCATCACAGGTGCCACTTTAAAGGCTGTTTGTAGGTCCGCCACCTACCGGAACAACACGAAACTACAGGGGCTGACGCGGAAATATTCCCGATGTCTCACGATAAATTCCGCAATTTTTTCCGCCGAAATTGTCTGAGGAAAAAGTATTACACTACTTATTGAGCGCCCCTGGCACTTACCGTGTATTCTAGTAACCATGATCTACCGTTACAGTAAAGACTGGCGAAAGGCTCGCGGTACCTGCAGCTTGAAGCTGGGCATCTGCAGGGTCTCGGCGACGCCCATGGCTACCGCAGAGAGGGGCTGCTGTCGGCGCCACTGCGTAGTCACCGGCTCCTGCACACGCAGTGGCGGCCGCGCCAATAGTCCGGGAGATAATGCGATAGCGCTCCCACGACCACGCGTGTAAGCCATGTCGCCAGCCTGCGTGCTCCCGAGCCTCCATGCTCTGCCTCAACACAGGCTATAACAGCGCCGGTGTAAATCATTTTTATCTATCAATAATCACTTTTGCCTGTTTCCGTTACTAGTCGCATCGTCGATAGCTCAGAATAAATGAATGAATGACATGACAATCTGCTATTAAACTACTTCTTATCCCCAAGTGCAAAGCTCCAATTTTATTACTGGGAAGGTGCAATGGGGCGGCTCATCCGTCGCTGTACCCACATGTTTCTTGGCCATACATTATTATGAGCGAACCTGGCAATGCTTCGCAATTGCTAAATATGTTTGGGAATTGGATATCCGTCCTAAACTCCTTCCTCCACCCTCTCTGCCCAGCTCCTCCTTCCCTCTCTCTTTGTCCATCTCATGCCCTTTCCCTCTCTCTGTGCATCACCTTCTCCCCCATCTCACTCTCCATTTCCTTCCCCCACTCCTGCACGCAGCCCCTCTATCCACTTAACCCTCTGTCTTACTTTGAGCTTCGTTTATCGTTACTGCAAACGAAACCTTCATCAGGAACTGAAGTCGCTTTAAATTAATCGATAAATCGGTTGGTATCACAGCTTTGTGGAGTACGAGAGAGTCCTCTCCAGCTGCTAGATCTGTTAGTAGCTTCAACGACAAATTTCGCATAGTTTTTATCTGTGAATCGATAGGCTTCGTACGATTAGGATTATATATACTGAACATCCAAAAAAGTGGTATACCTACCTAACATCGTAACATCGTGTAGGGCCCCTGCGAGCGCGCAGAAGCATGGACTCCACATCCCAGAGACTCCTCTCCAAGGGATCCACGGAAACGATAAATGTAATGTAATGTAATGTCGACTAATGTCTGAAGTAGTGCGGGAGGGAATTGACACCATGAATCCTGCAGGGCTCTCCATAAAGCCGTAAGAGTACCAGAGGATGGAAATCTCCTCTGAACAGCATATTGCAAGGCATCCCAGATATGTTCAATAATGTTCACGTCTGGGGAGTTTCGTGGCCAGCGGAAGCGTTTTAACTCGGAAGAGTGTTTCTGAAGCCACTCTGTAGCAATTCTGAACGTGTGGAGTGTCGCATTGTTCTGCAGAATTTCCGAAGTCCGTCGGAATGCACAATGGACATGAATGGATGCAGGTGATCGGACAGGATGCTTACGTACGCGTCGCCTGTCAGAGTCGTACCTAGACATATCAGGGGTCCCATATCAATCAACTGCACACTCTTCACACTATTACAGAGCCTCCACCTGCTTGAATAGTCCCCTGGATTCATGAGGTTGTGTCCATGCACGTACATGTCCATCCGCTCGATACAATTTGAAACGAGACTCGTCAGACCAGGCAACATGCTTTCAGTCATCAAAAGTCCAACGTCGATGTTGACGGGCCCAGGCGAGGCGTAAAGCTTTGTGTCGTGCGGTCATCAAGGGTACACGAGTGGGCCTTCGGCACCGAAAGCCCATATCGATGATGTTTCGTTGAATGGTTCACATGCTGATACTTGTTGATGGCTCAGCATTGAAATCTACAGTAATTTTGCGGAACGGTTGCACCTCTGTCACGTTGAACACTCCTCTTTAGTCGGTTGCCCCGTTCTTGCGGGATCTTTTTCCGGCCGCCGCGATGTCGGATATTTGAAGTTTTACCGGATTCCTGATAATCACGGTATACTCGTGAAATGGTCGTACGGGAAAATCCCCACTTCATCGCTACCTCGGAGATGCTGTGTCCCTTCAAAATCACTTAAATCTTGATAACCTGCCAGTGTATCAGCAGTAACCGATCAACAACTGCTCCAGGCTATCACAGCTGAAACTGACAGCAAGAAAGAAAGGGAAACCACTCGTTTTCGCAGTCTTTATATAGTAGCATAGATTTCATTCCAGGCTACAAAAATTGCAACATGGAGAAGGGTAGCAAGTAACTAACTTTTGGTTATTATGTGCAAACAGTATAGTAGGAAGTTTTGTAGGAAAATTACGGTAAACCGGGTATGAAATTAAGTGTACAGGTGTGGCACCCGGCAGCAACTACAGCTCTGGCCTTGCTAGGCATCGAGTCAAACCGAGATTGAATGACAGATACAAGTATGCCGTGTTTTGCTGCCTCAGCTCTATGCCAGAATTTAGCAATCGTAGTGGCTGTCGAGTGGTGGCATGCTGGCCTCTTGGCAAACCTTGACCAGGTATTTATTGTGAGTGAAAGATCTGGAGACGTGCTGGCCACGGTAACGGTCTAACAATCCCTCTATTGTCGAAGGTCGGGACAGCAAGGTACCCCTCGGTAGTGCGTCATCCTGCTAAAAGACGTCACCCATATCTCAGAGATATGGTAATCCATCAAGTGGGACTGCAGCCGGACATGTAGTATTTGAACAATGATAAAAAAACAGCGGTTATATAAGAATCTAACGTCACTTACTCTTTTTAAAACATGCTACCAGTTTCGACACTAAGTGGTGTTATCTTCGGGCCCCGAACGTATCCTGCCATCCACAAACGTTTTCATGTGCAAATGAGCAGAATCCCATGAGGCGGGCCAAAACTAAATGGATCCCGTACCTTCCGTGGTAGTAACAAGCCCAGCATGATCAGACGACAATTCTAAAGCAGCTACATCGGCACAAGCCTCATTTGTACTGTCAGGCGTTTTTTGTCCCCAAATAGATTAAGGGAATTGAGCTTTATCTTCACATTGGCTACTATCCCCTCCCTGAAGGACAAACCGTCATCTTAAAGTAGCTTTGACTTCTGTAAGTTCTAAAATCAAATTCTTTTGGTTTAAATGTAACATGCATAGCACAGCTATTTATACGCATCAGTATCAACCAAAGACAGATTCAAAAGTGGTTGCCTCTCATAGATATTTGCCCACTTTCTCATTCTTGACATACCAAAACATATCGCGGGGAAGAATGACGATTAGACAGCGTTATACCTCTTGTATGCTGGGTGTAAGATAGGCAAATTCTAATCGCCTTTCCTTTGCTTCGGACGGGGCAAGGATGACGAGAGAAATCGACCGTACTCTTTGTTAAGGAGCCATCTTGGCATTCGCCCCAAATCACTTAGAAACTTGAATCAGGGTTTCCGAACTGGTATTGGAACCCCACTTAACGGAATACGAATTCATTATCTTAATCACATGACATATGAGTCATTATTGACGGGCGCAATTTTTTCAGTCGTCAGGAATGCTGCAAAGGTATCATTTATATGTACATTCGTAATACGAAGAATTATTTTTTATTTCCGAACTAGCATCCATTTTCCAAATTCCTCTTAAAATAGAAAATATCGATTCACGTATAAATAAAAAGATTTAACAGAAATAGTTAAATACCTTAAAAAAGTTATTTATTTCAATTTATTGGCTTTCAGTTCATGACAAATCAGATGGCAAGACAACAAGACAATTTGTTTGAGGGGGTCTTCTTGTCAGTAATGACGATACGAATGTATTGACAACACAACAACCAGTTCCCGAGCAGAGGAAATCTCCTACACAGCCGGGAATCGAAGCCGGACCTCTTCGGTTAGCAACCCGCCGCGCTGGCGCCGTAGCTACTTCGGCGAACAGTTCAAAATAGCTCGGTTCAGAAACTACAGCAAAAATACCAAGAATGATCACAGCATAGTTATGTGGCTTTCTTAGGAGAACTTTCACAAACAAACAAATTTTTCAGAAACAGAATCAAAAAATGGTTCCAATGGCTCTGAGCACTATGGAACTTAACATCTGGTCGCGCGGTTCCAGACTGAAGCGCCTAGAACCGCTCGGCCACAACGGCCGGCCCGAGACAGAATCCTTTTTCCATTTTAATTGCCTTACCTGCCATTATTATACTACAAAAGTAGTGCACAAAACATTTAATGGAACAATATTTGTAGTGAGTAGTGATACGTTTGTCTGCTACATCACTTCCTTAAACTGTTCACGTCGTAACACTACGTAATTTACACATTTACTCAGAGCTATGTGGGGTGATGTCAGACCACTTTTCAAGGACATGTTACCAACCTTTTCATCTGATTTATGAAGTCCCGGAATCAACTTCTTCGTCGAAACTCTAAGTAAGCTAAACTCGTGTTTTACTCGCCCAAAGTTTCGGAGCATTTTTCAACGCAGAGGTGAAAATACTTGACAGGAAGTTACGTGCGTGACTATCATTTCTGTTTTACACAGTTCATTGTAATAGAGGAGGCAAAATTGAAAGACGTAAATGATTACAGGATGACTTTCAAATCAGGAGTACACAAGCAAAGTCAAATATAAAACACGTTCGTGGCAAAATTCGTTTTTGACACTCATAAATCAAACAGGATCGTGATGTTGTACCTTCATTTCGCAATGTCTTTCTCGTTTTGGCAGGCTGTCAGAAACTACTAAAAATGGTTCAAATGGCTCTGAGCACTATGGGACTTAACATCTGAGGTAATCAGTCCCCTAGAACTTAACTAATCTAAGGACATCACACACATCCATGCCCGAGGCAGGACTCGAACCTGCGACCTTAGCAGTCGCGCGGTTCCGGACTGAAGCGCTTAGAACTGCTCGGCCACCGCGGCCGGCGAAACTGCTAAAATTTGAATATGGCGAGTAGTTCCATTTATCTGAACGGTGTCCGCTTAATAGCAAAATATTTACATAGATCTTAGTTAAGCACGGTCAACACCATGGTGCTTTACTACGTGTGGTCGTGCTAGAAGTGGTCCGCTCTTTACTACCCCTCATCTCAAAACGCATTAATCCAAACATTTACATGGGAACCAACAGTTTTGTGCAGGGTCTGGACTGCAGGGGACGGTAATTTCTCATACTTGCAAGTACTGCCAGAAGCAAAGTTCTCGACAAGTATCTAAAATCATTACACGGCCCAGCTACGAATTCATCGTTTTTAGATTTGCCTATAGGGCCAAGAAGCGAGCTGAGATTTACCATAGATAAACAAAGAAAACAAATGTATTTCATAACTGAAAGCCGAGATGACCTGTCAGATTTGTTAATAATCTGTTTTCGTCCAGCGCTGCAAACGACTGTAGCACAAAATTGTACTCACAGACACTGTTCAATAATGGACAACATTTCGTTCAGATTTTAAAATATTGCAAGACAGCCTCGGCGTTGTGTGTAAAATTAAATGAAGACAATGATTACAAAACGAGATATCCGATAAAGTAGGTCTTCTTACTAAAAGTTAATTACAATACAGAGAAACAGATGAATTATATAGAGATAAAGTTGGAGTAACAGTTGCGGAGTTTACACTAAAAACAGTGTAGCACGAGATCCCAGCACAACTGTGATAGGTTCAAACGCTAGAAATAACCAAAGAGGCATCAAAATACAAACATCTGGTCCTTGGCTGACAATGATACTGAGATAGCTGCATGACGAAATGTGAAGTAGAATACACCATTCTTAATCCGCACATCACGAAAGAAATGCAACCCAAAATGTGGAGTACATGACATACTCCGTTACTTAGCAGCCAGTGTCTCGTTGATGAGAAGTCAATGCCATTACGTACCTCTCTTCGAGCTTCGTGCCCGAAGGATACTGGAATGTGATTTGGTTGGAAAGCGCCAGGGCCTCGTGACGACCAATATGATGCAGTTGGTTTTGGTAGTGCTGTAACACCCTGGTGTTGACCTGGCTGCAGATGGTAGTGGTGCAGATTCCTCGAGATGCGCCAGCGTTGAGGATTCTGCAGTAGATGGCTCTCCACCTCAGAACTCCAGCAGTTCCCCGTACTACTGGACAGCCGCAGATACTGTATGTCCATTGTTACGTTAATTGATTATGAAATATATTACTAATGATTTTATAACTAGATTTCCTTCCACAATTTACTGTTTCGAATGCAGCTTCAGTCCAATGCTCTTGACCTGTTTGAAGTCCAGAAGAAGTCTGGTACTGGGACCAGTGTCTGATGAGCTCCCATATAACACCGGATGCAGTGTGTCAGCAGTGCGCAAGTAGCAGCATTACTGCATTTACTAGGCAATCTTGTATTTTAATAACTGTTTAAATTTTGTGTCCATTTGTTTGCGCTCTCTGTAGATTAGTTCAGACGTTCTTTGCACAACAGTTTTTAGCATGGATAGGGACTGCAACTGCTGTGTTCGGATGCAGGCTGAGTTGGCATCCCTTCGCTCCCAGCTTCAGGCAGTGTTGGCTTCGGTCACACAGCTTGAGGCTGTTGCCAATGGGCATCACTGTGGGGGTCCGGATGGGGGTTTGTCGGGGACGGCCAGCTCGTCCCACGCATCCCCTGATCGGACTACAGCTGTGGCTGCCCGGGATACTGCCCGCATTGAGGCTGATACCTCACCTGTGGTAGAGTGGGAGGTCGTCTCAAGGTGTGGCAGGGGCGAAAGACATTCCGAAGGGCTGAGCGGAAGGCCTCTCCAGTTTGTCTGACGAACCGGATTCAGGCTCTGTCTCGGGCTGATACTGATCTTCGGCCTGACATGGCTGCTTATCCTGTTCCAGAGGTTGCCCCTCAGTCTGCTAGATCCGGGCGGTCGCAGAGGGTGGGCTTACTAGTAGTTGGGAGCTCCAACGTCAGGCGCGTAATGGGGCCCCTTAGGCATATGGCAGCAAGAGAGGGGAAGAAAACCAATGTGCACTCCGTGTGCATACCGGGGGGAGTCATTCCAGATATGGAAAGGGTCCTTCCGGATGCCATGAAGGGTACAGGGTGCACCCATCTGCAGGTGGTCGCTCATGTCGGCACCAATGATGTGTGTCGCTATGGATCGGAGTAAATCCTCTCTGGCTTCTGGCGGCTATCTGATTTGGTGAAGACTGCCAGTCTCGCTAGCGGGATGAAAGCAGGGCTCACCATCTGCAGCATCGTCGACAGGACTGACTGCGGACCTTTGGTACAGAGCCGAGTGGAGGGTCTGAATCAGAGGCTGAGACGGTTCTGCGACCGTGTGGGCTGCAGATTCCTCGACTTGCGCCATAGGGTGGTGGGGTTTCGGGTTCCGCTGGATAGGTCAGGAGTCCACTACACGCAACAAGCGGCTTCACGGGTAGCAGGGGTTGTGTGGCGTGGGCTGGGCGGTTCTTTAGGTTAGAAGGCCATGGGCAAGTACAGAAGGGGTAACAGCCTCAACGGGTGCGGGGCAAAGTCAGGACATGCGGGGACCAAGCAGCAATCGGTATTGTAATTGTAAACTGTCGAAACTGCGTTGGTAAAGTACCGGAACTTCAAGCGCTGATAGAAAGCACCGAAGCTGAAATCGTTATAGGTACAGAAAGCTGGCTGAAGCCAGAGATAAATTCTGCCTAAATTTTTACAAAGGTACAGACGGTGTTTAGAAAGGATACATTGATGCAACCGGTGGTGGAGTGTTCGTCGCTTTTAGTAGTAGTTTATCCTGTAGTGAGGTAGAAGTGGATGGTTCCTGTGAATTATTATGGGTGGAGGTTACACTCAAAAACCGAGCTAGGTTAATAATTGGCTCCTTTTACCGACCTCCAGGCTCAGCAGCATTAGTGGCGGAACAACTGAGAGAAAATTTGGAATACATTTCACATAAATTTTCTCAGCATGTTATAGTCTTAGGTGGAGATTTCAATTTACCAGATATAGACTGGGACACTCAGATGTTTAGGACGGGTGGTAGGGACAGAGCATCGAGTGACATTATACTGAGTGCACTATCCGAAAATTACCTCGAGCAATTAAACAGAGAACCGACTCGTGGAGATAACATCTTGGACCTACTGATAACAAACAGACCCGAGCTTTTCGACTCTGTGTGTGCAGAACAGGGAATCAGTGATCATAAGGCCGTTGCAGCATCCCTGAATATGGAAGTTAATAGGAATATAAAAAAAGGGAGGAAGGTTTATCTGTTTAGCAAGAGTAATAGAAGGCAGATTTCAGACTACCTAACAGATCAAAACGAAAATTTCTGTTCCGACACTGACAATGTTGAGTATTTATGGAAAAAGTTCAAGGCAATCGTAAAATGCGTTTTAGACAGGTACGTGCCGAGTAAAACTGTGAGGGACGGGAAAAACCCACCGTGGTACTACAACAAAGTTAGGAAACTACTGCGAAATCAAAGAGAGCTTCACTCCAAGTTTAAACGCAGCCAAAACCTCTCAGACAAACAGAAGCTAAACGATTTCAATGTTAGCGTAAGGAGGGCTATGCGTGAAGCGTTCAGTGAATTCGAAAGTAAAACTCTTATGTACCGACTTGACAGAAAACCCTAGGAAGTTCTGGTCTTACGTTAAATCAGTAAGTGACTCGAAACAGCATATCCAGACACTACGGGATGATGATGGCATTGAAACAGAGGATGACACGCGTAAAGCTGAAATACTAAACACCTTTTTCCAAAGCTGTTTCTCAGAGGGAGACCGCACTGCAGTTCCTTCTCTAAATCCTCGCACAAACTAAAAAATGGGTGACATTGAAATAAGTGTCCAAGGAATAGAAAAGCAAGTGGAATCACTCAACAGAGAAAAGTCCACTGGACCTGACGGGATGCCAATTCGATTCTACACACAGTACGCGAAAGAACTCGCCCCCCTTCTAACAGCCGTGTACCGCAAGTCTCTAGAGGAACGGAAGGTTCCAAATGATTGGAAAAGAGCACAGGTAGTCCCAGTCTTCAAGAAGGGTCCTCGAGTAGATGCGCAAAACTATAGACCTATATCTCTGACGTCGATCAGTTGTAGAATTTTAGAACATGTTTTTTGCTCGAGTATCATGTCGTTTTTGGAAACCCAGAATCTACTATGTAGGAATCAACATGGATTCCGGAAACAGCGATCGTGTGAGACCCAACTCGCTTTATTTGTTCATGAGACATAGAAAATATTAGATACAGGCTCCCAGGTAGATGCTATTTTTCTTGACTTCCGGAAGGCGTTCGATACAGTTCCGCACTGTCGCCTGATAAACTAAGTAAGAGCCTACGGAATATCAGACCAGCTGTGTGGCTGGATTGAAGAGTTTTTAGCAAACAGAACACAGCATGTTGTTATCAATGGAGAGACGTCTACAGACGTCTACACACCACTGGCGTGCCACAGGGGAGTGTTATGGGACCATTGCTTTTTCACAATATATATAAATGACCTAGTAGATAGTGTCGGAAGTTCCATGCGGCTTTTCGCGGATGATGCTGTAGTATACAGAGTAGTTGCAGCATTAGAAAATTGTAGCGAAATGCAGGAAGATCTGCAGCGGATAGGCACTTGGTGCAGGGAGTGGCAACTGACCCTTAACATAGACAAATGTAATGTATTGCGAATACATAGAAAGAAGGATCCTTTATTGTATGATTATATGATAGCGGAACAAACACTGGTAGCAGTTACTTCTGTAAAATATCTGGGAGTATGCGTGCGGAACGATTTGAAGTGGAATGATCATATAAAATTAACTTTTGGTAAGGCAGGTACCAGGTTGAGACTTATTGGGAGAGCCCTTAGAAAATGTAGTCCATCAACAAAGGAGGTGGCTTACAAAACACTCGTTCGACCTATACTTGAGTATTGCTCATCAGTGTGGGATCCGTATCAGATCGGGTTGACGGAGGAGATAGAGAAGATCCAAAGAAGAGCGGCGCGTTTCGTCACAGGGTTATTTGGTAACCGTGATAGCGTTACGGAGATGTGTAACAAACTCAAGTGGCAGACTCTGCAAGAGAGGCGCTCTGCATCGTGGTGTAGCTTGCGCGCCAGGTTTCGAGAGGGTGCGTTTCTGGATGAGGTATCGAATATATTGCTTCCCGCTACTTATACCTCCCGTGGAGATCACGGATGTAAAATTAGAGAGATTAGAGCGCGCACGGAGGCTTTCAAACAGTCGTTCTCCCGGCGAACCATACGCGACTGGAACAGGAAAGCGAGGTAATGACAGTGGCACGTAAAGTGCCCTCCGCCACACACCGTTGGGTGGCTTGCGGAGTATAAATGTAGATGTAGATGTAGATGTGGCGAATATCAGGACTAGAGTATCCACGGTTATCACTTGAGTGGTACTTGCGCTATCTACTGTGAGATCTGAGGTTTTCTGATACCTGTACCTGGAAAAAAGCTGTTGGCGTCAACAAGCGCTCCAAGCACTCAAATGAAAATGGATCACGTATTGGTTAGATTTCGGACTACCAGCTAGAAGTGTATGTTTGTGTGTCTGTTGCTGTTCAGATGTTGCTTTCGAAGTGACAGTGACTGTGTCTTTATTGCATTGGTTGCTGGCCGATATACTAACCTTACTATTGAGAGATGTCGCTTGAAACTATTTTTCTGTCTATCGCCACACCCCTATACGTGTAATGGTTGCTCGAATTAACGCGTTGTGGTACTGAAAGATGATTCGTGATCTGTGCTGCCGAACCGTTGCACTGTGAACTTTAGCAGGAGAAGATCGTGGTACTAACTTCGCCTGCTGCTGGGTCACTTGTTGAGACCAGTATCTTGAGATTCTTCGGGCGAACCCGCGAATGAAAACCGAGTACAGTTAAAAAGTTAAAAACCCATTCAAAATGTTTGCCACAAGAGATGAGCAATTACCTGGAGCTTGAGTCAATGTGTGACTTACTTGTATGTAACAATATTTTACCAAGAGCATAAAATGGGAATTTAATCGCAGTAATGGACTACATGACAGCAGTATGCCCAAATTGCTATAAGAATACGGCTGAAATGAGCGCTTCTGTTGCATAAATTTCCACATGAAAGTAGACCTGTTGACAACAAACAGTGAAATTGGGTCTCAAAATCACTACCTTTTGGTATTCCTTCAGAGTAAGCGTGATCTATTGTAGACACTTGTTTCTGTGTAACGTGGCTGGTGCGACATTCCAGCTGCTATTGTGACAGATGAATACTTTGCGTCTGAAACAACTATGGCTACCACGAGAGGCACCCGGGAAGGAACACTCTCCTTTCATGGAAATTGAATCACTCATTACATGATGAGGTTTTCAAAGCACATCAACGCCGAAGAGATGATTTAGGAAGCGCCGATCGCCTAAGTCTGGAGACAGATGTCACAACGGTCGCTATATTCTGTGCCATGTTACAATCATTAGTGTATGTAATATGGAATAAATCTTAATGGCCACCTCGAACTACCGACACTCCAATCTAAAGTGTTGCACTCCCTTGTGTGATACAGGTATTTCCTGTATGAGGTTATCCGCCTGACTACATTCCCATGTAGAGCAGGAGAAGAAGAAACCTCACAAGTCGGTAAATTCTTTCTGTGAATGAACATCCTGGGTGTTAGAACCTTTAAGATAAACTGTATTACAAATACCTAGTGCATGCCACGGCGAATGGAATAGTACGTCATTAACAGAAATTTTTTCAGGCGTTGTACTGACTACCGGCGTGAAGGTTACATGCAGGATGCACAAAAAGCAAGGCAACATTAGATTTCAAACGTGGACACTTCATGGATACCTGGCACACAGGAGACTTAGTCTCCACCGTGGAGCAAGCAGGGGTATTTCACTTGCCCCTTTGACAAGGGTGTGCCTTGAGTATCTCCGCCGGCCGGTGTGGCCGAGCGCTTCTAGGCGCTACAGTCTGGAACCGTGCGACCACTACGGTCGCAGGTTCGAATCCTGCCTCGGGCATGGATGTGTGTGGTGTCCTTAGGTTAGTTAGGTTTAAGTAGTTCTACGTTCTAGGGGACTGATGACCTCAGAAGTTTAGTCCCATAGTGCTCAGAGCCATTTGAACCATTTTTTGAGTATCTCCTTTGGAGAAGACAGCCTCTGTGATAGTGTAGGTTGCGGATGTCTACGTCAACTACTTGCAGGTTGTAATAACAGATATACTCGCCACAGTTCACCAAACACTTCGAGAATCGATATTGAACAACATCGACAAGTGAGCAGTCACACCATCCAGACCGATCTCTGCTGGAGATTGTAGAAGTCACCACCCGCACGTGCGCCTCTACTCACTGCACGTCACAGAGTGCAGACATTAGCATGGACACATAAACACTACCATATTGCGCATGGAAATAAGTCGCCTTGAGTTTTGAGTTGCGATGCAAATTGGTTCTCTGCTGAGGAGTGACTAAACACACCTTTACGACGCAACTGTTTATTATTGTAACTAAACAAAGTACGCTTCTGTGGGAGAATGTCTTCACAGCTTGATAACTGAAAGCTATCTGTCCTGGATAATATATCGAGGAACAGGACAGAGCGTTCAGCACGGTCCTACGAGGAGAGGAGCTCGAGACAACCAGTGGTAACCACTGCGAAGCGCCACCCAGTGAACGGGTGCTGGAAGAGCAGCAGCGGATGTGGCTCACTGCGAAGACGCCACGACAACTCGGAAAGCAGCGGGAGCGGCAGAAAGGGTCCGGTGCGGTGACTTGAAGCGGTTGTGGATCCATCGGAATCCAAGTGATGTTTGACTTTCTCCCCGTCTGAGTATCCATAAATTTGTATGTTAGAAGCAGCATAAGGCTATGCCCGTCTGACTTATATATTTGGTGATGTATGAGATATCGGTTTTTGGGAGCTGGACGTGATTTGAGAGGCCTGCCCCTTGTTATCTGGAGATAATTTCCTGACTTGTTAGGCAGAGCTAGCGAGTTGGAAAGACCAACTGATTAATCACTGTTTTCTTGAGAAGATAATGTAAGATAAGATGACTACAGCCGGGCAGGTTGGGACAGGAAGTCTACTTCTTCTCGGGACTCGTTCGTTGTTAGACTTTCGCCGGGGTCTGAACGAGGCATCCCCGACTTCCGCAGAACGGCTCCTACTTCATTGCCCCGTTGAGAGGGGTCGAGATCTTGTGCTGAGTTCCTTGAGCACCCATTTGACGTCATGCAACACTTTTTCTGTCCTTGTGACCTGTTCTCGTGTCGTCTGAGAGGTGAAGCTGGCAACCGCAGACGGCGGCGGCTCGATTGTATACATCGCATCGCCTCGCGTAGTTACTAACAACCCCGTAGGTGAAGCAGAGGTCTTATCTGGCCCGCTAAAAGTGGTCGTAAATGTGGTGGTCGAAGTATACGAGGGGTACAGGACAAGTAGAGCTCGAATACCTCGAAAACGTCGAAAGGCGATGCGTGCCACTTAGATCAACGTCCAGGCGTGTGGTGGTGGTATTTTCATGTGTGGATGAATTAGTGCCCTTAAAACACTCATGCTCATAAAAAATGGAACGTCTTGAACTAGCAGAGATAGTGCGTTCATATTCGCAGGATATGCACATCATTATGTCGCGCAGAAATTGAACCATGTCGGACCGCGGATCAGCAACTTTTGCTCTAAGAATAATTACTCATTTTGGGGACATCAACATTTTAAAATCGTCTTACTTTGGGTACTTTCACTCATTAATGAGTTACGGAATAATATTCTGGGGTAATTCACCAGCCTCAAAAAAAATCTTAACTGCTCAGAAGAGAGCAGTCAGAATCATGTGTGGGGTTCCTCCACGGACCTCATGTAGAAAACTTTTTATACAGTTAGGTATTCTGACCACAACATGTCAGTACATATACTCTCTGATGAATGTAGTTAATAAAGACTATGCTCAGTATGAAACAAATTGTTCATACCATAACTACAATACTAGAGGTAAAGATGATCTACATGTTGAACTAAAAAATTTAACACTTGTACAGAAGGGAGTAAAGTATGCTGCTATAGAGACTTTTAATGCATTGCCTAATTATATTAAATGTACAATAGAAAATGAAATGCTGTTCAAAGGTATTTTAAAAAAATACCTGCTCGACCATCCACTGTACTCGTTAGATGAATTCTTTTCCAGAAGTAATGCCCTCCCTTAATAATAGATGTATTTAGTCTCTTAGTTATTAGATGGATGATACAATATTATGTTAATGTTATAGTGTTAATGTTATAGTTATAATGTTATATTGAGAATTGCTATACTAGTTTAATGACAGCTTGTAATATCTATATCATTGAATTATATTACTATTCTGTAGCATTAATTGTATTTGTACAATTGTATTGACACGTTCCACATCCAGGCGAATCACTCGCATGTACGGATCTGTGGAATACGCATACCAAATAAAAAAAAACAAAAAATAAATAAAAAGAAGGTCAACATTAATACCGCGGCGCAACACCACCTACCGGTGCCTGCGGCTCTTGTCGTTGTTGCAAACCGAAGGTAACGGATCAGCGTGACTTGAACAGACGTGTAGGATGCCTCGCAGACGTGTGCGCGAACCGTACCGTCAAATTAGTAAGTTTGAAAGAGGGTGCACTATTAGCACGCGAGAATGTGCGTCCATCCGGGAAACTGCTGCTTGTGTGGGACGAAGTGTTTCGGCAGTGCAACGGGTGTGTGCAGAATGGCTCACGGAAGGCCGCAGAATACGATGAGATGCGTCACATCGCACCACACAGATCATTCCCCGAGAAGATCGATGCCTCATCCGAATGACATTACATGACAGATCTGCGTCCTCCTCGGCTCTGGTGCAACAGTCACTATCAGGGGTGACAGTTCATCGCCGTTTATTATGGCATGGGTTAGGTACACGTCATCCACTTCTCCGCCTATCTTTGACGAATGTCCAGAAACATTCTTGACAGCAATGTTTTATGGGACGACATGACTGCGTACAGGCATGGCATTAGACAGTGTTTTTGGACGCATCCAGGTTCTGTTTGTTTGAAAATGATGGTCGTAGTTGGGTTCGCCGCAGGCAGGGGGAGTGGAACCGCAGCGACTGCATAGCACAAGGCATACAGCGCCAACTCAAGGCCTTATGGTTTGGGGTGCTATTGAGTACAACCACAAGTCACAGCTGGTGCGTATCCAGGACACTGCGACAAGTGTTGCCTACGTGAATGAATCCTGCGACCCTTAGTCATACCCTCTGTACAACACCCCAGATGCCATTTTCCATCAAGACAACGCACGGCTACATGGGCTGCACGAACCCATCCACTCTTGGTGTCATAGGATGCCAGCCTTTTACCGTGGCCTACAAATTCACCAGACTTGTTGCCAGCCGGTGCAGTGCTGTGACCCAATGCCAACCACCACAGATGAACTTTGGAACCATGGATGGCTATCTCACAGGACGCCATTCGCGCCTTATACGCGTCGTTGCCATCACCCATAGAACGAGTTATCAAGGCCCATGGTGGACCCCGTACGTACTAGTCAACAAGGCTCATGCTGAGCCGAAGTAACAAACGCTAATTATTTCTGCAGAACATATCAACGTAAATTTCCTGTGAATGCGAACGTCCTACCTCTAGTCGTTCAGGGTGTTTTCCCCTGAAACTGAGTGTATCTTTAAGCTTATCTATTATGGATGCCTACTAGTCAACAAGGCTCGTGTTGAATCGAAGTGACTGAAATGCTAATCATTTTTGCAGAACATACCACCGTACATGTCGTGTGAATACGAACGTCCTATCTGTAGTCGTTCAAAGTGCTGTTTTTTTCTGAAAATGAGTGTATGTTTATTGTTGTCTCTCGTTGGCAAACGATTTAGAAGCCCACTATCCGCTCATCTACACACGTTTATTCGTATATGGCGTCCTGTAGGAGTTCTGTACCGTAGCGAAGACGTGGGGACACTGATTCAAGTTCGTAAAACGAGGCATAGTCCCCCTCTTTCAAGCCTACCTCACTCCATTCCCAAGTCAACAAAACTATCCCCTTCACAGTTTCTCATAGTATGTTCTAGCGATATATACGGCGTCTTGCTTCAAGTCCTGCCGTTTAAGATTACTCAACATCTCCGTTACTCTCGCTCGTCAGTAAAACAACCCTGTGACCGTAAGGACAGCTCTTCCCTTAGATTAGATGACCGTTCTTCACTAAGTGTAGAGCATAAGTAATTTTTAAAGTGTATTTAGTAACAAAAAAGCTTTTTCAACAGTTGTAAGTTCTATTACATACATCAGGACGTTTGTGTATACGTCAAGGTAGCTCGATATCAGCGCTGCTAAGTCTTTCGCGTCATAATTTCGATATTTACTCTTTAACGTAAGTCCTTAATTAAATCATCTGTGCTGGAAACAGATGAGAAAGATCGTAGAAAAAAATTAAGTGCTTTATTTTTAAAATGTTCACCAAAGGTAGAGAAATAAACTAAGGTAGTATTGCTCAGTTTGCATCTATAACATAATTCATTTGTTAAAACAAATTATTTCTTTCCGAATAAGTACTGTCAATCGTTGAATGAATAAAATGTGATTCGAAGTCTAGTTATGGGCTCCATCAACCCCCCTTATCCTCGCATAGCTCGCTTTATTTGTTCATGAGACCCAGAAAATATTAGATACAGGCTCCCAGGTAGATGCTATTTTTCTTGACTTCCGGAAGGCGTTCGATACAGTTCCGCACTGTCGCCTGATAAACAAAGTAAGAGCCTACGGAATATCAGACCAGCTGTGTGGCTGGATTGAAGAGTTTTTAGCAAACAGAACACAGCATGTTGTTATCAATGGAGAGACGTCTACAGACGTCTACACACCACTGGCGTGCCACAGGGGAGTGTTATGGGACCATTGCTTTTTCACAATATATATAAATGACCTAGTAGATAGTGTCGGAAGTTCCATGCGGCTTTTCGCGGATGATGCTGTAGTATACAGAGTAGTTGCAGCATTAGAAAATTGTAGCGAAATGCAGGAAGATCTGCAGCGGATAGGCACTTGGTGCAGGGAGTGGCAACTGACCCTTAACATAGACAAATGTAATGTATTGCGAATACATAGAAAGAAGGATCCTTTATTGTATGATTATATGATAGCGGAACAAACACTGGTAGCAGTTACTTCTGTAAAATATCTGGGAGTATGCGTGCGGAACGATTTGAAGTGGAATGATCATATAAAATTAATTGTTGGTAAGGCGGGTACCAGGTTGAGATTTATTGGGAGAGCCCTTAGAAAATGTAGTCCATCAACAAAGGAGGTGGCTTACAAAACACTCGTTCGACCTATACTTGAGTATTGCTCATCAGTGTGGGATCCGTATCAGATCGGGTTGACGGAGGAGATAGAGAAGATCCAAAGAAGAGCGGCGCGTTTCGTCACAGGGTTATTTGGTAACCGTGATAGCGTTACGGAGATGTTTAACAAACTCAAGTGGCAGACTCTGCAAGAGAGGCGCTCTGCATCGCGGTGTAGCTTGCTCGCCAGGTTTCGAGAGGGTGCGTTTCTGGATGAGCTATCGAATATATTGCTTCCCCCTACTTATACCTCCCGAGGAGATCACGAATGTAAAATTAGAGAGATTAGAGCACGCACGGAGGCTTTCAGACAGTCGTTCTTCCCGCGAACCATACGCGACTGGAACAGGAAAGGGAGGTAATGACAGTGGCACGTAAAGTGCCCTCCGCCACACACCGTTGGGTGGCTTGCGGAGTATAAATGTAGATGTAGATGTAGAATGTATGTCTTTACTGTATTTATTGGTTTGTTAGAAAATGGTCCATGTTTCAGAAATGTTGGATATTTGTCAACTGATACGTTCTGACTGAATCGCTCTTCTCAGGTCCTTAAGAAATTCAATGAATCTCCCCCCTTAAGTGCATAAATGCATCTACCAGACCAACGCGTCTGGTTTAGTCTCTTTAGCGTTATCTTGGAAGTACTCATGAAACAACTTTTTAAATCCTGCCACCGTAGCAATCTGTGGCCAAAAATATCTGCTCTCAACTGTTACAGGGTTGCTCCTTCATTTGACTCTTAAGTTGCTTAAATGTGTAAATTTAAAAAGGATCTGGCAACATTTACTCAAATCTAATCTCCTTCGTTATATAGATTCAATTAGCAGATACTCGAGTCTTAGTGCACACTGATCTTTGAAGTGGGTAAAAAGGTAATCGTGAAGCTGCACTCAGCCTGAAGGTCAGTTTGAACACTACAGTTCTTTACTAGGAATGCACCTATTAGAAGTGTTATATGCCGTTTACTCCCTCTGATCATCAAACTGACTTACTCACCCAATTAAATGGGATCTACAGTATTACGCAGATTCCGAACCACAGTGCATTTCGGCATTTTTTTCACATTAACAGACATTGCCTTGGCGAAAGAAGTAAAAAGTGACAGACGAAAACCCTAGAACTGACCAGGGATCGAAGCCCAGAGATCTGGGATCATAGTCTGTCACTCCACCACCTTTTTTTCCACGCTTCACGATCTTGTGTGTCATCCTTGCTCAGGGGCCATGGTCATCTTCTTTGTATCGCTCCAGTTTTAGCGTATGTAAAGCCAAAGCAAGTACACACTACTGAGCCAGCGATAAAACGAAGTAAATGATTAGAATATGTTTACCTCTCAGTGATTTCCAGAATCATCTTTCATCATTTTAATGTGGCAGAAGACTTCACTTGACTCGTCCCTTTTACTAATTTTTCCACTTATCCTCTCCATTGCAAATTTTACTGTTTTTCTTCATCTATCATTGGCTGCTTGTTCTCGGAGGAACCTGGGCGTGGTCCCGCCTACCCCAGCCAAATCACGCCCTGCTGTTATCACATGGTAGTTTCCTGAATTATGCGGGGATTATTTTCTGCGTGTCCTCCAAGATAAAATAACAAATCGCAACGTGAGGCAGATGTCAACATTGCAGAGGTCCCTGCAATGGTCCATACTGTTGCTGAACGTCGGATCAGACTACACAATTGGCGAGCAATAAGGAATATCCATCACTAGTCAGCAAAGAAGAAAATCGCGAAATGCAGTAACAACAAGGAACAGGTAAGAAAGTCAGAAGGTAAGCTTCCAACTAATATCCGAGTTCTGCCAATCCCTGGCAACCAAAACACAGGTGTCAAACCAATTGCACCCTACCGCAAATGCACAATATAAATTATCACAGGCATGTAATACGTGTAATGAATAAGGATATTTCGGACGTGGGAGTTATACTCAGATTAGTTTGGTTTTGCAAACTAGTCATCCAAGCTGTTTATCATGGCTTGTCTGAAAGAGTTTGTGTTGAGAAAACCTTAAATCTTGTAATTTCAGCAAAATCAAACTATCATAATTTATTCATTCTCCTACAAAGTTCCAAGTACAGATTTCATGTATCAAGCTGTGTTTTTGTCATAAAACTGATTTACCTTTTCAATTACAGATGTCTTAAGATTTTTGGCTACTAACGGAAATGAATGTAATTTGCAGCTGTTGCTTCTGTTGAAAATAAATTCATTTATTGTCTTTATGCGCGTGCTGTTCACATCTACAGTCCCAGCTCAATGCGTCCATATTTTCTTGGCTTTTTAATCTTTCTAGTACTGGACGGCAGAGGTCACTGCCAACTCTAGCGATTAAACGATACTGTGCACAATAGGTGCAATACCAGGGTCGGCCACGGCATGCAAGACTTCACGAGTGCACGATGTGCAGCACGCAGCGGTCAGAGGCTCGGCCTGTCCCCGCACGTATCCGATTTATCCGATCCTTCTGGGAACTGCTCGGTACAGCGCGACATTTCATTTAGCGGTGCGATGCGATACACTTTCTTCCGACATTTGGAGTGGCATTTTGTGATTGGCACAACTTTCTTCAATTTTCCAGTATCATTGTGTCCACGATATGTATCCTCCACTATTTATTTTTGGTATAAAGGAAATTCATAGGTCCAATTGCTTTTGCAAAAAAAGGGGTACTCTAGCGATCTACCGGCCCAACCTTTAAAAATGAAAGGGAATCACAAAAGCGAGGGGTGAAAATTCTCAAAATCTATTATGCAGTCGCATAATAGACAGGTACTGCAAATCTGATATGGAAGGGCATGACATCACAAGGCAGAAAGAACTTTAAAGATTTACTTGACGACGAAAGGGCAAAAGAATACAACGATCAACAGACGATTTGTGTGTGTGTGAATTCCTAAGGGACCAAACTGCTGAGGTCATCCGTCCATAGACATACACACTACTTAAACTAACTTATGCTAAGAACAACACATACATCCATGCCCGAGGGAGGACCCGAACCTCCGGCGGGAGGGGCCGCGCAATCTGCGACAGGGGGCCTCAAACCGCGCGGCCACTCCACGTGGCCAGACGATTTGTATGGGGTTCATTGTTCTGGACATCAAGAAGCACTTTGTGCTTCATTAGCAGGCGTGGAACACGTGATGTAATTGAAGGTACCAATAGCCAATATTCTGAAGCTGCGCGCACTATTACGTCGTCAGTTGCAACAGTTATGGATGGAACTGATCTAAGAGTATAGGGAATGTAGCCTATATATTACGTTTGTTAAGTCAAGGAGCATACCTCGAACGATTTTTCAGTTTAAAACTTGCTATTGTTAAGGTTATGAAGGAAAAAGAGAAGCAGAAACGAAAATTAGAACATCCAGAAGAGATTGCAGACCTCTCAAATGGTTCAAATGGCTCTGAGCACTATGGGACTTAAATTCTGATGTCATCAGTCCCCAAGAACTTAGAACTACTTAAACCTAACTAACCTAAGGACATCACACACATCCATGCCCGAGGCAGGATTCGAACCTGCGACCGTAGCGGTCGCGCGATTCCAGACTGTAGCGCCTAGAACCGCTCGGCCACTCCGGCCGGCGCAGACCTCTCACTTTAAGTGCACTTGACTGTGCACTATCCACAACAAGACGCTGCTAGGTGGAAACCAATTATATATTATTTGGTGGGGATGTATTTAAAAACAACTTTTGACCATAAAACCGTCCGTTTCCCTGAGCTCACTGGCGTGAAAGAAAATGCTAAATTTGGAGACTTCATTGTAGAGTCGAAAGAATTACACGAATAGTTTTCTAAACGCTTTGAGGACACTGCTAACCTTAAATCTGTTTGCGAGGCGTTTTCCAGATCTTTTGTTGTTTCACAATAAGTTGAAGCGCCCCTGAACGTTTGCAGACGGAACTGATGGTCTGTAACGCAATTCTCTTTCGAAAGACAGATTCTTTTACGGTAGAACTGTCCAGTAGTCCTGCATTGCTTCCCTTCGGAAGAGTTTCTACGTCTCCGTAATGAGGTTGCAAACGTGATAGAATGTTTCAATCAATACATGTGCGTTAAAAACTTTTTCATTTATGAAACTAATTGTGCATGAATATACGGAAAGCTGAGTGACAGAAATCTGCAAAATTCCCTGTGTCTGTTCGTATGCCGTCAGTTTGTACCCGATATATATTTTATTATGTCTTCAGAAAGCCAAAAATAATTAAATAGTATTGAAATGTTTTTGTCTGTGATCTATGTTTCATGAAATGTGAAACCAAGCTGCATGTAACACGTTCAGTGTTCTTTGCACGACTGGATTGCCACCTAAATCCAGCGCGTTCGCAGATTCCCACTATTCCCATTCAGACACGTGGAGTGATAGCGGGGAGAGTATGCAGCCAGGTGACAGAACTCTGCACATGACCGAGAGCAATGCACATGTAAATCCTTCGTCGTCCCCGTGCAACACTGTCAGAGTAATTGATTGATCCACAGTTTCCAACCAGTGGTAAATAATGTATAGCAGCAAGTATCATTTGTCCATGACCTCTTATGCCATTGTATAGCTCCAGTCCTTGGTGTCATCAAGTAGTCCCTTTTATCACGAGTTCATTCAGCGCACAAAACAAGAACGATACGACGCTGGCAATCTCGGCAGCAATAACACCTGCCACTGATCGCTGTCATGGACCCCTCCACATACGAGCGATTTATAATGTAATTTAAATTAGTGCTTCGAATGCCTAAATCAGTTGCCTTTTTACGTTTATTTAACTACACTGTAAACTGAATGACTTACACATGCTACCATTTTACCAACATAAATAGAAATTCTGCTGCAACAGCTGTACTACCTCTTCGCAGTATCTTATGCTTTGATGCCATGCTCTTTACTACTGACCTGACGCACACAAACAACGCTTTTTGTCTACTCAATTGGTAATTACTTGCACTGATAAATAACTTTACTGTTAGTGCATTCTCTCACACCCTCACAAGTTAATACTACCAGTATACACACACACACACACACACACACACACACACACACACATTCATACTACACAGCAGAACATAAATACAGAATAATAATAATATTGCAGTGCCTGTCTTACTCTGAAATGCGATTCAATATTCCTTCTGACATGCATGTACACTCCTGGAAATGGAAAAAAGAACACATTGACACCGGTGTGTCAGACCCACCATACTTGCTCCGGACACTGCGAGAGGGCTGTACAAGCAATGATCACACGCACGGCACAGCGGACACACCAGGAACCGCGGTGTTGGCCGTCGAATGGCGCTAGCTGCGCAGCATTTGTGCACCGCCGCCGTCAGTGTCAGCCAGTTTGCCGTGGCATACGGAGCTCCATCGCAGTCTTTAACACTGGTAGCATGCCGCGACAGCGTGGACGTGAACCGTATGTGCAGGTGACGGACTTTGAGCGAGGGCGTATAGTGGGCATGCGGGAGGCCGGGTGGACGTACCGCCGAATTGCTCAACACGTGGGGCGTGAGGTCTCCACAGTACATCGATGTTGTCGCCAGTGGTCGGCGGAAGGTGCACGTGCCCGTCGACCTGGGACCGGACCGCAGCGACGCACGGATGCACGCCAAGACCGTAGGATCCTACGCAGTGCCGTAGGGGACCGCACCGCCACTTCCCAGCAAATTAGGGACACTGTTGCTCCTGGGGTATCGGCGAGGACCATTCGCAACCGTCTCCATGAAGCTGGGCTACGGTCCCGCACACCGTTAGGCCGTCTTCCGCTCACGCCCCAACATCGTGCAGCCCGCCTCCAGTGGTGTCGCGACAGGCGTGAATGGAGGGACGAATGGAGACGTGTCGTCTTCAGCGATGAGAGTCGCTTCTGCCTTGGTGCCAATGATGGTCGTATGCGTGTTTGGCGCCGTGCAGGTGAGCGCCACAATCAGGACTGCATACGACCGAGGCACACAGGGCCAACACCCGGCATCATGGTGTGGGGAGCGATCTCCTACACTGGCCGTACACCACTGGTGATCGTCGAGGGGACACTGAATAGTGCACGGTACATCCAAACCGTCATCGAACCCATCGTTCTACCATTCCTAGACCGGCAAGGGAACTTGCTGTTCCAACAGGACAATGCACGTCCGCATGTATCCCGTGCCACCCAACGTGCTCTAGAAGGTGTAAGTCAACTACCCTGGCCAGCAGATCTCCGGATCTGTCCCCCATTGAGCGTGTTTGGGACTGGATGAAGCGTCGTCTCACGCGGTCTACACGTCCAGCACGAACGCTGGTCCAACTGAGGCGCCAGGTGGAAATGGCATGGCAAGCCGTTCCACAGGACTACATCCAGCATCTCTACGATCGTCTCCATGGGAGAATAACAGCCTGCATTGCTGCGAAAGGTGGATATACACTGTACTAGTGCCGACATTGTGCATGCTCTGTTGCCTGTGTCTATGTGCCTGTGGTTCTGTCAGTGTGATCATGTGATGTATCTGACCCCAGGAATGTGTCAATAAAGTTTCCCCTTCCTGGGACAATGAATTCACGGTGTTCTTATTTCAATTTTCAGGAGTGTATGTCCATAGGAACAGACACTGCGGCGACTATAGGCGTTATGAAATACAGAAATGTATTAGCTGTTGAGAATATGAAAAACCATCAATTGCATAATGGAATGACGACAATAAATATTCGTGCCGGACCGTGAGTTGAAGCCGGAGTTCATGCTTATTGCGAGCGGTCGCCTTACCATTAGGCTATCCAAGCACGACACAACGCTAGACCCAAACTTGCATACATCGTCAACCATGTGTCTACAAACTGTATTCGTACATTCATTACACATATTCCCATATAGGGGAGACATTTTACTTGAAAGTCGCTTGCCCGGTGTTTGCAGATAAAGTGCACGTATTATTCTGAATTACGATGCAAAGTTCCTTCAGACGCAGGCACTGCGGCGGCAACAGCTCTTATTGCTTTCATTCTCGGCATTCCATTACGCAGCTGATGGTTGTTCATAAAACTGCGAATACATTTCATGCACAGAATAATGAGAATAATATCAATTACTTGAGTAAATAATGTAGTCTGCATTATGTATTGGATAGTGTCTGTGTTTAAATTTTCTTTGTACCACGATACATTGACATAATGATTCAGTTACTCTAATTGACCAAAGTCGTGAAATATACTGCTACAGAATTCTAAAATTTTCACATACAAGCTATGCATAAGTAATTGTATTTACAATGAATTTATACTAACTCCGAGAGCAGTCACACACCGAATATTGATATCTGAATTTATTTCCTACTGTTTTTCGAAATGCAGAAGAGTAATACTTTTATAATGTAATTTATTAATGTTGTAAACTGTGCTTTTATGTAACTGAGTCATTAAAAGAACTGACATGCTGAAGATTGCGTCTTATTATCTGATCGAATTTCAGTGGGCCTATAAAGTCAAAGATGTTATTCGGCACTGTTTATACCATGAAGGTAAGAAAGAAGGGAGGTGTCATTACGTGTTGAATGCTTTTATCGTGTGGAGATGTAGTTGTTTCATCAAAACTCCCAGCATGCGTTGTTTATTGGTTTAATAACCGATCCGACAGAAATTTGAAGTTTAATGGAAAGTGGAGCAATTTAGTCAATATATTCTTTTGTGTACATGAATTATTGTTGCAATGTTTACTTTTATTGTACTAGTAGTTGTTTTATTTCTGTCATTTAACTTTAGATTTGGCTTACTTTACTCAGTGTCCGTTCTTTCTCTTATTTCCTGCTTTTTTCGTTGCCTTCCATACCACAAACGCTCCGACATCCGACCAACACCGTAACAACGGTCTCGTCCCGGTCCAACACACGGCTACGTAACCGCACTGATTGTTGGGGCAGTGTCTGATGCCCTAAATTCCTCCCGCAGATAATTATTATTCATTGTTCACATTTCCTCCTTCCCCCTCCCTTTAAAAAAAATTCTGGCCAGAACAGTTGGAGACAGCGGTCACGTGTGCGTGAATTTCGTGTGTACGATTGTATGAATGTGTATGTGCGCTGCGCTTCCTTTCTGAAGAAGGCTTTGGCTGAACATTTAGATTAAAAGGACTGTCAGGTCTTTATGGGATTGGGTTGATTTGGCGGAAGAGACCGAACAGCTAAGTCATCGGATTAAGCAGGGACGCGGAAGGAAGTCGGCCGCGTCCTTTCTAAGGAATCATCCCGGCATTTGCCTGAAGCGATTTAGGGAAATCATGAAAAACCTAAATCAAGATGACCGGACGCTGGATTGAACCGTCATCCTCCAGAATGCGAGTCCAGTGTGCTAACCACTGCGCCACTAAAGTCTTTATTAACAGCGTTTCATTTAGTAGTTTTTTCTGATATTTGTGTTGAAATGCGTAATATGTATTAGGTTAGCACCAGTGTAGGCTTTCATAATTAACTGTGAAATTTTCTTTCTTCTGGCATGCCATAATTCCACACTTAACAAAAGCAGGAGCGACATTTGCTGCACGCATTTTGATTTCCTGTTGGGCATCTGGACACTGAACCACATTACTGTTTCCATGTCTGCAGCATGGCCGACATCGCGGAGTGGGGTTCCGGTAACATAGTCGTGGTACCGCCACGCGTCGCCTTGTCCGCTGCCAGGAAGGCAGGCAGTGCACGCTAGCCCTGGTACTCCTCAGAATTGCTTCCAACTGCTTGCAGTTTTTACTTTTCATTCCCAACAGCTTATAAATTTTGCAGTAGATGAAAATTATTTTTTTGCCACATCCAAATCATTTGAAAAAGTTTAATTTATCAGTTATTAACAGTGGAATAAACGAGCCTCTTAAAAATTATTTGCAAACTAAGCATGATGCCTTTGAACCACATGAAAATTTAGGTGCCTTTTACTGGACGAAATTTTTTTTATCCATAAATTACAAGCAAGGCTAATAGATTTGTAGGACTGGGCAGTAACTCAGCAGATATGAAAGCAGCTTCTACTGTCCAAACATTTACGATTAAACCAATTTTATCTAAGAACAAAGATGTAATATCACTAGTTCCTGTAAAAAACATAGATGCTAAATTTTTACACATTACTACAGTGAATATCCTAAGAATACTTCATGCACTTGTTTATAATGCTGTATGTATCATTACTGATAATAATAAGTTCAATGTCACGCTGCATGAAACATTATGCAATGATATAACAATTCATGCTTACATAAATCACAGAGAGAGGGGGCGCAGTGGTTAGCAAAATGGGTCAAATGGCCCTGAGCACTATGGGACTTAACATCTGAGGTCATCAGTCCCCAAGAACTTAGAACTACTTAAACCTATCTAACCTAAGGACATCACACACATCCATGCCCGAGGCAGGATTCGAACCTGCGATCCTAGCGGTTGCGCGGTTCCAGGCTGAAGCGCCTAGAGCCGCTCTGCCGCACCGGCCGGCAGTGGTTAGCACACTGGACTCGCATTCGGGAAGACGACGGTTCAGTCCCGCACCGGGGTATCCAGATTTAGGATTTCTGGTTTCCCTAAATCGCTCCAGGCAAATGCCAGGTTTGATTCCTTTCAAAGGGCACGATCGATTTCCTCCTCCATCCTTGGTACTATCCGAGCTTGTGCTCCATCTTTAATGACCTCGATGTCGACGGAACCTTAAACTCATTCAGTCGATCAGTCATACATAAATCACCATTGTGATAGCTGTAAAAAAAATTCTTATGCAAAAATCTTAGAAAGAACTGGTTGAATGGAAAGAATAACATAAGTTTATCCATCTATGTCTGAGTTAACTAACATATAACAATGTAAATTCACCCACATCTGACAAATATACGAGAAACAAAAACTTGACAATATAAAACATGCTCCTGGTTTTTCGTTCAGGGTTCCCTAGCCGAATAGCTTAGAAAGGCAAACTCTTCTTGTTGTGTCTCTATTTGACGAAACAACAATAGTCCCTGTATCAACTTTAGTAGGGATTGATGGTGATG
This sequence comes from Schistocerca serialis cubense, assembly GCF_023864345.2. Taxonomy (NCBI): domain Eukaryota; kingdom Metazoa; phylum Arthropoda; class Insecta; order Orthoptera; family Acrididae; genus Schistocerca; species Schistocerca serialis. Next base: position 328,203,345 of record NC_064641.1, on the reverse strand, counting down.
GCACTAAAGAGAGGTTACAAATAATAAGAAACTGGTGGATGCCGGTTAATGTTAGCATCCTTAAAAGGGGGTTCATTTAAGAGATAAGTATGCAGATCCCATCAGTTCCTTGATTTAAGAAAATATCAAGTACTTGCAGTCACTCTGTACTTGGTTGCAAATTTGCGATGATATGCTTGTAACTGATGTTCCCAAGAACTGTGGGAAACTCAGCAGATAAACATTCATGGATTTATTACACACTACTGACACGTTAGTTAAGTTTGGTGAATATCTTTTCAGTGATTTAGGACTGCATTTTGTAATGTTAGGGACATTCCAGACAGATGATCTAAAACAGCGATTTGGAAAATATAGAAGAATGAGTGATTGTAATTACAATGTGTCATCTCAACAGATTATAGAATCTGAAAGAAAATTAAAAGTTACAAGTTTGTTAAAATTGCAGTCGAAGAAAAATCAAATCTATGAATGCCTCTTATATTTTTAGGATATTAATGCATCCTCTTCATAGGGTATAAATATTGAGCCATATCTTCCTGTGGAAACTGGTGAAATAACAGCAGAAGCCACAGAAATGGATATAGACTCCTGTAATTTAGAAGTAATTGTATTTATTGCTGGGTACGTTAGCTTTAAGATATGTAATAGGTTAGCATGTGTGACACGTAAAAATCTTACGATGATAGATTCCACTCTCGCCTTTCAGTTGCCAGCAGAAGTAAGCTACTTTCACTGTCTGAATTGCGGTGTCTAAAATAGCCCTCCCAATTCTCAATTGAAATTGGACTCTATACGACCCAAATATTTTAGGTTCCTGTTTCACACACATATGAGACAATGTTCGTAAATTGTGAAAACACCAAGGGATTTCTGAAGACATTATCCCAGATAACCTGTGAATGTGGTAAATCTGTAATGGAAATTTCTGGCAGTAGCATAGACATTTGGTTGAATGTGCTGCTAAATAACTACTCCAAGAACAAAAAAAAAAAAAAACTTGCGTTGGAGAGAAAGCACACAAAAACAGCTACATGTTATGTAGCTACAAAAAAGGCTACGAAGGTTTCAATCTTTATATAACCGTAGTGATGTAAGATAGTAACACATTTGAGAATTAAAAATTGCTCCCTTTCATTACTAGTGTGATAGGTAAAAGACAAACAAGTCACAATAGCAGTATTTAAGAATAGATAATAATTATTTATTTGCATCATTATATGGGTGCCAATATTAAACTGAAATGTAGCTTACTAAAGGAATCCTGTATACCATATTTTGTTTGACATGTAGATTTTACCGTTTCTTCTTTATATATGCATATTAAATCGTATAATAACAGAAAAAGTAATTACAAAGTGCTTTAATGTATTATACATGTATTCTATGTATGACAAACAATGTGCAGTAAAAACTCTGTCGTTATACGTTTATGTTGTTAATTTCGAATATACCGATATTGAAAATCATGTCACGGTATTTTAAAGTACAGGGAACGCAAACCATGTAAGTCGTGGTTAATTTTATATGAGAAAATATAATCACACGAGTCGAATTTGATTTACGTCTGCTTACGAATCTGCCGCCTCACTGCCGACTCAAAGCGTGATGTAATCAAATCTTTACTACAGCCATGAGTTCTTGAAGGCAATGCTGCTTGCCTCACGGAGCCAACCCTACATGGAAAGGGCTGCGCAGTTGCTACATTTACATCTCGCCTGCGCTGCTGGAGACCACTGACTATGATTCGTATAGCAGGTGCCAACACGCCAACCAACCCAGTTACCGCCGATTACCGACTGTGCGCCGCAGGTGGAAACACAGCATTTCCTGTCAACCCTCATGGGGAGAAGCTAGGTTCACCGCTGTAACACTTCTCTGTGACGTCATTATGACATGTACAGCGGCCTATGACAAATACAGGCCTGAGTGCAAGTCTCTGTGATGTCAGCAACGTAGCGTCATTGCCAGCCGACTCAAACACCTGAAGCCTGAGGGCCGTATTGCATTGTAAAAGATCTTTGTCAAAGATTTCGTCGAACTCCTTTGACCAAACTACTTCACTGGAGGTATTACATGGTCGTAAAAGTTTTCGTCATAGTTGTTTGGGAATGGAAGCTGAACAGTTCATCACCCGTACAACACCATCTGTTGGTAGCGACTGCATTGCCTGAGAAGAAAGAGAAATGGAAGCGCCTGTGGGTGAATTTGCCTTGTCAGCTACAGTGCGAGAACATAAAGAAGAACGCTTATCTGAGCATGATTGAACAATCGATGTTCTTGCATAGCCTGCAGTGTGTCATTCATGATTTTTATACTGTTGTTCTACCTCTATTGCCTTACAGTTGTATGTTTATGTTTTACTGCAATCAGATAGGCTTCCTTTGTCCGATTTTTCCAAACATTACATAGCATACCCATGTAAATACTTGTACTTGATCCTGAGAATAAATTCTCGGAAAGCATCGTGCAAATTATGAGAAAAACATAACTGGTGCATTGTTTCATTATTTGAATCATGAATACTATTTCTGCTAAAGATACTCTCACGATTAGTTCAAGATTTTTAGCAACAGGTGAAAGCTATTCTAGCTTGTGATGTAGTACTTGAATGCTACAGTGTACTAATTTTACGTATTATTCCAGAAATGTGTACCAATACATAAATCACCTATGGAAGAATTCATGAAGGTTAAGTATTATTTGTCCACCATAAAATAACTATTGGCACGGTGGCCGTCGGAACGGCCGTGCCCCCGCGTCACGGCTGCCGAGAGCAGGTGAGCCGTGAGAAGACAGCGTCAGCCGCGTTTTGCGCTCAACACGAAACCGGAGGTGGCACTCGCGGAAATGTTGCCCACGGAAGTGACACTTCCTTCAGACTGAAAATCACCTAATTTGTTGACATATTCATGCTCGAGGATTTTGTCTACAACTTATGCATTTGTGTTTGATTCAAGATCATCATCATCATCACCATCACCGCTCAAGGGCGTGGTATTGATGGTAACTTCATCAATGTTCATTCCCATTATTCCGTCTCGTGTCCAATACTCTTGCTTCAGCTGCTGCACATTCCTGCAGTAAAGTTCTGTGCAGTAACTGAAAGGAAAGCAACATTACCAAAATTGTGCAGACTTTCCTCCGGTTGTAGGGCGGTAAATGCACTACTTTGTGACCTCTGCTGTCAGCCACTTTATCCATGACGTACACTCTGAGGGCTGGTTTGTTTCCCTTTATTACAGATAACAGTTCAGCCTTCCTCACTGACTCGTTGCAGTTTATTTGACCGTCTTTCAACCATTCTAACATAGTAATCCTGAAATCGTATTTATTAGGCATTCTGTCGAACTTCCTGCTGTGGTACGGCGCATTATCCATACAATCACAGAACTTGGTGGAATATTGGTTCAAATGGCTCTGAGCACTATGGGACTTAACATCTGTGGTCATCAGTCCCCTAGAAATTAGAACCACTTAAACCTAACTAACCTAAGGACATCACACACATCCATGCCCGAGGCAGGATTCGAACCTGCGACCGTAGCTGTCACGCGGTTCCAGGCTGAACCGCCTAGAACCGCCCTGCTACACCGGCCGGCGGGTGGAATATTACTAACCATCATATCTACAACCCCCTCCCATCGACATCAGCTAGTTCCGTCAATTTCAACAAGTTCGCAAGTTAGTGGAAATAGTTTCTTGCATCAGACTTCCTGAGAAATTAGAACTGTGTGCCACATCGGGTTCCCAGGTTCGAGTCTTAGTCCGGAACACAGTTTTAATTTGCTAGGAAGTTTGAAATCAGAGCACATTCTGCTACAGGGTGAAAATTCTTAAATTCGTTCTACTGTCTTGCATCTTGCTGCAAGTACTCGCCGAATTTGTCTAATCGTGGAAGTTCTCCTCAAACATACAGAAGTTGTGTGTGTTCAGTACTGTTGTTAAAATATCATTGTCGAATATAAGACGGGCACAAAGACAGATGGGCCGAAACAAATGTACCGTTGGAACCCCCAAACACACATAATTAGCACCACCAGTCAGAAGGGAAAGTAGAGTGGCAGGACAGTCGTCTTTAACTTTAGCTGATTTTTTGATGTTACCGCAAACATAAACGCATTGCATTTGTTATAAAAGTAGTAACTACTGCTTGCAAAAATCGAAAAGTAATTAAAAGGTAATTTCTTGGTGAGATACTGCGCCGCATTTTGGTTTCCCGTTATCAAATACTTGATTATACAATAGTCAAGAGATGTTCGGAATTTGCATATGACATCATCAAAGGTTTTAATCTAAGTGAACCCTCTAATTTTAGTTAACTGAATACTGTTTCTTGGGAACATTAATATGTACTCTCCAATATTTTTCTTTTTTTATGTGTTTCGTCACTATTTTCTTTCATTAATAATACTGCAACAACATTGGCGACTGACCTGGTTTTTTAAGAATAACTGCACTTCCGTAAGAAATACTTGTGACGAGTTCCTGAAATAAACTTGCCCCAGTGACTTGAAGAAGTAAACTTGAGTAAGTTTTTCTTCTGATGTAAACGCCTCAACAAGTTCTTACAGAAGGTAATTGCTAGTGGACTCAAGCATTTTGTAATACTGACGTGTTAGAATATAGCAGCAGGTTGACGTTGGCAGCGCTTGGAGACAAATGGATATCTTTCAAGTAGTACGGATTTTCTCCTATTCTCGAAGCACTAGTGACGTCGTCAAGTTATCGTGGCCAAATGTAGATTCAAAAATGGTTCAAATGGCTCTGAGCACTATGGGACTCAACTTCTGAGGTCATTAGTCCCCTAGAACTTAGAACTAGTTAAACCTAACTAACCTAACGACATCACAAACATCCATGCCCGAGTCAGGATTCGAACCTGCGACCGTAGCGGTCTTGCGGTTCCAGACTGCAGCGCCATTAACCGCACGGCCACTTCGGCCGGCAAACGTAGATTGTTTAGAGTACAAATAAATACATCAACTTGGAATGCAGCTGATTGCTGCAGCTGTTTCCTTATAAGAATTCAACCGCTTATTACGGTTTCCGCAGTCAGCGTGTTTTCTGTCACGAAGAATTTCGTATACTTCATACATTGCAATGATCGGAGATTTCAATTGTGCTGCCAGAAACGGAGAAAATCGGCACTACTTGAAAGACATTCAATTGTCTCCGAGCGCTGCTAACGTCAAGCTGCCGCTAAGTTCAAAATGGTTCAAATGGCTCTGAGCACTATGGGACTTAACTGCTGCGGTCATCAGTCCCCTAGAACTTAGAACTACTTAAACCTAACCTAACCTAAGGACATCACACACATCCATGCCCGAGGCAGGATTCGAACCTGCCGCTAAGTGTTAACACACAAACCTTCAGATGTCAGATACTCAGATCGATACCAAACGGGCCTCCCTCTCAAGTTTTATCAAAGATCTTTGCTTACAAGCTTGAAGTTTCCCATTACACTGCCAAATATTTAGCCATAGGGTTTTGAAACTTATCAATCGTTGGCCACTAACACTACATTGCTGACATCACAGAGACGTGCAGTCGGGCTTGTATTTATCGTTGGCCAAAGTACATGTCATAATGACGTCACGGAGAAGTGCTATTGAGGTGACTAGCTTCTACCCCTGGTAGGATGTGAGAAACGATGACGTTCGGCTACGCTGCCGGCTACTACGCAACAGCCGATGTTCGCTGCTGACACTTGGCCTCTATCACCTGGTGTCGACAATCAGCTGCTACGTCCACCTATCAGTGAGTGTGTTCACTGCTAAAAGTCTACTCTTGAGATAGAAATATTTTATTTTTGCCACTGCGCCTAAAGAAATAACTAATCCCACGAAAAATTTTGCGCTTATTTCGTTTCCCTTTCTTCCATTGACGTAAACAGATTAAATTAATTTATCTCATGCTTAATGATATTTTCTAGATTTTGGCATGTATAGTTGTAAAAAGTATTTTCAGTAACTTAATGATTTGTTAATGAGACTTTTTCTGTGCACATCACTTCCATATATTTATATTATTTAGCTTTAATATTAGTAGGATTAATCTGTGCTCTGCGCTGTAGACATTTTAAATGGACCGCATGAAGTACCTTTTGCCATTACTTTCATGGACGTCTGTACAAAAGCATTTTATTATTTTTGTTGCTATTTTGTCTAGTTGTTGGACAAATTTTATTTTTATGTATACTCTCTGCCTACTCATCACACATTCAAACAAAAAGTGTAGGGAAGAGAGAATGTGAGACGTATGTATATTTATGTCATATTGCAATATAACACATCAGGTGGGAACCATTACTGGGTTGTTCATTGGTTATTCATTTCTTTATGTGGCATTTCTATTTCCTTTGGAATCTCAAAAAACTACTTGCTCATGTTATTGAAAAAGTTGTTCTTGCAGGGAGTAGGAGGGCGGGGGGGAGTAGGTACTGCTGTCTTCGAGCCGGCCGATGTGGCCGTGCGGTTCTAGGCTCTTCAGTCTCGAACCGCGTGACCGCTACGGTCGCAGGTTCGAATCCTGCCTCGGGCATGGATGTGTGTGATGTCCTTAGCTTAGTTAGGTTTAAGTAGTTCAAAGTTCTAGGGGACTGATGAGCACAGATGTTAAGTCCCATAGTGCACCATTTTGGTGTCTTCGATGTTCATTACTAATCACTGGTTTCTGGAACGTCTGGTGTCGAGCACATCTTTCCTGCGTGAAGCACTGTCGTGTTGTATAACAACAAGACACTCCTGTGAGTGCTCATGCGTCGTCTAGGCATGGAGAGAAGAGGTGGTGCTGAGCTTCCATATGGAGCAGTCGTGCACTGCAGCACCACAAATAACTAATGTGCAAAATTTGATAGAAAGTGGAATTAATACTTAAAAGTGTTATGTCGGTTTGTAGAAGAAAAGTATTTCAGCATTTCATGGAAAGCTGCATAGGATACAGTGCTGTGGCTGAGAATCAGTAATTGTCATGGAGAAAAATGTTAATACTATGGTAAACTCTCACTAATCCTGCCCTCAGCAGTCTGATCTCTCAGTAATCTGGCCTATAGTTATGTGTCCTCGGAGTCTTTTGCGACGGCATACATGAATAAAACGTTCTCGGTTTGCAAGCCGCGTCAATTCGAATAAAATCCTCGAGCTTTCGAAGACCATCTCCGCCATCGTCGTCAGGAGTTCACTGATTGCTGGTGCTGCTACGGTTTCTCGCTTGTATAGGCATGATGGCATCATCAACAACCAGTCAGATAGACCCAATGTGGCGCGCTCGTGTAAGTCAACCCGCGCAGCTAGAGGACCTATTGCCCGTGGCAGCACCGGTGATGTCAGTTGGCTCCAGGGGCAGGCGCCACGTTTGAAACTGCCGCTCGCGCATCTGTCTTTGCTTTCTTTCGATGTCTACCGCCCACCCCCATGCCCTGCTAAGTGTTTACCCCTGGTCTCTGTTGAAACTGTTGTTGTTTAAACGAATCTCGGCCGCTTCCTTTATAACGGAGTCCCAATATGTAGAAGCATGAGCCAACACTTTTGTATTTTCGAACAGTATTTTATGTCCGTCTTCTAGGCAATGCTCCGCTATGGGCGACTTGTCAAGCTTCCTTTGTTTTATGTAAACGCTTGTGCTCAGTACAACGCTCCGCAACCGTGTGAATTGTTTGTCCGATATACATACTGCCACATTCACAGTGTACACCATATACGCCGGACACTCGAAGAGCAATGTCGTCTTTAACAGGGCGCAACATATCTCGTGTCTTGGCGGTGGGCCGGAACACTGGTCTTAGCCCACGTTTCTGCAGCAGACGTCCTAACTTGCTGCCAGTTGCTGCATAGTATGGCAGGAATGCAGTCCGTTTGGCCTCTTCTACTGATTCACCAGGTGTCTTTCGTCGGCGGCACTTGAGAGCGTTTGCGATGTCTCTTTTGCTGTATCCATTCTCCCCAAAAACACGTTTTACGTTCTGCAATTCAGACTGTAGGTGGTCGTCGTCAAAGATAATCTTGGCTCTATGAACCAACTTGTTCAAGACCGCTTTCTTGTGTACACGGTGGTGGAAACTATTGGCGTTCAAGTACCGATCAGTGTGTGTTGGTTTCCGGTACACTGAATGACCAAGCCGGCCTCCTGCCTTCCGCTCAACCAAAAGAAATGGTTCAAATGGCTCTGAGCACTATGGGACTTAACTTCTGAGGTCATCAGCCCCCTAGAACTTAGAACTACTTAAAACTAACTAACCTAAGGACATCACACGCATCCATGCCCGAAGCAGGATTCGAACCTGCGACCGTAGCGGTCGCGCAACCAAAACATCCAAGAATGGTAGCTTGCCGTGCTTCTCAATCTCGACAGTAAATTTAATGTTGGGATGGACACCATTCATGTGGTCGACGAACTGCTACAGTGTAACTTCACCATGAGGCCATATCAAGAAGGTGTCATTAACGTATCGTAGAAGGCAAGACGGCTGTAATATCTCAGTTTGCAGAGCATGCTCCTCAAAATGCTCCATGAAGAAATTTGCTACTGCTGGAGCCAGTGGTGATCCCATGGCTGTGCCGTCCGCCATCTCATAATATTCATCGCAGTACTAAAAATACGTTGTCGTTAGGACGTGACGAAACAACTTAATGATTCCATATGGAAAATGTTGGGCCAAAAGATCGAGCGTATCTTGCACTGGGACTCTCGTAGAAAGTGACACAACGTCCAGGTTAACCATTAGGTCGCTTGGGCCTATCTTCATTCTCTTGAGCGTCTCAACAAATTTCTGCGAGTTGACAACATGGTGTTCACAATGTCCCAGTTTTGGTGCTAATAATCCGGCCAGATGTTTAGCAAGTCTGTAGGTGGGCGAACTGATTGCACTAACAATGGGCCTCAGAGCAACACTTTCCTTGTGTATCTTTGGTAATCAATAAAGCCTGGAAGGTGTGGCGGCACGAGGCGTTAATTTCTTCACCACTTCATCTGGTAAACCAGAATCCCTTAATAACTTCCCTGTCTTTCTGACAATGGCCTTTGTGGGATTACGACTAAGCTTGTGGTACGTGGCGTCTTCTACTAAATGTAGCATCTTCAGGTGGTGGTCTGCAGAATTGAGGTCCAAGGTAGCATTCCCTTCGTCGGCTGGCAAGACAACCAAGTCTTCATTCTCACGTAATAACCGTAAGCCACGTCGTTCGTCCTGGCTAATATTAGATTTTTGTGGCTTAGCTTTCGCCAGGATATGGCTGGTAGTTAGCCTGACGCCCTCAGCTGCATCGTGCGAAAGATTCCTAATGCACTGCTCTATTCCACTAATTATATCCAATATTGCCAGACGTCGTGGAGCTCCGTCGTCTGGTGCAGTCCTCAACACACACACGCACTCCGCTGCTCGACTCGCTGCGGCTCACTTCGTTACCGTCGCTCGCGTACGCCACTAGCCTCACAATATGGTTGGACGCAAGGGAAGCAAGACTGTAGCCGCGCTCGAGCTACTCTTCGATGCGATGGGGAGCAACCGCGGCCGCCGACGACAGCCGAAGCGCCCACAGCGGAAACGGAAGGACGAGCAGTGCTACAAGTGCGAGTACCTGGGGCACACTGCGGGTGTTGCAAGAACGCCGTCGCGTGCTTGAAGTGCGCGGCGGCACACGACACTCGCAGTTGCAGCAAGCCACGGGGAGTGACCAGCTGATGCGTGAACTGCGGCGGCTCGCACGCCACAAACTCGCTTAGCTGTGTGAAATTTAAAATTTTCCCGGCGAACTAAATATTCAAAAAGATTTCGGGCTTGCAGCCGGTCGTCGTTAGCTTCCATCCACGATATTTTGACTGGACAACTGCCAGCAATCCTCAGGTGAGCCATCGAAGACTGACGAAGACGCCCTCCGTTCCGTAATATATAGCGTGCAGAGAGTATTCCGCGCAAGCGTCAAAATCATATGGACAGACGAACCACACAGTCCGCCAGCAGCGCCCTCGCTGGTGGAACTGCAGAACTCAGCTGTCTTCGGCGTTGTCAATTGCCGCGGCCATCGGAGCACTCTGACGTCTTCGTCTGGAGCAGATCTTACAGATGACGGTGTTCCACCCATTATCTAGCTGGTAGCCAATGACACGTTTGATAAGACTGTCTGTCATACGAATTTCCACTGATTCTTTTATGACGGAGTCCCAAAAGGATGTTGCTGTGGCCAAAATTGTTATCTTGTCATACTCCATTGAGTGTGTTAGACACTCGACTCGCATTCGGGAGGACGACGGTTCAATCCCGCGTCCGGCCATCCTGATTTAGGTTTTCCGTGATATCCCTAAATCACTCCAAGCAAATGCCGGGATGGTTCCTCTGAAAGGCCACGGCCGACTTCCTTCCCCATCCTTCCCTAATCCGATGAGACCGATGACCACGCTGTCTGGTCTCCTTCCCCAAAAACAACCAACCATCCATTGAGTGTCCAGTGGAAATGCAATGCTCAGCAATTGCAGACTTGCTAGGTTGCAAAAGGCGAGCACAGCGTTGTTGTTCAGTGCAACGTTCTTCTACTGTTCGCAATGCTTGTCCTATATATGACAAGCAACACTGACAAGGTATTTTATAAATTCCCTCCTTCCACAATACCAGATCGTCTTTCACTGACCCCAGCAGGTCGGAAATCTTCGATGGTGGACGGAAAATTACTTTCACTTCGAAACCGTGGAGGATTCTTGCAATTTTGAAGGAAATGTTGCCAACAAAGGGAAGAAAAGCTAAAGATTTAGTAGGCGTGCTCCTTTCTTCACTCCCTGTTTCTTTGGCTTAATTGCAAGTGCCTTGCTAATTTGCCAGGTAGAATATCCATTCTCTTTGAAAACCTTCTTCAGGTGGGCAAGCTCTTCAGTCAAACTATCTACATCTGACGCTACATGAGTTCTGTGTACAAGTGTTTTAAGTACCTTGTCAGTGTGGCCTGTCACATATAGGACAAACATTGCGAACAGTAGAAGAACGTTGCACTGAACATCAACGCTGTGCTCGCCTTTTGCAACCTAGCCAGTCTACAATTGCTGAGCATTGCATTTCCACTGGACACTCAATGGAGTATGACAAGATAATAATTTTGGCCACAGCAACATCCTTTTGGGACTCCGTCATAAAAGAATCAGTGGAAATTCGTATGACAGACAGTCTTATCAACCGTGTCATTGGCTACCAGCTAGATAATGGGTGGAACACCGTCATCTGTAAGATCTGCTCCAGACGAAGACGTCAGAGTGCTCCGATGGCCGCGGCAATTGACAACGCCGAAGACAGCTGAGTTCTGCAGTTCCACCAGCGAGGGCGCTGCTGGCGGACTGTGTGGTTCGTCTGTCCATATGATTTTGACGCATGCGCGGAATACTCTCTGCACGCTATATATTACGGAACGGAGGGCGTCTTCGTCAGTCTTCGATGGCTCACCTGAGGATGGCTTGCAGTTCCCCAGTCGAAATATCGTGGATGGAAGCTAACGACGACCGGCTGCAAGCCCGAAATCTTTTTGAATATCGCTTAGCTGTGACTATCTCAAGGAATTCCGCCGCCAGCACGCCGCGACAGGCCTTGCGGCGGTGTCTGGTGCCAAGACGCCCCCCTCCCCCACCCCCGCTCGGGCGAGGGGTGCGAGCCGCGCCGACTCGAAGCCGCCACTGATGCCATGGCCGGCTTCCAAGCCGCCTTTGCGGCCGAACGGATCGCGCTTAAGGAAGAGCTCGCAATTGTTCATCGCCAGCTCCAGCAGCTACGCGAGGAGCTGCGTGTTCTCAAGAAGAAGGTGCCTGCCCCCGCCCCCGCCACCCCTGTGGGGCGCCCCGTGGGGGTGGATGCCGTCACGCAGACGCCCATCGACTCGCCCCCTGCAGAAATGCAGATGGCGATGGACGTCGAGTCGCCTGGACCGCCCCACGCCGCGGAGGCAGTCGCACGAACCGGGGAAGGGACGCCGTCCGCTTCCTCCCACGTCGAGGAAGAGGCATTTGAGGAAGAAGAGCCTGCCGCTCCCAGATGAGTGCAGTGTGCGGCCGTTCCTTAAGAAGATCGCGGGGTCCATAAAGGATGGGTCGTACCCGCACTGGAACAACCCATATCCTTTCACGCCGCCTCCCCTTCCCCACCAACCATGCTACTTCCGCCACACCCGTGGAAGGAGCTGCGAGCGATCAACGCCCTCCCTATCTTCACCCCCAGCGACTGGGAGCACATCTACTAGGTCCCAGAGAAGTGGCTGAAGGAGGAGTGGTGCTCCAGCAGAAGACAGCCTGCCCCAGAAAACGCAGCCGCCGTAGCCTACTTCCAAAACCTACGGAAGTAGCCTGAGGACCATCCGAAACAGAGGCCATCGTTACCACCAATGACTACCATAGAGGAACAGCAGCTATGCTGCTTACACTCTTGATACACTGGTCTAGATGCACAGTCCGTGACATAGTGAGACCATGAGATCCCAACAATCAGTCTTTACTTCTCATCCCGTTAGGTAAGCGTGCCGTAACGTGGTGTTGTGAATGACTTATCCGAACTCTAATCTTTTCCTAAACCTCTCTAATCTCTTTACTTCAACCCTCTTCATTCCCCATCAACCCTTCTGCTGGAAGCAGGAGCCACTGGCTCAAAAGCTTGAATACGTAAAATCTTCTTTTGCATGTGTTTTCGCCTGTTAGCGCTTAGTGAGTAGATTTTTTATCTATCCAATTACACTATATAGTCAAAAATTGATTATTTTCACTGTTGCATAAACAGTCAGTTAGATCCGGATAAGATTTCAAAGTGGTGCCAAGACTGACAATTTGCTTTAAATGTTCAGAAAAGTAAAATTATGGACGTCACTAAACAGAAAAGTACAGTATCCCTATAGCTATGGTATCACATAGGCTCAGTTGTGGGTAAAACAGAAGACGTGTTTTGTTGCTGCTGCACATTTTCGTGACTGATCGAGATGAACTTTAAGCTGCACTTTTCTTCTGCGCCCCTCCTGTGTAGAAGTGTACACAGAAATAGCTAAGCGAAAAACGCCTTTATTTAGGCTATAAATAAAAGCCGACTTACGAATTTCCCTTTATGTGAGACCGCATGTACAAGATCGTGTGTCGATGTGAACTTCTATATTGGCATATTTTACTGTTAGTGTCACTTCCTCTGCATAATATTTCTTTGATTGTACCAATATACGTTTGCATTATGATATACTGTGCAACTTGGAACATTCGCGAGTGCCGCGATAAACTAGTATTGTTATCGTCAATTGTATGCTTAAACTAATTGTGCTCTTTTAAAATTTTTTAGGACAGTAGGTGTATCCTCGTTCAAAACAATCTTCCTCTAATTTCATTGTCTAATTACGTGAGAAATAGGTTACTTTTCAGAATTTTGGGGCGCTTACAAAACTACGTTCGTATGATAGTGGTAACGAGTGTTTTGGCAACGTAATTTAATTCGTAGCAAGTCAGCGTCTGTGGTTCACAGTTCAGCCAAAGTGTACATCACCCCTGAAATTTATTGTATATCAATACAAATAAACGTGCGTTTTTGAGAACTTTCGGGAGCTATCATTGTCCTTTGCATAATTTACGAGCAATCGGGGTTTGTGATTTAGTTACTATAGCAGATTTTCTAGGTAACATTTTGTGTTTCATCTAGTTTTCCCTTAAAGAGTATTAGCCCTATATATTATCTGCATTTGCCGTAAACTAACTTGGTTTTCGAGTTTGCTAATAACTATAATTAACATCAAATCATTTTAGAAAACTACTAATTTCTACCACAGGTTTTTGTGTTGCCATGATAGAAATCTCGTTTTGTGTATCTGCTTCAGATCTTGTAGGAAATTAGCAACCTTTTTAGATCAACAAATTAAAAGATAAATCAACAGGTTTAGCTTAAAGCCCTCTGTTCACTGCCCTGTAAAACAGTGCACCAGCCAAAATGCAGCCCCACTGTGATAGCTGTTCTCAAAAATGGGATGAGTTGGTTGACATTCTTAAGCACTTGAAAATCGCCCTGACCTCTGTTACATGATTGACAGCTGCTGTGAATGGGTGTGACGGAAGAGCTCCTGAGAGTCCTGTACCAGAGATACCTCAAGCACTATCCTCCCCTGTGGATCCTGTCTCCTGTGTAGAAAGTACAGGATCTGCCACTACTCGTCCACTTGACTGCAAGTGGCGTGCCAATGGTAGACCTAGGCGTCCTGTTCGTGGTGGATGGGGACCAGGGAGGACTCGGGGTGTTGTACTGATCCCCCTAACCGACAAGTCTGAGGTGCTGTCTTTCACTGAAACTGAGCCAGTGGGACTCACCTCACCTGTTTTGTCTAGCGTCAGGAGGAGGCAAACGCATAAGGGTAGGGGTCGTCGGAGATCAAATGTACGGTGAATGGTGGTACCCCTTAGGGAAATGGCAGCAAGGGACAGGAAAGGACCCCAGGAGCACTCAGTGTGTATGCCCAGGGGCCTCATTCAACTTTTTGAAGAGGCTGCTCCAGCAGCCATTAAGGGAACAGGGTGCAACCAACTGCAGATTGTGGCACACATTGGAACAGATGATGCCTATCGTCTGGGCTCCAGAGTCATTCTCGGGTCATTCCAGTGACTGGCAGAGGAGGTCAAGAAGACCAGCCTTGCACGAGTTTCGATGAAGCTCGCAATTTGCAGCATTGTCTTCAGAAATGATTGTAGACCTTTGGCTCTGAGTGGAGTGGAAGGACTGAACTGGAGACTTTGAAAGTTCTGTGACAAGCTAGGCTGCGACTTCCTGGACTTGGGGCTTAGGGTTGAGAAATGAAGGGTCCCCCTAAATAGGTTAGGTGTGCACTACACATCAAAGGCTGCCACTCAGGTAGCTGACTGTGTGTGGGGTGCACACTGAGACGCCCCCTAAACCCGCTGGGGAGAACAGGTAATAGGGTTGCGGAAAGGGCCAAGGGTTGATGTCAGTTTCTGCTTCTAATTGTCATTTATTGTAATTTAATAACGCTTACAACCAAAGCAGCACATAGCCGAATCTTTACTGAATGCAACTCTTCCACAGCTGAAGGCCTCCAACAAGAAATCTTAACAAGATAAAAATCCAATTAAGGTAGTAATAAAATAATTCAAAAAAGCAACATACACCAGACGCAATACAAATGGTTGATGGCCACAATGAAATTCCAGAATTTTAGAATATATTACCATAGACCTTTAAGGCAGAAGGGCAACAAGAAACCTTAAAAATTCAAAAATTCGATTAAGACAGCAATAAAATAATTTAATAACCAAAAAAGCAACATACGCAAGATGCAACACAAATGGCTGAGACCACGATTAAATTTCAAAACTTCAGAATATATTACCATAGATCCTTAAAGGCAGAAGGCCAGCATGTTTAACAACAAGAAATCTTAAAATCCCATTAGGATAGCAATAAAGTAATTTAAAGAAGCAACATATGCAAGGTGCAATACCAATGGCCGAGGGCCACAATTAAACTTCAAAATTTTTAAAACATATTACCATAATCTTTAAAAGCAGAAGGCCACAGTGTTTAAGCTTGAAAGATAAATTAAAAAATTAAATTTGCAAAATTTTACAAAAAAACAAATAACCATAAGCCTAAAATTTAAAATGGCTGACAACAGATAATTAAACACCAGTGGCACTCAGAAAGCCTCCAGGGAGGTCTGTCTGCTCTCATTCACATATGTTAGACAGGTGGTGAACCCAACTATACTTGATTCATCGGAACCCAACCCAGGGACAGCCACGGACCGACCGACACAACGACTTGCTTCCCACCAATCAGGACACGAGAACTCAAACAGAAAAGATTACAAATGTGGTAATTCACAATAGAGTATGAATTAGCTGTCAAAATTACACACCATGTTGGACAGCAAGAACAGGTGAGGAAGGATGCTGCCTGAAAAGTGGCCTGGACAAGTAACCAGAACACTAGCGGCCACAAGGCAGGAAATTCTGCTGGTCCATAGCAACCGACTGACTCCTCCGAATGCCGACAACATCTAAAATAGACATAAGTGGAAATAACACCAACTACACACAACCTGACAAAAACTTGCACAAAGACCTTAACGATATGCAACAGTAACTAAACACACACAAAGACAAGTAGGGAGTCGATGCACACACACTCAGCCAACTCATGAACAATCGGTGAGCCAAAACACATCATCCGGTAGGACGACCAACTGACGATCACCAAGACTGTGGCCCAGCTCAAGTGATGCGAGCCATGCCAACACAGACCTCACAGCTCCAACCCAACTGGTCAATGCACACACCCATAGCCGACTCATGAATGATCGGCGAGCCAGAAAACGTCATCCAGTTGGACAACTGACTGACAATCCACCAAGACTGTGGCCCGGCTCAAGTGATGTGTGGCGGCAATGGTCAGGTGAGCCATGTTGATCCAGACCTCACTGCTGCTCCAACGACTGCACTAGTGCCGCATTGAAACTCCCAACTGGCAGGTCCAGACTGCGCAGCAGATGTGTTCCAACTCACTGGCAGACCCGAACTCACAATCTGAACTCCCAACCAGAACTCTGAGCAACTGAAATGAACTACTCTATGACAGACAACAAATGGGAAGTAATAGCAGTCAAGCAAAGATACTACAAGAGGGGATATATCAATACGCGCTGCTAATGCCGCTCACGGTCAGGCAAAGCAGCAACTCAGTGACAGTAGTAATTTAAATTAATGTAGTAATGTGGAAGTACGTTAAAAACAGTGTGTAAATTACATAACGGCTCACACACAAGGGGTGTTTCAGATTAGGTGACTCTCCATCCAACCAGATAATAATAGCTGTAGCAAACCCAGAAGTGTTGATGTAAGGTTGAAAGAACTGCCTGCTACAGGTGAGAGTATTAAAATCATAATAGTAAATTGCCAAAGCATTCATAACAAAGAGCCAGAGTTTGAAGTGCTCATGAAAATCAGTGAAGCTCAACTAATATTATGTACAGAAAGCTAGTTGAAATCTGAAATTCATAGCAGTGAGATTTTTGCGGAAAATTTAAATGTACATCGAATGGATAGACGAACTGGAAATGTAGGTGGTGTATTTGTTGCATGGACAAGAAACTCAAATCCTACAAGATAGAAATTGCAGCTGGTTGTGAAACTGTTTGGGCAAGACTCAGTATTGGAGGTGGGCATAAAATGATAACTGGATCCTTTTATTGCCTACCAGACTCTTCTCATGATGTAACTGAGAAATTCAGAGAAAACTTCATTTCACTTGTACATAAGTTCCCCTATCATACTGTAATCATTGGTGGAGACTTCAATCATACAACAATTAATTGGGAAATTTACAGTTTTGTTAGTGTTGGGAGTGATAAGACATCCATGAAACTTTACTAAATGCCTTTTCTGGAAACCATCTAGATATATTGGATCTAATGGCAACAAATAGACCTGGCCTCTTTGAGAATGTCCACATCAAAACTGGTATCAGTGGTTATGATGTGGTTGGAAAACTAAAACAAGCATAAAGATATATATGTTCAATAAACTAGATAAAAAAGTCAGTAAAGTTTTATCTCAGTCAGGAACTTGAAACTTTCAGCAGATATCACGAGCATGTAGAGGAACTCTGGCTCAAGTTTAAAAGAATGGATGACCATACACTGTATAGATATGTACCCAGTAGAACAGTTCATAATGGGAGAGGAGCCTCATGGTATACAGTCACTGTAAAGAAACTTCTAAAGAAACAGAAATTAATATGTAATAGGTGTAAAACAAAGCATAGGGCTGTAAAAGAAGATGCTGAATGAAACACGTTCGGCTGTAAAGAGAGCAATGCATGATGCTTTCAATGACTACTGTAGCAGAATATTGTCAAATGATATTTCACAAAATACAAAGAAATTCTGGTCATATGTGGAGGCTGTTAGTGGCACCAAAGTTAGTGTCCAGTCTCTAGTGAATGAGACAGGAACTGAAATTGAGGGTAACAAAGCAAAAGCTTAAATGTTTAATTCTATTTTCAAATGTTACTTTACAAAGGAAAACAGTGGAGACTTGCTCCTCGTACCACTGAAAAGATGAATTAAATATATATTAGTGCCAGTGGTATTGGGAAACAGCTGAAATTGTTAAAATTGAACAAATCTCCAGGCCCAGATAGAATTTCTGTGAGATTCTATACTGAATTTTTAGATGAGTTAGTTTCTCTTCTCACTACAATCTACCATAGATCCCTTGAACAAAAAATCGTGCCAAGTCCTTGGAAAAATGCACAGGTCACACCCATCTACAAGAAGGATAATAGTAGTAATCCACAAAACTACTGTCCAATATCCTTGCCATTTATTTGTTGTAGACTCTTTGAACATATACTGAGCTCAAACATAATGTTGTGACAAACCAGGCAACCAGGTAGATGCAGTGTTTCTTGATTTCCAAAAAGCATTGGACTCAGTACCACACCTATGCTTATTGTCAAAAGTACGATCATTTGGGTTACCGATTGAAACTTGTGACTGGTTGAGGACTTTTTGGTTGGGAGAACACAACACGTTATCTTGGATGGAGTCATCGTCGGATGCACAAGTAACTTTGGGTGTGCCCGAGGGAAGTGTCTTGTGACTTTTGCTGTTCATGTTGTATATTAATGATCTTGCAGACAATATTAACTGTAAAGTCAGGTAATGAAGTACTATTTGAGAGAACCTGCATCAATATTCAGTCAGATCTTGATAAGATTTCAACATAGTGCAAAGATTGACAACTTGCTGTAAATGTTCAGAAATGTAAAACAGTGCACTTCGAAAAACAGAAAAATGTAGTATCCTATTATTATATTATCGAGTCATTGTTGGATTCAGCCAGCTCATACAAATAACTGATTGTAACACTTTATAGGGGCATGAAATGGAATGAACACATAGGTTCAGTTCTGGGTAAAATGTGTGTTAGACTTTGGTTTTTTGGTAGAATACTGGGGTAGTGCAATCAGCCTGCTAAAGAGATTGCTTACATATCACGTGTGCGACCCATCCTAGAATATTGCTTAACTGTGTGGGACCTGTACCAGATAGGACTAACAGGGGATATTGAACATATACAGAGGGTTACAGTTTTGTTTAATCCATGGAAGAGTGTCACAGAGATACTGAAGGAACTGAAATGGCAGACTCTTGAAGACAGACATTAACTATCCCAAGAAAGTCTATCAGCAAAGTTTCAAGAACTGGCTTTAAATGATTACTCTATGGATATACTGCAACCCCCTACCTATTACCTATCGCTCACACCGGGATCACGAGGAAAAGATTAGGATAATTGACAAACTGCCTATTGGCTTCTGTCTCGGGTTCTTTGGCCGACGTTCATCTAATGATTTTTCTGACGTTTCGCCAGCACGAGTGGCTGGCATTGTCAAAGCTTCAGCCTCCATTGCTGGTGGTGAACTGGAGCCGCGCTCGCAGGCGCAGACTATATGTACCTGGCGTGCCAACGTCCGAGGGCTTCTCCGCGAGCTCGGCTCCAGTTCACCACCGGCAATGGAGGGTGAAGCTTTGACAATGCCAGCCACTCGTGCTGGCGAAATGTCAGAAAAATCATTAGATGGATGTCGGCCGAAGAACCCGAGACAGAAGCCAATAGGCAGTTTGTCAACAAGTGGCCATGAAAGCCTTAACAATTTTGTATTAGGATAATTACTGCATGCGCAGAGGTATTCAAACAATCATTCTTGCCACACTCCATACTTGAATGGAACAGGAAGAAACCCTAATAACAGATTATGATTTCATGGTAGAATACTGGGGAAATGCAATCAGTCTGCAAAGGAGATCACTTACAAATCATACGTGTGACTCATCCTAGAAATTGCTGAAGTATGTGAGACCCATAGCAAACAGGACTAATGGCGTATACTGAACGTATACAGAAAAAAGCATGAAAGGTCACAGTTGTTTTTTTTTTTTTTTTTTTTTTTTTTTTTTTTTTTTTTTTTTTTTTTTTTTTTTTTAAATGCATGGAGAGCGTCACATGGAGCTGAAGAAACTGGACTAGCAGACCCTTGAGTCTACTTCAAGTATCAAGAATTGGCTTTAAATGATGACTCTAGGAATATACTACAACCCCCTACATATTGCTCACAGAATGATCATGAGGAGAAGATGATATTAATTACAGTTTATTTAGCAGTTTATTTAAAGAATTGTGATGTCTACTATACTGGAGGCTTTGCTGAAGTCAAGGAAGATGCCTATTATATGATCCCCACTGTCTAGTGCTTTCAGAACAACATTTGTAAAATGAGGTATACTGGCTGTGTGCTTTTACCAAGTCTGAACCCAAACTGTTCTTTACTCAGAAGACTGTGCTTCATTAGGTATCACATGAGTCTGATTTTCATTATGAT
Source organism: Schistocerca serialis cubense (assembly GCF_023864345.2). Classification (NCBI taxonomy): domain Eukaryota; kingdom Metazoa; phylum Arthropoda; class Insecta; order Orthoptera; family Acrididae; genus Schistocerca; species Schistocerca serialis. The sequence continues at coordinate 328,182,959 of NC_064641.1, read as the reverse complement.
TTCCTTTACTTTTGAAAATGATGACAGAAAAGAGATGGGCCTACATTTTTCTATATTATAGGGGTCTCCTTTCTTATGTAGGGGCGGGACCTTTGCATCCTTTAGTGTCTCTGGGAAGAAACCCATTTATTTATGATGTGTGCTAAAGGGTCTTTGATACTGTCTGTTCAGTCCTTCAGCAAGCATACAGACACTTCATCTATCCCTACTGAGGTTTTGTTTTTAACATTCCAAACAACACTGTATATTTCTTCTGAAGTGGTGGATTGCAGCATCATTGTGTTGGGAACATAGTTCAGTGCTTGCACATGCTGTATTTTGTTAAATTTGTGTTGTATGCTTGTTAGTGTGTCGCTGAAATATTAATTTACAAAGTTTGCATTCTTTTGGATCATATATTGTGGTGCTGTTGTTCTGTAATTGTATGGTGACTTACACTTCGATTTTGGTTTTTCTCTCTGGTCTCAATCTGGATTATGGTTGACCATGATCTGTTGACAGCATTGTGTCAAAAATTTGTCGCACTTTGTTGTACCCTAGATTGCCTTGCTCTTGTTGTGTTGGGTCCACTGTTCGTCTGCCCTGTTGCTTGACTACAGCTTGGATTTGAGTCCCAACCACAGGCAGTCTTGCTATCTTGCATCATCATTGTTCCTCATATGCTTGCTGAAATGTGCACTGGTATCCAGAGACTTGTGGATATAGAAATTGGCGATGAGGAAACAAAAAAGTTGAGTCGTTGCACAGAAGCTAAATTGGTTAGCCTACTTCAGCATCAGTAGCAGCTGATGTGTGACCAGCAGATACAGATGGACTTGTTACAAAAGTTCCTTCAGCTCTTAGTGGAAAGCTTGGTGAGCAGGAGGCCGCTTCACCCCAGGGACTGGCACCCCTTGCACTCGACACCACATTCCGTCCTCTGTCGTTTCCTCTTTTTAGTGATGTTACAGAGAACTGGAACACACATTTGCACTGACTGAACCAACATTTCACAGTGTTTCAAGTCACAGATGATTCATTGTAGTGGTCACTCTTTTCTGTCTTGAGCATTCTGAGTTATGTAACATATTAAGCTATCTGTGTAACCAGTCATTTATCAGTGGAATATTTCCTGAATGGTTGAAATATGCTGAAGTTAAGCCACTGTTTAAGAAGGGAGGTAAAGAAATATCAGCAAATTTCCATCCAATTTCACCTTTTCCAGCATTCTCAAAAATTTTAGAAAAAGTAATGTACAATCGGCTTTATAACCATCTTATCTCAAATAACATACTGTCAAAGTCACAGTTCGAATTTCTAAAGGGTTCCAATATTGAGAAGGCTATCTACACTTACAATGAAAATGTGCTTAATTCATTAGACAAAAAATTGCAGGCAACTGGTATATTTTGTGTCATAGGCATTTGACTGTGTAAATCACAATATCCTTTTAAGTAAATTAGAATATTATAGTGTAACAGGAAATGCTGCAAAATGGTTCAAATCTTATATCTCTGGCAGGAAACAAAGGGTGTTATTAGGAAAGAGACATGTATCAAGCTATCAGGCATCATCGAACTGGGAATTAATTACATGTTCGCTCCCACAAGGTTCCATTTTAGGGCCCTTAGTTTTTCTTGTGTATATCAATGACCTTTCATCAGTAACATTACCAGAAGCCAAGTTTGTTTTGTTTGCCGATGATAATAAACTTTGAAAAAAAACACTACATGCAGTTCAGAACTTGTAAGGGGTGTCTCACGAGTATATGCCTAACATACAATGACAAGCAGATACAAGAAGTGGACAGTGTTAAATTCTTGGGATTACAGCTTGATAATAAATTCATCTGGGAGGAGCACACCACAGAACAGCTGAAGTGTCTTAACAAATCTCTATTTGCAATGCGAATTGTGTCAGACGTAGGGGATATAAAAATGAAAAAGCTGGCATACTATGCTTACTTTCATTCCATAATGTTATATGGGATTATTTTTTGGGGCAATTCATCAAGCCAAGCTAAAGTTTTCTGGGAACAAAAATGTGCAGTAAGAGTTATATGTGGTGTGAACTCAAGAACATTCTGCAGAAGCCTGCTTAGGCGAACTAGGGATACTAACTACTGCTTCCCAATATATTTATTCCTTAATGAAATTCGTCATTAAAAATATATCACTTTTTCAAACCAACAGCTCAATTCATGGAATCAATACTAGAAATAAGAATAATCTTCACAAGGATTTAAAGTCACTTAGTCCTGTACAAAAAGGTGTCCATTATTCAGGAACACACATTTTCAATAACTTGCCAGCAGCCATAAAAAGCTTAACAACCAATGAAATTCAGTTTAAGAGAAGCCGAAAGGATTTATTGGTGGCCAACTCCTTCTACTCCATTGATGAATTTCTCAGTAGAACCAACTGATTTGTATGTATATATGTATATAAGTACAATATAACTTCTGCACAATTTCAGTGCAGCACTGTGTTCATTGTAAATAAGTGTGTGTGTGTGGGGGGGGGGGGGGGGGGGGAGGTAAGTACAATCTAACTTCTGCACCAGTTCAGTGCAGTAATGTGTTCACTGTAAATAAGTGTTTAGTAGTTGTATTACATGTTTATTACCTTATAAATAAATAAAAACTTTTATTTTAAATTCAGTGCATTAGTATTTGTAAAATTATTCTTTCATACAGCGTTCATTAAAAAATGACAACCATGCCACTTGGGACCTGTGGAATGGTACATTAGCTTACTTGTTTGAGTTGTAAATATTTGTCATGTATTGTTGTTTTTCTGACAAGTTCTACATCCTGGAGGACCTCCTCACTACAGATCAATTGGAATGAAAGTAAATCTAATCTAATCTAATCTAATCATCTCTTCCAGAAATTGGTACCACTGTCTGACTCTGTTGCCCTCTCCTTTCAGGAGATCTGAGCTCTGCTGACTATTATTATTTCAAGCAGTACCGTGTGGTTGCCTCCAGGCTAGAATTTCATCAATAGCATAAACAGCTGGGACAGTCATACCACTCATGGGTCACTGATACAAGGACTTAGCTGAAAATTTTACTTATGCTAATTAAGGTTGTAAGGCTTCTTACACTGATTCCTTGATTCGTGATGTCATTCAACTGGCACCTTACCCAGAGGTTCACACAGTGGCGTTGAAACTGGATAACCCATTGTTAGAGCACATGTTGTGCAACACTTATTCATTCAAAATTGCACAAGCGGCTACATGGCAAGGTCGCAAGTGGCGACAATTCATGTGCTACCACACTGCTGCCCCAGTATCATTAGTGTAGGATGGTCGCCAGGTTGCAGCAACATCACGATTCATCTTCGACTGATGTCTCCATTATTTCTGAGCCTGCAGTCACCCCTTGAAGATGGCTACAGTGGCCACTCCCTTCGTGCCTGCATTGTTTTTCCTCTCACTCCCAAGCAGACTGTCCAGATTGCTGGGGTTCCTGTACACATTGTGACAAGGACTCGCACCTCCACTCAATATGTAGCAGCCACATAACTCAGCCCCACCTGGCACCATGACCACACCAGGACACGGTACACTCGCTGCAGACAGTAGCCCCTCTAGGTGACCAATTTGCACAGAAATTGCTTCTCAAGCTTTGCATGTCTCACCAGACATCCATTTTCAGGTGGCCACTGGGGTCACCATCACTTTGATCAATCAGGCGACTTATGCCCAACTGGGTTCATCTGACATGTCACTACCCTCGCGCAGTTTGGTGGCCAATGGTAATGGTGCGATTTCTCTTCATGGGCAGTTCTCAATTGTGGCAACCTATAAATATGTTACCAGGTTTTTGACGCTCTTTGTTGTCAACCATCTGTCAGCTACCAAGGTGGTTTTTACTGTGGTCCCTTTTCAGGAACTGGACGACCTCTGCATGGAGTTTATGTCACTCTTTCAACTGGATTCAGACTTTTAGGTGCACATCACCCTTCAGCTGGATGCTATGTGTCATTTTTACTGTGCCAGACTCTGGTACCGCCCGCTGCAGAATTTGAATCCCCACCAGACGTCCTGGATGTTGAAGACCCCTAGAGGTCTCTGCACCATCGCGCTGTAAGCTGTCGGGGCAGGCGCCTCCTGGCCCGCATTTGGTGTGAGGGTGCCACAGTGGAACACGTGGTTCCAGCGGCCAATAGCAGCACCCCCGAAAGAGTATTTAAGCACCTGCCTCTCGCTCAGCCAGTGAGTCTAATCTTGCGTACGTCTCTGAACACATCGCCTCACCTTAGACAGCTTATTTACTTTCTTGTTCTGTGTACAAGTGGACGTGGTTGTTAGGTTTTCTTGTGACTCCATTGTCTTGATCATGTTTTTGTTCGTTCTGTCCTTCGTTGGTCGTGTCCATCCACTCCAGTTGTGTTGTTGTTCGCAGGCCACTCCACGGGTCCCACTGAGCTTTCCGTCACTTCAACCTGCGACCATTCTGGTCACCATCTCAACGGAGACTGATTCTGGTGGCGTTTTGGGCTGTTGTGAAGCAGGAACTTGATCACCTGCAGGCAGCTGGGAATGTCAAACCTGTCAAATCGAGAGCATGGACCATGTCACTAGTCATCATCTGGAAGCTGAATGAGTCTCTTTGCTTGTGTGGGGATTCCAAGGTATCACTAATGCTTAGTCACAGGCAGAAACCAACCCTATTCCCTCACAAGAAGATCTCCTCACCAAACTGGCTTGAGGGTAATATGTTTCCAAGATGAACCTCGCTGATGTGCACGTCAAGCTGCCCTTACATGAGGCATCTCAGAACGTTGTTGTCCTTAGCACGCCATTTCGGTTGTATAAGGCATAATCCATATCACTTCATGCAGGGGGGTTCCCTTCATAGTCTCAGATATTACTGAATTTAGCATATGTCAAAATTCAGGAGTAAGTAAGAAACTTTTTTTTTTCTTTTTTTTTTTTTTTTTGCAAAAAAATTCCTGCCCCAAGATACACGCCTCCAAAGATGGCACTGCGAACACCATTCTGAAGATGCAAATTTCAGAAAAATCTTTAAAATGCTGTATCTCTGTAACAGTTCTAGATATTTTGTTAGAGTTGTTTTTTTTATTTGAAAGATAATTGCTTTCTGATTACATTGGTATGGACATTTCTGTCAAAGTTCTTTCACTGTAGCCTTTCGAAATTTATGCCAATCCAATGAGTTAGATTTTTTTCTGTAGATTAGTAATCTGGGTTGTATGTGTCATTGAACCGTAATAACACACTTTTAAGATCAAAATGACATTTATTTCATCACTTAATAGAGCAAATACAGAAAGATGGCTGTCCGACATAGCACTAGAACACAAAGACAAGAAGAAAAACCAAAGAGCATGGTCAAAGAACTGTTGCTTTGTGTCTGAGACACCACAGCAGCAGTGCGGAGGACAGTGAGGCGGAGCTAACACACAGCCGCAAAAAAAATCCTCGTGCCAGTGCGGCGGGTGGAGGCAGTGTCTGGCGCATGAAGTGTGCATCTCGGGTGCGTTGTCAGGGTCCCGGGCATCAGACAGTTGCACAGGCAGAGGCGGATCGAAGGGGGCCATGTAGTTATTGTCAGCGGACGAGGCATCATTGGAGGCAGGGAGCGCCGGGAAGTGGCTCCGGAAGAGATCATGTAGGCTTCATTCATTGAACAGAAAGCGTTAAGACGGCAAACTTTGTGACATACGGGTGGGTCACCCATGGTACGTATTTGGTGACCAGTGCCATTGCTGATTGCATAGACCCACAAAGGGAGGCACATGTTGAGGGGTGAGAAGGGGACACGAGCGGCGGCAGTTGACTGACCTTGGTGTGACAGAATGGTGTGTGCAGAGCGTTGGCAGCAGCCAATGACTGAGGACATGACACTGTAGCCATGAAATGTGAGGGATCCCGTGAAGCAAGAACACGAACGTCCATGCCGGGTCGGAGTGAAGTGGGCAAGGTGTCAGCGGCAGATGATGACAGAGGGTGTGGCGCAGTGGCCACGGGATGCAAGGGTCCTGCAAAGCAAGAACAGGAGAGTCCTGCCAGTCCATATGTGTCAGCACGGAACTGGCAGCAGGGAAAGAGCTGCTTGCCACAGGAGCGAAGCAGAGTGAAGACACAGTAGGAGACAGAGGTGACATCGAAAGAAGCACCTCTGCGAGGAGGCTGCGTAAGGTATTCTGTGTGTGAGTCAAGTCAGCGGAGGTGGTAGCAATGCGGGAGCCTAACCCCACATTATGTGTGCAGCACCCGGTGATCTGTTTGCAGACGTCTGGTAAATCAGAGAAATGTACCATAATAACTTTGTTGCACATGAGGAAAGCATAGCCAAGGAGGTGGAGAGCAGAGACATGCCAAGTTTGTTCGAGCATAGAACGGAAGAACCAGACGCGTGGTGGAGCATAGCGACCTGCAGGTCTGGTGAAGGTTCATAATGGTGTAGAAAGTCTGACGCAATTACAGGTTCGTCTATGTCAGCGGTGTGGAAGGTCCAAGAAAACATCATGCTCAGTGACAGATGAAGCAACATCTTGATGGAGCCAAGGACTGTGATAGGAGAGTGATTTGCAGCGATAAAATTGAGGTTAGCAGGAGAAAGCGTGTTGCCCATGTGCTTGGCTGGGATAACACTGATGTCAGTGCCAGTGTCGACGAGAAAGCAAATGTCTGATGACAAGTCAGTGACATAGAGGAGTTGTGCTGCCGGAGCAAGTGGTGCGGCATCGGACAGTAGGTGACGTGAAGAATCATGGTGGGACGTGGTGCGTAAGCATGCCCACCGGTCTCAGTTGGGAAAGGTGCAAGGCAAGTGGCAGTTGTGGGTGGCGTCCTTGTAAGTAGTGTAAAACCAGCACAGGGCAGGTGACAGCATTGGGGCAGGAAGCTGATCAGGTTGCTGCTTGAGTGATGTCGGCACCTGTCGGGGGGGCCGCAGGCAGTACCTGCTGTAGGCCACTTGGTGGCACCTCCTGCAATAGTGGGCAGAAGGCAGTTGCAATGCAGTCAAGGAGGGACTGATCCCGAAACCAGCACAGAATAAACGGCCGGTGCTGTTATGAGAACGGGCGGTAGGGTGAACTTCATGTGACTGACTGCGGAGCGATGGTCGCAGAAACCGGTGCGGCCGAGGTGACTGGTGTCGCTGAGACAGTGTGTGTGTGTAGGGGGCGGGGGGGGGGGGGGAGGGGGAGGGTGGAGGTGGGGGGGTGCAATGACGTCAGGCATGTAAGAATGTGGAACCCCATGTGCATGAACGTTCAAAGTATAAATCTTGAACTTTATCGGCACATCGACCAGCTGATGGGTGAAACACAATGTCCTTCACAAGAACATCAACCAAACCTGAATGCAACTGCATAGCTGACAGGTGAAACACAACGTCCTTCACATGATTACAGTTCACTATGTTGCTAAGCAGCGTGCACTGTCCGGACGGCAGGCCCTGATGCATAGTAGCATTTGACAGTGGCAGTGTTGGGCTGGTAATGGTTAAGTGGCCACTAGCATGTCAGGGGCCAGGTAACTGTTCACCTTTAACCAAATGTACATTAGGAACACTTGTTTATATGCAAGCACAGTTAAAAGGGTGCGTGACAGTAGCACAAAACAACACTGGTAGATCCATTGTCCAAAGACAATGTGAACCCGCACACAAAGTTCATTAACAATGAAAATAAGCACAAAATAATTCCCAAACGCACAACATTGAAGTTGGAGTCACCACCACTTTGGGTTTTACGTGGCATTGAACCAAAATAACATACTTTTAGGATCAAAATGATGTTTATTTCATCACTTAATAGAGCGAATACAGAAAGATTGTCATCAAACACAGCGCTAGAACACAAAGACAAGAAGAAAAACCAAAGAGCGTAAATCGCTTGTGCCAACTAACTCGGTACACATTGCTACTGATCGCGGGAAGCAGCCTTGTGATGGTGTACGAGGCCTGCTGAAGCACCATGCTACAAAACATGATATTTCCAGATCAAATACAGCTGCCATTCAGAATGCTGAGGATTTAATGAGAGTCGTGAAGTCTTACACACCCACAGTCCTCATTCTTTTATCCAAAGAGGACATTGAAGGATTCCATGAACAGAACAAAGAAGAGTGGTCCAAGCAAACTACTCCTGTGAAAGGAATTCAGAAGACACATTTTTGGACTCAAAGTGATCGGTGAACTCATATTGCACACCCTTTAAAGAGCAAAAACGAAGAAATTTTGTTCATTCAGCCAACACCTCAGAAACAGCAGGATAATATTCAGATTCACAACCTGGGAAGGAGGATGTTTGTGGTATGTGTGTATGGCTTTGGCTGGTGGATTGCAGACTTATGACTTAAATGAAATTCTAGTGAACTTTATGCTACCACATGGACAAGCTGCTGGATATAGGTTCCCAGGTGAAGGACAGAAACAACACCATCAGTGCTCACTTCCTATTCACAATGTTTTGAAAATTGTAAGTGCTCCAGTGTCCACCCCTGGTAGCTGAGTGATCAGCATGACAAATGTCAAACCTAAGGGCCTAGGTTCAATTCCCTGCTGGTTCGGAGATTTTCTCCACTCAGATACTGGTTGTTGTGTTGTCCTAATCATCATTATTTCATTCCCATCGATGCACAAGTCACCAAAGCGGCGTCAAATCGAAAGACTTGCACCCGGCGAACGGTCTACCTGACGGGAAGCCCTAATCATGTGACATTTTTAGTGCTCCAGTTCCTATTGGTTCAATCTATATCAAAGGAAGATACTGAAGCAGTGGAACACATTTTTAGTTCATTAACTGGCTAATTGCAGTACAAAACAGAGTGCACAGAAGTAGTACAAATTGAAATCTCTAAGTCTTTGGAATGGACAACCTGCTGGATATAGGTTTCCAGCTGAAGGACAGCAACAACGCCATCAGTGCTCATTTCCTATTCACAATGTTTGAAGATTGTAAGTGCTCCAGTGTCCACCCCTGGTAGCTGAGTGATCACCATGACAAATGTCTAACCTAAGGGCCCAGATTCGATTCCCTGCTGGGTCGGAAATTTCAAATGTTTATAAAACCTGTTCAACCTAAAACTGGAAACTCTCCTTTTCAGGGGACATAGAACTATATGGTACAAATCAACAGAAAACAATCAAAATTTTATGGACGGGCATTTTTGAATTTTTTTTCCATAAATTATAAAAAGAAGTTCAGAATAGTATAGTAAAAGAACTTTGACAGGGAAGTCCAAATTTTTTCCAAAATTCGCATCTGCAAAATGGTACGTGCAGTGTCATCTTTGGAGGGCTGTATCTCAGACGAGTTTTTTTTTTTTTTTTTTGAGAAAACAAAAAAATATGTGTTCCTTACTTAGTCCTTCATTTTAACATATGCCAAATTCAGTAACATCCAAGACTATGAAGGTAAGATTTTTTCCTAGCCTGCCTGAATTGATATGGACTATGCCTTAAGTAAAATGACTCCTCTTTGTCATTTCATCAGTCCCTGCAATATTCCAATGATTTGTGGAACAGTTGGTACAGCATATTCTGGCTTGTGTCAATTACTTGGCTGACTTTATTGTCACAGGATCCTCCTGCCAAGAGCATTTGGCAAACATCCACACCCTGTTCATGACCCTGCAGGATGCAGGCCTGTGTTTGGAGAAGTGCAGATTTTTTCAGGCAGGAGTGGAGTACTTGGAGCACTGGTTCTCCAAAGAGGGTATCTGGCCTACCAATTGGATCATTGCTGCCATCACATCTTTACCTTGCCCAATAAACTTACCTGAATTACAAGTATTTTTTTGGGGCAAGCTCAACTATTATACTAAATTCTTATCGCATGCAGCCCACATTGCACAACCCCTCAATCAATGTAAAAAGAGGGTCCCTTATACCTGGACCCCTGCTTGTGACAAGGATTTTCCCAAATGGAAAACTATGCTGCCTCATGCCCTTTTCTCCCCACTGCCCATTGATTGTGGCCACCAGAACATTTGTTAGTGGTATCAGTACACAGGAATAGGGTTGGTTTCAAACAGCTTATTGCCCTGGGACTGCACAACTATTCACAGATCGAAAGTGAAGCCTTGGCAATAGTGTTTGCAGTCAAGAAATTTCATGTTTAACGTTTTGGGACAGAATTATCTCTAATTACAGATCAGAAGCCACTGGTGGCATTATTTGGGCCATTCTCCCAGAATGAACAGCACAATGCCTCCAGTACTGAGCATTGTTCCTCAGTGGCTACAATTATACTATGTGGTACAAGGCAACAGCCCAGGAGTCCAATGCTCATGCATTGTCCAGTTTTCCAGCTGGTTGGGACCTGAGTTTTAACCAAAGGAGGGCCTCTGCTTCCATTTCGATGCTGAAATATGCTGAGACCCCACCTTGCAACAGGTCCTTCACTATGTAACCCATGGCTGCCCTTGTTATGTCACTCGTCATTTGATGACAGAACTCCACCCTTAGAAACAGCTTTCTCACTGCCTCTTGGTTGTGGATGGTGTCGTCTTTTTGGATACTGAGACAGATGGACATTGAGTGGTTGTTCTGGTGGAAATGCATCATTGGGTATTGAGTTTGCTCCACTGGAGTCATTGGGGAATGTCCCAAATGACAATGCTGCACACCATCATGTGTACTGGCCTGGGATCCACATCTCTACATCTACATCAAAAAGAAGGTCTGCAGTTGCACAGCTTGTGCCCACCACCAGGTGGCGCCCTGTCAATCCTTTCTTGGGTTCTATATCATAGCTTATTGTGGATGCTTATTCAAAGTACCCCTATGTCATATAGCCCAAGTTTTGGCCATCGAAGGATTGCCTTGCACATTGGTCTCTGACAATGGCCCACAGTTCATGGCCTCTGGCTTCAAGGACTTCTATGCTGCCAGTGGGAACAAGCATATCTGTAGCCCTCTGCTCCACTCTTCCTCCAATGGTGAAGCTGAACTTCTGGTCCAGATTTTTAAGCAGCAGATGAAGAAGGCTATCGAATGCTCTGCCACTAGAGTGGCGCTTACTTTGTTTTTGAGCACTTATTGCAGCACACTGATTAACAATCATGGCCCTGCAGAGCTCCTCCCCAGTCACCTGCCATGGACCTAGCTTCATCTGCTGTCACCATCACCATCAGAACCTCACTCGCATCCTTCCAGACGTTACACCTCTGGTACGGTGGTGTGAGCACACTCCTACAGGACTGCTGAGGCTTGGATGCCAGCAACAGTAGTGTCCACCCATGGTCAACAAGTTTTGTTGGTTCAAACACAGAAGGGGTTGTGTGCCATCACCATGACCAGCTTAGGTTGTGGATTCAAGCATTCTGTCTGCAGCCCCATCTTCCACTGCCTTCTGGTGCCAATTTGCCACAACAACTAGAAACCCGGGCAGCTACTGTGGACATCTCATTGTCACCCCAGTCCCATCCTCTGGCTCCCTGCAGATCAGTGGTTCCCCCGGAAATGCCCATCTCTAGCTATGTGCCGATGGGCATTGCTGACCACACTTCCTCCCCTCAGCCTACATGCAGTCAACATGACAGCACCTTCATCTGTACCTTCATTTCACCTTCCATGGCACTGTCTGAGCCATTTCTGCCTGCATGCATAAGTTGGAACAAATGGATTTCGACAGTCAATAGAGGGCAGTGTCGCCTCAGCACTGCACTCACCTAGTGACTGTGTCACGCTCTCGCCATGTGAATACACTGGCCAATAGTGTCCCTCCTGGCCGGCATAAATACTGGCACATCTTGAGCACTCACTCAGTCATGTACTTCACGTGATAGCATTTGTTTTCTGTCTCCACTGTACTACTGACTATTTGCCAACAACTTTGCTTTGATTTTGGTTTTTCTCTCTGGCTCAATTTGGATTGTGGTTGTCCTTATTGATCTGTTGACAGCGTTGTGCTGAAAGTTCATCCCACTTTGTTGTAGCCTGGATTGCCTTGATCTTGTACTGTTGGGGCCACTGTTCCTCGGCCTTATTACTTGACTCTGGCATGGGTTTGAGTCCTGACTGCAGGCCGTCTTCCCATCTTGCATTGTCATCATTTCTCACCTGTTTGCTGATGTGTGCACTGGTGTCTGGTGAATCGTGGATATAGCAGTTCACATCCTAAATTTTTGATGGTAACATGATCTATATACTATGCAACCATAGTTGATTCACATGGATGAAAGTTCTACATAACCTGAAAACAGTGCTCCAACCTGAATCCGAGTTCTTGTTGTTATCTATATTTCAAATCAGACAGGTGGGGCAGTCTTGATAAGCTTTTATTAAAGACTAGGCTCAAGAACCTCACTGAGGTTACAAATTTCAGAATCATGTCTCTTTTCTGAAGTTCTGGTAAGTGAAAAATGCAATGTGGACAGCTAGAACAGACAGAAATTTTTTATTTTTCTTCATCAGTTTCTCCAAAACTGCTTACACCAGCCCAGGCTAACTCTACAATTTGTACTGATATTTGGACTCAGGACTGTAATTTTCATGAACTCTGATCTTTTTCTCCTCCTTCTTAGCCCCTTTACATTGCAGGGAGTTAAGGCAAGCCATTTCTTATGGTCCAACGCTTCTTGTGGACTTAGGCTCCTTGATCCTAGGTCTGGGTTTATAGTGTCCAATCACCATAATTTAGGTCTCCCACATTGTTTATGGCCTTCAACAATGATAAGTGTCAAACCTCATATCTTCTCATTGATTGAAACTATTTGTTGAATCATTGTATTATTGATATGGTCAAGCAATATCCACATCTCCAAGACATGTAGTGAATGTTCAGCACTTTTAGGTATAGGCCAACACTCAATACCATATAACGCAATGGCCTCACCATTGTGTGGTATGTCTTTGATTTTAGGTGGACATACGTGCTCTTATCATGGAGAATACAAGTCACATCTCTGAAACACATCCAGGTCACTCTGATTCTTGCTTGCATATCCTTATTCACATAGTAGTCACTCTGTAGCCAAGAACAAAAATATCAGAATGTGTCCATCTTGGTAAGAAGATATCCTTTAATTTGTATAGTTTTAAGAGAAAGAATAATTTTGAGTTATACAGTCTTGTGAATGTTTAAATGGAGGCAAAATTGCTGTAGACAATCATACTAGGTTTGAACTTGAGCTTCGAGATCCTCCCTGACATCACGTCATCAGTGTATAGCATTGTCCACAGTACACACTCCTGCATGTCATGCATTGTGGTACCAACATGGTAACAAACAGTAATGGAGACAGAGCTGAGTCTGGAAGAATGCAACTGTCATAGGGAGCCTGTCAGTCAGTTTCGCACAACGTCGCATATGGCTCCTGGTGTTTTCGTTCGGCATGTAACTATTGATACTGAAGCATGTATTAAACAATTTTTGATTTTGCCAGTATTTGAGAGCTAAGACATGTCTGTGTAAAATATAAATGCTCTGTTTGATGTATTAAATATCAACAGCAGCTGAGAAGCATACATATATACAAAGCAATCTAGAAGCAGCTGCCATAATTTTGATTCTGAGAAAGCTAGCACTAGTTGTTATTTGTTGGTACACTTCACCAAAACAGCCTGCAATGACCTGCATATGCTACCACTGAATTTTCCCATATCTGTCAGTACAAGTAGATTAGCACAAGTTATACTTTGTTGTTGGTATATTTTATAACAGTAGCCTACAATGGCAATGTCTTCCTTTTACTTTATAAATCAACTTGTTTCATGTCTTTGTAGATTCATCTTCATGATGGGATTTATGGAACATGATCAGTGAATGACTGAATGGGTCAGTAATCAGTTACCTCTTTGTCATAACAAAATAGGAGTGTTTGTAGTGCATTGCTGTTTGTACTGCAGATAACTGGGTTCTTCAACTCTCAAAATTAGATGGTTAATTTGTTGAAGGTTTGGCTAATGATGTGTAATTAGTATATTTATAATTTCATTGTAGTTTTTAGAGATTCGTAATTTCATGCCTTATGTCACATGGAAGTTTGTTGAAGAAGATGGTTGCACCAAAGCCTGACCTCTTAGCGTAGTCTAGGTATTATTTTTCTGTCTTCTGATGAACTGTTTGTTGAAAAGTGTGTTGTTACCTTCACACTGTCACCCCAGAACAGAAGCTGTGTAATGGCATTCATATACAAAGTAATAGAAATGTCAAATAACAGAAGCTTGTAGTATACCTTGTATTATTGTTTCATTTGATTTTCTGCACACTGATGTAATAGCCTTAATTTTTGTATCAATAATGATTATTTAAATATTTAATATATAGTCTTCCAACCATTTTATAAGTATTTTGGATTAAAATACTTTTGGTTTCATTTAATCTCACTTCTGCAAAAAATTATTATATCTTATAGCTTATACATGTAAGGCTACACAAAAAGTGGAAGGAGTGATGGTCATAAGTCACCAAGTAGTTTTGGCAATGATTTGTTGATACACACATAAATAAGACCAAGCACATCAGTAGATTTGGGATGACTTTTGTTTCACAGCTACAGGTACCCTCCCCCCTCACCTCTCCCCCATCTCCTTACACACAGATGAGCTCATTCTGGCCAAAGACATGAAGAGTTGTGCACTGCACAATGATGTGGATGAGTGCACTGGAAATGGGAGAGGGAGAGAACATATGAAGAGAGAGACTGCCAAGAGGAGAGTGTCAGTGTAGTATGAGTGAAATTAGGTTCTGGGGCAGAGGTGGAGACAGGTTTCAGGAGAGATTAAAAATTTAGACCAGTAGAGTTATGGTGTACACATGTAACACACAAATTAGGTTCCTGGGGCAGTGGTGGAGACATACATATACACACTAAGTAATTAAGATATAAGCTTGACCATTTATTTCATAAGTGATCATACAACAGTTTTGTTATTGATACATCAATTGTGGTAGGCAATCTGATGTACAGTGTCATTAATTACTTCATGTAATACTGATTTACAAATGTTTCAACACATTGTAACATAAAGGTGGTTTAATTCTGCATACATTAAATTTATTAGGAAACATTAATACTTAAATAGGCTCGAAATACAAGTGAATAGTTTACAGAATAAGAACAGTTAAATTAAATTAATATCAAACCAATTTTTCTTACATTCACTTCAGTTTTCAGGATACCCCTTCCATGCATTTTCTGACTGAGCCAGTTCAACTTTGATCCAATCTGGAATCTGAAATGGTACAATGGAAGTAATTGTAAACAATATATAAATTTATAAATGAGAGACATCAAGAAATCTGGAAGTTTTCTTTTGATTTGAGGAGGGGCTTGGAGATTCAACTCTTAACTTTGACCTACTAGTTCATTACTGGTAATCTACAACTTGCCTTTTGACTTCTATCTACTGTCTCAAACCCTTCTGACCCATTTTTTGGAGTGACATTTCTTTTCCCTCCGCATCTACACATCTTATTACTTTGTCTTGTCACTTGATATAACAGAACATTAAATTCTTTCATGCAATTCACTTCAATTCTTAAAGGAGACTTGGAACCTCTGTACTGTAACAGATCTATAAACTGAAAGAGAACTAAGCAACTTAGTTCAAAGTTATTTGTTTTCTTTTCAGAAAAACATTTTATTAACCACAATGCAACTCTACATTCTAAGACACAGAAAGAGATAAGTTGCTGTTCATAAGTAGCTGAAAACTGGACTCCTGTCAAGTGATTAGAAGCTGCTGTAAATGGGTGACATTCAGCAAAGCTAACAAAGTTACCAAGTACTACTCTCCCATGGGTACTGTCTTCTCTCCAGGATATACAGACCTTGAAGACATCACTAGTTGCAACCTACACAAGAGGTGTTCTTCTGTTTTCTTTCTTGCTTTCTTTCTTTTTTCATAGTTCTACAAGGATTTCTGGTGATATAGCATAGTGTTTATTTTGTTCTATAATGTAATGATTAACTGTTTGTTAACAATAATAATATGCAACTGATATTATTTCCCTTTTGGACATAAGTAATTAGGTTTTCTTGTCTATTGAAGATGTAAAATATTTTGATTCTTCATTTCTCATTTATTACATTAATGTTGATTGGCATGACTTTGTAAAGTTAAATGTATCTGAGATATTGTACAAGCAGAGTGAGAGTGATCAGAATATCAATTGAGAGGGTCAAACAATGTGAGTAGATAATTAAAGATAAATATCCAAATACAAACTACATCCATTGTTATATGCATCAGTTGAACCTTATGTCTATGGCATCCTCTGTTAATCGCAAAGCCCACATCTTTGTTTCACATCTTTCAGGTAATTCTTCTTTCTTTTCTCACTTGCCACAGAGCTCAAAAGTGTTGCATAGCATTATTCAAAAAAGCTTGCCCCAAATGTGTGACAAGATGGAATTACCATTTGTGAGTAGTAAAAGATGTTTTTCAAAATGGGGAAAAATCTTATTACTGTTATGGAAGTCGCTGAAACAAGTGAGAGCATAAAACTATCTTCTACTGTTGAAAAAGCTGGTTTGTACAAACAAAGGTTGCAAGGTAGTAATTTCATTTTCTGGCTATCATTTTTCTGTAAGATATGCCTCATACAGACATACTTTTTAATCGGCTTCAGAAGATTATAACCCAACTGACCACAGCAACACAAGACAACCAGAACTTTGAAGCGGTAATGCAAAACATCAGACATGACATTGATTCCATCCTTAATGAAATTAGTTTCAAAACTGACGAAATGATGCTTGCCAAGAAACCACAAATTCTTGATGAGCATAGAAAAAGAGATGGTGTGGCAGTATGTGTGTGACGCTGTCCTTTCTGAAATAAAATTACACTTTCAGTTCACTGGACACCTCTTTGCAACCAACTTATTTGATGTAAATCAGTTTGACAAATACATCACAGATTTTCCAGACAAATACCTTGAAATTAAAGACACATATACATTCATGGAAAAAAGAAAGTTGAAGGGTGAGCTTCAAGTCCTCTATGCTGGGCCTGAGTTGAGAGCAGTTTCTGGAGCAGTTCTGTTTCTTTTGCTGATTGTAGAGGATGCACTTCGTGACATTCGACAAGACTGTTAAAGTTTTGAAACTGCTAATCATGACACCTTTCTCGACATGAAAGCTGAGAGGTGCTTTTCCATGCTCAAGATAATTAAAACATTCCTATGAAACACTATGAAAGCAGAATGACTGAGTGACTTAGGGATGCTATCCTGTGAAAACTCCATCATGTGTAAAATTGAAGATTTCAATTTGAGAGTGACAGATTTATTTGCCAACAAGAAGGAGCAACAAATGGATTTCCAATACCATTGCTGCTTTTGGTTAGTACAATGCTTTGATTAAATTACAAGTTCGAGTAATGTTTATGCGCCCTATTATTTCTGGTACTGGCACTCACACTGCAGCAGACACTTCTCTGGCATTCTGCCATGTACGTAAAACAAATGAAGAGTTTGGCTCTCGAGGGTAGAAGAGCACTGTAGGGACACAAGCCACGCCTCCCTCTCACAGGGCCTGCAGCTTACATCCGTGTTCTATGCTCCTGGGTAGGCAGAGCTGATGTAATAACATACATATGGATCACTGATTCCATCTGATGTTGTGAGAGTCATATTCAAACCCTGTGACAGAGGAAGATTGCTTTTTGCATTCATTTCAAAATAAGAAAAGGATACAACCAGCAAGCGCAACTCAAAGCAAAACAGAGCATATAAATCATTTGGTAATGGCTAGGCCGCAGTTGTAAGCTGAGGTTGGTGGCATTGTTATGTGGTAGTTCAGGCCCGATTTCCACCAGTATCTTAATAAACTATACATCAAAACACCCCCTGATTATGATTTCCACGTAAAAGTGATCGAACATACCCTGTGACGAGTGAAGAATTGTGCTGTAAATAGTAGGAGTAGTAGTAGTAGTAGTAGTAGTAGTAGAAGTAGAAGTAGTGGTGGTAGTAGTAGTAGTAGTAGTAGTAGTAGCTTTATTCATCCGTAGATATTTCTTTTTACATGGATATAGGACATGTCAAAGTATTTACAAGTTCAGACCAATTTAAAAAAAGCTGATTCATATACACATACATTTACAGGTTTCCAGTTAGAGACAGTCATTAGATTTACTCCTGGTATACAATACTTTTTTTACAAATAACTTATTAAATAATGTAATGCCACACTGTTCACTCATATCTCACTATCAGTCAATGCACACACTATACACACATTGTTTCATAACATTTCCCTCACTACACACACAAACAAATACACACTAGTGATTTCTGGGCCATTTTCTGTACCACAACTGTCCATTTGCTATCCTGAAAAACTGAGTCAACATCCTTCTATAATGAGTGATATGTTGAGCTCAGAAAGAGGAAGAAGTGTTAGTTTTGAGGAATGCATAGCTTGGGTGTAAGTTTGTCTAGAAAAGGAAAAAAGAAGGGAAAAAAAACATAGTGTGAAGGTGTTATGTGGAATGGTGGATGTTTCATAATCATTATTATTATTTATTTGTATAACATTTTCTTAACCAAACCCCTACTCTGTTTTATCTAAGTAATTCTTTAATGTATGAAATGTATTGCATAACAGGTACTTTTTAGCTGCATTTTTAAATAAGTATATTTTTGCAATTTCTTTTATCTCTTTTGGTAATTTATTGCACAGTTTTATTCCTTGGTAGAATATGCTGTTTTGAGTTTTATGTTTATTTTTTTGTGGCAAATATAAGTTGAGTCTACCTCTTGTTCCATAGTCATGGACAGAACTATTTGTGCAGTAATTACCAATGTTATTTTTGATATGTACAATTGATTGGTAAATGTATTCACATGGAACAGGTAATATCCCCAGCATTTTGAACAGATCTTTTACAATGAGCTCAACTACCATTTTTGGTTATGATTCATATCTCTTTTCTGGAGTCTGAAAATTGTGTTCATATTTTGTGCATTTGTTCCTCAAAAAAGAATGCCATAGCTAAGAACTGAGTGTACATATGAATAGCATCTAACTAAAAGACACTGCATGTTACACACTGATGATAGGATTCTAGGCGCATAACATGCTGGTGACATTATGTTTGCAAGTACCTTTGTGTGTTCACATCACTTCAACTGAGAATCAATATTCATTCTTAGAAATTTTGCATTTGTTTCACAGTCTATATAGGTGCCATCTACATTTAATTTAACATTGTCATTTTCCCTCTTCAAACTGAAATTCATGGCATTAGTATTCTTTATATTCAATGTCAATTTATTGCTTATTGACCAATCATAAACTTCCTTGAGAGCTTCATTTGCTTTCTCTGCAAGGAATTCTCTTGTTTACTCAGTGACTATAATATTGTTGTCATCAGGGAAGAGAATTTTTCCACCATGAGCAACACTACTGGGAAAGCCATTGATGTATGTCAGGAATAGTATTGGTCCTCATATGCTACCTTGCGGAATGCCCGTATTAATGTATTTTGGTTCTGATAAGTGTTTTATTAAATGTTTAGATCTATTTGAAGTATGTGTTATCTCTACTCTTTGTACCCTATCTGCTAGGTATAATCGAAACCCGTCATTAGCTACCCCTCTTATTCCTAATGCTTCTAATTTATTTAATACAGTCTTGTGGTCAGCTGTATCAAAGGCCTTAGAAAGATCCAAAAATATGCCTGTGACACACTCATTTTTGTCAAGAGCATCAAGTACAACCTTTGTGAATTCTACTATGGCTGACTCCGTATTTTTGCCACTTCGGAAACCAAACTGATTCGCTTAAAAGATTGTATTTATTCAGGCAATTCATTAATCTGTCTTACATAATTGCTTCTATTATTTTTGAGAATGGTGACAGTAGGGAAATGGGCCAGTAATTTTCTATGTCTTCTGCATTCCCTTTATTAAGCAAAGGTACAACTCTTGCCTGTTTTAACTGCTCTGGAAATGTCCCCGATGTGAAAGATTCATTTATTATATCTGTTAAAGGGCCCTGTATAATCTCTATGCATTGTTTCCGTACACACATTGGTACTTCATCTAAGCCTACTGACTTTTTATTTTTTAGTTTTTGAACAGTTTTATTGACTTCATTCTCTGTGGTTGGAAATAACATCATTGTATTTAGTGACCATTATTTACAGTTGTTATATTTGTTTTGGGGGATTTTTGCTGTAACTTCTGTGCAATACCTGAAAAATGCTCATTTTCATAGTTTGCTAAGTGTTGTGGATCTTAGCAGTATGTTATTCTGCGTTTCTTTGCCTCTCCCCATTTCCTTTTTTATAACACTCCAGACTGCTTTGCTTTTATTCTCTGCATTAGATATTATTTTGTCATTAAATGACTATTTTACAGCAATCAGCACCTTCTATAGATCTTTTTGTATCTGAGATAGAAATTTTAGAATTCTGTTTCATTCAACTCTTTTTCGTGGAACTGTGGTATTTAAAAGTTTGGGAGGACTTATAATACCTGCTGTTATCCACCTGTTTTTGTGAGATGTTGATACAGACATGCATACTTTTGGAAATGCTTTTTCAGAGTTCAATTTAAATAATGTGGAGAATTTAGATTTCATATTCACATTGGTTTCCTTATACGCTTCATCCCAGCTTTGTTTTGCTAGTTCCTTTGAAAAAATTTTTATTTTGTTTTCTGATAGTCGTCGTTTGTAGGCTTGTAGTTTAGGGAATGATTCAATGCCTGATTTTACTGTTGGTATTTGACACAGATGGTCTGATAGTCTGAGATCTTTTACAGCTACATCACATTTTTCCCTGTCCATATTTGTGGCCACTCTCTCTCTCTCTCTCTCTCTCTCTCTCTCTCTCTCTCCCTCTCTCTTGTACAATCACTTGCTATCATGTTGTTCATGAATATATCAATCTCTTACTGTGCATAAGAAGGGCCTTTTGTAATAAGTGTTTATTTCTGTTTCTCTATATGTTTTGTTTAATATAATATCTTATGAAATATATGAATTATCGACAAAATTCCATAATGCATTCAATGCTACCAAACAAGGTTTTTTTGGCACCACCAATGGAATGCCTCAGCGGCCGCCACTGGTTAATAGTGTGCTGACTATGTTGTGTAGTGAAATAATCGGTGCGAACGAAACTGATTAATGATAAGATACATTTCTGCTCCTTCCTGTAATGGAATGTAAAATGTTTGAAGTGAACAGATAAGTTGGACTGTGTAAAACCACCAAATGAACAGTGTTGCGTAACTACGATAATATAGCTAAGGAAAGATGACATTGTAGTTACAGTGTTCTGGAAAGAACTGTGTTTGCTGTGTATGTGCTGTGTACATTTTAAATAGTTTATAATTCCAATGTATATTTGCGCCATCACTGGCTACTGTGTGGCTGAATAGTTAATTGTGCGACAGGCATATAGGAATTGTTTATTGTGAGTGTGCATGTTACCGCCAACAGTGGCGAGTTCGCATCGCATTATTCACTTGGTAAATGAACAGACAATAATTCCGTGATCAAAATAACTTCAAAAACCGTCTACTGAACTGTGTTACTTCAGTGTTGTGCATTAGAGACTTAATAAATTGCCTGTTTCTTACATTCATGATTTTAGCACTACTGTCACACCTGCTATTTTAATTATGTTTTGGTGAGTGTTAAACACCTGTGAACTGTAATTTCTGTGAGTGAATTTAAAATACAATTATTTAGGCATTGTATTTGTTCGAATTGTGGCATCCACTATTAAGCTGAATGCAACAGCAAATGACAGCAGAGTTGCTTACACCCAATTGGTGTAGTACACACAGATGCGTTTAAACACAATAACTTGTGTCAGACAGAGCACTGTGTATTCACTTAGAAGTAAATGCCCTATTGCCACATCATCATAACCATAAGTGCATCCAGTTGTACTGTACTTAACTGTGTATGCAGAGACAAATGTTAGGCAAAATGGTCAAATTTCGTTAGTAGAAATCAGAAAGGTCCCCCCCCCCCCCCACACACACACTTTATGATACTTTGGTGAAAATTTAGTGTCAGGGCTGAGTCATGATCACTACATGTGGCTTGATTCATAACTGAAATAAATAGGTCTTTAATTTTGTTAGCCGTGTGTAGCTGGATCACTAAAAGACCTATCATGTCTTGTTGATTTGACTGGGTGACGTGTCAGTGGTAAATCTAGGGGCCATGGAAAGAGGAGGCAGGGGCCAGGGAAAACTAAGGATACTACATCAAGACTATGCTGCTAATGAGAAACAATCTGCAGCATTTCCCCCAGAATTGTTAGTGGCCTCCTGGTTCTGAGTCAAATGGAAGCCTTAAACAAGTTTGAAGTCTTTGTCTCCATCTAAAATTGAAAATGAGCCAGTGGGATTCTCTTTGCTTACTGAGAAGTGTTAGAACAAAATATGTCTGTCTTCTATTTCTGAGTTCATGTTTGGATCATTGTGATTGACAGAGAAGTTTGAGAAGGCCAACCTTGTTTATGAGAATTCAGTGACATTCACAATCTCAGCATTGTGTAGAACTGATTTTGTACCCCCGGTTCAGAGTCAAGCATTAGCCTGAAATCAGAGACTTTAAAGGTTTTGTAATAAGCTGGTGAGACTTCCTAGACTTGTGCCATGGATTTTGAGATCTATAGGATATCTGTAAGATAGCTCAGGGATGCACAACCCACTGGAGGCAGCTATCTCGGTAGATGACTGTGTGGCTAACAATTTTCCCCCAGAATAATAGAGGCTTGTGTAATAAGCTAAATAAACACACAGTCAATGTGTACAACTATGAAAGTATAGACCATGCTCATCACTGTGGTTCATGGAACACCATATCTGTTCCAGAGCTGATGGACATTTAATATCTGATCACAATCTTATGGCATTATACAGCAGAAAACAAAAGGCAAAAAGAAGGTGTTGTTAGTTTTGTTAAGTACAGTAGCAACTGTAATGCAACTGTGGTGCACAATTTTTGTCCAGAGCAACATTTGAAGCCTTTGCCATTGAATTTCCCATTAACAGTTCAATCCTGTTAATTGTAGAAATATGTAAGACAGCTTCAGCGAATCTAGCCCTCTGTGTAACAGTTAGACTCACTTCTACTGCATCTGTTTGGATGAAAAAAAAATGTAACAGCACTTTGGGATTTCATTGTAAATTTTCCAACATACAGTACTGGGAAATTTGATGTGTACCTACAACATTACCCCACTAGTCAGTTTTCTCACCAGATTAGTTCCAAATTAAAGCACTCTAATCAACAAAACTTTTGTAAATTAGTAAAGTATTGGATGGTCTGTCCATACCTGATGATCAGAGACTGACTATTAACTGCTAGAATAAAACTGAGTAACACTGGAAAGTAGTAAGACCAATGTATAAAGAAATGATTAAACCCTGTAAATCGCATCTCGAAGATGTAAACTGATGTATTGTGAAAGAGATGTAAATTCCAAATACAATTTGTTTTGCAATAAAACTGGAAGGTTCCCGCTGATGTGAATGTGTGTTTTCCTTTCTTTTCTGAAGCAGGCTTTGGCCAAAAGCACAGCACGTACAGTAGAACCCCTCTAATCCGACCTTGAATGGTCCGTCACTCCGGTTAGTCGGACCATGCTCAGGCTCGTGAGCCTGTGCCGACTTGTCACTGACTGGACACCTGTTGGGCCAATGTTGCGGTGTCTATGGCTGTGCGTATTGTTACACTGTACGTTACTGTGCTGTTTAATCATTTGTTTGGATTAAAAAATGTCGTTGTTTGTTTTATTCCATGTTCTCTACAGTACTTATTACTGCAGATTCATTGCGTGTACAGTTGTCTGTTTTTCAACATGTCTAGATTCAAACGTAAATATGTAACTCTTTCACTAAATGAAAAATTAGCAGTGCTACAAAGACTGGAAGAAGGAGAATCGCTCAAAAAAACTGCAAAGGAACTGAATGTAAGTGTTACGACAGTTATGGATTGAAGGAAGAATCAGAAAGATATTGAATCCTATACAGTTATGATTGATGGTGAAAACATTCTGAAGAATCGCAAAACATTAAAAAAGCCTAAACATGAACTGCTTGACAATGCATTGTGGATGTGGTTTTGTCAAGAAAGAAGGGAAGGAACTCCAATATCCGGGGCAATTCTCAAAGAAAAAGCAATAGTTTTGCACAAAAAACTGGAAGCCGAAAGTAAATTTGCTGACAGTGAAGGCTGGATTGATCGTTGGAAAACTCATCAAAGTGTCAGATTTGTTTCTATTTCTGGTGAAAAACTATCTGGCAATGCCGCAGCTGCTAAAGAGTTTTCTGTTAAGTTTCAAGAAATTGTAGAAGAAAATGAACTGTTACCTTGTCAAGTGCATAGCATCAACGATACAGGGCTGAACTTTAAAATGTTGCCAACAAAAACGCTCACAGCTTCAAATGAATCCGTGGTAGGAACGAAACTTATAAAAGACTGTTATTCCTTGTAGCAATGCACAAGGTACCCACAAGCTCCCCTTGTTGGACACTGGCAAATCTAAGAAGCCAAGGGCATTCAAAAAGATAAGCTTATCTTCCTTTCCGGTTTGTTACCGCAATCAAAAATCTGCTTGGATGGACTGTAACCTTTTTTAAACCTTAGTTTTTCAATGAGTTTGTACCAAGGGTTGAATTAGACTTGAAGCAAAAAAATCTGCCTGTTAGTGCTCTACTCTCGTTGTATAACACACCATCACATCCATCTGAGGAAAATTTGGTGAAAGGGGACATAAAAGCTCTCTTTCTGCCTCCTAATGTTACCTCACTCATCCAACCAATGGATCTGGGCTTCATCGAATGGTTAAAAAGGCGATATCGCAGAAAGTATATCAGCTCAATCTTGGAAAAAATCTGAAGGACGTCATAACTTATTTCAGGCAATGAAATCCCTGAACATCAAAGATGCTATCTACACAATCGCTGCAGCATGGGATGAACTGAAACCTGACACACTGCGGAAATCGTGGAGTAAGCTTTGGCCACAAGTTATAATTGAAAATGAGCATACTGAAGATGAGCAAAACAACAACGCACTGGAAATCATTGAATATCTACAAACACTGGAGCTGAACGTCACTGCCAATGAAGTTGAAGAGTGGATCAACGAATGTGACAAAGACTGTGACACTTTTGAAGATCTCAATGACGACCAGATTGTTGCCACTGTTAGCCAGGAAACTGTGAATGAGGACTCAGACGGTGAAGACGAACTCCCCACCCGGATTTCACACAACGATGCAAAAAACGCTTTTGACATTGCCCTTCAATACATCGAGCAGAATCCGACTTCAACTCCAATGGACATTTTGTGGAAAAAAATGGAGGGACACTGCAGCTAAATCTAGAATAACATCTGCTAAACACAGACTTTTTTCCAAAGTAATTTGTTTTCGTTTTTACTGTAAAAACAATGCATACAGTATAATCATTTCTTAGTTTATACATGCAGTAGTTTATTTCTTTGTAAAAAATTTCTTTTTATATACAGTCCTATAAACATTTTTTTAATTTACAGTATATATCGTTTATATGTTATTAAGTACAGTACAGTACTGTAAGTTAGTTGTCGTTTTTCCTTTTAAAACCAATACATATTATAATGTGTGTAGACGTTTTTTAGTTAATACATTGTTTAACACTGTGTAAAAAACACCTTTTTATATTGCTCTGGACGTCTTTTAGTTCTTATATTGTTTAATTTTTTGTACTAAATGTCTTTTTATATTTTTTGCAATAAATATTAGATTTTTCTGATAATCCGACATTTTTTTCGTTCCGACCATGGTCCCAGTCCCGAAGGTGACGGATTAGAGGGGTTCTACTGTAACAGTCTTTTCATTTTGCCTGTCTGCAACTCAATGTGTCGCCTTTATGGTGAGTTGCGATCTATCCTTTTCATAATAGTGTTAAACAAAGACAAAAATTTTGTAAAGTACATCAAAAAGTTCAGGCAACCCTACTCAATGAATCATTATGAAAAGTACTGCAAAATATTAAGCAAAGTAACCAAGCCAGTCGGTGTGGCCGAGCGGTCCTAGGCGCTACAGTCTGGAACCGTGCAACCACTACAGTCACAGGTTCGAATCCCGCCTTGAGCATGAATGAGTGTGATGTCCTTAGGTTAGATAGGTTTAAGTAGTTCTAAGTTCTAGGGGACTGATGACCTCAGAAGTTAAGTCCCATAGTGCTCAGAGCCATCTGAACCATTTGAAAGTAACCAAAAAATCAAAAAGCTTAAATTTTAGCTCCAAAATCAACTAATCTTTTAACTAAATCATAACAGTTTTGGACATAATTAGGAGTGGTAAAAATTTGAACTGTTCCAGTAAAAACAAAAACGTTGTTTTAAATGTTGATGATAAATATCCAGGAAACCAAGACATATTGCAGACATCCAATGGCCATTTTTAAAGTGCTGGTGAGCATACAGGTTCTTAAAAAGTGCCATGGAAATACTGAAACATTTTCTTTGCCCCATTAGTGGGATAAGTGTACCCTGTAACTCCTGTAATTCGAAATGAAGTAAAGAAAACTACTGCCTTAAAAAGAAGCAAAAGATCACGAGGTATAGGTAACATTTCCAGTAAACTCCTAAAATTCTGCCCAGATAAATTATGCAAAGTTTTGGCCCACATATTTAATGCATCTATGAATCAGAAAAAACAGAGCTTGCTTTAGTGAAGCCTCTCCACAAAAAGGGATACACAACGTAAGGTACAAACTATCATCTCATCTCTGTCTTGACCACAGTCACAGAAGTTCTCAAAAACATACTGCATTCCAGAACGTGAGGCATCTCAAAAACTTTGACATTATCAATGAAATACAGGTTTACTTTCAAAAAGATATGTACACAACTGAAACTGTGTTTTGTTTCATGAATGATATACTGGAATCCCTAAACAATAAATGAAGATACTTGATATATTTTGTGATCTTTCTGATGCTTTTAACTGAGTGGCTCACAAAAAATTCCCAACACAGCATGCTATTGTGACAACATAAGGAACTCCTATCCTTAATAAAAGTCCTTAATCTTTCCTCTCCCACATCCACACCGGCTGTTCAGAGCATCCTCCTACAGGCCAACCGTAAATTAGAACAGCATGCCACCCTCCACCTCAAAAAACTATCCAATCTCCTGGTTTCCCACCTCCGGAAAGGCAACTCACTCACCCTTCACAACCTTTCCAGCAAACCTCAACCTCCTCTCATTGCACACAAACCCAGTCTCTCCCATCTACTCAATCTCCCACTTCCAGCTCCACTCCCTCCAAAACCTCAAAATTCCGATCAACACAATCTGGAACCACAACACCCTAATTCAGTAGTTAACCTTTCCTCCAAACCTCTCTCCCAATCCGAAACCTCTGTCCTATCCAAAGGCCTCACCTTCAGCCCCACTCCCAGATTCAACCAAACAGCCCTCGTCAAAGATTTACTGTCCTACACTCGTACTCTCTGCTGGAAGTATCACTTTGCCACGAAGAAAAATGATCCTAATCCCACTCCTAATGATCCGACTCCTCAAGACACCATCCAAATTGAACCCTGCCTGGAACAGTTCCGTCCTCCGTCACAGCGGGACCCACCTGCTCTTCCTCAAAATCACCCTCTCCAAACCTTCCAGGAATTTCTGACTTCCAGCCTTGCATCTCAATCCTTCTCAAAAAACCTTAATCCTACACCCAACATCACCACTGCTGAAGCCCAGGCTATCCGTGATCTGAAGGCTGACCGATCCATCGTCATTCTTCCGGCGGACAAGGGTTCCACGACCGTGGTACTTGATCGTCGGGAGTATGTGGCTGAGGGACTGCGTCAGCTTTCAGACAACACCACATACAAAGTTTGCCAAGGTAACCCCATTCCCGATGTCCAGGCGGAGCTTCAAGGAATCCTCAGAACCTTAGGCCCCCTGCAAAACCTTTCACCTGACTCCATCAACCTCCTGACCCCACCGACACCCCGCACCCCTACCTTCTACCTTCTTCCTAAAATCCACAAACCCAATCATCCCGGCCGCCCCATTGTAGCTGGTTACCAAGCCCCCACAGAGCGTATCTCTGCCTACGTAGATCAACACCTTCAACCCATTACATGCAGTCTCCCATCCTTCATCAAGGACACCAACCACTTCCTTGAACGCCTGGAATCCTTACCCAATCTGTTACCCCCGGAAACCATCCTTGTAACCATTGATGCCACGTCCTTATACACAAATATTCCGCACATCCAGGGCCTCGCTGCGATGGAGCATTTCCTTTCACGCCGATCACCTGCCACCCTACCTAAAACCTCTTTCCTCATCACCTTAGCCAGCTTCATCCTGACCCACAACTTCTTCACTTTTGAGGGCCAGACATACCAACAATTAAAGGGAACAGCCATGGGCACCAGGATGGCCCCCTCGTACGCCAACCTATTCATGGGTCGCTTAGAGGAAGCCTTCTTGGTTACCCAAGTCTGCCAACCCAAAGTTTGGTACAGATTTATTGATGACATCTTTATGATCTGGACTCACAGTGAAGAAGAACTCCAGAATTTCCTCTCCAACCTCAACTCCTTTGGTTCCATCAGTTTCACCTGGTCCTACTCCAAATCCCATGCCACTTTCCTTGACGTTGACCTCCACCTGTCCAATGGCCAACTTCACACGTCCGTCCACATCAAACCCACCAACAAGCAACAGTACCTCCATTATGACAGCTGCCACCCATTCCACATCAAACGGTCCCTTCCCTACAGCCTAGGTCTTCGTGGCAAACGAATCTGCTCCAGTCCAGAATCCCTGAATCATTACACCAACAACCTGAAAACAGCTTTCGCATCCCGCAACTACCCTCCCGACCTGGTACAGAAGCAAATAACCAGAGCCACTTCCTCATTCCCTCAAACCCAGAATCCCCCACAGAAGAACCACAAAAGTGCCCCACTTGTGACAGGATACTTTCCGGGACTGGACCAGACTCTGAATGTGGCTCTCCAGCAGGGATACGACTTCCTCAAATCCTGCCCTGAAATGAGATCCATCCTTCATGAAATCCTCCCCACTCCGCCAAGAGTGTCTTTCCGCCGTCCACCTAACCTTCGTAACCTGTTAGTTCATCCCTATGAAATCCCCAAACCACCTTCCCTACCCTCTGGCTCCTATCCTTGTAACCGCCCCCGATGCAAAACGTGTCCCATGCACCCTCCCACCACCACCTACTCCAGTCCTGTAACCCGGAAGGTGTACACGATCAGAGGCAGAGCCACGTGTGAAAGCACCCACGTGATTTACCAACTGACCTGCCTACACTGTGATGCATTCTATGTGGGAATGACCAGCAACAAACTGTCCATTCGCATGAATGGACACAGGCAGACAGTGTTTGTTGGTAATGAGGATCACCCTGTGGCTAAACATGCCTTGGTGCACAGCCAGCACATCTTGGCACAGTGTTACACCTTCCGGGTTATCTGGATACTTCCCACCAACACCAACCTATCCGAACTCCGGAGATGGGAACTTGCCCTTCAGTATATCCTCTCTTCTCGTCATCCGCCAGGCCTCAATCTCCGCTAATTTCAAGTTGCCGCCACTCATACCTCACCTGTCTTTCAACAACTTCTTTGCCTCTACACTTCTGCCCCGACTGACATCTCTGCCCAAACTCTTTGTCTTTAAATATGTCTGCTTGTGTCTGTATGTGTGGATGGATATGTGCGTGTGTGCGAGTGTATACCTGTCCTTTTTTCCCCCTAAGGTAAGTCTTTCTGCTCCCGGGATTGGAATGACTCCTTACCCTCTCCCTTAAAACCCACTTCCTTTCGTCTTCCCCTCTCCTTCCCTCTTTCCTGATGAGGCAACAGTTTGTTGCGAAAGCTTGAATTTTGTGTGTATGTTTGTGTTTGTTTGTGTGTCTATCGACCTGCCAGCGCTTTTGTTCGGTAAGTCACCTCATCTTTGTTTTTTTATATATATGTATATATATATATATATATATATATATATATATATATATATATATATATATATATATATATAAATGATAGGTAAGTTCACTAAGTTTGCTGTCAATGCAAGCACTGTCATAAACAACAAACCTCCCACCACCTAGATGTTGATACCACCAAATTACTCTCAGAACTCCTAACCTGCTTCAAAGTAAAGTCACTCACTAAATCTGAGAAAAACTAATTATGTCCACTTCAGCTATGCTCACAAGATCCTACGAGAGATACATATGACAGTTAGCAAGTACAAAGGTTATACTGCACCAAAGTCTTACGGTTAGCTGGAATATCATGTCCTTCAGGCCATAAAAGGCTTGCCTTTGGCTATTTATCCATTAGGACAACTACACATTTTGGAGACCTTACAGTCACACAGCCCACTTACTTTTGATAATTCCCCTCTATAACGTGTTGCAGACTTATCTTCCAGGTAAATTCTCCAACACCAAAAAAAAATTATCTTGTTGCAGAAAAAGGCTACAAAGCTGCCCCCAAGACCCTCCAGTCATAATCTTTTTAAGAAACTTGGGATAGTTACCACCTCTTCCCAATTTATTAATTCAATTATGAGCTTCATGGATGACAGTCCTGTGCACTATGAAACCAATAAAATGTACCCTGAACACAATACAAAAAGAAAGGCTGATCACTACTGTGATTTAAAAATGTAACCCCAGGTACACACTGGTGTATAGTATCTCAGTAAAAATATTTAATTAACTGCCAAACAACAATAGAAGTCTGCAAGGTAGTAGTTATTATTTAATAATAAAGATGTGAAATCAGTGCAGAGACTACTACAGAGTGGAATTTCATTCCGGAAAGTAAATGTGTATTTACTTGATAATACTTTTTTATTCACTAAGTGAATTTTTTAAACAGATATGTATAGTTTTTAAGCTTATATTTTTATTGTTAATATGTTATATATTGTTGTACAACATGTCCTAATCCTTGTATGATGTCTTTTTTCCACTTTGCTTTAGTGTTTGTTCCAGTTTTGTGTTTTCATTTTCCCTGCATCTGTTATTGAAAATTAACTGTATTTTCCTTTGTTACAAATTCTGTGTAATTTATATATTTTTGACTCCTTCTGCATTCTAGTGTCCCACATGCCTAAACAGATCTTCACAACATGAATATAAATAAAATATAAATAAATACCACTTTTCCCATACATCATTCTGAAAGCCATGGGTCAAGATAAACTGCAGACACAAAATTTTCTTACTTTCAGACGTAATAAGATGATATCATCCCATTCAGTATAATACCACACCTAACATAAAATAATGTTTTTATATTTCTTTCTGTTCTTCTTTGTTTCACATATGCAAAAGCAGACACATGCACATATGAAATCTCCAAGTTGTTTTCCAAGCTGAATTTTTCTGAACTATGATATTATAAGTACATGTTTGCAAAATTATCAAAATAAAAAAAGGTCTTGGTTGCACCTTCACTGAGTTATGATTGTACAGTCAGTCTGTGCTGGGTTACAGTTGAGTAGCCAATTTTTCAAAGTTCAGTTATTCATCATTATTACTGTAAAATGCTACCTGTTTGTTTAACTTAAACTCCTAGAAGTCTCTGTAATTTAATAAAATATTTTCTTACAGGTGTGCAGCTCACTAACTAAAGGTTAATCATCATCATTGTTGACAGCGAAAATAAATATGAATAAGTTGAGATTTGGCATTATTAGTGTGTGTTGCACTATTCAAAAATTATTTAAAACACTTAGCAATTATAAATTGGACACTGAAAAAAGATGTATTATAAGGCATTCAAAAGGCTGTAAACTCACTATTTCAAAAGATCATCTCATTCAGTACTGCTCCAGCACTTATTAACAAAAGTATGACCTTTCTATTTTTTGTCATCAGTCTTCTGACTGGTTTGATGTGGCCTGCCACAAATTCCTCTCCTGTGCGAATCTCTTCATCTCAGAGTAGCACTTGTGACTTACGTCCTCAATTACTTGTTGGATATATTCCAATCTCTGTCTTCCTCTACTATTTTTCTCTGCCCTCTACAGCTGCCTCTAGTACCACAGAAGTTATTTTGTGATGTCTTAACAGATGTCCTGTCATCATGTCCCTTCCGCTGGTCAGTGTTTTCCATAAATTCTTTTCCTTGTCAATTCTCAGGAGAACCTCCTCATTCCTTACCTTGCCAGTCCATCTAATTTTCAACATTTTTCTGTAACACCACATCTTAAATGCTTGAATTCTCTTCTGTACCAGATTTTTCACAGTCCATGTTTCACTGTCATGCAATGTTGTGTTCCAAATGCAAACTCTCAGAAATTTCTTCTTCAAATTAAGGCATATGTTTGATACTAGCAGATTTCTCTTGGTCAGGAATGCCCTCCTTGCCAGTGCTAGTCTGTTTTTCATGTCCTCCTTGCTCCATCCATCATGGGTTATTTTGCTGCCTAGACAGAAGAATTCCTTAACTTCATGTACTTCGTGATCACCAATCCTAATGTTAAGTTTCTTGCTGTTCTAACTTCTACTACTTCTCATTACTTTTGTCTTTCTTCAATTTACTCTTAATCCCTATTCTGTGCTCATTAGACTATGCATTCAGTTCAACAGCTCCTGTAATTCTTCTTCACTTTCACTCAGGACAGCCATGTCATCAGCAAATCTTATAATTAATTTCCTTTCATCTTGATTTTTAATCCCTTTCTTGAACTCTCCCTTACTTCCATCATTGCTTCTTCGATGTGTGAGTTGAACAGTAGGGGCAAAATATTATATCCCTGTCTAATGTCGGGGACTGATGACCATAGATGTTAAGTCCCATAGTGCTCAGAGCCTGTCTAAAGTCCTTTTTAATCTGAGCACTTCATTCTTGGTCTTCCACTCTTATTGTTCCCTTTTGGTTCTTGTACAGCCAGCAGCTTTGCCGCAGTGATAACAGCAGTTTCTGTCAGTTCACCAAACTTAAGCGCTGTTGGGTTAGGATACCACTTGGATGGGACACTGCGTGGGTCTGCTAAATACTGTTGGCAGGCAGGGTGCACTCAGCCTTTGTGAGGCCATTGAGGAACTACTTGCTTGAGAAATAGTGGCACTGATCATGAACACTGACAATGGCCAGGAGAGTGGTGCGTTGACCGCACGCCCCTCTGTACCCGCATCCGGTGGTGCCTAAGGGCTGAGAGTGACATAGTGGCCAGTCGGTACCATTGGGCCTTCATGGCCTGTCCAGAGAGTGTTTGTTTTTTGGTTCTTTTAGATATTGTATATAAGCTGTGTTTCCCTATAGATTACCCCTGTTTTTCTCGGAATTTTGAACATCTTGCACAATTTTCCTTTGTTAAACAGTTTCTCCAGGTTGACAAATCCTATGTAAATGCCTTCGTTTTTCTTTAGTCTTTCTTCCATAATCCACCACAATGTTGTCAGAACTGCCTCTCTGGTACCTTTACCTTTCCTAAAGTCAAACTGATTGTCAGCTAACAGATCCTCAATTTTCTTTTCCATTGTTCCATATATTATTCTTATCAACAATTTGGAGGCATGAGCTGTTAAGCTGATTGTGTGGTAATTCTCACACTTGTGAGCTCTTAACAATCTACAGAAGTGTGTCAATGATGTTTTCTGAAAGTCTTATGGTATGTTGCCAGTCTCATACAATCTACACACCAATGTTAATAGTCATTTTGTGGCCACTTCCCCCAATGATTTTAGAAATTCTGATGGAATGTTGTCTATCATTTACGCCTTATTTGATCTTAAGTCTTCCAAAGCTCTTTTATGTTCTGATTCTAATACCTCTTCTGTATCGACCCGTATTGTTTCTTATATCATGTCATCAGACAGGTCTTCCCCATCACACAAGTCCTCAGTGTGCTCTTTCCACCTATCTACTCTCTCCTCATCATTTAAAAGTGGAATTCCCATTGCACTCATAATGTTACCATCCTTGCTTTTAATTTAACAGCAGGTTGCTTTGATTTTTCTATATGCTGAGTCAGTCCTTTCAACAATTATTTCTTTTTTGATTTCTTTACATTTTTAATGCAGTCATTCTGTCTCAGCTTCCCTGCGCTTCCTATTTATTTCATACTTAAGTGATTTATATTTCTGTAATTCTGAATCTCCCTGGACATTTCTGAACTTCCTTGTTTCATCAATCAGGTGAAGTATTTCTTCTGTTACACATGATGCAGTTAATCTTCATTGTATTTATGTTTTTTCCAACTTCTGTGATTGCCCTTTTCAGAGATGTCCATCCCTTTTCAGCTGAACTGCCTACTGAGATACTCTTCAACTAAACTGCCTACTGAGATATTCTTTATCACAATATGTATAGCTGCAGAGAACTTCAAGGGTATCTCTTTATTCTTTAGTACTTCCATATCATGCTTCTTTATCCATTGATTCTTCATGATTAGCTCTTAATCATCAGCCTACTCATCATAATTACGAAATTGTAATCTAAATTTATATAATTTTGGAATGTCTGTCAGACCAGAATGTAATCTAACTGAAATTTTGCCATATCTATTGGCCATTTCCAAGCATACCTCCTCTTCTTGTGTTTCTTGAACAGGGTATTCACTATTACTAGTTGAAATTTATTGCATAATTCCATTAGCCTCTCTCCTCTCTTATTCCTAGTACCAAGCTCATATTCTCCCACAATCCTTTCTTCCACTCCTTCCCCTGTATAATTGTCTTACCAGAAATCCTTGTCTTCTTTCCATTTCACTTCACTGACCCCCCCCCCCCCCCCCCCCCACTATATCTAGATTAAGCCTCCTCAGTATTTCTCTTTTCAAATTTTCCAGCTTCCCTACCATGTTCAAACTTCAGACATTCCATGCCACAACTCATAGTACAAAGGGCAACTAGAACAAGAAGAAAGATAAAACATTCAGTAACATGGATTAAAAAAATCAGCAGTGTCATATCTCAACAAGGAACTTGAAACTTTCAGTGGATGAATACAAACAGATCAGGGGCCCGGCCATGGGAACCAGGATGGCTCCTTTCTATACCTACCTTTTCATGAGTCACTTGGAGGAGGCTTTCCTGGGATCCATAAGCCTTCAGATTTGGTTTGGTTTACATACATTGATGACATATGGACTCATGATGAAGCTGACCTTTTACAGTTTTTGGAATCTCTAAATACATTCTCCCAGTTAAATTTCACATGGTCCTATTTCGAATCCCATGCTACTTTCTGTAATGTTGACCTCATCCTCACAGGTTCAGCTACACACTTCTGTTCACATTAAACCTGCTAACAAACAACAGTACTTACATGTTGTCAATTGCCATCCTTTCAGTGTCTCCCAGACAGCCTTGGCACTTGGGCAATACTTCTCATTCTCGCCTCAGGCTTCAGTGGACTTAATTACCCCACCAGACTAGTTTTTCTGGGTCACCACATCCAATCCTGGTACTGCTGATCCCTCAAAAAACAACTTAGGAGTACATCTCTTGTCCCTCAGTGCTATAATCATCTTGAGCATAGTAATCAGTTACTTCAACAAGGCTGTAACTCCGAAAATCATGCCCTGAAATGAAGTTCATTCTGCCTGACATTTTGGTACCACACCTAGAATAGCTCTTCAGCAACTCCACATCCTCCATCCCCCACCTAAATCTCTGCAATAGCCTGGTCAAACTCAATGCTCCTTCTGCACCCATTTCCCTACCCTATGGCTCCTACCATTGTCACTGTCACTGCTGCAAAACGTGCCCTATGTTCCCTACTACCACCACCATTTACCCAATAAGTGGCAAAACATATACTATCAAAGGGAGAGTCACCTGTGAAAGGACACATGTCATGTAACCGCTATGTTAACCCTGTTCAGTGTTTCCATTGGTATGACTACCATCGAGTTATCAGTTAGGATAAATGGACATAGACAGAGGATGTATACTGCCATTAAACAATATCCTGTTGACAGTTTTGACCTTGGTCCTTGCCCCAGACACCAGTTTTTCAGAACTCTGCAGGTGGGAACTGGCATTACAAAAAGTCCTTGGTTCTCACCACCCATCTGGCCTTTACATTAATTTTGTTGATCTCAGCATTTTTTCTTGGTAACTGCTCCTTTCTTCACCCCCTTTTAGTTTTCTATATTTTTTCTGTTTTCAGACCTGTTTATTGTTCCCTGCCCTGTACCTCCCCCACATACAACACACTTAGTGTTTCACTCCTATAAACTCTTGCATGAAGTGTTGATTATTACCCTATCTTCCACCTTTGAGTTCTCAGGTTCTCAAATCAACAATCAGTGTTTCTTTCTCATCCAGTCTGGTAAGTCTCTTTTGACCCAGGGTTCTGGACAACTTTTCCGAACTCCCCCCAATGCCTAAATCTTGCCAATCCTTTTTCTTCATCCTCTTCCTTCCTCTTCAACCCTTCTACCAGAAGAAGGAGCCACTGGCTCTGAAAGCTCGCACAGTTGGTTTAGCTTTCAGTATGTTCTCTCCTGCCATTACTTGATAATGCCCCCACACTGCCAATCAGATGAAGGCTACTCCTCAGCAATTTGCTTGGGAAACATTGCAACATCTTCTGCACAGAAAATGCCCAGGATTGCTGTCAGATGGAATCATTCTGTTGGACAATAATGCCAGCCCTATCACTGTCAATTGAATGAAGGCTTGGTTGGGAAACACTGCAACATCCTCCGTACAACCCAGATCTTTCACAGTGTGGTTTTCACATCTCTCACACTGCTGCCAATTGAACAAAGGCTACTCTTCAGCAGTTTGGTTGGGAAACACTGCAACATCCTCTACACAGCCTGGATCTTTCAACACCTGATTTTCACATCTTTGGCAGTCTGGAGAAAGACATACAAGGAAGCTGGTTTCAGATGGGTGATGAAGTGCAAGAATAGTTGTGGCTGTGGATCCATCAGCAGCTGACCGTGTTTTACAAAACAGGAACTGATTGTCCCCCCCCCCCTCCCCCAGTGGGACAAATGTGTGAATGCATATGATGGTTACTTTTGAATGGAACCATTCCATGCACCGATGTGGAAAGTGTGCAGTTTTCATTTGATTGCCCCCTAACATTAATGCTCATAAAATTTTGTGAGTGAACTTGTAATTGGCAGTCTAGGTAAAGCAACTTTTCTGATATCCAAACTGTGATTTACAGAGGATATTATTGTTTTTCAGGTGGGATGATATTCTAGAATACATCACCTCACCTTCTCAAAAGCTTTGGAAACAAAATCAGTGGTGACACTGGTTGGTAGTTGTTCATATTTCTCCTATCATCTTTCTTATAGAGGTTTTTAACAATAGGATATTTAAATCTCTCTGGGAAAATTCCTTAAGTAAGTGATGCATTACATGTTTCAGATAAAACAGAGATTATTATATGGGAACAAATCTTTAGTACTCTGATGGAAATACCATCAAATCCATATGAATTTTTTTATTTTTTGAGAGGATGTATAATTTTCTTAATTTCAGATGATTTTATGAGTTGATTTTTCAAGGTACTGCTGTGACTTTGCTCTTGAACTGTTGGTCTTTATATTTCCTACCACATTTAAGAATTGATTATTAAACACATGTGCTACCTCTGACTCATCATTTATAGCCCTCCCATTCAAATCAATAGTGATATTCTGTGATCTGGTCAGTTGTCCTGTCTTTCACTTCATTACATTTCAGTCTTAAGTTTGTTGCTGGAATTATTGATTTTTGACAAAATGCCATTTTGAGTAGTTTTTGTAGTGTGCAACTGCTGCAGGATCTTTACTTGTTCTTGCCAAGAATTACATTTTCCTTTTTGTTTCAGAAGATACTTTGATCTCTCAAATGATCCAGGGTTTTCTATGTGGCTTTTGATGTCATTTCTGTTTAGCTTATGCAGATATTTATTTTCAAATAATGATATGATTTATCATGGAATAGATTAAATTTTATGTCAGTATTTGGTTCATTATAAATTCCATCCCAAGTCATCTCTTGTAAACAAATCTTAAAAATGTTTGTCCAGGTATCGTTAGTTGTTCTAACTGATTTCCACTGAGGAGTATCTATACCTTAAGGCACTATTTTATTCATCCTAACTAACTGTGCGCCATGATCAGAGAGAGCATTTGTTACTTGGTATACAGTTATTTTATTGCTGTGGGCTCTATCAAAGTAAACATTATCAATTATGATCCTCCTGTCTTTTTCCACCCGTGTTAGAAAGTTAATTAGTGAGATCAAATTGTAGGATCCAAATAAGATTTTTATAGGTCATTTTTCCTATCAGAATCCTTTAGAAAATCTACACTGAAATCATAAAATACTACTGAATGCTTGCTACTGTCTGACAGATAGCACAGTAAGAAATCCATGTGCTACACAAACAGTTCAAAATTTCCCATTCAGGATCTCTATGCAGTTACAATTATAAGTGAACTATTTTTCAGTGTTAATTCATAAGCACACATTTCCATGAGCTGATCACTACAAAACCTACTTGTTTTCTCATATTAGTCCTACATGAGCATGATGCAAGAGTGTAATCTTTTATATTGAGTCTCTAACCCTGTGGTTATGTGGTGCTCAGATAGGCACAGTGTGTTTATCTTCCCAGAGCTCTCCAAATTTCTCTTACATGTAAGAATTTCTTCTACCTTATTATTCAGTCCTCTAATATTCTCACAGATAAGCTAACCTTACTTTTTCTGTGTTCTTCTCTGTAGCTGAGTGGGCAGCATAGTTAGCTACCATATGAAGGACCTGGGTTCAATTCCTGGTACAGCTAAGGATCTTCCCACAGTAGGAGGACTGGTAAGGGGTGCACTCAGCCTCATGATGCCAACTGAGGGCCTACTTGACTAAGAAGTAGCGAATCCATAGTCCAGAAAGTCTGCAAAACAGCTGGGAGAGAGCTGTGCTGACCACATGCTGCCCCCCCCCCCCCCTCCCAAAAAAAAAAAAAAAAAATACCACATCTACATGTCATTGCAAGAGAGAGGATGACACAATGGCCAGTAGGCATCTCTTGGGCCTTCACTGCCTTGCAAGTAGCTCATTACTTCTCTTTGCACTCTTACACATTTTGTGGGGCTCTTCTTTTGTTTTCATTTCTTTCACTATTAAATGCTTGCTGCTGTCTGGCAGACAGCATACTTAGGAATCCACATGCCTTGTATATGGATCAAAATTTCCCAGTGGGGAACTCTGTTCAGATACAGTTGTAAGTGCACTATTCTTCAGTGTTAATTCACAAGCACGCACTTCTATATTCTGATCGTAAAAGAGGTACCCTCTGGCTTGAGTAACTACACGGACCTTGCTTTGTGTAATGGTGGCCCCACACCTCCATACATTTTCTGCAAAACTCTCAGCCAAACTATATTTCCATCTTTTATTCAGGTATAAGCTGTGTCTAGTATATACCTATCTCTGAACTGCAGTAACCTGCATGGCACTCACATGAGAGTTCGTTTCAGTCAGCAGTAACCTGCCCAACTCTGTTTTCACATAGCTCACAGCAGTGTTAAACCAGGTCTTAGCATGATGCTGTATAACAGCTACAATACTCATATGTGTGTCTGAAGTTTCTACTCCTATCCCATTCAGATCACCAGGATGTTTCCTGCTCCAGATACTGTCATAACTTGATCCTCTTAATCAAAATCCTTACGAAAGTTATCTATGTCATTTCTCACCTGGCTAGCACTAGCACTTTGTTTCACAATACTTGTGACCTGGTCTGCTGTTCCTAAATTGTCCTGTACCACCTGGCCTACACCCCTGTCATGGCTACTACCTAATCTCTTTTGTTACTGACCTACAAATAGTTTCTTTGTTAGAAGTCTGCTGGACCCTACTGTGACTTACAGCTGGATAAGGTTCTTCCTCTCCTATTTCAGGTAACAAATCAAGCTTATTAGATGCTATAAGCTTACATGTAGTTGAAGAGCTGTTCCCCTTTCACACATTGCTTGTTACCTCTACCCAGTTCCCACAGTCTGTTTACCCTTTATCTAGTTCATATTTCATGTAATGTAATTCAATCTGAAGGGCACAAATCTTTGCCTCCTGTTCAGTGATTAACTTGTCTTTTTTGTAGAGCCTAAAGTCCATTCTCCACTACAATTCTCCCCAGTGGAATTCCAACCCACAATCTACATGTACCATTCCCTGTCTGACTACACTATGGCAACATCCAAACTTATCACACATTATAATTCAGACTAAACACTTTCAAATATAACTTGATCACCTAATAAACTCTACACTTCACAGATTTTTGTTACTTATGAATTGCAAAAACTAGGCCTACAGCTTAGCACCTCAGGTGCATGATGCAACATAAGATGTTAGTTATTGCCACTTACAATAAGAACTTAGTATTCACTTAACTGCAGGATGTGTTAATTAACTTATTCATAATGAATGTAACTTTTATATATAGTTTTTATGAATATTACTTGATGCTAGGCAATGTTTACAATTGGTAAACTGTGGCCTGTTATGCATGATGAGATTTTATGTGATAATATAAATACAAAACCTCAGATCATGAAATCTTCAATTGCCCAGATGAAGAATATATAAAGGAACAAACTTACATTCAAAATATGCTTCAAGCAATCACTTTTCCCTATAAAAATTGTTTATTTTTCGCTAGTAGTGCAGAGGCAGCTACTGTGTGCACTAGTACCACTAATCAAGACACATAAAACATATCACAGCACTCCCAGATTTCAGGAGAATATACTCATTTTCCAGGGAGGAAAGAGGAGTTAACCAAGGAAGCCTGGACACAGGAACAGGGTGCACCAAACCTAGGCTGAGACAGACCCACCTTCCGTAAGGAAGGACAGGAGAAAATTAATTTTAACTTTCCATTACGAGATCATTCGAGTTTGCATTAATGAAACACAAGAAAGTGGATTGGCTGTGTCCATTTCAAAGAAAGCATCCTAGAATTTACCTTAACCAATTTAGAAAACCATGGGAACCTCAAAACTGAATGGCCAGATGAAGATTGGAGCCATGGTCCAGATTGTTAACAGTAGTGCCAACTCTCTCAGTTGAGAAACATGGGAAACAAATCTCTTTTTATTCCAAAATTCAACTCAATTAAAAATATTGAAGTCCATATAGGAGAATCCATTCTCATAAAGTGAATTAATCTTTTTCTGCATAAATATATAAACGTATAATATCAGAAAGAATTAATAGTTGTTCTTATAAAAAGTTAATACAGACAACAATACTGTGGAAACCATTCAAAATAATAACATTCCCTCATTTATTATGCCACAATATTTCAAGATATTTGGTTCATCAAGTCTCACAGAGGAAGACATATGACTTACCGGTCCAAAGCTGTCATATTCAGTAGAAGACAATGAATTACGATGTTGTAGGTTGCTTTGATATGTAGATTCATCAGCAGAGTTATCACTATCTGCATCTTGTGCCAGAACATGACCAAGCGGTGCTGTAGTCTCCACCAAAACCATCACACTGACCCTTAGTGGGAAGAGGCCACAGAGCGTAAGCAAGTGTCCTTTCTCTATGTGATTTGGAGATGCATAGAGTCTGAAATATTACCTGTTACATTATTAATTGCTGACATTTTGCATGTGACATATTTCAGTTAAAGAAGAAGAAGAAAGAAAAACAGACATAAACTGATACAAAACGAGCTGTGATGTGCTGTGCATATTACATGTACTTAAAGCACTAACTCCTCTTCACTAATACATCATTTTTCATATATTTCAATATGAATATCCTATTCTTATTTTTTATCTATCCAATTAAAGTATTCTTATTTAAAAGATATTCTCTAGACATATGAAGATCCATAACAGTTTGTACGTTTCTGTTTGTGTCAGTGTATATTCTTAATATATGTGATAAGTTATAACAAACAATATGAGTTCTGTGAATTTGAGCTGTCACAACCATTCACAAACTTACGGTAAATTTCTAGAATATTTCTAATGTTGTTGTCTGCATAAGTTGAATGGAAGAGAGCCACAAAAATAAGATGAAAAGTCACAACAAAACATTAATTTCATCTGTTAACTGTTTAAGTTCTCATGCAGTTGATGTAATCAAAGATTCATGGGGAAACTTTACACGACATGGCAGGATACACACTATTTACCACATAATCAAGTGAAAACAAAGTAGCCTGTGTGCCAGCTGATTCACATAAACAGATTTTCAAAATGTAATAGGCACTAGAAACTGAGCAAACTGCAGTTTCTTTGTCTCAAACATAAGAGAAGAAAGGGTTGAAAGAATTAATAATTTATTAATATTAGGCAAGGAAGCCACAAGAACCCTATGCCACTGACAAAAACAGTAGAACAGAATACATCAAACTTGAAAATTACTGCCACTGTTTGTCATTTAATCTGTTCTTTGACTCATCAACAAAGCCTCAGGGTTCCAATCTCCTTATATCTTGTCAAATTATCCCTACTCTATTTATCTGAAAGAAGGACCCAGAGATTTTACAACTCAGTAGGCCTTTCAGTTATAGACATCTGAACTCTCCTGGCATATGGCAGGTACAGATTCTGACTATGTTTATTGAGCTACATCTTTATTTTAAACATTTCTTGATCATAGATTCTTACATGAAAGTAAAAGTTTCATTGAGCTGATAGTGATGAAATGCATATCTTGCTGCTTAGCACTGTATTATTTATACAGAAAATTCGATGCACTATGTTAAATTTATCAGGACATGACTGATGCTTTGAAGGTGTGACACAGTTATCATAGTACCACTTAGAGGTTCCATTCATTAGCTACTACCAAACACTGTCCTATATTGTATCACTTCCCAGGATCTCTCTCTCTCTCTCTCTCTCTCTCTCTCTCTCTGTTTGTGTGTGTGTGTGTGTGTGTGTGTGTGTGTGTGTGTGTGTGTGTGTGTGTGTGTAACATGCAGGCCCTGGAGAAGTTGAGAAGAAACGTCATGTACTGTAATCCATAGATATCCACTCTTCATGTTATGCACAAGCAATATTAAAGAATATATTTTGGAATAAGAAGTATTCTTAAAGAAATATATGAACCTTTGTGGAGGAAATTATTCAAGATGACACCAACTGTGATTGGATGTAATTGTTCTGTGAGTCAGGTCTCCTGATTATTTTAGTGACCATTGGATGACTTCTATTACTCTGTACTGCACTGTGTAGTTAACACATCATCCTCTTGTAATATCTGTCAGATGCAAGAAAACTACTTGACACCTTATAACAAAATCTTTAAACAGTTAAAGAAAGACCACTCTGATACTCAAAATATGGAACTTACTCTTAAGTCATAGGCACTACAAAACAGATAAAAACATTATAATTCTATACAACCAAAAATGTCAGTATTCCTATGGGCATAGGTTCTCTAACATATGGGATTGCAAATATATTACATCCAAAGTGAGTTGCTAGTCAGTTATATTTTCATTAATTTTCCTGCTGAAACCAAAGCTTACAAGTTTAACATCTATTGTTCTATTACACCAGTTTTAAAAACAATTTTCTTTACTTACGCAAGTATTTCTTGAGGTTCAAGTATCAATTCTGACTGTTGACTGTTAGTAACAGTGGAAACATTCAATGCTGTGAAATAATGAGATCCTCTCTGGAAGAAAGAAGAATGTTTTATCAGTGAATTGTAAATGAAAAATGTATTTTAATATCTTTTTATTCTGAATCTTTATTATATTTGCCTCAACTTCTATTAGATGTTATACTCTAGAATTACATCCTTCATATTCTTTCTGATTACACATGATAACATTTGGTCACAGTGTTGTTATAATATTTGGTAGTAATAATATCTTTAAGTTTTAAAAATTATCATCAGTGCTGATTTTCTGGAAAAAAATTAAGTGATACTCTGTGACCTGTGCCAATTCCTAACATTTACAAATTACTGCTGTAAGAAATTATAACACACTTTTAATGAGTACCTTAAAGTAATCAACTAGTCCAGATTTATATATATCTGGAATTAATGTTAAAACAGGTACTTTGCAGATCAACCTGGTTGTTTAGAGCAGGTTCCTAATCAGCATCAGAATATCACTATCATGTTTCTCATGCTTTTGTCCCATGATTTTGCTGTCTATAGCCAACTACCTTCCTTTCAGGAACCAGGTATCCACATAAAGAATTGGGTTATATGGTTGTAAAAGAGGTCCTACGAGTTGAAGAAAATCAAGTTTTCAACAGTCCTCAGCTGCAGTAATGCTTTTACTGCCATTAAACTAAGTTAATTTGTTAAAACCCCTCTCACATTCAGTGGTGGATTTTGCTACACAATTAGCTGAGTTTATCAAAGGCAGTAGAGAAGCTGGATATTTCTTTTTTTTTCTATGAACTCCCGAAAACCTCTGGTTACTTTTTTTTCAGAAAATCTGAATCTTTGACATAATTTTTATGTTTTCCTCACAAGTTGATGCAGAACTGTCAGACAAATGTGATGGATGCAGTTTTTTAGTTCATGAATAAATATCATCGCCATCACTTCATAGTCTACCACCCATTCACTTGCACAACCTTTCATAAAATGATGTTGGGTCAATGTGCTTGGTCCAGCAATACATCTTTTTTCATTTCCTTCAACTGCATTTGTTCTTTTTCTTTTTCTCTTCAATCACTCTGAGTCTTTTTCTACTTTTTTTCTTTTTTTTTTAAAAAAAAAAAGAGTGATATTATGAGCCTGCAGCTCTAAACTGAGGTCAAGCAAAAACTACAGCAGTTCCTACATTAAATCCAGATCTAAAAATCCAAA
Source organism: Schistocerca serialis cubense (assembly GCF_023864345.2). Taxonomy (NCBI): domain Eukaryota; kingdom Metazoa; phylum Arthropoda; class Insecta; order Orthoptera; family Acrididae; genus Schistocerca; species Schistocerca serialis. The sequence continues at coordinate 328,138,250 of NC_064641.1, read as the reverse complement.
ATACAGTCAATACTGGTGAAGACCTCCATACATTTTATTATCAGTGTTGTCTCTGGTCATATCACTCTTAGCACTACTAAAATGTGAAACTAGCACCTTATTATTTCTCCAAACAGCTGAAACATTTCAAAAGCTATAGACAACCCACTGAGTACCCAAGACTGTGACACTTTTAAGAATTTGAGTTTCAAGTTGTTCTGCATGTCTTCTTAGTTCTCTGGTATTTTGTGGGGGAGATATTAGTTGGTTCAGTCATATCAGGTAGCACTGTTTGAATATAAACAATCGGGGAGAAATCTGACTGATTGTTAAACTTTCATCAAGAATCAAGGAAATTTTGCTGATGATTCAATTATATTTTTGATGACTCTGACTTTTATTTCAGCAAACAGTTTGACTTAATATGTTTACACATGCAAACCAGGAAGAAAGAATACACCCATGTCCACTACATTTAATTTATGGACATCAATTTCTGACTTGAGATCATGTATCAGTGGATTCCTTTTGGCAACTTTGTAGGCAGCTCTGAAAACATTAGCTGTTACTGACTTCATCAGGTTACCCTCCATTCAAAGGCTGTTGCATGCAGCGACCATTATTTTAATTTGTAAATAATAGATTTCAGCTATCAGTCGTCCTTTGGAATTTTTATTGGCAGATCTAGATTTCAACTAGAAACTAGCCATTGTCAATGCACTATGACTTTTGGTTAATGCATGTAATGCCTGTTGGTCAGGCTTTGTCCACAGTTCATTGAATGAGTATTCAATGACCAACAGGCATTACATGCATTAACCAAAAATGATAGTGCATTGAGAATGGCTACCTAGTTTCTAGCTGAAATCTAGATCTGCCAATAAAAATTCCAAAGGATGACTGATAGCTGAAATATATTATTTACAAATGTTACTGACTTGTCATTCTCCAGTGCTTTAATACAGACTTTTTCCAAAGACTTTTCACTTACTGCAGATAATATTTTCAAAGCAGCTTTATGGGCTGAGCTTTCTTGATGTTTAATAATTTTTCTGGAGAGATGTCATCTGGTCTGTTTTACATGCTCGAAAGCATGACACAGAAATTTTTTATCACTGTTGTCAAATATTTATTCCTTGTTTACTTTTTCAGGCCCAAATTTTCCAATTTTCTTCTACTCTTGCATCCCAGTTCTTTTTAATTTATTACCATCCAACACTCGTTCTTCTTACAGAAATCTTCTTTCCGTTCAATTGTCCAATAATCTGGAAGATCATAATCAACTCTGTTTACAAAGATAGGTCCACATGTGAATGGCATGTTTTCAGGACACATGATTTCATTTCCGCCCTTTTCCTTACTTTCATAACCTCTGCCATTTTCATCATCACCCTCAAACAAATTAACCTTTTTATTCACAGAAGTTGAGAAATAGTGCATAAACTTACACCATGATTTGACTCTGAAACTCTAATAGGATTCAACACTTCACCTTAATCTCTTCAACACTGGAAATCAGAAGTGGAAAAACAACATTACAATATTACTGGATGACAAAATCTATTTTAAAAGCTGACTGCATAAGACTGTTATTTAATTCCATGACTCTTAACATACACATGTGGAGTGACTTGAGTAATATTGTAAAGGTCAATAATATTGTAAAGTACAACATTCTAGTCATGTTTTCAAAGACTGTGAGATTGGCTGCCATGACACCTGAATGGAATATCAACATATTATGTACAAATGCCCCAGATACAGATGAAATATATTTTGCTAATATTGTCATTGATGTATAATTTTTCTGCCTTTAAATATAAATAAAATGTAGATTTTTTTCCCCCTCTGATGACTCAAAAAGTTAAAGGGGATGCATCTCCAAGTGTACCCCTGGAAACTCAGCACTGGTGATTACTGCATGATAAACCTAAGGGAATGGAAATGAGATCCATTTATTGCTGGTGCTCTATTAACTAGAAGTAAAAAAATTTAAAACACTTATTGTATTTGCCCTGCTAAGTTATTAAATGCTTATATAGTACTTGTAGTAAAAGTATACACAAACATTGTGGTGCACTGTCCTCTTTCATCTAAAAGACTTTGAAACACAACTTTTCATACCATTTTTTAAATTCATCAGTTCTACAACTGCTTGGATGCTATTGTGGCCTTCCTCATGATAATGTTTTATTCACTTATTGATCCAGCCAGTCATACATTCATTAACACCTCATTTTATATGTATTCCATCATGAAGGAGAGTCTTCAATAACATGAAATGAGTCAGTCGTATATTATCTGGCAGAAACAGAAGAATTTTAACAACCAGTAACAACTAGCCTTAATATTCTCCCACTGATAATTATGTGGATTAGTTCTAGATTACTTTATTGTATACATAAACAGAGAAGCAGGCATTTTCAAGAAATCTACTGCTCTGCCTTTTACACCATTCATCTGCTTTTTTCATCTAATAGTCCAGGCTAGGTATAGTGGTAAATTTACATTTACACTGAACAGTATCAGTGGTCTATATACTCGAAAAGTTAAAGGCTGTTTAACAAGAACATTAGTGTTTAGAATTTACATCCCAAGCCCAAACATTCTGGTACATTATAAAATAAGTGATTAATTAGGTACTGTTGAAGTGTAACATATCTTTCGTAGAATGAGACGTCCCACAATCTTGATATTCATTGGCCAATGAAAGATGTTCATGAGTTAAGGTAGTTAGTAAGTAGGAACCATCTGACTTTTGGGAGGTTCTTTGATGGTTTGTGCAAATCAAAATTGTAGGGATCCTGTACTGCTGGCAATGTGGGCCATGGACTGACACTTCTACCTGCTGGGTGGAGTTGTTTGCTCCATGGGTCCATGAGGGAAAGGCATGGGGCACATGTGACTTTCATGACACCAATGAAATCATCATGGCATTGAGTTTAGATTTTATTGTACTATTGTTCACAGTCTTATAAGAGATGGATGCTTGACAACATCTAATTAAGGTACCCAGACGTCCTGTTTTTAGTGGGACTTCCTTTTTCATTTTCCCACAAAATATTCAGTGAGGCCAAATGTCCTGATTATTCATAATTAGCAGTAACCTTGTCTACTGCAGAAACAACGGACAGATGTAACAGTGTTATACAGCTATCAGGGTTCAATTGTATTTGCCGTTACGAATCAGCTATTCACTGTTAGATGACATAAATTTGCAGTAGATGGAACTGACATGATGTCTTCAGACTGTTTCCGATAACAATGAGATGCAGACAGCAGCTTCAACACTTTGTTTGACAAGCTTGCTTTAGTGTGCTCCACTGTTTGTTGCTTGCTGTGTGTGAAACTAACTTGTGCCTATTAATTTGGGGAAAACAACATGCTCTTTCTTGAAAACCATGAAAGAAGAGTTCCCTTTCTTGAAGGAAACTATGAGTGTGAAGGTAGAATGTACATTGTGTTGTACAGTGTTTTTCCATTGAACATAGAGGATGTGGTGATATATCACAGCACATAGAGAAAAAGAAGCATCTGGTGGCAGTTACTGCAAGAATGTCTAGTAGCATAACTTCCTTTGTAAGTATGAGTAAACTACAAACAGAGGAAGATAAATGGATTGCTCTGGCAGAAGGACTGTTTGCATTCCATACCATGGGACACAATCATCCTTTCCATTCAATGGACTGCATGCCTCTTCTAATCAGAGACCTATTTGAGAAGAAATTAATATGTTCGAGGACAAAATGTGAATCAATTTTTTTGCTATACGCAGTGCATGAAGTGGAGTCCGAACTTAAAAAGATGGAAAGAATGTGTCTGTGATGGTTGATGCATCAAGTAACAGAAGCATTGAATGGAAGATGATAAGTATATGTCTGTGGTGGTTGATGCATCAAATCACAGAAGCATAAAGCTAATGCTGATTCTAGCTAAGTATTTAATTCCTATCAAAGGTGTCCAGTCCAAAGTAATCTGTCTTCAGAACCCTGGTACAGAAATGACAGAATTATTAGCTACCTATATTCTGGCTGGTTTTTAAAAAAAAGGCAAAATATAGTTGACAAGATTGTCACATTTTGTTCAAGTAACTGTAATACCAACTTTGGTAGATACAAGAGGGCAGGAACAAACAATGTTTATTCCAAACTGAACAGTGTTCTCAAGATGAACATTCAAGGCATTGGTTGTGCAGCCCATGTGGTACACAAACAAATGCAGACATTCTTCCCATTGACATAGAAACAATAGTGAATAAAATTGTTCAGTATTTTTCACATTTACACTTTGCGTGTGGAAGAAATGAAATCATTCTGTGATTTCACTGATACTGAACACAAGTTCTAGGCAGTATTAAAACTAGGTGGTCGTCATTGTTGCCTGGAGTTATAAGGGCTATTGATAAGTATGATCCTTTTAAATCTTATTTACTGTATCAGGATAGGCATCCTACTTTGCTGAAACAGTTTTTTGAGAACACACAGTCCTTCTTTGGTTTCGTTTTACACAAAGCCAATTGAAAATGTTTTCAAATTCAATCCAAAAGTTGGAAAGAACCATGATTTCAGCTGCAGAATCAGCTGAGGAGTTGCATAAGCTTAAACAAAAAATCAGTAACAGGAAATGTAGTAAATTTCAAACTTCAGTTATTTCTTCAATTTTAATTAACTTAGAAATGAGAGGTTTTTTCACTCAGTCAAAATACAAGTCAATTACCAATTTATTTGATGATGCTTTTGTGACTTATTTAGAAAAGTGGACTTCTCCATTTCAGCCTCTGCAATCATTTCATTGGATAACATTGAAAAATTCTGCTTCTTGGGCTGGACTTCTAAATTGTCTGAAAGTTCTTAACATGATGGATTCAGGTGCAATATTTCAGATGGATGAAGATGTATTGCTTGATGAGATAGGACACGAGAACAACATTGTATCCAAGAAACTTGAGGAATGGGAAAAGCTAATTTGTAAACAGATAAGAGATGATGTGATGTATTCCATACACATAAAAGCACAGGTACTTCATGTAAAAATATATAGACTCCTGTGAGTTTTGCTCTTGCTGTACCAGGCACAAATGCTGTTGTGGAAATGTTATTTTCAATTTTGAATTTCCTTTAGATTGATGAGAAAAACCATTTTACCACAGAAACTATTGAAGTAATTGTAATAGTTAAGACTTGTTATCAAGATCTTACCTGCAATGAGTTCTACAAGCTTCAATATTAGGTCTTATGATAAGTACAAAATTGGTAGCAGCGTTCCTGATACAGTAGCTAAATGGTCTATGGCTTTTTGATGTCTACATTAGTGTTCATTTGTTACAAAAATTGAATTACAATGCAGTGACATTACAAACATGTTTTGAAGTGTCTTGTTAAAATATATGCCTTTTTATGTGCATATACTTTAGTTTTTATGTATTTTAGTAAAGTAATCCAGTCATATATGCAGAATATTTTCTTTCTGTGTGGTGTTGTTGTAGCTTCAGTCCAGAGACTGGTTTGATGCAGCACTCCATGCTGCTCTATCCTGTGCAAGCTTCTTCATCTCACAGTACCTACTGCAACCTGCATCCTTCTGAATCTGTTTAGTGTATTCGTCTCTTCGTCTCCCTCTACGATTTTTACCCTCCACGCTGCCCTCCAAAACTAAATTGGTGATCCTTTGATGCCTCAGAACATGTCCTACCAACCGATCCCTTCTTCTAGTCAAGTTTTGCCACCAACTCCTCTTCTCCCCAAATCTATTCAATACCTCCTCATTAGTTATGTGATCTACCCATCTAATCTTCAGCATTGTTCTGTAGCACCACATTTCGAAAGCTTCTATTCCCTTCTTTTCTAAACTATTTTTAGTCCATGTTTCACTTCCATACATGGCAACACTCAATACAATACTTTCAGAAACTACTTTATGACACTTAAATCTATACTCGATGTTAACAAATTTCTCTTCTTCAGAAACACTTTCCTTGGAATTGCTACTCTACCTTTTATATCCTATCTACATTGACCACCATCAGTTATTTTGCTTCCCAAATAGCAAAACTCATTTGCTACTTTAAGTGTCTCATTGCCCAATCTAATTCCCTCAGCATCACCCAATTTAATTCAGCTACATGCCATTATCCTTGTTTTGCTTTTGTTGATGTTCATCTTAAATTCTCCTTTCAAGACACTGCTCATTCCGTTCAGCTGCTCTTCCAGGTCCTTTGCTGTCTCTGACAGAATCACAATGTCATCAGCAAACCTCAAGTTTTTATTTCTTTTCCATGGATCTCAATTCCTACTCCAAATTTTTCTTTTGTTTTCTTTACTGCTTGCTAAATATACAGATTGAATAACATTGGGGATAGGCTATAACCCTGTCTCACTCAGTTCCCAACCACTGCTTCCCTTTCATGCCCCTCGACTCTTATAGCTGCCATCAAGTTTCTGTACATATTGTAAATAGTCTTTCACTCCTTGTATTTGACCCCTGCCACCTTCAGAATCTAAAAGAGAGTATTCCAATCAACATTGTCAAAAGCTTTCTCTAAGTCTACAAATGCTAGAAACATAGGTTTGCCTTTCCTTAATCTATCTTCTAAGATAAGTCATAGGGTCAGTATTGCCTCACATTTTCAAACATATGTACAAAATCCAAACTGATCTTCCCTGAGGTCAGCTTCTACCAGTTTTTCAATTCGTCTGTAAAGAATTCGTGTTAGTATTTTGCCACCATAACTTATTAAACTGACAGTTTGGTAATTTTAACATCTGTGAACACCTGCTTTCTTTGGGATTGGAATTATTATATTCTTCTTGAAGTCTGAGGGTATTTTGCCTGTCTCATACATCTTGCTCACCAGATGGTAGAGTTTTGTCAGGGCTGGCTGTCCCAAGGCTATCAGTAGTTCTAATGGAATGTTGTCTGCTCCCGGGGCCTTGTTTTGACTTAGGTCTTCCAGTGCTCTTTCAAACTCTTCATGCAGTATCATATCTCCCATTCCATCTCTATCTAAGTCCTCTTCCATTTCCATAACATTGCCTTCAAGTACATCGCCATTGTATAGACCCTCTATATATTCCTATAACTGCATCAATACACAAATCAATAAGATTTTAACCATTGCTACATCTGCCTATCTTCAGAAACGTACACTGATGCTACTCAATAGGAAATGCCATCAGCTCCAACTGACCAAAATATCTTGGTGATTCATTTACTGGTTCAGAGACGACAGCACCAATTAAAAGCAAGCAATATTGAATTTCAGGTTGAACACCGTAATTCATGGACATGAGCATAGAACCTCAAAGCATGATGCAAGCATGCACAATATATAGTTCTGGCAATACCGGCCATGACCTTCTTCTTCTGTGCAGATGCACACATATTACCCGAACTCTTATGGAACTTGGTAAGGATGTCTTCCATGAGTAATGACTGTGTTGGGTAGGGACACTACAAATGTAGTGTGTGAACATATAAAGTGAGACTGTGGGTCTCGCACGAGGCGGGCGTGAGATAGTCCCTGCAGTCGCACTATCCACTGTGCCCTTGGTGGCTCAGATGGATAGAGCATCTGCCATGTAAGCAGGGGATCCCGGGTTTGAGTCCCGGTCGGGGCACATATTTCCCCTGTCCCCGTTGGTATATATCAACAACCGTCAGCAGCTGAAGGTATTAATATATAATTCTAATTTCGTTCTAGATGGCTGCAGATCGTCAGTGGTCTCTGTTCATTTGGACATGTCCAAAAGAACAGACACCATATCCATACAAACATATAGTTATCGAAATTACTTCTAGATTACTTTCTATTTCTGTATCAGGAGAAAAAATAACTGCTTGGAAAAAAACCCAATACTTGTTCTCTTATCCGGCTTAGCTGCTTCTTTTATCTAATACTTCAAACAATGCATTTATTTTGCAGAGACTTGAATGAGCTCTCAAATACTGATAGGCAAAATTTGTTTAATATAGGCCTAAACATCAAAGTTACATGGAAATCACATTCTGAGTCCAAATATACACATAAATTGTAGACAAAGTGATTAATGATGCAGTCTGGGCTGATATAAGTTGTTTTAAGAATTCTAAATAATAATAATAAACTGTTTCTGTATGTTCCAGCTGTCAACACTGAACCTTTCATGTATCAGAACTTTGAAAAGAGATGCTGTTCTGAAATTTGAAATCTCAGTGTTGTTCTAGAGCCCAGTTTTCAATGAAAGCGTATCAAAGCTGCCCCACCTATCTGAAATGTAATGTAGATAACAACAAGAACTGGTTTTCAGACTGAATCATTTTCTTCACACTGTGTAGAACCTCCATTTGTGTAACTCAATGACAACTGCATCTACATAATCACTCTACAGTTCACAACTAGGTGTGTGGCAGAGCATTGTGTACAGAGCAGCTAGATGTTCCTGTTAAAAATTTAAGATATGATCCACTGTGAGTGAGTCAAACCTGCTAAGTGGGTGAGAGCACTAGAAAAGATATATGTGCATACCAAGCCAGTCCTGTATCAAATCTTGGTATTTAGGCTTATGAGCTATCAGTTCTTGAGCCTGCAGCTGATGAGCCAGCAGCAGCTGCTTACAGTGTGACACACATATAAAGTTAACTGTCTACCAGACTCTGGTTCAACCATAAAAATGGCCACACAAACTGTACAGTAGATGTTTAACAACTGCTTTTGACCAACAAACCCATTTTATATCCAAACAAAAAAATAATTAGAGGGAAATTTTAGGCTTTAAATAGGGATTGTTTCCAAGGTTAAAGCTGGACACAATGATTTAAAGCTACTGATTTCAAAAATGTTTCAATAGCATTTTTAAACAATGGAAAATTCAGGATGGAATGTGACAATATTGTGAAAAGGAAAATTGCTATTCACCATATAGTAGAGATGCTGAGTTGCAGACAGTCACTACAGAAAGACTGTCACAAATATAGCTTTTGGCCAGTAAGGCCTTCATCAGAATAGAAGGCAAACATGCACATACACACTTGTGCAAACATAACTCACACACAGATGACTGCAGTCTCAGGGAACTGAGGCCACACTGTGAGGTAAGGAGGAGGCTGTGGTGGGGAAGGGGAGGGATAGTATGGTAGGCATGGAAGACAGTGACGTGAAGTTGGGAGCGCAGAGGGATGAGGTGGAAAGAGGGTAGGGTAGTTATGTGCAGTTGGGAGGTTAGATGGAGGGAGTGGAGAGGTGGGGTGGGGGAGTGGGATAGTGGAAAATGAGAGAAGTAAAACGACAGTGTGACAGAGAAATGAGGGCTGTGTAGTGCTGGAATGGGAACAGAGTAGTGGCTGGATGGGAGAGGACAATGACTAACGAAGGTTGAGGCCAAGAGGGTTACGGGAACGTAGGATATACTGCAGTGACAGTTACATAACAATCTAAGATAAATGACGTGTATTTCTTGAAACATTTCATACAAAAATAAACAAATTATCCATATCTTCACCACTACAATATATTGTTGCAGAATTTATTTATTTATTTATATATTTTTAAGTCCCTAATTATCTTGTATTTATTTCCTTTCCAACATCAGTTTGTGATGTAAGCATGTAAACCAATTCAGTGGCATTTGGTGTGATATTTTATGCTCGTAATTACTTCTTCTGTACCTAGCTTTTTATTTACATTAACAATGAGAAATCCAGGTTGGTGTATCAACAAACATGGAAAAGACAGATTGCTACGCACCATTAAGATGACATGTTGGATAACATACATGAAAAGACTGTTGCACATTAACCCAAAGCCTTTGTCAGACAGGAGAAAAACACATACATTCACACAAGCTAACATACCTCACACACACATGATCACTATCTCTGACTGCTCAGGCCAGACTAAAACTGAAATGCACCAAATGGGAGCAACAATCCATGGTGGAGTGGGAAACAGGAAGGGTTAACAGGGTACTGGTTGGGAAAGAAGAAATGGTGCTGCCTGGCAGAGCATTCAGGGACTAGAGTTGACAAAGAAGGCTACCCAGTGCAGCAATGAAAGCAAGGGAGAACAGGGAGTAGAAAGGAGAGGAGCAGAAAGGGAAAAAAGATTGGTCAGTGAATTGACATACAGCAGTGCACAATGAGGATGGGGACATGAGCCGTGATAAGAAAGTGGGGGCAGAAACTGTTGGGTGAAGGGTGTGGGGAACGTAGGTTATCATAAGTTGAGGCTGGGATGATTCTGGGAGTGGAGAATGTGTTGTAAGGATAACTCCCATCTAAGCAGTTGGTGGTGGAGGGGGGGATCCAGATGTCATAGGTTGTGAAGCAGCCATTGAAACCTAGCATGTTATGTTCAGCTACATGTTGTGCAACAGTGTGGTCCCCTTTGCTCTTGGCCACAGTTTGAAGGTGACCATTCATTCTGGTGGAAAGCTGGTTGGTAGTCACATCAATATAAAAAGTCAGGCAATGACTGCAACAAAGCTGGTACATGACATAGCTGCTTTCACAGGCGTCTTGACCTCTGATGTGATAGGATAATCGTATGACAGGACCAGAAAAGGATGTGCTGGGTGGGTGAATTGGGCAGGTCTTGCATATGATTATTGTGGCAGAGGGTTGGGATTGGGTGTGGAGTTGGGATGGACTAGGAAGTTGCAGAGGTTGAGTGGGTGCCCAAACACCACTTTAGAAGGGGTGGAAAGGCTCTCAAGTAGGATGTGCCTCGTTTCAGGGTATGATGATAGGTAATCAAAGCCGTGAAATCTAGGGTGGTACTGGGTGGCAAAGGGGGTACTCCTTTGTGGCTGGTTCTTGGGGTTGGTGGGAGGATTGGGGTGTGAGGGGAAATGTCATGGGAGATCTGTTTGCGAACTAGGTCTGGAGGGTAGTGACTGTCTCTGAAGGCCTTGGTGCGACCCTCAGCATATGGGCAAGAGAGTTCTTGTCACTGCAGATACGCCATCCCTGGGTGGACAAGCTGTATGGGAGCAATGTTTTGGTGTAAAAGAGATGACAGCTGTTGAAATGCAGGTGGTTGGTGGATTTAATGTGCTCAGAGGTGTGTATGAAGCACTTAGATAGGAGGAACTCATCTTCCAGGAAGTTGGCATAGTGTGCTGAGAAGGACCAAGTGAAGTGAATCATAGAGAAAGTGTTGAGGTTTTGAAGGATAGGCTGTCCTGGCCTTGAGCCCAGATCAAGAAGATTCCATCAATGAACCTGAACCAAATCAAGGGCTTGGGAGATTAGGAAGGGGTACTCAGAACAGCCCATAAACAGGTTGGCATAGGAGGGTGCTATGTGAGTGCCCATGACTGTGCTGTGGATTTGTTTGTATAATTTCCCTTGAAAGGAGAAGCTGTGTGTTAGGATATAGTTAGTAAGGTGTATGGGGAATCAGGGAGTGGGTTTGAAGTCTGAAGGAAGTTGGGAGAGAATGTGTTCAGTAGCAGAAAGACCATGGACATGAGGGATGCTAGTGTACAGGGATGTGGCATCAACAGTGATGAGCAGAGATCCAGGAGGTAAGAGGGTGAGGATGACTTTCTACTCCAGTCCTGTCAGAGGCTGGGCCACCTGTGAAAGCAGCCATGTTATGTACCAGCTCTGCTGCAGAGCAATGTGGATCATCCAGCTGCACAACATGCAGCTGAACATAACATGCTAGATTTCAACAATTGCTTCACAACCTGGGTCATCTGGATCCTCCCCTCCACCACCAGCTTTTCAGATGGTAGTTATCCTTACAACACATTCTCCACTCCCAGAATCACCCTGGCTTCAACCTACAGTAACCTACTGTCCCCACACTCTCCACCCACAGTTTCTACCTCTGTCCTATTACCTCCTCCCAACTCATGCCCCCACTATCATTGCACAGTTCTCTTTATCAATGCAACCACTAATCTTTTTCCCTTCCTGCTCCTCTCCTTTCTGCTACATTTTTTTTTCCTTTCCCTCCCTCCTCCACAGTTTCCCGAAGCTGCACCAGGTAGCCTTGTCTGCCACCTCTAGTCTCTATAAGCTCCATCACACAGCACTGTTTCCTCTTCCCCCATCCATACTCTACTATACCACCACATTCCCCACTCCACTACAAATTGTTGTTCCTATTTGATGTGTTTCAGTTTAAGTCTGGCTTCAGCAGCCAGAGATAGCAGTCATGTGTGTGTGACATGTGCTTGCTTGTGTGAATGTGTGTGTCTCCTTTTCTGATGAAGGCTTTGGCTGAAAGCTTAATGTGTAACAGTCTTTTTGTTAAGCTTGTCTGCTAATCAAAGTGTCATCTTTACAGTGAGTAATAATATAATCTTTCCGTGTTTGTTGTTTTTATTCACATTGTTACACATTATTTAAGTTTCTGGTTCTTATAACATGGGTTTTATTTATTGTTCTTCTTATACCAGCTTTCCCCATATGCAGATCTACCCAGGTAGTTGTTTATCTCTAGATCTTTTTTACAAAAGAATTTTGTGGAGATACATATTCTGGAGTCAGTGTAATGCTTTCAGATGCCTTCTGCATACCAGTGCTGTTCGTTATTGCATTCTTCTATTTTCAGTTTCATGCTCCTACCCCAAGTACAATCAGATGTCCTGCTTATTTATCTCCTCCTCAGAATTCTAATTGCTCTTCCAGCAAAAGTTTTTCAGAACTATGCAGTTGGGAACTGTCTCTCCAGCACATCCTGCATTATTGAAATCACCCTGGCCTAAACCTCCACTAGCCTTCTCTATTCTGTCAACACCACTCCTTCCTTGTCCTGTGTATCTCTTTTGTGCTCTCCCCTCTTCACTCTTTTAATCTTGTGCAGCTGCTGAGTCATCTGTTGAAAGACCTGCCTCTTTTCTTCTACTCCCTCCTTGTGTCCTACCTTACACCCTCCCTACTTCCTTCAGCATAAACAACTATTTTCAATAATCAATAAACAGTAATCAGTCTCACTGTGACCATGGGAATGTGCATTTGGATGTCTGTGTGAATGTGTATTTTTACTAGAGAAAGAGCAAGATCTCCAAAGCTAGTGTGAATAGTTTTTCCTGTTACATGTTTCAATGTTCCATACATCAGAACACTATAGTTAAGTGGCTGTCTTTCCCTCATTTTGCATTTATTTCCATTATTGTTATTACAGCTGTGAAATCAAATACCTGTGATGTATGCCATGCTGCAGAGGCATCTGCTGCCTTGTTTCCATCCTGCAAAAAAGTATCAAAATTTGAAATTTATGGAAAAAGAAGAAAAATCAAACAGCAAATGACATACAGACCACAATGGCTTGAGCAATTAATCAAGGATTCCAAAAGATAAATTAAAACAATAAGTCTTCTGTAACTAAAAGCATCTGCAAAGAAAAAAATAGATACATTGAAATTGTAACTAAATAAATATAGAAAATGTGCCAATCTAGTTGATGGCAACAAAATGAAAGACTGATACAAAATCTGAGATAATCAGTAGTTTTAAGAACCTGGAGCTTCTTCTCGCAGCAACAAGGAAAGGAAATGATTGAATAAAGAAACACCAGGTTCTACACACTGTTGAATTTTTTTTTTACCAACCAGCTTTTATAAATTCCTGAAAAGGGGTTCACAGTCCTGCAATTAAATTTTTTGGTAGCTTACATAGTGATATAAAATGTCTGACAGACAGTGAAGTAAAATTTCAAAACAATCTGACAAAGTTTGTCCTTGACAACTTCTTCTATTCTGTATAGGAATTTTTGTTATTTTATGGGCAGGAATTACTAACTCACATCTATATATTTAATAAGAAATAAATAAAACATAAATGTTCAGTACACAGCCACATTTACAAATTAATTTGCAATGTGGATGTCAAATGACTCATTCCACATCATTACAATCTGTCATGCAAATGATCTGTGGAACATGAAACTATCTAACCAAACTATAAGCTGTCATTCACTTCCAGTAGATACACCCCCCCCCCTTCCTCCCCCGAAGATTGTTCTGACAAAACTGACACCAATATTTATTTGCTGGTCTCCACTAACATAAAATGTACCACCAACCTTGCCTTGCCAAGAGGAGGAGGCTTGCACGCCTCAAGAATACAGACAGCTGTACTGTGCTGTAGGTGCAACCACAATGGAGGGGTATCTGTCGAGAGGTCAGACTAATCCCTAGTTCCCAAGGATGGGCAACAGGCTTTTCAGGAGTTGTGCGGGCAATAGTCTGAATGAGTGACAGAACTTAAACCCACTTTTGGATCTCTGGGCAGGGACTAATTAGGAGAAAGTGGTTGTCAGAAAATACAAAACTGGCATTCTAAGAATCAGAGTGCAGAATGTTACATTTTTTGATCAATTAGAAGGGTTAGAGAATTTAAAAAGGGAGATTGACAGGCTGAACTTAGATATAGTGGGACTTGGTGAAGTGTAGTGGCATCAAGAGCTTGACTTCTGATTGGGTCAATACAGGTAATGCAGAAGTATGCCTAATAATGGATAAGAAATTAGGAATGAGGATAAGCTACTATGAGCAGCATAGTGAACACATTATCGTAGCCAAGATAGGGATGAAACCAACACCCACAAAAGCAGTACAAGTTTGTGTGACAGCTATCTGTGTAAAGGATGAGGGTATTAGAAGGATGTGTGATGAGTAAAGGAGATTATTCAGACAGTTAAGAGAGATGAAAATTCAATTGTGATGGGTGACTGGAATATGACAGTAAGAAAATACAGAATAAGAAAAATTGTTGGAGACAATGGTGTATAATGGATGAGACCTGGAGCCACTAAAAGGTTTCAGAATGATTATGTAATGGTAACACATAGATTTTGAAACCAGATTTTAAACTGAAAAACATTTCCAGGGGCAGAAGTGGACTATGACCACAATAATTTATTGCTTATGAACTGCAGATTAAAACTGAAGAAATCACAGAGAAAAAGGAAATTAGAGAAAATGAACCTGGATAAATTGAAACAACCAAAGCAGGATAAAGGGAATACAGATGTCTAAAAAATGAGATTGACAGAAAATGCAAAATAGCTAAGCAGGAATAGCAAGAGGAAAATGGAAGGCTTTAGAAACATGCATGGCTAGAGGAGGAAGGATAGACGCTACCTGTAGGAAAATTACAGAGACGTTTCAAGAAGCGAGAGGCAGCTATGTAAATATCAAGAGCACAGATGGCAAAACAGTACTGAGCAAAGAAGGGAAAGCTAAATGGTGGAGGAAACACATAGAAGATCTACATAAAGGAAACTAACTTGAGAACAATATTGTAGAAAGAGAAGAAGAAGTAGGTGAACATGCCATAGGAGATACAGTATTGAAAGAAGAATCTGACAGAATGTTGAAAAACGTAAGTAGATATAAGGCCTCTGGTGTAGAGGATACTCCTTCAGAATTACTGAGATCCTTAGCAGAGCCAGCAATGATAAAACTATTCCACCTGGTGTGCAAGATGTGTGACAAGAGAGATACCTTCAGACTTCACTGAGAATCTAATACTTCCATTTCCAAAGTGGACATGTGCTGATAGGCGTGAATTCTACAGAACCATTCATTTAATAAGTCATGGTTCCAATTTGTTGGTAGAAATTATTTACAGAAGTATGGAGAAACTTAGGGATGCTGAACTCAGGGAAGATCTGAGTGGGTTCTGGAGAAATGTGGTATCATGTGGTGCAATATTGACCCAATGTCTTATCTTAGAGGGCAAGTTGAAGAAAGGTACACCTACATTTACAGCATTTATAGATTTAGATGAAAATTTTGAGAACATTGACTGGACTACACTCTTTGAAATTTTAAGGGCAGCATGGATAAAATACAGGGAGTGAACGGTTATTTACAACTTTTACAGAAACCAGTCATAAGAATCGAATGACATTAAAGGGAAGCAGTAGCTTAGAAGAGAGTGAGACAGGATTCTATACTATCTCTGATATTCGATCTGTAGACTGAGCAAGCAGCAAATGAAATAAACAGGTTTGGTAAGGGACTTCAAGTTCAGGGAGGATAAGTAAAAACTTTGAGGTTTGTGATGACATTTTAATTCAGTCAGACAGAGTTGTACCCCAGCGATCATAAGCCCTCGGCAAAAATGTCAAGGCTATGTCCCCCACTCCACATCACCCCATTAGAAACTACCTTTCTGCATTTTTTCTACATATATTTAGAAAATTCTATAATTTGTAAGGTAGGTTTAATACAAATGAAGCATTATTGAAAAACGTTAGTTAAATGAGGTATATAGATGAAACGATACAATAGCCATACCATAGATGCTGCTGGCAAAGGAGTGTCTGTGAAGAGTCACTCTAACACAGGGCTCCTACAGAGGGGCATCAGTCTTTTCAGTAGTTGCAAGGGCAACAGTCTGCACGATTGACCAATCTGGTCATGTAACTTTAGCAAACATGGCCTTACTGTGCTGGTACTGTGAACAACAGAAAGGAAAGTGAAATTACAGCCATGACTTGTGCTGGTACTGTAAACAACAGAAAGGAAAGTGAAACTACAGCCATGACTTTCTTCTCCCAAGGGCATGCTGCTCTCCTTCATGATTAAATGATGATGCCATCCTCTCACATAAAATATTTGGGAGTTACAGTAGTCCCTCATTTGGATTTCTGGGCAATAACTACTCAAGAGGATGTCTTCATCAGGAGAAACAAAACTGGCTTTCTATGGGCTGGAGTGTGGAATGTTCAATCTCTTAATCAGGTAGGTACATTAGAGAATTTAAAAGGGAAATGAATTAGGTTAAGGTGAGATATAGTGGGAATTAGTGAAGTGCAGTAGTGTTAAGAACATAAGTATCAGTCAGGTCAACACAAGGGGTAAGGCAGGAGTAAGTCTAATAATGAATAAGAAAACAGAAATGTGGGTTAGGTACTGAAATGTCGCGTGACTAGGGCCTCCTGTCGGGTAGACCACTCGCCTGGTGCAAGTCTTTCGATTTGACGCCACTTTGGCGACTTGCGCGTCAATGGGGATGAAATGATGATGATTAGGACAACACAACACCCAGTCCCTGAGTGGAGAAAATCTCTGACCCAGCCGAGAATCAAACACGGGCCCTTAGGATTGACAGTCCGTCGTGCTGACATTTCAGCTACCGGGGGCGGACTGGTTAGGTACTGTGAACAGCATAATGAATGCATTATCACTGCCCTGAAAGACAAAAAACCAAGCCAACAGACCCCAAAGTGTCATAAGTTTCTATGCCAACTAGCTCCACAGATGATGAATGGATTGAAGGGAATATGAGAAGGCAAAGGAAATTAATCAGATAATTAAGTGAGATGAAACACTAATTTTGATGGGTGACTAGAATTTGGTAGTAGATAAAGGATGGAAAAAAGAGCAGGAGACAGGAAAGGAATGAAAGTGGAAGCAACCTGTTGGAATGTCACACAGAGCATAACTTAATCTTCAAAAACACTTGATGTAAGAATCCTGTAAGAAAGTTGGACACTGAAAGGTTTCAGAGTGATTATATAATGATAATACAGGTTTCAAAACCAGATTTTAAACTGTAAAACATATCAAGAGGAGGATGTAGAAAATAACTTATTGGTTTTGAACTGCAGACTAAAACTGAAGCAACTGCAAAAAGTAGTTAAGGACATGGTACCTAAATGAACTGAAGCAACCAGAGGTCTTTGAGTATTTCAGGGGGAATGCTAGGCAATGTTTGCCTGTAACAAGGGAAACGAATATTATACAAAACAAATAGCTAGTTTTGAAAGGGAGGAGGAAATGATGAAGATGAGATGGGAGATTTGGTAATTCGAGAAGAATTTGACAGAGCAATGAAAGAGCAGATGACATTACTGCAGAATTATAAGAGATTCTTGGGAGGGCCAGCCATGACAAAATTATTCTACCCAGTGTGCAAGATATTTAGCAGAGGCAAAATACACTCAGATTTAAGGAAGAATACAATAACACCAATTCCTAAGATAGCAGGTGCTGATAGGTGTAAATATTACAAAACCATAAGTGATGTTTGCAAAATACAGATGTGAATTATTTACACAGAAATTGGAAGACTAGCAGAGCCGGATCTTGGAGAAGAACTTTTTAGGTTCCAGAGAAATACTGAAATGCAGAAGGCAATACTGAAGCTACAATTTATGTTATAAGATATGATAAGGTAAGGCAAAACTATGTTTATAACATTTTGAGAAAGTTTTTGACAATGGGGACTGGGCTCCACTCTTTGAAATTTTAAAGGTAACAAGGATAAAATAAAGAAACCAAAAGACCGTTTCTGTAACTTATACAGAAAATTGACAGCACTTATAAGACTCAAAGGAAATGAAACCAGTAGTCAAGAAGGGAGTGAGACAGGGGCACAACCTATCCCCAATGTTATTTAGTCTGTTCACTGAGCAAGCTGTGAAGGAAACCAAAGAGAAATTTTGAAAAGGAATTGAAGTTCAGGAATACAACATACTAACTATTGTGGTTTGCTGATGACATTGTAAATCTGCCAGAAATGGCTAATGAATTGGAAGAGCAGTTCAGTGGACTGGATTCTGTCTTCAAAAGAGATTATGAGATGAACATCAATAAAAATAAAACAAGGACAATAGAATGTAGTCAAAGTTAATCGTGTGATCTTGGGGAAATGAGATTATGGAATGAGACACTAAAATTAGTACATGAGTTTTCTTATTTAGGCAGAAAAATAAATGATTGTAGTCAAAGAATGGGAGACATAAGATGCACACTGGCAATACAATGAAAAGCTTTCCTGAAAAGTGGACTTTGTTAATATCTAATATAGACCTAAGTGTTATGATGTCTTTTCTGAGGGTATTTGTTTGGAGTGTTGCCTGGTATGGAATTGAAATGTGGACAAAAGGCAGTTTAGGCAAGAAGAAGACAGAAACTTTTGAAATGTCATGCTGTAGAAGAATGCTGGAGATTAGATAGGTAGATTGAATAACAAATAAACTGAAGTTGGGAAAAAAGAAATTGAGGTGCAACTAAACTAAAAGAAGGGATTGGTTGGTATGAAACATCTACATCTATGTCTATACCTACACTCTGCAAACCACTGTGAAGTGGATGGCAGAGGGTACATCCTACTGTATCCATTATTAGGGCTTTTTCCCATTCCATTCACATATGGAGCATAGGAAGAATGATTGTCCAAATGTCTGTTTGAGATGTAATTAATCTAATCTTCTCCCCACAATCCCTATGGGAGCAATATATAGGGGGATTTAGTATATTACTAGAGTCATCATTTAAAACTAATTCTTTTAACTTTTGTTGGGAGACTTTCTCAGGGTAGTTTCCATCAATCTTCAAGAATCTGCAAATTCAGTTCTTTCAACACCTCTGTGAAACTGCCCTGTGAATCAAGCAAACCTGTTACCATTCATGCTGTTCTCATTCCACACACAATATCTACATATGCCGTTGAATGTGCCACCACAAGTATGTCTTTGTACACCATATAGTTCAAGAGATATGATATCATAAACACTGAGATGTGTGACAAAATGCTACATCATGCATGAAATTTGCAGTAGGGCTAGGTGAAAACAATAACCATGAATAGGCATTGCCACAGAGACATTTAAAAAATTGCATTGTAGACATATGGAGCAGCTGTTCTTATACATTTGTACATCATGCATATTTCTTTGTCCAATTGTTCTAGGGTGTATTCATGAATACGTGGAAATGAAATATTTTCGATATTACATTGCAAACATACATAACTTTTTTTCCATTTTAATAGGAAATTTTGAGTATGAATACCCAGGCAAGTCAGGTCTGTCTGTTAGTTGAAAATAAAAGAAAAAGGGCGACAGATAAGTCTTTAGAACATATCCCTTGAACAAAATTATGTTTTTGTCATAATTTTAGTCTCCATTCATTTGTTTTGAGTGAAGCAAACTCATTGCTTAGGTCATTGAAGTTATATTTAGCAGCTTTGTCATATTCTGTAATCAAGGTAACTGAATCTGACAGTCTACTTCACCTATATTTCACCTAAAATGGTTTTTTAACAACATGTTTCATTTGCTGAAACTGCATTGACAAGATGCTGCAGTTACTGGAATTTTTATAAACATGCTCAAAGCTATTTCTGGAAATGTAATTGGACAGATAAAAAAATCTACTCACTAAGTGGTGGCAGGAGAAAACATGCATAAAGGTTAAGGAAATGTGCAAGCTGTCAGAATCAGTGATTCCTTGTTCTGGCAGAAGGTTTGAAGGGAAGGAGAAGGAAAGGGAATGAAGGAAAACTACTGGCATGGTTCAGGAAATGGGGAGAGCTATGGAAAATTCACCCAGTGCCACATGTCAAGGGAGACTGACTGCACAGAATAAAAAGGAAAAACTGATTGCTGGGGATGAGATTTGGAATCCTGGGAAGGTTGAAGGTAGGGTAATAAGCAAGGCAGAGATTACTGATGAAACATCATGTAACAGCTTACAAGAGCAAAAAGATAACTGCATTATGTAAGGTAGACATGTGAGGTGGAAAATGGGGGGGGGGGGGGGGCGATAGGCTGGTCACAAAATAAAAGATATATAAAACTAAAAAGAAATTAATATAAATTAATGTCAGGTGGCTGATAAGAGCCAAGAACATGTTGTAAAGCCGGTTCCCACTTAAGTTATTCTGAGAAACTGATGTTTTGGGGGGGGGGGGGGGGGGATTCAGATGATGTGGTGAAATAGGAACTGAGATCACAACTGCTGCCTTGTTGTAGGACATACCCTGCAACAGTTACATTGTCTGTTACATTGTCTGTTACCAGTACACACCCTCTGCACATGTTCATCCAAACTGATAAGTTGATGGTAGACATATCAATATAGAAGGCCAAACTGTGTTTACATACCTGGTACATGAGATGTGTCATTTCACAAGTGGCTCTTCAGTATACACCTCTGTGCACATTCATGCAAAATGATAACTTCATGGTGGACATATCAGTGTAGAAGAGCAGACAGTGTTTACATACAGCTGGTACATGACATGTCATTTCACTAGTGGCTCTCCCTTTGATAGTATATGTTTTGCCAGTTATGGGGGTGGTATAGGTGGTGGTAAGAGGGTGCATGGAGCAAGTCTTACAGCAGGGATGGTTAGTGAGGTAGGAGCCAGAGGGTAGGGAAATGGGTGCAGAAGGAGCAACCAAAATACTGAGGAAACTAGGTGGAGGAAGGGGATGGGAGGGGGGGGGGACAAAAAGTTATTCTAAGTGTGGTTGAAAAAATGTCAGACAGAATGGACTTCATTTCAGGCCATGATTTTAGGAAGGTGCCTAGTTGAATAGCTAATTAATACATTGAAGACGAGAACAGTATTGAGTGACAATAGGTGTACTCCTCAGTTGGATTTTGGAGGGAACAGCAGTACCAGGATTGGAAGTGAAGTCCTAGTAAATCTGATTCTGAGCTAGGCTGTAGGGGTTTCTGTGAGGTGAGAATGGTCGTGTATTGCTGTAAAGAGCTCTGCACCTGGACAAGTACATTTGCCTCGAATTCCAAGGCTGTATGGCATGGAATGTTTGACACATAAAGTGTCGTCAGAATGCAAGTACTGTTGCTTGTTACTAGGTTTAACATGATCAGAAGTTTTTTTGTTGATCCTAAGTGAGATACTCTCTTTCAAATTCTCAAGGTGGCAGGGGTAAAATACAGGGAGCGAAAAGTTATTTACAATTTGTACAGAAACCAGATGGCAGTTATAAGAGTCGAGGGACATGAAAGGGAAGCAGTGGTTGGGAAGGGAGTGAGGCAGGGTTGTAGCCTACCCCCAATGTTATTCAATCTCCATATTGAGCAAGCAGTGAAGGAAACAAAAGAAAAATTTGGAGTAGGTATTAAAATCCATGGAGAAGAAATAAAAACTTTGAGGTTCGCCGATGACATTGTAATTCTGTCAGAGACAGCAAAGGACTTGGAAGAGCAGTTGAACGGAATGGATAGTGTCTTGAAAGGAGGATATAAGATGATCATCAAAAAAAGCAAAACAAGGATAATGGAATGTAGTCGAATTAAATCGGGTGATGCTGAGGGAATTAGATTAGGAAATGAGACGCTTAAAGTAGTAAAGGAGTTTTGCTATTTGGGGAGCAAAATAACTGATCGTGGTTGAAGTACAGAGGATATAAAATGCAGACTGGCAATGGCAAGGAAAGCATTTCTGAAGAAGAGAAATTTGTTAACATCGAGTATAGGTTTAAGTGTCAGGAAGTTGTTTCTGAAAGCATTTGTATGGAGTGTAGCCATGTATGGAAGTGAAACATGGACAATAAATAGTTTGGACAAGAAGAGAATAGAAACTTTCTAAATGTGGTGCTACAGAAGAATGCTGAAGATTAGATGGGTAGATCACATAACTAATGAGGAGGTATTGAATAGATTTGGGGAGAAGAGGAGTTGGTGGCAAAACTTGACTAGAAGAAGGGATCGGTTGGTAGGACATGTTCTGAGGCATCAAAGGATCACCAATTTAGTATTGGAGGGCAGCGTGGAGGGTAAAAATCGTAGAGGGAGACCAAGAGATGAATACACTAAACAGATTCAGAAGGATGTAGGTTGCAGTAGGTACTGGGAGATGAAGAAGCTTGCACAGGATAGAGTAGCATGGAGAGCTGCATCAAACCAGTCTCGGGACTGAAGACCACAACAACAACAACCCAAGGATTTCTACTAGCCCTCGTCTTTTTACCTACTTGATCCTCTGCTGCTTTCACTACTTCATCCCTCAAAGCTATCCATTCTTCTTCTATTGTATTTCTTTCCCCCATTCCTGTCAATTGTTCCCTTATGCTGTCCCTGAAACTCTGTACAACCTCTGGTTTAGTCAGTTTATCCAGGTCCCATCTCCTTAAATTCTCACCTTTTTGCAGATTCTTCAGTTTTAATCTACAGTTCATAACCAATAGGTTGTGGTCAGAGCCCACATTTGCCCCTGGAAATGTCCTACGAGTTAAAACCTGGTTCCTAAATCTCTGTCTTACCACTATATAATCTATCTGAAACCTGTCAGTATCTCCAGGCTTCTTCCATGTATACAACCTTCTTTCATGATTCTTGAACCAAGTGTTAGCTATGATTAATTTGTGCTTTGTGCAAAATTCTACCAGGTGCCTTCCTCTTTCATTTCTTACCCCCTATCCATATTCACCTGCTATGTTTCCTTCTCTCCCTTTTCCTACAATCGAATGTCAGCCACCCATGACTATTAAACTTTTGTCTCCTTTCACTATCTGAATAATTTCTTTTATCTTATCATACATTTCATCAATGTATAATAAGCTGAAATGAGAACAGTATATTGTACAGACACTAAAACACTTGTTATCAGCAACATTTTCCTTGATAATTATGTCATGTCTTAAAAACATTACTTTCTTGAAATCAGTTACTTTGGCTGTTTCCTTTCTAGGATGACATGTCAATTTGAGAGATAGTCTTCATGGCACTGAGAAGAACAGTGATACCCATATTCCAAGAATAGTGTGTCATGTCATTTTCAAACAGCTGGAAATTATGATCATAATTTCGTAAAACACCGACAGAAAAAAATTTCATTAGCAAGAAGGAGTTGTACAATGTAAATGTAAGTTGGCAGACATTTCTACATTGGAAAAGTGATGTCTGTTTTGATTTTGTGCCAGTCACATAAGAGTGGTACTAGTAGCACCACTATGAGAATGCAAATGAGGTTCACTTTAAATAAATACTGTAACAGTTGAGAGCATTACTTACCTTTGGGATTGGATGTGGTGAGTTGATGTTAGTCAAAAATGCCTTCAAAGTGACAAAGATGCCAATATCAACACCTCAATTAGTTTGAATGACTTCATGTGCTAGAGCTACAAGAAGCTTTATTTTCGTTCTGTGATACTGCAGAAAGTCTTGACAGGAATGTAGCCATTTTACACAATTGCTAGCAGTGATGGACACGAGAATGTAGTCACAAGAAAACCAGGCTCCAGATGGCCACTTGGCACAAGTGGGAAGACCATTGTGTTACACCGTCCGGGTTATCTGGATACTTCCCACCAACACCAACGTATCCGAACTCCGGAGATGGGAACTTGCCCTTCAGTATATCCTCTCTTCTCGTCATCCGCCAGGCCTCAATCTCCGCTAATTTCAAGTTGCCGCCACTCATACCTCACCTGTCTTTCAACAACTTCTTTGCCTCTACACTTCTGCCTCGACTGACATCTCTGCCCAAACTCTTTGTCTTTAAATATGTCTGCTTGTGTCTGTATGTGTGGATGGATATGTGTGTGTGTGCGAGTGTATACCTGTCCTTTTTTCCCCCTAAGGTAAGTCTTTCCGCTCCCGGGATTGGAATGACTCCTTACCCTCTCCCTTAAAACCCACTTCCTTTCGTCTTCCCCTCTCCTTCCCTCTTTCCTGATGAGGCAACAGTTTGTTGCGAAAGCTTGAATTTTGTGTGTATGTTTGTGTTTGTTTGTGTGTCTATCGACCTGCCAGCGCTTTCGTTCGGTAAGTCACCTCATCTTTGTTTTTATATATAATATTTCCCATGTGGAATGTTTCCTTCTATTATATTGATATCATTATTTTACAGATTATAATGACATGATTCCAAATGAAATGAAAAATTTATTTTATGTCAAAGGCATTGGCAGAAATTTGATTAGCTATGCTAAAGTAACAGAAAAACATGAAATTGTATCTTTAGGCAATATCTCAAAGGTTTTTAATAAAGACTATAATTTAATTGTGATTGCTTAGGAAGAAGATAGGCTGTGTAAAATGACAAGCAAAATTAACAAGAAAGAGATTAATGTAGATAGTGTCAGTGATGTGGATAGCTTGTAGTAAAGGACAAATGGCATTGTACACTTGGACATGTAAATTTTAATTATTTGAATATGTTGTGTAAACACCAGTTAGCAGATGGACTGCCAATGAATTTAGATCCAAAATTTATCGTGTATGTATTGAAAGCAAATACACAATTTATCTTTTGAAAATAATAGAAGCAAAGCAACAGAAACATTAGAGATTATTCATAGTGATCTGAATGGACCTCACTCAACTCAAGGTTTGCTGGGGAAAGATATTTTCTCACTTTTATTGATGATTAGAATAAAACAGACAGAGTCTACATGTTATCTAAAAATCAAGTTTATGATTGTTTTGTGCAATATGTTAATGAAATTGAAAATTTAACTGAGAAAACTGTTAAGAAATTGAGATGTGAAAATGGGAAAGAATATTTAAATGTATATGTGTGTCATTTTACAAGTCAGAAAGGAATCACTTTAAATGCATGTCCTCCCTGTGTACATAAATTAAATGGTACAGCTGAAAGATAAAACAAATCTGTTATTGATATGTCAAGATGCCTGTCAGCTGAAGTGAGAGAAAATAAGAGATTTTGGCCTGAAGTGGTTTTTGCAGCTGCATCCTTTAAAAGCAGAACTTTAGCTAATATTATTGAAAGAAAAACTTGTGCAATATTGTTTTGGAAGAAACCTAATGTTGAACATTTTAAGTTCTATGGAATTTGGGTCTTTGTATGAGTGTCAGAGCAACTTATAAAGTTAAAGTGAGGTCATTAAGTAGACTTGGGAATTTTAATAGGGTACAGTGAAGTTGGATAAAGAGTACTGATTAACAACAAAGTTGTCATTGCGAGATATGTTTATACTGTGGAAAATAATGTCAGATGTATTGATATTAGGGACTCTGATTGAGGGAGTGAATATTTTAGTGATTCTGAGTGCAAAAGCATAGAAAATAGATCAGTATATGAGCAAGTGGAAGAAAAAGGTATCAAAGGGTGTCCAAGCAATTATAAATAAAAACAGGAACAAGAGTTGAAAAGGTCAGCCAGAAAACACAGAGTGCCTGATATATTTAATTATTATGTCATGACTAACTCCATTTATGTAAACTTCTAACAGTACACAAAATTTTGAGGAGACAACGAATAGCAACAAGTCAGAAATTGGAAGTGAGCAAGGGATAAGAAAATCAGAAGTTTAAATAAGAATAAAACCTGGAAACGAATAACTAAACAAGTGAATGTAAAGTTCTTGATGCAAAGTCTGAGAAGTCTGTTAAAACTCAGGGGCACCCAATACTGAACATTTTAATTATTTATTATTAACCTTACTAAAAATTCAAAGTAAATGGAAGCACATTGCCATTCTGTGAATGAATGTTATATGAATGGAACTATAGACATTTGTAAAGCAGATTCAGAAAGCAATGTAGCAGATATTTTTACCAAATCTTTGAGCAAGGATAATCTGTAAAATTTTGATAAATATTGAATGTAATTTGATTGCGATATAACTGTAAGATGTATTGGAATGTGTTATATTTATATCAATAGTTTTGACTGTGTTGACAGGGATCTGAACAATCAGTATTATATTTTTACTACACAACATTTAGTCCATTATTTCCATCCCATGAATGTGTTCACTGTGTAAAGAGAGATGTATTTGTATTTTCCTTTTTCTAAATAAATATTCTTAACAATCATTATTATCTTCTTTTCCTATTGTAATTATTCATGTGTGTCCACATAAATTTATCATGGGGCGAGGGGGGGGAGGGGAGAGTTCAACATTGCCATTTTTGTTCAAACAAATTTCAGGCTTGCAGCCTGTCATCGTTCAAGCCCGAAATTTGTTTGAACAGTCAATTCGCCGGGAAAATTTTAAAATTCACATTGCCATTTTTGATATAAATGAGGTTAGTCGATATTGAGACGTGTCATGCCATGAAGCTAAATTTTGTACATGACACAAGAAACTTATTATGTCCCCGAAAATTGGTAGTTAATGGAAAATCTCATATAAAGAAGTGAAGCAAATACTAACAAAGAGATAGAGGGGCTGGCCAGTACTTACCTCAGCTCAGTACAGCCGATAGATACACATAAAACAGAACTGAAAATTTATGTTCCTAGCTTTCGGAACAAATGTTCCTTCATCGGGGAGGAGAGAGGGGAAAGAAAGGGAAGAAGGGAAAGGAGATTAAGTTACTCACAACCCAGGTTATGAAGCAACAGGGAAAGGAAAATAGGGAGGGTAGCAAGGATGGAGGCATGGTTGTCAGAGGGAAGCCAAAGATATTCTACCGTAAGTACTGTGCCAGCTTCAAACATGCATACATTAGCCATTCACGCAGCTTTTCATCTTTTCATCCTACATAGTTGTGTTTATCTTTATAATATATATCTCTTTACTTCTGTATTCTGCATTTACTTTATTACGGAACAATTCCATTTTTTGCAGAAATACCTCAAACTTTTCTGGTAGGGAATGGTATACCACAGCCACTATCAAATTTAATTTGGGAATTTTTATCACTGCTGTCTCCAAGACTTTTCACAACTTTGATGTGTAATATTTGCTATGTTAGTAACTTCTATATCATCTTTGGCCAGTGTGTGGATTCCCCCATAGTGGCTAATTGGTTTATAATAGCAGTCAACCAGAGATAAATGTTGTAGGGAAACAAATTATGTTAAGGTATTATCAAGCTAGTACTCAGAAAGACACATTACAGTAATCTCTTTTAGTTCATGGATTATTAGCATATTTAAATCTTCAACTTTTCTGTGTAGGGCCTGAACATTTTTGTGAAAGATCTTCACCCCTGAAGTTGAGGGAATATCTACACTACCACTTACCTTCATAGCTTCTGGCAATAAAAAATCCCCTTGAATAACTTAGCTGTCTCATGTTCCTTCTAACTGGCTATGCTGAACCATCTCCCACTGCTGGGGTGGTTGCAGTTTCTGTTGGTGAGGTTGGTGTTAGTCCTTGTGACATTGTTGCTATTGAAGTTTCTTCTGATGCGTAGATGGTTTCAATTGAGGTTGCAGGTTTTGTAACAGCATGTGATTTTTCAATCATTGGGACGTTATTTTAAGACAAATGAAACAGATTTTTAGATGTACTGATTGACATCTTGAACTTCTCTTTCCTCTGTGTAGTTTGTTAGCTCTAGATTGTTGTTAATTTTTCAGATATCTTCTTTTCTATTACCCTGAACCTCTGACCATTTGTAGTCCGCAATGTTCCGGTTACTGTCTTTCCTATGCTTTAGGCTTTTTTTCCCACTGATCAGTTATAGTTTGTACTGTTTTAGTGATTGTCTTTGCTATGCCTTCTGCTTTCTCCTTTGTTATTTTCATGCCCATAGTTGTCTAAGACTTAATTAACACTTGGGATTCTTACTTTGTTATCACTAATAAGTAAAAAGTGTGTTTCAGACATCTGTTTCTTTCCATCTCTGTTTAAATGGAAGCCTTGTAAAGTAATATTGTTTCAACCTAATGCTTCCATTTAAATATTAACAGCAATTCTCCATTTGCTTTCATTTCTTAACTCATTGATTTTCTGTACCATATGCAATTTGTTCCCTCTGGTTTTTAGTTTAGATGTCGTACGACATGTCACTTTGGGATAGGATGGATTATTACATTCATTTTATGGCTAAGTTTCAGTACAGTTTCTAATGCTTTTTAACCTAATGCAGCTGATTTCATATGATCTATAAATAAAGAAGATAACTCATTGAAAACCAGAAGTGCTGTCTCATCAAAAGGTACAGAACATTCCTAGCTTTCAGATTGAAATTCATTCCTACCTTTCGGTGAGTCATTTCCTTTATTCCCTAATAATTCGTAATTCTCAACCAGAACTTTCCACACACTATTCTACAGCTGATTTCAAGGAATTCACATCAGCAAATTCATTTTGAAGTACTTTGTACAACTGTGGATCATCAACAGTGTTCTCTCAGATGTGCATATAAGTAATCTTATAAAGCTTAACCCCCCATGAACCATGGACCTTGGCTTGGTGGGGAGGCATGCATGCCTCAACGATACAGATAGCCGTACCGTAGGTGCAATCACAATGGAGGGGTATCTGCTGAGAGGCCAGACAAACATGTGGTTCCTGAAGAGGGGCAGCAGCCTTTTCAGTAGTTGCAGGGGCAACTGTCTGGATGATGCATACATTAGCTATTCTCGCATCTTTTCATCTTTTCATCCTACATAGTTGTGTTTATCTTTATACTATATACCTCTTTACTTCTGTATGCATCCTCTTTGGTTTGAAGCTGGCACAGTACTTACAGTAGAATATCTTTGGCTTCCCTCTGACAACCTTGCCTCCATCCTTGCTACCCTCCCTATTTTCCTTTCCCTGTTGCTTCATTACCTGGGTTGTGAGTAACTGAATCTCCTTTCCCTTCTTCCCTTTCTTTCCCCTCTCTCCTCCCCGATGAAGGAACATTTGTTCTGAAAGCTAGGAACATAAATTTTCAGTTCTGTTTTATGTGCATCTATCGGTTGTACTGAGCTGAGGTAAGTACTGGCCAGCCCCTCTATCTCTTTGTTAGTATTTGTTTCACATCTTTATATGAGATTTTCCATTAATCATTTAGATCACCTATATGGTCCACATCCTACATTGTTTTGTCCCTTTTGTTAGCTATCACTTACGTCTGTCATCTTAACACTTTCTCTTCTTCAGTGTTTTATATATACATAAATAAATATTTTCGTCACCAACTGTGCTAGTTTCATCTTCCTCGTATTATCTTGTTCCGTTTATAGTCCTCTTCTCTTTTTTATTTATTGATTTATTTATTCAACATTCCATAGTTTAAACGTTTGTTATTCGCTGTTTCCCAGCCAACAATCACTGTCAACAATCTCTTCCACACCTACCAGTATCATCCATTTCCGTCAATTTCTTGTTGCTGGCGATATTTTTGTGCCATTGGCTATCTTTCTCTGCCACAAGAACATTTTTTTGGGACATTTCTGTGCCACACGCGATCTTTTTTGCGGCACGCGCGATCATTTTTGCGGCACGCGCGATCGCTTTTGCGGCACGCGCAATCTTTTTTCGCCACTCGCTATCTCTGTTTTTGAGCAACGTGTGTTCTTTTCCCCTGATCTGGACATACTTGCTTGGTCTGGTTAACTTTTTCCGTATTTTTCTTATTTAGTGGTCTTCCTTTGGTACTGAACATTACCAACACAATTTCTTTCCTTCTCGTCCTTCCCTCCGTGTTTCATTCCTTCTTATGATTACTATTTCAACTTTAGTTATTTAATTTCCCTACCCACCAGTTACCCACTATGTACCCTAATCCTATACTACATTATTTACATTCATTCCGGAAACATGCATTCACCGTAGCCAAACTGCAATCCCACATACTTTTCCTCCAGTCCTGCTTAACCTTTGGAATTACCCCTAAAGGGCTTACCTTAAAAGTTCCCATCTCTGGGTGTAATTCCTCCTTCCACCAGTCTCTCCTGGACTTCCAGAACCTTCAATCCTTAGCCCTTACCCAACTTGTCCTGGATCTCTACACTACTTCATGTAACCACCACTCCCAACAGCTCCTATCTCTCTTCAAAGTCCTCCACCTCTCAAACCCTCGCTTGGAGAACACACTCAGGAACATCATCCTAGAAGCCAGCTACAAACTTGAGTTCCATGCCACACACCACCTGAAAAAACTATCCACAGTGCTAGTGCAACACCTAAGAAGTGGGGTCCCTCTCCCTATCCCTCACAAACACCAACCACAACAGAACCTTCAACAAACCCCCCTCATAGCCAACAAACCTAGCCTAGCCACCCTACTCAATCTCCCCATCCCAGCACATACCCCACACAGACCAAATCTCAACTATAACCACAGTCAAATGCCGCATATCACCAGTCCCAATTCAGTCCTAAACCTCTCATCCAGATCCCTCTCTCCACCAGAGACATCTGTTCTATCAAAAGGCTTAACCTTTAGCCCCACACCTAAATTCAACCACACTGCCCTGGTTAAAGATCTCCTCTCATTCACCCCGAACCTCAACTGGAAATATCACTTCACTAACCAAACACAGCCCCCAAATACTAGACCCAGCGTTAAATCCTGTCTAGAACAGTTCTGATTGCCTTCTCAAAGGGATTCTCCTCCCCTCCCCCAAAACCATCCCTTGCAGACATTTCAGGAATTCCTCATATCCAGTGTTGCCTCCCAGTCCTTCTTGAAGAACATCCCGACAACCCCCAACATCACCCCAGCTGAATCCCGTGCCACTAAGGAGCTGAAAATAGACCGCTCTATTGTCATCCTCCCGGCGGATAAAGGCTCCACAACAGTCGTACTTGACCGTGTGGAGTATGTGGCAGAAGGACTGCGTCAACTCTCTGACACCCCAACCTACAAAGCTGTTACCCAGGACCCCATTCTCTCCATCCAGACTGAGCTGCAAAAAATCCTAAAAATCCAAGGTCCCTCACAAGGCCTCACAACGGCTTCCATAGACTTACTCACTCCACCTGAGCCACGTACCCCTACCTTCTACCTATTACCCAAAATCCACAAAGAGAACCATCCTGGCCGTCCCATTGTAGCAGGCTTCAAAGCCCCAACCGAACGTATCTCAGCTCTGGTAGACCAGCACCTACAACCTATCACTCGCAGACTCCCATCCTACATCAAAGACACAAACCACTTCCTAGAATGCCTCAAATCCATTCCCACTCCTCTCCCACCTGAAACCTTTCTTGTCACCGTAGACGCTACACCCCTTTACACAAACATCCCACATACCCATGGTCTCTCTGCCCTTGAGCACTACCTCTCCCAACGCATACCCGAAGATCTTCCAAAAACCTCGTTCCTTATCACACTTACCAACTTCATCCTCACCCATAATTACTTCACTTTTGAAGGCCAGACCTACAAACAAATCAGGGGAACGGCCATGGGAACCAGGATGGCTCCATCCTATGCCAACCTGTTCATGGGCCGCATGGAGGAGGCTTTCCTGAAGACCCAACAGCTGCTTCCCCTGGCCTGGTACAGGTTTATAGATGACATCTTTGTGGTCTGGACTCATGGTGAAGAAACTCCTTAATTTCACCCATAACCTCAACTCCTTTTCGAATCTGAATTTCACCTGGTCCTTCTCCAAAACCCAAGCCACCTTCCTGGATGTTGACCTTCATCTTGTTGAAGCTCACATCCACACCTCTGTCCATATCAAACCCACAAACAAACAACAGTACCTTCACTTTGATAGCTGCCATCCTTTCCACATCAAACGCTCCCTTCCCTACAGCCTAGGTATTCGTGGCAAACGTATCTGCTCCAGTGATGAATCCCTCAACAATTACACCAATAACCTCACCAGTGCTTTCCTCTCCCGCAACTATCCTGCAGACCTTGTCCACAAGCAGATTTCCCAACCAATACATTCCTCCCCGTCCAACAACAATGTTCCTACCCCCAAACCACACAGAAGCATCCCCTTGTCACCCAGTATTATCCTGGCCTCGAAAACATCAACAAATTACTCCGCCAGGGATGTGACTTTCTCAAGTCAACTCCTGAAATGAGATCATCCCTTGACAAAATTCTCCCCACACCACCCAGAGTTGCCTTTCGTCGCCCCCGTAACCTCCGTAACATCCTTGTTAAACCCTACAACATTCCAAAACTACCTTCTCCACCCAGCGGTTCCTACCCCTGTAACCGACCCCGCTGCAAAACCTGCCCCATGCATCCCCCCACAACCACCTACTCCAGCCCCGCTACTGGTAAAACATACACAATTCAAGGCAGGGCTATGTGTGAAACTACACGTCATTTATCAACTGACATGCCTGCACTGCACAGCCTTTTACATCGGCATGACAACAACTAAACTGGCTGAACGCATGAACGGACACAAACGAACTGTCCACCTAGGAGATGCCCAATACCCAGTAGCGGAGCATGCCCTCCAGCATAATTCCAGGGACCTAGGAACCTGCTACACCGTATGTGCCATTTGGCTTCTCCCACCCAACACCAGTCCCTCTGAACTGCGGAGATGGGAACTTGCACTCCAACACATACTTTCATCCCGTCATCCCCCTGGACTGAACCTACGTTAAACCACCTCACTCCCATTCACTCTTCAGTCTTCTCCTCTTTCCCTTTCCTCTTAGCCATTCACGCATCTTTTCATCTTTTCATCCTACATAGTTGTGTTTATCTTTATACTATATACCTCTTTACTTCTGTATGCATCCTCTTTGGTTTGAAGCTGGCACAGTACTTACAGTAGAATATCTTTGGCTTCCCTCTGACAACCATGCCTCCATCCTTGCTACCCTCCCTATTTTCCTTTCCCTGTTGCTTCATAACCTGGGTTGTGAGTAAATGAATCTCCTTTCCCTTCTTCCCTTTCTTTCCCCTCTCTCCTCCCCGATGAAGAAACATTTGTTCCGAAAGTTAGGAACATAAATTTTCAGTTCTGTTTTATGTGTATCTGTCGGCTGTACTGAGCTGAGGTAAGTACTGGCCAGCCCCTCTATCTCTTTGTTAAAATTGGTAGTTATTACAAAATATGTAAACAGAAACTCTGAACTCCAGATCATAAGGGCACAGCAGGGGGAGGGGCTCGGTAAGCTCCCCTTCATCAGGATGTCTGAGTGTTTGCTACATACTTAATAGTATCTCCAGTGCCACACTTGAGCAACATGTTTGCAGTATAGATCCATTGCATATGAGTATAAAAAGAAAATGAATAAGAATAAAAAAGGATATTTGCAAGTCTGCGAACGTTACTTGCAGGAAGGGAGAGAATCTCGGGAAAACAGATGATGCTGTTGTGGTTCAAATTATCTTAAGCTTTATTTTTGTTGTTGTTGTTGTGGTCTTCAGTCTTGAGACTCGTTTGATGCAGCTCTCCATGCTAATCCATCCTGTGCAAGCTCCTTCATCTCCCAGTACCTACTGCAACCTACATCCTTCTGAATCTGCTTAGTGTATTCATCTCTTGGTTTCCATTTAAGATTTTTGCCCTCCACGCTGCCCTCTAATGCTAAATTTGTGACCCCTTGATGCCTCAGGACATGCCCTACCAACCGATCCCTTCTTCTAGTCAAGTTGGGCCACAAACTTCTCTTCTCCCCAATCCTATTCAATACCTCCTCATTGGTTACATGATCTACCCACCTAATCTTCAACAATCTTATGTAGCACCACATTTCGAAAGCTTCTATTCTCTTCTTGTCCAAACTATTTATTGTCCATGCTTCACTTCCATACATGGCAACACTCCATACAAATACTTTCAGAAACAACTTCATGACACTTAAATCTATGCTCGATGTTAACAAATTTCTCTTCTTTAGAGATGCTTTCCTTGCCATTGCCAGTCTATATTTTATATCCTCTCTACTTCGACCATCATCAGTTATTTTGCTCCCCTAATAGCAAAACTCCTTTACTACTTTAAGTGTCTCATTTCCTAATCTAATTCCTTCAGCATCACCCGACTTAATTCGACTACATTCCATTATCCTTGTTTTATTTTTGTTGATCTTCATCTTATATCCTCCTTTCAAGACACTGTCCATTCCGTTCAACAGCTCTTCCAAGTCCTTTGCTGTCTCTGACAGAATTACAATGTCATCGGCAAACCTCAAAGTTTTTATTTCTTCTCCCTGGATTTTAATACCTATGCCAAATTTTTCTTTTGTTTCCTTTACTGCTTGCTCAATATACAGATTGAATAACATTGAGGAGAGACTACAACCCTGTCTCACTCCCTTCCCAACCACTGCTTCCCTTTCATGTCGCTTGACTCTTATAACTGCCATCTGGTTTCTGTACAAATTGTTAATAGCCTTTCGCTCCCTGTATTTTACCCCTGCCACCTTTAGAATTTGGAAGAGAGTATTCCAGTCAACATTGTCAAAAGCTTTCTCTAAGTCTACAAATGCTAGAAACGTAGGTTTGCCTTTCCTTAATCTTTCTTCTACGATAAGTCGTAAGATCAGTATTGCCTCACGTGTTCCAACATTTCTACGGAATCCAGACTGATCTTCCCTGAGGTCAGCTTCTACCAGTTTTTCCATTCATCTGTAAATAATTCGCATTAGTATTTTGCAGCTGTGGTTTATTAAACTGATAGTTCAGTAATTTTCACATCTGTCAACACCTGCTTTCTTTGGGATTGGAATTATTATATTCTTCTTGAAGTCTGAGGGTGTTTCGCCTGTCTCGTATATCTTGCTCACCAGATGGTAGAGTTTTGTCAGGACTGGCTCTCCCAAGGCCGTCAGTAGTTCTAATGGAATGTTGTCTACTCCCGGGGCCTTGTTTCGACTCAGGTCTTTCAGTGCTCTGTCAAACTCTTCACGCAGTATCGTATCTCCCATTTCATCTTCATCTATATCCTCATCCATTTCCATAATATTGTCCTCTAGTACATCGACCTTGTATAGACCCTCTATATACTCCTTCCATCTTTCTGCTTTCCCTTCTTCGCTTAGAACTGGGTTTCCATCTGAGCTCTTGATATTCATACAAGTGGCTCTCTTTTCTCCAAAGGTCTCTTTAATTTTCCTGTAGGCAGTATCTAACTTATCCCTAGTGAGATAAGCCTCACATCCTTACATTTGGCTTCTAGCCATGCCTGCTTAGCCATTTTGCACTTCCTGTCAATCTCATTTTTGAGACGTTTGTATTCCTTTTTGCCTGCTTCATTTACTGCATTTTTATATTTTCTCCTTTCATCAATTAAATTCAATATTTCTTCTGTTACCCAAGGATTTCTACTAGCCTCATCTTTTTACCTACTTGATCCTCTGCTGCCTTCACTACTTCATCCCTCAAAGCTACCCATTCTTCTTCTACTGTATTTCTTTCCCCCATTCCTGTCAATTGTTCCCTTATGCTCTCCCTGAAACTCTGTACAACCTCTGGTTTAGTCAGTTTATCCAGGTCCCATCTCCTTAAATTGCCACCTTTTTGCAGTTTCTTCAGTTTTAATCCACAGTTCATAACCAATAGGTTATGGTCAGAGTCCACATCTGCCCCTGGAAATGTCCTACAATGTAAAATCTGGTTCCTAAATCTCTGTCTTACCATTATATAATCTGTCTGATACCTTTTAGTACCTTCAGGATTCTTCCATGGATACAACCTTCTTTCATGATTCTTGAACCAAGTGTTAGCTATGATTAAGTTATGCTATGTGCAAAATTCTACCAGACGGCTTCCTCTTTCATTTCTTAGCCCCAATCCATATTCACCTACTATGTTTCCTTCTCTCCCTTTTCCTACGCTTGAATTCCAGTCACCCATGACTATTAAATTTTTGTCTCCCTTCACTATTTGAATAATTTCTTTTATCTCCTCATACATTTCATCAATTTCTTCGTCATCTGCAGAGGTAGTTGGTATATAAACTTGTACTACTGTAGTAGGCATGGGCTTCTTGGCCACAATAATGCGTTCACTATGCTGTTTGTAATAGCTTACCCGTACTCCTATTTTTTTTATTCATTATTAAACCTACTCCTGCATTACCCCTATTTGATTTTGTATTTATAACCCTGTATTCACCTGACCAAAAGTCTTGTTCCTCCTGCCACCGAACTTCACTAATTCCCACTATACCTAACTTTAACCTATCCATTTCCCTTTTTACATTTTCTAACTTACCTGCCCGATTACGGGATCTGACATTCCACGCTCCGATCCGTAGAATGCCAGTTTTCTTTCTCCTGATAACGACGTCCTCCTGAGTAGTCCCTGGCCGGAAATCCGAATGGGGGACTATTTTACCTCCGGAATATTTTATCCAAGAGGACACCATCATCATTTAA
The DNA here is from genome assembly GCF_023864345.2 of Schistocerca serialis cubense. NCBI lineage: Eukaryota > Metazoa > Arthropoda > Insecta > Orthoptera > Acrididae > Schistocerca > Schistocerca serialis. The sequence continues at coordinate 328,101,628 of NC_064641.1, read as the reverse complement.
CTATACAGTAAAGCTGCATGCCCTTGGGAAAAATTATGCCTGTAGTTTCCCCTTGCTTTCAACCGTTTGCAGTACCACAACAGCAAGGCCGTTTTTGCTAGTGTTACAAAGCCAGATCAGTCAATCATCCAGACTGTTGCCCCTGCAACTACTGAAAAGGCTGCTGCCCCTCTTCAGGAACCACATGTTTGTCTCGCCTCTCAGCAGATACCCCTCCATTGTGGTTGCACCTACGGTACGACTATCTGTATCGTTGAGGCACGCATGCCTTCCCACCAACGCCAAGGTCCATGGTTCATGGGGGGTTAAGCTTTATATGATTACTTATATGCACATCTGAGAGAACACTGTTGATGATCCACAGTTGTACAAAGTACTTCAAAATGAATTTGCTGATGTAAATTCCTTGAAATCAGCTGTATAATAGTGTGTGGAAAGTTTTGGTTGAGAGTTACGAATTATTAGGGAATAAAGGAAATGACTCACTAAAAGGTAGGAATGAATTTCATTCTGAAAGCTAGGAATGTTCTGTACCTTTTGATGAGACAGCACTTCTGGTTTTCAATGAAGTATCTTCTTTATTTATAGATCATACGAAATCAGCTGCATTAGGTTAAAAAGCATTAGAAACTGTACTGAAACTTAGCCATTAAATGAATGTAATAATCCATCCTATCCCAAAATAACATGTCGTACGACATCTAAACTAAAAACCAGAGGGAACAAATTGCATATGGTACAGAAAATCAATGAGTTAAGAAATGAAAGCAAATGGAGAATTGCTGTTAATATTTAAATGGAAGCATTAGGTTGAAACAATATTACTTTACAGGGCTTCCATTTAAACAGAGATGGAAAGAAACAGATGTCTGAAACACACTTTTTACTTATTAGTGATAACAAAGTAAGAATCCCAAGTGTTAATTAAGTCTTAGAAAACTATGGGCATGAGAATAACAAAGGAGAAAGCAGAAGGCATAGCAAAGACAATCACTAAAACAGTACAAACTATAACTGATCAGTGGGAAAAACGCATAAAGCATAGGAAAGACAGTAACCGGAACATTGCGGACTACAAATGGTCAGAGGTTCAGGGTAATAGAAAAGAAGATATCTGAAAAATTAACAACAATCTAGAGCTAACAAACTACACAGAGGAAAGAGAAGTTCAAGATGTCAATCAGTACATCTAAAAATCTGTTTCATTTGTCTTAAAATAACGTCCCAATGATTGAAAAATCACATGCTGTTACAAAACCTGCAACCTCAATTGAAACCATCCATGCATCAGAAGAAACTTCAATAGCAACAATGTCACAAGGACTAACACCAACCTCACCAACAGAAACTGCAACCACCCCAGCAGTGGGAGATGGTTCAGCATAGCCAGTTAGAAGGAACATGAGACAGCTAAGTTATTCAAGGGAATGTTTTATTGCCAGAAGCTATGAAGGTAAGTGGTAGTGTAGATATTCCCTCAACTTCAGGAATGAAGATCTTTCACAAAAATGTTCAGGCCCTACACAAAAAAGTTGAAGATTTAAATATGCTAATAATCCATGAACTAAAAGAGATTCCTGTAATGTGTCTTTCTGTGCACAAGCTTGATAATACCTTAACATAATATGTTTCCCTACAACATTTATCTCTGGTTGACTGCTATTATAAACCAATTAGCCACTATGGGGGAATCCACAAACTGGCCAAAGATGATATAGAAGTTACTAACATAGCTAATATTACACATCAAAGTTGTGAAAAGGCTTGGAGACAGCAGTGATAAAAGTTCCTAAATTAAATTTGATAGTGGCTGTGGTATACCATTCCCTACCAGAAAAGTTTGAGGTATTTCTACAAAAAATGGAATTGTTCCTTAATAAAGTAAATGCAACAATATATGATGTAATAATTTGTGGTGACTTTAACATAGACCTTCTCAGTAATTATAAACAGAGAGCCACTCATGTCAGTCTCTCAGATCACAAAACCTACTCCCACAGTAAGCCTTGCAGCAATCACTCAGACAGCCTTCAATCAAATCCTGACTGATAAAGAGAAATTTAAGTGGTCTGTAAAAGTGTTAAGCATAGGTTTCAGTGGACGCAAAATTTTAATAATGAGCATCACCACTGAAGGAGGGCAGGCAAACAACAACATACCTAAGTTTAAATATAGGATCTTCTGTCAGAAAAGCATAAATTTCTTTAATCCATTACCGTACAATGAAGACTGTTCTGCTGTGCATAAATGGAAAGTATTGGTACAAAATTCAACATATTTCTAGAAGAACTGATACAGCATTTTAATACAGCCTTTCCCCTAGAAATGATAAATATCAGAAATAATGCAAGAGTCAAGGGTGGATTACTAAAGGAATTAGAACTTCTCATCAGAAGAAAATTGTACTGTATCAAATCTCCAAGGACAATAATGTCACAGCAAGAATGCATACTCACTACAAAACATACACAAAAATTCGACAAAAGGTCATGAAACAGGCAAAAAAATGCACAATGATATGAATATTAAAAATTCTACAAGTAAAGTAAAAGCTTTGTGGGACATCATACAAAAAAAAGCAACAAGCAAAAACAAGAAAATCAATGATAACATTGTCTTGTTACATGACAATAAAAATTTTACAGAAACAAGTGAAACAGAAAATATGCTCAGCAGTTATTTCATTGGAATAGCTAAAAGTTTAAAAAAACCTAATGTTGTTGGAAATCAGCAGCCAACAGGGAAGATAAACAGCTGTAAATTATCAGTGTCTGTGGATCATGTGAAGAGGGAGGAAACAATCAAGAGTGTTACATGTCTAAAAGCAGCATACTCCGCAGCAGTTGACTGCATACCCAACAGAATCTTACAGCTCTCCCTCCAAAGTATTATTGACCCTCTCACTTACATACGTAACTGCTCATCAGAGATGGGCTTCTTTCTTGATCAGCTAAAAACATGCAAAGCTATTCCAATATTCAAAGCTGGTGATAAAGGTAAAGTGATAAACTAACACCCCATTACGTGAACATCCTGTTTTACAAAGCACTGGGAAAAATAATGTACAGTAAGTTAATAAAGTTCATAAACAAAAATGGAGTATTTGCTGTATCTCAACATGGTTTCCAAAGTAAGAAATCAACTGAGACAGCAAACCTATGAATGCATAACCACTGCTCTAAAAGCCATTGACAAAACAAAGCAAATGGCAGGTATATTGTTAGACTTATCTAAGGTTTTTGACATGGTTAATCACAGAATCTAAAAAAGCTTGAGTACTATGGCATTAGGGGACTGGCTAATGAACGGATCTGTTCATTTCTCAATGACTGCAAGCAAAAAGTGTCCATTAGGCATGTAGACAAAAACATAAATAGTCTTGTAATACCTGTCAGAAGAATGCCCAGTCAACTATAGCATACGTCAAGGGTCAGTAATGGGACGTTTCGTTTCCCTTGTGTACATCCACAATCTGGATGTGCATGTTGAATAAAATAAGTCCAACTGTTTCTAATGTCACATGGAAGAACCTCTATCTCTTTATGGCTGTTATTTCTTTAACATTTATTGTGGCATAAACTACTAAACCAGTCAAGAAATTAAATTTAATGTGACATTTGCAGGAAATTATCTGGAAAATTACAACAACCATGTTGATCAAAAATCCAAGGGAGTGATCCTTTACCTAAAGTCCAGCCTACCCACCCAGTAATTTACCAAATATAATTACAACATGTATTATAATATGGTTGCAGCACAAAATAACACATTTATCTTCAAGAACTATTATAATTCTAGTTTGGTGAACTTCAGTTCTAAGAAATTTTCAGACCAAATTTGACAAACTGTTCACCAACAAAACGCATGCAAAGGTGAAAAATTTTGCCTGTGTATATGACTTCAGTAAATCATTCATTACATATAGAACTCATGGAACTAGAGTACGATTCTAAATTATAAACTAGGCTGCAGTCTAAAAGCACTTCAAGACAGTTTTATAACCATTTACTAAAAAAATGTTTTCCAAATTTTCCTTGACATGCGGCATAAAAATTATCTTGCCCGTGTCAAAGTACAGTTATGAGAAGTTTCTTCTATATTCACTATTCTTAGCCATTAATCACTGAACATGTTTGATCAGTATTTTTGACATTTTTGTTTGAGATTCCTTTGGTTTCCATATCCAGTAGCCTACTAGCCATCGGAATCTTTTATTTTGTTCATTTTTAAAGTTAAGAGTTACAGTAAAGTATATAAAGCACATAACTAATCTTTTACAATGACAGACTGTCAGAGCATACAAATAATAATTTTAATCACAATTAATTTCCAGTGTTCAGTGATAAGTATACAAAGTATTTCCTACACATCTTTAATCCTAAAAGAACGTACCATGCCAGCAGGTGCAAAAAATCTTGTTCCCCAGAAGTACACAGCATTCTCACTGGTGCCTACCACGGTATATGTTGGACCACATTTGACAAACTGGAAAAGAGAATAAAACTCATAGCATTTCTTATGTTGATAATGTTTTGGGGGCTTCTATAAGCAGTAATTTATTTAAGTAAGAGACAATAATCAAGAAATGGCAGGTGGAATAATGAAACATTATACGTGAATGTGAAAGTATGTAGATAGAAACAAAACGAAACAAAGTGGAAAGCAAACAGAATTGAAAAACAGTTTGACAAAGAGCAGAGAACATTAAGGAAATGAATAATTTTGTAATTCTTTCAGTCAACCTGTCAGGCATGGAGGAGAATAAAATAATGGACCTAATTAACCATTATTTACTCATAAGGTTAGAAAATGTAATCATACAATCCAAAGTTAAGACATGTGACCATCCAGTCACAAAATTTCAGAGGTTGTTCAGAGATACCTTCTGAGTATTCTGGTGTTAGGAATTCACGGTTTCTTGTGGCTCATTATAAAGCAGTAATGTAATTATTATTTGTTCAGTTTGTGAACCTAATTACATTTGATTCTACAAAAATATTATCACAATAGTAAAAGAGCCTGTAATGTGCTATAACTGAAAGTACAGCAAAAAACACAATGTAATATCATCAAATACAAAAGCACTGTGAAGTTTCCATTACTCCAAGAACAGCTCAGCATGGTATCATTATGCTACTCTCCCATTCCATTCAATATATCCATGCTCAAGGTACAGACTAACTAACTCTTTATCAGTAAACCTGTCCATACATCTGTGTATCTCCATTAAAGTACAGCTAACACTGTGGAAAAAACAACCCTAAGGCAGAACTGAGCAACAATTAATTCAAGCTTGGGATATGAAGAGTAAAGTGAGCATTAAAGTTATCCACAGCAAGTACAAGGAGTGAATAGAGCTAGTTTGTTTCAAAACAAAATTTGCACTGTTGTCCAGATATTTTCAGTGCTATACAGATACAAGAATAAATGGAATTAAGAAATGAAACAATAGACAAATACCCTGTAGTGAGCCTCAGGAGATTATAGGTCCATTACACCAAAATACTCAGAAAATATCTCTGAATAAATTTATAAATTTTGTTGATGGAGTTCTCATTCACCCTGTAGATAAATGACATGTGGCAGGTAGACAAACATAAGTGGTTAGAAAATTTCTCTAGCTTTCAAGTTACAATAATGCTCATTTTCTAGTGTAAGTACATTCACCCCCACAACATTCCCTCCTCCTTTCTCTCTCTCTCTCTCCCTCTCTCTCAGTGGTCTCTAGCGACTTGTTACAGGATATTCGATTATAGTCCGATTTCTTACTCCCAATTATCTTTGGGTATGTATTGCACTAAAAGTATCTGCACAGTGGTGCAGATGTTAACGTTATGCACTGTGTGTTCTTGAACTGTAAATAGAGAAATACTACAGGATAACACCTTGTGGAGATGGGTGGTTTCTTTTCCTTATTTTTGTTTGCTGTCCTCATCCTGGAACTCCTTTTATTATAATACTGTTTCAAAATAAAGATATAAATTGGCACTGCAGTAACGTTTATCCTATATGGGTAAATGTAAAACCAAAGAGATTCATAAATAATTAAAGTTTTGATCCTCAACAAACGATTGAGTACAGACCACCAAATTTTGTCACATACAGTGACCAAGATAAGACATTGAACTGTTATTCATTAATTCATTGTGTTATATACATCCTATCCAGAAGGAGAACATTCAGGGACATTTAATGAGACAAAGTACGCACTGAATATAACAGAGGGAAACATTCCACATGGGAAAAATATATCTAAAAACAAAGATGATGTGATTTACCAAACGAAAGCACTGGCATGTCGATAGACGCACAAACAAACACAAACATACACACAAAATTCAAGCTTTCGCAACCAACGGTTGCTTCATCAGGAAAGAGGGAAGGAGAGGGAAAGACAAAAAGGTGTGGGTTTTAAGGGAGACTGTCTCCGCTCCCGGGATTGGAATGACTCCTTACCCTCTCCCTTAAAACACACATCCTTTTGTCTTTCCCTCTCCTTCCCTCTTTCCTGATGAAGCAACCGTTGGTTGCGAAACCTTGAATTTTGTGTGTATGTTTGTGCGTCTATCGACATGCCAGTGTTTTCGTTTGGTAAGTCACATCATTTTTGTTTTTAGATATATAAAGTACACACTGACGTTAACAAAAGACAAACAAGTCACTGCAACTGAATGAGCTGCATCCTTATTCGTACTGCTCTTTATATCCTATTGATAGCTTGATATTTATTTGATTAAACTGATATCTTTCAAGATAATCATTACCTATATTCATAAACACAGAGCCACATTTATTGTACATTATATTACCACATGACATTCAACTTTACTAAGGATATTACTACCAGTACCCATCATATAGTTAATGGAACATTTAATCGTAAATCTAAATATTCAGATAATTTTAAGAGAAAGTGGGAAATAAGGTGTGTTTTTTAATTACCCTTTTGAGTTATTTGATATTCACAGTGACTTAGAACCAGAGTAAATACCATAACATCGCTCAGAACCCTTTACAAGGAGGCAAAATCTAAATGAAAATTATTTTTCTCTCTTTCATTGTGATTGTGTAGACTGCAGTTCAGATAAAATGGATTTTTATTTTCAGCATTAAATATCAAAAGGAATAAACATACTACAAAGAGGTGCAAAAGTTGAGTTTTTAAAACAGATAACAGATTCTGCAATATGTACAGTAATTTACTTTATACAATATTCTGACTGAAGTACCGGCTTAAAATCTTCAAAAAACTGTAAATACTCAAGTTGCAGTTAATGAGGGGATAATAAAAAGAACTGGGGAGACAAGAAATTTGTGGCACAACTTGACTAAAAGAAGGGATCAGTTGACAGGACACATTCTAAAATATCAAGGGATCAGCAATTTAGTACTGGAGGGAAGTATGGGGAGTAAAAATCATAGAGGGAGACCAAGAGAAGAATACAGTAAGCAGATAGAGAAGGCAGTAGGTTTCAGCAGTTATTCACAGATGAAGAGGTTTGCACAAGATAGCAGGATAGATAGAGTAGCATGGAGAGCTGCATCAAACCAGTCTTTGGACTGAAAATCACAACAACACCAACATGTAGATTGAACCTAAAAATTGAGACACTGGTATAACAAAAAAGTGACAACTGATTAAATCCTATTGGACATCAACAAAATAACCATAAAAAAAGTGACTTTGACACATATTTCTTAAAAATGGGAAGATGAGAGATAAATTCAAGAAAATGCTTTTCCAATTTTAGTGTCTTCCATAACACTCATTAAAAAATTCACACCTGTTCATATTAATGGATGTACAGCATAATTTTCATGACTTCTATATGTTAAAACTGACAGTCATAAAAGCAATTTGGCATGTGTTGGAAACAAATAGCTAACCAGGGTCCTATCAACATGATCCTACGTCCCTGGTAGAATTTTCACAGTCGCCCTCCCACCCCCACCCCTCTTCATAAAGTTACTTTTCTGCAAATTTTCCTAATCACACTTAGCAATATTATAATTTTATAAGTAGCTTTAAAAAAATTTAGCATTATTGAAAAAATTTACACAAATGAACTATGCAGATAAAAAATATTGCAGCCAACAAATTAAATGTATTATTGTTGCAAACAAATTACATATCATGCAAACTTTCTAAAGAAAGTGGAAGTACAACAATACCTATACCTTACAATATTATCACAAAGAAAGTTGCAATTGACCATATAGTGGAGATACTGAGTTACAGATAGGCACAACAAGAAGATTATCACAAATAAGCTTTCAGCTAGCAAGGCCTCCATCAAAAATAGATGTATATGTATTTTTGACAAAGGCCTTGCTGGCCAATAGCTTATTTGTGACAGTCTTTCTGTTCTGGCTATCTGTGACTCAGCATCTCTGCTATATAGTGAGTGGTGACTTTCATTTTCATAATATTGTTACATTCCATCCTGGATTTTCCATTGTTTAATATATATATTTTATTGTTTATGAGCACTCTTTAGTACTTTGATTTTAATATGACATGTAATAAAGAGCAGGTTTAATTGTGACCATACCAGATATGCCACACTGCATCGCACAAAACCAAGAAAAGAGGTGTGGAGCATTACACAATATCCACATCACACAATATCCAATGTGGAAGGCAAACCATGCCACTCTGCCATTTTTGAACAACAGCAAACAACTTCTGTGCAGTGCTGGTCATCAAAGGGGAGTTTCTCACTACCAAGCCAGAACGAGGGGGTAATGTACTGACAGGAGTAGCAGGTACGTAAATTTATTTAACTTCTGTCTCAAAATGAGTGTCAAGTGGAATCATCAGAAATTAGGAAACTTAATAGACCTGTATTGAGAACAAATGGCACCGTAGAATCTGAAATATAATGATTACATAAAAAAATAAATGAAAACACAATGCTAACATATTCCTGGGTACAATGCTGTTCAGTACAATTCTGAAGCACCAGCTGCCTGCCAATTAACTCTGACCCCTACACTTCTATGTTCTCAAATCAGGTAGCCCAGTCACCCCTTCAAGAAAGATATGATGTGCTTCCCTATCAGTACTGTGACTCTTTTCCACAATCTGTTAACAATTTTATCTCGTAAGTTGTACTGCTAATAAAGGAAACTTGAGATTAAGAATATAATTTTTTCAGTGTATCATTATGAGCCATGCACACTTCAGGAACAATTACTGAGATGCTTCACTTGGATATTTTAAATAGATACATAAAACATTTACACAAATCCAAAAAACACACTGCTATTGCCATTTTCTCTTTCAAACATACTGCATTTCTAGAATTAGTTATTGTTTCTTTATTACTGCTTCAACTATGGGCATCCACAGAAATTTATAGAGGGGTGGCAAGATTATAACATAGCCATTTCTTACATAAATGAGTTGTTCAGTTCAGAAATGTGTCATGCAACAAGAACTAAATCTTGTACATGACACAAAAATCATCATATCCAGAGAACTGATGGTTATTCTTGATGAATGAATATTCTATAATGGATAAAAACTCAGTAGTCCTCACACTGGTGAGCAGGTTGGGGAATAGGAAATCCCCCTTGTGCATGCCTATGGTCTCAGTCAAACAGATCAATGTTCAAAGCCTGATGACATGCAATAAAAATATTGAGCTTACGATCAGTGTTTTGGGAGTCAACCGACATCTGACTGGTCTAATACAGCCTGCCACAAACTCCTCTCTTATGCAAACCTTTTCATCTCATAGTAGTACTCTCATTCTGCATCCTGTTATTTACTGGATGTGTTCCAATCTCTGTCTTTCCCTAGTTCCATCTAGTACTGCAGAGGCTATTCCCTGATGCATAACATACGTCCTATCATCCTGTTCCTACTTCCATATGTTTCTTTCTTCCCAGATTCTGCAGGGAACCACTTCTTTCCTTATCTTGCCAGTCCAACAAATTTTCAACATGATTCTGTAGCACCACATCTCAAACACTTTGATTCTCTTCTGTTCTGCCTTTCCAGCAGTCTGACATCAGTAATAAACTTCCCAACAAGAATTACATCCGAGTGCCAAACTATGATAGACAACATTTTTTTAGATGTAAATAGACATCAGAATTATATTGTCAGGCAGGTTATAAGTGGGCTTTCAGATCATGATGGACAAATTCTCACTATTTATGATGTTATTCTGTTCAAAAAAGAATTTCCTCGATGGAAATTCATAAGAGTAATTAATGAAGAGGCGAAAGGAACTTTCAACCACAGGTTGCAGCAAATGGATTGGTCTTTAGTTTATAGCCATGATGATGTTGATACTAAATTTAACTGTTTTATAAATGAATTCTGTGCTCTTTTTGAAGAAATATTTCCCAAGAAATGGGTCAGAAACAGTGCTTCCATTTCTGTAAGCAAGCCTTGGATTACAAAAGGTATAAAACAGTCATGTAAAACCAAAAGGGAAACTTACGCTTCAATAAGATTCTGTAAAGATGTAGAAAAATGGGAACACTATAGAATATACTGTAAAATTTTGAAGAAACTAATACAGAAATCAAAAGCCCTTTATTATGAGAAGAAAATAGATAATTCTAATAATAAAATAAAAGCAATTTGGAGCATTGTAAAAAAAGAAACAGGAAGAGATACAACAAGTAAAGAAGATATAAATAATATCAGATATGACGGTATCCTAGTAGATAACCCCAAAACGGTGGCTGAGATTTTGAATAAACACTTCCTATCAGTAACTCAACAGATTGGTTGCAAGCCCAATGTTGATGAAGCTGTAACTCTTTGTCAAGCCATATATTCGAACACAATTTCAGAAATGCACCTTAATCCTGTCACTGTAGAAGAAATTCAAAAAATCATCATGTCTCTAAAAAGTACGAATTCTGCAGGGGTTGATAATATATCTAGTAATTTATTGAAATATTCTTGTGTGTGGATAAGGGACATTCTCTGTCATATTTGCAATGCTTCCCTTCAGAAAGGTGTTGTTCCCAGTAGACTTAAGTATGCCATTGTGAAGCCCCTGTACAAAAAGGGCGATAAAGCTGAACTAACTAACTATCGACCTATCTCTTTGCTGACAGCTTTCTCCAAAATTCTAGAAAAGCTAATACATGTAAGAATTACTGATCGTCTCCTTAAGAATGGAGTTCTCAGCAAGAGCCAATTTGGCTTTCAAAATGGCCGTTCAACAGAAGGCGCAGTCTACTCACTTGCAAATGAAGTCCTAGAAACCCTTAATGAGAAAATGCTAGCACTTGGTGTCTTCTGTGATTTATCCAAAGCGTTTGACTGTGTTGATCACCAGATTCTCTTACAAAAAGCAAAATTAGCAGGAATAAGTGGTGTTGCAGGCAATTGGCTACAGTCGTACCTCCAAGACAGAAAACAAAAAGTTGTGTTGAATAGCTCGGGTGGAGTATATGACACTTCCTCAGATTCTGAATGGAGTTCCATTACATGTGGAGTGCCCCATAGCTCAATTCTTGGGCCACTATTATTCCTGATTTTTATAAATGATCTACCATCATGTACAAGCCTGCCGTGTAAATTTACATTATTTGCTGATGATACCACAATTTTTATGAGCAGTAGAACAGACAACAATCTTGAGGAACTCATTAATCACATACTCTCAGATATGGTTAATTGGTTCAAGGTGAATGGTCTCTCATTAAATTCCAGTAAGACCAGCTTTATTCAATTCTGTACAAAAACAGAAAAAGAGAGAGAGATAAGTGTGACATGTGGTAATCAACCAATAGTTAGAACAGAAACAACAAAATTCCTTGGAGTGCAAATTGACAAGAAAATGAACTGGTCTTCACATATTATTGATCTCTGTAAGAGGCTTAGCTCTGCTACCTATGCTTTACGGGTTGTCACTACGTGTGTTGAACCTAACACTGCAAAAGTGGCATATTATGGCTATTTTCATTGTCTCATTGAGTACGGAATTATTTTTTGGGGCAACCAGCCATTAGCAAGGAAAGTGTTCATTGCACAGAAGCGAGCTTTAAGAATTATGTGTGGATTGCGCCCAAGAGACTCTTGTAGAAATAGATTTCGTAATCTTAAAATATACACAACTACATGCCAATATATTTTTTCTCTCATGTGTTTTGTTTGTAAAAATATAGATATATTTCAACCAAACAGTAATTATCATGAGCATAACACACGGAGGAAGAATGACATACACAGTGAACTCAGAAATTTGAGCTTGGCACAAAAGGGTGTCCACTACACTGGAGCAAAACTCTTCAACACTCTTCCTCCCGGAATAAAGACAAAGATTCATAACAAGAGTGAGTTTAAGAAAGCACTAAAAATATTTCTGCTAGAAAAAGCTTTTTACAGTCTACATGAATTTTCACCTAAATAAATTGTAATATTTTAATATTATATAATGCAAGTTCACATAATGCCACTAAGAATTTTATTTAGCCTGAGCTCTGTATCTGTGTGTGCTCCGTATCTGTTTTCTGTAGTGTTTTAATGATTTTAAGAAAATATGCATTTTCTTTTTCTGTATTGCTGCCCAAAGAATTTACTGTATAAATTGTTATATAATTATTTACTCAAATTTCTGTATGTGCTATAAGATTATCAGATTGTATTTGTAAAAAACTGACTCGTTCCACATCCTTGTGTATCCAACACAGTTGGACCTATGGAACATGAAATAAATCAAATCAAAATCAAATCATGTTTCATGCCATGAGACCACCATTCCATGTCCTGAAACTTAAGCCATGGTTGGCTGCTTCAAGGTCACTCTGTCAGTGCCGTGTCTGACTGCTCCTCATTGTGCAGTTTCTCACACAGTGTACATCTACCTCTACATCTCCAACTACATCCATACTCTACAAGCTAATGTGAAGTCTGTGGCAGAGGATGTTTCTCACAGTACCCTATATTACATAATAGAGAATCAGGGAAATGACTTGTTAAATGCCACTGTGCAAGCTATAATTAGATTAACTTATCTTCACAACCACTTGTAATCTACCCCCTTGTTCTTTGTTGCTGACACTGTCCACTATGGTAAAGTCTTTCCTGAAGAATTGAAAGGAGTAAGATTTATGATAAACTTTTTATTTTACTTATCTTTTCTAAGTTGGCTTCAGTTCATCATTCCTAGGGGTCTGATTCTAGAAGCTGCAATTATCGTATTTTAGGTCCTCATTGCCAAATTGATCTACATAATTTTGAAGAATGTTGTTGCAGAATTTTCATTTTTGCGTTAATTTATTTTGTCACATTTTACTACATCACAGTCTTTTGAATTTTCAAATTAACTAAGCCTAAAATTCCATTGTTCACCCAAAATACAAAAATACCTCTGATCACATCAGAGGCATGCTTATTACTCTCTCACTCAGTGGAAATAACAATATTGCAAACAGTTTACAAGTTTTCTTGACAAATGAATCTCTATTAGTTTGAATAATTATTTGATAAATGAATCCAGAAGTAAAAATAATAAACAGTACTAGGTGGCATAATTTTAAGTGGGCCCATAATTCCATAATTTCAATTTTTTTTTTTTTTTTTTTTTTTTTCTAAAAGGAAAAAAAAATGTCATTTCAACTGTACGTTCAAAGCTAATACATATCAATTGTAACAATGAAAATAAAATAATTCCTTTTCATAAATTTTAGCTTGAAATATAACATATTGTTTGTAAAATTATATGAAACTTTTCAGAAAAACATCTGAGGTAATACTGACCTTTCCAAAATTCAAAAATATAACTGGTATCTACTACTACTGTTGAGGAAAAGTAATGCAAGAGGAGGATGTCCCTTTACACACTACAAGAGCTTTAGGCTATTGGAGTACATTCCTAGATTCCTCACTTAATACTAGCATTTGAAACTTTGTAAATAGGGTATCGAGAGATAGTTTTGTTGTAACTTCCCTGTATCCTACTACTGAAACCACAATAAACAGACGCTAATGTTGTGGGAACTATAAGTAATGATTTTTAAACAAGAATTTATCTCAACTATTTCTGGACTCAAAGCTATCTGAAACCAGAAGCAAAAGGATAATTATAACTGCTTCATGATGGTTAATATTAGGTTTAATAATTTTTGGAAATTAGTTCCTCTGCTTCATCTACCATAGTTTATAATTTTTTCATTGAAATAACACAACAAAGATCTAAAAGTGGTAGATTAATGTTTTATTGTATGATGTAACTGTGTAGATAAAAAAATCTACTCACCAAGCAGCTGCAGAAGAACACTCTTATAAAATGTATTGAAGTTTGCAAGTTTTCGGAGCCAATGGTGCCTTCTTCTGGCAGAAGGTTTGAAGAGGAAGGAAGGAGCCTTTCCTTCTCATCCTGTCAGATAAGTCTTCCCTGATCTGGGATTCTGCATAACTCTTATGAACTCCACCCCTTTTCCTAGACCTCATCAGTCCTTTTCCTGCACCCTTCTTCCTTCCTCTTCAACCTTTCGGCCAGAAGAAGGATGTACTGGCTCCGAAAGCTTGCAAACTTTAATACCTTTTATATGTGTGTTCTCTTACCACTGCTTGGCAAGTATAGTTTTTTTTAATCTATCAAATTACATCATATTTTCAGAAATTTATTATTGTCATTGATGAAGTAAATGCAGATAAAAATTGATGAAATATTACTTCAGAGTGAACAGACCTATGAATCCTGTTCAAGAAAAATTATGCCAATAATTTCGGGTTGAATCTTCATTTCTTAAGCAATTCTTGTCACATAATATTTAAAATAAACTGGAATATCTGTTAATTACATTCATTAAGTATCAGAAAAAGTGCTCTGAATAAATTTTTAGCTGTTGTTAGCACTTGCAATACTATAATCTATATTCAAAGGGTGTATCCAGACCTTCTTCTTTCTTGTTGTGAATAACACATTTTTGTATGAATGAGCCAACACAGTTTTTGCCTCATACACTGCAAGTAATCTGCTCAGCTACCAATTTTAACAGCCATAAGGTAAAAGTTCCTGGTGGGAAAATGAAATGCTGCATGACCAGCAAGCAGTGCTGTGCCAGCAGTGAGGCTGCAGTGGAAATGTAGCAAGACTACCTGTGAGCAGTAGGAAGTGATGTGCCAGTGGTTCAGCTGTACCATATATGTACCCTAGGTTTCTCACTAATCTCATTTCTGCTACTCCTCACTAGTTTTGTCTTTATTTGGTTTACTCTCAGTCCTTATTCTGATTAGTACTGTAATCTGGTCATTCTATTCAGTACAGCATGTCTTGTAAATCTTTCCATTTTCACTGAGGGTAGCAATGTCATAAAAGGAATCTTGTCATTGATATCCTACTCAGCACTATCAAAACATAAATCACTTAAAAGATTACATCCACCATACATCCTTCAATATTTCAGCACTGGTGTCATCCACTGATGATGTTTACTATGTTTTTCCCCTTTCAGCTCATGACAAACAACTATGAAAGCAATACTTGAAATTTTCAGAGTTTCGACCTTAATTTTTGTTGACATGCACCCATGAAAACTGGAACCATGCTGCACACCTATGAGCACTCTGCTCCATTATGTACAGTTTTGCACAAAGTTTTTCTCTATCTTTTTAAATGTATTTGAAAATAGCATCCCTCTGAAAAAATGTACAGTGAATATTAGTAGTAATTACAAGAAAAGGAAAACGAAGGAATGGTATACTCCACAGTTAGGGCAACTGAAAAATACTGTTATGCTGTATTCTAGTCTGTACAAAACCAGTAAATCAGAACTATATAAAGATCTGTATGCTAAAGCTAAATGCAAGTACAGGAAGGCAATAAATGAAGCAAAGAAACTGCATAACATAGTAAACATTGAAAAATCTAACAATAAATGCAAGAAGGCCTGGAGTGTAATAAACTCCATTGCACACACTAAACACAAAGAGGAAATTGCCATTACCCCAGAAGAATTTAATAAATATTGCATTCAGTCCATTGAAGAAATTAGTAGTTCAATAATCAAACCACCTGAAAATGCACTTAGTATTATGGACAGCTGCTTTGAAAAGCTTCCCCCAAGCACCTTCACTTTCACAGAAGTGAGCCCAAATAACATCCTAAAAATAGTGAAAAATTTCAAACCTTCAGTTAGTGTTGATTACTATGATATGTCATGTAATTTGTTGAAAGATGTTATTGATTGTGTGATTTATCCTTTAACCTTCTGTGTTAACAAATGCCTAGTTGAAAGTAAGTTTCCTGACATACTAAAAATTTCTAGAGTTGTGCCCATATACAAAAAAGGGGAAAAGAACTGTCCCGCTAGCTACAGACCTATATCCATGACCCCAGTTTTTTCAAAAATTTAGAAACGATTATGTATGAGCAAGTTAGTGCCTACTTGGGTAAACTAAATATAATTAGTGATAAACAGTTTGGATTTAAGAAAGGTAAATCCACAACAGATGCAATGGACTCCCTCGTAAAATTAGTCCTAGATGTGTTCGAGTCTAGGGACTATGCCCTGGCTACATTTTGTGACCTGAGCAGAGCCTTTGACTGTGTAGAGCATGACACTGTGCTGAATAAGCTAGTTTACTATGGTTTTGATGACAACAGTATAAATATGTTCAGGTATTTTCTAGAGAACTGTCAACAAGTTGTGTGCATTGGTAGGGAGAAATCAAATTTGGTTAATGTTAGGTACGGAGTGCCTCAAGGGTCGGTGTTTGGACCTTTACTGTTTATACTAATGATTAATGACCTGCCCTTATTCATAAAATCTCATACAATATTGTATGCTGATGACACAACTTTTCTACATAAAAGCTCTGATCTAGGTACACTAAAACACTAACCGAAAATACCCTTGCTCAGTCCTCATTACGGTTCAAAGTTAATGGCTTCTTTCTAAATGAAAAACAAAACCCAGACACTTTACTTTAGCCTCAGAGAGATTCCTAACTACCAGGAATTAGAAACTGTTAAATTTTTAGGTGTTACTATTGACAATAAATTGACGTGGGAACCACACATTAAAAATATATTGGCTAGGCTTTCAAGAGTGATTTATCTAATTAGAAACTTAAAATGACATGTTCCCAGTGACTATGTGAGATCAGCATATTTTGCCCTCTTCCAAAGCATCATCTCTCATGGAATTTTACTGTGGGGTAGTAGCTGTCATGTAAATGACATTTTACTTTTACAGAAGAAAGTAATAAGAATAATAACGGATTCTGATAAAACAGAACATTGTAAACCTCTGTTTATTAAATTGCAGTGTCCTACAGTAGTAAACATATTCATCTACAATGTTTTAATGTACATTAGAAACAACGTGTCTAATTTTGTGTTGAGAAGTGATATTCATAGCCATAATACTAGAAACAGAACATCTGTAGACGTACCATATCATAGATTATCAAAATCGCATAACTCTTACCTAGTTCTTGGACTAAGGATGTTTAATAGACTAAGTGCTGACTTTAAAGAACTGCCTGTAAATATCTTTAAAGCTAAATTATACGATCTACTAGTGAACAATCCGTTTTACTCCGTTGACGAATTCTTTGAAGATGAAAATACTGTATTCTAACGTGTACCTATTTTATGTATTTGTATTTGTATTTATTTATTTATCCTGTGGATCACATATTGTACAAAGTACACATGATATAGGACAAGTCATTTTTCTCAACAAATATGTAGTTTGGAGAAAAAAAATAGGCAATGGACTGCCATTTAAAAAAATGTACACAAAATAGTTCATTGATGAATATAGTAACTTCACGTACAGAGAATACAAACAATTTACATGGGGAACTAAGAAACATGTAGGCAATGTAGTGCTACTTTAAATTTACACAAATAATCACTGAGATTACAAAATAGTGAAAATGTCAATTGGAAACACAACAGAAACATGTAGGCAATGTAGTGCTACTTTAAATTTACACAAATAATCACTGAGATTACAGAATAGTGAAAATGTCAACTGGAAACACAACAGAAGGACAATTTCATTTAAAAACTACATTAAACATGAAATTAACATTGAGATTTCACAGACAATTAAGTTTTAATACTAATAGAATGTGTACTTGTACATTCAAAAAGCGAGTTAAAAAATTTGGGGAAGTGAAACTGAAACATAGTTGTGTATAGTAGAAATTAGGTTATTATTTTGCCTACAGAATGTTTTACTCTAATCACAGTATTTTACAAAGGAACTTTATAATTTTTCATTTCCAGGAATTCTTGTACTGAATAGAAACAGCGCTTTGTCAGAAATGCCTTTAGTTTATTTTTAAATATTGGATCTGGAGCAGTTTTTATTTGTTCTGGAATTTTATTGTGTAATACGACACCCAGATGAGTTTTATATTTTTGATATGATGATGTCCTTGAAAAAATTTGATGGATATTAGATTGCCCTCTGGTATAATGAGCATGTATATCATTGTTTTGGATTAATTTGCCTGTTCTTGAGAGGTATTCCCTGGTGAATAGGATTGTTTCTTGAATGAATAGGGATGGGATGCTTATAACATTAAGTTTTATAAATTGACATTCACAGGATTCCAGCTTTTTGAGGCCACAGATTATCCTCAGTGCTCTTTTTTGTAGTTTAAATATATTTGTGCTGTGAGTTGAATGTCCCCAAAAGATGATTCCATAGTGGAGCAATGAGTGGAACTGCGCATGGTATGCTTGCATTAGTGTGGATTTACTTGTAGTAGATTTTAGTATTCTTAGTCCATAGCACAATGATGAGAGTTTCTTTGATAAGTTGTTTATATGTGTGTCCCATTTTAAATTTTGTTGGACCCATAGACCCAAAAATTTTGTTGCATTTACATTTTCAATTTTATCATTATTTAACTTTACTTGGATAGTTTTTTGATTGGATGTGGGAATTAGATGGAAGTTGATACATACAGTTTTCCCACTATTAACAATTATGCCATTTTTGTTAAACCACTCAGAAAGTTTTTTCATAGAGTTATCAGATATTGTCTGAAGGGATTCAGGGCTAGATCCAGTCAACACTATGCTTGTATCATCAGAAAACAGGATAGTTTTTTGTGGGCTCATACATTCAACAAGATCATCTATGTAAATGAGGAAAAGTAATGGCTCTAGAACCAAATCACTTCGATATAGTAGTTTATGTAGAAATATATGCTCTTGACTTTGTCTATTGCTGCAATCAGCTGAACGACAATAAAATTATTATTATTATTATTATTATTATTATTATTATTATCTGCATCATATGTTTCTGTGGGGCACATTGCATTTGCTGTGGGCGTGACTCCATGGTCACATCATGAAAAGTCCAGTTTTGGTAAGACAAGCAACAAAGAAAAGAGGAAAGTGCTTTGTGTGCATGTGCTACATGAGTAGTGAGTTCTAGTGGCAGATCTTTAGCTCATTCTTCGTGTGGTTAGTGAGCACTGTTGGTAATTCAGGCTGTAGAATAAGCACCACGGGGAACTGTGACTATTTGTGGTATGCTGATAGTGGATGAGTGTGGATGAGTGCAGATAAGTGCCAGCAGTGTGCACTGAGACTGATCAAGACTCTACTCAGAATGAACACAGGTCGAAAAGAGACAACACTTTCCTTCACAATGCTAAAGACTTGACACATTAATGCATAGCCATCTCAGAAGATTAACAATTATCTTATTAGGAAGGAACACAAAACATGGTTATAACATTTGGTTTATCATTGCTAGGTGAACCAAGTTAATAAACCTAAACTGTATTAGTGTTTTGACAAATTTTTTTATGCTGCATAATGATTCAAAACTCAAAGTGCATAGTAACCATTAAAGCTTGATCAAATCAAAAAAGTACAAGTCAGATGGTACAATGACACCAGTTCACAATAAGGAGGTATCAGCTTATTGGTAGGCTACTATGCATTGTGCTTGACCTTAAACTACACCTGAACATCATACAAATGTTCAACACATACATGTGTTCTACAGAGGAGAAAAACTTCGACTGTCAGTTCCACTTCATTGTACATAATCACAAGGAATCACCCGTATTCCTCTCATTAATTCTGTGTTTGCTGATTGTCCAGAATATTGTGAACAAACTATAAATATATATGTAAGGTGAGGTACGATAGTGCAAGGAAAGATTGACAGATCAGTGAACCACTGAAGTCAAAACAACGCCGCAGGAGCAGACAGCATTCCCTCGGAATCACTGAGATCCTTTGGCAAGCCAGCCATGATAAAACTATTCCACTTCATTTGTAAGATGTATGGGACATGTGAAATACCCACGCACTTCAAAATTAATGTAGTAATTCCAGTTCCAAAGCATGTGCTGACCATTGTGAAAAATACCAAATTATCAGTTTAATAAATCATGGTTGCACAAAACTAATATGAATTTTTGTACAGATGAATGGAAAAACTGGTAGAGACCAAACTCATGGAAGACAATACTGACTCTTTGACTTATCTTAGAAGACAGGTTAAGGAAAGGCAAACATTTGAATATGCCATTTGTACTTGTAGATTTAGAGAAAGCATGTGAGAATGTCGACTGTGCTACATTCTTTGAAATTCTGAAGGTGGCAGAGTTAAAATAAATGGAGCAAAAGGTTATTCTTAACTTGTCTAGAAACCAGACTGCAGTTATAAGAGTCAAAGAACATGAAAGGGAAGCAATAGCTGACAAGTGGGTGAGACAGCTTGTAGTCTATCCCTGATGTTATTCAATCTGTACCTTGAACAAACTGTAAGGGGAACAAAGGAGAAACTAGAAAACAGAATAAAAGTTCAGGAAGGAGAACTAAAAACTGTGACACTGTAATTTTGTCTGAGATGGCAAACAACTTGGAAGAACTGTTGAACAGAATGGATTGTGTCTTGTAAAGAGATTATAAGATGAACACCAAATAAAGTAAAAGAAAGGTAATGAAACAAAGTTGAATTGAATCGGGCAGTGCTGAGGGAATTAGACTGAGAAATAAAAAGCTAAAAGTAGATAAGAAGTATTTTTATCTGGGCAACTAAATAACTGATGATATTAAAGTAGAGAGAAATGAAATTGCGTCTGGTAATAGCAATAAAAACATTCCTGAAAAAAGAAAGACATAGCAAGCACGTACAGGCATCAGCCATCCACTGCACTCAAGCCATGCTGAAGACAGAGAAATGGAGGCTCCATAAGGTGAACAAAGGTGTGTAGTGTGTTTCCTGACAGCGGAAAGAGTGTGTGAAACTGAAATTCATCAAAAAATGGCACAAGCATGTGAAGATCACTGTATGTCTGTTATGAGTGTCAAGGTATGGCACAAGGAATTCAAGAAATGATCGATGTTGTTGGCTGATGGTGCATGATCTGGAACTTCACACCACATTACTGATACCATTGTCTAGGTAGATGCCCTCATTGTTGAAGCCTGGTGAACTATGTTGGCAGCCATTGCCCCAGAGGTTTGATTTAGTGTCAGAACTGCAATGGAAATACAATGTTTCCCTTACATTTGTGCCATTTTTCAATGATCTTGCATTCCCACACTCGTTCTGGTGTAAGGAAATGCCCTACACTCATGTGCTATTTTTTGGAGCCTCCATTTATCTGTTTTCATCACTACTGAGTGCAGCGGACAGTCGACACATGCATGTACTTGCTCTGTCACTATGTGGGTGTGGGCTCATGCCCCTCTAGCAGCAAGTTTGGGGCCACAGCACTCTTATAGGGACCACGTCTCCTACCCATGCAGTGGCACTATGATCCCTTCAGTGGTTTTTATTTTACGTCCTCTAGTTCATTTGTTTTTGAATGACTCTAATAGTTATTCATCCTGGGATCATCTTATTCTGAAACAGGATTAGTCATCGCATACACTGAAAACAAATAACTCAAAAATATACCTACACACACAATATTTAAGTATGATTTTATGAGGATAGGACAGGTGCTTCGTCATGGTCATCATGAAAGAACCATCTTGACATTTACTTGACATGATTTATGAAACCCACAGGAAACTGACTCAGGATGGCTGGACATAGCAAACTCCATCCCCACATATGCAAGGTGTGTGCCTTAATAACTGCGCTACCTCATCTTCTTGGCCACTATTGTATAATGTTCTTTTATTTACATACAATTTGCTCCAGATAACTTATAGCATGAAACGCAGTTATGTTCTTCATTGCTGCACACATTAAGGGCACCCACTGGTGACTCCTGACCTATCAACTCCTGATATTCCCCTTGCACTAATTCCTGTCTGTTTGTAAAACTGATTCCAGACCTGTACATGTCTTCATGTCCTCCCCTCCACCTACCTGAAAAACGGGGTCAGCATCCACCCGTGATGAGAGAGAAGACTGCCATACACTATAGATAGAGGTCTACATGAATGCAAATATCCATGGATATATGCAGTAATTGTTATCTTGCAGAAAAAAGCATGTGGACATCTGTGGGTCGTCTGTAGACATCCACAATAATACATAACAACTGCTTTGTAGTTAAAAATTGAAAGCTAATATCAATTTTATTCTATGCTTTTGTCACACTGCATTATCAGGGCTCAATGAACAAGACTAGGTGAATTGGTGCCACAGGTGTCGACTCCAAGGGGCTTAAGGGGGCCCAAGACCCCTCAAAAATTTAAGAAAATTATTAGTTATATTATGTTTTGTAAAATCACAAAATTATGTTGGAATTTTTTATTTTCCATGTTTGACGATATTACGTTTTAAACTCAGTACTCAGTAACAAGTTAAAACAAATAATTATTACAGTAGTAAGCAGGTTAACTGAAAATGAGTGGTGTGAATCATGATAGCGTTACACACTTAGAATTTGTCCCACTGCACGAACGTTTGGGTAAAGTCTGGGGCCAGTGGGCCAGCGTGGCTAAATAAAGCCCACCCTGCTGTCACAGTCATTCAGTGTGGATGGTTTTGTTCAGTGCATGCTGAAGACGAGTTTAGTGTTCCGACTTTAGTGTCTAGTGGACTATTTTATATGACTATATTTTATTCATTTACTTTAGTCTCTTGGTGTATTGTGAATTAAGTTTGCAATGGATAAATTTGTTACCAAAAAGGTGCACTTGGAAGTTGATGATGCTGCAAGTCAGCCTCCAACAATTATTGTGTCGTCAATTGCTTCGTCGTTTTCAGGCAAGAACCATTCACAGCAAAACCTGGACAATCCAGTAAGGGAAGATCATTTCAGAAGTCTTGGTTGATCAAATATACATGGCTATAATATGAAGCATCTACCAAAAAAGGTTCTTGCAAAACCTGCAAAGAGGCAGATGCTAAAAATCTATTACAATTTCCTGCAAAAAAAGAAGATGCATTTACTTCCTTAGGATTTTCTAACTGGAAAAAGGCTTTAGAAAAATTCTGTCTTCATGAAAATACATTTACGCATAAAGAAGGTGTTCTGAAACTAAATTCCATCACTAACCAAAGTGTGACCTCCAAATTGAATGAACATTAGATAGTGATATGAAGAAAGGCCATTTAGCTCTTGAGACAATTTTTACTACCGTGCAATTTCTATGCCGACAAGGACTAGCAATTAGAGGGCACAAAGATGTAAACTCAATTTTTTTTTTATTGTTGGAACTCTGAAAGAATGACATACCTGAGTTTAAAGATTGGTTAGGCCATTCGGGGTGTAAGTGGACATCCCATGATATTCAAAAAACGATCATTGATCTACTAGGAAAGTCTGTGTTCAGAAAGGTATTGGCTTCAATCAAGAAGACTGAACATTTTTCTATTATGGTTTACGAAACAAGTGATTCTTCGATTCATGAACAAATGTTTCGTATTCGTACTGTCGATGATTGCTTAATCATCAATAAAGAATTTATTGGCTTATACGAGACCTCCAACACTGAATCACAAACTCAGTTTAGTATTTTAAAAGATGTTTTTGCTCTTCTTGATTTGTCAATGGATGACTTAAGAAGACAGTGCTATGATGGTGCTTCAAATATGAGAGATAAGTTCAAAGGACTGAAAAAGTTAGTTTTGGATATACAACTAAAAGCACATTATGTGCACGGCACTGCTCACAGTTTAGACTTGGCAGTTGTAGACAGTCTCAGCCTTCTTATGTCTATGATGGATATTATGGCTTTAGCCAACGACTTAGTAAACAGCCTAAGGAAATCCAACAAAACGATGGGACTTTTCAGAAGCATATGCTGTGAGAGCACCAATGAACAAGCTGGTCTACGGCCCCTTTCGATGGACTATGCGAGCTTCTAGTATCTTGAGAATACTGAAAAACTTTGAAGAACTTCTAGAGCTTTTTGGAAAATTTTCTGCAGAGGACAAATGTGCAGGCTACTTTGAGTCAATGTTACAATTCAAGACTTATTTCTTTTTACATCTTTATTGCCATGCAATGAACCCAGTAGAGGACGTCAATGAAAAAATTCGATGCCGTCAACTAAGCGTTGCTGATCTGGAAAAAATATATGGGGGCTTGATTTGTATACTGAATGGAAGGCATGATAGTTTTGAAGACTATTGGGAATTGTGTTTAAAAGAAAAACCTTCCCAAGTTGATGATTCTTTGCTTCCTTGGGATCAAAGTATACCAAAGAAGTAGGAAAACAATGAAACCAGCTCACCACACACTTTCAAAACCCCAAAGGAATACTACAAAGATATTTACATTGAAGTTTGTCAAATGGTGCAATCTTGCATTACTGAGCAGTTTGCTTCAACTGGACACACACAGGTCACTGCAGTTGAACAAGAGTGCCTGCTTTTAGTAAACAGAAGGTAAACAAATTTGGAAAAATCAACTGAGTTTTTAAAAAATTACCTAGACATTGAGAGACTGTGCTTACACTTGAATATGTTAGCTGATATTCTTAATAAAAGACAACTGATCTTAAAAACATGTTTGATATAAGAAAGTACATTACACAAGAGCCTGCAGTTGGAGAAATGTTATGTGAAGTAGTGAAGTGCATTAAGATTCTCCAAGTAGTTCAATGATGACAACAACAGCATAACAGTCATTTAGTGCACTTAGATGTCTGAAGTCATATCTCCAACCAACAATGGGACAGAAGCGATTGAACAACTTGGCTGTTCTTCATGTCCACCGAGATGTTTTGGATGAATTGGATATCTGACCAGTTACCGTATTTACTCGAATCTAAGCCGCACTTTTTTTCCCAGTTTTTGTAATCCAAAAAACCGCCTGTGGCTTAGAATCGAGTGCAAAGTAAGCGGAAGTTCTGAAAAATGTTGGTAGGTGCCACCACAACTAAGTTCTGCCGTTGAATATATGTAGCGCTACACAGGCATGCTTTGCAGTCACAAAGATAAATACGGGCGCCAAAACCTCTGCATCAGTAAATAAATTTTAAAAAAAGGTGGAAGATGAGCTTTTTTCTCCGCCCCGAGTTTCGATCACTGCATTTTCATACATTATCCAATGAAGTAAATACAAATTCCGTATTGTTCATCTTTGAATGTAGCATCATTTCAATGTACTACGAAAATCCAACTGGCAAGACTGTTTGGGATGTTTGTCAATATGACCCACTCTACATTCTGAATTTTCTCCTACCTGTGAGAAGAGATGGTTTGTAATAGGAACTTTTATGTATTGTGAATCACATGCAGTACTCTCTTCACCATAAGGATAATACAAATATAAACATTTTGCCATGTACTGTTTCGTGTTTCCTGCTATCTCATTTTAATCCTGTCTGCCTAATAAACTACGAAACTAGAGTGAGACAACAGCAAACGCGGAAGAATGTACATATCATGTCATGTTTATATTCGTATTATTCTTATGCCTAATAGTGGTACAGTCAGAAATGAAGCGCGGCAATTGACTAGATTTTTAAATCTTAAGATGACTAATTTCTGTGCAGAATGTAATGTACTAAAGAGGCGTCTGCAAAGATTTTCAAACGGAGAAAAATTTTCGCTAAACTCTCGTTCAGAACATCTTCTATCATATGCAATCTATTATTTGGTTCTTGTTGATCATTATCAAAGAAAGCACCAGTGTAAGTAACAACAAATAGCAGTCTCTTGCCATTGTTTCGCTAATGAGACGATTCCTCTCTTTTGTTTTTTAATTGTAAGCGGCGGTAGCGTGCACAAAAGCAAGCCATGCCGCGAGTGGCGACAGGTCGTAAACACACACATTATCAGAAGGTGACAAACAATGCATCACACAGTACAGTAATGCATTTGCAGCTTAGAGTGACGTAAACACCTATAACAAAGAGAACGGCACTTATTAGATCAAAGAAAAATAAGCAATCGATTCAAACCAGATGAAGCACGTGAAAAAGGAAGGGTACCCGTATAAATACGGACGGAGCAACTGACGCATAGCAATGGCTACCTGGTAAAGCTTAACTGCTATGACTCGAACCAAACTACTGTAGCTGTATCGTCATTCATTTGACCTAAATTGTGTCTCATATTACAATGGACCAACTTTGTTTCGATTTGGAGGTGCGGCCTAAAACTTTTCTCTCCCCCTTGAATTTCGAGTCTCAAATTTCAGGTGCGGCTTAGATTCGGGAAAATTTTTTTCCTTGATTTCGAGTCTCATTTTTCAGGTTTGACTTCATATTAAGTAATCCAGTCAGACGGCCAACATTTGCACCTTTCTAAAGACACTCTATCCCTAATAATGGCATTTAGAGCAATACTAAAAATCTTTATAAAATGGAGAATTAAATACATACATAATGTTAAATTTTCTGTTTCGAAATATTAGTACTAGTTTAGTACTAATTTATTATATTACTATAGTACTGTATTAGTTATTTTCAAATACTTAGATATTTTTAGGGTGCAAGACCCAATTACAACCCACTATTTACATACTTTTTGACTGAAAGTGGTTAGGCATACTGTATTAATTATTTTAACTGTATTAAAGCACTCACTTTGAGATATTGTTTTTACACTCCTGGAAATTGAAATAAGAACACCATGAATTCATTGTCCCAGGAAGGGGAAACTTTATTGACACATTCCTGGGGTCAGATACATCACATGATCACACTGACAGAACCACAGGCACATAGACACAGGCAACAGAGCATGCACAATGTCGGCACTAGTACAGTGTATATCCACCTTTCGCAGCAATGCAGCCTGCTATTCTCCCATGGAGACGATCGTAGAGATGCTGGATGTAGTCCTGTGGAACGGCTTGCCATGCCATTTCCACCTGGCACCTCAGTTGGACCAGCGTTCGTGCTGGACGTGCAGACCGCGTGATCCAGTCCCAAACATGCTCAATGGGGGACAGATCCGGAGATCTTGCTGGCCAGGGTAGTTGACTTACACCTTCTAGAGCACGTTGGGTGGCACGGGTTACATGCGGACGTGCATTGTCCTGTTGGAACAGCAAGTTCCCTTGCCGGTCTAGGAATAGTAGAACGATGGGTTCGATGACGGTTTGGATGTACCGTGCACTATTCAGTGTCCACTCGACGATCACCAGTGGTGTACGGCCAGTGTAGGAGATCGCTCCCCACACCATGATGCCGGGTGTTGGCCCTGTGTGCCTCGGTCGTATGCAGTCCTAATTGTGGCGCTCACCTGCACGGCGCCAAACACGCATACGACCATCATTGGCACCAAGGCAGAAGCGACTCTCATCGCTGAAGACGACACGTCTCCATTCGTCCCTCCATTCACGCCTGTCGCGACACCACTGGAGGCGGGCTGCACGATGTTGGAGCGGAAGACGGCCTAACGGTGTGCGGGACCGTAGCCCAGCTTCATGGAGACGGTTGCGAATGGTCCTCGCCGATACCCCAGGAGCAACAGTGTCCCTAATTTGCTGGGAAGTGGCGGTGCGGTCCCCTACGGCACTGCGTAGGATCCTATGGTCTTGGCGTGCATCCGTGCGTCGCTGCGGTCTGGTCCCAGGTCGACGGGCACGTGCACCTTCCGCCGACCACTGGCGACAACATCGATGTACTGTGGAGACCTCACGCCCCACGTGTTGAGCAATTCGCCGGTACGTCCACCCGGCCTCCCGCATGCCCACTATACGCCCTCGCTCAAAGTCCGTCAACTGCACATACGGTTCACGTCCACGCTGTCGCGGCATGCTACCAGTGATAAAGACTGCGATGGAGCTCCGTATGCCATGGCAAACTGGCTGACACTGACGGCGGCAGTGCACAAATGCTGCGCAGCCAGCGCCATTCGACGGCCAACACCGCGGTTCCTGGTGTGTCCGCTGTGCCGTGCGTGTGATCATTGCTTGTACAGCCCTCAACAGTGTCCGGAGCAAGTATGGTGGGTCTGACACACCGGTGTCAATGTGTTCTTTTATCCATTTCCAAGAGTGTATTTTATGAACCCTGAGCCTCATTCAAAGTAAGCTTAAATGAGATATTTCACTTATTAATCAAAGTGCTCTTACTGTGCAACAGCAATATTTTGTTTTATTCTTTTAATGATAGTTTAGAATTTTTTTAAATATAATTTCTGTCTTTTCAGAGCTATATATTCACTGTCTAAAATGCTTTAAAAAAACTTTAAAATTCACTATTTTTTATAAGTTGGCACATCTGATTGCCACCATACATACTTTGTAAAATTAGCTGAAAGCCTGAAATCTGTCGGTGTTCTTGGAATGTTTGCAAGGCCCAAGTAAAACAGAAGTCTGTTTCCATCCTTACCTTATGGCTATGATCACTTTAGCTGCACCCAAGGGACCTGCACCTAGTGACTAGGTGTTCCCATGACCAATTTTGTGCAGCTTGTCTCACGCATTCTGAATGATGCTAAGAGCATGAGGTCAGTGATCATCTAAGGTGCAGTAAAATGATACCTTCCTGCCTTTCTATTGTGTTAATTTTTGAAAGTTAAATAAGATAGTAAGATATTGGCAAAGGAAGGGCACTTTAAATTGCCAACAAGAAGACGGTGGAAACATGTAATCATCAAACTGGGATTTAGGTGTAAGATCCTTTCTTATGACATAGCAATTGAATTTTACTTGAATAAGTTACCTCTTGTTATCAGGCTAATAATTGCATCAGAGGCAGAAGCCATCATTGGTAAGCAGCAAGCTTGGTGATGCAAGACCTTTGTTACTGATAAATTTCAATGCAAAGAAATTATTTCCATAATAATGACAGTAATAATAACAGTAATGATTGGTCTTTGTTAATAACAAAGATTTCAGGCTCAACTTACAAATATTGGACTGCAAAAACAATAACATGATATTGGTGTGTGACTGCTGCATCACCAAACCAACCACTTCCAACATATTTAAAGGGCAAAAAAATATACAAAAGATTCTATAATTAGCATAGAAGAGGTTTAGGTATATTACTACCAAAATAAAGTGTAAAAGATTTTAAGTAAGTTGTTATTTCACAATAAAAATCAGAGTACATAGAATATGCATCCATATAGTAGTGAGGCTCAAGGAAGAAGCAAGATTGCTACAGTATCCACTATCTTGTTTTTAGCAACAGAACCAAAAGTGACATAGATAATTAAGATATTAATGATGAGTTAACATTTTGCAACAGAACCACATCTCTCACATCATACAACATAAAGATTTGCTTTAACAGCTGATAGATCAGAAGACTCTGCTATGCCAGCCCATTTGGTTGTTCACAGCAGGTGTCTACAATCTGTGGCATGCCTGCCCACTTGATTATTCACCCCCAGATGTCTACTTTTTTAAGAAACATGAATTTTTGTAAGACATTTCATTGAACTTTACAATGACAGTTTTTTTTTTTCCCCCAGTGGATGGAATACCACTGTATAGGTTTGACTTTATAGCACCTTGGAGAAGGAGGTAAGTGTTGATAACATCTGCAAGGGCTGCGGGCAGTGACATGCTCTCCTGGTTTACCACATTTTTAAATGTACAAGGGTGAGTCAAATGAAAACCTTAAATTTGTAATAACAAATCGAAATTTCGTGCTGTTATCCTGTAAGTTGGTAAGCGTGCTACAAACAGCATTCAGAATGGCCTGTAGGTGGCAGCATAGTGCAGATGCACACATACCGTCGCAGTATCAGTATAAAGATGGCCGCCCCACTTGTGACCTGCACCAGGGAAGAACAGCATTCTGTTATTTGGTTTTTGCATAGTGAAGGTGTGAAACCTATTGAAATTCATCAATGAATGAAGGTTCAGTACGGTGAAGCATGTTTGCCACAGCAGCAAGTCTATGAATGGAGTAGGAAGTTTGCAAATGGTGTGACTTCAGTGAAAGATGCTCCTTGTCCAGGTCAGGCACAATGAGTTGTGACTCCACAGAACATTGCAGCAGTTGAAGCCATAGTGAAGGAAAACCACCGAGTGACACTGAATGACATTGCAGCATGTTTATAGATTAGTCATGGGTCAGCATGCCACATTGTGCATGATGTGCTCCAGTTTCACAATGTGTCTGCAAGATGTGAGCCAAGGCAGCTGACTCCTGAAATGAGAGAATGACGTGTTGATGCTTGTGAAGCACTTCTTCAGAGCTTTGAATGAGAAGGTGATGGCTTCCTTGCAAAAATCATTACTGGGGATGAAACCTGGGTTCACTTCCATCAACCGGAGATGAAGAGAGCAAGCAAGGAATGGTGCCATTCATCATCACCAAAACAAAAATGTTTTGAACAGAACCATCAGCAGGGAAGGTTATGCTGACTCTCTTTTGGGATGAAAAAGGCGTCATTTTGGAGCATTACATGCCTAGAGGGACCACTGCCACCAGTGCATCATACACAGATCTCCTAAAATTCATCTGTGGCCTGCAATCAAATCAAAGTGACATGGATTGCTGTCAGCAGGTGTCCTTTAGCAACATGACAATGCAAGGCCCCACACTGCCAGTACAACAGTTGCAACAATCACACACCTGCATTTTGAATGTCTTCCTCAACCAACATACTCACCAGACCTTGCCCCAAGTGATTTCCATATGTTTGGACCACTCAAACACGCAATGGGAGAAAGAAGTTCTGTTCTGATGAAGAGGTATGCCATGCGGTGCATGAGTGGTTGTGCGGACTACCAGAAGAATTTTTTTCTAAAGGAATTTATGCACTTTGTAAGCACTGGAGGACTTGCATTGAGTGTGGGGGAGATTATGTTGAAAAGTGATACAGCTTTGTACCACTTCTGCACAATAAATAATATTTAAAAAAATATTTAAGGTTTTCATTTGACTCACCCTCATACATTCTATATACATCCTATAAGCATCTGCCCTACATCTGAGTTAATCGCATTTCTTTTGCAGCAACAGAGCTCAGTTATGCAATTAAAAAAAAAAGAAATACTGCAATGTGATAAATAGGCTCTTCTAGAATGAGCTGTTCTTTGGAATCTTTGTTTCATAATCTCACTCCAGCTTGTTAATCATAGTCACCATAAATACACTGATCTGAAAAACTTAAGAATAAGATAGATAAAGCAACATAATATATTAACTACTCAGTGGAAATGAAAGAAAGTATGGGGGCATTTTGGCTGAGGTTACCCAGTTGTGCACAAAAGCTGAACATCACATGATATGGAGGCAGAGTGACTACAGCTGAAGGAACAGGAGAAGACACTTGAGTGTGAATCAGCAAGTTGTGATGGTGAACTGAGGTGGTGTTCTTCATTACAACATGAACCACAGTCAACATTTATATACCTCACATAAGAATCATCAGGGAATTGAAATAAGGACCACCTGTGATGGCTGTAGCTCAGGATTCTGGTTTTATTTACAGCACTGTTTTATGTGCATGAGGAGCATTCTGAACCACAGGCACTCCAATTCAAAGGAGAGGACATGGTCGATCATAGTCAATTACATTAGAAGACCACAGCATTGTGAATAGGCATGAAGGGATCCACATAAAAAAATGAGTGCAGTTGCAACCACATTTAACAGGACTACAAGACAGGCAATCTTACAGTGGCACAGTGGCTGCATGTGGGCGGCCTCTTTGTACAAAGACCAGTACATTGTGTTCCACTCATATCTGCACATCAGTGGCACTGTCTGCAGTGGTGCTGAGAGCTTAGAGACTGTACCACGGAGGATTGGGGGTCACATGTTCTTCTTGGATGAGAGCAGATTCTGTCTGAGAAGTGATTCTGGACATACCCTCATATGGTAGGAATGCATAATGCACTGAGAAACATGATTTTTTTGTGTTCCAGATGTTATGTTATGAGGAGGCATAAGTTGCATGGGTGTACTGACCTCCATATCTTTGATCATGGTACACTCAACAGTCAGTCTTGTTGTGACAATGCACTACTTTCCCAAGTGTATCTTTTCAGAGGTATATTATTTTGTAAACCCTTATTGCCAGTTTTGTAAAGGCCTCATCACTACTGCTGTGGAGGCCAAGTTGCCACTGTTGTTATGGTAAGCCGAGTTTGCGAAATGTCTTTTCGTAGAGTACACCACTAAGACAATTTCTCCCTGCCACTATTACACAGCTATGCCCCTGGGTCAGGTAACAGGAGGAGAATGAAGGTTCCACAACCCTCCATCAAATTAGTAACGAAGTCACACAAATGAGTTGGAAAGATTTACTTATCCTTGTGACTTGTGAACAAGGAAGTTGGCAACACTGCTTGTAAGATAACACAAAAAAGCCCTCAATGGCTAAGTGCAAATAGTTGTAGGTAAACTTCACAGTACATAGCAAATGCAATTTACAACAACTGTCCATTCACTTCCAAGAGTTCACTAAATGATGTTCCCTGTCTAAGTCAACCCTGGATGATGATCTACAACCAAGTAGGCAACAGCTGCCCATCTATCTTCCGAGTAGGCTTCTGTCCATTGTCATCTGGTCATTGGCAGATTGTACTCAGACATCAATTGGCTGAGGCATTCTTCACCCTCAATGTCACCCATGGCAATGGTGGAACTTGCGCAAGTGGTGAGTCTCTATGGCACTGGCACCAGCTCACATATTTGCATCTGTGGTGCTTTTGCCCTTGCTGTATCTTGTTTGGATGACACAGCATATTCCGCCCTGACTTCATGTTTATGGATGATAATGTGCAACCATAGTGGGCAGTGCAGGTGAAGGAGAGCCTGGAATGATGGGATATTTGGCAAATGGATTGGCCTGCCTAGCTCCCTGACTTAAATTCCATCCAGCACATATGAGATGCATTCTGGAGATTTATTGCATCATGTCCACATGCCCCAAGGACCATCCAACAGATGTCAACTGTGCTGCTAGAGGAATGAAACGTCCTACTACAAGAACTTCTTACCAACCTTGTGGACAGTGTGGCAGCATGTTGCAGAGCATGCACTGCTGTCTGTAATTATCACACAATCTTTTAAGAACCATGTCCCATCTTTTGTAATGACCAGAAGACTGTCATAAATTGTGATGACTTCAGTGTAATTATTGTTTTTGAATTTCTGTTCCATCACATTGCATATTTCTTTCAGTTACCTTTTGTACTATACTGTAGTATTTCTTTCTGTGTATGGTCCAAGTGTTATTGGCCTATAGTACTTGGTAGCAACATGTAACATGAAAGTTACATGTGTCCTTAAGCTTTGCACATCAGCGAAACATTCAGTATAAAATCAGTGAATATATCAATGTTTGTGTTAGGTGCATTTAAAAGTGCACTATATAATGGTTTTTACACTGAGAATAGTAACATTTTGAAATAACTTAGTACTGTGGTAATTGATGTTCACATGATAATGGTTATCTTTATTATGAGGCCCATGCTTAAAATGTGAAAATCATCAAACAACTTTCTCCATACGCATGGAAAAAATATGTTTTGTACTACTCCTCTAAACAAAATGAAAATTAATTTGAATTTGATATGACTGCCATTGAAATAGGTCTAGCCTTAATTCACATCAAAGCTGAGTGCACACATCAGCAGATGAAATTTCAGGCCAGACATAAGCCTTTTACCAGAGAAGTGGCAGATAAAACTGCTTACCTAAGCTTGAGTTTCTGCAGATGTGTATAATTGTCTTGTGTATGCAGTGTGGATAATAGTTTCTTATCCATGCAGATCTGTACCTATAAATCTTGGCACACAATTTTTTTTATAAAAGCACTGCACTGTGATTGACAGAGTGTTATAGTTATCTCATTTCATTACTAACCAATTCTCTGAGTCCTCTACGTTATCTGTAATTGTGTAGTGTGAATTACTTATGAAGAATGTTTTACCTGACTTTAGTAAGCTTTTCACCTCATTGGGCAGTGTATTTCACAGTTTTATTTCTTGTTAGAAAGTGCTGTTTCCAGTTTTTTGTTTGTATTTCCTTGGTAAATGTAAGTCCAATCAAGTTCTTATCCCATGGTTATGTATACAACTTTTAATGAAATGGTTGGTAATATCTTCCCTGACATACAAATCAGACTGGTATATGTATTTATTTGGTGCAGTAAGGATGCCATTTTAAATAGTTCTGTAGAGGCAGTCAGTCTGAGAATATTTGAGATTTTTTGCAAAATTTTATTTCAAATATCATTTTCCATTGAATCTTTCCTCCCAGAATAACTTCATCAGTGCCTATGTGCCAGCCCAGCCCATCCTTCAGAACAGAAGCAGTATATTCCAGTAAAATCTGCTGAAGACAGCATCAGTTCACCCATTCTGGCATCTCTGAAGAGAAAACTGGTGTACCCATACCACCAAGTTAATCAATAGGGGATGTGGGATATGAGTCAGATGTGCAGTTGCTGGAGGGTCCTGGAGGGCAGAGAGGCGCTGGTCAACTCTCTTTTGTTGTAGCTGTCGTACAAAGCAGATGCTCTTCTGATTGAGATTTCATACAGAGCGGACAGCCATGTGCTGTCTGTGTCCACTCACCAGTAATGGCGACCAGCCATATGAACATAAATTGCCAGCTCTTCCATTTTCTGCTCTGTCCATTTCTGTGTTCAACTGTTAGGCTAGTAGCCAACCTCTACATCCACCTCCTTTCTGCATCCAGACACCAAGAACATCCCCCAAGTTATCTTTAATCAACTCTTTTATTTCACTGCCCCTCTTCCAATGTTTACACTCTCTGCTCCACATCCCGTATAGACTTTCATAAGGAGCCCAACTATTACTTCCCGTTATCATTGTTACAACCCTTTTCTCTTACTTCCAAACTGAGTCAACATTTCATGCCTTCGATAAACAGAAAAGAATTCCATAGCTAACAACTGAGTATGTAGGAATAGTATGTCATCACAATACACTCGCTGTTACAAGTTGATGACAGAACCCTAAAAGCATGCTGATGATATTCTTTTTGCCACTATCTTCGTATGCTCATTTCATTTCAACTGGCATTCAATATTCAAACCTTAAAACTCTGTATTTGAACACAATCTATAAATTTATGTTCTATGTTTAATGTGACAGTTTTATTTTCCCCCTATGCGGAAGTGCATTCTGTTTGTTTTCTTTATGTTCAATGTTAGTTTATTACATACTTCCCAATTTTAAACATCACTGAGGATTTCATTTCCTTTTCTAATAGCTCTGGTTTTTTATCAGTGATTACGAGACTGATGCCATTAGCAGAGAGCTATTTTTCCATGTCTTACACTGTTTGGAAAACCACTGACTCATTTGGATCCAAAATACTACTCTGAGGAACACTTGCAATTTTTTTTCTGTCTAAAACTTATTTTACAAAATAATTTATCATCAGCAGATGTGTGAGCTATGTCTACCATTTTCACTCTGTTTTCCATGTAAGACTGAAATGGTATTACATGTCTTCTTCTTCTTCTTTTTCTTCGCAGATGGATCACTTAGGACCACGCATAATCAACATTTGTTGGCCTTTCTTTTCGCCCAGTATTCCTTCATAAACAACGAATGGACTAGCTTTCATTGCGTAAACCATGTATGTCGGTTAGTTTCTCTCTCTTCTTCCTCAAAATCCCTTTTGTTTGTGATTTTTCTGATTTCATTTCTATCGTGTAGATTTGGAGACCCTAATTCTCTCAGGTCTTTTTCTGTCTGTTTGTACCAGTTCGGTCTTGTAGTTCTGTTCTTTAAAAATGTATGGATTTTGTGCGTTAACCTGTTTGAGTCCATTCTTTCTAAATGCCCCATGAATTGGATTCTTCTCATGCGCATTGTGTCTGTTACTTTGGAGATATTTTTATATATTTCTGCATTGGGCTTTGGATAATGCACACCATCTTTAGTTCTTGGTCCTAGGATTTTCCTCATTATTTTACATTCTTTCACTTCTAATTCCTCTTTTAGTGTTCTGTGTTGAAGGTTTTGTGTCTCAGATGCATAGAGAGCTTCAGGTTTAATTACTGTTGTGTAGTGTTGTATTTTGCAGTTCCAAGAGAGACTCTTTTTGTTGTAAATGTTTTTTGTTAAATGAAATGCCGTCTACATTTTCTGGACTCTTGATCTGACAGATTTCTTTTCATTACAATTTTCTGTAATCCATTCACCTAAATATTTTAATTGTTTTACTCGAGAGATGTAGTTATTACCAATTTTGAGATCAGAAGGTGCATCTTTGGTGTCAGTCATAAATTTTGTTTTTTCAAATCCTATTTTTGCTGCCTGCTCTTGTAATAATTGTAGCTGTTTCTGTGCATCGGTAATGTCTTGTGCGATCAGTGCCATGTCATCAGCAAATGCTAAACAATATAATTCTATGCCCTTACGTCTTGGCCCCAGTCTGTGTGCTGGTGCACCTGCTTTTCTCCATTCTCTAACAACTTTTTCAAGAGCACAATTGAAGAGCACTGGGGACAGTACGTGCCCTTGTTGTACTCCTGTGTCTATTTCAAATTCTGTGCTCAATTCTCCCTTAAATTTTACTTTGGATTTGGTCTCCATGAGTGTTTCTTTTATGATGTTTGTTGGCTTTTGATCTAGTCCACATTCTGCTAATACTTCAAAAAGGGATTCTCAGTCTATTCTGTCATATGCTTTTTTAAAGTCGACAAACGTGATGACACAACTTTTGTTTGAAGTACTATGAAAATATTTCATTGAGTTTTTCAAGTTAAGGATTTGTTCTACACATGATCGACCTTTTCTGAATCCACCTTGGTATTCACCTAGTTTTGAATCCAACTGAGGTTCTGCTCGGTTTAGTAGGGCTTTAGACAGAATTTTGTATGTTATTGACAATAAAGAGATTCCATTATAGTTGTTGGGGTCTGTTTTACTTCCTTTTTTGTACAGAGGATGTATATTGCTGTCTTCCAATCTGTGGAGATTTTTTCAGTTTTCCAGATTTCATGTATAATTTCTTTGAGTTTTGCAATAAGATTTTCTCCTGCATTTTTCCATAATTCTGCGATGACTTGGTCTTCTCCTGATGCTTTGTTATTTTTCAGTGACTGAATTATCTCTTTAATCTCCTGTAAACTTGGTGGCTTTGAGTCTGGGTTTTGTGATGTGTGATGGAACTCAAATTTTTCTGCAGGCTTTTCACAATTCAGTAATTTAGAAAATTATTTTGCAAGAATTTAACCATTTTTTGGTGTTGGTAAGGGCAATTTCCCCATGTTCAATTTTGAATTGGAGTGATGGAGGAGAGTACTTTGTTAATTTTTGATTGAATACTCTGTAGAAATTTCGAGAATTGTTTTTCTTGAAATCATTTTCTATGTCTTGAAATTTTTTGTCTTTGTGTTGTTTACGGACTGTTCGTATTGCTTTTGTGAATGTTTTCCTGGTAGGGTCTTTTGATTTTTGTTGCACAACCAATTTTGCCACGCCTGTTGTCTGAGATTTATCAGTTGGTCACACTCATCTGTCCACCATGGGTGTTTACGTGTTCTTGTTTGCAGTGCTACAGTTTCAGCTGCTTTTAAAAGCCCTGCTTGTAGTTGTTGCCAATTTTGTGGTTTTAAATTTTGTGTTTCTTTTGTAAATTGTTTATTACCATTTATCTTTTGTACATCATATTTACGGTGTAGAGATTTCATAGAGAATTTTCTTTTTTCTGGAATGACATCTAGGTATTACATGTCTTTTAGGAAGATTTTGTTGCAATGTCTCTGCAATACCAGAGTCATAGTTACGTATAAAATTTGCCAATTTCGGTGGAATGTCTCTTATTCTACCCCCATCTTTGATTTGTGTATTATTATACTTGTGTCTGTCTTTTCCAGTTTCATGTTTTTTGGCTCCCAAACTACTTCAAATTTATTTTCTGCCTTATATATTATTTTGTCATTTCATGATTTCTTTCATATGTTTTTTTATCAGTGATAATAAACAAGAAGTAGTGGATTACTGTAGTGCATTTATAGAGAACTGAGAAATTTAAGTGTCTGAGAGGACTTTCTAATATCAACAGTTATACATTTATTTCATTAACTGCCGAAGTGCCTACTTTTGAAAATATTTCCCCAAAAATTAAACAACAGAAGCTCCACAACAACATTAGTAAACAATATTAGGAAAAGGATAGATTGCTACTCACTTTAAAAAAGACATATTGAGTTGTTGACAGGCACTGTTACATATTTAGCTTTCTACCAAAGCCTTCTTCAGAAAAGAAAATGCATACACATTCACACAAGCAAGCACACCTCAAGAGCTCATGAACACCATCTCTGACAGCTCAAATAGGAATTCATCTGTCACATGTGGTGATCTGGAATGGGGCATGGATGGAGGAGAGGTAGCAGGGTACAGGTGAAGCGAAAGAAGAACACTGTGTGATGGAGCTTGCAGAGACTACATAGAGACATGAGAAGGTTGTCAGGTGCAGTGTCGGAAGCTGTGGAGCAGAGAGGTGAGGGAGCAGGGGGGATTGGAATGGAGAGGAGCAGGGAAGAGGAAAGATGTGAGGGTGCACTGGCAGAGGGTGGCAAATAATGAGGGTGATGGGACGTGAATAGCGAGGAGGTGACAGCACAGAGGGGGCGGAAACTGTTGGGTGGGGTGTGTGGGAATAGTAGATTACTGTAGGTTGAGGTGGAAATAATTTTGGGAGCAAAGAAAGTGTTGTAAGGACAATTTCCATCACTGCAGTTCAGAAAATCTGGTGGTAGAGGGGAGGATCGAGTTGGCCTGGGTTGTGAAGCAGCCACTGAAGTCAAGCATGTTATGTTCAGCTCTGTGTTGTGCCTCAGGGTGGTCTACATCTACATCTACATTGATACTCCGCAAGCCACCCAACGGTGTGTGGCGGAGGGCACTTTACGTGCCACTGTCATTACCTCCCTTTCCTGTTCCAGTCGCGTATGGTTCGCGGGAAGAACGACTGTCTGAAAGCCTCCGTGCGCGCTCTAATCTCTCTAATTTTACATTCGTGATCTCCTTGGGAAGTATAAGTAGGGGGAAGCAATATATTCGATACCTCATCCAGAAGCGCACCCTCTCGAAACCTTGCTCTTAGCCACAGTCTGGCAGTGGCCATTCATCCTGGTGGACAGCTGGTTGGTCATCATACCAATATAAAAAGCTGTGCAATGATGCAGCAGGGTTGGTACATGAAATTGGTGCTTTCACAGATGGCCCAGTTCCTGATGGGGTAGGATAAACCTGTGACAGGACTGGAATGGGAAATGCTGGGTGGATGGATTAGGTAGCCGTTGCCTCTGGGCCTTTCACAGGGATATGATCCCTGAGCGTGGGGGTCAGAATTGGGAGTAGCATAGTGATGGACTAGGATATTGTGAAGGTTTGATAGACAATGGAACATTTGAGGTTGGTGGGAGGATTGTGGGAAGGGAGGAGGGGAGTGAGGTGAGGGATAGCAAAGGTGATCTATCTGTGGACTATGTCTAGGGGATACTGCATTCACATGAAGGCCTTGGTGTGACTTTCAGCATACTAGGCAAGGGAGTTTCTGTCACTGGAAGTACGCCACTTGTGAGTGACCAGGCTGTATGGGAGATTTTTTTTTATGTGGAGTGGATTCCAGCTGTCAAAATGCAGGTACTGTTGAAGGTTGGTGGGTTTAAATCTACACCCAAGTGTCAAGAAGTATTGACTACACTGTCTTGTACAAACATACATAATAAGTATAATTTGACTATGAATTTCTTACAATTACAATCTTCAGTACTCTTCAAAAGAGTTTATTGAATCTGGTAGCCAACAGTTTGTTTTGTGTACCTTTTTATCATTATTCTGTGGAGGTGATGATTTATAGCTTTTAGAAATTTTAAAAAAAAAATCATGGTGTGCGCACTACTATATTGTCACTTTATTACACAACCAGTTTCAGTCATAAATAGACCACCTTCAGGTATTTTGTGGTATCATCATCAGAAGTATGAGAACCCATAACCAGTATCAAACATCATGTCAGCAACCAACATGACAGTTCAACTATATATCAGAAACACATACAGTGCATCTGTGGCAAAGCACGTAGCAAGACTGAAGTGGCATGTGATCTTCAGCCATAAATACATCATCAAACAAGGTAGACTTCATGATGTGTTCATGACTGAAGGTCACATGCCACTTCAATCTTTCCATGTGCTTTGCCACAGGTGTACTGTAAGCTATATGTGCTGCAGATTTATAGCTGAATTGACATGTTAGTTGGAGATATTATGGTTATTAGTGGTTATATGTTGTCATACATCTGATTAAGATGTCATAAAATAAATCAAGATGGTCTGTTTATGACTGAAACTGTTCGTGTAGTAAAACGACAATACAGGTGTGTGCAAACCACGAGTTTTCAAAAAAATATTTTATTACCTTTTTTTATCAAAACAGGCTTTTCTTTTTAGGTGGCAGAAAAAAAGGACAGAGTGTCACTAAAGGCAAATGTTAGAGACATAAGAAATGGAACTGTGGTAATCATTAATGAAAGAAGGAAGCGAGACTGGAGTTGTTCTCACTGACGACAAGGTAATTAGAAGTGAAGCAAAAAGTCAAATATAGCAAGCACAGCTGGAAACTAGCTCTTCCCTTACTAATGGAAACAACCTGAAACTTGCCTTGGAACACCATAAAAAAAATTAAAATTTATGCCTACTGTAGCTGAGGTAGTAATAATTAAAATTTAAAAAAATAGAACTAATCAGAAGAAGGCAGAATTTATCACTGGATAAAAAATAAAATTCATATACTGAATTTTAGTCAGTTACATGGATGTTATATTTGTTGGAATGTATTTATTGTATTTGTATATTTTATTCTATATGCAGATAGTTTCTATG
Organism: Schistocerca serialis cubense; assembly: GCF_023864345.2. Lineage (NCBI taxonomy): Eukaryota > Metazoa > Arthropoda > Insecta > Orthoptera > Acrididae > Schistocerca > Schistocerca serialis. The sequence continues at coordinate 328,060,507 of NC_064641.1, read as the reverse complement.
TCATTTACATCAGACTAAAAAAATTGCACATGCAAAATAAAGAGATTAGATTGGTTGATATCTGCTCCAATGGTGTATGTAAGTTCCTCACTTACAATGAAACTACAGCTGCATGCAATTTCAGAAGTTCCATTTTTATCTGCTGCCTAAATACAAAACATCATGGTATATAATTTGATCTATTCTTTTGTTTACATAGAATGCAATAATTTAAAAAACCCTAGTTGCCTCTCAGTGGCAATTTCACAAGCTGTAGACGCAAAATGTTACTTCAGTGAAAACTCTTATGAAAAATAGAGATCACAATGAATAGTACCATCCACAGACATTTTGGCTCATTTTTATACCACATAAAGATATTTATTTTTTCACACAATTCATTTGATACAGTTGTTGCTCATATCTACCAAATTACAGTTGTAACAAACAGTAAACACCAAAACATCTGACTGTGTTTGAGAAACAGATATCACATACTTCATCAGATTATACTTTATTACTTACAACAGCGTCTAAGATAATGGTCCTTATTAGAACTATTTATTTATAAATGATATAGAGGAACTCAATTGTTGTCATTTGAAATCAACTGCAACTATCACTAAATAAGAACAAACAGACATAGGAAAGTATGCACACACAAAACATTTTTACTTACGGTAATGACCCTGTCTGCCAACACCTTGACAGCAGCTGGCCCCGTTACTCTGCAATGTCCTCTTCCTAGCTGTCCCTCTGCATTGCGCCCCATTGTTATTACTGCACCATTATCCATGAGAACAGCTGTATGATTGGGACCCAGTGAAATATCATGAACCTTGGCTGGAATGCTTTTCACTCTCTTCAGCAATAATATTTTGCCATCATTTTCCTTGCCAACAGTTACAAAATGCAACAATACAGAATTTTTCAAGAAAGTAATGCCAATTTTAGTTTGAACAGAAAGATCTGCGTGCAGAATTTGATTGATGGCCGAGAAAATATAATTATCTAGATACCTTGACAGAAAATCCCAGCTTGTCATGAGTATTACGTCCACAGCTAAGCAGAAAACCATCTGTGGTAATAATCGCTGTACAGTCAACACCAGTGTGCACAGACCTGACTACTGTTTCCCTTGGCAGAGGCACTTGTTGTGGTTCACATCTGTTACACAAAAGCACACGTCTAAGACCAATGTCAGATGATTATTACAAGAAGTACTATAGAAATTATGACTACAATTCATTCCTGAAAAGTCCACTTGATGGTATTCATTGTTGATTTTCTTATTTGATATTTGTATTGGAAAGCAGAGACAGGGTTTTTTCCTTATTTGTTGTTGGGTGTCATGCCCATAGTCAGTAAGGAGCTATAGATGGAACAATTTGCTAAAATATGAAATCAATTAATTTCAATATGTTTGAACAAATCTTTGGCTAATTTTACATAGGTAACATAGAGAAACTACTCAGAATTGGGAAGCAGAGACAGGGTTTTTTTTCTTCTTTGTAGTTGAGTGTTATACCTACAGTCAGCAAGTCAGCTATAGATGAAACAATTGCTAAAATTTGAAATAAGATCGTTTCAATATGTTTGAACAAATCTTTGACTCATTTTACATAGGTAATATAGAGAAACTATTCAGAACTTAAAAAAGAATATATAAACTAGAGTTGTTGCAGTTAGAAATTCAATACTTTGTTATAATTTTGACTTATTTAATACTCAAATTGTTCATTAGTGGCAGAATTGTAAATACATTTTAGGACTAAAGCTTATTCACAAAACCTAAACTGAATGCTCAACCTCATTTTTTCTGGACGCACATCATTTTCATTACTTCTCACAAACAGTACTGAACTTCTCATTATTATGATGCAATGGTGATGAGGAGTGAATCAAACAAGTTCTCTACTAGTATTAATAATATACCTTCACTCATAAGTTGCACAATTTCAGAGATCAAGAGCCCATACAGTTCACATGCCTGCTTATAAAGGCCACTTGTGTTGTCCCCCTGGCATACTCTGGTGAGATGCCAAAGAAACAGTTTTATTTAAGCAATCGCAAATGAGTGCTTGGCCTGTTCTATAACTTATATTACTGTTGTCTGGTTCATGTGTTCAGTGCTACACACAACGTGTACTTCATTGTACCTTACGTGTTTCTCTATTAAGTACTACTTTCTATGAATCACATTTGTTCTTGCTATAGCAAACTTGGCAATGAGTGAAGTTTAAATTTTCTCCGCATGTTTGTGTCAGTTCTCTGTCACCCAATGAATGTTTTGATGGAAGAAATACTCCAACATATCATTGCCCAGCAGCAAGCTTTCGTGAAACAACAGCAAGCACTCACTACTGCTCTGAATCGAGTGGCATCTGTGTGTTTGTGACAGGTTACTCTCCTGTCAGTGCAACCATCATCCCTTCCAACATATGATGAATTGGATGAAGACTGGGACCCCTATGAAACTTGGTTACACCAACATTTCAAGGTTTTTCGCATGGATGAAGCAAACCTGTGTAGCACTTTCTTTCTTTCCTGGCTTTCACCACTTAGTTATCAGATGTTGTGCCAACTTGTGCCTTTGCACTAACTGGCCACCTTATCACTTGATGAAGTGTGCAAGCTTTTCTCAACCTATTACTGTGACAGAATGCATGTCATTGCAACATGTGTAGAATTTAACCATTGACAGAAATGTCCAAACCAATCTTCCAAAGCCTTGGCTGCAGAATTACAAGGGTTGAGCCGTCACTGTAAATTTGTTCACAGGTACCCATCAAGAATCCTACACTGATCAAATGGTGCATGACATTATTCATCTTGCCCCAGAAAGGGAAGTCCATGAAAAAGCACTTCAATGTGATAATTCGATGCTTACATATGTTCTCAATATAGCACGGTCCTTTGAAGTGTAATGGGCTGCAGGTGATCAGATTGCTGTCTTGGGAGAGGTATTGGAAGTTGCTCAATCATCATCTGTGGGGCACACTGCAAGTGTTCAATATGACGGGGAAGCCATTGATCCAGTACAACCTTTGACTGAGCATTGCATGAGGCAGCGTCGGTTATGGCCACAGCAGCAACAGGACACTTCACTGCAGTGGCCAAGGGCCCTCTTCCATCTTGCCCATACTTCTTCATCCAACAAGACCATTATGCATGTCATAAGTATTGAGTGGCAACATTTCATTTTTGTGTAACTCCTCTTCAAATGTGGTGGGCACATTAACACCAATGGACATAAACTGTATCTCTACAAGGACTGTTTCCCCAAACAGATTATTTATTAACTTGTTTGTGTCTAATATACTGTTAAAAATGTAAGTGGAAACAGGAGCTGCAGTGACTTTAGTAAACACAAACATACGTGTACTTCGGTCCTCGCTGCCCCCTCCCCCCCTCCTCTCCACACACACAGGTTTAACGGAAGTTGGTTAACTCCAGAAAACAGCAGATTCCAATCCTAGCTCAGTTTTCCGCTTATGTCTCTTACAGATCTGTTGTTAATCCTCTCACCTTTCTTGTTGTGGATCATTCCCATACTGCAGACCAATTTGGGTTAGATGTGTTTAATGGTCTGTTTCTTCATTGCCAATGAGGTAACTTTAGTGTCAGATCAAGTTCCATATCATCAACTGGAGCCCCTGTTTCCCCCTGGGCTCTGTTATGCTACCAGTTTTTCAGGCCCACATTATCATGAAAGAGTCCACCTGCCCCCCCCCCCCCCTTTTTTTTCCCACAACAGGTGCCATTCGCATTTCATGACTCTGTCAAGGCCGAATTAGACCACTTGACATAGCTTAGGGTCGTTTGGCCTGTTTCTTCCAGTGAATGGGCTACACCACTGGTCATTGTTAAGAAGCCAATAGGTAACTTTCACCTTTGTGGCAACTTCAGTGTCATGATAATGCACAGTCTCTGAGATACCTTGCCTCGCCCTGATGAGCTGCTCGCAATAGTGTCAGGTGTCCACTGCTTTTCCTGAATTGATTTGTCAGAATCATATCTCCATACCAATATCAACACTTGCCTTTTGGCATAACTAGCAGGCCTACAATTTTTTGGTGTTTTTAGAAACAACTCACAGCCTCTGTACCTGGCTGCATCAATTACCTCAATATCATTGTTTCTTCCACCAAAGGCCACCTTTGCAATCTCCTATTGTTGTTTCCTGTTTAGCAGTCTGTGGGTTTCAAGTGCAATCTTGCCAAATCTCAGTGTTTCAGCCACCAATAGAGAGCCCAGGTTTTGTGGTTTCTATCACAAGAGTCAAGCTGTTGCATCACCATGTCGCTTGCTGCGACTCACATCCTTTAAGAAACTGCAGGCATTTCTAGATAAAGTTGCATACTACCATAAGTTTTTACCAGATGCATCCACTGTTGTTCAGCCCCTGCGTGTGCTTTTGCATAAACATGTGCTCTTTTTTCTGAGCCCCAGCTTTTGACCAAGCGTTCACTTTGCTTAAACCTAAGCTTCAATCTGCAAGGTGTGTGGCCACTTTTCAGCCTGGTCAGCATCTCTTGTTGGCTACAGATGCCTCTTAGCATGGTCTTTGTGCAGTGTTGGTGCACAAATACACAGACAGGTCTGAATGACAAATTACTTATGCTTCTAAGACTTTATCTCCTGCTCAGCACTGGTATTCTCAGGTTGAAAAGGAGGCTTTAGCCACTGTATTTGCCCTTAAGAAATTTCATGTCTTATTCTATGGTTCTAAGTGCCATTTAATCATGAATCACAAGCCATTGGTTGCTCTTTTTAACTTTTTGGCCTCTGTGCTGGACAAGACAGCGCATCATTTGGAATGGTGGGCTCTTTCCTCTTCTGTTATCATTATCAGATCCATTACCAGCCAATGATGCAACATGCCAACACTGATGCCTTATCTTGCCTTCTGATCAGGCCATAACTGGCATTTAATCAGGAGGACCTACTGTGATTCTATTTAGAATTGAGAACAAGAAAGCAGTCAATGGTTTCCCGACCACTAGTGCCACTATAACATCAGCACAGATGGCCAGAGAAATCCGTGAGCCTTTCCTCAGATCTCTTGTCTAATGATGTCTCCCCACAGAACAGCCTCTCTGTGTTTGATGGAGTTTTTTGTAAGCTACAGAGGACTCTGTTCCACAGGTTGTGATTCCATGCTGTAATGTACTGCGGCTTCTGCATGTCAGTCATTGTGGGACCTCTTACACCAAAGGGGACTGATGACCTTCGCTGTTTAGTCCCCCTTAAACATACCAACAACAACAACAACCTTACACCAAAACTTTGGTCCACTGGCATGTGTACTGGCTGGATATAGATGGGGACATAATCTCTCTTATTGCTCCTTGCACCCACTATGTTCAGTAACAGATGGCCCCACAGGTGCCCGTTCCCCCTGGCCAATGCTGCAGTGCCCGTGGAAACATCTACATGTCGATTTTGCTGGGCCTTTCCTAAATCAGTATTGGCTCATTGTAGCCAACATGTATTCCACATTTCCCTACATGGCGCATTGTCGTCCATCTCCATGGTGGCCAGTTTTCAGCCCTGTCTAACATTTTTGTAATTGAGAGACTTCCATATACCATGGTTACTGATAATGGACCCCAGTTTGTTTCTCAAGAATTTGCATCTTTTTGTCAGGCTAGTGATGTTTGCTGCCTCACAGCTCCACTGTGCATCCTCAATCTAATGGTGAGGCTGAACACATGGTTTGGACTTATAAAACTCAGATGTGGAAGTATGTTATCTGGAAGTTCACCTGAAGGTGCTTTAGACCATTTTGTTAATTTGTACTGCTTCACTCTGGTGTGGGACAAGAGCCTGGTGGAGCTGCTGCATGGACATCAACCATGGACCCTCCTTCACCTGCTAGATTCAATGCTGCATCTGCTGGCATCACCGGCTCGGTAATGACACTGGCCAGGTGCACATGTCTGGGCTTTTGGTTTTGGCTGCTGCCGAACTGGGTTTCTGGTGTCATCGAGTGTTGCCAGGGTTGGTGCCTGTGCATTGTCTGTACTCCTAATGGGTGAACATCTTGTTGCTTTGACCAGCTCCAGCTGTGCACAATGAGGTCTGTTCCAGAGGGCCCACCACCTCCCCTGCCACAAATGCCTGTTCCACTGTTGCAGATGGTCCAGTTTGTGCTGCATCATGGGTTGCTACCTGGCAGATCACTGTCTGGGGTTCCTGCCTCTGGCCCCCCTCCTAGACTGCCATTGCTGGTGCAGCCCCTACTGCACCTGACGCTGCACCCACTGCCGCCTCCATTGCTGTGTCCTGTGTGACTATCAACACTGACACACTCACTGACACCTCCGGCACTGACCACTGACCTTGACAAGGATGTCGCTCGCTATGGAGATGCTGTCCCCAGTCCTGCCCTACAGTCTCTTACGAGAGGGTGGAGGAGCACCAAACTGCCCCCTCATCACTTCTGCCCCTAATCACCACTGTCTGCCTGTGACATTCTGCAGCAGTCACCATCATCAGGCGATGAAATGGACGTCAGTGCAGTCATCAATGTTTTCTCAGTGCCTTGTGAGATCAGTGTTTTCTTTTCCCCATGGTTCCAGTGTGCTTCTGGTACCAGTGCTCCAGGGCTTTTTCGGTACCAATACTTTTTCAGTACCAGTGTTTTATCGGATGTGATCAAAAGTATCCGCACACCTGGCTGAAAATGACTTACAAGTTTGTGGCATCCTCCGTTGGTAATGCTGGAATTCAGCACGGGTTTGGCCCTCTCTTAGACTTAATGACAGCTTCCACTCTCGCAGGCATACATTCAATCAGGCACTCAAAGGTTTCCAGGGGAATGGCAGCCCATTCTTCATGGAGTGCTGCACTGAGGAGAGCTATCGATGTCAGTCAGTGAGGCCTGGTACAAAGTTGGCATTCCAAAACATCCCAAAGGTGCTCTATAGGATTCAGGTCAGGACTCTGTACAGGGCAGTCGATTACAAGGATGTTATTGTCATGTAACCACTCCACCACAGGCCGTACATTATGAACAGGTGCTCGATTGTGTTGAAAGATGCAATTGCCATCCCTGAATTGCTCTTCAAGAGTGGGAAGTAAGAAGGTGCTTAAAACATCAGTGTAGGCCTGTGCTGTGATAGTGCCACACAAAACAACAAGTGGTGCAAGCCCCCATGAAAAACACGACCACACCATAACACCACCGCCTCTGAATTTTACTGTTGGCTCTACACATGCTGGCAGATGATGTTCACCGGACATTCGCCATACCCACACCCTGCCATCGGATTGCCACATTGTGCACCATGATTTGTCACTCCACATAACGTTTTTCCACTGTTCAATTGTCCAATGTTTATGCTCCTTACACCAAGTGAGGTGTCGTTTATCATTTACTGGTGTGATGTGTGGCTTATGAGCAGCTGCCTCACCATGAAATCCAAGTTTTCTCACCTCCTGCCTAACTGTCAGTACTTGCAGTGGATCCTGATGCAGCATGGAATTCATGTGTGATGGTCTGGATAGATGTCTGCCTATTATGCATTACGACCTTCAACTGTCGGCAGTCTCTATCAGTCAACAGATAAGGTCGGCCTGTACGCTTTTGTGCTGTACGTGTCCCTTCATGTTTCCACTTCACTATTGCATTGGATACAGTGGACCTAGGGATGGTTAGGAGTGTGAAACTCTCATGTACAGACGTATGACACAAGTGACACCCAATCACCTGCCGATGTTCGAAGTCCATGATGTTCCACGGAGTGCACCATTCTGCTTTCTCACAATGTGTAATTACTACTGAGGTTGCTGATATGGAGTACTTAGCAATAGGTGGCAGCACAATGCACCTAATATGAAAAACATATGTTTTTGGGGGTGTCCGGATACTTTTGACCAGATAGCATACCAGTGCTTTTTCTGTAGTATACATTTCTTCTGTACGACACATTTTCCTGTACCATGTATTTTTCTGTGCTTAGTGTTTTTATGTATATGGTATTCTACCCCTGGAAGGGAGGAGTGATGTACCTTCACTTATGATGTATGCGATTTCGGAGATCACACGTCCATACTGTTCACAGGCCTCCTTATAGAGGCCACCTAGGTCAGCCCCCTGGCATGCTCTGATGAGCCGCCAAGAAACAGTTTTATTTAAGTGATCACAAAGGAGTGTTTGGCCTATTTTGTAACCTGTATTACTGTTGTCCAGTCAATATGTTCAATGTTACGCACAACCTATACATTGTATCTTACATGTTTCTCCATGAAGTACTATGTTCCATGAATAATGTTTGTTCTTGCTGTAGCAGTTTCATCTGACATAGCACTTACCACATAACCTCAATTTAGTTTTTTGTGTAGTCATGGGAGTGCTAAACCATTAATAGAGATGAAGGAACACATGTTATCAATGGAACAATAAGATTTTGCAAGTTTAATCTGCAGTGCAATAGCATTGTCCAATATTTACTTCACTTTACAAATACTTCATAATGTTCCTCCCAGCACTAGTAACTCAGAACTTCACAGGTGGAAACCCATCTCACATCATGGTGGTTGCCATCATTCTTTTGGCTTCAAGCTTAAGTTTTTCTGTCTGTCAGCTGTCTACTTTACTTTACTTTACTTTTCACCTCATATCTCTTTTCCCACCATGCTGCCTTTATGCTATAGTCTGTTGTTTGCCTGCACTGCTAGTTTCTCTGCCTGTATCACTAGTGTTTCATAGTTTCTGTTGATGTCTTTTTTCTTGGATTTTGGCCTTCCCTTCCAATTTATATTTTTCATATGCATTCCATCATTTCCTTATCAAAATATTTTCTTCTCTTACACTTTTTGTGAACTGCTGTAATCCCACTGGTGAATCTTTTCATCTTGTCCTACTGTACCTCCCTTAGCCTGAACTCAGGATGTACCTTCCCCCCTCTCCTCACAAACCCTTGTAAAGTATCACTTTTCTTGAAAAGCTAGCGTTTTTGTATGTTAGTCAGTGGCTGCCTGCTAAACTGATGCACATCCATATGTTCCCAGAATGAATTTTCAGTCTTCAGTGGTGTGTGCACAGATTTTAAACTTTTTGGCAGATTAAAAGCATTTGTTCATCCAGGTCTCAAAACAGGCTTATCACGAGAAAATGCTGTACTGGCTGACCTATTCAGGCATGACTCATGATTTGCCCTCACAGCTCCCACCAATACCTCTTTCCTGCCTTCATAAATGTTCTCCTTGCATACCTTCTGGGGCTAGCAATCCTGGAAGAATGGTTATCGTGGAGAAATGGCTGAGCTATGCCACAGGGATTTGTTTCCAGAAAGCAAAAGTTTCTGAGTTAGAGTCTCAGTTTGACACACAGTTTTACCTAGTCACCATCCTCCATGCCTCCCCACTCTCCTATTCTCACTACATTCCACTTCTAGCCCTCCACATAAGCCTGTTATTCCCCTTGTTCCTTTCTTCCTTCTCATTTTAGCTGGCACATACACTGCCATACTTCTTTTCTCTTTTCCCTACTGTAAATCCTCACCTGTACTTTCTCTTACATTTTGTTTTACCATGCAAGCACCAACATACATGTGTGTGTCAGAGAGTGAGAGAGAGAGTGAGAGAGAGTCTGGGTGACTGTGTCTGTGTTTTCCATATTTGCTTTGTGGCTATCCACTGCTCTGCATCTGTTCCTTATTTCATGAGTGGTGATGTAAACCACATTGAGCACATAAATTCAATGGTGTTTTAGGGGGCGTAGGGGCATGAATGACTTCTGTTTACTGAGTAGTGTTAGCAAAGTGAAGGGTTGGAGTATCTGTAAAGCAGATTGTATACAACACTAAACAGAATAACTGCACTGGGGAAAAATGGAAAAAGTAGGAGTTTATATATGGTGTGCACATGAGGATGTTTCAGTAGGAGAAACATCTTTGCACATGCATGAAATAGCTACATGTTGTAACTACAGAGCCATGAATGGGTCAATTGTAAAGATGTGGAAACTAGCCATAGATAAAACATTTTACCTACTGTCAAAGAATTCAGGGTAAATTCTCAAAATCATTCTCACTAATTAATAGTAACAATGTGCACTTAACACCTGGAAAAATGAATTGCATGACACCAGAAATAAATAGTAATGAAAAATTAAATTCTGAGCAGGATACATACTGCAAACATGAGCTAGACATAAATTGTGACAGTGTATTTATTGTTATAGCTCCATAATAATACAAAGTTGGAATGTACGATAATCTAGTCAAACATAAGTGCCAAACACAAAACAGTAATTTGATTTTTTCTTCAATTTATTCACATCAAATACTGATGTGATGAAGAAACTCTTTGGTAAAAGTTTGAAAAATATTGTGTACAAGTGTTTTATTCATGCCATAGATGTAGGAAGAGATTTCAAATTTCCATTTTTAGACTGAGTAAAGCACAAGTTAAGAATGGGAAGGAGGGGCTAAGAATATTGTGACATTGTGCAAAACCTGTTTTCTGAAAATTATCTTGAGTAGTTGGTGAAACAACTCACCTGCAAGGGGAACATGCTACTTGCAATAAGAGGGGCCCAAAACTTTTTAATTCAATGAATACAGAAATAGGGAACAGTGAGCCAGAGGCTATTACAGTTTTCTTGATCACTTCCGTTGAACAAAAAGTGTGAGACAGAAACACATTTCTCTGTAAAGAATGTGATGGCAAAGTGATTAGAAACTGTGATCTGTCAGCACAAAACTTTCAATTCTGAGTAGAAGAATGTGGGAGATCTTCATACAAATTTAGATGTAGGCCATGTATTTACTGCTAATTAGTATGTAGCTGACAGAACTTGTCAAATCTTAGATCTGGATAATCAGACAATTTGCCAAAGGAATGACTAAAGAGGTATGTTTTTAATTTTAGTTTGAACTGGTCATTATTTCCAATTTATTGCTTAATTAGATTAGTTTGATGTTATCAGACATGTCATGTTGCAAGTTTTATACAGAATAAACAAAATTACTGACAGATATATTGTTGATACAGAAAAACTATTGTTTTAAGTAATACTACTGATAACATGTAAGCTTCAGTAACCAGATATTGAAGACAGTGAAAACACAGAGAAAACAATTTTTTTAAGAAATAGAACAGCAGACAAATTCACATATGTATATTCCAACAAGCACACAGAGACAATGACAGTCCCTCCGGTTTTTACATTTAGAAATAACTTGTTACAAAAGATGCTTGTGGCAGAGTGGCTACACTACTGGTCTGATAATCCTAGTTTAAATGTCAACATGTAACTGAGGGCAAGGCTGGCTGAGCCTATAAGCTGTCAATCAGCCAGTAGAGTGCACAGAGGAGAATTGCACACACATCCATCAATGGCAGCCTCTGGAGGCTTCAGACACAAGAGGGGAGAGCAACTCCCAGCCACTGGAGACCTTAGAATATGGGTGAAAGTGGCTTGCATGAGGAGTACCCCGACACCCATGCCTTGGAGCACTAGACAACAGCATCGGCAATGGGCAATAGAAGCCGGGATCCAAGGTGATGTCCAGTGGCAGTGTGGAAGGTGGAGGCAACTCCACCACAGGCTGAGGCTGTGCAGGAGACATTGAACTGGCAAGGGGCATGCCTGATGTCTGGAGGGCCACTGGAGCTGCTGCTGAGGGCTGCAAATTCATAAGCTCATTGGGTGGAGGTTCTAACACACACAGAAGAGGAGGCTGGAACACCAGGTGTCCAATTTATCACAGATCTTAATACATCTTTTGGCCTGTATCAATACCAACGGCTTTTGTTTTGGGTGGCAAGTGCCCCCACAATTTTTCATCACTATCTGGAAGAGGTCATGTCCATTACTCTGCACTGTTTCAACTACGTGGATGACGTTGTCATTACCAGACGTAATACGAGTGACCACCTGAACAATCTCAGAGCACCTGTGAGTCTGGACTGCAATCTGTCAAAGTCTAACTTTTTCCAACCGTCTGTTGAGTATTTGGGCCACACCATCCCACAGCATGTCATCCAACCCATGGAGGGTCCTGTCAGAGCTGCTACAGACCTGCTGCATCCCTTGTTGTTGCAAGAACTGCAGGCTTTTCTGAGTTCATTCCTGGGGCATCCATCGTTGCTCGCCCTCTATACCTCGTTTTCTGCAAAAGAGTGTAGAAATCATTGAGGAGTATGTGCACATAAAAAACTAGCAAGATGGGTGTGTGCTCAGTTGGCCACTTGTGACAAATGCAAGTGGGAGAGACATTGCACTACCTCACATCAGGGGGAAATTCGAGGTACCATCCGTAGCAAAGTTAGTGAGCTATTGGCTGTAAACAATTTTGGGCCACTCCCAAATGGTTGAGGTGGTATGAAGTATATATTTATGGTTATTGATTTGTTTTCAAAGTTTATCAAACTGCATTCAATATAGAAAGCTAACAGGAAAACTCTTATTCTCAAACTGGAAAAGGATTTCTAGCCAGAGAGGCTATTATCTGACAACGGATCACAAATTACATATAGAGTGTAGAATGATTTCATGAATAATCAAGGTATCAAACACATAAATATATCAGTATACCATCCAACATGTAACCTGTGTGAGTACTATATACAACAAATTAGCTGCCTGTGTAGAATGTATTTAAATAACAAACATTCTAAGTGGTTGGAGTTTGTCAGATCATTTGAAGGCATATCAAATAGAGTTAATAGTAATGCTTGCAGGGTACTCACCATTAGAATGAATGACAGGAAGCAAGCTGAAGTTGTTTCTCATTGAGGTGGTGGATTTCCACCAGGTCAACTGGTAACCACAGTAAAAAGAGAGGATGCAGTGAAGACTTGTACAGAGAAGATGATAAATGAAAGAAAAAAGTGACAGGATGGGAGTTATAAGATTATTATTACAAGATCTGGGACTGTAGCTTGATGAAATATCTATTAAAGTCAATGAAGAAATAAAAAAACCCTCTTCTGAAAGTGCACACCCAAATGTGTATCCTGTATTGGCAAAATTACTGGGGCTACAAAACGACAGAGCTGTAATTGTTCATAGAAAAAGGAGTTTAATAGGTGTGTACAAACGTGTGTATATATGTCTAATTTCCGTGTGAAGTTTATAAGAATTTTTGGGGTATTAGTGTTTGGTGTATAGGGTAAACTTGGGGAGTTTAAGGTGTATGTAAGATGTATGGAGGCACAACTTAGTGTATGGAGAGTGCCAACTCTTGGTGAGCAGAGGTTGGCAAAACATGATTAATTTCCTTATTTGTAAACGAGAGGAATAAATTGTACTGTATGTAAGATAAATGAAATATATCTGTGTCATGCAGTGGGTATATCAATTATTTAGTCATGTGTTTTGGTATAACCAGCGTAGCAGCGTCTTTGGCAGTGGTCTGACCACTGGAGGTCATGTCGTTAGTGAAGAGAGAGGTTGGAGGGGCCTGCATGATTAGCATGGAGGGACAGTCTGTGCTGAGTAGCTCTGAAGGGCTGTTGTAATGAACTTTGCTGATGGATACTGGTGGCAGTAAACAGTGTTTGTATGGCATGGATTTGAGATACCTGTACCTCTGTTAGTATTCTGTTATTTGGTATATCTAGCTATTTACTGCCACAGTTGCGGAAATGAATGGCTTACAAGAAGCTCACTTTTGGAAATGTGTAGTTATCAAGCCTGTGGATACGCCTGCATTCCTATTCACTACCAGTGTCACAGTAGGGTAGTACACCTAGTGTAAGTGCATCTGCCTGTATAGTGGTTATTGAACCTTGTGATTCATATAGTGTGCCTGTGCTTGTTCTTGTGTGTGTGTGTGTGTGTGTGTGTGTGTGTGTGTGTGTGTGTGTGTGTTTTGTCAGATATTCTGAGACACACAATTTATGTGCAAGTAGTGCTCAATAATGTAGATGAGTCAAATCTTATCTCTCCAGTATCTCTTGTATAACACCAGTCAAATAAAGTTTGAATTTAATTTTGGCCTTGATGGTGTTTCTTAATTGCCATTGTTGGTGTTAAGATATTTTGTGACTGTGTCTAACTGACATTGTTAGGCTGTCTGAGGGCACATGAGTCACTGATCTGTACAAGATTTATGTGCCTGTCATTTGCATGAAGTCAGTTCATGTTCAGAGGCAACTGCAGTGACTATAAATTCACACAGGACTGTGTCTACTGATGTCAATACTTTGTTCCCATGGTGTCTGTATGTCATTCCTTTTCTTTTACTTAATTACATTAATATGCTATGTCCTCTAATATATGTGCAGAAGCCCACTTGTAAGTTAATGGAAGTTAGCTGAGGCCAGGCAATGGCTGGTCATTGGCTCTGTTTAAATTTGTGTACCACTCACACCATTCTGCCTTGTATAGCAGCATGTTGTCTCATGATTGGTATTGTCAACTACAATTAAAGTGCTTACTTATCGGTTGTTGAGGGTTACATGTAATTGACCCAGTGAGTAATTTAGATTCTTCCAATATCATTATCTTGAGGATTCGTTATCTTGTTTTAAGGCTAACTAACATCATCTCAGCAGTAGGCATTCTTACTGCCAGAATTTAAACTTATGCCTTAATCAAAATCTACTCCCTGTTATTTGGTTACACCACTTCAGTAATTGATATCAAGCTATTGCTAAGGCTCCAGTGTGGAGTGGTGGTTATTGAAAAATTTTGATAGATTGCTTTTGTGATTATCTTGTATTGTACAGTTATTTTTGGCCCAACTTGGAGTCACATCTTTCATAACTAGCACTGGCTGCTACAGATATGTTATTCCATCCTATTGAAACAGTGTTATGTAATTTTCTGCATGTGACATGCATGTAAATTGTTTTAGCAAAAGAATACTTGCTTCCCTTAAGGGTGCTGCACCTCATATCCAGTTAGCGTATAATTTGGGGTTGTTTTAATTAAATGTGTTGTATTTTCTTAATCCTGGGATGACATCTACAGTATATTATATCTTTGGGTTCCATTAAGTAAATTACCATTTTTTTTTAAAGTGGTATATATCATGTACAAGCTATATTATGTCTTCTGATTATGTTAGGTAAATTTCTGTTTTCTTAAAAGTGGCATACATCACATCTAAGCCATATTATATCTTTGGATTTTCTCTAAGTAAATTTCTGTTTTCTTAAAGGTGACATGCATCATGTTTATATTATATCTTTTGTTTCAGTCTAAGTAAAGTCTTGCATTTCTCCAAGGTGACATACATCACATTTTCCTAAATTGTACCTTTTAATGCTTTTGGATTAAATGCCCATTTTATTTAAGGATACACACATCACATCTGAACTCTGGAATATTTATGTCTGCTTGTCTTTTGTGGGCTTGAAGGTCTATGGTCTGGGCCTATAGTAATTTAGCACTGTTCCCACAGGCTAGTGTGATTAATGTCTTGATGAAAGAAATTTTTTAATTGTATGATAAATATTGTTTATACTAAGTTGCTGATATTTATGGGCCAGTATCTGACCACTCCTCTCACCCACTAACCTGTGCCATATCAATGTTATTTATTTTTTCTTTGTAACAAATGGACAACTGACAATACTTCGGAAGCCTGTGTTTTCTCAAAAATCGACTCCAAAAATTTGGGCATGGCTCCTGTGGAAGTTTGACAGTTGCTCAGTCATTATCAAATATGAAGATATCAACAACTGCTTTATATGCAATGAGAACACAATAGACAAAATGCTACATTTTAACAGAAGAAGAAATGGCCAACTAAATATTGATGCAAACCGATCGTCCTCAGTTCCAATGCCGAGTCTTCCACCATCACCTCTTCCCCATGAGAATAAATCACCATCTGCACTGAGGATCACAACATGCTGAGCAGCAGAAGCTAGCATGATGACATCAACACTTAGCAGATTCTCTAAAAAAATAATGAAAAGTTTATTAGTATTTGTGGCAATAAAATATGCAACCCGCACAGCAGCAACAACAGTTATAGCCACTACAGCAGAGAACATAGTTAAATGGAAACAAAAATTTCATTTTTTACAAAGGATATACATAGAGCTTGTAAATTAGTTAAAATATTGTTGGAAATGATAACCTGTCAACGATTTTCCTTGTCCATAATGTGTTATTCAGTGCATATGCAAAACTAACTTGTTCCAATCTTATAGGCCAGTTTCAAGTGTGCTGACATGTATAAAATCAGTGAGATCACATAAACACATTCAAAGTATTGATTCTCAATATCCATCATGCCAGGTGGACATGTGAAGATGTGACAGACTGGCATATCTAATTAATATGTGACATAACAATTATTAGTATAAGTTTTTAATTAAACTTCTGATAATTTTAATTTCCCAATAGGTTGGTTAAAATATAATTTTGAATTGGTATCTTCATAAAGAGAACCATTTTACTTGGCATATCTTCATAAAGAGAACCATTTTATTTGGCAAAGTGTAGATTCCATTCATTTATTTAGTGGTCATGTTTCATTATCCAGTATGGCAGGGCAGGCCAAGGAAACAAAAGGCCAACACAGCGAGTTTGGTATCAAACACCCTTCGTCTTAAGGTCCCAGATACCAGAGAGGAGCCCTCAGGGGCTCGGCATTCAGGTGCCGGGTATGGGCTTGGTGAGCTGGGGACTGATAAGCACCGCCAGTCCCCATTCACTGTAAGCTCTGAGCATACTTCAGCGACCACTGTGCGGTGCAGCAGTGGAATGTTGTGAGTCTCGGGAAATGGGGATCTTGGCTTGACTGCCCGAATCACGAGGATGGAATAAACCTCTGTAAACAACCCCTCAATCCCAAGGTGTGCTGCACACTAATAATATGCATGGCTGTTGAGGTGGAACAGTTGTTAGCGGGCAACCTCTGGGGAACTTGCCGCACCTCAGTTGTATAAGGCTTACCTAGGCACATGGGGCTGTCTAGGTGGACTTCTAGTTCCCTAGCTGCTCGTGGGATCAAGATGGATCCTTCAAAATCCTCTTTTCTTCCTCCCAGTGGAAAGGATGGGCCGCTGGAAGGTTCTAACACCCAGTCTCGTAAGAGGGCTCGTGCAGTCAGTCCCACTGACTCCGGCACTTCTTGTTCCTCATTGTGAAATGGAAGGAGGGTAGTTTCGAGAAGGTTTCATCCTTCTATATACAAAAGGGTTTGGAGATGATCTGTGGCTCCTTAAAATTGGTGAAGCGCTTACATAATGGGGCCTTGCTAGTGGAAACTTCCACTTCCCAGCATGCAACTAACTTCCAATCTGCTAAATGCCCTGGGGAGTATGCCATAGACACTGAACTGCACAGCACCTTGAATTATAGGAAAGGTGTTGTGACATGCCGGGATCTAGTTGACATTCCCAAGGAAGAACTGCAACATGAGGAGGCTCCGGAAGGTATCGTTGATGTCCAACATATCATGAAGAGGGTTGATGGCAATCTTGTCAAATCCGACTCCTTTATTCTGACCTTCAGTAGCACGAAACTTCCTGAACATGTTAAAGCTGGCTTCCTTCGCCTTAGTGTGAGACCTTATTTCCCGAGCCCAATGCGCTGTTTTAAACGCCAGCATTTTGGGCATACCACCTTAGGGTGCAAAGGCGAAGCGACTTGTGGCAACTATGGTAAGGCTGCTCATGAAGGAGTTAGTTGCCCGTCTCCAGCCACCTGTATCAATTTCTCTGGAAACCACCCTGTATGGAGTAGGGACTGCCGAATATTTTTAGAGGAATCCAAACTCCAGGAAATAAAAAACAACCAAGCGTATCCCCTATAGTGAGGCCGAAAAGATCTACAAGTTGATGCAACCTCCCACATTTGCTACATCTTTTGCATCCGTGGTTCAGAAGCCTACTCCAAAAGTGCCTCTACACAGACAGAGGTGGTGAGTGTTGGCACTAACACCTGCAGATGTCAATGCACTTGCAACGCAGCCAGTGTTTCAGAGCCTGTTGCCCCTACTCGAATGGCAGACAAAGGTACAGTGGCAAACTTGGGCCAGCCCCTGGCACCTCCAACAGCTGAGGCTGTTCCGAAGCCCAGTACAGCCATTACCAATCCCACTTTGGCTCCCCCAAAGACCACCAAACTGCAAAAAGCTCCTATACAGCAGTAACAGTGGGTCAAATCACGTGGTAAACCATCTGACCATGCAGATGTTGTTTTATGTGAGGCTTCATTTGACTCTTCCCCAGAGAACTTGCAGGGGTTCACGACGCACGTGGAGGTACTTCGTCTACTCCCTCAGGGTAGACCTCTGTGTCTGTATCTCCAGGAGACTTATTTCCATCCATCTTACTCCCCTGAGCTACGAGGCTATACACTCCACAAAAAGGATGACCTGCGTGAAGAGAGAGCTAGAGGAGGCATAGGTATTTTCATCAGGACGGACTACCACTCCCTGCCCCTCTTGCTTACGATGAGTTTACAAGCCGTCGCTGTGTCCATGCACGTGCGTCATCCATTGACTGTGTGTTCTCTTAACTTGCCCCCACATCATGCACTTGATGAAGTGGCCCTCACCGACCTTCTTATTTGTGGTGATTTTAATGCCCACAATGTGCTTTGGGGCTCTGCAATTACCTGTCCCAGGGGTAGAGCAATTGAGAGGCTTCTCCTGTCATCATGTGCCTACTTGCGTAATGCAGGACAGAGCACTAACTTCTGCACAGTGACTGGGTCGTTCTCTGCCATTGATCTCTCGCTTTGCTCTCCAGCTCTTGCCACCAGTGCTCAATGGGAAGTGGTCGCTGACTTGCATGGCAGTGATCACTTCCCAATCTGGATTCATCTGCCAGATGGCATGGGCCCCAAAAGGAGACCACCACTATGGGTGCTCAGTGGGGCCGACTGGACACTTTATAGCCAGTTGGTCCGGTTTGAACACTGTGAGAATTTTGAGGTGTGAGTTGATCATATTACCAAAACGGTCCACCACGCCACTGCAGCATCCATTCCACAGTCCACAGGCCACCAAAAGAGACAACCTGTCCCTTGGTGCAGTGCTGAATGCCACTCTGCAATCAGGACCAGGCATGTGGCTCTGCGTAGGTTCCGGGGTCAGCCAACTGCTGAGAATCTTGCAGCCTTTTGGGTGGCGGGGGAAAAATGTCACCGCATTATTCGAGAGAGCAAGAAGAAGTCGTGGCAACAGTTCCTGAACACCATTAATCATTCCACCAAAAGTTCCATTGTGTGGGAGACCATCAGGAGAATTTATAGGAGAGGAGGGAGGTGCCCCATGGCTTCTGTAATGAATAACGGCACTCTCCATATGGATCCGCAAGACATTGCCCAGACTATGGCAGAGTAGTTTACCATGGTTACTGCAACAACCAGTCAGGATCCGTGTTTCCAGTGCCATAGAGCGGTTGCTGAGAGGTCCACCTCTAATGAAGTTTACAACTGCCCATTCTCTATGTGGGAGCTGGAGTCTGCATTGTCTGCAGCTCATGACACATCCCCTGGTCATGACAGGATCCATTACAGTATGCTACGGCATCTCACAAGGCACAACAAAGAAATCCTCCTCACACTTTTTAACGCCATTTGGGCGTCAGGTCACTTTCCTGACTCATGGCGTGAGGCAGTTTTAATTCCTTTTTTAAGACCTGGGAAAGACCGCACGAGCCCGAGTAGCTACCGTAGTGTTGCCCTCACAAGTTGCATGGGAAAGACCTTGGAGCAGATGGTCAACCGCCACCTTGTCTGGATGTTAGAATCCCAGCAACTCCTTAGTCACTTTCAGTGTGGGTTCAGGAGGTTTCATTCCACCTTCGATAACCTCGCCCTCCTGGAGGCGGCTATACAACAAGCTTTCCTATGCTGTCATCACTTTCTAGGTGTATTTTTTGACATCGAGAAGGCCTACAATACCACTTGGAGGCATCTCACCCTGGAGCAGCTTCACGAATAGGATTTTTGTGGTTGTCTTTCTCTTTTTATTCAGTCTTTCCTCTTGCCACAATATTTTAGATACCGAATTGGTGACGTCCTGTCTGACCGCTTTGAGCAGGAGAACAGTGTCTCTCAGGGTAGCGTTTTAAGTGTGACTCTCTTTTCCATAGCTATTAATAACATTACCTCTATAGTGAAAAGTCCTGTCCAGTATTCCTTGTTTGTGGTTGATTTCTCTTTGTTTTGCTCTTCTTCAAGCCTTGCAATGACAACGCGTCAGTTGCAACTTACTCTTAGACGTTTGGATGATTGGACACAGAAGAGTGGTTTCAAGTGTTCCACCGAGAAGTCCGTATGTGTTCTTTTTCACCATTCTCGTTCAAATTTAACCTTTCCTGCATTGAGGATGAGGGACACTGTCCTTACTTTTAAAGACACGGTGAGATTTCTGGGGCTCATTTTTAACTTGAAGCTTACGTGGTTACCTCCTCTTTAAGACCTGAAATGACGGTCACTTAAGGCTTTAAGTATTTTAAAATGTCTTAGCCACAGTACATGGGGAGCCGACAGGACTTGTCTGCTCCAGTTTTACAGGGCATTTGTGTGATCTCGGCTCGATTATGGGTGCATGGTGTATGGGTCTGCGAGGCCTTCTTACTTAAAGATGTTGGGCTTCAGTTGACCACTGGGGCATTCAGAACTAGCCTCTGTGCAGAGGCTGGTGAACTGCCACTTCATATGCGGCGGCGGCTACTTACGGTGCATCAGGCGTATAAAACTTTGTCCACACCATACACACCTGCATACCATACCGTTGCTCAGCTTCCTCTGGCACAGCTATTTCATAACCGGCAACAAGCGATGCGGCCCTATGGGATTCGCGCACAGGATTGCCTCTCCTGCTCCATGTGATCCTGAAGGCACTGGAGCAGATGAATCGTGTTTGGGGCAATCGATTTCTCCTCTGCTCCGATTCTCTTAGTGCCTTACAATCATTGCAGAATCTGTACCCAACTGAGGAGATGGTCCAGCTGATATATGACCAACTGTACTTGCTCCAATGGCAGGGTAAGGAGGTGTCCTTCTGCTGGGTGCCTGGTCATGTAGGTATATGGGGCAATGAACAGGCCGATTGGGCTGCCAAGGAGGCTTGCAGAGA
Source organism: Schistocerca serialis cubense (assembly GCF_023864345.2). Lineage (NCBI taxonomy): Eukaryota > Metazoa > Arthropoda > Insecta > Orthoptera > Acrididae > Schistocerca > Schistocerca serialis. The sequence goes on along the minus strand of NC_064641.1, from coordinate 328,039,517 downwards.
GCAGGATGTGATCCAGTGTCCTATTCCCTTGCAGTATGTCATTTCTGCACTCCACAAGAAGTGCATGGAGTTGTGGGAGGAAGAATGGCTGGTGGTGACGGCCAATAAATTGCGGTTGGTGAAGACAACAACTCGGCCATGGTGTTCCTCCTGCTGGTTGCTCAGGTGGGAGGAAGTGACCCTCACGCGCCTTTAGATTGGGCATTGTCCTCTCACATATAGCTTTCTATTACGGGGGGAGCATCCCCGTTTTGTGATGTTTGTGGTGTGCACATCTCTGTCTGGCACATTTTAATAGACTGCATTTTATACTGTGATGCAAGGGCAGAAGCACAAGTTGCTGGGGATCTGCCCTGTGTTTTAGCTAATGATGAGACGTGTGTGTCTAGGGTTTTAAAGATTTGCGATGTGTCTGGACTCTGGCCTGAACTTTTAGGCTCGAGGTTTTAGTGTATTGCAAAGTGGCTGGCTCCTCCCATTTTGCTTGCGGTCAGCCAGCTACTTCCATATGCTACATTGGCTTAGCTCCCTCTACCACTTTTTTCTTGTGTTGTCCATGTTTTACTGCTGACTGTATGCTTCGTCCCATGTTTTGGTGTGGGTAGGCACATATTTTTCCAACCTTGTTACCTGTGTTTTACGTTCTGTTTTATCTTACTGTTCTGAGTATTTTCTTGACACCCATGTCAATCTGTTACTGAGGGGGCGCTGAAGACCTAGCCGTCGTGTGCCCATACAAGCCTCTCCATCCATCCATCCATTCATCCATCCATCCATCTATCCATCCATCCACCAGAGAGGAATATATTGCAGATTTTCTATGCCTGTACATACCTTGGGAAGGATGAGACGATCATGTATCTTGAAATAATACCATGTTGTTATTGTGGTCTTCAGTCCAAAGACTGGTTTGACACAGCTCGCCATGTTACTTTATCCTGTGCAAGCCTCTTTATCTCCGAGTAACTGCTGCAAACTAAATTTTTCTGGCTCCGCTTATTGTATTCATCTCCTTGTCTCCCTCTATGATTTTTACCCCCTCCACACCTCCCTCCAATTCTAATCTGGTGATCCCTCAAAGTCTCAGAATGTGTCCAGTCAACTGATCCCTTCTTTTGATCAAGCTGTGCCACAAGTTTCTTGTCTCCCCAATTCTGTTCAGTACTTCCTCATTAGTTATGTGATTGACCCATCTAATCTTCAGCATTCTTCTGTAGTGTCACATTTTGAAAGCCTCTATTCTATTTTTATATAAACTGTTTATCGTCCATGTTTCACTTCTATACAGTGCTACACTCCAGATGAATACCTTCAGAAAAGACTTCCTAATACATAAATCTATACTTTGATGTTAACAGATTTCTCTTCCTCAGAAATGCTTGTCTTACCATAGCCAACCTACATTTTATATCATCTCTACTTCAGCCACCATCAGTTATTTTGCTTCCCAAACAGCAAAACTTATCTACTATGTCAAGAGACTTGTTTCCTCATCTGATTCCCTTAGCATCACCTGATTTAATTTGACTACATTCCATTATCCTTGTTCCACTTCTGTTGCTGTTCATCTTATATCCTCCTTTCAAAACACTGTCAATTCCATCCAACTGCTCTTCCAAATCCTTTTCTGTCTCTGACAGAATTGTCATGTCACTGAGAAACCTCAAAGTTTTTATTTCTTCTCCCTGAACTTTAATTCCTTCTCCAAATTTTTCTTTGGTCTTCTTTACTACTTGCTCAGTATATAAACTGAATAACATCACAGATAGACTAAAATCCTATCTCACTCCCTTCTCAACCACTGCTTCCCTTTCACACCCCTTGACTCTTATTACTGCCCTCTCATTCCTGTACAAGTTGTAAATAGCCTTTTTCTCCCTGTATTTTACTGATGCTACCTTCAGGATTTCAAAGGAATATTCCACTCAACATTGTCAAAAGCTTTCTCTAAGTCTACAAATGCTAGAAATGTAGGTTTGCTTTCCTTAAGATATCTTCTAAGATAAGTCAGAGGGTTGATGTTGCCTTGTGTGTTTCTGTATTTCTCCAGAATCAAAACTGATCTTCCCAAAGGTCTGCTTGTACCAGTTTTTCCATTCTTCTGTAAAGAATTTGTGTTAGTATCTTGCAACCATGACTTATTAAACTGATAGTTTTGTAATTTTCACACATGTGAGCAACAGCTTTCTTTGGAACTGGAATTACCACATTCTTCTTGAAGTTTGAGGTATTTCACCTGTCTCATACATCTTGTGCACCAGATGGAAGAGTTTTGTTATGGCTTGCTCTCCAAAGGCTATCAGTAGTTCTGATGGAATGTCGTCTCCTCCAGGGGCCTTGTTTAAACCTAGATCATTCAGAGCTTTGTTAAATTATTCTCACAGTATCATATCTCCCATCTCATCTTTATCTGTGTCTACTTCCCTTTCTATAATACTGCTTTCAAGATCATCTCCCTTGTAAAGGCCCTCTATATTCTCCTTCCACCTTTCAGCTTCCCCTTCTTTGCTTAGTACTGGTTTTCCATCTGAACTCTTGATATTCATACAACTGCTTCTCTTTTCCCCAAAGGCCTCTTAAATTTTCCTATGGGTGGTATCTACCTATTCCTTAGTGAAATATGCTTCTAAATCCTTACATTTGTCCTCTAGCCATTTCCGCTTTGCAATTTTGCACTTCCTGTCAATTTCATTTATTAAATGTTGCAGTCCCTTTCGCCTTCTTCATTTGTTATGTTTTTATATCTTCTCCTTTCATCAGTCAAATTCAGTATCTCTTGTGTTACCCAAGGATTTCTGCTAGACCATGTCTTTTTCCCTATTTGATCTTCTGCTGCCTTCACTATTTCATCTATTAACGCTATCCATTTGTCTTCTACTGCATTCCTTTTCCCTATTCTAGTCAGCCATTACCTGATGCTCTTCCTGAAGCTCTCAGCAACCTCTGGTTCTTTCAACTTATTTTTCCTACTTTTTACCAGTTTATTCAATTTGAATCTACAGTCATAACCAATAAATTGTGTTCAAGTCCACATCTGCCCCTGGATGTCTCATAGTTTAACACCTGGTTCCTAAATCTCTGTCCGTTGATTGTATAATCAATCTGAAACTTTCTGGTGTCTCCAGGTCTGTTACGAGTATACAGCCTTCTTTTATAATTCTTAAACCAAGTGTTAGTCGTGATTAAATTGCACCCTGTTAAGATCTCTTTCATTCCTTTTCCCTATGTCATATTCAACTACTATTTTTCCTTCTCTTCCTTTCCTTATTATCGAATTCTGGTCCCTATACAATTAAATTTTCATTTTCTTTAACTATCTGAATAATTTCTTTTACCTCATCATACATTTCATCAGTCTCTTTGTCATCTGTGGGGCTAGTTGGCATGTAAACTTTTACTACTGTGGTAGGCATGGGCTTTGTGTCTATCTTGGCTATGATAATGTAGTCACTACATTCCATATATTGTTCATAGTAGCTTAGCGCATTCCTATTTTCTTATTCGTTATTAAACTCACACCTGCATTACCCCTATTTGACTTCGTATCTATAACCCTGTATTCACCTGACAAAGTCCTGTTCTTCCTGCCACCAAACTTCACTAGTTCCCACAATATCTAACTTCAACCTATCCATTTCCCTTTTTAAATTTTTTAACATACCTGCCTGTTTAAGGGATCTAACATTCTATACTTTGACCATAGAATCCCAGTTTTGTTTTACCTGATGATGACATCCTCCTGAATAGTCTCCACTCAGAGATTTGAATGGGGGATTGTTTTACCTCTGGAATGTTTTATACAAGAGGATGCCATCCTCATTTAACCATACTGTAGAGCTGCATGTCCTTGGGAAATATTATGGCTGTAGTTATCCATTGCTTTCAGCCTTGTGCAGCACCAGCAATATCACATATTTCTCCTAATTACAGTACGACTGTCATTGAGAATGATGTATTTTTTGGTTTACTAAAGACTTCTACCCCATGTACCTCTACTTGGATACAGAACTGAATGATAATATGAAATAGTAGAGAATGTGAAATGTGTCAAAAAGCCAGGGAGGCTATAGATGCCCCTATCCTGACAGACATGGGGAGAATGATCCTGAGGGTCGCACACACACACATATCCATCCACACATATACAGACACAAGCAGACATATTTAAAGACAAAGAGTTTGTCTTTAAATATGTCTGCTTTTGTCTGTATATGTGTGGATGGATATGTGTGTGTGCGAGTTTATACCCGTCCTTTTTTCCCCCTGAGGTAAGTCTTTCCACTCCCGAGATTGGAAGGACTCCTTACCCTCTCCCTTAAAACCCACTTCCTTTCGTCTTTCCCTCTCCTTCCCTCTTTCCTGATGGGGCAACAGTTTGTTGCGAAAGCTTGAATTTTGTGTGTATGTTTGTGTTTGTTTGTGTGTCTGTCGACCTGCCAGCACTTTCATTTGGTAAGTCACATCATCTTTGTTTTTAGATATATTTTTCCTACGTGGAATGTTTCCCTCTATTATATATATATAAATAAATTAAAAGCACCATCTGGACTGTACCAAACATCTTCAAAATATCATCTAGTACACCTTTTTCCATAAAAAGTTTCAACATCAGTTTGACCACTTCCAAATACTTTGATGTGCACATTATTCTATATATATCTAAAAACAAAGATGATGAGACTTACCAAACAAATATTCATATCATTATTCTCTCTCTCTCTCTCTCTCTCTCTCTCTCTCTCTCTATATATATATATATATATATATATATATATATATATATATATATATATGTATATATATATATATATATATAATGGAAGGAAACATTCCACGTGGGAAAAATTATATATAAAAAACAAAGATGAGGTGACTTACCGAACAAAAGCGCTGGCAGGTCGATAGACACACAAACAAACACAAACATACACACAAAATTCAAGCTTTCGCAACAAACTGTTGCCTCATCAGGAAAGAGGGAAGGAGAGGGGAAGACGAAAGGAAGTGGGTTTTAAGGGAGAGGGTAAGGAGTCATTCCAATCCCGGGAGCGGAAAGACTTACCTTAGGGGGAAAAAAGGACAGGTATACACTCGCACACACGCACATATCCATCCACACATACAGACACCATGGTGTTGTGAGGGTGACATGGTATTAGAAGGTGGAAAGTGTAACATGAAGTGAAATGAAAATGAAAATAAAAATATATGGGGAGAGATAAAGGTGAACCGGAAAGAAACTGGAGATCTGGAATGAAAAAAGGCGAAAAGGTGTTGGTTACAGCTGGGCTATGTTGGGTTGGTAGACAACGATGTGCATAAAGGTTAGTTGGTTGTGTTGCCGCCAAAACACGTTAAAGGACGGAGAAATTCGGGAAAATTTAGAAAAAACTGCGTGTAGTATATTAAAAGGAGTGGTATTGTGGTGGCAGATTATGAAAATGAGGCTAACAATTGTCTGACGAAGAAATAATGGCGTTTATAGAGAGAGAGAGAGAGAGAGAGAGAGAGTGATCTCTCAAAGGCTTTTGATTGTGTAAATCATGAAATTCTGCTAGACAAGCTCAAATATTGTGGCATGAGTGGGACAGTGCACAAATGGTTTAATTCGTACCTAACTGGAAGAGTGCAGAAAGTTGAAATAAGTAGTTCTCGTAACATGCAAAGATCAGCACATTCCTCAAACTGGGGAACTATCAAGAATGGGGTTCCACAAGGGTCAGTCTTGGGTCCTTTGTTGTTCTTATTATATATTAATGACTTGCCATTCTATATTCATGAAGAGGCAAAGTTAGTTCTCTTTGCTGATGATACAAGTATAGTAATCACACCTGAGAAACAAGAATTAACTGATGAAATTGTCAATACTGTCTTTCAGAAAATTACTAAGTGGTTCCTTGTAAACGGACTCGCACTGAATTTTGATAAGACACAGTACATACAGTTCCGTACAGTGAATGGTATGACGCCATTAATAAATATAGACCTTAATCAGAAACATATAGCTAAGGTAGAATATTCCAAATTTTTAGGTATGTCCATTGATGAGAGATTAAATTGGAAGAAACACATTGATGATCTGCTGAAACGTTTGAGTTCAGCTACTTATGCAATAAGGGTCATTGCAAATTTTGGTGATAAACATCTTAGTAAATTAGCTTACTATGCCTATTTTCACTCATTGCTTTCATATGGCATCATATTTTGGGGTAATTCATCACTGAGGAATAAAGTATTTATTGCACAAAAGCATGTAATCAGAATAATAGCTGGAGTCCACCCAAGATCATCCTGCAGACATTTATTTAAGGATCTAGGGATATTCACAGTAGCTTCTCAGTATATATACTCTCTTATGAAATTTGTTATTAACAACCAAACCCAATTCAAAAGTAATAGCAGTGTGCATAACTACAATACTAGGAGAAAGGACGACCTTCACTATTCAAGATTAAATCTAACTTTGGCACAGAAAGGGGTGAATTATACTGGCACTAAAGTATTTGGTCACTTACCAAATAGTATCAAAAGTCTGACAGATAACCAACAAGTATTTAAGAAGAAATTAAAAGAATTTCTGAATGACAACTCCTTCTACTCCATAGAGGAATTTTTAGATATAAATTAAGAAAAAAAAAATATTTAAAAAAAAATAAAGAAAAACAAAAAAACACAAAAAATAAAGTTGTTATATTAACTTAAGTATGTTGTTAAATTAACCTAATTATGTCATGTATTGGAAAATTCGACTCGTTCCACATCATTACGAAATATCGTATTCATGATCCATGGAACTAGTATTAATCTAATCTAATCTAATCTAATCTAATCTAGAGAATAATGATATGAATATTTGTTTGGTAAGTCTCATCATCTTTGTTTTTAGATATATATAGAATAATGTGCACATCAAAGTATTTGGAAGTGGTCAAACTGATGTTGAAACTTTTTATGGAAAAAGGTGTACTAGATGATATTTTGAAGATGTTTGGTACAGTCCAAATGGTGCTTTTAATTCATTCTCTGTTAGAAAGACTGGAGAAAAAGGTATTCACCAAAGTATCAAAAACAATGGTAAAATATTTTTGTTTTACAGAGACAGCATACCAGTGATGATTCTTCAGTTTCTCCCAGTGTATTTGTTCATTGAACAGTCAACAGGTGTACTGCTAGTTTGTAGTGTCCAACGGGTACATTATTTTGGTGATCAGATTTGTCACCATAATCAGGTGTGATGACAAACTGAGCTCCTGAGGGTAAGCCTCTGACTAATATCCCCTGTCCTCACAACCTGCTCCCTCCACAGTCTACCCCCACGTGTCAGCAGTTGCAGAGGATCTAGAGCCAATGTCTGTGATAGCAATGATGTAAGTTCTCTGTCCGCCATGGTTGCCAGATCACTTTGTTCACTGAGAGTCTTCTTAATTAAACTCAGTCCTGGTTCCCAAGCCTTACTAAGACTACAACTGCAATGTCAGTTGATGAGATTGTCCCTGGTGCAACTTTCTATGGCCTCTCTAACTATGTTGTTCCATTATTTGGAAGTCTGTGCCAAGATCGTGGTACACTTGTACTCCATTGCATGCTCTGCAACTGCTAACTTGTTGGGATACATCAATCGAGTGTATCTTTGGTGTTCTCATCAATGATTTTCAATGGTGCATGCTATCTGTCCAATATATGTCTTCCCAGAATGATGCCAGCCTTCTGCAAACGTAGATCATCTTCAACTCTTGCCAATAATGCTTATGTATTATTGGATGGGTGAAAGACAGTTCTTACTTGATACTTCTTTGATATGCATCCAATTTTTCCTGATAGTGCACCAGCATATTGTATAAAGGCAGTGGCTGCCTCTTCCTTCATGACTTCTTCCATCCCCACTGGTTGTACTGTTGTTGGGTGGAGAGTGAACCATTGTGGGTATCTGATTTCTCAGAATACAGTTCTGAGGAGTTCCAGCTTCTGGGGCAGACTCTCTGTATCTGAAATGGTGCGCACCTTGTGTACTAGTGTTTTGAGTACCCCAGTCCTCTGCAAAGGCTGGTGGCAGCTGTCTGCATGCAAATACAGGTCAGTGCATGTTTTCTTTTGATACACACTGTGTCCCAGGATGCCATCAGATCTTTTGTTGACCATGATTTCCAGTAATGGTAATCTTCCTCCTGCTTTGTTCTCCATTGTGAATTTGATGTTGGGATGTATGGAGTTCAAATATGAAAGGATGTCAAGGAGTTTGTCCCTTCCATAGGGTCAGATTGCAAATGTTTCATCTGCATAATGGGAAAAAAAAAATTTTGCAGTGTTGGTGATTAATCGAGAAAAGTCTTTTGTTGTAAAAGGAGCTACTGATACTCTTCAAATACGGCATGAAAGATTTGGGCACCAGAGTAAACCACATTATTATCATTCTTGGTAGCACATGATTTTCATGTAAAGGTTGGTGGTGAATTTTTTGAAGCTAATTTTTGGTAATTGAGTCAGTAAATCAACTACCGCAGGAGAATTAATCTTCACCATTGTCTGTGGAATGATAGAAGAAAATGATTTATCTGGCTATTGGTATTTTCTCATTTTTAAGGATGATTTTTCTTTTGATACAGCGGAAAGATCATGTTCTAACTTGAAACTAATGAAAATGTTTCTTAGAAACTCATTGTCCAAGTCCAAAGTGCATGCTTTAGCAGTTTTGTACATGAAACTTGTCATTCTTTTAACTTGGATGGCGTTACTGAAAAATTTTTGAGTGATAAGTGTAGGAGAATTTGAAAGACATATTTGCTTTAGCATTTAGCATCACTTTACAAAATTGAGGGTATTGTTTGTTCTACAAGGAGTGCTCCTGATGGTGGTTTTATTTCATTTGTAACTTGAATTATAGTGTGTGGATATCTACTGTTTTCATATTTGTTCTGTAAAGGTTTAATACAATGGCAGTTAGAAAAGTTCTTGGAGTCACTACGAGAGGTCAGCGCTAGCACAATGAGTTATTCACGTGATATTCAATGGACTATTGCCTGTAAACACGTGCCCCATCAGTGCTCTTGGAAGAGAGCTGTGGCAGCTGTTGTTCCCGTGTACTGATTTGTGAAGATGGAAAAAAAAATCAAGATCTGAGCAGTGATTAAGTACTTTGTAAAGAAAGGTGTGAAAGCAAAGGACATTAATGCCGATTTACAGAATACACCGGGGGACTCTGCTCCTTCATATTCAACTGTTGCCAAGTGGACAAACGAATTTAAATTTAGTTGGGAGAGCTTGGATGATGATTCACGCAATGGTCAGCCAAGATGTGTCACTACTCCGGAAATCATTGCAAAAGTGCACAAAATGGTCATGGAGGGTTGCCGATTGCAAGTGCATGAAATTGCCCATGCTTGCCAGATGTCATCTAAAAGGGTATATCACATTTTAACTGAAGAATTAGAAATGAAAAAATTATCTGCAAAATAGGTGCCATGACTCTTAATGCTGGATCAAAATCGTGCGCCACCGTCATGGCAAAATTACATGAACTAAGGTATGAATTGTTGCCACACCCACCGTATTCACTTGATATGCCTCTGTCAGACTTCCATCTCTTCCCAAAACTGAAAATTTTTGTTGGTGGATGAAGATTCACTTCAAATAAAGAATTGATAGCCGGAGTTGGCAACTATTTTGCAGGCCTGCAGGAAACTCATTTTTGAGATGGGATCAAGGTACTGGAACATCATTGGACCAACTGCATTAATCTACAAGGAGACTACCTTCAAAAGTAAAAAAAATGTTTCAGTGATGTAAGTACTTTTTCTCTACTCTGTTCCAAGAACTTTTCAAACCACCCTCATAGTAAACAAAGTTCCCCAAAATTTATTTGTGGGGGGGACTGGGGGTTGGGGGGTGGGGGGTATTAGGGTAAAACCTTACTTATTCCACTGCTCCCAGAGTAACCTAAAGTGGAATGACAATATAACACCAACTATAGGAAAAGTAGGTGCCAGCCTGAGGGTCATTGGGGAAATCTTAAGCAAATGCAGTTCATCCACAAAAGAAGCTGCTTAGGAAATACTTGTTCAACTGATTCTTGAGTATTCTTCATTGGCCATTGACCCTCACCAAGAGCAATTAACTGAAGAGATACCGAAAGGCCATTGTCATGGGATCATTTAGTTACTGCAAGAGTGTTACAGACATGCTCACCAAACTCCCAGTGGCAGGTGCTACAAGAGGGGTGTTATGCATCATGGAGAGGTTTACTCTTGAAATTTCAAGACTGTATGTCCAAAAAGAGTCAGGCATTGTATTATAACTTTCTTCCATATGTGTCTGGTGGAGTGGTTACAATGAGAAAAATCAGAGAAAATTAGAGCTCATCAACAGTCATTCTTCTCAGGTACATTTTAATAATGAAACAGAGAAGGGAGAAAACAAGTGGTACTGGAAATACCCTCTGTCACACACCGCAAGGATGCTTGAAGAGTGTAGATGTAGATGTAGATATAGATATACAGAATGTGTTTAGTTTACAGCACTCATGTGGTCTCAAAATAAATTGTCTGCTCTGTTTCTATTTTTTTCGTTCTCCGCCTCACACTTCTTTTGAGTGTGTCAGTTCAATGAACCCACAATTGTGAAAACAGTTTGATCCTTATTTTAAGACAGTGTGGGAGCATATCTCTACTGCCAGTCAATAACAAAATTTTTTCACTTGTTGGTTACAACCTTCTTCCCAAGAGATCACAGTTACATACAGCAATTGCAGCAGCAGCAGTAGTAGTGGTGGTAGTAGTTCTATTCATCTATGGATCACTTTTACAAAGTATATTGGACACATGGTATTACAATTAAAGAACATAAAAAATAAGATTATTTGTACAGTCATTTATATACTTATAGTTCTAGTTAGACAAAGAAGGGGCAAGTAGTTCGCCAGGTCCTTATAATACGAATCATTCTGGCATTTCTCAAACAATGGAAAATCCAGTATGGAATGTAACATTACTATGAAAAGGAAAGTTGCTACTCACCACATAGCAGAGATGCTGAGTTGCAGATGGGCACAACAAAAAGACTCTCACAATTAAAGTTTTCGGCCATTAAGGACTTTGTCAACAATAGACAACAAACACACAAAAACACCCACCCACACAACACACACACACACACACACACACACACACACACACACACAAAATCAGGCAAATGCAACTTGCACGCACAGCGTTTGCTCGCGCGCGCGTGCACGCGCATGTGTGTGTGTGTGTGTGTGTCTCTCTGTGTGTGTGTGTGTGTGTGTGTGTGTGTGTGTGTGTGTGTGTGTTGTCTATTGTTGACAAAGGCGTTAATGGCTGAAAGCTAATTGTGAGAGTCTTTTTGTTGTGCCTACCTGCAACTCAGCATCACTGCTATATGGTGAGTAGCAACTTTCCTTTTCATTATAATGTTCCATTCTGGCATTTGCTTGAAATAATTTAGGGAAGCCACAGAAGATCTAAATCAGGATGGCCAGATGGAGATATGAGTCTCTATCCTCCCATACAAGGCCAGTCTGTTTAAAACAGCACAATCTCAGTTGGTTTATCATTAGTGTGCAGTACTGTCCTGCTAAGAAATTATTTAATAATGAAAAAGGCTAGTGCTACACTATTCCTTCAGTGTTACACTATTCATTCATTACTCACTCTAGTCATACCAAATCCCACACACATCATTCCATAACGTAACACTATACATGCTATTAGCTGACATCATGACCATAATGAAAATTTTTTTTCCATTTTGTGTATCACAACTTCCCATTTACTAGCCTTGAAAACTGAGTCAGCATTCCTCTGTAATGAGTGAGATGTTGAGCACAGAAAGAGAAGAAGATGCTAGTACTATATTTGCAGGGTTTTGAGAATAAGGTTGAAAATTTGTGAAAGTGTAATGATAGATGTTTTATTATTATTATTTAGTTATATTACTTTTTTTACCAAACCACTAATCTATTTTTTCTAAATAATCCTTCACTGTAATGAATGTATTGCCCAAAAGGTACTTTTGAACTGCATTTTTAAATAGGTTTCTTTAGTAATTTCTTTCATTACTTTGGGTGACGTATTCAGTAGTTTTATTTTTTGCTAGAAATTGGTGTTCTGAGTTTTAAATTTATAGTGGTGAATGTAAGTTCAGTCTAGATCTTGTTCCATGCCTATAGACAGAGCTGTCTGAGTAGCAATGCTCAATGCTACAGTATTTTTTATGTATTCATATGAAGTGGTTAACATCCCCTGTCTTTTGAATAGATTCTTACAGTGAGCTCAATTACTATTTGTGGTCATTATAATTATTCCCATCTTCTGTAGTTTGAAAACTAGGTTCACACGTTTTGCCTTTGTTCCCATAAAAGAATTCCACAACTCAGAGTGAATTGTAGATGTGAATAATATGCTACTAAAAGACATTATCTGTCACACTCTAATGACAGGATTCTAAGCATGTAACATTCTGATGACATTCTGTTTGTCAGTATTTTTGCATGTTCACACCTTTTCAGCTGAGACTCAGTACTTATTCCAAATAATTTTGCATTTTTAACGCTGATGATAAAGGTATCATCTACATTTAATTTAGCAATGGCTAGTTTTGGAAATGTCTTTTCAAAGTCCTATGGCTAAATCATGAAATACACTCCTGGAAATTGAAATAAGAACACCGTGAATTCATTGTCCCAGGAAGGGGAAACTTTATTGACACATTCCTGGGGTCAGATACATCACATGATCACACTGACAGAACCACAGGCACATAGACACAGGCAACAGAGCATGCACAATGTCGGCACTAGTACAGTGTATATCCACCTTTCGCAGCAATGCAGGCTGCTATTCTCCCATGGAGACGATCGTAGAGATGCTGGATGTAGTCCTGTGGAATGGCTTGCCATGCCATTTCCACCTGGCGCCTCAGTTGGACCAGCGTTCGTGCTGGATGTGCAGACCGCGTGAGACGACGCTTCATCCGGTCCCAAACATGCTCAATGGGGGACAGATCCGGAGATCTTGCTGGCCAGGGTAGTTGACATACACCTTCTAGAGCACGTTGGGTGGCACGGGATACATGCGGATGTGCATTGTCCTGTTGGAACAGCAAGTTCCCTTGCCGGTCTAGGAATGGTAGAACGATGGGTTCGATGACGGTTTGGATGTACCGTGCACTATTCAGTGTCCCCTCGACGATCACCAGTGGTGTACGGCCAGTGTAGGAGATCGCTCCCCACACCATGATGCCGAGTGTTGGCCCTGTGTGCCTCGGTCGTATGCAGTCCTGATTGTGGCGCTCACCTGCACGGCGCCAAACACGCATACGATCATCTTTGGCACCAAGGCAGAAGCGACTCTCATCGCTGAAGACGACACATCTCCATTCGTCCCTCCATTCATGCCTGTCGCGACACCACTGGAGGCGGGCTGCACGATGTTGGGGCGTGAGCAGAAGATGGCCTAACGGTGTGCGGGACCGTAGCCCAGCTTCATGGAGACGGTTGCGAATGGTCCTCGCCGATACCCCAGGAGCAACAGTGTCCCTAATTTGCTGGGAAGTGGCGGTGCGGTCCCCTACGGCACTGCGTAGGATCCTACGGTCTTGGCGTGCATCCGTGCGTCGCTGCGGTCCGGTCCCAGGTCGACGGGCACGTGCACCTTCCGCCGACCACTGGCGACAACATCGATGTACTGTGGAGACCTCACGCCCCACGTGTTGAGCAATTCAGCGGTACGTCCACCCGGCCTCCCGCATGCCCACTATACGCCCTCGCTCAAAGTCCGTCAACTGCACATACGGTTCACGTCCACGCTCTCGCGGCATGCTACCAGTGTTAAAGACTGTGATGGAGCTCCGTATGCCACGGCAAACTGGCTGACACTGACGGCGGCGGTGCACAAATGCTGCGCAGCTAGCGCCATTCGACGGCCAACACCGCGGTTCCTGGTGTGTCCGCTGTGCCGTGCGTGTGATCATTGCTTGTACAGCCCTCTCGCAGTGTCCGGAGCAAGTATGGTGGGTCTGACACACCGGTGTCAATGTGTTCTTTTTTCCATTTCCAGGAGTGTATAATTGCCTTATATTTTTTAGTACACTATTCAATCTATACTTTTAATGAAGGAACTGGTACATAAATATAATTTGAGCTTGTAACTTGTAATTTCACATTATTTGCAACAACATACAATTTATGATTAATCAATTAACACCTATGATTAATAATTTCAATACTTTGTTCTGTGCTGACTTTATGTATCAAAATTTGTGTAACTTACAATCAAAAATAATAATATGCAAGTGATAGGTACTTCAGTGTTTTCTGTTGTGTAAACTGTCATATGAAAATACGATAATTGATAAAAAACAGAGATTTAAATGATTTTACATAACATATTATTACTGTGTACATGAAAGCATTTAGCAAACTTTCAAGTAACAAGTAATATACACGTCTAGAAGAAGGATAGTAGAAGTGATCCACAAAAATACCATCCAGTATCCTTGACATTGGTTTGTCATAGAGTTTTAGAACATGTTCTGAGTTCAAACATAATGAGGAATCTTGAACAAGATGACCTCCTCAATGCCAACCAGCGTGGATTTTGAAAACATCGATGATATGAAACCCAACTCGCACTTTTCTCACATGAGATACTGAAAGCTTTGGATCATGGCAACCAGGCAGGTACTGTATTGCTTGATTTCCAAAAAGCATTTGACTCAGTACCACACCTATGCTTATTGTCTAAAGTATGATCATATGGGGTATCAAGTGAAATTGGTGACTGGATTCAGGACTTTTTGGTAGGGAAGACACAGCATATTATCTTGGATGGAGAGTCACTGTCAGATTTAGAAGTAACTTCGGGTGTGCCACAGGGAAGTGTGCTGGGACCCCTGCTGTTCAAAAATCAGGCTTTTTGCAGATGATGCAGTTATTCTTAATGAAGTATCACCTGAGAGAAGTTGCAGAAATATTCAGTCAGATCTTGATAAGAATCCAGCGTGGTGCAGAGATTGGCAATTTGCTCTAAATGTTCAGAAATGTTAAGTTTTGCATTTCACAAAATGAAAAAATACAGTATCCTATGACCATAATATCAATGAGTCACTGTTGGAATTGGCCAACTCTCACAAGAACCCAGATGTAGCGCTTTGTAGTGATATGAAATGGAATGATCACATACATTCAGTTGTGGGTAAAGTAGGTGGTAGACTTTGGTTTATCAATGGAATGTCAGGGAAGTGCAACCAGTCTGCAAAAGAGATTGCTAACAAATCTCTGATGCGACTGCTTCTAGAACATTGCACAAGTGTAAGGGTCTTGTACCACATAGGTCTGATAGGGGATACTGAAAGTATATGGAGAAGGGCAGCATTAATGGTTACAGGTTTGCTGGGAGAGTGTCACAGATATACTGAAGGAACTGAACTGCCAGACTCTTGAAGAAAGACATAAACTATCCTGAGAAAGCCTATTTACAAAGTTTCAAGAAATGGCTGTAAATGATTACTCTAGGGATATACTACAGTCCCCTATGTATCATTCACAGAGGGAGCATGAAAATAAGATTAGAATAACTACAGGATGCACAGAGGCATCCAAACAATCATTCCTTCTGCACTCCATACATGAACAGAACAGGAAGAAAACCCAATACCTGGTATAATGAGATGTCCCCTCTGCTGTACACCTTACAGTGGTTTGCAGAGTATAGATGTAGATGTAGATACATAGAAGTTGGTTCTTGAAACTTACTAAGTAGGCTATCATGGCATAGTTTGCATGTATCTCTGGTTGTTTGGCAGCTCCTTTAACATCTGGGTGAAGTAAACCTGTGACCATCATGTTCTTTGTATACAATGAGATGTCAAAAGTTATAGGGCACCTCCTAATATCATATTGGAACTCCTTTTGCGTGGTGTGTAGGAACTCAATATAGCATGTATTCAACAAGTTGTTGGAAGTTCCCTCCAGAAATATTGAGCCATGCTACCTTTATAGCTGACCATAATTGCATAAGTTTTTCCTGTGCAGGATTCTGAGCATGAACTGACCTCTTGATTATGTCCCATAAACGTTCGATGGGATTTATGTCAGGTCGTCTGAGTGGCCAGATCACTGGCTCAAATTGCCCAGGTTGTTCTTGAAACGAATTATGAAGAATTGTGGCCTGGTGACATGGTGCATTGTCATCTATAAAAATTCCACATTTGTATGCTACGAATGGCCCTAAAGCAGCTGAACATAACCATTTACAGTCAATGATCAGTTCAGTTGGACCCAGTCTATTCTATATAAACACAGTCCACATCATTAGGGAGCCACCACCAGCTTTCTCAGTGCCTTGTTGACAACTTTGGTTCATGGCTTGGTTCAAATGCTTCAAACGGCTCTGAGCACTATGCGACTTAACTTCTGAGGTCATCAGTTGCCTAGAACTTGGAACTAATTAAACCTAACTAACCTAAGGACATCACACCCATCCATGCTCGAGGCAGGATTCGAACCTGCGACCATAGCGGTCGCACAGCTCCAGACTGCAGCGCCTAGAACCGCACAGCCACTCTGGCCGGCTTGGTTCATGGCATCAGGGGTCTATGCCACACTCAAATCCTACCAACTGGGATTGGGACTCATCTCACCAGGCCATGGATTTCCACTCGACCAGGGTCCAACAAATATGGTCTTGGGCCCAGGAGAGGCATTGCAATTGATTGATGTTAACAAATGCACTCACATTGGTCATAGTCCAATGACACCAAATTTTGCCACACTGTCCAAAGTGATACATTTGTCGTTTGTCACACATAGATTTCTGTGGATATTACACACAGTGTTGTTTGTCTGTTAACACTGACAACTCTACACAAATTCCACTACTATTGGTCATTAAATGAAGGCCATTAGCCACTGTGTAGTTTGTGGTGAGAGGCAGTACCTGAAATTTGATTCTTGGCACAGTCTTGCTACCGTGAATCTTGGAATACTGAATTCTGTAATGATTTACAAAATAGGATGTCCCATTCTGTGTTCAAAGTCTGTTAATTCCCACCATGGAGTCATAATAATGTTGGAAACCTTTCACAGGAATCACCCAAGTACAAATGACAGCTCTGCCAATGCACTTGCCCTCTTATACCTTGCACATGCAATACTACTGCCATCTGTATGTGTACATATTGCTATCCCATGACTTTGTCACTTCAGTGTACATTCAGCACCCACGTTGGTCCTATTTAGTATTGGTCTCCAAACTTTAACAATATTCTAAGATGGAATGCATAAGTGTTTTGTAAATGATCTCCTTTGTAGACTGGCCACAGAGCCCAAGTACGCTCCTGATGAACCAAAGTCTACCATCTGGTTATCTACAACTAAGCAAAGCAAACGTTCCATATCATATCCATACAAAAGTTGTCAGAGAAGACATTTAATGATGATCTGTATTTATCCCAGTTGATTGTCGCATGACTGAAGTCTCGTCCAATGATGACAGTGCATTGCAGAATTTAACGTGGTACTAGTGAACTGAAGATTTCTTTCAAGTTTTTGGTTACATCTGTGAGTGAGTCCGTGATTAAGCAAGCTGGAATATTTTTACTTCCTATTTTGTTTTGTCATCTGCCTCCTTAAAATTCATTTTTGAATTAATTACCATTAACATATGTGAGTATAATCTGCATTTTCATAAAAGAGAAAGGATGTCCCTCATTTGTAAAGAATATAACACCAGATCTAATTTTGTGCTTAGTTTTATGTATGTAAGTAATTTTCTAATTTATTTTGACTATTCCTAGTTAATACTTTTGTTATAGGGTGAAATCAGTGATTGTTTCGTAACTTAAATTCTATTGTTGGCTAATAAACAAATATAAATTCTGTACTAATTATAAATATTTGGAGGAACAACAAATAGTATTCTTAAAGGATCTATTTGGCTCTGTTGTAAAACATGTTAACAAAGCCAGCCCTTAATTAATTCCAAAATAATTAAAAGTTTTGTCAAAAGTATTGTTTGCATAATGATATACGTTAGTTTCATGTTTTAAGCAAATAATTTGGCTTAACCCTTGTAGTAAAAGAAACAGTTAAAGAAATAGAATCTTTCAATGTATTCAGTTAATTTAATGAGTTAAATTTTAATTGTAATTTCCATAAATTTAACTTTGAAAAATGTGTAGTTTTAGCACCTATTATTGTGAGGATATTGATCCCAAGACAGTCAGTCCTTAGCCAAGTAACAGACAAGAAACCTGTGTTGGTTAGAACAACAACAATGCTTCAACTTAAATGTGAAATAAGTGTTACACAATTAGGCCATGTGTTAAAAAATGACAGTGTCTGCTCCATACATAACTTCCTATTCTTCAAGAACTGTGAACTATTTGGTTAGGTCTTTACTGCTCAGAAATGTTCAATAATAAACTATTGTAGCAGTATGTGGATGTTCAGCTGAAACCTATTAATGGGGCTTATCAAAGGTTAAACAATACTGCTCTCACCATATAACTGTATATTACTGGGTGGTTGTGATAAGTGAAAGTAAAGAACTGTGAAACGCAAATGTGCACCTGTTGGCTACATAATTTACTGTAGGCAATACTACACTTCCACCCCCTAATTTTTCAACTAGTACATTGACACCGAGGACAACAAACAAAGAAGGTGAACACCATGACAAGTATGGTGGTTGGTAGAAGGAGCCAGTTATAAATAAGTTTATGGCTACCCCAGATAATGAGTCTTCCCCAAACAATCTTGCATGCAGCTTCATTTGTGTCTCAATGGATTTGAGTTTTTTGTCTACTGAGACAAATATATCACCTCCATTTCCCATTAGCCTATCATTTCAATATACTCTTTGATTTTCTCCAAAAATCTCACTGTTATTGGTTCTAGGTTTTATTCAGCTTTCTGTACATTGTATTATGTGAGTTCCACAGCTTCTAGGGGTGCTTCAAGCTCTAGTGCTTTGTTGCAAATAATACAACAGTTAATTTCCAGGTTTCCTACTGCTTTGTTATCTGGAATGGATGGAGGGTCACTTAACCAAAAAAAGACGTTGTTCACTGCCCATGACCAGGCAGTTACTTGGGAATCAGCATCTGATGCGAAGTGCACGCCTGACCCATTTACGAGGATCCTACAGTCATCAACCTTGTGGCAGAAGCCTGAGAGAGCACATCTTAGCTAGCCACAGAACAGAACTGTCAAAGTCCTTGGTTCATGTCTTCCTTTCAACAAGAAACAGGGAGCCAGTTCTTGAGACAATTCTGCAGATTATGAAATGTGTTGAAACCACATTGTTGTTGTTGTTGTTGTGGTCTTCAGTCCAGAGACTGATTTGATGCAGCTCTCCATGCTACTCTATCCTGTGCAAGGTTCTTCATCTCCCATACCTACTGCAACCTATGTCCTTCTGAATCTGTTTAGTGTATTCATCTCTTAGTCTCCCTCTACAATCTTTACCCTCCATGCTGCCCTCCAATACTAAACCGGTGATTCCTTGATACCTCAGAATATGTCCTATCAACCAATCCCTTCTTCTAGTCAAGTTGTGCCACAAATTTCTCTTCTCTCCAATTCTATTCAATACCTCCTCATTACTAATATGATCTACCCATCTAATCTTCAGCATTCTTCTGTAGCACCACATTTCGAAAGCTTCTATTCCCTTCTTGTCCAAACTATTTATCGTCCATGTTTCACTTCCATACATGGCTACACTCCATACAAATACTTTCAGAAACGCCTTCCTGACACTTAAATCTATACTCGATGTTAACAAATTTCTCGTCTTTGGAAATGCTTTCCTTGCCATTGTCAGTCTACTTTTTATGTCCTCTCTACTTTGACCATCATCAGTTATTTTGCTCCCCAGATAGCAATACTCATTTACTACTTTAAGCGTCTCATATCCTAATCTAAATCCCTTAGCATTACCCGATTTAATTTGACTACATTCCATTATTCTCGTGTTGCTTTTATTGACGTTCATCTTAGCCTTTCAAGACCATGGCCATTCCATTCAGCTGCTCCTCCAGATCCTATGCTGTCTCTGGCAGAATCACAATGTCATCGACAAACCTCAAAGTTTTTATTTTTTCTCCATGGATTTTAATTCCTACTCCAAATTTTTCTTTTGTTTCCTTTACTGTTTGCTGAATATGCAGATTGAATAACATCGGGGAGAGGCTACAACCCTGTCTCACTCCCTTCCCAACCACTGCTTCCCTTTCACGTCCCTCAACTCTTATAACTGCCATCTGCTTTCTGTACAAATTGTAAATAGCCTTTCGCTCCTTGTATTTTACCCCTGCCACCTTCAGAATTTGAAAGAGAGTATTCCAGTCAACATTGTCAAAAACTTTCTCTAAGTCTACAAATGCTAGAAACGTAGGTTTGCCTTTCCTTAATCTATTTTCTAAGATAAGTCACAGGGTCAGTATTGCCTCACATGTTCCTACATTTCTACTGAATCCAAACTGATCTTCCCCCAGGTCGGCTTCTACCACTTTTTCCATTCATCTGTAAAGAATTCGTGTTAGTATTTTGCAGTAGTGGTTTATTAAACTGATTGTTTGGTAATTTTCACATCTGTCAGCACCTGCTTTCTTTGGGATTGGAATTATTATATTCTTCTTGAAGTCTGAGGGTATTTCACCTGTCTCATACATCTTGCGCACCAGATGGTAGAGTTTGGTCAGGACTGGTTCTCCCAAGGCTGCCAGTAGTTCTAATGGAATGTTTTCTACTCCCGGGGCCTTGTTTCGACTTAGGTCTTTCAGTGCTCTGTCATACTCTTCACGCAATATCATATCTCCCATTTCATCTTCATCTACATTCTCTTCCATTTCTATAATATTGTCCTTAAGAACATTGCCCTTGTATAGACCCTCTATATACTCCTTCCACCTTTCTGCTTTCCCTTCTTTGCTTAGAACTGGGTTTCCATGTGAGCTCTTGATACCCATGCAAGGGGTTCTCTTTTCTCCAAAAATCTCTTTAATTTTCCTATAGGCAGTATCTGTCTTACCCCTAGTGAGATAAGCCTCTACATCCTTACGTTTGTCCTCTAACCATTCCTGCTTAGCCATTTTGCACTTCCTGTCGATCTCATTTTTGAGACGTTTGTATTCCTTTTTACCTGCTTCATTTACTGCATTTTTATATTTTCTCCTTTCATCAATTAAATTCAATATTTCTTCTGTTACCCAAGGATTTCTACTAGCCTCATCTTTTTACCTACTTGATCCTCTGCTGCCTTCACTACTTCATCCCTCAAAGCTACCCATTCTTCTTCTACTGTATTTCTTTCCCCCATTCCTGTCAATTGTTCCCTTATGCTCTACCTGAAACTCTGTACAACCTCTGGTTTAGTCAGTTTATCCAGGTCCCATCTCCTTAAATTGCCACCTTTTTGCAGTTTCTTCAGTTTTAATCCACAGTTCATAACCAATAGGTTGTGGTCAGAGTCCACATCTGCCCCTGGAAATGTCTTACAATGTAAAATCTGGTTCCTAAATCTCTGTCTTACCATTATATAATCTATCTGAAACCTGTCAGTATCTCCAGGATTCTTCCATGTATACAACCTTCTTTTATGATTCTTGAACCAAGTGTTAGCTATGATTAAGTTATGCTCTGTGCAAAATTCTACCAGGCAGCTTCCTCTTTCATTTCTTCCCGCCAATCCATATTCACCTACTACGTTTCCTTCTCTCCCTTTCCCTACTATCGAATTCCAGTCACCCATGACTATTAAATTTTCATCTCCCTTCACTATCTGAATAATTTCTTTTATCTCATCATACATTTCATCAATCTCTTCATCATCTGCGGAGCTAGATGGCATATAAACTTGTACTACTGTGGTAGGCATGGGCTTCGTATCTATCTTGGCCACAATAGTGCATTCACTATGCTGTTTGTAGTAGCTTACCTGCATTCCTATTTTCCTGTTCATTATTAAACCTACTCCTGCATTACTCCTATTTGATTTTGATTGAAACCATGTGAACCAGATTAATCTGCACAACATTCTCTGCCAATCACTGGAATGATCCAGATATGACCACAGATTAGATTAGATTAGGTTAGCTTCAGTTTTCATTCCATAGACCCAAAAAATGAGATGATTCTTGTGGATGTGGAACATGTCAGAAAGTATAACATAAAAACATGAAACATTTGAATATAGTACTACCCTGGTCATTTGTCAGGAGGTAGTCAAGTAGGTTAATACAATGCAGTAAGCTGGAACAGCTAATATTTACAGAACTAACACACTGTCAGAATGAAATACTGCTCTGCACTATTAATAAATTTATCATACACAAAATACCTAATCCTGGCTGTTGTGACCAAGTTTTGTCAAAACTAAAATCTAACAGATATTTTTACTTAAGCTGGCTTGACAGTCTCTGTTAAGATACTCATCTATGGTGTAGAAGGTGTTGCCTATCAAAAAGTCTTTCAAACTCTGTTTAAACAGTGCTTTATCTGAAACCAAGTTTATAATGGTTGCTGGAAATTTATTGAAAATGTGTGTTCCTGAATATTGGACCCCTTTTTGGACCAAGGTAAGTGATTTTAGGTCTTTATGTAGATTGCTCTTATTCCTAGAATTGATAATATGTATTGAGCTATTGGTTGGGAATAGAGATGTATTACCTGCAACAAATTTCATTAAGGAACAAATATCCTGAGAAGCAGTGGTTAGAATACAAAGTTCATTTAACAGGTTTCTACAAGATGTTCTTGAATTTACACCACAAATGATTCTTATCACACACTTTTGCACCCTAAAAACTTTTGCTCGGTTTGATGAGTTGCTCCAGAATATGATCCCATATGACATAATAGAATGAAAGTAAGCAAAGTATGCAAGTTTTTTTTATATTTATATCTCCTACATCCGACATCATTCTCGCAGCAAATACAGACTTGTTTAGGCACTTAAGCAATTCTGTGGTATTCCCTTCCCAACTGAATTTATTATCAAGTTGTAAGACCAGAAATTTAACACTGTCACCTCTTCGATCTGCATGTCTTCATATGTTATACTCATGCTGGAAGGAAATCTCTTACAGGTTCTGAACTGCATATAGCAGGTCTTCTTGAAGTTTAATGACAGTGAATTAGCTTTAAAACACTTATTAATGTCAGTGAAAATTTGATTAGCAGCTATTTCTAAATCTGTACCTGACTTGCTACTTATTGCAATGTTTGTATTATATGCAAACAAAACAAACTTAGCATATGACAATGTAACAGATGAGAGGTCATTAATGTACACAAGAAAAAGCAATGGACCCAAGATGGAACCTTGAGGAACACCATATGTACTTAATTCCCAGTCAGATGAAGACAGACTGCTTACTGCACAGGTATTTCACAATGATACCCTTTGTTTCCTATTAGACAGATAAGACCCAAACCATTTTGCAGCATTGCTGGTGACACCATAATATTCTAATTTACATAAGAGAATGCTGTGGTTTACACATTCAAAAGCTTGTGACAGGTCACAGAAAATGCCAGTAGCCTCTAATTTATTATCTAATGAATTAAGTACATTCTCACTGCAAATGTAAAAAGCTTTCTCTATATCAGAATCCTTCAGAAATCCAAACTGTGACTTGGACAATATGTTATTTGCAGTCAGGTGCATAAGGAGACGCTTGAACACAATCTTTTCAAATATTTTTGAGAAAGCCAGCAGAAGTGAAATTGGTTGACAGTTTGTTGGTATCTCTTTATCCCCCTCCTTGTAAAGAGGCTTAACTTCAGCATATTTTAGCCAGTCTTGAAATGTTCCACTGATAAGAGATTGATTACACAAATAACTTAAGATAGAACTGAACTCACAGCAGCACTCTTTTATCAACTTCATTGATATATTATCACACCCACTGGAATACTTAGATTTTAATGATTTTATGATGGATGCTACTTCTTTGGGAGACATGAGTGTCATTTCCATTTTACTGAAGTTATTTTTAAAGACTGTTCTCAGGTACTCCACCGTCCTATCACCGAACCTTATAACCCCAAACTGCCAGTAACAGAAATGAAGTTCTTGTTTAAGAGGTTTGCAACACTACTAGTACTTGTTAGCAAAGTCTCATTTATTTTTAGAGCTATTTGTTCCTCTTTCTTTTTGGCACCGCCTGTCTCTGTCTTCACCATACCCCACACAATTTTTATTGTGTTGCCTGATGTAATCATCTTTTTCTCATAATAAAGCTGCTTCGTTTTTTGGATTACTTGCTTCAATATTTTGCTGTATTCTTTGCAAAGTGTTACAATTCTAACATCAGAGCTGTTCATATGTGCAGCTACCTAAGACACAATGAAAATTATATAATTGTAGGGTCATTGCTGAATTGATTTTAGGTGACACTTGACAAATTAATATTCAATAAGAAGCTTTACTGCCACAAAACAAGATCATAGACTGCTACTGGTTAGTGCTTAATTGTGATCCATTGGATGACAATTAAAACTTTTGTTGTACAGGAGCCCATCAGCAATATTTTCAAACTAAGTGATTTTTGTACAATAAAAGAAACTTTTTTTATATCTGACTTTAGATAGCCTTACGTTATAATATTCTGTAAGGCTGTTTCATTACTTTTCTTGTGATGCACTCACAAGTTACCTGTCTTCCATTGAAATAACTGGCATAATTACCTTTCTGGAGTCAGTAATTGTATCATACACACATACACTGCTGGTCATTAAAATTGTAACACTAAGAAATATAGCAAAAATGAAAATTTGCTTGTTGTACATGGTACTATATAGCAGGAAGAATACATGATGAAATCTGTAGGTACTTTATGGTACACAGGGAGAGAAATTTAAGACACGTACCTTCCAACAATGGCTCTAACCTGGTTAGGTAAGTGGGGTCTTGCCAGTCTCATGGCAACCCATGAGCAGATGTTTTCAATTAGTGAGAGATATGGAGGCCGTGCAAGCAAAGGCAACATGACCACTCACTGTATTGACACAGCTCTTGATTACATGAACAGCTGACATTCTCACTTGTGTTTTTGGTCTTGATTGGTTTTTTTTCTCTTTGGGCATTATAATTCCCACTGCTGAGAGCTTGGCATTCCTAGGATATAGTAAAGTGGTGATGAGTCTGACTCATGCATTTATTGGTTGGGTTGCATCACAACGGAGGACTTATTTATGGATTTATGGTAGCAACAGTTGCAATTGCAACAACAGGAACAGCAGCAGTAGCAATTACATGCTGAGCATCTGCAGACATTCACGAGTGCAACCATGGCAACAGATGCCACTGATTGCAGCCCCTTCTGATTTTTGGACCTTTTGCTCCCTCTGGCTTTTGCACCTTCTGCTGTTGGTACACAGAGATTGGGCAGCTACCTGAGACAATTCTCACTCTTCCACAAGGTAAGAAAAGTGATTCAACCAGTAGATATGAATGCATACCTACTCTCTTTCAGTTCCTTTCTCTATAATTAGGTGCAAAAGCTTTGTATGCTATGGACCTCGCTCCACTGAAATTTGATGAGTTGTGTATGGCCTTGGTTGCATGTTTTGAGCGTAAATCACATGTTGTGGTAGTGTGGCTTAAGTTAAAGCAGGTTAATGAGTTATACATGGAATAGATAGTGGAATTCCAGAGTTTGTTTGGTGATTGTAAGTTCAATTGTAGTCAGTTTGGCATACCTTATGGAGATTCACTTGGCTCCAGGTAAGTCATTTCATGTGAAGGTCTTAAATGTCTGACCCTTCTCTAGCTGATGTGACACAGTTAGTATGGTCATATGAGCTATCTGCAGTGGCTCAGGAAGCTTTTGTTGATGAATGCCAAGTAGCAGAAGTGGATTGTAGTTATTCCCACAGTACATTGTCAGGTAACACAGCAGGGTCTCATTCCCGGGGTCTGATGTGCCTGGGTCACCTTTAGTTGTTAAGAAGTGGTCTCACCACGCCCTGTTAAGCACCTTAATACAGTGGATGCCAGAAATCAGATTTCTCTGCTGACAGACTGATTTTCTTGCAAACTGCACAGTGGTCATTGCAATTCTTGGACTGGTGTAGCAGACAGTAATGCCCATCCTCTCTCAGCATTGGGCAGTTCCTTAGATTCTAGGGCTTTCTCCAGTTTCCTCATCTAACATAAGTGGTGGAAATGTCTGCATTTAAATTAATTTTGGTACAAAAACAACCACAGTGGCCATATTGATACCATTTGTGCTATGCAATGTCCTGTTCGCAATGTTGATCAGTTTTCTATTAATGTACTTTCCACATCAACCTCACATCTGGCAGATGGCTCATGTGCTTGAGTTGCAATTGTTTATTTTGGGATGTTCTGTTGAGTTACAGCTCGATATTGGGGCTGCAGCTTGTTGATCATTGTGGCTACGTATCTGGGGATCAATAGGTCACAAGCAGTTTCCAAAACAGTGATCTTCTATAGCCACCAACATATGCTGTTTAGAGATCAACCAGTTGCAGTGGTAAAAAATAAAAATGTGGGAAGCCAAGTAACATTATTAGTATCCAATTCCACCTCAGTGTTGAATATTTTTGGGCTGGATTCTTTTATATCATGATTTCTAAATTACTGATCACAATAATTTAGCGTCTGCAGTCATTCCTTTTCATGGCCTTAAGTTGCTTTTGCAGCTCCACAAACAGTTGTTTGAGCCAACATTGGGTCAAGCAAGAGATTTCCTGACCAATATTCAGCTTAATCCTTCCACGCCCCCTAAGTTCTGCCATACTTGACATTTGGCATGAGAGAGGTCATTAAAGCTGAATTAGACAAACTCCAGGACTTAGAGGTTATTTTGCTTGTAACATCAAGTCAGTGAGCAATGCCATTAGTTGTGGTTAAAAAACCCTGAGGGCAATTCACCTGTGTAATGATTTCAAAACTGCAATTAATGTCCAGAATGAAGTGGAGGTTTATCCAATTCCTTGCATTGAGGACTTATTTATGCAGCTGGCTGGTGGACACTATTTTTCAAAGACTGATTTGCGAGATGCCTATCAGCAGTTGGCCCTTGATAGTAAGTCACAGCAGGTGGTCATTATTAATACACCATTTGGCCTCTAAAAATTTACCAAGTTATCTATTTGTGTTGCATCAGCTCCAGGAATTTTTCAGCATTTTATTGAGCAGAAAGTTTGCCGTTCCCAAAGTGTGCAACTTACCTGGATGATTTAATAGTCACAGATGCCACCCAGAAGAACATCAACAAAACTTACTGGCATTGTTTCAGGCAGTGAAGGGTAGTGGTTTGCATTGTAAGTTGGAAAAGTGTACTTTTTTACAGCTGGTGTCAAGTATTTAGCGCATGTCTTAAATAGGGAAGGCATTAAACTACTTGATGACCATGTTGCGGCAGCTGATGAACTGCCTGCCCCTTGGAACTTTAAAGGAGCTGCAGTAATTCCTTGTCACGGTAAATTACAACAAATTCATACCAGATGCATCAGGGGTCTCACAACCTCTCAATCAGTTTTGTAAGAAAGGTGTAAAATTTGTTTGGCCCAACATTTTTCAGCATGCTTTTATGCAGTTAAAACTTTGTTTACACACCAGTCCTTGCCTTACTATTTGGTCTCAAGAAAAGCCTAACACAGGCTACTGATGCATCACAGTATGGGATCAGTGCCATACTGCCCCACACAAATGTGGGCAGGTCAGAACAGCTGATTGGTTTTGCATCTAAGACCCTCTCAGCTGCCCAAAAGAATTACTCCCAAACAGGGAAGAGGCACTGGCCATAGTCTATGATGTTAAAGAAGTTTCACATTTTCCTGTCTGGCTCCAAATTTCACTTAGTAATGAATGATTAACTGTTGGTATCATTGTTCAGCCATACGGCTGGCTTCTCTAATAAGCCAGCTCAAGGACTGCAGCATTGGGTGCTATTTATTACCAATTATTTTTATGATATCCGTTTTTGGCCCACCACACAGCATGTGACTGATGATGTGTTGTCCAGGTTGCTCATGGATCCCAAAATGAGGTTTTATAGTTTATTTTGTGTTTAATGATGCATTACAAATGATTCTGCATGATTTTTCCATCATCACCAAGGAAGCAGTGGTATCCACAAGTCACAGCCCAGTGTTGTGCAGCACTGCTGAAGTAGTTCATCCAGGATGGTCTGTACATCCTCTTAAGGATGCCCATCCTAATTTTTGATCTTATTTCAGTAAAAAGACCAGCTCAATGTACATCAGGGAGTAATGTTGCTTACAATGGAGAACGGTAGTATTTCTCTAACTCCACTCATGCATCCTTCACTTGTTGCATTCTTCTCACTGGGAGTGTCTCACATGAAAGTGTTAGCTCAGTAGCATGTATATTGGCCTGCAATAAGCACCCATATCAGATGTGCAGTGTCATATCTGTCCACAGAGCCAAGCGAACCCTCTCCAGAAGTTTTTGTTGTGGTCTCAACCAGCTTAGCTATAGAATAGAGTACAAGAGGACTTTTGCCAGTCCCTTTCTTGGGGAGATGTGGTTGATACTGGTGGATGCCTGTCAAACTTCCCCTATACAGCACGGATACCCACCAGCACAGGGTGCTCACAACTGTTTTTGCCATAGATGATGTACCAATCACCTTGGTCTCTAACAATGGCTCCCAGTTAACGATGTCAGAATTTCAGGCCTTATGTAGTTTCAATGGTATCCAGCATGGCAGAGCAGCTGGTCCAGTCTTGTAAGACCCAAATTAGAAAGGCAGTGCAAACTATGCCAGAAGAGGAGGCTCTTTCACACTTAGCCACGTACCCACCATCATGGTAATTGGGCGTAGTCCAGCATAGCTCCTGCATGGACAACAGCCCCACAGGTTATTTAATCTTTTGTGTCCTACCCCCCACCTTCAGCAGTTCCATTGTATGCCTCATTTCTGGAAGGGTGTGTTGGTTTGGGTCCACATGAATTGATGTCAACTGGGATGGACAGCAGGGGTGATAGTCCAGTACAGGGGTTGCCAGCTATTTGAGGTCACAGTTAGGGACAATAGGTGCATGAGACACACAAATCAATTATGGCCATTACAGGAGCATAATTTGCCACCACTTCAGAAGCCACCTTCAGGTCATCACTTTGTATGGATAACATCAGTCCCCCCCCTTCCCCCCATTTCCCTCAAATATGAGGCAACAGGACCCCTGCACCCTGATAATGATTAAGATCACATCACATTCCTCTTCCACACTGCAGGTGGAGCAACCAATAGAGCTTGAACCACTCCATCCAATGCCACCACGACAAAGAACAGTTACTACATTTTGAACTGCTGGCTGTGCTTTCAGTTTCTCCCTCTTCCCTCCTCAGACATTTAAGACATAGACTTGGGCTCTTTTGCCCGTATGTGCCCACTAAAGAGGAGATGGATTTGGTATCCACACCTGCCAATAATACCATGGCAATGGAGGATGCGCAACCAATGATGTCGGCAGCCAGCAAACTGAATACAATGGCTGTCAACATGTGGCACCCACGTCGTGTGTTCTATAGACAGCTACTTGTTCCTTAGGTGCCAAGTTAAGGCAGCCACTGACTCATATTAGTTATGCATTTACTAGCTTAGCAACTTGACATGTGGATATTTGGCCGCTTAGACATTTGCATGTTTAGGGAAATCTCTTTTCATTTGAACTCTTGATTACATGCTGAACTGATGTTCTAGCTTGTCTTCTGGCCTCACTTGATTTTTGCTCTTCAGACGTTATAATTCCCACTGTTAATGATTTGGCATGGCTATAACATAGCACCTTGAAGCCCCCACATAAAGGTACTGTCTACTTTGAGGCTCTACACAGAACTGGGACATACCTGAAATCCCGACATGGTGCCATTCCTGCATCCAGTATTGCCATTGGGCACACCACTGTCAGGGTATCTCTCTCTGCTGCTGTGTGAAGGGATTGCCATTTTGATAGCCTGTGTTGTTCCACATATAGTCACACTTTTCACTTGGATGCTGTTGTTGCTGCAGACAATCGTATTTGCTAACTCAAGTTATATAAAATGACTGTACAATCCTGAAGAGCCAAGCAAACAGCTGGCCTGTCCTCTCAGTTGCTAGATGCATGGGGCTGTTGAGACCCTGCATGGTGTTGAGTATGGTCCTCCTGAGCCCATCAATTCCATTTTTGCATGACAGTGAGGGATCCTGCCCAACTC
Source organism: Schistocerca serialis cubense (assembly GCF_023864345.2). Taxonomy (NCBI): domain Eukaryota; kingdom Metazoa; phylum Arthropoda; class Insecta; order Orthoptera; family Acrididae; genus Schistocerca; species Schistocerca serialis. The sequence continues at coordinate 328,009,302 of NC_064641.1, read as the reverse complement.
AATCAGCAATTTTGTGGAACAATAAAGCACATTCCTGACACACCATGATCCTGTCGCTTTCAAATTCTAACACGTTGGTAAACATTTCTCCTTCTTACATAAGGCATAACACAATCTCCTCACAAACGACCACCATTCAAATGGAAGTTCTGAATGTGAAAACTGCTTATACACAAAAAGTATATGGTGTTAATAATACCAGTTTTGTGTGAGTGTACTGCAACACTAATCATTTGCATATCAAGGCATGTATCACACATCATGGCAATTTCACACATCTTGTATGTCATCTTTATGGTGTTTGAAATTTTTAATGGCCAGCAGTGTATTATGCACATGACCACATTTTTCACTTCAGACATTCATAGTTGGCTCTCTGGAAATGAGTATATACAGTTAAATTATGAGACAGAGTTACTGACCATACTTACCTTCAGGAGACAACATTTCAGCACAATCAACAGATGGAATAGAAAATACACCACCCTAGCTTTTGGAACTGACAGTTCCTTCCTCAAGGAGGAGAGACGGATGGGTTAGAGAAGCTTAAAAAATAAGGGCAGGTAACAGTGACTCCAAAATGACTGGGTCTCATCAGTTGTGTGGACAAGGAGAAAAAAAGTTGAAAAGGGGTGGGAGGTGTCAGAGACGTTAGTCACAGGTAGTTCAGGGGCTAAGCACTGTGCTAACTTTAGTAAAGAGATCTTAATTTCCCTTTGCCCCCACAATAGGTTGGTCCTTCTTATTTTGGGGATTGAATGCTGGTAGGCATTTCCTTTTCAACCTTCCCCAACCTACCTCTTCCTCCTCCCTGAGGAAAGAGCTGTTAGATCTAGAATAGAAATTTCACCACCACAAGATAAGTACTTGTCAGCAGTTCTATATTTTTAATTTATAGTTTTCTTGAATGAATATTCCTTTTGATAAAAATGTATATCCTCTCTTTGTACTTCCTAAGGAAGTGTGTGTTGCTGAAGTCGTTACCGTGTATTCACTCCATGTGCAGTCTTGTTCATGTGGCAGTGCTTATAAGAAAAGTTACATATTGTTCTGGCTGAATCACATAGAACAAAAAAAATGCTGTCTGTTCCTACAAATGTGTCAATCAAACAATGATAGAGAAGTCAAACAATGGAAACTCCAGATAGGAATATCAACAGTGTTGGAAAAGACAGATTGCTTCTTACCATAAAGAAGACATGTCAAGTTGCAGACAGGCACAATTAAAAGACACTTACATAAACCTTTCAGCCACAGCCTTTATCAGTAAAAGAGAGATGCGCACATTATTCTCAGACACAAGCAAGCACTGCACAGCAACTGCCAATTCCAGCATCTTGAGGCGGAATGCTGACCCAAGATGCTGGAATTGACAGTTGTGTGTGCATGAGGTTTCCTTGCTTGTGTGTATGCATATGGTGTGTTGTCTCTCTTCTACTGATAAAGGCTGTGGCCAAACACTTTATGTAAGTGTCTAATTGTGTCTGTCTGTAACTTGACATGTCTTTTCCTACATTATTAAAGATAGAAAAGAACTATCTCTGAATCATTTGGTTGAGAAATATGCACAGGTGAAGTAGATTACTGGGATTTTTTAGGGTTACGAGTAGCAGATCTGAACACAGCCATCCTGCAATATATAACAGAGCTTGCTGACATGTTCAGTGAGATGTAACCATCAGAGTTTTCTACTGAAATTACATATGGATTATACTACGTACCAACAAGCTTTGGTCGCAAGCAATTATTCCAGTCACCATGACCCAAACAACCAAATGTGCCATCTCCACATGTCATTAGCATTCCAGAGTCACTTACAAATACACTGTAGCCATCTCCTGCTCCAACTCTGTAATGAAAGTGTTCAAAATCATCAGCAGTACCTAAGTATTAAATTTGTCTACATACTTATCTCTCCTTTATTGAAACTATGGAAAATCCAGGATGGAATGTAACAATATTATGATAGATATGAGCAACTTTGCATAAAATTTAAGAAGAATTACTATACCTGTACTAAAAGACAAACTTCCATATTAAAGTGTTGTTACTGTGTAGCAGTGTGAGGAAAAGAAAGAAATGGGAGGAAAAGTAGGAGAGATGCATGTGACTTGTGAAGGTAAATATCTGTTGCCTATATACTTCATTTTGGGATAAATTTTTTAAATCAAAAGTGTGATGCAAGGTATTCAACAGAAAAATTAGTAGCAGTACATAACGTGAATGGGAAGCTTGCGAGTGCCAGAGAGCAGTTCCTCCCACAACCAAAATCAGAATAAAATAATAATAATAATAATAATAAATGAAAGATTGGAAAACTCCTGTAAAGTAACATAAAAACATGAATAAAAAACTGGGACAGTTTAAAAATTTTTTGCCAGTAAAACAAGCAGTATTTTAAACATAGCTGCACAACAGCAACGGTTCCACGTAATAAAATTATAAACAGCCGACCAGTTGCAATGGATGAAGAATTCTTTACCTAGGTTTCAACAAATTTAAATTTGTCTTCTTCAGAAGGTGCCCTAAGGACAATGAACATCATAGCTTACATTAGAAAGGTATGAAACTTAAGTCAAGAATAGATTTTAACACAAATTAGAGAGCTCTTGCATTACAAAAATATGAGAACGATGACTGGTACTTACAATTTTACATTAGTATGGACTAATAATAATAATTAGTAAAACAAGCATTAATAAACAAATGTCCAAACTCAGCCTTACCCTACATGGCTCAGATGATAGCTGAAAAGGAATGCAACTGGTTCACTGCAAATAGTGTAAGTATCAGTATTACAAAGACTCATGTATACAGTTTGAAATAAACAGAAAAGACCTGGTAGCACCAGAATTAGTGATTTATGGTCCTCTGTTAAATGAAATGCAGTGTGCAAAATTCCTTCGGGTACAATTGGATCAAGTTTAGCTAGGCTTATGGCTAATTTTTCTCTTAGAAGCACATTTCACATACACCACTTTGTAAGACTGGATGAACATTTGCACTGTCAGGGAGAGGTACTTAAGGACATTTGAGTTGTTACACCATTACTACTGGTAAATAGTAGCTAAAAATCAGGGTCGTAGCCCAGAATACAATTACAAACTTTCATAAAGGATCATTATGAAAACTGTCCCTGTATACTTATTTTGTAATTAAAACTGCAGTTCAGATATCAGCAAATTTGAGAAACTCCTGACTCTGGCACAAGGGATTAAAGTTCATGGTACATCTTGCTTCCTTGATAAATGTCTCCATTGGAGAACTTCGTGACAGAAAATCATCCCTTGAAAACATTATAACATATACAACTCAAAACACACACTGTGTCAGTTTTGAAGCTCACCATTTCAGGCCACCATAGAGTAGAGTCACAGGTGGAAATCTTCCTTCCTTCAAGTTACCAAGTCCAGTGGAGACATCTTAAGATAAGGTCAGTCAAAATATTATAAATAGTAGCAGGATAAATAGTAAAGTCAAATTATCATTATACCCATTGTGAATGTTTTAAATTTGTGGTTTATTTATATTTGAGATGGAGTCAGCCACTTTTTTAATTTGGTACAATTTATTACTCCTTTAACTAGTTTTGGAGCCCTTGCAGGCTCATAATAAGATGGAGGTGTCACAGGAGCATTATTTTCTGGACCATTTGCAGCCAGACGTTAAGAGTCATTGTGATTGCATTGGTCTTGGTTTGACCACCACAATGATTTACTGGGCATAGTCATTTTTGAGGTGGTGTGCCATTGCCTTCTCCAGATCTGTGAATATACTTACCCATGCAGATGTGTAGGGACCAATAGTTTAACTTTTGTTGCCAAACCACAACACTACTTGGCATTTTGCACATTAATGAACATTTCCAAACATAAAAGAGGTCGTAAGTGAAAGAAATGTTAACTGTGAGCCACATTTCAGCCCCAACCCTTCAGTATCATAGTCCAGCATGTAACCACTGATCAACTGAGAGACATCTTTTTAGGAAACAGCCAATGAACAGGTGTTCACTATCGAAATAAAGGGTACATGCTTACTATTTCTCTCCATCTAGGTGTGCTCTTATGGGTGTATTTACTGTCTGCAAAAATTACTGACAGTGCCAATGTTCTCCTTAACCTAGCTTTACAGACTGAAAAAGTTATTTCCAGTTTCTTAGCAATTTAAGCCCATGTTTGGTAGTTAAAAATTTAATAGAAACTGTATAGATACTGGTATTCATTTCTACATACAATTGTTGTAAGAGAGATTCAGTCATTATTTACTGCTGTCATTTCAAACTCCATATATGAGACTGTTCACTGTAAACAGTTGAAAATTCCGTTTCTCACTCTGCCACTAAGTATCCATGAAATGCCTTTAAACATTTTTACATCGATTAGGAGTCCTCTGCATGTGCTCTTATGGCAGTATTCACTATCTGCACTAATTACTGACAGTGCCAATGTTCTCCTTAACCTAGCTTTACAGATTGAAAAGTTATTTCCAGTTTCAACAGTGTGTGAGTTTTGACTCAATCTGTGAAATTTTGCTAGTCATATTTGATCCTACTTCACACCAAAATAATCTGAGAGTAACGTTAGCACAATGCAGATTTCAGAGTTCAGCTTGATTATAATTCACTTTTGTGCTAATCTGTGATCAACCATTTTATATAATTGACCCTAGAAGAATTTTCCTGTGATTTCAGTTACATTCTAGATTATATAATGAAACAAACTGAATAATACTTTGTATGATCTGTGTTGTACATCATTAATCACTTCTTTGCTAAAAGTACTTGTAAAGGTTTAACAAAGTACCAGTAAGCTACATTATTTTATAGTAGGATAGACATGAAAGGAATTCAGAGTATTTTAAATAAATTGATTTGTAACCTCTGGTTGATTTAAAAAAATACACCAAGTTAAATAAAAATATTTTAATATATACATCTTACAACTACATCTTTGCACTATTTTTCTACATAGTCTCCATAGCGATTGAGGCACTTATCGTATCTCTTCACAAGCTTTGAAATTCCTTCTGCATAAAAATCACCCGCTTGTGCCTGGAGCCAGCCTGTGACCGCATCTTTGAGCTCTTCGTCATCATCAAACCGCTGTGACCCGAGCCATTTCTTCAAATGCATGAAGAGATGATAATCACTTGGCGCCAGGTCTGGGCTGTAAGGTGGATGGTTGATAACGTCCCACTTGAAGGACTCAAGAAGGGCCGTTGTTCTGCGAGCAGAGTGAGGACGGGCGTTATCGTGCAAAAAAACGATACCGGAAGTCAGCATACCACGGCGTTTGTTCTGTGTAGCCCGTCGTAACTTTTTTATTGTTTCACAGTACACGGCTTGATTAATGGTCATACCATGTTCCATGAATTCAACCAACAACACCCCTTTGGCATCCCAAAACACCGTTGCCATCAGTTTTCTGGCAGAAAAATCTTGCGAGGCTTTTCTTGGTTTGGTAGGCGAATTTGAATGTGCCCACATCTTTGATTGTTCTTTTGTCTCAGGGTTCACGTACTTAATCCAGGTTTCGTCACCGGTCACGATTCTGTTTAACAATGGTTCTCCTTCGTCCTCATAACGTGACAGAAAGTCTAATGCAGAGGCCATTCTTTGAGTTTTGTGGTGGTCGGTAAGAATTTTGGGCACCCATCGTGCACAGAACTTACGGTAACCCAATCTTGCTGTCACTATCTCGTACAAGAGAGTCTTAGAAATCTGTGGAAAACCAGTAGGCAACTCCGAGATTGAGAAACGTCGATTTTCACGAACTTTTGCATCAACTGTCTGAACGAGTTCGTCAGTCACCAATGATGGTCTACCACTCCTCTCTTCATCATGAACGTTTTCTCGTCCACTTTTAAATAAACGTACCCATTCACGGACAACTCCTTCACTCATAACTCTAGGTCCGTACACGGCACAAAGCTCACGATGAATAGCTGCTGCAGAATATCCTTTGGCTGTAAAAAACCTTATGACAACACGCACTTCACATTTGGCGGGGTTTTCTATTGCAGCACACATTTCAAACTGCCACAAAAACTAAACTAGCGCAGGTACGACGTTCACTCGACCATGGCTTGATGTCGACTGACCTGTTGAGTGCGTGAACGCACAGATGGCGTTGCTACTCCCCCCACAACCCGCACTGTGACCAATCGGAGGTTACTTTCTGAACCGCCCTCGTATATAAGAATCCTGTTCGCACAGCATGTTAATTGTTCCATAAAATTAAGAGAATTCACCCATAACCAAACTTTATGGGATTCAGATATGTTGGCTGTGAATCATTCAACCGTCTTTGGAGCATTGCCAACAGACTTCTTTTTTTATTGATTGTTGTTTTACATCCTTCATCCCATATGAGTCAGAGGTGGCCTGTCTGCAGTACAAAATCTTGCTGTGCAGCCAAAATCTTTTACAATATAATTAGAAACATTACAAAGAAGACTAAAGGATTTAGAAAAAAATATTTATTTTGAGAAATATGTCCACTTTCATTCAAAAGGAGCACAGCACTTTCACAAAAAGCTGTGTCATTGCGTCAAATATGGCTTAGCATTTACTGATTTACATTGCTGTTTCTCAAATAAAGTAGCTATCAAGATTTGTAACTAAGAGGCATATCTGCAGTACATCCCTACTTGCAATGTAAATTTGCAACCAACATTGCTATAGGCCATGTAGAAAAACAGGAATTTAAATTCTTGATCAAGACAGTTAAATAATATGTGGAAGAAGTGGCTAAAGAGGTACTGATATGTTTTTAATTTTCAATGTTCTTTATACGTGTCAGATGGGAGATTGAATGAGAGAGTATAAATTTACTTGGAACTCTAGAGAAAGAAACAAAGTTTACTTGAAAATAATTTTTTGTCTTTTTTTGTAACTCACTGTGCAAATCACAGTGAAACTGAAGTAGATTTTTATCACTAGTAATAAATACTATCAAGTACCAAATTTACTGGGAACAAAATGTAAATTTCCAAGATCCTTAACAAGATCTCTGAGAGGCAATATTATTAATGCTTAGATTGCTTCTGCATAAATACGTCATTTACTTCAGGTGCACTGCCCCTGGAAGATGACTCATTTAGACAGCAGAGAATGAAAAATGCAAAATAAACCAGCATACTTGTCTTTAGGCCATAATGCTGATACTTCTGACAGCAAAATGTACTGAATTGAGTTTACTGATTAGTTTATTTATGTGTTGACTCAATTTTAACTTGCTATCCAGTCGTACACCAAGAAAGTTTACACACTGTTTTTCATTTACTGTAGGGCCATGAATCTCTGATTCTGGTGCTACCAGGTCTTCTCTGTTTGTTTGAAACTGTATACATGAGTCTTGGTAATACTGATACTTGATATTTTTGTAGTGAACCAGTTGCATTCCTGTTCAGCTATCACCTAAACCATGTAGTACCACGTAGTTGAGTTTGGACACTTGTTTGTTATGCTCATTGCACCATATGAGCTATTTTAGCATCATTGATGGACTTGTGTGTTTAAATCTGGCCTACATCCAATCCACTGCAGAGTGAGAGAATCCACTCTGCAGGCAGCTTTGGATAATTCCCTTCCATAACTTCTGACCCTAGTTATATGTTGTTAGCAGAAGCTCATGTACTGAACTTTGAAGTGTAGGAAACAACATGTACAGTGAAACTTTTGGTTGTGAGAAGCTTGCTAGGATGTGTCATCTATTAGAGGATTCTCTACTAAAGCTAAATTTCAGGTTCAGTTCCCAATCTAGTCAGAATCACAGGGAGAAACTCCTGTGCTCCTGGTACAACTGCCAAAACTGGGCCCTCTCTTCCCATGAAAAATTAGCTTTCTGCAATTTTTTCTATGTATACTGATAAATTTTAACTTTATATGTAAGTGCAATAAAAAAGATACACAGAAAAACTGAATGTACAATGAGATCTGATACAAAAATTAATTGGTTCAACATGTAGTGAAGTGATTAGCAAAGAATTTTAAGATTTTCAATGCAGTAGTACACGCCAGAGTTTCATTAACACTAGAATAATAACCAAATACCTAATACCTATGTCAGGACTACTTCCAATGGTCTTATGACACCAGAGGCTTGAGCAATGCAGTTGATGACTGGTGGCAGAGCATATATTTGTTTGCATGACAATTCAGTTTACCTGAACAGAATAAATTCTTCATGACATTCTTGCCATGTCAGATTGAACTTCAATCCTAAACTTTTGACAGTTTCCTCTGGTTTCATCATCAGATTTCAGTTGGCCTTTATATAATTTATTTAGTTAGCAGAATTATGTCATGAAAACATCGCAAACTTACGTAACTTCCATATGTTACCAGAGATCGTCAACATTTGTGTCTGAACAACATTGGTAGCAATTCTGATTTCATTATATGGTGGATCACTCAGTCAGTGTCTCTGTAGCCTTTCAGTTTCTAGTACTTTACAGCAATAATTGTGCAGCTAGCATCCCAGATAAAGACACTGTTACACATTCTGATCTCAGCAGCTTCTTTGATAATGGAATCCCTGTAGGTAGATGCATGAGATAATATTTCCATTTCATCAAACATAATCTTATGTTTGTTTGTGAAACCACATTCAGAAACAGCATATTTGTTGGAACCATAGTATTTAGTGTGGTGTCAGTGATCTCTGGAGTGTTCATATTAACTGACTAATGTAAATGCTACCATATTTACAAGGTATTTTATAAATTCCAGAAACGGCAAGAAAAAGGCTTTCTTTTACTGGATGCAGTAAAGAAGAGTTTATTTATGAATGTTACTGTGAAAAATTATGTTGTTGTATTACACAAACAGAATGTAACTGTCTACAAGCACAGTGACTAACAACTCTTGTAATTACAGTAAAACTATCGACTTGACCACAGGTATTTATTTTATTTCTTTCATTCTCATGTGTTTTGGCATTACACCATTTTTAAAAGGACAAAATCCTATGAAACACTTAAGGATGAAAGAAATAAATGAAATATTTGCACTCAAGATGAGAGTTTTATTATAAGTGCAAGATATGACCCCCATGTCTCATACAGTTTTTATGCAATATGTATCCTATCCTGTAATATTATTAATCAGCCACAGAGGGCATATTTGTGAATTACTTTCTATCACATAGCAGATCATATCAATCAAAACTTGGGACCAGCAAAAGTACTGGCCGGAGGGGCACGTGAGCTATGCACCTCCTCCACGTTATTTGCTTGCTTCCTCCACTGTCATGTATTGCTCCAGTCCTCAGTTGGCAAAAATCAGAAGCCTTCTTCAAATAGCAAGTTCACTACAGCATCCCCTTATCACTCTTTTAGATCCTACAATACCATAGTAATGAAGCATCATTGTTGAGCATGAGTGAGCTGTGTAAGTGCCAGCTTTGTGAAACAAACATGCTGCTTTCAAGCAAATCACGTTGGTGATAGATGCACTATGTTTGGTAGAAGTTACTTCTTTATCATGGTCCATGGATGAAATGACACTGTAGAAATGGTACAGTAACAAAAGCATGTGTTTACATTCAAAGGTCAGGAGATATGCTTTTTCTCATATAAGGAGGATAGGATTATGAGAGGTGGAAGAAATCATACTTGTGACACTTGAAAATGAATATGACAGTTACAAGTATCATATTTTCAGCATAAACAGCTTTGTCAAAAATAAGATCTCAGAGTTCACAAAAACATTCACATACCTGTGTACGGACTTTCCTTTAAGAGCCTCAACTGGTTCTGGCTGTGACTTCCACAGCTCTGTATCACCATGGCCAAGTTGTCCTTTCTTTCCTTCACCCCATGTGTAAACAACAAGCTCTAGAAAATAAATAAAAAAAGAATTTGCCTAAAACATGACAGAAACAAGAAAATTAAATAATGGAATATGTCATTTAAGACACACTAAAGATAAAATCATGTATAGTTCATGTTAAAAGAGTGTTAACTTTGAGAGCTACACCTATATTCTGAAAAACTAATATGAAGTCAAGGCAAAGTATACATCCCCTGGTATCTAGTATTCCATGTGCATTGGAGTGCATTATGAGGGACGTTCAATAAGTGATGCAACATTTTTTTTTTTTTTTTCCTTTGAAATTCAGTTGAAAAATTTGGAATTTATTGTGGCACATTGTGAAGTATTTCCACTTCATCCCCTACAGTTTCATGAAGTTCCAATAGGAGGCAGCAATATAAGTCGTCTTCAAAATGGAGTCTGTATCAGAGGTGCATCCCAAGCAGAGAGCTGTCATTGGGTTTCATTTGGTGGAATATCAGCACACTGCAGATATTCGTAAGTGCTTGCAGAACGTCTATGGAGACTTGGCAGTGAACAAAACCAAGGTGAGTCATTAGGTGAGGCATCTGTCATCATCGCAACAAGGTTGCGCCCACCTGCCCGATCTCCTGCATGTCAGCCGGCTGTACACAGCTGTGACTCCTGTAATATTGGAATGTGCAGAAGGTCTCATTTGAGGTGATTGATGGATCACAATCAAACACCTTACTGCTCAGATTGATGTCTCTGGTGGTGGTGGTAGCACACTCATCCACCAGTTAGGGTACTCAAGGTGTGTGCCTGCTGGGTTCCTCGCTGCCAGCAGAAGATTGTAAAGAGCAACGACAGGCTATCTGTGTAGAATTGCTCACCAATTACAAGGCTGATCAAGACAATTATTTGTTGAACTCTGTCATTGGTGCTGAAATGTGGTTCATTACTTCAAAGTGGACACAAAACAGCGATCCATGGAGTGGTGCCCACACCACCTGTACTCCAAAGAAAAAGTTCAAAGCTGCACTCTTAGCCAGTAAAGACATGACGACAGTCTTCTGGGACTCTGAAAGGTTTATTCTGTTTGATGTCCTCCCTCATGGTGCAATGATCAATGCTGAAGTGAATTGTGCTACCCTCAGGAAACTGAAGAAACTACTTCAGTGTTTCCATCTCCAAAAAAATGTAAACAAATTTCTTCTTCTCCATGACAGTGCAAGGCCTCACACAAGTCTGCACACCTGAGGGGATCTAATAAAACTTCACTGGACATTTCTTTTTCATCCCCCCCAACAACCTGGATCTCACACTTCTTGACTTCCATCTGTTTGGCCCAAAGAAAAACGTGCTACATGGAAAGCTGTACTTGGATCATGGGGAGCAAGATGCTGGTTCTGATGTCAATCAATAGAGTGGTATCATGTGGGCATATAGGCCATCCCAATAAGATAGTGTAAGTTCATTGCACTGAATGGAGCTTCAGTTTAAAAATAGGATTTTGTAGTCGAAAACTAAAGCTAAACTCTGTCCAAACAGACCTTCAAGGCTGAATGGTACCGTCTAACCACAATGTCATCCTCAACCCACAGGCAACATCAGGTGTGGATATGGAGGGGCATGTGGTCAGCACATTGCTCTCCCAGCTGTTGCCATTTTTCATGACCGGAGCCAGTACTTACCAACCAAGTACCTCCTCAATTGGCCTCATAAGGGCTGAGTGCACACTGCTTGCCTGCTTGCCAACAGTGCTTGGCAGACTGGATGGTTACCAATCCAAGTTCTAGCCAAGCCCATCAGTGCTTAACTTTGGTGACCTGTTGGGAAACGGTGTTACCACTGTGGTAAGGTTGTTGGCTTTGCAGCCAAAAGAGTGGTGAATAATATGGTGTATAGGAATCCTGAATAAATAAAGCTGCTTTAAGAAAAAATGTGTTACATTATGCCCTGAGTGCCCCTTGCAGAATTACTGATTAACTGTCTGTGCAGGCTGTAATTAGTCTAAACTCCCAATGGTAGTGATATATAGGGGTTTGTAGTATGTTCGTAGAATCCTCACTTAAGAGAGTTTTTGAAACTTTGTAAGTAGGCTTTCAAAGGATAGTTAACATCTACAATCAAACAGCTGCCAGTCCAGGTTTTTTCAGGCTCTCAGTGACACTCTACTATGAGTCAAACAAACCTGTGACTATTTGTACTACCGTTCATGGGTGGCAGGGGGCAACTTTGAAATATTCAGTGGGAACCCCCATTTTTTACGGCTGATTACAATTCTGCAGCACAGTCTACATACGTTTTGTATGGAGCATTTTCTTCATTTCACCACAGATGGCGCTGTAATAGGAGGAACAGAAATGGGGACACAATTGTAATTTATAATATTCTACCCAATAGCCCTTGAATACCCAGTGGCCCATGGGCCCCATCTCCATGCTGTGAGGGTAGGACAGGTCAATATGTCATAACTTCTAATTTGAAACCTCATTCATAATGTTGAATTCTTCTGACATATCGAACAGGGGACTACTTGACTCACCACTGTGGGTGTGGCCTGAGGCAAACACTACTTTACTTTTCGAATTAGAGTTAGTGTTCAAACATAGTACTGCCAACTTTAATACACTTAATGATCCACTTTTCAAATGACCAAACACAGGACAGAAGCATATCTGTGGGAATGTCAGTATAGGCGTTTCTGATGCAGGCAACCATGTCGTCATAGCCTGTCTGCACTTGCTGGTACAGTTTATCTTTTAAATATCCCCACAGAAGGAAATCAAGTGATAACAAATCCAGTTACCTAGTAGGCCAGTTAAAGGGCCAGCTCCGCCTACCCACCGACCAGTGTAAACACAGTCTAACACCTCCAGTGCTTCAATTGGATACTGCACTGCAATTGGATACCACACTGGACAACTGTCATGTCGAAACCATATACTTTGTCAAACATTTAGGGCAACATCCTACAGTTATATGGTAGTTCCTGTTTCAAAAACGTTCAGTATTTGTGTCCATTCAATGTGCCATCAATAAAATATGGACCAATGAGGTTGTTCCCCATGATGCCACCCCATTTGCTAACCGACCAAGGACATTGATGATCAACTTGCTGTAAACAGTGAGGATTGCCTACACTCTAGAAATGAACATTATGCTGGTTAACACAACCATGATTTGTGAGTGTAGCATCATAGCAAAATAATACCTTGGCAAAGAGCATGGTGGTCCTTTGCATTTGTTGACATGGCCATTCACAAGCCTTAACTGAGAGTTAAGGAAATCAGTACCATGAAGTTCTTGATGCATTGACATGTGTTACGAATGATACTTATTAAGATGCAGTATTGTGTCAATACTACCTATGGACATACCAGAATAATGGTATAATTGTCAGGCACTTATCCATGGGCTGTGGTGGCATGTCGATAGTACGGCTATTTCGTTGCCTGCTCCTGCAACATGTTTGCTCATTTCCTTTTGCTGGTGTATTCACTGTCATCAAACATAAAGGCATTTGCAACCTTGTAAAAGAAAGAATGAAAGTGAGCTTTCTCTGAAAAACACTCAGTATACAAGGTAATAGTAGCCTCAACATTTCTCCTACATTCTCCATAAATCAGGATCATTTCAATTTTTTCTTCTGTGATTGCAACATTCATCATTCACTTGCAAGTCTGTTCTCCAAATAATAGGTGGGTGGGCAAGCAATAAATACTGTATAAGTGCTGTAATGTTCAGAGCTGCTATCTGTTCTACATCTGAATGGTACATGAGCTCCAATCACAGTGTTTTACATGTTATGATATGTGGTAGTTCACTGCATGGCCATGGTGGCATGTCAAATAGTACCCTGTTTGATATATCAGAGGAATACAATGTTGTGAATGTGGTTTCCAATTAAAAGTTATGTAATACTGGCCTGTCCTACCCTCACAGCATCAAGGTGGGGTCCCAAGTGCTATTGGATATTCAAGAGCTGTGTCATGAGTAGCATGTCATAAATTATGTTTGTGTACCCATTTCTATTCCTCCAATTACAGTGCCATCTGTAGTGAAATGAAGAAAATTGTTTCGAACAAAACACGTACAGATTTTTCTGTAGAATCATAATTCAGTAGAAGATTTTGAAGTTTCCCCCTGCCACTCACACATGGGGTGGGGTGGGGGTTGAGTGTGGTATCATTGGATGTTCCCCAAATTAGACAAATTGAAATTATAACTTTTTTTGATCCAGTTTGTAGTTGTCAAGCTATTTCAATGTCTTGAGGTCAAATGAACACCTGTATATGATCTATATTTATCATAAATTAACTCTATTTTTGTTTCCTAATAACTGCGATTAACACCAAAAAGTTTTAGGAACGTAGTAACTTTTACCACAGGTTTAGAATAGAATCTCATTTTGTGTATTTGCTACAATTATTATAGGGAATTAGTAATTTTTGTAGCTCAATAGATATAAAATCCAATCAGCAGGCTTATTTTAAAGTCATTTGGTCAATGTCCATTGCACCAGCCAAAATGCAGCCTTGTTTGACATTCATAAACTGCTGGAAATCACCCTGGCTACCCTCAAAAAATTGGCAGCTGCTGCAAATTAGCATGCTGGAAGAGCTTTTAAGTGTTGTATATCTGTGGTACTAGAGGTACCTCAAGCACTATCTTTTTCTGTGTATTGTGTCTCCACTGCAGAAAGTATGGATATGTTGCTACTCATCCACTTGACTGCGAGTAGCATTTGAGTGGTAGAGCTAGGTATTCTGTATAGGGTGGACAGGGACCAGGGAGGACTCAGGGTGTCACACCAACCTGCTGTATTTTGTATAGGGTGGACTGGGACCAGAGAGGACTCAGGGTGTCATACCAACCTGCCTGATGAACAATTTGGAGGTGTTGTCCTTCATTGAAACTGAAACTGAACCAGTGAGACTCACTTCACCTGTTTCAGGGAAGCCTCTTTGGTCTGGTGTCAAGAGGAGGCAAATGCAAAAGGGTAGGAGTCTATTAATCATCAGCAGTTCAAATGTACAGTGAACAATGGTACCTCTAAGGGAAATGGCAGCAAGAGACAAGCAAGGGCACCACGTGCACTCAGTGTGTATGCCTGTGGGGCCTCAGCCAACATGTTGAAGAGGCTACTCCAGCAGTCATTGAGGGAACTGGGTGCAAGGAAATCAGTGCTTGTTGGAACAAATGGTGCCTGACTCCTGGCTTCTGAGGTCATACTTGTATCAGTCGAGTGGCTGGCAGAGAAGATTGAGAAGACCAGCCTTGTGCATGTGAAGCTCACAGTTTGCAACATTGTTCCCAGAACTGATCATGACCCATTGGTTCTCAGTCAAATGGAATGACTGAACCAGAAACTTTGGAAGTTCTGTGACGAGCTAGCTATGACTTCCTGGAAACTCAAAAGTATCAGTGTAAGACCACAAGAAATGCTTCCCACAGGTGAGAGTGTTAAAATTGTAGCGGTTAGCTGCCAAAGCATTCAAAACAAAGAGCCAGAGTTTGAAGCACTTGTGAAAAGCAGAGAAGCTCACCTAACACTAGGACCACAAAATTGGTTGAAACATGAAATTGATAGCAGCTAGAATTTGGAGAACATTTAAGTATATGTCGAAGGGCTAGGCTAATGGGAAATGGAGTTGATGTATTTGTCACAGTAAACAAGAAATTTGAATCCACTGAAATAGAAATTGAAGCTATATGTGAGACTGTTTGGTTTAGACTCTGTATCAGGGGTGGGCATAAAATCGTAATTGCATCTTTCTATCACCCATCAGACCCATCTCCTAATGTAATCAAAAACCATAGGAAAAACCTCACTTTGCATGTACATAAGTTCTCCAATCATAGTGTAATCATTGGTGGAGACTTTAATCATCCATCTATCAACAGGCAGAATTACAGTTTTGTTAGTGGTGGGCATGATAAGACATCCTGTGAAACATTAATAAATGCCTTCTCTGAAAACTATCCAGAGCAGATAGTTCGGTACCCCACTCATGATGGAAATATATTGGATCTAATAGCAACAAATAGATCTGACCATTTAGAGGATGTCCACATCATAAAGGGTATCAGTGATCATGATGTGGTTGTGGCAACAATGATTAACAAAGTATGAAGGGCAATTCTAACAAGCAGAAAGATATATATGTCCAGTAATATAGATTAAAAAATCAGTAGGGTTCTACCTCAAAGAAGAACCTGAAACTTTCAGCACAGTACAGGAGCATTTAGAGGTACTACAGCTCAAGTTTAAAAGAATACTTGATCATGGATTGGGTAGATAATATACCCAGTAGAACAGCTCATAGTGTGAGGGGCCCACCATGGTACACAGTCACTGTAAAGAAACTTCTAAAAAAGCAGAGAGTACTACATAATAGGTGTAAAACAAAGCACAGGGCTATAGATACAGAGATGCTGAATGAAACATGTTTGGCTGCAAAGAGACCAATGTGTGAAGCTTTCAGTAACTACCATAGCAGAATACTGTCAAATGATCTTTCACAAAATTCAAAGAAATTCTGGCTATGTGTAAAGGCTATTAGTGGTACCAAAGTTAGTGTTCATCCTTAGCAAATAAGACAGGAACTGAAACTGATATTAGCAAGGCAAAAGCTGAAATGCTTAAATCTGCTTCCAAATGTTCCTTTACAAAGGAAAACCCAGGAGAATTGCCCCAATTTAATCCTCGTACCACTGAAAACTGCCAGAGCAGAATATTGCCAAGCGATCTTTCACAGAACCCAAAGAAATTCTGGCTGCATGTAAAGACTGTAGTGGCACCAAAGTTAGTGTCCATATCCTAGCAAATGAGACAGGAACTGAAACTGAGAGTAGCAAAGCAAAAACTGAAATGCTTAACTCTGTTTTCAAATATTCCTTTACAAAAGAAAACACAGAAGAATTGTCCAAATTTAATCTTTGTACCAATGAAAAGATGAATGAAATATATATTAATGTCAGTGGTGTTGAGAAACAGCTGAAATAATTAAAACAGAACAAAGCTCCAGGCCCCCTGGAATTCATTTCAGATTCTATACTGAACCTGTGGTTGAGTTAGCCCCTCTCCTATCTATAAGCTATCGTAGATCCCACAAACAAAAAACCATGCCCAGTTCTCATAAAAAAAAAAACACAGATCACACCCATGTTCAAGTAGAGTAGGAGAAATGATCCACAAAACTACCATTCAGTATCCTTGACATTGGTTTGCTGTAGAATCTTACAACATATTCATAGCTCAAGCATAGTGAGGTACTTGAACAGAATTACCTCCTCAATGCTAACCAGCATGGATTCCAACAACTCAGATCCTGTGAAACCCAACACCTGCCTTTCTCACAAGACATACTGAAAGCTTTGGATCAATGCAGTCAGGTGATGCTGTATGTCTTGAGTTCTGAAAAGCATTTGACTCAGTACCACACCTGTGCTTACTGTTAAAAGTTTGATCATCTGGGGTATCAAGTGAAATTTGTGACTGAATTGAGGACTTTTTGGTAGGAAGGACACAGCGTGTTATCTGGGATACAGAATCATTGTTGTATGTAGAAGTAACTTTGGGTGTGCCACAGGGAACTGTGTTTAGACCCTGGCTGTGGCACACCCTACAGGAAACTGTGTTTGGACTCTTGCTGTTCAATTTGTATATAGACCTTGAGGACAATAGTAATAGTAGCCTCAGACTTTTTGCAGATGATGCAGCTATCTGTGATGAAGTACTATCAGAAAGAAGCTGCATAAATATTCAGACAGATCTTCATATGACTTCAGAGTGGTGGAAAGATTAGTAACTTGCTTTAAATGTCCATAAATGTAAGACCATGCACTCCACAAAAAAATGTAGTGTCCTATGATTATAATAGCAATGCCACAGCTGGAATCAGCCAGCTCATACAAACACCTGGGTGTAACACATTGTAGGGATATGAAATGGAATAATCATGTAGACTTAGTTGTGAGTGAAGCAGGTGGTAGACTTCAGTTTATTGGTAGAATATTTGGGAAATGCAATCAGTGTACAAAGTAGATTACTTACAAATCAATCATGGGAACAGTTCTAGAATATTGCTGCAGTGAGTGAGACCTGTACCAAAAGGACTAACAGGGGATACTGAGCTTACACAGAGAAATTTACCACAGATGGTCACAGGTTTGTTCAACCTATGGGAGAGTGTTGCAGTGATGTTGTGGAAACTGAATTGGAAGGCTCTTGACGATAGACATAAACCATCTGGATAAGTCTACTAACAAATTTCAAGAACTGGCTTTAAATTATGAATATATTATAACCTCCTACATGGCACCCACATAGGGATCATCAGGACAAGATTAGAATAATTACAGCACCCACAGAGGTATTCAAACAATCGTTCTTCCCATGCACCATATGTGAATGTACTGGGAAGAAACCTTAATAACTGGTACAATGAAATGTACCCTCTTCCATGTAATTTGGGGTGGTTTGCAGAGTAGAATTGTGCATACCATGCCAAAAGAACAACATGACTAGACACAATTACTAAATCTGCTATTGGCCAGTTTCCAAGCACAGATGGATGATTTAAGGTGGTAAACATTGTAAACATTAATCTGATCAGTCTACTGCCTCCCTCAGATGATTTCATATACTGTTCAATGAGCATCAATTGGTTCAGTAACTGGGCAGAAGTCATTCCACTGCATGATGCTTGAGTAGCAACCATGGCACGAGAGCTTTGTAGCTCCTGAAACACTAGGTTTGGAGCAGCTAACCAAATAGTGACTGACAAATGAACACTGTTCCAGTCAGAGCTGTTCCATGCGCTAGCTAAGATTTGTGATTCTAAATTACCACACACCATCTAGAGTCACTAAAGGCAGCCATCAGAGCACATGGTAGAAATAAACGGAGTCATGTCATTGTTACAACTATCCTACGACTATGTTGCTGTGTGAGAGAAGATATAACTCAATAGCTCCTGAGTTGCTGTACGGCACAACTGTAACGTTTCTTGGTTATTTCATTGTGAGGTTGGAAAACAAACACGAAGTAGATATAACAGCATTCAGTTCTCAGTTACATCAACATATGGATCAATTACACCATTCAGAAGGCAAAGAAAAAACCATTCATTAGTGAAGATCTGTGTAATATGACTCACATATTTGTGAGAAATGATTAAGTTAAAGTCAAACTAGTGCCTCCATATGAGGGCTCCTATGAAGTCCTGAAGTGACAAACAAAATATTTCACCCTAAGCATTAAGGATGTGCCAACTAACATCTCACTTGACAGATTGCTACCTGCTTATATCCTAGTGAATTCAAACACCAGTGGTTACAGGATAGCGTACAAAGTACCTCATCTGTAAATGAGTTACCCACAACTCCAAGAGTCTCACCAAACAAAGTTATCTGATTAGGTCAAGTTGTGAAATTCCCCAAAAAGTGCAAGTACAAGGGTGTTCAATAAGTAGCATAACACATCTTTTTTCTCCGCCAATTTCAGTTGAAAAATGCAGAATTTGTTGTGAGACTAAGCGGAATATTCCTGTTTTAGCCCGTATAGTTTCATGAAGTTCTGATAGGTGGTGGCACTATACATAGCCTTCAAAATGGCATCTGTAATGGAGGTGCAGTCCAAGCAGAGAGCTGTCTTTGAGTTTCTTTTGGCTGAAAACCAGAGCATCAAAGATATTCATAGGCACTTGCAGAATGTCTATGGAGACTTGGCAGTGAACAAAAGCTCAGTAAGTCATTGGGCAAGTCATCTATCATCATTGCAACAAAATCATGCAAAGCTGTCTGATCTTCCACATGCTGGCCAACCACACATAGCTGTGACTTCTGCTATGTTGGATCTTGCAGACACTCTCATTCAAGGTGATCAATGGATCACAATCAAACACCCTGATGCTCAATTGAATGTCTCTGGAACACTCATCAGCTGTGGTACTCAAAAGTGTGTATCTGCTGGGTTCCTCATTGCCTAAAAGAAGACCATAAAGAGCAATGAAGAAAGATTTGCCCAGAATTGCTTGCATGTTATGTAGCTGGTCATGACAGTTTTTTGCCAAAGAAAAAGTTCGAAGCTGCACCCTCAGCTGGTAAAGCCATGGCAAAGGTCTTCTGGGACTCTTTAGGGGTTATTCTGTTTGATGTCCTCCCTCATGGTGCAACAATCAACCCTGAAGTATACTGTGCTACCCACAGTAAATTGAAGAAACTATTTCAGCATGTTCATCACCACAAAAATGCAAACAAACTGCTCCTTCTCCATGATAATACAAGGCCTCACACAAGTCTGCACACCTGAGAGGAGTTCGCAAAACTTCATTGGTCTTTTGTCTCTCATCCAACCTACAGCCAGATCCCATTCCTTCCATTTTCCATCTATTTGGCATAATGAAGAAATCACTCCACTGACTTGCATGACATGGAGGTTATGGAGCAGCAAGAAGTTGGCTCTTACATTGACCAGTAGACCTGATATTAGAAAAAAAATGTGTTGCAGTACTTACTGAATGAGCCTTATAATTGACATAGGTACTGAGGGGTGGGATGATGAGGGTTATATTTACATTTAAACAGTTCTTCCTTATGTTGACTTTATTTTTCTTTGAAAACAAAGGACATTTTGAAATGTACAGAGGAATGGGGGTCTGGCTATCAATTGTTTTGTTTGGGTTTGTGATTTTTGTTTCCAAATAATATTTTCAAATTTAAAATACTGTTTTTGTGATTAATTGTACAATAGGATCAACATTCCCTTCCCATTGTTTTCTCATGGTTCTTGTAAATACTGAATATTACCTGTCTTTCCCTATAGCTTATACTTGTTTTCCTGAAATTTTCAAATATCTTGCACCATTTTAAGTTGCCAAGGGCTCTTTTTGGGTCAGCAGATTCCTATGAAGGGGTCTTGATTTTTCTTCAATCTTGTCTCCATTGTCAGACACAATGTAAAAATACCCTCTTTGGTGCCAGCCAGACTGATTGTCAACCACAATATTCTCAATTTGAGTGATAAGCCTAATATATCAATCCAGGAATTTACGCTGTTGTTATACTAAGCCAAATGTATGATAATTCTCACACATATCTACCATGAACACCTTCAGGATTATGAACATCTTCAAGATTATGTGCATATCATCTGACTGTCTGGTGGTATATCTTGAATAATCTTTGATCACCATTTCCTTACATGATTGTCAAAAAATAAGCTTTTGGCCAACTAGGCCTTTGTCAGACATAGACAACAGACACACACTTACACTCATGCAAATGCAACTCACACACACATGACCACAGCCTCTGGCAGCTGAAGCCACACTTACATCAGCAGCAGCAGTGCACGTTGGAAGAGGCAACTGGGTGGGGGTAAGGAGGATGCTGGTGTGGGGAGGGGAGGGATAGCAGGTTAGGTGTGGGGGATAGTGAAGTGCTGCTGGGGAGCATGCAGGGACGAGGTGTAGAGGGTATGGCAGCTAGGTGCAGTCGGGAGGTTAGATGGAGTGTAGGGGAAAGGTTGGGGGGGGGGGGGAGGGGTAGTGGAGAAGGAGAGATGTAAAAAGACTGGATGCATTGGTGGAATAGAGGGTTGTATAGTGCTAGAATGGCAACAGGGGAGGGGCTTGATGGGTGAGGAAAATGACTAATGATGGTTGAGGACAGGACAGTTATGCAAATGTAGCATATATTGCAGTGTTGCCACCTGCGCAGTTCAGAAAAGCTGGCGTTGATGGGAAGGATTCATATGGCACAGGCTTTGAAGCAGTCATTGAAATGAAGAACGTCGTGTTTGGAGGCATGCTCAGCAACAGGATGGTCCAGTTGTTTCTTGGCCACAGTTTGTCGGTGGCCATTCCTTCAGACAGACAGCTTGTTGGATGTCATGCCCACATTGAATGTAGCACAGTTGTTGCAACTTAGCTTGTAGATCATATGGCTGGTTTCACAAGTAGCCCTGCCTTTGATGGGATAGGTGATGTTTGTGACTAGACTGGAGTAGGTGGTGGTGGGAGAATGTATGGGACAGGTCTTGCATCTATCACAGGGAAATGAGCCATGAGGTAAGGGGTTGGGAGCAGGGGTTGTGTAGGGATGAGGAGTATATGGTGTAGGTTCAGTGGATGGCCGAATTCCACAGTGGGAGGGGAGGGAAGGATAGTGGGCAGGACATTTCTCATCTCAGGGCATGATGAGAGGTAGTCAAAACCCTGGCAGAGAATGTAATTAAGTTGTTCCAGTCCTGGGTGGTACTTAGTTAGGAGGGTAATGCTCCTCTGTGAGTGGACAGTGAGACTCTGAGAGATGGTGGCTGACTGGAAAGATAAGGCACAGGAATTTGTTTTTGCACAATGCTGGGAGGATAATTATGGTCTATAAAGGCCTCAGTGGGACCCTCAGTATTTTTCAAGAGGGACTGTTTGTCACTGCAGATGCAATGACCATGGGTGGCTAGGCTGTATGGACGGGACTTCTTGGTGGGGAACGGGTGGCAGTTGTCAAGGTAGAGGTTTTGCTGGTGGTTAGTAGGTCTGATATGGACACAGGTACTGATATAGCCATCTTTGAGTTGGAGGTCAGCATCTAGGAAAGTGGCTTTCTGGGCTGCGTAGGACCAGGTGAAGTGAATGGGTGAAAAGCTGTTGAGGTTCTGGAGGAATGTCGATAGGGTGTCCTCATCCGCAATCCAGTTTGCAAAGATGTCATCAACAAATATGAACCAGGTGAGGGGTCTGGGATTCTGTGTGTTTAGGAAATATTCCTCTAGATGGCCCATAAATAGGTTGGCATAGGATGGTGCCATGCAGGTGCACAACTGGACCACCTTGTTGCTGAACATGCCTCCAAACATGACACTCTTCATTTCAATGACTGCCTTACAGTCTGTGCCATGTGGATCCCTCCCATCAATATAAGTTTTTCTGAATTGCACAGGTGGGAAGTCTCTCTGCAATATATCCTATGTGCCCATAACTGTCCTGGCCTCAACCTTCGTCAGTCATTGTCCTCCCATTCCCTGTTCCCATTCTAGCACTATATAGCCCTCTATTCCACCAACACACCCAGTCTTTCTACTTCTCTCCTTTTACGCTGCCCTCCCCTCCCCCACCTGTCTGCCACCCTCCATCTAACCTCCTGACTGCACTTAGCTGCCATACCCTCTCTCCACCTCATCCCTGCATGCTGCCCAGGAGCACTTCATTGTCCCCCGATCCTAGCCCACTATCCTTCCCACCCCAGCCTGCTCCTTACCCCCACCCAGTTGCCTCCTCCATCACGCACTGCTGCTGCACGTAGCATGGCTTCAGCTGTCAGAGGCTGTGGTCAAATGTGTTTGTATTTGCTTGAGTGTATGTGTGTGTCTATCATCTATTTTTGACAAAAACCTTGTTGGCCAAAAACTTATTTTGTGACAGTACTTTTGTTGTGTATACCTGCGACTCAGCATCTCCACTATATGGTGAGTATCAGCTGTCCTTTTCATAATATAATTACATTCCACCCTGGATTGTCTATTGTTTGATTTTTTCTTAAATGATTTTGTTGTTGTTGTGGTCATCAGTCCTGAGACTGGTTTGATGCAGCTCTCCATGCTACTCTATCCTGTGCAAGCATCTTCATCTCCCAGTACCTACTGCAACCTACATCCTTCTGAATCTGCTTAGTCTATTCATCTCTTGCTCTACCTCTACGATTTTTACCCTCCACGCTGCCCTTCAATGCTAAATTTGTAATCCCTTGATGCCTCAGAACATGTCCTACCAACTGGTCCCTTCTTCCTGTCAAGTTGTGCCACAAACTCCTCTTCTCCCCAATTCTATTCAATACCTCCTCATTAATTATGTGATCTACCCATCTAATCTTCAGCATTCTTCTGTAGCACCACATTTCAAAAGCTTCTATTCTCTTCATGTCCAAACTGTTTATTGTCCATGTTTCACTTCCATACATGGCTACACTCCATATAAATACTTTCAAGAACGACTTCCTGACACTTAAATCTATACTCGATGATAACAAATGTCTCTTCTTCAGAAACACTTTCCTTGCCATTGCCAGTCTACATTTTATATCTTCTCTACTTCGACCATCATCAGTTATTTTGCTTCCCAAATAGCAAAACTCCTTTACTACTTTAAGTGTCTCATTTCCTAATCTAATTCCCTCAGCATCACACGAATTAATTTGACTACATTCCATTATCCTCATTTTGCTTTTGTTGATGTTCATCTTATATCCTCCTTTCATGACACTGTCCATTCCGTTCAGCTGCTCTTCCAAGTCCTTTGCTGTCTCTGACAGAATTACAATGTCATCAGCAAAACTCAAAGTTTTTATTTCTTCTCCATGGATTTTAATACCTACTCCGAATTTTTCTTTTGTTTCCTTTACTGCTTGCCCAATATACAGATTGAATAACGTCGGGTAGAGGCTTCAACCCTGTCTCACTCCCTTCCCAACCACTGCTTCCCTTTCTTTGATGCCCCTCAACTCTTATAACTGCCATCTAATTTCTGTACAAATTGAAAATAGCCTTTCGCTCCCTGCAACCTTCAGAATTTGAAAGAGAGTATTCCAGTCAACATTGTCAAAAGTTTTCTCTAAGTCTACAAATGTTCGGCAATTTTTACATCTGTCAACACCTGCTTACTTTGGGATTGGAATTATTATATTCTTCTTGAAGTCTGAGGGTATTTCGCCTGTCTCATACATCTTGCTCACCAAATGGTAGAGTTTTGTCAGGACTGGCTCTCCCAAGGCCGTCAGTAGTTCTAATGGAATGTTGTCTACTCCCGGGGCCTTGTTTTGACACAGGTCTTTCAGTGCTCTGTCAAACTCTTCACGGAGTATCATATCTCCCATTTCATCTTCATCTACATCCTCTTCCATTTCCATAACATTGTCCTCAAGTGCATCGCCCTTGTATTGACCCTTTATATACTCCTTCCAACTTTCTGCTTTCCCTTCTTTGCTTAGAACTGGGTTTCCATCTGAGCTCTTGATATTCATACAAGTGGCTCTCTTTTCTCCAAAGGTCTCTTTAATTTTCCTGTAGGCAGTATCCATCTTACCCCTGGTGAGATAAGCCTCTACATCATTACATTTGTCCTCTAGTCGTCCCTGCTTAGCCATTTTGCACTTCCTGTCGATCACATTTTTGAGATGTTTGTATTCCTTTTTGCCTGCTTCATTTACTGCATTTTTATATTTTATCCTTTCATCAATTAAATTCAATATTTCTTCTGTTACCAAGGATTTCTATTAGCCCTTGTCTTTTTACCTACTTGATCCTCTGTTGCCTTCACTACTTCATCCCTCAGAGCTATCCATTCTTCTTATACTGTATTTCTTTCCACCATTCCTGTCGATTGTTCCCTTATGCTCTCCCTGAAACTCTGTACAACCTCTGGTTTAGTCAGCTTATTCAGGTCCCATCTCCTTAAATTCCCAACTTTTTGCAGTTTCTTCAGTTTTAATCTACAGTTCATAACCAATAGATTGTGGTCAGAGTCCACATCTGCCCCTGGAAATGTCTTACAATTCAAAACTTGGTTCCTAAATCTCTGTCTTACCATTATATAATCTATCTGATACCTTCTAGTATCTCCAAGATTCTTCCATGTATACAACCTTCTTTTATGATTCTTGAACCAAGTGTTAGCTATGATTAAGTTATGCTCTGTGCAAAATTCTACCAGACGGCTTCCTCTTTCATTTCTTACCCCCAGTCCATATTCACCTACTATGTTTCCTTCTCTCCCTTTTCCTACTCTTGAGTTCCAGTCACCCATGACTACTAAATTTTCATCTTCCTTCACTACCTGAATAATTCCTTTTATCTCATCATACATTTTATCGATTCCTTCATCGACCACAGAGCTAGTTGGCATATAAACTTGTACTACAGTAATACGCATGGGTTTTGTGCCAATCTTGGCCCCAATAATGCGTTCACTATGTTGTTTGTAGTAGCTTACTTGCACTCCTATTTTTTTATTCATTATTAAACCTACTCCTGCATTACCCCTATTTGATTTTGTATTTATAACCCTGTATTCACCTGACCAAAAGTCTTGTTCCTCCTGCCACCGAACTTCACTAATTCCCACTATATCTAACTTTAATCTATCCATTTCCCTTTTTACATTTTCTAACCTACCTACCCGATTAAGGATCTGACATTCCATGCTCCAATCCGTAGAATGCCAGTTTTCTTTCTCCTGATAACGATGTCCTCTTGAGTAGTCCCTGCCCGGAGATCTGAATGGGGGACTATTTTACCTATGGAATATTTACCCAAGAGGACGCCATCATCATTTAACCATATAGTAAAGCTGCATGCCCTTGGGAAAAATTACGGCTGTAGTTTCCCCTTGCTTTCAGCCGTACACAGTACCAGCACAGCAAGGCTATTTTGGTTAGTGTTACAAGGCCAGATCAGTCAATCATCCAGACTGTTGCCCCTGCAACTACTGAAAAGGCTGGTACCCCTCTTCAGGAACCACACATTTGTCTGGCCTCTCAACAGATATCCCTCCATTGTGGTTGCACCTACGGTACAGCCATCTGTATCA
Source organism: Schistocerca serialis cubense (assembly GCF_023864345.2). NCBI lineage: Eukaryota > Metazoa > Arthropoda > Insecta > Orthoptera > Acrididae > Schistocerca > Schistocerca serialis. The sequence goes on along the minus strand of NC_064641.1, from coordinate 327,982,935 downwards.
CTGAGGCACGCAAGCCTCCCCACCAACAGCAAGGTCCATGGTTCATGGGGGTATGCAAATGATTTTAGAAATCATGAAAGACAAACCACATTAAGTAATCAGGCTACTGAAACAATAACTGGTGACTGAAGACCGTATAAAAATAATCTTACATTATGAAGTACTTATTGTGAGTATCAAGAGAAAGTTTGAAGTTAAGATAAGTATCATGAACTACCACCAATGATCATATAATGGATGTACAAGTACTTTTAGTAGGTAGGTTGTACTACAGACAGTTGATCTTGTAGAGCAAACAGATGCAAGTTGTAGCTTGTGACCGTTTTTGAAATTTTTTGATGGTTTTCACTCATTAACAGCAAACATACATCAAACCAATGATGATAATAGCATATCAGTCAGGTCATTGTACACTACACTGTGGAAAACTGTTTGTCTGGAGCACATTATAGAGGGGATCTGCACAGACAAAACTACAGTATTTATAATGGCCATGACATTACTGCTTCCGTTCAACTATCCATGGATACTAGCTGATGAGTAAAGCTATTAGTTGGTGGCCAAAGATGCATTCAAACAAGATTCATTCAATTTAAATAGAAACAAATTTTTGAGACACTATCCATATTAGATGACAGCTATATTCCAATACTTGCAGACAGTAAAAGTTTAAGATGCCTAAGCTCCAAATGACCATGATTCACACAGGTCATCATATGATGGGTATTTCTTTCCTGCCTACTATGCAGTCAGCTAAGTGCATATGTATTCATAAAGTATACATGGCTTATTATACATTTCGTATACCACTAATTTTCCACACAGTCACTATTAAGCTCCAAGCCTGAAAGGAGCAGGATATCAGCCAAGTGCTTACAGCATACATCCCTGCTAACAACTTCTTTTAGAGTAATGCTTGACCTGCTAAATTATCATTTATTGAAAAATATTTCACATCCATGTTCTCCTTCAAAATGCTGACAGGAAGTGAGTTATTTGATACTAGTTCCAGAGTATGGACAGAATGATTCAGAATATTACAATAAATACTTCAAATGTTTTGCATGCAGTATTACACCAAGTTTTATAATGCAACAAGCAGACATCCTCTAAAAGCTTTCCACTCATCTTTCTTTAATGTCTTGAGGGACTTGTAGTATCTGTTCACATTTATGGATTGATCCGGTTTTAAAAATGTAAAGTACCACAATTCATTATCAATCCAGAAAGAAGTGTGCTATAATTTTTTCACTGAGTTCTGTGTCTTGCATTTTATTGTAATTCCATCAGTTGCCTTTTCAGTCTTGTATTTTAGAAATTTTATGCAGTATAATTAGATCAACATCTGAACAAATTTCATGCAATTTATAGTACAACAAAAAAGTATGAATCATAGCATAAGGATTTGTCAACATCAGCTACAATTTACTCTCTGTAAGAAATGAGTTAATGTCAAGACAAGTGTCATCACACATTCACAAAAATCTTAATTCTAAAAATGGTTGGTGCTTTTAGCAGCATTCATTTTTTTTAACATGGACATTACAGGCATGAACTGTATTTTCATATTATCATTATTTACCTATAGAATATGATTTGCAGTGTATGTTACATCTGGAAATGGCATCATATGATGTTTAAATAAATTGTGATAAGTCAGTTCTATTCCATGTAGTGAAGATAAAAATATTTCAAAGCTTTCAATTAGAAATGAGAAGGGTTTGATGTCAAATGTTGATTTACAGAAAATTTATAGTGTTATTGAAAGATAGTGTGTATTTTGAAAAAATAAACATGTTTTATACTTTCATGCAGTTGTATGTAATGAAGTAATGATCACCTGAGGTAAGCACAATGAAATGTGTGTTACTGCAGGCAACTTCTTTTATGTGACTTCTTGGAGGCAACTGAATTGGAGTAATGGCAATATTATCTTCAAATACCCTCAGGTCATACAAGACTGATCTGAAACAAATTAGTTTATGGGTACTAAAACTGTCATAGGCAGAGATTCTGTGCATACATGATTGTGGAAACATTAACTGATTAAATTCTGGGTTAAGGAAAAAGGGCAGGGCAAAGTGAAGCTCAAAAAACTTTTAGTGCTTCATTTTCTAATCTTAGTCCCTCAGCAAGGCCTGATTTAACTCAAATACATCCCAGAATTCTTGTTTCACTTTTGGTGATGTTCATCTTATAACATTTTTCAGGACACAATAATTCTGTTCAACTGCTCATCTGAGACCTTTTGCTGTCTCTGATAGAGTTACCATCTCACTGACAAACCTCAAAGACTCATGTCTTTTCCCTCAGCTTTAATTTTTTTTCCATGTGTGTCCTTTGTTTCATTTACAGTTTGCTCACTGTACAAATTGAATAACGTTGGGGAAGGGCTACAACCTTGTCTCAATCCCTTCTCAACTGCTGCTTTCCTTTCATATCTTTCTACCATTATAACTGCAGTGTGGTTTCTATATGGGCTGTGAATATTCATTCACTCCTTGTCTTTTAATCCTGCTGCCTTCAGAATTACAAAGAGTGTGTGCCACTCATCCATTGTTAGGAGCTTTCTCTAAATCCACAAATGCTATAAACATAAATTTGCCTTTCTTCAGCCAGTCTTCTACGAGAATTTGTAGGGTCAGTATAGCCACTAAAGTTCATCCATTTCTTGGGAACCTAAACTGGTCTTCTCTGAGATCAATTTCCACAAGGTATTCCATTCTTCTGTATGAAACTCATGTCAGTATTTTGCAGTCAAGACATATTCAACTGATAATTTACTTATAAAAACAAAGATGAGGTGACTTACCGAACGAAAGCGCTGGCAGGTCGATAGACACACAAACAAACACAAACATACACACAAAATTCAAGCTTTCGCAACAAACTGTTGCCTCATCAGGAAAGAGGGAAGGAGAGGGGAAGATGAAAGGAAGTGGGTTTTAAGGGAGAGGGTAAGGAGTCATTCCAATCCCGGGAGCAGAAAGACGGAGGTCTTTCCGCTCCCGGGATTGGAATGACTCCTTACCCTCTCCCTTAAAACCCACTTCCTTTCATCTTCCCCTCTCCTTCCCTCTTTCCTGATGAGGCAACAGTTTGTTGCGAAAGCTTGAATTTTGTGTGTATGTTTGTGTTTGTTTGTGTGTCTATCGACCTGCCAGCACTTTCGTTCGGCAAGTCACCTCATCTTTGTTTTTATATATAATTTTTCCCACGTGGAATGTTTCCCTCTATTATATTGATAATTTACTTATATTCACACCTGCCTGGACTTGCTTTCTTTGGAAATGGGATAATTACATTGTTCTTGAAAACTGAGGGTATTCAGCCTTTCTCAAAAAGCTTTCATACTACACACATCAAAAACGTTTTGCCTCACCTCGGTTCCAAGAGTTCCTGAACCTGTACAGAAATCTGGAATATAAATCAACATAAACATCATTTCCACACTTTTTATTGCTCATGAAAACCACACATAGCATGTTGTACCACCATACAGTGAGACCTTCAAAGGTGCTGGTCCAGATTGCTGTACACACCGGTACCTCTAATACCCAGTAGCATGTCCTCTTGCATTGATACATGCCTGGCATACTGTCCATAAGTTCGTCAAGGAACCATTGATCCAGATTGTCCCACTCCTCAACAGTGATTCGGTATAGATCCCTCAGACTGGTTGGTGGGTCTTGTCATCCATAAACAGCCCTTTTCAATCTATCCCAGGCATGTTTAATGGTGTTCATGGCGGGAGAACATGCTGGCCACTCTAGTCAAGTGATGTCATTATCCTGAAGGAAGTCATTCCCAAGATGTGCACAATGGGGGGCGTGTATTGTTGTCCATGAAGACGACTGCACCACCAACATGCTGTGGATATGGCTGCACTATCGGTCGGAGGATGGCATACACATAGCATACAGCGGTTATGGCACCTTCCATGGCCATCAGCAGCGTACGTTGGCCTCACATAATGCCACCCCAAAACAGCAAGGAACCTCAACCTTGCTGCACTCACTGGACAGTATGTCATCTTAGGTGTGCAACCTGACTTGGTTGCCTCCAAACACGTCTCTGATGATTGTCTGATTGAAGGCATATGTGACACTCATCAGGGAAGAGAACAGGATGCCAGTCCTGAGTGGTCCATTTGGCATGTTGTTGGGCCCACCTGTAATGTGCTGCATGGTGTTGTGGTTGGAAAGATGGACCTCACTGTGGACGTCGGGAGTGAAGTTGCACATCATGCAGCCTATTGCGCTCAGTTTGAGTCACAACACAACGTCCTGTGGCTGCACGAAAAGCTTTATTCAACATGGTGGCGTTGCTGTCAGGGTTCATCCAACCTATCATCCATAGGTAGTGGTCATGCACTGCAGTGGTAGCCCTTGGGCAGACTGAGTGAGGCATGTCATTGACAGTTCCTCTTTCTCTGTATCTCTCCCATGTCCAAACAACATCACTTTGTTTCACTCCGAGATGCCTGGACACTTCCCTTGTTGAGAGCCCTTCCTGGCACAAAGTAACAATGTGGATATGATCAATCTGTGGTATTGACCGTCTAGGCATGGTTGAACTACAGACAACATGAGCCATGTACCTCCTTCCTGGTGGAATGACTGGCTGTCGGACCCCTCCATCTAGTAGGCGCTGCTCATGCATGGTTTTTTACATATTTGTGTGGGTATAGCGACACCTCTGAACAGCCAAAGAGACTGTGTCTGTGATACAGTATTCACAGTCAACATTTATCTTCAGGACTTCTGGGAACCAGGGTGATGCAAAAGTTTTTTTGATGTGTGTATAAGGAATAATTTTTCAATGGTATGTTCCTCCAGGAATCACAATAATTCTGAGGGAATAGGGCCTACTACAGGTGCCTTGTTTCAATTTAGATCTTTTACTGCTCTGTCAAATTGCTCTTGCTGTGTTATATCTCCCAACCCACCATCATCTACTTCCTCTCCCCTCTCTATAACACTGTCTTCAAGTCAGTTTCTCTCTCCTATATGTACCTCCCACCTTTCAAGCTTACCTTCATTGCTTGGAACTGACATGATATTAGAGCTAATGATATTCATGCTGCTGCTTTTCTTTTCTCCGGAGATCTCTAATTTTCCACTGGGTAACATCTATCTTTCCCCTTGTCATGCATTCTTCTATACCCTTGCATTTGTTGTCTATTCATTCCTGGTTTGCTAAGTTGCACTTTCTGACAGTCTCATTTTTAGACATTTCTATTCCCATTTGTCTGCCTCATTTTCTGCAATTTTATATTTTCCAGTTTTGTGAATTAAATTCAATGTCCAGCATGTTACCCACTGCTTAGCTTTGGCTTTTTGCCTATTTGATCCTTTGCTGCTTCCCTATCTCATCTCTCAAAGCTACTCATTCATCTTTGTTTTATTCCTTTCCGTTGTTTCAGTCAACCAGTGCCTAATACGACTATGGTTTATGGTAGAAGGTCCATAAAACGCAAGAAATGATGTATTTATATGTTTAATGAAACTCAAAACATTGTAGATGTGAGCAAGATCAGAGATGATAACAGTTTCTAAGTGATAAGAATGTAAACAAAGTTCAGAGATATAATTTACAAATATTAACACTTGAGTCCGCCACACACTGCCTCCACAGTGACAGTGTCCACGTATTTTTGAGGGTAGGTAACCTTTCAACTTGATCTGGTGTTCCGTGGTGAAGGCACACTGGCTTGATTGCTGTCTGTTGTCTTCTGGAGGTTGACAGTCTTTGGAATGGAATGTGATGGAATATCCGGAGTGGTGTCTCCTGCTGTCTTCCATGTTGTCTGATGAATAGTCTGTCAGAAGGAAGGCCGATTTCAATCAATCAGTGCTAATAGTTTGTTTTCCTGTTAGAATCTCCATCTTGAAGTGCTTGTCATCGTGAGACAGGACTAGATACGGCCCATCATATGTTCGCTGAAGTGTGTTCTGACAGCATCATGTTGAACAAAGGCAAACTTGCTTTTCATCAGTTGTGGGTGAATAAAGATCTTCTTGTGGTTGTGATGTTCTGTTGCAACTGGTCTTAGGCTCCTCATTTGTTCCTTCAATCTGAAGACGAAGGTTGGGATGTCAGTTAATAATTTCTGTTCATTGAGAAATGCTCCTGGTAAGCTAATTGCTGAACCATAAGTCATTTCCAATGGTGAGGTATTGACTTATGAGATTATGTAGGAGTGAAGCACTAACAGGACCAGAGGAAGCTTCAAAACCTAATTTTCAGTCATCTGTCCTTTCAAAGCAGATTTTAACTGACGATGCCATAATTCAATTTTTCCATATGCTGCAGGTGCCCAGTGTGCTTGTGAGACATTTGAAAAGTTGACATTCAAACTTCCTTCTGTGATCCGTAGTTATGATATGAGGCATGCCAAAATGAGATATCCATGTTGAGACTATGGCAAATGAAACTACTTTTGCTGTGATGTCAGCTAATGGAACTGCTTCTTGGCATCAGAAAAAATGATCAATAATTGTTAGTAAATAGTGATATCCTTGTAAAGGAGATAGGGGCCCAACTATGTCCATGTTAATGTGACTGAATCTTGTTGTCATTTGAGGATAATGTCCCACTGTGCTATTGGTTTGTCTCCAGACTTTACTTCATTGGCAAGGAATACATGATAAAGTCCAGGCCTTCACGTCTTTGTTTGGTGATGGCCAAATGAAGTGCTTTGTAAACAAATTAATGGTTGCTTGAACACCAGGGTGAGCTAGATTGTGTAGCGAGTTAAAAATTGCTTGTTGTAGTTGTTGATGTACATATGAGCGAATCATATCTCCAGCTATGTCACAAACAAGTTCTTTACCATTTGGCAACATTATTGTTTGAAGTGCAAGGGACATGGTATTCTTGATGTGTGGAAGCTCTTCGTCACATCATTGGTTTCCACAATTTGTTCCATGGTAACAGTTGGAGGTATACTGATTGAAGCAATTTGTGAACAAGTGTCAGCTGTGAGGTTTCCCCTTCCTCGTAGTGTAACATATGTTTGTGGTGAACTGTCTGACGAAACTAATGTGTCGGATCCAACGTGGAGAAGCTTTGTCCAAATGTTGCTTGAACATGAAGGTGAGTGGCTTGTAGTCAGTATAAATTGGAAAATCACACCCTTCAAGCATGTACTGAAAGTTCTTCACTGCTGTGTAGGCAGCGAGGAGTTCTCTCTCATAGGATGAGTAATTCCTCTCTGTATTTGTCAGTTTCTTGGAGAAGAATGCTAACGGCTGCAGATTATTGACTTTGATTTGTTGCAAAGATGCACCAATAGCATAATCTGAGGTGTCAACCAATAAAATTAGAGGTAGATTTGTAGATGTATGAGCCAGAAGTGCTGAAATGGCCAAGCTATTTTTTAGGTCAGTGAAGGCTTGTTCAAGATTTTCTGTTAAATTAATTTTCCTTAGTCCCATGGAGTAGGTTCAAAAGCTCTGTTTGTTTACTGGCTGAATTTGGTAGTGCTCTTCAGTAAAAATTAATGAGGCCAAGAAATCTGTGCAGTTCTTTTATTGTTGTAGGTAGCGGATAGTCAACAATGGTTTGTACTCGATCTAGTCTAATTCCCTCTGCAGTTACCACATATCACAGGAAAGGTGCTTCTATTGAACCAAAAATGCATTTTTTATGATTGATTCTGATGTTGAATTTACTGAGCCATTCGAAAAGCAATTGAAGATGCTTCTTGTGCTCTTCTTCATCTTGTGATGCCACTAGAATGTCATCTATATAACAGTACACGAAATCGAGGTCTCTCAGTATATTGTCGATATACCTTTGAAAAGTTTGTGCTGCGTTTCAGAGCCCAAATGAAAGTTGCAAAAACTCAAACAAACCAAATGTAGTTATCACTGTGGTCTTAGGTACATCATCTGGACATACAGGGATGTGATGATAAGCTCTGACCAGATCTATTTTCAAAAATATTTGTTTTCCATATAGTTGGTTGTTAAAATCTTGAAGATTACGAATAGGATACCTGTCCGGCTTGGTGATTTTATTGAGAGTACAGTAGTCTCTGCAAGGCCTCCAGGATTTGTCTTTCTTTAGAACTAAGTGAAGGGGGCCTGTCCAGGTGCTCTTTGATGGCTGGCAGATTTTCTTATTAATCATCTGCTGGAACTCTGATTTAGCTGCTTAAAGTTTATCTGGTGGTAGTCATCATGCCTTTGCTGCTGCAGGATGTCCTTCTGTGACAATCATATGAAAAACAGTGGTGTCTGGGAGGTCAAAATGGATGTCTTCTTGAAGAAAGTTGGGAAATTTCTTTAGAATGGCAGCACATTTTTGATCTGGTGGCATTACATGAACTGTTTCTATGCCCGAGACATGAATCTATGTGCCGGATGTTCCTGCTGACGTTGCCAAGTGAATGAGTCATCTGTTCTTGAGGTCTAATAAAAGATTATAATGGTGAATGAAGTCAGCTCCAATAATCGGAGATTGCACATGTGCAATTATGAAACTCCATATGAAGTTGCGCCTTAAACCCAAACTGAGTAATAATAGATGCTCTCCGTAAATATACCAGTGCCATTTGCAACATAAAGTTTATGAAATATTTTCTTTCAGCAATCACTATTCCAAGGTGGAATCAGAGAAATATCAGCTCCAGTGTCAATTAAGTAATGACTTCCGTTACTTCTGCTGTGAGAAATAGACAGCGTGAAAGATGGCTCTGATCACCTGCCACTGCTAGTGTGGAGCATTTGAGTTTGACTGTTTGTTGGAATTTTGGGTGGGAGATCATCGAAACGAGCATGGGCTCTGACATTTCTTTGGCCTGTGGCGATATTTAAAGTGATACCAACATAGTGCTCCATTAGGATTAAAATGCTGGGCTGACCGTGACCTGTCTCATGATCTACTTGGTGAGGAGCGAGATGAACATGAGCTGCCTCTTGAACATGACAGTGTTTTCAATTGTCTGGTTGTTGAGGTTAATTCAGCAATCTGTGTTTTTAGTTTTGAGATTCTATCATTACTGGTATCATTTACTTTACTGACTGCAATAGCAGATGATGTCTGCGAGGTCTGAGCACATATATTTGATCTTGTTTGTGAAAATTTGACAATTTTGTCAGCCATAGTTGCTGTGGTGTCAAGATCATCTTTACTTGTAGCTAGTATAGAACGTGTGGTGACAGGAAGCCGCTCCATAAATATGGTTCTCAAAAAATCATCCTTGACCTGCATACCAGCTGAGGTTCGCATCTCATGTAAGAGCTGAGTTGGCTTTTTTCACCTAATTCCTCTTTATTAAATAATTTTGTTACTTTTCTGTTTTCTGACTCCTGAAGTTCCTGAATTAGTCTTGTTTTAAGCTCTGTGAATGGAATGGTAGATAATGGTTGAGTCAAAAAGTCGGAAATTAACTCTCCAACATCTGCTTCCAGTGACGCAACAACATGATTGAATTGTTTTGTTAGTGATACCCAATGCGGTAAACTGTGCTTCAACTTGAAGGAACCATACCTTTATGTTTTTCTTCCAGACAGGTGTAATCTTCACTGAAACATGAGCAATCTCCGCTTCATTCCGTACTGATGTGGGCGTTGGATTTGCATAGTTGGTGTTGACGATCATTTTTACACTTCACTAACCACAAATGCATTCTGTCTCTTATTAATCATGCCGAGGTCACCAATATGGTTTATGGTAGAAGGTCCATACAAGACCAGAAATGATGTATTTATATGTGTAACGAACACTCAACACATTGTAGATGTGAACGAGATCAGAGATGATAACAGTTTCTAAGTAATAAGACTGTAAACAAAGTTCAGAGGTATAATTTTTAAATATGAATACTCAAGTCCACCACACTACCTTTGAAACTATCAACAACCTCTAGTTCTTACAGTCTACCCAGTTCATCTTAATTTTCTACCTTTCTGCAGTTTCTTCAGTTTTATTTTGGAGTCCACACTCAATAAATTATGGACAGATTCCACATTTGTCTCTAGAAATGTTTTGCTGTGTAAAATCTGGTTTTGAAATCCCTGTTTTACCATTACATACTCTATCTGATGCCATCCACATAAACATCTTTCTATCATTATTCTTAAACTTAGGATTAGTAATGATGAATTATACTCTTTTTAAAATTCTACCAATCATCTTCCCCTTCATTCTCTTCTCTAAGTCAATGTTCTCCTATGATTTTTTTCTTCTCTTCATTTTCATACTACTGAATTTCAGTTCCCTGTCACAATTAAATTTTTGTCTCCTTTAACTTGTGAATAATTTCCTTTGTGGAACAATGAAAATTCCAAGTTGGAATATCAGTAATGTAAGGAAAAGATAGACTGCAGCTTACTATAAAGATGACACATTACATTGCAGACAGTCACAACTAAAAGGCACTTAAACATCAGCCCCTTTGGCCACAGCCTTTGCCAGAAAAAGAAACTCACACGTATTCATTCACAAAAGCAAGCACACCTCATGTACACATGACCTCCATCTCCAGCAACTGGTACCAGAATTCTAAGCTGCCAGAGATGGCAGTCTTGTGCATGTGAGGTGTGCTTGCTTATGTGAATGAATGAGTTTGTGAATGTGTAAGTGTCTTTTAGCTGTGCCTGTCTGCAACTTAATGTGTCATCTTAATGATAAGTAGTAATTTACCTTTCCCTTACACTGTTAGTTTCCTTTATGTCATCATACATTCTTTCCATCTGTGGAGGTAGTTGGTATTTAAACTTTTGCTACTGTTGTGAGTTTTGGCTTCCTGTCTATTTTGGCTGTGTTAATCTATTCATTACATTATTCATATTAATTTACCAACATTACTATTTTCTTATTCATTGTTAGCCCTATTTCTGTGTTATACTTACCTGATTTTGTGTTTGTAAATCTGTATTCACATTACCACAAGTCCCTTTCTTCCTGCACTGCATTTCACTAATCCTCACTATATCTACCTTCAACATATCCATATCTCGTTTTAAATTCTCTAATCTATGTACCAAACTGAGTGATGTAAATGATCATACTCACACCTGTAGAGTGTAAGTTTTTATTTTCTGATGACAGCATCCAGCTAAATACTCCCTGCCCAAAGGTCCAAATAGACAACTATTTTACCTCCAAAATATTTTATACAAGAGAATTCCATCATCAGTAAAATGATTTAAAGAACATGTCACTACAAAATAATGGAACAGCATATGGAGTTCATCAAAATGAATCTAAACACTCAGTAGTACCAATAGACACATCTTGATTTTTACACATGGCACCTAAGGGATGTTTTCTGAACATCTCAAGGAACTTGAAATATATGGATTCCACCTGAAACAATCAAATACAATACTCACTCTCCAGTGTGACTTCAAGAATTCAGCATATTTCAAGAGTTTCGGCAATATACTTAGATGGACTAATAAGCAGTAGCTCTCCAACTCTGCTGTGGTATCTGTTGGCAGAAGAAAAGTTAAGCAATTCACTGCACTTGCTGGCAGTATGGTTGAGTCACAGTGTGGTTGCAGGCAGACTGAGCCTGATGTATACAAACAGTAAATGCACCTCAGATGCCATCCAGATGTATTGCAGTGCTGTCCCTTTTATGATACAGCTTATGAATATGTTCTTTAAAAAAAAATTTTTTTAAAAAAATTAGACTTCTGACAACCTGTGATTAATCACATACAATTTTAAGAATCTTACGTATAAATACTGTCAATCTATATTATCTCATTATCTTGGCATAATTTTAAGAAATTTTCAAAGTTTAAATAATTCCAGTCTGTGTTATCTACAGAACAGTTATTTATTAATGTCATATTTCATTTTATTTTTAGATCTGAAGATAACCATTAATGTGATCAAAATTAATTATCAAGTGTGACAAATTGCAACTGAGACTATTGTAATAAATATTGCAAAATATCACCATGCAATAAATATAAATTCTGCAACAGCCTCTACCAGAAAGTGATAGTGAAGGGCATTTGTTTTCAACAAAGGCAGATTACACTGCAATAAAATATAACACAAGAGGAAACTAAATAGTTACCTTTCAATAAAACTGCCCCTACTCACTCATTGCTTGCTAGATTTGAGAGTGTGTTTTGCAAACTGAGGTGTGCATATATGCATTAATGTGCATATATGCATTAATGTGTGTGTGTGTGTGTGTGTGTGTGTGTGTGTGTGTGTGTGAGAGAGAGAGAGAGAGAGAGAGAGAGAGAGAGAGAGAGAGAGAGAGAGTGAGTGAGAGGGGGGGGGGGGGGAGGAGATAAGAGTGGAGGAGAGTGGATTGGATTGTAAAGAATATTTGAACATTATGTGTTGTAACTTTCAGTACTTCTTCTAGAATACAAATAACAAAGAAGAAAAATTATGGTTTAATCTCCCTTAACAATAAGGCTATCAGAAATGGAGCAGAAACTCAGATTGGGGAAGGATGAAGAATGAAGTCAGCCATGTCCTTTCAAAGGAACCATCCTGACACTCACCTAAAGAGATTTAGGAAATCACAGAAAACCTATAGCTGAATTTCAGGATGGGGCTTTGAACAATGGAAGTTAAGTGTCTTACTATTGTGCCACCTAGTTTAACAATTACAAATTGGATTTTGTTAAATAGTCTTACATATTCATAAAACACTTATTCTCTCATATTACTGATTTTTGGATATGAAGGGTTATTTTCTGGTAAAATCATTTATAAATTCAGGCCTGGTCCAGAGAAGTAACACTGATGTGGTGACACAACTTGCTTAAAATAACAGTTCAGATCACAACTGGTTGGTCATTTTCTGAAGATGACATCTACATGAAGTCGAAACCTGTCATTAACAAAATATTATTGCAATCTAGACTGTTGTAACCCAGTTAAAACCAATTACTTTCTGCATTCCACAAAAGTTTATTAAATATTTAAACTTCATGGGAGTTGTACCAAAACATTACTTCTTTACTGTAACCACTGCTACAATCACTACCTACCCACCAGTTACTTACATAACTTATGAACATTATGCAAGAGGCAAAGATTTGCTGAATATACACTAAAAAGAAAAAAAGGAAAAGGCTGACCACAAAGGAATTATCAAAACGTAGCAGAAATAAATAGATGTGACATACATTTAGAGACAAGCAAATGATTTCTATTACAAAAAAATTGAATGATTTACTTGAGAGAAAGAGCTTCAGATGCCCTCCTGAGGGATACTGTGCCAAATTCTGTGCAACTGGCACATTAGATCATTAAAATCCCAAGATGGTTGGAGGTCAATGACCATAATGGTCCAAATGTTCTCAATTGGGGAGAGATCTGGCAATCTTGCTGGCCAATAGGGTTTGAAAAGTATAAAGACAAGCAGTAGAAACTCTAGCCATGTGTGGGCAGGCTTTATCTTGTTGAAATGTAAGCCCAGCATGGCTTGCCATATGGCTCAACAATGAGGAATGATGGTCTGGGGTTCCATTTCATTTCATAGCAGGGCTTGTTTGGTTGTCATCCATGTCATTTCAGTTGCAATAGTCCACTGACAATATTCTATGCTCCATTTTGTTGCCCTTCAGGGCAAGTCATCCTGGGTCCACATTTCAACAAGATAATACCTGCCCACACATGGAAAGAGTTCTATCACTGTCTTCACACTTTCTAAGCCCTGCCATGGCCACCTAGGTTGCCAGATTTCTCGTGAATCAAGAACATTTGAAGCATTATGGGCAGTGTCCTCCAACCATCTCAGAATTCTGATGATCTAATGTGCCAACTGGACAGAATTTGGCATGATATCCCTCAGGAGGGTATCCAACAACTCTGTCAATTGACATGCAGCCAAATAATTGCTTGGTTAAGGGCCAGAGATGGACCAACATGTGATTAACTTGCTCAATTTGTGAACCTCTTTGTCTCCAATAAATCAGCAAACAGCAAATTGTTCCGAAATTATAATTGTTGGTTTGCCTGTACATGTACATTACATCTACTGATTTCCATCCCATTTGGATAATTTCTCCATGATGCAATCTTCTTCTTCTTCTTTTTTCTTTCTTTCTCAGAGTGTATTTATACACAGATGTAGTCACCTGAGAAACTGGTATTAAAAGCTCTTCTTTGTAGAGGTTATGAACCTGATGAACAAGCTTTAGCAAATGGACAGTAGTTTGGGTGTTGTTGTCACATACATTTTATTGATTTCAGTGTCATCTCAGACAATCTGATATGAGGTTCATTGGATGAAGCACTTGAAACCGAGCCCACCGAAAGCACTTGTGAAGTCAAGTCTTGTATTTTGGAGGCCTGTCACTGCTCCTTAGCTATGTTTAGACCAAACATATGCAAGAGAAACAAGACACAGTTCATATACAGGCACAGAAACACTTACTAACATTAATTTTAGCAATATAAAATGTATATGGTTCTTTCCTCCACTGGTGAAGCAAGAATTAATTTCCATGTGTCAGGATCACAGAAGATATAAGCTACTGTCCAATTAGATAGATGGCTAATATATGTTCACTGAAGCTCCAGAAAGAGAAATTGATTTAGTGATATACTGACACATCTAGTATTGTAATGTGATATTGGGCATATGACTCTGGAACAAACAACAAACTAAATTGAAAAAGTAGTTTCCATTAATAATCATTTTGCATTTGAAGGAAGATGCCTCTATATCTGTCTCTTCCCCGTGCTCAGAAACACCTGCTATTTGAAGAACAGGCAAGCTGCATAAATTCTTTGAGCTCCAAGCAGACACCTGTATTTTATTGAATAAATGCTGTAACAGTCTGCTATTTCATTATTCTGCAATATAAATTGCTAAAACCTAACAAAACATGAAAATATATTCAGAGCCTTTGACCTTTCTTCTTGAGCAGATGAGTAAGGTGGTAAACAGGGTGCTGACTTGTCTAGTAGACCTACAATTTTCTGGGAAACTGAATTTACTGGAAAAGTCAGAGAATTGTGAAAGACTCGAGGAATTACTGTATTTGTTGATGGAAAGAAATTTTAAGTGTAATTTCATTAAAAATTACTTTATTACTCTGATTTGGAAACAATGGACTGTAGAGTTGCTTATGGAAAGGTGAAAAAGGCTGATAAACTGTTCTAATGTTTGTAGCCCAATTGAGGATATGTGCAGCAAGTTTACCAACTTCAGTAATGTTTGTTACTGTGTATGGGTTCTCAGCCTTCAGGTGCAGTTTCTATTCCATGCCTGTATGGGTGAAGTATGTGTGAGATTTTTCACATAGCTGTGAACTTGTCGTTTACAAATACACAGAGATGAGTTCCTTAATTTTATAAAAATATAAATACAGATCCTTATTTGAACATTCGTGGTTCATAGATCAGCACTGAATATTCCAGTTTTGGTTACTTTTTTACTCATTTCATTATAAAGCGTCATGTTTCAAGTTAAGAATTACGTTAGTGTGAAGAGCATCTGGTTTGAAGTATGATTTGTCATTGCTATCAGCAACTATTGATATTTAATTCCAGTGACAACAGTTTGAACATGATGTTGAAAAGTTTTCTCATATACTCACGGGCATCTAAAAAATTTTTTCCAAGAGTGGAGAAGATTCAAGAACTGCCAGGCTTGATACACCAGTAACTGATTTGGTGAGTTTGAAAACTTGTTGTGCCCTAAGTACACAAATCCTAAAATGAATGATATTTATCCACTTAGTTATTTTAAGGTAGAGTACTTTGATTTCAAATGATAAGAATATTTCAATAGTATGTACAAATTACATCGTTTTATGTTAGTAATGTGAATAGAGATGTCACTTTTTTGGTTCAGTGATCTAAAATTATATCTTCAACTCAAAATATCTGGCAAGTTATGAAATAAAAGAAATCATTCACATGCCTATAATCTTTGGCTAAATCTGAAAAAAGTGATCACAACACCTGAGAAAATTCTGTCAGATATCCCAGTATGGTCAGCAGTTTTTACTTGGTGGGAGAACTGGAAAGGAGTGAATTCAGTCTCATGGTGCCAGCTGAGGAGCTGGCATGAGGTCTGTTAACACAACAACAGCCAGGAGAGAGGTGTGCTGACCACATGCTGCTCCACATCACATTTCGATAATGCCATTGGCTGAGGGTGGCATGGTGTTTTGTTGGGCCAGAGTGGCCCTCTCTGGCCAGAACAGCATTTTCCCCCCTTTTCCTTTCCTCTGTTTTCTGTTCTTAATGTGAGAGGCATTCAGTAATGTAATACAATTTTATTTTTCTTTACCGAAAGAAGGTTTATTGTATTCAGAATTTCAACAAACCATGTTATTCCCCTCTCTTTTGGCTACAAAACCCTATTTGTCAACATAATCTCTGTTAAATGCAATGGCCATCTACCACCTTACTGGGAGGCCCTGGATGCCTGCATGGCACCCTTCTACTGGTTGATGTTAGAACCAATGTCTTGTTGCATCAATAATCTCCCCATCATTCATTTACTGTTTCCTGCAGAGAGCATTCTTCACTGAGGCAAACAGATAGAAGCCATAAGGTGCAAGATCTGGGCTGTAGGGTGGATGAGGAACAACAGTCCAATGAAGTCTTGTGAGCACTACCAACAGAGATGTCCAGCTGTGCAACAAGATGTTTGATTCTGATCCATTGAACACCTCAAATGAGAGTTTCCATACATTCCAACACTGAAGGAATAACAGCTGTGCACAGTATGGTGGAGATCAGACAGGTTTGCATGACCTAGTTGTGATGATGACAGATGCCTCGCCAATGACTCACCATCCTTTTGTTCACTGCCAGGTCTCTGTAGATATTCCACAAGCATGTATGAATATCTGTGATGCTCTAGTTTTCTCCCAAAACAAACTCAATGTCAGCTCTCTCCTTGAAATGTCATTTTAAAGGCTACATATAGTGCTGCCACCTATCAGAACTTAGAGAAATAGGAACTGAAACAGGAATATTCCATGAAATTTCCTGGCAGATTAAAACTGTGTGCCAGACCAAGACTCGAATTCGGGACCTTTGTCTTTTACTGGCAGAAGTAAAGTTGTGAGGATGGGGCGTGAGTCATGCTTGGGTAGCTCAGATGGTAGAGCACTTGCCCGTGAAAGGCAAAGGTTCTGAGTTCAAGTCTCAGTCCAGCACACAGTTTTAATCTGCCAGGAAGTTTCATGCCAGTGCACACTCCGCTGCAGAGTGAAAATCTCATTCAGGTATATTCCATGATGTCCCACAGCAAATTTCATATTTTTTCAATCAAAATTAGTCAAGCAAAAGAAATGTGTTGCATTACTTTTTGAGTGACCCTTGTACATGACACCATCCATAGAAGGTGAATTCCTTTTATGCCATAGTGTTTTAGATTCTCTTGCAGAATTTCATGACCTAGACGAGGTCATGGAAAATTCCTACAGAACAGTGATTCTTGTTTCATTCCACCACAATGAAGTTTGTGTGATTATTTATTGCTTTCTCTGTTGATGAGCAATGACAGAGTAGTTCTTAAAAGGTTACAGTCAGAAATGTGGCTCACTATTCTTTGATAAGCTAATATCTCAAAAAGTTTTGAAAAATGGGAAAGATGGCAATGAATGTAGGGTTAGAATTTATTTGCTCAGCTCTACGTATGTAAATGGATGTTACTACAGCATAATTCAGTGCTCCAGAAAATACACCTAGTGTTAGCACGCTTTTCTAAAAAAGTTTGAAGAAGGAAATGCAGTTTGAGTTCTAAGTTCAAGTTTTTATCTGGGTTGGCTCAGTGAGTCATGATTATTAGGGGTCTTAAATAAAAATCCCTTGGAAATATTAACTTGCCAGCATAAAAAAACAAGACTGACCCTAGAATACACATCTAACTCTGACAACACTGTTTCACTGCTCCAGGCATTACTCAGCTCCAAAGAATACTAATGATAGAACTAATAATAGTTAATTGTCTCACTTCCACAGGTACATTCATCTTGGTTATCATAATATTCATAATAACTGTACTTCCATCAAACACGATCTTTAAAAAGCTTGTTTTTCTAAATTCAAGAGTGAATATTACATTGTATTTAGCAATTGCAAATTCCATACCTTTGATGTTTTTTGTTGCTGCTTCATTTTGGAGCACAAACAGAAAAATAAAACATTATAAGTGCTCTACAGCATTTAACCAATATTTATATTAACACACTCATCAAGCATAACATTATCAAACTAATATCTTTCAGGTAAACATTAATCAGGTATTGAACACTCTTCAGTTTGACACAACAATTGAAACTTGATGCAATTGTATTTTTAAACAAATTAAATATAAGTGCAAATGAAGTTTTTTTTATGACTGGTAATGCACCACTACACTGCATGAAAATGATTATACAATAAATCTGTGAATCACAGTATCCATCACATTTAGTGCAGTCAGATTATGTAGTCAAAATTAAATTTGTAGAAATTTGTTGTTGCACACCAATTGAAGAAATCAATGCAAACCATTCCTTTGCATGTCAAAAAACATAAACCACAATCACAGTTGCAAACTGTATACTTCTAAGTTTCCTCAATATGTTTGAACCATATAATCCTTTGGCTTCACACTGAAAGAAATTACACTAACTGAATACAAAAGACATAAACCACAATCTTAGTTGCAAACTGTACACTTCTAGATTTCCTTAATATGTTTGAGCCAGATAATCTTTTGGCTTCACATTAAAAGAAATTATACTAATTGAAGACTCATTAAGTACTGGTATCATAAATTTCAGTTACAATGCTGTTTCCAGACTGTAATCATATTAAAATAACAATACTTTTGTTTTAACAATGAAAATAATCAATTACTGATAATATAATGTAAATGGATAGATAAAAAATCTACTCACCAACCGGTGTCAGGGGAACACACACACAAAAGGATTTAACTTTTACAAACTTTTGGAACCAGTGGCCCCTTCTAGAAGAAGAGTTGAAGTGGAAGGAAGAGAGGTGAAGGAAAAGGACTGGAGCAGTTTAGGGAAAGGAATACAGGTCAAAAAAGTCATCCAGAACCCTGGGTCAGGGGAGACTTACCAGAAAGAATGAGAAGGAAAAAGTCTTTCCTTCTCATTCCATCTACTAAGTCTCCCATTCATATTTTGCATTTGTTTGGCATTTAGATTTGACATCAGCTGAATGTTGGACAGCATGGGAGTGTGAGGGCAGGCATACTCATTGAAAATGTTCCACTCGACCACATCTAACCAGCACAAGAAAGGGTCACTGTATTGCGCACAAAACATGTTGTAGCCTCTTCATATCTGCACCTGCCATCCGAGAACAATAGTGTCCACTCCTTGTAACAGTCTGTGTCATCCTGCACCATTGGTTAGAGATTAATGGCAGCTGGACTAGGGTATTACTATTCCACGCATAGGGTGCCATTAACACCACTACACAAACAGTTGGATTTGGAGTTGTGCATTGGCCAGGCAGCATGGGCTGCTAATGAATGGCTTCATATTGTGTTAGCATTGGATTTCAGTTCTGCACTATCCTGAGGGACCATTATCGGTGAATATGGTGGCAACCTGGGGCATCTTTCATTCTTGCAGTGTTTTGGAGAGACATTGCAGTGTTACTCCTAGTGTTATGCTGTGGGGAGTTATTGAGTATGACTTCTGTTCATGGCTAGTAATGATTGAGGGAACTCTGATGACATAATAGTATGTCAAAGACATCCAGCATCCTCAAGTGTTACCTCTTGTGTGACAGTATCGTGGCACCATCTTTTCAACAGGACAATGTTTGTCCAAACAAGGCATGCATCTCCATGATCTGTCTGCATAGTGTTGAGGTGCTCCCATGGCCAGCAAGATCCCCAGATCTGTACAAAATAGAACAGGTGTGAGACTAGCTCAGATGTCAACTCTGTCCCAGCACCAGCGTCCAAGATACCAAGGACCAGTTGCAACAGGTGTGGGCCAGCTTACCTCAGAAGAGGATATAATGGTCTTGTGACAACTTTCCCAAATGAATCAGCACATGCATCTGTGCCAGGGTGGCATGCAATATCATACTGGTAAGTGGGTTTATATTTCCAAGTTCTTCACAAATCTGACTCAAATTTGTAACCTTTAAATTACATCAAACATTCTCTCAACCCCTTGAAATTTCATTTCCTTTCCTCCCCCCCTTCTGGATGCTTCACTTTTTTCATCAGGCAATGCATTAACTGCTTTTACAATAAGAGTATTCTTGAATTGTCATGTTTTTATTGCTGATTTTTAGCAACCTTCAAAAAACGTTTACTCGGTGAAACATCTCAACATAATTTTTGATTATTTGATACCGCAGAGTTAACTTTCCACAAGGTTATCCAGGAGCGCATTATATACCACAGTTACCATCTTACTTCTTTATGAGGTGATTCAAACTTATAAGATTAATATCAAAATTGAATTACAAATGCTAAATAGTTTAAACATAATAAGAGGACCACAGAAAATCTGCATCTGTGTATTAATAAATTGTACCTGCTTGAGACGTTCACTGCTGATGCTGTATTGAGAGCATTGTCCAGTAATGGGGGTAGTCTGGACTCTAATATCTCAGCAGCTGATGGTCGAAACACTGGATCTCTTTGTAAAAGATCATGAACTAGCTGTCGAAAGCCTGCAGAATAACCTGATGGGATAGGTTGAAATTGCCCCTAAAAAGACAGAAAATGATAACTTGACTGTCTACATAATGTGTAGCTTGTCAGCTCAGCTTATCACTGACAAAAAACCTTGTCCATACAACTGACTGTCATGATGAAGACATGAGTGTTTAGAGACAGATTAGAAAGAAATGGAAAGCTGTATTAACAGGGAGATTGATACTGGAAGATAAGGATATGCTACAAAAGATATTGCTATTCAAGCAATACTCCTCCTATAATGCATTGTGTGTGGCCAATATTAGGACAGTTTTTTTCTAATTACCTAATTTGAGAGCCAGAATCAGTCTATACGTGTGGACTTAGACAACATTCACTGTTTTCATAAAATATTTGGGGGTCTGGGAAATTTATCACCTGATAACATTCCATTCTAGTTTGCATTTGCTTCTAGGTATTGTTCAGAAGCAAGTTCTTTGGCCCATATCAATTTGAAAGAATGTTATTACTTTTTCATTTTAAATAAGATGTATTAAGTGTATACACTTTTGACACAGGTGTACCTGAATATGAACATGCAAATTCCAAAATATGAACTAAAGGAATTTTGTAATGAAGGCTTTTATTGTGTGAAGATACGTTAAAGGGACCAATTGGCAGCATTTAGTTTCCAACACACTCACAAAGAAAAAGAAATTTTGGATATTTTATTATGTCATTAAATGTCACTTTTCTGAAAAATGATTAGAATACTGTTGTCATATGTGAGCTAATGTGAGCCACACACACACACACACACACACACACACACACACACACACACAAATAACTGCTTGGCAGTGTTTAGCGAATGTACTCACTTTCCCTTCTGTATCTGCTTCTAGGAGTGGGCTTTTCTTTGACATAAAGATGTCTTATAGTTTTGATGTATCTGACTCTACTTCAGGTGATGTTTGAAAGGTATAGATGAAATAGAAAGGACGACAACATCCACAGAAAAGGAAGGAGGTCTAGAAGTATGACTCTCACATAATGTCTGATATTTTGTTCATCGACAGTTAAATAGTGTCACATAATGTTTTGTTACATGAATATTGATGTACTACCTGCAGAGCTAACTACAGCTTTATAAATCATTTGCATGCTCCTTATGAGGATGTGACTAAAAGAGTCAGTACAATATTTAAAAGATCAAAGGTTCTCCTTTTAATGTACAGCTGGAAAAGTAAACAGAAAAAAGAACTGATGATATTTCCTAGTGTGATCGAGCCAACAGTTTTACACAGACTAAATTCCTCATGTAGTAAACATCAAAGAATTGATTGCCTAAGAGCAAACTAAATTCAGCATTATTGTGGCACAATGCAGCCTCAGAGTTTCCTGGAAGTGTTAAGCTTTTAAGGCTAATCTCTGATCGACATTCATACGTACCTTTTCAAGAAAATAATATCTCTTGTAAAAGAACAAAAATTCGATACGTTATTTCTGGCTCTACCATTTGCTCTGACACTTGATACTCTATTACTAATCATTTCATGTATAGAAGAGTCTGCCAATTTTTTTCTGCTTTTACATCTGTTCTTTGAGCTGACCCCATTATAAACAATATTCATAGTGAAAACCTGCTTACATCACACACACACACACACACATGTATTCATATTCTTTAGACTACCTACAGTCATAGTCAATCATAATGTGTAAATTTAGGACTTATCATTATCTGCTGTAAGTTCACATTCTTTACAAGAAACTGTTTTTAAAAGGAGAAGTGATTGAAGAATTATTTTGTTGTATGTGAATAGTTAGTTTTACCTTCATGATTTTGTTGACAAGTGCTGGTAGATTTGAACCTTCAAATGTTTTCTGTAGGCATGCCATTTCATATAATATGCAGCCAAGAGCCCAAATGTCTGACTTCTGTCCATACTGTTTGCCTTCACACTGCAAAATCAAGGAAGAGTTTATCAGTTTATTAGAGTAATAAATACATAATGAGTACTGAACAGTCCATATGTATGGTCTACTAAATTCTAGCTATTGTGTATGGATGATGAGCCATGGCTGGTTTATATTACTGAGTGTTGCTTTCACGCAACAGCAAGGATGGAGGGACTGGTCAATGTGACCTCTAATATAACAAATGTAAAGGATAAAATTTTCAAAATATACACATCACATGTCATATAGTCTACATGGGTGTACTGAAAAGTAATGTCCCTGAATTTCTTTATGTGAAAGCTGTTGAAGCTTTTTAAACAGAACAAATGTTATTGACATTCTACCTCAAACAATAAAAAATCTGGGATGTAATAATGACAATATTAAGAAAAGGGTTGATAGCTACTCAGCATAGAGTGGTGATGTTGAGTCACAGACAGGCACAACAAAAACATTGTCAAACAAGTAAGCTCTCAGCCAAAAAGGCCTTCTTCCTTCTACTGAGACCGTGGCAGCCAGAGACAGTGGCCATATGAATGTGAGTTGCATTTGCATAGGTTTGTACGTGTATGTTGTCTAACATGGAAGAAGGACTTTTTGGCCAAAAACTTAAATGTATGACAATCTTTTTTGTGCCTATGTGTGACTCAACATCTCCACTGTGTGGCAAATGGCAACCTATTCCTTTCATAATATTGTCATAAACATTCTACATCTTTATTCTTCATGTTAAAGTAGTACAATGTAGGATTCTCTTATTATGGGTTGTAACTGAGCTCTCAATTCTCAACTGATCTGTTACTGCAATGTTGTTTGTAATAAACATTACTTTTTTCACTCATGACAGTTGTCTTGTTGTATTTTCTTCAAGCTTGGACCTGCTACTCAGTTCCACTAATTATACTGTGCAAACTTCTTCATCGCCTGCAGGTGGACAAGGACTGTAAGAGAGCTCATAACTATGTCAACTCACCATTACTGAAATGATGTAACCACCTCTGAAAGAACTCTTCTGTAGTTTGTTGCTCAAATAAAACCACTACACAACTGGTTGAACAGATCTCACATCAACTTGAGTAGAATATATACAGCAAATCTTATGACATCACCTCAAATAGTCCTTCGCACTTTGCTGATGTCTTGTGTCCACAATTTGTTCCTTATTTCTGTGCATATCAACATAAATAACACACAGTTGTTTGTTTGCTATGTACAAACTACATAAAATATGTTTTCTGCTTTCACAAGCGTCTTCTGTTGGCCTAAGAGGATAACAGTGTAACATTTTGTTCTGAAGAATCACATGTTATACTTCAATGTCTACATTTTTATTTCTCAGCATAGTCACACTTGCAATGAATACATTTCTCCCAGCAAAAGACAAATTTGTTTGTACTGTTGCTATAGAATATTTGACTTTGTTGATGAAGCCACAACCTTACCTCTTCTTGCACTGCTTCATCAATATCAAAGTGTAATCCTCAAAGATGTACTTTAAGTTTTGGTAACAGATGACACAGTTATGTTTCACACTGCCATGTTACATGTTACAATTCAAAGCCCTCTAGTGGCAGAGGGCTGCAAATATGCAGACATGAAAAATAAAGATTTAGAAAGCTAATAACTTTTTTGATTTAAAAAGCTTTAAGAGTTTTCACTTAAAAATTAAATTATACCCTCATAGAAAAAAGAAAAAAAAACTACTGTCCAATAACACAACAGAGCAAATTTTCATTATTGCTGTATCCATCTGTATAATATTACCTCAATAAAAATCTAGGTCAGAGATGTATCACAACATCAGCAAACTTGCCAATCTGCATTAGCCATCTTCTAAGTTTCTTTGCATTCCTGAATATATGCTGTGAAGCTCAAGACTCACAACATAACATAAGTGATTTTATAATGGTGAAGATTCACTGAATACCATGATCTTTCTTTCGGTGTAATCTTCATTGAAATTGTGGCCACCTGTTCTTTGAAAATTTTAATCTGCTTAGTGATTATGGAGGCCACAATTTCACCTGTGTAGTAAACTATGGGGTAACTTATTCACACTTCATATAAGCAGACTGCAATGACAGACAAACTATGGACAGGCCATTTATCCAGTAGTGGATACCAAATCATTGTTGATGATGATAGAGAGGACTTCACAAGTAGAACTAGCAGTTATATTAATCTGACTGGAATCCATATGATCCCCTTGTGCACAGTGAACTTTCAATATAGACGGTGGAGGAAATAACAGCAATCAACTGCAAAATATTACAGCAGATAGAGACTGCAAGTATTACATCAGCAACAGTTGACATTAGTCCAAAGTGACATATAACAAACAATACTGGTTGGTTTAGAGCATATCTGCATGTTCTACACCAACAAATATTTTTTATTATGTGACACTTCGGACTAATGTCAACTGTTGCTTTATGCACTGAAGATCACTATGTAGGAATTGAAATCTAGATCTGCTGTAATAAAACAACAGATTTTGTGATCGATTGCTGTTCTTTTCTCTACTGTCTAGCACTTATATTTTACACAAATAACTTTAGAGTTTTGAACTGGTCAAAGCAAAAATAATTTAGAAAAATCTACAATCCATGAAGATTACAACATGGGAAAACTTCATTTCTGGCCTAACACATTACTATCCTATTGTTTTGGCATAACACTGTTTACATCTGGTGTAGAATAACTTCATGTAACTTATTAGTGCAGTCTGAAAGTAGGTCTGAAAATCAATTACAATGAAATAATAGTATTGTATATGAGCACATCAGAAAATACCTAGTACAAATGAACAGTGAAATCATAGGACTAGTTGATTAACATTTGGTTTAGGTCACTTGAGGGCAATACTTAAATAGATGGTAAAAGAAATAAACAGATGAGGAAAAATGGCACAAAAGGTAGTTTGTAAAATAGACAGTTTTAAAACTAAGATTTTAGTGACTCTGGTATGTATATTATCAGGTATGACTGATGACAATGAGATACAGACTTAAAGCACAACCTTTCAAAATGAGGATTTCTCAGTGAGCTATGGGTGAATACATATTAAATTTATTGGGAGGTACAGGAAAACGAGATGGACTGGAAGACATAGTTATGACTGTAATCAGAACAAAATGAAGATAAGCCAGACATGTAGCCAGCCAGTTCTCTGCTGGATTTCAAGAGATAATAAAAGATCAACACAAAGACCTGATAGAAGCTTGAAAGATACAATTAGAAAACCTGCAGTAACAGCATGGATGTTTATTTTTGAAAACTGTAATCAAGGCAAAGTCAGGATAAATTCTTCATCAAGTAGTGCATGCCAAATTGTTGTTGATGATAGGAGTGATGACATCAGCAGCAGAACTCGTAGTCATATTTCACACACTTTTAAGTTTTGATAAAAAGTGCTACTACAGGTTTGACAGTCCTTTACAGTGCTTCAGTGTGAATATGCCACCATTTTTTAACTGCACATGGACTTATTTTTTAATTATTTGAATAAATTTAGCTGTATTTTAGTTTCCCTCTGCACAACCACACATATATACATACATACAACACACATCCATTAATATAGCTTTTTGTTAAAGGCCTTATACATTTATCTGAAACCACTGGGACTTGGTTAAAGAATGTAGTAGGATGATTACAAAAATAGCTTATCAAACAATCTGAAAACAAATAAAGAGAAAGTGGTGAAAATGGTAACACATGTACAACCACAACATTAACATATGACAGTGAAAACCTAAGTAATCTTTCAGTTCTGCCAGTCCTATTGATACTATACTGCCTTTGTGGGAAAGACACAGAAGGAAGAAGGGAGCTAAAAATCTATTGAGCAGACACTGATTGCATTCATGCAATTATGCAGAAGTTATATGCCTAAAATATAATAATGTCATTACCATAATTATCAACAAATGGATCTCTTTTTAAACTCAAAAGTTCTACAGCCATTCCTGTGCAGGAAAGGTGGGAAAATGGGTAAAATAGACAATTAACTTTAGGCTGAGGGACATATCTTCCATTAGACACAAAGTTATATATAAAAAACTGATCTTTAAAATTAATTGTTGTTTATTTTGTCACTGCGTGATATGACTATTTTCAACCAGTACTTGATCATATTTAGGTCTGTGACTAAGTACTCTGTTGTATCCATATGGCACTGCACTTCACAATACAGTATTTAACTCAGCTGTGGATTGTCTCATGATGAATATTGTGGCAACAGTGAGGTTGTTCATAGACAAAATTGTCGTTTGATTTGGGTCATAGTATGGGTTCATTAGGTCAAAACCAACAAACAAATAAGGCAGTCTTGTGTGCATGCACATTACACACTGAAAGATAATTTATAGGATGACAATTAAGGTTCCTATATGAGGATGATGGTTCAAAGCCACGTCCGGCCATTCTGATTTAGGTTTTCCATGATTTCCTTAAATTGCTTGAGGCAAATACTGGGATGATCCCTTTGAAAGGGCACAGCCAACTTCCTTCCCCATCCTTCCCTAATCTGACGGGAATGATAACCTCACTGTTTGGTCCCCTCCCCTGTGAGCAATCAATCAATAATTGAGTTGAAACCATGGCATACAGGTAGCATCTTTGATTATTAATCAAAACATCCTGCGTCCCAGCTTGGAACCCAGCCACTGCTCAAATTTTGAATCAAAATCAGCAGCAATGGTGGCCCTAAGATTTCCAGTTGTTGCTCTTGCTCTGCCAATGGCCTTGTCAAAGAGGGCAGAGGAGTGTACAAAGGTTCAGGGCACTCTCTTCCCTTAGGGGTTTGAAATGGTCCATAAAAGGTGAATCAAATAACAATGATCAATGGCATGAGGATGCAGAAGGCAATGGAAAACACTGTGTATCCACAAGATGTGTAGCCTGTAATTGAAAAGCGTCATTTTACCACTGGCAAAAGATTCCAGATTAGACTGGCTTTTGGATCTCTGGGAGGGAACTGCCAAGGTGGAAGTGACCATGAGAAAAAAAATGGGATAACATTCTATGAGTCAAAACATGAAATGTTAGACAAATAAACACAGTAAGAAAGCCAGAAAATCTGAAAAGGCAATCAGGAAGGCTCAGTATAGATGTATTAGAAATGAGTGAAGTGAAATGGAAAGAACTTCTGGACAGATGAATATAAGGTAATATCAACAATAGCATGGTCAGACAGAAATAATGAATTCAGATATTGAATTGTAAGGCTTACCTAGGCGCACATAAGATCACAATTTAATAATTATGAAGAGTAGACTGAAGTTTAAGAGAATCATCTGAAATGATCAATGTGGAAGGAAGTAGGATACTGAAATACTGAGGAATGATGAGGCACAATTGAAGTTCACTAAGGATGTGGATTCTATGATAAGTAACACCAGAGTAGGCAGTTCAGCTGAAGAGGAATGGAAATCTCTAAAAAGGACAATCACACATGTTGGACAGTCAGATATGGACACAAGGAAGGAAACTGCAAAGAAACCCACAATCTCTTGTTCCAGAATTGGATGTCCCTCCTCTCAGAACCTGAGCATCATTCCAGACACCAAGTCCAATGGAAGTCAACATCATCCTGCCGAGGTCTCCACTCCACAGGCGGCCAACAAAGAAGTGCCAGATTCTTCAGATGTTAAGATGTGCTACACCTCTCATCCTTGGAGAGGGGGATATATATTGTATACAGGCTGTATAGTCTACAGACAGGCAACCCTTCTCACAGAAATGGTATAACAAGTGGCCTAACCTCAAAGGGATTACATCAACAGATAATAGAGCTCAACCTGTTTGCCTCTGTGGATGACATAATCACAAAGAGTTGCTCTGGCATCTCTATGTGGCCTGGACATTAAGGGTGGCACAGAGCTACTCCAAGGCATCTTCTATCAAGGTCTTGGCCAGGCATCAACTGCGTCTGCAGTTCCTCAGAGCCTCAATTGGAACCTTTATTATGTATGATGCCATGCCATGACAGCCACCACCAAACAACAGAGCCACCGGTGTCTGCCTTCGCCATCACTGGTACTTGGTCTCTACATCATTAGAGATACCCAGGAACTTGGTATTGGATATTGACCTTCATTATGTTACTTTGTTCTGCAACCAAGTTCAGATTAACTTCGATTGTTTCATCATTACAACCTTCAGCTTAAGTAGGACTTTAATAAATTCAGTGCCAACTATGAACTGTCAAAAACCTGCAATGACTAAATTTACTCCAAAGGAGGAGTATTTTGGTTTATGTACTTTTTAATAAAACTGTTATAAATTGTTTAATTGGGCTGTGTTCTCAATGCACTCAACTGTTACGAGACTTAGCAGACTGTTTATAAGAAACCCCTTGAACAAGATAAAAAAGACTTAAAATCATGCAAAGAAAATGAATGTATGGTTTATGTCTAAGATATTGAGACAGAAACTCAGTCATGTTATGGATGGTGAAAGGATTTCCGTAACAGGAAAAGTGTAACAGTCTTGAACCAATGTCAGAGTGATACCTCCACTTTTTTTCTCAATCTCTACAGAACTGTACTGTTAAAACAGCTAACCAACATTGCTAAGTTTGGGAATGTTGCATTACAAAATGCACTGAGACTACAGTCAAGGCAAGACGACTTATGTTTTCATTGCCATAACAATCAGCCTGCTCAGTCTACTGTGTTACATCTCAAGATTTGTGTAAAAAATTAGATTACTGCCCTCTCCTAAATCCTCATAGTTCTCAAATGTCACTACAAATAATGTTTTCTTGTCACCAAGATTAAAATATGGGTTGAAGAACAAAAGGTCAGTGTCAGTGATGACAATGAGAAGAATGTGTCATGGGCATTTGAGGAACATTCCGAAAGAAGCCTTCCAAAGCCAAATTACAAAACGAAGCCACCTATCTGGGACAAGTGCGAATTGAGTATTAGCCATTTGTAAGCTGAATAAAAGTTTAATTTAAAAATATTCTTTATTATACGAATAGATCCTAAAACATGTTGTTTCAACTAATCATGAATCATTGCAAAGAAGCTCAGAAACAACCTCAGTATAATGCTACAAAATGACTTTAAATGAGTATTTGAATAATTGGTGAATGATTGAGGAGTAAAGGAGACCACTCACAGAATAGTAGCAGCAGTCAAGTGTAAGTGGAGTAAGTGTTGTGTCCTAAGAGCTCTGGAATCTTTCACTGGTATGGGAACAGTTCATTCTGCTTGCATTAACTTCAAACTAATGCATGGAATAATATTTTGTGAAGACTGTCTTGTACTCACCAGGATATTTATAATCCTAAAAAGGGACATTACAATAGTTAATTAAAGTAAAATTAGGGAGTCATGTAAATATGTCTTCACGGCATTTCCTGAAGTCCATTGTCAGTTATCACACAGCTCAGAAAGACAGTGCAGTGGTACAAGACTGGACCTATATTCAGGACGATTGCAGTTGAATCTCTGCCCAGCCATCCAGATTTAGGTTCTTTTATGATTTCCTTAAATTGCTTAAGATGAATGCCAGGATGATGCATTTGAAAGGGTAAAGCTCAGTTCCTTCTCCTACTGAGGTTTTCTTCCATCCTGTATCACATACTTTAATAAGCTATTGTTTTGATTGAACCAAATCTACCTGACCAGACAGAAAGCATGAAAGAAATGTGATATTCATAAACATAATACCAGACTGAACAAAAATGTAACACACAATCATTAGTAAAACCTATCTGTGCCACAAGAAAGCATTTCACATGGGCTTAGAACATTTAACAAATTAACTGAGACCATAAAAGCAATCAAGACCATAAACCTCTAACGGAATATGTTGTTGTCCCCATTGAAGCTATCTTATTTGAATAAAATGTTTTTTCATCACTATTGGCCAATTTTGACCATATGATAATTACAAATTGCCATGTCCACATCATTATATATACTGAAGAACCAAAGAAACTGGTACATCATTCTAATATTGTGTAGGATGCCACGAGCAGGCAGAAGAGCCACAACATGACATGGTATTGACTCGACTAACATCTGAAGTAGTGCTGGAGGGGATTGACACCAAGAATCCTACAGGGTTGCCCATAAATTCAAATGAGTATGAGGGGCGGAGATCTCTTCTGAATAGCACGTTGCAAGGCATCTCAGATATGCTCAGTAATGTTAATGTCTCCGAGTTTAGTGGCCAGTGGAAGTGTTTAAACTCAGAAGAGTGTTTCTAGACCCACTCTGAAGCAATTCTGGACATGTCCTGCTGGAATTGTCCAAGTCTGTCGGAATGCACAATGGACAAGAATGGATGCACGTGACCAGACGCTATGCTTATGTATGCATTACCTGTCAGAGTCATATCTAGACGTACCAGGGGTCTCAACCATTCCAACTGCCCACACCTCACACCATTACAGAGCCTCCATGAGCCTGAACAGTCTCCTGTTGACATACAGGGTCCATGGATTCATGACGTTGTCTCCATAAGTACACGTCCATTTGCTCAATAGAATTTGAAATGAGACTCAGCCAACCAGGAAACATGTTTGCAGTCATCAACAGCCCAGTGTTGGTGTTGACAGACCCAGGCAAGGCATAGAGCTTTGTGCCATGCAGTCATCAATGGAACATGAATGGGCCTTCAGCTCCAAAAGCCCACACTGATGATGTTTCATTGAATGCAGACACTTGTTGATGGCCTAGCACTGAAATCTGCAGTGATCTGCAGAAGAGTTGCACTTCTTTTCATGTTGAATGATTCTCTTTGTGATGTTCGCCTGCTTTATTTCTTCATTGATAGTCCTCAGTGTCGGTCGACTTACTGCACTGTTATACTGGCTGAAAAATGGGGGGAGGGGAGGTAGTTCAACACTGTCTACCGTAAATGATGCAGCCAACAGTTGCACAGTTGTGTTTCACAGTTCTTTACTTTCACTGCTCACAACCCCACGATATTACACAGTTATATGGTCAGTTCACTATTGGTAAATGTTAAGCTTCATTAATAAGTTGCAGACAAACATCAACATACTGCTACAATAGTTTGCTGTTGAACATCTATGAGCAGTAAATACCTAACCACACAGTTCACAGTTCTTGCAGAATAATAAGGTACTTGTGACACTATTTCTGAAATAAATTGAACAGACACTGTCATTGTTTTAACACAGGGCCTATTGTGTTACACTAATTCCACTAAATATATGTAGTGTGACTGGGGCCTCCTGTCGGGCAGATCGTTTGCCGGGTGCAAGTCTTTCGATTTAACGCCACTTTGGCAACTTGCGTGTTGATGGGCATGAAATGACAACACCCAGTCCCTGAGCAGAGAAATATCCGACCCAGCCGGGAATCGAACCCAGGCCCTTTGGATTGACACTCTGTCACGCTGACCACTCAGCTACCAGGGGCGGACACTAAATCCACTTGAAACAGTACATAAGTGGACTGACTGTCTCAGGAGCAAAAATCAGGCCTTCATATAGCCTCACAATAAGAAGCACTGAAACTATACATTGTTTGATGTTTAATTTATGGAAATTACAATTAAAACATAGGTCATTCAATTAACTGAATACATCGAAAAATTCTTCCTCTTTAACAGTTTCTTCTATCACAAAGGTTAGGCCAAATTATTTGCTTAAATAATTAAATTAATGGACATAGTTATGAAAACAATGCTTTTGACATATCTGATAATTATTTTGGAATTAATTAATGGCTGTCTTTGCTAAAATATTTTTGAATAGAGCCAAATAAATACTCAAAGAATCCTAGTAATTCTTCTTCCAAATGTTTATAATTACTACAGAACTTATATTTGTTTATGAGTCAACAATAGAATTTAAGTCATGAAACAATTACTGATTTCACTCTATAACAAGTGATATTACCTAGGTACAGTCAAAATAAAGTAGGAAATTAATTACATACAAAAAACTAAGCACAAAATTAGATCTGGTGCTATATTTCTCTTTTATGAAAATGCAGAATATACTCATGTATGGTAATGGTAATTAGACAAAAATGAAAATGAATTTAAGGAGGCAGATGACAAAACAAGAAAGACAGTAAAAATATCTCAACTTACTTTGTCACATCTTCAGTTGTCATTGGCCCCATTCTTGCAGGATCTTTTTCTGGCCGCAGTGATGTCAGAAGTTTGATGTTTTACTCATGAAATGAGCATACAGGAAAATCCCCACTTCAATGCTACCTCAGAGATGCTGTGCGCCATTGCTCGTGTGTCAACTATAATACCACATTCAAACTCACTGAAATCTTGATAACCTGTCATTGTAGCAGCAGTAACCAGTCTAACAATTGCACCAGACACTTGTTGTCCTATATAGGCATTGCTGACTACAGCAACATATTCTGCCTGTTTACATATCTCTGTGTTTGAATATGCATAACCATACCATTTTCTTTGGTGCTTCAGTGTATGAGAGGCATACAATAAGTAAAACAACACCTTTTTGACAGCAGGTTGGTTTTATTCAGGATTCCAGTATATCATATTACCCCCCAGCCTTTTGGCTGCAAAACCCTATTTCTCTTCATAATCTTAAGGTGGGTGTCTGTGTGCCTGCATGGTATTACTCTACTGGTTGATGTTGGAGCAAATGACTTGCTGCATCAAATAACCTTCCCATCATCCATGTACTGCTTCCTGTGGAGTACATTCTTCATTGTGCTAAACAGATGGAAGTTCGAAGACTAGAGATTTGGACTGTAGGCTGGATGAGGAAGAACATTCCCATGACGTTTTGTGAGCTCCTCTTGGCTCAGCAAACTTGTGTAGGGCCTGGCATTGTCTGTTGCACCATGAGCAAGGACATCAAATAGTAAAAGTTCTACAGAGTCCCAGAAGACCATTGTCATGACTGCCAGCTGAGGATGCTTTACCAGTTGAAGATGCAGCTCTGAATCTTTTCTTCAGAGGAGAGCTGGTGTGATATCACTCCACGGTTTGCTGTTTCATTCCTGGTTTGAAGTGATGAACCACTGTTTCACCACCTGTAATAATGTTTGACAAAAAACATGCTCTTTAAGGTCTTCTGTTAGGTGGTGAGGAACCCAGTGGGCACACACTGGTGGACAAGTCTGTGAGCACAACCAACAGAGACATCCAGTTGTGCAGTGAGGTATCTGGTTGTGATCCACTGATCACCTTAAATGAGAGCGTCAGCATGTTACAACATTGTGTGTGGCCAGCTGGCACATTGGAGAGTGGGTGGGTTTGTGTGACCTTGTTGCAGTGTTGGCAGATGCCTTGTCCAATGATACACCATGCTTTTGTTCACTGTCAGATCTCCATACACATCTGCAAGCACCTATGAATATCTGTGATGTTTTAGTTTCTGCAAAATGACAGTTCCCTGCTTGGAATGCACCTACACTACTATTGTCATTCTGAAGGCTCCATTAGCGCCACCACCTATCAGAAGTTCATAAAACTGAAGGGGCTGAAACAGCAATATCCTGCAATATCCCACAACAAAGTTGTGGATTGTGTTTATCCTGCCTCCGTACTATTTGGCCTACAAAATTCACCCTATTTAATCAATATCATAATAAAATTTGTCCGTAATAAAATGAGGATTAATTTACTCTATGTACTGTCCTTTTCAAAGCCTTATCAAGTTGGTACTGGCCACAATGCTGTGTGGCCTTTCAAAATATTTCATGCATATTTTGTGTTTGTTGTGTAGCACATCTTGAGAAACAGTTATAAGGTACATGCTGTATTTTTAATATTGGATAAATTACCAGAACCCTCTTCGATAAATGATACTTAGAAGCTCTCTTCCAGAGCTCACAAGTGAATACACATAGAAATCAGCACAGTCGGCAATCCAGTATTCTTTGTTTCTTCTGTTGCATATCAGATGTCCAAAATGTGTGCATTGATAAATTATTGTTTTGTGTGATCTTTGTGTTTTAATTAAACAGTCCAAAATTAGTGATAAATCAAAAAAAACTTATAGTGTCTATGGATCAGAAGATATGTGCTATATGTGACTGAATTCTGAGGTAGTAGCTGAAACTATTGCTTTGGCGCTATGGGCAGGAAAAAGTGCTTTTGGAGATAAGAAGAAACACTGAGCAGAAATTGTAAAGTGGTGTGCTATGCAAGCTAGTGAAAGTAGAATAAAAGTAAGGAAGACAACTTTGAAAGCTGAGTATGAGGGTAATCCCAAAAGTAAGGTCTCCTATTTTTTTATAAGTACGTAGACCTGTTTATTTTTACAATGGTTTACATCAGTTTACAGCTTGAACATTTAGCTATTTTTTGACATAACCACCAATTCTGTTGATGCATTTTTGTAGACCCTGTGGCAGTTTTTGTATGCCCATGTCATACTAGCTCGCTGCCATGCTGTTCAGAAAGTTATGAACGTCTTCTTTCACCTCGTTTTCGGAGCTGAATAGCTGGGACCACAATTAACGCTGACAGGTACTGTGAGACTCAGAAAAAGCTCAAACAGGCAATTCAGAACTGGAGAACAGGAATGTTGAGCAAAAAGTGTACACATTCTCCATGTCAACGCTTGCCCACATATCGCTCGGCAAACCGTTGCTCTCCCACAACAGTTTCAGTGGAACATAATCACCCACCCGCATCGACAGAAATGGTCATTACGTATGTCGAAAAATAGCTAAATATTCAAGCTGAAAACTGATGTAAACCATTGTAGAAATAAAAAGTTGTATATACTTATAAAAAATAGGAGACCTTACTTTTCGGATAACCCTCATATAAAGAAGTTTAGGAAGCCTTATTTTTGTAGCATGAACATTTTAGAGGAAAAGGTTCATCCATTACTGAGCTGATATTTCAGGAAAAAGCATTACAATTTCAGTAACAAATAGAAGGAGAAGATACAGAATTTACTGCCATGATGGTTGGTTGGCTCAGTGGGAAAAACGATTTGGTATTCACCAGATTACCATTAGTGGAGAGGCTTTATCTGCTGACAAAGAGGCTGTGCCACTGTTTGAAGACTATAGTTTGAAATTAAATGATGAGGGAATATCTGGTGAGTTGCAATGAGAGTGGATTAAATTAAAAGATGCTCTCTATGAAAATGTTTGCTTCAAAAAAGGAAGCTGTGGCACTCGACTACAAAGAAAAGTAAGAAATGAATTACTATATTTGCTTGCATTAAAGTAACTGGCAACTACTAGCTTTGGCTTATATTAATATGGAAACCACAGGAGACTAGAACTTCCAAAAACCTGAAAAATCAGGAATAACTGCCCCTACGTTACAGTCATCAAAAGAAAGTGTGAATGAATTCAGAAATCTTTAAAACCTGGCTGCAAAATGAATTTGTTCTGGCTGTAGAGAAACGTTTCAGTGACAACAGTTTTCTGAGGAAAGCTTTGCTGCTTCTTGATAAGGCACCTTTGCATTGTGCTAGTGACAAACTCACCGATGGAGACATCAAAGCATTATTTTTACCACCAATGTAACTGCTCTTTGCCAGCCGATGGACCAGGGTATCTTTGAAATGCTAAAGAAGAAATGTCTCCATTATCATCTCCAATTGTTGATATTCTGTGACTGATAATAATGAAGACTGTGTAACCATTCTGAAAAGAACTGACTTGCTGGACATCATAAGGTGGTTGGCCAAAGCATGGGAAGAGAACATATCACTTGTAAGGTCTTAGGAAATTCTTCGAGAT
Source organism: Schistocerca serialis cubense (assembly GCF_023864345.2). Classification (NCBI taxonomy): domain Eukaryota; kingdom Metazoa; phylum Arthropoda; class Insecta; order Orthoptera; family Acrididae; genus Schistocerca; species Schistocerca serialis. Next base: position 327,946,710 of record NC_064641.1, on the reverse strand, counting down.
CTTGAAGGTGGACATTTTAACTTTGAATCCACGTGTGAAACAGAAGTAGAACATGGAAACCATGACATCATTTCACTGCTCGAAAATGTACCAGGCTGTGAGGATGTTGATGCAGAGGATGTCACAGAATGGATGGCAAATGACAAAGTTGATGAGCTAACTGACAATATCTTGGAAATGGTGATACAGGAGGAAATAACATAAAAGGGGGAGGTAAATTAGGTGACAGAAGACATGTCATCACGTATCTGGAAGGATCCAAGATGGCTATGGTGGTGCTGCAGTCCATTAAAGAGCAGGAGGAAGCAATGCCAGCTGATATCACTTACCGTAAAAAGCTTGTAAGTTTCATCTTTTCTGCTAGGCCTAGCTTTTCTCATTTTTAATCATACATTCACATTTTACAATGTAGATCACTTTATACTTGCTGTAATAATTTTTGAAAGCTGCAGTATGTACACTTATAACTAGCATGTATTATGCAGGAAGTCAGAAAATTTTAATAAAATCAGGTTTTGGTATAGAAAAAGGTATTTTAATTGGTACAGGTGTGGTCAGAAGAGAGAATTTATAAAACTTTTGTTATCCTGTTTGACATTCTGCACATTAGGCTGGATAGTGGAAATTCTAATTTATACATACAGTATATAAGGTGTCCATAACTACAGTTCCAGTTTAAAAATGGTGCACAAAGATAACCACTGCTCAGAATGATGTCAAATTTGAACAGCATTTTATTGATGTAGGGGGAAATGTCACAAGAGGGAAAAAAAAGACATGAAAGTTTTACCAATATTTACCAATAGATGGTGCTTTAAGCATCTTAAAATAATTGGGGTTGGCTGTAAATTACAGATGAACTGCAATATGGTGACTTTGGTTGGTATGAGTTGCATATTACATGATCCATTCTGTTCAATGTGCATGACTGCACAAGTTTGGGAAGCAACAGTTCTGTCTCTGTTAGTTAAGTAATCTGATGCACCATGGTAAGGTCATACCATATTGGATAGGAAAATCAGTTTTTAAATGTTCTAAGGCCAAGAACTGTATAAAAAGCAAACTGACACTGGTTTTCAATTTTCCTGGGAGCAAAAAATAAATAAAAAGTGAGATGTCATCAGTTTTGAATTGTCCTGGGGCCAAAAACCACACAAAAACCAAAATGAAATTATTTTCCAATTGCCGTGAGACTGGTGCAAGACACCTTCAACACTCTGTGCCGTTTTTTGTCACAAGTTGAAATCGAGAAACAGTATGTTCCACAACAGATCAGAGTGTCTCGGGGGTCATAATCAGAATGCATTGCGCAATGCATTCCTTCAGTTCAGCTACATTTGTAATAGGATCACTGAACGCAATATTTTTCAGATAGCTCCACAGCCAGAAGTCACATGGATTATAAAAGGTGTTTCTGGATGGCCAGGCTGTAGAGATATGATGGCTGATAATTCTAGCATTTCCAAAACGCAACTCCAGCAGCTGCTTCACTGGCAGTGTAATGTGCAGAAGAGTGTCATGCTGCATAAAAATGACCCTAGCCACACAACCATACTGTTGAGGGGTTTGAATGAAGTTTATGTGCAAAAGACTCTCATATTGTTTGCCAATGATAGTACGAGTAACAGGACCCACAGCTTTTGCAAAATGAAGTAGTACCAGTTGATGTGCATGTGGCTTTTCCATTGCCCATATTCTGCATTTCTGCAAGTTGACATGTCCTTAGAGATAGAAATGGGCTTCATCTGTCCATAGAATGGCTGTTCATTGTCCACTTCCATGTGAACAAGAAAGATCAAAGTGAACATTTGTCTTACTGGTAGGTCAGCAGGAAGCAACTCCGGAACATGGGTGATTTTGTATGGATAGCAATGCAGGATGTTTCATAGGAATTTATGCACTGTGCTCCCATGCATGTCCCACACTCAGGCAATTTCCTGTGCACTGCATGTTTGCACACCACTGCTTGACCCTTCCTGCAATGCTGTGGCCACATCTTTGACAAAAATCAGATCAACTGCTGTCCCCTCTCTGCCACATTGCACTTCAAAAGAACCCGTCTTTTTGAAGTTCGTAACCATTTTCTCCAGACTCTTAGCAGACATTGGACCAGTTACTTTTTTCATACCCTTCAGTTTCCAGAACTTCTGCGGGCCTACAGGCATACAGTCAACATTCTTGCAAAAAAGCCTTATGAATAACATGCAATCCATCATGGAGACAGTAATGTTGGGGACCTTGGGCACAAACTGAGGAACAGTTGTTTGCTGCACGTCTGTTGGTGTTATATTCTGATGGTTACAGAATCATCTATTGGTCACTTCACCCCTGTCCCCCCTTTTGTTTCAATAACATGCTGTTCAAATTTGTTGTCATTCTGAGGATTGGTTTTCTTTCTACAGAATTTTGAAACTGGAACTTAAACTAGACACCCTGTGTATTACTCATTTTAAACTGCATCACATATATCACTAAAGTATTATTCAGATAAATTATGTAGGCATTTACAGTACCAATATATTTAACTTTTCCAATACCTAGTATACTGTGGTGGTGTAAATATACAGGACAAATAGATAAAATCAGCTGTTAAGGAATTTTTCTATGATGCAGAATGAATAGCTAAGAAAATGTGATTTTAGTTTACATTGGGTTAACAGTCAAAGCATTAAATGACAGTAAATTTATCTCCTTCCTGTGTCATTCTAAGACCAGTGGGCATAGAATACATATTCTTCTCTGCTAATACTATATTTATGAATATTACTGATTAAAAAAACACTGAACAACTACAACTTTTGAGACCAAACTTTACAAAACAATAGGCATACCATGAAGATCATGCCGTCTTTTTACAAGATATTTATGTATGGATACCTAAGAGTATTATTCTTATTGCATATTTCTTCGCAGTGGATACTTTTTCTGCAATGAAGGGAAACTTGAGAATATTTAGCCACTACTAATGAGTGGAAAAAGTGAATAACTTGCAGTTTACATCCCCAAAATGTCGTATAACTGAATATTTGCTGAAGTTAGATTTTTTAGGAGGTTTGCAATATGGTTTGACTATACTTACCATTTCTGGGCTGATGTAGTATGGTGTTCCAACAACAGTATGAGCTTGTCCTCGAGTTGACATCATTTTTGAAATGCCAAAGTCACCAACTTTTATTATGTTATCCTTTGTGAGGAAAACATTTGCAGTTTTTAAGTCTCTGTAGAAACAATTGCAGTGAAATGAATATTGTATTTCTCTCTACAAATACAAAATAATTTTGGGTGGATTCTTGCAAAGAAGGAAACAGCAACCAGCCACCCATACTAATACTATTTATTTACACAAATGGCAGAATCACTGGTTTTAAACTGACAAGTTTGTCTCCAGATGGGTGTTCATGTTTACATACACATTTGTTGTTGTCTCTTTATTCCCCTTATTGCAAAAGTCCTTTCAGGTGGTGGTGCCCTACAGCAAATAACAATAACTAATTTAAACAACAAACAATGTGTGAGCAGCTGTTACAAGATGAACAGTGAAAAAACGTGGTTTGCAGGCCTATGGGCATACCAATATGATGGGGAAGAGTACCTGACAGCAAATCATGAAGTATGATGTTGGAAATGCAATAAGACTAGATGTGGAGGTAGACAGAGAATAGAAGTTAGCAGAAGCTGAGAGCAAGAGGACTGTGGGACAACAGAAAAGTTTTGAATAGACAGTTTCATCATTAGAATACAGAGAAGAAGTAGTGGAAAGGAGAAGGTGCAGAGTCCACAAGATGTGAAGAAGCTATCTGACTGCACCTAGTTATGTTGAGCAAGTTACTCTCAACTGGATGATCAAATTTGCTCTTGTTATATTTTATCAGTGGTCATTTATACAAGTGGACAGTTGGTCAGTGGTCATAATTACAAGCATAAAAGGTCATGCAGTTGTTACAGTGACATTCATTTGTGAGACATTAGGTTTCACAAGTCGCCCTGCATTCAGTCTACAGGATATACCAGTGAAATGAGTACTACAGAATGTGATAAATGGATACATGAAGTGTGCCCAAAAGTAACTAGATTTTCTTACCAATAGGCAGAGGGGTGGTAGTAATGGGATCTTGTGCTTTATGCCTTCACTACACACTATTTTTTTAATTAGTTGAGCACCCATTTAATTATTTATTTATTTATTTTTATTTATTTATTTAGCATCCTTGTATCTCATCATTACAAAAATGATATAGGATTTGTCATACATTGCCTTACATAGAAAATAGTATATGAAAAGATTTGCAATTATATGTATATAAATAAAATATTATTACATATAACATGAAACCATACGTGTAGCAACATTCATAATATGTAAAATTAGAATAACAGATGAATACAATTTAGTTTTTAATGAGCATTTTGGGTCATTACGATGAAGGAGATAAGCTATTGTATATTGAATGCTGGTGATTTAAGTATTCCTTGACACTATAAAAACTCTCTGTACAAATGATAGAGCAATGTGTTAACAATAACTTTTTGTCAAAACTATTACATTCTTGCAATAGGGATCCTGCTTACTTCTGGGTCATCTCTTGTACAAGAAAGTCTGCATCTTGGTTTTCCACATGGATATAATCTGTGTGGCACAAAGTGACAACCAACATATTGAAGCTAGTGGGGAGTGGATGAAGGAGAATAGGAAAGAAAAGACAGTGGGTATTCCTCAATTTAGGAGAAAATGAAACATAATAAAAGTTATAAAGGAAGATCTTTCTCAGTTTTCTCAGCCTGCTGCTGTATCATGTAATGAAAAAGAGGCTTCATTGTTGTGTTCTCCTTTACCCCTGTCTATCCCTCTTCATGATCCACATCAATTCCTTGCATCACTTCTTCTATGTCAATCTCTATTGCTCCATCTTGGATGTGGGACAGTGCCTGGTCAGATATTAACCAAAGAAAAATCACCAAACAGCCATATGTTTTCAGAAGTTGTTACTTTATTTAGGCAACCAGTTTTGCACCCCATTAACACCATCTTCAGGCCATTGTATGTTAAAAACAACAATTATACATGTTGTTTATATCAAGTATATGGCAGTCGACATTACAGAAAATGAAACATAATACTGAAAGTTCTTAAAAACCTACAAAATGCAATATGCAGTGTTAAGAAGAGTACCTTTGCACACAAAGTATACCAAAGCAGAATATGTACACATACTGATTAGCATCAAAACTAACCAATTTGACATCACAGAGTTACCATATATAATAGAACAAGCCAAACTTTTTTTTTTTTTAAAAAAAAGGAATAGATTATACAAATTAAGGAGCACAAACAAATAAAGCTTGTCTAGTTTCTTCCTTTTCTTTCCTTTTTTATTTTATTTCTTTTTTACTATGAATTATTTTTGTTTTCTAAATCTGTTGTGTAAAATTATTTATAATTCTTGTAGGTGAGGAACACCCTAGTTCTTAGAGAAATCTATCCTCATTCCAATTAAAACATTGTGATGTAACCTGTGGTGTGCACAATAGTGTGCATATCTATTGCCTAAGTGATTGGCGACTCCATGGAGTGCTGTGTGCACAACGACCATATATATTAGGCCACCAGCATAAAGATCTTTAGGATGCAGAAAAGAGCAATCAGGGCTATCTGCAACCTAAGAAAACTGGAAACATGTAGACCACATTTCATCCAGATGAAAATAATGAGCCTACCGAGCCTTTACATATATGAGTGTATCCTGTTTGCAAATGAGTATTTTTTAAACCAAACTGGACATCTTCAACAAAATAAGCATATACACAGTCATAACACAAGAAACACAAATAATATCCACATGTCACAGTGTATAACAGCACTGTACCAAAAAAGTGTATCACAGATAACAGTTCAGCTATATAACAGCCTACTCAGTGATTTAAAATCACAGCAACATAAATTTTTTTTAAACATAATGTTAAGTCATTTCTAGTGGAAAAATGTTTTTACTCTGTAAAAGAATTTTTAAATTACAAAAAATAGCCTTGTAAACAATGATTATGTAATAATGGATAAATTCACATTGCTATATATGGCCCTTGTAATTTATGATTCTTATCTGTAATTAATTTTGCCATGCTCTCTCTCTCTCTCTCTCTCTCTCTCTCTCTGTGTGTGTGTGTGTGTGTGTGTGTGTGTGTGTGTGTGTTTCTGCTCCTTACGCAATTTTGACTTGTCCTATATTCAATGTACTGTTTAAGTATGTAATGAATCAAATGGACCAATAAATGAATGAAATGAATTAAATTAAAAGGAAGATCAGCGTTGGTCATAATATTGATCTTTTATTGATAGCAAAATCGATTTTCGATCACATAGTGATCATCTTCAGTGCTGTACACATTAAATTCATTTTGCTATCAATGAAACATCAATATTACTGTTGTGACAGTGCCACGACATTTAATAGTGCTGCCACGTCAGTATGCGCAAACAGCGATAGAGGCGCTCCGCAACTCGGCCGAGTGCGGGAGCGCCACCTAGCTACGAACGGCGCCAGCCGCATGTCACGGCACGGCAGTCGAATGACCGATACGGAATTGGTAGCATGTAACCAGCTATTGTTTCTACATTTGTATATCCATGCAATGAATTAGTGATTAAAAGTTATAACACTTTTTGGCGATGAGGTCGGATATTTTTGTTCCTGCATTGTGGATTTGTGTGTTTGTGTCAGGGCAGACATGGAACAGCTTATGCAAGCGCTCATTGAACAACAAACACAGCTGACAGCTGCTATTCAGGTGTTGTCGATGTTGCTTACTCATCTTCTGTCTTCCTCTTCTCCGCCTCAGTTCCCTTCTTACGATGAAGCCGCTGAAGACTGGGAGGATTATGAGAAGCGTTTCCGGCAACCCTTCTTGGCTTTCGGCATTGTCGACGCTCCTATGTGTAAGTCGTTATTTCTATCTTGGATTTCCCCACAGATCTATCAGCTGCTATCTCAGTTAGCCCCGCTGCGGGAACCTGCCTCTCTGTCCTCCAAGAAATGTGTGACTTATTGTCTACCTATTATCGAAAAAACACTCACGTCATTGCCGCCCGCATGGCGTTCTACCAGTGTCGTAAACAGCCCCATCAATCTTACCAGGCTTGGGCGGCGGAACTACACGGTCTGAGTAGGAAATGTCAGTTTGTCACGGACACTCATCATGAGTCTTATGCTGATTCAATGGTTAGGGATGGTATTCTATGGCTTGCTCCTGATAAAGAAGTTTGGCAACATGCCTTACAACTGCCAAACCCGTCATTGTCAGAAGTTCTAAACATCGCTCAATCTTTTGAAGTGTCTCACGCTGCTGGTGCGCAAATAGACGCATGATGTGATGTAGGCACTATACAGACCACTTTCGACATGGACAATTTGGCTGTTTCCCAGGGGACCGACGATGTGGCGGCGGTTCACTCGCGTCAACAATGTCGCGCTGGGCCGCCACGCTCACAGCGAAAACAGCAACCACAGAAGCAGGTTTGTTCCGCACTTCTTTCTTGTCCACGTTGTTTCGTACAGCATGACAGGGCCGTGTGTCCAAAACGTTGGGCCACATGTAATTCATGTAGGAAAAAAGGCCACATTGCTTCTGTGTGTCAGTCCCATAAAGTTCCTGTCAACGAGGACGAGGCATCGGACATGGATGTTAACTGTGTGCTTTCTCAAACAAATAAGTTGTTTGTTACTGTTCGTGTTCTGGATAAAGACATTTGCATGCAAGTGGACACTGGCTCTGCAGTAACTCTCATTAATTCTCGCACGTATTTGGAATTGGGCTCCCCTCCCTTGTCTCCAGTTACGCGAAATCTGAGAACTTATAATAAACATAAAATTCCTACCGTTGGCCAGTTTGATGCTTCCACTGCCTACAAGTCTGTTGTTAGGCCCTGCACGTTTTATGTGGTGGATCATGCGAGCACTGAAAACCTGTTCGGTTATGATGCTTTCCAGTTGTTCGGGTTCTCTATTGATGATGATGTGCACCTCATATCTGAGGATATTCCGTATCAACAGCTGGATGGATTGTGTTCTGAATTCTCGTCCATGTTCTCTGCTGGTCTGGGTCATGCCAAGGATTTTGAAGCCCACATTACTCTTAAACCTACAGCTTGCCCTAAGTTTTTCCGGGCACGCCCTATTCCGGTGGTGTTGCGTGCACCTGACAAGGCTCAGATAGACAGGTTAACAGCTTCAGGGATTCTCCTTCCTGTTACCTTCAGCGAATGGGCATTGCCAATCATGGTGGTTTCCAAACCAAACGGGAGTCTGCGATTGTGTGGTGATTTTAAAGCCACTGTCAACGCTCAGAGCCTCATTGAAACTTATCCTCTTCCCCGCCTGAGGAGTTATTTACCAAGCTCGCTGGGGGACAGTTCTTTTCCAAACTTGACTTATCGGAGGCGTACCATTTAAGGAGATGGGACCTGGAAAAACTGAAAGAATCAGAGGTTGTACAGAGTTTCAGGGAGACCATAAGGGAACAATTCACAGGAATGGGGGAAAGAAATACAGTAGAAGAAGAATGGGTAGCTTTGAGGGATGAAGTAGTGAAGGCAGCAGAGGATCAAGTAAGTAAAAAGACGAGGGTTAGTAGAAATCCTTGGGTAACAGAAGAAATATTGAATTTAATTGATGAAAGGAGAAAATATAAAAATGCAGTAAATGAAGCAGGCAAAAAGGAATACAAACGTCTCAAAAATGAGATCGAAAGGAAGTGCAAAATGGCTAAGCAGGGATGGCTAGAGGACAAATGTAAGGATGTAGAGGCTTATCTCACTAGAGGTAAGATAGATACTGCCTACAGGAAAATTAAAGAGATCTTTGGAGATAAGAGAACTACTTGTATGAATATCAAGAGCTCAGATGGAAACCCAGTTCTAAGCAAAGAAGGGAAAGCAGAAAGGTGGAAGGAGTATATAGAGGGTCTCTACAAGGGCGATGTGCTTGAGGACAATATTATGGAAATGGAAGAGGATGTAGATAAAGATGAAATGGGAGATACGATACTGCGTGAAGAGTTTGACAGAGCACTGAAAGACTTGAGTCGAAACAAGGCCCCCGGAGTAGACAACATTCCATTGGAACTACTGACGACCTTGGGAGAGCCAGTCCTGACAAAACTCTACCATCTGGTGAGCAAGATGTATGAAACAGGCGAAATACCCTCAGACTTCAAGAAGAATATAATAATTCCAATCCCAAAGAAAGCAGGTGTTGACAGATGCGAAAATTACCAAACTATCAGTTTAATAAGTCACAGCTGCAAAATACTAACACGAATTCTTTACAGACGAATGGAAAAACTAGTAGAAGCCAACCTCGGGGAAGATCAGTTTGGATTCCGTAGAAACACTGGAACACGTGAGGCAATACTGACCTTACGACTTATCTTAGAAGAAAGATTAAGGAAAGGCAAACCTACGTTTCTAGCATTTGTAGACTTAGAGAAAGCTTTTGACAATGTTGACTGGAATACTCTCTTTCAAATTCTAAAGGTGGCAGGGGTAAAATACAGGGAGCGAAAGGCTATTTACAATTTGTACAGAAACCAGATGGCAGTTATAAGAGTCGAGGGGTATGAAAGGGAAGCAGTGGTTGGGAAGGGAGTAAGACAGGGTTGTAGCTTCTCCCCGATGTTGTTCAATCTGTATATTGAGCAAGCAGTAAAGGAAACAAAAGAAAAATTCGGAGTAGGTATTAAAATCCATGGAGAAGAAATAAAAACTTTGAGGTTCGCTGATGACATTGTAATTCTGTCAGAGACAGCAAAGGACTTGGAAGAGCAGTTGAATGGAATGAACAGTGTCTTGAAAGGAGGATATAAGATGAACATCAACAAAAGCAAAATGATGATAATGGAATGTAGTTGAATTAAGTTGGGTGATGCTGAGGCAATTAGATTAGGAAATGAGACACTTAAAGTAGTAAAGGAGTTTTGCTATTTGGGGAGCAAAATAACTGATGATGGTCGAAGTAGAGAGGATATAAAATGTAGACTGGCAATGGCAAGGAAATCGTTTCTGAAGAATAAAAATTTGTTAACATCGAGTATAGATTTAAGTGTCAGAAAGTCATTTCTGAAAGCATTTGTATGGAGTGTAGCCATGTATGGAAGCGAAACATGGACGATAAATAGTTTGGACAAGAAGAGAATAGAAGCATTCGAAATGTGGTGCTACAGAAGAATGCTGAAGATTAGATGGGTAGATCACATAACTAATGAGGAAGTATTGAATAGGATTGGGGAGAAGAGAAGTTTGTGGCACAACTTGACCAGAAGACGGGATTGGTTGGTAGGACATGTTCTGAGGCATCAAGGGATCACCAATTTAGTATTGGAGGGCAGCGTGGAGGGTAAAAATCGTAGAGGGAGACCTAGAGATGAATACACTAAGCAGATTCAGAAGGATGTAGGCTGCAGTAGGTACTGGGAGATGAAGAAGCTTGCACAGGATAGAGTAGCATGGAGAGCTGCATCAAACCAGTCTCAGGACTGAAGACCACAACAACAACAACCATCAGTTGCCGTTGGATGCGTCTTCCAAGGAATTTCTCGTCATCAACACTCCTTGTGGGTTGTATCAGTACCAGCGGTTACCGTTTGGCGTCGCTAGCACGCTGGCCATTTTTCAGCGGTTTTTGGAACAGCTCATGGTTTCCGTTCCCGGCTGCATAAACTATCTGGATGACATTGTTGTCACGGGGGCCTCCACTGAGGAGCACCTTCACAATTTGCGTTCTCTGTTTCGGGTTCTGCATTTGGCTGGGTTGAAGTGCAATCTGGACAAGTCACTGTTTTTCCAACCCTCCATTGTGTACCTTGGTTTCCACTTGTCCCGTGAGGGTATACGTCCTCTACGTCAGCATGTTGCGGCCATTACCACTCTACCCCGGCTGTCTACGGTAAAAGACCTTCAGGCGTTTTTAGGCAAGATTGCTTATTATCACAAATTCATTCCATCCGCGGCGGCGGTAGCTCATCCTCTGCATCAGCTGTTACGCAAAAACGTTCCTTTCTGTTGGTCTGACGAGTGTGAGCAGGCTTTTGTCCACCTGAAGGCTCATTTGCAGTCGGAGCCTTGTCTTGCCACATTCCGTCCGGGTCCGGGTCAGCACTTGGTTCTGGCGACTGATGCATCCCAGTATGGCCTAGGGTCTGTTCTCGCCCATCGGTATGAGGATGGGTCGGAACGACCCATCGCCTATGCTTCCAACACCCTGAACGATGCGCAACGGCGTTATTCTCAAATCGAAAAGGAGGTGCTCGCTATCATTTATCCTCTGAAAAAGTTCAGCGTTTTTTTGTATGGTTCTAAGTTGCACCTCATCACCGACCACAAGCCGCTGGTCTCTCTGTTCAGCCCATCAGCGTCGCTTCCGGATAAGGCAGCTGACCGCCTGCAATGTTGGGCCTTACACTTGTCTTGTTTTCACTATGAGATTCACTATCGCCCCACGGCCCAGCACGCCAACGCTGACGCGTTGTCGCATTTGCCGATGGGCCCCGACCCGGTTTTCGATCGAGATGAACTACTCTGTTTCCACATTGATGAGGCAGAACATCGTGTGGTCGAGGGTTTTCTGCTTACAGGTTCGCAGGTCGCATCAGCTACTGCGCGGGACCCAGTCCTGTGTCAGGTGATCGGTTTTATTCAACGGGGTTGGCCGGACAGGACCAAGGGCCGGACATCGGATCCCCTTCACAACTACCATGCGTTGCACCTTCATCTGTCTGTTCGTGATGGTGTTGTTCTTCTGGCCACGGATGGCACATCTCCACGGGTCGTGGTGCCAGCCTCTCTTCGCAAAGATGTTCTCAAACTGTTGCATGAAGGCCATTGGGGGATTTCTCGGACTAAGTCCCTGGCCCACAGGCACGTTTATTGGCCCGGTATTGATTCGGACATCGCCCACATGGTCGCTGCGTGTGGTCAGTGTGCTCAACAACTGGCTGCACCTCATACAATGCCCTCTCCGTGGCCTGACCCGGCGCAGCCATGGGAACGGGTGCACACTGACTTTGCCGGCCCCTTCCTCGGCACTTATTGGCTGCTGTTGATTGACGCCTTCTCAAAGTTTCCGTTTGTTGTTCGATGTCCGTCGCCCCCCACTGCAGTGACGATGCTGGCTTTGTCCAAAATCTTTGCGCTAGAAGGTCTTCCATCCACGATCGTCACGGACAATAGCCCTCAGTTCTCTTCACAGGCCTTCCGTGATTTTTGTACTGGACACGGGATTCATCATGTTACAGCACCGCCCTTTCATCCGCATTTGAATGGGGAGGTCAAGTGCCTTGTCCGCACTTTCAAAAGCCAGATGAAAAGATGAAAAAATTCCTTAGTGATTTTTCCACAGATGATGCTCTGTTGCTTTTTCTGAGTTCTTATCGCTTCACGCCTCTGGGTGATCACAGCCCTGCTGAACTCTTGCATGGCCGCCAACCGCACACTCTACTGCACCTGCTTCACCCTGTCAGGCCTTGTACTGTGTCCCCTCATGCGGGAAAATACTCGGTGGGCGCCAACGTGTGGGCATGAGGGTATGAATCTCGCCCTAAATGGATTCCAGGGGTGGTCAATGCTCTTCACGGCCGACGGCTTTGTGAAATACGTACGGACGACGGCATGGTTGTTCGCCATTACGACCAGATGCGCCCACGAGTGGTGGCCATGCCGATGCCACCACCCCTTCCTTCACCTCCACCAGCCCGAGAAGCCAGTCCTGTCGCTGCTGCCGATCTCCCGTGCGTGTTGCTGCAGCCGACGTCGCTACCGCTTCCAAGTACGCCGGAACCGGCCCCAGTCGCGACGCCGCCTTCTCTGGGACCCATCTCACTGGAGCACACCCCCAGGTCCATGACACCTATGGCTACTGCTCCAGAGTTTTCACCCATCATCTCATCCAGGAGGCACGTTCCACGCACGGGCTTCCGTCCTGGACATTTTCGACCGTACTCGTGTTTCTCTGCGGGATCTTCTCGGGGCCTCCCAAGAGGCCATGGATGTCTCCGCGCTGTCCGTGTCTCCCAGGAAGTGAGTGTTTTCTTTGAAGGGGGGAAAAGTGTTGTGACAGTGCCATGACATTTAATAGCGCCGCCACGTCAGTATGCGCAAACGGCGATAGAGGCGCTCCGCAACTCGGCTAAGCGCGGGAGCGCCACCTAGCTACGAACGGCACCGGCCGCATGTCACGGCACGGCAGTCGAATGACCGATACGGAATTGGTAGCATGTAACCAGCTATTGTTTCTACGTTTGTATATCCACGCAATTTATTAGTGATTAAAGGTTACAATAATTACGACCAATGCTGACCTTCTTTTTAATTTAATATTACCTAAGTATTATCACCATTACTGATATATGAGAATTACTTGTCACACTATCATAAAATGCAACCAGAGGCAAAACTCAACAGCTGACAAATTATTAAGTGAACAACAGCAAGCAAAAATATTGCGAGGAATACTCACAAAATACCTAGGGGGATAATACTATTTACCAAATCAAAAAGCAAAAATATATGACTTGGTGTCCCTTAAACATCAATTAATTGGCAGGCAGATACTATTGGTCCATTTCCATGACTGGTTTATGGTATGAGGTCATTTAAAAACTCTTTTTTCACTGACAGATACTGCTCCTTTTTTCGCCAGCATGTTCCTTAATTAGTGAGCTTATACTTTGTAGTCTTACTGATTTTGCACACTCACCATACTTTAAACCTTTCCTGTCTCAAAGCTACCTTTTGCCATACAGCTTGCTATATGTTAGCTCCTAGTTGGATGATTTTTGTCGTTATATAAATAGGTAGATGTTATGATACCTTGTATTACCAAAGGAATAGTAATTATATAGTCTACTGAGATTTTTGGAAGACTCCACATGGTTAAAATGGTATTTGGGGTCCTTGTTTGTTCCACCCTAGTATTTTCACACTGATTAATTGATGTTTAAGGAACACTAGATCATATATTTTTATTTTTTCCTTTGGTATATAATATTATCCCCTCTAGGTGTTACTTGAGTATTCCTTGCAAGATTTTTGCATACCATTATTTTCTTAGTAATTTTTCAACCATTGAGGTTTTGCCTCTGGTTGTGTTTTTTGATATGGTGACAACTAATTCTGCTACATCACTAGAGTTGATAATACTTAGGCAACAGATATGCACATTATTGTTTACTCCATGGGTTACATTGTAACATTTTTACTGGGATGAGGATAGGTTTTCCTGGGAACTAGGGTGTTTCTCACCTACAAGAACTATGAAGGCTTTCTAAACAAAAAATATTTATAAAGTAGAAATGAATGAAAAAGGGAAAAAACTAGACAGGCTTTATTCATTTGTGCTTCTGATTTTGTATATTGTCTATTTCATCATTTTTTTCCAAATGTTTGGGATGTTCTACTAGAATTCTGTTATGTCACATTACAAATTAGTAACTTTCAGTACTAACCAGTATGCATAAATATTTTAATTTCTTGTGCTTTGTGTGCACAGTTACTCTTCTTAATGCTGCATATTGCATTTTGTAGGTTTTATGGGCTTCTACAATTAGGTTTCATTTTCTTTAACTGTCAACTGGGATATATCTTTTTACAATATGTGCACTAGTCGATTTTAACATGCAGTGGCCTGAAGATGGTATTAATGAGACGCTGAAACTGGTCATCTAAATAAAACAACAACTTCAGAAAACATACTGTTGTCTGGTGATTTTTCTTTGGTAAACCCCCCCCCTCTCTCTCTCTCTTTCTGAATGTGTGTGTGTGTGTGTGTGTGTGTGTGTGTGTGTGTGTGTATGTGTACCCGTGTGTGTGAATGTTTTATGAAATAATTACAAGCTTAATACAATTAGTTCCAATGTGAAATTTCTACTTTATGTACTTATCAAAACACTTCATGTCTTCTCTGTATTATGGAAGGTTGTTTTTCTTATTCTGTTTTTTGTATTATCATTATCATATTATACCCCTTAAGTGTTATTTCAAAGTATTAGTTGCATTTATAGATTCTCAGTATCTGTATGCTAACAGTATTTGAGGTAATCCCCCTTTTGAAGAAGTCCCCTCTATTATGTGACTGCTGCTAATGAAAATAGTGTACAGTATTTTTCTTTTTTAGCATAGTGTAAGGTCAGTGTGTTTCCATGTTAATGGTCATAATATCATAACATCACAGATTTATCAACATATTTTCAAACATGTGGATAGTCAGAAGTTGTTGTTGGTGTGGTCTCCAGTCCAGCTCTCCATGCTACTATATCCTGCGCAAGCCTCTCCATCTCTGAGCACCTACTACAACCAGCATTCTTCTGAATCTGCTTACTGTATATATCTCTTAGTCTCCCTCTACAATTTTTAACCCCCCCCCCCACCCCCCCCCCCCACCCCCACCCCCTCACAGCCTTCCAGTACTAAATTGGTGATCGCTTGATAACTAAGAATGTGTCCTATCAAAGTACCCTTCTTTTAGTCCAGTTGTGCCACACATTTCTTGTCTCCCCAATTCTATTCAGTACCTCTTCATTAGTTATGTGGTATACCTACCTAATCTTCAGCATTCAGCACTACATTTCAAAAGCTTGTCTTCTCTTCTTGTCTAAACTGTTTATTGTCCATATTTCACCTCCATGGATGGCTAGACTCCAGACAAATACCTTCAGAAAAGGCTTCCTAACATTTTAGTCTGCATTTGATGTTAACAAATTTCTCTTCTTCAGAAACACTTTTTTTGCCTTTGCCAGTCCATATTTTATATCCTCTCTACCTCAGCCATCATCAGTTATTTAGCTGCCCAAATAAAAAACTTACCACCACTTTAAGTGACTCATGTCCTAATCTGATTGCCTTACTATCACCTGATTTAATTTTACTACATTCCATTATTCTTGTTCAGTTTTTGTTGATGTTCATCTTATACTCTCCTTTCAAGGCACTGTCCATTCCATTCCATTTTTTCTTCCAAGTCTTTTGCTGTCTCTGGCAGTATAAAAATATCATCATCAAACCTCAGAGTTTTTATTTCTTCTCCCTGTATTTCAACTCTTACTCCAAATTTTTCTTTGGTTTCCTTTACTGCTTACCCAATATACAGACTAAATAAGATTGGGGATAGGCTACAACCCTGTCTCACTCCATTCTCAACCACTGCTTCCCTGTCATGCCCCTCAACTCCTATAACTGCCATCTGCTTTCTACACAAGTTGTAAATAGCCTTTCACTCCCTGGATTTTACCTGTCCCACCTCCATAATTTCAAAGAGATTATTCTAGTCAACATTGTCAAAAGCTTTCTCTAAGCCTACAAATGCTATAAACATAGTTCTACCTTTTCTTAACCTGTCTTCTAAGACAATATACAGACTAAATAAGATTGGGGATAGGCTACAACCCTGTCTCACTCCATTCTCAACCATTGCTTCCCTTTCATGCTGCTCGACTCCTATAACTACCATCTGGTTTCTACGCAAGTTGTAAATAGCCTTTTTCTCCCCGTATTTAGGTTCCTACATTTCTCTGGGATCCAGACTGACCTTCCCTGAGGTCGGCTTCTACCAGTTTTTCCATTCTGTAAAGAATTGATGTTAGTTTTTTAAAGCCATGACTTATTAAACCAATTGTTTGATAATTTTCACACCTGTCATGAATTTCTTTCTTTGGAATTGGAATTATGACATTCTTCTTGAAGTCTGAGGGTACTTTGCATGTCTCCTACAACATGCACAACAAATGGAAAAGTTCCATTATGACTGGCTCCCCCAAGGCTATCAGTAGCTCTGTCAAATTCATCTCACAGTATCATATCTCCCTTCTCATCTTCATCTATATCCTCTCCCATCTCTATAATATAGCCGTCAAGTTCATCTCCCTTGTATTTACCCTCTATATATTCCTTCCACCATTGAGCTTTCCCTTCTTCGTGCAGTACTGTTTTCCCATCCGCGCTCTTGATATTCATACATCTGCTTCTCTTTTCTCCAAAAGTTGCTTTAATTTTCCTGTAGGCAGTCTCTTGAATTTCCTGTAGTTAAATATGCTTCCAAATCCTTACATTTGTCCTCCAACCATTTCTACTTATCCAATTTCCACTTCCTGTCAATCTCAGTTTTTTGAAGTATGTATTCCCTTTCATCTACTTCATTTGCTGCATTTTAAATTTGGCCAGTTAAATTTGATATCTTTGGTGTTATCCAAGGAATTCTACTAGGCCTTGAATTTTACTTATTTGATCCCTTGCTACCTTCACTATTTCATCTCTTACAGCTACCCACTCATCGTCTACTGTATTCCTTTCCTCTGTTCTGCCAATGTTGCCTAATGCTCCTTCTGAAACTCTCAGCAACCTCTGCTTTTTATAAGTTATCCAGCTCCTATCTCCTTAATTTCCCACTTACTTTTTTTTAATAATTTTTTATTTTTTTTTTATTTTATTTTTTTTTTTTTAGCCTACAGTTCACATCAAATAAATTGTGGTCAGAATCCATGTCTACCCCTGGAGATGTCTTACAATTTAAAAACTGGTTCTGAAATCTCTGTCTAACCATTATATAATCAATCTGAAACCTTCAGATGTTTCCAGGTCTCTTCCATGTATACAACCTTCTTTCATGATTCTTAAATTAACTGATTAAATTATGCTCTGTGCAAAATTCCACCTGGTGGCTTCCTCTTTTGTTCCTTTCCCCCAATCTATATTCACCTGCTATTTTTTCTTCTCTTCCTTTTACTACTATTGAATTCCAGTCCTCCATCACAATTAAATTTTGTCTCCCTTAACTACCTGCACAATTACTTTAGTCTCATCACATATCTCTCGAATCTCTGTATCATCTGTGGAGCTAGTTGGCATATGAGCTCATGCTACTGTGGCAGGTGTGGGCTTCATGTCTATTTTGGGTATGATGATGCATTCAATATGCTTTTTATAGTAGCTTACCTGCATTCCTATTTTCTTATTCATTATTAAACTCACTCCCACATTATCCCTACATGACTTTGTATTTATAACCCCGTATTCAATTGACCAGATGTTCTGTTCTTCCTGCCACTGAACTTTGTTGTTCACAGACACTAGCCCACTTTAAGATTGGAAATTATGAAGACATGATAGTGTGTAGGCAAAGCTGTCTCGAAGTAAAATTTTGATCATATATGGAATCACAGTGTATGAATTACTAGAGAAATATAATAATAAGTCGGTATGGCTTCCAGGTGAGTCTCAGATGCAAGTATGGAGTGTGGAAAGGTGATCTTTTTATTTGTCACTACACACATCAAAAAGTTTCTGAAATGAGTGTAAGTGTTTTATTAGTAGTAATTATTATTTCAAATATTTACACAGTCTTTAAATAGCAACTGAAATCCAGAGATGGTGACGTTTTATCATTTTTCAATACAGTGACTTCCTACAAATATCTATAATTTCCAAATCTTGCAACATTGGTATGACTTTCATGCTCTTATTTTCTGCCTTTATATGGAAGCTAATTCCAGGATATGGACACACAAAAAGTGTATTTTATTCATGTCAGCATACATTCATTATTTGTTGCTTTCCACTTCTTATTCAACTGTGACACTCTGAACAGCCTCCACCTGCCCCATTACTACCCTAAATGCTATGTGTCCATTACACAAAATATTTGATTTTCTATAGCCTCTCTTGTGATATAATCCAACTTACATTAGGTTCACCGACATTCTATTTGTGATGGAAGTTTCCATGTTAAAGAGATGTTTCAGATTCCTACACTGTGTTTATGTATGTTTTATATTCTGACCTGTTAAGGTTCAGTGTCATTTCCTTCACTGTATTTGTATCCTGTTGACCATTTATTCATTTGTGGTATTATTTCTTAAAGTTATATTTCTTTCAAATGCAACACTCTTTATGATGAACAATAACTTTTATTCACAAACCCTGTCCTAGTGATTTAATCTCAGATGCCCAGCATAACCTCCTATCCCTATTGAAATACTTAGGTCCACCCCACATCCTGTCCCCTAAATCCATATTTTTCCGTACCCTCAAGTATACCCCCACAAATCTTCCTTCTAATGCGTAGCAAAATCCACTGTCCTAAACATACTGAACACCCAATTGTAGCTAGTTACTGCGCATCCATAAAAATAATCTTGCTTTCTTTGACCAATGCCCTCAACCCATTGTCTGCAGCCTAATTTTCCACATTGAAGAGAAACCACTTCTTTCATTATACCTCAACCAACACCAGCCCATTGCCATCTGTATCCCTACTAATCACTGCTGATAACCACTTCCATGAATCAGCACAAAGGAGCACCATCCCTTCCCATTTCATTATGCAATATTACCCTTGACCAGAAGAATTTACCAGGGCTCCAACTGCAGTAAAAGCCCTACTTTCCTGTTCCCATAGTTAACATTTTCCAGTCGTTTACAACACTCTTTATCAATCCCTTTAAACTTTCTATGTTCATAATGTTAATTTGCATTTTCTTATACAGTAATGTAATCATAAATTTCATACTATCTAATCTTAAAGAAACAATGTTCATGAAAAAAGGTGTACTTATCATAAAATAATGCAGGCATGGCAGGGGAAAACAAATAATGTTTACAAACATTACACAGGTAACATTCTTGGGAGCTCAGATCCCTTGCTCTGAATCAGTAGAAATATTACAAGATGGAACAGTTCTTGTCTCCTAGCAACAAGCTCTGGTAGTGCCTCTCCTGGGTAATATACAAATTAGATTTGCTGCCCCTTGCAGAAAATATATGGGATTTGTTGGGAAATTATATGCAAAATGCAATAACTTTGATTGTAGGGAGATGTTATAAACTGTGTATGGAACAAAGATCTTTAGAATATTTAGATATTTCTGAGGCATTGATTATTTTGAGAGGTAACAGCACAGCACAGTACAGCCTCAATTTCTGTGAGTTAAACAACATTTACAAATTTACGATAATAATTGTCACACACTTTCTGTGGTCCTTTTGAAGACTGTCCTATTTCTGTGGTGTTGGTTAGACTCTGTTCATCATCATCCATCATCATCTTCTCTTTCTTCTTTGTGTGTGTGTGTGTGTGTGTGTGTGTGTGTGTGTGTGAGTGATCAGTCTTCTAACTGGTCTGATGCAGTGTGCCCCATATTCGTCTCCTGCGCCAATCTTTTAAACTCTAAGTAATGCTTGAAACCTGCATCCTTAATTATTTGATGGATATATTTGAATCTCTGTCTTCCTCTACAGTTTTTACACTTTACAGCTCCCACTAGTACCATGAAAACAATTCCTTAATGTAGTAACAGATGTCACATCATCTGCCCCTCCTTCTTGGTAGTGTTTCCCATTTATTCCTTTCCTCACTGATTCCGTGGGGAACTTCCTCATTCCTTACTTCATCAGTCCACCTAATTTTCAACATTCTTCTGTAGTGCAATATCTCAAATGCTTTGGTTCTCTTCTGTTCTGGTTTTCCCATGGTCCGTACAATGTTGTGCTTCAAACATATATTCTCAGAAATTTCTTCCTCAAATTAAAACCTGTGTTTGCTGCTAGCAGACTTCTCTTGATGACGAATTTCCTTTTTGCCAGTGCTAGTCTGCTTTTTATGCCCTCTTTTCTCTGTCCATTATTCATTATTTTACTGCCTAGGTAGCAGAATTTCTTGACTTGATCTACTTCGTGGTCACCGATTCTGATGTTAAGTTTCTCAGTATTCTAATTTCTGCTACTTTTGGCTTTCTTTGTTTTAATCTCAGTCCATAGTCTGTACTCATTAGACTGTTCATTCCATTCAACAGATTCTGTAATTCTTGTTCACTTTCTCTGAAGATAGCAATGTCATCAGCTAATCTCATCACTGATATCCTTTCACCTTGAATTGTAATCCCACTCCACAGTAGGGGTGAAAGACTAAATCCCTGTATTACACACTTTTTAATATGAGCTCGTATTGGTTCCTCTTAGTTCTGAATATAATAGAGGGAAACATTCCATGTGGGAAAAATATATCTAAAAACACAGATGATGTGACTTACCGAATGAAAGTGCTGGCAGGTCGATAGACACACAAACAAACACAAACATACACATGAAATTCAAGCTTTCGCAACAAACTGTTGCCTCATCAGGAAAGAGGGAACGAGAGGAAAAGATGAAAGGATGTGGGTTTTAAGGGAGAGGGTAAGGAGTCATTCCAATCCCGGGAGCGGAAAGACTTACCTTAGGGGGAAAGAAGGGGTATACACTCGCACACACACACATATCCATCCACACATTCTTTTTGAAAAATGTCTGCTTGTGTCTGTGTATGTGCGGATGGATATGTGTGTGTGTGCGAGTGTATACCCCTTCTTTCCCCCTAAGCTCCCGGGATTGGAATGACTCCTTACCCTCTCCCTTAAAACCCACATCCTTTCGTCTTTCCCTCTCCTTCCCTCTTTCCTGATGAGGCAACAGTTTGTTGCGAAAGCTTGAATTTCATGTGTATGTTTGTGTTTGTTTGTGTGTCTATCGGCCTGCCAGCACTTTCGTTCGGTAAGTCACATCATCTGTGTTTTTAGATTATTCCTCTTAGTTCTTGTATATATGGTACATCACTTGTCTTTCCCTACAGCTTACCCCTATTTTCCTCAGAATTTTGAACTTCTTGCATTATTTTACATTGTCAAATGCTTTTACCAGTTTGACAAATCCTATGAATGTGTCTTGATTTTTCTTCACTGTTGCTTCCATTATAAACTGCAACATCAGAACTGCGTTTCTGGTGCTTTTATATTTCCTAAAGCCAAACAGATCATCAGGTAAGAGAACCTCAGTTTTCTTTTCTATTCTTCTACATATCACTCTACTCAGCAGTTTGGATGCAAGAGCTGTCAAGCAGATTGAGCAAAAAGGCTCGTACATGTCAGCTTTCCCAATTTTTGGAACTGTGTGGATGGTGTTTTTTTCCAAAAGACTGTTGGTATATTGCCAGTCACATACATTCTCCACATCAACATGGATAGCCATCTTGCTGCCACTTCCTACAATGATTTGAGAAATTCTGAGGGTTATATATCCCTTCTGCTTTATTTGATTTTAAGTCTTCCAAAGCTCTTTTAAATTGTGATTCTAATATTAGATCCTTTGCCTCTTCACTATCGACTGCTATTTCTCCTTCTGTCACATCATCAGTCATGTCCTGCCTTTATAGAAGCTATCAGTGCACTCCTCGCATCTATCTGCTCTCTCTTCTACATTTCACAGTCAAATTCCCATTACACTCATAATGTTACTACCCTTGTTTTCTAATTTAACCAAATATTGTTTCAACTTTTCAATATGTTGAATTAGTTCTTCCAACAATAGCTTCTTTTTTTATTTCTTTATATTTTTCTTCCAACTATTTCACCTCAACTTTTATGAAATTCCTGTTTATTTGATTCCTAAGTGACTTGTGTTTCTTTATTCCTAAATTCCACTGTGCTTCAATCTTTTGTCAATCAACTGGAGTATCTGTTCTGTTAACCATGGTTTCCTCACAGTTACCTTCCTTGTACTTACGTTTTAGATACATAATGACATTTATCTAATGTAATTCTCTGACAGATTTCATCATGCTATATAAGCTGTTAACATAACCTGTTGCAAACTGCTATCTTCTATTTTGCATATTTTTCTAATAAAATAATTTTTATTGTATGGTGTAGCAAGTTTTACAATTTGAAGTAATAGATGTACCTCTTGTCTACAGTTTAGTGTCATACACAAGGTGTTCAAAAATGTTAACACCCAGACTGACAGATATCACAATGGAGTCAACAACAAGTACATTTTGGTAAGCAACCAGATGTTGGAAACATTTACTGACTGAGCATACTGAGTATGTGTAAGTACCCATGGGGTGGAGGAAATATTTAAAATGTATGCTCTTCAAACATTGTTATACCAAAGCTGATACGAGGTAAATAGTGTTGCGATGTCTGGATATTTGTACTGACCCAGTAAACAATATGTTGTGCTCTAAAACTTGTATTCATTCAAACCATGACCATGAAGAAAATTTACTTCCTTATATATGTCAGTAGCATAAAAATATGCACTGTTACTTATTCTACTATTTTAAACAATCACTTAAACTGTTTTTGGCATAATGCAGGCTTTAATACTGCATGCAAGTAATTGTTCTTGTAAAATTAACCAAGGTCTGTGCAATGTGATGTATAAATGTTAATGTACTACTGTAATTGCATCAATTGACTTATCCTATATTACTTGTACACTGACTGTATAATATGTAATCAACAGGACCAAATAAATAAATAAAAAATAAAAATAAATAAATAAAAAATACATAACATGGAGCACTACACATGGAGAAAACTGCAGCACTGCTTTTGTTTATGGTGCAGCTGAAGCAATGGTCCAAGAGTTCAGTGAATGTAACACGAATATTTCTGTGCAAGAAGATGTCTCCATTATTGCACGTGAAGTTTAATCCTTTAGTGAATCAACAATACTTGCATATTAATCATACACAGGCTGAATGCAGGCATACAATGGATGGTTTTCACACATAGCTTCAAAGAAGACATGCTGTTATGATTTGTGAACAGGTCTGAGGCAAGCACTGAGCAATCGCAGCTGAGTTTGATGTTCACCATAGTTTATATGGAATGTGCTATGTGAAAAGTTTGTTCTACCAATATATAAGCCCTGGAACCAGATGATTATCCATCGTGGTGGAGTCTGTATTCCAGTTTCCAGAACTGGCTAACAAACACCTTCAGTTGTTCTGTTTGTGGATGAGGCTCAATTTACATAGAAAGCATGTACACTTGTCACAACTTGCACATATAGGTGGCTTGAAACCCATGAACAACATTTACTTGAGGTCATCAGAGACAATGCATTGTAAACATGTGGGTTAGAATGACCGTCAACTATTTTTATGGGCCCTAAATGTTGCCTTTTCAGCAAGAGGCCAACATACAGACAGTTCTTGAATGAACAACTGCCAGCTTTACTGGAGGAGGTACCACTATAAGAGGGAGGATGTGATTTCTGTTTGGTAGTGTCATGGCACTTTTTACAGAATCACTAGGTGCAGCATCAATCTGTATTTACAAAAACTGAAGGCAGATTGGGTACAACCTGTACATCGACCTGCTAGATCCCCGGACTTCACTCCACTGGACTTCTCTCTCTGGGACTGCATGAAACTGTATTTTCCTCTACCACAGTGAACTAATAAGAGAAATTAGTTGCAATAATTCTTGCAGCAGCCACACACATACAGAATGTGCTGATCTGGCAATAGCTCTTCGCTGAAGTAGGTGGTGCTCATTTTGAACATTTATTGTGATAATGATCAGAACAATAAAGGACAGAAACATATTTAACACTGTTCTATTCTCAAACACACTTGGTGACCTACTGGATACTCTGCACTCATTCAGTTTACCTTCCTGACATCTGACTGCTTAACAAATTATGTTTGTTGTTGTCTCCATCAGCATATCTGTCAGTTTGGGCATTGAATTTTCTTACACCTTTCGTGTGAATGCAGCATATGTCCATGTCTTAACCACTTTTGACTTCTGCTAAAGTTTTACTAAATGCATTAGTGATTATATTAGAAAAATATATTTATGTTACAGAGGTAGACATCAAAACTTCATGAACTAGATAATAAAATAGAAAAAATCACCAGAAACTGAAACAAAGCACAGTTCTGAATTTTTTGGTAAAAAAGTAAAAACTACCATCGTATTCAGGAAATATCAAACATATGTAAAATCAAGAATTTGAATTTAATGACTAATACAATTAATAAAATGGATTACTCACATTTTATAAAGTATATTACAGATTCCCCCCCCCCATGAACCATGGACCTTGCCGTTGGTGGGGAGGCTTGCATGCCTCAACGATACAGATAGCTGTACCATAGGTGCAACCACAACAGAGAGGTATCTGTTGAGAGGCCAGACAAATGTGTGGTTCCTGGAGAGGGGCAAAAGCCTTTTCAGTAGTTGCAGGGGCAACGGTCTGGATGAATGACTGGTCTGGCCTTGTAAGACTAACCAAAACGGCCTTGCACTTGTGGTACTGCGAATGGCTGAAAGCAAGGGGAAACTACAGCCGTAATTTTTCCCGAAGGCATGCAGCTTTACCATATGATTAAATGATGATGGCGTCCTCTTGGGTAAAATATTCCGGAGGTAAAATAGTCCCCCATTCAGATCTCTGGGCGGGGACTACTCAACAGGATGTTGTTATCAGGAGAAAGAAAACTGGCATTCTATGGATCGGAGCATGGAATGTCAGATCCCTTAATCGGGCAGGTAGGTTAGAAAATTTAAAATGGGAAATGGATAGGTTAAAGTTAGATATAGTGGGAATTAGTGAAGTTCAGTGGCAGGAGGAACAAGACTTTTGGTCAGGTGAATACAGGGGCAAATAGGGGTAATGCAGGAGTAGGTTTAACAATGAATAAAAAAATAGGAGTATGGGTAAGCTACTACAAACAGCATAGTGAACACATTATTGTGGCCAAGATAGACATGAAGCCCACACCTACCACGGTAGTACAAGTTTATATGCTAACTAGCTCTGCAGATGATGAAGAAATTGATGAAATGTATGATGAGAAAAAAGACATTATTCAGGAAGTGAAGGGGGATAAAAATTTAATAGTCATGGGTGACAGGAATTCGAGAGTAGGAAAAGGAAGAGAAGGAAACATAGTAGGTGAATATGGATTGGGGCTAAGAAATGAAAGAGGAAGCCGCCTGGTAGAATTATGTGCAGAGCATAACTTAATCATAGCTAACACTTGGTTCAAGAATCATGAAAGAAGGTTGTATACATGGAAGAACCCTGGAATACTAAAAGGTATCAGATAGATTATATAATGGTAAGACAGAGATTTAGGAACCAGGTTTTAAATTGTAAGACATTTCCTGGTGCAGATGTGAACTCTGACCACAATCTATTGGTTATGAACTGTAGATTAAAACTGAAGAAACTGCAAAAAGGTGGGAATTTAAGGAGATGGGACCTGGATAAACTGAAAGAATCAGAGGTTGTACAGAGTTTCAGGGAGACCATAAGGGAACAATTCACAGGAATGGGGGAAAGAAATACAGTAGAAGAAGAATGGGTAGCTTTGAGGGATGAAATAGTGAAGGCAGCAGAGGATCAAATAGGTAAAAAGATGAGGGCCAGTAGAAACCCTTGGATAACAGAAGAAATATTGAATTTAATTGATGAAAGGAGAAAATATAAAAATGCAGTAAATGAAGCAGGCAAAAAGGAATACAAACGTCTCAAAAATGAGATAGACAGGAAGTGCAAAATGGCTAAGCAGGGATGGCTAGAGGACAAATGTAAGGATGTAGAGGCTTATCTCACTAGGGGTAAGATAGATACTGCCTACAGGAAAATTAAAGAGACCTTTGGAGATAAGAGAACTACTTGTATGAATATCAAGAGCTCAGATGGAAACACAGTTCTAAGCAAAGAAGGGAAAGCAGAAAGGTGGAAGGAGTATATAGAGGGTCTATACAAGGGCGATGTACTTGAGGACAATATTATGGAAATGGAAGAGGATGTAGATGAAGATGAAATGGGAGATACGACACTCCGTGAAGAGTTTGACAGAGCACTGAAAGACCTGAGTCGAAACAAGGCCCCCAGAGTAGACAACATTCCATTAGAACTACTGACAGCCTTGGGAGAGCCAGTCCTGACAAAACTCTACCATCTGGTGAGCAAGATGTATGAGACAGGTGAAATACCCTCAGACTTCAAGAAGAATATAATAATACCAATCCCAAAGAAAGCAGGTGTTGACAAATGTAAAAATTACCGAACTGTCAGTTTAATAAGTCACAGCTGCAAAATACAAACATGAATACTTTACAGACGAATGGAAAAACTGGTAGATGCTGACCTCCGGGAAGATCAGTTTGGATTCGGTAGAAATGTTGGAACACGTGAGGAAATACTGACCCTACGACTTATCTTAGAAGAAAGATTAAGGAAAGGCAAACCTACATTTATAGCATTTGTAGACTTAGAGAAAGCTTTTGACAATGTTGATTGGAATACTCTCTTTCAAATTCTGAAGGTGGCAGGGGTAAAATACAGGGTGCGAAAGGATACTTACAATATGTACAGAAAGCAGATGGCAGTTATAAGGGTCGAGGGGTATGAAAGGGAAGCTATCGTTGGGAAGTGAGTGAGACAGGGTTGTAGCCTAGCCCCGAAGTTATTCAATCTGTATATTGAGCAAGCAGTAAAGGACACAAAAGAAAAGTTCGGAGTAGGTATTAAAATCCATGGAGAAGAAATAAAAACTTTGAGGTTCACTGATGACATTGTAATTCTGTCAGAGACAGCAAGGGACTTGGAAGAGCAGTTGAATGGAATGGACGGTGTCTTGAAAGGAGGGTATAAGATGAACATCAACAAAAGCAAAACGAGGATAATGGAATGTAGTCGAATTAAGTCAGGTGATGCTGCAGGAATTAGATTAGGAAATGAGACACTTTAAGTAGTAAAGGAGGTTTGCGATTTGGGAAGCAAAATAACTGATGATGGTCGAAGTAGAGAGGATATAAAATGTAGACTGGCAGTGACACAGAAAGAGTTTCTGGAGAAGAAAAATTTGTTAACACTGAGTAAAGATTTAAATGTCAGGAAGTCATTTCTTAAAGTATTTGTATGGAGTGTAGCCATGTATGGAAGTGAAATGTGGACAGTAAATAGTTTAGACAAGAAGAGAATTGAAGCTTTCGAAATGTGGTGCTACAGAAGAATGCTGAAGATTAGATGGGTAGATCACATATCTAATGAGGAGGTAATGAATAGAATTGGGGAGAAGAGGAGCTTATGACACAACTTGACTAGAAGAAGGGATCGGTTAGTAGGACATGTTCTGAGGCATCAATGGATCACCAATTTAGTATTGGAGGGCAGCGTGAAGGGTAAAAATCGTAGAGGGAGACCAAGAGATGAATACACTAAGCAGATTCAGAAGGATGTAGGCTGCAGAAGGTACTGCGAGATGAAGAAGCTTGCACAGGATAGAGTAGCATGGAAAGCTGCTTCAAACCAGTCTCAGGACTGAAGACCACAACAACAACAACATTACAGTATTAAAAATTCATTTTCTATTGTTTAAATTTTCCCATGATTTACATTTTTTAATCCATTGAAAAATTTAAATGAGGGGTTTCACTACACTTTTCATGGCCCTCAGAAACGAGAGGCATTCTACCCTGAATCCTTCTACCACTCCAAAAGTGGTATTCCATTGCCCACCCAATGAGTGACATATCCTGATCCATCCTGATGCCACACATATTTACAGCTCTTTTCCACATGAGTCATATACCTATTGAGGATTAAGTGCAACCTGTTCTTTACACCCAAATGACACATCCTATCCCAATCATGCCAAAGGCATGCCCTATCATTTTAGATCAGAGGCAAAGCCACTTGTGAAAGCAGTCATATCTTCCACTAGGTCTTCTACAGCTTTTGTACAGCCTGTGATGTGGACCTGATCACCAACCAGATAAATGGTCACCTTCAGGTTGTGGCCAAGAGCAGAGTCATTGTGAGCATCAAGCAACAGTGGTGCACTCTAAATATGAGATTTTATTACAATTATGTTTTAGCTATAAGATAAATGTATGGACTTTACTACCTATGAAGTATGTTGTGGTGATGCATATACTGTATTGCACTAACAATCTGCTGAAACAGTAGAAGTATTTCTCTCTCATTAAGATGAACAGTGCGCTGGGAGAGCATCTGAGCCAATGTTCCACCATCTGCATATTCCATTTCAATCATCAAAATGCCTTCACGTTCAAAACTTCCCAAATATCTGTAAAAGAAGCAATCATATCACATGTGCTCAAATTGATTTCAGTGTAATATACCTTGTCTAAGCCAGTGAGGAACGTTTATGAGTATTCATAAGATCTTGATTCAATGTGGAGAGTAATTTTAAATACATAAATAATGATGCAAGAGATCACAATAGTCGTTGAGATGTATAAATGCATGTGGTAGATATTACAAAGATGTGCTGTGCTAGGTGGAAGTGGGAATAACTCCTTTGTACACAGTATTAGAGTTAAGGGGTTTTCCCCAAAGCTGAGCAAATTGTGGCACAAGCGGAGACTTCTCTTGCACAGTGTATATTTTGTTGGTGTTTTGTAGCTAGCCCTTGACACAGCCAGTATACAGATTTTCTATGATACACTGAGAGCTTTCAAGGTCATTAGTTATCAAAATTAGGTTAGAAGTAGTACCCCTAGCAGCATCTACGAGTAGAGGGCTGTGAAATTTGTTGGCTGTAGAAGGAACCAAAACATAGAGATAATCTGTGGCTGTAAAACTGTAGAATTATTTTGTAACCTCCATACTGACTAGCTAAAGGGCTTCAAATATTCGAGAAATTATTATACTTGCACTGATCTCAGGGAGTCAGTAAGGACCCTCATAGAGGGTAGGAGATAGATTTTATGGGCCCAGGATATGAGCTGTTACTGACACTTTTGAAATATCTTAGATAAACTTTGGCTTTTCAGTACAGGTATGCATGATTTGGCAACACCGTCTTCAGTGTATTGATAATTTTCTGTCAGTCTTGTTTTTCAGTGTCAAGGACACATGGATTCAGCCCAAATGGGCAGTACTGAGTTTCACATGGGAATTGATATTTAATTGATAGATGAGCTGGTCGAAGAAACTGTCTTGGTGAGGTTTGAACTGTATTATATCTGCGGAAGCTGATTGACTTTTAAGTGACTTCTTGACATTTGTATCCATGAACTCTTACCCCAAAACTTTTTTAATTGCTGAGAATGCTGAACATGTTATAAGGAGCTAGTAGGAGATTAATAATGTACATGTCCAGTACACTGATCAGATTACAGTATTTTTCTGAACGCAAGTAGACTGCTATAGGGTTTTGATCAGCAACATCAGAGTTATGAAATTTTAATTCTGTCTTATGGGACAGATGAATGCTAGAAACAATTGACACAAACTGTTTCACTAAAATAGTAGTGCTAAGAGATGTTATGGCTCTGCCAATTGACAGTTCTTTAACTAATAGTGGTGCAATCATAGTAGAGTTGTATGATTCCAAAAAACATGACAGGCACTGACAGTGGCATAACGTGCTGTCATAATTTTCTACTATGAAGAAGAGGAGACTGTACTAATGTGATACACGACATTAAAATGGATAATGAAGGGAAAAATACTGAGTGACCAACCATTTTTTGCATCCCTGCACAGTTTGCCTTAATCTAGAATTAAAGTGACTAACACCAATACACAGAACAAAATAATGGAGAAACTGATGCTTTTAGAGTATACATTTTAGAATGCCGCATTGGATATTTGATAGTCATGATGGTATGGACTGCCATTGGATGTGATCATCTGAGACACTAAGAACGACAAATACTGCTGACAAAACACATTTATTTCTAAGGGTTGCTGCAAACTAATTCTAATATAAGCCAACAATAAAACACTAGTTATCATCACTTCTTCAGCTAGCCCATTTCTTAGACACACTACTAACAGTGGATACCAAATTTAACTGTGTGGTATGCAGTAATATGATATAATCTCTCATTGCTTTATTATAGTTATAATTATGACAAGAAAGATATGATTTTGGTCAAGGTCAGGTCAAATGTTATGTAAACCACTTTAAAAAATCCTGCATAATCCTTATGACTTGCATTTTTCAGGGAATCTTTCTCAACATACTTTTGACCACAGAAAATTTCTAGGTGCAGCCATCTGTCTGCTGGAGGTAACAGCAAGTGTGTATTCTCAGTGTAGTTTACTACAGCATGATATCTATATCTCCAATCGAATCATGGGTGTTAAAATGCAATTCAATCTGCAGATGTGCCTCAAAGCATATTCTCAAGCTTAGACCAAATCCAGATTGTCACCTTACGATAATAATAGTTATGACCAAAGTAAATTTCCTGGCAAATTGATATACACCATAGAGATGTCACTTGAACATTCATTTGCTATAATGAGAAAAAAATATTGATGGTCTATCTCACGAATGGAAAAACTGGTAGAAGCCGACCTCGGGGAGGATCAGTTTGGATTCCGTAGAAATATTGGAACACATGAGGCAATACTGACCTTACGACTTATCTTAGAAGAAAGATTAAGGAAAGGCAAACCCACATTTCTAGCATTTGTAGACTTAGAGAAAGCTTTTGACAATGTTGACTGGAATACTCTCTTTCAAATTCTGAAGGTGGCAGGGGTAAAATACAGGGAGTGAAAGGCTATTTACAATTTGTACAGAAACCAGATGGCAGTTATAAAGAGTCGAGGGGCATGAAAGGGAAGCAGTGGTTGGGAAGGTAGTGAGACAGGGTTGTAACCTCTCCCCGATGTTATTCAATCTGTATGTTGAGCAAGCAGTAAAGGAAACAAAAGAAAAATTTGGAGTAGGTATTAAAATCCATGGAGAAGAAATAAAAACTTTGAGGTTTGCTGATGACATTGTAATTCTATCAGAGAGAGCAAAGGAGTTGGAAGAGCAGTTAAATGGAATGGACGGTGTCTTGAAAGGAGGGTATAAGATGAACATCAACAAAAGCAAAACAAGGATAATGGAATGTAGTCTAATTAAGTCGGATGATGCTGAGGGAACTAGATTAGGAAATGAAACACTTAAAGTAGTAAAAGAGTTTTGCTATTTGGGGAGCAAAATAACTGATGATGGTCGAAGTAGGGAGGATATAAAATGTAGACTGGCAATGGCAAGGAAAGTGTTTCTGAAGAAGAGAAATTTGTTAACATCGAGTATAGATTTAAGTGTCAGGAAGTCGTTTCAGAAAGTATTTGTATGGAGTGTAGCCATGTATGGAAGTGAAACATGGACGATACATAGTTTGGACAAGAAGAGAATAGAAGCTTTTGAAATGTGGTGCTACAGAAGAATGCTGAAGATTAGATGGGTAGATCACATAACTATAACAAAGTATTGAATAGAATTGGGGAGAAGAGGAGCTTGTGGCACAACTTGACAAAAAGAAGGGACTGGTTAGTAGGACATGTTCTGAGGCATCAAGGGATCACAAATTTAGCACTGGAGGGCAGCGTGGAGGGCAAAAATCGTAGAGGGAGACCAAGAGATGAATACAGTAAGCAGATTCAGAAGGATGTAGGTTGCAGTAAGTACTGGGAGATGAAGAAGCTTGAATAGGATAGGGTGACATTGGGAGCTGCATCAAACCAGTCTCACGACTGAAGACCACAACAACAACAACATCTCACAGTAGTTGCCCCTCATTACTAGCAGCAGCTGATGGAAACATTTTACAAATTATGGCTTAGAGGCAACCAGAGAAGAGAGATTTAGTCAGTTCGTTCTTTATTCCACAGATCAGACTCATGATAAACATTAGGTTGTGCAACATATCAACAGAGCAAACTTAAAAAACTTGTATACAACTTAAAAATACATATAAAAATAAAAAAAGGAAATTCCAGGATGGAATAATGACAGCATTATGAAAAGGATAAATTGCTACTCACCATATAGTGGAGATGTTGAATCACAACAAGCCCATCAAAAAGATGCTAAACAACTAAGCTTTCAGCCAAAGGGCCTTCTTCTGAGGTAGACAAAATATCACACACATTCACTCAAGCATAACTCACACAAACATAACAACTGTCTCTGGCTACTGAGGCCATACAAAAATTGGTCATGTTCATGTCAGTGGTGTTTATATGAATGCATGTGACTTTGTTTTCTACTTCATAAGAAAGCCTTTTGATCAAGAGCTTACTTGTTTAGCAATCTTTTTGTTGCGCCTGTCTGTGACTCAACGCTACACTATGTGGTGAGGTAGCAATCTATCCTTTTCATAATATTGTCATACATAAAAATAATTTTTATGTAGTTACATGGTAGCCATTTAGCTTTTCATAATGACTAATTATGACAAATCACCTGTATTGAAGTATTCCTCTGTGGTACAGAAGAACAGGAAAGAGGGAAGGAGAGGGAAAGACGAAAGGATGTGGGTTTTAAAGGAGAGGGTAAGGAGTCATTCCAATCCCGGGAGCGGAAAGACTTACCTTAGGGGGAAAAAAGGACGGGTATACACTCGCGCGCACACACACATATCCATCCACACATATACAGACACAAGCAGACATATTAAAAGGCAAAGAGTTTGGGCAGAGATAGCAGTCGAGGCGGAAGTGCAGAGGCAAAGATGTTGTTGAATGACAGGTGAGGTATGAGTGGCAGCAACTTGAAATTAGCGGAGATTGAGGCCTGGTGGATAATGGGAAGAGAGAATATATTTAAGAGTAAGTTCCCATCTCCGGAGTTCGGATAGGTTGGTGCTAGTGGGAAGTATCCAGATAACCCGGACGGTGTAACACTGTGCCAAGATGTGCTGGCCGTGCACCAAGGCATGTTTAGCCACAGGGTGATCCTCATTACCAACAAACACTGTCTGCCTGTGTCCATTCATGCGAATGGACAGTTTGTTGCTGGTCATTCCCACATAGAAAGCTTCACAGTGTAGGCAGGTCAGTTGGTAAATCACGTGGGTGCTTTCACACGTGGCTCTGCCTTTGATCGTGTACACCCTCCGGGTTACAGGACTGGAGTAGGTGGTGGTGGGAGGGTGCATGGGACAGGTTTTACACCGGGGGCGGTTACAAGGGTAGGAGCCAGAGGGTAGGGAAGAAGGTTTGGGGATTTCATAGGGATGAACTAAGAGGTTACGAAGGTTAGGTGGACGGCGAAAAGACACTCTTGGTGGAGTGGGGAGGATTTCATGAAGGATGGATCTCATTTCAGGGCAGGATTTGAGGAAGTCGTATCCCTGCTGGAGAGCCACATTCAGAGTCTGATCCAGTCCCGGAAAGTATCCTGACACAAGTGGGACACTTTTGTGGTTCTTCTGTGGGAGTTTCTGGGTTTGAGAGGACGAGGAAGTGGCTCTGGTTATTTGCTTCTGTACCAGGTCGGGAGGGTAGTTGTGGGATGCAAAAGCTGTTGTCAGGTTGTTGGTGTAATGGTTCAGGGATTGCGGACTGGAGCAGATTCGTTTGCCACGAAGACCTAGGCTGTAGGAAAGGGACCGTTTGATGTGGAATGGGTGGCAGCTGTCATAATGGAGGTACTGTTGCTTGTTGGTGGGTTTAATGTGGACGGATGTGTGAAGCTGGCCATTGGACAGGTGGAGGTCAATGTCAAGGAAAGTGGCATGGGATTTGGAGTAGGACCAGGTGAATCTGATGGAACCAAAGGAGTTGAGGTTGGAGAGGAAATTCTGGAGTTCTTCCTCACTGTGAGTCCAGATCATGAAGATGTCATCAATAAATCTGTACCAAACTTTGGGTTGGCAGGCCTGGGTAACCAAGAAGGCTTCCTCTAAGTGACCCATGAATAGGTTGGTGTACGAGGGGGCCATCCTGGCACCCATGGCTTTTCCCTTTAATTGTTGGTATGTCTGGCCTTCAAAAGTGAAGAAGTTGTGCGTCAGGATGAAGCTGGTTAAGGTAATGAGGAAAGAGGTTTTAGGTAGGGTGGCAGGTGATCAGCGTGAAAGGAAGTGCTCCATCGCAGCGAGGCCCTGGACATGCGGGATATTTGTGTATAAGGAAGTGGCATCAATGGTTACAAGGATGGTTTCTGGGGGTAACAGATTGGGTAAGGATTCCAGGCGTTCGAGAAAGTGGTTGGTGTCCTTGATGAAGGATGGGAGACTGCATGTAATGGGTTGAAGGTGTTGATCTACGTAGGCAGAGATACATTCTGTAGGGGCTTGGTAACCAGCTACAATGGGGCGGCCGGGATGATTGGGTTTGTGAATTTTAGGAAGAAGGTAGAAGGTAGGGGTGCGGGGTGTCGGTGGGGTCAGGAGGTTGATGGAGTCAGGTGAAAGGTTTTGTTGGGGGCCTAAGGTTCTGAGGATTCCTTGAAGCTCCACCTGGACATCAGGAGTGGGATTACCTTGGCAAACTTTGTATGTGGTGTGCACCCACACGATTTACCAACTGACCTGCCTACACTGTGACACATTCTATGTGGGAATGACCAGCAACAAACTGTCCATTCGCATGAATGGACACAGGCAGACAGTGTTTGTTGGTAATGAGGATCACCCTGTGGCTAAACATGCCTTGGTGCACGGCCAGCACATCTTGGCATAGTGTTACACCGTCCAGGTTATCTGGATACTTCCCACTAACACCAACCTATCCGAACTCCGGAGATGGGAATTTGCTCTTCAATATATCCTCTCTTCCCATTATCCACCAGGCCTCAATCTCCGCTAATTTCAAGTTGCCGCCACTCATACCTCACCTGTCATTCAACAACATCTTTGCCTCTGCACTTCCGCCTCGACTGACATCTCTGCCCAAACTCTTTGCCTTTTAATATGTCTGCTTGTGTCTGTATATGTGTGGATGGATATGTGTGTGGGTGCGCGAGTGTATACCCAGCCTTTTTTCCCCCTAAGGTGAGTCTTTCCGCTTCCGGGATTGGAATGACTCCTTACCCTCTCCTTTAAAACCCACATCCTTTCGTCTTTCCCTCTCCTTCCCTCTTTCCTGACGAAGCAACCGTTGGTTGCGAAAGCTAGAATTTTGTGAGTATATTTGTGTTTGTTTGTGTGTCTATCAACGTGCCAGAGCTCTCGTTTGGTAAGTCACATCATCTTTGTTTTTAGACTTATAATGTAGTTGAATAGATAACAAAAATCTGCTCAGCAAGAAATGGCAGGAGATCACATGTATATAAAAGGTATTACGTATGCAAACTTTTGGAGCCACTGGTTCCTTCTTCTGATGGAAGTGTCGAAGGGGAAGGAAGAGGGGTGACGGAAAAGGACTGGAGAGGCTTAGGAAAAGGGGTACAGTTTAGAAAAGTCACAGAGAACCCAGGGTCGGGGGAGACTTACCTGGCAGGAAGAAAACGAAAGTTTTTCCTTCAATCCTTCTTTCAGAAGAAGGAGCCACTGGTTCTGAAATCTTGCATAAGTAATATCTTTCCTATATGTCTGTTTTCCTCACACTGCTTTTTGAGCAGATTTTTTATTTTTCCATGGATAGACTGTCGAGGGGTTTTGTAGCTGCTAATTTCACCCCTTTCGGTGCTCAAGTTAGCTTAATTAAAGGGTAATGCAGATCATTTTTCCTTCAACTGCTGTACTTGTAAATACCTCTGTTACTCTCAAACTCAGATAGATATTTAACCCTTAACTACTCTAGTGAAATGCTCATACTCTAATACTCTAGTGGGGTCTCGGAGGACCCAAATAAGAAAAACGAAACTGTAAATTAAGGAAATTTTATTTTGATTTGCACTTTTATCACTGAATATTATAAACATTTTTACATATTTGAGATATGAATACAAACAGTTTTGGCACACTGAAAATCTGTGGTTGGGGCAAACATGTTTTGAGCATTTTTCACACACTATTTTGGTTTTCTTGTCCACATTTCTTGTGCACATGTAGCGCATCTTGCTTTCCTCATGGGTCCTGGCTCTGAAGATGTTGAGGTAAGAGGAGTACCACCAAGTTTAACAACAACGTCTCTCAGTTCACAAGAAAGGGGTCAGACATCTCGACGTTGTATATGGGGCTTTACTAAGTCCATTCCAAGCTTTTTTAGCAATTCTCTTCTTTTTAAATCATTTGTTTCATCAAGTTGTTTGCTGCACTGAAGCAAGATAGTAGCATTGACTCCTACTATGTTTAGAATGGCATAAAATACAGACATTGGTCATCTGCGTGTTCCCCTTGATAACGAATAGTTGGCGCACATTTGGTCCAGTGCGTCCACTCCTCCTTTTGTGGCATTGTAATCAATGATCATTTCAGGTTTTTTCTGTTGAGTACTAATTTTCTGATCGTGATGCATAGATGAAAGTAACACAACAGGTCGACCTTTCCGAGGAACATAAGAACAAATTGTCTTTCCTTCGTTGTGCCCAAACAATGCAGATTCAACGGGCGCAATCTGTTTGGTTTGAATTCTTCTGGGATCTGTGGTTTATTTTGCTTTGGAGTGCCTAAGACAGTCAACTTTTTGGCTTCCAGTTGATCACAGAGTTCAAGTGATATGAACCAATTGTCTACTGTCACATGTCTATTGCTTCCCTCAATTGGTGCTATTAATTTCAAAACATCCTGTGTTGGGATTGATAATGTACTTTTATTTGTCCTTTTTCCTGTGTAAACAAATGCATTGCATAAATACACTCCTGGAAATGGAAAAAAGAACACATTGACACCGGCGTGTCAGACCCACCATACTTGCTCCGGACACTGCGAGAGGGCTGTACAAGCAATGATCACACGCACGGCACAGCGGACACACCAGGAACCGCGGTGTTGGCCGTCGAATGGCGCTAGCTGCGCAGCATTTGTGCACCGCCGCCGTCAGTGTCAGTCAGTTTGCCGTGGCATACGGAGCTCCATTGCAGTCTTTAACACTGGTAGCATGCCGCGACAGCGTAGACGTGAACTGTATGTGCAGTTGACGGACTTTGAGCGAGGGCGTATACTGGGCATGCGGGAGGCCGGGTGGACGTCCCGCCGAATTGCTCAACACGTGGGGCGTGAGGTCTCCACAGTACATCGATGTTGTCGCCAGCGGTCGGCGGAAGGTGCACGTGCCCGTCGACCTGGGACCGGACCGCAGCGACGCACGGATGCACGCCAAGACCGTAGGATCCTACGCAGTGCCGTAGGGGACCGCACCGCCACTTCCCAGCAAATTAGGGACACTGTTGCTCCTGGGGTATTGGCGAGGACCATTCGCAACCGTCTCCATGAAGCTGGGCTACGGTCCCGCACACCGTTAGGCCGTCTTCCGCTCACGCCCCAACATCGTGCAGCCCGCCTCCAGTGGTGTCGCGACAGGCGTGAATGGAGGGACGAATGGAGACGTGTCGTCTTCAGCGATGAGAGTCGCTTCTGCCTTGGTGCCAATGATGGTCGTATGCGTGTTTGGCGCCGTGCAGGTGAGCACCACAATCAGGACTGCATACGACCGAGGCACACAGGGCCAACACCCGGCATCATGGTGTGGGGAGCGATCTCCTACACTGGCCGTACACCACTGATGATCGTCGAGGGGACACTGAATAGTGCACGGTACATCCAAACCGTCATCGAACCCATCGTTCTACCATTCCTAGACCGGCAAGGGAACTCGCTGTTCCAACAGGACAATGCACGTCCGCATGTATCCCGTGCCACCCAACGTGCTCTAGAAGGTGTAAGTCAACTACCCTGGCCAGCAAGATCTCCGGATCTGTCCCCCATTGAGCATGTTTGGGACTGGATGAAGCATCGTCTCACGCGGTCTGCACGTCCAGCACGAACGCTGGTCCAACTGAGGCGCCAGGTGGAAATGGCATGGTAAGCCATTCCACAGGACTACATCCAGCATCTCTACGATCGTCTCCATGGGAGAATAGCAGCCTGCATTGCTGCAAAAGGTGGATATACACTGTACTAGTGCCGACATTGTGCATGCTCTGTTGCCTGTGTCTATGTGCCTGTGGTTCTGTCAGTGTGATCATGTGATGTATCTGACCCCAGGAATGTGTCAATAAAGTTTCCCCTTCCTGGGACAATGAATTCACGGTGTTCTTATTTCAATTTCCAGGAGTGTAGAATGTTCATGAGTCACAAAGGCACATAACTTTGAGGCCATATTTGGCTGGCTTCTTGGGCATAACATACGAAATGTGCACCTACCACGAAAGGGTACTACAACTTCATCGATTGTCACGAACTCTCCTGGAGTATAATTCTTTTGACATTTGTCTTTAAAGCATTCCCACACATCTCTAACAGCTGCAAGTCTGTCATCAGCCTTCCTAGCATCTCTTGTAGCAGCACAATCGAATCGCAAACAAGACAAAATGAATAAAAATCTCTGAATGCTCACAGTGGCTCGAAACACATCACGACCAGTTCCATCATTAGCAAAAAGTCCAACAACATTTTCGTGATTGGATTTCATTACTCCAGATAAATAAAGCAGACCCAGAAATGCTCTCAGTTCTATTATATCTAGTAGCTTTATGAATGCTGGCTTAGGAGCTCTGTACTTGTTTGACATATCATGTATCCTGACATTTGTATTGGTGAGTATTAGTTGCAATAAATCTTCACTAATGAACAGTTCCCAAGCAGATAATATGTCAGTTGAATCAATCATTTTTGCTTCACGTTTACCACCTGGAAGATGACTAACTATATTGTGAGCACGGGTACGAGTTGTAGGAGGAGCTTCTTTTGACCACTTATAGCACTGCTTTTTTCCAAAAAAATATTTGTCAGCGGAAGGTCTAATACATGCCTCTTCATCTGATTCTTCACACCTACTTTCTGATGTAGCTTCAGAGGTGGAATCACGATCACATAGTATAAATTCATCCTCATCTGCTGTGGTTTCCTCATTGTTGTTGTTGTTGTTGTTGTTGTGGTCTTCAGTCCTGAGACTGGTTTGATGCAGCTCTCCATGCTACTCTATCCTGTGCAAGCTTTTTTATCTCCCAGTACCTACTGCAACCTACATCCTTCTGAATCTGCTTAGTGTATTCATCTCTTGGTCTCCCTCTATGATTTTTACCCTCCACGCTGCCCTCCAATACTAAATTGGTGATCCATTGATGCCTCAGAACATGTCCTACCAACCGATCCCTTCTTCTGGCCAAGTTGTGCCACAAACTTCTCTTCTCCCCGATCCTATTCAATACTTCCTCATTAGTTATGTGATCTACCCATCTAATCTTCAGCATTCTTCTGTAGCACCGCATTTCGAATGCTTCTATTCTCATCTTGTCCCAACTATTTATCGTCCATGTTTCACTTCCATACATGGCTACACTCCATACGAATACTTTCAGAAATGACTTCCTGACACTTAAATCAATACTGGATGTTAACAAATTTCTCTTCTTCAGAAACGCTTTCCTTGCCATTGCCAGCCTACATTTTATATCCTCTCTACTTTGACAATCATCAGTTATTTTGCTCCCCAAATAGCAAAACTCCTTTACTACTTTAAGTGCCTCATTTCCTAATCTAATTCCCTCAGCATCACCCGACTTAATTAGACTACATTCCATTATCCTTGTTTTGCTTTTGTTGATGTTCATCTTATATCCTCCTTTCAAGACACTGTCCATTCCATTCAACTGCTCTTCCAAGTCCTTTGCTGTCTCTGACAGAATTACAATGTCATCGGCGAACCTCAAAGTTTTTACTTCTTCTCCATGAATTTTAATACCTACTCTGAATTTTTCTTTTGTTTCCTTTACTGCTTGCTCAATATACAGATTGAATAACATTGGGGAGAGGCTACAACCCTGTCTTACTCCCTTCCCAACCACTGCTTCCCTTTCATGTCCCTCGACTCTTATAACTGCTATCTGGTTTCTGTAAGATAGTCGTAAGGTCAGTATTGCCTCACGTGTTCCAGTGTTTCTATGGAATCCAAACTGATCTTCCCCGAGATTGGCTTCTACTAGTTTTTCCATTCGTCTGTAAAGAATTCGTGTTAGTATTTTGCAGCTGTGACTTATTAAACTGATAGTTCGGTAACTTTCACATCTGTCAACACCTGCTTTCTTTGGGATTGGAATTATTATATTCTTCAGACTAAGAACAGCCGACCAGTTGCAAAGGATAAAGTAATCTTTACCTAGGTTTCAATAGACGCGCTCTGCAACTTCTATGTACCTATTTTATTTGTTTGACAAACCCTGTTGTCAGGGCTATATTTTATATGATTAATGTAACTATGCAGATGTTTGCCTAAACGATAAGGACATATCACTTCATGTTGTTATAATACTGCGTCTTCTGAAGAAGATAGATTTATATCTATTGAAACCTAGGTAAAGATTACTTTATCCTTTGCAACTGGTCGGCTGTTCTTAGTCTGATTCACGTGGAACCATTGCTGTAGCGCAGCTATGTTTAAAGTATTATATTCTTCTTGAAGTCTGAGGGTATTTCGCCTGTTTCATACATCTTGCTCACCAGATGGTAGAGTGTTGTCAGGACTGGTTCTCCCAAAGCCTTCAGTAGTTCCAATGGAATGTTGTCTACTCCGGGGGCCTTGTTTCGACTCAGGTCTTTCAGTGCTCTGTCAAACTCTTCACGCAATATCATATCTCCCATTTCATCTTCATCTACATCCTCTTCCATTTCCATAATATTGTCCTCAAGTACATCGCCCTTGTAGAGACCCTCTATATACTCCTTCCACCTTTCTGCTTTCCCTTCTTTGCTTAGAACTGGGTTTCCATCTGAGCTCTTGATATTCATACAAGTCGTTCTCTTATCTCCAAAGGTCTCTTTAATTTTCCTGTAGGCAGTATCTATCTTACCCCTAGTGAGATAAGCCTCTACATCCTTACATTTGTCCTCTAGCCATCCCTGCTTAGCCATTTTGCACTTCCTGTCTATCTCACTTTTGAGACGTTTGTATTCCTTTTTGCCTGCTTAATTTACTGCGTTTTTGTATTTTCTCATTTCATCAATTACATTCAATATTTCTTCTGTTACCCAAGGATTTCTACTAGCCCTCGGCCCTCGTCTTTTTAGCTACTTGAGCCTCTACTGCCTTCGCTACTTCGTCCCTCGAAGCTACCCATTCCTCTTCTACTGTATTTCTTTCCCCCATTCCTGTCAATTGTTCCCTTATGCTCTCCCTGAAACTCTCTACAACCTCTGGTTCTTTCAGTTTATCCAGGTCCCATCTCCTTAAATTCCCACCTTTTTGCAGTTTCTTCAGTTTTAATCTACAGGTCATAACCAATAGATTGTGGTCAGAGTCCACATCTGCCCCTGGAAATGTCTTACAATTTAAAACCTGGTTCCTAAATCTCTGTCTTACCATTATATAATCTATCTGATACCTCTTAGTATCTCCAGGGTTCTTCCATGTATACAACCTTCTTTCATGATTCTTAAACCAAGTGTTAGTTATGATTATGTTGTGCTCTGTGCAAAATTCTACCAGGCGGCTTCCTCTTTCATTTCTTAGCCCCAATCCATATTCACCTACTATGTTTCCTTCTCTCCCTTTTCCTACACTCAAATTCCAGTCACCCATGACTATTAAATTTTCGTCTCCCTTCACGATCTTAATAATTTCTTTTATTTCATCATACATTTCTTCAATTTCTTCGTCATCTGCAGAGCTAGTTGGCATATAAACTTGTACTACTGTAGTAGGTGTGGGCTTCGTATCTATCTTGGCCACAATAATGCATTCACTATGCTGTTTGTAGTAGCTTACCTGCATTCCTATTTTCCTATTCATTATTAAACCTACTCCTGCATTACCCCTATTTGATTTTTTTTTATAACCCTGTAGTCACCTGACCAAAAGTCTTGTTCCTCCTGCCACCGAACTTCACTAATTCCCACTATATCTAACTTCAACCCATCCATTTCCCTTTTTAAATTTTCTAACCTACCTGCCCGATTAAGGGATCTGACATTCCACGCTCTGATCTGTAGAACGCCAGTTTTCTTTCTCCTGATAACGACATCCTCTTGAGTAGTCCCCACCCGGAGATCCAAATGGGGGACTATTTTACCTCCGGAATATTTTACCCAAGAGGACGCCATCATCATTTAATCATACAGTAAAGCTGCATGCCCTCGGGAAAAATTATGGCTGTAGTTTCCCCTTGCTTTCAGCCGTTCACAGTACCAGCACAGCAAGGCCGTTTTGGTTATTGTTACAAGGCCAGATCAGTCAATCATCCAGACTGTTGCCCTTGCAACTACTGAAAAGGCTGCTGCCCCTCTTCAGGAACCACACGTTTGTCTGGCCTCTCAACAGATACCCCTCTGTTGTGGTATCGCTGAGGCACGCAAGCCTCCCCACCAACGGCAAGGTCCATGGTTCATGGGGGGGGGGGGGTTTCCCTCATCAGATAGCAAAAACACAGGATCATTCACTATTCTTTCCAACTCGTCATCTGTTAATGACTTCAATGATGCCATTCTGAAAAATAATGCATTCATATTCACATAACCTTAACAATTAATGTTATCATGGAAAGTGTGCTGTTTTCAAAGTACTCTAAGATTTCAGTCATGTAAAACACTAATTGAGGTAGTCAAAAAAACTTACGTTAATACTCTGGTGGGGTATTCTGAGACCTCTTTTCTTTATCTCACACAATAATACTGGAAACACCGCATTCAACACTCCGCGTTAAAAGGCAGCACTTCACTGAGGATTACCAAGAACACGGCTGCC
The DNA here is from genome assembly GCF_023864345.2 of Schistocerca serialis cubense. NCBI lineage: Eukaryota > Metazoa > Arthropoda > Insecta > Orthoptera > Acrididae > Schistocerca > Schistocerca serialis. The sequence continues at coordinate 327,903,350 of NC_064641.1, read as the reverse complement.
ATCTGTTGTTCCGTTCACATATTATGTATTGTATTCTATCGTCTGGGGTTCTCCGGGACCCCACTAGAGCAGTTAAGGGTTAATAGCAAACTTCATAGTTGAATAAATGTATGTTGAGGCAATGGTTAGTACCCCAGATGCTTTAAGAGATACCTGCAACATGGATGTTTGTTATCTCTATACACATAATTCTAATTGCTTTCTTTTGTGCAATGAATAGTTACCCAAGAATAATGCACAATAAAAATTTAATTAATGAAAATATGTTAATGAATTCTATATCCCCAAAATTGGTAACTATTATGGTAAAAGTAGCCAAATCTAAAAATTTTTGGAGATCTGCTACACGTTAATTTAAGTTTTCATCAACATGTAAACCTAAGAATTTATAGTTTTGTACACTGTTTATTATCTGTTGTTGATACGCTAGATTAATAGGAGACAGGATTTTGCGACAGTACAAAATTTAATGAACTTTGTTTTTTCAGTGTTTAAAGCTACCCTGTTTGTGCAAAACCTTTCACAAAAACATAATTTACTATTTTCTATGCTGACAATTATTTGATTCGCTTCACAACATTGCTTGTATCATCTCTAAACAGGACTAATTTTGTCTCCTGATTCAAATAAAATGCAGATCTTTAACATAAAGGAGTAACTGTAGTGGACTAATCCTGTGAGACTGTCATTGCAATCCCTCCTCATGCAGATGTTGAGGCATCCCTATTTATATTACTTGAGCAGCCTAGGATAACTTTCTGAATTCTGTTTCCTATATACAAAATGAACCAAAAATTTGCTGAAGTACATATTCCATAACAACTTAACTTCCACACTAGAATATTGTGATCGACAAAATAAATAAATCACAGAAATTCCCAGTTTGTATGTTTTATCATTTAAAGATTTAATTATGTGTTTAGTAAATGTATAAATAGCTGACTCAGTAGAACGGCCCTTTTGAAATCCAGACTGTGATTGGCTAAGTAGTCTATTACTACACAGATGGATGACAATACTAGAGTATATTATCCTATCAAAAATTTTAGGAAATTATGTAAGGAGTGTCACTAGGCAGTAATTACTGACATGTGTGGTGTCACCCTTTTTGTAGTGAGGCCTAACGCCCAGAGCTAATCATGCAGTACACTGGTGACTAAGAACTTTACATATAATAGGGCTACACCTATTTAGTGTCTTGTTGAAATTATGAATGTTTACTTTTTAGACCCCTGAAGATCTTAGTTATTTCGTACAGGGATGTGGGATTAATTTCTAATTAATCAAATGTTCTCTGTATTGCTTCTTTAGTTAACTGTTTTGCTTTCTCTTCTGAACTATCTACAACAATTTCTTCATCTACTCTTAAAAAGCAGTTATTAAAAACATCTGCTGCACGTGCTGTTTTTCATAATGTCTCTTGAGCAGAAATAATGCCACCTTCTACATCTTTTTCCCATCTTTCTTTTAAGTGTATTCCACATACATTCAGTTATGTAATCTTATCTGTCAGATTAAGATGAGATGTCCATACTCCTGAATTTTTTTACAACTTTTCTTAACATGTTATGGTGCTAAGAAGGTATTTCTGGGTCATTACCATATTTACTCGAATGTAAGCCGCACTTTTTTCCGGTTTTTGTAATCCAAAAAACCGCCTGCGGCTTAGAATCGAGTGCAAAGTAAGCAGAAGTTCTGAAAAATGTTGGTAGGTGCCGCCACAACTAGCTTCTGCCGTCGAATATATGTAGCGCTACACAGGCATGCTTTGCAGGCACAAAGATAAATCCTGGCGCCAAAACCTCTGCGTCAGTAAATAAATAAATAAAAAAAGGTGGAAGACGAGCTTTTTTCTCCGCCCCTAGTTTCAACCACTGCATTTTATACATTATCCAACGAAGTAAATACAAATTCTGTATTGTTCATATTCAAATGTAGCAGCATTTCAATGTACTATGAAAATCCGACTGGCAAGACTGTTTGGGATGTTTGTCAATATGGCCAACTATACGTTCTGAATTTTTTCCTACCTGTGACAAGAGATGGTTGCTAATAGGAACTTTTATGAATTGTGAATCACATGCAGTATTCTCTACACCATTAGAATTATACGAATATAAACATTTTGCCATGTATTCTTTCGGGTTTGCTGCTATCTCATTTAAATCCTGTCTGCCTAATAAACTACGAAACTAGAGTGAGGCAACAGCGAACTGTGAAGAATATACATATTATGTCATGTTTTTATTTGTATTATTCTTATGCCTAGTAGTGATACAGTCAGAAATGAAGCACGGCAATTGACTAGATTTTTAAATCTAAGATGACTCTAATTTCTGTGCAGAATGTAAAGTACTAAAGAGGCGTCTGCAAAGATTTTCAAACGGAGAAAAATTTTCGGTAAACTCTCGTTCAGAACATCTATCATGCGCAGTCTATTATTTGGTTCTAGTTGATCATTGTCAAAGAAAGCAGCAGCGTAAGTAACAACAAATAGCAGTCACTTGCCATTGTCTCGCTAATAAGACGATTCCTCTCTTTTTTCTTTTTTTTTTTTAAATTGTAAGCGGCGGTAGCGTGCACAAAAGCAACCCATGCCGCGAGCGGTGATAGGTCATAAACATTCATTATCAGAATGCGACAAACAACGCATGACAGTACAGTAATGCATTTTCAGCTTAGGGTGACATAAACACCTATAACAAAGACAACGACACTTATCTGATCAAAGAAAAATTAGCAATCAATTCAAACCAGACGAAGAATGTGAAAAAGGAAGGGTATCCGTATAAATACGGACGGAGCACCTGATGCTTAGCAATGGCTACCTGGTAAAGCTTAACTGCTAAGCTTACGACTTGAACCAACCTACTGTAGCTGTATCGTCATTCATTCGACCTAAATTGTTTCTCATATTACAATGGACCAACTTTGTTTCAATTTGGAGGTGCGGCCTGAAACTTTTTTCTTCCCTTGAATTTCAAGTCTCAAATTTCAGGTGCAGCTTAGATTCGGGAAAATTTTTTTTCCTTGATTTTGAGTCTCAGTTTTCAGGTGCGGCTTAGATTCGAGTGCGGCTTAGATTCGAGTAAATACGGTATTGTTCTGGCTATTTTGTACAAATCCAAGGCTTCTTTAATGACTTGCCAGTATTATATTTAATTATCTTCTTAGGAGAGCTACATTCAAAAATAAATTCAAACTTGTTAGGAAATCTGATGAATATAGGCTTAGTATTAGGTTCATTGTACAGAGAACACCAGTCATCATTTTTCCTGCCATATGTGAACAGAGTTAAATGTGTTGAAAGACACTATCATTTTATAAATTAGGGACTAATCAAGTATCTAGCACAGTTCCCTGTAATGTTTCACAAGTCATGGTACCTTAGTTGGGGGATGCAGATGCCACACTAGTATTATTTCTGTTCTTGGTCATATGAACATGATCTAAGCCACATTCTTGTTGTCTAACAGAAGCCATAATGCTTTGCTTCCCTCTGTAAAACTCATGTCCTCAAAAGATTTAGATCCTAACTTGCAACATTTATTAGCTATGCTTTCTCAAAGCTGTTTAACAAACAAAAATGATCATATGCATTTAAAGTTCCTTTTTGATATCTGAACTGAACTTCACAAAGAATATTTTTATTATTACAGTGATCAATGATCCTCCTATACACAAAGTTTTCTGTGGGGTCAGAACAGTTTGCTGACGATGAAGCTGGATGATAGAGGGAAACCTGTAATTTACTTCTATTTTGAAAGGTGGTTTTTCATGGGGACTGTAATATTGCTTTTCTGTTTGATATCCTGGTTGGATGTCTAGAGTTTTTGATATATGACTTTGTGGTATTTACTGCTATTAAATCCCCAAAGAGGGTTGAAGAGTATTATAGACATCAATGAGAAGTGAATTGTGTACCCAAGTATCTTTAGTAGTTTAGGTGCAAAAGTAATAAGAAACAATTTATCCATAATGGTCAAATGTTGATATTAAAATGTTGAGCAGTTAGGTTCAGTTCATATAAGAAAAATACTGTAATGTCTGCCTTTGGTTACCTCAGTTACATTATTTAAGATTTCACAATCAACAATTTACTACTTCATTTCACATGCCTATAAAATCCTTTTTTTACTACCTGATAATATTTGGATGATGAAGCATGGAAAGTACTTGAACTTCATTGAGAGCTGCTTGTCTTTCTACTGCATTTAATTCTGTCATGTTCACTTCCTTCATAACAACCAATGTATCATCAGCAACCTTGCGATATAATACCGCACTGCCAAATGCTCCTGTTGCAAATAAAATAGAGATTTAACAGTCAGTATGTCAGTTTTGGAAAAATCTATGAGTCAGCAAGCAACACTTAAAAGAACAAGAATTATGTACATACACACTTACAGTAATGGAAAGTGCTACACTCTGAAGCACCAGCTGGATATTTACCATTAAACTTTCATTCATTTTCGAACAGGTGTCCAACATCAACATCAGTGTACATTCTTGTATTCACTGTACAATGAAATGAAACAGCTTCTGAATGTCATTTTAGAAATATCTTGCCATGCTTGCCAACATATATTTTGTCAATGCATGAAAACTGCTAGCTGAAGTCTATACAAAAATATATGTCTTCTCAGTGCAATCCAGTTATGTTCTACCAGTGACAATTCAGGGGAATAGGCTGGTCAGTTTAGGATTCATACATATGTCAACGCTCCTGTGATGTCAACTGCAGTAGGGGATCTATAACTACCTTGCTGGAATATGCCATTTAGCACCGTTGTCAGGAAGGGTGTGAGAGCAGGATTTACCATTCTTGCCCAACACCGGTGAGCATTCAGTCACCCTTCAAAAAGTACCAAATCAATACTGTTGTCATATTCACCATACTTAACAGCTGCTTATACCATGATTTCACGATACGAAGAATTAAGGGTCTTGAAAATCCCTGTTACTAAGTAGTTTACTGACACATTCAACACAATCTGTCCACTACAAACAAGGCAAGACTCAATGATGAAGACTACAGATGCCACTCAATGTTCCAGTTGAGTGCGGCTCTACACCACACAAGTCTGAGTTGTCTGTGGCATAGTGTCAGTGGTAAACTACATGTAGGACACAATTTTTATACACTATAACCTTCAATAACAACACTATACCTCAGGACAAAATAATACACAAACACACTGAGGATTGTGTCAGTCTAGAGTAAATCAGAGTCCTTCAGTTACAGTTATTTCACACTGTCAAAAGACAGTCCTTTGTTAGTCAATCTGTGTCCATACATCAGCACTACCTCCCTTCTTTATTTTTAAAACTCGGAGCCTCAGGTATGGCAGGCAGCTGGTATTTTATAGTTTACCCAGATCTGGTAGTCTTTGGAACCACTGGGAGGTCCCACTGGTGGCAGCTGGTCTGCGTGTGTTTCTCTGCACTGTGCTGTCTAGTTGGCAGTGTGATGGGTGGTCCTGTAGCAGTGTCCACAGTCACTTTCATGTCCAAGTGTGCCACCTCCAACCACTTGACTGAAACCATTTCATCTCACCCACCGCACTGAATTTTAAGATGTGTGGTCCACTCTGTAGGAGCTTGTATTAGCCACTGCATGGCAGCATGAGTGATGGGTGGACAAAGTTGTCCCACAGGCAGAAAAAAGGTTTGCTGTACTGTAAAAAACCCCCTGATGTACCTGGGGCTAGGGGTTTTAAAAAAGTAGCTGATGTAGTGACCTAGCTTGACTAACAAAATAATGCACTAATACATTGAGAATCATTCAGGTCTAGAGTAAACCAAAGCCCTTCAGTTACAGCTATTTCACACTGTCTTGTAGTTAGTCCTTTGTTAGCCATTCAGTTACAGCTATTTCAGACAGGCTTCTAGTTAGTGCTTTGTTTGTCAATCTGCATCACTACAAATGCATGGCAACACTAGGTCTCAACCCAGCTTCAAGTACACTGTTCCCAACAGTTCCCAGTAACTCTCTGCTTGAAACCTCTGCTTGGATTTTAGATGTTGTCAGTTCTATTTGTCAATGACAGTTGAACAGTGCTACAGTCTTCTGGTGTAGTCTTTCTGGAAGGATCCATGCCTGTCCTTGCTGCCACACTATTGTCTTGAGTCCACATCATCAAGACTTGCTCTGCAGTCACAGCACCACAGCCAACCATTTGCATCCTATATGATGTTCCCATGTCATCTACACCAAAGATTCAACCTTTCTCCAAGTCTTAAGGATTGCAATAAGCTGAATGTGCACATTCTCTGGGATGAAGTCTTAACAAAATATTTCATAGGTATGGAAATCGTAGAGTATCAGTTTGGCAGCATTTGGTCAATGTGTTTATGGTGTGACACTTTTCACTCCCTTAAGTGTAAAATAATTTTGTAGAAGTTTCATTGATATCAACTCTAAAAAAAACTGGATAGCCAATAACTAAAAGGAAATGTAACTAGTGTTGAAGAAACAAAACACTGTTTGATTCGATTCTTGTTTTTCGCCTATGCTATGGATTCACATCAGGAACAATAATAGGAATACAAAGTAAACATTCACCTTTGCCCACCACACGAAGTTTCTCATAACCATCTAGCTTGTTCTCCTCGGACTGCAATCGCAGCTTCAGCTGATCAACAAAAAAGTAAATCTGGCTAACATCATCAGCACCATCAAAATCTCGATACAAACCAACAGGAACCTGTGTACAGAAAATGCAAAATACGTTAGATCTGTTACTTATATATCTAAAAACAAAGATGACGTAACTCACCAAACGAAAGTGTTGGTATGTAGATAAACACACAAATAAACACAAACACACACACAAAATTCAAGCTTTCACAACCAACGGTTGTTTCATCAGGAAAGAGGGAAGGTGAGGGAAAGAAGAAAGGATGTGGGTTTTAAGGGAGAGGGTAAGGAGTCATTCCAATCCCGTGAGCAGAAAGACTTACCTTAGGAGGAAAAAAAGACAGGTATACACTCGCACACACACACATATCCATCTGCACATATACAGACACAAGCAGACATATGTAAAGGCAAAAAAATTTTGTCATTGTTTATCTCAGTGTCCGTCTGTCTGTCCATCTATTAAAATCCCTTTTTCTCAGGAATTGGTGTATGTTTCAATTTGACATTTATGTCACTTCATAAGGTCTATAATCACTTGGCACAGTAAAAAACTTAAGCTTCTAAGTTAATGTAGTAAACTGATGTGACCATTTATGTCAGCTATTTTGATACTCACAAACTCACTCATCGAAACCTATAGGGGAAATTGGCGTTAACTATACTTATATTTTTCTTCCCTCGAAATTTTACTTAAAGAATGGTTTTTTAATTATTCATGGCTCTGGAGGAAAAACCATATAAAATCTATGAGCACTTTCTTTTTTCCAGTATCTCACACAGATTTTATAGAACTGGAGAAGAATTTTGACCCTATTTTTCTAAATAGGGTGGCTGGGTTAACTATTTATCTAAATAGGGTGGCTGGGTTAAGTGGACCATATGTCAGGGTTAACTGGACCTCTTGGTTAAATAAATGTATTACAGTACCGTAAATATAAAAATTTATTGAATGACATTAGTAACAATGCTAAACACACATTCGTGAGTATATTAATGGAAAAAATCATGGAAATAACAAAGCTACTGCACAATGAATTTAGTGATATCTGTCTAGAAACAGATCATGTTTCGCTCAAACAGTCCATGGGTGTACTGCCAGTCCATAGTGTCCAACGGGCACAATATTTCGGTGATCAGACATGTTGCCATTGTCAGGTGCACTGATGAACTGAGCTACTGAGGGCCGGCGGCCGTCTTAAATCGCCCCCTATGAGGTGTTCTCTCGATTGTCTGCACCCATAGCCACGCAATGGCAGTTTCTGAGACACTGGCGTCAGCGTCTGTGGTGGCGTCGGTGGAATTACCTCATCCGCCTAGCCACCCGTTCGTTTTCTTTGCTGAGCGTCTCTTTAATTAGACACAATGCTGTTTCCCATGCCTTTCAGAGGTATCTCGGTTGATGGAGTCCATCCCCGGTATGAATTTTGATAGCCTCTCTAACGATGCTGTCCCAGTATTTAGATGTCTGTGCCAAGACCCTGGTATGTTGGTAGTCCATTTCGTGATTTTCGGACAAACAGTGCTCTGCGACCACCGATTTGTTGGGGCACCTAAGTTGAGTGTGTATCTGATGTTCTTGCAAATGATCTTTGATGGCTATAACCTCAGCAAGGCATGGGAACCAGCATCGAGTCTAATTAAAAAACTCAACCAAGAAAATGAACGGGCAACCAGGGCGGACGAGGCAATTACGCCAACGCCATGACAGACGCCGACAATAGCATCTCAGTGACCACCAATGTGCAGCCACGGACACAGACCTGTGGATATTGTATCACAGATACAGTCCCTTTGACTGTTCAGAGATGTCACCAAACCCACCCAAAGATGTAAACAAACACGTATGAGCAGCACCTATTAGATGGAGGAGGTCCGACAGCTGATCAGTTCCAGTCATTCCAACAAGAAGGAGGTTCAACCATGCCTAAAGGGTCAATATCGTGGTTTGATCACATCCGCATTGTTATTTTGTGCCAGGAAGGGCTCTCAACGAGGTAAGTGTCCAGGCATCTCAGAGTGAAGCAAAGCGATGTTGCTTGGACATGGAGGAGATACAGAGAGACAGGAACTGTCGATGACATGCCTCATTCTGGCCACCCAAGGGCTACTAATGCAGCAGATGACCGCTACCTACGGATTATGGCTCAGAGGAACCCTGACAGCAACACCATCATGTTGAATAATGCTTTTAGTGCAGCCACAGGACGTCATGTTACAGCTCAAACTGTACGTAGTAGGCTGCACGATGCACAACTTCACTCCTGACGTCCATGACAAGGTTCATCTTTGCAACCATGACACCATGCAGCATGGTACAGATGGGCCCAACAACATGCCGAATGGACCGCTCAGGATTGACATTATGTTCTCTTCACCGATGAGTGTCAAATACGCCTTCAAGCAGACAATCGGAGACGTGTTTGGAGGCAACCCAGTCAGGCTGAATGCATTAGATATACTGTCCAGGGAGAGCAGCAAGGTGGAGGTTCCCTGCTGTTTCGGGGTGGCATTAAGTGGGGCCAACATACGCTGCTGGTGGTCATGGAAGGTGCCGTAATGGCTGTACGATACGTGAATGCCATCCTCCGACCAATAGTGCAACCTTATTGGCAGCAAATTGGTGAGGCATTCATCTGCATGGATGACAGTTCATGCCTCCATCGTGCACATCTTGTGAATGACTTCTTTCAGGTTGACGATATCGCTCGACTAGAGTGACCAGCATGTTCTCCAGACATGAACCCTATCGAACATGCCTGGAATAGACTGGAAAGGGCTCTTTATGGATGGCATGACCCACCAACAACTCTGAGGGACCTACGCCAAATCGCTGTGGAGGAGTGGGACAAGCTGGACCAACAGTGTCTTGATGAACTTGTGAATAGTATGTCATGAAAGATACAGGTATGCATCAATGCAAGAGGATGTGCTACTGGGTATTAGAGGTACCGGTGTGTACAGCAAACTGGACCACCACCTCTCAAGGTCTCGCTGTATGGTGGTACAACATGCAATGTGTGGCTTTCATGAGCAGTAAAAAGAGCAGAAATGATGTTTACGTTGATCTCCATTCCAATTTTCTGTACAGGTTCCGGAACTCTCAGAACTGAGGTGATGCAAAACTTTTTTTAATGTGTGTAATTCTAAATAGGAAATGACCTCCGTGAAGACCAAATTGAACTAAAAATGCAACCGACTACATTTTATCAAACAATAAGGAGCTGTATAAGGGGTATTTATTTGATGAGATATAACAGAAAAAAAAACAAGCAAATAGTACAGAATGTTAGACAATAAAAGAAAGAGATAGATGAAAGGTATTCAGGCAAACAGCAAAAGATACTGGAGTAAAGAAGAAAGAAAAAGAAAATAAAATAAAAAATGGAACAAGGCAGTATAAAAGAGAGTGAGGGTTTCAAGAAACAGTAACAGGAGAAGAGCACAGTAGAGTATGCTGAATTAAACAAATCCGTCTGGAAATTTATTTAAACAATGAAAATTTCACAAATAAAACAATTTAAATCAATAGCATTATCAATTAAAATGGTGGATGGAAAGGAGAAAAAATTGTAGAATAGATCTGCCCAAACAGTGATCCATGAGTGCAAGCTCTTCAGCCACACTCCTGCCTAGTGCTTCAAGCACGGGAGCAAGTGGTGCTGAGGGATGAGGAGGAAGAGGAAAATGGAGGCTGCACCCAGACGCCAGTTGTGTTAAATTAGATTTGCATTCTGCAAGCACTTGTCTAAAAAATAAAAAGCGAAGACCATATTGTTCAATGGGAATGGAAATGAGTGTTTGACGTCATTTGCCGGGAGGCCCCTTGCGGTGTAGGTCTGGTCACCTTGGTGCAGACCTTATTACATTCAATGCCACATTGGGTGACCTGCATGCCAGATGGGGATGAAATGTTGATGAAGACAACACAACACCCAATCCCTGAGTGGAGAAAATCTCCATCCCAGTTGAGAATCGAACCCAGGCCCGTAGGTCATCAATCCGTCATGCTGACCACTCAGCTATTGGAGCAGACACATTGTTCAGGGATGAATGGGAACAATTATTTCAATGTTCAGTTCAACACAAGTTTGCAAACCTTTTTTTCTGTTATTAAATTGACCATGTCCCACCAACATTTAGATTTGAATTGATGTGTGTATATTACTCATTATAAAATCAAAATGTATGTAAATTTATAAACATCACAACTTAATGTCAAATGCCTGTATGTAAAGCATTTTGTAGCTCTGTTCATCATATTAGCACCCTTAAACGAACTTATTTATTAAAATAATAAAAGTTACTGCATTGGCAGAAAAATAAAAGCTGAAAATAAACATACATGATAAAAACCTGCTTTTAGATGTACACGGCAATTTTCACTCTTAGAAACAGTTGAATTGTGTTACAAACATGTCATTCAGAGTTTCCCACATGTGCAGTCTTCAGCATTCAACCATCTCACTCAGACATCTGCTCAGAACACTGCAGTGGTGGGAAATCCAAAGCACTGATCAGACTCTGCTGCGCTCATAGAGTGTGAGCATGCTCTGGGAGCACAAACCTTGGCCTGGCCCATTGTAGAACCATTGGAAAATTTATTTAAAATTTAATATAGCCCAAAAGATGAATCACAAGTAGAGACAGTTAATAATGTCATTCCACAAGTAAAGCCAGATGAGGTGTATAAAGCCATTAGATGTGTCAAGAAAGGAAATCGTGATGGTGATGATGGTGTTTCAGTAGACATGGTTACACTGCAGAAAAAGTAAAGCAGAAGCATCATGTTTATTGTAAAAATTAAGAGTTATGGAAAGCTACCATATTCAGATATTATGTTTTACACAAGTAAGAGGAAGATTGATCAGTATCTGCATGCAGTGAGCTACCTAACACAATACCCCCTGTTGTGTTATGATTAGGATGTTAGTACAAAGAGCTTCCACTATCTACGCTGTTGACAAATACACACAGGAGACTGAAGTGTGTTTTTAAGTCTGGGCATCCACAGAAATTTATCCAGGGAGGGGCTGTCTCTAAAATTACATTTTTTTTATGTACATAAGTTAGACAGTTTTGAGATGTGTTATGCCTCAAGAATGAAATTTTATAGGTGGTACAAGAAACTTATTCTATCCCAAAACACTGATGGTTATACAGTCAATATATAAATAAAAACTCTGTACTCCTGATTCCAGGGAGGGAAGGGGGTTGCAAGTATCCCCTCTTGCTGCCCTCTTCCCTCTTGTGGACAGCTATGAGAATGTATAAATAATTAGCATGTCAGAATGAATATATGCCATTTTCTCTATTAATCCTACCTGGTAAAGGGCCCAGACTGAAGTGCAATAGACCTACTCAAGTATCAGTCTGCCGATGACTTTATATGACACCTGCTTAGTAGGTTTCCTACACTTCTTGCGGATCTGTCAAGAACTCGGTTTGGCAACTATATTACCTATGATTAGTTTTAAGTGAGTAATCGCCCCATATGCATACATCTAGATATTTAATGGATATGACCTTTCAGTTTTTGATCAGCAACTGTCTAATCACTGAATGACCAGTCTTCTTGCATATTTATGTGCAATACATTCCATCTATTTACACTCTTCCTTGCACCAAGTGGTTGACCCTCTTCAGGTCTTCCTGCTTTTCACAACAATTTTCTAGTGTTGCGACTTCTCTATATACAACAGCATCAGCCATGAACTGACTCATGGAGCTTCTGACATAAGCCACTAGATCATTTATATAAATTGTGAACAGTAATGGTCCTATAAGTCTCCCTTTCGGTAGGGGAACTACGCCTAATATCACAACCATTTTTACTTCTGGATAAAATTTTGCTGTTATTACTTTCATTAAGTTGCTTTTTTAGTTTTTAAGTAAGCAAGCTGTTTATTGTTGCCCCTTATCCAAAATAATTAAGTGAATGTCTCATCGAATAAACAATTCAAAAATAAAAAACCACACAAAGTACGTTTAGGCAGTTTGGAAAAAAGTATCCCTAATATAGCATCAGGGGTCCTCCTAATATCATCGTGTGCAATATTAGAGATACTAGCTCTAACAATTTTAAAATAGAATTAAGGAGCAAAAATAAATTAACTGAAAATTTTAGAACATTATTATATTTAATTACATGCACAAATACAGTGCTGTCATGCAATTTCACATATAAAAATGTCATACACTGCTCACATTATAAAAAAGTTGGAATTTATCCTTCCAAACAGAAATGACAAATAAAGGTTTTATAGTCAGTAGCTCCAGAACATTGTTTATGACACCACATGTGACATTTAGTACAAGTTATCCATTTTTCTTCAGGCCTGTCAGTCAAATGAAGCTCACAATCATTTTCACTTTCATCATCTGCAGACACTGTCAGTGGTTTATCAGAATCTTCATCTGATTCTGAGGATGTCTCCAATAATGGCCTACGTGAGACATTCCTTTTCTTAATTACAATAGTTTTCTTTTCATGCATGATTTTTTTCCTTTTATGTTTTGCAATGAGTTGATTATTTTTGTTTTATCTATCAGCAAAAATAGTTTTTGCAACATTTTTGTTCGATTTTTTTGGAAATGTCTTCAATGAGCTTCATTTTATACAGTGTAGTTGTCAGAACAGTTGCTGGGCAGCTTGGTCATCCTCTTTTCTTCGAATGAACAGTTTGGTCCTTCAGTTGTGGCAAGGGGCTTATATCCATCAGAAAAATTCTGCAGTCATTTGCAGATGGTGAGGATGTTTCACACCTGGCCTGTCCTCGAACAATGTGTGTACCACTCTTGTTTACAGGTGGTTGGGAGCCACTAGGTCCAGGCTGGGGCTCAAGTAGTTCCTGCCTGATGTGACTTGTTTCAGCCAGATAACTGTCATTTTAAGGTGAAAGATGGACAGAGTCTAGTGGCTCGTCTTGTTGACCAGTGAACATGATAGTCAGCCACTGAAAATTCATGGTCTTGGAAAATGTTTCTGTTCAGTTATTCTAAAACCGTGTTTGCTGTAGCTACTGTGGCTGACTTTTTGTAAGCTTCAGCAAACAGCTTTGCAATCTGGAAAGGACTCACCACTCTACCTATACGATTTTTCAACCAGTTTTCTATTTCCTGTGCATATCTAAGTTTTCAGGGGAAACATAAATGTTCCATCAAGAGGTTGCACCTTATGACAACAGTGAGGTGGTAAACTCACAATGCATACACCATTTTCCCTAGCTGACTCAAGTACGAGTAAGTTTCTTATATGTGAATAGTGGCCATCTAAGACCAGGACGAAGGGGTCATCCTTGGAAGGTTTCACACTTTCTAAAAGCTGATCTAGAAACCGTTTAAGGAAACTTTCAGATTACATCCATCCTGATTTGTGGTAGACAGTCATGCTTCCATTCGTTGCCCTATCTAACAGCTCTGGTTTTTGATTTTTTTTTCGTGGAAATACAAATAAAGAAGGTATAAAGTGACTGGTCGCACTCATACAAGTAACAACTGTTACTAATTATCCTCTCTATGCTGAGGATTCAGAGCCAACTTTCCATTTACCTTTCAATCCAATAACTTTGTCTTATGCTGTAGAACTGTCAGACCAGTCTCATAACAATTGTAAAGTCTCTTAGGGTCAAAATTTATCTTTTCTAGAAGAGATTCGTAAACGTCAAAAAACTGCTGAACACTTTCCTTGCTAAATCCTAACTGATGCTTGTTGAGGTTTTCTTACACTAAGCTCTAAGCGTCTCCACATAAATGAGCGGAGCCATTTCCAACCAGCAATAGTTGTCTCTTTATTAAAAAGTGTTCGTAAAGAATTTTTTTCTGCTTGCGTTGTTTCTTCAGTTTCAGTACATTACGTTCCGGCCATAATTGATTGTGACATTTTCCCTTCATAGCGAGTGTAATGAGTGCTGCTTCTCAAGGTTCGTTTGCGGATTGCCTCACATGAAGAACTCTCATTTCATGCATATGCAGTCTAGACAAATGTTTGACTTTTTCCCCGAAATATGGACTTCTGCCCGACAACGACAAGAGAGACTGTATTGCCTGTGGTGCTGTGAAGTCTGTGGAACTGCGTAAGGGGAGTGCAGACACTGACATTCCATTGCAATTTCATTGCGGACTTTGTGGAAAGCGAACCAGCATCAGGAAAAATACGTGGTTCGAGTCCTCTACATTATCGATTGAGACGAGCATAATTCTTGTGTCGTGCTGGATTCGTGATTACACTGTGCAAGCCATATTACCCCGGGTATGGCAAAAAAAGGTCTTGTTGCTGCAGCTTATACATCGCACAGACTGTCATAAGACGATAACACCGAAGACGACTAAGGTAAGTCGTCTCCTTTCAATTTACCAGTGCTTCTCTAACGCTTTTCTTTTGTCGTTCTCTAGTGACACCTTCAAACATACTCGTAACGCACGCCACGAGGCCTCCATAATTGATTTACTATCGCAACTTCGATATGTATCGTTTGGAGCGCTCCAACTTCGATAGGCAATCATTCTTGTAAATTACCAACTTTTGCTGTGCACAAAACTTTCGAAGAATTACACAAACTGAACGACGCTGCACATCCAACCAAAGATGACACAGTACTGAATGGTTTCTGTTACACATCTGATGAAGCTACTCCCGTCCAGCAGTTATTTAGAAGGGTACGATATTAGACTGAGGTGCGATAATAGGCAGAGTTCCCCTGCACCTCAAGCTACTTCTCCAGTACAAACGATATGCCGTGTTCCATTTGTCATGAATTCTTCAATCCATACTCAAACCTGCACTGTTATTCCGAACATATTTCGTTCATCAGACGTCTGTGCGGAACTGTACTGAACGCCTTCTGGAAGTCAAGGAACAAGGCATCAATCTTGGTACTGATATCTACTGCCTTGTAGATCTTGAGGATGAACAGAGCAAGCTGTGTTTCACATTGACATCAGCAATATTGGTTGTGCGTCTATTTCACGACCCATCTTGAAAATGGTGAGGTGTGTGAGGAAAAGTAATGAGACAGCGATCTGGCAACACTATGTTGTTCTACTTGTGTAGACGACTACGTAGGCCCTACACCCCTTCCACATGCCCAGTCCGAGTTTCAGCTCCGTTCAGCCATCACGGGATTTCCTGAGAGTGCCATCAGTGCAGCTGTGTTTTTCTTTGCGTTCCGAAAACGGAGCAGTGGAATTTAGAGCAACGTTATGCCATCAAATTTTGTGTTAAATTTGAGTGATCTGTGATAGTGACATTGGAAAAGTTGAAAGAGGTCCATGGGGAAAATTCATTAGCCAATGCTCAAGTATTCCTTTGGCAGAAATCATTTTTGGAAAGTCGAGAACACATTGAATATGAACCTCTCTCAGGGAAACCTTCACCATCAGGGGCCCACGAAAACGCCAAACGTGTGTGTGTGTTCTTGTGGGATCAGACTGACACTTAAAAAAAAAAAAAAAAAAAAAGTGATGGGCGACATTAGATTTTGACCAAAATTTTGCACATTCGAAAAGTCTGTGCCAAAAAGGTGCAGAAAAACATCAAAACTCAGCAGGACATTTGAAGAAACGTGTGCATTGATTTTCTTGAGAGGATCGCCAATGACCACAAATGTTTCAACCATGTTATCACAGGTGATGAATCCTGGAATTTTGGGTACGATTCTCTGACGAAGTGGCAAAGTGAAGAGTGGAACACTGAGACATCTCCTCAACTGAAAAAAGCTCGAATGAGAAAGTCAAAGATCAGAACAATGCTGTTTGCTTTTCTGACATTAGGAGGATAGTGCATTAAGAATTTGTTCCAGCAAGACAAACCGTCAACCAAGTGTTTTACAAAGATGTCCTTGAAAGGCTCAGGAAAAGCATGAAGCAAATTAGACCAGACACTGCATACAAGTAGGTGCTGCATCATGACAATGCCACATGTCACGGGGCAGACCTCAAAAAGCATTCCTGTTGTTCCACAGCTCACCTGTTCACCTGATCTGAGTCCTTGCACCTTTTCCTTTTTTTCTCTAAATCGAAAAATGTCTTTGAAGGACGTCATTTTGGGACTTGAAGTCTTTGAGTTCTCCTACCAGGAACAGCTACCCCATGGCTGTAGAGCTACCAGAGGAAACTACTTTGAGGAGGACAAGGTTGTTTGAAAAAAATGAAAACTTAGACAGGTAAAAAAAATCAGTCTCATTACTTTTCTCATACACATCGTAGAAGCGTTTGTGCAATCTTGCTTGGCAGCCTCAATGCGCCCCCCACCCCCACCCACTTCCACAGGCCTGATTGTGGCGAAACAGGTTTATTTTGCTCCGACTCGGAGCTGCCTCTACCACGGCGAAACAGGTCTACTTTGCTCCGCCTCACAGCTGCTTTACCAGGGCCTCTACCAGACCATGTAACGGCCTGGCTGAACAATGTCTCTCCTGGTGGAAGAGGAAGGAAAGAAAGTCATGTTCATCGACCTGTGCAAACGGGCATACTTACGCAGCCCCGAATGTACAGTTTTTCTGAAGCGAGAAAGAAGCTTGATGGTGGCGCCCTCTGTTCTCGAGCGTTATTTAGAAAAACACGCAATTATATACTGGGTGGGAATTTTTGTGACCGGGACTATAAGGGCCCTCCAACAAATTTGCGCCTTAAACCATAAAATTAAATACAGGAAACATACTACCAGTAAAGACAACAGACAAGCAAGACAGTATACTTTTCGTCAGTTTTTAGTTCTCAACATTTTTTCTCTCTGATCTTCCTACAGCTTTACACAGCGTGCTTCCCTTTCTGCGAAATTATCTATTAGCTCATCGAAGTTCGTCTCGTAGGCAGTTTTATTTTCAGTAGCTAGGATGGCAAGCCCAGATAATTATTTTCAGCTTACTGAAGCTTCGCTCAGAGCATGCAAATATCTTCGATAATGTGCAGTATATTCTTAAAGTTATACGAACATTAGGAAACGCTTCTTGTGAGTCATGCTTGCACAGATGTTGTAAAAAGTCGAATGCATTTGATGTTTCATTAAGTTTGGTTACTGGCTTTTTGAATACGGCGAGTTCCTGGCAAAAATCAGCTGCATTCAAGTATTTAGAATATTTTCGTGCAAGATGGGCTACATTTTTCTGCAGATCCTCAGTCGACATATGAAAAAATGCGTGGGCACTGAGGGAGGCGAAATTTTCATATAGACTCTTTGCGCTCTCTACCCTTCTTTCAATCTGTGTTAATATTTTGCCAAATACTACTTTTACATCTTAGGAAAACAGCCCAATCTAGTCTATTGTTCTTGATTCGACCTCGCAGAGTTCGGCGTAATGCCTTTTCTTTCTGGAAGTTTGTTTGATTTTGAGGATTTGCTCGATTTCCAACTTTTTTTGATACAGGTGTAGCTGCTTTGATCCAATGTTCTGTTGGTTTTTCTCACAATTCTTGTAGGATCTTTAACAAGACCTTGAGGTCTTGCACTGGCGCCACGGAACGCAAAATGATAATGTCCTTTTTTGTACATCTATGTATATCTATACTCTGCATACTACTGTGAAGTGTATGGCAGAGCTTACGTCCCATTGTACCAATTATTAGGGTTTCTTCCCATTCCATCCACGTATGGAGCGCGGGATGAATGATTGTGTGAATGCCTTTGATCGTGTAACAATTATTCCAATCTTATCCTCACCTGCCCTATGTGAGTGAAACCTAGGAGGCTGTAGTATATTCCTCGAGTCATCATTTAAAACCAATTTTTGAAACTTTGTTAATAGACTTTCTCGGGACAGTTTACGCCTATCTTCAAGAATTTTTCAGTTCAGTTCCCTCAGTATATTCATTTCACTCTCCCATGGATTAAACAAACCTGTGACCATTACTGCTGGCCGTCTTTGTATACACTCAGTATCCCCTATTAACTCTATCTGGTACGGATTCCATACAAGTGAGCAATATTCTAGAACCGATTGCACGACTAATTTGTAAGCAGTCTCCTTTGTAGACTGATTGCAGTTCCCCAGTATTCTACCAATAAACCAAAGTCTATCATCTGTTTTATCAACGACTGAGCCTATGCAATCATCCATTCCATATCCTTACAAAGTGTCGCACCCAGGTATTTCTATGAGTTGGTCGATTACAGTCCCAGTCCCAGAATACTACGTTTTTTTCGTGCACATTTTTATATTTCCGAACATTTAAAATAACTTGCCAATCTTTGCACCATGTTGAAATCTTATAATGATCTGAATATTTGTGTAGTTCGTTTCAGACAGTTCTTCATCATAGATAATTACATCACCTGCAAAAAGTCTGAGGGTACTATTAATATTGTCTTCAAGGTCATTAATATACAGCATGAACAGCAAGGGTTCCAACACACTTCCATGGGACACATCCGAAGTTACTTCTACATCTGAATATGACTCACCATCCAAGATAACATGCTGTGTCCTCCCTACCAAAAAGTCCTCAATCCAGTCAGGAATTTCACTTGATACCCCTTATGATCGTACTTTTGACAATGCGCGTAGGTGTAGCACTGACTCAAACGCTATTCGTAAATCAAGGAATACTGCGTCTGCCTGCCTGTCTTGATCCGAAGCTTTCAGTATGTCATGTGAGAAAAGTGCTAGTTGGGTTTCACATGATCGATGTTTTCGGAATCCATGCTGGTTGGCATTGAGGAGGTCATTTTGTCGATACCTTAATATGTCTGAGCTCAGAATATGTTCTAATAATCTACAACAAATCGATGTCAAGGATATTGGACGTTAGTTTTGTGGATCACTTCTACTACGCTCCTTGTAGACAAGCGTCGCCTGTATTCTTCTCCAAAAACTGGGCACTTTTTGTGCGAGGGACCTACAATAGATTATAGTTAGAAGAGGAGCTAATTAGAAGTGGGGCTAACTCAGCCGCAATTTCGGTATATAATCTGATAGGGATTCCATCGGGCCTTGGAGCTTTGTTCAGTTTTAACGATTTCAGATCTTTCTCAACACCACCGGCACTAATACTTATTTCATTCATCTTTTCAGTGGTATTTGTATTTCGACGTCCACTCTATTAATCTCTCGAAGAATAATAGCCCGAATAGTTACGTTGAAGATAAATTTAAAATCTGTCACCAGGTGTAGCAGATGAACTGCTTCGTGCGTAGACTCTGCGGCAAGAGGAGATTCTTCAGTTTCTAACAGAGCTTTGACAACTTACGGTAAATTATTTAATATAGCTGTAACAACTAGGTGTTTAGCCGACCGTCTTGTTTGACTGCATCCTTTTAAGTTGGTTTTCGTACACTTTTGCGTTATTTTCCACCACATCGTGGATGCCCAAATAGGCTAACTGCTTCTGATTACGATGACGCTGAATGCACGCCCACAAGATTTAAAGAATAAGCTAGACACGGTGCAAACTCTGCCAGCTAGTTTATTTCCACAACTCTGGACTGGCCTTCGTAATATATGCCGGCCATATTAGAGCCATTATCGTAAAATTGTCCACGAGGTCCAAAACATCAGCTTTTATTTTTTCTAGAATTCGCTGTGTGAAATACTCCTATTCTCCAGTCTTTCCGTCTACTTCTATGAAATCAATAAAGCTTCCTTTATTTCACATTCAGTTTCTGTTATTCTTATATAACGAATTACCTGGCTCATTTGTTCTGTGTGAGATACATATGGAGTGCAGTCAAACATGATGGTGAAGTAGTTAGTCTCCTTGATATCAGTGATAATAGTATTTCTAACTTAGTTTGCCATCAGGGTAAGGTCGGGTGTATAAATTTGTCTTACGCTTTCTGGTATGAGTTCGCAGTAGCATTTTCTCTACATTCGCAACACTTAACGACAACGAAAAACAACATTCAGCTGTTGGTTCTGTATTGACGCCATTACAAGTAATCTTGAAGAGCCCTGCTAGATGTATAGGTTGTAGAAGTATATATAAGTTTTTGTTTCAAATTATGTAATCGTTGTGTATCGTATGCAGTAAGCACTATCTACGCACGCTTTAGAAAATAAAATTGTTTGCCAAAAGAATCACCGTTCTGTGAGGAACAAACCATGGCACGAGAAACAGCGAAACAATTTGTGAAATTTTTTTAAGACCAATTTGGCAGACAGAATTAGAGTGCTTTGTTGTGTTGCGAGCTGCATATTTTACAGTAGCAGCAATGCAGATACCTGACAAATCCTTCGAATGAACGGGAGTATTTCCACTCAATCCGGTTGTCTTCACAGTACAGGACCTTGTTCCCTCAGACATCACAGGGAGAGTCAAATCATCGACAACTCAAAATGGCAAAGGAGTTTAACAGGAGGACACGGGCAAATGCTTCTCCTCAGTGACAGATGATTTGTCTGTGCAGTCACCAGGAAAAAACCAAGAACGTAACACAAATGAAGTTCAGGGCTCTGATGTACGAACAGGTGTAGGCCTATCCAGTATTTATCCGCTACCGAAACATGATCGACCCACACAAAGAAGAGAAGTAAAAAAAAAAAAAAAATAGTGAAAAATGCAACCTTAGATAAACAAGCTAAACCAAACGAAACCAAGAAGAGGCAAAATACCAGTACCAATAACGCAGAATCTCTAGGGCTAGTATGGACTTAACCGCGTCATCACCTTCAGGAACAACCAGGTCCAAATCCAAGGAGGAATCTGATGTTTTGAACTGCCCAGGGTGTGGTGAAGTCTACAAGTTATGAAGGACATGGTTAATTTTCTTGTGATTACAGCGTACTCTTTGACTACACGTCGCCTAATCTTACCAGACGATGCGGCTAAGACTACAAACGAGCAGTATCTTACGTATGTTGACATTTAAGGTTTATGTTAAAAGTCAAGCAGCTGTAACTGATATATGCTGTTCCCAAATAAACCAGCAATAATTTGCTATCAGGAAACCTCGTTTTAAGCTTCTCAACTGCTATATATGAGCGGTTATATACTAAGTGCGTACTCTTTCCCGACTTTCCCCTATATCGATGATGTCATTTTGTATTGTTTTTGAAAGACAGCATACCTGTTCTTTTTTTTACATGGTCTCCTTGAGAGTGGAACTGTATTTGGCGAGCAAATTAAGAAAATTTTTTTGGCTAGGCTGAGGAAAATTTTCAGCGATGACACTCGTTGTTTCTTTAGAACCTCGAAAAGGAATACAGTTTGTTGCAAGATACATGACAGTGTCCATTACAACATGTAAAATGTGTCTCCATTTTTCTTTCCCAGAGTGAATTAATCGCTCAGTGTTGCGATTGATGCCTTGAGACAATTTCATTTGCTGCCGACTGGTTTTCCATTTGATAAAACATAATTTGTGTGTTTATGACGCGTCATGCTCAGATAATCTTTCTGAAGACCCTCTGCACACAAAGCTGATGTAGAAGTGCTGGAGTATGGTTTGCAGACAGTATAGTAAATTGCATTTTCTATTTTCGAATAAACAAGCCAGGATCTTTTAACATTTTCTTTATTTTCCTTTGTTCCGAACCACATGTGATGTACAAATGCCTAACGCTGCATTCAGTAGACTTTAACTCTATGTTATTTGGATGTTTATCATTTAGTAATACGGCTTGTTTGCTGAAGAACAGGACTATTACAACGCTAAGGTACTATGCAATATGTCTTACTAGTTATTCCTGTTAATCATTTATTTCCACTACGGTAGTTAGTCAACGACATAGACAGCGATCGTCGCTTGACGTTCTAACCTTCGGGTTTATTCGGCTTAACTCATGTAGCCCCGTCCCCTTTTCTCTGCGGGAAAGACCATTTTTTTCTAAATGCAACAGGATTCCCCTGTCAGAGACGTCACGTACATTATACATGTAATGAAAAATCAACTTTGGATACTTTCAGGAATCAGCTCAGGGTGTGTTTCAAAACCACTGGGATGTGTTTCAAAATCAAATAAATACTCGTTAGAACAACGTGCGCTGTACTCTAAGCGCTTTGTGAAACAAGTGTTTCTTCTTCAAACATATGAATTTGGCCACCCTTGAAATTGCGCCAGGATCAGAACCCCCGGTTTGCCCACCATCGCCACCTTCAGAGCCGGGGCTGTACGTTAGGCCCGAAGATGTTGCTCAACCACCGTCCACTACAGCACCGGCATCTCCCACGTCCAGTGACACATCCGTTGCCACTGCACATACAACGCAGGCGCTACCCTGCGGCAGAAGTCAAGAGTGCGCAACTGTCCCCACAAATCGAAGAAATCATATGTTTTGGTAAACTCAGTAAATCGAGGCGATCGTTATGACAGACCTTTGCAAACACAATACATGGAAGTTAGCGGCTATCTAACATTCAGTAATTCTAATTGTTTAGTGGTTTCCTTACTTCTTTCATCATTCAGCTTCTCACGAAACTCCATTGTTAACTCGACAATGCACAACGTATGAAGGTATATAAATCAGCTGTGAAAATGACTTCAAAGAAATACAAATGTTTGGTTCACGCAGAAATGAATCATGTTACTAAGGCCGTGGAATGTAGAGTGAGAGAAAAGGATGTAGCGAAAACTTTCAGAATTACGCCATGCACGCTGTCGAGAGTCCTGAAACAAAAATGTCGGAGTGTCGAAAACATGTCATACGGAGGGAGGAGCGGACCAGGCAAGATGAATTCTTGCTACTTGAAGAATGCGCATTGAAATGACTTAGTCAATAAAGTACAGGGTTATTACAAATGATTGAAGCGATTTCACAGTTCTACAATAACTTTATTATTTGAGATATTTTCACAATTCTTTGCACACACATACAAAAACTCAAAAAGTTTTTTTAGGCATTCACAAATGTTCGATATGTGCCCCTTTAGTGATTCGGCAGACATCAAGACGATAATCAAGTTCCTCTCACACTCGGTGCAGCATGTCCCCATCAATGAGTTCGAAAGCATCGTTGATGCGAGCTCGCAGTTCTGGCACTTTTCTTGGTAGAGGAGGTTTAAACACTGAATCTTTCACATAACCCCACAGAAAGAAATCGCATGGGGTTAAGTCGGGAGAGCGTGGAGACCATGACACGAATTGCTGATCATGATCTCCACCACGACCGATCCATCGGTTTTCCAATCTCCTGTTTAAGAAATGCCGAACATCATGATGGAAGTGCGGTGGGGCACCATCCTGTTGAAAGATGAAGTCGGCGCTGTCGGTCTCCAGCTGTGGCATGAGCCAATTTTCCGCGGGCTACGCGTGAAAGTTGCCCGCGCGCGTTCAACCGTTTCTTCGGTCACTGCAGGCCGACCCGTTGATTTCCCCTTACAGAGGCATCCAGAAGCTTTAAACTGCGCATACCATCGCCGAATGGAGTTAGCAGTTGGTGGATCTTCGTTGAACTTCGTCCTGAAGTGTCGTTGCACTGTTATGACTGACTGATGTGAGTGCATTTCAAGCACGACATACGCTTTCTCGGCTCCTGTCGCCATTTTGTCTCACTGCGCTCTCGAGCGCTATGACAGCAGAAACCTGAAGTGCGGCTTCAGCCGAACAAAACTTTATGAGTTTTTCTACGTATCTGTAGTGTGTCGTGACCATATGTCAATGAATGGAGCTACAGTGAATTTATGAAATCGCTTCAATCATTTGTAATAGCACTGTAATGTGGATTGGGTATAGTATTTAGTACTGATACAGAGGTTTCCTTTATAAGTCCTAAGATTTTTTGATATCTGACGATGGCAGTAGCTGAAACGTGGTAATAAATAAAGAAAAGTTAATAAGTGGACTAGGCAGTTTTATCCACAATGATCACAGACTCACACACGAAATTCATTTCGTATGTAAATATTTTGCACAAGAAATTAATGCAATAAGAGATGGTGATTAGTGTACCAATAGTATCGACGTTACGAAGCTTGCATAGATTATGATGAACAAATTTTAACACTAAAAGGTCCGCCCCCGGTAGCTGAGTGGTCAGCGCGACAGGCTGTCAGTCCTAAGGGCCCGGATTCGATTCCCGGCTGGGTCGGAGATTTTCTCTGCTCAGGGACTGGGTGTTGTGTTGTCCTAATCATCATCTTTTCATCCCCATCGAGGCGCAAGTTGCCGAAGTGGCGTCAAATCGAAAGACCTGCATCAGGCGAACGGTCTATCCGACGGGAGGCCCTCGTCACACGACATTCCAACACTAAAAGGCTTTTGTACTCAAACTAACGTCACATATAATTACATACTATGAAGGAAAGCTAATCCAACGGCAATAGAGAGTTTTTTAAACCTCGTGAAGGAACAAGCGTGGCATGATGTTTACAGTGCCGATAAAATGGATCACAAAATAACGCTTTCCTTAACACATTTCTCATGCTCTTTGAGAGTTGCTTTCCATTACAACGTTCTAAACCGGGTACTGGCAGTAAAATGCAGCCTGGGTGGTTGACTAGTGGGATAAGGATATCATGTAGAACAAAGTGGGAATTACATCAAAATGTTAGACGTAGTCACAATCAAGTTACAGTAGCCCATTACAAACATTATTATAAGATACTTAAAAATTTTATTAGGAAGGCAAAGAGTATGTGGTACGGAAATAGAATAGCTAATTCACAAGTTAAAATTAAAACCATATGGTCAGTTGTGAAGGAAGTGTCTGGTCAGAGGCACAATATCGACGATATAAAGTCGGTTTGTAGTAAAAATATTTCTGTTACTGATAAATCATATGTATGTACAGTATTTAAAAATCATTTTCTGGGTATTGCTGGTGAATTAAATAAAAATTTAGTTTCTGCAGGGAATCATATAACTCTCTTTCCGAGACTGATGGCTGAAATACTCCTCTGTAATAATGACAATGGGCAGATTGAGTCAATAATCAAATCACTGAAGACGAAGGACTCTCATGGATGTGATTGAGTGCCTAGCAGAATATTTAAGTACTGTGTTGCACAGGTTAGCCCCATATTTAACAACATTTGTAATTTTTTCTTTAGGAATTTTTTCTTTAGGAGTGCGATTAAAGTACTCAGTAGTAAAACGGCTTTATAAAAAGGGAGAAAGGGATAATGTAGACAATTTTAAACATATTTCTATGCCATCAGTGTTTACTAAAGTTATTGAAAAGGCTGTGTATGTAAGGATAATTGATCATTTTAAATCACATAATTTGCTATCAAATGTACAGTTCGGCTTTAGAAGTCGTTTAACAACAGAAAATGATATATTCTCTTTTCTCTGTGGGGTACTGGATAGGTTAAACAAAAGGTTTCGAGAGCCAGGCATATTTTTTGATTTAACTAAGTCGTTTGATTGCGTTGATCACAAAATATTGCTCCAGAAGTTGGACCATTAGGAATACGGGGAGCAGCTGACAATTGGTTCACCTCTTACTTAAACAACAGACAGAAAAGGTCATTATTCACAGTGTTGAGAATGGCTGTGATGTGGGGCCTGAGTGGGGTGCGGTCAAATGGGGGTGGGGGGGGGGGACATGGATCAGTGTTGGGGCTACTCTTGTTCCTTATTTATATAAATGGTATATCCCCTCTAGTATTATGGGTAATTCTTAAATATTTCTGTTTGCTCTGCCTCGTGATGACTGGGTGTTGTGTGATGTCCTTAGGTTAGTTAGGTTTAAGCAGTTCTAAGTTCTAGGGGACTGATGACCATAGCTGTTAAGTCCCATAGTGCTCAGAGCCATTTCTGTTTACTGATGTTACTAGCTTGGTAGTAAAGTGTGTTGTGGGCAACATTGGCTCGGTTTCAAATAATACACTTCATGACATAAGTCGTAGAAAATAAACTAACGCTAAATCACAGTAAGACTCAGTTTTTACAGTATCCTTAACACACAATTCAACAAAATCCGACGTTTTAATTTCTCAGAATGGGCATATGATTAGTGAAACTGAACAGTTCTAATTTCTAGGTGTTCAGATGGATAGTAAAATGCCGTGGAAAGCCCACGTTCAAGATCTTGTTCAAATACTTAATGCTGCCATTTTTACCAATTCAGCGGTATCTGAAGAAAGTGATTGTTCGACACGAAAATTAGTCTACTTTGCTTATTTTCATTCGCTTATGTCGTATGGTATTTTATATTGGGTAACTCTTCCCCTTCTAAAAGGATATTTTTGGCTCAGAAACGAGCGGTTCGAGCAGTAAGTGGTGTAAGTTTGCGGACCTCTTGTCAACCCCTGTTCACTTGTCTGGGTACTTTGACATTGGCCTCTCAATATATATATTCCTTACTGTCGTTTCTTGTCAACAATATCAGCTTATTCCCAAGAATAAGCAGCTTTCACTCAGCTAATTCTCGGCAGAAATCCAACTACATTTGGATCGGACTTCCTTAACTCTTGTGCAAAAAGGTGTGCAGCATACTGCTGGAGCCATCTTCAATAAGCCACCACCAGAATTCAAAAATCTTAGCACTAATCCAGGGACTTTCAAACCGAAACTGAAGAGTTTCCTCGTGGGTCACTCCTTCTATTCTGCTGAGGAGTCCTTGAAAAATTAAGCTGATTCACATGTTATATTGTTGACTGCGTTTACTTAAACTTAGGGCTTGACTTTTTTTGGGTTCATAAACATTTTATTTTTATTTATTGTTACTTTTATGTTGTAATTTCATGTACTGACACGTTCCATGACCTTGGATATTTGTTCCTCAATTTGGTACTACGGAACTTGTCGTGTAAATAAAAATAAAAATAAAATTTTGATCACCTGCTGGTTGTCTTGTAGACTGTGTCACTAGGTCAATGCTCTAACTGTAGAAGCAAGAATGTCAACATGTGTGAAGCTTAGCATCGTAAGGATTAGTTTTTCTCATTCATTCTCACATCGTGTTCACTCCCCACTGTCATCCCTTGCAGCCAGGCGTTCGGGAGAAAAGAGCTCTATTTCAGATATATCTGAAAATAATGAGCCTTTCTCGACGCCAGACCAAGCGAGGTTGCGCAGTGGTTAGCACACTGGACTCGTATTCGAGAGGACAACAGGTCAAATCAGCGGTAGCCCATCTGGATTTAGGTTTTCTGTCATTTCCCTAAACTCGCTCCAGACAAATGCCGAAATGGTTCCTTTGGAGGAGAAAGGCCGCTTTCCTTTCTTATTCCCGAAACATTCCGAGCTTGTGCTCCGTCTCCAATGACTAATCTTCCTACCTTAGTTCAAAAGCCGGACGGTTTAACTGAAGTGTTTACTTTGGACCGTTTCAAGACTGACAGAGAGCAGGGGACCACTGCTGAGTCACGAAGGCCTGGAGCTGCTTGAGAGAAGGCTTACAACCATTCCCACTACGAACAAATAGGTTTATTGTTGGGTTGCAGCTTTCTTGACAACTTCTAAGTGCAGATAAACACTTGAAGAAATTCTCAGAGAAGTTCATAAGAAAACCGACTTGCAGCCCACTAGCCACTATTTCATGCGTTCGATCATTTTGTGCTGTAGTCCAAATGTTCACCGAGCGAGGTGGCGCAGTGGTTAGCACACTGGACTCGCATTCGGGAGGACGACGGTTCAATCCCGTCTCCGGCCATCCTGATTTAGGTTTTCCGTGATTTCCCTAAATCGTTTCAGGCAAACGCCGGGATGGTTCCTTTGAAAGGGCACGGCCGATTTCCTTCCCAATCCTTCCCTAACCCGAGCTTGCGCTCCGACTCCAATGACCTCGTTGTCGACGGGACGTTTAACACTAACCACCACCACCACCACCACCACCACCACCACCAAACGTTCATTCGTTGATGTGTTATGGGACAATATTCTGGGATAGCTCCTCGCTTAGGCAAACATGATTCATACAGTTATGTGTGGAGTTCACACCAGTACATCTTGTGCTTATCTCTTTAAGTAGCTGGGAATATTAAACGCAGCCTCACAGTACAATTATTCAGTTATGAAATTTGTTATCAAAAATCCATTGTAAGTTTGAGAGTAACAGAGATAATAACAAGTACAACACTAGAAGGGAAAATGATCTGATAAGTTTAACTTTGGCATAGAAAGGGGTTAAATAAGCAAGCTATAAAACTCTTTAACAGTCTACTAATGGAAATAAAATGTCTGAGTTTTTAAAAGTAGATTAAGGAGTTTTTTTCTTATCAACTCTTTCTGTACCATAGAAGAATTCTTGAGTAGAGATAATTAGTCATTAAAGGACAAATGTAAGTGCCCAACATCTATTTTTATTTAGTTATAGGCTACATAAGTGTTCTACGTTAGTTCCATTGATAAAGGGAGGTAATGACAGTGGCACGTAAAGTCCCCTCCGCCACACACCGTTGGGTGGGTTGCGGAGCAAAAATGTAGTAGATGTAGTAGTAGTAGATACTCCATATCAGAACGTTTATCATGAATCTTGGAACAAGTAACTAGTGATTTATGCAGTTGGTCTTGTTCGGACGTATGTCTTGGGTGGAGCTCCCTTCCTATGCTTGCAATGCCAGTATCGAGATTACGCTCCAGCCATGGAAGTGGTTCCCACTAATAAATAAATATCCATTTATACAAATTGTACCAAAACACAAAAAGAAACTCACCCCAAGAAGAATTTCCAGCTGTTTGGCCATGAAGAGACCGTTGGGATGCAGTGCTGGAGCAGCATTGAGAAAATCGAGTCGACAACGCCCTGTTGTTCTGTCCATGTGAATTGTGATCAGCTGCCTCAGGAAGATCCTGACATCAGAATCAACTTTATTGCCGACTACGCTCAACACCTTTTAATCAAGAAGAAATTATAATTACTTTATTACAAATGGAGTCATATTGCTCTCTTATCTCTCTTACTGCGATGTGCATCAATGTCTTGTGGATTTAAGGACTTCACTCACTTTATCTTTTATTCAAACACAGACAAGAAAAGAAGAAGAAACTCTAAGATTATCTTATGATTATTGATTTCACGATATCGCCAAATTACTTCGCTTGCAACACAATATTCGATACTTTTAATGATAAGCCATTACTTAGAACTTTACACTGTCTGCCTGAGGGAAATATGTTGCAAAAAAATTCTGTTTTAGCAGCTGAGAAGTAACTAAGTAATACATTTAGGTACCATTAACAGCTCGGACAGTAGAGTTTTTATAAAGTTTAAAGAGAAGCCAGAATACATACCTTCCCACCAACAGAGGACAAGAAGATATCCGTTTCTGAGCAGTGCATCATCATTGCAATTCTCTCCACTCGTGTTTTCCCAAGATTTCTTTGGACTAGTTCTGTGGAAAAAGCATAGATAACATAAACATGTCACTTTTATTGTAACTACACAACTGGCCATTAAAATTGCTACACCAAGAAGAAATGCAGATGATCAACGGGCATTCATTGGACAAATATATTATACTAGAACTGACATGTGATTACATTTTCACGCACTTTGGATGCATAGATCCTGAGAAATCAGTACCCAGAACAACCACCTCTGGCCGTAATAACGGCCTTGATACGCCTGCGCACTGAGTCAAACAGAGCTTGGATGGCCTGTACAGGTACAGCTACCGATGCAGCTTCAACACGATACCACAGTTCATAAAGAGTAGTGACTGGCGTGAGCCAGTTGCTCGGCCATCATTGACCAGACGTTTTCAATTGGTGAGAGATCTGGAGAATGTACTGGCCAGGGCAGCAGTCGAACATTTTCTGTATCCAGAAAGGCCCGTACAGGACCTGCAACATGCGGTCGTGCATTATCCTGCTGAAATGTAGGGTTTCGCAGGGATCGAATGAAGGGCAGAGCCACGGGTCGTAACACGTCTGAAATGTAACGTCCACTGTTTAAAGTGCCGTCAATGCGAACAAGAGGTGACCGAGACGTGTAACCAACGGCACCCCATACCATCACGCCGGGTGATACGCCAGTATGGCGATGACGAATACACGCTTCCAATGTGCGTTCACCGCGATGTCGCCAAACACGGATGCGACCATCATGATGCTGTAAACATAACCTGGATTCATCCGAAAAAATGACGTTTTGCCATTCGTGCACCCAGGTTCGTCGTTGAGCACACCATCGCAGGCGCTCCTGTCTGTGATGCAGCGTCAAGGGTAACCGCAGCCATGGTCTCCGAGCTGATAGTCCATGCTGCTGCAAACGTCGTCGAACTGTTCTTGCAGATGGTTGTTGTCTTGCAAACGTCCCCATCTGTTGACTCAGGGATCGAGACGTGGCTGTACGATCCGTTACAGCCATGCGGATAAGATGCCTGTCATCTCGACTGCTAGTGATATTAGGCCTTTGGGATCCAGCACGGCGTTCCGTATTACCCTCCTGAACCCACCGATTCCATATTCTGCTAACAGTCATTGGATCTCGACCAACGCGAGCAGCAATGTCGCGATACGATAAACCGCAATCGCGATGGGCTACAATCCGACCTTTATCAAAATCGGAAACGTGATGGTACGCATTTCTCCTCCTTACACGAGGCATCACAAGAACGTTTCACCAGGCAACTCCGGTCAACTGCTGTTCGTGTATGAGAAATCGGTTGGAAACTACCCTCATGTCAGCACGTTGTAGGTGTCGCCACTGGCGTCAACTTTGCGTGAATGCTCTGAAAAGCTAATCATTTGCATATCACAGCATCTTCTTCCTGTCGTTTAAATGTCGCGTCTGTAGCACGTCATCTTCGTGGTGTGGCAATTCTAATGGCCGGTAGTGTATGTGTGAAATATAAAGCGAATTTTATGGATTACACAAGAACAGCTGCGAAGAGGGATAACAACGAAGACAGACCGGAATTCACGTGTGTAGTGTTATTTCTGTACAAGGAAATACATGGCGTTACGTAAGCTTGATACAGACACATTACAGGAGTTGGACAAAAATACAGAAAAACAGCGAGAAATGGACGCTAGAACGTAAATGCAGATGCTAGCCAAGCCTGCAGGTTGCGCTATTGTGTTTGGACACAAGTGGGTCCCGTGCAATGTCCTCTATACGCTACACGTGTCAGCCGTGGTCAGAACAATGTTATGTGTAGTTGCAGTGCATTCGCTACGTTAACGTGGGCAAATCGTCGGTCCACGTACGGTGGGTACCTCCGTCACCAAGATAGCCAAAGTATTTGGTGTTACAAGAGGCACCGTATCACAGATTTATGCCTTATGCAGGGAAAGCAGAAAAACATCATCAGCTAAGTCATAGTGCGAACGGAAATGCATGTTAAGTGATCGAGACAGACGGTCATTGAGCAGGATTGTGACAAAAATAAGAGGACGTCAGCTGCAGAAGTCACTGCAGAACTGAATGTCGTTTTTGTCATTCCCGTCAGTACCAAAGCAACGCGAAGGGAGCTCTCTTTGGAGAGAAGTGTGTGTGGCTGCAAACCACCTCTATCATTATCACCTGAAATTGCTCCTGTTCTGCAGGAAGAATGGTATGATTCCCATGAAAACCATACAGGATCTGCATTTATCCTTTCCAAGACGACTGGAGCTCGTTTTGAATACTAACCATTTTCCTACACCGTTTTAGGCATGATAATGAGTCGTGTTTCTTATGTTTCCACGATTTTGTCAAATCCCTGTATGTCAACCATAGAATTACTAAAGGAATGAGACTGTTTGGAGGTGCATATCATAAACTTCACGAAATACCTGCACGGATTCATTTTCTGGCGTGGACTAATCGTAATCAAGAGACACGACGCTAAATGACTGGAATCTTTCTTACGCTTCCAGTGGCTTCATGTGGTAGAATGACGTACAACCTGAATAGCGCATGTCTAAATAGCTGCTTATACTTACAAGGTGAGAATTTAAGGAGATGGGACCTGGATAAATTGACTAAACCAGAGGTTGTACAGAGTTTCAGGGAAAGCGTAAGGGAACAAATGGTACGAATGGGGGAAAGAAGTACAGTAGAAGAGGAATGGGTAGCTTTGAGGGATGAAGTAGTGAAGGCAGCAGAGGATCAAGTAGGTAAAAAGACGAGGGCTAGTAGAAATCCTTGGGTAACAGAAGAAATATTGAATTTAATTGATGAAAGGAGAAAATATAAAAATGCAGTAAATGAAGCAGGCAAAAAGGAATACAAACGTCTCAAAAATGAGATCGACAGGAAGTGAAAAATGGCTGAGCAGGGATGGCTAGTGGATAAATGTAAGAATGTAGAGGCTTATCTCACTAGGGGTAAGATAGATACTGCCTACAGGAAAATTAAAGAGACCTTTGGAGGAAAGAGAACCACTTGTATGAATATTAAGAACTCAGATGGAAACCCAATTCTAAGCAAAGAAGGGAAAGCAGAAAGGTGGAAGGAGTACATAGAGGGTCTATACAAGGGCGATGTACTTGAGGACAATATTATGGAAATGGAAGAGGATGTAGATGAAGATGAAATGTGAGATATGATACTCCGTGAAGAGTTTGACAGAGCACTGAAAGACCTGTGTCAAAACAAGGCCCCGGGAGTAGACAACATTCCATTAGAACTACTGACGGCCTTGGGAGAGCCAGTTCTGACAAAACTCTACCATTTGGTGAGCAAGATGTATGAGACAGGCAAAATACCCTCAGACTTCAAGAAGAATATAATAATTCCAATCCCAAAGAAAGCAGGTGTTGACATATGCAAAAATTACCGAACTATCAGTTTAATAAGTCACGGCTCTAAAATACTAACGCGAATTCTTTACAGACGAATGGAAAAACTAGTAGAAGCCGACCTCAGGGAAGATCAGTTTGGATTCCGTAGAAATATTGGAACACGTGAGGCAATAGTGACCCTACGACTTATCTTAGAAGCTAGATCAAGGAAAAGCAAACCTACGTTTCTAGCATTTGTAGACTTAGAGAAAGCTTTTGACAATGTTGACTGGAATACTCTCTTTCAAATTCTGAAGGTGGTAGGGGTAAAATATAGGGAGCGAAAGGCTATTTACAATTTGTATAGAAACCAAATGGCAGTTATAAGAGTTGAGGGGCATGAAAGGCAAGCGGTGGTTGGGAAGGGAGTGAAACAGGGTTGTAGCCTCTCCTCGATGTTATTCAATCTGTATATTGAGCAAGCAGTGAAGGAAACAAAAGAAAAATTTGGAGTAGGTTCAAAGGTTCAAATGGCTCTGAGCACTATGGGACTTAACATCTGAGGTCATCAGTCCCCTAGAACTTAGAACTACTTAAACCTAACTAACCCAAGGACATCACACACATCCATGCCCGAGGCAGGATTCGAACCTGCGACCGTAGCGGTCGCGCGGTTCGAGACTGACGCGCCTAGAACCGCTCGGCCACACTGGCCGGCTTGGAGTAGGTATTAAAATCCATGGAGAAAAAATAAAAACTTTGAGGTTCGCCGATGACATTGTAATTCTGTCAGAGACAGCAAAGGCCTTGGAAGAGCAGTTGAACGGAATGGATAGTGTCTTGAAAGGAGGATATAAGATGAACATTAACAAAAGCAAAACGAGGATAATGGAATGTAGTCGAATTAAGTCGGGTGATGTTGAAGGAATTTGATTAGGAAATGAGACACTTAAAATAGTAAAGGAGTTTTGCTATTTGGGGAGCAAAATAACTGATGATGGTCGAAGTAGAGAGGATATAAAATGTAGACTGGCAATGGGAAGGAAAGCGTTTCTGAAGAAGAGAAATTTGTTAACGTCGAGTATAGATTTATGTGTCAGGAAGTCGTTCCTGAAAGTATTTGTATGGAGTGTAGCAATGTATGGAAGTGAAACATGGACGGTAAATAGTTTAGACAAGAAGAGAATAGAAGCTTTCGAAATGTGGTGCTACAGAAGAATGCTGAAGATTAGATGGGTAGATCACATAACTAATGAGGAGGTATTGAATAGATTTGGGGAGAAGAGGAGTTTGTGGCACAACATGACTAGAAGTAGGGATAAATCGGTAGGACATGTTCTAAGGCATCAAGGAATCACCAATTTAGTACTGGAGAGCAGCGTGGAGGGTAAAAATCGTAGAGGGAGACCAAGAGATGAATAGACTAAGCAGATTGAGAAGGCTGTAGGCTGCAGTAGGTACTGGGAGATGAAGAAGCTTGCACAGGATAGAGTGGCATGGAGAGCTGCATCAAACCAGTCTCAGGACTGAAGACCACAACAACAACAACTTGATAATTACGCCTAAAGAATTGCAGTGAGTGGCAGCAATCACAAAAATTCCTGTAAGTTAGAGAATAATAAAATACACATAGAAGAAATTGTGTGCTGTAGACGTTTCAGTTGAAAGACATATCAGTCGAATACCATGTAGAAAGACATAGTTACCGTACATAATTATTCCTTACTGTCTATTGTGTTTGTCCCACAGAACAGTTTTAGAAGTTTTCTGCAGCTACGTCGATTTCGTTCTTCAGTGTTATGGTGAACAGATGTCATATGGATTTCTATGAGTCGAGTTTGACGAACATTGGTACATTGTCTCAGCAATTATCACTTATAGCGTGCGGCTGACGTAATATTACGGCGCTTGCGGGCAATGGGAATATGCGGCGAACACAATACTACGTCACGTCAATTATGATAATTCTCCACGGTGTCAAACGTATATTTACGGCTCCCGCAAACGTCTGTCAAATCCGCATGATTAATAGATTTTGTTAGATGGAAAAACTTGTCGTTTTTGAAATATTTTTTATCGTCTCCGGTTTTTTAGACGTTAGCTGATGTTCAAGTTCTCTCTGTGTCGTGTGTTTTGTGTACGCTTGTATTGATTTTGTGTACAAACTATGCAGTAAAGAGAAGAAACGTCTATAGCAAATGATTTACAGAGTCCTTGCCGATTATGCAGATGAAATACCTGATGATGGGATTTTCTCTGCCTCGTGATGACTGGGTATTGTGTGATGTCCTTAGGTTAGTTAGGTTTAAGTAGTTCTAAGTTCTAGGGGACTGATGACCATAGATGTTAAGTCCCATAGTGCTCAGAGCCATTTTTGAACCTGATGATGGTTCAAATTTCACATTTACCGTGTTGTTTTCGCAGACTGTTGTTATGAAAGGTTCACCTGCTTGTATGAAAAGTTCGCCTGCTTGTAAATCAGGAAATCAATTCAAGCATATGGTTCCTGTGAGTGTGATGTTTCAATTTGTATCACACTGTACCAACAACGAATGCAAAATTTTGCATTGTTCTTGTGTTTTGTGTGTTCCTTTAGATTTAAACTGGCTTCAAAAGAAATTTAAACAAAAAGATCGCCTGTTTACTTCCCGAGGTAGTATTTGAATAACAGAAGTCCTTCTCAGTTTTTATCTATGATTATTATTTAAACTGAAATATCATTTGTGAATTCAGATTTAACAGTAGCAATGCCAAAATATGTATATTTAAAGTAGAAAGTCTAATAAACCTAAAAAAGTTTTGAAATTACAACTATATATTTCTACACACGAGTTACTACTTCCAAAAAACGACGTATGCCGATGTCCAAAATAAAATCAACAAATCACTTTTTCCCCATTCTATGTCTAATTCACGATACAATCATAGCAATTGTCAACAGATGTCCGTACGATCGTGTTCTGCACGGAAGATGGCATTCTGGTCAACGGACAACCACACCGACGATGACGTCAGGTCACCTATCAACCGGGACAGTGTTTGCCGGGTAGTCGTACATCCACAATCGCTGTGTACACAGTCACAGATGGTGCAGTATGGCACAGAGAAGACGCCTTCAGGGCTGTCTGCGGTGGAATGCTATGGGAAGAGTGGAAGCAGGAAAATCGCAAACTGATGTGGCACGGTGGCTTAATGTGAATCGTTCTGTTGTTTTTCGGATGTGGCGACATTTTATAGAGATCTCAACTGTATCCCGAAGACCAAGGCGGGGCCGACCACGTGCAACATCAGAAAGAGAGAACGTTATTTGGCTGTTAAGGGGCTCCGGAACGCCCTATACTTGCAATGTTAAAATAACGCTTATAAATTACATCTTTCCTCACAAAGTATTTGAGGTAGGAAGTTGAAGTTTTTACAGATTATTTATTGGAATATGGGCTACAACTTAACACAGGGATTTTACAAAATTTTAGTTCAGTTATTAAAGATGATTTTTTTTCAATTGTAATGAAAATTCACAACATTTTTTTGCAATTTTTTATTTATATATTCAAAAATATACAGGTTTTTGGAAAAAGGCTGTGTTAAAGTATGCAGAGGGTACTATGTAACATTTACTGAAAGTTTGAAACAAATATGTTTGGAAGATCCTTAGAAAACATGTAATTAGTATGAGAAAATAAAAGTTTTGGGAATCGAGCGACAAAGATTGGATTAACTTTTTAGTGCATTCCAGGTCCATGGGATGAATTATCTTCATCCTCTGCAAACTCCTCCTCCAGCTTCCTTTTGTTCCTCCCCCTGTTTACGCTTGCTTGTATTTCTAGACTCTTTACAGCCCTGTCTGCAGCCCGAAGGCGTTCCTTGTCTAAAGCAAGCATCGCTCGTTGTTGTGTTCGTAGATTTTGCAACCATTTTCTTCAGTTTCAGTTACTGCAACACTGTTCCAAAAGGTGGTCATGTATGAACAATTATCACATTTCAGTTGTATTTCACTAGCAAGTCCTACGTGCTTTATTATGGAGAGTTCCAGACCAACTTCACTATAATGAATACATCTTACACAGTTTGAAAAAATTCCTTTGAGAACCGACATATCAAATATTTCATTCACATCCGATTCGCCCACAAAACATTCATAGTTTTCACTCATTGAACCAAGCTTCTTCTGTGAAGTATTTTCTTTCCCACTTTGACTGCTATGGGCAGGTGTACTTGAGAGGTTAGGTTCACTCACTTGGTTATCGTCTTTATTGTTTACAGTAATAACACATACCTTTGGCTTTCCAACATTTCTCCTTTTCTTAAAAGCCTTCAGAGGATTTCTAATAACTTTACTTTTACTCATTATTATACTTCAACAAAACAGAGACTCAAGAAACAGAATTAATTACGAATATTTTCGAGATAACGACAGAGTAAATAAACATGAAACAATCGACAATCACACCAGCGATATATATTGAACCATCACAGGTTAGCCAGAACACATACTTTATCTCACATCACTAAAATGTACCTGATGAACACGGACGTTAATAATAACACCATTTGACAGCAGTTTAACAGCGCCACAGTGGGTCACGCCCATGTAGAACACATTTCAAAAAAAATTTAAAAATGGTTGTAGTCTTCGGAATTGAATAAATTATATATCTATTAAAAGGTAATAGTCTGCAGATTCAGAAAACGCAAAAAAGTAAAAATTGAACTTTTCATGATTTTGAGCCTTTCCGGAGCCCCTTAAGGGCACTACGTTACCGCCTTAGTACTGCGCAGCAACTGGCATCTGATCTCGCAGCTTCCACTGGAAGTGTTGTATCGAGGCAAACGGTGTACAGAAGACTTCGGCAGAGTGGCCTTTATTGTCGGAGACATACTGTATGTGTACCTCTGACGCGTCTCCATAGAAGGGAACGTCTAGAATGGAGCCATTAACATGCCGCCTGGACGGTCGAACAGCGGGCCAATGTTTCTTTCACCGATGAGTCACGATTTTGTCTGGACAATGATTCTCGACGCATTCGCATCTGCAGGGATCGTGGTGCACGATTTCGGGACCGAAACATTGTGGAAAGAGACTGATACCGAGTATGATCCCTAATGGTGTGGGCAGGGATTATGTTGACCACTCGAACACATCTTCGTGAAATTGTACTCTTAAATCGGCAAGGTTTAATTGCTGTCAGGTATCGTGACGAGATCTTGGGAACTCATGTGCGGTTTTTGCGAGGTGCTGGGGGGCCCAGACTTCGCATTGCTGGACGATAATACTCGACCCCATAGAGTACGCGTAGTTGATGTTTTCTTGGGAACGGAAGATACCGCACGCATGGCGTGGTCTGCTCCCTCTCCAGATTTGAATACCACAGAACACGTCTGGGATGCACTAGGGACACGGGTTGCATCATGTCAGCATCCACCAACCACTCTCCAAGATTTGCGAGCAGCGCTGCAGGAAAAATTGGCGTTATTGCCTCAACATGACATTGATGACATACACAGCACGCTCTGTCGCTTGTCAGGCCGGTATTGGTGCCAGAAGTGGTCACACCTCATAGTGAACGCTTTAACCAGTTGTCGGAATGTTTGTGTAAATCCGCCAAGTTGGATAAAACGAGGAACATTTTTGTCTACCGTCATGCGTGTTGCAGCTATTTACGTTCTGTATTCCTTATACCGTTTCTGCTTTACTATCACCTGGTTATACTGTTTTGTGGCAAAATAAACGCAATCTTGCCAAATTTTGGTTTATTGCTTCAATTTTGGACACCTGTGTATTTCAGCCAGTTCAAATGTAATGGCAGCTACGTACAAGACTAGAATCCTAAGTGTTAAAATAATGACGAATGATTTAAGTTGCGATAATGAAATTGATGCAAGGGAACCCTAACAAATGTGTGTAACAAGCTGACCAGACAGACTGTTAGACATGCCCTTGGAAGAGTATACTGGTCGCTTTGGAGCAATGTTGATGGTGTAGAACCAGCACCAGGTGGCCACGTGTCCCTTCATCACTGATGTAAGTCAAGGAAGTGAGGCTGTATGTACGTAATAGTCGGTTGTACAGAATCACTGCAGTAACCGGGGCCGACGTGGGGATGTGACAGAATGGCAGAAAGGAGCTATCGCGTTTAAACGTGTCTGTGACCACGCCGTGAATGAAGTTGTCGGGTTTGTGGGTGTATCAACGCAAGATGTCCAGCGTGTCTACAAGGAATGGTGCAGACCTGGCTGCCATTTAATATGGTGTAAGAACAGTTGTCGTAAAAAAGTCCTGACCGACAAGGACTGAAGATGAGCGTCACACACTGTCATTGGTTTGAAACCGGACAGGAACTGCTGCTGTCAGCGAATGTAATACATCTCAACACTTTCCCTAGCGAACAAAACGAACGCAATGGGCATATAATGTCGGATACTTCGTAAAGCCACTATTCGTAGCGGGGACAAAAAGCTGCACATATAAAAAGCGCAAAACAACACAGAAACTGGACAGGAGCTGTTTATTCAGTGGCTAGAATAACATTAATGCACACAGTAATATATCAGTTTGATACAGTGACCTTTAATTTCATGGATTTCATGATATAATTTGATGGAAACCTTTATCAGTATATCTATGTGAGTTTTGGTACCCATATTTCATGTGCAATCGGGCCGCCCTTGTTTAACTCAGATATTTAATTAGTTATCCATTACGTGACTTCACTTTTTCATTCGCTTGGTCTCTTGGGCGTCGATCTGTTCACTGTATAGGTCACTGGGTTCAGATCTCACAGCGTCATTAGTGCTCAACTGACACCTCACACTAGCTAGTACTACACCCTTTTCATTCAGCTCATGGAGACGACGTTCTGTAGCGTGCGTGCCATAAGATACCGAAAACGTTGAAGAATCATGCTAGCCCATTGGCGCTCAAGCGGCCGCCCGCAGCAAGCTGGTCGGAGCTAGGTTGAAGGCAAGCTTACTGTAAGTGAAGGGCCAAGTGCGCTCAATGCGCAGCTCACGCAAATTGCGAACGTAATTGTGTTTTGAGTCGTGGTTTGTATTAACAAACACTAGCAACAAAAATCGCAACACGAAAAAACAATTAATATACAGTAATGAAACTTCGGAAATACAATTGTCTAGGTAGCATATTTAAGTGATTGATATTGCAAGATAGGTCAATGTAAGCGTAAGGAAAGCCATTGCAGATATGAAATGCTGGTACACTAATAACCGGCCTCACTGCCACAATGTTGAATAGAAGCATGCAAATGTGCATCCGTTCTGTTGTACAGCCGGATGTCAGTTTGTCGGATGGAGTTCAATGCCTGCTGCACTTGGTGGGTCAATACATGCACAGTTAATGCTTTTTGTCGATGACGCTGGAGTTGCTGTCCGTTGATGTCACATATTTGCTCCATTGGAGACAGATCTCGTGATCGAGCAGGCCAAGGCAACATGTCGACACTGTAGAGCATGTTGGGTTAAACAGCGGTATGTGGGCGAGCGTTATCCTGCTGGAAAACACCCCCCTGGAATGGTGTTCATGAGTGGGAGCAGAACAGGTCGAACCACCAGAGTGACGAACAGCTTTGCAACCAGAGAGCGTGGGATAATCAGGAGAGTGCTCCTGTTGTCGTATGAAATCACACTCCAGACTATAACTCTAGGTGTAGGTCCAGTGTGTCTAGCATGCAGACAGATTGAGTGCTTGTCCTCAAGTGGCCTCCTTTAAGCAGCACACGGCCATCGCTGGCACCGGAATAGAACCAGCTTTCATCAAAAAACACATCAGACCTTCACCCTGCCCACTGATGTCGCAAATGGTGGTGGTTCAGGGTTAGTGGAATACATGTTCAGGGCATCTGGCTCCCAGAAGTAACAGGTTTATAACAGCTGGTTGTGTCACTTTTCTGTCAATTACTGCTCAAATTGTTGCTACAGAGCCGGCCGTTGTGACCGTGCGGTTAAAGGCGCTTCAGTCTGGAACCGCGTGACCGCTACGGTCGCAGGTTCGAATCCTGCCTCGGGCGTGGATGTGCGTGATGTCCTTAGGTTAGTTAGGTTTAATTAGTTGTAAGTTCTAGGCGACTGATGACCTCAGAAGTTAAGTCGCATAGTGCTCAGAGCCATTTGAACCATTTTTGTTGCTACAGATGCAGTACGACGCGACCCTGTCGGTGGTGACACATGGCCGTCCGGAGCCCGGTCTTCAAAAAAAATGGTTCAAATGGCTCTGAGCACTATGGGACTCAACAGCTGTGGTCATAAGTCCTCTAGAACTTAGAACTACTTAAACCTAACTAACCTAAGGACATCACACACATCCATGCCCGAGGCAGGATTCGAACCTGCGACCGCAGCGGTCGTGCGGTTCCAGACTGTAGCGCCTTTAACCGCTCGGTCACTCCGGCCGGCGCCCGGTCTTCTTGCGACCATGTATTCTCGTGACCACCGCTGGCTGCAGTCGT
This sequence comes from Schistocerca serialis cubense, assembly GCF_023864345.2. Taxonomy (NCBI): domain Eukaryota; kingdom Metazoa; phylum Arthropoda; class Insecta; order Orthoptera; family Acrididae; genus Schistocerca; species Schistocerca serialis. Next base: position 327,861,781 of record NC_064641.1, on the reverse strand, counting down.
GTGCAGTGACTACATTCTTGCCAAGTCTTCCTGCAGTATCGCAGAAGGAACATCCAGTTCCTCGTAGCCCTATTACACAACTCGTTCAAACTCAGTGGGAGTTGATAATGGCATCTTTGTTGCCTTAAACGCATTCTCGACTAAAATCAACTCACCACGTCTAATGTCAAAAGTAACTAAGGCTCATGGCCGTTAGAGCGTGTATTTAAAGCAAACCTGATTTGCATCTTCGCTGTGGCGCTACTAGCGCCACTCTCACGCGACTGGCGCGAAATTTGAATAGCTATCATCTTTCAGACGCGGAAACACGCCTAACGGCTTTCGTTTGCGTCGCACAACTCCTGTTCGGTCTTTCTTTTTTTTCCTACGGTGTACTTCTCGTTGTTCTTTCATTAACTTCCATATTGGTTTTCGCGTACTCACGTAGTATGTGGTCCAATGAGGCGGCGTCATACTTGTAGGAGACGACAGTGGCGTCAGTCCTGACGCACTCCGAGATGGCAGCGAGATGAGGTGCCCTACTGGACGCCAGCACCATGCTGCGCACCTGGTCCGGCCGGCCAGAGAGCATCGTTAGCAGCTGTGACTACGATGGAAGGAAAACCCTGTAACATGCGTGCATAACATCAATTGAATTAGAAGTCCAGCAATAAGTAATCTGTAGCCATAATCTTAGCTTTCGAGTTATCTTATGAAAAATGAAATTCTGGAAGGAATTTAATGCAAGTGCGATTAACATGAGGTAGGAAATTGGTTTCTCATATCCGTTCAGCCGGATTCTTGAGCAACTAGTCCGCGAATGGCGCAAAGAACTGAGCACTAATAAGATCTGGAACTGAGTCACGCTTCACTACATAGAAATGAACCTACAACTCTGCTTTTGTAGATGATATGCTATTTTTTTTTGGGCTGTGTAGATGTGGCTGTTGAACAAATCAACCAAATTAAGACACAAACGGAAAGCAGGGCATCTCTGTCTCTTTAGAAAAATTGGGTTAATAAGGAATTTCCAAGAGGCATTAAATACGCTTTGATTAGTTCGAGTAAAAACAAGGAAAGTAAGGTAAACCAAATATGTAGATGACTGACTTGACTAAATGTCACATATGAGGCCTTGGCCTCACACAGATATAAAATGGATCTGTCTTACTAGCTAATTAAGGGCATCTCTAATGAAAAGTGCATGTCTTGGAATGCCAAGTTCAGACGCTATTGTTCTGTTACAAGACCATATGAAGACGAGAGTGCGAAAGTGTTAATCTCGTCTCCTGTGGCTATGATCTAGTCTTTGTGTGCTGGATTCTGTAGGTATATTGATACTGGTCGAAGCAGTCATGGGATAGGACAAGGCACAGTGACGCTTCCTCTGGAAAATATTATATATGAGAATACTGCAACGAAAATACCGCTTTTGTGTTTTTTTCGTTATTTATCTGACAGATAAATGTGGGAGGCCCCCGGGATTTTGGTGGGTGAAGGTGGGGGTGGGACGAGGGAAAACATTATTTCTCTACATGTATTTTTCTCCTTTATTCAGTTGTGTTTTTTTTTTTTTTTAAGATCGAAGTTTTCGCCGAACTGTACTGAGCTACCGTACAAGCACTTACGGTCAATGTTGCTAGCGACGCTTTTGTTATTTAATAAATTTAAAATCATATAAAAACGACACGATTTTATAGAATGTCCAATTTTTTTGGGGCAGTGTCCCCATGCAACACAAAGCACTCGTTGACAAAACTGTAAGTTTTCGTGACGCTTTACGTTGCTGCCAATCTACGGAAGCCGGCACTGATCGGCGCTGCAGTAGCTATTACGCATGATTCTGATTATTGTTTGACTTGAGCTGTGGCCTCAATTTAATTTCCTATCAGTTTCCAGAATGAGATTTTCACTCTGCAGCGGAGTGTGCGCTGATATGAAACTTCCTGGCAGATTAAAACTGTGTGCCCGACCGAGACTCGAACTCGGGACCTTTGCCTTTCGCGGGCAAGTGCTCTACCAACTGAGCTACCGAAGCACGACTCACGCCCAGTACTCACAGCTTTACTTCTGCAGTACCTCGTCTCCTACCTTCCAAACTTTACAGAAGCTCTCCTCCTTTCAGGAGTGCTAGTTCTGCTAGGTTCGCAGGAGAGCTTCCGTAAAGTTTGGAAGGTAGGAGACGAGGTACTGGCAGAAGTAAAGCTGTGAGTACCGGGCGTGAGTCGTGCTTCGGTAGCTCAGTTGGTAGAGCACTTGCCCGCGAAAGGCAAAGGTCCCGAGTTCGAGTCTCGGTCGGGCACACAGTTTCAATCTGCCAGGAAGTTCCTATCAGTTTCATTGCTACAAATAAGTACCACACGTGAACATGAACGTCGCTTTAAAGTACTTTTACGAAAAATTGTTACTTGCATGCGTCATTTCCTTCTCAGCAAGTTGTCAGAATGTTGCGCAATCTGCACATATTGTCAGCACTGTTGATGTTTCCCGCACAACATTCTTCGTCCTGCGGTCACTGTAGTGCTTCCACATCGTCCGCCACGCTGGCCTCTAACACGACTCAAGAAAAACTGGACAAGCTTTATAACCTATCTGCTTCTAACTATCGAAATAAATTTCAGAACGCAAACTGTTAATCAACTGTGGTGATGACTGAACAGCGCTATCGCCAAATTAAACGATAAATCCCCATGTCCAGCGTGTGACGGGTTTGTCAGCAATAATTAGGCCAATCATAACTTCTTTAGAGATTAAATATGTTTAATTATGCACTGAGAGAGTTTCTAAAACCCCTTTGGTGACAAGAATACTGGTAGCGTTGTTTCATTAATAGGCCTGCTGAAATTTCTTGCTGCTATCATAAAAATAGCGTTGGCAACAAAACTGACGGGTGTGGTTTTCGGTTGTTATCGTCAGCTTGCTGGTGTTCTACATGCAGTGTGTTTCGGATATAAGAGCTGTGCTTGTTCTAATTAATTCAGTGAACATTTGGAGTGACAGCAGTGTGCAAGTTGTAGTTTTTGCGAAAATGAGGCTTCTTTGCTTTTGCAAGTACTACAGGTATCTGTGAATCTGTTAGGCAATCCTGTTTATATTGTTTTTATTTTGAGATAGGCTACAAATTTTTCAAAAATAATTTATTAATACTATTTTCTACATTATTTAAAGCTTTCCTTATTTGTGCAAACATATTTCAGTAGGTATTTTAATTATTTATTTCCAGGATAGTGTTGGGTTTATATGCATAGCATATAAATCTGGTGCATACAAGTGATAAGAAAAACGTTAGAGCTGTGAAGAATTTGTGAAAGAGCTAGAGAAAATAAAACAACTAATAGATGGCTATTTTTACCAAAAGATAATCCAGTGTCGCATGTGTGTAATCCTTCGGTGTTAGCAGAAGCAGAGACTTGTTCCGAGCAGAAACCTAAACTAACAGCATCTGATGTAGGCATTTAGCCGCCTAACGCAGAAGAGGTAAGCGAACAAAAGTCTGAATCTGATGGATGTAGTGACTGTGGCTGGAATCCAAGTGATGCTGGGCAATGGCCATATCCATTTAGAGACAAAATTATTAGAAAGGGTTTTTTCAAATATTTACCTTTGCGTAGTCCAACAGTTTATAGACAAAGAAATTGGTTAGTGCGGAGTGACAGCCAGTTAAAAGCTCTTCTGTTGACCATGTTTACTAGTGCAGAATGATCACAACACGCCTGTTACATTTAGGTTGACTGCACGAAAGCAACTGATCGCGAGAATAGTTTGTCGCACAAAAATAATTATTTAGCATACATAGATTATGAACAAAGGCAAGCGGATAACACTGTGCGTTCCACGTTCCTGAAGATATTGCTGAAAGAAAGAGACTTATTACGCGAGCCGTTAAAAAGAATTTCAGATGTTACTGTCTTTTTAATCTCACGAAATTTGCGTTTTAGGCGAAGTAGTCAGCAATTAGGGCGCCAAATAATGGTTTTTTCTTGGGGTTTGCCGAGTTATTGGCTAAGTATGGCCCATTTTTATGGAGGGATACCATTAATATCAAAAGCTATCGGGAGAAACACACAGTGAGTTTCTACGAGGGTCAGTCAAAAAGTAATGCCTCCTATTTTTTTTTCTACGTTTAATTGTCAGGAAATTTAAATGCAGTTACATAGGTTGAAAACCACAACATTGAGGATCATTTTGTCATTTTTCAATGTAATCTCCGCCCATCTCTACAGTTTTGGTCCATCTTTGAACAAGGGCATGTATCTCAGCACGGTAAAAATCACAGCTCTGCTTCCTAAGCCATTGACGCACGGATGTTTTGACGGCCTCCTCATCTTCAAAATGAATCCCACGATGAGCTTCTTTTAGTGGCCCGAACAGATGGAAGCCTGATGGTGCCAGGTCAGGGCTGTATGGGGGATGAGGCAAAACTTCCCATCCAATTTTGACAATCTCGTCAGAGGTATGACGACTGGTGTGTGGTCTTGCATTGTCATGCAAAAGAAGAACATCTGCCATTGATTTTGTTGGGCGAACTCGCTGAAGACGTGCTTTAAGTTTGTTGAGGGTTGTGACGTATTGAACAGAATTTATTGTGCATCCCTGCTCCAAAAAATCAACCAGAATCACACCCTCTGTATCCCAGAAAACTGTTGCCATAACTTTCCCTGCCGATCGCACAGTTTTGAATTTTTTCTTCCTCGGCGAGCTTGTGTGACGCCACTCCATTGACTGCCTCTTTGATTCGGGTTCAAAAAAATGCACCCATGTTTCGTCCCCGGTCACAATTTTTTTCAGAAACTCATCTCCCTCCAAACGGAAGCGCTGCAAGTGTTGGGAGGTTATTGTTTTCCTTGCCTCTTTATTCTGATCGGTTAACATTCTTGGAACCCACCGTGCACAAACTTTTGAGTACCCCAATTGTTTAATAATCGTGATCACACTGCCTTTACTAAGAGAAATAATGCGACACACTTCATCTGCAGTCACCCGACGGTCACCACGAATGATGTCATCAACTTGCTGAATGTTGTGTGGAGTCACTGCACTCACCGGCCTGCCGCTCCGCTTTTCGTCAGTCAACGGTGTTTGCCCTTCAGCTTCCTTACAACGACGAACCCATCGTCTAACAGTGCTGACATCCACTGTCACAACACCATACACCTTCTTCAGTCTTTCATGAATGCGTATGGGCGTTTCACCTTCTGCATTCAAGAATTCAATCACACAACGCTGTCTCAAACGAACATCGATGTCGGCCATCTTACAAACTTCTGCTGTGCTGCCACCTGTTGACACAGAAAGTTACTACTGCAGTGGATTGCAGAAGAAGGTTTGAGGAATGGCGCCAAATTCAAATTTTTCACTTAACTTAATTTCTTTAAGTAGAAAAAAAATGGGAGGCATTACTTTTTGACCGACCCTCGTATGTTTATGTAGGGATAATATATTAAAGAAAATTTTAGAATCAAGGCAAGAAGTCCTGCTTTTCTTCATTTATTTGCAATGCTAATCCTGATGTGTCTAAAACCGAACAGAACATTCTGATTTTCAGGTATTTTTTCATAAAAACGAAAAGAAATGGAAAATTAATGAGGGGTTTCTGCAAAATTTTCATATGCAGAAAAAGACAGATGATGCAATTACTAATCCTACCATAGATGTATTTAACAAGCATGAAACCGATTTATTATCGTGGTCAGTGCTTTGTGCAGTGGGTCAAATATAACAAGGTAAATAAAAGGTGTGTAGTCAAAAATTAGAGACATTTATCCGCTGGCAACATTTACTCATCGTGCAGTTCATACTCTGAAATTAGTAGGGTTACATGGTACTAGAAACAATAAAGTACGTACATTCTTGAACCATCTGAACCAGCTGTACAGTTTTTCAGTGGAAGCCCACAGAGATTATTAAGATTATTAAAAACACTGGCGACCGATCTCTTCAGGGCCTATCTGAAAAACTAGATGGAGCGCAAGAACTGAGGCAGCGAAGCCTAAGGCTGAACAATTATCAGAAGTAATAAAAGCTTTGAAATACACAAAAAGTCAATGCAGTTTGTCTCAAGAAGGGGTAGCATAAGTAAATGCGCTGATCAATTATTTCTCCAAGTTTGAAACAATGAGTCTCTTGAATGTGGAAGGGGACATTTTGGACCATATAAATGTAAGAAGCTTGATTCTGCAGTCAAAAGATATTTCTCCTGATACTGAAATGAAAAATATCAATGCCGTAGTTAAGGACATAAGACCTCTCTGGCCTCAATCCTTAAGCAGAGCTAAAAAATGGCTACTAAATTAGGACCAAGCAGTTTTTTTTCTCAAAAAAGAGAGGAAAGAAACGGAAGATTTCCTTTGATAGATCTGATTCGGGTAATTGTGGAGCACTTAACACACTCCCAGATAACATCGAGGAACAACAGTTTCAAAAAGAAGTTTTTGCCATAATCAAAGACAAAACTGTTTCTCACCTGTATTTTCGCTAAGAAGAAATGAGAATCATTTTTGCAACTTTTGAAGTTATTGTCGGAATAAATACAATATAGAAACTAATTAGAATGTATCCTGATGATCTGAGTGATCATCTCACCAAAGAAATTCAAATGTTTAAGTCACTGTGCGCAGCTACCTCTCGTATTTGACAAAGACAACAGAATACAAATATGTTCTATTTCTTCTGAATGAAATTTATGAGCTGAGGTTATAACCTGTGTTTCCTGAACTTTGCATTGCACCCAGGATTTTCAGTATCCTACCAGTGACTGTTGCTAGGGGTGAAAGAGGATTTAGTAAATTGGCATTGATCAAACTTACTGACTGCTGACAGTTGGAAATAAATTACATGGCGTAGATTTGTGTTAGTGTGTCAAAAAGCTTTGTACTTCATGAATTATTATAAAGACAATTAAAAATACATGTTAGTTATTATCTAGCTTATGTTGCAATTAAATGACCTTGGAAAGTGCAAGTGTTAGTGTGGGTAACCTACCTTCAGCGACAGGGACCAATGACCTTGAACGTATGATGTCATCACCTGCTCTCCCCTTCTGGCTTTCTCCTCCCCCCTTCTCCCTCCAGACAATCACAGTGTAGTATTAAAATGAAACAACCAATCATCATCCAAGATGGTGAAACTAGCCCAGTTTTGCTAGAGGGAAATTTAAAATGCGTCTGTCCTATCTTCACCCAATCAAAAATAGAAGATGATGGAACACGCTCAAATGTGCTCTATGTTCCCACACCCACTCCCTATTCTCTCCAATAAATTATTGTGAGGTATTAAAACGATACACATAAATGGGACGAAGCTGCCTTACTTCATTTGAAAATGAAAGATAATTATGTACACTTACATACCTTTAGCGTGTCATAAAGTGATATAGTGGTCAAAGATATGTATTATTTACATAAAAATGTGTACGCATATATATCTCTGGCATCACACAAAAACGACTTAAGGTCAAATCTGAGGGCTTATATGCATGACTATCAGGCTGCCTTAGAGGAGCGCTACAGTATAAGATTACAGCAGAGATGTAAATAACAGCAGAAATCCAAGTAGGAACATTGATAGAGAGAAAAATGTACACACAAAACACGCACAGGACATCGCTAAATTACACTGCAAAAAATTTCCCCCATCCATCTGTGCTGCTACCAACACCACAATTGTGATAGGAATATGACAGGTACGTATTTTATTTTAAATAAATAAAATGCGAAGAGAACTCCTGTGGTCGTGCACACCTGTGCCACTGCCGCTGTTTCCTCTACTGCGATGTGCTCCTTTCTGGATCCGCTATACTTCTGTTGGTTGAGCCATTGGTCCGTCGTAGCGCTGCTACTGTCCGTTATGGCTCATACTGCTACTAACGCGCGCACGCGCGCGCGCGCGCGCGTGCGTTTGTGTGTGTGGACAACTATATAAACCATTTACCTCCAACCTTGCAACTGCAAGAACGGTGGTCCTCTCTCTCAAGTCAACATACCAGGCAGTTCAGGGACCAGTCAGGGACACTAGTCTTAAGACACGCACTCTTCTAATTTTATATAACTAGTCTCTTAGTCATTTACTAGAAATGATTAAACTTATCTGTTACTAGCCCCAAGTAAGGAAAAGTTGTATTTACATTTCGTTGCGCTGCTACCATCACTTAACATCTGTTCCTGTTACCGTGGAAACATTATATGTTGGTAACACCCATATTAACTCTATTCTCAACAAGTCGTTGGAAGTCCTCTGCAGAAATATTGAGCTATGCTGATTGAGCTATGCTGCGTCTATAACCATCTGCAATTGAGAAAGTGTTGCTAGTGCAGGATTTTGTGTACGAACTAACCTCTCAGTTATGTTCCATAAATGTCCAATGGGATTCATGTCGGACGATCTGGGAGGCCAAATCATTCACTCGAATTGTACAGACTGTTCTTCAAGCCAGTCGCGAACAATTTGGGCCTGATGACATGGCGTACTGTCAGCCGTAAAAATTCCACCGTTTTTGGGGAACATGATGTATATGAATGGCTGTAAGTGGTCATCACATACCCGAACATGTTAATACAGCCCACACCATTATGAAGCCGCCACCCTCTTGCACAATGCCTTGTTGACAGCCAGTGTCCAGGGCTTCTTGGGGTTTGCACCACACACGAATCCTACCATCAGCGCTTAACAACTGAAATCTGGACTCATCTGTTCAGGCCACGGTTCCAGTCGTCTAGCGTCCAAACGTTTTGGTCACGAGCCCAGGATAGGCACTGCAAGCGATGTTGTGCTGTTAGCAAAGGTACAGTGTGTAAAGTTTTAGATGGCTGACCTCTCCCTAGTTCTGAATCGGCAGAAGTCGGTAAACGTCGGGAGGCTTCGGGAGGCACGCAGTTTCGACTGCTGCCAACATTACGTAGCTGTGTTGTACAAGGTAGCCATTGTCGTCTGCTTCGTTATTGTTTTGCGATGTACTGCTCTGCGTGGTTTTATATACTTTTTTTAACACGTTTGCGAAACGTGTTGCGAATAGTGTTACTAGTGAAGAAATAATAGAAAAAAAAGTCATGCCTGACGCGGCACTTTTTCACGCATCTCGATGTTTACCTCGTCATATCTCCTGAATTATATGTCGTAAAGAGACATAAATTTGCCGGCGAATTTACTGATGTATGTGGATACTGTATGCGAAATATGTTGTGATTAGAGTTAATAGTAACGAAAAAATACATTAAAACGTCACGCCTACTGCGGCAGATTTTCGGTATGTACCGAGAAAATGTAGTAAGCGACCACCTTTTTTTTCTTTCATTATTTTGTGGGGGTGTCAGCGAGAAAAAATTTCGCAAAGTTTTCAAATTGTATGTAACGTTTGTTGCTAGTCGCTAAGTGCTCTCATTCTCAAACAGTGGATGCATAAATCTGGATGTTTTCCCGCAGTGGCATTTCGTTGTTTATGACGTCATATCTCCTCAAGAATGTGTATTATTTCTTTTTTTTCGACTAGGAACCTTCGTGGGCGTACGGAGAACAAATCACCAAAATTTCATCGCAATCGGATGAATGATTTGGGAACGCAGAGAGGGCAGACATACATACATTCATTTTTATATATAGAGATTGACAGTTACGTTATACTATATGACCTGTTTAAGTATATTTAAATTGTATAATTAATAGTTTAACATTGCAGGGAATGAAAAAAAAATTGCGAGCAGTGAGAATCGAATCCGGGTCTGCTGCATAACAAGCCTTGACCTACTCAATTGCGCTACGCATGTTGCATTGTCATAACTGTTGAAACATAGTCCATTACCTTTTCGGGCGTTTGGAGAACAACTCACCAAAGTTTCATGGCAATCGGATGAATATATCGGATGAATATATATAGATTTTAATGTACATGACGATTTCAGTTTCGTTTACGAACAACATTTAAAGCGAGTTTTACTTCCAAGCCTTTCGTCTGCTTTCGTGTAAGCATGACGCTCAATTTGTAGTGCCAGCACTGCAACTGGTAGGCGTGCCTTGTCCCCCCCAACGGCTCATCTCCCCTCGCCCGCCAATGCTTGCTTCCTCCTCTCCCCGCACTCCCCTCACCAATCTGCCGTCTTACAGTTAACACACTGTAGTCACACTGGTCGTCTGCTGCCACAGCCCATTAACGCCACATTTCGCCGTGTTGTCCTAGTCAGTGGATACGTTCGTCGTACCTCCCACATTGATTTATAGGATCTTTCACGCAGTTTTGCAAGTCTGTTAGCACGGGAAACTCTACGCAAACGCCGCTGCTCTCGGTCGTTGAGTAAAGGCCGTCGGCCATTGCGTTGTCCAAGGTGAGACGTAATGCCTGAAATGTGGCGTTCTCGGCACTGTCTTGACAGTGTGGACCTCGGAACATTGAATTCCTTAAAGATTTCTGAAATGGAATGTCCCATGCACCTAGTTCCAAACTGCCATTCCGAGTTCAAAGTTTTTTAATTCCGGCCGTGCGGCCATAATAACGTTGGAAACCATTTCACATAAACCACCTACGTGCAAATGACAGCTGTGCCAATGCACTGCCCTCTTATACCTCGTGTACGCAATACTGCCGCCATCTGTATTGTGCATATCGCTATTACACGACGTTGTCATCTTAGTGTAAAAGTGATTTTGTAAACTAGTCAGTTACCTTATTTCTCTCCCGAAGACGCTGTCTTTGTGAGCAGAGTGTAATCTGTAAAAAAATAATGCCAGAAAGAGGACATTAATAATTTTGGTTTGCATAGTAGAATCCTCTGGAACTTCCAATAGACAACACTCCAACATTGACGAAGTGCCTCCCCTTTCAGAGGTACATTCTACACTGCGTGATCTACACTTGCCAACGGAATATGATCAAAAGTATTTGGACAACTACTACCAAACATTAATACATTGTGTGTCTACCGGTCACCAATATACATCAAACCTAGGTCCACAGCAGAAAAGTACTTACATTACTCTAATGCTGTTGTGTTAGGTATGGGATGCATACATCACTGTTCTACCAGTTAAGCACAGATCAGAATTATCTTTGGAGTGAGCACTGCGTTCTGCAAATGGTGTCAACATTAAGCTGGAATTATCACGTGATCTTGGGACGACGTTGGTCGTTTAAGGCCAATTCGCACTGGCCATCAAGTCACCTCACGCCATATAAAGTCACGTTCCACAGTGCATTTCAAATGACGACATTCACACAGTTCGTCAATGAACCATGCCCCATCTCACGCCACGCGAAGAAAGTTTTTCCGGTGTCGTCTACTGCAAACACTAATGCTGTAGTAGTAGATTTTGTGCTTCCATTTCTTCGTACTCTTTATTTTCTTATTGCGCTTTACTTTCGTCGCAAACTGGAAATGTTACATGACGACTTCGATGTTTTTTTCACTGAGTGTTCTTAACACAAGCCAGATCAGATATCTGAAAGCGAAACATTATTTAGGTTTAACAATAGCAGAACAGAGCGGCCACCTACAATGTACGATTTATCGTACATCGTATATAAATTGGAACATAAGCTGACAAAGCAATTTAACGTTTTAAGTGAAATGGCTTTAATGAAGGAGGAAAATGCGATTGGTTGTGATTTTATTAGTTATACAAGAAAAAAATGGTTAAGGTAAAGAGGCTCCATTTATTCCTTTACAGCTATTGTTTGATGTGTTTGTACATATATAGTTTTTCCCTAGCAAATTAATGTCGATGTTTTAAAATGTTGTTTCACCTGCGGCCAAGAACAAAATGCTATGAAGTTTGCTTTGGTCATTAATAAACTTTGTCGTCGTTAATTCCCCAATACTGATACTAGGCCCTAGACACTGACTTTTTGTATCACAGATGGCGACTCGTAATCTCACTTTCACCTTCCGGCACTGGGCTCAGCAAACTAATGTGTAGCGCAAATACAGGCTGACATAACGGTGCCGTGTCGTGACGCCCGTAGATATTTCTCTTCAAACCTAAGAGCCCAGTTTAATCCAGGTATCAAATCCAAATGGTTTGGTGTCTACAAAACGTCTATACCAAATACACAGGACCAACGAACGGAATATGCCTGCACTAGTATTATAATGACACAAAAAGTTTATAGGACGCATTGCGGACAAAGATACTTTGTCCGCGTCACGTTACCACAGTTGCAATGATTATTGACAAAACAAAATCAATTCTGCGCATGTGAATGCTCTGTCCATAGATATTTCTACTCTATGTATTTAAGTAGCAATAATTTATAATCTCTCATCACATCTGATGACTTCTTTGGAGCAATGATGATTTCAGATTAGAACAACGTATTACTAATTTTCTCTTTTTTGCCTTGTTTTAATAGAACTACTTTTTTAGATCAAATGTAATAGTCTGACTACAAATGTGTTATTTGTGATGAAGAAAAGACTCATGTATGTGAAACATACAGTCATAATGCGGTTAAGTCTGGAGTAATCAGTTTAGAAAACAACTTATTGTTGTAGAGCAATCTCCATCTTTTGTCCGAAATACTTCACTTGTTACTTCCCTCTTATTCTCCTTCTAGCCACGATCTGTTAAGATGCTTGTATCAATGTAAGTGTCTTTGAATGAGAATATTCACTAATTTCTGTTCAAACATTATGCCATATTCTTTTACTTTCTACCACTAATACCCTTCGTGTGTTAGTTACAACTTTTATTGTGGGAATGCGGGTGAGTCTGATTGTATGAAGGCGAATAACCGGCTTGGGCGATGTCTGTTTAGCCATCATTATGACTATCTCTCTGACATCGCTATGAATAATTGTAATTATTTGGGCCTTCCTGCCATTTATCATAGGAAGTCAGATATGCTAATGTGAAAGACATTGGCACACTTGAGACATTCGAAGCTGACTCGGTCGCACAAATAAGAAACCAAACCAGTTATTCCCGAAGCACATACTATTTCGTGCAAATTGAAATTTTCATCGTCAGCGTAATTCTCCAGTAGAGTTAAACTGGCAACGGTTCATACGGCTAGTAAAATAGATCTTTAATACGTTACATGTGTAATTTTATTTCAGAACGTGTGTGTTTCATGATTGTTTCTTTTTTCATGCATGTCAATGACACGTAGTGCGATGCTAATTTTGAAAACAGTTCTGTGTGACTAAATGTCTCGAAAGTCATGCAAACTTCATGTAGGTAAAGTGTCCTGCGATGAATCTCTAGTGGACAATTTATTACTATGATGTACGGTTTTAGTTTTACAAATATTGTAAATAATGATGTCCTGTGGTACCAGTTTTAACAGTTCTGAGTCAAAATTACAACCTTACGGTTAACAATTTAAAATATAACTTTACTGGCGCCGAAAGCCATTATATAATTATTCACACAAGGGATATTTCTAGGTTCCGGCGCTGTGTTTTATTCGTGTATCCATGATATTAGTCGCATTCAAGATCGTTAATTTGATATGTTCGTTAACGGTACATCAATTAATCGGTCTAGCACTCTCCAATGCGGTCTTAAATAGAACAGTCGGCTGCCGAAAATCAGCTGTAGTAACATCGAAGCAAGCATTACAAGTTGTACCTGTAGCTGTAATACGCGACAGCTGAACAGTTAACTTGCAGTAGGAAACAATTGGCGTTTTATGTGCTGTTCTTGACACTTAACTTCATTTTTTAGTCTCGATGTCTTCTTGTATCCTTCGACGTTTACGTTTTCACTTTTGTCAAAGCTCATAGTTCAAGTTCACAGTATCAAATTCATACACTGACTGACCTTGAATAACTATTATTTCTGGAGTCACAATGACAAAAATTGTGTTTCCCATCAGGAAAGGAATTTATGCTGTGGCTACGTTTACTCTGCATTGCGTACGGCCACGTGCACACAGCTTTCTTTGTATTCTATCCGAAACATTCTTAGGACTGTAGCAGAGATCAAGCACATAAATTTCTGTGCCTTCAACGGGTCGATTTGGAGGTTAAATGTAAAATAGTTCAAAACTGTTTGCATAAACTGCAGGTTATTTGTGGATGATGTTGTCGGCAGCAGGGTGACCCCCACCTATTGGTTGTCGGAGGGCCATTTCTTCAAAATATCTACACAGTTATGTTTTCCACTTTTAAAAATGAATGTAATACATAAATTGCTTAACCGGATGATAGGCCAGCGGGTCTGTATAACTATGTAGTCTTTCGCGTGGAGTTTAGCTATATGTGTTCAAAGAGTAACTGCGCTTTCGAGGTCGATGGTCACATAGCCTCGAAGAGCATGAAACTTCTGAGGATGTTCGGTGTAACTTCAGGTCAATAAGCTGAGATGAAATGGAGCCATATCAGACCAGTATAAACATTAAACATTACACATTAACGGCACCAGTCATTAAGGCCTAAGTCCATAAATTACGGAAACATTATGAAACTTTAGGGAGCGCCCGTAAGGGTAGATGGAGCAAATCTGCTGGCCGAGGTAGCCTTGCGACTGGCTGATGTATATTCAGCGCTTTACAGATCATTACTTGACAGTTTCATAGTATACTTTATGTACGTCACTTTAAAATGTCCTCTCAACTAATTGCGCAAATAACTTGAACAAAACGTTCCAATCAACACACAATCAGTTTGGAGCTGTACTTACAATTACGACGTTCGAAGGAGACGTTCGAGGTGCTCAGCTGGACAGGCGACTAGCATGCGCAGAGCCGCGTCGGCACGCACCTGCGAGCGAAAGCGGCCACCGCCGGGGCCAGCCCATCGATTTCTGTCGCGTCGTCAACACAGTCGGTCACCACAGCGACAACTGCGGCTCGCCAGGTCACACAGTACATTCTCGTTCTCTTTTTCTTTAGCCATTTACGTTGTAAAGGGTAAACAATGCTGTGCAGGCATGCATCAGACGGCTAGTCGTCGGAAGATATTACTGAACCTATCAGGGCAGAGCAGCATCCTCCATTAATTCTATTATTATTTTGAAGAAACAGATTTTTATATATATATATATATAAAACTTCATGAAAACAAAGTATGGAAAAATTAAAAGAGTTGATAGATTCAAATACCTGGGGGAGTGGATCCAAGCCAATGGACTGGATAACACAACAAATAAAGAAAGAATAAAAAAGTTAGAATTTGCATATAAATTAACACAAAACTACTACAATAAGAAATCAATATCCATACAAGCGAAGATTAAACATTATAATTCAGTTATTAGGACACAAGCAACGTATGGATCAGAGTGCCTAACATTGAATAAGAAAGGTGAATTAAGAGAACTAGAAAAAAGAGAGAGAAAAATACTAAGAAAAATTCTAGGTACTGAGAGAAACAAGGAAAACAGGTGGATTAAAAGGAGAAATGAAGACCTATACAAAAATACAGAAACGATCACAGATACAATGAGGAAGAGACGGCTAAAATTTTATGGACATTTAAAAAGAATGGAAGAATCACGGATTACAAAGAAAATTTTTAATTACGTTAGTAAACTGAAAAAAACTGTAAAGAAAGACGCCAACAAAATAGATGTTACAGAAGAAATAATACGTGACAGGAATCACTTTAGGCTACTTATAGAAAACGCAAACTATGAAGAAGATGAGCCAAAACCTCGACCCAAGAGAGTGTGGACAGATGAACAGAGACGAGCAGTTGGCGAGAAAATGAAGAAGTACTGGGAAGAACGGAAGAAAAAGAAACACCATAAGTCTCAAGTTGTATGCGGTCCATAGCTGGCCAAATTCATAAATTAAAAAAAATAATATCTGCATCTACATATATACTCCGCTAACCGCAAGAAGTGTGTGGCGGAGGGCACAATTCGCGCCAAAGTAAAATCCCTCCCCCCCCCCCCCCCCCCCTCTGTTCCACTCGCGTATTGCGCGACGGAAAAACGACTGTCTGGACGCCTCAGTACGACCTCTTATTTCCCTTATCTTTGAATGGTGATCATTGCGCTATTTGAAAGTGGGTGGTAATAATATATGCTCTACGTCCTCGGTGAAGCTCCGATTTTGGAATTTAGTGAGCAGCCCCTTTTGTATAGCGGGCCGTCTATCTGCAAGTGTGTTCCACTTCAAACTTTCTATAGATTTGTAACGCTCTCGGGATGGCTAAATGTACCAGTCACGAATCTTGCCGCTCTTCTTTGGACCTTCTCAATCTCTTGAAGCAGACCCAACTGGTAAGGGTCCCATACAGACGAACAGTACTCTAAGACTGAACGAACTAAGGTATTGTAAGCTATTTCCTTTGCTGAAGGACTGCATCACTTCAGGATTCTACCAACAAACCGCAATCTAGAGTTCACCTTACCTGTTACTTGTGTAATCTGATCATTCTATTTGAGATCATTTCCAATAGTCACACCCAGATACTTGACGGACGTTACCGCTTCCAAAGACTGGGCATTAATTTTGTACTCCTACATTAATAGTGATTTTCGCCTTGTTGTACGCAGTAGGTTACACTTACTAATATTGAGAGATAACCGCGTCATTACTACACGCAGTTATTTTCTGCAAATCCTCGGTGATTTGTTCACAACTTTCGTGTGATACTACTTTCCTGTAGACTACAGCATCATCGGGAATACCATCGGGAATACCATCAACCAGATCGTTTATGCAAATCGTAAAAAGCAACGGACCCATTACGCTGCCCTGGGGCACACCTGAAATTACGCTTGTTTCTGTTGAAGTCACCCCATTCAGGACGACATACTGCTCCTTGTCTGTTAGAAAACTTTCTATCCAACCGCATATGTCATCGGACAGACCGTATGCGCGCACTTTTTGGAGCAAGCGACAGTGCGGAACTGAGTCGAACGCCTTTCGAAAGTCGAGAAATATGGCATCAACCTGTGAGCCGGTATCTAGAGCCTGTTGTATATCATGCACAAAGAGGGCCAGCTTTGTCTCGCAAGACCGCTGTTTCATAAAACCGTGCTGGTTTCTGTTGATGAGCTTCTCAAGAGTCTAGAAAGGTCATTATGTCTGAACACAAAATATGTTCCATGATTCTACAACAAATCGATGTCAGTGAAATTGGCTGGTAATTATGTGCATCCGATTCTCTACCCTTTTTACAGATTGCTATGACCTGGGCCTTCTTCCAGTCCCTTGGAACTTTCCGCTGTTCCAATGACCTCTGATAGATGGTGGATAAGAATGGTGCTATATTTGTAGCATAATCACCATAAAATCTTACGGGGATACGGTCTGGGCCAGATGCCTTCCTGGCGTCTAAGTATCTTAACTGTTTTACAATCCCAGATACACTAAACACTATGTCAGCCATTATTTCGTTTGTTCGATAATTGAAAGGGGAAATGGTGCTGCCTTCCTCTACCGTAAACGAATTTTTGAAAGCTAGGTTTAGAATTTCGGCCTTCTGTTTATCATCATCAGTTACGTTACACGTACTGTCAGCAAGAGCAGGTATTGAATTATTTGTAGCGTTCATAGATTTTACGTACGACCAAAATTTTTTGGAGTTATTTTTAGAATCTGCAGATAAAACGTTGCTTTCAAATTTGTTAAAAGAATCTCCCATTGTCCTTCTGACAGCTGCTTTCATTTCGCATAATTTCTGTTTGTCAAACGACTGTGCAAAATTCTCTGCTTTCTCAGCAATTTCGTAATATGTTTGTTGTACCAATGTGGATCCTTTCCCTCACCTATGCTTTTGCTAGGCACATACTTCTCTAGCACATGGTGGACAATACCTTTAAATTCCGACCAAAGATGTTCAATATCTTTGTGTCCCGCAGTGAATGTTTGGAGCTGACTATGAAGATATTCATTAATTAAACTCTTATTTGCTTTCCCAAACAAGAAAATTCTACCCTGTTTCTTTGGTTTTTTTACAACTTCCACTGACATAGAAACCACAACGACAATATGGTCGCTAATACCTTCTTCTAGATTAACTTATTGAAAAAGATCAGGTCTGTTTGTCGCCAAGATAGCTAATATGTTCCCATCTCGAGTTGGTTTTCTAAACAATTGCTCAAGGTTGTGTTTTGAGAGAGCTCCTAGAATAACTTCACACGAATCTTTACTTCTGCCCTCTGTTATAAACGTGTAATTTTCCAAGTCAATGGATGCTAGATTAAAGTCTCGGTCTGTAACTAATGGATAATTTGGATATTTACTTCCTATGTACTCAATACTTTCCCTGAAACGTCCTGCGACGTCTGTTGCGGATACTGGTGGTCTATAAAAACTTCCTAATACAATGGTAAATCCTTGTCTGATTGACAGATTTATCCAGACTATTTCACAGTCCGACCCAGTATCAATCTCAACTGGGTTTAAACAGCTTTTAAGTGCAATGAACACACCACCTCCCATAGCATCAGTCCTATCCGACCTAAACATTGTCCAATCCGAGTTCAAAATTTCACTGCTTTTTATATCTGGTTTCAACCAGCTTTCAGTACCTAATACAATATTGGCATTGCTACTGTTTATTTCCACCCCCATGAACCATGGACCTTGCCGTTGGTGGGGAGGCTTGCATGCCTCAGCGATACAGATGGCCGTACCGTAGGCGCAACCACAACGGAGGGGTATCTGTTGAGAGCCCAGACAAACATATGGTTCCTGAAGAGGGGCAGCAGCCTTTTCAGTAGTTGCAGGGGCAACAGTCTGGATGATTGACTGATCTGGCCTTGTAACATTAACCAAAACGGCCTTGCTGTGCTGGTACTGCGAACGGCTGAAAGCAAGGGGAAACTACAGCCGTAATTTTTCCCGAGGACATGCAGCTTTACTGTATGATTAAATGATGATGGCGTCCTCTTGGGTAAAATATTCCGGAGGTAAAATAGTCCCCCATTCGGATCTCCGGGCGGGGACTACTCAAGAGGACGTCGTTATCAGGAGAAAGAAAACTGGCGTTCTACGGATCGGAGCGTGGAATGTCAGATCCCTTAATCGGGCAGGTAGGTTAGAAAATTTAAAAAGGGAAATGGATAGGTTAAAGTTAGATATAGTGGGAATTAGTGAAGTTCGGTGGCAGGAGGAACAAGACTTTTGGTCAGGTGATTACAGGGTTATAAATACAAAATCAAATAGGGGTAATGCAGGAGTAGGTTTAATAATGAATAAAAAAATAGGAGTGCGGGTTAGCTACTACAAACAGCATAGTGAACGCATTATTGTGGCCAAGATAGACACAAAGCCCATGCCTACTACAGTAGTACAAGTTTATATGCCAACTAGCTCTGCAGATGATGAAGAAGTAGATGAAATGTATGACGAGATAAAAGAAATTATTCAGGTAGTGAAAGGAGACGAAAATTTAATAGTCATGGATGACTGGAATTCGTCAGTAGTAAAAGGGAGAGAAGGAAACATAGTAGGTGAATATGGATTGGGGGGAAGAAATGAAAGAGGAAGCCGCATTGTAGAATTTTGCACAGAGCATAACTTAATCATAGCTAACACTTGGTTCAAGAATCATAAAAGAAGGTTGTATACCTGGAAGAATCCTGGAGATACTAAAAGGTATCAGATAGATTATATAATGGTAAGACAGAGATTTAGGAACCAGGTTTTAAATTGTAAGACATTTCCAGGGGCAGATGTGGATTCTGACCACAATCTATTGGTTATGAACTGCAGATTGAAACTGAAGAAACTGCAAAAAGGTGGGAATCAAAGGAGATGGGACCTGGATAAACTGAAAGAACCAGAGGTTGTAGAGAGTTTCAGGGAGAGCATAAGGGAACAATTGACAGGAATGGGGGAAAGAAATACAGCAGAAGAAGAATAGATAGCTCTGAGAGATGAAGTAGTGAAGGCAGCAGACGATCAAGTAGGTAAAAAGGCGAGGGCTAATAGAAATCCTTGGGTAACAGAAGAAATATTGAATTTAATTGATGAAAGGAGAAAATATAAAAATGCAGTAAATGAAGCAGGCAAAAAGGAATACAAACGTCTCAAAATTGAGATCGCCAGGTAGTGCAAAATGGCTAAGCAGGGATGGCTAGAGGACAAATGTAAGGATGTAGAGGCTTGTCTCACTAGGGGTAAGATAGATACTGCCTACAGGAAAATTAAAGAGACCTTTGGAGAGAAGAGAACCAACCCAGTTCTAAGCAAAGAAGGGAAGGCAGAAAGGTGGAAGGAGTATATAGAGGGTTTATACAAGGGCGATGTACTTGAGGACAATATTATGGAAATGGAAGAGGATGTAGATGAAGACGAAATGGGAGATAAGATACTGCGTGAAGAGTTTGACAGAGCACTGAAAGACCTGATTCGAAACAAGGCCCCGGGAGTAGACAACATTCCATTAGAACTACTGATGGCCTCGGGAGAGCCAGTCATGACAAAACTCTACCATCTGGTGAGCAAGATGTATGAGACATGTGAAATACCCACAGACTTCAAGAAGAGTATAATAATTCCAATACCAAAGAAAGCAGGTGTTGACAGATGTGAAAATTACCGAACTATCAGTTTAATAAGTCACAGCTGCAAAATACTAACGCGAATTCTTTACAGACGAATGGAAAAACTGGTAGAAGCGGACCTCGGGGAAGATCAGTTTGGATTCCGTAGAAATGTTGGAACACGTGAGGCAATACTAACCTTACGATTTATCTTAGAAGAAAGATTAAGAAAAGGCAAACCTACGTTTCTAGCATTTGTAGACTTAGAGAAAGCTTTTGACAATGTTAACTGGAATACTCTCTTTCAAATTCTGAAGGTGGCAGGTATAAAATACAGGGAGCGAGAGGCTATTTACAATTTGTACAGAAATCAGATGGCAGTTATAAGAGTCGAGGGACATGAAAGGGAAGCAGTGGTTGGGAAAGGAGTGAGACAGGGTTGTAGCCTCTCCTTGATGTTATTCAATCTGTATATTGAGCAAGCAGTAAAGGAAACAAAAGAAAAATTCGGAGTAGGTATTAAAATTCATGCAGAAGAAGTAAAAACTTTGAGGTTCGCCGATGACATTGTAATTCTGTCAGAGACAGCAAAGGACTTGGAAGAGCAGTTGAATGGAATGGACAGTGTCTTGAAAGGAGGATATAAGATGAACATCAACAAAAGCAAAACAAGGATAATGGAATGTAGTCTAATTAAGTCGGGTGATGCTGAGGGAATTAGATTAGGAAATGAGGCACTTAAAGTAGTAAAGGAGTTTTGCTATTTGGGGAGCAAAATAACTGATGATGGTCAAAGTAGAGAGGATATAAAATGTAGGCTGGCAATGGCAAGGAAAGCGTTTCTGAAGAAGAGAAATTTGTTAACATCCAGTATTGATTTAAGTGTCAGGAAGTCATTTCTGAAAGTATTCGTATGGAGTGTAGCCATGTATGGAAGTGAAACATGGACGATAAATAGTTTGGACAAGAAGAGAATAGAAGCTTTCGATATGTGGTGCTACAGAAGAATGCTGAAGATAGGGTGGGTAGATCACGTAACTAATGAGGAGGTATTGAATAGGATTGGGGAGAAGAGAAGTTTGTGGCACAACTTGACTAGAAGAAGGGATCGGTTGGTAGGACATGTTTTGAGGCATCGAGGGATCACAAATTTAGCATTGGAGGGCAGCATGGAGGGTAAAAATCGTAGAGGGAGACCAAGAGATGAATACACTAAGCAGATTCAGAAGGATGTAGGTTGCAGTAGGTACTGGGAGATGAAGAAGCTTGCACAGGATAGAGTAGCATGGAGAGCTGCATCAAACCAGTCTCAGGACTGAAGACCACAACAACAGCAACAACTGTTTATTTCGGAGATTAACTCGGGGATCTTGCTACAGACACTTCGACAATTTACTAACATGAGATTCAGTATTATTCTCTGTATTCACTTCATTACTTGTTCCATATTCATTATTTGATGTAATGCATCGGTCGAACGAGTCTTACACGTGTCACTACTATCGATCAAACGTACTTGCTATAGTCGTAACGTTTTATCACCTGTAAAAAAATCAAGCTGCCACCATAATGATGGTATTCTTCTTTACATATTGAATTTTCAGCGCGATATGTACTGCCGGAAAAAAAATTAGTACACCTGGAAAGACGACATCGATTTTGATCCGATGACGGCGTATGCCACCTGGAGGACAGTAGATGTACTGATAATAGTTTCACCGTCGTCCACCAACAGATAGCGTAGTCGTACAGCTGTCACAGCACCATATGTATCTACCATTTAACAGGGAATTCTCACAGCCAGAAGGCAATGCATACGTGTGAAGTAAACAGGCAATCGCGCTTCCTACAGCCAACTGAGCAGTTTTAAAGGAGTCAAATTGTGGCCTTCCGAGTGGCGGGACAGTCCTTCCAGAGAATTGCACACACAAGTTGGACGTGCTGCGTCAGTTGTGCAACGATGCTGGTATCAGCGGTCACGTGAAAAACTTCACACCCATTGACAACGTTCTGAACGTCCACATAGCGCAGACGCTGGCCAGGAATGTCGTATTCTAAGAGCAGCAGTAGCAGATCGTACAGCTCCCACAGCACAGATAAGAGGGTTTGTGAGCGCAGACGCATCAACACGAACTGTTGCGAACCGGGTATTAGCTGTGGAACTATGAGCGCGCGCACACCTCTAGCCCATCTTCCACTCTCGCCATAGCATCGACGTATACAGCTCCACTGGTGTCGTCAAAGGATCACTAGGAGGATGGAATGATGTGCCGTGGTCTTCAGCAATGAAAGCAAATTCTGCGTGCATGCAAGTGATGGTCGTTTGCACGTACGACGTAGACCTGGTGAGTACCGGCTCATGGAGTGCATTCGTCCAAGGCGCAGTGGCCCCACCCGACACCTTATGATCTGGGATGCGATAAGCTACAACTCTCGTTCATCTTCGGTGTTCCTGGAGGCGCCGCTATCCAGTGCTCGGTAAGTGTAGAATGTTATTAGACGCGTCCTTTTGCCGTTGCAACAGAAAGCTGATGTGCTGCTCCAAAAGGATAATGCTCGCCCACGAACTGTCCATGAAACTCAACGTGCTGTGCAAGGCGTGGAGCAACATTATTGGCCTGCACGATTTCCGGGTTTGTGGAAAGGTCGAGCAGCCATGGCATAACGTATCCCAGGACAGTAGTCCCCATCTTTACGGCCGACTGGATGCCAATATCGGCACCTTTATTGCCGCCTTTGGACACTACAGCACGTACTGATATGGATGTTTCAGCATCTAGTACCTCAGTACCGCTTTTGGTATTGCTCTTAAATGTAATTAGTTCATATGTTCCACATGTGCTGTTACAACAATATATCTTGAGTAAATTAGAAACCTTTAAAGGGATGTGCTAATTTTTTTTGCTGCAGTGTATTTTTTCAAACGACTAATGACCTGGCAGAGAGCTTTGATGGTTTCTTTATCAGGGGAAAGAGGAAGAAATCACTGGATGATTAGCTATCCATGACTGCGTAGGTATATAGACGAAATCTCACAAGTACTGCGGATACTATGGGTCTAAAGTTGGGACCAATCTCGAGTACACCATTGAATCATTGAATGAGGAAGTAATCTGTTGGTGCGAAGATCCGCTAACTTCCATCCTCCATTTAACAATTCCACATCCGTTCCTTCCCACTAAGAATGGGAGGATATATACAGGGCTTGGCGATAAATGCAAGTGACAGAAGCAGGACATCCAGATGGTCGATCGTTTGTAAAAAAAAAAAATAAAAATAAAAAAATAATAATATTTGTGGCGGGTGCTTCGCGAGGCATGAGCGATGTTTTGTACAAAATGGTAATTCGAGGGCTTTGATTTTGAGTCCCTCTGGGATACGGTAATTCGAGGTCCGTGGGTTCGAGGCTCTTGGGGCTAAGCATTCTTCTTCTTTCATTTTCTTTTTTAAGGTTCCGTGCCTTAGTCCGTAAATACGAAACCCTTATATAATAATCAAAATATCCAAGGGTGTGCTGCCGGTCTATAGTGTCCAACGGGCACAATATTTCGTCGATCATACATGTCGCCATCATCAGGTGAACTGCTCAGAGCAGCCATAGCGTACGGATCTCCGTGCCGGCCCGTTCACAGGAGCTCAGTCCGTCAGTTCACCTGATGATGGCGACATGTATGATCGACGAAATATTGTGCCCGTTGGACACTATAGACCGGCAGCACACCCTTGGATATTTTGATTATCAATTACGCCGGGAGAAACTGAAGAACCTTATATAATAGTTTTGTTGTCCCTCTGTCTGTACATCCGACTAAGTTAAGAACACTTTTTCTCAGAAGGGCGTAGAAGTCTGAAGTACAAATTTCTGTCACATACTGAGATCTATGGCCCCTTGGCAGCGTAAAAATTTTAAGCTTCAAGGACAGTGCAATCAAAAAATACGGTCATTTATGTAACATATTTTGATACTCGAAAACTTACTCATCGAAACCTATGAGGTGTATCCCGTTGACCTAGAATCAAGAAATTTGTCGGTTTACCATACCAAGTTCGAATTTATGTCACATGCTAAGGTCTATGGTCCCTTGGTGGTGTAAGAATTTTAAGCTTCTAAGTCAATGCAGTCAAAAGGTACAGCCATTTTTGTCACAAATTTTGATACTCGAAAACTCATTAATAAAAACCTATAGGGTGCCTTCCATTGACTCAGAATTATAAAATTCAGCAAGAAGCCAGGTGTCACAGCACAGATAACGGAAAAAATCCGAACATTGTTAATTTGTAATTATATCACACGAAAAATAGTATTTTTTGGTCTTTTTTTTTATCCGGCTGTTTGTCCGTATTTCATGACCCCTTTCTCTCTGGAAGTGGTTGGCGTCTCAAGTTCAAATTTTTGTCCCATATTAAAATCTTCGGTCATTTGGCGGTGTGAAAAAATTCGAGCTTCTAAGTCAATGCAATAAAAAGGTTCAGCCATTCATGTCACATGTTTTAATACTCGCAGACTCATTCATCAAAACCTTTAAGGTATTTCCCCGTTGTCCTAGAATCATGAAATTCGGCAGGAAGCAAGTTTTAACAGTACTGTAAGGTGGCAGAATAAATGGTCAGATTCGCACCTTACATGAGACCTCTACAAATAGCAATGAGAAGGTGAAGATGACAGCTAACATAAATCGACAGTTATGAGAACATTTGCCTATCAATATATAATGCAAAAAGGGATGGCAGTCAATCGACGGTAATTAACACGCCATTGTGGAGCTGGCTTTCCAAATCCAAAAGCGACTCTACTCGCGTTCCCTTTTCTACCTTCCGCTCAAAGATATGAATTGTATATGAATGGTGTGTTAATTACCATCGATTGACTGCCATCCCTTTTTGCATTACATATTGATAGGCAAATGTTCTCATAACTGTCGATTTATGTTAGGTGTCATCTTCACCTTCTCATTGCGATTTGTCAAGGTCTATTGTAAGGTGCATATCTGACCATTTATTCTGCCACCTTACGTATCCTCCTCCTTCCGTCTTCAATTATGTACTGGGTCAATCAATGGTTGAGTAACTGATTGAAGACAATTCAAAATAGGTTCAACTGTTGACTGTAGCAATTGAAATGTCTACTGACCAACTTCCTATCTTAAATTTTAGTATAACTTACGCAGTGTTTCTATTCAGTCTCCTTTATTTACCTCGCACTTGATTTTCTGACTTTTTGTACAATTCTATTGAACTAGTGAAAAATTTTTTTCTTTTAAGTATAGTTGACTATAGTAAAATTGTTACTGAAATTCAAACAATGTGCGTATATTTATAAATTTGTATCATTTGAAAATTGTCCTTTATAGTTTGAGACTGTTCTATTTTATTCAGTTAATTTATGTTAAAAGACGATGGATACGTACTGAAGTTAAGGAAACCTTCATTTAATATTATCTTCCCCATTTTATAAAAAAATGTTACTTTTTCTTTTGGATTACTCATAATCTAAAACACGTTTAATTCTTACAATTAAATATATAAGCTGTTTCTCAACCTATCTCATGCTTTTACAGCTATAATCCTATTTGTGACTCTATTTATATTCTCCAGAAATCTTAATTCCACGCATCATGACTTTACAAAAATTATTAACATTGACTTTCACAAACACTGAATTTCGAAACCTAATTTTTATATTACAAACTTTACATTGACGTCCTACAATAGCTACAGTCATTCTTGTTTATTTATCCTCTGTATTTTTATGTACACATTACACTCAAAATTGTTAATAGTATTTTTTTACTAACTTAAACAAGTTGAAAAAAACTGCAATATAAGAAAATTTTATTTACATGTCAAAATGAGCAAGCGAACTTCATTACTAAAACTTTATCAGTAACACAGGGAAAAGTTTACATTAACATATCTTTAAATATGATAAGAATTTAAATTGTTGTCCCTTATTTTTTCTAGACCGTAGTCTGTCACAGACAGTTCTCTCTCCTATCTGTACTATAGTTCACTTTTTCTTCAAGTGTTTCGACGTGTTTCCATCGAACGTGGAATGACGGTCGGCTGTGTGCCTCACCGTGTCCCCTTTGAGTATGGTATGACGCTTGGTATGCGTCTCGCTGCGTTTCCGTTGAGTGTGGCATGACGGATGCCCGTGCCTCGCCGTGTTCCCATCGAGAACGAAATGACGGTCGGCAACGAGAAAGGTCCACTTCCACATTCGTCGAATCCTTATGCCGATTCACCGTGGGTCATTTCGTCGGTAGATTTCCATTCGAGTTGTTCTCTGTCCGCAGATCGTGGTCGTGCGGTAGCATTCTCCCTTCCCGCGCTCGGGTTCCCGGGTTCGATTCCCGGCGGGGTCAGGGATTTTCTCTGCCTCGTGATGACTGGGTGTTGTGTGACGTGCTTAGGTTAGTTAGGTTTAAGTAGTTCTAAGTTCTAGGGGACTGATGACCATAGATGTTAAGTCCCATAGTGCTCAGAGCCATTTGGCCCATTTTTTTTTTTAATTGTTCTCTTCCATCTTTCTGGTATTCCATTTGAAAGCGTTGCAATCTGCCATAAAGAACATTGAATATATATGCTGTTAGAACAGTTAAATTATATTCTCGCTGATAGTTAAATGTAATAATGGTCTTTTATAGGAAGGGATTTGAAAAGGTTTCTGGATCTCTTCTAGTCCAGGCTCTTTTTCTTCCAAATCTTCTGCGTTGTGTCTTCTGTTCTTGGTGCTTCTTGCTGTCTTCTTAATTGTATCTTCGTTCTCCTCTGGACCAGGAGTTAGGATTGAAGACCTGTTTAACATCGTTATCTTTTATCCGTTCTTGTGGCGACTTCTTCACAGTTGTTGTCGATTCTTCATTGTAATAGGTTGTTCACCTAGATAAGTTGAACAGCCTTCCATCCTTTTCCTGCTCCGTCCCATGTGTTGTCAGGGATTGTGAAGCAGATGATGAATTTCGTTTGGTCTGATGACAGTTTCCGCTATTCTGCACATTGAGTTACAGGAACGCGTTTCTTCCTCTTCCTGTGGTGAATCTAAACTTGTGCTCGTCCTCGCCGTAATATTTCCGCCTCCGTTCCGGTTCGGTGGACATTCTTTTTCCCTTCTTATGTAGCTTTGAATAGCTTGCGATAGAAGTTCCAAGTGACTAACACTTTCGCCAAAACTATTGTTAGTAAGCTTTTGGGTGGTTTTCGCAGGAATAAAGCTCACTTCAGAGTACACGTTGCTTGCATTCAGGCTGCGTTGTATCTCTCCAAACGTTTCCACAGAGGAGTTATCCTCTAGGAACGTCGTTTCCACCAAGGCCCCTTCTTTTGTCATCTCGTAAGCTGACGTACCAGGCAGTCACACTGAGTGTTCCTTCCTCTTAGCCTAACCGCTCTCCTCAGTCTCGTTGTCGATCTGGCCGCAGTGATACTGCACCTTGGCTGCCGACTTCATCTCCAACATGTGACAATCTTACTTTCCTTACATCCTTAGCTTCCACTATCAAGTTTACACTATCAACTTTACAAACATGAAACAAAGTCTTTATATGACTTTACAAAAAGTATCATTCATTCTATCAAAATTAGCTTCCCCCTTTTTTTTCATTTAACTTAATTCTACTATAAGATAAAGGTCATGGTTTCCTCACCTCATCACGATGAATAGTAAGAGTGAGGTTGATGGTGATGACGATTAATATGTAAGTAACCCTTTCTTTTTTTTCTAACTACAGGTATATTATGTTGTTTTAAAAACTTAGCACCTTGTCTCCGACTCCAGCGTCTTTTTCTCTGCAATCCCTTCTTTTTGTCCTTAGCTGTAACAGAACCTCAGAATACACTTCTTTAATTTTTATTTTTTTTGTCCTTCAAAAACCGTCTCTATTGTTCTTTTGTATTGTTTTTAACTTCGTACTTATCCCTTCCTCCTAATTTTTCCATCGCAAACTTTTAAATTCCTATCTTCCCTCATTGTATTCTTCCATATAGAATCTTTTCTGGGTAACCTTAGGCTCCTACTGTTCTACTTCCTGCCACGAAATAACATGTTTCTTGCTTATCTTAATATTTCAATTCTCTTTCCTAATAGTTACCTCCTAACGACTTATTATTCTTCTTTCTCTCATCTTTCTATTTCTGTATCGGATTGTGGTATCTTCCACAAATCCTATATGTTTCACATATTCCCCAAAATATCTCTTCAATTATTTGTTCACCGTCCTCGACGGAACAAAAATTAAAATGCCTATCTCCTTCCCTCTTAATCATCTATTTCCTACCTACTTCTTCACTTCTTTTCTTCTACAAAAATCAACTTGCTCCTTCACACTACGTCTTTAAGAGAGGATCTACTACTATTTCGTTAAGCTATCCACATGCTGATCAGTATTTTTCTTCTTCCGTTCAATTCTTTCCCCAGAACACATTTCGTTTGCAGAAGAGTTACATTAGTTGTTACTTTCTTGCCTTTTCATCATCATTACTAATTTACCTTCTTACGAAATTTATGTTGTTTAATTAATCTTTTGTCTAACCTTTTCATGTATAAAAGAATTTCACATTCAACGCTGTAACCTTCCCATCGCCTGGTGCTAAATTACAAGATGTCTATGTTTTACTTTAGTAACTGGTGGGAATTCACTTCTAACTAGGTATCACTATTGGTGTTATCAATGGTGCTTTATCCTCATGGCATACTATTACTTTCTCTGTTTCGTATAAACATCTTGGTCATCATCATCAATTTTTGTCCTACTGTCTTTATTCACCGTTTCTCATCATCTTCGGTCGATTCCCAGTCAAACTGAATCCCAGCATGCTGGTGTTGTATTCGATCTCCCCTTAATCCTACTTTAAAATCTTGCTTATCAAAACTAAGTCTATTTACTTGTTTGATTATACATTTAACTTCATTATTCGATCGAATTACTTGTGATTGGTCTTCGTACCGCTCATCTAGTCAATTTTGTCTTTTAGCTGGGTTTGGTGGCCTCTCCCCGACTTCCTCTATCGGTTCTTTTCGCATCTTTTGTCCCCCTGAAGTTTGATTTTCCCAGCCTTTCTGCGTTCTGGCCATTCCACTTCCGCCTGAATAACCTGGATTTGGCTGCTGAAAACCTCTAAACCTTCCGCCTTCATTTGCAAGGGGATTGTATCTCCGATCCTAGCTATCACCGTAGTTTCTAGGACCAAATCTCCCATTATAATTCCTCGGTCCCCCGAAACTATAATTGTTATTTGCCCTCTGTGCGTTCAAAATCGGTTCAAATGGCTCTGAGAACTATCGGACTTAACATCTGCGGTCATCAGTCCCCTAGAACTTAGAACTACTTAAACCTAACTAACCTAAGAACATCACACACATTCATGCCCGAGGCAGGATTCGAACCTGCGACCGTAGCGGTCACGCGGTTCCAGACTGAAGCGCCTAGAACCGCACGGCCACACCGGCCGACTCTCTGTGCGTTACCAAAACCATAGTTATTATTGTCCACCCCCACTCTTTACAAAACCATTGCCTTTTCCTATGTTATTCTCAGCGTTGGAATTATTATTAAAACCTGATCGGTTACTGTTACTCCCCCTACTACTGTTTTCTCTGCTTGTACGTTGTTTTCTTGCGTCATCTTCGCTGAAGATGAAGTCAAGTTCTCACAACATTCATTTAAATGCTTGTATGTTATCTCCAGCCCTACTAACCAATGACTGCTGATAACATAACGGTAACTTCATTGTGCACATCCGCATCAGTTACCCATCATTGTATGGATTATCTAAACACTGATTTTTCTTTGTCATATCTTCGAAAAATCTCACGGGTTTCTTTCCTCCGGAATGTTCCAACAACTCTTTCTGCAACATCTCATACTTTATCCTGTTTTGTTTTTCTGTCGACCAGAACCGCTCCAAGAATGCAGTTTTAGATTGTTCATATGAATGACAGTTCGCCACTACGCTTTGCATGATTTCCGCTATTGCTCCGTCCATATGCCCACAAATGAAGTCAAGTTTATGGCTAAGCGGCCAATGCTCTGGTAAACCGATCTGAAATTGATTTATCAACGTGCGTGGATGTAAGCCGTTCCCGCTTTCTTTGTAATGTTGGAATTTTCTGACTGTCAAAAAGAGATCATTGTCAAATTTTTCTCTTCCACCATACGGCGTTTGTGTTTTCACAACATGACCCGTTTCTATTACTTGTGTCATATTTTCTTGTACTCGTTCTACCACATTTGGGTCTTGAGCTGACATATTTATATCCCATTTAGCATCGTATCTACGCAGTTGTGTGCAGATGCCTACACTGTACCGTTCCTCGTGTAGCGGATTGAAAAATTCGTTTACATTTCCCGTTACTGGTTCCGAGTTTTTCCTTTCTATTAGATTCACATTAGCTTGCGGTCTGTAACCTGTTGTGCTGTGATTCGGACATTGTGGAATTGGTACATGTGTCGCCGCATTTTGCTCCGCTCTCGCGTCACCCACGTACTTTCGGAGGGTCGGCTGCCGCTCTGCTGGAATGCGGGCGTCTACTGTTTCTCGCTTCCATGTGTGGTGTGACTGCACATCACCTACTTCGCTCCCCTGAGTTATCTGTTCCTTTACTATTTGTTTTTGTTTCGCTTCGGTGATTACTAATGCAACCTCTTGTGAATAAACGATTGGAATTTCATGACGCTTTTGTGTTTCCGCTACTGCTACGGAAGATTGCACAGCTGATTTTTTCCTTTCTGGAATACTGTGTATTACTATGTCGAATGATACTACCGATTCCGGTGTCTCGCTACTACTTTCTGTACGATTCTCGATACACTGTTTCAATTCTGTGCGAAGGTCTTCAAACTGTTTCTGATTTTTCGAGACTATGTTTTCAATGCGTGTGTCAAATCTTTGTAATGCGACTCGAGTGACACGTTTTCTAGCATTGAGCTCTTCCACGATTTGATGCGTCTTATCAGACGTCTTACGTGCTAACTTATCCACTATTTTATTAACGTTACACACTGGATCCTGCACCTGGTCAACGTCAGAACGCATCTTTTTCTGGTCAGCCCTTAACGCTTGTATCAGCTCGCGTGAGTCTCTCGCCTCTCTCCGGATTTCAGTGAACTGTTCATTGCCTTCTGTTCGTAATTTTTGCTGATCTTCGCGGACTTTTTTGAACCCCGCGTAAGTTTCAAATTGGAGACTACCTAAGGCAGCATTTGTCTCTGTTTTCAGCTTTGCCGTTTCGGTCTTTAGATCTTCTAACCTTGCATTTGTTGTTTCACTCGTTTGTTTTAGGACCATAGTGAGTTGCTTCAATAATGCAAACACACTACCGATTCTTGGCCCTCGTCACCTGCCACTATTGGATGAAAATTTTCCCGTTCGTGTCTTTCACGTGGCGTTTCACCGACTTCCGTGCACAGTGCGGACGCAATTACACACATTCTTTCTGTTGGAAACTGTCCCGTTTGGTTCAAAATTACTATATTCGGTTCAACATACCGAAGTCGCTCGTCCTCTGACTCTATTTCTGACCCACTAGATCCTTCATTAGTTTGTTTTTGCGCATTCGCTGACTGTGAAACCAATCTTGAAACTGCTACCATTCCCTCTGAACTATCACTACATTCCGTTTCGTGATTTGTACTCGATACCTTTTGTTCTATATCAATTTCTATCCTGTCAAGATCTTGACTTTCTCCTATCTGCGATACTCTCCGTTCTTCCCCCATTTTCGATCGTTTAGCTAACCTCTGTCTTTCTCGAACTGCGCGAGCCTGCACTCATGTCAACATCAAGTTATAGGATCTTACACGTTTCCAAAAAATCATAGAAAGTTTCTTAAACTATGTACACAACAATAGCAACACTGTTCACTGTTTGTGGAATTTCATCCTAACTCAACAACGCCGTGAATAACTTCGCGCTTGCCAGCCAGGTCAGGAACAATCTACTTCTACTGAATGATACTTTGATTCTACAAATCAATACAACCTTTCTACACTTTGGATGACACATTTACTGTATTTTTCCACTATTCAACTACATACATTGGATACCCGCGTCGCAAAACAAGAATAAACATTTTTTTTCAAAATTCAAAAATTTGTTTTTATTACTAATTTGACTACTTGTCAACCAGGCAGACCAATTGCCATCCTGGCAGGGTCGCCATTTGTAAGGTCGTGTATTTTTTTTGGTTATTGCTTGCTTATTCTTGAATTGAGAACAACTGCATGAGGAGAAATGACAAGTTTAATGTCGCAATATTTCTCACCACATTACATCTTTTCACACAGTTTTCAACTCGCCAACATAAAAACAGCGCAATGGATAACGCATCTTGCCATCATCAAAAGTGAAATAAGTTTATACACAACAATAACCCAAGGCCGCTCGTGTTTACAGTGGACGCAAGCTGGTGAACCAACAAAGTTTACGCGGTATTTACCTTAAGCTGCAACGTGCTGCTGTCTGCAAGGCCGCTCTCTCCCATTGAAATTCCTACAAAACTAATCTGGCCTTTGCTGAACTTTCCAGCAGAAACTTTGCCTATGTTTCTCATTATGCGAGAAAACATCTACTCAGCCCTAGTCTTATTATGTGGCGACATACATGCGCATAGTTGGATCAGCGTGCATATTATAGTGCCCTCTCAGTTCTCGCAAGAACAATTAACTAATTTGGCTGGTTCATTTCTCCACAGTTGGAACTAAACGTTGTTACAGCTAATTTTAGCAGGAGTGCAGCCACTGTGAACGCAGTGTCCACACCAATTTCTTCACTGCATCCTACGGAGCTTTAAGTGCTCCATTCTGCACTTGACGCCAGTTCAGAGGACAGTCCCTACTAAATTTCTCTCTTGTCCTCTCATGGCAGAACTGCCTACCTCCACTTGGGTTCCTATTTCACGTCACGGATTTTTTCGACCAATAGAAGTGTTCCTGTCATTTTGTAGAAACACTCTCTACCAGTCGCCGGCCGGTGTGGCCAAGCGGTTCTAGGCTCAACAGTCTGGAACCGTGCGACCGCTCTTGTCGCAGGTTCGAATCCTGCCTCGGGCATGGATGTGTGTGATGTCCTTAGGTTTGTTAGGTTTAAGTAGTTCTAAGTTCTAGGGGACTGATGACCACAGATGTTAAGTCCCATAGTGTTCAGAGCCATTTTCTCTACCAGTCGCAATGTCCCTTTATCAAACTGCGTCAAAACTTCAGTAGTTTCCTCCTTCCTAGTCAGTTTCCGCCAATCGGACGTTTTGTGTCCGTTCTAGACACCTAAAGTACATTGACCTTTCTGTGTGTTGCATTCGCTGGACGAAAATGAGTCACTTGCTTTTGTTCATCTCCCGCTGGAATTTCTTAACACAGTTTTCTAAAGCTTCTTCTCTGCCCTTGTACCGATGCCCTCGCTACAAGTGGCTCTCCAGCTTGAACCACCTGGCCCAGGGTTGCTGTCCTCTTTCCCTCCACCCCTTTAAGTGGTCGCTGGCGTAACTCCCACAGCTCGGTTTCGCTACGCCGTTGTGGAGCTGGCTTTCCAAATCCAATTATACATTCATAATGTTTTGCTTAAGATTAATGTTCTTTCAGAGAGTTAATATTTAACATTGTTGTGTATAAACTTATTTCACTTTTGATGATGGCAAGGTGCGTTATCCATCATGCTGTTTTTATGTTGGCGAGTTGAAAACTGTGTGAAAAGATGTAATGTGGTTAGAAATATTGCAACATTAAACTTGGTCATTTCTCCTCACACAATTGTTCTCAATTTAAGAATAAGCAAGCAATAACAAAAAAAAAAAAAAAAAAAAAAAAAAAAAAAAAAAAAAAACCGCAACCTTACAGTACAAGTAAAATAAAAAACCTGGAACTTATTAAATTTTAGTTATATCACATAAAAATATCTTTTTGCCGTTGGAATATACATTGCATTCATCTTCCATCAAATGCTTAACATACGAACATTACTGCATGCAAACATAAAACGTAATTTGTAATCATGTACTAGTAAGCAAATAAGATTTTTTAAATGCAGTCTTCTGTCTCTACTCATATAAACTGAAGTCCCCTGCTCGCTTCATTTGTACGACAGATGTAGTCTGACAAACTACTATCGAAATATTGATGCGATCTTTGGATTCATCGATAACGGGCAAAAATCGTTGAGATTCATGTTTCCCAGGATGGGTGAACCATATATTTATGCGTTTTTAAATTTGTACAGAACCGTCAGTGGGTAAGTCCTACTCGCACTTGGCCAATTTTTTACGTTACTGACACTGCAAGTAAACCGAAATAATGCTCAGTATACTGTATTCATTAATATTTTCATGAAAGTCATGATAAGGAAAGGCAAAGGAAAATGTGGCATTGCAAATAAAGGGACTGCTAGATGTTCACGAGAATTTCATATATAAAATTACTTTTATTATTTTAAAGTTGAGGATTTACACCTGCTGGGGTGATATTCGTCGTAAAGACAAGGGAAGAGGTAATTTCGTTTACATCTTGCTCACGTTATCAACGCCACATTTTTACAAATACATGGTTGTTTTAAAGTTTCTGTAGAGAAACAAACTTGATTTACATCCTCAAAATGGTTATCTCTCATCACGCAGTATGGCAGCAAACCCCTCAAAACACTACCGAGGATAGTTGGTGATGTTCAATTGACTGTATTTTGTTGCAATCTTCTCGGGAAGTGATTTCTTTTCCTTTCTCGATGAGATAAGGACAGTTTTGAATCTTTTTTAATCATGTTTTTTATCTGATCATAAAAACGGATACCGCGAGGTTCCATTAGTGGATTGCGTTTGAGGTAGGGGTAGGGGGGGGGGGGAGGAGCAATAATTTTAATACTGCACGATGGGAATGCTGCATCTTGAAGTATATTGTCGTGTAGTTGTGTCAATTAACAGAAGAAATTTGTTCTCCTGCATGTATGGCTTCGTCACACCAGTCAGATTTTTTTCTTTTTTTTCTGTAAGCCTGTTGTAAGTTTCCTAGATTTTAATTGCGTAATGACGACATTCTATATTTTACTGCGCACTCTTACACCGTTTTTTGAATCCTTGATCCAATCCAAATCTTCTTGTAAGCATGTGTAGACTGTTGGCGGTTATACGTAAAGTTAAAAAAGAGTATTTTGATTTATGGCCCCGAATGAGAATTCTCTACTTACCTGGCTAATCGAACGCTTTAATTGCAATTCCTTCTTGGAAATGTTATTTGCAGATTCCTCATGGACGCTGTAAGTACAATCATTTCTTGGAAATTTGTTGGCAGGCCAAGATATTCCTTTGCCTTTCTTTTTCACGCCTTTAGTGAAAATATCAATAAATACACCTATCGAACATTACTGCGGTTTATTTCTAGTGTAAGTAACGTAAAAGAGGAAAATTTTAAAAAAGCCGCTCTCCCTAAGGGACTCGAACTCACGGCCCTAGGATTACCGTTCTTTATTCTTTTTTCTAATCGCTCGACTATGTGGAGCTCCTACTTCTGTCACTTTCATTTCTGGCCTATCCCTGCACATAACAGAAAGTTGGTAGAAATCGGTGATGACGAGTACGCTTGGTTTCCTTGTAAGTGATGTTCCCGAGGGGGTTATTTCTGCATCGCCCCACTCTAATGCACCGTCTCCAATAGCCGCGCTGTCGATGGGACGTGTAACCCCAATCCTCCATCTACTGTAGTCTAACATCTGGGCCTTGTACACAGCCTTCAAAATATCATATTTTAAAGTATTATTTTCGGTGATACGAAGCGATGATGGGCATTACTAATGTTTTTAAGTATGAAGACTATTTGCTTTCGGGGCAAGTGAACAATTCGTCACCCGCCTTCGATGATGTGTGATGAGTGAAATTCTTCCAGTAGTGGAGAATCTCTTTTACTCATAGCGAGAGCTTAACCCTTGGTTATTATAATAGTTTCTAGGTCCCAAACACTGCGGAAGGTTTTTTCAGGGTGGTTAAATTCACCGTTGAATAGCTTTTGGAGATGTATGAAAGTCTGCCGGTAACGTTCCAACCAACCTTCGAAGCTGTGCGGACAAGTGATGGAGAAATACGTACTGGTGCAGCGGGGTTAACTGTTAGTTAATACTGGTCTGCTCTTATGATTAATCTGATTAGAAAATTCAACTTTTTTCTGGGATCATCTAATTGTAATTTTTGTGTCTTTCTAAATATATCTGAATCTTGAGAAGTTGCTGAGTGTCACGAAAAAGTTTAGTGTACCGACGCGGCTTGAATCAGATGTGACATTAGGCGTCTCGAAAGCTTGGACTGTCATCGACTTAATGGTCATTTTTTCTAATTTGAGACTGTCAGTCAAGGATTTGCTGATAAAATTGGATTGACTGCATCTATCGAAAACACATCGAGTAACCTTACTGAAGCCTGAAAGTTCTATATTGGATAAATGTGTAGTCTGAATGTATGCCAAATTGAAAACAACTGTTATTCGTGTTCAGTATTGTGGTAAGTTCATAGATAGCCTCATTGTCCTACAGTCTTGAGCCAATGATCTGACAGCTCACAAAAAACACAGTACGCTTACGATTCTCTCATGGATTTGCGCAAGGACGTGCCAGTTGGGAATGAACATGAAGTGCTGCTCATCCTTAGCTGACTGGTCAGCGGACCCGGGTTCGATTTCCGGCCGGGTCAGAGATTTTGTCCATACATCATTATTTCATCATCATCGACACGCAAGTTGCCCAGTGTGGCATCAATTGAAAAGATTTGCATCTCGATGGCCGTACTTCCCCATCGTAAATGCGATAGCCCATATTTTTTGCTATAAAAAAAGAGTGAAACCACTGGAATTAGGTTCCCCTCTGATCTACTCAGTTAAGTTTCATCCGTACATCATCCTCCAAAAACAACGTTAGCTGCAAAATGCTAACTTCCGATAATTACTTCCGATCTGTTTGAATTACCGAGCGCCGGTATGTGTCGTCAGGGAATGCGCGTGGTATATTTGTATTTTTTATACGCCCATATGCGTTAGAATTTGCACCCAGTGAGTAAAGGTCATGATTACGTCAACTGCAGTCTATGAAAGTGTCAGACAGGTTTTCTGGCAAGACGACCTAACTTTTTTTTTTTATCGAGATAGTAAGCTTAGACTATCCAACTGCGATCTCCAGATCCCCATATCGAGCACTGAGAATACTTTTCGTGTCTTAGCAGTTTACTTCACCTGCGAGGTATCCACTAAGAAATATGTGCTTGTTACTAATTTACGGAAAGGGGTTATCTTCGATGGATTTTTTTAAACTGCTCTCGGGAACATGGCCAGTTGTGGACATCATCGGCAAGGGTTGCAGCTTAAGCGCTGGCAGCTGTACAGAATCAGGACATATATACGCCTGGTGTGCTTGAGAGAGTCGCAGTCATGGGTATCATCTTACAAGAGATCATGAGGAGTGTCTTTTTGATGCAACAGAAGCGTTAACGTCTCTTCCAAGCGACTGATACAGATTATGTTTCTGCAACAAAAAACCACAGTCATAGTTTTAGACCACGTGACAATCGTCCCTCTTTCTTTTAAGATTTTACAGCGTGTTCCCGTCTGCATATTTGTTGTTACTAGCATCTGTGATCAGAGACTATTCAGACGGATGACGCAGTGTTTCAAAGAACTTGGATCCTGAACGAATATTTTATTGGCTCTAAATAGCATGGCGGAGCAGCTTTAAAACTGCTATAGACGATGTGAAAACTAAAAAATCTGTTTAAAAACTATCAACCTTTAGTCTTAGTCAGTTCCGAAAGACAGCGATAAGCGTCAGTTTACGTGTGCACAGCTGTGGTTGCGTCAGGGTACATACCGTTAACTGGCGTGTTTCTCTAGCGAGTATTTCTCCCTGCATGACTAACGGAAGCAGAATCCCTGACTCCTCGCTTGCCACTAACAAGTGCTTCCATCAAAACTCTCGATTCCCGGAATTCGGCAGTAAAATTAAGAAATAAAACGTATTAAAATACAACAAAGGACCACTGTATCCACTAACAAGCACCTCACTGGCAAAAAGCGAACATAAGGCCGGATCCACACAATGGGGCCAACACTGGAGCCAATAGTGTTTGTCCAATGGATGGGTCGATGATATGGTATTGGTACCAAAGTTGGTCCCAATGCTGGTGCTGCTCCGTCGCTTGTCGGTATTTCGACCAAACATTAAATGGCGTTGGGCCAATAACGATAAACCAACATTGTTTATTTTGGTTGTTATTTAGAAACACGAGTTCGTTTGCCGCTTGCAGTTCCAGATGGGATGTATGATAACACAATGTCTCAGAATCAGTAGAATAGCATGAAAGTTCTCGAGTTTTTGGAACTTTACGAACAAGAAATATATTTGCGGACTCTTAACTATGAGGAATTACAAAAATCGCAAGTCACTGAGGATGGATTACAACTAAACAGACACACAATTGCTGAATCTCTTTGCGAATCGTACCTGTTCAGGGTATAAATACACGCACATATCTAAAAAAAAAAAATAAGATTGATTATTAATGTATACATTGTTGGTAGGCTCTGTAACTGTGCTGTTTTTTTTTGTATAAGTTGATCTATTTGTTTACCTTGCAATAAAGTTTGTTCTCGTCATTGATCTTAATCCATATGATATTCCGATAATTCTGTAACGGTGGAGAATCCTGATTAATACTTGCATCTTGTTTTAACATTTCCGAAACGTCAGGAGCATAATGTCGTAAGTTTTTGTTATGACTGAAAACTTAGTCGCTGGTTGGACGAGATGGTGAATTACGTCTCTTTTCTATGAGTATTACAAAGTAAGTGATTCGGTTTTTGAAAAGATGCATTAGACGTTAATCCAATAAATGTTTTTGTTCTGTTTGGAGATCTGAATGAAACATATTTTCCCATGGCTTACAGTCAGAAAGCCATGTTAACTTCCTATGAATAGATGGTTTCTTGCTATAAATTATAATAGAAGCCTTTAGTATGCAAAGTAAAAAACTGCAAATTATTCTATGAAATAAAATCTTGGTATCCTTTTGTGCATCGGTATTGTAGTCATTTTGCAAAATTTGAATCGGTATAAGTTGCAAAATTTGAATCGGTATAATGAAAAGATGATAAACTTGTGATTCTTGAAGTTTTCCCGGCGTACTGAATATTCGCTGAGGTTTCGGGAGTGCAGCCGGATCTTGTTGACTTCTTGCCACAATATTCCGGCTGGCAATAAGTCAACATGATCTGGCTGCAATTCCGAAACCTCATGGAAGGATGGTAAACTTAATTCAGGAGAAAGCTACTTTAGCTAAGTAGTTTCTTAGGCATTAATTTCGTAAACTTGTGGTCACTCAAAAACTACAGTGTATATTCGACTCGCTGGTTGGGTTATGTCGTAATCTGTCTAGTCTCTCAGTCAGAGTTTTCGTATTTAATCCGCATAACATACAGTTTATTTCAAATTCAGGTACAAATTTAACCATAAGCTATATACTACTTAACCAAAAATTTTAGAACGTTTTTCTGCTCATGCTGTTCTCTGAAACTTGTGGGCTATACATAACTACAATTGATTTCGGAATTGTTCAACATTGAACTTATCCTACGTATAGTAAAGGACGTATTAAACCACACGAAGACTGACTCTGAACTTAATTTTCCAAACGTTGTTTATTTAATTAATTTTTTGAATTCTGAATGTCACATAATGGATCACCTGAGACTGGACTGTTTGTATTTATGTGTTACAGTCATTGCTCACGTCTTATTTCTCATATTTTCGGTTTTTGTTTTGCTATGGCAGAATGTAATTATTCTCGTTAAAAACCGCACATGCACCGGCTGTGATCTGTTCGACACACATCCTTATGTTGGTTCTATAAGAATTCAGCTGAATGTGTGGGAGTTGCCGCTTAACTGTTGGCCGGTATTGACCGAACGTTGGCACCAATATGTGGACGAAGAGTCCCAATAATACTTCAGAGACCACAAACCAGAATCGTAGATATTGTTAACGTAAAACACAGACAATCCGTGACAACTTTGTTGTATCAATCATCTTTATACTTTACCCCTTTTGAACTGACACGTATTTGGAAACATTAGGTCGCTCTATAAACAACTGTACCCCTGGGCAGTTACTTTAAGAAACCTACCGGGTAGTTCCAAATCTCCACATACGAGGAATTCTTGGGGGAGCTCCAGAATGACTTCAGTGGGAGTTTTTTTAGCCCGGAACTTTATGTGAGGCAGTTAGGAGGAAGATATTGTTATCGTACGATACACAGTAGAGGATGCTGAAAAGTAATGCCTCTGAATTTTTTTGTGCGACAACTCTCAAGGCTTTTTAAATAAAACAGACTTTATTAATACTCTGAATCCTGATTCTTCATGTCTACATATTCAATTCTCAACACAGTCGTCTTTGCGGAGAGTACATTCCTCCCAGTGAGACGCCAGTTTGTTGATAACGTCACGGTAGAATGTTTGTCTTTGTTGACGGAGCCTCACCTCTGCTTGAACCGCTTCATCACTATGAAAGTGAAGTCGTCGAAGGTGTTCTTTAAGTTTTTGAAGTACTGTAAGCTCTTTTACACACTCTGAGGTTAGCACCACAGTTTTCTTCATTACGAACTCGAAAGGCCCGACGTCGCACATTACTGATATCAATACAGTCATCACCGTACACAGCTTTCATTCTTCTATGGATTTCAAGTAGAGTCACGTTTTCTGCGGTTAGAAACACGATTATACGGCGCTGTTTCTCACACACCGACGCAGCTACGTTTCAAACCAATATGTCACACACTATAGTTCGGGGCCCTGCAGAGGGCTGCAACTTGCGTCAGAGCAGTGGGAAAGTCGACCGAGGAATATGCATGCCCTGTAATACCTCAACCGACATGGAGGGCAGAATAAAACATTGAGAGGCATTACTTTTCAGCACGCCCCACTGTGTATAGCTGGTGCTGGTGACTGATGTTGGGAAGGAGAGTAGAGAAGCCGTATGCATTGTTTAAAAAAAACAGCCACTCCTCATTTCTCTCCACTAAGGGAATCCTTTTGGCATAGGCTGCAGCCATGTAGCACTGCGGTGCCAGGACACTTAAATTGTGCCTCTTGGAGGCATATACACATTGGCCTTCTCTGTTTTTTGAATTCGCAGTCCCTCCACATGCGTTTTGAAGCCACAATGTTCCACTGTGGGGTTGGGGTTGTTTGAGGGAAGAGACCAAACAGCGAGGTCATCGGTCTCATCGGATTAGGGAAGGACGGGGAAGGAAGTCGGCCTTGCCCTTTCAAAGGAACCATCCCGGCATTTGCCTGGAGCGATTTAGGGAAATCACGGAAAACCTAAATCAGGATGGCCGGACGCGGTATTGAACCGTCGTCCTCCCGAATGCGAATCCAGTGTGCTAACCACTGCGGCAGACTCGCTCGGTGACGTTCCACTGTAATGTGGCAGCCATCTTAAGTGTGAAATTTTCCTTCTTCTCTCCCCGTATCATTCCACAGAGGTGGAGAGTTCGCTGCTAACGGGGTGTTTCGGGTAGAAGGGCGTGAGGAGGCGGGGGTAGTTAGTGTGTGGAACCTTCCACCTGTCTCAGTCAGGTAATCTAAATACGTAATTTAGACCATCTGACCTATCAGACAGAATTAAGGTTGCATGGTCTAAGGATTTTGTACTGGATAGTTTAGCCCCTTTTTATTGGTGCTTTGCTTAGCTGTTGAAGACGTTGGTAAGGTTGTATTTTTGCTTCATTTTTTGACCTGCTGCGGGCGTGCGTTGTACTTCACAGCAATGCAGTCGACCAACACTTTTGTTTCTTTCCGAGCCGTAAGAATTCGTAGTACATTTAAAGGCGCAGATTTTCGAGTTTCCTTCAGCTTTCATTGTCTGACTGCAAGTATTGGTCTTCGATTCAGGCTACTTTATTACTGAGACGAATGATATTAGAGTGAGAAATGCGTTGGGTAACTTTGATTTTCTATGTCCTTTTCTCTTCTATGAAGACTGAACATCCTCTACTTCACTGGATGTTGTTGTGTGGAATTCAGACACATAGACGGAGCCATGCATGAGGTATTAACGCTGTGAGCAGCCAAACGGCATAAACCAAAGGGCGCTCCTATTTGCATCCCATGGTTGTGCGCCCAACATGTTCGCATTTAAAGCACTGCGTTGATTAGGATGTATAAGGCTCATCCCGCAGACAGTTGACATTTGCTGCAATGTACGCGGTTAATTCAAGTACACTAATTGTCAGACACAAGACTGATAGGAAGTGCAAAATGGCTAAGCAGGAATGGCTAGAGGACAAATGTAAGGATACAGAAGCAGATATTATTAGGAGAAAGATAGATACCGCCTTATGGAAAATTAAGGAGGCCTCTGGAGAAAAGAAAAGTAGATGTATGAATATCAAGAGCTCAGATGGAAAACCAGTCCTAACCAAAGAAGTAAAAGCTGAAAGGTGGAACGAGTATATAGAGGGTCTATACAAGGGGAATGTACTTGAGGGCAGTGTTAAAGAAGTGGAAGAGGCCATGGATGAAGATTAGATGGGATATGATACTGCGAGAAGAATTCGACGGAGCACTGAGACACCTAAGTCGAAACAGTGTCCCGGAAGTAGACGACATTCCACCAGAACTACTGATGGCCTTGGACGAGATATCCATGACAAATCTCGTAGATCTATGTTCAAGATATACGAGACAGGTAATACAGGGTGTTACAAAAAGGTACGGCCAAACTTTCAGGAAACATTCCTCACACACAAATAAAGAAAAGATGTTATGTGGACATGTGTCCGGAAACGCTTAATTTCCATGTTAGAGCTCATTTTAGTTTCGTCAGTATGTACTGTACTTCCTCGAATCACCGCCAGTTGGCCCAGTTGAAGGAAGGTAATGTTGACTTCCGTGCTTGTGTTGACATGCGACTCATTGCTCTACAGTACTAGCATCAAGCACATCAGTACGTAGCATCAACAGGTTAGTGTTCATCACGAACGTGGTTTTTGCAGTCAGTGTAATGTTTACAAATGCGGAGTTGGCAGATGCCCATTTGATGTGTGGATTAGCACGGGGCAATAGCCGTGGCGCGGTACGCTTGTATCGAGACAGATTTCCAGAACGAAGGTGTCCCGACAGGGACACGTTCGAAGCAATTGATCGGCGTCTTAGGGAGCACGGAACATTCCAGCCTAGGACTCGCGACTGGGGAAGACCTAGAACGACGAGGACACCTGCAATGGACGAGGCAATTCTTCGTGTAGTTGACGATAACCCTAATGTCAGCATCAGAGAAGTTGTTGCTGTACAAGGTAACGTTGACCACGTCACTGTATGGAGAGTGCTACGGGAGAACCAGTTGTTTCCGTACCATGTACAGCGTGTGCAGGCACTGTCAGCAGCTGATTGGCCCCCACGGGTACACTTCTGCGAATGGTTCATCCAACAATGTGTCAATCCTCATTTCAGTGCAAATGTTCTCTTTACGGATGAGGCTTCATTCCACCGTGATCAAATTGTAAATTTTCACAATCAACATGTGTGGGCTGACGAGAATCCGCACGCAATTGTGCAATTACGTCATCAACACAGATTTTCTGTGAACGTTTGGGCAGGCATTGTTGGTGATGTCTTGATTGGGCCCCATGTTCTTCCACCTTCGCTCAATGGAGCACTTTATCATGATTTCATACGGGATACTCTACCTGTGCTGCTAGAACATGTACCTTTACAAGTACGACACAACATGTGGTTCATGCACGATGGAGCTCCTGTACATTTCAGTCGAAGTGTTCGTACGCT
The DNA here is from genome assembly GCF_023864345.2 of Schistocerca serialis cubense. NCBI lineage: Eukaryota > Metazoa > Arthropoda > Insecta > Orthoptera > Acrididae > Schistocerca > Schistocerca serialis. The sequence continues at coordinate 327,817,634 of NC_064641.1, read as the reverse complement.
CCTCAACAATAGATTCGGTGACCGATGGATTGGTAGAGGCGGACCAATTCCATGGCCTCCACGCTCTCCTGACCTCAACCCTCTTTGACTTTCATTTATGGGGGCATTTCAAAGCTCTCGTCTACGCAACCCCGGTACCAAATGTAGAGACTCTTCGTGCTCGTATTGTGGACGGCTGTGATACAATACGCCATTCTCCAGGGCTGCATCAGCGCATCAGGGATTCCATACGACGGAGGGTGAATGCATGTATCCTCGCTAACGGAGGACATTTTGAACATTTCCTGTAATAAAGTGTTGAAGTCACGCTGGTACGTTCTGTTGCTGTGTGTTTCCATTCCATGATTAATGTAATTTGAAGGAATTGATAAAATGAGCTCTAACAGGGAAAGTAAGCGTTTCCGGACACATGTCCACATAACATTTTTTCTTTCTTTGTGTGTGAGGAATGTTTCCTGAAAGTTTGGCCGTACCTTTTTGTAACACCCTGTACATCGTCGGACTTCAAGAAGAATATAATAATTCCAATTCCAAAGGAAGCAGATGCTGACATGTGTGAATGTTACCAGACTATCAGTTTAATAAGTTAAGGTTACAACATTATAAACCCAGTTGTGTAGAGAAGAACGGAAAAACTGGTAGAAGCCGACCTCGGGGAAGATCAGTTTCAGAGAAATGTAGGAACAATCGAGGTAATGTTGACCCTACGACGTATCTTAGAAGAGAGGTTAAGGAAAGGCAAACCTGCATTTATAGCATTTGTAGATTTACAACTTGTTGAGAAATCAGACAGGAGCTGTAGAAGTCGAGGAGCATGAAAGGGAAGCAGTGACTGAGACAGGGTTGTACCCTATCCGCGATGTTATTCAATCTGTACATGGAGCAAACAGTAAAGGAAACAAAAGAAAATTATGGAGTTGGAGTCCAGGGAGACGAAATAAAAACTCTGAGTTTTGGTGATGACATTGTTGTTCTGTCAGAGACAGCACGGGACTTGGAAAAACAGCTGAGCGGAATGGACACTGAACATCAACGAAAGCAAAACAAGAATAATGGCATAGAATTATATCAAATGATGTTGAGGGAATTATATTAGAGTATGAGACACGTAAATTAGTATATGCGCTTCGCTATTTGGGTAGAGTAGTGTGGAGAGCTGCATCAAACCAGTCTTCAGACTGAAGACCACAATAACGTATCTCAGAGTAAAAGCTACAGCCTTTTCAAGATCACCATTTAGTATTTGACTTCAATGAAAACTTTGTCTTCCCGTTCCCACTCCGTTGTAATTATTTGGTTTTCAGGTGCTTCATGTAGCTGCAGCTGATTTCCCCTTTACTATAATTTAGAGTGCTGTGTAGCCTTGTTCTTAGAGTATTTTATAGCCTCACGTGCAAAGATAGCAGCATTGCCAGCAGTGTTCGTGCTGTTTGCGATAAAAACGCAGTCACGTACGGTTCAAATAGCTGTGAGCACTATGGGACTTAACTTCTGAGGTCATCAGTCCCCTAGAACTTAGAACTACTTAAACCTAACTAACCTAAGGACATCGCACACACCCTTGCCCGAGGGAGGATTCGAACCTGCGACTGCAGCGGTCGCGCGGTTCCGGACTGAAGCGCCTAGAACAGCTCGGCTACAACGGCCGGCCGCAGTCGCGTATAGTATAATGGATAGTCATAATATTGGCTTGGTGCATAGCTTCGTAGCGTTTTTCCATAAGTTTAATAAACACAACAGATACACATAACAGAGACTTTAGTCATCAATAACATATTCTCCTTCACTATATACAGCAGTGTTCCAATCCTTTTAGATTTCGCAACTGTGGTTTTGAGACGAAGAACTCGTCGATCCACATTCGGAGCGCATTTTCATCCGGGAAGGAAGTTCCTTGTAGACTGTTCCATAAAGAGTGATGAAGGTGAAAACGTGAGGGCGCAAGATCATATGAATAAAGTGCGTGCAGAATGACTTCCCAACCCAACTCCAGTATAGCGTTTTTCTTACAAGGGGAGGCCGCCAATTGCGAAATTCAGATTCGATTCATACTGCGCATAATAAAAGCTCATGGCCAGAGGTGTAATGTGGCAAAGCACCAAGATGCACTTCTCAGCCGTTGTCGAGAAAATCGACAGTTAAAAGAAGCCGTTGCAGTGAAATACTTTGTACGACTAATTATCCTCTACAGCGTCGTGGCGCAGCGGTAAGCGCCCTGGTTCGTAATCCGAAAGTCGCCGGATCGAATCTCGCGCTACGCAATTTTTTTTTAGTATTTGTTTTTTATAATTCAAATATATATATATATATATATATATATATATATATATATATATATATATATATATAAAATTCCCGGCAATCAGTTGCAACCATTATGCATATAATAAGTTGTTGAAAGTCGTTTGTCGTGGAAACACTGGCGACTTCGAACATCATTATGTTTTCCGCAAACAAAGTTGTATTTCACAAATGTTATTAATTGTCTTCATAATGTTAACCACGTATAGTTAACGGAAGACGTAGAAACGATATTCCGAAACGAATACGTATAGCGTAAGTCAAACGTTCGAATTAGAATAGAGACCCCACGAACACAAATTTGCTGTGGCAGGTATGAAATATAAACTCTGTTACTCGCTCGTTACACTCGGATGACAGATGTTGAATGGGCCGAAACGAGTCGCCGCATAACAGCGTAGTTGCCTGCTAACTTCGAAAGAAGGTAGATGCGGTCCCTAGCGCAACTTATAACATTGTCGAAAATCAGTGCGGACGGGAGAGCTTTGGTACACCCTGTTAAAAAAAAAACGGAAAAATGGAGGCGGTACAATTGGAGAGCGATCCGCCTTCACCAACATGCATAAGCAATTCATTAATACACGCAGATATATATATATATATATATATATATATATATATATATATATATATATATATTTGAATTACAAAAAACTAATAATAAAGAAAAATGCATGGCGCGAGATTCGATCCGGCGACCTTCCGATTACGAACCCGAGCACTTACCGCTGCGCCACGACGCTGTAGAAAATTATTAATCGTCGAGAGTATTTCATCGCAACGGTTTCTTTTAACTGTCGATTTTCTCGACAACGGCTGAGAAGTGCATCTTGGTGCTTTGCCACATTACACCTCTGGCCATGAGCTTTTATTATGCGCAGTATGAATCGAATCTGAATTTCACAATTGGCGGCCTCCCCTTGTTAGTGTAGGAGAATGTGGGTGGGCATTATCGTGGAGTAGCATCACTTCGCGAAGCCTTCCTGATCGTTGTTCTTGGACCGCATCTGCAAGACGTCTCAGCTGCTGACAGTGAATGTCAGCAGTGAGAACACCTCGGGGAAGCAATAAGTAGTACATCACACACCCGCTGTCCCACTAGATAAATAACATTATGTCTTGCGGATGCACGCAAGTCTTTTTGCGGCTGCTTTGTTTGGGCTCAACGATTCCTTCCTTCTCCTTTCGTTAGCATAAAGACACTATTTCTCGTCACCAGTAACGATACAGGATAGGAATGGTCGGTGTTGTTGAAGAGCCAGTTGACGATGAAGAAGCAGAGATAAACATATGGGACACCCGGTGATTTTTGTGATTTTGGCTTAAAGCATGAGGTACCCACACACTCAATTTTTGAACCTTCCTCTTTGCATGCAAATGCGGCACGATGGTTGGATGATCACAGTTCATCGCATTTGCCAGTTTTCGAGTACAGTGACGTGGATAACTGTGGATTAATGCGTCTAAACGATCTTCGTCAAATCCCGATAGTCTTCCTGAATGTGGAGAGTCACTAATGTCAAAACGGCCCTCCTTAAAACCAGAAAACCAATTTCGTGCCGTGCTCTGTCCAATGGCATTAACCTCACACACGCCGTAAATGTTTCTGGCTGTCTCCGCTGCTGCCACCCCTCTACTGAACTCAAACAAACGAATATGTCGGATATGTTCGGGTTTCTCCACTTGGCACTCCATTTTCTAAGGTCCACGGCTACACTCACTATCTCCAGATGCCAAAGTGGCAATATGTAAACTCAAATAGCAATGGTGAACTACAAAAGAAAAACGACAATCGGCAAATGGACACATATAAACCGGAATACCAACATCAAAACAAAAGCGCTACGAACTTGCGCACCATCCTAGTAAAACGAGCTTTCGTTCTACGCCTTTCTTGTTTTGTAAAGCGCAGCTGGTGACTGGTCACTGGGAGTGGGTTCATAGCTGAGGAGACGGCGTGTGAGTCGCGGCTGGGTAGCCGCCGGATGCAGCTCGTCAACGCAGCTGGCGGCGGCAAATCGGCCCAATTGGCGGAGGCCGAGTGCCGCTGCCGCTGCCGCTGCCGCCCCGCGCCACGCCTGCTCCCGTCACTCCGTCCGCGGTAGCTGAGCCACCACCTCTGCGTCCGCTGGCACCTGCCTACTGCCGCCGCCACCGCCGACGCTGCACGTGAGGCCATCACGTTTCGTTCACGGGAAACCCAAGGATTCCTCCCTCGGTCGTAATTCGAGTAAGGTCCAAGGTACGCGTCAAGTTTTTAAAGAAATACGTGACAAGTACTGTACTAACGAAACCAGTGGTTGCTAAAAGGCGTGTTATGTCTTCGCAAGAAAATATTATTTTATCTCTCCAAAGATCTATCTCTATCTGTTAACAAAAGGAAAATAACGAAAACGTTGAAACAATACTAGTACGTATTCCACAAAGAATATAAAGGAGTCTAAGGTTTTTTGGTGACAGATTTGTTTAATGCTGCATTTGGATACAGTGATCGTCAGCTAAACATCTGGGTAAAGGACTCATGTGATTTGAAGCTGAAGACGAGATTAACATGCAGTAATGTAACTTCAAGGTACATGACTCCATGATACTCACTAGCAGATGCTGTTTATATTTTGATTATCTGATGATGATTATATCGGAAACCTTCATCGAACAAATCAACCACTACAAAACCTGCAATTCCTGCACATTTTTGTAGTGACCATATTAGCATTGTTTCAATGTTTAAAAATATTCAAAAGTGGGCACATACATCTTACGCGATCTTATATTACAGTCGACGAAAGTATTATACCAATACTGAAATTTTCGCGATAGATGAAGTCTTAGGTCATACAGTGCCGTATGACCTCCTTTCTTTATTTCACCTAGTTTACAACTCCACTGATATAGGTGAATTTTAGGATGTTGAGGTGAAATGTTCTTTCCTGCAAGTGTAAGATTGTGTATTTTAGATAAAAAAAATGTGAATTCTTTTTCCGACTTTGCCCTGTTTTGGACGAGTGAACTTTGTCCAGCATTTTTCCAGTGACTAGATTCTATTCCTCAAATGTGATTTTCGAAGGTTAGCTATGCACTGTCTACAGTTGCATCATCTCTACTGTCACCTCAACAGTTTCCTTACATGTGTAAATATATGGAAGTTAAGTATCAGAATTTATGTATACACTGAATGAACCAAAAATTAATTCTTTAATCGTTATTTGAAGCCTGGATTTTAAGTACCTTTTAATCTACTTGGTCCTGATGACTTGCTTACTATTCGCTTGTATTTGTTGTATCCTATACAAGATATTCAATAAAAAGACTCCTTTTTGAGTCTCAGAAAATACTGGCTTTTACTTTAGTTTTTTTGATGCAGCGCCACTGACTTCCGCCTATTGCTTTGATTTCTGCTTCCTATCTGCCGTGGAATGGTTGATCCACATCTCATTCACAATATCGAATTCACGGATAAAATCCGTTGGATTCTTTTAAACTGTCCCAACATGAAAAAGTTACATTTACCACGTGCTTTTGGTCATCATTCAATAAATGTGGCTCTCTCATTCACAAAATTTCTCAAACTTAATATAGTGTATAAAATTTACTGTCTCCCTCTTTTCTAGCGTGTGTACGGTCGTATGGGGTCGTCTGCTTTCAAGATTTTACAATTTTTCACTTATTTTCAACTTTTGTGGTCTGATGCCCTCGCTGTCGCCACGTCATCAGTTAACCTAACGCAGGCAAGTCGTGTGCGCAGTCTGTCTGTGAATCTTACAATCTTTCCCCCATGTGTTACCGTATTTCAAATTTTTGTGTGTCGTATTTCTCACAAGGAGATTTGAGATCACCCCATAATTTGTCTAAACGATCGTGGAAAACTGCCTAAACACTGCAGTCATTGCCAGGCTGGACAGTGCACCAGGGCAACTGTCGTTAATCTACTGCACGGATTGGACACGTATCTGGCTTACATCCTATCCTTGAAGCTAACACATTGCAAGTTAAATTACACAAGTTGATTCTTAATACTTGGTGACTAGTTTAAGACTAAGCTCATTATCAAACTATCCACTAAGCTATGAAACAATTGCTTATACTCAGTCTATGACAACTTACTTGGTTCCTTCTGATACATTACAGTATTTGTGTTTTTTGAAAGGATGGGAACATTCATGTGATCGATAGTCCCTTGTATATCATTGGTGCTTTGCTAGTTTATTCTTCCTGGTAATCTAATGCCTAACCTAAAAGCACATACAGAACCAGATAGTAAGTGCCTCAGTGTTTGAAATTATTAAAATATTTAATAGATGAACTAATTTAAAAAATGCATATAAATATCAATGTTAGTACCTTGTGCACTTATACATTCGTTTTCTTTTGCTGGGATATTTACTTTTAATTAAATTTTATGTTCAATATGTTATTAACGTAAAATATTTTCTACTTTTCGTGCCAATAGCACTGTCAGGTAGTCTTTACTTCTTTAAAATTATTTCATATTCTAATTCTATGCATCATTTTAAAACCATCAGTAAATCTCTTTATTCTGCTGCTGAGCATGGACTTAAATACAGTCCAAGACACAAAAAACGATGCACTACGAAGGAGATATGCGAATGGTACAGAAATCGGTAGTTGTGATGTACATGTACAGACAAAAAAATGATAGAAATTTAAGAAAAATTGGATGATTTATTCAAGAGAAAGAGCTTCACGAATTGAGCAAGTCAGTAAAACGTTGATCCACCTGTGGCTCTTATGCAAGCGGTTGTTCGGCTTGGCACGATTGACAGAGTAGTTTAATGTCCTAATGAGCGGCATCGTGCCAAATTCTGTCCAATTGGTGCTTTACATCGTCAAAATCTCGAGCTGGTTGGAAGGCCCTTCCCAGAATGCTTCAAATGGTGTCAACTGGCGAGAAATCCAGCGACGTTGCTTGCCATGGTAGGGATTGGCAAGCACGAAGAGAAGTAGTATAAACTCTCGCCGTGTGCGAAAAGGCAATGTCTTGCTGAAATATAAGCCCAGGGTGGCTTACCATGAAGGCCAAAAAAATGGGGCGTTAGTCATCGAGGCTCAGTTCGAAGTGGGACTCATCACTGAAGACAATTCTACTCTAGTCAATGAGATTCCAGGCCGAAGACATGATTGAAAACACTCCAGACAGCAGTTAGGTATCAACATCTCTGTCGCCCAACACCTGAGACTGAGGGATGCCACTTCATTTCATAGCAGGACCCCTTTGGTTGTCATCTGTGGCACCCTCGCAGCACAGCGGTACATCAAGAATATTGTACACCATTTTTTATTACCTGTCACGTCAGACCATCCTGGGCTTACTTTTCAGCAAGATAATGCCTGCCTGCACATGGTGAGAGCATGCACTGCCTGTCTTCGTACTTTCCAAATGCTGACTTAGTCAACAAAGTCGCCGGCTCTTTCTGTAATTGAGAACTTCTGGATCATTATAGGAAGGGCCCTTCAATCATATCGGGACTTTGACGATCTAACGCTTCAATTGAACAGAATTTGGTACGATATCCCTGAAGTATCCCGGAGGGCATAAAACAACACTATCAATCAATGCCAAGCCGAACAGCTGTTTGCATAAGCGTCAGAGGCAGACCAACGCGTTATGACCGGTCAATTTGTGAAGCTCTTACTCTTGAATAAATTATGTAATTCTTCTGAAATTTTAATCATTTGTTTTTTTGTACACATACAACATATCCGTCAAATAATCCCTTCAAGGTACGTAATTTTTTCGTTGCATTCGGATAATTCCTTCTTGGTGCGCCATTTGTTTTTATCTTAGAGTGTGTATTAGACGATAAGTTAGCCATACAATAGGACGAAACTTAGCCGAATTTTGACTAGCAGACATTATTATATTTTGATTAATAGCTGTTACTACAATTTTGCTAAGCACTTTTTCAAAGAATTTGTACCATGAAACTTCCTGTCAGATTAAAACTGTGTGCCCGACCGAGACTCGAACTCGGGACCTTTGCCATTCGCGGGCAAGTGCTCTACCAACTGAGCTACCGAAGCACGACTCACGCCCGGTACTCACAGCTTTACTTCTGCCAGTACCCCGTCTCCTACCTTCCAAACTCTACAGAAGCTCTCCTGCGAACCTTGCAGAACTAGCACTCCTGAAAGAAAGGATATTGCGGAGACATGGCTTAGCCACAGCCTGGGGGATGTTTCCAGAATGAGATTTTCACTCTGCAGCGCACACTCTGCTGCAGAGTGAAAATCTCATTCTGGAAACATCCCCCAAGCTGTGGCTAAGCCATGTCTCCGCAATATCCTTTCTTTCAGGAGTGCTAGTTCTGCAAGGTTCGCAGGAGAGCTTCTGTAAAGTTTGGAAGGTAGGAGACGAGGTACTGGCAGAAGTAAAGCTGTGAGTAGCGGGCGTGAGTCGTGCTTCGGTAGCTCAGTTGGTAGAGCTCTTGCCCACGAAAAGCAAAGGTCCCGAGTTCGAGTCTCGGTCGGGCACACAGTTTTAATCTGCCAGGAAGTTTCATATCAGTGCACACTCCGCTGCAGAGTGAAAATCTCATTCTGGAATTTGTACCATGACTCAAATTCTATTTTAATGATTTTAATTTTAGAGAGAGAACAAAATTTAATTATTTTCTTCTCTGTTTTATTTAATTGTGATTTAAATCGTAAAATATTGTTCAAATATTATTAACAGTAATGTAACAGAGACTGTAGTCAGTTTCATACACCTTTAGTAGATCGAGCACAATTCCAGTTTTACACATCAGTGTCATAGCTTCAGGACGAAAGCAACTTTCACGATATGTGTTATTACCAAGTAACATAGCTCGATAAAAGTTGGACGACACGTAGAAAGAACTGCTACAATATTGTCTAGAAAGTACCCGAGAGAAACACGCAGTGAGACGAACAGAAATGAGACTTTTATTCAGAAACAATAATTAGACTGAAGTCAGTATTTATGGTGGTCAGTGGACATTACAAAAGATAGGACAAGGTTCTTAATAGAGTGTGTGATCACCGTGGACAGCAATGAATGCTCTGCAACATATTCTCATGCTGGCCAAAAGGTTGGTAAAAGGTTTTTGTTAGGGCGTTCCATTACTCCACCAGTGCGGTTGACAACTGCTGAATGCTCTTTGGTGGTGCGTGTGAACGTGCTGCAAAAGTCTCCCTAAGGCATCCGACACATGCTCGATGCGATTTAAGTCGGAGGAAAGTGCAGACCGGTCAATTCGTCGAGTATCCTCTCGTTCCAAGAGGTCCCCCACCTGTACGTACGATGTCGTTACGCATTGTCGTCAGTAGAAATGAAGTCAGGCCTAGTGCAACCCTGAAAAGACGCACTTGGAAAAGGTGTACACTGTCGCAATAACGTTGACTATTGAGTGTACCATTTTCAAACATTTGGAGGTAAGTACGCCCATGTAACAGTATGCCTCCCTATACCATAGCAACTGGACCACCAAAACAATCATGTTGACGGTGTTCCTCGGTGCATTCATATGGCGAGAGGTGGGAAGACGTAATGTACCTAGGAACACTTTCGAAGCTCAAAGTGATGCACTCAGGCTCCATCACCTGTAACGATCTTCGACAGATAGGTCTTTTCACTGATCTCATACAGCTCCAACATATCAGATGGGACGGTTTTTGTTTGAATCGTGTGGTCCGTTTTGAGCATTCTAAGTGTCCATCTTGAACACCCTTTTGCATAAAGAGTTCCAATCATAGTACATGATGCCAACGTTCACCGATAGTTTTAAGGACAATTGTCCAGTTGTGACGGGTTGGTCCGCACAAATAATGGCATTCAGACGATTTGTCATGTTTGGAACAGTAGCTGTGACAGGATGTTCCGTGTGTGGCCGTCATGATGCTCAGTTTCTGTCATTCCTGACGCTATAAGTCTCTTCACCCATCGCACAACAGTACTTCTGTCAACTGCACCAAAAGCGTAGCAAGAATATAATTACAGCATGTTGTTTGTACACAGTGTCTTGCACAGATGTCATTTTGTTTTTCCAGTATGGCTCCGCCAGCTGCTGGAGACTGAAAGGACTTTTTCCTATATTTTTTTAACAGCTGTAAAAAATTAGTTAAAGTTCTTAATGAATTTTACAGACGTTTCAACTAGTTAGAGATTGTTCGCAAACAATTTATGAAAAATTACAGAAATAACCAACACCTTTAACAGAAGATCTCTAGTGGTTCTTGTAACATTGGCATAAAAAACATACATAATTCATCATCTTAACAATATACTTTTTCATGTCGGTTTATAGGGAACGATATTGGAATGTATGGGTGTTCCTTTCAAAGTATGTTCATGGTAATTACCACATCATTATTGAAGAAACAGAAACTTCATTTCAACTGAAGGTATAATTTCCTCATACACAAGTTAAAGGAAGCAGAGTGTCAAGTTTGGCTGCTCCAAAACTTAGCACAAATAACCAAACTGGTCCTCAACTTCCTCTTCCAACAAAGTACTTGTGTGGGTGTTTTTATTCTTATGAAGAAGCTGAATCTATAGTAAGTTCCGAACTTGTCCCCACTTGCTTACTTCAGAAGTTTAATAATTACATTCTTTTCAAAACTTTTTGGAACTTACTTAGTTACACAAATTTTGCTCACAATTGTGTGTTTCTTTTGCTCGGTTCTTTGACCTGAAATCAACTAGAGTGCCACTAGAATTTCACCATTTCATGCAAAGCCATTTAAAATTTAGTAATAAGGACTCTCCAGATCATCTTTTTGCATTGTTCCCATTTGCAATTAGTTTAATTTCTTCTGGAAACTATAATAGTTCTTCAAGTATTATTTCCAGCTCCTCACTTTATTTTCTGCTTTAATTACCTTATTATGTTTCTCATCTGTAATCACTGTGCTCCATGTGATCCCTAAAGTGATTGTCTAATATTATTATATCACATTTTTTGCTATTAATATCCTGTGTGATACAAATGTTTATCATTTCTTATTAGCGTCATAAATTTACTGTTTGTGGAATTCCTTGTACTTCAAGTCTTTCCTCCCGGCTTTTGTCTTCACTATTTTTAGCCAGCTTTTGCCGGTCTGATCGCTTCCCCTTATCTATGAAAATTGGTTTTTGCTGTTTTACTGCTTTTCATTTTTATGATATGGCCATACCAGTGATGTTTTTGGTGGTTATTTTCTGTTTGATTAATTTTATTCGAATTTTTTATTATATTGTTGTACCATCTAACTTACCCTTGTTTATTTCTACTGTTTCTACATTGATAAGAAAATGATTTGTAACATAAAGGTATTTGGCTAATTGTCGATTTGGAAATTTTATTCTTTGATTCATACATATACTTAAACATGAGGACAAGGGAATTCATTAATCTTTGTTTCACACTGCGGACATAAGTCGTAATTAGATCCAGGGGACATGATTTTAAATCAGATTTAAAACTTGCTTCGCTTCCTTTCGGATATATTATTGCCCAAATGATGAAAAATTTTTATTACTGAATATTGAACTCGTTTCTGAGCCACTGACAAGATTAAGAATGGGTAGTAAAGGTCATTTTTCCCAGTAGTGTTCTAGATGTCAAATTCACCGTTCTTCTCAAATTGTGATGGATTATTTATGACGAATTTCAGTAGCGAATATATGTATCGTGACGGCGCAGTTAAAATGTCTAGTTCCTTGAAGAGATATCTACATAAACACCACATATTATTCTTACTACTCAGTTACGTGCAATGAATACTTTCCTTCTAAGTAATGACTTACACCAGAAAATTATGCTGGAAAACATTACTGAATGGGAATACGCAAAATTCGTTAGCAGGTTGATACATTTGTTTCCAAGATTAGCAGTTACACGAAGAAGAAAATTAGCTGAACTTAATTGTTTGAGAAGCTTAGTAATATGCTTTTTCCAGCTCGAGTTTTCATCAATAAGTACGCCAAAACGTTTGGAGCATTCTACTCCATTTACTGACTCCTGATCAAGTGCTACGTCAGTTGTTGGTGTGACTATTTGTTGTACAGAAGTGAAAGTAGTGTGGCTTTTCAAAATTTAGGGGGAATCCTTCTTCGGAGAACCATTTAATAATTCTTGGAAAGTATCATTTACCAACTCTTCTCTTGTTTTCGCTTAAATGGGATTTATTATAACGTTAGTATTATCTGCAAAAGTAGCAATTTTGCTTGCTGAATGTTACGTGGAAGGTCATCTACGTATATAAGGGACAGAAGTGGATACAAAATTGAAGCACGTGAGACTTCTTTTATCATTTTACCCTGTTCATTAAAATTGTCTACCTTTCTGGAATTGTATTAATTTTCAGCACAAAATTTCCCGTTCTGTTTGTCAAGTATTATCCAAACCAACTCCATGAAACTTGAGTTTTTCTAAGAGAGTAACATGATCTACACAATCCATTTACGTGTGCGACAACTTCTGAGTACATGGTTTTTTAGAATATTTTGGAAAAAATATGTCAGTAAGGAAATAGAGTACTACGAGAGTGAGTCAAATGAAAACCTTAAATTTGTAATAACAAATCGAAATTTCGCGCCGTTATCCTGTAAGTTGATAAGCGTGCTACAAACAGCGTGCAGAATGGCCTGTAGGTGGCAGCATAGTGCAGATGCACACATACCGTCACAGTATCAGTACAAAGATGGCCGCCCAACTTGCGGGTTGCACCAGGGAAGAACAGCGTTGTGTTATTCGGTTTTTGCGTAGTGAAGGTGTGAAACGTATTGAAATTCATCGACGAATGAAGATCCAGTACGGTGATGCATGTTTGTCACAGAAGCAAGTCTACGAATGGAGTAGGAAGTCCGAAAATGGTGTGACTTCAGTGGAAGATGCTCCTCGTCCAGGTCAGGCACAACGAGCTGTGACTCCACAGAACATTGCAGCAGTTGACGCCATATTGAACGAAAACCGCCGAGTGACACTCAATGACATTGCAGCATGTTTACAGATTAGTCATGGGTCAGCACACCACATTGTGCGTGATGTGCTCCAGTTTCACAATGTTTCTCCAAGATGGGTGCCAAGGCAGCTGACTCCTGAAATGAGAGAACGACGTGTTGATGCTTGTGAAGAACTTCTTCAGAGCTTTGAACGAGAAGGTGATGGCTTGCTTGTAAGAATCGTTACTGGGGATGAAACCTGGGTTCACTTCCACCAACCAGAAATGAAGAGAGCGAGCAAGGAATGGTGCCATTCGTCATCACCAAAACCAAAGAAGTTTTGAACAGAACCATCAGCAGGGAAGGTTATGCTGACTCTCTTTTGGGACGAAACAGGTGTCATTTTGGAGCATTATATGCCTAGAGTGACCACAGTCACCAGTGCATCTTACACAGATCTCCTAAAAATTCATCTGCGGCCTGTAATCAAATCAAAGCGACTTGGATTGCTGTCAGTAGGTGTCGTTTTGCAACGATAATGCTAGGCCCCACACTGTCCTACAACAGTTGCAAGAATCACAGACCTGCATTTTGAGTGTCTTCCTCATCCACCATACTCACTAGACCTTGCACCAAGTGATTTCCATGTGAAACTTCCTGGCAGATTAAAACTGTGTGCCGGACCGAGACTCGAACTCGGGACCTTTGCGTTTCGCGGGCAGGTGCTCTACCAACTGAGCTACCCAAGCACGACTCACGCCCCGTCCTCACAGCTTTACTTCTGCCAGTACCTCGTCTCCTACCTTCCAAACTTTACAGAAGCTCTCCTGCGAACCTGCAGAACTAATACCCCTGAAAGAAAGGATATTGCGGAGACGTGGCTTAGCCACAGCCTGGGGGATGTTTCCAGAACGAGGTTTTCACTCTGCAGTGGAGTGTGCGCCGATATGAAACTTCCTGGCAGATTAAAACTTTCAGCGGTGCTAGTTCTGCAAGGTTCGCAGGAGAGCTTCTGTGATGTTTGGAAGGTAGGAGACGAGGTACTGGCAGAAGTAAAGCTGTGAGGACGGACCGTGAGTCGTGCTTGGATAGCTCAGTTGGTAGAGCACTTGCCCGCGAAAGGTGAAGGTACCGAGTTCGAGTCTCGGCCCGACACACAGTTTTAACCTGCCAGGAAGTTTCACATGGAAATCACTTGGGGCAAGGTCTGGTGAGTATGGTGGATGAGGAAGACACTCTTAAGAATCTGTGATTCTTGCAACTGTTGTAGGGCAGTGTGGGGCCTAGCATTATCGTTGCAAAACGACACCTACTGACAGCAATACAAGTCAGGAAGTTTCATATCGGCGCACACTCCGCTGCGGAGTGAAAATCTCATTCTGGATTTCCATGTGTTTGGACCACTCAAAGAAACAATGGGAGGAAAGAAGTTCCGTTCTGATGAAGAGGTACGCCACGCGGTGCATGAGTGGTTGCACAGACTACCAAAAGGATTTTTTTCTAAGGGAATTTATGAACTTTGTAACGGCTGGAGGACTTGCATTGGGCGTGGGGGAGATTATGTTGAAAAGTGATACAGCTTTGTACCAATTCTGCACAATAAATAATTAAAAAAAAAATTGAGGTTTTCATTTGACTCACCCTTGTGTCTTGTGTAAGTACAGCGTACAAAGAAACCACTGGGATTCAGTGTCACAGCTTAAATTACTATTACATCAGCTTTTAGGTAGCTGAATGATTTCATACACATTTGTTAGTATCAACGGTATTAAGTGCAGTGTTTCTTGATGTGAGTAGCACGTTCGTCGGTGCAAGAAGACGGCGTGATCTCCACCAGCGCGCATCCAGTTGGGGAGAGCGGGCAGCTCGCGTTCCCGTGCCTTGCGGCGTCGCCCGTGCTGGTAGGTGGAGCAGCATGAGGAGCAGCCTGCCGGCGCCGCTGCTGCTGCTGCTGGCCCTCTGCCTGTCGGCGGCCGCTCCAGGCGCCTGGCTGCTGGCCAGCCCCGAGCCGGCCTCCGTGTGGATGCGAGAGCTCGTCTCCCCTGCCACAGACCTCAACCTCGAAAAGGTATGCCCCAGATACCCTCCAATGGCCTCTCTTGCAACCATTTTTGCTGAAGGGCGGATATCGATTTCAAACTTTCTCAGTTAACATTCAGAAGATGAAGAAGTGAAGAAACCAAATATCCTGAAAACGGCAAGTAATGCTAGAAAATTGCAAGATGTGTTTAGCAGGGAACAATTCCCAGTTGCTCGCCTGAGGGCTAACCGGTATGGATGTGCTTCCAGTCTGACCAGCTGCAGAAGACATTCTGGCCAGGCTGTGGCGCCCGTTCACAAGCTGAGTAGTTAATTTCGTGTTCCGTGGATCATTTTGCACGGTAAATTGCAATGATATGGAACGAATCACGTTACATTCGCATCGCTCATTAATCTGTAAGTATGCCGCGCGGGATTAGCCGAGCGGTCCGGAGCGCTGCAGTCATGGGCTGTGCGGCTGGTCCCGCCGGAGGTTCGAGTCCTCCCTTGGGCATGGGTGTATGTGTGTGTTTGTCCTTAGGATAATTTAGGTTAAGTAGTGTGGAAGCTTAGGGACTGATGACCTTAGCAGTTAAGTCCCATAAGATTTCACCCACACAATCTGTAAGTATGTTTACATACTGAGAATCTCTAAAGGTTCTTTTAATATACAGATACGAATTAGTAATTCATACTCACCACCTTTCCCACATCACAATAATACAAATTCTTCTTCGGAACAGAAGGAGCTGTCAAGGAGGAACTTCTCCAGTTTGTTTTAAATTTTTACTTTTCTCTTTGTCACACATTTCATATCACTGAGTAAGTGATCAAGAAGTTTTGTTGCAGCATTATGCACCCATTTACGTGTTGAAGACAATCTTAGTGTGGTGTAACGAATGTGATTTTCCCTTCTGGTACTGCAATTATGTACATCCATGTTCCTATTGAAGTGTAGTGAATTACACACAGTAAACTTTATAGGGGAATAAATGCATTGTGAAGCAGTAGTCAGAGTGCCCAACTCCTTAAAAAGACGTCTACAAGAAGATCACGCATGAGCATCACACGTTATTCTCAGAGCACGTTTTCGAGCTATGAAGACTTCAAAATGGTTCAAAAGGCTCTAAGCACTATGGGACTTAACATCTGAGGTCATCAGTCCCCTAGACTTAGAAGTACTTAAACCTTACTAACCCAAGAACATCACACACATCCATGCCTGAGGCAGGATTCGAACCTGCGACCGTAGCAGCAGCGCGGTTCCGGACTCAAGCGCCTAGAACCGCTCGGCCACTATGAAGACTTCCTTCCTGAAAAATGAGTTACCTTAGGACAGTATTCCATACGATATTCCTGAATTAAAACATGTGAAATACGTTAGTTTACTAATTTGTCTCTCCCCAAGATTTCCTGAAGCGCCGATGTGGCTGAACTATGTTGTTCTAGGAGTTCCAAAATGTGCTTTTTTTCACTTTAAATTCCCGTCAGTGGGAAGTTCCCACACTATTTATTATTTCTTCACTATGTGTTAAACGTATCATTTGTGTAGTACCCCTAATGTTTACCATTTTTTCTCTTTCTGCATGTATGCTTGGACTGATTACAATACAAGTGTCATCTGCAAATATAGTTAACTCTGTTTGATGTATTTTAGACGGAAGGTCATTTACATGTGTGAAGAACAATAGTGGACTTAAGAGAGAGCCTTGGGAAACCGCATAAGTGATTTCTCCCCAGTCGGAATTATGTACCCGGACTATATTGGTGGAACTGCTAAGTGCAAAGTTCCGAATTCTTTTGGTTGGATATGACATCATCCATTTGTTGGCTATTCTATCAATCCCATACAACTTCAATCAGTCTAGGAGAAAACTGTGATTCTCACAGTCAAATGACTTAAGTAGGTTGCAGAAAATACTAAGTGGCGCTGTTTCATTACTTAATGGTTGCCAAATTTGGTGGGTGAACACGTGAAAAGCATTCTCAGTAGAGAAACTCTTCTGAAACTCAAACTGTGATTTGCTGAGCATATCATTGTTACTAAGGAGAGATACTGTTCCAGAATACATCATCTTTTCAAAAATTAGCTATTGATATCTGTCTTATCACCTTTCTTAAAGAGGGGTGTAATAACAACACATTTCAGTGTCTCTGGGAATCTGTAGATTACTTAATGGTTGCCAAATTTGGTGGGTGAACACGTGAAAAGCATTCTCAGTAGAGAAACTCTTCTGAAACTCAAACTGTGATTTGCTGAGCATATCATTGTTACTAAGGAGAGATACTGTTCCAGAATACATCATCTTTTCAAAAATTAGCTATTGATATCTGTCTTATCACCTTTCTTAAAGAGGGGTGTAATAACAACACATTTCAGTGTCTCTGGGAATCTGTAGTGAGCCAGTGACGCGTTACATATTTAAGATAAGATAGAACTTATTACAGAGGAACAAATCTTTACACACACCATGAAAGCCAGATGAGCTTTTATTTTTGAATGAATGTATAATGGCTCTGAGCACTATGGGGATTAACATCTATGGTCATCAGTCCCCTAGAACTTAGAACTACTTAAACCTAACTAACCTAAGGACATCACACAACACCCAGCCATCACGAGGCAGAGAAAATCCCTAACCCCGCCGGGAATCGAACCCGGGAACCCGGGCGTGGGAAGCGAGAACGCTACCGCACGACCACGAGATGCGGGCGAATGAATGTATAATTTTCTAAATTTCCTTAGGAGAAGCTAGTGATACATTCACATGATTGAAATTTATGAGTGTTACGTTTTCAACCTACTGCACTGATTTTTCTCTTCAACTGTTTGTCCATGACTGTACCTGCTATCAACAACAAACCCGTCATAGTTCGTGCGTCCACAGGCAGAACAAGAAGCTGAGTAAAGCGTGATGGAAGAAGGAAACATGCCCTCTAGGAAAGAAAATAAAAACCATAATGGAAACACTAATTTGCTGATCAGAAAGAAACAGTATTTCTCTCATTTACACACTTGCCTAGCCATAGTCAGCAGACCTCCCTTCAACACCGGAGTGAAATACAAATAATAGTGACAGCATCTTACGATTTTATATCGTGTAAATTATGACGTTACCTGGTGTGTTTGAGTTTGTTGCTATTACAGTTCTTAAGTCATCTGGGTAACATGTGAACGTTCCAAATTTTGACAGTTTCATCTAAAATGATGTATTTTTCAGAATTGCAAATTCTTGCAAGTTAAGCTAAAACGAGGTACTAAGCACTAATGTAAAAAATATTATTATGATTATATTGAAACATTGTATACAGGGTAATTCGGCTTCCCTACGGTTATGTTTTATGCAGCCCACAACACCACGTCCAAGATTTTCATATTCTCTCGCTCGCTACTAGCAAACTATTAGTCTTAAACAAAAAAATTAATGCAGTTAAATTTTGTACTGGGATACATTTTGGATGGAGCCCGCGGGTTTTCAGTTATTCATGAAAAACGCATTTTTTAAGGTCTCTTTTGTATGTTTTTCTTGAATAATACGAAAACTACGGTCTCTACCGAAAACGAATCCCAGTAAAAAAATTTAACTTTATTATATTTCCCACAAAAAAGGTCTCGTTCATTTGTACACTATGTGATCAAAAGTATCCGGACAATTGGCTGAAAGTGACTCACAAGTTTGTGGCGCTTTTATGCTGGAATTCAATATGGAGTTGGTCCAGCCTTAGAACTGATGACAGCTTCCACTCTCGCAGGCATACGTTCAATCAGGTGCTGGACGGTTTCTTGCGGAATTGCAGCCCTTTCTTCACGGAGTGCTGCACGGACGAGAGGTATCGATGTCGGTCGGTGAGGCCTGGCACGAAGTCGGCTCTCCAAACATCCCAAAGGTGATGTATAGGATTCAGGTCATGGATCTGTGCAGGCCAGTCGATTACACGGATGTTACTGTCGTGTAACCACTCCGCCACATGCCGTGCACTATGAACAGTGCCCCATAGTGTTGAAAGATGCAATCACCATCCCCGAATTGCTCTTCAACAGTGGGAAGCAAGAAGAGAGATAAGGAAAAGAGGGGAGGAGCTCTGGCAGGAGACTTGGGAGGCAGAAGAGACGGGACGAAGAACCTTCCAGTTCCTACCTGATGTCAGGGAACGACTTGGACTGAAGTACAGAAAGCTGGCTTAAGCCAGAGATAAATTCTGCCGAAATTTTTACAAAGGTACAGACGGTGTTTAGAAAGGATAGATTGCATGCAACCGGTGGTGGAGTGTTCATCGCTGTTAGTAGTAGTTTATCCTGTAGTGAAGTAGAAGTGGATAGTTCCTGTGAATTATTATGGGTGGAGGTTACACTAAACAACCGAACTAGGTTAATAATTGGCTCCTTTTACCGACCTCCCGACTCAGCAGCATTAGTGGCAGAACAACTGATAGAAAATTTGGAATACATTTCACATTAATTTTCTCAGCATGTTATAGTCTTAGGTGGAGCCTTCAATTTACCAGATATAGACTGGGACACTCAGATGTTTAGGACGGGTGGTAGGGACAGAGCATCGAGTGACATTATACTGAGTGCACTATCCGAAAATTACCTCGAGCAATTAAACAGAGAACCGACTCGTGGAGATAACATATTGGACCTACTGATAACAAACAGACCCGAACTTTTCGAATCTGTATGTACAGAACAGGGAATCAGTGATCATAAGGCCGTTGCAGCATCCCTGAATATGGAAGTTAATAGGAATATAAAAAAAGGGAGGAAGGTTTATCTGTTTAGCAAGAGTAATAGAAGGCAGATTTCAGACTACCTAACAGATCAAAACGAAAATTTCTGTTCCGACACTGACAATGTTGAGTGTTTATGGAAAAAGTTCAAGGCAATCGTAAAATGCGTTTTAGACAGGTACGTGCCGAGTAAAACTGTGAGGGACGGGAAAAACCCACCGTGGTACAACAACAATGTTAGGAAACTACTGCGAAAGCAAAGAGAGCTCCACTCCAAGTTTAAACGCAGCCAAAACCTCTCAGACAAACAGAAGCTAAACGATGTCAAAGTTAGCGTAAGGAGGGCTATGCGTGAAGCGTTCATTGAATTCGAAAGTAAAATTCTATGTACCGACTTGACAGAAAATCCTAGGAAGTTTTGGTCGTACGTTAAATCAGTAAGTGGCTCGAAACAGCATATCCAGACACTACGGGATGATGATGGCATTGAAACAGAGGATGACACGCGTAAAGCTGAAATACTAAACACCTTTTTCCAAAGCTGTTTCACAGAGGAAGACCGCACTGCAGTTCCTTCTCTAAATCCTCGCACAAACGAAAAAATGGCTGACATCGAAATAAGTGTCCAAGGAATAGAAAAGCAACTGGAATCACTCAATAGAGGAAAGTCCACTGGACCTGACGGGATACCAATTCGATTCTACACAGAGTACGCGAAAGAACTTGCCCCCCTTCTAACAGCCGTGTACCGCAAGTCTCTAGAGGAACGGAGGGTTCCAAATGATTGGAAAAGAGCACAGATAGTCCCAGTCTTCAAGAAGGGTCGTCGAGCAGATGCGCAAAACTATAGACCTATATCTCTTACGTCGATCTCTTGTAGAATTTTAGAACATGTTTTCTGCTCGCGTATCATGTCATTTCTGGAAACCCAGAATCTACTATGTAGGAATCAACATGGATTCCGGAAACAGCGATCGTGTGAGACCCAACTCGCCTTATTTGTTCATGAGACCCAGAAAATATTAGATACAGGCTCCCAGGTAGATGCTATTTTTCTTGACTTCCGGAAGGCGTTCGATGCAGTTCCGCACTGTCGCCTGATAAACAAAGTAAGAGCCTACGGAATATCAGACCAGCTGTGTGGCTGGATTGAAGAGTTTTTAGCAAACAGAACACAGCATGTTGTTATCAATGGAGAGACGTCTACAGACGTTAAAGTAACCTCTGGCGTGCCACAGGGGAGTGTTATGGGACCATTGCTTTTCACAATATATATAAATGACTTAGTAGATAGTGTCGGAAGTTCCATGCGGCTTTTCGCGGATGATGCTGTAGTATACAGAGAAGTTGCTGCATTAGAAAATTGTAGCGAAATACAGGAAGATCGGCAGCGGATAGGCACTTGGAGCAGGGAGTGGCAACTGACCCTTAACATAGACAAATGTAATGTATTGCGAATACATAGAAAGAAGGATCCTTTATTGTATGATTATAAGATAGCGGAACAAACACTGGTAGCAGTTACTTCTGTAAAATATCTGGGAGTATGCGTACGGAACGATTTGAAGTGGAATGATCATATAAAACTAATTGTTGGTAAGGCGGGTACCAGGTTGAGATTCATTGGGAGAGTGCTTAGAAAATGTAGTCCATCAACAAAGGAGGTGGCTTACAAAACACTCGTTCGACCTATACTTGAGTATTGCTCATCAGTGTGGGATCCGTACCAGGTCGGGTTGACGGAGGAGATAGAGAAGATCCAAAGAAGAGCGGCGCGTTTCGTCACTGGGTTATTTGGTAACCGTGATAGCGTTACGGAGATGTTTAATAAACTCAAGTGGCAGACTCTGCAAGAGAGGCGCTCTGCATCGCGGTGTAGCTTGCTCGCCAGGTTTCGAGAGGGTGCGTTTCTGGATGAGGTATCGAATATATTGCTTCCCCCTACTTATACTTCCCGAGGAGATCACGAATGTAAAATTAGAGAGATTAGAGCGCGCACGGAGGCTTTCAGACAGTCGTTCTTCCAGTGAACCATACGCGACTGGAACAGGAAAGGGAGGTAATGACAGTGGCACGTAAAGTGCCCTCCGCCACACACCGTTGGGTGGCTTGCGGAGTATCAATGTAGATGTAGATGTAGATGTAGATGTACTTCGAGCCTACGCGAGGGTTGATCCACTTTCTCACTGGCCATGGACCCTACCCGACTTATTTATGTCGATTTGGGAAGAGGGCAACACCAGCGTGTGACTGTGGTGATCCGGAGGGTACACCCGAGCATGTAGTTTACGAATGTCGCCTCTTCAATGATGTTGCCAACACACTGCGAGACAGACTACCCAACCGCGACACATACCAACTACTCAGACAAGAGGGAACATTTCAGACCTTAAACACCCTGGCTAACGAGGTATCTCGAAAAGTTCTCATTGACTATTTAGGCGAGATACAATAACCACCAATTGCGTCCAGGAGCCCTACTCCCATGCTGCCTGTGCGGGGACTGGCCGACTACATCTAAGTTGGAATCCGCCACGTGCAGGACTAGGGGGAGTGGGGAACAACCACCGATCGTGACACACACCGGATTTGACGTAGGATAAGTTAGTTTGTAGGACTTACTTATAGGAAATTAAGATAGGGACTGCAGCGAATTAACATCGAGGCCTGCCCAGTGCCAGGGGCATGCTCTTCGGGGTTAGCTCGAAGAGCAAGGCCAATGCAAGTAGGTTTATATCTTTACTGGCACACATGTGACGCTGCAGTATAATTAAATTAATCATAGGAATAGGAAATAAATAGTATATGTAGATATTAGATGCCCATTGTTATTAATATTAATATTAACTGTAGCTCACCAACTAATACTAAACTAGCTGCAACATTTCAATAAAAATGTATAAATGTTTAGGACCCACTAATGTAGTAAGGTAGTGGGTTAGTTTGTATAATTATAATGGTTTTGATAATAAAGAATTTAAAAAACAAAGAAGGTGACTAAATCATTAATGTAGGCCTGTGCTGTGATAATGCCACGCAAGACAACAAGGAGTGCAAGCTCTCTCCATGATAAACACGACCACACCATAACACCACTGCCTCCAAATTTTACTGCTGGCACTACACACGCTGGCAGATGACGTTCACTGGGCATTCACCATACCCACACCCTGCCATCGGATCGCCACATTGTGTACCGTGATTCGTCACTCCACACAACGTTTTTATACGGTTCAATCGTCCGTTGTTTACGCTCCTTACACCAAGCGAGGCGTCGTTTGACATTTACCGGCGTGATGTGTGGCTTATGAGCAGCCGCTCGACCATGAAGTCCAAGTTTTCTCACCCTCCGCCTGTCATAGTACTTGCAGTGGATACTGACGCAGTTGTGTGATGGTCTGGATAGACGTCTGCTCATTACACATTACGACCCTCTTCATGTGTCGGCGGTCTCTGTCAGTCAACAGACGAGGTCAGCCTGTACCCTTTTGTGCTGTACGTGTCCCTTCGCGTTTCCACTTCACTATCACATCGGGAACAGTGGACCTAGGGATATTTAGGAGTGCGAAAATCTCTCGTACAGGCGTATGACGCAAGTGACACCCAATCACCTAACCACGTTCGAAGTCCGTGAGTTCCGTGGAGCACTCCATTCTGCTCTCTCACGATGTCTAATGACTACTGAGTACCTGGCAGTAGGTGGCAGCACAATGCACCTAATATGAAAAACGTATGATTTTGGGGTGTCCGGTTACTTTTGATCACACAGGAAAAAAATAGTACACCCTTTTAGAGGTTTCAGTTCACTCAAGATTTATTGTTGCAACGGTGCATATGGAGTACATGAAATGAATACATGCAGATCAATAGCACAAGCGGCTCTGAGGTGCTAGTTATCGAACCATGGTGAAACACCCATATTAGTTGCGTTGTAGCCTCCATGGATGGCAACGCAGACGCTGACTCTGACATCCAGCCGATCGTACAGGTGGCGATTATTGTCCTAGGATACGTTGAGCCATGCCTGCTCGGCCTGGTCACGTAATTCTGTAAGAGTCGTTTGGATGACGCGTCGCTCAAGTCACTTCTCGTCCTACCCATGCTCGATTGGACATCATGCTGGCACGTCTTGCAGAGAACGCTGAGTAGCACACGCAGTGTGTGGGCAAGAATTATCCTGTGGGAACAAAACATCACCTGCCTGTTGGAAGAAGGGCAGAAGAACGAGTCTAACAACATTCTGCACATACCGAGCGCTGATTGACGACCCCACCAGGAGCACAAAAGGTGAAGGCCTGGGACGGGGCCAGTGTGTATTGGACGAATGCACTCTATGTGACAGCACTCACCAGGTCTACGTCATACCTGAAAATGACCTTCACGTGCATACAGGCGGGATCTGCTTTCTTCGTCTTCATGGCATGATTGCCTCCTTGTTTTACAAGTTTGCGCCACACTAAGTCTTCTGGCTGTTAGCATTCCCTATTAACGGGTAGATACAGATGGCGCTCGGGTAACTATGCCACTATACTATTTGTTGGCGGATGACGTTGAAGCCATTATCAGTACAACTACTATTCCCCAGGTGGCAAATGCCGTCATCGGACCAAGTTGGACGACACCTTTTCAGGTGTACTAATTTTTTTTCCGGCAGTGCAGTTTGCACGTAACGAACGAGAGAGTATGACAATCTTACGCATCACATTTGAGGGTTTTGCGGGTTGCATTAAACGCAATGGTAGGGTAGCTGAATCTCCCTGTATACTCAGTGGTTATTCTTCTTCTTCTTATTATTTCGTATAGGCCAACTAAGGACCACGACATTCAATTATTACGTTTGGAGTGGGCTTTGAGGTTTGACCAGTAGTTACGCATTCTCTGGCTGTGTTGTTCCTTCCTCTCCTGTGTACAGAGGGCACCAATCTTCTTTCTTGGTAGTCTGTCCTAGAACCTGTTTTGTCTAAGCTTCTGCCTGACTATTGTCCGGTCCTTCAAGTTTCCTTCTGTTATTCCAAATTCCTGAAGATCTTTCTCGACTTCCATCAATCACGGTGACTTGGTCTTCCTCTTTTGCCAGTAACAGAGAAGCTGGATGGTCAGTCTGTCACGATGCATCCTGTAAAGGTGTCCGTAAAATGCTAGACGTCTTTTCCTAGCTACATGTGTGATTCTTTCACAGTACTCGTAGAGCTCTCGGTTGGTTCACCTTTTATAACTGTCGCCTTCCTTGATTGGCCGCAGTATCTTCCTCATTATCTTTCTCTTCTGGATGTCGAGATTTTCAGTAAGTCCCTTCCTACTGAGTATTAAACATTCTGAAGCATTTAAGGTTTCAGGACGGATGATTGTCTGGTAGTGCTTCAAATGGCTCTGAGCACTACGGGTCTTTACATCTGAGGTC
The DNA here is from genome assembly GCF_023864345.2 of Schistocerca serialis cubense. Taxonomy (NCBI): domain Eukaryota; kingdom Metazoa; phylum Arthropoda; class Insecta; order Orthoptera; family Acrididae; genus Schistocerca; species Schistocerca serialis. The sequence goes on along the minus strand of NC_064641.1, from coordinate 327,792,279 downwards.
ATCAGTCCCCTAGAACTTAGAACTACTTAAACCTAACTAACCTAAGGACATCACAAACAACCATGCCCGTGGCAGGATTCGAACCTGCGACCGTAGCAGTCACGCGGTTCCGGACTGACGCGCCTAGAACCGCACGGCCACCGCGGCCGGCTGGCAGTGCTTCAGTTTAGGGTTACAGGAGAGACATTGTTTATTCTAAGTGTTCTTGGTCAGCTGGTACGCCAGCTCTAGCTTGTTGACTCGAGCTGATAGTGCTGTTCCTGCAGATAGATTAGGTTCCAGCGATTCTCCCAAGTACTTAAACCCTGTTGGTTTTCTTGATATCTCCCTGGTCTAGATACAGTGTACTAGGAGATTTACCTATGTTAGTCACATACTGCTTTTTTTAAACGGTGCGTGAAGCCCAACCTTTGCAGCTTGCTGTCTGAGAACTTTGAGTTGTTTCACTGAAGTTTCTATTGAATCTGATAGAAGTGCTAGGTCATCGGGAAATGCCAGGCAATCAACATTGAGCCCATTGCACTTCTGTCCCAGAGAGATACCATTTGGAATCCCCTCTCGAGCTAACTCCTTCCGCCACTCTCTTATTACCTTTTCCAGCGGATAGTTGAAGAGCACAGGGGACAGACCATCTCCCTGTCTTACTCACGATCTGATTCCAAAAATATTTGATAGCGTTCGTCTGAACTTTACTCGTGACCTGGTGTTGCTTAAAGTCTGTTGGTTAAGACTGTGGGTCTTCTCATCTAGCCCTCATTCTTGCAGGATCTTCATTGGTTATTATTATTATTAAAATCCTAGGCATCTGTGGTACGTTAAAAGTGATGCTGAGAGCAAATTGTATTTGTTGTGATTCTTCCTATGCACACTCATACCAGGCTGTTCACCCGAGGTTTATTTCGTCAAATTGTATTTGTGTTAAAATGGTTCAAATGGCTCTGAGCACTATGGGACTTAAGAGCTGAGGTCATCAGTCCCCTAGAACTTAGAACTACTTAAACCTAACTAACCTAAGGACATCACACACGTCCATGCCCGAGGCAGGATTCGAACCTGCGACAGTAGCGGTCGTGCAGTTCCAGACTGAAGAGCCTAGAACCGCCCGGCCACTCCGGCCGGCGTATTTGTGTTAGGACGGGGGAGGGGGGTGGGGGGGTAAAGAAACAAGAATCTCTCACCGCCCTCTCGAACCAAACCCTTGATGTGTGGATGTGTTAAAGGACATAGGAAAACTCTGTAACTGCCCTAAGTAAGAAGAATCTACCAAAAATAACTATTTCCTCTGTCTTATTGACAACAATGTCACTGTGTCGTGACATTATTATTGAGAAGTTTGCTATTCGTTATCAGAAGTTTGAATAAATGAAGTTTAACATGGGCCAAGATGGATAAAAAGTAAGCAAACAGTTTATTATTTTAACAGTAATCGCCATACCTGCTAACACATTTATCCCACTGTGAGACAAGACGGTCAGTACCTTCATGGAAAAATGTTTACGGATGCCTACGAAACAGTGACTGTACCCAGGCGCGCAAATCGACATCCACGAATGTTTTCCTTCGTGGCAACAAAACTATGGAAGTCGTATGGGGAGAGTTCGGGACTGTGTGGAGGCTGTGTAAGGGTTTCCCAGCGATAGTTCTGCAGTGTAGTCGAGATGCTGCAGGAGGTTACGTTTTTTCCCATCTGTGTGATTTTCATTCGGCTGCCCTTTTAATAACAAAAGATAAAGAATAAATTTTAAATGGACGCTCTGCTATTGGTGATCCCGGATGATACAGTATTCGAATTACTGTAGATATAGAAAAAGTAATCTAAATGTTTCTCAGCTACCTACTTATATGTATCTCATTGCACGTAGAGATCTTTAGGGTCCAAACAACGCAATACAATCCATCGGAATAATTGAATTCCGGGTTAAAAATGAATTGGCCCCATTACTTACACGCGTTATTTATAAAAGAAATCTAATTACTTTTCACCCAGTACCCGTCACACTTATTCATGGAGTAGGCATTTCACGAGCAAAGTGATGGGTACTTTAAAGTTTTATACATTCTGGATTTGGAACACTGCGACTGTCTTGTTAAAGGTTTCAGGAATTACTGCAACCAATCGCCGTTTTTTCTTCAATTTTTATTTATTCATGACCGGTTTCGAATTGCCTGGCGATTCATCATCAGATGATACAATTTAGTTTGCAGTATTGTGGGATGCCCGACCCCCGCCACACTCCAAAATAACTTGTATCACTGATGATGAATCGCCAGACGATTCGAAACCGATCATGAATAAATAAAAATTGAAGAAAAAACGGCGATTGGTTGCAGTGATTCCTGAAACCTGATGGGTACTTATTGCTGTATCTTCCCCGATTTAATCCAACACTCTTAATTTATAATGTATGGCCAATTTTGGTCGAGAATCTTGGCCAAATCTCTGTTAACGATCCAGTTTCTATTAAGTTCCTAACCACGAAGATAATTTTTTTGAACCAGAACGAAGCCTGTTGCGAAACATTTCTCTGCATTTTCGTTCGGCTTTTCTGGCACCACATCCTTATATACCACACATATATGTCTATCTGCTGATTCCTGTAACGGGTAATGTTCCAAATTTGACATACAGTCATCAATTGTGAACGACGGGAAACTCCACAGCGGACGGGACATAAACGACAACCGTGGATTACTTTTCGTGGATTACTTTATGAAACAAAATGGCCGAGCGGTTCTAGGCGCTACAGTCTGGAGCCGCACGACCGCTACGGTCGCGGGTTAGAATCCGGCCTGGAGCATGGATTTCTGTGATGTCCTTAGGGTAGTTAGGTTTAAGTAGTTCTAAGTGCTAGGGGACTGATGACCTCAGAAGTTAAGTCCCATAGTGCTCAGAGCTATTTGAACCATTTTGAAACAAAAGTTGTCAACAAACAAGTGCTACACACGTATTGCCAATCTAAGATCTTCGTACCGGGTGGTCAAGCTACAAAGCTCTCTAATGCAGTGCTGCACTGGTGGGGAAAGAGCTGTTTGGTCAACAGGGTGGCGCAGTGGTTAAGACACTGGCCTCACTTCAAATGTTTCTCTAAGTACCACAATGAAAATGCCGGTGTGGCTCCCTCGAAAAGAAAGTGGACAGTTTCCATTCCCACCCTCCTCTCTTCGGAGCTTGTGCTCCGTTTTTAATGACCTCGTCTTCGATAGGACATTAAACCCAAATAATTTTCTTTGTTCTCAAACCGATGTTCACCCATCTAGTCATTAAGGACTCTGTAAACTGTTTACTAAATAGTATGATGCCTCATCCACCTCTCACTTTCATCCTAACTGTTTCGCCTCTGTATATCCACATTAATAATATTCTCGGCATCTTTACTCGATTATCTTATGTCTCTTAAAGTTATTCTCCTTACTGTTCCTTCAAGTGTCAAATTAACTATTTTTGAATGGCTTCTTCCTACTTATACCACAGATATGCCGCACTCTAGTATTCCTAATACCGAAACTATATTTTAATGTGGAACACGCCGTGGTCTTGTTGTGGTCTCTTCAGTGCTGCCGGCCGCGGTGGTCTAGCGGTTATAGGCGCGCAGTCCGGAACCGCGCGACTGCTACGGTCGCAGGTTCGAATCCTGCCTCGGGCATGGATGTGTGTGATGTCCTTAGGTTAGTTAGGTTTAAGTAGTTCTAAGTTCTAGTGGACTGATGACCACAGTAGTTAAGTCCCATAGTGCTCAGAGCTATTTGAACCATTTTCTTCAGTGCTAGCACAATGGTCTCATATTCGGGAGGAAGACGGTTCAAATCCGCGTCCGGCCGTCCATATTTGAGTTTTCCGTGATTTCCCAAATTTCTCCAGGCAAGTGCCGGGATGGTTCCTTTGAAAGGGCACCACCAATTTTCTTCCCCATCCATGAAACTATGAGAGCTTGTGCTACATGTCTAACGACCTCGACGTCATTAGGACGATAAACTGTAATCTTCCTTTCTTTTTTTCAGTCGGAATACTGGTTCCGTTCGTCTCTCCATGGTAGACTGTTCTGTACAAGTGTCGTCTCTGCTCACTTCTCTCCATTACCAAATTCACTATCCTTTGGTACCTCAAGAAGTGTTCTAATAATTATTAATTAAGTTGTGCCATCAACTCCTTTCTTCCCTAACTCGATTCAGTACCTTTTCGTTTGTCATCATATGTACCTATCCGATCCTCAGTATTGTTCTGTAGCAACACAAGCTGCTACTTTCTACGTAACTGAACTATTTAGCGCCCAAGTCTCTGCAATCGAGACAAACACCTTTATAAAAACTCCCTAACATTTAAACCAACGATCGATGTTAATTAATTTCTCTTCGTCATAAATACTTTTCTTGCTGTTGTGAGTCTTCGTTTTCCGTCGTCTCTGCTTCGACCATAATCAATTATTTTGCTTTCCAAATAGCAGAATTCATTTACTGCTCTCCGTGTCTCATTTCCTAAACTAGTTCCCTCGACACCACCTTATGTAATTCGACTACACTCCATTGCCTCTCTTTTACTTTCGTTGAAGGTCATCTTAATCTTTCGCAGACAATATCCATTCCGTTCAGCTGGTCCGTCAAGTTCTTTTGAGAATGCATCTCGATGTCTTTGGCAAACCTCGACGACCGTATGTCTTCTCCTTGAACCTTTAACCTTCCAACGTCGTGCGGTATAATCGACTGTGATTATGTGTGCCTAATTAACTCGAAAGGCATCAATTCCGAAGTGAACTGAGCCAAACGATGTGAAAAGTGTACATCTAATCATATAGTCATCTAAATGAAAAAAAAGGAAGATTGGAGTTTAGCACCACGTTGATAGCGATATCAGTAGATATGGAGAAGAAGCTCAGATTACGGCAGGACGGGGAAGACGTCGGCCGTGTCCTTTTTGAAGGAACTGTCCTGGCTTTTGCCTGGAGCGATTTCGGGAAATTACGGAAAATCCTAAATCTGGGTGGCGGGATGGGGATTCGAATCGTTGTCCTCCTGAATATCACCAAAGTGGTAAGGTAATACAGTGCCATGATAAAGACTGAGTGCAAGAGATATAATTACATAGATGAGTTTTGAATCGTTAGCGGAATTTATTATTATTTAAAATAAACATTTTAATGAAATTCCAATCACGGGATGAAATAATCCCGTCGCCAGACCTACATAGGACCTTTTATTTCTGAAAGCAGTTGCTTATAATCGGAATCAAATTCACGTAAAAATGAGTAACGCACATATTGATGACGTAATTCATCACCTGCACGGGAGTGATGTTTTGTATTCAAGTCATCACGAAATATTTAGTTAAGTTGAAGGAAATAATTAGGAACGGAATGAAAATGAAAGAATTACAGTAGTACACGATACATAATAATGACGTAGCTTGACCTCAGCAATAATCTTTATTGTTACGAATTTTGATAGACAGAATTTTCTAAACTCTTGAAGTCAGCGCTGAACCTTACTAGATTTAAACGTTAATGCTTTTGAAGTACCATGGCACCCATGGAATACCGCATAAAATTATCAAAAGCACATATAATTAAGTCATACTGTTAAGTAAGAAGTAAAATATATTCTGATCTGGCAGATTCACTGGTTCCAATAGTTTGTTTAAGTACTGATTTCAAAAATTAGTTGTTGTTGTAATTCAAAAGTTATTTAATGACTTTAATCAATGAGCAACAATTTGAACATTCAGCTCAAAGAAATTCATTTACAATGGACACTCGGAACCTAGGATAATCGGCCATGGACCCTGTTCAAGAACTTGGTACATTGGAATAATAGCGACTACGAAACTAAAATTAATGTTCACGCAGAGGTTATACTGTTCATGCTACTCAATACACTCTGAAGAGTTTTACAAAGTTAAAAGTCTGAAGTGCTGCAACCGCGAAATAATAGCTCGGCGGCAACAGTACAGTTATATCCCGTCTCCAGTTGCAAAGATTCCTTATATTTACTCTGGCCAAACACCGCTCTCTCTTTGATCGCTGTCGGAGCACCAATAAAAGTCATCAACGTACCGTAGCATTTATAAATTGCAGTGCCTCTCGCACCCACAAGAAAGCGCTGCACATATATTTATTTTCTACGCCAGAGCCACATACACTTACGCCTTTTCTCACTCGCAGCTATACAACATCAAGATTACTAATCCCATGTCTCTAACGGCCCGCTATTGTTATCAAAGATTTTTTGCACTCCCAACGCTTTCTTCTATCCATTAAGACATTTTCATTGAGTCGATATTATAATGAGTAGCTGATATTATCAGTGTGACAACTGCGCTGATTTTAGAAATGGTTTTTAATCGTTTCAGATAATATTTAATTTAAATTAATTTATTTCTCAAGTTTCTTTTATAAAGTTTACAGAGTATTGAAACTGATCATACATGAAGAAGAAATTTCAGATATCGCTTTCGTGAAAAGGAATGAAATTAAATATTTTAGTAGTAATGCAGTGGTACATATCGCGTTGTACTTACACACACTTAAATTCCCTTGTGTTATTGTGCTGCATACTGCCTTGTAGTCTCACATACTTTTATTCCCGTTCAAAATTGGTTTTTGTTTTCCTTTATAGCTTTCTCAGTTTACAGTACGAGTAATCCTTGAGATAGGGTACCCTGTTTCACTCCCTTCTCCTCGATTCCTGTAACCATATTCTGGATTCTGCACAAGTTGTAAATGACCTTTAGTTTCCTGTATTTTATTCCTGCTACTTTCAGTATTTCGAAGAGTACATTGCAGTTAGCATTGTTAAACTTTTTCTAAATCTAAAAATATAATAGCGTAGTGTTGCATTTCCTTTAGTGTACCTTATAAGTCGCAGTATATTTGCCTCACGTGGTCCTACATTTCTGCAATTCTTTCAATTTTCATTCCGTTCCTCATTATTTCCTTCAACTTAACTAAATATTTCGTGATGACTTGAATACAAAACATCACTCCCGTGCAGGTGATGAATTACGTCATCAATATGTTCACGCAGAGGTTATACTGTTCATGCTACTCAATACACTCTGAAGAGTTTTACAAAGTTAAAAGTCTGAAGTGCTGCAACCGCGAAATAATAGCTTGGCGGCAACAGTACAGTTATATATCCACTGTAAATGAATTTCTTTGAGCTGAATGTTCAAATTGTTGCTCATTGATTAAAGTCATTTAATAACTCTCCAGTTTTGCTCATTGATTAAAGTCATTAAATAACTTTTGAATTACAACAACAACAAATTTTTGAAATCAGTACTTAAACAAGTCTAAAGCCGCCAGCACACGGACTGTGCATTCGAACGTCGACCGTTGAGCGTACCGAGTCTCTGACGTCATAACACGGAAAAAGCACGGTGGGGAGTTATTGCGAATGTGCAGAGCACTATCTAGCATGTGAGACGTTCTGAACGTGCGTTGGAAAGTAGGCAAATGAGACATGAGGCCATCCCTCTTCAGTACAGAGCCGCGAGGCACCATACTGGCTTTCAGTTGTAGCCCATATGTATATAAATATAAGCCCTTTCTGAGCTCCAGGAAACTGAGGATCTCTCGAAAACCCGTCGTTAATTGTATTATCTGTTGTAATAAAATGGCGGGAAACATCATATTGGTGGTTAAAAAATTGTAACTTGAATATTATGAAAGTATGTCGTTTCAAGGTAACGGCACTTCGAGGAGCCATCAAAAACGCATTGTTCTTGATACAATTTACTGTAATTAAATGACAATTAATAACATATCTGCGATGAAGCTATCAGGAGATGGTAAGATGGGAAGTATCGTCACAAACTATACACGGTCGGTGTAGTGTGATGAGTAGATCAGCAGAGCTATAATTTGAAAGGAGGTGTGTTGGTGGTTCGCGTCACACTGAAACCAGACCTCCTTTTAATAAATTTCGCGTTTTATAATAGGCCCAGATAGTTTCTTACTAGTTTAACAGAAGTATGGTCCGTAAAATTCGATGTTATTTACAAGTAGCTACGGGTGCGCTCTTCCCAAGTAGTGAGTTTGTTCGGTTGGCTTTATCTACAAGACAGCTTGCACTACTTGCAGTAAGATATTTTGCACTTTCTTGTTTCAAGTGTGGTGTTTCATATGTTTTAAATATTCTGCTAGTGAATAGGAATAGTGGTCCCGTAAGAATGACCTTAGGATTTTACTGAAACATGATAATGATGAAATACTATTAATCAGCCGGCTGGTGTGGCCGTGCAGTTCTAGGCGCTTCAGTCTGGAACCGCGTGACAGCTACGGTCGCAGGTTCTAATGCTGCCTCGGGCATGGATGTGTGTGATGTCCTTAGATTAGTTACAGTAGGTTTAAGTAGTTCTAAGTTATAGGGGACTGATGACCACAGATGTTAAGTCCCATTTTACTATTAATCTTATGTGGAGAACTATTGTAATTTGTGTCGCACTATTTGTAACTGAACTTTTACAAGCCGATGTCCATACTGGCTGAACATGGTAATCTCCTTTTGGCCCTGTATCTTGTTCATGGATGTTGTTTTTGTTGTTGTCTTCAGTCCTGAGACTGGTTTGATGCAGCTCTCCATGCTACTCGATCCTGTGCAAGCTTCTTCATCTCCCAGTACCTACTGCAACCTACATCCTTCTGAATCTGCTTAGTGTATTCATCTCTTGGTCTCCCTCTACGATTTTTACCCTCCACGCTGCCCTCCAGTACTAAATTGGTGATCCCTTGATGCCTCAGAACATGTCCTACCAACCGGTCCCTTCTTCTTGTCAAGTTGTGCCACAAACTCCTCTTCTCCCCAATTTTATTCAATACCTCCTTATTAGTTATGTGATCTACCCATCTTCAGCATTCTTCTGTAGCACCACATTTCGAAAGCTTCTCTTCTCTTCTTGTCCAAACTATTTATCGTCCATGTTTCACTTCCATACATGGCTACACTCCATACAAATACTTTCAGAAACGACTTCCTGACACTTAAATCTGTACTCGATGTTAACAAATTTCTCTTCTTCAGAAACGCTTTCCTTGCCATTGACAGTCGACATTTTATATCCTCTCTACTTCGACCATCATCAGTTATTTTGCTCCCCAAATAGCAAAACTCCTTTACTACTTTAAGTGTCTCATTTCCTAATCTACACTCCTGGAAATGGAAAAAAGAACACATTGACACCGGTGTGTCAGACCCACCATAGTTGCTCCGGACACTGCAAGAGGGCTGTACAAGCAATGATCACACGCACGGCACAGCGGACACGCCAGGAACCGCGGTGTTGGCCGTCGAATGGCGCTAGCTGCGCAGCATTTGTGCACCGCCGCCGTCAGTGTCAGCCAGTTTGCCGTGGCATACGGAGCTCCATCGCAGTCTTTAACACTGGTAGCATGCCGCGACAGCGTGGACGTGAACCGTATGTGCAGTTGACGGACTTTGAGCGAGGGCGTATAGTGGGCATGCGGGAGGCCGGGTGGACGTACCGCCGAATTGCTCAACACGTGGGGCGTGAGGTCTCCACAGTACATCGATGTTGTCGCCAGTGGTCTGCGGAAGGTGCACGTGCCCGTCGACCTGGGACCGGACCGCAGCGACGCACGGATGCACGCCAAGACCGTAGGATCCTACGCAGTGCCGTAGGGGACCGCACCGCCACTTCCCAGCAAATTAGGGACACTGTTGCTCCTGGGGTATCGGCGAGGACCATTCGCAACCGTCTCCATGAAGCTGGGCTACGGTCCCGCACACCGTTAGGCCGTCTTCCGCTCACGCCCCAACATCGTGCAGCCCGCCTCCAGTGGTGTCGCGACAGGCGTGAATGGAGGGACGAATGGAGACGTGTCGTCTTCAGCGATGAGAGTCGCTTCTGCCTTGGTGCCAATGATGGTCGTATGCGCGTTTGGCGCCGTGCAGGTGAGCGCCACAATCAGGACTGCATACGACCGAGGCACACAGGGCCAACACCCGGCATCATGGTGTGGGGAGCGATCTCCTACACTGGCCGTACACCACTGGTGATCGTCGAGGGGACACTGAATAGTGCACGGTACATCCAAACCGTCATCGAACCCATCGTTCTACCATTCCTAGACCGGCAAGGGAACTTGCTGTTCCAACAGGACAATGCACGTCCGCATGTATCCCGTGCCACCCAACGTGCTCTAGAAGGTGTAAGTCAACTACCCTGGCCAGCAAGATCTCCGGATCTGTCCCCCATTGAGCATGTTTGGGACTGGATGAAGCGTCGTCTCACGCGGTCTGCACGTCCAGCACGAACGCTGGTCCAACTGAGGCGCCAGGTGGAAATGGCATGGCAAGCCGTTCCACAGGACTACATCCAGCATCTCTACGATCGTCTCCATGGGAGAATAGCAGCCTGCATTGCTGCGAAAGGTGGATATACACTGTACTAGTGCCGACATTGTGCATGCTCTGTTGCCTGTGTCTATGTGCCTGTGGTTCTGTCAGTGTGATCATGTGATGTATCTGACCCCAGGAATGTGTCAATAAAGTTTCCCCTTCCTGGGACAATGAATTCACGGTGTTCTTATTTCAATTTCCAGGAGTGTAATTCCCTCAGCATCGCCCGACTTAATTCGACTACATTCCATTATCCTCGTTTTGCTTTTGTTGATGTTCATCTTATATCCTCCTTTCAAGACAGTGCCCATTCCGTTCAACAGCTCTTCCAAGTCCTTTGCTGTCTCTGACAGAATTACAGTGTCATCCGCGAACCTCAACGTTTTTATATCTACTTTACCGTTTACTTTAATACCGTTCATGGATATGGAAATTTTTATTTATGTGTACTGCAGACAGAACAACATGACTAGCATACGCACAAGGGTGGAAATGTGCGTTTCAATATAGCTAACGTAGGAGTTTTACACTTGTCAATTTCGTAAGGACTATAACTGGGGAGTCAGACACAACCGACTAGTGCCGCTGGAGCGCGTTGCGATCGTGTATACAGCGCCGAGGCAGACTTACCGTATGCATCGCTGAGCGCTCAGCAGCACGTTGAACTTGGCGTGCTCAACGTTAACGTTCGAAAGCACGGTCCGCGTGCTGACGGTGATTTAACTAATCATTCCCGAGGTAGCTTCTAATTTGTGGTACGGGAGATGTAACTGAGCAGCGACCTAAGTCGCTCTGTTTCTGTCCCTAGCTCATCGGCCGATGGTACCTGGTGGAGGAAGTGGCGCCAGTCCGGCTGTCGTCGGACACAACGTGCGACTGGTACGACTTCTGGCGCGACGAGAACGGCACGCTGACGGTGCAGTGGTTCGTGCGCTCCGAGGACCGCACGGAGGCCGTGGTGCCCGCCATCCCCGTGACGGACGGCGGCGTCTGGCACCTGCCCGGTACGTATCTCCACACGAGCGCTCGCCGCCTCTCCCATCCGCGCTGCGCCCTTCTGTTCTCCTCCCCTGTCCTTGGGCAGAAGTACTTCCACAGCTTCACGTACTTGAACAACGGGCTGAGAAAGGCTGGCAAATACAGGTTGTCGGGGGTAAACTACACAGTCCAGTCACATTAATGTGGGAACCGCAGATGTTCGATGTTAACAGTGCATGTGTTGTCGTAATGTGGAAAAGGAGTGATTTAGCCGACGTTCAAAAGGGCATGATCATTGGCTTTAGGGCTAAGGATAAAAGCATTTCCGAAACGGCTGTGTGTAGACTTTTCGCGTGCCGCCTTGGTTGAAGTATACCAGGCATTAAAAATGATGTTATATATATAAAAAAAAGTGCCGTGGCAACTGGGTTGCACCACAGGCCATACAAGACACGAGTGAACGATGTCTGTGAAGACGTGTATAAGCGAATAGACCTGTAACAGTTGAGCAACTGATGGCCCAGATGAACCGAAGGGCTACTAACAGTGTCTCCTCAACGACTGTTCAGCGGACACAGGTGCATATGCGCCTCTGCAGCAAGTGCCTGGTTTATGCACACATTAAATGAAACATAAACTTGTTTCATCTAGTGTCAATAACAGTCACGGTAAAGCCTAACGTAAAATGTTCGCATTTAAAGTTAGGCACCCATGCTGACCGCTGTTCATCGTCGACGAAAGCTGGAATTTGCACGCAAATACTTCAGCTGGACGCCCAGTGAGTGGTGAGAAATGTCCTTTTAAACAGATAAATCACGTTTTATGCTCCATCGGACAGACGGCTGTTCATGCGTACAGTGTGAAGCATCTAAAAATAAACACACTGCAACAATCGTTTGAAGCTTCCAGGCTGGAGGGTATTCCCTGGGATCAACATAAGTTTGAGGACCCATGACCGCCCCCACATGCAGTTAATTTTTTCCTCGACATGATAGCATCTACTAGCAGGACAACACAATGTGTCAAACAGCTCGCAGTGCACGTGTGTGGTTCCAAGAGCACCAGGATATGTTTGCTGCACCATCCTGGCCACCAAATTGCTTTTTTTTACACCCAATCGAGAGTCGGTGGGACCATCTCGAATGAGCTCTTCGCATCATGGATCCTCAAACAAGAAGCCTTACGCAGCTGGCCACGGCACGGGAGACACCATGGCTCCGCATTCGTATCGGTACCTTCCACAACCTCACTGACTCCCTTTCTGCACGTCTTGCTGCTGTTAGGACTCCAATACGTGATTATTCAGGCTACTGACAGGTGATCACATTAATATGACTGGGCCGTGTACAACAATACGAGGGCCGTTCAGAAAGATCCTCCGGTTGATTTAAAAAAATACACAAAGTTAAATAAAAATATTTTAATATATACATCTTACAACTACATCTTTGCACTATTTTTCTACATAGTCTCCATAGCGATTGAGGCACTTATCGTATCTCTTCACAAGCTTTGAAATTCCTTCTGCACAAAAATCACCCGCTTGTGCCTGGAGCCAGCCTGTGACCGCATCTTTGAGCTCTTCGTCGTCATCAAACCGCTGTGACCCGAGCCATTTCTTCAAATGCATGAAGAGGTGATAATCACTTGGCGCCAGTTCTGGGCTGTAAGGTGGATGGTTGATAACGTCCCACTTGAAGGACTCAAGAAGGCCCGTTGTTCTGCGAGCAGAGTGAGGACGGGCGTTATCGTGCAAAAAAACGACACCGGAAGTCGGCATACCATGTCGTTTGTTCTGTATAGCCCGTCGTAACTTTTTTATTGTTTCACAGTACACGTCTTGATTAATGGTCGTACCACGTTCCATGAATTCAACCAACAACACCCCTTTGGCATCCCAAAACACCATTGCCATCAGTTTTCTGGCAGAAAAATCTTGCGAGGCTTTTCTTGGTTTGGTAGGCGAATTTGAATGTGCCCACATCTTTGATTGTTATTTTGTCTCAGGGTTCACGTACTTAATCCAGGTTTCGTCACCGGTCACGATTCTGTTTAACAATGGTTCTCCTTCGTCCTCATAACGTGGCAGAAAGTCTAATGCAGAGGCCATTCTTTGAGTTTTGTGGTGGTCGGTAAGAACTTTGGGCACCCATCGTGCACAGAACTTACGGTAACCCAATCTTGCTGTCACTATCTCGTACAAGAGAGTCTTAGAAATCTGTGGAAAACCAGTAGACAACTCCGACATTGAGAAACGTCGATTTTCACGAACTTTTGCATCAACTGTCTGAACGAGTTCGTCAGTCACCAATGATGGTCTACCACTTTTCTCTTCATCATGAACGTTTTCTCGTCCACTTTTAAATAAACGTACCCATTCACGGACAACTCCTTCACTCATAACTCTTGGTCCGTACACGGCACAAAGCTCACGATGAATAGCTGCTGCAGAATATCCTTTGGCTGTAAAAAAACCTTATGACAGCACGCACTTCACATTTGGCGGGGTTTTCTATTGCAGCACACATTTCAAACTGCCACAAAAACTAAACTAGCGCAGGTACGACGTTCACTCGACCACGGCTTGATGCCGACTGACCTGTTGAGTGCGTGAACGCACAGATGGCGTCGCTACTCCCCCCACAACCCGCACTGTGACCAATCGGAGGTTACTTTCTGAACCGCCCTCGTAGAATATGTAATAAATTGAGACGTAATTGCGATATTGATCGACGGTTTGCTCCTACGCGTATCGTAAGTCAAAATGTTATCTGCGTTTCCAGCAGTTGATACCCCATGCGCATGCGCGTAACTGCTCTGTTCACATAAAAGAGCGTGGACTCCATAGCGGAAGGTGTTCTGTGTGCATCCTCTCGTCGGAGCTAAAGTCTGGTAACACTGGCGCAACGCCGTTTTCGGCGTACGTAAGGACTGCAAGCAACTAACGATGTTCTTACTAATGTAACAATCAAAAAATGGGACAAGTAGTTTCGAGAAATTGCCAGTCTGTTTCCCATGTTGGACCGCCACGTCAAACACGCAGTTCCAGAGTCTACTGCTGAACAATCCGTACGTCCTTCCTGGAGCTCTCGTACGTAAATCCGACAAGCAATTAGGCAGCTACAGTTACTTCATTTCACAATGCAAGATGATGGCCATAAAAAGGCTGCTCCTGCAAACTGCAGGTTTTCCACTAAATCAAACCTGAGGAGAGGCCGCGACGGGACAATTACGGCAAAAATGGCTGAAAACGAGGCATTCCTCTATTTCGACTGTTTTCCGGACGAGGCTGCGTTCCACACTTCCGATAGGGTAAACACGTACTATAGCCGCATATTGAATCTCACTGAACCCACATAATGACTCTCGAAAGTGAATGTGTTGCATGGATTGCTGAAGGATAGAGTTGTAGTCCCATTCTTCTTCGCAGAGCCTACAACATACATAGACGCGTATACTGTGCCACAACCTTATCATGACGTGATATTTCTACAAGATGACATTATGCGAACATTGTGAGGGATTTCTTGGACCATGAGTTCTCACAAGGAACCCCTTGAGTGCGAGGTCGCAAAAGGCCAATGATGTTAACGGCATTCGACGCCCCATATATTGTCTGCATGCAACCACACTATTGACTACTAGTGGCCACAGGGAACAGGACTGGACTGGAAGTATCCAATGTTGAGCACAGCATGGGAATATGGAGCGTAGGAGAACTATTTAGTCTACGAGTAACTCACAACAGTGCTAAAGTTCTAGTGGTGTTGATACAAACCACAGCTGTGGCAACGATAAACAGAGCAAACATTGCATTGTATCTACACCAACAGCTGCCGTTGTTGGCATTTCGTCATAAATGAACCCAAGGGATTACTCCAACTGAAAAAGAAACGGCAGATGAAATCTGAGATGAGTCAATGGAATGTGTGGCGTCGTATAAGCTCGACTGTGCGAACAATGTACATGAGCAGTCAGTGATGACGATCTGTATTGAAACAGGTGTCGAGACATGTAGTTCATCATCTCCAGTGAAACGTTGTAAAGGACAACCGTTATCAAAGGAGCGGGTACTAAACGTAATTACGTACTTCTAAAATCATCCGCAGTATAGGAAAAAAAACAGTTATTAACAGATTCCGAATAAGTCTGCAGCAATAGGACCGTGTAGTGCATAAGAAGAACTACAGATATTCAAGGGAGGAAAAGGCGCACTTACTACAAAAGCGTTTCAAGGACGCTCGATACAATTTACAGGATGCGCGTGATAGTGAGCTACTATGTTATTTAAATCAAATTGCGTTCGACATAATTACAGTGATTTCAAGGGAAGCAGTGGTTGATTGCATAACTTCAAGCAGTGCTACAGAATTGGAAGACGTAAGACAACGAAATTTCAAACAAACCGCCAACTTGACGGTGCAGATCAAACTTCGGAATCGGCCCGAAAATTTGTAGATGAGTTAAACAAACTTATCCCATCGTTCAGTAAGAAATTTATTGTCAACCCCGACCAGTCGGGATTTGAAGAGGAACTGCATATGAAAGGGATCCTGGAATTGGAGGTACCAAGAGAGTCGTATGAAGATCAGCTAACCGCAATGCCATAACGAATTCTTATACAATTATGCCGATTGTTAAACTGGATGGTAAATGGGATAAAAAGTTATTTGTTATCCTGAGAGAAGTTGGAGGTGCTCTGCTCCCTACGATTCTTTCTCGCGCGCGTGATCTTACAAGCTTTTAGTCAATAGCTGGTCAAAATAACTTTCTTTTGCTTGATTTATGGTCTGCGTATAAAAACCATACTTCTTTAGAGTAAACAAACCCTCCTGAAAACTGAAAAGTGTGTGACACTGCAGCTCATACGATCTGGAACCGCTGGACAAATTCAGCCTCTGGATGTTGGTTTTCTGCATGCCTGTAAAAGATATTATGGCACTATCTGCATCCACACCTTAAAGGATAGCCATTTTCACGATAAGCTCCACGACAGACTATTTCGCATAGGGCTGCATGCCACCATCTTCCATCACTTCTAGCCGGCCGAAGTGGCCGCGCGGTTCTGGCGCTGCAGTCTGGAACCGCGAGACCGCTACGGTCGCAGGTTCGAATCCTGCCTCGGGCATGGATGTGTGTGATGTCCTTAGGTTAGTTAGGTTTAACTAGTTCTAAGTTCTAGGGGACTAATGACCTCAGCAGTTGAGTCCCATAGTGCTCAGAGCCATTCCATCACTTCTCATCACACCGTTACACCATTATAATTCTACTTGTATTCTTTAAAAGTGGATGCTTCGCGTGGTTTGTAGCTCTCAAAGAATTCACCTTCGGTCTTGATGGTGCGAACGTTTGTGATCACTATGGCGCGCCCTGTTTCATTCGGTGTCCATTGCACAAGTTAATTTGTTTTGAACATTACTTGAATGTCGACGATGTACATTTTGTGAACCTTGATACACACATCCCTTAGAAGGCTGATCTCTGTACCTCGCTGGACACACATTTACTGTTACACTCCTTGTGCTCATGGTGAGTTATTAGCAGCTGCCGGCCGCGGTGGTCTCGCGGTTAAGGCGCTCAGTCCGGAACCGCGCGACTGCTACGGTCGCAGGTTCGAATCCTGCCTCGGGCATGGATGTGTGTGATGTCCTTAGGTTAGTTAGGTTTAAGTAGTTCTAAGTTCTAGGGGACTGATGACCACAGATGCTATGTCCCATAGTGCTCAGAGCCATTTGAACCATTTTTATTAGCAGCTAGTATTTTTCCTGTCATATTTGTTAACACGACACTTTCAAATGAGCGGTACTGAAGATTGAACTTGCGACCTCGGATTCAAGGGGTTCCTTGTCAGATAGCTGGACTGACCGACGTAGTCCATCGATTGCTTGGCCCCTAGAAGCCCAGACATTACGACACTTGATTTTTTTCTGTGGGTGTTTATACAGAATCGAGTGTAGCAGACATCAATTCACGATATACGAGATCTTCGCCACAGCATTCTTGCAGCTATCCCAACTGTTACGTCTGCAATGCTGCAAAACACATGGAAAGAAGTAGAATATGGGCACTAATAGTGCTCATATCGAGGTGGATTAGATGTGCAAAAAAGTTTTGTATTATTGTACTTGTAGAAACATATCGTCAATAAATATCTCAATTACTTCTCATGTCATTGTATTTTCTATTATTATATGTTTATCCAGGGCACACTGTATTTCAGAAGATGGTTGCAAGGAAATTTTCAAGTTCAGGGGTTATACTGGTTAACATTAAAATTGCTACACTATGAAGGCGCCATGCACCGTACGTTCAAGTGGTATGAAGCTTACTAACGCTTAAATATGCAGATGATAGCATTTCATCACAAACGCACAAACTAATTATCAGTAACGACAGGTACATTCTGCGTAGAAGAAAACATTACGCAGCTAGCGGCTTATTTAAAAATCGGATTAAAATATCAGCTGTTCGTCAGAAGGTCGTGTCGGAATTGGGCAGAGGCAGAATCGTGGCCTATCGAGTGTGGTGTTGGGCGTTCCGTGATATTGCCGCCTGCGTTGGTACGAGATTGCACAAGTGTCATGTGAATATGCAGTCTATGCGTTTAGGAGGGCCATATTCAACGCCATTTAGGCAGCTGCCCCACATGAGTTGCGGTCGAGAGTAAAGACGTGGAAGGTCTCAGGCGTATAAGTGCAGATATCTTCAGTGGTGTGAGGGTAGTGTTCTGAACAACATTCCACCAGTATTTAGTTCATTTACCGACTGGGAGATTAGGAGAAGTCTGTTTTCTGGTTCATTAGTACTTGCAAGTACATGTGGCAAGAGCGAGCCATTAATGCTTATTTTCCCCTGAGCAACAGGTGTTGAAGTGTGGAAGTGTGGACGCACAAACTAACAGGCATAGTCCACTTAGTGGTGCAGTTAAGACTGTGCAGGAAACATCAGGTACTGACGTATTTGCGAGAAGATTGTTAGAGGTAGATGAAAAACACCTAACACCCTGAAGTCGGTGCATATTAAGATAACAATGATCACAATATCTGCACTTATACCCTAACAAACAGTAGAATTCGCTCGAAGATGCAGGACGAGACAGCCACTCCGTGTGTCTTGTGTCAAGGAACGGACATGTTTACAGCAAGACAAGTATCCATACTGACATCGTGGCTACGTATGGAGTAACAGAGAGCGTCAGCATGCCGTCCGTCGTGGATTCCCTTGACGTCGCAAAAGAGAGAGGCCGACTGAACCTCTCAACGACCAAAATAGACACAGAAGGGGCACCGCGTCATATTTTCAGACGATTTCAGGTTCTTCTTACAGTCGCAAGGTGAAAATATCAGTATCCAGAGGCTGCTAGTAGAACGAAGGTGAGCCAGGTTCAAATGGTTCAAATGGCTCTGAGCACTATGGGACTTAACATCTGAGGTCATCAGTCCCCTATAACTTAGAACTACTTAAACCTAACTAACCTAAGGTCATCACACACATCCAAGCCCGAGGCAGGATTCGAACCTGCGACCGTAGTGGTCGCGTTGTTCCAGACTGATGTGCCAGGTTCCTTCCGTTCGCTATCGTTATTCGGGCCCAGCACCTCGTGCGATCGTATGTATTGCCGTTAGGTACACAGTTCACCTCTGGTTGCAGTAGCCTCCAATTTGGACAGCAAGCGCTACATTTCTGACACGTCAAGACCAGTGCCTGTGCAGTGTCTTCTACGTCTCCATAACTTTATCTTTCAACAAAATAATGCAAGATTGCATGTTGTCTGCCCTATCCTGCCCTCCCTCTGTGTACAAGGTGTTCGACTGTTGTACCAGCCACGATGCTCTTTTCTACTGAAAAAATTTGCACACGGGTTGCCGAGAGACTGGCGCGCATCCACTCACCAGCCACTATGGTTGATGAACACTGGCGCAAGGCTGAAGCAGCATGGAATGACGTACCCATATCAGACATCCAAGCTCAGTTCGACAGAATACATACAATAAACAAAATTTCACAATTTTTGGTCTTCTTGCTGGTGTTACTGTTTTAATGGTCAGCAGTACGTTTATTGAATTTTCAATGGAATCGAAAGATAATGACTTGAGATATTTTTTAGTTGAGCTGCGCATGTAAATGTCTGAAACAGATAATATTTTCAAGCTGAAGGACGTATACTACCTAAACTCAAGATGGCACATTCCAGAATATTTAGCTGCGTTTAACGAAGTAGAAGAGACTGAAGACACAAAGCAATGAAAGACATTATCTGCCAGTAGCACTGATTTTTATAAATGAGGCAAGTTGAAAATATGTGCCAGACTGGGATTCGAACTCGGGTCTTCTGATTATTATGCAGATGCACTGGCCGCTACCCCATCTGTATACAGTGGTCAGCGCAGCTGCACGACTACCCTAGCAGGCTTCCTGTAAGATCCATGATCTCAACTTATTCATACACTACTGATGTACTGTCTCTTGCCCATTTTCCAGCTATCTCAAAATACGTTTGCTCTTTCAGACATGTCCGAAAGAACAGACACCCCATATGTTGAAGAGATTGGTTAGTTTCCATCAAATATACATTTTTAACTTGAAATCGAACGAAACGAGGTCGAAGTGGAAACATCAACAGAGTGAAGCTTATTATTTTACATCCCATTGTTGCCGCTGTCGTTACATACGCAAAGTAGATCGTAGTAACCCCACAAGCACACAGAGAATTTTAGAATTCCAAAGTCAAAAAGTAAGACGACCTTGAGTTAACATGGCTTATGTTGGTTTTCATCACCAGCAATGTAACACTTTAGTGCAGCCTTTGACTCTCGCTCTCTTGGAATTTAATTACATATACTTTAGCCGCTGATGAAAGTAATTTTGCGAGTAACCACATCAGCAAAAACGGTAATTCTCTGAAGACCTACATAAGACTAATAATAACAATACTAATAACATTAAAGTAAACATCATAAAGGCTGAATAAAACAATTCATAAGTTCGAGGAAATAAAGTAAACACTGCCTTCGACAAGATCAGGCTATTAAAGTACTATATCGTTCAAAGTAGTCTTCGAGTTGGTGTTTGCTTTTTATAGTAGTAGATCTCACCTGTAGATATGAAACGAATTGGAGGGATGAAAGACCAGTATAATATTATAATAGTAATTGGTCTTAGTTTCATCGTCTAAGAATGTACAGAAGACTGCGATTATGCTGCAAGGACACGCGGATATGCCCGCCATTAAGACTGGATGGCTCCTTGTTGAATGTAGACACAAAATTGTGTTATCTAGGCTCGATAGTATCAGAAAGCCACTCTAGAGAACTGTCAAAGCAGCGAATACTTTCGGGAAGCTCCTCTCAGAGTATGGGACCACAAACATTTGACAGCGAACACAAAAATACTCATTTATGGAATATGTATGTTGAGTAGCCTCTTGTATTGTTCCTAAGGATCATATGATAAACGACAACCTAAGCTCAGCACCTTTCACATGCTGTGCACGCGAAAAACGAAGTATTCTAGGGATACCATGGAGGGACCATGTGACTGAACACTGCGAAACTACTGAGTGTCATGTAGTGAGATAGCATAGTGAGATACATAGTGAAATAGCACTTGCCAAGAGAATACCTGTAAGATTGCTTTGCGCTTTAAGGACTGCGCAAAACGCGATATGAACGCATCTAATGTTGACCGCGGCAAATGAGAAGAGCTGGCCGAAGACCGCAACAGGAAAGAATGTGACAAGTTCCGTGACGGCGTCTGACTAAGTAACTTGGCTGCTAAACGGGAGCGTCGAAAAGTGCCACGAACTTCTCGTTCTAGATGGAAGCCATTTGCCCCACCTGTGGGCGCCAAGAGGGCTTTCGTATTAGATTGCTTAGTCTCCAACGAAAGTGCCTTCTTGAAACTACTTGAATCTTAGGAAGCAAAGGCCTTTTATTGATGATGACACTGATCCAGTTAGCATTGATATATATATATATATATATATATATATATATATATATATATATATATATATATATATATATTCTAGTAAG
This sequence comes from Schistocerca serialis cubense, assembly GCF_023864345.2. Classification (NCBI taxonomy): domain Eukaryota; kingdom Metazoa; phylum Arthropoda; class Insecta; order Orthoptera; family Acrididae; genus Schistocerca; species Schistocerca serialis. Next base: position 327,770,917 of record NC_064641.1, on the reverse strand, counting down.
AAATTAGCAAATTCGAAAGTAGACAGAATCTATCTCCAACAAAAGCACTTTCAAATGTCCTGATAAGAATGTTAAGTTCAGACGTTTTGCCAATAATAAAGCATACCCCTGGAACGTGCTGTATGCTTCTTATTTGAGAAGTCGAACAAAGTAATTGTCACTTCTTGTGATCTTTATTATAACATATTAATTACGCTAAAACTTTTGTCAGTAAGTACATTGATACATATTCTCATTACGTGTAGTCAGTTAACACAATGATATTTATTTTTCAATTACAATATTTTTTTGTAAGTAATTCAACCGAGGGCAGAGAGTGGCAACCATCTCTGGCAGGAAGTTCGGTAATTTCCAAGAATGATTGCCTATCGAAGTCGCGGGTTCCAAACGATACATATCGAACGTGCAATCGTAAATGGATCCTGAGATTCTGGTGGCGGGTGGGTTATGAGTATGTTTACGTTGGTTACTACAGCAACGACGAAAGATGAGCGTTACAAAAATACTTGTAATTGCAAAGGAGACGAACTACCTTACTCGTCGTCGGTGATGTCGTCATGTGAAAGTTCATTACGATGGTCTGGATGGATAATTTGGAAGAGTCGAACCATGTATCTTTCCTAACACTCGTTCGTTTTCCACACTGTCTGCAATGAAACTGTAACGGTATTTCAGCATCGCAACTGTTCTTACGAAGTTTTACACACTTCCTACCACCACAGTCTACATAGTCCCTTCTTTGCTGGATAAACATGGAATTAGATTTTTCCATGTGAGAGAATCCGCCGAAGAAACATCAAGAGCACCAGACGTCCCACTCACTGACGACATAAACCTTATGGGTTTCCCTAGCAACTCACAAATAATTTGCGGAGGTATGTAAATTAGAGCAACTAAGGGAACGACGGAAAACAGATAAAAATTACGGTCACAAATAATTGATCACAACGCTCGCCACAGGAGTCGCATGATCGATTTACGACCGCACGGTCGATACATATCGTTTGGACTCCGCGACTTCGATAGGTACTCATTCTTGAAAATTACCGGGAAGTCTTCTCTGCACTGGCCATCGGTTAGTGTGTGGCAGTGGTCGGCTTATTATCTCTGGTGGCGGCAATGAAGATTCTGCCGTCGATGCACTGCGCCACTCTTCCTCACGATATGAAGCAAACGGGAACAAACATTTGTGTAACTCATTTATGTAACTTGTTAGGTATTTTGCCATTATGTTATCTTCTCAGCTGCACATATTGGGGCAATGAGACTTATGGAGTAAGTGCCATAATTTTTGGTACACCACAACAAATGAAAAGTTACTAGGTATATAAGTGTCAAGTCATTGTTCGAGTTTCATTGCAAGCATTATTTTACTTTCATTTAAATTCTAAGTTTATCTACAAATGGAAATGTTATTTAATGAATACTGATCATGATTTTCCAATAAAAATAGCATCTGTTCTTTCATTTATCAGTCACAAGAAAATAAATTAAATTTGTCCATGACATGTGACGTGTCTTATTGTTAAATGAAAAAAATTGTATATATATCAATAATACAGTTCAGTTTCTAGAAATAAAGAAGTATCGTATCTTCGATTTGATGTTTCAATTTTTGTATCATATTAGAACTGACTATGAAAACTCGCGTTTGAAGAGATCAGCAATTAAATATAAAAAGATGTTACTCTTTTTAAAACTATGATTCAATATTTTTAATTAACATTTCTATCCAATAATAAAAATATTTGGTTCCCTTAACTGTAAATTATACACTAAAAGTGGGGGCAGTTCAAGAAATCTGATTCATCAAAAAAATGTAACAGGGACTTGTAACTACAGAATCTTCGAAGGCAAACCAGCAATCAGCATTGTAAAAGGGATGGCATTACTGGATTCAGTTTTCTATGCTCATAAAGTATAACAGAGAGTGTAAACGAATTTAAATCTGCCTCATAACGACTATCTGTCCTGTCAACTAAATGCAAAAACAGAAAATACATAGTCATTAATTTCCATGCACTGATAGATCAAGACAACAGAATAAATCTGGGATAAGAGATGTATTTGGGAACTTCAAGAAACTGAGGTATCCAAAACACCGAAGATGAACACCACATTGCTTTTGCGGGCTATCAGCGCGTAAACTGGTAGAGAAAACTAATTTACAAACGTAGTAGGGCATTACCCAGTCCACAAAGGAACCAACACAAATGGTGTGAGACTGATCAGTCTATGTCAAAATTCTAACTCGAAATTAATGTCCACCTTCCTCAGAAAACTCCAAAGAAAAGCGAAAACACTGATCTCGCAATCCTGATGTTGGGAGAATTTCAGTTAGATAATGTACATGTTTGTCAAGAAAGCACTATGGAAGTTATCAGTGTGTATGGAATGGCGAATTTGATGCTGATCATTACCTCTCTGAAAGTGAGGCTAAACTCATACATAATAAAATAAAATTAAAATCACAAAACCATAAAAAATGATACAGGCACTCTAAAATAAAACAATAGATTCAAAAATATCAGCTAAACATGGCAATTGGTTAGAATCACCTAACTAAAATAACAGTGTTGCACAGAAAACATTTGGATGACTCAGGGACAAAAGCCGGCCGAAGTGGCCGTGCGGTTAAAGGCGCTGCAGTCTGGAACCGCAAGACCGCTACGGTCGCAGGTTCGAATCCTGCCTCGGGCATGGATGTTAGTGATGTCCTTAGGTTAGTTAGGTTTAACTAGTTCTAAGTTCTAGGGGACTAATGACCTCAGAAGTTGAGTCCCATAGTGCTCAGAGCCATTTGAACCAACCAGGGACAAAAATGAAATACGTGAGAATGAAGAACTTGAAGAAGCTTTAACAGAGAGAGCCAGAAAATGGAAAAGTGGAAATGCTCAAGAAAAACTGAACACCGCGAGCAGTTTAAAGAGCAAAGAAATGAAACAGCAAGAGCAATCAGAAGAACTAAAAGAGATTTCATAAAGAAGAAAGCTGCAGAAATTGAGGAAGACTTTTCGAAAAACAATGTCCTTGATTTGGATCAGACATTGAAGGGCAGTCTGAAGGGATAGAATATTTCCAGGTGTGTGTTTAATAAATGAGAATGGGAAACTTGGCTTAAGAAACAATAGAAATATTGAAATACTTTGAAAATAATTTGATCAGCCTCTTAATTGTCCAGAACCAATCCATCAGCTGGAATTCTCAAACAGTCTTGAAGCTGAAGAAATAATGAAAACCTTAAAAAAAAAAAAAAAGTAAACGTCATGGAGAAGACACTATTACAGCGGAACTTTTGAAATGGTCTCTACGAAAAATAAAAAAAAAAAAAACAGAAAAAATCCCAGCAGATTGGAAGGTAGCCATGATACATAAATTACACAAGACGTTAACAACTATACAGGAATCTCTTTGCTGCCAGTTGCATACAAAATATTTTCCAAAATTTTATGAAACAGAGTAGAAACAAAAATGGAAAGGCATTTGGTTGGTCTTAGGAAGGACAGACCACCTTCTGAAAAAATATTTAATCTCGCGCCAGTCGTTCACCACAGATTACTGAATTGCAAAGATATTGTAGTAATGTTTGTTGATTTCCAAAAGGTCTTTGATACGGTCGACAAGCAATCTACAGATAAACTAATCTGAGAATTCAGAGTAAAGTCTAAATCAACGGATTTAATTCGTGAAACACTTACAAACGCAGTATCTAAAGTGGATTTTATGAGAGAAATATGTCAGCCCTTCAAAATACGCTCAGGTGTTTGGCAAGGTGATTGCGTATCACCAATTCTTTTTAACTGTGTTCTAGAAAAAAACAGTGAGAATTTGGGATGAAAAATCGAATGAATATACTTCATATCACAAAAAGCTGGACTAAATTGTTTCGCATTTGCAGATGATTTTGTTACAGTTTCTAAAAATGGGATATCTGCTGTAACACAAATTGGTCTTTCAGAAGAAATAGCCATGACTGGCCTACGAATATCTGCAGAGAAAACCATCGAAACGCATCGAAATTACTGAAATCATATACTGGCCAAATTGGAAAGGTTGAAAATTTAAGTATCTTGGGGAGACAATTCATATAAAGGTTTGGAAAATATTACTATAGAGGAAAGTACACCTAAAATGGGAAAGGTATATGATGTAATCAGACTTTTAGAACGAAAAAAGCCTGTGTAAAACTGCAAAAATAAGACATTACGATACAGCAGTGAAACCATAATGTCTATGTGCAAACGAATGTCTGGTATTAAACCAAAATTTGGATAAACTGGAAATAGTAGGCGAATCATTAGGAAGCTATTACGACCACGAAAAGCTGTATAGGGTTGAAAGATACGTAGTAATGATGTAATTTATCGAAACACTGGAAACGTAGCAGGAGTAAGGAGAAAAAGAAGACTAATATTTTTTGTGCGTTTATATCTTTTGCAAGCCAGTAGACTCATCAAAAAGATCTTCAAATATCTGTGGGATAAGAGGTTAATAATACATCAGAGCCATAAAGTAAAAAAGAATTTAGTAAAAAATAATTTAAAAGCTGAAGAAACAACTGACACAGAGGCATGTAGGGAAAAAGTGTTAAATATGGAAGGATTCCAAGATAGAAGAGAGGAAAATACCGGTATGTAGTAGTCAGAAGATAGGAAGAAAACAAACGTAGTGAACAGATGAAAGGGTAATGTAAGGAAGGGGAACAACGACGACTAGGGAACTGAAATTGGCACGTGATCCTTAGGTGGCCCATTCGAGAAGAAAAAAAATATAGATTGTAATAAAAGTAAAAAAAAAAGGTTGCTACTAGCGAGATTTGAATCAGCGACTTCAAGATTACAAAACTTGTGTGCTATGCAGTCAGCTGCCAGCGACTGTATTAAGAAATTAGAAATGGAACTTACTAAACAGTGCTTGGAAATGTAATCTTCAAAGGCGAGTTTTGAAGGTAGATCGTTTTAGTCTAACTGCTGTAGGACGCTGAAGTCCAGAAACTAATCTTCAAATTCCGTGAGTGTGAAGAAAATCGAAGAGGGCCAATCTAAGAATTCCCCTTGTAAGATAACCTTCGTGGATACAATACATCAGAGCCCCCTAGACGGCCAATAATTTTGCGTAATTTTTTCTGAAGCGCAATAATATTGAACACCTAGGGGTGAGATTGAGAGGCCGTGCAATAATATTGATAACATCAAAAAGTTCTGAAATATTTTGCTCTGCCCGGAAATATCCTGCCGTCTGCGAGCAGTATTGACAATATTCTTTCCAGGCTCTCGCGAGGAACAGACTGTGGATATCAGTACGTTCACTTTGAATTTTGTTGTGGTGTTGAAAATGAGTCCAAAGCAAGACGAAAATGTGTTCTGATTGGAGTTCATCGAAATGTATAAATGATTGTCGGCGTTGTGGTATGTTTAGTTCAAAATGGTTCAAATGGCTCTGAGCACTATGCGACTTAATTTCTGAGGTCATCAGTCGCCTAGAACTTAGAACTAATTAAACCTAACTAACCTAAGGACATCACACACATCCATGCCCGAGGCAGGATTCAAACCTGCGACCGTAGCGGTCGCTCGGTTCCAGACTGTAGCGCCTAGAACCGCACGGTCACTCCGGCCGGCCTGTGGTATGTTTAAGGAGATGAGTACAAAAACAGAAATTACGAATGAATCGTATGAATTGTTGCTCAGAAAATACGGCAAAATCCCCACGAACGACGAAGTTTCACAAAAATTAATTAACGCAAGGTTATGAAAAGAAGTGTATACCCGTTACTATGTTTCAACTCCCTTAAGGTGAAATTATACTTGTAAGTTAAAAGTCTTCGAAAGAACTGAACTGTCAGTGGCAAGGTACTGCAGCGTAACAGATACGGCTGGTCCCGGCGGAGGTTCGAGTCCTCCCTCAGGCATGGGTGTGTGTGTTTGTCCTTAGGATAATTTAGATTAAGTAGTGTGTAAGCTTAGAGACTGATGACCTTAGCAGTTAAGTCCCATAAGATTTCACACACATTTGAACATTTTTCGTAACAGATAAACGCTGACTTGAAGAAATTAGGTCTCTCATTGTAGTGTCTTGTTCTTTGATCGTGTGGATATGGGCATCACAGATATTTATCCGGGGTGAGGGTGAGGTTGTGCAACACTCTAACATTGCCATTATCGATGTAAATGAGTTGGTCAGTTCTGAGGTATATCATACCACAAGAACTAAATTTTATAGGTGGCACAAAGAAACATTATTTCTCACAGAACTGATGGTCGTCCACTGAGTATTATTCACACTTCATTACTTCGAAGTTTAGAACAACAAACGATTATTGCTAAGTGTGTAGTGTTGCCTGACTGCGGTCAGCCACGTAGTGAGTGCTACATTTCGCTAAACGAAAGATTTGGCGTAATCAAAACACCGTGCTCTAGATTCCAGGGGGAAGGGATTGGAGGTAAGTGCCTATGTATGATGAGCCATAAACACATGAAAAAGTTATGATAATCTTTTCTTTCGTCCAACTTCAATTCTCTTAACAACTTTCGTGAGCGATCTTTGACGCTCCGAGTTCCAAGTCTTCATCCACTTTTTTTTCCGCTTGCAACAAAGTTGAGCAGTCACCATAGCAGCAGATTCTTTATCCTCAACATTGCAAACCACAATATTATTGGGCAGTCTGTGGAGGACGTCAGTTATACTGAACAGCATTATTGCGCAGTGTTATTGACTGTCTAGGTACTGCCTTAGTCAGCAGTCAGATCTTCCTGACGGCTGAGACATGCTGTAACATAAAGTACACTACTGGCCATTAAAATTGCTACACCACGTAGATGACGTGCTACAGACGCGAAATTTAACCGACAGGATGCTGTGATATGCAAATGATTAGCTTTTCAGAGCATTCACACAAGGTTGGCGCCGGTGGCGACACCTACAACGTGCTGACACGAGGAAAGTATCCAATCGACTTCTCATACACAAACGGCAGTTGACCGGCGTTGCCTGGTGAAACGTTGTTGTGATGCCTCGTGTAAGGAGGAGAAATGCGTACCATCACGTTTTCGACTTTGATAAAGGTCGGATTGTAGCCTATCGCGATTGCGGTTTATCGTATCGCGACATTGCTGGTCGCGTTGGTCGAGATCCAATGGCTGTTAGCAGAATATGGAATCGGTGGGTTCAGGAGGGTAATAAGGAACACCGTGCTGGACCCCAACGGCCTCGTATCACTAGCATGAGATAATAAGCATCTTATCCGGATGGGTGTAACGGATCGTGCAGCTACGTCTCGATCCCTGAGTCAACAGATGGGGACGTTTGCAAGACAACAACCATCTGCACGAACAGTTCGACGACGTTTGAAGCAGCATGGACTATCAGCTCGGCCGGCTGTTGTGGCGGAGCGGTTCTAGGCGCTTCAGTCTGGAACCGCGCGACCGCTTCGGTCGCAGGTTGAAATCCTGCCTCGGGCATGTATATGCGTGATGTCCTTAGGTGAGGTAGGTTTAAGTAGTTCTAAGTTCTAGGGGACTGATGACCTCAGATGTTAAGTCCCATAGTGCTCAGAGCCATTTGAACCAAGCCTACCAGCTCGGAGACCATGGCTGCGGTTAGCCTTGACGCTGCATCACAGACAGGAGCGCCTGCGATGGTGTACTCAACGACGAACCTGGGTGCACGAATGGCAAAACGTCATTTTTTCGGATCAATCCAGGTTCTGTTTACAGCATCATGATGGTCGCATCCGTGTTTGTCGACATCGCCGTGAACGCACATTGGAAGCGTGTATTTGTGATCGTCATACTGGCATATCACCCTGAGTGATGGTTTGGGGTGCCATTGGTTACACGTCTCGGTCACCTCTTGTTAGCACTGACGGCTCTTTGAACAGTGGACGTTACATTTCAGATGTGTTACGACCCGTGGCTCTACCCTTCATTCGATCCCTGCGAAACCCTAAATTTCAGCAGGATAATGCACGACCGCATGTTGCAGGTCCTGTACGGGCCTTTCTGGATACAGAAGATGTTCGACTGCTGTCCTGGCCAGCACATTCTCCAGATCTCTCACCAACTGAAAAGCTCTGGTCCATGGTGGCCGAGGAACTGGCTCGTCACAATACGCCAGTCACTACTCTTGATGAAGTGAGGTATCGTGTTGAAGCTACATGGATACCTGTACCTGTACAGGCCATCCAAGCTCTGTTTGACTCAATGCGCAGGCGTATCAAGGTTTTTATTACGGCCAGAGGTGGTTGTTCTGGGTACTGATTTCTCAGGATCTATGCATCCAAATTGCGTGAAAATGCAATCACATGTCAGTTCTAGTAAAATATATTTGTCCAATGAATATTATCTGCATTTCTTCTTGGTATAGCAATTTTAATGGCCAGTAGTGTGCTACCACAACTATGCATCGGAACAGTATAAGTAATATGCCACTTTCCGAATGACAACCGATCAACATGAGAGCACGACGATTTCCTGTCTGCAGCGGTGTACCTGGGCTACGCGGTGGTGGACCTGTCGCCGGACGGGCGCTTCCTGTCGCTGGCGACGTGCGTGCGGTACGCTATGTCGTGCTCGGCGGCCGTGCTGGCGCGCGACGTGGCCGACGCGGCGCGGCGCGCCGACATGACGGACGTGCACCGGCGGCTGACGCGCGCGCGCCTCAACCACACCGAGGCCGGCTACCCCAAGGACCCGCAGGCGTGCAGCGCCGGCGCGCAGCTGCCGCGCCACCGCGACGCGCAGCTGCAGGCCGTGCAGTACCGCCTCTGAGGGCCGCCTCCTGCCACGCACCTGGCGACGGCAGGCACGCTGTAAAAGCGACGCATCCGTGCTGTGGGGCACGCACTCACAGCTGACAACTGTACTGACGAGCAGGACAATCGGACAGTCACAGAAGCTGGTAGTGGGAATAACTGATAGATTTCCTACTTGTCAGAAGCTACTGCTATCGGGGGACTCGACTGGAAAGGGTCTAACGCCACTCAGTTAGAACTTCTCGATTATGCTGTCGTCTGCTAACTTACACCGCTTGATTTTAATTTCTCAATTTAGTACCACATATATAAAGCCAAGGAAAATGAAAGTATACAGGTTGACAGAGGGCTGACACCAACAGATATTTTGACATGCAAATCGAAAGAACTGCATGTTTATGAAAGAAAAATGTCGCGGAACTTCCTGATGGAAGTTTCTTGACAACTGCCAAACGTACAGGAAATGGTGGCGGAGAATGCGATGAAAAATATGTGGAAGGGGTTTAGCAGATGCAGCTGAGGAACAAGATGAAACTAGATGCTGCTGGGTTGACGAATCTTAAGCTCTACAGCGGTGAAGCTGGGTCAGAACCAGCTTGCTCAACACTGCAGGTGTAAGACAACAGGGCAGATAAAGACTCTAGTCATTCGGAATTATAAATTACCAAAGTGAAGTTTAGTACAATAGCAAAGCAGAGAAGCCAGAAATATGTGACTGTAATATTTTGATGCTTATTCAAATGAACTTACATAAACCGACAAACTTCCTTGAGGAAACAAAAGCTTTACAGTGTTATTCTAGTAAAACTATATTTTAGTGACATTAACTCATTTTCAGTCGAGACCCTCAAGTGCAAAAACTATACTGCCACGAGCCAGTGTTTGCGAATGAAGGGAGATTCAAGACTATGCGGCTTAGCGGTGGGACAAAGAGAAGCAGATGCTCGTTTTCGACTGCAAATATAGCAATGGAGTAGTGAAATTGGTGACATGGAAGGATAAGTGAGACAGGTATCTTCTCCAGGCTTCCGCCTGCTTCCTTCGCTATCGTACTCTCGCCAAAGTTCTCAGTCAGTAGTAGTTGCAAGCCTTCAGGCAAATACGAGTAGAACATTTCCTTCGTCCCTTTCCCATTAACCATTGAAATCCATCACTACTGTAGCGACGCAGCAGGCGCAGCTACAGTGGTGCGCCAAAGGTAGCGGCGTGTAAGTTAGGGGTAGTGTTAGCACATGTGCTAACTCTTGTCGGCGGTAAGCATGTGTTTGGTAATCGTGGTTCCTTTACAGTAGAAATGGGGCAGTTATATGTTCACTATCACGATCTGAGGAAATCCTTTCCAGCAGTAGTTCCAGGATACAGTGGGGAAACGGTGGTCAGTTCCTCGTCGCCGCCTCTTGGTTGCTCTACAGTAAACTGATGACATTTCTGAGGACCAAAATTGCCACATTCTTGGAGCTACAGTAAACTAAAATGTAAAATAATTAACTTGTGGCGTAATGTTATAAGGCTAATTGATTTGTTCATGTATTTTACTCAATCTGGAGGAAATGGTTCCTAATATAATCGAAAGTTTTGGGTTATATGGTTACAGCGGTGTCTCCTATTGTGTTGGAATTCACTACTGCTAACTGCAGTATAGATTTTGTTCTCTGTCAAAAAGTTGTACATTTAAGTAGAACAGGGGAATGGTGTGTCACTTATATTTTCTGACAGCAAATTTTACGACAAAAGTACTATCACTCACAACTTCAGCTCCGAATAGTTCTGTCTGTAATATGGAACTAAATTTTCGTATGTTTTTCATAAATAACTTTACATAATTTCACATTTGTTCCCTTAAGAGTATTTTCCAATTTGTTACAGTGCTAATAATGGTACTCTTAATAGACTTTGTTAAATTGTAATTTATCTCTCCTAAAGGTCAAGCAGAAAATAGATATGTAAGCGAGAAATGTATTTTGCAGACGGAAATGCCACTTGTGCTCCAAGTTTCTTGGAACTGACCAGCAGATCTGTATCTTTAAAATTTGATGCCGTGGTCCAACAGTATCACACACTTCATTGATCGTAGGTAGAGCAAACCAGGAACTGGATGTTAACAGTGTTCGTTTATTAAAGTCATTATTAATTTTACACCCTTCTTGAAGAAAACTGTAATATATCAAGACGGTAAAGCTAGACCCAGTTGCCCCATGTTTCTACGCGAAGGCGAAGCCCTCCCACGTGCTATGCTAGAGAGACTACCTTCAGAGCACGAACTTCGGGCGATAAACTGTCGGTGGCATACATTCTATTCCCAGGAACAAGAACAGGAAAAGGATTGTTGCAAAATTTCCTTTTTTCCTACAAATAAAAACAGAGACAGAGGAATTGAATGTTGAATCAGCTGAACAATTATACATTTATACCATTACATTTTCTGTAGTGCGGGTTTTCACAGATATGTTTTATATATCGATCTTATACACAGTATCATAATTTTTTCAGTAAAACTTTGTGTATCCTAAACAGTTGTAGCTAAGAATATTACAAATAAAAGGCACAATAACGATTTGAAACTTAACACTTTTTTAAAAAATAATGGCCAATTTTCATAAATTGCAAGAAACAGCTGTGATCCTCACCTTATCGCTCAGTTTCATTTGCACATCGCGTCTTGTTACTCAAGTTGACCAGATTTAAGGATGTTTAGATATGTGACATTTATCTTTCAAAACGCTTCCCCAGCCCTTGAAAAATCTATATCGTGAGTCCCAACGAGTAAATCACATGTATAGGACTTACAATATCCAGACTGCAGTTACCAATCAAAATGTAGGAAACTGAAATAACAAGATAAAGTACAGCTCCAAGAGACAACTCTCCTATCACTAGAACATCACTGCTGTTCTAACAGTCCTCATTAGTGACTTATAACCGTTTAAACAAGTCGCCAAGGGACACAGAGCAGGGTGTGAAATACTGTGTTTTACATAATCGAGGTAAATAACTCTGATCATTGTCTCCTGTCGGGAGAGTGCTGAAGTTCTCACTTCACGAGACTTTTAATACTGATCGCTGTAACTTCTCATTGCGACTTGAGCAAAGAATGGTACTAAGACTACGTAATCATTATAAACATTGGACACCGAGGAAGAATGATACCATGTGGCAGAACTTAAATATTTAAACTAAGCAGTGTGAACGAAAGACATGATCTGATAAAAAAGCTGCAACAGTACGTCCTTATTCGTCTCATTTTGGTTACTGTTTTTTGTTCTTACTATAAAGTCTTTTGGTTACCGTTTTTTGTACTTACTACAACGCCCAGCAGCCATGTTTGTTTTTTTAAGATTCAACGTTTGTTTAATTTTTTGGTCAACCAGAATATCGTTATTATTTTAAATAATTACACATGCCTGCTGCTGAGCTCTAACCTCTGTATTTGGATTTACCCTTGCTTTTACGTACTTATTGATTTCTCCTCTTTACGTATTAATTTTCTTTATTATTTTAGACATGCTGCGGCTTGTGAACTAAACGGCCGTTACAGGTAGTTCGTGAAGGCTCAACCAACCACAAATACTTTTTGAATGTTTAGTTTTAGTGCTACAACCAGTTCCGGCCTTCCAAGCCTATCTTCAGAGTGTTGATATTTTCAGTTACATAGAAGTTTTGATCAACAGCATGTTGTCTCCTCCTACGCTGCACAAGAATAACTGAGTATTTAGTGCTGTATTATAAATGGTTACATTAATAAAAAAGACACGCTAAAGTGCTTGTATTTTATTTAGCAATAACGCGAAGTAGTTGAGTTCACCTACGTCAGTTCCAGGAGATAGCTGGTTGTTTTGTTGTGGTCCACGTGATATTCCAGGTCGATGTATATTTTGTTGAGCTACACACAGCACTCATATTGTAAATAAGTTGATGAGGCACATTTCATGTTATTCTTAACGTCAGTGCTGAGCATCGCACATGTACTATACACTTGATGGTATGTTTACAGTGCAAAGATTATCATTAAGCAAAGATAAAAAGTATCATTCATTTCCTATTGACCAAGCATGCAAAAAGACAAAGATTGTATGCAGAATGAGCAAAATGCAACATGTTAATAACAGAAAAAGATTCATTCTAAGAATAATAGGACAAATTGTTTTTAGTGGGTATCTCTCTTTCTTTATTATGTACGCGTCAGCAGAAAACTTGACGAAATACTTAAAAGACAACTGATTGCATAATATAAATTACACATGAACGCAAACACATTTATATATACAGACATTTTTTGATTATCATTACAGTGTGTAAGTTAATTGCAGGGAATACAAAATTAAAAAATTGAATAGAGGAATGACAACAACACATTTACCCATCATCGTACTGTATATTTATACAATTTCATACTGAGGTCTGGAACAGTTGAATTTTTCTGCGTTGTGCCTGTTATGAAGCTACTTTGTTTCTGCTTTCTGTGAATGGGAAATTATTTAGAAACTGTTCTTTGGCTAGCTACAGCTGCTCATTTAGAACGTATTGGGCCGTACTGAGGGTGTGATTATATATTTCTAGTTCCTCTAAGAGGTCCATTTTTCTTGTCTTTGTTAGTGGTATGTACTATCTCCAAGTTGTCGTTAATGTTAGAAAAAGAGTGTCCATACCGATTCTTGTGAGTGGCTATTGCAGATTTGTTTCAATTTTTTTCGTCTAAAGGTATCCATGTAATCATGATACTGTATACTACAGCTTTTGGCAGTCTGTCCGGGATAAAATCTGAGGCAATTGTCACAAATAATCTTGTAAATTCCAGATTTGCTCCATCTAGGCTGGTGATGTTAGTGCCGTGGATAATGATATGTTGCACAGTCTTATTGGTGCAGAAACTTATTTGAACTCCTGATCTTCAGAAAATATTATCATTTTGGTAGAAGATTGTGCTTATGAGGGGAATGCATGCAAATAGGTCATCTTCCGCTACCAGTTGTGAATGTACTGCAGGTGATTTACTATCTTTAATTTTATTGTATAGGTGGTCAATTGTTTGTGGTTTATAGGCATAATTTGTAGCTACTGTTTCGATTATATTGATTTCTTTCTCCTTGGCAGATGGAATAAGGGGAATTTTATGTATACAGTTTACTATGAATCTGAAATCGCCATTTTGTGGTGTGTATGGTGGTCTGAAGAATTACTTACAATTACATTTGTGGTGGTAGGTTCTCTATGAATTTCAGAGGCATACTTTTGATTCAACGTTTTTATTCTAAGATCAAGAAACTGATACTCTCTTTTGTCCGATGTTCAAAAATGAATCTGATACTGGGGTGTGTCTTACTCGCTGCATCTGCAAATGATTCTGTTTCATCTATGGCGCCAGAGAACAAGATCGGTGCATCATCAGTACACCTTTTATAATGTTTCAGATTGTCTTTACAATGGGAACTATCGTCGACAAATTTATTTTTCAAATGCGTAATACAAACGTCGCCTGAAAGGCCTGCAAGGCTGCTTCCCGTTGCTATGCAATCTGGCTGCATATACATTTTCTTGTTGAATGGGAAGTAGTTATGTGCTAGAATTAATTCTAACACCGCTTTGAGTTTACGTCTTTCTGCCTTGTAGAGCTTTATTTTTTTTATTGAATTGCACTTAATTATTCCTGTAGTTTCCTGGACTGGTATATTTGTCCACTGGTTCACAGTGTCTAGGGAGGCGTATCTGGTACTACCTGGTATGGATACATCACTTACATTAGTAACAAATCGTTGGGAATTTCTGATAGAGAAGTTCTCTTCAAATATGTAAAAGTTGCTCAGGAAATCTTTAAGCTTCTTCAAGATGTAATTTGCAAGACTGTACCCTGAACTAACAATAGGATGTGCTGGGTAATGAGGGTTATGAATCTCTGGCTGAAATCTTAGTTTTGGAGATATGGGATTCATGACTAAGTTATGTTGAATATCAGCATCCGATGAAAGGTAGTTGACATTTTAATTAATTTCTGAAGCTTTGGCTGGCGTTTGTGTGGAACCAGTTTTCAGTTCTTTTGTCTTATTGTTGAGAAATAATTGTGAGGTTTTGTTGATGCAGTCTTCTTCATACATAATTACTGCAGAGATATTTTTATCTGCAATAACAACAAGGGCTTCGTTATCTTTGGGTTTTTTTATTAATACTAGTGACTATTTTTGAATCAGTTTTCCCAGAATTGTGTGTTGATTGTAGATTTCCTGCAATAATTTATTTGACTTTTGAAGTCACAGTTTTTGTTTACATGGTATTAGTTTGGCTTCGCCACATGCAAGTTCTATTCTGATAACTAATTCGCTGATGTTTTTGTAATTGAGTTTTGGTGCAATCTTATGTCTGATACCTCTATTTAGGAAACAAGTTCAGCTTCATCAAACAAAAGTACTCTTCCATAACATTCAATTTATGTGGTCTTGGGGGTTTCAGTGAGATACTGTGTTAATTTTGAAGTAAGTTACTGAATTTTCTTTTTATGACTCCTGAAGACAATTGTCTTTTCTTTGGTTATCTATCTATTAATGTTACATAAGATGTGCATCAGGTCTGTAGGATACATCTGGTTAGTGAGTTCAAGATGCAGTTTACATACTTGATTATTTAGTATGTCTTTTTCCTTGTCTAGGGATCTTATTTGAGTTTTTAACGCATTATTTCGCATTTAGATTTGGAAATCTGTGTAGAGTTACTCTGGCTGTCAGTGTTAGCCTTAGTGTAGATAGGGAGAAGCTAGACAGGCCTTGTTAAACTTTATCCTTTGTACCATCTTTGCAAGATGTAGTTTGCAGTTTTTCAATGAATCAACAGTTTGGAATGCCTGGCTCAGCAATTTCAATGTTACTTTATCCATGTTGGATTTCGTGAACTCTGAAGCCATTAAGTGGTGAATGACGCAACCAGCTACAAATATCTGGAAAACAACATGGATTACAACAAAATAAATCTCCATCTGCTGGAACTTATGAAAGTGAACACAACTTTTTCGCATTGTACCTAAATAAATGCAAGAGCTTTGGTGTATCTTTATTAGTGAAACAACTTATGATGTGGCACTAAATACTCAAATATTCTTGTGCTGTGTGTGAGCACACGACTTGCTGTTGGTCAAAACATCTGTGTAACTGAAAATATTAACCTCTGAAGATTGCCATGGTAGCCCAAAAGCGGTTACAGCACTAAAATAAAACCTCTAAAAATTGTTTGTGGTTGGTTGTGTCATCCACCAACTATCATTTGTGGCCACATGGTCACATGTTTCACAAGATCCAACATGGATAAAATATCATTGAAATCTCGAAGCCAGGCATTGCATCCTGTTTATACATTGAAAACCACCAAGTATGAAGATAATACAAGCTGTATAGTCTAACAAGATCTGGCTGGAATTTAATGAAATACCTATCTGCTTTAAGGTTAACAGCAATAGCTCTGCAAAGAGAACATTATGAAGGTAGTACAAGCTGTGCAATTTAACAAGACCTGTCTGGAATTTAATAAAATACCTATCTATGATGCACTTCTAAAATAATATTAATAGAGAAGCAAAGAAATGCTAATTATCTCCATGAGACATAAAAAGAAAGTCAGTCACTTACTTCAGAATTTACCCATTAGCTCACTGGTATCCCCAGCACCCCAGAACTTGAATTTTATGATAGAGTGCTAAACTCCACCAGCATTTTGCTTGATGAAGCAGAACTTGTTACTAAATAAAGGTCTCAGACATAACATAGCACCAGAACTTAATGACAAAAACATCAATAAATTAGTTATCAGCACGAAAATGGTACATGACAGCCAGAATAAGCCAAGATGAACAAAATACTGTAACTACAAAACATTGGCAAAATCTTTACGACAAACAAATCAATGAATTAGTTGTCAGAATAAAACTTGCATGTTGCAAAGCCAAACTAATACCAAGTGAACAAAATACTGTAATTTCAAGAGCCAAATAAATTATTGCAGGAAATCTACAATCAACACCCTACTCTGGGAAAACTGATTCAAAAAATGTCACTAGTATTATTAAAAAATTACAGATAGCAGAGCCCTTGTTGTTATTGCAGATAAAAATATCTCTGCAGTAATAATGTATGAAGAAGATTACATCAACAAAACCTCACAATTATTTCTTAACAATAAGAGAAAAGAACTGAAGACTGGTTCCACACAAACGTCAGCCAAGACTTCAGAAATGAATTAAAAAAGTCAGCTACCTTTCATCAGATGCTGATATTCAACATAACTTAGTCATGAATCCCATATCTCCAAAACTATGATCTCAGCCAGAGATTCATAAACCACATTACCCAGCACATCCTATTGTTAGTTCAAGGTACGGTCTTGCATATTACATCTTGAAGAAGCTTAAAGATTTCCTGAGCAACTTTTACATATTTGAAGAGAACTTCTCTATCAGAAATTCCCAACGATTTGTTACTGATGTAAGTGATGTATACATACCAGGCAGTGCCAGATATGCCTCCCTAGACACTGAGAACCAGTGGACAAATATTCCAGTCCAGGAAACTACTGGAATAATTAAGTGCAATTTAATAAAAAACATAAAACTCTACAAGGCAGAGAAACGCGAACTCAAAGCGATGTTAGAATTAATTCCAGCACGTAACTACTTCCCATTCAACAAGAAAATGTATATGCAGCCAGATTGCATAGCAACGGGAAGCAGCCTTGCAGGCCTTTTAGTTGACGTTTGTATTACGCATTTGAAAAATAAATTTGTCGACGCTAGTTCCCATCGTAAAGACAATCTGAAACATTATAAAAGGTGTACTGATGATGCACCGATCTTGTTCTCTGGCGCCATAGATGAAACAGAATCATTTGCAGATGCAGCGAGTAAGACACAATCCAGTATCAGATTCATTTTTGAACATCGGACAAAAGAGGGTATCAGTTTTCTTGATCTTAGAATAAAAACTTTGAATTAAAACCATGCCTCTGAAATTTATAGAGGACCTATCACCACAAATGTAATTGTAAGTAATTCTTCAGACCACCATACACACCACAAAATGGCGATATCAGATTCGTATTAAACTGTATACATAAAATTCCCCTTATTCCATCTGCCAAGGAGAAAGAAATCAATATAACCGAACCAGTAGCTACAAATAATGCCTATAAACCACAAAAAATTGACCACCTATACAATAAAATTAAAGATAGTAAATCACCTGCAGTACATTCACAACTGGTAGCGGAAGATGACCTATTTGCATGCATTCCCCTCATAAGCACAATCTTCTACCAAAATGATAATATTTTCTGAAGATCAGGAGTTCAAATAAGTTTCTGCACCAATAAGACTGTGCAACATATCATTATCCACGGCACTAACATCACCAGCCTAGATGGAGCAAATCTGGAATTTACAAGATTATTTGTGACAATTGCCCCAGATTTTATCCCGGACAGACTGCCAAAAGCTGTAGTATACAGTATCATGATTACATGGATACCTTTAGACGAAAAAAATTGAAACAAACCTGCAATAGCCACTCACAAGAATCGGTATGGACACTCTTTTTCTAACATTAACGACAACTTGGAGATAGTACATACCACTAACAAAGACAAGAAAAATGGACCTCTTAGAGGAACTAGAAAGATATAATCGCACCCTCAGTATGGCCCAATACGTTCTAAATGAGCAGCTGTAGCTAGCCAATAAAAAGTTTCTAAATAATTTCCCATTCACAGAAAGCAGAAACAAAGTAGCTTCATAACAGGCACAACGCAGAAAAATTCAACTGTTCCAGACCTCAGTATGAAATTGTATAAATATACATTACGATGTTGAGTAAATGCGTTGTTGTCATTCCTCTATTCAATTTTTTAATTTTGTATTCCCTGCAACTAACTTACACCGTGTAATGATAATCAGAAAATGTCTGTATATATAAATGTATTTGCGTTCATGTGTAATTTATATTATGCAATCAGTTGTCTTTTAAGTATTTCGTCAAGTTTTCTGCTGACGCGTACATAATAAAGAAAGAGAGAGACCCACTTAAAACAATTTGTCATATTATTCTTAGAATGAATCTTTTTCTGTTATTAACATCATTTTGCACATTCTGCATACAGTCTTTGTTCTGTTTGCATGCTTGATCAATAGGAAATGAATGATACTTTTTATCTTTGCTTAATGATAATCTTTGTACTGTAAACCTATCATCAAGAGTATAGCAAATGTGCGATGCTCAGTACTGACATTAAGAAAATGAAGAAGTGTGCCACAGTAACTGAGAACCACATGGAAAAAATTACCATATACTGGAACTTATGTCAGTGAACAGAACTGTTTCACATTACATCTAAATAATTGGTAGTGCTTTAGCGTGTTTCTGTTAATGAAACAACATGAAGCGGTACTAAATACTCAAATATTCTGCTGCAGTGTGGGAGCAGATGAAAAAAAACATTTATATAACTGAAAATATTAACCATCTGAAGATGTACATGATAGGCAGAAACCGGTTTTGGCTCTAAAATAAAACATTAAAAAGGTATTTCTGGTTGGTTGCGTCATTCGCCAAGAATTACTTTGTTTGCTATTTAATTTTAATGCACTCCAATCCTTGCCGTCCAGAAATTGTACGTTGTAGACAGACTTAAGATTGTTGCTGTTCCTGTCTCATGTTTCTCCGCAGGAACTTCCAGGAATTTCCCATTACGAGGTATACAGGGTGTCCCAGCTATCTTTTCCACCCAAAATATCTCTGGAACAATAACAGCTATTGGAAAACGACTTTCACCGGTATCAATGTCGGGCTGGGGCCCATGAATGTACATATTTTGAAACATTCTAAACGAAAGCATATGTGTATTTTAACACAAACTTATGTTTTTTTTAAATGGACCTCCTATATTTTTTCTTCAGCAATCCATAGCATGACAAAGCACATACACAATGGCGTTGATTGCATCGCAATATTCCCATTACATCCCGCGATATTGAAACGCGAAGTTGACGCTTGAAACACCCGACATGCTAGCGCACGTCCTGAGGCTCAGGCGTGAACCCCATGCTGCCCGTAATCGCGATGTGATTGACATGTGTAATCACACCTCCATACTTATCAAGAGGTCCGAAACGAATAATACGGTCTGCTGCCATCAACTCTCATCAGCACATAATGGTTTCCCTCTTGCACGTTTTACGTATCTACGTACACAATATGAACCAGTACCGATCGGTGTACACCCGTCAGGTTGTCTTATTTCTCCTGCACACCCAAAATAAGGTTTATCTAATGCGTTATATGACCCATTGTGCCTGTCACGCAGGGCCTGGCTCTACCTAGTCAAGTGTCCAATGTAGTTCCCACTACTGCCACAGTCACCACTTTGCCTTGTTTATGATTTGCGACCCATGCAAACTCCTGTACTCCACCACCCTCCGAGCATCCCATTTGTTGTTGCTTTGGCGTGCAGTACACCGCTTGCCAGTGTAGTCGTGCATCAGAGTAATCTAGTGACGGCACGGAGGTAGTACACATTGTGAATAAACGTTGTGTTGTGGAACACATGAAGATATGGTAGACCAGACCAGAGGACATGAAGCAACGCATTGTTGATGCTTGTACAGCCATCAAAGAGGAAACAGTCGCACGAAGTAGGGGATTCTTCATCCGCAGAGTGACCCTATGTATGCAAGCCAATGGGCATCACTTTGAGCATGAGATGTGAACGCTATGTTTAGTATGTAGTGCTGGTATCACAGTGGAAGTTTCTACAAAGGGCCATTTTACCCAGTGATGTTAAGAAACATTTGTTTGCAACAATTTGTCATTTAACGCATTAGATAAACATATCACTGATAATTATGTGATAATAAAACTAATTGGTTAAACATGTTTACATTCATCTTCTATGTCCTACCTGAACATCCCAAATCAAAACATTTTTACCTAAACAACGGTAAAACTTTTAGTCCACTTGCTCGTTTCACTAAAACCATTAACATGAATTCTACTATTACGAGTGAATGATTAACTGTTACTTGCGCTAGATCTACAGTAAAGTAAAGTTTTAACGTTGAACGGCATTACCTTTTTAGTAACGGATTAACGATAAGCGAAGTTAACTTTGTGACTAACGTTGCGGTACACAGATATGTTACAGAACCGCATCACCCGTAGACTATGGGATAAATACCTGCTGGAATGTACGACGTTAATGCAGGATAGCAGCAGACCGTATTATTCGTTTCGGACCTCTTGATAAGTTTGGAAGTGTGATTACGCATGTCAATCACATCGCGATTACGGGCAGCATGGGGTTCACGCCTGAGCCTCAGGACGTGCGCTAGCAGCGCATGTCGGGTGTTTCAAGCGTCAACTTCGGGTCTTAATACCTCGGGATGTAATGGGAATATTGCGATGCAATCAACGCCATTGTGTATGTGCTTTGTCATGCTATGGATTGCTGAAGAAAAAATATAGGAGGTCCATTTAAAAAAACATAAGTTTGTATTAAAAAACACATATGCTTTCGTTTTAGAATGTTTCCAAATATGTACATTCATGGGCCCCAGCCCTACATTGATACCGGTGAAAGTCGTTTTCCAATAGCTGTTATTGTTCCAGAGATATTTTGGGTGGACAAGATAGCTGGGACACCCTGTATATTACTCTTGGGCAGACCATCTGTGCTAATGAGCATGGCAGGTAGGCAACACCAAAGCGCCGACACACATTTCTCACTCCCGCTTATACTCAGACACTTTCGTTTTTCCACGAATTGTTGACAGTCTTCAATACGTTTCAGTTAGTGCCACAACGTCGTCAAAAATCTGTCTCAAAACTCTCTAGTACATCGATGAGAGCACGCAAGCTATTAAACACTGAAGAATGACAAGTGGCGTTTTCATAAAGAAATTCTATCCTCAGTCTTCGTCAACTATGAGGGTAATATGGTCTGTGTTATAATATCAAGGGAGAAGGGCCTGCATTATACACTCCTGGAAATTGAAATAAGAACGCCGTGAATTCATTGTCCCAGGAAGGGGAAACTTTATTGACACATTCCTGGGGTCAGATACATCATATGATCACACTGACAGAACCACAGGCACATAGACACAGGCAACAGAGCATGCACAATGTCGGCACTAGTACAGTGTATATCCACCTTTCGCAGCAATGCAGGCTGCTATTCTCCCATGGAGACGATCGTAGAGATGCTGGATGTAGTCCTGTGGAACGGCTTGCCATGCCATTTCCACCTGGCGCCTCAGTTGGACCAGCG
This sequence comes from Schistocerca serialis cubense, assembly GCF_023864345.2. Classification (NCBI taxonomy): domain Eukaryota; kingdom Metazoa; phylum Arthropoda; class Insecta; order Orthoptera; family Acrididae; genus Schistocerca; species Schistocerca serialis. The sequence goes on along the minus strand of NC_064641.1, from coordinate 327,748,875 downwards.
TTCGTGCTGGACGTGCAGACCGCGTGAGACGACGCTTCATCCAGTCCCAAACATGCTCAATGGGGGACAGATCCGGAGATCTTGCTGGCCAGGGTAGTTGACTTACACCTTCTAGAGCACGTTGGGTGGCACGGGATACATGCGGACGTGCATTGTCCTGTTGGAACAGCAAGTTCCCTTGCCGGTCTAGGAATGGTAGAACGATGGGTTCGATGACGGTTTGGATGTACCGTGCACTATTCAGTGTCCCCTCGACGATCACCAGTGGTGTACGGCCAGTGTAGGAGATCGCTCCCCACACCATGATGCCGGGTGTTGGCCCTGTGTGCCTCGGTCGTATGCAGTCCTGATTGTGGCGCTCACCTGCACGGCGCCAAACACGCATACGACCATCATTGGCACCAAGGCAGTAGCGACTCTCATCGCTGAAGACGACACGTCTCCATTCGTCCCTCCATTCACGCCTGTCGCGACACCACTGGAGGCGGGCTGCACGATGTTGGGGCGTGAGCGGAAGACGGCCTAACGGTGTGCGGGACCGTAGCCCAGCTTCATGGAGACGGTTGCGAATGGTTCTCGCCGATACCCCAGGAGCAACAGTGTCCCTAATTTGCTGGGAAGTGGCGGTGCGGTCCCCTACGGCACTGCGTAGGATCCTACGGTCTTGGCGTGCATCCGTGCGTCGCTGCGGTCCGGTCCCAGGTCGACGGGCACGTGCACCTTCCGCCGACCACTGGCGACAACATCGATGTACTGTGGAGACCTCATGCCCCACGTGTTGAGCAATTCGGCGGTACGTCCACCCGGCCTCCCGCATGCCCACTATACGCCCTCGCTCAAAGTCCGTCAACTGCACATACGGTTCACGTCCACGCTGTCGCGGCATGCTGCCAGTGTTAAAGACTGCGATGGAGCTCCGTATGCCACGGCAAACTGGCTAACACTGACGGCGGCGGTGCACAAATGCTGCGCAGCTAGAGCCATTCGACGGCCAACACCGCGGTTCCTGGTGTGTCCGCTGTGCCGTGCGTGTGATCATTGCTTGTACAGCCCTCTCGCAGTGTCTGGAGCAAGTATGGTGGGTCTGACACACCGGTGTCAATGTGTTCTTTTTTCCATTTCCAGGAGTGTATATCCAGAGAATGACCTAAATAATGATAGTTAACTTTGAAATTCCTCTGGCAGCACTGAAATGAATACGAATACATCCTGACGATCAAGAAATGAATAAAAGTGTAACGAACGCTAACGCTACAACCAGTTCTAGCAACGCGCCTTGTTTACTGAATTTAGAGATATGTGAGTTGTCTGGAGTCGAATTTTGTAAATTGAAATCACTAAGAGTGGTCTTCTTTTTGTAATGTAGTGAGCTAGAATTAAATTGTGGCTCATTATATGCATTTAAACTCCAGTTAAAGGAGAATGTAGTATGCTTTCTCCCTTTATAGAGGGCAACATTATTTCAAGCTGCGTTGAGGAACACACTGTGTACACATGGCGCTTCGTCCTTTAGAGGAATGAGCTCTTTAGTATCTACAAATCAGATTATCGGAAACATTGCAGTATCACCACTGGCCCGATGGATTGTTTCTGAGGTGGAGAATAACTCCAAAAATGAAAGGTTCTGCAGAGGACTTTATAAGGAGCAGTTCTGCCAAACCTACAAACACAAGAACTTCATTCTTTCTATTTTTTTTTTTCTCCAGGTGCCTTGCCGTACCTTCATGAATTAGGAGCGATATATTGCCATACATATGGGATGGTTCTCCCATGATAGAGGCCGATCTGCATCCATAAACCTTGGAAACACAATTGCAATATTTTGTAGTGTCTTACATGTTCTTCTCTTTGTGGGCCCTTTCTCACCTCAAAATTCCTTCAATGAAACAGTTTATATTTTCTGCCATCTGTAAATAGAACCATGTTGCATAAACGTATAGCATCATACAAGTTTTTTTCTGTATTGTACCGTTTCTTTTTCTCCCCCTGATGGTTATAGATTTCTAGTGAGCTGTACTACTCCTCCACTTGCTCCCGTGTTAAGGAAGATACAGACAACGAGTATAACGTATCTGAGCCCTTGCTGCCGACACCGTCTTTCTCCGCTAATTCTCAGAATCTTTTAATAATCTCCCTTCTGTTACCACCCTCTTCGTTTCTGTACAATCTTTACTCCTCCGAATTCTCTTCCGGAAACGTATCGAAGCTCTGGATTTCCAACAGCAGAAATTCATTGGAGTCCCTATCTAGTATTGTTTTCCTGCCCGCCCCTGGTGGCTGAATGATTAGCGTGACGGATTGTCAATCCTCTGGGACAGCGTTAGATTCCCGGCTGGGTCGGGGAATTTTCTCCTCCCAGGGACTGGGTATTGTGCTGTCCTCATAATCATCATCCTATCATCCTCATCGACTACAGGTCGCCACAGTGGCGTCAAATTGAAAGACCTGCACCCGGCGAACGGTCTGCCCGACGGGGGACCCTAGTCATACGATTAGCTAAATAAATAAATTGTTTTCCTCTTCCATGACTTCAGTACGAATACACTCATCTAGGGTCGACAACAAAGAATGGATAGTTTGTGAGTTTCAATCGGTTATGTTCTTTCACCTTTCTGATGTGGTAAACACATCTAATACACATAGCCCAAACGAACGAAACGTGTGTCTGCAGTTGAGCGCAGCATTTGGCACTTTGTGAGTCCAAGGAACAGATTTGGTTACTTGTGAACTTGCCAGAAATGACCAGAAGCCTAGCCGTGACAACGTGTGTTAAATCTCCTCTCTAGATAAGGAGTGGAAGAGCTGTAGAACAAATGTGCCAAAGACTAATCAGTTCTGCAGTAGTTTCGAAATTTTTCGCTGTCCTTCCAACAGACAGTTCATTTTAGCGGACTACTATATAGTTAGAATTGTCCTATTGTAATTTTACTGCACGCACATTGCATTATTCACCGATATACAAGAAACGAAACGTAAAAATTTCTCCTTGAGAGTAGTTTGTTTCACAGTGTGTGGCACAGCTCCGTGACTCCCAATAGCTGTTGAGATGGTTTAGTATCACGTGTGTGGGAGCAGCACGGTAAACAGCCACGCCTGATGAGTCAGTGATCACTGTCGCAGCACGTAGCCAGTTACGCCAATCAAATAGGGTGACGAAAGCCTGTAACTTTTGCCGTACTTCATGTCAGTCTGTTTTGTAACTAATTTGATATCTTCTTTTATCCTCCTTTTGATGGCGTACGACTGCTTGAGCGCTGCACTACACTTACTTTGGTACACTACCAGTTACTGACTGTCCCTCCATCCAAGTTAGTTGTATGTCGATCGTGCTACCGTAGCAATGACAGAAGCTAATCCTTGCTGAAAGCTATCCTCATGAACCACAGACATATGCCTTACAAAGCGGATTCCTGAGTATTTATGACTTAGTTGACCTGATTGGCTTTCGGGAGAGAATTTTTCCTCTTTCCACCCGAGGATATTTCGTAAGGCCGGAAGGTTTACTTTGTGGTGTCCCTTCGTTTGTGTTTCTTGTTTTCATATCGTGAAAAAATTTGCCAATGTTTGCATTTCCGTAGCTGATGGCTCAAAGGTGAGGCATAACTTTGGTAATTCTGGCTTCAAGTTGGTATCGTTGCACTTCAGATGAACCTTGGTTAAACGTACAAGTGAATGCTTTGATTTTGTGTGATGTTTGGATGTGGTATCGAAGTATGTGCTGGAAACAAGGGACTTTTTATTGATTGTCATGTGATATGTCATGTGTGACGTTTGCTGTTCTGTATATTTCCATATTGAGGAAAGGTAACATACTATACTTTTTCTCCATTTCCACAGTCGCTTGCGTGTTCGTGTACCATTGTCTGAGGTAGTAATACTGATCAGAGAGTCGGCACTTTGGAATCATTGATGTGAACTTATATTCGTAGTCTCAATTATTTAGCTTTCAGCTTCAAGAAACTTATCACATAGACCAGACCTGGCAAAGAGTGGCTGACGACCCAGTCCCCTAAAGTGATTGCTTTGGATTACAACACTACTTGCGAGCTGACGTCACGACCTCGCCGCAACTTTACGGTTATTTTCTCTATCGTCATTCGAGCGGGGCAGCTTGTCTGAGTCGGTTTCCTGAAAGCATGGGCTCTCACACCTTCACTGTCTGTCCGACTTCCAAGAGGCATTGCTGTTTCTTAGTCCGCTTGCTCTCGGTGCTTTGTCCACGTTTACTCTCATTAACACTGCGCTGTCGTTAAGTTGTAAACTGGAAGTTTGTGCTACCAGACTGCTAAGGTCATCGGTCCCTAGGCTTACGCACTACTTAAACTAACTTACGCTAACGACATCTCACATACCCATACCCGACGGAGGACTCGAGACTCCGACAGTTCTGGTTGTCATTTTGGTTATTGCTTGGGCTATTATTGTGGGTTTGATTGTGGTTATTACTTTGGCTACTTTCTATTACAGTTCTCAAGAACGTCGGAACGAAGGAATACTGAATATCGCGTTTTCAGTGAGGAATGGGAGATAAAGTGTTTCTTTATATACACAATTCCGATGTAAAAATGAGAAAGTCAAAATACAGGTAGTAATCTTGTTCGACATTTTTCTTCGCTCCATGAAACAACATACGGATGTGAATCTCACAACGCTTTAGTAGAGAAATTAAAGAAAGATATGAGTTGCCGGAAAGTTCAACTCTTAAAGAAAAGAATTTAACTGCATTGCATGCGGTGTGTTTAAAATTATCAACTACTCAAAAATATTCAGCGATGTAGCACTCGCAAGAGAATGTGGAATAGAAATCGCAAAAGCATTCGGTTACGATGACGCTGCTGAACACTTCAAAACAATTGTTTTGTCAAGTTCAAATGGTTCAGATGGCTCTGAACACTATAGGACTTAACTTCTGAGGTCATCAGTCCCCTAGAACTGAGAACTACTTAAACCTAACTAACGTAAGGATATCACACACATCCATGCCCGAGGCAAAATTGGAACCGGCGACCGGAGCGGTCGCGCGGTTCCGTACTGTAGTGCCTAGAACCGCTCGGCTAAATTTTTGATTTGGGACACAGCATAAAAAAGAAACTAAAGAATTTAGTTGCAAACTGTCGGTATTATTCTTTGTGTGTGGACGAGCGTACTGATCGAACAGATCTTTGCCAACTACTAATTATTATTCGTCTAATAAACAACGACTTTTCTTTGCATGAAGAGTTACTCGATTTAGTTCCGTTGCTGAGAACAAAAGGTTTTGATATTTTAACACAGTTAAAAGTTACGTACAGAAAGCTGATGTTTTAAAAACTGCTCTGCTATTTGCACCGATGGTGTACCAGTTATGATGGAAGAGAAAATGGCTTCATTGGTCAGTTAAGAAAAAAACCGAAATAAATTGTTTAACTTTTCATTTTATTATACATTAGGGAGCCCTATGTGTTAGAAGTAATCTTAAAGAAAAAGTCTGCAATTTACCAAGCGATCCGTTCAAGCTATCCGGATCAGAAAGAGATGCTGCAGATTTTGAACTCATGTCATAAGTTACTTGCAGACTTTGCTCTTAAAACAAAATCTTGTTTCATGTCAGCACACATTTGTGAAAGTACATTTTCTTCAATAAAGTGCATTAAATCTGTTCAGTATAATGCAGTGACCAACGAGTCGCTGGGACGTCAGCTTCGTTTTCTTACAGCGGAAATTGAAGTCAATATTACAGAACTGGTCAAGATCAAATTGAATACATCTAACCTAAATATTTAAATATCTCATTAATGTACGTGCCAGAATGTGAAACAAATAAGTAAAAATCAAACTTTTAGTAGTCTATGCCCTATGGTGCTTACGCAAAGGGAATATGTATGTCTCACGACCCAAACAGGGTGACAGACATTCAGACATTGCTGCAGATAGGCAACATGGCGGGGGGGGGGGGGGGGGGGGCGGGGCGGGGGAGGGGGGGAGGGTGGCAGTAACATCACGGCACTGGTCGAGTTGGAGAAGGGGAGGAGGAAGCATTCGCTGAAATGGAACGTTTCGCGAGGCATGCTGTGCCAGTCCTGTGTTAGGCAGTTGATATAAAATGTTTTCAGTCTCTTCCACTGACAAGTTTGTAAGCAGCGAGCTCAAGCATACTATAAGCTTCATCGATGAGATTTTTGAATGAATGAGATGTTTAAATCTTTATAAAGAGGCATTCCCTAAGGTCGCACTACACAGAAGAAGAAGTTTCTCGGGCAGGACAGTACGTGTGGATTGGAAATGATTTTTGTTTCAGATTAGGCGATCTTATGAGGTCCTCTAGGGAAGGTACGCAAAGAGTGAAATCAGATCGCGTAAAAGGCGTAGACACTTCGAATGTCAAGATTTTTATAGTCAATTCGTAAATGTCCCTCAATTCGCCGCTCTCCAGGTAAGCTGTAGCGTTCAAATTGTACGCGGGACATGTAGCTGGATGATACCCGCAGCAGAAAGCTCCGACGTATTTAACGATAGGTGGAATGTATGTCGAAAAGACATTACAGGAGGGACAGCATTCATTGCAATCGGCGAAGATATTATGTCTGTCCGGATCGAAGTCGCGAAGCTATCTTGATGCGAGTAACTGACATAGGTGAACTTAAATTAGACGTAACCATTGGATGATTTTACCGGCCAACTGCTTAACAGTTGTAGAATCATTCGAAGATAGTCTACGCTCAGTAACGTGCAATAATATCAATCATGAAGTATTAGTCGGATGTTACTTTGCTCTACCGAGTGTAGACTGGGACATCCATGGATGCACTAGAGGTGGTAAGGAAACACAGTCTTTCTTTGAAAACCGGCTTGGGCAACTATTTCGACGAACCACACGAAATGAGAATACTTTACACCTCGTAGCTACAAACAGGCCTGACGTTATTGACAGTGTCAGTATAGAGACAAGGACTGGCGATCAAGAAGTCACCATAGCGATGATGGTTACAATTAATAAATCTATCAATAAGGTTAAGAGAGGTTTTATGTTAGAAAGTGTAAATAAGCAGTTGTTAGCATCCCACTTACACAATGAATGGACGCAATTTAGTACAAATGTGCTGAACGTAGAATAATTATGGGCAAAGTTTAGACTGACTGTAAATCGATCTCTGAAGAAACATTTGCCGTGTGGTTGGAAATAGGATGAAAACCCCCATTGTGATCTAATAACAACATTCGAAAAATGCTGGGAAAACAGAGATAGTAACACTTTCTGTTAAAAAAAATGGTAGTAGAAATTTGCGCGTCTATAAGAATGATAAACAACAGGACAAATAAAAAGGAAAACTGAAGTTTTCAATTTAGCATTTAAAAAATTAAACACGCTGGAGCATCATATAGACATTTCTAGGCGTAACATTCGAAAGCGACATAAATGGAACGAGCTCGTAAAGTCGGTTGTAAGGGAGGTCGATTTCGGTTTATTGGGAGAATCCGACGTATAAGTAGCTTGTCTGTAAAGGAGACTGCGTACAAAACACTTCTGCGATCCATCTGCTCGAGTGTTTTGGATCTGCACCAGGTCAGATTAAACGAAGCCATCGAAACACTTCCAAGGCGTGCTGCTAGATTTGCTGCCGGTTGCTTGCATCAACAAGCGAGTATATGAAAATGTTTCGTGAACTCGACTATGAATCCTAGGAGAGAACAAGGCGTTGTTTTTGCGAAACAGTACTAAGAAAGTTTAGAGAACCTGCAGTTGCGACTGACTGCAGAACGATTCTACTGGTCCCCAACTTGCAGCATCTGTAACGGCCGGGAGAACAAGATTAAGAGAAATTAGAGTTCGTTCGAAGTATATAGACAGTTGTTTTTCTCCCACTCCTTTAGCCAGTGTAACAGGAATGGAAGTGACTAGCATTGGTACAAGCTGCACTCCGCCATGCACCGCATGGTGACTGATCATCCAGCATATTGCGACCACCTACCTAATGGCCGGTATGTCCACTTTTGGCACTGGTAACAGCCGTGACAGGGCGTGGCATGGAAGCAACGTGGCCTTGGTAGGTCGCTGGAGAGAGTTGGTTGGTTGGTTGTTTTGGGGAAGGAGACCAGACAGCGTGGTCATCGGTCTCATCGGATTAGGGAATAATGGGGAAGGAAGTCGACGGTGCCCTTTCAGAGGAACCATCCCGGCATTTGCCTGGAGTGATTGAGGGAAATCACGGAAAACCTAAATCAGGATGGCCGGACCCGGGATTGAACCATCGTCCTCCCGAATGCGAGTCCAGTGTCTAACCACTGCGCCACCTCGCTCGGTGAGAGAGTTGGCACCACATCTGCAGACACAAGTCATATGATTCCTGTAAATTCCGTGGAGGGGTGCGATGAGTTCTGACGCCATGTTCAATCACATCCCACATGTGTTCGATCGGGATCAGATCTGGCTAGTTCGGGGCCAGCCCATCAATTAGAACTCGCTACTATGTTCGAACCACTCCATCACACTCCTGGTCCTGTGACGTGGTGCATTATCTTGTTGAAAATGACACTGCCGTCGGAAAACATGATCGTCATGACGGGCTGTAAGTGGTCTACAACCAGTGTACGATATTCCTTGGACGTCGTGGTACCCTGCACGAGCTCCACTGGACCCACATATGCCCACATGAATGGTCCCCAGAGCACAATGGAGCAGCCGCCGGCTTGTCTCCGTCCAGCAGCACAGGTGCCAAGGAGCTGTTCCCCTGGAAGACTACGGTTTCGCGCTGCCCCATCGGCATAATGAAGGTATCGGGATTGATCAGACCATGCAACCTCTGCCACTGCGCCAAAGTCCAGTGTCGATGGTCACATGCCCATTTCAGTCGTAGTTTCCGATTTCGTGGTATAGAAACTGGCACATGCAAGGGTCGTCGGCTTTGGAGGCCCAACGTTAGGAGTGTTCAGTGCACTGTGCGTTCAGGCCCACTTGCATTCTGTCCACCAGAAAAGTCTGGTGTTAGTTCCGCCACAGTTCGCCGCCTGTTCTGTTTTACAAGTCTGTCCTGTCTTAAAGGTCCGACATCCGCAGTGAGGGGTGGCCGCCAAAATCCACGACGTCTGGACATCGTTTCACTTTGGTTTCGCCACGTGTTTGAACACACTCACCACAGCACTCCTCGACCACTCGACAACTCCTGCAGTTCTGGAAATGCTAGTGCCGAGCCTCCGGGCCACTGCAATATGCCCTCAGTCAAACTCAAATAGGTCGCGTGCCTTCCCCATTCTACGCACATTCTACTCGGTGATACTACGTGCACCGTCCGTGTGTCTGGCTATCAGCCATTCCTCGACAGGTGATGCCGCAGTCTCCTGGACGGGTAAGTCGATGGTCATAATGTTCTGGCTGATCTGTGTATACATATGTACACTACTGGAGATTAAAATTTCTGCACCAAGAAGAGATGCAGATGATAAACGGGTATTCATTGGACAATTATATTATACTAGAACTGACATGTGATTACATTTTCACGCAATTTCGGTGCATAGATCCTGAAAAATCAGTACCCAGGACAATCACCTCTGGCGGTAGTAACGGCCTTGATACACCTGGGAATTGAGTCGAACAGAGCTAGGATGGCGTGTACAGGTACAGCTGCCCATGCAGCTTCATCACGATACCACACACAATTCGTCAAGAGTAGTGATTGGCGTATTGTGACGAGCCAGTTGCTCGGCCACCATTGACCAGACGTTTTTCAATTGGCGAGAGATCTGGAGAATGTGCTGGTCAGGACAGCAGTCGAACATTTTCTGTATCCAGAAAGGCCCATACAGGACCTGCAGCATGCGGTCGTGCATTATCCTGCTGAAATGTAGCGTTTCGTAGGGATCGAATGAAGGGTAGAGCCACGGGTCGTAACACATCTGAAATGTAACGTCCACTGTTCAAAGTTCCGTCAATGCGAACAAGAGGTGACCGAGACGTGTAAGCAATGGCACCCCATACCATCATGCCGGGCGATACACCAGTATGGCGATGACGAATACACGCTTCCAATGTGCGTTCACCGCGATGTCGTCAAACACGGATGCGACCATCATGATTCTGTAAACAGAACCTGGATTCATCCGAAAAAATGACGTTTTGCCATTCGTGCACCCAGGTTCGTCGTTGAGTACACCATCGCAGGCGCTCCTGTCTGTGATGCAGCGCCAAAGGTAACCGCAGCCATGGTCTCCGAGCTGATAGTCTATGCTGCTGCAAACGTCGTCGAACTGTTCGTGCAGATGGTTGTTGTCTTGCAAACGTCCCCATCTGTTGACTCAGGGATCGAGACGTGGCTGCACGATCCGTTACACCCATCCCGATAAGATGCCTATTATCTCGACTGCTGGTGATACGAGGCCGTTGGGATTCAGCACGGCGATTCCTATTACCCTCCTGAACCCACCGATTCCATATTCTGCTAACAGTCATTGGATCTCGACCAACGCGAGCAGCAATGTCGCGATACGATAAACTGCAATCGCGACAGGCTACAATCCGACCTTTATCAAAGACGGAAACGTGATGGTACGCGTTTCTCCTTCTAACACGAGGCATCACAACAACGTTTCACCAGGCAACGCCGGTCAACTGCTGTTTGTGTATGAGAAATCGGTTGGAAACTTTCCTCATGTCAGCACGTTGTAGGTGCCGCCACCGGTGCCAGCCTTGTCTGAAAGCTAATCATTTGCATATCACAGCATCTTCTTCCTGCCGGTGATATTTCGCGTCTGTAGCACGTCATCTTCGTGGTGTAGCAATTTTAGTGGCCAATAGTGTAAACTGTAATAAGATTGAACCACCAACTTATCACGTGGTGAAATACGTGATGATGTAGGTACCAGCTGCCAAAAGTACACGAGTCTATTATGGAACGAAGAATATCTTACCACAGAGAATTTAAGCTCCCTCTATTAACCACTATGGTTTCGTGACTGCTTGGTTGAAGCAGGGTCAGCTCCATGGTTTTTGTCGTCCCGTGCAAAACTTTCAAGCGCCGCCCTTTTCACCGCTACCGCACCGAAAGACACCTCTTCGCATTTTCAGACATGGTCAACTCTATTCACTAATTCATCCATGACGTCTTGTTCGCACCTATCACACTTTCTCATACATTTTTTTTTTTTTTTGACGTGTATACATCTTTAAGACCAGAGCAAGGTTTGATGCACTAGTCAGTGAAACAGAAATGTTTACAGTGTAATGCCTTTTAGGATGTAACAAATTAATTACGCAATCGGAATTAAGTTATGTCACTCGCCGAGTATATACCTAAAATCTGGTCACTTTTTCTCGTTCCGTGAGCAGACGGGAGTGCGCTGTGCAAGAGATGCAGCAACTAGCGCAGCTGACCAGGGAAACTACCCATCCCACCCTCCTCAAATCAGATTTAGCGATAAAATGGCCCAGTGGATAGCCCGTCCGAAACTGAACACATATCAAGCGTGAAAACAGGAAGAAGTTGTGCTGAACTGTGAAAAAAAAAGCAAAATAGAAACAGTGAACGGTACAACAACAAGAAGTGCAATAAAAGGCAGGCTAAAACAATAACGACAATGTGGATGAGTTCCCATAGAGCTGCACTACTAAGCAGGCGTGCCGTTTTCAAACCTCCCTAGCGCCGATCAATTTTTTTTCCCCACAACCGTATGAACTGTCCGTCCTGTCATTGAAATGTTTGTGCTCTTTCTGTAGTCTTGACAGTTGTCGTACTGTACACTGATTGTAGAATATGAGTCATGTGGTAAGGATATGTTACCGTCGGAAGTAAATGTGATGAATAGTGAGAGCAGTCGAGATACCTCATAGGAGTCTCGCAGAAATGAACAATAAATAAATGGATGTGAACTAAGTTACAAATAGAGGAATTCAAGAGTAAAAATTTCCAAAACGGAACGCAATTTCAAAAACGTTAAAAATATATCTTTTGACAGAGCACAGAGAAACCGTGTGATTGTGAAATTCGGTGACAAACTATTATGTTTTCATTATTTCCTTGAGAGTGATCACATTCACATTTATGCCAACACCTATATTAGGCAAGGACGCATATCTCACTAACTTACCAGTCGTACAAAAGATGTGACACACGTATTGTCACTAATGTAGTGTGTGATAAAGCGAACAGCTAAAAACAAGGCATGAAGGATGTTTAAGCACGATTCGCCCACCTGGCAGTCTAACACCGTAACCACTTAATCACGACGCACTTCCGTTCACGGGTGCTCTATATTCCACTTCGTGTTCTTGTTTATATTTTACATCCTTTTTCAGAACCCAATGCACGTTTTTCCTGTTTTCATGCTTGATCTGCGTTCAGCTTTTGACGGTATGTCCAATGGGCCCTCTTACCACTAAATCTGAGGGGCTGCGATGGGGAGTTTCCCTTGTGAGTACCACATTGTCCACAGTAATGTCGTCGCTTCTGCTGTTCGAAGTGGAAGGTCATAGGACACCTAGTGACATACATATAAATGATACATTTGTTGAAAAAAGTGATGAATTGCTCTTGCCAGTATGGCGTTTCCTTAGTGCATAAAAAAACGACTACTGTCGAAAATCGGGTAGGCGTGCTTTCCGACATGCCACGACCACGATTTACAGCTTAAGCGGTTTTGAAAACATTTTCACTTAACGTAGCGAAAAGTAACAGTTATATGATAAACAACGTTGTTGAAATGCATACAGTGCTTAGCACAACGAAAGTGGATAAACAATTCTTTCAATACTTCAGCTACAAAATAAGGGTTGAAAGGTTTTTTCTATACCGTCTTAAGTAGTGTATATATTTATTATGACTTCAACATGGAGAAAAAAAGATGAATGAGGAAAAAATTAAAAGCGGTTACATATAAGGTAGAAAATATTAATTTAGAGAAGCGTGACCAGAATAAGAGCAATGTAAATGGCATAAAATGGCAGATTCAGAGGAGAGGATGAGATGGGGAAAGTATGCCAGGTATCTTTCCACGTGCAAACGCCCGTTAACCACAACGTCTTGATTCAAAAGACTATGGCATATGACCGACAATGGATATTTTACGTATTCTTCCTCTGTTTATGACGAAGTAATTTCTCAGCGATACTCTTATAAGTATATAAGGAGTTGTTACGCTATCATATGCTGACATTTATCTTTATTGTTTTTTTTTTATTAAGTTCGCCGTTTTTGTAGAGATGTTCAGGTTGACATAGGTACCTTTTAAGTACTGTGTAGGCGTGTTGTACAAATTTGGACTGTTGATATTTTTAAAAATATTGGGAATGCCATATGTCGATATTTAAAAAAATATAACTACAAGTCCCGATATTTCGAAAAAATATATTGATATGTGGACATATCGACGGAAAAAATATCGTCGTTCCAGCCTGTAGAAATATCGGCTGCTCACTGCAAATATATTGACGTTTTTAGAGTTGCATAGTTAAGTATTTATACATTATTACATATTCTCTACATCAACAAGCCAGCAGACTGCTTATCCACCTTAGAGCAAGAAGTGAAAGGCAAACGATGCACATTCAAGCTTGACGAAAACCACTTTACCAACAATGTTAACTGCATATGTGGCACAATAAAAGGTATCCGATGGGTCCGTCGTTGGCTTCGTCACATATCGCGTTTGTTCGGAATACTTCATGTTGATTTCCCAGTTTTTTCATTTCTGAAACGCCAGCAAACTAGCAGTTGTACTGTCGACATTACGCGGTGAGATTAAATGTTGCAGTTTCTGTTGGTAGCGCTGAGCGCACATTACGTCATCGTTACCAATCTTGTCATTTACAATTTTGTTCAATATTTTCAGCAACTGGTTTCGAAGAAAGCCGATGTAAAAAAAATAGCACATTAGTTGCCTTAAAAACTGTTTTTTGGCGCAACTGATATACTATTTCTTTACATCGTAAATTTTGTTATTACATTCACACCGCCATGCCCCTCCCTCCCCCCCCCCCCCCTTCCCACACACAGACCTGTGCAATCGGACTTCTTTGTGCCACCTACACTTGCTTCACACAAAGCGAAAGATGTGATGAAAGCTCAGAAAGTAGTAAGATTCTTTCACACATTGGAAGTAAAACTATGTTCTACTACAATTTCAAAAGAACGATTTCAACTATTTGCCGAAAATGGGAAAAAAATATAAAATGAAATTATCGGAACTCGAAATTGCCATTTTAATATCGGTATAACGATATGTGGGTGGATTGAAAAAGTCAGTTACACATCGATATTTTCAGAAAAAATATCAGTAGTTCGATATTTTATCGACATCCACAGTAGAAACAGAGTTGTCAACACCGTCAGTAGCAACCTTTGGTATTTTGAAAGACGCAACCAAGGTGACCAGTTCCAGAGCTCCCTTTGCCATCTGTTTCATGATACTGTAGACAAAAATTTCCCTGTCTCGTGATACTGTAGCCAATTTCTAGTACGACACTAGATTTTATGAATGACTTCAATTTCTAATTAATCTCTCACTTAGTGAGCAACAGAATCCGGTCAAAAATCCGCGAGTTTACTCTGCTCGGACGACTGCAGAATTGCGGTTTACGGCAAATATAATATTTAACGTGGAGCTGGCCATCGCAAGACTACAACAGTAACCGCAAAGAAAAACAAACTACTGTGAAAAGAGAGAATTAGCCTGCTATGTTTGTTCACCATAAATGGTTCTTGTTTTGTCCGATGATAAATTCCATTATTCATAGTTGGTTGATAGCCCGAATAAGTTGAGTCCGAATCGGGGTTAGACTCCGGAGTGTTTTAGTCAAACGCTACAATCGTTAAGGAGAATTCCATGAGATAGTTATCGACTTATTTGAAAGAAGTGTGCGCCAATTTTGATATCATTCTATAGGGCGAAAATCATCCAGTGATCGACTTATGTGGGAGCTTAGAATTTAGCCTGAGGTAGCAGTAGGGACTGTGGTATATTGTTGTTCAGATTTGGTCTCTCGTGGATGGTAATTTTATGCCAAAACAGTTACTTAACGAAGTGTTGCTTGAAAATGACTCATTTGTAAGCAATCCGGATTTCGGTTGGATTGTAGATTCTCCATTTTGTTGTGGTGGATAAGAGATGTTATCAGGACAAATTTTGATTTGAATTTGAAGGTGGAGAAAGCACGCACTAAGGAAATAGTGCCTCTGCGTTGTTGCATTAGTGTGTTTGAGGGTTAAAGCAAGCACATGGAAATGGTGACTTCGTGATATTGTCTTAAGTATTGTTTTGCGACTTCATTTTGTGTGTCAATGTATTACAGATCAAGTACGGAAATATCTATGTAGATAACCGGACTGTGTTATGTTAATTAGGAGAACTGGACGTCGTACAGTTGTATGTGATATAGCGAGAACCAATCTAAGTAAGAGATTTGCATGCACGATCTCGAATCTAGTAGCTTTTCCTATAAAACCCTAAACAACCAAGCAAGAACCACTGGTATTGAGGACACGCTAATTGTCCTTCCTAGCGTTCGAGTGCTGTGTTTTGAGTAATTTCATTAGTAGGGAGTCCACGGAAACTCAGCGCCTGAAGTGGGATTAGTTTTGTGTCTATTTTATAGTTCAACCAATTTAAAAATGGTGGCAACGCTCATATTTTTTGTTTACCTTTTTTTTTTTTACTTTTCCGCTTAGAGGGATTTATTTGATTGGTCGGATCTAATAAAATCGAAACTGACTTGTACCCGTTCATGAAAGAAAACAGACAATAAAGACAGGACAGCTTCTGCTAAAAAAAGAGTCTTATTTACCCAAATTCAAAGATGTTTAAAAAGTAAAGCTCAGCCTTGCAGAAAACGAACAATTTGCCAATATCGTAAAGTAAAGAAGCAAAAGGAAGTCAAAGATTAGCTGAAGAGAAGTCTGAAATGTTATAAAAAGCAAAGATATCAAAGATATTAATTCTCAAAGAAATAGAAATATTAGTTCAGATTTGTTAATTTCCAAAGAGAGAAATTATTACACATATCATAAACTAAAAAGGAGAGAAATTAGCTCCAGTAGTTTCCCTAAAGGGAAAGATGATAAATTCTTGAAAGAATTTTTTTTTTTTTTTTTTTTTTTTTTTTTTTTTTTTTTTTTTTTTTTTTTTGTAGTGAGAGGGTGAGAATTTTAAAACGAATTAATACGTTGGTATTCAAATTATGCAACGATATTGTTGTGGCGTGGCTGCTACGTACAGAAGCTACTTTTGATTAATATCATCAAGTAAACAAGTGAGTATATTATACCTCCGACAGTGCGACGTGAAATAAATATTATTTGAAAGGGCAGAGAAGCATACTGCAATTAGCTGGTTCTACACAGTTTGGTAGTGGTTTTCAACTGGAAAGATGTTTATACGGTATTACCGAGCACGACAGTTCATATAGGGCATAATATTTTCCATTAAGGATGAGATCGTCTTTGGTGGTAGTGATTCGCACGAACCTTGTAGATCTTTCATAGATGCGCTATTAGTATCATTATTATGTACCACTAGCCCGTAAAACTACAAATAGTATATGTACCAGTTCTATACAGCACATCATCTTCGTAGCTGTACGTAGTGCGGTTTGAATCGAGAGAATTTCAACATCCAAGGGAAAGTGTCTACGTTGTGATCTGGACAGACGTCATTTCCAATACAGAAGATTACGCCCGCTGGTTATCTTAGCATAGTCCCACCCGTGAAGTCGGATGACGTACTTTCACAATAGAACTAATGTAGCAGATTCTTGCTTGTATTTTGCTTCTTGAGGACAACTGACGGGAACGAAGGAGCTGATTTCTGCTGTGCTGTGTTGCTTTCCTCTTACGTGTCGCTGTGCCTCTATAGTGTCTAATGTTTTGTTTCTATTAGGGTGATCGTTTCTGTACGGCGGCACAGTAAAAACAGCTGGTCAAAGAAGACCCTCGGTTGAAACATCCTGACATTTTTCGAGCATTTTATAGGCGTCACATCGTCGGTACTCAAATGGTTGCAGATACTGGGTGTAGAGTTGTGATCAAACCCTTCATCTGCGTTTCTGTCTTCTCTTTATTTTTCTAAATAACTGTTATTCTGCTATACAAACAGGTGAAGTAAGAAAAGGTAGCGCACTGCTCCAGTTCGCGCCTTCTGCGTGGAGTAGTCTAGCAAGCATAGGAAAGGCTCATAAGCGTCAATCAAGCCTTGTTGTCAGAATTAAATAATGGCTGTTACAGCTACTTGATCTTATCGTGGGAATGACTTTTGTTGTGGAGGAACGCAACATTATGAACTTGACAGACAGCAAGGCAAGCTCTGAGAAGCAGACACCCATTTATCATCTGAGGCCACTTCAGCGTAACTTACAAAAACGTAAAATATATCAAGCCAGCATTCAGTTCGAAGTCAGATCTGAATATTTGAGTGACTGACAAGATACGATCATCTCGGAAGCAGGTGGGCGGACCGTAGTGGTTAAAACTGGAGCACAAACGACCATGTTACTAAATATATTGCGCATCACCAGTGATGAAAATCACGGTAGCTCCAAGTAAAAATTTCGCTTTTAACGTGGATCGCCGAGGGTTGTTTCGTCTTACTGAATTCTGAGAGCAAGAGGACATTTATCATTTGGTATCCGCTTATCATCGACGGGAACTCACTCCTTGCATTTTGCTTTTACAGTTGTTGAACTTGAGGTATAGGGTACCGCACAATGTCAACTGGCTCCTGTCTACCGCTGTCATCAAGGTATTGAATCCAGAATCAAACGTCCTTAATGCAATGAACACGTGACAATGGACATTTTGAAAATGACGGTAAGAAGAAACTGATCCGAAGAGTTGGTAATTTCCAAGAATGATTGCCTCTCAAAGTCGCGGTGTCCAAACGATACATATCGAACGTGCGATCCTAAATCGATCACGCGACTCTAGTGGCGGACATTATGAGTATGTTTACGGTGGTAACTACAGCAACGACGAAAGAAGAGCGCTACAAAAATACTTGTAATTACAAAGGAGACAACCTACCTGACTCGTTGTCGGTGTTGTCGTCATGTGAAAGTCCATGTGATTGATGTGTACGCTACGGGAACAATTCCCTTTTTGCCATTAATTGGCGGAGGTGTGTAACTTAGAGCAACTAAGGGAACGACGGAAAACATAAAAATGACGATCACAAATAACTGATTATAACGCCCGCCACCAGAGTCTGGTGATCGATTTAGTATCACACGTTCGATATGTATCGTTTGGATCCCGCGACTTCGAGGGGCAATCATTCTTGGAAATTACTTAAGATTTTATCACTCTAATGACCTAGTGTTGTAAAATCCTTCTAAATTTACACGTCTTTGTGGGAACGTTGTTTGCCTGTGGATAACTGTGCCATCACGTGGATTTTTTTAGCGTGTGGTGAAGCGATAATGTGACAACATGTGTGAGAAGGCAAAATCAAACTAAAACGTGGGGGATCAAAATTTGAAATGCTCAATAAAAATCTAAGAAACAGTCTTAATAAAGTATGGTAAATGTTACAGTCGCGATCTTACGCGCTGTTGTTTCCCTGAGCTACTCTGTCATTAACAAAACTGAACAATCCTAATGTACTGTAGAAGTATATTTTACCGTGCTGTTCGACTGTGCGAAATACAAGTCAGTAACGTTCATACATTAAATCGAAATTCGCAATTGTAAGAATTATTTATATTATTAAGATTGTAGTTCTTTTTCTATTGATTTTGTTGTAAAGTTACGAAAGAAACGTTGGCTAAGTTGTGCACGTTGAAAGGAATCTGATATTGAGAGAAAACCTTTCACGTCGTGTCTTCAAGAGCACGGTGATAGGTGACTGTCTCCCTGAAAATATGTGGTCACCTATCTGTCTGCTGTGGTAGCACATCTCTGGGTGGAAATTGTAAGTGATGTATTTGAGTCGTGCGGGTTTCTACGGGCGTCAGCCAATAGGCAAGCTTGAATGCAGAATTGGTTTCCGAGGCTTCGTGACCATCAGAAAAATGGTCGTTCTGCTCTTCCTCCTCCGATTATAATGATCTACTTAGTAGCAAAGACGCTTTGTCTTTTAATAATGAAATGGCACATTTATATGGCTTCGCTGAATTATGGTCAGATGGTTTCTGGTTTGTATAATTGTGCTTCATTTACGTGATTGTACATTATGTAACTTCCAGGTTATTGAGCATCATTAGGTTTCTTTCTGTGGTACATTTCTCAGCTGTCTCGACATCGGAAACAATACATCTTTGCCTGCTCTTTCAACTTCCTTAGAACACGTGGGGATCAAAATCAAATTGTCATTCGGTCATCCGAGATATCCAGTGGCTTATCTTATGGCCCTTTCACTCGTGAAGTAATGTTTCAGGCATTACTGTCAATACATTGTGATTTTCTTTTGTCTGTTGTACCCAGTGGTAATGCAAAGGAACATGGTCGACTGAATGGTATGTACACATGAAATACGTAATATTGTACTCAAATGTTACATTACATTTGCACATAATTTGTGATTTTTACGCTCTTATTTTGATCTCCCCCAGCCCTCCCCCTTGGATTTTGTTCAGCTTAGGCGTCCACATGTTCCACAGCTTCACATGAATTTGCGTGAAAACCACGTTTTAGAGAAATTCCACATTCATTTTAGTTGTGTTTAAAATCAGTGAGAAAATGGCGAGCTTAAACAAGGAGATAAAGTAATTATATTTTTCAGCTGTACAGGTTAAGTTCATGTTGCTGTTGAATTTTCAAGACATGTGCCAACAAAGATGGAGAAATTGAGATAAATTCCGCTACCGCTCTACCTTAGAGGGTTTTCAGATTATTAGTAGTTGATATACGACACTAGTTGCAAAATCCATTTGCATTGCTTGAATTACATCTTGAGATGGAGTTCCTCTTACACGATCCTTGTTACTGCATGAGACCTACGGTAAGGTATCTAGTTTCAGTTTTGTGCTGGTTAATTCTAGTTAGCCCCTCTTTTCTCATTCCTTAGCGATTTGCTCAGGTCCTTGCCACTGAAAATAATTTCAATCAGATAGCGTTTATTTCCACATGGACCAGATTCAACATAAAGGGGTAACATTTAAGGGCATAAAAAACGAGGTCTTAATCTCTTCTGAATTTCGAGGTTGAGTTGGAGGACAGGTTTTGAGAGTAGTCATGGCAATATTCGGAAGAAATTTTTCTGGTGTGTGAGTGCTAAGTTGTTACGTAGATTTTTTTAAATTATTTATCACAGGGACACTGTGTTTTGCTTGTATGCGCAGGAGAATAGTAAATAGTAAATAGATTATTCTGTAATATTGAAGGGAAGGAAGACAGAAATCCGTAGGCGTTTACGCAAAAAAATGTTCTATGGTCGGAAGCTTTGCGATACATAAAACACTATATTTACAGCTTTTCTATGGAAACGTACCTGATATGAATTAAATATCTTTTCCCTGCTGGTCCAGCAAACAATTTCTAAACCTTGAATTAAAGTTTATTGAATTAAAGTCGACCAGCGAACACGAATGAGATCGAGAGAGATCCGTTATTGAGTGAAGAGGCAACTAACCCTGACAACTGTAGGACGTTCTGCTTCGTCGCGTGTATTTCAAATAGTTTATGAAAAAAATCAGCTTGAATCAACTCACTTAGTTTTCAGGTTGTAAAATATCTCGAGTATTGTCTATTACAATCCCTAAAATTTTTCAATGCCCATAAATGTTTGATAGCATTTGAAATCACTTGCAGTTCAACGATCACTTAAAGGAATCTCTTGCGCTACTTTAAAGTACATAACTTTATCTTATAATTACTGTATTTTCCTCTCATAGCATATACAATCAACGTAACATGAGAGTAAATTCAAAGTCGCATCAGAAGAAAGAACAACAATGATAGCAATAGTAGCAGCAATAGGAATAGTAAACGAAACAATTCCTTATATTAGCTCATATAATGTAAAAACCAATACACTGGTTACAGAAACTTATTCTTTACACCTATAAGTTCTTAGTAGTTTTAATATTAATGTTACTTTGATGAATATTGATAAAAATTTAATTTACTATATGTAATAATTATTTAAATTGACAAATTACAATTTTTATCGACCAAAGAAGTGGTTACAAAGCTCCCCGTACTGGGGATAGTAGATGTAAAAGATTACTTGACTAACCACAGTCCAGAAGTAAACTATCGCTCTGTTTAAGTGTTTCAACATATATGGTATTCTAGCTCTCGATAATTTTTGTGAAGTTATTGCTATCATTTTAGCAATTATTTACTAAAGGTATTCTTACATATCTCATTCTTATTGCTAAATGAGCCCATAGATGTTGCTCTTAAACATTTCCTAATTATCATTACGTGAGCTTGTACAGATTTGCTCTTAAGTATTCCCAAGCTGTTCACAAGTGTGTGCTAAATATTCCATGATTAAGCTAATAATTCATATCTTAAGATTTCAACAGCATACTAGTGTGAGCTTAAACATCTCGCTCTTTAAGTATTTCCTCGATACGTTAAGTACATCAGTACTAAGCTACGGTGAGCGTAAGGATTTTCCTCGTCATGTATTCCATTGACACGATAAGCATTTCATTACTAAGCTAGGATGAGCTTAAACGTTCTTGCGCCTTAAATATTTCACAGACATATCACAGAACAGTTGAAATATAAACTCAAATCGCAGTACATAATTTCATTGGGTTCGTTAAACACGTTAAGGATTACGTTAAAATACTACATGATGTTTCTTACTGTCGTTGTTTTTGGTCTCTTATTCTTGACCACCGTCGCTGCGCTTCTGGTGACGGGTTGAGTGCACATGTGTGCTGACCAGTCAGGTCTGTGGCTTGCGGTTATGGAAGTCGAGACCCGGCGCGACTTTTCTCGCACAGGGAGTCGAATTCCTGCCCCCAGACTGCAGGCTGTTCAGCTGATGATATAGCAGTCAATGAAGAACAGCTTCCGGTACTCCAACATTGTGAAGACGAAACAATTGTACACCGTATTCAGAACTACATTCTAACAATTTCACATGTAATGCCTCTGAGCGTATCATTATCATTCTAGTTTATCTTCAGTTTCTTATGTCACAACTCTGACTGAAGACATTGACATAGGTATTTTGACATTTCAGTAACAATATTGCATATTTTTGGGTTATAAACTATTCAGTACACATCAGTAACTACACAATTTACTTTTACTTATCGAGAGGTGGTGGACGTAGCACGTTGGTACTCACAGCCAGGCATTTTCAGTCACCGCGAGTAAGCCACAATTTCCGAATATTAAATCACGGAAGAATCCTTAAGCGAAAACGCGTTAGACAAGAAATCTGTAATGACACATACGTACCTCACTCCAACTATGATAAGCCACTGTGCAATCTAGAATACAAGTATATGTACGTATTCTCACGCATGAGCTAAGCCTTTCCTTTTACATAGTAAATAGGTTATTCGGTTAATCATCGAATTAACTAAACGTATGCATTTTACACCTATCTTTTACAAAATTGCTCTCAGGTCATGAGCTGTTCTAATTAATAGATTCTAGCTCACTAATTGTTCATAGCAGAGTCAATAAAATTATTGATGTTATCCACCATTCTTGGCATTAGTCAATAATCTATTAATTATATCTTGTATTTTACTGAAAATTATACATTTACTAACCTCTTGACATAAATAAGAAGGGTAATCTTTTCTACCTTAATCAACAATGAGTTATAACAAAAATAAAAATTATAGCAACACACTTATTTTAAATACTTCTTAATATCTGTATCAGGGTTGATTCCCTTTATACTTGTAGATTGTGGATATATCACTAAATAGCTTCCTTCACGAGGAGTACCCAGTATTGTAGAGGGATCGGAATACATCATTTGCTATTTTTTTATTTTGCTTCTTTATAAACGATGCCTTCGGATGGCGTTTTAGCAAGATCTTTTCCCTAGTGATATGGGAGTGTTTTTCACAGTTTTTACCGTAATGAAGCTTTCGTTTTTATTCATTGTGGTGCAGTTCTTGTAAAACCTGTTTCAGTTAGTTTTCCTTGTTCCTACTTATGTCAGGTACTTTCAGTAGGGGTTAATCCATTCATTTGATTCTGTCTGATTTACCATTACCTCGACTGGCGTGTGTTTTGTCGAGGAATGAGTCAGACTGTTAAAAAATCTTGAAAAGCTGATACATACTCTATACTGGACTCGATTCGGGATGGGATCTGGATATTAAAATTTGTTTAATACCTTGGTCTCTTAAGAATTCTTTACATTTATACCCTGCGAAAAGAGACGCGTTATCCAATAGGATTGCTTTCCATTTTTCTACCTGTGGGATGTGCGCATCCAGAACCAGCCTGATACTTCCCCTTGGCTTGGCTATCGCCGACGACTGCTATTCGATGAATTTGAAGGTTCTATGATTTTCCAATCAAGTATCTTACGTATTTCTTTAGTTACAGCTTCCTTTTTAGTCCAAGGTACGGCAAAAGACTTTGTGTGTATAAACTTCCATATGACACATATAGGCTTTTATTTTCATCAGACACTTGAATATCCCTGCTTACTAATTAATGCAACTCTTTCTATTGGCCTTCAGTTAATTATTTTGGTTCGGCTACTTTGTTACCAATGATATTATTCTTATTCCATATGTTTTGTTGAACTGATTTCCGCTACAAAAATCAGTCACGATATGAACCAACTTAGATCCAACACAACGTACGTTAATATGCTGGCAGTATTTACCATACACCTCCGGTGTTTCCACCAAATCTAATCTTATTCCATTACATTCACTCTCTAAATAGCAATGTCCCATCTTGAACCTATTACTCGCGTTACTGTCCTCTCGCACAGGGAATCTCGTCCCCAGATAGAAGCAACGGACAGTTCTTTACGACCAAGAAGGCGCATTTTAAATCTGATTCCTCGACTACTACATCCACTTGTATTTGAAATTTTACAGTCTGTGACTGTGCCTCAAAAGCACCAGTAATCCTGTAGTTCCGTACTGGCAAAGCAAAAACCTTATTGCGACTAATCTGTTTGTAAAAATTCTGACTCATCACGCTCTTAGTAGCTCCAGTATCCAAAACTATCACCACTGTCACCTCCTTAGTAATTACTTTAATTTTAGCTTGCTAATATACCTTTACCTAATTTACACTGTCTTGGTTAGGTGCTTGATTCCTCTTTAATATCTAGTCCACCATTATCTCTTAACAGGTGGACTCAATTTCGTAAGTTGCCCTTCCCCTGTCCTCCGACCGGTCTCAGAAGGCTAAGAGTAGTCGGTCTTAGTTTGACGGGGAGGATGGTCCATTTTGTGCATCATCTGTTACGTCAGCTATCCTTACACTGTATCTTTGTTGCGTCCAGGGTCTACCTGGACCATGAGTAGGTTGTGGGTTGTTACTATTGTTACTTATTTGACTTTGAATGGGCAAGTTTTGTTCAGATACTGCCCCAGCTGCTTGATGCCAGGGACCTGGATTAGGATTATGCCAGAGATTCCCTATATTTCTACAACTGGTTGGTTATTAGGACTTAAATTCTCATTTTACTTTCGTTTCCTGTTTGGTAATAATTGATACACAAGAATTATTTAGATTGATAAATTACGGTTTCTTATCGACTGAAGGAGTGGTTACGGGCCGGGTTTAATATAAAAGGATAATATTTTAGAACATAAAAAAGAGGTCTTAATCTCTTATGAACTTCCAGGTTATAAATCGGAGGGTAGGCTTTCAACGTAGCTAAGACGGCATTCGGAAGAAATTATGCCAAAGTTGCTGAAGGAAGGAGTAATCAACCGATCCGTATCAACTATCTGCGTTCCAATACTTTTTAAAAGATTTTTCACTTCTTGTCCCAATGAGACAAGTATACCTGAGGTTTAAGTGTGTATCTGTTCGAGCATGTCATTGTATACAGTAGATGAGCTGGTCTACGTTATATACTGTCCAAGCCTCCTACAGACCTCTGACCTTTCTGTACAGTTCGAAAAATTCCCGGTAATAGTCGCCAGGCTTACTTTGAACCACGATTCACAATAGAACAGTCCAAGCTTCTACCCCACTTCATGATCCTTGTTACAACATGACTGTTCACAAATAGACTGCTGACACCAACAGTATGTCGGAAACCACACAGCGCAGAGACTGTCCTCATAACCTCCAAAATGTTTCATTGCGGTGCCCTCGTTGTCTCGGTGAAATAAGGGTTAACCATTAGAGTTCTAAATTACCAAAGTCAGTCCCAAAAAATACGGTTTATTTCCATATTAAAAAGTCTCCAAAAGTCAGTTTCTTCAAGTAGCTGATGCCGTGGATAGCTACTTGTAACCACACCGGACAAAAAGTTAGTCACACCCAGGAGATACCAGGCTAATATGGTTTACCTCTAACCATGGTAATGCCCTCAATTTGGCGAGACGCTAGCCCTCATGTTTCTTCAGGTACACTTCGTTTCACTGAGGCCACTCTTCGATTATTAGATTCCATAGAGCTACCAGACTGCGGGTATGCTTATTTCTGCATTTCATGCGCGGTCCCGAATAGTGCCAGACATTATCTGTGGAAGGCGGCGGATCAGTTCAGGCGCGACAGGTTGGCGTAGCGTATGCTTGCAGCGATGTCAACGTTTTCAGCTTGGAAGCTGGGAGTGTCCCCAGCATACTCATCATGAAGATGCAGAGGAAGAGGCAACACTTGGTCACCGGGAATACTGAAACAAACAGCCTGGTTGATATTCACGGTAACCTGAATTAGCGGGCACAACACATGCGACGAAAAACATCCGCAAAGCTTCACAGAACCATTTCCGGCCTGAACTACAGCCTCCACACCTGCTGGATAAACGCCTCGTTGGGCTATCAGTGCTCAACGCTATGCAGATCGTTTGAACAGAGGTAAAACAATGACCAGTTGGACGATGCTACAAATGTCCGATCTGCTACTGTCCTATTTCTGGATAATTTGGTCCAGTGAGGACGTACAGCTTTATATGCCACTGTGAAAAATGGGCATTTGCGTGGTACCTTACCCTAAATGTCCATTGCATACAGCTGCCTTCTCAATGTTCGCTCGCAAACATGTTGATTTTGACCTACCTTCATTGACAGCAACAACTGCTGTTGGATTTGAAACAGATTGTTCGATAACATTCGTCCCAGTCCCCGCCGGTTAAGACTACAGTCTTATGCCGTGCTACAAAGCTGCGAGTGATACATCATTTGTTGGACAGTCCTCGCCGATATACCAACAAATCGGGCAATTTAATGAATGTATGCTCGTGGGCACGTCTAAACACGATAGGTCGTTTCTAGGAGGCGTTCAATTTGTAATGCAACACTTTTTTATGTAAGCAGGTTTGTTTTATTCAGGATTCCAGTACACCATATTATTCCCCATTCTTTTGGCTACAAAACCCTATTTTTCACCATAATCGTCGTTCGGTGCGAAGGCCTTACATCACATTACAGGAAGGGCCACTCTACTGGTCGACGTGGGAGCCAACGTCTTGCTGCATCAACAACCCATCCACATACTGCTTACCACAAGGTGCATCCTTCACTGAACCAAGCAAATGGAAGTCGGAAGGTACGAGATCCGAGCAGTAGGGTTGATTAGGAAGGACGGTCCAATGAATTTTTGTCAGCTCCTCTCGGTAGCGTAGATTTGTGTGAAGACTTGAGTTGTCATGGAGAAGGAGACGTTAGTTTGCATTTTTGTGGCAATGAACACACAAAGTCACTTCTTCAATTTCCTGAGGGTAGCACAATGCATTTCGGAGTCTTCAGAGTTGACAACTGCACCACAAAGGAGGGCACCAAACGGAGTGACCCCTTCAGAGTCCCAGAAGACTGTCGCCATGATTTTACTGGCTTAGGGTGCCGCTTAGAACTTTTTCTTCCGGGGAGAGTTGGTGTGGCGCTACTCTGTGGATGGTTGTTACGGCGTAAAGTCAGCGCCGGCACGCCAGACGGGAACGACAGAGAAGAGACGGCTGTGAAAAGAGGTCAGCCAATAGCACGCTGCCCGACCTCCCACCAGTACGATAATGCGACAGCAGCGGCCCCTAGGTGAAGAGGACATAAGCGGCGCGCCCTTCTCGTGGCAGCCCACTTCGATAGCAGCTTCAACGTTGGCCACTTCGTCAGCAGACGCATTGTAGCCTCTATCATTTGCAGTCTCTCCATAGCACGGACTTTGTCTATTCCGAAGAATCTTCTTATATTGTATGTCGCTCTTTGCTTGCTACCCATCTATCAAAGTTAAGTATTTGAACTTGTCTTGTTGTAATGAAACTCATTAATACGAGTTGTTTGATTGCTTATCTAGCGAACCGAGTAAGCAGGACTCCTAGACACAACAGTTGTTTTATTTCCTGTTCCAAGTGATGGAAACCACGTTTCATCGCCTTTGACGATGTTCGACAAGACACTTTCACAATCAGCCTCGTTACGAGCAAGCAGTTCGGCATAGGTGGTCCTTCGTTACTCTTAATTGTCTTCTGTTAGGCGGCGAGGAACGCATTTGGCACACACCTTTAAGCATTCCAACTGCTGGGCAAGTCGTGTCAGCACTAAAAACAGACCCCCCCCCCCCCCCCCAGTTTAGCAGCGAGATATTTTATTGTGATCAGTAGTCGATCACCTCGAATGAGAGTGTCCGCACGTTCAAACACGGCGGGAGTCACAGCTGTGTGCATCCGGCCAGCGGGCATGAGATCGGATAGATTTGCGTGTCCATGCTGCTATGATGGCAGACGCATCGCTCAACGACTCACCGTGCTTTTGTTCACTGCCAGTTTTCCGTAGGCATTCTGCAAGCGCCTATGAATACCTACGATGCTCTAGTTTCGCGCCAAAAGAAACTCATGATAGCTCTCAGCATGGAACGCACCACCGTTACAGACGCTGTTTTGAAGGGTATGTATAGCGCCGCTACATGTCGGAACTTGATAACACTGTAGGGGCTGCAGTGGGAGTGTTTCACGATGTTCTACAACAAATTTCGCACTTTTTCAACCGAAATTTACCGAGGAAAAAAATGTTACATTACTCACTGGGCGGCACTCATACCATTCTGTCACATCCCCACGTCGATCTGTCTTACTGCTCCGATGCCGTGCAGCAAACTGAGAGATACACACCACTTCACTGCCATGACTTACATCAGAGTCACGTGACGATCTGCTAGCAGTTCCACAGCATCTATAGCGTTTCAAATCAAGCAGTGCACTCTTTTAAGGGAATCACTAATATTTTTTCCAATGGCTTTAATAGCTCCATTCTCTCATTCAAATTGCTATCACATAATAACAATAAGGCATAGCAGCAAATGAATTTGCAATCACTGATGTATGGAAGCATACTGGGGAACAAAGTCAATGTTGCTGTATAGACTCTAATGCTCTCATAGATAGGAACTCTGTAAGTGGATACGATACTAGGTCGAGATGCATCAACTAGTGACTATGGTGTACGACGAAGTAGCGATTACTCCCAAAGTAAACAAATTATTTCATCACAGAGCGTCAGTGACAGAAGAAACGCAAACAGACGGTACAGCCTCAAGAAAACACCGGAAAACTACGCCGTGTGTCAGCAAGTGCTCATTTCTCAAATATAAGATTACATAGTAAACATAGGCTCATCTTCTAGAGTGAGAGTCAAGATAAAATGAAAGCGACTCTAGCGAATATTTTGATAGATTCGGCCGCTCTCAAAAGTAAACAGTAAGTTGCGCGTATTTCAAACATTCATTTTCGGATATACATGTTAATCTGATATGTCAGTGCCAGGTATACATACAGAGAAATACTGTCTAAAATAGACAGTGTGTATCCTGCCACTAGTATACTGTAAAATAATTAAGCCGATACTAATCTGCTGATAGCGTTTGGTTCGCAATATTTGCCTTCTCACTTGTCTCTATTGACGAGGTACTGTCCTGTCCAGATTACGTCGCGCCAACAGGACAGAGAGAAACATGTTGGATAAAGCAGATGGTGCGGACAACACTCAGTAGACAATAAATGTGCGGCGTCTGCTCTTTCGGACATGTCAGAAAGAACGGACACCACATATATAATTAAGGCGATGATGTCCAATGATCCCTTCAATGTAGACGCACATAAAGCTCGAACTCTTACGGGGATCGGCGAGATGCCGCGAGTAGTGTGCGGTATAAAGTTCAGAATACGAATCTAACGGAGGCGTCCTTAGGTAGTTGGTGCGTTTGTGGTGACCACTGTGTCCGGATGACATAGTGGTCAGCGCGTCTGCCTAGTGGAAGGAGACCCATGTTCGAATCCCGGTATGGCACAAACTTTAAACTTGCTCCTTTGATTTAAATCAACGCCCGCTGGCAGCTAATGCCATTAATTCCTCTTTATCTTGACTCAGTAGACTACTTACAAACAACAGGACCAATCTGCTTGCCCTGTTTCCGCGTCACAAACAGGTCACGCACAGCGTTTATATGACAACAAGAACATCAACGTACAATGGCTTACGCTGCGTCTGCAAGTGGGTCTGAAAAATCACAGACCACTTTCTCAGTGTCACTGAGAGAAACTGCCACGCTGAAAAACCATGCAGTATTTCTCCTGCATTGTCGCCTAACATACCACAAACAACACCAGAATCAATAGAAAAGATACCACGGAAGAACGTCAGTAGCACAACAGCCTCAAATGTTACGCTAACCTCAGAAATTGGGGTACCTGAAGTGGCCCGTTTATCGATCTGAAAGACACACGAAGACGGAAAAGTATCACACAAGTTCGGAGAGTGTGTCCCCATTATATATCAGCAGACAATATCGTATCAGTCGCAACATTCCCCAAGGATGTTTATCATCTAACTTTTACACATTCCATTCATGCAGTCCTTGAAATACAGAGACATTTTATTCTCTGCGATCACATAAAGCGCATCACACTTCGTCACACAAAACGCTAATTGCAACCATGCCAGTTCTAGCATAATATATTTGTCCAATGAATACCCGTTTATCATCTGCATTTCTTCTTGGTGTAGCAATTTAATGGCCAGTAGTGTGTTACAGGGCAGTGACTGTTTATATTATCACATTGCGGAAGGATCCCGAGTTTACTCGACTGTCCTAAGCAATCTATTACGGACGGATCTCGAGTGAACTCGTATTTTCTACACCCTGTCATTAGAAGCCATCTGCTGTGACATTTCTTTCGTTTTTTTCTTTAAGTGCAGGGGAAGCACAAAAATAAGGAAACACCGTGAGCAATGCATGCTAGAACATAAATGCAGACGCGACCCAAGCCTGCAGGTTGCTCTGTCCTATTTCAACACGAATGGCACCTGTGTAACGTCCTCAACACGTTGCATGTGCCTGTGATGGTCAGAACAGTGTTCTGTGCAGTCGTGAGTGCGTTACGTCGGAGCTCAGTGCATTCGGAAGTGGGCAAGTTGCTGGTGTTCCAATGGCGGGTGCTTCCTTAACAAAGGCAACCTGCTTAGTTGGCTGGTAACGCGCTCGCCTCCCATGCAAGTGGGCCCGGGTTCGATTCTCGGCCGGGTTGGAGTGTTG
Organism: Schistocerca serialis cubense; assembly: GCF_023864345.2. Classification (NCBI taxonomy): domain Eukaryota; kingdom Metazoa; phylum Arthropoda; class Insecta; order Orthoptera; family Acrididae; genus Schistocerca; species Schistocerca serialis. The sequence continues at coordinate 327,718,327 of NC_064641.1, read as the reverse complement.
TGTTGTCCTCACTATTATTTCATTCTCATCACGGGCGTGCATGTCGCCCAACGTGGCGCCCACTGAAATAAGACTTGTACTTGTCAGCCGAACTTCCCCGGAGGCGCCTCCCAGCCAACGATGCCATACGCTCATTTCCATTTTTTTCCTTAACAAAGGCAGCCGAAGTGGTTGGTGTTTCAAGAGGCACAGTTCAAATGGTTCAAATGGCTCTGAGCACTATGGGACTTAACTTCAGAGGTCATCAGTCCCCTAGAACTTAGAACTACTTAAAATTAACTAACCTAAGGACACCACTCACATCCATGCCCGAGGCAGGATTCGAACCTGCGACCGCTGCGGTTTCGCGGTTCCAGACTGTAGCGCCTAGAACCGTACGGCCACTCCGGCCGGCTAAGAGGCACGGTATCGAAGATTTATACCTCCTACGGGGAAAGATGATAAACCTCACAACGCGGACGAAAGTGTGAGCTGAGTGGTCGCGATGGACGGTCATTGAAGAGGACAACTGCTGCACAACTGAATATCGCACTCACGAACCCTGTCAGCACCAAAACACAAGGGAAGCTCCACAGGAAGAGAACTGCAGTGCCAGGTGCAATTGCAAAACCACTCATCAGTGATGCAGATGCCCGCAACAGGAATACGTGATGTAGAAGCAATAAAATACGGGCTTCAGAGCAATGGAAGAATATCATTTGGTCGGATGACTCCTGTTTCTCAATGTTTTCAACTTATGTCCTAACTTATGCCCCATAAGTGGGAAATGTCGGGCGTTCGGTGATGATTTTGGCAGCCATATCGTGGTACTCCGTGGACCCCATAGTTACTCTGCAAGAACACATCACTGCCAAGGGTTATGTGACCATTGAACAATGTTTGCCTTCCAATGGCGGCGCTGCGTTGCAAGACGACACTGCTCGCACCGTTTTGTGAGCACTAGGATGAGTTGTCGCATCTCCCTGGCCATTACTGTCAATATTATTAAGCGTTTTTGGTCGACTTTGGAGAGAAGGGTGCTTGATCGCTATTCACTTCCATCATCGTTACCTGAACTTGCAACTATTTTGCAGACAGAATGGAATGAGATTCCCTTGAAAACCATACAGGACGTGTATTTATTCATTCCGAGACGACCTGAACCAGTTTTGAATGCCAACGGTTTTCCTACACCGTATTAGGCGTAATAATGTGTTGTGGTTGTGGTGTTTATTTTGTCCACGCTGTACTTCGTTTATTTAGGTGCTTATATCTGTAGTCAGTCTATCAATCATCACTGCCTTAGTCTAGTTTCTGCTTATTTAGAATTTTGATTGTATTTTCATATTGCAGATAGTTAATATTTTCATCTTGAAGTTGCTACTGGTTTTAGAGTTGACCCTACTAGTAAAACGGAAGGAAAGTAGCGAATCTGAAATACTTTCGGGGTTTCTGCCGATGATCATTCAGATGTTTATAGAGAGAATGAAGATCCGAATAAATGTGTGAATGAAATTTTGTGTAGTTCCGAGGACGATTCCAGTGCCAACAAGTCGCTCTTAATGGAAGCAATCGGCAGATGTAAAGATAATTTCCGGAATACCCCAAGGAAGTCTTATAGGGCCGTTATTATTTACAATGTGTATAAATGATCTAGTAGAAAGCGTCGGACGCTCTTTAAAACCGTTCACAGATGATGTGCTTGTCTATAAGAAAGTAGCAACGCCAGAAGACAGTATCGTTTTGCAAGATGACCTGCAGGATTGACGACTGGTGCAGGCCCTGACAGTTGATGCTGCATGTAAATAAATGTAACATATTGCGCATACCTAGGAATAGAAAACCACTACTGTACAACTGCAATGCTCATGAGAAACTGCTGCAAATAGTATCTACCATAAAAAATCTAGGAATAACTATCAAGAGCGTCCTTAAGTGGAATGACCACATAACACAAATAGTAGGAAAAGCGGATGCCAAACTGATATCCATACGAAAAATCTTGAGGAAATGTAACTCATCCCTCTTGAGTATTGTTAATCAAATATCTACATGGATACTCTGCAAATCACATTCAAGTGCCTGGCAGAGGGTTCATCGAACCACCTTCGCAATTCTCTATTATTCCAATCTCGTATAGCGCGTGGAAAGAATGAACACCTATATCTCTCCAATGAAACGCAACCTTTGGTCGCCTTCCCCACAATATTATCTATATGGTCTTTCCAACTGAAGTTGTTCGTAATTTTAACACCCAGGTACTTAGTTGATTTGACAGCCTTGATAATTGTACTATTTATCCAGTAATCGAATTCCAACGGATTTCTTTCGGAACTCATGTGGATCACCTCACACTTTTCGTTATTTAGCGTCAACTGCCACCTGCCACACCATACAGCAATCTTTTCTAAATCGCTTTGCAACTGATACTGGTCTTCGGATGACCTTACTAGACGGTAAATTACACCATCATCTGCGAACAACCTAAGAGAACTGCTCAGATTGTCACCTAGGTCATTTATATAGATCAGGAACAGCAGAGGTCCCAGGACGCTTCCCTGGGGAAGCTATTCAGCGGAACCCAAAACCCAACGACCGTTTGGCGCAAGTCGAGGAATCTGCAGCCTACACGATCGCAGAGCCGTCTGAGCCTCTGATTCAGACCCTCCACTCGGCTCTGTACCAGAGGTCCGCAATCGGTCCTGTCGACTACGCTGCAAATGCTCAGCTCTGCTTTTATCTTGCAAGCAAGACTGGCAGCCTTTATCACTTCTGTTAGCCGCTCTAAACCAGAGAGAATCTCTTCTGATCCAAAGTGACACACATCATTGGTACCGACGTGAGCAATCACATGCAGTTGGCTGCACCCTGTGCTCTTCATGGTATCCAGAAGGACCCTTTCCACATCTGGAATGACTCCACCCGGTATGCACACGGAGTGCACATTGGTTCAAAAATGGTTCAAATGGCTCTGAGCGCTATGGGACTCAACTGCTGTGGTCATTAGTCCCCTAGAACTTAGAACTACTTAAACCTAACTAACCTAAGGACATCACACACACCCATGCCCGAGGCAGGATTCGAACCTGCGACCGTAGCAGCAGCGCGGCTCCGGACTGGAGCGCCTAGAACCGCACGGCTACCGCGGCCAGCAGTGCACATTGGTTTTCTTACCCTTCTTGTCAGCCATGTCCCTAAGGGCCCCATAACGCGCCTAACATTGAAGCTCCCAACTACCAGTAATCCACACTCTGCGATTGCCCGGATCTTGCAGGCTGAGTGGCTTCCTCTGAATATGATCCTTACCAGATAGGACTGATAGAAGAGACAGAGAATACACAACGAAGAGCGGCGCGTTTCGTCACGGGATCTTTTAGTCGGTACGAGAGCGTTACAGAAATACTCAACAAACTCTGTTGGCAGACGGTACAAGAGAGGCGTTGTGCATCACGGAGAGGTTTACTACTGAAATTTCAGAAGAACACTTTCCAGGAAAGGTCAGACAATATATTACTTCCTCCCACGTACATCCTTGAAAAGTTTGAGCCACTCCAGAGGATTACTGACGATCATTCTCCCGACTCGCTATTCGCTTGTGGAAAAGGGTACTGTAGTCAGTAGGAAGGCTTGGACGACAGAAGACGGCAGCGAAATGCAGGGAGACCTGCAGAGAATCGACGATAGGTGCAGGGAATGGCTGCTGAACGTCAGTACATGTGACGTGTTGCGCATAAGCATGAGAAGAGGTCCACCGCCATTCGATTACACCGTTGGTGACAAATCACTGCAAACAGTAATTACCGTAAAATACCACGGAGTAACCATCCGGTGCGACCTGGTGAAATTACCACGAAGAAAACCGTCCAGCTGCGAGTAGGACTAGTGCACCAAGGTTTCCGTACGAAATTACGTTTATATACAGTTCAGGCATTCCGAGAATCGAGGATCTCGATGATTTTCGCCAGTTATGGAAGTTGATACTGGCGAGATATCGGTCCCAAGGATTTCAGGACTTTGCACCAAGTTTTAATTTCATGTTTGAAGTCGCTTAACAAATGACAAAAGGAACATTTTTTCGTACATTATAGCTTCAGATAGCGATTTTCTGCTTCTTTTCCTTTTCTTAGGCTGAGAAACCATTCTTCTTGCGATATTTCATGAGTCTACGTCAAGGGGAGGTATCGTGCAGGTTTTAATGAATGAGTTTGAGAGTATCTAAATAAATTACATAGCTAGCCATATCTTTTGACTCCATTTACTTAGAAGCTACAGTTCATTATCAAGCCAAGGGCCCATACTCCTTGAAATGTGACATCAATTTCAACTTGATACGTCTACCCGGTCTTGAGAAAAATGGGTCTTAACAGACAAATGGACTGACACAGTCTGATAACAAATGACAAAAAAATCTCGTTTTATATAATTCAGATTAACAATTTGCGGATTTTTCATTTGGTTGACCGTGAAACCTTGCTTTAAAACAATCTGCCGATTTTTCCTTTGGTTGCAGCGTGAAACCTTGCTTTTTGGCAAATTTAATGATTCTACGCCAATAGGAAGTACCCTACAGGTTTTGATGACTGAGTTTGCAAATATCGAAATATGTTACATAAACAGCCGTGTCTTTTGACCGCAATGACTCAAAAGCTTCATTTTTTTGCATCCATCGACAAGGGACTGTAGATCTAAATATGTGAAACAAATTTCAACTTGATACGTCTGCTCGTTTCTAAGAAAAAGGGTTTTGAGCAGTCGGACAGACAGACAGACAGATAGATAGAAGGAGAACTAAGTGATCCTATGAGGGATCCCTTTTTACCTATTGAAGTACATAACCCTAAAAAAGTATAGGAAGAGTAGACGTCACCCTGATTATTACTGGGAAAATCTTAAGTAAATGTAATTCATCTAGGAAAGCAGTCACAACAAAACACTCCATCATTAAGTTTTAGAGTTCCGTTTCTCAGTCGGTAGAAACGGAACCCTAATAAGATCACTTTGTTGACCATCTGAGTCCCACTACAAAAAAACCTTTTCTTAGAAACGAGCGGACGTATCAAGTTGAAATTTTTGTCACGTACTAAGGTTAGTAGTATCCTCCTCCTCCTCCCCCTGTTGGGTTGGGGTTGGGGTGTTTGGGGGAGGAGACCCGACAGCGAGGTCATCGGTCTCATCGGATTAGGGAAGGACGGGGAAGGAAGTCGGCGGTGCCCTTTCAAAGGAACCATCCCGGCATTTGTCTGGAGCAATTTAGGGAAATCGCGGAAAACCTAAATCAGGATGACCGGACGGGGGATTGAACCGTCGTCCTCTCTAATGCGAGTCCAGTGTGCTAACCACTGCTCGGTGGTTAACAGTCCCCTGGACGTGTAATGAGTATAAGCTTCTATGTCATTGTAACCAAAATATCGGCCATTTACATCGCCTATTTTGATAATAGCAACCAAAAGAAGAAATTCGAAAAATTGTTAATTTGTTATTATACAATAAGACAATTTTTTGTCATCTGCTGTCCGACTGTCGGCCCGTTGTTAAGACCCCTTTCCCTCTGGAACGGGTAGACATATCAAATTAACATTTACATCACATACTAAGGTTTGTGGTCCCTTGGTCATATGAAAAGGTTAAGCTTCTCCCAGTGAAAGCACTCAAAAGACACGGCCATTTATCTCACGTGTTTTGGTATTTGTGAACTCACTCATCGAAACCTGTAGTGAGCTTCCCGTTTACCTAGAATCATAAAAATTGGTAATATGTACGGTTTCACAGTGCAGATAGAGGGAATAAATCCGAAAACTGTTAATGTGTAACTATATCAAACGAAAACAAAATTCCTTCCATCATTTATTATCCAAATGTGTAGTCTATCCCTCTGTCTGTTAGACCCCTTTTTCTCAGGAACTAGAAGATGTATCAAGTGAAACTTATATTGCATACGGAGGTCTTTATTCCCTTGGTGATGTGAAAAAGTTAGGCTTCTAAGTCAATACAGTCAAAAGATATGGCCATTTACGTCACATATTTTGATACTCGCAAGCACAGTTGTTGGAAGCAGCAAGGTTTCGCGGTACAAGCAAAGGAAAAAATCCGAAAATTGTTGATCTTTAGTTATAATTATAAGAAAAAATATTTCTTTCGGCATTTGTCATCCAACCTCCAAACTGAAATTAAGAAATTCTCTGAAGTCTTGTAATCCCCGGGACCGATACATTCCCAGCATCAATGCTGGTAACAGGCAAAAATCGTCGAGATCCTCGATTTCCGGATTGGATGTACTGTCTGTATTCATAATTAAATTTGTGCAGAACCCTCAGAACGCGGGTCCTACCCGGAACTGGCCAACTTTCTTCGTGTTGTTCATCGGTCTGTGACCATTAACAAGTAAGATTAGTGGGAGAGGGAGCGAGATCGAAGCAACAGCGGCGCGTTTCGCCACGAGATCCTTTAGCGGATGCGGAAGCATTACGGAAAAGCTCAACAAACACCAGTGTAAGATGATACAATAGAGATGCTCTGCATCATTGAGAGGTTTACTGCTGAAACTTACTGCTGAAACGTCAACAGCGTACGCTGCAAGCAGGGCTGTGAGACGTAATACTTCCTCCCACATACGTCTCGCGAAATAAGCCAAGATGAGAAAATCGGAATAATTGTAACTCATAGGAGCTTTCCCTCTCGTTATCCATGAATGGGACAAGAAAGGGAGAAAAATATAATGGAGCCAGAAGTATCTTGCCACACGCTGTATGGTGACTTGGGGGGGGGGGGGGGGGGGGGGGGTTATAGATGTAGGTGACAAAGCCGCGACTGTTACAGATCCTGAGTTAAGTGACACTGAAACGTCTCTGTGGAGTCGTTTCATAGACGGTTGTCTCACAGGTTTCTGTGCATCCTATTCTGTCCACCACCTGACTGCGGTATAATTTATTAACTCTCCCAGAAAGACTGAGCAATCAAAGTAAGGCTTACTAAATGATATTATGTTTGATTCTTTGTGTTCCCTAAGAAATCGTGTCGTGTATTTATTACGTTTTTTCTCTTCACCCTACCCTGTGTGTGCGTAAATGTGACTGAATAAGTGTTTTTACGAGTGGTTTCGGGTTTCTTTTGTGGGGGACGCTAAGTTGGTTGTCGTCTGCTAGGAGCAGGTGATGTTTGGTTCTCGTTCGGAGGGTAGCACAAGATGACGAGCTTAGGTTCCCGGTACCTGGACAGAGAGGTTTACCCCTTTTAGTCTGAGGTTGGTTTGTCCGTCAGGTTGGTGGCGGAAGGCTACCTCTCTGGTAGCTCCCGTTGCACCGGTAGTCACGCGAAGCTCGGTGGTGAAAAGATACTCTGCAACTAGCGGTTGGTGAGTGTAGTTCGTAGCTCCTAGAGAGGGTTTCTGCCTTGCCAAGTTAATATTAATTCGTGACGGCAAAACCATTCTGCTATTGCACCATTAAAATTTCTTACTTTTGTACCTGCTTTAATGCCTGATTTCTGAACAGTTAACTCGTAATTAAGTTTACCACGTGCCGAAGTTCGGCCGTTCGTAAGCGGGAGGCGCAGATTCCATGTCGTATATCTACTATACAAACCTTGCGAATCGCATAAACCTCTTTCCCGGCTAGTGCATGAGCTTAATGGTGATAGGTATCTCTCTGAACTATTTCTGTCGTGGGTATGTAGATGGAATGGTTGAATTATTGTGTTACACCTCCCTTTTGTGTGTTTTTCCTTTTTTAATTGTGCTATTCTACCATTATTGGCGAGTTATTTAGTTAAATTTTTCATTCAGATACCAGTAATCGTGTATTCATAGGATGCGCATCAAGTTCGGTAATGAAATAAATGTGCTACGTAAAAGATAAACTCTGCGTCCTTTATCTTTCTCATTTATGCCAGTTTTCAAATTAATTTTCTATTCCCAGATTTTTTAAAGTTTATCTGCTTGCTTGTGATGAACAAAAAAGGGAGAAAAAATCGATTTAATTAAACAAGCTTTTTGATATATGACATACAACGCTGTTCATCTTGTTAGCGTCTTTAAAAAAATTGTATTCTTATAATTAAATTCTTAATTTAATTGACCTGATAATTTCCAGTTCGGTCTTTTCTTAATTGTTAGGAAGGGCTTGGGCTGGTGGCGACCGTGAAATTTTTAAATTTATAACCGTCCTTGTGAGGTGACTTAATCAGAAATTGCACGCAAGGGTTACATCTCCATTATTCTTGGTATGTAACGTATGTCGAGCCTAGGCTAGGACCCGTTTACAGTTCTACATACATACCTTACATATGGCCGACCCTGGCCTAGGATACGCTACACCTGCGAAATTCTGACATACAAGTTAGATTTAGCAGTGCGTTAACTATATGCAAATTTTTCCTCAGTGCTCAAACAACTTCTGTGTTGCTTGAGACAAAGAGTTTGTCTCGACTTCGTGAACAGTGTTGTTTGTTGTCTATTGTGTTTAGGTATATGGTCTATTTTTTTTAATTTTTGTGACATTTTGATATGTTATTGGTTTTTTGCGTGTGACAAATTTGAGTACAGGCCACATTTCAAATTGCGTTTTTGCACAGTAAAATAATCGTGTGTTGTCGTGGTCAGTGGACGCGTAAACTATTTTTTTACTGTGGGGATTTAGAATTTTAAAATTATGGATACGCGAAGCCGTGCGAAAGACAACAGTCGTGATAAGTAGGACGACAATAGTATCGGGCTGAATGTAAATAATGAACCTTTAGAACACATAGAAAACTTGATGTTGAACTCAGGTGAGCAAACGGAAGAAGTAGAAAATCGTGCGGATCCGGACTGTCAGAAATTACAGGACACGGAGGATCTTGGTAGGGAGCATAATAAATCAAGTACGCGCGATAAGAGTAATGAACCCACCAATAGCCAGCTTAACAGTGAGCTGGTAGATATGGGCGCGCTCTTGCCAAGTATGATGGGGCATTTACGTAAAATCTACGAGGTACTGAAATCTACGAAGGAAACTGAAAAGCGATTGGAGGCGACAGAATAGCGATTCGATAAACTAGAGAATAACATAGCAAATAATCTGAGAGAATTTCAGACGATGTTACGAGAAGAAATAGCTATAGAAATAAGGAAAGCTGTTAGTGTTGTGGAGCAACGTCTCGGCCAGGTTGAAAACGAACAGACTTGACAAGGTGGTCGAACAACGGGCACGCATAATGACCGAGAAATTCCAGGCTTTGGAAACTCAGTGCGAACGGGACCGCACAGAGCTATTGTCCAAGGAGCAGGTAGCGAGCGCGCAGTATCCGGAGGCTATGATTCAAGTGGACCTGAAAAGCTGCGCGATTAGTGCTCTCGAACGAGAGCTGGAGCGAAACAAACAAGAAAATGCTTCTGAAACCCAAAACCTGAGAAATGACCTTGCGAAGATCGTCGAAATGGTAGGCAACAGTTCGGGAGCAGGTATTAGTGAGAATACCGAAGAGCTGCGGTCTTCGCTGAAGTTTCAGCAAGGACAATACGTCGACAGTAAGCGGGTAACCCATGATTTGAATGAACGAATGGGGAACCTCGAAACACGTATAGAACATGGTCGAGGGGTGGCCGAATGAAATAAAGCACACGGAAGTGCTGAAAGAGACTCTGGGCATGAGGACGGATGGGACTCCAGCGATAACGATCCCGCCGGAAATACATAGGGGCGAATAAGGAACTCATGTGAACGATCTCCGCGAAGAGAAAGGCAGGAAGTCGATTTCAAGCACTTACTTTCGCTGAGAAAGTCCGACATATTTAAAAACGCGAGCGATGGAATCCACCCTGTTGCTTGGATAGAGCAATTTTGAATTTGCGCTGCCACCAACGTGGCCCAGCATTCATAAAATCGACTTCATGTGTAGTTTCCTAGCGAGGGAACACACGGCGCGAAGGAGAACCGTAGCGCGCAGTTGTGGCACGGTGCATGAGTTTAAACATGCTTTTTTTCGGCCTGCTGGTCGGAAGCTACCCAGGACAGGGTAAAGCATAAGATATTTTTGATACCCTCCCAGCGAAATTCAGCTTTCACGAGTGCGGCTCGTCTATTCGATCACATGGTGCAGGCAAATCAATACTTGTATGACCCGTTGAGACCAGCAGAGCTGATCCGGATTTGTCTAACGTAACTGCCGCCACATCATCCTTGCTGCAAGGTGCAAAGATGATGTGGAAGCTTTCAAAGGAATACTGCAAGAACTAGACGATGACTCAGAGGCGTATGCTACTACTTATGCGGGCGGACCCCGTGGTGCGGAAGCGCAAGACTCCAGCAGGAGGCGCAACAGAAGACGCGAGCAAGAAAGATCGAGAGGACGCGACCGAAATCGATCACGGCCCCATAATCGACAAAATGGGAATAGTAATAACGGGTGGCCTAACCGTGGGAATAACTGGAGCAATACATTCAATAGGAACCGCCATTTTGTAAATGACAGGGCGCGTGCAAATTGTGATACAAACTCTAGAAACGGTGTAAATCGAGATCAGGCGGTCAGAAACCAGTTACGTGGAGAACGTAACGAGGAGAGAAATGCGGATGCGCGACCACCACCTGGGGTGGAAATTAGGCCTGCGAACCCCCGACACAATCTTCGTATCGAAAATGAGCGGCAGGAACTTTGACAGCTCGACGACGCGGAACGGAACAAAATTGCAAGTAGGACTAACATGAGTATTATGTACATGGAAAACGACGATATACGGGAAGATTTACTTCGAGAGGCTCCAGGCCGTGAAGTGCCAGTTATTACGCCAGTTGTCAAGATCTCAATTAGAGAGTTGCAATGAAAGTGCATTTTGGACACAAGGAGTCCGTATTCAATTATTGGTGAGGGCACATACAGGCAGCGCGAGGAGAGCGGAGATTGGCCTGTTCTTCCGGGGCGAGGGACGAGAGTAAGGGGAGCGATTTAAAGGAAAATCGTAGAGATCAAACAGCGAGCTCGGATTAATTTCAAATGTCAAGGTTATGAATTTGAGTTTAATTTTTATATTGTACCCCTGATGCGGGTGGCGGTCATTCTGGGGGCCGATTTTATGTACGCACACAATGCAATAATCGAGGTTTGTGGAGGTTTTATGACAGTGTAGATTCAAGGTAGTACCGTCAGTTTAATTTTTGCTGATCGCATGAACGTGAAGTGAGTTGCCTGAGATTTCCCGCTTGCACCGAATCGCAACCTGAACTTGTGTTCAACGTTAACCTGGTGGATGGGTCGCTTTCGACGTCTACTGAGCAGTAACAGAATGGTGTTTTTACCAGTATTTGGAAAGAGAGGATTTCCTGTCCCCGAAATACGGATGGGGACCGGGAAGCATTGCGTCGGATAATCATAAACCATCCAAGCGTGTTTGTAGAAGCACCAGGCACAATAAAGGGCGTCAATTACAGGTTCAAGGTACGTGAGCACAAACCGTTTTTCGTGAAGCCGTACCATATCCCACTTGCGAACAAGGTGAGTGTAGAGAAGGAATTAAAGAAAAGATGTTAGAGCAAGGTATTAATGAGACGACACGAAGCTCATACAATTCGCCCTTACTGGTGATGCCAAAGCGGGATAATTCTGTCCGTTTAGTGTTAGACTCCCGTCAAATAAATACTGTAATAATGCCGGAAACGGACAGAACAGAAAGCCTGGACGAGCTTCTCCAACGTTTCCATGGTGTTAAAATATTATCATCGATCGACCTCTGATTGAGCTTTTGGCAGATAGCCCTCGATCAGTCCTGCATGCAGTATACTGCGTTCTTGTGTTATAGAAATTGTTACCAGTTCCGCCGCCTTCCGTTCGAGCTAAACGTATCTTCTGCTGCGTTCATCAGAGGACTGAACAGTATATTACCTGATGATTTAAAAGCACGAGTTACGATGTATGTAGATGAAATTTTAATCTCTGTAAAGTCCTGGGAGGAACGTAACTGGGTCCTGAACAGACTTTAGGACGTCTTTGCAGAGGCTGGGGTAACCGTCAATCTAGAAAAATCACAATTCGGACGCAAAGACATTAAATTTTTAGGACATCTTGTCTCTGCCGACGGAATCCGCCCCGATCCGGATAAGATCGCGGCTATAGCCGAATGTGCAACTCCCACAGCAAAAAGGCAACTGAGGGCATTTTTAGGGCTCTGCAATTTTTGCAAAAGATTTATCAACGTGGGGCTATCATTCACGCCACGTCTGTCTTCACTGACAAGTAAAAATACCGTCTGGATATGGGACCAACACGCAGATAACGAATTTAATAGTATAAAGAGAGCATTAATCAACGCACCCTACTTTCACATCTGACTTGAATCAAGATTTTTGCTTAGTGACGGACAGCTCGATTAATGGTTTGGGGGCGGTGGTGTTTCAAACAGGAGGAGAAGACGACCCCAAGAAATGGAAAACCATTTCGTGCGCCAGCCGTGTGCTCACTCGCAGCGAGCGAAATTATTCGGTAACGGAGCTCGAGGCGCTGGCGATCATATGGGCCTTCAAAAAGTTTCGTTATTACTTGTTCGGCCGAAAGACGAGAGTTTTCACTGACCACAGGGCCTTACAGTTTTTAATGAGAGCGAAAATTGGGCAGGGAAGACTAGGCAGGTGGACCCTTTTGCACCAAGAGTGTCAGTTCACTATAGAATACATTCCGGGAGAAATGAATGTGACTGCGGACGCGCTGTCACGTGTTCCGATAGGGCTCAAACATACAGAGGAAGGTGATTTAGGGGAGAATAATTTTAGTATCATGTACATCAAGGGAGTTGCATTTGAAAACCATATCAATGCCTCACTGAGTCACATTAGTCACGAGCAGGATAAGGATGAATTGTTGTGTGACATTAAAACGAAATGGCATGACAGGAAAAATGCCGCGCTGCGGCAGCATTACCTGGTGCGGCATGGTATTCTGTTTAAGAGGCGAGGAGTTAACGACGCCCGGTGGCTATTAGCTATTCCCAACGAACTAGTGAACAAACTGGTATGGTATGTGCACTTGAGCTACGGTCACTTTGGTGCACGGAAGTGCTTTGAAAAGCTGCGGGAGATCTGCTACCTCAATAACATGCTGAAGCGAATTCATCGTGTCATTAGAGCAGGGCCGGGGCAAGCCCAAGTGCCGCTCCGTGCCAGCTGCTAAATTGCCGCCCGCCCCCCCCCCCCCCCCCCCCCCCCCCAATTATTTTTTTTTTTTTTACAAAACATTTATGGAATTTTATTTAAACAAATCTGTAGGAAATGTCAGCAATCAATCGCAATTTTTGTTTTAATTTTTCAGATCTACCTAGGTTTCGGCCACTGAGTGGCCAGTCTCAAAGCTTTTAATATGTGTTTACATCTAAGCCGTCATGTTGACAGTTACGTTCAGCATGACGGTGTAGATGTAAACATAACTCATGGCATTTGGAATAGCCACACTGTCCCGAAATCTATGTAGATCGCCGGCGAGAGTGGCCGAGTGGTTCTGGGCGCTACAGTCTGGAACCGCGAGACCGCTACGGTCGCAGGTTCGAAACCTGCCACGGGCATGGATGTGTGTAATGTCCTTAGGTTAGTTAGGTTTAAGTAGTTCTAAGTTCTAGGGGACTGATGACCTCAGATGTTAAGTCTCATAGTGCTCAGAGCCATCTATGCAGATCTGGAAAATAAAAACTAAAATTGCGACGGACTTAACTGCTAAGGTCATCAGTCCCTAAGCTTACACATAACTTAACCTAAATTATGCTAAGGACAAACACACACACTCATGCCCTAGGGAGGACTCGAACCTCCGCCGGGATCAGCCGCATAGTCCATGACTGCAGCGCCATGGACCGCTCGGCTAATCCCGCGCAGCATGAATTTACGGTTAACGTAAATAAACATTTTTCAGTGATTGTGAACAGATAATGAATTCAACGGAAAACAAAATATATTTACAATTTAACGATAATTTGGTTTGAACAATAATATTTGCAATAACTATCAAATGTTGAACAAAATAAGAAACAACACAGTAAATAACCAAGACACTGATCATAACATAAAATTAAAAAAAAAAAAATACTAGACAAATCAAACCTTCCTGGCTTTTGCTTGTGCAAACTCTTTCACACGATCTGTGTAATTTAAGTCCTCTGCAAGCTCGTGCTCAATCGATATTGTTGCAAGATCATTCAAACGAGTTTGGCTCATCGTTGATCGGAGGCATGTCTTTATCAATTTCCGTTTTGAGAAGCCCCTCTCTCCACTCGCAACTGTCACTGGGAGTGTTAGGAGAATTCTCAGAGCAATGTTCACATGACGGCAAAAATTGTGTCTCCCTATAAACTTCAGAGTCTCTTTTGGACCGATTCCAGGTTTCAACAATGTTGAAAGCACTTTTAGTTCTTCCCTTAACTCCAGTGCATCAATGTCGCTTGACTCATGATCTTGCAAAATCGCTGCGAGGTTTCTACACTTTGTGTTCAGGCTGTCAGAAGGTGCATTCTTCAGCTCGCCGATGTCGTAGAGAAAATCAAAATAATCACAATGAGATATCAGTTGATTGAACCTCTCATCCAAAGATGTGGTTACTATCCAAAATATAATAGTAGAATTCAGTCTTGTAACGTTTTGCTGGGTAATCTACGGTCTCATCCCTTCCCACTTCGTCGCCGGGTAATGCTTATCCGTGGTAACGTTAGATCTTCTATCTCTAATTCTGTAGCCAGTTAATTGGAATCCGTCAAGAAAGACACAAATTTTTCTTCTGTTCTGCAAGTCTCAAAATATGCTTTCGTTTCTTCAAGCGTTTCCACGGCCTCAGAAACATTTATGTCAGTGGTCTGGAGGGTCTTACTGACTACACTGATGTGAAGCAGAACGTCGTACCAGATTACCAGAGAAGTGAGAAAGGTGTAATTTTTTATTTGATTCGCAAGTAGCGTTGCTTCGTGAGCGGTCTTGTCATCGAATTCTTCTGATATCTGAACCAGTGCATCAAAAACGCCTCCAATTTGAAACCTCAGGGGAGTAAGTGAATCGATGCGACTTTCCCACCTAGTATCGCTCAGTGGCTTCAGCGACAGGTTAGGCAGATACTTCTTCAAGACGTCCCAACGTCGAACGGAGGACGAGAAGAAGTCATACAAGCTTTTCACTGTCGAAAACATGGAAACAGCATATTTAGAAGACATAGCGGTATCGTTTACAACAAGATTGAATGAGTGACTGCTACATGGTCCCATAAAATGCTCTCTTGTTCATATCCGAAATTCTTTTCTGGAGACCAGACTTCTTTCCTTTCATGTTTGTTCCATTGTCGTATCCTTGCCCTCTCATATTACACAATAGGATTTTTTTTATCTTCCATGAACTTGAGTACGAATTGCGTCAAAGTGGAGCCTGAAGAATCGGTCACTGGAAGAAATCCCAGGAAATGCTCCCGAATTCGGACATCGTATACCCCGTCGAGTCTTGTCTCCTGGACGATACGTACCCCAACTGTCATCTGCCCAACTTTTGAAATATCTGGTGTGCAGTCCAGAATTATACTGTAATACTTTGCAGATTTCATCATTAATAGAATGTTGTTGGTTGTAGATGATTCAATAAGATGAATTATTTCATTCTGTGTTTCTTTTCCAAGATAATGATGACCCTTGTTCTCACCTTGCTTTGTTCTGTGCAGGTACTCCATCATCACAGTGTCGAACTTCCCAAATAATTCAACGAGTTTCAAAAAGTTTCCGTTGTCAGTCTGAAAGAGTGTATCTGTACTTCCTCTCAAAGGCAGACATTTCCGACCCAGGAAATGAATTATTGCTATTAAGCGCTCAAGAACATTTTTCCAATGTTCGCTTTCAGTATTCAGAAGCCTTTGATGACGGACGTCGACAGTTCATGACTTCTTCAGTCCCTCGGAAAACACGATCCACTTTTTATGTGAATTCAAATGCTCGGTAGACATCCCGTGACTTTCGAGATACGAAGCAACCTGCCGCCAGTCGCTTATACCGTTCTTTACAATTTTTACTGTAGATGACGAAAAAAGTTTGCAACAAAAGCAGAACACAGCATCCTTGCTCTTTGAGTTCACCAACCAATGTCTATCTGCTTCTTCTAAATTCTTCAAAGAATAGCTGTAGTGCACAGGGCTGAAACGCCGGTTGCCCGCGTTTTTAGGACATTCTTCAGCTTTCTTAATGCACTCGGGAGGACCTCGCATGACCAAAGTCGTTCGAATGCAGTCGGTAATCTGAGTCCATTGTGTCTTCTAGTTTAGGCTCGCCTTCAATCCCTTCTCCGGTGGTGAGTACCTCGGCTGATGTTCCGGTATTTTCCGAATGGGGTCACCTAATTTCAGTTCTCCCTGATGTTTCAATCTCGGACGTTTCGTCACAAAGCAGGTCCTGAGTCCAGACGAGGTCTGTTGAACATGTTGTGGATGGCCCACCGTCAGCATTGCTACTGTATGCGGTGGCCGTGGTACTGTGTTCGTCAAATTTCTGGTCATGTCCTGAAGATAAAGATATAGCTGCAATAGCTCCACTAGTTTCTGTACTTTCAGGCTCTATTTTTCCACCCTCGCCGCTGCTAGGTCGTTCTCTCCTTGGCTTGAAATATCGTTGTAGTGCATCCTTTTGCTTCTTATCGTCATCTTCCTTCAGCGCCCGTCTTTTCCTATATTCATTGCCAGTCTTTTTCTACAGTCGGGCATGTTTCGATCCAGCCTGTAAAGAACGATTACGTGAAACTAACTGTTGATGTCAGTGTACTAACTTTATTTGCAACACACTTCGCAGACCATTTCCTGATATTCCACTGCGCGTAAAAGGAAAACTATTTTACTGTAAGATACACTGTTCAGGAGATGGAGTCATAAGAACTGAGCCGCGTGAAATTGAATTTCAGGCCGAATTTCACAACAGGCACATGTGAAACGGTCAAAGAGTGGGTGCGGAAGACAATGGAGAGAGGAAGGATAAGGAGATGGAGTAACGTAATAATGCAATAAATACACACCCCGGCATCGACGGGTACTAATGCTAGTTGAAATATATTAACTCACAGCACTGCGGTTGTTCATTTCAAAGAACTGAGACTCGACATCTGTCGTAATTTCCATGTGTTACTTCTTTCGTGTCTGATTATGGAATCATCATCATCAGTTATCTGCTATATTAGCAGGTCCTTTGCCTCTTCATTTTCTTGCGATCCATTGTTTCCTTCCTAAGGCTGTTGTATGTTGTACCGTCCATCATATCATCCAGTATCTGGAATCTCTTCCTTCCTCGCTTCCTTTTTCCTTCTACATAACCTTCTAAAACTGTTTTTATCAGTCCGTCATTCTTTCTTAATATATGCCCAATCCAATTTCTTTTTCTTCTCTTTATTACATCTAGTAACTGTCTTTTCACTCCCACTCTTCTCAGTACCTCTTCATTTTTTACTCTGTCCATCCAACTTATTCTTTCCATCCTCCGCCATGTCCAGATCTCAAAAGCCTCCAGCCTTTATCTGTCTTTCTCCCTCATAGTCCATGTTTCAGCGCCATATAGAAGAACACTCCATACAAGACATTTTATGAGTCTCTTCCTGAGTTCCTTATCCAGACCGCTGCAGAAAATTCTCCTTTTCTTATAAAACGCTCTTCTGCCATTGCTATCCTTGTTTTAATTTCTGTGGTGCACTTCCAGTCGGTGTCTATCCTGCTTCCAAGATACTTAAAATTTTGCACTTGTTCTAGTATTTCTCTATTCAGCATAATTTTTATTTCCTTATTTCCTCCTAGTGCCAATACTTTGGTTTTATTTGTATTAATATTCATTCCATATTTTTTTCCGTTTATTTCAATAGTGTCCACCAGATCCTGTAATTCTTTTTCCCTGTGGCTAGAAGGACCATGTCATCAGCAAACCTCAAACACCCTACTCTTCTTCCTCCAATTTCTACCCCTTTGTCATGTAATGAGCACTGGTCAGTCATATTTTCCAAGTAGAGTTTGAAAAGAGCATCCTTGCCTTACTCCTTTTCCTAGTCCGATCCAGTTTGTACTTTCTCCTTTCACTTTAACTGAAACTTTTTGGTTAAGATATAATGAGTTTACAAGTCTTCTTGTTTTCCAGTCCACTCTCTTTTCCCTCATTATAGTTGCCAGCTTGTCCCAAACCACATTGTCAAATGCCTTTTCTAGATCGATGAAGCACATATATAAGTCTCTTCCTTTTTCAATAAACCTTTCTCCCAAGATTCGTAGGAGCCCTATTGCATCTCTGGTGCCCGTATTCCGTCTAAAGCGCCGGCCGAAGTGGCCATGCGGTTAAAGGCGCTGCAGTCTGGAACCGCAAGACCGCTACGGTCGCAGGTTCGAATCCTGCCTCGGGCATGGATGTTTGTGATGTCCTTAGGTTAGTTAGGTTTCACTAGTTCTAAGTTCTAGGGGACTAATGACCTCAGCAGTTGAGTCCCATAGTGCTCAGAGCCATTTGAACCATTTGAACCGTCTAAAGCCAAACTGCTCCTCGCCAAGATTCTCCTCCATTACTTTTCAAGTCTTTTATTAGTTATTCTTAACATCACTTTGGCTGCATGTGAAATGAGGCTGATTGTCCTGTGCTCGCTTCATTTCTTGGTTCCTTGTTTTTTCGGTAATGGAATCATTACTATTGTCAGGGAGTCCTCAGGCCATTCACCACTGTCATATATTTTATTAAATAATCTCAATATTCCTCTTATTCCGTCTTGGTTCAAGCATTTTAAAATGTCTTCCGGTATCGTATCTGTACCTACCGCTTTGCCATTTTTCATTGCAGCTATGGCAGACTTTACTTCTTCCATTATGATGGTCGGTCCTTTCTCGTCATCAGTTACACTGTTGTGTGATTCAAGTTCCATAGTTTCTGGTTTGCTATTTGTGTCATATAGCTCTTTTAGATATTCTTTCCATCTCTGGAGGACATCGTCACGATCTTTGTTCACTACCTCTTCGTCTCTTCTCAAAATTTCCATAGTAGCACTTCCTGCTCTGTTTTGTTCCCATGTCATAGTCTTTACTCTGTTGTATAGTAAGTCGTATCTTCCCATCCTGTCCAGTTCTTCAATTTCATCACATTCCTCTTTCAGCCATTTTTTCCTAGCCTGCTCTGTTTCTCTTCGCAGTTCATTATTTAACCTTCGGTATATCTTTCTTGCATTTTCAGTGCCCTTGTTTTTCAATTTTCTTCTCTCCTCCATCTTGGAAATCATTTCTTGTGTTACCCATGTTTTTTTTTATCTTTTCCCTTTTACATATCCTATATTTTGCTGGCCTGCTTTAATGATTCCTTCTTTTAGCATATTCCAGTGCTCGTTAGCATTATCAGGTGGTTCTTTGTCTCATAATGTGTTTAGAAACTCCCGAGACAGCATTTCTGTAATTTGTTCTTTGTTGGATCTTATCTCCTCTAGATCCCACTTTTTCATCATGGTCGCCTTCTTCAGTTTTTTCACTCTTATTTCTATTTCTGCCATAAGTAAGTTGTGGTCACTATTAATATCTGCACCTGGTAATGTGTGCACCTTCTTGATTCCATTCCTCTATCTTTCTTCTACCAGTATAAAATCGATTTGGTTTCTGTATTTATCCCCTGGTGATTTACAAGTGTAGAGCCTCCTCTTGTGGTTCTTGAACCATGTGTTTGCCGCTATCATCTGCCTTTCCCTGCAGAAGTCAATTAGCCATTCACCTCTATCATTTCTTTTTCCAAGACCATGACTGCCTACTACGTTTCCCTCTTTCCCTTTTCCCACAATGGCGTTCCAGTCTCCCATTACTATTTTGAGCATTTTTTATTTTCGTCCATTATTCTCTCTATTTGTACGTTTCCCCTACAATTTGGTCATTATGTCCTGAGGTTGGCATATTCACCTGAACAATCAGTAAATCTTTTTGTGCTCCTTTCAGCCTTACACCAATAACCTGGTCATTCGTATAGTCTACATATTCCACACATTTAGCCAATTCCATTGTCATAATCATCCCTACTCCATTCATTCCTTTTACTTCTCCTCCTGAGTAGTACAAATATTCATCTGACTGCAACTCTCCATGTAAATTCCATTTTACCTCAGCAACTCCTACGATTATGGAGTAAGGGGTAACAAATTAGTCATCGCTGTATCACTTCACTTTGCTTCACTTTATTTTCATTCTAGCTATTGGGACGACGCATGCTTATTTGCCGACTTGCCAATTTGTTAAGTAACAGATTATAAGAAAAATAAATTTTCCTATTCTGCAATCTTGAAATACAAAAATTCTAACTTATGAGTAACGTGCATGTGCAATAATAATTGTACGTTATATGAAAAGCACTTATCTAATACATCCCAAGTTGCAAGAAATTCGGACGCACCAGTTCTTCTGTACTTACGAAACGCAATGAAAGTGCTTCTGACCAATCTTCACTCCCTCGGCCAACTACCGAAACGAATTCTGTAGTTTTCATTGTAGAGAACGCATCAATACATATTGCCTGGAAAGGCGAAGTGGTGCCAGGAACTAGGTCACGTGACAAGGTACAGCGAGGCTATTGTTAAACTAGCGCCCAAGAAGAAGAAGCAAGAAGCTCACAATAAGTATGTGACCGACGATATGGATAAATGTATTATCAGGCAGCAATTTCTATGGCATTACGAACAGTAGAAAGAAATACGAACTTTGCGAAAACTGCACAACTTTTGTCAAACAGAAATGAGCATCAAATCTAGCAAGGAAACCCTTAGAAGCAATGTTCTGTCTATGGATTTTCGTTTTAGAAGGTGTCGAAATTAACGTTTTGTTTGGTCGGCCGGCCGTTGTGGCCGAGCGGTTCTAGGTGCTTCAGTCTGGAACCGCGCGACCACTACGGTCGCAGGTTCGAATCCTGCCTCGGGCATGGATGTGTGTGATGTCCTTAGGTTATTTAGGTTTAAGTAGTTTTAAGTTCTAGGGGACTGATGACCTCAGATGTAAATTCCCATAGTGCTCAAAGCCATTTGAACCACTTGGTTTTGTGCGGACGAGAGGTCATTGTTGCTAAAAGACGGTATTTTCTCAGGTTTTCATCAGAATCAAAGCGACCAGCAGTTTACTAAGACGAAACATAGATTCACACTCATACAGTAAATAAATGTTGGTAAAGTGATGGTGTGCGAGTAGTATTGTCAAATAAAAGTGTCGGTCAGAGTTTAATTATTGTTCATGCAGGCGGAGACAGGTGTTTCATGGCTCAAAAACCAAAACGTCCGACTATCACTCAGAAACGGATAGCAAAAATTTTCAAACATACGTCGAAACCCAACTTATTCCAGGCTTATTAGCAATGTCTTTATCCCTTGTAACAACTCGCAGCGTATTCACCCATTTTGAATACTTCTAGCCATTTTAGGTGTTGGACATGTTTGACTGTAGTAATGTTCAACCATTTTTTTCCATAATGCGGGAAGAATAGAACACTCGGAAACTGCCATTAAAGGGCTTAGCGTAATTGCTTCAGGCTTAACATGTAACGGCAGTATCGAACTTTGCATTCGAATTTCCAAATTAGATTAATTTCCAAATTAGTTGTGAGTAAACGCACGGCGCGCTACAGGCTGGAGCGCTCCACTCATAATAGAGGTGGCAAAAAATAACGTAACTGATAGAAATAACCGGTTACTGAGAAGTAACGGTTACTGCGATAACCGTTCCTCTGATTCTGGCAGTTATTTCAATAACTGTTTAGTGTCAACAGTGCCTCGCGCCATCTGTTGACCGAAGGTCGTACTGCGCATTTGGAAGGCGTTCTATAGACCATGGGAATAACTGTGAGACTGCGCGCCATCTGTTGATAAGAACTGTGTACTATTTCGTGGGCCTTCGTTACTTTTAGCATAAACAATTAAATAAAGTTAATGTCCAAGCCGTGGCTGATAGGAGCTGCAGTACAGGCATTAACAAGTACGGTTGTTCCCTTAAGCCACCGCCTTACGTGTTAATTTAGCTTGGACGGGTAGTACAAGGAAAGTTACTTAGGAATTCGAGCGACTATGGAAATAACTGTCAGAGACCGGTATTCTCCTCTGGCAGTTATCGTTATTGGCTCGTAGTTCTAGTTCTCTGGTAGTTATCGGGCTACCACCACAGATAACCTGGAAGCTGGTAACGGAATAACTGTGTGTGTAGACGTTCCTGACTCGGTGACTCCAGTTAAAGGTCGTAGTTCCAGGTGATATTTCCAGAGAGGATAGTAACTGGAGCGAACAAATATTTTCGTACTGCTACGGAAATAGCCGCTGGCCATCGCGAATGACAAATAACATGTCAGAAAGTATAACATAATACAGTGGAATATAATAATTGTTATCCTCATCATTTGTCAGGAGATTGTCAAAATATGTGAATATATCACAGTAACTGCTAATATTTACAGAATTGGTACACTGACAGAATAAAACACAGTTACGTACTTTTAATAAATTTATCGTACACAGAATACCCGATCTTGACTGTTGCAACCAAGTGCTGTCAAAACCGAAATATAGCAGAATTTTTACCTAAGCTGGTCTATCAGTCTCTGTTACGATATTCAGCTACAGAGTAGAAGGAGGGGTCAGTGGAAGCGTCTGATTCCACCCGTCTGCTTCGACGTAAAGGTGTTGTGGTGTGTGAATGTCATTACGGCACGGTGTTTATGAGTTGGTTTTTGTGTGTCTGTGTGTGTGTGTGTGGGGGGGGGGGGGGGGCTGTCGATCTAGGTTGCAGTGCCGGAATTTGCTGGTGGTAATTAATATATTTTTTTTTTTCTAGCTGTGATGTTTTGTGTATTTATGAAGTATTGAATGTGATTTAATTTATGTAGGGATGATTGATTTGTGGACTTTTGGGATTGTGGTTTTATTTTTCGCAGTTGTAGGTGTTGGTATTTGGCATCAGTAGCTGTGGTGGACCTATATAGGTCACCGGAAATGACCGATTCCCGTTTTCATAGTTGTGTGTGTTGATGTTTTAGTATCGTCATCTGAGGTTGACCTATGTAGGTCAAGGGAAATGTCTGATTCCAATTTTCGTACTTTTAGTTGTGGGTATTGGTGTTTTGGTATGGTCACCTATAGTTGACCTATATTGTTCAAGGGAAGTGTCCGATTCCTGCAGATTTTTGTTGGTGTAGCAGAACGCTGTATTTTTTTTCTTTTTGTTCTTCATTTTGTGTTTTGGGATCATGGTGTGTTTTTTTTACTAGCTTGTCCTCACCCTAAAACCCCCAACTTCCCGCAGTTGTCCCATTGGTTTGATTGTATTTTTGGTGGGAAATGTTATTGTATTATTTATATGTAACTTCGTGTTTGTAGCCATGTGTATGTAGTGACGTCATAGACACTTAAAATAGCCATTTCCGGCATATTGATGACGGGTGGAATCAGACACTTCTGTATCAAATAGTCTTTCAAACACACTGTAAACCGTGCCTTATCTGAAACCAAGTTTTTAATGGTTGCTGACTTGCTGGCAGTTTATTGAAAATGCATGTTCCTGAATATTGGACCCCTTTTGGACCAAGGTAACTAATTTTAGGTCTTTATGTAGATTGCTGTTTCCATTTCTAGTACTGATATTATGTATTAAGCTATTGGTTGGAAATACTTGAAACAAATTTCATAAAGGAATAAATATACTAGGACGCAGTGGTTAGAATACAAAGTTCCTTGAACAGGTTCCTACATGATGTTCTTGAATTGATACCACAAACTATTTTTATTACACGCTTTTACATGCGAAAAACTTTTGCTACGTTTGATAAGTTACCACAGAATATGCTCCCTTATGAAATAATAGAATGAAAAAATGTGTTATGCCCTTCCCAACTAAATTTATTATCGAGTTGTAGTCCCAGAAATGTAACACTGTCAACCTTTTCGATCTGCATGTCTTCATATGTTATAAACATGCTGTCGCTGGAGAAATCGAGCAGTTTGCAAATCTGACATAAAACTTGGATTAGCGTACTCACACTTTCCCCAATAGGACTAGCTTTTACAGCACAGGAGTAAACGAATCTGTCACATTACGTATATTTTTTGTTGTATTATAAGGCTGTACACTTTATTCTATTATGCGAGCAGCACAAGAAATTAAGCTTCGAATTTAACCTACAGTACTCAGTTTACATATTACTTCATACTTAAAAACGCACGTTGTTAACATTTTACTTAAACAGTGCTTTGGCGAAGTTCCGCGTACTTTCTGTCGCAGCTGCGAAGATATTATTTCTAATAGCGACCGATAACCTACAAACATATAATATGAAACACTAATAATCGTTCTAACATCAACTAAAATGTACCCGGAGTTAATAAGCTGAGGTTATGACACGATTCATACGACATTCCTGCTATTTCACACTACTCGCAGTTCTGCTGATAACTAAACTGATGGATTCCAACTACGTCGTTATTTAACTGTCGGAGTTATCGGTATTCGCTAGCGAAAAATAACTTGGCAGTTATTAATAACCGTTAACGATAACGGTTATCAAAGAATAACTGGAACTGTGATAACGGTTACTCCAGAATAACCGTTTGGCCCACCTCTAACTCATAAGAATACTGGCGTGTACGCCAGACTGCTTCCCCCTCTCTGTTCCTCCAGCGTAAACACGACGGTGCTGCCACAGTGGCAGATAAGAAATTAGTCCTCCTCCCTCCCCTTGTTCAACACGGGCGGCCGGCAGGTAGCCGAGGCACCATGCCACAGTTCCCGAAGCCGGTCCCTCCGAGGTTTGGTTTCGAATCCCCTCTTGGGCATGAATGTTGAGTTTGTCCTAACAAAAAAAGGGGGGGGCGGCAGATTTGCCGCCCCTCGGAAAGTGCCGCCCCGTGCGGCCGCACGTTTCGCATGTCCCTTGCGCCGGCTTGCATTAGAATTTGTAGGCCCTGTCAGCGTGCAAAACCGTCCACTGTGTCATATGCCGCACCACTACATACCATTGTTCCTAGCAGGCTCAGGGAACTCGCGGCTGTCGACCTCCTAGGGCCTCTTGTTCGTTCTCAGAGAGGCTATGCGTATGTATTAATGGCGGTCGAACTCACCTCCAAATTCGTGTGCCTGACACCATAACGACGAGCCACGGGAAGAACGGTGGCGGGAGCCTTTGCTAACCACTTCCTAAAAGAAGTTGGTCCCGTGAAGCGCGTCATCTCAGACAACGGACCGCAGTTTAGATCAAGACTTTGGAAACGTTTGTTAAGGAGAAAGAAAATTAAGCCAATATTTATATTCTTATTCCACGCAGCCTCCAATCCGAGTGAGCGAACGATTAAGGAAATAAACAAATTGTGTCATTTATACTGTAGTCGCAATCATCGGTCGCGGGATACGCACCTAAGTACCTTCCAAGACCTTCTAAATGAGTTGCCAAATGCCTCGTCGAAGTTGCCACCTGTCCTAGTGCTAAAAAAACACTGAACCACCGAGCAGGATTAAAGAGACTGTGCCTTGGCCAACAGAACCGAGGTTACGGCACAGAGCTGTGGTAAACCACGCACTGGAGAACATTAAAAAGGCGGCTGATGCCACGGTGAGAGCGTATAAAAGGAGAACTAGAGGAATGAAATTCGCACTGGGCAGAAAGTGCTCGTGAGGGCCCACAAGTTGTCGAATAAGCGGACAGGGGTGTGCAAAATGTTTTTCAATCTGTTCAGTGGAACTTATCGAGTGACGCGTATTTCACATCCGAATGTTGTGGAAATAGGACTACGCACCCGAAAATCAAAAGAGTTGCACCACATATCGAATGTGAAACCGGTTTTGGAGTAGAGGTATTAGAGAATGAGTTATTGTCGCTTAATGAAGAGGTATTTTCTTTGAGGAGACGTAATAATGGACTTGTGTTAAGCAATCTTTAGCAGTGATCACAATCCCTTTTCAAGGAGCTCGAATAATCTTTCTGGTACCATAATTTAAACTGATTTAAGTAATCGTTACCTTTAAAAGTGTAATCGAAGGAGTAAATCCACAAGATTTTGAGATAACAGTTGTAATTTTCTTTATTATTCACAGAATATTGATTTCTTTTGAATATTTTATTTTTATTAAATTAGCCAAATAAGTTTTCTTTGATTTGTGAGCACAACGCTTGTTCTTGTGACATAGTAGTGCTTAAAAAAGATCAGTGCATCAAACACTAGACACAATTTTGCATAGTGATTACAGAATATCTGTTTAAGAAAATTGTTTGAACACAAAATTTTTATTCTTGTTCTAATTTTTTTTTTTTTAATTTCTTGCCTTCGGTGCAAGTAAGCATTTAGGATTTAGTCATGGTTCTATGTCATTCTATTTTATTTTCGATAAATTGGCAATTATGGTTGAGATTTTTAGTCCAATATTATTAGATAAATGCCTTTCTTATGAAATCTTACTGAACCAGCTTAGTTTTATCCTTTTAACCATGCTTTTTAAGAAACAATTCGAGATGGTGGAGTTTGAAATGGAAATCGTTTACCGTATGTTCAATTTGTCAGTGCAGAGTTGTTTGGTTGGAGCACACCGCCGCAGCAGAAGGAAGGGTGGGCAGCTACCCGTACCTTCTCCTCCCTCACCACGAACAGGGCGATGGATCTGCCAGAAGCGGTCTCTTGTGTCGGCGGCGGCCACTAACGGGACCAACCAGCCGGGTCGGGGGCCGCAAGGAAACAGATGACAGGCGCTGATAAGACCGACGAAACTGGAGATAGAGAAGGTCTGGCCAGTTGTCAAACCATAGCCACGTGGGCCTCTGGGCTGACTACATTTCTAACCCAGTGTGGAAAAGGGCGTGCCTGAGAAACTGACAGTTGCACCGGCACGCTGCGTTATTGAAGGACGGAGAAAATGCGGAATGGTCGATGTCCTCTGCTGTCTAGGATGGTGCGCAGAAGAGCCAATTAGCGCCATCCTTGGGCGAGGACATCCTAACAACCACGAATAGTCGCTCAACCACAAAAACGAGCGTGACAAGAAGATTTGGATCCGCAGTTTCGAGTCGCATTGTGGGACGCTGCTGAGGTGTCATCCAACCACGACGTCACTTGATATAGATTGTGAGCAGTTGATGCTAGACAATTCTGGTGGCACTACATATTGGTCGATGCTCTGTGCTGCAGAGGGTGGCTCAAATAAGAGCCGGCCAGCGTCGCTCTCGCGCCAGAGTAACAACATGACCAGGATGGGAAAAAAATATTTAGGCTACTTTTTCTGGAATGGGCTGTTCACCTCGCTGAGACGGCAGTAGCCACAAGAGATTTGTTTGATATTCTGAGTACTGAGGACGATATAATCGTTGCAAGTGCAAGCTGCGTCAACAAATTGCTTCATGACGTTTCTCAGAGACGACAGTAGCTGGGCGAGTTCTCTCTGATGTTTCTGAGTACGGACAACAATAAAATCGTCGGCAAAATGGACAACTGGATACACCATTGCGAATTAGGTCGACAAGTTGCCTCCAGCTCCACGTAAATATGAAAATTTGGAAGTGCCGAAAAGGATACAGCAATGTGATTGTGCAGTGCAATTTTCGGGGTGGGTGCAAGTTTTCCAGCATTTTTTTGTCATGTTCATCATTCTTGAAAGGCCAAATCAAAGAAAGTCAGAGTGCCTTTATAAATGATTGGATGTAGATTTTTACGAGATTTTTTAAACGATCTAGATCACAAATGATGAATTTGTTACATGTTTCTGAATTTTAATACCTTAATGATTGAATTAATCAACTCGTCAACATATTTGTGTAGACGCAAAGATTTTTTTTAGATATGTAGATATAACTTGTTTAGTCGAGATATCTTGTTTCCTTTTTTGTAACATGGTATGTTAATGCTCCGGTAGTGTTGAGAGGAATCATTTTGTTGTTCACATGTTTCATAGTGGCGTTTTATGTCTGATGATTTGATCCATACTAGCTTTTTTTTGTGACATGACAGAACCTTCTTTTCATGATTCTACTATGATTCTTATATTTGGTCTATGTACTGTGTATGTTTATTACTATGATTTTCTGTATACTATGTAACATTATGTCTGTGTGTCAGTTATTCTTATGATGTGCATAATCATTCTGTTGTGGTACTTAGCAAACAAATCAATGTCCCTTTCGCTGACCAAATGAGGTCCATTTTTAATTCAGTAAATTAGTACCACAATTAACTTTCACTATAACTTTTAAATTTCATTAATTAAATATGATTGCGGATAAGATGTTCTATTGTGCATACTGTTTTAAACATACCTACTCATCATTTTGTTGTGGTACTTTGCAAACAAATGAATGACTCTTTTGCTCACCAAATGAGGTCCATTTTTTAAATTCAGTAAATTAGTACCACAATTAACTTTCACTATAAGTTTTAAATTTCAAAATTAAATATGATTGCGGATAAAATGTTTTATTGTGTATACTATTTTGGATCATACAAACACATCATTTCTCTTGTGGTATATTCTACATAACTGTTTTTCCATTGGTGACCGAATGAGGTCAACATTAAATTCTATAAATTAGTACCACACGTAAACTCATACTATAATGGTTTTAGTATAAACTTACATTTATCCTTGATTTTTGCAATTACTGGTAGCCTAAATTAATACTTTTTTTGTGAAATTTGCAAGCTGAAAAGCCTGTTGGGTAACGTCATAGCATGCCAATAACGTTCCCTGCACAATCTTTTGTGTGTGTGTGTGGGGGGGGGGGGGGGGGGGGAGGTAGGAGGTAGGGTGTGATGAAACATCTCTGTGGAGTCGTTTCATAGACGCTTATCTCACAGGTTTCTGTGCCTCCTATTCTGTATACTGTCTGATTGCGGTTTAATTTATTAACTCTCCTAGAAAGACTGAGCAATCAAGGTAAGGCTTATTAAACGATATTATGTTCGATTTTTTTTGCATTCCATAGGAAATCATGTCACGTATTTATTACGTTTTTCCCTTCAGCCTGCCCTATGTGTGCGTAAATGTGACTGAATAAGTGTTTTTACGAGTGGTTTCGGGTTTTTTTTGTGGGGGACGCTAAGTTGGTTGTCGTCTGCTAGGAGCAGGTGATGTTTGGTTCTCGTTCGGAGGGTAGCACAAGATGACGAGCTTAGGTTCCCAGTACCTGGACAGAGAGGGTTACCCCTTTTAGTCTGAGGTTGGTTTGTCCTTCAGGTTGGTGGCGGAAGGCTACCTCTCTGGTAGCTCCCGTTGCACCGGTAGTCACGCGAAGCTCGGTGGAGAAAAGACACTCTGCAACTATCGGTTGGTGAGTGTAGTTCGTAGCTCCTAGAGAGGGTTTCTGCCTTGCCGAGTTAATATTAATTCGTGACGGCAAAACCATTCTGCTATTGCACCATTAAAATTTATTACTTTTGTACCTGCTTTAATGTCTAATTTCTGAACAGTTAACTCGTAATCAAGTTTTCCACGTGCTGAAGTTCGGCCGTTCGTATGCGGCAGGCGCGGATTCCATGTCGTACATCTACTATACAAACCTTGCGAATCGCATAAACCTCTTTCCCGGCTAGTGCATGAGCTTAATGGTGATAGGTATCTCTCTGAACTATTTCTGTCGTGGGTATGTAGATGGAATTACCATTTTTTGGCGAATTATTTAGTTAAATTTTTCATTCAGGCACCAGTCATGTGTATTCATAGGACGCGCATCAAATTCAGTAATGAAATAAACGTGCTACGTAAAAGATAAACTCTGCGTCCTTTATCTATCTCATTGATGCCAGTTTTCAAATTAATTTTCTATTCCCAGATTATTTTCAGTTTATCTGCTTGCTTGTGATGAACAGAAATGGGAGAAAAAATCGATTTAATTAAACAAGCTTACTGATATATGACATACAATGGTGTTCATCTTGTTAGTGTCTTTAAAAAAATTGAATTCTTGTAATTAAATTCTTAATTTAATTGACCTGATAATTTCCAGTTCGGTCTTTTCTTAATTGTTAGGAAAGGCTTGGGCTGGTGGCGACCGTGCAGTTTTTAAATTTATAACCGTCCTTGTGAGGTGACTTAACCAGAAGTTGCACGCAAGAGTTATATCTCCATTATTCTTGGTACGTAACGTATGTCGAGCCTTAGCTAGGATTCGTTTACAGTTCTACATACATACCTTACAACACATGTGTAATAGAAATGCGAGTTATAGCGTGAGTGGAATTCGCAGTACAAATGATAAAGAGCGTAGTAAAGAGCAGCTTATTTCTTGTCTGCGTTGCTGCCCCGTAGGACACACAGAATTACAGAATATTTATGTTCTTCACGTTATGAGGCTAATCGAAGCTTGGAGACATCATTTTCTTCCTTTTACGAGTTTCTCTGCGATAAACACGCAGCTAAAATGACCGCCGCTATTGTGTGTGGTTCCGCGATCGTCGTTCGCGACTTCCATCCTACCGGCGACAGGACTATGTACTGCGGTGTTAACAGACAGCAGTCGCAGCGGTCGTCGGCGTGCAGTTAATCCTGGACCGTACGGGCGCCTGCCAGCAGAACTGGCACTCCCAGGGTACGCTGCTCGCTCAGCCGATGCAGTAGTGGTATATGCGGCTGCACGCGCTGGTCGCTCCGTCCGTTAATCTCCGTCCTAGATGTTCCTGGCGGCTGTGCTCCCCGTGCATATCGTGTGTGCGTGACTACCTCTATCCATTGCCGCCAACAGCAGCCAATGCTGCGCTCGATGCGGCAGGATGGCAATCCCAGTCTCCCACAGCTCTGCGATGCGAAACTTAACGGAGGCGTCCAAATAATCGAATTGTTATTAAGCGTGCCTCGGATAGATATTGGCCTTTGAAGTTAGAGACGCAATAAAAGTTTGATTATAGCACTATTCTGGTCAAATGCTGCTTCATACAAACCGAGAAACGGTTTCGGCTTTGCAGCCATCGTCAGATCTTGAATTAAACAGCGACGCGTGGGTGTGCAGTCAGTACTTCTAGGGTATGAACAGCAGGCATGTGGTATTTTAGGCCTTTTCGTAGTAACTTTTCTTTTATGGGTGCAAAATTGGCGTTTGATCCCGTTCTATCGTGTAAGTTGTACATAGCCGGATAATGAGCACCTTTGATGTGTTGAGCCTCACTGCATAACTTAGTCTTTTTTTTCCTTTTTTTACATATTTGTAGTGAATCATATCTTAATCTATTATAATTCTCTTGCCTCTCTCTTTGACAACTCATGCAAGCTGTATCACAGGTAGCTGGGTTCTGAGCAATTAGAATGTGCTATGTGACACACGGTTTAATATTTATTTTTTATTTTTAAAGGATTGTTTGATTTCAGCTGTACCAGTGAGTGGTACATTACATTTGTGTTTGGCTACGGGTGCTGCAAATGAGTTCTCCTTAATTGTTAAGCGAGCGTATCTTAGGGTAATCTTAAGCTGTAGATATAATTTGATAAAGCCATCTTCACCTCAATTTTGATGATTTAATTATTATTTTTCTTGAGGTTGAAGATCATATGTATGTTTGCTTAAATATATATTTGTTTTTGGAGAGGGTTCGCACTGAAAAAGATCTAAAAATGGTCGATTCTCTAAAACGAAACCAAGCTGTTACAATCAGGACACAATCGTCCACAAAGAAACCCTTAAATTACTCCAAGTACATAAAATAGTAAAATCGGCTGTAACTAAATAAAACCTTAAGATAACCACCAAAGATGGGCATCATACCTATATTTGTGGATAAAACAAATTATAAAAACACCAAGTCCCGACTCGATTTTAAATATATTACGTCTAGGAAAATGGTTCAAATGGCTCTGAGCACTATGGGACTCCACTTCTGAGGTGATTAGTCCCCTAGAACTTAGAACTAGTTAAACCTAAGGACATCACAAACATCCATGCCCGAGGCAGGATTCGAACCTGCGACCGTAGCGGTCCTGCGGTTCCAGACTGCAGCGCCTTTAACCGCACGGCCACTTCGGCCGGCCTACGCCTAGGAATGAATCGTTTGGGGGAGGAAATTAACAAAACTGAAATCGAACCCGTCAAAAGGGCGTAACCAAATGAATGTAAAAATTGAAAAACTGACATCATTGAATCATAATAGCCTTGGTTCGCACTAGTGAGCTATGAGTGACTGTGCTCTGATTAAAAACTGTAGCCCCTTAATTTCATTTTAGTGAATCAACCGTTGTTAGACTCTTTTGTATGCACTAAATATGGAGACTGTCACATAACTGCTTTGTGTGCCGCCTATTGGTGTCCTCCGCAGACATTACATGCAAGCCTCATTCCATTACTCGCCTGTGTGCGGCTCCTGCCGTGAAGTTAATGCAGCAACACTGCGTATTACATGTAAATAAGTACTTTTTTGTGAATGTGATTCTTCTATTGCACCATTCTGGCTTGCTGGCACGACATTATTAAGGTATGACTAGTTCAATGCGATTATTTATGTAGCAATCTACCCCGCGGTTGCACGACGTTACATTAGTTATTTTTGGCTTGGTCTCTGTGCGTTTATCTGATTCGACGCTTTCTTCAGCATAGAGCAGAGCCGTTTTATGGTTTTTAATATGTTATACAAGAAGAATTTTATGATCGGTAACAATTACTTATTCACATTTAGATTCGAGCAGGTTATTTCTATAGATAAGATGAAGATCCGTCACAAAGGCGAAACGCATTATTAATAAAACAATAAGTTACAAACAAGACTTTTTAATTCAGATATTCTACTTACGGTTGCTGTACCAGAAATCCCAGTGGAGTGGAAGAAATGTGACCTGTTATATTCTAAACCGATACACAGGTCACCGATCTTCTCAGCAGGTTCAAACTGCATCATTTCAACAATAAAAAGTAACAGAAAGCGCACACATAATGATAAACTTTTACCTTCCGGAAATCCCACTGAGAAACTCTGCCTCGCGTCCCATGTACACTTTCGCACTTGAATACGTAATAAATTGTATTGAGTAGAATATCTCGCGTTATCAGTTAAGAACCAGGTTCCTTTCCTGAAAATTATGAGTAAAACGTTCCTTGGTTCCAAGACGCCCCCGCTGATAGGTTGAAAATCTGGGAAGAATTTGTCGGTGTACATAGTGGAGAATCATTTAGGACGACGCTGCTATTCATATGGAAATCTGGGAAGAATTTATTAAGCGGAGAATGCTTGCATTCCCAAAACCCACGTGTATGTCGATTCGAGATGGAATCGTTTAGCCGGCCGGGGTGGCCGAGCGGTTCTAGGCGCTACAGTCTGAAACCGCGCGACCGTTACGGTCGCAGGTTCGAATCCTGCCTCGGGCATGGATGTGTGTGATGTCCTTAGGTTAGTTAGGTTTAATTAGTTCTAAGTTAGGGGACTGATGACCTCAGAAGTTAAGTCCCATAGTGCTCAGAGCCATTTGATTTTGGAATCGTTTAGTTTCTGCTGGTTTCAGTTGAATTTTTGCTATGGGCATATCTATATCTTCCAAATTATTTTCCTAAATAAGCTTAAACTTACATCAGAACTGGATACAATTTGAATGTCACTCCCTGATAACACTCAAGTTATGTAAGGAGAACATAACTTCTTCAGAGCAACTGTGATGGAATCGTAGCTACAAAAATATTCGCATTGCGCAGATAATTCATTAGAGACACCATTTGGAAATGTGTGACGGGAATTAACGACGTGCAGGGTAGTTTTAAAACTTGCACTACAATATGCTTACAGATAAGGGCCATGGGAATCACATGGTGGAACAGAAACTTCGTCCTTCATGTAATTCGGGGGATCATTTTCTGTTCACCAGACTTGAAGATAACTTTCACATTTTATGGTCCGTTTTGGCCCCAAGACGGCAATAACAGTACACGATAGAAAATTCTGTTATGAACTTACTCTTTGAAGTGAAAATGTTGCTATCAGGATCTAATATATTGTAATCAGCGAGTCTTGTCGGCTTCCACAAGGAAGGTGTTTGCCGGAGTTGATCTCAGTGTACACATAGAGTTTCTATTCGTTTGCTACTGATACCTGTCAATAGTTTATAGATAGAGCCAGTAGCCAAACCAAAGTAACAGCATGCATAATCAGTATATACATAGATGTGCCAGTAAACCTCCAGCCCCAATTCCTTTAAGAATCGAACTCCCACATATAAATCAACTTCATACGTCTTACTACTTCACAAATGAGTTAACCTGTTAAATAATTG
The DNA here is from genome assembly GCF_023864345.2 of Schistocerca serialis cubense. Lineage (NCBI taxonomy): Eukaryota > Metazoa > Arthropoda > Insecta > Orthoptera > Acrididae > Schistocerca > Schistocerca serialis. The sequence goes on along the minus strand of NC_064641.1, from coordinate 327,684,208 downwards.
AGGTTAGTAAGTAAAACTTTTAAGACTGAAAGCGCAGAACCCGAATTAAATTACTTTTATTAGTTTCCGATTATTCACCAATAGACTAATGAAACAGTGAAAACCAAAACTGGTGAACCAAAAAGTAATGATCCAATTATATCTTCATGTAAGACCGTTTTGGTAAATAGTGTCTATTGTCAAATCGTTTATTTTAGGCTTAAAATGTAAATTAAGTCATAAAATTGCAATTTAACAATACTTTAACTTTTTAATTTGGTAACTGTAGGCCATATGTAGTAGAGTTTAATGAGAACTATCTTCTAACACAGTTTTGTTGATCTATAAACATTTATACAACCGATAATGAGAACTATTTAAATTTTTCTGAAAAGCTAGTTTATGTCTCTTCAGTAGTATTGCGAAGTGCCGGGGCTAGCAGTGTATTTAACACTAAATTCTAGAATTTACATATGTAAATGATCCTCTAAGCCCCCCTCCTATTCTAACTCCGACTTTTGCTGTTGCACAAGGATTAAAAAATATACGCGAACTGACTGTAATCAACCCTGCAAGTGGAGTAGAAAAGAGTTTGGCACCTGCAATAATTTAATTTGATAAATAAGTTAAATAAAGGAAGGTTTCATTAACGTAGTGAGAAATGATGGGTTGCTCTACCAATCAACAGAATGACAGTTCTGTCCAAAATAACAATATGATTTATTAAGACTAAACACAAAATAATAAACAAAAACACACGAAACATTTATAATGCATCAAATTGGCTCAAATTGGATACTCAAACAAACGCTGTGAAGGTGAAGTTGTCCCTGAACTAGATTGTGAGGTTTATGATGAAGTGGTATGTGGAGCCAATTCCTTCCCACTCAAATCTTAAGAGAGACACACAGCTAACCCAACATTAATTGCTGCTACTCAAGACAGAACAAAGTTAGAAAAAGACGAACAGGCGCGCTCTGCTGAGCTCTGATTATCACCTAGGAAAATCCCTATCTGCCGGTGCTGCGGACATACATTACCAAACTGTCTTCTTAACTCCCAGAACACGATCTGGCGTACCGGAGGCGATGGCTGGTTGCTTCGACGTCCTCGACCGAAAGGCGAGAGCCCACTACCTAGAGCACCCGTACAGGTCAAACACACAACATTCCCGCCCCCACGACAGTGGCCGTGGTTAAACGTTCCAATCAGCAACTCGAAAACCGGCGGAAAATTCCACTCCATTGCCGGAGAACTACCATTCCACCAATGGAGATTCTTGGCGCCAATTTCTGCGCTGATTTTGCTACGTCACGGAGCTATGCCCTGAGCAAGCCAATCACAGTTACTATTTTGCAGAAAGCGCGGGAATTTTCCCGCCATAACTGCCTGGGTACACAAATCATTCCCACGCCTCACTGGTAGCCCGCCAGAAAGTGTTTTCGCTAAGATTCTGCGAAGTAACGGAACCTCTAGCCCAGCCGCTACTTCAGACCCCTCCGGGCGTGTCTTTTGACAATGTCGGCGTCTGCAAAGCATTCACTCGATTTCCTCACACCCGTCGGCTTAAGCCTTTCCAGATCAGCGGAGCCCGCCTGTCACCGGACCACCCGAGTGACGAGAGACGCTGCGTGGGAAGTCCGCGTGTGAAGGAATAGCGACTTTTCACTGCATGCAATTAGAGAGGAAAATCGTAAGATAGAAATATGAGAGGGGGCTCATGCCACCTCTCAGTATATGCAGATACTATCTGCAGAAGGGTAGTGAATACAATTAGTAGTAAAGACATAACACATTAAAATGTCATGCTTGATGCTGAAATTTTACTTCATGAAGAGTGAAAACGTAGTAAGCGGTAAACTTTTCTACTTTTATTGTTTTGTGGGGGGTATTCGCGAGAAAAAGTTCCGAAAAGTTGGAATTATGTGTAAATTTTGATGGAAGTGTCTCAGAGCTCTTGTTCTGAAATCTTGGATGAATATAGTCTTGGTAATCTCCGCACTGTGACTTACGCTGCCTCTAGTCAAAATACACAATTTTTAACTTTAAGACTTGACTTATTGTCTTAAATTTTAATGTAAGGTTATACTTCTTAAAAAGTAGATTACAAAAGCACTTAAAATTTTTAAGTTAAGTCAAAATTACATGAAAAATTGAAAATTAAACTGTTGTTGCCCTAGAAGGAATTAGACAGACAACATGCAGATGGGAGCAGGTGACTTTTTAAACCAGGTGACCCAAGGTGGTCGATACCGACCCCTACGGGTCGTTAGGTATTCTCCAGAAATCGATTAATGCGCACAGGTCCTAAGGGAATAGATTATTACCAAAGAGAATCAATTAACTGTCTAGGAAAGAAAACAGAATATTCGAATAAAAATATCGTAATATATCGAAAATCGTTAGTTTTTCTTATTGTCTTTTACGTACCTAATGGTGCTTAACAGATAAAATTTACATATAATTATAATTAATTCCATTTCTAACTATCTATTGTCAGCAAAGGGAGCAGCATTGCACTCTGAGAAAGGCCAGTCAGTTCCTTTTAGGTCGTGCGGTAAGTTGTTGTGTTTCCTACTGCTGTTGTTTCATTGTGTGGCTGACGTATCGTGCTTTCCATACTAATAATCTGATTTCATATACATATGTCGGCTACCAATGCAAAATGGAAATTCAGACGATATTGAGAGAAGTATCTGAAACATGGTTATTAATGAAACTATTCCTATGCTTTTATTATATGAAAAAACTTTTAGCAATGATGCTATGAACCTGGCGAAAATGAAAGATTGTAAAGGATCCGTGCTGAAAAAGAAACAAAAGTTGTTAGTATTTAAAAATGCACTGACGGTAGAAAACTGCAGCACCAGAAAATAATTAATGTAGAGTAATGAAATTTCGGGAATACATTTGTCTAGGTAACATATTTAAGTGATTCACATTCCAAGATAACATGTTAACGTTAGCGTGAGATAAGTCATTGCAGATGTGAAATTCTTTTACAGTAATAACCGGTGTAACCGCCAGGTTGTTGAATGCAAGCATATAAAGATTAATGCACCGCGTTGTACAGGTGCTGGATGTCAGATTGTGGGATGGAGTTTGGTGTCTGTTGCATTTGGTCGATCAATACAGTGACGGTTAATACTGTTTGTGAATGACGCTGGAGTTGTCGTCCAAAGATGTCCCATGTGTGCTCGTGTGCTCGACTGGAGACAGATATGATGACTGACAGTTCAAGGCAACATGTCGACATTCTACAGAGCGTGTTGGGTTAGAACACTTTTTGGAATGCTGTTCATGAAAGGCAGCACAACAGGTTGAATCATCAGATTGACATATATATTTGCAGTCAAATGGCACGGGATAACCACGAGAGTGCTCCTGCTATCATATGAAATCTTACCCCAGCTCATATCTCCAGATATAGGTCACGTGTGTCTAGTACACAGACAGACTGGTTGCAGGCCCTCGATTGGCTTCCTTCTAGCCAACACACAGCCATCACTGACACCGAATCAGGATCAGCTTTCATCAGGAAACACAACAGACCTTTATCCTGCCCTCCAATGAGCCCTCGCTTGATACCACTGAAGTCAATGGAATGCGTGCTACTGGGCGTCTGGCTGGGAGCTGTAAGTAATCGATTTGTAATAATTCGTATCGTCACTGTGGTGCCAACTGCTGCTCAGATTGCTGTTGCAGATGCAGTACAATGCGCCACAGGCCGTACGCCGAACACGATGATCTTCCCCTTCGGTAGTCCCACGTGACCGTCGGGAGCCCGGTCTTCTTGCGACAGTACTTTCTCGTGACTACCGCTGCCAGCAATCACGTACGGTGGCTACATTAGTGCCAAGATTTTCTGCAGTATCGCAGAAGAAACATCCAGCTTCTCGTAGCCCTATTCCACGACCTCGTGAGGTGTCCATAATGGGGTGTTATTTCGCCTTAAAGGCATTCTTGACTAACATCAGCTCATCACATTGTAAGGGATCCGTGATCCCACGAACATAAATGCTAGTATCCGATGCCCAGGTCGACAGCAAACAGGAGTCGATTGTCGAGCGCTGCAGGAGGCAGTGAGACGAGTGTCGAGTGCGGAGCAGTACTGGAGAGTGTGGAGTGAGCTGTAGTGTTGGAGAGACGGGCAAGGATGGTGGTCGAGTGAGTGGTAAACGGTAAAAATTCACCGGAGTATGACGAGTGAGCACGTCCCCCTGATCGTCGTGGGGTTGACCCTCACTAATACCGATTCGCGAGTGATATGAAGCAAAAAATGGCTCTGAGCACTATGCGACTTAACTTCTGAGGTCATCAGTCCCCCAGAACTTAGAACTACTTAAACCTAACTAGCCTAAGGACATCACACACATCCATGCCCGAGGCAGGATTCGAACCTGCGACCGTAGTGTCGCGTGGTTCCAGACTGTAACGCCTAGAACCGCTCGGCCACCCCGGCCGGCTGACATGAAACAGAAAGTGACAAGTGCTGAATTACGTGTTTCGCGTCAACCGCGTCGGCCAGCAACAACCATGGATTGCAGTGAAGATTGTTGTGAATGTTAACCATCAGCATTGCGTGTGACGAAGTACTGAAAATCTGCAATCAATAAAAAGAGATAACCACAATTAGACGTGTAAGGCGAAGGTAGCAACTGCCTCAGAATTTGTGTGTTAGTAGGAAATATATATTAGTTTGCATATCGCAACCTTTGTGGTCCTTAATAATAGACAAATTTTCAATAATTCCACTATTCAGTTGCAAAACAGCCCCACTCGGTTGAAATATCCCCGAAACCACCGATAGCCTTTCATCCATTAAGCACACGGTCATATAATCATAATAATTAACTGTTTGGCGGCTTCGATAAATTACACAAAATCCAGTAAAGGAATTAAACGGGGGTGTTTCAACATTCAGTTCCAAAGGTAACTAACGCTCACTATGGTGACAGCGTGTATTTAAAGCAAACCTGATTTGCATCCTCATACTGGCGCTACTAGCGCCACTCTTATGCGACTGGCGCGAAATTTGAAAATGGAAATTTGTGGTAAGGTCTTATGGGACCGAACTGCTGAGGTCCTAGGTCCCTAAGCTTACACACTACTCAATCTAACTTAAACTAACTTATACAATGATAACACACACATGCATGCCCGAGTGACGATTCGAACCTTCGACAGGAGGAACAGCGCTAGCCGTCACAAGACGCCTCACACCACGCGGCTACCCCGCTCGGCGCGAATTTTGAATAGACATCATATTTCAGATGCGAAAAAATTCCTTCCAACTTTCTTTCATGTCTTCTTCGAGTTTCGATTTTTTTCCTGCCTCTGTACTAAAAGAGAAAGTAGCTTTCGGCCAAATTTGAATACGTATTGGAAGTCATCTGCAAGTGTTGACAGAGAAGGACGACTGAAGACAACGTACAGCATCTCTTAATATACGACAGAAAGGCAAACCATGTACTATTGATGAAGAGACTATAATACCAGCTATAGAAGATATAATTGAAAATGTTATGAAGAAAGACTTTCAACTGGTTTTAAAATACATGCCATTCAGTGCAAATACTGTGCAGCGACATATTGTGGAAACAGCCTGTGCTGTGGGATGTACTTTGAGCTCCAGCACTGTAAGTTTGCTAGTCAGCTTTTCGAACCAACTTTCGGAAGTTCAGATCTCCTCATGGCTTATGTTACATAGTGCATTCCCGAATGACACTGTTGATGAGTTTCTACTTGCCAAATTTTAGGTTGTGCATAAGTTCGCAGCGTTTCTGTTTTGCATATTGGTAGTCTGCTTGCTATGAGTTTAATTATCGATTGTCGTTTTTTATTTGTAATAGCAGTTTCTATTTGAGTTTATGTATTGCCTTTTTCATCTGGATACAGTGAGTGGGGCTATGGACGCTAGAAAATGCAGTACAAATGGAGAAATCAATTCATTTCCGACATATTCTTCTGTTTGAGTTCAGTAGACGGGTGAAAGCAGCGGAGGTGGCCAGAAACATTTGCGCCGTGTATGGGTATCGTGCCGTTGGCCAGAGCACAGCAAGTTAATCATTTTCTCGTGTTAAGGAGAATCGTTTTGATATTAGTGACTCTCCACGTTCAGGAAGATCTTCGAGGTTTGATGAAAGTCGTTTAGACACATTACTCCACAATTATCCACCACACTGTAAAACTGGCAAATGTGATGTACTGTGATCATTCCACCATCATGGGACATTTTCATGTAATGGGGGAGGTTCAGAAATGGGTGAACTGGTACCGCATGCCTTAAGCCAAAATCACAAACATCAGTGGATGGCCATACGTGCATTTCTGTTTGCTCGTCATCACCTGGCTCGTGAGCAACAGCGACCATTCCTATCCTGAACCGTTACTGGTGTCGAGAAATGGCGTCTTTATGCTAAAATAAGGAAAGGAATGGTTCAGCTTAAACAAAGCGGCAACTCCCCATACAAAAACCTTCACGCGTCCACAAAAGATAGTGTTATGCAACTGATGGAACAGCGACGGTGTGGTGTACGACGAATTGTTTCTTCGAGGTGTAACAATCTCTGCTGACATTTATCGTCAACAACTGAGACGTCTTACAGATACAGTCCAAGAACAACGACCAGGGAGAATGCGTAAAGTGATGGTACTCCACGATAATATTCGACCGTATTCTGTTAGACTGACATAAAATACTATACAGAAACTGGGTTAGGATCTCATTGACCTTATTAACCTGGTTTTGCGCCCTGAGATTTTCATCTTTTGCGCTCTCTGTGGAGCAACCTTCAGGGATGAAAATCGACCCAAACGTCGCTCGACGAATTCTGCGCCTCAAAATCACGTTTCTGCAGTCGAAGAATCGGAAAGTTACCCCAACGTTGACAGACTGCTGTACATAGTGAAGGAGAATGTAACGTTGATGACTATAGTCTCCGTTGTGTGTATCTGTTGTCCTTATGGAAAAACGCTGTGAACTTATGCTCCAACCCAATATCTTGATTCAAAAGGTGAGACAATTTTTGATCAAGCACAACCTTCCTTTCGGGAATAATGCTTCAGTAGCTACTGACGGTACACCCGCCGTGGTAGGCTGGATACCGAAGAGTTTTCGTCTTCCTGAAGAAAAAAGCAGTATCTTGTAGCCGAAAAACTGAGTCGCGAAGTTATGTGTGCATGCGGTCAATAAATAAAATTAAAGATCCCTGATGTCTGCAAAGTTAAGTGAAAAAAAGGATGAAACTTTCAACCACTTACTTTTGCAGACAGTGGTAAGGTTCTTGCCAGTAGGTGACAGTTTGTAGAGGCTCATTAACTTTTACCACTCAACCAAGGAGTTTTTTAGAAGTATGGATCTATCAATATGTCACGACTGTAAACAGTGCAAGAACCATCTATTCTGTTTGCAGACCTTTACCCGAAATTTAATGAGGTACACGAGCGTTTGCAGGAAAAAATAAAAGCTCGAATAATCATAATGGCCTTTCAGGTAAAAATGAAACTATTTGAATCTTCAATGGCGCGATCCGATTTTAATTATTTTTCAAGCTTGCGAAAACTAAAGGAAAATAAAAATACACTATGTGACCAAAAGTATCCGGATACCCCCAAAAACATACGTTTTTCATATTAGGTACATTGTGCTGCCACCTACCGTCAGGTACTCCATATCAGCGACCTTAGTAGTTATTAGACGTCGTGAGAGAGCAGAATGGGGCAATCCGCGGAACTCACGGACTTCGAATAGGGGTAGGTGATTGGCTGTCGCTTGCGTCATATGTCCGTACGCGAGATTTCCACACTGCTAAAAATCCCTACGTCCACTGTTTCCGATGTGATAGTGAAGTGAAAACGTGAAGGGACACGTACAGCACAAAAGCCTCTTCTGTAGACTGTCAGAGACCGCCGACAGTTGAAGAGAGTTGTAAGGTGCAATAGGCAGACATGTATTCAGACCATCACACAGGACTTCCAAACTGCTTCAGGATCCACTGCAAGTACTATGACAGTTAGGCGGGAGGTGAGAAAACTTGGAATTCATGCTCGAGCGGCTGCTCGTAAGCCACACATCACGCCGGTAAATGCCAAGCGAGGCCTCGCTTGGTGTAATGAGTGTAAGCACTGGACGATCGAACAGTAGAAAAATGTTGTGTAAAGTGACGGATCACGGTACACAAAGTGGCGGTCTGATGGCAGGTGAATGCCCGGTGAACGTCATCTGCCAGCGTGTGTAGTGCCAACAGTAAAAATCGGAGGCGGCGGTGTTACGGTGTGGACGTGTTTTCCGTGGAGGGGCTTGCACCCCATACGGTTTTAGGCCTACATTGATGTTTTAAACACATTCTTGCTTCCCACTGTTGAAGAGCAATTCGGGAATGAAAACTGCATCTTTCAAAACGATCGAGCACCTGTTCATAATGCACGGCATGTGTCGGAATTGTTACAAGACAATAACGTACCTGTAATGTACCGACCTGCACCGAGTCCTGAACTGAGTCCTTCTGGAACGCTGACTTCATGCCAGGCCTCACCGACCGATATCGATACGTTTCCTCAGTGCATCACTCCGTGAAGAGTGGGCTTCTTTTCCCCAAGAAACCTTCTAGCACCTGATTGAATGTATGCCTGCGAGAGTGGAAGCTGTCATCAAGGCTAAGGGTGGCCCAACTCCATACTGAATTCCAGCATTAACGATGGAGGGCGCCACGAAATTGTAAGTCATTTTCAACCAGGTGTCCGGGTACTTTTGATCACATAGTGTATTTCCGATCGTGATTTGGAGACATAAACAAATTGATAAATCAATTAAAGACTTCAAATCAAGTTTCGAGGACTTGGTGAAGGCGCATGTTTCCGAATGGTTTGCTACTCCATTTGACATCAAAATAGGTAATGGAGGTAGGGAACCTGACTTCGAACTGGTTGCAGTAAGTGCAGATCTCGAAGTTAGGGTTTGTTTGAAAATAAAAACATTAGTGAATTTTGGAGCGATAACAATATTGCCGTTAAAATTTCAAGCTCGGGCAGAAGCTGAATCTTTCTTATTTGTATACATTCTATTCCATTCCATTATGCCAGATGCAGCAACAGTAGGTAAATGATTCAGATGAGCGAACAGCACCTTTTGCATTTGTGTAAGTGTTTCATTAGTTCCAAGTACAGGTTTCACGCTGTTAGTGAATCATCAGTCGGAGAAATAAGGAAATAATTAAAGCTCAAATACGTAAAACTAGCGAACAGATGGTCTAATATCGCTAAGAGGCGGGTAAATTTGAAAAACTTTAAAACTTACTTGGTTGAATGCTGAAAGCGTTAAGTGTGTTCCAGAGCTGTCATGTGAAACAGCCGTTGAAAACAGCCTCGTCATAGGCTTCAAGTTAACATAGGGGACCCTAAAAAGAGATAAAAATTGAAATAGCAAAAACATTGAGAACTGAGTATTAAGAATTTTCACTTATTTGAATCTTTCTTCCCTACTTTTTCCTGCATCCGCAACTTCATATATGACTGAAGCTGGCTTCAGCGACGGGAAACCAAAGAGGAAATTGAACTTGGAAAACCGTTGTGATTTGAGATTAAAAATTTAACAATTTTCAACTGAATATCAGTAATCTTGCTGCCAATGTCCTCCCCCTCCTCCTCCTTGTGTTTCCCGAAAAGACACTTCCATCCCACTAATATCAATTATAATAATAAAAAGGTACGTCAACATACTTGTAAGCTACTCATTAGTCGTCACAACGTTTTCAAAGATAAGAAAAGAAAAGGAAATCAGTAAATGTGATATACATGTTTTATTCGAGAGAGAGAGCTTCACAAACCGAGCGAGTTATCAATGCATTGGTCACCTATGGTCCTTATACCAGCTTTTGTTTGGCTTGGGATTTGACCCAGTTGTTGGATGTCCTCCTGAGGGATATAGTACCAAATTCTGTCCAAGTGACGCGTTCGATCGACAAAATTCCGAGTTAGTTGGAGGGCCCCGCCTATAATGCTCCAAATGCTCTCAATTAGGGAGAGGTCCGGCGACCTTGGTGACCAAGGAAGTGTTTGGAAAGCACGAATACAGGCAGTAGAAAGGTTCGCCGTGGCGGGCGAGCGATATCTTGCTGAAATGTAAGCCCTGGATGCCTCGTCATGAAGGGCAACAAAACGGGATGTAGAATACTGTCGACGTACAGCTGCGCTGTAAGAGTGCCACAGTTGATAACCAAAGAAGTCCTGCTATGAAATGGTACCCCAGACCGTTGCTCCTGGCTGCTGGACTGTACGGTGGGCTACTGTAACGTTGGTATCCCACCTCTGTAGAATGTTGTTGACTGTAGTAGAATTGTCTTCAGTGATGAGGTTCGCTTCGAACTGATCCCCGATGACTAGCGAAGACGTGTCTGGAAACCCAGACAGCGGTGGGATGCAACCCGAGTGTCACCCGCTATATGCCCCAACAACCAGGAGTGATGGTCTGGGTTGCCACTTCTTTCATAGCAGGATCCCTTTTGGTTGACGCCCGCGGCACCTTTACAGCACAGCGGAATGTCAGCGATATTCTATTCGTCGTAAAATCTGGATATTGTAGTTCTTTCGGAAGACTTTTGTTGCGCGTCTGTTATTACTTCAGAAAATTGTGTCGACTCATTTTTCATCCAAAAGCACACCATCCACAGAAAATCGTAACCTTACACAGTCAGTTATTGCCGCAACAAGTATTTGTTACTGGTAGGATGGAGGATATGTTAGATGTTAGTAGGATGATCGGTCGTTTTATTCCTCGCGTCACATAGACGGTGCTTCCACGCATAGAGGCAGAGCAGAGGAGGGATGAGAACTGCGCATGCGCAGCAGCAGAGAGCGGGCAAAGTCCATGTTGCCAAACTGGGTTGCTGCGGACTACAGTCAGGCTCTTTTGCCTACAGTACATCGTATTACACCTTCAAATCTATTACAGGAGTAGTAAATATTAAAACCAATTTCGATCAGGCGTCATGAGAGAAATGTTAATTTACGTCTTGACGACAGTGAATCCACTGCTCCACAGATTTACCTTGCGTGACGTTGGGAGGCGAGAACAGCTGACAGATTGGTGAAGATGTGATGTTGAATTGTTTTTCAAAATGACAATTGTCCTATGGCAAGATTATTGCAGCTGCTTGCAATAATCATTATTTGTTGCGATTTGAACTGTATTGTCAGTAAAATATAATACACAATAAAATTAATTTGAAACACAAACAAAATCACTATATTTGTCTGACAATTGCTTTGGCTCAATAATATTTTTAAAAATGTGTATAAGGTGTGTGTGTTGATGTATTTGACTGTAGTTAAGTGTTATCACTGCGCGTAAAAAAGAGTTAGTGGTAGGAAAGACTAATGAAAAGACTATCGTAAAAATGGTCAGTAAGTTGTCATAATTTTAGCTGTCATCAGGCATTATGAGTGCAGAGTAACTCGGTCGACATTACAGTGAGAGCCCGCATTTATGATCCATTGAACAAGCAAACAGTTAACCACCATCTGCGAATAACTCCAGGGAATGATGACCGATAACATGGAAAACCACCAATATCTCGACCACTAACAGTTACTGTCATTTCAGGGCCTTATCCAGTTCGTGCCTTGAAAATGAAAGATTTTTACAGCATGGTGGGAGAAGCTTAACTTCTCCTTGGGCAATGTGTTGAACATTATAGTCTGCATAATTAAAAGGACACAAAGTCCTAATCGAGAAGGCTACGAAGTTCTTATTATTATGTGTGCAACTGATACGTTATCAATTTTTTTTAAACCACGAGTCTTTAAAACTAAGAAATGTTATTACTTTTTTTCCAGAGCGGCTCCTGTGTAGGTTTGCAGGTTTGCGCTACCTCCAAGGAATAATTTTGTTCAAGTTGTTTGCCTTCTGAGTGTTCTATACTGGTGGAGAAGTAAGACTCGAACTCGGGTCCCGAGTTCGAGTCTCGGTCGGGCACACAGTTTGTTTGGCTGTAATCGCTGACGAAAGCAGTGACGTAGCCTGTGTTTTCTAGATGGTTATAGGATATACATACATCGTTAACGGAATTCCAGTTGAAAGATTTTAGGACTTCATAGCACCAGAAAAGCATGATGCCCAGTCTTTGGCAACGTCCATCACTGAACTGATAAATAATCATTTGGGGTATTGAAACTTGCTGGCAGATTAAAACTGTGTGCCCGACCAAGACTCGAACTCGGGACCTTTGCCTTTCGCAGGCAAGTGCTCTACCATCTGAGCTACCGAAGCACGACTCACGCCCGGTCCTCACAGCTTTACTTCTGCCAGTATCTCGTCTCCTACCTTCCAAACTTTACAGAAGCTCTCCTGCGAACCATGCAGAACTAGCACTCCTGAAAGAAAGGATACTGCGGAGACATGGCTTAGCCACAGCCTGGGGGATGTTTCCAGAATGAGATTTTCACTCTGCAGCGGAGAGTGCGCTGATATGATACTGGTAGAAGTAAAGCTGTGAGTACCGGGCGTGAGTCGTGCTTCGGTAGCTCAGATGGTAGAGCAACTTGCCTGCGAAAGGCAAAGGTCCCGAGTTCGAGTCTCGGTCGGGCACACAGTTTTAATCTGCCAGGAAGTTTCATATCAGCGCACACTCCGCTGCAGAGTGAAAATCTCATTCTGGAAACATCCCCCAGGCTGTGGCTAAGCCATGTCTCCGCAGTATCCTTTCTTTCAGGAGTGCTAGTTCTGCAAGGTTCGCAGGAGAGCTCCTGTAAAGTTTGGAAGGTAGGAGACGAGATACTGGCAGAAGTAAAGCCGTGAGTACCGGGCGTGAGTCGTGCTTTGGTAGCTCAGATGGTAGAGCACTTGCGCGCAAAAGACAAAGTTCCCGAGTTCGAGTCTCGGTCGGGCACACAGTTTTAATCTGCCAGGAAGTTTCATATCAGCGCACCCTCCGCTGCAGAGTGAAAATCTCATTCTGGATTTGGGGAATTGTCCTCATAAGCTAATAGCGCAAACATATGATGGTGCAGCAGTCATGAGGGGTTCGTCACGTGGGGTGCAGGCTCTTGGTAAGGATAAGCTTTACATTGCTTCATTCATTCATTGTTATGCCCACCAGTTGAATCTCATTATGCTTAAAGCCGCTTCCATTAACAAAAAATGTGCGTATATTCTTCACTAAACTTCAGGGACTTTGCAGCTTCTTTTCAGCATCTCCTCAAAGAACAGCAGTTCTTGACGAAATAGTATGTAAACGACTGCCACATTCAGTGCCTACTCGTTGGAATTTTCAGTCAAGGAGAGTCAACACTGTTTTCGAATATAGGGAAGATATTATCACGTGCATGAATAATATGGGCCAGGAGGAAACACTGTGTAATGAGAAAACGATTCTGCAAGCCTGTGGCTTAGTAACAATTCTGAAGGATGAAAAGTTCATTTTTTGGCTTTCATATTTTCATAAAACCATGATCCATGTGAATAGTTTGTATAACCAGCTACAAAAAAGGGATATTGACCCAAATTACGCACAGAATCAGCTGACAGCTTCTGAGCGTGTAATTGCGATCCTTAGGGAAGGAGTGAGTGAAAATTCAACAGGTTTACGGGAGTATCATAAAAGAGGGAGAACTGAAGATGGAGCTGCGAGGTGTAATCTACTGCGGCAGGCAAAAGAAGTATGTGATGTCATAAGTTACGAGGCAAAAGAAAGATTCTAGTTCACTGGACACCTAAAGTCTATTCACCGAGAGCTGGGACGAAGCATAAACAGTGTCACGTGAGCGACTACGCTTGTTTCCAGAGAAAGCATTCAGTGTTCACGTGATACGTAGGGGTGTGGAAAATCCTTGGCGCACGCTTTGCAGCTGGCGGCGTTCGGCTGGCTGCCGAGCTGTCACAGCGGACCGTGAGAAACATGGGCAACAATGTACGAAATAAATTTAACAATAATGTTAAGACAATGTTAAACTGAGTTCATTCTGTCGAAGCAGATTTATTTTCATTCAGGTTGCTAACAAAACGCTCCATTCAAATACAATTAATTGTTAATTTTAATAACAATACCAGTAATAATAATGATAAAGGACGAAACAAGGTTCACTCTGTCGAACTTGAACTGTTTTCATTGAAGTTTATAACAAACCGCTCCTCTCTCTCCTCTATAATGCAGTCTAATTTCCACATTTGAGTTTCCACTTTTTCTACGACATGGAGGACGCACTTGTTCCAATCCTGTGCGGTCACTGTTCTGACTGCTTCTTCTAGCAGTACTTGAACTTACGGCATTTTGTATGTTTTGTTTTTCGCTGCAACATAGCCTTTGATTCTGGCCCACACTAACTCGATGGCGTTTAATCCACAGTGGTATGGAGGAATTCTGAGAACAGTTTTCCCTGCATTCTTCGCCATTTCATCTATTGCGTATTCGTTGTGCGCTGTTCTGTGATCTTTAACTATATCTAAAAGTTCTTTCTTCAACATATCGTCTTCGAAATCGAAGTTTTTAGATTTTAGCCACTCTGATATTTCGTGCTTATTGGAATTCGCATTGGGAACTTTTTATTTTCTTCGAGAATGGTACGGCACGTTATCAAGAACAATAACTGCATTTTCCTGAAGCCGAGGAAGAACAGCTTGAAACCACTTCTCGAAGGTTTCGGCGCACATCTCCTCATGATAATCTCCACTTTTCTTGGATTCGAAAGTCCACAAACATCCTTCAACGAACCCTGCTTTGCTGCCAATGTATGCGATAATCAGACGTTTCCCTTTACCTGATGGGCCCTTGCTTCTGGTGGATAATCCGGACAGAAACGCTTGTTTTGAGGAATTTATAGCGTCATCTACCCAGACGTAACTTCGGGTATGTCCTGCGTTCACCCACGTCTCGTCCAAATAGTAAATGGGTCTGCCTTCATCTCTCAACCGTTTAATGGTTCGAAGATAACGCCGCCTCCATAAAATTATGTCATCTCTGTCTATTAGCATGCTATCGCGCACACGTCGGACTTATTTGAAATTCATTTCTCTCAATAACTTATAAAATGTAGTTCTCCGAAAATTGCCCAGATCTGCATCTTCGTTCACGACAGTAAGCACTTTGTCTTTCTGTCGTAATTTTCCTTTCTTGGGAGACTTCAAATTGTGTGTGACCTTGTACTCACTTATCACACGATACACTGAAGAACGTCCAACACCTGCAGCTGCAGCTGTTTTCGAAACAATGTCACTCAGCGACTGCTCTGGAAGTAACAGTTCCGTTTTATACACATTAAGCACCATGTGCTTCTCAGAGAACTTTATGATTTTGTGTTTGCTCGCTTCTTTGGTGGACTCGGAACTAACACGTAGACCTCGCTCGCTGAATCCGTGGATGACATAATGAGGACAGCCGTATGTGATGCTAATGAAATAAGTGAATATATAAAATAAGAAACCACGCGATGCTAATGGATGCGCACATAAACAGTGAATACTCAGCGTGACTACAAACACATATACTTACTCTAATAATCAACAACTAGTCTTTCAAGCGTCTGTACAGATGAACTTAAGATATTCTGAAATCGCCGCTGAACGACACCCACTAACGAGGTCACACCTGCAACTGAGACGGCCACACTGACTGAGCGCCGCGCCTGCGAAACGCACAATGCACCGCTCATGGAGGACAACAATTGCACCCATCGCATTCGAACGAACTACAAAATTAAATTCAAACCTTTGTGAAACTTTTCTCTCTTACACCCCCACAAAAAAATTTAAAGGGGAAAAGTTTGTCGCTTACTATATTTCGGATGATAATTTGGTGAAAGTTCTGCATCAGACGTGAGAATTTAATTTATTACTTCCCAATTACTGACTCCACTGGGCAGAACATTTGCAGACGTCATCAACATATAGTACTGAAGGCAATTATAAAATTATTTTGCTGTGCGACACACAGTTTAGGAGATATGGCGTGATAAATATAGAGTAACGCGAAAAAACAACTTTTCCTGAAAGCTTAAATATTTCTCTTTTTCAGTGACAATAAATTTTAATGTAATGTAAAAAAAGGTGCCGGAAGGTAGTTCTCGGATCACTTTATCATGTTCAGGTGCCAAATTATAAAAAACACGACTTTCATATTTTAATTTCAGACGCCCCTGCCTTGTGCACCCCTCGACGGCAGCGCTGTGGTCACGCGCCTTGCCGTGTTTACAGTACGTCTCTTGTTTCGGTGAATGGAGTATAGTTGCAGCCTCCCTCTCTACCAGAGAAATTCGTTACCTACTCTTCCAGTTTTCCAGAAACTTCTTTCAGAGCTGCTATTGAATGCTACTTTTGTTTGGAAGCAGAGGAACTTCGAACAGAACTCTTTGTTATTTTGGAAGAGAGGAGTTCAAAAGCATGTGTGGAGCTTTGAGCTTTCTGGATTATATAACAGACAATAATCTTTCTGATACACTGAGCGAATCTGTGAAGCTCCTGAAAGGGATAATTACAATTACAATGACCACATCCGAAGCAGAACGTTGGTTTTCTTCGCTGAAAATCATAAAAACCTTCTTGCGGAATACTATGGACCAAGAAAGACTATCAGCACTTGCGATGCTCTCTATTGAACGAGACCTCGTTTTAGGAACTGCACACTTCAATCAAAGAGTGATTGAAAAATTTGCAAATATGAAGGAAAGAAGAATAGAATTTCTGTACAAGTGATCCCCACCACATCCAAATTTAGAGATAAAATCGAACGGCGTGAACAGCAGTCCTGCTGAAGAAGATTAGTAGGGCATGCCTATCACTTTTTGAGTACATAGAGGTGCAGTTGATTTTGATTCCTTTTATTCTGTAAAAGTAATACTTTTTTCTGTGTACGCCTTTTCGTTTTATTATGAGTAGATGCAGGAGTGACAAGAGCGAGCGGTCTATTTATATCAGACATTACAAAAACATGAGCAGTTTACGTATTTTCTCTCTTTTGTTGATGTTTTCCTTCGTGAACAAAGTGCATGACCATCTTCTTTGGTCACGAGCCGCCACTGCTTTTTTTTTTTTTTTTCCAAAATCTACATCGTAATACCAACGTTATTTCTATTTGAGTCTGTTTCAGAACAATCTGATTGTAAATTTACGATGACAGGTTCAAGGCTTATATCCACCATCACTTCCCCGTCAAATTATTTTTTCTGATGCTTTTCAGCGTGCCGCACAGATGCGCCCTCGCTACAGGTGGGATGTTGTCTATTGTCTCATGCACAAGCGATTCAGTGAATGCTATCGTGAATGTTTTTTTCCTTTCTCCCATATGGCCTTATCCTTTACCCAAATTAATTCCTTAGGGCTACAATGACAGTGACAAGTGGGTAAACGCAAAACTACTTGACACCGTTCACATGTAATGAAGTCAAGTTTGTACTTTCTGTCACATGACTTGAGTAAATTAACGAGCTGCAGGAGATCGGCACGAGTCTGGTTTATACTGTGCTTAATATTTTTATTTTTAAGCAGGGAAAAATATCCGATTTTCCACGTGTTTGTACTTTGTGTTTTCTCTGTAACAGTTGATTTATAACTGGCAATGACCGACTTCGAATCAAGGTATGACAAGAATTGCGAATCACGTCACGAAACTGACAGCGTTCATTTTCGAATGGTAATCACTGCTGTTTTTCTTACGCGTAAATACAAGTTTACTCTCAGAAACAAAACCAGAAGAAGAGTCAGAATGAAGAATAATTATCCGAGTACCTAGTCCTATGAAAGCCTTAAAACCGCTAGTAGAATCGCTCATGTTCCAGCAGATCTGCCTAGAATGATTCTAACTGGCCCATGTTTCATCAAGGTGATACAGTACTGAACTACCTCGTTCTCTTTCACTTTGAGTCTTTGTATGAGATGTAGTTCGTGCTGTACCTACCGCACTTCTTTGAACTAAAAACTCACTTCTTAACACATCGGGAACCAACGTCTTTTAAAATTCTTTACATTGACGAAGCGTTTACCATTGAAGCTATTTTTCTGCTGTATAGCTGCAACACGGTTTTGTGATGTCGGGCATTCATCACTCGCATGGAGCACTTTAAAATATCGTTGTTAAAACCATCCATTTGTGTTGCAGGTTCCTTGCGATTTCGTTGCTTTCCAGGCGACACGAAATCAACTTTTTCTACAGTTCCTACAGCACTGACACTTTCGTTCACAATTCTCTTTTCAGTTCTCTTGCAGACACCACATGGTTCTGGAGTCCGTTCTTGTGTCTTCAACTGTCAACAGTGGGAGATCTGCTTTCAAATTCACATTTGAAAAAGTTATACATGCGGTAAATAATCCCCCTCGCCCGCTTGTGAAGCACTTCACATTTATTGCTGTCACCTGGCTTTTTCTTATAGCACTTTAACATTTACAGATACACATTCACATAACTAAAAAAAAGAAAAGAAAACTGACAGTTGAATGAATAATTCGGTTGTCGAAATCAGTTGTCGAAATCAGTTATCCAATTATTATCCGTACCTTAAATGAACTGCAAAAGAGTGGAGTAACTGAAGACTTCAGGGAAGCCGTGACGCATGTAGGGTGCCTGCTCAGCAGACGTCAGAAAACCGCTCGACCGTGCTCGACGAACTGAATTCGGGCTGCCTGGCGATGCAGCGCTACGTGCTCGACGAACGGTGCTCGCGTCCGCAGTTGCCAACGTTTGGGAAGCTCTACAAAGTGCATTTGGAGTTTTACAACAGCAGCAAGGGTTCACGTGAAATTTTTTGACGATAAGTTGTTGATATTAATAATTAATGAGACGAACAAATATGATGAACAGTTTGTAACTTCACATGTGGGCTCACTGAAACAACAATCGCATATGCATAGATGGGTACCAACCAACGTTGCTATTCCTACAAGGTATAGTTCAAAAACCCGGTTTTGAAATGTATTACTCGAGGAAAAAAATTCTTGAGACAGCTACAGGGTGTTCCAGAATTCCCATTACAATCAACTTGGCGAGTGAGTACATAATACTTTGAATAGGAACACATGTCCAGTGTTTAACTTAGCCACTCCCGCTACAGAAATTGAATTAGGCGTGATGTAGTATTAGGTAACAATTGCAAAGGAAACGTAACGAAACACTGGAAACATAACAAAACATCCATTTATCACTTAAGAACATTTGTTTGTATTAATATTTAAACATCCTGTGCGCATAGTATGCTGGCTCCTTTTTTGTTTTGGGATAAAGTAAACATGCAATGTTTAAGTGTTAATACAAACGAATGTGCTTAACTGATAAATGGATGTTTAGTTATCTACATCTACATGGATACTCTGCAAATCACATTCAAGTGCCTGACAGAGGGTTCATCTACCGCCTTCACAATTCTCTATTATTCCAATCTCGTATAGCGCGCGGAAAGAACGAACACCTCTATCTTTCCGTACGAGCTCTGATTTCCCTTATTTTATCGCGGTGATTGTTTCTCCCTATGTAGGTCGGTGTCAACAAAATATTTTCGCATTCGGAGGAGAAAGTTGGTGATTGGAATTTCGGGAAAAAATTCCGTCGCAACGAAAAATGCCTTTCTTTTAATGATGTCCAGCCCAAATCCTGTATCATTTCTGTGACACTCTCTCCCATAATTCGCGATAATACACAACGTGCTACTCTTCTTTGAACTTTTTCGATGTTCTCCGTCAGTCCTATCTGGTAAGGATCCCTCACCGCGCACCAGTATTCTAAAAAGAGGACGGACAAGCGTAGTGTAGGCAGTCTCCTTAGTAGATCTGTTACATTTTCCAAGTGTCCTGCCAACAAAACGCAGTCTTTGGTTAGCCTTCCCCACAACATTTCCTATGTGCTCCTTCCAATTTAAGTTGTTCGTAATTGTAATACCTAGGTATTTAGTTGAATTTACGGGTTTTAGGTTAGACTGATTTATCGTGTAACTGAAGTTTAACGAATTCCTTTTAGCAATCATATGGATGACCTCACACTTTTCGTTATTTAGGGTCAACTGCAAATTTTCGCACCATTCTGATATCTTTTCTAAATCGTTTTGCAATTTGTTTTGATCTTCAAACAACGTAAGACGATTGCTCAGATTGTCCCCCAAGTCGTTCATATAGATAAGAAACAGCCAAGGGCCTATAACATCACCTTGGGGAATGCCAGAAATCACTTCTGTTTTGCTCGATGACTTTCCGTCAATTACTATGAACTGTGACATGTCTGACAGGAAACCACAAATCCAGTCACATAACTGAGACGATATTCCATAAGCACGCAATTTCACTACAAGCCGCTTGTGTGGTACAGTGTCAAAAGCCTTCCGGCAGTCCTGAAATACGGAATCGATGTGAAATCCCTAGTCAATAATTATGTTTGCTTACGATTTGTTGCGTCACGCCTAATTCAGTTCCTCAAGCAGAAGTAGATGAGAAAATGGTTCAAATGGCTCTGAGCACTATGGGACTTAACTTCTGATGTCATCAGTCCCCTAGAACTTAGAACTACTTAAACCTAACTAACCTAAGGACATCACGCACATCCATGCCCGAGGCAGGATTCGAACCTGCGACCGTAGCGGTCGCGCGGTTCCAGACTGTAGCGCCTAGAACCGCTCGGCCACTCCGGCCGGCAGTAGATGAGAAACATACGAACTGAAACCGTCGTCCGGGCATGGGTTCCTATTCAAAATACATTATGTACTCACTTCCCTCTTCAAGTCCTAGAAGTTTATATCACGAATTTCCTCAAACCCTGTATTTCCCGTACCGAGCTAGGTAACGTACTGGTTAGCATAATGGACTCACATTCGGGAGGACAACGGGTCTCGCGTACGGTCTTTCAGGTTTAGGTTTTTCATGATTTCCCTGAATGCTTAAGGCAAATTCCAGGACGGTTCCTTTGAAAGACCATGTCCAATTTCCTTCTCAGTCCTTCCCTAAACTGAGCTTGTGTTCCGTCTCTATTGACCTCGTTCTCGCCGGGATGACGGGACATTAAACACTAATGTCCTCCTCCTCCTTGTGTTTTCCGAAAAGTATTTTGTTGGGTATCCTGCTCCGGTAAAAACCTTCATGAGACTGTGAAAATAAATCAGCTGCAACGTGCTTATTTACGGAGTACACATTCCCGTTGCCAAAAGCTTCGAATTGTTGACAACTTACAATCGCAACAATCACTTGATTTGAATAAAGTGCCCCCATAACGTGTCAGATTACACCACTCAGCAAGAAAGTGCAGCGAGGCACGGGAATAATATGGATGGGAACAGATAGCTGCGCAAGGAACAGCCCGTTCAAGGAGTTAACGCCCACAGGGAGCGCGTTGCGCCGCCAGGGTGTGCCATCGTCTGCAGCAGGCTGGTAGCTACGTCAGCACGTGCTGAGTCTGCGGCAGGACCTTCGGTGAATATAGGAAAACAGCGACGCCATGCCTCGTCTCCAACGAGAACCAAAAGGGGAACGATAGGGTGGCAATCAGCAGCAGGCGAGAGAAAAACGGGCTTTTCTGAGGCTACGAGAGATAGAAGGAACAAGGACTCCTTCACAGCTGGAGGTAAGGGAGAACAGGAGTTTCATTACAAGTGGTGTGATAGAAGTACTACACGACGAGACAGTGGTATCAATCTACTAAATCCCTCTCTCGCATTCATTTAATAACAACGTTTCACATAACTTCTATGTCAATGTGTTTATTGTGACGCTTATCTTGTCATTGTAATAGTTACCATGTGTGACTGATGTCGTGCATGAAAGATTATCACCGAACTGCATTTTTTTTTAAGGAAGTGATAGAGCTGGTATTGAGTCTCCTCAACGAGCTCCACTCACTGTGACCAGCTGCCAGAAGGGAGCATGTGGTGTAGATCTGAGAAAGCACGTGAGACAGAGAGTCCACCCACGTATTCTATGCCTCTGTCTGTGTGCAGAATACGAGATTTTAAGTAAGCGGATATTGGTCGCAAAGATATATTCTGAGGTAGCAGACGTAGTTTACGGAACTGGTAATGCAGATATAGTAAGGGGCGTGGAGATACCGGTCGGTTAAGTTGTGTTACAATTGAAAGAAATTCATAACGAAATTTTCACTCTGCAGTGACGAGGATGATTATCTGAAACTTCCTGGGGGGTTGAAACTGTATGCCGAACTCTCGACCTCTGCCTTTCCCTGGCAAGTTCTCTACCAAGCACGACATACGGCTTCTCTTCTCAGTTTCACTTCCTCCGGTACCTCATCTCCTGCTTTGCAAACTTCACAGAACTTCTCCTGCGAAACTTGATGGACTAGTATTCCTGGAAGAAAGGATATTGCGGAGACTTTGCTTACCCACAGACTGGAGGATGTTCCCAGAATGAAATTTTCACTCTGCTACGGCGTATGCGCTAATATGAAACTCCCTGGCAGATTAAAACTGCTCGAAATCGGGTCCTTTGACTTTCGCGAGCAAGTGCTCTGCCAGCCGAGCAACTCCACATAGTAGATGTTTGGAAGGTAGGACACGAGGTACCAGCGGAAGTAAAGCTGTGAGGGCGGGGCGTGAGTCGCGCTTGGGTAACTCGGTCGGTAGAGAGGAAGTTCGGATGGAAATTCATGTTATGAATGTAAGAAGAACGACATCGATTGCATCAAACAGTTATATCAAAACAGTGCTTCATTAATCTCTAGTAACTGGTTTGGTTTTTCTCTCATACTGAAATAAGTAATTGATACTCGTAAGTCACGTAAAACAAAAGTCACATCGCGACCAGTTATGCTTAGCATAGTTGCCAGTGTGTGTGTGTGAATTCCTAAAGAACCAAACTGCTGAAGTCATCGGTCCCTACCTCGGCTTACACACTACTCAAACTAACTTAAACTAACTTATGCTAGGAACAACACACACATCCATGGCAGAGGGAGGACTCGAAACTCCGGGGGGAGGGGCCGCGCAATCCGTATTAACTACACACACACACACACACACACACACACACACATACACACTCACCCACCCACCCATCCACCCACACTCACACACATACACACGCACACACACACACACACACACACACACACACACACACACACACACATACACGCTCACCCACCCACCCACCCGCCCACTCACCAACACACACACACACACACACACACACACACACACACACAGAGCCGTGGGATAATCAATGATTGGAGGGATCGTAACTCATGATGTTTTGCATACGAATGTCAGTAAAGTATTTGAATGAGTGGTGCCTGTTTCTTCAAAAGAACGTACGTCATGCAGTTCGCGCAGCTGTGAAAAACTATATCTAAATTCAAGTGGCATCACTCCTGTGAGCTGTAGAACGAAATTAAGTGGAATCAGCGGCGACGAGCGAAAATGTGTACCGGATCGGGAATCGAACCCGGAATCTCCTGCTTACTAGGCTGTCGCGGTAACCATATAGTTTTTACATGTAGTCTTTTAACATCTGCGGTATCTGGGCGATGTTTATTCTTTAGAAGGAACAAACACCACGCATTCAAATAATTGATAAGACCGGCTGGGCAATGGTTCCACTTTCTTCAGTGCGAATGCACAAATACGTCCGACCTCCTGTGAGAATCTCTTAAGTAGCGATCGGGAGTATAATGGACAGGGACTATGGATAGGTGGCGCTTGATGGGATTGTGGATCGCCCGTGAGGCGTACCGAGACAGTCCGTGCAGCTGCCATAACGCTGTGTCCAGGACGGCGCAGTGGTTACCGCACTTGCCTAGCAAGTAAGAAATCCAGGGTCCGAATCCCTGTCCGGTACAAATTTTCGCTCGTCGTCGATGTTTCCGCTTAATGTCCCACTGCCACTGACAGCAGTGATCTTCCTTCAATTTACATAATGCCAGTAAGCACAGCTCAGAATTTGATCTTGTATCATGAGAAGGATGAAGATTAAGTTTAACCTCTCGCCAACGGTGAAATTATTAGACAGCATAGTCGCTATATGTGCACAGAGCGGGTATTTGGTCATGGCGTTCGCCAGACGTGATTTGCGGAAACTACAGAAAACCTAAATCTGGATGCTCGAGCGGAGACTGAAGACTGTTTCTCTCGAGTAGGGCGTATTACGACAAAGGGCTGAGCTGACGCGTTTAGACCATTAGAGCTAACTAGTTTCGTAAGATTTTATTAAAAGAATCTTGATTGTTGATTGGCTAAGGTAAACCAACAGGCGTTTCGATGAGTAATTTACTGGAATTTAGTTAATACTGAGAAACAAATCGTTCATTCAATTTGGAGAGCACTAAAAGAGAAAGTTAATCCTATCAATAACAAACAAAAAATAGTCTTATTACGGTATATTGATAATTTTTACTTATGGACCGTCCTATATACTAAGGCGGCGCTATAGGCCTAGATGGCAGTAGAAAATTTGAAATCTAAATCTGGATGATTGGTCGAAGAAAGTAAATATTGCTTGTAACACGTGATACACTCGGCTATATACTATGAAACGGTAACAGGATAACTGCAGGGGCATCACCTTATGGTGTTTCAATAAACCACTGTTCACAACGTCTGTATCCTAATGTTACTGAGAAGTAACTTAGCTTCACTCGCTTATTCATCAGAGCATAACGGCATGATATAAGGGATTTTTGCACCCTTAATGCTTTCAAATGTTCAAACAACATTTTACTGGCTTCTAAAAATTTGGAGAGGGCTCTACGTAGTTCTGTACGTTGTATTCGCATTAACGCGGAGTTAGATGTAATCAGGATTATCACCGACCTCGAAAATGATGCAACAAATTTAGAATTTTCGACTATTCTTATATGTCATCCACTTCCTACTTAACTTCCATCCACTTCCAGCCCAAGAGCTACTAAGAGTGCTATACCCTTGTAGTGTTCCATTCCAGATAGGAAATCATATGTGTACCAATTATGATTGGAGTTTCTGAAGATGGTCTACATTTAGACGGAGACATATCTAAGTACAACCACTGTCGCACGCAGCTTTTACCGCTGAGTATTATTTAAGTCATAAACTACATGATAAGCAGATCCTGGGAAAAGTATTGTTGCATCAGGAAATAATTTCTTATCCTTGATGAGGTACTTTGGTGTGAAGGCTCAAATGACTGTATGAAGACTACAGGGGATAAAAGTATCGTTCACTTACGATCCGAGAGTAAAATAGTTACCATTTAAAAAAGAACAGTTCATATCGATTACTTTAGAGAACAAGACGAAATGTATTGTGGGAACTTCCTGATCCCCTTGAGAATACTGCATTACAACGCCGAGCTGTCCAGTTATTTCGACCTGTTTTCTGTGCTATGCTATTTCTGTGCACTTTTAAATCGGCTAAAAAGTAAAAATAAGCCCAAAGCAGCTACTATGAGCAAGTGAGATCGCGTCATTTCCTTCATACAAGTAATATGAGATAGCGTTAATCTTCAGATGAGTTGGGAAATGTTTTGTTTCATTCAAAATCACAGGAACTGCCTGACTAAGTTACCATTCGATGAGGATAAATGATCGAATATTTACGCCTGCTTATTAATATGTGTTTTTGTATTTGGCTAGATTATGGATGTTTACCGATTACTAAATTCATAGTGGATTAATTTAATGAAAATAAATGTGTTTGCCTCTGATACCGCTCATGTTCATAGAAAAATAGATAAAATTTAGAATAATGTAAACAAATTTGTCTTTTGTACTACACATTAATTAAAAATGAACTGTGGGATTAACCGAGCTGTCCACAACACTCGATCTGAAATACGATTTTCGTGTCTGTTCTAGAAATTCCAACATATATTTCGCCACTATTTGCTAAGCAGCTTTATTTTTGGACAGTTTTCGCATTAATAGGTCCTTATCTCACTACCATAATTAGCAATTGACAATACACATCGATTGTAGATTTTACGTTGGAGAAACATAGAAACCTTTGTTCGGAAACCTGTACGTTATCTCACTGATTGTAGACCTTACGTTGCAGATACTAGGCAATCTTTACGTTGAAAACTTTATGTCACATAAGTAGAGGTCTGCGCGGATAAGAAAAGTGCAATCCGCATCCGCACCGCATCCGCAAGGTCCTAATCCGCAACCGCATCCGCATCCGCAGCAATTAATCCGCATCCGCAAGTTCCTTACCGGCATCCGCGTATATTTAAGTTCTGAATGAGTAATTAATAGTAATAGACAGTAGTACTTAGAATTATGGTATGTAATGACATAGTTACTGTTAGAGTGCCATTTCTACGACAACTTAACTACTTTTGACTTCTTAAATCACAGGAAATGTTCTATACCTACTCGACCATTCCAAACAGGAAAGCATTGGCGCTCCGGAGCACACACAGTAGCGGCTCCGATATCGTGAGATTGGAAACGCTATTTAAAAAAATAAAATTCAATGTAATAGTACTAAATGATGAAAATACGTGTATAGAAACAATTATATTTCGCTGCCCTTGTGCCAAGGCAGCTGAAAATGGCGATGGTTTTAAACTGTTACTAGCACATTGCATCATTTACCGACAGTTTTTTTGTACTCACTGCTTGGAGGTGTCAAATTTTGAAACCATTCATGTCAGCTGATATTTATATTATAGCGTACGCGTTCAGTCCTCGTCATTTCCAGGTGAAAATATTTAGAGTATTAGGCCTACACTGCAAAACGCTGGCGCACCTGTGAAAAAGTTAAACTGCCAGCAATAATTGACGTTGTCTGGAAGAAATAACTCGTCTTCCGAAGAGTGACAACAAAATCAGTGGTTATAGAAATTAGGAGTCCATTTAGCTTTAGCTAAAAGTACGATTGAAATCTCGAACCTCACCTTTTGGCTGATTTATCGAATTAAGACCTTGCGATAAATGAAATGTCTGTTTCATTCTCAACTAAACAAAGTTTTTCACTCTTTAAAACATCCTCAAAATTGGTCTAAATTACTAAGACAAAACTTGCAGTAGATTTCGCAGTTAATACTTTCAATGATAAAAAATAATTTTTTTTCAGAGTTTAATGGAACTGCAAACGGTTTCAAGATGTCTATAAAAACCACTGTCCCATAACTTCAAATATTAGGCACTGTTCCCTGTTAAGCAATACCGAGTTAGAGCTAAAATGTTCAATTTTGTTACGAATTTCAGCCCTTATCTTTACTAATTGGCTGGGAAATTAAAAGACACATTATTATTTTGGATGACGTGAATATTTTGTAAGTTATCAATGTGATCAGAATAATCTTTCACGGGCTATCGCAGTCACAGCTTGTTGGTGGTCGTGAGCCGTAGTTTGAAGTCCCACTTGTAATTAATTACAAGGCCCGCCGTGCCACAGCTCCGACCGGGCTGTTTCACTGTTCACAAAGAGCGACAATTCTCGGCGGCTGCAAATGTTACTGTAGTGCACGCTAAAATTTAGGTAGGGACTTATGAGATCATCATTACCTAGTTTAACAATACTGAGGTGTTAGCTGTTGACTGTTTTTGTTGCGAAGAGTAAAAAGTTAAAATTGAGCTCTTTAATGTGAAAATTACAAAAAACAAATTGTTTCTTTCTTTTACCTGATGCTACTTAAATGTTCTCGTTGGGAATAGTAAAAATACTAAAAATATGTAGAGGAAATTCTTTACTATAAATATTATGATGAAAACACACAGGCTTCATATTAAATATTTTCATCTTCTGCTTGCTTCTGATTCAAATTCTGTAAAAGAAAGAATCAGATGAAAAAAATTGCAACTAATTCAGATAAGCCCAAAAAATACGGTGAAGTAAGAGAAGCTGTACAAGTACCTTTTTACTTTGGAAGGTTACTATGCAGGAACATGATGTCATCAATCGTCTGTGGCTTCAAAAGACGTCCGTCGGTCCTGCATTATTTGTCCCGTAGTAGAGAAGCTTCTCTCAGATGGCGCACTGGACGCTGGAATGCAGTGCACGAAGTATGCGAGTTTGGAAAGACGCGGATAGACGTTTTCACGTCCATGCCACCAAGCTATCAGGTCGATGCCTTCCGAAAATTTGACTTTATCATTCGTATATCTGAGAATTTCATCTGACGCAAAGTCAAGATCTCTCGTCGATTCATCTTCTGAGGAATCTTCAAATTCATTAAAAAGTACGTCAGACTTCCGTTTTCTTGCAGGAATTCCAGATGTTGTTTCCTCCTTATCTTTTAACTGTGGACAATTTCTCGCAACATAATTTTTCGCTTCCTTTACAGCTTCATCTTTTTCGGCACTGCTAAGAAATTTTAGGTTTTTATATTTTTCATTCAAAAACGTTGTAAGTTTATGGGTTACTGTTATGTCCAATTTGCTGATTAAAATAGATTTGGCTGTACTCTTTAAATCTATCAGAAATGGGCTGTCGCCATCATTTTTTTCAAGGAAGGAGAGAAATTTTAACTTCCACAACACACATAAATAAAGCGTAGGTGTTTTGGAAGCTTCGAGATCACATAAAGCTATTTTAAATGGTGTCAGAAAGGTTATTATATCTTCCAACATCCTCTTGTCTATAGAATCAATCAAATTTTCTTGATTTTTCTCTGACAAAATTGACAGAAGTTCAAACCATTGTGAATTAATAGACTCAAACATATCCAATTTACTGTTCCATCGTGTGTCTATATCTCCTTTCAGTGACTTCTCAAGGCGATTCTGAACACCAGATCTTTTAAAGAAAGCTGTGATAGCTCGACAGGAATTTATTAGTCGCTGCACGTCACTCTTATCATTCGCGTCTCCTCGAGTCGTGTGCTCCAACACAGTATTAAGAACGTGTGCTGAGCTCGAGAGCCTCTTGCATTGGCGAAGTGCTGCCACAATATTTGGACCTCTATCCGCAACGAACACGATGTTATTCACAGCACTGAATAAATCGAACGACCGTAGTATCTTAATTAATTCAAGTTTAGTGTTTTCTCCTGTTTTTTTAATCTCACTCTCAAAATTTCTGGTGCACAACACTCGATCCTCAAGTTTAACTTCTTCATAATCAACATAATGTACAGTCACTCCCATATAGATTATTTTACGGTACTAATCAGTCCATAAATCGACAGTTAGTGCTCCAACTATATCTCTGAATATATTCTTCACTTCTGCGGAAACAGTTTCACGCAGACGATCGGCCGTTTCCTTCAAATTTCTGGATATGGTGGTTGGATGAGGTAGCGGTTCCTTAGCCCTCACTGCACCGTACTTGGCCCCCACATCAATAATAAACTGTGCCGTCTCGAGAAACCCAGATCCACACGCAACTTCGATTGGTAAAATGTCTTTGCTGACAAGATTGATAAGTTTTTCTGTCGCAGCTGTCTTCAAATTTGGCGGAACTCTCTCTTGGTATTTAAATAAGTAATCATGCTACTTTGTCCAGCCTCACACAAATGTTTTAGCAAATTTGAAGTTCCAATTTTGTGTCCAGTGGAGGAATATACTTTTTTACATGCAAAACAAGCCACTGTATCTTTTATCTTTTCGTTGCCATCAAATACGTATCCGATTTTTTTCCAAATTGGCGATTTCAATTTCTTTTCCTTCACTAATGTAAAACCACCTTTTTTCACCTTACACGAAATTGTATCCATCGATATGGTGTTCATTTGGAGAAAGAACTCTCACTGATATTTGCTACCATGCACGTTGTCACTCGCTCACTACAAAGCGCTAACTGAAGGCAGCGGAAAATTGCAACGGGCACCTGTCTGGTAGACAGTGGGCGGGTTTGCCACCCAGAGAGCACTTCACAGGCCACACAAAAGACACGGTCGCGGAAACGGATTAGGCGCAGGTCTCTTGGGTACAGCTACGTCGGTCGTAGCCAGGGGCTGAGGACAACATACTTTCGCTCTACCCGGGCCCTACAAGATTCCAAGAATGTCAACAGACTTGAAGTTTTCAACTAACATTGCAACATACGTACTGGGCAGATGCCATGCTCATTATCCGCAAATGACCCGCGGATACCCGCGCCGGTTGCGATTTTATCCGCCAAGTAACTAATACCGCGGATATCCGCGGATATCTGCATCCGCGCAGACCTCTATCCATAAGCATTAGAAGGAGTTTTTGGATTGTTGTTTATTTTGATTCATATTGCTAATTTCTTTCCTTCCTGGTAAAATACAGTAATCGCTGTAGCTAGCACTGATGTGTAGTTCTGCAGTGTGCTTTTTCAAGAGCTTTTAGAACATTTTTCTTTGAAACTAAATCCCAGGCTATGTACATTTCATACTCACAACTCCGTTATATACTTTCGTCCATGAGTATGAAAATGATAGTTTGTAGTACGGTATACCTATTTTTTCAAAAATTCATTCTTCTTTGCTTGATTAAAGCCCGGGATAATAGGTTAATAGGCCAACAGATTTTTACGTCTTGTATACCTCCAGTCTTGTGAAGTGTAGCAAGTGCGCCGTAGTTCTGGCTTGTTTTGATGCACAGGCAGTAATGAAAGTAGAAAAGCTGGAGACTGTATTACGTAAGAGGATAAGTATAATTCAAAACGGACCTACTTTATTTTCCCCTGGAAGCCAGTGTATTTAAAAGATATTCTTGCGTTTCAGATTTTATCCTAGTGGTCATTCTGGAATATTTACATTCTAGCGATGTGAAGATATCATTCTCTAAGAACTAACAGGACATGCGGATGAGGTGCCTCTGTAAGCAGTGTTTCCGTTCCAGAAGATATTCACTGTGACCTAGGAACAACTCGGAACTATGTTATTGAAGTACTACACAGTAAATTAAACGTCAGAACTACAAAATGGAATGAATGCTAGTCATGTCAAACAAGAAAATACTACCGTAATTTCTTTATTGAGGATTCACTTGTCAATCACATGAATAGTTTGGTGCAACAAGTGAATTAACAGGGAACGTTATGATTCTTAAGTTTACACAACTAACCATAGAAGATGGCTCAAATTTTAACTGTACGTTCTTTAGATATTCATCTAGAGACACTGATTTCCCGTTTTCGAAAGTCTGTGTCCGTTATCAAAATACACCCAAAAAACATAATTTTTTGGTACCAGTTGTTGGAAAGGACACTCATACAATTTCTGTTCATTGTAGATCCTCGAAATTTTTGCAGCGTTTTCTTAAGATGATGTTCTTGGGGCGCTTTCAAACATTTTTTTCGATATAATTGTCCGTTCCCGTTATCTAAAGGTTCAAAGTTACCATACTTATGGACGTAAAATGAGCACATAGTATACGGTATGAGGCATATATATAGTTTTAACTGTCGTAATGAACACCTGGTAAGGATTGTATGGTGATTGCAATGGCTTAGAAGTCATCAAACTACGAGGATAAGTCATTTATTATCTACAATTTAGTTATGTTTTTGTTTATTTTGGTGGTACTGTCGTTTTACGTTGATGAGTCATGCTTTGTTTATTTGTTGTTATATCATTGCAATTTTCAAGCTGCTAGGTTAGTTACGCTATCGCTGCCGTGCTGTTAATCATGGCTGCTCCGCTGTCTATTTGCATCAAAGAAGAGCAACGTTCATTGATCCGTTTTTGTGATCGGAAGGCGTATTAGGGGCCGAAATTCATCGAAGACTTCCCGTACACTACGGGAACAGTGTTTTGCACAACGGAGTGTCTACGAGTGGATTGAAAAATTCCAAAATGGTCGCACGCGTTTACCGCCACAAATGAAAAAACCATTGAGCGATCAAGTGAATTGATTCTCTTAGACGGGGACATAGTCTGCAAATTAATCACGGTTCCGCCTACAAAATCATCCACAACATATTTGTGTTTCATAAAGTTTGTGCAAGATGGGTCCCAAAACAACTCACATAGTTGCAGAAACAAACGCGGTTGGACATCTGCTAAAAACATTTGGATCGCTATGGTAACAAAGGGGACCATTTCTTAGACAGGATCATTACTGGTGACGAAACATGGATTCATCATTACGAGCCGGGGAGTAAACGGCAGAGTATGGAATGGAAACATCCAAATTCGCCGTGCAAAAAGAAGTCCAAGACCCAACCGTCCGCAGGAAAACTGATGCTTACGGTTTTTTGGAACGTACAAGGTCCAGTACAGGAGCATTGTGGGGAAAGGGGCACAACAATAAACAGTGTACGTTACAGTGAGATGTTTACTGCCAGGCTAAAGCCTGCAATTCGAACCAAACGCTGAGGACTGCTGTCAAGAGGTGTTGTGTTGTTGCACGACAATGCCCGTCCGAACACTGCTGCCCACACTGCTGAAACGCTCCAGAAACTCAAATTTGAAGTACTGGATCATCCTCCGTATAGTCCCGGTCTTGCCCCTTCTCTCACTTGTTTGGGCCACTCAAACAGGCGCTAAGGGGCCGTCTATTTGCCTCGGACGATGCAGTGAAAGAAGCGGTGCATTCCTGGCTCGCAGCTCAACCGAGAACCTTCTTTTATGAGGGCATCGGGAAGCTTGTACAACTATGGACCAAGTGCGTTGAAACGCAAGGAGAATATGTCGAAAAATGATATTCCTCTAAGTTTCTCATTTGATTACAATAAAATTTTATAACTACTTTGCGGATAGTAATTGACTTACCCTCGTATGTTTTTAGTCACCAATAAAACCCACGACGCTGTGTCTCTGTGTAATGGAAACTTTACGCCTACAAATACTTGCCCAAAAATTGTACTGCAGTGACAAAAATGGACTAAAAAGAAATTATAATGAATGCCAAAAATTACGTATAACTGGAAAGACTGCAAGTTCAATAAAATATTTCTCGTAACGTTTGTACTCTTCTAAGATACAGATCTTAAGCTTTTCGATGAACTGCGATGACTGAGAAATGTATACAGAATAAATGTAAAGCAAATGATCTTGCATTAATATTATATTATGCGTACTTCTTTGTTGTTTATATGTGTTAAAGCATAAAAATGTCTCGAAATATATAAATAAACTGTCAAAGCTTCACTGACGTATAGAATTCGTTTTATATAAGAAGCACACCCTGATGTAGCATTGAAAAAAGGGGAACCAGCGGAAAAATGATATTGTCGGAGCACAAGACCATTTTTTCCTTGGTTATCATTATTCTTAGAGCTTTCCTTCGATATTAAGAAACTAAAGTGTCCCCCAAATAGTCTTGTTAACAACTTGACCGCTTAGTTATGGTGATAAATGATCCCATGATACATGAATATGTAAATATGGGGCTCATTTATTTGACTTTTGGCAAGTCATTGCATTTACTGAGTTTCGACAGATCGTGAGGAATATCACGGGCTGTACCTACTACCCTATGTCGTGCAATAAGTCGCACAGAAATAGTAAGACAAAGGAATGCGAACTGTGAATTCTTAGTCACTATTGACACATGAGAAGAGTGGAGATTGTGATAACACACCCTGCGTAATGACGTCATGGGATCCCTAGCCAATGACAATGCAGAGTGAAGTAACGGTTCGCGAAGATTAGTGCGGTCCCCTGCAGGCGCAGTGAAAGCCGCTGTTACACTGTTTCACCTCATTGTGTGTGTGGTGCTTGTGCTGGCGTCGTTTAGTGTCTGCAGAAATGGGAAGACCAGGAAAGACCGACGGAGAGGCCCGGGGTACCAGCGGAGCACCCATGGTTTCCGATGTTATCGAACTTACGCGGATACAGGTAAGAGCAACGCAGAAGACCCTAGCGTTCATCATTAAAGTGAACAGGTTGTCTTTTAACTGTAATTAAACTATATTAGGTAGTTTATAATATTAGAAGGCAAGATCATTTGATGTGAAAGAGTTTATTTCATGACCAGTTTCAACAGTAGCTAGCTGTCTTTTCATATTCTCAGGTCTCCCAGAAATTTAATTACGCATCAGTCTCGTCGATATAATGAAAACATGCTCCCATTATAATGATACAGCTCTACACTGGTTTGTCACATGTATAAAACTTGCTAAATGGAATACATAATAATTGGATAGTTTATTTAACAAGTTTTATGTGTTTGAAAAACCATTGTGGAACTGTATTATTTAACTGAAGCGCGTTCTCAGTACACCGACAGGACAGGTATGTAATTATGAGGAGACTGATGTGTAATTACATTTTTTAGGTGATCTGAGAATTCAAGCATGACTCCTAATTATGGTCGAAACGGGCCGTGAAATGAACTATTTCACATAAAACGATCTTGGCTCCTAATGTTATAACTTACAACATTATATCGGCCCAACAACATGTATAAATTATACATAACAGATAATACTGATTCTAAAACAGACTTTTCATTTTAATGGTTGTTTCTTTATGGGGCTTGCAAAAGCTAATACACTGATCAGTGAAGTCTTAACAGTTTTAAATCTTAAGATAGATGAAAATTATTTCTGGAACATCAACATTCAGAGAATTTAAACGACGCTATGTTCAGCACCGGACTACTCAAGAGTGTTATTGACTCTGAAATAGGAAAGATTGTTTCTTTCATTTATTCGCGTTGTTTCGTATTCTGCGCTATGTAGGTGAATATTCCAATACTTTTATTATCGGTCAACGAAAGAAGTAGCAAAAGTGTTCGCGGTATGAGCTTGTGAATTTCTGTGTTCTCAAACGTCTGGAGATTCCGTGAATGCAATCCTAAATCTGTTTACCAGTATTTCATCCATAACATAAGGAGATGTTCGGTGTTGGTAAGACGTTAGACTTGCATTCGCGAGGGCTCCCAGCCACACAGATTTACATTTTCCGCGATTTCCCTAATCACAGCCGGCACCCTATCTCTAATGACCTTATCGTCAACGGTATATTAAATCCTTATCTTCCTGATTATTTTAGAAGGTCACACGAATTCCAAGAAAGTGGGTAAATATATATAAAATATATATTGAGTACACGAATGATCTAACGTTTGTTTGTGCAGTAGAAAGTTGCCAGAGACTTGTTGAATAATACGGAATGGTAGACGCTAGAAAAAAAAAAAGACTTGTCTTGCTTAGTATAGAACTTTCAAGTATGTTTACTGTATGCACATAGAAGTAACCATCAGCTTGCACAGACGCCTGTACATATTGTTCCCATATTCTACTCGTGAATATTCGATACAATATGAAACACATTACGTTGCACAATAGACAGTGATATACACAGCCGGTTTACAAATTACGTATCTAGCGGTGAAGTCTTCCTAAATTTCTTTGATATCTCTCCATGTACTAGTCGTGTGAGGTACTCAACAGAATCATTAAAATTAATTTACAAGATCTTTGTTCTTCTTACTTGGTGAGACGGGCTGAACTGCTGCAAATATCGTCATTTAAAAGGTAAGCGTTAGTCTATATTTTGAAAAAAGAATTTTGAAAGATTGGAGTGAAGTTAGACTGGAGTACGTAGAACGGAACAACGCAATGAACTTAGATTTATGAATCACGAATATCATAATAAACGTATTATTAATGCATCAAAGGAAGAGTGCAGTATTCGATGTAACACGTTCGTATGATTTAATTTTTATGTTCCATGTTTTAGTTTACAGGTATAATCTCAAAATCATCAGTTTTAAACTGATTTGATAATATCACTAATATTTCCAATTATTACGATTATTGTTTGCATGAAAAGGGCTAATGTTTTAAATAATATTACCTATTTCTCCATCAAAAATTGGCATCAGTTTTTCAGAGCAGTCCGTTTCTATTACAAGAAAATGTTGCTTTCGGCTCTGATTCCAGTTGTGTCGTGTATCACTGTAGCGCCTCTCTGCCGCTTTACAGAATCTGTGAAGCGATGAAAGAGATACCATAAGTGGACTTTGTGGCTATGAAGAAGACTTGATGCAAAGTAATTTCTTTCTCACGCTCGTACCCGCCCTCATGAAACGGTAGCTGCCTAGTACAGTGGAAATAATGGGTTCGACTCCTGTCTCCAGCGTGGCGATAGAGTATGAATGGTACATTACTCTGTACCTTCTGTGACTTATTGCGGTATAATTATTAACCTACTCTTCAAATTAGATATAAAATGCTTGTATAAAACAAGAAAATTCATTGTGGTAGTTAAATACTGTGTGTGAAGAATATATTTGAAGGTGACCGAATGTTAAGTATTTCATTACTGACGTGCTGGCTGTATAGAAAGAAAACCATACAGTTGTTTACGAGGACTGATGGTTCAAATGGCTCTGAGCACTATGGGACTTAACATCTGAGGTCATCAGTCCCCTAGACTTAGAACTACTTAAACCTAACTAACCTAAGGACATCACACACATCCACGCCAGGTGTAGGATTCGAACCTGCGACCGTAGCAGCAACGCAGTGCCGGACTGAAGCGCCTAGAACCGCTCGGCCACAACGGCCGGCTTACGAGGACTGAGCGGCGACTGTTTTGATAACTTTGATGCCCAACGAGTGGAGATGAATGGGAGTGGAATAATGAAGAGCCGAAATCGGTTCTTACGAAAGTTACCTTTGTGTTGCCTAAAGTAAATAAATTTTGAACAACATAATACATTAACTGATCCTCCGGATTATCAAATGGTTCAAATGGCTCTGAGCACTATGGGACCTAACTTCTAAGGTCATCAGTCCCCTAGATCTTAGAACTACTTAAACCTAACTAACTTAAGGATATCACACACATCCATGCCCGAGGCAGGATTCGAACTTGCGACCGTAGCGTCGGATTATCGACACTGCTGCCCTGATGAAAGAACGCGAATGTGTGCTTAGAAGACAAGATAATTTGGAACCGTGTTGAAGTCAGAGATAGAATTTATGAAAATCAACTGCGGACTTTATCATTGAGTTCTAGACACACGTTATATGTGATGTTTAATTCTATTTAGTCGATATTATCATCTCCCAAAATATTTACCATTCCTCCTTAAACAGCCTGTGTATGAGAGAGGGAGCGTCTTAAAACATCAGTAGCTTTTATTTTGCAATTAAGTTTGCCCCGGTAATTACTTCCTAAACAAGAAATATGTTTTATTAGAACAACTTTATTATCGGTAAAATATTACCTGTAGCGAAAAAAGAAGAAGTAAAATATACCGGTCGCTGCAGCTGCCGTCATTCGAAGGATTCAGTATTTCAGGTGTCGTTACTGCAACGCCGTTAATTACTTTCTGTTGGGTGAATCATACGATTGCTTCGTGACATATGGTTTCTGGATTTACACATAATTTCTGTGTTACATTTCGCTTCTTCCTGCAGGAGATATTCCCCGAGAATATGCAGATAGCATCAAAAACTTCGGTCTTCTTGCTGTCGCTAACAGTTTCAAGTTCTAGTTTTTCATAGCAATTGACTCTCAAGAATGTATACACCTTGTAGTGTTCCTACACATTATTCTGACACTTTTCCTCAAAGATACGTTAGTGAAATCCAGAGAACGCGTCAAGTATATCAAAATGATTCTGCAATAAAATTTTCTATATTTATGATGCCCGCCTCACCTCACTTTCTTAAGTTACTAGAGGTTCAGAATATTAAAGAAAAGTAATACATACGCATTCACGACTTTTTGTTACTTCATATCAAACCAAAGAGTTGTTTATACTGTATGTAGACTTGACAGGCAAAAGCTGAATACGTCAGCCAAGAGAGCTACAGCGCTGACTACAAACCAACAGTAGAGGCATCAGCCAGACGACGGACCTTACATGAGACCTCTTCCCTCGTGACCAGCTTACTTAAGCGATGCCAAGATGCTGATCAGAAAAGTGACTTTTATCATTAACATGAAATATATTAATATATTTAAAAAATCTGCTATCATTTATCACTTTTTAATCACTTCATTTTTAAACAAATGTATAAACATTTTTAAGTATATACAGATTATAATTTTATTTAGTGTCCCACCACTTTCTAGGTAAACTCATGTGACTGCACTGTTAATATGTAAAATTAGGCATTTTACATATTTTACGAATTGTCGATACGGTCACGTACCTTTAAGAATTTTATTGGCAGTGAGAACGGTCGAGGAGTCTACTTATACACTCATGTTCGGTACTTGTATTGAATAATCAGGATGAAATATTAGTGGTTCATCACCAAATATGAATCTTTG
Organism: Schistocerca serialis cubense; assembly: GCF_023864345.2. Classification (NCBI taxonomy): domain Eukaryota; kingdom Metazoa; phylum Arthropoda; class Insecta; order Orthoptera; family Acrididae; genus Schistocerca; species Schistocerca serialis. Next base: position 327,646,245 of record NC_064641.1, on the reverse strand, counting down.
AACCATTGTTTCACATAATTGGTCGGATCTCCGATGCCGTCGTCCTGCAGGTCCTACACGAGGCACAGATTTGATGATGGCGAAGACATGCGGCGTCCCGCAATTTCTAAATATTGTAATGCAAGAATAGTATTAATATTTTGCGAATATGAACACATCTGTACACACAAACAAACGCAGAAAAGAAGTATAGCACTACATAATCTCAATTTGAAGTTGTTGATATGTGTTGCTGCAGTTGTTGAAACTCTTCAGGGCTATGAATAATATAATGACGCTCAATTTACGATCCAACCCGACGGGCAGCTGGTTTAGACCCGCTGTCGGTCAGATGGTACTCATTGACGAATGGCAACACTGCATAAATTTCTGCGTTTGTTTGTGTGTACAGATGTGTTCATATTCGCTCTTTTAGATTGTTACTGTAATGCGTGGTAATGGTCTCTAGCGGTGATGGGTGAACCCTCAACCCATACTGAAGCGGCAGTATAAGGTTGAACTCCGAATGCTGCTACAAGATATGTCGTCGTGTACCGCTGCTTGAGCCCAGGTGCTGGAACTACGCGTAACAGATGACGACTATTAGGTGGAGGTATTAGGGTTTGTACATCGCACCCTGCAACACATGCCATCACCGTAAGTGGCGCATTGAACAATATTTTTCGGAAGTCTTGGGTACATTCGCTATGTGTGCTCATACTACCGATGCCCTTGGAGCTCTGGACGTGTGTGTCTGTGTGTGTGTGTGTGTGTAATGTATTCATTAGATGATAGTAGTGATGATCCAGCCTCTCAATACACCTTATCACCACCACACTGCGAGTAATGAACAGTTGTTTTCCGATGTGCTGTATACATTTGCGAACTTACATGTTATTGATTTCTGCATACTATTACTTATAAGGTCCTTGGAGATCTGGCTGAGTGTGTGTATGATGTATCTTCAGAAGATGATGGTCATCATCATCCAGCCCTCCCCCCCCCCCCCCCCAAACTCCTCATCAATGTCAGTAACGGATAATTTTTCTTCGCAATTGCTGCATAAATTCATGATCTAAAATTGCGGATTTCTATGTATTAAGGTGAGAAATTGTAAGGGTTTCTATTTTTCATGTAAGGTTTTTCATAAGTGGTTGTGATTATTCAGACAACTCACACAACCCATACATTCAAAAATTTATTAAAAAGCGTGATAAAATAAGGCACTCTTAACACTATGCTGAATTATTATGTTATTCAATAATAACACAGTGGCATAAATTTAAAATCCTTTCTGAAAACTCCGTTTCGTACCTTTATAATTGTGCACTGTCTGAGTACATTTCTTTTTTACCTTTGTTTTTGTGCACTGTCTGAGGACAATCCCTGTGCAACATCTGGCAATATTCATCACGTACACATCCCCTATCCCCTGATCCCTCCATTAAATTTTTTTAATGTCTTTCTACCCGTTTCTACTCACAGCACCTAAACCTTCTCGAAAGTTACTGATGTGGTAGTTACGGAAGTGCAGCATGAAGCTCATCGAGGCATCCAAGACTTTGAAGTTACCCAGCGCGTTTCTTATTATGTTCTCGTAGTCAGTTGTAGTTGTCGAGGAAGTCGTCAATAACGTCTTTAAAAGGTATCCGAGCTGATCATTCATTCTGTCTTCAGAAGTTTCGTCTCTGATTGGATTGCGAATGTCAGAGTCGACGAAGATTCCTTCTTTCAACTTAGCTTCTAATAGCGTTCCACATACTTGAAAGTGTCACCATTTTTGACAGCGCTTTAATTTATTCTTTCATATGGCTAGTGTTATATGATCTGAAGACAGGAGTGTTTTTTTAAGGACCTCCATAAAGAAACGAATACCTAGTAAGTTTTCCCCTCCAGCCTATGGCGTTCTACTTCAACAGATTTTCTGAGACCGTTGCTTGTCCTTGCACGACTGTCCCATTCGCACAGGAGGCAGGGGTACTCGGTACAATCAATCAGTTGACCAAGGATGCTGGAGAGTAGTTGGAAGCCACCTCGCAAATAATATTTGTGTTATCCTGAGGTGACAAAAGTCATGGGATATCGATATGCACAATACTGATGGCGGGGCTGTTATTTTTACTCAGATGTTTCATGTGAAATGGTTTGAACGCGGAATGGTAATTGGAGCTAGACGCATGAAAAAATCCACGTCATAAATCATTATTCATTATTCCGAGACCCACAGTGTCTAGAGTGTGCCGAGAACATCAAACGTCAGGTATTGCCACATACCACGGACAACGCAGTGGGTGCCGGCCTGCTCTTAACAACCGACAGCAGTAGCGGTTGCGTACGGTTGTCAGTGCTGGGAGACAAGCAACAGTGGGTGAAATAACCTCTAGAATGAATGTGAGAGGTATGACGAGCGTATCCATTACGACAGTGCGGCGAAATTTGACGTTAATGGGCTATGGAAGCAAACGACCGACGCAAATGCCTTTGCTAACAGCACGAAATCGCCTGCAGCGTTTCTCCTGGGCTCGTGACCGCATCAGTTTGACCCTAGACGACTGGAAAACTGTGGGCTGGTCAGATAAGTCCCAATTCCATTTAATAAGAGGTGACGGTAGGATTCGAGTGTGGCGCAGATACCATCAAGCTATGGACCCAAGTTGTCAACAAGGAACGGTGCAAGCTGGTGGTGGCTCCTTAATAGTGTGGACTTCGTTTACATGAACAGTGCCAACTGAACCGACCATTGACTAGAAATGGTTATGTTAGGATACTTGAAGACCATTGGCAGCCATTCATGGGCTTCATGACAATGTGCCTTGTTATTGGACCACAACTATTCGTTATTGGTTTGAAGAATGTTCTGGACAGTTCGAGCGAATGATTTGGCCACCCAGATCGCCCGACATGAAGCCTATCGAACGTTTATGGTACATAAGCGAGAGGTCAGTTCGTGCGCAAAATCCTGCACTGGCAACACTTCCACAGTTATGGACAGCTATAGGGGCAGCATAGCTCAGTATTTCTGCAACTGACTTCCAACGACTTGTTGAGTCCCTGCCATCTCGAGTTGCTGAACAACACGGAGCAAAAGATGATCTGACACGACGTTATGAGACATACAGTGACTTCCTCACTTCAGTAGACTGCGTTCCAAAACAATCTTGTGTAATTTTAACGATTTAAAAGTTGGCATTAAAATAATGCGCAGAAGTTCTCAACTGGTATCAAAAACCTCATGTGATTGGCCATTTTAAGACTTTATGTTGAGAAGCCCCCACATGCCTTGCTCATACTGTGGCATCAAGCAGTGAGGCCTGCAAGATGAGTGGTCTGCCAAGCGAGTGGATTCAATCTTATCTGTCTAGTAACATGGACTCCAGTACTCACAATAAAATTACAAATTATCCTCCTGTATGAATAATGCACAACGGAAACGCGCATCTGACTATCAGCAATTTACAGAATTCTGACTGTTCACTACGCACTGGCGATACCGCATTTTCTTTTTTTTTTTTTTTTTAACGGCTTTTATCAACATATGTCCATCGCACTGAATATGAGTGGTGCACACATTATAAATTTTGGATATCTTGACAACAAGCAATTCGAACGAAATGCCCACCAATCTTTTTCTTTTCACTATCTTATTTATTCCGATAAATTCTGTAACCTACAACAATAACACATGAGAAATTCCGCCCAGTGGGCATGGCTTTACATTGGTGAATCTCTATCTTATGGTCTCGTAATTATTTAACGCAACAGTGCACTTTCTGGATAGGGTGGTGGATCTTTTATTATTTCTCACACTTCGACTCTCACAATCGTCATCACGAAACTTTCCTCCAGACCGAGCAGTACAAAAGGAACACGCATAACCCGTTACCTCTGAAACTACCTTGCTACTCTCCCATGCAAACCACAAATACTTAAATTACATGACATACACCACACTACAACATGAAATACAACACAAGGAATAGTCACAACATTATCACTTTCAGCTTTCCCACTTCAATTAATATTTATCCCAGTTTCACACGACACTGCCCCACTTCGTAATTCTACTTTCCCACTATGAACTCTGGAGATATATGCACGTATTCCTGTGCAATGCAAGCCAAGTGGCGTTGCTGGATAGACGGCTGACTCACCTTGTTTCTCTCACAGAGTGTTGTAGTTTGAATCAAGTGTCACACGGAAACATATCTCGCAAAGTAATATTAAGAACATATTCATCACACACACGAGTCCTCAAATGATACCATGGACGAGTACTTCACTTTATCCTTTGTCTCATACACAGATTGAGACTCACACAGTACTCACCACGTGGAAGTACTCGTCTCTAATTTCAAGTCCTGCACACGCCATTTCTTAAATATTTCAACTTATAGTACACACGCTAGTAATTCAGCTTAACTTAAGCACTCGGAAGTATTTCAACTTATTGCTACACGTGGTTTCATTGTGACCGTTGGTCACTTCTGAAGATTACTACGATCCCCTTAATATTACCTGCCTGACATTTAATTCTCCCCACAAAAGTTCCTGAAATAGAGAAATTATTATTTCAAACTACTCTTAAATATTCCACATGCATACCATGTCTCCACTCTTTTGTCTTTACGGAGCACAACTAAGACAGGTCTTAACAGCACAAGATCCAGCGGCAGAGTGCTGAAACATGGCCGTTCTTCAGGATCTCTCGCACCTCTGTCGAAGTGGGGGAGCACCTTGCTACCGTATTGGTCAGCCACATTTCAGGCGCTCAAAGCTCAGGTAAATTTCATCTCTTTGGTCCCACCAAAGGTGGCCAAAGGATCGTCTCAAAGATGATCATATATTCACATTCACTATCTGTGGTTAGCAGACGACCATACATTCATTCATTTCACAGATCTCACCAAACTGGATGTAGGGATTTATTTTGTGGGAGTGCACATATGATAAATTAAATAAATAAATTGTCATTCCTTCCTACACTGGTATCCGGCTTTGCTGTATTAATTGAAATTGAGTTATTTTACAAAAAAAAAATGTGTTGCTCTGACAAAAATAATGAAGTATGTTGTACCTACTTTCAATGTCGGGCGGTACTGTACCCTTTCACCACCGGCTACCCATGCAGAAAAAAATGGCATGGTACTATCCTTGCAATGTGAGGGTAGATCCGAACATTTTTTTAAGAAAACTGTATTAGAACAAACGCAGCAAGTCATCAAAATAACCAGGAGGAGACCTTAGCCCCTGGTGACCTCAAATAGATGGCCAAGTGCTGTTACTTTACCAAATTATTGACACAGTTGTTGTATTATTGTACTCTCCACAATCCGGAGTAACGTACACATACAAATTTACAACAATCCACATGACAAATAAAACATTACATCATACCAATAAAAAATAATGTTGAGGTAAAAATTTGCTTAGTTACTGGGATCTTCGTTATTTTTATGAGTAATCCAAGCTTTCACTAATTCTATGACAAATAAAAAAATACTAATTGTACTCATGAAATTTTAAATAGCTCACCGTCCAAACACAGAACAAGTAATCTGACATTCATAAATTGCATTGTAATAATCTTTACACGGCAATGTCTAAATACAAAACAAAATCAACAAAAGAAAAAAATTGCGTACACTAGTTACACGTAGAAGTCAGGCTCCATATCAGTACTCTAAAATATACATCAAACCTACAGAGAAATAAAACTGAGAAGAAAAACAATGAAATATACCACAAGTTACATACTGGTTACGTAATATAGTCAACCTAAGACATCATGTCATACTTCGTTAACTATCATCACTTAAGCAATTGCCACCACTACTCGACTGTGAGTTTAACCTTATCCTTGTCCACCAGTACAAATACCTGCTGCTGAGCCAGTCAGTCCATCAACTTTGATCAATAGACGCAGTAAATAGTTTAGCAATAAGTGCTTGAATCCACCAGTAGCTCTCGTATCTTACTCTACTGCTCATTTCCCTGTTGTTACACATTTGGACGACAAGAACTTGCATTTCGACTAGCCTTCGTTACACTTTAATGTGAAATATCACCACTGTGATAATAAAAATAAGTGGCCTCAGTCAACACACCAACAAGATCGTTACTGTCCACGACATCAAAATGCATCAATTAATTCCGATATTTGTTGTGCAATGCAAACTCTTGTCCGCTGTGACAACCTTACTGACCTATGCAACAAGAGCCGCTACGTTAGTATTACGCCACTGTCTAATAATTAAAGCATCATTGTACCAAATTTTCTAATAAACATGCTACGTGAACTGGTAGCCCAGAACAAACAAAAAAAACACTATTCTAAACACAAATGTTAATGAAATACAATTACACTTGCTGTCCCTTCAGGAATGAAACATATAAAAAAAATTTACACAATTACAAGTACAAATACATTATTCCCTATCTTGCGAGTCACATGGAATCATTTCATTCTGTGATTTTCTTGGGGTCAAAAAAGTTGCTGACAGGTTCCCCAGAAACACTGTCTCGGTGTCAAAGCTCTCCCATGGTTACCCGGACGAAAGTCTTTAAGTCACTCAAATCGGCATTTTGAACACGCACTGAACAGTAAACTGTATCTCACATTAAACACAAATGTCATAGTCAGTCTCAGAGTACCATCCACACGAATCTGGTCGTCCAGAAATGGCCCTACAACTACTATTACCCACGGTTCTGTCCTTTCAGTTCATGGTGTAATTAAAAGTCGTAAGTTCCAACAAACAGCACTTCTTCACGCACCAATTAAAGAAATGTCTCCTACTACAAATGCAAATGTCAATGTCCCACTTTAGTTTCTTGCGTTCATACAATGATTAGTCACCAAACGACAACTGTCCTCTTTAAGTATACCAAACGTCCCACATGCAACTCACAAAGCACACTTAACAAGTCACTGCCAAAAGTTTATGGATCCAACTGTTCAGTGGTCAAGACAAAACAAAACAATCGTCCTGTCTGCTAAAGACAAAGTCTTTTCCACCACTCACAATGTGGGAACACCAGTCCTTCACTTTCCACCTTATGGAAACATACGAGCAGTTGTCTTGTTTCACGGCTCCACAGTCCAGTACTAGTTAATAGTTGCTGGTAAAAAATGCCCGCCGGACTCTGCCACGCGTCGTTCATTCTGCCGTCGCGCCTCAGTGCGAGCCGTTAAGCAGAAAAAAACCACCCACTGTTGCCTCTGCAGGATACTTTCCCCAGTCGTAAGGGTGGTGGAACTTATGAATGGCAGCCAGTGGTAGGTGCGTGTCGCCCCAGGCCATTGACCTACTGTAGCGGGCGCGTGGAGTGTACCCCGACCGGCAGTGGAGTGGGGAGCGCCGCGGCTGTGTCGCCTCTCCCATGGCGAAGTCGGCTTGGCCACCTTCATTTTTTTGCGGTAGGGTGTGTTCCGCGTAGCACCTCAACGCTACGACACCCAATCAGTCAGACCCTTCCGTGCATCTCGCAACATTACAGACAAAAGGATATTCTTACAGTATTTAAATACTCATTGATTACATATATGATCTATTAGATACATTGGTAATAAAAGAATCTTTGTTCTAAAATCATAAAATCATACACCCTAGTTTTCTACACACACAACATCAACATTTATCTCTTATCTATATACAGCTCACACTTGTGCTATTGATTGTACCTGTTGTCCCTCATACAAAACATGAAAGCGTAAAAAAAAAAAGGAATAAGAAACAATCTATACAACTCATAATTACAATATAAAATAGTAGACTATCACAGTGAAAATATTAGAAACTGTTGATTCTAAAGCTACAATATACAATGAGCCTTTGTGCTTGTGTCAGAATGAAATTAATACCCGTTGAAAGTGTTCTAACAAAAAAATAAGAAATAATCTACACAGCTCTCAATTACCTACTACATGTTATTAAATAGTAAACTACTTTAACATCCTAACACAATAAACATTTTAGAAACTGATGACTCTAAATCTACAACATACAATGCACCTTTGTGCTTGTGACAGACTGAAATTAGTATCTCTTTATATATTTTACCTTTTTATTATATATATCAATATTTCTAGGACATGTATGTACCATCCACATGATGTCAGATCCTGACCTGCCATCGAGGTTCATCCAAATCAAACAATAACACAATAATGTTTCAGTTATGGATCGGTAGCATCCCCTTTACAGGAGTGTGCGCATTGATCACACTACTCTATGACTCTCACTCACCAGACATCACATTTTCCTTCTCATTCAATCAATTAATACACTAATAGAATGGGTCTAGAAGTCAGCTAACCTAAACACCACCACAGTCACGACAACATACCATACCTTTGCTCCCTTGTACTCAACCACATAACACATGAAGCTGTTTCGGAGATAGCATTCCCGTCTCCGAATTCGTCCTTTCACTCTGGCACCTCTCTCCATCGGCTTACCTCTGCATTCACTTTACCGATTATTGATCCTGCTAAATATCAACTTAGAATTGCGACATTTCATCTAAGAACAAAAAATACACAAATTATTCATCCTGCAAAATAACTTTACACATTCTTGGCACCGTTTTGATTAGTTATACTGGTACCAGGCTTCAACAACAACAACAACAAAAAATATTTTTTTTCATATAGCAAATGTTATGGTAAGAATTAGATTTACACTTATATTACATCTTACGTCAGTATTCCACAACGTTCACCATCTGGATCTCATACTCCCTTTATGTCCTTTCACGTTGTGCAGTTGTCCTCATCTCGTCATTCGTATTTCGGCTCTCCGTCCGTCGATTACTCCATCATTTCCTGGTCTTCCTTCGCCATTCGCATCAATCTCGATTGCAGCATACACAGGCCTCTCTGTAACATACCTCTAAGACATCTCCACATTATTAGTTCTACTCACCTTTATTTACCACTGTTTCATCACGTCGAATCTCTCTTTATTAATCACACTGCTTCACGTCGCTTCTCTCCTTAAATATCACCTTTATCAACTACTATTTATCACGTCGCTTCTCTCACTATCTACCATCTTTATCCTCTCATTACTCATCACGTCGTTTCTGCTTGATCCTTATTCATATGACAAAAAATACGTACATACACCACTCTGTCGACTCCTGTTCATGGCTCATTCGACCAGTCTATTCCGTCATACTTCCTGACATCCCGCCTGAAAATTCTTATGTTCGATTTGACCCTGCACAACGTTACACACCACAAATAAATACACTGACTATCTACCATAAATTGCCTACTTTAGATCTATCCTTAACTTTTCCATAATTTGATGTTAGAAATGTGATGAAGCCCACGAGATTGTTTTCCCTTGATCGTCTCAATGAGTACAGCATTTTCATGGACAATCCGCCTCACTCTGAGTGGACCACTATACACCGTAAAGAATTTGCTAGTTAGGAATCTGTGCTTCTTTGATAATCGATGAGTTTTAATTAGAACCTTGTCTCCTACTACCAAGGTGGCCAAAGGATCGTCTCAAAGATGATCATATATTCACATTCACTATCTGCAGTTAGCAGACGACCATACATTCATTTCACAGATCTCACCAAACTGGATGTAGGGATTTATTTTGTGGGAGTGCACATATGATAAATTAAATAAATAAATTGTCATTCCTTCCTACACTGGTATCCGGCTTTGCTGTATTAATTGAAATTGAGTTACTTTACCAAAAAAAAAAAAAAAAAAAAGTGTTGCTCTGACAAAAATAATAAAGTATGTTGTACCTATTTTCAATGTCGGGCGGTACTGTACCCTTTCAATGTAAAATTCAAAAACACACTAGAAGCACTTTTAGTTTGCATAAAAAAGTTATGAATTATACCAGACGAGGTCTTTGGGAATCGAGACCAGTGTGTGTATGATGTATCATGAGATATTCATGAAGATGATCCAGCTCCCATGAACACCACATTGTGAGCAATAAAACATTTTGTTTCGGAAGTGCTACACACATTTGTGATATTCTGTGTGCTATCACAGATGAGGTCTTTGGAGATCTGTACGAGTGTGTCGCTGACATTATCATCAAATGATGAAAATGACTAGGGGGTTTTCACGACATCTTGGAGATTAGATCACTTGTATTTCTAAACACTTCATATCTCTGTTCTTATTACAGTATTTTCCTAATCCTTCCATGCAATTCGCGTTAACTCTACTGAGGTATGGCCAGATTACTCTCAGTTTGGAAACTGGCGTCAGATTCTATGGTTGTAATTATTTACATTTACATCAATCAATTGTTGTATGACACAATGAAGAGCCAAAGAAACTGGTACACCTGTCTAATATCGTATAGGGCCCTGCGAGCACGAAGAAGTGCCGAAACACGACGTGGCATGGGCTCGACTAATGTCTGAAGTATGAAGATACGTATATGAAGATGGTATCTGTTCTTTCGGACATGTCGAAAAGAACAGATACCATCTTCATATAGATAAGGCCGTGATCTTCTTCAGTGCGGTTGAACTCAAATTTCCCGAGCTCTTACGCGAACCGGTAGACTGACTGCCGCGATTAATGGGTATGGTGGGCAGGGCAATACAAATGTAGTGCGTGGACAGTAAGTTGGAAATGTGGGTCTGACGGGGAGCGTGCCAGAGATAAGTCCCTGCAGTCACACTATCCTTTGTGTCGGTGGCTCAGACAGAGCGTCTGCAATGTAAGCAGCTGATCCGGGGTTCGAGTCCTGGTCGGGGCACACATTGTGAACTTACCCTGTTGATATTTATCAACGTCTGTAAGTGTCTAAAGGTCTGGATTTCATTGTAATTTCAATGTCTGAAGTAGTGCTGGAGGGAATTGATATCATGAATCCTGCAGAGCTGTCCATAATTCCGTAAGAGTGCGAGGGGATGGAGGCAAGGCATTCCAGATATGCGCAATAATGTCCATGTCTGGCGAGTCTGGTGGCCAGTGGAAGTGTTTAAACACAGAAGAGTGTTTCTGGAGCCACTCTGTAGCAATTCTGGACGTGTGTCGCATTTTCCTACTGGAATTGCCCAAGGCCGTCGGAATGCACGTGTCACATGTCAGAGTCGTAGCTGGACGTATCAAGGGTCTCATAGCATACCAGCTGCACATGTCCCACACCATTACAGAACCTCCACCGGATTGAACAGTCCCATGTTGACATGCAAGGTCCATGGATTCATGAAGTTATCTCCATACCCCTACACGTCTACCTCCCGATACAATTTGAAACGAGACTCGTCCGACCTGGCGACATGTTTCCAGTCGTTAAGAATCCAATGTCGGTGTTGATGGGGCCAGGTGAGGTGTAAAGCTTTGTATGGAGCAGTCATCAAGGGTACACGAGCGTCCCACCGCTCGTGCGTCGACTGTAACACCACGTTGAAATTAACTTAAATCTTGATAACCTGCCATTGCAGCAGCAGCAACCGATCTAACAACTGCGCCAGACATTTGTTGTCTTACCTAGGCGTTTGCGACCGTAGCGCCGCATTCTGCCTGTTTAAAAATCTCTATTTGAATACGCATGCCTGTACCAGTGTCTTTGGCGCTTCAGTGTATTCTGATTGTGGATGGGCCTTAGCTGAATATACAAATATACACATACAGTGTGGTCAGAAACAGTCTGTGTAGGTTGTAAGGGTGCTGCAGAGGAGGTCGCGCTGTGAAATAATTGTAATATTTACTCCTCTCCATCAGTGACTGAGTGATACAACAACCGGTTTACCTGATTATACCGAAAATAACTGTTAAAAAGAAAATTCATTCGTCGCGCCGTTTCCGCGTTATTTAGCATTGAAGTTGGCCAACCAAGTCGTCGAGGACGCAAATTCAAACCCTTGCCAGCCCTCAAATGCGGTAATGCAAAGACATATGTGGGTCTGAGACCTACCACTTGCTCAGATGCTCATACTAGCCAAAACGTGTATTCTTCGGAAGTGACATTGTTGGGGACAGTGATCTGTCAGTGACGTAAAGTTAGGTAAACACTGTCTTGATCGCATAGTCATTTATTAAAAATATAACCGGTTTCTTCCTCTAGTAGTAGCCCATCTTCAGGTGAATGTGTATCGTTGTAATCTTGACAGTGTGTTGGGTTTAGTTATTCTGTGACATATGCAGGGTTATCAGAAACTGTAGCGCAGTTTCCGAGTTAATTAGAACAGAATTTAGCCAATCACGCCGTTGCACGCGAAAATTCAAGCGACCCGCCAGATACAATTAGTGACAGTTGTTCTCATGGCGTAGACGACAGCGCCTTTGGCTCTGGTTCCATGCTTACTACGGTCCCGTGTCAAAATTTTGTTTTGCTCTCTTGTTCGGTTTAAGGAAACCAAACGAAGTACGCGTTCGGCGACATTGTTTCTGGTAGATCGCTTGAATTTCCTAGTGCAACAGCCGATTGACTAACTTTGAAAAATGACCTTTATTATCCATTGTTAAGGCTGTCGGTGGCTCAGAAAGGAGTTCAATATGCAGTAATAAAAATTTTTGATCATTTGCCTAATAACATAAACTGTCTGGCAGGGAGCGAACAAGTTTTAAATGTAATTTATGATCGTTTACACTGGACGACTCCTAATCCATTGACGAATGTCTACTTAAAAACTCGTAACCACTAAAAGAAAATTCTGTAAACTGACTCGTTCAACATAATTTCGATAAAAGAGTCGTCCAAATGTTCTTAGGAACATGAAATCGACTAACTAACTAACTTAATGTAATTAACTGGGATACGGCTCAACGCACCGAATTTTTTCTTAACAGTTATTGCTCAGCATAACCTATCCTGCAGCACCCATACACGTTTTTACGGCTGTTATTGGCCACCGTGTATATTACTGGAAATATAATCACCTATCTCCTTACACTAATTAGAGATGAAATTGCTAATTTTAACTTAGAGGCTGTTGAGTAGTGCTATTGTTACGTTTGTAGTCTTTCTGTTCGAAGTTAGATTTACAGTCCCAGAGCACTAATGTAAATAGATCGCATTTTCTTTTATAAGGCAGGGTGTCAAAGAAGTAAAAACCCAATCGGTCTTTAATGGTTATTTAATAATTCATTTGAATAATGCTTTTCGCTCAATGTGTAGTTACGCTGCCAAGCGGAATGCTTATGAGGAATTTGGTGTGGATGTGAGTTTAATGTACCGTTGACATCAGGAAGTAAAAACCCAATCGGTCTTTAATGGTTATTTAATAATTCATTTGAATAATGCTTTTCGCTCAATGTGTAGTTACGCTGCCAAGCGGAATGCTTATGAGGAATTTGGTGTGGATGTGAGTTTAATGTACCGTTGACATCAGGACGGATGTACCGAGATTAAGCGCTACCTCCCATGGATGTGGATGTATATCTCAAGTGAGCTACGTCAGCACTCGTTAGAAATGATTTAGAAATCCTAGGGACTCGATTGATTTTTAGACACTACGACATCTAGTTCCACGGAGTTTAGTGAATCTCAGCAGAATATTATGTTCATAAATGAGTTGTACATCATCAGCTACGTAGGCTGATAACCTAAAAATGGTATCATTTTTTGTGAAATCGCTTCTGTCCCAAAGCTGTGTCTGAACATGAGATACTATAGCAAGCGAGGAGCTGGAGTCGGTAAGGTGACAGGTCACGAAAACATAACATTTGCATCAGAAAAGACAAGTTTATTCTAGCAGCAGTGGACACCGGAAGATCCTGAGGATGATCCGAGCAGAGAGGTCGAAACGTCGATCAATTTAGACTAAATATGACGCTTCCTAATAACCCAGAAGGTTTTAACTTCAGTGACAACGGCCACGAAAGCCTGCAGACTTACATAAGTTTATTTTTGAAACGGTATTCTAAGAAGATATTATGTGATTCTTTAACCCGTATTGTCTGAGAAACTGAAATGAATACAAGCAAATAAACGATACAATAAATTGAACAATTTAACTTGAGATATAAAACCACTGAGTGTCACGTCGTTTCGATGATTGTTTCAACATGAACTAAATAAAGCACAGCATGGACTGAAACAGAGAAAAACATTCCAGTTAACAATAGTTCCGTAATAATAAATCCAACATTTAGTTATCAGATCAGAACAGGTAATGAGCCGCTATAAAAATAGTGAAACAAATGGACAACGATAAAGGATGTATAAGTGGACTTTAAAGAACTACGGCCAACTGGGTTCAACAAGTAGTAAAATTAACCTTGAGTACCAAAGCGAGCGCAATTAATACTGATAAATTATAAACTGGGCTCAAACTCGATAGACAGAAATTTCAGAACATAGACAAACCTTTAGTAATGTACAGAGCTTGATTTTAAACTAAGATTACTGAGGCTAGTTCCATAAATGAGTGTACAAGTAAAATTTGAATTGTAGCTTCTCCACGTTTAATTTGTAAACTGAAACTGGAGTAAACTGAACTACTTTTCTTTATACTCGAGTGTCTTTGTTGTTGTCCGGAACAAAACAAGTCGTGTAATTACGGGAACGCTGTCTGAAAAATTGGTCGCCAAACTGAAATTTTATAACTATATTTTTAACTAACTTTGCCAAAGTAACTAGAAATCCAAGACGATAAATTAAATAAGCTATCCTATCAAACTACGTATTGTGCAGGTGCGAACAGTACTACAGTGCGAGACGTCACAATACGTGACTTACAATTCCAAAAGATAAAGTTAACAGAATAAAAAACAAACATTGAAGGAATGAATCACCAAAATGTTTCTCTGAAATCACCTGTGAATTACGTACGCAATGTGACTGAATAAATTTCCTAACACTGAATAGTATGCAAGCGATTGTAACACTGCACTGTAAAATATTAAACAGTCTGCATGTGAAATGAAATATAAATTAACTATATCTAAACTAAACTGACAATGAACTTAGAAATGCAATGCTTGACAATGAATGAGCTAACTACCCCTTGACTGTAATGCAGAATTGGTCCTAGCTCATTCTCAAATGGTTCAAATGGCTCTGAGCACTATGGGACTTAACGTCTGAGGTCATCAGTCCCCTAGAACTTGGAACTAATTAAACCTAACTAAGCTAAGGACATCACACACATTCATGCCCGAGGTCGAATTTGCGACCGTAGCGGTCGCGAGGTTTCGGACTGAAACGCCTTGAACCGCTCGGCTACACTGGCCGGCAGCTCATTTTCGTGGCTTACCTGTGGAGACGGGAAACTGGTACCGCTCGAAGTTATGAACTTAAAATATGCAGTGCAGTAACATGCAAGCTAAATAAGAAAGAAAACCTTGCACGCTGCAATGCAAGGGCTTTCAGCAATTCTAAAGAGATCGTACTTTACTTTTTAAGAAACTATGTTCCGTTCTGTGCAAAGCGACGCACGTAATTCGAAGATGTGCAAATTCTTTCGTAAGATGTCGTTGGTGGAATTTGAAGTTGCTAAAAAGTCATGTTTATGCTGATAACACAATAGGTTACAGGAGCAAAAAATGGGTCAAATGGCTCTGAGCACTATGCGACTTAACTTCTGAGGTCATCAGTCGCCTAGAACTTAGAACTAATTAAACCTAACTAACCTAAGGACATCACACACATCCATGCCCGAGGCAGGATTCGAACCTGCGACCGTAGCGGTCACGCGGTTCCAGACTGAAGCGCCTTTAACCGCACGGCCACACCGGCCGGCTGTTACAGGAGCAACTCATATAATATTCATCAGTTATCAACAGGGCACAAAGCCAATACACAGAAATAACAGTTACGCAAAAATTTGTCAGTGTAGCTTAATGTGACAAGTAGACTTCCTTCCAAGCCTAAGTTACTAAATACACAGCTTAAAAAGAGCACTGAATAGCAGCTCGTACAGTTTACACTTCAAGGTGCGCACCAAACATATCCATATGGCTCATGCATTCCACTGTTCCAGTGATTTCTGTAGATACTAAACAGCAGACGCAATACCAAGCCGTCTTTCATATAATCGGAGCGAGATGTTTCTCAGGCATGTAAACTGACGGATTAACAACACAAACTGATGTTCAATTTTGGCATTTGATTATAGTGGCCATATCTCAGATAAATTGTCGTTGGATAGCTATCATCCAGCTCGTCTGTGGTCAACGACTGATAGCGTGCTAATGAGCACCGCCGTTAAGTCGGCGCGGCAGAGCGCAAGCCTATCCCGTGGCAACGCACGAAACAGTCCGTTGCTTAGCTATAGGCAAAGAGATTACATAGCGATTTCGATTACATATCGCAAAAGCACACGGGTCAGAACTATTGCATATACTATGAGGGCAGTTCAATAAGTAATGCAACACATTTTTTTTCTGAAACAGGGGTTGTTTTATTCAGCATTGAAATACACCAGGTTATTCCCCAATCTTTTAACTACACAACACTATTTTTCAACGTAATCTCCATTCAATGCTACGGCCTTACGCCACCTTGAAATGAGGGCCTGTATGCCTGCACGGTACCATTCCACTGGTCGATGTCGGAGCCAACGTCGTACTGCATCAATAACTTCTTCATCATCCGCGTAGTGCCTCCCACGGATTGCGTCCTTCATTGGGCCAAACATATGGAAATCCGACGGTGAGAGATCGGGGCTGTAGGGTGCATGAGGAAGAACAGTCGTCTGAAGTTTTGTGAGCTCCTCTCGGGTGCGAAGACTTGTGTGAGGTCTTGCGTTGTCATGAAGAAGGAGAAGTTCGTTCAGATTTTTGTGCCTACGAACACGCTGAAGTCGTTTCTTCAATTTCTGTAGAGTAGCACAATACACTTCAGAGTTGATCGTTTGACCATGGAGAAGGACATCGAACAGAGTAACCCCTTCAGCGTCCCAGAAGACTGTAACCATGACTTTACCGGCTGAGGGTATGGCTTTAAACTTTTTCTTGGTAGGGGAGTGGGTGTGGCGCCACTCCATTGATTGCCGTTTTGTTTCAGGTTCGAAGTGATGAACCTATGTTTCATCGCCTGTAACAATCTTTGACAAGAAATTGTCACCCTCAGCCACATGACGAGCAAGCAATTCCGCACAGATGGTTCTCCTTTGCTCTTTACGGTGTTCGGTTAGACAACGAGGGACCCAGCGGGAGCAAACCTTTGAATATCCCAACTGGTGAACAATTGTGACAGCACTACCAACAGAGATGTCAAGTTGAGCACTGAGTTGTTTGATGGTGATCCGTCGATCATCTCGAACGAGTGTGTTCGCACGCTCCGCCATTGCAGGAGTCACAGCTGTGCACGGCCGGCCCGCACGCGGGACATCACACAGTCTTGCTTGATCTTGCGGCGATGATGACACACGCTTTGCCAAACGACTCACCGTGCTTTTGTCCACTGTCAGATCACCGTAGACATTCTGCAAGCGCCTATGAATATCTGAGATGCCCTGGTTTTCCGCCAAAAGAAACTCGATCACTGCTCGTTGTTTGCAACGCACATCCGTTACAGACGCCATTTTAACAGCTCCGTACAGCGCTGCCACCTGTCGGAAGTAAATGAAACTATACGAGACGAAGCGGGAATGTTTGAAAATATTCCACAAGAAATTTCCGGGTTTTTCAACCAAAATTGGCCGAGAAAAAAAATGTGTTGCATTACTTATTGAACTGCCCTCGTACTATTGCGTAGTCCTACCGGGCACACAACTTCTCCTTGGCAACCACGTTATCATTCAACCCTTTCTGAAGCCTTATAATTAGCTGTAAGTATCGTTTTTTTTTCATTTAACCCTTTGGCTGCTGCAGCCGTGCATCCATCTAGCAGGGTCGAGCCACAGAGCATAGAAAGATAGTGGGTCGAGCGCGCCGTTGAGGCCGCCTAATCCGAGTACCTGCACTAATGGCGTTCCCCAGGTCAGGACACACAAGTGCCAATAAGGCGGAGCGCGTAAACAAGTTCACAGCACCAGGTAGAAGGACTGGTGGCGAGCGTAAATACGTTCAGAGCGCACAGCGACAGGTACAGAGGCGCGCTTTAACACGTCCAGAGCAGTTAAAGGGATAATTAGCAAAATGTGATATTGACGTCATTATGGCATGTGTTACTGTTGGAATCTCCTCTGTAGCAGATAACATGGTCTCCGAAAACAACGCACTTGTGAAGCCCAGGTAGCACTGTTCGTCCAAGAGACACAAAAAGCAGTAGATACAGGCGAACATGTAGATGCCGCGTTCCTTGACTTCCGGTAGGCGTTCGATATAGTTGCGCGCCGCCGCGTAATAAAGAAAATACGAAAGTACAGAATATCAGACCAACTGAGTGACTGAATTGAAGACTTTCTAGCGAACAGAACAACGGAGAGAAGTCTTCAGGAACAAAAGTACGAGAGCATGCTAAAAAGTAAAGTATCTTAAATAAAAGAGAGTTTATTAGTGTTCTACACCTGTATTTTCATTTATACGTATTTATTTCTCAGTATAGTCTCCCAAGCGACGAACATGTTTCTCCCAATGAGACCAGTTTGTTGATACCGAGATTGCAGAATGTTTGACTTCATTGACGGAGCCACAACCTCATATCTGCTTGCACCTCTTTATCATTATCAAACAGAAGTCCTCGAAGGTGTTCTTTTAGTTCTGAAAACAGATGAAAATCGGGTGGGACTAAATCGGGACTGTATGGTGGATGATCGATAACAGCGAACACAAGGCGTCGGATTGTTGCAGATGTCACAGTATTCGTGTGTGGTCTGGAATTGCCATGTTGAAGGAGAGCGTGCTCCCTGTGTGGACGAATTCTTCGAATTTGTGCTTTCAGTTATCTGAGGATCTCGCAGTACTTTGCAGAATTTATGGTGGTGCATTCAGGCATAAATTCCAAATGCACCACACCGGCATCGCGGAACACTTTGAGCACGAACGGTCTTGCCGCAGTGGTAACACCGGTTCCCGTCAGATCATCGAAGTTAAGCGCTGTTGGGCTGGGCTAGAACTTGGGTGGGTGACGATCCGGTCTGCTTAGCGCTGTTGGCAAGCGAGGTTGACTCAGCCCTTGTGAGGCAAACTGAGGAGCTGCTTGACTGAGAAGTAGCGGCTCCAGTCTCATAAACTGACATGTGGCAGGAGAGGGTTGTACTGACTACATGCCCCTCCACACCCGCATCCAGAGACGTCTGTGGGCTGAGGATGACACGGCGACCGGTCGGCAACGTTGGGCCTTCGTGGTCTGTTCGGGCGGAGTCTTTTTTTCTTTTTTTTGTCTGCTGATGACATGGTCTTAAATATTCTTGGCGTCGGTGATCATTTGTGACGGAACTCGAGCGATGCTCTCTCGTTTTCAACGTCGGAGTAGTGAAGCCAGCTTTCATCATGTGACAAATTGTTAATATGGAACCCATCACTCTCACGCTCAGAACTCAAAAGAAATGGTTGAGAGTTGTCCAGTCTCCTCTGTTTAATATCAGGAGTGAGTATTCGAGGCGCCATGTGTGCACACAGTTTTCAGTACCGCAGTCCTGCAGTAATGGCTGTACACGCTCTCGTTATATGCCACACTTATCTGAGTGTTGTGTCTTTGCTTTCCGACGATTTTCTTTGATGAGTTCATTAACATGATTCCGACGAGCCTCGTCGGTTGCCGTACGTGGTCGTCCACTCCGAGCTGTGTCACACACGCTGTCGTTAGCACCACCATTTCCTTTATTACGAGGGCGATTAACCTAATGTCGCACATTACTGACGTCGATACAGTCGTTTCTCACGCACCAACGTAGTTACGTTACACACCACCGTGTTATATGTTACAATTCAGAGCCGCCTAGCGTCAGAGGGTTGCAACATGCGTCATCGAAGCGGGAAAGTCGACCGAGTAATACGCATGATACATCATACCTTAACCGATACTGAGAACATAACAAAAACTTCGTAAGCATTACTTTTCACCACGCCCTCGTAAATTCGGACGTGCCCCAACGGTGATTATAGGACCTTTACTTTTCGAAATATGTATAAATGACCTAGCAGACAACGCCGGAAGTTCCAAGATGCTTTTCGCAGATGATGCTGCTGTATACAGAGAAGTCTCAACGTTAGAAAACCGTAGCGGAAGTGCATGAAGATTTGCAGATGATCGACCCTTGGTGCAGGGAATGGCAATGACCCTCAACACAGGCAATGACATAGACAGAAAAACCGATTGCAGCACATTCGCTAGAGACAATTACTTCTACAAAATATCTAGGACTATGTGTACGGAGCAATTTAAAGTCGACGACCACGTGAAATTAATCACGGGTAAGGCAGATGCTAGACCGAGATTCAGTGGAAGAATCCTCAGGAAATGTAGGCCATTAACAAAGGAAGTAACCTGCAAAAACCCTCGTTCAGTCAATGCTTGAATATTGCTTGTCAGTGTGGACCGGTACCATACAGGATTGATAGACAAAATAAAAACATCGAAAGGCCAACGCGTTTCTTTACAGATTCGTATAGTACGTACGGCAGCGTCACGGATATGCTGGGTCAACTATAGTGGCCGGCGCTGCAAGAGAGGTGTTCTGCATCAAGGTGAGGTTTAGTGTTAGCGTTTCGAGAGTGTACGTTCCAAGAAGAGTCAACCAATAGACTGCTCCCTCCCACATACCCTTCGCGAAAAAACCATGAGCACAAATTTCGAGGGATTCGAGCCCATACGGAGGCTTACCAGCTATCGTTGTTCCCAAGAACTATTCGCGACTGGAACAGGAAAGAGGTGGTACACAAATTACGATCTCTCACCCACAATAAGTTTGCTTGCGGAGAATGGATGTAGATATATTAGGGTCGAATTGTTCACTGTACATTCCAGTACAAACACGCAAGCGCACTTCTACTCATTATTTTTCTTGTAGCTGATACCGAGGCGATGTCGCTGTTGTGATAGATGCGGATGAATCAAGTTGTGAGAGCAGATCAAAAATTGGCACTAAAGGTGTCTGAGCAGTCAGATTTCACGAACAGATGATTTAACTTTGTGGGTCTCAGTAACTTGGTCACGCTCTTATTTAGATGAGTTGTTTCATTTCATAAATGGGTTAAGTATTGTCATATAAATTCATCATCATTCTTTCGGCACATTATTAACGTGTGAGGATCTTAATCTGCAAATGGATGTATAAGATTCATGTTGAGGGAAAGTGCAACTTTAAAAAAAAAAAAAAATCAGTGCTACAGTGTACGCAGTGTCTTGAGGTGCTATGTATTGGTAGATGCTTTGCTTCTGCTGCACTTTTTCAATTGGAACAACAGTTTCACTTAATTTTGCTTATTGTTCTTTGCTCTCACTTCTGAAATAATGCAAAACTTCACTTATTTTTCATTCGAAAATCGAGATCGCTGTCTTCAGCTAACACATCATCTCCACTTTCACTGCTACTGTCAGTCTGAGTCGGCATCAGAAGAAATCGTTTCCAAAAGACACGCTAGAATTTCCTTTTCCCTTATTTTGCGAGAGTACATCGTGTGAAACTGGAAATACAGTAATCTGCAACTGCTATTCATGTTGCCCCTAGAGCTGCAGTGGTTTAAGGAATTACCACAATAATTATGGAAATCAATATATGTTATAAAAGTAAATGTGCAATGTGCATGCTGCTAAAACTCAGAAGCGTGTCTCCGTACGATCAAGGGAGTTATATGATGTAGTAACCCTCCGATGGAGGCGATGTGTGGGGGCCCTGTCTGCCGCTAGGCGATGCTGTACTGTGTCGCATGATTTTCTTTCCAAAATCATACGTCACACAACTATGTTAGAGATTGCATTTCTTGTATCATATCATTCTTATTTCGTATCCTGTATTGCACCATTTTGATGATTGCAGTTCACTTTGTCAATTTTATAACTGGGTTTTATTGCCGAACTCTTTCTCCTCTCCTCTCCTCTCCTCTCCTCTCCTCTCCTCTCCTCTCTACATCTACATCTACATCTATACTCCGCGAGCCACCTTACGGTGTGTGGCGGAGGGTACTTACTGTACCACTATCTGATCCCCCCTTCCCTGTTCCATTCACGAATTGTGCGTGGGAAGAACGACTGCTTGTAAGTCTCCGTATTTGCTCTAATTTCTCGGATCTTTTCGTTGTGATCATTACGCGAGATATATGTGGGTGGTAGTAATATGTTGCCCATCTCTTCCCGGAATGTTCTCTCTCGTAATTTCGATAATAAACCTCTCCGTTTTGCGTAACGCCTTTCTTGAAGTGTCCGCCACTGGAGCTTGTTCAGCATCTCCGTAACGCTCTCGCGCTGACTAAATGTCCCCATGACGAATCGCGCTGCTTTTCGCTGGATCATGTCTATCTCTTCTATTAATCCAACCTGGTAAGGGTCCCATACTGATGAGCAATACTCAAGAATCGGACGAACAAGCGTTTTGTAAGCTACTTCTTTCGTCGATGAGTCACATTTTCTTAGAATTCTTCCTATGAATCTCAACCTGGCGCCTGCTTTTCCCACTATTTGTTTTATGTGATCATTCCACTTCAGATCGCTCCGGATAGTAACTCCTAAGTATTTTACGGTCGTTACCGCTTCCAATGATTTACCACCTATGGCATAATCGTACTGGAATGGAAAGTTTCTTAGGTGTGGAGGAGAGTGCAGGAGTGCAAACCCCAAGATCGGCCAGCTAACAGATTTAGTCTACTGTCGGCATTATGTTGAATGGTTAGTGGATGAGGTTTCCATCTTAGCTGGCGATCATGTGTTACTCCGAGGTACTGCAGTTACTGCAGTTACTCCTCTCCTCTCCTCTCCGATATGCCCATACCACCTTTGCCAATCCATCTCGTTCAGTATGCTGCTGACAGCGCTCCCTCTTCCTCTGTCTTACACTTGATAAATCTCAACGACCTCTAAAAGTCACCTAAATCAGCTTCCCCCTTGAGTAACCAATGGCTCCTGAAGATCAACCCTCCTAAATTCCAGGCAGTAACTGTAGCAAAAATGACCTGTCTTCATGACTTACACTTCATCATCTATAAGCGTCCTATCCAATTAACTATTCCACTGCAGTACCTCGGAGTAACACATGATCGCCAGCTAAGATGGAAACCTCATCCACTAACCATTCAACATAATGCCGACAGTAGACTAAATCTGTTAGCTGGCCGATCTTGGGGTTTGCACTCCTGCACTCTTCTCCACACCTAAGAAACTTTCATCTGACCCATCGTATTGCCTAAGTCCTATCAATGCATCCGAATCCTTGCACTCTGCCTTACTTCCTGCATCCGTCCACCTTCTCCAGTACGCGTCCTCTATCATCTCATCAACTTCATACCCTACCTCTAAGTACCGACCAAGTATTTTAAATAGTTATCGAGTCAGTTTGCAGAAAATGGTCACAGAAAATTGCTTCTATTGCTGTAAATAATCGACACCTCCTCTCGATAATTAACCATAGTAACAATTCATGGTCATTATCGAACGAGACAGATGGCAAAACCCGTTCTCAAGCGCAATCTTGCAATATGAAAAGCTAAGAGCGAGTTACCATCTGCTTCGTCAACTGTAGTTGTCAAACAATGACTAACGATTACTGTATTGTATACAAAGTGTATTAAAATTGGCATACAGTTAGAGTGTTATTAATTGCTTGTAAGCAACAATTGACTTACTTGGAAATGTACTGCGTATCCTAAAATACGAGTGCATGCTGGAAAATAATGTCTCAGAATTTTTTCGGTGAAAAGTGCTAAAGGAAGCTTTATTAACATTATACATCTGTATTCTTCCTGTCTACATATTTGTCGGTCGACATAGTCAAGCTGGCGACGAACACATTTCTCCCAATGGAAGATCTGCTTATTGATGTCGATATTGAAAAGTGTTTGAAATTGTCAACGGATCCACAACTTCACCTTTCTTACACCGCTCCATCACTATCAAATGTAGCTCTTCAAGGTATTATGTACGTTTTGGGGAAGGATGAAGATAAAGTGAGTCCAAGTGCCATGAAAGATGATCGATGACCGTGAACCCAAGCCGTCAGATTGTTGCAGACGTCGCAGTACTCGCATGTGGTCTGCCGTTGTCACGTTGAAGGAGAGGGTGCTGCATGGGTTAACGTATTCGCGGTTGGAAAGTACTGTAGTTACAGCATGCTGCTTCTCACGCACGGACATTCTTATATTACACCCTGCCATCTTATACGCTGCAATTCGCAGCCCTCTAGCGGCACAGGGCTGCAAATTTATAGGCATGAGAATAAAGATATAGAATGCTAATAAAGTTAATTTGATTTAAAAAGCTTTAAGAGTTTTGACACAAAAATTCGGACGCATTAGTTTTCAGCACCCACCCGCATTAATCATCAATCAACAGTGTGACATAGCGCTTACGAGAACAATTCGGAAGTTAAGGTGCGATCGCTCACGGAATGAAAACCTCTGTGAAACTAAAAAATATTTTATTTTCAACAGTTAGCTACACTTTCTAGCCACAGCTCTACATAGTCGCGGTCCAACTTAGACATTTGTGGTAGCTTTCTGCCAACTTTCCTATAGCAGCGTCATAGAAGGCAGCCGCCTGTGTTTTCCATCAATTTTCCAAGCTGGTCTGCTGGTCGTCGTCTGTGTTAGAATTATGTTTTAATACCTAGCGGTTCATGCGAGCAGGGACTGAATATCAGATGGAACCATGTCCGGGCTGTATGGTGGGACATCAAACACTTCCCATCGAAAACGCTGCAGCAGTGGGTTCGGTGCCCCTGCAGTGTGCTGCCAAGAATTGTCATGAACAAGAAAATGCATGACAGTTATGTTTTGTTGGCTGCATCAAATCAGGCAAAATATTACGGCAGGCATCCATACTTGGCGGGAGACACTATTTTGTAGGCATCTTTACGTAATCACTGTGCGCTCAGAACTTAAAAGAGAGATGTGATGCGATCGACAGGAATATTAAAGACATTGCTCAACACATCTGTGCAAAGCTTTGCCAGATTTTCACTGTGGTTTTTATATCACGCACGATCGGACCTTACTTTCCGAACAGCACTCGTATATCTTGCGAGATATCATGAGGGGTAGGAGGGAGCTGTGCGAATGTCCTTTTTTCTGTTTTTTGATTTCCTTTTTTCAAGTGGTAATTGCAATCGAATTTTGAAATCGGTATGCATTCGGGATGTTAGCCTGTAAATTTATGAATATGTCCTTTTGTCTCCCACAAAGTCTAGTAATGTTTTGCTGTTTTCTAGCGGAAAGAGGTTCTTTGGTGTAGGGCATGGCACATATCCCAAAACACAAAAAGTTGCAAATGCAATCCCTTCATGTTCCCTGGCGTTGTCGACAAATAACTTCGATAATGTTTCATTTACGTTCTCCAACACTCAAAATAACAGACGACGTGAATTAAAAATCGATGTCATCTTACTGTCAGATGACAGAAGCGAAGGACTGGCTAATAATATCGTGTCAGATCTCCTTTTGCCCGGCGTAGTGTAACAACCCGACGTGGCATCGACTGAACAGGTCGTTGGAAGTCCCTTGCAGAAATACTAAGCCATGCTGCCTTCAGAGCCGTCCATAAGTGCGGAAGTGTTGTCGGTGCACGATGTTGTGCACGAACAGACCTCTCGATTATGGGGACACAACACTGTTTTTTGGGAACATGGAGTCAATGAATGGCTGCAAATGGTCTTCAAGTAACCGAATACCATCATTCTCAGTCAATGATCGTTTCATTTGGACCATTTAAACGCAACCCAGAACGTTATGGAACCATCATAAGTTTGCACAGTGCCTTGTTGACAGCTTAACAGCTTGGGTCCATGGATTAGTCGGGTCTGCGCCACTCTCGAACCCTACCATCAGCTCTTACCAACGGAAATGGTCGTCTAGGGTCCAACTGATATGGTCACGAGCCGAGTAGAGGCTCTGCAGGCGATGTCATGGTGTTAGCAGAGTCACTCGCGTCGGGCATCTGCTGCCACATTTCGCCGCACTGTCCTAATGAATACGTTCGTTGTACCTCCGACATTGATTTCTGCGGTTATTTCACGCAGATTTGCTTGTCTGTTAGAGCTTACAACTCTATGCAAACGCCGCTCCTCTAGGTCGTTAGATGAAGGCCGTCGGCCACTTCATTGTGCGTGGTGAGAGGTAACGCCTGAAAACTGGTATTCTCAGTACACTCTTGACACTATCGATAGTGGAATAATGAATTCCCTAGAGACTTCGGAAATGGAATTTCCCATGCGTTTAGCTCTGCCATTCCACGGCGAATTCAAAGTGTGTTAGTTCCCATCGTGCGGCCACAATCACCTCGAGAATTTTTTCACATGAATCACGTGAGTACAAATGACACACCAGCTTTTTTTTTTCTTTATTGAGTTTCGATTCCCCCCGAAGGGGGCGGGCTGGCAGTAACTTAGTACACCGCTCTTCAGCGTACAGAATTTGTTTTAAAAAGATGAAGATAATAAATAATGAAATCAGGCGATAAAATCGGAGACTTAAATGGTAAAATGGCGGAAAACCGTGGAACTTAAAACATAGAACAAAGGGTTGATGATGCTAATAAAATACATATGAAGCAGACAGGTAAAAGAATAGACAGACAATTAAAAAAACACGGCGACAGTCTGGTTTCTGTTCGCAAGAGATATAAAATTTACACCCAGCGACAGCATGGTTTCTGTTCGCAACACTTTGGAAAGACGAACGACACTGAACATTCACTTGAACACTGCACTGAAAAATTGGCACAAATTTGATATACCGCAGCCGATGGCAGATGGGGGGGGGGGAGGGGGGGGGGAGACACACCAGCATATGCACCGCCCATTTATACCTTGTGTACGCGATACTAGCACCATATGTATACGTGCATACTGCTGTCTGATGACTTTTGTCAGTGTAATACGTAACCGTTATGAGAGAGGTGCACAAGCAGGAGTGCGACTCACATTTTCCATAAAGCCACTCCGTTGTTTCTGGCTACTGTACACCGTTCTGTGGTCTGGGTCCGCAGGACAGATCAGAGGAAGAAGAAGCTGCGGCCCGCGTGGGACAGCGCGCCGCTGCGGAGAGGCCGCTGCGTCGACTCGTCCGCGTGGCGGCGTGGCTGACGCTGCTGTACCTGCTGCCGCTGGGCCCGCGAGGGGCCGCCCTCAACACTACGGACGCCAGCGGGGTCGACGACGACGTCGCGTGGACACCACTGGTCGCGCCGCTTACGTATATCATCAGTCTCGACCGGGTACGTCGTACTGCATTTGCTGCTTCGCGTTTCATTACTTTTCATTTTCCGCGAGTTAAGACAGGTGCTGATAGGTGTGAATATCACCGAACTATCGGTTTAATAAGTCACGGTTGCAAAACACAAACACGAATTCTTTATAGAAGAATGGAAAAAATTGGTAGAAACCGACCTCGGGGAAGATCAGTTAGAATTTCGGAGAAACATAGGAAGACGCGAGGCAATACTAACCCTGCCATTTATCTTAGAACATAGGTTAAGGAATTTCAAACCTACTTTTCTACCGTTTGTAGACTTAAAAAGCTTTTGAAAGTTTTGTTTGAAATACTTTCTTTGCAATTCTGAGTGTAGCCGGAGTAAAACACAGGGAGTGAAAGGCTATTTACAACTTGTGCACTAACCAGAACACAGTTATAAGAATCGCGGGGCATGAAAGGGAAGCAGTGGTTAAGAAGAGAGTCAGCGTTGTAGTCTGTCACCGATGTTATTACGTCTGTGCACTGAGCAAGCAGTGAAGGAAACAAACCAAAAGTTTGCAGTCGGAACTAAAGTTCGGGAAGAGGAAATAAAAATTTTGAGTTTTGCCGATGACATTGTAATTCTGTCAGAGACACCGAAGGACTTCAAAAAGCAGATGAACGGAAAGGAGAGTTCCTTGAAAGGAGGATGTAAGATGAATATAAACAAAAGCGAGACAATGATGATGGAATGTAGTCGAATTAAATCAGGTGATGCTGAGGGAATTAGATTAGGAAACGACACACTTTAAGTAGTAGTTGAGTTTTGATGTTTAGGCAGCATAATAACTGATGATGGTCGATGTAGGTAGGATATAAAGTGTAGACTGACAATGGCAAGGAAAGCCGTAAGTGTTAGGAAGTCTTGTCCGAAACTATTTGCATGGAGTGCAGCCTTGAATGGAACTGAAGCATGAATGATATACAGTTCGGACTAAAAGAGAATAGAACATTTAGAAATGTGCTGCTACTGAAGAATGCTGCAGATTAGATGGGCAGATCACGTGACTAGTGAGGAGGTACTGAACAGAACTGCGGAGAAACGAAATTGGTGGCATGACCTGATTAGAAGAAGGCATAGGCTGATAGAATTCATTCTGAGATATCAAGGAATCACCAGTTTAGCACTGGACGGATGAAACTGTAGAGGAAGATCACGAAATGAATACAGATAGATGTAGGTTGTAGTAGTTACTCAGAGATTAAGGGGCTTGCACAGGTGGATTAGCATGGAAAGCTGCAACAAACTAGTCCTCGTGCTGATGACTACAAAAAAAGGCAATACAGGGCTTGGACAAAAATATTAAAACTGCAGAACGGCGTCACTATGCTTAATATGGTGCAGGAAAATCGCTGGCATTCAAAGCAACTCCTTCGGTTGGATAAATTCAAGTTGTATATGGTTTTCAAGGAACTATTTTAGCATTCTTTCTGCAAAATAGGGGCAAGCTCAGGTGAAGGTGGTGTAGGTGGATAGCAGTCACATACCCTTCTCTCCAGAGCATACGGCAAAAGTGTAGTTATATTGAGATCTGGTAGTGTAGCGGCAGGAGAGATGAGAGAATTTATCTCGTACTCACAAATCCAGCCCTGGAAGATGTGAACAGGTGGCCTGTCGCCTTGGGACACAGCATCACCACTGGGGAACAAAACGTGCACTGTGGAGTGAACCTGATCAGCCAAAACGGACGCATAATCATTGGCAGTAATGCTACCTTGTAGAGTACCCATGGGCCCCCTTGGCTAATGTTAGTAAAAATTCGTGCATCCGTAAGAACAATTCACCAAGCATACAAAAGCTTCCACTGTCTTACCTTAGCGACAGATGTTGCCCTGAACCCGATAAAATTCTGGTCATAAGTAAAACGACTAAAGGAGTCGAAGGATTCTATCCAGTCACTCGCAGACTCATCTAGGGTGGCAATAGAAGACAGCAAAAGGAAACCTGGGGTTCTAAATTTCACGTTTAAGAAGTCATTCACTCAAGAGGATCGTACAAGCATACAGTTGTGTGGCTGCCGTACGGAATCCGCATGGGCGAAGCAGAAATTGCTATCCGAGCCGCAGAGAAGCAACTAAGAGAGCTGAAAACAAATAAGTCGCCGAGTCCGCATGGAGTCCTAGTTCATTTTTACGGAGAGTGCTTCGCAGCATTGGCCCCTTACTGAGTATGCATTTATCGCCAATCTCTCGTCCAGTGAAAAGTCGCAAGCGACTGGAAACAAGTGCAAGTGACTCCTGTATGCCAAAAGGGTAAAAGAAATGATCTGCAGAATTACAGACCAATACCCGTGACATCGGTTTTTGGCAGAATACTGAAACATATTCTGAGCTAGAATATAGTAAATTTCCTTGAGACACGAAAGCTTCTATATCTGTTGATCCATTATGAATATAGGACAGCGGCTGGTCAATTTCATTGTTAAAAACAAAAGTATCTGTCCACGAATCAGCACGTATTTAGGAAGTATCGCTCGTACAAAGCTCAGCTTACCCTCTTCTCACATGATGTCCCACAAACCACAGATGGAGGGATTTCCGAAGAGCATTTGACACGGTGCCCCACAGAAGACTGTTGACGAAGGTACAAACGTATGGTTTAAGTTCCCAGACATGTGAGGGGCCCGAAGACTTATAAAGTAATAGAACCAAGTACGTGGGCATCGATGGCAAGTATTCCATCAGGGACAAGGTTATCGTCAGGAGTGCCCCAGGGAAGTGTGACAGGGTCGCTTTTATTCTCTGTATTCATAAATGCCCTGATGGGCAGAGTGGACAGCAAATTACGGCGACGCTGTGATGAACGGGAGGTTGTCATTGAGTGACTGTGGCAATACACAAAATAACTTAGACGAAATTTCTAGTGAATATAATGAATGGCAGCTTGTTCTAAATGTAGAAGAATGTAAGTTAATGTGGGTGAGTGGGAAAACAGTCCTCTAGTTTTCGAATACAGTATTAGTAGGATGTATTTTGACACAGTTACTCCTATTAAATATGTAGGCGTAACGCGGCAAAGCGATATGAAATGGAATGAGAATGTCAGGTTGGTAGTAGGGAAGGTGAATGACCGACTGTGTTTTATTGGGAAAATTATGGGATAACGTAGCTAGTCCGACCCATTCTGGAGGTAGGATGAAACGAAGGTATCGAAGCAATTCAGAGGCGGGCTGCTAGATTTGTTACTAGTAGATTCGATCAGCAAGCAAGTATTATCGAGATACTTCATGAACTAAAATGGGAATATCTAGCGGGAAGACAATGCTCTTTCCGCAAGGCACTATTTTGTTGATTTAGAGCACTGGCATTTGAGAGCGACTGCGGAACGACTTTGCTGCCGCCAACGAATATTTCGAGTAAGAACCACGAACATAAGATGCGACAAACTAGAGCTGTACTGAGGCGTTCAGACAGTCATTTTCCCCTCTCTGTTTGCGAGCGGAACAGGAGAGGAAATCACACATAGACCGAACGTTTGTTTGCAAAGTATGTATGTAGATGTAGCAGTATACGGATGCCCAAATCATCACCGAACCCCCGCCACGGTTGATTAATGAGATGTAAACTCAGCCAGGAGGTGAAAAGACTGTGAAACAAGACTTATCCGACGGAATGATATTTTCCCACTGCTCCACAGTCCAGAGTTGATGACTTCGAGCATACATTTTCCTATTACGGGCATCTTTATCACTTGATGAGTGGTTCGGGAACTCTAGCTTGCCCTGGAATTCCCTGCTTCTGGAGTTCAATTTATGTGGTTTTTTGGTTAAATATTTATTGAGTGCAACATTAAGTTATACAGTGACGTTGACGAATGTCGTCGTCTTGTTTTTCGTCACTGTCTCCTTCATGACCGTCCGTCACGATGACTCAGCACACACTTTCGTCCGCTTTGTGACTTAGCGGATGATCTTTTTTCCCGCTGTTCAGTCCTGCAGACTCGTTGCGTATAGGATGCCTATTTAACGACTGTATTGATGTTTATTCTGTGTTTCAACTGTTCTAAAGTTGTAAAACGTATTTGCTGTCTGTCTGCCATATTTTGTGAGTTTGTACTTATCTACACGCTGGAACGCTCAGTTTAATAGGTCTTGACGATGATTTCATTTAACAAAGCCTAACTATACCCATCATGGCCTATCTGTCACATATTTTTGTAATTTTGTACTTACCTACACTCTGGGGCACCCAGTTTATAATAGACCTTGACCATGCCGTCACTTAATAAAGTCTAATTATACCTAAAATGTAAGTAATATTATTTCGATAATTTTTAATCTGACATTGGAATGGCATACTGATGTCAAATTTGGTCCTCTCACTTTCTATGTATTTGTACAATTTATTTTCAGTTATACTTGATAATTGTTTTAGACGAAATCAATATAGTAACTTAAAATATAGAACTTTATACTCTCATATACCGAAAGTATCGTTCAAATATTCTGTAATGGTTATTTTTTAAGAGTTCTGGATTCCTCTTCAACTGTACTGTTTACTGTCGTATTCATCATCGCACTATCTACAGGCTTAGAAAACTTCAAACCCACCTCATTATTTCTCAGTATACATGTATCCGACTTCTGTCTACATTGATCCTCCTTGACAATTCTCTTAAACTAAGAAGCCTACTCTACATCATTACTGAAGTGTGATATGAATTTATATTCGTTTCTTGTTACGCCTTACAGTCCAATATCTGCTTTCGGAATCTCTTTCTGACCGTAATCGAATCCAGCTGTAATATTTGTGTGTCTCTGGCCCTTTTTCAAGTATTTCCCTTCCTCTTGTGATTTCTGAACAATGTATTCGATATTACCATCCGAATTTTACTGCTGAATGAAAATAATATTTCTCCTCTCTCTTTCATACTACCAACGCATATTCTACCGTAACTAAGTATTCTATTCTTTCGTTACTACTCGTTACAGTCATTACCAAGTTATCATCTTCCTTTGCAAACTGAATTGCCCGTTCAATATCCTCATATGTCATCTCTGTCTCTTCATCTTCTGCTTGTGTCGTCGGCACGCGTACCTGAACTATCGTTCTTCGCGTTGATTTGCTGTCGATTCTGATGCGAGCAACCCCATGACTGAACCGTTCACTGTAACGTACTTTCTCCCCTGCCTTCCTAATTGTAACGAATTCTACTATTGTTCTACCATTTTATGTTGCTGTTGATATTGCCCTATATTCATCTCACCTGAAATCCTCATCTTCATTGCATTCCACTTCAATGACCCTCACTATACGGTACCTAGATTGAGCCTCCGCATTTCCATTGTCAAATTTTGTCGCTTCTTTATCACATACAAGCTACTGATGTCCTACGCTCCGAGTCGTGGAATGTTACCATTTCGTTGGCTGTTCACTCATTTTCTCATGATCAGCTTCACTTTTGGCAGTACACCTCGGAGATCCGAATGAGAGATTAATCCGGAATCTTTTGCCAACAGTTAGATCATCAATTACAGGACACATGGCCAATGGATACACATTTTGTGTATTTCATGCAGTGGTTTCCTTTGCCTTCGGAACCCTTATTCCACTGATTATTATATATTCTTCCTCGTTTTAGGGACTGTTTCTCATCTCGATGGAAAGACGTGGCCCTGAATTTGACAAGGGCGTTGGTGGGGCGAGGGAGACTTTCTATGTCAGACGTCTTCGGCGGCCTTTGCTAATAAATTAAATCATACAAGATGCTGATGTAGTATACCTTGTTCAGATAGGTCGCGGGTGAAATAATTTTTATTTAGAATTGAGAGAACTATCTGGGATAGAGCCCGTTGTGATTAGGCTTGTCAAAGAAGGTTGACACTTTACCATGGGTGAAATTCCAAGACTGCAGTAGCGCATTTAAATTTGGGGATAATACATGGAACACCTCGTTCAGGAGGTATGAGTGTTCAGTAAATTAAATCATACAAGATGCTGATGTAGTATACCTTGTTCAGATAGGTCGCGGGTGAAATTTGAGACAGGGATTTGAAAAGTACATATTTCAAATATATTTACGCTAAATGGGACAATATGTCACACTGAGATGATGGGTCGTCATCACATATTAGCTCGTTTGCAGACCCCGTTTGTTGGAACGCTTTTGTTGCAGTGCTTTTATGTTATCACCCGTGGCGTTTTCTCTCTTATGAGACATCCTGTATATGATTTCAAACGAAGAGGAAACCTTTGGCGGGTGATACTTACGGGGGTAAGGGATCAGTCAGATCTGTTGCATATAATTGTGAGTCATACTGAAACGTTATTTTGTAGTCCTGAATCTCATTCTAGAAAATAATAAACACAGAATCATGTCACTGACTTCTCCCTCTCTGTGAAAAATTTGGTACTGCAGTCTCAGTTGCAGTTGGATAATCTTCACTATGACCCAATACTCGGCAAAAAGGCAGGAAAACTAATGCTGAATTTACCTTCTACGACCAAGTGGTAAGAGATTGGCAACGCACTCAGATAGGACAAGGAAGAGAACACAATACGGCCACTGTGCTTTTCAGTCGGTCTGGGGAAATGGGAAAAAGGTGAATCAGAATGCCTGGACGTTGAGACAGAAATAAGCTACACTTAAAACTCATGAATACCAGCCAATGCCTTCACTACTGTGTCGTCTCGTACTGACACAGCCGTGGTTCTACTGCCATGAATAAAAGTAGACTCGGATGGATGCGTGGGATCCTAGAGAGACTAATAGGGAGGAAACAATAGCGGGGAAAGGTAATAATTTTTCCCTATTTATAGTTTTCATATAATTGCGTTATGAAGTTGTGCTATAGCAATTTAAAACACTTTCGTTCCATTTGCGTCGGATATAAGCATAAAAAAGCGCTTATATCTCCTTATGTGAAGTAATGTGGCAGATTTAGTTCTTCCTTAGGCGGGATGATTGCTAGCATCTGTGGAATCCTAAGAGTGTTTGCTAAAAACGCGGTTCATGAAATTGTGTGAACAGCTGTTCACAAGACAGCTTCCCCTGTCAATTATTTGGAACATCAGTCATCTGGCTGCCATGCAAAAATCTTTATTTCAGAATCGAAATTTCACGTAATTGCATTATTATTTGTTGAATGTATTCCTATCTCCATCTTAATCCACAGTTTTTGCCTTCTTCTTCTTCTTCTTCTTCTTCTTCTAGCAGAACTGCAATTATAAGCTGACGTCTTAACACGCGGTGTCTCATATTGTCTTTATGCTAGTATTTTCAATACATTTTTTTCTCGCCGATTCTGCGAAGAACCTCCTCATTCATTTTTATCTTATTTTCAGCGTCCTTCTCTGACACTACATCTCAAACGCTTCGACATACTTCTTTCCAGGTTTTAACGTCATCAGTGATTCAATTCCATAACGTGTGTAGAGTCGTGCAGTGGTATAGTCCTCATTTTTGGCCGATTTTGTAAATATATTAGAAAAAATGAAACGCTGACGCTGATTTGCCTTGCAGCAATTTTTCAGGTTTATCCAGTGTGTAATATTGCAGCCTTAAACGACGCTTAAGTTCCTGAGCGCCATGCTTAGCGGTGGCTACTTTGTTGATCGCCTCGTTTTTCCACATAGTGCGTCGTATCGGCGTTTTCCTAATTTTTATGTCAGATGATTCTCAAAACAGGGAGTATCTATTCAATAACTGTCGCGCCAAGCCGTCAGGATTAAAGAAAGATTGGATTTAGTGGGAATTGGTGTACCTAATATGCAGGAGGGCCTGCAGAGGATCGACGCTTTGCGCAGGGAGTGCCAATTGATCAAAAAACATAAACAAATGTAACACATTTCGTATACATAAAACTCCTTATTGTATGATTACGCTATTTCAGAACAACCACTTGAAACAATTATTTCCATAAAATATCTAGGAATACACATACGGAGTGACTTAAAGTAGAACGACCACCCATAAGTAATCGGGGGTAAGGCAGATGCCAGACAGAGATTCACTGGAACAATCCTCAGGATGTGCTCCATAAATAAAGGAGGTTTATTACAAAACACGCGTTCGACCAATACTTGAGTACTGTTAGGCAATCCGGGTTCCGTACCCCATAGGATTAATGGAGGAAACAGAAAAACTCGAAAGAAGAGCAGCGTGTTTCATTACAGGTTCGTTTAGTAAGTACGAAAGTATCACGGGAGATGCTCAGTCACCTCCAGTGGCAGGTGCTGCATGAGAGGCGTTCTGCGTCACGGGGTGGTTGACTGTTAGGGTTCGGAGAGCGTACGTTGCTCGAAGAGTCAATACATTGCTTCTTCATATGTATATCCTGCGGAAAGAGCATGAAGATGAAATCAGAGATTCGAGCCCACACGGAGACTTACCACTAGTCGTTCTTGCCAGGAAATATTCGCGACTGCAACAGGAAAAGAGGAAAGAGAGAGTGGTACACAAAGTACCTCTGCCACATACCGAAAAGTGGCTAGAGGATTGTTGGTATAATCAGTGTGCTTATGTGCGATATGATAGATGACTGTGAGAAAAAAAAATGCTTCACCCATACATCCCCCATTCACTACCTACTATAATGCGAGAAGCGCATAGCATATCTGGCATCGACGACAGAAGGTCGTGGTCCAGTACCGTACATACAGGGCCGGCCAGACGGTTGCGTCAGAATGTACCGTTAACACGATACAATCTTCATCGTCGGACAACGTCACTGCGCTGTAACTAGCCCGCTCAAGACTTCTCGCAGACGTGTCCGTACCATTCTCAAGTCACCAAATGGGTACGAAGAACTCTACAAACAATTTTTAAGTTTAGAGTTTTGACAATACACAGTACCATTATTATACATTATCGCTTCGCAGTTACTTTTGTTCAGATTTCTAAACACATATTTCTCGTATACCCATTTTCTCCGCGCTCTCACTTCAGATTTCCCCATTAGTATACGGCTTGGAAGAAAACTTCAGCTTCAGTTACGGCAGCTGAGATGACACTGTAGAGTAGTAACAACGCGCAGTACTTAGCACACTAGATTCGCATCCTGGAGGAGGACAGTTCAAAGCGACGTCCAGACATACTGATTTAGGTTTTCCGTGATTTCCCTGAATCACTTCAGGCAAATGCAGGGATGGTTTCTCCGAAAGCGCACGGCCGCTTTCCTTCTCAATCCTTCGCTAATCCGAGCTTGTGCTTGTAGTTGTCGACGGGACGTGAAACACTAATCTGTTGCGCCTCCTCCTCAGTAACCTTGCGTCATAAGTCGCTCTGTAGTCGGGTGGGGGCCTGTACGATCTTCAGTAACGTTATTTCTCTAGTAGCTCATGAATCCAAAACAGATAACGAAATGTTTTTCTGGCACCTACTCATCACATTACTTCAAACTCTTATCATCTGCACATTTCAACTTGAATGTTGATGATTACTTGGACCCAGGCAACATAAGCATTTCGTAGGTCAATCAATTCCATCAATGATAAACAGAAGTCATATTTAAAAAACGGGCACTTCAACTCTCCTGCGGCCGCAGGGCATACACTTACCACTGACTGTATTTCTTCATTGTGTTTCTGGAAATACGTCGTAGCACTTCTGTGCGCTCCTGACATCCTCCAGTAGTCCACTGCACCAGCTGTAATGTCTGCCTGTTGTCGTATGTAGCTTTCAGGGTCGTGGAAAGTGTGCATCCCACCAAATAACGTTGTTGTAAATGACATAGAGGTATGATTACGACAAAAGTAGTTCTCCAAGGGCCTTGGGATGTACACTAATCACAAAATTTTAGTGTTTCTTTCGTGGATTTTGATACTTATCACCAACTTGTAAGGGGGCGACACGGATATCGGATTTTTGTGATTTTGTATGTTTGTGGAAGCTCAGAACTCAAATATAAATCCCTCGAAATAGATCGACGCAACCCTAAAAAGGTTCCCGAGGAAATACATTGAAGTTTCCGGCCTTCCTTAATATGCTTCGAACAAGCGGTATTTTTTGGACTGCTTATGTGGCATGTTTGGGTTTGATTCCTGGCTAATGAATATTTTTAAAAAGGGATGCTTGTCGTACTAGCGGTTCCGTATGGTTTAAAATAAATAAAAAAAAATCAGTTGCGCTCGAGACCGGTAACCTCTGGTTCGATTCTCGTTTCAGTCATTTGAATAAAAAAATTCATGAAATATATTCTAACAGATATCTAACTGCTATTTTTATGAAAAACGCACGTATGCTTATTTCTGATTAAATATCGCACACAAATATCCAGTTTTCATTGCAAATATACATTATTGATCTTCTAAAAAAGGTTAAACAAACATTACATACATTTTTTATCCTTATGTGTTTTAAGCTTCATAGAAATATTCATGGAACATGCACCTTTGTTTAATATTATGGCGAGGCCGGGAATCGAACCGAGACCACATACATGGTAGATGAATCTTCTAGCACACAGCCACGCGACCTGCCGAAGGGAACTGACCTTGCTGTAGCATAGTAATGACGATCAGAAAACTTCGAAACAGAGTAATATGATAACATACGAAAATCTGATTCCGATGTGGTGGCCTTTATATTAATTTTACAAAGCTTTTGGGGAATATGTCTTATCACCTCTGGATGTGCCTGACATCTTGTGGTAGTTCACTGTAGCAGGTGTATAAAAACAGCTACAACAATCAGTTTCTGTTTGTCGCGAGATCACTACTATTGTGATTTGAGAAGTCGAAAACAATCGTTTCGTTTCTACGCTGTGAAATACCCTTACCACCAAAGTAACGAGTCAAAAAAGGGTCGTTGTTGAGTTGCTCCTAAATTACAAAAATAAAATTTTCAAATTACAAATTTAGTCAACTGATCACAATTCTAATACAACACAAAAAAGTTAACTTCGCTGAGTTACTACGCAAAAAAGTGTATCGTTACGCTTGTTTTGCTATCCAGGTACCGAACGCGGTGGCACAATTGTTAATAGGCTCGTTCGCGAAGACGGCGGTTCAAATCCCTGTTCGGCCATCCAGATTAAGGTCTTCCGTGGTTTCCCTTAATTTCCCAGACAAATGCGAGGATGGTTCCTTTGAAAAAGAGGACGGCTATAAAACCCCTACATTCTTTCTTTTCCCAACACGAGGACTGACAGAGAATTAGTCCGACGTCTCACGTTTGTAAATTACAGACAAGGACAGTATAGAGACGAAAGAAAAAAATTAAAATGCACAGGTTAAAGAACATTATGGCTACTACAGAAGCAAATGTGACCTACTTGCCCTAGAAACGGAGAATGAGGAAAAACTAAGATACATTCATGTAAGTTGTGGATCACGCATGCCTCTCAATATTATACTGTGGATTACTTTGCTAGAGACTCTGAACACAATGTAAAGAAATTACAAAGTAGAATCTGTAACATCTACAAATACCACGTCCAATAATAATAGCCAAAACTCACAAACGAAGACCAGGCCACGAATGGTCTACAGTGGGATGATAAAAGTTATGCGATACCTCCCGACATCGTGTCGGACCTCCTGTTCCCCGGCGTAGTGCAACAAATCGACGCGGCATGGACTCAACAAGTCGTTGGAAGCGCCCTGCAGAATCACTGATGCATGCTGCGTCTGCAGTCGTTCACAATGCGAAAGTGTTGGCGGTGTACGAACTGAGCCTCGTTTATGTCACATGAATGTTCGACAGGATTCATGTCGGGCGATCTGGGTGGTCAAATCATTTGTTCGAATTATCCAGAACGTTCTTCAAACCAGTCGCGAACAATTGTAGCCCGGTGACACGGCGCATTGTCCCAAGTAGCCGAACACAGCCATATCTAGTCAATGATTAGTTCATTTGTACCGGCGGTAACAGTCCATTCCATGTAAACACAGCCAACACCATTACGGAGCTACCACCGGCTTGCACAGTGTCTTGTTGACAACATGGCTCAATGAAATTACAATGAAATCCAGACCATTAGCTGCTTACAGGCGTTGATAAACATCAACGGAGACAGTTGAAAATGTGTGCCTCTACCGGGACTCGAATCCCGGCTCTCCTGCTTATATGGCACATGCTCTATCCGGCTGAGCCATCGAGGACAGAGGATAGTGGAACTGCAGGGACTTATCTCTGGCACGCTCCCCGTGAGACTCACATTTCCAACTTACTGTCCACACAATACATTTGTAGTGCCCCGCCCACTATACTCATTACTCGCGCAGTCAATCTACCGATTCCCGTAAGAGTGCATCCGCACTGAAGAAGATCATTGTCCAGTAAGCCTATTTATATGAAGACATGCCCGAAAGAACAGATACCATCCTCACATGGCACAATGGCTTTTGGTGTCTTCGCCACACTCCAACTCTACCATCAGCTCTTATCAACTGAAATCGGGACTCATGTGACCAGGCCACGGTTTTCCAGTCGTCTAGGGTCCAACCGATATGGTCACGAGCCCAGGAGAGCTGCTGCAGGCGATGCCGTGTTGTCAGCAGAGGCACTCGCGTCGGTTGCCTGCTGTCATAGCCCATTAAAGCCGAATTTCGCCACACGGTACTAACGGATATATTCGACGCACATTCCACATTGATTTCTGCGGTTGTTTTAAGCAACGTTGCTTGTTGTTAGCACTGACAACTCTACGCAAACGCTGATGCTCTCGGTCGTTATGTGAAGGCCGTCCGCCACTGCGAGGTATGTGGTGAGAGGTAACTCATGAAATCTGGTATTCTCGGCTTACTCTTCACACTGTGGATCTCGAAGTACTGAATTCCCTAACGATTTCCGGAATGGAACGTTCCATGCGTCTAGCTCCAGCTGCAATTCCGCGTTCAAAGTCTGTTAATTTCCTTCGTGCGGCCATAATCACGTCGGAAACATTTACATGGATCACCTGAGTTCATATTACAGCTCTGCCCATGCACTGCCCTTTCATGCACTGTGAACCTGATATTTCCGCCCTCTGGATATGTACATATTGCTACCCCATGAACTTTGTCACCCAAATGTAAAGTAATGCAAGACCATTAAATTTAAGAAGGCAAGAAGGAATAAAAACAAGTACGGGGCGATTAAAAAGTTTTCGTTTAAGTGCGTTGCTGCAGCGTGTACGCAATGTAGCGTGACTCTGATGCGATTGACATGTAGGCAAGAGAATAGTGTGACATTCATCTTCTTTCTGAGGTGCCTGCTGTTAATGCTGAAACTTCAACTTATTTCTGACTTATCAGTCTTTTGAATATGGCGACGTTATAACTAAGTGCCTCCAAACAGGACCAATGCTCCATTATTCTTTTGCCGGGGTAGTGGCCGAGCGGTTCTAGGCGCTACAGTCTGGAGCCGCGCGGCCGCTAAGGTCGCAGGTTCGAATCCCGCCTCGGGCATGGATGTGTGTGATGTCCTTAGGTTAGTTAGGTTTAAGTAGTTGTAAGTTCTAGGGGACTGATGGCCTCCGATGTTAAGTCCCATAGTGCTTAGAGCCATTTGAACCATTTTTTATTATGCTTTTTTTGGCTGCTGAAAAATAAACGCTTGTAGATAACCATCGGAGAACGAAGAATGTGTAATGGGGCAGCATGGCTTTTTTTTTTTAAATGGCTCTGAGCACTATGGGACTCAACTGCTGAGGTCATTAGTCCCCTAGAACTTAGAACTAGTTAAACCTAACTAACCTAAGGACATCACAAACATCCATGCCCGAGGCAGGATTCGAACCTGCGACCGTAGCGGCTTTGCGGTTCCAGACTGCAGCGCCTTTAACCGCACGGCCACTTCGGCCGGCAGCATGTCTATCGAAAATCACCTTCATGCAATGATGCGAGAGCAGGTCACTGCTGCTTCGTGACAAAGCACGTTCACATGTTGCAAATATCGTAACGCAGAAGTTAACGCCAACTTAAGTGGGGGACACTAGAGCACCCGCCCTATGGTCCTGATCTCCCCCCACACGATTATCTCGCCTTTGGTCCCTTAAAAAATGCCTTGAAGGGGCGACGATTTCTGTCGGACGAGGACGAGCAGCAAGCATTACAAACTTCTTCAACCAGCAGGACATGGTGTTTGACCAAACGGGTATCTTCAGCCCGGAGGATCTGTGGGATGATTGCCTCAGTGTTCACAGCGATTTTGCCTGGTTGGGATACAGTTTCTGGACTGTACGGCCTTCGAACTGAAACTTTTCGATCACCCCTTACAGCAGGGGCAGATACCAATGCTACAGATCGGAGATTAAATGCCTTTTAGACTGCAAATTATGAAAACGCTAAACTGTTGAGTGGAGTAACTTGGACAGAAAATGTGAGAAGGAGAATATAGGCTAAGATGGATATGATGAACAATTTGAATGTTTTGCTAAGAATAAAAACTAAGAAAGGCGCAGTGGAAGGATAAAGAATCGAATCCTACAAACATACCAAAGCGGATTCGGTAATAGGAGTAGATTAACGCAGGTTAACAAAGGTTATTATTTGTTGTTGTCTTTAGTTCGAATACTGGTTTGATGTAGCTCTCAACGTAAGTCTGTCCCGTGTAAGCCTCTTCATCTCTGCATAGCTACCGCAGTCTACATTCATATCAGCCAGTTTACAGTATTCAAGCCTTTCTCCCCCTCTACATTTTTTTTTCTCCACACTTCCTTCCATTACGATACTACCAATTCCTTGATGCCTCCGGATGTATCCTGTTAACTGATCCCTTCTGTTAGTCAAGTTGTGTCATAAGTTTCTCTTTTCCACCGCTCCGATTCAGTAACTCCTGGTCTGTTATTCGATATACCCATCTAGATGTACAACTATATGACTACGCTTAAGTGCCAGGCAGAAGGTTCTTCGAACTGCCTTCAGATTAAGATATTGCAGTGCGTTTGTTGTTCAGAAATACAGTACAATGTTCCTTTTGACATGCATGCACGGAAATATGCATAATGGTTTTATGTGTGCAAATTGTAGACACGTGGTTGATGACGTGTGGAAGTTTGGGTCTGACCATAAGGCGTGCTCGGATAGCCTAACGGTAAGGCGACCGCTAATGATAAGTGAGAAATTTGGGTGCGAGTGCCGGTCCGGCATGAATTTTCGTTGTGATCATTTCGTTATACAACTGAAGGTGATCGAGTGGGCCAAGGCAACTTGTTGACATTCTGTAGAAAGTGGTCGGTTACAACAGCGGTACATGAGCAAACCTTATAGCGTTATCCAGTTGGTACACACCCCCTGTATTGCTGTTCATGAATGGCAGCCCAACGGGTCGAATCACCATACTGACGTACACTTTTGCAGTCAGGATGCGTGAGGTAATCTCGACTGTGCTCCTGCTTTCATACGAAATCGCATTGCAGAGCATAACTCCAGATGTAGCTCTCGTGTGTCTATCACGCATACATGTTGGTAGCAGGCCCTAAACTGGCCCCTTCTAACCAACACACGGCCGTCGCGGCACCGGGGCAGAGATGTGTCTCATCAGGAAACACAACAGACCTCCACCCTACCATCCAAAGAGCTCTTGCTTGACACCACTGAAGTCGCAAGTGGCGGTGGTTTGGGGTTAGTGGAATGCACCCTACAGGGCGTCTGACTCGGAGCTGTCCTTGTAACAATTCGCTGTGTCACTGTTGTGCCAACTGCTGCTCATACTGCTGCTGTAGATGCAGTACGATGCGGCAGAGCCATACGCCGAATGCGATGGTCTTCCTTCTAGGTAGTTCCAAGTGGCAGTCCGGAGCATCGTCTTCTTGCGACTGTGTGTTCCTGTCACCACCGCTGCCAGCAGTCGTGTACGGTGGCTATGCTCCTGGCAGGACTTCCTGCAATGCCGCAGAAGGAATATCCACCTTCTCGTAGCTCAAATTCAGTGAGGTGTCGATAACGGCTTCTTCCTCGCCTTAAAGGCATACGTGATTAACATTAACTCACCAGGTCCAATCTTAAAGGCAGCTAGCGTTCACGACCGTTACAGCGTGTATTTACCGAGCGAGACTGGACATTGGTTAGTACACTGGACTCGCTTTCGGGAGGACGACGGTTCAAACCCGCGTACGGCCATCCTGATTTAGGTTTTCCGTAATTTTCCTAAAGTGTTTGAGGCAGATGCCGAGATGAGTCCTTTGAAAGAACATGGCCGATTTCCTTCCCCATCTTTCTCTAATCCGAGCTTGTGCTCCGCCTCTAATGACGTCGTTGTTGACGGGACGTTAAACACTAATAATCTCCTCCTACGGCGTTTACTTAAAGAAAACCTGATTTGCATCCTCATAGTGGCGAAACTCTTACTCGACTGGCGCGAAATTTGAACAGAGAGTATCTTTCCAATGTAGAAAGACGCCTACGAACTTTCGTTTATGTCACATTACTCTTTCTTGATTTTGCGCCTTTTTTTCCGTCAGCGTACATAACGAAATGACGATTCATTACGTTTATTTGATAGGATGCTTGAGAACTAGTAATTGCCTACGCCCATTACCCAGTAAAAATTATGGAAAACAGAATACGAAACTCGATGTATCTGTGAAATGTACGATATCGGTGTTAACAATGTATGCGTATGAATACTGTATCTGCAAAATATCAGTATTTCATGTCTACTTTTGCCATCTTTACGTCTGTGGAGTCCATGGATCGTGACATGTCGGAGGATTTTTGGAGTTTCTACAGAATATATGTTACAAGTTTGGAACACCGTTAATAACACCACTTTTCTGTAGAATTTTTCAACAACTTGGCTGTCTTCATTAGATCATGCGGTTGCTAATCTTAGGCATTCATACGCACTCGTAAATCTATTTTCTATCATTGGATTGTACTTCAGACAATCATCGTATAGTCTTGCATCATTTGGTGGCTCCTAAAAAGGTTCATCACAGGAAGGAAATTTAATTCCCTCGTTATGTTGTCTCTAAGGTGGATAGGGCATAATGAATGCTGGTCGTATTGCCGAGACGACTGGATTCATAGTTGTTAGAAGTAATGATACGACTTGAAAGTTAGTAATAACTTGAATTCACTTCACACCGACTTCAGGTGTCTCATGGTGTTGTATTTATTGATTATTTCGACTGTACAGTGTACTACCGTCAACTACAGTACTCGTTATCGTTCACGTAATTTGTCTTTATTATCTTCTATTACTTAGGAATATAAAATTTTGAAAATAGTGGATTGGTATATTCATATTTTGTTTACGTGCTGCGGAGGTTCTCTCTAACTAGATAACATTTTATGATACCATCCATCAAACACGGCAGCTAACGACATTCGTCCACAGGTTCTTGGACGCTGGTACGTTGTGGAAGAGTGGGGTCCAAGTCACGTCTTAGATTACACCATATATGACTGGTTCGACTTCTCGCTCGATGAAAATGGTATACTGACGGTCGAGTGGTTTACAAAGCCAGAAGAAGGCTACGTAATAACGCCAGCTGCAGCTATCGAAACGGAATTTCCTGCAACCCCTGTGTTCGACGATGAACTGGCGGATGAGAAGAGTGAGTACCTAATAAGTTTTATACCTGCTAATTCACTGTGTCATATACTGTGCGTTTGCTATTAAAAACGCGTCATGCTGTGCTACAGATATATGTGACAATTATGCATAGCAACATTATCATTCTTGTTGTAGCACTGATAAATTGTGCTACCTAGGCACAAAACATGTGGAAGCATGGTAGCAGCTAGTCCAGCCTCCTGACAAAAGGGCAGTGCTCACATAAAATTTAATG
Organism: Schistocerca serialis cubense; assembly: GCF_023864345.2. Taxonomy (NCBI): domain Eukaryota; kingdom Metazoa; phylum Arthropoda; class Insecta; order Orthoptera; family Acrididae; genus Schistocerca; species Schistocerca serialis. The sequence goes on along the minus strand of NC_064641.1, from coordinate 327,601,404 downwards.
AATACTTTTAATTACAGATTTAGATTTGTCTTTAACAACGAGCCAGTTGATATAGGTCATGGGCTAATCATCCCAGAAGTTTAAAAGTCGATTTAATTTAATTCCATTTAATTTATATCAAATGCATTTTCCACAGAAATTAGAGACCTCCGTAGGACCCACAGCTCGTGAAGACATAATTTTCTGACGCCTGGTGTAATTAACATAAAATTTGTACAATATGCTGTATTTCTGGAATGCCAAGTCGACCGTTAGTTTGAATTTCAGCCCTTCACTAACGACGGAGGGACACACCGCGCCCGCCATTTTCGCAGGGGACTCGCTATTCCTGTTCTTGCAATCTGTGGTCCACACGCCGGCCGAAGTGGTCGAGCGGTTCTAGGCGCTTCAGTCTGGAACCGCGCGACCGCTACGGTCGCAGGTCCGAATCCTGCCTCGGGCATGGATGTGTGTGATGTCCTTAGGTTAGTTAGGTTTAAGTAGTTCTAAGTTCTAGGGGACTGATGACCTCAGAAGTTAAGTCCCATAGTGCTTAGAGCCATTTGAACCATTTTTTGTGGACCGCAAGCACTGCCTTTACAGGCCCGAACAACCTGTTAGGTTGATCACTGGGCTCCTCTTCGTGCCGGCGGAGATGTACAGTGTCGTTGGGGTCTTCGTTCGCAAAAGTGATAAGAGACGCCATCGACACCCCAGTTCTTGTTGGAGGAGGTTCATGATCATCGTCAGCTAGTGAACTGCCGCCATTATGCACGGATGTACATGCTTCTTACATCGACACTGGCCATCGATGGCACGACTCGCTACAGTACGGTCAGCAATCGATTTCCACTTGGTAATCGGTAATAATTCTGAAGTCATGCAATAGCGTGTGCACCGAACCATAGGGGCGGTGATGGTATCGTGTTTCTGGAGTAGCAATCTAAACCGCCCAATCCTTGGCCATCTCTTTAATTCTCATGACTATTACTACTTCAGGTATCTCTCAGCGCACTCTCTCTTAATTTGGTGGTTAGGCCGTTTGTCGCAACGTCGGTAATTTGTTACCTGTTTAATTTTTATTGTGTCTCGACCTGCAGCAATACTAGTTCTCGCCAATATCTTAGCTTAATTTGTGTATTCTATCAGTTATCCCTCGTAACATGCCACCTCTCATGTAATGTTCTCCTCTGGGACAATGCATGCGATATTTTATCAGGTATGTCTGTTTTGCCTTAGTCTATGGTTTCCCCCAGGCGTCTCTTTGTATTATCAATTGAATACTGAATCCAAGCGAGACCTGACGGAGCCTGATGGTGGCTGCTGTTGGGACAAAAGCACAGCCACAGGTGAGGTTTAACATCGTTAGTCCATTAGGGGAACAAGGAAACTGACAGTCAATTTAATCATAGCTAAAATACTTTTCGATTAATCACATCATGTCACGCTATCTCTAGAAGCATTGCAGCCACAGTGTCACTATTTCATTCGTCAAATCGATCATTATGTTAAGAATTTTTTTTACTCATACTTATCTGAAACTCGTGGGTGAGTAGCGTTGTGTATGCTGTAGAAGGTAACAATAAATTTCTTTCGGATGAATCATAACCAGTCAGTGCCTAAAATAATGAGAAACTTTCGCTATTTGTTACATTTCACTACTTTCTTGGGGACCGATACTAACTAAACTGCTGTCTCCTATTCGACGTCATTTCTTTCCTGTCCTTTTGGCCACGAGTCGACTCAGCTCTGTGCATACTTCGCCTGCACCGCTCTCACTCTTTGCTGTCGGATGGTTCACCACAGTCAACGCCCCAGTTACACCTTTTTCATTCGCTCTGCAGAGATTATCTTAGGCTTGTTCGACTCTTCAGACTCACTTCTTTCGAGCCGTGTTCCGTTACTCTTGGCACATCTTCCTGGTTTATTTTGGATTCACGCTCAATTCGTGAATTTGAGTCTTACGATGTTTATCACTTTAGACTAAGAAACTATAGGTTCTTTATGCTTGAGCGATTCCTTTAACCTCAGAAACTTTTTTATTCATGCAAGTGTAGCAACGGAACGTCTGTCTCATTCTGAAAGTGATGTACTGCTAATTCTGTGCTCAGTCGAAGTGTGACGTTACTTTACCTACCTCAATGGTGTGAGAACAAGGATTGAGAGAGGTGAGCAGCAGTTTTTGTATAGAGAATATGAATGACACATGCGCACATTTACAGCAAAGAGAACGTAATTTTTCGATAATTCTAACATAGTTACGACATGGAGTGGAACAATGTTAAAGACGTTACCATGCCAAAAAGAGCACAGACTGTTCATTTTAATTGCTGCTCATTAAAACTGCAAAACTGAAGATCAAGTACCTCACAGGGGTCATAGCACACAGAACGTGGAACAATCAGTACGTTGTTTGGTACCAGCTTTCGCATCCAGAACTAACGCAATATGATAAACCACTGACCAGGAATACGTTCGGGGTGTCTGTCTGGTGATCGAACGAGGTGGCGCAGTGGTTAGCACACTGGACTCGCATTCGTGAGGATGACGGTTCAAACCCGCGTCCAACCATCTTGATTGCGGTTTTCCATGATTTCCCTAAATCGCTTTAGGCAAATAGCGGGATGGTTCCTTTGAAAGGGCACTGCCGACTTGCTACCCTAATCCGACGGGACCGATGACCCCGCTGTTTGGTCCATCCCCAAAATCAATCAATCAATCTGTCTGTTGTATCTTTGCCCATATTAGCTTGATGCAAGTCCAGAGTACAGTGCTTTACATCACTTGATCGCCTTTAGACGCGACTTAAAATTTGTAATCAGCGCTTTCGAGCATTTGATTTTATTTATTCATTTATTGATTTGAACATGTGTTCACAACCATCTCATTACAGAAAATGAGCTAGTCTTGGTCTATATCGTATACTTTGGATGCTAGTCCAAAGCTATTGACACCAGAAGCATGGTAATCTTAACTCGTCTATCTTCGTAGCCTCTTTACCCTCATCATATTCTGAACTTTTGATACTAAGTTCTCCGCCCTCGTGTTGTTGTTGATTTTGTTGTGTTCCTTTTTTGGTCATCAGTCCCAATATGTGTTTGACGCATCTCTCCACTCTAGTCTTTCCTGTGCAAATCTCTTCATCTCTGCCTAACTAAAGAAGCCAGCAATACATTTGAACTTGATTACTGTTGTCCAGACTTGCTACTCTTCATGTTTATCACATAAAACTCGTTGTTTTAAATGAAGTTAGAAATAAATATTTATACACTTTTGTTTATGGAAATACGTGTCCATAGGGCGTGCATGTAAATGTCATCACACTTATGGGACATTCATTTATTGTTTTTAACGACAAGAATTTCAGAGAGGTAGAGTGGCCGGATTGAGCAGCAACGCCTGAGCGTCCGTCTTTGGTGTTCATACAGGGTGGTCAGAAACAGTCTGAAAAGCTTGTAAGCGTGTTGCAGGGGAAGTTGTGCTGATAAATAATTGTTAAGAAAAATATTCGATACGTTGCTCCGTTTTCGATTAATTTAGTGTTGAAGTTAGTCAATCAGGTCATCGTATATAACACGGAAACGATGCAACGTATCGATTTTTTTCCCTTATCAATTATTTCTGACAACGGTCTCTCCTGTAACACCCTTACGAACTTTTCAGACTGTTTCTGACCACCCCATGTAAAGAGACTCCAAGACACTAATTCCGAACATCATATCTACCATTCTATTCACGAAAAGTGCGAGGAAAAAATGATCATCTAAACCAGGGGCGTCCAACCCGCCGGCCCGCGGGACCACTTGCGGCCCCCATCTAGTGTCAATGTGGCCAAGAAGTGAGCCTATCACACGACCGGTAGAAAAATATCCGTTTATGTAAAATTTTGATAAATTGAATATTTTCAATCTGAAACTCCCGCCACGCGATGCTTCTCTCCCACTGGTCCATCACTTTTTCTCTTCTTTGTAGCTTTAAGTGTATTATGTGCGGCATAAAAATACTCCTCTTCTTGCCCTGATCTTAGCTTTTTCTTGCGAATTCTGATTTCGCAAATTTTGTTGAGATGGTCATTCCTCTGTAGGTAAGTGGGAGGCAACAAAATACTTTGGCACTGAGAACAGGAAATTGTTGACTAAACGTCTGTGAGATTTTGCCACGAAGAAAGCGTCTTTGTTTTGATAACTGAAAGTCGTTTACCACGTCTGCGACTCTCTCTCTCTCTCTCTCTTTGCCTCTCTGTCTCTCTGTCTGTCTCTCTCTCTTATTCGTGTTAACAAAAAAGGAACTGCCCCCTTTAAACCTGTTCAGTATCTTTTCTCAACCTCATATTGTGCGGCGGTCCTCTTAAAGTGGACGGACAAGTAAGCAGTTTATGCTTATCCATTACAGATATTTTAGAACCGTGACTGTATATTAAATGTAAATAAGTTATACACAACTGCAACCAGTCACTTTTTTTTCAGTAATAATGCTTTATTACATGAACCGGTTTTCGAACCCTTTCAGGTTCATCTTCAGATGATTTCGGGAGGATCCGGGAAGTTGCATCATTACTGGTAGTAGCATAATGCTGGGTGCTGGTTCTATGGCAGAAAGATTGTTCACACTTTAATGTATCGCCATGACTATAGCTTATCTGTCGATATGGATGTAAATTTAGTTTTTACTTACTGCGACAGTATGGGCGGCTTTTTTCGTATCTGTCTGCCTCCATTTTGATGTCGAGAACACTTTCACACGAACTATATTAGTTTACACTTTGACAGTGACACTTTACCAGCAACAGTTGTAAAACGCATTCTGGATGCTGGTAAAGTGTCACTGCCAAAGTGTAAACTAATATAGTTCGTGTGAAAGTGTTCTGGACATCAAAATGGAGGCAGACAGATGCGAAAAAAGCCGCCTATACTGTCGCAGTAAGTAGAAACTAAATTTACATCCATAACGACAGATAAGCTATAGTCATGGCGATACATTAAAGTGTGACCCATCTTTCTGCCATAGAACCAGCACCCAGCATTATGCTACTACCAGTAATGATGCAACTTCCCGGATCCTCCCGAAATCATCTGAAGATGAACCCGAAAGGGTTCGAAAACCGGTTCATGTAATAAAGCATTATTATTGAAAAAAAAGTGACTGGTTGCAGTTGTGTATAACTTATTTACAAGTAAGCAGTTTCCTTAGTGGATTTCATGCATCTTGTAAGCGTTTTGCTATCAAATCGCTGTTGTCGGTTCGCCTTACGGCAACATGTATGTGATCGTACCAATTTGCGCTGCTCCTGTTAGTAAAGTCGACAACCTTTAAATTTGTGTTATGAGGAGAACCTCACACTTTTCCTTATCGCCGTGCAGGGTAGCCGCGCGGCCTGAGTTGCCGTGTCACGGTCCGTGCAGCTCCTCTCATCGGAGGTTCAGTCCTCCCTCGGGCGTGGGTGTGTGTGTGTGTGTGTTGTCCATAGCGTAAGTTGGTTTAAGTTAGATTAAGTAGTGTGTAGGCTTACGGACCGATGACCACAACTGTTTTGTCCCATAAGACCTCACAACAAATTTCCAAAATTATTTCCTTATTCAGAATCAATTACGATTACTTGCAAGACTCCGATATCTTGTCTAAATCATACTGTGACTTGTTTTGTTCTTCTGTTGATTTCATTAGTAGGTAAACAGCGGAATATTTACAAATAGTATATAAGAACTGCTGTATCTTAAGCTATTTATACAGATTAAAAATGGCAACAGACCTATCACATTTCCTCGACGAGCGCCATATGCTACTTCTGTTCATGACGATTACTGTGTACTGTGACAATTTAGTGGCAGGAAATTACAAATGCATTCTGTTAACTGAGGTGACACTTTGTCGGCAAGCACATTGATTAGAAGCCATTCTGGAGACACGGATTTAGAAGCTTTATGGAAATCTAGGAATGCGGAATCAGCTTCATATCCCCTGCCATTAAATACTTTACTTCTTTTGAATAGAGAGCCAGTCGTGTTTCACAAAAATAGTGCCCGCAATGGGTAGCGCTGTGCTATAACTGCTGTAACGTGGTAATTCCGAGCTGCACAGAGAGGAAATTACCCGTTAACGGAACATGATGTTTACCCTTTGCTCCGATGGCTAACAAGGGGAAGGCCTCAGACACGGTCAAACAATTCGGTTCATACTGGGCATGTGTCTTGTGTACAACTAATCTGAGGAAACAACTCAAACTTCGTGACACTTAATCGACTCAAAAGCGACGGAATCTGTAGGAAACTAAGCATTTTTCTTCGTCATATGTGGGATTCGCAAACGTGTGTTTTGTTAGAAATCTTGGAAAGAAACTGTGTCCGATTCCCAAATGCGTTCTGTAATTTCTTTATTTTTTCCGTATCGAAATTCGTAGAAATAGGAGGATTAATAAGATAATCAATAAGGAGCAAAAAGAACGTAAGCAAATAAATTTCTAAAAAGAATTACATTTTTAATCCTGGTTGTCTTACATCATCTCTTCCACCAACTCTGTTCCGTGGCGCCACTGTACTTCAAACAACTACATGGAAGGCACTTTTCACACAAACATTCGAAGCAAGTATACTCGCGGCATGAAGAACATGAAATGAACGCGATTTTCACCCAACTAAATCGTTCCTTCCGAAGGTTTGACGAAAAACACTGTGTTGACTTACATTTAAAAATATTTATTTTTTGGGAATTAATTTTAATGCAACCACGCATACGGTAACGTCGGCTGGAAAATTGGTCCTGAAAGTTCATGCTTATGCTCTAAATCGTTGTTGCATCAGCGCGACCGTGCAATTCCCGCCACGTTTTCAGAAGCACACTGCAATTTGGAAACCTCCATATACAGTCCTGTATCGCGTCTCCCTCTTAACAAGCATCGGCCGGCCGTTTGTGGCCGAGCGGTTCTAGGCGCTTCAGTCTGGTACCGCGCGACCGCTACGGTCGCAGGTTCGAATCCTGCCTCGGCCATGGGTGTGTGTGATGTCCTTAGGTTAGTTAGGTTTAAGTAGTTCTAAGTTCTAGGGGACTGATGACCTCAGATGTTAAGTCCCATAGTGCTCAGAGCTATTTTGAACAAGTATCACGCAGCCGGCTGCCTGTGGTCCCTCGCGAGAACTCGCAGCTGTATTACCCAGAATAATTTTCACACAACCAGCTTTAACAGTTTCATTCTCTACTACTCCAAGTAATTGGAGAAATTAATTTGCCTACGTTATTACTCGTATTATTCCTTATCGATTACCTTATTAGTCTTCCCATTCCTACCAATTTCGATACGAGAAAAAACAAATAAAAAGTAACTGCAGAATATATCTAGGAATCGACAAGGATTCCCTGCTGTCCACCCATATACAAGGGTCGCTACGATAGCGGCGTTTTCATTGGACAGCGTTGACATTATGAACACAAAAGCGGCAGTCGTAATAGTTTCTTTGCTCGATTTATCAGAAAAAACACATATGCAGATGAAAAGTTCTGAATTTTCAATTATCTATCGATCTTATTAATTCTGAGACGACTGCACTTCATGAGCTTAAGGCGTGGTCTTCTCAAAACCGGAGGGGTGTTGAGCCGAAACCTTAGAGTCTCTCATTTTATGTTGCATACAAACAACCTGTCAAATAGGAGCCGAATCGTTCGGTCGTGTCTGAGGCTTTCTCCTTGTAAGACTGGTTTACAAGTTCTTATATGGTTTCTTGTACTGTACAGCGGTTTTTCGGCATATAACTTTTGGAAGATCATGGGCAGGGACCTCCAGTCAGCTTGGTATTTTGTCTATGTAACGCCCCAATCGGACAGAATTTGACACGGTAACCCTCAGGAGGACACTCAACAACTGTTATCAGTGCCAAAAGGAATAAATGCTAGCGTAAGGGCCATATGTGGACCAACGCGTTGTTGACTTGCACAATTTGTGGAGCTCTTTCTATTGAATAAATCGAAAAGAATTCGTCCGGACATTTGAGAACAACATATCTAAGAACTACACTCCTGGAAATTGAAATAAGAACACCGTGAATTCATTGTCCCAGGAAGGGGAAACTTTATTTACACATTCCTGGGGTCAGATACATCACATGATCACACTGACAGAACCACAGGCACATAGACACAGGCAACAGAGCATGCACAATGTCGGCACTAGTACAGTGTATATCCACCTTTCGCAGCAATGCAGGCTGCTATTCTCCCATGGAGACGATCGTAGAGATGCTGGATGTAGTCCTGTGGAACGGCTTGCCATGCCATTTCCACCTGGCGCCTCAGTTGGACCAGCGTTCGTGCTGGACGTGCAGACCGCGTGAGACGACGCTTCATCCAGTCCCAAACATGCTCAATGGGGGACAGATCCGGAGATCTTGCTGGCCAGGGTAGTTGACTTACACCTTCTAGAGCACGTTGGGTGGCACGGGATACATGCGGACGTGCATTGTCCTGTTGGAACAGCAAGTTCCCTTGCCGGTCTAGGAATGGTAGAACGATGGGTTCGATGACGGTTTGGATGTACCGTGCACTATTCAGTGTCCCCTCGACGATCACCAGTGGTGTACTGCCAGTGTAGGAGATCGCTCCTCACACCATGATGCCGGGTGTTGGCCCTGTGTGCCTCGGTCGCATGCAGTCCTGATTGTGGCGCTCACCTGCACGGCGCCAAACACGCATACGACAATCATTAGCACCAAGGCAGAAGCGACTCTCATCGCTGAAGACGACACGTCTCCATTCGTCCCTCCATTCACGCCCGTCGCGACACCACTGGAGGCGGGCTGCACGATGTTGGGGCGTGAGCGGAAGACGGCCTAACGGTGTGCGGGACCGTAGCCCAGCTTCATGGAGACGGTTGCGAATGGTCCTCACCGATACCCCAGGAGCAACAGTGTCCCTAATTTGCTGGGAAGTGGCGGTGCGGTCCCCTACGGCACTGCGTAGGATCCTACGGTCTTGGCGTGCATCCGTGCGTCGCTGCGGTCCGGTCCCAGGTCGACGGGCACGTGCACCTTCCGCCGACCACTGGCGACAACATCGATGTACTGTGGAGACCTCACGCCCCACGTGTTGAGCAATTCGGCGGTACGTCCACCCGGCCTCCCGCATGCCCACTATACGCCCTCGCTCAAAGTCCGTCAACTGCGCATACGGTTCACGTCCACGCTGTCGCGGCATGCTACCAGTGTTAAGGACTGCGATGGAGCTCCGTATGCCACGGCAAACTGGCTGACACTGACGGCGGCGGTGCACAAATGCTGCGCAGCTAGTGCCATTCGACGGCCAACACCGCGGTTCCTGGTGTGTCCGCTGTGCCGTGCGTGTGATCATTGCTTGTACAGCCCTCTCGCAGTGTCCGGAGCAAGTATGGTGGGTCTGACACACCGGTGTCAATGTGTTCTTTTTTCCATTTCCAGGAGTGTATGTTAGTAACGAACTCTTTCAACTTTGACAGCCTCATAATTACACAATGTAAAACCGATGTGTGGGCTCACAGTTATCCGTATTTCACTTAGTACGACGGATGTGAACGTGGAGTGAAGAAAGTGGTTAGATGAGACTAAATGAGGGGAATCCACTTTCTTTCACGTACGTTCGGGAAGTCAGTCTTTCTGTTTTTTTTTTTTTTTTTTTTTTAAGTGGAGGATCTTTTGCTTTCAGGCTTCCTTTAGGCTACACAGAAAATTTGCAAAAAAAAAAAAAAAAAAAATAGAAATTCCACAAATATTAATTTTCATTACCGGTAACAATATTTTTTCATTAGGGCAAAAGATAAGTTTTCAATATCCCTGTGTTATCAAAAACTGTGTAAGCGTTCTAATGCATATCGAACGGTATTCATAGTTTGTACACTAACAATGCTAAACCTGGAAGACTAATCTTAGATACCGAAGCTGAACTGCATGCGGCGGCACAGAAAGTGTTTCCAAGCCTTGACATATAAGGCTGCAGTTTTCACTTGGGTCAGGCATGGTATCGAAAGTTAATCGAACTGATCTTCTTTCCGAGTATACCAGTCCTCAAGCAGAAGTCGGAAAGTTTCTGAAATGTATGTATGATTTAAGATTTCTACCACCAAACACAGTCAGGGATGCGTTCGTAGAGTATCGCTCACAATAACAATGACTATGTACTTGAAAACTATGTAAGCAGAGAATCTAATTTTCCCCCATAATTTTTGTGCCAGTAAACCAAGAAATGAAATCAGAACTATAAATGGTGCAAATTGGTTTCACCGACATTTAACACACCATTTCTACAAACCACGTCCTTCCATCTGCGAGTTTACAGAAATTTTAAAGCAATTGAAAAGTGAAGCTTACCTGTGCTTTAACACAATGCAATATAAAAGAAAAATGAATGCAAAGTCTACATCTACATCTACATCATACTCCGCAAGCTATCTAATGGTGTGTGGCGGAGGGTACTTTCGGTACCACTATCTGATCCCTCCGACCCTGTTCTACCCGCGAATAGTGCGTGGGAAGAATGGTTGTCTGTAAGTCTCTGCGTTTTAACGAAATGCATTGTAAAAAAGAAAAATTGAGGTGACCGTGAAAATCATCGAGTTGCTAGGGAATTGTGGGACAAATATTACCGTGGTCAGTTATCGTTACTGGAGTACTTAAAAAGAATTGCAGATTGGATCCATCCCATCCCACTCAAGGACTAATGTGTCACTGGGCCAAGCAGTGTATAGTGCTACCCGTTTTAAAAATAACCTGTTGCACACTTTATTAATGCGGTAGCGATTTCTAACTTCACTGGTAACGATATGTGCACTTTTGCAGTAATGAAAGCAGAACGTTTTGTGGTAAAGCAGGGAGTGTTCTACATCTACTTCTACGTAAATACTCCGCAATCCACTGTAGGGTGCACGGCGGAGGGCACCTCTTACCACTACTAGTAATTTCCTCTCCTACTACACTCAGAAACAGAGAGAGGGAAAGACGACTGTCTAAAGGCCTATCTACGAGCCCAAATTTCCCGCGTCTTTTCTTCATGGTTGTCCGGCGAAATGTACGTAGGCGGCAGTAGAATCGTTCTGCAGTCGACCTCAGATGCAAGTTCTCTAAATTTCCACAGCAATGTCTTGCGGAAGGAGCGTCGTCTTCCTCCCAGAGATTGCAATTTGAGATCACTTACCATCTCCGTAATACTTGCGTGCTGATCGAACGTACCGGTAACAAATCTAGCAGCCGGCCTCTGAACTGCTTCGACGGCTTTCTTTAACCCGACCTGAAGGGGATCGCAAACACTCTAACAATACTCAAGAGTTGACCGCACTAGCGTTGTATACACCGATTCCTTTACGGATGAATTACATCTTCCCAAAATTCTGCCAGTGAAACGTAGTCGAGCATTCACCTTCTCTACCATCATCCTGACGTGTTCATTCCATTTTATATAGCTTTGCAACGTTATGCCTGTATATTTAATCGAAATAACTGTCACGCTGCATCCTACTACTACTGTATTCGAACGTTACAGGAAGGTTTCTTCCTAGTCATCCGCACTGACTTGCATTCTTCTACATTTGGAGCAACCTGATGTGCTCACACTGTTCGCCCCCTTAGCTGAGTGTTTAGCGCGTTCGCCTCCTATGCAGCGGGCGTGGGTTCGATTCCTGGCCGAATCGGAGATTTTGTTCCGCCTCGGGACTGGATATTGCGCTGTTTTCATCATCGTTTGGTCATCATCGACACGTAAGTCGCCCAATGTGGCTTCGACTGAGAAGACTTGTAAGTCGGCTGCCGAACTTCGTGGGGACTGCCGGCCATCAATGCAATACGATGATTTAATTTTTTCGTTCATCATACCAATTAGAAATTTTGTCTAAGTCATTTCGTGTATCTCTACAGTGTGTTTTTACGTAAATGGAATCCACAGCTCCTTTATTCAATATCCTGTTCTTTGTAGCTTCTACTTGAGGACTTACGAATCGTGTCGGATTTTTGGTCATAGCAGGTTCAAGAAATGGTTCAAATAGCTCTGAGCACTATGGGACTTAACTTATGAGGCCATCAGTCCCCTAGAACTTAGAACTACTTAAACCTAACTGAAACTGCCGGCCAGGGTGGCTCAGCGGTTCTAGGCGCTACAGTCTGGAACCGCGCGACCGCTACGGTCGCAGGTTCGAATCCTGCCTCGGGCGTGGGTGTGTGTGATGTCCTTAGGTTAGTTAGGTCATAGCAGGTTTGATCAGCCTGGGAACGAGCACCTTTACCAGGCCGCAGTATTATGGGCCAGGTCATAAGCCCATGCAAAATGGGCAAATGAAAAGTATTTTGTGTTAAGGGGACCACGTTAATTTAGGCAAGTATTTGGACCATTTCTGAAAAAAATTTTGATGCAGGACCTTAATATTTTTTATTATATGTTACATGGTGCTAATAGAGTCAATTGTACTAAAATCTACTTTATATATAATTTTTAAGAAATACTTTTTTAAATTTATTAACAAAAATATTAAGTTTTTTCTGTAGAAAATATTTTTTTGTGAACTTCCTAATGGGGGAATATTAATGAGTGTAGTACCAGAGGTGGCTTTTTATGTTATGCAGAGTGTCTGAAAATTTCATTCATTTAGTATGATAATTTGTGATGTAATGGGGAATATGTACTGAAAATTTTAGTTTGCGGGAAATTGACTTTAAAGAAAAAAACTTTTGAAATTTGTTACTTACAATTAATTAAAACTGTCCTTCTGCATATGATGGCCCTTCTTTGGCCTCTAGCAGGTCTTCCAGCTTCTTTTTCACCTTCCTGGATGTTTGTCTTGATTTCTTGGCCATATTAGATGCAGACCAGTCGTCATCGGCTATCCTCATTTTAGCGTAGTGTTGTAGCCCAGTGATCATATTTTCACCAGGATTAATTCCCAGCCGGCCGGTGTCGCAGTGCGGTTCTAGGCGCTTCAGTCTGGAACCGCGTGACCGCTACGGTCCCAGGTTCGAATCCTGCCTCGGGCATGGATGTGTGTGATGTCCTTAGGTTAGTTGGGTTTAAATAGTTCTATGTTCTACGGGACTGATGACCACAGATGTTAAGTCCCATAGTGCTCAGAGCCATTTTTTTTATTAATTCCCAGCTTTTTCAGTACCCAACACTTTCCAATATTACAACAACTGAATGTAATAACAGCATCATGAACCCCTAGTTTCATTGTATGCATGCCTACAAATACAGTTTTAGGAAGGCGGTTCCAAATTATGCTGTTGAAACATTCATTTGGGTTCTGTGCCTGCCTATGCAGACATTTCCTTAGAAGGTCAGGATGAGCCAAGTCTTTGAAAATAGGTTTAATTGCTGTAATAACAGCAGCAAGAAGAGAATGCTGTTGATAATGAGATACCCCTGTTGCCTGAGCCCTATTGTATTTGAACCACGAATTTTCTCCTGATGGACACAATCCACGACATGGCTTATCATCAGTAGAGGACTTATGGAAGAATATGGCCCAAACATCTCTCTTCATTGCCTCCAGATGTTCTTTATTTCTCCTAATTGCCTGCCCAAAGTATACCTGCAAGTTTTCTATTTCAGTTTTAGTTAACTGACCCTGTCCGGTCAACAATTTTCCATCTTCTAATTTTTTCCTCTCATATCGTTTTCTCAGCCTTGCTCCCAAGCGTTTTTGAACATGGCATACACATTCTATTTTGCTAATAATGGCATCTTCATATGGCTTAGAGTTGACAGTGGATGGGTTGACAGTGGGTGACGGAAAAGTGTGCGTGACACATAAATACACGTAGTAGGAAAATGCTCTTTAAATGCTTTTTTCAACAAAATCTTTTTCAGAGTACTTAAATAAAACCTTAATCTATCTAAATATGATGATAATCGAAAATCGACTTTTTAGACCTGAACCACGGTGTTGTCCCCTTAAATGTCTCTGTCTGCTGTTATAAATGTACTTTCTCACGTCGCTATGGAAGAGCTTTAAGTGTTGCACCGCTCGTCTGTTTTACAGTGACCGTCTTCGGGTACACAGTGGTGGACCTGTCACCAGACGAACGCTTCTTGTCCGTGGCGGTGTGCGGGGGCCGCTCCAGCAACTGCACGGCCCTCGTGCTGGCTCGTGACGTGGCCGACGCCGACAACTTCAGCGCGCTGGTGGGCGTGCATCAGCGAATTGCGGCCGCGCAGCGCGGTTTCGCGGAGGTGGTGCTCCAGAGGGGGTCGCGGGCGCCAGAGAGCACGGTGCACCTGGCTTGCAGCTACAACCCCAGCAGAGAACGCCTCCAGTGCAGCTTGTGACGCCTGCCGGCCGCCGTTCGCAGCAGTGTCGCTCGCGTCAGTGTAGTGCGTCCCAAGTACTGCCAGTCTTGACGAATGTTAAAAAAAAATAAGTGTGCAAACTCCAGTCAAGTTGTCAGGTTTCAATGCAAAGATATGACTTGCGCTGAACAATAAAGCTGGACGCACGTTCGTGTAAACTATAAATGATCATGAGGATATTATCTTCGAACAATCAAATTGAACCTCTACAATTAAAACAAAAATTTTGTGGAACCTTTTGTCGACGACAACGAAACGAACAGCGAACAGTGATGAACTTGTTTCAGCGGTTTCTAATTCCTTACTTACGTAGTTATTTCTTATTATTCTTGTTGTAACAGTAACAGAAACAACGAATGAAACTCTCAGTTATATATGTAAGACGACGAATATTATTATACTTTTAGGCCATCATACTTTTTTTCACTTGGTATTCCCTTTTTTCCCTTCCAGTTACTCTGCTCTTGTTTGGCACAATCGTAAGATTTCTATAAGACCGAAAGAAGTACATTCCTTCGTTAAATTCTTTGACAATTGCGTTCTGTACAGTCTGTGCCTTTTGCAAGCTATGTGTGCGTCCTGACATGTGTAACTGCGTAGCCACAGTCGTGATAAACACTGCTGCTGTTTAATTTTCTGGAATACGGAGAAGGGAAGGCAATAAGAATGAGGCGCTTCTATGTCTTATAGAACTGATGGTGGTATGTACATGGGTTGGTTAAAAATGTGGAAAAGCCATAACAACAACACACTGTCATGCCTCATGCGGTAGAGGAAAACAGGAAAACCATCGGTCTTCAAAACAGCTTCCAGTCAACTTGGAAAATATAAATATGTCCTATATGGTTTTCAAGGGCATGTTATATGATTATTTTCGCAAAATACTGGCAAGTCCAGGTAATGCTGATGCCGATGTATACCACCCTTCTCTCCAAACTAGACCACAGAGGCTCAACAATATTGAGATCTGGTGACTCTTGGGCAAGGGTAGATGCGGCAGTTCATCTTCGCGCTCACAAAACCAATCCCGAGCAATGCGAGCTGTGTGAAAGGGGGTCCTGTCGTCTTGGAAATCAGCTTCACCATCGGGGAATGAACAGCATTCCATGGGGTGGACATGGTCGTCCAGAATGCTCACATAGCCCTTGGAAGTAATGCGACTTTGCAGGGTAATCATGGGATTCATGGAATACCACGATGCTGACTGGTCTGATGCAGCTCTCCATGCTAATCTGTCCTGTGCAAGCTTCTTCATCTCCGAGTAACTATTGCAACCTACATCCTTCTGAATTTGCTTGTTGTATTCACTTCTTGCTCTCTTGGTCTTCCCGTAAGATTTTTGCCCCCCATACTTCCCTCCAGTATTAAACTGATGTGTCAGAATGTGTCTTACCAACCGATCCCTTCTTCTGGTCAAACTCTGCGACAACTTTTCTCTCCAATTCTGCTCAGTACCTCCACATTAGTTACGTGATCTACCTGTCTAATCAATTATCAATATTATTCTGTAGCATCACATTTCAGAAGCTTCTATTCTCTTCCTGTCTAAACTGTTTGTCGTCCATGTTTCACTTCCATTCATGGCTGCACTCCACACAAATACTTTCAGAAAAGAGTTCCCGACACTTATATCTATGCTCAATGTTAACAAATTTCTCTTCGTCAGAATCAATTTTCTTGGCCTTGCAGGTCACATTTTATATCTTCTCTACTTCGACCACCATTAGGTATTTTGCTCCCCAAATAGCAAACTCATTTACCACTTTAAGTTTCTCATTTCCTAATCTAATCCCTCAGCATCATCTGATTTAATTCGACTACATTCCATTATCCTCGTTTTGCTTTTGTTGATGTTCATCTTATATACTCCTTTCAAGACACTGTCCATTCCGTTCAACTGCTCTTCGAAGTCCTTTGCTGTCTCTGACAGAATTACAAAGCTTTTATTTCTTTTTCCTGGATTTTAATTCCTACCCAAAATGTTTCCTTTGTTTCCTTTATTGCTTACTCAGTGTACAGATTAAATAGCGTCGGAGGTAGGCTACAACCCTGTCTCACTCTCTTCTCAAACACTGATTTCCCTTTCATGCTCCTCAACTCACAGCTGCCGAATGGCTTCTGTACAAGTTGCAGATAGCCTTTCGCTCCCTTTATTTCATCCCTGCTACCCTCAGAATTTCAGAGTGAGTATTCCAGCCGGTCAGAGTGGCCGAACGGTTCTAGGCGCTTCAGTCTGGAACCGCGCGACTGCTACGGTCGCAGGTGCGAATCCTGCCTCGGGCATGGCTGTGTGTGATGTCCTTAGGTTAGTTAGGTTTACGTAGTTCTAAGTTCTAGGGGACTGATGACCTCCACTGTTAAGTCCCATAGTGCTCAGAGCCATTTGAACCATTTGAGTATTCCAGTCAACATTGTCAAAAAGCTTACTCTAAGTCTACAAATTATATAAACGTAATGATTAACCTATCTCCCATGAGCAGTCGTAGAGTCAGTACTGCCTTGCGTTTTCCTACATTTCTCCGGAGTCCAAACTGAGCTTCGTCGAGGACACTTGTACCAGTTTTTCCATTGTTCTGTAAATAATTCGTGTTAGTATTTCCAACCATAACTTATTAAATTGATAGTTCGACAGTTATCGCACCTGTCAGCACTTGCTTTCTTTGGAATTGGAATTATTATATTCTTCTTGAAGTCTGAGAATATTTCGCCTGTTTCATTCATCTTGCTCTGGAAGAGTTTTGTGATGGCTGGCTCTCCAAGGCTATCAGTAGTTCTAAGAAGGTGTTGTCTACTTCCTGAGCCTTGTTTTGAGTTAGATCTTTCAGTTCTCTTCAAATTCTTTACGCAGTATCTTATCTCTCGTCTCATCTTCATCTGCATCCTCTTCCATTTCTATAACACTGCCCTCAAGTACATCTCTCTTGTATAGATCCTCTATATGCTCGTTCCACGCTTCAGGTCTCCCTTCTTTCCTTAGGACTGGTTTTCCATTTGAGTTCTTGATACTCATTCTCTTTTCTCCGAAGGTCTAATTTTACTGTGGGTGGCATCTGTATTTCCCTAGTGATATGTACTTCTAAATCCTTTCATTGGCCTCTACCCATTCCTGCTCAGCAATTTTGCTCCTCCTGTCAACCTCGCTTTTAGACGCTTGTAATCGCCTTCAAGGGCTTAATTTATTGCATTTTTTGTTTTTCGCCTTCGTCTTTTTACCTATCTGATCCTCTACTGCCTTCACTTATTCCTCTCTCAGCGTTACCCGTTCTTCTTCTACTGCATTCCTTTCCACTGTTCTTGTCAATTGTTCCCTAATGCTCTCTTAACAACCTCTAGTTCTTTCAGTTTATGCAGGTCCCAGCTACTTAAATTCCTACTTTTTCGCAACTTCTTTCGTTTTAATCTACAGTTCATAACCAGTAAATTGTGGTCAGAGTCCACATTACCCCTGGAAATGTCTTACCGTTTAAAACCTGATTCCGAAATCTCTGACTTAACATTATATAATGAATGTGATACCTTCCAGTGTCTTCCACGTATACAACCTTATTTTACGTTTCTTAAACAGGCGTTGGTGATGATTAAATTATGCTCTGTGCAAAATTCTACCAGGCGGCTTCCTTTTCCATTCCATTTCCTCAGCCCATATTCATCTACTATTTTTCCTTCACTTCCTTGTACTACTATGGAATTCCAGTCCCCCATGACTATTAAATTTTCGTCTCCCTTAAATATCTGAATAATTTCCTTTTTCTCATCTTACATTTCTTCAATCTCATCATCATATGCAGTGCTAGTTAGCATATACGCTTGCACTACTGTGGTGGGTCTGGGCTTTGTGCATTTCTTTGGCCACAATAATGCTTTCACATACTGTTCGTAACAGCTTATCCGCCTTCCTGTTTTCTAATTACACCTATTTGATTTTGTTCTTATTACTCTGTATTCGCCCGACCAGAAGTCCTGTTCCTCCTGCCACCCAACTTAACTAACTCCAACTATATCTAGCTTTAACCTATAGATTTCCCTTTTTAATTTTTTCTTACCTACCTGCCCAATTAAGGGACCTGATATTGCATGCTCTGAACCGTACAACGCGTTTTGTTTCTCCGGATAACATCATCCAGAGTTGGTTCGGCCCGGATATCCGAATGAGGGACTCTTTTACCTCCGGGATACTCGTATTTTACCCAAGAGGATACCATCATTATTTAACCATACAGTAGAACTGGATGACCTGGGAAAAATTATGACTATAGTTCCCCCCTGCTTTCAGCCGTTCCCAGTACCAGCACAGCAAGGCCGTTTTCATTTCTGTTACAAGGCCAGATCGGTCAATCACCCAGACTGTTGCCTCTGCAACTACTGACAAGGTTGCTGCCCCACTTCAGGAACCACATGTTTGTCTTACCTCTCAACAGGCACCCCTCGGCTGTGGTTGCACATGCAGTACAGCTGTCTACATCTCTGAGGCACGCAAACCTCCTTGCCAACGGCAAGGTCCATGGTTCATGGCGGGAGGAGCGGGTGGAGGGGGACGAATACCACGATATGGCTGACCTAATCACCTGGAACCCACGCCATGCTTCACTCTTGGGGTATAAAATCGGTCGGAGGTTGAACACAAGACTCATCCGAACAAAAAGAATTTTATTCCATTATTCCAAAGTCGAAGTTTTTTATGCCTCGGTACCAAGTTTTCCTTTTACAGATGTTTGCATCACTGATGAGGGTTTTATAGTGAGTAATATCGGCGCTTCGACATGTCGTGTAGCCAAGCATCTTGTTTCTCTGTTGAGTCCACAAGTTGGTCGGGGTCAACATCATATCAGGACCTCAGCTGTTTTTTTTTTTTTTTTACGTCGTTTGAAGGGACTGCGGTTGAACGACTGGTATTTTAGTAAGTTTCGATGTGGTCTCTTCTTCACTCGTGTTCCTATGTCTGATCCGTTGAGGTTAATTGAGTTTAGGTTTGGTGCTGATTTAACTAACTTCTTTCGGCATGTGTTGACATCCACTTACTTTTTATTCAATTACCAGTATTACGAGCAGACAGATGGAGTTGCGATGGGTAGTCCGTTGTCTCCTGTGCTCGCATATTTGTTAATGGAAGACTCTGAGGAACGTGCATTGGAGTCGGCGCCTTTGAAACCCGCCTGTTTCTTGGGATATGTTGACAATACTTTTGTTGTTTGGCCTCATGGTAGGAAGAATTTGAAAGCCTTTCTAGAACATCTGAACTCGGTCCACCTGAACATTCGTTTTACAATGGAGGTAGAAGAGGATGGTTGCTATCCTTTTCTTGACGTGTGGGACATGCGGTTTACAGGAAACGTACTCATACCGACCTGTAATTACAGGCTAATAGTTGTCACCATCCGACTCTGCGTGAAGGGGTACTTCGTACCTTGGTACACAGGGCACATGCCATTTCCGACGCTGAGATATTGCCAGCTGAGCTGTCCCATCTTGAAGTTACGTTTCGTCAAAATGGTTATAGTGATAGACAGATTGAGCGTGCGTTGCGCTATCGACCAACTGTGCATCGGGTGATTGATGATAATTCTGAGTCTACACCTAAGTCTACTGCCTTTTTGCCTTACGTAGAAAACACGTCCAACAAGATCGGTCGTATTTTACGGAAATACGATGTGAAATGAGTTTTCCGACCTCCAACTTAAATTAAAGTGCTTTCGGGTTCTGTTAAGGATGATCTTCGTTTGCGTAAGGCGGGTGTATACCGCATTCCTTGTAGTTGTGGCATGGTATACAGGGTGTTACAAAAAGGTACGGCCCAACTTTCAGGAAACATTCCTCACACACAAAGAAAGAAAATATGTTATGTGGTCATATGTCCGGAAACGTTTACTTTCCATGTTAGAGCTCATTTTATTACTTCTCTTTAAATCACATTAATCATGAAATGGAAACAGACAGCAACAGAACGTACCAGCGTGACTTCAAACACTTTGTTACAGGAAATGTTCAAAATGTCCTCCGTTAGCGAGGATACATGCATCCACCCTCCGTCGCATAGAATCCGTAATGCGTTGATGCAGCCCTGGAGAATGGCGTATTGTATCACAGCCGTCCACAATACGAGCACGAAGAGTCTCTACATTTGGTACCGGGGTTGCGTAGACAAGAGCTTTCAAATGCCCCCATAAATGAAAGTCAAGAGGGTTGAGGTCAGGAGAGCGTGGAGGCCATGGAATTTGTCCGCCACTACCAATCCATCGGTCACCGAATCTGTTCTTGAGAAGCGTACGAACACTTCGACTGAAATGTGCAGGAGCTCCATCGTGCATGAACCACATGTTGTGTCGTACTTGTAAAGGCTCATGTTCTAGCAGCACAGGTAGAGTATCCCGTATGAAATCATGATAACGTGCTCCATTGAGCGTAGGTGGAAGAACATGGGGCCCAATCAAGACATCACCAACAATGCCTGCCCAAACGTTCACAGAAAATATGTGTTGGCGTGATTGCACAATTGTGTGCGGACTCTCGTCAGCCCACACATGTTGATTGTGAAAATTTACAATTTGATCACGTTGGAATGAAGCCTCATCCGTAAAGAGAACATTTGCACTGAAATGTGGATTGACACATTGTTGGATGAACCATTCGCAGAAGTGTACCCGTGGAGGCCAATCAGCTGCTCATAGTGCCAGCACACGCTGTACATGGTACGGAAACAACTGGTTCACCCGTAGCACTCTCCATACAGTGACGTGGTCAACGTTACCTTGTACAGCAGCAACTTCTCTGACCCTGACATTAGGGTTATCGTCAACTGCACGAAGAATTGCCTCGTCCATTGCAGGTGTCCTCGTCGTTCTAGGCCTTCCCCAGTCGCGAGTCATAGGCTG
The DNA here is from genome assembly GCF_023864345.2 of Schistocerca serialis cubense. Taxonomy (NCBI): domain Eukaryota; kingdom Metazoa; phylum Arthropoda; class Insecta; order Orthoptera; family Acrididae; genus Schistocerca; species Schistocerca serialis. The sequence continues at coordinate 327,580,270 of NC_064641.1, read as the reverse complement.
GAATGTTCCGTGCTCCCTAACACGTCGATCAATTGCTTCGAATGTCTTCCTGTCGAGACACCTTCGTTCTGGAAATCTGTCTCGATACAAACGTACCGCGCCACGGCTATTGCCCCGTGCTAATCCATACATCAAATGGACATCTGCCAACACTGCATTTGTAAACATTGCACTGACTGCAAAACCACGTTCGTGATGAACACTAACCTGTTGATGCTACGTACTGATGTGCTTGATGCTAGTACTGTAGAGCAGTGAGTCGCATGTCAACACAAGCACCGAAGTCAACATTACCTTCCTTCAATTGGGCCAACTGGCGGCGAATCGAGGAAGTACAGTACATACTGACGAAACTAAAATGAGCTCTAACATGGAAATTAAGCGTTTCCGGACACATGTCCACATAACATCTTTTCTTTATTTGTGTGTGAGGAATGTTTCCTGAAAGTTGGGCAGTACCTTTTTTAACACCCCTATATATTGGTCAAACTATCAGGACCGTGGAGGACCGACGTACTGAGCATAAACGGCGCTCACGATTACAGCAGCCAAGTATATCTGCTATTGCCGAACATTGCTTGGATACTGGTCACCCCATGCTATATAACGACGCCGAGATACTGGCATGCACGTCCAGCTATTGGGACAGTGTTATTAAGGAGGCAGTTGAGATTAAATTAGCGAGCAACCTTGTAAACAGGGATGGAGACTTTTGTTTTAACTCTGTTTGGAATCCTCCTCTCTGCCTTGTCAAAAAACGGAGGGATAGAGTCAATGTTATCTCACCTTCTAGTTCGTAGTCTCATTATCGATATCTCTGACTTTAGTCATCTTTGGTGGCACTAGTGTTCAGTGTGTGTTATCTTTCCTTCATCAGTCTAAAATCCGAGGTTTTAAATTTGCCTGTACATAGTCTGTCCGTTGCAGTTGGCCTTCAAAATGGCGGGGTGTACTCCCGCCGAAATATGGTGGTCGCTGAAAGTATTACCTGGCTGAATACCGGTAAGTTGTTTGATAATTGTACACGCCAGGAGAAACTCAGGTCTCACACTGATGAGTGGTTTTGCAGTTCCAGCTGGCCCTGCAATTCCCTGAGTATGGAGCATACACTTTTAATCTGCCAGGAAGTTTCAACATTTAGTTCTCTAGTGAGTTTCGCAGCTGTTGACCTCTTGTTTTTGTCACAGTCCTCACTGCCCGTCCGGCGCGACCGTTCAACACAAACTTCCGCCCGCGTTGTGACTAAGTGGACAACGTTTCTTCGCCTTTCGCATGTGGGATATTAATAATCGATACCGTGCCTCTTGAATACCAAACATTTCGGTTGCCTTGGTTACGGAAGCACCTACATACGATCACCAACAATTTCACAACTTTCGAACGTACTGAGCTCTGACACTATGCACTCAGTTACACCATTGGGGCGACGATCGGCACTTGCAACGTATTGAGGACCATGCGTTGGTGCCGTTCGTGGTCAAATACAACAGCGCAACCTGCAGGCGTGATTAGTATCTGCATTTATGTTCAAACGTGCGTTTCTCGAGTAGATTCCATATTTTTGTCCAACCGATCTACTTATGTATCTATATTTATGTATGTTCAACATTTTTTAAACTATCAAATTTGGTACACGTATCTCTTGACATCCGGAAAGAAGCACCGTGGGGGTAAAAACACCACCTCTTACAGGGGTGTGGCTGAAGGTGAAAAATAAGGATAACGCATCGCGTGAAAGTGTCCAGACTATACAGACTATATTCCTCCATAATATGAGCATTAGCGACTTCCAAACAACACATACCTTCAAATCTTCGGAAAGTCTCCCGCTGACACCCGCACGAAATAATGAAATGGAAAAGGTTATCGTTTAGTACATTTACGCTGCTCAGGCAATAAAACTGGCGCATTGAGTATGATGTCATAATTTATTACTTTTTTACTGCGAACTCTATTCACAGCACAGTTTTCCTGACGTATATACACGTGCAACAGAATGTATCAGCTACATTATGAGGGCGTGCTGAAAAGTAGTGCCTCCAATTTTTTATGTCAGAACTGTTATACTTTTTAAATAAAACTTTATTAACATTCTTCATCTGTATTCTTCATGTCTAAGTGTTTGTAACGCAGTGCCGCTAGAGGGCTCCGAATTGTAGCGTGCAACATGGCGGTGTGTAACTTACCTCTGTCGATGAGTGAGAAACAGCATGCTGTAACAGAGTTCGTCAAAACATGGAGCACTCCCTCCTTCAACATGACAATACCAGACCATACACGAGCTCTGCGACGTCACCAACAGTCCACCCCCTTGTGTCTACTGTCATAGATCGCCCTTCAAACAGTCTCGAGTTGGCCCCATTCGATTTTCATTTATTTACAAGACGTAAAGAGCACCTTCGAGGACTTCAATTGAATATCGATGAAACGGTGCAAGTAGAGGTGAGATTGTGGTTCCGTCAACAAATTCAAACAGTCTTCAGTGACGGTATAACAAACTTGCCTCTCGTTCGAAGAACTGCGTTCGTCGTGGAGTGACTATGTTGAAAAAATAAGTATGTAAGTATGAAGAATAAAGATGTAGAATGTTAATAACGTTTGATTTGTTCAGAAATCTTTAAATATTTCACATAAAAATTTGGTGGCATTACTTTTCAGCATGCCCTCGTGTATGATTGTACGACTCATAGTTCAGGGGATATGACATCACAGACACTTAGATGCGAAATAAACTAGGATTATTAAAACGGAGTACAAATTAGCCGGGTGATACTCACCCTGTGTTTGATGATGAGAGCACTAAGCGATTTTTAATGAACGTTAAACATAATTTCAAACCTTTCCTAAGCTTTTTCTCACTTATATCCCTAATGTCAATTGTTTAACACACTAACTCATTTGCTAAAGTAATCAGAAGTTTGTAACCTTTTGATACAGCAGAGTTCCAGTCTTTAGATAATCGGGGATTTACTGTTTGGAAGGAAGCGTTGTCGAGTTAAGAACCACCTACATACCACAGATGTAAGAATGAAAATGAAGTGACACTGAAGTACAACTCAAGAAGACCTGTAGCAATGTCAGTGACATTTGCTATGAACGTCATTAATTATTTACATTAAAATACTGTCGGAGTAAGATTCCCCACTATCATTTGGGGTGCGGCTGTGAATGAGGAGGAGTTAAGTAAAAATGTTCAAAAACGACCTGTTGGTATCTATTTCATTCATTTAATTGACTTGAATACTTTTAAAAGTATGTCTCTTGTTTGTGCTGTTCAGTGTGTCAACCAGGTCGGAACAATGAGCATTGCAGCGAGCCAATAAGTTTTGTCAACGTGTTTCGAGGCCTAAGGTAAAGCCACACGGCCGAATACAAGAGATAAATTCAACATCTTCTCTAGAGTCGTCTGGTGCAAAACAGCAGAAAATCAGACATCAATGTGTGCCATAAATGTCTCACCCGCAAATGTCCAACATTTCCTCCTAATCTCCAGCACCGATTTCAACTAAGCTTGGTATACATATTACTATCTCAAAAAAAAAAAAAAAAAAAAAAATGCTATGGGGATTGGTGTGGAAGTGGTAGGTTGATAACGGGGGGGGGGGGGGGGATGAACAGAGAAGAGGGAAGAGGACATTTGCAGAGAAAGGGAGGACAGAGAAAGGGGAGGGGAAGGGATGGACTTCAAAATGGTAACTTTACTTTCGTATGGAAGTATTAGAATGCTGCACAAGAACGGGGATTGCGTTCCTGGCTGGTTTTGAAAATAATGGTATGTGCGTTACGAAAAGCATCTTGTACATGCAGACGCGATCTACTTGGACTGATGCCCAACATAGTCTGAACACCAAAGACTTCTGTGGTGTTCCAGTATGCCTATTGTGTTAATAGAAGAAATAAACATACTATCCTGAGAAGTCTCATTTTTTTTAATCCAAGGTTCACTTGAGAATTATTGCCACTCTTTCACAGGCAAATACATCGCACTCTAACGCGGCACCGGCACGGTGTTGACTGACGTGGCACGAAATCGTCCACACGAGCGAGTTCCGCAGCTCATGGCCATAATATGTCAGTGAATGGACGCACGACGTGAGACTAGGCTAGACTAGACGAAATGGAGTACAAAATTCCCATCCCTTCGGATTCGGCCGCTTAACCGACACACACACACTTCGGTTAACTTTTTAACTCCCTGGGTTCTGGGTTCGGCGGTGCAAGATATTCGAGATTCTGAGGAAAATAGCGATAAGCTATAGGGAGAAACGGGTGGTATACAACATGCAGAAGAGTCACGAGGGAACAATACGAGTGTACACCAAGAACGAAGAGCTCGGATTGAAAAGGGTATATTATAAGTTCAAACTACACATCGAGAAGTAATGATTGAAATAAAAGAGAGGTCGAAGAGTGGGATTAAAATTCAAGATGAAAGGATATCAATGATAAGATTCTCTGATGAGATTGCTATCCTGAGTGAAAAGTAAAGAAGAACTACAGGATCCGCTAAATGGAATGAACAATATAAAGAGTACAGAACACAGACTGATCGTACGTCGAAGAAAGACGGAAGTAGTGAGAAATAGCAGAAATGAAAACAGCGAGAAAGTTAAGATCAGGATTGGTCATCACAAAGTAAATGAAGTTAAGGAATTCTGCTACCTAGACTGTAAGATAGCTCATGACGGACGGAGCAAGGAAGACATAAGAAACAGACTAACATCAGCAAAAAGGGCATCCAAGGCCTAAGAGCAGTCTACTGGGATCAAACATAGGCCATAATTTGAGGAAGAAATTTCTGAGAATGCACGTTTGGAGCACAGGTTTGTATGGTAGAGAAGTATGGACTGTCGGAAAACCGGAATAGAAGAGAAACGAAGCATTTGAGAAGTGGTGCTACAGAAGAATGTTGAAAATTAGTTGGACTGATAAGGTAAGGGATGGCGAGGTTCTCCGCAGAATCTGTGACCAAAGGAATACATGAAAACACTAACAAGAAGAAGAGACAGGATAGTACGACGTTTGTTAAGGTATCAGGTAATAACTTCTATGGTACTGGAGGAAGCTGTAGAGCGTAAAAACTACAGAGAAAAACAGAGATTGGAATACATCCAGCAAATAATTGAGAGCGTAGGTTATAAGTGCTACTCTGAGATGAGGAGATTGGCAGAGGAGAGGAATCGTGTCGGGCTGCCACACCAGTCAGAAGACAGATCACTCAAAAAAAAAAAAAAAAAAAAAGGAACTCTTTAATTTACCATTGCATATTATTAGTTTTCATACTGTGATACAAACATTAGCTTTACGTATTAGCGGCGATTATAAATTATTTTACTACATCTCTGTTCTGAAAAAGAAACATCAGTTTATTCTGAACAATAATAAATAGTTTTTCATATTATAATTAATATTCAGGTTCATTTTGTGTATGATATTACACTAATGTATAATGTGTTGTTGCTAAGGTTTTTATTTCAATTAATTATCAATAAAAGTCTAGAAAAAGAGCCAAAAATTAGCAGAAATATGACCGGAATTCATACGTTGAATGAAGGCGCTTTTGTACATCAATACGCACAAAGCAGATCGTCAGGAAACGATGTGAAAGAAGGAATTGTCTTAAAGTTCATTTACAGTGACATATTGTTTAGGAATTTACGTTTTGAACAATGGGTTATAAATGGTGTGTAGTACTATAATGTACAAATACACCTACAAAATCTCCTGAAAAGTTGTTTTTGAGTAGTCCAGAGAATGAGAAGGTGCGTAAAATGTGGTTGCACTGTGGCGTCAAATTGCCACCACGTCGACGCACAAGTTCGCGAACTTAATTAAATTTTTTTGCTCTGTGAAGCTAGGATTCATTTACATCCGAGATATGCTTTCCCACTGTTACAAGAAAGGAAAGCGTCACTCAACGCAATTAAACTCTTTGCGAAAATTGTTGTTTTAGCCAACTCTGCCTAAATTGTTTGGTAACTAAGTTGTTAGAGCGGTTGTTGTTGTTGTTGTGGTCTTCAGTCCTGAGACTGGTTTGAAGCAGCTCTCCATGCTACTCTATCCTGTGCAAGCTTCTTCATCTCCCAGTACTTACTGCAACCTACATCCTTCTGAATCTGCTTAGTGTATTCATCTCTTGGTCTCCCTCTACGATTTTTACCCTCCACACTGCCCTCCAATTTTAAATTTGTGATCCCTTGATGCCTCAAAACATGTCCTACCAATCGGTCCCTCCTTTTTGTCAAGTTGTGCCACAAACTCCTCTTCTCCCCAATTCTATTCAATACCTCCTCATTAGTTATGTGATCTACCCATCTAATCTTCAACATTCTTCCGTAGCACCACATTTCGAAAGCTTCTATTCTCTTCTTGTCCAAACTATTTATCGTCCATGTTTCACTTCCATACATGGCTACACTCCATACAAATACTTTCAGAAACGACTTCCTGATACTTAAATCTATACTCGATGTTAACAAATTTCTCTTCTTCAGAAACGCTTTCCTTCCCATTGCCAGTCTACATTTTATATCCTCTCTACTTCGACCATCATCAGTTATTTTACTCCCTAAATAGCAAAACTCCTTTACTACTTTAAGTGTCTCATTTCCTAATCTAATTCCCTCAGCATCACCCACTTTAATTTGACTACATTCCATTATCCTCGTTTTGCTTTTGTTGGTGTTCATCTTATATCCTCCTTTCAAGACACTGTCCATGCCGTTCAACTGCTCTTCCAAGTCCTTTGCTGTCTCTGACAGAATTACAATGTCATCGGCGAACCTCAAAGTTTTTATTTCTTCTCCATGGATTTTAATACCTACTCCGAATTTTTTTTTTTCGAATCCAGTCCGAGCGAATGTTTGAACTTACATGTAAAACGACAGTCCTCTCATATGAAAACCAAATCACAAGTACAAAACTTCACCACACAGTTCAGAAACAGAATATTATCGTGTTTTCCTTACTGTTTTCATGCGCTTACAGTTCCAATCGTTGTCCATAGACGTCTCATTCAAAAAGGTATTTTGTAAGTAACGTGACCACACACTTTTTACTTACAATGCTCTGTTTATCATCGTACTGTTCAGATCGGAGTCTTAGTTTATGAACTTTTGAAGTTTCATCATCTTACATAATGATAAAGTAAGTCTGCTTCGGACACTGACGTTAGTTCACACTCACAAACATCACAGCCCTTACATTTTTGTTACTTGCATGTTGTTCATGCTTTATATCTCCCATAAAAAATACCTCATCGTCCTACACCTAGTTGTATTTCGAAGTATGGTGATATCTTCACTACTAGCAATGATTTCCAAAAAAGTGAATTGTTTGTTCGAAAAGTAAATGTATTTATCCTTTGTTGTTCATTTATCAGACTAAGATTAATGTGAAACTATGTATAAAATATCCCACCGTCGAAATAACTGCTACAATCAGTTCTTGCTAACGCTATTCTCGTATTTTTTGTAAAAGTTTTAGAAATGTATGACCCTTCCAGGATTCGAATATCTGACCACCTTATTTTTAGGCCGATGCACTACCCTTTTCGCCACAGAGCGCTTGTTGGGAAAATTGTCTCTGTTCAGTTTCTTCTAAATAGGAAAATCAGCAATGAGGTTTGTCAACAATAATTTTGTTGTGCCTTTGGTGGTAGCTCATGACTGATGGTCGATACTTACAGTACACCGCCCCGTTTACAAACGTTCTACAATTCCTTAGTTATGAGCAGGTTTAATAATATTTCAGGAAGCAGGGAAAAGAATGTCCGTCGTTGTATGTATCGTCCCTATAAATGGGCGGAGCACAAACTCATCAACTTTCACTAGGTTTCCACTATCAGCGTTCACAAAATTCCTTTCTATTGTTACTAGTCAGTTGTAATTGCCTTTTCCACCATTAAATAGCTAAACTAGTTGCAAAAAAGTGCACAAAAACATTGTAATATCTGCTAACACTTCTATAACACACATATAGTTGCGTCTTCACTCCTAGTCTGTGACTTCATCAAAGCATCAGCCACTAACAAAGCGTTTTCGATCACTTGACCAAATCTTGATGTTAAATGATTTTTAAGCTTTAATTACATAAAAATAAGACATATTTTTTGATAATATTGACCGCAAATGCTATTTAAATGTTATAATCAATCAGAATAACAGCAATCCGAACAGTATTTTTAACATAGGAAAATCGCCTATTCCCATTATTTTCATGGAACTGACGGATGACCTAACGGATTGATGTTTTTATTGAACAGGTATTTAAAGAATCACATCTAAATGAAAACATACAGTAAAGCATCCGATTTTTCCATCTACATTAACATCTGTCTTACACAATGAAGCGTTTTCATCAGCAAATTTCTACAATGGAAAAGAAGTACCAAGGTGAGTGAAGTTCTAACACGTTAGCTGACTACTGCTTGGACCAAGAACAGAGATGTTCAAGATGCAAAGTACGCCTGAAAACCGCTATCTAGATAGCTAAGTCAGAATGAGTAGTGTATCATTTAGTGTTAATAAGCAGTTACTGATTTTATTGGAAATGATCAAAAATTCAAACGGATATTACCCGAAACTGCTGCCTGATGGGGGAAAATGGAAATGATACTTGCATTCAAATGCTTTTAGAATATCATATTTTTATCCTTGGCGGAAAAAGTTCAGTTTTGTTTACCAGTGTAATTTATTGAATATTAACGATTCAATACGTTCCTTATAATTGCGATTCCAGATGTGTTAGAAGCACAAAAGGGCCATAAAACATTTTGAAATGCCACACGCATTTAGCCGACACTCTCTTACTAAATCCTACATTATGTACAATAAATTAATCCTCATTTTATCACGGAGAAATAGTATTATGAAATTAATTATGAAGGTCGGATTAAGTAGCCCGTATAGTACGGGGGCCGTATAGATATGAGAGTCTGCTGTATTTTTGAAGTGCCAGATTGTTGTGAACCTATGCAGTTTCTGCAATGAAAAATGTAATGCAGCCGACAGACTCAGTCAGTGGCAAGCCCATGTTAAAGCACTTTTTGATGATTTGGTCAAGTATGTATTCGATAACAAAGTTCATGAGAAGGTGGAATTAGACAACTGTACAAGCAGATGTATGTATTAATCTGTAAATAAGCAGAAATTGTAGAATAATGTAGTTTACAGATGATATGCGCGCTTTCATATTTGCTCCAATAGGTCTGAATACCATACATCTGGTATTCAAAGACTTTGGAAAAAGTTATTCGAAATTATTGCATAATCGTGATTGGGAAAAAAGAAGAGTGACTATGTTTTACAGCTACACCTGTGCTCATCAAACCACCTTGTGGAATGTCGCGGAGGGTGCTTTGTATACCACTCTCACCTCCCCCTTTCCTCTTCCAGTTGCGAATGGTTCGCGGAAAGGACTCTTCCTGATAAGCCTCTGCGTGGGCTCGAATCTACATCTACATCTAGATACATACTCCGCAAGCCTCCGTACGTTGCATGGTGGAGGGTACCTCGTACCATAACAATCATTTCCTTTCCCGTCCACTCGCAAATAGGACGAGGAAAAGCGATCGTCTTAAAGCCTCATTACGCGAAATTTACGTCGGAGGCAGCAGAATCGTTCTGCAGTCAGCCTCCAATGCCAGATCTCTAAATTTCGATAATAATGTCTCGCGAAATGAGAGTCACCTCCCTCCTGGGATACCCATTTGAGTGGATGAAGCGTCTCCGTAATATTTGCGTGGTGATATAACCAACCGATAACAAATCTAACAGCATGATTGACCTGGTGGGAATCATAAAAACTCAACTAGTACTCAAGAATAGGTCGCAATAGCTTTCCATGAACTGTCTCCTTTATACATGAGCTACACTTTCCCAAAATTCTCCAGAAAAACAAAGTCGAGCATTCGCCTTCCCTACCACCAACCTGACGTTCTCATTCCATTTCATATCGCTTTGGGACTTTACACCTAGATGTTTAATCGTGTGCCTGCGTCAAGCATCGCCCCACTAGTGCTGTATTCGAACGTTACAGGGTTATTTTTTCTAGTCATCCACATTAACTTACAATTTTATACATTTGGAGCAAGCTAACATTCATCACACCAACTAGAAATTCTAAGTCATCTTGTATTCTCCTACAGTCACGTGCACGGCTCGACTAGTGCCATCACAGGATCACTTGGAAACTGGAATGACACGCTGTGGTCTACAGCAATGAAAGAAAATTCTGCCTACATGCAAGTGTTGGTCGTTTGTGCGTACAACGAAAACCTGGTGAGTGCTGTCTCGTAGAGTTAGTACGTCCCACAAGTATTGGCCTCACCTCAGGCCTTATTGTCTGCAGTGAGATAAGCTACAATTCTCGTTTGCCTTTGGTGTTTCTAGTGGGGACGTTAACCAGCTCTCAGTGCGTGCAAAGTGTTGTTAGACCCGTTCTTTTGCCGTTCTTGCCGTGGGAAGGTGATATGTTGTTCCAACAGGATTACGCCCACCCACACACTGACCGTGAAACTCAACGTGTTCTGTTAGACGTGCATCAACTTCCCTGGCCAGCACAACTTCTGGAGTCGTCTCCAATCGAACACATGTGGGTTATGGTTGGAGGAGAAGTGACTCATGCGACTCGTCAAACAACAACTGCTACAGAACTACGTGAACTGGTCGAGCAGGCGTGGAATAGCGTATTCCAGGACAGAATTCGCCATCTGCACGATCGACTGGATGCCAGAGTCAGCGCCTGCATTGCCGCCCGTGGAGGCTACAACCTGTACTAATATGGTTGTTTCAGCATGGTTCGATATTTGATACCTCAGAACCACTTGTGCTATTGATCCGTAGATGTAATCATTTCATGTACTCCATATGCACTGTTGCAGCGATAAATCTTGAATGAAATGGAAACCTCTAAAACGGTATACTAATTTTTTCCGGCAGTATATGTTGGAAAAGCTATGGATCTCTAACATTCCCTTGGGGTACTCCCGAAGTTACATCTACATCCATACTCCGCAAGCCACCTGATAGTCTGTGGCGGAGGGTACCTTGAGTAGCTCTATCGGTTCTCCCTTCTATTCCAGTCTCGTATTGTTCGTGGAAAGAAAGATTGTAGGTATGCCTCTGTGTGGGCTCTAATCTCTTCGCGAGATATACGTAGGAGGGATCAATATACTGCTCGACTCATCGGTGAAGGTATGTTCTCGAAACTTCAACAAAAGCCCGTACTGAGCTACTGGGCGTCTCTCCTGCAGAGTCTTCCACTGGAGATTATCTATCAACTCCGTAACGCTTTCGCGATTACTAAATGATCCTGTAATGAAGCGCGCTGCTCTCCGTTGGATCTTCTCTATCTCTTCTATAAACCCTATCTGGTACGGATCCCACACCGGTGAGCAGTATTCAAGCAGAAGACGAACAAGTGTATTGTAACCTACTTCCTTTCCTTAGGCTTCTTCCAATGAATCTCAGTCTGGCATCTGCTTTACCGACGATTAATTTTATATGGTCATTCCATTTTAGATCACTCCTAATGCCTACTCCCAGATAATTTATGGAATTAACTGCTTCCAGTTGCTGGCCTGCTATATTGTAGATAAATGATAAAGGATCTTTCTTCCTATTTATTCGCAGCACATTACACTTGTCTACATTGAGATTCAATTACCATTCCCTGCAGCCTGCGGCAATTCGTTGCAGATCCTCCTGCATTTCAGTACAATTTTCCATTGTTACAACCTCTCGATATACTACAGCATCATCCGTAAAAAGCCTCAGTGAACTTCTGATGTTATCCACAAGGAAGTTACTTTTACGTCTGAAGATTTCTCCCTATTGAGAATGAAATGCTGTGTTGTTTTTGCTAGAAACTCTTCCTTGGAATCGCACAGTGGTCTGATATTCCATACGCTCAAGTTTGTTCAATAGGCGGCAGTACGGAACTGTATCGAATGCCTTACGGAAGTCAATCAATACGGCATCCACCTGGCGCCAGTATCTACCGCCTCCTCGGTCACTTGCACGAACAGGGCGAGCGTGCTTTCACTTGCAACCTACGTTGATTCCTACAGAGCAGATTTACTTGAGCATAAAATATGTTCCAAAGTTCTACAACACACTGTTAAACTGCTCATCTTGAAACAGGAATGACCTGTGCTTTTCTCGAATCACCAGGAAAACTTCGCCCCTCCACATATCTACGTTACGCTGCTGCTAGAAGAGGGACAAGTTCTTTCGCTATATCTATGTGCTTGATTATCTGTAATTCCTTTTTGTAGTTGTCTTCACTGAACGCAGTTTTCGTCATTTTTTCTGTTTTCCGTCCTTCCCTTAGTTCCTGTAAATTCGTGGAGGTATGTACCGTCTATGCAACTAATTGAAGGTAGTTTGTATATTGCCATACGCGTTTCGCTTCTTTTATTTGGAAAGCATCATCAGTGGCCTGTAATACGAGGTATAAAAGGAAACATATATTACAGGCCATTGATGATGCTTCCCAAATAAAAGAATGGTTCAAATGGCTCTGAGCACTATGGGACTCAACTGCTGAGGTCATTAGTCCCCTAGAACTTAGAACTAGTTAAACCTAACTAACCTAAGGACATCACAAACATCCATGCCCGAGGCAGGATTCGAACCTGCGACCGTAGCGGTCTTGCGGTTCCAGACTGCAGCGGCTTTAACCGCACGGCCACTTCGGCCGGCGCAAATAAAAGAAGCAAAAAGCCTTTGGTAGTAAAGAAACTGCCCTTAATTAGTAGCATAGACTGTCACGAATGCAGTTTTGTTCAGTCTGTGCAGCATACACTGAAAAGCGTATAGTCTGTGCACAAATGTATCATTAGAGTATTTCTGCATATCTAAGCTGGTGGTGGGACTTCCCTGAATAGGGAAATTGGTGTTGGTTGTTGTCTCTGTGTACTGTGAGGTCAAGGAAATTTAACATTTTGTAGTTTTCTATTTTCTAGTTCATAGCGATTAAAATAAAAATAAAAATTAAAAAACTAATAATTAAATAAATAAAACTTCACCCAGCAATCTTTCGCTTGTGCCTTTGTCCCGCAAGTACGGTCAGCATGGTTAACAGGATTTGGCAATGTTAGAGTAAGGGGTGGCTGGATGCCCTTCCTGCCGCCACCCCGCACCCCCCAGGATGGAATTAGTGTACCCCAATCGTGTGTGACTAGAGTAATCCATGGAATAATGCGAAAGTGTTCAGATGTCTGCGAGCCATGTTTCGAAAAAGACGATCATGTGAAGTCCAGCTCGCGCTATTCTTCCACGAGACTCAGAGGCCTGTATTCACCTAGGGGGATGTGGAAAACCGCCTAAAAACCACACCCAGGCTGGCCGGCACACCGACCGTCGTCGTTAATCCACCGGGCGGATTCGATCCGGGGCCGGCACGCCTACCCGAGTCCACGAAGCAGCGCATTAGCGCTCTCGGCTAACGTGTGGGTCTTTGTAGTTTTCTGTTTCTATGGTGAACTTTAGTTTGGGGTGAACTGTGTTATTGTGGAGTTGTTGGATGTGACTGGGACTTTCATCTAGAAGACATACAATGTCATCTACATAGCGATTAAAATAAAAATTAAAATTAAAAAAGTAATAATTAAATAAATAAAACTTCACCCAGCAATCATCCACCCACCCACCCACAACCACCGACATCTACCCACACCCACACCCACACACACACACACACACACACACACACACACGTGCACACTCTCTCTCTCTCTCTCTCACACACACACACACACAAACACAAACACAAACACACACACACACACACACACACGCACACACACGCACATACACACGATTTTTCAAACAGTATTAGTCAATGGTAGGAGTAACCATAACATGCCTAATCGTAAATTTTCGAAGTTAATAGCTGGCCTACGTTAAGTGCTATATGGTTTTAGATGACAGACTGTGAAAAAGAAACAACGGCATTAAATTACATAAAATCCCGGAAATCCACAGTGCGTGGTAAAAAGCTATAAATACAAAAGTCTGTCTGTTTTTCAAACATATGAGTACTGTCTTTAAAAACTCTAATTTATTTGTGTACAAAGATTAAAAAGCATTTTTGCTGTTTTATACGAGGTAAGAAAAACTCACTGATGATGCTGAACCTTCAATGAGACTTGTCTGGGCACCAAACAGGAAAAGAAAAATTGTGATTTGCTCATGATGAACCCTCTCCAAAAACAGATCTATCTGTAAGCAAACACGTACAAAAGATCTTCAACCTCAAGATGATTTACAGTATTCAGATAATCGTTTTATATATGAGTCAGCTTTTAGAACTAACAATATTCAATTCATTCATCTTACACATGGGACAGCTGATTTTCATTGAGAATGGTTGCCATGTCAGAGTGACTTACTAGGGCACCGCGCCATCATCTATTTCATCCATATGTATGATATACGCAAGGTTCGGCTAGAAATGAAAGAGCCGGAAGAGGGAGGTCCAGAAGGCAACAAGTTGTAGACAAGAAAAATTAATACACACATAAATAAAATAAATTTACAATAGAAACACAATAAAATTACAACAAACTATACTATGATTGTATTATTCAATCAGCCCCTAAGTCAAAGCGCTAATTGCACAATTACCTCATTCCTGCGCAATTATTGTGGTGTAGAATTAATGTAGTTATTTCGTATAAGTCAGTGCAGATTACTACGTGTAGCTTGAAATACGCGGGCAGGCGTCGGTGGCAACGTACATCAATGATAATGCAAAGTAGCAATTTAAACTCTGAACATTCTTCTTTTTGTAACGCCAGATACATTTTGAGCGCGAGTTAATGCGTTTTAAATATACGTAGCGTGACGTAATCTCAACACGCAGGCGAAAAGCTATTTATTGTTAGTGGAAATGTTACGCTCTCTTTCAATTAATGGCAACGTAACTGGAGTCCGGTATCGCAGCACAGGGCGGATCGGGTTGTGGAAAGGGGGAAAATCAGTTACTGTTAGTTGCACAAGAACACAGAACTTCATTCCTCGAAAACACAATACATAGTTTTCTCTTTAAAACAACAAGGATCAATTCACGGCTGAGGGCCCAAGTAACTACTCAATAATAAGGTTTAAATAATTCCTTTTAAAACACAAGGATTTAGAGAAACGGCTGAAGCCCTTATTTTAAGTAAAATTGAAATATCTTCTCGGCTAAAGGTACAAATAATATTTGAGATTAGAAAAGGAAATTTTTTAAAAGGCAAGAATTTGCCAATTTCGGATAAAAGCCATATTAAGGAAATTTTTAATGAAATCCCCGGCTTAAAGCCCAATAATATTTCAACATAATAAAAGGCAGACCTTAAGATAAGTATTTACACAGTACGGCTGAAGGCCGTTTTAAGAATTCAAGATAATTAAAGCGAAACCTCACAGGCACGAATTTACACATTACGGCTGAAAGCCACAAATTTTAAAACAAACGCGGCTGAAGGCCTAAATATAGAGCAAACAAGGATTTTAAATAAATCACGGCTGAAGGCCTAATGTTAAAATACTTCACATAAGATTCGGCTGAAGGCCATGTACTAAACATAGAACAGAGAAAATTAATACAGGGCTGAAGGCCTGGCACAGTACTTGCGACAAAAGAAAATCACAATGCCAAACAACAGAACAATGGTGCTCAGAAGTGTTCCTAGGGTCGGCCTCGGGAGGAAACTCTAACAACAGTTTAGGTGAGACAGGCAGCCAAGCGTAACACTAAATAATTGGGTGGAAGCACGTCCTAGGGACGGCTGACGAACCACCCAACAACCTAATCAATTCTCCTCTGTCGCAACGATTGACTGGCTGTTCCAGTACGCAGACAGCATTCATCTGCTCAGCGGAAATCACAGAAGCTACACACAGTTCCACGTAAACACTTTCACCAAGAACTCCGACAATCCTAAAACCAATCACCGTGGAACAACAAGGAGAAATGACAAGTCACACACACACAGAGTTTTCATAAGCGGTCGGCGACCAAATACACGTCGTCCAATGAGACGACTGACCGAACGACCAACCAAGGTCGTCCCCACTCAAGTTGTGTCGGCAACGGTCGGGCGAGTCTTGGCTGTCCGGAGCTCACTGCAGCTCCAACCAGACATCTACATCTACATCTACATCTACATCCACGGTGTGTGGCGGAGGGTACCTTGAGTACCTCTATCGGTTTATCCTTCTATTCCAGTCTCGTATTGTTCGTGGAAAGAAAGATTGTCGGTATGCCTCTGTGTGGGCTCTAATCTTTCTGATTTTATCCTCATGGTCTCTTCGCGTGATATACGTAGGAGGGAGCAATATCCTGCTTGACTCCTCGGTGAAGGTATGATCTCGAAACTTCAACAAAAGCCCGTACCGAGCCACTGAGCGTCTCTCCTGCAGAGTCACCCACTGGAGTTCATCTATCATTTCCGTAACGCTTTCGCGATTACTAAATGATCCTGTAACGCAGCGCGCTTCTCTCCGCTGGATCTTCTCTATCTCTTCTATCAACCCCATCTGGCACGGATCCCACACTGGTGAGCAGTATTCAAGCAGTGGGCGAACAAGTGTACTGTAACCCACTTTCTTTGTTTTCGGATTGCATTTCCTTAGGATTCTTCGAATGAATCTCAGTCTGGTATCTGCTTTACCAACGATCAACTTTATATGATCACTCCATTTTAAATCACTCCTAATGCCTACTCCCAGATATTTTATGGAATTAACTGCTTCTAGTTGCTGACCTGCTATATTGTAACTAAATGATAAGGGATCTTTCTTTCTATGTATTCGCAGCACATTACACTTGACTATATTGAGATTCAATTGCCATTCCCTGCACCATGCGTCAATTCACTGCAGATCCTCCTGCATTTCAGTACAACTTTCCGTTGTTGCAACCTCTCGATATACCACAGCATCATGCGCAAAAAGCCTCAGCGAACTTCCGATGTTATCCACAAGGTCATTTACGTATATTGTTAATAGCAACGGTCGTACGACACTCCCCTGCGGCATACCTGAAATCACTCTTACTTCAGAAGACTTCTCTCCATTGATAATGACATGCTGCGTTCTGTTATGTAGGAACTCTCTAATCCAATCACAAAACTTGTAGATAGTCCATATGCTCTTACTTTGTTCATTAAACGACTGTGGGGAACTGTATCGAACGCCTTGCGAAAGTCAAGGAACACGGCATCTAACTGGGAACCCGTGTCTATCGCCCTCTGAGTCTTGTGGACAAACAGCGCGAGCTGGGTATCACACGATCGTCTTTTTCGAAACCCATGCTGATTCCTACAGAGTAGATTTCTAGTCTCCAGAAAAGTCATTATACTCGAACTTAATACGTGTTCCAAAATTCTACAACTGATCGACGTTAGAGATATAGGTCTGTAGTTCTGCACATCTGTTCAACGTCCTTTTTCTTGAAAACGGGGATGATCTGTGCTGTTTTCCAATCCTCTGGAACGCTACGCTCTTCTAGAGACCTACGGTACACCGCTGCAAGAAGGGGGCAAGTTCTTTTTTGTGTACTCTGTGTAAAATCGAACTGGATCCCATCAGGTCCAGCGGCTATTCCTCTTTTGAGCGATTTTAATTGTTTCTCTATCCCTCTGTCGTCTATTTCGATATCTACCATTTTGTCATCTGTGCGACAATCTAGAGAAGGAACTACAGTGCAGTCTTCCTCTGTGAAACAGCTTTGGAAAAAGACATTTATTATTTCGGCCTTTAGTCTGGCATCCTCTGTTTCAGGACCATTTTGGTCATGGAGTGTCTGGACATTTTGTTTTGATCCACCTTCTCTTAGGGTTTTCTGCCAAGTCAGTACATAGAACTTTACTTTCGAATTCATTGAACGCCTCTCGCATAGCCCTCCTCACACTACATTTCGCTTCGCATAATTTTTTTTTTGTCTGCAAGACTTTGGCTATGTTTATGTTTGCTGTGAACTTCCCTTTGCTTCCGCAGCAGTTTTCTGACTCGGTTGTTGGCTGACTCGGTGGCTCTTTTCCATCTCTTACGATCTTGCTTGGCACATACTCATCTAATGCATATTGTACGATGGTTTTGAACTTTGTCCACTGATCCTCAACACTATCTGTACTTGCGACAAAACTTTTGTGTTGAGCCGTCAAGTACTCTGAAATCTGCTTTTTGTCACTTTTGCTAAACAAAAAAATCGTCCTACCTTTTGTAATATTTCTATTTATGGCTGAAATCATCGATGCGGTAACCGCTTTATGATCGCTGATTCCCTGTTCTGCGTTAACTGTTTCAAATAGTTCGGGTCTGAAACTTCCTGGCGGATTAAAACTGTGTGCCCGACCGAGACTCGAACTCGGGACCTTTGCCTTTCGCGGGCAAGTGCTCTACCAACTGAGCTACCGAAGCACGACTCACGGCCGGTACTCACAGCTTTACTTCTGCCAGTACCACGTCTCCTACCTTCCAAACTTTACAGAAGTTTGGAAGGTAGGAGACAATGTACTGGCACAAGTAAAGTTGTGAGTAGCGGGCGTGAGTCGTGCTTCGGTAGCTCAGTTCGTAGAGCACTTGCCCGCGAAAGGCAAAGGTTCTGAGTTCGAGTCTCGGTCGGGCACACAGTTTTAATCTGCCAGGAAGTTTCATATCAGCTCACATTCCGCTGCAGAGTGAAAATCTCATTCTGGAAACATCCCCCACGCTGTGGCTATGCCATGTCTACGCATATCCTTTCTTTCAGGAGTGCTAGTTCTGCAAGGTTCGCAGGAGAGCTTGTGTAAAGTTTGGAAGGTACGAGACGAGGTACTGGCAGAAGTACAGCTGTGAGTATCGGGCGTGAGTCGTGCTTCGGTAGCTCAGTTCGTAGAGCACTTGCCCGCGAAAAGCAAAGATACCGAGTTCGAGTCTCGGTCGGGCACACAGTTTTAATCTGCCAGGAAGTTTCATATCAGCTCACACTCCGCTGCAGAGTGAAAATCTCATTCTGGAGTTCGGGTCTGTTTGTCACCAGAAGGTCTAATTTGTTATCGCCACGAGTCGGTTCTCTGTTTAACTGCTCAAGGTAGTCTTCAGATAATGCACTTAAAAAAATTCACGGGATTCTTTGTCCCTGCCACCCGCTATAAACGTTTGAGTCTCCCAGTCTATATCCGGCAAATTAAAATCTCCATCCAGAACTATAACATGGTGGGGAAATCTACTCGAAATATTTTCCAAATTTTCCTTCAGGTGCTCTGCCACAAGAGCTGCTGAGCCAGGGGGCCTATAGAGACATCCAATTACCATGTTTGACCCTGCTTTAACCGTGACCTTCACCCATATTATTTCACATTTCGGATCTCCGTTAATTTCCTTCGATACTATTGCACTTTTTATCCCTATAAACACGCCTCCCCCCTCACTGTCCATCTTGTCTCTGCGGTATACATTCCAATCTGAGTTTAGAATTTCATTACTGTTTGCATCTGGTTTCAGCCAACTTTCTGTCCCTAGTACTATATGGGCATTGTGACCGTTTATTAATGAGAGTAGTTCTGGGACCTTTCTATAGACGCTCCTGCAGTTTACTAATATCACATTGATATTGTTATTTCCTGTTGCATTTTGCCTACTCCTACCTTGCCGCGCCTCAGGAGGCGTCTTGTCGGGCCTAGGGATGGAATTCTCTAACCTAAAAAACCCACATGTGCACTCCACACGTACTCCGCTACCCTTGTAGCCGCTTCCTGCGTGTAGTGCACCCCTGATCTATTCAGGGGGACCCCACATTTCTCCACCCGATAGCGGAGGTCGAGAAATTTGCACCCCAGGTCTCCGCAGAATCGTTTAAGCCTTCCACTCGGCTCCAAACCAGAGGACCGCGATCGATTCTGGGAACGATACCACAAATAGTTAGCTCAGATTCCAACCCGCGAGCGAGGCTTTCCGCCTTCACCAACTCCGCCAACCGCCTGTATGAACTGAGGATGACCTCTGAACCCAGACGGCAGGAGTCATTGGTGCCGACATGTGCAACAATTTGCAGTCGGGTGCACCCAGTGCTTTCTGTCGCCGCCGGCAGGGCCTCCTCCACATCTCGGATGAGATCCCCCGGCAAGCAGACAGAGTGAACACTGGCCTTCTTCCCCGACCTTTCCGCTATTTCCCTAAGGGGCTCCATCACTCGCCTAACGTTGGAGCTCCCAATCACTAATAAACCCCTGCCCCTGTGTGCCTGCTCGGACCTTGTTGAAGGAGCGGCCACATGTCCACTCACAGGCAGAGCGGGCGATGTCACATGGCCAGCCTCCACATTGACCCTCCGCCCCGTGCGCCGCGAACGCCGCTGAACCCGCCGCTCCCCTTGGGGAGAGGGTGGCTCAACTGCACCCGTTACACGCGAAGATGTCTCGACAACAGGGACCGTGGGTGATGCGTATAGCACCTGAGGTGTACCATGCGACGCACCAGGCGCCCCACTGCCGCTACACTCCGAGGCAGCAGCCTGAAGACGGCTGACCGCGGCCATCAACACGTTCAGCTGTTCGCGAACAGTGGCCAGCTCCTCCTGCGTCCGTACACAGCAGTCACACATCTCGTCCATCAATTTACCGTAGAGAGTTAATCAAATTTTACCTAGACTGCTAATTCACTAAAGGCGACCCGGGCACACTGGCTCGGACCCACCCATGCAGAGGTACTCTTGCCCATTGACCACGGCATCTCTGCAGAAGGAAGGAACCGACTGATGTCCGGCAAGATGACCAACTGACGTGGCCCAGAAACGCTCAAAAGACCAAATACACGTCGCTCGATGAGACGACCGACCGAACGACTAACCAACGGTCGTTGCCTCTCCAATCTTCTTTCGTCCAACAGTTCATGTGTGTGGCCAGCGATCGGCCAGTACTGGCTGTCCGCGCCTCACTGGCGCTCCGTCCCCGACCGAACTCCCGACACACCACGACCAGGAAATACTAGCGGTCGCTAAAAAGATAATACGACAGTGGTCTTATCGATACGCGCTGCTGCTGCCACTCACGGGCAGGCAAGCCAGAAACTTGGCGACGCCAGTAAATCGAATAAGAAACGAGGTGACAGTTACCTAAAAGACAAGCTGTCAAGCAAGAAACGGCATGAAGACGAGCCACGCACGGCTCGGTAACGTAACCTGCAACTGTCCCAACTATAATACAGAGCATGAAATGATTTCTTTCCCTGTAAATTAAGCTAATATTACACAGAAACAAAGAATGGTACAAACACCTGTGTATTATCGAAATAATTGCAAAGAATTTCTGTAACTTTGTCTCTTTAAGAGTTGAATTAACTTTTGATCCTTTGAATTAACTGAAAATATTTTAAACCAGAGGTGAAGCCTCACCTAAGCCTTACGGTGTTAAGTCTCTGAATAAGTTTCGTTATCAAAAATATTAACTAACTTTAATATTGAAAACTGACTCTCAAAATTCATAAATGCACTTAGGATTATTTTTCTTTGCGATTGAAGGTCGCAAACACTGAAATGTTCTTTAGTACAAGTAATGGGGAACTCAGAGCCTGCGAAACTGTCGAAGCCAGATGGGCAGTCGACAGTAATATTATTATCTTCATATAAATTTCATGTGGAGGGAGAAGTATTTTTGAAAGGAAACGTAAGATACTTTCAAGTAACAATATATAGTAACTTTAAATATTGCTGTACAGACAGCGAGTTATACATACATCGACCCACAGGCGAGACAGGCGAGAAAACAGAGAAGAAACAGAGGCGAGCAGCGTGGCTCTTGAGTATTTATACTCCACTTGAAGTTCCGTGCTTTCATGGAATGTATTGAAATATCGTATTCTTTATATCTGAGATTAATGGAAAATATTTACAATATTTGTCACAAAATACTATCAAACTCTACAAAATGACTCACAATATTATAGGCTTTGTTTTCTCGGTTTACATCACATTCATATAAGTTGAATAAATCACGTCATACATTATTTAGGCTTCCAGGTGAAGCCACAACGGAGATGTTGGAGGAGCAGGAAGGTATTTCTAGAATCTTTCCTGCCACTGCCAACCCTCAGAACGAGGAAGAAGCCGGAAGCGATTTTGAGTTGAGGGACGGTGTTGGGGCCGACGTGACTTGAAGCAATTTTCACTCAACTTTATTTTCTAGAATTTTTTGTCGCTACTTCAACTGAGATACAACTTTGTGCCAAGTTTATCATTTTCTAAAGTTTTGTCGATGTTTTACTAAGATGCACTTTGAAATTTATTTTCTACAATATCGCGTGATGTAGAAATGACGATTTTTTTTAGTAAAACTTATGTTGAACATTCGTTTCTGTTCTGTTTTTCGTATTAAATAAGTCAGTTTTTTTCTGGTAAAATAATGTCGCTTTCGTATTTTTATATGCCAATTTTGTATAATTTTCAGTGTTCTCTTTGAAATAAAACGTATTTGGTTTATATTCGCAATAATTAAATTCCATCCTGCCATTCTAACATATCACCGAATAGCGGGTTTTGCAGCTGAATGTTTGTTTTGTAATCGGATCTCTACGTTTGCAAAACCTGCTAACTACATAAATTGGGTGCAGATTTCAGCCGTTAAGGGGAGTTAGAACGGAAAACAATTTTTTTGACATTTTCGGACTTTTATCTCATTATAAAAGTTGCAATTTTCCGAATAAAATATATATATTATCACTTATAAACTCACATAGGAAGTATTTTATTTAATTTTTTTAAATATAATCTACACTGCTTGAAAATGTTAAAATTATTACGTGCATTACTTCAAGAACTAATAAAATCCGTAATTTGTTATATAGAAGGCTGTGGATTGCTGTGTTATAAAGGTTAAGTTACGTGTTAGTATTGGTAGCACTGCCACAAACAGCATCGTATCGTTTCAAAGTATAAACACGCGTTGTATGTTGAAGTGCTACCGTTTTTCTGAGGAAAAGTGATGAATAGATTGCTAAATCTCTCAAAAAGTAAAGTATGACGCCTAAACGAAGTGTTTTTAAGAAACGTGGGTTTCATGGGAATAGATTTCCGAATAAAGGAAAATATTGTGTTCAACACAGTGTGTGTGGAGTTACAGACAATGAAATACAGGCAAACTCGTCAGTATCTAGAGAAACATCCATCAGCGCTTCGAAGATTAAAATAAAACGTTGTGGTGCACAGTTTTCTCAGAACGAAAGTGATGTAAATGGTAGATTAGCTTATATTCTGATAGATTTACACATCCAAACAAGGGTGTTGGGTGAATCTGGGAGTTGTAAAATATGTGGAGGGCCAGTTAGTTTACATGAAGAGAGTGAGGTATCGAATGGAATAGCCAGTAAACGTATCATTAATTGTGCCAGTTACAAATATACTCATTCATTTTGGAATCTGATAAGTCTAAAGTTAATTATTTTGAAGTAAATGTTAGGTGGTTTTTATGGATTGAAAGCTACTGGCAAAGGACGCATTGCAGCAGAAACAATGTGTGCCGTGATGATTATGCCACCCCACCTTGTAAAATCGACAAGTATGCAGGATTTATTGGAGCTGCTGTGGAACCTGTTGCATGTGAGTCAATGAAGTGAGCTGCAAACGAAGCTGTTGAAATAAATGATGGTATGACTGACATACCGATAGCTTTTGGTGGCACTTGGCAGAAGCGCGGCTACAGTTCTAAGAATTCTGTTGCTAATGTGACCACTGTGGATACTGGAAAGGTAATAGATTTCCAGATTTTAACCAAACATTGTTATGAGTGTAAATCAGGGAATGAAGGACATATCTGTGACAAAAATGATGAAGGAACAAGTGGTGATATGAAGGCCTCTGCTGCTAATGAAATTTTTAGTCGATCTGTCAACGAAAGGGGAGTGTGTTACACTAAGTTCTTTGCTGATGGAGACTCAAAAGCATATAAGAGTGTAGTAGCCACTCAGCCTTATGGTTAGAAGATTATCACAAAACTGGAATGTGTCGGTCATGTCCAGAAGAGGGTTGGCACCAAGTTGAGTAAGTCGAAACAAAGTTCGAGAGACAAGGAACTTTCTGATGGTAAAGCCATAAGAGCAGGCTGACAGACAAAACAGTATTATGGGATGGCCATTAGGAATAATACTGAGGGTTTGTTGAAAATGAAGGAGGCAGTATGGGCTACCTTCTTCCACAGACTGTCAACTGATGAAGAACCAGTACACCACCTTTGCCCTCCTGGACCTGATTCATGGTGCAATTACCGCCTTGTCCGATACCTGAACAGTTCATACAGTCATAAACATTCCATCCCAGCAGCAGTCATGGATATCTTAAAACCTATTTACAGAGACCTGGAAAATCCTGTATTGCTGAAGAAGCGTCTGCATAGTCAGACTCAAAAATCCCAATGAGTCGTTCAATAATCTTACATGGAGTCGCTTACCGAAAAATGTTTTTGTTGGAATGAAGTCACTAAAGTGGGGGTCAGTGATGCTTTTATTGCTTTTAATGATGGCAGCGTTGGTACAGCGAAAGTGCTACAGCATATGGAAATTAATTCTGGAGCAAACTGCATCAGAGAACTTGAATGGATGGAAAAGGTTCGCATTGATAAAGCAGAGTATGCAGCACAGTTAGCCACTAAGGAGTCCAGAAAGAAGAAAAGAAGAAAAAATGCGGAAAAAGATCAAGAGGATGATATACAGTATAGTTCAGAGTGCTTCTGAGTGACTAAAAATGAAAAATTAAGCATACATTAAGTGAGTTACAGTCTTTTTAAACTTTAGAAGCTGTGCCTGAAAATATACGTTTTCTGATGCATTTTTCCCTAAATCTCAGAAACTACTTCGAGTAGTGTATTCAAATTTTCTGGAAGTAATAACATACATTTCCTGAGTCTACTGAACTAAAAGAATAACATAATGTTCTGTATAATTAAAATTATTTAGGATAACGCACAAAAAAGTACACAAGATTTTAACCGTATAATTAAAAATTGTATTGTTCCATTAAGTTTCGAGTGTGCAGCCGCAAGAAATCTCCTTCTTCTTCTAATATTTCGGCTGTGTAACGTTCAGCCATCTTCAGAGTGAGCCGGAAGACTGCCGCTCCAGTGCTCGCTTCGTCCCTTTATACTGTTGTACCCGAAACTTAATGGAAGAAGAAGATTCACAAAAATTGTATTGTAGTTCAGTAGACTCACAATATACAATTTAATGTCCTGTAAAAGTTTCATGTCAATGGCTACAATGGTTCCTGAAATACAGTGAAGCCAAGTTGGTAAATTTAACATTGTCGGGATAGGGCGTTCTAGCTCCCCTTAATACCGAGTAATAAACTATTTTTAAAAAAGAAGTGAAGTATATTACTTTAATAGTTTGGATGGGACGGAATTCTCGCTATTATCTCAGTTTCGCTTAACATGCAGTTAGTGGTTTTTGCATCTGGGCTTCTCATTTGCAGATGACAGTGTAATAATACATTAGAATTCAAAACATTTACTATTCGTACCATCAACTTCAACATGTGGTCTACGTCTGCAAATTTAGCGCAGACTGTTTCTTGATGTACAGAACAACTGATACCGCACAAATCGTCTGTCGATCGTTGTAATTTTCTGCCCTTTCATCGGCACCTAAATATTTAAATTCTCTCTGAACGGTGTTGTAATGTTGTTCCTTAGGAAATCTGCGGTACCCGTCGATTATTACGACTGTATAATAGGTACTGACAACTCTCATCCTTCTCGTATTCGAATTCATTTTTAAGGCTTCTGACGATCGATCGCCAAACAGCCTCTTTCTGCGCAAATAGTAATTGGACTTTTCAGCTCCCTTTACACCACAATCAAATACCGAAGAGTAAAGAGCTCTGACACTACGATTCCGCCGAACTGAAGAAAGTCGTGCTGATCAAAAAGCGCTGCACTGCAATGCTAAATGAAATGTCCCGCTGTACCGAGTACCTCCGAGAAAGCCTGAGTAAAGCCGAGACAGGCCTAACATCAGCCCGCACGCGTGCGGCAGATCGTCTTCATGAGCAGCTGTGGCCAAGCTTGATTGGAATGGAAATATTATACTATTTGTCGTGATAGGTATTCCTTTAAAATACGTCACTATAAGATTGCAAGCAATGAACTCCCTAGATTTTGCCTGTGCTCATGCAAACTAGCCATATTATTCCCACCATATTTATAATAAAGTATCACAAATCGTTGTGGAAAAATTGTGTATGTGATAGACATTGTAGAAATTGTAGTTCACTGTTACGAAACTAGCCAAAACTATAGTTAAAGAATGTGGCAATAGTTCAGACCACGCTAGTGGCCTGTCTCCAGCTATAGTGCCGCATTTCTTCCCACTACGTCGGGAGAGTGAGGGTGGCCGAACGCCGCGGCCGCCCTTTACCCCCAGGAAAAATCCCCACTGTTCAATTGATAGCACGCTAAGAGATCGTAGGGCGGTCTTGGTGGGACTGGAGTGAGAAAAAATCCCCACCCCTATTCAGGACCGAAGCCAGTACACCAAAGTGTAGTGCTCTACGCACTAGACCACGACAAACACAAAAAAAGAAAAAAAATTATAAAATTACGGAAACCTCGTAAGTACGAGGGTGAGTCAAATGAAAACCCTAAATATTTTTTTAAAATATTATTTATTTTGCAGAAGTGGTACAAAGCTCTATCACTTTTCAACATAATCTCCCCCACGCTCAATGCAATTCATCCAGCGCTTACTAAGTGCATAAATTCCTTTAGAAAATCATCCACGGCGTGGCGTGCCCCTTCATCAGAACGGAACTTCTTTCCTCCCATTGCGTCTTTGAGTGGTCCAAACATATGGAAATCACTTTGGTGATTAGGAATTGCGCCATTCCTTGCTGGCTCTCTTCGTTTCCGGTTAGTGTAAGTGAATCCAGGATTCGTCCCCAGTACCGATTCTTGCAAGGAAGCCATCATCTTCTCGTTCAAAGCGCCGAAGAAGTTCTTCACAAGCATCAACACGTCGTTCTCTCATTTCAGGAGTCATCTGCCGTCGCACCCATCTCGCAGACACTTTGTGAAACTGGAGCATATCATGCACAGTGCGGTATGCTGACCCATGACTAATCTGTAAACATGCTGCAATGTCACTCGGCGGTTTTCCTTCACTATGGCTTCAACTGCTGCAATGTTCTGTGGAGTCACAACTCGTTGTAACTGACCTGGACCAGGAGCATCTTCCACTGAAGTCACACCATTAGCGAACTTCCTACTCCATTCGTTGACTTGCTGCTGTGACAAACATGCATCACACTACTGAACCTTCATTCTTCGATGAATTTCAATAGGTTTCACACCTATACTATGCAAAAAATGAATAACAGAACTCTGTTCTTCCCTGGTGCAAGTCGCAAGTGGGTCGGCCATCTTTATACTGATACTGCGACAGTATGTGTGCATCTGCACTATGCTGCCACCTATAGGCCATTCTCCACGCTGTTTGTAGCACACCAACCAACTTAAAGGATAACGGCACGAAATTTCGATTTGTTATTATAAATTTAAGCTTTTCATTTGACTCACCCTCGTACTTTCGCTACAAACTCACATGAGCTATAATAACATCCAGTGTAAGTAGGCTGTTTAGATTCTTATATTGCTAACGCCACGTAGCGCTCTGTATGAAAATCACTGGCTGTGCTGTGTGCAGTCTGTGGCTAGTTTGCATTGTTGTCTGCCATTGTAGTGTTGGGCAGCGGCAGCTGGATGTTAACAGTGCGTAGCGTTGCGCAGTTGGAGGTGAGCCGCCAGCAGTGGTGGACGTGGGGAGAGAAATGGCGGAGTTTTGAAATTTGTAAGACTGGATGTTATGAACTGCTATATATATTATGACTTTTGATGACTATTAAGGTAAATACATTGTTTGTTCTCTATTAAAATCTTTCATTTGCTAACTATGCCTATCAGTAGTTAGTGCCTTCCGTAGTTTGAATCTTTTATTTAGCTGGCAGTAGTGGCGCTCGCTGTATTGCAATAGTTCGAGTAACCAAGATTTTTGTGAGGTAAGTGATTTGTGAAACGTATAGGTTAATGTTAGTCAGGGCCATTCTTTTGTAGGGATTTTTGAAAGTCAGATTGCGTTGCGCTAAAAATATTGTGTGTCAGTTTAAGCACAGTCATGTATAAATTTTTCAAAGGGGACGTTTCATATGTCGACCCGTAGCCGAGGATACCTCACTGGAATCTTCTGATTTTTTCTTGTAGTTTGTGCAATTAGTGTAGCTTTTGTTTATTGCTAGCGCGTAATTGTAGAGAGAATCTCCTTTGTAGTTGCAGTCTTTCATTGTTGTACAGTAAAACAGTTGTGGCGTGCATGTAGATTTGCACCAAGTATTTCGCAGCTGCGCTTGCAATTAACTAGATATTTTTTTCAGTGCTATGTTAATGTGTTCTCTTATGTTTGCTCTTCCAATTGTGCTTTTCTGTGTTATCGTGTGAAATACTGTGACAATAATGCGTGTGAAAAACGTAATACTAGGCTCCAAAGTAAACAGAGAAATGACAGTGAAGACGAAAGCAGTGTGTTAGCGCCACCATGTAATGAATTAACTAATGTTCAATGTAGTAATTTGGTAATTGTGCATAGGGAAATGGATCGAGCTGCAAATAATGGTGTAGACAGTGAAACAATTAGTGAACAGGGAAGCATTATCGATCGATCGGTCGGCAACAGCTCGCCTCAGGATTCCGAAATGACAGGACAAATTCTTGCAAATACTGTAGATTCAGGTTTTGCGTCCTCACCGTTTTCTCAAATAAATCAAGACACATTTTCTGCTTTTCAAAATGCAAATTTTGCCGGTTCAAATGCACTGCCGAATAGCACTGAGGAACATGTTTCAGAGATCAGTCCACTGTTATTACAGTTAATGCAACAAATGGGACAAAGGCTACAAAAGATAGACACAACGCTTTAACAAAATCAGAAACAAATGGGACAAAATCTTCAAAAGTTAGACACAATGGAACAAAATCTTCACACCACGCTTGAACAAACACGTGAAGATTTAACTACTGAGTTACACAAAATCGAATCGAAATGTCAAAAAGTCTGTAACGACGTAAAAACACAAATTTGTGAGCATTTCCTACCTATTTTTTCGCGTCATGAAAATGCATTACAGAATCACGAAGCAGCCATAAAAGAACTGCAAACTATTGTTCATGAAAATCACGACACCTTGCAAGCTAAAATTGACTCAGTTGCATCTACCAATTCGGTTACGCAACTTAAAGGACACAGTAGACACAATGTCAACACAAATGGACACTCTGAAACTTGGTTCAGAAAAACACACAGAGGAAATAATTTCACTAACGGATATAGCAGCCGAACTTTCAGATCAGTTCACTAACTTATCTACAAAGGTAGATGATGATCTGAATGACACAAGACCTGTAGCTTTCACTGACACTGAAGAGTGTGAACAAATTAGAAAATTCAAACAAAATCAAAATCAGATCAATGCACAGTACAAAAGAGAAATCCGGGAAGTACAAGATCAGTTGGCACAAGTAATACAAGAATTACATATTTCAGAGGACACTCGCGCTCCAGTACGGGAAGAGGGACATAGAAATATGGAACAACCACAAAATAATAACACAGGACACTTCGGAAATTATGAAAGAAATTGGCAAGGCGCATTGGATTTTGAGATGGAACCGCCGAAACGAAGTAACAATGAGCGATGTGCGACTCGCCGACATGATGATTTTGACTATAAGCTGTTCATTACTACACGTAAATTCAAAACATTTAAGAATTCTGACAACGACATTCATCCACAAGCATGGATTCATCAATTCTCTCATTGTTTTCCTCCCAACTGGTCATTGGAGCACAGGTTAGAATTTATGTATGGCTACTTGGAGAATAAACCAGCTGTAAGAATGCGATCGGTCATTCACGATTGTCACAGTGAAGGAGAATTTTATCATGCCTTCCTCTCAGCGTATTGGTCTCAAGCTACACAAGACCAAGTAAAACATAGCATCATAATGATGAAACGTTTCGAACAATCTGAATTTTCCAGTCTTGTGAAATATTTTGAAGACATGTTGCACAAGAATCAGTACCTGTCAAATCCATACAGCCCCTCAGAACTCATCCGCATTTGCTTAATCAAACTACCTGAACATTTATGACATATTATTTTGGCAGGACGTTGCAAAGACGACATTGAAGCTTTTCAGGGACTGTTACAAGAATTAGAAATTGACACTGATAATCGCAGAACGCGAAAACAAAAGTACAACAATTACACGTCACATCCGTGCAATTCCGCGATGAAAGAAATAATAACTGGACACAACAAGGCTATTCTCACAATACAAATCGTGACCAAAACAGACACCACCCGTATGACAACCGTTGGTAGAGTAGTAATAATTACAGGGAAAGATCACCTCTCCGTGGTAATGACTATCACAGAGACAATCAGAGAAATAGACAATATGGAAACCAAAATAATTATTATCAAGGGAGACAGAATAACATAAGACGCAATGGTCCACCGCGCAGTGATAATTCAGGGAGAAATTCTCCACCACTTAACCGACAAGAAAGAAACTACAGGAACTACCGACATGGCGACAGACGATATAATCATAACGACAGACCTGAATTTCATCAGAACTGGCGGGATTCAAACAGAGCTGGGCCCTCTCGGCAAGGTGAATTTGTAGAAGTTAGGTCTCCTAATCCCAATAACTATGCACGCCAACAAAGAGATAGCAGACAATGACTCGCACCGCAGGCAGCCACGTGCGCCGGCTGGCTCAGAGAAAAATAACATAGACGTTAAGCTTGAGAAAAAATTTTAGCATTCCTTACCGACGTATACAACATGATAATTACTTTGAAGTCGAAACTCTGCTCACTAGAGAGGGTAAAGGATTGCACCACATGTCACATGTAAAACCGTTTATTGAGAGATAATCTGCTTTTTAATTTAGTCTGCCATAAAATTTTTCACTTCTCACTACTAGTACAATTTGTCACACTGAGAAACTGTTAACATGCAACAATGTTTTGAAGTTAACTATCCAGCCTAGAACCTAGGGAACATTGTTAAACAGAAGTTAGGAATGCGTTGTTATAGTGAACAGACGACACAGTGTTGTTATTTGTAGATTCTTGCTTGTTCGTTGGACGATTACATAACGACTATAAGGCTTACATACTTAGAACATATACTGGTATTGCTAATGAGATTTTAATGCAACATTTTGGTTTACTTGAAAATACATTCTGGATTTAAAGTACTTTCTATGAGATACCAGATGACACAGTGGTTAGTTTATGTGACAGCTACATGATTTTATCACGACGCTACTAATGAGTGACAATTCACAATGTTGCTTTTGTGGTGTATCTGTTTTATATCTGCACAGTTTTTCTGAATTCTTCTGGAAAGTAAAACATGTTTTAGTAGTAACTTTTGTGGTATAGCTACAAGGAGACAGCCTTTTCTGTAGCACAACAATACGTTACAGCACAGTACTTTCTTCATCATGGCAATAAGCGTAATAACTAAGATATCTATACGCAAAGCATTTCACTTTTGTTTATCATGAGGTAAGTACTTTGACTTCAGCAGAACTTTGCTTACAGAGAATGATAACTATGACACTTCCACAGAGTTATCTTACAGCAAGACGCACATTTAGTGCTACAGGACATGCATTTGAGTGATTAAATTTGTACTTAAAACATTTATTTTTAAAGATTTTTGAATTACAAAGAAAGTTTTCCGTGATACATTTCATTCCATTGCTGTAATCTGTAACACCTGAGGGTATAATTACATTAATCCTCAGGGGGGAACACACTTACTTTGTGTACCATGTGTTTGGCAAGCACAAGGAGCCCTAGCTAATATGGTATTTGCTTATACAACTTTACACTTCAGTACCATATTTCTCCAACACACAGATTACACAGCTATCTGATCATTTAACTGGGAGGGACAAACATTTATTTTACTACATCAGTGACACATGTTTACGCAATTACACAGATGGATAACTTCACACTTATGAAATTGTATTTTTTCTGTACTTTGTGAACTGTTCATATTTTTTCAGAACCATTGTGATACTATAAGGGCTTTGAATGATATATTTGGTATGGGATGATGATTTTTAAAGTACGTTTGAGGTAGATGACACTATTGAAATGAGCAGAGAATTTTGTTTTAGGTTTTGAGATTATTGGAGGAAGCTAACAACGATTTTAAGAATTGACTGAGATGTTATGATATTTTTACAACGACAATATGTATTATGCTGTTGAGGTACGTTTATGATCAGTAAGCTGAGAATCGTACTTTAAAGAGTTATGAAATGAGTGTACATGCGTGAATGTATCACAATGCCGCAAAAATTTTTTTGGACTCTGTTATATTGATAGGATTTAGTTTCTACACATTTACAACGCAAATTCTCGACCTGTGAATTTTTTTACATGAGACTGTCACTGTAGTGCAAACTGCTGTCGTAAATATTTTGGTAAGAATGTTGAGTGACCTGCACGTAGCGTCGTGGCCACCCAGCTGTGCCACCTGCCTGGAGAAAAAGTCATTAGTGTGTCCCTTCCTTGCTATTCACATTTCTTTGTAGAAAGCATCGCAAATACGACACGCTCAAACTTGAGAACATATGATTATACTGTGGAGCTCTTAATTTATGATATTTACTAAAATGCCTAATGAAATGATGAGAAACATTTTACATCTATTGTCTTTCTAGTTGAGAGTTTGCTCATTTTGTTTAATATGTAGTTTGTAGCTGCACTGCAGCATTGGTTAAAATAAAATTTTATGGATGTACTAATATAGATATTTTATGCATACAGATCCAGTAAATAATAACTTGAAAAGAAAACGAAGGAGCACAAAAAGACATTTCCCTTCACAGGGCTTGCATACATAATTTTCTTTTCAACTACTTGGTAATATTTTTCGTAGAATAATTTGTGGTGCACCACTTTAATTACATAGACATTAAGATGTGTATCGACATTTCCCTTATATGCATTGTTGTCTTTAGGTTACCATTCTTTCTGCTTGAGCTTTGTCATGTTTAGATATAAGTTATTGCATTTGCTGCTGCTGTGTGCCAGGCATAGTGCTACTAAATTTCACTTTGTATTACTCTCTTAATCTAGTTTCACTACTGATTTATTTTTCTTGTTGCTGCACATTGGCTCATATTAGTTGTAATGTTGCATTGCTTGGTAATTTAGATTTACTGTAGCTTGCTTTGACAATTTTCATTTTCTTTTGTCATTGCTGTTTGCGTTAATTGTTTTGTGCTTCTGCATTGCCTCGTCCCTTAGTTTAGCATCTGAGCTCAGTAGATTTAAGTTAGCTTAAGAGGGGTAGACTATATAAAAGAATGAGTTGCGATGAATTGGAAGAAATGCATTGAGAAGTTTTACAAAAAAAGTACAGAAAGCAGGTATAGATAGCACTTTTTGAAATAATGAAGAACGAAGGGAGATCTCCAAGAAGTAAAGAAAGTTTTGTTTGCAAGATACTGCAGTAAAACAAACCCTGTCCCTTCCCTTTCTGTTATTCTGCTATGTGTTTGTGTTCTTCCTGTCTTTATGTGTTTAGCTGATATGAGTTATGTTGTGGAATTTTTCTAATAATATGTTATTTTCTTTGTAAAGGTTTTTAGACATTATTTATTCTGTTTTGTTTTAATGCTCATGTGTGAAGTTGATGTTTCAAAAGTTATTCTGATATTTTATTTATTTACTTATGTCATAATTCATGTAACACTGATGTATATGTCTATTTCTATTCTTTTGTAAAGCATGTATTACTACAAATGTTATCTCTATTGTTATGTTCTTTAATGATGTATTTTGTACCTTTGTAATTGTGTTCTTATGTTATAACATTGTAATTGACACCAGTTCATCATATTATTAACTTGTAAGTTCCATTTCACTGCACACATTTCTGTTGGTCATAGTATATGGACAATATGTGAGAAGTAGGGACAGTGTTTGCACGTGTGTTAATAATTCAGCAAGGGACTGGATAACAGCGCTGCTGATTCTAAGGACAATTCCTGAAACTTTGTGAGTGCACAAGTGGTGGTTTATGGACTTGCTATATTCTCCGCAAGACTTTTCGATGGTGATTGTGCAACTGCACAGTCGCAACAGATGGCTGCTGGCCGTCTCTACATGGACTACAGTGGGTCTACATCTTTGATGGCCCACCAATAGCATTATTTCTACAAGGACTGCAGTGGGTCTGCACCTCTGTTGGTCCACCAATACCATTATTTCTACAAGGACTGCAGTAGGTCTGCACCTCTGGTGGCCCACCAATACCCATAATCTCTACCAGGACTACAGTGGGTCTACTCTGTGATGACCTACCTACCACTATTCTTCAAAACTTCGACTGACTCTGCGGTGGGTTTGCTCTGTTGTGGCCCATTACCTGTCTGCATGTCAAGAGTCGGCACTGTCTTTCCGTTGGAAGGACAACACTACTTCTTCAAGACTGCATGGAAATCCACTACTTCCGTGTGCATTTTCTTTTACTGCTCAGACTTTGAGAAAAACACTGCTATTTTACTGTGATGAATGATCAGGACTGTCTTTATGGACTGTGAGAAAATTTTAGCTTTTGACCAACATTGTATCAATAAGTGTGTGCATTTGATATCTTTGTTATTGTAATTATGAAAAATTTCTTCAAATCATTTTTGGCCACTGCCCAAAACAATATGTAAAATGTTTTGTGGGGGAGCATGGAGGCTATGTAAGTAGGCTCTTTAGGTTCTTATATTGGTAACGCCACGTAGCGCTCTGTATGAAAATCACTGGCTGTGCTGTGTGCAGTCTGTGGCTAGTTTGCATTGTTGTCTGCCATTGTAGTGTTGGGCAGCGGCAGCTGGATGTTAACAGTGCGTAGCGTTGCGCAGTTGGAGGTGAGCCGCCAGCAGTGGTGGACGTGGGGAGAGAAATGGCGGAGTTTTGAAATTTGTAAGACTGGATGTTATGAACTGCTATATATATTATGACTTTTGATGACTATTAAGGTAAATACATTGTTTGTTCTCTATTAAAATCTTTCATTTGCTAACTATGCCTATCAGTAGTTAGTGCCTTCCGTAGTTTGAATCTTTTATTTAGCTGGCAGTAGTGGCGCTCGCTGTATTGCAGTAGTTCGAGTAACCAAGATTTTTGTGAGGTAAGTGATTTGTGAAACGTATAGGTTAATGTTAGTCAGGGCCATTCTTTTGTAGGGATTTTTGAAAGTCAGATTGCGTTGCGCTAAAAATATTGTGTGTCAGTTTAAGCACAGTCATGTATAAATTTTTCCAAGGGGACGTTTCACCAGAAATGATTGGATGAGCAACCGAGTTCATCCACGTATTCAGAGAGCTGTAATGACAGGTTTCATAAGCAAACCCAAGTTTCCGTCAGTGTTTTGTCGTTAATAACACGGAAATATGTGACGTCATTCACTTTAACATAAATGGCAAACTGCAAAACATATTACTGAACGTAAAAATGGAGAACATATTTGAAATTATATACTTTGAAAAAAAGTGTATCTAAACAGATTATAATGGGAATTTTATGATAATGTAATACATGAATATCGGGGCCAAGTATAAGTAAGAGACCAATCAATTCAGTGCCGGCCGGAATGGCCGACCGGTTCTAGGCACTTCAGTCTGGAACCGCGTGACCGCTAGGGTCGCAGGTTCGAATCCTGCCTCGGGCATGGATGTGTGTGATGTCCTTAGGTTAGTTAGGTTTAAGTAGTTCTAAGTTCTAGGGGACTGATGACCTCAGCTGTTAAGTGCCATAGTGCTCAGAGCCATTTGAGCCAGTCAGTTCAGTTACTGTTAAAGCACATTTCTACAAAATGTTGATTTCTGTAAAGCCCTTTGGAATGGAAGTACTTAAAAATTAGAAAATGAAAATGTTAGCTAATTTTTGCAGAGGGGGGAGCGACAGTTCGTAGTTTGAATTCACTTAGCTGCACGTGCTGCATGATGTCCTCCAACGTTCTCTCTGTTGCTAGGCGGAGGCGGCGATAGAGTTGTACGGTCCTTAATGTTCATGTAGGCCTACAGTCGCAACATTCTTCATGATGTGCGTAGTCATTTTGCCGACTGTGATATCTCAGTGTTTGCTTCTGCTAAATACGAGCTGGATGGAAGCAAAAACTATCCTCACTCATTTACGCTCGCGTTGGCAAAACACATTTCTGCCACGTGAAACTGTCGTTTGCTATCTCACGTTTAATGCATGCTCAATCACATTAAACTGCAGAATATGCCGAAGTCACGATTTTTTTTTCTGTCGTACTTGACACACAAGTGAACTGAGTCCAGCTACCAGAGTTACATCTCTGCCCACACACTGCCGCAGTGTCTGCTGTAAGACCGTAGGGCGTAGGCTAACGATATTTTACAGCGCAGACTCTCCCGCGCTGTAGCTGTAACGTATATATTACATTTATAAGTATTATTAAGATTTACATGTTAACGAAACGCTGTACGCAAGACAATAAATGTGGTAACAGGAACGAATACGTTGTGTAACATAAAGGAAACTGTTACATAGGCATATGTCTTATTTGTTAGGTCTAAACAGCACATATATTAACTATAATGATGTTACATAAAAGGAGAAAGAAAAAGTAATAATCAGTATCAGCAATGTGTAAGCATGGAAAACCTCGTGTAGTTGCTATAACACGCTGCTTCAGTGACAAAAGGTAATAAATGTAATAAGTCCGGCACACAGTTTTAATCTGCCAGGAAGTTTCATATCAGCGCACACTCCACTGCAGAGTGAAAATCTCATTCTGGAAACATCCCCAAGGCTGTGGCTAAGCCACGTCTCCGCAATATCCTTTCTTTCAGGAGTACTAGTTCTGCAAGGTTCGCAGGAGAGCTTCTGTAAAGTTTGGAAGGTAGGAGACGAGGTACTGGTAGAAGTACAGCTGTGAGGACGGTGCGTGAGTCGTGCTTGGGTAGCTCAGTTGTTAGAGCACTTGCCCGCAGAAGGCAAAGGTCCCGAGTTCGAGTCTCGGTCCAGCACACAGTTTTAATCTGCCAGGAAGTTTCATATCAGCGCACACTCCACTGCCGAGTGCAAATCTCATTCTAATGTAATAAGTCGTTTGACACATATGTCACCTCACGTTTTTATTAACACATATATGATTAAAGCATTAGCTCCTCGACTCAGTGCACTTTGATTTAATTCTTTGAGTACGAAATATCCCGCAAAAAATAATCGTTCAGAAAAGTACTAGGCTCGTCAGCCTACTATGTGCGAGACATATGTTTCACTATTGCGAACTCTTGCGTGGTGTTCGCTCTATCAGAACCTAATAGGCAGGTGGCACACCCTTGTTAAATGGGCGGTCGGAATGTGGCGAATGTCACAAAGGAATGGGGAGGGAGGGACAGGGAGCGAGGAAGACAGAAAGAGAGAGAGAGAGAGAGAGAGAGAGAGAGAGAGAGAAGGGAGAGAGGAAGAGAGAACCGGAGAGGCGATAGTGAATTTCGAGTGGTGATGGTTGGGAGCATGTGGGCAGGACTGATAATACGCAGTGATTGTGAAAATCATGCTGAGAGTACAAAAAGGTAAGATATTGCGAGTGAATAAAAAGCAAAGTATTGTGTTCATTTCAACGTTCGGCGAAGTGTCTACGTGACTGACAAAAATTAACATTAACATTAACAGTCGGTGCTGAGGTTCTAAATGATCAATAATAATTCGTAGCT
Source organism: Schistocerca serialis cubense (assembly GCF_023864345.2). Lineage (NCBI taxonomy): Eukaryota > Metazoa > Arthropoda > Insecta > Orthoptera > Acrididae > Schistocerca > Schistocerca serialis. The sequence continues at coordinate 327,542,481 of NC_064641.1, read as the reverse complement.
CAGGAACTTTACAATTGTTGGTTTCTTATTTAAAGATCATTTTCTCACGAATATCACGACAGAAATGTATAGTGTCGTCACCATAATGGGAGCGACACACTCAACGAGAATTCACTGACGTGAACCGCATGTGCAACGGAGTACGATATTGACAGGTATAGATGGCTGATCACGAGACAACTTCAATATTAGAACAACTAGATTCGGTGCTCAAGAGTAGACCTTACATGTCGCAAATCCTTTTACCAATATTACGCAATAATTTATTAAAGTACGTCTTCTATACACCATGAAGTGCACTAGAAATGTTTATTTTCCAAAACTGGTTGACATCATTAATGGCATATGATACAGAGGAACGAAAAAATGTAAGTAAACTGATTTCTACCAAATGACAACGGTATATATAGAAGGAGTACTATAACTCTACTCATATTACGTACCTCTGTAGTGTGTAACTGTGCATGGAAAAGGATGTTGGAAGATCTCCTAAATTCATATGATCTGATGCAATCTTTTTTTTTTCAACCAGGGTGCAGGGGAACAGTAGCACAGCTATTGACAATATTTTCATTCATTCTTCATTGCCGGTCGTAGTGGTCGTGCGGTTCTAGGCGCTACAGTCTGGAACCGAGCGACCGCTACGGTCGCAGGTTCGAATCCTGCCTCGTGCATGGATGTGTGTGATGTCCTTAGGTTAGTTAGGTTTAATTAGTTCTAAGATCTAGGCGACTGATGACCTCAGAACTTAAGTCGCATAGTGCTCAGAGCCATTTGAACCATTTTAGCCATTCTTCATTATCAGATGGTCATTCTGTTAGTAAAAGGGTGAATGGGCTTTCAGACCGTGATGCACAGATTTTAACTCTAAAACGTTTTTGTACTCAAACAGCTGTTATATATAACTACAAACTATGTGGGAAAGCTGATGCAGCGGCAATAGAGAGTTTTTTAAACCTCGTGAAGGAGTAAGAGTGGCAGGATGTTTATAGAGCCAATAATGTTGATAACAAATATAATGGTTCCCTTAACTGGTTTCTCGTGCTCTCTGGAAGTTGCTTTCCGTTAGAACGTTCTAAACAGGGTACTAGCAGTAAATGGCAGCATGGTTGGCTCACTAGCAGTATAAGGATATGTATAACCAAGTGGGTATTATATCAAAATGTTAGCAGTCACAATCGAACAACAGTTGCTCATTACAAGCAGTATTCCAAGGTGCTTCAAATATTATTACGAAGGCAAAGAGTGTGTGGTAAGCAAATAGAATAGCTAATTCACAGGATAAACTTAAAACCATATGGTCAGTCACGAAGGAAGTGTCTGGCCAGCATCGCAAGATCGACGATATTAAGCCAGTTGGTAGTAAAAACATTTCTGTCGCTGCTAAGTCCGATATATGTGCAGCATTTAACAATCGCTTTCTGAGAATTGGTGGTGAATTAAATGAAAACCTAGTTTCTTCAAGGAATCATATAACTCTCTTGGAATGCCTTTCCGAGACTGATGACTAAAGTAATCCTCTGTGATTCTGACAAGGGGGGATTGATTCAATAATTGAATCACTGAAGACAAAGGACTCTCAGAGATATGGCGAAGTACCTAGAAGAATATTAAAGCAGTGTGCTGCACATGTTAGCCCTATACTTAGCCATATTTGTAATTTTTCCTTTAGGAATGGTCAGTTTTCTGAACGATTGAAGTAATGAGCAGTAAAGCCGCTTTATAAAAAGGAAGAAAGGAATACTGTACACAATTTTAGACCTATGTCTATGCCATCAGTGTTTGTTAAAGTTGTTGAAAAGGACGTGTATATAAGGATAAGTGATCATTTTATTTCACAGAATTTGCTACCAAATTAACAATTCGATTTTAGAAGTGGTTTAACTGAAAATGCTATATTCTCTTTTCTCTGTGAGGTAATCGATGGATTAAACAAAAGGTATCGAGCGCTAGGCATCTTTTTTTATTTAACTAAGGCATTTGATTGTGTTGCTCACAAAATATTACTCCAGAAGTTGAACCATTAAGAAATATGGAGAGTTGCTCACAATTGGTTCACTTCTTACTTTCACAACAGATAATAAAAGATCATTATACACAGTGTTAAGAATAGCTATGATGCTCCGTCTGAATGGGGCATCGTCAAATGGTGGTGGTGGTGGTGGTGGTGGTGGGGGGGGGGGGGGAGATATGGAGTGCCTCAGGGATCAGTGCTGGAGCCTCTCCTGTTCCTTATTATAAATGATATGTCCTCTAGTATTACAGGTGATTCTAAAATATTTTTGTTTGCTGATGACATCAGCTCGGTAGTAAAGGGTATTGTGTGTAACATTGGCACTGTTTCAAATAATGGCTTGAAGAAAACAAACAAACGCTAAATCACAGTAAAACTAAGATTTTACATTTTCTAACACACAGAACCCGACCTTTTAATTTCACAGAATGGGCATACGATTAGTGAAACTGAACAGTTCATATTTCTTGGTGTTCAGATAGGTAGCACATTGTCATGGAAAGACTACGTTCAGGATTTTCTTCAAAGACTTAACGCTGCCATTTTTACTATTCGAACGGTATCTGAAGTAAGTCACAGCTCAACACGAAAAGTAGTTTGCTGGTTTTGATCCGTATGATGTATGGTTTTATATTTTGGGGTAACTCTTCTCATTCTCGAACGATATATTTGGCTCATAAACGGGTAGTTCGGGCATCAAGGGGTGTTAAGTTCGCGAACGTCTTATCGGCCCCTGTTCACTAGTCTGGGTATTCTGAAATTGGTATGTAAATACATATATTTTTTACCGTCATTTCTATTTAACGATATCAGCTTATTCCCAAAAATTAGCAGCTTTCACTCAGTTAATACTTGGCCGAAATCCAGTCTGAATTTGGATCGCACTTCCTTGATTCTTGTGGAGAAAGGTTTTCAGTGTAGTGTTGCATCCATTTTCAGTAAGCTACCACAAGAATTCAAAAATCTTAACAGCAATCCACGTGCTTTCAAATCTAAGCTGAAGAGTTTCCTCATGCGTCACTCCTTGTATTCTGTCGAGGAGCTCCTTAAAAATTAAGCTGATTCTTGTGTTATATTGTTGATTGCGTTTGCATAAACTTATGGACAGTATTTTTTTGGATTCATTAACATTTTACTTTATGTGTTATTTTTATGTTTTAATTTCATGTACTGACACGTTCCATGACATTGAAGATTTGGTCCTCAATTTGGTCCTACATAACTAGAAGTAAAATAAAGCAGTGACATACTTGTCAATTAATATGACGGGATCTGAAACGCGTCCTATTGCATAGTATACAGTTTGCAAATCTTAGGCAGTGACAATTCTTCATAACATTTAACATAATTATGATATACTGAAAAGATGGAACTGACAGAACAAAGAGTCTACATTAGTCGTGTTTTGTTAATTCAAACACACACACACACACACACACACACACACACACACACACACACACACCACACACACACACACACACACACACATTACAGTTTTTCAGCAAATCGTTCGTGAAGGTAGAATACATAAAAGAAAGTATAAAATAGCAAGAAACTCCGACGTATCACATCCAATTAGACATTTTTATATCGAGGACATAGACTCCAAACAAACATTAGCTGGTTAAAACACTTCTGAAATTTTGTTTGTGCATCTTATCCCGTAAGCATGTTGTCCGTTTGTTTCGTCATATGGGTGTATATTTCAAATAATTCTAGAATATTTAATAATTTGCCTTTTTCTGCTTTATGGAGAATGGTCTGGAGTCTACGTCCCGCATGTAAAACTGTCTAATTTGACGTGATATGTTAGATTATTTCGAAATTTTGTACCTTTAGTATATTCTACCTTCATGTAAAAATGTCTAAAAATTGTAATTTACATGTATGAACGTATGTCGCAAAATATTATCTTAGAAATAACAAAAGACAGGTAATGTACACTGTTCAACCTGTCAGTCCCGTGTTTACAATTATGTCACACGTCATCAAGAATTGTGACTGCCTAAGACCTGATAGGAGTAATATACATGAGAACCTGTATGCTATGTTACAGAACAGATTTCATTTCTTGTCGTGTTAACCGACATGCTTATCAGTGCTACAGACGTAAATAATGTAAGCAGACTTGTATTACTGCCGCTATATATACACTTGTCATTTTGTAGAAACCAATATAGATAGTTTGTTTCCCTATATCAGATGCCACTGATGATGGGTTATTAACCCGCAGACCGATTTTGGCAAATAAACATTTCTGTGCAGCTTTGATAAATTTCTGAAAGTTGTGGAGCAGCAAGCATTCAAGAGCATTAGTCTGTCAGATAGTTACAAAAACGAAGCCATTGAGCAATATAAGATTAAATGACAGTTACATGGCTATAAACAGTAAAAATAATACAAAATTTTGAAAAACACAGGCCTCAGTCGCCAACACAATTAATTTGTAACCTAGGTTTCAGTGTCACAAGGGACACCTTCTTCGGAAAAATTAAAACTAAATGTTACAGCATAACGTACCAAAAAAATACGAAAGCTGTGGTCATACCTGACAGCGTCAGATAGTCAGAATTAAAATAAAACGCAACAGAGGTGCAAGCCACTAGGGCCTGCCGTGTGTCCTCTGCTACAGTCAACACAAAACTGAAACATGTGACTTGTGCGTCACGGCAACTTCAAGACAATCTGGTGGCTAATTGGTAAAACAAGCTATTTTGTAACCCACTCTCTTAACTGCAGAGAGGGAAATAAAGACCTGAGCGGTGTACATGAAGTAATTACAATAGCGGGATACTGCATGATATAAAATACAACTAATGAATGACTGGCTGTACTAAAAAATTCCAGAATAAATGCATAAAGAAGACATACGAAATAATCCATTAGATGACATTACTGATTGCTTTAAAGATACGTTATAAAAACCAAAAAAGTTTTTTTTTTTAATTTACGTATATGAGCCGTAAGAAGTAGAAAGAAAAGGTATTTCTGAATCTGCAAGAAGTAATTGGTACATCAAAGTGTTAGATCTCGTCAAGCAGCGGCTTTATACAATTGAAATAACTTCTTCCGCGCAACTGCACCTGCTCGTCATTCGAAAGTAAATGCTTGAAAATGTCCAGCTCCTCTAAAATATCAAGTTCACGCCCTTTTTTTTTTCAGTACGCAAAATTTCCAACTTCTCAACTCCTTAAGGAGAGTGTCCTGTGATTAACAGGTGATCTCCTAAAGAAGAATTAGGGGCACACGAACCGTTTTTCCTCAGAAAATGTTCTTTACAGCGAATTGAATAGGCACGTCCTGTTTGACCGATATAATAGGCGCCGCAAGTGTCACATGAAATCTTGTAGACACTAGAATTATGCAGAGGGCTAGTAGTTGACTTTAAATTATGGATGACATTTTTCTGAGGATATCAACAAAAAAAAAAAAAAAAAAAAAAAAAACAAAAAAAAAAACAAAAAAAAAAAAACACGTAAAAATAATATTTTATGTTACAAAATAAACATGGTGTAATTGTGCAGTTAATTTATGTTTGGCGTTTAGTGTACTAGTAAAACAGACCATTTTATTTCAGATCTCTTATACAGCGCTTTCGGTGCGAGATTCACAGTTAGCAAGTAGAGCCGAGCTATAAAATGGTTGTATGTAAACAGATGGCCCCAAAATCTGTTTTCACGACATACACGCATTATTAATGATAGTTCTAAATTTAATTTGCCTAGAGATAGGTATCTTGTGATTCGAGCAGCACGAACTGCAGCAATAGTGAAAACGACACCTGCTGTAACAGCAAGTACTGCGTGCTGCTGTTTTGAGGGCGCGGGTGGACCACCTGTTGGCAGCCGGCAGCGGCGCGGCGGCGGTCAGCCGTCAGACGTCGTAGCGCACGGGCTGCAGGGCGGCGTCCCCCGCGCCTCCGCCGGCGCCAGAGCCTGCTCCCACCCCTCCCGGGCTGCAGGCGTCGGGGTGCTGGCGGTGGCCGAGCGCGGTGTCGTTGAGGCCGGCTCGCGCCAGGCCGCGGTGAGCCGCCAGCAGCTCGGCGTCGCGGCCCGTGACGTTGAAGTCGCGCGCCAGGATCACGCCGTAGCACTGCTGGGCGAACTTGTTGCACGAGGCCAGCGACAGGAAGCCGCCGTCAGCGGATAAGTCTAGCACCTTGTATCCCACCTGGTATCCTGAGCGGAAAAAAGAAAAGTGTCACTCGAAACACACATATACACACACACACACACACATTCAGGATTTGCACCACAACATGGGAACACTGCAAGAATTACACTACTGGCCATTAAAATTGCTACACCAAGAAGAAATGCAGATGATAAACGGGTATCCATTCGACAAATGTATTATACTAGAACTGACATGCGATTACATTTTCACGCAATTTGGGTGCACAGATCCTGAGAAATCAGTACACAGAACAACCACCTCTGGCCGTAATAACGGCCTTGATACGCCTGGGCATTGAGTCAAACAGAGCTTGGATGGCGTATACAGGTACAGCTGCCCATGCAGCTTCAACACGATACCACAGTTCATCAACTGTAGTGACTGCCGTATTGTGACGAGCCAGTTGCTCGGCCACCATCGACCAGACGTTTTCAATTAGTGAGAGATCTTGCGAATGTGCTGGCCAGGGCAGCAATCGAACATTTTCTGTATCCAGAAAGGCCCGTACAGCACCTGCAACATGCGGTCGTGCATTATCCTGCTGAAATGTAGGGTTTCGCAGGGATCGAATGAAGGGTAGAGCCACGGGTCGTAACACATCTGAAATGTAACGTCCACTGTTCAAAGTGCCGTCAATGCGAACAAGAGGTGACCGACACGTGTAACCAATGCCACCCCATACCATCACGTCGGGTGATACGCCAGTATGGCGATGAAGAATACACGCGATATCGCCATCATGACGCTGTACACAGAACCTGAAGTCATCCGAAGAAATGACGTTTTGCCATTCGTGCATCCAGGTTCGTCGTTGAATACACCATCGCAGGCGCTCCTGTCTGTGATGCAGTGTCAAGGGTAAACGCAGCCATGGTCTCCAAGCTGATAGTCCATGCTGCTGCAAACGTCGTAGAACTGTTCGTGCAGATGGTTGGTGTCTTGCAAACGTCCACATCTGTTGAGTCAGCGATCGAGACGTGGCTGCACTATCTGTTACAGCTATGCAGATAAGATGCCTGTCATCTCGACTGTTAGAGGCACGAGGCCGTTGGGATCCAGCACGGCGTTCCGTATTACCCTCTTGAACCCACCGATTCCATATTCTGCTAACAGTCATCGGTTCTCGACCAACGCGAGCAGCAACGTCGCGATACCATAAACCGCAATCGCGATGGGCTACATTCCAATCTTTATCAAAGTCGGAAACGTGATGGTACGCATTTCTGCTTCAAAACGAGGCATCACAACAACGTTTCACCAGGCAACGCTGGTCAACTGCTGTTTGTGTATGAGAAATCGGTTTTAAACTTTCCTCACGTCAGCACGTTGTAGGTGTCGCCACCAGCGCCAACCTTATGTGAATGCTCTGAAAAGCTAATCATTTGCATACCACAGCACCATCTTCCTGTCGGTTTAATTTCGCGTCTGTAGCACGTCATCTTCTTGGTGTAGCAATTTTAAAGGCCAGTAGTGTACATGCTTGAACATAAATGCAGATGCATCTCGCTTCCGCCGATAACATACACTAAAAAGCCAAAGAAACTGGCATAGGTATGCGTGTTCAAATACATAGATATGTAGACAGGCAGAATACGGCGCTGCCGTCGGCAACGCTAATGTAAGACACCAAGTGTGTGGCGCAGTTTTTACATCGTTTACTTATGCTCCAATGACAGTTTATCAAGAGCTAAGTGAGTTTGAACGTGGTGTTATAGTCGGCGCACCAGCGGCGGGACACAGCATCTCCGAGGTAGCGATGAAGTGGGTATTTTTTCCGTACGACCATTTCACGTGTGCCGCGAATATCACGAAACTGATAAAACACCAGTTCTCCCACATCGCTGCGACCGGAAAAAGATCCTGCAAGGAAGGGACGGACGACGACTAAAGAGAATCGTTCTATGTGACAGAAGTACAACCCTTCCGCAAATTGCTACAGATTTCAGTGCTGGGCCATCAACAAACATCATAGGTATGGGTTTTCACAGCCGAAGGCCCACTCGTGTACCCTTGATTACTGCGCGACACAAAGCTTTACGCCTCGACTGTGCCGATCAACATCAACATGGGACTGTTGATGACTGGAAAAATGGTGCCTGATCGGCTGAGTCTCGTTTCAAATTGTATCGAGCGAACGGATTCGTACAGGTATGGAGACAACCTTATGAATCCATCGACCGTGCATGTCAGCAGGCGACTGTTCAAACTGGTGGAGGCTCTGTAATGGTGTGGAGCGTGTGCAGTTGGATTGATGTAGGACCCCTGATACGTATAGATACGACTCTGACAGGTGACACTAAGTAAGCATCATATCTCATCAGATGCATTCATTCGTGTCCAGTGTGCATTCCGACGGACTTGGGCAATTCCAGCAACTTAATGCGAGGCCCCACACTTCCAGAATTGCTACAGAACACTCTCCTGAGTTCAAACACTTCCGTTGGTCACCAGTCTCCCCATACATGAACATTATTGATTACATCTGGGATGCCTTGCAACGTGCTGTTCAGAAGAGATCTCTACCCCCTCATACTCTTACGGATTTATCGACAGCCTTTTCAGGATTCATGGTGCCAACTCCCTCAAGCACTGCCTTAGACACTAGCCGCGTCAATACCACGTCTTGTTGCGGCACTTCTGTAACAGTTTCTTTGGCTCTTCTTCAGTGTATAAGATTCCATCCAAACCCCTGTTAAGTCGGCTAGCTCCACATATAAAACAATACCGAGAATGCATCAAAATGGGAAGGTCATGCAACGAGCAGATCTACTACCTGAAAACAAATGTCTCTGAGCACTATAGGACTTTAATTCTAAGGTCATCAGTCTCCTAGAACTTAGAACTACTTAAACCTAACTAACCTAAGGACATCACACACATCCATGTCCTAGCAGGATTCGAACTTGTGACCGTAGTGGTCGCGCAGTTCCAGACTGTAGCGCCTAGAACCGCTCGGCCACTCCGGCTGGCACCTGAAAACAATATCAACAACACTAGAGTCCAGGAACACCACAATAACATTAGTCGACTTCAAAAATTCTATGACTTCACAGAACGAGAAACAGGCTTCGAAAAGTTGGAAGAAAAGAAGGAGGACAACAAGACCAGAAAGCTGATCCAGGAAACATTAACAAATACAACACCCAAAGTACAGTTTATGGAAGAGATCTAGGACCCATTCGAAATCAAGACGAGAATCAGGCAGGGAGATGGCCTGTCACCCATTCTACTTAACTGAGTTTTGGAGAAAAAAATCAGGACATGGGACAAAGGAGTCAACGGGGTAAAGATACAACGATGAAACCGTCAACATAACATGTCTGGTCTTTGCCGATGATATAGTCATGATAACAAATAACGGAAAAGAAGCTAAAGATGCTCTACAGACTCTACACCGAATCTTAGCCAAAACAGAACTACAAATCTTATGAGAAATACTGCAGTACATTGACACAAAATCCACAGACAGACAACCACTGATAAGAAAGTATGTAAAGCTAACACAAATAGAAAGTTTCAAATTTCTGGGAGAGATTATACAGAAAATAGGACTCAACTCGACATCCAATGGATGACAAAAATCATACAGACTTATCATTACAATAACAGAAGGATTTCCATCAACGCCAAATTAATACACTACAGCACAGTAGTCCTATCAGAGGCCTCAGAAACAACAGTAATCAAGGGAAGGACGAAAATCAAGGAGCTGGAAAAACAAGAGAGGAAAAAACAAAGATCTACGCGCCGATTCATAAAGAGGGGATCACAATAAAGATACCTAAAAAGAGCTGTACGAACAGATGCTGACGATTATAGACAACATCAGAAAAAGAAGCGCAACGCTCTACGAATACACACATAGGATGAACGAAAATAGATTGGCCAAGAAATTTTTTAACGTAGTGACACCTAATAATGTGAAAAACAAGTGGGTAAAGGAAATCATGGAAGACCTCAACAAATTAAAAATCTCGATATAAGACACGACAGACAGGGAAAAATGTAGAGAAAAAAATTAAAAATTTCAGCAAACATCCATAGAGAAGAAAAGAGGACTTTCCATTCCCACCGTCCCCAGAGGAGGGAGTGGGCTGCGTAATATGCAGCTCTGCAGCCTACAGTAGAGGTCTAGGGGTAGCGGCTTTGATTCATAATCAAAACGTTTTCGGTCCCAGGTTCGACCCCCGCCACTAAATTTTGATAAATAACCAGCATTGGCGGCCGAAGACTTCCGGCATAAGAAGTCAGCCTCATTCTGCCAACGGCCTTGTCAAAGAGGGCGGAGGAGCGGATAGAGGTTCAGGGCACTCTCTTGTCCTAGGGGTGGGAAATTGCCCCTAAAGGCGGAAGCATCAGCAATGATCAACGACATGAGGATGCAGAAGGCAATGGAAACCACTGCATTAAAGACACGTAACGTGTATCCACAGGACATGTGGCCTGTAATTGAAGAAGTGTCATGATGATCTCTCCATTGGCAAAAGATTCCGGAATAGTCCCCCATTCGGATCTCCGGGAGGGGACTGCCAAGGGAGAGGTTACCATGAGAAAAAGATTGAATAATCAACGGAAGGATAACGTTCTACGAGTCGGGGCGTGGAATGTCAGAAGCTTGAACGTGGTAGGGAAACTTAGAAAATCTGAAAGGGGAAATGCAAAAATGACTCTGAGCACTATGGGACTCAACTGCTGTTGTTATTAGTCCCCTAGAACTTAAAACTACTTAAACCTAACTAACCTAACTAACCTAAGGACATCACACACATCCATCCCCAAGGCAGGATTCGAACCTGCGACCGTAGCAGTCGCACGGTTCCGGACTGCGCGCCTAGAACCGCGAGACCACCGCGGCCGGCGGGAAATGCAAAGGCTCAATCTAGATATAGTAAGGGTCAGTGAAGTGGAAGGAAGACAAGGATTTAAGGTCAGATGAGTATATGGTAATATCAACAGCAGCAGAAAATGGTATAACAGATGTAGGATTCGTTATGAATAGGAAGGTAGGGCAGAGGGTGTGTTACTGTGAACAGTTCAGTGACCGGGTTGTTCTAATCAGAATCGACAGCAGACCAACACCGATAACGATAGTTCAGGTATACATGCCGACGTCGAAAGCTGAAGATGAACAGATAGAGAAAGTGTATGAGGATATTGAAAGGGTAATACAGTATGTAAAGGGGGACGAAAATCTAATAGTCATGGGCGACTGGAATGCAGTTGTAAGGGAAGGAGTAGAAGAAAAGGTTACAGGAGAATATGGGCTTGGGACAAGGAATAAAAGAGGAGAAAGACTAATTGAGTTCTGTAACAAGTTTCAGCTAGTAATAGCGAATACCCTGTTCAAGAATCACAAGAGGAGGAGGTATACTTGGAAAAGGCAGGGAGATACGGGAAGATTTCAATTAGATTACATCACGGTCAGACAGAGATTCCGAAATCAGATACTGGATTGTAAGGCGTACCCAGGAGCAGATATAGACTCAGATCACAATATAGTAGTGATGAAGAGTAGGTTTAAGTTCAAGACATTAGTCAGGAAGAACCAATACGCAAAGAAGTGGGATGCGGAAGTACTAAGGAATGACGAGATACGTTTGAAGTTCTCTAACGCTATAGATACAGCAGTAAGGAATAGCGCAGTAGGCAGTCTCTAAAAAGGACTAGCACAGAAGTTGGGAAGGAAAACGTAGGTACAAAGAAGGTAGCTGCGAAGAAACCATGGGTAACATAAGAAATACTTCAGTTGATTGATGAAAGGAGGAAGTAGAAACATGTTCCGGGAAAATCAGGAATACTGAAATACAAGTCGCTGAGGAATGAAATAAATAGAAAGTGCAGGGAAGCTAAGATGAAATGGCTGCAGGAAAAATGTGAAGACATCGAGAAAGATATGATTGTCGGAAGGACAGACCCAGCATACAGAAAGTCAAAATAACCTTTGGTGACATTAAAAGCAACGGTGGTAATATTAAGAGTGCAACGGGAATTCCACTGTTAAATGCAGAGTAGAGAGCCGATAGGTGGAAAGAATACATTGAAAGCCTCTATGAGGGTGAAGATTTGTCTGATGTGATAGAAGAAGAAACAGGAGTCTATTTAGAAGAGATAGGGGATCCAGTATTAGAATCGGAATTTAAAAGAGCTTTGGAGGACTTACGGTCAAATAAAGCAGAAGGGATAGATAACATCCCATCAGAATTTCTAAAATCATTGGGGGGGAAGTGGCAACAAAACGACTATTCACATTGGTGTGTAGAATATATAAGTCTGGCGACATACCATCTGACTCTCGGAAAAGCATCAACCACACCATTCCGAAGACGGCAAGAGCTGACAAGTGCGAGAATTATCCCACAATCAGCTTAACAGCTCATGCATCAAAGCTGCTTACAAGAATAATACACAGAAGAATGGAAAAGAAAATTGAGAATACGCTAGGTGACGATCAATTTATCTTTAGAAAAAGTAAAGGGACGAGAGAGGCAATTCTGACGTTACGGCTAATAATGGAAGCAAGGCTAAAGAAAAATCAAGACACTTTCATAGGATCTGTCGACCTGGAAAAAGCGTTCGACAATATAAAATGGTGCAAGCTGTTCGAGATTCTGAAAAAAGTAGGCGTAAGCTATAGGGAGAGACGGGTCATATACAATATGTACAACAACCAAGAGGGAATAATAAGAGTGGACGATCAAGAACGAAATGCTCGTATTAAGAAGGGTGTAAGAAAAGGCTGCAGCCTTTCGCCCCTACTCTTCAATCTATACATCGAGGAAGCAATGATGGAAATAAAAGAAAGGTTCAGGAGTGGAATTAAAATACAAGGTGAAAGGATATCAATGATACGATTCGCTGATGACATTGCTATCCTGAGTGAAAGTGAAGAAGAATTAAATGATCTGCTGAACGGAATGAACAGTCTAATGAGTACACAGTATGGTTTGACAGTAAATCGGAGAAAGACGAAGGTAATGAGAAGTAGTAGAAATGAGAACAGCGAGAAACTTAAGATCAGGATTGATGGTCACGAAGTCAATGAAGTTAAGGAATTCTGCTACCTAGGCAGTGAAATAACCAGTGACGGACGGAGCAAGGAGGACATCAAAAGCAGACTCGCTATGGCAAAAAAAGGCATTTCTGGCCAAGAGAAGTCTACTAATATCAAATACCGGCCTTAATTTGAGGAAGAAATTTCTGAGGGTGTACGTCGGGAGTACAGCATTGTATGGTAGTGAAACATGGACTGTGGGAAAACCGGAACAGAAGAGAATCGAAGCATTTGACATGTGGTGCTATAGACGAATGTTGAAAATTAGGTAGACTGATAAGGTAAGGAATGAGGAGGTTCTATGCAGAATCGGAGAGGAAAGGAATATGTGGAAAACACTGATAAGGAGAAGGGACAGGATGATAGGACATCTGCTAAGACATGAGGGAATGAGTTCCATGGTACTAGAGGGAGCTGTAGAGGGCAAAAACTGTAGAGGAAGACAGAGATTGGAATACGTCAAGCAAATAATTGAGGACGTAGGTTGCAAGTGCTACTCTGAGATGAAGAGGTTAGCACAGGAAAGGAATTCGTGGCGGGCTGCATCAAACCAGTCAGTAGACTGATGGCAAAAAAAAGTAGAGAATAAACAATAAAAACAGAGGATAAAAAGGTGACTGGTGTAATCTGCAACAGGGCGAAAATATAAAACAAGGGGTTGGTGATGCTGATTGAAACACATAGTAATTAGACAGGTTCAATTAAAGAAAACATGGCGACAGTCTGAATTTTGTTCGCAGGAGTTAAAAAGACACCTAGTGACAGGATGGTTTTGTTCATAACATGTAAAAAAAAAAAAAGAAAAAACGGGACGCGCAATACTGACACATCACTTAAGCACTGCATTATAGAGGAAACACGAAAGCAGTTGGTGGGGGCGAGGGGGGGGGGAGGAACTGGTCAGGGGAGGTGGGAAAATTGGGGAGGAGGAGAAAAGCAACATGTGGGGGGGGGGGGGAGCCGATGGAGGGAGATGACACACACAGGGTGTATGTGAGAAGGAGTGTGGAAAGGCAGTGGAGGGGAAAGCCAAAGGACTTAAGGAAGAGAAAGTTGTCAAAGAGAGGGTAGGCGGGGAAAAAGAAACAGGATGGAAGTGGACAGAGGGAGCCTGGGAAAAGGACAGAGGGAGGTAGGGGGAGGCGAGGATCAGATTTGATATGAGGGATAAATGGCGGAAGAGAAGCCATCATCTGGGAGGGGTAGATGACAGAAGCCACCTTAGGAAAGGAGATGAAGTGTGTAGAGATGGAGTGTAGGAGGGACGCAACGGTGAAAGTGCGGCAGCAGGCAGGAGTTCAGAGGAGCAACCAGGGGTTGTGGGGGGGGGGGGGAGATCAAGTCAGCGGGAGGTGTAGAGGACTTGGATATGTTCGAGGGAAAGGAGCAGATGGGGGAAATGAATCAGGTCAGAGGATCCGCGTGGGGGACGGGAGGCGGAAGGCAAGGTGTAGTGCATGGAGCTCAAGGATCAGGAGGGACTTATAGAATTTTGGGGGGGGGGGGGTGGATATCCAGGCAGGACCGGCATAACAGAGGATGGTACAGATTAAGGATGTGTTGGGGTCGAGGATGGTAGAGGGGTTCAACCCCAATGTCTGGCCAGAGAGGAGTTTAAGGAGTCAGAGGGTGTTGTGGGCTTTGTATTTGAGAGAATTGCGATGAGGGATCCAGGTGAGGTGACTGTCAATGGTGAGTCCAAGGTAGGTGAGAGTGGGAGAGAGAGGCAGACAGGACAGGTGCAGATGGTAATGGAAAAAATCAAGGAGACGGAAGTAGCTAGTGGTACAACTTATGGTGATTGCCTTGGTCTTGGAAGGATTGATTTTGAGGAGCCACTGGTTACACCATGTGGCAAAAAGGTCAAGATGATTCTGGAGAAGGCAATGGGACCATTTAAGGGTAGGAAAGGGCGCAAAGAAGGCAGTGTCATCTACATACAGCAGGAGGTCGACTGGAGGGAGAGGGTTGGGGCGTATCTGCTATGTACAGGAGGTAGAGGAGAGGGGAGAGGACAGAGCCCTGGGGCACAGCCACAGATGGATAAAAGGTGCAGGAATCAGCGTTATGGATGGTAACTTAGGAGGGGCAGTGGGAGAAGAAGGAGGCAATCGGACAAACATAGTTGATACGAAGGTGAAGGTCTGGAGTTTAAACAGGAGACTGGGATGCCATATGTGATCATAGGCCTTTTCGAGAACTAGGGAGGCAAAAATGACAGAGACGGGAGTTAAGCTGGACGGAGAGGAGATGGGTGAGGTTTAGGAGTTGGTAATAGGCAGAGAGAGTAGGTCTGAAGCCACATTATGTTTTGGGGAATAGGTTGTGTCGGTGGAGGTGGTGACGTCATAAGCGAGTGACTGCGTGTGAGATCGCTCTCCAAGTTTTTATATAATTTTAGGTTTCAGATACGTATTTTAACGATTTTTGTGATAATATTTACTATATAGGTGACGTATTAGTGGTTTCTTCATTCACCTCTGTCTTTCTTGTGTTGTGACCTGATATTTTTGAGTGTTTCGTATCGAGCAACTAACCTCTTATCTGTGTTTACATTTCGCGCTGACCAGTTGTAGCTGTAGCGGCGCATCGAAAGCTAAGTACTAATTAATTGTTTGTGTATAGTGGTTTATTTAGGAACTTTAGTAGTCTTCAACCGGTGTTTTTTGTGTTTTGTGGTGAAATAATTTCAGAAGAACCTTTTGGGAACTGTTTTCAGCTTCGTTACTGTGTCATTAGACGTTTGATTTTCTTTCTGTATTAGTCTTTTGGTATATTCACATTTGTTGTTTATTAATACTGTTAATAATAGTAGTTACTTCCCTTGTAGAGTAAGTCTGTGATTATTGTAGTCAGATTTTTAACATCTTATTGTAGTAGCGGAACTTAGCAAAAGTAAAATTTTACCATGAGTGAGAAGTGTGGGCTTTGCCGTAGGTTCGTGAGTAGTGGATTGCGTTGTGAGACTTGTTCGAAGTATTTTCACTGGGGGGGGGGGGGGGGGGGGGGAATGCAGTGGGGAAGCCAGTGGGCATTCTGGTGAGATCCTCTCCTGGAACTGCAGGTTATGTAGCAAGAGTAAGTTGATAGAGGAGCAGGAGCGTAAGATCTGTGCCCTTCAGGTGCAGTTGAAAAACGCACAGGAGGAGCTAGATAGGATGAGGAGGGAGAACGGGGTTGGGGAATGGAAGCTGGCTGTTGGCAAGCGATCTGCTAGGACAAGAAGATTTTCAGATAGTTTTACTATTGGTGTTTACGATAGATATGACCAACTGTCAGAGTCTAGTGGAGAGGAATCTCTAGTAGCTGTAGATGTAGGAAGCATGCAGCTGACCTCAGTAGTTACGGTGGCTAGAACAGTTGCATAGTCGAAGAGGAAGAAGAAGTTTCTGCTGTTAGGTAGTTCTCATGGCAGAGGTGTAGGTCAGCAGTTGCAGGAAGTGCTGGGGAGTGAGTACCAGATCACCAGCATTGTGAAGCTTAATGCAGGATTGGCTCAGGTGACTTAACATAGGGGAGTTATGTAGGGACTTTAATAAAGAGGATCAGGTAGTGATTGTGGGTGGGGCTGGTAATAGTACTGATAGGGATGGGGAGAATAACATAGATGGTGACCTGGAAAAGATAGCAACTCAGACTGGCAACACGAATGTGCATTTCGTGGAACTGTTTCAGCTTCACGATCGGCCTCACCTTAATACAGCCGTCAGGCGTAATAACATGAGACTTGGGGGTGCGCTGATGACAGAAAGCGTGGGTCACATTTCAGTGGTGTCGGTGGAGTCTATCAGCAGGACGGGTTTGACTAGACATGGCCTGCACCTCAACAGGTATGGGAAGGGGAGGATGGCAAAGCTTATAGGTGACAGCATAGGTGGGGTTGGTGGGATCACTCATGGGAAAATTCCTGCAGTAGTGGGTGTTAGAGCTGCACCTTTTTTAGACTGAAGTCAGCTGACAGGTATTCCTGTTTAAGGGAAGTCTCTCTAACAAAGGAATCACTTTTGAAAAAGCTTAGGTATCCGAGTAATGAGGGAATTAGTGTATTTCATCAAAATATACAAGGTATTAGAGATAAAGTAAGTGAACTGCTTATAGATGTTGACTCTGAAATGGAGGAGCATTTCAGGTAACAGTCTCGGAACACTTTTTTCTAAGACCGTTTGGTATATCTGAACACTTCTTAAATAAGAAGATAATTCAGAGGCTTCCTTTACAAGGATACAGGTTGGCTGGCAGCTTTTCGAGGAGCTCTTTGCGGTGTGGGGGAGTAGCCATGTGTGTGAAAAACGGTATCCCATTTGAGTCAATCGATGTTTCAAAGTACTGCACTGAAAAGGTGTTTGAATGTTGTGCAGGTGTGGTTAAATTTAACGGAGCTAAACTTCTAATTGTTCTTATTTATAGATCCCCAGACTCAGATTTCACAACATTTTTCCTAAAGCTAGAGGAGGTTCTAGGTTCACTTTATAGGAAATACAAAAAGTTAGTTATATGTGGGACTTCAATATTAATTGTATAAGTGATTCTGCAAGGAATCTTATGCAAACCGTATTCTTTCCAACAAGAGTGAAAGAGAACAGTAGAACAACCATAGACAACATTTTTGTTCATTCCTCATTACTAGAAGGGAATTCTGTTAGCAAAAAGGTGAATGGCCTTTCAGATCATGATGCACAAATTTTAACTCTAAAAGATTTTTGTGCTGGAACACGTGTTAAACATAGTCATCAGCTGTTTAGGAAAGCTGATCCAGTTGCTGTAGAGACCTTTTATCAAGGAACAAGAGTGGCAAGATGTTTATAGCGCTGATATAGTAGACGATAAATATAATGCTTTTCTCAAAACTTTTCTCGTGCTCTTTGAAAGTTGCTTTCCGTTAGAACGTTCAAAACAGGGTACTAGCACAAACAGGCAGCCTGGGTGGCTGACTAGAGGGATAAGAATATCTTGTAGAACAAAGTGGCAATTATATCAAAACGTTAGAAACAGTCAAAATCTAAATGCAGCAGCCCATTACAAACAGTATTGTAAGGTGCTTAAAAATGTTATTAGGAAGGCAAAAAGTATGTGGTATGCAGATAGAATAGCTAAGTCTCAGGATAAAATTAAAACCATATGGTCAGTCGTAAAGGAAGTGGCTGGTCTGCAGAGACAGGTCGAGGATATAGAATCAGTGCGTAGTGGGAATGTCCGTGTTACTGATAAGTCGCATATACGTTGGTTCTGAGCGCTATGAGACTTAACATCTGTGGTCATCAGTCCCCTAGAACTTAGAACTACTTAAACTTAGCTAACCTAAGGACATCACACACATCCATGCCCGAGGCAGGATTCGAACCTGCGACCGTAGCAGCCGCGCGGTTCCGGACTGTGCGCCTAGAACCGCTAGACCACCGAGGCCAGCTTGCATATATGTACAGTATTTAATAATCACTTTCTGAATATAGCAGGTGAACTAAATAGAAACCTAGTCCCAACAGGGAATCATAAGCGGTCTTAGAAAAAAGTGTTCCGAGGCTGTTACCTGAAATGCTCCTCCATGATACTGACAAGAGGGAGATTTAATTATTAACTCAATCACTAAAGACCAAGAACTCTCATGGATATGACGGAGTATCTAGCAGAATACTGAAGTATTGTTGTATGTATGTTAGCCCAGTACTTAGCCATATCTGTAATTTTTCCTTTAGGAGTGGTCGGTTTCCTGACCGATTGAAGTACTCGGTAGTGAAGCCACTTTATAAAAAGGGAGACATTAATAATGTTGACAATTTTAGACCTATTTCTATGCCATCGGTGTTTGCTAAAGTTATCGAGAAGGTTGTATATACAAGGTTACTGGAGCATTTAAATTCACATAATTTGCTGTCAAATGTTCAGTTTGGTTTTAGAAATGGTTTAACAACTGATAATGCTGTATTCTCTTTTCTCTGAGGTTTTGGACGGATTAAATAAAAGGTTGCGAACGCTAGGTGTTTTCTTTGATTTAACGAAGGCTTTTGACTGTGTTGACCACAAAATATTACTGCAGAAGTTGGATCATTATGGAGTAAGGGGAGTAGCTTACAATTGGTTCGCCTCTTACTTTAAGAACAGAAAGCAGAAGGTAATTCTCCGCAATGTTGAGAGTGGTAGGGATGTTCAGTCCCAATGGGGCACTGTGAAGTTGGGCGTTCCCCAAGGGTCGGTGCTGGGGCCACTGCTGTTTCTTATTTACGAGGGCAGTTCAGAAAGTAACCTCCGGTTGATTTAAAAAAATACACCAAGTTAAATAAAAATATTTTAATATATACATCTTACAACTACATCTTTGCACTATTTTTCTACATAGTCTCCATAGCGATTGAGGCACTTATCGTATCTCTTCACAAGCTTTGAAATTCCTTCTGCATAAAAATCACCCGCTTGTGCCTGGAGCCAGCCTGTGACCGCATCTTTGAGCTCTTCGTCGTCATCAAACCGCTGTGACCCGAGCCATTTCTTCAAATGCATGAAGAGGTGATAATCACTTGGCGCCAGGTCTGGGCTGTAAGGTGGATGGTTGATAACGTCCCACTTGAAGGACTCAAGAAGGGCCGTTGTTCTGTGAGCAGTGTGAGGACGGGCGTTATCGTGCAAAAAAACGATACCGGAAGTCAGCATACCACGGCGTTTGTTCTGTATAGCCCGTCGTAACTTTTTTATTGTTTCACAGTACACGTCTTGATTAATGGTCGTACCACGTTCCATGAATTCAACCAACAACACCACTTTGGCATCCCAAAACACCGTTGCCATCAGTTTTCTGGCAGAAAAATCTTGAGAGGCTTTTCTTGGTTTTGTAGGCGAATTTGAATGTGCCCACATCTTTGATTGTTCTTTTGTCTCAGGGTTCACGTACTTAATCCAGGTTTCGTCACCGGTCACGGTTCTGTTTAACAATGGTCCTCCTTCGTCCTCATAACGTGTCAGAAAGTCTAATGCAGAGGCCATTCTTTGAGTTTTGTGGTGGTCGGTAAGAATTTTGGGCACCCATCGTCCACAGAACTTACGGTAACCCAATCTTGCTGTCACTATCTCGTACAAGAGAGTCTTAGAAATCTGTGGAAAACCAGTAGACAACTCCGACATTGAGAAACGTCGATTTTCACGAACTTTTGCATCAACTGTTTGAACGAGTTCATCAGTCACCAATGATGGTCTACCACTCCTCTCTTCATCATGAACGTTTCCTCGTCCACTTTTAAATAAACGTACCCATTCACGGACAACTCCTTCACTCATAACTCTTGGTCCGTACATGGCACAAAGCTCACGATGAATAGCTGCTGCAGAATATCCTTTGGCTGTAAAAAACCTTATGACAGCACGCACTTCACATTTGGCGGGGTTTTCTATTGCAGCACACATTTCAAACTGCCACAAAAACTAAACTAGCGCAGGTACGACGTTCACTCGACCACGGCTTGATGCCGACTGACCTGTTGAGTGCGTGAACGCACAGATGGCGTCGCTACTCCCCCACAACCCGCACTGTGACCAATCGGAGGCTACTTTCTGAACCGCCCCCGTATATAAATGATATGCCTTCTAGTATTACAGGTGATTCAAAAATATTTCTGTTCGTTGATGACACCAGCTTGATAGTGAAGGATCTTGTGTGTAATATTGAAAGAGTAACAAATAATGTAGTTCATGAAATAAGTTCGTGGCTTGTGGAAAATAATTTGATGCTAAATCACAGTAAGACTCAGTTTTTACAGTTTCTAACTCAAAATTCAACAAGAACCGATTTTTTGATCAGACAGAACGGGCATATTATAGGCGAGACGGAATAGTTTAAGTTCCTAGCCGTTCGGATAGATAGTAAGCTGTTGTGGAAAGCTCATGTCCAGGATCTTGTTCAGAAAATAAATGCTGCTTTATTTACCATTAGAACAGTATCTGAAATAAGTGACACTTTAACACGAAAAGTTACTTCGCATATTTTCATACTCCTATGTTGTATGGTATTATTTTTTGGGGTAATTCTTCTGATTCAAAAAGGGTATTTTTGGCTCAAAAAACGGGCTGTTCGAGCTATATGTGGTGTAAGTTCGAGAACCTCTTGTCGACCCCTATTGAATAGTCTGGGAATTCTGACATTGCCCTCACAGTATATATTTTCTTTAATGTCGTTTGTTGTTAGCAATATTAGCCTATTCCAAAGAGTTAGCAGCTTTCACTCAGTTAATACTAGGCAGAAATCAAATTTGCATGTGGAATGCACTTACTTGACTCTTGTGCAGAAAGGAGTGCAGTATTCTGCTGCATCCGTTTTCAATAAGCTACCACAAGAACTCAAAAATCTTAGCAGTAGCCCAAACTCTTTTAAGTCTAAACTGAAGAGTTTCCTCATGGTTCACTCCTTCTATTCTGTCGAGGAGCTCCTGGAAGAGCTAAAAAATTAAGAAAATTCCAGTGTTACAGTGTTGATTTTCTTTATTTAAACTTACGACTTGTCACCTGAATATTTTTTTTTTTTTTTGTATTTCATTTTATCTGTTTCTAATATCGTGCTATAATTTCATGTATTGACTCGTTCCATGACCATGGATACTTCTTTCTTAATTTGGTCCCACGGAACAATAAATAAATGAATGATAAAGTGAAGGATGCGCCTGGTAAGGATGGATTCCAAGAGCTTGTTGAACACCAAGGTGAGACATGTAGGGTGATAGGAAGAGGCATCAGATGGAGGCTTGTTAGGTTTGGGGAACATAAGGATACAGGAGGTTTTCCACAGGTCGTGGTAGAAGCCGGTGGCAAGGATTACGTTGTAGAGGGCGGCAAGGACTGCAACGAAGGAGGGAGGGCAGTGTTTAAGATTGCTAACGCGGTCATGTCCAGGGATGGTGTTGCGTTTAGTGTGGAGTGTGAATCTGATGTCCTGTAGAGTTATGGGAGTCTTGAGTTCTGATGGTGGTGTGTGGCCCAAGTACTGAAAGCTAGGAGCAAGGGGAGAAGTGGAGGTATCTGTACGCGCGATGACGTCGGGGAAGAGGTGATAATGAAATTGGGGATCATCTGGAATGGAAAAGACATCAAAAAGGTGGGAGGCAAAGTGGCAGCCCTTTCTGAGGATGTCAGGAAAGGGACGGTCATCAGGGAGGAGAGGGTACTGCGGGGTAGGCCGTTTCCCAGTACGGGAGTGGAAAGCAGACCAATACATGGAAGAGTTTATTGGGAGTGTGGATTTGAAAAAAAACACATAAAGTGAATATATGAGTGGTTTTTGGGAAGAAAAGAGAAAGAGACAGAAAAGAATGTCTTGCAAACTGATTGGGTTTTAGTGCTCTCGTTATCGTTACGGGGAATTAATGATAATAATAAGTAATACTAAAAATACAGATGCTGACAGAGACTACAGGTTGGAGCGTTGTGTACAGTGCATTCACATTAATGTGACAACCGCCTTTGTTCGCCTCAACATGCAATAACGAATCAGACAGCAGGTGGCAGCGCTAGCAGTGGAGGGTATGTGCGTGAAAAAACAGAGCAGTCATTGTCGAACGATTTATCTGACGTCCAAATGGCATCACCATTGGCTTTCGGGCCAAGGGCGAAAGCATTCCAAAATGGGCTGTCGGCGTACCGCCGTCTTTAACGTACAAATATACCGTGAACGGCAAATGGCGCTATCCAAAACCGGTAACTGTTCTTCAAAAAAAAAATGGTTCAAATGGCTCTGAGCACAATGGGACTCAACATCTTAGGTCATAAGTCCCCTAGACCTTAGAACTACTTAAACCTAACTAACCTAAGGACATCACACACACCCATGCCCGAGGCAGGATTCGAACCTGCGACCGTAGCAGTCGCGCGGTTCCGGACTACGCGCCTAGAACCGCGAGACCACCGCGGCCGGCAACTGTTCTTCACCGCGGGCCATAGATGGCAGGGGTGAACGACAGCTGCGGAGATGTGTACGGGCGAATAGACATACAACTGTAGAGCAGTTGACCGCCCAGATGAACCAAGGGGCTACCAACAGTTTCTACTCAACGATCGTTCAGAAAACGTTAGTGCGTATGGGGCTCCGCAACAGGCGCCTGCGCCTGGTTCATGCACCCACGCTGCCTTCTGTTAGTCGGTGACGAAGGCTGGAATTTACACGCCAGTACCGCAACTGGACGCCCGCGGAGTGGCGACAGGTGGCCTTTGCAGATGAATGTACTGACTTGGCAGAAAATCCTAACAAATTTGGTCTTATGTCAAAGCGGTAGGTGGATCAAAACAAAATGTCCAGACACTCTGTGACCAAAATGGTACTGAAACAGAGAATGACAGACTGAAGGCCGAAATACTAAATGTCTTTTTCCAAAGCTGTTTCACAGAGGAAGACTGCACTGTAGTTTCTTCTCTAGATTGTCGCACAGATGACAAAATGGTAGATATCGAAATCGACGACAGAGGGATAGAGAAACAATTAAAATCGCTCAAAAGAGGAAAGGCCGCTGGACCTGATGGGAATTTTGGAACACGTATTATGTTAGAGTATAATGACTTTTCTGGAGGCTAGAAATCTACTCTGTAGGAATCGGCATCGGTTTCGAAAAAGACGGTCGTGTGAAACACAGCTCGCGCTATTCGTCCACGAGACTCAGAGGGCTATAGACACGGGTTCACAGGTAGACGCCGTGTTTCTTTCGCAAGGCGTTCGATACAGTTTCCCACAGTCGTTTAATGAACAAAGTAAGAGCATATGGACTATCAGACCAATTGTGTGATTGGATTGAAGAGTTCCTAGATAACAAAACGCAGCATATCATTCCCAGTGGAGAGAAGTCTTCCGAAGAAAGAGTGATTTCAGGTGTGCCGCAGGAGAGTGTCATAGGACCGTTGCTATTCACAATATACATAAATGACTTTGTGGATGACACCGGAAGTTCTCTGAGGCTTTTTGCAGATGATGCTGTGGTGTATCGAGAGGTTGTAACAATGGAAAATTGTACTGAAATGCAGGAGGATCTGCAGCGAATTGACGCATGGTGCAGGGAATGGCAATTGAATCTCAATGTAGACAAGTGTAATGTGCTGCGAATACATAGAAAGAAAGATCCCTTATAATTTAGCTACAAAATAGCAGGTCAGCAACTGGAAGCAGTTAATTCCATAAATTATCTGGGAGCACGCATTAGGAGTGATTTAAAATGGGATGATCATATAAAGTTGATCGTCGGCAAAGCAGATGACAGACTGCGATTCATTGGAAGAATCCTAAGGAAATGCAATCCGAAAACAAAGGAAGTAGGTTACAGTACGCTTGTTCACCCACTGCTTGAATACTGCTCAGCAGTGTGGGATCCGTACCAGATAGGGTTTATAGAAGAGAGAGAGAAGATCCAACGGAGAGCAGCCCGTTTCGTCACTGGATCATTTAGTAATCGTGAAAGCGTTACGGAGATGATAGATAAACTCCAGTGGAAGACTCTGCAGGGGAGACGCTCAGTAGCTCGGTACGGGCTTTTGTTAAAGTTTCGAGAACATACCTCCTACGTATATCTCGCGAAGAGACCATGAGGATAAAATTAGAGAGATTAGAGCCCACACAGAAGCATACCGACAATCCTCCTTTCCACCAGCAATACGAGACTGATATAGAAGGGAGAACCGATAGAGGTACTCAAGGTACCTTCCGCCACACACCGTCAGGTGGCTTGCGGAGTGTGGATGTAGATGTAGATATACACTGCTGGCCACCGTAAATGCAACACCCTGAAGGAAGCATCCGAATCAAGTGAAATTTACGCCATGAGTTTGCAGCGATGAGATATGCAACTGATTAGAATTTCAGCGCAGACGCACATCACGCGCGCCTGTGGCGCCATCTCATAGCGCTATTTAAGGCTTGGCGATTTCGACGAGTGTACGTTCGGCACGTGTGTTTACCTTTTGGTTGTTTCACAAGACGATCAGTTATGCCTCGTAGACAACAGCAAACATCTTTTGATCAAGTATGCGAGTTCGACAGAGGAAGGATAGTGGCTTACCGAGATTGTGGATTATCATACAGAGAAATCGCTAGTCGTGTTGGACGAAACCAAACAACTGTAATGCGGATATGTGACCGTTGGATGCAGGAGGGTACGACGGACCGACGTGGTCGATCGCATTCACCTCGGTGCACCACTGCACGTGCTGGTAGGCAAATTGTGCGCATGGCAGTGACATCCCGAACCATAGCACAGCACATTGCGTCTGTAACGCATCATCCAGTGTCTCCGCGTACCATTCGACGCCGTTTACGGCAGAGTGGTCTGTCCGCAAGACGTTCATTGCTTCGTCTGTCATTGACGCAGAACCACAGACATCTCCGTCGCCAATGGTGTGATGACAGACAGATGTGGACGGCAGAATGGAATGACGTTGTCTTTACTGACGAGGCACGCTTCTGTCTGCAGCACCACGATGGTCGGATTCGAGTGTGGAGACACCGTGGAGAGAGGATGCTGGACAGCTGCATTATGCACCGCCACACTGGTCTTGCACCGGGTATTATGGTATGGGGCGGTATTGGGTATTACTCTCGCACGCCTCTAGTACGCATTGCCGGTACTTTAAATAGCCGGCGCTACATATCCGAGGTGCTGGAGCCAGTTGTCCTTCCTTACCTTCAGGGCTCGGCCACAGCCATATTTCAACAGGATAATGCGCGACCACACGTGGCACGCATTGTCCAAAGGTTCTTCGTCAATAACCAGATTGAATTGCTTCCCTGGCCGGCTCGCTCTCCGAATCTTTCGCCGATAGAAAACATGTGGTCCATGGTTGCTCAACGAGTGACCCAGATTACATCCCCAGCTGCCACACCAGATGATCTCTGGCAACGTGTGGAAGCTGCGTGGGCTGCTGTACCCCAGGAACACATCCAATGTCTCTTTGACTCAATGCCGTGTGGCAGTGGTGATCTCCAACAATGACGGCTACTCTGGCTACTGATTCTGGCAGGAACCACATGTCACAGGCGTCTGTAAACGTAATCATTTGATACTTGGTCAACATGTTATCTACAAAATAAATTTTGTTGTGCTACCTCTTGTCTTTCTTGGTGTTGCATTTACGGTGGCCAGCAGTGTAGATAGAATCACTTTTTATGCTCCATCGGGCAGATGGCCGTTGGCGTGTACGACATGAAACATCTGAAAGCAAACAGTGTTCGGACAAAATATTGTTCTGGTTGGTGAGTTTTTATTTAGCCAAGATCGTACGAAATACATTTGTGGATGGCTACGTTCAGCAAACTTTAATGGCCATGAGAGTGCAGTACATACAGTGGCAATAAATTATTGTATGTTATGGATTTGAAGACGACGTTAAAATTTTTCCGAAATTAGTCGTCACATATGCATTTCCTGCTATCTGGCTTAAATAAAATTTCTCCAGCCAGAAGATTATATGTTTCATAATAAGAGCTCGCGCTTCTGCCGACGATGTCAGGTAACCATAGTCTTCGGAAGAGTCCAGGCTAGAGCAGGGAGCGTCATGATCTATGGAATGTCTCCATGGCACTCCCTGGGTGATATCGTCATCATGGAAGGCACAATGGAACCACAAAAGTATGCATCTATCCTTGGGGACCATGTGCACACCTGCAAGTAGTTGGTTTTTCTTTGGCTCGATGGCATCTACCAATAGTACAACGTGTCAAACAGCTCGCAGTTTACGTGCGTGACTCGAGGAGCACCACGATAAGTTTTTCGTACTCCCACAACCACCAGGCTGGAAGGATTTCAACCCAGTCGAATATCTGTGGGATCACGTCGATTGTGCTGTCCTCGCCATGGATACTCAACTGAAAAGCGTAACGCAGCTGGCCACAGCACTGGAGTCGGCATGGTGGTCCGTACCTTCCAGAACCTCAGTGACACGCTTTCTGCACGACTCGCAGCAATCTGCGCAGCAAACGGTGGTTTCTCAGGCTTTTGACCTACCGTCAGATTAATGTGTCGGGACAGTCTATTTGTCCACGAAAGGAACCTGTGCAATGTCCTCAATACGTTGCAAGTTCAGTCGTGGTCAGAACAATGTCCTGTGTAGCTTTAAGTCCATTATGTCGGAGCTAAGTGAATTCGACCATGGTCAAATAGTTGGTGCTCGTATGTCGGATGCTTCTTTAAGCAATGAAGCTGAAGTGTTTGGTAATCCAAGAGCCACTGTGTCGAAGATTTACACCTCACACAGGGAAAGCGGGAAAACGCCGCCCGCTAAGTTACAGCGTGAACAAAACTGTGCATTGACTGATCGTGACAGACGGTCATTGAAGAGAACTATGACCAAAAACAGAACACCACCAGAAAAAGTCGCTGTAGAACCGAATGTCGCACTCGCGAATCCTGTCAGCACCAAAATAACACGAAGGAACCTTCATTCTCAGGGAATTGCAGGGCCAACTGGAAATCCAGAACCACTCATGATTGGTGTGGTGGAAAATGTGATGCCGAAGCCATAAAAACTCAACTATGGAGCAGTGGAAGAAAGTCATTTGGACGGATGAATTATTTGACACTATTTGCAACGTCTACCGAATTCACGTCCCACGAGTAAACCATGGTTGGGATTCATAATGATTTGGGCATCCAGACACTGGAATTCCATATGCCCTATAGTTACTCTGCAAGGCTGCATTACTGCCAAGAATTATGTGACCATTTTCGCTGATTAGATCCGCCCCATGGTTCTAAGTCTATTCGCCAATCGTAATGCTATGTTGCAAGACGACATGGCCACTGTTCATACAGTTCGCCTAATCCAGGACCGATTTTTTGGGCACGCCGGTGAATTGTCGCATCTCACGTATCCACCACAGTCGCCTTATTGAGCTTTTATGGTCTACTTTGGAGAGAAGGGTACCTGATCGCTACACGCCTCGGTCATCGTTACCTGAACTTGCCACTAATTTGCACGGAGAATGATGTAACATTCCCTTGAAAACCATATAGGATCTGTATTTATACATTCGGAGACGACTACGAGATGGTTTGGATGACAACGAGCTTGCTAAACCGTACCAGGCATGGTAAAGTGTTGTGTTTTTGGATTTTCCGTATTTTTGTCCAACCCCTGTACATTTTTTCAGTCAAGCTACATTGTTACTAAAGAAACATGATTTGACATCTATAACTCTTCTTCTTACATACTAACCCTGTCATGTTTTCGTATCTGCTGTTTCCAACATCTTAAATAATCTGTTATGTATATATTTTTCTTTCCATTGCCCCTTTAACAATTTCTAAATTGCTTAGCCTATGTCCAACTATTTTTTCAATTTTATGACAGGTCTGATGCGACATGTCAGTATTACCTTTGTGCCCATTGCTTCACAAAGAGCAGCAGAGCCAACGTCCTCCATTGTTCCTTGTACACAGGATATCTACCGTTTCATTTCGTAAACGACTAAAGACATCATGACAAAGTTTTCTGCAAATGATAGTACTCAGACGGGCACATAATTTTGTGGCATGTGTAAGCGTTAAGGTAACCGAAACTTACACTATGTGATCAAAAGTATCAGCACACCCTCCCAAAACATACGGTTTTCATATTAGGTGCATTGAGCTGCAACCTACTGCCAGGTACACCATATCAGCGACTTCAGTAGTCATTACACTTTGTGAGAGAGAGCAGAATGGGGCGCTCCGCGGAATTCACGGATTTCGAACGTGGTCACGTGATTGGGTGTCACGTGGTTCATACGGCTGTACGCGAGATTTCCACACTCCTAAACATCCCTAGATCCACTATTTCCGATGTGATAGTGAAGTGGAAACGTGAAGGGACACGTACAGCACAAAAGTGTACATGGCGACCTCGTCTGTTGACTGAAAGAGACTGCCGACAGTGGAAGAGGGTCGTAATGTGTAATAGGCAGACATCTAACCAGACCATCACAGGAATTCCAATGCAAGTACTACGACAGTTAGGCGGGAGGCGAGAAAACGGATTTCATGTTCGAGCGTCTCCTCATAAGCCACACATCACGCTGGTAAATGCGAAACGACGCCTCGCTTGGTGTAAGGAGCGTAAACATTGGACGATTGAACAGTGGAAAAACGTTGTGTGGGGTGACGCATCACGGTACACGATGTGGCGATCCGATGGCAGAGTGTGGGTACGGCGAATGCCCGGTGAACATCATCTGCCAGCGTGTGTAGTGCAAACAGTAAAATTCGGAGGCGATGGTTTTATGGTGTGGTCGTGTTTTTCATGGAGGGGCTTTGCACCCCTTGTTGTTTTGCATGGCACTAACACAGCACAGGCCTACATTGATGTTTTAAACACCTTCTTGCTTCCCACTGTTGAAGAGCAGTTCGGGGATGGCGATTGCATATTTCAACACGATCGAGCACGGCCTGTGGCGGAGTGATTACACGACAATAACATCCCTGTAATGGACTAGTCTACACAGAGTCCTGACCTGAATCCTATAGAACACCTTTGGCATGTTTTGGAACTGCGACTTCGTGCCATGCCTCACGGACCGACATCAGATACCTCACCTCAGTGCGGCACTCCGTGAAAAATGGGCTGCCATTCCCCAAGAAACTGATTGGAAGTATGCCTGCGAGAGTGGAAGCTATCATCAAGGCTAAGGATGGGCCAGCATCATACTGAATTCCAGCAGTACCGATGGGGGGCGCCATGAATTTGTAAGTCTTTTTAACCAGGTGTACGGATACTTTTGATCACACAGTGTACGTCTACTCATAGCTGCTGCACACACTGTTACGTAATACATTGGCAAGTCGATCGGATGTTTTATGACCTCTCTTTTAGATCATACGTACCTCATTCACCTTGGCGCATGTTATCTTTCTGCTAAGAAAGCATATTCTGTCAGTAGGATGTTGTGGGTAGCTCTACTAACGGCTGATTTGATCACAAAGTCGACGTAGTGCATCATGAGGACAAATGCTGGTGCATGAGTTACGGCAAGGAGGAGGACGGTTAAGCGTCCACTTCAGTACTACGACTTGTGAGCGACAGTTTACTGATTGCTCTGTGTAACGGCTGAGGGACTGGCTTTCGTATTACGTCTGTTTGAAGTATCGAGGTGGATGTGTTGACCATTAACAGGACGGCTACTCTGTTGAAGGTGGATGTTTGCTTCCTGTTTGGGCAGCGGCGAGTCGCTGGTTGAAGTCTGAGTCACTGAGTATGCTGCCTTGTCTGGCTGGTAAGGGGTTGATGGCGGTCTTAATTTCATTCAGGAACAACGCGGAAACTACTGTGAGCATCTTCTTTAACACCATTGGATGGTGTTTAGAATATTTTGGAAAATTCATGTCTCGTGCCATGTAGTTCCACCATCCTAGTTATCGAAACACGTTGCGCTGTAAAATTGTGCGGTCCCGATATGTGTGTGCACACTGGCCACACACTGTTTTTGTAATAAGCAAGTGTGTTACTACTTGTTACATTTTTATTAATTTCTGTCTCACATTTGGCGGAGGGTTGCATGGTCAGTATACATGCAATACGCTGGCAAGCGGACATTGATGGATCGTTTACAAAACTGCGTGAGGTTGTTTGTTTGACAGTATTGGTCACGTTTATTGTTACTTGGCTTTGAAGTTGTTCTGTGCTACTTCGGTGTTAACTGGTATTTATACACCTATATTGTTCCTTGTGGCCTCTCACGCTGGTGGCCGTTTGGTGATTGTCTGCAGACTAAATATTTGACCTGATTTGTGTATTTAAAATTCGTGTTTAATTCTATGTACCTGTGGAAGTAGAATTTGAAAGTTCAGAGACTTTTGGCGTATTTCAGGCAGTCTCTTATTGTTCATGGGCCTTGAGGAAGGAAGGAAGATTGGTATTAACGTCCCGTCGACATCTAAGCCATTAGAGACGGAGCACAAGCTTGGATTGTATCAAGGATAGGGAAGGAAATTCTCTGATCCATTTTGAAAGCAACCACCCCGAAATTTACCTGTAGCGATTTAGAGAAATCATGGGAAACCTAAATCCGGATGGCTGGAAGCGGGTTTGAACCATCGTGTTCCCGAATGCGAGTCCAATGTGCTAACCAATGCGCCACCTCGCTCTGTATGGGCCTTGACATTGTAAGCAATTGAAAATCTTGAAAGATAGCGCAGTGGAGAACTTTGTTTCCTGAAGGTCTCGGTTCAAGAGCTGTTTTGTAAGTTTTGGTAAATCATTTGAAACGTGGTTCGTCGCCTGAGGCGGACAGTTAAATTCCGATGTCCTTTGTTTTCTTAATTTAGTCTGTCTGCTGTCATTGCTAGCTGCCAAATGTTACTTTTTAAATTTCACTTGCCGACTAAGGCAGGCTACTAACAGTATCTGTTTCATAATTGTATTCAAACACATTGCTCGCTGTGAAGGCACTCAGTTAATTACTGTGTTTCTTTATTCTATTGGCTTTTAAGGCAGCTAATAATTGGAATTATTTTTCATATTCTATTGCTGCGCCCTCATTATACTGAGTGTTTACCAGAGCCGAAAAGTTAATACGGTGTAAATAGCTTTTCTGAAGTGTGGTTCGTACATTAACAGAGCTAAAAGTTCTTGTTTTCGATGTTTGACTTACTGTTAAATGAAATAACTGAAATGTAAAAGTTTATTTGATACAGCACTTCATTCTCTCACTAACTTAGCTCCCTATCATTTCACTCAACTTCTTTTCCTTATTAGTCCAGCAACTCTCTGTAACACCGTAAGTCAAACCCGCAGAATATTTACGTGTTTCAATCACCCGACGCATTATCAAAAATTTCAGGAAGAGACTGAACGATTGTACCAAGTGATATTTTTTCGAAAAATATGCCGTTATGACGAGAACTCTTTTACAGCGATTTATTTTGGATGATCCCATATTAGTGCAGAGAAAGCAGTTGGTCGTCCAGTGTAGCTTCCTCTTGCCAGAATTCAATAATATAATAGTAAGAAAACCTCAGTGGTCGTGCTGTTGTGTAGGCTGAATAACCTTTTTTCATAATCTTCGTTCTCCTGTTAGACTGTGATGAAGTTTTACATTTTTTTATTTTCAGAATCCATTTCCATCCTACGTGAGGGGGCTAACAACGAATGTTGCTCTCAGTTGTATCATACTGGCCACTACAAGTGACCGTCGTTGATTTACACCCTAAAAAGTGTGATTTCTACTGTGGAAAATTAACTGTACGTCAGCGGGGTAGAGGGTTGTTTTCTCTGAAGTATGTATCTCACACGGTAAGAAAGATAACGAAAACCTGTTTCATCTTCACGTAAAATCGAAAATGTGTCTCCTTACACAGCACACAAGTTGATCATTCATCAACAGTGTCGGAGACCTGAACCTAGTCTGCCTCGGTAGCTGTTAAACAAAGATTTGTTAAGCAAAGGGGCCCGGTTTTGATTGCCGAGCAAGTCGGAGATTTTCTCAGCTCGGTGACTGCGTGTTGTGTTGTCTTTACACTCATATTGTTATAATTGACACTGATATTGCGAGGTAGGAATCAGCTCGGCCCGAAAGCCAATAAATTGTAAAAAAGAAAAAAGAACAGCTAACCTACCTTATGTAGTGTACCTACTAGTAACAACAGCGTAATTTATTTGCAGAAAAGTTTTGAAGTATTGTTTGAATAGGTCTAGATAACAGATAGGGTAATTTTTGAGCGATAATTAATAATTCCTCCTCCACGTGCTCTCGTCGTACACTGGAAAAACGGCACCTTGAGTTGAGTTGGCGTTCGTGCTGTACCGGACTAAATTCCGACAACGATTTTCCACCACCACGTTTTGTGCTGTCAAGTGCAATCCGGTGAATATTACAAGAAGACATTCAATCACACGTGATTTAATCAGGAATAAACCAGTTCATCTATATAGAGCTGAAGTTGTAGAATCTTCCAGCTGACAGACACGTGATAGATAAAAATTTGATTCCAAACCAACTAAACTATTGTGACATTAAGCACAGAGAGCGTCTCCAAACCTATTATCGGCATTTTGCCAGCTCCAGCCGGTCCTGGAAAGTAACGCAATTATGTTCAGATCTTCGGGACACATGAAACGACACGACGTCTCCACAGAATGTGTACTTGGTAACACTGTGACGCTGTTTCTTAAAAATTAAAAATTATAATTGTCTAGATCGGGTACATTACAAAACGCTGAATGTGATTATTTGTTTTAGTTGATTAACTACTATCTTTAGATCACTTGGGATACAATACGCGTCAGCACATAGCGTATTGACAACCCTACATCGATTATACAGCTGATAACATGTCCACATGAGTAACATTCTCAATAAAAAGTTGAATAAAGCAGCACGATGAAATCAAGAAATTCGAAACCGTGCCTAACGGAATTGCAGCCTGTTATAAAATGTATACACAACATCGTTACTGCGGGTAGCTTCTGAAAGTTGAGAAATGCTTGTATGTCTGATTTGACTGTGACCTACTCATAACTGCAGGAAGACTACAATTAGCCATCTGGGGAGTCCATCTGTGGAATCAAAGCTGGGAGACACTTAAGAATGTCATCGAACCCGTACCAGGACTGTAGATGTCGATTGTGGAATATATGAGAACACTGAAAATAACTGTGCGAATTTTAGATAACAGGGTGAGGTGAAATCGATAATGCTCTAAACGTAGGAGGAGGACGAGGTAGAAATAATGCTATTTTGTCGAAATCTGACATTTTGAGACCGTGGCCATGTACAAAATACAGGTTGATTATTGCTGAGAAGAAAACAGGGACCTTCCACTGTTAATGGGATTACCGGTTTAGAACCGACACGGTCAGTTTCAGACGACTGTTCATGTTTGGACAGTCATTTGTATAGGTTTTCGGGTCTTTATTCCTCCTTGTGGTAAACGTTCCTTCCACTGGCAGTGTTCTACAGCAAAAAACGATATGAGAAACGGCCTATTTAACTACAACTGTACTTAATAATGAATGACCACAATATAAACAAAACTTTAAAACAGGACTGTTTTAATTTTAGGATACTTTCGTCTAAAATCCCGCGTCATTAGGTTGCAATGTTGGGTGCTTGTATTTCATGAAGCCCACCATGAAACCCTCTCCTCTTCCAACCTTTTCATCTCAACCTCTTACAACGTGCGTCCTCAATTATTTTGCTGGTGCATTCCAGCCTCTGTCTTCCTCTGCATTTTTTACCCTTTACAGCTCCCTCCAGTACTATGGATGTCAATCCCTGTTGCCTTAACAGATGTACTATCATTGCGTCCCCTCTTCTTAGGAGTGTTTGCTGGTACGCCGGAGAACCTCCTTATTCCTTAGCTTATCAGTCCACCTAATTTCAATATTCTTCTGTAGCACGACACCGACGCACATTCCCTACCGGAGGGGACATAGGCCAGACGTGTTAGACATAGCCCTCATCAAGGGCATAACAACGACACTCAACGTTGCCGTTGAAAACGATCTGCCCTCAAATCACCAACCCGTTATACTGTACATGGAAGAAACACTGCAGCACATGGGACAACGAAGGATGTTAGACTACAGGCGCGCGAATTGGACCCAGTTCAAGGAAACGCTTGACAGTCGCATCCCACCCACCCACGCGATTAACGAGACAGCCCAAATTGACGAGGCAGTCGAAACCCTCACCGGCGCCGTCCAGGACGCAATAGCCGACACCATACCAATCCGCACGCCACAACAACACAGTGCTGCCCTGCCCCAGGAAATCCTGGGCCTAATCTCAATGAGGAACCGCCTCAGGAGACACTGGCAGCGTACCAGGCGCCAGCACTTCAAACGGCACATTAACAGACTCCAGGGTATAATCCGGGAAAATAATACAAACATTCTAGACAACAGTGGGACCAGAAACTCGAAGGGCTGGACACCATGCGACCTGGCGTGTGGCAGCTAGCCCGACACTTCACCAGGGAGAAACTGTACACCCCCACGTTACAAGGACCCGACGGACCAGCATATTCTGCGGAAGAAAAAGTGGAATTGATGGCCCTCACACTCGCAGCGTCATTCACACCGAACCTGGATCCCTCAGACCCAGCGTTCACACTTGCTACGGACCAGGAGGTCACACGCATCTTGGCCCAACCAGCGCGCAACAACATCCGACAAGCTAGTACAGCAGAAGTCAAATGGGCCATCATGCATACCACCGCTAGGAAGACCCCTGGTCACGATGGCATTCAAAACCGTGTCCTCCAGGAGTTCACGGACAAAGCTGTAGACTACGTAACACACATCACGAATGCCATACTCAAGCACCAACACTTCCCCGCCTTTTGGAAGACGGCCAAGGTCCTGATGTTCAGGAAGCCGGGGAAAGACCACTCCCTCCCACAAAATTACCGACCCATCAGTCTGCTGAGCGCGCTCAGCAAGGTCGTTGAGAAGGTAATATTAAAACGACTCACCAGGCACTGTATCACAAACGACACCCTGAGACCGGAGCACTTCGGTTTCAGGAATCACCACTAAAAACAACACAACAACTCCTCCACGTCGTTGAATACATAACACACGGATACAACACAAACAAAGCGACTGGGGCGGTGTTCCTGGACATCGAAAAGGCTTTCGATCGTCTATGGCACAACGGCCTAATACGCAAACTTAGCGACGCTGGGTTCCCCGACGGGCTCGTACGTCTCATACACTCGTATCTCACGGACAGGAGTTTCAACACCGACGTGCAGGGCAAACAATCGACACGACATGGTATACAGGCAGGAGTACCCCAAGGAAGTATCCTAGGGCCCTTACTGTTTAACCTCTACATTAACGACCTCCCAGCTACACAACACGACGGTAGCAATCTACGCGGATGACACTGCCATCCTTGCGCAAGATTGGAAGCCGTCTAACACTAACTCACAACTACAGACTGCACTCAGAACGGCGGAGCCTTGGCTGGTGAAATGGCTTGTTAGAGTAAACAAGTGCGAGGCCGTTCTGTTCACTAGAAGACCGAAGCAACTGCGCAAACATCAGCACTGCAACCCAATAACACTACACACACGCCCAATACGTTTCCGCGAGAAGGTCAAATACCTCGGTGTCTGGCTGGACAGGAAACTACTCTGGGGGGGGGGGCCACATTCAACACGTGACCAACAAAGCTAACGCGAGGCTCAAACAACTCTACCCTATGCTTAACAGGCGTAGCACACTGAACAGGAGGGTGTCTAGGTCCATGTACATGACACTTATTCGACCCCTGATGACGTACGCAGCCCCTGTCTGGGGATACGCTGCGCCAACTCGCCTGCGCCGTCTGCAGCTCATACAGAACAAAGTACTCAAAATCATAAGCAACGCTCCGCGCTACACACGCATCGCGGACCTTCACCGGGAATACCGGCTAGATACTATCTTGCAGGTATTCCAAAAACTCTCCACACGACTGTACAATAACACGAGACACTCGCGCAACCCGTTTATCCTTTCTCTGGGTGACTACGACCACAACCATAGATGGAAGCATAACAGACCAAAGACATTACTGGCTAGGAACTGAACATCTATGGTCTATAGAACGCTAACACGACAGTACTGACGAGCCCATGCAACACAGTTATTACTGGAAACCCAGATGTACGACTAGCCGAAAAACAGGCAACCGCAGGGAAACCGTACTGTACACAGCACGCAAACCAGCCACACACATCCCCTACACCGTCTGTGAGCCGATCTATGACCGATCGCCCACTAATCCACAACGACCTTGAACTGTTGCAGGGACGCAGCAACTGCAGCAAGCGCCGCAACAAGCTCCAACAACGACAAAGGTAACGATGCACGATACCTCGAACTAACACAACCACACCTTGCATGCACTGTCGCAGATAGCAAGCCGCTACTGCCCTTACTACCCGTCCTACTGTCGCAGTGTTTTTTTTTCCCTTCGCACTTTTTTTCCTCTGTCCTTACAACCGCTACCCTTCAATCGTTTTCGACCACTTCTATCTCCTGTTGGACCATGTTAATGAGTAATCTTACCCAGACGCTTGGACAACATCACAGCCCGCATCCTGTGACGCCTGATTCAAAACTAACATGTTTACGGAGGTGACAGTAGAACTTTTGGTTTGGTCACCACGTTGGTGTGGGCGTGGAGGGGCCCCATCCTTTGTTAATGTAGCACGACATCTCAAATCTTTAGATTTTCTTTTGTTCCGGTTTCCCCACAGTCCATGTTTCACTACCATGCAACATTGTGCTCCAAACGTACATTCTCAGAAATTTCTTCCTGAAATTAAAGCATATGTTTGTCACTAGTAGACTTTCTTGGCCAAGATGAGAGTTGGCAATACTCTCCTAGGATTTAAAGGTTGGCTACAGCGCGCATACACACGCTCTGGAATCTAAGATATTGTTGTCGCACTTCGCAGCGCACGGATTAATTTAGTGGCAGTTTGGAGGCCAGTGTAGGAGCCCGCCTGCTGTGGTGCGCACGTGTGTTGGGCGAGGGGTCGTCGCCGAGCTGCCGTACTGCCGTGTCCGCCAGCAGCGACACAGGATTTGGTATTCAGTTGGTATTTCTTATAATTTGCAGCGCGCTTATTAATTTAAAGAAAAGGGTTTGTGTAAGTGCGTAGCAGCAGACGGTAATTTTGATAATGATAGGAGTTGAATTCTTAAGGGAAACCATTGTTACGCGAATAGTTTAAGTATTGATTTTTGTCATTGATTTCTTTTGTAATTGTCAGGGAATTGTTTCACTATGTATTTAACTTTGAAGTATTTCAGTCTGTCTCAAGAGTTTGATTAATTTGTAATATTGCTTTAATGCCACTGGAGGCAGATTTACATACTAAGCGATTGTTCAAAGAGCTTCTAGCGTTTTGTTAATTGAATGAGAAAGAATCGCTTTCAGAATATAGTTTTTGAAAAAAGGAATTACTTGTTTCGGTTATCATTTATCGAGTTTAGATTTGACCAAACCCTTTGTCTTGAATTATACGTAGTTGTAGTAAGCAGCAACAGCAGGAGCTGCCATACAGAACATGCATTGCACTCAGCATGAATCATAGGTTTTTTTTTATTTTTGTTAAATAATGGAATGCAGCAGATCAAGCAGTGGCAGCAGAAAGAGCAAGTTATTTGTTGCGCACAGGACCAATTAGAAAAAAGTTTAGGTGATCTCTGTAATAGTAAAGTTAACAGGAGTACAAGCACGAGATTTTCAGTAGAAAACACGAGATAAGACGTTTGAAGAGCTCCCGACTTTCAAGGATTGCTCTTTTTGCCAGTGCTACTTAGCTTTTTATATCTTCCTTGCTTCGGTCGTCATGAGTTATTTTGCTGCCTGGGTAGCAGAATTCCTTAACTTCGTCTACTTTGTGATCCCCAATTCTGATGTTAAGTTTTTCTACTTCTCATTGACTCCGTCTTCCTTCGATTTTCTCTCAGTCCATATTATGCACTCGTTAGATTCTTCATTCCATTCAAAAAGTCCTATAACTGTTGTTCACTTTGACTGAGGATAGCAATGTCACTGAGCAGGTATATATTGAGAATAAACTCTAGTGAAAGGCTACATTTTAGGAGTCGCTAAGTAAAGAGAAGCTTGTGTTGCGAAAATAACAAAATTTAACTTTCACTGATGCGTAATACCCACTGGCTACAGCACTTGACATCTTGGGATCGGAAGCAGGCTCCCGACGAGTCTCCATTCAAAACACCGGATGAACAAGTCTTTGAATGCATTACTAGAATTGTGGTGCCCTGCAGTGTCTTTCCCTGTGCTGTCTGCACGTCCTGCAATTCCTCCCGTGCGCCTCCGGCTGTGTCGTTGCCAAGCTTATCGCAGTTGTCGAGTGAACATTCTGGCTCCAAATCGTTTCTATTGCCACTGTAACCCTTCGTCCGTTTTTGACTAAGTTCAGTCTCCCATGGGGAAGATCCTTCAGACGTGTTCACTTGTTGTTTATTTAATGCCTACATCTTGATGGTTCAAAAATGGTTCAAATGGCTCTGAGCACTATGGGACTCAACTTCTGAGGTCATTAGTCCCCTAGGACTTAGAAGTAGTTAAACCTAACTAACCTAAGGACATCACACACATCCATGCCCGAGGCAGGATCCGAACCTGCGACCGTAGCGGTCTCGCGGTTCCAGACTGCAGCGCCTAGAACCGCACGGCCACTTCGGCCGGCCCTACATTTTGATACATCTATTACTAATATATTAGGTAGTTTATAAATGTGATGAGTGTTATTGACAGCATTGCATGCAGCTTTTGGATTTCATTACTTGCTTATGACCGCCCGTGCGGTCAGTGTTTATTGAGTAACTGCCAGTAGCTGTTACTCACGCTATGTATGTAAAGTGTTCTGTTTGTGACTGTTTACTTAATATACATAATCTTCTTGTTGCCTGAATTGTCTTAGGAGAGACAGATTCCTTTACTTAACCCGCGGGAATCTGGAGTTGGCATATCGCTGTTGGATGACTGCGTGCGTGCGTGCGTGCGTGCGTGCGTGCGTGCGTGAGCGGGCGCGTATGTGTGTGTGTGTGTGTGTGTGTGTGTGTGTGTGTGTGTGTGTGTGTGTGTCCCTTTGCTCTTATTTTTAAAATTGTGTTTTATGTGTGTTTTCGAGGCAGATAATCTGAGTTGTTCGGGCGGTTTACTGTGAGGCGCACTGCTTAGCGGTGGCACCAGAGGCGATGGTTTAAAGCACGACCACTTCCGGAGTTGCTCTGGGAATTTAATGCCAGACTTCACATTATTTACTAATTTTGAAATTTGAATTCAATGTATTTGTTGTTGATTCCTGTTTAATCTGTTGTAAGTCTTCTAGGGATTAACGAATTTATTATTCAGCCTTTGCTGCACTGGAGATTTACGGTTCAGTTTAAATTTAACTGGCTGCTCGTGTAATCTTGTTGTCTTAATCAAAATACTTGCTGTTCTTTTAGCCGAGAAGGAAATTATTGTCTTAAATCTTAAGGTTTTAGGGTTTTAAGTTAGTCTTTATTTAGGAATAAATGGTATTTAGTACTGTTCTTGTAACGGATGATGTTCAGGCCCCACTCTCCCACTCTTTCCTTCTCCGAACTCAACGAAGGTACGGAGGCATGCAACAGTAGTACGTCTTTGTAAGGGCCCTGATAGATTTCTCAAGTAGAGGTGCGTTGGAAAACGAATACGAGGTGAGAAAGAGAAGACTCTTACAGTAGCATCATGGGAGTCGCGTTTTCGCCGTCAGATAAAATGACAATGAAATCGTTGATGACTATTCTATGAGGCACTACAGAGGTGGTAATGATTTAATGTAGGATATTTACACAACGTCAGTCATTAGAAATATAAATATTTCGATCTCCTTCCCTTGCCGAACCAATCCTGTTGCTATAAATGTAATCGACCAAAGCTTTCAGCAGCGGATTCTTTTTGGGACGAGTCCTCCTATTATACCATTAGCGTGTATTAGCTGCTTTCTTTCTATCGAGGTGCAAATGTGTGTGAATTCCTAAGGGACCAAACTGCTTAGGTCATCGGTCCCCAGACCTACACAATAGTTAAATTAACTTAAACTAACTTATGCTAAG
Organism: Schistocerca serialis cubense; assembly: GCF_023864345.2. Taxonomy (NCBI): domain Eukaryota; kingdom Metazoa; phylum Arthropoda; class Insecta; order Orthoptera; family Acrididae; genus Schistocerca; species Schistocerca serialis. The sequence continues at coordinate 327,501,700 of NC_064641.1, read as the reverse complement.
AACAACGCAAACACCCATGCCCGAGGGAGGACTCGAACCTCCGGCCGGAGTATTCGCGCAGCCCGTGACATGACGCCCTAAACCGCGCGGCTACTACGCGCGGCTTTCTATCGAGGGAACTAATGCTGTCGAAACTACTAACATGCCATTGCAAAGTATGATAAAAACACAAATCGCTAAGAGTCAAATGTAAATAAAAAGTGACAGTAGTCACTATGGCAAAATAATTATGATTCCTGCTTGAAGGCAAACAATAAAATGCTTTTAATTTTTAAAACGATTGGCGCAAATCGCTCTGAGCACTATGCGACTTAACTTCTGAGGTCATCAGTCACCTAGAACTTAGAACTAATTAAACCTAACTAACCTAAGGACATCACATACATCCATGCCCGAGGCAGGATTCCAACCTGCGACCGTAGCGGTCGCTCGGATCCTGACTGTAGCGCCTAGAACCGCACGGCCACTCCAGCCGGCGAAACGATTTTTTAGTCTCCTAACTGGCTTAAGCCCATTAAGTAATGTTTTCCTACTAATACCATTACTACCAGAAATAATAATAATAATAATAATAATAATAATAAATGTTATGTGTAGACTCACTGTTAACCATCCAGGAAGCGTCGGGCAGAACTGTCAGTTCCTTCAGGTCGAACGATTCAGAGCCCCTGCTGAGGGACTGGTTCAACAACACGGTGCCATTGTCGGAACTCCGGAAAAAGTCGAATGTCTCGCAAAGGTCTATTGGCTGCAGCGCAAAATTTCGCACTTCTTCTACTTCAAACCAACGGCCGAGTATCTGTTGAGAAAAGAAAAATAAGTCTCGTGCCTGTCTTGTTAAGTAAGTCTTACTGTTAATGGTGGTCGTCAGAGTGGATAGTGGCCTTATATGTTGGTATACTATTAGATGACACTCTCGAATAGAAAGTGCAGACCAAACATTCGGCTCTAGCCAGACAGGCTCCGTACACAAGCTAGTTTTTGAGCTTGTGCCACAAACCGTGGTTAATCTAATTTCGGCACCGTGTGTAGCGTACAGCATTTTAGTGTACGAAGAGCTTCCTGTTACGTGAATCAGTTACCCGCCGTCGAGCCGGGACCGCTCGAATCTTTTATGAAATGGAACAGAAATGCCGGGTCTTTGAGATAGGGCGGCTGTGGTATTCTTAAACAAATGAGAAGCGGAAAGTTCACTTTTTCCTTAAAATTGAATAGGGTATTACTGGGTAAATTAAAGGAAGACTTAGAGTGATTACAAACCACACCGACAGTTTTCTCGGAAGAGAAATTAAACCTTGTGGCATTCACCCATTCCTCAGATCTCTTGGGCATTTTTTTTTTTATGGACCTGGAGGATGCACTGATGGCGGCAGAAAAACGATCCACAAATAAGCAACGCTTTACAGGGGTCTTTACGGTATATAGTTTATCACGGTGCCGAACGCCATTAGGTTTGAAACACATCGTCAAGGTATGCTATTTTTATGCATAAAACGTTCAGAGTGGATAGAAACGACTGCAAGATCACACATGTCCACAGCTCGTGGCTAGCGTTCGTGTGGATCACGGGGTCCAGGGTTCGATTCCCAGCCAGGTGGGGGTTTTTCTCTGCCCAGGGACTGGGTGTTTGTGTTGCCATCATCATCATCATCATCATCATCATCATCATCATCATCATCATCAAAATTAGACTGTAGTCGTCTTTAGATAGAAGTACTCACCCACTCGGTACAGCTTATGCAGCAAAACCCGTTGAATTGACGCTTCCAGCTGTGTCAGGTTACCGCAAGTGCAGGAATACCTCCTGAAGTGAAAATTAAGGCGACTTATTGTCGCCCTCTTTTGAGAACATGACTGTCTGGAAGATGTTCACTGGTCTTATTTGGAAACATTCCTGATGTTTGACACTTGCGATTAGCGTTCGTGAATGCAACATAAAATTCCTATTAATGACTTAGCGTACTTTACATTAGCTGTGGACTTATTGAGTTTGGCAACTGTCAGCATGACATATTACTAACTGTTCTCCTCATCCTTAGTCTTGCTACCAGTAATATTTAAAGGTGTTTTTGGCACTGGGACATCACTTCACCTTTCAGGTAGCTCCAAACCCCCTTCCTCCCCCTTCCTTTCCCCACACCCACCGTCACTGTGTGTGGTATGGTGCTCATTGTTCCACCGATCTCCTGGATTTTATTGATGACTCTGGAGTGGATGCATCAGTAACATGCTCGATCATGGCTATAAAGATATTCATTGAGCCCTACACGGCTTCACGCTATTCGAAAACAGATTCAGAGCTATAAAGAGTCCATTATCTCTTATGAGCATATGCGGTCTCTTCATATGATGTGTGAATCTAGCACAGGAGTCCAGAAGGGGGAGTAGTCACTTCTGTGAAGATCGTGATCTACTTCCCACTGTCGTACCAAAGATGCAATGAGTAGCATGATCCCTGCTTATCAACATGATATCCTCAGTTTGTGTGATAACCGCAGTTTCCAGATTCTAATGGAATGAAGTTTCTAAAATACACTGGTGTCCAAAATTAAAGCAGCGAAATGCTATTTCCGGGTCCTGTGCCTAATTCGGGATATAATGAACAAACTGTCAACTAATATTACTACGATCGTGTTCTGCACGGAAGATGACATTCCGATCAACGGACAACCACGCTAGCAATGACGTCAGGGCACCTATCAAGTGGGGTAGTGTTTGCAGAGTAGTCCCACGTCCACAATCGCTGCATACGCAGTCACAAAGAATGCGTCTACATCCGCGCGGGATTAGCCGAGCGGTCTTAGGCGCTACAGTCATGGACTGTGCGGCTGGTCCCGGCGGAGGTTCGAGTCCTCTCTCGGGCATGGATATGTGTGTTTGTCCTTAGGATAATTTAGGTTAAGTAGTATTTAAGCTTAGGGACTGATGACCTTAGCAGTTAAGTCCCGTAAGATTTCACACACATTTGAACATTTTTGAATATGTCTACAGGCACTCCGCTGTGGAGGGCCACAGGTAGAATGGAAGCAGGAGAGTCGTAAACTGATGAGGCCCCCTGACGTAATGTGAATCGTTATGTTCTTTTCGGATGAGGCGATAGTTTACAGAGATCTAAAGTTTTTCACAGATACTTGCAAAGGGCCGACTATGTGTGATATCAGAATGATTGGACCATTATGTGGCTGTGAGGGCTTGACGGTACCCCCGTAGTATTATACTGAAACTGGGATCTGAGAAGGCAGCATCCGCTGGACGTGTTGTAGCGAGGCAAACGGTGTACAGAAGGCTTTGCGAGAGTGGCCTTTATTGTCGGAGACCTGCTGATGTGTACCTCTAGCGCGTCTTCTCAGAAGGGAACGTCCAGAGTGGAGCCGTCAACATGCCATCTGGACGGTCGCACAGTGGGCCAATGTTCTTTTCACAAATGAGTCCCGACTTGGTCTGGACAATGATTCTCGACGGGTTCGCATCTGGAGGGAAAGTGGAACACGATTTCAGGGCCCAAACATTGTGGAAAGAGACTGATATCGAGGATGAAACCTAATGATGTGGGCAGGAATTATGTTGACCACTCTAAAACTCTTCATGAAATTGTACGGTTAAATCGGCAAGGTTAAACTGCTGTCAGGTATCGTGACGAGATCTTGGGACCTCATGTGCGGTTGTTGCGAGGTGCTGTGGGCCCAGATTTCATACTGGTGGACAACAATGCTCGACCTCATGAAGCACGGATGGTTGATATTTTTCTGTAAATGGAAGACATTGCATGCATGGCTTGGCCAGCTCCGTCTCCCAATTTGAATCCCATAGAGCATGTCTCGGATGCACTAGGAAGACAGGTTACATTACGTCAGCATCCACCAACCATTATGCAAGACTTGCGAGCAGCTCTGCAGGAAGAATGGATGTTATTGCCTCAACATGAGATCGATGACATCATTCACAGAATGTCCCGCCGTTGTCAGGCCTGTATTGGAGCCAGAGGTGGTCACACCCCGTACACCACATTAACCAATTGTCAGAATGTGTGTAAATCCGTGAAGTTGAAAAGAAACAAACAAAAAAAAAACGAAGAACATTTTTGTCTACCTTTATGCATGTTGCAGTTGATTGCGTTCTGTATTGCTTATATTGTTTCTACTTTACTATCACCTGTTTATACTGTATTGTGGCAAAATAAACGCAACCTTGCAAAATTTCTGTTTGTTCCTTTAATTTTGGACGCCTGTATAGTAAAAAATGGGGACGTCCAACTATAATTTAAAGGTCTCACTGGTTCAAATGGCAGATGTGGTGGCAGATACACCGACCTTTGCCCTGTCATTGTTACGTCTTTTTTTCTGGGCACTGGAGTGTCGCTATTTTAACACGTTTTGAACGGGTCATTTTGCTATCGGTCGGATCGGTACCAATCTTGAAATTTATTTTAAACTAACTTCCCGATGGGGTAGAGACTTGAAATTTCAGGCACAACTCAGTCCTGGATGGCAGTGCAGTGGGAACTCACTTTCTTGTCGGAATGTTAGGTAGCGGTGGGGTTGTTAGTAATATCCGACACCTCAGCTGCTCTGCAGGGCATTAGAATCTTAATCTTGGCTACAGCAGCAACGTGCAAATGTAGTATATGGAATAAAAACAGCCACCAGCTGCGGAAGGTAATAGTCAAAAGCTCTTGACCTACGTTTCATCTCATATGGCTCTTCTTTTGAGGTCTTATTGCGTTTTACACGCTGATAATCACGTCCTATTGGCGACACATCATGATCAGCATGATCATGTTTGATCACATATGTTTATGCGTTAATTATTTATTGTAAGCACCCCCGTTTTATGTTATAAATCTTACAACTACAACATGATCAGTGTTCTGCCCCACGACAGAACTTCACATCTAGCTCTCAATGCAGTGCTGTCCCACCCTCTTCGTTTCCTCATAACGGTTTTCTATCCTTATACTATCCACCATATGGTATCTTCCGCATCCTCTTCTTCTTCCATTCAAAGTCGTTCCATAGTACCTATCAGTAAATAATCTCTTCTCATTGTCCAAGCCAGTCGCGTTTCCTCTTCATGATTCCCTTCAATATTTCTCTCTTCTCCCACTCTTATCAACACCCGTCAATTTCTCACTTTGTCTATCAATTTTATCCTTTCCATCTTCCTCCAAAACCGTATCTCAAATGCATCTATTCTTCTTTCTTCCACTTTCCTCGGTGTCCATATGCTCCATACAAAGCACTTCGTCAGTCTCGCCCTCAGCTCCCTGACCATACATCTACATTGAAGCCTCCTCTTCTTAAAGTCTCCTTGGCAACTGCTATACGCATTTTCATCTCCTTATTGGATTTCATGTCTTCGGTAATTCAAGTACCGTTATAACTGTTAAAAATTCACAAGAATATATTTTCCAGCCTATGTGTACGGGGTTAGGAATCTGATGGTGCTAAGAGAAATTATTTCATGCTTTCAGTCTGATTTTAAAGCGTGTTATATTAACAACTTATTTTCATTAAAATAATTATTTAAAATGTGTCCCTTGTAAATATACGCACGAAGGTCTTTATTTTACGAAGTCTAAAATCATGCAGATGTCCCCTGAAACTATTAACGTTCCACTTAAGTACGGGAGCCATTTAAAATAGATAGGAGGAATTGGTAAACACATTTTAAATGGCTCCCGTACTTAAGTGGAACGTTAATGGTTTCAGGGGACATCTGCATGATTTCAGACGACTGTGAGCCACTGACAAATTATGGTTGGTGGGCTAGCTTGTTCTAGTGTCGAGTTGCCTAGATGCATGATGTCCTCTGCATCATATCCGCTGGTTCTTGGTACACTTGTTTAACGAAATGTGGTGCCCTGCTCACAACCTCATTTCTCGTTGTGGCTCACGGGGAACGGGTAAGGTGTGAGGCACTTTATTCTTCGATTGTCTTTTCTCCCCATTTTTGAGTTTGTCTTTCTCTTTTTTTTTACTTTGGGGACAGTTTTATTTTTTGACCCGTAGTCCATGGGTAGAATCTTTCATTACTTATCAAAATGTCCTCGGTTCCGAATTCGAAACCCACCACCGCTTAAATTTTGATTAATAATTAGCATTGGCACCCGAAGACTTCCGGCATAAGAAGACACCCTCATTCTGCCAAAGGCATTTTCAAAGAGGGCGGAGGGGCGGACAGAGGTTCAGGACACTCTCTCCTCCTTGGCGTGGAAAACCGCCCCTAAAGGCGGAAGAATGAGAAATGATCAACAGCATGACGAAGCAGACGGCAATGGAAACCACTGCATTAAAGATACATAACGTGTATCCACAGGACATGTGGCCTTTAATTGAAAAGGTACCATGATGATCTCTCCATGGGGAAAAAATTCTATAATAGTCCCCTTTCGGATCTCCGGGAGGGGACTACCAAAGGGGAGGTGACCATGAGAAAAAGATTGAGTAACCAAAGAAAGGATAACGTTCTACGAGTCGAGGCGTGGTATTTCAGAAGCATGAACCTGGTAGGGAAGATAGAAAATTTCAAAGGGAAATGCAAAGGCTAACTCTAGATATAGTAGGTGTCAGTGACGTGAAATGGAAAAAAGATAAAGGCTTCTGGTCAAACGAGTATAGGGCAATACCAACAGCAACAGAAAATGGTACAACGGGAGTAGAATTTGTTATTAATAGGAAGGTAGGGTAGATAGTGTGGACAGTTCATTGATAGGGCTGTTCTTATCAGAATCAACAGCAAACCACCGACAACAATAATTCAGGTATACGTCCCGATGTCTCAAGGTAAAGATGAAGAGATAGAAAAAGTATATGACGATACTGAAACGGTAATACAGCACGTAAAAGGAGATGAAAATCTAGTATTTATGAGGGACTGGAATGCAGTTGTAGGGAAGGAGTAGAAGAAAAAGTTACATGAGATTGGGACGAGGAATGAGAGAGAGGAAAGCGTAATTGAGGTCTGTAATAAAATTCAGCTAGTAATAGCGAATACTGTGTTCAAGAATCACAAGAGAAGAAGATATGTCGCGAGGAGCAGCTGCGTGGTTTGAGGCGTCATGTCACGGACTGCGCGGCCATTCCCGCCAGAGGTTCGAGTCCTCCCTTGTTCTTAGCATAAGTTAGCTTAAGTTAATTTAAGTAGTGTGTAAGTCTAGGGACCGATGACCTAAGAAGTTTGGTCCCTTAGGAATTCACACACATTTGAACATTTTGAGACGATATATTTGGAAAAGGCCTGGTGATACGGGAAGATTTAAATTAGATTGCATCCGACAGAGTTTCCGAAATCAGATACTGTAAGGCATACCCAGGAGCCGATATAGACTCACATCACAATGTAGTAGTGATGAAGAGTAGGCTAAAGTTTAAGAGATTAGTGAGAAAGAATCAATACGCAAAGAAGTAGGATACAAAAGTATTAAGGAATGACGAGATACGTTTGAAGTTCTCTAAGGCTGTAGGTACAACAATAAGGAATATCTCAGTAGGCAATACAGTTGAAGAAGAATGGGCATCTTTAAAACGGGCAATCACAGACTTCGAATAGTAAAACATAGGTACAACAAAGGTAGCTGCGAAGAAACTATGTGTAACAGAAGAAATACTTCAGTTGATAGATGAAATAAGGAAGTACAAAAACGTTCAGGAAAATTCAGGAATACAGAGTAATGAAATAAATAGGCAGTGCACGGAAGCTAAAACGAAATGGTTCAAATGGCTCTGAGCACTATGGGACTCAACTGCTGAGGTCATTAGTCCCCTAGAACTTAGAACTAGTTAAACCTAACTAACCTAAGGACATCACAAACATCCATGCCCGAGGCAGGATTCGAACCTGCGACCGTAGCGGTCTTGCGGTTCCAGACTGCAGCGCCTTTAACCGCACGGTCACTTCGGCCGGCGCTAAGACGAAATGGCTGCATGAAAAATGTAAAGAAATCGAAAAAGAAATTTTCGGAAGGACTGAATCAGCATACAGGAAAGTCGAAGTGGCTTTCGGCGAAATTAAAAGCAAGGGTGGTAATATTAAGAGTGCAACGGGAATGCCACTCTTGAATGCAGTGGAGAGAACGGATAGATGGACAGAGTACACTGAAGGCCTCTGTGAAGGGGAAGATTTGTCTGATGTGATAGAATAAGAAACGGGAGTCGGCTTAGAATAGGTAGGGGATCCAGTATCAGGATCAGAATTTAAGAGAGCTTTGGAGGACTTGAGGCCAGTAAGGCAGAGGGTATAGATAACATTCCGTCAGAATGTCTAAAAGCGTTGGGGGGAAGTGGCAATAGAACGACTATTCACTTTGGTGTGTAGGTTGTACGAGTCTGGCGGCATACAATGTTACTTTAGAAAAAAATATCATCCATACAATTGCAAAGACTGCAAGAGTTGACAAGTAAGAAGATTAATGCACAATCAGCTTAACAGCTTACTTACAAGAATAATATACAGAAGAACGGAAAAGGAAACTGAGGATGTGTTAGATGACGATCAGTTTGGGTTTTGGATAGGTAAAGGCGCTAGAGAGGCAGTTCCGCATTGCGGTTGACAATAGAAGCAAGACTAAAGAAAAATCAAGGCCCGTTCATAGGATTTGTCGACGTGGAAAAAGCGTACGACAATCAAAATGGTGCAAGGTGTTCGAAATTGTGAGAAAATAGGGGTAAGCTATATGGAGAGTCGGAGAAAATGAGTGGTGTAAGACAGGGATGTATTCTTTCGCCCCTACTGTTCGATCTGTTTGTCGAAGAAGCAATGATGAAAGTAAATGAAAGGTTCAGGAGTGGAATTAAAATTCAAGGTGAAAGGATATCAATGACCGATTCGCTGCTGACATTGCTATCCTGAGTGAAACACAAGAAGAATTACATGATCTGCTGAATGGAATGAACAGCCTAATGAATACAGAATATGGACTGAGGGCAAATCGAAAAAAGAGGAAAGTAATGAGAAGTAGTAGAAATGAGAACAGCGAAAAGCTTAATATCGAAGTCAATGATCACGAAGTAGATGAAGTTAACGTATTATGCTACATAGGCAGCAAAATAAGTAATGGTGGATGGAGTAAGGAGAACACCAAAAGAAGATTAGTACTGGCAAAGAGAGTATAGAGTATTCTTGGCCAAGAGAATTCTACTAGTATCAAACATAAGCCTTAATTTGAGGAAGAAATTTCTGAGAATGTACGTTCGGACCACAGCATTGTATGGTAGCGAAACGCGGACTGTGAGAAAACTGGAACAGAAGAGAAACAAAGCATTAGAAATGTGATTCTACAGACGAATGTTGAAAATTATGTGTGCTTATAAGATAAGGAGTGAGGAGGTTCTACGCATAATCGGAGAGGAAAGGAATATGTGGAATACATTGACAAGAAGTAGGAACAGGACGATAGGACATCTGTTAAGACATCAGGGAATGATTTCCATGGTACTGGAGGGAGCTGTAGAGGGAAAAAACTGTACAGGAAGATAGAGATTGGAATACATCCAGCAAATAATTGAGGCCTAGGTTGAAAATGCTACTCTGAGACGAAGAGGTTGGCACAGGAGAGGAATTCGTGGCGGGCCGCATCAAACTAATCAGAGGACTGATGACTCAAAAATAAAAGAAAGACCTGTTTTCGTTTGCTGGTATATATGATGTTGTTGGTCACTGCTTCACAATAAATTGTTTGAGTCGAAGCATTTACATTAGTGACGCGTTTGTTTATCATGGAAGCATAGAGGTGGAAAAGGTTTGAGTTTTCGTCATCTTAAATTTTCGCATAGGACATACGTTCTGTCATTTATTTCTGATTCTTTCCCTCCTTAGTGAACACAGGTCAGTCTCATCTTCAGAATGGGTGGCAACCAAACCGAAAGACGTATAAGGCAGGACATGACAAGGCTGAGGCAGGTAAATGAGCTGCCTTTCCTCATTTTGCGTAGCTTTCTTCTCCTTTGCGGCTCATTATTATATGGCTGAAGCTTTGTGACTTCTAACACTTAGCGCAAAGCTGCAGGGAATCTGCAATGATATGCCAGGTAACTACAAATTAGCTACCGATTTTTTTTTTCGTATCCTTTTGTAGAAGTTTCGCTATTTTTTTTTTCTTCGGTGTTGCTTGTCAGCCCGGAGTCCAATCTCTTCCATAGGACGGCTAATTTTTAATCAGGATTATCTTCCCTTAACGTTTCGGGAGATAACCTCAAATACCACAAAAGACAGCATCATCTTCGCCAGAGCCCCGTTAGCCGCCACTTTTCGCAGCTGCCGAAACGATCCCAGGCCGCACGTAGTCCTAGCTGCGAATCATCCCACCGGGCGTCCCTCTATTTGTGAGGTTAGCAGCCTGCCGACGTTCACGAGAGATTGGACTGTTATGCGCGCGAAATTTAAAATTCTATGATATCTTCCTCTTGCGCTTGTTATATTACGCGAATAATTATGTAACAGGGAGAGGCCATTTTGCATCCTAATTCTGCCGTGAATCGCCGGATAGCTAGTTGATGAGATACTCGTACTATCCAAAGATAAATAAATAATTATTGTAATTTAATTCAACAATGTTCGTCAATGTTGAGCAGAGCAACAGGGATGAGGTGCTTCCTTTGCCCTACAACACTGCCAAACAAGACACCACAGAATTTACGCCATTTTTCCTGGTGCATGGGCGTGAGGCAACTACGACGATGGACACCGTGTTTCCGTTGCATGCTGATAGACGTGGACGACGACTACATCGGACAGGTCTTAAACAGAGCTGAGTAAGCTCGGCAGTTAGCTCGACTCCGCACGCTGCAGGCTCAAGAAAACGATCGCCGAAGATATGACGCGAGCCACCACACTGTTGTCTACCAGCCTCGTCATCTCGTCTGGAGCTTCACTACTCTTCGGAAGGTTGGCTTCTCTGAGATCCTCCTCAGGCGCTACTTTGGACCTTATAAGGTTGTAAAAAAGTTGCCTGATGTTACTTATGAAGTTGAAGACGACGAAAGATCAGAGATACGGTCCACGTCCTTCGAATGAAGCCCTATAAGGATCTTGCAACCCAGGGTAAATTCGAAGCTCCAGCGACAGGCAACAAGCGAAAAGGTGACGAAAAGCATAGCGGCAAAAGAAGTTCTAAGATCACCGCCAGGGCGAACATCAGTCATCAGAAGTCTGAGTATGCAGGACCGATGACTCGTTCCCGGACTAGGAGGACGTAACACCGAGACGCTGTTCTCTTAAGGAGGGAGCAATGTCGCAGAAGAAGCTCAGTAGCACAGTCACTGTGGTGTAGTGGTTGTGATACTAGACTGGTGCATGGAGGGTCGTGAGTTCAAAACTCGGAGGAAATATAAAATGGAGGTAATCATGTTATTACCAGCAGATTTTTTTATTTGGAAATCGACAAAACAGATATAAAAGAAATAGCTGCAACATATGATTAGCACAACCCTTTTAGCGGAAAAGTTAGACATGAAGAGTTACTGGAAGGATTAGATGAAGTTCCGAAAAACCATTACTAGTAGCACATATGACAGAGACTTTAAGCCTATGTAGATTATAGTTGATAGTTGAGACTTCACCCGTTGGAATCAGTTTCCTCCAATCAGAGCGCTCAGTGGCACGACCGAACTGTTGCGCTGTTGCGGAACTGCCACTGCTATTGATCAGTTCTCTTCCAGTTCCTTGACCGCCATTGTTTTTTGGTGTGTGTGGATCCCGAATCAGGGACCTGGTGCTTTTATTTCGTGTTTCACCGTACCACACCACAAACGACACACATATGTAACGATGCTAATGAAGTACACACAGTTTCATACAGATCACTAACTAAACAATACTGGACACTTCCGCACAGGACGCGATTATCATAATCATGGAGATGGCTTACATTACATAAGCTTCGCACGACGTTGCGTGGAACCGAGTTTTTGAAGGCTGCAATTCATCACTGCCACTGAGTGATCACAATCGAAAATATAACAAGTTGACATTGCGTTGTAATATAGCGCAATGGTTAGCGTGTTGATCCATCATTGAAGGTTGTGGGTCTGAATCTCGTAAAATCGCATGAAATTTTTATATCTAATTCTTTGCCTCTTCATTTTCATCAACATATTGACTTCTTAATTTGATCTTATTTTTCTACCTATCATTCTTTTTCATCTAGAATCTGAATGTGTCGTCTATAGTCTACAACCAATGCCAACATAGTCTGTAAAGCGGCAGTCCACTAGCCAGTGAGAGGATAATTTCAGGTAACCAATGATGGCAGAAATTACAGTCTGCTTTTAGCGCTGCAACTGAATTTTTCTGTCTTGAGTTTGCTCGTAGAGGTTAGCTTTAATAGCCATGAACAAACTGATCGTGACTATTTCTGTCGCAGATTGTTCACCGCCGCTTTCTCGGATGCATTACGCATCACGAGGTTGTGGTTAGCCTAGACAATTGTCCACAGAGCATCTCGTATTTCCGACAACCTTTGCGCGGGCCGTTTGTAACCTTGTTCCGCGTTACACACTAACAGCATTTGTGCGGCAGATGATGTGGCAACACCGTATAGCAAGTGACAGACGTCAACTGTCAAGTAATTTTAAGCGGACTATAGTTAATCTGCCATAAAGAAAACAGTGTAAGATACATCATATTCTGAAATATGTATTGCCGATTTTTAAGACGCTACCCACCGAAGATGTACAAAAGATATGAAATCAGTGCACAGTGGAAGAAAATTAATGTATACTTAAACACTAACAGAAATGCTAATAAGAGTTTCGCTTTAATAAGTAAGTATTCATAAGCACAGCGCACAAAAAATTAATCCACCCCCCCCCCCCAAATGAACCTGACGCTTATACAATGGGCCGGCCGGTGTGGCCGAGCGGTTCTAGGTGCTTCAGTCTGGAACCGCGCGACTGCTACGGTCGCAGGCTCGAATCCTGCCTCGGGCTTGGATGTGTGTGATGTCTTTAGGTTAGTTAGGTTTAAGTAGTTCTAAGTTCTAGGGGACTGATGACCACAGATGTTAAGTCCCATAGTGCTCAGAGCCCTTTGAACTAATACGGTGTAACACCGGTTCTAGCCTTGAAAATGGTCTTGATGCGGCGAGGATGTTTATGTGTCATCTGGCGAACCACGTGTTACAGTTACTATTCATACTCTAAATGCAAGTTATCTTCAGTCATAAATGTCGCTTTCTAGCTAAAAAACATTATTTGTCTTATATACGAAGACATGTAGCCGCAAGTTGTTGTATAATGATTTGCCGTCTGACAGGCTAGTATTTCTAATTATTTTACATCCAAAACGTAATAAACAATTACCACCTTTTCCTCGATTTCACGGCACTGTGCAGACGCATTTGACACCTTAGCACACTTTTCGCTCTAGATTTGGTTTTTACGATTTCGACCTTTAAATATGTGCTTATAGTATCATACCCTTCGTTGCATCTCTGACGCATGTATCGGTCTATGGGCACACTTATTCAGATCGCTGTATCTTTGCGTTAACTGTTCCCACATTGAAGATGTGACAGCTGGTATCCAACAAAGAAAGTGAGCACATGTAGTGTTCTAGAAATTGGCATTAATTGTGAGCTTTCTGATTTTAATTCTGACGCTTTCATGTTATGTGCTCGCTTTTTGTCGGCTATACCACCTTTAACAACAGAGTGACTGTACAACACATCGATAGCTGTGGGTACAATTTTAGGCTGGCAGTTGTAAAATATTATTTTTGTATGTCAGTAAGCTAATATTTGATGTGTTTCTTTGTAAACTGATTTTGAAATTAGCCAGAGAGGCCTAAATTGGTCAGTCGTGTAATAACGTGAATACTTCTTAAAAACAGCTGAGTTGGAAAACTTCAAAATGTCTTTTAACATTGTGGTTCATTTTTATGGTAATCTGAATAATGGGCCCTATAGATTGTATGAAAGCCGGCCGCAGTGGTCTAGCGGTTCTAGGCCCTCAGTCCGGAACCGCGCGACTGCTACGGTCGCAGGTTCGAATCCTGCCTCGGGCATGGATGTGTGTGATGTCCTTAGGTTAGTTAGGCTTAAGTAGTTCTAAGTTCTAGGGGACTGATGACCACAGATGTTAAGTCCCATAGTGCTCAGTGCCATTTTTGATGGTATGAAAAACATCCCCTTACATCCCCCTCCACCCTCCTGCCCAAAAGTTTAGGTCATAAACCGGTTGAGATATACCTGTATCCTGTGATAACAGTAATTCCTGTTGGAAGTGGAAACAACTGTTGATTAAGCCTGAGTCTCGTCTCTGACGTTTTAAAGATCGCTGTTCTCACGCCGTGTTACTTTGGCTGCGAGTGATGCACCGTTCTTTGTAGACAGGTTGGACAGGTCGTGATGATACACTACAATTCGGGCAACTTCGTTCAAGGGATGTTCGTGGCCTCGGCCAAACACAATAGCTTCCTTCTGCCACTCTGCCATGCCTTCATTGCGACCCATTTTACCGTGGTGATTGCATGGTTGGTTGGTTGGGTTAAAGATTAAAGGGACCAAACTACAAAGGTCATCGGTCCCTTGTTTCATAAAAACACAGACCACAGGGAAACTATCCACCAGTCAAGCGAAGCACTAAAAGAAAAACTCCAGGGGAAGAAAAGCCCCATGGTCCATTGTAAGACAACACGGAAAACAGAGCACAGCAACAAAAACAACATAGAGAACAAAGGCAGAAGGAACGAAAGCTGCACAGCAGAGGACTGTGGCTGGCTGATCACGAAAATAAGAGGATGAGCCAGCCACACAGCAACACGTTAAAACCTCCAGCCTAACAGTGTAGGGTGGAGTCGAAGTACAACACAAAACTAATTAAAAGAGACAGCTCAAAAGAGGGTGATGTTACAAAGGTTAAATGGACCTATAAAAGCCACTTGCGCGAATAAAACTTAAAACCCGATCTGCCATAGAGACATTGTCACCTAAAAGATATGATAAAGCACCCTGGAGATTAAAAGTTCGCCTGAGGGCTGTTAAAAGAGGACAGTCCAACAATATATGGGCCACCGTCATATTCGCACCACAGCGACAATGAGGGGGGTCCTCTCGACGCAGCAGATGACCATGCGTCAGCCAAGAGTGGCCAGGTGATTGCATGTAACTGACTGGCGCACACCACTTCACAGACATGAGTTACATCAGTGATGAAGCGTGGTATAGCCCTCTTGTGCCGGTGGTACACACACCATGTACAGTACTCCATCGTGCCCAGCGTACTCATGTACAGGATGACTAATGACGTGTCCCGTGAGCTGATCTAATTGGCCTCCGGTGACAAGGTTGCAAATGAAGATTTTTAGCGCAGCGACCGCCTACCTGCGACAGAGAGACGTTTCTCAGCGGCGTGACGAGCTGGTCCAGCCAGCGCGTGGCGTGCGAGGCGTCCGCTGCAGGGTCGGCGACAGTGGCGGCCCCCACGGCGGATGCCAGCAGCACCCACAGAACACACGGCACGCACGCTGCCAGCGCCCTCTGCGTGCCGCCCCTGCCTCTGCGCTTCCTCTCCGTTTCTCCCCGTCTCATTCTCTACTCGCTTTCTGGAATACGAATAAAATACAACATCAATAAAACAGCTTGTGCATTGATATGGTTAGCTTCGTACTGTCAATGACTGTTTTGCATTGATGTTCTTAAACATTTTGAGTACCATGCACTTAATACTGCATTTACTCTCCACGTTGGAAACAATGCCATGCCGATGATAAAATCTTCTCAGGGGATCAGGCAATTAGAGATCATCTTGTCACAACGTTTTGATGAATTTCATACCCATCATTTCAAGTGGCCCGAATGCTGGCGTCGTCTTGTCACAAATTTTCGATGAGTTGCGTACCCACCAACTTCAGGTGAAGATGATGGGTACGAAGGTCATCGGAACATTGTGACAAGACGACGCCACCATTCGGACGATCACCCAATAAGACTTATCATTGGAATAAGCTGAGAAAGCCTGCAATCACGCCCTTAATGTAGTGGGCACATGTTACTGAGTCCTCACGAAAGTGTTGTGCCCTTAATATGCCTAAAATACTATGGAAATGGCATTCTTCCAGCTGTGAATACAACATAATATTATGGGCATGGCACTAAATGTGTTAAAATGGCATGTTGCCTTAAACGACATAGTGTCGTATCAACAGAAAAGAGCCGTCTAGAAGAAAAATAGTAAAAATGGTGTATAAAGTTACATCTTAGAAGTTTTAGGGTGTGGTAAGGAAAAGTTACGAGACAGCCAGTGGGCCACTCGGGAGCGGGCATGTCGGGCGAGCACGCATAGCTAAACAGTATAAGCTATGAACACAATGATCCAGGAACGTTACAGAGTACCATTGGCAGACATAACTTCAAGTGTACTCAGAACACATTGACAGTAATCGCGAGGTCAGTACTTCTTGGCTCTGCAGAAAGCATGGGACAACAGGACGTTTGGGACATCTATTCGTCATGGAAAGCCAATGACGGTGTTGGGACGCAGGGTGTGACCATACAGGGGTAGAATCCCGTCCCTCTTTACCCAGATGAAACGCCCGCTGAACCCGCTTGGCAGAACAGGTAATAGGATTGTGGAAAGGGCCAAGGGTTGAGGTCAGTTTCTGCTTCTAACTGTCATTTATTGTAATTTAGCAACTCTCTCACGGCTGAAGGCCTCCAACAAGAAATCTTAACAAGATAAAAATCCAATTAAGACAGCAATAAAATAATTCAAAAAACAACACATACGAAGTGCAGTACCAAGGCTGAGTGCCACAATTAATTTCCAAAATTTTAGAATATATTACCATAGACCTTTAAAGGCAGAAGGCCAACAAGAAATCTTAAAAGAATCAAAACTTCAATTAAGATAGCAATAAAATAATTTAAGGAAACAACATATGCAAGGTGCAATACCGGTGGCTGATGGCCACAATCAAACTTCAAAATTTCAAAACATATTTCCATAATCTTTAAAGGCAGAAAGCCACAGTGTTTAAGTTTGAAGGATAAATTTAAAAAAAAATTGCAAAATTTTAAGGAACAAACAGAAACCATCAGCCTAAAATTTAAAATAGCTGACCACAGATAAACACCGGGGGCACTCAGAAGGCCTCTAGGGAGGTCGGTCTGCTCTCGTTCACTTAGGTGAGACAGGTGGTGAGCCCAACTATACTTGCATCGGAACCCAATCAGGGGACAGCCACAGACCGACTGACAACGATTTGCTTCCAGTCAATCAGTACATGAGAACTCAAACCGGCGATGTTACAAACGTGATAATCCACAATGGAGAATGTATTAGCTGTCAAAATTACTAAGCATGTTAGACAGCGACAACAGGTGAGGAAAGGACGCTGCCTGAATTTACGTCAGTGCCTATGGCAGGTAACCAGAACACTAACGGCCACAAGACAAAATTCTACTGGTGCACTCAAATCGTAGTCAACCAAAATACACTCCTGGAAATTGAAATAAGAACACCGTGAATTCATTGTCCCAGGAAGGGGAAACTTTATTGACACATCACTGGGGTCAGATACATCACATGATCACACTGACAGAACCACAACCACATAGACACAGGCAACAGAGCATGCACAATGTCGGCACTAGTACAGTGTATATCCACCTTTCGCAGCAATGCAGGCTGCTATTCTCCCATGGAGACGATCGTAGAGATGCTGGATGTAGTCCTGTGGAACGGCTTGCCATGCCATTTCCACCTGGCGCCTCAGTTGGACCAGCGTTCGTGCTGGACGTGCAGACCGCGTGAGACGACGCTTCATCCAGTCCCAAACATGCTCAATGGGGGACAGATCCGGAGATCTTGCTGGCCAGGGTAGTTGATTTACACCTTCTAGAGCACGTTGGGTGACACGGGATACATGCGGACGTGCATTGTCCTGTTGGAACAACAAGTTCCCTTGCCGATCTAGGAATGGTAGAACGATGGGTTCGCTGACGGTTTGGATGTACAGTGCACTATTCAGTGTCCCCTCGACTATCACCAGTGGTGTACGGCCAATGTAGGAGATCGCTCCGCACACCATGATGCCGGGTGTTGGCCCTGTGTGCCTCGGTCGTATGCAGTCCTGATTGTGGCGCTCACCCCAGGAGCAACAGTGTCCCTAATTTGCTGGGAAGTGGCGGTGCGGTCCCCTACGGCCCTGCATAGGATCCTACGGTCTTGGCGTGCATCCGTGCGTCGCTGCGGTCCGGTCCCTGGTCGACGGGCACGTGCACCTTCCGCCGACCACTGGCGACAACATCGATGTACTGTGGAGACCTCACGCCCCACGTGTTGAGCGATTCGGCGGTACGTCCACCCGGCCTCCCGCATGCCCACTATACGCCCTCGCTCAAAGTCCGTCAACTGCACATACGGTTCACGTCCACGCTGTCGCGGCATGCTACCAGTGTTAAAGACTGCGATGGAGCTCCGTATGCCACGGCAAACTGGCTGATACTGACGGCGGCGGTGCACAAATGCTGCGCAGCTAGCGCCATTCGACGGCCAACACCGCGGTTCCTGGTGTGTCCGCTGTGCCGTGCCTGTGATCATTGCTTGTACAGCCCTCTCGCAGTGTCCGGAGCAAGTATGGTGGGTCTGACACACCGGTGTCAATGTGTTCTTTTTTCCATTTCCAGGAGTGTAGTTAATTGCACCGCATGGCGGCTAAATCTCAGCAGTAGAATCACTCAGTGTTGCTCACCAGAAAACTTCCCTAACAGCAAACCACCAAAGCGAACCACCACAACACGAATAGACGTGGCTTGGGTAGTTGACACCACTACTCAACTTTGACGTCCTGGGTCGGGCAATCACGAAGCTCGTAGCGATCGGACAGCTCCACACACGCTCCGACACTCCACGGGGGCTGCCAGCGGCCCCAGCCGACTGCACCGGGCGGAGATAACTTTCCTCGTTCGCAACAACCGATCGACTCCCTGCTGGTCCGTCGGCGACTGCTGCTCCGCCGCGACTGCACTGCTGGTGCGTCTCCCACTCACTTCCAGACACACGACGGCGGAAATACTACCTCGGACCCAAGCACGCAGAGGAAACACGCCCACTGGCTACCCGACATCCCTGCCCCCGTGAAGAGACCGAGCTAAATTCCACAAGATGGTAATTGAAGGGGCCAGAAGACTCAGAGAACCAGTTACACGTCGCCCGATGAAACGACCGACCTTTCAGAGGCAGTACGCCGACAACATTCAAAATAACTTGACGGAAATAACGCCAACTTCCCACACAACCTGACAAACACTTGCACGAAGACCTGAACGATACGCAACAGTAACTAAGCACACACGAAGACAAATCGGGAGTCGACACACACACACACACACACACACACACGGCCGACTCATGAACGATCGGAGAGCCAAAACACGTCGTCCGGTAGGATGACCGACCGACGATCCAGCTCAAGTGATGCGTGGCGGAGGGGGTCGGGCGAGCCATGTCGATGCAGACCTCACTGCTGCTCCAACCCGACTGTACTAGTGTCGCATTGCAACTCCCGACTGGCAGGTCCGGACTGCGCTCCAGGCGCGTTCCAGCTGACTGACACACCTGAACTCGCGACACGAACTGCGACGAACACTCTATCCGAACTCCTTACGACAGACAACGACCGGGAAGTAATAGCAGCCGAGCAAAGATACTACGAGAGGGGATACATCGATACGCGCTGGTAGCTCCGGTCGCGGTCAGGCAAAGCAGCAACTCAGTGACAGTATTAATTTAAATTAGCGTAGTGAAGTGGAAGTACGTTAAAAACAGGGTGTAGAATAATTGATGGCGGGAACACGAGCCACGGACGGCTCACCAGCCTCCAGAAAATTACTGAAGAACAGTGCACAATTAGAGCCAATGAGGTGGCAGACGCCCTTCAGCAGAACTTTAAGTAACGTGACATCTTGGAGAAGAGCAACTGAGCGAGGTGGTGCAGTGGTTTGCACACTGGACTCGCATTCGGGAGGACGACGCTTCAAATACGTCTCCGAACATCGTGATTTAGGTTTTCCGTGATTTCACTAAAATCGTTTCAGGCAAATGCTGGGATGGTTCCTTTAAAATGGCACTGCCAGTTTTTTTTCCAGCCTTCCCTAATCCGAGATTATGCTCCGTCTCTAACGACCTAGTTGTCCACGGGATGTTAAACACTAATCTCTTCCTCCTCCTCGAGGAGAGCACCTTCACATTTAGTTTTGAGAAGAACACCGAAAAGACTACGCCTTCCACTTATAGGGAAACTGACGACTGATGGAGTAAACTTGCATGATGAGGAAGTGTTAGGTACTAAATTTAACGACGCTGTGAACTGTTTATATACAAAATGTATAAATAACGAAGTTTTGTGAAGCAATAGTCAGAACAAGAATAATGGATGATCTGACAGCACTGAGTTAAAAATTACATAGCTATTGATTTGCAATCTGTGAGAGTTTGTAATATACCGCGCACAAGTGGCGACCGAAAAGGCCAGAGAAGTTCTTAGCTTAAACGGGACAGTTTATGGCATCAGAAAAGAAATTTTGTCAGCAAACTTTTGGTATGACTTGTTAATTGGCAATAGAATAGCTTAAGTAGAATTAAAAAAGCAGATATACCCTTACGTAACTGACTGCAGTCATAGAACGTATGTTCTATACAAAAAGCAATACGGAAACCAACCTTGCACATAATCCATATGCAATTCCATTGAACACCTGAGGGAAAGTGTGCCCATAGACCTGTATAGTTGCCTGTTGGAACAAATCAAACAGGTGTAATCACATAAGCAACTATTCTGTTAGTGCAGACAGACCGGACGGTGAGAACTCCAGGGGCTGAAAGTGGGAGAAATCTACATGAGGACGTTACAGAAACTATCGCCAAAGATCAAGGGAGTCAAGTGGTTAGCGATGATGCAGACAATAAACGTAAGTCAACCAACGAGGTTACAATTAATGTCATTTATAACAAACACGATGTGCAACGTAAAACTGCACCTATGGAAGTGGAGATGGCAAAAGCGTCAGTGATACTATTGCCGAAGAGCGAGGGAACTGAGTTAGAGCGGCGTAGCAAACGATAGAAGTGAATCAATCAACGTCACTGACAACGTACGGTATGAGAAATGTCAGAATGCGACTATGGAGACGGAAGAAAATTTGGAGTGGCAGCAAGCGTTAACGAAAGCATAGTAAAACTGAAACACAGTGAAATTGCACTGCCCAGGCACAATAATGTGCCTTCTGCAGCGCATGAGACGTGCAGGCAGAGAGTCAGAGATTTTCTGGAAGGTAAAAGACAGGGATGTGGGGCCCAGCAGACTGCAGTGCCGTGGCCAGGTGAGCTAGGTTTCTTGGCTGAAGATCCATGGCGCAAATAGCCGGGGTGGTCCCACTTATTAACGATTGAGTTAAGATCCGTGATGTTTGGCGGCCAGCGAGGTACAATTAACTCATACTGGTGCTCTTAGAACCACGCACGTACAACGCGAGCTGTGTTTCATTGTCCTAGAGGTAGATGCCATCATACCGAGAAGAAACATACTGCTAGTAGGGGTGTACGTGGTCCCTTAGGGTAGGTGGATGCTAGTGTTAATCCATTGTGCCTTCGAGAATCACCCAGCAGATGCCACGAAAACACTCCCCAAACCATCACGCTCCCTCCTGGTTGAAGGGTGTTTGCTTTCAGACGATTCACGCCGTACACGCCAACGGCCATCTGTCCGATGGAGCATAAAACGTAATTCAGCTTAAGAGATCACCTGTCGCCACGCAGTAGCCTTCCAGTTCCGGTATGGCGTGCAGATTTCAACCTTCGCCGCCTAGGAAGTTCTGGTCTTACGTTAAATCAGTAAGTGGCTCGAAACAGCATATCCAGACACTCCGGGATGATGATGGCATTGAAACAGAGGATGACACGCGTAAAGCTGAAATACTAAACACCTTTTTCCAAAGCTGTTTCACAGAGGAAGACCGCACTGCAATTCCTTCTCTAAATCCTCGCACAAACGAAAAAATGGCTGACATCGAAATAAGTGTCCAAAGAATAGAAAAGCAACTGGAATCACTCAATAGATTAAAGTCCACTGGACCTGACGGGATACCAATTCGATTCTACACAGAGTACGCGAAAGAACTTGCCCCCCTTCTAACAGCCGTGTACCGCAAGTCTCTAGAGGAACGGAGGGTTCCAAATGATTGGAAAAGAGCACAGGTAGTCCCAGTCTTCAAGAAGGGCCGTCGAGCAGTTGCGCAAAACTATAGACCTATATCTCTGACGTCGATCTGTTGTAGAATTTTAGAACATGTTTTTTGCTCGAGTATCATGTCGTTTTTGGAAACCCAGAATCTACTATGTAGGAATCAACATGGATTCCGGAAACAGCGATCGTGTGAGACCCAACTCGCTTTATTTGTTCATGAGACCCAGAAAATATTAGATACAGGCTCCCAGGTAGATGCTATTTTTCTTGACTTCCGGAAGGCGTTCGATACAGTTCCGCACTGTCGCCTGATAAACAAAGTAAGAGCCTACGGAATATCAGATCAGCTGTGTGGCTGGATTGAAGAGTTTTTAGCAAACAGAACACAGCATGTTGTTATCAATGGAGAGACGTCTACAGACGTTAAAGTAACCTCTGGAGTGCCACAGGGGAGTGTTATGGGACCATTGCTTTTCACAATATACGTATATAAATGACCTAGTAGATAGTGTCGGAAGTTCCATGCGGCTTTTCGCGGATGATGCTGTAGTATACAGAGAAGTTGCAGCATTAGAAAATTGTAGCGAAATGCAGGAAGATCTGCAGCGGATAGGCACTTGGTGCAGGGAGTGGCAACTGTCCCTTAACATAGACAAATGTAATGTATTGCGAATACATAGAAAGAAGGATCCTTTATTGTATGATTATATGATAGCGGAACAGACACTGGTAGCAGTTACTTCTGTAAAATATCTGGGAGTATGCGTGCGGAACGATTTGAAGTGGAATGATCATATAAAATTAATTGTTGGTAAGGCGGGTACCAGGTTGAGATTCATTGGGAGAGTGCTTAGAAAATGTAGTCCATCAACAAAGGAGGTGGCTTACAAAACTCTCGTTCGACCTATACTTGAGTATTGCTCATCAGTGTGGGATCCGTACCAGATCGGTTTGACGGAGGAGATAGAGAAGATCCAAAGAAGAGCGGCGCGTTTCGTCACAGGGTTATTTGGTAACCGTGATAGCGTTACGGAGATGTTTAATAAACTCAAGTGGCAAACTCTGCAAGAGAGGCGCTCTGCATCGCGGTGTAGATTGCTCGCCAGGTTTCGAGAGGGTGCGTTTCTGGATTAGGTATCGAATATATTGCTTCCCCCTACTTATACCTCCCGAGGAGATCACGAATGTAAAATTAGAGAGATTAGAGCGCGCACGGAGGCTTTCAGACAGTCGTTCTTCCCGCGAACCATACGCGACTGGAACAGGAAAGGGAGGTAATGACAGTGGCACGTAAAATGCCCTCCGCCACACACCTTTGGGTGGCTTGCGGAGTATAAATGTAGATGTAGATGTAGATGAACAGAAGGCAGCAAGGCTGCACGAACCAGGAGCCTGTTGAGGAGGCCCATACACAGCAACGTTCACTGAGTGCTCGTAGAGGAGCACCTTGGTTGATCTGGGCGGTCAGTCGCTCAACACTTGTATGTCTATTCGTCCATACACATCTCCGTAGCCATTGTTTACCCTTGCCATCTATAGCCTGTGGTGCACCATACTTGCCTCGGTGTTGGTTTCCAGTAGCGCCTTTTGCCATACACTGTATACTTTAATCACTGCGAACAATTTACAGACTTAGCCGTTTCGGAAATGCTTCCACTATTTGTCCGAAAACCAATGATTGTGCCCATTTGGATATCAGATAAATCGCGCCATTTCCGCATTAGGACAACTACTGCACCGTTTCCCGCGTTCCCCCCCGATATACTTCGTATACCCTCGACTGCTAGTTCTGCCACCTACCGTCTAAGTGGTTATTGCACCTTTACATCGAACATACGCGGTGGTCACAGTACGAATGGGCCCTGTAGCTGTTCTGAACACGCAGCCAACAAATGAGACAGTGAGTCTTGCAGCGATGGGAGCACTATGCTCGAAAAATTCTTGGGCCGTAGATGCAATAACAAGACCGGTTTTACACTGTGACAGTTGTCAAAATTGTCATTGCTAAGGTGCAAAACAGCAACAGTACCTTGTTCAGAACGGACAAGACAAGCACTGAAGAATTTGAGAAATAAAACGCAAAGTTCAGTCTTGAACACTAACGAAGTCAAAAGGGAAAAGATGGACGGTAAAATCGTCCAATCTTTTTGCTGCATGTCAAAGAATTCAGTGAGATGTAAAAAGCGGCTGCGAAGCAAACCATTGTATCCTGGGTGAACAAATCGCCAGACCCACCGGATGAAGCCTAACTTTCACTGTGCAATATACAGTAATGGTAATCTGCAGCAGAATGTTATGAAATAATGTTGCAGTGGCTTTGTGTTATGCCCCGGGAAAAGTGGAACTCGAGTGAATATGTGAAATACAGGCACACATTTTTTTTTATTAAATGTGACAACTTCAATACTGAACGTAAATATTGGACAAGAAAATGATTCCAAAACGTTACAAAAAAGAAAAAAAATAGCCCAGTGTTCTGAATGTGTGGCTACTATGTGGAGATCTGGATTTGATTTCTGTTACTGCTAGAGATTTTTCTTTTCTTTGATACCTGGAAATGTGGTGCACACACCTTCTTGATGTCCATTAAGTGGCTTCTTGAGTGAAGCAGCGACTCCATGGTAAGAAAAAACGCCAACAGTGGACTATATGCTGACCCCATCCCGCTCCGTACCATATTCATTGACGGCACTGGCAAAAGATGATACGCAGGCTGTCGATCTCAGAGCCAGAACTGGTGCAAATCATTTCAATTCTAATCTGATTAATAAGGCGAGGTAATATCAACGATTATCAAGAAAGTCCGAGACGTAAGATCATAGCATTCAGGGTTGCTGGGCAGGGGGGGGGGGGGGGGGGTGGGTACGGGAGTAAATAACCAACCAGAGAACCCGTCAAGAGACTTCATTGAAGAGGCCGGACTGAAACAGATTAAAACATAAGAACAACGAAACAGCACGATTTATAATAAAACAGAGGGACGTGTACACTCGTATCACTGAGTCTTTCAAACTTTGAAAGGTGACAAGTAGAACTGACCGAAACTACAGCCACATTACTACGACAGTCGTTAATTTACTGTAAGTGAGAGCTGCCACACACAAGTTAGTTCGTGGTTACTGCGCAAACACAGGAAAAAATGGGTCAAATGGCTCTAAGCACTATGGGACTTAACATCTGAGGTCATCAGTCCCATAGGCTTAGAACTACTTAAACCTAACTAAGCTAAGGACATCACATACATCCATGCCCGAGGCAGGATTCGAACCTGCGACCGTAGCAGCAGCGCGGTTCCCGGCTGAAGCGCCTAGAACCGCTCGGTCACAACGGCCGGCAACACAGGAAACATAACGCTTACAGATACATGTATCACCACCTAGAAATTCATCAAACGTCGAGAATATAAATGATGTGAACTTAAGGATGTCACTAATAGATGACAATCTTAAGCCAAAGAATCCCACCTGATAAATAAATAGAGACAACAGGAAATCAAACGTATTTTTCGAATTTGGAGAGCTACACTATAAACTGTGACGGAGGCATACGCAGAGTCGACATACGATCTCTCCTATAACCAAAAACACCCAGATATTCGAACAATATTAATTTTATTTATTTAGAATAATTAGATTAGAGTCCTATCTTACATCAGACGGGTCCTTTACGTGTTGTAGTTTTTTAACAGCATATTTACTTAAGAACTGTCAGTATTAATAGTGATCTGAATATGCGTAAGGACCTTGTGAATAACGATACTAAGTACTAATACTTCTGCCGCTGTTGCTGAAAATAATAATAATAATAATAATAATAACAATAATAATAATAATCGTAGTGACAGGTAAAATATATCTTTATTATTGTACTAAAGTGACCTTTTCGGATAGTGCAATCTGAAGGAGAGTAAATTAGGTAGACTGCACCAGCAAAGAGCTTTCGAAAATACGTAAAATCCCGTTGGTTGCAATGGGGTAACGAGTGCATACAGGAACAAAGCTAGACGTTGTTGCTTGAATCGGTATGTTATTAAATGTCTTTTGAAGCTGGAGCAGTTATTCATTTCTCCGATATAATGAGCAACGTCATTTCAGAGTCCTGTTCCTGCTACTGGCTAAGTGATGGAGTGATGGGGTGGGACAGGAAAGATTTCACTCTGACGGGAACGAGTGGTCTGCTACATTAGTCTGACAGGAGCGTTATATAGAGAAGAGGGATGAGTGACAATATCCATTGATAAGCCGGTGGAGGAGACAGAGTTACGGAATTAATTTTAATTTTTTTTTTTAATTTTAATAACCAACAGCCTCAGTTGAGTTCCAGTACAGCACTCGTGGCTGCCGCATCGCGGTCGCGAAGTGGGGCCGAGGCAGTTTCAGATAAGTTTTTACAGTCCGACGATAATTTATGGATTTGTAGTCTTAGCTTGACAATGTCCACTATGGACAAACGGTAGTTACTGTTATTCTGAAGAAGGTTGGGTTATCCCGACAGAAATCTAGGTAAATTCTTGGAAACGGTGCAACTGAGGCTGTTGGTTATTAAAATTAAAATTAATATTTATACGGTTTCTGACAGGGCCGCGAAATGTTGAAAATATTTAGAGTTACGGAAGTTTCCGTGACTCTCTATAAGAAGCCATGATAGTTGTGCATAAGATAGTGAAATATGATAAAAGTGTCGAACATCTGAAATATATCGAACGAGGGCCTTCATCACTAGTTCCAGGCGTCGTTAGTTTTCTTGAGAAAACACTCGCACAATAACGTCATTGTAATGAACAACTGGAAGTATAAGCGTTTGTACAACTTTCTTTATCAGGTCAAAATGCAAGATTTTTATATCTTTTCTTTGTGTATAGACAGACGCTGATATCCTCTTGCACATTGCAGCTATGTTCTCCGCTATGTTTATCTTTTCATCTGTTATTTCACGAGATCACTTTTCTGAGGGAGAATATTGACATTTGTTCCATTTTGGATTGAAGATGGTAGAGTTTCTCGATATTTTGGCCACAATGACCAACCATGACCGTTTGGGTTTTGAATGTAATGAGTTTTAACATTATATTTTGAGACCATTTTAATAGTTCGAACAGTTTAGCACTGATATTTTCGATAGCTCTCTTCATTTGTTTTGCACTTAGATATAACTGGAAGGCATCAATCTACATGTGGAATTAACGGTAGAAGAGGACTGATGACACATCATTGACATAAAATGAAAGTAATATGTGACCTAATGCCACACCCTGACGGACCCCTTAGTTTACCTGTCTTCATTGCAATATGAACCAAATCATTGCACCGCACTTGGAGAGAGATTTAGTTGCTAAGTTTGGTAAGTAAAATAAATGGAAATGTAACAACAAATATTGAATTCGGAGCACTAAGTGGGATCCATATGAAAACGACCTAGTCTTCAGAAATCTTAGGCGAATGTCAATTCCGTCAGTGGCTTTGTCAGGACAAATTATCAACTGGTAGAAGCTCAAGGGCCCTATAACAAAACAAGCAAGCATTAAAATAAAACATAAAAACAGCGAATGACTACCTAACTCAGAAGGCTATCGGTAAATCGACAAATGCTGACGCATATCCTAATCAACAGGTTTAACTTTGATAACTACTACAGGAATTACGGCATCAGAATCACTAACAAAGGAGACATTGAGAGATCTACCGATATCTGCAGAAAATGCAGAGCACACAGACCTCAATACGAATTACGTACCATGACAGCAGAATAAAGAAATATAGGGGGACAAGATGGACTCATCAGTAAGAAAATAAAAAAGAGACCTTGTAAATATTCCTGCATATAGCCATATTTACAAATTAATTTGTCGATGTGAATGTAAAAGAACTCGTTTTCCACATCATTACGATTTATTGTTCAAGTGATTCATGAACATGAAACTAACTAACTAACAATTGTGGCAACCATTAAAAGACTTAGAATCTCAAGGCAACCGTAAAGAACTATGGGCTCCAAAACAGATCTCATTGCCGACACACTGGAGATAAT
Source organism: Schistocerca serialis cubense (assembly GCF_023864345.2). Lineage (NCBI taxonomy): Eukaryota > Metazoa > Arthropoda > Insecta > Orthoptera > Acrididae > Schistocerca > Schistocerca serialis. Next base: position 327,473,494 of record NC_064641.1, on the reverse strand, counting down.
GGAAACTAATAATGCGCAAAATTCGCATCCGCATCTAGGATTCAAGAAGGAAATATATAACGAACGGCCAGTTAATTTAAGAATTCCAAAACAGATCCACAACAAATTTACCAGTATTCACAACACAGACTAAAGTCAAAAAACCGTCAAGAGAGAAACGTCACGCATCGGTCTTATAGCAACCACAGGAACTTAAAGATTCTTTCACATAAACAGTTAATACTACTTACTGGAAGACGCCATGGCTATACTTTAGTAAATGAGACTTCGCAATGCAGCGAATATCCCCTATACGCAGTATAGCCCCACAACGATTCAGATGTATGGTAATGACGTAAGTGCAAGGAAACGGCAGCGAAGAATCACCCTGACATATGAACCGCAGCTGTGGGTCCTGTACGAATTTAATAAATATTAGTAGTGCTGGGAACAGGTGGCTACTGGAATAAAACAAGAATTCACAAACATTTGGATTTATTGACAATTTAATCGCACGTAAGTTATCACTGGACAAAAATAGCTACTCAGATTCTCTCTCTGGTAAGAAACAAGTGCTGAACGTGAGTTCAGGAAATAATCACGTTAACTGTTGGGGTGAGTGGTACGATCCACAAAGGAACTGAATTTACTCTGGTAACAAAGCTTCACGGCGAATCCAATTGAATTTATACGCGGGGTCGTTCTGATCACGATGATTGCATCGATTTGTTAAGTGAGATGGATAAACATGCTAGAAAACCTGACAATAAAGCCGTAGCCAAGAGGTCGGGAACAGGGCATTTCCGCCGCGAGTGTTCTTGCTTGCCACATTCCTGAGTAAACTTACACAAGTTAAACGATACCGAGGTACGAAGAAGTGCAGAGAGTGATGGTCTGCCACGTAAGCGACACATCAGCCTCTGCCCCTGCTTTGCCCTCCCCAGGTTCTCCGAAAAAGGATATCTCCTGACAGCCTCTCAAGAAGGCTCAAGTCTCAATTTTATGTTCCGAAAAACTTGCGCTTTCCGCTTCTGCCCTCGCGATGCTGCCAAAAACTAATAAAACTAAAACTAAACTGCATGCGAACGGGCCGTGAAGGTCCAACGGTACCGGCCGGCCGCCGTGTCATCCTCACCCACAGGCGTCACCGGACGCGGATACGAGGGCATGTGGTCAGCACACCGCTCTCCCGGGCGTGTGTCAGTTTACGAGACCGGATGCCAGAAACTATACGCAAGACATTCTAAATGAACGACTCTATCTATGCCAGTGGAATCTTGTGTCAGAAACTCATAATACAAAATATTCTGATTTTTTAGGGAAGTTTTGAGTACTGACGAAGCCATCGTTTCCATAGTTTGCGAATGCCGACAAGTCGTAACTCAGCCATACTTTCCCACATAAAGTCCAAGTGGATTATGTTTCTAATAGCTGCCCCTGAAAGGGCCCGCGAGCAACGGTACTGGTCCTAACGATGGAGTTTTGCTTTGCCAGCGTTACGAAGTAACGTTATTTTGTTAAGGCACCGGGAGTGGCATACCTTTACCGCCTGCCGACCGGACACCAGCGCCCACTATGCTCGTGGTTGATTGCCGTTTGGAGACGCTATTAGAAAATATCATGGCATCACGCTAGCGTGTGGGGGGGGGGGGAGTGGGGGAGGGGGAGGCTTGCGAATAACGTCAGCCCAGACGCTGCTAGATCAAGGAAACGCTAATCCCGTTGAACAGAGGAACCGGCCGTCCACTTGAAGGACCGTGGCGAAACCTCCCGCCACTTCGCCTACACATTAGACTGCGTACGTCCAGTTCCTTGGACACTGACTTGGCCGCCACCCGAGCCTAAAGGCGTTCCCTGGCCACCGATCTGCTGTTCTGCTCTCTAACTACACACCGATTCAGTATAGCATGATGTATTAAAATTAAGAGCGGTAAATTGTCATGTACTTCCCAGAGAATGAAGCCACACATTCTTGAAAAAAAAAAAATCTCCCTGTCATATTACTCAATCGGTAAGCGTGAATAATTAGAATGAAGTGCGAGGCTGGCTACAACCAGACGCGTTTCATGACGCTGATCTATAGTAAGAATCTTCCCAGAGTCTTCTCATTCCCAGTGAAAAAAAGAATACAAACATCATTCACAGGAGGTGGGTCTTCCTATCGAAGCGAATGTGTAGATGGGACATCGACCATGCTAATTTTTCTGTATTAGAGTAGCATGTAGCGCCGCATGAAACCAGTCTTTGAACAGAAGACCACAACAACAATATCTACACACATTAAAGACAGATTGATATATCATCTCCACGGTGTCTTACAGACAATGCAGCACGATGTTCGGCGTTGCGAGCGAACCAATACGACATCGATCACCTCATTCACTCCGGCCTGTTCCTCAGACTGGTAACGTAACGATTACATCTGTACTATACGAGTGAGGACCGGCATAGGCAAGAAGTAAGAGGAAAGCCGTTGTGCCATAAAGCACTTCAGACTGTTGTGTCATCGGGATTTTCTCTCACAGTAGTGCGCACACTCAAACTGAAACCTAGCAAAACTGTGGTAGTGAGTAAACTCACCGATTCGGATACTGTTGCTGGACACTAGTTTTGCGACAATTTATTGGAAAGATTTTATGAAAAATCACCTGATAATACTGTCAAGCGCATTGGCAGTGTGTGTTTTTGTGTTCTGTTGCATGAAATAACTGTAGGTCTTTCCGTTAGTTGTTAGTTGTCTGAAAAAAGATGGTAGTGTATTGTTCTCAAACATATCAGAGGTTATAGTACGGGTGGAAAAGAGCTGTTGCACTATTTGCAAACCGCTCTCCTGTTTTGGCTGGCTCTGAGCACTATGGGACTCAACTGCTGAGGTCATTAGTCCCCTAGAACTTAGAACTAACTAACCTAACTAACCTAAGGACATCACAAACAGCCATGCCCGAGGCAGGATTCGAACCTGCGACCGTAGCGGTCTTGCGGTTCCAGACTGCAGCGCCTTTAACCGCACGGCCACTTCGGCCGGCTTCTTCTGTTTTGAAAACGTGTAAAGGCTCTTGGTGTAACTGATGAGATCGTGCAGAAGAAAAACGTCAACTGCACATCAGGAAAAAAAGAAAACCATTTCAGGAATAGTCAATCCATGACGCACACCCTGCAGCAGTTAGTTGCAGTACCACCATGCTTCATCAGAAGAAACAGCATTTCAGGATCAATCTATCTCTCACAAAAACTAAAGTAATCTGTTGTAGCAACGTGGTAGCGTCTTTCGATTCATAATCAAAATGTCTTCAATCCTGGGTTCGAATCCCAACGCTGCGTAAATTTTGATTAATAATCAGCATTGGCGGCCGAAGACTTGCGACATAAGAAGTCACCGGCATTCTGCCAACGGCCTTGTCAAAAAGGGCGGAGGAGCGGACACAGGTTCAGAGCACTCTCTTGTCCTAGGGATAGCAAACTGCCCCTAAAGGCGGAAGAATTGGCAACGATCAACGACATGAGGATGCAGAAGGCAATGGAAACCATTGCATTAAAGATACACAACGTGTATCCACAGTACATGTGACCTGTAATTTGAAAAGTATCATGAAGATCTCTCCATGGGGAAAAGATTCCGGAATAGTCCCCATTCGGATCTCCGGGAGGGGACTACCAAAGGGGAGGTGGCCATGAGAAAAAGACTGAATAATCAACTAAAGGATAACGTTCTACGAGACGGGGCGTGGAATGTCAGAAGCTCGAACGTGATAGGGAAAGGAGAAAATCTGAGAAGGGATATGCAAAGGTTCAATATAGATATAGTAGGGGTCAGCGAAGTGATGTGGAAAGAAGAAAAGGATTTCTGGTCAGATGAGTATAGGGTAATATCAACAGCAGCAGAAAATGGTAAACGGGAGTAGGATTCGTTATGAATAGGAAGGTAGGGCAGAGAGTGCGTTACTGTGAACAGTTCAGTGACAGGGTTGTTCTTATAAGAATCGACAGCAAACCAACACCGATAACGAAAGTTCAGGTGTACATGCCGACGTCGCAAACTGAAGATGAAGAGATAGAGAAGGTGTATGAGGATATTGAAAAGGTAATTCAATACGTACAGGGGGATGAAAATCCAATAGTCATGGACGACTGGAATGCAGTTGTAAGGGAATGAGTAGAGGAAAAGGTTACAGGAGATTATGGGCTTGTGACAAGGAATGAGAGAGAAGAAAGACTAATTGAGTTCTGCAACAAGTTTCAGCTAGTAATAGCGAATACCCCGTTCGAGAATAACAAGAGGAGATATACTTGGAAAAGGCTGGGTGATACGGGAAGATTTCAGTTAGATTACATCATGGTCAGGCAGAGATTCCGAAACCAGATACTGGATTGTACCCAAGAGCAGATACAGATCTCAATATACTAGAGATGAAGTGTAGGCTGAATTTTAAGACATTAGTCAGGAAGAATCAATATGCAAAGAAGTGGCATACGGAAGTACTAAGGAATGACGAGATACGATTGAAATTTTCTAAGGCTGTAGATACAGCAGTAAGGAATAGCTCAGTAGGCAGCACAGCTGAAGAGGAATGGACATCTCTAAAAAGGGCCATCACAGAAGTTGGGAAGGAAAACATAGGTACAAAGGAGGTAACTGCAAAGAACCCTTGGGTAACAAAGGAAATACTTCAACTGATCGGTGATAGAAGGAAGTACAAAAAATTTCCAGGAATACAGAAATACACTCCTGGAAATGGAAAAAAGAACACATTGACACCGGTGTGTCAGACCCACCATACTTGCTCCGGACACTGCGAGAGCGCTGCACAAGCAACGATCACACGCACGGCACAGCGGACACACCAGGAACCGCGGTGTTGGCCGTCGAATGGCGCTAGCTGCGCAGCATTTGTGCACCGCCGCCGTCAGTGTCAGCCAGTTTGCCGTGGCATACGGAGCTCCATCGCAGTCTTTAACACTGGTAGCATGCCGCGACAGCGTGGACGTGAACCGTATGTGCAGTTGACGGACTTTGAGCGAGGGCGTATAGTGGGCATGCGGGAGGCCGGGTGGACGTACCGCCGAATTGCTCAACACGTGGGGCGTGAGGTCTCCACAGTACATCGATGTTGTCGCCAGTGGTCGGCGGAAGGTGCACGTGCCCGTCGACCTGGGACCGGACCGCAGCGACGCACGGATGCACGCCAAGACCGTAGGATCCTACGCAGTGCCGTAGGGGACCGCACCGCCACTTCCCAGCAAATTAGGGACACTGTTGCTCCTGGGGTATCGGCGAGGACCATTCGCAACCGTCTCCATGAAGCTGGTTTACGGTCACGCACACCGTTAGGCCGTCTTCCGCTCACGCCCCAACATCGTGCAGCCCGCCTCCAGCGGTGTCGCGACAGGCGTGAATGGAGGAACGAATGGAGACGTGTCGTCTTCAGCGATGAGAGTCGCTTCTGCCTTGGTGCCAATGATGGTCATATGCGTGTTTGGCGCCGTGCAGGTGAGCGCCACAATCAGGACCGCATACGACTGAGGCACACAGGGCCAACACCCGGCATCATGGTGTGGGGAGCGATCTCCTACACTGGCCGTACACCACTGGTGATCGTCGAGGGGACACTGAATAGTGCACGGTACATCCAAACCGTCATCGAACCCATCGTTCTACCATTCCTAGACCGGCAAGGGAACTTGCTGTTCCAACAGGACAATGCACGTCCGCATGTATCCCGTGCCACCCAACGTGCTCTAGAAGGTGTACGTCAACTACCCTGGCCAGCAAGATCTCCGGATCTGTCCCCCATTGAGCATGTTTGGGACTGGATGAAGCGTCGTCTCACGCGGTCTGCACGTCCAGCACGAACGCTGGTCCAACTGAGGCGCCAGGTGGGAATGGCATGGCAAGCCGTTCCACAGGACTACATCCAGCATCTCTACGATCGTCTCCATGGGAGAATAGCAGCCTGCATTGCTGCGAAAGGTGGATATACACTGTACTAGTGCCGACATTGTGCATGCTCTGTTGCCTGTGTCTATGTGCCTGTGGATCTGTCAGTGTGATCATGTGATGTATCTGACCCCAGGAATGTGTCAATAAAGTTTCCCCTTCCTGGGACAATGAATTCACGGTGTTCTTATTTCAATTTCCAGGAGTGTACAAGTCGCTGATGAATGAAACAAATAGGAAGTACAGGGAAGCTAAGACGAAATGGCTGCAGGAAAAATGTGAAGACATTGAAAAAGAAATGGCTGTCGGAAGGACAGTCTCAGCATACAGGAAAGTCAAAACAACCTTCGGTGACATGAAACGTAAGGGTGGTAACATTAAGAGTGCAACGGGAATTCTACTGTTAAATGCAGAGGAGAGAACAGATAGGTGGAAAGAATACATTGAAAGCCTCTATGAGGGGGAAGATTTGTGTGACGTGACAGAAGAAGAAATAGGAGTTGATTTAGAAGAGATAGGGTATCCAGTATTAGAATAAGAATTTAAAAGAGCTTTGGAGGACTTAAGATCAAATAAGGCAGTAGGGATAGATAACATTCCATTAGAATTTCTAAAATCATTGGGCGAAGTGGCAACGAAACGACTGCTCACGTTGGAGTGTAGAATGTATGACTATGGCGATATACCATCTGACTTTCGGAAAAGCATCATCCACACAATTCCGAAGACGGCAAGAGCTGACAAGTACGAGAATTAACATACAATCAGCTTAACAGCTCATGCATCCAAGCTGCTTACAAGAATAATATACAAAAGAATGGAAACGAAAATTGAGGATGCGTTTGATGACGATCAGTTTGGCTTTAGGAAAGGTAAAGGCACGAGAGAGGAAATTCTGACGTTGTGGTTGATAATGGAAACAAGACTAAAGAAAAATCAAGACACGCTCACAGGATCTGTCGACCTGAAAAAAGCGTTCGACATTGTAAAATGGTGCAATATGTTCGAAATTCTGAAAATATGTGCAAGAGCCGAGAGGGAATAATAAGAGTGGGCGTCCATGAACGAAGAGCTCGTATAAAAAAGTGTGTAAGACAAGGATGTAGCCTTTCGCCTCTACTGTTCAATCTGTACATCGAGGAAGCAATGATGGAAATTAAAGAAAGGTTCAAGAGCGGAATTAAATTTCAAGGTGAAAGGATATCAATGATACGATTCGCTGACGACGTTGCTATCCTGAGTGAAAGTGCAGAAGAATTACATGATCTGCTGAACGGAATGGTCTACAGAGTATGGATTGAGACTAAATCGAAGTAAGACGAAGGTAATGAGAAGTAGTAGAAATAAGAACAGCGAGAAACTTCAGGATTCATGGTCACGAAGTAGATGAAGTTACGGAATTTTGCTACCTAGGCAGTAAAATAACCAATGACGGACGGAGCAAGGAGGACATCAAAAGCAGACTAACAATGGCAAAAATGGCATTCCTGGCCAAGAGAAGTCTACTAATATCAAATATTGGCCTTAGTTTGAGGAAGAAATTTCTGAAGATGTACGTCTGGAGTACAGCATTGTATGGTAGTGAAAGATGGACTCTGGGGAAACCGGAACAGAAGAGAATCGAAGCATTTGAGATGTAGTGCTACAGACGAATGTTGAAAATTAGGTGGACTGATAAGGTAAGGAATGAGTAGACTCTGCGCAGAATCAGAGAGGAAAGGAATTTGTGGAAAACACTGATAAGGAGAAGGGACAGGATGACAGGACATCGGAACTGGTCATCGAATCTCTGCTGTTTTTTGTCAATTTTCAGTTTGTCTACAGCTTCATGGGCTACAACTAATGACGCAAACACCTCAAGTTCTAAACTGGGTAACAGGTATCTAGGACTGTTTTCCAAGACCGCTAGTAACTTGTCAAGCTTGGCTAAAGCCGATACGCTACCGGCCAGAGTACGAGGAATGCGAGGAATGGTCCACAGCGCAAGCGGTGATTGGAGCCTTGTCGCTTGTGTATTGGTTCACGTGCAACACCTGACGCAGTACTTACGCTGGAAGTGATATCCGGTATATCAAACTGTAAAAAAATGCCGATAAGTCCAGGACAATATATTTTTCAAGGAACAGAACACAATTCAGTAATAATATACAAATCCATGGGTTCTTAGCTCCTGTCAAACACTCGTGTGTTACATTAGATAATTATCATCAACTTACGCACAACAGGAAAACCAGAAAATATGTGACTTGTGAGAGCAGAAGCTCCAGTATTTATTAGGAACGATTTACCAATGAAAACAAAAGTATGTTTATTCAGTGCCACCGTCTTCCCACCTCATTTTTATGGATCAGCAGCATAAGAGACATCGGCTCCAGTACACAGCTCCTCCGAAACATCCGTATAACCAGAATAAGTCCTTTAAATCGCCCGATACAAATGGGTACATACACTCCTGGAAAGGAAAAAAGAACACATTGACACCGGTGTGTCAGACCCACCATACTTGCTCCGGACACTGCGAGAGGGCTGTACAATCAATGATCACACGCACGGCACAGCGGACACTCCAGGAACCGCGGTGTTGGCCGTCGAATGGCGCTAGCTGCGCAGCATTTGTGCACCGCCGCCGACAGTGTCAGCCAGTTTGCCGTGGCATACGGAGCTCCATCGCAGTCTTTAACACTGGTAGCATGCCGCGACAGCGTGGACGTGAACCGTATGTGCAGTTGACGGACTTTGAGCGAGGGCGTATAGTGGGCATGCGGGAGGCCGGGTGGACGTACCGCCGAATTGCTCAACACGTGGGGCGTGAGGTCTCCACAGTACATCGATGTTGTCGCCAGTGGTCGGCGGAAGGTGCACGTGCCCGTCGACCTGGGACCGGACCGCAGCGACGCACGGATGCACGCCAAGACCGTAGGATCCTACGCAGTGCCGTAGGGGACCGCACCGCCACTTCCCAGCAAATTAGGGACACTGTTGCTCCTGGGGTATCGGCGAGGACCATTCGCAATCGTCTCCATGAAGCTGCGCTACGGTCCCGCACACCGTTAGGCCGTCTTCCGCTCACGCCCCAACATCGTGCAGCCCGCCTCCAGTGGTGTCGCGACAGGCGTGAATGGAGGGACGAATGGAGACGTGTCGTCTTCAGCATTGAGAGTCGCTTCTGCCTTGGTGCCAATGATGGTCGTATGCGTGTTTGGCGCCGTGCAGGTGAGCGCCACAATCAGGACTGCATACGACCGAGGCAGACAGGGCCAACACCCGGCATCATGGTGTGGGGAGCGATCTGCTACACTGGCCGTACACCACTGGTGATCGTCGAGGGGACACTGAATAGTGCACGGTACATCCAAACCGTCATCGAACCCATCGTTCTACCATTCCTAGACCGGCAAGGGAACTTGCTGTTCCAACAGGACAATGCACGTCCGCATGTATCCCGTGCCACCCAACGTGCTCTAGAAGGTGTACGTCAACTACCCTGGCCAGCAAGATCTCCGGATCTGTCCCCCATTGAGCATGTTTGGGACTGGATGAAGCGTCGTCTCACGCGGTCTGCACGTCCAGCACGAACGCTGGTCCAACTGAGGCGCCAGGTGGGAATGGCATGGCAAGCCGTTCCACAGGACTACATCCAGCATCTCTACGATCGTCTCCATGGGAGAATAGCAGCCTGCATTGCTGCGAAAGGTGGATATACACTGTACTAGTGCCGACATTGTGCATGCTCTGTTGCCTGTGTCTATGTGCCTGTGGTTCTGTCAGTGTGATCATGTGATGTATCTGACCCCAGGAATGTGTCAATAAAGTTTCCCCTTCCTGGGACAATGAATTCACGGTGTTCTTATTTCAATTTCCAGGAGTGTAGATAGGTTGGTTGGTTGTTTAGTTGGGCAATTTCTGTCAAAACGATGTGTAACAAGTCATTTTATAACGAGTCATTTTACGGACTGCGTATAAGTGATTTGTTTTGGTATGTACGCTTTCTGGCCTTTTACAGAATACAAGACAGCACAGTTTCGTAAATTTATAAAAATTGACGTAACTGTCTTTCATCTGTCATGATGGAAATGACCAAAGTAAATGACAATGTAAACATAATTTTCAGCCTTAATAGGCATGCTATCAGTGGTCGCCTACATTCATTGAAGAAGAGCCTACAACACAACTACAGCTGATCTCGCATTATTGTCACTGCTGGCTTTTCGACAATCAGTGTATTGTTTCGAAGTAATGCGCTGTTCCGAAAATTATTCCATATTGCATTAGTGAGTAGAAATATGAAAAAATACCCGTACGTCAAAAAGCTGATTTGTTTGTTTCCCAGACTAACAATTAACAGAAGAGGTATTGTTACTGAATTAAGCTGTCTGAAAAACTCAGTAAAATGTTTCCTTCATTTTAAATTTTCATCGATATTTTGACCCAAAAATAAGACCTACTGTACCATATTCTCCGAATGCATTAATTGTTTATGGTACATTGAATTTTGAACTTAATTCCTCCTTCCCCTTTTCTCCATGGGCAATAAAATCAACGTCTTTAAGCCACAGTTTATATGGACGCAGTAAGACATGCCATCAGAGATAAAAATCACCGAATTTTACCAAAATACGGCAGAGCTCCGAACTGTAGAGTCTATCCTATGTCAACGGAAACAGCCAACCTTCAGATGCAGGACGCCGATAAGAAGTATCATTACGTTTGCTAGAAATTTTACGAGACATAAATTTTACAGGACATGTGGATGTATATGTTTCTCTTTCTTTCGGTTGACAGATGAATATCGGAAATATTAAATCTTCTAACGTCGACTGAAGGCGCTAAAAGGCCCATTAACGGCAGTTCCTTTGTAGCGCTATTCATATATAAATAAGAAGAGAAGGACAAGGTGGATAGGTAGGTAGTAAGCTGTTCACGACGAAATCTTTAACGATGTAAAAGAAACACGAATTTGGGGAGGGTAACGGAAGGTTCAGGGCACCATCATGCCCTTGGGGTGGGCAACAACACTTAAAATGTGGAACATCCATCGAAAATCATCGGCATGAAAATTCGGAAGGCAATGGAGACAGCTGCGTTATAGAAACAATGTTTGTTTATACGACATGTCACCTAAAACTGAAACGACGTCACGATGATCTCTCCATTGGCAAAAGATTTCTGATTAGTTTTCTTCCCGAATCTCTGGGAGGGAACTGCCAAAGATTCAGTGACTAACGAAACGGCAACAATCTACAAGTCAGCCTTTGGAATGCAAGAAGCCTGACTGTGGTAGAGAAATCAGAAAGTCTGAAGACTCAGCCTACGTATAGTGGGGGCCAGTGATGTCAACTGGAAAGAAGATAAACCTTTCTAGTCAAGTGAATATAAAGTAAGCTCAACAGCAACAACAAATTGTGTACGAAGTGTAGGATACGGCATGGATAGTAAAGCAGAGAAGAGAAAGACGTCACAGTCAGAAGATCAAGGAAGAGAGAAAGAACGTGAGGATTCTGAAAGTGTTGTTTAATACATCCAGCGAGATGGCAGTTGAATAATTATGGGCGATTAGATGCCGGAGTAGAGGAAGGAATAGTAGACATGGATGGTAGGAAATGAGCATTTATTAGATGACGATCAGTTTGGCTTTAAGAAAGGTAAGGGCACCAGAGAGGCAGTACTGACTTCGCGCTTGTTAATGGAAGCAAGACTTAAGAAACCTTCATAGGATCCGTTGACCTAGAAAATACAGAGCAAGGCGGCGCAGCAGTTACCCACCGGACTCGCATTCGGGAGGACGACGCGTATGGCCATCCTGGTTTACGTTTTCCGTGATTTTCCTAAATCGCTTGAGGCAAATGCTCGGATGGTTCCTTAGAAAGGGCACGGCTGACTTCCTTCCCAATCCTTCCCTAATCCGATGGGACCGATGACCTTGCAGTTTGGTGCCCTTCTTTAGATCAACCAACCAACCAACCTAGAAAATCTGTTTGACATGTAAGCTGGTGCAAGATGTTCGAAAATAGGTGAAAGATACAGGAAAAGACGAATAATATGCAGGTAAAACCTGCCCGGTTAGCCATGCGGTCTAACGCATTGCTTTCTGGGCGGCAAGGCGTGCCGGTCCCCGGTACGAATCCGTCCGGCGGCTAAGTATCGGAGGTCCTGTGTGCAGGCCAGTCTGTGGCTGGTTTTTAAGCCGGTTTTCCATCTGCCTTGGTGAATGCGGATTGGTTCCCCTTATTCCGCCTCAGTTACACTATGTCGGCGATTGCTGCGCAAACACTTAGTCCACGTACGCATACATCATAATTACTCTACCACGCAAACATTGGGGCTGCACTCGTCTGGAGTGAGACGTTCCCGTGGGGGTCCACTGGGGGCTGAACTGCATAATAACCCTGGGTTCAGTGTGGAGCGGCGGTGGGGTGAGTGGTCTGCTGTAGCCTGTTGTGGGGTTGTGAACCACTGAGGGCTACGGCGGGGACGAAGCCTCTCTGTCGTTTCTAGGTCCCCGGTTCCATACAGTATGATGCAATGTACAGCTAGTAATAAATGTTCCTATCGGAGCAAAAAAAATGTTGAATATGCTCCTCTTTAGATGACGCTTACACAAAGTGGGAAACCAGTTTTCTCAATCCTCATTCCGCTTCCGTCACCAAAAATTTTTGCTTCGAACATATTCGCGCTTAACGCAGAACATTCCAAATCCTTTTACCCAATCTCTCTGTGCAGCTAAGACTTTTACTCAGAACCTCCCTCTCACGCCCACTATGTATACATGACTCTCTCCCGCTGTCTCCTTTTTCACCCACTGATTTACAACATATCCCACTGCTGCTGTCTCCTCTCTCAGTTAACTGTCTCATTTTACCGTTTTTCCCCTCTCTCACTGTCCCCACCATACCTCGGCAGCTCAAAATTTCTGGGGAGAGGGGGGTTGAACTTATTTTTCCCCTGTCTAAAATGCGCCCACCCCTGTACCTACGTGGTAAGGTTCGCTGGTCAGGGAGGGTACAAATCCTCCCACAAGTCCGTGTACATTCTCCACTCATCTGTATCTTTCATTTCATCTGTTTCTTCTCTCTCTTTGGCTCCCACTGCTATTGTCTTCATCCAGCTCTCTTTCTCTTTCACTGCCACTTTTTCTCTCGCACCATCACTGTCTCCTCTCTCCTTTTCTGTCTCACTGGCACTGTCTCCCTTCTCTTTCACCGTCACTGTCTTTCTGCCACTCCCTTTCAACGCAAAAAAGTGCGAATACATTAGCACGCAAAATGTTTGGTAGGAACGCAAAATAAGGACTGAGGCAACTGATTCGCCACTTTTCTGTCAGAGTCTTTTAAAGAGGAACATATTCCCTTTTTGTGCTCCGACAGAAGGATTATTCCTCTGGTTCCCTTCTTTTGCCTGCATATATAAAAAGAATTCTATAGGTCAGTTAAGTTTGACAGTCTATTTATGTAATTAGACATATTTATATACTTTGACACATATAAACAACAAACACAGAAGTGTTTGCTTCATATTTTTTTTGTGGATACTTGCCTCATTGACAGTAAGTCATCGAAACTTCGCGGCTTGTGATTTCGACCTTAAAAGAGTAAAAAGTTATTAGAAATATTTTACTGAATTGGCTGTCTTTCCTATTTTAATAATTTTTTACAGCCATTTTAAGTTGTTTTCAGGCATGTTAATTCCCTTTTAGACCATTTTGTGGCACTTCAGTACCACTTTGCACATATTCGTATAGGCAAAAAGTGCACACTAAGAGACAACGCATCGTAAAGATTTATTTGTGAAAAATGCTGGCTAGAAACGTAGTTCGATGGCTTCAGAACCCTTGCAATGACTCTAGACCCTGCAATGTGTTCACTGCATCAGTCAAAACTACATTTACATCTCAGACCGGATATTACGTGCATAAATACGCTAACTTTGAATCTCTGGATCTCGCTAACGGGTAATGACATAGAAAAACTATTCAATGTTCCCCCAGAACGTCATATTGAGAACACATTGTAAAAATCCACACAACTGGTGCTGTTGCTACCCAAAAGTCATCGTCTTTCGGGGTTTTCTCAGAACTGCCACAGGTAAACTCTAGACAACATCCAAAGCAAAAGAATCAACACATTTGCTCGACTTGCCTGGCCTAAATGGAGCGTGCAGTGTTTAAATTTTGACTCAGCACTGCAGGATAGCTACAGTATGCCCGTTCTTCCTATAGATACAGGAATGGTCGCTAGGCCAAGGACTACGCAAGACACTTGATCCCTTATCTTTGTGATCAATAGAATCCGAGATATTACCCCCAGAAAAATCGAATTTTCTCGTTTGGCTTTTTGGAATATATTGTTACCGTGAACTGTCGTTTATACATAGAAGAAGCAACGACCCAAATAAAAGAAACATTCTGATGCTGATGTTAAAATTCAGGGTGACACGGTATCAATTATAACATTTGTTGATGACGTTGTGAAAGTGAGGTAGAATTACACCTGTTGAATGGAACGAACAATCTAATGAAGGCACACTACGAACTGAGAGTAAACCGGAAGTCAAAATAACAGATGATTGACGAAACAAGTAGAACATAAAAAGACGGACTAGCACATTAAAAGAGGAAATTCCTGATCAAAAGAAATCTAATATCAAACACCGGCCTCCATTTCAGGAAGAAATTTCTTAGAATGTTCGTTTTTGGCAGTGATTCATGGATTCTACTAATACAGGGGAAAGAACAGAATCCGAGCGTTTTACATGCGGTGCTCTAAAAGAATGTTGAAAATTAAGTTCTCCACAGAACCCGAAATGAAAGAAACACATGGAAAACAAGAAAAAAAGGACAGGATGATAAGCCAAGTGCTGAAGCATCAGAGAATAGCTTCCACGTTAATATAGGTAGCAGCCGAGGGTAAAAACTATGACGAAGTCTTGGATATCAATAATCGCTTCAGCTGTATTTGGTCCTTTATAACTGTATCATTACCGGTTTCGTGGCGCTAAAACCCACATCATCAGGTGAACTCTGACGAAGATTTGAATATAACATCCGAGGATGGTAGGTGCAAGTACTAGACCAGGGGGTTGACACAGAAGTGGAATTTATAGCGGGCCATATGAAACAAGTCAGGTGGGTAACAAAAAAGTAAGAAGCGATTCTGAGCAAGCACAGAAAATCTAGATTTGTAAAGTCAACATCAACCCCAGTTTTCCCAAATGTGAAGACTGCACGTTAGCCACTACCACAAACCGCTCGTTAGAAAGCAAGTAACCAAAGCATCCGTTTGGCCAAGGCAAGTCATAAATGATCAGACTGTAGACCTATACTCTGTTACAAAAGTGGTCGAGCATTAAGGTACACAGACGTATTCAAATGGGCGTGAAGAAAAACTGAAATGAGCGGAGTACAGCTTACAAGAAAATGAAATGAAACTCCCAAATAACGATAACTCTCTGAGCCGAAACATAAGAGCATTAGCAAAAATAAAAATAGTTAATTACATTTTTTGCATTACACAGCCAATGCTTTAGCAATTGGTATGACTTAAAGACATTTAGATAAATGTAAACCTGTGACGAAGGAAGCTGGGATATTTTTGTTTTAATAACCATCACTAAAGCAGCTGTTACATAACAACTGTTTGCCCATCTTAACCATACTATAAATGAGGTCAGTTTCACAGACTCATTTCACTTTATCACTAAGGCATCATCTGTTGTAACTACATACACATTATGCGTATGTAAGATGTTTTTACATTTTGATTCCTAGAGAGTTAAAAACAATGCCGTTACCATAACACACATGTAAACCAAATAAATGCACAACAAGAGAGTACTCAGTAAAAACTAAGCGCACATACAATGCAATTTGTTTGAAATAAGACAGAATTAAAATGATGGCCAAAACAACCAATTGTAGTTGTAGAAAAAGTATACTTACTGAAGTTTTGAACTAATTACCATTAACATACGTGAGTATAATCTGTATTTTCATAAAAGAGAAAGGCTGGCCCTCAGCTTTAAAGAATATAACACCAGATCTAATTTTGTGCTTAGTTTTATGTATGTAATTGATTTTCTAATTTATTTTGACAATTCCTAGATAATATCTTTCATTATAGGGCGAAAACAGTAATTGTTTCGAAACTTAACTTCTATTGTTGACATATAAACAAATATAAAATTTGTACTAATTATAAACACTTGGAAGACGAAATACTAGTAATCTTATAGTAGTTATTTGACTATATTCGAAAACGCGTTAGCAAAGTCAGCCCTTAATTAATTCCAGAGTAATTAACAATTTTGTCAAAAGTATTGTTTATGTAACTATATTTGTTAATTTCAAGATGTAAACAAATAATTCGGCCTAACTCTTGCAATAGAAGAAACTGCAATTTTCGATGCATTCAGTTAATTTAATGTGTTAAGTTTTAATTATAATTTCTGTAAATATAACTTTGAACAATGTGTTGTTTCAGTATCTATTATTGTGAGGATATATAAGGGCTTATTTTTGGTCACGAGACAGTCAGTCCAAGGCCGAATTTCAGACGAGGAATCTGTGTTGCTTAGAACGACAACAAAGCATCAAATCAACAGTGAAATAAATGTGACACCAACAGGCCGTGTGTTAAAACACTGACAGTGTCTGCTCCATACGTACCTTTTTATTCTTCAAGAACTGTGAACTTTGTGGTTAGGCTTTTACTGCTCGTAGATGTTCAACAAGAGGTGGAGGTTTGACTGCTATCTATTAATGAGGCTTATCGAAAGTTAAACAATAGTGCACTGGCCATACTAATGTGTATATTGGGGAGGGGGGGGGGGGGGGGTTGTGAAGAGTGACAGAAAAGACAGTGAAACGCAACTGAGCATCTGTCGGGTATTTTATTTGCCGTAGTCAGTGTCCAAATTATAAATCCCATTTTTCAGCCAGTGTAGCAACGCAGTACGTCAACACCGCGGACAACAAACGAAGAAATAAATAAAGCAGGTGGAACCGCCACAAACTTTGACAAATTATGGTAGCAGCGAACAGTGCAATTGGAATACGGATGTCAGCTTAAATGAACTTGTAAAAATCTGTAATACCAGGTGTAATAACTCTCAGAATCTACAGATATTTGCTAAAGCTTACATGTGACCAATGTTCCCGAATCGGAGGACGACGGTTCAATCCCGCGTCCGGCCATCCTGATTTAGGTTTTCCGTGATTTCCCTAAATCGCTCCAGGCAAATGCTAGGATCGTTCCTTTCAAAGGGCACGGCCGACTTCCTTCCCCATCCTTCCCTAATCCGATGAGACCGATGACCTCGCTGTTTGGTCTCTTCCCCCAAAACAACCCAACCCGAATCGGACTTTAACCGGAATACCTGCCTTTAGCAAGCAGTACGCTGTTAACTGAGTACAGAGCAAGAAATTTCTCTCATTTACATAAGTAATTTTGACATAGCACCGATGACAGTATGATTTGGATTTATTTGGGACACCCTTTAGTAAACTCTAGCCAACAACGATGTCTTTCAGTATCAGGTGGATTGATGTATTAAGCTTACAAATATTACATACGATAATCCATACCTAGCAGTCGTATATCTGAAAATTTTGGTAGACCAGTTAGCTTCTGCCACATGAGCATACAGAAAAAGGAGCATGTACGACAGACACAGCTCTGCTTAACGAAGGTTATACCTGGGTCCTGCTGTGTCTTATGGAAATCACTTACGTACCATCAGTTCAAGTGAAAAAATTTAGTGATTATAAACAACTAACAGTAAACGATATTTTGTGTTCAGCGTTGAAGGTTATTAAAATTCAATGATCAGGTATGGATTTACCGCGACTAACCAATGAAACAGCATTATAAAATAATGAAACTTATTGAAAGAAGTAACACGAATGAAATATGTGAAGATATTTATAGCTTATAATTACATAGAACATAGAAATATGAAAAAGGAGACACTCAAATGTTTTTGAAGTGATTCACCTAAAACTAAGAAATCAGATTACGGAAACATTTGACGCAGTTTTGAATGATGGTCGAAATCATGTGCAGCAAGCGACCTAAAGAGATCACTGAGTGAAATTTCATCAGACAAATATGTTATAGACCTCTGCAAAATTGTGAGATTCTAAGTTAAGCAATGAACACTAAATTCTCAATCGAACCTCATTTGTTACACATGATTTCGAGCATCATTCAAACAAGCGTCAAATATTTCTATAACCCTCTTTATTTCTTAATTTTAGACAAATCATTTCAGAAGATAGCTCACCGTTCTTTTCCCAAAATTTTTTAAATTTTAGTTTTGCTCTGAAAGCGTGAAATATATATGTATACATCGATGGGTAATCTATTATTATTAAATGTATATAGATCAAGAGAAAGCAGGCGAGTTTCTTTTTATGTTGTGGTTTGATAAATCAAAACATTTCACTTGCATGGCTAGTATTAGCTGTTTGTGAATCAGTTTCCCTTTTATCAATAAGTAAGTTTTTCTTAATTATGCTGATAAAATTGAAGAAATTTAATTTTTTTGAACTGGATCTCGAACTGGTGAATTTGGTACCCGATTGTCCATTTTCCCCACTATGTTTGGTTATGAAAATGCGAACCAAAATCCATTGTATAATTTCTAGGGAGTCTTGTTTTTGCTCTTTTCAAATGTTGGACAAGAAACAAGTTTTGGCGCATTGATTAAACCTCCAAGGAAGAATAACGGAGAAAAGCATCCAACACATGCTTAACTTTGGCAGCGAACTGAAGTACTGATATCTTCCCATCAAGAAACAAGCATGTATAGTCCAAAGACATAATACAACATACACAGCCAATTACAAGAGCTATTTAACGTAGGAAACATACAAAGTACCTATCAGAACTATAGAAGGTCACAGCGACACATAGATGCAAGAACACAAATTTACGTGTAGCGTGGGAAACAAGACTTACTTACAACGTTTAATACGAGTATAAAAAACACCGGAAAAAACTATCAAGCTCCTAAAATAAATGTGGAATCTGAGAAACGACAGTATCACTTCACTCATAGTCGATAAAAAGAAAATACAAAAATTCACAACGAATCTTTAGGGTTTAGAAAAAAAATGGCGGCGCACACTGACGTGTGCTGCCAAGAAGTTAGGCATGAACCGCAAATTATGAAAAGAATTTCAGCTTGCGAGGAATCATGTACAAACGAAATGAATCTGCGTTGCTGGAGAAGTTGTGTGTCTTTTGAGGAAACCACTAAATAGTTACAAATTAACCAATACATCAGTTACGAATGTGTTTCTGCTTCGGAAGAAACTCAACAGAAAATTTTGCACACTTTATTTTACTCAAACTGAATAAAAACGAAGATTAACAGAGTACTTCGAGGGAGTTCAAAGAAGGGCAGCACGTTTTGTATTATCGAGAAATCTGAGAGGGAATGTCACAGATACAAGGTTTGCGGTGGACATTATTAAAACAAAAGCTTTTCTCGGAACCGCGGGGTTTCTCACGAAATTTCAGACACTAACTTTCAGCTCTGGATGCAGAAATATTTTGTTGATGCCGACCTACATAGGGAGAAACGATCATCATAATAAAGTAAAGGGAATCAGAGCTCGCACGGAAAGATCTAGGTGTTCGTTTTTGCCGCGCTCTGTTCGAAAGCGGAATAATAGAGAATTATTATGAAGGTGGCTAGATGAATCCTCTGTCAGGCACTTAAGAGTGATTTGCAGAGTATCCGTGCAGATGTAGATGTAGGATTACAGTCATCATAAATGACAGCCACATGCTTGACCGTTGGTTTTCCGCAAAATATTCGCATCCTCAACGGGCATTTTGTTCGAGAATAATTCACTGAACTTCGACAGTATTTCATTTTTATATGTGGATATAGCTGATCTATATGTAATATTGTCTTGAACCTGTTCATCTTTTCTGCGCAAATAAAATAAAAGATTATTTTGTGCAGCTTTGTGATTTAATGTTTGTATTTTGGAAAAAAATCGGACGGTTCTCCTGACTAATGGAATCGAATCACTTTAGTTAGTGGTTTTAGTTCATAAATACGTAATGATTTCCAGTACAAAAATCAAGAAAGTGTGGGAATCCCCCAGAAGTCGCGACGCTGAGTCGCGGAATTTACGGAGATCACAAACATCTACATATTTCTTAATTGTCGCTGTTAAAGGTTTGACATATGCAGCTTGTTAGTTGACGCGAAAGCAAGGACAGCGCACGATCGGCAAAGCAGTCCGAATAACCTGGATTTACAAGACGTTAGAGCAGGGAAGATACAGATCCGTACCTTTCTGCGACATGGCCAGAGCGCTGCCAGGCGGCATAGCAAGAGATATAGGCGAAGATGTTACTAGCAGATGGCGTGCCTGCGACAACAAACCATGATTCTCGTTAGCTGATAGCCACCTACCTCCAACGACGGTGAATCGTGGTAAAAATAGGCCAAAGATGAAACGAATATGTCAAAAGCAAAAATCTTTCAGGGATCAGTTTTTTTCCTCAGCACTCGTCGATATTTGCTGAAGACACCCCGATCCACTACAGTACACTCTTTGCACAGTTTTCAGGCGGTACTGTGTCTGTCACGAGTGGACGGCACCATGCTGCGAACGTTCGAACACTGAAGACTCAACTGGCAGAAAGAGAAAGATAATACAGCAAAACTAAGGTTCAATTCAGTCCTAAAATCCTGTCTTTCTCGATTTTACCACCAAAATTCCAAAGATTGGAACATGACTTCAACTATAAAGCCATCAAATACAAACAGCGTGGCAATTTTGACTTGAAACGTAATGTCAGATACCACGCCCAAGACAAACCACAGTGGTCTATGGGTACGGTGAAATCGCTGATACCCTTCCTCCTCAGCTGAGAACTGGACATTAATACGAAAGTGCGTCTCAATAAAGTGAGAGTATTATCTGCGGTCGTGTATATTTCAAATGGTTCTGAGCACTATGGGACTTAACTGCTCAGGTCATCACTCCCATAGAACCTAGAACTACTTAAACCTAACTAACCTAAGGACATCACACACATCCATGCCCGAGGCAGGATTCAAACCTGCGACCTTAGTGGTCGCGCGGTTCCAGACTGTACCGTCTAGAACCGCTTGGCCACTCTGGCTGGCGGTCGTGTATAGTATCTTATCTCCGAGCTTAACAAGTGGTCTAGGGGTAGCATCTTTGATTCATAATCAAAACGTCTTCGGTCCCGGGTTCGATCCCCACCACTGCCTAAATTTTGATAAATAATCAGCATTGGCGGCCGAAGACTTCCGGCATAAGAAGTCAGCCTCATTCTGCCAACGGCCTTGTCAAAGAGGGAGGTGGAGCGGATAGAGGTTCAGGGCACTCTCTTGTCCATGGGTGGGAAATTGCCCCTAAAGGCGAAAGAATCAGCAATGATCAACGACATGAGGATGCAGAAGGCAATGGAGACAACTGCATTAAAGACACGTAACGTGTATCCACAGGACATGTGGCCTGTAATTGAAGAAGTGTCATGATGATCTCTCCATTCGCAAAAGATTTCGGAATAGTCCCCCATTCGGATCTCCGGGAGGGGACTGCCAAGGGGGAGGTTACAATGAGAAAAAGATTGAATAATCTACGAAAGGATAACGTTCTACGAGTCGGGGCGTGGAATGTCAGAAGCTTGAACGTGGTAGGGAAATTAGAAAATCTGAAAAGGGAAATGCAAAAGCTCAATCTAGATATAGTAGGGGTCAGTGAAGTGA
Source organism: Schistocerca serialis cubense (assembly GCF_023864345.2). NCBI lineage: Eukaryota > Metazoa > Arthropoda > Insecta > Orthoptera > Acrididae > Schistocerca > Schistocerca serialis. The sequence continues at coordinate 327,451,824 of NC_064641.1, read as the reverse complement.
AGTGGAAGGAAGACAAGGAATTATGGTCAGATGAGTATCGGGTAATATCAACAGCAGCAGAAAATGGTATAACAGGTGTAGGATTCGTTATGAATAGGAAGGTAGGGCAGAGGGTGTGTTACTGTGAACAGTTCAGTGACCGGGTTGTTCTAATCAGAATCGACAGCAGACCAACACCGACAACGATCGTTCAGGTATACATGCCGACGTCGCAAGCTGAAGATGAACAGATAGAGAAAGTGTATGAGGATATTGAAAGGGTAATGCAGTATGTAAAGGGGGACGAAAATCTAACAGTCATGGGCGACTGAAATGCAGTTGTAGGGGAAGGGGTAGAAGAAAAGGTTACAGGAGAATATGGGCTTGGGACAAGGAATGAAAGAGGAGAAAGACTAATTGAGTTCTGTAACAAGTTTCAGCTAGTAATAGCGAATACCCTGTTCAAGAATCACGAGAGGGGGAGGTATACTTGGAAAAGGCCGGGAGATACGGGAAGATTTCAATTAGATTACATCATGGTCAGATAGAGATACCGAAATCAGATACTGGATTGTAAGGCGTACCCAGGAGCAGATATAGACTCAGATCACAATATAGTAGTATTGAAGAGTAGGCTGAAGTTCAAGACATTAGTCAGGAAGAATCAATACGCAAAGAAGTGGGATACGGAAGTACTAAGGAATGACGAGATACGTTTGTAGTTCTCTAATGCTATAGATACAGCAATAAGGAATAGCGCAGTAGGCAGTACAGTTGAAGAGGAATGGACATCTCTAAAAAGGGCCGTCACAGAAGTTGGGAAGGAAAACATGGGTACAAAGAAGGTAGCTGCGAAGAAACCATGGGTAACAGAAGAAATACTTCAGTTGATTGATGAAAGGAGGAAGTAGAAACATGTTCCGGGAAAATCAGGAATACAGAAATACAAGTCGCTGAGGAATGAAATAAATAGGAAGTGCAGGGAAGCTAAGACGAACTGGCTGCAGGAAAAATATGAAGACATCGAAAAAGATATGATTGTCGGAAGGACAGACTCAGCATACAGGAAAGTCAAAACAACCTTTTGTGACATTACAAGCAACGGTGGTAACATTAAGAGTGCAACGGGAATTCCACTGTTAAATGCAGAGGAGAGAGCAGTTAGGTGGAAAGAATATATTGAAAGCCTCTATGAGGGTGAAGATTTGTCTGAGGTGATAGAAGAAGAAACAGGAGTCGATTTAGAAGAGATAGGGGATCCAGTATTAGAATCGGAATTTAAAAGAGCTTTGGAGGACTTGCGGTCAAATAAGGCAGAAGGGATGGATAACATTCCATCAGAATTTCTAAAATCATTGGGGGAAGTGGCAACAAAACGACTATTCACGTTGGTGTGTAGAATATATGAGTCTGGTGATATACCATCTGACTTTCGGAGAAGCATCATCCACACAATTCCGAAGACGGCAAGAGCTGACAAGTGCGAGAATTATCGCACAATCAGCTTAACAGCTCATGCATCGAAGCTGCTTACAAGAATAATATACAGAAGACTGGAAAAGAAAATTGAGAATGCGCTAGGTGACGATCAGTTTGACTTTAGGAGGAGGAGGAGGATATTAGTGTTTAACATCCCGTCGACAACGAGGTCATTAGAGACGGAGGGCAAGCTCGGGTGACGGAAGGATGGGGAAGGAAATCGGCCGTGCCCTTCCAAAGGAACCATCCCGGCATTTGCCTGAAGCGATTTAGGGAAATCACGGAAAACCTAAATCAGGATGGCCGGAGACGGGATTGAACCGTAGTCCTCCCGAATGCGAGTCCAGTGTGCTAACCACTGCGCCACCTCGCTCGGTTTTGGCTTTAGGAAAAGTAAAGGGACGAGAGAGGCAATTCTGACGTTACGGCTAATAATGGAAGCATGGCTAAAGAAAAATCAAGACACTTTCATAGGATTTGTCGACCTGGAAAAAGCGTTCGACAGTATAAAATGGTGCAAGCTGTTCGAGATTCTGAAAAAAGTAGGGGTAAGCTATAGGGAGAGACGGGTCATATACAATTTGTACAACAACCAAGGGGGAATAATAAGAGTGGACGATCAAGAACGAAGTGCTCGTATTAAGAAGGGTGTAAGACAAGGCTGTAGCCTTTCGCCTCTACTCTTCAATCTGTACATCGAGGAAGCAATGACGGAAATAAAAGAAAGTTCAGGAGTGGAATTAAAATACAAGTTGAAGAAAGGATATCAATGATACGATTCGCTGATGACATTGCAATCCTGAGTGAAAGTGAAGAAGAATTAAATGATCTGCTGAACCGAATGAACAGTCTAATGAGTACACAGTATGGTTTGAGAGTAAATCGGAGAAAGACGAAGGTAATGAGAAGTAGTAGAAACGAGAACAGCGAGAAACTTAACATCAGGATTGATGGTCACGAAGTCAATGAAGTTAAGGAATTCTGCTACCTAGGCAGTAAAATAACCAATGAGGGACGGAGCAAGGAGGACATCAAAAGCAGACTCGCTATGGCAAAAAAGGCATTTCTGGCCAAGAGAAGTCTACTAATAGCAAATACCGGCCTTAATTTGAGGAAGAAATTTCTGAGGATGTACGTCTGGAGTACAGCATTGTATGGTAGTGAAACATGGACTGTGGGAAAACCGGAACAGAAGAGAATCGAAGCATTTGAGATGTGGTGCTATAGACGAATGTTGAAAATTAGGCGGACTGATAAGGTAAGGAATGAGGTGGTTCTACGCAGAATCGGAGAGGAAAGGAATATGTGGAAAACACTGATAAGGAGAAGGGACAGGATGATAGGGCGTCTGCTAAGACATGAGGGAATGACTTCCATGGTACTAGAGGGAACTGTAGAGGGCAAAAACTGTAGAGGGAGACAGAGATTGGAATACGTCAAGCAAATAATTGAGGACGTAGGTTGCAAGTGCTGAGATGAAGAGGTTAGCACAGGAAAGCAATTCGTGGCGGGCCGCATCAAACCAGTCAGTAGACTGATGACCAAAAAAAAAAAAAAAAGAAAAACCAGTTACGTGAGTTACGTGTCAGTCAGGTCGCAAAAAACAGCAGATACATATGGAGAACTAAATATTAGGAATTTATGGGACCTAATCACGGGAAAATTACGGCAGATCCATGATAAAATTGACAACATACGAGACATCACAAGTCACTGAAGCAGGCACAACAGTTCCTCGAGCAGGCCACACTTTTACAGTAGCAAGTTCATTAACTGACTGAATTATAATTGTCTCATCTTCTATTTTACACAGTAATTCCAACTACAATATCGGGAGAGGTAGAAGTCCTCACGTGGCCCATGGAAGACCCGTCCAACCGAATGAACAAATAATGGAATCCTACCAACTACCCAGTAAAGCAAAAGCGCAAAAGAGTGGAGGGACTTCAAGGCCATACGAAGAAAACAAAAGTAAACAAATGTCAACGGCGACAGCTGGGTGAACTGTAGCTCAGAAGTAAAGACTGAACATCACACTAGCGTAGGAGGTATGCGTATCGGAAGCTGCACCACTGACTCCAATGGGACATTTTACTGTACAAAACTCTTACTGCTCACAGTACCTGTTCGGCGAGAAGTGAGTGGCCGATGTGAATAACCGCTTACAACAACAGCCAGCGAGCGGGTTAGCGCTTCGGCCACTGCAGACCAGCGCGCGAGCGCGCGCACACACACACACACACACACGCGCGCGCGCATTTATCTCCACGTGACCTCTCCTGTTCCGCTACAACTGGGTACAAGCGATAAGACCCTGGACTCCGCTCAAGGCAAACATATCACGAGGAGTGTTATTTGCCATAAATACGTGCACGGTTCAGCCACATTATCAGTTCGGACTAAGTAATTTCGTTTCTTATTTTCAAGCCGACTGCTTCTCAGTGTTACATTTCAGAAATACTACATCCAAAATTAAGTAAAAATAAATAAAACTCCATGGTTTTCTAGGATATTGGTCTGCTGTCTGATCGCTACTTCAATCTCCGGACTGGAAGGTAGATACTTAGAGAAATTTTAGCAGTACGCTGCTATGTAAAATTTTACCTGGAATATATGCGTGTACCATATGGAACTCGAAACCGACCAAAAGATTTGCGCTTGGGTCCTTCTAGCGTTATCCTCAGTTGCAGATTCCTCATTCGTCCCATCAAAACTTGTGCCAAGCCTTACTTATCTCCATTTTTTCTAAAATTAAATTCCTTGAAACAGAAAAAGGGAAACATGTGCCTTTTGCATGCAACTACCTTCATCAGCTCGCGTACTACATCAAGGCATCTATTTAAGACATTTTGCCTTTAGTACCTTCGAGCGCAATACTTTAACCATAAAGCCAGTCCAAGTACGCGATATCCTCTCCTGATACTCAGTTTCGAACCCTGAAATGGATCGCACCATGCATAACTACCTCTACTACCAGCTACAGCAAACAATACTAAATCTTAGCTCCAACACAACCTATCCTTCCGTTTCTTCTTCCTTCTGTCTACCTATCTTCAACTAATATTTGTTGCCTCTGCCGGTTTTTCAAGGACAAATCACAGGAAACTTTTTCATTTCCATGATCAACATAGTCGTTTCCATACAAAGCTAGCACAGCATAAAAAGACCAACATCGACATCTAATGCATTACAAAACAACTAGTAAATTCATCTGTCAGTTCTAAATTTATACTGTCAAATCTACGCAGTGTTTAAAACCACAATAACAACTTTATTTGTTTTGCATTGCACAAAGTTTGTAAAGTGGGTTTCATTTTCGATTCAAGAGAGGTTTTTGTGCTCTGAAAGCCCACCTCCTTGCCTCCTTGGACTGAGCTCAAGTAAAAAAAAAAAAAAACTGCACGCCCCTACAGCTTACAGAAACGGGGACATAAGGGTTAGGAATGGGTTCTAGAAGTTTCTTATAGTGTTAAATGTTACTTACAAACATCTGAGGTATACAGTCATTTGCTGGTTATGGCTTTCTACAACAACTGAAATACTGGTATGGCTGTCCGTGTTGGGAAATTCAAGAGAAGGATCAACTAGCGTCCCGAAGGCCCACAATACGAACTATTAAAATTCAGTTAATTGCAGTAATTATGTTCTCGAGATGGTGCGTTCGCAGTGCCTATTAATCCAGTGCGAGGGCTGAAATACTATACCATTTCAGCTTAACATGTACAGCTGTTATGACGTCAAGTGACTTATGTTCAGTGCACGGTTCCTACATCGGAGACAGTGCGGTGTTTTCCGTCATCGGATTTACTTCTTCAGTTATTCCCCATGGAACACGGTGTTTATGTTCGCTTATTACCATTAAAGAAATGTATGATCGCTCTACTTTTCATTTAATTGTCTCAATCTTTCCTGTGATTCCTACAGGTAATTATGATATGAGAGTACATAATTAGGCCATCTACACCCACATCTACATGATTATTCTGTAATTCAGAATTAACTACTGGTCAAAGGGTTCATCGAACTAGCTTCAAGCTATATCTCTCCCTTTCACTATCGAAACAGCGCGGGAAAAGCGAACATCTAAATCTTTCCGTGCGAGTTTTGATCTCTCTTATTGTACTATGATGATTATTTCTTCTTATGTAGGTGGATGGCAACAAAATAATTTTACCCTCTACGGAGAAAGTTGGCGATTGAAATTTCATGAGAAGATCCTGCCACAACGAAAAATGCTTTTGTTTTAATGATGGCCACGCGAATTCGCGTGGCACTCTCTCCCGTCTTTCGTGATAATAGAAAACGATCTGCCTTTCTTTGACCTCTTTCGATGTCCTCTGCCAAACCTACCTGATGCGGATTCCTCACTACGCAGCAGTATCCAAGAGGAGAGCGGACAAGCGTAGTGTAAGCAGCCTCTTTAGTGGACCTGTTGCTTTTTCCGTTCTGCCAATAAATCACAATCTGAGGTTTGCTTTCGCCACAACATCAACTATGTGATTAGTCCAATTTAAGTTATTCGTAATCACAGTTCCTTGGTAGTTAGCTCTATTGACAGCTTTTATATTTGTGTAATTTATATTGTAACCGAAATTTGACAGATTCCTTTTAGTACTAATGTGGATGACTTAACGATTTCATTATTTACAGTCAATTGCCACCAACCGATGATCTTCATTAGAGACAATTTTGTTTTGCTTTTCCTGGATGTTTATCCTTGAATATGAGCCTCCTGCGACTGATATATTAATCCACCACCGACGTGGCGCAGTATCCGACCTTTCCTGACTCGTACGCCCTTTATGAAGAATTTATCTAGGTTCTTAACTCACTGAATATTATTAAAAATAAAATTTATGTTCTGTACGTACAGTAGAGTAAAGCGACAGCTTATTTTCTCGAATCAGAAAAAGCTGATGCCAATAAAATGCTGATTGCGACGTGAAATCTATGTAGAGAATAGCTTTTTAAGGCTTTTTCATGTAGACGTGTTGCGTGTATTTCATCTATTGGAAAAGATTGTCTTCAATACCTATTTTCCGAACATTTCATGGCGTTTTGTGAGGCTCTAACTGGGCGATTGCTTTCAGCGCTCCTGCATGTCTCATCCATGGGACTGCGAAATACATTTGCACCCTTCGGAAACCTGTGGCTCGTGCCTCCCCGTCAGCCGTCCCCTTCTCACACCCTTCTTAAGGAGCAGTGATAACTGTTTGAAACAGGAATATCAAAACGTGTTATGACCTTTTGGGAATAATAGATTATTGTAAAAAAAAATTAAAAAAAAGGAGTTTACTCAGGTGGAGCCACTACCACTAGGTATGAAAAAGTTTGTGCTGTCCTTTCCTAGGAAATTTTTCATCGAATTACTCTAACTTTTTTCCTATGGCTACCACTTACATTACGAGCTAATACTGACTTGTAGCTCGTCTCAGCCGCTTTTGTCTCGAACTGGTTGCTGACAAAGTGGTAGATGAATAAAGAATTGCGTATTTTAGTGATTTTATCTGCAGAAGCGAAACTATGATCAACATCTAAATCTGTACTTGTGTGTGACGGGAAATAGTCTGGCCTATACATTGTGTAAGTTCTCCCCTCTTCACATTCAATTTGTGAACATTACGCGGAAGGAAAGACTGTCGGTCCCCCTTCGCATGCGTTATAATTCCTATAATGTCGGCGTCGCCGTTGTTAGGCGACGTGTATAGTCGAGGCTGCAATATTTTCTCCACTGCTGGTGGAAAGTGACTTCCCTTAATTCTGTGAGTAAAGCTTTCCACGATGAGTAGCATCTACGTTGTAGCTTCTTCTTCCACTGCAGGTCATTGAACATATCAACTACGCTCTGCCGCTGACTCTACAAACTTATGATGAGTCGCACATTAGTCTTTGAATCTATTCTATTAGTTCCTTTAAACCATCTCCGTAACAATACTCAAGAACTTTACGTACGAGGGTTAAGAGACCTATTACACGCGTCAGTTACACTTTCTTATGATTCCTTCAGTCGATCTGCGTCTGCATGTATTTTCATCACGACTAAGTCCTGCACATATCTTCATCACGATGATATTTTGTGTACTATAATGCAGTGCCTGTGTTATCAAGACATGCAAAGTTCCTTCTGACATCCATTCATGAACCTGCTCAACGGGGAGGTCCCAACTATGGGACGGGTTGGATTAAAATGCTCCCTAAGTAGTTAGTAAAAGTGGAGTGGTATTTGACATGACGTCTCATTATGTGGTGTCGTGTCAGCAAAAACGTCCAAAAATAGATCCCGTTCTTGGGGCCAGTTTGGAAAAGATAAAGGACGGTCATACCCATGTAACCACATACATCAAAAATGGCTCTGAGCACTATGCGACTTAACTTCTGAGGTCATCAGTCGCCTATAACTTAGAACTAATTAAACCTAACTAACCTTAGGACATCATACACATCCATGCTTGAGGTAGGATTCGAACCTGCGACCGTAGCGGTCCTCGGCTGCAGACTGTAGCGCCCAAAACCGCACGGCCACTCACGCCGGCCCATATACGTCTTTGAAGGTGAAAAATACATCTCGTCCCGATAGAAGAGCATTTTGGGGACAATCATGGCCATTGGCAGCCGGGAGAAGGAACCATACGTCTACAGCCACGGCACAGAGGTTTGTCCTTGTCGTCCACATTACACCTCTGGCAGATTGGGGCTGGAAGCGGGAGCGGGGGGTGTGTCTGCCAAGAGGACGGCATCGAGTTTGTATCGCGTCGGTTATTTACCGGTGATGACGATGTACCAGGTATATGGTTGATGAACTGAGCGCCACACCGCTGGCCACTCAATTTCTGAGTGACTTCCTTCGACAGCGTTTCAGGGGTGATTCCGCATTAACAGCTGATTAGGATCTGAAATTATCAGCAATGATCAACGGTATGAGGATGCAGAAGGCAATGGAAACAACTGCATTAAAGACACATACTGTGTATCCATAGTACATGTGGCCTGTAGTTGAAAATAATGTCATAATGACCTTTTCATTGGCAAAAGATTCCAGAATAGTCCTCCATTCGGATCTCCGGTAGGGGGCGATGGTCATGAGAAAAAGGTTGAATAAGCAACGGAAGGGTACCGTGCTACGAGTCAGGCCGTGGAATGCCAGAATCTTGAATCTGGTAGGGAAGCTAGAAAGTCTGCAAAGGGAAATGCAAAGGCTCAGTCTGGATATGGTAGGAATGAATTAAGTGAAATGGAAAGAAGACAAGGATTTATGGTCAGATGAGTGTAGGGTGATATCAACAGCAGCAGAAAATGGTATAACGGGAGTAGAATTCGTTATGAATAGGAAGGTAGGGTGACAATGTGATACTGTAAACATTTCAGTGATAGCGTTGTTCTTATCAGAATCGACAGCAAACTAACACCGGTAACTATGCAAAGTGAAGATGAAAAGATAGAGAAAGTATATGAGGATACTGAAGGGGGGATACACTAAGTAAAGGAAGATGAAAACCTAATAGTCGTGCGACTGGAATGCAGTTGTAGGGGAAGGAGTAGAAGAAAAGATTACAGGAGAAAATTGGCTTGGTACAAGGAACTAATTCAGTTCTACAATAAATTTCTAGTAATAGCGAATACTCTGTTAAAGAACCACAAGAGTAGGAGATATACTTGGAAAAGGCTGGGAGATACAGGAAGATTTCTATTAGATTAAATCGTGGTCAAGCAGAGATTCCGAAATCAGATACTGTATTGTAAGACGTACCCAGGCGCAGATATAGACTCAGATCACAATGTTACAATTAGTCAGGAAGAATCAATACGCAAAGAAACGGATACGGAAGTACTAAGGAATGCCGAAGTACGCTTGAAGATCTCTAAGTCTATAAGTACAGCAATAAGGAATAGCTCAGTAGGCAGTAAAATGGGCAATCACAGAAGCTGGAAAGAAAAACTTAGGTACAAAGATGGTAACAGCGAAGAAATCATGGATAACAAAAGAAATACTTCATTTGATCCATGATAGAAAAAAGTGCAAAAATGTTCACGGAAATTCATAAATACAGAAATTTAAGTCGCTGAAGAATAAAATAAATAGGAAGTGCTGGGAAGCTAAGACGAAATTCCTGCATGAAAAACGTCAATAAACTGAAAAAGAAATTATTGTCGGGAGGATTGAATCAGCATGTAGGAAAGTCAAAACAACCTTCGGTGAAATTAGGAGCAAAGGTGGTAACATTAAGTGTACAAGGGGAATTTCACTGTTTAATATAGAGAGGAAAGCGAATAGACGGAAAGAGTACATTGAAGGCCTCAATGAGGGGGAAGATTTTTCTGCTGTGATTGAAGAAAAAGCAGGAGTCGATTTAGGAGAGATAGAGTGTAAGGTATTAGACTCAGAATTTAAGAGAGCTTTGGAGGATTTAAAAATCAAGCAAAGTAGAAGATATATATATCATTGCATCAGAATTTCTAAAATCATTGGGGAAAGTGGCAGCAAATTGACTATTCAAGTTGAAAATTATTAGTTACATTATGCTTTGTAAAATCACAAAACTATGTTGGAATTTTTTATTTTCCTTGATTGACAATAGTTACCTTTTAAAATACATTCAGTAATGAGTCAAAACGGCACACCTAGGATTTGTCCCGGTGCGAAAACTTTCGGGTAAAGTCTGGCGCCGGCGGGCCAGCGCTGCTGCCGCGGCGGCATCGAAAGGACTGGAGCAGAAACGCCTGGAACCCTTCGCCTCGCGTCGCCTTGACGCTTCGAGACATTACGACGCCGCGGATATATAAAGCCCACCCTGCTGTCGCAGTCATTCAGTGTGGATAGTTCCGTTCAGTGCATGCTGCAGACTTGTTTAGTGTTCTGACTATAGTGTCTATTTTATATAACTATATTTTATTCGTTTACTTTAGTCTCTTAGTGTATTGTGAATTAAGTTTGCAATGGATAAATTTGTTACTAATAAGGCGCGCCTGGAAATTGATGATACTGCAAGTCAACCTCCAACAATTACTGTGTCATCAATTGCTTCATCGTCTTCAGGAGAGAACCGTTCACAGCCCAAACTGCAGAATCTAGTAAGGGAAGATCATTTCAGAAGTCTTGGTTGATCAAGTATACATGGCTAGAATATGAAGCATCTACTTAAAAAGTTTCTTGCAGAACCTGCAAAGAGGCAGGTGCTAAATATCTATTAGAATTTTCTTCAAAAAAAGAAGATGCATTTACTTCCGTAGAATTTTCTAATTGGAAAAAGGCTTTGGAAAAATTCCGTCTTCAAGAAAATCCGTTTATGCATAAAGAAGGTGTTCTGAAATTAAATTCTATCACTAACCGAAGTGTGGCCTCCCACTTAGCTCTTGAGACAATTTCAACTGCCGTGCAATTCTTATGCCGATAAGAACTAGCAATTACAAGGCACAAAGTGTAAACTCAATTTTATTTCAGTTGTTGGAACTCCGAAAGAATGACATAGCTGAGTTTAAAGATTGTTTAGGGCGTTCGGGGTATAAGTGGGCGTCACATGATATTCAAGATGAGATCACTGATCTACTAGGAAAGTCTGTGTTGAGAAAGGTATTGGCTTCAATCAAGAAGACAACATTTGTACACTACTGGCCATTAAAATTGCTACACCACGAAGATGACGTGCTACAGACGCGAAATTTAACCGACAGGAAGAAGATGCTGTGATATGCAGATGATTAGCTTTTCAGAGCATTCACACAAGGTTGGCACCGGTGGTGACACTTACGACGGGCTGACAACCGATTTCTCATACACAAACAGCAGTTGACTTGCGTTGCTTGGTGAAACGTTGTTGTGATGCCTCGTGTAAGGAGGAGAAATACGTAACATCACGTTTCCGACTTTGATAAAGGTCGGATTGTAGCCTATCGCGATTGCGGTTTATCGTATCGTGACATTGCTGCTCGCGTTGGTGGAGATCCAATAACTGTAAGCAGAATATGGAATCGGTGGGTTCAGGAGGGTAATACGAAACGCCGTGCTGGATCCCAACGGCCTCGTATCACTAGCACTTGTAGCGGGAGTTTGAATTTCGCCGCGCTACACACGTTCCCTCAGATATAAATTATACCGTCGCAGCGGTATGAGCGCTCGACGGCACAGAAAATAAGAATATGAAGGTACATAAAATTGTAACTCCTTTTGTTATCTATCCGTCTTTTGTCTCTTGAGAGCGGAAGCTTAACTTTCTTATTAGCTAGTCTTGGTCGGATTAAGATGAAAAAACTTATTGATGTGCCGACGTATTGTGGAAGTTTATATAAAATTTGGATGAAAGCAGCAAAGTAAAATACATTGCATTTAATATCAAGACGGTTTTTGTATACATTAGTAATTTATGGACAATAAAATTTATTGCAAAATTTCGGAGCAGCTACGACTTTTCACGCAGAAATGCAGCAGGAGATTTTTGGAGAACAAGACTTGGACGCTGCGCGAAAGAAGACATGTTAACATGGTAAAGGATGAACTCTTATGTACGCCATTTTCCCCTGTTAATCACATTTTGTTATTCTCTGTTCTCTTTCAAATAATTTTTGTAGTGGAGATTGGTTCGCTTTTGATCAGAAACGCCGCAAGGACCACCCAACAATAGCTTTTCCAAATCATGAAGCCCGATAACTTTCTGTAATACGAAGTCCGATTCGCATTTCATTGTTTCCCTTTTTCACGGTCATTAACGATTTTAAAAACCCCATTTTATTCATCATTTCTTCCCATATTTTCAACCTTTTCTTTTCTTCTCTTCTCTTCTCCTTTTCCTTTTTTTTATTAACCACTACAACTGGCGACCGTGACAGGACACAATCTTCTTATGTGTCGTTTTTGAGCAAATTTGATACTTTAATTTGTATTTTTTCCCAACAGAGAATAACCAAAAACCCTGAAGATTAAATGGTAACTAAAAGACCAACTTTATTGTGCCGAAGCAAATGATTATATAACAATATTGTAAAGAATTTTTGTAACTAATTCAATATGTTTTTCTTTGCATGGCATGTATTACTGCAAAACTGTTATTTTGAGACCCTTTGGTGATTATCCGGTGGAGATGTATTAAGAAAATCCATATTTTGACGAATACGGTTTACGCAGAAGTGATTGACCAGCCGCTGCAGGACAGAAAATTTAATGGTGAGTCACACAATTATGTTTCATTCAAACATTCGATAGCCAACTGCAGAATCCATTTTTCCCTTTCCACACATCTTGTAGTTTTCTTCTAGATTTTTCCAAAACTATGTACCTCTGTTGTACTTTGTGGTAATTGTAGTATTGTTGTAGCACATGAAGATCGTGAATTTGACCGCCAAACAGTCATTTGTTATGAAGAATTTTGCACGCCCTGCTGCATCTTTCTCAAACCATTGTTGCAATAGAGTAATCATTTACATTGACGAGAAAATATTTCAACCTAGATTTGAGTCAAATCTTTATTAATCAGACTTATATTATTCCCTTTTTGACTTACGATTATACATCCTATTACAATGGAATGCGGTAAGGTATAGATAGTTTCGGCAGATGAGTTAAATGAACTAGATTCATCGTTCAACCAACAAGAAAGTCCGCGTTTCCCTCCAAGGACGAGTTCACAGATCAATGCAATGATTTTGCCTCAAACTCGCAAAATTTGTGATAATACACAGATGGCGACTTTAAATGACGAAATTTGAAATGGACGGGAGACTAGACCGTCAGCGCCATTGTTAACATCAATGTCAGAACCGAATATGAGACAAATTCAGCAATGTGACACAAATCGGACACAGGAGACCGACAAACTGGACCGACTATTGGAGTTATTTGCAGACATGAAACGAGACGTCAGTCAGAAAATTGACTTATTAAACCATACTATGACCGAAAATTTTGAACGAACGACAAAACAGATGACAGAATTAAATACCACTACTCAACAGCTCAGCCAGCGATTTGAGAGATTGTCCGACCGAGTCACTAAACAGGAAGAAACTTTGGTTACATTCACACATGAAACAAAAAACAATATCACCCGATGTGAGAATCAGTTAACTCTAATAGTTAATGTGCAGCAGGAAGTGAACACCAGCGTGGAAGAGTTGGCTCAAGCCCACACTTCAGCTAGCTCCACCCAAGAAAAGCTGACTGAAGAAGTGGAAAATATTACCCAACAGCTCACAATGGTAGTTCTTGAACAAACCCACCTAAAAGAAAAGATAGAAAAATTAGAAGATGGAGCGGACCTCGAGTGACTAAACAACGACACCAACATGGCCGAAAGAATTGTACATGAATGTAACAATTACACAGGACATACTTTCAAAAACAAAGATACATGTTAAAGACGAGACAAAACTCATAGAAGACGAAGTGACAAAATTACGAAACAATGTTGTGCCGTATTTCGCGATTGGTGCAAAGGCATCGTCAGGGAACGACAGAACAGCTAAAACCATGGCAAATGACACAGACAGAACACCTATTGTGGAATCACTTATTTCCAATCAAAATTACAATGTGCCGCTTTCTTTTCCACCAAACGAGCAATATTACGGTACGACACCTAGAGTAGCAAGTGACACAAACCACGTCAATACAGTCATGCCAACCGGCATGGCCGATGACACGTTTGTAAGGCATAGGTATTTCCAGACATTTTCCAGTGAGGACAAGAACAAAGTCCACCCTATTATGTTTATCAGATCATTTGACGGTGTTTTTCCACGCAGTTGGTCAGAAGTTGATAAAATAAGATACGTCACCAACCTCATGAGAGGACGAGCAGTTAAGTGGGGTGCCGCTATGAAACGGCGGTGCCTTACGTTTGAACAGTTCGAATAAGCCTTCCTGGACGAATTCTCGTCCGAGGATGAGCAACAGAGTCTAAGGAGAGAAGTGTGCAACCCCGAGATCTATGACCCTAAAAAAGAGACATTAAGATAATACTTTGAGAGGTACCTAGAGAAGACACTCTACTGGTCCAAACAAGCTGACTTGCCAGCGATAATTGACACTTTAAAGAGCCACTTACCCTTTCCATACCGAGACAGATTAATAGGAGTACCGAAGAATGACACTAAGACTTTCTTAAACTTCTTAGATCAAATGGACATAGTTTACAGAGGCGATTCACGCCATTCAAATTTTACTCATATTAGTAACCAAAATCAGCACCCACCCCAAAGGAACCATAGTGACGGTGGTTGGTGGAACCATCCGTCCGCGCCGCGACACAATACGATGCATGCGCGCGAAACATATTCAAATGGAAACGCGTATGACGGTAGGAACAACCGCAGGAATTCGTGAAATAATAGTAATAATAATAATTATTATTATTATCACCCATATCAAAATGGTAACTACATGCAGACAGTACAACAACAACCGCAATAGGAGACGTGAGAATAACCGGTACAACCCGGGCTACTTTGACAGGAACATGCCATATAACAGGCATAATTACCACCAAAACAACAACAATCCCAACCATCACCGACAGAATATGTGGAACACACAAAATTCACGCATGGCAAATCATAACCCTCCACAGAATTCTCCACCGTTCCCTAGTACAGTTATGCACTCCCCGCCACGAAGTAGCAATGACAACTGCGGCGTGCCATCAGATGACGCGTGGGCGCCAACCGCCCGGAATGTAAACATAGTGGAGCTGGTCAATGAACCCAGCCAAACACAGCAGACAGCGGAAAACAGTCGACGACCGAGCTAAGCGCTCGTGCTTCGGTCGTGAGGTGTTGTAAGAGCGCAACGCCTGAGACGGTTTGTTCCTCAGGTACGATGACAAAATGATAGCAGAACAGGAATTAACCGACGAGAAAAACATTAAATCAGACAGTTGTGTTAAAGAATTCATACAAGCTACGGCATGGGTTAAGTTTAACGATTATGATGTACAAATTTTATTCGATACTGGTGCTGCTGCAAGTGTGATGTCAACCGCATTCTATAATGAATTGAAACAAATTATAAACATACCTAATTTACCCGTACAGAATTGCCACGTGGTTAGTTTCACAGGTACTAAATCTAAGAACATACGCATGCAAGCCCTAGTTAACTTCACGCTTTCCAATACACAGTTCAAGTGTAATTTTCTGATTGTAGACAAGCTTATTGTACACTGCATCCTAGGGATGGATTTCTTGAATGAACACAAAGCAATCATAGATTTAAGTAATGGTATATGTCAGTTATCTGTAGGAGAACAACTAATTAATGTTGAACTTAACAAGACGATTGAACCACGACAGAAACATTACGAAGTAAGTCAATTTCAATTGGTATATCCTACCATAGTTAGTGTAGTAATTTAACACTTGAAGATTCAGACCATCAGGAGACTGAGTAGGATTTATTGTATCAGAAATGTGTTGAATCTGACTAACGAAACAACAGCAAGAAGAATTGTACAAATTATTATGTGATTATGCACAAGCTTTCAGTGAGAGGCCTGGTGTAATCCGAGGTTATAGCTACAAAATGGATGTTAAGCCACATAATATTATTGTAGGACACATTATAATATTCCATGGGCGAAGAAACCTGCAGTTTTACGTGAACTCGAGCGTATGTTGACCTGGGGTGTCATAGAAAAATCACATTCTCCTTATTGCAGTCCTATCCTGGCGGTAGGCAAGCAAGATGGCAATGTCAGATTGGAGCTAGACGCACGTGAAATCAACAAAACTATTATACCTGTTAACACAAGACCCGTCAACTTGCACGAACAGTTACTAAAATTTTATAATGCACAATACCTAATTAATACTGACCTCCGCTTATCGTACTGGCCGGTGTCCCTTCACAGTGACAGTCATAAATACACTGCTTTCCTTTGTGAAGGACGCAGTTATCAGTTTTGTGTGTTGCCTTTTGGTTTGCGCGTAAGCGCGGGCGTGTTTATCGAGGCGTATGACGCCGTTCTCGGCCCGTGCTTGTTGTCACGCGTCACGGCGTACGTCGATGACATTGTCGTGGCAACAAATACGTGGGAGGAGCGTATTGATCTGATACAGCAAATTTTATTTAAATTTTCACAAGCTGGAGTCACAGTAAATCTTTCGAAGTCCAAAGTAGGAAGGCGTGAAATCATGTTTTTAGGCTATATTGTCTCGACGGAAGGCATTTGTCCCGATTCTAAGAAGAGTGATGCTATTCGTAATTTCCCTCCTCCACATAACCGCAAACAGTTGAAGGCATTCTTAGGATTATCTTCTTTCTTTCGGAAGTTTGTTTCACAACAGCTTCTCAACAGCTCTCACCTGCTAACTCTACTGAAAAAGAACGCAGTTTGGAGATGGACAGAGTTTTGCCAAGCTGATTTTCAGGCTATTAAAGAAGCAATGGTGAACGCATCCCTCCTCTGCCACCCTGACATGACGTCAGATTTTTGCCTAGCTACGGATTCGTCATCATACGGCCTTGGAGCTTTTCTGTTTCAAATTCAATCCGAATCAAGACAATCTGTCATCAAACCGGTAAGTTTTGCGAGCCGCACGCTCACGGAGTGCGAGAGGTCGTACTCGGTGACGGAGCGGGAGGCTCTTGCCATCATTTGGGCATTCCGCAAGTTTCGCTACTTTCTTTGGGGTAAACATACTCGCATATACACAGACCATCAAGCCCTTTCTTTCTTGCTATCATGCAAACTGCTTCATTCACGGCTCACCCGGTGGTGCCTTTCAATCCAAGAGTACAGCTTCGAAATTATTTACATTAAAGGTGAATCAAACGTAGTAGCCGATGCCCTGTCCCGTTTGCGGCAAGGCATACAGGATTTTTCGGAACTTTCCGAGCAAACATTAGACTCTAACATCTTACTTATGTACGATAGTACGTACGCCCCATACTACCGCAATAAGTGCAAGAACTTTGCTTCACTTCAGGACAGCGACCCCAGGTGGTCAAACATCAAAAAGAAACTACGTACAGATTCTTCTTCCCACTTGCAAAAATATTACACAATACACAAAAATGTACGTTTTCATAGGCGTACCCCAGACTCGCACCATTGGTGTGTTTGTCTACCAGACGCACATGTTGACGATTTTATTCTGTTCACACACAAAGCTTGGGGACACTACGGAGTCACCAAATGCACTGATAAAATAGTACAGTATTGTTATTTTCCCAATCTGCATCGGAGAGTGTTGCAAATTGTTCCTAAATGTATCATCTGCCAAAAAGCAAAATTTTCCAACCGATCATCTTTGAATGAATTGCATCCTATTGTACCAACCCGACCTTTGGAATTAGTATCGTTGGATATCGCCGGACCTTATCCCAGAGGTGCAGGTGTGAAATACATCGTTGCTGTACTTGATGTCTTCTCAAAATACTTAAAATTGTATGCTATCTGCACTGTCAACGCATCTGCTATTGCTAGACGTTTGACTAACAGCTACTTTACAAGGTTTGGCAAACCCCACAGTATTATCACGGATAATGCACCCTATTTTACGGGAAGAAAATGGAAATCTTTTGTTGCCACACATAACATCAAACATATTCTTACATCAGCATTTCACCCGGAAGGGAACCCAGTAGAAAGGATTTTTAGAGAGTTCGGTCAATTCATGAGAATACATTCACCTCGCAAACACACAAAGTGTATTTAATTTTTAGCACCCTTTGAGCAGATATTAAGCAATTTGCCTCATACCTCAACAGGATACCCACCACAGGAATTAATATTAAACAAACCTGACAGAACAAGTGAGCTATGTCTATTCCAAAGCTTTGGGAGAGAAATTAAGACAGGCATACACTATATTGAGCAATAAAGCCAAGATCAGGAAAGAGAAGTATGACAAACATATTACAAATACACACACCTATCAAGTTGATGACCTCGTTCTTTTGTGTTCACATCCCAAGTCTACAAAATTAAAACAGCTGAACAGAAAATGGCAGCTATTATATTCAGGTCCTTTCAGAATAGCAAGCATTCCTCACCCAGGTTGTTACTCCCTAGAATACCCATCATCTCACAAGCCGAGGGTGCTGCATCCCCACAGGCATTTGAAACCCTTTGCGCACTAAAACAAAATAATATAATGACAACTAATTTGAACGTGAGCAAGTCACTGTGAAAACGAGATCGTAAATATTTCTATTGAATACATGAACATTAAGTTATACAGCCTAAGAACACAAACGTTAATTTATGGAAATTATATACCGCAGTTACACTTGTACACATAGTTATGAAGAGAATGTAAACCCAGGTAAGAACATGTACTGAATGAGAAAAGATATTCATATAGGAATGAGATCTACACAGGTTACATTTGTTGTTAATTGTAAATTATAAGGTGAATCAACAACTAGTTAGTTATTTCGAGGCTCTCTAATGACAGGAGATAATAGCTGTTGAGATCAGTAATGACATAGGTATGTAGCAGAATGAATGAGGATGTAAGAATGAGTTAATATTTAGGTTAATATAAGAAGTTAAGTTACTGTGAAGTAGTTGATGAAGACAAGAGATCATTTGAGGAAAATATTATTAGATTTTTATGAGAATGGAAGTGCCAGATGGCTCCACGTATGTGAAATATTAATGTTTGATGAGGTATATGTTTAATGTGTATATATATATATATATATATATATATATATATATATATATATATATATATATTTAATGATGAATAAGAGAAATATGTGAGTAAGGAATGAGTGAGAATCTTTTGGTAATATTGTGCTACATAGAGAAGTGAGTAAACAGTCTACATCCTTAAGATTACATAAGAATTTCAGTTTGAAAGAAAACATTTGTGATCAGTTAGAACACGTGGGTACAAGACGTTAAATGTGAATCTATTTTCAGTGCCCTTGAAAATGAACGAATGCAAGAAAAGCAGAGTGAACATAATGATGATTACAGCTGTTGAAAGAAGTGTAATAAGAATGTAACTTGGAAACACATTAGCTTTAATTTATTGCAGAAGTGTAACTTAGTAACCTTTCGTTAAGTTTTGTTAAGCCACTGTGTGGAAGAAAACATTTATAGTTCATGTTCAGACAGGAGAATTATATTTTAAGGAACTTAAATTGAAATATAGTTTTTACACATCCCTCATGTGAATACATTTGTGTATACGAACGTGAAATTTAGTTCCATATTAGCCTTTATTATACTTACACACAACAGAAAACCCTGAGGAAGTAAAAGATAGGAGAGTTATTAAGGCCGTTTTGCGACTCGTATAACACCTCCACTTAAGCGAACAGATGACAAAATTACATCTACGTTGAAGACAACTTTTGACTTTTCAGGCTATGCAAGGTAAATGCAAAGGAGCAGTGACCACCCGTGCAGCCGACGTCGAGCAACGGACGCCGAGAAAGAGATATTTTACTGTCAATTATAATACTATGTTCTTTATTTACGTTTTATAGAAAGAAATGATATATATACACAACATACATGATGTTTAACCTTCACTAAAGTAGAAGGAAGTTTATGGTTGAACTCGTGAGAGGAAATTTGATACGTTATTATATAATGCACATTATGAGAGAGACAATCTCTGTGATATATATATTCCATTTGTATAGACGGTATCCACAAGAAGGGTAGATATCGAGAAAATACTGAGCAGATATGTGATTTACTCATGCAAGGATTTGTTGAGGTATAATACGCTTAGTCATATGAACAGTCAGAACACAAACTGAGAATCTGTCATGATATTACACTACACAGACTTGACGTAAGGACACTTACATTTACCCATGATTTGGTAAATTCTAATCACCTCCTTTCACACATCCCTTGAAGGTGATGCAAACGTTATAATGTATTATGTTCTCTTTCTATGCAGTAGCTGTAGGATTTGGTAGTTTATAGGTAGTGAATAGGTTCTTCCGTTCTATCTTTCTTTCTTTCTCCATTAACCTACCACCTCCTGCAGCTGGGTATTGTTTGTTTATGGAATGTAAGAGTATTTTGTGTGACAGGAAACTTTCAGGTGTGAATTAAAAGACATGAAGAAAATTAAGTATGGCATTACAAGCCTGGTCAACCACTAGCCAGATATGGAATCAAAAGAAAGAAATAATAAATGAGGAAAGCCCATGCTATAAATATCAAGTGTGATATCCCTTGGCACGCCCAAACCTTAATAAAGAAACTCAAAATGACCATAAACCCCAGTAATAAAAAGACAGCCAATGGGACTTAGTGTAATTTTTTAGTGTAAATATTTCACATGCATATTCTTGTAAATTTATATGTATTTCTATATGTGTTAAAACTTTGCATATTGTCGACATATTTTGAAATGTGACCACGAAGAGTAAGCTTTCATAATTAACGATGTAAACATGCTGGGATACAGTGAATTTTGTTGTTGTTGTTGTTGTTGTCTTCAGTCCTGAGACTGGTTTGACGCAGCTCTCCATGCTACTCTATCCTGTGCAAGCTTCTTCATCTCCCAGTACTTACTGCAACCTACATCCTTCTGAATCTGCATAGTGTATTCATCTCTTGGTCTCCCTCTACGATTTTTACCCTCCACGCTGCCCTCCAATGCTAAATTTGTGATCCCTTGATGCCTCAGAACATGTCCTACCAACCGGTCCCTTCTTCTTTTCAAGTTGTGCCACAAAACTCCTCTTCTCCCCAATTCTATTCAATACCTCCTCAGTAGTTATGTGATCTACCCATCTAATCTTCAGCATTCTTCTGTAGCACCACATTTCGAAAGCTTCTATTCTCTTCTTGTCTAAACTATATATCGTCCATGTTTCACTTCCATACATGGCTACACTCTGTACAAATACCTTCAGAAACGACTTACTGACACCTAAATCTATACTCGATGTTATCAAATTTATCTTCTTCAGAAACGCTTTCCTTGCCATTGCCAGTCTACATTTTATATCCTCTTTACTTCGACCATCATCAGTTATTTTGCTCCCTAAATAGCAAAACTCCTTTACTACTTTAAGTGTCTCATTTCCTAATCTAATTCCCTCAGCATCACCCGACTTAATTCGACTACATTCCACTATCCTCGTTTGCTTTTGTTGATGTTCATCTTATACCCTCCTTTCATGACACTGTCCATTCCGTTCAACTGCTCATCCAAGTCCTTTGCTGTCTCTGACAGAATTACAATGTCATCGGCGAACTTTAACGTTTTATTTCTTCTCCATGGACTTTAATACCTACTCCGAATTTTTCTTGAGTTTCCTTTATTGCTTGCTCAATATACAGATTGAATAACATCGGGGTAGGCTACAACCCTATCTCACTCCCTTCCCAACCGCTGCTACCCTTTCATGCCCCTCGACTCTTATAACTGCCCTTTGGTTTCTGTACAAATTGTAAATAGCCTTTCGCTCCCTGTATTTTACCCCCGCCACCTTTAGAATTTGAAAGCTTTCTCTAATTCTACAAATGCTAGAAATGTAGGTTTGCCTTTCCTGAATCTATTTTCTAAGTCGTAGGGTCAGTATTACCTCACGTGTTCCAACACCCGGCCGGAGTGGCCGTGTGGTTCTAGGCGCTACAGTCTGGAGCCGAGCGACCGCTACGGTCGCAGGTTCGAATCCTGCCTCAGGCATTTGTGGAAGTTTATATGAAATTTGGATGAAAGCAGCAAAGTAAAATACATTGCATTTACTATCAAGACGGTTTTTGTATACATTAGTAATTTATGGACAATAAAATTTATTGCAAAATTTCGGAGCAGCTACGACTTTTCACGCAGAAATGCAGCAGGAGATTTTTGGAGAACAAGACTTGGACGCTGCACGAAAGAAGACATGTTAACATGGTAAAGGATGAACTCTTATCTACGCCATTTTCCCCTGTTAATTACATTTTGTTATTCTCTGTTCTCTTTCAAATAATTTTTGTAGTGGAGATTGGTTTGACTTTCGCTCAGAAACGCCGCAAGGACCACCCCAACAATAGCTTTTCCGAATCACTAAGTCCGATAACTTTTCTGTAATACGAAGTCCGATTTGCGTTTCAGTCTTTCCCTTTTTCACGGTCATTAACGATTTTAAAACCCCCTTTTTATTCACCATTTCTTCCCACATTTTCAGTCTTTTCTTTTCTTCTTTTTCTTTTTTACTAACCACCACACAGTCGAGGCTGACGGGCATCTTATCTGCATGGTTGTAACGGATCGTGCAGCCACGTCTCGATCCCTGAGTCAACAGATGGGGACGTTTGCGAGACAACAACCATGTGCACGAACAGTTAGACGACGTTTGCAGCAGCATGGACTATCAGCTCGGAGGCCATGGCTGCGATTACCCCTGACGCTGCATCACAGACAGGAGCGCCTGCGATGTTGTACTCAACGACCAATCTGGTTGCACGAATGGCAAAACCCCATTTTTTCTGATGAATCGAGGTTTTGTTTACAGCATCATGATGGTCGCATCCGCGTTTGGCGACATCACGGTGAACGCACATTGGAATCGTGTATTCGTCATCGCCATTCTGGCGTATCACCCGGCGTGATGGTATGGGGTGCCATTGGGTACACGTCTCGATCACCTCTTGTTCGCGTTGACGGCACTTTGAACAGTGGACATTACATTTCAGATGTGTTACGACCCGTGGCTCTACCCTTCATTCGATCCCTGCGAAACCCTACATTTCAGCAGGATAATGCACGACCGCATGTTGCAGGTCCTGTACGGGCCTTTCTGGCTATGGAAAATGTTCGACTGCTGTCCTGGCCAGCACATTCTCCAGATCTCTCACCAATTGAAAGCGTCTGGTCAATGGTGGCCGAGCAACTGGCTCGTCACAATACGCCAGTCACTGCTCTTGATGAACTGTGGTATCGTGTTGAAGCTGCATGGGCAGCTGTACCTGTACACCCCACCCAAGCTCTGTTTCACTCAGTGCCCAGGAGTATCAAGGCGGTTGTTACGGCCAGAGGTGGTTGTTCTGGGTACTGATTTCTCAGGATCTATGCACCCAAATTGCCCAAATTGCGTGAAAATGTAATCACATGTCAGTTCTAGTATAATATATTTGTCCAATGAATACCCGTTTATCATCTGCATTTCTTCTTGGTGTAGCAATTTTAATGGCCAGTAGTGTATATTATGGTTCGCGAAACACGTGATTCTTCGATTCAGGAACAAGTGACATTTTGTATTCGTACTATAGATGTTTCCTTAATCATCAACGAAGACTTTATTGGCTTATACGAGACCCCAACACTGAATCAAAAACCCTGTTTATTACACTCCTGGAAATGGAAAAAAGAACACATTGACACCGGTGTGTCGGAACCACCATACTTGCTCCGGACACTGCGAGAGGGCAGTACAAGCAATGATCACACGCACGGCACAGCGGACACACCAGGAACCGCGGTGTTGGCCGTCGAATGGCGCTAGCTGCGCAGCATTTGTGCACCGCCGCCGTCAGTGTCAGCCAGTTTGCCGTGGCATACGGAGCTCCATCGCAGTCTTTAACACTGGTAGCATGCCGCGACAGCGTGGACGTGAACCGTATGTGCAGTTGACGGACTTTGAGCGAGGGCGTATAGTGGGCATGCGGGAGGCCGGGTGGACGTACCGCCGAATTGCTCAACACATGGGGCGTGAGGTCTCCACAGTACATCGATGTTGTCGCCAGTGGTCGGCGGAAGGTGCACGTGCCCGTCGACCTGGGACCGGACCGCAGCGACGCACGGATGCACGCCAAGACCGTAGGATCCTACGCAGTGCCGTAGGGGACCGCACCGCCACTTCCCAGCAAATTAGGGACACTGTTGCTCCTGGGGTATCGGCGAGGACCATTCGCAACCGTCTCCATGAAGCTGGGCTACGGCCCCGCACACCGTTAGGCCGTCTTCCGCTCACGCCCCAACATCGTGCAGCCCGCCTCCAGTGGTGTCGCGACAGGCGTGAATGGAGGGACGAATGGAGACGTGTCGTCTTCAGCGATGAGAGTCGCTTCTGCCTTGGTGCCAATGATGGTCGTATGCGTGTTTGGCGCCGTGCAGGTGAGCGCCACAATCAGGACTGCATACGACCGAGGCACACAGGGCCAACACCCGGCATCATGGTGTGGGGAGCGATCTCCTACACTGGCCGAACACCACTGGTGATCGTCGAGGGCACACTGAATAGTGCACGGTACATCCAAACCGTCATCGAACCCATCGTTCTACCATTCCTAGACCGGCAAGGGAACTTGCTGTTCCAACAGGACAATGCACGTCCGCATGTATCCCGTGCCACCCAACGTGCTCTAGAAGGTGTAAGTCAACTACCCTGGCCAGCAAGATCTCAGGATCTGTCCCCCATTGAGCATGTTTGGGACTGGATGAAGCGTCGTCTCACGCGGTCTGCACGTCCAGCACCGACGCTGGTCCAACTGAGGCGCCAGGTGGAAATGGCATGGCAAGCCGTTCCACAGGACTACATCCAGCATCTCTACGATCGTCTCCATGGGAGAATAGCAGCCTGCATTGCTGCGAAAGGTGGATATACACTGTACTAGTGCCGACATTGTGCATACTCTGTTGCCTGTGTCTATGTGCCTGTGGTTCTGTCAGTGTGATCATGTGATGTATCTGACCCCAGGAATGCGTCAATAAAGTTTCCCCTTCCTGGGACAATGAATTCACGGTGTTCTTATTTCAATTTCCAGGAGTGTATTTTAAAAGACGTTTTTGATCGTCTTGATTTGTCAGTGGAAAACTTAAGAGGACAGTGCCTCGAATATGAGAGGTAAGTTCAAAGGACTAAAAAAAGTTGGTTTTGGATATACAACCAAAAGCACGTTATGTGCACTTCACTGCTCACAGTTTAGATGGTCAAATGGTTCAAATGGCTCTGAGCACTATGGGACTTAACATCTATGGTCATCAGTCCCCTAGAACTTAGAACTACTTAAACCTAACTAACCTAAGGACAGCACACAACACCCAGTCATCACGAGGCAGAGAAAATCCCTGACCCCGCCGGGAATTGAACCCGGGAACCCGGGCGCGGGAAACGTGAACGCTACCGCACGACCACGAGCTGCGGATCACAGTTTAGACTTGGCAGTGATAGACAGTCTCCGCCATCTTACCTCTATGAGGGATTTTATGGCTTTAGCCAAGGACTTAATAAACACCATAAGGGAATCCAACAAAAGGATGGGACTTGTCAGAAGCATACGCTGTGAGAACGCTAACGACCAAGCTGGTTTACGACCCCTTTACCCGACTCAATGGACTATGCGAGCTTCGAGTATCTCGAGCATACTGAAAACTTTGAAGACATTTTAGAGTTTTTTGAAACATTTTCTGCAGAGGACAAAACAGAGGCAGGTTACAAATGAGAAGGCTACCTTGAGTCAATGTTACAATTCAAGACTTTTTTATTTTTACGTTTTCATTGCCATGCAATGAACCCAATAGAGGATGTCAATGAAAAAAATTCAATGTCTTCATCTAAGTGTTGCTGATCTGGAAAAAGACATATGAAGACCTGATTTTTATATTGAATGGAGGGCGTGATAGTTCTGAACACTTTTGGGAATTGTGTTTGAAAGAAAAACTTTCACAAGTTGATGATCCTTCGCTTCCTCGGAATCGAAGTATACCAAAGAAGTATGAAAACAACGAAGCCAGCTCACCGCATTCTTTCAAAACCGCAAAGGAAGACTGCAAAGCTATTTACATTGAAGTTCGTGTAATGGTGCAATCTTGCATTATTGTGCGGTTTGCTTCAACTGGACTCACACAGGTCATTGCAGTTGAACAAAAGTGCTTGTTTTTGGTAAACAGGGTTCAACAAATTTGGAACAATCAGCTGAGTTTTTCAAAAATGACCTAGACATTGAGAGACTGCGCTTACACTTGAATATGTTAGCCGATATCGCTAATAAAAAAGCAACGGTCTTAAAAAACATGTGTGATGTAAGAAAGTACATTACACAAGAGCCTGCATTGGGAGAAATGGAGAAATGTTATGCGACGTAGTGAAGTGCATTAAGCTTCTCCAAGTAGTTGCGCCGGCCAAAGTGGCCGTGCGGTTAAAGGCGCTGCAGTCTGGAACCGCAAGACCGCTACGGTCGCAGGTTCGAATCCTGCCTCGGGCATGGATGTTTGTGATGTCCTTAGGTTAGTTAGGTTTAACTAGTTCTAAGTTCTAGGGGACTAATGACCTCAGCAGTTGAGTCCCATAGTGCTCAGAGCCATTTGAACCATTTTTGCCAAGTAGTTGCAATCACAACAGCAAGAGCAGAACGGTCATTTAGCGCCCTTAGACGTCTGAAGTCATACCTCCGATCAACAATGGGACAGAAGCGGTTGAACAACTTTGGCTATTCTTCGTGTCCACCGAGATGTTTTGGATGAATTGGATATCCGACCAGTCATCAACGACTTCTTATTCAGTAATCCAGTGAGACGGTCGACATTTGCACCTTTCCACAGACATTCTAGCCCTAATAATGGCATTTAGAGCCATATTAAATTTTTTTATAAAATAGAGAATAAAAGACGTACATAACGTTAAATTTTCAGTTTCGAAATATTAGTACTATTTTAGCGCTGTATTACTATATTACTATAGTACTGTATTTGTTATTTTCAAATACTTAAAAGACCCAATTAAAACCCGCTATTTACATACTTTTTGACTGAAACTATTAGGCATACTGAATTGACTTTGTTAACTGTATTAAAGCATTAACTTTGAGATATTGTTTTTATTTAATGAACCCTGAGCCTTATTCAAAGTAAGCTTAAATTAGCTATTTCACTTATTAATTAACGTGCTGTAACTGTGAGTTTAGGATTTATTTAAATATAATTTCAGTCTTTTCAGAGCTGTATATTCACTGCTCTGTAATAGTCTATAAGCATGATTATTAGTATAAATTAAATTAGCTTTTTACGAAAATACCGTTCGTGTTTATGTTTTGTTTCTTTTTTCAAAGCCAAAAAATATGCCAGGCTTGTCGAGTTTCCCGCAGTGTCCAGTTATCCAGTTTTCGGGGTTCTAATGTTGATCATATGAATCTAAAATGCTTAAAAAACTTTAAAACTCGCCATTTTTCACCGAATATTTAGAAAATTTCCCGAGGCAAGACCCCCTGTGTGCCCCTTCCCCACCCCCCACCCGACCCCCAATATTTTTTATAGGTCGGCGCCCCTGCAGGTCCACCCTCCAGATAGTGCTGCGGACAATTGTGAAATGGTGTCTCTAGTGCGTTATGCAGGGTGTCGTAGATGCAGATAGTCGTCAGACTGAACAATTTTTATAACCTGGAACGTAAACACGATTGACGACTAACAGATGTTTCGGTCGCACGTGGAAATTAAAATTTCTATATTCGTTTCTTTCTTCTGTTTGTCGTTACAAATGTCTCCGAAAGAATCATTGTCCTGCGATCATTGTCCTACTCCACAAATAGATGAAGACACTTATCCAGCTGTTTAGTACAACTATGTGTAGTGTACAAGAACTATGTCTATTGCTTTAGTAGTGATTCCGGTCTCTTAACATTCTTATTTGCCTAGATACGGAATGAACTCTGAGCTATTTTTCAGAAATTGGCTCACATGCTAACAGTCGACGCATGGAAACGGTAAATTTTTAATACGAGTGTCTCTTCAGCTGCAAAACTCCAAAAGTGGTTGTTGTGCAGAACTAAAGTTTCGGACCAACACACGGCAGGTGGATGGATATTCCTCAGCTCTCTAGTCCGCGCACGGTCCCCGGAGGCAGGAGCCGCGTCGGGGTGCGCTTCCTACGCACTGAGATCTCTGCCGCCGCGTCGGCCTGCGAGCCTATCAGGAGGTGGGCTGAGGCGTGCCGCGTCCCGATGCGGTCCCTTTGGCAGTGGAAATTGGACGCATTCCAAGACGGGTGCAGCGGGTCTCCGCCGAACGGCTGCGTGACGCACGGCGTCGGTTAATTTCCCCGGAGGACAGTAGCGGTGGCGGAAGATGGCGCCTGTAAGCACTTCCTGAGGCCTGCTTCGGCCTATCAGCCTATAACCAATGAATCCTCCGAACAAGACAGAAAGTAGACTACGCTGCACTGTCGTCCAGCATCCGAAGAGCCACACAGATTCTCAAAGTAGTACAGTTAATCTTCTCAGTATACCGATTTCGGCTTGCATGCATTTCCTTCCCACCACAAAAGGAGCAGCATGAAAATCTTGTTGATCATAACATCTACAAGAGATGCACAAAGCGAAATGTAGCAGCTTACGAATATAAGTGGCTGGGACATTTTTAGCCACATACATGCTCCGCCAGTCGCCAAACGATGTACTGCAGAGGGTGTCGGCTGGGATGCAGTCACCTTTCAATCGTCCGCACTTTCTAGAATACAGTGCTGTATATAGAGGTTGAATCACCCAAAGCTTTCATCGCAAATACTGCGGAAATGGAAAGTGATATTGATGTGCGGTTTTCACAGAATGGATTGATCGTTAGGGCCCCGTACTGTTAGCCAATACACACATTGTAATAATACTTAGAAAGTGTATTTTTTTGCAAACACACACTTTTATAATGGAACAATACTTATTCACTTTGCCGGCCGGAGTGGCCGAGCGGTTCTAGGCGCTTCAGTCTGGAACCATGCGACCGCTACGGTCGCAGGTTCGAATCCTGCCTCGGGCATGGATGTGTGTGATGTCCTTACGTTAGTTAGGTTTAAGTAGTTCTAAGTTCTAGGGGACTGATGACCTAAGAAGTTAAGTCCCATAGTGCTCAGAGCCATTTGAACCAACTTATTCACTTTAACGAACTCAATTAGCACAAATTAAAATGTCAGCTGTGTTTGTTTCAGGATTCCTGTACGTGTCATTTACAGATGTATTTCGAAAAGTTTCCACACTGACGCTTGCTTGTGCCATTCAACCTGCGTAGTTGCTAGGTATCATCTTCTTACGTTTGCTTACAGTGTGGTTGTGTGTTCCTTGATTGCATTGGGACTTGCTAGTCAGTCAGTGTGTGATAGTCCAAGCAGTAGGTCGTGAGTGGACGATGGGATTCACTAATGCAGAAAAAACCGCATGCTCATGGTCCATGGAGAGCGTAGGAAGAATGCAGTTGGTTCTTGTACGGTATATGAGGTAAGATATCTCAACAGACTTCAACCACCTCGGCAATTATTTGTCAACCTCTTCAATCGGTAGAATGAATGTGGTACTGGAACACCTAAACAACGTAACGGAAGGAAACAGGTGACGACAGAAGACAGGAAACTTATTGCTTTTGCTGCAGTTGATGCCCAAGTTAGTTCCCTGGGAATCACACGAGGAAGTGGCATGAATAAGGCAAGCGTCCTAAGCATTCTCCACCGATATTGGTTCCATCCCTCTCTATCAAGGGCTGAATGGAAATGATTAGCACAATCGTATTAACTTCTGTACATGGGCATTATCACAGAATACTCCACATTCATAGTGTATCAAGTTCAGATATGAAGCCACAATACCAATCACGGCCAGGTACACGACCGAAACGTGCAATGTTGGTTTGTTGACAGTACCCGTGGTTTCTTCAGGTGGAACATCAGTTTTAAAGCAGTGCAAACGTGTGGTGTGGGACAGTGAACCTTCAGCTCACAGGTCCGCGTTTCACAGACGGAACACTGAATGCGCACAAGTATCGCACCCTCCTAACGGACCAGGACCATGCTTCACGCATGCTAGGAGACGTTGCTTTGCAGACTAGAAGGAACCTGTGCTTCTAACATTATGGCAGTCGAGACCATAGTGCACGAATTACTACAGTATGCAACTTCCTGGAAAATTAAAACTGTGTGCCAGACCGAGACTCGAACTCGTGTCCTTTTGCCTTTTGCAGGCAAGTACTCAATCAACTTGTTTCCTTTTTTTACAGGAAGGCAGGGTAAACAAACAATCTTCAATCGTACAGTTGTGCTGTCCTAGGGATAAGAAAAGTATCGAGACACCTAAAACAATTTGGAAAACAAAATCAACGTAAAGGCCGCCCCCTTTTTTTTACATGAATAAAGTAAATGACAATCCTAGTCACGGGCGGGAGAGAAAACGAAGTTATCATCTGCATCACAATCCCCGCAGCACGCGGTGTCGCATCTTGAATCCGGCATCAAGCCATTTAATCTTCACCATATCTGCCATTGAGGGCGGCATGTATTTCTTCTGCGTCGACCATTCGAAGGACCATTATCTGATGCGGTTTCGGTGTTTACCATCGTCTTTTTTTAATTATTTTTTATTTGTTTTATTTTATAACACTTTAACATAATCCTGTCATAACTGGCGCCAGCAGGTGGGGGCCAGTTGTCTCCTCAGTGTGCAATATTCGATTTAGCACCTCGTATTAGCCTCATAACGATGGAGATGAAAACAGGTGGAACCACTATTCGGCTACTGACTGACGCACGATCGAAGTCCACAGATATCATCGCTGCTCGCATTCTACATGTTTCCGCAAGGGCGATAACGTCACGGTATTCACTTAACGCGGAGAAGATGTTGCTTCGCACCCCTAGGCAAGCCTGATCAGGGGATGTTGTCCTGGATATCGCTAGTTTAAGACGAGATGCTAGTAGTCGTGCAAAGATTTTATAGTCGGTGTTTAGCATAGTGAGAGGCCGATATTGATTAACACTGCGACTCCCCGCCATCTTCGGTATGGGAAGAAAAAAGCCCGCCACAAAATACGACGGTAGGCGCATGTCAGGACGCATCGCCTCATTGTACATCGACAACCACTGTGTCATCATCATGTCTACGAATTCTCGATAAAACACTAAGGTAATCCCACCTGGCCCTGGTGATTTATGGGCCGCTCCTTTTTTGAGTGCCACCTTTATATCGTCTTCTGTGAGTGGCTCCATAAGC
The DNA here is from genome assembly GCF_023864345.2 of Schistocerca serialis cubense. Classification (NCBI taxonomy): domain Eukaryota; kingdom Metazoa; phylum Arthropoda; class Insecta; order Orthoptera; family Acrididae; genus Schistocerca; species Schistocerca serialis. The sequence goes on along the minus strand of NC_064641.1, from coordinate 327,420,505 downwards.
GCTGCCTTATCCGTCTCTGTCAGTGTCGTTTGCAGATTTTGCAATATGTCTTCCCCCACTCGACGGTCCGTCGGTGTTCCGGCATATAGGTGGCGGAAATGCCCTAAAAATTCATTTGCAATGTCCTGTTGTGTTGTCAATTGACGGCCATCAAAACCGTGGAGCACTGTGACCAATGCCCGGCGGTAACGTTTAATTCCCGCGACACATGGTGCATCGAGATACGTTCCGCAGTGGTGGTGTCGAGACATCTTGCCCGTATTGGGATGCTACCCAGTCGTCGTCGAGTGATCGTGAGGATTTCTGCCTTGACACGATGAACTTCTGCATGACGTTCTGCAGACGGCACTTGAAATGACAACTCACGAAGCATGGTGTAATAATAATCAAGAGTGTCTCTTTGCCATCTCGTCTTATCCCGACCATACTGTATTAGAGCTTTTCTTATTGCCGGCTTAGTACACTCGAGCCACCATTGAAGCACGGAGGCATATGTTGGTATACGGCGTTTACAAGTGGCCAATACCTCCTCAACTCTCTGACGACATTCGGGGTCCGCCAAAAGTGACTAAATGAGCTTCCATGTCCAGGGGCTTCTCCACACACTTTGCCGAGGGAGTGATATGGTACAAATGTAAGCCAGATGATCAGTAATTGCCGCAGGCCATCGTTCCGCGTCCACCACCTTATCCCGTAGTCCAACCGAAACATATATTCGATCAAGTCTGCTCGCTGAGTGACTGGTAAAATAAGTGTATCCCTCACGGTTCCTATGAATCCTGTCCCAGGTGTCGCATAATTCCAGGTCCCAGCAAAGCACTCGCAGTGCACGACAAATATTGTAATGCGGAGACTGGTCTTTTTGGGCTAAAACACCATTGAAGTCACCACCTATAATGAAATGATCGAATCTGCCGGTAAATAAGGGCACAATCTCTTCCGAATAATATCTCGCACGCGCCCGTCTGTTGTCTGTGCCGGAAGGGGCATAAACATTGAGAATACTAATTCCATTAACAGTTATCGCCAGTTCTCGTGCCGAAGGGAGATAAGCCAGGTCGCGAACCGGAATACCGTCCCGGACCAATATCGCCGTTCCACTGTCGTTGTTCGAGTGAGGCGAGGTGTGGGAGATGTATCCATGTACTTCCTGGAACTCAGGAACGTAAATTTCCTGCACCATCAATATATCCACATCCGACGCGTAGATCATGTCCCTAAACAATTGCTGTTTCACGGGCGATCTAATGGTATTTACGTTCATTGTCCCTATTCTGTATGCCTGGGTTCGAGTAGCTGTCATCTCACTGTGATGTTAAAATGACGAAATTTCACCGTATCAATAATACCTTTGCACATCCGCAGAGGGTCTCCCGACGTACGTCACCCTGCGGCGTTAGGTTTCTTGAGATGCGAACGGATGCGAGTCCCCACCAATGGAAGGGTCCGCATCGGTGATTTCTTCGTCGTGCGCATCCCAGCTGATATTAATGGGGTGCACAAAACTGCCCTGTGCGGCACTGATGTGTGGCATCTGTGGATCTTTCGCAGCTTTAGACGCCGCCGCAGAATGGGTGTCGGGCCCCTGAGCATCAGCGGATACGTCGTCTGAACTACGTTACATCTATTCACTGTCCGAATTCATATGGTAAGGGACGTCCGAAGCTTGTGGTTCCAAGTCAGACGGGTCCATAGTGTTAGACTCATCAGGGCTCCCAAGAAGAGAAGGGAGCGTCTCCGCAGAGTTTAGTCGGCGCTTCTTGCGGCGCTTCGGCGAGCGTTCTATGGGGGCCCTAACCTCGGCCTCTGGTGTTGGCTGTCTCGCCACCGTCATAACGCCCTGGGGTCGTTCCGCTTCAGGCTCACATGGTTCAAATGGCTCTGAGCACTATACGACTTAACTTCTCAGGTCATCAGTCGCCTAGAACTTAGAACTAATTAAACCTAACTAACCTAAGGACATCACGCACATCCATGCCCGAGGCGGGATTCGAACCTGCGACCGTAGAGGTCGCTCGGCTCCACTGTAGCGCCTAGAACGGCACGGCCACTCCGGCCGGCGTTCCACTTCTGCTTCCATGCCTTGCGTGATGCTGTCATTCTCTTTCTCCACCACCTGCAGTGTCTGGGATTGGAGGCCGGTCAGAGCCATGCCTCCTTCAGTGGGGCCCGAAGGCGCCTCAATCAAATGGGGCGTTGGTTCGATAGTACGCTCCGACCTCGGCGTCACCTCCCAGCGAAGTGCCGTCACGAAAGTCAGCGGCAGTGACGTTGGTGTAGCCGGATTCTGGAAGTCTCCGCTGGGGAGTTGCACAAGTCTCCTCTGCACACATGCAGATTGAAGATGCCCTTCACCACCACACCTGGAGCATGTCTGGGGCTGTCCATCATAAATGACAATAGCTCTACAGCCGCCGATGTTTATGTACGATGGCACATGTTTCGTAAGGGCAATTCGCACCTGTCGGACACCATTGAGCACTGGATACGTGCTAAAATTTGCCCAACGTTCTTTGCTGTATGACATAACTCTGCCTTATGGTTGGAGTGATTCAGTGACCAATGATTCGGGTACCTCGAAAGGCAGCTCGAAGATTCGAATCGTACGCACGCCCAGGCCCGAATGAGCTACTAAAACTTCGCCAATATGACCATCGGATTGTCGGAACTGGAATCTTCGTTTGGCGGCTTAAATGATTCTATCGCATGCTGCGTCCTCAATCATCTTTACCTAAAGAGTGCTGCACACGATTGATAAGTGAATTCCAATAATATCCGTGTGGTTAAGATGCACTTCGTCCCTCAAGAAACCTTCGATTTCGAACGTCTTCGGTCTTGCATACTCGTTACAGAACGTGAACTGTATCGAAGTTTTTCGGAAATTGTGTGCCATTGCGTTAGATTCAAACATTAACACACGCGAGTGACGACGGTATAAACACCGCTTCTTCCACGAACGTTCGCACCCAGGACGTAAACAAGTCCGAGCTGCACCGCTGCCAAAGGCAGACTGTGCCCAACTGAGTTACCCACGCACGACTCACGACCCGTCCTCACAGCTTCAGTTCTGCCAGTACCTCGTCTTACACCTTCCAGACTTCACAGAAGCTCTTCTTCGAACTTCTTGAACGCGAAAGGCAAACGTCCCAAGTTAGAGTCTTGGTCCGGCACACAGTTTTAATTTGCCAGGAAGTTTCATTTCAGCGCACACTCCGCTGCAGAGTGAAAATCTCATTCTGGAAACATCCCCCAGGCTGTGGCTAAGCCATGACTCCGCATTGTCCTTTCTTCCAGGAGTGCTAGTTCTGCTATGTTCGCAGAAGAGTTTCTGTGAAGTTTGGAAGGTAGGAGACGAGGTACCGGCAGAACTGAAGCTGTGAGAATGGGTCGCGAGTCGTGCTTGGGTAGGTCATTTGGTAGAGCACTTATCCGTGAATGGCAAAGGTTCCGAGTTTGAGGTCTGGCACACAGTTCCAATTTGCCAGGAAGTTTCATACCAGCGCACACTCCGCTACAGAAAAAAAATAATGGTTCAAATGGCTCTGAGCACTATGGGACTTAACATCTATGGTCATCAGTCCCCTAGAACTTAGAACTACTTAAACCTAACTAACCTAAGGACATCACACAACACCCAGTCATTACGAGGCAGAGAAAATCCCTGACCCCGCCGGAAACCGATCCCGGGAACCCGGGTGCGGGAAGCGAGAACGCTACCGCGCGACCACGAGCTGCGGACTCTCCACTGCAGAGTGAAAATCATATTGTACTACGGTATGCCTTTAAGAAATGTTTCCAAATACATTGAAGAGCCAAAGAAACCGATACACCTGCCTAAAGTCATGGGTATGGCCCACGCGAGCACGTAGAAGTGCCGCAGCACGGTGTGGCGTGGATTCGACTAACGTCTGAAGTAGTATTGGAGGAAACTGACACCATTAATCCTGTTGGGCTGTCCATAAATCCGTAAGAGTACGAGGGGGTGGATATCTTTTCTGAACAGCACGTTGCAGGGCGTCGCAGATATTCTCAGTGGTATTAAGGTCTGGGGAGTCTGGTGGCCAGCATAAGTGTTTAAACTCAGAAGAGTGTTCCTGGAGCCACTCTGTAGCAATTCTGGACGTGTGTGGTGTAACATTGACCTGCTGGAATTGTCCAAGTCCCCGAAATCACAATGGACATGAATGGATGCGGATGATGAGACAGGATACGTACGTACTTGTCACCTGGCTGAACCGTATCTAGATGTATCTGAGGTACTCCTGACACGCATGGTCCATGGATTCATGACATTGTTTCCATACCCGTACACGTCCATCCGCTCGATACAATTTGAAACGAGACTCGTTGACCAGGCAACATGTTTCCATGCCCAGGCGAGACGTAAAGCTTTGTGTCGTGCAGTCATCAAAGGTGCGTGAGTGGACTTTCGGCTCTGAAAGCCCATATCGATGATGTTTCGCTGAATCGTTCGCACGCTGACACTTGTTGATGGTCCAGCGCTGAAATCCGCAGCTGTTTGCGGAAGGGTTGCAGTTCTGTCACGTTGAATGATCATCTTCAGTCGTCGTTGGTCCCGTTCTTGCAGGATCTTTTTCCGGCCGCAGCAATGTCTGAGATTTGAAATTTTACCGGATTCCTGATGTTCATTGTACACTCGTGAAATGGTCGTACGAGAAATCCTCACTTCATGCTACCTCGGAGATGCTGTGTCCCATCGTTCGTGGGCCGACTATGAAACCACGTTCAAATTCACTAACAACTTGATAACCTGCCATTGTAGCAGCAGTAACCGATCTAATAACTGTTGCCAGGGTGTTACAAAAAGGTACGGCCAAACTTTCAGGAAACATTCCTCACACACAAATAAAGAAAAGGTGTTATGTAGACATGAGTCCGCAAACGCTTAATTTCCGTGTTAGAGCTCATTTTAGTTTCGTCAGTATGTACTGTACTTCCTTGATTCATCACCAGTTGGGCCAATTGAAGGAAGGTAATGTTGACTTCGATGCTTGTGTTGACATGCGACTCATTGCTCTACAGTAGTAGCATCAAGCACATCAGTACGTAGCATCAACAGGTTAGTGTTCATCACGAACGTGGTTTTGCAGTCAGTGCAATGTTTACAAATGCGGAGTTGGCAGATGCCCATTTGATGTATGGATTAGCACGGGGCAATAGCCGTGGCGCGGTACGTTTGTATCGAGACAGATTTCCAGAACGAAGGAAGACGTACGAAGCAATTGATCGGCGTCCTAGGGAGCACGGAACATTCCAGCCTATGACTCGCGACTGGGGAAGACCTAGAACGACGAGGACACCTGCAATGGACGAGGCAATTCTTCGTGCAGGTGACGATAACCCTAATGTCAGCGTCAGAGAAGTTGCTGCTGTTCAAGGTAGCGTTGACCACGCCACTGTATGGATAGTGCTACGGGAGAACCAGTTGTTTCCGTACCATGTACAGCGTGTGCAGACACTATCAGCAGATGACTGGACTGGCCTCCACGGGTACACTTCTGCGAGTGGTTCATCCAACAATGTGTCAATCCTCATTTCAGTGCAAATGTTCTCTTTACGGATGAGGCTTCATTCCAACGTGATCAAATTGTAAATTTTCACAATCAACATGTGTGGGCTGACAAGAATCCGCACGCAATTGTGCAATCACATCATCAACACGGATTTTCTGTGAACGTTTGGGCAGGCATTGTTGGTGATTTCTTGACTGGGCCCCATGTTCTTCCACCTACGCTCAATGGAGCACGTTATCATGATTTCATACGGGATAGTCTACCCGTGCTGCTAGAACACGTGCCTTTATAAGTACGACACAACATGTGGTTCATGCACGATGGAGCTCCTGCACATTTCAGTCGAAGTGTTCGTACGCTTCTCAACAACAGATTCGGTGTCCGATGGACTGGTAGAGGCGACCAATTCCATGGCCTCCACGCTCTCCTGACCTCAACCCTCTTGACTTTCATTTATGGGGGCATTTGAAAGCTCTTGTCTATGCAACCCCGGTACCAAATGTAGAGACTCTTCGTGCTCGTATTGTGGACGGCTGTGATACAATACGCTATTCTCCAGGGCTGCATCAGCGCATCAGGGATTCCATGCGACGGGGGGTGGATGCATGTATCCTCGCTAACGGAGGACATTTTGAACATTTCCTGTATCAAAGTGTTTGAAGTCACGCTGGTACGTTCTGTTGCTGTGTGTTTCCATTCCATGATTAATGTGATTTGAAGAGAAGTAATAAAATGAGCTCTAACATGGAAAGTAAGCGTTTCCGGACACATGTCCACGTAATATATTTTCTTTCTTTGTGTGTGAGGAATGTTTCCTGAAAGTATGGCCGAACCTTTTTGTAACACCCTGTATAGGCGTTACAGACTGCAGCGCCGTATTGTGTCTGTTGACATATCTGTGTATTTAAATACGCATGCCTATGCCAGTTTCTTAGGCGCTTGAGTGTAGTTTGCTAGCCCGTTCCCCGGATTTGACGCTTGTAGACCTTTTTCTCTGAGGAAAGCCGAAAGACGCTCTCTACAAGGACATACCAACTACACCCGTTAATACCAACGACGTAATGCTGAGCCAGCTCGATATCTCCATTAAAATGCTAGCACGTGTGAAGCAGTCATACCATATCAAACTGGAAGCATCTACTATCTCTGTCAGTGGTCATTTTGAAAACAACCTTTGATTGTCAACTGTCTCGTTACTGGTCAGAATTCACACGACTGATGTATGCACTTATGTTATTTTTTAGTTTGTGCTATCACAGATATTGTACAAGTGTCGATGTGTCACGTTTCCGAAACCTGACATCTTGTAAACGACTCGCACTCCTACAACAAACATCACAGACATTCTAGTTTACCATACATTTAGTTTGTTAACGTTAGTAGCCATTGTTACATTTAAAAAGGTGTATGTTTGCACAAAAAATAGACTTTCTACGAGCACCTGGCTACCAATCCATTCTGTGAAAATCACACATTAATAGCACTTTCCATTTCCTCAATATTTTCGATGCAAGTTCTACGTTTTAGGTGATTTGTCCTGTGGCGAAGTGCCTAAATCGCTTTTAACCCTTTAAGACAAGGATTTCTGGTCGGATAAGTACAGGGTACTATCAACAGCAGCAGGAAATGGTATAACGGGCGTAGGATTCGTTATGAATAGGTAGGTACTGCAGAGAGGGTGTTAGTGTTAACAGTTCAGTGCCGCGCGGGATTAGCCGAGCGGTCTGAGGCGCTGCAGTCATGGACTGTGCGGCTGGTCCCGGCGGAGTTTCGATTCCTCCCTCGGGCATGGGTGTGTGTCCTTAGGATAATTTAGGTTAAGCAGTGTGTAAGCTTAGGGACTGATGACCTTAGCAGTTAAGTCCCATAAGATTTCAAACACATTTGAACATTTGAACAGTTCAGTGGTAGGGTTGTTCTCATTGGGATCGACAGTTCAGGTATACATGCCGACGTCACCAAGATGAAGATGAAGAGATAGAGAAGGTGTATGAGGATATGGAAAGGGTAATACAGTATGTAAAGGGGGATGAAAATCTAATACTAGTGAGGGACTGTAATACAGCTGTAGGGAAAGAGTAGAAGAATAGGCTACGGGAGAATACGAGCTTGGGACAAGGAATGAAAGAGGAGAAAGACTAATTGAGTTCTGTAACAGGTTTTAGCTAGTAATAGCGAATGCTCTTTCCAAGAGGAGCAGGAGCAGGAGCGTAAGATCTCTGCCCTTCAGGTGCACTTGAAAAACGCACAGGAGGAGCTAGATAGGATGAGGAGGGAGAAGGGGGTTGGGAAATGGGAGCTGGCTGCTGGCAAGAGATCTGCTAGAAGATTTTCAGATAGTTTTACTATTGGCGTTTACAATAGATATGACCAACTTTCAGAGTCTAGTGGAGAGGAATCTCTAGTAGCTGTAGGAAGTATGCAGCAGACCTCAGTAGTTACGGTGCCTAGAACAGTTGCAAAGTCGAAGAGGAAGAAGAAGGTTCTGCTGTTAGGTAGTTCGCATGGAAGAGGTGTAGGCCAGCAGTTGCAGGAAGTGCTGGGGAGTGAGTACCAGGTCACCAGCATTGTGAAGCCTAATGCAGGGTTGGCTCAGGTGACTGAAAACATAGGGGGGTTATGTAGGGATTTTGCTAAAGCGGATCAGGTAGTGATTGTGGGTGGGGCTGGTAATAGTATTGATAGGGATGGGGAGTATGACATCGATGGTGACCTGGAAAAGATAGCCACTCAAACTGGCAACACGAATGTGCATTTCGTGGAACTGTTTCAGCGTCACGATCGGCCTCATCTAAATACAGCCGTCAGGCGTAATAACATGAGACTTGGGGGTGCGCTGACGACAGAAGGCGTGGGTCACATTTCAGTGGTGTCGGTGGAGTCTATCAGCAGGACGGGTTTCACTAGACATGGCCTGCACCTCAACAGGTGTGGGAAGGGGAGGTTGGCAAAGCTTATAGGTGACAGCATAGGTGGGGTTGGTGGGATCACTCATGGGAAAATTCCTGCAGTAGTGGGTGTTAGAGCTGCACCTTTTTTAGATTGAAGTCAGCTGATAGGTATTCCTGCTTAAGGGAAGTCTCCCTAACAAAGGAACCACTTTTGACAAAGCTTAGGTACCGGAGAAATGAGGGAATTAGCGTACTTCATCAAAATATACAAGGTATTAGAGATAAAGTTAGTGAACTGCTTATAGATGTTGACTCTGAAATTATTGGTATATCTAAACACTTCTTAAATAAGGAGATAATTCAGAGGCTTCCTTTACCAGGATACAGGTTGGCTGGCAGCTTTTCGAGGAGCTCTTTGCGGTGTGGGGGAGTAGCCATGTATGTGAAAAACGGCATCCCATTTGAGTCAATTGATGTTTCAAAGTGCTGCACTGGAAAGGTGTTTGAATGTTGTGCAGCTGTGGTTAAATTTAACGGAGCTAAACTTCTAACTGTTGTTATTTATAGATCCCCAGACTCCGATTTCACAACTTGTTTGCTAAAGCTAGAGGAGGTTCTTGGTTCACTTTATAGGAAATACAAAACGTTAGTTATATGTGGTGACTCCAATATTAATTGTATAAGTGACTGTGCAAGGAAGAGGATGCTGGTAGACCTCCTTAACTCATATAATCTTATGCAAACCGTATTCTTTCCAACGAGAGTGCAAGGGAACAGTAGAACAACCACAGACAACATTTTTGTTCATTCCTCATTACTAGAAGGGCATTCTGTTAGCAAAAAGGTGAATGGCCTTTCAGATCATGATGCACAAATTATAACTCTAAAAGATTTTTGTGCTGCAACACGTGTTAAACATAGTCATCAGCTGTTTAGGAAAGCTGATCCAGTTGCTGTAGAGACCTTTGTAAACCTTACCAAGGAACAAGAGTGGCAAGATGTTTATAGCGCTGATACAATAGATGATAAATATAATGCTTTTCTCAAGACTTTTCTTGTGCTCTTTGAAAGTTGCTTTCCGTTAGAACGTTCAAAACAGGGTACTAGCACAAACAGGCAGCCTGGGAGGCTGACTGGAGGGACAAGAATATCTTGTAGAACAAAGTGGCAATTATATCAAAACGTTAGAAACAGTCAAAATCTAAATGCAGCAGCCCATTACAAACAGTATTGTAAGGTGCTTAAAAATGTTATTAGCAAGGCAAAAAGTATGTGGTATGCAGATAGAATAGCTAAGTCTCAGGATAAAATTAAAACCATATGGTCAGTCTTAAAGGAAGTGGCTGGTCTGCAGAGACAGGTCGAGGATATAGAATCAGTGCGTAGTGGGAATGTCCGTGTTACTGATAAGTCGCATATATATACAGTATTTAATAATCACTTTCTGAATACAGCAGGTGAACTAAATAGAAACCTAGTCCAACAAAAAGTGTTCCGAGACTGTTACCTGAAATGCTCCTCCATGATACTGACAAGAGGGAGATTGAGTTAATAATTAAATCACTAAAGACCAAGAACTCTCATGGATATGACGGGGTATCTAGCAGAATACTGAAGTATTGTTCTGTGTATGTTAGCCCAGTACTCAGCCATATCTGTAACTTTTCCTTTAGGAGTGGTCGGTTTCCTAACCGATTAAAGTACTCGGTAGTGAAGCCACTTTATAAAAAGGGAGACAGGGATAATGTTGACAATTATAGACCTGTTTCTATGCCATCGGTGTTTACTAAAGTTATCGAGAGTGTTGTATATACAAGGTTACTGGAGCACAATTCACATAATTTGCTGTCAAATGTACAGTTTGGTTTTAGAAATGGCTTAACAACTGAAAATGCTATACTCTCTTTTCTCTGCAAGGTTTTGGACGGATTAAATAAAAGGTTGCGAACGTTAGGTGTTTTCTTTGATTTAACGAAGGCTTTTGACTGTGTTAACCACAAAATATTACTGCAGAAGTTGGACCATTATGGAGTAACCATTACAATTGGTTCGCCTCTTACTTTAAGAACAGAAAGCAGAAGGTAATTCTCCGCAATATTGAGAGTGGTAGTGATGTTCAGTCCCAATGGGGCACTGTTAAGTGGGGCGTTCCCCAAGGGTCGGTGCTGGGGCCACTGCTGTTTCTTATTTATATAAATGATATGCCTTCTAGTATTACAGGTGATTCAAAAATATTTCTGTTTGCTGATGACAGCAGCTTGATAGTGAAGGATCTTGTGTGTAATATTGAAACAGTATCAAATAATGTAGTTCATGAAATAAGTTCGTGGCTTGTGGAAAACAATTTGATGCTAAATCACAGTAAGACTCAGTTTTTACAGTTTCTAACTCACAATTCAACAAGAACCGATATTTTGATCAGACAGAATGTGCATATTATAAGCGAGACAGAACAGTTCAAGTTCCTAGGCGTTCGGATAGATAGTAAGCTGTTGTGGAAAGCCCATGTCCAGGATCTTTTTCAGAAACTAAATGCTGCATTACTTACCATTAGAACAGTATCTGAAATTAGTGACACTTCAACACGAGAAGTAGTCTACTTCGCATATTTTCATACGCTTATGTCGTATGGTATTATTTTTTGGGGTAATTCTTCTGATTCAAAAAGGGTCTTTTTGGCTCAAAAACGGGCTGTTCGAGCTATATGTGGTGTAAGTTCGAGAACCTCTTGTCGACTCCTATTCAATAGTCTGGGAATTCTGACATTGCCCTCACAGTATATATTTTCTTTGATGTCGTTTGTTGTTAGCAATATTGGCCTATTCCCAAGAGTTAGCAGCTTTCACTCAGTTAATACTAGGCAGAAATCCAATATGCATGTGGAATGCACTTCCTTGACTCTTGTGCAGAAAGGAGTGCAATACTCTGCTGCAACCATTTTCAATAAGCTACCACAAGAACAAAAAATCTTAGCAGTAGCCCAAATCCTTTTAAGTCTAAACTGAAGAGTTTCCTCATGGCTCACTCCTATTCTGTCGAGGAGCTCCTGGAAGAGCTAAAAAATTTAAGCAAATTCCAGTGTTACATTGTTGATTTTCTTTATTTAAACTTACGACTTGTCACCTGAATATGTTTTTTTTTATGTTTCATTTTATCTGTTTCTAATATCGTGTTATAATTTCATGTATTGACTCTATCCATGACTATGGAGACTTCTCCTTAATTTGGCCCCAGGAACCACAAATAAATAAGAATCACAAGAGCAGGAGACAAAACTTGGAAAAGGCCGGATGATACAGGAAGATTTCAATTAGATTACATCATGGTCAAGCGGAGATTCCGAAATTGAATACTGGATTGTAAGGCGTACCCAATTTCAAATATAGACACTGATCTCAGTGTAGTAGTGATGAAGAGTAGGCTGAAGTTTAAGAGAAGAGTCAAGAACAATCGATACTCAAATAAGTGGGATACTGAAGTACTAAGGAACGACGAGATAGGTTGAGACTCGAAGGCTATAGACAAACCAATAAGGATTGGTTCAGTATGCAGTACAGCTGAAGAGGAACGGGCATCACTAAACAGGGCAATCACCGAAGTTGGAAGGAAAACATAGGTACAAAGAACGTAACTACGAAGAAACCATGGGTTCCAGGAGAAATACTTCAATTGATAGATGAAAGAAGTAAGTACAAAAATATTCAGGGAAATTGAGGAATCCAGAAATATAAGCCGCTGAGGAATTAAATAAAGAGTGAGTGCAGGGAAGCTAAGACGAAATGGGTGCATGAAAAATGTGAAGAAACCGATTGTCAGAAGGACGACTTAGCATACAGGAAAGTCAAAACAGACTTCGGTGACATTTAAGTAACCGTGGTAACATTAAGACTGCAACGGGAATTCCACTGTTAAATGCAAAGGAGAGAGCGGATGGATGGAAAAAGTAAGTCGAAGGCCTCTATGAGGCCTCTATGGTCTTTTGTGCTAGAAGAAGAAACGGAAGTCGTTTTAGAAGAGAAAGGGGATCCAGAATTAGAATTACAATTTAAAGGAGCTTTGGAGTAGTTAAGGTCGAATAAGGCAGAAGGGATAGATAACATACCAGCAGTATTTCTAAAATCAATGGGGGAAGTTGCAACAAAACAACTATTCACGTTGGTGTGTAGAATATATGTCTGGCGACATCCCATCTGACTTTCGGAAAAATATCATGCACACGGTTCAGAAAACTGCAAGAGCTGACAAGTAAGAAGATTAATGCACAATCAGCTTAACAGCTCAGGCATCAAAGTTACTTACAGGAGTATAAAACTGAGAATGTATTAGATGACGATCAGTTTGGCTTTAAGAAAGATAAAGGCACCAGAGAGGCAGCTCTGATGTTGCGGCTGATAAGGCTAAAGAAAAATCAAGACATGTTCATAGGATTTGTGGACCAGGAAAAAGCGTTCGACAACGTAAAACAGTGTGAGATATTCGAAATTCCGAGAAAAATAGGGGTAAGATATAGGAGGAGACGGGTAATATATAATATGTACAAGAGCCAAGTGAGGTTAATAAGAGTGAACGAGCAAGAACAAAGTGCTCGGATTAAAAAGGGTGTAAGACAGGGATATAGTCCTTCGTCCCCACTGTTCAAACTGTACATCGATGAAGCAATGATGGAAATAAAAGAAAAATTCAGGAGTGGAATTAAAAATTCAAGCGAAAGGATTTCAGTGATACGACTCGCTGCTGAGATTGCTATCCTGAGTAAAAGTGAAGAAGAATTACATGATGTCCTGAATGACATGAACAGTCTAGTAAATACAGAATATGGATTGAGAATAAATCGAATAAAGACGAAAGTAATGAGAAGTAGCAGAAATGAGAACAGAGAGAAACGTAACATCGGAATTGATGGTGACGAATTACATGAAGGAATTCTGCTACCTCAGCAGCAAAATAACCAATGACGGACAGAGCAAGGAGGAGATCAAAAGCAGACTAGTACTGGCAAAAAAGGTATTCCTAGCCAAGGGGCCTCAATTTGAGGAAGAATTTTCTGAGAATGTATGTTTGGACACAGCATTGTATGGTAGTGAAACATGGACTGGGGGGAAACCGCTTCAGAAGAGAATCGAAGCATTTGGCATGTGATGTTACCGACGAATGTTGAAAATTAGGTAGACTGATAAAGTAAGGAATGAGGATGTTCGGTGTGGAATCGGAGAGGAAATGAATATGTAGAAAACACTGGCAAAGAGAAGGGACAGTACGATAGGACATCTGTTAAGACATCAATGAAAGGCATCCATGGTACTAGAGGGAGCTGTAGAGGGCAAAAACTGTGGATTAAGACAGAGACTGTAATACATCTTGCAAATAATTGAGGACATAGATCGCAAGTGCTACTCTGAGATGAAGAGGTTGGCGCAGGAGAGGAATTCATGGCGGGCCGCATCAAACCAGTCAGAAGACTGATGACTCCCCAAAAAAAAAAAAAAAAAAAAAAAAAAAAAAAAAAAAAAAAAAAAAAAAAAAAAAAACAACAACCTAGAAGAACATCTATGATCTGTATTCCCATGCACGAACGGTGCTCATGAAACAGCAATGCGTCTTCGCAACTGCATTAATAATGGAGATATAGGTACTGACTTCTTTTTTAATGGAACTATGGTTTTCTTTGTGGCAGAATAACAGAACTCTAAGAGGCAAACTCAGTGGTACAACTCTTTTGTAGATGAAACAAACGATCACCGAGTAAATTTACATTGAATATACAGAATTTTGTGTTGTTATTACAGCTGTTGAATGACCTGCGAGTCGGATGTTTACGCCCTTCTCCAAGCAAGCTTCCGCCGTCGTGGCGATAGGTACGTGATGATAAGCTACCTCGACGGACGAGGCAAGAGATACGTCGCCAGTTGCAAGTCGCCGTCAGGAAGAGTTAACTGAAGTGCAGTGGCACCACAGTTGATATACGAAGACGTGCCGAAAAGTAATGCCTCGGAATTTTATATGTGAAAACTCTTAAAGCTTTTCAAATAAAACAAACATCATTAAAATTGTACATCTATGTTCATGTCTACGTATTCGTTTCACTACATAATCTCGTTGGCGACGAACCCATTTCTCTCAACGAGACACCAATTTCTCTGTAGAATATTTGACTTTAGTGACAGAGCTACGACGTCACCTCTGCTTGCACCGCTCCAATCGGTCACAGTCCTTGAAAGTGTATTTTTAAGTTTTGAAAACCGATGGAAATTGGTTTGGCCCAAATTGGGACAGTATGGCGGACGATCGATGACAGTAAACCCAACGTGTCTGCTTGTTGCAGGTGCCGCGACGCTCGAGTGTGGTCTGGCATTGTAATGATGAAGGAGAGGGTGATCCATTCGTAGACAACTCCTCGAGTTCGGGACCCTGTTAAAGCAAGCTGTTTCTAACCCGCCGGCATAGCCACATTACACCCCGCCGTGTTACATGCTAAAATTCGGAGCCATCTAGCGCTAGAGGGCTGTAAATGTGTAGACCTGAAGAATAAAGATGTAAAATGACAATAATGCCTGCTTTATTTAAATGGACTGAAGAGTCTTCACTTAAAATTTCTAGGAATTACTTTCCAACACGCCCTCCTACTTTAGGTTTGTTATGGCGAGTGGTGGTAAAGTCTTATGGGACCAAACTGCAGAGTCATAAACACTACTTAATCTAACTTAAACTAACTTACGCTATGGAGAACACACACACTCATGCCCGAGGGAGGACTCGAACACACGACAGAGGGAGCCGTATGTGGAGTATTGCAATTTATTTACAAATGGCTCTGAGCACTATGGGACTTAACTGCTGAGGTTATCAGTCCCCTAGGACTTAGAACTACTTAAACCTAACTAACCTAAGGACATCACACACATCCATGCCCGAGGCAGGATTCGAACCTGCGACCGTAGCGGTCGCGCGGTTCCAGATTGTAGCGCCAAGAACTGCTCGGCCACTCCGGACGGCCAATTCATTTACACTACGATACTTGTAAAACATAGTGGCAGTCGAATCATTAGTAATGCATATACCATTACTGAAAAAGAATTCGTCGACTTCTATGGCAAATGTCACCAAAATACGTCGTAACTACGTGTAGAGCGGTTTCCAGACCGACGCTGCTCACACATATTGGCAAGGTCGTTTCGAGCCGGCTGCATAAGTTTCGCATTAAGTCCTGATCCCTTTACCTTGGATGAAGAGGTGCACGCCCGGGTACAGTCACGGCACTGACTGTCTAGTCTTGCAACGAGACAAATCAGTTAATAGATACGGCCATTACTTTTGAACAATAAATAGTTTACGTACGTTCTTCCATTTGTCTATTTATCAGCTTACTGCTTCTTGTGTATTACACTCCCTTGTATGTATTTAGAAAAAAATATCTGGATGGTGCGAAAAATGGCAGTTGACCCTAAATAACGAAAAGTGTGGGGTCATCCACATGAGTGCTAAAAGAAACTCGTTAAACTTCGGTTAGACGATAAATCAGTCTAATCTAAAAGCCGTAAATTCAACTAAATACGAAGGTATTACAATTACGAACAACTTAAATTGGAAAGAACACATAGAAAATGTTGTGGGGAAGGCTAACCAAAGGCTGCGTTTTATTGGCAGGACACTTAGAAAACGTAACAGACCTACTAAGGAGACCGCCTACACTACGCTTGTCCAAACCCTCTCGCATGCACTTAAATGTGATTTGCAGAGTATCCATGTAGATGAACGTAAGAACTGCATTTAGTACTAGCGGGTATAAACTGAACTGTCTTCTACAAGGTACAGTCACGTAATGTGAGAACCGCCTCTGTTCGACTTGACCGCGCAATCACCACAGTCAGGCGGCAGGTGGCAGCACTAGCAGAGAAGAATATACAAAACGCATCCAGAGTATGCGGAGAACAGTGCAGTCGTTGTCGTAATGCCGAAACGGAATTATTTATTGACGTCCAGAAGGGCGTGAATGCAAGCATTTCCGAAACGGCTAAGTTAAGTATCTCGAGCATGGTCAAATGGTGCTATCAAAAACAGACGCCGAGGAAACTGTGGTGCACTATCGGGCATGGGGGTGAACGACAGTGTGTACTGTACAGAAGTTAGTACGGGCGAATATACGTGCAACGGATGAGCAACTGACAGCCCTGATGAACCAACAGTGCGTCCTCAACGACCGTTCAGCTAACGTTGCTGCCAATGAGGCTCCACGGCAGGCACTTGATTCATGCACTCATGCTGATTTCTGTTCATCGGCGACGAACGCTGTAATTTTGCATCCCAGTACGTCAACTGGACGTCCACTGATAGACGACAGGTGATCTTTACAGATGAATCCCGTTTTACGCTCCATCGACGTGCAACGTCTGAGAGAAAACACCTTGCCACAATCTTTGGAGGTCCAAGGCGAAGGAGTGAGCTTTGGGGCCTGGGGAAGGTCTTTATGGCCTTCCCCATCAATACCAGACATTCTGGAAAGCACTATGGATCAATACAAGTATGCATGTATCCCTGAGGACCATATCCACTCCTACATGTAGTTTGTATCTCCTCGGCACGACGGCATCTACCAGTATGTCACACATCTCGCAGCGTATATGTATCGTTCGAAGAGCACCAAGAAGACATTACCGTACTCTCCTGACTGTCAAACTCCCCAATCGAGAATCTGTGGGACCACTCTGATCGGGCTGTTCGTGGTGTGGATGCTCAGCAGAGAAACCTGGCGCAGCTGACCGTGGCACTTGAGTCGGCATGACTCCACATCCCTGTCAGTACCTTTGAGAAACCCCTGACTTTTGTCATGGACGTCTCGCAGCGGTCAGCGTGGCCGAAGGTGGTTATTAAAGCCTTTGACAGTGTACAAGGCAGCTGCGTAAATGTCGTCCACCAAGGTGGGCGCATCACGCGGACAAGCTGAGGGGTGAGGACCTACAGCTTAACCCCTCTATTATACGCGAGGTGAACGTGATGGGAAATTGGACCGTGATGGCTACTTGCAGGTACCATGAGGGGGAAAGAAGACATTGCAATCAGCTGTCTGAAGAACATTTGTGATGTATCATGATGTAATCTCATTCTGTGGCCGAATACATATACGAGAATTGTCCGTAAAATAAGGTTCCCATGGCGCTACAGTCCTGAAAAGCGCTGTTACGGTGGATCCCGCGATTCTGTAGTGTACCTTGGTTCCCCACTCCAAATCCCGTCCCTAGCGAGCTGCCTGCGGAGCTCAGTCCTGGCTTGGCAGCCGTACGTGATGGATCTCCCCCTCGCTTCGCCCGCCAGGTGTGAGCTGCGCTCGGTGATCCGTTTCCTGTCTGCAAAAAACATTGCCCCGACAGAAATACATTCACAGCTATGCGAAATCTATGGAAATAAGTGTATGAGCGTACACGTGCGCAAATGGCGCAAAGAGTTCAAGAACGGGCGTACTGACGTCCATGATGAGGAGCATTCCGGACGGCCATCTGTTTCTGACGAAGCAATCGCAAAAGTGGAGGCAGCGGTGCTCTCAGATCGAAGAGTGACGGTTCGTGAGCTCTCAGAAATGAACCCTGATGTCACCAAAACCTCTATTAACAAGATTTTGACGGAGCATCTAGGTTATGCTATGGTTTGCGCGAAGTGGATGCCAAGAATGTTGACCGAAGACCACAAACGTCAACGCGTTGAAGTGGCCCAAGAACTTCTTCAAGATCACGGAACTCATGGTGAGGAATACCTCGACTCCATCGTCACTGGAGGCGAGACTTGGGGGCACTACCACACACCCAAAACCAAAGAACAGTCCAAACAATGGAAGCGCCCAGAGTCGCCGAGATCGCGAAAATTCAAACAAACGCAAAGTGTCGGCAAAGTGATGGCAACAATGTTTCGGGACAGGAAGGGGTATTGTTGTGAGAGTTCTTGCCCACTCGTACAACAATCAACGCTGCCGGGTACTGCGAGACTGAAAATACTGCGCCGTGCAATTCAAAACATGAGGGGTACGCTGTCCAAGGGGGTGCGTTTGCATCAGGATAACGCTCGACCGCACACCGCTAAAGCCACCAACGAACTCATCGCAAAATTTGGATGGGGTATTGTCAAACACCCACCCTACAGCCCGGACTAATCCCCAAATGACTACCATCTCTTCCCTGACATGAAGAAACACTTGAGTGGAACGCATTTCGGCGACAAAGAAGAGCTCGAAGAAGCGATTCCCAGGTATCTGCGCGGCTTGGCGGCAGATTTTTTTGACTCGGGCATTCAAAAGCTCGTACACCGCATGCAAAAATGAATTGACCTCAGTGGCGACTGTGTAGAAAAAGAGGTTAAAGTCTGAACTTTCCAAAACTGTACGCATTCATGAAATAAGTATGTTTTACACTGTGAAAAAAATTGGAAACCTTATTTTACAGACACCCCTCGTACATATAAAAGGAATAGCTTGATTTCATTGTTACACTGAAAGAAGTTTACAGTGTATTTGTTTGTAGAGTGTTTAGAAGGAATAAAATGAAACACTTCATCATGCGGCAAAAGTGACACAGGTGCACAGTTTCTCCGCTAGGGGTCATTGAAGGGCCTGACGCTGGACGTCTGTTAGGCCCACGTTCAGCCACAATAGACATATATCTGAACGGGAAAATCGTAAGGGAACTCGTGTGTTCCACCAACAACACAGACTGCACACACACACAGCTCAGATGGTAGAGCATTTGCCCGCGAAAGGCAAAGGTCCCGAGTCTCGGTCAGTTACACAGTTTTAATCTGCCAGGAAGTTTCATATCAGCGCACATTCCGCTGCAGAGTGAAAATCTCACTTTGGAAACATCCCCCAGGCTGTGGCTAAGCCATGTCTCCGCAAAATCCTTTCTTTCAGGAGTGCTAGTTCTGCAAGTTTCGCAGGAGAGCTTCTGTAAAGTTTGGAAGGTAGGAGTCGAGACTCTGGCAGAAGTAAAGCTATGAGTACCGGGCGTGAGTCGTGCTGCGGTAGCTCAGATGGTAGAGCACTTGCCCGCGAAAGGCAAAGGTCCCGAGTTCGAGTCTCGGTCGGGCACACAGTTTTAATCTGCCAGGAAGTTTCATATCAGCGCACACTCCGATGCAGAGTGAAAATCTCATTCTGGAAACATCCCCCAGGCTGTGGCTAAGCCATGTCTCCGCAATATCCTTTCTTTCAGGAGTGCTAGTTCTGCGCCGGCCGCGGTGGTCTCGCGGTTCTAGGCGCGCAGTCCGGAACCGCGCGACTGCTACGGTCGCAGGTTCGAATCCTGCCTCGGGCATGGATGTGTGTGATGTCCTTAGGTTAGTTAGGTTCAAGTAGTTCTAAGTTCTAGGGGACTGATGACCACCGATGTTAAGTCCCATAGTGCTCAGAGCCATTTGAACCATTTGCTAGTTCTGCAAGTTTCGCAGGAGAGCTTCTGTAAAGTTTGGAAGGTAGGAGACGAGATACTGGCAGAAGTAAAGCCGTGAGTTCCGGGCGTGAGTCGTGCTTCGGTAGCTCAGATGGTAGAGCACTTGCCCACGAAAGGCAAAGGTCCTGGGTTCGAGTCTCGGTCGGGCACACAGTTTTAATCTGCCAGGAAGTTTCATATCAGCGCACACTCCGCTGCAGAGTGAAAATCTCATTCTGGGGACAGTAAGTATCACCTCTGACAGTAAGTCAGCCTCTACAACTGATTAGAAACTATCATAGTAGCTATGCCAATCCCATAGTTGCAGCAGTTGTCGACGTTGTGTTTCGGGTGCAGAGGAACTGTCACAACATCGTGATGGTGTGGATGAAAGGCCACTCTGGGATCCTCGGCAATGAACAAATATACGCCCTAGCAAAGCAGACATCTGTGCTTGGGTCAATTAAATATCATAAACTCTCTCTCACAGATATGGTACCTATGCTCAGAAAGCGGTTGTCATCGCACTGTCATGAGGAACCGTCGTGGAACGAAAATTAAGGCAAGCTTCATGCACCAACGCATCCATCGATTCCAAGACTACTATGGTATAATAAGGCAGCAGGTATAATCAAGGAGCTCTTCACGTCAATTATAGCACAACTGAAATTTAATCACTGGAAGTTCAACATCCTAACCGCCACTTCACAATGGGTTTGCAGAGAGGGAGAAGAACCGAACCAAATATTTCTATGATGTCCTCAGAACACGCAGTACACAAACGTCCTTGCTAGTAACCTTCGGGCTCTTGGTCATCAGTTCCCAAGCAGCATCCAAACCTTGTTAGCATGCAAAGATGTTGCAACGTATAAGCTACTGTACGAGCCCGTCAACAGTGCCAACATCAAGGTACAAGTCCCTGCGCTGCTAATCTAACGCTTCTGGTACATTGAATGCTAGGGAAAGACCAAATCTCAGTTAACTGGCTAGATCCCTACGTGTTACAGCGCATAATCTGGAACACTCAGCTTTTAGATGTATGTCTCTACGTGTACGAGACTGAAAACATGTGTAACTAACTATAAGTGTAATATACAACTCTGGCTCTTGTACACTTTTCTCCTATCAAGACTATACTTACAGACCTGTACAAATATTCAGTTCTCTATCAGCAACTTTTGAAACAATCCTCACAGGACGTACAAAGAACAATTTATTATTAGAAATATATAATCATTAACGTGGACTGAATTGGAAATATCCCAAATGTGTACCAACGGCGATTTATCATTTCTTATTGTGTTCATAATAGGATTTTTACAGCATACTACCAGTGTGTATCCTGTGGTCCGTGTTCGTCTTGTTAACTCGTTTTCGTATACTCTTATTGCAGATCTTATTTTATGTCGAATCAGTCCTTTGTTTACCCAATGTTACATCGTACCAGAGCACGACTGAAATAATATCCACCCCATAACTTGCCAAAACCAATTGTAATATGACATTCCCTGTGATTAGATGGTCGTATGGGCGAGCTCTGAAAGCAAATAAATAAAAAAAATACTTACGCATCTGAGGATTGTTGTATTATTCTGTGTTTTGCGTCTACGTTTCATTGACAACAAATATTATTTAGTGGATATTACAATGATTTGAAGGTATTATCACAGAAACAAAGGTAATTGGGGTAACAAACGGAATAAATCATAATTACGTTATTACTCTTAACAACCCACTGTAGACTGTAGGATACTTTTACCATAGTACTCAGAAAGTATCTCTGAAGAAACCACCAAAGTGTGTTTGGGGAGTTCGGATTCACCGTGCGAAAGTTATCCGAGTTATGTAGAACAACCACAAAAAGCTGTAAACTTGGTACGTTCATTGTATTTCAAACAAAAGACAACAGGTTGACTCACAGGAGTGCGTAACTTCTCTTCAGAATTTTGTCTGCCTTGACACTGTAGGTACAGTACTACAGTTCTGAGCGGCAGAACATGTTTATGAGAGCAAAATTCAGCATGCAGTACGTAATGCTGTTGTCTAATTGTATTTTTTATAAATCAGGATAAACTTTTATGTAATGGATTTAAAGCAGAGAGAGAGAGAGAGAGAGAGAGAGAGAGAGAGAGAGAGAGAGAGAGAACAGGAAATGGGTCTACTCTGGAAACAGAAATTCAGTAGATTTTGTTTCCAAACATGAAAAAATTAATCATTTCCATTTTTGAAATATATCATCTTTCTTTTTAATAAATACTGAAATGAGTACAGTATTTTATCTTGCCTAGATTACTGAAATTATCGACGCACTATAATTGAAAAAGTACGTTGTAGATTTTGGTTCATTCAGTAAGCTTCATGTTAGAAAGAATATCTGTGTCGGAATTCTGCTAAGCGCTTGGAACTTAACGATTACAAGCCCTGCAGGGAACTATACAATCCTCGGATATAGCGAGTGGGATAGTATCAATTCATTGTTATCGTCGTGTTTATTAGCAATCAGATAAATTGTGGTGCCCTTGTGTGTGACTGAAATGATACTCGTCTCCGCATATTGCAACTGTTCCAAAAGAAGCAAACGGTTATTGCAATGTTCACGACGAATAACGCAGCTGTTACTGCCCGTATGCAGGGAGTAAATGACATTTATTCAGAAAGGCACGCTTTGTTCGGAGTTTCGTATAACAGTCTCCATCACTTGAATATAAAGCACTGCAAATTATGTAAAGTGCGCAGTTACGGTAAACATGTGAGCAGCACATTTAGCATTTCTGACAACGGAAGGAAATTTAAGAACCACAGATGCAGCAGTAGGAAGAGTACAAATAATTAATGAGTCCGATTACGCTCGTGAAATCAAAAGAAAAAGTTTTTCTATTTTTAGCCGAAATATTTCGACGAGTAATCGTTCTCAAAAACCTTTTTTTTCTTATTCTTCTTGGTGGAACTTCATTTCAGCTGGAAATAAACATTACTCTTCATTTTAAGAGAGGAAGCAGTTCTCACAGTGTTACATTGCTGTATGAATTGGCTTGAATTTCCCTACAACTGGGTGTTTAGCTCCACATGTAGACTGATTTCTAAGTAATTTATTCTCTACATCGTACTATCGAACGTAACCTACATCTCAGGAATACACACATAAAAAATGTTTTCCATCATCCCAGTTCCCAGAACTTTTAAAGATAGCCTTTGACTGTGGATATTGTATCACAGACACACTTCCTTTGCTGTTCAGAGATGACACTAAACCCGCCCAAAGATGTAAACAACCATGCATGAGCAGCGCCTATTTGACGGAGGGGGAGCGGGTGTCCGACAGCCGATCAACTCGTCATTCCACCAAGAAACAGGTGCGCGGCTCGTGTTGTCTGTAGTTCAATCATGCCTAGACGATCAATACCGCGGTCCGATCGCGTCCGCATTGTTACTTTGTGTCAGGAAGGGCTCTCAACGAGGTAAGTCTCCAGGCGTCTCCGAGTGAACCAAAGCGATGTTGTTCGGACATGGATGAGATACAGAGGCAGGAACTGTCGATGGCATGCCTCGCTCAGGCCGCCCAAGGGCTACTACTGCGGTGGATAACCGCTACCTACAGATTATGGCTCGGAGGAACCATGACAGCAACGCCACCATGTTGAATAATGCTTTTCGTGCAGCCACAGGACATCGTTTTACGACTCAAACTGTGCGCAATTGGCTGCATGATGCGCAACTTCACTCCCGCCGCCGGCATGGAATGCCGAGCGGTTCTAGGCGCTTCAGTCTGGAACCGAGCGACCGCTACGGTCGCAGGTTCGAATCCTGCGTCGGGCATGGATGTGTGTGAGTCCTTAGGTTAGTTAGGTTTCAGTAGTTCTAAGCTCTAGGGGAGTGATGACCTCAGATGTTAAGTCCCATAATTCTCTGTCATTTTCACTCCCGCCGTCCATGGCAAAGTCCATATTTCCAAACACGACACCATACTGCACTGTACAGATGGGCCCAACAACATGCCGAATAGACTGATCAGGATTGCCATCACGTTCTCTTCGCCGATGAGTGTCACATACGCCCTCAACCAGACAATCGTCGGAGACGTGTTTGGAGGAAACCTGGTCAGGCTGAACGCCTTAGACACCCTGTCCAACGAGCGCAGCAAGGCGGAGGTTCCCTGCTGATTTGGGTGGCATTATGTGGGGCCGACGTACGCCGCTGATGCTCATGGAAGGTGCCGTATGGGCTGTACTATGCGTGAATGCCATCCTCCAACCGATAGAGGTACCATATGGGCAGCATATTGGCGAGGCATTCGTCTTCATGGACGACAATTCGCACCCCCATCGTGCACATCTTGTGAATGACTTCCTTCACGATAACGACATCGCTCCACTTGAGTGGTCAGCATCTTCTCCAGACATGAACACTATCGAAAATCCCTGGGAGAGACTGAAAACGGCTGTTTATGGACAACCCCCCCCCCCCCCCCCCCCCCCATGAACCATGGACCTTGCCGTTGGTGGGGAGGCTTGCGTGCCTCAGCGACACAGATAGCCGTACCGTAGGTCCAACCACAACAGAGGGGTATCTGTTCAGAGGCCAGACAAACGTGTGGTTCCTGAAGAGGGGCAGCAGCCTTTTCAGTAGTTGCAAGGGCAACAGTCTGGATGATTGACTGATCTGGCCTTGTAACAATAACCAAAACGGCCTTGCTGTGCTGGTACTGCGAACGGCTGATAGCAAGGGGAAACTACAGCCGTAATTTTTCCCGAGGGCATGCAGCTTTACTGTATGATTAAATGATGATGGCGTCCTCTTGGGTAAAATATTCCGGAGGCAAAATAGTCCCCCATTCGGATCTCCGGGCGGGGACTACTCAAGAGGATGTCGTTATCAGGAGAAAGAAAACTGGCGTTCTACGGATCGGAGCGTGGAATGTCAGATCCCATAATCGGGCAGGTAGGTTAGAAAATTTAAAAATGGAAATGGATAGGTTAAAGTTAGATATAGTGGGAATTAGTGAAGTTCGGTGGCAGGAGGAACAAGACTTCTGGTCAGGTGACTACAGGGTTATAAACACAAAATCAAATAGGGGTAAAGCAGGAGTAGGTTTAATAATGAATAAAAAAAATAGATAAGCTATTACAAACAGCATAGTGAACGCATTATTGTGGCCAAGATAGACACGAAGCCCATGCCTATTACAGTAGTACAAGTTCATATGCCAACTGGCTCTGCAGATGATGAAGAAATTGATGAAATGTATGATGAGATAAAATAAATTATTCAGGTAGTGAAGGGAGACGAAAGTTTAATAGTCATGGGTGACTGGAATTCGAGTGTAGGAAAAGGGAGAGAAGGAGACGTAGTAGGGGAATATGGATTGGGGGAGAGAAATGAAAGAGGATGCTGTCTGGTAGAATTTTGCACAGAGCATAACTTAATCATAGTTAACACTTGGTTCAAGAATCATAAAAGAAGGTTGTATGCATGGAAGATTCCTGGAGATGCTAGAAGGTATCAGATAGATTATATAATGATAAGACAGAGATTTAGGAACCATGTTTTAAATTGTAAGACATTTCCAGGGGCAGATGTGGACTCTGACCACAATCTATTGGTTATGACCTGTAGATTAAAACTGAAGAAACTGCAAAAAGGTGGGAATTTAAGGAAATGGGACCTGGATAAACTGAAAGAACCAGAGATTGTACAGAGTTTCAGGGAGAGCATAAGGGAACAATTGACAGGAGTGGGGGAAAGAAATACAGTAGAAGAAGAATGGGTAGCTTTGAGGGATGAAGTAGTGAAGGCACCAGAGGGTCAAGTAGGTAAAAAGACGAGGGCTAGTAGAAATCCTTGGGTAACAGAAGAAATATTGAATTTAGTTGATGAAAGGAGAAAATATAAAAATGCAGTAAATGAAGCAGGCAAAAAGGAATACAAACGTCTCAAAAATGAGATTGACAGGAAGTGCAAAATGGCTAAGCAGGGAGGACAAATGTAAGGATGTAGAGGCTTGTATGAATATCAAGAGCTCAGATGGAAACACAGTTCTAAGCAAAGAAGGGAAAGCAGAAAGTTGGAAGGAGTATATAGAGGGTCTATACAAGGGCGATGTACTTGAGAACAATATTATGGAAATAGAAGAGGATGTAGATGAAGATGAAATGGGAGATACGATACTGCGTGAAGAGTTTGACAGAGCGCTGAAAGACCTGAGTCGAAACAAGGCCCCCGGAGTAGACAACATTCCATTGGAACTACAGACGGCCCTGGGAGAACCAGTCCTGACAAAACTCTACCATCTGGTAAGCAAGATGTATGAAACAGACGAAATACCCTCAGACTTCAAGAAGAATATAATCATTCCAATCCCAAAGAAAGCAGGTGATGACAGATGTGAAAATTACCGAACTATCAGTTTAATAAGTCACAGCTGCAAAATACTAACACGAATTCTTTACAGACGAATGGAAAAACTAGTAGAAGCCAACCTCGGGGAAGGTCAGTTTGGATTCCGTAGAAACACTGGAACACGTGAGGCAATACTGACCTTACGATTTATCTTAGAACAAAGATTAAGGAACGGCAAACCTACGTTTCTAGCATTTGTAGACCTAGAGAAAGCTTTTGACAATGTTGACTGGAATACTCTCTTTCAAATTCGAAAGGTGGCAGGGGTAAAATACAGGGAGCGAAAGGCTATTTACAATTTGTACAGAAACCAGATGGCAGTTATAAGAGTCGAGGGACATGAAAGGGAAGCAGTGGTTGGGAAGGGAGTAAGACAGGGTTGTAGCCTCTCCCCGATGTTGTACAACCTGTATATTGAGCAAGCAGTAAAGGAAACAAAAGAAAAATTCGGAGTAGGTATTAAAATCCATGAAGAAGAAATAAAAACTTTGAGGTTCGCCGATGACATTGTAATTCTATCAGAGACAGCAAAGGACTTGGAAGAGCAGTTGAACGGAATGGACAGTGTCTTGAAAGGAGGAAATAAGATGAACATCAACAAAAGCAAAACGAGGATAATGGAATGTAGTCGAATTAAGTCGGGTGATGCTGAGGGAATTAGATTAGGTTCAAAAATGGCTCTGAGCACTATGGGACTCAACTGCTGTGGTCATCAGTGCCCTAGAACTTAGAACTACTTAAACCTAACTAACCTAAGGACGTCACACACATCCATGCCCGAGGCAGGATTCGAACCTGCGACCGTAGCAGTCGCACGGTTCCTGACTGCGCGCCTAGAACCGCGAGACCACCGCGGCCGGCCAATTAGATTAGGAAATGAGACACTTAAAGTAGTAAAGGAGTTTTGCTATTTGCGGAGCAAAATAACTGATGATGGTCGGAGAGGATATAAAATGTAGACTGGCAATGGCAAGGAAAGCGTTTCTGAAGAAGAGAAATTTGTTAACATCGAGTATAGAGTTAAGTGTCAGGAAGTCATTTCTGAAAGTATTTGTATGGAGTGTAGCCATGTATGGAAGTGAAACATGGACGATAAATAGTTTGCACAAGAAGAGAATAGAAGCTTTCGAAATGCGGTGCTACAGAAGAATGCTAAAGATTAGATGGGTAGATCACATAACTAATGAGGAAGTATTGAATAGGATTGGGGGGAAGAGAAGTTTGTGGCACAACTTGACCAGAAGAAGGGATCGGTTGGTAGGACATGTTCTGAGGCATCAAGGGATCACGAATTTAGTATTGGAGGGCAGCGTGGAGGGTAAAAATCGTAGAGGGAGACCAAGAGATGAATACACTAAGCAGATTCAGAAGGATGTAGGTTGCAGTAGGTACTGGGAGATGAAGAAGCTTGCACAGGATAGAGTAGCATGGGGAGCTGCATCAAACCAGTCTCAGGACTGAAGACCACAACAACAAACAACAATGGACGACTTGACCCACCAACACTCTGCGGGACCTACGCCGAATCGGCGTTGAGGAGTGGGACAATCTGGATCAGCAGTGCCCTGATGAACTTGTGATAGTTTGCCACGACGAGTACAGGCTTGCAACAGTGCAAGAGGACGTGTTACTGGGTGTTAAAGGTACCAGTGTGTACAGCAATCTGGACCACCACCTCTGAAGGTCTCGCTGTGTGGTGGTGCAACGTGCAATGAGTCGTTTTCATGAGCAATAAAAAGGGCGTAAATGATATTTATGTTGATCTCTATGCCAATTTTCTGTACAGGTTCCGGAAACTCTCGGAACTGAGGTGATGCAAAGCTTTTTTTGATGTGTGTATGACACATATTCTATAAACTGGTCATCAACGTGAATCTGTATTCTGATTACATCTACAAGTTTTAAAGTGAAGGTTTTCGTTTTTCTTACTGATATTTTTCATATTGTAGTCTCGCCCTATACATACAGTTGTCAGAGCGCCATTTGGAGATCACTTGTGTGTTCCTACAGAATCGTGTGCTTGTTAGCAAATAGGAAAGGGCTTATATTATGGCTGCTGTGACATAATTTCAGTTCCTGTCCTTCCGTCGAATTACATTTCATGAGCTCGACAACATGAATGGGACACAATCAAAGAAAGTCTGGGACCCCATCGTATCTGGATTAGCTGTTTGTGCTTGAGAGCGCTGCTTGCGAAGGGTAGGTGTCAGGTTCGGAGTTCCGACTCGGCCCGAACTGTTAGCCTGTCACAAATGGTCAACAGATTGCACGCTCCTCCACAGAGAAAGGATTCATTCTTCTGGTCATGGGTACCAGTCATATAGAACAGTATGACTGCCTCTATGATGTCTGGACTGTATAGAAAAGAAATAGTGGCACACTCAATTTTTGAGTTCTTCTTGGAATGCATTGGCTGGACTCTATTAGAAGAAGCGACGAGGAAGAAAAACTGTTCAGAAAGTTCAAAATACCGCAAGTATTGGCTACCATTTCAGATCATGACCACATTTGTTTCAAATAAGATATGCGTAACGTAGCTCGAACAAGCCACATTTTTCGCAGCAGAGTTAACTATTCAGATATATGGTCATCGGCATTGTTTCATTTCAGAGACCATGCTTTTGACTCACAGTAACGTAAACTAGCTGGGTTCTAGGTCTAATTTAATACCTGATTTCTTGCGACTTACAGGATGTTGCAGAATGAAGTTTTGGGAGGCTGTACAGGATGAAATTCAGGACATTTTTCGGGGAGAAATAAACTGTTGCCGATCGATAGCTCGCGCCACGTCTCCCTGAACACAATCTTTGGCGTGAAGGGGGCGTGGCACGTTTGCGGCGAGTGCCATTGGTCTGTTTTGTGTGTGAAGCAGCACGAACAGCACAGGTCAGCGGGGCAGCAGGGCTGTTTGTTTTAGCCCCCCCCCCCCCCTCGTGTGACTTCCATGTTGGTCTCGCTGAGGTCTGGAGGTCTGGAGGCGAAAGATGGGTCGTCGTCATCTACACATTTTCTGGCGGCTCCAAGGTTTCCCACTGTATTTCATCGCACAGCGGCTTTGTACGGTCGGTGAGCTACTTTTAGTTCGTTGCGTCGGTGGCGAGATTTTAGAAAAGGAGTGTGGCAATCAACGTAGCGGGCCTGGCCTAAGCAATTTCCGGTTCGTTCGTCCGGATTGCATATCCCGACGCGTTGTGGTTTCAAATCAAGAAGCTTTGACTGTTCAGTGTTTAATGAACTCCTTTGTTCGATAAACATGTATCATCTGTTGTATTTTAAACCATCACATTCTATACTTGCTTGTGGTCCACCTGATTTAAAAACTTTTTTCTTTGAACTTTTGAAGAAATTGTTACGTAACTGTAAGTGGTGAAATATTATCTTGTTTCTCTTATTGAAATTGGCTGTAAATACTTCAACAACAGTAACCAGTGGCACACACATATTGTATATTTTCGAAAGAGAATAGCATTTGTTATAAATTTAAATTTCCGTACTTCATGTTCCCATGAATGGCATTTTGTAGAGCTGAGAGCAAGTATTTGAATTAACGCTGTAACCTTTCGTCATTTGTTCTCACTGAAATATTTCATAATATTGTTGATAGTTTGTCAGTAGGCTAACTGTTCTTAAAAGGTTTTGTCCAAATACATAATTTTGTCTTAATATGACAAGGTCCTGTTGACCCAATTTGTAAAGTTATTTTGGCTGATGAGTTTGCCCGATCCTTCCATTCCCAGGTAACCTTTCGCCAGTAGTGTTTACCAAGGAACGTATTGCCAGAAATGTGAAATAAAGTTTCTACAGTCACCACTGGCTTCTTGAGAATCCATGCACTACTTACACAAGAATTTACCAGCTGAGAGTCTCAATAAATATTTCGGCTGAAATTATTGCAGATCGTGTAACTAGGGCCGCACATGTTAACAGATCGTTTGAATGGTGCATTTTATTTGATCTTCCTTAGAATGCCTTGCCTGATTTCTGGATGAAGTTCCCCTGCAACTGCACGTTAGTTTTTGGTTTCAGAGCGATAGTACCTCAGTGCACTTTGATCGTCGGACAATATATATCCTACGAACAACTTCAGGCGCCGGCCTGTGTGGCCGAGCGGTTCTAGGCGCTACAGTCTGGTACCGCGCGGCCGCTACGGTCGCGGGTTCGAATTCTGCCTCGGGCATGGGTGTTGTGTGATGTCCTTAGGTTAGTTAGGTTTAAGTAGTTCTAAGTCCTAGGGGACTGATGACCTTTGAAGTTAAGTCCCATAGTTCTCAGAGCCATTTGAATCATTTGAACAACTTGAGGCACAGAGTAAATGGAAGGGAATGCCCAGTCTCTTGGCTTGTGCGACCCATTGACTTCACACCTCTTGCCGTTTTCCTCTGGGGTTATGTATAGCCCTCGTGTACGCAACACCAGAAGCAATACCACCTGGTGTTATTTACTGAGCGCATCTTCGTAGCGTTCGACACCAACAGAAGGGAGCGCGGAATCTTACAGAGAAGATTAACGAACTTAATGGTCGTCACATTGAAAAAATATGCAACGAAGTTAATGGTCACCTAATTGAAAATTACAGATTCTGTTCACAGTATCTGATTATACTCCACTGTCAATAAATGTTTTCGAGACCACAGTATTGTGGTGTTCCATTTAGCCCACCCAATCCATAGAAAGCGTATATTGCAAGAACTTCATTTCACATCTCCGGCAATCGGTTCCTCATTGCAAAATGTTCTGAATTTCATCCTGTACTGTCTGCCACAATTTTAAAACGTCGTTCTTTAACATCCTATATTTAAAAAGAGATAGTGTGCAGAAGATGATCAGACAGTGTATTGAGTGAGTCATTCCGCTCATAGCTGTAACATTTACCAGGGTTCTTCCCCCTCCCTTCAGAATTACAAATTTACACACTACGTCTGTGAAAACTGTCACACACAAATGACAAATTCGACTGAAATAAAATAAAACCTACATACCAAGTACATGACAAAAGACAAGTAAATAAGCTTACTGAACAGCTGACTGAGAAATTAATACTGTTGTCAAAGCCTCTGTACTTGCATAGAATCAAAGAGATTATTAGCAGTCCAGTGCGATGCGTTTACAAGCCTACAAAACATCAGTTGTGTCCGCCGAAGAGCTGAGACGAACAAGTTGCCTGCCAACTGTGTCCAAAGCGAGAAAGGTTACGTTTCAGGACCCTGTGATGATGAGGCTATCAGAGACGGAGCATAAGTTCCGATATTGTAAGAATGGGGAAGACTCGCGAAGTAGGTAAAGGAAAACATTCTGTACAGTTCCGCGCAGTCGTTTAGCGATCAAACTACGAGGTTACCGAGTATTGAGCCAGATTTGCGACTGGATTCAGGACTTTTTTTTATATACAGGGTTATTACAAATGATTGAAGCGATTTCACAGTTCTACAATAACTTTATTATTTGAGATATTTTCACAATCCTTTGCACACACATACAAAAACTCAAAAAGTTTTTTTAGGCATTCACAAATGTTCGATATGTGCCCCTTTAGTGATTCGGCAGACATCAAGCCGATAATCAAGTTGCTCCCACACTCGGCGCAGCATGTCCCCATCAATAAGTTCGAAAGCATCGTTGATGCGAGCTCGCAGTTCTGGCACTTTTCTTGGTAGAGGAGGTTTAAACACTGAATCTTTCACATAACCCCACAGACAGAAATCGCATGGGGTTAAGTCGGGAGAGTGTGGAGGCCATGACATGAATTGCGGATCATGATATCCACCACGACCGATCCATCGGTTTTCCAATCTCCTGTTTAAGAAATGCCGAACATCATGATGGAAGTGCGGTGGAGCACCATCCTGTTGAAAGATGAAGTCGGCGCTGTCGGTCTCCAGTTGTGGCATGAGCCTATTTTCCAGCATGTCCAGATACACGTGTCCTGTAACGTTTTTTTCGCAGAAGAAAAAGGGGCCGTAAACTTTAAACCGCGAGATTGCCCAAAACACGTTAACTTTTGGTGAATTGCGAATTTGCTGCACGATTGCGTGAGGATACTCTACCGCCCAGATTCGCACATTGTGTCTGTTCACTTCACCATTAAGAAAAAATGTTGCTTCACCACTGAAAACAAGTTTCGCACTGAACGCATCTTCTACCATGAGCAGTTGCAACCGCGCCGAAAATTCAAAGCGTTTGACTTTGTCATCGGGTATCAGGGCTTGTAGCAATTGTAAACGGTAAGGCTTCTGCTTTAGCCTTTCCCGTAAGATTTTCCAAACCGTCGGCTGTAGTACGTTTAGCTCCCTGCTTGCTTTATTCGTCGACTTCCGCGGGCTACGCGTGAAACTTGCCCGCACGCGTTCAACCGTTTCTTCGCTCACTGCAGGCCGACCTGTTGATTTCCCCTTACAGAGGCATCCAGAAGCTTTAAACTGCGCATACCATCGCCGAATGGAGTTAGCAGTTGGTGGATCTTTGTTGAACTTCGTCCTGAAGTGTCGTTGCACTGTTATGACTGACTGATGTGAGTGCATTTCAAGTACGACATACGCTTTCTCGGCTCCTGTCGCCATTTTGTCTCACTGCGCTCTCGAGCGCTCTGGCGGCAGAAACCTGAAGTGTGGCTTCAGCCGAACAAAACTTTATGAGTTTTTCTACGTATCTGTAGTGTGTCGTGACCATATGTCAATGAATGGAGCTACAATGAATTTATGAAATCGCTTCAATCATTTGTAATAGCCCTGTAGATCTTGTTCTTGGAGGAAAAAAATCAACAGTTGTAGAGATGACTCCATGAGTACTCCAATTTTTGTTAATGATATAGCGAATAACGTCGGGGGCTCCTTGAGGCATTCGCGGACGGTGCTGTTGCCCATAGCCTACAGCCATAAGACTAGCGAAATGCAAGATGAGCTTCAGGGGATCGAAGCGTGTGCAAGGGCAGGCAGTTGGTCTTCAGTGTAAAATAATGTAGCGTATACACGAAGATTTTCACTACTTTTCGAGTTCGCTATTGTCGACATATGAGAGTCGTTCAATAAATAATGCCCGACATTTTTTTCAGAACATATTTATTGTTAAGAGTCAGAATTTGGTGACAATATACATCAACATGCCCATGTCCTATTTCTCTACGTAGTGTCCATCACGTTGTATGGTCGTACGCCAACGTTGTGGAAGAGCATGTATTCCCTGCTGGTAAAATCTCTTGTCCTGAGGCGTAGCCACGTTTTCACTGCATGACTGACGCTGTCGTCATCTTCAAAGTGTGTTCCACGCAGAGTATCTCTAAGCGGCCCGAAGAGATGGACGTCCTAATGTGCCAGGTCTGGACTGTGGCAACGAGGTCCAACCCGTGTTCTCAGACTTGTGCGTGGGCGTGAATTATCGTGTTGGAGCAAGATTTCTGCTGGATTCTTGACGGTCGAACACGTCGGAAACGGTTCTTGAATTTATTCAGAGTCTTCACGTACGGATGTGACAGGACGTCCTGAGCGTGGATGATCATGGAGCTCTGTTTCTACGTTTCGCCCAACTGTACTGTCAACTGCAGCGTCGCCGTACACTGCACACGAACGTTTATGGACATTCTCGTTCATATTGCTCGACGTAATTTAAGTTTGAGACAACCGGAGGAAATCAGTATCACTTGGAAAATGGGGTTTAATAAACGCAAATGGAATTTTTTCAGCAGCTTGAAAACTTTTCAGTATAAAAATAATTATCCGTAGCGTCAGGTTTATAATGAAGACGAAGCCGGAATACATACTGTACCGGAAGAATTGCAGAAACGTGTGACAAGAAAAGGCCATACAATAAATGTATAATGTGTTTCCTTATGTTTAACTGTTTTGTATTTAAATTAGTGACATATTAGTGTCATGTTTTGAAGTCTAATACGACGACCACAACGATGGATGAAATAATGGTGACGATTGTAAACATTATACAAGTTAATAATGGCGGTACCTGACAACTACTGTAATTCTCCTTTAATCTGATATGATTATAATAATTTTTTTGTTTGGCATTTTGTCCCATAACAATAGGACGTTTACGCCAGGCCTGGGTCAAAGATCCTTTTTCTTCATTTGTAACGTTTTGTTACCTCATACAAGCTCCACCGAACTTATTCTATCCTAGGTGTATTGTGTACAATTTTCATTGTCATGTAACCAGAGAGCAAGAAGGAAAAGTGGAAGAGTGTTGAGCACGTACCTTTGCCTACGCCTGTCCTAACTACTGTAAATTATCTGGGAGTAACCACAAAGAACAACTTCTAGCGGACTGAGCACATAAAAGAATTTGTAGGATCAGTAGATGACTGACTGTCATCTGTTGAATGGTAAGGAGGAGCAATATAACCACGAAAGAAGCGGCTTCAGAAATACTTTCCACTGGTTACTGAGTCTTGTTCATCAGAATGGGACCCTTACTGAATTGTCACAATAGTTGAGATAGAGAATGTCCAACGATGAGCCACATACTTAATTACCGAATCATTTAGTCGGCGCGAGAACGAACTATAGTGGGAAATACTGTAAGAGAGGTGTTTGTTGAAATTAAGAACTCATATGTTCCAATATGTTGGGAAGAATATTACACCCTCTCACATAAGTCTTGCGAAATGATCACGACAAGAGAACCAGAGAAATTAGAGCTCATACGGAGAAAACCAGCAGTCGTTCTTTCTGCATACAGAAAAGGGGGAATAAAATGGAGGCACCACAAATCCCCTCCGCCACTAACCGTAAGATAGCTTGAGGAGTATAAATATATAGATAGGTAGAGGAAATCGGCCTAGTCCTTTTCAAGAGGACCATCTGGGTAAATACCTAATCTGTTTAGAGAAACCGTGGAAAATCTGACTCAGGTTCGTGGTTGGAGGTAGATAATTTAAGCAACTCTGTTTCCATGATCGCTGCAGTAGTGACCAGTTACAGCCCTCGTGATCACGCTTGTAGAATAGCGAATTACGAACATTAGTGTGTTAAAACTCTAGAAACTAGAGAACAACGAGTTCGCCCCAATTTCTTCATCTCTCAAGAGCTATCACCGTTCCTCAAAATACACCGCATTTCGTTTGGTAGCACTGAATCATCAACTTACTCGCTGAAAAAATGGTTACACCATCCACAATATTCAGCAAAACCGGGGGCGTTCAATACCTAATGCAACACAATTTTTCTGAAAGTATGTTGGATTTATTCAGCATTTAAATACACCATATTACTTCCCACTCTTTTGATTACAAAACTCTAATTTTCAATGTATTCTCCGTCTGTATGCCCGCACGGGTTCACTATAATGGTCGATTTCGGAGCCAGTGTCTTGCTCCATCTGCAACCTCCTAATCATCAACTTACTGCTTCCCGCGGTGATCATCCTCCATTGGGCTAAACCGATAGAAGCCGGTAGTGTGAGATGAGGGCTGTAAGGTGGATGAGGAAGAACAGTCTAATGAAGCTTTGTGAGCTCCCCGCGGTGCACAGACTTATGTGACGCCTTACACTGTATGGAAATGCTGTGTGGCTAGGGCTTCCCGTCGACGGGGATGAAATGACGATGATATGGACAGCACAACACCCAGTCCCTGAGCGGAGAAAATCTCCGACCCAGCCGGGAATCGTACCTGGACCGTTAGCTGTGACATTCCGTCGCGCTGACCACTCAGCTACCAGGGGCGGACGCCATACGTTGTCATGGAGAAGGAGAAGTTCGTTTTCATTTTTGTGGTGATGAACGGGCTGAAATCGTTTGTTCAATTTCCTGGGGGTAACACAATATGCTTTAGAGTTGATCGTTGCACCATGAGGGAGGACATCAGGCAGAATAACGCCTTCAGAGTCCCAGGAGACAGTCGCTATGACGTCAATAGCTGAGGGTGCGGCTTTGAACTTCTTATTCTAAGGAGAGGTGACATAGCGCCACTACATGAATTTCCGTTTTGTATCCAGTTCGAACTGATTAACTCATGTTTCATCTCCTGCGACGATGTTCGACAAAAAATTGTCGCAGTCAGCCTCGTAGCGCGCAAGCAGTTTCGCACAGATGGTCCTTCGTTGCTCTATGTGGTCTTCCGT
This sequence comes from Schistocerca serialis cubense, assembly GCF_023864345.2. Classification (NCBI taxonomy): domain Eukaryota; kingdom Metazoa; phylum Arthropoda; class Insecta; order Orthoptera; family Acrididae; genus Schistocerca; species Schistocerca serialis. The sequence continues at coordinate 327,384,209 of NC_064641.1, read as the reverse complement.
TAGACGGCGAGGAAACCAATGGGCACATACACTTGAGTACCCCTTCTGGTGGACGAGTGTGTCAGCACTACTACAAGAGACATCCAGTTTTGCAGCGAGGTGTTTAGTTGTGAACCTTCGATAACGTGGAATGAGAGTGTCTGCACGTTCCAACACTCCAGGAGTCACAGCTGTGTGTTGGTGGCCGTACGCGGGAGATCGGACAGGTTTGCGCAACCTTCTTGCGGCGATGACAGACACCTTGCCCAACATCTTACCGTGCTTTTGATCACTGCCATGTCCCCGCAGACATTCTGCAAGCGCGTATGAATATCTGCGATGCTCTAGTTGCAGCCAAAAGAAACTCGATGATAGCTCTCTGCTTAGAACGCACTTCCGTTACAGATTCCATTTTGACTGATACGTACAGTGCAGCCACCTATCGGAACTTCATGAAACTAAAGGTGCTGAAGCAGGAATATTCCACGATATTCCACAACAAATTCCGCATTTTTTCAACCGAAACTTGCTGGTAACAGAAAATTTATATGATACATCGAATCTCACTAATGGACCGCTTCATCATCCCATGAAAATGCTCAGTTCTATTTCCACGTGTTTTAGAATTCATTGTTGACTTAAATGGGGGAGTGAATGTCTCAGTGAATAAAAGACAAAATAGAATTTCACTCACTGTTCCAAAGAAAGACGCAATGGACTCCACGTCTGAAGTACCGAACCGATGCAACTAACGAAGGATGCAGTAATTTAACATCTTGTCGAAGTGGCCGTCATTAATGAAGGAGCACAAACTCAACCTGGTTAACGACAGGGATAGAAATCGGGTATAGCCTAGCACATCAATAAATTTAGGTACATGTGAATGAGAATGAAAAGGCCTCAATTCGAACGACACTTCACCCTTCATTACTTAATGATTTGTCGTTCACGCCTTTAAGAAGAAACCAACGTAAAACTCAACTGAAAAATGAAGATGTTAAAGGGACTTGAAGATCTGGCCAGACTATGTGTCTTTGAATGCGAAAAAGAATCAATAGCTCCAACAGCAGATCCTCGATCTTCAGTTGTGGAGACCTCAAAACAGCCAAAGTGCTAGCTGCATGTATCTAATATAAAAAGTAACAAAAGGGAGCGACGAACCGTCGGGAGAAATGTGGGTATTAGAGAAGGGAACCAGAAAACATCAGCGCTGAAATAAGCAACTCCTGACTGCCAGCAGTCGCGTTATGATCTTAGTAGAGGACAAATCGATACAAGAGTGGTAGATTCCATTTCTAATGAGCAAGCGCAGTATATTCCCAAATGGTTCAAATTGCTCTGAGCACTATGGGACTCAAGTGCTGTGGTCATAAGTCCCCTAGAACTTAGAACTACTTAAACCTAACTAACCTAAGGACATGACACATATCCATGCCCGAGGCAGGATTCGAACCTGCGACCGTAGCGGTCGCGCGGTTCCAGACTGTAGCGCCTAGAACCGCTCTGCCACCCCGGCCGGCACTGTGAAAAATTGTCATCCTTTCTGTTCAGGGAAACGGCGTGAGTGTGGTTGTATGTTTCAACCATGAAGCATAAAAATAAAGTTTGTCTTCTTAGCTTCATGCAGAAGTATGTGCGTGTTTGAGTTGGGCACCAGTAGCTAAATCTTAAATGTTACCTTAATGAGAGCCGGCCGCGGTGGTCTAGCGGTTCAGGCGCTCAGTCCGGAACCGCGGGACTGCGACGGTCGCAGGTTCGAATCCTGCCTCGGGCATGGATGTGTGTGATGTCCTTAGGTTAGTTAGGTTTAAGTAGTTCTAAGTTCTAGGGGACTGATGATCACAGATGTTAAGTCCCATAGTGCTCAGAGCCATTTGAACCATTTTGAACCTTAATGAGAAGCTTTCAGATCCAATAGGTCAGCATTTTATTGCAGCTTGGAGCTTGGCCTTCTGGTATGTGTTCAACATGTATATGACTGTGCGAGTATGTCCATAAATGACAGTGGGTTCCCTGAGGGTGAATCTGTGTTGGGTGCGACTTATTCGTCAATGTCAGTAAGATGTTGGCAAAGTCCAGCTTTCATTTCATCATGAATTTCCTATTTAATCTGCCAACTTGTTGTAACTTTTTGGAAACTGTTTGGACAGATTCTTTTTGAGTGATTGACACACTTCCTCTGTCAAGTGAGTCAACCATTACCAAAAATAATATAAAGTGACTGGGGAGGGGGGGGGATTAATGAGATGTTACATGTCCTCTTTTGCATGTCGCCTCTCATTTTCATCAATTTTATTACTGTTTAAAGTCATTTCACGGTTGTAACAGGCCAAATAAGGTTATTGTAATACTTTCCACTTGATTACAACGTATGTTGGGTTACTTCCCTGGGTGACCTGTGTGAGACGGCCACTGGTGGACGCGGTACACTGCGTTTCCGGTTGGCGACTGCACTTCTGCGAATACTGAGAGGATCGAACATCAATTGCTGCTTAAGCGCCTGGTGGAACGACTGACATCGGTCGAGTGTCGCCTACTGTGTGCAGGGCGAAACGAACTGCAGGACGTCTGAGTGTCGCCGCAGTTTATGTGTTTACCGTTTCGGCGCGTCCTGAAAGAAGACTGCTAGCACCAACTGACTCCATCGTCCTCATGATTCTGAGAATACTTGTGAGCTGTGTCCTGCTGGGCGCGACTGTCAGGCGCCGGATGTCTTGTGGTCTAGGCATGTTGTATTCGTTGCCGGTCAAACGGCAAGTTCAATGCCCTCAGCTGAATAACAGAAGCATGATTGGTCAACTTAAACTCAAGCTAGTTGACGTCATAAAGCCCTGCTCGAAATTGGAGGGAACAGTTGCTACTGGCGCGAATGATGTTCTGAGACAGTGTGGGGGAATTTTGGAATCAGCACTGAATGCTGATTCGCAGTTTTCAAGGATAGTAGGGAGTTGAGCAATGTTGGCTTTGCTCTTGCGTTGCACGGTTGCAGGGCATCTGGGATCTAGTCTTCGTAGGAGTTGGACGGTCTTGCGACTTAGTCGCACTTTTTCGGCAGAACTTGGAATTCTCGGACATCCTTCGAGGCCAGGGGTTGAAACAGATTTGCTGCACTGGAGAAGTCGGCACCTACGTTACCGTAACGCTGCCTACCGACGACCTGCTACAGATTTCAAGACTGGTAATGTATTTTGCTGCTCCGGAATCCTAGGACCTATCAATTTCGTACTGAAGTCATCAATAGCACGCGCCCTTGCTTTGCTACAAGTCCACCTTGATTGTATCTCCATGTGATCCCATTTGAGCTCTCACTAATAATCGTGATGCTGCAATGTAGTCGGCAGAGTAATATTTGATTCATTAGGACCTCCAGTCACTATCGTCAATCTATTGCATCACAAAGAGTAGGAGCCACTTGTTCTCGAGTCAACTCTTATTCTCATAATATTTCAGTATACCCATCCTTTAACCTACTGCCGGCCGGTGTGGCCGTGCGGTTCTAGGCGCTTCAGTCTGGAACCGCGTGGCCGCTACGGTCGCACGTTCGAATCCTGCCTCGCGCATGGATGTGTGTGATGTCCTTAGGTCTGTTAGGTTTAAGTAGTTCTAAGTTCTAGGGGACTGTTGACCACAGATGTTAAGTCCCATAGTGCTCAGAGCCATTTGAACCATTTTTTACCTACTGTTTGTGTCGATAATCATGTGCCTTTATGTTCTGTTGTATAATAAATCTCATTGTAATATTTAATCCGCATATGATTTCGTGGATATATGCAGAATCCCATTGCCTGCTGTTTATTATGAAAAAATTTCTCTTTTTTTTCTCTGGGTAGATTACGTTTTTTATTAAATTATTGTGAGTGTGCACTCCTTATTTTACCAATTAGCAAGGTCCATCATCATTTCGTTTTGTTACCGTTGTGTGCATAATTAATTAGGTGGTAGGTAAGGAGAGGGTCGAGTGCATGTCTCGTTCTCATGCAAATTTCGTCAGAATTAAAGAGGCACAAACTGTTCTCCATCTCGGCACCTCGCAAAATATACCCTCGTTTGACCATCGAACAGACTCCCATATCGACGACATAGTAATAAGCATTCCTGGAGCAGAAAAAACAAATGAAGGAATTGAAAACAAATAAGTCACCAGGTCTGGTTGGAATGACAAATCGGTTTTTCCAAAAATACTCCAAAACACTGGCCGCTTACTTAGGTTGCATTTATAGCGAATCTCTCCCCACCACAAAGTCGTAAGCGACTGGAAAAAAGCGCGTATAACTCGGGTGTATGAGAAGGGCAAGAAACGGACCCACAAAATTACAGACCAATCTCCCTAACATCAGTTTGCTGCAGAATCCTTGAACATATTCTCAGCTGGAATATAGTAAATTTTCGTGAGGCCGAGGAGCTTATGTCCACGAATCAGCATGTTGTTAGAAAACATCACTCCTGTGAGATTCAGCTGGCCCTTTTCTCACTTGATATACTGAGAACTCTGCGGATGAAGGGCAACAATCTGATTACCTATTTATAGATTTCCGGAAAGCGTTTGACACGGTGCCCCATTACATGCTTTTAAAGAAGGTACGAGAATATGGAATAGGTTCATAGATATCTCAGTGGCTCTAAGCCTTCTTATAGAACCCAGTATATTATCCTCAACGGCGAGTGTTCGTCAGAGATAGGGGCATCGTCACGAGTGCCCCAGGGAGGTGTGATAGGACCGTCGCTAAATGATCTGGTAGACAGGACGGGCAGCAATCTGCTATTGTCCGCTGATGAGTGATGTACAGGGAAGTGTCGAAGATAAGTGACTCTAGGTTGACACAAGGCGACCTAGGCAAAATTTCTAGCTGGCATGATAAATGGCGGCTCTAAATGTAGAAAAATGTAATTTAATGAGGACGAATAGGAGAAACAAACCAGAAATTTTCGGATACAGCTTTAGCAATGGTGGTGCTGGTGGTTAGTGTTTAACGTCCCGTCGACAACGAGGTCATTAGAGACGGAGCGCAAGCTCGGGTTAGGGAAGGATTGGGAAGGAAATCGGCCGTGCCCTTTCAAAGGAACCATCTCGGCATTCGCCTGAAACGATTTAGGGAAATCACGGAAAACCTAAATCAGGATGGCCGGAGACGGGATTGAACCGTCGTCCTCCCGAATGCGAGTCCAGTGTGCTAACCACTGTGCCACCTCGCTCGGTCTTTAGCAATGTCCTGCTTGAAACAGTGACTTCGTTTAAATATCTCGGCGTAACGATGCAAAGCGATATGAAATGGAACTAACATACGAGGTTTGCGGTAGGGAAGGCGACTGGTCGACTTCGATTTGTTGGAAGAATCTAGGAAGCTGTGGTTCATCTGTAAAGGAGATCCCACGTAGGAAACTACGGGGGGGGGGGGGGGCTACTAGATCTGCTACTGGTAGGTTCGAACAACACACAAGTGTTACGAAGATGCTTTTGGAACTCAAAAGGGAATCCCTGGAGGGAAGGCGACGTTCTTTTCGAATAACACAAATGAGAAAAGAGAACAGGCATTTGAAGCTGACAGCAGAGCAGTTTTGTTGCCTCTAACAAAAGGACCACGAAGATGAGATAAGAGAAATGAGGGTTCATACGTAGGCATATAGACAGTCGTTTTCTGTCGTCCTGTTTGCGAGTGGAACAGGAAAGAACATGACTAGCAGTGGTACCGCGTACCCTCCACCACGCGCCGTATGGTGGATTGCGTAGTATCGATGTGGACGTAGATGTAGATGTACTATAATTTTGTGATAAGTGTGATAATTTTACGGCCCATAACACACAATTCCACCTCTTGAAGCTTCTAACACTGATGACACACAACAAGTTAAGAGGGGGTAAGTTAAAGATGTTCGGCGAAGAGTTGTCGAAATCGTGGACCTTTTCTGTCTGCTATGAGGGAACTCCAAAAATTCCACCTAGAATCCTACTTTGTTCAAAATGCAAGTTACTGGTTTCTTTTGAACATTTCTTGAATGTCGATGATGCCCGTTCAGTGAAGTGTAATACATACCTCCCGGACACTCATTTTTTGTTGCCCTCCTGATGCATAAAGTGAGTCATCAGCACTTAATATTTTTCGGTTTATAATGCTTTCAAATGTGCCTTACTGAAGACTGAACGTGGAGTCTTCCACTTAAGGGGTTCCTTCTCAATCGAATGCCATACTGAATGTGTAAGTGTCCATGTACAGCTTAGACATGTCTCCGATACGAAGCATCAAAAGCCACAATATTTCTGGTGTATCAGCAGCCGCGATATTCACAAAAAAATTTGAGAGTTTTTCAAGCAAATACTTTCTATTCGTTTTCCTTATAACGTCGCTAAAATGATTTTTGCATTCTTACTACCGCAGACGAAATGCTGACTTTGTTAACGTTAGTGATTTTGTTTTCCGAAGCCCAGTTAATCGTAGACAGTTACCTGCTACATAGTATTCGTTAATTTTCAAGCAATACTTCACATTCTCCGAGTATGTTACAAGCGCATCTCCATCACCTTTACCGGAATATTTGCTGAGAGACTGGAATCATTTTCCGTGTGTTCCAGCATCTTACGTAAAAGGGAAGTTAAAACCCATTTGAGAAGTAAAAGTGCAGAACATCCTCCTTTAATGGTGACTTATGAATGCAGATCCCTTTCAGATAAGGAAAATCAGTAAAAGTTATACATTACTGTCTTCTTTGCAGTGAAAAGCCATTATAGGTATGGAAAGGATATTATTAAAAGGAACTATAAATACGTTACTTGGTAACATTTAATAATATGGCATAATGATGATTTCTGTGCACAAAGTTAAACCATAATGCAGTACATTGCTCAGTTTTATCATAATACTTTCTTTACGTCATATCCCGCTAGAGCAGTTAAAATGTCGTAAGACAACTCGCGTTAGTCCCTTATGGGTCGTAAACTACAGTTTCCTGAAGTTGGCACACCGGACGCGCATAGTTCTTATCCGTGAGGTCTCGCCACTTCTGCTGCGATGACGCCGAGGCGTGGGCAGTGACGTCTCCTCGTCAGTGGGTGCCCCTCTTCGTGTACTTCCGGATGACCGCCTCCCAGACGCCGGGGTAGTGCTTCAGCAGAAAATTCTTCAACTTCTCCGCGTTGGCCTTCTGCCGCGGTGAGCACTTGCGGCATTTGTTGGTTATGACTTCAGGAATCGCTTCTGCAACAAATACACAATATGTAAGCATATCTGTTATAAAACTTACAAACATCTGAGATTATTTCGCAGACATTCCTAATTCGCTGGATCCCTCTGTTTGGAAGCGTAGTGTTGTCATTCCCCCCAACTTTTCCCCAATATTCTTCACTCGTCTTCTTTGCACCGGTTCCTTTGCTAATGAGGGGGTAGTAGACGTACCCTTAATTGCGTGAGGACACACACACGCACAGTGTACAGCGCCCATCAAATTTTAGATTATTTTCCTGACTTCCACAAAATATTAAACCTACCTCGTGCCTTGTCCATTAATCTGCTTTCATCATAACTTCCCTTGCCATTTTGGTCTATTCGTATTTACCTTTATGACAGCTTCATATATGCTTCACTATTTTACGTTTTTAAGGTTCCGTACATTAAATGGGTAAAAATGGGATCCTCGCTGGATCACTTTGTTGTCCCTCCGTCTCTGTCTGTCCGATTGTTAAGACCTACTGTTCTCAGGAACGGGTAGAGGTATGAAGCTTAAATTTGTATCATGTACTAAGGTCTAAGGTCCCTAGACATTGTGCAAAATTTAACCTTGCAAGTCAATGCAATCAAGAGATACGACCATATTTCGATACTCGCAAACTCATCAAAGCCTGTAGGGTATTTCCCGTTGATCTATAACTATGAAAGTTGACAAAGAAGCAAGGTGTCCCACTGTAAGAAACGGGAAAAATCCGAAAATTGTTAATTTGTAATTAAGAGGGCGTGCTGAAAAGTAATTTTCTCCGAAATTTTTTTTTGTTTTGTTCTCAATATCGCTTGAAGTATTAACAACAGAAGGAGGGTCAGTAGAGGTTGTTTGAGTAGAAATATTTATTTCTGTTTGCAACCAAAATTAGGATTTCTATTTCAACGACCAATGATGACCCTCATTTTGATATTAACACTGGTGTGGTAGTCGTGGTGCACGCAACTCCTGCTGGAGTCTCCAGTCAAAAAATTCGCTTGAAGTACTGCATGTAGTGCATATTGTTCGGTCGATTTTCCCACTTGGCTGGCAAGTGGCGAATCTTTGTCGCCAGAGGGTGCCGAACTAGAGTGTGTATCGCTGCGGTGTGTAACGTAGAAAATTGAAAACAGAAATTCGAAAAGTTAATCCACACAAGGTGCTCCCTCTCCTTCAGAATGACAACCAACGCTAGCGCTGCGGCATCTGCCACTATCTGACGTCTTGGATTCACTCTCATCAATCATCCTCTATACAGTTCCGACTTGGCTCCATCTGATTTTCATTTGTTACCAGACTTGAAAGAACACCTTTGAGGACTCCAGTTTGTCAGTAATGAAGCGATGCAAGCAGAGGTGAGGTTGTGGTTCCATCAATAAATGGTTCAAATGGCTCTGAGCACAATGGGACTTAGCATCTGAGGTCATCAGTTCCCTAGAACTTAGAATTGCTTACACCTAACTGAGGACATCACACACATCCATGCCCGAGGCAGGATTCGAACCTGCTGCCGTCGCAGCCGGCCTTCCATCAACAATGTCAAACATTCCACTGTGACGATATCAACTAGCTGGTCACTCGTTGGGAGAAATGCGTCAGTCGCCAGGTTGACTATATTGAAATATAAATCTGTAGTCTGAAGAATGAAGCTGTAGTTCGGGGGAGGGATCAAACAGCGAGGTCATCGGTCCCAGCGGATTAGGGAAGGATGGGGAAGGATGTCGGTCGGGCCCGCATCTCGTGGTCGTGCGGTAGCGTTCTCGCTTCCCACGCCCGGGTTCCCGGGTTCGATTCCCGGCGGGGTCAGGGATTTTCTCTGCCTCGTGATGGCTGGGTGTTGTTTGCTGTCCTTAGGTTAGTTAGGTTTAAGTAGTTCTAAGTTCTAGGGGACTGATGACCATAGATGTTAAGTCCCATAGTGCTCAGAGCCATTTGAACCATTTTTTTTTTTTTATGTCGGTCGTGCCCTTTAGAAGGAACCATCCCAGCATTTGCCCGAAGCGATTTAGGGAAATCACGGAAAATATAAATTAGGGTGGTCGGATGCGTGTTTGAACCGCCGTTCTCCCGAATGTGTGTCCAGTGTGCTAACCACTGCGCCACCTCGCTCGGTAAAGATGTAGAATGTTAATAAGATGTTTTATTTCAAATACTGTAAGAGTCTTTAAATAAAAAAGTCGGAGGCATTACTTTTCCGCCTTCCATAGTATATCACAATAAGTTTTTTTTCTGTCTATATGTTTAGATCTCTTTTCTCAGGAATGAGTGAAGGTATGAGGTTGATATTTAGATAAAATACTAACGTCTACGGTCGCTTGGTGATGTAAATAATTTTAGCTTCTAATTCAACGACATCAAAATAGGTGGCCATTTATGTCACGTATTTTGATACTCGTAAACTCACTCATCGTATCCCGCAGGTTAACTATCTTTGTACATATCAGGCCTGGTAGACTAGCTGTAAAGTGTGGATCTGGAAACCAAGATGTTGCAGGATCTTATCTCAATTGGAACACGGACCTTTTAGTCTTACTTTTAATCTAGCCTTCACCTCTCAACGATGTAAGGAGTCGCCAGTAACAACATGTTGTTCAGATTCCACGTTAAAGTGTAGGTCCCCATTCCCCAGGAGGATAGCTGGGGTAAGACAGGGATATGCAAGTCGCCAAAGTGGCGCTCAATAGAAACACTTGCACCAAGCCACTGAGCCGCTGATAATTATTATTGTATTATTATTATTATCTGTGTACATATCTAAGTTTGCTACGGTCGCAGGTTCGAATCCTGCCTCGGGTATGGATGTGTGTCATGTCCTTAGGTTAGTTAGGTTTAAGTAGTTCTAAGTTCTAGGGGACTGATGACCACAGATGTTAAGTCCCATAGTGCTCAGAGCCATTTGAACCATATCTAAGTTTGTACAGAACGCTCAGAGCGTGAGTCCTAAGCCCAGTTGTCCGTTTTTCTTCATTTATTGCTCTGATAGCCCTTTTTCCTTAATTTTCACAATTACTACAGCTTCTTCATATCCATGTTCTGCTCACTCACAAATGAGCTACTGTATAAAGGAGATACGTCATGAGCCGTGCATACGTCATGTTGAACCTCTTTCGTTTCCTTCCCTGGCGAAGGCCTTCCTTGTGTCTCACCAGAGGCACCCTTACGGCTCTCTGAAGCGAATTTGACGATACGCACAGCTCTCTTTGTGCCTTATCTTGCAGACTATTTCCCACATTAAAAAAGCTCGCTCGCTAAGGACGGAGAAGGTGGTCACCGTATTTGGGATGGCAGCTGTTTACCGTGGAGAGAGTGCTGATGCCATCTGAACATTCCTCGCTTCACTCCACCTTCGTGGATACTAGTTGCGTCTTCTGACTCTGCCACTTCTCATTTCTGATGCCTTCGTGGACAGACGAGGTCCTCCCCGAATTCTTTGTGCCTCCAGCTCCGACGGACAAATAAATGGTGAGAACCTCATTTGCATGTAATTACAAGTTGGTGCTAGATGCCTTTTGTGGTTTTGCTATGTCCTGCTATCTGAGACTTGTTTTGGGTACACGCCTACAGCGTTAGCAGCTTTCGCTAGTGGCTTTTATCTGACCTGTGTTTCAAAAGCAGATTGGCCTCCTTGGTAATTGGAATGTGCCCATGTTATATTTAAGACCATTATAAAAGAGATCACATTTTGTCCAGCACAAATAATATCCAGCCTTGTAATATCTTTTATATTTTAAGCACTCATGCGTTGATTCTTTTGAATTACATCAGAAGGTGTTAAAATTGTTTAAAAAAATGTACGTTTAGTTGTCTGTTTATTCACTAAACGGGCACAATCACCCTTGTTCTGAGGGCAAGCGTCCTCTAGCGATTTGTAATATTGTATATTTTATAATTAAGAGTCTAGCCAGAACCGTGCGTCTGTTAGATGTATGCCGGCCGCGGTGGCCGTGCGGTTCTAGGCGCTCCAGTCCGGAGCCGCGCTGCTGCTACGGTCGTAGGTTCGAATCCTGCCTCGGGCATGGGTGTGTGTGATGTCCTTAGGTTAGTTAGGTTTAAGTAGTTCTAAGTTCTAGGGGACTAATGACCACGGCAGTTGAGTCCCATAGTGGTCAGAGCCATTTGAACCTTTTGTTAGCTGTACTGCCTGACCTCTAGCCGCCAACCTTGGCTTAGTTATTTATTTCAGTTTCCTTCTAGCTGGGCTGTGAATCTTAAAGTATTTATGGTTTTAGCATTGTCGTGAATTAAAAATTTAGTCTTTTGAGACTGAGCAACTTTTTTCCTTTAAACAATGTAAAGAATTACCTAGCTTAAATATTTTTAATCTAATTTGTTTACTTTAAAAAGTGATTATTCTACGCTAGAATTAAAAGTTCCCTGTAATTCTTTTAAAACTGTATCCAAATGCTTCTGATTTTTGGCTTTTCATCGATTTTTTAAAATTTACATTTTCTTAAATGTTTATGAATTTTTAAATCGTTGTTTTTTAAAAAAATCATGTGCCCCTGGGTAAATTCTTTAAATATTTGCTACATTTGAGAAAATTGAGATTAAAAAAGAATACAATGAAAGTACGAAATGTTAGTCTTGTCTGGCCAGCACCTCGAAATTCCCAGATCCATGCTCCTACCATTTCAGTAGCAGACGAGTTTGGTTCTGACAGTATGTAGTGTTGTTATAAATAAATAAAAATTTTGATAGGGAAAAAGATTGTTTGTTGTGTTGTCAAAGTAAATTCCTTGTTCTGTTTGTTGCAGCTTAGTGTTAGGGAGCGTTCGCCATGGACAAGATAGATATACTTGGCGTGTCATATTAACGAAAAAACAAAACACAGTATGAGGTGACCGTTTGTGGTCTGCCTACAGATGGCAACGTAACCGAGTTAAGTCATCGCTTACGTGGTCCACTGGGCGCTAGCTCTTCCTGGCGAGATAGTTGCCACCTGCTCTGTATGCCGTAGTTTACTTTTCGGGGTGCAAGTGAATACAGAGCTGCTGCAGGGCATGTCACCTTCGCGTTCTCAGATTTTTAGGTATCAGGCACATCGCAGTCACTTGTGTAGTAGTGTTCAGAACTTATGGGTAGTGAATAAGGACTCCAAGGAAATCGCTGTCATTGAAGAAACTCGCGAAACAATCATTCAATTGCATCTTAGTACCAGTGTATTGAATTGTAAAAATACCACTGGGCAGAGTTTGGTGTGGAGGTAGGGTGGATAATTGTCCTCCCATCCCAACGTCTGTGTTGATGGGTTTGATGGGTCTGAAGCCACCAATAGATATCGTAAACGGGGAGGATCGCAACACTTTAACAAATTACCTAATCCGCATTTAACCAATAAAAGATCAACAAGTCGTCAACAGAAACAAGTGGTGAGATTGCAGATATTTTGTAGTTAACTGCCCAGTTGCAAAATCAGGCTGGAATTTTCCAAAGTCGTATTTCAAATTATGTATCCGTTAATTTAAGGTAGATTTGATCAGAATTTGGCTGAATGCAAATAATGAACTGTTAATATCAATGAATTTCCGAAGCTACTTCTTAGGGGCAGTTTCTAGATATACAGCATTTTTGCGGTAGGTGAATATTTTATAAACTCGAAACCTGTTTAGCGGTAATGTCTAGTCAGTTTATAGTTTTTTTCTGCCTAGGGACAAACACAACATATGTGTACGTACTTCACTAAGTTCACAGCCGTAGACTTTTCACCATTGAAGATAAACCAATGAGCCAAAACTTTCTGAGGACTTAGGTTCTTAGCAGTGTGTTAGTCCCCTTTGGAATGTAATACAGTAGCGATGGTGCGTTGCAAGGATCGGACGGGTCAATGCTAGGTTAATGGAGGTACGTGGTAGCAAGTATCGGCAGCAGCTCGTACAGCTGTCGTAAATTAGGGACAGGTGGTTTGTGGGTGCGGAGACGGCGACCGGTGGTATCCGTAGGAATCGGCTCGAGTGAATTTCCTGGCCAAGACATCAAGGTAAATTCACTATCACGCCGTAGTACGATTCAGGCTTTTTGACACACACAGTTAGTTGTCCCGCTTGAAGGTATCACTGCCGTCGGGGAAGACACGCAGGTGGTCCACAATAATTTTTCACAAAATCCACAGCTATCGTGATGTCTTACAAATGTGAAATCAAAAACGTTTTCAGCCGTATATATTTCTAATTTCATTTTATTTTTGTTAGCAATTTCGGCGTTACACTACGTCGTCTCCAGGCCCCACCGCTGGTAGAGTCGACAAAGGGAACAGCACATAGTCACTGATATCGAATCTCATGTGAATGTCCTCCCTATCATAATAAAGAGATTCTGCTGCGGATGACTATGCAGGAGAAGATGAATAACGCATTTCACATTCAACCTCTTATTTCTTCCTCTGTAAGTCCATCTTTATACAGGATGGTTGCGAGACCTCAGTTGTTCAGTATAAAATGTGAAATCAAATACGTCCTCAGCCGTATATATATATCCTATTTTATTTTATTTTTGTTGCCAATTTCAGCGTTATTCTACGCTGTCTCCAGGCCACCGCTGGTACAGTCGACGTAGGGAACAGCACATAGTCACTGGTATATGTAGACTTCTTTTTAGGAACGTGACCCTTCATTCCTCTATGAAGTGATGATGTTATTAAAAAGAAATGTAGGATACCAGTGACTCTATGCTGGCCCCTACTTCGACTGTTCAAGAGGTATCATTCTTCCTACCCGTCGGTCAGGGGAATTAAAATGGCGTAGTCCAACACCGAAACTGGTAACAAAAACAAAATGAAATTGGAAATATACAAGGCTGAAAGTTTTATTGATTCGACATCTTAATTCTTTTGTGATCTATGTTAACTGTTGTATTTGACATTATCCGCTGTCAAAGGAAGGCGACAAAGAGATCGTTAGAAACGGAGCCCAAGTTGCAGACGGCAAGAATTGAGAATGGAGTCAGAAGTACTCATTTTAAAGGAAGCATCACGGCATTCGCATTAATTCAGGTATATTAAGGAAAACGATGAGAACCTAAATCTGGACGACTCGTCGAGAATGCTAGCCCTCCGCCTCCAAGATGCGAGGTCAATGGTAAAGACTCCCTGTATATGCACGAAGATGTTGCTGAAATAGGAAAAACTTCTTCTCCCTATCAGAAGGGCAGTGAGGGGAAACTGATAATAATAAACAGCAATTTCCCTTGTGGAAAAGCGTTATTTGTAGCCTTACGGCGCAGTAGCAAGGTATCACTTCATAGCTACGTCCAAAATGAAAAAGAGGATGAAAATAGCTAAGCACAAACTTGTAGCAAAAGGCTTACCTAATGCATGAAACTGATATTGTTGCAGTAGCGTTGTGTTTTAGTAGCCGGTGTTTTGTCCAGAGCCCTACGTATGAAGACTACGCTTTTAATGCAGATTTATTTCAGTTCTCAGCTGCTTGTGTAACATTCACGGAAACATGATTGATATCCTCCTAGTTCATTGTTTCTGTTCAATGGCCACATCGTCGTGAACAAAACATTACTTCCTCACTACTTGAAACATTGCAAATGGGCTCGAAATGAAATTAAAAACATTGCAGTACAATCACATAACCAAGAACTATACACTCGTATCTCGCATTTTTCGCCCAAAACCTTTCTCTTGGAGAGGATTCGAATCGGGCACCTCTGGTTGAATGCTACAGCGTCGTCACGATTTTTTTTAAGGTCAAAGACGTTTAATAACTTTGGATATGGTGTCCACTGGACATACCTAAGTTTGTGATAAGGCAGTGTTTTATTAGAAATTGTCAAATACCTGTTTGCTTTGTTGTATGAGTGTGTTCAGCCAACTGCAAGTAAAGAAATTGACAACTTGCATTCATTGGTTGGACTGTAGAGCTCTGTGGATGTCTGTACTGGAATACTCCTTAAGATGGTGATATTTATCAGACTGAACTAGCTGGGGATATTGAATGTGCGGGATGGAGGGCAGCACGAAGGATAAATAGCTCGTTTGACTGCTTGGGAAACGTGACGAATATTCTGGAAGATACAAACGACTTTAAATATAAGGGACGATGCAAAGTTTCCGTCTGAGAACGTTGTTGCAGCATATACGCAGGGTAGCACGACTTGACGCGGATATCTAAGCACCGACACGTAGGCGACGGATTAGTATGGCATTCGTGTCTTTCCGATGTTCGTGCGATAAATGCGGAAACGTGAACAAGGGCGACGTTGTTATCAAATGCGCCCAAACAGGACCAAAGTGCTGTTATTCGTTTCTTGGCTACCGAAGGACAAACACCGGCTGACAGCCATCGTAAAATGATGAATGCGTGTGGGGCACAACGTCTGCCGAAAACCACTGTTGTGGAATGGCGCTCCAAGTTTGTAACAACTCACGCCCCTTGTCACAGATGTCGTAACACTGAAGTTACACCAACCCAAGTGGGAGGCACTCTGCAGTGCTGATCTGCACTGAGATTATGCTGAAAAATAGGGTTTGGTAGCCATAAGAGTGGCGGTTAATATGGTGTTCTGGAATCCTGAACAAAACCAACCTGCCTTCAGGTAGAAGGTCTTGCATTACATATTGAACGCCCTCGTAGTTGGTCCTAGACATAAAATCTGAAGAGTTTCTCGTGTATTTTGTTGAAGATTTTGTCAAGTTTTTGAAATTATAATGCTTACTGTGGTGTCACCGCCAGACACCACACTTGCTAGGTGGTAGCCTTTAAATCGGCCGCGGTCCGTTAGTATACGTCGGACCCGCGTGTCCCCACTATCAGTGATTGCAGACAGAGCGCCGCCACACGGCAGGTCTAGAGAGACTTCCTAGCACTCGCCCCAGTTGTACAGCCGACTTTGCTAGCGATGGTTCACTCACAAAATACGCTCTCATTTGCCGAGACGATAGTTAGTGTGGTGTCACCGCCAGACACCACACTTGCTAGGTGGTAGTACATGTCGGACCCGCGTGTCGCCACTATGTGATCGCAGACCGAGCGCCACCACAAGGCAGGTCTCGAGATACGGAATAGCACTCGCCCCAGTTGTACGACGACTTTGCTAGCGACTACACTGACGAAGCTTTTCTCTCATTTGCCGAGAGACAGTTAGAATAGCCTTCAGCTAAGTCCATGGCTACGACCTAGCAAGGCGCCATTAGCCTTACAGAGTTTAATAGTTATCGTATGAAATGTCTCAACAAGAAGAACGTTGTAAACCAACAAGGATAATTAAAAGTTAAGTATTCGAGGAGCTGCATACTTTTCTTATTAGAATTCACTACTTATCCTGTTCCAGAATTCACGCCCGTCTGCGTTAGATAGCGTGCATTTCGGCCTCCTCGATCTACAAGGTGTTGGCACATTTACCAACACATCAGTTAGCATAGCCTTCAGCTACGTCATTTGCTACGACCTAACAAGACGCCATTACCAGTTGCTATTGATGCTGTAAAACATATACCGTCAAGAGCGATGTTCACCATTTATGGATTAAAGTTAAGTATTCCAGCAGCTACGTACGTTTTTTGCTAGTTTAATTTCCTTGACCTTTTCCAGATCTCACGCCAGCCTGCGTGAGCTAAAACGCGTGCCTTTCGGCTTCCTCTCATAGTGGGTTGGCGCTCTTGCCAATCCACAACACTTACTATGAGGCGAAATACCCTCAGACTTCAAGAAGAATGTAATAATTCCAATCCCAATGAAGGCAGGTGTTGACAAAAGTGAAAATTACCGAACTATCAGTTTAATAAGCCACGGCTGCAAAATATTAACACGAATTCTTTACAGACGAATGGAAAAATTGGTAGAAGCCGACCTAGGGGAAGGTTCCCGTAGAAATGTTGATTCCGTAGAAATGTTGGAAAACTTGAGGCAATACTGACCCTAAGACTTATCTTAGAAAATAGATTAACGAAAGGCAAACCTACGTTTCTAGCATTTGTAGACTTAGAGAAAGCTTTTGACAATGTTGACTGGAATACTCTCTTTCAAATTTTGAAGGTGGCAGGGGTAAAATATAGGGAGCGAAAGCCTATTTACAGTTTGTACGGAGCCGGCCGCGATGGTCTCGCGGTTCTAGGCGCTCAGTCCGGAACCGCGCGACTGCTACGGTCGCAGGTTCGAATCCTGCCTCGGCCATGGATGTGTGTGATGTCCTTAGGTTAGTTAGGTTTAAGTAGTTCTAAGTTCTAGGTGACTGATGACCACAGATGTTAAGTCCCATAGTGCTCAGAGCCATTTGAATTTGTACGGAAACGAGATGGCAATTATATGAGTCGAGAGACATGAAAGGCAAGCAGTGGTTGGGAATGGAGTGCGACAGGGTTGTAGCCTATATCCAATGTTATTCAATGTGTATACTGAGCAAGCAGTAAAGGAAACAAAAGAAAAATTCGGAGTAGGAATTACAATCCATGGAGAAGAAATAAAAACTTTGAGGTTTGCCGATGGCATCGTAATTCTGTCAGAGACAGCAAAAGACCTGGAAGAGCAGCTGTAGGAATGGATAGTGTCTTGAAAGGAAGATATAAGATGAACATCAACAACAGCAGAACGAGGATAATGGAATGTAGTCGAATTAAATCATGTGATGCTGAGGGAATTAGATTAGGAAATGAGACACTTAAAGTAGTAAATGAGTTTTGCTATTTGGGGAGCAAAATAACTGATGATGGTCGAAGTAGAGAGGATATAATATGTAGACTGGCGATGGCAAGGAATGCGTTTATGAAGAAGAGAAATTTGTTAACATAGAGTAAATATTTAAGTGTCAGGAAGTCGTTTCTGAAAGTATTTGTATGGAGTGTAGGTATGTATGGAAGTAAAACGTGGACGGTAAATAGTTTAGACAAGAAGAGAATAGAAGCTTTCGAAATGTGGTGTTACAGAATAATGCTGAAGACTAGATGGGTAGATCCCATAACTAATGAGCAGGTATTGAATAGAATTGGAGAGAAGTTTGTGGCAGAGCTTGACTAGAAGAAGGGATCGGTTGGTAGGGCATATTCTGAGGCATCAAGGGATCACAAGTTTAGTATTGGAGGGCAGCGTGGAGGGTAAAAATCGTAGAGGCAGAGCAAGAGATGAATACATGAATGCACGAAACAGATTCAGAAGGATGTAGGTTGCAGTAGGTACTGGGGGATGAAGAAGCTTGCACAGGATAGAGTAGCATGGAGAGCTGCATCAAACCAGTCTCTAGACTCAAGACCACAACAACGACTATAAATTATATGAAACTGATATCCAAAGCAATCGATAAATAGCATGTCTTCTATAGAGCCACTTGAGCATTTAGCGAGGAAATACGTTACAAGAAAGCTTGTCTGCGTTCCTTAAAGTCCCTAAACAAGTCCAACGACTTCAGCTGACTTGTCAAGTAGTTGACTCGAAGATGGGCTGACCGCGCTGTACTCACTCTTCAGCTTGATGCCGAGCTTGTCGCAGTGCCCATTGTGGAGGACGCAGTTGATCTGCGCCTGCACGAGCTCCTTGTTGTGGAGCAGCGGCGAGATGTCGTCTTGCGTGCCGAAGTGCGGCAGGTCCTCCGGGTTGTCTGCGAGTGTGGACGCGACAGCGGCCAGGGCGACTAGCAACGGCAACAGCGACGCCTTCATGGTGGCTGTGGGAACTCTAACTCCTGGAAGCTGCCGCCGCCGCTTTTATCTGCTCACAGACGGCCTGTCCATTACGCGGTCATCAGTCCCCGCCGCTGACGAGTCGTCTGTAGCAGGTGTCGCAACGTCGTTGACTCAGAGTCTTTGCCCTCCGTTCGATTTCCACGAATGGAAACAAACCAGTCGTTTCCGTTGCAGTTAACGAGACGCTTTTTAGATGACGATAAAGTTCCATTGGTCTTAAAAGGAAACGCTGTTAAAACGTCCAATGAACTGTAGTACCAAATTTCTAATCTCTGCTAATGAGATAAGCGGAAGGAAGCGATAGAGATACGCAGGGGAAGTGGGGAAGGAATGGTAAGATGCAGAGGGTAGAGTAATGGAAAAATGAAGCAAAATAGTGTTATTTATTGAGTGGAATGTATTACGATAAAGTGCAAGACTTTGTACCGAGTGCATGAAATCCATTCAAATATGTGTGTATGTGTGTGTGTGTGTGTGTGTGTGTGTGTGTGTGTGTGTGTGTTCCACATCTCCTCCTAAAGCACTGGAAAGATTTCAGCCAAACTTGGTACACTGTACCTTACTAGCTTAGCGCCTGCTGCTTTGCTTGTGTAGTCTGTATGATCTGCACAGATTTTTTTTGTTTTTCTTCAATCAGATTTTTATGTTGTTCACAAATTGCGACGCCTTACTAAACTCTTCACGCTAATTAAGGCCATAGAAGCGGACCTTTCTAAAAGTACTTCTGACAAAAAAACGATTCTGTTGGCTGGGCCGGCCGCAGTGGCCGAGCGGTTCTAGACGCTATAGTCTGGAACCGCGCTACCGCTACTGTCGCAGGTTCGAATCCTGCCTCGGGCATGGATATGTTTGATGTCCTTCGGTTAGTTAGGTTTAAGTAGTTCTAAGTTCTAGGGGACTGATGACCTCAGACGTTAAGTCCCATAGTGCTCAGAGCCATTAGAACCATTTTCTGTTAGCTGGAGTCAAAGGTATTTCTCAATCATCCCTTTTGCGTCCATATGGTGATATTTCCTTAAAAACACTCACGCCCTAATATACATTCCTTTATATGTAACCGAGAAGTGAAATACAAAATTTCATAGATTTAGTTTCAGAATTTTTTTAATATAATTAAATATTTTCTTTAAAATTTTCTGTGTCTATTTTACCCCCAAAGAAGCTGATTTTCCATAAACACCGAAACACGTATTTCTTTCATTTTCAACCGAAAAGTCAAATATCAGTTTTCTTAGGTTTAGCTTTAAAACTTTTTCTAAATGGAATATTTTCATAAAACATTTCAGCCCCCTATTTCACCCCATTAGGGGTTGAGTTTTCATAAACAGTGACATGCGTAGTTTTTCTTTTTGTTTCTAACAAAGAAGCCAAATACAAATTTTCATAGATTTTACTTCAAAAATGCTTGTATCATGAAATACATCCACAAATACTTTCATCTCCCATTTCATACGGGAAGCGGTTAATTTCAGATAACGATGAAACATCTATTTTTCATTTCTAACCGAGAAGTCAAATGGAAATTTTCGTGGATTTAGCTTTGGAAAATGCGTTCACAATGAAATATTTCATAAAACACTTCATCTCTTTTTTCACCCCCTCAGGGATTGAATTTACAAAAACGCCGAAACATGTGTCTTTTAATTTGTAACCGACAAGTTAAATACCAATTTTCATTGATGCAGCCTTAAAAGTTCTTTAGCAGGTCTTTAATAGTGACTTATTTTCTAAAATCTTTCACCCATTATTTCACCCCATACGGGTTAAATCTCGAAACATGATCGATTCAAAATTGCCTTAAGGGAGATGTTTTTCAAATAACCTTTTATATCCTATTTTACCACCTTAGCGGCGGAGTTTAAAAATACCCCTTCTTCAGCGTCGACTACAGTATAAGACCAACACCATATTCAAATTTCAAGTTGCTATCCTTAGCGGTTTGGGGTGGGCAATCATGAGTAAGCGAGACAGTCGGGACACTGCCTTTTACTTACTGAGACAGTTAAGCAACTATAGCTGTGCGGTTACGAACGACCTACCTGTCAGGCAGGTGGGGGTGAACAGAAGCATCGCCTGCGACGTGTGAATTTCCAGACATTCTTTCATCCACTATTTGAGAATGATAGCACTCGACGACTTGCAACAAAATTTCACAGAATTTCAAACATTTACGAAATTTTCTCTCGTTGACAACCCGTGTAAAATTATGAAAGGAAAAATGTTTGTCACTTACTACTTTTCCGCTGTTCATGCAGGAAAAAGTACCGAATGTGATGTGGCGTTACAATTTATTACTTCTTTACTACTAATTGCATTCACGACGCTTTTCACAGATAGTTTGCACATTTACCACTGAATAAGTGCAAAATTATATCACTGTAAGATATACAAGTTCCGGAGATATGACTTCAAGAAACAATGAAATGCGTGAAGAACTGCCGCATCATGTGTGACGTTGAAATTATTTACTTCTTTGCTACTAACCCTTTCCGCAATAAATTTCGGAAGTAGTATGCTGCTGAAAGTACCTAAAAGAAACATGGCTCAGGAGATATGACGTCATAAGCAATGAGATGCTGGAAAAAATGGCGCATTGTGCATAACGTTTAAATTTATTACTTACTTGTTACTAATTCCTATTAACAACATATTTTTCAGACAGGATCCACGTATAACGCTGAATGCGTCTACAAAATTATATCAATGTACGACACACAGTTCAGGAGATATGACGTAAAAGATTAAGCACAAGGTTCAAAATGGTTCAAACGGCTTTGAGCACTATGGGACTTAACTTCTGAGGTCATCAGTCCCCTAGAACTTAGAACTAATTAAACCAAAGTAACCTAAGGACATCACACACATCCAAGCCCGAGGCAGGATTCGAATCTGCGACCGTAGCAGTTCTGGACTGAAGCGCCTAGAACCGCTCGGCCACACCGGCCGGCTAAGCACAAGGTCTTACGCTGAGTGTTACGGGCGTGGAGGCACAGCTATGAATAAACACCTGAGCAAAGCTGGTTTCCTCCGCTAGTAACCTAAATAGTAG
Source organism: Schistocerca serialis cubense (assembly GCF_023864345.2). Lineage (NCBI taxonomy): Eukaryota > Metazoa > Arthropoda > Insecta > Orthoptera > Acrididae > Schistocerca > Schistocerca serialis. The sequence continues at coordinate 327,362,376 of NC_064641.1, read as the reverse complement.
TCTTCGCAACAGCTTTCTCAACAAAGACACCGTGCAATAAACAGCTCAGGGATCACGATAAAACGACGTGTTTAGACTTCATTTTGTGTGATCACTTGAAATCTAAACCATCCAAAACATACTGTATTTCAACGAGAAAATGTGACACAATGACGGAAACGCTTCTAAATAAGAATTGTTGCAGCCAAGATCGCGAGTTGAAATACATTTACTTCCTCAATGACCGGTTTTGACAGTCTAGCTGTCTTTTTCGAATCTTCTGGAAATAACTTTACTGTCCCTGAATCGCACGATCGTATAGAGAGCACACTCGTATATAAAACAAAGGCCCCACTTTGACTTGCTAAATATATAAAACACAATAAATAAAAAGTCGGTAGCACAATGTGCACCGGAGGAGAGTTCGTCCGTGGAGCCGTTATAGCTACGGTCCAACAGAAAAGATTTTATAAATGGAGTGTGCTCTCGTTATGGTTGTGCGAATCACGCACAGTAACATTATTTCCAGAAGATCCGAAAATGGCAGCTAGATTCTGTCGAACCTGGTCACCGAGAAAATAAAAATATTTCAACAGGTGATTTTTATTTATCACCAAATATCAGATAGCGCCCAGTGACCTATGCAACATGTGAAATGAGTCTAAGTTAGAGAGAAGATGGGAAAATGTTGCAGATTATTATTTTATCGTTTCAGGTACAGTGTGTACATTGACATTATTCTATCCGAAACCTCCATTTCTATTTATATCGAGTTGGACGGAGGCAATGTCAGGTGTTGAAAGCCCCCTAGACGTCTTGGCCAACAAAGACGGGACGCAAACCTGGTATGGAGAAAGGTGGGGAAGGAAATCGACGGTGTTAGCTTCAAAGAAACCATTTTCTCCCTCTCTCTGTCTTGTGGGATTCCTAAAGCTGTCACCGCAGCATATTTGTCGCTACATGTTTCTATCTTCTTGTGCTTCGCTTTCATTTCTCCTTTCCTCGTAGTCTCCTTTACCCCATCCAAACAGACAATATTCGATCTTCCTCTTCTCCTTGTTTCATATGGACGACACATCGAGACCTTCTTTGGTCTCTCTTACCTGCATGTCGTATTGTCTATCCACATCATGTGAGCCGCCGTTCTTCTGTTCTGTCATGCTTCTTGAGTGTGGGTCATTTCCCTAATAGCTTTATTTGCTTGCTCTCATTGAAATATTCTCCACGATCTTCTAAGATATTCCGTTTGTATAACTCTCATTTTTTTAATTTTTTTTTCCAGTAACCTCCAGCACTCACATCTATAAGTTGTAGTAGTCACACTGCACAATACTTCACCAGAGTGTTTACCGTACTTTCAAACTTAAGAGACCATAACACACGGTTTAGTTAGGTGGATTGCTGTTTTCCCGTGGGCTGCTGGTAGCTATATTTCCCAGTTACTTCTCCTGTCTTCCGATAGGAAGCTAAACAAATATATATTTTTTTACATGCCCTGATGTGCTGGGCATCTACTGTAACGTTTGTAACATTTTGTCCACTGGATAGATATTCAGTATTTTGAAAATTTATTTTCAATTCACACTTATCATATTCTTCTAATAATTTTCTTAGCACAATGCAGGTATCAGCCTCATCATTAGTCACCACTGTCCGATCATTTGCGATGAACGAGATGTGCGTACATTGATCCTTAATTATCTGAATGCCCATAACCGCACGCTCCCAACTCTACTAGTCTAAGGTTTTCTGGACGTATATTTTAGACGATGTTGTAGATAAGAAGCATCCCTGCTTAAATCCTTTTGCAGTTTGAAAGTTCCTGTACCAATGAATCGTAATGCCTGTGGCAAGTCCTGAAAGCAGGGAGTCTGATATACACTATGTGATCAAAAGTATCCGGACATCTGCCTGAAAATGACTTACAAGTTCGTGGCGCCCTCCATCGCTAATGCTGGAATTCAATATGGTGATGGCTCGCCCTTAGCCTTGATGACAGCTCCCACTCTCTCAGACATACGTTCAGTTATGTGCTGGAAAGTTTCTTGGGAAATGGCAGCCCATTATTCACGGAGTGCTACACTGAGGAAAGGCATCGATGTCGGTCGGTGAGGCCTGGCACGAAGTCGGCATTCCAAAACATTCCAAACGGTGTTCTGTAGGATTCAGGTCAGATCTCTATGTAGGCCAGTCCATTACAGGAACGTTATTGTCGTGTAACCACTCCTCCACAGACCGTGCATTATGAACAGGTGCTCGATCATGTTGAAAGATGCAATCGTTATCCCCGAATTACTCTTCGACAGTGGAAAGCAAGAAGGTGCTTAAAACATCAATGTAGGCCTGTGCTGTGATAGTGCCACACAAAAAAACAAGCGGTGCAAGCCCTCTCCATGAAAAACACGACCACACCGTAACACCACAGCCTCCGAATTTTACTGTTGGCACTACACACGCTGGCAGATGACGTTCACCGGGCATTCGCCGTATGCATTGGATCGGCACATTGTGTACCGTGGTTCGTCACTCCGCTCAACGTTTCCCCACTGTTAAATCGTCCATTGTTTACGCTCCTTACACCAAGTGAGGCGTGGTTTGGCATTTACCGGCGTGATGTGTGGTTTGTGAGCAGCCGTTCGACTATGAAATCCAATTTTTTCACCTTCCGCCTAACTGTCATAGTACTTGCAGTGGATTGTGATGCAGTTTTGAATTCCTGTGTGATGGTCTGGATAGATGTATTCCTATTACACATTACGACCCTCTTCAATTGTCGGCGGTCTCTGTCAGTCAACAGACGAGGTCTGCTTGTACGTTTTTGTGCTGTACGTGTTCCTTCACGTTTCCACTTCGGTATCACATCGGAACAGAGGACCTAGGGATGTTTAAGAGTGTGGAAATTTCGCATACAGACGTAAGACGCAAGTGACACCCACTCATATGACGACGTTCGAAATCCCTGAGTTCCGCTGAGCGCCCCATTCTGCTCTTTCACGATGTCTGAGGTAGCTGATATGGAGTACCTCGTCGTAGGTGGCAGCACAATGCACCTAATATGAAAAACGTATGTTTTTGGGGGTGTCTGGATACTTTTGAGCACATAGTATACGAATACAAAGCTTTGTCCCTATGCTTTCTGACTTTGAATTGCATGTATACTTTGCCGGTCCTTGCTTTCAGTGATAGATGTATAGCATAGCAGTTAGGTAACAAAGTCATTTGCTCTACTGCCAACGTTACACACATACAAGTTATTTCTAGATTCGATATGAACAGTAATTAAAGTGTGAACTCTAGTTCTAGAATAGTTCATTTCACATTACATGATAAAGTCTTGGGAGGGAAACGGAATTTGGTTTATGGATAGAACGCACTTTGTCACTATTCCACACAATGAACAGTAGTACCCGTACATATCGTGCGCAGAGTAGAAGATGTTTTATTGTCACGAATCCGACATTGTAGAATTATTGCGCCTATTCTTTCTTTCAGCCTAATTGTGTGTACAAAAATGTTTCCACGTAGGAAGTGCTTTAGCTCTGTAAATACGTCAGAAAACTTGGTGCCAAGCCCAGATCCACTACAATTTCATTCAAAAGACTACATGCAATATGTCACGTATGCCATGTCATTCCCACGCATCATCCGGCAGAGGTTCCCCTTTCCCCAGTACACACTTTCTGAAAACTGGAGGGAAAATGCTATTGGTATGTCAGCCGCCCTCTTTTCGTTCTAAGCTGTGTGGCCAGAATCACTTGTGAAAACCACCTACCTAAGCTAGGGCAGACAAACATTTACTTATAAACTTAATAGATTTATTTAGGCCCACTTATACAACTCGGTATAAGCAACGAAATAGAAATAGCATTCACAATTCTCTTTCTTTCACCATTTTCTTTTTCACAGAGGAAAATTCCAGACATCTGTGAAAGTGACTGAAGAAGTGACAGCGCTTGGTCTGGGAGCTGCTAGTTTCGATGGTTCATTTTATTTTGTGAAGTTCAGGGTCTACGAATATATGGACTAAGGTAAAAAGTGGCCTTATTTTGTAGAAAAACAGTACATAGTTTGTGATTATTGCAAAGTATCGATGAGTGATAAAAGCAGCAGTAAATAAATGTTGGTGGATGTGATGATGTGCTTGGAGTACTAAATATGTTTTGAAACTTACTCCTCATGTGTTAGAGCTTAGTTACTTGCGCCTTGCTTACATTACCTCTGTAGGGCCACACTTATATTTTGATGCTTCTTACACTAGTCATAGACTTCTTTTTACATTAATGCAACTGCAGTCAATATCTCTTGTTATTAAAGTGATACTGCAAGTAACGTGTTTGCGAAGAACTTCTGTAGAGAACTATGACGTTATACGCAGAACATTTTTCGAATTCCATTTCATATTATGCTAATATCAGAACCGAATGGTAACAGCTTTCGTTTTGCAACTAGTGGAGACGCATATAATTTAACGTTGGAAATGGAAATTCCTACAGTGGTAAGTAATAATTTGAGTTATACTGATACGCTACGAGCACAAGACTGAAAGTTCTCGGCCAGGTAGCGACTGACAGGTTTTTGCTAAAGCATGTAATTAGTTTTAGACATGGTTTCCTTTTAGATAAATGTTCTCCACCATTCCTGAAATGAATATTATAAATGCCTGAAATACGAGTCCTAGAAAGACACACTTCTCCATATGTCACAACTTGTACTCTGTTTCCAGCGACATATTTCTTGAGTCATGAGAATACGTGTCAGTCAGAAGGTACAAGTTTTATGAAATGTGTGGATATTCCAACAGCTCATACTTCATATCTACCATCGCCAAGGCACCTAAGTAGGCTGTTACAGTGACGAGTCAAAGAAACTGGTACACGTACCTAATGGCGTGTGGGGCTCCCGCGAGCACGCAGAAGTGCCGCAACAGGATAAGGCTTGCACTCGTCTGATGCCTGGAGTGCTGGAGGGATTTGACACCATGAAACCTGCAGGGAAGATAATAAATCGGTAAGAGAACGAGGGGGTGGAGACCTCTTCTGAACAGCACGTTGCAAGGCATCCCAGATATCCTCAGTAATGTTCATGTCTAGGGAGTTTAGTAGCCAGCGGAAGTGTTTAAACTCAGAAGTGTGTTCTTGGAGCCACTCTGTAGCAATTCTGGATGAATGGGGTGTCGCATTGTCCTGCTGGAATGGCCAAAGTCCATCGAAATGCACAATGGACATGAGTGGGTGCAGGTGATCAGACAGGATGCTTACGTACGCGTCAACTTCAGAGTCATATCTACACGTGTCAGGGACCCCCTGTCGCTCCAACTGCACACGACGCACACCATTACAGAGCCTCCACCAGCTTGAACTGTCCCCTGCTGACATGCAGGGTCCTTGGATTCATGAGGTTCTCTCCATACCCGTACACGTCCATCCGCTCGATACAATTAGAAACGAGACTCGTCCGACCAGGCAACATGTCTCCATTCATCAACAGTTCAATGTCGCTGTTGACGGGCCCAGGCGAGGCGTAAAGTTTTGTGTCGCGCAATCATCGAGGGTAGTCATCAAGGGTACACGAGTGGGCCTTCCGCTTCGAAAGCCCGTATCGATGAGTTTAGTTGAATGGTTCGCACTATGACATTTGTTGATGGCCCAGCATTTAAATCTGCAGCATCTGTGGAAGGGTAGCACTTGTGTCAAGTTGAACGATTCTCTTCAGTCGTCGTTGGTCCCATTCTTGCAGGATCTTTTTCCTGCCACAGCAATGTCAGGGATTTGATGTTTTTTTTTTCTGGATTCCTGTTACTCACGGAATACACGTGAAATGGTCGTACGGGAAAATCCCCACTTCATCGCTACCTCAGTGATGCTGTGTCGTATCGTTCTTGCGCCGAACATAACGCCATGTTCAAACTCACTTAAATCTTGATAACCTGCCATTGTACGAGTAGCAGCAGTAACCGATCTAACAACTGTTCCAGATATTCGTAGTCTTATACAGGCGTTGCCAATCGTAGCTCGGTATTCTGCCTTTTTACATATCTCTGTATTTGAATGCTCATGCCTATACCAGTTTCTTTGGCGCTTCAGTGTACGTTTGCCTGATGAAAGATAGTTAATTCTTTTAAAATTCGAAGTATTTTAAGTATTTTACCATCGTGTTGCCCAGGAGATTTGCGTAGTATTCGTGAGCCATTAAGTTACCCTTTTTGAAATAATGAGCAGAAGAATACCCAACGTAACCCGTCTGATGAAACCGACTTGGCCCCTTTTTGTGTGCACACATGCCGGATCACGCTTACTGCCCTGTCTGACTTGACTTTAACCTACATATGCTCAAAAAAGACTAAACTTATTTGGCGCTTTGAGCAACACTTGTTTAATACCTTCGAAATCACGAGTGTAACTTTGAAGAAAAGGCCTGCACACGATAATACCGAAATTACGATCTTAGCATGAATTTACAAACGTCCAAGTGGATTCTCTACTTCTTGTAAGCGGAAGGTAGCCTCCATGTCATTCTTACTAAGACGAATGCGTAAAACGTAGACCACTCCATCATGTGAAGTAATGAAAGAATTGTTACCTAACGATCATTTAACTTGTGTTTTGAGAGTTATTTGGGGCCTCGTAAAATTATTACCGTCGTTGACAGATCTATGCCTACTAAGTCAGTGTGGAGTTTCAAACAAACTTAGGGTTTACTGCCTGTCAGTTAACGGCAGTAAGTTAGGCTGCAGAACCTCAGTGACGAATAACAATGCCTTACACAAGAATAAAATTCGTCCGTAAAATGTTTGTGCTTCTTTACTTAAATCGAAGAGCATTACACCGCCTCGATAAACAATCACAGAAGTTCCAAGAACTTAAGAGCGTTTCTTGTTTTACTATATTGTTGTTTCATGTGCAGGAGTGTGCATTATAAAACAGCGGACGCGATACTGCCTGTGAATGTTGCGAGGCTGTCAAGGTTTTATTGCTTTTCCGTATCACTGGCGTCCCAGTGTCATTAACGACAACGCGGCGTCGGCACTGGTTATTCCTTGAACAGTGACAAGCTAATAACTTCCCCATAGATTTAGGTTATTAACCCGCAGCATCACGTCTTCTCTAACTACCCGAAGCAACTTCTCGCACTCTCTCTAAGGTATTACGAAAGTTCAGTATTTTCGATGACGTTCCCGTTACATGTGCTTGTAACTGAGATAACTTTATTGCTCCATTTTACATTTGTCTGATTCTTGTTTTCTTTGTACTTACAACGTATTTTGTTGTAGAGTAAGTACCTTCATTAACAAAGTAGTCATTTAGGTTTTGTATGTATAATCTTGGTATTTTAAGATGTTGTTTCTTAATTTAATGTGATGTACTTACATATCCCGAAATAAATTTTCGTTATTTATGTATCTTGCTTCCTGCCAGATGGTTTTTGTTTCTTTCTAGTTTTGTATCTGTTTTTACTCTGATTTTTACTCGTCTGTGGCTTCTTGTAATCGCTAAGTGGTTCAGGACCGTCTCAAGATGCAGAAGTTGATAAAATATGAGCTGCCGTTGAGAATATGACTGCGAAGTGTGTATTACTCTTTAAACAACACACGGAATTCGCCCAGTTCAGCAGATTATTATTGGCTCTATCTTGGCCATCAATAGACGGAAGCAGTTCATCTCCTTAGAAACAGCTTTGTTTACATTTCATTGTATGGCTTTATTTATGTTTGTCCTAACATAAATAATTTGAAAAATTGTAGTGTAGTATCCCTTCATTAGTCACTGCTTTTTCGAAAATATTGTTTTGGTGATCTTTAATCCGAATACTGGTTTTATGCAGCTGACCACGCTATTCTGTCCTGAGTGATCCTCTTCATCTCTGCCTTACTACTGCTTCTACTTCGACGTGATTACTGTAGTCAGTCCTTGATCTTCCTCTACAATTTTTATCTCCCACTCCATTTCCAAATGACTGTCTTTTGATCGACAGTATAATTCATTGTAAAGGTAACTTGAGAAAGTGTAATACTTGTTTCTTCAGTCTGTTACCTCTGAAAATGTGCCACAGAGCGATATGGCAAACTGCAACATTTATGCAGGGTGTTCGGAATTTGCATGTACAGACATCTAGGACTTCCAGAGAGGAACGAGTACTTAATATTTTGAATAGGAACCCATGTCCGGGAGCATGACGTTTCCGTTCGTTTCAGATGTGTAACACGTCCACGTCTGCCAAGGGAACGAGGAAAGATTCAGAGATTTGTCCTGTTACGCAGTAGGGTAGACAGTATGACTTGTACTATGTCAGACCTGATGTTCTTTACATATGGTATTCTGGGTTCTTTTTCGTTTTGGAATGACATAAACACGCAATAGTTGAGCGTTAATAAAATCAAATGTGCTTAAGTGGTACATCCATGTTTCGTTATGTATGCTTTCGAATTGGTACCTAATGATTATACTGCGTCACGCCTAATTCATTTCCCCTAGGAGAAATGGATATGTTAAACATATAAATTGAAAACGTCGTAGAACGGAAATGGTACATTTCCGCAATGTGTTCCTATTCAAAGTATTATGTACTCACTCCCATCTGCAAGTCCTAGAAGTTTGGAACGGGAGTTTCCAAACAGTCTGTGTATGTCTTCAGTGTTATACAGACAGTATTAGCTTTATCGATTTAGGATCATGTTGCGTAATTACACTTGTGTTGTGAAAATCTCTTGAGTAAACGGATCATCATTAGAATCTAAATCATAACTTGAAACCAAAGACAGCTGTTGATAAGTGTAAGGTATAATGACAAAAGCATTCACGGGACATCATAAAATTATTTTTTTCAAACCACAATATGAAATTTAATTACATCATAAGTATAATAATTTTGATATTGTTTTTACTACGCCATTATTCACGAACGGCCTTTTTGCTGCCAAGTTTCTGCTGAAATTCATCCAGAAAAAATATTTCTCTTGAAGCAGACTGTATTACGCAGTGTGGTTTGCTTAAGTATCTTATTTAATGAAAAGTGAAGTGTTGTTGCAACGAACAGTAACAGGTACTAATTAGAAAAAATTATTGAAACACATTCACATTGCCTCAGGCGGCTTTTGAATTAATTTTACGTGGGCCGATTCCAGGAGGACTGCAATGCCGGGCCAACCCGCAACAGAAGTGGAGCAAGCCCCTAGGACTCCGTCATGAGCCAAAAATGAGTTCGATATTCTAGTGCTACGATGCAGGACGTAACAGATATTACGCTGATAAGAACAGATACTAAACTTTGATCTTAGCAAGCGGAAGAAGGAAATAAACCATATATCGCGGGTGGGTCAGGTTGTCGACACATTATGATACTGTCTGCCAAGTGAATTTAGACATTCAGCAGAAAGGAGGCTTCGACAAAAAACCAAAGGAGGCTAGACAAACATATTCCTTAGCTCATAAGACATGTTGCAAATAAATGTCTTTCACAAGAGGACACTGTGAGGAACTGACACAGCAGTTAACACACTAATAAGTGAGTGCGGCGGACCAATGAGGACACATACGGTTATTATGAACCGAGCCCTATGTTGTAGCCTCACGATAGCTCTCTTTAAATACACCAGCTTTCCAGTTCTCGTCAAGAGCAAGAGATGGTCATTGGGATCGATGGCGTTCACACTAATAGTAGTTGACTCCACGATTACTGTACTATAGTGAATCTATGTCCAAGACGCTCCACAACAGCCTATGAACTAGCCAGTGACATACGCAACATGATGGCCTTAACATGTTCAAATTTGTGCTGCTCGCCGCTCACCATCTACTGATGATAGAACTGACTGTCTTCTGACGACACCATATCACAAAGTGATGCCTATACCGGATTTCAACGCAGCAGCAAGCAACAAGACCTCTTGGGGTCCACATTCAGGTTCAACACTAAGGCGCCTCCGGTTGCTGACACCTATGAGGGATAGGGAGGAACACGACTACCGACACCAGGTACATCACTGATGGGTCATCAAGGTTCATTGTAGAATTCGGAGTGGGACGGAGTACACTACAACAGCCAGAGCGAAAGCCACTTCCACTGGGCGATGGTCATGCTGCTCGCTGGCAGTTTGCTGCGTGAGCTGCTGCTGCCAGTCTCCATCGATTGTTATCCCGATCGTTGTGGGTCGATTTTCGATGCCTGCTTGTCTTCCTCGCATCTTTGGCTGATGGCTATTTAACTGCGGCGCGCGCTCTGCAGGGACTTGTGTTCGGGTATCAGCTGCGTGAGCGGCAGTGACGCGTGGCCCCGGCGACTGACCGAGTCGGTACGGCGAAGGAGCGTGTGCAGCTGCTGCGGCGTGTTTCGCCGTTTGAATGCAGATCCGCTGCCAATGGTGACTGGGATTTCCTGGAGATTTGAAGGACAGATTCCCTTCACATCCGTTACATGTTACTCAAAGTGAACGAACTAGAGTCGTCGAATTGTTTCTTGGTGGGTTCTGTTCACGTTAATTGAATATCCGAGTGCACTGAAAACTATCTTGGTTGTTTCAGTTATTTGTCGCTGTACTTGGTCTAGCCGCCTGATATGTTGATGGTATTTAAGGGAGTGCTAGCTATGCACCGCAAATAGACGTGAAGCCTTGCTTAATGCGTAGCTAGAGGTAAAGCCAAATAGTACGTAAGTCTGTGCCTGACGTTCAAGAGCGGGCCGAAATAATTTTAATGTTTCCGGTTCATATGTTATTATTTTATTTCTTTGTTCTAGAGAATTGGTTAATCAAATGTTAAGAGTCGTTACTAGGCAAGTGGTCACCTAGGTTAGTCAGGCTTGGATTCATTGGTGCCGTGTATAATTAAAGGTTTATTTATAACCAGTTGGGCAGATATGTTTGTCTGTATGATGCGCCAGAATGTTTATGTTTCAGATAATTGGCAGTGGTCGACTCGAGCAAACTCCGATCGGGGTATCACGGTGGAAGAGGGAAATTGAAGGACCAGTCTGCTGCGGCGCCACGGCCGCTGACATCTTCTCCAGGCCGTGCAACCGCTGAACTGATGTCGGACGTTAACTAGCATCCATTTCTCAGCTGAATGAGCGATAGCTGAGGCGAGTGCGAAAGACGACGACTTGTAAACATTGTGGATACATGACTGACCTCTAGCAATGTTTTACTAACGTCGCCAACAACAATCCTGACATCAGGCGGGGGTGTTTTCCCTTGGCTCTCTGTAGAAATTTCGATCTCACACGATGTATTTTACAGCTATTTTTCTTAAAAAATCCCAGATTAGGAACAATATTGCCAAGCAGATCAGATGTTTCACTGTTTTCATAAAACGGATAATATATATACTGGTAATATATACATAAATATATACCGCCTGATAAAAACGTGAAGACGCAGAAGACATGATCAGATGCCAACATAACTTCATACGTGTACACGTAACTGGCGGATGTGTAAATGATTATAGCTGCGCAGGTAGAATGGCCACCAAAGGGCATGAGTGCTACTCATGTGTTATCAGACCTTGCATGAACAGTGTCAGAAGTTGAGTAATCATTGTAAAAACCCGGAGAGGCCGCGTAATCATGTGAGACAGCGTTATCCGCACCTGACATAGATTAATAGGTGCATCGTTGTGGGGTCTCTATTTGGCCTGATGGTCGAATGAACCAATATCCAGAGCTCTGCTGCATTCAGACGTGGCAGTGGCGTGATACTGGACAGCATGAGAATGTGATATCAGACAACTCGTCGGGGTTCCGACCGACCATGTTGTACCATCAAAAAAACAGGATCGCCATATCGTGTACCAAGCACACTGTAAACCCTTCACAGCCGCACTCGGCACCCGAGAATAGGCAGTGGACTCCTTGCAACATTCTGTATCGTCCACACTAATGGTCAGAGACTAGCTGCAGGAGCCAGGCTACCGCCTCATGCCTAGGTTGCCATCAACACCAAAACAGAAATTGTGCTGTGATTGGGAAGCATGAAGTGCTGATGATGGTGTCACATTATGTTGAACGACGAATCGCGGTTGTGCATTACCCCGGACGACCATTGTCGGGGAGTGTGGTGAAAACCTGCCGGAAGGTCCCATTTTTCAAATGTTTTCGAGAGGCACAACGGTGTTACTCTTGGCGTCATGATGTGGGGAGCCGTAGGAAATGATCAGGTCACGATAGGTAACTGATGGAGCAACGGTACGTCACGGACATCCTGCTTTCTCGTGTGCTGCCTCTCATTCGTCAATATATTAGGGCCATTTTCCAAAACGACAATGCTCGTTGGCATGTGGACTGTCTACATGATGTTCAAGTACTTCCGTGGTCAGCAAGATACACAGATGTGTCTCCGATAAAAAAATGCAAAGAATCAACTCAGACATCAACTCTGTCCCAATACCAGTATCCAGGGTAACAAGGACCAGTTGGTACAGTTCTGGGCCAACGTGACTCAAGAGATGACAAAACGGCAATATGACACCCCTCCTGTCCGAATCAATGCACCCATTAAGCCTACAGTGCGTTCAACGTCATACTGATCAGTGGGCTGAAACTGCCAAGTTATTTGTAAATGTGACTCTATATTGTACTATCCTCCATCCATTCTGGGCACGTCACTTTTTTTCAGGCAGGTTGTTGTGTGTACTCTTAGGCATTAATTTACACAACATTGCGCATGTGCCGATGGTGTCATCGCCACATGTCCGACGCCTCTGAATGGCGCGCTCAACCTTCCAGCGCCGGTGCTACAGTGGGCCGCGACCAGCGCCACTCAGGTGTCACCCTCTGCCGACTGCCACGAGGGGCGGCCAGAGGAAGCTACATGGAGAGCCGTTGCAACCAGAGAGAGAGACGGAAGAGTGGAACCCCGGACTGCGCCAACCTGCTACACGAAGTGTTCCGGACAGGAGATGCCTTTCGTCGGTATCGGTGACACCGTGTATAGTACCGATCATTAACTTTTTTGAATTATAGTGAGCTGTGGTGATTGGAACGGTCGTCGCCCAGGGACCTGAATACCGGGCGTGTTCTATGTGGCTCAGCTGTGGCGTATATTCTGATAGTTGGGGCTTCTTTTGTAACTGTTTGCATTGAGTAAAGACAGACGAATGAGGAACTGCAGTAATTTTGATAGGATGAGCACATGTGTTATATTCACATCTGGTTCTAAGGTTTTTCTTGCCTAAGGTACCACATTAAATTGAATTAAACGTTTCATTCCACACTTTTTTGGTGTATGGTTTTAAATGAATTATTTCGTGTTTTTAAAAGTTTGGGTTAAAAAAATGATTAGAACTGTTGTATTATGCCTACCTCATAACCCCCAACCCTTCCACGTAATGCCCTGTTACAACCATTACTCATTACTTTAGTAGAGAACAAATCTCAATCTGTACGTGAGGGAAGACTGTAGTCAAATATTTACTTGCTGCACGGTAATGAGGAGACATGGCTCGTAAGTTTAAATTTCAGAAGGCGATGCATAACACGGAATTACCGGTAATCTAATCTTTGGTCTCACAGAGAGAACCTTCCTTCCGATCTTAATAGAAATTATATAAAAATATTCTTAAGTTACCACACTATTAGTCCCTTTATTTGAAACTGGAGATTTCATCCCATTTATAATGAAATTGTCAGTTTAGAATTACATTAAATCATGCAAATGTAACATCATTTGTAACGGAAATCGTTACGGACCTTGATAGTCATTTTTCTCCCTTCTTAGCAGTAATCGTGAGTGTACATTGTTAACACTCGTAGTGTGCGCATTGACAGAGAAGCTGTTGAAACTAATTTGAGTCGAATGTTAGACTCAACAGGACAATACAGAGTATGGGTTAAATTGTCTGCTTTTCTTGAGAAGAGCGTTAGGGCTCTATAGCAGCGTTGTACGGTTGTCTACATACTAAGGATAGGATCTATTGCAGCACTGAGAATAATATTCATAATCTTACGTAATATTGTTTACTAGAAATGAGTAGCTCGTACACCATTCAGGTAGATGTCGATGAGAAGATTATTAACATCGTAGTCTATGTTAATCATTCACAACTAAACAATCGTTCTCGGTCCTTCGTGTCCCAAAACATGAAGAAACTGTCTGGCAATATTGAATAGGTTTCGTGGTGAATTTGTGTGATCACTCCGTAGTCCGTTGTTCTGTGTAGGCAATAACATGCAGAAGCCATGTCTCATCTAACGAAGTTATATCATTTTTCAGTTGTCAGATCCACGTTTCCTAGTGACCATGCGTCCCACAGCATGCGGCACCATTGTATCAAATCACTATTAATCGTGAAGATGGACACCATATTTCCGGGAACTGATGGCTCTGTCGTAGGGTTTTCGTCTGTGGATGGTCTGATTCCACGGTAAAAATATTTGCATTATAGAGCCCCATGGATGTTACGTCGGGTCATATACTTTTACCTTCGCGGCCTGGGTCAGGTCTTGTATGCGTCTGTGCCGTAGCCTCACGTGTGACGTGGAATGTCTTGTGCAAGAGGAGAACTGACAAAGTCTTTTCTTTATCTTTCAGTCATCAGTCTTCTGACTGGTTTGATGCGGTCCGTCAGGAATTCCTTTTTCTGCGCCAACTTCTTCATTTCAGAGTAACACTTGCAAGCTACGTCCTCAATTTGCTGGATGTGTTCCAATCTCTCTCTTTCTCTACAGTTTTTGTCCTCTACAGCTCCCTATAGTACCATGGAAATTATTCTCTGATGTTTTAACAGATGTCCTATCATCCTGTCTCTCCTCCTTTTCAGTGTTGTCCACATATTGCTCTCCCCTCCGATCCACGTAGAACCTCCTCTCTCCTTACCTTACCAGTCCACCTAATTTTTCAACATTTTTCTGTGGCACCACATCTCAAATGCTTCGATTCTCCTCTGTCGCGGTTTTCACAGTCCATGTTTCACTACCGTAAAATACTTTGCTCCAGACGTACATTCACAGAAATTTCTTACTCAAATGTTTGATACTAGTAGACTTCTCTAGGCCAGGAATGACCTTTTAGCCAATGCCAGTCTGCTTTTTAAGTCCTCCTTTCTCCGTCCGTCATTGGTTACATTGCTAGGTAGTAGAATTACTTAACTTCATCTACATAGTGGCCATCAATCCTGATGTTCATTTCCTCGCTGTTCTCATTTCTGCTACTTCTCACTACTTTCGTGCTTCGTTGATTTAGTCTCATTCCATATTTTTCACTCGTTCAGCTCTTCATGTCATTAAGCAGATCACGTAATTTTTCTTCCCTTTCACTAAGGATGACAACAATGCTTTGTGGTGGTGAGTTCCTATGGGACCAAACTGCTGAGGTCATCGGTCCCGAGGGAGGACTCGAACCTCTGACGCAAGGGGACACGCGCGAACCGTGACAAGGCGCCCAGACCCCTCGGCTACCCCGCGTGGCGATAACAATGTCAGCGAATCGGATCATTGATATCCTTTCACCTTGAATTTTAATCCCACTCCTCACACTTTCCTTTATTTCGATCATTGTTTCTTCGACGTACAGACTGAAATGTAGGGATGAAAGACTACATACGTGTCTTACACCATTTTTAATCCGAACGCTTCGTTCTTGGTCGTCCACTCTTATTATTCGTTCTTGGTCGTCCACTCCTATTATTCCCTCTTGGCTCTTGTAAATACTGTATATTACCCATCTCTCCCTGCAGCTTACCCATATTTTTCTCAGATTATCGAACATCTTGTACCATTTTACAGTATAAACGCTTTTTCAAGGTCGACAAATCCTATGTGTCTTGATTTTTCTTTAGTCTAGCTTTAATTATCAAACGTAACGTCAAAGTTGCCTGTCTGGTGCCTTTACCTTTCCTAAAGCCAAACTAAAGGCAATCTAACATGAGCCGTAGCGTTCGTTGCTGGCGCGCCAGTCTCTTGCATGTCCATTATCGAGCCTTCGATGTTTCTTATCTTTGGTTGCCTTGTTGTTTCCCGCATTCGCGCGGTGAGTGGCAGTTGACGTTTGCTCGGGCTGCCTGCTGAGACGCCGTGAGGTACGAGGTGGGAAGCAACCACGTATATGTGGAGTTGGTTGTACGTGGTCTGCCGGTTCTGGCTGGAGGATATGTGTTGGCTGCCTGCCTGCCTGTCTGCTCTCCTGATTTTGCTCGCCGTGCCTTGCGACCGCCTAGCTTGGGTTGCTGCCTGGTGTATCCTACACGAGCCATACCGGACGTCTGGCAGAAGTTAAGCAGCCTTGTTTCTTTTAAAGAAAAGGAGTAAATGTATAAGACTTTTTGTAACCAATTTTGGTGGCCTCTTAAGTGTGGCCTTAGCGTTTACATTGCCTTTGGGGAGAACTAATTCTTTTAAATTTAAATAGTTGGGCTTCCCCGTCCTTTATAATCTTTTGGGGGTTTTATTTGAATTTTCTCTTTGGGGTTCCTTCCTTGTGCTTGGTTAAATGTTTACTTGTAAAGCGGCAAGTGACTCCTGGTTAAAACTAGGAGAAGGTGTTCTTTTTTCCAGTTCCAGGAGTGTAGATAGCTTGCAGAGTGGCAGGTAAGAAAAGTGTAGCTACAAACTTCTCCATGTAGGACTTCAAAGTTATCATGGAACAGAAAGTCCTGCACCACTATAGGTAGTTTCTGGCGCATATTATAACGGGGAACCTGGTCGTTTTGGTACAGAACGCAGGTAAAATCACCTCCTTGTAGTCAGTGTTCGTATCTCCCTAAAACAGGTAGGATATGTCCTCAGAATATACGGGGTCCATACCTATCGTTAGTTGGTGCCCGATGGGAGTAGAAATTAATGAATGGTGTCTCCATAGCAGTAAGTGCCATGCCGCGAGTTGATGGAAGGAAAGTGACATTGATTCAGGAATCCCTTTGTGGGCCACTCTGAGCCACAGAAACACCTGTGGATATCTGAGAGACTGGCCATGTGAACTCCTGCAGGAGGACGAAATCAAAATCAGAAGCCCAGAACATCTCCAACAAATATCTTTATTGCTCCGTTATGGACGGGGGACATTGACATTGTCAATGTCATGAAATTCCCAAACAACCATGTAACTTAAGATGTTATTTTACTTTATTTTGAAGGCCCTCAGTTTCAGCATTTCATTGACAGTCTCCCACATACGGTGGATTTTCACCCATCGACGTATCTTGCCGTTAGCAGAACGACGTGGGCGTCGCGGTGGAACGTTATCCTGCTCGCAACAAGAGTGTTCCGGAGAGAATATGAGTAGTGCAGGGGCGCCGACGACGCAGGGTCCTGTAACAGGTCCTGCTCCTGGTTCGTGGTGTGGTTTCGGCTTTGTTATGACCATTAAATCGTTCGGCGTCCTCACGGTGTTTTGGGGAGACGGGCGCAGGCACATCGATAGAAGTCCCCGAGCTCGTACCGTCTCCTATGTCAGTGACGGTTTCGTGGGCATCTTTCGGGTCGACGGCGGCCACGTATTCGGTCTGCAGGCGCGCGGGGTAGCCGTTCGGTCTAGGAGCCTTGTCACGGTACGCGCGGCATCCCCTGTCGGAGGTTCGAGTCCTCGCTCGGGCATGGGAGTGTGTGTCGTCCTTAGCGTAAGTTAAAGTCACATTAAGTAGTGTGTAAGCCTAGGGACCGATGACCTCAACAGTTTGGTCCCATAGGAACTTACCAGAAATTTCCAAAAACGTCTGTCTGCGACGTTTCCTCTTGGTGGAGACGGTTAGGCGCTTTCCCTTCGGAGAACGTTGTTTCCTCACGCGTCCTCCCGTGTCCGAAGAGGGCAGGGAGTCGGGTCGCTCTGGGAAGAAGGCCGCCTTAGAAATGATAAATGAGTCGATCTTCATCCTGTTGCCGAGGCTTTGGTCAGCCAGCGGCAGCGTCAGCACAGTCGGGGTGGAGTCGACAACCTGCCAAGGCGGCGGGCAGTTCAAAAAATGTGTGTGAAATCTTACGGGACTTAACTGCTAAGATCATCAGTCCCTAAGCTTACACACTACTTAACCTAAATTATCCTAAGGACAAACACACACACCCATGCGCGAGGGATGACTCGAACCTCCGCCGGGTCCAGCCGCACAGTCCATGACTGCAGCCCCTGAGACCGCTCGGCTAATCCCGCGCGGCTACGGCGGGCAGTCAGACGCCCCTCCGTTGAGACATGATATGGCTCAATTGTGGCGTTCAGCACTTGTTGCGAGGGGGCAGGAGAGGCGAGAGACGCGGAATAGGTCACCGGAAGCACAGGAGTTTGTGACACGGATGGTCCGCCGGCGGCTGGAAGTTGCGTAATGCGCCTTTATAGTTTTCGGATCTTAGGTGACTTTCTTTGCTGCACCCGGAACAGGTCCGTCGTACATAATCATGCACGGCATCCGCCTATCTGTAGAACGGGACGTGGCTTCGGAGATAATTGGTGACGCTTCGGACGCTGTTTAGGGCAGTACATGTCTGGAACCGAGTCGATTTCTCCGCAGTATGGTCGTGGACTGTGCCGCGACAGTGTCATCTGCCGGAACTTCGAACGACAATTCGAAAATGCATATGATACGCATGCCTAAGCCTGCGTGGTCGACGGTCACCGCCCCGACATTTGCCGTCGCCATGACAGAAGCGTAGTTCCCGTTTCGTCCCGCATAGGATACGTTCAGTCCGTAGTGTTTGTTAATCATCGACTCGTGTAGGCCTACGATGGTGGTGGTCGGGAGTGCAAATTTACGGTAATGGTTCGCCATGTATCGTAGACGCCAAACGACACGTAAGCAATGGCTGTGAGCCGTGCACGGCTCGTGTTCATGCCATTCATTGTTTGTCATCTTCTATTACCGTACTGTCGCCTCGTTTTCTTATTCCATTTACTAGCGTCACTAACTTGCCGCCTCACTTGCCCCTGAACGGTAGCAGCAGCGCGTATCCATGAGTGCACTGTCGTAACATCTCTGGGTCGTCGTGTGTCTAGCAGTCAGTTGGAGACGGACCAGCAGTGCAGTCGGGACGCAGCAGCAGTGAAGTCAGGGACGGAGCGTCGGTGAGGCGCCGACAGCCAGTGCTCGCCGACCGCTGGCGACACACGTGAACTGTCCAACGGAGGGAGATTGGAGCGGGGCGTCGTTTGATTGGTCGTCTTATCGGCCAACGTATATTTGGTCCTTTCACTGTTTCCGGGCTTGGGCAGTTGGTCGGTTGGCGTGGAGCAACACGAAGTTTCCGTGGCGCATACTGGCCAGCCCCACAGGCGGTGTCCAAGCACACTGTCGGAGTGTGACGGGCTATTCCCATTGCTACGACGTCCCCCCCCCCCCCCCCCCCCCTGCGGGTCCGGGGGTTAGAATAGGCCCAAGGTATTCCTGCCTGTCGTAAGAGGCGACTAAAAGGAGTCCCTCCCCCTAAAGGTGGTAGTTAGCGCCTGCGTCCGGAGACGGACGGTTCCACGACCTATATTTGCGGTCATTTTGGTTTTTCACTTCTCGTTTCTTCCTTCCTTTGGTTGGTTCCTTTCTTTGTTCTTCTCCATCTCACTGTCTTACTTTTTCCCTTGCCTTCTTCTCCTTGCCTTCTTCTCCTTGCCTTCTTCTCCTTGCCTTCTTCTCCTTGCCTTCTTCTCCTTGCCTTCTTCTCCTTGCCTTCTTCTCCTTGCCTTATTCTCCTTGCCTTATTCTCTTTGCCATATTCTCTTTGCCTTATTCTCTTTGCCTTATTCTCTTTGCCTTATTCTCTTTGCCTTAGTGTTTGAGACAGTCTGTTCTCTCTCTCCCTCTCTCTCTTCTTTTTCCTCTTCTTCCTTCCTCCCTGTGCACGCCTGAAGGCCTACCCACGCGTCCGCACGCGTAGCTGCTGACGGGGTAACGCGTAATTCCCCGCCCTGGGTAGACAAGTAAGGCACGCACGTACCCCCTGGTAAAGGCCAGGCCCAGGGAGGGGTGATTGCCTGAGCTGATACCTTCTGACCATGCCGATTGGTCCCTCTGTCTGTTTCTCGGGAGGTGTGACCTGAGGTGTAAACATTCACCTAAGGCGGGAGTGCCCTCTGAGAGGGTCCCCACAAGGAAGGAGTGCGCCATCGGAGACGCTGGCAATCATGGGGGATTCATCCGCAATGGATTTCTCTTCTTCTTCTCTCTCGACTTCTGCTTACAAACGGAAACTTGACCAGCCACCAGTGACAAAAGTACTACCGCCTGCCCCACAGTTCCTCGTAGTTTCTCGATCTGAGGACGGAAAGGATTTTTCCTCTGTCAACCCTTTCGTTATCCAGAAGGGCGTAGATGCCATAGTCGGATCTGTCAAGTCTTGTACCAGGTTGCGTAATGGTACCTTGTTACTAGAAACTGAGAGCGCCTTTCAGGCACAAAAACTGCTTTGGGCCACACTCCTGTACACGTTCCCAGTCCGGGTGGTGGCACACCGCACTTTGAATTCGTCTCGTGGTGTGGTATATACTAGATCACTCGACGGATTGACTGATGAGGAGATTCAGTCTTTCCTCGCTGAGCAGGGCGTGACGGCTGTCCATAGGATGATGAAAATGGTCAACAATGACCTTGTACCGACCCGGACACTTTTCTTGACCTTTGATAGTGTTCAGCTGCCGTCGCGCATCAAAGCGGGCTACGAGGTTATTTCTGTTCGCCCCTATGACCCGACACCTACGCGCTGCTACCAGTGGCAGCGTTTTAATCACACTCGCCAGTCTTGTTCCAGTGTGGCTAAATGTGTCACTTGTGCCATGAGGGTGACTGTCCACCTCCGTCTCCACGTTGTGTGAATTGTCAGGGTGACCAGGCAGCGTCCTCCCGCGACTGTCCCATCTACAAGGAAGAACACTGTATCCAAGAAATTCGGGTCAAAGATAAAGTGTCCACCTCGGCTGCTCGCAAGCTATTTGCTAGTAGGAAGCCCATGCTGCTCCCAGCGGGGAAATACAGTACTGTCCTCGCCTCTCCTCGGACTACCAGGGAGGTGGCGACGCAGACATGCGATCTGACCTTCAGCACCACGGTCGTCCGTTCGGCCAGTGCTAAGATCGCGCGATCGACGTCTCCTCTTCCTCCCGTCACCCCTCAGACACAAGCACCTTCATCAGCTTGTGCCAAGACGAAGACCCAGAAGTCAGATGCACGGGCCTTCAAGAAGGAACCGTCCCGTGCAGACTTCCTACGTACCTCGAACTCCCAGCCATCGACCAGTACTTCCACTAAATGACCTTCCAAGAAGGCTCATAGGAAGCACAGTTCTTCTTCTCCGCCACGGCGCATTTCTTCTCCTGCGCCACCCAGCGGTTGCCGCCCCAGGCCGTCATCCGTTTCGCCTGGCCGCACCGCTGGTAGCCGAACATCTGGCCGTTCACCTGCAGAGGAAGCTCCCCCCTCCCGGCCATCTTAACAAGATGGCCGATGAACCTATAGAACCAATGGACGATGACTGTCCGCCGACTGATAGCGGCGGCAGTGCTCGCTCGAAGCCAGGCCCTCAGCGGCCTTCAAGGTGACCCCTTCTATTCTCTTCCTTTTCTTCTCACGATGGCACTTATTCACTGGAATATTCGCAGCATTCGCTCCAACCGAGAGGACTTGAAGTTGCTGCTCCGCTTGCACCGTCAGCTCGTCGTAGCCCTCCAGGAAACGAAGCTATGCCCATGCGATCAAATCGCCTTGGCACGCTACACCTCTGTGCGTTTTGACCTACCCCCTGTGGTAGGTATTCCGGCTCATGGAGGGGTTATGTTGCTGGTCCGGGATGATATTTACTACGATCCCATCACATTGCACACCGGCCTGCAGGCAGTTGGCGTCCGAATTACTCTCCCCACTTTTACATTTTCCATTTGTACCGTTTACACTCCATCGTCTTCTGCCGTTACCAGGGCAGACATGATGCAAATTATTGCTCAGCTACCTGCACCATTTTTGTTAAGTGGAGACTTCAATGCCCACCATCCCCTTTGGGGCTCTACAGCATCCTGCCTGAGGGGCTCCCTGTTAGCAGACCGTTTCAACCAGCTCAATCTTGTCTGCCTCAACACTGGCGCCCCTACTTTTCTTTCGGACACATCTCACACCTATTCCCATTTAGACCTCTCTATATGTACTACCCAACTTGCACGCCGGTTTGAGTGGTATGCACTTTCTGATACATATTCGAGCGACCACTTCCCATTTGTTATCCATCTCCTGCATCATACCCCCTCTCTGTGCTCAACTAGTTGGAACATCTCCGAAGCAGACTGGGGGCTCTTCTCTTCCAGGGCGACCTTTCAGGATCAAACCTTCACAAGCTGCGATAGTCAGGTCGCACACCTCACGGAAGTCATTCTCACTGCTGCTGAATATTCCATCCCTCACACTACTTCTTCTGCACGTCGCGTACCGGTCCCCTGGTGGACCGCAGCATGTAGAGACGCTTCACGTGCTCGTCGACGTGCTTTATGCACCTTTAAACGCCACCCTAAAGTGGCGAATTGTATCAATTATAAACGATTACGTGCGCAGTGTCGTCGTATTATTAAAGAAAGCAAGAAAGCCAGCTGGGCTGCTTTCACAAGCACCTTCAACAGTTTTACTCCTTCTTCTGTTGTCTGGGGTAGCCTGCGCCGGCTATCTGGCACTAAGGTCCACTCACCAGTTTCTGGCTTGACGGTCGCGAATGACGTCCTTGTGGCCCCTGAGGATGTCTCCAATGCCTTCGGCCGCTTTTTCGCAGAGGTTTCGAGCTCCGCTCATTACCACCCTGCCATCCTCCCCCGAAAACAGGCAGAGGAGGCTAGGCCACCTAACTTCCGCTCCTCGAATCGTGAAAGTTATAATGCCCCATTCGCCATGCGGGAACTCGAAAATGCACTTGCCCGGTCACGGTCCTCCGCTCCAGGGCCTGATTCTATTCATATTCAGATGCTGAAGAACCTTTCTCCTGCGGGTAAAGGTTTCCTTCTTCGTACTTATAATCGCATCTGGATTGAGGGACATGTTCGCGCATGCTGGCGCGAGTCTATTGTTGTACCGGTTCCTAATCGGGGGAAGGACAAGCACTTGCTTTCCAGTTATCGACCCATCTCGCTTACCAGCTGCGTCTGTAAGGTGATGGAGCGAATGGTTAACTCTCGTTTGGTTTGGCTGCTCGAATCTCGACGCCTACTTACCAATGTACAATGTGGATTTCGCAGGCGCCGCTCTGCTGTTGACCATCTGGTTATCTTGTCGACCTTCATTATGAATAACTTCTTGCGGAAGCGCCCGACCGCGGCTGTGTTCTTTGATTTGGAGAAGGCTTACGACACCTGTTGGAGGGCGGGCATTCTCCGTACCATGCATACATGGGGCCTTCGCGGTCTCCTCCCTCTTTTTATCCGTTCCTTTTTAATAGATCGACAGTTCAGGGTACGTGTGGGTTCTGTCCTGTCAGACACCTTTCGCCAGGAGAATGGGGTGCCACAGGGCTCAGTTTTGAGCGTCGCTCTCTTCGCCATAGCGATCAATCCAATAATGGATTGCCTCCCAGCTGATGTATCAGGTTCCCTTTTCGTGGACGATTTTACCATCTATTGCAGCGCGCAGCGTACATGTTTTCTGGAGCGCTGTCTTCAGCGTTCTCTTGACCGTCTTTACTCCTGGAGTGTCGCCAATGGCTTCCGTTTTTCTGCCGAGAAGACGGTCTGTATTAACTTCTGGCGCTACAAAGAGTTTCTCCTACCGTCCTTACGACTCGGTCCCGTTGCTCTCCCATTCGTGGAGACAACAAAATTTTTAGGTCTTACATTTGACAGGAAACTTAGCTGGTCTCTAAATGTGTCATATTTGGCTGCCCGTTGTACCCGTTCTCTAAATGTCCTCCGTGTTCTCAGTGGTATGTCGTGGGGAGCGGATCGAACCGTCCTACTTCGCCTATATCGGTCGATCGTCCGCTCCAAGCTGGATTATGGGAGCTTCGTATACTCCTCTGCACGGCCGTCCATCTTACGCCGCCTCAACTCCATACAACATCGGGGTTTACGTCTTGCGATCGGAGCGTTTTATACTAGTCCCGTCGAGAGTCTTCATGCTGAAGCCGGTGAATTGCCACTCACCTACCGGCGCGATATACTGCTTTGTCGGTATGCCTGTCGGCTACTGTAATGCCCGACCACCCGTCTTATCGTTCCGTTTTTGACTACTCTCTCGACCGTCAATACGGGTTGTACGTCTCTGCCCTGCTACCCCCTGGAGTTCGCTTTCGTCGCCTCCTTCAACACCTTGATTTTTCACTCCCTGCAACCTTTAGAGTGGGCGAGAGCCACACGCCACCTTGGCTCCAGGCTCAGGTTCGCGTTCACCTTGGCCTCAGCTCGCTCCCAAAGGAGGTTACCCCCGGTTCGGTATACCACTCCCGTTTTGTCGAACTTCGTTCGAAGTTCATTAATATGACCTTCATTTATACAGATGGCTCTAAGACAAATGACGGGGTCGGGTGTTCTTTTATTGTCGGGGCACAAAGTTTCAAATACCGGCTCCATGATCATTGTTCGGTCTTCACAGCTGAGCTCTTTGCCCTCTACCAGGCTGTTCTTTACATCTGCCGCCACCGACATTCTGCTTATGTCATCTGCTCCGATTCCCTGAGCGCCATCCAGAGCCTCAGTGAACCGTATCCGGTTCACCCTTTTGTGCACCGGATCCAACGCTCTCTTCAGCAGCTGGTGGACGACGGTTCTCCGGTTAGATTTATGTGGGTTCCTGGCCATGTCGGTATCCCTGGGAACGAAGCTGCAGATGCCGCGGCCAAGGCTGCGGTCCTCCAGCCTCGGACAGCTTCTTGTTGTGTCCCTTCATCAGATTGTAGCAGGGTCATTTGTCGGCGCATTTTATCGCTGTGGCATGCCGATTGGGCTGCACTTAGGGGCAACAAGCTTCGGGCCTTGAAACCTCTTCCCGCGCCTTGGACGTCCTCCTCACGCCCTTCTCGGCGGGAGGAGGTCGTTTTGGCCCGGTTACGAATTGGACACTGCCGATTCAGCCATTGCCATCTGCTGACGGCTGCGCCGGCGCCGTTCTGCCCTTGTGGGCAATTGCTGATGGTCCGCCACATTTTAACGTCCTGTCCGGATTTTAATACACTGCGTCTTGATCTTGGCCTGACATGTACTCTAGATGCCATTTTAGCGGATGACCCAGGAGCAGCTGCTCGCGTTCTTCGTTTTATCAATTTGACAAACCTGTCTAAGGACATTTGATTATGCTGTTTTTTTAATCCTATGCCTGTCAATCTGTCTTCTATCGTGTTTTCCCTTTTAGTTTCTGTTTTAAACTTGTGCCTCGCGGTGCATTCCTAACGTAGTCTGGGCGCTAATGACCATTAAGTTGTGCGCCCTAAAACCACCAAAAAAAAAAAAATTGCTACGAAGTCTGTGACTCATCCATCCCGGACACGAAAGTTGAGTCTTTACTTAAGCTATCAGTCAGCCTCAACTGTTCACATTGTGTCGTTTGAATTTCGTTGTGAGCTGTGGGGACATTCCCGAGCAACAACGTGTGTTTTCATGTTGGTGAAATTCTAGCCATCCTCCTGTGGAGTTTTAGCTTAACATGATTATTTTTGAATTATGGTGCACCAGCGGAATCTTCTGCCTTGTGGCCGTTAACGTTCCGGTTACCTGCCCTGGCCGCTGATGTAATTTCAGACAGTGTATTTTCCTCGTCCTGTTACGGCTGTCCAGCATAACGTGTACTGTAGTTTGACAGATGAATGTGTAATTCGTAGTGTGCGCTGATACCTTCTGCGTTTTTCCATTGAACTCCCTGTTGTGTGCTGGTCGGGTGGAGCGGAAGTTATCCTGTCGCTTGGTCCACTGACTGGCTGTTGGGTTGCCGTCAGATTGAGAATTGTTGGGCCGACTGCCTGTCTCACCTGATGGAGTGTTAGGGTTTCAATCCCAGGCCGACCTTTGGCAAAATTCTGAGCGCCGTTTGATCTGCTGCCTTTTCTTATTTGTCCTTGTTGTTTATTATGTATGACTTCTAGCCGATTTTAAATTAAAGTTGTTTTGCCCTTGGGGCGTGAGATTGTTTGGGCTTTCAGCGTAATTTAGAGAGATGTTTTAAGATGAGGCCTTCTGCCTTTTAAAATTCAAATTCTTATTTTTGAGTCTTAAGTGATTGACCTTCAGCTGGTTTTAAATTAAAGTTGTTTCGCCCTTGAGGCGAGAGACTGGGCGCATTTAGCCGGGAATTAAGTTCTAAAATTAATGTTTGGCTTGCTCAGTTTTTAACGTTTTCTTTAATTTCGTAATGTTTGTCAAATGAATAAAGTAGTATGTTCTAGTGCAACTGACAGCCACTAATTTTGGCCCATTTCCACAAATTAAATTATCTGTCCTGTCCTGCAGGTATAGCAGGGGATCTCAGGCCATCTGTATGTAAACAGGGTGAGTTCTCGCTCTGCACACGAAAATCCAGCCGCGTGTCCAAACGGTTGCCCTGCCAAACGTTATCCAAGCAAGTGTCATGGCCAGATGAAATCTTTCGTATGGATGTCCGAAGGAACATCGCGCGTTATACAGCCGATGGTTGAGCATACTCGAAACTGCGAACACATTTCATCTGTTGCTACGAGGTGATGATGTGACCTTCCGCCATTGAAGACAATCATTGTACTACATTGTTATGCAAACGACAAATGGTTCAAATGGCTCTGAGCACTATGGGACTTAACTTCTGAGGTCATCATCTGTGGTGGGGAGGGGTGGGGGTTGATCTGAGATTCTGTTATTCTGCGCAATGGATTAATCTGAGATGTACCCTTTATCCTTCAAAGATGCAATTTCCATCCCCAGACTGCTACAGAAGTCAGACAGACGCTCCTAACGTTCTAACGAGAAATGCCTGAAAAACTTTCAGCAATAAATATCTTCTGAAGTCATCCGCTGTAAGGAAATGACACAAAAATTCACAAAATTTCTTACGTAACTAGTGGGATACTTGGGTACTGGAGTAGTGCTAGTTAATTTATTTATTTTGCAAAAATTCTGAGAAATCACAATGGCACTTTTTGTTATGAATTGAACAAGTTATATCCTGGTTCTTTTCGGAATGTGAAGTTACCTCTCAAGGATAGGATTCGCTAATGAAATTTCTATACAAAGTTTAAGATTGTTATTGACTTGGCAGAATGGCTGAAAGGCGTGCCTACTCAACTTGAATAATTATCCTTTAGAATGTTGCTAGGTATGGTTGAGGCTGTTGCGTGTGAAATGCAGTGAAGTGTACTGTTGTGGAGGAAATATGGGGCTCGCCATAATTGTAGTGCACAATACCGTAAGCTGCGATGACTGCTGTCTGCACCGCTTGCTGCTGACAAGTAAGATAACTCTCGTTCTATCTGGATTCATCTTCGCCAATCAAACTCTCCCTAAGCCTTGATGAAGTCAAGGATTCCTATTCGCCCCTAGTCTAACTATTGGCGTGGTACACTGTTCAGATAACCGGTCCACCATGATGCCACTCAAAAATTCGCTCGCAGGCGTTTAACTATAACTCTGTCTGTTCACATGGCACAATAAGTGTTGGCCAACACAGTGAACAATTCTTAATCGCAAGGACTCAATATAGAGTCGCACTTTGATTCACTCTCGACAGAGGTGCTCTCCGAGTGAAGTACTGAGGAGGGACTTGTTCCTCACTCCAAGAGCAACAGCGGAACGGCGCCTCTCCACGCCAGATGTGAAGGGGTATATCTTTTAGTCTCTTCCATTACTCCTTCAGCTCAAGGCGTCAGAAATATTGTCTGCCAATCAGCATTGCTCTTCTAAAACGGGAGAATGACGTTTCATGTAAGGTGACCAATCCGAAAATCTGTAGTATCAGCGTTTGGCGTTTGCTGTCTCCCTGTGAAAATCTCTGAAACTGCGTGCTATGTGTAAAGAATGTGTAGGCTGGATGCTCCCACACGGTGTAGCGGAATTTGCTTTTAAGCCGAACACAGGGCCATTCCCCCTTTCACTCGGGCACACGCTGTCTGCTCCACGGGCAGCTGAGGTTGACTCGTCCTCTGAAGGCACCGGCCTCCCAGTGTGTGGCCTGCCTCTCTCGAACTAAAAGCTCCTGTGACTGTCATGTCTGGAATGTTTGTGTGTACGCCAGCCTCGAGCATTTCAACCCCGGTGCGCACTTGTTATTTGCATATCGTTTACATGAATTCATACAACATTGACTTTACCTTATCGAGTTTGGGTTCGAATGAAGCGTCTTGATGTGCGGAATATGATTCTGAGGGTGGAATATGTAAGCAATGAAGGTCAGGAGACCACGATGTCTTACAATCAGTCCCCTAGAACTTGGAACTACTTAAGCCTAACTAACCTAAGGACATCACACACATCCATGCCCGAGGCATGATTCGAACATGTAACCGTAGCGGTCGTGCGGGTCCACACTGTAGCGCCTAGAACCGCTCGGCCACCCTGGCCGGCTGCAAACGAACTGTTGACGTCGTCGTTTCAGATAGTATAATTTAACTGTATCGTAGTTCCTCAATAAATAAATTCTTTTTAATATGACATAGGAAACATAACAATTGTCTGTCAGTAATATAAAAACAGAGAACTCAGAGTGTAGATAAACTAGTGTTCCAAAATAAAAATATCTCGCCTTTTAGCAGACGAACAGTCATAATTTGTGATAGTGAACGATGTTACACAATTTTTTCATGTGTATTAATTTAGACAGGTATGGCTCTTCATGACTCCATCCAGTCATTATTCTTGACATACCAGTGGCGCAATTACTACACAATGTAGTAATGGCTTGGAATTCTTGCGTCCACGACAAATATATTATTGAGACGACTTATAATTGTTCAAGTTGTTGCCACATCACTTTCTTGACCTTTTATCAGAGTTTCGTCTCTCTATAAAAAACGCGACGTCACTATCTTCGGACGAGTCTCTCTGTGACAAGCTTATCCAAAATGCGCTCAGTGGAGTAGGAGTGAGAGAAACAAAGAACGATCCTCAAGATAAATTGTATGCGATATACCAAATACAGTATCTGCAAAGATGAATCACATGGTGTAATTGTGTATATTAGTTAAAGAAATTCGAAGAAAATTAACGAAGATAGACAAATAATTTTCAGGGAAGAAGGCTTCCAACCACTGGCAGCATAAGCTTTTAACATTTCAAACAGTTAGAAGCTCTATGCTTCCTCTTCACGTCAGCTCAGCACTTACGAAAAGAAAACTACCGGTGATAGCTGAAAACCAATGGGAAGAGAAAAACAGCTCACATACATTGAAATAAAAGTAATTTCTCATTTATTCAAACCTAAATTTATAAAGTAGTACCAGTTCTTGAGCTTTTAAAACAAAACAAAAATATATCTAACGTATTAGAACGACAAACTCATATTCAAGTAAATAAATAGGCCTACATGAAATTAGAAAATACGTCATTTCTATAAATGTAATTTTCTATGTTTCTTTGAAATAATGTATTTGAATCTAAAGCTGTCAACCTAATAATGGTTCATGTACAGCCAAAAAGTTGAAAAAGTAAGTATTGGAGCGGGGCAGATTTGGGGACGAAACAAGTTATAACCATTTCAATCCGCTGATAAGATAAGCGTTCAGACAATATGACTTCTGGGGCCTCATGTTAAACCAGAGGCAGTTGTACGAGATACAGTCGAGGTCACCCACCTCTCCTGGGCACCACCCCGCCTGCCCGCGTACGTAAGGCAGTTGTCTGTGATACATTCAAGGTCAGGACGTAGCACTAGAACTGGTCACGTGGTAGCCCATGGCTGTACATCTTTTGTACGTTTTACATTTAAGATAAGTATACCAGACGTCTTTCCTAAAAGGCCGGGCAGTGTGGCCGAGCGGTTCTAGGCGCTTCAGTTTGGAACTGCGCGACAACTATGGTCGCAGGTTCGAATCCTGTCTCGGGCGTGGATGTGTGTGATGTCCTTAGGTTTGTTAGGTTTAAGTAGTTCTAAGTTCTAGGAGACTGCTGACCTCAGATGTTAAGTCCCATAGTGCTCAGAGCCATTTTTTTTTTTGCCTTAAAAGTCGTTAGGCGCATTTTCTCTGGTGTCTCGGCAGAAATTTTGCGATTTCGTTTTTTCAGCTTGTTGCTGTAGTCAGACCAAAAAAATCCTGCTCACGTCTCTCATGCGACGCCGTGTTAACTGATAGTGTCGGTTTCATGCTATTACAAAAAAGAAATGTAATGGGAATTAGACGTGCCCATTCGATCGCTGCAAAATTAATCATCCCAGATACTTGTTCTATTGATAGTATTAACCGGTACAGTAATACGCAAAGAATAAATAATAATCCAGCAACGAATGAGTACTACTGGATGCTTGGCGGTAGCAGTCAGTGTGGGCCAGGCCAGTGCTGTCGCTGCTGGAGTACTTGCTGTTTTTCATGTTTTACTGTCCGTGTTAATACAGGTCGATAACGATCATCACAAAAGCCTAATCTAGGGTCGCTCTGTCGAATGGGCATAACTGAGCTTTAAAATTCATTTCGTTTGTAACAGGAAACAAACCGACGTTTTCCATCGGCAGCAGGAGTTGCATGAAAGACGCGATGAACACTTTTTGTTTGGGCTGACTCAGCTACGTAACGCAAAACCGAAACACCATAAAAATGCGCCTGACGATTCTTAGGAGAGAGATCCTGTATAATCTTAAATCCCGCACATGAATCTTGGGCAATGAGACATGAAATAGGTGGGAAAATAAAGGTCACTTCCCCCCCTCCTCTCCCCCGCCGCGTTGTCTGAGGCGTCTTGTCACGGTTCGTATGGCTACCCCCATCGGGGGTTCAAGTCCTCCCTCGGGCATGGGGGTGTGTATCGTCCTTAGCGTAAGTTGGTTTGTAAGTTAGATTAAATAGTGCGTAGGCTTAGGGACCAATGACCTCAGCAGTTTCGTCCCAAAAGACCTTACCACAAATTTCCAAATTTTCCCCTACCCCCCCCCCCTGTACCCCCTCTTCCGCACCTACTTCTCTGGACCAAGGTACACACTAAAATGGCGGGAAACTCCTCCCCCTCCAGTTCCTTTTCTATTTCAACTGTACAAAACCTCATCTTTCGAGGTCTGTTCACCAAAGTTAGAGAAGCAAGTTTGTTATAAATAATAATAATAACAAATTAGTTTCTGAATTATTAACAGTACTTTCCCTCCTTCTCTCTCTGTAGGTCAGTTGCATGAAGCTAGTCATTCTGTACTCTGTAGTGCAAGGATCAGGTTCTTTTGTAGATTATAATACTGATATAACGAAATAACTTATGAAACTACTTTGCAGATCAAAACTGTGTGCCAGGCCGGGACCCGTACTTGGGACCTTTACCTTTCGTGAATAAGTGCCGTATCCACTGAGATACTCAAACGCGACTCATGAGCCGTTCCCTCAGCTTTTCTTCCTCCAGTATCTCAACTCCTACCTGCCAACCCACACAAAAATTCTCTTGCGAAACTTGCTGGACGAGCGCCCCTGCAAAAAAGCATATCGTGAAGATATGGCTTAGCCACAGCTTGGGGGATGAGGTATTGCAGGAGTAAAGCTGTGAGGGCAAGTACAGTCGTTTTTTTTCTTTCAAAGAAAATTCCACACTGGCTGTATGAATGATTTTTATTAAATCTGCGACCGGTTTCGCACAACTTACCGGTGCATCCTCAGGCATCTGGTGACGGTATACTGGACGCGAATGGTGTGGAGTGGCTACAGGGCAGTGTTCAATGTTACTATGTTATAAATAGCGTATATTGCCTGAGGATGCACCGATAAGTGGTGCGAAACCGGTCGCAGATTTAATAAAAATCATTTATACAGCCAGTGCGGAATTTTCTTTGAAGTAGAGTCGTGCTTGGATACCTCAGTCAGAACAACACTTTTCTACGAAAGGCACAGGTGTCAGTTTCGAGTCCTAGTGCGACACACAGTTTTGATCTGCCAGAATTTCACATTAGTATACACTCCGCTGCAATGTCAAAATTTCAATCTGAAAATAACTTACTTTTTACTGGCAATAAATTTTTCGAAGTGTTAGTTATTTTGTATATTAATTATATTTATCCAAAGTTTTTTGAATTTATGGATATTTACAATAATTCAGTCCTCATGTCATCTTGAGGAAAGTCGACTCTGCTAGCGTCATATTGGTGCACAGTCTGTTGTGCAGTTTATTGAATGTATCCACTTCAGATGGCCAGGCTGTAAGTACTCATTCTGGAGAATAGAACACTGAACGCTGCTGGCAGGAGGCAGTCGCCCATGTCGTGCATTCGCCTGATAAACATCTCTCGGCTGTTAAAAAAAGAAAAAGAAAAAAATATAAAAATATAAAAAACAGCTCTAAGATACAGCCTCATGAACAATTTTTTAGCTATTTCTGTGGTCCGTGATGCGAGGCTGTCTGCTGCTTGAGACGGCACTGATTGAATATGATGTGGCGTCAGGAGAATGTGACACGTTGGGCCAAATTTTCAGAAAATTCGGGAGGAAATCGAGATTTTTGGTTTTTATTGTTACGTTTCTTCTGGCGGAAGATTTTGGTACAAGGAAACTATGACGCCACTGGCACATTGACGTACCTTTGAGGATTGGCTGTCGAGATTGTTGATGGCCACAAGGGTGGCGTTAGTTCTTTACTCACTAAACAGAGCAGAGATGTTCTACAAACGTAGTTGATGGGAACCAGATAAATCGTCATCGATCAGGTCATATCGTACAGCCATAATGGTGAGCATAACTTGCAACTTCAACATGCTAGGACCATCATGAATTACAATTTCGGATTCATGTTCAGATTTAATTTCCCGCGTTTGTCAGTGCATTCTCAAATGGTTCAAATGGCTCTGAGCACTATGGGACTTAACATCTGAGGTCATCAGTCCCCTAGAACTTACAACTACTTAAACGTAACTAACCTAAGGACATCACACGCATCCATACCCGAGGCAGGATTCGAACCTGCGACCGTAGCGGTCTCGCGGTTCCAGACTGAAGCGCCTAGAACCGCACGGCCACACTGGCCGGCAGTCCATTCTTAATTGCATGATATTCTTCGTTTCTTTGCTCAGAGAATCACTACAATTGACGTGTAGGCAAGTCGAGATAGATAAAACTAAATCTCACCACCCCTAAGTATCTTTGCCAACCTATAGGTCATCCATCTGTTTGTCATAATCAATGTAGTTTGTTTTAATTCTCGTGATTTCATGACTGATTGAGATTCTTTTCCAATATAATAAATGTTTGTAATAAACTAAAGATTTCACTTAAATTATGTCTTTGATTCCAGTAACCGTGTTCTCCCTGACCGTATTTAATATTTTTCAACCATAAAATGCAAAATATCTACCTGAAGATTCACTGTTAGTGCCACAAACTTACACAGCGTTAAACATTCCATTGCGTACATTTATTTCAGCACTGAGTCTTAAAGCTGTCTGCATCATGATTAGTTGTGCTCTCTCTCACACACACACACACACACACACACACACACACACACACACACACACGGGGTTTTGCAGTAATACTTAATTTCGAAAAATTTCGTACTGCTATGGATCATCAGCAGTACCTGTTTTCAGACATGTGATAAATATTGCATCCATCTTTTCTACATACAGGTTTCAGTTTTTTTACACAACATTTACATTTAATCATTACTTTCCGATTGTTTTATGTACGATGTAGTGCACCTGTCTCCATGTGGTATGACTACTTTTTAGATCTGAGCCTCATGAACTCCAAAACCTGTGGCCTCATTTTTCATCAGGTCGATAATGTTCTTGTTTTTAGATGTTATAATTGAAACTTCCCCTTTGAATGTAAAGGACAGTGCTGGAAAAACTCTTACATCATTAGATTTTCAAACAGCTGAGCAAAACTCAACGTACTCAGACAGTTTTGTCTTTACTTATTCTGATCATCACTAAACTGCCACACAATATTTTTAGCGCAACGCAATCTGACTTCCAATAATCCCTACAAAAGAATGGCCCTGACTAACAACAACCTACACCTTTCATGAATCACTTACCTCACAAAAATCTTCACTACTCGAACTACTCCAATACAGCGAACGCCAATACTGCCAGCTAAATAAAAGATTCTAACTACTGAAGGCACTATCTAATGATAGCCATAGTTAGCAAATGAAAGATTTTGATAGAGAATAAATAATGTATTTACATTAATAATGTTCAAAAGTCATCATACATATATATCAATTCATGATATCCAGTATTACAAATTTACTCTTTCTGGCGGACACACGTACAGATTGTCCGTTCTCAAAACTCTGGCATCTCTCTCTCCACATCCACCACTGCTGACGGCTCACCTCCAACTGCGCAACGCTACGCGCTGTTCACATCAACTGCCCAACACTACAATAGCGAATATTCTAACAATGTCAACCACCCACAGACTGCCCACAACACAGTCAGTGATTTTCATACAGAGCGCTACGTGGCGTTACCAACATAAAAACCTAAACAGCCTACTTACATATTATAAGGATTGTTGACTGCACATCCAGATGTGTTGAATGCATTGGGTCGGTACTGATGTACTTCATAGGAATTGCAGCATTTCACCCAGTAAATAAGGCAACAAAATTTTGCCATCATACAGTTAATATTCCTATAGATTTAGATTTATATTGAATCACTGTTTATGATACATAATTGGTTTATTAATTATTTCGTTATACTGGTTGGCTCCAATAATAACAATTTCTGTATCACTGCATATCTGGGAGTTAATTAGAGGTGAGCAATGACAGAAAAGGCTAGGCGGGCTGCACATTCCTTAGAAGCTGCTATCGTCTAAAGAGGAGCTGGGTAGAGACTTCTCATATTCTGTAGGGGTGGACATTTACTGCCCTGAGAGAGAGCCGGGTGTGGAGGCGGCGGTTTTCACTGCTGGATGCTGCTGAAACCCTGTAGGTGAACAGAGTGGGTGACAGGTTGCTCTCTGGTGGGATGGAAAAATTTTAGAATAAAGTAATTGGTGAAAGAGCATTGGGAGCGGAACAAGGCGAAAAGATATACCTTTAGGTGAAGGATACGAGAGGCAACAAACGATCGTCATGAGCTGACATCCGAGGAATCTTCTCACAGAAAGCAAGAGGATTTTCTTCCCGCCAAAGCGTAAAGATGCATTTGCATGTGTGATTGTTAGAGTAAGGATATAGCAGGGGAAGTGCAAACTCCCAGAGAATCTCCAGAAAGGAGTATGAGCAGATTCATGACCTCTGTCGTGGAATGTAATGTTTTTGCATTGGCCACTAGGATTAGTCACTTGCATGCAAAGTAGACCCTGTGTGTCCAGAAGGGAGTGGAGTATGGCGCGGAGAGAACACTTCCGTCCAGGGATCGATCGAGGGCACTTTCATGCCAGTATTGCTCAAAGATAGTGCCCTCTGGGGATCTACCTACAGACTTCGCTGGTGAGGGCCACAGTGGAGCATTTGGCGGTTAGACTATGAGAACTGTTCCTTTTTACTCAGGAAGCACGTGAAATCGTTCCTTTGTGACAGAGTTGCTGTTCTGTTTTCTCCAGTAACAGCTATTCAATTCCCTGTGAAGTCTGACACAGATCCTTATGGGAGAATACTTGAGTCAAATTTCTGTTTCTGTGTAGAGAGCAAAAAGAAATCTTCAATCACGCTCTGTCTTGTATTGAGGAAATTTCAGTCCTAGAAGTTTGCAGACCGCATCTATTGTGTAAGCAGAGAAATGCAGGTATGACAAACACGTCATATCTACAGCAGTCAATGCTCCAGATGATCGTCGCTGTATAACTGCTTCCCGTACTTCAGTGACATGTGCACTGCGTTTCAGCGGATATGGAAACATTCACAGTAAAAGTGTTGAGAGTATTTGGTTGTTCACTGAGCGTTTCCTGTAAATGCCAGTCAGATATAGTACTTTTATTTCTCAATGCTATTCAGTAATATTGGAACAAAGTATGTACAAGCCCACTCCACAATTTTACCAGATGTATGCAAGATGGCGGCGATGACGTCATCCAAGATGTCGTGTAGTCTTGACAACAGTGCATGACGTCATCCAAGATGGCTGCTATGACGTCATTCAAGATGGCGTATTTGGCTGCAAGTTTGAATTTTGGTGGGAAGAAGCTCAAATGGGTTACCTCCACTAAGCTAACCTGCCTCCCCACAAAAATGGCTAGGAGTTCAAATTACAACAGGATAATGCATCACAATACGCTTATCGCTACTAAGCAAAGAAAATTGCGGGAAGATGGGACACTTGGGATACCTCCATTAACCTAAGTCACCTGACCGCCACTTCCACCTATGAACTAGCGTGAAGTTTGAATTTCGGCATTAAACAAAGGACACTTGGGGTTTCGCTACCAATCTAAGAAAATGGCACAAAAGAAAACACTTATACTAACCTCAGTCACTCGAACGCTACTTCCCCCAGAAAAATGGCGGGAAGTTCAAATTCCAACAGGATAATGCATCACTATATGGTTGTCTCTCCTAAGCTAAGAAAATTACGGGAAGATAGGCCACTTGGGCTACCTCCGCTAACCTAAGTCACCGGACCTCCACTTCTTCCTATGAACTGATACTTAGTTTGAATTTTGGCGGTAAAGGAAGTCACTTGGCGTTTAAACACCAACCTAAGAAAATTGCGGGAAACAAACCTCATCTCCGCTAACCTAAGTCATCGAACCGCCACCTCTTCCTAGGGATTGGTGGGAAAAGGACTCAGCCTACACTGGACTGATGGAGAGAGGAAGGAGTGTACTTTTTTTATTTTGGAACAATTTATTTAGGGACGGAGTATATTTATCACAGTGATACAGAACACACGCTCTGACATGCCACACAGTATACGGACCTGAAAACTACTCCTAAATAACTCATGTATAATGATCTACAAACGCACTTGCTGATTGTAAACTGTGAAAATAACGCATTGCATAGCCTACAGACATGAAAACCACTTTTAAATAATGCAGTACATTTACGTCCAGACAGACAAACAACTCGTAAATTGTCAAAATAATAATTCATCTAAAATATTTTGCAAACAAGTTTGCTAATCGTCAACTGTCGAAATCATCACCAGTATTTATTTAAACAATTAGACATCACCACCATCCAGTGTGTATGCCAAGAGGTGCGCACTCCAGCTGACCTAGTGTTCCGTACAACCACCAGAGAGCGCTGTCGTCCGTTTCATGATGTAACCCAAGATGGTGGTGCTAAATGGTGGGAAAACGACTCTGCCTGTGCTGAACATAAGTTTTTATTATGCATGCAGTTTTTCCACCATGAGATTGAGATTCCAACTGACCTAGTACACAATACTGCCACCAGAGGGTGCTTTCATACCTCCTATGACATACTCAGAGATGGGGTCTGTAGGGGGAAAATGGCACCAAAATGACTCAGCCTGCACGGGGGCGCTGGGGAGAGTAAGGAAGGAGTGCACTCTATTTATTTTGGGACATTTTATTTAGGGGTGGAGTATATTTATCACAATGGTACAAAACACATGCTGGGGTCACGCCACAGAGCCCACAGCCTGTAAACTAATCCTAAATAACGCTCTGCAGACATGCAAATAGCTATTATTTTCTAAAATAATTTCAGTGTAGACCTGCAAAATTCTCCTAAATAATGCAGCACAGTGATGTGTAGACACGCTCAGTATCCTTAAACTGTCCAAATAGTGCATGGCACCACCTACAGGCCCACTCGCAAAATAATGCAATCAATGCACGCAAGCATGGCTCCCCCAAACCCTGTCCGCTGGACTGCACAGGAGGATACCAACAGCCCTGTGAAGTGACGTGGCCGGCCATGGTGGTCTAGCGGTTCTAGGCGGTCAGTCCAGAGCCACGTGACTGCTGCGGTCACAGGTTCGAATCCTGCCTCGGGCATGGATGTGTGTGATGTCCTTAGGTTAGTTAGGTTTAAGTAGTTCTACGTTCTAGGGGACTGATGACCGTAGATGTTAAGTCCCAAGTGCTCAGAGCCATTTGAACCATTTTTTTGAAGTGACGTGGCCAACAGCTGTCAAACCATGTCCAGATGCCCACACGAATGAAGCGTCGACATCCCTTTCACACTTGGTACCTGAGAAATTCCTCTCGGAATACATAATCACCTAGGCACAATTGATGATGCAATTGGATGGGAGTGAAGACTTATTTACGGAGTGCAGACACTCCAAGCTGGACCGCGCGTGCAGGTTCATCGCTAACCTCACTCTAACTGCGGTCTGGCGAAGATGCTATAGAAATCCAT
Organism: Schistocerca serialis cubense; assembly: GCF_023864345.2. Lineage (NCBI taxonomy): Eukaryota > Metazoa > Arthropoda > Insecta > Orthoptera > Acrididae > Schistocerca > Schistocerca serialis. The sequence goes on along the minus strand of NC_064641.1, from coordinate 327,324,167 downwards.
TCCAGAATAGCCCAAGCTGCTTTCTCCTTAGTGATTCTGATGGACAATGCGTGACATGTGGGTCACGCATCGCCGAGTGCAGCTACTTACCATCACAAGGGCATCTAACAACATTCTCAATGTTATACTGAAGCTGCATTGCTATCTAAAATAATAACCAACTCTAACAAATTGCATAGTGTCCAAGAAACACTTAATGTGCGCTATTGTAGGAGTTTTCGTGTTGTCTCAGCTTGTATGCACGAAAATTCTTGAACTAACAGAACCTGTTTACGAAAATAGTGCAGAATGCACTCTCCCCAGCGCTCCTAATGTGGTACCCACTCCATCACATGTTACCCTTCCTGCTCTCAACATACGCAAATGTTCTCACTGCTATGAAGAGGCTCCTTTATCCCAGCACGAAGGATGTGAATGAATCAAGCATTATGATGGGGTCTTATCGAATTTACCAGCAGAATTACTGCTGCCACCTTTATCGAAGCACAATCCACCTCTTCTTTCTTTCTGCAGATGAGACTTACAGCAGTAAAATTATTTTGCACAGATTTCTAATTTGCGTTGAGAGTTACACCCATAAAGGTGTCTATAGATCATCAAATACATACGAGACTAACAAGAATATTGGAAGCCAGGAACATATTTACCAGTGTAACTACAATTAAATATTAAGATTGCTGCTACAATCTGACACCGATCGTTGTACAGGTAATGTCTCCTCTTGATGGCTGTGCTTCTTGAACGAATATCAGTATCTATAGCGTACATAATTTTCCACACAAGAAATCTCTCACCGTTATCGATGTGCTGAGTCTACACGTCTCTCAAGATAGGACACACAGTCATCCTCTCTAGTCATGCCACAAAATAAACCACAGTAACCTTACAATGCAATATATACATAATTTACACAACGTAAGCCACAGTAGCCTTACAGTGCAATTTTTACACATTTACACAAACAGTGCAGCTATCTTTTATATCTGTATAGCACCCAAAAAAATTATCGTATGTCTACAATCACAACGAGTATATATCACAATGCTCTTCAGTCCTAGGGAAGCACCATCCACCTTTTCTTTCTTTCTACAGATGTGACATTCAGTGGCAGTAAACTATTTTACACTGATCACCATATTGCACTGACAACTAAACCTTGCAAAGTGCCATACATATAATCAAATACGGAAAGACACCTACTCCATTCCACTGTCCTCCCACTGGGGCCAGGAGCTTGAATATTAGTGTGTGAAACCGATCCCCCAACTCAGCAATATATCAACACATACTGTGTCGATGTAGTTAACATATAATTCGTGTTCTATGCCATACAAAATCACCCGTTCGACATCATAAAGACCTCAGTGCATCGATGTGACTCTCAGAATTGATGTGCAAAGACAGGTTCGTTTCCCTCTTGGTACAAACACACTACTGTTCCTGGTCCGGACCTGCCTGCTTGCTTGAGTTTCTAACCCATCTGCAAACTCTGGGATTACGCGAACACAAGTATTTCCACATCGTCTGCCATAATATTAAGTCATTTTCGCGGTACTTCTCGATATCAAGAACACAGCAGTAGCCTCCCGATTGTTCATGCATCACAATTTCGAAGATATGGACAATAAATTATTTCTCTACAAACGCGAAGCTTTAGCTAGGTGGAGCGTGCTTTAGACCACTGAGTAACTAGAAACAAACTGATGAAAAATATTTCCAACCGCGAATACCGTTCTCATTGACGTAACAGATTCCAAATCATCCCATCTTACGATTGCGGTCTCAATTGAACACCATTCTACAATGAGCAAAGCATCGAAAATACACCCTGCTCTCGGCAGTGGCTCTGAAAATATAAATATCACTACATTTCTAATGACTCGATATACTCTTCCCTTTGCTATCACAGTACTCTTAAGTCCATACCCTCCTTACAACTGGACGTAGACATTTCCTTTACACAAACACATACATTATAAACCTGATGCTCCAATGTGAACATATCACACATCCCCTACTACTAAGTATAATACTTCATCAATAGCTGACTGCCTATGATACGAAATAATACTGATCAAAAATCAACAATGTGTGTGTATGTATCTTAAATTTCTTCTCAGAAAGAGAGATGTAATCAGTCAGATGTTAGAAAAACCCTATCACAACAACTACTGCATGTTACTGTCGCAAGTGATCTTGGTTCTACAAGTACACACAAGTATCCATGTTAAAAGCTATACCCACTTTACGAATCGAGGTATGACATTACTTCTGAATGAGGTGGTATTTTCGTGACAATACCATCACAGTGATCATAGGATTATCAGACCATGGTACAACCTCGTGATAGAATCACCACATTTTGAAACTGATTCGGCTAAGGAACCTAGTATGTAAGCGGTATTTTCCACTCCCTCAGACCGCCAATAACTAGATAATTCCATGGTGTTTGTAGCGCATTCTGTCTCGAGACCACATCAGAGTTTCCGTTACATATCCACTGAGTTATGGTCGATGACTGATTGAGAAGGAACACACGGTAGTAGTAGATGATGTGTCGATTGAGGTCGTAAGAAAGAAAAATGTACACTAGCTTTAAAACGTGGCTCTGAGCACTATGGGACTTAACTGCTGTGGTCATCAGTCCCCTAGAACTTAGAACTACACTCCTGGAAATTGAAATAAGAACACCGTGAATTCATTGTCCCAGGAAGGGGAAACTTTATTGACACATTCCTGGGGTCAGATACATCACATGATCACACTGACAGAACCACAGGCGCATAGACACAGGCAACAGAGCATGCACAATGTCGGCACTAGTACAGTGTATATCCACCTTTCGCAGCAATGCAGGCTGCTATTCTCCCGTGGAAACGATCGTAGAGATGCTGGATGTAGTCCTGTGGAACGGCTTGCCATGCCATTTCCACCTGGCGCCTCAGTTGGACCATCGTTCGTGCTGGACGTGCAGACCGCGTGAGACGACGCTTCATCCAGTCCCAAACATGCTCAATGGGGGACAGATCCGGAGAGCTTGCTGGCCAGGGTAGTTGACTTACACCTTCTAGAGCACGTTGGGTGGCACGGGATACATGCGGACGTGCATTGTCCTGTTGGAACAGCAAGTTCCCTTGCCGGTCTAGGAATGGTAGAACGATGGGTTCGATGACGGTTTGGATGTACCGTGCACTATTCAGTGTCCCCTCGACGATCACCAGTGGTGTACGGCCAGTGTTGGAGATCGCTCCCCACACCATGATGCCGGGTGTTGGCCCTGTGTGCCTCGGTCGTATGCAGTCCTGATTGTGGCGCTCACCTGCACGGCGCCAAACACGCATACGACCATCATTGGCACCAAGGCAGAAGCGACTCTCATCGCTGAAGACGACACGTCTCCATTCGTCCCTCCATTCACGCCTGTCGCGACACCACTGGAGGCGGGCTGCACGATGTTGGGGCGTGAGCGGAAGACGGCCTAACGGTGTGCGGGACCGTAGCCCAGCTTCATGGAGACGGTTGCGAATGGTCCTCGCCGATACCCCAGGAGCAACAGTGTCCCTAATTTGCTGGGAAGTGGCGGTGCGGTCCCCTACGGCACTGCGTAGGATCCTACGGTCTTGGCGTGCATCCGTGCGTCGCTGCGGTCAGGTCCCAGGTCGACGGGCACGTGCACCTTCCGCCGACCACTGGCGACAACATCGATGTACTGTGGAGACCTCACGCCCCACGTGTTGAGCAATTCGGCGGTACGTCCACCCGGCCTCCCGCATGCCCACTATACGCCCTCGCTCAAAGTCCGTCAACTGCACATACGGTTCACGTCCACGCTGTCGCGGCATGCTACCAGTGTTAAAGACTGCGATGGAGCTCCGTATGCCACGGCAAACTGGCTGACACTGACGGCGGCGGTGCACAAATGCTGCGCAGCTAGCGCCATTCGACGGCCATCACCGCGGTTCCTGGTGTGTCCGCTGTGCCGTGCGTGTGATCATTGCTTGTACAGCCTTCTCGCAGTGTCCGGAGCAAGTATGGTGGGTCTGACACACCGGTGTCAATGTGTTCTTTTTTCCATTTCCAGGAGTGTACTTAAACGTAACTAACCTAAGGACATCACACACATCCATGTCCGAGGCAGGATTCGAACCTGCGACCGTTGTGGTCGCGAGGTTCCAGACTGTAGCGCCTAGAACCGCTCGGCCACTCCGGCCGGCTGTACACTAGCTTCTCAGATCTCTAGTGTTACGCTATCTGCTAGAAATGATATCTAGGATCTGGAAACAGGTCTTTCCATTCAAGCATATACCTGCATTGGATCCTATTGACACTTCCCTTAATGATTACAACCACTACTCAATCATATTTCTGGCACTCTCATATCTCGCAACGAGTCATCTTTCTCAAACCGGTCTGCTACAAGAAAATTACAACCTGGTTTTAGCTATCCCTACACATCCTGCAGCTGCACCCATTTCTACAGCTTCACGCAAGTGATCGCTCCATTTTAAATCAGAATTGAGCAGAAGTCAGAGAAAATCATACCCATCACCTTCTGCAACCTGTGTAGAAATAGAGCGACCTGAGTTAGTGCGACAGGAGCATATGTTGACCATTCGATGGAAATGCGTGTATTGTGGTGCATTTACAAATTACATACAAGTACTACAGATCCACGTCAATTCAAATCTATCACCACCAACATGCTATCATCGTTATTCTCTACCCCCCAAACAGGAGGAGGAGGAGATTAGTGTTTAACGTCCCGCCGACAACGAGGTCATTAGAGACGGAGCGCAAGCTCGGGTGAGGGAAGGATGGGGAAGGAAATCGGCCGTGCCCTTTCAAGGGAACCATCCCGGCATTTGCCTGAAGCGATTTAGGGAAATCACGGAAAACCTAAATCAGGATGGCCGGAGACGGGATTGAACCGTCGTCCACCCCCCAAACAGAGAAAAATTAAGAACTATAGAAGTTCCACTAACTTTATCTGATACAGAAGTCACCTAGGCGCCATTGCTCACGCGACTACACATAGCTGCAGTGAGGTCCAGTGCGGAGAAAGAGATTTCGCAATGCTTCCCCAGAATGGCGAAGCGTGCAGCCCTCCAAGCATTCCTAATGGTACACCCAGTCCCTCACCGAATTCACGCCTCAAAATCCTGTTGCTACTACCGCCTCTGTGGCACGATTCTATTAAATATACAGGCACTACAAAGGCCACTTTAAAGTTTGATCACCTATACTCTAGGTGAATGATTGTATCTAACAGACTATACTAAATCGCATTAGGCGTTCCCTCCAGTCCTGTTTAGTTGTTTGAATCACTGTGTTCTAACATATTTTTGTTCAATCCCAAACATTTCGTTTTTCTGCCACGACTTCGAGGCCTGTGCCAAGTTCTAAACTGACATTAAGAAGTTCTGATCCACGGCCTTTCACAGGAAACTACACGTTGCATGGTGTAAATCATATTCTGACGGCGGATAGCATTACATGCCACACATGTTATTTATTTTAAATAAAGACAATTACAAAATAAGAAAAACGTGAAGAGTTTTACGGTGTTGGCGTAGGTTTACATACTACAGTCCAAAGGTGATTCACAAGCTTTTACATTTCGACTTGTGTGTCACACTGACGGAATAGCTGATGGCTCTGCCTTCCCTTTCGACTGATTCCTCATATTGCACTCATGTATGCAATCAGTACTGTCCATCCACCAAAACTCGTTCCCCATCTCAAACAAGCGATATCAGTCAATAATCATATGATAACCAACAGCGTGCCAGCGCACAGATGGGATGGAAAAGACACCATCAATGTACTCTAATAATAAGCATCACAGTTGATAGCGTGAACAATTACAGCAATTTTACAGTAACTTCACACCGGCCAATGATGTGACAGCGTGGTTCCCCAATTTCAGTATCATAGCTAAACCACCCTTTCTCTACTTTGCGAGTGTCATTGGGAACATGGATAGATGACTGTGCAGTACGCCCATTCAGTGTTAATTCTCTAACACACAAATATCAAAGTATACCAGACAGCACTCCACATATTTCTATCACATCGAGCATAGTGTTTTAATTTACGATCTATCTCTCTGCATATGGGAGTCACAGAGCATTCTCGCTCTCTTAGGGCAAAATTATAGAGTGGAAGACCCTCCTCACACTGTCATTGACCAACCTGCCCTGCAGCACCGTTAGCGAATTAATCTGCAACCGATCAGAAGTATACCGCTACACTCCACGTCTTGTGAATTAATAGAGCTTCCCAAGTCCTCACCTATATAAGCGCACAAGATTTCTCGAGATGCGCCCATAATGAGTAGGTTAGCACTCCTTATCGATGTATATTAACAGATTTCAAAGTGTAGTGATGTAATAGCAGATGGTAAAGAAGAACAAGAAGCAGATGATTTTTATGTGCGATGGATCTCCAGACAGATGGAGTTCGACGCGTTTTTACGTAAATTAACCAAGCTATCAACTCTAAAGTATTGTTCTAGAGTCTAGGATCCGTACCTGGAAGGTATTGGTAAGAGAGAACATAAACACACACGCTCCTAAGGCTAGAACGTTCTGCACTTAAAATGAGCTATAATGATAGATCGCTTGCGTTTCCAACCTATCAGTTATATGGTACGCAGCACTGTTAATATTCCAATGTAAGAAATATATTTCAGTCACAGGACATACATCCTTCTTCCCAGTTTCTCTACAAGGAAGCAGGCAAAAGCATAGCAGCAGCGTCCGACATGCGAAAATTACAAGTCATTCCAACACTAATATATATGCAGCATATATGTCAAATGAGTACACGGGGATTGCAGCACCTCACAAGCACCTATCACTAACTTAGTTATGATGCTGAAGTATCGATTTTACAATCAAGATGCGATAGTGGGGGGGGATCACATAAATCTAAGTTCGTTTAGAGGAATGTATCAAGTTTCATCACACATGAGATGGAAGTCCTCTGATGACCGACAGGTTTATCGTTAACTATTGCAAGTAGACAGTGCTTTAAAACACATGCGGAACATGTGGCTGTATATGAGTAGAACGCAGGCTGTGTCATGCGACTGATGAATCTGGACAGAGCACTGGAAACAAAAATTGACCTGCAGCAACTTCTCCTTCTCTAGAATGCAACAGTCAACCATTAAATCGTACCTTGTTACAGCTCTATCTCAATCAATCACCCCATACACTCTGTTATCCTTTAATGCAGATTCAAGTAAGTTTAGAGGTAAAAGGTTTTCTGTCCTCCTGAAAAGCGTCAAATACGGTAGTCAACTCGACTGTATCACTGGTACCTCAATAAGACAAACAGTATAATGCTGCCTCAACGCAAACAGAAATAGACTGCCTCACTCATTATCTTTGTTTCGATGTCGGTGTTTTATCTGATTCTGCTTGCTGCCGCATACTTGTTCAAATGTAAAAAATTGTTCAGCGCGAACTAGAAGATACGCAAGGACTTCCTCAATTTCCCCACATTTCGGTGTATATCCGGTCAATTTATATATATTAACGCCGAATAAATAAATATATTTACAACCTTAAATTTGTGAATGTGTTTGTGTATGTGTATTTCTAAGGAAGAAATCTAAGAGACGTGCACACCCATTGTTGATTTTCGGTCAGTATTATTTTGTATCATAGGCAGTCAGCTATTGACAAAGTATTATACTTAGTAGTAGGGGATGAGTGATACTTTCACATTGGAGCATCAGGTTTATAATGTATGTGATTGTGTAAAGGAAATGACTACGTCCAATCGTAAGGAGGGTATGGATTTGACTTGGAGTACTGTGATAGCAAAGGGAAGAGTATATCGAGTCATAAGAAAGGTAGTGATATTTCCATTTTCAGAGCCACTGCCGAGAGCAGGGTGTATTTTCGATACTTTGCTCGTTGTCGAATGATGTTCAATTGAGACCACGATCATAAGAGGGGCAGCTTTCGTGATCAAGTGGAAATTTGAGAAGATTGTGTATGGAGGAGTGTTTCCGCAGGACCGATATTCCCTCGAATGTAAATTATTCGGTTGACTGCTTCTGCACATTTCGCGCCTTCACTTAGTTGAGAGAAGATCGATTGTGGTGTGTGCATATGGCATGTGGAAGACATGTTTGCCTGTTCTCTAGACATGGGAAACACCTTGGTTGGTTTGTAAATTATAGGGATGATTTGGAATCTGTTACATCGATGAGAACGGTATTCGCGGGTGGAAATACCATTTTTCATCAGTTTGTTTCTAGTTACTCAGTGGTCTAAAGCATTCTCCACCTAGCTAAAGTTTCGAATTTGTAGAGAAGTAATTTCCTGTCTATATCTTCGAAATTATGTTGCGTGAACGATCGGGAGGCAACTGCTGTGTGCTGTGTGACGATGCAGAAATACTTGTGGTCGTGTAATCCCAGAGTTTGCAGATGGGTTAGAAACTCAAGCAAGCAGGCAGGTCCGGACCAGGAACAGTAGTGTTTATACCAAGAGGGAAACGAGCCTGTCTTTGCACATCAGTTCTGAGAGTCACATCGATGCACTGAGGTCTTTATGATGTCGAACGGGTGATTTTGTATGGCATAGGGTACGAATTATATGTTAACTACATCGACACGGTACGCGTTGATATATTGCTGAGTTGGGGTTCGGTTTCACACACTAATATTCAAGCTCCTGGCCCCAGTGGGTGGGCCGGCCGCGGTGGTCTAGCGGTTCTAGGCGCTCAGTCCGGGTCCGCGCGACTGCTACGGTCGCAGGTTCGAATCCTGCCTCGGGCATGGATGTGTGTGATGTCCTTAGGTTAGTTAGGTTTAAGTAGTTCTAAGTTCTAGGGGACTGATTACCTCAGATGTTAAGTCCCATAGTGCTCAGAGCCATTTGAACCATTTTTTTGAACCCAGTGGGTGGACAGCGGAATGGAGTAGGTGTCTTTCCGTATTTGATTATATGTATGGCACTTTGCAAGGTTTAGTTGTCAGTGCAATATGGCGGTCAGTGTAAAATAGTTTACTGCCACTGAATGTCACATCTGTAGAAAGAATGAAAAGATGGATGGTGCTTCCCTAGGACTGAAGAGCATTGTGATATATACTTGTTGTGATTGTAGACATACGATAATTTTTTTTGGGTGCTATACGGATATAAAAGATAGCTGCACTGTTTGTGTAAAATGTGTAAAAATTGCATTGTAAAGCTTGTGGCTTATGTTGTGTAAATTGTGTATATATTGCATTGTAAGGTTACTGTGGTTTATGTTGTGGCATGACTAGAGAGGATGACTGTATGTCCTGTCTTAAGGGACGTGTAGACTCAGCACATCGATAATGGCGAAAGATTTTTTGTGTGGAAAATTATGTACGCTATAAATACTGAGATTCGTTCCAGAAGCAAGAGGACACATTACTTGTACATCGATCGATGTCAGACTGTAGCAGCAATCGTAATATTTAATTGTAGTCATACCAGTAAATATGTTCCTGGCTTCCAATACTCCTGTTAGTATGTACTTGATGATTTATAGACAATTTTATGGGTTTAACTCTTAATGTGATTTAGCGATCTGCGCAAAATAATTTTCCTGCTGAAAGTCTCATCTGTGGAAAGCAAGAAGAGGTGGATGGTGCTTAGATAAAGGTGGCAGCAGTAATTCTGCTGTAAATTCGATAAGAGCCTATCATAATGCTCGATTTATTCACATCTTTTGCACTGGAATATAGGAGCCTCCTCATAGCAGTGAGAACATTTGAGTATGTTGAGAGCAGGAAGGGTAACATGTGATGGAGTGGATACCACACTAGGAGCGCTGGGGAGAGTGCATTCTGCGCTATTTTTGTAAACAGGTTCTGTTAGTTCAAGAATTTTCGTGCATACAAGCTGAGACAACACGAAAACTCCTACAAAAGCGCACATTGTTTCTTGGACACTATGCAATTTGTTAGAGTTGGTTATTATTTTAGATAGCAATGCAGCTTCAGTATAACATTGAGAATGTTGTTAGATGCCCTTGTGATGGTAAGTAGCTACACTCAGCAATGCGTGACCCACACGTCACGCATTGTCCATTAGAATCACTAAGGAGAAAGCGGGTTGGACTATTCTGGAAAGGATTTCTGCAGCATCTTCACCAGGTTAGCAATGAACCTATATGTGCGGTCCAGCTTGGAGTGTCTGCACTCTGTAAATAAGTCTTCACTCCCATCCAACTACATCATCAATGGCACCTAGGTGATTACATATTCCAAGAGGAATTTCTCAGGTACCAAGTGTGAAAGGGATGTCGATACCTCATGTGTGTGGGCATCTGGGCATGGTTTGACAGCTGTTGATCACGTCACTTCACAGGGCTGTTGGTATCCTCCTGTGCGGTCCAGTGCACAGTGTATGGAGGAGCAGTGTTTGCATGCGTAGTTGCATTATTTTGCGAGTGGGCCTGTGGGTGGTGCCACGCACTGTTTGGACAGTGTGCGAGTACTGAGTGTGTCTACACATCACTGTGCTGTATTATTTAGGAGACGTTTGCAGGTCTGCACTGAAATTATTTCAGAAAATTAGGATTTGTTTGTGTGTCTGCAGAGCATTATTTAGTAGTTTACAGGTCTGTGGGCTCTGTGGCGTGACCCCAGCATGTGTTTTGTACCATTGTGATAAATATACTCCATCCCTAAATAAAATGTTCCAAAATAAATATAGTGCACTCCTTCCTTACTCTCCCCAGTGGCCCAGCGCGGGCTGAGTCATTTTGGTGCCATTTTCCCCCTACAGACACCCACCTCAGAGTACGTCACAGGAAGGAGGATAGCACCCTGTGGTGGCGGTATTGTGCACTAGGTTAGGTGGATTCTCGATCTCGTGGTGGAGACACTGCGTGCAAATTAAAAACTTATGTTCAGCACAGGCAGAGTCTTATACCCGCTATTTAGCCCCACCATCTTGGGTTAACGGACGACAGCGCTCTCTGGTGGTGGTACTGAGTACTACGTCCAGACCTTGTCGTGAACACTCTGTTTGAAGCCTTCTTGGATGACGGTACTTCCGTCATCACCTGACATTGGGTCCGACATCTTGGACAACACCGTTCTCTGGTGTTGGTACTGAGTACTAGGTCAGCTCTAGTGCAGACCTCCTGGTGAATACTCTGAGTAGTGGTGCCATCGCTAATTGTTTAAATAAAGGCTGGTGTATGACTTAGACTGTTGATGATTAGCAAGCAAGTTTGCAGAGTCTTTTAGATGAATTATTATTTTGACAATTTACGAGTTGTTTATCTGTCTGGTCGTAAACGTATTATATTATTTACGAGTGATTTGCATGTCTATAGGTGTCCATAGGCTGTGCAGCGCGTTATTTTTGACAGTTTACAATTGGTAAGTGAATGACGCAGCATTATACATGAGTTATTTAGGAGTAGTTTGCAGGTCTGTATGCTGTGTGGCATGTCAGAGCGTGTGTTCTGTATCACTGTGATAAATATACTCCAAACCTAAACAAATTGTTCCAAAATAAATAAAGTACACTCCTTCCTCTCTCCACCAGCCCAGTGCAGGCTGAGTCCTTTACCCACTAATCCCTAGAAAGAGGGGCGGTTGGGTGACTTAGGTTAGTGGAGATGAGCTTTGTTTCCAACGATTTTCTTAGGTTGGTAGCGAAACGCCAAGTGATCTTTCTTTACTACCAAAATTTAAACTTGACACTACTTCATAGGAGGAGGTGGCAGATGGATGACTTAGGTTAGTACAAGTGTCCTTTCTTTCGTACTATTTTCTTAGGCTGGTAACAAAACCCCAAGTGACCTTTCATTACCGACAAAATTCAAACTTGGCGTCAGTTCATAGGAAGAAGTAGCAGTCAGGTGACTTAGGTGAGTGGAGGCAGCCAAAGTTACTTATCTTTCCGAGATTTTCTTTGCTTAGTAGAGATAACCGGGGTGTTATGCATTATTCTGTTGGAAATTGAACTTTCCGCCATTTTTCTGGAGGAGGGGGGTTAGGTTAGTAGAAATAGCCCAACTGACCTTCTTCCTTCAAAAATTCAAACTTGCCGCTAAAATTCGCCATCTTGAATTACGCCATAGCAGCCATCTTGAATGATGTCATGTACTGTTGCCAAGTCTACATGACACCATCTTGGATGACTTGATCGCCACCATCTTGGATACATCTGGCAACAATGCAGAGTAGGCTCATACTTACTTTGTTCCAATACTATCAGTATCAGCCAACTTAACGTTGGAAGCTCCATCACTGAAGATGACGCTGCAGGTTCACACATTTTAACACTTACTGTGCAAGTACTTAAGTTATCAGTCATGCTGGCTGCTTCTGTTGTACTGCTGCTGCCCGAAGTGGCGATGCTGGTGAAGTCGAAGTCTCCACTGGTGGCTCACATTGCTGTGGCTGCTACAGCTGCTAGGCCGCCATCGAGGTCTCCGCTGCTCCTGTTGCTGCAGACTCCAACCAAGTTGCAGTTCTCGCTCATATCCCGCAATTAAAATGGCACCTAACGGTCACTGATGTGTAGTTACTCTTCTAAACAGCGTCCCATACGAGCAGACCAGTTGTGACGTGGCCTGATATTGCTAACACCTTAAGTACTTGGGCCTCACATTGCTCTGTTTAAAAAGAATAGCTCGATGTAGTCATAGGGTCGAGGTGTGCACTTCTGCTTTCATGCCCTGCGGCTAATTTGCTGCAAGATAATAACCTCTAGCTGCGATCGTGCTGTCAAGCAGTCTTTGTATTGGCTAGAACTGCGAGTTCACGAAATACACAGTAATACAAAATACAAGTCAAATGAATAATTTGATAACAAGGGTTCCATTCTTACGTCTGTAATTGATGTAGACGACAGAGAGTTGTGCTGAATAATGTTAATTCATGAAAGGACATCTGAAACGGGAAATGGTCCTACGATATTCAGTTAAAATATGTAGAAATATAGTTTATCAGAAGCAGTAAAGTTCTATTGAGACACTTACAAGAACGGTAGCAAAATCCCCAATCTAAATAGTGACCAAAGATCATGAAAAAAAGGTCCATTTCGTGATCACAGTACATCACATATTTACCAGGTCAAAACAGTTCAAAGTTCAACATGGTGGTTCACAAATTGTCACACATGATACAAAGTACGGTAACTCATACTATGTCTAACCTCAGTTCCTTAACATAAGCGGAATAAATTAGAGTCCTGCTCTGGACCACATTCACACCTCTCGAAGTATAAAATCCCTTCAGAAGTTCATGTATGATAACTAGAAGGTGTTCACCATCCAGAATCAAACAACCCCACGCACATTACCACAGGCAGGTCTGTCTTTTTACAGTACTGGGCACAGTGTTGAGATTCGCTCACTTGACCTCTTCACCCTGGTATTCCGCCATTCCGACTTTCCATTGGATAAAAGCCGACCCTACCAAAAGTATATTGTCCTTAGATGATAAAGACTTGATACGACTCGGCTTGACCACTTCCCAGGCTAAATTAGTGTATTAAAACAATATTTAAATAAAGAAATGCTATAAATATTCGGTCACACTCGGATTATTCACAATAATTACATATAAAAGATTGTTCCTAAATAAATAAGCTATCGTTTTGCAGAAGTGCACTCACGTTAAATTACAACAAATTTTCGTTAAATATTATTTAATCAGTTATTTATGCCTTCTTGATAGAAGCATATTTTGGTTTTCTTTTTAGTTGTGGTGTCTATCACATGCGATTTACCACATCTAAATTATCACAGTTTTATAATAATTTTTGGAATCTACGTTTAAATAAAGTTTCTGGCAAAACAGTAAACTGTTAGTTAAGTAAAAACACAATTATGACAAAATATGAGATATTCATACTGTAGTGATTTGGTGTGTAAGTGTGGAGAATACGATTTTCTGACAAACGTCTGCATAATAAAACAGATATAAAAGCATCATAAGTCAATAAATGAAAAAGATATAGGTGAGTGGCTCTCAGGGATGATAGCTACTGGGGAATGTTATCATCTGGGACATAGTTTGTTGAAATCGCATGAAGTCATTAAAAGTTGTTAATTCAGAGGTTCATTGAGTAAATGTTTTTTCACTGTGAAATATTAACTTCTGTGGTTTTAAAAATACTGAAATATTGGTGTGTGACTGGATGTACCTCTTTTATTTGAGATCGCTGATGCATTCACATTTGCTTTGATGCTTGACTGAAAATTATTTTAGACTCTCAGAGGGCTGTAAGAAGCCATCTTTCAGTTTGTCTCAATGACCACATTTGCTTGGAGCCTAGCAGGCCGTCTTAAGTGATCCGTGCAGTCTCCAAATACCCTATACTGGGATTTTCCCATTTCTGGCCACGTGCTCCTTGTCTCATTCCTGGCTGTTCTGGAGCGTCTATTGCGACCCACCCACGGCCCCTGGCTCACTAGTGTTCAACCACACATCAAATTCGTCTTACCTCATAGCAATTTTATGCAGCTGATTTGCTCGCCTGCATATGCGTAACGTTTACGTAATGATAGGGTCATCTTAATCACTTATTTGTAGGCATGAGAGTTCCATTGTGGAGACAACATTAGAGAACCACATGCACACTTTATATGTTACAGGCACCATGGTGGTTTACAGGTGAACCTGTCTGTACACACATAAAGTAACTTGGGATTGGTGAACTTTGTCTTCTTAGAGAATTCGGTACATGCAACTTCTGGAGAGGTCCAATGGTAAACTAAATGAATCTAGTGGTGGTTTGTTAAATTTTCCATGGTGTTGCTGGAAACAGGATAATTCATTCCATAATTTAAAAAAAAAATATTTTCAAAGTCACATGTAGGAAGAGATGATTTTCGGTATTTACAACATACTCCTTCAACCAATGTGACTGTTTGAACGAGATGTCATGGGTGACAATAAGTAGTTTCGTTCCCAAATTGAGACACTGCTAGAGGTTTTTGTTGTGCAGAATGTATCATTTTATTCCAAGGTGTCATCATCACCTCTGTACATAATAATATTAGTTTATAAAAATGGATAGACACATTATAAGCAAGCTTTAAAGTACAAAAAATTATTGTGGAAAATAGCTTTGAACAAACAACCGTAAATAAACCGTAAATTAAGAAGAAACTCTGAGAAAAACTGTTTTTAGTAAATGTACATTAAAACTGTCAACAAAAAGGAAAAGTGTGTCATTATACCGTATGTTATTTTGTTGCGTCCGCCCCGGTAGCTGAGTGGTCAGCGTGATAGACTGTCAATCCTAAGGGCCCGGGTTCGATTCACGGCTGGGTCGGAAATTTTCTCCGGTCAGGGACTGCGTGTTGTGTTGTCCTAATCATCATCATTTTATCCTCATCGACGCGCAGGTCGCCGGAGTGGCGTCAAATCGGAAGACCTGCACCAGGCGAACGGTCTACCCGACGGGAGGCCCTAGCCACACGACATTTCCATTTTTTATTTTGTTGTATTAATGTCATTATTTGAATCAGAACCTGATCCTTACACTACAGATTACAAAATGACTGGACTCATACAAGATATGAGTTGTTGCTTATACAAATGGATCTCAATATAGTGATCTCGAATGACTAGACTTATGCAGTTGCACTAGAAGGAAAAGGAGAACAGGGAGGTCGGATCATTTGAATGTGTCCCATTAGTCAAGAGTCATAGAATGAGGGGGAGGGGGGCAGGAACCTTTGTTTTGCCATCTATTTTACGCCCAAGATGGTTGGGTGAGATATCAGGTTAAATACTGACCTTGAATGTAACAAACCAAGTGCCCTACAGGCATCATCGATCACACACTCAGAATTGGGTTACATAAAGATCCTGAATGTACCACATGCAATTGATTCAGGTATGTGCGGCGGCGGCGGTAGGGTCCCTGGAGGACTGGAGATGATTAAATGTACCTCATGTGACTGCCACAGGTGGCGTGTCACATGGTACCCTGGACGTCTCACCTTATCATTGGAAGCATTATCTTATCAGTAGATTGAATGGGTCTGAACCATTAAACACTGTGTGGTTCCCAAATTTGCACTGCCCTGCTATTCAAGTATGTAAGAGTAACCATCCAGATCCGAGGATGGAGTGAAGACACTTATGTAACTGACGTGACCTCAGAGACTTGTGACAGTCGACTGTGCCACATGGATTGAAACCATTCAAATCTGGAGACTGGGCGAAAATCAATCTCATGGCTGACGTCGCTATAGAGACTAGCCTCATAACGTTGTTTCATTCGACTGAAAAGTAAAACGACTGAAAGAAAAACCAATCGACTGGCCAGTTGGTTACTGAATCCGATGTGTTGTCCCATCACTAGCAAAAGGGTCCAACGCCACATTTAAAACTGCCCGTTGCGTCTGCCTGTAATCCGTCTTGGCTTGCGCGCGGTTGCGGGATCTGGACGCACGAGCACAAAGACAAGAAGCTTGACGGTTACGGCGAGGCGGGAGCGGCAGTTTGAGATGTGGCGCCCGAGGACCCTCGCGCCACTTGAAGTTGCATTCCCACCCACGCGTCTTTCTCTGTAAGGTTCCAGACGCCACTGTTTCTCCTATACATAGGGGGCCGTAACGCCACCAGAAAAATTTCAGGTATCGTTTAGGGACATTCTGTGAATATTTTTTGCAAGACACCCGTAGACTCCAGGGGCTCGTTAAAGAGAACTTGCGCACCAATACCCAAAAAGGAAATAGTTCTCCGTGGAATTGCAGAGCTATATCACTAACATCGATTTGCAGTAGGACTTGGGAACGTGTGCTGTGTTCGAACAACATGATTTACCTCGAAGAAAACTAATTATTGAGAAATAGTCAGCATGGATTGCGAAAATATCGTTCCCGTGAAACACAACTAGCGCTTTATTTTCACTAAGTAATGAGTGCTGTCAACAGAGGACGTTTAAATGATTCCATATTTTTAGGTTTCTAGAAGGCCTTTGATACCGTTCCTCACAGGCCACTTCTATTCGAATTGCTTGCCTGTGGAGTTTCTACTCATTCGTGCGACTGGATTCGACATCTCCTGTCAGAAAGGTGACAATTCGTAGTAATATCTGGTGGTCCCCAAGTAAGTGTTATAAAACCTCTGCTGTTCCTGATCTACATAAGATGTGCATAAACGATCTAGCAAACAGTCTGAGTAGCCGTCTTAAGTTGTTTGCAGATGAATCTGACGTTAGCGTCTCATAAA
The DNA here is from genome assembly GCF_023864345.2 of Schistocerca serialis cubense. NCBI lineage: Eukaryota > Metazoa > Arthropoda > Insecta > Orthoptera > Acrididae > Schistocerca > Schistocerca serialis. The sequence continues at coordinate 327,306,964 of NC_064641.1, read as the reverse complement.
GTGAATCGCAAAACGATTTAAAAAGAATATGTGTATGGTGCGAAAAGTGGCAATTAACTATGCATAATGAAAAGTGTGAAGCCATCCATATGAGTAGTAATAGTAATCCGCTAAATTTCAGTTACACCAAAAATCACAGAAATCTAAAAGCTAGAATTCTGCCAAATACCTAGTAATTCCAATTACGTTGTGGAGAAAGCACAACAAAGGCTGTGGTTTTTTGTTGGCAGAACACTTATAAAAAGCGACAAGTCTACTAAAGAGACTGCTTACACTACGCTAATCCACTCTCTTCTGCAATACTGTTGAGCGGTGTGTGATCCGCGTCAGATAGGACAGACGGAGAACGTCGAAAAGGAAGGCAGCTCGTTTTGTACTACCGAAAACAGAGGAGAGAAAGCTACGGATATGATACGCGAATTGAGTTGGTAATGATAACAAAGGCATTTTTCTTTGTGGCAATATCTTCTCCTCAGAGTCTGAAAATATGTTGTTGTGCCCGTCTACATAGGGAGGAATGATCGTCGTCAGTGAGAGAAATCACAGCTCGCACGGAAATATTTAAGTGTTCGTTTCTTACGCGCGCTTTTCGAAAGTGAAACAATGGGCAATTAACTTGTAGGTGGTTCAATGAACTCCTGCCGGGCACTTAATTGTGAATTTCAGAGCACTCATATAGCTGTAGAAGAGATGTAGATGTACCACTGTAACTTTGCCCATTTTCTGTTTCAGTCGCGAATAGTTAATGGGAAGAAAATTGACGGTGAGCCTGTATGTTGCCCCACGTCTCTAATTTTTTCATGGTGCCTTCGCAGGACGTACGTAGGTAGAAGCCATATTTTTGTTGATTCTTGTAGGAAAGTAAGCACTGGGAACTTTAACAATAAAGCACATCGCGATGCAGAACGCCTCTCCTGCAGCATTTATCTCTGGAATTGGTTGATCATCTCTGTGACGCTTAAGTGCCTACTAAATTAACCTGTAACGAAACGCGCCGCTCTTCTTTGGATCTTTTCTAGTGACTCTCTGTCCTACCTGGTACAGATAATTTACTGACGAGCAATATTCAAGTATTAGTGGAACAAGTATTTTGTGAGGCACTTTCTTTGTCGATGGACTACATTTTATCAGGATTCTTCCAACGAATCGCAGTCTGGCACCCGCCTTACGGGAACGATATTTCATGTGGTCGTTCCATTTGAAATCGATCCGTTCACATAGTCCTTTGTATTTTCTGGAAGTGAGTGCTTCCAGTGATAGTACTACAGTTTTGTAATCATATAATAAAGGATCTATATATCACATTTGTTAATGTTGAGGGTCAACTGCTTCTTCCTGCACCAAGCGTCGATCCTCTGAGGTCTTTCTGCATTTCGCTGAAATTTTCCACACTGACGACTTCTCTGTACACAACACTATCATCCACGTAAAGCCTCATGGAACTTATTATCTAGTAGTCATTTATATACACTGAAATAAAAATCTCAACACAAACAGTAATTAGAACAGAGCAATGAAACTTCGGAAATACAAATATCAGGGTAACGTATTTAAGTAATTAACGGGTTAAAGCAGGCGTGAGTAAAGCCACGGCAAATGTGAAATACTAGTCCATTAATATCCGGTGTCATCGCTAGAATGTTGGACGCATGCATGCATTGTGTTGTGCAGGTTCCGGATGCAGATTGTGGAGTGGAGTCCCATGACTGTTACACTTCGTCGGTCAGTACAGGGGCGGTTAAAGCTGGTTGTTGATGACGCTGGAGTTGCTGATGATGTCACTTGTGTGCTTGATTGGAGACAGACCTGGTAATCGAGTAGTTCAGGGCATCATGTCGGTACGGTGTAGAGCATGATGAGTTACAGCACAGCAGCACAGATCGTGAGCATGCGTTAAACTGACGAAATAAATCTCGGGTGAACAGCCTGGTATGAGTGTCCATAGGACACAATATTTCGGCAATCGACCACGTTGCCATCATCAGGTGCGCAGATGTACTGACCGGCGGTGGGCCGGCGCCATGTATGCATGACAATCCCCCTCCCGCTCCTCCCTCAGGCGCTTCCTATGAGTCGGTGCGGTCCGCGGACCGCGCGTGGTCCAGGTACAGTGTCCGTTCTCCCGCCGTCTGGGCGCTGCGTCCTGGGTCTTCTCGTTCAGGGGGGTCTGCCGGCACCGTTCCCGTTATTCTTCCCTCCTCCCCAGAAGTCGGTACACTCTGGGAAATATCCTTTTTCTTCTTAATCCGGTTGATCGCGGGTTCCCACACCTTGCTAAGGATGTAACCGCTGTCACGATTTAGTTGTGGCTCCCTTACTCTGATCTCTATGATTTCTTTGATGACACACTCCCAGTATTTGGAAGTCTTTGTCAGGACTTTGGTTTGGTTATAATCCATGCTTTGTAGTTCCGACAGGCAATGCTCAGCGATTGCCGACTTACTGGGCTGTTGCAGTCTAGTGTGCCGTTGATGTTCTCGGCATCGGTTCTCAATGGTACGAATGGTGTGCCCTATGTATACACTACCGCATTGGCAAGGTATCTGATACATCCCTGATTTACGTAGACCAAGGTTGTCCTTGACACTACCAAGAAGGCTCTTGGTTCTGCTTGGAGGGCGGAAGGTCGCTTTCACTTGGTGTTTACGCAAAACGCGTCCAATTTTTCCGGATAAGGCCCCACAAAACGGAATAATAGCCAAGGCCGCCTCCTCCTGAGATTCATCCTCAGTTTCCGCTGGTGCTGCAGGTGTGGGATGTAGAGCCTTCCGAATTTGCCCTTAATCGTTCCTCCGAAACACGGTCTTCAGATGGTCCAATCTTGGTGGAGACTGTCCCTGTCGGAGATGGTGTGAGCTCTGTGTACCAGAGTTTTGAGCACGCCATTCTTTTGTGACGGGTGGTGGCAGCTATCCGCTTGTAGGTACTAATCGGTGTGCGTCTTCTTCCTATAAACGCTGGCCGGCCGCGGTGGTCTAGCGGTTCTGGCGCTGCAGTCCGGAGCCGCGGGACCGCTACGGTCGCAGGTTCGAATCCTGCCTCGGGCATGGGTGTGTGTGATGTCCTTAGGTTAGTTAGGTCTAAGTAGTTCTAAGTTCTAGGGGACTTATGACCTAAGATTTTGAGTCCCATAGTGCTCAGAGCTATTTTTTTATAAACGCTGTGGCCCAAAGTGCCGTCAGCTCGTCTTCTAATCAAAACATCTAGGAAAGGGAGCATCCCATCCGTTTCGATCTCCATGGTGAACTTAATATTCTCGTCTCTGGAGTTGAGATGTGTGAGAAAGTCTGCCAGTTTATCTCTTCCATGTGGCCAGGTAACGAAGGTATCATCCACATATCTAAAGAAACAGATTGGTTTTAGATGTGCCGATTCAAGAGCTTCCTCCTCGAAATGTTCCATGTACATACCGGGTGATCAAAAAGTCAGTATAAATTTGAAAACTTAATAACCCACGGAATAATGTAGATAGAGAGGTAAAAATTGACACACATGCTTGGAATGACAAGGGGTTTTATTAGAACAAAAAAAAGTTCACAAATTGTCCGACAGATGGCGCTGGACAGCAAAACGTCAGTGACTGCGCATGACAATCGTGAATAAAAGGAGCTGTAATGAGTGAGAGAATCAGTTGCGCCAGCAGTCGCAGCATGTTGACGTTACCTGAAAAGGCGCTTTTAGTGAAGCTGTATTATCAGAATGGGGAATTGTGCTAGTTCAGCGTTACCATCCTATTGCCATAGGAAGGGGATTCGAACGGGTAAAGGTCCGTTGACAAATGCAGCTGTGACGAGAATGATTTCGAAGTTCGAAGCAACGGGTTGTTTAGACGATAGACCCCGTAGTGGTCGACCGAGCACAAGGCGTAATACTGCTGAGACAGTTCAGGAAGAAATGGAGACTGTAGCGGGTTCGTCTAAGTACGGGGAAGCAGCGCTCGTGCAGTCGCACGTCGCACCGTCATTCCATACACTACTGTTTGCTTGGCACTTAGGAGTACCCTCCGATGCTATCCGTACAAAATCCATTGACATCATGAACTGTTACCTGGCGATTTAGTGAAGCGGAGGGCATTTGCAGTGTTGGCGTTTCAAAAGATGGCGGAAGATGACGATTGGTTGAGTAACGTGTTGTGGACCGACGAAGCTCATTTCACGCTCCGAGGGTCTGTCAACGTCCACAACTACAGAATTTGGGTTACCGAAAATCCTAGAACTGTCGTGGAAACTCCATTTCACGACGACAAAAGTCACGGTATGGGTTGGATTTACCACATCTACCGTTATCGGGCCTTTTTCTTCGAGGAAATGCGTGATTCTGGTTTTGTAACTGCTACCGTGACGGGTGAGAGGTACGCCGATATGTTACAGGATCGCATCATCCCCAGACTGGCTGATAAACACCTGCTGGAACGTACGATGTTTATGCAGGGTGGCGCTTCACCCCATATTGCTAGACGCGTGAAAGATCTCTTGCGCGCATCGTTTGGTGACGATCCTGTGGTCAGCCGCCACTTTCGTCATGCTTGGCCTCCCAGGTCCCCAGACCTCAGTCCGTGCGACTATTGGCTTTGGGGTTACCTGAAGTCGCAAGTGTATCGTGAACGACCGACATCTCTAGGGATGCTGAAAGGCAACATCCGACGCCAATGCCTCACCATAACTCCGGACATGCTTTACAGTGCTGTTCACAACATTATTCCTCGACTACACGTATTGTTGAGGAATTATGGTGGACATATTGAGCATTTCCTGTAATGAACATCATCTTTGCTTTTTCTTACTTTGTTATGATAATTATTGCTATTCTGATTAGATGAAGCGCCATCTGTCGGACATTTTTTGAATTTTTGTATTGTAAAACCCCATGTCATTCCAAGCATGTGTGTCAATTTGTATCTCTCTGTCTACATTATTCCGTGATTTATTCAGTTTTCAAATTTATACTGACTTTTTGATCACCTGGTATTTGCGACAACGGGTGAGAGTGGACTCCCCACGGCTACGCCTTCTGTCTGCTTGTAGTATCCACCGTCAAATAAGAAGTAAGTTGATGTCTTCAGCGCACCTGACGATGGCAACGTGGTCGATTGCCGAAATATTGTCCTATGCACACTCATACCAGGCTGTTCACCCGAGACTTATTTCGTCATAAAATACGCCTGGAGAAATTGAAGAATCACATGCGTTAAACTGTTGGAAAGCACCTCCTGGACCGCTGGTCGTGAATCGCAGCACAACAGGTCGAATCATCAGAATGTTCTACAAATTTTCAGTGAATTTGCGTGGGATAAACAAGAGTGTTCCTGCTGTCCTACGAAATCGCACCACAGACCATAACTCCAGGTGTAGGTCCAGTGTGTCTAACACGGAAACATGTTGTTCACAGGCCCTCAACTGCCCTTCTCCTAACCAACACACGGCCATCACTGGCACCGAGGTAGTACCAGATTTCATCACAGAACAGACCTCCACCCTGCCCTCCAATGAGCTCTCAAGTCGCAAACGGCGTTGGTTTCGGTTCAGTGGAATGAGTTACAGGGCTTCTGACCCGAAGTTGTCGTTGAAGTAACCAATCTGTAACAGTTAGTTGGATCCCTGAGGTGCCAACTGCTGCTCAAATTGCTGCTGCAGATTCAGGACGATGCGCCAGAGCCGTACGTCAAACACGATGGTCTTCGCTCTCGATACTGCCACGTGACTATTCGGAGCTCGGTCTCTTACTACCCTACATCCTCGTGACCACCGCTGCCAACAATCATGTAGAGCGGCTGCGTCCCTGCCAAACCTTTCTGCAGTATTACGGAAAAAACATCAAGCTTCCAGTAGTCCTATTACATGACATCGTTGAAACTCAGTGAGCTGTTGATAATGGCGTCTTTGTCGCATTAAAGGCATTCTTGACTAACTTTAACTCGCCACATCCAATCTCAAAGGTATGTAACGCTCAGCACCTCTACAGCGTCTGTGTAAAGCTAACTTGATCTGCATCTTCATAATGGCGCTACTACCTCCAGTCTCATTCGACTGGCGTGAAATCCGAACAAACTTCGTCATTCAAAATGTAGAAACACACCTACAAATTTTCGTTTATGTCGCACAACTCCTTGGTATTATGATTTTCTTTTCCATCAGTGTATGTCGTGTAAAGTAATGCTTCTATGACACTGCCCTGGGACATGTCCGAATTTGCTTTAAGTCGGAGATCTCTCTCCGTTCAGAACGACATGCTGTGTTGTTGACCACTTTATTCTTTACCCTCAGGCGTACATTCAGAATTACTCGGTTCTGTCTCTGGTCTGTCTTTCGTGTAGTGTTACTTGTACGTTAACAGTGATATGCAGTATAATGGATGGGTCTGTTCATGTAGGATTCGCAGATGTCCACATCGCATGCGGGTTCACTGAATGCAGCGATAGAGCAACACAATGCAACAGCGCTGTCCTGGACACCGCGTCGACGGCGACCACGTGATCATACTTGAGTATCTGAGGTTGTTGAAGTGTTCTGTCTCGTAAGTATTGGTGTTACAGGTGTTTTCGCTCTTGCAAAAACATTTTCAGAAAGAAGGCAGAAACAAAGGTAATCGGGACAAAAAACTGAATTAATTACACTATTACTCTGTAACGAGCCACCGAAGACGACTTATCCCTTACACCACAGTACTCAGAAAATAATCCATAAGCAGCCTTCGAAATTTCACAGTGGAGTTGCGATTTGCCCTGTAGAAGTGGAACAACATGGCAGCTGTGGCGGTTTTATTCCTGATGAAGTCGCGGAACAATACTCAAAACTCTGAGTGTTTTATTGGAAATGAGGCGGCTTAGAAACCGATAAAATATTATTGAGACCTGTCGAAGCAAAAAAACCCTAGTGAGACTGCCTCCCACAATATCATACTTACGTTACCACGCCATAACTCTTAAGTCATCCAGGAAACGATAAAGCGGCTTCGACAGATAATACTTTCATATATCAGATACCCTGATATCTCCACGGTACTGCATAACTTGCTTCATGGTCAAGTACATCCTATCCACATATGAGCAAAGTCACGCTAAGGTAACACACTGTCAGCATTGGAATGTGATTTTGTAGATGGGGAGGCCACTAAACCCTTAGAAACAAAAAACGTTTAACAGTCTTTATTTCTCACAACATCCAGCCAGTAGAAGCCAGTAATAAGTACACTGGACAATTTACCCGCAAACAGCGCGCACAAATACGAAATAAATAAGAATCAATTGAAGAACCACAAGGGCGTAAAGCACACCGTTGTAGATTTTGAGATGGTAGCACGAGTGCATGCTCCTGACATCTGGTGATCTTTTGATGAACGAGCCGTATCTGGACTGTACCACTACACTGTATATATGTATGAACATCTAAAAAAAAAAGGTCTTACCAAATTATTTGATATTCGCTTCCATATGGGCGCAAAGCACATTTTCATTGGGGTGGGTATGCTTACCGATTACACTGAGATAGGTTTCCTCAAAAAACCTGGAAGCTCTTTAAAGAGAGCTTCACCGTGACTTTGTGTTCCATGGTTTCAGCTCTCTAGTCCTAAGAATGGACGCTGATGATTTCAGAACGTTTTTGAGTGTTGTCGACCGTACTACCAAACCAAAAGTAGATCTTCATGGTAATTTATTTTTCAGGTTTATTTCAATACACAAATTCGTGAAAGCATTTAATTTATTTTTATGTTTAGGTCCCCGGTGTCGATGTCGAACAGGTCATCTTCAGATGTTACATTCCTCGGTGACTCATATAGCACATGAACAAGTGCCAATAACTTACTGAATGCTCCAGATTTTTGGATGTACATATTGTGAAAAACCTGAACGGAAAGAAATATTACTGAGCTTCTGAAACAATTAATTTTAGCTACTTTTTCTCTTTATATAATTGGTATTCTTGATAACCAACGGATCAACTTCCTGATATATTTCAGAAGCAATCCACCCCATTTCTTTTCTCAGCCGAAAACAATGTTACGAATACGAAACGTTACTTACGTATTATATTAAATCTCCTGAGTGAGCGCGCCAAGTTTCCGTCACTTCCGATAGATAGCGTAGCAGCAGGACTGTTCCAAAATGGCGTCTATAGGTGATGTACGTTATAAGCAATTGCCGTCATTAAATTTCTCACTCCAGAAAAGGAAACTGTGGAGAATATTCACAAACGCTTGTGCAAAGTCTATGGAGCATCTGCTGTAGACAGAAGTACACTTAGATACTGGACACTGATGGTGAGATCATCAGAAGGCGGTTCGGCTGAGCTCCACGATTTGCAACGATCGGTGAGACCATCCTCGGCTGTCACACCTGACATGTTGCAGCGAGCTGACGTTGTTATTCGCAAGGACAGAAGCTTTTCGACTCGGCGGTTGGTGCTGCAACTGTCAATCAGCAAAGGAAGTGTGGATGCAATTATCTGCACTCGTGGATATTCAAAAGTATGTGCAAGATGGGTCCCGCGGTGTCTAACGGTGGATCACAAATTGCACAGAAAAAAAAAGTCTCGATTGTATGAGTAGGACTAAAGTACTCACGTGTTCATTAATGTTTACACAAGTCACGTATACATATCCAGTAAACTGATTCGTTTCACATCATTACGATAAAAGAATCGTTCAAGTGATCTATGGAACATGTAATTAACTTACTAAAGAAACCAGTCACTCAGTCAAGGGAGAAAGTTACTGTACGATTAAATTTACTAAAGGCAAAAGCGCTAATCAATGGACGTCGTAATGCTAACACCTTTTCGGAATAAAAGCTTAGCACTGATCTCTAATAACCGTCACTGATTACAGATTTATTTTTAGTCAACGAGGGACCGGCGTAGGTAACCACCGACCTGGTGTTAAGATGTCAAAGAACCCTGTACACAAGATGGCACAAGGAGTGTAACTGTCTTCAGTGTGACGTCCTTACGGATGTCGTCGGCCAGTCGACGAGAAGCAAGCAGCAGGCAGGCCTCTTCAGTAACGTGGGCTCGGTAGCACCACGGGAGTAGGCTCTCTACACGACAACCCTCATCCACTTCACTATCATGCGTTGCCAGCATAAGGACAGCTACCAGCTCTTCCACCTGTCGCTCTCACCCTGCACCACCTCAGCGCACGGACTGACTGTCAACTTCGACTGCGTCCAGCGCATCTCTCTTTCTCTCTCTCTCTCTCTCTCTCTCTTTCGTCGGATGTATGCACTGGCCCCTAACTTCTCAAGAGTTCCAGAGGCGCTTCTTGTGCCCTGAGGACAATCTCCGGCCTGAGTATCGATACGGTCGTATCAAGTGTCTTAAATCATTACAGCGCGGAAGCGCTGTAACAGATATGTCTGAGAGGCCGCGCAAAGACTTGCAGTTTGGAGGGGAGTGGGTTCTTGGTGCTCGCTTCTTGTTTAAGCTGGGAACATGAGATAAAAAGTTATAGATTTCATCCTGACGAGCGGCCATTTGTATAGCCTTTCGAACAACAGTTACATACGTTTCATTACATTAAGAAAGGTCTGAACGATGAACCGCAGGTGGCGCCCAGGCAAACTGTGCGAACTGATCAACTCCTTTCGCAAAAACATCTTCATAGGGCTCAGATAATGCAACCTTTTATATGTGAACCGCTCGGATTTTATGTGCAAATACGTGCAAAAGCATGTTTTCCTAGGAGGTTTTTGAAGCGCGCCGCTTCTATACTTTAAACGTATACGAACTGGTTCGAACCTTGCACGAATGAAGATGAATGGGTTAAGCCAAAACGAATATTTTTTTAACCAATAATGTTGTAGATCAGTCGTCGCCCGAGTCAACAAAAAACTACATCGGTTGCCGAGGTATGTCGGTCTAATGTCAAAGTTATGGTAGCGTAAAGGATGGGAACCAGAAATGATCCTATAGTAGCACAAAAGAAAAAGGCGAACATGTCCTCGCCAGAGAACACTCTTCGACTTATCTGGCAGATTCAAAGACATTTATATCAGAGCACCTTGTCATAATCGAGCTTTTTTACGAGTTAACCCTACTTCCCCAGAGCAATGAGCTGTCTTAGGCTTACCCCCTGTTACAAGTATTGTGCGGCGTGTAAGTACAATAGGAAGTATCAGAGTGGAGGTACAGCTATAACAGAAGTATGCCAGACTGGGGATGCATGCCTCCTAAACATTATTGACAAGTTGGTCATACTGCAGGATGTGACGAAGCTCATGTTGCATGACGTAATGGCATGTGTCGGGTTATACGACATGTATCATGTTACTTTACTTGACAAGATCAATTATATTACACGAGATAGGCGCTAACAATAACAAGTAAAAAATCGCGAATAAGTCAAGATGTTTTGATTTAGATGTCTCGGAAGCTGCCAGGTAAGTCGAAAAGCTAGTTCCCTTCTTTTACATCCCTAGCCCTGCCAAGGACACGTGCACCTTTTTTGTGCTCTAACAGGAGCGATTTTCGTGCTGGTCGGGACATGATGGGAATCGTTTTTTTGTCTATGCTGTGAGGTTCTACTGTATTCCTCCCACATTGGACCAAGAGAAAATCAGACAAAATGCTAAACGAAAGCATTAATAGTTGTAGGCGAAGAACTTAATGTTCATTCACATTATTTACTTATTTATTTAACCAGGGATCATTGCACCATTATGTAAGTTTCGTCATCGAAACACAATGAAAATAAATAGCTCAAAATACACAAACACACGGAATGTTTAACTATACTTTTATGGGGATAGGACAGGTGGTGGGCTTCGGCTTTAATGGAGGAACCATCCGTTCATTTGGCTAAAATGATTTAGGATAACCACAGAAAATCTAAAGGAGAAGGGCCGTACAAAGGAATTCTATCCACCTGAATATGAGGTCAGTGTTTGAACAACTACTCGGCCTCATTCGGTTAGTCTGTATTGTGCAACGTTCTTTGATTTACACACAATTTTCTCGAGCGGACATACAATACAAAACAGTTTTGCTGGTCATCACTCTTCACACTAAGGGCAACCGCCAGTGACTTCCACACGACGAAAATACTGCTACGTTTATCACACTAATTCCACATCTTTCGGAAAACTGACTCCAGGTCCCTAAACATACAAGTATGTCCCTTGCACGGTTTCATTCCTCCCTCCAGTCCGCCTGAAAAACTGCGTTGAAGTCCCGCCATGATGAGTGAGACGTTGAACTCATGAGAATGACATGTTTTTATATCAAGCATTATAGATCTCGGCACAAGATTTTCTTCTAAAAACGTTACATTGTGATCATGTTCTTGCTTGCGGAGCAAGCTTGACAACCGTGTACCAGGGAAGGGCCTGAGGATGGTGCCGTTACCGAAACCGGTAGCCAGTAGGCAAAAACAAAGGAAAACTGCGACTATAGGCTAAAACAAATACATTTTTCTGATATATCGCTCGCTATTGCAACCGGCAATTGTCGTGTGTAGTAATATTCAGGATTAGCATGAAGTCTCGAAGTTCTCAGCAACACTAACTTACCGTGTACTAGCTGTAAAATAAATGCGAAGAATTGTCAAATGTCGCTGCTTGATAGCAGCTGGTTTGAATAATTATTCAGCAGTAGGCAAAATACTTTTAACATGTTGCGCTCACTGCAGGTTTAAAAAAGTGTACAAGAGCACGCGGGAATGACTCATAAAAGCATTACGTTTCGTAAATGACTGTAGGGTGGAAATAAAACCGCAGAACGTTAGTATTCAATAACCCAACAAGAAACCGCAACATTAAGCTTACAGTCGTCCTTCAAAGCAGTACGTGGAGCAAAATCACGCAGAGAATGATAAACAGTGCGAAAAGGAAAGCCTATACAATCAACAATTCCCTTAATAATGTTAAATAAGTGGAAAGTTAACGTGCGGCATGGCTTACATTCACGGATGAATAAATGAAATACTGGTGTACGTGGAAAAAAGGCTCCCTCTCTTAGAAACAACGGATCTTAAGCTTGGATACAAAATAAAGCACATCTAAGCAGTTGAAAACACGAAATGTTACACCAACCTTCGTTTACTAGCAATGGTCCCACCATAAATTGCAGTGTGTTGCAGCATGGAAATTACGATCGATATGGAACATCATACAAATCATGTAAGTGCAGGAAGAGCTGTCACGATGTGTGTGTAGTCCCAAAGACTCCGGAAATAAGACAGCCCAGAACAGCAGGTAGAAGTAAAGAGAGCAGAACACAGAATGCCTTTTTAAGCTTATCCGTTACGGATATTAATGTAAGAACAGAAATAAGGTAGTTGATTTGGGCATGCAAACAGCTGAAAAGCTCTGCAAATCCTATAACATTTTTTATTCCTGGCTATTCGTGTTAACGCCCATTTTGATTAAAGAATTTAATGGAAGCTGATAGATGAATATTAACAACAAAGCCGACCATACAGTCGCAGTAAGTACAGAATTTATTTTTGGATCCAAATCACAAATTGAGCAATACTCATGCCAATGCATTAAAGCCTGTTCCATCTTCTTGTCACAGAGACAGCAACCAGCATTACGCTCCATCTGAAAATTAGCCTCGAGAGTTTCGGAAGCCGGTTTTTGGAATGAATAACTATTTCAAAAACCAGTGACTGATTGCAGTTTGGTCTATTTAGACATAATGTCCTTGTCCCTGTAGTCTACACGCGCGTACTTCCTGAGAAGCGCGTGTTAAGTCAATCTGAGCAGCCGTTGCGAGTGCATAGCTGCTATTGCGTGCTGTGCTGTTAAGACAGAGAGAAAGCTGAGAAGGCGTGCTCCTGCTGGTTTTTTTTTTTTCAATCTTCTGACTGTCTGCTACAGCACTCCATGAATTTTTCTCCTGTGCCAACGTCTTCATCTCAGAGTAGCATTCTGCATCCACGTCCTCAATTTTGTGTGTATTGCATCTACAGCGGTCTCTGGTACCATGGAAGTTATACCCTGATGTCTTAACGCGTGTGCTACCATTCTATCCCTTCTTATTGTCAGTATTTTCCAAATGTTCCTGTCCTCACCGATTCTGCTGAGAAACTCCTCATTCCTTAGCTTATCATGCCAACTGATTTTAAACATTCTTTCATAGCACCACTTCTCAAATGCTTCGATGCTCTTCTGGTCCGGTTTCTCAAAGCTCATGATTCACTACCATACAATTATGTGCTCCAAATGTACATTCTCAGAAATTTCTTCCTCAAATTAAGGCCTATGTTTGATACTAGTAAACATCTCTTGTCCAGGATTGCCATCTTTGTGAAAGGAAACAATGTCCGTAGTAGGATGAGTAGTTAATCTTTATATGTTGTGAGATTGCTCTATTTCGACTCTAAGTCTTTTTCCAACATTTATTCATAAAATGACACAGAATTATAATTTGCCAACCGCACAACAAATAAACTATAACCGTTCAGCTTGCTGTTGTCGTCGTCTTCAGTCCAAAGACTGCTTTGATGCGGCTCACCATGTCACTCTAATATGTGCAAGCCTCTTCATCTCCGAGTAGCTACTGCAACCTACACCCTTCTGAATCTGCTTACTGCATTCATCTCTTGTTCTCCCTCCACGATTTTTACCCCTCACGCTTCCCTCAAGTACTTGTTTAGTGATCCCTTGATGCCTCAAAATGTGCCCCGCCAACCGACGCTTTCTTCTGGTCAGGTTGTGCCATAAATTTCTCTTCTCCCCACTTCTATTCAGTACCTTTTCATTAGTTCCGTGATCTACCCATCTAATCTTCAACATTCTCCTGTAGCACCACTTTTTAAAATCTTGTATTCTCTTTTTGTCTAAACTGTTTATCGTCCACGCGTCACTTCCACACATTGCTACACTTCACACAACTACTTTCAGAAATGTGTCCTGATAAATCTATACTCGACGTTAGCAAATTTCTCTTCTTCAGAAGGGCTTTTCTTCCCATTGCTAGTCTACATTTTATGTCCTCCAAACTTCGGCCATCATCAGTTACTTTGCTTAACAAATAGCAAGACTCATCTTCTACTTTAAGTGTCTGATTTCCTAATCAAACTTCCTCAGCATCATCTGATTTAATTCGAATACATTCTATTATCCTCATTTTGCTTTTGTTGTTTACCTTATATCCTCTTTTCAAGACACGGTCCATTCAGATCAACTACCCTTCCGAGTCCTTTCCTGCTTCTGACAGAACTGCAATGTCATCGACAAACCTCAAATTTTTTCAGTGCTTTGTCAAATTCTTCACGCAGTGTCATATCTCCCTTCTTATCTTCATCTGCGTTCTCTTCCGTTTCCATAATATTGCCCCCAAGTACATATCCCTTGTACAGTCCCTCTATATACTCGTTCCACCTTTCTGCTTTCCCTTCTTTACTTAGGATTGGTTTCCGTCTGAGCTCTTGATATTCATACAGGTGGATCTCTTTCCTCCAAAGGTCTCTTTAATTTTCCTGTAGGTGGTATTTATCTTACCACTAGTGATACAGGGTGAGTCACCTAACATTACCACTGGAAACATTTCCCAAGCCGCAACAAACACTGAATAACCAATTCCGCAGATCAAAAGTGAGGAAAGGGGCTGGTGGAATTGTTTAATACAAACCATTGAGAAATGCACAGAAATATGATTTTCGGCACATACATATGTTATTTTAAATGGAAACCTGTTACTATTTTTAGCACAACTTGAAATAGAAACAAATACTTAATAAATGCCGTTTCTTACATTGTAGAATGTTAATTACATCCAGAGTAATTTGTAACGTAAAGCAGACGCTTGAGGAACCCTTCAGCAGTTCAATCGTTTGATCGTGTGTTTCGGAGAGAACCGAATTAATTAGGGATACATAAAGAACAGTGGTACAGTAGGTACGTAGGTACAGAAGAGACATGAGCAACACGTTACGTCCACACGCTAACATTTTTATTAGTCTTTTTCTCTGAAGAATACTGTACGGCACTGATTTGTTAGAAGAAAATGTACATAACATGAGAATGTAGTTAAACTCACAAATTTGTTTTTTGTTTTCCATTACAGAATGTAAACGTGTGTATCTTGGCACTTCAGACCAATAAATATTCAAAGTGGTGCCCATAATTTGCTGCACACATTTGCAATCTACCGCGTAATGAATGTCTTACACGACGCAGTACATCCGGTATAATGTTGCCACAGGCTGCCTCAATACGATGTTTCATATCAGTGGGTTTGTAGGCACATCACGGTACACGTTCTCCTTTAACGTAACCCACAGAAAGAAGTCTGAAGGTGTTAAGATCAGTAGGATGGGCTGGCCAATTTATGCGTCCGCCACGTCCTACGAATCGCCCGTCGAACATTCTGTCAAGAGTCAGCCTAGTGTCCATTGCAGAATGTGCAGGAGCGCCATCATGCTGATACCACATACGTCTACGCGTTTCCAGTGAGACATTTTCTAACAATGTAAGCACAGCATTTTGTAGAAACTCGATATATTTTGCAGCTGTTTTACGTGCCTTCAATGAAATGAGGACCAATGCGATGGTCGCCAATTACTCCGCATCATATATTTACATTCCACGGTCGCTGTCGCTCTATCTGTCGAGGCCAGCGAGGATTGTCCACGGACCAGTAATGCATGTTTCGTAAACTCACTGCACTGTGGTTTGTGAAACCTAGCCGGCCGGTGTGGCCAAGCGGTTCAGGGCGCTTCAGTCTGGAGCCGCGCGACCATTACGGTCGCAGGTTCGAATCCTGCCTCGGCATGGATGTGTGTGATGTCCATAGGTTAGCTAGGTTTAAGTAGTTCTGTTTTAGGGGACTGATAACCACAGATGTTAAGTCCCATGGTGCTCAGAGCCATTTGAACCATTTTGTGAAACCTGCTTCATAGGTAAACAGGTAGGACTGCAACGCAGTCTCTGTTAATGCCCATTGACAGAAATTCACTCGATTATGAAAGTCATCTCCATGTAATTGCTGATGCAGCGACACTTGATACGGGTGAAATTTGTGACGATGAAGTAAGTGCATTACATTACTTCCACTCATTGCACGGCCTCTAGAGATATCACGAGAACTCATGTGTGCGTTCACAGCAACAGCAGCTAACACACCAACTGCATCTGCTTTGATTGGTTTGTTAAGGACCTGTTTGCGTGTTACGACCATACCTGTTGCATACAATTGTTTGTAGATGTTTTCAAATGTCCGGTGCGTTCCATGATCTCTGTCCGGGTATATTTCTGCACGCAACCTGCAGGCTACAGTTGCATTTTGTCTACACTCGCCACAAATGAGCATCATCTCTGCCTCTTCAGAGTTAGAATAAACCAATTTCAAAGTTCTTAAACTGTACACTTTGTTGTACTTGCAACCTTCTCACGTTCCTACTGTGCGTACTTCTTTTCTCACTTGTGTACAGTACACTATCACAGACGTCCTCTTACACAGTGTACTACAGATATTCTGAGTACAAGGACTAATTCAGCAAGTTCTACATGCAGACACTGAGACAGCGAAACTCGTAAACACACCCCTACAGATCTTGTTTGTTACAACACGCGACTGAAAGTTTGAGATTTAAAGCGTCAACTTTACGTTTTAAATTACTCCGGATGTACGTACCATTTTACAATGTAAAAAATGGCATTAATTAAGTATTTGTTTCTATTTTCAGTTGTGCTAAAAATAACAGGTTTCCATTAAAAAAAACATAGGTACGTCTTGAAAATCATACTTCCGTGTGTTTCTAAGTGGTTTGTATTAACCAATTCCACTAGTCCCTCTCCTCACTTTCGGTATGTGGAATTGGTTATTCAGTGTTTGATGTGGTTTGGGAGGTCTTTCCAGTGGTAATGTTACGTTACTCATCCCATATGTGCTTCTACACCCTGCCATTTGTCCAAAGCCATTCCTACTTAGCCATTTTGCACTTTCTGTCGATCTCATTGTTTAGACGTTTGTATTCCCTTTCGCCTACTTCATTTGTTCCATTTTTATGATTTCCCCAATCATGGATTATATTCAATATATCTTGTGTTACCCAAGGATTCCTACTAGTTCTAGTCTTTTTACCTACTTGGTTCTCTGCTGCCTTCACTATTTCGTCTCTCGAAGCTACCCACTCTTCTTCCACTGTGTTCTTTTCCTCTGTTGTTGTCAGTCGTTCCCTAATGCTCGAAACTTTCTACAACCTCTAGTTCTCAGCTGGACCAGATCCCATCTCCTTAAACTCCTACTTCCGGCAATTTCTTTAGTTTTAATCTGCAGTTCATAACCAATAAATTGTGGCCAAAATCTACATTTGATCGCGGAAATGTCATACCATTTAAAACCTGGATTCGAAATCTCTGTCTCACCAACATATAATCAATCTGAAAACTTACGGTGTCTCCAGGTCTTTTCCACGTATACACCCTTCTGTCACGATTCTTAAATCAGGTAGTTATTTTTAAATTATGCTCTGTGCAAAATTCTACAAGACGGCTTCTTCCATCTCCCCTTTCCCCACAGTCAATATTCACCTACCACTTTTCCCTCGCTTCCTTTTCCTATTATCGAATTCCAGTCCCTTGTTTTTGTTGTTGTTGTTGTTGTTGTTGTTGTGGTCTTCAGTCCTGAGACTGGTTTGATGCAGCTCTCCATGCTACTCTATTCTGTGCAAGCTTCTTCATCTCCCAGTACCTACTGCAACCTACATCCTTCTGAATCTGCTTAGTGTATTCATCTCTTGGTCTCCCTCTATAATTTTTACCCTCCACGCTGCCCTCCAATACTAAATTGGTGATCCCTTGAGGCCTCAGAACATGTCCTACCAACCAATCCCTTCTTCTAGTCAAGTTGCGCCACAAACTTCTCTTCTCCCTAATCCTATTCAATGCTTATTAGTTACGTGATCTACCCATCTAATCTTCAGCATTCTTATGTAGCACCACATTTCGAAAGCTTCTGTTCTCTTCTTGTCCAAACTATTTATCATCCACGTTTCGCTGCCATACATGGCTACACCTCACACAAATACTTTCAGAAACGACTTCCAGACACTTAAATCTATACTCGATGTTAACAAATTTCTCTTCTTCAGAAATGCTTTCCTTGCCATTGCCAGTCTACATTTTATATCCTCTCTACTTCGACCATCATCAGTTATTTTGCTCCGCAAATAGCAAAACTCCTTTACTACTTTAAGTGTCTCATTTCCTAATCAAATTCCCTCAGCATCACCCGACTTAATTCGACTACATTCCATTATCCTCGTTTTGCTTTTGTTGATGTTCATCTTATATCCTCCCTTAAAGACACTATCCATTCCGTTCAACTGCTCTTCCAAGTCCTTTGCTGTCTCTGACAGAATTACGATGTCATCGGCGAACCTCAGTTTTTATTTCTTCTCCATGGATTTTAATACCTACTCCGAATTTTTCTTTTGTTTCCTTCACTGCTTGCTCAATATACAGATTGAATAACATCGGGAAGAGGCTACAACCCTGTCTCACTCCCTTCCCAACCACTGCTTCCCTTTCATACCCCTCGACTCTTATAACTGACATCTGCTTTCTGTATAAATTGTAAATAGCCTTTCGCTCCCTGTATTTTACCCCTGCCACCTTTAGAATTTGAAAGAGACTATTCCAGTCAACATTGTCAAAAGCTTTCTCTAAGTCTACAAATGCTAGAAACGTAGGTTTGCCTTTCCTTAGTCGATCTTCTAAGATAAGCCGTAGGGTCAGTGTTGCCTCACGTTTTCCGATATTTCTACGGAATCC
The DNA here is from genome assembly GCF_023864345.2 of Schistocerca serialis cubense. Taxonomy (NCBI): domain Eukaryota; kingdom Metazoa; phylum Arthropoda; class Insecta; order Orthoptera; family Acrididae; genus Schistocerca; species Schistocerca serialis. The sequence goes on along the minus strand of NC_064641.1, from coordinate 327,288,252 downwards.
AAACTGATCTTCCCCGAGGTCGCCGGCCGCGGTGGTCTCGCGGTTCTAGGCGCGCAGTCCGGAACCGCACGACTACTACGGTCGCAGGTTCGAATCCTGCCTCGGGCATGGCTGTGTGTGATGTTCTTAGGTTAGTTAGGTTTAAGTGGTTCTAAGTTCTAGGGGACTGATGACCACAACTGTTAAGTCCCATAGTGCTCAGAGCCATCCCCGAGGTCGGCTTCTACTAGTTTTTCCATTCGATTCGTCTGTAAAGAATTTGCGTTAATATGTTGCAGCTGTGACTTATTAAACTGATAGTTCGGTAATTTTCACATCTGTCAACACCTGTTTTCTTTGGGATTGGAATTATTGTATTCTTCTTGAAGTCTGAGGGTATTTCGCCTGCCTCATACATCTTCCTCACCAGATGGTAGAGTTTTGTCAGGACTGGCTCTCCCAAAGCTGTCAGAAGTTCTAATGAAATTTTGTCTACTTCCAAGGCCTTATTTCGACTCAGGTCTTTCAGTGCTCTGTCAAACTCTTCACGCAATATCATATCTCCCATTTCATCTTCATCTACATCCTCTTCCATTTCCATAATACTGTCCTCAAGTACATCGCCCTTGTATAGACCCTCTATATACTCCTTCCACCTTTCTGGTTTCCCTTCTTTGCTTAGAACTACGTTTCCATCTGAGTTCTTGATATTCATAAAAGTGGCTCTCTTTTCTCCAAAGGTCTCTTTAATTTTCCTGTAGGCTGTATCTGTCTTACCCCTAGTGAGATAAGCCTCTACATCCTTACATTTGTCCTCTAGCCATCCCTGCTTAGCCATTTTGCACTTTCTGTCGATCTTATTTTTGAGACTTTTGTATTCCTTTTTGCCTGCTTCATTTACTGCATTTTTATATTTTGTTTTCTCCTTTCATCAATTAAATTCAATATTTCTTCTGTTACCCAAGGATTTCTACTGGCCCTCGTCTTTTTACCTACTTGATCCTCTGCTGCCTTGACTACTTCATTCCTCAAAGCTACCCATTCTTCTTCTACTATATTTCTTTCCCACATTCCTGTCAATTGTTCCCTTATGCTCTCCTGAAACTCAGTACTACCTGTGGTTTAGTCAGTTTATCCAGCTTCCATCTCCTTAAATTCCCACCTTTTTGTAGTTTCTTCAGGTTAAATCTACAGTTCATAACCAATAGATTGTGGTCAGTCCACATCTGCCCCTGGAAATGTCTTACAATTTAAAACCTGGTTCCCAAATCTGTCTTATCATTATATAATCTATCTGAAACCTGTCAGTATCTGCAGGCTTCTTCCATGTATACAACCTTCTTTAATGATTATTGAACCGAGTGTTAGTTATGATTAAGTTATTCTCTGTGCAAAATTCTACCAGGCGGCTTCCTCTTTCATTTCTTACCCCCAATCCATATTCACCTACTACGTTTCCTTCTCTCCGTTTTCCTACTATCGGATTCCAGTCACCCATGACTATTAAATTTTCGCCTCCCTTCACTATCTGAATAATTTCTTTTATTTCATCATACATTTCATCAATTTCTTCGTCATCTGCAGAGCTAGTTGCCGTATAAACTTGTGCTATTGTAGTAGGCGTCGGCTTCGTATCTATCTTGGAAACAATAATGCGTTCACTACGATGTTTGTAGCTGCTTGCCCGCATTCCTATTTTCCTATTCGTTATTAAACCTACTCCTGCGTTAACCCTATTTGATTTTTTGTTTATAACCCGGTATTCGCCTGACCAAAAGTCTTGTTCCTCCTGCAACCGAACTTCATTAATTCCTAATATATCAAATTTTAACCTATCCATTTCCCTTTTTAAATTTTCTATCCTACCTGCCCGATTGAGGGATCTGATCCGTAGAAAGCCAGTTTTCTTTCTCCTGATAACGACGTCCTCTTGAGTAGTCCACGCCCGGAGATCCGAATGGGGGACTATTTTACCTCCGGAATATTTTACCCAAGAGGACGCCATCAAAATATAACCATACAGTAGAGCTGCATGCCCTCGGGAAAAATTGCGGCTATAGTTCCTCTTGCTTTCAGCCGTTCGCAGTACCAGCACAGCAAGGCCGTTTGGTTGAGCTTACAAGGCCAGATGAATTAATCATCCAGACTGTTGCCCCTGCAACTACTGAAAAGGCTGCTGCTCCTCTTCAGGAACCACACGTTTGTCTGTCCTCTCAACAGATACCCCTTCGTTGTGGTTGCACCTACGGTACGGCTATCTGTATATGGCTGAGGCATGCAAGCCTTCCCACCAGCGACAAGGTCTATGGTTCATAGTGACGGGGGGGGGGGGGGGGGGGGGTGAGAGGGGGAAGATTTCAACCTGCTGCAGACATGTTTTCTTTCACAAAATTCTTGGAGACAGTGGACTCGCATGTGAACAAAATATTGCCCTTTTTCCTCTTTGGCTGCGCTAGCCTGCTGTTAGCGATCGGAAACACTCGAAATTGTCGTGCGTGCTTTTTTACAAGTAAAATTTGTCAGTTACTGTGCTTGCTCCACGGCCAAAGGATGACGAGCTCTGGACGAGGGAAAGGTACACAGAAAGATGTCGGACTACATCACATTTACTTCACCATGATTACTCTTCAAGCTATTTCTCTACCGTTCCACTCTGGAACAGCTCGCGGGAAAAACGAACACTTCAGTCTGTCCGTGCGAGCTCTGATTTCTCTTATTTTATTACAATAGTCATTTCCCCCTCTATAGGTGGCCACTAACAAAATATTTTCACAGTCTATGTACAAGGCTGGTGATTGAAATTTCATGTAAAGATACTATTGCAATGAAATGAAATGGCGTGTGACGAGGGCCTCCCGTCGGATAGACCGCTCGCCTGGTGCAAGTCTTTCGATTTGACGCCACTTCGGCGACTTGCGCGTCGATGGGGATGAAATGATGATGATTACAACAACACAACACCCAGTCCCTGAGCGGAGAAAATCTCCGACCCAGCCTGGAATCGAACCCGGGCCCTCAGGATTGACAGTCTGTCGCGCTGACCACTCAGCTACCGGGGACGGACAATGAAAAACGCCTTTGTTTTAATAGTTACCACCCCAATTCTCGTATCACATGCGTGGCACTCTCTCCCCTTGCGACAGTACAAAATGAGCCGCCATTCTTTTAATTTCTTCGATGTCCTGATGCTGATCCTACACTGCACAGCAGTACCTTAGAAGAGGCGAACAAGCGTAGTGTAAGCAGTCTCTCTCATAGACCTGTTGCGTTTCTAACTGTTCTGCCAATAAATCGCAGTCTTTGGTTTGCTTTCCCCTCAATATTACCTATGGGATCATCCGAATTTAAGTTACTCGCAGTAGGAATCCTTAAGTATTTAGTTGGATGTACGGCCGTTAGATTTGTGTGCTCTAAGCTGTAACCGAAATTTAGCGGATTCCTTTTAGTATTCATGTGGATGAAATCACACTTTCCGTTATTTAGAGTCGATTGAGACTTTTCACATATCTTGTCTAAATAATTTTACAATTAGTTCTGATCATCTGATGAATTTACAGAACAGTAAATCACAGCATCATCTGTATAAAATTTAAGAAGGCTGCTAAGATTGTCTGCTAAATCGTTCGTGTACGAGTAGATCGGAAAAAGCAGATGGCCTCTGATACTTACTTGGAGAACGCCAGATATTACTTCTGTTTTATTCTATGACTTTCCATCAGTTACTACGAACTGTGACATTTCTGACAGGAAATCCTGAACCTAGTCGGGCAACTGAGACTAGGCATCCAATTTGATTAGAAGGCACTTGTGAAGAACGGTGTCAAAACGTCTTTGGATATATAAGATTTTGGAATCAATTTGACATGCTGCTGCGAGCTCGGTTTCAGAGTCAATCTGTTGATCCGGAAGCCATGACTGAATCACGAGCAGGGAACATGGTCGACTTCAGGGCTCTCAAAAGCGTTGTGGCTGACCACGCCGTAGACGGCCCGAGAAGAAGCGGACGCCACGAAAGCAGCAACAGAAGACCAGCGAGGCGCGCCTAAGGGGGCTACCTTACGTTTGCGATGAGGCAGCGGATCCTACGCGCTGGGTCCACAGATGCGACAGTCAAGCTGCATAACCGGTCCAATGAGAAGAGGCCGCGACTTCCTATCGTCGCCGTGCAAGTGGCGGCCAAACCTGTGAGATCATGGAGCTGCTGGAGATTCTGGGCTCCCCATCAAAGTGGAGGCTCTACCTCTTTCCAAGCACGTATCCTAAGCCCCAGTGGTTCTGGTGCCAGAACTAGGGCCATGTGGCTCAGTGCTTCTGCAACGCCCAGAGGTGCGTCAATTGCTCAGGCGGGCGAGGCAGCCGCGCCTGTGGTAGAAGAAAAGAAGCGGCACCGGCATGCAGTGTTACTTAAACATCGACAGCTGACACATATAATATTGTCGATGGTACTCTTGAAAAATATCGATATATCGATTAACTATCGATTGCTTCGTGAAAGTGATTCGTATGAAAAATAGCTTTCTAAGAATTTTTTATTCATTAAGGGCAAAAATACAAACTTTGTTTTATAAAAAGTAAGTATTTAAAACTTGCCTTTTACTCTTTTGATTAAAATACAACACTACAAATTACGAAAATCCTCTTGTTATAAAAAGTAAGGTATTTAAATTCTTCTCCTTTAATCTATTGCGATTTTCATTCATTATTTCTCCTGCCCTGGAGAAAACCTTCTCTGCGGGAACTGAAGTCGCTGGACAGCAAAAACAGTGGCCATTACATGCAATATTCTATTAGATTTTACCCGATATTCTAACACACAAGTATGTTTGCCTATTACAGGTTTTTCAAAATATTGTATAGATCACTTATGGAAACACTGACTGCTGTAATGAGATAGACGTTACGCTGTTGCTGATTGGGCAGAAAAATGTAGATCATCCGATTTCAACCCGGCAGACGTATCGCAAACGTATAGCAGACGTATTAGCAGAGCTCATGGATGCTTCTGTTTCAGGTACTGTTCTTGGTGTTGATGTGATGATAGCAGCATACTCTTTCTGAAGTAATTGTGCAACATTATCTGCCTCTAGAAATGTCCTGAAACCAATTTTTTAAAATCTAGGATCTAATAATGTCGCAAGCATATTAACAGTCCGTGTGTTAAATGGTTACAGTCTTTCGTTGAATGATTTAATCAAGGATCCCAGAACACTCCGCGCTTGATTAGTTGTTAATGTGCTTTCCCGGTGTGATAGCTTTGCAGGAATACCTCGTATAAGAGATATAATTATGGAAACGGTGACGACATATCGGCATATGACTCCCCTGAGATGATTATTGTTGTGCTGTTTCAGAAGGGTTAAGAAGACCTGTTATCTCGTGTATAGCTAAGTAAATTTCTGCTGTGAGGGAAGACGGTGCTTTTGAACTTTCATCGATCGCAATCGCAAGCTCATTTCATACTTCCAAAATTCTTTTGCGTATGTAGTATGAGCTTCTCAATAGAGTGGGCACCTCTTGTATAAGTTTCAGTTCTTTTTTGTTTGCTCTTTTCTGAGCATTACGCAGTTCGTCTCTGACTAGTGTAGAGCTATGAAACGAAGTCACAATAGCTCTCGTTTTCAATAAAATTTCAGAAAATGATTCCACTTTCAAACAGTCTTGTATTGTTAAGCTGACGGAGTGGAGAAACAGGGTGAATGTCGAATCTTTAAGGTTTCGACAGGTTTTTTTTTTTCATTTTTGCAGCTTTGTCTGTAACCACTACTGCTGCCTTATCACAAATATTGTATTCTAGTAAGACTTGATTGATGACCTGAAAACAATGTTATGTACAAATTAACTGCCCTTATGTCCGAAATATTGCATAATATTCTCAAAAACGATTTTTTCAGAGACTTGTTTTGTGAAAAATTGATTTCATATACAGAGTGAGTCACAAGGTTTTCTCCAGGTTTCTGGAGGGTACTCCTTAGGTTATTTGGAACAAAAAATGTAAATAAAGTAATGGGATCATTTGCATAATTAAAGAGCTACGGTAATTGAAAAACTCAGAAAATGGCAGAAAAAACTTTTATTGTAGCATTTCACTATCAAAAATGCACTTAATAATTAATTTAAACAGTTTTGTAGCAGTCTCTTGCATTCAGAGTGGATTTAAAGCAAGTGTTCAAAACTTCCTCCCTGCATTTGAAGGCAGATTCTCACGGGAGTGAACCGTGCGAGTAGCACTTTGTAACTTCACATGCTAGTTCCCTATTGATGTTGCGGCAACGAAAATGCGTTGCATCAGTTCTCCTTGTGTTTCCACCTTAACTTCGTACAGGATGTCTTTCATCCACCCCCAGATGCAGTAATCTAGGCGTGTTAAATCTGGGGATCTGGCAGGCCAGTTATTGGGCCCCCACGACCTATCAATCGATGTGGGAATTGCTGATCCATTGTAAAGTGGTAGGTTAATGTGAGTATGCCATAAATTGCGCTGCTCGTCCACAAATCCGTCGTAGCACTCAAAAAATTAGATTTTTAGGCTTTTTCTAATTTAGTTTTTATCTTCTCATGTAATTTTGGGATCAGTAAACATTTTAGTGTGGTTTCATCTCGCAACTCGTATCTGCTGCCTCAAGCATGAACAAATTTTTTCAAACCTTGATGCTCAGTAGTTCTGTACGGCAGCATATCGATAGTGATTATTTGTGCATAAATATAATCAAGTTATTTATTTTCTCCTGAACTGGCGTCGTATAACTGACTTGTGTTAAAATAATTTTTTCTAGAGCTTCTCGATTTGTTTGGTTGCACCTCTTGCACTTGACCTAGCTCACTAGTTGATCCGTTACCCTTCAGCTCTACTAATAATCCATGGTTCTCTATTTTTCACTATGCTTTTTAAGTGCTCTCTTAAATTAGTTGTATTTCCTGAACATTTATGTTCTTTACAACAGATAGTACACTTCACAAACTATTATCCCCCATTTTCTTGAAAAAAATCCCCACAGATGATTCATTATTACGATTCATTTTCAAAACAATAACAAAAAATCTATTTACGCACGTCTCAATCTTGATAGCTCGAGATTTCCTAGGCCAACAGAAACTATATATAGTGCGCAAAGAAGTATTGATCGTTTCATGTCGGTACCATTCGGAACACTTCGTGGTGACTGTGCTCTTTGTCTCACTACTGCCAACAACTGCGATTAAACACTTGTGCCACTATAGTTGCGTGACGAAGAATAATCCTGTGGTTGTATGGCGTTTATATAACGAAATGAGTGACGAAGAAACCATCGTTGGCAGATTGAAGTCACCTTCTATGATTCCCTGAAGAGCTAGAAACTTTAGGGGCAGCATTTCTTCTCGTGACGCTCGAAAAATTGTTAGTCAGATCTCAGAAAGCTGTAAATATGAAAAAATAAAAAACAAAAATAATGATGAGCTAATTCACCCGCTTCACGAGTGAAAATAAGGAGTTTCATCATTAGCTGGCAAGAATTTAAGAAATACCTACAGATTTAGGAGTTTTACAAAACCATTCACGGACATTCATCGTCAACTCTAGGCAAGAAAAGGTTAGTTTTGTCTCACATCCACTGAATCATTCAAGTTTCGCCAGAATGTCATATGAAGATGCATTGCAGTACTGTGAAAGCAGATAGAGTTCAAATACAGCTGTACATTTAATGATTATGTCTAGGCACCATACAAATAAGAAAATTGACATTCAACAGGTTGTGATTCTACTATATTCAGTTTAGGGTGAACTGGTGTGTCCTTGAAGGAACAAGCTCCGCTAATCGAACGCTACACAGGTAACCAACATATGAAAGATATTTGTTATTCTACGAAAGCAGAAGTGATGCAGGGGCTTCAGTAAAATTATCTTATTTTACAAATATGTCCTTGGTTAACATTAGTGATTTTGACTACTGATAATAATGCTAAAAATAAATAAATTATCATTATTATTATAATAATAAATGTTGGTCTATTATATAATTTTTCTAAAGATATTGTTATTTCTTGGTAATTGATGAAATTATTAATATTGATAGTTTCAAAATTTTAAAAAAATTCAATAAATATTACTATGTCTAAAACAATTAAAGTTGATATAATGAAGATTCATATGGTTAAAGTAACAATTATAGTAATTGATTTAGGTTGAAATATTTCATTGATGCAATTCTTGTGATATAAATAAATAGAACTAATATACCACCAAGCAATGTTAAAAATAGAATATGACAATAAATAACTATCGATTATTGTTCATGTTACAAATCCAACAAGAAAGGGTTGAAGAATAATGAAAAGTATTATTGAAATTGGATGTCTTAATTTAATAAAATTAATATTTATTATATTTGATAGTGATATAATAATTATTTTCATCATTTCAGAGGTTAGTTTATTAAAATATCTGTTTTGGGAACTGACAATGGAAAGCTTTTTCACATTCGTAGTTTTAAAAGTGGGGACTTGACTTATTTCCTGTTTACAGTACCGGTGTTTTTTTAAACTATTAAAACTAATGTTTATATTCTCTGTTTTTACTCCTTTATTGGTTTATTTTGCTGGTTTTTATGTTTTTTCTTCTAAATGTGAACACTTACTGATGATTCCATTGAGATTAGAGTATATTGTTCTCTCTTTATTTATACAGATTATTATTTTTCTTATTGTATTTGAGTATGATTATTTTTTTCCTGTTATGTCTTTAGTTTTATCTGTTTTTGAGGGAACTTTGGGTCTTTCTATTGTGGTTTCAATGATTTGGTCTCACAGTAATTAATTTTTAAATTCTTTTGGGTTGTCTTTATGTTAAAATATTTATTTATAACTGTTTTTTGATCCCTCATTGTTTTTCAAATAATTGTTGATAGCTAGCTCATTCTTCGATGTTCCTGTCAAGTTTTGTTTTTATGATTTGTGTATATTCATATGCTGATTTTAATTTAATTACATATTGTTTGGTATTGGTTGTTTTTCTCTTAGTTCAATTTTATTGAGCTTTGGTCTCACAGTTTTTAATTTTTAAATTCTTTTGGGTTGTCTTTATGTTAAAATATTTATTTATAACTGTTTTTTGATCCCTCTTTGTTTTTCAAATAATTGTTGATAGTTAGCTCATTCTTCGATGTTCCTGTCAAGTTTTGTTTTTATGATTTGTGTATATTCATATGCTGATTTGAATTTAATTAGGTATTGTTTGGTATTGATTGTTTTTGTTTTAGTTTAATTTTATTCAGCTTTTGGATTTGTTCATTAATAATTACTACTAGAGGTTCCGTTTGCTTAACTTCATATCATTCTAGTTTTTTGTTTTCTTGGTTTTGATTTTAATAATTATACTTTATTGTTCATTTGCTGGATTGAGTCTTCTTACTTTTTACATTTTTTTTTAGTCTACATTGGTTCCTACTTTACTTTTAATGTTAGGCTGGTATATCAACCTGAGCGTTTACATATTAGTGTTTATTTTATTTTTATACTTTGTTTGCTAGATTGCCTTTATTGTTTGTTTCATTTAAAGGGTATGATTTTGCTAATACTTCATATTTTCCTTTGTTGTACTGACATGCGGCCTCTGTTGTGGGTCATATGTCGCCAGCTGGGGCGGCTTTCCGACTTTCTCTGGCGACAGACGAGACTACTGAGCCCTAGAAAAAACGGCGACGAAAGGGAAAGCCCGACAACAGTTTCAGTCGATCGCGAACGGCTGGAGTATGCTGTCAGTGGCAGTGGTGCGTGGATCAGTTTTAAGCGAGGAGGCGGCAGGCGCCGCCCCTGCCTGACATGTGCATCAGGCCGTCTGCAGCTGGCGAGCAGACAAACGTGGCTTTGAAACAGTGTTTCCACTTGCGATTTTTGATTTTACCCTAGATTTTTCGGAATTATCCCTAAAACACCATAAATATCTCAAAAAACTCTAGATTTAGGGCAAGTCATAATAAAAAGAAACAACGTATTATTCCGCGTCTTCAGTAACTTAAAATACCTACAATACGCTTTAACAAAAGATTCATAAATTACAGGACCAGAAGCTGAAGCATTACTGTTACACTTTCTCGCTACATTTAGTATGGCACTATTGGTCCCTAAAACTGAGCAGTTGTTTTTTAGGATTCCCATTTTTGTATGAAGTTACCTGTTAAGGACTTCCTTGTTCAGGCTGTTTCTTTTGCCTGTTTTTACTGAAAACTGAATAATCCTTCTCCCACAGTATTTGAGGTTGGAACTGCTAAAAAAATGAAATAACAGCTTCCGGGTTTCTGTAAATAAAATTACCACCGTGATCTTTTAAGCTTAGAACTTTATTCCAATAAATTTCAGCTGCCAATTTTACTAATTTCTTCCTCACCTGCAACCCCTAGCTTGATGTCTCCGTTCGTCTGATTTTTGTATGTTCTTTTTTGTCCTCAAAAGATTGAAACTGCTGTACATATTTTTCACAGACTGTTTCTCCTGGTTTCGTGATACTTGTGGATACCACTGTTACTACAACTGGTGTAATCGGTCAACTTCTCATGTAATAACAATTAGTGTAGTAAGACTTCAGTTCCGGTGTCACCCTTAACAGCGGAAATGGCACAGTTAATACAGTAAGCTAAAATAAGACAGATTGCATTCAATAAGGGTTTGAGGGAATCCCCTTTAAGAAATCAGTTGGATCATAAAGTAATACATCGAGTGGTGTATTCTTCAAATATTAGGGTTACTCCTTGAGTTCTATTTTACTCCAACTTTCCTTAAACCCCTGTCATAGTAAAATAGCTGTAAATCACACGTGATGTAAGACGTTTCGCCCTAAAAAGGGGGAAAATCCCTAAAAGTGGAAACAGTGCTTCCAAAGGTGCCGTGGCGCCAGAAAGGGCTGCATGTAGGGCCGCCCCGGCGGCAGAGGAGAAGAAGGAAGAGGAGAAGACTTACCGCCAACTGCGGAAACTGTGTGCGGCACTTACGGCGCAGTTCCAGCGCAATCACTGTAACCGAGTGTATCTTTAACAACGAACTGCTGGGACTGAAACTTACCACAGGATTTTATTTATACACTTCAGTTACCTTTTACATACGAAGATGATCTGCAAAAATCGTGCCATCTTTCTGTTGCTATCCCTGTATAGAGTGAATCTTCTTACTGCAAATATCTTCTAATTCATCCGTAATACTTGACTTTGACGAATAATTTGCAAGGTTCTGCAAGTCGTCAGCGTGTTCACAGGTTCAGAGTTAAGAAAGAGTTTTGCTGGGTCAGTTCTACTCGGCAGCAAATGCAGCAATAAATTTCATGTCTGTTTATCTGTGGATGTGTTCCAGGCATCACTTGGGTGATCTCGTCAGTCTGGAAGGCACAATGGATCAACAAAAGTACGCATCCATCCTTGGGAACTGCGTCCACCACGCAGTTTGTTTTCTCCTTGGCTTGTTGTCACCTGATAGCAGGAGAATGCAACGTGTCACACAGCTCACAGTGTACGGGCATGTCCAAGAGCGTCATGGTAACTACCACACTGGTCTGGCCATCAGACTCCCCGGATTTACCCGATCGACTATATGTGGTACCACACTTACTGGGCTGATTACGCCATGGATAGTTAACCGAGAAAGCTAGCGCCGCTGGTCTACAGCGAAATCAAGTTACTTCCTGTTCTCGCCCATAAGAATAACATAGGCGGAAGTGAGATAAAACTTGAATTTAGTGCTCCGGGGCTCTAGTTAAATTTATATAGAGGCTTTCCTAACAGGCGTTGAAGTCTCCAAAATCACAAAATGAGGTAATACCACCATCTTAAAGATAATAGACAATCAAATACATACCTATAAGGATATATTTTAAATTAAAAATAAAGTACTTAAAGTGATAAATAAATAAAAAATAAACTACTTAAAGTCATAATCAAAAGAATATAACTAAAGGCCCTACTCGATTTTAGTGCGGTGGGGCTCTTGTTAAAACTAGGAGCCCCGCGCCGCAGGGTACCCACTGGAGGCGGGTGGTGGGGACCGCGGCGACTCTAGTTATAACAAGTCACCGCGAGCACTAAATTCAAGCGCCATACCGGAAGTCCGTTCTAGATACCCTGTCTGGCTATATAAGTGATGTTATCAGTAACACGGCGTCAGTCGTCGTGATGCCGCGCGTGGATTACGAGAAGGTGTAAAAATGATATAACATTTACCCACCCCTGTGGCTGGCGGCTAAATTTCTGCACCGAATAAGGATTACAACAGCACCAGCTAGTGGCAAACGGTTCACAAAAAGTGAAACGACGATGTTACATGACATTTACTAGCTATGTTCTTGTAGCCGAGATACGAATGTATAAGAAGTTAAACCATTACAAATCATCAGACAAGTAGTCTTTTATATATCACCTAGTGACATTTGTATTGAAAGAGTAGCGGGACAGGTGCTTTTTGAGCCGGTTTTCTTGGATACAAGGATCCTTAAGTGGAAGGCATCGAAGACTACACAGAGAGCATGCCTCGCTATAGGAGGAGATTTAGGCGTTCGTGCCTTCCTGTTTATAAGGCAATAGATGATGTTGAAGTTACTACATCGTCAGGTCTTGGAGATCAATTGATCCTTCAGGGCCCGTCTACCTTTTGCGGAGGTGTTTTGAACTTTACTGTTACGAAAAGTGCAGCTCCACAGCATGGTAATGGATGGATAACTGTTGCTATTGTACGGTACGATGGTAGTACCGTTAAGGGTGTTCCTGGATAGGAGGCTTTCAATAACAGAGATGTTATTGCTTTTCGTACAATTCAAGTTTGTGAGGTGTTCAATAGGGACATCGGAACATCTTATTTTATTAGTAACATGGCTTTTGTTTTGAGAACTCGCAATCATCGGAAAATAAATGAACAAGGAGGTGTTTGCCTTTGGGTTCGTCTGGACTCGACATGGCACTACATCTTTCAGAACCTCACTGATTATCTACTTGCACGTCTGTGCTGCAACTGGTGGCTATTCAGACTATTGACATGTCGCCACATTAATGTGACTGGACTGTCTAATAAGATAATACTGAAGAATTGTTTTGTTTGTGATCCACGGTGTTGAGGACCGTGAAATACAAAACTAAGTTGTGAACAGTGAGACTGCATGCTATTTTATTAAATGCAGTACGTTCGAAATTTCCCCCTCCTCATGCTCAGACATCGTGCCGTAGCGCTGGGGAATCGTGCATCCACGCTGAGCAATGTGGCACCTGTGCCACAGCACAGATCGCGACTTGAGTACTTGGAAGCCGCTGTTGTAGAAGTTGGATAGAACGCAGGGGATGTTATGGATCCCACTACAATCAACAAAGAGGCAGTCTCCCAATAGGACTCCAGTTACTTGTTATTTACCCATAAGTTTAACCCACTTAACGTGTACGGTTAACCCACTTACTTGTTCATAAGCTACTCCAGTAATCAAACAGGGGAAACGCAAACTACAGTTGAACATGGAATCCAGACCGCGTGTCGTTTCTGACGAATCTTCACATCACTGAGAGATGAAACCTAGGTTAATGGTAGCCTAAAAATATTCGATGAGCCGACTGGGATTCGGTCTCACGACATTTTTCTCCATGTATGTGGTTTACCTCCACCCAACAAGGCTGGGGAGTCAGCTGTATACAGGGTGGTCCATTGATAGTGACAGGGCCTAATATCTCAAGAAATAAGCATCAAACGAAAAAACTACAAAGAACGAAACTCGTCTAGCTTGAAAGAGGAAACCAGATGGCGCTATGGTTGGCCCGCTAGATGGCGCTGCCATAGGCCAAACGGATATCAACTGCGTTTTTTTTAAAATAGGAACCCCCATTTTTTATTACATATTCATGTAGTACGTAAAGAAATATGAATGTTTTAATTGGACCACTTTTATCGCTTTGTGATAGATGGCGCATTCCGCCAGTGCGGACGGTATTTACTTCGTGATACATTAAACGTATTAAAATGGACCGTTTACCAATTGCGGAAAAGGTCGATATCGTGTTGATGTATGGGTATTGTGATCAAAATGCCCAACGGCCGTGTGCTATGTACGCTGCTCGGTATCCTGGACATCATCCAAGTGTCCGGACTGTTCGCCGGATAGTTACGTTATTTAATGAAACAGGAAGTGTTCAGCCCCATGTGAAACGTCAACCACGACCTGCAACAAATGATGATGCCCAAGTAGGTGTTTTAGCTGCTGTCGCGGCTTGTCCGCACATCAGTAGCAGACAAACTGCGCGAGAATCTCGGTGTTGAGAATGCTACATCAACATCGATTGCAACCGTACCATATTTCTATGCACCAGGAATTGCATAGCGACGACTTTGAACGCCGTGACGATGACAGATTTTTTGCAAGCGTTCTATTTAGCGACGAAGCGTCATTCACCAACAGCGGTAACGTAAATCGGCATAATATGCGCTATTTGGCAACGGAAAATCCACGATGGCTGCGACAAGTGGAACATCAGCGACCTTGGCGGGTTAGTGTATGGGGCGGCATTGTGGAAGGAAGGATAATTGTCCCCATTTTATCGATGGCAATCTAAATGGTGCAATGTATGCTGATTTCTTACGTAATGTTCTACCGATGTTACAGCAAGATGTTTCACTGCATGACAGAATGGCGATGTACTTCCAACATGATGGATGTCCGGCACATAGCTCGCGTGCGGTTGAAGCGGTATTGAATGTCATATTTCATGACAGGTGGTTTGGTCGTCGAAGCACCATACCATGGCCCGCACCTTCACCGGATCTGACGTCCGCGGATTTCTTTCTGTGGGGAAAGTTAAAGGATATTTGCTATCGTGATCCACCAACAACGCCTGACAACATGCGTCAGCGCATTGTCAATGGATGTGTGAACATTACGGAAGGCGAACTACTCGCTGTTGAGAGGAATGTCGTTACACATATTGCCAAATGCATTGAGGTTGACGGACATCATTTTGAGCATTTATTGCATCAATGTGGTATTTACAGATAATCACGCTGTAACAGCATGCGTTCTCAGAAATGATAAGTTCACAAAGGTACATGTATCACATTGGAACAACCGAAATAAAATTTTCAAACGTACCTACGTTCTGTATTTTATTTTAAAAAACCTACCTGTTATCAACTGTTCGTCTAAAATTGTGAGCCATATGTTTGTGACTATTACAGCGCCATCTATCACAAAGCGAAAAAAGTGGTCCAACAAAAACACATATTTCTTTACGTACTACACGAATATATGATAGAAAATGGGGGTTCGTATTTTAAAAAACGCAGTTGATATCCGTTTGGTTAAAATGGCTCTGAGCACTATGGGACTTAACTTCCGAGGTCATCAGTCCCCCTAGAACTTAGAACTAGTTAAACCTAACTAACCTAAGGACAGCACACACATCCATGCCCGAGGCAGGATTCGAACCTGTGACTGTAGCGGTAGCGCGGTCCCAGACCGTAGCGCCTAGAACCGCTCGGCCACCCCTGCCGGCGATATCCGTTTGACATATGGCAGCGCCATCTAGTGGGCCAACTATAGCGCCATCTGGTTTCCTCCTACAAGCTAGACAAGTTTCATTGTTTTTAGTTTTTTCGTTTGACGCTTATTTCGTGAGATATTTGGCCCGGTCAGGATCAGTGGACCACCCTGTATATCCTGTGCAATCCTCCCTGTCTATTTATCTTTTCGTAATGGCAGCGAAAAAGTTCAACAAAATTACGCCAGTCCGAATATAATTATGCACCCGTATCACAGGCTATGTAATCTGAAGATACGAGGAATCGGACTGGGCGATAAGAGTGTGTAACTCAGCAGTGCGAACACGGCCTGATAAGAGCGGGCGCGACCGGTCGCGGAACAGAGCGATAATGGCTGCGGTGTGGCGCGCTTCTTCGACCGCTGTGACAGCGCTGCTGCTGCTGCTGCTGCTGGAGTCGTGCGTGGGCGGCGGAGCGCCCGTGGTGCGGACTCGCCAGGGCGCCGTCAGGGGGACCGCCCAGCTGTCCAGCAGTGGGCGCCACACGCTGGCCTTCTACAACATCCCCTTCGCAAAGCCGCCCGTTGGGCCATTGCGGTTTAAGGTGAGTCTCCTACCGGTACGACACAGTGCTGAACCTGCCAAGGAAGATGATACAATTTTTCACTTTTTAAAGTTTTTCTGCTTCTAAGTTTACGTTATCTAGAACAGTCTCCTACTTAAAAGAAGAACACTTATTGCACGGCAAAGTGAACTAAAGAGCTGCTGAGGGTGGAACCAATGCCGTGTTTACGCTCTAGTGATATTCGATCAAGTGGAGTGCTGTCGCATGGGTACTGCTGGGCTATGCATGTTTGTTTTGTTGGAATAAGATCCAAATGAATGTAAATAAAGTATTTTGCTGTGGTTCGTTCGGTAGATGTAATTGTAGTAAGTGTACAGGGCATTTATTGCCACATACATACACTGAAGGGGCCAGAGAAACTGGTACACATGCGTAATATCGTGTAGGCCCCCGCGAGCATGCAGAAGTGCCGCAACACGACGTAGCATGGACTCGACTAAAGTCTGAAGCAGTGCTGGAAGGGATTGACACCATTAACCCTGCAGGGCTGTCCATAAATCCGTCAGAGCACGATGGGATGGAGATCTCTTCTGAACAGCACATTGCAAGACATCCCAGACATGCTCAATAATGTTCGTGTCTGGGGAGTGGTGGCCAGTGGAAATGTTCAAACTCAGAGGAGTGTTCCTGGAGCCTCTCTGTAGCAATTCTGGACGTGTGGGGTGTTGAATTGACCTGCTGAATTTGCCAAGTCCTTCGGAATGCGCAATGCGTGTGATCAGACGGGATGCTTACGTACGTGTCACCTGTCAGAGTCGTATCTAGACGTACCAAGAGTCCTATGTCACTTCAACTTCACACGTTCCAGACCATTACAGAGTCTCCACCAGCTTGAACAGTCCCCTGCTGACAGACAGGGTCCATCGGTTCATGAGGTTGTTTCCATATCCGTGCACGTCCATCCGCTCGATACAATTCGAAACGAGACTTGTTCGACCAGGCAACATGTTTCCAGTCATCAAGAGTCCAATCTCGGTCCAGGCGAGGCGTAAAGCTTTGTGTCATGCAGTCATCAAGGGTACATGAGTGGGTCTTAGGCTTCGAAAGGTCATATCGACGATGTTTCGTTGAATGGTTTGCACGTTGACACTTTTTGATGGCCCAGCATTGAAATCTGCAGCAACTTGAGGAAGGGTTGAACTTCCGTCACGTTGAACGATTCTCCTCAGTCGTCGTTGCTCTGGCCACAGCAATTTCGGAGATTTTATGTTTTACCAGATTCACGGTACACTCATGATGAAATGGTCGTACGGGAAAATCCCCTCATCATGGCTACCTCGGAGATGTCTTTACCAATTACTTTGGCGCTTCAGCGTACTGTCACTTGTAATCGTGAATATAAAAGAAATAATACTTAACAACGGTGTCAGAACCGGTGTGACCCATACTGATTGTAATAACTTAAGGTTGATCCAGTTGGCTAATATCGCAATCTTTGGGTATACCGGAAAGTATAATCCTGAACAAGTAGAAAATTCACACCGTGATAAAGGGAACCAAAGGTACCGTATACAGAAAATACTGCGATATTTTCTAATAATGGAACGATTTCGTGTGTGTTATATACACTGATGTGACAAAAGTCACTGGATACCTGTTAATATCGTGTTGGACCTCCTTTTGCAAAGAGTAATGCAGCAACTTGACGTGGCAAGCATTCAACAAGTCGTTGGAGGGCTCCGGCAGAAATACTGAGCCAAGCTGACTCTGTAGCTGTCCATAACTGCGAAAGAGTTGCCGGTGATGGTTTTTGTTCACAAGCTGACCTCTTGCTTATGTCCCATAAATGCTCGATGGGATTCATGTCGGGCGATCTGGGTGGCCAAATCATTCGTTCATATTGTCCAGAATATTCTTCAAACCAATCGAACAGTTGTAGCGCGGTGACACGAGGCATCTTCATCTATAAAAATTCGATCGCTGTTTGTAAACAAGAATCGATGGCTCAAATGGCTCTGAGCACTATGGGACTTAACATCTGAGGCCATCAGTCCCCTAGACTTAGAACTACTTAAACCTAACTAACCTAAGGACATCACACACATCCACGCCCAAGGCAGGATTCTAAGCTGCGACCGTAGCCGTCGCGCGTTTCCGGACTCGACCATAGCGACCATAGCGGTCGGCTTCATCAGTGGATGTAACTGATCTCCTAGTAGCCGAACATAACAATTTCCAGTCAATGAACGGTTCATCTATACACAGTCCTCACCATTATAGAGCCACCAACAGTTTGCCCATAGCCGTGCTGACAACTTGGGTCCACGACTTCACGAGGTCTGCGCCACACTCGAACCCTACCATCAGCTCTTACCGACTGAAATCGGGACTCATCTAGCCAGGCCAAGTTTCCCAGCCTTCTAGGGTCCAACCGATATGATCTCGAGCCCAGGAGAGGTGCTGCAAGCGATGTCGTGCTATCAGCAAAGGCACTCGTGTCGGTCGTCTGCTCTCATGGCCCATTAACGCCAAATTTTGCCGCGCTGTACAAACTGAAACCATCGTCGTAATCCCACAGTGACTTCTATTAATACTTCACATATTGTTGCTCGTCTATTACCACTGACTACTCAAACGCCTCTGCTCTAGGTCCTCAAATGAAGGTATCCGGAAACTGCATTGTCTGTGAAATTTGATATCTCTGCATACTCTGAACACTGTAGATCTCAGGATACTGAATTCCCTAACGACTTTCGGAGTGGAGTGATGTTCCATGCTTCTAGCTCCAACAACCATTCCGCGTTCTAAATCTATTAATTCCCAACGTGTGCTCATAATCATGGAAAAACATTTCACATGAATCGCCTGAGTACAAACGACAGCTCCGCCAATGCACCACCTTTTTACACATTGTGTATGCGATACTACCGCCATCTGTATATGTGCATATCTCTATCCCATGAAATTTGTTACCTCAGTGTATGCGCTATAGTCTGCTCTCTTTAATCCATAACTTTAATCTTTCAACATTAAGACACACAAAGGCAGAAGTTGGGTTACTAACTAAGCAAGGAATAGACAGAAGCGAATTTATTACAACACACTTGACTACTACAATTACAAACAGTATATTTGAAATAATAGGTAAGTGAAAAATATGGCTTCATTTCAATTTACTTTTAACCTGATATTCGGTCTAGGCGATTTTAAGGAACGACAAGAAAAAATTAAACGTAAAGCTATATTAAAGAATAATCATTAAGAGTGAAAGAAATGAAAAATCATAAGGTTATGTTTAGACTCACGGAAGGTGATTAAACCGCGGATCCAATTTCGCGGTTAATAAAATTCACAACAGCGACCCACAGTCTCGAGGTATTCCTCCGAATAAACACCAACTTAGGTAACTGCAGCATAGTCTGTATACATGTGTTAAGGTCGAGATATATTTGTCTTTGTTCGAGAACTTTGGTTTTCTTATGTGGCTAATGGGGTTTCCCACTAGCCCTTCAATGCTTTTAAGATATTTCGGTACTCCAGAATCGACTTACAGGAAAGCTACAAAGTCAACAACAACGACACATGTCAGGATGACAGATCAGAGAAACAGTTATTCTTTGAACAGCGAATATTACGTTCTTTTAGATCGTAACAGACGGCCGATTGCTGCATTTATGGCTTGGTGTTTCGACTTTTAAATTAACGAAATTTTGCTGAAATATACGTCAAAGCCCTGCTTAATAGAAGTAAAGATTGACTAGCACACGTTGATAAGCTTATTCATGGTATAACGTGTAACAACCGGTTTTCGTCTGAATAAAACGCTAGTCACTTTAATTGTGATGCTTTCATTTTATATAAAAATGTAATGTAGTATGCGGAGTTTGAAATTATGTCATTTCGATCGCATATATTACGAACCGCTTATTATGACAACTTTAAAACTAAATCTCTTAGAATAATTACTCTGTACATTTATTCGCTAACAAAAACTGTGAAGATTTTCACTAATTTCGTATTCCCTTGTATCGATCATAATTTCGCTGAAATTGCTAGCTGCTAACATATTTATCCAAGTCATCACCGGGGTACTTGGGTGCATGTTCATTCTAGATACCTGAATCCACCTCTGCTCAGGACAGTTCCTGTCACCTATAAATTACACACCATCGACTAACTAGACTTTAACTATTCTCTTTAGCTTCCCGTCATTTTTTGCGTTTTAATTTAGTAATTTTTTTTTCATTGTCAGTAAATTTAATGACGTCACAGCAAGCAGTCTCAGCTTCTCACAAAGTAACAACACGCCCTACTTTAACCAAATACGTGGCTATACCCGGACCCGAGACCAAATTACTTCTCCCTGCGGCCTGGTCTAGCTACCGCTTCGACGAGTAATACGGCGCACTTCTCTATTGTATCTCGACTGTCTACAAGACAAGACAATTCCATTGCAGAATTTTGATAATTTTATTAATTTCTCGGTGTGGTCGGCTTACACGAAAGAGAGAGCCAAAACACGTCAGAGTGAGGCTCTATTGACGAGAATCTACGTAGATAAATAGAATATTTCTTTAATTTTTTATGATATTCTGAATAGTCGTATAGAGACAGTGAAGTAATATTGTTGTCACAGGACAGCGTAATAGGTTGGTCGCAGTTCATGTTAGTTATTTTTTTCTGTAGTAGGTGCCGCAGTTGTGGTGACAACATGAAGTATTGTTCATATGTTCCTGTTGCGACGCTTACGTTGCTACTGCGCTCTGAGGATGCATACTCCGTTAATCATTCTCTTTAGCGGCACTATGGTACACTACCAAACCTCTTCACAAGCCGCGCTTTTTGTGATGTTTGGAACGTTTGTACTGTATATATTATGTAAATAGCCATGGACTAAGTCCCTTTGAGATCTATGTCTACTTGTATATCAACAACCATATTCCAAAATCCAGTCATGTTTGCATGGCGGGAAGAACGAGCCTGTAAGTCTCCATGTGAGTTCGAGAGTCTCTAATTTTATCTGCTTGGTCTTTTCGCTGGATATACTTAGAAGGAAGCCACTTATTGGTTGACTTTTATCGGAACATACGCTCTTGGAACTTTGACAGTAAACAACACCGTGATGCAGATAGCCTCCTTTGCAGCTTGTGCAGCTGGAGTTGATCATCTCCGTGACGATTTCGAGAATTTTAGATGAACTAGTAACGAAACGCCCTCCTCTTATTTGGCTCTTCTCTATTTCCTCTGTCAGTCCTATCTGGTACGAGTCCCATACTAACCAGCAATATTTAAGTATTGGTCGAAAGTGGGTTTTCTAAGCTTTCTCCTTTGTCCAAATGGTTCAAATGTCTCTAAGCACTGAGGTCATCAGTCCCCTGGACTTAGAACTACTTAAACCTAACTAACCTAAGGACATCACACACATCCATGCCCAAGGCAGGACTCGAACCTGCGATCGTAGCAGCAGCGCGGTTCCGGACTAAAGCGCCTAGAACCGCTCGGCCACAGCGGCCGGCCCTCCTTTGTTGATGGACTAAAACTGCTAAGCATTCTTCCACTGAATCTGGCTGTCATTAGCCATGCCTGTGATTAATTTTACGTTGTCGTTCCACTTCAAATCGCTCTGTACGCATACTCCTAGATAATTTATGAAAATAACTACTTCCAGTGATGTGCAGTAGTATAGTCATACAGTAACAAGTCTTTCAGTCTATGCATACACAAGACGCTGCATTTGCTTATATTGAGGATCAGTAGCCACTCCATGCATCAGGCGTCAATTCTCAGTAGGCCCTCTTGCTTTTCGCTACAATGCTCCAGTGTCGCGACTTCTTTGTCTACAACAGCATTATCCGCTAATAATGTCGTTGAACTTTCAACGTTATCTAATACATCATGTATATATAGCACGAAAAGTAATGATCCTACAACACTCTCTTGGAGTATGCCCGAAGTTACTTTTACGTCTGAAGACTTCTCGCCGTTGTGAATGAAATACAGTGTTCTCTTTACTAGAAACTCTTCAGTCCAATCACACGCTCATACTTCGTTCATTAGGCGGCAGTGCGGAACTGTATCGAATGGTTTCCGGAAATCAAGAATCTCAAGTGTCTACGTGAGAGCCCATAACTTCTGCTTTCTCGGTCTCGTGGAGTAACATAGCTCTCCAGAAAGTACAAAACATGTTCCAAAATTCTGCACCTGACCTAAGCATGAGATATAGGTCTATAGTTTTCTGCCTGCGTTCGACGATCCTTACTTGAAAACGGGAACACCATGAGTAGTAGGGCAACCTTCGTGTCACCCCACTCTCCATTGTTGCCAAATTTATTCAAGATGGCGTCGATGACGTCATCCAAGATGGCAGCAGGTAGACGTGGCAACATTGCATCACGTCAACCAAGATGGCGGCTTTTGGCGGGAAAATAGTCCAATTGTGCTACATCCACTAACCTAAGCCTCCAGAAGAAAAAATGGCGGGACGTTTGAATTTCAACAGGATAATGCATGTGAACACCGTACTTGTCTTTTTATTATTATGGATTATCATTTATTAACATTCATTATTATTTATTATTATTCATCATCATTTATTATTATTTATTATTATTTATTATCATTTATTATTATTGACCTGCCTCCACTAGAAAATTCCCTCCAAATTCAAATTCCAACACGATAATGGCTGCAAAACCTTACTATTGTTTATTATTATTCATAATTATTTACTAACATTTATCGTCATTTATCGTCATTTATTATCACTCATTATCATTTATTATTATAGGCCTACCTCCACTAGAAAATTGCGCCAAATTTAAATTCCAACACGATATTGTCTCGAAAACTGTACTTCTGTTTATTATTATCATTTATTATTTTATTCAAGGTGTCCGATTTTCTCGGTGAGAAAGCCATTTTCCTTACATCCATAACAAAGATCTATCACAAGTTCAAATCCCAACACCATAATTGATCACGAACTTTCTCCCTCACTTATCTTTTTTCACTGGTAGCCTATCCTTTTTTTTTTTTTGTCATTAGTCTACAGACTGGTTTGATGCGGCCCGCCACAAATTCCTTTCCTGTGCTAACCTCTTCGTCTCAGAGTAGCACTTGCAACCTACGTCCTCCATTATTTGCTTGACGTATTCCAATCTCTCTCTTTCTCTACAGTTTTTGTCCTCTACAGCTCCCTCTAGTACCATGGAAATCATTCTCTGATGTTTTAACAGATGTCCTATCATCCTGTCCCTTCTCCTTATCAGTGTTTTCCACATATTCCTTTCCTCTCCGATTCTGCGTAGAACCTCCTCATTCCTTACCTTATCAGTCCACCTAATTTTCAACATTCGTCTATAGCACCACATCTCAAATGTTTCGATTCTCTTCTGTTCCGGTTTTCCCACAGTCCATGTTTCACTACCATACAATGCTGTACTTCAGACGTACATCCTCAGAAATTTCTTCCTCAAATTAAGGCCGGCATTTGATATTAGTAGACTTCTCTTGGCCAAAAATGCCTTATTTGCCATAGCGAGTCTGCTTTTGATGTCCTCCTTGCTCCGTCCCTCATTGGTTATTTTACTGCCCAGGTAGCAGAATTCCTTAACTTCATTGACTTCGTGACCATCAATCCTGATGTTAAGTTTCTCGCTGTTCTCGTTTCTACTACTTCTCATTACCTTCGTCTTTCTCCAATTTACTCTCAAACCATACTGTGTACTCATTAGACTGTTCATTCCGTTCAGCAAATCATTTAATTCTTCTTCACTTTCACTCAGGATAGCAATGTCAGCAGCAAATCGTATCATTGATATCCTTTCACCTTGTATTTTAATTCCACTCCTGAACCCTTCTTTTATTTCCATCATTGCTTCCTCGATGTACAGAGTGAAGAGTAGGGGGAAAGGCTACAGCCTTGTCTTACACCCTTCTTAATACGAGCACTTCGTTCTTGATCGTCCATTCTTATTATTCCCTCTTGGTTGTTGTACATATTGTATATGACCCATCTCTCCCTATAGCTCACCCCTACTTTTTTCAGAATCTCGAACAGCTTGCACCATTTTATATTGTCGAACGCTTTTTCCAGGTCGACAAATCCTATGAAACTGTCTTGATTTTTCTTTAAACGTGCTTCCATTATTAGCCGTAATGTCAGAATTGCCTCTCTCGTCCCTTTACTTTTCCTAAAGCCAAACTGATCGTCACCTAGCGCATTCTCAATTTTCTTTTCCATTCTTCTGTATATTATTCTTGTAAGCAGCTTCGATGCATGAGCTGTTAAGCTGATTGTGCGATAATTCTCGCACTTGTCAGCTCTTGCCGTCTTCGGAATTGTGTGGATGATGCTTTTCCGAGAGTCAGATGGTATGTCGCCAGACTTATATATTCTACACACCAATGTGAATAGTCGTTTTGTTGCCACTTCCCCCAATGATTTTAGAAATTCTGATGGAATGTAATCTATCCCTTCTGCTTTATTTGACCGTAAGTCCTCCAAAGCTCTTTTAAATTCCGATTCTAATACTGTATCCCCTATCTCTTCTAAATCGACTCCTGCTTCTCACATCAGATAAATCTTCACCCTCATAGAGGCTTTCAATGTATTCTTTCCACCTATCTGCTCTCTCCTCTACATTTAACAGTGGAATTCCCGGTGCACTCTTAATGTTACCACCGTTGCTTTTAATGTCACCAAAGGTTGTTTTGACTTTCCTGTATGCTGAGTCTGTCCTTCCGACAATCATATCTTTTTCGATGTCTTCATATTTTTCCTGCAGCCATTTCGTCTTAGCTTCCGTGCACTTCCTATTTATTTCATTCCTCAGCGACTTGTATTTCTGTATTCCTGATTTTCCCAGAACATGTTTGTACTTCCTCCTTTCATCAATCAACTGAAGTATTTCTTCTGTTACCCATGGTTTCTTTGCAGCTATCTTCTTTGTACCTATGTTTTCCTTCCCAACTTCTGTGATAGCCCTTTTTAGAGATGTCCATTCCTCTTCAACTGTACTGCCTACTGCGCTATTCCTTACTGCTGTATCTATAGCGTTAGAGAACTTCAAACGTATCTCGCCATTCCTTAGTACTTCCGTATCCCACTTCTTTGCGTATTGATTCTTCCTGACTAATGTCTTGAACTTCAGCCTACTCTTCATCACTACTATATTGTGATCTGAGTCTATATCTGCTCCTGGGTACGCCTTACAATCCAGTAGCTGATTTCGGAATCTCTGTCTGACCATGATGTAATCTAATTGAAATCTTCCCGTATCTCCCGGCCTTTTCCAAGTATACCTCCTCCTCTTGTGATTCTTGAACAGGGTATTCGCTATTACTAGCTGAAACTTGTTACAGAACTCAATTAGTCTTTCTCCTCTTTCATTCCTTGTCCCAAGCCCATATTCTCCTGTAACCTTTTCTTCTACTCCTTCCCCTACAACTGCATTCCAGTCGCCCATGACTATTAGATTTTCGTCCCCCTTTACATACTGCATTGCCCTTTCAATATCCTCAGACACTTTCTCTATCTGTTCATCTTCAGCTTTCGACGTCGGCATGTGTACCTGAACTATCGTTGTCGGTGTTGGTCTGCTGTCGATTCTGATTAGAACAACTGGGTCACTGAACTGTTCACAGTAACGCACCCTCTGCCCTACCTTCCTATTCATAACGAATCCTGCACCTGTTATACCATTTTCTGCTGCTGTTGATATTACCCGATACTCATCTGACCAGAAATCCTTGTCTTCCTGCCACTTCACTTCACTGACCCCTACTATATCTAGATTGAGCCTTTGCATTTCCCTTTTCAGATTTTCTAGTTTCCCTACCACGTTCAAGCTTGTGACATTCCACGCCCCGACTCGTAGAACGTTATCCTTTCGTTGATTATTCAATCTTTTTCTCATGGTAACCTCACCCTTGGCAGTCCCCTCCAGGAGATCCGAATGGGGGATTATTCCGGAATCTTTTGACAATGGAGAGATCATCATGACACTTCTTCAATTACAGGCCACATGCCCTGTGGATACACGTTACGTGTCTTTAATGCAGTGGTTTCCATTGCCTTCTGCATCCTCATGTCGTTGATAATTGCTGATTCTTCCGCCTTTAGGGGCAATTTCCCACCCCTAGGACAAGACAGTGCCCTGAACCTCTATCCGCTCCTCCACCCTCTTTGACAAGGCCGTTGGCAGAATGAGGCTGACTTCTTATGCCGGAAGTCTTCGGCCGCCAATGCCTATCATAATCGCGTCAAATAATAAACTGCTCTTATAGTAACGTAAGTCACGTCCTTTGATTTTGCAGGAGGGGAAGGACTGAATAATTTATTTCAAGCAGTACGGTCATCACTTGTTCTCCAACACAGTCAGCACACACATCTTTGATATCGCAGTGCAGTCACCACGCGATCCTCACCACCCCCTGGCCAGCGCGCGGAGACACTGCCTACGCCTGTCACGTGAGGTGGCCGGCTACTAGCGGGGGGTGGGGGGCGAGCCCAGCGATCGCTCCCACATCGTAAACATAGGTTCGTATGAGCAGTTGCCAGCGGGCTCGTGCGCATGCGCAGAGCTGAATTCGCGTATGAGCAGTGCCTTCCTCCCGCTTCTGGCTACTTGGAGCGTGGCTTTTTGGTGTACGAGCAGTAGCAGCAAGTAGCCAGAAGCTACCCGGAAAAATTTTCCTGGCGCGCCCAAGCTGCCAGATTCGCGCATGCGTAGAGCAAGCTGAGTTATAGTGGGGGGTCCTTCCTCACGTGACCCGTGGCCGTGTCTTCGTTTACAGCTCCCACGTCAAATGAAAACAAAACAGATTTCTGTGGCCGGGAGCCATCAAGTGAATTAATATACATTCTCATAACCATGAAAGACCAAAATAAGTTAGTAGTTTCAATTTTCTGATTTTATATTATTTCCAGGTTATTAGTAATCAACCATTAATGTCTTAATTAAGCTATTTCTGTCTGTTTTATAGAGAAATTTGCTTGAGTTAATTTTTATTTTCCGCTGAGGCAGTTACTTTATTTGAAACGAAACGAAGTGTTTCATTCCGCGCTATTGGCTACTTTCAACCTCGTTCAATTTAAAGTGCAAATTTTCATTTTCTGGGATGAATGACGTTATACCATAATAAAGAACCAAATGTGAGAATACAATACTGGACCTCCAAGAAAATTTGTATCACGAGAACCACATGAAAAGCTGAATATCAGAAACTTCAGAGTCCATCTGGACATAGAAATGTGGAATTAGAGCGGAATGAAGCATTTAGTATGGTTTATGGAATTCCGATGCTGCTGGAGTAGTCTCTGATGTCCTGTTCTGATGACACTGTAAGATCTCTTAATGCTATATACATACGAACATACGTAATCATTGACTTGAAGCTAAGTAGGCAAATTTGGTCAGTGGTTTTGAACTAAATATTTTGTTTCAAATATAATGACAGCTGTAGCAGAATTTTATAGATCTGCCTTCTGTGAAAGTGTTTTTCGATCACAAGGCACTTGTCTCGTACTTCCTCTGGGCCTGAAGTTATTTCTTTATTTGTGTTTACGTCTTAAATTTATAGAATGCCATTCTATGCTAAATTATAGACTGGCAGCATACCATGTTTTATCGTTTTAACTCCCCACATGGCTTCATATTTATTCCTAGAGTAGAATATAAACTGTCAGTTGTACAGTTTCTTTGCCTCATAGACAACCATGTTAATTTTTTCACATTTTGAAATAGTTATGAAATTTATTGTCCTTTATTCCGGTGTAAGCTACACAAGAAACTCTCTCTTTTTTTGTTGCAAGTAATTTGTATTCCATCCTAGTAGCTTTTTGCAGTGATGTGCAGATGTAAACGTGTTGGAAATGCTACATAACAAAATTGCAGAGCACGAATTAAAAGAAAAAATCTGTCAAAAATTTTATGGTACTTCGAGCTGTGGAGTCTAATTTTGAAATGACTCAAAAGCCAAGAACTGCTTCCTTATTTGCATCCTTTATATGTGTGGGATATGATAAAACAATTGCTCTAAGTACAATTCAGTATATTCTCTCAACAACATGCCGCACGGGCGGCACGGCTACACATGGTCACGTGATGCCCCACCAAAAATACGACGAAAAGCGTATGAGCAGAGCAAGCACCAAGCACGGGCTGCCTACGTCATCGTAGCTGCGCATTCGCAGTACAGCCTGTTGTCTGGCGCATTCTGGTAACTGCTCAAACGGACCTCATGTTTACGCTGGACACGCTGGAACTTGTCGAGTTTGACGCCACAGCGGCCCCTTGACCGCTCACCACGTGTATTCGTCGCCTCCGCACGTTTCCCGTCAAAATTGTCTGCCTCTGAGCTGAATCAACGGTCGACCGTTCGCTGCCACACTTTTGGCGCCACGTTCAAACCTGTCGATGCCGACGGCTCACCATCCACCACGTGTCCCTGTGCGAGCGAGAACGCAGTGCTACACTTTTGGCGGCAAAGTTTGCTCGACAGTGCAATCCGCCATGACTATATAACAGGACGTTTGGACCGCACTAGAACGCCCGCCAGTTGACTTGCTCTAGCACGCGCGTAATAACTGTACAATCGCTGCGCCGCCGCCCCGATTTCGTCACACACCCTCCATACACGCGACGGACATAGCCTTGTGTAAATACCTGGAAAATGACTCTTTAGCCGGCCATTGGTAGCCGAGCGGTTCTAGGCGCTTTAGTCTGGAACTGCGCGACCACTACGGTCGCAGGTTGGAATCCTGCCTCGGGCATGGATGTGTGTGTCATATCCTTAGGTTGGTTAGGTTTAAGTAGTTCTAAGTTCTAGGGGACTGGTGATCTGAGATGTTAAGTCCCATAGTGCTGAGAGCCAATGACTCTTTATTTCAGACATTATGGTCATGCAGGTGCTGAAAGAAAGAGAGAAAGAAAGGGATGACCTTGCCCCCAGACCTGATGGATGAGTTATTGATAGTTGAATGATGCTGTGTGTTCGGATGTAGGAGTTTCTAAACGGCGGGGCGAGATTTTTTTTATGTGGAAATTTATGCAATCTATAAATAGTGATATTCGACCGCTAGTGACAACAGTTAAGAGCGGAAAAATAGGTACAAATCGAGCGCTGGCAGAATGTTGCGGCAATGGTAATAATATTTAATTGAAGATGGAGGTGGTAAATATGGACCAGGCTTTGAAAATTGTCGTATGTGCTTGATGCTCTGTATAAAAGTTTGACTCTTTAATTGCGTTTGGTATTTCTGGGTGTGTGTAAAATTAATTTTACTGTTGAAAGTGCGAGAAAGATGTGTTGATTGGTGTTTAGATAGAGCCTACGTTTGTAATTCGAAAGGAGGGGATGTGAATGGTAAATTGATTGATGGGCATGGTTTGTGGGGTGATATATGAGTGTCAAGATAGGGTTGAGGACGTTTGTGTATGTTGATGGTGGGACGGGTGTGAGGTTAGGTGTGGTTCAAAAATGGTTCAAATGGATCTGAGCACAATGGGACTGAACATCTGAGGTCATCAGTCCCCTAGAACTTAGAACTACTTAAACCTAACTAAGCTAAGGACATTACACACATCCATGCCCGAGGTAGGATTTGAGCCTGCGACGTAGCAGTCGCGCGGTTCCGGACTGCAGCGCCTAGAACCACGTGGCCACCGCGGTCGGCTTAGGCGTGGTGGGAGGTGTAAATTAGATCTTTTTTAAAAAAAATGTTGTAAAGTAAGAATAATATTGAGAAGGTTTTTAGATGGCTGGTTACGCGACGAGGCGAGAGCAGGGATCTATAGTTGCGTTTAGTTCAAGGGCCGTGTAATGTCGTGTGAGGAGCAATGCGCAGTGTGCTACAGGGCCATAGGAGGTAAAGACATGTGTTGCTATGATGTGTCTAGCGTACGGAGGCTGTGCTTTGGAATTATGGTACGTTGATATAAAGTTGACTTTCACCCGCGTTCGGTGGTCGCGGCTCGGGATCGCGGTCCTGGACGGATGTATGTGTGTGCTTTGACCGCTGACGAGTGCGTTGGTCGCGCCAACTCACGCTTGCGGAAGCCGAGCAGGGGCTGTGAGAGGTCTGAAATCAGACGGATGGGTGACTTCACCATCCTGTGGGCACGGTGCAGAGTGGGGGTACCTGCACACGTATGCTGAGTTATTTTGCGAGCGGATCTGCAGGCTCTGCTATGCGTTATTACGATAGTTTACGAGTACTGAGCGTATCTACACATCTGTGTGATGTATTATTTAGTAGCAGTTTGCTATAGTGTTTACTGAAATTATGATTGGGTGCATGTCTGCGGGCTGTGCAACATGGCCCAGGGCACATCTGGGATTGGTGTTTTGTGATGGCGTGAGAGCTACACGGTATGGTTAAATAAGTTGTTCGTAAAAAATAGTGTTCTCAATGATTACACGCGCCTGCAGCGCAGATCAGAGTGATTGGTTTTCCGTCACCATCACGGTTGCATGCGAGTAGTAAATTTTTATCCCGGCCACGTTAATCGAATGTGTCAACGAACTATGAGCTGTTCTGACAATAGACGTGAAGGCAGGTCCAGACCTGAGACGCCGGCGGTATACATGAGAAGAACAATGTAGCTTTCACATGTGTCGGCTGTCACGAGCGCTCGGAAGCTGAACTTGGCTGGTGACTCTGGAATCCCCTTCCCCGCCGACCACACGCGCCCACGGCCTGCCTTGGAGCGTAATCTAAGGCGCATAGGCGATATCAATTTCTCCGGTGATAGGTACGAATGCGACTGTGTTGAGGTCATGTTTGGGGGAGGCCGAGGAGAGACTTTTGGTCGGTTTGGCAGCTGGTGGTGTTTGGGCGCGTCTGTTGCACTATTTTGCGAGCATGTCAGTGCACTGTGCGGTGCTTCATTTGGAGAGTTTAAGAGTACAGAGCTCGTCTGCTGATATTGTGTACTGCATTATTTAAGAGCTGTTTGCTATTGTGTGGTGAAATTAGGAGTTGTTCGTGTTTGTGGCCTGTGTCAGATGACCACAGTGGGATCAGTACGGGTGTTTTGTGATAAATATACTCCACGACTAAATAAAAGGGCTCCAAATAAATACAGTGCAGCCCTTCCTTACTAGCCCAAGCAGCACAGCGCAGTCTGAGCTGTTTTTGCGCAATAACGGCAATCTGGTCAGAATGTGAGAGAGTAGACAAATAACTGGACAAGTTTATCTGTAGAGGAGTTACAGGTCTGGATTGGAATGAATATCTTGATGGGTGTGGTTGTGTTCCAAGTGTAGTGCACTACTGGAGTTCAGAAACTGCCTTATGTCAGCCTTGTATATCGAAACCTATGAGAAGTAAAAGCTTCAAAAATAAATGTCGCAAATAAATAAAGTACACTCGTTACTCCTTCCATCAGCGTATGCACTGAAATTATTTCCGAAAATTAGCAGTTGTTTGACTATTTGGAGGTAAATGTTGTACATTATTTACGAGCGGTTCGAATGTCTGTTGGCTGTGCTATGAGTTATTTTTAACTGTTTGCAATTAGCAACATTATAAATGAGTTATGTAGGAGTGTTTTGCAGGTCTGTATGATGTGGGACATGTAGTTGTGATACGTATACTCCATTCCTAAATAAAGTAAATTCGTTCCTCCATCCATGGACCTAGTACAGGGTGAGTCCGTTTACAAGAAACGTGTAGGAAGAGGTTGAGTGCTGCTGGCTTAGTTTCAAACAATTATCTTAGGTTGATGGCGGAAGCGCTAGTGAGCTTTGTTTACTGGCAGATTTCAAACATGGCGCTGGTTCCGAGGAGGAGGAGGAGGAGGAGGAGGAGGAGATGGCGGTCTGGTCCTCGAAAAGTAGTTGAAATTAGGGAGTTGGACACGTTTGCATATGTATATGAAATTGTAAATTCAGTTATTTAATATAGCGGGGTGGTGAGAGTGAATTAGCGAGCGTTCTCGCGACTAGCAAACGCACCATTATACGATCATGGTGGATTCCACTGTCGGTCAAACTCTGGCGCTAAACGTATCCCTTGTCCAGCACGCGATCGACAGGTTCCATCCTGTCCAGCAGTAAATGCTCACGGGCGCGAAAAGATGTTTACGTAGTCGGACCATGAGGCACCGCTCGCCGCCTACGTGGTGTGCATACGTGGGGGTGCGCGGGCACTGCTAGTGGCTTGATGTCGGCCGGCCAGGGAGCTGTCGATGGAGCGGGGTCAGCTGGCCGCGCGTATGTCAGCTGAGCTCTGGAGTTTCGCTGTGTGAGCATGGAGAAGTCAGTTGGGACACACCTGCATGACCGTAATGTCTGAAATAATCATTTTCCAGGTATTTACAGAAGGCTATGTCCGTCGCGTGTATGGAGGGTGTGTGACGTAAGCGGGGAGGCGGAGCAGCGATTGTACAGTTATTACGCGTGCGCGAGAGCAAGTCAATTAGCAGGCGTTGTAGTGCGGTCCAAACGTGCTGTTATATAGTCATGGCGGATTGCACCGTCGAGCAAACTTTGCCGCCAAAAGGGTACCTCTACGTTCTCACTCGCACTGGGACACAGTGAGCGGTCGGCATCGACAGGTTTGAACGTGGCGCCAAAAGTGTGGCAGCGAACGGTCGACCGTTGTGTGATTCAGCTCCGAGGCAGACAATTTTGGCGGGAAACGTGCGGAGGCGACGAATTCACGTGGTGAGCGGACAAGAGCCCGCTGTGACCTCAAACTCGACAAGTTCCAGCGTGTCCAGCGTAAACATGTTTACGACGTGGGAGCGATTGCTGGGCTCGCCCCCCGTGCTAGTCGCCGGCCGCCTCACGTGACAGGTGTAGGCAGTGTCTACGCACGCTGGCCAGGGAGTGGCGAGGATTTGAACTAATTCAGTTGGAGCGCGGACGTCATGGTGACTGCACTGCGATATCGAAGATGTGTGTGCTGACTATGTTGGAGAACAAGTGATGAACGTACTGCTTGAAATAAATTATTCAGTCCCTCCCCCCCCCCCCCCCCCCCCCCGCCTGCAAAATCAAAGGATGTGACTTACGTTACTATAAGAGCAGTTTATTATTTGACGCGATTATGATAGGCTACCAGTGAAAAAAGATAAGTGAGGGTGAAAGTTCATACCTGTGATCAATTATGGTGTTGGGATTTGAACTTGTGATAGATCTTTGTTATGGATGTAAGGAAAATGGCTTTCTCACCAAGAAAATCGGACACCTTGAATAAAACAATAAACGATAATAATAAACAGAATTACAGTTTTCGAGACAATACCGTGTTGGAATTTGGATTTGGCGCAATTTTGTAGTGGAGGTAGGCCTATGATAATGAATGATAATAATAAACAATAGTAAGGTTTTGCAGCCATTATCGTGTTGGAATTTGAATTTGGAGGGAATTTTCTAGTGCAGGTAGGTCAATAATAATAAATGACAATAAATGATAATGAATGTTAATAGATGATAATCAATAATAATAACAAGAAAACTACGGTCTTTGCATGTATAATCCTGTTGGAATTCAAACTTCCCACCACTTTTTCCTCTGGAGGCTTAGGTTAGTGGACATAGCGCAATTGGCCTATTTTTCCGTCAAAATTCAAAATTCACACCATTTTTTCTTGAGGTTAGGTTAGTGGACATAGCACAACTGGACTATTTTCCCGCCAAAAGCCGCCATCTTGGATGACGTCATTCGATGTTGCCAAGTCTACATGCCGCTATCTTGGATGACGTCATCGACGCCATCTTGAATAAATTTGGCAACAATGGAGAGTGGGGTGACACGAAGGTTGCCCTACTACTAACGTGTGGTTCTTTTCAATCATCACTCCTCTAGAGACGTATGGCACCTGATGCCGGAAGAGGGGCAAATGCTTTCGCATACTCTATGAAGATTCATATTTGTATCACGTCAGGTCCAGTGACCTTCTCTTTCTTGAGGGATTTCACTTTTTTTTCGTTTGTTTTGTCGCTCGTGCGACGATTTAGAGGAGGTACGACAGTGTGATCTTCTGTGAGACAGTTCTGGATAAATACGTTTAATATTTCGGCCTTTTCTGTGGATTCGTCTCTTTCAAAGCGAGTATGGTCACAGAGCATCTGACAGATGGCTTCGATCCGTTTACTAATTAAACATAAGACGAAAACTTCTTTGGGTTCTCTGCCAGGTAGGTATACAGAATTATACTTTCAGACACGTTGAGCGCTTCACGTATTGCTCTCCTTACATTAATTTTGGCTTAGTTTCGTTGTTGTTTGTCTCTGTGCAGTGAAACTCTATTTGATTTCGTAGCAGCTTCCGAACGCGGCTGTAGAAATATGACTCGTCTTTTCCATCCTTCATAACTTTGCTCGGAACGTACGTCTCTGAAATGCACTGTACAACGCTCTTCAACTTTGTCCATTGACATCCAACGTCGTTAGTGCTAGAGATGAACTTTTTATGCTGACAGTTAGGTAATCTGTAATATGTTTCTTGTCGCTCTTGTTAAGCAGAAAGATCGTCCTGCCGTTCTATGTCTTGTTATATACAGATTAATTCAATGATGCCATAACGGCCTTATGATAACGGACTTCCTGTGTGGAAAACTTTTGGTTTATCTGCCACCAGCATATCTAAGATGTTATCTTCACGATCCGCTTCCCTGATTAACTGCTCAAGGTAATTTTCGGATAACGTTCGGCTTGACAGATACCAACACACCACCACAATGTTGACGGGCATACTAACGGCCTGTAACACTTCCAATGATGTTACCGTACTTGTGTTTAACAGTGGTTGCTATCAGTGAATCAGATACCAGTCAGAAAACCGTCTCCCTTTAGCTGGTTGTATCAAGGTGATCGCACAATTTAGTCCGATCACTGTACAGCCAGTACGAATATGGAACAGCAGAATGATTGCACGAGTACACATAATATCTGATCGATCCACAGGTTATGCTGAATTTCGGTAATTATTTGCTAAGTACATTAATATGTTTGTCACAATGAAGTCACCGTTCTTAGTAATGAAATTTAGGTAGTTATCTGCAGTAAACGTTCCCAGTGTCTCCAACATTCACGTATTATACGGTTCTGCAACGATTGTGTAAAGGGGGGATGTATGACGGTGTTTCATTTATTTATAGTTGGAAAACATGAATAAAACAGATTTCTAAAGACGTAAAACACCTCCTTTTTTAGTACTGGAGAACCATATGTTTCCCGCTGTATGGTGGTGTGTACCCTTCAGGGTCATAATGGGTCAAATGGTTCAAATGGCTCTGAGCACTATGGGACTCAACATCTTAGGTCATAAGTCCCCTAGAACTTAGAACTACCTAAACCTAACTAACCTAAGGACACCACACACACCCATGCCCGAGGCAGGATTCGAACCTGCGACCGTAGCAGTCCCGCGGTTCCGGACTGCAGTGCCAGAACCGCTAGACCACCGCGGCCGGCATAATAATGTAGCCCTGAAAGATTGATATCTCGGAGCATGAGTACAAAAAAATGTGAAACACTGTGATACGCTCGCTAAACGGCTGAAGGCCTCCAAACAAGAAATCTTAAAAAACAACAAGGTAAATTTCAAGTGACTGAAGACATGCGGTATGTATATACATATCACAGATGGGCGGAAAGCTTCAAGGCAAAAGTGGATAGAACAAACATATACAAGGTGCAATAAAAACGCCTGAAGGCCACAATTAAATTTCAAAATTTTAAAATGTATTACCATAATCTTTTACGGCAGAAGGCCGCAATGCTTTTGCTTAAGAGGAAATTTTGAGAATAAGGCTTTAAGCGGCTGAAGGCCCACAATTGATTTACATAAATTGATTTACATAAAACACAATTTTTATCTTTTAAGCATTTGCTATAATAGATTACCAACAGATCATTAAACACCCATGAAAAGCACAGTACAGACAACGGCACTCGGACGCCTCCAGGGGGGGGGGGGGGGGGGGTCTGCCCTCAAAACATTAACGTTCACTTAGGTGAGACAGGTGGTGAGCCCAACTACACTTGATCCGTCGGTAACCCAACCAAGAGACAGTTACAGACCGACAGACCAAACGACTTGCCTGCCACCAATCGGTACATAAAAACTCAAAGACCAAACTGTAACGGACGTGATTATCCACAATGAAATATGTATTAAGCTGTCAAAATTACACACCATGTTGGACAGCGACAACAGGTGAGGAAAGGACGCTGCCCGAAATTACTTTAGTGGCCGGGGCAGGTAACCAGAACATTAACGGCCACAAGGCAGAAAATTGCGCTGGTGCACTTGAATTGTAGTGAACCAATATAGTTAATTCCTCCGCACGGCGGCTCGATTTCACCACTGTTGCTCACAGGAAAAGCTCCCTAACAGCGAACCACCGAAACGAACGACACAACATCAACGGACGTTGCTTGGGTATTTAACACACCACTCAACTTTGACGTCCTGGGTCGGTGAGCCACGAATCTTGTAGCGATCGGACAGCTCCACACACGCTCCGAGACTGCGCAGGGACCGCCAACGGACCCAGGAGACTGCACCACACGGAGATATTCTCCCTAGTCCGCACCAACCGAGCGACTGCCCGCCAGTACGCCGTCAACTTTTAAAACAAGTTGTCGGTGGAAATGACACCAACTACACACACAGTTTGACAAACACTTGCACGAAGACTTGAACGACACTAAGTAGTGGCTGTGCAATCACGAAGACAAATTGGGAGTTGATAGACACACACACAGCCAATCCGTAAGCGATCGCTGAGCCAATTCACGTCGTCCAGTAGGACGAGCGATCGACGATCCACGAAGACCGTGCCCGGCTCTAGTAGTGTGTGGCGGGCACAGTCGGGCGAGCTATGGACATCCAGGCCTCACTGCTGCTCCAACTCATTAAACTAGTGTCGCGTTCCAACTCCACGACTGGCAGGTCTGAACCGCCCTCCTGGCACGTTCCAATTGACTCACGACAGACGACATCCGGGAAGTAATAGCAGTGCAGCAAAGATAACACGTGGAGGCTATATCGATAGGCGCTGCTGCTGCCGCTGATGGGCAGACAAAGCAGCAACTCCGTGACAACAGAAATTGAAACTAACATAACGAGGTGGCAACACGTAAAAAAAAAACAGGATGTAAAATAAGACATAGCACGATCGTGAGCCACGCACAGCTCACACTGCAACCAACGGGACATACTGTAGCGATCAATTTTTGTGTTTTTGTGTGTAGTATTTGTATGTTCATAATTGTACTGTAAGCAATACAACCCTAAAATCACATAAGGCTACCTACAACACATTCGCTACAACCTACATTACATTCAGCCTCTGATGACATGAGATCAGTACGTTTGAACCCTGTCGACTCATGGGATAAGTTATTGTAAATATTCTCAAATAGAGGAACATACTGCATCTACTTAATATGCTGTTTCGGTGAGTAAGTTCTTACAAAGCGGTTCAATTCGCGAAAGATTCTTTCAACTGGGTTCGTTCTGGGGTTAAACAGGATATCAAAATGTGTTTAACACCTTGTTCCCTGAATGAGATTTTCACTCCGCAGCGGAGTGTGCGCTGATATGAAACTAGCTGGCAGATTAAAACTGTGTGCCGGGCCGAGACTCGAATCTTGACCTTTGCCTTTCACTGGCAAGTGCTCTACCAACTGAGCTACCCAAGCACGACTCACGCCCCGTCCTCACAGCTTTACTTCTGCCAGTACCTCGTATCCTACCTTCCAAACTTTACAGAAGCTCTCCTGCGATCCTTGCAGAACTAGCACTCCTGAAAGAAATTATATTGTGGAGGCATGGCTTAGCCACAGCCTGGGGGATGTTTCCAGAATGAGATTTTCACTGCGCCAGGAAGTTTCATATCAGCGCACACTCCGCTGCAGAGTGAAAATCTTACTCTGGAAAGTCTCCGCAACATCCTTTCTTTCAGGAGTGCTAGTTCTGCAAGGTTCGCAGGAGAGCTTCTGTAAAGTTTGGAAAGTAGGAGACGAGGTACTGGCAGAAGTAAAGCTGTGAGGACGGGGCGTGAGTCGTGCTTGGGTAGCTCAGTTGGTAGAGCACTTGCCCGCGAAAGGCAAAGGTCCCGAGTTAGTCTCTGCCCGGCACACAGTTTTAATCTGCCAGGAAGTTTCACCTTGTTCCCTTATAAAGGTCTTCCAATTATTGCTTTTGAGGTAAGCAGCATTGTCTGTTAAGAATGTCACTGGTTTCCTCTCTTTTGCGATGTAGTCACTTACTAATTTTCTTAAAATGGAAGTGGACGTAGAATTTCTGGTAGGGTACAGTTTTATGTACTTGGTTAATACATCGTAAATAGCTACAAAGTACTTCGTGCCCCTAGCGGTTGATAACAGTCCCGTCATATCGACAGCTGTTAATTGTAGTGGCATGTAGTTCACTAAATGTACTACAGTTTGTTGACTGTACCCTTTGACAAATCAGATATGTTCTCATTAACTTCCTAACACGTTCATGCAAAACTGGGAAAATAACAACAAGTAGCTATTTTAGTTGCACATTTTTTACGGCAAAATGATATTGTGAAGTGTGTACCAAACTCTAAAAGATTTTTGTGCTGCAACACATGTTAAACACACTTATCAGCTTCTTAGGAAAGCTGATCCAGTTGCTGTAGAGACCTTTGTAAACCTTATCAAGGAACAAGAGTGGCAAGATGTTTTTAGTGCTGATACAGTAGACGATAAATATGCTTTCCTCAAGACTTTTCTCGTGCTATTTGAAAGTTGCTTTCCGTTAGAACGTTCAAAACAGGGTACTAGCACAAACAGGCAGCCTGGGTGGCTGACTAGAGGGGATAAGAATATCCTGTAGAACAAAGTGGTAATTATATCAAAACATTAGAAACAGTGAAAATCTAAATGCAGCAGCCCATTACAAACAGTATTGTAAGGTGCTTAAAAAAGGTATTAGGAAAAAAAAAGTATGTGGTATGCAGATAGAATAGCTAAGTCTCAGGATAAAATTAAAACCATATGGTCAGTCATAAAGGAAGTGGCTGGTTAGCAGAGACAGGTCGAGGATATAGAATCAGTGTGTAATGGGAATGTCCGTGTTACTGATAAGTTGCATATATTACAGTATTTAATAATCACCTTCTGAATATAGCAGGTGAACTAAATAGAAACCTAGTCCCAACAGGGACTCATATAGCGCTCGTAGAAAAAAGTGCTCAGAGACAGCTCCTCCATGATACTGACAAGAGGAAGAATGAGTTAATAATGAAATCACTGAAGACCAAGAACTCTCATGGATATGATGGGGTATCTAGCAGAATACTGAAGTATTTTTCTATGTATGTTAGCCCAGTACTTAGCCATATCTGTAACTTTTCCTTTAGGAGTGGTCGGTTTCCTGACCGATTAAAGTACTCGGTAGTGAAGCCACTTTATAAAAAGGGAGACAGGGATAATGTTGACAATTATAGACCTATTTCTATGACATCGGTGTTTACTAAAGTTATCGAGAGTGTTGTATATACAAGGTTACTGGAGCACAATTCAAATAATTTGCTGTCAAATGTACAGTTTGGTTTTAGAAATGGCTTAACAACTGAAAATGCTATATTCTCTTTTCTCTGTGAGGTTTCGGACGGATTAAATAAAAGGTTACTAACGTTAGGTGTTTTCTTTGATTTAACGAAGGCTTTTGACTGTGTTGACCACAAAATATTACTGCAGAAGTTGGACCATTATGGAGTAAGGGGAGTAGCTTACAATTGGTTCGCCTCTTACTTTAAGAACAGAAAGCAGAAGGTAATTCTCCGCAATATTGAGAGTGGTAGTGATGTTCAGTCCCAATGGGGCACTGTTAAGTGGGGCGTTCCCCAAGGGTTGGTGCTGGGGCCACTGCTGTTTCTTATTTATATAAATGATATGGCTTATAGTATTACAGGTGATTCAAAAATATTTCTGTTTGCTGATGACACCACCTTGGTAGTGAAGAATCTTGTGTGTGTTATTGAAACAGTATAAAATAATGTAGTTCATGAAATAAGTTTGTGGCTTGTGAAAAATAATTTGATGCTAAATCACAGTAAGACTCAGTTTTTACAGTTTCTAACTCACAATTCAACAACAACCGATATTTTGATCAGACAGATTGGGCATATTATAAGCAAGACGGAACAGTTCAAGTTCCTAGGTGTTCGGATAGATAGTAAGCTGTTGTGGAAAGCCCATGTTCAGGATCTTGTTCAGAAACTAAATGCTGCTTTATTTACCATTAGAAAAATATCTGAAATAAGTGACAGTTCAACACGAAAAGTAGTTTATTTCGCATATTTTCATACGCGTATGTCATATGGTATTATTTCTTTGGGGTAATTCTTCTGATTCAAAAACGGTATTTTTGGCTCAAAAACTGGCTGTTCGAGCTACATGTGGTGTAAGTTCGAGAACTTCTTGTCGACCCATATTCAATAGTCTGGGAATTCTGACATTCTTTAATGTCGTTTGTTGTTAGCAATATTAGCTTATTCCCAAGAGTTAGCAGCTTTCACTCAGTTAATACTAAGGAGAAATCAAATCTGCATGTGGAATGCACTTCCTTGACTCTTGTGCAGAAAGGAGTGCAGTATTCTGCTGTCTTCATCTTCAAAAAGCTACCACAAGAACTCAAAAATCTTAGCAGTAGCCCAAACACTTTTAAGTCCAAACTGAAGAGTTTCCTCATGGCTCAATCCTTCTATTCTGTCGAGGAGCTCCTGGAAGAGCTGAAAAATTAAGCAAATTTCAGTGTTACATTGTTGATTTTCTTTGTTTAAACTTACGAACTGTCGCCTGAATATGTTTCTTATATTTCATTTTATCTGTTTCTACTATCGTGTTACAATTTCATGTATTGACTCATTGCATGACCATGGAGAATTCTCCTTAATTTGGTCCCACGGAACAGTAAATCAATAAATAAATAAAAATAAATAACATAATCTATACTCTCTGCAGTGCTCTGTTTCAGGGTGGCACCTATGGAATAAATCATCATTCTGCAGCTTGTGTTGCTTCCTAATATCACTTTGTGGATTATTTCTAATAGACCTCTTACCTTCGTCCAGTAGGAATCTGCATCTTGTAGATTGCTCGACAAGTTCTGTGAATTTGGGCAGTCCTTGTGGCATCTGCCTCCACATTATCACTTCCTTTCACATATCTTATTTCAACGTCATAATTCTGCAAAGCTAATACCCACCGGATTAGCCTGGCATTTAACAAGCTGCTAGATGGACACAGAAGACCAGTACATGTTTACCATAAACATAGTAATAGCAGCCAATATTTCGAGTTCTGTTGCAGAACGTGGTCATTCGCAACTGGATAAGAGACGACTTGCAAACCCTAGAATTTTAACTTCAGTTTGTCCTGAGGTCTGATCGACTTGGAACAAACACCCTCCTAACCCACAGGTTGATGCATCTGTCGCTATATGAAAGTCTTTCGTCATTCCTGGATGATGTAGCAGTACAGAATTGACAAGAGCTTCTCGTATTTTATCGATGGCTGTCTTGCACTCCTCAGAGAAAAACCAAGTTGTATTCTTCCTTAGCAGGCTTAACGATACATCATTGTTCAGAATCTGTGCAAGCACAAAACGCCCGAAAATACGCTGACCTAAGAAAGCTTTTAACTGTTTCTTACTGCTTGCGTAAGGCAAATGCCATGTTGTATTAAGCTTACCCGGATCTGGCATTGTCCATAAAGGCGAGATAATGTGAACCAAATTTTAAGTTCATCATGACACACGCCTCAGCAAATCACTTAAGAACGCGATCTATGAGTTCTAAATGTTCTGGCCATGACCCTGCAGCTATAAGTAAGTTGTCAACATAGAGCACCACCTTATACAGCAAGTCCGAACCTATGACTGCATCTAAGACCGAAAATGATGATTCCAGCGCTCACATTGAGCCCGAAGGATAATACTCTAAATTACTAACTTTCGCCAGCAAAAATAAAGACAGTATACTTCCCGTACTCTGCTGCCAGTACAAAGCTTTTAAATCAAAGCTTGTTAAATACTGTAATCGAAATTTTTGTATCTACTCTTCCACATTTTCAAGTCGGATTAGCACTGTGTGATAGTCTTATTGACAACGTCCACATCAAGCAAGAGGCGTATGCTATCGTCACATTTGGGGACAGCGACTATTGGACTGCTATAGGGAAATAAGGAAGTCTATATTATCACCCATTTATCATACATTTTATCTCCTTAGACACTGCCCACTTTTTACTCCATGGTACCGAATAGGTAGCACAGCAATAGGTCTCATGAGGTCTGACCTGCATATCTTAAATGTATCCCTTAATTATCCCAGGTTTTTCGGAGAATGCCAATGCACAATGCTTCAGTAATTGAGCCAGTTGTTTCCGCCGTTTATCATCCAGATGGCTCGATTCAGTGACCTTTGGGTGGATGTTTTTTGTTTTGGAGTTGACCTCAGTTTCGCCGCTTTCAATTCTAGATGGGTAGTTTTCCCGAGTATAGTCACTGGCTGTGAGCAATAGTTTAGGTTTCATATAAGTTACCTTCAACCTTCTGCAATACTGTCCATGTAAAGCAGTTGTTTTTATCATCGTCAGCTCGACCTATCCTTCCTTCATTCATAAGTGAGCACATAGCTAGAGATAAGTCGAGCCTTGCGTCCCTGTCTCTCAAGGATTCCCATCCTAGGATACAGGGAACCACTAAATCTTTCACAATGAGGAATGAGCATTTTATCACTTCATTTCCCACTGGAATCATAGGCTGTACCTGACTCTGAATTCGCTGCTTATACCCACGTATGGCTCCTACAATTCTATAATTTTGAACTAGCAATGGTGGCAACTTACTCACCTGATTGATGCACTTGAAGAGGTCATAGTCCATAACAGATACACAGGCACCTGTATGAATTATTACATTCCCGGGTATGCCCTGAGTAGTACAGGAAAGGCAGCACAAGTGCAGTTTGTTAGTGCTGGTTGCCTACATCAGGGGCAAGTATACATTCAAGGGCAAACCTATTGTTCTGCTTTGACTGATTGGTCTTTAACCATTTGTTCTGCTAAGAGGATTAAGACTCCATAGGATAATCCACCCTTTTGACTGACAGGTCCTTAACCTACTGTCCCCCGTACCCTCCCCCCTCCTCTTCCCCCTCCACCTCCTCCTCCCTCCTTCCTCAGGGAACTTCCCTTGCTGATACAAACAGATTTTTGATATCAGTTTGATAGACTATTTAATTAAATCGATCAGTTAATTACATCCACCATCTAGAAAACTCCCACTTCCATCACCCAAACATTCTGTCATCATTATTCTGTACCATCCAACAGAAAAAATTGCGAACTATAAAAGCTCCACTGACTTCATCCAACACAGAACTCAATAAGATTTTTACTTCATCTCTCTCTTCCAGTATGTCGAAAACAAATACCGTCTGCATGATGGCATCAAGCATATGTGGTGATCCTATTAAATACATAGGTATTGATCCATTGGAGCTGGCAGCCAGTGATCGAAGTCGCTTGCACACACCACTTTAAAGTTTCATCGCTTGTACTGTAGGAGGACTATGTCCCTCAGACTATCACTTTCACGGGAGGGTCCCTATTTTGTTGTTTGATACATTGTTTTTTCTTCTTTAACACGCTTTGTACACTGCCACACATTTTGTTTTTTCTGCCACGACTTCGAGATCTGTGTCAGATCCTAAACTTTAATTGACACATTTTGATCCACTGACTCTCACAGAAAACTAGACGTCGCACAGTGTAAAACATGTTTCTCATGGACAACAACACAACACACACACTGGATGATTTTATATAAAAGACAGTCACAACATACGGAAACTGGAAGTGTTTTGTGGCGTTGTGCAGAGTTTCCAAACTGCTGTCCGAAGGTGATTAATGGCCTCTACATTTAAACTCACCTTTCACAGTGCCAGAATATATGAGTGTTCCATTTCGATTGATTGCTCATATTGAACTCATATACACGGTCACTGTTTTGGTGCTAGCCATCCCTGCAAGATATTGCCTCTTCACCAAGACTTTCTCCATCTCATACAAGCGATCTCAGTTAGTGATTAGTTGGTAATCAACAGTGTACCAGCGAACGGATGGGAAGGAAAAAGACACCGTCGATGTACTGCGATAAATACCACAGTTGATAGTGTGATCAATTTTAGGAGTTTTACCGTAATTTCAACACCAACCAATGACATGGCAGCGTACTCCCTAATTTCTGTATCAACGCTAAACCACCCCTCCTCTACTTTGTGAGTACCATTGCGAATGTAGACAGATGAATGTGCAGTACGTCCATTCATTGTTAATTTTCAAACAGACACATCAAAGTATACCAGACAGCGATCTACACATTTCTAGCACTTCGAGGGTAGTGCGTAATTTACGATCTTTCTGTATGTGGATGGGAGTCACAGGGCATTCTCGCATTCTTAGGAGGTACGTTCCGTCTATGCAACTAATTGAAGACAGTTTGTTTATTGCCATACATTTTTCGCTTCTTCTACTTGGGAAACCACTTCAGTGGTGATTAACATTATACGCTCCAACTGGTTGCTTTCTGGCGTTCTTTCACCCACAGTTGTCACATCTGTTATATCAGTTGCACTTTCCACTTTGTGATCGATATATGTCGATCAACATGTGACAACTGTGGGTGAAAGAACGCCAGAAAGCGGCCAGCCAAAGTATGGAAACTAGCGAATACATGTCCAGGAACGACATGCATGATTTATTATGAGCTTGTATATTTGTTTATGACGTATAGCTTTTTGGATAACAGTCATCATAGAAACACGGGTAATAGGAAATGTTCTAT
The DNA here is from genome assembly GCF_023864345.2 of Schistocerca serialis cubense. Lineage (NCBI taxonomy): Eukaryota > Metazoa > Arthropoda > Insecta > Orthoptera > Acrididae > Schistocerca > Schistocerca serialis. Next base: position 327,243,398 of record NC_064641.1, on the reverse strand, counting down.
ATGGACATCATACAACAGCAACATTAAGTTATCATGGGATTTATGAGAAAACCTGTCATTAACATTATACAAAATTAGCTTTCCACAGCTTAATTTTTCATCCATAAACCAGTACCAAAAAATTTCAGCGGTCTCTCTCTTATTTTGAGCCTTATACACCAACTGATTTCTCACTAATATACAATAAATACAAAATCGTCGTAAAATTTCTTCCACTCCATGATGCCACCTGTCCGCCTGGTACAGCAACTGCATATAGAGTATTTGAATTAAAAATAGCCTCGGTTGCTATTTATTCTTTTACTAACAAAGCCTGGGGCATCTTCAAAGTTTCTTAAAATTTCAAGATGATCTGAAGATGCCCCATGAAGGCGAAACGCGCTGTTTATAAAAGAATAAATTGAAACCGAGACAATTTTTAACTCAATTGTAAAACTGTCATGCAACTAGCATTGAACCAGAGTTCTAAAGCATGGTCATGTGATACCTGACATGCTTAGCTACCTCACCAATACCAGCATTGCCTCTGTTTCAATGAATAATAGGGAAATCAACATTGATCGGTTTCTGAGGATAATCACTCCTTTTCGAAGGCCCATCATAGCGGATGGCATCAGAATGAGATAGCTGGCACCTTAAGCTGCCTCAGCATTCAGTCCGTTCTCTGATCACCATCCCAGACACCCGTCCCACCCCTCCCTCCCCCCATGTAAGGAAATAGTTTTGTCTGTGAATTGTTTTTAAAGTGCCAGAATAAATGGGTAATATTTACGAACGAGGTAACATAATGTCAAAGAAAAACAAAATACGTCAGATTGTTACGAAAATCCAGGTATCAGAATCAAAATGACCTGTGATTTATTTAGACAAAGGGTGTATTCTAACATAATATAGTATTGTGTGAATAAATGCCAATTTTTGAACTAGTCGGGGAAGCAGAGTTTCTTGGTTTCAAAAATACAACTGAGCTTATAAGTTCCGGAACCCATTTCCTCTTGTAGTTAGGAGCCGAATTCTTTGAAAATCCTTTCTCAACCCACTCTTATGCCACTTGCACCAAATTGATGAGATTCATTTGTGCTTTTACTGCCCTTGAGATCTTCATTGTAATTCTGGTCAGAGCCCCCATTAGGTTACAGGTGAACCAAGATTTCTAAACAAGGTGCTGCTCCTCGATCACTCCTCCTCTGTAATGATTTGTGACAGGCAAAGCCTGGGTCTTTGAAGTGTCTAGAAGGACCAAAGGAAGACTGATCTAGCATGCAGGTTAATGCAGAATATATACAAGAAAAGAACAGTTAGGCACTACATAATGGCTTCTAAGGCAGAAGCACTTCACAGTTCAGAACATTTGCTACTGAATAAGAAAGGAGAAATAGATGAACCAGAAAAGAAGGAAAGAAAAACTTACAGGACGATTCTCAGACCGAAAAAAAGTATGTGTAGTACAGAGAACAAGAGTATAAACGAAGATCTATAATAGCAGGCTGATAAGTTCACAGTTATTATACGCAAGACATGGCTGAAATTTTATGGGCACCAGTTCAGAATGAGTGAGTGCAGACTGACATAGAAAATTTAAAACTACACAACCATAAATCAGGTTGAGGAAATAAGAGGGGATAGTGAAGAAGTTGGGATACCCACTAGGGTAGCCGAGAGCGCTAATGCGCCGCTTCCTGGACTTTGGTAGGCGCGCCGGCCCCAGATGGAAAGAGCCCAGTAGATTAACGACGAGGGCCGGTTGGCTGGCCAGCCTGGATGTGTTTTTAGGCAGTTTTCCCCATCCGACTAGGTTTATACTGGGCTGATCCCCACATTCCACCTCAGTTACACGATTTGCAGACATTTGATGTTCAAATGTACGTGAATTCCTAAGGGACCAAACTGCTTAGGTTCTCGGTCCCTAGACTTACACACTACTTAACCTAACTTAAACTAACTTATGCTAAAAACAACACATACAAATGTGTGTGTGAAATCTTATGGGACTTAACTGCTAAGGTCATCAGTCCCTAAGCTTACACACTACTTAACCTAAATGATCCTAAGGACAAACACACACACTTATGCCTGTGGGAGGACTCGAACCTCCAGTGGAGCGGGGCAGACATTTTAAGAAGTTTCCATGGCTTACACTATTACACTAGACGCAGACAGCTGGGGTACTCCAGTAATTCCGTCTCCGGGGGGGGGGGGGGGGGGGGGGTGTTCACGATGGCGGCAGGAAGGGGCATCCGGCCACCCTCTGCAACTGACACTGCCAAATCAATAGTAACACAGCCGACCCCGCGTGACGCGGATCAAAGACCCCAAGAAAGAAATTCAAGAAGTTGGGATCCATCACAGGGTCTTAGCAAAACCAGTTGTAAATCCTAGGTATTTAATTGAATTTACGGCCTTTACATTTGACTGATTTATTGTGTTACCGAAGTTTACCGGATTCCTTTTAGCACTCATATGAATGACCAAACACTTTTGGTTATTTATAGTCAATTGCCAATTTTCGCACCGTACAGATATCTTTTGTAAATAGTGTTGCAACTTGTTTTGATCTTCTGATGACTTTACTAGTCGATAAACAACAGCATGATCTGCAAACAACCTAAGAAGGCTGCTCAGATTATCTCCTAGATCGTTAATACAGGTAAGGAACAGCAAAGGGCTTACAACACTACCTTGGGGAACGCCAGAAATCACTTCTGTTTTACTCAATGTCTTCCCGTCAATTACTGCGAATTGTGAAGACTCTGACAGGAAATCACTAACCCACTCACATAACTAAGACAACATTCCATAAGCACGCAATTTCACTAGAAGCCACTTGTGTCGTACAGTGTCAAAAGCCTTCTGGAAATACAGAATCGATTTGAAATCCCTTATCATTATCACTCAACACTACTTGCGAGTAAAGAGCTAGATGTGTTTCGCAAGAACGATGTTTTCTAAATCCGTGTTGACTGTGTGTCAATAGACCGTTTTCTTCGAAGTAATTCATAATGTTCGAACACAATATATGTTCCAGAATCCTGCTGCACATCGACGATACTGATATGCGCCTGTAATTTTGTGGATTACTACTACTACTACCACCTTTCTTGAATATTGGTGTGACCTGTGCACCTTTCCAGCCTTGGTAACGAATCTTTCGTCGAGCGAACGGTTGTATATGATTGTTAAATATGAAGCTATTGCATCGGCAAACCCTGAAAGGAACCTAATTGGTATACAGTAGGGAACAGAAAACTTGCTTTTATTAAGTGATTGAGGTTGTTTCACTACCCCGAGGATATCTACTTCTACGTTACTCCTGTAGGCAGCTGTTATTGATTCGAAGTCTGGAATATTTTCTTTGCCTTATTTTGTGAAGGCATTTCGGAAGGTTGTATTTAGTAACTCTGCTTTGGCAGCACTGACTTCTATAGCATCTCCATTGCTATTGCGCAGAGAAGGCATTGATTGTGTCTTTCCGTTAGCATGTGTGACAATGTGTCATGACTTCTACAGAAAGCACGAGGAGTTTTATAGTCTATTAATTCAGTTATCTCAACAAGACGTTTCTATAATTTGAGAATGTGGCCTTAAGGCCATCAGACACAGCAGAATAAATTACACAAGGACATCAATTGAATTTTCATAGCTGTTAACTGCTTTATGTACTGTTATAGGAGCGTTAGTCTTAAAATTTACATGTTCCATTTTGGTCATGTTTGTGAATTACCACAAGACGTTGACAATATCATTTATACAGTCATGTTTAAATCACACGAGCAAGTTACTGTAGCAGCACCAGTAAATTTACCAGTTGCTGATTTCTGGTAAACTCTGGATTAAGCCTGGATAAGTGCTATATAGCTGTACGTCACACTCCACAAATTATCTGTAGCGTGATTACTTATTCTAACACTACATTTGTTAATATAGAAGTTTATCTTGGTCATTATTTTATTGTTTTTAATAGATGTGTTTCGAATTTATTTTAAGGGGCAGACTTAAAATACTGTGATACTATAAATGATTCATTCGTTTTCAGCGCTCTATATTTTCCAAAATGTTGTTTGTATAAATGTGACTGTTGGATGAATAGAACTGTAACCTCATCAAGTTTGTACTTTTGACCCTACAAATGTGCTATGAGAGCACCTCTTGCCACACCGCCCACGTCCAAAATGAAGTCAACTTCGTTTCACACCGTATGTGGGAACTTAATGTCACTGGTCATCACACAGCATTAATGCGTTCTCTGATCTGTTCCGGTGTTCTTGGCAGTGGAGATGCGTAAACACCGGCCTTAATATACCGTCAAATGAAAAAGGCACAAGGCACCATTCTAAGAGAACCATGGGTCAACGAAAGAGAGCCACATCATCTTCACCACTACGCCCAGTCCATCGATGTGGAAGTTCGCTGTTTCGGTAGCGACGAACATCGATGCTCAAATTGAGGGGTGCCTCGTGTTGTTGGAGAATGAAATTCTCGGAAGTAGCAGTGAGTTTTGGAGACAATCGCAACTAAAACATATCGAGCAGAGAGGTATCCGTCACAGTCTTCTGCAAAAAAAAAAAAACCCATACAACCTCGTCTACTATAATGCACTGAAAAAGTTAACCCTCGGTGAATATCGTTCAAACTCTGCAATTTATGAGGATTTTCAGTGCCCCCACACTCTTAGATTGTAGCGATCAGTTTGTGGTGGTAAGTTCCCACGGGACCAAACAGCTGAGGTCGTCGGTCCCTAGGCTTACACACAACTTAATCTAACTTAAACTAACTTACCCAAGCCCGAGGGAGGACTCGAACCTCCTACGGAGGGAGCCGCGTGAACCGTCACAAGGTCCCCCAGACCGTGCGGCTACCCCACGCGGCATAGCTATCAGTCTTTCCAGACAAATGAAAGGTTGCTTCGTCTCTGGAAATCAATTCCGATGAGAAATGTTAATCTCCAAGTGCTTCCTGCATTATAATGCAACACTGAGGACTTCAGGATACAGTGTACTTATAAATTCTATATTCTTTCCTGATTACATTGATATATGTACTATAGGGTTTCAAATGAAAAATGACCTACATATACCAAATTTTAAAGTTACGGTAATGTATGCCGCCACGCCCCCTTTATTATTTCGAAAAGAACTGTGAACGTTCTGTTTCCAGCGATTGTACGTATGATACATTGTACATGCTGGTAACAGTGCAGATTTCTAGTGTCTGTAAATGATTATCTTTGCTATTATATACTTTTGTTTCGCTGAAGCACTTTGTTTACATGTTACTGAATATTTGTTGCCCAAGTGATACATATATTTGTGTAAGTACATATCCTTTAGTGTGCAATAAATACGAACTATGCCACGCATCAAGAAATTCAATGCCGGTCGCTGTGGCCGAGGGGTTGTAGGCGCTTCAGTCTGGAACCACGCTGCTGCTATGGTCGCAGGTTCGAATCCTGCCTCGGACATGGATGTGTGTGATGTTCTTAGGTTATTTAGGTTTAAGTAGTTCTAAGTCTAGGGGACTGATAACCTCGGATGTTAAGTCCCATAGTACTTAGAGCCATTTGAACCATTTGAAGAAATTCAATAAAAGGAAAATCCGTGGCAACCAGTTCACAAACAAAGCAAGCCACACTGTTGAAGGTAACCTATGTATCAGTTCGTCAGGGAAGAAACTCACACATGCCGCCCCCCCCCCCCCCCCTCCCCCCCTGGTGATTCAAATTTTTGTGTTAACAATGACGCTGTTTGTAGTGGATGTTGTTGTTGCTGATGTGGGCATCTTATCTTCTTTGATAAAGGAAGTGGGTAGGTGTAAACAATGTGATGGTGTAGGCTGTCTAGAAATAACTGAACAACAAAGTAGCAGCAACGGTTTAGCGTCAAAATTAGTTGTTCTGTGTAGATCCTGCAATAAATCTACCTCGAAAATGACTTCGAACTTTGTGCATAATTCATATGATGTGAATTTGAAGTTAGTGTATGCAATGCGTGCAGGAGGAAAAGGAAAGAAGGCTGCTTAAGCGTTTTGTGGTTTGACGGACCTTCCTCCTCCCCCCAGTAGGTTCAGCAAGTACATAAAAATACTTTTAGGTGCCTTGACGGTTGCGTCTAAAGTATCTATGAAACGTGCAATAGAAGAAACTGTAAATATTAGTGGAATCAGGGATATTCTTGTTGCACTTGATGGAACACGGCAACGCCGAGGACATCGTTCCTTGAATGGTGTTGTAAGTGCTACTTCTCTGGAGAATGGAGAAGTTGTTGATGTTGAGTGCTTATCTAAGTACTGCCACACCCGTCATGGTAACGCTGAAGGACATATTGAACACCAGCGTTCTAAGAATTACGAGGATTACAATGGAGGTGTGAAGTGTGATGCAGCTCTAAAAATTTTACAGAGGTCGTTTATAACGTTAGATATTCGAAGTATCTAGGCGACAGGGACCCTAAGGCTTTCAATAAAATTAATGAGTTCAGTGTTTATGGTGATACCTTGGTAACAAAACTGGAGTGTTGTGGACATGTGCAAAAGAGGATGGGTGCTAGAGTGAGGAAGCTACGAAGAGAAATTAAAGGAAAATTGATATCTGATGGAAAATCTCTGTCTGGCCGAGGCAGATTGATAGAAACTGAAATAGACCTTCTTTAGAGTTATTATGGACTGGCCATTAGACGAAGTACACCTCTAAATGATGTTACAACAATGAGAAAAGCTGTGTGGGCCACCTACTTTCATAAGTTGTCCGCAGATGACCACCATGTTCACAGACTTTGCTCTAAATGGGCAGATTATTGGTGTGGTTACCAAAAAGCAAAAGAAAGTGGTCGGATACACATCATAAGCATTCTTTGCCTGACCCTGTTATGAATGAAATAAAACCAATTTTTCGAGACGTGAGTGACCCTCTTTTCCTCAGTAAATGTCTTCATGGGGGCACTCAGAATCAAATGAAAGTTTCAACCACTGCATGTGGAAAAGACGATCCAAGAATGTTTTTGTAGGACTAAATACATTAAAAGTTGGTACACTAGATGCAGTGATATGTTTCAATGATGAAGTGATAGGAAGGTTGTAAGTCCTGAGAAATTTAGGCATGAAATGTGGCTCTAATATCGAAGATCAATTGCTTGCGTGTGACAGACAACGGGTGCATGAAGCTGAAAGATTCGCTCTTCAAGTTACCAAAGAAGCAAGAAGTGCTAAAAGAAATGCAAAAGGGAAGCTTGAAGATGAAAAAATGCTGCAGGATGAAGACTATGCTTCAGAAATGTTCTGAGCCACAGTTTAATTGGACTTATATCTTCATTTACAATTTCCCACAAGTTGTATTTTTCAGAATTCAGGTACAAATATTTTCTGAAGTTTATGAAGCATTGCTCTAGTTTTTTTCTGTAACTTGCAATAGTCCATACTTATGGAGCAGACCTAAGCTTTATTGCAGAATTAACTAAATTACAGAAAAAAATAATATTTTTATCAGGAATAAATTTTAAAAATTAAATGTAAGATCTGATTTTTTTTACCTTTGTAATATACGTAATAGGTGGAATTAATTAGGTGTAGTACCGCAGCCATCATGTCATGTGTATCTGGTAAGATTTTGGTCTCCTTCAAACGTATAATATTGGATTAAATTGTACCTCAATTTGAGGAAGCATTTTGGAAAAAAATTTCATCAATTTCTTCGTAATTATTTTTAATAACCCAAGCAGGTTCAAAAATATTCAAAATACTTCTAATTTGTTTAGAATGTGTGCTGCATTACCTGATATCAACAAAAAATCTGTAAAACATACATTATAAACAGTGCCTGAAAAGAATGGGTGTTGAATTTTAGATAATATTGAGCCGGAAAGTAACCTGTGTCTTTAAAGAATTCCACTTTTAACTCTCACTTGTACAAAAAACCTTTATTCTTTATTGGTTTCGGTCTCTCTGACCATCATCCCAGGAAGAAAAGGCAGAAACGTCAGTTGGAAAAGCAATTCATGTTTCTCTTTTTTAGTTGTCCCTAACGTTACAATCAGTACACCTAGCCATCTGTTACATATCATGACCTTAAACAACTTCATATTGGTCTTACAATAATATCCGACCACGTGCAATGGAACTATGCATGACTGTTATACATATGATCATATGACGTCGATGATTTTTATAAACATCTAAGTTAGAGATGAATTATTTTTCCATATGATGTATTGCTTTTTCTTCCAGTGATGATGGTCTGGGAGACCTAAACCGGTAGAGAATAATGGTTTGTTTGCACAGCTGATGATTGAATAGGCAGTAGAAAGTCACTGGATATAATCTTCCGGTTTTAAATGATCTAAAGCAGCAGACGTTACAGTTTTCGTAGTAACCACCGTAGACAAATCTGTCACACATTTGTTGTTGTTGTCTTCAGTAGGAAGACGGGTTTGATGCAGCTGTCCAGGCTACTCCATTCTGTGCAAGCCTCTTCATCTCCGAATAACTATATGCAACTTACATCCTTCAGAATCTGCTTACTGTATTCATCTATTGGTCTCACTCTACGATTTTTACCCCCCACACTTCCTTGAATACTAAACTGCTGATCCCTTGATGTCTGAGACTGTGTCTTATCAAAAAGTCCCTTTTTCCAGTCAGGTTGTACCAAAAATTCATTTTCTCCCCAATTCAGTATCTGATCTTCGGCATTCTTCTGTAGCACCACATTTCGGAAGATTCTGTTCAACGCCCATGTTTCACTTCCATACATGGTTTCACTCCATAGAAATACTTTCGGTAAAGACTTCCTGGTACTTAAATCTACATTCGACGTTAGCAAATTTCTCATCTTCACAAACGCTTTTCTTCCCATTGCCAGTCTACATTTCATATCCTCTCTAAGTCGACCATCGTCAGTTACTTTCCTGAGCAAATAGAAAAATCTGTTTACTGCTTTAAGTGTCTCGTTTCCTAATCTAATTTCCCCAGCATCGCCTTACCTAATTCGACTACAATTGTTGATGTTCATCTTATATCCTACTTTCAAGACCTTGTTTATTCCGTTCAACTGCTTTTCTAAGGCGTTTACTGTCTGATAGAATTACAATGTCGTCGTCATACCTCTAAGTTTTTGTTCCTTGTCCCTGAACTTGAATTCCTACTTCAAATTTTTCTTTGGCTTCCTTCACCGCTCGCTCACTGGACAGATTGAATAACGTAGGGGATAGGCTACAACACTGTTTCCCCGGGGACTGAGTGCTCGTGTTGTCCCCACCATTTCATCGTCATCCTCATCATTCGTGTCAGTGCCTAGATTGAACTGTGAAAAAAATTGGACTGTGTAATAATTGGGACTATGTACGGGCGTTGATGACCGCGCAGTTGAGCGCCCACAAACCAAACATCATCATCAACTCTGTTTCATTCCCTTCTCAACCACTACCTTCCTTTCGTGTCCCTTGACTCCTACAAGTGCCACCTGGTTTCTGCACTAGTTGCAAATGGCCTTGCACTGCCTGTATTTTACCCTTGCTACGCTCAGAATTTTGAAGAGAGTATTCCAACCAACACTGTCAAAAGATTTCTCAAAGTCTTCTAAGAAAAGTCGTAGGGTCAGTATTTCCTCGCGAGCTACTACATTACTCCAGAATCCAAACTGGTCTTCCCCAAGGTCAGCTTGTACCAGTTTTTCCATTCTTCTGTAAAGATTTCCTGTCAGTCTTTTGCAACCATGACCTATTAAACTGATAGTTCGATAATAATCACACCTATCGGCACCTGCTTTCTTGGGATCTGGAACTATTTTTCTTCTTTAAGTCTGGGAGCACTTGGCCTGTCTCATATGTGCTGCTCACCAGGTGGAAGAATTTTGACAAAGCTGCCTTTCCCTAGGCTAACAGTTGTTGTAATGGAACTTGTTTCGACTTACGTCTTTCAGTGCTCTATCAAATTCTTCTCTCATTATCATACCATATGATCTTCATCTGCGTCCTCTTCCATTTCTATATCGGCCCTTTATCTACCCCTTCTAACTTTCAGCTTTCCCTTTATTCCTGAAGATTGGTTTTCCATCTGAACTCTTGATATTCATACAGGCCGTTCTCTTTTCCCCCAAAGGTCCCTTTAACTTTTCTGTAGGCGGTATTTGTCTTTCCCTTAATGATATGTGCTTCTAAGTCCTTGCATTTGTCCTCTAGACATTCCTGCTTAGCCATTTGGCAATTCCAGTCCATCTCGTTTTTTTAGACGGTTGTATACCCTTTCGACCGTTTCATTTACTGCATTTTTATATTTTCTCCTCTGGTTCTTTCAGTTTATCCAGGTCCCATTTCTTTTATTTCCTACCTATTTGCAATTTCTTCAGTTTTAATCTGGAGTTCATAACCGATAAATTGTGATCGGAGTCCAAATCTACCTCTGGAAATGTCTTACAATTTAAAACCCTGATCCGAAATCTCTGACTTACTATTATACAAGCAACCTGAAGCCTTCCGGTGTCTCCAGGTATCTACCACGTATACAGCCGTCTTTCGTGATTCTTAAATCAAGTATAAGCTATGATTAAATTATGCGCTGTCCAAAATTCTATCCGGCGGATTCCTCTTTCATTCCTTTCACCCAGTCCATATTTAGCTACATTTTTCCTCCTCTTCTTTTTCCTCCTCTTCTTTTTCCTCCTCTTCTTTTTCCTCCTCTTCTTTTTCCGACTATAGAGTTCCAGTCCCCTATGACTATTAAATTTTCGTCTCCCGTAACCATCTGAATGGTATCTTTTCTCATCACACATTTCTTCAACCTCTTCATCATCTGTGGAGCTACTTGGCATATAAACATGAGCTACAGTGTTGGTTGTGGGCTTCGTATCTCTCTTATCTACAACAATGCATTCACTATGCTGTTCATAGTAGCTTACCTGCGTTCCTACTTTCTTACTCGTTACTAAACCTACTCCTGCATTACCCCTGTTCGATTTTATATTTATAATGCTGTATTCACCTTTCCGGAAGTCCTCGTCGTCCTGTCACCGAACTTCACTAATTATCACTATGTCCAAATTCAGCCTATTCATTTACCTTTTAAAATTTTCTAACTTCCCCTCCCGATTGAGGGATCTCACATTCCACGCTACGACCCGTAGAACGTCAGTTTTGTTTCTGCTGATAACGACGTCGTTCTGAGTAGTCTCCGCCGGGAGATCCGAATAGGGTACTAGTTTACTTCTGGAATATTTTACCCAAGAGGTTTCCATCATCATTTAACCAAACAGTAGAGCTGTACGCCATCGGGAAAAATAATGGCTGCAATGTCCTTTGCTTTCCACACAGTACGCAGTGGCTTGTTCGGACCGTTAAATTTCTTGGACTGCATACGAAACCCTCTCCATGGTTGCCTCTGGAACATTTTATCGATTGGTACTTTTCAGTCTACAGAGAAAACCAGGGTCTCGAAATTGTCGGTACCAACGCACAATGCTCTTTTGAAGGCGGTTAGTTCCATAATTCCATTTGAATGCACTCTGCACTGTTGTGACATATAAACACCTCACATATTCCAGTACTTCGGAAAACACCGAACTTTGTAAACGAATGGCTCATTTATAGTATCTCTGTATGACTGTGATGTTCGTGTATGGTTTAAAAAAAAAAATGGTTCAAATGGCTCTGAGCACTATGGGACTTAACTTCTAAGGTCATCAGTCCCCTAGAACTTAGAACTACTTAAACCTAACTAACCTAAGGACATCACACACATCCATGCCCGAGGCAGGATTCGAACCTGCGACCGTAGCGGTCGCGCTGTTCCAGACTGTAGCGCCTAGAACCGCTCGGCCACTCCGGCCGGCGTGTATGGTTTCATTTGCAGTTTGTACAGGTAACGTTTTTGGCAAATAACAAGGACTGAACTTCCGATATTCATGTTCCAGAAAGATGTCAATAGTTTGTACTATTACAACTACATTCAGAAGATTATTAGATCGTTAGTAAATTTGTTCTACATCATAGCGCCTCCTGCTTAAGTTTGTTCTCTTTTTACAGAGTCCTGAACCCCCGAAAGCTTGGGAACACATCCGTGATGCCACAGCTCCTGGGCCTTCGTGTTCTCAGTTCTCATTAGATGGACTGAAGGGATCCGAAGACTGTCTGTACCTTAACGTATTCACGCCAGAGGTTTGTTGTGCTCACTACACACTTTTTTATAGGGGCAGAATGTGATAGGTCAACAGTACGTCTGCATATTGTGATTCTACTGCATTACCAGTATTCAGGTTTTACAATGCTTTGCACCTATTGCAACAACTGCTTCTCGTGTTTGGAGTTGAAGATATAACTCGTAACGTGTCTAAATTACTTAACCTAATCAATAAAATAGAACTCTGGGAAATTCGATTCATCAGCAACATCCAGTCTGTACGTTTTTTGGCACTAACTCAAAGCACATGGATCAATATGGCTCCCCAAAGCCTTCAGCGTTTGGAGGATTCCATACCACCATTTGTCGTCAACGTAATCTAGACGTCATAATGGCCAGAGGGGAAGCTACGACTACTAGATAGGTGTCTAGGTAGGGGTCTCTGATAGTGAGAATCCTTCACAAACATTTTTGAACAGCATCTCATCATGCACACCTCCATCGACATATTTTTGTTAAGCGTTTTCATCATACCTATTTTGAGTACAAACCACTATAGGCATTGGTCAACATCTGTTTTACAGAAAAAAATGTGTCCATGCATGAAACATAAAAGCTTCATATATGTACTAAAGCATTAGGAAGTTTCTAATACTGCTGAAACACCGCCTTTCTGAAGATTTTTTAATTTTAGTTACATTAATGAGTTTACCGACATTCACCGATACATTTTACGTCGTTTTTGACATCAGAATATGAAAACTCCTATATCAATAAAGGTATTTTTTATTTAGAGTGAACTGATAGCCTTGAGATATCGAAAGTAGACTGGCATGCGGTGATGCAGAGTTACAAATTAAAGCAAAATATTGTACTAAGGTGACAAAAAGTGATAGGATAGCGATATGCCCATATACAGACTTCGGTAGTATCGCGTACACAAGGTATAAAAGGCAGTGCTTTCGCAGACCTATCATTTGTTCTAAGGTAATTCTTGTGAAAAGGTTTCTTACGTGATGGTGGCCGCAAGATGTGATTTAACAGACTCTGAACGCGGAATAGTAGTTGGAGCGAGAAGCTTGGCTCTTTCCATTCCGAAAATCGTTAGTGAATTCAAGATTACAAGATCCACAAAGTTAACTGTGTGTCGAGAATACCAAATTTCAGGCATTACCTCTCACCGCGATCAATGCAATGGCCGAAGACCTTAACGACCGAGAGCAGCGGCATTTACTTAGGATTGTCAGTGCTAACAGACAAGCAACACTGCGAAATAACCGCAGAAATCGCTGCGGAACGTACGACGAACGTATCCGTTTGGACAGTGCGGCGAAATTTGGCGTTAATGGGCGATGAGTGTACCTGCGCTAACACTGCGACATCGCCTGTAGCAGCTCTCCTGGGCTCGTGAAAATATCGATTGGATCGTAGACGACTGAAAAACCGTGTCCTGGTTTCAGTTGGTGACAGCTGACGGTAGCATTCGAGTGTGGCGCAGAATCAGCGAAGCCATGTATAACAAGTTTTCAATAGGCAATGTGCAAGCTGTTAGTGGCTCCAAAGTGGTGTGGATCCCGTGGTACAACTGAACCGGTTGTTGACAGGAAGTGGTTACATTCGGGTACATGGAGACAATTTGCGGGCATTCATGGACTTCATTTTCCCAAACAACGACGGAATTTTTATGGATGACAGTGCACCATGTCACTGGACCACAATTGTTCGCGACTAGTTTGAAGAGCATTCTGCACAATTCGAGAGAATGACTTGTCCACCCAGAGCGCTCGACATGAAACCTGTCTAACATGTCTTTGACATTGGCCTCTCAATATGTATATTCCTTATTGTCGTTTCTTGTTACCAATATTAGTTTATTTCCAAGAATAAGCAGCTTTCACTCGGTTAATACTTGGCAGAAATCAAACCTCCATTTGGATCGGCCTTCCTTAACTCTTGTGCAGAAAGGTGTGCAGTATACTGCTGCATCCATTTTCAATAAGCTGCCACTCGAATTCAAAAATCTTAGCAGTAATCCACGCGCTTTCAAATCGAAACTGAAGAGTTTCCTCATGGGTCACTCCTTCTATTCTGTCGAGGAGTTCCTTGAAAAATTAAGCTGATTCTTATTGTATTGCTGATAGAGTTTACTTAAACTTATGGACTGACTTTTTTTCAGGTTCATGAACATTTGTTCTTATCTGTTATTACTTTTATGTTGTAAGTTCTTGTACTGACACGATCCATGACCTTGGAGATTTGCTCCTCAATTTGGTCCTATGGAACTTGACGTGTAAATAATATAAATAAAATCTATGTGGCGTAATCGAGGGGTCAGTTCGATCACAAAATCCTGCACCGGCTACACTTAGGAAACTGTGGACGGCTTTAGTGGCAGAGTGGCTGAGTACAGGGGACTTCCGACGACTTGTTGAGTCCATGCCACGTCGAGCTGCTGCACTACACTGGGCAAAAGGAGGTCCGACACGATATTAGAAGGTATCCCCCAACTTCTGTCAGTCAGCTTCTGTGCAGTGAGTATCGTCTACCAGTACCCATTAGATTAGAAGACAACACAAAATGTGATGCAACATCTCGAAGAGCTTACTAATCGATCATTGAATATGTAGGCTATCGGGCTCAACAAATTTAAAACCCTCTCTCCATACGCTTAGTCTACCGTTAGAAAAGTCGATGGGACGCGTGTAATTACAAGTATTATAAAATTTGAATATACAGCGGAGGAAAGCCTTAGAACTTGCAACATAGTAACCAGAAATACAATACGTTCGCCATCTAAAATAGGTAATGTTTAGATCGTAGCAGCGTAACAACGGAGTGTTACTATTTAAAGAGTTGACATGGAGGTTTGAACTGTATAGTAATCGAAAAACGGTGTAACGAGTATGGTACAGGGTGTTTCAAAAATGACCGGTATATTTGAAACGGCAATAAAAACTAAACGAGCAGCGATAGAAATACACCGTTTGTTGCAATACGCTTGGGACAACAGTACATTTTCAGGCAGACAAACTTTCGAAATTACAGTAGTTACAATTTTCAACAACAGATGGCGCTGCGGTCTGGGAAACTCTATAGTACGATATTTGCCACATATCCACCATGCGTAGCAATAATATGGTGTAGTCTCTGAATGAAATTACCCGAAACCTTTGACAACGTGTCTGGCGGAATGGCTTCACATGCAGATGAGATGTACTGCTTCAGCTGTTCAATTGTTTCTGGATTCTGGCGGTACACCTGGTCTTTCAAGTGTCCCCACAGAAAGAAGTCACAGGGGATCATGTCTGGCGAATAGGGAGGCCAATCCACGCCGCCTCCTGTATGTTTCGGATAGCCCAAAGCAATCACACGATCATCATTCAGGAAATTAAAGACGTCGGCCGTGCGATGTGGCCGGGCACCATCTTGCATAAACCACGAGGTGTTCGCAGTGTCGTCTAAGGCAGTTTGTACCGCCACAAATTCACGAAGAATGTCCAGATAGCGTGATGCAGTAATCGTTTCGGATCTGAAAAATGGGCCAATGATTCCTTTGGAAGAAATGGCGGCCCAGGCCAGTACTTTTTGAGGATGCAGGGACGATGGGACTGCAACATGGGGCTTTTCGGTTCCCCATATGCTCCAGTTCTGTTTATTGACGAAGCCGTCCAGGTAAAAATAAGCTTCGTCAGTAAACCAAATGCTGCCCACATGCATATCGCCGTCATCAATCCTGTGCACTATATCGTTAGCGAATGTCTCTCGTGCAGCAATGGTAGCGGCGCTGAGGGGTTGCCGCGTTTGAATTTTGTATGGATAGAGGTGTAAACTCTGGCGCATGAGACGATACGTGGACGTTGGCGTAATTTGGACAACAGCTGCAACACGGCAAACGGAAACCCGAGGCCGCTGTTGGATCACCTGCTGCACTAGCTGCGCGTTGCCCTCTGTGGTTGCCGTACGCGGTCGCCCTACCTTTCCAGCACATTCATCCGTCACGTTCCCAGTCCGTTGAAATTTTTCAAACAGATCCTTTATTGTATCGCTTTTCGGTCCTTTGGTTACATTAAACCTCCGTTGAAAACTTCGTCTTGTTGCAACAACACTGTGTTCTAGGCGGTGGAATTCCAACACCAGAAAAATCCTCTGTTCTAAAGAATAAACCATGTTGTCTACAGCACACTTGCACGTTGTGAACAGCACACGCTTACAGCAGAAAGACGACGTACAGAATGGCGCACCCACAGACTGCGTTGTCTTCTATATCTTTCACATCACTTGCAGCGCCATCTGTTGTTGAAAATTGTAACTACTGTAATTTCGAAAGTTTGTCCGCCTGCAAATGTACTGTTGTCCCAAGCATATTGCAACAAACGGTGTATTTCTATCGCTGCTCGTTTAGTTTTTATTGCCGTTTCAAATATACCGGTCATTTTTGAAACACCCTGTAAATACAAACATAATACTTGCTGATTCAGTTAGTGTAACTAAGATCGCGCTAATACACACTGCAGATCGTATACGCTAAATAACTTGTAACATGCTCTAATAGCAATGCCTGGCTCAGCGTGGTCACCAAATTAGTGCCTTTTCTAAATCTTAGGTAACATTCGATACACTGTACTAAGCTATTACGTTGAATACAGCTTGAGAGCAACGCGGATCTTTTTTACAGCTCTATAACCGAACCAAAATGTACACAATAAGTACATCAACCGGGGAGACGTATAGAAAACAATTTAATTTCAATTAATGTCATAGATACAATTACAATGAATTTTAGATTTAGAGGTCAGCACTTAAATGCAGCAAAATGTAGCTGTACTTTTTCAGAAGTTTTATTAGAACACAGTTTCAACACTTGCAAAAGTGTAATTCAAAACTAATAGTAACTGTTAAAATGGGAGATCATCAACCTCTACGAACGAAAAAGTGGGTTTCGTACCACCATCACGTTTTCTGCTGCATCAGCCCGGCTTTTGCGTCTCCATTTCCTGCGACACATTGCTTCCTTCTTAATGCCAGTGTACATTCTGCCGTCCATCACATCATACAGGATTTGAAATCTCTTCCTTCGTCGCCTCCTCTTTCCTTCCACATACTCTTCTAAGAACGTGTTTATAAGTCCTTTCTTCTCTTAATGTACATTCCAATCCAGTTTCGATTCCTTCTTTTTGTTACATCGAGTAATTGTGCTTGCTTTTCAACTCTTCTGAGAATTTTTTTATTTGCCACTCTGTCTATACAACTCATTATTTCCATCCTGCGCCATGTCCATATTTCAAAAGCCTGCCTCTTTGCTCTGCCTTTCTTCCTCAGTGTCCACCTTTCAGCACCACGCAGGAGGAGAGTCCATACAGAACGTTTTATTGGTGTTTTCCTCAAATCTTTCTCCATATTGCTGCAAAAATTGTTCTTTTCTTATAAAAAGACTCTTTCGCCATAGTAATTCCGGTTTCGATTTCTGTGATGATTTTCCAGTCACTTTCTGTTCTGCTTCGGAAGTATTGAAGCTTTGCACATATTCTAATACTTATCCGTTCAGCATTATCTTTACCTTTTTATTTCCTCCTGTTGCCGTTACTTTTGTTTTCTTTACACTGATTTTTATCCCATAAATTTTTGCTTTAGCTTCAATGGTATACACTGTATCCTGTAATACGTTTTCGGCAGTTTGTAGGAGTATCATGTCGTCTGCAAACGTCAAACACTATATTCTTCTTCCTCCCTTTTGTCATCTAGTGAGCAGTGGTCGGTCATATTTTCTAGGTACAGACTGAAAAGTGGAGAAGACAGACAGCAGCCTTACTCCTTTTCCTAGTCCTATTTAGTTGGTACTTTCTCCTCTCACTTTCACCGACATTTTTACATATAAATATGATGTTCGTCAGTCGTCTTAATTTCCAGTCCATCCTCTGATTCCTCATTATGTATTGAAGCTTATTTAAACCCACTTTACCGAAGGCCTTTTGCAGGTCTATAAAACACATTTATAAGTCTTCCCCTTTCAATGATGGTCTTTCCCTAAATTTTCGAAAGTCTTATTGCACCTCTTGTGCCTGTATTCAGACTACAACCTAATTGCTCTACAGCTAGATGCTCTCCATCATTTATAGAATAAAATCCGATTCAGCAATCAGTAATTTTTTATTTTATTGCCGGCCGCTGTGGCCGAGCGGTTCTAGTCGCTTCAGTCTAGAACCGCGCTGCTGCTACCGTCGCAGGTTCGAATCCTGCCTCGGGACGGGATTTGTGTGATGTCCTTAGGTTAGTTAGGTTTAAGTATAGGGGACTGATGACCTCAAATGTAAAGTCCCATAGTGCTTCGAGCAATTGGAATTTTTTTAGTTTATTCCACGACCGGCTTCAAAGAATAAAGATTCGTCTTAAGGTGCCACCAAATAATTATGGCAACATAAATTTGTGGTGGTCGGGTCAGTCAGTCATGGGGGTCAAACCCACGTCAAACAAACGCTTGGGAGCGCAGGACCGGAAACAGCAGGACCAGCAATCACAGCGCCCGCCTCGACAGCACTGTGCCTGTATTCTGTCAAAAAGCAAATTGTTCTCCAGCCAGTTTCTCCTCCACTATTCTTTTGTTAATGATCCTCAATGTAAACTTTACTGCATGTGAAATGAGGCTAATTATCCTCAGATGACTTCATTTAAGAATCTGAAATTTATTTCAAATATCGATGAAAGTTTCGCGGGAATACAAGAGCAATGACTTACTTTTTTTTACTCAACTGCAACTACTGATCAGATGCGTTCCGACACAGATGAACTGGCACCAGCTGGGCTGTCAATGGTATGCAGACGTGCCGAAGACAGCTGAGAAGCGCACCTAAGACGTGATAGCCATCTTTTCTGAAGCCCCAAAGTGGTGAGTGCCGACACCGTCGAGGATCAGGATAGCGACATTTGCCCCTTCATAGACCCACACCATAGGACCGCTACCACGCCACTGTCCTCTTGCGGTCAGTTCTTTCACTGGCGATCATCGTCGCCTCAGGACCGCCCAGTTTAATGCGCAAAAACGCTATTTTTATGGTCGTTTTTATATTTCGTTCTTGCCTTTGCCAGTGTCCTTTACAAAAAGACTGCAGTTTGATGCTTCGTACATAACTAAAGGTGAAATATTATTGTGAGAAGAATCAGTGTACAAATGAGAACAATTATTTGAAAAAAGGGGGAAAATATGTGATGCAAAGGGGCTAAATTACAAAACAGCTAGAAAAACATAACCCCGGATCCTAGGAGGAGCATTAAAATGTCACTTTATCTGAGAATAAATACAAACTCATAAGTCAGTGCTTTGCAAACTAAAAAAAAAGAATAAACAGTAAAAGCAATGATGGCCGGCATGGGTCGTACTGCCCGTGCCGTTGTGGTTTCAGATCACTGACCCTATAAAGGCGGTTTTGCAACTACAATATATCACAGTATATGAAACTGCATTTGGAAATGAAATCTTGGAGAACACGTCAAGTGCAGACGGTGGCCTGCATTTCGGTACAGTGTGGGACCCGGCATCGCGGCGGACGCGGCGGACGCGGGACGTAAATACCGCCTTGTTTTGCGGCGGGCTGAGAGCGACTGGGGTCACAGATGGCGTGCCGTTTATGTAACAACAAGGTCATCGACAAGCTGGCAGTCAGTTACTACTTGATTACGATCGGCTTGAGTTGCGAGATTATTTTGTTAATTCACATCGTCGTGAGGCTAAGCATTTTTATGTGTGGAAGTATGCACTTACTACCTGTGTAGGTTACAGGTTACAAAAGCAATCCAGTTAAAAGTAAGAGACCGTCATCTCCTATACCGAGTGCCTAACTTACTTCGCGTGTCTGTTACGAATTGTTTAGTCCAATTCGGTTAATAACTCTGCTTTCTCTGTAGCCTCTTGAAAATGCAAGTAACTTTTACTTTTGAAAGCGGTTTTTACCAAAGTGTAGCACAAGTGGAAAGTTATTTACGTAACTTGTCCTGCTGGGTAGCCACTAAATAATGTAAATCAGCCGTTCCAATATTGTCCATGTTGAGCACCTGAGGCAGTGGTTTTGAGGTAATCGTTATAAATGTATAACATTGACAGTGTACGATCGTGGTATCACGTAAAAACCAGAGGAGCCCCCAGCACCAGCCACTGGGAGAGCAAAAAAATCGGAGGATGACTTTAACATGAGCCGAAATCAGTCATAAAAAATAAATGTTATAGTGATCTTGAGTGTTGTCTTAACAAAATTACAGCATACAGCCACTAATATTGAGAACATAATCCACAGAACCGCATTTTGGGAGTAAATCTCCCGTCATCTTGCTAACTAAGTTAAGCCTACATAAAATACACATCAACAGTACTCAAGGCACAAAAACAAAATAATAGTTTTTGGTCTTGATGTCCTCGTTTTACTTTGCTAAGCCCCACTGTGTAGAATTTCCCTTAATTTTCCAAAACTGACTCTGGGCAGGCCACCTCTTTAAAATGTAATATTTAAATTTTTGTACACAAAGTCAAATGGATAACGCGAAAATTACAGCCCTAGGCATAGCTCTTTAAAGCGGGAATTTGCACCAAATTTCACTCTGACTGACGCTACCTGACTGGCACGGTATGTTGATAATGGTTCTCACCTGACTGCTAATGTCTTCCTGGCACAGATTAAAATATTCCAGTTAAAATAAGTGAAGGGGTCCAACAGAAATAATGACTGAATTCAATACTAAGGTTAGGCACACGAACATTTACGGGATTAACATGTAAAATGAATTAGTCAAGGACCTATAACAATTATATCTTTTCAAAATAGTATGGAGATAAAATGGAAAGTAGTCTCAGTCCCTAATCAGTTAAATTACTTCTTGCACTTTTTAGAATTTACTCCCTCCCGAAGTTCAACAATGACTGACAACTATTTAATCATGCGAACTGTCGATCAGAGCAGTGTCTGAAAGCTGGTGGCTAAAACTCAGAAGTTCACACATTCATTACCAGTGCAAAAGGAGATGAAACAGCCGATCGTCCTGGATTCCATAACTGTGAAATCTAATCGAACCATTCCGCCGCTGCTGCTATTTATGCTCACAGTGAGTGTGATTGTGCTGCTTCCAGTTGTGCACTGTAGTCCATTCACGAAGACGTAGTTGTCGGCGCCTTTCCAGCACTCCAAAATGTGGCAGCCTCTACCGCAATGCTATGCCAAGTCGATCAGGATACCACTGCATCCTAATCAGAATTCGATGCGGAAACACTTGCGTCCCACCCCTGATTTGCATCCCTCGCGGCGCTGACTTTTGCCGTGGCTATTCCCCGTCGCCAAAAGGTGCGAGTCGCAAATCGCAAATTTACGAACCTCTGTGATCTAATCACGATGATCCCCTTGAACAGAGAATCCCGTCAACAATAGCTCGTCTTATACAGCATTCAATGACATTCAATGAAAATCTCCCCAACTACCAACCAGCATTCATTTGAGCACGGCGTTCTGCTGTCACATGTCTTGACGCAAGCACGTCCTTCTGCGAAGCCTGGCAACTGGGTTTGACAAATGTAGAGAGGACCGCTATGAGGCTAGAGTTTGTTTTTCTGTGGCCTCGCTTTCTACAAGTGACAAATGTTTATCTTCAAAAGAAGTCAGAAAACATTCAGAGGGGCCCCCGACTGCGGCACACAATGCCGAACTGCCCCGGACTGGACATTAGCAGCAAGCTATCGTGTGGGAGGACAATGCTTGCCGCCCCTGTGGGTTCTGGGCCGACTTCACTTCCAAGAATCTTACGGCACCCAGGCCACGGTCTCATTCCACCGATCACCGATCTGCCTGGCCGAAGCATTTCTTGTTGTTCTGTCTCAAATCTAATGCGCTGCACATGCACGTGCCCCAGAAACATGCATAACCGATTAAAAACCGTCACAGACTTAATAAAGAGAGACATGCAAATAATACAGGGCACTCTACTTCCAGTCGCTATGGTTTATAATACCATTAACATTTTCATAATGATTTTCCCTGTTGTCAGACAGAATGATAAATATATCCTGATATTTGATAAAACTGGCATGCAAAATGCTTGCCGCATTTCAACTACAAAACATTAAAAAATTTAGAAACTTACTTTTAAAGTAAAATGAGGTCTTGATGACCAAACAGTTTGGAGGGTCAGTGGAGACAATTAGGTAAGTGAATTTTTATGGAACTCGAGAAAAAGTGTGTATAATGTTTGAACTGTGATTACATCAATAAATAAGAACATACAATATTTTTTACTTCACAAATTAACATCTTCGGTACATCGAAAGTGGAAACGGAGCTATTGGCATCCGGAGTGTTCCCAGAATGAAGCAATTTCCGAAAAAGCAGTCAAAAAATTTGTAACGGTAAAGAAACAGGTAATTCAAGACGAAGTAATTCCAAAATAACCCGTACTAAACGACTTTATAGTTCTAATAATACAGACACAATATTCATATGACGTATATCTGACTGTGGAGCAGCTGATTGAAG
This sequence comes from Schistocerca serialis cubense, assembly GCF_023864345.2. NCBI lineage: Eukaryota > Metazoa > Arthropoda > Insecta > Orthoptera > Acrididae > Schistocerca > Schistocerca serialis. Next base: position 327,220,794 of record NC_064641.1, on the reverse strand, counting down.
AACCTCGCAGCGACAGGATGGAAAAACTTAAGTCAGGATCTGTATGCACACATTAAAATGTTTTTCATCACCCCGGTTCCCAGAACTCCGACGGCCGGTGAGTTCCAGTCATTCCACCATTGAGGAGGTACACGCCTCGTGTTGTCTGTAGTTCAACCATGCCTAACCGGTCAATACCACGGTTCGATAGCGTCCGCATTTTTACTTTGTGCCAGGTAGGGCTCTCAACCAGAGAAGTGTCCAGGCGTCTCGGAGTGAACCGAAGCGATGTTGTTCGGACATGGGCGAGGTACAGAGACAGGAACTGTCGATAACATGCCTCGCTCAGGCCGCCCTAGGGCTACTACTGCAGTGGATGGCCGCTACCTACGGATTATGGCTCGGAGGCACGCTGACAGCAATGCCACCATGTTAAATAATGCTCTTCGTGCAGCCACAGGACATCGTGTTACGACTCAAACTGTACGCAATAGGCTGCATGATGCGCAACTTCACTCGCTACGTCCATGGCGACGTCCCTCTTCACAACCACGACACCGTGCAGCGCAGTACAGATGGGCTCAACGACATGCCGAATGGATCGCTCATGATTGGCATCACGTTCTCTTCACCGATGAGCGTCGCATATGCCTCCAACCAGACAATTGTCGGAGACGCGTTTGGAGGCAACTCCATCAGGCTGTCCAGCTAGCTCAGCAAGGTGGGGGTTCCCTGCTGTTTTGGGGTGGCATTATGTGGGGCCTACATACGCCACTGGCGATCATGGAAAGCGTCGTAACGGCTGTACGATACGTGAATGCCATCCTCAGACGAACAGTCCAACCATATCGGCAGCACAATGGCGAGGCATTCGTCTTCATGGACGACAATTCTTCCCCATCGTGGACATCTTGTGAATGACTTCCTTCAAAAAAACATCGCTCGACTAGAGTGGCCAGCATGTTCACCAGACATGAACCCTATCGGACATTCCTGGGATAAATTGAAAAGGGCAGTTTATGTACGACGTGATGCAACCACCACTCTCAGGGACCTACGCCGTTGAGGAGTGGGACAATCTGGAGCAACAGTGCTTTGATGAACTTGCGGGTAGTATGCCACGACGAACACAGGCATGCATCAATGCAAGAGGACGTGCTACTGTGTATTAGAGGTACCGGTGTGTACAGCAATCTGAACCAACACCTCTGAAGGTGTCGCTGCATGGTGGTACAAGATGCAATGTGTGGTTTTCATGAGCAGTAAAAAGGGCGGAAATGATGTATGTGTTTATCTCTATTCCAATTTTCTGTACAGGTTCTGGGACTCTCGGAATCGAAGTGATAAAACTTTTTTTGTTGTGTGTATTTTAGACTGGAATTTGGAAGAAGATCGAGAACGAAGAATGGAATTGTTAGTTGGATCTACTGGAAAAGTGCCCACAGCTCTTCAGGTATGTACTTTAGAGCCCAGACTTTCTTGCTTCGCATGGTCATTCCTGTCAGATCCCTAAATATTGACCATTACTCCTGAGACAACATGCATGGAGATCTTCAACGACGTCACCCAGGCAAGAGTGATGAAGTGGACAAGTAATGACGTCACTTCTTTTGCGCCCTTTTCTGCGCTGTATTTTCCCAGAAGGAGCCTCTGTAGAGATACATGTGTTCAGTCGGAATGGAGCTTTACCAATAACTCAGTTTCGAAAAAGTGACGTACCTGATTTTTTCCCATGTCCCTTAGTTTTATATGTTTTTACATTTTGTTATTGGGTGCCTTTAAAGTGCAGTTTATGCAGTATTAACTTAGACAGCCAGATGGTGGAAGCTTGACTCCCAGAACGCTTTACTGTGGATTATGTTCCCAATATTAGTGGTTGAATGATAAAATACTTGTAACGATAAATCAGTTGGCTAAATCGGTAGCTTATGTGGTTTCCTATCAATGGTTGTCTAAAATCACTTAAACTCTGTGCCCCACAATAAAAAAACGTCGTGTGACTAGGGCCTCCCGTCGGGTAGACCGTTCGGCGGGTGCAAGTATTCCGATTTGATGCCACTTCGGCGACATGCGCGTCGATGGGGATGAAATGATGATGATTAGGACAACACAACACCCAGTCCCTAAGCGGAGAAAATCAGGAATTGAACCCGGGGCCTTAGGATTGACATTCTGTCGCACTGACCACTCAGCTACTGGGGGCGGACTGTGCCCCATCAATTAAATTCCATAAATTCATATGCAACGATGGGTCTCATAGATTACAACAATAATGCTGGAAACTGACCATTCCAGGAGTTTGGTCCCTGGGTTCATTTGAGCTAAATGTATCATGTTCCATGTATTAATACATAAGAAGAAACATTAATTCAGAGTACGTAGCTTATTGGAAAACGCACTTCACAGAAATATCACAGTTTACAAGATCGACAATAACAAAGTGTTTAGCATGTTGTTTCATAGTTGCCAATTTGATTTTGGCAGACAATTACAATAAATGCATGAATTGCAAGTCACACGACCTTGCCCAATGACACTTCACGCTGAACTGCTGCTGGTATCTCTCAAAAATGTGTATGTAGACATGCATCTCCCCTCCAGATCATATGATGTGAGGTCACGAAGTATGTACCAAGTAGAAGTAAGTTGCCTGGTGGAAATAAGTATTTTCAATTTGTAATACATACAACAGAAAAAGAGATTCTCACTTACTAATTAAATCAAAGCGTACAGACAGCAACAATAGTACAGTCATCTATTCCATACACAAATCGTTCTGCCATCTTAGAAAAATAAAGTAAATTTAATGTTTACGAAGTCTGTAAAACGTCATGTAAATGTCTCACCGAAAAGAATTTGTTGTTCTGATTCCAAAACTGCTCTTAGATTTCAAGATGACAGTCGAATTTCCAAAGTTGTGGATAACAAAATATCAAGATTAAGACGTGTAAATATTGTGTCGCTACTAACTCACCTGGTGTATTTGAAACCAGCTGTAGGTGTAAAACATCATCTATTGTTCCCTAACATTAGTTTCGGCCTTCATGTTTGGACACATTGTTTAAAAGGATTTTGATATTGCACAGTGGATCCCTTTGTCCATTCGTGATAGAGTTTTCTAACTAGCCAAAAAGTAGGTCTCTAACGAAACCTATCGTGATCTTTAGTTGTTATATATCTCAATTTATTTTAGCAAAATACGGGTTAACGGATTTCTCTGGCTTTAAAATTCGAAGTACTGATTTCTTATAGGATCTGAAAATAAAATTCCAGAAGGTTTGTTTAACATCTAAGGGATTAGCATATAGTCAGCAATATTGTGTTGATGTTATAAGCATGCGTATTGCAAAAAGAGAACTTACTTAATATCAGGTTGGATTAGAATGAAAGAGTTTGTTTTAAGATGTTGCGATCATCTTTGCTCCTGTAATAGATAATCGATTACTTAAATTATGTGTCAAGCTACAGTATTAAATGAGTCTTTATGATTGTTTTATTCTTTCAGTTGAGGCCTAAGGAGCTCCTTCCAGTTATGGTATGGATTCACGGCGGTGGTTTCATGGAAGGTAGTGCCACAACCTATGAATATGGATATCTTATGGACTACGACGTAGTTGTTGTCGCTATTAACTATCGTCTTGGTCCGCTGGGTAAGAACTAGAATAGAATGAGTTTTCCATAACGACAATAATCAAATGATTGTCGCTGAACATTGTCATTTGAAGTAGTCACATATATCACTGGCATAGGCAAATGATGATATCGCCGGAAAGAGACACAGCAACCGTTGTAATTAATGTGCAGACAAACCGCCATAGGTGGAGTATTTTTTTACTTGTTCGACTAGTCCACCTCCTCAGACACAAGCATCTTGAAATATTCAGTGTCCTGGTGGTAACATGTTGCAGGTTTCAAGCACCACTCGCCAACATCGCCAACGCAAAGTGGCGCGAATTGCAGGTGCAGCTCAGAGGAACTGGTCGTAGCAAGGGAAAATAGAGAGGGAGAGAAACGCAAGGAGGAAAACCGCGATGACGAATGATAGACGTAAGATCAGTACACAAAATTCATAACCTATGCCAGTTTCTTCAAAGACGTTTATCTGCAATGGAAGAACAAGTAACAAATGTCGTTCGAAGTGGCTTTCACAGAAACAGATCATACCCTAACTAAATATACAGTACTTCAAGGAATAGCTAAGCAGAAAATTACCTAGAATATAAAGTATTAACTAACAATTTCACCGACTATTAGAATCATTTTAAAAGAGTGAGGTTAGTCTATGTGCAGCAGGCAATCAACAGAAATTTTAGATGGTGGCACAGTAATGGAGACATTCGGGGTCTTTGACAAAAATTGGTACACCCTGGCGCAGTATCTTTAATTTCGTTGTTCAGAACGCTGTTGATGTCTGACAGACGATATTACCCACACTGTTTAAAGTTGACGACACTACCTTAGATACAACGCTTTCTGCAAACTATGAAATGAGACATTCAAGTTGTTGAATGGCCCACAGTAGTGCAGTCTGAATCTCTCTAAGATAGTCAACAACTTCTGACATTCAAAGGAAGTTAGCTGCACCTTGCTAAGATCGTTTGTTATAAACAGATAATACAGTCGCGTACACCTTGGTTGAAACTTGACGTACACACCAAATGACGGTATCAGTGTAAAACTCCAAACATTTCGGACTTTGTGATATCTTTGCGAAGAACAAAAGGAAAATAATACTGCACTTTACAGTATAACGTTAGTAACAGTTTTGGTCTATGTACGTGAACGTAAAACACACGCACAACAACTGTAAGTAATATTAGAATGTGGCGTAGTCAGCGAAATAAATATATCAAATTTAAGGATATTTTATGTTACTGAGGAAATTAAAATATAGAGAAAACGGGAGAAACATATAGCACTAATTGTGCTAGAATACGAAAGACGCTACTCAACTACATGGCAAAATATGAAATAATGAGGTCTTTAAATGGATTTTTATGTAATTTATTGATAGTCAACATGAAATACTTGGTGAAGCTGAACTGGAACTCTCCTGAGGTTGGGATAATCCCGAAGTGATGCAATCCATTACTATTCAGAATCCTATAAGTAATGTGGAAACTGAATTAGGGGCATTAGGTGGGTAATATAGGGAGCTGTGCTGCATGTCCATAGTCGAGAATGCTTGTCTCTTTCCGAGCAGTCTGGAGTGTTACCAACGCACAAGAACGGTACACATGAAACTTTCTGGCAGATTAAAACGCTGTGCTACATTGGGACTCGAACCCAGAACATTTGTCTTTCGCGGGCAAGTGGTCACCCAACTGAGCTACTCACGCACGACTCCCGACCTCTCCTCACGGCACACAGTTTTTATCTGCCAGAAAGTTTCATGTCACCGCACATTCCGCTGCAGAGTCAAAAATTTATTCTGGAGACATTCTCCAGGCTGTGGCTAACCCATGTCTCCGCAATATCTTTTATCCAGTAGTGCTAGCCCTGCAAGTTTCGCAGGAGAACTTCTGTGAAGTTTGGAAGGCAGTACGTAAAGCTGCCGGAAATTAAGCTCTGAGCACGGATCGTGAGTAGTGGTGGTTATACAAAACTATGTTAGTGACCGCATACGGAGTGGGTCACCTTCCTCATCCGAGTCTTTTTTATTGCACTGTCACGTGTCCTTGGTACCATTGCAGGACTTATCGGCTTCTGTCGTATTAGGATCTACAGCATAGCATAGAGCCAAAACTTTCAGTATGTAAGACCATGTCGTTCCGTGAAAATGTTAGACCCCGTTCTTTGGTTGTTGTTCCGCTAAGGAGATTTGCTACAGATGTTTTGCTTAGTTCGGTCTGCAAACTGTCCCAGGTAACGAGCTTCTCCGCATGTCCTCGAACCATTTTTGGACTGTGCCGTGCAAGTAAAAGTACCCATTTACCCATCACATCACGTCGTCCCACCTATCGTATTTGATAACTCTGTCGAACGTTTTCCATTATTTAGCCGGGTCCTGACCAACGTCCAACACTGATGGGTGCTTGATATGCAGCTGAGTTGCTGTTGATTTGGAATCAGTTTTATTCCTGAACATACTGATCTAAAAATGTTGTAGTCTCCCGTTTGTTTTTCGGTTTCTGTCTGTGTAGGCATTGGATTTTAGGTTGCCTAATTACAGCCACTGTCATGCAGATGTTCTAAGTTCCCCAGGTCTCCACCAAAAAACATCACACCATGAAAAGCATGATCGTGCGGCATTATTCGTCAGGAGACATGCTTGTTATGGTTTGGTTGCCTGGTGCTTCTTTTTCCTGTTTGACGCTGCTTCGGCGACTTGTGCATCGATGAAGATGAGATGAAATAATTGGTACAACACCCCAGACCCCGTTCCTGAGCAAAGGAATTCTCCAAACGTGTCGGAAATTTAACCCAGAACCCCGCGATCTAGAGTCAATAACTCTAACGATTAGACCACGAGGTGCAAGGTGTCGCGTCATAATTACAACCTACTTCAAAGCCGGTAGCAGGGTCATCACTGAAGTACTTTACCAACGAAGGGTAGGCCTCAGACACGACCAGATGATTCGGCTCATGTTTGGAGACCTGCATAAAGCCAACCTCAGGACTGAAGACCACAACAACAATATTGGCAAGTTGATTTTGTACAACCTAGAATGAAAGAAGTATTCTGGGTCAATACCCCCTCGTTTTTGAGAAAACCACCCCTAAATTTCACGAAGCACAATCGATACAGAATTAACGGTATCGATAAATAATTGAAAACTGAGCATTTCTTATCACATGTGTGATCCGCAAACGTATACAATATCTTCCTATAAATCGAAGGAAGAAACTCTTACCGGTGCCACTTACACTGAGACGAAAGAAGTCATGGGATACCTCCTAAGATCGTGCCAGACCTCATTTTTCCCGGCGTAGTGCAGCAACACGACATGGGAGGATTGAACAAGTCGTTGCAAGTCCCAAGCAGAAATATTGAGCCATGCTGGCTCTATAGCCGTCCATAATTGAGAAAGTGTTGCCGGTGTATGATGATGTGCACGAACTGACCTGTCGGGTATGTACCACAAATGTTCGATGGGACTCATATGGGTCAATCTGCGTGACCAGATCAATCACTCGAACTGTCCAGAATGATCTTCAAACCAGTCGTGAACAATTGTGGCCCGGTGACACGGCATATTTTCATCTATAAAAGTTCCATCATTGTTCTGAAGCCCATGAACAAGTGAAAATGACCTCCATTTAGCCGAACATAACTTCCCGTCAATTATCGATACAGTTAAAGCAGAGGACCCCGTCCATTCCATGTTAACACAGCCCGCACCAATCTGGAGCCACTATCAGCTTGCAAAAAAATGGCTCTGAGCACTATGGGACTTAACATCTGTGGTCATCAGTCCCCTAGAACTTAGAACTACTTAAACCTAACTAACCTAAGGACATCACACACATCCATGCCCGAGGCAGGATTCGAACCTGCGACCGTAGCAGTCGCGCGGTTCCGGACTGAACGCCTTAACCGCGAGACCACCGCGGCCGGCTATCAGCTTGCACATTGACTGATTCACAACTTTGATCCATGGCTACGTTGGGTCAGCGCCACACTTCAAACTCTAAAATCAGCTCTTACCAACCGAAATCGGAAAGCATCTGACCAGGCCACGGTTTTCTAATAGTTTAGGGTCCAATCATATGGTCAGGAGCCTAGGACATGCACCGCAGGCGAAGTCGTGCAGTTATCAAAGGCACTGGCGTAGGTCGTCTGCTGCCGCAGACAATTAACGCAAAATTCCGCCGCACTGTCCTAACGGATACATTCGTCGTACGCCCCACGTAGATTTCCACGGCCATTTCACGCAGTGTTGCTTGACTGTTAGCTCTGACAACCCTATCAAAACTCCGCTGCTCTCGGTCTTAACTGAAGGTCGTCGGCCTCTGCGTTGTCCGTGGTAATGCCTGAAATTTGGTATTTTCGCCCACTCTTGACACTATGGATCTCTTAAAATGGAATTCCATAACGATATCCGATATGAGGTGTTCAATGTGTCTAGTTCCAAGTAGCATTCCGCGTTCAAAGTCTGTTAATTCCCGTTTTGGCGCCATAATGACGTCAGAAACCTTTTCGCGTGAATCACCTTCAGGTCCGCCTTTTACACCTTGTGTAGCGATACTACCGCCATCAGTATATGTGCATATCGCTGTCCCGTGGCTTTTTGTGAACTCGGTGTAGTTATCCACATGGTAAAACCTGTTAAACGAAATCGCCACGGGCGTTTCGGTCAAGGCTTCTGTCTGCAAAACAGAGAACCTGTGCTCGAGTTCACAATGCTTTATGCAGTTCATTTATTTTTAATTTATATTTTTTTGCCGCGTCGAAATTGGTAGGAATGGGAAGGTTAATAAGGTAAGTAAATGAATAATGAATAACAACGTGAGAGGTAAACAAATTAATCAAACGACTTGGTTTAGCGAATATTTAAAATTGTGAACCTCGTTGTAAGAAAGCAATTTTGTGTACATTGCTACGAGTATGAGCACTCAACGTACGTTAACGCATAAGTGAAGAAATGAACGATTGTTGGTTGGTTGGTTTTTGGGGGAGGAGACCAGACAGCGAGGTCATCGGTCTCATCGGATTAGGGGCGGATGGGGAAGGAAGTCGGCCGTGCCCTTTGAAAGGAACCATCCCGGCATTTGCCTGGAGCGATTTAGGGAAATCACGGAAAACCTAAATCAGGATGGCCGGACGCGGGATTGAACCGTCGTCCTCCCGAATGCGAGTCCAAAACGATTGTTGTAATTGTAGTATACATATGTAGTATAAGTAAAATAACGATTTCGAAAGGGGCAGTACTGTATCACAGCGTATGGAAAATTGGTGCCTAATGTTTTCCTGTGCTTATAAGAAACTAATAATTAATTTGGTCCTAGGGGTATAGAAGAGGTCAATCGTTTAAGTGACTTATGAAAAAATGTTTACGTCAGTTTCCATAAATCTAGGAAAGTGAAAAATTCAACTTCAAAACATATCTTGGAAACAGTTTAAAACCGAATGCCCCTGATAACATTTTTGACTGATATTGGATTCCTAAAGTGCATGAACAAATACCGTCACGTGTGACAGCATGTTAAGAGATGAAGAGAGTCAGTCGATCTGGTCAATTTTGAGCCGATTTCACGTCATGAATTTTAGGGGTGCTGTTTTCACAAACGGTGGGGTGTTGAAGCCAAAACTTGAGTATCTTAGAGTCTTTCATTTTATGTTACACTCAAGCGATGTGCCAAATATGTAGTGGCGGCTTGTTATCATCTACTAATGTGCTACAGCACCATGTAAAAATAGCACTAAAATTATGCTACTTCTCTTCGAGTGTGGAACGGAAATCACACCAAAATTATGCCGCTTCTCTTAAATTGGTTGCTGGTGTGCATATAAAACGGACGAAATTATGATTTTTAGCAGTCTCTCCGCCATAGCTAGAAACCAGTGTTGACTGCTGAAATGATGGTCAGCTACATTATGATCAACTCAGAGAAGGAGCGCAGCTGTTTTCTACTGCGAGTGCTCCTAAGCGATGTCATCCGTTGCGGCACCTATGACTGCTAAATTGCTCACGGCACCAGGTCAGTTTTGCATTGTGCACTGTGAGGAATTTTTGAGGAGACGTTGGTGTGACCTCTTCTAAAGAAGAGGTGCGACGGGCGGTGGATGAGTGGCTGCCCATAAGACCAAAAGAAATTTATTACAGAGGAATCAGTGCACTGTGTACGCGTTTGAGGAAGTGTGTTGAATGACAAGGAGACTATGTCGGAAAATGATACACTTGTGCTCCAGGGCTGCCAACTTGTGTTCAATAAAAATATTTAAGGTTTTCATTTGAAACCCTTGCGCATTATAGTGACTAGAACTGTATTCTAACACTAGTGCAACGAGAGGCACTAAGGGAGTTATTTCAATTATGCACACTTCTTTACATTTAACTGAACAATTTTTTGTGGAAACAATATACAACCAGAAACCTTGATGCAACGACGGAGAATGGCATGGGAATTCCACTTGGCGGTGTTCACGCCGCTACATTCTCGGATACTCTCGATATTATAGCTAAAAGTTTCAACGCCAACCTTAACAAGCACCGTATGACTGTACTCGTCCTTCGGAAAGTTTTCACATGTCATTAAAAAAGTACATCGTTCTGGTAAGGAAATACTTTTTAGTACTTCGTTTGATGTAAGAATTCGAATCAAGAACAACTGCCAACATGAGTCACTTAAAAGTAGATATCCTCGGTGTTGCGAAACAACTGAAACATTTACGAGAGGAAACGATTCCGCTCCAGATTGTATACCAATCAAGTTCCTTTCAGAGTATGTTGATACAACAATTCCTCACTTACCAATCATATTCAACTGCCGGCTCGCAAGATCAGTACCCAAAGACTGGACAGTTGAACAAGTCACACCAATACCCAAGAAGGTAAACAGGAATAATCTGCGGAATTACTGACCCATATTACTAATGTTTACTTGCTGTAGGATATTGGAACATATGCTGTGCTCAAAAAATTACGCATCACCTCGCAAAAAAAAGATTTGTTGACAAATAGCTAACTAGCTCTTTATTCTCAGAAGTAATGAGTGATATCGACAGGAGACGTCAAATTGATTCCACATTCCTTGATTTCCAGAAGTCTTTTGATAAAGGTGTAAGTAGGCTGTTTACGTTTTCTTATTGGTAACGCCACGTAGCGCTCTGTATGAAAATCACTGGCTGTGCTGTGTGCAGTCTGTGGCTAGTTTGCATTGTTGTCTGCCATTGTAGTGTTGGGCACCTGGATGTGAACAGCGCGTAGCGTTGCTCAGTTGGAGGTGAGCCGCCAGCAGTGGTGGATGTGGCGAGAGAAATGGCGGAGTTTGGAAATTTGTAAGACTGGGTGTCATGAACTGCTATATATATTATGACCTTTGAACACTATTAAGGTAAATACATTGTTTCTTCTCTATCAAAATCTTTCATTTGCTAACTATGCCTATCAGTAGTTAGTGCCTTCCGTAGTTGGAATCTTTTATTTAGCTGACAGTAGTGGCGCTCGCTGTATTGCAGTAGCTTGAGTAACGAAGATTTTTGTGGGGTAAGTGATTTGTGAAAGGTATAGGTTAATGTTAGTCAGGGCCATTCTTTTTTAGGGATTTCTGAAAGTCAGATTGCGTTGCGCTAAAAAATATTGTGTGTCAGTTTAAGCACAGTCATGTATAATTTTTCAAAAGGGGACGTTTCATATGGCGACCCTGCCACGATACCTCACTGGAATCTTCTGATTTTTTCTTGTAGTTTGTGTAATTAGTGTAGATTTTGTTTATCACTAGCACATAATTGTGCAACATTTCATTGTTGTACAGTAAAACAGGTGTGGCATGCATGTAGATTTGCACCAAGTATTCATTTTCAGTGCTATGTTAATGTGTTTTCTTATTTTGCTCTTCAAATTGTGCTTTTCTGTGTTGCCGTGTGAAATATTGTGACAATAATGGCGTGTGAAAAACGTAACACTAGGCTCCAAAGTAAACTGAGAAATAATAGTGATGACGAGCGTAGCTTATCAGCGCCGCCAAGTAATGAATTAACTAATGTTGAAAGTAGTAATTTGGTAATTGTACATAGGGAAATGGAGCGGGCTGCAAATAATGCTGTAGGCAGTGAAACAGTTCGTGAACAGGGAAGCATTATCGATCGATCAGTCGGCAAGAGCTCGCCTCAGGAATCCGAAATGACAGGACTCAATCTTGCAAATACTGTAGATTCAGGTTTTGCGTCCTCACCGTTTTCTCAAATAAGTCAAGACACATTTTCTGCTTGTCAAAATGTGAATGTTGCCGGTGCAAATTCTCTGCCGAAAAGCATAGAGGAACAGATTCCAGACACTAATACATTGTTATTGCAATTAATGCAACAAATGGAACAAAATCAGAGACAAACACAGCAAAAGCTTCAAAAGTTAGACGCAATGGAACAAAATCTTCGGAAGTTAGACACCACACTTGAACAAACACGTGAAGATTTAACTACTGAGTTGCATAACATTGAATTGAAAAGTCAAAAAGTCTGTAATGACGTAAAAACACAAATTTGTGAGCATTTTCAACCTATTTTTTCGCAGCATGAAAATGCATTACAGAATCACGAAGCAGCCATAAAAGAACTGCAAACTATTGTTCATGAAAATCATGAGACCTTGTGGGCTAAAATTGACTCAATTGTGAATTGTAGAGCAATAATGGAGGTGTCGATTTAGATGAGAGGATTAAATACAAAAAGAAATGCGTCTTCTTTGGCGCGCTATCATTTGCCGAAAATCGCGTTCTGTTATCTTGCTCCGTTCACGAAACAAAAGAGACGTAATATATCGTGCGACCAATCTTAGATATGAGATTCAGCACATGACATTACCAAAGTTCTACATCTTTATTTATGCCTTACAAATATGTTTTGTTGTTTAAGGCTTCCTGAGTACAGGCGATGAGGCTTCTCCGGGGAATTATGGCTTCAAGGACCAGGTGGCAGCGCTTAGGTGGGTTAAGGAGAACATCGAAGCATTCGGCGGCGATCCTGGCAGCGTCACCATTTTTGGAGAGAGCGCTGGCGGTGGAAGCACTCACTACCTCATGCTTTCTCCGCTGGCCAAAGGTAAGTCAGGCCCAGCATCTTTCTGCCTGTGTCCTAAGGAAAGCGTACAGGATTGTGTGATATTTAAAGTGACACCAAGCTTCAAGCCAAATTAATCTGGCAGCTACAAGTTCTGCCAAATACATTGCGCACATTGCGCTTTGATAAGGTTCAAAAATGTAATCTAGTATGACCTGCGCACATTGATATGATGCTACCTTGACATTGTAGTTAGTGTTACAACTTCCAGGAACTCATTATTGCCAGTCTCATCTGGCGAAATTCTCTTCAGCTCCCTGTGAAAACGGGAAAAATGCTTACAATTCTCATAAAGTTATTGAAGTTACATATCTGTAACTAAACTGGCTACATTTATCTTGCTTTTGGTAGTACATTAGTATCTGTAGTCTATTTTATTTCAAACAGTATCCTGAAACATCCCAAAACAGATTTTTTTGTGCATAAAGGAAACATTAAAAAAATTTTAATTCTTTGGAAATTCAACTCAAAGTTATATTTGATCTACGGCTTGCTTCTGTTGTTCCTCATACATACCAGCTGCAAATCTTCATGGTTTACTTGTGCCTCATCTTCTCTCTTCCTTTCGTTGGCCTGTTTAGTAGCCTCAAAGACTCACTTTACCGCTTTGGCCACTCTCATGGAATCAACTGCCAACAGTGGCTACTTCATACTGAACCCAGAATATATTCCTAGCAACTCTGGATCCTCGCGTCAGCATGAAAATACTTTCTTGGACTCATAGTAACTTTCAAGAATGACAAAATAGTAAAAATTAAAACTTCAGAAATGTTTATAATCAAAACAAAGCTAAAAACCGGAGGTATACAAGGGAAACACTAGATCGTCGCAAAGCGCATTTTCTAACAGGGCTGCCAACTCGAGAAACAGTTGTATAGTAGGTATATTTCTCGAGTGGGAGTGTAATGACAGCATTCAACGTGTGAAAGTAGTGTAGACAGGCCTGTGGCCGAATACCGAGAGATCTTTAAAGTTGCTTTTTAAATATGTTCCCCATGAATAATTCAGTTGTTTTAACTAGCATTTTGTTCAAAAAATTCTAATTATTGATTTAAGACAAAAAACAAACAAATCGTTTTAATGAAGTGGATTCACAAGCAAGTGAGATTTATACTATAAGTCTCTGTTGGAGCTCAAAATCACCTAGTAACTGATGAGCGAAACTATCTGTTTGCAAGTGATGTCTTGTTTGAGATTAAAATATTTACTGGTATCCATTGACACTAGTCATTAACAATGGCACCTAGAGAACAGGTATGTCTTGTTTTAGTTTGTCATTGCAATTTGGTAGTGAGGAAAACGTTGACTGACATTGTTCTTCATCCTCCGCGTCAACGTTCGGCTGGTCTTGTAACTGGGTACAACAGCTGCTAAGAAAAGCAAGGGAATATTTCAACTTTTAGGAGTACGAATAATAAAGAACTGCTATGTACAAACCAAGTATCATGTTGGCCACTGCTTTACATTTACAATCAAATAGACCCAACCACAAATAATCGTAAGTAGCTTGGCGAAATTTCTTAATACATTTAGTCAAATTTCAACAAAGTTGGGGTCTGGGAGATCGGGAGTAGTTTTATGCATAAAGAAGACTGAAGGGCTATAAAACGTTAAACTGCAGCCCATATAAAACTGCAGACAGTAATGTATTATAAGAGACAGTGAAATGGAAACCTAACACCCTTCTGTCCCATAGAATGCGATCCTCAACTGCACCCACTCCTGCAGTTCCTTTTCCGACTGAAGTCGACGTCCAAGCATATTTTTCTTCAGGTGGCCAGGGTTGTACAAATCACATGGTGCAAAATCTGTGTTGTGCAGAGGATGTTGTAGTGTTTCCCAACCAAATCGCCGAAGCTTAGCCTTGGTACGATTGGCACTGTAGGGGTAGACATTATCGTACAACAGCTTGATTCTTTCCGACAGCATTCCGAGAGACCAAGGGCAAACAGCAGAGCCAGCAGTGGAATCATCCCATCTTTGGTTTTATTTTGCTGGGAAGATATCGAATGTTTCTACTTTTAGCTCTGCTGTTAGTCATCGATCTGTCGGAATGCTGTCGGAAAGAATCACGCTGTTGCATGATAAAAACGCATTCCACAGTACTGCTGTCGCAAGTGTTGGGTTCTCATTTGACTGACCCTCATATTTACAGTACATGTTTTCATATTTACTACTTTTTCTGGAATATGTTCAAGACGCTATCAGGGTTTTGTGCAAGAATTATATTTCTCATCCAGATTAACATTCACTCAGTATTCCGAAAGAAGAGATCTCATAAACCATCAAGATAAAGACGTTTCAAATCTTCAAAATAAGACTGCACTGGAGTCGGAGAAATCATCTTAAAGATAAATGCACTGTATTATGTTTAGTAAAAGGCTAACCCAGGACTCGGTCGCCCAGTCTCAATTGCAAGTTGCCTCTCTAATGGCTTCCAGGGGCAACAAAAATTTGATTTTCAACTTTTCACTCAATTATTGACCGAATTAAGAAATTTAAAATGCTGTCATAAGCCATCATTCACAAATATTCTCATGTTAAATGTTTAACACATTAAAATAAGTATTAAATTTTTTTAATTTTTTATTTATTGTATGGCAACAACAGCAAATATTGAGAAATACATGCAGTAAAAATTACTCATTTTAGGATTTAATCACAAAGCTAATATGTTTAAATTCTTAAACTTAATAATTCTGTAATACTAAAAGGAGGATTTTTAAACAATAAAATTAAGGCTGTTAATTAAAATAATATAATTAATTAGTATTCAAGATCTACTGAATGAAGCCAAATTGATAGCAGAGGGAGCAACATTAATAAAATCATTGAGTGGTCCTGGGTACTTTCTCAGAGGCCAGTCTCTGACAATATACTGAGCAGTTTGTTCTTGGGTGCCACAACTGCAGGCTGGAGAGTCTCGAGTCCCCACTTGTGTATCATAGCATTGCACCTGGTGTGACTGGTTCTTACACTGTTCGCTTCTCCTCAGATCATAGCCTGGTATGCAGGCAGGTATATCTTGAACACCTTGATTTTCATTGTTGCAGCATTCAATCTCTTGCACCATTCTTATTTAAGGTCAAACTTCTTGTTGATTCTTCCATTATACCATAATGGAGTGCGTGATATAAGGCGGTCTGAAGGAGGGTCATTTAAGACTATATGAACTGGAAGGTCTCGGGGGTAGGAGGGGTGATGCTGCTTCCTTCATTCTGGACGGTTGCTTCTTGGCGTCACTGCTGGTGAAATATTACTGATGATGTGCAGCCAAGGGATCAGTGTGGATTTTATTATACCCGTGATAATTCTAATCGATTCATTCAATTGGATGTGTGTTTCGTTGTATGGGCTATGGCCATAACTGGGTATATTCCTGTCAGAGCTGTAGCCTGTACAGTGAATGCTTCAACACCCCATGTTGTACCAGTCAGTTCCTTTACGATCTTATTTGCGGTCTTTAGCTTTGACTAGTGTAGCAACTCTGTATATACCTTGAAGCAGTCAAGTCAAGGCATGCAAAAATACCCACACTATATGTATTCACCCAGCATTTTAAAAATGAGAACACTTAGCCACTTCGGGCAAACTATAAACACAATTTCAAACCCTTATGAAACTTTTTCTCATTGTTAATGGTCACAATACGATAAAAGGAAAATTCATTGCTTACTGTATTTTCGAAGTTCATGCAGTAAAACTTTAGTAATAGCCATAATGTTTTATATTATTAGTTGTTTACTACTGACTGTATTGGCAACACATTTTGTAGACGGCATCAGCCTATACCAGTGGACGTACCTGTAATGTTATATCATTTTGCTATATGTAGTTCGAGAGATACGATGATATAAGCAATGGGATAGCGGAAGAACTAGCTCTTGCTTAAAACAGTGCGACACTATATTCAACCAGTACTTGATAATGAGAGCTCTTCCGACAAATCGAAACAAAACAATCTAAAATAAAAAAAAGAAAGAAAAAGCATGTACCACAAAGGAATTATCGAAATAGGGTGGAAATCGTACAGGCAGACAAATGATTGTTATTTAAGAAAAGCTGGATGATTTATTCATGAGAAAGAGTTTCTCAAATTGAGCAAGTAAATTATGAAGTGGTCCAACTCTGTCCTTTATACAAGCAGTTATTTAGCTTCATATTGATTGATAGAGTTGTTGGATTTCCTCCTGGTGGATATCGTGCCAGATTCTGTTCAATTGGCTCGTGAGATCGTCATAGTCCCGAGGTTGTTGGAGGGCCACGTCCATAATGCACCAAAAGTTCTCAGATGGGGAGAGATCCGATGGCTTTGCTGGGAAAGGTAGTTTGGCAAGCACCAACACAGTCCCCCCCAGGGGGTCCACAACTCTTTTTTGTGGATACGTGCGTAGCGAGCATGGGACCCTGAGCTAATGTGGCCTTCCTTTCTATCCGAGCTGCATACCTTCCCTTTCTGCATCCTTCCCCATCCCCCATCTTCACCCCCCCCCCCCTCACCTCTGCCTCTTTCCTTCCCTTTCTCCCCCTCTGGGAGTATGTTTTGCGCCTACGTCCGGAGATGGACGCTCGAAACTGTAACAAATTCTTTACTTTCTCCGCTTGCAAGTCTTCGTCCTTCCTTTGTCCTTCTCTTTTCCTTATCTCTTCTCTTTGCCCTTTTCTCCGCTGCGGCGTTTGAGACCTCTCTTCTTTCCTTTCCCTTTCTCTTTTTTACTCCCTGTTCGTGTCTGAAGGCCGACCCACGCATTTCCATGCGTAGCCGGTGACGGGGTAATGCATAATCCCCCACCCCGGGTAGACAGGTAGGAGATGTACGTACCCCTTGGTAACGGCCAGGCCCAGGGAGGGGTGATTACCCGAGCTGATACCTTCCGAAAGTGCCGATTGGTCCCTCCGTCCGTTTGTCGGGAGGTGTGACCTGAGGTGTGAACAGTCACCTAAGGCAGGAGTGCCCTCAGAGTGGGCCCCCACAAGGAAGGAGCGCGCCATCGGAGACGCCGGTAATCACGGGGGATACTTTCGCAATGGTTTCCTCATCTTCTACTATGTCAGCTCACAAGCGTAAGTTCAATGAGTATCAGCCACAGACAGTCCTTCCATCGTTGCCACAGTTCCTTGTTGTTTCTCGTTCTGACGAAGTTCACGACTTCTCCACGGTCAATCCTTTCATTATTCAGAAAGGTGTCAACGCAATTGCAGGTCCTGTAAAGTCTTGTTCCAGATTACGAAATGGCACCTTGTTGTTAGAAACAGTCAGTGCCCTCCAGGCACAAAAATTGCTGCATACTTCACTGCTACACACCTTCCCTGTCTGGGTGGAACCGCACTGTACTTTAAATTCATCACGTGGGGTCGTTTATACACGCTCCCTCGGCAGATTGTCCGACGAGGAAATTCAACACTACCTCTCTGACCAGGGAGTAACGGCAGTTCATAGAGTCATGAAAAGGGTTGACACGAACATCATTCCAACTCGTACTGTCTTCTTGACATTTGACGAAGTTCAACTCCCATAGAAAATCAAAGCAGGCTATGATATAATTTCCGTTCGCCCTTACATCCCAAACCCTACGCGTTGCTATCGGTGTCAGTGGTTCAATCACACCAGCCAGTCCTGTTCCAATCTGGCCAAATGTGTTACGTGTGGCAAGAATGCCCATGAGGGTGCTTGTCCACCTCCATCCCCTTGTTTCATCAACTGTATGGGTGACCATGCTGCTTCCTCTCGAGATTGCCCCATTTTTAAAGACGAAAAGCTCATTCAGGAAATCAGAGTGAAGGAAAAGGTGTCGACCTTTGCTGCTCGAAAATTATTCGCCAGTCGACAGCCCACCGTGCCTCAGACAGGAAAATACAGCACTGTCCTTGCCTCTCCTTGGCCAACAAAGGAGGCGGCCATGCAGACTTGTGACCTTACCTTTAGTGCCATGGTCGTCAGATCGGCCAACGCAAAGATCGCCCGTTCAACCTCCCCACTTTCGCCTGCCCACTCTATGGCTCACCCTTCATCGGGTTCTGCTAAATCTAGAGCCCAAAAGTCAGACACCAAGACTTCGAAAAAAGAGCATACTCGTGAAGATTTTTTACGTACCCCAACTTTACAACCATCGGTTCCTCCTTCATCTAAACATCATGTTTCCAGGAAGGCTAGTAAGAAACCCAGTTCCTCTCCTTCTCCTCCACGGCGTTCTCATCTACAGCACCACTTGGCGGTAATCGCCCTCGGCCGTCTTCTGTGTCGCCGAGGCGCACTGCTGGTGGCTGATCAACCGGCCGATCGCTGGTGGCAGGAGCTGCTTCTGAACAACCTATGGATCAGGATCTTCTGCCTTCGGCTGAATGCCATTCCATGCTGTCGGTCGCAAGCTCTGAGCAGTCGCTGAGTTGACGGCAACCTTGGTCACATTCCTCCATTTTCTGTTCACCCTATGTCCATTATCCACTGGAATATCCGCAGCCTTCGAGCCAATCGGGATGAATTGTCGATCCTCTTACGATCCTACTCGCTGGTCATCTTCTGTCTTCAGGAAACAAAGCTGCATCCCCATGACCACTTTGTTCTCCCCCATTTTCAGTCTGTGTGATTTGATCTCCCCTCTGTTGAAGCCACTCCAGCACATGGAGGACTCATGATTCTTCTCCATGATACTCTCCATTATCACCCAATCCCCTTAAACACTTCCTTCCAAGCTGTCGCTGTCTGTCTTTCCCTTTCTGGATATACCTTTTCTCTTTGCACTGTATACATTCCACCGTCCACACCAATGGCACGAGCTGAAATCCTTCATCTCCTTGGTCAGCTTCCACCCCCGTATTTGCTGGTTGGGGACTTCGATGCCCACCACCCGCTTTGGGGATCTCCACATCCTTGTCCGCATGGGTCACTATTGCTAGACGTCTTCCACCAAGCGGATCCAGTTTGCCTCAACACTGGGGACCCTACATTTTTGTCTGCCTCCACGACAAATTTCTCTCATTTGAACCTTTCGGTCGGTACTGTTCCGCTAGCTTGGCGCTTCGAATGGTTCGCCCTTGATGATACACACTTGAGTGCCCACTTTCCATGTGTCCTTAGACTGCAGCCTCAACAGCCATGTATGCGCCCACGACGCTGGAAGTTTGGCCAAGCCGATTGGACACTTTTTTCGTCTCTAGCGACATTCGATGACCGTCACTTTCCTAGCGTCGACGATGAGGTCACACATATTACAGACGTTAATCTTACAGCTGCAGAACGTTAAATACCACGCATCTCCACATTGCCCCTGCACCCCCCAGTTCCTTGGTGGAACGCGGCATGCCGTGACGCAATACGTGAGCGGCGACGTGCTCTTCGCGTTTTCCGCCACCATCCTACTTTGGCCAACTGTATCCGCTATAAGCAGTTCCGAGCGCGATGCCGTCGCGTCATCCGCGATAGCAAGAAGGAAAGCTGGAAATTCTTTACTAGCTCATTTAACACCTTCACTTCCTCCTCGAAAGTTTGGAGTCGGATTCGACGGTTCTCAGGCGCGCCTAGTTTCTCCCCGGTCTCTGGGCTCACTGTCGCGCATGATACATTAGTGGACACCGTCGCAACTTCTAACTCATTGGGTCAACACTTTGCTGAGATTTCGAGCTCTTCAATTTACCCGCCAGCGTTTCTCCCGAAGAAACGTGCAGCGGAAGTGCGACCTCTTGCTTTCCCCTCTCAAAATCGCGAAAGCTACAATACTGTTTTCTCCATGCGGGAACTCCAACATGCACTCTCTTTTTCTCGCTCCTCCGCCGCAGGACCGGATGGTATCCACGTCCAAATGTTGCTGCATTTATCAACCCATAGTCTGCGTTACCTCCTTCGCCTTTATAATTGAATTTGGACCGACAGTACTTTTCCCAGACGATGGCGGGAAGTTATCGTCGTTCCTGTTCCGAAACCTGGAAAGGACAAACATCTCCCCTCTAGCTATCGCCCCATTTCTCTCAGGAGTAGTGTATGTAAGGTTTTGGAGCGTATGGTGAATTGCCGTTTAGCTTGGTGGCTGGAGTCCCGCGGTCTTTTAACACCTGCCCAATGCGGTTTCCGAAAGCATCGTTCTGTAGCTGACCATCTTGTTGCTCTCTCCACTTATATCATGAACAATTTTCTCCGGAAACGCCAAACAGTAGCAATATTTTTTGATCTGGAGAGAGCATACGATACCTGTTGGAGGACAGGCATCCTCCGCACACTGTTCTCTTGGGGATTTCGAGGTCGGCTGCCCCTTTTTCTTCACGAATTTATGGCAGAGCGCACATTTAGAGTGCGGGTGAACACCACTCTCTCCTGTACTTTCTTCCAAGAATACGGGGTACCCCAGGGCTCCGCCCTGAGTGCTGTACTGTTTGCCATTGCCATAAATCCGATTATGGATTGTCTCCTTCCTGATGTCTCGGGCTCCCTCTCTGCGGACGATTTTGCGATCTACTACAGCTCTCAACGGCCCAGCCTTCTTGAACGACGTCTTCAAGGATGTCTCGATTGCCTCCACTCTCGGAGCATCGAAACCGGCTTCCGTTTTTCTCCCAGTAAGACCGTTTGTATTAATTTTTGGTGACGTAGGGAGTTTCTTCCACCCTCCTTACATCTAGGACCTGTCAACCTTCCGTTTCCGGACGTCGCTAAATTCTTGGGTCTTATGTTTGACAGAAAACTGTGCTGGTCCTCCCACGTTTCCTATCTTTCGGCTCGCTGTCGGCGATCCCTCAACACCCTCCGTGTCCTGAATGGTACCTCCTGGGGAGCGGACCGAGTGGTCCTTCTCCGCCTCTATCGCGCCTTAGTGCGCTCGAAATTGGACTATAGAAGCATAGTTCACTCCTTTGCTCGGCCATCTATTCTTCGGCGTCTCGACTCTATCCACCACTGTGGATTACGTTTAGTGTCTGGAGCTTTTTACACCAGCCCTGTGGAAAGCCTTTATGCTGAGACTGCTGAACCTCCGCTGTCCAATCGGCGAGCTGTCCTTCTGAGTCGTTATGCTAGCCATCTGTCTTCCATGCCTGCTAATCCGGCCCATGACATTTTTTTCGATGCCTCCTTGGATGTAGGGTATGCAGGCCGCCCTTCCTCCCTACTACCGCCGGGAGTCCGCTTCCGCAACTGCTCCATTCTCTTTCCTTCCGCTTTCCTAAAACCTTCTTGACAACTTGGGGTACAGCACCGCCTTGGCTCCGTCCCCGGATCTGCCTGCTCCGTGACCTTTGTCAGTTTCCCCAAGGATGGTACCCCTTCACTTGTTTATCGTCGGGCATTTGCTGCTCTATGTGCACAAATGAAGGAAGCCACATTTATTTACACTGATGGCTCGAAAACATCGTTAGGTGTAGGGAGTGCCTATATTGTTGGCGACACCCCAAATCGATTTCGGCTTCCCGACCAGTGTTCGGTTTATACTGCGGAGCTTTACGCTGTTCTCCAGGCTGTCCAATACATGCGCCGCCATCAGCGGATACAGTATGTTATCTGTTCAGATTCTCTCAGCTCTCTCCTCAGTCTCCAAGCTCTTTACCCTTTTCACCCTCTGGTCCACCGGATTCAGGACTGCCTGTGCTTGCTCTATTTGGGGGGCGTCTCTGTGGCGTTCCTCTGGCTCCCAGGACACGTTGGTATCTGTGGCAATGAGGCGGCCGATATAGCGGCCAAGGCTGCAGTCTCTCTTCTTCGGCCAGCTATTCGATCGATTCCCTTCGCCGATTTACGGAGCGTTCTTTTATGGCACGCACATTGGACGACACTTCCCCATAATAAATTGCGGGACGTGAAAGCTCTTCCCTGTGCTTGGACCTCTTCCTCCCGAACGCGTCGTCGGGAGGAGGTAATTTTAACTAGACTCCGGATAGGGCACTGTCTTTTTAGCCATCGACATCTTTTAAGCGGCGATCCTCTCCCACTCTGTCCCCACTGCTCTCAGCAGTGGACGGTAAGACACCTTTTAATTGAGTGCCCCTATTTTACTCCGTTATGCGCCCGTCTACAGCTGTCGCCTGATATATCGTCCATTTTAGCAGATGACACGCGCTCGGCCGATCGCGTTCTCGAGTTTATTAGTGCCAGTGAGATGACGACAGTCATTTGAAGCTCTTTTTGGGGACAACCAACCCCTTTCTGTAGTGTATTTTTAAGCTTTCCTTCAGCTTTTAGTTTCTCCAATTTTTTGAGTTTCGTTCCCATTGCTGCTGCTTTCCATTTTCGTTTTTTACCGTTTCCTAAGTCACAGACAGGGCGCTAATGACCATAACAGTTGTGCACCCTAAAACCAAAACAAAAAAAATAACGAACACAGTCGCCGGGGATCTCATTGAGTGGAGCAGAATTGTCTTCATTGATGAGTCTCGATTCGAACTGAGCCCCAATGACCAGCGAAGACGTGCCTCAAGATGCACTGGGCAGTGGTAGGGTAGCAACCTGACTGTCGCCCGCCATACGGCCTGACAACCACGAGTGGTGGTGCTCTGGGGAGTCATTTATTTTCATAGCAGGACTCCTTTCGTTGTCATCCGCGACACCTTCGTGGCGCAGCGGTACGACGTCGGTATAGTACGGCCCGTTTTGTTGGAATTCATGGTAAACCATCCTGGGCTTACTTTTCAGCAAGATAATGCCTGTCCACACACGGCGAGAGTTTTTACTGCCGGTCTTCATGCTATTTTTCTCTTATATTCATCAAACATCAGGTCTCATCCATGAAAAAAGCACCAACAACTGGCTTCATCAGGCGTGAGCATACACAAGAAAATGTGCTGTTCATTACATAAAAGGGTAGATACACAAGCAGTCAGTTGATAACGATGTGTCAGGAATGAGAATTTCATAGTAAAGTAATTTGCAATTACAAGAGTGTATGCAAATTTCAATGACAGTTTTGTTTAATTTGCAGGTCTTTTCCACCGGGCGATATCCCAGAGCGGCGTAGCGCTATCGCCATGGGCAATTTCTGAGACAGGAGGTGAGCGCAATGCGCGAAAGTTGGCTGCACTCATGGGATGTCCAATAGAGCCCAGTGCAGCGTTGGTCGACTGCCTCAGGAATGTAGACGACTATAAGCTGACTGCTGCACAGCTTCAATATGCGGTTGGTATCTTAACTGTTTTGTTCAGTTGATGCACGGGTAACTGCTTATTACCTGTTACTGGTATACTTTCTGCACAATGTAAGTTACTCGACTTCAAAATTACAAATGAAAGTAGACAAGTAGAACAAAATATGTAGTTAACTGAAGGAATCATCAGAAGCACGTGAAATCTATGCCCATTGTGTAAATAAGTGACAATAATGTCAGACCATTAATCTGTTTTTGCATCGTCAGTCACTGACTGGTTTGATGTGGCCCGCCACGTTCTCCTGGGTCAACCTTTTCATCTCAGAGTAGCTATTTCACCCTACGTCCTTAATTATTTGCTGGGTGTACTCCAATCTCTGTCTTACTCCTCAGTTTTTACCCTCTCTAACTTCCTCTTGTACCATGGAGGTTAATTCCGTGACGCCTTATCATATGTGCTACGCTATGTGATCAAAAGTATTCGGACACACGGCTGAAAATAATTTAAAAGTTCGTGGTGCCCTCCATCGGTAATTCTGGAATTCAATATTGTGTTGGCCATCCGTTAACCTTCATGATAGCTTCCACTCTCGTAGACATACGTCCAATCAAGTGCTGGCAGGTTTCTTGGGGAACAGCAGCTCAATCTTCACGGAGTGCTGCATTGAGGAGAGGTATCGATGTCGATCGGTGAGGTCTGGCACGAAGTCGGCGTTCAAAAACATCCCAAAGATGTCCTATAGGATTCAGGTCAGGACTCTGTGCAGGCCAGTCCATTACAGGAATGTTACTGTCGTGTAACCACTCCACCACAGGCCGTGCATTATGAACAGGTGCTTGATCGTGTTAAAAGGTGCCATCGCCATCCCCGCATTGCTCTTCAACAGTGGAAAGCGAGAAGGTGCTTAAAACATCAATGTAGGCCTGTGATGTGATAGTGCCACGCAAAACAACAAGGAGTGCAAGCCCCCTCCATGAAAAACACGACCACACCATAATACAATCGCCTCCTAATTTAATTGTTGCCACTACACACGCTGGCAGATGGCGTTCACCGGGAATTTGCCATACCCACACCCTACCATCGGATCGCCACATTGTGTACCGTGATTCGTCACTCCACACAACGTTTTTCCGCTGTTCAATCGTCCAAAGTTTACTCTCCTTACAGCAAGCGAGGTGTCGTTTGGCATTTACCAGCATGATGTGTGGCTTATGAGCAGTCGCTCGACCCAGAAATCCAAGTTTTCTCACCTGCCGCCTAACTGTCATAGTACTTACAGTGGATCCTGATGCAGTTTGGAATTCCTGTGTGATGGCCTAGATAGATGTCTGCCTATTACACATTACGATCCTCATCAACTGTCGGCGGTCTCTGTCAGTCAACAGACGAGATCGGCCTGTACGCTTTTGTGCTGTGCGTGTCCCTTCACGTTTCCACTTCACTATCACATTGGAAACAGTGGACCTAGCGATGTTTAGGAGTGTTGATATTTCGCGTACAGATGTATGACACAAGTGACACCCAAACACCTGACCACGTTCGAAGTTCGTGAGTTCTGCGGAGCGCCCCATTCTGCTCTCACACGATGTCTAATGACTACAGAGGTCGTTGATATGGAGTACCTGGCAGTAGGTGGCAGCGCAATGTACCTAATATGAAAAACATATGTTTTGGGGGATGCCCGGATACTTTTGATCACAAGTGTATCCTCCTGTCCCTTCTTCTTGACTGCGTTTTCCATATATTCCTATCCTTGCCGACTCTCCGTAGAACCTGCTCATTCATTACCTTATCAATCCACTTTATTTTCAACATTTTTGTGTAGCAACACATCTCAGATACTTCGATTCTCTTCTGTTAAGGCTTTTCCACAGTCTATGCATGCAATACTGCGCTCGCAGTTAATGTGGTTTCTAAAGAACATGAAAACAACTGTACATACTACACACAAAATTGAAGCCTAGCGTTGCCTTTCCACGCCATATGACCTGTGGGGAGACGAGTGCTCAGCTAATCCTCACACGGTAGTAGAGTGCGACGCTAGGTTTGCACAGCATGGACTGGAGCTCCGCTCGCCAGAAAGTATGCCAGCTGTCTTCCGCGTTGTGACTCATCAGTGAGCCACGAGAAGGTTATCTTTATTCATGAAAACACGGTGACATAGCTTTGCACACCAGCACCTCTCAAACACAGAAAAGAAACAGATTGCAGTATCACTTTAAACCAAAAGCTGGCTCTGGAACATCGTAAAAATAACAACCCAATTAAAAAGTTACAACACTGTAATGATGTTAAATACAGATTCATTTATAAGAAAAATTAATAAGTCCTTCCAGAAATCAAAGTCCTGAAATCAGTAGTTATTATCACTTGAAAATAAACTTCTTCACAAATTGAGCATACACTGTCCTTCTATTTCGGTTAATGTTACGCTTTAATTTCTTCTCAGAAATGAACGTAAAGTTCCAATTACTGCCCTTGGCATGCTCGTTGTAGCTTAACAAATTACGAGCTTTGTTCTGCTGATCCTTGGCCAAATATCCAATTGAGAACATTGTTCTGAATTTTGTAGAAGTCGTAGCATATTCCACACGAAACTTTCCCGTAATGTAATGAACAACGTAGGTTTGCTGTGCTTAACAACCGATATTATCCGCCTCGTTCGGATTTCGTGAACATAAAACTTTAAATTTTACCTTGATAACGAAAGTGTCAATGTTTACGTCAGAATATCAGTTATCATCGCGGTTTTTAATGTCTTAACTAATCAGTATTCTCTCGTTTCAAACACTGATCCGTTTCATCATTACAACTACAAATTTATCCAACTTGTTAATGTTAATTACAAGATCATAAAGAAGTTGTCGTACATCAGAAATCAGCTTGACGTCGGAATTGTTTTAATCACTTCACCTCTGACGGTCAACAACGGCAACATGAAACACTGCACTCGATTCTATTGACTGATTATCTTCCTATGGCTGTAATTTTAATTGAGACTGATCAGCCACGACGTCACCTTCTCTCTCTTCATCATATTGTGTACTGTCGTAATTATGAGGAGAATTTTCACTTTTCGTCGGTTTCAATCTCGTTTATGAAACTTGTAAGTAAGCAATGTAAGTCATTATATTTAACAATCACCTTTCGATCCTACATTTTGTTCAAATCTGGGCTCAATCTCTGGTTATCTGACTTTAATTCTCGTTTAGTACCATCTACTTTTTTTTTAGAAAACATTGGTTTTATTATTTAGAGTTTGAATAGTTACACTCATTTCTTGTAAAAGCTGCGTTAACCTATCCTCCTTTCCTACACTCTCAACATGATTCTTGTCTGTTTCTACATCTCCTGATTCGATGTCCACATTCAAATTTCAACTTTAATTATCTGTTTCATCTAAAATTTGATTTCTGCTAAGTATTCCCAGTTCGTTACTGAGATCAGCGCCAATTCTCTCCTCATTAACACTTTCGTCATCATCATTTATGTCACTCTTCTCAGTTTGACATTTTACTGTACATTTATGCTGGCGTTCAGGCGCCAGATGCGAGGATTGTTGTAGGATGCCATATCCTTGTCACCCGCCTCCATACGTCTCGAACCATTATATGTGCAATTTTACGACGACATTGCCTCCCTGCACTCCAAGAATTTAACAATATATTTACTTAATTTACTATTAGTTTGAGGAAACAGGCAGTAATGGGTTCGACTGAGAATAGATACTGTTGGTGAATCATCAACAGCACAAATCACTACTGAAATTATTACTTATTTCAAACACTTTTAAATATACTTGGCTTTAAATATATTCTGTATGCCACCATTATACTATATCACCCTAGTCTCGAAGTGTCTGACCTCATTTTTAGGTCAAAAATCTCACTAATTAAGATAAGAGTGATGTAAACATGAGGCAGCCATAAGTTGATAATAAGTAATACATTACATTAATTAAGATAACTGGAATAATGTACTGTGGCAAAAAGTGTAGGATAAAATACCATCATTTTTCACACATCTACTGAAATGTGAAAGCGGTCAACATCATAAGGAGCGGTGGGATGGAGGGTATAGAGGGAGAGGAGGAGGATGATCGCAGTTTGTAAGGGGACTAATATCTGGGACCTAAATAAATTGTAAGAATACAAGTAGAAATTTTGTTTACATAAGTAATGTCATTAGGTCAGCCTAGTGAGCAGTTTGTTTATGAAAGCAATGTCATTGTCACAATTCGAAGAGTACAAGTGTGTGACTTCAGGTCAAGTCAAGTGATGGCATTGTTTACATGTGGAGGACAATGGTCCTTCGTTCCAGTACTGGTATATCTTTACTGCTATTTGAATTTCCTGCCATTATATACTTATTGTTTGGTGCTGTCACAAGGGAATAGTCACTTTTGCCACTGCCTGTGCCTGTAGATACCTACACCACTGCTCACATACCCATTCACCATTTAAGGTACAGTTGTAGCTGTAGATAAATTTCTTCTTTAGTGTTCAGTTTGATGCGCATTACATTTGTGTGGCTGTAAGCCACATATTTAAAACCGAATAAATATGTAAGTATTAAGGTATATCTCAAACTTCGGTGCATACATTTTATAGTTTTGGTATCTGCTCTTATAGGCATGTAATTGCATGTAGAGGGTTAGATTCAGAGTATAAGCACCTGCTTGTGACACTTAATTCTCAACCTTAAATATATTATTCACAAATAATTGTTACTAAAAAAGTGTGGTATTAGAAAGAAATGGTATATAGTATTCTCTGCTAGGTCTACATTTTGCTCTCAAGGGAGTATTGAATATAGTGTTACACGTGGAAATTTTAAATCAGTAAGAAGTTAATAAATTAATTACTTTTCCGTAAATTTCGATCTAAAGAACAGGCTGTTACATGACTGGTTGCTTATATATGACTAATATTCATTCCCTATCATTAGAAAAAACTGACTGAAAATATTTGATAGATTTTACCAAGAAGTCATGAAATACATTCTTAAGAAATTTTGTAACCAAATGAACAAAAAGAAAAAAATGCATTCCAAGTTTTAGTTAATTCAGTGAGAAGAGGTGGGTAGGATGCATGAAGCATGCATATCAAAATGCGTTATGTATCTTTCTTTCTATCTGTGGATTACTCCCCAAAAGTGTTGGATATCTGTAAGATGAATGATCTTTCTGGTAAAGTATAGCTGTTTCATGATGGATGATGTCTTTGGTTTAGGAATGGGGCATGTATGCTCCTCTTATGCCATTCAGGCCAGTTGTGGAGGGTGATGGAGAGGACGCGTTTCTCCCCAGACATCCAGTTCATCTGGCGCCCCACACTGCTGTCCCATGGTTGGTAGGGGTCACTAAAGAAGAAGGAACCTTCTTCGCAGCAGGTAAGGGTTTGCACTTCGTAATGTATTTACAATCTTTCAGTGTGGTGCTGAGCAAATGGCTTCACAATTGAAGTTCATGTCACAAGAAGAACGGTAGAATATTCTATCACATTGCCATTACTTTTGATTGTGAATACTTGGTGAACTTACATGTTGTGAAAGTAAAGGAAGGAACGAGTCTTACTGTCATTCAAGAGAGCAGGAGGTCAAATTGACAGACTTCATAGTAGGTATAAAACTCGCCTGTTAAACAGGGACACTGGAATCGGTACTGAATTGGATCCTTTCCTGCCCTACAAAAAGAACCATCAAATGACACACAGCATGGGGTCTATGCCGTATTTTGCGTCTACATAAAGCCTTATTTGGCAATAACGCACTTCGCTTGATTAATAGCATGTTAAGTGGTCACTACAACAACTGGCAATTTATTTACGTATTGGTTTAACTAATAATAAATAGTTTATAGTTTTAAAAGATGTGCTTATTGCTAAGACTCTTGGCTCCTACATTACTACCATTCATTCTTCTACACACTTTTATACTTCTATACTATCTGTGAAACTGTGGCTGTGGATGGAAGACCTCCAAAAAGGAAGAGACCACAAAGAACCAGATTTCAAAAAACTGTAAGCACATATTAGACTTAAACGGATGACACGAGCATAATAACAGAGGGCCTAGTATGTCACTCACATTGGCTAAAACCCAGATCGCAGCAGGTTATCAGTGAGTATACGAAATAAAGAGGGTGTAAGATCGATGTCAATGGTAAGGGTTATCAGTGCCAGGTTACTTACTTCGGAGAGCTATAATCTAGATTATCCACCGAGTCTCCTCTCCGCAGAGATCACTTGAATGTGTATGTGCTACATTTAACGACATCCAGAGGGAAATGTACCCCCATTCCCCCTCTCCCCCTCCACTCAAACCCTCCTGGGCAAATGCGATTCTTCATCTTCATCTTTTAAACTGGAGCACTCTGCAATGAGAAGAGGATAAGCATGTTTCTTTTCGTGAATGAAGGATTATTGTAATTAGATTAAGTAACATCACTTGAAGTCTATTCGTTAGTAACCAAATTAAATATGCTTGATTTTCGCCATTCGAGGCATCAGCTGAGGCCACACCTTGGAAAACATGTATACACTCTCATTTTTCCGAAATTTTACGTATTATTCCACTTTTTTTGTGTTTTCTCAAAATATTATATAGTTACGTCTATACAGAGCCACTAATTTGAGCGTCACATCAACATTGTGAAGCGTACATCATGACCTCGCATCAAAGTTGCGTCGTGTCACGTCAGTGTTGCATCAACTTTGTGTCAACGCATGACACCCTCAGCCAGTCACAGTGCAGCAGATTGTGCCCAAAAGTATTCCTGTTATTTATCATTGCTAGACCACCACTACTCTCCTAGCATGCGTGTGATATTGCAAACTTACACTCTTATTGGTCGTCATCGAATTTCCAGTTGTTAAATAGCAATACCCTCTATTTCGTTACTGAATTTAATTATATTCATTGGGAAAAATACTGTCCTTTCTTCTTTGCTCATTGGTTACCTCTTACTGATTGCTATGGTTAATGACCACAGGGCATACCTCATTATTTACAGTTCAGTAAGTTAAGGAATGTAAATGATTCAGCTTTTATTATTTCACTATAGTTAATTGTTGCACAACTGATAACTCGCCCTGATCCTGTCAACAATCAGCACAGACGGAGATTAAATATTTGCGATTTGCCTGTTCTCTTCGGTCGTACGTTTGGATTGCATTCTAATTTGAGTTTATTTACTTTTCAGTTAAATAATTTGAATGAAATAACATCAGTCATTGGGAATTTACCTTGCTGAAGCATATGGGGAGGTAATTCTGGGAGAATACCAATGCTAAGGTAAATCGGTATGCTGATCGTGTTTATTTGTCAAAGACGAAACTCACAGTCTCAATTACTCTTATGCTCAATACACAAATAGAAATCGCCATTTCAGCTACTGTAATTGTTTCCAATCGGGATCTGCTTGGCCTCCTATAATTAAATTAAGGTCGTCACACTATTAATTAGTGAGAGCATGCATGCAACGGAATAAATCTCGCCCGACAACACTCACGATTCAGTGACATGCAAAACACACTCTATCTAGTATGCTAAAATGAAAATCAAAACACAATGATAAGGCTTAGCGAATGAAATCAGCAACTACTGATTATTAGATCGAAAACTAATGTAGATCATAATCAGAGAGGATTATATTGGCTCTTATTAGCACAAATAATTGAAAATTTACCTAGAACGTGCAAATACGGACTAGCTACTCGCTCTCTTCCTATTAGCTTCTTAAACCGTGATTAAACTGAATTTAGAATGGACACAAGCATTACAGAAAACTCCCACATGGAAAAGAAATCGAATTCGGACACTTCAAAAGCAAAAAAATAAAATAAAAATAAAAAATAAAATAAAATGAACTAAAATAAAGAAAAGGACACAGAGCTGCAGGAATCTTGTGTTATTGGCTTGTATTTAACTACGACTTGGCTATGCGATCTGTCCCTACGTCAACTCTTATCAAACTGAATCTACTGTGAACTTTTCCTTGGTGGGCTTCTAAAGTGAACTGGTACAAGTAACACTGAAAGCTAACTCACATAGAAACTAAGTTAAACATCAAATTTAGTCATATTTAAACGACCTGATTTCCACTACAACTTCTTGTGTAATGAAGATTGCAGAGCCAACTCATAATAATTCATCTGTTCAATGATCTATAAGTGTACGATATGCCTCTGCACAAAGCACACATTTACATGGTCACACGTGGCAGATCACGTGGCACTGCCACTCATCACAGTGGAACTACAAAGATTAATCACCTTTTACCGGCGAAATTAATCTCAGAGGGGAACTACCTTCATTAGCAGTGGCCAAAAGACTGAATGTGAGCACTCAATTATAATTACTGGGTGGCAAGTACTGGCTACCTAGTTTGGAGCGAAGCATGTGGCCACCAGTGCAGTACAAAGAACTCTAAAAATTGGAAAGTGATACCTGCGATTTACCTCATCTCACGTAAATCACGAATGTCAGTTGTTGCTGTTAATGCAGGGAGACAATTATTGAACTATATGAAATAAAATCGTCATAAATTCTGAAGCGTTCGCGTTATGACTTTCAAACTACACGACTGGCCGCGAGGCATGATGAGACTTAGAATGTACATACATGGTTTGGTTTAGCGATGAAGCCCAGTTTCATTTGGATGGGTACGTCAATAAGCAAAACTGGCGCATCTGGGGGACCGAGAATCCGTATTTCGCTATCGGGAAGTCTCTTCACCCTCCCCCACTGTGTGGTGTGCAATGTCCAGTCATGGAATAATGGTGCGATATTCCTTGACGGCACAGCGATTAGCGAACGGCACTTGAAGGTTTTGGAAGATGATTTCATTCCCATTATCCAAAGTGACCCTGATTTTGACAAGATATGTTTCATGCAAGACTGAGCTCAACCACATCGAGAGTGTTTGATGTCCTGGAGGACCACTTTCAGGGCCGCATTCTGGTTCTGGGCCACTGGCATGGGCCTCGATTGGCTGCCACATTCTCCGGATCTGAACTGAACGCATGCGACTCCTTTTTTGTGGGGCTATATTAAAGACAGGGTGTACAGCACTAACCCCAAAACCATTGCTGGGCTGGAACCGGCCTTTAAGGAGATCATCGACAGCATCGATGTTCCCACACTTCAGCGGGTCATGCAGAATTTCGCTACTCGTCTGTGCCACGTCATCACCAATTATGGCAGGCATATCGAACATGTCATAAACTAAATCCGAATATCTGTAGTGACGTTACATATTGAATAAAATGTGTGCATGTCGCAGTTTGTCACAAATTTACGTTTTTTTTTTTTTTTATTCAAATAGTCAATACTTGTCACTGTACTTTTGGACAAGTACATTGAAATGTTAGTTGTAACAATGGACGTTATACACGGGAGTGTGAACTGTTGGCTGTTCCATAGTCACACAGAGAAGTTCGCGTAACATTGAAATAAACCCCACAAAACAATTTGGACTAGCCTTCTAAAGGATTTACCGATAATTTGAGACTGTTAAAGGTGCGGGAATCCTTGAGATTAAATCGCTTGTGGGTCTCGACTGATTCTGGAGCGAAGTGCGCTCAGCACGAACGCACAAAGAAAACATCAGTAAAATTTACACAAATTAGCAAACGTATACCTGAAAACGAAGCACTTTCCTTACTCTGTGAAGAGCATTTAGTTAACGATTGACGACCAGAAAGGGCACTATTCTGATGGACGGTACCACGTGTTAGCGGTCATACCTTCATAAATTCGGTCATCTTTTGAGGAAAAATTACTACAATTACCACGTCTGTCAACATTCCCTTGTCTATACTAAATTTAAATATATTTTGTCCCGGATATACAATCCTGTAACACATGTCTTTACCACATTATCTTACCATACTCCAACAGGAACGCGGGCATATCTGCTCTCTGCAGCCTTCTTCTGCATACTGCCTAAGATGATGATCCCAGTGACCAACGTTCTCCCCTTTTGAAGCACTGCTAGGGCGAGGCCTACCGTTGGCTGAGCGCCCGGACGCCCTGTAAAGCTATCGACGCCATGTGAAGCCTCTGCTATTCTCTTTTCACAGCCTTATCTAGTAGCTACTCTATGCAAGACCACAGCCCGCTACTCGTCTTTGGATAGTTCTACAGGTTCAGCAGCCCAAAAACAATCACTCTTTCACTCTCTCGTTTCCATGGGAACGTAAAAATAGGACACAGGAAATGTGATTAGTACAATAAAATTTAAAAAAACACAGGTAATTTTCATTTTCAAATGGGCAAGCCATGATTAAATCGTTGCATATAGCGGCTCCTTGTGCCATTTCAACCTGCAGTTATCATTATTCCTTATGCAGTCTGCCTTAAGGGCGTAAATGGATCATACTAACAATACCACTTCGACGTCAAGGTGTATGTGTTAGAAATGAAAACGCTCCAGCTATTGGTAAAAATAACGGTGTCACGACATATTAATGACATTACAATAAATACAATAAGCGCTGCAGTTTTAGCAATTTCCAACCAGAGGTACTAAATACATAGGAAATAACACACTATGATAGATAAATCCCTCCTAAACCAAAACTACATTACTAGATCTTTTGATGTCATAATTTATGTGTTAAAGCGAGCACATTGTTGCAAGTAATGATATCATAGTAAATTTATGACATCATTGCAAAATTCTGAGGTTTACCAATTCCTATCAACAAATACTATGTTTATAAGAAAAAGCACAGCGCTACAAAATAAGCCCCTAGAGAGGTGACCAATATCTCCAGCGAAAAGAGTAATGATTATAAGATAGCACAATCATTGCCACGGCCGCAGCTGCTAACCCCCGGACCCCGAACAAGAGAGCACCACAAGTCTGCCCAACACTACACTAGCCACCCACGCATAATCCCACCATGATTGGTGGAGAAATTTGCAAAATATATGTGTAATCAAGAAACAACCACTGTTACAAAAGCAGGTACGCCAGGCAGCGCCATCCCAGCCATGACAGACACATCCTATCACGCCGCCGGAAACTGTGGACTCCGTTGCTGACAAGCGTCCGACACTCCCCTCTTCTTCTCTGTGGACCTGTCAGAACCAACGCCGCCCCCCCTCCCCCCCCCCCCCCCCCCTCAGCCATCAGTGTTTCAAAAAGTCAGAGGTCCCACGCAGAAGGAAAAGCTGTGTATCGTACTATAATACGATAAGAACTGTAGCAGTATACACGGTGACGTCATTGTAGCAGCCATTTTGCAAGATGGTTACGTTGGGGTGAAAGTAGTGGCATGGGAATCGGGGAAGTAAATGGGGCTCTCCCATGGTATTGCAGATTATGTTCAAGGGATAAGAAAATAGCGGAACAGGAAGCGAAGACTAGAGCCTTTCAGGCTGAACTGGATAGGGCTAGGTTCAAATGATTCAGATGGCTCTGAGCACTATGGGACTTAACATCTGAGGTCATCAGTCGCCTAGAACTTAGAACTACTTTAACCTAACTAAGGACATCACACACATCCATGCCCGAGGCAGGATTCGAACCTGCGACCGTAGCGGTCGCGCGGTTCCGGACTGAAGCGCCTAGAACCGCTCGGCCACACCGGCCGGCGATAGTGCTAGGGAGGAACTGATTAGGTTATGGGGGGAGAAGGGTGAAGACAGGGGGGAACTGATAGCAAGGAACAGGGGACACCGAAAGAGAACAGTATCTGACAGTTTCATTATTGGCACAAACAAATTTGCCTTGCTACCTCAGTCAACTAAGGAAGAGGCCCAAGTAAGTGTAGTCAGCCCTCAACAGACTTTCACGAGGAAACCAACTGTTGCAAAAAAAGTAGAAAGTAGGAGGAAAGTTCTGTTGCTAAGCCGTCGGCACACAGACTGTGCATCCGAACGTTGAGCGTTGAGCGTGCCGAGTTTCTGACGTCATAGCGTGATATAGCACGTTCGGGAGTCTTTCCGAACGTGCAGAGCAATATCTGGCATGTCAGATATTCTGAGCGTGCGTCTGAGCGTTGACCGATGAGATGGCACAACGCCACCTACGTCACACGCACGCCGTCTCCCTTCAGTACAGAGTTGTGAGGCGCCATATTGGCATTCATTTCAAGCTTATATGTATATATGCCGTTTCTGAGCATCAGCAAATTCAGAATCATTGGAAAACCCGTTGTTAACTGTGTGATTCGTTCCAATAAAATAACGAGAAACATCATATTCGTGGCAAAAGAATTATTGTAACTTGCGACTTATGAGGGTAGGCTATTTGAAGGCAGTGACATAAGGATGATCCACCCAAAACGCATTTTTCTTGTACAATTTGTTATAATTAAATTTCAGTTAGTAACGTATCTACGATAACGTTTTCTGCAACGGGTAACATACTTGGATTACTTGCGATTTGTGTCGGTGTGTTGTTGGAATAGCGTAATGAGTAGCGTTACTGTCTCGTTTTTAGTTGATAGTTGGGGCGGAGGTTCGCGTCTTGACACTCCTGTATTTTATTTCCTAACATTAGCGTTTTTATTAGGTTCTGATACTTTATTATTAGTTTAATATAAGTATATGCTATGATATTTGATATTATGTAAATATAAGTTCACCTTTTTTTGAGGGGTGACTTTGTTCGATTGGCTCAATCTACAGGACAGCTTGCGCTACTTCCATAAAGATATTTTGCTCCTTTTCTTTTACGCTTCGTAATTCACATGTTGCAAAGATTCTGCTATTGGGTAGGAACAGTGATTAAGTAAGACTGACGTTGGGGTTTTAATAAAATGTGGGAATAATTAAATAACGTTTATCTTATGCGGAGAAGTATCCAAATTTGTACCGCACTGTTCGTAATGGAACTTTTATATGTCTCTATCCTTACTGATTGGACATGGTACTTTCCTTTTCGTGGACGATGTAGGAAATGTGCGTTTTAATAGAGCTAACGTGGGAATTTTACGCGCGCTGGTTGAGTAAACAGGGTGATTTACGAACTAGAAACATCGCTCAACTGCCGCTGGAGTGCGTTGCGATCGCGTATACCACGTTGGCGCCCACGTACCGTATGCACAAGTCGCTTCATTCCTGAGCGTTCAGCAGCACGTTGAACTTCGCACGCTCAACGTTAACGTTCGACAGCACGGTTCGTGTGCCGACGGCTTTAGGTAGTAGCCATGGAAGAGGTGTGGGCCAGATGTTGTTGGAAAAAGTTAGGTGACAGGTACCAGGTCACAAGTATTTTCAAGTCCAGTGCATGTCTTAACCAAGCGATAGGGGATGTAGGATAATTTTGCAAGGGTTTTACAAAGCAGAATCATGTTGTGGTAGTGGATGGAGCGGGAAACAGTATTGACAGGTATGAGGGCTACAGTATTGAGTGTGACTGGGTAGAAATAACATCTGCAACGAACCACACAAATGTTGGCTTGGTTCCTGCTTTCATGTGGTATGATCGGTCCCCATTTAACTCTATTGGGATCGTTAATATGGAGCTAGATCAGCTGCTTCAGGCGGCTACTTTTTCAGGCATAGGTTTGGTGCCTGTTGATGGTATTAGTAGGTGGGACTTCACAAGACATAGCCTGCATCTCAATAGGAAAGGGATGGGTAAACTTGATGGGATGATAGCAAAATCCTTAGGGGGGGGGGGGGCACTGAAACTCATGGGAGTACTTTTTTAGGCTAAGATCAGTATCCAATCTTCCAACATTAATTGAAATTAAGCTTAATGAGAAGCTCAGTCAGGCAGGTACCAGAGATGTTAAAATATCACAAGATTCTCCTAACAATACAGTGAAGAGTAATGTTAGTGTCACAAGAGTCACATAAAAGCACAGTGAAAAATAATGTTAGTATATTGCATCAGACTATAAGGGGATTAAGGAAAAAAGTAGATGAGTTTCTTGTTTGTTTGGAAGATTTAGAGACTGAGGGTGGAATAGATGTACTATGCCTGTCTGAACATCATGTAGTCACAGGTATGAAAATGCTAAATGTAGGTTTATATAAGCTTTCAGTGCATGTAAGCAGAGATACTATGGAGAGAGGAGGAGTTGCCGTATATGTTAAAATCTGTTACAGTGTGAAAAATTTCGAAACAAAAAAATTTTGTGTAGAGCAACATGTAGAAGCATGTGCATGTTAGCTTAAACTAAATAATGGCACATTTATAACAGTAGCCATGTATAGGTCACCATTGGCAAATTTTCAACTATCTTTGAAAATCTTGGATTCTTTGTTTTGCTACCTGTCAAACAGAGGAAAGCAAATTATTGTTTGTAGACATTTCAATGTAGATGTCCAATAAAATGTTTTTCTTTGAAGTATTACTCGGTTCTTTCAATTTGACATCAATTATTGATTTTCCTACTTGGATGGTACACGAAAGCAGCACACTGACAGATGTTTTAGTAGACCAAGATAAATTTAATCATATAAAAACTTTTCCTGTTAAGGATGATCTGTCTTATCATGATCCACAGCTAGTTACAGTATATGACATAGCACCATACAATAATGCAAAACAGTCCTCCAAAATATTGCGACCAATTAACAGTTAAACAATTCAAAATTTTACAGAAAGCTTGCAACAGTTAGACTGGGATGAGGTGTACAGAGAACACGACGCTAATTTAAAGTTCAACCTGTTTCATGATACCCTTGTGAGAATATTTGAAAGTGTATTTGAAAACTGTTTCCCTAAGAAGTGAAATATAACTGTAAGAAACCACAAAAAGGCCATGCTTTAGTAAAGGGATAAAAATATCTTGTAAAGAGAAATGGGAAATGTATCTTATACCTAGGAGGAGTAATGATCCTGAAACAGTGAAACATTATAAAAACTACTGCACTGTATTAAGAAGAGTTATTAAAAAGTCCAGAATTATGTGCATTATGTCTGAGATTAGCACATGTCACAATAAAATTAAAGCAATTCAGAATATTTTTAAAAGGGAAACGGCGAACAGAGAGTACAGGAAGACTGTATTTCTATCAAACTCAATGAAAAGTTGTTAACAAGAAGTCAGAAGTAGAAACCATTTTTAATAAGCATTTTTTAATTGTTGTAGAGAAAATAGGAACCAGCTATTCATTAGAAAATGCAGCTCAGAATATGGAAGAAGCAGTACATATGCAAGTTGATAAAACTGATATTCACCCCACCTCTCCTACTGAAATTAGGAAAATAACAAATTCACTCAAAAGTTAAAGCTGACATAGAATTGATGGCATTTCCAACAGCATACTAAAAGCTTGTCCCCGAGAAATAAGTAGGATTCTCAGCCACATATGCAGTAGCTCACTGAAACAGGGCATTTTTCCAGATAGACTGAAATATACTATTGTTAAACCATTGCATAAAAAAGGGGATAGGTCTGATGCTAACAACTACTGCCCAATCTCACTTCTGACAACTTTATCCAAAATTCTTGAAATAGTAATGTCCTCAAGATTAGCATCACATATTTGTAAAAATGAAGTACTAACAAAATGTCAGTTTGGTTTTCAGAAAGGCTTCTCAACAAAAATGCTATATATGCTTTCACTGATCAAATATTAAATGCACTGAATAACCAAGCATCATCCACTGGAATATTTTGTGATCTGTGGAGAAGCTTAAGTATTGTGGTATGAGTGGGACAGTGCACAAATGGTTTAATTCATACTTAACTGGA
Source organism: Schistocerca serialis cubense (assembly GCF_023864345.2). Lineage (NCBI taxonomy): Eukaryota > Metazoa > Arthropoda > Insecta > Orthoptera > Acrididae > Schistocerca > Schistocerca serialis. The sequence goes on along the minus strand of NC_064641.1, from coordinate 327,181,365 downwards.
AGAATGCAGAAATTTGAAATTAACCATACAGATAGTCTGCAAAAATCAGCAGAGTCCTCTAATGGGGGAGGTATCAAGAACAGTGTCCCACAGGGTTCAGTCTTGGGTCCCTTATTGTTCTTAATATATAGTAACGACGTGCCACTCTATATTCAGGTAGATGCAAAGCTATTTCTTTTTTACTAATGGTACGTGTATAGTAATCACACCCAACAAGCAGGAATCAGCTGAGGAAATTGTAAATAACGTCTTTCAGAAAATAATTAAGTGGTTCTCTGCAAACACTCTCACTAAATTTTGAGAAAACACAGTTTATAAAATTCTATACAGGAAATGGCATAACACTATTGATAAATATAGACTATGAACAGAAGTCTGTTGCTAAAGCAGAATACTCAAAATTTCTGGGTGTGTGCATTGATAAGAAATTGAATTGGAAGACCCACATCGAAGATCTGCAGAAACAGGTTCAGCAACTTATGCTATTAGGGTTATTGCTAATTTTGGTGATAAACGTATCAGTAAATTAGCCTGCTATGCCGATTTTCATTCACTGCTTTCATATGGCATCATACTTTGGGGCAATTCGCCATTAAGAGAGAAAGTATTCATTGCACAAAAGCATGTAATCAGAATAGTCGCTGGAGCCCACCCAAGATTTGCAGACATTTATTTAAGGAACTCAGGATATTCACAGTGGCTTCACAATATATATATTTGCGTATGAAATTTGTTATTAATAAACCATCCCAGTTAAAAAAAAAAACAGCAAAGTGCATAGCTACAACACTAGAAGAAAGGATGATCTTCACTGTTCTCTTTTAAATCTCATTTTGGTACTGAAGGGGGTGAATTATGCTGCCACAAAAATATTTGGTCATATGTCAAATAGTATTAAAAGTCTGACAGATAGTCAACCAACACTTACAAGGAAATTAAAAGAATTTATGAATGACAACTCCTTTCCTCTATAGATGAATTGCTAGATATGAAATAGTTACTGTAAAAAAATAAAAAAACCAAACTTAAATAAATGAAAACAATTAATTAATTATTTTTTGTAAAGAAAACTTATGTTAAAGTGACACATTCCACATCATTTAGAAATGTCATATTTGATCTATGGAACAAAGATTCATATATATATATATATATATATATATATATATATATATATATATATATATGTATAGGACTCATAAATAATCCAAAGCAAATAAAGGTGTCGACCACAAACAAATAAGACTCACCAATGGCCACTGTGCAGCAAAAAAAGAAATTATTTCCACGTATTAAGTCATCGACTGACCGATGTCTGCTCCTCTCTTGCTATGCGGTAAATGTGTCCTTAGAGAAAGTTGCAGAACTCGTTCACAGTCTGTCGATAAGCTGATTCTTCATAAGTTCCATGCATAATAACAATGAATATTCCAAAAACAGTAATTTACTTGCGAACAATACATGCACAATGACTCCCGAATAAACAGCATGATCCTACCTGGAAACACTAGAATCATTATCACTTCATCTTGATTCCCACAACTGCCTCGAGTATACACTGCCTCCACCACCACTACAGTTCTCCAGTGTGCTTTTATGAATACAGCTGTTGATGTAATTCCTCACATAAATAAAACGTCTGTCCCTGTACAATAATCACCACAGCCTCAACGTGTGGACATCAGTTGTCAGTGAGCGCCAAAATCGTCCTAGACAAACTGAAAAATGAGGTCTGCATGCACTGCGATAGGGATGCATGCATTCTCTCTGAATCAGTCACTGAACTCTGTGTGAAGGAAACCTTAAAAGAGTACTAAAATTATGATTGCACGGCTGTGAGCTGCTAGATATACCCATACAGCATTATTATAAAAAATATGTGTCAAGCAAAATGCATTATTTTGGTAACAAATACATTTCAACATGTATTTATCATTAGGTGTGAAGTGTTCTACGTTAAGATTTTACCACGAATGCTATTCTCTCATGGTTCTCATATATCGTTAGAGCTCCAAAAAGTCTATGACCCCATCACTGAAGATGAAGCATAAATCGTGTATAATTGGAGTCAAATTCAGAGCGTGATGCTGTCAAGAGGAGAAGTCTGTAGCTAGGACATTATTAAGTCTTTCTTTTCCTTCTCTTCTAAGATGGTGAATTGAAGATTTCATTTAGAAATTGTCTATAGTTATGATTTCCTCTTATGGCTTGCAAACACTCTGCTAGGTTATTTACTTATGGAAGATAAGTTGAAGACAATAGTGTATCACATCTATTAATTATAGTCATAATTATTCTCAAGAGGGGATCTGAATGCTTTCGTGAGTCTCATCATATGATGGAAATCCATTGTCAGACCAAAATTCAAGAAGTTGTAATATAGTATGGAACCTGAGTTGTAAGATTACAGGTTAATCTATGCAGCTGTATCCCTAACCTTACAAACCGCCATGCTGATCATCCTACTTCGTGTATGTGTAATTCATGTGCACGCATTATAAGTTGGTCACGTTCAGTAACATTCCACATCTATTAGTGCAACCTGGTGTGGGCCTCAGGCTTACAAACAAATTTTCTCTTTTTTCCTTTATTTTCTTTTTATGTAATAAACGTCAACAAACCAGTCGAATCAAACCCCGAATCGTGGTATGAAAGCGATAAATAATTGTATATTTGATTCATCATAATGGCAAATCTTGGATATCTTATGACAAAATACTGACATTAGTACGGCGCTGTGGAGCTGTAACAGACTTCCAGATGTAAAATTATGTGTTGTACAAGGGTGTGCTGAAAAGTAATATCTCTGAATTTTTTATGTAAAAAGTCATAACGAGTTTTAAATAAAACAAAAGTTTTTATCATACTGCAACATTATTTTTGATGTCTAAGTATTTGCAGCCCTCTGCCGCTAGAGGGCACAAAATTGTCGCGTGTAACACGACGGTGTATGGCGTAACTATGTCGATGAATAAGATACAGCATGCTGTAATCAAGTTTTGAGTTCGAAATGTTCGTCCACACATGGACTATCCTTCAGCATGGCAATTCCAGGCCACACAAGAGCCCAGCGACATCTGTAACAAATCTTCGCCTTTGGTTCACTGTCATAGATAATCCTCCATGCAGTCCCGACCTGGCTCCATCAGATTTCCACTTCTTTGAACATTTTCGAGGACTTCCCTTTGACAGTATAGCGAGTAGAAGAAAAAGTGTGCCGTGTCCGCTAGTTCACAGGTTCCGCCGCGAGATGTCAGCTGCTCCGCTTGTGACCCACGGAAATACATGTTATTACGCCAAACGCTGCACACGAACTTATTCATTCATAAGATTTATGTAATCATATGAAAAGTAGATGGATTTAATTAACTTACCTCGGTAGACATCAGTTGTCAGCTAGTTTGGATAGTTTCCGGGCAGTCTTGGAAGCTTTTGAAGAATTCAACTCCTTCCGAATTTGTTTAATGCCAGTGAAAAACCGGCATTTCATATAATGAAGAATCAGCTTGGGAATGACGTCCATCACACGATCTTCGCAGCAGCCAACGTTAGAGATTTCAGCACTTACCGCGACTATGTTTTCCACCTGCATAAGAACACTGAAGACGCCTTTTGATGGATATGTGAGCAATGTCTTTTCTGTAGAAGAGCCGTAATCTCTAATAGATAAAAGTAAAGAGAATGGGATGTCAGACGAATTTCCACTTAGAAGGCACAAACACTTATGGCATTTTACGGCTTTTCTTGCTTGGTGCACCGCGTAACCTGTGAGATGATAAACTGAACATTCCTTTCCTGTGGTGTTTTCAAGACTCTTCGGAATATGTTGTGGATTTGGATGAGCCTCTGTGAAGTTATGTGGAACACACAGTTTTTTAATTGCGTCTTCCAGTTCCTGAACTCTGTCTCTGTTCTTTTGCTGCAAATGACTGGCTAACGTCCGCATTTGGCATACATATGACGTCAATGAAAATTCACGTTTATGTTCGTAGTTTCCGCCGGAAGATAGGGCTAGTTTTACAGGAATGTAAACACGCTGTTACATGTGCAAGCTCAGGAAGTCTATTATTGACGGGTGATCATTGCAACTCAGAGACCTTACGATACCGAAATGACGTTCAAGTGGATCCTGATTAAATTTTGCAGTCATGACATAACTGAAACCTTTTTCCCACAAATATTTAGATACCTCCAATGTACTTTCAATGGTTGCTCTTAGAGACTGGAGAGTTCTTTCTGAAGCAAAGCTGTTATTTTTATCGGCGAGAATGCTTTTCCACTTCATTAATGTTTAGTGAGCCTCTGAGTTTTTGTACAATGCCTCCTTACGAAACGAAGAATTAAGTGCGTCCACTACGTTGTTCGTACATGTAGTGAATGATTCCGTTGATTCACTGCCTTCGAATCCTGTTGCTTTAATTTCCGTAAGAATTTTATGCCATTCGCTACTGAGTTACTGAATAACTGCAGGGCTAATCTTACATTCATTCGTTGAAATAACGTCGGGTTCAATTGGGTGGAAGTCAACTCGTGGCAAACTTTTAATCCGGCAAATCCTGGGAAATTGTCTTCTTGATAGACTCAGCGATAAAAATTATAGTTGACGATCTCATCGTTAAAAAGTACTCCAGTTTTAACACAGAAATTATTTCTTACACACTTTATTGCGTGAACAGCGTCTGAAAATGCCCAAAGTCTTCTGGTTTCGTAAACAGGATTTGATATAGAGCAAGTTACTTTTTTTTCCACTTATTCCAAGACATTGCCAGACCTTTTTATTCGGTTGACTGCCATCACAAGTGAATGCAATAATTCTTGTTCCGGCTTGTTCCAGCTGGATAATCACTTGAATTAATATCTGCAAAACGACGTCGCCTGGCGTTGCATTGCGACTTTCATACAAAGCAACAGACTGGATCCAGTTATGCAACAGAGGAACAAACATTAACACGAGAGCATGATTTGCAAATTTATTCTTACAGTCGTCCGGAGTATACTCTCCTAAATTGACGAAACCATCCACTTTCAGGGAATTGTTATTAAATTGTAGTTCTTCTGGGAGCTTAATTTCATCAAAAATCAGCACACCTGAGCGTTTGTTTTCATCTTGTTCTTCCCCAAAGTAAGTCTTCATGGCCTCCAAAGCGTGTGTATTGATTTCATATGAGCATGTGGCAACAACCCATGCTTCAAACAATGTCTGTATCCTTTGTGCGACTTAATTTTTAAGAGCACGCTGTCCAGAAGAAACTCTTCATCATACCGCATTCCCTTAGTGCTTTTTAATTGGCATTTCTTTGTCATAGTGTCTACTGTCATTTTCTGTTTCTTACTCAGTTTGGAATGATCTAGATTTAACTGAGCTGTCTTACGCTTTTCGTCTGAGAGCTGCTTTCGCAGTAGATGGTTTCCTACATTCGCTGTTCTTAGTTTATTACGTAACCGCACAACTTCCAGCTTCTTACACGTTACGGTTCTCTTTAGTGAAATGAGCTCTGCATCCGGTACCTTCCGTACATTTTCCTCGACAGATGAAACACTGGGAAACATCGGAACTTCTTGCTGAACGTTTCCTTTACAGCAGCTACTCTTTTGTGAGTGTTTTACTGGCGGTGGATTTCTTTTGTGTAATATTTTCGATAGATATTTCGGTACATTTTGAAATAAATAAGGAACTGCCCCTGATTTTAGAGACAACCTTTGTCTTGGAATTTTAACTTGTTTACCCTCGATGATAAACACGTCAGCTTTTATAATAAGTTACTTACAGAAATGTGAATCACACACGAAACAATTATGAGTTAGAATTCTGTCTTTCCGAGGAATTGCTCTACCCCACTTTGCAAATTCTACTTTATCCTAAGGAGGCCTAAAAAAATGTTTACCTTTACTCTCTCTGTAGCCAGATCTGCACACTGGAACGAAACAAGTCGGCATTTTTTATCCTTCTTCAAATACGAGTAACTATATCCCTAAACACCACTTATTCACCACAGACTTCAACTGTTCAACGTTCACTCACAACACCATAGATACACTCACAAAATAAGCACAGACAATAGCGAAACACACTTTCGCATAAAGCAAAACCGCGCGAACTTGAATCTCAAGCGACAGTACTGCTCGTAGTTTGCAGGCACGCCACCAGTCCTATGCTGCCTGTGTTAACAGGCGGTGAGTCAGCACACTTCCTCTTCTACTCGCCCCCCCAGGGGGTCCACAACTCTTTCGTGGATACGTGCGTGGCGAGCACGGGGCCCCGAGCCATTGCAGCCTTCTTTCTCTCCCGGGCTGCATTTCCTTTCCCTTCCCCTCCTTTCCCCTCCATACCCCTTTCCCCTCGCCCTCTCCTCTCCCTCTATTGGTGTCCTTGCTTATGTTGGCCCCCGCTATCCTCCTGGTTCTGTTGGTTTTACACTCTGGCTTTGTTGCGTAATCATCTCCTCCTTTTGGCATTCCTTGGTCCCCCTCTGGGGTTTGACCTCCATTCCAAAATTTCTCTTCCGTAGTGTGAGCCATTTGGGGAAGAGCACCTTACCTAGTGTCTCCGACGTGTGCCCTCCTAGTATATTCCACCTTTTCTTCTACGTCGTTGTCTGATGCTAGGGTGCATAGCCAGCACGGTAGCCAGCCCGTGTGGTGGGGTCGCTATGTACCCTTTTGGTTGAGCCCCCTGAACACACAGGGATCACACTTCTGATACCTGAGCTGTGACCTCCTCATGCATGCCTTGGAGTGGTTGCTCGTCATCCTGGAGCATCGGAACTCCCGGCAATGGCCGCCGTGCCAGACGGCCCTTGCTGTGGCTGGGTGGCGCCCGTGAGGAGAGCCCCTGATCGGAGTGGGTGGTATCAGGGCGGACGCTATGCAGATGAAACGCATAAGGGTCCAAACCTCTGGCCGCTCTTCTGCGGCCGTCTCTCTGCGTGGTACTGATTCCTCAAGTGCTGCTTCTCTTGCCCCTTCGGCCTTCCCTTCCGTGGCTACCCCCTGGGAGGAGGGTCAGGCCCGTCGTCTAGGGGCAAAACCTTTCCCCCGTTATCTAGTTTGCACCAGGACTGATGGAGATACTTTCACCAGTGTCAAACCTTTATTCTTTGTGGAACACATTGAAGACAAGTTCGGCGAAGTGGACTCCCTGAGCAAGATGCGGTCGGGTTCATTACTGATAAAAACTGTTTCGGCTGCCCAATCTGCGGCCCTTCGTGCCTGTACCCATCTTGGCACAATTCCCGTGTCCATTACCCCTCACCAGTCTCTAAATATGGTACAAGGTGTGATTTTTCACAGAGACCTCATCCTTCAAACTGATGAGGAACTTCGGGACAATCTCGGACGGCGGGGTGTTCACTTTGTTCGGCGTGTTCAGAAGGGTCCTAAAGATAATCGTATTGATACTGGTGCCTTTATCCTGGCCTTTGAAGGGGATACCCTTCCTGAGAAAGTTAAGATTATGGTCTATCGCTGTGATGTGAAGCCGTTCATCCCACCTCCTATGCGGTGTTTTAAGTGCTTGCGTTTTGGCCACATGTCTTCTCGCTGTACCCAGGACCCTCTCTGTGGTGACTGTGGACGTCCACTCCATGAGGGGAGTCCCTGTGTTCCCCCTCCTGTATGTGTAAATTGTCATGGTAGTCATTCTCCACGTTCAGCAGATTGCCCAGTCTATAAGAAAGAAAAAAAGATACAGGAGTATAAGTCTCTTGATCGTTTAAGCTACACAGAGGCCCGTAAGAAATACGCACGATTGCACCCTGTGTCCATGACATCTAGTTACGCCTTGGTTACATCTTCATCCCTTCCTCCCCCTTCCTTACCCCCGTCCCGGACCCCTCTCCTTCCCCCCCACCCTGCGGCTCCCACACCTTCTCCTCTGGGCGCCGCTCCCCCTCCCCAGCCGGAGAAGTGTCCCACTCCTTCGGCGTCTGCCGGTCAAGGGCGCCTCTCCCGGGATGCCCCTTCCCGGCACCTTCCAGGTCAAAGGTCTGCTGCAGCGCGGCGACCGCGAGAGCCGCGGTCTATCGGCCCCCAGGTCGCCCGGTCTCTTTCTGTTCCTGATCTTGCTGCAGCTGGCTCCATTATGCCACACAGCCCTCCTCGATCTCAGCCTGAAAAGAAGAAGAAACATAAGTCCCGGGACAAAGAGCCTCTGGTGTCACCGGAGGTCCCTTCCCCGGCTTCACAACCGGATTCTGACCTGTCGTTTATGGATGTCGCCCCCTCCTTGTCGGTGACGGGTGGGGACCCGGCGGTATGACTGGATTTAGCGTGTTCAGCCCTCATTTAAACCATCGTTCTGTGGTTCTCCAATGGAATTGTAATGGCTACTATCGTCACCTTCCGGAATTGAAATCCCTTCTTTCGTCCTACTCAGCAGCTTGTGTGGTTCTCCAGGAATCTCATTTTACTGATGCTCACTCACCGACCCTCCGTGGGTTCCGTGTTTTCTGTCGAAATCGGGTCGGACCCTTGCGGGCTTCTGGTGGCGTTTGTACGTTGGTCCGTACAGACATTGCTAGTACGTGGATTCCTCTCCAAACTACATTGGAAGCAGTTGCTGTTAGGGTCCACTTAGACTCTGCAGTCACAGTATGCAATCTTTATCTCCCTCCTGACAGGACTCTTACACCTGCTGCCTTAACCACCCTTCTTCAGCAACTTCCTCCTCCTTTCCTCCTCCTTGGGGATTTTAATGCTCATCATCCTTTGTGGGGCAGTGCCTTTCCATCTAGACGAGGTCTTCTTATCGACCAATTTATTGCAGACCACGACCTGTGCCTTCTTAATGATGGCTCCCCTACTCATTTCAGTGCTGGTCATGGTACCTTTTCTGCCATTGATCTTTCTCTTTCTTCTCCCTCTCTCCACCCTTCATTACACTGGTCGCCACACGACGACCTTTGTGATAGTGACCATTTCCCGTTGATTATCACGCTCCCTTCCCGCTCCCCGATGGAGAGGTTACCTCGTTGGTCTTTCCACCGTGCCGATTGGCCTCTATATACTGCACAGGTCGAGTTTTCTCCCTCTTTGTCGGGTTGTATTGATGACGTCCTACGTGACGTGTCTGACGCGATTGTTCGCGCTGCTAACCTTGCTGTCCCGCGCTCATCTGGACAATTTCGTCGTCGGCAAGTCCCGTGGTGGAGTACGGCCATTGCCATTGCCATCCGTGATCGCCGTCGAGCTTTGCAACACTTTAAGAGGCACCCATCTGTAGCCAGCCTTTCTACCTTTAAGCGCCTTCGCGCTAAAGCCCGTTATTTAATCAAACAGAGCAAGCGGATATGTTGGGAACGATTCGTTTCTTCCCTTGGTTCCACTGTCCCTCTGTCACAGGTATGGGCTACACTTCGCTCTCTCCAAGGTTGCCATCGGCAGTCCACCCTCCCAGGCCTTCACCTCCCAGATGGCATTTGTACGGACCCATTAGTTCTCGCAGAACATCTTGCGACCCATTTTGCAGTGGCATCAGCGTCGGCCTCCTATCCAGCTGCTTTCCTTCATCAAAAACAGCAGGCTGAAGCTGTCACCTTATGTTTCACCACTTGTGAGTCAGAATCTTACAACGAACCTTTCACTGAATTGGAATTTCTTTCTGCTCTATCTGCTTCTCATGATACGGCTCCTGGCCCAGATTCCATTCATAACCAGCTGCTTCAACATCTCAGTGCTCCACAACGGCACCATCTTCTTCGGGTGTTTAACCGTATCTGGCTCCAGGGTGACTTCCCTTCTCAGTGGAGGGATAGCATTGTGGTTCCTGTCCTTAAGCCTGGTCAGAACCCCCTATCTGTTGACAGCTATCGGCCAATTAGTTTGACCAATGTTGGTTGTAAGTTACTTGAACGGCTGGTAGCCCGTCGGCTCACTTGGGTCCTCGAATCTCGGGATCTATTGTCCCCTTACCAGTGTGGCTTTCGAGAGGGACGATCTCCAATCGATCATTTGCTTCGCTTGGAATCCGCAGTTCGGCAGGCTTTTTCCCAGCGCCGCCATTTGGTTGCAGTGTTTTTTGACCTTCGCAAGGCCTATGACACGGCCTGGCGCCATCACATCTTACTAACCCTTCATCAGTGGGGTCTTCGGGGCCCCCTCCCGATTTTTATCCGCCAGTTCCTGATCCATCGGTCATTCAGAGTTCGAGTTGGTACTGCTTTTAGTTCTCCACGGACCCAGGAGACGGGCATCCCACAGGGTTCTGTCTTGAGTGTCCTTCTTTTCCTCATTGCTATCGATGGACTTGTGGCCTCTGTCGGTCCCTTGGTCGCCCCTGCCCTGTATGTGGATGATTTCTGCATTTGGGTTAGTTCCTCCTCGATGCCATCTGCAGAACGGCAGCTCCAGGTGGCTATACGGCGTGCCTCTGCATGGACCCTCTCCCACGGGTTTCAATTCTCTCCTTTAAAATCGCGGGTGGTCCACTTCTGTCGCCGTACTACGGTCCACCCTGATCCAGAGCTCTATCTCGCTGCACAAAGATTGCCTGTGGTTCCACAGTTTCGTTTCCTAGGTCTTCTTTTCGACAACAAGCTCACTTGGCTGCCCCATATCAGACTCCTGAAGGTAGGATGTTTCCGTAAACTCAATGTCCTTCGCTTCCTTGCCCACTCCTCCTGGGGTGCGGACCGTTCCCTCCTCCTCCGTCTTTATCGTGCTCTAGTTCTGTCACGTTTGGACTATGGTTGTCAAGTTTATGGTTCAGCTGCTCCTTCCACGCTGCACGTGCTGGATCCAGTCCACCATCGTGGTATCCGTTTGGCCACCGGTGCCTTCCCTACTAGCCCTGTTGATAGTCTCCTGGTTGAAGCTGGGATCCCCCCCCCTTTCTGTTCGGCGGTCCCAGCTTCTGGTGTCTTATGCCCTTACTATCCGTTCTTCTCCCGCTCATCCTTCCTATTCTATCCTATTCCCAGACCATGGACGTCGCCCGCCTGACTCCCGCCCTCGGGCGGGTTTACCGGTTGGGCTGCGCCTTGCGTCTCTTACCCGTGATTTTCGGCTTCCTTCTTTGTCCTGTCTTCCTCGCTCCCTCCCCTCCACCCCTCCTTGGTTAGTTCCTCGGCCTCGAATTCGGATGGATCTCCGCCGCGGTCCGAAAGATTCCATCACCCCGGTGGTGTTCCGTTCCTTTTTCCGCCAAATTTTGTGGGAGTTTCGGGATGCTGTTGTTTTTTACACTGATGGCTCTAAATCTGCTGATCATGTTGGGTATGCCTTCACGTCCTTTGTTGGAACGGAAAATCATCTACTGCCACCCTCATGTGGGGTGTTTACTGCGGAATTGATGGCAATTTCCCGGGCCCTTACCTTTATTAAACAATCCCAACACAACCGCGTTTTGTTATGTACGGACTCGATGAGTGGCCTTCTTGCTATTGACCGGTGTTTTTGGCGCCATCCCTTGGTCTCTGCCATCCATGACCATCTCGCTGATCTTCACCGTGCTGCTTGTTCCATTGACTTCCTATGGGTCCCGGGCCATGTGGGTATCCCGGGTAATGAGCTCGCTGATCGTTTGGCTGGGGGAGCAGTTACTTACCCCCCGTTTTCTGTAACCCCTCCTGCAGCGGATTTACGGCTTCACATCAAATCCCACTTTGCACAGTCATGGGCCAATTCTTGGGAGGCTACTCCACTGTCTAATAAACTTCGTGCCATTAAGGTGAATACAGGCCCATGGCGTTCTTCCTTTAGCCTCTCCCGCAAGGACTCGACCACGCTGTGTCGTCTCCGCATTGGCCATACCAGGCTGACCCATGGTTTCCTTTTGCGTGATGAGCCACCCCCGCTATGTGGTTGTGGAGCCTTCCAGTCAGTGGCCCACATTTTGGTTGAATGCCCCCTTCTTTTGGCTCTGCGTGCTAAGTACAGACTCCCCCACACTTTACCTTTGATGTTGGCTGACGATTCCCGGATGGTCTCTCTGGTTCTAGGTTTCCTCTGGGAGAGTGGTTTTTATTCTCAGTTTTAAAGTTTTTAATCTCCCTCTGGTGTTGGGGCAGGGCGGTGAGTGTTTGGGTGTCTCCCACTGTAGGCAGTGTTCAGAGATTCCCGATTCACCTCCCTGACCGGAATCCTCTTTTCTTTCCCTTTTACTCTGTTTTTACCCCTTCTTTTTAAGGCTTGGTTAGTTTTTCTATTCCCATACGTACTTTCTGCATTATAGCAGTTGTACCTTTTAAGTCACAGGTGGTCTTGCCTATGCTGTTTCAGCATAGTGTTGGGTTCGTTCTCTTGCCAACTTCCCTCATTTGTTTTTACTAATGACAACGTGACTGCCCTTTTACGTTTCCCCTTTATCCGTTTTATTTTTCTGACTATACTGAGATGTCCCGTTAGCAGAATGGAGTCTATTTGAAATAAGGGACTGATGACCTTGCTGTTTGGTCCCTTTAACCTCAAACAACCAACCAACCAACCAACCTCTTCTACTCGCTATGTTGATAGCGATGATGTGCTGCAAGCAGAGGCAGGATTGTGTCTCCGTCGAACATCAACAAACGGGTCTTTCGTTGGGAAAATTGTGTTCGTTGCCAGGACAGCTACGTTGAGAAATACAGAAAGGTACGTGTACCCAGAGAATAAAGATGCAGCTTGTTAATAAAGTTTGTTTTCCGTAAAAAGCGTTGTTGTTGTCCAGAGACTGGTTTGATGCAACTGTCCATGCTACTCTATCCTGTGCAAGCTTCTTCATCTCCCAGTACCTACTGAAACCTACAACCTTCTGAATCTGCTTAGTGGATTCATCTCTACGATTTTTATCCTGCACTACCCAGTACTAAATTGGTGATCCCTTGATGCCTCAGAACATGTCCTACCAACCGATCCCTTCTTCTAGTCAAGTTGTGCCACAAATTTCTCTTCTCCCCAATTCTATTCAATACCTCCTCATTAGTTATGTGATCTACTCACCTAATCTTCAGCATTCTTCTGTAGCACCACATTTCGAAAGTTTCCCGGCAGCGTAATTCGGAGACATTGATTTCCAGCACGGCCTCACAGCATTAGAGAAGCGCCTAACACACACACACAAACGGCAAACATCAAGCACCAATCAACCATATTACACGTGTTATTTCTTATTCTTTTTAGGAGTCATGAGTTGAAGTGGCAGGATCAACTTGTAATACATACACGTGAATAATGCATGCACGAAGCAATGTGATGAACATGACGGTTTAAAGGCTAGCGATATAGTTGTATGCATTAGTCTGTAATCTCACAACTCAGCTTCCATTTCATCATTAAACTACTTGAATTTTTCTGTCCCAGCAGATTTCTCTTCCATCATTCGATGAGAATCACGAGATCATCCACATCCCCTCATGAGAATAATTACTTTTATGACTGGTAAATGGTTTTTTGTTGTCCATTCATCACCAAACTACCTGAAAATTCTAATCATTTACCAAAACGCGGTATGCAATTGATAAATAATTATAGGATAGATCGATCCATGTGGGTAAACACTGAGCAACGCATTGCATCCAGTTTGAAGTACACACATTTATGTGTAACAGAAAAGTCTTTACACTCCTTGTGCTTAAACTCCAACACGGTAAAGTAATCTTACATCTTATGGTCACACATGTCAATCATTCTCTTTCATAGCGATCCTCTAGTTACTGCAGGAAAGTCTGAAAGTCCGAATTTGTTATGTAACTGATAAACAGCTATAGATTAGATCGATCTTGGTGGGTACCATTACGACTGCATATTGTTCCCGGCAGACATTTCCAAATTGTAATAAAAGAGTTTATTTGAACGATTTAATAATCCACTGCAACAACGCTAACCAAGTAGAAGTTCTCTCTGAATTGCTAACTAGTACACTGTGAACAATTTACCCCCAGCAATGTTAGAGAGAGAAATGCACTTTATTTATTTAAACAGGAAATGTACTTACAATTATTTCTGCACACCTCTCCAACTGAGCTGTCAGGAGACAAATACCAGTGGAGTCTCTGCACACCTTTCCAACTTAGCTGTAAGGAGCCAAATACCAGCGAAGTCGACGTGAGTGCGAGTGAAACATCGAATATCGCTACTGCACACTGCCGCCCACAGCGGGATATAAATGTAGATAGTGGGACAGAACAACCAGAGAATAGGCACAGCCTCAATAAACAGCAGAGCACCAGAACAACATATGGAAATGTGGAGCTTTAGCCAAACACAGCAGCTGTAAATACTGTAAATGATGTAGTGAGATGGGTTGTGGGACACCAATTAAACAGTGTGTAAATCCAATTGCTTTATTATGGCACCCCACCGCAGCTCAGAACAGAAAGTAGCAGCTTGGTAGCGGCTCTCAGCGCCCCTTGCAATGCTGACATAGCGCGTCGTCAACCGGTCAGGAGGCCATGTGATGTAAATGTCTCTGCCAGCGGCGACTCCAGCTCTGAGTTAGCACGGCATGGCTGCTACGGCGTTCATTATCATGCGCTCATTCATTCCACACTGTACAGGAAGAGGCAGGCCGATGACGGAACGGCAGTGACCGACTGACTCCGAGTCGTGGCCAGCGAGCTGTTTCCCCGGGCTGGTACTGGCTCGTAGTGGCAGCGGCACCAGGCCATGCAGTCTCATGGTGGACTGCCCTAGCACAGCACGGTGGTGACAGAGCTGTGATACTAACAGAAGTGATTCAGTACAAAATGGCTAGATATTGATACGCTTTCGAGCTGCACTTGTTTGTGCTTTAGTGTGCCTTGCAGCACAATACAACATATCTCGGCGGACGCCGGTGTAGAAAGGCTTACGGGATCTATCACTAGGGTATTGTTGTGTCAATTATTTCCACACCTTGCCAGGCCTGCTTGTCTCACAACTCTGCGAAGGATACGTTATGCTTTGTACAGTATATCACCATTACTTTTCCTGCGGCTTACGCTGGTGCAGTTTACTTCCAGTTTCGAGAATTTGTGACCAAATATGGTCAGTGCCTTACATTGCCCTCTCATTTAACAAGACCCTGTTCATCAGGTTGCCGTAAACTAGGGTGAAACGTTCCGTGGTGGCTCGCTTAGTTGGCTGTAGTCCACTCTAACCATTGCGTTCTCGTAAACACTACTTATCCTAAGTTCCGATAGTTCTTTCTTACTCTAACTTAACTTGCAGTTACAGTTCCCTCTGCTGCCTTCCTGCTGCTGGGTATCCAGTACACCGGGATCTGAACAGTGGCTGGATCCGAATTGCGTCTTCTGTTCCGCTTCTTGTACACGTAAACAAGGACTATGCTCAGTTGAGTAAGTGTTGCTGTGATGCTTGGTATGACAATGGACAATGTTGTCTCTTTCTCTTACTGGTTCTCCCTGTGCTGGTCCACATGTTGCTCTAACGTCTCCACGGAGATTCGCCCCTCCTACTGATTAATTGGTTTGTATATAGACTGAATTCACTTGCGTCCTAAAGGCTGGTTCAAAGCAGTCACTTTCCCGGCTGGCAATACTTGCATTGGTTCCTGTGGCCAACGAAATGGAGGCTGCGAAACGTTCAGGTGTTTTATTCCCGAAATTGTGGAAGGTAGATGAAAAGTAGGTCCCTCTATTTCAGGTGGTTTCCCGTTCATAGGCAGTCTGCTCCCATTCAGTTCCACTCTTCCTTGCTGGTGTGAGATTCCCTTGTCCGTAGCAATTGGCTACTACTATCATTTTATCGGCTATCATATTATCGAAGGCAGAGGACAACCAATGTGCCTCAACCTGCTGGAAGTACGACTCTGGCCTAATTACCTCTTTCATTCAATCCTTCCCGTTTTCTGACCCAGCAGTAACCTCACTGCCAATAGTACTTCTGACCTTCTGTCGCTGTTCTGTTTGGACTTGGCCTCTGTAACACTTTAGTAACTCCGCTTCCTCAATATCCGCAAGCCTGCTATTATCCTCTGAAATTAGGAATAACCGCTGCATCCCTACCCTAACAAACCTCTTCAGCATCCTCCATTTAACAGTAAACACATTGACTACTTACACTACTGGCCATTAAAATTGCTACACCAAGAAGAAAAGCAGATGATAAACGGGTATTCATTGGACAAATATATTATACTAGAACTGACATGTGATTACATTTTCACGCAATTTGGGTGCATAGATCCTGAAAAATCAGTACCCAGAACAACCACCTCTGGCCTTGATACGCCTGGGCATTGAGTCAAACAGATCTTGGATGGCGTGTACAGGTACAGCTGCCCATGCAGCTTCAACACGATACCACAGTTCATCAAGAGTAGTGACTGACGTATTGCGACGAGCCAGCTGCTCGGTCACCATTGGCCAGACGTTTTCAGTTGGTGAGAGATCTGGAGAATGTTCTGGCCAGGGCAGCAGTCGAACGTTTTCTGTATCCAGAAATGCTCGTACAGGACCTGCAACACGCAGTCGTGCATTATCCTGCTGAAATGTAGGGTTTGGCTGGGATCGAATGAAGGATAGAGCCACGGTCGTAACACGTCTGAAATGTAACGTCCACTGTTCAAAGTGCCGCGAACAAGAGGTGACAGCGACGTGTAACCAATGGCACCCCATACCATCACGTCGAGTGATTCGCCAGTATGGCGATGACGAATACATGCTTCCAATGTGCGTTCACCGCGATGTCGCCAAACACGGATGCGACCATCATGATGTTGTAAACAGATCCTAGATTCATCCGAAAAAATGACGTTTTGCCATTCGTGCACCCAGGTTCGTCGTTGAGTACACCATCGCAGGCGCTCCTGTCTGTGATGCAGCGTCAAGGGTAACCGCAGCCATGGTCTCCGAGCTGATAGTCCATGCTGCTGCAAACGTCGTCGAACTGTTCGTGCAGATGGTTGTTGTCTTGCAAACGTCCCCATCTGTTGACTCAGGGGTCGAGACGTGGCTGCACGATCCGTTACAGCCGTGAGGATAAGATGCCTGTCATCTCGACTGCTAGTGATACGAGGCTGTTGGGATCCAGCACGGCGTTCCGTATTACCCTCCTGAACCCACCGATTCCATATTCGGCTAACAGTCATTGGATCTCGACCAACGCGAGCAGCAATGTTGCGATACGATAAATCGCAATCGCGATAGGCTACAATCCGACCTTTATCAAAGTAGGAAACGTGATGGTGCGCATTTTTCCTTTTTACACGAGGCATCACAACAACGTTTCACCAGGCAACGCCGGTCAACTGCTGTTTGTGTATGAGAAATTGGTTGAAAACGTTCCTCATGTCAGCACACTGTAGGTGTCGCCACCGGCGCCAACCTTGTGTGAATGCTCTGAAAAGATAATCATTTGGATATCACAGTATCTTCTTCCTGTCGGTTAAATTTCGCGTCTGTAGTACGTCATCTTCGTGGTGTAGCAATTTCAATGGCCAGTAGTTTATCATTGGTACCGTGCCTGATTTCCTGCTAATGGGAAGACGACTGAAACATTCACCTTCGCTCCGTCAGTCATCGCTTACATTGAGACTTGGTTGAAACAGAAAGGGAAGTTTTCATGGCTAGGTTCCCTGACCAACTTTAAAATTCGAGTTTTGTATTTCCAGTAGCCCCTCCAGGTATTGATCTGCTGACAATAAGTTCATTCCCAGTCATCCTCACAAAGCTTGCTGCATGGGCCCTCTCAATTCCAGTATTTTCCGTGTGTTTCCCACATACTGTTCTACAAGGACTGCAAGCACTTCGTTTACCCTATTTCCCTATCAAATATGTCCATTTTGATTTATAGCATCCTTACGTTCTGATTCACTGAATCTTCCACAGCTTTTACGTACCTCATTAATTCCCGTGTCAGCTGGCATAATACTCAAGTATCGTTCAAAAGTCCGCAGCTCGTGGTCGTGCGGTAGCGTTCTCGCTTCCCACGCCCTGGTTCCCGGGTTCGATTCCCGGAGGGGTCAGGGATTTTCTCTGCCTCGTGATGACTGGGTGTTGTGTGCTGTCCTTAGGTTAGTTAGGTTTAAGTAGTTTTAAGTTCTATGGGACTGATGACCATAGATGTTAAGTCCCATAGTGCTCAGAGCCTTTTGAACCATTTTTTTTCGTTCAAAATATATTTCTCTTTCCTTTTACCCACGGTTTCACCACTTCTCTCACGTTATTCGTCATCATGTTGTCTTCCTCGTTAAATGTCCCCAATCCGATTGGACCGATGAACTCGCTGTTTGGTCCTCTCCCCCAAATAAACCAATCAAGCGTCCAACCAGCTACCCTGAACCCAGTTTTCAGAAGAAAGCCTTACGCGTCAATCCAAACTATCTCCTTCTGATATGCGGCGTAATCCATAACCTGCGTCATCTCGTCTCTCAGTTTCTCGCAAGTTTTAAGCATCCTCACGCATTCCTCCTGTAACTCTTTTGCGGCTTCCGGGACTCTTTACACCTTGCCAGAAACTGTTGAATGCTTCATCGATGCCGGCAGTGGTATCCGAGCGGTTCTAGGAGCTTCAGTCCGGAACCACGCGACTGCTACGGTCGCAGGTTCGGAATCTGCATCGGGCATGGATGTGCGTGATGTCCTTAGGTTAGTTAGGTTTAAGTAGTTCTAAGTTCTAGGGGACTGATGACCCATAGTGCTCAGAGCCATTTGAATCATTTTGAGCTTCCTCGAGTCTTCACAACTCATTCTCAATTTACATCGTGTTAAATACCATCCGTACCACCTAGCGGTGACTGGTGGTTACCACATCTTCTTGCTTCACGAACAGCACCCCCCCCCCCCCCTCCCTTCCAGTTGCTGGTTCTGTAATGCAGTTACTCCGACGATTACCAATAGCGCCACTGTGATCTACACTTTCTCCATCTTGTCTCCTAACGTACCCTCCCCGACGACAGGGATTCCTGTTACCCTTTCCTCCCCCTAAAAATCCTGTGTCCTGCAGCAATTTATTTCGCCTACACTATACATTATGCCATACTTATTAGTGACAAATAAAAACTTAAGCAATCACATTCTAGGCCTTAAAGCATACGGACGTCCTCTCACTGGTTCATCTATAACCTATTGCTTGCTCCTCTGGACCTCATTTGTCGCTTTTCGCTTTCGTTGCAGCCTCACAACTCCTGGAATAACCCCTGCACTCCCCCGAAACGATGCCAGACGTCCAATATGTACAATCGTTATCCTTGTTGGCAACTGGATCATGACGTTCACCGGTGACAATTTCCAAACTTAATGTGGCTCTTGACATTTTCGAAAAAAATTCCTTTGTCTTCACATTAGGAGTACAGGAAGTCCACAAAATCACCCATTGGCCAGTCTCGTACTGCGACATTCTTGCTCTGCTTTTCTAGTAGCTTGGTATTAGCTCTGCGCACCCCGTTCCATATTTCCCTTATCACTCTCACCAATTCCTTAACCGATTATCCCGTCTTACCCTTCTAGGATTTTAAGACATTGAATGGTGATGGCATCTTACGACCATATACAACCTCCTCTGGTGACAACACTCGTGTGTTGCTTAGAGTTGAGAGTTGAGACTACCTACCTTAAACAGACGTCCAATTGGTTTGCCGTGCGTCCACGCACTCTCTTAACATCTTCCCTATGATCCTATGAACCCTTTCAGTTGTTTCATTAACTTGAGGATGTAGAGAAATAGTTCTCAATTTCTTCACACAACAGCCGATAAAACCATACTTTGTGTATTGTGGATCCACTATGAACAGTATCCCATAACTTGTGTGGGTGGCTTCACCTGCTTGAGGTTACTCCAAACCCAGCCCTGGGCAGTGGGTATACCCATGAGAAGCCTTCAAACAAAATACGTAGTATAGTACGTAACCAAACTCGGCGTGTGTTTATAACATATATACGTTAACAGACAACCACCACAGCTGTCTATTTAGAAGCATGTCCTTCAGCGTTGGCTTTGGCACATAGTGTTATGTGTGTTAACATTTAGAAGAAGCGCAGTTTGTAGATACTCCGGCTGGTTTGGGACTCTATATCACAGTTGGATGGCAAAAAAGATGAAAACACACACTGTACAATATAAGCAATAAGAGTATACATACACTTGTAAATATACGTATAGAATACGCCAATGTATGAAAAATATGGAACAAATATAGAAAGAAACATGAAAATTCAAAAAATTGCTCTAAAGTTCGGATAAGACATGGTCGTACCCATCTGTCTTCATACGTAGGTAGGTATAGAAATTTTATGTCACATAAGCACGAGATCAAAGTGTCTGGTGATCTCTTGGATACTTTCCTTGAAAGACAT
Organism: Schistocerca serialis cubense; assembly: GCF_023864345.2. Taxonomy (NCBI): domain Eukaryota; kingdom Metazoa; phylum Arthropoda; class Insecta; order Orthoptera; family Acrididae; genus Schistocerca; species Schistocerca serialis. The sequence continues at coordinate 327,161,155 of NC_064641.1, read as the reverse complement.
GACGTTGCGCCAAGGAAGAGAACTATAAGAATCAAAGTTCATTCTGTTCCTAAAAAAGTGGCAAAGAGCTCGCAGACCCCATTGTTAAAAATTTGGAGATACATGACGTCACACATAAACCTAGAAACGAAAAAGCGCTATAGAGATGTTATAATCAGTAGAGAGGGGCTGCAGGTCTTTAATGTAACTAGTGGATACAGGAGAGTGGATGACACTACATATGCTTTAATGTGGGAAGATAGTGCATTCTAGAGAGAGACACGCTGACAAGACGAAATTATCAGACTCTCCTTGGTCTGTGTGCGTGACGCTAAGGTAAAATCTTTTACAGCGGTACTGTTCCTCAATACACGAGAGCTGCAAGCCATTTCTATTTAGATTCGTTAAAATATTTAGATCCAGTGTAAAGGGCTCTTTATCTTTCAAATAACCATTTTTTCGATTGCTCTCTGCAGCACTATCAATTGTGGAATACATATCGCTTTCTACACATATTAAAATGACTGTTTTGTAGGAGAAATAACGTAACTGGGAGACAGGGGCATTTAAAGATGCAGTCAGCTTGGTTACTGTTTCTGGTGCAGCGGGTTACGCCTCTCGCAGCTGCATCGCCAGAGTTGTTTGACTGCTCTGTCTGCCAGCCTGCAACCTCCTGACATCGTCATATGGTTTTGAGGTTTAACATATTACCTTCATAAATTATTATTTTTTTTAAATAATCGATTATACTCTCGTTATATGTGGACCTGGGTGACTTTAAAGTGAATTTCCTCGATTAGCATGCATTTTGATGTGTTGAGTAGTACCATGCATGTAGAGAAAATGATCACATCCACCCTGTCACAGGCCTTGGGGTATCCATATCGCAGCATGATTACAAGACCAATCACATTTATAAGGTATGACGAAGGAGCAGTTGACAAGAAGTGTTGTCATCACGACCTTTATGCGAAGGTTCTTCCTACCGGTATGAATAATCATCATCAGTAAAAAGCATTTGCTCTAGGTGGTCATTCTTATCATATTGCTATGCTAAAACGATGTCCAGGTTTTTTTTTCTACGCGTTTCGAAATAAGTAAGACAGACTCGCTTGGGATCCAAACCAGTATCTCCTGCAGAAAAAAATTAATTGCTGTTGACCTTCGTGGTATACCAGGTAAACAGAAGCTATAATGGGTTACACAGACTTTCAAACAGAGATGCTGACAATAGTGTTGTGTAATTCTACATGAATTTTTTGATAGAACGTAGAACTTGCTATCGTTAAAATGGATCGACTGCCAGGAACAGTATGCAGTCGTACCCACCATGATCGATCTAATCGACAGCTATTTATCACACGTTTCGGATTTTCGGGCGTTCCCACAGTAACAAGAGCACCCCTTTTTCCACCATTCCCGGGGGCGGGGGGGGGGGGGGGGTTCAAGACGGGTGAGTAGTTAGCGTAGTGTTGGGAAAACATGTTGAGCTATCGTCTTCATCGCCCAGTGGTCAGCGGGGGTGGCAGCCGCAGGGACAGTGTTGTCTACCCTACAGCTGTGGCACTTTTCGCAGGAGATATTGGTCACCTCTCTCTGAACAGGCTACGAAAGGACCCGACGGTACCGATCGACCGCCGTATCTTTCTCAACCGAAAGGTGTCAGTGGATGCGGATATGGAGGAGCACGTGGTCAGCACACTGCTCTCGTCAGGTTTCGCGATCGGAGCCCATTGGCGCGTATTTTGTAGCAGTGTGTATCTTTGCTTGGATATTGGTAAACCTCAGAATTTTGCTACAATGTCATACATTTACCGTGACATCATAATTTCCAACAATGAATTCGTTTCAACACATAATCTATGACGTCACACCATTTAGTAATGTAGTGTTGGTTTAATAGGGTTTATCTATTGCAGTGTGGTACTTCTTATACGTACCGCTGCGAAATGTTCTGCATGTGAAAAGTTACCCTGACAAAGAAAACTAAGATACAAATTTAATATGCAGAACAGAATGGACAGAAACACTCTTTTATATATATATTAATTAGTAGAATTTATTTCGTTTGCAGTGTTACTCGATTCATGTAGAAAATGGTGCCCTCCTGACGCAAGTGTCAATCAGAAAATCAGTCTCAAATCCAAATGAAAAGCAGTGACTGTAAACCTACTGGCAAATTAAGACGTTCAACACCACAGAATACAGCAATTCTGGACTTGAGATAGGTGATTGTAGACAATTCCGGAAGGATGGACTAAGAATGCCCTACCACGCCCGATCTATTGTTAACACTCAATGTGAATTATTTACTCGACTGTTATAGCCAACTCCGTCAACAGGCGAATGGCTCTCTGGTTCTGGATGAGTGCGTTTTGCTGTTGCCACTACTCCTGTCCCTGGTCGTTTGCTACGATGCGCACTCTGCCACGACTACAGAGCAACTCCTACGGTGCGCCCTCCTTCACAGCTTTGCACGGATCCCTCGTTCCTAACTACCGACTCCTATAATTTTAGTTGATTCTTATGCCCTGAAAAAGAGTGCCGGCCTGCCAATAGAGGAAAATGCCAAACAAAACAGTCCAAAATTGTCCTCCTGTGACGTCCCAGATCCAATGTGCTGTGCTTTCCCATGCACATAAAAATCAACCACAAAAGCAAGTGAGTCCATCACCTTGTTAAACGAAAGGAAATAAAGCTGCTTAGAGCTCAGAAGGAACTGTCAATGTGATCCGATGTGTCTTAATAAAAATGTTGCCATTGAAATCACAACCATTATCAATCTCTAATTGCAGAATGGATCTAATATTAAATGAAAAGGGCAAGCAAATTTGTTTGGCACTTTTCACAGTATCTTCCGTTGGAAATCGGTTAAACTGCAGCGTGTGTAGAATTTGATTTGACGTCATCGTGAAATGAAACGATCGTATGGCATTGTTGGCCAGGAGGCCCCATGCGGGGAAGTTCGGCCGCCGTATTGCAGGTCCTTTTTAATTGACCCCACTTCGGCGACTTGCAAGTCAATGATGATGAACGCACAACACCCAGTCACCACGAGGTAGAGAAAATCCCTGACCCCGCCGGGAATCGAACCCGGGATCCCGTGCGCAGGAAGCGAGAACGCTACCGCTAGACCACGAGCTGCGCACTTGACGTCGTCAACATGTAGTAACGTCATTATTTCTACCAATAGGGAGACGTGTTCTTTTGTAACACATGCAGTATGATGTCACCCACACACACACGTTAGTAATGAAATGGTGTCTTAACAATGATAAATAAATAAAATATTTTCAGGCACATGCACCGCTGCACTGTGACTGGCTGTGAGATAGTCATGGTGCTGTATGTAAATAATATAAAAGAGTATGTTAGCAATTTGAAATTAAGAACACGAAACAGTAACAGAAGTTTTTGTAAAATTATTTATGGCTATGACGTCAATGCGATGTTGAGGCAACATTGCTGTGTTTTGGCATGGCATCTCCATGACGCAGTGCGATGTTGTCGTGACGTAGAGAGCAGTGGGATGGATCTCATGTAATTGTATACAACTGTGGAAAAATACAAAAATGTGAAAAAACAAGGGAAATTTGTGGAAAAAAGAAAAAATACCAAAAATATAGAAAAATAGGTAAAATTGTGCAAAAATGAGTATTTATGTATCTGCCTTGGAATGGTCTCTGCTGGTGCCTCGAATGACAAATATCTCGTAAATTTGATTTGTTATTAACAAGCAAACCTCAAGTGAGTGACTTAATGTAATAACATTAATTTTCTTTAACAAAGAGACACATAGCAAAGCCACTCACTGAAGTGCCCCAGTTGTGAAAGATGAAGATGGGGACAGGTGCTTGAATCTCGATGGTCAAGGAGAGAGGGAGGGGTCATGGGAGAGAGGGGATGGAAGGGTTGGGGGTTCCCCTGGATTACCTTGAATGTATCACATTCACGTGCTGATATTTCCCTGGTTCCCCACGGAAAGGGACAGTGGGGGTACTTGACTTTGATCATAAGTCACGCAAGTTTGTGACCTGACACCGGATGTCTTCATCAGTGACTTTGATATTACGCCCACTCTGTCTTGTATGTCCGCTAATAAACTACCTGAGTTGCTGCGTTGCGTACATTAGATTTCTTTGTAAACGGTTTTTCATTGTCTCACAAAGACTGATATTATGCAGTTTCTAACAAACACGAATGACTTGTTGGTTCTGTTAATTGATATTAGTGGACGAACACAAAGTGAAAGACGTTAAATGATACTCCCTACGATCCAGCGAGGGACCACTTTAAAATGCAATCAACTGATAGGAAACTAATACATAAGACCATATCGGCAGTTTCATTTATGTATTCTCAAATAAAGGAGTGCTGGAGTAATTTGCAAACTTCCGCTTCCTTTTGCCTTTTAGAACAACGCAGCTAACTAAAGCTTGCAGTCGGCAGAAGCGAGTAAAAGAATTTTTTTTTTTTTTTAATAGATAGTGGCGTATTCTGTAGAGCTCTGAAATATCTTGGTTTTCTCAGACAAATTTTGCAGTATATTAGCTCCATACAGCTGTTTATAGTAAATAAAGAATATCTGTTGTAGTTAAACTGTAATTGACTGCACCAAAATAAAACAGAAAATAATTTGCACATGAACGTTGCGTTCTTGAATTCGGAATAGTGTTCCTTATTCTAAAGTGAAGGTCTTCGACTAGTACCCGCCTGGCATAAAGCAGGAAATCAAGAATACGTAGATATTCGGAAGATAACTGAATACACATCTTACTAGCCACTTCTTCGACGAATAATCGTATTAAAAACTGTATAGGCTCTCTTGTTAACTGTTAAATCTTACATTTCATTCAATCAGCACATGTAGTTTACAGGCAGTTGATTACTAATGGAATTTCAAACCTATGATTCACTTTGTTATTTTACGTCTTTATCCACTGCACAAACTCTTTAACTGTTGTATCTCTAGAAAATGATAATGAAAGAAAGAATGAAGAGTCGTGCAAACATCTTGAGCACAGCACCGCTTCGATTCACTGAGAGGATGGTCAGTGCATATATGTCACTCTGTAACTGTTAAATTCAATGTGACGGGAAGATTCCCGTAGTTTAATATTATTTTATCTGTTTTAATAACGCTAATACAAACATAACGATCTCCATTGTTCCGTGTTACCAAAACATTGGCTTGGCCTATCATTTATTTCTGCGTCTGATCTGACCACTGATTCATGGTTTTGTTCTTTCAACATTTCAAAAATACTCGACCTCTTTTATGGAGGAGAAATAATTGGAAATTTAGTTTTGTCTTAGTTTCCGAAGTGATATTTCATATGTACTATTTTTACGTACAGTGTTCTGAAGGAGGATGATTACTTTCCTATTATTATTATTATTATTATTATTACTGCTATGTTTAAAGTACCTTTCCATTCCGTGTCTCTAGCTAGCCATAAGTAATTTTACAAAAACTTTTGTTACTGTTTCGTATTCTTAATTTCAAATTGCTAACATACTCTTTTATATTATTTACATACAGCACCATGACTACTATAATCGTCTAGGATGACTGCATACTCTGAACCCCAACGAAATTTAATTACCTTAATTATATTACCTCTTGTTGTATGTTTCAGCTATAGTCGGAAACGACACAATGAAGCAAGAGTTACTGCAGGAGAGGAAGAGGTTGTTTCCTTTAGTGTTATCTTACGACGCGTCGCCGCAAGCGGACTTTATAACCGAGAAAATTAACGACTTCTACTTCCCGTCTGGAGAGATCACTCCAGGCAAACTAACTGAAGTAAGTAGATCTCTTTGCAAAATTCAGTGCCGGTGTGGCCGTGCGGTTAAAGGCGCTTCAGTCTGGAACCGCGTGATCGCTACGGTCGCAGGTTCGAATCCTGCCTCGGGCATGGATGTGTGTGATGTCCTTAGGTTAGTTAGGTTTAATTAGTTCTAAGTTCTAGGCGACTGATGACCTCAGAAGTTAAGTCGCATAGTGCTCAGAGCCAAAATTCAGTGCCACCTTTTAGTGTACCCTCATCATCTGAGCTTTGAATGCGTAAGTATGCAAGATAAGCTGTTAGGGAAACTTATTTATAAGTACTCTAATCCGTAAAACAACAGCTTTATCAGAGTTATACTTGCAGCTTAATCAGGAACGAATGTCTACGGAATATGAGACTCAAATACTTGATAAATAGATGACACATTATCTTTAGATAAATGAATTGCCATATTTTTACATCACTGGGGCCCCATAGACATTGTGCCATCTTCTACGAAAGCCAAACGTTAGCAGAATATGCTGAGAGCTACAAATTTGTCCTTACCACTTTATTACAAAGAAAATTTATTTGACCCATTTAGAGCCATTTTTGATTCTTTCAATGAATCACAGTCTACCATCTGCCTTAATCGCGATTAATTCTAGGTGACCGTTCCATTTCATATTGTTCCTACACAAACTCCTAGGTATTTTATGAAAAAAAAACAATTTCTACTGATTGTCCTACAGTCACGTAATCATACGATAAGGATCTTTTTGTAAATGTATTCGCAATACGTTACATTTATTGGTGTTGTGGATCAATTGCCATTCCCTGCACCAATCGACAATCCCCTGCAGGTCTTCCTGCGTTTCACTCTGATTTTCTTGCGTGACAGCTATTCTGTACACAACATTCCGTGAAAAGCCTCATGGAACTTCCAATGTCAGCTACTAAGTCATTTATATATATATTGTGAAAAGTATCGGCCCTGTAACACTTGCCTGGGGCACGCCAGATCTCTACGTCGGAAGACTCCGTTCAGAACGACATGCTGTGTTCTGATTACTCTTCAGTCCAGTCACCCTGTTGGTCTTACATGCCGGACGCTCGTATTTTTTTCTCGTTACTTAGCAGTGCGGAATTGTATCGAATGCCTTCCGGAAGTCGAGGAATACGGTATTCACCCGGGCGCCTGTACCTGCTGCTTTCTGGGTCTCGCGAAGGAACTGAGTGAACTGTGTTTCACACGATTGTTGTTTCCGGAAACCTTGGTTGTTCCTAGGGAGAAAATTTTAGATATCCAGAAATGTCATAATAAACGAACGTAAAACACCTTCCAGCGTTTTAAAATTGCATCTGTGCCACGACCCTTCTTCAAAACGGGAATGATCCCCACTTTTTTCCAATCACCAGGAACACTTCGTTTCTCCAGAGATCTACGGTACAATGCTGACAGAAGAGGGACAAGTTCTTTCGCATACTCTGTCTAGAAATGTACTGGTATGCCACAGGGACCCAGGTCCAGTGGTCTTCCCTCTGTTCAGCATTTCTATCAGGCAGCCACATTCTTTGTCTTTCGCGCGACGATTTAGACCAGGCACTACAATCCAGTATTTCGGCTCTTTCTGTGTCTTCTTAGATTTAACATGAGACCAAATATTCGTAGGATTTTCTGGCAAGTCGTAGACAAAATTGTGCTTTAGAATTCGTTGAAGGCTTCATTCATGACGGCCGGCCGGTGTGGCCGTGCGGTTATAGGCGCTTCAGTCTGGAACCGCGTGACCACTACGGTCGCAGGTTCGAACCCTGCCTCGGGCATGGATGTGTGTGATGTCCTTAGGTTAGTTAGGTTTAAGTAGTTCTAAGTTATAGGGGACTGATGACCTCAGATGTTAAGTCCCATAGTGCTCAGAGCCAGCCATTCATGACGCTCCTTGCGCTATTTTTGGTTTTCTCTAACTCTTGTTTGTTTCTGAGGCTTCGGTTACGTTTAAATTGTCAGTGAATGTCTCTTTGCTTTCGAAGCAAGTTTCTAACGTTAACAGTTTGCTAACGTGGCTGTCGAAGCACAGCGGGTCTTTTCCATCCCTCACAACTTTGCTTGGCACATAACTGCCTAAAGCGTATTGCACGAAGCTCTTGAGATTCATCCACCGATACTCAACATTTTTAGAGGTGGGTCTGAAATTTTCGTGCTGACCGCTCAGGTAATAATCTGAAACCTGTTTCTTATCGCTCGTGTTAAGCAGAAAGCTCTTATGCCTTTCTTTGTATTCCAATATACAGCCGTGTATAATGATGCTGTAAATGGTCTCGTGAGCACCGATTTTCTGTTCTACGATGAGTTTAGAAGTTTGGGTCTGTCTCTCACTCACAGGTCTAGGATGTTATCTTCACGAATCGGTTCTAGATTAACTGCTCAAGTTAATTTTCGGATAAAGCACTTTCAACAATATCACGCGAATCTCTGTCCCTGAACGCGTCATAATCACTTGAGTCTCCCAGTCTGCAGCTGACTGAATAAAATCTTCACCTCAAACTGTAACACCTCAAACTGTAACATGAACAGAAAGTTTACACGAAATGCTCTCTGCGTTTCCCCTCAATTGTTCCGCCACTACTGTTGCTGAGCCATGGGGTCTATAAAACCATTTTATCCACCTTTATCGCTTGTCTTCGCCCAAATTATCTCGCATTCGGAATCTGTTATAATCTCGCTAGAATTTATCTTATTTTTATGGCTCTAAAAAAGCTTCCACAGCCAGCTTTCGACAGTCTTTCTGATACACATTCCAATCGGGTTTCAGAAATTCGTTGCTTTTCTGGTTTCAGCCAGCTTTCTGTCCCTAGTACCTGCTAATGCCTGGCGTGAAGCAGTAACTCGACTCGGCATGGACTCAACAACTCGTTGGACGCCACCTCCAGAAATATTGAGCCATGATGCCTCTATAGGCATCCATAATTGCGAAAGTGCAGCCGTTGCAGGATTTTGTGCAAGAAATGGCGTCTCGTTTCCATAGATGTTTCACGGGATTCATAGCGGACAACCTGGAGTGCCTAAAGGCTCGAAATGTCCAGAATGTCCATCAAACCAATCGTGAACAACTGTGGCCTGGTGACATGTCATCCACAAAAAAATTCCATCTTTGATTCGGATCATGAAATCCATGAATGGTTGTAAAAGGTCTCCAAGTAGGCGAGTCGTCTTAAGCAACAGAAAAACAATCCCAGTAACCGAACTTAACCAGGACCCTGTCCATTCCATGTAAACACAGCACACACTATTACGGAGCCTGCGCTGCACTCCATCACTACCACCAGCTCTTACCAACCGAAATCGGGTCTCATCTGACCAGACCACGATTTTCCAGTCGGCTAGTGTCCAGCCGATATAGTCACGAGCCCACGAATGGCGATGTGCTGTTAACAAAGGCATTCGCATTGGTCGCCTGCTGCCATAGTCCATTACCGCTAAATTTCACCACTCTACCCCAATGGATACGTTCATTGTACATCCCGCATTGATTTCTGTGGTTATTTCATGCACTGTTGATTGTCCGTTAGGAAATGCATCTGCTCTCGGTCGTTAAATGAAGGCCGTCGGCTACTGCGTTGTCCACGGTGAGAATTAACGAATGAAATTTGGTATTCTGGGCACACTTGACACAGTAGATTTCGGAGTATTGAATTCCCTAACGATTTCTGGAATCGAATTTGCCATGCATCTAGCTCCAACTACCATTCCGCATTCTAAATATGTTAATTGTCGTCTCATCTCCGCCATCGCACTACCCTTTTATACCTTGTGTTCGCGATTCTACCGCCATCTGTATATGTGCATATCGATGTCCAGTGGCTTTTGTCACCTCAGCGTAGCTGCTTCCTGCGTGTAGTGCAGGACTGACCAATTAAGGGAAATACGACAGTTCTCTACCCAATAGCGGAAGTCGAGAAATTTGCATCTGATACCGTCACAGAATCGTGTGAGCCTCTGGTTTCTACATTCCATTTTGCTGCAAACCGCAGAACTACGATCGGTCTTGGTAAAGATGCTTCCACCTTGCGGGCGAGGCTTCGTCAAATCAGGCAGCTACCAGCAGGAACAGATGGAATACTCTGAACCAAGGCGACAGGCATCATACGCACCAACATCAGCCACGACTTGCAGCCGGGTGCATCCAGCACGTTCATTTGCTGCCGGTAGAATTTCCTCCACGTCTCGGACTACACCACCTGTACCGCAAACAGAATCGACACAGGATTTTCTCGCTATTTTCCTGAGGGACTCTAAAGCTGGAGTTCCCGGTGACAAGCGATCTCACACTCTGTGCTCTGCCACAGTCCCAGCACGCGAGGCGTACCATGCACAGGCAATACGTCAAGCCTGCTGTTACGGCGTAAGCATGAAACGCTTTCATCCACTTTCACCTTCTGCCGAGAGATTTGCGACCCCGCCACTGTTAGCATATCATCGGTAAGTGTCAACAGGCCGCAACGTGTGAATCAAAAAAATGGTTCAAATGGCTCTGAGCACTATGCGACGCAACTTCTGAGGTCATCAGTCGCCTAGAACTTAGAACTAATTAAACCTAAGGACATCACACACATCCATGCCCGTGGCAGGATTCGAACCTGCGACCGTAGCGGTCACGCGGCTCCAGACTGAATCGCCTTTAACCGCACGGCCACACCGGCCGGCAACGTGTGAATCGTGGCGTCAGTGTACCGGGCGACGCTATAGGTGGAGAGATCCCAAAGCGTTCGTCTCAGACACTCCAAAGCCAGCGCAGCTCAGGACAGCAGACTGTAGTCTGTCGTCCGTGACTAACACAGCTACCAGTTGTTTACACAAAGTGACGAATTTTCCTTGCATCTGTACATAACAGGCGCAGTCCGTATCTGTCTTTAATGAATTATTGTCTAAACCACAGGTAATGTAACTCTAACCCAGAAAACTGAATGCACCCAGCAGAAACAAAATAAGCAAACTCTTACAACAAAATTAAATAGCAGTGTTAAAACATCTAAATAAACAGCTGCTGTTCTCATCTACTCAGAAGCAAGTTAGAATACCATTAAACCATACGATGTATCAAACTGTGTACGAACGGTAAGCTGCTGCTGCTGGCTCCGTCCTGTTCTGAGGCTGGAGCTCTACTGAATCTTTATTCAAGGTGCAAAGGAACAAAAGACATTAACTACGAATCGTCACTGATTGATATCAATGGGGCAAGCTGAAAACCAAAGCTGGCATGAGATTCGAGCCCACATCTGCTGCTTACTAGGTAAATGCACTGACCACTGCGTCATACGGACACAGTGGTCACCTCAACCGCATAGACCATCCTAGTACACCTCCCGTCAGCCCCAAATTCTTAAGGTATGCCACAGACTACTGATGTAGTGCCTCCGATCATTAGCATCATCACTCCCGACATCTCCCGATTCCCGTAAGAGTTCAAGTTTATGTGAATCTGCACTGAAGGAACCATTGGCCGTCAGTGCCTTAATAATAACGTTTACACTATGTTTTTTGAGAAGGGAAAAGTTAACGTTATAAAAAATGTCTGCGAAATATGTATAGTATTTATGGGTGGTTCTTCATAACTTATGTGAACGCGAAAGAAAATGGATCTGCCAAAGTAAAACGTAAGTAATAGCGAGTATCTTGATGGAACAATTTTTGCGTTTAAACACAAAGTAATGTATTAACTCTCTAACCAAATTCAAAATTTCGTTAGGTCATAGATGACAAGCTAGCAGGACAGGATAATGAACTAACGGTCCTGCATAGTTGTATGATGTAAAATTAAGGTAATAACCAAAATATTGGCCAAGTGGGAGAAGTACTCGCGCTCTGAACATTCCGCTGAAACGTAATTACATATGTAGATAGCTCCCGGGAATCGAGAACCTCAATAATTTTTGTCTGTTATTGATATCGATACTGGCGAGATATAGGTCCCAGGAATTCCAAGACTTCCGTGAATGCTTTAATTTTTCTGCTTAATTTCGCGTTTTCAATTGTAACAGAAAAGGGTGACTGCACAGACAGACAGACATTCGGATAAGAAATGACAAAAAAAAATATTTTTTTGTTTGATGTAATTACAATTCTCAATTTTTGAGTTTTTTCCCTTGCTTGAAGTGTGTACTGTTGCTTCTAGCCAAATTTCATGGTTCTAGTGCCACTGGTACCACCCTGTACGTTTTCATGAGTGAGTTAGCGAGTATCAAAATACGGGACATAAATTTCAGTATCTTTTGACTAGACTGACTTAGAACTTTACATTTCTTGCACCGCCAATGAACCGTGCGTCTTAGTACGTGGCATATATTTCAATATGATACGTCTACCCGTTCTTGAGAAAAAGGGGTCTTCACAGACTGACTGACAGATAACACATAAAAAAGACATATTTTTCGTGACATGTAATTGCAGATTAAGAAATTTTGGATTTTTTGTGTTGCTTTAACTGTAACGTGATGCACCTTATATGTTTTAATGAGTGGGCGAGTATCAAAATACGCGACACAAATGACCGTGTCTGGTGACTGAATTAACTCAGAACCTTGGGTGTTTTACACGGCCAAGAAACCGTAGATCTCAGTATGTGACATAAATTTCAACGTAATACCCCAGCCGGTTTGTGAGAATAAGGGGTCTTAATATACGGACAGGGAGTGAGATAACAAACGACAAAAAAATTTTTTTTTTTTGTAGTGCGATACAATTACGAATTTACTTGCGCTGTGAAACTTTGCTTATAGCCAAATTTCGTGATTGTAGGTGAACGGGAAGTACCCTATAGGTCTTGATGACTGCTTTTGTGAGTATCAAAATATGTGACATTAATCGCGTTATCTTTTGACTGCATTGACTTAGAAGCTTAAATTTTGTGCTACATCAAGGCGCTGTAGATCTTAATGTGTGATATAAATTTAAAGTTGATACGTCTACCCGTTTCTGAGAAAGGCGTTCTTAACAGACAGACGAACAACAAAGTGACGTTATAAGATCTCCATCTTTACTGATTGAGATAAGGAACCGTAACAAACAAAAACTGTCTTTAGGCATCATTTTCTTATGTTAATTATCACTTAAAATATATTCACATTTCACAGGTTTGAATAAAGAAAGCCCGCTCATGGTGGCTCAGAGATGCTGAAATATCTTCGAGTCACATGAAAGAATCGGTGCCACGCGTAACAAGAGAATATTCAATAATGTAGCATGAAATATTCTGATTGGCCAGAGAGAAAACTCACGCCAATTGGTCTAACGCAGCGCGAGCCCTTTTGCAGCCGCGTCCGCCAGAGATGTGAGTATGCTCGTGAGAGCGGGTCACGAGACTGACACTCCCGTGCGAGGCTCATACAGTGCACAGAGCATGAGCGCGGAACGCTTGTGGAGACCTGCAAAGTGACGGTTTCACGGTGCAGTCGTGTCCACCAAACTGCACAGCGCCCCCACCGCCTGATAACGAAATGCACTGCTGTGCGACAATATTTACGGTTGTCTTATTGCTAAAAAGACAAGAACACTAGAGAAAGCGATCTTGCGATCGTGAGAGCTATTAACTTCATTCGATTATAACTATCAAAAGTACACTGTCGTGAAATAATTTACTATACGATTTTAGAGGTTGCCGGTTCACTGAGTATTTATTGTTGCAATAGTGCATATAGTGTACTTGAAATGACTGCATTTACAGATGGATGGAACATACATGTTAGTACGTGGTTCAGCCTCCGTGCGTGGCAATGCAGACGCTGACTCTGGCATCCAGTCGGCCGTACAGATGCCGAATTCTGTCCTGGGATATGTTATTCCACGCCTGCTCAACTTGTTCACGTAGACCTGTAAGAGCCCTCGATTGGAGACTACCCCGGAGATCGTGCTGCGAGGGAAGTTGCTCCACGTGTTATAGAGCCCACTGAGTTTCATGGGCAGTATGTGAGCGAGGTTAGCCTGTTGGAACAACACATCAGCACATCACTTCCCTGCTGCAAGAACGGCAAAAGAACGGGTCTTACAACATTCTTCACGTACAGAGCGCTGGTTAGCGTCTCGTCCAGAATCAACAAAGGCGAGCGAGAGTTATAGCTTATCGCACCCCGGACAATAAGACCTGGGATGGGGCAAGTGTGTCTTGGATGACTGCACTCTACGAGACAGCGTTCACCAGGTCTGCGTCGCACGCACAGGCATCCATCACCTGCGTGCAGCCAGAATCTGCTTTCATCGCTGAAGACCAGGGCGCACCATTCCAAGTGATCCCCTGACAACAACATTAGAGCCGTGCACGTCGACGCTGTGGCCTGAGTGGAAGACGGGATAGAGGTGTGCGTGCCCGTAATCTCAATGCTAATAATCTGTTCGCAATATTTCGTGTTGACACGTTTAGGCTCACAAGCCCTCTTATACGTGCTGCGGTAGCTGTACCATCTTCCACTCCTGCCCTTACAATACGACGATCTTGGCGACCGTCTGTGTAGCGTGGACGTCCAGAACTTCGTCTACGGGTGTGAGAATGTTTACGCGGCCACTGATACCAGCAGGAATGACGCACCAAGTGCGACTTGCGTGGCGATTCTCTAAATTAACAATATCGACATTCGAAAGGCCGCAGTTTGATCCCTTTCAAACTTGCTCAGTTGACTGTACGAAGCACGAGTGCGTCTCCGTGGCATGGTTACCTACTTGCTTCACACGTTTGCACCACACCGAGGCTTCTGGCTGTGAAAAAAAAAAAAAATGGTTCAAATGGTTCTGAGCACTATGGGACTTAACTTCTGAGGTCATCAGTCCCCTAGAACTTAGAACTACTTAAACCTAACTAACCTAACGACATCACACACATCCATGCCCGAGGCAGGATTCGAACCTTCGACCGTAGCGGTCGCGCGGTGCCAGACTGTAGCGCCTAGAACCGCTCGGCCACTCCGGCCGGCTCTGGCTGTGAACATTCCCTGTTAAGGGGTAGACATTGATGTCACTCTGGTAGCTATGCCGTTGCTTTACCTGTTAGCGGACGACGTTGAAACCATTATCAGTACATCGTCCAGGTTAAATATGCCGTCATCGGATCAAAATCGACCATGTCTTTTCTGATGTACCAATTTTTTCCCGGAAGTATATTTACCTTATATTAGGAATTTCTCTCTTTGTGATGATGCCAACGACTTTTGGAAAATAAACATTATCTTGGATTCACACAGCTAGCCCACCCCAATGGCGCTGCATATTTAGCTGACACTATCGTACTCAAGTCTTCCTATTTAAGTAAGTGGTGATAAATATTTGATATCCACCACCCATGGTCACCCAGCAACCTCAGTATCAACTTCTACGTAATTAGTTCTCCACTTTTAGCATATATAGTCTAACGAATAGACCAACTTAGCTCCTGATAAAGCTGACACCATGCAAAAAACGATATAAAATCGCTTTAAAAATTATACTTTTTTATCAGTATATCTACAGTTACATTAAACTTATGCTACACATTTGACTGACGAATACGTACCATTACGGACATAGCTCACACTTTTAAAATTTTATGCAACACATATAAAAGTTATTCGGTGATGTTTCGGGAGTGCAGCCGGTTGTCGTCTTCCGCCACGCACGATACTTCATGTAGCGACGTGCCAGATACCTTCAGGTGAACCAGCGAAGTGTAATAAAGCTTCTGGTTTTTACCTAGACTGTTTAGAGATATTCTGACCTACTTTTTAGTGGAAGCGCACAGTAGCTGATTACTTAGCTGTTTTTAGTAGTGCTATTTATCTTCGTTGTAGAAGTTTACGAATTTTTCGATCATTCATGACAAGTCCGCTTAGTTTCTAGTGTAGTTTTCGGCCACATAAGTAGCTAGGGTCGTTTTATTTACTTTATTCCGTGATCTTTGCAAACAATAAATATTCGAACATAGAATCTGTCTAGTAAGCAGGAGACCCGTGTTCGAACCCTGTTCTGGCATACATTACAATAACATTCCTTCCAAGGAGAAATCAGTTTGTTGATAGAGTCACCATAGAATGTTTGTTGATGGAGCCACAAACTCACCTCTGGTTCCACCGCTTCATCATTATCAAACTGAAATGCTCGAAGGTGTTCTGGAAACAGATTAAAATCGGATGGAGCCAAGTCGAGACTGTATGGAGCATCATCTAAGACAGTGAACCCAAGGGGTCGGATTGTTCAAATGGTTCAAATGGCTCTAAGCACTATGGGACTTAACATCTGAGGTCAGCAGTCCCCTAGACTTAGAACTACTTCAGCCTAACTAACCTAGGAACATCACACACATCCATACCCGAGGCAGGATTCGAACCTGCGACCGTAGCAGCAGCGCGGTTCCTCGGATTGTTGCACATTCGCAGCGTCATGTATTCTCTGGCATTGCCACGCTGAGAGTGATCCGTGTGTGGACGAACTCATCGAATTTGTGCTTTCAGTTTGCTGAGTCTCTCACGCACCGACATATTGACACTACACACCGCTTTGCAACAGTTTTAATATCCAGGTACATGGATTAAAGACTTAAGGGCACAGTTAAGGATCCTGCGAACTCGGCGCATATAACATTGCTCTCATTCGCTCACACCTCTAAGGACAAAATTTTTTGAATCAGGAGAATGGCCTTCAGTTACCGTGACGGCTATTGTAAGAATTATTCATCATTTGGACTTACTGCGCTTGCACTGGCCGTGTTTGCCATTAAAATTATAGGATATGAGGTCTGCCTGATATGCAGTTCACCAGTGACTCAACAGCAAGGTACCAGGAAAACATTCAACAAACACTGAAAAACACTAAAATACATTGTCAAAAGTACGGATGAAAAGAGTGCCACAAAAAAATCCAAAGCTAAAAAATTCACTTCATTTTAGAGACAGGAACATATGATGCACTGTATTACTAAAATTTACTAAAAATAAATGCTCCTCATGATAATATTCGGGAAACCGACATCCATAAGGAGCACCATTCACAAACTGTCAAACCACCCATTGGCACACAAACAAGCAAGCTTCAGATTCATGCTTCATAGTTTAAAGAGGAAAACCATAAGAAAACAGAACTACACACAGGAGCTCAACAAATTAAACAATATGGCAGTGGAAAATGGCTATGATACCCATATCATAGACAAGCCGAACCAACAAATAAGTAAATGCGAAAGGAATGACCTTGCCTTATACACAGAAGACACTACACAACACGCAGGAATACAACACACACACACACAATGCCCACGTGCAAGACGCAACAGAGCAACAACATACATACAAAACTAACGGCATATGTTCATCCACAATAACACAATTTTACACAGAATAGGCAAAATATTCAAGCAGCAGATACTTGATATATGATACAGGACAGACAACACAAGACAGAAAAATCTCAGAACACAGAAAACACCCAGAGATAAGTTCAAGTGATCAGACATATATGGACTCACATGCAACACTTGCCAGTCACAACACATAGAAAAAACAAGCAGAAACTTTAAAAACAACATGTTCGGAACAGTAAAAAGTAACAGCTCCCTTAGCGCGTTTACTGACCGTTAATAGCCCACAACCACTACCCAGCTAAAATACAAACTGATTTAAAAATATTGCAATCCAAACATAGCTTATAATATCGCCTAACAATAGAAGAAAACATCCACTGGCACAGTAGGCAATAGCATAAGGAAAACAGAGTATAAATACATACATACAGTATTCAGTCTTGGTATATATTTGCTTAACAAACTTGGGAATGGCAGTTCAATTTTCAAATCTGGTTCTAGTCGCCGGTCTAGCGGGCGTGGGAACGTTACCTTCGCGTTTTCGTATCGGAAACTCTCGCAACTGGCTCTTTCGGACCGTACGACTTTTTTCGAATTTTTGGACATTAAAACCAGTGGAACATTTTGAGGCGAATGAACCAGGCATTGTCTCTCCTGCCTTCTGACTGGAGGAGACGTCTGCTATTTCTGGAAAACTCACCTTGATGTTGGTCAGTGCGCTCTCTGTACACAGAGGAGAGACAGTTTAGAGTTCAGTCACAAATTACTTGGACGCAGATAAGTCGCAGCTGAGAGTTCGTAGTTATGACCTGCTGCTTCTGTGCATACCTGAACGGCAATATTGGCTGGGAGTTAGTTCAGCTTTGAGTTAAGATTTATAAAATGATTAACCTCTATCGTTAGAAGTGGTGCGAAATTCTCGAGAGTGACATTTCGGTTACCACTTAGGTTCAGACAGAACCGAATTTGTTCTTTAATCGGTCCCGATTCACGCATCGTCTCCGAAGTTAGCTGTTATTCGACTTAACGATTCAGTCGCAAATAGAGAATGCTGAATTTCACTTTTAGTTGTTTTGTGATTCTGAATGTTTTTGGATGTGAACAACTGCTCGTCCAAGTTGCGTTCTTTAGTCAACACAATCCTTATTGAGTAATAATTTTCGTTCAGTTATTACAGTTTATAACGAACCACAGTGTTAGGTTTCTTATACAGGGTGAGTCACTAACTATGCCACCTAGAATAACTCGGAAGTATGATAGTAGCTGAAAAGTTTGTGGAAAAAATGTTGCTTAGGACAACGGGCGCCATTGGTTTTTTGTTGTTAGGTTGTGTCGCGTCAGAGATATGAATGTCAACTTTGTTTTTTTAAATGGGATGCTACAGTTTGGCACTTATTTTCTAACAGCCCATATCTAGACTAATCCAATGATGTGTAGCAGTAAGATCTTTGAAGGTCAACGAAGGTCACAAAGGTGGCATGAACATCCATTTACAGAAGGTGTTCGAAGTGATGACCATTGGTATCAATGCAGTGCTGCAATCTTCTTATCATGGATTGAGTGGTATTAATTATCCTTTGGAGAACAAATCGATATGCTTCTCATTTATGGAGAATTACAACGAAATTCAGTGAGAGCTGGAGACTCATACGTCGAAAGACATCCTCAACGTACTCACCATAAACGTCGTACATGTAAATATGTGTACGATAAATTGAGGACAACTGGATCTTTAACGCATCGGAAACATATCCAGCAAAGGAAAGTTACTAACGAGGAAACGCAAATTTGTACTCTTGCCACTGTGGTTCGAGAGCCTTGTGTTAGGGAATCGCAAGGGAATCTGGCATGGGGCAGAATAGTGTTGTTCGTAATCTGCATCGCCTTAAATGCCATCCTTACCATATCAGTCTACACCAAGAATTATCTAGTACGGATTGTATGCGTCGCATTGAATTCTACCGATGGGCTCAATTTTAGATTCAGAAAGATGGCACATTCATTAATTTGATTTTGGTTACTGACGAGGCTGCAGTCACTAACATAGAAATGTTAATTTGCATAACATGCATTATTGGGTAATTGGAAATCCATGTTGGCTGCGGCAAATTGCATACCATAAACCGCGGTCGGTGGATGTATGGTGCGGGATTCTGGAGGACAGAATTATAGGCCCCGATTTCATCGAATGAAATCTTAATGGTAGGAAGTACACCACATTCCTGCAAGAAACATTGGGTCTGTTATTGGAAGAAATACCTTTATGAACAATGAACAGAATGTGGTATCAACACGATGGGTGTCCGGCACATTTTCGGTGATGACTAGAAATGAGTTTCAGAGACAATTCCCAAACCGTAGGTTTGGACGCGAAGGAGATGTGTCGTGGCCGGGTCGTTCGCCAGACTTGACACCTCTGGATTTTTTCTCGTGGGGATTCGTAAAAGACATTGCTTGTAAAGACGTTCCAACTACACCTGAAGATATGTTAGAGAGAACTGCCAGACCATCTGCTTCGATAAGTGCTGATGTGATAAGGAACAACACTCAATCCATTATTGCAGCACTGCATTGATACCAGTGGTAATCACTTCGAGCACCTTCTGTAACTGAAATTTCATGCAACCTTTGTGACCTTCGTTGACCTTGAAACACCTTACTTTACACATCATTGGATTCGTCTCGATAGCGGCTATCAGAAAACAAGTACCAAACTATAGCATTCCATTAAGAAAAAGAAAAAAAAGAAACAAGGTGGACCTTCATATCTCTGAAGCGACCGCAAACCTTTGTCCCACAATCTTTTCAACTGCTGTCACACTTTCGGAGTTATTCTTGGTGGCTCACTCTGTATATTTCCCATGTCTAAATGCAGTTCAGGAACACGCTCAATCGTTGTGAATAAATATTTTCATGGCAGCTAAATAGTTTGTTAAACTTCATCACATTGTGCATACCAGTAGGTCCTCCCTCCTCCTGTGATCTCTAACTTCACATAACCTAGAAGAGACAATAAAGTGTAATCCCTGACAGGTTGACTCGAAGTTCAGTATTTAGATGTGGGTTGCGCTTTTGTCCTTTGTGATGCAAACTAGGACTAAAATTGGGCTTGATATTTATGGAAATTTAGACGATATGGCACTCAGTAGCACATAGATAGTATATTCTAATAATATATCTCTAAATTGGTCGTGAATGCCTTTCAGTATGTTTACACAAGGTTCATCAAAACTACTAAATGACTTTTTAAGAAGTTATCACACGTAACTTCAGCATATTTAAGGGCACCGTGTAGGTTTTATGTCATCAAAACCGGATACCGAAGAAAATCTGAAACCGTAGTACCTCTCTGTTTTTCTGTGTGAAAGCGCTAATTCGCTTCATAGGGTTTTCAGACGCAGTTTTGTAACTTTAGTGTAGCTTGCGCACCGTTAGGCTTCACTTCATCAAAATCAGACAAGGGAAAAAAGATATTGTAATTGAAAGTAATATCCATGCTAATATTATAAATGTGGAAGTGATCCTGTCTTACATTTTCACTATTAACACGCTGAACCGATTTCGATACAATTTTGTAGGCAGGTAGCTTGAACGCTGAGACAGAACATAGGCTACTTTAGAAAGTGTGTAGAACAAGGTACTTGCTGATTTAAAGTATTACGCGAATTAGGGAACGAATATTTACTCTTTGAAAAAGCTTTTTTCTCTTTGACTTTTGATCTTTATCATATTTGTGAAAATCCTTTTATTGGTTGATTTATGCTACGTGATACAGTCCAAAGTAATGGATACAATGCTCATGCAATCCTCAGTGGGTTTAATCCATACTGGCACCCTATTTGTTGTACTCCTCCCCATGCCCCTCTGTATGCACTGCTCGTGCGCATTATGCTTCGATACAGCTTTGGGGGGGGGGGGGGGGGGGAGCATGCTGCACATCACATCACGAACTGTGCTTACCCCATCTGGCAGACACATGAAGGCAGCTGGTGTTATTGTACTTACGGTAGCTTTCTTAGCCATCATTCCTCATCATATGAAAGCTATTGATATGCGAGTGCAGCTGCAGGTAACAGTTAATGGTAAACGTTATAACTGCTCAATAGGAACCTCACGGTTATGAGAAGTCCCTGTTATAGGGCGCAAGATTTATCCACAGCATAACTACAAGAAACGGGGCACCTTTATAAATAAAGTCGTGATATGTGTTGTTACCACATGTTGCGTTCCTTTAAATGTTTCTCATACGGCTCATTTATGAAATATACTGTGTAATTCATCATGATGTTAGATCACTTAGTCCTATATATCTTAATCCTCCAAGTGTTGCTTTGTGTACTTGTAAACACATTTAAGAGGATCAGTTTATATTAAACTGAGGTGACACAAGACATGGGACAGCAGTATGCACATATACAGACAGTGGCAGTATCACATACACAAGATGTAAAAGGTCATTGCGTTAGCAGAGATGTCATCTGTACTCAGGTTATTCATGTGGAAAGGTTTCCGATGTTATTATGGCCACACGATGGCAATTAACATACTTTGAATGCAGAATGGTAGTTGAAGCTAGATGCATGGGACATTCCGAAATGTGAAATAATTTGGGTGAAGGTCACGGTTAAAGCAGGCTCAGACATGGTAATAGGATGTCTCTATAGGCCCCCTGGCTAAGCAGCTGTTGTGGCTGAGCACCTGAAGGATAATTTGGAAAATATTTCAAGCAGATTTCCCCACCATGTTATAGTACTGGGTGGATATTTTAATTTGCCGGATATAGACTGGGAGACTCAAACGTTTGTAACGGGTGGCAGGGAGAAAGAATCCAGTGAAATTTTTTTAAGTGCTTTATCTGAAAACTACCTTGAGCTGTTAATCAG
Organism: Schistocerca serialis cubense; assembly: GCF_023864345.2. Classification (NCBI taxonomy): domain Eukaryota; kingdom Metazoa; phylum Arthropoda; class Insecta; order Orthoptera; family Acrididae; genus Schistocerca; species Schistocerca serialis. The sequence goes on along the minus strand of NC_064641.1, from coordinate 327,139,207 downwards.
AGACCCGACTCGTGTCGATAACGTATTGGACCTTCTGGTGACAAACAGACCCGAACTATTTGAAACAGTTAACGCAGAACAGGGAATCAGCGATCATAAAGCAGTTACTGCATCGATGATTTCAGCCGTAAATAGAAATATTAAAAAAGGTAGGAAGATTTTTCTCTTTAGCAAAAGTGACAAAAAGCAGATTTCAGAGTTTTGTCTCAAGTACAGATAGTGTTGAGGATCAGTGGACAAAGTTCAAAACCATCTTACAATATGTGTTAGATGAGTATGTGCCAAGCAAGATTGTAAGAGATGGAAAAGAGCCACCGTGGTACAGCAACCGAGTTAGAAAACTGCTGCGGAAGCAAAGAGAACTTCACAGCAAACATAAACATAGCCAAAGCCTTGCAGACAACCAAAAATGTAGTGTGAGGAGGGCTATGCGAGAGGCGTTCAATGAATTCAAAAGTGAAGTTCTATGTGCTGTCTTAGCAGAAAATCAGAAGAAATTTTGGTCTTATGTCAAAGCGGTAGGTGGATCAAAACAAAATGTCCAGACACTCTGTGACCAAACTGGTACTGAAACAGAGGATGACAGACTAAAGTCCGAAATACTAAATGTCTTTTTCCAAAGCTGTTTCACAGAGGAAAATTGCACTGTAGTTCCTTCTCTAGATTGTCGCACAGATGACAAAATGGTAGATATCGAAACAGACGATAGAGGGATAGAGAAACAATTAAAATCACTCAAAAGAGGAAAGGCCGCTGGACCTGATGGGATACCAGTTCGATTTTACACAGAGTACGCGAAGGAACTTGCCCGCTTCTTGGAGCGGTGCACCGTAGGTCTCTAGAAGAGCGTAGCGTTCCAAAGGATTGGAAAAGGGCACAGGTCATACCAGTTTTCAAAAAGGGACGTCGAACAGATGTGGAGAACTATAGACCTATATCTCTAAGGTCTATCAGTTGTAGAATTTTGGAACACGTATTGTGTTCGAGTGTAATGACTTTTCTGGAGAATAGAAATCTACTCTGTAGGAATCAGCATGGGTTTCGAAAAAGACGATCATGTGAAACCCAGCTCGCGCTCATCGTCCACGAGACTCAGAGGGCCATAGACACGGGTTCCCAAGTAGATGCCGTGTTTCTTGACTTCCGCAAGGCGTTCGATACAGTTCCCCACAGTCGTTTAATGAACAAAGTAAGAGCATATCGATTATCAGATCAATTGTGAGATTGGATTGAAGAGCTCCTAGATAACAGAACGCAGCATTTCATTCTCAATGGAGAGAAGTCTTCCGAAGTAAGAGTGATTTCAGGTGTGCCGCAGTGGAGTGTCGTAGGACCGTTGCTATTCACAGTATACATAAGTGACCTTGTGGATGACATCGGAAGTCCACTGAGGCTTTTTGCGGATGATGCTGTGGTATATCGAGAGGTTGTAACAAGGGAAAATTGTACTGAAATGCAGGAGGAACTGCAGCGAATTGACAGCATGGTGCAGGGAATGGCAATTGAATCTCAATGTAGACAAGTGTAATGTGCTGCGAATACATAGAAAGAAAGATCCCTTATCATTTAGCTACAATTCAGCAGGTCAGCAACTGGAAGCAGTTAATTCCATAAATTATCTGGGAGTACGCATTAGGAGTGATTTAAAATGGAATGATCATATAAAGTTGATCGTCGGTAAAGCATATGCCAAACTGAGATTAGTTGGAAGAATCCTAAGGAAATGCAATCCGAAAACAAAGGAAGTAGGTTACAGTACGCTTGTTCACCCACTGCCTGAATACTGCTCAGCAGTGTGGGATCCGTACCAGGTAGGATTGATAGAAGAGATAGAGAAGATCCAACGGAGAGCAGCACGCTTCGTTACAGGATCATTTAGTAATCGCGAAAGCGTTACGGAGATGATAGATAAACTCCAGTGGAAGACTCTGCAGGAGAGACGCTCAGTAGCTCGGTACGGGCTTTTGTTAAAGTTTCGAGAACATACCTTCACCGAAGAGTCAAGCAGTATATTGCTCCCTCCTACGTATATCTCGCGAAGAGACCATGAGGATAAAATCAGAGACATTAGAGCCCACACAGAAGCATACCGACAATCCTTCTTTCCACGAACAATACGAGACTGGAATAGAAGGGAGAACCGATAGAGGTACTCAAGGTACCCTCCGCCACACACGGTCAGGTGGCTTGCGGAGTATGGATGTAGATGTAGATGTAGACATCGTTAGGGAATTCAATATTCCGAGATTCACAGTGTCAACAGTGTGCCAAGATTACTAAATTCTAGGCTTTGCCTCTCACCGCAAACAGTGTATTGGCCGTCAGCCTTCAGGTAACAACCAACAACAGTGGCGTTTGTGTAGAGCTGTCAGTCTTAACAGACAAGCAACACTGCGTGATATAACCACAGAAACCAATGTGAGACGTACGATGAACGTATCCCTTAGTATAACGCATTGAAGTTTGGTGTTAACGGCCTATGGTAGCAGACGACCGATGGGTGTACCTTTCCTAACAGCACGACATGGCCGAGAGTACCTCTCCTGGACTCATGATCATATGAGATGGACCCTAGACAACTGGGAAACCATGACCTGGTCAACTCAGCCCCGATTTCAGGTGATAAGGGCTGATAGTAGGGTTCCAGTGTGGCGCAGACGCCACGAAGACATGGACCCAAGTTGTCAACAAGGCACTGTGCAAATTGGTGGTGGCTGTGGGCTGTGTTTACATGGAACGAACTGGGTCCACTGCCCAGCTGAACCAATCATTGACTGGTAATGTTTATCTTCGGTACCTGGAGACCATCAGCAGCCAATCATGAACTTTATGTCTCCAAACAACGATGTCATGTTAGTGGGCCGCAATTGTTCGTGATTGGTTTGAAGAACAATCTGCATAATTTGAATGAATGATTTGTCCACTCATACCGCCCGACATGCGTCCCATCGAACACTTACGGGACATAATCGAGGTCACAGCTCGTGCACTACACCGTGAACCACCAACACTTTCACAATTATGGGAGGGTGTAGAGGCAGCATGGTTCAGTATTTCTGCAGCGGACTTCCGACGACTTGTTCAGTCCAAGCCACGTGGAGTTGATGCACTACGCCAGGCAAAATGAAGTCCGATGCGATACTGGAGGTATCACACGACTTTTGTCATCTCAGACCATATTATACGAGATACACAAATAGGAGTCATGCAGTGAAGTGAATACTCCAATGCACGGAGTGTCTTAGGACAGTTGTCGACTTGGGGTGGCTTTCCTTAATTAAGTAACTGAACTGTGTTAATGTAAAAGAAGTAGAAATGGCTCAGGCGTGAGGCAGCTGGTGGTAAGAGAGGCGCAGGACTTTCGTGTAAATGTACAGAAAGCCGGGAAGACCGGGAAAACCGGAAGACCGCCATTTTTAGCCCTTGCACGTGGCGACAACGCACCTTTCGTCTCCAGCGCACTGCGCAATCAAACCAACATAGCGGTACTCAATCCCGAAAGGATGGTAATAGTTACTTAAACATTAATAATTATTAATACTGACTGGTCGTAATGCAACAGAGACGAAAAGCGTAACATTGTCACTGTATTTATGCTGCACAAGTTCGCAGCTACACCCTCTGTTAGCTGGATTGGGGCAGGAACTTGTTCGCAAAGTCTGCATTAATACGGTTACCTACTGATCGCGGATATGCACAGCTATAACAACTATAAGGTATCTCACTGAGACGACTTAGCAACAACAATTCTCTTGAGATAGATCATCAACATACTCACCTGGGCACATGGCTTTGCGTGCACATACTCCCGATTTTCCGTTCTAGTTTGCACCTGCCTCGGTCTTCTTGTTGTATTAGCTTCCTGTTTCCACTGTGAACTATCCAGTTCTTTCCTTAGTACCCAGGGTGTTATTTAGAGAACTTTGTCTTCATTGTCTGGCACAATTTGTCTTTGCTATCTTCAGAGTCACCCCTTAGGGAAAATATATTAAGTTGGCTTGTAAAAATGCTTCACAACCACCAATGAGCAATGATCAATATGATGTAACTGCCCTGTTCAGTATTTGAGTCTAACTACATGCCAGAAAATTGGCCACTGCTAGGTGCATTCTGTTGGGTTTAGTCAGCTGTAACGAGACCAGGGTCGCTTAAATGTACCTATTTCATTGGAAATGAAATATATTGCTTCCGTACTTCAAGTACGTTATTCCAATTAAGACAGCACTTATTTCAGTGTAGTTTTATAACAAAGCTCTATGCTGTGTAAAAGGATGCCTAAGATGTCGAAATACAAACTACATAGCATTTACGTGCGATCTGCGCAGCGCCTGTGCTTGTAGAACATTTTACATATTTTTCTCCTATTGACTTAATATTGTCTTTTAACTCCTTCCTTATCCGAAAATGTTTCATTAATTTCCCTTTCATGGGAAGTAATGCCAGTCAGCGTCATGTCAAAGAGAATTCCGAGGAATGTCCCATGTTAACAGAGTTATTTCATAACACAATAAGTGACAAATAAATAGCAGAGACAGTTTGATGGTTATTCATATAGTATCCATTATTGCCGCTAAAATTTTCTTTTTTTTTTCTTTTTCAGTTATTTTCGGATGCCTTCTTTGTCTGGAACACAGATGAAGCTATTAGGAAGTATAAAGACACAGCTCCGGTCTATTATTATCTCTTTTCATATAAAGGGAAGCTGCGGATGCATCATATGATGGGAATACAAGAAGATTTCGGTAAGAAGATAAAGCAGATCCTTTAATTGCTGAAGAGAAATAAGAATTTTTAACCAGTCTATGCTTTATACTAAAGATCGTGACGGTACTTGTTTACAAGAATTAATGTTTGAAATGAAATTACTTTAAAATGTTCTTAATTTAAAAACACATATATTTTCTTTCTGTATAGATTCACATTGTGAGAGATATGATAATTTTAGTTGCTTTCCAAAGTCAGTATTCGTGCATCAAACAGGGAGGAACAGTGGATACAGCATACTGATATATTTCTTTTTTTCCAATAAATTTAGTTTCTTACGAATACAATTTTTGAATTATGCTCAGAAGAAAAAATGCCATTTGCTTTAGTGTTGATAGGGCTACTTTAGTTAGAGACAGGTTCATATCTAATATTCAAATGTATAATTTCTTATGGCACTTTATACTGAAGAGAAGACCTTTCTTAGGAAAACGGTGTAAATGAATGACGGAATTTTGTTTGTCTTCAGTGCTGCGTGACCGTTTGACAGATATGTCGATGAACGAGTACTATTTGTCAAAAGTATGTGTAATCTTCCAATACCGTAACAACTAGTTTACACTATGTGTTTGTACGTCGTAAAATCGATTGTTGAACTTTTTCACTTTGGTTAATTTAGGCATCCTTTCTCTACAACATCCATAGACCAACTAGTAGAAACGCTTAATATTTTTATATAAACCTTAAATGGAGTCATTGCTACTTGCCTGCTGTTGTATGCACAGTATAGCAAGGTAAAAGACAACAGATTTCATGGTCACATACAACGTTCTCCTATCGTATAGTGGGGCAGGCACAACGAATGTGTTCTGTATTTTTTGAGTACGTGAAGTATACCTTAAGCATTTTCAGTGAGTTATCCTCTTAACCAGTACGTGCTACCTAAACGAGATACATTGTAGTTTACGAATGTTAGTCGCGACTTCAGATAGTATTCGTGTTGTTACAGAGCATGTATTTAAAAACATATACGAATGTAGAATGTTAACTATAGGAGATTACTTTCATTAGAAAATTATCCTTTAAAACTTAAAATATTGTACAGTGATAAAACACAGACACCAAATACATACAGTTGTCGTCAAATAGCTGAAGCTGCTGCTTTTTTACTATTCCAGAAAGAAACACAATTTAAAATTCTCCCACTCTCCTCTGTCTTCACTGTATTGTCTCTCTAGACGCAAATCTAATATTGTACATTTGTATCAGTCAAATATTTATCAGTTATGTAAAACATACATAAATGAAAATGATGCTTGCTCATAGCAAGACGAGTCTTCATGGAAACCAGTGGTTTTACATTGTACTTGGCTAAACGCAGCGTATGCACAGACAATAAGAACCTCTTCGGTGACTACTGGGTTTGGATGAACGGCAGTCATTGCAGGGACAGACGAGCGCAGTTGCACTCGGAGGCGCAAGTGGTGGTCGCAGGCCGGACGGCCGACCCGGTGGAACACAACTGACAATAAAGAAGGCATCCAAAATGACATTTTCACTCTGCAGCGGAGTATGCACTGATACGAAACTTATTGGCAGATTAAAACTGTGTGCCGGACCGAGACTCAAACTCGGGACCTTTGCCTTTGGCGGGCAAGTGCTCTACCAATTGAGCTATCCAAGCACGACGATGTAATGGCAGAAGTAAAGCTGTGAGGACGGGGCGCGAGTCGTGCTTGGGTAGCTCAGTTGGTAGAGCACTTGCCCGCGAAAGGCAAACTTCCCGAGTTCGAGTCTCGGTCCGGCACACAGTTTTAATCTGCCAGGAAGTTTCGTATCAGCGCACACTCCGCTGCAGAGTGAAAATCTCATTCTGGAAACATCCCCCAGGCTGTGGCTAAACCATGTCTCCGCTATATCCTTTCTTTCAGGAGTGCTAGTTCTGCAAGGTTCGCAGGAGAACATCTGTAAAGTTTGGAAGGTAGGAGACGAGATACTGGCAGAAGTGAAGCTGTGAGTACCGGGCGTGAGTCGTGCTTCGGTAGCTCAGATGGTAGAGCACTTGCCCGCGAAAGGCAAAGGTCCCGAGTTCGAGTCTTGGTCGGGCACACAGTTTTAATCTTCCAGGAAGTTTCATATCAGCGCACACTCCGCTGCGGAGTGAAAATCTCATTCTCGAAACATCCCCCAGGCTGTGGCTAAGCCATGTCTCCGCTATATCCTTTCTTTCAGGAGTGCTAGTTCTGCAAGGTTCGCAGGAGAGCTTCTGTAAAGTTTGGAAGCTAGGAGACGAGGTACTGGCAGAAGTTAAGCTGTGAGGACGGCGCTTGAATCGTGGTTGGGTAGCTCAGATGGTAGAGCACTTGCCTGGCGAAAGGCAAACTTCTGGAGTTCGAGTCTCGGTCCGGCACAGAGTTTTAATCTGCCAGAAAGTTTCAACAAAGAAGGCTGTTATTCTATCGCGGTACATGCTTTGACATGATTCAGCGAGGCAGAAACGGCGTCATTCTGTTGACCTTGGCTGGCACTGACGTACAGGCGGCGGCTTCCCTCCTGCTGAGACGATGCTGCCTAGGATGCCCGCAGTGCTGATGGCACAGCCGTGGAGGGTTTCAGTGGCCTCTGCAGGCCATGGTCGTGACGTCTTAGTGACAAAATACTGCTCCGCCAGCGATGGTGCTTGATATGACCTCCCGGCTCTGCATGTGTTCACGGAGACAGCTGCGAGTGGGACTCGACCCACTGCTCTCTAGCGGAAGTCGGACAGTGCCTGGCGCTGTGGCACTAAGCTCCGAGGAGGGAACTCAGTGCTGGTGGGAGCAGGTGCGGCCGGCAGGTTGATGGTGCTGCGGTACTAACTCCGCGAAGGAGCTCGGTGCTGGCGGCGACAGGCGCAGCTCAGTCTCGACCCATGGCTTCTGACAGTGATGCCTAGTCATCTCGCTGCTCCCCCTGGCCCTGGCGTTCTCGTTGTGTTGCTGGACTCTGGTGAGAGGAATTCTTGTGCCTCAAAATTCAAACATATTCATATCCCTCCAGGGCGCACCTGTTTACCTAAGAACTGGCACCTAGACACGTTGCCCGTAACAAATCCGCAGCAGTTACTACAATAGCAGAGTGCAGTTTTCCGCTGAGCGTGGTTGGCCTCGTCTCACAATTTCCTTTCGTTTATGTTTATTCTTACACAGATGTCGCCACGTAGCAGCTACTGACTTGCGGCTGCCAATGCAGTATTTTATGGCGGCTTTCTATTGTTTTGCCCTGGTTCCCTATTGAAATTACATTTACCCTTAATCTGTAAAACAACTTTATACTCCTAGATTGGCTACTCTTAATTACTATAAACTTACTTACATTAATCTTTAAAAACACCCTGAACTTATTTTCTGTCTCTTTCTTGTAGTGCTTAACCTCACAACATCTCTCGAAGTACCCTTGCCTTGCTTATTCGCTGGAATATTACGAAACACACAGGTATTTCAGGGCTAGGTCTCTTGCCATGAGCCACGCTTAGGGAAAAAGAACTTCCAACTCTTCATTTCACACTTACAAACTAAAAATGGCACTCTTCCATTCTCAATAAATTATCCATAACACAACAGTATCAACAAAACATGACCTGACTTCATTAAATACTTAAGGCTGGCATTTCGTCTATCTATTAGTTAGTTTTTCGATCTTGTGTTTTGGAATAATTTTCGCAACTGCGTTATTGTGACCACAGTTCTCTTTACGCTTCTGAACACAACATATTCTCAAAACCGCACACTGTGATACAATTAGCAATATATAGTCGAATAATGTCGCTTATGGCTGCCACTGTCTCGCCCTTTTACAAACAGAATTCTCCTTGAAATGCTTTGTTTTGCTGTACTCCTGCTCAGCCAAAACAACTTCTGGTCGCTGGTGCCACTACACAATGCACCTTATCCCTTAATTTATTTGTGCACGGTTTGACTGGTTTGTTTTGTACAACAGACGCACTCATGACAGCTCTACACTGGCATCTGCTTTCTGTCACCGAAGGCTAACTTTGGTATGGTGTCCAGCCTGAATGTTCACTTTCGGGCTCGCTTGCATCCTTGCATCTTCTCTGAGATCATACTTCATGGGCGCTGTAAACAGCTCGCTGCGCAAGTTATCACCTTGCCTTGCAAGTCTGTGAGCCAGTACTAGTGCTCGTGCTACATTCTGAACTTCTGGCATACACTCAACAGATTCTGCCCTGTTGACTAGGTTAATCACTCTATGAACTCGTCTTTTCTTCGTTTTTCTCCATTCACCTTGCTTCTGAGGATGTATATGAGCCTGTACCGTTTCCGCGGCTACAATTGCAACACAACTGTGAGCAACTGCTTGTGCAAAATGGTTCAAATGGCTCTGAGCACTATGGGACTCAACTGCTGTGGTCATAAGTCCCCTAGAACTTAGAACCACTTAAACCTAACTAACCTAAGGACAGCACACAACACCCAGCCATCACGAGGCAGAGAAAATCCCTGACCCCGCCGGGAATCGAACCCGTGCTTGTGCATGCCCTGTAGTATCTAAAACAATAACATCGTTTGCGATATCAATTTGCACGGCGCAAAAATCACCAGCACATCTGCTTCTAGCCCAAGGTTCCTGACTTCAACACAACTCCCAATGGGGCAGATACTACTGCACTTAAATCACCCTTCTTGACATCTCCATATGTAATGACTTCGGTACTGCCCACACTTACTTCTGCTACCTCAGACTCCACAATTCCGCTGGATATCGAGTTGGTGCTTCTACATTATTCATTCCAACTTCATTATCCTACGTCTCACATAAATCCCAAGGAACGTGTAATTCGTCACCACCTAGAACTAATTTATTCTTCCCAGGGCCGACAAGTTCGAATACATTAACGATAGACGGCCGTTCTGAAGGAACAGGCAAACTACGCACAGGCTTGAAACTTCTTGGCAGATTAAGACTGTGTGATGGACCGAGACTCGAACTCGGGAACTTTGCCTTTCGCGGGCAAGTGCTCTACCATCTGAGCTACCCAAGCACGACTCAAGTGCCGTCCTCGCAGCTTAACTTCTGCCAGTACCTCGTCTCCTAGCTTCCAAACTTTAAAGAAGCTCTCCTGCGAAACTTGAAGAACTAGCACTCCTGAAAGAAAGGATATTGCGGAGACATGGCTTAGCCACAGCCTGGGGGATGTTTCGAGAATGAGATTTTCACTCTGCAGCTGAGTGTGCGTAGATATGAAACTTCCTGGCAGATTAAAACAGTGTGCCGGACCGAGACTCGAACTCGGGAACTTCGCCTTTCCCGGGCAAGTGCTCTACCACTTGGTAGAGCAAGGCTTCTTCAAGGCTCACCAATGTACTGGAAAATGCCTGACAAGTCAGGATATTTAGAGGATCACCAGTGACCATTCTAAATCCTACCAAATTTGGTTTCATATTGTCTTCTCCATTGAGAATCCCACCTGGAGGAAAGTCATTCACTTTATGTGCGTAGTATAAAAAAATTACATTTTAAGCATTTTCTTACAGATTATCGTTATTGAATGTATTTTTTACCATAGTAATGAGTTACTTATTATTTTCGATTAATAAAATACATGTATGTGAAATGGTAAAAAAAACATGAATGCAAAACGTAAAATAACGATATAAAACATAAACAAATGTAAATAAAATAAATAGAACTGTAATGAACATTTAGATACTTTAATTAGGTATGCCACGGGTTCGATTCCCGGCGGGGTCAGGGATTTTCTCTGCCTCGTGATGACTGGGTGTTGTGTGATGTCATTATGTTAGTTAGGTTTAAGTAGTTCTAAGTTCTAGGGGACTGGTGACCATAGATGTTAAGTCCCATGGTGCTCAGAGCCATTTGAACCATTTTTTAGATATGCCAAAATTGCTAGTAATGCTTTTTCTGAAAGCAGTTTCATTACACAGGGATGTATGTGGTTTGTGTAATTTATGTTGTAACAAAAGCTTTTTTCCATAATTAATTTAAGATGGTGTGGTATTTTGCAATTACTTATACAGTTTTCAGAAACGTTAAGTACATATCGACTTTCATATAAAAAACATTGTTTACGTACCATCGTCTCGTAGATATTCCCTCTAAACCTAAAATTCCAAATTACGTTTCGGGGTCTGTTTTACACCTTAAGAGTGAAAATGGGCACAAACAAATAAATGCGTAATACACTATTTTGCTCCGCCTACATTCCTATAAAGTCCTCGGAGGAACTCAGTCGCAGCCCAGTCTCGAACCGACGGCTTTTGCTGCCGATGCCCATTCGTCTCACTGTCAGGCGAGTCACTTACGTCGTGAAGATGCTGCTGGACTCCAGCGACGTGAATTCTTCTGGTGCAAAATTCAGACATACTTGCATCGCTCCAGGGCGCATTTGTTACACTAAAACCGGGCCCCTAGTTGCGCTACCCAATGCAAGAGGCTTGCCATGGAGTGGTGACATCGACATGTTTATTTTGACTCACATGGCGCCAGACTGCAGCTGCTGGCTGCGCCTGCTAATACAATTCTTCACGGAAGCTTTCTCACTTCTTGTTATTACTTTTGCTAAAAGATTGGGTAGTGACGCTACAAGACAGTAGGAAATTTACGGACAATACGTGGTTAGGTACGAAACGTGTCTTGCGCCTTTTGCTAGCATTGTCGAATAACTCGGGAACGACTCTGTTAGAGCAACGGTGCCTAATTCTATACACCGTATCATAAATAAAACACGAAGAAAATGAGACAGTACTGTACCACACGCACAGAGATTAAAATCATTACTATGTAGCCCACTTGCATAAGTAAAATGATGTGCAGGAATCCGAAATCGTTATCCGCAGTTCCCATCACATATGCCACCTACTCTTTATCGTGGAATTTTACAATATGTTACAGGTATCTGTCATGCAGAAGACTTGTTATACTTGTTCTCAAACAACACATATCTTCCAATAATTGGCGAGAGGCCCGAGAACGACATGCAGATGGTTAAAGTCATGTCTAAACTGTGGACGGACTTCGCAAGAACTGGGTAAGTACTCACATGTCCTCTTTTAAGAACACTGTGCTCTCCTCACAGTTTCGCACCATCTTCCATTGTTTTTGCAAGTTCTCTCGCCTCTTATTCATAACGGAGCTTTTGTTAACACGTTTGTCAGTCAATCAAGTGTAATGAACACCATTCTACAGGAACTGTAACAACTATGAAATCTTATCAAAACGTAAGTCAAAGGTACAGACTGCCGTATTTCCGACGCATTAGTAGGAATTTGAAGATAATATAGCACCAAAATGTGCGAACTCTTAATTAACATTTACAGAATAGCTTATACAAGAAGAACACGATTGAAATTTCGCGAGAAGATCTGGCCGCAACCTGAAACGCCTTTTTTTAAATTATGTTCACCCCAAATCCTGTATCATTTCCGTGACACTCTCTCCCTATTTCTCGATAGTACGAAACGTGCTGCCTTATTTTTGAGTTTTTCGATGTATTTCGTTAATCCTGTCTGGTAAGGATCCCACACCACGCAGCAGTATTACAAAGTGTTCCGCCAGTGAAACGCAGTTTCTGATTCGTCTTCCCCACAACATTTTCTATGTTTCTTTCCAAATAAACTTGTTCGTGATTGTAATTCCTAGGTATTTAGTTCAGTTTACATCCTTTAGATTTGATTAATTTATTGTGTAACCGAAGTTTAACGGATTCTTTTTCCACTCATGTGGATGACCTCACACTTTTCACTATTTAATGTCAATTTCCAATTTTCGCACTAAACAGGCGTTTTTTTTTAAATCGTTTTGCGGTTAGTTTTGATCTTCTGATGACGTAAGTAGACGGTAGACTTCAGAATCATCTGCAAACAACCTAAGACGGTTGCTTACATTGTGTCCTAAATCGTTTATATAGATAAGGAACAGCAGAGGGCCTATAACACTACCTTGGGGATCACCATAAATCACTTCTGTTATACACGATGTCTTTCCGTCAGTTTCTCCTAAATGTGACCTCTCTGACAGGAAACCACGAGTCCAATCCACTGAGACGATATTCCATAAGCACGCAAGCCACTTGTGAGCTACAGTGTCAAACCCCTTCTGGAAATATGGAAATACAGAATCAATTTGAAATTCATTGTCAATAGCACTCAGCACTTCGTGTGAATAAAAAGATACTTGTGTCTTACGAGAACGGTGTTTTCTAAATCCGTGTTGATTTTGTGCAAATGGACCGTTCTCTCAGAGGTATTTCGTAATGTTCCACAATCCTGCTGCATATCGACGTTAATGATGCAGCTTTCCAGTCGTTGGGTACGGATCTTGTATCGAGGGAGCATTTGTACATGATTGTTAATTATGGCGCTATTACATCAGCATACTCTAAAAATAATCTAATTGGCAAACGGTCTGAATCGAGAGATTTGGTTTTATTAAGTGATTCAAGTTCAAATGGTTCAAATGGCTCTGAGCACTATGCAACATAACTTCTGGGGTCATCAGTCGCCTAGAACTTAGAACTAATTAAACCTAACTAACTAAGGACATCACACACATCCATGCCTGAGGCAGAATACGAACCTGGGACCGTAGCGGTCGCTCAGCTCCAGACTGTAGCGCCTAGAACCGCACGGCCATTACGGTCGGCTGATTTAAGTTGCTTCAATACTTCGAGAATATCTACTTCTAAGTTACTCATGTTAGGAGCTGTTCTTGATTCGAATTCTGGAATATTTACTTCGTCTCCTTTTGTTAAGCTATTTCGGAAGGCTGTGTTTACTAACTCTGCTTTAGTACCATTGTCAGCGATAGTATTTCCCTTGCTATCGCGCAGACAAGGCATTGATTGTGTCTTGCCGTTAGAATACTTTACATACGACCAACCTCTCTCTGGATTTTCTGCTAGTGTTCCAGATGAAGTTTAGTTGTGCAAACTGTTAGAAGCATCTCGCATTGAAGTCCTCGCTGAGTATCGAGCTTCTGTGACAGATCCTCAATCTTGGGGATTTTGCGTTCGTTTAAATTTTTCATGCTTCTTTCGTTGCTTTTGCAACAGTGTTTTGGCCATTTTTTGTTTAACGTGGGGGATCAGGTACGTTGTTTGTGGATTTATTTGGTATAAATCTCTAAATTGCTGTCGATACTACACTGGTATCCAAAATTAAAACAATAAACCTCTATTTCGTCGTACTGTGTCTAATTTACAGTATAATCGTACAAACCGTCGGCAGATGTCCGTACTATCGTTCCCTGTAAGTAAGACAGCATTTCGGTCAAAGGAAAACCACGCCAGCGATGTCGTCAGGGCACCTATCAAATGGAGTAGTTTTTGCCGGGTAGCCCCACATCCACAGTCGCTGTGTACACAGTTACTGACGGAGCAGTATGGCACAGAGAAGTCGCCTACCAGAGTGTCTGCGTTGGATGGCCATAGGAAGAATGGGAGCAGGACAGTCGCAAACTCGTGTGGCCCGATGGCTTAACGTGAATCGTTCTGTCGTTTCTCGGATGTGGCGACAGTTTATAGAGACCGAAACTGTATCCCGAAGACCAGGTGAGAAAGGATCATTATCTGGCTATAAGGACACGACGGTACCGCCTTAGTACTGCGCAGCAGCTGGCATATGACCTCGGAGCATCCACTGGACACGTCGTATCGAGGTGTAGAGGCGGCTTCGACAGAGCTGCCTTTACTGTCGGAGACTTGCTGTATCTGTACCTCTGACGCGTCTGCACCTCTGGAGTGTAGTCGTAAACATGCCACCTGGAGAGCCGAACAGTGGGCCAATATCCTTTGCACAGATCAGTCCCGATTTGGTAACTACTGTCAGGGATCGTGACGAGGTCTTGGGATCTCATGTACTGTTGATGCGAGGTGCTGTGCGCCCAGACTTCGTATTGGTGGACGATAGTGTTTGACTTTACACAGAACGAGTGGTTGATGTTTTCTTGGAAACCGAAGATACTGCACGCATTGTTCAAATGGTTCAAATGGCTCTGAGCACTATGGGACTTAACTGCTGTGGTCATCAGTCCCCTACAACTTAGAACTACTTAAACCTAACCTAAGGACATCACAAACATTCATGCCCGAGGCAGGATTCGAACCTGCTGCCGGAGCGGTCACGCTGTTCCAGACTGTAGCCCCTAGAACCGCTCGGCCACTCCGGCCGGCTGCACGCATGGCGTGGTCTGCTCGCTCTCCTGATTTTAATCCCACAAAGCGTGTCTGGCATACAGTAGGGAGACGAGTTACATCGCACCAAAGTCCACCAACCACTCTCCAACTCTTGCGAGCAGCTGTGTAGGGAGAATGGCCATTATTGCCTCAACACGACATTGATGACGTTATTCACAACATGCTTCCTCGTTGTCAGGCCTGTACTGATGGCGTAGGTGATCACACCCCGTAATGAAGTTAAGATGGAAAAAACGAAGAACATTTTCGTCTACTGTTATGTATGTTGCAGTTGTTTACGTTCTGTATTTTTTACATTATTTCTGCTTTGATGCCACCTGTTTGTACCGTTTTGTGGCACAGTAAACGCAACCTTGCAAAATTTCCGTTTCTTGCATTAATTTTGGACGCCAGTGTATTTCTTTGAATTCAAGTTACATCTGGTCTACATTTATAATTTTAATTTGAAATAATTGGAGGTTGTCTTTCAGAAAGGCATCAACCGAATTTTTATCTACTTTTTTGAACAGATATATTTTTCGTTATTTTTGGCGGATTTGAGAGTTACAGCATTCAGTCTCGCTACGACAACCCTGTGATCACTAATCACTGTATCCGTTTTGAGGCTCATTATTAGTTCAGGATTATTTGTTGCTAAGAGGTCAAGTGTGTTTTCACAACCGTTTACTATTCGAATGGACTCATGAACTAACTGCTCGTTACAGTTTTCAGCGAATGTGCTTAGCACCATATCGGATGATGTTTTTATGTGTACCTCCGGACTTAAACAAGTATTTTCGTCAAAATATCAAGGGTGAACTGAAATCACTACCAACTCTCCCCCCCCCCCCCCCCTCTCTCTCTCTCTCTCTCTCTCTCTCTCTCTCTCTCTCTCTGCCATCCTCCACCTCCCATCCCCACACACACATTCACTCCAAACGCAAGCAATAAACATAGGGTTACAATTTCATCAGCCAAAAAGTGACGTCAAGGGCATCGAACGGAACAATCCAACTTCTTTTTATTCGTAGTTAATCTGACATGCTCATTCGGTGGAGGAGGCGGTCTAAAAATTTGTCCCATAGTATTCTTATGAAAATTCTTTATTTATCTGCTAGGAATGCCATACTAATATATTAATGGATTACTAGTTCGAGCATTACGAATTGCCATTTTCTGATCTATAACAGCATGTTGTATATAAAAACTCAGTGACAAACATTTATGTTCCTATAACACCGGATAGTGGTACTTAAATCTCAAAATGACTTACAATGCTCTGTCACAACAATATCATACAAAGTGTGTAAGATAATACCTTTTACAAAATTCTGTTCATATGGACGGATGTAATGGAAAGTCCAGATAAAATAATGAGTGTACCTAATAAGTAAAATCAAATAGTACAGTGCCATAGTAAAGCCGAGGAATTAAATAACACGTGATGATGATGATGATGATGACGTTCCATACCCCGTGGATCGTAGGGAGACGATACGGGAGACCCGCACCGCCGACCACGCCAGGTCCTAGCGGAGGTCGTTTGTCATTGCCTCCCTTCTACCGTAATGGGAATGAATGATTATGATGAAGACGACACAACGCCCAGTCATCTCTAGGCTGGGAAAATCCGTGAGCCCGCCGGAAATCGAACCCGGGGCCCTGTGAGCGTGGAACGAGAACGCTACCGCAAGACCACCAGCTGCCGACAGAAAAAAATAACATGTACAACTCAAAATTTGTGAGGCAAGAACACACTACAATTTTTTTCGTCAGTATCCTGACTGGATTTCTGCGGCCAGCCACGAATTCCTCTCCTGTGCCAACCTCTTCATCCCGGAGCAGTAGTTGCAAAATAGGTCCTTAATGCTTGTTGGATGTATTCCAAACTCTGTTTTCCTCTACGGGTCTTATACTCTACACCTCTCTCTAGTACCTTGAAAGTTATTGCATGAAGCCTTAAAATACACTCCTGGAAATGGAAAAAAGAACACATTGACACCGGTGTGTCAGACCCACCATACTTGCTCCGGACACTGCGAGAGGGCTGTACAAGCAATGATCACACGCACGGCACAGCGGACACACCAGGAACCGCGGTGTTGGCCGTCGAATGGCGCTAGCTGCGCAGCATTTGTGCACCGCCGCCGTCAGTGTCAGCCAGTTTGCCGTGGCATACGGAGCTCCATCGCTTTCTTTAACACTGGTAGCATTCCGCGACAGCGTGGACGTGAACCGTATGTGCAGTTGACGGACTTTGAGCGAGGGTGTATAGTGGGCATGCGGGAGGCCGGGTGGACGTACCGCCGAATTGCTCAACACGTGGGGCGTGAGGTCTCCACAGTACATCGATGTTGTCGCCAGTGGTCGGCGGAAGGTGCACGTGCCCGTCGACCAGGGACCGGACCGCAGCGACGCACGGATGCACGCCAAGACCGTAGGATCCTACGCAGTGCCGTAGGGGACCGCACCGCCACTTCCCAGCAAATTAGGGACACTGTTGCTCCTGGAGTATCGGCGAGGACCATTCGCAACCGTCTCCATGAAGCTGGGCTACGGTCCCGCACACCGTTAGGCCGTCTTCCGCTCACGCCCCAACATCGTGCAGCCCGCCTCCAGTGGTGTCGCGACAGGCGTGAGTGGAGGGACGAATGGAGACGTGTCGTCTTCAGCGATGAGAGTCGCTTCTGCCTTGGTGCCAATGATGGTCGTATGCGTGTTTGGCGCCGTGCAGGTGAGCACCACAATCAGGACTGCATACGACCGAGGCACACAGGGCCAACACCCGGCATCATGGTGTGGGGAGCGATCTCCTACACTGGCCGTACACCACTGGTGATCGTCGAGGGGACACTGAATAGTGCACGGTACATCCAAACCGTCATCGAACCCATCGTTCTACCATTCCTAGACCGGAAAGGGAACTTGCTGTTCCAACAGGACAATGCACGTCCGCATGTATCCCGTGCCACCCAACGTGCTCTAGAAGGTGTAAGTCAACTACCCTGGCCAGCAAGATCTCCGGATCTGTCCCCCATTGAGCATGTTTGGGACTGGATGAAGCGTCGTCTCACGCGGTCTGCACGTCCAGCACGAACGCTGGTCCAACTGAGGCGCCAGGTGGAAATGGCATGGCAAGCCGTTCCACAGGACTACATCCAGCATCTCTACGATCGCCTCCATGGGAGAACAGCAGCCTGCATTGCTGCGAAAGGTGGATATACACTGTACTAGTGCCGACATTGTGCATGCTCTGTTGCCTGTGTCTATGTGCCTGTGGTTCTGTCAGTGTGATCATGTGATGTATCTGAGCCCAGGAATGTGTCAATAAAGTTTCCCCTTCCTGGGACAATGAATTCACGGTGTTCTTATTTCAATTTCCAGGAGTGTATGTCCTACCATCCTCTCTAGTCTTCTTGTCCGTGTTTTCTACATATTCCTTCCCTATCCGATTCTGGAGAGAATCTCTGCGTTCCGTACCTTATCAATCCACCTTATTTTCAACAATTTTCTGTAGCATTACATCTCAGATATTTCGATTCTCTTCTTTTTGGTTATCACGCAGTTCAAGTTTCACTACAATGAAATTCTGTGTTCCAAATGTACATTAGCAGTAATTGCTTCCTTAAATTAAAGCCTATTATTGTCAACAATTTTCTGTAGCATCACATCTCAAATATTTCGATTCTCTTCTTTTCGGTTATCACGCAGTTCAAGTTTCACTACAATGAAATTCTGTGTTCCAAATGTACATTAGCAGTAATTGCTTCCTTAAATTAAAGCCTATGCTGCGTCTGATACCAGTAGACTTCTCTTGGCCAGCAAAGCGTTTTACCAGTGCTAGTCTGCTTCTTACGTCATCCTTGCTCCGTCCGTCAGTTGTTATTTTGCAGTTCGGTAGCGGAATTCATTAACGTCATCTATTTCGTGACCATCAACACCGATGTTAAGTTTCTCGCTGTTCTCAGTTCTGCTACTTCTCATTATTTTCGCCATTCTTCGATTTACTCTCAATCCATATTCTGTACTCATTAGACTATTCATTCCATTCAGCAGGTCCTGTAAATCGTCTTCTCTTTCAGTGAGGATAGCAATGTCACCAGTCAAGCTTATCATTGATATACTGTCAGCTTGAATTTTAATTCTACTCATTAACCTTTCTTTTATTACCTTCGTTGCATCTTGGATTTAGAGATTGAACGCTAGAGGAAAAAGAAAACGTCCAAGTCTTACACACGTGTATTCTGAGCAGTTCGTTCTGGGTCTTAGACCCTTATAGTTCCTTATTGTCTCTTTGTACATATTGTGTACCCTTATTTTCCTCGAAATTTTGAACATGTTGCGGCATTTGACGTCATCGAACGCTTTCTGCAGCTTTTTGCTCCCATTACGAACCTCAACGTGAGAATTGTCTCGTTGGTGCCTTTATCTTCCAAAAAGCCATGTGGATTCGCATATAACACACCTTCAACTGTCCTTTCCATTCTTGTGTATACTATTCCTGTCAGCAAGTTTGATGCATGAGTGGTTAAGCTGATTGTGCGAAAAATTCTTACCCTTATCAGTTCCTACTATATCTACAATTGTGTGAAAGATGCTTTTTCGGGAAGTCAGGTGGTACTTCGCCAGACATACGTTTTACATATCAGTGTGAGTAGTCGTTTTGTTGGCTCTTCCACCAATGGTTTTAGAAATTCTGATGAATATTATCTATCCCTTCTGCTTTATTCGAGCTTAAGTCGTACAGAGCTCTTTTAAATTTAGATATTAATACTGGATGCCCTGTCTCTTCTATATAAAGGCGTGTTTCTTCTCCTATCACGTCATCATGCAAGTGTCCCACCTCATACAGGCCTTCAGTGTATGTCTTCAACCTATTCACTGACAACTCTGCATTTAGCAGTGGGCTTGTCATTGCACTCATAATTTTACCATCCTCGCTTTAAATTTCACCGAAGATTGTTTTGACCTTTCTATATGCTGAGTCAGTCCTTGCGATAAACTTTTTTTCTCTATTTCTTCATATTTTTCATGTAGCCATTTCACCTTAGTTTCCATGCATTTGCTGTTTATTTTTTCGTGAGTGACTTGTGTTTCTGTACTCAGGAGTTTCCTTCTTTCATCGGTCAATTGAAGTATCTGTATTTTATTTTTTTCAGCTTTTGTGAATGCCCCGCTTAGAGATGGCCATTGCTCTTCAACTGTACTACCTACTGAGCTAATCCTTATCGCAGCATCTATAGTCTCAAAGAACTTCAAGCTTATCTCTTCATTCCTTAGTACTTTCATATCCTGCTTTTTTGCGTATTGACACTTCATGACTAGTCTCGTAAATTTAAACGTATTCTTCATCACTTCTAAATTGTGATCTGAGTATATATCTGCTCTTGGATATGCCTTACAATCCAGTATCTGATTTCTGAATCTCTGCCGACCATCATGTACTCTAAATGAAATCTTCCTGTATCTTCTGGTCTTTTCCAAGTATACTTCCTCCTCTTATGATTCCTGAACACAGTATTCTTTATTACTAGCTGAAATCTGGTGCCAAACTGAGTCAGTCTTTCTTCTATCTCATTCCTAGTACTAATCCCATATTCTCCTATAACCCTTTCTTCTGCTCCTTCCCCTACAACCGCATTCCAATACCCCATGACTATTATACACTCCTGGAAATGGAAAAAAGAACACATTGACACCGGTGTGTCAGACCCACCATACTTGCTCCGGACACTGCGAGAGGGCTGTACAAGCAATGATCACACGCACGGCACAGCGGACACACCAGGAACCGCGGTGTTGGCCGTCGAATGGCGCTAGCTGCGCAGCATTTGTGCACCGCCGCCGTCAGTGTCAGCCAGTTTGCCGTGGCATACGGAGCTCCATCGCAGTCTTTAACACTGGTAACATGCCGCGACAGCGTGGACGTGAACCGTATGTGCAGTTGACGGACTTTGAGCGAGGGCGTATAGTGGGCATGCGGGAGGCCGGGTGGACGTACCGCCGAATTGCTCAACACGTGGGGCGTGAGGTCTCCACAGTACATCGATGTTGTCGCTAGTGGTCGGCGGAAGGTGCACGTGCCCGTCGACCTGGGACCGGACCGCAGCGACGCACGGATGCACGCCAAGACCGTAGGATCCTACGCAGTGCCGTAGGGGACCGCACCGCCACTTCCCAGCAAATTAGGGACACTGTTGCTCCTGGGGTATCGGCGAGGACCATTCGCAACCGTCTCCATGAAGCTGGGCTACGGTCCCGCACACCGTTAGGCCGTCTTCCGCTCACGCCCCAACATCGTGCAGCCCGCCTCCAGTGGTGTCGCGACAGACGTGAATGGAGGGACGAATGGAGACGTGTCGTCTTCAGCGACGAGAGTCGCTTCTGCCATGGTGCCAATGATGGTCGTATGCGTGTTTGGCGCCGTGCAGGTGAGCGCCACAATCAGGACTGCATACGACCGAGGCACACAGGGCCAACACCCGGCATCATGGTGTGGGGAGCGATCTCCTACACTGGCCGTACACCACTGGTGATCGTCGAGGGGACACTGAATAGTGCACGGTACATCCAAACCGTCATCGAACCCATCGTTCTACCATTCCTAGACCGGCAAGGGAACTTGCTGTTCCAACAGGACAATGCACGTCCGCATGTATCCCGTGCCACCGAACGTGCTCTAGAAGGTGTAAGTCAACTACCCTGGCCAGCAAGATCTCCGGATCTGTCCCCCATTGAGCATGTTTGGGACTGGATGAAGCGTCGTCTCACGCGGTCTGCACGTCCAGCACGAACGCTGGTCCAACTGAGGCGCCAGGTGGCAATGGCATGGCAAGCCGTTCCACAGGACTACATCCAGCATCTCTACGATCGTCTCCATGGGAGAATATCAGCCTGCATTGCTGCGAAAGGTGGATATACACTGTACTAGTGCCGACATTGTGCATGCTCTGTTGCCTGTGTCTATGTGCCTGTGGTTCTGTCAGTGTGATCATGTGATGTATCTGAGCCCAGGAATGTGTCAATAAAGTTTCCCCTTCCTGGGACAATGAATTCACGGTGTTCTTATTTCAATTTCCAGGAGTGTATTTTCATCTCGCTTTGCGTACTGAATCACCCATTCAGTGTTCTCAATACTATCTCTGTCTCTTCACCTTCTGCTTGTGTACCTGAGCTATTGTTGTACGTGTTGGTTTTCTGTCGCTTCTGGTGATAATAACTCTGTCACTGAATTGTTCACAAAAGCTCACTCTCTATTCGTAACGAATCCTACTCCGCGTATATCATTGTCTGCTGCCGTTGACGTTAACCTATACTCGTTTGAGCAGGTATTTTTGTCTTCTTTCCGTTTCACTTCACTGAATCCCACTATATCTAGATACATGCGGCATAATGTCGTTTATTGGCTTAATGTGATGTTGGCTACAACAGAGTGTTGAGAGCTACGACCAGAAAGCGGCCAGGACTGCATAACATCGATTAAAAATAATGAGAAAGGTATATGTGTTAGTTCAACATTAAAATTAACGAATATATTTTAATATCTATACAACAAATGCAAAATTAACAGATTACGTCACAGACGAAATATAATAGAAATGCCTTTACAGGAAACCTACACATTCGATATTTACAAAGAAACAAATAGATTTTTTCCGCTGCAAGGGAAGGCTGACGAAATTAATAGTTCTATACGAGGGACCTGTAAAACAAACTGCCACATAATTTGGGATAGCAATACACGTGTAAATTTCATATATAGATTGTTGTATCTTTTTAAATAAACATACACCTGTTCAACAATACGAATAAAAATATAATTTAATTTCCTGAATTTACATCTTCACATCAGTGTGCTATCAGTGTATGAGTAAAATTGTAGTTGGTTTTCATTTCTGAAAATACGTAGCGTGGCTAGCTACATAACGGAAGTAACCAAAAGTTACACTTATCAGCCTACTATGTTACTCAATGCAGTGATACTTCATCTTCAGCTGAATAAGGAAGCATGAACAACGAAATATTCTATAATCTATTTAGTCATAGTGACGGTCTCTGTCATGTGCTACTGGGCTTATTAGTTACATGTATATCAGTGTCCTTTATTACGAACACGAGCATAGTGTTCGCGTAAGACCTGCGACATATGCGAATTTGTACTAAGGTACTGCGTTCAATGGCATGAGAGTAATAGCCTGCGGCATGCTAAAAAGTTGACGAAATTGGGGTGACACTCCTTAGCTTGAGGGATAGGGCCTCCACCAAAACCCAACAGAGTACTAATGGTAAAGATGGAAATCGACGGTGAAAGGAGAATGTGGATATCATATTTGAGGAAGACACCGTATGTTGCTACGACATGTAACGTAGTACAGACTTCAGTAAAGGAACACGAAAGCAAATACTAAAGTGTGCAACACTTCATGTTCAACTTGTGGTATCAATAACTCGGCTTATAATGTATTGCCCATTTTTGTTGTGATAAAAGTGGTATTGGAGCTGTGACTGCAAGAAACCTTGATCCAACGCATTGTTGAATGTAGCTCAGGGTCTGTGTCAGAACTTCAAGCTACAGCGTAGCGACAAAATTAGACTAAACATCCTCCAAAAGCATCTAAATGGTGAGGGAAATAAAACCATATCTGGAAAAGTTTCACCAGGAAAAGCTCACTACGCAGTAGGGGCCGCGTGGCCCGAGGTCTAGGTAAGAACAACCCGTGGCCTACGTAGTGATGATACAAATAAAAACCAAGAAAACGGAGAACGTTGAGTACATACTTGAAGCAAGAGGGTATGTCGCTACCATTCGTGAAGTAGCATAGACTTAAGGTAAGTAACATGGAAATAATACTAAAGTGTGCAAAATTCTGTCTGTGTACCAGCTCACAAAATGGTCTTTGTCTTCTTCGGTGCACTTTTACCAGCATTTGTTCATTGCTTTGATCCTGGTGTGTAATGGTGGTTCCACGTTTCATCAACAGTCACAAATCGGCGCATAAAGTCTATCAGATTGCTATTAAACGTTGCCAGACATTGTGTTGAAATCCGGCACTGACTTCGCACACAGCTTCCTTGCCAGTTCTCCGTTCAGGATATTATGCATTCGTTCAGTTGCAGAGGTGGTATCATTAGCTTATAATCTATTGGTTAATGAACATTGCCAGTATTTGTTCTAATAAGAGCTGTAGCGGAACTGTGGTTACAAGAAACCTTGGGCCAGTGTGCGTTTACAGAGTAGCTCAAGATCTAGGTCAAATCATGCTACGATCTCTGTTAACGCGTAGCGTCAAAACAAGATTACATACTGATGACGTACATCGAACTGGTAATTCAAATAAAATCTATCGGGATAGAGCTTGTCAGTAAAAGCACAAGAGCAGTATCGACAGCGTATTCCGTGTTTCAAGTTGAACCTATCGGAAAATAGCGTGGTACAGGGTGGACAGCAGTAGAAGTTATAGCACAACGAAAACATTTTCAACTTTTAGTCGGTACTAACAAAAAACTACTGGTTTGTGCTAAGGTCTACCATCATTTTAACATCCCACAGTCACATAAGTTTCATCGCTTCATAAAAGTAAATAAAATCAGCGAAACAGGAAGAAAAGTTTTTCTGACTGAATTCTAACTTGTCGTTGCGGAATTCTGCTGGGGCTCTTTTGTTGTTACTATAAATTTGTGTTTCTTATAAGGGAATACGTTTTCTTCCCTTTGAGAGATGTGGAGGACGGTCATATCCTGCCGTATATCTGCTACTTGAAGTTCGTAATTCCTGGGATGGAACACAAAGGTGATTTTCTTGCTGCTGTTGGTGTGTCCCCTGTATCTCGTGACGAAGGGCCGCCCTGTCTGACCGATATAGTATTTTTCACAACTGTCGCATTTTAACTTATATTCGTCAGAGTCTGTGTCCTTTTTATTCTCTCCTGGCTCTATTACTGTTAGATATTCTGAAGGCCAACCTGACATTCGGCTTCCGAAATATATGTTCATTTTTATCATAAATGCTTCCTAAAGGGCATTGCAACGAACTTAATCTTAACTTTATTCTCATATTGTGCGTTACTATTATCGTTCGAAAGTAACTTTTTTTTAGATATTTGTTAATATTGGTTACAGTGCTTTCATGGTATCCATTTGTGATAGCTATTTGTTTAAGCGTGATTAGTTCTTTTTTTATGTTGGGCGGATCAATACGCAGCCTAAGCAGCCTGTGTATGCAGATGATGGTATCGTTTAACGTCTAATAAAGTCATCAGAAGACCGAACCAAATTGCAAATGATTTATAAAAGATATCTGCATGATGGAAAAATTGGCAGTTGACCCTAAATAACGAAAAGTGTGAGGTCATTCACATGAGTGCTAAAACAATTCGTTAAACTTCTGTTACACGACAAATCAGTCAAATCTAAAGGCCGTAAATTCATCTAAATACCTAGGAATTACAATTACGAACAACTTAAGCTGGAAGAAACATATAGAAAATATTATGGGGTAGGCTAACCAAAGACTGCGTTTTATCGGCAGGACACTTAGAAAATGTAGCGGATCTACTAAAGAGACTGCGTGCACAACCCTTATTCGTCCTCTTTTGGAGTACTGCTGCGCGGTGTGGGATCCTTACCAGATAGGTTTAACGGATTACATTGAAAAAGTTCAAAGAAGGGCAGCACATTTTCTAGTATCGCGAAATAGGGAGAGAGTCTCAGTGACATGGTACAGGATTTCGGGTGGACATAATTAAAACACAGGCATTTTTCGTTGCGGCGGAATCTTCTCTCGAAATTTTGATAACCAACTTTCTCATCCGAATGCGAAAATATTTTGTTGACGCAGACCTAGGGAGAAACGCCCATCATGCTAAAATAATGGAAATCGCACGAAAAGATATAGGTAATCGTTCCTTCAGCGCAATGTTCGAGATTGGAATAACAGAGAATTACTTTAAAGGGGTTTCGATGAACCCTCTGGCAGGCAGTTAAGTGTGATTTACAGAGTTTCCATGTAGATGTAAATGTAGATGCTGAGGAAAAATGGTAACCTGAATCTTTCCTGAAGGCATGACACAACATTATTATAACGTTCTACTAGCCAGGTTCCTATACGTACTTAAGCTGGACCTGTCATTTCATATCATAATAGTTTGATGTACGAGTATGTGAAGCTATTGTCTTAAAGCTGTAAAATGAAATTAATCTTGGAATACATGGTGTTCAGCACTGCTACACACTCCTGCGTCTCATTTTTAAAGAGGTTCGAATCTTTCAACATTTATCGAAGCCTCTAGTTTAACTCTTAGCTGAGGGAGGATCTGTTGTCCATTACGCCACGTATTGATTTACGTGGATGTCTGTTAATTTAGGAGCGCAAATGTGGTAAAGAAACACATTCGCTTTCACTGAATATTTCTTAGTCTCAAATCAAAAAAACTCTAACTGTTTCTTTTCGTTCCTATTGTGTTATGGAAGTTTGTGTTCGGGTGTTTCTTAGGTTCAACTATATTATTTGCTACGAAACATTTTCTTATTTAGAAGATAGTTGTCATTAATGATGACGATCACTTTCCTTTAACCTGCTTTCATTGCACTTGCCTTGCTAACGCGAAAATTTATTCTTTACCATTCGATTTACTTTTTTGAAAGTATATGAAATCCTATTTGCATTATTTAAAATTTTTATTTGTTTTTATCGCATTAAACGCCTGTTGTTTCTCCATTTTGGCTTTCTTAGTGGCTATTTCTTTGTCAACAATAATTTGTATTACTTCACCTGACTTGATCCCTTACTGTAAGTTATACTGTAAGCTTTTATTTGATAGTGCTGTCTCAGTTAAATTAGCTACTCTGTTCGTGAATGCGTGTGTAGGTTTTTTAAGCAACTCTCTGAGCTTCTTATCATGTCTAGTCATTATTGTCTAGTCCTGCTTGAAATAACTTGATGCGTTTCATTAAACTTTAGATCTAATAACGTCTCTTCAATAGCAGTTCGATCTGTGTAGCTTTCGTCAACATTATACGTCTCTGTTTATAAAATTCTGGGGTTTGCATTTTTAGCCAAAAAATTTTACTTTTAGCTTCGACTGTTCTAGTAGTCTTGGAGGATTTCCTAATGTTTACTGTAGCATAGTATTGTGTAATCTGTAAGCTAAAAACCTTTTGTTGAAGTGGATGTTCAACTGTATTGTTGCTATTTTCCTGCGAAGTTTAAGAAAACTATTATGCTCTCCTATAGCTCGGCTAGGCACTCTACTGTCCTTGGCTACCATTACGAGTCGGTGCAGGAGCCTATCCACAAATTTGTACTGTAGTCTTCTCACGAATCTTTCATTTATTTGCCAAAATCGCCATGTTTAACAACAGGCTTTCAACCTGTAACTTTGTCATATTTTCTTATTCACAGAACAGAAAATGGCAATTTATATAGCCAAAACATGTATCAACATTTCGATCTCGTAAAATAAACAAAAGGTTTTCATTACAAGGCTACAGTACAAATCCATTTCATTTTCCTGTGTCGCAAATATGACAGTGGCGTCTATATGCACACCATCGTTTCTATGTATTTCTGTAGCACTATATTTAAGCTGCTCAGATTGTGATGCGTATATCGTAACACATTTACGGTTTTTCAATAGTAAGGCGTGACAAAATGGACAGGATTTAGCGTTGTACAACACTCGACTGAAAGGTCTCACGTAGTTAGGTTAAATGCTTTCATGTACTAAACTGGCCACGTTATGTAGCCATTAAGATCAGTAGCACTGATGCAGTTCAGTTATCTAAAATTCATGAAAAATTAAAGATACGCTAAGATTAGTTACTGATATGCATGAGGTAAATATTCATTATTCAAAGATAAACAATCATTTTGATAATGGGCACTTTTAGTAGCTGTGGGATGGAGACGTCACATGCTGTGGGTGCAGTGTGGCAAGTCAGTCATGGCAGCAGAAGGAGCCATGGAGTTATCACCCAGCGATATCACAGGGTCACTGGCGATACTATACTTTTGTTTTCACTCACGTTTCCCAGAATTGCTAGCAGCCCCAGAAAGTCGATAACCTAGGCATGCTTTATCACACAATAGACTGCGTCCCAAAAAGCAACTCCTGACTCTTCCTGAAGTGTGTGCAGACATGCTGAGTTACGCTGCAGCTTCCCAGTAAGAGAAAGGCCATCAGCATCGAAGCCTACCTACAGGCTCAAAGGTGGGTGCTGGCAACGGTATGCCACTATGTCATATGGTGGTCTGCTACCTGTGTTCTTCGGTTACACCACCACAAAGCCTGCTGGAAGGGGGCATCCACACTTCCACATCAGTCTTGACTTTGATAGCGATGTTGTGGTTTGCAGTAGTTATGTCCCCATAGGTGCTAAGAACAGCATACACACCCATGCCCAATGCAGGACTGGAACCTCTGTCGGGAGGAGAAGCATAGAGTGTACTAGATGTGTATGATTAGTTAGCAATGGATAATACGACTGACTGTCTCAACGATAAATACGAGTAAAGAGCTATCGGTAAACTGGGTTCTTTGAAGTTTTGTTGGTTGCTGCATTAAGTTCTAGTTACATAGGTGTAGCTTCACAACCAGTATTTCTTTCTTATTTTAAAATTCTGTTTTTCCTACCTAATTACTTAAACTTCTGAGAATTATTGACTTTTCTTCAACATCAACTGATTCACTGAATGTTTTGGTTCATACTTGGCAGAAATCCAACGCCAACTGACGAGATGGTGCATTGGCCAAGAGTGACTTCCGACGACCTGTTGGAATACCTGGATATAGGCCAGACACTGCAGGTGAAGAAAGGGCTCTTCCAAGAGCGAGTAGACTTCTGGAGATCGCTGCCTCTCAGAGAAACACAGCAGCAGAACAAAGTCAGAGAGGAACTCTGATTTTAGATAAAATGGACGCCAATTTTTTGCTCAAATTCAGAAAACGTTCAATGTTGCGTTTGTTGTTGTCTGTGAATACACATACCACTGACTTCAGAGTATTATCAAATGGCTATAGAAAATGATAAATTAAGTAATGTGTGTTTAATCATAGGAAACAAGACTTCTCTAATGGGAATTAATTCGATGTGATGGTCATTGTAATTATAATGATAACAAAGAATGTTCCATTATTCCTTGGAAGAACGCAATGCTATGTATACTATTGAACCTCTCCTACAAAAGTGTATATTTTGATTTTCAGGAGTGAGGATATCAAAAACAGTACAAATTCAGGTGAATTCCACTAATAGGGTTCGGTACACTTGCTATTTCACTAACAATTCAGTTTGTATGACAATAAACTAGTGGATTTTTCAAGTGCAAACCAACAGCAAAATGTGAAACAATTGTACAACACTAAGGAATAAATACCATACAATTGTTGTTTGCTTGTGTTTTTTAGAGTGATTTTTATTCGAATTCATAACACCTACTTGTTTATATTCCTTACAGCAGCGAACTTAAAAATGCTATGCGTTTAACTTTTCATTGCAATAATACATCTTTGCGAAAGAAATTTACTTATTTAACAAATTATGTACGGATTTTTAAGTAACCACAACTAATTTGAAAATAATTTTGTAATTTTTCAGTTCTTTTCTTTCTCTAGCATTGGCGCTTTTTTCCTTTAACAACTATTTTATTTTACTTTAATTAGCTATATTTTGCGCCATTGTTTCCAATTTTTGTTCGTTATATTTTGTTAATAAATCTGGAATTGAGAGTTGAATTTCGGTAATACTGGACGCCATTGTTAAGAAGATTTGGCTAATGTTATGAGAAGTTAAATATCAATCGCATTGGCTGTCTATTGTTCGCATTACAGCCTTATGTTGCGTACGCGAAAACATATGGTGGAACCGCTTTGTGGCTGTCTCCGATATCAGATACCTGAAGCTTTGTCAGTGTATACATTAATCCATATCCTTGTTTCCTGCGTAAGATCGTTGAATGTGTAACTTTTCAAAACCCCGTCAGAGCATCCAGATTTAGTCTTTCTGCATATTCCCTAAATTGCTTAAGAGAATGGCGGTATAGTTAAATACAATAAAACTGTCAACTGTCAATTTCTCAATCAAATTTAATACTAACATGTTGTTCATTTACAAAGATATAATCGTCAATAGGACATTAAACTCAATAGCTTGCCATCATTAGATTTTATGAAGTGTAATCTTTGAATTACTGTTATTGCAGGTTAAATTAAAAGCTATGTTTGCTGTACAGCATTACCAGTGCCAGAAAAGTTCCATGGTTTTCTTGGTGTTTTCTGCAGTGTCCAGTTTTGTATTCAATGGTGATAAAATTCTGATACTTTTCACAGGGGATGTACTGAAGACAAGGACTACAGACGAGACCAACAAGCATTATCGCGTTCCATTGTATATATGAGTATAGATGGTGATATTGTGAAGAAATCAGTCAGTATTGGGTTCATTAATCCCTTCGCATACCACTTCTCGTTAACAGATAGTACTGTTAGTGGAGAAGTAGAATGAACATACATATTGCGTATTTTAGTATATATATTTTTCTTTGTGTGTGCGAAAGTAAGCAAATGGTGCCCCCTCGTTTGAACACACCGACATCTTGTGTGGTGACTTTCAAGGCTGACGACCTCCACCCACTTCTATACGGCAAACAATGAGACAACGTGACCTTCTGCTGAACGAAAGCAGCGATAATGTTAATAATGAACAGGATGTAGTCCTCGTATCGTGGTCCACTGAGATGTCAAAAATCGCAAATAGAGCAGAAAATGATGAAAACTCATTGGTGATGGGTCTGTGGATAATGAAAAGGCTAGTGGAAATTACATGCCGGCATTTATCCTTACAGTAGGCTGCACTGTTTATACATATATGGACTTCCACAGACATTCTACAATGAAGCCTCGTGTCCATGTACACAAGCTGAAGTCACGTAGTATGTAGTAGCCCAGTACCCGTAAGCTCTTATTCCTTAACCCACTGAAACATTTTCCTGGAATCGTTGAGTGCAAACACAGCGAAAAAGTAGCAGCGAATTGCTGGTAAGATGATGCGTATTTTCTATTAGAAGAACAGGGCTACAAATGAAGTGCTACAGTATTCACAAGCTAAGCATTAAGGGAATACTGTCATGAAATGGTTGCTTCGCTGAATGCAGCCAGATGTTAGCCAAGTCTACCTATCAATTTTCCGGTAGAAGTTGAAAGCCTTCCACCTTCTTGAAAAATTACAGAAAATATTCAGTTAAAATGTTGAAAGAAGTTGAATGTGAATTTCAGTCATGATTCACGGATCGCCACTTGACTCAGTAATTCTTACGGCAACGGCATTGCTTACTCAAGTGCAACAGGAATTTCATTAACAACTTTTTGATGAAACATTAATAAGTTTTGATCAAGAGTGCTGTAACATGAAAGCATACCTCTGCAATAAGCTGCATCTTGTAGACGAAACCCGTACAAGACAATGTATTTCTCACCCTCAGAACGAGAAATTACAAATAATAACAAACAACGACGAAGTTTATGTTGAAGAGTCTATCTGCAACAAGTCGACTTACGAGATAGCTCTATACGCAACGGAAGACAGCATAAGAGTTCTTTGCGAAGTAAAGAAATGTTCGTGGACTGGGTGTGGCCTTCTAGGTCCCTGTGCAGTAGCTTCACGCGTGGCGTGGAGTCTGTTGTGCAACGAGGTTACGGAAGAGCTCCTCATCATACACAGTCTCAGAGACACGCAACACGTAATCGTTGACAAGTTTGGGAGTGGAAATCAGACTTCTCCTCCACAGAGGTACCATCCTAGCTCTCGTCTTATGCGACTTAGGGAAACCACAGACGAGCTAAGTCAGAATGGCTGACTGCTCTGAGAAGGGAATAAGGGTGGCACTTAAATGTGGCTTTTGTTTGCGTGTATAAAAAGCTGATGCCACCCTGAGCCATTTTCCATGAGGCACAATTGGCGCAATTACTACGCCACAGTTAACGTCCGAGAGTTCTTGCATCCGGTAAAAATATTTGCTTGAGACTACTTGTAACTGTTCAAGATGAAGTATATTCAAGGTCACCCCATCTTCCGGAGACACCCCAGCACGCACCTGAAGCAACTGCATGTGGTACATTGAAGTTAGTACGTAACCCTATACTCAGTCATGTAATCACCCATGGCTGTAGAGTATTGTATGTTTTACTTTCAGGATAAGTAAACAAACCGATACTCCGTCCATGTATCTCGGACAAAAACGTGACACAAAATGTGTAGGAAAGTGAAGGTCACTATCTCGCACCCCTCTCCTTTTCTCTCTGGACAAAGGGGTACATATTAAAACGATGGGAACCGCCTCCATCTCCACTTCCTTTTGTGTTCATTTCAACTGCATAAACCTCATCATTCGTCAGTTCACCACAGGGGGAGCGTAAGGTTTATTATAAAACATAATAAATTAACTTATGTATTATTAGCGATAATTTCTCTCCTTCTCTCTCTGTAGGTCAATTGTCACGCCTAGTCGTTTTGTACTCTGTGGTGAATGGACAAGATTCTTTTGTATATAATAATGTGGATATAACAAAGTACCTTACGAAACTCTTTCAGATCAATACTGTGTGCTGGCCCAGGGCTCGAACCTGATGCCTTTGCTTTTCACGGGCAAGAGCCGTGAGCTACTCAAGCACCTTCACGACTCATCCTCACAGCTTTACTTCCACCAGTACGTCAGTCCTACCTTCCATATCTCACAGAAGCTCTTCCGCAAAACACTAGCGCTCCTGCAGGGATATGGCCTAGCCACAGCTTAGGGGATGAGCTACTGCAGAAGTAAAGCTGTGGCGGCAGGTTGTAAGTCGTGTCTGGTTAGCTCAGTCAGTAGAGCACATGCCCACAACAATCAAACGTCCCAGATTCGAATGCTGGTCTGGCACACAGTTTTGATCAGCCAGGGTATTTCACATCAGTGCATACTCAGCTACAGAGTGAAAATTTCATTCTGAAAAAATTATAGTTTATTGGCAATGAATTTTTATTTGTGTTAATAATTTTGTTATATTAATTAATAACAGTTTTTTCAAAGTTTGTTGAATTTTTGTGATATTAACAATAATTCGTCAAAGCATTTTTCCGTAATAGCTACTTTTTCCGAAATTAATTTGCTGACAGCGAATCTCTTGACATCAGTTTGAAACGTCCCCTTTGAACAATTCTACACGAGACTGTGCTTAACCTGACACACAATATTTTTTAGCGCAACGCAATCTGACTTTCAAAATTCCCTACAAAAGAATGGCCCTGACTAACATTAAACTATACCTTTCACAAATCACTTACCTCACAAAAATCTTCACTGCTCAAGCTACTGCAATACAGCGAGTGCCACTACTGCCAGCTAAATAAAAGATTCAAACTACGGAAGGCACTAACTACTGATAGGGATAGTTAGCAAATGAAAGATATTAATAGAGAACAAACAATGTATTTACCTTGATATCATCATATATAAATATAGCAGTTCATGACAAATTTCAAAACTCCGCCATCTCTCTCCCCACATCCACCACTGCTGGCGGCTCACCTCCAACTGCGCAACGCTACGCACTGTTCACAGCCAGCTGCCTAACACTACAATGGCGA
Organism: Schistocerca serialis cubense; assembly: GCF_023864345.2. Lineage (NCBI taxonomy): Eukaryota > Metazoa > Arthropoda > Insecta > Orthoptera > Acrididae > Schistocerca > Schistocerca serialis. The sequence goes on along the minus strand of NC_064641.1, from coordinate 327,105,693 downwards.
GTATTACAACAATGCAAAGCAGCCACAGACTGCACACAGCATAGCCAGTGATTTTCATACAGAGGTGGCGTTACCAATAAAAAAACCTAAACAGCCTACTTACATAGCCCCCATGCTCCCCACAAAAAATTTTACAAATTTTTTTTGGGCAGTGGCCAATACATATTTGTTAAAATTTTTTTTTCACAATTACAATAACAAAGAAATCAGATGCACACACTTATTGATAAATGTTGGTCAAAAGCTAAAATTTTCTCACAGTCCATAAAGATAGTCCTGATCATTGATCACACTAAAATTGTCGTGTTTTTCTCAAAGTCTGAGCAGTAAAAGACATTGCACACAGACGTAGTGGATTTCCATGCAGTCTTGAAGAAGTAGTGTTGTCCTTCCAACGGAAAGACAGTGCTGACTCGACATGCAGACAGGTAATGGGCCACAACAGAGTAAACCCACAGCAGAGTCAGTCGACGTTTTGAAGAATATTGGTGGTTAGGTCATCACAGAGCAGACCCACTGTAGTCCTGGTAGAGATTACGGTACTGGTGGGGCACCAGAGGTGCAGACCCACTGCAGTCCTTGTAGAAATAATGGTATTGATGGGTCATCAAAGATGTAGACCCACTGTAGTCCTTGTAGAGATGGCCAGCAGTCATCTGTTGGAACTGTGCAGGTGCACAATCACCATCGAAAAGTCTTGTGGACAATATAGCAAGTCCATGAACCACCAATTGTGCACTCACAAAGTTTTTGGAATTGTCCTTAGAACCAGCAATGCTGTTATCCAGTCCCTTGCTGAATCATTAACACACGTGCAAACACTATCAGTCCCTACTTCTCACATATTGTCCATATACTATGACCAACAGAAACGTGTGCAGTGAAATGTAACTTAATTTGAAGAACTGGTGTCTATACAATTTTATAACATAAGAATACAATAACAAAGGTACAAAACACATCATTAAAAACATAATAATACAGATAACATTTGTAGTAATAGGGGCTTTACAAAAGAATAGAAATAAACATATACATCAGTGTTACAGGAATTATGACATAAGTAAATACATAAAAGATCAGAATAACTTTTGAAACATCAACTTTACACATGAGCATTAAAACAAAACAGAATTAATAATGTCTAACATCTTTACAAAGAAAATAACATAGTATTTGAAAAATTCTACAACATAAATCTTATTAGCTAAACACATAAAGACAGGAAAAAGACAAATACACAAGGGTACATATACACATACCAGAATAACACAGGAGAAAAGGACAGGGTTTGTTTTCAGTGTAACATTTGGTACTGCAGTATTTTGCGAACAAAACCTTTTTTGTTCTTGGAGATCTCCCTTCGTTCATCATTATTCCCAAAAAGTCCTATCTGTACCTCTTTTCTGTATTCTAACCATATTTCTTTCAAAAGAAATATGGCTCATTGTACAATACTCATTTAGGCCCAAATCGTTTTCATTTAACTTTCAAAGCATTCTTTCCCTATTCTCCATAGTTAGGTTCTTATATAGTCTACCCCTCTTAAGCTAACTTAAATCTACTGAGCTCAGATGCTAAACTAAGGGACGAGGCAATGCAGCATCACATACAAACAATTAATATAAATAGCAATGAAAAAAAAAAACGCAGATTTGCGAAGCAAGCAGTATTAAGAAATTAGCAAAGCAATTGTAATATTACAACTAATCTAAGGCAATGTGCAGCAAACAATAAAAATAAGTCATTAGTAAAACTGGCTTAACAGTATAATGTAAAGTCAAATTCAATAACACTATGCCTGGCAAACAGCAGCAACTTATACCTAAACATGACATAGCTCAAGCAGAAAAAATATTACAGTAAAAACAACAATGCAGATAAGGGAAATGTATATTCACATCTTAATGTCTATGTAATTAAAGTGGTGCACCACAAGAAGTTATTCTACCAAAAAGTTACCAATTACTTGAAAAGAAAATTATGAATGCAGTTCCTGTGAAGGTAAATGTCATTTTGTGCTCCCTCATTTTTTTAAAAAAATTATTATTTACTCGATCTGTAGACAGAAAATATTTATATTAGTACATCTATAAAATTTTATTTTAACCAATGCTGCAGTGCAGCTAGAAACTAGATATCAAATGAAATAAGCAACTATGTACAAAGCAAAGCATAAGAACATCGTTCAATAGTAATGTGGCATTTCATAAGTAGTAAAAAAAAATCTCTCATCTAGAAAGACAGTAGTCATAGTCAGGTGTGTAGACAAACTATTTCTTGTCATTTCATTAGGCATTTCAGTAAATATCAGAAAGTACGATATGTTTCCAAGTAATCAGCGTGTCGGATTTGCGATGCTTTCTCTAAAGGAATGACAATGGCCAGGATAATGGCCTCCCTTTTTTTTTTTCTTCCTGTGCTCTGAAAGGCACGCGCTAATGGCTTTTTCTCCAGGTGTCTGACACAGCTGGGTGCCCACGACACATTACGTGCAGGTGGTCACTTAATTTTCTTACGGAAATATTTACGACAACAGTTTCCGCTACAGTGGCAGTCTCATATAAAAATATTTCACAGGTCAAGAATTAGCGTTGCAAATCTGTAGAAAGAAAATCCTATGAATATAACGTTGTCCAAAAAATTTTCGCCGGCATTGTGATACATTCACGCATTTACACACATTTCATAACTCTTAAAGTACGATTCTTGGTTTCCAACATCCTTTTTCACAAGTCAAGAGTCTCTACCCACTATTCATTACTCCTTACCTTATTACACATATACGTATCCATCGACACTCATCAATATTTCGTCATTATAAATATGAAGCATAATCAAATAACTCATATAGCCTCAACCTATTAATCTTAAACATACCTCAGCAGTATAATACACATCGTCGTCGTAAAAATATCATAACACCTCAGTCAAATCTCAAAAACGTCGTAGCTTTCTGCAATAATTTCAAAACCTAAAAAAATTCTCTGCTCATGTCAAAAGTGTCATCTGCCTCAAACGTACTTTAAAAATCATGATCCCATACCAAATATATCATTCAAAGCTCTCATAGTATCACAATGGTTCCAAAAAAATATGAGCATTTCACAAAGTACAGACAAAATACAATTTCATAAGTGTGAAGTTATCCAACTGTGTAATTGCGTAAACATTTATCACTGATGTAGTAAAAAGAATGTTTGTTTCTCTGTCAAATAATCAGATAGCTGTGTAATTCTGTGTTAGAGAAATATGGTACCGATGTGTAAAGTTGTATAAGCAAATACCATATTAGCTAGGGTTCCTTGTGGTTGCCACACACATGGTACACAAAGTAAGCGTGTACCCCCCAGAGGATTAATGTAATTATACCCTCAGGTGTTACAGATTACAGCAATGGAATGAAATGTATCACGGAAAACCTTCTTTGTAATTCAAAAATCTTTAAAAACAAATGGCTTAAGTACAAAATTAATCTCTCAAATGCGTGTCCTGTAGCGCTAAATGTGCGTCTTGCTGTAAGATAATTCTGTGGAAGTGTCGTAGTTATCGTCCTCCGAAAGCTAAGTTCTGCAGAAGTCAATGTACTTACCTCATGATAAACAAAAGTGAAATGCTTTGCGTATAGATATCGTAGTTATTACGCTTATTGTTGTGATGAAGAAAGTACTGTACAGTAACGTATTGTTGTGCCACGAAAAAGGCTGTCTCATTGTTGCTATACCACAAAAGTTACTACTAAAACATGTTTTTCTTTCCAGAAGAATTCAGAAAACTGTGCAGATATAAAACAGATACACCGCAAAAGCAACATTGTATATTGTCACTCATTAGTAGCGTCGTGATAAAAATCGTGTAGCTGTCACATAAACTAACCTCTGTGTCATCTGGTATCTCTCAGAAAGCACTTTAAATTCAGAAAGTATTTTCAAATAAACCAAAATGTTGCATTAAAATCTCATTACCAGTACTGGTAAATGTTCTAAGTATGTGAGCCTTATAGTCGTTACGTAATCGTGCAACTAACAAGCAAGAATGTACACACACAATAACACTGTGACGTCTGTTCACTATAACAATGCATTCGTCATTTCTGTTTAAATAAGTTCTCTTGGTTCTTGATTGGATATTTAACTTCAAACATTGTTGTATGTTAACAGATTCTAAGTCTGACAAAGCATATTAGTAATGTGAAGCGAAAAATTTTATGACAAAGACAAAGTTAAAAAGCAGATTATCTTTCAATAAATGGTTTTACATGTGAAACCTGGTGTAAACCTTTACTCTTCATAGTACTCAGAGTTTGAACTTGAATGCAATTGTCATGCGGTATACGTCGGCAAAGAATACTGGAATTTTTCTCAAGGTTAGCGTCTATGTTATTTTTCTCTGAGCCAGCCGGCGCACGTGGGTGCCTGCGGCGCGAGTCATTGTCTGTCTCTTTGTTGGCGCGCGTTGTTATTGGGATTAGGAGACCTAACTTCTACAAATTCGCCTTGCCGAGAGGGCCCAGCTCTGTTAGAATCCCGCCAGTTCTGATGAAATTCACGTCTGTCGTTTTGTCGGTAGTTTACATAGTTTCTTGTTTGTCGGTCATGTGGTGGAGAATTTCTCCCTGAATCGTAACTCTGCGCCGAACTGTTGCGTCTGAAGTTATTCTGCCTCCCTTGATAATACTTGTTTTGGTTCCCATATTGTCTGTTTCTCTGATTGTCTCTGTGATAGTCATTACTACGGAAATGCGATCTTTCTCTGTAACTATTATTACTCTGCCAACGGTTGTCGTACGGATGGTGTCTATTTTGGTCACGATTTGCGTTGTAAGAATAGACCAGTCGTGTCCGGTTATTGTTTCTGTCGTCACGGAATTGTGACGGATGTGACCTGTAATTGTTGTGTCCTTGTTTTCGCGTTCCGCGATTGTCAGTGTCACTTTCCAGTTCTTGTAACAGTCCCTGAAAAGCTTCAATGTCGTCTTTGCAACGTCCTGCCAAAATAATATGTCGTAAATGTTCAGGTAATTGGATTAAGCAAATGCGGATGAGTTCTGAGGGGCTGTATGGGTTTGTCAGGTACTGATTCTTGTGCAACATGTCTTCAAAATATTTCACAAGACTGGAGAATTCAGATTGTTCGAAATGTTTCATCATTATGATGCCATGTTTTACGCGGTCTTGTGTGGCTTGAGACCAATATGCTGAGAGGAAGGCATGATAAAATTCTCCTTCACTGTGACAATCGTGAATGACCGATCGCATTCTCACAGCTGGTTCATTCTCTAAGTAGCCACACATAAATTCTAATCTGTGCATAAATTCTAATCTGTGTTCTAACGACCAGTTGGGAGGAAAACAATGAGAGAATTGATGGAGCCATGCTTGTGGATGAATGTCGTTGCCTGAATTCTTAAATGTTTTGAATTTACGTGTAGTAATGAACAGCTTATAGTCAAAATCATCATGTCGGCGAGTCGCATATCGGTCATTGTTAGATCGTGTCAGCCGTTCCATCTCGAAATTCGGTGCACATTGCCAGTTTCTTTCATAACTTCCGAAATGCCCTGTGTTATTATTTTGCGTCTTTTCCGTATTTCTAAGTCCCTCTTCCCGTGTTGGGGCGCGAGTGTCCTCTGAAATACGTAATTCTTGTATTACCTGCGTCAGCTGATCTTGTACTTCCCGGATTTCTCTTTGGTGTTGCGTATTAATTTGATTCTGATTTTGTTTGAATTTCCTAATTTGTTCATACTCTTCTGTGTCAGTGAAGGCTACAGGTGTTGTGTCATTCAGATCATCATCTACCTTTGTAGATAAGTTAGTGAACTGATCTGAAAGTTCGGCTACTTTATCCGATAGTGTACTTATTTCCTCAGTGTGTTTTTCTGAACCAAGTTTTAGAGTATCTACTGTGTCTTTTAAGTTTTCCTGAGTTTTTGCAAGTTGCGTAACCAAATCGGTAGATGCAACTGAGTCAAATTTAGCTTGCAAGGTCTCATGATTTTCATGAACAATAGTTTGCAGTTCTTTTATGGCTGCTTCGTGATTCTGTAATGCATTTTCATGCCGCGAAAAAATAGGTTGAAAATGCTCACAAATTTGAGTTTTTACGTCATTACAGACTTTTTGACATTTCGATTCAATGTTATGTAACTCAGTAGTTAAATCTTCACGTGTTTGTTCAAGAGTTTGTTCCAATGAGTCTAACTTTTTAAGATTTTGCCCGCATCTCGTGGTCGTGCGGTAGCGTTCTCGCTTCCCACGCCCGGGTTCCCGGGTTCGATTCCCGGCGGGGTCAGGGATTTTCTCTGCCTCGTGATGGCTGGGTGTTGTGTGCTGTCCTTAGGTTAGTTAGGTTTAAGTAGTTCTAAGTTCTAGGGGACTTATGACCACAGCAGTTGAGTCTCATTGTGCTCAGAGCCATTTTTTAAGATTTTGTTCCACTGTGTCTAACTTTTGCTGTGTTTGTCTCTGATTTTGTTCCATTGTGTCTAACTTTAGAAGATTTTGTCCCATTTGTTTCTGATTTTGTTCAAGCGTTGTGTCTAACTTTTGTAGCTTTTGTCCCATTTGTTGCATTAACTGTAATAACAATGCGCTGGTGTCTGAAATATGTTCCTCAGTGCTTTTCGGCAGTGAATTTGCACCGGCAACATTCACATTTTGACAAGCAGAAAATGTGTCTTGACTCATTTGAGAAAACGGTGAGGACGCAAAACCTGAATCTACAGTATTTGCAAAATTGTGTCCTGTCATTTCGGATTCCTGAGGCGAGCTGTTGCCGACCGATCGATCTATAATGCTTCCCTCTTCACTAATTGTTTCACTGTCCATGCCATTGTTTGCCGCCCGCTCCATTTCCCTATGCACGATTACCAAATTACTACTTTGAACATCAGTTAATTCATTACTCGGTGGCGCTAACACACTGCTTTCATTTTCACTGTCATTCCTCAGGTTACTTTGGAGCCTAGTATTACGTTTTTCACACGCTATTATTGTCACAGTATTTCACACGACAACACAGAAAAACACAATTTGAAGATCAAAAATAAGAGAACACATTAACATAGCACTGAAAATAATATCTAGTTAATTGCAAGCGCAGCTGCGAAATACTTGGTGCAAATCTACATGCATGCCACAACTGTTTTACTGTACAACAATGAAAGACTGCAACTACAAAGGAAATTCTCTCTATAATTACGCGCTAGCAATAAACAAAATCTACACTAATTACACAAACTACAAGGAAAAAATCAGAAGATTCCAGTGAGGTATCCTCGGCTAAGGGTCGACATATGAAACGTCCCCTTTGAACAATTCTACACGAGACTGTGTTTAACCTGACACACAATATTTTTTAGCGCAACGCAATCTGACTTTCAAAATTCCCTACAAAAGAATGGCCCTGACTAACATTAAACTATACCTTTCACAAATCACTTACCTCACAAAAATCTTCACTGCTCAAGCTACTGCAATACAGCGAGTGCCACTACTGCCAGCTAAATAAAAGATTCAAACTACGGAAGGCACTAACTACTGATAGGGATAGTTAGCAAATGAAAGATATTAATAGAGAACAAACAATGTATTTACCTTGATATCATCATATATAAATATAGCAGTTCATGACAAATTTCAAAACTCCGCCATCTCTCTCCCCACATCCACCACTGCTGGCGGCTCACCTCCAACTGCGCAACGCTACGCACTGTTCACAGCCAGCTGCCTAACACTACAATGGCGAGTATTACAACAATGCAAAGCAGCCACAGACTGCACACAGCATAGCCAGTGATTTTCATACAGAGGTGGCGTTACCAACAAAAAAACCTAAACAGCCTACTTACAAGTTGTATTACTTACGGATCTACTACCCAACAGTGTCATATGAAAATTCGCGCCAGACTTGGAATTGAAACGAGATTTCCTGCTAATAAAAAGTGAATGGTCGTCTTAACAATTTCAGCTACCCATGTGCAATCCTTGGACCGACTAAAACTGCCTTATGTCACAGTGTCTACATTCTTAGTTCGTAGTCCACTTAATTCAGTATCTAACGCTTAAAATATTACTTGGATTCCCGCAACAGGAAGAATGAGACAACAAGGAGTTGAGACTAATGTCTTCATCATCATGTGCCATCCTAGGCTTGTAATTGGAAACCGCTCGGATCATCTATTAATCGAACTGGATGTGAGTTGAGTTAGACAGTCTCCACACATAACAGTGGTTGTTTGTGCTGATTTTATTTTCTCTTTCTGACAGTCTTTATTTTTAACTTAGTACTGGCTATTTCAGTAGCTTTTCTGTCTGAGCATCAGAACGGAGAAGCACTGAGAATACTAGACAGGAGAGCCGCAAGCGTGGCTTGCTAAAACAGATCCCTTTTGGGCTAACAGAACATGGTCTTCGCAGAACTGCCAGCAAGGGATTGACAGGTAGCAGCCCTCAAGTTGTTTTGAGGAAGGTCGCCTTGGCTAGAGTCGTACTGGCGCTCAACATATTGATGCAGTTTCCTGAACGTATACACTTTGAATAGCCAAACTGAAATCATTCATCCATGGATCCATGGTAGGTAGGCATCAGTGCCATGCTGAGAAAAGTGCAGTCATTCAATAACACCTCCTGCTATCTGCTTAAAAAAATCGAAACGACTCTGACATATTAAAAGTTCACAAGGTATGAAAGAGTTGATGGAAAGCATCGTACCATTTTTTTTTTTTTTTTTTTTTTTTTTTTGCTTTTCCCATGACCAGTGATGTGAGGCTATCTGCTGCCTGAGAGAGCACCAAATGGAAAATTTGATGTGATATTCGGAGGATGTGAAGACACGACAAAGTTTTTAGAAAATAGGGTAAGAAATCGAGATTATTGTTTTTAATATTTCGCCTCTTCAGGTAGAAAATTATGGTAAAAGGGACCAATTACACCACTGGTGGAATGATATGAGTTTAAGACGACTGGTTGCCGGTGGGAATAAGGGTGTAGTCAATTCTTCCCTGACTATAACCGGTGCGAGAGTGTTACTGAGATTATCAAGAAAATCCACTCGAAAACGTAACACGAGAGGCACTGTGCGTCATGGAGAGATTTACAATTGAAACATTGACAGAACCATTTCTGAGAAGAAAATGGTTCAATTGGCTCTAAGCACTATGGGACTTAACTACTGAGGTCATCAGTCCCCTAGAACACAGAACTACTAAAACCTAACTAACCTAAGGACATCACACACATCCATGCCCGAGCCAGGATTCGAACCTGCGACCGTAGCAGTCGCGCGGTTTCAGACTGTAGCGCCTATAACCGCTCGGCCACACCGGCCGGCTTCTGAGAAGAGTCGGTCAGCATATTACTTATGTACATCTCATGGCCACGGCGAGAAAATTCGAGCAATTGTAGCCAATGTAAAGGCTTAGCGACAACCATTCTTAGAACACGCCACTCGTGAATGGAACAGGGTAGGGATATAAGTTAGTGAACCAGAAGTACCCACCGCCACACACTCTTAGGTAGCTTGGGGATTATGATGTAGGTGTAGACTTCGGCTCTGGACTTCGTCCTGAACGTATCGATGGTGCACGGGCTTTGTTTCAAGTGGAACAGCAGATTCCATTAGCAATGTTGCGTACGGTGTTCGAGATCTCCACAGAACTGTTCTACCAACAAACATGATGAACCGGTCTGTTGATATCGCACCACCAATAATGGTTAGCGTACTATCTTTCACCGCCGTGAAATAGAAGTCTAGATTCATGTTCGGGTTCACACTCCCACGTTCGTCAGTGCATTCTCAGTTCCGTGATAGTCTTCATTTCTCCAGTCAGACAAACAATCACTGTAACCGATATGTAGAGAGGACGCCATAAACTTCGCAGTCAGGTATTTCATTATGAACTAATACCAACCCCCTCCAAATAACGATCCCAAACGATAATTCATTCACCTACTTCTCATAGTTAATATTCTTCGGTTGTAATTTTCTTGATTTCATGACTAATTTAGATAATTCTTATTCTCAAGACTTTTTGTAATAAATTAAAGATTTCACTTCAACCATGTCTTTGATTCGAGTAACCGCTGCCATCCGTGTTAATAATACCATTGCATACATTTATTTCATTGTTGGGTCTTAAGGATGTCTCATTCATAACTAGTTCTCAGACATCATTCAGTTCATTCCCTCCCTCCCTCCCACCCTCCCTCCCTCCCTCCCCCCTCCTCTCTCTCTCTCTCTCTCTTTCTCTCTCTATCTATCACACATACACACAGTATATATATGTTGTTGTTGTGGTCTTCAGTCCAGAGACTGGTTTGATACAGCTCTCCATGTTACTCTATCCTGTGCAACCTTCTTCATTTTCCAGCACCTGCTGCAACCTACATCCTTCTGAATCTGCTTAGTGTATTCATCTCTTGGTCTCCCTCTACGATTTTTACCCTCCACGCTGCCCCCCAATGCTAAACTGGTGATCCCTTGATGCCTCAGAACATGTCCTACCAACCGATCCCTTCTTCTACTCAAGTTGTGTCAAAATATCTCTTCTCCCCAGTTCTACTCAATACCTCCTCATTAGTTATGTGATCTACGTACCTAATCTTCAGCATCCTCCTGAAGCACCACATTTCGAAAGCTTCTACTCTTTTCTTGTCCAAGCTATTTATCGTCCATGTTTCACTTCTATACATTGCTACACTCCATACAAATACTTTCAGAAACGATTTCCTGACACATAAATCTATACCCGATGTTAGCAAATTTCTGTTCTTCAGAAACGCTGTCCTTGCCATTGCCAGACTACATTTTATATCCTCTCTACTTCGACCATCATAAGTTATTTTGCTCCCCAAATAGCAAAAGTCGTCTACTACCTTAAGTGTCTCGTTTCCTAATCTAACTCCCTCAGCATCACCCGACTTAAATCCACTGCATTCCATTATCCTCGTTTTGATTTTATTGATGTTCATCTTATATCCTCCTTTCAAGACACTGTCCAATCCGTTCAGCTGTTCCTGCAAGTCCTTTGCTGTCTCTTACAGAATTACAATGTCATCGGCGAACCTCAAAGTTTTTATTTCTTCCCCATGGATTTTAATTCCTACTCTATATTTTTCGTTTGTTTCCTTTACTGCTTGCTCAATATACAGACTGAATCACATCGGGGATAGGCGACAATCCTGTCCTACTCTCTTCCCAACCATACGGTCGCAGGTTCTAATCCTGCATCGGGCATGGATGTGTGTGATGTCCTTAGGTTAGTTAGGTTTAACTAGTTCTAAGTTCTAGGGTACTGATCACCTCAGCAGTTAAGTCCCATAGTGCTCAGAGCCATTTGAACCTTACCTCTACAGCCTCTCTCATTTCCATAATATTTTCCTCAAGCACATCGCCCTTGTATAGACTATATTCTCATTCCACCTTTCTGCTCCCCTTCTTTGCTTAGAACTGGGTTTCCATCTGAGCTCTCGATATTCATACAAGTGATTCTCTTTTCTCCAAAGGTCTCTTTAATTTTCTTGTAGGCAGTATCTATCTTACCCCTAGTGAGATATGCCTGTACATCCTTACATTTGTCCTCGGCCATCCCTGCTTAGCCATCCTGCACTTCCTGTCGATCTCATTTTTGAGACGTTTGCACTCCTTTTTGTGTGCTTCATTTACTGCATTTTTATATTTTCTCCTTTCATCACTTAAATTCAATATATCTTCTGTTACCCAAGGATTTCTACTAGCCCTCGTCTTTTTACCTACTTGATCCTCCGCTGACTTCACTATTTCATCTCTCAAACCTACCCATTCTTCGTCTACTGTATTTCTTTCCCCAATTCCTGTCAATCGTTACGTAATGTTCTCCTTGAAACTCTCTACAACGTTTGATTTTGCCAGTTTATCCAGGTCCCATCTCCTTACATTCCCACCTTTTTGCAGTTTCTTCAGTTTTAATCTACAGTTGATAACCAATAGATTGAGGTCAGAGTCCACATCTGCACCTGGAAATGTCTTACAATTTAAAACCTGGTTCCTAAATCTCTGTCTTACCATTATATAATCTATCTGAAACCTTCCGGTATCTCCTGGCCTCTTCCATGTATGCAACCTACGTTCATGACGTGAAACAAGTGTTAGCTATGATTAAGTTATGCTCTGTGCAGAATTCACCCATGACTATTAAATTTTCGTCTCCCTTCACTATCTGAATAATTCCTTTTATCTCGTCATACATTTCATCAATCTCTTCGTCATCTGCAGAGCTAGTTGGCATATAAACTTGTACTGCTGTGATAGGCGTGTGTTTCGTGTCTATCTTGGCCACAATAATGCGTTCATTATGCTGTTTGTAGTAACTTACTCGCACTCCCCTTTTTTTATTCATTTAATTTGAGTCCTGTATTCACCTGACCTGAAGACTTGTTCCTCCTGCCACCGAACTTTACTAATCCGTACCTATGGATTTACCTTTTTAAATTTTCTAACATATCTGCCCAATTAAGGAATCTGACATTCCACGCTTCTATCCGTAGAACGCCAGTTTTCTTTCTCCTGATAACGACGTCCTCCTGAGTAGTCCCCGCCAGGAGATCCGAAGGGGGGACTATTTTACCTTCATAATATTTTATCCAAGAGGACGCTATCATCATTTAACCATACAGGAAAGCTGCATGCCCTCGGGAAAAATTACGGCTCTAGTTTCCCCTTGCTTTCAGCCGTTCGCAGTATCAGCACAGCAAGGCCGTTTTGGTTAGTGTTACAAGACCAGATCAGTCAGTCTTCCAGACTGTTGCCCTGCAACTACTGAAAAGGCTGCTGCCCCTCTTCAGGAGCCACACGTTTGTTTGGTGTCCCAACAGATACACCTCCGTTGTGGTTGCACCTACGGTATAGCTATCTGTATCGCCGAGGCACGCAAGCCTCCCCACCAACGGTAAGGTCCATGGTTCATATATATATATATATATATATATATATATATATATATATATATATATATATATATATATAGCTAGAGATGGCCGAAATGCACGCTATAAGCTCACGCAGGATGGCGTGAGGTCTGAAACAGGATACGTAATGAATGCTATAAAGAAAAGTACATATCTTCTGGAATACTTAACTTTAATCCATCATTTGTATTCATCGTTCTTGATAAGACATGCTTCATACGATAACTATCAATTGCTATGGCGCCTTGCTAGGCCGTAGCCATTGACTTAGCTGAAGGCTATTCTAACTATCTTCTCTGCAAATAAACGAGGCTTCGTCAGTGTTGCATTGCTAGCTAAGTCGTCCGTACAACTGGGGCGAGTGCTAGTAAGTCTCTCGAGACCTGCCGTGTGGTGGCGCTCGGTCTGCGATCACTGACAGTGGCGACACGCGGGTCCGATATGTACTAATGGACCGCGGCCGATTTAAAGCTACCACCTAGCAAGTGTGGTGTCTGGAGGTGACACCACATATATATATATATATATATATATATATATATATATATATATATATATATATATATATATATAGTGTGCAGTCAATGATCTAAGATATGCATAGACATACAAGGTGTGTTAGAGAAGTATCCAAACTTTGGCCAGAAAAAAAACTGGCAAACTTTGGCCAGAAAAAAAACTGGGTTACCTGCAGCATTGGGCACTTTATCAAAGTGGTTCTCTGTGGACTCCACACACTTCCCCCAGCGGTGCTGGCACTGTTGGAAGCATGCCGAAAAACACTCTTTTGGAATGGAGTTTAGCTCAGCTGTCACTGCTGCCATAATGTTCTCTCTTGTCTGAAATCGCATTCCTTTTAAGGGCCTCTTAAGTTTGGGGAACAACCAGAAGTTTCAGGGGGCCATATTAAAAAAGTATGCCTGTTGAAGCACAGGAATCTGGTTTTTCGCCAGAAAAGTCTGAATCAAATACGAGGAATGTACTGGAGCATTGTTGTGATGGAGGCGTCGATTTCCTATTGACCACAAGTCCAGCCTTTTGTCCCACACAGCGTCATGTAGGCGACAGAGGATCTCCTTGTAGTATTCTTTGGTGACTGAATCTGTGATACATACTCATGGTGTACCAGACGGTGGGAGTGAAAGAAAGTAGTCAGAATCACTTTGATGTCGCTGTTCAATTTTTCTTTACTCTTGGCGGAGAGGAATGCCTCCACTGTGACGACAGGGATTTGTTTTTCGGTTCGTTCCCGTATACACAGGTCTTGTCACCAGTAACTGTGGTGTTCACGAAGTCGGCGATACCACTTGGTGAGTACAGCATGTCTTGTGAGACTTCAACACGAAGTTACTTTTGTTCCATCGTCAGGAGCTTCTGCACGAATTTCGCAGACACTCTCTTAATGGCCAAATCTTCAGCCACAATGGAATGTGCCGAAAAAATGCTGATGCCTATTTCTTCCACAATTTCTCTGATAGTCACACAATGGTCCCACATCACCATAGCGTTGACTTTGGCTATGACCTGATCATTTCAGCATGTAGATGGCCGACCGGAGGGTGATTCGCTTTCGACCGATGTGCAAGTGTCTTTAAACCAGTTGTTAATCTGTGTGGTGCCCACAGCATCGTCATCGAAAGCCATCTGAATCTTCCGAATGGCTTCCACCTGGCTGTTGCCCAGTTTCAGGCAAAATTTGACGCAGTAGCGCTGTTCCAGTAGTTCGTTATTTCACTTGCAATGAAAAACCCATGTAAGCACTACACACTCCGTAATTCAACTGCTGCTTGCTAGAAACTGACGGTATCGACAGGTGGAATAAAATTCACGCATGCACATGAAGATTCAAGGTTGACCCAGGCAAGCATGCTAGATTCAAATCCAACAGGCGCTTGAAAAAAAAAAGTAGGATATTTTTATAACAGAACGTATACTCACACCTATCACAAACGGTTCATTCAACTATACTGCACTCACTTGTGAAATCCCATCCACTATTAAAAATAAATGCGTCTTCACAGATTGAGTCACTCTGGTGATTAGTGTGAGTATGGGAGTACGGGAGTTTTTCGATCTCATCTTCGCAATCGGAAGACTATTTGTGGAGGTTGAGACAAAGCACTGCCATCGCCATCGAGTAGACACTACTTGTAGTCTTCAATCATGAGAGCACTTGAGGACATACCTTTGGGTGAAATCTGTGTCTATATGGTATGCTTACAGTTCATATATGAGCTCCACAATTTCCACAATCTATGATCGTGTAACCTCCCCCCACGAAATATTGTTAAATAAAAAATGCAAAAATGGAGCCAAGCGTAACCTCCCCACAAAAATTAAAAAAAATGATAATTGACCATAAACCTCACAATAACATTGATTAAATAATGAACCATGATCCGAATGTAACATCTCAACAGAAATAATAATATCTGGTAAATTTTATAAGGGCAGCAGCGCTGACCTTCGGCCCTGTATTCTGAATAAAAAAGCAAAAATTCTTACCTCAATAAAAAACTGCATCTATATCTGCTCTTAATTATACATTCTTCGACACAGCTTCGTGCAATGCTGGCGTATATTTTCTCTTTGATTCTTGGAGGGAATGCTTAGGAAATATTCTTTAAATTGAAATGAATGTTTTCTTTAAAAGAGTTACTTTATAAAAAAATTATTAGTGGGGCATTTTTTTCTGAACAAATTAAATTACAATTAACATACATTATTAATTATGTGCAATGCCGCTTCTTTACCTTCTACAACAATACTCATCGTCCAGAGTCCTGACCAGAGTCACGACCAGAGCACACAGCCGACGCATGCCGACTCCCGCACACTGCTACTGTCCACTCGCGCAGACTAGCGCAGACTCGCGACAAGCAATAACTAACAATAAACTACTCTCTGGTCAGAGCTTCTGTCATGCTTTGCCCATCGCCGGCGAAGCATACTCCTTACAATCGATATGCCTTGTCTTTCATCAGGCCAATAATGTTTGTGTTTTGAGATGTTACTACGTAAGGATTTATGGCTGCATATTCAGATTGCTGAATTCACTGGGTTGATATCTAATTATTATGTAGGGATTACAACCTTTCACCGGTAAACAAACCTGCCTTTACTCATATAAAGCAACTTGGGGTCAGTGAACTATGGCTTCGAAAACTCTTAGAGAATTCGTTACATGTAGAGTCTGGAGAGGTCCATAATACACATACGAACATAGACAGTCTTCGTGAACTGCACCAGAAACTTAGCCATCTATACAGTGACTACTCCTTGCCTGTAGATGGAGGCCCACTGAAAATATGGCCTGGGAATGTAATCTGTTGCGCCATAATGCTCCTTTTAACGGTAAACTAAATGAATTTCGTGGCGGTTTCTTACTTTATCATGGTTTTATGGAAACAGAATTATCCATTAAGCAATTTAAAACATTAATTTTCAGCGTCAGATGCCGCAAGAGAAGATGTCACAGGTAACTAGTAAGTTTCTCCTCAGACTGAGACATTTTTACAGATTTTCGTAGTGCAGTATGTATCTTTTTACTGCCCAGTATCGTCATCCGCCCTGTACCTAATAGTATTAGCTTATAAAAGCATACGTACATAGACACAAGCAATCTTTAAAGCACAAAAAATGTGAAAGAACCGCTTTGACTAAGTAACTGCAAATGAACCATAAATTAAGAAAAAACTTTGAAAAGTTGTTGATAATAAATGTACATACAGACTGTTAACAAAAAGGAAAAATTGTCAATAAACCATAAGTTATTTTGTTCTATCAATGTCGTTACTTACAAAAGAACCTGATCCTCACACTACAGAGTACGAGATGACTAGATTCATGCAACTGAACTAGAAAGGGAGAAGGTGGGATTTGTTGCTAATAATATAGAAATTACTTATATGTTATTGTTGTTTATAACAAATGTGGTCATCTCAGTATGGTGAACAGACCTTAAAAGATGAGGTTCATGCAACTGAACAAGAGAGAAAGAAAGGAGGGTGAGAGGTTGCCTGCTATGTCAGTACATTACCATTAGTGAAGGGATGAAGTTGTCCAATAAGCATCGCCAGGGTATCAGATTGCATACTGATCTTGAATGTAACACACACAATTGCCCTTGCAGCTTGGGGAATCACGGACTGAGTATGGCGTTCCATCCTGTTCTTGAATGTATCACACACAATTGCCTTTGGTGTGTGGGCAGGCTGGGGCATCACCAGGGGAGGGAGGTGACCTTGAATATACCTCAAACAATTCTCTCAGGTGTCACATGATATCTCAGATGTTTTATATGATCACTGGAAATATTATCTTATCAAAGGAGTTCAAATGGTTCAAATGGCTCTGAGCACTATGGGACTTAACATCTGTGGTAATCAGTCCCCTAGAACTTAGAACTACTTAAACCTAACTAACCTAAGGACATCACACACAACCATGCCCGAGGCAGGATTCGAACCTGCGACCGTAGCAGTCGCGCGGTTTCGGACTGAGCGCCTGAACCGCGAGACCACCGCGGCCGGCTATCAAAGGAGTCAGCTGGTTATAACTAGTTTAGTTCTTGAACCTGTTCTGACGAAATACTCAAGTATGTAAGAGTAATAGCTCAAACCCGGAGAAGGAGTGAAAACATTCATGTAACTGACGTAACCTCAGAGATGTGTGTCAGTCGTTGGTGTCATATTGACTGAAACGGCTCAAAACTGGAGACTGAACGAAAAATATTCACCCAGCACACTAGTTTCAGCGCATTGTTTCAAGTGACTGGAAAAAGGAGCACTCCGTCTTCAGGCCACAAGTGGTCCGTCGGGACCATGCGACCGCCGTGTCATCCTCAGATGAGGATGTGGATAGGAGGGGCGTGTGGTCAGGACACCGCTCTCCCGGTCGTTATGCTGGTTTTCTTTGACCGGAGCCGCTACAATTCGGTCGAGTAGCTCCTCAATTGGCATCACGAGGCTGAGTGCGCCCAGAAAACTGGCAACAGTGTATGGCGGCCCAGATGGTCACCCATCCAAGTGCGGCCACGCCCGACAGCGCTTAACTTCGGTGATCTGACGGGAGCCGGTGTATCCACTGCGGCAAGGCTGTTGCCGGAAAAATGAAGAATGAACGAAAAAACAATCGATTGGCCAATAGGTTGTTGAAACCTGTGTATTGTCCTATGTCTAGCGTGAGGGGCTGGCACCACATTTGTCCCTTTTGTCTCCGTGTAATCGTCAAGTATCCATTTTTGTTTGAGTGCAATGGAGGATTTCATGGCCACAGCGAGGCGGGAGCGGCAGTTTCAAACGTCGCCCCTCACGGGCCATTGCCACACCTCGCGGCGTCTGACGTCATTCGCTCCCATGGCGGGACCTGCCGAAAGCAGCCCTGTTAGCATTCCCGTCGATGCGTCATTTCTGCCTTTCTCTGAAGTTTCTGTCTTACCCAGACCGTTGTACCTTAGCACTACTAACATTAGCACTACCAACTCAATTTCAGAGATCGTTCAGGGATATTTTCTGAGTATTTTCGTCCAAGGGGTCGGTAATTTCCAGTGACTCACTAAAGCAAAATTGCATTGCGTTTCATTTCTAATGACCAGCCGCGAGGGGTAGCCGCGCTGTCTGAAGCGCCTTGCCACGGTTCGTGTGGCTCGCCCCGTCGGAGGTTCGAGTCCTCTCTCGGGCATGAGTGTGTCTGTTATCCTTAACGTAAGTTAGTTTAAGTTAGAACGATTGTTTTGTGAGCCACTTCCTTTATTGGTGGACTACATTTCCTGAAGATTCATCCAATGAGTCTCAGTCTAGCAACGGCATTACTCCCGACTGATCTTATGCGGTCGTTCCATTTCAGATCGCTCTGCACGTATAGTCCTAAACGTCGATCATCTGCAGGATTTTCTGCATTTCGATGCAATTTTCCACTGTGGCGTCTTCTCCGTACGCAACAGCGTCGTCAACAGCATCGTCAGCAAAAAGCCTCATGGAATTTCCGAGGTTATCTACTAGGTCATTTATGTACGTATATCGTGAAAAGTAACGGTCCTATAACAGCTCCCCTGAGGCACGCCCGAAGTTATTTTTAAGCTTGAAGACCTCTCTTAGTTCGGGATGACATGCTTTATTCTATTTGCTAAAATGAGCATTCTGCTCTTCACCCTCATACTTACATTCAGTACTGTTCCGTTCTCTCTCTGGTTTGTTTTACCTGCAGTGTTAGTTGTACGTTAACTGTTATACCCAGTAGAATGGATAGGTCTACTGATGAAGAACACGTCGTGTACAAGTTCACTGAACAAAACGATAGAACAGCACAACAACCTGGCAACCTCTTTACAGTAATTTTGCATCTGAGATTATTTTATTATTCTGAATTTCGTCTTGCACGTTTTGGTGATTATAAGTAACTAGCATTTTCGCTCTTGTGAAGGCATTTTCAGAAACAGGACAGAAATATAATAGGGACAAAAAACCGAATTAATGTTAATATGCTATTTCTCTGTAACGAGCCACCGAAGACGACGGATCTCTTAAACAAAAGTACTCAGAAAATATCCACCAACACCCTTCTAAGTTTCATCGGTGGAGCTGTGGCTTGCCCTGGTTCACTTCTAAGTGGAGCACGATGCCATCTGTGGCAGTTACTAGCTTTACGTCACACGATGCAAGAGACGACTGGCAAAACCTAGAGTATTTTATTCGAAATGAGGCGACTTGATAAGCAATAAGATATTGTTCATACACGCCGACACAAAAGACACCATGGACACTTCCTCCTAGAATATCACACCTTTCTAGCCACTCCATAACTTGCAACTCATTCAGAAAACCTTAACGCGACGCCGATAGATAACACTTTCATGTATCAGATACCATTCTGTCTCCATCCAGTCAGAAAATTGAGATCAGTGATCAGTACTTCATATCTATAGATAAATATAAGCAAAGTTGTGCAAGTCAGTGTTGAAATGTGATAACAGGACATGCGGATCCGGGAGTGGAGATCTCTGACGCAAGAGAAGCGAAACACGTTTAACAATATTTCTTTCTCACAACACGCGACGTTCACAAGCCAGTAATAAGTACACTTGGCAATATCTACAAACAGGATACACATACGTGAAGTAAATACATAAGTATAATTTGTTTTACGTATCCATCTTTTAAAATTCAGAATGCTGAAAATTGTTAAGACCTCTTTCACTATGCAATCTCAAGGTCTCAAAAATCCTTCAAAACTCTAAGAATCCTGTTAAAATAAAATAAAGTTTTCAGAAATTTTAAAACCTTAAAAACATTTAAGAAAACGTTAAATAAACAAAAAACAATTTAAACAAAATTTCAGAACCCAAACAAATTCTTTGAAACCCTTTAAAACAACGCAGCTTTAAGCAAATTTCAAGTTCTTAGCATATGTTGCGAACACATTTACAAAAACACCAAAATCACAATCGTTTATAAAATTCGAGAAGCAAATGCTTAATCGCCAAATCAATATTTCATGGTCAAGAAAGCTGTGAACAACGTGAATCCGGTTAAATAATTTCAGAACGTAAATAAACAAATAAATTTAGGCTTATATCGACCCCGTAACGGACACGCACAACCCCCCCCCCCCCCCCCCCCCTCACGATCTGTACATATGGCCCGTCGTCCCTCTGGGCAGGGAGCATAACAAGAGCAAAATAAAAACTTTCTAAAACAGAGAAAAATCTATCGCCTTTAAGTTCGTCACATTCTGAGAAAGCAAAGACGCAAACAAATATACTTCACCAGACTATCTTGCCAAAACCAAGTTAGATCATAGTTACTCAGTACGAGGGTCAGAGTTGCTGCACAATTAAATTTGCAATCATCAAACAGCTCGCCTTTTCAAGTGAAGCATGACCACAACCTCAAGGAAACAGTCATTCAGTGCACGGGAGAGAGTTGCTGTACGATTAAATTCACTAATGACAAAAGCGCTAGTTAATATACATCGTAAAGGTAACACATTATTTGGGAACGGGAATAACAGTTTAGCAGCGGTGTCTAGCAGTCCCCGTAGATCACAGTTTTAAGAATTACAAACATGAGCAATCAGTTATGTGATGTTATAGTGCCAAAGAACCCCAACACAAGACGGCAGAAGAAGATTCCCCATTTTCAAACTGACGTCCTTACGGATAAAGCCGGCCAGTGGAAGAGCGCCAGCAAGCAGGCAGGTCAGGTCGTCTCAGGAATATGGGCTAACTCGCACCACAGGGGGAACCACACTGTGCTGCAACCATCATCCAATTCGCTATCACATGTGGCCAGCATACGGACAGCGACGAGCCCTTCGCCTTTCGCCCAGCACCACACTCAGCGCTGCCTGTGACAAAGTGCCGACCTCGCCATCGGACTCTCTCCCCTCTCCACGCGCATGTGCCGGGTACTAACTTCTCACGACGCCACAGGCGGACGCTTGTTCTGGAAACATGAACTCAGCACCCCGTGAGGACAGACACTGGCCCTGAGTATCGACACGGACATATCAACTGTCTTAACCGTTACAATGAGAAGAATTGTGGTTGGGAGGTGGGGGCGGGGTCATTGTGTAAGGTTGCTATTTGAGTTAGGAACTGGGGTACAAAGAATTTTTTGGTTTAGCCCGGACTAGCGGCCCCTTGCATAGCCATTCGAACGTGTGCTTATAAACACTCCTGGAAATGGAAAAAAGAACACATTGACACTGGTGTGTCAGACCCACCATACTTGCTCCGGACACTGCGAGAGGGCTGTACAAGCAATGATCACACGCACGGCACAGCGGACACACCAGGAACCGCGGTGTTGGCCGTCGAATGGCGCTAGCTGCGCAGCATTTGTGCACCGCCGCCGTCAGTGTCAGCCAGTTTGCCGTGGCATACGGAGCTCCATCGCAGTCTTTAACACTGGTAGCATGCCGCGACAGCGTGGACGTGAACCGTATGTGCAGTTGACGGACTTTGAGCGAGGGCGTATAGTGGGCATGCGGGAGGCCGGGTGGACGTACCGCCGAATTGCTCAACACGTGGGGCGAGAGGTCTCCACAGTACATCGATGTTGTCGCCAGTGGTCGGCGGAAGGTGCACGTGCCCATCGACCTGGGACCGGACCGCAGCGACGCACGGATGCACGCCAAGACCGTAGGATCCTACGCAGTGCCGTAGGGGACCGCACCGCCACTTCCCAGCAAATCAGGGACACTGTTGCTCCTGGGGTATCGGCGAGGACCATTCGCAACCGTCTCCATGAAGCTGGGCTACGGTCCCGCACACCGTTAGGCCGTCTTCCGCTCACGCCCCAACATCGTGCAGCCCGCCTCCAGTGGTGTCGCGACAGGCGTGAATGGAGGGACGAATGGAGACGTGTCGTCTTCAGCGATGAGAGTCGCTTCTGCCTTGGTGCCAATGATGGTCGTATGCGTGTTTGGCGCCGTGCAGGTGAGCGCCACAATCAGGACTGCATACGACCGAGGCACCCAGGGCCAACACCCGGCATCATGGTGTGGGGAGCTATCTCCTACACTGGCCGTACACCACTGGTGATCGTCGAGGGGACACTGAATAGTGCACGGTACATCCAAAACGTCATCGAACCCATCGTTCTACCATTCCTAGACCGGCAAGGGAACTTGCTGTTCCAACAGGACAATGCACGTCGGCATGTATCCCGTGCCACCCAACGTGCTCTAGAAGGTGTAAGTCAACTACCCTGGCCAGCAAGATCTCCGGATCTGTCCCCCATTGAGCATGTTTGGGACTGGACGAAGCGTCGTCTCACGCGGTCTGCACGTCCAGCACGAACGCTGGTCCAACTGAGGCGCCAGGTGGAAATGGCATGGCAAGCCGTTCCACAGGACTACATCCAGCATCTCTACGATCGTCTCCATGGGAGAATAGCAGCCTGCATTGCTGCGAAAGGTGGATATACACTGTACTAGTGCCGACATTGTGCATGCTCTGTTGCCTGTGTCTATGTGCCTGTGGTTCTGTCAGTGTGAACATGTGATGTATCTGACCCCAGGAATGTGTCAATAAAGTTTCCCCTTCCTGGGACAATGAATTCACGGTGTTCTTATTTCAATTTCCAGGAGTGTATATTACACTGAAGCGCTAAAGATATAGGTATGCGTATTCAAATATATATATATATATATATATATATATATATATATATATATATGTGTGTGTGTGTGTGTGGGGGGGGGGGGGTCTTCAGTCCTGAGACTGGTTTGATGCAGCTCTCCATGCTACTCTATCCTGTGCAAGCTCTTTCATCTCCCAGTACCTACTGCAACCTGCATCCTTCTGACTCTGCTTAGTTTATTCATCTCTTGGTCTCCCTCTACGATTTTTACCTTCCACGCTGCCCTCCAATACTAAATTGGTGATTCCTTGATGCCTCAGAACATGTCCTACCAACCGATCCCTTCTTCTGGTCAAGTTGTGCCACAAACTTCTCCCCAATCCTATTCATTACTTCCTCATTAGTTATGTGATCTACCCATCTAATCTTCAGCATACTTCTGTAGCACCACATTTCGAAAGCTTCTATTCTCCTCTTGTCTAAACTATTTATCGTCCATGTTTCGCTTCCGTACATGGCTACACTCCACACAAATACTTTCAGAAATGACTTCCTGACGCTTAAATCTGTACTCGATGTTAACAAATTTCTCTTCTTCAGAAACGCTTTCCTTGTCATTGCCAGTCTACATTTTATATCCTCTCTACTTCGACCATCATAAGTTATTTTGCTCCCCAAATAGCAAAACTCCTTTACTACTTTAAGTGTCTCATTTCCTAATCTAATTCCCTCAGCATCACTCGACTTAATTCGACTACATTCCATAATCCTTGTTTTGCCTTTGTTGATGTTCATCTTATATCCTCCTTTCAAGACACTATCCATTCCCTTCAACTGCTCTTCCAAGTCCTTTGCTGTCTCTGACAGAATTACAATGTCATCGGTGAACCTCAAAGTTTTTATTTCTTCTCCATGGATTTTAATACCTACTCCGAATTTTTCTTTTGTTTCCTTCACTGCTTGCTCAATATACAGATTGGATAACGTCGGGGAGAGACTACAACCCTGTCTCACTCCCTTCCCAACCACTGCTTCCGTTTCATGTCCCTCGACTCTTATAGCTGCCATCTGGTTTCTGCACAAATTGTAAATAGCCTCCGCTCCCTGTACTTTACCCCTGCCAACTTCAGAATTTGAAAGAGAGTATTCCAGTCAACATTGTCAAAAGCTTTCTCTAAATCTACAAATGCTACAAACGTAGGTTTATCTTTCATTAAACTAAGGTAAGTCGTAGGGTCAGTATTGCCTCACGTGTTCCAACATTTCTACGGAATCCAAACTGATATTCCCCAAGGTCGGCTTCTACTAGTTTTTCCATTCGTCTGTAAAGAATTCACGTTAGTATTTTGCAGCTGTGACTTATTAAACTGATAGTTCGGTAATTTTCACATCTGCCATCACCTGCTTTCTTTGGGATTGGAATTATTATATTTTTCTTGAAGTCTAAGGGTATTTCGCCTGTTTCATACATCTTGCTCACCAGAGTTTTGTCAGGACTGGCTCTCCCAAGGCCGTCAGTAGTTCCAATGGAAAGTTATCTACTCCGGGTGCCTTGTTTCGACTCAGGTCTTTCAGTGCTCTGTCACACTCTTCACGCAGTATCGTATCTCCCATTTCATCTTCATCTACATCCTCTTCCATATAGAGATATGTAAATAAGCAGAACCGGCGTTGCGGTCGGCAACGCCTATAAATGACAAGTGTCTCGCGTAGTTGTTACATCGGTTACTGCTGCTACAATGGCAGGTTATCAAAATTTAAGTAAGTCTGAAAGTGGTGTTATAGTCGGCGCAAGAGCTATGGGATACAGCATTTCCGACATAGCGATGAAGTAGGGATTTTCCGTACGACCATTCCCCGAGTATACCTTGAATATCAGGAATCCGGTAAAACATCAATTCTCAGACACCGCTGCGCCGGGAAGAGATCCTGCAGGAACGGGACCAACGACGACTGAAGAGAATCGTTAAACGTGACAGAAGTGCATCCCTTCCGCAAATTGCTACAGATTTAAATGCTGGGCCAACAACTGTCAGCGTGCGAACCATTCAACTAAACATCATCGGTGTGGGCTTTTGGAGCCGAAGGCCCACTCGTGTACCCTTGATGACTGCACGACACAAAGCTTTATGCCTCACCTGGGCCTATGAACATCGATATCGGCCTGTTGATGCCTAGAAACATGTTGCCTGGCCGGACGAGTTTCGTTTCAAATCGTATTGAGTGGATGGATGTGTACGGGTATGAAGACAACCTCATGACTCCATGGACAATGCATGCCAGCAAGGGACCGTTCAAGCTGGTGGACGCTCTGTAATGATGCGGGGCGTGTGCAGTTGGAGCGATATGGGACCCCTGATACGTCTAGATACGACTCTGACAGGTGATAAGTACGTAAGCATCCTGCCTGATCACCTGCATCCATTCATGTCCATTGTGCATTCCGACAGACTCGGGCAATTCCAGCAGGACAATGCGACGCCCCACAGGTCCAGAATTTTTACAGAATGGCTCCAGGCACACTCTTCTGAGTTTAAATACTTCCGCTGGCCACCAAACATTATTGAGCATATCTGGGATGCCTTGCAAGGTGCTTTTCTGAAGACATCTCCAGCCGCTCGTATTCTTAAGGATTATGGACAGCCTTACAGTCTTCATGGTGTCCATTCCCTCCAGAACTACTTCAGACATTAGTCGAGTCCATGTCAAGCCGTATTCCGGCACTTCTGCGTGCTCGCAGGGGCCCTATACGACATTAGACAGGTGTACCAGTTTCTTTGGCTCTTCAGAGTATTAAGCAACATTTGAACGACGAACAGGAGCTAGCACCCACAAAAATTGTGCGAACTGATTAATGGTTGAAATGGCTCTGAGCACTATGGGACTCAACTGCTGTGGTCATCAGTCCCCTAGAACTTAGAACTACTTAAACCTAACTAACCTAAGGACATCACACACATCCATTCCCGAGGCAGGATTCGAACCTGCGACCGTAGCAGTCGCACGGTTCCGGACTGCGCGCCTAGAACCACGAGACCACCGCGGCCGGCCTTTTTTTTCGTCAGTTTAATGAAAAAGAAGAGGAGTGGCTCTAGCGGTTGCAGCAGTTTGAAGCCAACATAATTGCTCACTTCACTATTTTTTGTCAACAGTAGGACGTGCAGTGTTTCGCCTCATCCAGAAATTATTCCCTAACGCCACTCCGATTAACTTTCCTATGGACAGGTTGTAGATTCGCTAACTATTATGACCAACAAGTGAATGTGGCAGCAGCAAGGTACCAATTCATCAATTGCAAGAAACGGTCAGAACAAACTTATCGCGATGGGTCACAGATTTGCAGGGTATGACGAGGATATGCAAATTCAAACGTGCTTATGGTGCTTCATATGCAGATGTTATGTTGCGTGATGCGACCGTGCACGATGTAACTGATGTCGAACTTAGAGGGCAGATTTTGAAACAGTCCGATCCATCTTTCAGTCAGGTGCCGTATCAGCCGATACATTTGAGCAACGAACAATTTGACGAGTCGGGTCATCCTTTGCTAGCGACCGGCCCACTAGCCAGTGGCAGCTTGCATGTGCCCCGCCGCATAAACAATTCTCCACGCCGCGTAAACAGTTCTCTAAATAGGCGAACGAAATTAAGATATGCCCTCGGTCCTATTCATGGCACTAACGCCAAGACTGCCCGTCCAGACAAGCACAGTGTTATGCTTGTGGCGAGAAATGTCAAATACAATCCCTATGTTTGTTGCGGAACAAACATATGACTTCTGCCCACGCACAAAACTCTAGTCACAAGGCCGATGTAATCAATGCAGTGTATTCAAAGCCTGCTGCAAGAATTAGCAAAACCAGCCGGTGAACATTTTATTCACTGCTACACCAGTCCAAAAGATGTTTTGTTCATTTTTGTATTAGTGGGAAACGTGAAATTTCAGTTGGACATAGGGGCCTCTGCTACACTCCTGAACCGCAACATGTATGAACTGTTAGGCTCCCCGCGCTTGTTTAAAACTAGCACGGTCACGACGGCTTATAATGGACAAGACATTCCCGTTCTTGGAAAACGTACTTTGCCTGCAATGTATCGCTCGCATACGCAAACTGTAACTTTCACTGCACTACAATCACGCGATTGCGAGAACATATTTGACCTTGATTCATTTGATTTGTTTGGCTTTCAAATTCAGGTCAATGTGTGGTCAGCGACCGCAAAAAAAAATGTTCAAACGTGTGTGAAATCCTATGGGACTTAACTGCTAAGGTCATCAGTCCCTAGCTTACACACTACTTAACCTAAATTATCCTAAGGACAAACACACACACCCATGCCCGAGGGAGGACTCGAACCTCCGCCGGGACCAGCAGCACAGTCCATGACTGCAGCGCCCAAGACCACTCGGCTAATCCCGCGCGGCTCAGCGACTGCATTCAATGCGAAAGACAGTGTAGCTTGCTGAAAGAAATCCCTGAACTCTTTTATGAAGGTTTAGGCCAGCCGAACAATTTTGTTGCACACATTACAATGAAAGACAATGCTCAGGCGAAATTTTGCCGGGCCAGAACTGTTTCCATTGCATTACGGGACGAAGTCGGTGCTGAACTTGAAGAAACGCAAGATAGCTGAGCTATTGCGCTGATATATGCTAGTCAATGGGCAACTCCAGAGGGTTTGCTCCACAAACCTTCAGGTCGCATTCACCTCTGTGTTGACTTTAAGTCGACAGTTAACTCACAAACTGTAATTGATACTTATCCATTGCCACGCCTAGAGGATCTCATGGACATGGACATATTAGGCACTGGTCGCTACATTTAAAAAAAAAAAAAAAAAAAGAAAGGTTAATAGGATTAGATGAAGAATCTCAAGAGGTGTGAGTGCGTGTTGTGAACACTCATTTGGGTCATTTGAGCTTCTTTGCATACCTGCGTTTGACTTTTGGCAGTGCTTTCGCACCAGCCATTTTCCAACGGTATCTGGAACAGCTGACTGCTTAAGTACCAAACTGTTCAAACCATTTGGACGATACTGTCGTAGCAGGTCGTATGCCTGAAGAACACCTTGCAAATCTGCGTGCTTTGTTTAGTGTGTTATTTGATGCAGGACTTAAGTTTAGACTGGACAAGTGTGATTTTTTAAACATGAGTTACAGTGTCTTGGTCATGTCATAAACAGTCATGGAGTACGTCCTGTTCTGTCACACTTGTTAGACATTCGGAACTACCAGTTTCTCGCAATTCACAGAATTGCAGTCAGTTTTAGGGAGAATGAACCATTATATTCGGTTCATACCGAATGCGGCACAAGTCGCAGCTTCACTGCATGGCTTGCGTCGCAAGAACGTCTTCTTTGTTTGGACAGATGAGTGCCAAAAAGCATGGTTCACTTTGATCCTGACAAACCAGTTGTATTGCAAGTTGATGCTTCCTCTTAAGGAATCGGTGCAGTACTTTCGCACAGTTTTGCTGATAAAGACAGGACTATTGCTTTCGCATCGGAAGTGTTGCCGAAAGCTCAGGGTATTCACAAATAGAGAAAGAGGCATCGGCTATTGTGTATGGTGTCACCATCTTCGCACAAATGCGGTAAACGTTGACACCAACGGGGGACAGGAATAAAGACTGCTTCACAGTATCTTGAATTTGGTGTGCTTCAAACTGTGGCAAATATTCTGACTAGTCTTCCTTTTCTTCGTCAAATTGTCGTAACGGGGACAGTAGCAAAGGTTGCGCTTCTTGCGGCTGTGCAATGGGTGACGGAGTCTGCTTCTGCATCTCAATTGCTGTCATCTGCGTTTGAATGAGCCACTTCATCATTTCCGTAAGCTGGTTCATTGACTGCACCCATAACTGAATAACCTGATTTACACCGATCGGTGGTGCCACAGGCGTTTGCATTTGTAGCGCTGCTAATTGTGAAGCAGGGAAATGAAGGGTTTGGAACGGTTGGTTTGGCGTGGTAAACAAATGCTAATACAAACGCACAAAAAATCCTAAAACTAACTTATGAACTATGGCAACACAGCAATTGAATAGTAAAACGAAGAGCATGCGGCATGGTGAGCTCGGAATTCTCGTTTCCCTCTGATTAGAATGGCTCACTTGCGTCGTATTGGGTTTAGATGCTCCGAAGTGGCCGGAGGGACTGTGACAGCGCCAACAGATCAGTGGCACACAAATACACGCTTTATAGCTCTGCGATGCTTACGTTGTACAGCAACTCCGGTCGATGCGCTTGCAGACAGATACAACTAGCAGTGGCCTGTTCTGAACTCAATGTCAACAAGACAATGTCCGTCCTGGCGCCACATTGTCGTTCACTGTAGTAACACTTGTTTCTATGCGAAGGCTATAGGAGACTCCACTTGTAGACTAAGTCCCGCAGGGTGATCTCCACTACGAACTGTAGCTACGAACTGCAACCCTGGGACCCTGTATTACAACTGTCGTACACCATGGAGTGCTGAACAGCACTCCGTTGCTGCCTGTGGCTGCCGTTATTCACAACGTGGAAGTACATCTTTTTGTGACGGCTCCCAAGCCCAAGGTCCTCGGTGGCGTTTTGGGGCAGCCACCACAAACTGTATAAAGCGTGGGTAGTGACCAGGATGTAGCTATGTCTGTTGGCCGAAAAATAATTAATGACAAAAATTGCGCCAGGTAGAATGAAGAGATAACTTATCTTTATTTCTGACGAAACGTGCACCAGCAATAAAATCCAAGAAATATCCAATAGTAATCCGTGTACTGAGCCTAGTCGAATACAATAGCAAATATCACGCTACAATGGCTCCGTTATAAACTCCACAGAAAGCTAGCAATAGACAATCGACAATAGACTGTCCGTCTCGGGCCAGCGCTCCTCCTTATATGCAGAAGGCAGAGGGCGCTGCGGACCCGAGCTCAGTCATGGCGCGACCTCTTCCGTAGGCGGTAACGCCCTGAGACGCCGACGGCCGCGACAGGAACTGTGGCCAGCGATGTCACGGTCAGGGCGCGCGTGCGCGAGTTGGTTGGTTGGTTGGGTCCGTGGGTACAACACATCTCATTGTGGGCGGCTCGCAGATTGCTGATTGGGCCTCGCTTGTGGCTGGCGGCGAACTACAAAACGCCGCCCTTGGCACGATTCGGAAACTGTCTCAGCGGGCCAGCTCCGGTTGTGTCCGTTAGCAAGAACACAACAGAAAAAAGCCTCACTCTCTTAGAATAAAGATCTCAACCCTGGATACAAAACAATGCATATCTATGCAACTGAAAACCAGGGAATGAACTATTACTCCTATCTGGGCTTATTAGCAAATTCCCACCATAAATTTCAGTGTGTTGCAGCATGGAAATGACCATAGAAGAAAAACATCATACAGAATACATAGGTACAGGCAACGTCCTCACGATGCCTGTGTAGTCCCAATGACTCAGGAACAAGACAGCCCACAATAGCATGCAGGAGCAGAGACTGCAGAAAACACAATGCATTTAACCCTGCAGCCTACATGGACACGCTCGTCGGGAATTGTGTGTCCAGTAAATCTCAGCAATTGTTGTTGAGACTGAAAGCGAACTGAGAAGACGTACTCGTGCTGTTCTTCAGTCTTCTGACTGGTTTGATGCGGCAGTCCACGAATTTCTCCTTTATCAATCTCTTTATCTCAGAGCAGCATATGCAACCTACATCCTCAATTGTTTTCTTATGTATTCTAATCTCTGTCTTTCCCTATAGTTTTTACCCTCTAAAGCTCCCTCTAGAACCATAGTACTTACACCCTGACAGAGATTTCCAGTCTGCAGCGAAGTGTCCGCTGATATGAAACTTCCTGCCACATGAAAACTGTGTGCTGGACCGAGACTCGAACTCGGAATCTTTACCATTCCCAGGCAAGTGTTCTACTGACTTTTTTATTTTTAATCATTTATTTTCTCGTGTAAAGTCTCTAAAGACTTTTCTAACAAATTAAAGACGCGTTGTTGGACGTTTCCATTTTTTGCATAAACTTGTTATTTAAAATAAATGACATTTATCAGCGTTCTATTGTAAACTCAAAAGAAGATGAAATATTAGGTAGGGTAAAAAAAAAATAGGTTGCACAAGTTCTTTCCTTCAGCTGTTACAGTCTTGTGTATTTTCATATCTAAGAAAAAAAATAGGAGACGTTATACAGCATATATGATCTTTGTAGTTGATCCTTTTATTCTTTTTTCCCCCTTGTTTTACATAATAATCATATGGCTACAATAACAGAGCACATGGGAAAGAAAAATAGATGAGGCTGCAGATGCAAAGCCATCTATGAAGGAAGATGTGTAAGGAAAAATGTTGGGAAGATGAAGAGAAAAAGTGAGTTAAGGAAACTAAGAAGACTTGCAGCGACATGCTCCACGTTATCTCGCCTTCAGAGCAACGTCCATTCTATAACTGGAAGGGGAATTGGGGGGCAGGGGGGTACCCTGCCTTGGCGCGTTTCGTCGAGATTCCAGCTCCTGGGTGGGCTGGCGAAAATACTCTGTAAATAGTTCGCGAAAGTGTCCCGATACTGTCGACGTCTGCGCAGGATGTGTTGTTGTACTTGGAGATATTTCGAGAGGTTCACCGGATGGAGGATGTCGTCTCGGAAGAGGCAGTTGATAGTTATGCTACTGCACATGTGATATCGTGCCTCTTAAACGATGGAAAGTAGATCGCGTCAGGATACATCAGCGTGGTAAGAGAGACGTGACATGGAGGTGTTCAGAGGTAGAAAGCAGTATCTCCTGCACAAGAGCCCAGATAACTGTCGCTGCCCCCACTCGAATCGTTGTAAATCCGTATCATTGACATTGCGCTTGAGCCACAGTGATGAGTCCACCAGTAAGATGCTGTTCAGTTTCTGCCTTGTAGTACATTTGCTGTTGACCAGAATGTACAACTTCGCGACGGTTTCAGTGGTGTGGTATGTTTAATGGATCGTTTTCCTAACTGTAGGCCATGAAACCTAGGGGTGACAGAGTTCTGGAGTGGGGACAGTCGCAGAAGGTGGTAGATGTCATAGGTGCTCGTCTTCCTGGTCCTGGGAAGCTCGTTGCCTTTATAGATATATTCCAAAAAGAAATGTGTGACATTGGAGGTGAGATATGTGCCAATGACGTTGGCAGACATCTAGAAACAAGTGCTAACTCAACGTTTAACATTCCAGTCAAACTGATATCCTGGATTTTCCACAAACGGGGCGTAGCATTGGTGTGAAGTGCCGTGGTACTAGGTTTCACGTTAACCAGACCAAGGCCACCATCCCACGTCGGTAAGGAGAGGACATCACACTGGTCTTTGAAGAAGTGTCTGGAATAAAGTATCTGAAGGCTCTAGTCTGGCCGCCATTGTCGCAGTGATTTTCAGAATGTGAGATGTGTGGGCTACCAGAAGTGTATTGACAGAGGTAACTCTCTGGCTCATATTCAGTGGGCGTAATAGATGGTTCTGTATGTTTGTCCTGATGCGTTGCAGTAGCATCCGAGAATTGATCGCTGACTGTCTGATCAAATGTCTCTCGTGTACGCCACTCCGAGACAGCGGAGGGTGTCCACGGGTTGAATGGGTGCTATGCTAGCTGTGGGAAGGCCACAGTCACTGCCGATCATCAAGGCGCAAGATTTTGCGAAGTTCATAGTGCTACCTGCCCCTCCACTGTAACAGGTAATCCATTGCATTGTGTCTTGCATTTCGGTCGTTGAATGTGCGAGTGGGAGCTAAGTCATCCGCTTAGGCAACGCAGTGGAACAAGTACTCCTTTAATGAAATGGAACAGCCGTCAGGCGTCGCCGTAATCGGCATATGAATGGTTTCATCGCAGTGGCCTAAAACACGGCTGACGGTGGGCAACCCTCTTGTACTGAGCCTTAGGTCTAATCGGTTCTGTGAGTCTTACATTGACGAGAAATCTGGGCGTGGCCCCTCGAAGGCTGTGCATGATCACCTGTGTGAACATGGGGGGAATCGCCATCTAGTCCATCATTGCATTGAGGAATGCGTGACTGACATGGTCAAGCTCTTGGCTGAAGCCGACTGACATTAAAACACCAGTCAGTTGGGAGTGTGTTGCCATGGCAGTCACATCTCGGTATTCACTGAGGGCAATCTGGATGCTGTCATCAAAACCCAAGGAAGCATGCCCATGAGACACAACTTGTTGTAACACATGTTTAAGTCACACAGCTAGAAGGGGCGTAAGAAAAAATTGGAATTTAGTAGCGTGATCGGACAGTAACTATGAAGCCGTGTTCCTCCAGCGGATTTTGGGACTGGCACAGGTAAGTCTTCCATGAATGTTGGTGGTGGGAGTGCTGCGCCGAACAAAAGTTCTCAGTATGTGTCTCTCCACTGTGGCAGCATCAGATTTTGGAAACTTCTGTAATACCCGATCAGTAAACCATCTGGGCCAGGAGATTGATTCAGTGATCCTTTGTCCACAGCTGCAAGAACATCGTTGATGTTCACTTCTGCAATGTGGAGGCTTGCTGTCACTACGTCGAATGTATGGTGAATCTCCTGTGGAACCTCGCAGCAGCCTCTGCACTTGTTGGTATTTCTTCAGTGAGGCATCTGCAGCGTATTGTGATATTATCGGTGATGGGAGATTGCGATTTCAGCTGTCGTCTTTCAGGTAGGTCCTATGTTGACATTAATGCCTGTCGACGTCGTCGAACGTATTGAAAGATACGAAGCAAAGAAGGTTCTTCACTGCTTATCCTGTCTTGGCTGAATGCTCGTATAATGGCTCCAACCAACAGCACATGGTCAAGGTTCTTTTTGACAGTCTAGGAAAGCGGGATGGTCTATGAGATCATGCAGAGCGCTATGGTACAAATTTGTTGTGTGGTGGTTCTACCTGGCTTTGGCTCTACCATATTGTGTAAAAGTGTGGCGGATGGCCTGTTTGGGCACAGTATCCACTACTGCCATGTGGTCCCATAACACATTATGCCTTTAACACAAGTATGTCATGTGTATGTGACCTGTTGCCGACATTCAGGATCTCTCAATTGAAGGGTGTCGAGTTTCCAGGGTACCATACTGCATCATATAGGCTGTCTACAAAGGTTGATGGTACAGATGTAGATGTCACGATCTGAACATGCAAACGGCTAATTTTCCGCATCGAGAACACTGGCTGTTGGAGCGTCAGTGATATACATTCTGTCGAGTCGGCTGGAGGAATGGCTTGTGATGTGTGCATGCCCAGGCAGTCACCGTGTAGTGCTCTTAAAGTGTCGACGAGATGAAGGTTGTGAGCGAGGAATCAAAGTTCTAGTCATATGATGCAATGTCGGCATTGCTCTTTTTGCTCGAGAATACACTTGAAATGTCCGGCCACGATGAGGTGATCGTATGTGCCAAACAATAAAGGCGTGTTATCTTCTGCATATTAATCGGAGTGATCCATTTATCTGTGCCCATGGGGCGTAGAGTTTTATACTCTACTTCTGTCAACTGTCAAGGCTACCCCTCGTGCCATTGGTAGATATGTGACATCGGAAATTGCAGTCCCTTCTTGGAGGGGGGTGACCACACCTGTGTGTTTCACATCCGACAGAGTGGCATACGTCTCGTATCCATAAGACCTGGACCAAGTTGCCATCCTCTGTTCTTGTAGCAGGGTGATGTCGATGTCCCGTGCTCTTAATGTTTCACGGAGTAGTTGAAGTTTAACGTGGGATTCGATGTTATTGGAATTGACAGTAGCTATTCGGTATGCCTGGTGGCGGATCCGTGCTACCGATATGCTTACTGCTGTCGGAGGCTGTCCTAGAGGATTGTGGAATTCCATAGCAGTAGTAGGAATCGTCCTGGGAAGATCCCCCATTTTAGTGGTGGCCTAACGGAGAAACAGGTCTCATTTCCGCGTCGGGTGAAGGTGGAAAATCCCCATTATCCGCCAACGAAAACGATCCGTCAGCATCATTATTCGTGAGTGGTGGCGACACTGATCGAGTCGAATCAATCGTTTCGGCAAGGAGGGGCTTGCTATGTTGCGTGGCTTCCGGATTGGTTCTTGCTCACGATATCTGGTGGACGACTCACAGTCTCGTGGAGAACGCGTCTCCGTGGCGGCGGAAAAAGATTTATCGTGTACGCCCTTAGGTTTGTACGACATCTCCTCATCCGGCGAATGTAGCTCTCTGGTCACGTCTGATGTCTCGCTGCGGTTCTTGCGGTATTTGCACGAATTTTGCTTCTGGCAATGTGCTTCGACGTCTGAGGGAGGAAGAGATTTGTGTCGTTCGAGTACAAAAGCCTCAGCTGACATAATGGAGTTTTCAATCTCCATAAACTCTCGCAAGCGCCATTGTGAAATTCGCCAGGATGGTGGCAAGGTGCTGTGACATATCCGGTTGTGGCAGTTCTGGGATAGGGTTATGAACTGCGTCTTCAGAGGATTTGACGTACAGCGCAACCACATATGTGAGTGGAAAAATGATTATGGTTTGATGTGGCATTGCAAACATTCATTACGGACGTGGTCTCCTTTACCACAGGCGGAACATTTTCAAGGTTGTCTATCGTAAATCATCACTGCTCGGCAGGCGCCTACAAAAATTTGTGATGTGAGATACCGTTTGACATCTGTTCGGACTTGTCTCACATCATTTTAAGCACTTAATAGGTCGTAAATTGTGCACATCTTTCGGCTACGTGACTGTGGACTCTTACATGCAGGCTTAGCAGAGCGACAACTTCGTTTTCCTGAACCAAGAAAGGCAGTTGAGAAACAGGGACTGTTCGAAGCCATGTCCACTGGCCCTATGTTGTCGTTGGAGTGTGAAATACAAGTTCTTGAAGCGTGCGTTGGACAATATCGTTGCAGTCAGCATCGCAAGTATTGTTAAACGACGCACTAACGATCGATCGGTGAATTCCGATGAGATCGTCACAGGGGACCTTTACAGCATTACGTAAGAATTGCTCGACAGCCAGTGCTTTGAGTCACGCGTACTCATTCGAAAAGGTGATCTTCAGAGAGTGTTTTTCCTGTTAAGACTTGTGCATGATAGTTTGGTAGACTTAGAAAGGCGGTGACGTGGAAGTAAACAAATATTACTCGAGCGGAAAGGATACTGCAGAGACGTGGCTTAGCCACAGCATGTGGGATGTTTCCAGAGTGTGATTTTCACTCTGCAGTTTAGTGTGCACTTACATGAACCTTCCTGGCAGATTAAAACTGTGTGCCGGACCGATATGAACTCCGGACCTAAGCTTTTCACTGTGCAGAGTAGAAAAGCTTGAGGACGAGGGGGTAGCTATGTCGCACGAGCTCCAGACTGCGTAAAGTAAAGGTATCGAATCAGAGTCTCAGTCCAGCACACAGTTATAATTTGCCAGGGAGTTTTTTATCCTGATGTCTTATCACATGTGCTGCGTGCTGTCCCTTCTTCTTGTCCGTATTTTCCATATGCTCCTTTCTTCGCCAGCTCTGCAGAGAACCTCCTCATTCCTTGCTTTATTTATCAACCTAACTTTTAGCATTATTCTGTTGCACCACATCTCAAATGCTTCGATTCTCTTCCTTTCTTCGCCAGCTCTGCAGAGAACCTCCTCATTCCTTGCTTTATTTATCAACCTAACTTTTAGCATTATTCTGTTGCACCACATCTCAAATGCTTCGATTCTCTTATCTTCCGTTTTTCCCACAGTCCCTCATTCATTACCACACAGTGCTGTGCTCGAAATGTATATTCTCAGAAGTTTCTGCCTCAAATTAAGGCCTATGTTCGATACTAAAAGATATTTCTTGTCCAGAACTGCTGTTTTTGCCTATACTAGTCCGCTGCTAGCGATCGCAAACACTCTAAACTGTCGTACACCTTGTTTTCACAACACAAGCAGAATTTGTCATATATTGCGCTTGCAGCATGGGCAATGGACGACGACTCGGTAAAGGGCTCGTCAGTAGATCTGCTCAAGGAATTTTCTCCTAAAAGAACTAAGACGATGACCACACGCATGTCCTCCCTCTCTACATCCTGTGAAGGATGAAGCCTGTGCCTGAAAAGCGCGTCTTCCTGTCTTCGGCTGGCGGTTAGAGAACTGTCGCTTTCAAACAGTGTTTCCACTTCTTCATCCCTCACTGTTTGAAAATGGTACTGTTAGTACAAATGAAATGGGGTTTTCTTAATAAAATTATCGTAGTGGTTCTTCAAGCCTAGAATCTTATTCCAGCAGATTTAAGCTGTCAATTTCAACCATTTCTTCCTCAGCTTCAACCCAAAAACGCTGGGCTTTGATGAGAGTTTGAGGTCTCCATTCATCGTCTGCTTTCAGCATGTTGCTCTTGGTTACCAAAAGATTGTTTCTTCAGATTCCGCGCTACTTGTGGATTACACTGTTATTAATGGCATCCGTCCATCCTTTAGGGATGATGGTGTAGCATGCTTGTTTCGGAGTCTGCAGCGTCTGCTGTGGCTAAAAAGTCCCTCTCGAGAGTGGCAGTCCCTACTGCAGTTTGGACATGTGAAATTTGAGGGACTTCGAACAGAAGCCGCTCTGTCTCTTCGCTTTGTCCTCTTCTTGATTTGTTCCTGTGTGCGTTCGTCCTCTGAGAGCTTGACGCCGTTGCGCACAGTTACTCGCCACTTGACACGGCCATCTGTAATGCTTTCCCAGCGACTTGGATTGACTCTGGTCTTGGTTAGGTCTCTCTTGCAGACATCCTTAAACGAAGATGCGGTCGTCCCACTGGCCTCACACCCTCCTGAAGTTCTCCGTACAGCAGTTGTTTCGGTATCCGTTCAGGATCCATGCGCCTGACATGTCCCAATCATCTTAGACGTCGATGACTCAGGAATGCAAAGATGCTGGTTGTGCTTGCACGATGAAAGACTTCGGTGTTGGGTGCTCTATCTCTCCAAGAGATCTGAAGTATCTTCCGGAGACAGAGGAGGTGGAAGCTGTTGAGTCGAGATTCATACCTAGAAAGAGTTGTCCATGTCTCACAGCTATAGAGAATGGTGCTTATAACACAAGCGTTGTAGACTTTTAATTTAGTTTTTGTTATACAGCCGTTGTAATGGGTAAACTTTTCATGTGATTACTGTTGGTACAACAGCACTAAGTTCAGAAGCCGCCCTTAATAACAGTAACAGCGCAATTAATAGAACAGCACAATTACATCTACATCTATCTGCACCTACATGGATACTCTGCAAATCACATTTAAGTGCCTGGCAGAGGGTTATCGAACCACCTTCACAGTCCTCTATTATTCCAATCTCGTATAGCGCGGAAAGAATGAACACGTATATCTTTCCGTACGAGCTCTGATTTTCCTTATTTTATCGTGGTGATCGTTCCTACCTATGTAGGCCGGTGTCAACAAAATATTTTTTCATTCGGAGGAGAAAGTTGGTGATTGGAATTTCGTGAGAAGATGGACTGGCTGGTCCCAGCGGAGGTTCGAGTCCTCCCTCGGGCATGGGTGTGTGTGTTTGTCCTTAGGATAATTTAGGTTAAGTTGTGTGTAAGCTTAGGGACTGATGACATAAGCAGTTAAGTCCCATAAGATTTCACACACATTTGAACATTTGAAGGATCCCACACAGCGCAGCAGTATTGTAAAAGAAGACGGACAAGCGTATTGTAGGCAGTCTCCTTAGTAGGTCTGTTAAATTGTCTAAGTGTCCTGCCAATAAAACGCATTCTTTGGTTTGCCTTCCCCACAACGTTTTCTATGCGTTCCTTCCAATTTAAGTTGTTCGTGATTGTAATACCTAGGTATTTAGTTGAATTTACGGCTTTTCGATTAGACTGATTTATCGTGTAACCGAAGTTTGAGTTCCTTTTAGCACTCATGTGGATGACCTCGTACTGCTCGTTATTTAGGGTCAACTCTCACTTTTCGTACCATTCCGATATTTCTTCTAAATCGTTTTGCAGTTTGTTTTGATTTTCTGATGACTTTATTAGTCGATAAACGACAGCGTCATCTGCAAACAACCCAAGACGGCTGTTACAGTAAGTTAAAATTAGACGTATTGCATTCAATAAGACTTTGAGGGGAACCCCTTTAATAAATGGGTGGAGGCCATAAAGTAATACATCGAGTGGTCGTTACTATAGATAACAGGATTACTACCTTAAGTTAGATTTCACCCCAAATTTCCCTAAATTTCTGTCAAAATAATACATCCCGAAACCTCATGTAACATAAAACGTTTTGCCCTAGAAAGGACGATATCGCTAAAAGTGGAAACACTGCTTTCAAAGCCGTCGTGGCGGCAGAAAGAGCTGCACGCAGAGAAGGAGGAGGCTCATCGGCGGCTGCAGCAACTGCGTGCGGCACTTAGGGTGCAGTTTCAGGGGAGTCACTGTAACCGAGCCTATCTTTAACAATGAACAGCTGGGCCTGAAACTTACGAAAGTGTTTTATTTCTGCACTACAGTTATCTCTTACGTATGAAAAACATCTGCAAAAAGCGTGCCGTATATCCTTTCCTATCACTGTACAGAGTGAGTGGGTGGATGTTACTACAGATGCCTTTCATTTCATCGTTGGTCTTAACTTTGACAAACGCCTGGCAAGGTTCTGCGAATCGTCAGTGCGTCTACTGGTTCAGAGCTACGAAAGAGTTTCAATGGGTCAGCTCTATTCTGCAACAAAAATGCATCGTTATTATATTAGGAAAAATAGATTTGATACCTACGGATTTCCAGCATGCTGAGATGTTGAATGGTCAGCAACTTGTGATACTATTGCAGTTTATCAAACAGGCAAAGTTGCAAAATGGCCCTTTGTTACTTGAGGCTGACTACTTTCGGGTTTTTATTGATAACCGGTTCTCAAACCATTCTGTGGAACGATAAGCTAAAATTTACAGTTTGTTACATATAGTACAGAATAGCCAGTGTGTGTCATAAAATGCAATGTCTACGGTTCAAAACACGTACCATCAAATCAGAATAAATATTACTCCATATAGCAAAAAATCGTGACAATCATCATCCAAAGAAGTACAGTGCAAGTGATCATGAAACGAGATAGAGACAGAAACTAAAGGTCTAACCTCAGTTTGTATAAAGAAAATTTTCTATACGTGGCGCCCCTATCGGACTTTTGGGGAAGTCTGTACTGCATCAGTGCAACAAAATAATGAATACAAGACTGTTTAAGTCACACTGCTGAGAAATTATACGAGCATCGTTATTTCATTTTCTGTACAGAGTTTCTTCTGCTTCACGTCTGCTGTGCAGCGAGCTACCTTAATTTAAGTATTAACTGTATTTTTCCTACTTGTCACTTCTTCTTCCGTGTGTATTTGCTTTTAGGAAGCTTTAATTGTCGGGTGCTATTAATAGTGTTCCATAGATTTCGTGTTTGTTTTGAATACAGTCAGAGAGAGTCCCTTTAGTCAGCCATAGTGCCAGTAGAGTCAGTGTCGTCGTAACTGCCGTCTGCTTCACGTCTGCTGTGCAGCGAGGTACCTTAATTTAAGTATTAACTGTATTTTTCTTACTTGTCACTTCTTCTTCCGTGTGTATTTGCTTTTAGGAAGCTTTAATTGTCGAGTGCTGTTAATAGTTCCATAGATTTCGTGTTTGTTTTGAATACAGTCAGAGAGAGTCCCTTTAGTCAACCATAGTGCCAGTAGTGCTAGTGTTTGTTTGCAATACAGTCCAGAGACAAGTAGTGCTATTTTCATTGTTTTCTACAAGAAGTGCCTAGCAACCACAGTTTAGTGAATAAACAGCCGCCTTTAGTGAATTAGCAGTCTAGTTAAAGGTTGATTAACTCTCTTCAGTAAATTGATTCCTTAGGATGGATAGGATGTGTGACTGCTGTGTGCGGACGCACGAGGAGCTGGCCACTGTTCGCGAACAGCTGAGCGTGTTGATGGCCGCGGTCAGCCGTCTTCAGGCTGCTACCTCGGAGTGTAGCGGCAGTGGGGAGTCTGGTGCGTCGCAAGGTACACCCCAGGTGTTACATGCTTCACCCACTGTCCCTGCTGTCGAGACATCTTCGCATGTACTGGGCGCGGTTGGGCCACCCTCTCCCCAAGGGGAGTGGCGGGTTTAGCGGCGTTCGCGGCGCACGAGCCGGAGGGTCAATGTGGAGGCTGGCCATGTGGCATCGCCCGCTCTGCCTGTGAGTGGACATGTGGCTGCTCCTTCAGCAAGGTCCGAGCAGGCACACGGGGGGAAGGGTTTATTAGTTATTGGGAGCTCCAACGTTAGGCGGGTGATGGAGACCCTTAGGGAAATAGCGGGAAGGTCGGGGAAGAAGGCCAGTGTTCACTCTGCCTGCTTGCTGGGGGGTCTCATCCGAGATGTGGAGGAGGCCCTACCGGCGGCGATAGAGAGCACTGGGTGCACCCGACTGCAAATTGTTGTTCATGTCGGCACCAATGACTCCTGCCGTCTGGGTTCAGAGGTCATCCTCAGTTCGTACAGGCGGTTGGCGGAATTGGTGAAGGCGGAAAGCCTCGCTCGCGGGGTGAAATCAGAGCTAACTATTTGTAGTATCGTTCCCAGAACCGATCGCGGTCCTCTGGTTTGGAGCCGAGTGGAAGGCTTAAACCAGAGGCTCAGACGATTCTGCGGAGATTTGGGGTGCAAATTTCTCGACCTCCGCTATCGGGTAGAGAAATGTAGGGTCCCCCTGAATAGGTCAGGCGTGCACTACACGCCGGAAGCGGCTACAAGGGTAGTGGAGTACGTGTGGAGTGCACATGGGGGTTTATTAGGTTACAGAATCCCCTCCCTAGGCCCGACATGACGCCTCCTGAGACGCAGCAAGGTAGGAGTAGGCAAAATGCAACAGGGAATGACAATATTAATGTGCTAATAGTAAACTGCAGGAGCGTCTACAGAAAGGTCCCAGAACTGCTCTCATTAATAAACGGTCACAACGCTCATATAGTACTAGGGACAGAAAGTTGGCTGAAACCAGACGTAAATAGTAATGAAATCCTAAACTCAGATTGGAATGTATACCGCAGAGACAGGCTGGACA
Organism: Schistocerca serialis cubense; assembly: GCF_023864345.2. NCBI lineage: Eukaryota > Metazoa > Arthropoda > Insecta > Orthoptera > Acrididae > Schistocerca > Schistocerca serialis. The sequence continues at coordinate 327,063,679 of NC_064641.1, read as the reverse complement.
GTGAAGGGGGAGGCGTGTTTATAGCGATAAGAAGTGCAATAGTATCGAAGGAAATTGACGGAGATCCGAAATGTGAAATGATTTGGGTGAAGGTCACGGTTAAAGCAGGCTCAGACATGGTAATTGGATGTCTCTATAGGCCCCCTGGCTCAGCAGCTGTTGTGGCTGAGCACCTGAAGGATAATTTGGAAAATATTTCGAGTAGATTTCCCCACCATGTTATAGTTCTGGGTGGAGATTTTAATTTGCCGAGTATAGAAAGGGAGACTCAGACGTTCATAACGGGTGGCAGGGACAAAGAATCCAGTGAAATTTTTTTTAAGTGCTTTATCTGAAAAGTACCTTGAGCAGTTAAACAGAGAACCGACTCGTGGCGATAACATATTAAACCTTCTGGTGACAAACAGACCCGAACTATTTGAAAAAGTTAACGCAGAACAGGGAATCAGCGATCATAAAGCGGTTACGGCATCGATGATTTCAGCCGTAAATAGGAATATTAAAAAGGGTAGGAAGATTTTTCTGTTTAGAAAAAGTGACAAAAAGCAGATTTCAGAGTACCTGTTGGCTCAACACAAAAGTTTTGTCTCAAGTACAGATAGTGTTGAGGATCAGTGGACAAAGTTCAAAACCGTCGTACTTAATGCGTTAGATGAGTATGTGCCAAGCATGATCGTAAGAGATGGAAAAGAGCCACCGTGGTACAACAACCGAGTTAGAAAACTGCTACGGAAGCAAAGGGAACTTCACAGCAAACATAAACATAGCCAAAGCCTTGCAGACAAACAAAAATTACGCGAAGCGAAATGTAGTGTGAGGAGGGCTATGCGAGAGGAGTTCAATGAATTCGAAAGTAAAGTTCTATGTACTGACTTGGCAGAAAATCCTAAGAAATTTTGGTCTTATGTCAAAGCGGTAGGTGGATCAAAACAAAATGTCCAGACACTCTGTGACCAAAATGGTACTGAAACAGAGGATGACAGACTAAAGGCCGAAATACTAAAGTATTTTTCCAAAGCCGTTTCACAGAGGAAGACTGCACTGTAGTTCCTTCTCTAGATTGTCGCACAGATATCGAAATAGACGACAGAGGGATAGAGAAACAATTAAAATCGCTCAAAAGAGGAAAGGCCTCTGGACCTGATGGGATACCAGTTCAATTTTACACAGAGTACGCGAAGGAACTTGCCCCCCTTCTTGCAGCGGTGTACCGTAGGTCTCTAGAAGAGCGTAGCGTTCCAAAGGATTGGAAAAGGGCACAGGTCATCCCCGTTTTCAAGAAGGGACGTCGAGCAGATGTGCAGAACTATAGACCTATATCTCTAACGTCGATCAGTTGTAGAATTTTGGAACACGTATTGTGTTCGAGTATAATGACTTTTCTGGAGACTAGAAATCTACACTGTAGGAATCAGCATGGGTTTCGAAAAAGACGGTAATGTGAAACCCAGCTCGCGCTATTCGTCCACGAGACTCAGAGGGCCATAGACACGGGTTCACAGGTAGATGCCGTGCTTCTTGACTTCCGCAAGGCGTTCGATACAGTTCCCCACAGTCGTTTAATGAACAAAGTAAGAGCATATGGACTATCAGACCAATTGTTTGATTGGATTGAGGAGTTCCTAGATAACAGGACGCAGCATGTCATTCTCAATGGAGAGAAGTCTTCCGAAGTAAGAGTGATTTCAGGTGTGCCGCAAGGGAGTGTCATAGGACCGTTGCTATTCACAATATACATAAATGACCTTGTGGATGACATCGGAAGTTCACTGAGGCTTTTTGCAGATGATGCTGTGGTGTATCGAGAGGTTGTAACAATGGAAAATTGTACTGAAATGCAGGAGGATCTGCAGCGAATTGACGCGTGGTGCAGGGAATGGCAATTGAATCTCAATGTAGACAAGTGTAATGTGCTGCGAATACACAGAAAGATAGATCCTTTATCATTTAGCTACAAAATAGCAGGTCAGCAACTGGAAGCAGTTAATACCATAAATTATCTGAGAGTACGCATTAGGAGTGATTTAAAATGGAATGATCATATAATGTTGATCGTCGGTAAAGCAGATGCCAGACTGAGATTCATTGGAAGAATCCTAAGGAAATGCAATCCGAAAACGAAGGAAGTAGGTTACAGTACGCTTGTTCGCCCACTGCTTGAATACTACTCAGCAGTGTGGGATCCGTACCAGATAGGGTTGATAGAAGATATAGAGAAGATCCAACGGAGAGCAGCGCGCTTCGTTACAGGATCATTTAGTAATCGCGAAAGCGTTACGGAGATGATAGATAAACTCCAGTGGAAGACTCTGCAGGAGAGACGCTCAGTAGTCGGTATGGGCTTTTGTCAAAGTTTCGAGAACATACCTTCACCGAAGAGTCAAGCAGTATATTGCTCCCTCCTACGTATATCTCGCGAAGAGACCATGAGGATAAAATCAGAGAGATTAGAGCCCACACAGAGGCATACCGACAATCCTTCTTTCCACGAACAATACGAGACTGGAATAAAAGGGAGAACCGATAGAGGTACTCAAGGTACCCTCCGCCACACACCGTCAGGTGGCTTGCGGAGTATGGATGTAGATGTAGATGTAGATGCAGATATCGAAACAGGACGTCAGTTTGTAAAAAAGACAACACACATTGCGCCACACTGGGCGCACAGGAGCATTACATGAGCCACTGTTCACAAACAACTATGGGCCAGACCAAACAAATAATCCAAAGCAAAATCTTACAACAAAACCAATTGTATCTGTCAGGGCCCACTGAGCAGTTATCAATCTTACTTCTTGTATGCTTTGTTGGTATTTGATTTGGCCAAATAATAGGAGATTTAAGATATGTTAATTTCATGAAGGTTCTCACTGACTATTTGTACCATTCACGACTCAATATTCAACATCAGCTTTGTCTGTTTATTTCTCTTGCGTGCCTTGCGCACCTCCGCTATCCGGTGGTTCAATAATTTTATTATATACTGCTTATTTCCAGATTATTTTGGTATTTAAGCTCTTTATTATTAATCTGTCTGGTACAGTCTTATGATAGTAAATTATTCTGTTTCTTTGTAGTAAGTACAATTCCAGGCGTTTCTGCAATAGATGTTTAATAAATCTGACTTAGTGTCTTCTGTCAAAACCTCCCTTTGGCTCTCTCCCTCCTACCACTGACAGCCTGACGCATATATTGAGTACCAATCATTTCATGGTGAATTTTAATCCCACTCTCGAACCTCTCTTTTATTTCCGTCATTGCTTGTTTGATGTATAGAGTGAGCAGCAGTGGGGAGGAGGGGTGAGAGTCGAGCACTTCGTTCCTGGTCTCCCAGCGCTGTTTACTTTCGGTATCTGTTTTTGGTATGGAGAACGCTCATATCCAGTGGCTGTTTGCGCAAAAAGTGGCAGTATATAGATATATATAGACACAGTCCTTTAAAACTGAATGGGAATTACAGAAGAGAGGATAAAAAATCCCAGTATGTATTACTCAATCTCTTAATCGACTGGTACTGCAAATTTACTATGAAAGGCACTACAGTACAGAAGTAATGTAAAGATTTAGGTGATAGTGAAACGGCAAAAAATTACAACGGTCGACAGACGGGACTCATTGTTCTGTACATCAAGAAGCACTTAGTGCTAAATTTACAGAGATGGAAGACGTGAAGGCACGAATAGTAGAATTTATGGAGTCGCATGCTATATTTTACTGACAGAAGCCACAGTTTTCGATGGAACTGAGCCAAGAGAATAGAGACGTCATATATTATTGCAAAATGGGTTGGTTAAGTTGAGGGTCACTCCTGCAACTATTTGTCAATTTAAAACTTGCTGATGATGAATTTATGGGATAAAAAAGGAATGCAGCAGCGAAAATTAGAACACCCGAAATGGATTGCAAGTCTTATTAAAAAACGCTCCTGCTTCTGGCGAACATGATCGTCGTGGTGTACATGGTCTGACACCAGAGTACGAGCCACCTGCTTGTCTCCCTCCTGTGCTGCAGGTGTCAAGGAGCTGTTCCCCTGGAAGACGAAGGATTCGTGCCTTCTCACTGGCATGCTGAAAAAGGTATCAGGCTTCATCAGACCATGCAACACTCTGCCATTGCGCCAACGTCCAGTGTCGATGTTCACGTGCCCATTTCAGTCGCAGTTACCGATGTCATGGCGTTAACGTTGGCACAGGTGGGTCGTCGGATGCGGAGGCACTCTGTTGGGAGTGTTTGGCGCATTTTGTGTTCAGAAACACTTGTACTGTACCCAGCATTAAAGACTGATGTTAGCTCAACAACAGTACTCCGCATGTCCTGTGTTGCCAATCTGCCCAGCCTAGGACGTCTGTTATGAGGGGCGGCCGCTCAACACCATGACTTGTGGACGTTGTTTCACCTTGGTTTCGTCACGTGTTAAGACACTCACCACAGCACTCCTCAAAAACCCAGTAAGTCGTGCAGTTTTCGAAATGCTTGTGCCGAGCCTCCGGGCCATCACAATCTGCCCTCGCTCAAAGGTAGATCGCACATCTACCCCATTCCAGAGACGGACAGCACGCTCACTGATACTACATGCACCATGTTTATGTCTGACTAGCAGTCATTCCTCGCCAGGAACAGTAGGTCTGTGGTCATTAAGTTCTGGCTGGTCAGTGCATAAAACCAAATCATGTGTAGTGTGTTCACAGTTTCCATCTCCTAACGTTCACATAGCGTGCAGTGGTGCTGGGGAAACGTTCATCCAGCCTGAGACTCGTGCCAGGGCACGTTCGAGAGCCGAATTCTTGGCCGCCCTTATCGTAGGAGGTGGATAGAACGCAGAGGGCTGTCTGTCATGGCTCAACAAAGCAGCTGTACAGCAATAATTCCGTTTGGTTCTATTGCCTGGTAGAAGTCTCCCAACAGGGCACCACTTCTGCGACTTACTTCTCCGTAAGATACTCCGATAGCCAAACAGGAGAAAAAGATCTGCAGTTTAACTTGGAGTCGGGCCACGTGTGGTTCTGGCGAAGCTTCAGATCACTGAGAGGTGAAACGTAGGTTAACGGGAGACCTAAAAATATTGGGTCGTCCCACTGAGATTCAATCCCACAGCCTTTCTTTTCCAGGTACGCGCTTTACTTCTAGTCTGCCAGGCTAGATATCAACTGTATATATCCCATGCGTTCTTTCCTGCCTATTTCTTTCCAGCCTATTTATGTTTTCGTAATGGGAGTGAAGAAGTTGAGATGCACTACTTAATTCCCAATGTAATTGGGCACCCGTATCACAGGCCATTCAGTCTGAAGATACGAGGAATCGGACTGCGCGATAAGGGGCGTGACTTGGCATTGCAGCTACGGCGTGATAAGAGCGGGCGTGACCGGTCGCGGAACAGAGCGACAATGGCTGCGGTGTGGCGCGCTTCTTTGACCGCTGCGACAGTGCTGCTGCTGCTGCTGCTGCTGCTGGAGTCGTGTGTGGGCGGCGGAGCGCCCGTGGTGCGGACTCGCCAGGGCGCCGTCAGGGGGACCGCCCAGCTGTCCAGCAGTGGGCGCCACACGCTGGCCTTCCACAACATTCCTTACGCGAAGCCACCCGTAGGGCCATTGCGGTTTAAGGTGAGTCTCCTACCGGTACGACACAGTACTGAACCTGTCAAGGAATGACACATAATTCTTTACACTTTTTAAAATAATCTATTTCTATGTTTACATTTTCTACTCCAAAACAATCTCCTACTTGAAAACAATATTTATTCTACGACAAAGCGAGGTGAAGAGCTGCTGAGGGTGGAGGCAGCGTCGTGAGATAGGAAGGGGGGACACTTTCAGCCTACATTTCAGTATTTAAGTGGGGTGCTAGGTTAATAAAAAATATTTCTTTTGCGATGATTACTCTTGGACTATGTATGCACTTACGATAACCGCCTTCATTACTTTGGTTACAAAGCAGACGACAAAAAATAAAATATAACTTATTATGTAGATTGAAGGTGGAGGGGCACAAAGAAAACGAAAGGAAATTATTAACTCAGCTGCATCGGGACTTTATGCGGAATCAGAGGCGACGGGAGAAAACGTGTGCCGGCCCGGGACACGACAGCGGGATCTCCTGCTTACTAGGCAGTTGTGTTGGCCACTGTATCACAAGACTACAGCGTTTACCGTAATTGATTGGTCTATCTCGCCACGATCCCACATAGCGCCACCTGTCCACAGTCGCGTCCCTGTCCTTCACGTTCGTTACTTCTAGAATCTCGCAAGAGGGCGAACGAAATGTACATCAGCACTGAACATTTCGATTCATTGCCCGTCGCTGTGCATCAGTTATATGAAAGCGTGGTGTCGATGTGTTCAGTTATATTTTATAGGAATTCGTGGTGTTTGTTCATTTGGACATATAAAATACTACCGATTTAATATTGTTATCATAGAAAAATTGTAACATGCACTATAAAGACTGTGTGGACATAATAATACGACAGAATTTAAATATGAATGAATTTATGAGGAAACCTGTCGTTAAGATTATGCAATATTGGCTTTTCATATCTTAATATTTAGCTGTAAAGCAGAATCTAAGAAATTCAGACGTCTTCTCCCTTAAATCTTTACACCAACGCAATTCTCACGGATAAAATGAAAGAGGAGTTGTCATGCAACCAGATGTGAACCGAACTTCTCAAAACATGATAATGTGACACCAGACAGGCCTAGCTATCTTATCACGACTAGCCTTGCCTGTGTTTCAATGGATCGTACGGAATTCACCTTCTACGGTAGCTGAGTGAGCTGACACCTTAAGCTACATCAGCATTCAGTCCGTTCTTTGATCCCCATCTCCTACCAGCGCCCCCCCCCCCCCCCCGTGAATTTTTTTAAAGGTTCCAGAATAAATGAGTAATTATGTATGAACGAGATAAAACTGTGTTAAAAAAGACAGGCTATGTGAAATTTAAAAAAAATACCATGCGTCAAATTTAAGGTGACGAGTGGTTTAAGTAGACAAAACTTGGATTGATAGATACTATACTGTGAGTAAATGCCTGAAAAAACTGGATATTGTTTTCGAGAAGAGCACTGAGATCTGAAGCCCTAGAGCCCATTTCCTCTTGTGGTAACGTCTCAAAGCTTTTGAAAAACCCTTCTCTTCCCACAAGAGAGTGTCCCCAATTCATCAATCCCATTTGGAAAGTGTTACCTCTTCTGCCAGCTCAACCGAATTCATGAGCATCATGTTCGCTTGTAGTGACATTGATGTCTTCACCGTAATCCTGGTAAGGGCCCTCACAAGATGCAGGTGAACCAAGCTTTTTAACCAGATGTTACTCCTCGAAAACTCCTCCTTCTCCTGGCTTGTTACAGACACAGCCTGGCACTCCGAGGTGTCCAAAAGAAGCAAAGAAAATATTACCCAGAAAGCTAGACTTATCTTGCATATTAGTACAGAATAGTTAAAGCAAAAGAACGATCTTCCAGAATGCAAAGATCAGGCACTACACCACGGTTGTTGAGATGAAGTACTTGCAGCTCAGAATGCCTGGTATTGAATAAAAAAGGAGAAATGGATGAGCTAGAGAAGAAAGAAAGAAAACTTTTAAGAAAAGCCTTGGACCGCAGAAGAGGAAACTAGGGTACTCGGAAGAAGAGGAAAAATGAAGACATGTTTAATCAGAAGGAGAAGATCACAGACAGTACACGCAAGACGAGGATGAAATTTTGTACGCACTAGTTCAGAATGAGTGAGTGCAGATTGACAAAGAAATTTTTGAACTACGTCACCAAACTAGGTGGCAACATACGAGGGTTGAATAAAAAGTAATGCCTCCACCTTCGTTAATTGGGTTTGGGTGCAGAAATAATCCTTAGAATGTGATCTTTAATTGCCAATATTCACTTTTCCACATAATCACGGGCTAGTTGGATACATTTCTGCCAACGAAGAACAAGTTTTCTGAAGCCGTCACAGAAGAAGTCGACACTCTGTTTCCGAAACCACAGTCTCACAGTTCTCTCAACATCTTCATCAGATGCATAATGATGTCCCCGAATATCGTCTTTCACTATCGGGAAAAGATGGAAGTCAGATGATGCTAATTCTGGACTGTATGGAGGATGCCGTACGGTGGTGATATTCAGTCTCTGAAGTTCTGCTGTGGCGGCACGTGAAGTGTGTGGTTTGGCATTGTCATGGTGCAGGAAAACATTTCCCTTTTCCTTTCGGACCCTTGCTATCCGTTGTTTCAGAGTTCGCAGCGTTGTGATGTAACGCTCTGAATTTATTGTTGTCCTTCCACGATCAAGAATGTCAACATGGATAACTCCATCTGCGTCCCAGAAAACCGTGGTCATGATTTTTCCAGCTGAAGACTGCGTCTTGAATTTCTTTTTCTGGGGCGAGTCTTTGTGTCGATATCCCATAGACCGATGTTTCGTCTCCGGATCGTAATGGTGTACCCACGTTTCGTCTCCTGTCACAATTGAATGGAGAAAGGCGTCACCCTCATTCTCGTAACGCAAAAGGAGTTCCCGGAAAATTTTAAGTCTGCGTGCTGTCATTTCAGGAATCAGCATCCGGTTTACCCATCGTGCACAGATCTTCCGATAGCCAAGCAAAGCAATAATGTGACCCACATGTTCTTGTGAAATGCCTATTGTGCTTGCAGTTTCTCTCTGAGTGTGCGACGATCGTTCTGAATCAGTCTGTCAACATTTTGCTTGTGAAACTCAGTGGCTGCTGTCACAGGACGTCCAACTCTTTGTCAGGCAGGTCAGATGTTCCCGCCTCATCATCTTTAAACTCACTCGCCCAACGGCGCACAGTACTCACATCAACACAATCACCCATAACCTGCTTTCATTCTTTGATGAAGCTCCTATGGGGGTGACACATTATGCTGTCAAGAATTCAATGACTGCACGTTGCTTAAATCGCTCTGACCGACCGTCTGCATAGGGTTCCATACTTTACACTGTAGAAACATAACCGTTCAATGCTAAGGCTTACTGTCAACTGGAGCTGTAGAATGCTGACAACTGTCGAAGAGTTACGAGGGTGGAGGCATTACTTTTCAGTCATCCCTCGTAGTAGGTTGAAGAAATGAGAAGGGACATTGAAGAAGTTGAGATCGGTCGGGAAGAGATCATTGATAATGAGGTATTTCGAATTAAGGCTGACAATTTTATGGGGTTTCAGAAAAAGGGAAGCACAAGGACCTAGATCAACTGGACAGAGGAAATGAAGGGGATCAAGTGTTTCCCTTCGTCCACAGTAGGCCAAAGTCGAAAAAAAGCTGTGAATAAATGTTGGCACAGTGTAGAAGGAGTTTTGATAGAGGGAAATGAGGGCCAGTGTTTAACTGTTGCGCTGTACAACACTGCCCACTGTTACTAATGCCCCCGCCCCCCCCCCCCCCCCCCCCTGCTTCTCGGGCGCTGACACTCTTGCCAGGTAAATAGTTTGCTTTGCACGTAATAATGATTTGTATTTAATCAGTACGGCCCGTGTAGTTTGACATCTTAGCACAAGAATTGAAGACTTCGCTATTTTGTTCATGAGCATAGGCCCGTCAGTACTTGAACACTTTATTCATATTCGATAGGTATTCTCAGAAGCTCGACATTATAACAAAGGAATGGCAGTGTTTCATGACTTCTACAGAAAGTAGGAGTAGTTTTTAAAAACTTTTAATTCACATATCTCAACATAATTTTAGTACGATTTGAGAATGAATCCTTGAGCACATCAGACGCAGCAGAATAAATTATATATGCACATCAACTATGTCCTCATAAATGTTAACTGATTTACGTACTGATGTGGTAGCGTGGCTCTTAAATATGATACATTCTAATCTGGTAACGTGTGCCAGTTGTCATAAGACGAAGACAACACTACTTTTGCAGTCATATCCGAACAACATGTATAAGTTACCATCGCATTACCCATACACTTGCCTACTGCCGATTTATGGCAAATTGGATAAGTACTATGCAGCTGTACGTCATATTCCGCAAAATATCCCTGGTTTTACGGTTTTTACAACTACATTTGTTAATCTAACAGTTTATCCTTGTTATTATTTTATCATTTTAATAAGTGTGTCTCGAGTTTATTTTAAGCGGCAAATTTAAATTACTGGTCTACTAAAAATGATACATTAGTTTTCAACGCTCTACATTTACCAAAGTTTTACACGTACAACTATGATTGATGCACAAATAGAACTGTAAACTCACCAAGTCTGTAGTATTGTGCACTCAACAAATTTGTGTGAGTGCAACTCTGGTCACATCACACACGTCCAAAATGTAGACAAGTTCATTCCGTACTTTCCGTAGGAACATCTTGTCAACAGTGTAGATAGCACAGATGCGTTCCTTGAGATTTTCTAATGTGTGATTTTTTTCTTTTTGTTTTGCTGTTGGGGGTGGGGGGTGGAGAGCGGAGGTGTTCGTAAATACGTTCCGTAATGACCCCAAAAGCCGGCCGGAGTGGACGAGCGGTTCTAGACGCTACAGTCTGGAACCGCGCGATCGCTACGGTCGCAGGTTCGAATCCTGCCTCGGTCATGGATGTGTGTGATGTCCTTAGGTTGGTTAGGTTCAAGTAGTTCTAAGATCTAGGGGACTGATGACCTCAGCGGTTAAGTCCCATAGGGCTCAGAGCCATTTACACATTTTTTTTCACCCCAAAAGGAAAAAGTCCCAAGGCGTTCAGTCATGCGGGCCTTCATCGTTCCGGTAGTGATAAAATTTAATATTGGTGCTACAATCACGGCATGTCCCGTCCTGCTGGAAGACGAAAAAGTCGTAACGAACAGTCAGTTGTGGAAGCAATCACAATTGCAACGTATCGAGGGTATAGGTATCTGTCGAGTATTCAAACAGAACAAAAACGGTCCATACAGCTACGTGTACGATATTCTGCTGAAAATCAGCTTTAATTCTCAGCTGCTTCCTATACTGTGATGCAGTACTGAATGCTTAAAAAACTGCATTTTTAATCATCAACTGTGCAAATAAACCCTTATTCTCTACCGGTTTGGGTCTCGCATTCCAGATGGAAAGGCAGTTCACCTGTCTCTTAGTTATTTCGAAAGTCCTCAGCGATAAAATAAGTGTACATGACGATGTATTAAATGCCATGACCTTCAATAGCATCAAATTGGTCTTACAGTAATATAAAACCAAATGTGGTAGTCCCTTTACATTTGGTCGTGTATTATTGTAAGATCAATTTGAAGTCGTTTAAGGTCATGATCTACAATAGATGGTCATGCATACTTATTGCAATGTTGAGGTCTTTAGAAGCAGCCTAGGGAAAGACGAATTGCTTTCCTTCCCGTAATGATGACCAGAGAAACCGAAACCAGTAGAGGATAAAGTTTTATTTCTACAGCTTATGGTTAAAAGTGCTGTTCTTTAAGTTTCTGATGGCTGTAGAAAGTCACCTAGCTAAAATATTAAAACTGAAAGTGCAGGCCATACTATTCCGGTTTAATTGATGCACAGCTGCAGACAGTACGGTTTCATGTGCAACCGCCTTCGATAAATCTTCCAAACATCATGCTGCAGTGTTTCAAGTTCATGGCATGCACGGATCGTTCATATTTTTAATCTGCGTACGAAATTTTCCTTTTTTCTACTTTATTGGATTTCGATTCCCCACCAGAGGGTGGGCGGCCAGACAGCAGCACAATACGCCGTTCTGCAGCCTACAGAAAAGTTAAAAAACAGAATTAGGAGATATGAGAACAATAAAAGCAGGCGATAAAACGGGGATTGTTAAAAACTGAAACATGGAGAAAAAGATACGAAAGAAAGTATAAAAAGAAACGGTCGGTGATGCTGATTAAAACACCTAGTAAATAGACAGGCACAATTAAAAAACAGGGCGACAGTCTGGTTTCTGTTCGCACGAGGTGAAAAAACACAACTAGCGACAGAATGGTGGCTGTTCGCAACACTGGCAGGGGACGCACAACACCGAAAACCCACTTAAAACAGCGCTATAGAGGCGACACGGCGGCCGGCGGGGGAGAGAGGACCCGGACCGATGTGGCGGAAAAGGGGGACGGGGAGGAGAAGAAAAGAAAAAAGGGGGAGCCGATGGAGGGAGGGGACATAGAAAAAGGGGGGGAGGCTCGACGGACCTGAGGAGTGGGAAAGGCAGTGGAGGGCAGAGCAAAACGACTCGGGGGAGAAATTTTCCTTCGCCCCCTCCACGGTTCAATCATTCTGACACACTTTGTCAGCCGGTGCTATTCTGTTTACAGTGACGACCAGAGTCCCCAAAATGTTGATATCAACACACAGTGGTCTGTCTGCAGGTGGTTTTTTCCATAATACCTTCTGAATGCACTCTACACTGTTGTAACTCATAAACATTTCGCACATTCCAGCACACAAAAGCCTTTCTCTTCCTTTGTCGCCATTTTTCCAAGGCTCTGCACTCGTAACGCTATCTGGTAGGCACCGCGCAAACTCGAGAGATTACGTTTCTAATTATACATCAGTCATATCTGTACATGCATTATCTTAGACACTATAGAATTCTAATAACAAGTGGATCATTTGTACTATCTGTATGATTGTGATGTTCGTGTACGGTTTCTGTTGCAATGTTTTTTCACGAAGCTGTTCTGGTAAATAACAATATCCATGTTCGAGAATGTGATGAACAGTTTGTACTTTTAAAACTACATTGAAATGTGCTACCTCAGAATGCCTCACAATATAGAGTTATGTTTGATCTCTTGTTACAGAGTCCTCAACCACCGGAAGAGTGGGAATACATCCGTGATGCCACAACTCCTGGGCCTTCGTGTTCACAGTTCTCATTAGATGGGTTGGAGGGAACCGAGGACTGTCTGTACCTCAATGTATTCACACCAGAGGTTTGTTATGCTCCGCTGTATACTTTCTGCGGGGGCAGAATGTGATAAGTCAATAGCATGTATTAATATTACGATTCTACTGCATGTCCAGTATTTATGTCAGTAAGACAAATGATTACTATGCTTTACACCTGTTTCACCACAGCTTCTCGTGTTTTGCGTTAAAGATATAAGTCGTAACGTGTAAATATTACTTAACCCATTTACTTCACTAATCTCTGTAAAAACAGGCTCATACGAAATGTGCAGTCTTTGGCAGTAAATGAATGTATATGGGTCATATGGCTCCCCAAAGCCTTCAGCGATTCGAGGGTTCTATAGGCATATTTTACACGCATATGTTACGGATAGGATAGGTCAAGAATCGATAGTCGAGCCCAGAGGACACCGAATGAGTGTTGTTGTTGTCAAATGCAATTAAGTGAACGTGAAGATTTTTTCCTGTAATGGCGTAGCGGAAGCAGGAATATCGCACCAGTGTGATGGCCTTGGCCACCTTACTGGGAGGGCATGTATCCTGCAGGGCACTACTCTACCAGTCGATGTCGAAGCCAACCTCCAGCTGCATCAATAAACTCCCTATGTTCTGCATCTCGCAGAGTTCATCCTTCTTTGGGCCAAACAGATGGAAGTGCGAGATCCGTGCTGTAGGGTTGATGAGGAACAACAGACAAGTGAACTTTAGCGAGCTCTTCTCAGGTGCTCACACTTGTGTGAGGCCTTGCCTTGTCACGGAGAAGGAAATTCGCTTGCCTTTTTGGGGCGACGAACACGCTGAAGTCGTTTCTTCAATTTCCTGACGGTAGCTCAATTTTTCTACCGAGGCGAGGTGGTCTGGTACCAAACGGTGGATTTCGTTTTGTCTTCTTGTTCGAAGCGATGAACCCATCCTTCCTGTGATGATGTTTGACCAAAAATTGTCACTGTCAGGCTCGTAATCCGCAAGAAATCACGCAGAGACGGCCCTTCGTTGGTCTCTAGTCCCCTGTTACGCCGGGAGGTACCCCGCTGGCACACACCTTTCATAGTTTTATACAACATTTTTGAGTTCCCAGTTGGTGGACGAGTGTGTCAGCACTACGAACAGAGCCTTCCAGCTGAGCAGAGAGGTGTTTGATTCCGTGTCAGCACTTCCGAACAGTGCAGGAGTCACAGCCGCGTGCGGCCGCCGGGCACGCGTGATATCCGGCAGGCTTGTGCCATCTTGTCGCGGTGGTGACAGGCGGTCCGCCCAACGATTCACCGTGCGTTTTGGTCACTGTCAGATCTCCGAAGACATCCTGGAAACGCTTCTGAATCTGTGCACTTTCCTTTACGGGCGTCATTCTGAAGGGTACGTACAGCGCCGAAACCTACCAGAACTTTATGAAATGAAGCGGGTGTATTCCGCGACGTTCCACAACAATTGCCCCATTTTCGCAGCCGAAACTGGCCGTGAAACAAAAAGAGTAGGTCCCTGATGAAACCTGTTATCCCACAGCGATCTTTAGTTGCTATATATCCTCAAGTCATTTAGCAAAATATGGGGTAACGGATTTCTCTGCCTTTAACATTCGAAATATTGATTTCTTACAGGATCTGAAAATATAACTTCAGAAGCTTTGTTTGGCATCTAAGATATCAGCAAATACAAATGTTGTGTTGATGCCATAAGCATGTGCACTACAAAAGAAGAATTTACTTAATTTCATGCTAGATTAGAATCAGAGAGTTTGTTTCAAGATGCTGCAATCGACTTTGCTCCCGTAATAGATAATCGATTACTTAAATTATATCTCAAGCAACAGTCCTAAATGAGTTGTTGTGATTGTTTTATTTTTTTAGTTACACCCTACGGAGCTCCTTCCGGTAATGGTGTGGATTCACGGTGGTGGTTTCATGCTAGGCAGCGCCACAACCTATGAATATAGATATCTTATAGACTACGACGTAGTTGTTGTCTCTATTAACTATCGTCTTGGTCCTCTAGGTAAGTACTAATATCGAAGGAGCTTTTTATAATGTCAATCAGCAACTGATTGTCGTTGAACTTAGTCGTTTATAGTAAGAAAAAAAAATAGGTAAGGGGATTAGTGCTCAATCTCCTGCAAATTTATACTAAAGTAACGAAATTCATAAATGTTCTACATCACACATTACTGGAATATGCAAATTCAGGTATCGCCAGCAAGATGCACAGCAACCGTTGTAATTAGTGTGCAGACAAAACACCACAAGTGATGTATTTTTGTACTTGTCCAACTTGTGTATCTCCTCAGACGCTAGCAGTTTGAAATATTCACTGACCTGATGGCAACACGTTGGAGGTTTCGAGCAGCACTCGCCTCCATCACCAACACAATGTGGTACGAGTTGCAGATGCAACTCAGAGGAACGGGCCATAGTATGTGCAAATGTCCATAAGGGAAAAGAGAGAGTGAAGAAAACACAAACAGCAAAACAGCGAGGAATAATGACAGAAGTGACACCAGAATCTACAGTACACAAAAATTATAATCCATGCCAATTTCCTCAATAACTTGTTCGTTTGATGGAAGAACATCTCACAAATGTCATTCAAGGTGGCTTTCGCAAAAACAGATCATGCACTGACTTAATAAGCTTTATAGACTACCTAAGAAGACAATTACCGAGAACATAAACTATTAACTATCGATTTCTCTGATTATTAGAATCCATTTGGCAAGAGTAAGAGTAGTGGAATGTATGTGCAACAGACAATGAATAGTTGTTTCTGATGCCGGTACAGAAATGGAGACATATCATGGTCTCGGACAAATGCCTGCACACCTTCGCACAGTATCTACACTGAAAAGCCAAAAAAACTGGTACACCAGCCTAATGTCGTGCAGGGCCCCCGCGAGCACGCTAAAGTGCCGCGACACGACTAATGTCTGAACTAGTGATGGAGGGAATTGACACCCTGATTTCTGCAGGGCTGTCCATAAATCCGTAAGAGTACAAGGGATGGAGAACCCTTCTCAACAGCACGCTTCAATGCATACTGGAAATGCTCAGTAACGCTCATGTCTGGGGAGTTTGGTGGCAAGTAGAAGTGTTTAAATTCAGAAGAGTGCTGGAGCCACCCTGTAGCAATCCTGGACGTGTGGGATGTCGCATTGTCCTGCTGGAGTCGCCCAAGTTCGTCGGAGTGCACAATGGCCATGAATGGATGCAGATGATCAGACAGAATGATTACGTATGTGTCACCTGTCAGAGTCGTATCTAGATGTCTCAGGGTTCCATATCACTCCTACTGCACGCGCCTTACGCTATTACAGAGGGTCTACCAGCTGATAAGCAGGGTCCACGAATTCATGAGGTTGTCTTAATACCCGTATACGTACATCTGCTCGATACAATCTGAAACGACCAGTTACCTTGTTTCCAGTCATCAACAGTCGAGTGTCGGTGTTGGTGAGCCCAGACGAGGCGTTAAGCTTTGTGTTGTGCAGTCATCAAGGGTTCACGGGTGGGCTTTAGGCTCAGGAAGCCCATATCGATGATGTTTCGTCGAATGGACCCTTGTTGGTGGCCCAGCATTGAAATCTGAAGTAATTTGCGTGAGGGTTGCACTTCTGTCACGTTGAACGATTCTCTTCAGTTGTCGTTGGTCCCGTTCTTGCAGGATCTTTTTTCCGGCACCAGCAGTGTAGGAGATTTGAGATTTTACCAGATTCCTAATATTCACGGTACACGCGTGAAATGTTCGTACGGGAAAATCCCCAGTTCATCGCTACGTAGGAGATGTGTTCCATCTCTCGTGCACCGACCTACACCACGTTCAGACTCCCTTAAATCTTGATAATCTGTCATTGTAGCAGCAGTAACCGATCTAATAACTGAGCCAGACACTTGTTGCCTTATATAAGCGTTGCCGACCGCAGCGCCGTATTCTGCCTGTTTACATATCCCTGTATTTGGATACGCATGCTTATACCAGTTTCTTTGCCGCTTCAGTGTATAATTTCATTATTGTGAACTTTATTCATGTATGGCAGACGCGCTACGGTCGCAGGTTCGAATCCTACCTCGGGCATTGATGTGTGTGATGTCCTTAGTTTAGTTAGGTTTAAGTAGTTGTAAGTTATAGGGAACTGATGATCTCAGATGTTAAGTCACATAGTGCTAAAAAAAATATAAAAAGAAAAAAATATGGCAGACGATACTACACACATTGTTTAAAGTTAATTGCATTATATTACGGATTATGCTTTCTGGACACGGGGAAATGACTTTCTTTAAAAAAATTTCAGTGCCTGATCTTTGAGAGGTTCATGTGCTGAATAGACAACAGGAATTTGGTCTGAATATCTCTATAAGAATCACTAGCTTTTGACATTTAAAGGAAGTTAGCCGCATTGTGCTAAGATAGTTTATTATAAACAGGTAATGTAATCGCATAGATCTTGGGTGTAACGTGCCGTACACACCGAATGCCGACATCAATGGAAAACTCCTAACATTTCAGACGCTGTGATACCTATGCAAAGAACAAACGGGAAAGAATACTTAAATTTACGATATAATGACAGTAACAGCTGTGGTGTGCGTGTAAGAACGTAAAACACATGCGAAACAGTTGGTGAGTAGTATTAGAGAAAGTAGTGGTAGCATATACCGCGAAATAAAAATATCGAAAAAGTTTGCAGACATTTTATATGAATGAGGAATTTTTTTAAGTATAGGGCAAGAGAGAGAAACTCGCAGCAGTAATGGTGCCAGAATACGAAAGACGTCTCTCGACTATAAGGCAGAATAAGGAAGACTGAGGAATTTAATTGGAGTTTTAAGTAATTTATAGACAATCTACATGAATATTTTTTTGAAGCTCAGCTGTAGCTCTCCTGTGGGTAGAATAACCCAGTAGTGATGTAGTGATGCAGAAACTGAGTTTGAAAACTTCTGTGGGTAATATTGGAAGCTGAGCTGCATGAACGGGATTTGGTAGACATGATACTTCCTGGCAGTTAAAACGGTGTGTCGACTATGACTACAACTCAGGACTGCTGCCTTTCGCGGGCAAGTGCTCTACCGACTGACCTACACAAGGGCGATTCACGACGCATCTTCACGGCACACAGTGTTAATCTGCCACTCCGCAGTAGAGTGAAAAATTCGTTCTGGAGGTTAACCCCCAGGCTCTGACTAAGCCATATCTCCGTAATATCTTTTCTTCCAGGATTGCTAGCCTTCCAGATTTCATAGGAGAATTTCTGCGACGAATGAAAGGTAGGACATGAGGTACTGGCTGAAATAAAGCTGTGAGGACGGGTCGTAAGTCGTGGTTATCCAAACTTAGCATAACGACCACATTCGGGAGTGTGCCACCTTGCTTTTGTAGCATTTCGTCGTAGCGCATGCTCCGCTGTATGCAATCCTAGGTTATTGTAACGTACTTTACCGGACGAGGTTGGTACATATCTTCTGCGAGTGCATTCATCAGGTATGAGATTTTATTGGCTCCTGACGTATTCGGATTCACCGCATGGCATACGTTTACATCTACATAACGCTAAAGCATTCAGTATGTTAGACCGTGTCGTTTCCCCAAGATTTTGAACCCTTTTCTCTACTTGTTGTTCCGCTAAGTGGATTTGCTGCAAATGTTTTATTGAGTTTGGCCTGCGATTTGTCTCAGCTATCGAGTCTCTTCTCGTTGTTCTCGAACCACTATTTCCTCCACTGTGCCGTCCAAGTAAAAGTACGTATTTACCCAAACGTTATGTCATCCCACCTATTGTATTTGATAACTTTTTCGAATTCTTTGGGCCAGTTCGCAGGGTCCTGACCAATGTCTTCTACACTGATGGATGCCTGATATAAAGCTGACTTAAAGCTGTTTTGGAATTTCTACATCTAAGTCTACAGGACTACCCTGCAGTTCACAATTAGGTGCCTGGCAGAGGGTTCCATGAACATGCTGATCCGGGGAACAATGTACCTATAGTATTCGAGTTCCTGTCCGTGTAGGCGACGGCTTTTAGTTTGTCTAATTGAAGCCACTGTGATGCAGATGGTTTTAACTTTTTAACTTCCTTGGGTCTCCACCAAAAATATCACGTCTTGGAAATCTTTAATGTGGGTGTCGTTTGGCCATCCACTGCAAGTGTCTCTGTTTGACGTCACTTAGACGAGTTGTGCACCGATGAAGATGAGATCAAATAATTGGAACAACAAAAGGACGTAACCCCTGAGCGAAGGAAATCCCGACCGGGCTGGAAATCTAACCCAAAAGCCTACGTTCAAGAATCTGCAACGCTATCCAATAAACCACGAAGTATCGGGTCATAATTACAATCGAGTCCAAATCCGATAGGAGAATCGTCACTGAAGTACCATACTAAATTAGGAGAGGGCCTCAGACACGATCAAACGATTCGGCTCGTATCTAGTAAGTGGCTTGTGCACGACCTGGTATGAAAGACCGTAAGATATTTTGGCTCATCGCCCTCTGGTTATGAGAAAGCACCTGTAAGCTTCATAACGTGCAATTGCAGGGATCGATAGACAAATGAAAACTGAACATTTTATATCGTTTCTTATGGGGTCCTTAAACCCAAATATTCCGAGAAATCGGGGAATGAAACGTTTACGAATGCCGCTTATGAGCCGATAAGATAAATGCTGTTCAATGTTTCTTTCGTTTGTGTTTTTTCCTGCGTTGAAATTAGTAAGAATGCGAAAGTTAATAAGGAATAATAACGAGGTAGCCAAACAATTTTTTCAAACTACTTGGTTTAGTAAGGAATTAAAAACTTAAGCCTAATTCTAAGAAACCAGTTCCATGTAAGAATTCTGCGAGACGATCATTCGTCGCACGTTGTCGCATAAAGAAGGAAAACGAACCCTTAACACAGTTGGTAGCACGCATTAAATAACGCACTCCGCACACGGATCAATATTCCATCACAACATGTGCAAAATTGTTACCTAAGTTTTTCCTCTGCTTATAAGAGACTAATGATTAATTTTGTCTTAGTTTTTCGAAAAAGGTTAGTGGCTTAAGCGACTCAAAAATATTTACGTCAGTTGTTAGAAGTACGGGAAACTGATAGAGTCGATGTATAAAATGCATTCTGAAAACATTCTAAAACCATACGTTGCTGGTAACAGTATTTGTATGCCGTTGGATTCATGGGGTGGACAATCTAATAGAGTCATGCAGGACAGCAAGTTTCTGTATGACGGTCAGCCGACTTGTACAGTAGAAATAATTTCATCAAATTGCACACCTGTGCGCCAGCTCTGTGACGTTTACTTTCATCGTCAATTCAAAAAAAAAAAAAATTATTTCAAAGCTTACGACTTGAAATCCGCGTCTGGAAACCCAACAGGAAATGTACGTCCGCGCCGATGCAGCATAATTCATTACCAACTTTTAGCACCGATTTTTCAGGTGATATTATCTTATGCGTGGTATGCAACAAAATTAATTCCCGAAAAAAGTATTTTTAAATGTGAACCTAGTCTGTTTTCAGCCGGGTCTTCGGAAAGAACGATGTAGTTGCACAAAAATTGCATTCTTTAGGTGTTCTTGGTGCCGTCAATTTGCTTCAGTATTTGTGTGACAGGTCCGTCTAGTTCTTCGAAGGTAAAGGAAGACGTAAAACAAAGTCAGGAAATAACCATTGTCAAGTGACCAGGATTAAATTTTTAGTTCTTTACTAATCGTAGTCGTTTGAGAAATTTATTTCTTTGACTTATTAGTATTCCTTACTGATTTACATACTTTATTAACCCTCTTGTTCTTGCTGATTTCGGAACTGTGAAAACTTGCAAATAAAAAAAATGTCTAGTACATTTGGCAACCGAATGCGGATTCTCTGCTTTCCAGCCAGATGACTTGACAGATTAGCAATTGGCGCTTGTTTTGAGGAGCGTTTGCCTTATGGCTATGTAAGTGAAAACCGAAAAAGTTTCTTTCCTCAATTTCTAGGAAAATATGAGTTTGCAGACCACAAATATGTAGGAAAATATGCGTTTGCAGATCACAAATGCGCTGATGAAAAACGTGCAGTTAACAATGACCTATCGATCCCATCAATTTTGAGTCGACGGAATTTAATAAATTTTCGGGGTGGTTTTCTCAAAAACAATGGGGTGTTGAGCAAAATACGAGTATCGTAGTCTTTCATTTTAATTTATACTCAAGCGATGTGCCAAATATCAAGTGGCGCCTGATTATCATCTGCAAATTTGCTAATTGCACTACAATTTCTCTTCGAATGCGAGCCGGAAACCACACCAAATTTACGCCATTTCTCTTATAATGCGTGCTGGTATGCGAATAAAACGGATGAAAATATGTTTTGTAGCAGTCTCTCCGCAATAACTAAAAACCAGTGCTGAGTGCTGAAAAGATGTTCCTGCACTACAATCAACTCAGAAAATAGGGACACCGCTGTCTTCTGCTCCGCATGCTCTGCTGTGACGTCATCCTTCGCGGCCCCTATGGGTGCTGCGTTGCTCACAGCCCCAGGTCAGTATTGCCTTGTGCAAGCGTAGAGTATGAGGGAGTCTCGAGGAACAGCTGGTGTGAAGGCACTATGGCTGAATGGTCTACCGCACAGACACGATTCGTTGGCTTAGGTTCGATTACCACTGCTAGCAATAGTTCCTTTTCCATTTATTTTATCCCTCATAATTTTAAATGATTAATTACAAAGTTTAAATACATTTGAACAGTTTATTTTATGTACTCAAAATTAATATATTTAATTTAGTTACGGATACTATGCTTGTAAGTCAAAACGTTGTGTCATACTGCAGAACATTCGAAAATTTTTGGCCTGAGCTACCATAACAGGTATGAGCACAATTGGTTAGCCGTGTCTGAGGCCTTTGCCTTGTAAGCACTGAAAGCACGTTTATCTACTGAAGGCACAACAGAACTGAGCTCCTGGATGGGGACTGCTACTACTGTTGTTGTGGTCTTCAGTCCAGAGACTGGTTTGATGCAGCTTTCCATGCTACTCTATCCTGTGCAAGCTTCTTCATCTCGCAGTACCTACTGCAACATCCATCCTTCTGAGTCTGATTGGCGTATTCATCTCTTGGTCTCCCTCTACGATTTTTACCCTCCACGCTGCGCTCCGATACTAAATTTGTGAACCCTTGATGCCTCAGAACATATCCCACCAACCAAATCTTTTCTTCCCACTTCTGTTCAGTACCTACTCGTTAGTTATGTGATCTACCCACCTAACCTTCAGCAGTCTTCTGTAGCGCAACATTTCGAAAGCTTCTATTCTCTTCTTGTCCACACTTTTTATCGTCCATGTTTCACTTCCATACATGGCTACACTCCATACAAATACTTTCAGAAATGACTTCCTGACACCTAAATCTATACCCGATGTCAACAAACTTCTCTTCTTCAGAAACGCTTTCTTTGCCATTGCCAGTTTACATTCTGTATCCTCTCTACTTCGACCATCATCAGTTATTTTGTCCCCCAAATTGCAAAAGTCATACTACTTTAAGTGTCTCATTTCCTAATCTAATGCCCTCAGAATCACCTGATTCAATTCGACTACATTTTGTTAATGTTCATCTTATATCCTCCTTTCAAGACACTTCCATTCCATTCAGCTGCTCTTCCTCGTCCTTTGCTGTCTCTGACTGAATTACAATGTCATCGGCAAACCTCGAAGTTTTTCTTTCTTCTCCATGTATTTTAATTCCTACTCCAATTTTTTTCTTTTTTTTCCTTTACTGCTTGCTCAATGTACAGATTGAAAAACATCTGGGATAGGATACAACCCTCTCTGACTCCCTTCCCAAACTCTGTTTCCCTTTCATGCCCCTCGACTCTTGTAACTGCCATCTGGTTTCTGTATAAATTGTAAATAGACTTCCACTCCCTGTGTTCGACCCCTGTCACCTTTAGAGTCGAAAGAGTGTATGCCAGTCAACATTGTCAAAAGCTTTCTCCAAGTCTAGAAATGCCAGAAACGAAGATTTGCATTTCCTTAATCTATCTTCTAAGATAAGTCGGAAGGTCAGTATTCCAATATTTCTACGGAATCCAAACTGATCTTCCCTGAGATCGGCTTCTACCAGTTTTTCCATTCCTCTCCGCGTAGTATTTTGCAGCTGTGACTTATTAAACTGATAGTTCGGTAATTTTCACACCTCTCGACTCCTGCTTCCTTTGGGATTGGAATTATTATATTGTTCTTTAAGTCTGAGAGTATTTCGCCTGACTCATACATCTTGCTCGCGAGGTGGTAGAGTTTTGTTAGGCCTCGTTTCGCCTTATGTCTTCAGTGCTCTGTCAAACTCTTCACGCGGTATCATGTCTCCCATTTCATCTTCATCCACGTCCACTTCCATTTATATAATACTGTACTCAAGTACATTGCCGTTGTATAGACCCTCTACATACTCCTTCCACCGTTCTGCTTTCCTTTCTTTGCTTACAACTGGTTTTCCATGAGCCCTTGATATTCACACAAGTGGTTCTGTTTCCTTCGAAGGCGTCTTTAATTTTCCTGTAAGCATTATCTTCTCTTTCCTTCGAAGATGTCTTTAATTTTCCTGTAAGCATTATCTATCTGAACCCCAAATGCCTCTACATCCTTACATTTGTCCTCTAGCCATTCCTGCTTAGACATTTTGCTGTCTGACTCATTTTTGAGACATTTATATTCCTTTTTGCCTGCTTCATTTACTGCATTTTTATACTTTCTCCTTTTATCAGTTAAATTCAATATCTGTTCTGTTACCCAAGGATTTCTACTAGACCTCGTCTGTTTACCTACTTGATACTTTGCTGCCTTCACTGTTTCATCTCTCAAAGCTACCCATTCCTCTTCTACTACATTTCTTTTCCCCGTTCTTGTCAATCGTTCTATAATGCTCTCTCTGAAACTCTGTACAACATTTGGTTCTTTCCGTTTTTCCCAGGTGCACCTCCTTAAATTCCCACCTTTTTGCTGTTTCTTCAGTTCAAATCTACATGTCACAACCAATGGATTGTGGTCAGAGTCAACATCCGCCCCTGGAAATGTCTTACAATTTAAAACCTGGTTCCTAAATCACTGTCTTATCATTATATAATCTATATGAAACCTTCCAGTGTCTCCAGGCCTCTCCCACGTAAAGAGCCTTCTTTCATGATTCTTGAACCACGTGCTAGGATTAAGTTATGCTCTGTGCAAAACTCTACCAGGCTGCTTCCTCTTTCACTCCTTAACCCCATTGCATATTCACCTGCTATTTATCCTTCTCTTTCCTTTCCTACTATCGAATTCCAGTCCCCCATGACTATTAAATTTTCGTCGCTCTTCACTATCTGAATAATTTCTTTTATCTCATCATACCTTTCTTCAATATCTTCGTCATCTGCGGAGCTATTTGGCATATAAACTTGTACTACTGTGGCAGGCGTGGGCCTCGTGTCTATCTGGGCTACAATTAAGCGTTCACTACGCTGTTCATAGTAGCTTACCCGTGCTCCTATTCTTTTAATTCATTATTAAACCTACTCCTGCATTACCCTATTTGATTTTGTATTTATAGCCCTGTATTCAGTTGAGCAGAAGTCCTTTTCCTCCTGCCACCGAACTTCACTAATTCGCACTACATCTAAATGTAACCTACCCATTTCTCTTTTTAAATTTTCTGACCTACCTACCCGATTAAGGGATTTGACATTCCACGCTCCGATCCGTAGAACGCCAGTTTTGTTTCTCCGCATAATGACACCCTCCTGAGTAGTACTCGCTCGGAGATCCGAATGGGGGACTATTTTACCTCCGGATTATTTTACGCAAGAGGACGCCATCCTCATTTAACCATACAGCAAAGCTGGATGCCCTCGGGAAAAATTACGGCTGTAGTTTCCCCTTGCTGTCAGACTGCTACTGTTTATACACAAATCGAATATCCCTGAATACATAAACATTACAGAAATAACGTATTTCTAGAACGTTCGATAAATCGATGGCGGTTGGATTTGAAGTGGTGACCTACAGTACGCCAGACGCCACTTATGTTAAACGTTACGGCACACTGCTCTGCATGCAGCAGAACTTGTGGAAGTTTTATAAGCTTGTTAACTCTCCTAGATGTTTCCGACACAAGTGGAGGCATTCGTGACTGTTTCATTCAGCTCTTACAAACAACGAGTACTATGTGATTCAGCTGTAACCTCATGCTTTGTGAACAGAATTCGAAAGCTCTAGCTTACGTTATTCTTGAAACTTTTCGCGACCGCTTCAGATAAATGTTCTCTAATTGAATGGCAATGCGTCCGGACTCGGCTATTGCGGTAAAAACACCGCCGAGTGATGCACTCGTACCTCACTCTGTTGTTGTATGCACCAAGATGAAAGGACCATGTTTCTAACAGGAAACGTATTTTCTCTTCGCCCAACGTTGTACTGCAATGGGGAGTCAAGGAAAACCTTAAAAGTGGAATTAAAACTCGACATCTCTCGCCATTGTTTATAAATTGGCAGGACTGTAACCAGTGATGTGAGAAATTCCCTTACAGGAAACAGAATACTACAGATAAGCTAAACGCTGCCACAGCACTAATTCAAAATTGCTGTCCCGCTTGCGACATGCACCAAGGAGGAGCAGCAGCATCCTATCATACGTTTTCTGAGCAGTGAAGGTACAAAATCTGTCAAAAGCCATCAGTGAATGAATTCCAGCACAGTGTTGCATGTCTGCAGCAGTGTATGAGTAGAGTAGAAAGTTCGGAAATGCCGTGACTTCTGTGACAGAAGCACAACGCATGGGTCACCCACACCTCGTTTTGACAACAGAGACCACTGCAATAACTGAAGGGATTGTGATGGAAAATCGCCATGTCATGGTTGGTGAAACAGCCTCAAATCTGAAACTTTGTTATGGTTCAGTATATCATATCATTCATCAAGTGCATAAGTTCCGCAAAGTGTCTGCAAGGTGGGTGCAACGGCACCTCATTCCGGAACTGAAAGAGGGACGCGTTGACGTCTGTGAAAGACTTTTGCGGCGCTTTGAAGCAGAAGATTTGTTACAGGAGACGAAACCTAAGTATACAGCCAGCAACCTGAAACAAAGAGGGCAAGCAAGAAATGACTCCATTCATTAACAAAAGGCAAGAACTTCTGGCTGCAGTCATTTGCAAGAACAGTTTTGCTGACTCTTTTTAGGGATGAACGAGGCTTTGTCTTTGAAACTAAATACTTAGGGGAAACATCATCAACAGTGCGTCATATTTCAATAAGTTAAAAATCAGCTTCGACCTACAATAAGATCAAGTTAACTTAGACTTCTGGGCGTAAGTGTCAGTTTGCAAGATGAAAGTGCTCGGCCTCATACTGCCCAAGCAGCATTTGCAACCATAGACGACCTGCACTTTGATACTCTTCTACATCCATCATACTTACTATACCCCGTACCCAAAGACCACTCAAAGAAGCGATGGTAGGAAAGAAATCTCGTTGTAATAAAGAGGTTCGACAGTCGGTACATTGAGTGCTTGCACAGAAGACCAAAAGAAATTTATTATAGAGGAATCAATACACTACCTGCGCACTTGAGAAAGTGTTGAATGACAAGGAGACTATGTCGGAAAATGATACTCTTGTTTTCCACTTTCGTTCAACAGAAATATTTCTGGTTTTCATTTGATTTCCCCTCGCATTTTAGTGACTGTAACTGTATGATAACATCTAGTGCAACGAGAGGTACTTAGGAAGAGTTATTTCAAATATGCAAATCTACACCCTTGCTTACATTTAGCTAAACAGCTTTTGTGGGAACAATAAATAGTCAGAAAGCTTGATGCAACGACAGAGCCTCCCATGAGAGCTCAACTTGGCGATGTTTACGCCGCAATGTTCTGGGATATTCTCGATATTATAGCGAAAAGTTTCAACGCTAACTTTAACAAACGGCGTATGATTGTAATCGTCCTTTAGAAAGTTTTCATATTCCATTGAAAAGTATATCGTTCTATTAAAGAAATGGTTTTCAGTGTTTCGGCTGACGTAGGAACTCGAATGAAGAACAACTGCCAACATGAGTAACTTAGAAGTAGGTAGCCTCGATGTTGCGAAGCAGCTTAAACACTTAACAAAGGAAAGGCTTACGGTCCAGATTGTATACCAGTCAGATTCCTTTCAGAGTATGCTGATACAATAGGTCGATACTTAATAATTATACTCGTATACAACAGGCCACTCGCAAGATCAGCGCCCAAACACGGGACAGTTGAACAAGTCACATCAGCACCCTAGAAAGTAAATAGGAATAATCCGCGGAATTAGTGACCCATGTTACTATCGTTGATCTGCTATAGGATTTTGGAATATATGCTGTGCTCGAAAAATTACGAATCACCTCGAAAAAAAAGGATTTTTTGGCAAATAGCCAACAGGGATTCAGAAAGTATTAAATCTTTATTCTCAGAGGTAATGAGTGATACCGACAGGGGACGTCAAATAAATTCCATATTTTTAGATATCCAGAAGGCTTTTGACAAAGTTCCACTCAAGCGACCTCTAATCAAATTGCATGCCTATGAAGTACCGTATCGGTTGTGTGACTGGTTTCGTAATTTCCTGTCAGAAAGGTCACGGTTCGTAATAACTGACGGAAAGTCATCGAGTAAAACAGATTGCTCTAAGGCAGTGTTGTAAGTCTGCTGTTGTTCCTGATATACACAAAAGACTTAAGAGACAGTCTGATAAGCCTTCTTATTGTTCGCAGGTATCAGATGATCAAAACGAAATGGAAAATGATTTAGACAGGATATCTGTATGGTCCAAAAAGTGGCAATTGGCTCTAAATCGCATGAGTACTAAAAAGAATACGCTAAATTTCAGTTATACCATAAATCACACAAACCTAAAGGCTGTAAACTCAACTAAAATGCTTAGGTATTAAAATTACGAATAACTTAAACTGGAAAGAGCACACAAATAATGTTGTGGGTAAGACAAACCAATGTGTGTGATTTACTGTCAAAACACTTAGAAGACGTAATAGGTTTACTAAACAGATTTCTTACGCTACGCTTACGCTTGTCCTCACTATTTTGGAGTTGTGCTGGGTGATGTGGGGTCATCATCAGAGAGAATTGATGGAGGGCAACGAAATAGTTGAAAGAACAGCAGCCCATTTTGTATTATCGGGAAATAAGGAAGTCAGTCCTACGAATATGATACGCGAATAGGGGTGGCAGCCATTAAAACATAGGCGCTTTCCGTTGCGGCAGGACCTTCTCATGAAATTTCAGGTACCATCTCTCCCCTTACAGTGTGCAAATATTTTGTTGGCATCCACCTACATAGGGAGAAATGATCATCAAAATAAAAGAAAGGTTTGCACGGTGTGGCGGTTTATGCGTGTCATCAACATGGACAAATGCAATGAATATGGACGATATGATACTCTATGGTATTCATTGGTTTGAATTCACTCTTTTATTTAGCAGTTGCATTGATTTGATTTTGTAAATGATACTGACAATATTATACACATGTATAATACATTATTCATACTACAACTTCTCCCGGCTAATTACTTTGTTCAAATTCCACAAGAATTCCACCTGACGTAGTGTAATAATGTTGACTGTAAGTTGTGTTCATATCACTAAAATTACATATCGTACATCATAGCTCTTATAATTTTTGTCTTCGATGGATTTGATTATTCTTTGCAAATTGATCATGAAAAGGAACCACAGAATACCACCCGCACACAATACTGACGTAGGCTACCAGAAATATTTTTCTCCGTGATTCGTGCGTACTTTAATTTTGGTATCATACATCAGCAATGAAATCTTGTTCAACAATAAATACCATCAGCACTGTTATTAGAAAATTCAGTCTGATTAGATTAATTTTTTCTTTTATAAATAGAGTTCAGTACCACCGGTGCACATTAATTTCTTACACATCGGAATATTGTTTGCAGTTTCAAGTAATTTAAATTTGCCGCTGTGATAGAAGTTAAGATGGCGGCCAACAAAAGATAGAGGATTTCTTTTTTAATTAAGATTTTCCTTTGCTCAATAAATAATTAATCATTTAAATTGATGCCACCAATAAAAAATGTTAAATTGTTTTGCAAATTAGTTTAACACAAACCTATGCTATTTTCAACTAGAAGTACAGCCGGCCGGAGTGGCCGAGAGGTTCTAGGCGCTTCAGTCTGGAACCGCACGACCGCTACGGTCCCAGGTTCGAATCCTGCCACGGGCATGAATGTGTGTGATGTCCTTAGGTTAGTTAGGTTTAAGTAGCTCTAAGTTCTAGGGGACTGATGAGCTCAGATGTTAAGTCCCATAGTGCTCAGAGCCATTTTTGAACTAGAAGTACAGACGAAGTTGCTATATAATCGCAACCAACAATGACTGCGCTTCTTGCAGCTATGATAAAACAATTCATACAAAATTAAAGTTAAAAGAAGAAGTGAATTTTCAATAATTAATCTTAAATAGTTTTAACGCATTTAGCTCTATTTGTTTTTTACCAGCAAATGAACATAAAAGTACAATAATTTTACATTAAATGTTTTTCATTCAACAGACCTCAAATCTATTCGCGTCTTGCGTCGGCGACGAACATCAGAAGAAGACGACAAAAGGGTACAAAACAAAAGAATGACATAAATTAACAAAGAATGTGAGACAAATATTGTCTCTGTTTTACATAATTATCATCTTTTTAAGAAATAATTACATAATTGAATGAATATTATTGAGTTACGTAATTTTCCACACGTTCGTATTCCACTCGTAATAAAAAAATATATATGTATCGTGGATGTTATAACGGAAAGATTTGTGTGTTCGTCTTTCCTGAGCGCTGTTCGACAGTGGAACGGTGGAGAAGTAGCCCAAAGGTGGTTCGATGAACCCTTTGCCAGACACTTAACTGTGAATTGCAGAGCAATAATGAAGGTGTCGATTTAGATGAGAGGATTAAATACAAAAAAAAAATGCGTCCTTTTTGGCGCGCTATCGTTTGCCGAAACTGGTGTTCTGTTATTCTCTTCGTTCTATTAACAAAAGAGACGTAACGTACTGTGCGACCAACCCCAGATATGAGATTAGGTACATGACATTACTACAATTCTACATCTTTATTTATTCACTACAAATGTACTTTGTTGTTTCAGGCTTCCTGAGTACAGGCGATGAGGCTTCTCCTGGAAATTATGGCTTGAAAGACCAGGTAGCAGCGCTTAGGTGGGTTAAAGAGAACATTGAAGCGTTCGGTGGCGATCCTGGGAGCGTCACCATCTTTGGGGAGAGTGCTGGTGGTGCGAGTACTCACTACCTCATGCTGTCTCCGCTGGCCAAAGGTATGTTAGGCCCAGCATCTTTCTGCCTGTCTACTACGGGAGGCATACAGGACTGTGCGATATGTAAAGTGACCCACAACTTTAAGCAAAATTAATCTGGTGATGCGTAGCGCTGTATGACGATCCTGCCTTGGAGGCGGTTGAGTGGGAGTTGTGTCTCAGAGCTGGATAGTGACAGATGGTGACGCAAGACTGGACGCGCACGTAGTTTATGTATCAGCCGATAGAGGACAATATTGGATAGGGGGACTGTGATTTTAGTTTCGATTGTGCCCACTAGAGTGCACTAAAGTAATAGAATGTTTTTCATGAACTGTTCTAGTATTTTCATAGAGTGTTATTATGTCTTTTTGTGAATGTAAAATGTTATAAATGTGTTTTAGCAGTATGAATGATGCGTGAGTGTCGTTTAAGGTTAACATGAAGGTAATTGTTTAACGAGTTATGTAGTAGGATTTAGTGTGGGAACATTTCGAAGAAGTATGGATATGGACAAAGGGGATTTTTGTAGAATAGATTTGTAAAGTAAGTTTATGGCAAAGGGAAAGTTAATTCAGGTATAAATAACAATAGTAAATAACTTTATGCATAAACAAAACTTCAGCATAGTAGATAATTACGTCGGTAAAAAGTGCAGTCGTTAGGTTTACTATTTTGCAATTGGTTATTGATGAAAACAGCGGACTGACGCGAGAGAGTTGTTTTGCTATTGGCTGTTGAGTAAACTGACCAATGGTAAAGCAATATTCTTCGCGCGCCTTTCTCTGCTGGTAGAGAAGACTGAGAGTATTCTAAAGGAAGAGTGGAAGCCTAGCCATGAAACAGATCGGACGTGTGTAGTAGTAGTTCCGATCGAAGTGATAAGTTGCCGGATCTAGCAGTGTTTCATACCTCAAAAGTTTTGGAAAGTGACGGCATAATTATTGCGACGGATGTGTAGAAATTTCGGAATTTTTAAGTGAATTTTTTGACGAGAAAAGACATTTTTCCGAGTGGCGTATTGAGCAGGTTGTGGCTAAAAAATTGTGACTGCATTTGGTACCGACAGACTTAATATTTGGCGAGCATTATCAATCAGTATTTTTGTAGTTATAACGTTTTCGGGAAATGCAACACCATAAACTTGCTAACGTGAGTGAAAGGGATTGTGAGTGACTGTGCTAAGACTAGCACGGGCTTGGCCGCGATACTTTTTCACCTAAGTTTCAGAATATATTAATTAAGGACAGAATTTCCAACCTTTCATTTCATGTGAAAACGTTCTCCCGAAACGTAGATTAGTGACTTTAATTGCAACCTGGTTCACATCGAAGTACAATAGGTTTCGCTCGGCTTCTCTACTGATGATCTGCTGAGACAATGTTCACAGGTAGGTGCAGGTTCGTCGTAAATGGACGGAAAGAACCGCGCCGCCGCACTGGCAGCTTTGAGCTGTACGAAGTAAGACGTGTACATTGCACTCTGATACATACTTCAAGAAATGTAATCTAATATAACCTGGAGCATACTGATATGATGTTATCTTGACAAAGCTGTAAGAGGTATGACTTCAAGAATGGCGTTATTATCGAACTTCACTGGCGGAATCCTTTTAATACACTCTCTCCACAGTGTTTCTCGATGTCTTACTGAGGGATATTGAGCCAAATTCTGTCCGATTGGAGCATTAGATCGTCGAAATGCCGAGATGGTTGGAGTGCCCTGGCCAAAATGCTCCTAACGCTCTCGACTTGGGGAGATCTGACGATCTTTCTGGACGATGTAGGGTTTTGTAAGTACAAACAAAAATAGTGGAAACTGTCGCCGCGTACGGGCGGGGATTGTCTAGACGAAATGTAAAACCCTGGATGAAGGACAACAAAATGGGGCGCAAAATATCGTCGTACCGCGGTCTGTAAGGGTGCCGAGTATGACAGTCAGAGAGGACACGTTATGAAAAGAATTGGCTCCTCAGACCGTCACCCCTGGCTGCCGGTCCGTATCGCTGGCGACACTCAGGTTGGTTCCCACCGCTACCTGCGAGGATTCCCTCACACTCCTTCACTGGTTATCGGGACTCAGTTCCAATCATCACTGGAGACAATTCTACTCAAGTCAATGAGGTTCCAGGCCGAAGATGTGTCAAGAGGGGCCCCGCACACCAGTGGGATAACAACCTGACAGTCGCACTCCACACGGCGTGATGGCCTGGGATGCCGTTTCTTTTCGTAGCAGAAGCCTTTTAGTTGTCACCCCCGGTACCCTTACAGCACAGCGGTATTTCGATGATATTCTACGCACCGTTTTTTTGCCCTTCTTTGGAAGCCATCCTGGGCTTACATTTAAGCAAGATAATTCCCAGCCGCACATAGCAAGCGTTTCTACTGCTTGTTTTCCTGCTCGCCAAGCCCTACCTTTGCTAGCAAGGACCTTGTTGAGAATGTTTGGAGGACCCTCAAGCCAGCTCGGAATTTTGATGATCAAACGTGCTAATTGGAGAGAATTTGGCACGAGGACAGGGCAGAAGGACATACAACAACTCTACCAATCAATACCATGCTGAATAACTGATTGTATAAGTGCCAGAGATAGACCAATGCATTACTGATTGCTCAATTTGTGAAGTTCATCCTCTTGAATAAATCATCCAGTTTCTCTGAAAATGTAATCAATTGTTTGTCTATACTTATACATCACATTTACGCGTTTCCGTTCCATTCTCTTCGGATAATTCCTTCGTGTTCTGTCGTTTTTTGTTGTCTTAGATTGTACTGTAGTCTGTTGGAGTATAGCGATATCTTGTAGCTGACGAGCGAAAATTTTGTTTTGCAGGTAACGACTGGCTTCAATATTAAAATATTTTCTGGCATCCAGAGACATTAGTCTTTAACAATGGAATACAGAGAGCAGAAATGTCTTGTTTTCGTTCGTCATTGCAATTTGGTAGTGAGGAACACGTTGGCTAACATCATTCTTCCAACACCACGTCAACGTTTGGCTGTTGTTAGAACAGGCTACAGTAGCCACTGAGGAAAAAAATGTTCAAATGTGTGTGAAATCTTATGAGACTTAACTGCTAACGTCATCAGTCCCTAAGCTTACACACTACTTAGCCTAAATTATCCTAAGGACAAACACACACACCCATGCCCGAGGGAGGACTCGAACCTCCGCCGGGACCAGCCGCACAGTCCATGACTGCAGCGCTTAACACCGCTCGGCTAATCCCGCGCCACTGAGGAAGGCAAGGGAACATTTCAAGTTTTAGGACTACGTATAATAAAGAATTGCTATGTGCAAACCAACTATCACGTTGGCGACTGCTTTACTTCTTGAGTCAACTAGGCCCAACAACCAAAACTATAAATAGCCTGGCGAAATTTCCTGATAATTGTAGTCACATGTCAACAACGTTCTGCTCTGTGATGCACGCAGAAGACTGAAAAGTTATAAAATGTTAATCTGCACCCTGCAGAAAGCTACAAATCATAATATACGAGGGTTGGAACTTAAATAGTGGCAACCATTTATTCACAACCGATACAAAAGAGTTACATGTTTGCACCTGTTACTGTCATTCAAAGTAGTCACCAGCGTTGTGTAGAACCCGTTGCCAGCAATGTGGAAGACGTAGTATTCCGTAGTAGAGCCTGTTCTGTTGATGGTGCTGATGGAGTGGTCTACTGCCTGTCGAATCTCTGGAACAGTTCTGAAGCGAATGCCACGAAGTGGTTCCTTCATCTTCGGAATCAAATCAAAGTCACAAGGACTTAAGTCCGGGGAGTATGGTGGATGCTACAGTACTTCCCAGTCGGATCGACCGGACAGAGCAGGCACAGCTTGCCCTGTATGCGCCCGCGCACTGTCGTGCTAAATGATGGGTGGGTTGTGCAGAAAGTGTCGCCGCTTCTTTCGCAAAGGTGGTCGCAGATGATGCTCCAAAAACGAACAGTAATACGGTGCATTTACGGTCTGCCGTGGAGGAACGTAATGCGTTAAGATAACACCATCACACTCGTACAAGATAATCACCATAACTTTCACCATACTGGGGGCTCTGACGCAGTTTCGACTTTCTCGGCAACCCATAATGACGCCATTAGTTAGACTGGCGTTTCAGCTTTGGCTTCGTGGCATTCGCTTCAGAACTCTTGCAGAGATTCGACAGGCAGTAGACTGCTCCATTCGGACGATCAACTTAATAGGCTCTGCTTACGGTATAATACGCCTTCCACATCGCTGGCTGGCAACTGGTTCTACACAGCGCTGGTGTCTACTTTGACAGACAGTAATAGGTGCAAACATGTAACTCTTTTGTATTGGTTGTGCATAAATAGTTGTCACTATTAAAGTTCCAACCCTTGTATTATAAGGGGTAGTCAAATGAAAACCGATCACCTCCCACAACGGGCCCATGCAATGTTTCCATTAAAAACTAATAACCACACCCAAATTTATCCCGCTGGGAGACGAGACGATCACTTCCTGTTTCATAGAATGCGGTCGGCCACTGACGGATCCACAACCGCACTCACTCTTGAACTTTCTCTTCCTACCGAAACCGACATCCACGGACGTCTTTATTCAGGTCGTTGGGGATGTTACAATCACACGGTGAAAGATCAGGGCTCTACGGAAGATGTTGCAGTGCTTCCCAACTAAAAATATAAATTGTAGCCGTGATCTGGCTGGCAGTGTGGGGACAGGCGTTATCGTGCAACAAGATGATCCCATCTGACAACATTCCAGCAGCCCGAGGACAAACAGCAGAGCCGGGAGTGGAAACATCCTAGCTTTCAATTTCCTTAGCGGGTGCGATGTGGGATGTTTCCACTGTTGGCTCGGCCCTTTCCCCTCCAGCAGTCGGAATCCTGTCGATCATAATCATCCAGTTGCAAAATGACGCCCCATTCCATGATCCGGTTGTCGCAGGTATTCGGTTTTCATTTGACTAACCCTCCTATTTAGGGCCGATGTTTTCATATTTACCATTTGTTCTGCAATATGTTCAAGAGCCCATTTAGGGTCTTGTGCAAGAATCGAAATTCTTATCCAAATTAAGTTTCATTCAGTGTTCCGAATGAAGAGAGATCATAAACGTTCAAAATAAAAACGTTACAATTCTTCAAAATGAGATGTCATAACAGTAATAGAAATCGTCGTCAAAGATTGTAGTGCATTGTATTATGTCTAATTAAAGACTATCTATATAACTAAATGTCTATCCCGGGACACGGTCACCCAGTCCCAATTGCAGATTGATTGCCTAGAGGCGGAAAAGAAAACAAAAAAATATTGATTTTCAATATTTCGTTCAGTTATTGACCGAATTAGGAACTTTAAAATGCTGCCATAACCATTTATTAAGAGCTATAATCTTATGTTAAATGTTAGCGCATTAGGATAAGTATTACTTTTGTCAACTGTGTATATCCTAAGGCATCCAACTCGAGGCATGCAAAAATACCCAGACTATACTCATCCAGCGTTTGAGAATGAGAGCATTTACAAGGGAGGTCTCACAGCTCGAACAGGAACGCGGTGTTCCAGTTGCATTTAGGAGCTTTGCATACCACTGTGATTAGGATGGTTGAAGCATTTGATTGTGTCATTCTTAGTTTGCCTTCTATCGTACGTAAAAAATGTACGTGAAGTTTCTCAAAAAAAGCATGAAACAATATGCAGAATCACAAAAGGATATCTCGGGAATCCTCAGAGTTACATTCTTGAGCTGCTAAATGAGATGCCACTTGAATCACGTTCTAGAATTCAGCAACGTGTATGGGAGCATTGTATTCAGCCGTTTGCTGTGATTTTGAAGCGTAGGATGATACACGAGCAGACAGCAGACTGTTGCTTATAAGAGAATGCATTTTCATTATGAAAATTTTGTTTCTCTATTTAGTGTCGATGTCACTGCAGAGAGCTCTCAAACAGTCTGTAATCCTTCTTGCATATATCTCATCTTGCCGGAACAAAACATGCTTCTAAAGGATATATGTGTTATGTTGTTTTCGATGGAAAGATCATGCATTCAATGAATCATTTACTAAAGGTTGTGTCTTGAGCACTCTATGAATCACACTGTAATATAAAATTCTGGTTATTTCAAAAATGGCTCTAAGCACTATGGGACTTAACATTTGAGGTCATCAGTCCCCTAGACTTAGAACTACTTAAACCTAACTAACCTAAGGACATCACACACATTCATGCCCGAGGCAGGATTCGAACCTGCAACCGTAGCAGCAGCGCGGCTCCAGACTGTAGCGCCTAGAACCACACGGCCACAACTGCCGGCTCTGGCTATTTGCGACATTGTACCAATAACATTCACGAACAAGGATTTTAAATGGTCTTTTGACATTTTCTCATTTGTGATAGCCTCCAAACGTAAGTTTGATGGAAGATTATCGGCAACGGCCTTTTTAACTTTCGGACAGAATGTTTTTTGTTGACGACAAATATACAGTTTTTTGTTATGTGTCCACTCATTCAAAATCCAATATCTGCTGTTTGAGTATGAGCTGTTCTGTGCGCAGACTGGACCAGGGCAGCTGTTGTTTTTTCTCTTTTTTTTGACAGTGTCTCACTAGAAGTTATTTCATAACTAAATCGACTTTAACTAGTGTACCAAATGTAATATGGTTCAATTTGGAAACTTGCAAATTTTCTGGTTTACTTCTTCTACAAAAGGGGCACCAGACTGTATATCTCTATCTATCATGTAATCATTGATGTACCTACGGCACTTGCTGCATTCTTTCTTGAAGCTGCAGAACATTTAAATTTTATGTACGTAATTTTTCTCGCTTTTTTGCAGTGCCCAAAATTTCATGTGCCAATTATAGACACATTTTCCTCCATTGCATTGACGTCACATTAAGATAGAATGTGTTCTTTTATCTCCATTTCTGTTCCCTCGAAATAGATGTTCATTAGATCTTTTTTCTCAACATAATCAAATATTAATTTGATGCTCGATATGCTTATTATATATGGGTGTCTCTTCTGACACGAGTTATAGGTCACAACTTTAGTTGGAAGTGTATGATAAACATCGTAAATACAGTCAAGCCGTTCTTCGAAAAACTTTGTTAAATTAATAACTGTGATGGATTTACTTTCTGGTGGAATTTTATTGTGACCGCAGCTGTTAGCTTCTCTTTGAATAGTAGTGTTTCCGTCACAGTCACCAGCACCGCAGTCTTGAACACTATTGATACACAGATCGTCTATAAAGTAGTTTTCCTTAGCCACTATCCTAAACAAGTAACTTCAGTCGAGGAGTTCAAGCTTCTGAGTAATCATATCCTCAAAAAACAATGCAAAAGCGTGTATGTATGAGTGACAGTACTGACACACGTACACTAAACACCTGAACTACTTGCTGAGGTAACTATCGGACTGGCGTGTTCAAAATTGTAAGTGCTGTCGTGTAAAAACCAAGGACAACACAAACACATGCCGTTGCATGTTCAAAGGCAAATTCCCGTTCGAGCCAAGAAACGTCCTTGATTAGCGACTTCGGACAAACTGTAAACATAATTTCAAATCCTTACGAATTGTTTTCTCGCTGTCAAATGCCACAAAATGATGAAAGGAAAATTCATTGCTTACTTATTTCCGAAGTTCATGATGTAAAACTTCAGTATAGAACATGATGTTTTAATACATTACTTCTTTATTGCTGACTGTATTCGCAACAAATTTAGCAAATAGGGTCCACATACACCACTGAATGTACCTGTAAAGTTGTATCATTGTGCGAAACGTAGTTCGGGAGATACGATGTTATAAACGTAGAGGTTGAGAGAAAAATTATCTTTTGGTTAAAACGATGCACAAACAATCCGTATTACACGAATCCTTATTTGCTATTGAAAATACTTAGCGGCTTTCTCCAAATCCAAACATAATATCAAAAGGTTTCTAAGATTTTTCTCGCTTACATGCTTAACGTCAAATACAATCTAAAAAATAAAAAGAATGAAATTAAAAAATCGCACCATGAAGGAATTATCCGAATGGGACAGAAATCGATAGACAGAATGTACAGACAATCAAATGTTTACAATTTAAGAAAAATTGGATTATTTATTCAAGAGAAAGAGCTTCACAACTTGAGCAAGTCAGTAATGTGTTGGTTGACCTCTGGCCCTTATGCCTAACACTGATTGACAGAGTTGCTGGATGTCCCCCTGAAGGATATCGTTCCAGATTCTGTCCAACTGGCGCATCACATCGTCAGAGTCCCTAGATGGTTGGAGGACTCTTCCGTGAAGTTCCAAACGTTCTCGAATAGGGAGAAATGGAGCTACCTTGTTGGCCAAGGTAAGGTTTGGCAAGCACGAAGGCACACATGTCTTTGGCCTGGAATCTCATTGACTGGAGTAGAACTGTCTACAGTGATGAGTTTCGCTTTGAACAGAGCCCCAATGACCATCAAAGAGGTGTCCAGAGACGCCCTGGACAGTTGTGAGATACCAACCTGACTGTCTCCTACCACACGGCCGGACAACCAGGAGTAACGGTCTAGGATACCATTTATTTTCACAGTTGGACCCCTTCGGCTGCCATCCGTTGCACTCTTATGGCACGGCGGTACGACGAAGATATTCTACGCCTTGTTTTGTTGCCCTTCATAGTAAACTGTCCTGGGCTTACATTTCAGCAAGACAATGCCCACCCACACACGATTCCAGTTTCTAATGCTTGTTTTAATTTTTTTTTGTCACATAAATCAAACTTCAGATCTCGTTCAGGCAAAAATGCACCAACAACTGTCGTCATCAGTAGTGATCATATACAAGAAAACATTTGGTTCGTTACATAAAAGGAAAGACACAAAAGCAGTCAGATGATAACGACCTATGCTCGTAAGAAATTAGAATTCGATAGTAAAATAATTTGTAGTTACAAGAGTGTATGCAAACTTCAGTGACAGTTTTGTTTAATCTACAGGTCTTTTCCACCGGGCGATATCCCAGAGCGGCGTAGCGCTGTCGCCGTGGGCAGTTTCTCAGACCGACGGTGTGCAGAATGCGCGAAAGTTGGCTGCCCTGATGGATTGTCCAACGGAGCCCAGTGCAGCGCTGGTTGACTGCCTCAGGAACGTAGACGACTACAAGCTTGCCGGGGCTCAGACTCAATACGCGGTTGGTTTCTTAGTGTTTTGTTTAACTGATGCAAGAGTAATTTCATAGTAACTATCACTCGTACACTTTCTGCACAATAAAAGACATTCGACTTCACAATACCATAAATTGAAGTAAAATGGAAAATCATTTACTTTTCTTTACTTTCTTTTCATCAGTCTTCTGACTGGTTATTGCATCTCGCTACAAATTCCTCTCCCACACCAACCTTATCATCTCAGACTATCAGTTGCACCCTGTGTCCTTAATTATTTACTGGATGTGTTCCTGTCTCTATCTTCCTCTATAGTTTTTACCCTCTGTAGCTCCCTCTAGTACCATGGAAATTATTCCCTGTTGTATTAACAAATGCCCTATCATCCTGCCTCTTCTTCTTGACACTGTTTCCCATACGTTCCTTTCCTCTTCATTCCTTAGCTTATCAAACCACCTAATTTTCAACATCCTTCTGTAGTACCATATCTCGAAGTCTTCGATTCTCTTCTGTACTGAGTTCCCACAGTACATGCCTCTCAAATGCTTCGGTTCTCTTCCGATCCGGCCTTCCACTGTACATGTCTCTCAAATGCTTCGCTTCTCTTCCGATCCAGCTTCCCACAATCCTTGTATCTCTCCCATACAAAGTTGTGATCCAGACGTACGTTCTCAGAAATTTATTTCTCAAATTAAGGCCTGTTTTTGGTACTACGTAGTAGCTTTCTCTTTCCCAGGAACGCCATGTTTGCCTGTGCTAGTCTGCTTTTTATGTCCTCTGTGCTCTGTTCATTGTGGGCCATTTTGCTTCCTAGGTAGCAGAATTCCTTAACTTCTTGTACTTCATGATCCCCAGTTTTCATCTTCCCATTTCTGCTATTCCTTATTACTTTCACCTTTCTTCGATTTACTATCACTCTGTATTCTATACCCATTAGATTGTTGATTCCATTCAATAGATTCTGTAATTATACTTCACATTCACTGAGGATGGTAACGTCATCAGAGAACGTTATCATTGGTGTCCTTTTACCAAGAATTTTAATCCCATGCTTGAACCTTTCTTTTATTTCTGTCATTGTTTCTTCGATGTATAGGTTGAACAGTAGGGATGAAATACTAAATCCCAGTCTAAAACCTTTTTCAATTCGAGCACTTAGTTCTTGTTCTTTCACCCTCATTGTTTGTTTTTTGTTTTTGTTCACATTGCAATCACCATTCTTTTCCTATACCTCACCACCACTTTTTCTCAGAATTTCGAACATCTTGCACCATTCCATACTATTGACCGCTTTTTCTGGGTCAGTAAATCCTAAGAAAGTGCCTTGATTTTCCTTTTGTCTTCTTTCCATTATCGACCACAACATCAGAACAGACTCTCTGGTGCTTTTACCATCCCTAAAGTCAAAGTGATCCTCATCCACCAGATCCTCAATTTTCTTTTCTATTCTTCTGTATATTACTCTTTTCAGTAACTTGGATGAATTAGCATTTAAGCTAATTGTGTGATATTTCTCGTGCATATCGGCTCTTGCAGTCTTCAGAAATGTGTCGATGATATTTTTCCGAATGCCTGATGTTTATCGCCAGTCTCGTACATTCTATACACCAACGTGAATAGTCGTTGTGTTGCCATTTCCTACAATGATTTTAGAAATTTCGATGAAATGTTATCTATCCCTTCTGCCTTATTTTGTCTTAAGTCTTCCAAAGCTCGTTCACTTTCTGATTCTAATACGGATTCCCTATCTCAGCCCTGTCAACTACAGTTTGTTCTCCCACCACGTCATCAGATTATACGTCCCCGCCACAGAGGTCTTACCTCCCTTTTATATTCCCCCAAGTTTTATTTCCTCTTTTTGATATGCTGAGTCAGTCCTTTTGACATTCATTTCTCGTTAGAATTTTATCACATTTTTCATTTACTCATTCCACCTTAGCATCCCTGCACTCCTATTACTATCAATCCTAAGTGACTTGTATTTTTGTATTCCTGAATTTCCCTGAATATTTTTGTACTTCCTTCTTTCCTCGATCAGCTGAAGTACTTCTTCTGTTACCCATGGCTTCTTCGAAGTTACCTTCCTTGGACTTATGTTTTTCTTACCAACTTCCGTGATTTCCAAATTTAGAGATGCCCATTCCTGTTCAACTGGGGTGTCTACTAAATACTCATCATCATAGTATCTATAGTTTCATATATGACTTCAGAATCTCTTCCTGACCATGACGTAACCTGTCTGAAAGTTTCCATATGCCCCACTCCATTTCAAGTATATCTCTCCCTGTTGTGATTTTTGAACAGAGTATTCACGATGACTACACTCCTGGAAATGGAAAAAAGAACACATTGACACCGGTGTGTCAGACCCACCATACTTGCTCCGGACACTGCGAGAGGGCTGTACAAGCAATGATCACACGCACGGCACAGCGGACACACCAGGAACCGCGGTGTTGGCCGTCGAATGGCGCTAGCTGCGCAGCGTTTGTGCGCCGCCGCCGTCAGTGTCAGCCAGTTTGCCGTGGCATACGGAGCTCCATCGCAGTCTTTAACACTGGTAGCATGCTGCGGCAGCGTGGACGTGAACCGTATGTGCAGTTGACGGACTCTGAGCGAGGGCGTATAATGGGCATGCGGGAGGCCGGGTGGACGTACCGCCGAATTGCTCAACACGTGGGGCGTGAGGTCTCCACAGTACATCGATGTTGTCGCCAGTGGTCGGCGGAAGGTGCACGTGCCCGTCGACCTGGGACCGGACCGCAGCGACGCATGGATGCACGCCAAGACCGTAGGATCCTACGCAGTGCCGTAGGGGACCGCACCGCCACTTCCCAGCAAATTAGGGACACTGTTGCTCCTGGGGTATCGGCGAGGACCATTCGCAACCGTCTCCATGAAGCTGGGCTACGGTCCCGCACACCGTTAAGCCGTCTTCCGCTCACGCCCCAACATCGTGCAGCCCGCCTCCAGTGGTGTCGCGACAGGCGTGAATGGAGGGACGAATGGAGACGTGTCGTCTTCAGCGATGAGAGTCGCTTCTGCCTTGGTGCCAATGATGGTCGTATGCGTGTTTGGTGCCGTGCAGGTGAGCGCCACAATCAGGACTGCATACGACCGAGGCACACAGGGCCAACACCCGGCATCATGGTGTGGGGAGCGATCTCCTACACTGGCCGTACACCACTGGTGATCGTCGAGGGGACACTGAATAGTGCACGGTACATCCAAACCGTCATCGAACCCATCGTTCTACCATTCCTAGACCGGCAAGGGAACTTGCTGTTCCAACAGGACAATGCACGTCCGCATGTATCCCGTGCCACCCAACGTGCTCTAGAAGGTGTAAGTCAACTACCCTGGCCAGCAAGATCTCCGGATCTGTCCCCCATTGAGCATGTTTGGGACTGGATGAAGCGTCGTCTCACGCGGTCTGCACGTCCAGCACGAACGCTGGTCCAACTGAGGCGCCAGGTGGAAATGGCATGGCAAGTCGTTCCACAGGACTACATCCAGCATCTCTACGATCGTCTCCATGGGAGAATAGCAGCCTGCATTGCTGCGAATGGTGGATATACACTGTACTAGTGCCGACATTGTGCATGCTCTGTTGCCTGTGTCTATGTGCCTGTGGTTCTGTCAGTGTGATCATGTGATGTATCTGACCCCAGGAATGTGTCAATAAAGTTTCCCCTTCCTAAGACAATGAATTCACGGTGTTCTTATTTCAATTTCCAGGAGTGTAGCTGAA
Source organism: Schistocerca serialis cubense (assembly GCF_023864345.2). Classification (NCBI taxonomy): domain Eukaryota; kingdom Metazoa; phylum Arthropoda; class Insecta; order Orthoptera; family Acrididae; genus Schistocerca; species Schistocerca serialis. The sequence goes on along the minus strand of NC_064641.1, from coordinate 327,020,618 downwards.
ATTTTTTGTAGAACTCAGTCTTTCTCATGTCTCATTCCTACTACCAAGCACATTTTCTCCCACAACCCTTTGTTCTATTCATTGCCCTACAACTGTGTTCCTATCCCCCATGACAACTAGATTTTCTATCTCCCTTTCCCATACTGTATTATGTGTCCAATATCACCATATATTTTCTCTACCTCTTCCTCTTCTGTTTGGAACTTTGGCTTTTGTACTGGAACTAACATTGTCAGTGTTGGTTACCTGTCGATTCTAGTGAGAACAGCCCTACCATGAACTGTTCACATTGAGTCACTCCCTGCCCTAACGTTTTGTTCTTAAGAAATCCTATTCCTGTTATGTCATTTTCTGCTGCTGTTGATATTACCCTACAACTTCTGACCAGAAGCACTTGTCTTCATTCCCTTTTACTTTAGTGGCTGTAGACTGATTCTTAGCATTTCCTTTTTAAGATTTTTAGTTTCACTACCACATTCAAACTTCTGGAATTCCATGCCCTGATATGATAGAATGTTACTCTTTTATTTATTATTAAGTCTTTCTGTCATGGTCACCTCTCCTTGGTCAGTCTCCTACCTGAGGTCCAAATTGGCAACTGTTCTGGAATCCTTTGGCAATGGAGAGATCATCATGATACTTGTTCAGCTGCACACCTCATGTCCTCTGGATACACATTATTTGTCTTTAATGCAGTGGTTTCCATTGCCTTCTGCATCCCATAGATCTTTGATCATTGGCGATTTTCTGCCTTTTAGGGCAGTTCCCCGCTCCAAAGGCTAGAGAGTGCACTGGAATCTCTGTGAATTCCTCTGCCCTCTTTGACAAGGGCATTGCCAGGATGGGGGTCACTTCTTATCCTGGAAGTCTTCGGCCACCATTGCTAATGATTTTCATTCAACGTGGTAAACTGATAAGCTTTCGAATTATTTACATTTAATGGATGTCACCATATGGAAATATAACTTCGAAGCATAAGTGTATATGACATTAATGAAAAAATTTCTCATATGCAGTTGAAGACAATGCCGATAAACCAAGTCTAAACGTACTGTTCACAGTAAGTGCGCATGATAAAGAAGAGTAGTAATTAATGTGATTCGAACTATTAAATAAGAGGCCAATTTTAGTTCACAATCTGTAGCTCTTTTTGCGCAATTAAGAAATGTGTACATTGTTTTTCAAGAAAGTTAATTAGCAAAATAACGAAATGTGTATCTTAAATAATCAAGAATTCTCTAATTACGTTTTTTTTTACAGAAGAAGGTAAATCATCACATCCGATTTTGTTTTGCCCATCGATCATTAAGTAAGGTTTATCATGATTAATAAAATGGATATCACAGAGTATGAATTTTCTGCTTTGTGTTATTGCGGCAGCAATCATCGACCTCTTGCATAGTAACACAATAAAAAGAAACACATCATTAACAAAATGAATAGACAGTATGTGTAAAAATACCAAATTACAAAGCGAGGTGGCGCAGTGGTTAGCACACTGGACTAGCTTTCGGGAGGACGACGGTGCAATCCCGCGTACGGCCATCCTGATTTAAGTTTTCCGTGATTTCCTTAAATCGCTCCAGGCAAATGTCGGGATGGTTCCTTTGAAAGGGCGCGGCCGACTTCCTTCCCCGTCCTTCCCTAATCCGTTGAGACCGATGACCTCGCTGTTTGGTCTCTTCCCCCAAACAACCCAATCCCAACCCATCCAAAATTTCATGTGAAAATGATAACAGTTAATGTATTCAGAGATGCAAAAAGAAAATAGATGTGGGGAAGCTATTTTTGTGACATACGGTTTACAGATCTAATCACATGACTACATAAATACGTTAGAATTTGAAATATCCACAGGTACACATCTTGCATTGCACTATTTTATCTTAAGCACTCACTGCACTCGCAGGTACTGTGCTACGTAAAGTACACGAAAGAAACTGTAAAAACGTCACACAAAGTTGAAGTCTGACATCGTCGCTCCACTCCGTATGACCTTGTTGAAAAACAGTTTCGTGTTGCCTACTGTGGGACGACAAGTGCACAGCTAATCCACACAGGATAGTAGAGTGCGCCTCCAGGTTTGCGCAGCGAAGACTGGAGCGCCGCTCGGCTGAAAGTATGCCAAATATTAGTCTTGCACATAGTAACGTGGTATTGCTCCCACGAAGCTGTTGCCTTCATTCATAGTATAACGGTGACATAGCTTTGTACACCAGCATCTCAAAAATGCAGGAAAAAACAGGCTGCAGCATCACTTAAAAAAAATGACACTGCCGTATCATAAAAATAACAGTCACACGTAAAAAAAATTAAAGCACTGAAATGACATTAAATACTCACTCATTTACGAAAACGTAAATAAAACTGTACAGATATCAAAGTCATTAGTAATTATTATCACTTGAAAGTAAACATGAAATTTTTTTCCTTCCCTTTCCCTTCGCTTTCTCTCTTCTTCTTCTTCTTCTTCACAAAGTGAGAATATAATCTCCTTCTATTTCGTCTATTGTTCCACTTGAATTTCTTCTCAGAAATAGATGTAAAGTTACAATTGCGATTTTTGGCACGCTCGTTGGGGCTTAGCAAATTACGTGCTCTGTTCTGCTGATCCCTTGCCGAATATCCACTTGAGAAGGTTGTTTTGAATTTTTTAGAAGTCATAACACATTCCACGCCAAACTTTCCCGTTGTGTACTGAAAAACATAATTTGCTCTGCACAAAAATGTCGGAATAGCAGTTATCATTATAGATTCCTTGCGTTAATAAATCAGTAGCCTCACGTACCGAACACTGATCAGTGTCAGAATTACAATTATGTTTTGCGTATATAAATTTTTCCAGCTCATTAATGTTAATTACGAACTCGAAAGAACGTTGTCGTGTATCATAAATCCACTATTTTCATTACATGGTCTTTGAATGTTAAGAACGGGAGCATGAAATATTGCACTCGATTCTATAGACTGATGTTCTTTCTTGTGGCTGTATTTTTAATTGAGACTGAACAACAATCACTTCATCTTCTATCTCTTCACCATATTATTTACTGTCCTGAGTATGAGGAAAATGTTCGATATTCTTCGGTTCTCTAATCCCGTTTTTCAAATCAGTGAGCAGCCGCTCCAAGTCGTTACGTATAACTACCACCTTTTGATCCAACCTCTTGTTCAAATTTGGGCTCAACCTTTGATTATATGACTTCAATTCTCTCTTATTATCGTCTAGTTTTTTGAAAAATATTGATTATTATTATTATTTAGCTTTTAAATACCCCTACTTTTCTTTTGTAAAAACTACATTAACACATCCTCTTTTCCTTCACTCTCAACATGATTATCTACTTCTGCATCTCCTGATTCGATGAAAACATCCAAATCTGAGCCTTCATTTTCTGATGCATCTGCAGTTTGATTTCCGGCAGTCTGTGTCAATTTCATATTGAGATCGATGACAGCTCTTCCTCATTAACAATGTCCTCTCCATCAGTTATGTCATCATTCTCATTTTAACCACTCACCATACATTCATGCTGGTGTTCAGGCTGCGGATCTGAAATTTGTTGCAGGATGCCACGTCCTTGTCACCAGCCTTCATACGTATCTGAACCACTACGTGTGCTATTTTACCACGACCCTGCCTCCCTCCAAGAAGTTAACGATATATTTATTTCATTTACTGAAAGTTTGAGGAAGCAGGCAATGACAGGTTCGACTGAGAACAGTTAGTATTAGTGAATCACTAACAGTACGATTTACCACCGAAATTGTTACTTGTTTCAAATACTTTGAAATATATTTACTTTTAGCAATATTGCGCATGGTATCCTATCACAGTAATCATTTTACAATGAAACCTTAAAAGTATTATTAGTGGGCAGCGACTACTCTTGCATGCTGGACTTCCCTAAACCAATGGTAGTCGCATTAAAGCAGTGTACACTATGTGGGGTAGGAGATCCATAAATGTAATACCAAATATCGCAAGGAATAATAAATATCTTTACGTGCAGAATATAGAATACTCACGCATCCGCACACCTCAAACAATTAAATCTCATGAGGAAATTCATGCCAACAACAAGTTCAGTGTGGAATTAACAGATAAAGAAGGACCCCAGTAAATAGAATAGATCAGCAATACATAATGGTAAAATTAACAGGCATATGAACTACGTACATTTAATGAATGTCACCATATGATCTTATGCTTGAACAAAACAAAGCTGAATCATGTCAGTCCTTGAACGCTAAAAATAAAACGAAAGTTGGTTGTTTTCTTAATCTCCACATTTTGCTTATGGATGGCTCGACTGTACATTGTCGGAATGTAATCAGAACCCACACATTTAATATTTCCAGCAGTAAAGTCAATGAATAGCTGAATGGCATCAAAGAGAAAAACATCATCCACACAATTCCGAAAATTGCAAGAGCCTACAAGTGCGAGAATTATCGCACAATCAGCTTAATCGCTCAAGTCTCCTTGTTACTGACAAGAATCATATACAGAATAATTGTAAAAAACCTGATATGTGTTAAATGACGATCAGTTTGGTTTTAGGGAAGATAAAGAAACCAGAGAGGCAATTATGACGTTGCGGTTGATAGTTGAAGCAAGACTAAGGAAAAACCAAGATACATTTATAGGATTTGGCGACCTGGAATAAGAATTCGACAGTGTCGAAAGGTAGAAGAAGTTCGAAATTCTGAGAAAAATAGGGGTAAGGTATAGTGAAAGATGGGTAATGTACAATATGTACAAGAGCCAAGAGGGAACTGTAAGTCTGGAAAAACTAAGAACTAAGTGCTCGGACTAAAAAAGATATAAGGCAGGGTCGTAGTTCTTCATTCCTACTGTTCACTCTGTATATCGAAGAAGCAATGCTGGAAACATAAGAAAAGTTCAAGAGTGGAAATAAGGTTGAAGGTGAAAGGATATCAATAATAAGATACGCTGAAGATATTGCTATCCTCAGAGAAAGTGAAGGAGAATTACTGGATGTGCTGAATGGAATGAACAGTCTAATGAGTATAGATTATGGACAGAGAGTAAATCGAAGAAAGACGAAAGTAATGAGAAGTAACAGACATGAAAACAGCGAGAAACTTAATATCAGAATTAGTGATCGCGAAGCAGAAAAAGGACTTCTCTTACTTAGGCAGCAAAATAACTCAGGAGGACATAAAAAGCACACTAGCATTGGCAAAAAGGGCATCCTGTCCAAGTGAAATTTATTAGTATCAAACATAGGCCTTAACTGGAGGAAGACATTGCTGAGAATATACGACTGGTAGCGGAACATGGGCTGTTGGAGAATCAGAAAAGAAGAGAATCGAAGTATATGAGACGTAGTACTACAACAAGAACTTTGAAAAGTAGATGGACTGATGGGGTAAGGAAAGAGGAGGTTCTCTGGAGAATCGGCGAAGAAAGGAATATATGGAAAACACAGACAAGAAGAAGAAACAGGATTGTAGGACATGCATGAATACATCCGGAAATAACATCCATTGTACTAGAGAGAGCTGTAGAGGGTAAAAACAGTAGATGAAAACAGAGATTGGAGTACATCCAGCAAATAACTGAGGGTGTAGGTTGCAAGTGCTTCTCTGAGATGAAGAGGTTGGCACAAGAGAGGAATTCGTGGAGGACCGCATCAAACCACTTTCTGACTGATTTGATGTGGCCCAACGTGATTAAAAAGGGTGTAAGACAGGTATGTAGTCTTTGATTCCTGCTGTTCATTCTATACCTGTCAAGGTACCAATGGCGGAAATAAAAGCAACGTTCAGGACTGGAATTAAAGTTCAAGGTAAAAAAAAAAAAAAAATCAAAGAGATCTAGCAAGCAGTGCCTTAAATTCCAAACACTTCGGTGACTGAAAATGTTATTTTAAATGATGGTGAATTAAAGAATTACAGCTGTTTGCACTGGTAAAACTTAAATTATTCAATCACATCGCTGTTAGGCTTCTTTGGAGTAAAACATTTCCTGTAGTCGTGCTTGTAACTTGCTGTAGCACATATTATCCTATGGTATCACTGATTTTGTATTAAAAAAAAAAAAAAGACATGGTATTCTTACTAGAAAGAGCAGATAAGCAGTTGTTAGCATCCCACTTAGTAAATGAATCGACTTAATTTACTTCCGGTACGATAGACGTGTAAGAATTATGGGCAAATTTTAAACACATTGTAAATCACGCATTGGAGAAGTATGTGCTGAAAAAGTGGGTTACGGACGGAAAAGACCCACCGTGGTTTAACAGCGCAATTCGGAGAATGCTCAGGAACCAAAGACAGTTGCACTCCCGGTACAAGAAATATCGGGAGAATGAGGACAGGCAAAAGTTAGTAGAGATCCGTGCTGCTGTAAAAAGAGCGATGGGCGAAGCATACAACCACTACCACCGTCATACCTTAGCAAAAGATCTTGCTGAAAACCCAAGGAAATTCTGGTCTTACGTAAAATTGGAAGCTGGTCAAAGGCTTCCATCCAGTCACTCACTGATGAGTCTGGCCTGGCGACGGAAGGCAGCAAAACGAAAGCTGAAATTTTAAATTTAGCATCTGAGAAATCTTTCAAGCAGGAGGATCGTACAAACATACCGCCATTTGGAGGACATAGTGATAGACATCCCTGGGGTTGTGAAGCAGCTGAATGGGTTGAAAATAAATAAATCGCCAGGTCCTGATGGGATTCCATTCGGTTTTATAGAGAGTATCTACTGCATTGGCTCCCTACTTAGCTTGCATTTATCGCGAATCTCTTGCCGAAATAAAAGTCCCGAGCGACTGGAAAGAAGCGCAGGTGACGCCTGTATATAAGAAGGGTAGAAGGAAGGATCCTCAAAATTACAGACCAAAATACTTAACATCAGTTTGTTGCAGGGTTCTCGAACATATTCTCAGTTCGAATATAATGAATTTACCTGAGACAGAGAAGTTACAGTCCATGCATCAGCACGGCTTTAGAAAGCATCGCTCCTGCGAAACGCAACTCGCCCTTTTTTCACATGATATCCTGCGAACCATGGATGAAGGGTATCAGACGGATGCCATATTCCTTGACTCCCGGAAAGCGTTTGACTCGGTGCCCCACTGCAGACTCCTAACTAAGGTACGAGCATATGGGAATGGTTCCCAAATATGTGAGTGGCTCGAAGACATCTTAAAGTAATAGAACCCAGTACGTTGTCCTCGATGGTGAGTGTTCATCGGAGGTGAGGGTATCTTCTGGAGTGCCCCAGCGAAGCGTGGTAGGTCCGCTGTTGTTTTCTATCTACATAAATGATCTTTTGGATAGGGTGGATAGCAATGTGCGGCTGTTTGCTGATGATGCTGTGGTGTACGGGAAGGTGTCGTCGTTGAGTGACTGTAGGAGATTACAAGATGACTTGGACAGGATTTGTGATTGGTGTAAAGAATGTCAGGTAACTCTAAATGTATGTAAATGTAAATTAATGCAGAGGAATAGGAAAAAGAATCTCGTAATGTGTGAATACTCCATTAGCAGTGTAGCGCTTGACACAGTCACGTCGATTAAATATTTGGGCGTAACATTGCAGAGCGATATGAAGTGGGACAAGCATGTAATCGCAGTTGTGGGAAAGGTGGATAGTCGTCTTCGGTTCATTGGTAGAATTTTGGGAAGATGTGGTTCATCTGTAAAAGAGATCCCTCATAAAACACTAATACGACCTATTCTTGAGTACTGTTCGAGCGTTTGGGATCCCTATGAGGTCGGATTTAGGGAGGACATAGAAGAAATTCAGAGGCGGGCTACTAGATTTGTTACTGGTAGGTTAGATTATCACGCGATTGTTACAGAAATGTTTCAGGAACTCGGGTGTGAGTCTCTGGAGAAAAGAAGGCGTTCTTTTCGTGAATCGCTACTGAGGAAATTTAGAGGACCAGCATTTGAGGCTGCCTCCAACTTATATTTCGCGGAAAGACCACAAAGATAAGATAAGAGAGATTAGGGCTCGTACAGAAGCATATAGGCAGTCATTTTTCCCTCGTTCTGTTTGGGAGTGGAACAGGGATGCTAGTTGTGGTACGAGGTACCCTCCGCCACGCACCGTATGGTGGATTGCGGAGTATGTGTGTAGGTGTAGGTGAAGAAATATGCTACGACAGATGTGAATGGGAGCACATGAATTTTATTTTCAAACTATGTCAACACATAAATTACATTTACTGCTATGCTGAAAAACTTAATTATAATTACAACGTTTCTTCCTAATAATGTAGAATAAACCTTTAATCTGAACAAGATACCAATATGTAGTGAGATATTGGCTCTGCAGAGAGAGTTCTTATCCTCTTCCTTTACAAAGTTTCATTCCCAGAATTGAGGAAACAGTAATTCAAGAGGCTACGTGATAAAACTTATTAAATGTAGAATGTATGACTCAGCGTAAATAAAACCCAAAAAGAATGAATGTAGAACATGTTTGGCATGTACAGTGAATGTTATAGTTTACACAGCAAATATAACATCAATAGATTATGCGATTCTAAGAGTATTGTTTTTTTGACTAGCTGATTTCACCACTGATGTGAAAATGAAGCAAACCTTTCCGAATTTGCTAAAGTACTTAGATTTTTCGAATACAATATTCCTTCCGTGATATTTCTGTCAAGTCTTTGGTTTTTCCTTACAGATTACAGGACAGGATCGACTGCAGACAAAATGAATTTCAAAGAAAGTTGTCTAGCTGATTTCAATTTTGCTATTTAGTATGTTCACTGTGCCACTGCGAAGTAGTCTGCTGTAGTAAATGGGTGAATAAAAGAAATCGAAATTTTTACCACTACATTTACCTGCTTCATGACACAAGCTAGTCTCCCTACTTCTTCAACCCAGTGCTGTCCAAACTATGAAGGATTTAATATTTGGGGAGAATATTATCAAGGCAACTAAAACAGAATTGTGCAGTCACCACACAATTTTTTTTAATTCGTGTACAAAACACAAGTGGGGCTTTTGAGTCCTGGGAGGATATGATTATCGTATGTGATTGGATTAACTGATAACAAATGTTTACGGAACAGGTATGAAAAGCTTATGGAGAGCTTTGCTGTTATGATGAAATATCATGGTACATATAGAAACACGATATTCTCTCGTCCAGACGTAGGAAAACGTTAAGTAATGTAAATATTAAGTAAGTTCATGATTGAGTATTGTTATCTGCACGCGTTTCAGAGCGTCCTCCATTTTTCACAGACACTGGCCAGTGTACTCCTTTGTTGCTCAGTGTAACATCTTTAGGTAGAGAGAAATTCTTTCGTTTTGGTCATAATACTAGAACTGTCTCTTGATGATGTGTTTCAAGTTATGTTACCTTTTCTTCCAATCCCCTTCACCCTTTCAATATCTTTCTTAGCTACCAGCCCCTATCAAACATGTCTTCTGAACTATAAAATAGGCATTTTTCTGTATAAATTTCAATAAATGACGTACACATTGATGAATACTCTGTCAATTATGTCCACCATTTTAGTGTTTTACAATGAACACTGTACAATGACCGAAGTCAATCTCCACACTCTATATCTCCTATAAACTCTAAACTCTAGCTGAAATTGGACAATGAATATGTACCCCTTGAGAGGCACCCACATGCCTTGCTCACACTGTGGCATCAAGCAGTCAGGCCTGCAAGATGAGTGGTCTGCCAAGCGAGTGGATTCATTCTTAATTTATCGAGTAACATGAACTCTAGTACTCACACTTAAGTTACGAGTTATCTTCCTATATGATTAATACGCAACGGAAACAAGCATCTGACTATCAGTAATTTACAGAACTCTGACTGTACACTACGCACTGGCAATACCACATTTTCTTTCCTTTTTTTTTTTTTTTTATTTAACGGCTTTTGTCAACGCGTGGCCACCGCACTGAATATGTATGGCGCACACATTATAAATTTGGGACATTATGACAACATACAATTCGAAGGAAAAGTCCACCAATCTTTTTCTTTTCACTATCTTATTTATTCCGATAAATTCTCTAACCTAAACACACAAATTCTACAACCTACAACAATAACACATGAGAAATTCCGCCCAGTGGGCATGGCTTTACAATGGTGAATCTCTATATTATGGTCTCGTAATTATTTTAACGCTACAGTGCACTTTCTGGATAGGATGGTGGATCTTTTATTATACCTCACACTTCGACTCTCACAATCGTCATCACTAAACTTTCCTCCAGACCGAGCGGTACCGAAGGAACAAGCATAACCCACTAATCTTTTGAAACTACCTCGCTACTCTCCCATGCAAACCACACATACCCAAATTACATGACATACACCACACTACAGCATGAAATACTACACAGAGAATGGTCACAACATTATCACTTTCAGCTTTCCCACTTCAATTAGTATTTATCCCAGTTTCACACGACACTGCCCCACTTTGTAATTCTACTTTCCTACTATGAACTCTGGAGATATTTGCACGTCTTCCTGTGCAATGCAAGCCAAGTGGCGTTGCTGGATAGACGGCCAATTCACCTTGCTTCTCTCTCAGAGTTTGAATCTAGCGTCACACGGCATCATATCACGCAAGTCCTCAACTGATACCATGGACGAGTACTTCTCTTTATCTTTTGTCTCATACACAGTTTGAGACTCACACAGTACTCACCACATGGAAGTACTCGTCTCTAATTTCAAGTCCTGCACACGCCATTTCTTAAATATTTCAACTTATGGTACACACGCTATTTGTTAAATATTTCAACTTATTGTACACACACTAGTAATTCAGCTTAACTTAAGCACACGGAAGTATTTCAACTTATTGCTACACGTGGTTTCATTGTGACCATTGGTCACTTCCGAAGATTACTACAATCCCATTAATATTACCTGCCTGACATTTAATTCTCCCCACAAAAGTTCCTGAAATAGATAAATTATTATTTCAAACTACTCTTAAATATTCCACATGCATACCATGTCTCCACTCTTTCTTCATTACGGAGCACAACTAAAACAGGTCTTAACAGCACAAGATCCAGCGGCAGAGTGCTGAAACATGGCCGTTCTTGAGGCTCTCTCCCACCTCTGTCGAAGTGGGGGAGCACCTTTCTACCGCATTGGTCAGCCACATTTCAGGCGCTCAAAGTTCAGGCAAATTTCATCTATTTGGTCCCACCAAAGGTGGCCAAAGGATCGACTCAAAGATGATCATATATTCACATTCACTATCTGCGGTTAGCAGATGACCATACATTCATTCATTTCACAGATCTCACCAAACTGGATGTAGGGATTTACTTTGTGGGAGTGCACATGTGATCAATTAAATAAATAAATTGTTATTCTTTCCCACACTGGTATCCGGCTTCGCTGTATTAATTGAAATTGAGTTATTTTACAAAAAAAAGTGTGTTCTTCTGACAAAAATAATGAAGTATGTTGTACCTATTTTCAATGTCGGGCGGTACTGTACCCTTTCACCCTATACCATCTTTTTAATTTCTACCGACAGTAGCTACTCCATTCTCTTCGAAATTAGGAAGAAGGGGTCTTATTTTACTGTCCTTCTCCCTGAAGATAGATATACCCACATCAGAAGTCATATGGTCAATATCACCTCGTCTTTATAATAAAGATATACCAATAGTTCGTGTCCTATGCCACTTGTGGTGGTGGTGGCAGAGCAAGAGTGGGATATTAGTCATTTTCTGTCTGCAGAAACGTTCCTACATGGATATTTCAATTCTCCGCCATTTTTTACAACTCCACAGACGTTTCATGGTATTAGATTCCTCTTAGGTGGCGTGATAATATGTAATCCATTGTTTTTAACACACTAATTTGTTATGCAGGGACAACTTCCTTGCAGTGAAACGTTGGTGTGGTATGTAGCAAGAGTGTATGTGTTTAAGTAATGCACTGTATAAACTGTTAAAGATTTATAGTCTCATGTTTGTGTGTGTCTTTGGATGGAAAATTGGATATATTTAATCTTGGGAGAATATCAGAAAAATACCCTAAAACTGCTAAAAATGCCCAAAAAATATAAAGAGCACTGTGCTGGTAGATTGATTCCATATCACTCTAGTGACAAAGTGACTCAAGCATTTTTAAGGAAAAAATCTTACTAATTAAGATAAGAGTGATGTAACTACAGAGGCAGCAACATTTTGAAAACAAGTAACAAATTATTTTAATTAAGACAACTGAAATTGATGTACTGGGTCATAAAGTATAGGATAACACCCCATCATTTCTCACACTTCTACTGACATAAAGCATAGTAATTCAGCCTGTCATACCACCTGTACAACACACACTTGGGGTAAAGGAGTGGGAGGATGGAGAGTACGGGGAAGAGGAGGGGGCAAGTCGCAACTTAAAAGGACATTAACATCTGGGACTTGAATAAATGATAAAAAAAAAACGAATGGTCAATTTGTTTACATGAACTATGTTGTTTTTTATATAAGTGGCTCAGCCCAGTGAGTGATTGGTTTACATAGATGATGTCATTGTTTATATTTGGAAGAGAACATTTATGTGATTTGGAGCAAGTCCACTGATAACACTTTGCATATGGAGAACAATAGTCCTTTGCTCCAGTACTGGTGCATCTCCACTACTATTTGAATTTTGGGCCAATCTGTACTTACTTTTTGCAGCTATCACAAGGGTCACAGGTACTTTTGCCCTCACTACTCATATGTCCCCCAACATGTTGGGTACAGATATCGACGTAAATAAATTCGTTCTTTATTGATCTGTTTTATGTGTATTACATTTGTGAGGGTGCAAACCACATATTTAAAACCGAATAAATATACAAGTATTCACTTACATCTCAAACTTTGGTGCGTATACTACCTAGTTTTGACAGTTGCTCTTAAACGCACGTAACTGCACGTAGTGGATTAGAGATGCCAGCTTCAGAGTATAAGCACCTGCCAGTGACATTTAATTCTCAATCTGGACTACATTGTTCACACATAAGCAGTACTTAAAAAGTGTGGTGTTAATCCTCTGGTTAGTCTACATTTTCCTCACAAGGAAGTGTTGAACATAATGCTACCTGTGGAAATTTTAAATCAGTGAGAATGAATTCAATTGAGATGGTCTTCCGTAAATTTAGATCTAAAGAACATCCAGTTAATTGAGATGGTCTTCCGTAAATTTAGATCTAAAGAACATCCAGTTAACAACAGATTCTTTACCTGTGATATCTACTACTACTGGCAGAGGACATATTGGCTTATTGCCAGCCGCCATGAGGACTTTTTCTCGTACATGACTAATACTTATATCGTGTTGCTAGGGAAAACTATCCGAAAAATATTAAATTTTACCAATAGGACATGTAGTAAATCTTAAGCAATTTTTCAGCAAAGTGAAAAATAAGAAAACAAAACATGCTCACCATCCTAGTGAATTCAGTGACAAGAGTTGGTTACAATGCATGAACCACACATATCGAACTGTCTAACGTATCATATTTTTTCTGTGGGTGGATTATTCACCAAAAGTGTTGAATATCTATAAGATAAATCTCCTGTGTGGTAAAATACAACTGTTTCATGATGGATGACGGCTTTGCTTCAGGAGTGGGGCATGTATGCTCCTCTCATACCATTCCGACCAGTTGTGGAGGCTGATGGACAGGACACGTTTCTACCAAGGCATCCAGTTCATCTACAGCCCCACACTGCTGTTCCATGGCTGTTAGGGGTCACTAAAGAAGAAGCAAGCTTCTTTGCAGGAGGTAAGACTTTGAACTTCACAGTGTATTTACGGTCTTTCACATGTATTGCTGAGCAAATGGTTTGGTGATTGAAGTTCATACCGCACGAAATATGTTGGCGCATTGTGCCTCATTGCCATCACTTTTGACGGTCACAACTTGGGAAATTTACATGTTAAGACATTAATTGAACGAAGGAGTCTGCCATTAAATACAGTAGGAAGTGAAACTGACAACTGCACAATATGTATAGCACTCAGCTAATGATGGGGAACTTTGGAATCGGTATTGAATTGGATCCATTTCCTGCCCTACACAAAGAACCATGAAATGAAAAACAGTATGGATATTATGTCGTCTTTTACGACTGTATAAAGCCTTATTTCGCCCCAACGCATTTCGCTTAATCTAAAGCATGTTCACTGGTCACCGTAACGATGAGCGTTTCGTTTACATATCGGTTTTACTAAATAATAAACAGTTCTCATTTTTAAAGTGACTGTTTTATAACGTATGTTTCTTGTCGCCTGTATTATTTCAATGCATTCTTCTGTACTCCCACGATATCTGTGAAATTGTGAGAGTGGCTGGGAGACCTTAAAAAAGGAAAGAACAACAAAGAACAAGACTTTAAAGAACAGTACTCACGTCTCATGCTTATGGTTGATAAGAGGATAATAACAGAGGGTCCAGTGGCAATCACACTAGTTACCACCCATAGAGATTACAGTTAGATAAACGAGGTAGAATGAGTATAGGATCAATGTCACTGATAAGGATTTCCAGTGTCATATCACGCACTTGGGCGAACTAAATCTAGGTCATCCCCGTAGTCCTCTCCCCCTGGCGACCGCTTGCATGTGTATGTGGTGTCATCGAGGGGGCCCATTTCCCCCCCCCCCCCCCGTTCCCTCTGTGCCCCTCCCAACCCTCCTGGGTCGATGAGATTCAAGCACTCCCTCCCCCCTCGCTATCTTCATCTTTTATAACTGAGGCACTTTAGTGGGTGGCTTCACTCCGGAACTGCAGAATGAGGAGAGGGGCGACAGGTACCTTGTGTTAATAAAAAATTATTGTAATTACTTTAAGTCACATCACTTGAGGTCTGTTTGTTAATAACAGAATTAAATGTACTTGCTTTTCGCCAGTCAGACATAGGCAGCCCAGGTAAATGTGTAAGTACTCTCATTTTTCGACAATTTTACGCATTCTTCCAAATTTTTTCGTATTTCCCCTTATTTTCCACAATTTTACGTTATTTCCGTATTTTTTCAGAACTTGGCCTAGTTATGTGAGTACCGAGCCACTGCTTTCCATGTCACATGAAAATTGTGTAGCATCAGGTCATGTCAGGACCTCGCGTGAAAGTTCTCGTCTACATCTACATCTACGTGATTACTCTGCTATTCACAATAAAGTGCCTGGCAGAGTGTTCAATGAACCACCTTCAAGCTGTCTCTCTACCGTTTCACTTTCTAACGGCGTGCGGGAAAACCACCACTTAAATTTTTCTGTGCGAGCCCTGATTTCTTTTATTTTATCGTGATGATCATTTCTCCCTATGCAGGTGGATAACAACAGAGTTTTTTGGCAATCGGTGGAGAAAACTGGTGATAGAAATTTCATGAGAAGTTCCCGACGCAACGAAAAACGCCTTTGTTTTAATGATTGCCGCTCCAATTCACGTATCATGTCTGTGGCACTATGTCGCCTATTTCGCTGTAATACAAAACGAGCTGCCCTTCTTTGAAGTATTTCGGGCGGACAAGCGTGATGTCAGCAGTCTCTTTAGTAAACCTGTTGCACTTTCTAAGTGTTCTGCCAATGAATCGCAGTCTTTGGTTTGAACAACCCACAACATTATCTATGTGATCGTTCAAATTTAGGTAAAATGCAAATGCCGTGTGGCTAGGGCCTCCCGTCGGGTAGATCGGTCGCCTGGTGCAAGTCTTTTGAGTTGACGCCACTGCGGCGACTTGCGTGTCGATGGGAATGAGATGATGATGATAAGGATAACACATCACTCAGTTGGAAATCGAACCCTGTCCCCTTCGTACGACACTCCGTCGCGCTGACCACTCAGTTACCGGGGACGGACGTTCAAATTTAGGTGATTTGTAATTGTAATCCCTAAGTATTTAATTGAATTTACAGCCTTCAGATTTGTGTGACTCATCGCGTACTCGAAATTTAGAGGGTATCTTTTAGTACTCATGTGAATAACTTCACACTTTTCTTTATTCAGGGTCAATTGCCACTTTTTGCACCATACAGATATCTTATCTAAATAATTTTGCAGTTCGTTTTGGTCATCTGATGACTTTACAAGCCGGTAAATGACAGCATCATCAGTAAACAATGTAAGACTGCTACTCAGATTGTCTCCTAAGTCGTTAATATAGATCAGGAACATTAGAGAGCCTATAACACTTCCTTGGGGGACACCGGATATTACTGCTGTTTTACTTTATGACTTTCCATCTATTACTACGAACTGTGACCTTTCTGACAGGAAATCACGAGTCCAGTCGCACAACTGAGGCGTTATTCCATAGGCACGCAGTTGGGCTAGAACATTCTTGTGAGGAACGGTGTCGACAGCCTTCTGGAAATCTAAAAATATGGAATCAATTTGACATCCCCTGACGATATCACTCATTACTTCATGAGCATAAAGAGCTAGTTGTGTTTCGCAAGAACGATATTTTCTGAATCCGAGCTATGTGTAAACAAATCGTTTTCTTCCAGCATTTCATAATGTTCGAATACAGTATACGTTCGAAAACCCTACTGCAAATCGACGTTAGTGATATGGGCCTGTAATTCAACGGATTACTCCTACTTTTCTTTTTGGGTATTGGTGTGACTCGAGCAATTTTCCAGTCTTTATGTACGGATCTTTCTGTGAGCAAGCGGCTGTATATAATTGCTATGTATGGAGCTATTTTATCAGCATACTCTGAGAGGAACCTGACTGGTATACAATCTGGACCGGATGCCTTGCCTTTTTAAAGTGATTTAAGCAGCTTCGCTACACCGAGGATGTCTACTTCTATGTTTCTCATCTTGGCAGTTGTTCTTGATTGGAATTCAGGAATATTTACTTCGTCTTCTTTGGTGAAGGAGTGTCGGAAAACCGTGTTTTATAGCTCTGCTTTAGTGGCACTGTCATCAGTGACTTCGTCGTTGTTATCACGCAGTGAAGGTATTGATTGCGTCTTGCCACTGGTGTGCTTCATGTATGACCAGAATCTATTTGGATTCTCTGCCAGATTCGAAGACGTAGTTTCGTTGTGGAAATTATTAAAAGCATCTCGCGCTATTTTTCGATCTCCTGTAAAAGTTTTGCTAATTTTGTGGATTTTGGTTTCTTTTAAATTTGGCATGCTTCTTTCGCTGCTTCTGCAACAGCGACCCCTTTTGTGTACCATGGGGGATCAGTACCATCACTTCTCTCAATTGCTGTCCATACTATATCTTTGAAATAATTCCACAGCTTTTCTATGCTTATATGGCCAGTTTAGAAGGAACGAAGACTGTCTCTTAAAACGGCGTTAAGAGCATCTTTATCAGCTTTTTTAAATACATATACTTTACGTTGCTTTTTGATGGTTGTAAGTGCTACGGCTTTCTGCTTAGCAGCAACTGCGTTGTGGTCGCTAATCCCTGTATTCGTCACGGTGCTCCCTATTTGTCCAGGAGTATTTGTTGCTAAGAAGTCAAGTATGCTTTCGCAACCATATACGCTTCGAGTGGGCTCATGAACTAATTGTGTTCAAAATAATTTTCTGAGAAAGCATTCAGTACAATTTCGGATGACGTTTTATGCCGCCGGCTTTAAACGTGTAATTTTTCCAGCATGTCGAGGGTAGATTGATGTCACCACTCGGCTCTGCAGCAAAGGACCACAGTCGGTTCTATCGACGATGCTGCAGATGGTGAGTTTCGCTTTAATCTCGCGAGCAAGACTGGCCGTCTTTACCATTTCCGCTAGCCGACCAAAACCAGAGAGAACCTCCACCGAACCAAAGTGACACACGTCACTGGTACCGACATGAGCCACTACCTGCAGTACTGTATGAACTGGGTACCTGTTTTAAATGCGGCTCAAGTCTTCTTTGAACCTTTCAGCAACTATATCTTCTGTGTCGGGGGTTCGGTAAAACGATCCAATTAATAGTCTAGTCCGATGGTCAAGTATAACCTCTAACCATACTATTTCGCAGGAACTATCAACTTCAATTTCAGTAAAAGGCAAACTACTTCTGATAACAATAAATACTCCACCACCAACTGTATTTAATCTATCCTTTATGAACACTGTTAGATCGTTTGAAAAATTTCGGCTGAACTTATATCCGGTTTAGCCAGATTTCTGTACCCATAACTATTTGAACTCCAGTGCTTTCTATTAGGGCTTGGAGCTCTGGCTCTTTCCCAACACAGCTACGACAATTTACAACTACAATACCGACCATATCAACAACTAACCTTTTAGACCGACGCCTTTTCTGTGGTTCCCTGGCTCACTAACCTAAAAAAAACACCTAGTCCCTTCCACACACTCCCTCCTACCCTTGTAGCTGCTTCCTGTGTGTACTGGAGTCCTGACCAACTAAGCAGAACCCGGAAACCCACCACCAGATGGCGCAAGTCAAGGAAGCTGCAGCCTACACGGTCACAGAACCTCCTGAGCCTCTGATTCAGACCCTCCACTCGGCTCTGCAGCAAAGGACCACAGTCGGTTTTAACGACGATGCTGGAGATGGTGAGTTTCGCTTTAATCTCGCGAGCAAGACTGGCAGTCTTTACCATTTCCGCTAGCCGACCAAAACCAGAGAGAACCTCCACCGAACCAAAGTGACACACGTCACTGGTACCGACATGAGCCACTACCTGCAGTTGGCTGCACCCTGCACTCTTCATGGCATCTGGAAGCACCCTTTCCACATCCTGAATGACTCTCCCCAGAATGCACTCAGTGTGCACACTGGCTTCCTTCCCCTCAAAAATGGCTCTGAGCACTATGGGACTCAACTGCTGAGGTCATTAGTCCCCTAGAACTTAGAACTAGTTAAACCTAACTAACCTAAGGACATCACAAACATCCATGCCCGAGGCAGGATTCGAACCTGCGACCGTAGCGGTATTGCGGTTCCAGACTGCAGCGCCTTTAACCGCACGGCCACTTCGGCCGGCCTCCTTCCCCTCCTTGGCAGGCATGTTCCTAAGGGGCCCCATCACGCGCCTAACGTTGGAGCTCCCAACTAATGCCAGCACGGTAACTCAGCGTGTTCAGAGAGTTAGCTGCCCTTTGTAATAAAAAAAAACTGAGTTAATGGATCAACGACGAACTGAAACGGATGTCTTGCGGCGTCCGCCCCGAGCAGATACAACGAACGAAAACGAATAAAATGAGATTTAAAAAAAAACTACTAGCATACCCACCCTCTGTGAATGCGCAGACCTTGAGGGTTGAGAAGCTTCCTCTGGAACAGGGTGGACGACTGCATCCAGCTCAGTGACATCGTCAGCCACAGATAACGCCAATTACCTGTTCGTCAAACGAACTGGGGAGGCCCTACGATCGGCCCCTCAGAAAGTTTTTCGCTGCCTGCCAGACTTTGAAATGATCTCCCACTCGACCACAAAAGGAGGGTCAACTTCAGTGCAGGCAGTACCCGGGGCGGATACAGCAGTGGACCGATCAGTTGACACGTGGGACGTGCTCGACGTCCCTTGCATCCCCGCGTCCAACCCCTGACAGTGATGCCGCTTGGCAGCAGCCTCAAGCTGTGTGATGGAAGGCAATGTAGCCTGGAGCTGCGAGCGAAGGGTCCCCAACTCAGCTTGCATCTGTATACAGCAGTCGCAGTTTCTATCCATTACTGCAGTCGCTCCTGTTTGAAGCTCGTAAAAATATGTAATAAACGAATGGTGTACTTGATTCATTAGCAGCAGGAATTCGAAGTGCTTTCTTACTAACGGTCTAAACGACATTGAGCTACACTAACCAAAACAAACAAAATCCTGTATGATACGAGGCTCGATAAGAATGGCAGTACTGTACTATACGCTGTTATTAAAATAAAAGTTGTGTCATGTCATGTCAATTTTACATCAACGTCATGTCAATGACATGATGCCTCGGCCAATCACAAAAAAATGGTTCAAATGGCTCTGAGCACTATGGGATTTAACATCTGTGGTCATCAATCCCCTAGAACTTAGAACTACTTAAACCTAACTAACCTAAGGACATCACACACATCCATGCCCGAGGCAGGATTCGAACCTGCGACCGTAGCAGTCGGCCAATCACAGTTCAGCAGCACGTGTCCACACGTATCAGAATTATTTATCGCTGCTGTCACTAGACCACTATTGTGCATGACATCATGGTGTATGTGTTAGAAATGAACCGTTTCCCTATTGGTGATAATAATGGCGTCACGATGTATTAATGACGTTATAGCAAATACTATAAGCACTGCAGTTTTACCAATTTCCGACCAAAGATGTAGGAAATACAACTTGATAGATAACCCTGCTAAGCCAACATTATCTTGCTAAAAGTAGCACGTTGTTGCAATAATGATGTAATTGTAAATTTATGACGTCATAGTAAAATTTTTATTTTATTTACATGTCAAGTTCCGTAGGACCAAATTGAGGAGCAAAACTCCAAGGTCATGGAACGTGTCAGTACATGAACTTACAACATAAAAGTAATAACAGATAAAAATAAATGTTCGTGAACCTGAAAGAAATCAGTCCATAAGTTTAAACAAACGCTATCAGCCTTACATCTGAGGTTTATCAATATCCAAGTGAAGATTCTGAGTGTACAAAAAGTAGCACACTGCTACAAAATACGCACCTAGAGAGGTGACGAATATGTCCAGCGAAATGAGTCATGGCTATAAGATAGAGCACAATTTTTTGCCACTACCATAGCTGCCGACCCCAAGGCCGCGAAGAAGAGTTTCTGCCCAACACCCATCATCCGACCAGGATTTTCGGGGAAATTTGCACAATTTACGTGTAATCGCCTCAGATGCGACTGTGCTGGCTGATGGTTGGAAGAAAAAGCTGTTGCGAAAAAGGTTACACCAGGCAGAATCATCCCACCCATGACAAACAGATCCAAACACATCCCTGGAAATACGTGGACTCTGTTGCTGATCAGCGTCAAACACTCCCCTCCCCTTTTCTCTCTGGAGCTCTTAGAACTAAGGTGCCCCAGCCATCATTCTTTCAAAACTAGCGCTTGTACACGGGTGGCATCAGCCTCGGTCAGCCACAGTTACCAGGCAGAAGGAAAAGGTGTCTAACCTACCGCAACATGATATGAACTATCGCAGTATTACAGTGTGACATCACTGTAAGACTTGTAAATAATCCAAAGCGTATAGAATCGTCGCCGACGAACAAATAAAACTGAGCAATGAACATAGCGCAGAAAAAGCGCTATTTCTACATATGAAGTTATCGACTGGCTGAGGTCGCCACTTCTGTCGCTATACAATAAATGCGATTTTAGAGAGAGCTGCAGAGTTCGCATATCATATGATGATAAGCCGATTCTCCAGACACACACATGTTATTTGAATTCATCTTCCACAAACAGGAAGCAACTTACGAATAACACACGTACAATGACTGCATGCAGATCACCACCATATCTTCTCGAATACCACAATCGCCTCCAGTGAACGCTGCTTCCATCACCACCGTGAGTCTCCAGATAGCTTAGAGGATTACACCTGTCGATGTAACGGTGCTCCTCGCATACGTGAAACGTCTAGCCCTGTGGAAGATCCACAACGTGTTGACACTGGATGTCAGTAACGGGCAGAAACCGTCCTATGGAAAACTGATAAATGAGGTCCCTACGCACTGTGATAGAGATCCATGCGTGTTCTCTGAATCAGTCAATGAACTCGGAATGAAGGCGACCTCAAAAAAGTAGCCGTGAGCTGCTGAATTTACACGTACGCTATTATTAAGAAAAATACGACGATATCTTCTGTCAAATAAAATGTATAATTTTGGTAGCAAATACATTCCAACACGTACCCATCATCAAGCGCAGTATGTTGGACGCTAAGATTTTACCACGAATCCTCCTCTCTCATGGTTCTCATATATCGCCAGAACTGCAGAAGGTCACAACACCGTCATTCAAGATGATGCATACGTCGGCTAATATCAGAGTCAATTTGATATTCTGATGCTGCCAAGAGGAGTCCGTAGATAGGATATTACTAAATTTTTGTTTTAGTTCTCTTCTATGATGGTCTATGTAAGAATTATTTTGGAAATAGCTCATAACTCTTGCATGTAAAGAATTCCTCTTACAGATAACTAACCTATGGGTAATTTATTTTTCGAATATAACTTTAAGGTAATAATATAACACAGCTATTAATCATAAGCGTAATTATTCTCAATAGGGAATGTGGCGAATGTCATGATTCTCAGCGCATGATAAAAGAGAAGCCCATTGGGAGAAAAAAATTCTAGAAGTTTAAGGATGTCATGGAACCTTAGTTGTAAGACTACAGACCAATGCATGCAACTATATCCATAGCCTTACAAGACGACATGTTCGTCACGTTACTTCGCGTATGCGTTATTCACTTCTACGTATTATAAGTGAATCACGTCACTTCCTGTAATACATCTCATCTATTAACGCAACCTGTTATGGGCCTCAGACCGACGATCAAATCACGCGAGCAGTCCTCTTTTCTTTTCTCTCTTTTCTTTTACTTAAAAAATGTCGGAAAACGTGTCGAATCAATTCCCGAAACGTAGTATGTAAGTGATAAATAATTACAGACTAGATTATTCATAATGGATAATCACTGGTATCTTTGACAGAATAGTGATATTAGCATGACAGTATGGAGCTGTGTCGCACTTCCAGATAGACACTAAAGGGTGAAAGGAACTGGTACAGGCATGCGTATTCAAATATAGCGGTATGTAAACAGGCAGAATACGGCGCTGCGGTTGGCAACGCCTATTGTAAGACGCAAACATCTGGAGCAGGTGTTACATCGGTTACTGCTGCTACAATGGCAGATTGTTAAGATTTAAGTGAGTTTTAACGTGGTGTTACAGTTGGAGTACGAGGGATAGGACACAGCATATTAAAGGTAGCGATGAAGTGATGATTTTCCAGTACAACCATGTCACGAATGTACTGTATCAGGAACCCGGAAAACATCAAATCTTTGACATCGCTGCCACCAGAAAAAGATTCTCCAAGAAACGGACCAACCACGACTGAAGAGAGTCGTTCAACGTGACAGAAGTGCAACGCTTCCGAAAATTGCAGCAGATTTCGATGCCAGGCCATCAACAAGTGTCAACGTGCGAACCATTCAACGAAACATCATCGATATGGGCTTTCGGAGCCGAGGGCCCAGTCGTGTACCCTTGATGACAGCACGACACAAAGCTTTACGCCTCGCCTGGGCCCGACAACACCGTCATTATACTGTTGATAACTAGAAACATGTTACCTCTCGGACGAGTCTCGTTTCAAATTGTATCGAGCGGACGGGCATGTACTGGTATGGAAACAACCTCATGAATCCATAGACCCTGCATGTCATAAGAGGACTGTTCAAGATAGTAGAGGTTCTGTAATGGTGGGGCCCCCGATACGTCTAGAAACGACTCTGACAGGAGACACGTACGTAAGCATCCTATCTGATACCTTGCGTCCATTCATGTCCATTGTGCATTCCGACACAATTGGGCAATTAAAGGAGGACAATATGCCATCCCAAACATCCACAATTGCTACAGAGTGACTCCAGGAACACCCTTCTGAGTTTAAACACTTCCGCTGGGCACCGAACTCCCCAGCATATATGGGATGCCTTGCAACGCGCTTTTCAGAAGAGATCTCCACCCCGTCGTACTCTTATGGATTTGTCGGCAGCCCTGCAGTATTAATGGCATCATTTCCTTCCACCACTACTTCAGACATTAGTCGAGTCCACGCCACGTCGTATTGCGGCACTTCTGCGTGCTCTCGTGAGCCCTATACGATGTTAGGCAGGTGTACCAGCTGCTTTGTCCCATCAGTTTAATATTATGTGTTGTAGAAGTGCGTGCTGAAAAGCAATGCCTCTGAATTTTTAATGTGAAAACATTTTAAATAAAACAAACATTATTAACGTTCAGACCTTTATTTTTCATTTACACATTTTTGCAGCCTTCTGTCACTAGAAGACTCAGAATTGTAGCATATAACATGGCGTTGTGTAACAAAACTATATTTGTGAGTAAACAGTGTGCTGTAATTGAGTTTCGAATTCTAAAAGTTCGTCCACACCTGGACCACCATCTCCTCAGCATAACAATGCCAGGCCACGGCCGGGCCCTGCGACATCTGGAACAATCTAACGCCTTTTGTTCACTTTCACCGACCATCCTCCATACAGTCCTGACTTGGCCCCATCCGACTATCATATGTTCCCAAAACTTAAAGAACACCTTCGAGGACCTCACTTTGGTAGTGATCATGCGGTGCAAAGTTAATAACTGCGGTAAATAATCCCCCTCGCCTGCTTGTGAAGCACTTCCATTTATTGCAGTCACCTAATTGGTTTATTCGCACTTAAACATTTACAGAAACACATTCACAGCTATACTGCTACAAGAAATAAAAAGAAAACAAAAAGTGACAGTTGAATGAATAATTCGGCTGCACAGCACGAGTGCATCATGTAGGAGCGAGATCCTCGCTGCCTAGCTGTTATACGCTGCTAGCTGCTAGGAAAGAGAATGAATATTATTGGCTGTCAGTGGTCAGTGGAGGGGGATGCGCAGAACGGCTGCAAGCTGGGCCGTCTTCCTACATGACGCAGACTTTAGTGCTTGCACCACTGTTGGTTGGTTATCACGACCATTTCCACGTATCTCAAAATGTGGTCTATAGATGCAATTACATAAGTGTTACCTGCGGGTGTTTTGTTGAAAGGACCTAAGAAATCAGTCGTGAGCAACTGAAATAGTGCTAATGCTTCAGATAACCTTGGCAGTGGGAATCCTGTGTGACATAGATTTACTTTCTGTGTGCACTAATTGGAGTTCCGCACATATTGGTCCATGTCTGCCTTACCATTCCTCCACCAGTACTTCTCTGCTACCTTCCTGTTAGTAGAACTACATCCTCCATGACCTTCTAATATGTGATTATGTACCTCCTTTAATACTTTACCTCTCAATGTTGTTGGTACCAACAGCCATGTTCCCAATTTACTTTCTTGCACACTAGCCAATCCTGCCCAGTAAACTGCGACTATTTACAAGATTCTTTACATTTGTCATCCACTCTTTATATTTGTCATTCATCTTCTGTGCTGCATGTCCTTCCTTAAGCTCGTTACCTTCTATCTGCAACACCACAAGGTTCCTACTCAATCCATCTACATTCCTGTGTTTATTTTCAGCTTTATGAATGATATAAAAACCAAATTCACTCAAATGTACTGCCCATCGTGACTACCTACTAAACGGATCTTTCACCCCAGCAACCACTTCAGTGCTGCATGATCTGTTATCACTGGAAACTTCTTTCCATAGAGATAACACTTGAAGTAGATTATTCCATCAATAAGGCTCAACATTTCCTTTTCCATCATGGAGTAGTTCTTGTTGGCTGACTTTATCTGCCCCGTGCATATGCGAACAGATGTCCCATACCGTCAACCTCCTGACTTAATACAACTGATTGCAAGGTAGGCCATATCACGTGGCAAGATTAATTCGTTATTGGAATTTGTAAACCCTAAGACAGGACTCTCTGTAAAAGCTACATTCAGTTTCTCAAAAACACGCTCACAATCCGACCTATCAACGCTCTATCTTTCTTTAGAAATTGCGTTAATGGTCTGACAATATCTGCAAATCCATTTACAAAGCCTCTACAAGGAACGATTGGAATTCCTTCACAGACTCAGGTACAGGAAATTTACGTACAGCAGTAACTAACTTTGGGTTGCGTCTTAACCCCATCCTTACTAATTATATTACCAAGGATACCACTTCTTGTAACACAAAATTTCTCTTCTCTGTACTCAACGTTGAATTTGCAGCAGGAATACCTCGATTAGGCATTGTATGTGCTGCTCCATGTCACTTACAAAGACGATTAAGTCATCAAGACACACCAAGCACAGAAGTTTTAAGTCCATTGCTGAAAAAATACTTTCACTGGCCTAAACAGTATCTGTTCGTTGTAATGTTCAGAAAAGGGTTGTTCAGAAAGGAGTAGGCCTCCATCAGTCGTGGCATTCAGGTGTCAATAATCACAACAAAATCTGTATTTTCGTGATCCATCTGCTGACTGTTTGTGTACGATGACAATTCCGCCCCCCCCCCCCCCCCCCTCTTCAGGGGCTATCACTTTCCTCAATAATCCCATCCTTAACTCGTGAGCAATGAATTTCTCCAGAATCGGTTGCAGATATCTCAGTACCCTACACGGTTCGTGGTAAACTGGTGATTCATTCCCTGTTGTATTCAGTGCTGTGTAAAATACGTTGCTGGTACACACCCTTTTGGAAGAAAAAAGTGATTGAATTACACCTATTCCTTATCAGTCTTCTTTAAGCTGTTACTTTCCCTTCTAAAGCAGTTTGAATGATGTTTGGCTTTTGTTTGTAGCTGACACACACCTTTTTCCACTCTTCCTCCTCCAGGTTATCCACATTAGTGGTTGACAACCCCTTTGTTAACCTGAAATCCTCAACACTGAAATTATCCACCAACACAGGTACAATTTCTTCCCATTTAGCTCTTGTACGTATATAGGACATTTCCAGGGGCAGATGTGGATTCTGACCACAATCTATTGGTTATGAACTGTAGATTAAAACTGAAGAAATTGCAAAAAGGTGGGAATTTAAGGAGATGGGACCTGGATAAACTGACTAAACCAGAGGTTGTACAGAGTTTCTGGGACAGCATAAGGGAACAATTGACAGGAATGGGGGAAAGAAATATAGTAGAAGACGAATGGGTAGCTCTGAGGGATGAAGTGGGGAAGGCAGCAGAGGATCAAGTAGGTAAAAAGATGAGGGCTAGTAGAAATCCTTGGGTAACCGAAGAGATATTGAATTTAATTGATGAAAGGAGAAAATACAAAAATTCAGTACGTGAAGCAGGCAAAAAGGAATACAAACGTCTCAAAAATGAGATCGACAGGATGTGTAAATGGCTAAGCAGGCACGGCTAGAGGACAAATGTAAGGATGCAGAGGCTTATCTCACTAGGGGTAAGATAGATACAGCCTACAGGAAAATTAAAGAGACCTTCGGAGAAAAGAGAGCCACTTGTATGAATATCAAGACCTCAGATGGAAACCCAGTTCCAAGCAAAGAGGGGAAAGCAGAAAGGTGGAAGGAGTATATGGAGGGTCTATACAAGGGCGATGTTCTTGAGAACAATATTATAGAAATGGAAGAGGATTTAGATGAAGATGAAATGGGAGATACGATACTGCGTGAAGAGTTTGACAGAGCACTGAAAGACCTGAGTCGAAACAAGGCCCCGGGAGTAGACAACATTCCATTAGAACTACTGACGGCCTTGGGAGAGCCAGTCATGACAAAACTCTACCATCTGGTGAGCAAGATGTACGAGACAGGCGAAATACCCTCACACTACGAGAAGAATATAATAATTCCAATCCCAAAGAAAGTAGGTGTTGACAGATGTGAAAATTACCGAACTATCAGTTTAATAAGTCACAGCTGCAAAATACTAACACGAATTATTTACAGACGAATGAAAAAACTGGTAGAAGCTGACCTCGGGGAAGATCAGTTTGGATTCCGTAGAAATGTTGGAACACGTGAGGCAATACTGACCTTACGACTTATCTTAGAAGGAAGATTGAGGAAAGGCAAACCTACGTTTCTGGCATTTGTAGACTTAGAGAAAGCTTTTGACAATGTTGACTGGAATACTCTCTTTCAAATTCTGAAGGTGACAGGGGTAAAATACAGGGAGCGAAAGGCTATTTACAATTTGTACAGAAACCAGATGGCAGTTATAAGAGTCGAGGGGCATGAAAGGGAAGCAGTGGTTGGGAAGGGAGTGAGACAGGGTTGTAGCCTGTCCCCGATGTTATTCAATCTGTATGTTGAGCAAGCAGTAAAGGAAACAAAAGAGAAGTTTGGAGTAGGTAATAAAATCCAGGAAGAAGAAATAAAAACTTTGAGGTTCGCAGATGACATTGTAATTCTGCCAAAGACAGCAAAGGACTTGGACGAGCAGTTGAACGGAATGGACAGTGTCTTGAAAGGAGAATATAAGATGAATATCAACAAAAGCAAAACAAGGACAATGGAAAGTAGTCGAATTAAGTCTGGTGATGCTGAGCGTATTAGACTAGGAAATGAGACACTTAAAGTAGTAAAGGAGTTTTGCTATTTGGGGAGCAAAATAACTGATGATGGTCGAAGTAGAGAGGGTATAAAATGTAGACTGGCAATGGCAAGGAAAGCGCTTCTGAAGAAGAGAAATTTGCTAACATCGAGTATAGATTTAAGTGTCAGGAAGTCATTTCTGAAAGTATTTGTGTGGTTTGTAGCCATGTATGGAAGTGAAACATGGACAATAAATAGTTTGGACAAGAAGAGAATAGAAGCTTTCCAAATGTGGTGCTACAGAAGAACGTTGAAGATTAGGTGAGTAGATCACGTAACTAATGAAGTATTGAATAGGATTGGGGAGAAGAGAGGTTTGTGGCACAACTTGACTAGAACAAGGGATCGGTTCGTTGGACATGTCCTGAGGCATCAAGGGATCACAAATTTAGCATTGGAGGGCAGCATGGAGGATAAAAATCGTAGAGGGATACCAAGAGATGAATACACTAAGCAGATTCAGAAGGATGTAGGTTGCAGTAGGTACTGGGAGATGAAGGAGCTTGCACAGGATAGATTAGCATGGAGAGCTGCATCAAACCAGTCTCAGGACTGAAGACCACAACAACAACAACGTATATAGCACTTCTTTTCACTAAGCAACCTGTCTGATCTAGCAGTTTTCCTACTATCAGTGGTTTCGCCACACACAGATCCTTACCAGTAAACTAGACTTAACGTTAACCCAATGCACTTTCCTAGTATCCTTAGATACACAATTGTGTCAAATGAGATTTCGTGTATCCATTGTTTCAGTGGTTTGTCATATGTGATAGACTCCCCTTGTGACATTGCTCCACTGGCAACAGTTTTGCCAACTGAAAATTTTTTCTGTCTGGCTCCACTGTGCATTACCAAAGACAGATTTTGGCACATTGTTAGTGCAAGGAATCTTACACCAGAATCATTTCATAGCCCTCAGTTACATGTGGCTCTAATTCTACATATTGTCTGACCTGAACCAAAACTAGGCAAAACTCTATGCCCATCAATCCCAATGGTGTGACATCCTTATCCCTCACACACAGTCTATACCGTGACGAGTTCCACTGTCTATATTCCACCAGGTTCCCAGTGCCAACTCACAAATGCGGCCCTGTCTCCAATAACATCCCGCAATTCTTCTTCCACACTGACCCTTCTACTGTACACCTATCCTAACCTAACCACCTCTGCATACGACTCTGTAGTATCACATTTTACTGGGATTACCCACAGGTGGACCTGGAGTTTCCTTTGGCGTTTGAAACTTGTTTCGTCGCTAGTTCCCTGTCTCTGAAGCTACTGTTGCCACGTTTCTGACCTTCAACCCTGTTTCCACTGTTTTGTGGCTGGCGATATTGCTTCTTCACATGCCCATCTGCCTATATCCATAACAACTTCTACCTGCTCAAGACACTGCCTGCCTTATTGGCAATCCAGTCGATACATCAATTTCCTCACATTCCACTGCCAACCTGAAAGCTGACTGCGAATCAGTTCCAAGCTTTATTCACACTCTTCTCGACATTTCCGAAGTGTTCTCTAAAATGTCTGGCTCCGCTCTGCTCCATAACCCCTTGAACTAACCCACTTTTAAATTCTTCAAATGTTTCAGCTCCCTTGACAGCCTGTGTATAACCCCCATGTCTTTTGTCTCTCCAGTTCATATTCATTTTGCTATCCTCAAACATTCTCCATCAGACCATCCTTCCATCTCCCACCAAAAACGCTTGCACACTCTCAATTGACTTACAAGAGAAGGGAGAAATTGCAGATGACAAATATATATATTTCACAGTGTTCCCAACTGACCACAGAATGCCTCATAGTTTTCTATAAATTGTGCTGTCCCTTTTCAGTAAAATACACATGCCTCTGGCTCTGACACTCCTTGCGTCCCTGACTCTCCCAAAGCCTTGATCTTCTCATTACTCATATTGGAACACTAACAATCATAAAACACACAAATTAAAATACTTTAACTTAATTCTTACGTCTTGCCAACTTGATTCCCAGCACTGTATAGCATGTGCCATAATGCTTACACACTACTGCTACTGTTTCTGTACATGGTGCTGAACGATCTTCCAAGTTATGCTGCATACATCAGATAGGTACTAGTGTATCTTGTCCCTCATTACCTCTAAGGTGTAACAAATTCAACACTTTTTAAAAAATCCACCCTAGAAAAAGAATTGTAATGAAGCATCTTCTCCATGGCAAAGATACTTCAACAACAATTAAATTTCTTGACTCACTGTATCAAAGACCATAGATTGAGACATTCCACTGAAAAGGCAAGTTGTAAGAGACTGGTGGAGATGGGTTGGGGCGGAGGGGGGAGGGTGCCTCATGAAAATTAACCGGCCTGTAATTCCATACGCTCTCTTATGGTACCCCACAATAGCACTACACAGAAAGCCGCAACTTGATAGAGGAATTTGATGGCCTCCTGCATGTTACTGTTCCGCAGTGCTGACAGAATGCAGCATTGGCTTTTCAGTGGCCTATGACGTAGCTGCTTCCGTCATTGGCGACTACAACTCCAGGCAGCTTCGGCCAGCTGCACCCATGTGTATTGTGGTGCGACTCATGCACCCAACGCTGTCTAAAAGGCGCAACACCGGTGAAATAGTGACACTGACCCACTGGCCCCCAGTCACTGGCCGACGAGTTTGTTTTCCAGGACAACCAGGACCAACCTAGTGGCAGCCCCAGGTCCTGCCGTCTCACTGCAGACCACCCTGATGCAGTATCAAGCTGTGCTTCGTGAACAGCATTCCAGATGGCGAAAGGTGACGCAGCCCCTAAGTAGAAGTGACTTACTATAAAATATCGAAGTATTTGTATGCCTCATAGCTGTGCTTGTTTGGGCTTTGCTAAGCCTTTGCTGCACATGTATTTCTACAGTGGAAATGCTTATTTTTTTGCGATGACGTATGTACATATCTGAGGATTTTGAAGTCTGACATGTACTGACGCGAAATCTGTGGAAGTATCACTTAAAAATGGCCCGAAGGTTGAAATAGCAACTGTGAAATAAATAATTTCTACAGTCAACCGTGAATATGACGCCCTTTGGAAAAATCTACGTGACTGTGAACACTGACCATGAGAAATTAATCAATGCACTAAACGGCCGTCAGTGTGGAAAAGATTATGCTATCCACCACTTGGGTACTGCTGTGCCAACCGTTTCCACACCCTGCCAGGCTGGCTTGCCTCGCAACATTGCGAAGCCTACATTAAATTTTGTTAAGCATAACACCTGTATTTGTGCGTGGATGGTGCTACTGCAGTTCACTTCCAACTTCATGCATTTATGATCAAATATGGTCGTTGTGCAACAATAATAAAATCATGTTCTCAGACTTGGCTATATACGAAGTATCCACCGCTCACGATGTGGCTCACGAATTGATTACACGAATAGTCTGCCACACACTTCTCTCGTAAGCAAGTGCTTTGTTGAATCTGCATCCTTGTAATGCTTGTACATCCCATACTGATTTAGAAATGAAGTTTACTTGTGGTGAATTTATGACCAAATATGCAACGTATAATTCTCTAATACCACTGTCAGTATGCCTGTTCGCTATTTCGTGTGACCTGTATTGCTTCTGATTACCTGAAATGTGTGTACTTCCGCACAGTTCAACAGCAATTACTTTCATTCTCTGCACGCTGTTGGGCTAGATCCAATCTCAGTCTTCTTAGTATTCCTAAATGTGTAAAACACGCACTGGAACTCATTTGTAGCATGGTGTATGATCAGAATGACCACCTTCAGCACATGATTTTTACAGATGGTTATTCTTCGTACCAGTAGCAAAATCTTATCGATAATGGTCATGATGACAGAACTTAGTAACATGATCTTTTGGTACTACCTTTCAAACGTTACTGGATTTGCAATCCACATACACTATTTTTATGCAATATGCATAACCCAAGGCTACGGGGTCGTGTGTAGATCCAGCAACGGCAAGCAACAATGTATGCGTAGTCTAGTTGGCATGCACAAACGAACACTTAGTGGTGTATATTTATTATTGAAGTATCAGTCCTGATGTCCCTAAAAATGCGAGATATTATCCCGAGCCCAATAACCATATGGAAAAACTTGATGTTACTCTAGCATATAGGGTATCCGTCATTTATGAATATCGTTATGCATATCGTTTTAAGTGAAACTAAGACGTGTCTAACTCAGACTTAGGAACTTATTCGAGTGCCTATGCACCCTCTGAATCAAAATTATTGCTGGATAGATAACATTTAGTATTATACAGGACAAACTGTGCTTAGTCTATTGTTCGTACTGGTAGTTTTTAGTTTCTAGTGGAATAGAATAGATATATAATCATCTAGGTGGTCGGTAAATACCGCGAATCAGCCCCTGCGGGAATTCCATCTGGGTCGCGGTACGGATCTCGCTATCCGGACAGACAGCCTCATATTTAGGATTACTGTCCTGTGTTGGCTGTGTGGGAAATTAGGTATGGCCTCTCTGGACATACGCACTGGGTGCCCTTTGCAGTCCCGAGACGCAAGGCAGAGATCTGGGTTGTAATCTCTTCGTCTGGCGACAGATCTGAAAGTTCTCAAATTCTTGGAATCATAAACCAGGCATAGCTTTTCGTTTTCAGCCCAGTCGCTGAGCACAATACCACGTTCATTGTTGCAAGCATAGGACCAATGACCATCGTGACTATTAAAATCTCCATCATAAATCGATGGGTGGACAGTGATCGGCAGAGCATCCACGGCACACTTGGTGGCTTGTAAATATTATTTATAACAGTCTCCTCCATTTGTATCGAGACATACTGGAATTCATTTCCCGTATTTGTTGAAATGAGGCAAGCATGGTCGGTATTGCTCCTCACATAGGTGTGCACACTGTGATGTTTAGCAGCAATAAGATTTTAGCCATAGATCCTACCTCTTTTACGCAGGTCATCCACAGTTGGAGTATGTACTTCCTGCATTAGAAGAAAGTCAATATCATTATCTACAAGGAGTTTGGAATTATCTACAAGGAGCTTTTAGCTCGACTAATGCCTTCTCTGTTCAAATGACATATTCGGAGTGAAGAGTGAAGTCTTTTAATTAGTTGGTCCTGAGAAGGTTCATTTTTAAGGCTTTTTTTATTCTGATTGGTCTGCATGTTTGTAGCTAGGTAATCCAATATTTGTTCTAGCTGCCAATTCGTACCAGCCCATTTAGCATTGCCCAGAGTCCACGAGTAGTATACTACTACGTACGCGGGCTAGTTTACACTCCAGCTCACTAAGGTCACATTTATCATATAGCCACAGAGGTACCATGAGGCCATGATTTCGTATGTAGAACTAGTTTACTTTTTTGCTGCACTGCAGATTATTTGGATGGCGGCGACGTGTATACTGGCACAGGCAACAAGAGCTTGTATCTTAGAATTTTTTTAAACAAGGGGTGGAGCCCCTTCACGCCCACACAGGCATGATGGCCAACTCAAAAGGCCTACTGCCATCTCTTCATAAGGGCTAGTTTTCTCTAGAGTGAGGTGTGGCAGGATGTGGGTGCTGCGATATTTGCGCGCGTCTGGTTACGGTTAACAATTAATACCCGCTCATCTGGAGGTACTTGGGTCGAAGTTGAACGAAGGGAAGCGGTTTAAACGGCAGAGGAAAAAAAGTGCCAAGGCAAGAGCCAAGGGAAAAAAACCTCTGCGATTGTTACGTCGGGTGGTAAGAGCAGTAGCGGATGTCTTGCTGCCTGCCATAGGTCATGCAAGGGCAGGCTTTGTTAGTAGTGGGTATCATGCATGTCGATACCTTTGACGACGTGCCGTGCTGTTGCTCGGCGGCTGCCGCTGGGTGCCAGTGTTGAACTCTCGATCAGCGTCAGCAACCTGCAACAGTTAGATTTATCATTGTTTTTGTGTCCGATAGTTCATATATCGGATTCACAGTGTAGGGTGATGTTGGTGATTTGTTTCTGCGTCAGTGGGCGAGCGGTTTCCATGCCGTGGCTTGTCGATCGTCTCTAATAGCAGCTGGTAATTTCCCGTCAACGTTGCTGATACGCAGGGGCTTGCCGACGTTTGTCGCTTGTTGGTGTATGTTAGCTTGCCGTAGGTGGTTTTGCCCTAGCTACTAGTGTCTTTGGCCACTTATGCTTCCACCTATGGTTGTGATCGTAGTTTCCCAGATGAAAGATGAAAGGAATGTTCGAGTGTCTCTAGTTACTGTATAGTCGTGTGGTGTGTTTTTTGAATACTTCCTTGAGGTTTTCAAAGCGGTATTCTTTGTGAAGACCCACGGTGCGTGTGTTGCGTGGAGCGTTGCTAATAATTCGTAGCACTTCGTTCTGTATGATCTGCAGGCGGCGCAGTCGTGTAGGAGCTGCATATCCCCAGACGGGAGCTGCGTACGTCATCAGAGGTCTAATCAGTGTCACGTATATGGAGCTCGACATCCTCCTATTCAGTATGCTTTCCCTGTTGAGCATTGGGCAGAGTTGTTTGAGCCTCGAGTGCGCTTTGGTGGCAACGTATTCAATGTGGTGCCCCTCATGTAAGTTTCCGGTCCAGCCAGACACCAAGATATCTGACTTTCTCTCGGAAACGTATTGGGCGTGTATGTAGCGTTATCTGTCTACTGTGTTGATGTTTGCGCAATAGTTACGGTCTGCATGTAAACAGAAGTGCTTCGCACTTGTCAAAGTTTACTTTAAGAGGAGGAGTAGGAGGAGATTAGTGTTTAACGTCCCGTCGTCAACGAGGCCATTAGAGACGGAGCGCAAGCTCGGGTTAGGGAAGGATGGGGAAGGAAATCGGCCGTGCCCTTCCAAAGGAACCATCCCGGCATTTGCCTGAAAGGATTTAGGGAAATCACGGAAAACCTAAATCAGGATGGCCGGAGACGGGATTGAACCGTCGTCCTCCCGAATGCGAGTCCAGTGTGCTAACCACTGGACCACCTCGCTCGGTTTACTTTAAGACGCCATCGTTCCGGCCAAGGCTCGGCAGTTCTGAGTGCCGTTTGTATTCGTGACGGTTTCCAATCTTGCGCAAGGATGGCTGTGTCATCCGCGTAGATGGCTAACGCCGTGTTTTGAGTTGGTGGCAAGTCGTTAATGTACAGGTTGAACAAGATGGGCTCTAGGATGCTTCCTTGGGGTACTCCAGCTTCGATACTATGTTGTGTTGATTGTTTGCCCTCCACGTCAGTGTTGAAACATCTGTCCGTGAGATGTGAGTGTATGAGACGTACGAGTCCGTCTGGGGAACCAGCTTCGGTTAGTTTGTGTATAAAGCCGTTGTGCCAGAGACGGTCGAAAGCTTTTTCGATGTCCAGGAACACGGCCCCTGTGGCTTTGTTCATGTTGTAGCCGTGTATTATATGTTCGACTACTCGGAAGAGTTGTTGTGTTGTCGAGTGGCGATTCCTAAAGCTGAATTTCTCCAGTCTTAGGGTGTCATTGGCGATGCAGTGCCTAGTGATTACCGTCTCAACAACCCTCCTGATCGAGCACAGCAGACTCATGGGTCGGTAATTTTGTGGGAGGGAGTGATCTTTCCCTGGATTCCTGAACATCAAGACCTTGGCCGCCTTCCAAAAGTCAGAGAAGAGTTGGTGTTTTAGGATGGCATTCGTTACGTGTGCAAGGTATTCTACAGCTCTATCCATGAACTCCTGGAGGAAACGGTTTTGAATGCCATCAGGTCCAGGGGTTTTCCTAGCGTTGGTATGCTTGATAGCCCATGTGATTTCGTTTCTGCAACGTGTCTTAGGAGGACACCAACCAACAGGTCCTGGAGAAAGGCTTGGGGAAAACGATTGTACATAATTTGTTACCAAGAACTCTTTAAAATAATATATTCACCAACAACTCAAGGCTCGACAAAAATAGAACGAATTAGAGTTTAAACTTGAGCTTTCACCCTTTATACAAAGGCACTAAATGTGAAACCCCAGAAGCGACGCAAATTAGATATTCTTTAAAGTTTTCACAAAAACTTACCGTTCATCAGAACATTAAATAGTAATAATTTACGTCGAAAGTCATGCTGGGGCACGCCGTAATTTTAAAATTACAATAAAGTAATAGAGCGGCCCTACGTCAGATCAGGGCACAAAACCGCAGACGACACAGCAGACTCCAGACCAAGCCCAGCGTGACAACAAGCCGACAGAGGACAGGTGTGCACTGCAACGTACACAGTGAAGCTCTCTTAAGCGGTGAATAGGTTAAATAAAGCCAAAGCTTTTGCCTCGGTGCTAAAAGAAATCCAATAACTAATATTAAATCAATATGAAAGCGCCACTGAAGGTTAGCTCACCTCGTGTGACAACTTAAAGTTAACAAGTTCGATCCGGCCAGTGTGGCCGAGCGGTTCTACGCGCTTCAGTCTGGAACCGCACGACCACTACGGTAGCAGGTTCGAATCCTGCCTCGGGCGTGGATATGTGTGATCTCCTTAGGTTAGTTAGGTTTAAGTAGTTCTAAGTTCTAGGGGACTGATGACCTCAGATGTAAAGTCCCATAATGCTTAGAGCCATTTTGAACAAGTACACACGTAATTCCTACCGGCCAAGGATGAAAACTACTATAATCTTAAATGCATAACCAATATCAACAGCAGCGCGGTGTAGCCTCGTGGCCCGAGGTACCTTACCACGGTTCGCGCGGTTCCCCCCCGTCGGAGGTTCGAGTCCTCCTTCGAGCATAGGTCTGTGTGCTGTCCTTAGCGTAAGTTAGTTTAAGTTACATAAAGTAGTGTGTAAGCCTCGGGACCAATGAACTCAGTAGTTTGGTCCCATATGAACTTACCACAAATTTCAAATTTTTTTCAGTATCAGCACAATCTCGATAAATGTAGACGCATCCCTCAAACTAGCATCCACAACTCTAGGTATTCCAGTGACCTTTTATTAGCTTAACGATCAAATCAGAGGTTCTTCAGAATTTCAGTTGTCCATATGGAATTACTTTAGGACAGTTTACATATAATTTAACAGAGGTGACATCATTTAAGCATCATTTTTCTCATGGGTTGTTATGGTATCTAAGGGGAAACAAAAATCATACTGGCTGCTAGAAACAAGCTAGTGCTAGTTAATAAAGCGGATCTCTTTTCTAGAGGCTAAGATAGAGACAAGATGCGCCATATAATTAGCCATAGGGTTCTAAGCCCTAAAAATAAAGCACCAAAACAACAGTCTGCACTTTATTTAAAATTGTGCGCCCAGAATTTAAAAAAATTACCCTAAATACAAGCCAAGGTCCCCACGGGAGAGAGCTGAGCTCGTGCCGCAAAGCGTTTCAAAGTTACGTTAAATGGAAATGGGATAGCGCAGCACAATAAAAAATTGAAAAAGGCAAATAGAAGGCCAGCGCCAAGCAGCTTCAAACGTAACCAACAGCAGACAATGCAGAAAAGTCGCTGGAGAACTTACAAATGACGCTCACCATGAACATAAGGCAGCGAAACCGGGCTCTTTCCTCGACCAAGGAACCCGAAGAAGGCGTTGCCTCAGTGCCCGGCAAAATCCTGAGGTGAAGGCGTTCCGGTCGTCTAGTGTAGAAGAGGACACGGCCGGTGGGATTCGCCGAATCGCTCCAAATTCTCCTGGAGGAACTTGACAACGAGTACAGCCAGCAGGGCACGTCAACAGTCGCACCGCTCAATTCGCCGAGTGAGAGGTATCGAACTCTGTGCACGGCTGATGTACATAGTTTGGATTATTTACAGGTCTCGTAGTGATGTCGCATTCTAAAATTGCAAGAGTATATTTCGTGTTACATGTCTTTTAATTCTGATTGGAAGCACAGGCAGATCACGCCCATCGTCAGTGTGCCTCCAGGATTGTACGGTTCACGTGTAAAAGGGGGGCGGGAGGAGGTTATATAGCGGTTACTCAGCATGGCATCACTCCTGTCCAAGTTTGAACCAAGCCACAGACTACCGTTACCCGTTACCGAGTGGTGGAAACTGATCAGTATTTTCCTACCCACATTGATTTTCATGGTTATTTTCTAGTCTTCTAGCAATGTCCCACACTTACCGGTACTGCAATAGTTTATACAGTGTTTTGGTAGGTTATATACCATCCATTTTGGCTGGGAACTCTGTCGGACCGAGACTGACGTTGTCCATCCAAAACGCTACTTTTTGAGAGCGCCATGGTTGGGGGAGCTAGATTCTGACTGGGCCGAAGAAAACGAAGGTGGGAAATGCTTGGCGCTTATCTGAAAATCAGCGACATACTTCCGGCGACGTGCTGGGATCCATTTGCCATGGACGGGATGGCTCTGCCTGTAGTGTCTGCTATTTTAACGGAGACGATAGTGCATATTTATCATTCGTGAGGGGGGTGGGAGGGGGGATGATGGGTGAGTGGCTAGTCTAGTGTTGGGCAAACATGTAGAGCGTTCTTCTTCACGGCCCGGGGGTCAGTGAGGCTGGCAGCTGCAGTGGCAGAGTGTTGTCTACCCTACAGCTGCGGCACTTTCCGCTGGAGATATTGGTCACCTCTCTAGGTGCATATTTTCTCTCTCTCTCTCTCTCTCTCTCTCTCACTCTCTCTCTCTCTCTTCGCCCGAACAGGACTTGAAAGGTCCAAAGGTACCGGCTGACCGCCGTATCATCATGAGGCTATAAGCATCATTGGATGGTGATATGGAGGGGCGTGTAGTCAGCACACTGCTCTCATCAGTTTTCACGACCGGAGCCCATACTCATTAGTCTAGTAGCTCCTCAGCACTGGGTGCCCTTTGCAGTCCCGAGACGCAAGGCAGAGATCTGGGTTGTAATCTCTTCGTCTGGCGACAGATCTGAAAGTTCTCAAATTCTTGGAATCATAAACCAGGCATAGCTTTTCGTTTTCAGCCCAGTCGCTGAGCACAATACCACGTTCTTTTTGCAAACATAGGACCAATGACCATCGTGACTATTAAAATCTCCATCATAAATCGATGGGTGGACAGTGATCGGCAGAGCATCCACGGCACACTTGGTGGCTTGTAAATATTATTTATAACAGTCTCCTCCATTTGTATCGAGACATACTGGAATTCATTTCCCGTATTTGTTGAAATGAGGCAAGCATGGTCGGTATTGCTCCTCACATAGGTGTGCACACTGTGATGTTTAGCAGCAATAAGATTTTAGCCATAGATCCTACCTCTTTTACGCAGGTCATCCACAGTTGGAGTATGTACTTCCTGCATTAGAAGAAAGTCAATATCATTATCTACAAGGAGTTTGGAATTATCTACAAGGAGCTTTTAGCTCGACTAATGCCTTCTCTGTTCAAATGACATATTCGGAGTGAAGAGTGAAGTCTTTTAATTAGTTGGTCCTGAGAAGGTTCATTTTTAAGGCTTTTTTTATTCTGATTGGTCTGCATGTTTGTAGCTAGGTAATCCAATATTTGTTCTAGCTGCCAATTCGTACCAGCCCATTTAGCATTGCCCAGAGTCCACGAGTAGTATACTACTACGTACGCGGGCTAGTTTACACTCCAGCTCACTAAGGTCACATTTATCATATAGCCACAGAGGTACCATGAGGCCATGATTTCGTATGTAGAACTAGTTTACTTTTTTGCTGCACTGCAGATTATTTGGATGGCGGCGACGTGTATACTGGCACAGGCAACAAGAGCTTGTATCTTAGAATTTTTTTAAACAAGGGGTGGAGCCCCTTCACGCCCACACAGGCATGATGGCCAACTCAAAAGGCCTACTGCCATCTCTTCATAAGGGCTAGTTTTCTCTAGAGTGAGGTGTGGCAGGATGTGGGTACTGCGATATTTGCGCGCGTCTGGTTACGGTTAACAATTAATACCCGCTCATCTGGAGGTACTTGGGTCGAAGTTGAACGAAGGGAAGCGGTTTAAACGGCAGAGGAAAAAAAGTGCCAAGGCAAGAGCCAAGGGAAAAAAACCTCTGCGATTGTTACGTCGGGTGGTAAGAGCAGTAGCGGATGTCTTGCTGCCTGCCATAGGTCATGCAAGGGCAGGCTTTGTTAGTAGTGGGTATCATGCATGTCGATACCTTTGACGACGTGCCGTGCTGTTGCTCGGCGGCTGCCGCTGGGTGCCAGTGTTGAACTCTCGATCAGCGTCAGCAACCTGCAACAGTTAGATTTATCATTGTTTTTGTGTCCGATAGTTCATATATCGGATTCACAGTGTAGGGTGATGTTGGTGATTTGTTTCTGCGTCAGTGGGCGAGCGGTTTCCATGCCGTGGCTTGTCGATCGTCTCTAATAGCAGCTGGTAATTTCCCGTCAACGTTGCTGATACGCAGGGGCTTGCCGACGTTTGTCGCTTGTTGGTGTATGTTAGCTTGCCGTAGGTGGTTTTGCCCTAGCTACTAGTGTCTTTGGCCACTTATGCTTCCACCTATGGTTGTGATCGTAGTTTCCCAGATGAAAGATGAAAGGAATGTTCGAGTGTCTCTAGTTACTGTATAGTCGTGTGGTGTGTTTTTTGAATACTTCCTTGAGGTTTTCAAAGCGGTATTCTTTGTGAAGACCCACGGTGCGTGTGTTGCGTGGAGCGTTGCTAATAATTCGTAGCACTTCGTTCTGTATGATCTGCAGGCGGCGCAGTCGTGTAGGAGCTGCATATCCCCAGACGGGAGCTGCGTACGTCATCAGAGGTCTAATCAGTGTCACGTATATGGAGCTCGACATCCTCCTATTCAGTATGCTTTCCCTGTTGAGCATTGGGCAGAGTTGTTTGAGCCTCGAGTGCGCTTTGGTGGCAACGTATTCAATGTGGTGCCCCTCATGTAAGTTTCCGGTCCAGCCAGACACCAAGATATCTGACTTTCTCTCGGAAACGTATTGGGCGTGTATGTAGCGTTATCTGTCTACTGTGTTGATGTTTGCGCAATAGTTACGGTCTGCATGTAAACAGAAGTGCTTCGCACTTGTCAAAGTTTACTTTAAGAGGAGGAGTAGGGGGAGATTAGTGTTTAACGTCCCGTCGTCAACGAGGCCATTAGAGACGGAGCGCAAGCTCGGGTTAGGGAAGGATGGGGAAGGAAATCGGCCGTGCCCTTCCAAAGGAACCATCCCGGCATTTGCCTGAAAGGATTTAGGGAAATCACGGAAAACCTAAATCAGGATGGCCGGAGACGGGATTGAACCGTCGTCCTCCCGAATGCGAGTCCAATGTGCTAACCACTGCGCCACCTCGCTCGGTTTACTTTAAGACGCCATCGTTCCAGCCAAGGCTCGGCAGTTCTGAGTGCCGTCTGTATTCGTGACGGTTTCCAATCTTGCGCAAGGATGGCTGTGTCATTCGCGTAGATGGCTAACGCCGTGTTTTGGTGCGAAGTCGTTAATGTACAGGTTGAACAAGATGGGCTCTAGGATGCTTCCTTGGGGTACTCCAGCTTCGATACTATGTTGTGTTGACTGTTTGCCCTCCACGTCAGTGTTGAAACATGTGTCCGTGAGGTATGAGTGTATGAGACGTACGAGTCCGTCTGGGAAACCAGCTTCGGTTAGTTTGTGTATAAAGCCGTTGTGCCAGAGACGGTCGAAAGCTTTTTCGATGTCCAGGAACACGGCCCCTGTGGCTTTGTTCATGTTGTAGCCGTGTATTATATGTTCGACTACTCGGAAGAGTTGTTGTGTTGTCGAGTGGCGATTCCTAAAGCTGAATGTCTCCAGTCTTAGGGTGCCATTGGCGATACAGTGCCTAGTGATTACCGTCTCAACAACCCTCCTGATCGAGCACAGCAGACTCATGGGTCGGTAATTTTGTGGGAGGGAGTGATCTTTCCCTGGATTCCTGAACATCAAGACCTTGGCCGTCTTCCAAAAGTCAGAGAAGAGTTGGTGTTTTAGGATGGCATTCGTTACGTGTGCAAGGTATTCTACAGCTCTATCCATGAACTCCTGGAGGAAACGGTTTTGAATGCCATCAGGTCCAGGGGTTTTCCTAGCG
This sequence comes from Schistocerca serialis cubense, assembly GCF_023864345.2. Classification (NCBI taxonomy): domain Eukaryota; kingdom Metazoa; phylum Arthropoda; class Insecta; order Orthoptera; family Acrididae; genus Schistocerca; species Schistocerca serialis. Next base: position 326,978,476 of record NC_064641.1, on the reverse strand, counting down.
TTGGTATGCTTGATAGCCCATGTGATTTCGTTTCTGCAACGTGTCTTAGGAGGACACCAACCAACAGGTCCTGGAGAAAGGCTTGGGAAAAACGATTGTACACAATTTGTTACCAAGAACTCTTTAAAATAATATATTCACCAACAACTCAAGGCTCAACAAAAATAGAACGAATTAGAGTTTAAACTTGAGCTTTCACCCTTTATACAAAGGCACTAAATGTGAAACCCCAGAAGCGACGCAAATTAGATATTCTTTAAAGTTTTCACAAAAACTTACCGTTCATCAGAACATTAAATAGTAATAATTTACGTCGAAAGTCATGCTGGGGCACGCCGTAATTTTAAAATTACAATAAAGTAATAGAGAGGCCCTACGTCAGATCAGGGCACAAAACCGCAGACGACACAGCAGACTCCAGACAAGCCCACCGTGACAACAAGCCGACAGAGGACAGGTGTGCACTGCAACGTACACAGTGAAGCTCTCTTAAGCGGTGAATAGGTTAAATAAAGCCAAAGCTTTTGCCTCGGTGCTAAAAGAAATCCAATAACTAATATTAAATCAATATGAAAGCGCCACTGAAGGTTAGCTCACCTCGTGTGACAACTTAAAGTTAACAAGTTCGATCCGGCCAGTGTGGCCGAGCGGTTCTACGCGCTTCAGTCTGGAACCGCACGACCACTACGGTAGCAGGTTCGAATCCTGCCTCGGGCGTGGATATGTGTGATCTCCTTAGGTTAGTTAGGTTTAAGTAGTTCTAAGTTCTAGGGGACTGATGACCTCAGATGTAAAGTCCCATAATCCTTAGAGCCATTTTGAACAAGTACACACGTAATTCCTACCGGCCAAGGATGAAAACTACTATAATCTTAAATGCATAACCAATATCAACAGCAGCGCGGTGTAGCCTCGTGGTCCGAGGTACCTTACCACGGTTCGCGCGGTTCCCCCCCGTCGGAGGTTCGAGTCCTCCTTCGAGCATGGGTCTGTGTGCTGCCCTTAGCGTAAGTTAGTTTAAGTTACATAAAGTAGTGTGTAAGCCTCGGAACCAATGAACTCAGTAGTTTGGTCCCATATAAACTTACCACAAATTTCAAATTTTTTTCAGTATCAGCACAATCTCAATAAATGTAGACGCATCCCTCAAACTAGCATCCACAACTCTAGGTATTCCAGTGACCTTATATTAGCTTAACGATCAAATCAGAGGTTCTTCAGAATTTCAGTTGTCCCTATGGAATTGTTTTTAGGACAGTTTACATATAATTTAACAGAGGCGACATCATTTAAGCATCATTTTTCTCAACGGTTGTAATGGTATCTAAGGGGAAACAAAAATCTTACTGGCTGCTAGAAACAAGCAAGTGCCAGTTAATAAAGCGGATCTCTTTTCTAGAGCCTAAGATAGAGACAAGATGCTCATATAATCAGCCATAGGGTTCTAAGCCTTAAAAATAAAGCACCAAAACAACAGTCTGCACTTTATTTAAAATTGTTCGCCCAGAATTAAAAAAATTAGCCTAAATACAAGCCAAGGTCCCCACGGGAGAGAGCTGAGCTCGTGCCTCAAAGAGTTTCAAAGTTCCGTTAAATGGGATAGCGCAGCACAATAAAAAATTGAAAAAGGCAAATCGAAGGCCAGCGCCAAGCAGCTTCAAACGTAACCAACAGTAGACAATGCAGAAAAGTCGCTGGAGAACATACAAATGACGCTCACCATGAACATAAGGCAGCGAAACCGGGCTCTTTCCTCGACCAAGGAACCCGAAGAAGGCGTTGCCTCAGTGCCCGGCAAAATCCTGAGGTGAAGGCGTTCCGGTCGTCTAGTGCAGAAGAGGACACGGCCGGTGGGATTCGCCGAATCGCTCCAAATTCTCCTGGAGGAACTGTGAAACGAGTACAGCCAGCAGGGCACGTCAACAGTCGCACCGCTCAATTCGGCGAGCAAGAGGTATCGAACTCTGTGCACGGCTGATGTACATAGTTTGGATTATTTACAGGTCTTGTAGTGATGTCGCATTCTAAAATTGCAAGAGTATATTTCGTGTTACATGTCTTTTAATTCTGATTGGAAGCACAGGCAGATCACGCCCATCGTCAGTGTGCCTCCAGGATTGTACGGTTCACGTGTAAAAGGGGGGCGGGAGGAAGTTATATAGCGGTTACTCAGCATGGCATCACTCCTGTCCAAGTTTGAACCAAGCCACAGACTACCGTTACCCGTTACCGAGTGGTGGAAACTGATCAGTATTTTCCTACCCACATTGATTTTCATGGTTATTTTCTAGTCTTCTAGCAATGTCCCACACTTACCGGTACTGCAATAGTTTATACAGTGTTTTGGTAGGTTATATACCATCCATTTTGGCTGGGAACTCTGTCGGACCGAGACTGACGTTGTCCATCCAAAACTCTACTTTTTGAGAGCGCCATGGTTGGGGGAGCTTGATTCTGACTGGGCCGAAGAAAACGAAGGTGGGAAATGCTTGGCGCTTATCTGAAAATCAGCGACATACTTCCGGCGACGTGCTGGGATCCATTTGTCATGGACGGGATGGCTCTGCCTGTAGTGTCTGCTATTTTAACGGAGACGATAGTGCATATTTCTCATTCGTGAAGGGGGTGGGAGGGGGGATGATGGGTGAGTGGCTAGTCTAGTGTTGGGCAAACATGTAGAGCGTTCTTCTTCATGGCCCGGGGGTCAGTGAGGCTGGCAGCTGCAGTGGCAGAGTGTTGTCTACCCTACAGCTGCGGCACTTTCCGCTGGAGATATTGGTCACCTCTCTAGGTGCATATTCTCTCTCTCTCTCTCTCTCTCTCTCTCTCTCTCTCTTCGCCCGAACAGGACTTGAAAGGTCCAAAGGTACCGGCTGACCGCCGTATCATCATGAGGCTATAAGCATCATTGGATGGTGATATGGAGGGGCGTGTAGTCAGCACACTGCTCTCATCAGTTTTCACGGCCGGAGCCCATACTCATTAGTCTAGTAGCTCCTCAGCTGGCCTCACGAGAGCTGAGTGCCCACTGGTTACCAACAGTGCATGGCAAACACGGACGGTCACTCATTCAAATGTTAGCCGAGTCCGACAGTGCTTAACTTCGGTGATCCGACGTGAAACGGCGTTATCACCGCGGCAACGCAATACCATTGGCGCGTATTTTGCAGCAGTGTGCTAGTCCTTATACACTCAGCATCTTTTCTTGGATATCGGTAAACTTCAGAATTCACCGAGCTAGGTGGCGCAGTTGTTAGCACACTGGACTAGCATTCAGGAGGACGACGATTCAGTCCCGCGTCCGGCTGTCCTGATTAAGGTCTTCCTTAATTTAAATAAATCGCTTCAGGTAATGGCGGGATGGTCCCTTTGAAAGCGCACTGCCGACTTCCTTCGCCATCCTTCCGTAATCCAATGGGACCGATGACCTCGCTCCTTGTTCTCCTCCCCAAAATCAATCAACCAAACCTCAGAATTTTGCTATAATGTAATAAATTTACCATGACAACATAACTTCCTAAAATGCGCTCGTTTTAACGCATAGACTAAGAGCTCACACAAACTACTGATGTAGTGCTGGCATAGCAGGGTCTATCTACTGCCCTCCTGACACAAATGTCAATCAGAAAATGAGTCTCGAACCTTGTTAAACCCAAGTGAAGAACAGTGACTGTAAACCTGATGGCAAATTATGAAGCTCATACACTCAATACAGGAATGCTGGATTTGCGATGGGTGATCATGCACAGTTCCGAAAGGGTGGACTAAGAACGCCCTACCACGCCAGTGCTATCGTTAACCTTCACCGTAAATTATTGACCCGACTACCTTGGTGAACCCCGCCATTAGGCGAATGGCTCTCTGATACTGGACGAGGGCTTCTTGCTGTTGCTACTATTCCTGTCCCTGGTCGTCTGCTAAGATGCCCTTTATGCCATTACTACCAGTCAACTCTTCTGATACGCTCTCCTTCACAGCTTTGCGACGCTCCCCTTAATTTGCTCACCTCAGTTCCTAACCACCGACTCCACTAAATTTAGTTGGTTCTTATGCGCTTATATACTTTCCTGGCTAACAGTTCCTGACTGCCAATAGTGGAAAATGCAAATACAGTCCGATATTCTCCACCTGTGCCGTCCCGAAACGCAACGTGTTGTTCCTTTTCATGCACACAAAAATCATCCAAAAAAGCAAGTGAGTCCATCACCATGTTAAACGAAAAGAAATAAAGCCATATAGAGCTTAGACAGAATAGTCACTGTGATCCGATGTATTTTAATAAATACTTTGCCAGTTAAAATTGAACCGTTGCAGCCGCTAACTTCAGCATCAATCTCATATTAAATGAAAGAGTGGAAGCTGTCAGCAAGGCTAAGGGTGAGCAAACACCATATTGAACTCCAGCATTACCGATGGAGGGCGCCACGAACTTGAAAGTCATTTTCAGCTAGATGTCCGAATACTTTTAATCACATAGTGTATGTCCGTTGCTGATGCATGTCTAATGCGTAATATCTTCCTTCCCAACACAGTATTATAATAACTTTTCTCCTCGTTCAAACTGTTCATAATAGTACACTTCCGTTGGAAATAGATTAAACTGGAATGTGTATAGAATTTGCTTTGACTCATTAGTGTTGTGTGGCGTCGTTATCTCTACCAACAGGGGAAAAGTGTTCTTTCGTAACACATGCACTATAATGTCATACACACACACACACACACACACACACACACACACACACACACACATACACTATTAACGTAATGGTGGCCTAACAATGATAGACAAATCGTGTATGTCCAGGCAAATGCTGCTGCACTGTGATTGGCTGTGAGCATAACGACATTAGTGCGCTGCTGAAGCAACACTGCTCTGTTGTGGCGAACGTCGCCATGACGCAGTGCGATGGTGTCGTGAACGCAGAGAGCAGTGGCACGGATCTCAAATGTAATTGTATAAAATTGCGGAAAAATACGAAACGTTTGGAGAAATAAGCAAAATTTTTGGAAAATGTGGAAAAATATCAAAAATGGGGAAAATAGGAAAAATTGTGCAAAAATGAGTATTTATGTAACTGCGTCGGTATGGTCTTTGCTGGCGCTTCGAGCGCCATATGTCTCGTAAATTTGATTTGGTACTAGCAAACAAACCTCAAGGGATGTGACTTAATGTAATTACATTAATTTTCTTCGACAAATAGACACATGCTGATTCTCTCGCTATGCTGCACAATTACAGAGTGAAGCCACCCACTGAAGTGCCCCAGTTGTAAAAGATGAAGATGGGGACGGGTGCTTGAATCTCGTTGGTCCAGGAGAGAGAGAGGAGGGGTGCTGGGAGAGAGGGGATGGAGGGTGTGGGGATCTCCCTGATTACCTGGAATGTAGCACATACACGTGCTAATGGTTTCCTGGTTCCCTGTGGAGAGGGGCTGTGGAGGGACGTGACTCTGATAATAAGTCACCCAAGTTTTACTTGTAAACAAGTTTTCTTAATCTCATAAAGGCTTATATTATGCAGACAAATAGGTACATTACATATGTAGAATGTGAACAGTTGGGAATGTGGGTCTCACTGGAAGCGTGCAAGGGATAAGTCCCTGTAGTTGCGCAGTTCATCTGTATCCTCGGTGGCTCAGATCGTTAGAGCGTCTGCCATGTAAGCAGGAGATCCCGGGTTCGAATCCCGGTCGGGGAACACATTCAGCTTTCCCCATCGAGGTATATCACCAGCACCTGTCGGCAGCTGGAGGTTTCAATTACTTATCATTTATTCTAGAGAAGCGGCACAGTCATCAATGGTATCTGTTCTTTCGAGAACAGTTACTATCTTCATGTAAATACAAATGACTTGTTGGTTCTGTTAATTGACATAAATGGACGAAAGAAATGAAACACGTTGAATGATACTCCCTACACTCCAGCAAGAGACTACTGCAAAAAGCAGGCAACTGATAGAAAACTAATGCGTAAGACCAGATCGGCAGTTTGAATTATATATTCTCAAATAAATTAGAGCTAACGTAATTTGCATACCTTCACTTCCTTTTGCCTTACAGGACAACCCAGCTAATTAAAGAGTTCACTAGGCACAAGGCGGTAGAAGAACTATTTTTGGCAATAGATAGAAGCGCATTCTGTAGAGATCTGGAACATCATAATATTCTGAGACAAATTTTGCAGTATATTAGCTCCATGGTGCTGTTTACAGCAAATAAAGAACATCTTTTGTAGTAAAACTGTAATTAACTCTACCAAAATACAAAGTAGAAAATAATTCCCAAGTGAACGTTGCCTTCTTGAATGTAGAATAATGTCCCTTATTTTGAAGTGAATGTCTTCGACTAGTTCCCATCTGGCATGAAGCAAAAAATTAAAAATCCATAGAAATTCGTAAGATAACTGAACACACCTCTTACTAGTCACTTTTTCAACAAGTTATCGGGTCATCTGGGTTCAAAAATTCTGTTGGATATCCTGTTAACTGTAAAGCGCTACGTTTCATTTAGTCAGTACAGGTAGCTTACAGGCTCTTGATTATTAACGGAATTTGAAACATCTGATTCGCTTTGTTATTTTATGTCTTTACTCAATGCAAGAACTCTTTAACTATGGTATCTGTTGTGGCTTGGCAAGACAGCCAAGCCACTATGAGGAAGCCGAAAGGCACGCGTTTTAGCTCACGCAGGCTGGCGTGAGGTCTGGAACAGGACAAGGTAATTAATATAGCCAATAACGTACGTAGCTGCTGGAATACTTAAGTTTAATCCACAATTGCTGAACATCGCTCGTGACGGTACATGTTTTACAGCATCAATAGTAACTGGTAATGGCGCGTTGCTAGGTCGTAGCAAATGACGTAGCTGAAGGCTATGCTAACTATCGTCTCGGCAAATGAGAGTGTAATTTGTCAGTGAACCATCGCTAGCAAAGTCGGCTGTACAACTGGGCGAGTCTCTCTAGACTTGCCGTGTGGCGGCGCTCGGTCTGCAATCACTGATAGTGGCGACACGGGGGTCCGACGTATACTAACGGACCGCGGCCAATTTAAAGGCTACCACCTAGCAAGGGTGGTGTCTAGCGGTGACACCACAGTATCTATAGAAAAAGATAACAATAGAATGAATGAAGAGTCGTGTAAACATCTTAAGCACTGCCTCGTTTCACTGAGAGGGCGGTGAGCGCTTATATGTGACCTTGTACCTATTAAATTTAGTTTGGTGGTGAGATTACCATCGTTCAAAAATATTTTATCCGTTTCAGTAACGCTAATACAAACATCTTATCACGATCTCCACTGTTTCGAGCAAGTAGAAGTAAGGATGGCGGCTCAGCTATTTCTGCACCTGGTCTGACTACCGGTTAAAGGTTTTCGTATATTCAACAATTCAAAACTACTTGACCTCATTTCTGGAGGAGAAATAATCGTAAATTCTGTCTTGTCTTAGTTTTTGAAGTGATATTTCAGATGAACTATTTTTTACATATAGCATTCTGAATATGGGTGATTACTATCCTATTATTATTATATTTGAGGTTCCTTTCTACTGCCGCGCGAGATTAGCCGAGCGGTCTCAGGCGCTACAGTCATGGACTGCGCGGCTGGTCCCGGCGGAGGTTCGAGTCCTCCCTCGGGCGTGGGTGTGTGTGTTTGTCCTTAGGATAATTTAGGTTAAGCAGTGTGTAAGCTTAGGGACTGATGACCTTAGCAGTTAAGTCCCATAAGATTTCACACACATTTGAACATTTTTTTCCTTTCTGTTACGCGTCTTTGGCTTGCCATAAAATTCTTGTAAGTAATTCTACTGTTTCGTATTCTTAAATTCTAATTATTAGTATACTCTATTATATTAATTACATACAGCACTATGACTGCAAAAATCGTTTGGGATGAATACATACACTTAACCCAAACGAACTTTGGTAGTGTTTTTCAACCTACCTTAATATACATCCTATAACAATACTTAACTTTTCTTTAGGAAAAGTTAGGTATTAAACTCATGTTTTCATCTTACTTTTGTTACATCCTGTTCTGTCTTTCAGCTATCCTCGGAAACGACACGATGACGCAAGAGTTACAGCAGGAGAGCAAGAGGCTGCTTCCTTTAGTGTTATCTTACGACTCGTCGCAGCAGGCGGACTTTATAACCGAGAAAATTAACGACTTCTACTTCCCCTCTGGGGAGATTACTCCAGACAAACTAACACAAGTAAGTAGATCTCTTTGCAAAATTCAGTGACACCTTTTGCTGTGCCCTCTTCAACTGAGCTGTGAATGTGTAAGTACGCAAGATAAGCTGTTTGGGAAACTTATAAATAAGTACTTTGCTCCGTAGAACTACAGCTTTATCAGAGTTTTACTAGCACCTTTATCAGGAACGAATGCAACAGCATACGAGATTCAAATACTTGAGAAAGGGATGAATGCAAGCGTTACTCTCGGACATGATCTTTACATGAATGTATTCCATATTTATACATCATTGAGAACTTACAGACGTTGTACCAGCTACTACAAACACGAAATGCTTGTAGAATATTCTGGGAACCATATGTTTGTACTTAACAAAAAATGGTTCAAATGGCCCTGAGCACTATGGAACTCAACTCCCGAGGTCATCAGTCCCCCAGAACTCAGAACTACTTAAACCTAACTAAACTAAGGACATCACACACATCCATACCCGAGGGAGGATTCGAACCTACGACCGTATCGGTCGCGCGGATCCAGACTGTAGTGCCTAGAACCGCTCCGCCACTCAGGCTGGCTGTACTTAACACTTTACTGCAAAGAAAATAAACGATATATGAACTTGGCAAGAACTCTGTGGGTAAAAATGTGAAACATACGTTATAATATCGAACATTTAAGATGATGTACAGTATGTGTGGGTTATTAACAACTTATGTATGCAAGTTACAATAAATTAATGGGACAGAGAGTAAAAATAGACACAAAACTGAAAAAAAACAGGTTCAACAGGTAGTAATTCCGCACACAAGTTAATGAGAATTTAGTGAAGACTCGACAGTATAGAAAAGTAAATTAGGTAACAAACATAACAATTGAAACTTCCTGGCAGATTAAAACTGTGTGCCCGACCGAGACTCGAACTCGGGACCTTTGCCTTTCGCTTTCAAGTGCTCTACCAACTGAGCTACCGAAGCACGACTCACGCCCCGTACTCACAGCTTTACCTCTGCCAGTACCTCGTCTCCTACCTTCCAAACTTTACAGAAGCTCTCCTGCGAACCTTGCCGAACTGGCACTCCTGAAAGAAAGGATATTGCGGAGACATGGCTTAGCCACAGCCTGGGGGATGTTTCCAGAATGAGATTTTCACTCTGCAGCGGAGTGTGCGCTGATATGAAACTTCCTGGCAGATTGAAACTGTATGCCCGACCGAGACTCGAACTCGGGACCTTTGCCTTTCGCGGGCAGATTAAGGTAGGAGACGAGGTACTGGCAGAAGTAAAGCTGTCAGTACCGGGCATGAGTCGTGCTTCGGTAGCTCAGTTGGTAGAGCACTTGCCCGCGAAAGGCAAAGGTCCCGAGTTCGAGTCTCGGTCGGGCACACAGTTTTAATCTGCCAGGAAGTTTCATATCAGCGCACACTCCGCTGCAGAGTGAAAATCTCATTCTGGAAACATCCTCCAGGCTGTGGCTAAGCCATGTCTCCGCAATATCCTTTCTTTCAGGAGTGCAAGTTCTGCAAGGTTCGCAGGAGAGCTTCTGTAAAGTTTGGAAGGTAGGAGACGAGGTACTGGCAGAAGTAAAGCTGTGAGTACCGGGCGTGAGTCGTGCTTCGGTAGCTCAGTTGGTGGAGCACTTGCCCGCGAAAGGCGAAGGTCCCGAGTTCGAGTCTCGGTCGGGCACACAGTTTTAATCTGCCAGGAAGTTTCATATCAGCGCACACTCCGCTGCAGAGTGAAAATCTCATTCTGGAAACATCTAAGCCATGTCTCCGCAATATCCTTTCGTTCAGGAGTGCTAGTTCTTCAAGGTTCGCAGGAGAGCTTCTGTAAAGTTTGGAAGGTAGGAGACGAGGTACTGGCGGAAGTAAAGCTGTGAGTACCGGCCGTGAGTCGTGCTTCGGTAGCTCAGTTGGTAGAGCACTTGTCCGCGAAAGGCAAAGGTCCCGAGTTCGAGTCTCGGTCGGGCACACAGTTTTAATCTGCCAGGAAGTTTCATATCAGCGTACACTCCGCTGCAGAGTGAAAATCTCATTCTGGAAACATAACAATTATTAAATAAACGTACTTCGGCAAACAAAAATGAGCTAGAATCATCAACTTCGTCTTGAAGTCGACTTCAATCTGTGTTAAAAACGAGTTAAAAATTTGTCGATCTCAGACATAAGAAATAGGAATAAACACCATTGGCCATTTCTCGCTGCATACCACAACCGAAGTGCGTTGTTTAAAACGTAGTGCCCAGCGTGGCCGAAGCCGAAGTACTCCTGCAGTGGGTCGTGATCAGTAATGATGGAAGCCCTCACGAACTGGTGTAAAGACATTGGGTAGTCCCTAGAGCAGGCTAACACATTTGACCCATCAGGGGGGTAGTCACCTGCACAAGGAAGTCAGTCGGCAGCTGATGCAACAGGGCGATGGCATCAAGTTGTCTGCATACCGCCCTCAGTCCAGAAGGACGCCTGCAGCTACCAGAGGCAAAGTGTCTTCGGAAGGCGACTGGATGCTTTATTGGCACTGTAGTGCTCTTCGCCTCAAAATTAACAGCCGGAGAAGATGGTCCTACTCGGCATCACATACACACCCCAATACGGTACGTACAGAGAACATCGGCGAGCATCTGAGAATGAGGGTCTCATTTCGTTCTTACGAAAGCCTGCTGGCCTCTACATCTCCAGACGGTAGAACAGGCTATAGCGGCCAGGTGTTGCCACTGGGAGACCATGACTTCTTTTTTAGGCATTTGTTACATGAGCCAATCAGGAGCTGAAGAATTGCCCTACTTCGCCCTTCAGAGGCCTTTTCCAGCCTTCAATGCTTTCGTCAGCTTCGTGACCAGGCGCTCCCCTCTGTATGTCATCGTTTTGCTGAGTGACACAGGAGCAGTTCATAGGGACCGACTAAGTCATGCTGGTACAGTACAGCGTAGAATATACGTGTCAGTCCTACAGCTCCAGTTACTGTTTACGGGGTATTGGGAGAATCAGGATTGAGAGAGAAGTCCCTCAAATTATCACCAAACTATTACCAGCAATCAAAGCGCAATTTTTCAGATCCTTGAACTGGGAAAACGTATCTGATCTTCGTTGTCTTTTTTTATATTACTGGGATACACTGATGGCTAAAAGAAACGTAACACTAAGAAGGAGTTGTGCAACATAAAAAAAATTGGTAGAGGTGTTTCCACCGGTGAAGGATGACGTCCAAATTTCATGTCAGTCGCATACAAATGCAGCTAGTTGTCCCACTACGAAGATGCAAATCAGGTTTGCTTTAAATACGAGCTGTAACTGTCGCGAGCACTAGTTACACTACTGGTCATTAAAATTGCTACACCACGAAGATGACGGGCTACAGACGCGGAATTTAACAGACAGGAAGAAGATGCTGTGAAATGCAAATGATTAGCCTTTCAGAGCATTCACACAAGGTTGGCGCCGGTGGCGACACCAACAACGTGCTGACATGAGGAAAGTTTCCAGCCGATTCCTCATACACAAACAGCAGTTGACCGACGTTGCCTGGTAAAACGTTGTTGTGATGACTCGTGTAAGGAGGAGAAATGCGTACCATCACGTTTCCGACTTTGATAAAGGTTGGATTGTAGCCTATCGCGATTGCGGTTTATCGTATCGCCACATAGTTGCTCGCGTTGGTCGAGATCCAATGACTGCTAGCAGAATATGGAATCGGTGGGTTCAGGAGGGTAGTACGGAACGCCGTGCTGGATCCCATCGGCCTCGTATCACTAGCAGTCGAGATGACAGGCATCTTATCCGCATGGCTGTAACGGATCGTGCAGCCACGTCTCGGTCCCTGAGTCAACAGACGGGGACGTTTGCAAGACAACAACCATCTGCACGAACAGTTCGACGACGTTTGCACCAGCATGGACTATCAGCTCGTTGATCATGGCTGCGGTTACCCTTGACGCTGCATCACAGACAGGAGCGCCTGCGATGGTGTACTCAACGACGAACCTGGCTGCACGAATGGCAAAACGTCATTTTTTCGGATGAATCCAGGTTCTGTTTACAGCATCATGGTGGTCGCATCCGTGTTTGACGACATCGCGGTGAACGCACATTGAATGCGTGTATTCGTCATCGCCATACTGGCGTATAACCCGGCGTGATGGTATGGGGTGCCATTGATTACACGTCTCGGTCACCTCTTGTTAGCACTGACGGCACTTTGAACAGCGGACGTTACATTTCAGATGTTTTACGACCCCTGACTCTACCCTTCATTCGATCCCTGCGCAATAATTCACGACCGCATGTTGCAGGTCCTGTACGGGCCTTACTGGATACAGAAAATGTTCGAATGCTTCCCTGGCCAGCACATTCTCCAGATCTCTCACCAATTGAAAACGTCTGGTCAATGGTGGCCGAGCAACTGGCTCGTTACAATACACCAGTCACTACTCGTGATGAACTGTGGTATCGTGTTGAAGCTGCATGGGCAGCTGTACCTTTACACCCCATCCAAGCTCTGTTTGACTCAATGCCCAGGCGTATCAAGGCTGTTATTACGGCCAGAGGTGGTTGTTCTGGGTACTGATTTCTGAGGATCTATGCACCCAAATTGCGTGAAAATGTAATCACATATCAGTTCTAGTATAATATATTCGTCCAATGAATACCCGTTTATCGTCTGCATTTCTTCTTCGTGTAGCAATTTTAATGGCCAGTAGTGTACCTTTGAGTTTGGATTTCGTGAGTTTGTTTTTGGTCAAGATTGCCTTTAAGGCGGCAAAGAGGACGTTATCAACATCTCACTGATTTTTAATAAGATCGTGTAACTGGGTCACGAGAACTTAGATGTTCCTTTTTCGATATCACAGAAAGACTTGAGGAATGTAGTCGCTGTACTTGGTGGCTGGCAGCCGTGGTCAAGAGAACGTACAGTGGCAAGAAGACCGGGCTCCGGACGGCCGTGCAGTACTACCGCGGAAGACCATCGTACTCGGCGTATGGATCTCGTGCATCGTAATGCAAATGCAGAGCAATTTGAGCAACACTTGGCAACACGGTGACACAACGAACTGTTGCAAATCGGTTACTTCAAGGACAGCACTCAACCAGACGCCCTGTAGCCTGCATTCCACTGACTCCAAACCACCGCCATTTACCACGTCAGTAGTGTCATACGAGAGTTAATTGGAGGGTAGGGCGGAGGTCTGCTGCGTTTTCCGATGAAAGCTGATTCCGCCTCGATGCCGGTGATGACGGTTACACTTGTTATTAATGTACCAGCTTTTCACATTTGCAATGGTTTATCTCAGGCTTACATTAACCTGAGATCCTGAAAAGTTAATCACTTACACATGTTACCTAGATAGAAGTATTCCCTAGATGTCATTACTCTACATTAATAATTTTTTGTTGTGATTTTTTTCGGCCAATGCATGTAAACATCAAAGGAAAACTGTCCTGAAATGCTTATAGTAATTAATAAGTGTTTCCAAGTGAAACTTCGTCTGTGTAAACATTGGACGACTGAACAGTGGAAAAACGTTGTGCGTAGTGACGAATCACGGTACACAATGTGGCGATCGGATGGCAGGTTATGGGTATGACGAATGCCCAGTGAACGTCATCTGCTAGCGTGTGAACAGTAAAATGCGGAGGTGGTGGTATTATGGTGTGGTATTGTATTCCATGGAGGGGCCTCGCACCCTTTGTTGTTTTGCGTGGCACTAATGCAGCACAGGCCTACATTGATGTTTCAAACACCTTCTTCCATCCCACTGTTGAAGAGCAGTTGGGGGATGGCAGTTGCATGTTTCAACACGATCGAGCTCCTGTTCATAACGCACGGACTGTGGCGGAGTGGTTACATGACAATAACATCCCTGTAATGGACTGGCCTGCACAGAGTCCTGACCTGAACCCTACAGATCATCTTTGGCATATTTTGGAACGCCGAGTTCGTGTCAGACCTTACCGACCGACATCGATACCTCTCCTCAGTGCAGTACTCCGTGAAGAATGGGCTGCCATTCCCCATGAAACCTTCCAGCACCAGATTGAACGTTTGCCTACGAGAGTGGAAGCTGTCATCAAGGCTAAGGGTAGGCCAACAACATATTGAATTCCAGGATTACCGATGGAGGGCGCCACGAACTTGAAAGTCATTTTCAGCTAGGTGTTCGAATACTTTTGATCACATAGTGTATGTCCGTTGTTGATGCACATCTAATGCATAATATCTTCCTTCCCAACACAATATTATAATAACTTTTCTCCTAATTCACGCTGTTCATAATACTACATAGGCTATCGTGTTTATCTCAAATAACTCATTTACAAAATGCGTCTAATACTGAAGTGTAAGCTGTAGTGTAATATACGAACATACAATATAAGTTATTGATGGTAAAAATGTTGAAAACTGATGTAAAAACCTTAGTCGACAAAATGTGATCCTTTAGTATTGTGGTATGGTGTTATTTACATTACTTACAGCTTCCATCTTTTCTAGTGCGTTTTCAGACAATTTTTACGCATGTTACATATTTCCCAGCGTCCTGAATACTCTATGATGTTTCTGTAGACGATCCAGCTGTCATTTTCTATCACGCACAAAATTCCGTCCCATAAACTGCAACATATTTTCGGACGAGCCTTAGAAAATTTCCATGCGCAACTAATGTCCTCTAAATCTATATCTACAATCTGCAGATCACCTTGTGGTGTGTCTCGGAGCGCACTTCCTGTACCACTGTCACATATTCCATTTCCTGTTCCAGTTACGAATAGTTCGCGGGAAGTACGATTTCCGGTAAGCCTTGTAACCTCCCCACCGCAATTTTTTAAAGAAAATAAATAGACAATACTTAATAGAAATGGGAGCCAAGTGTAACCTCCCTACAAAAATTTTAAAAGAAAATAACGATACTAATTAGAAATGCTGATGGACATGGCTCTAAGCGTAACCTGCCCACAATCAAATGTACTGACAATGGCAATAAAAATGTGAAATACGCAATCTGACTCAAATATAAATTCTTCACAAAATTTAAACTCCGTTCAGTGACAAGAAATTACAATTAAACCGAAATATCGGTCTTTGGCCCTGTGTAAAAACAATCAGAATTAAAGTCTTACCTCAGAATAAATGGATGTCACATATCTGCTCTTGTTGTTGCGCACCGCTTGGAGGAACTGCATTGCAAATAATAATATTTCCTTTTTTTGTGATTCTAGTGAAATTTTTCTTCAAAAGAAGTGGAATGAAATGGGAAGTGCAACGAAATCTTGAGTTCAATAAAAAATTAAATTTTTGAGAAAATGCTTTTGAAATAAAAAAATTATTATTGGGAGACTTGTTGGAGAATAATTACAATAAATAAAATTTTTCATTATCTAATGATTATATTAATTAACAGTATACCTTATTCCTCATCTTGACCATTGTTGCCGACCGCCTACATCACACAACCGCACTGGGCTGCTACTACTGACCGACCGCTCTGCATGACGACTACAGACTGAATACTGCTCTCAACTAGACAGAGCTACAGACTCGCAACGACTGACTGACTGCTACTCTGCATAGCGACAACTAACTCGCAAAGACTACTACTGACTGAGAACCGCTCGCAACACTCGCGCGGTCAAGCGCATACTCTCTGGTCACAGATGCTACAATGCCTCGCCATCGCTGCTGCGTTACATACGTGTTTCATAACCCTCCACTCGGGGGGCAAAAATTTGGCAGCGATGGTGAGTCATTTGGACTTGCCAAGCGCGGCAAAATTTTTCTTTAATTAACAAAATCCTACAACTTACAGAATATTTAAATGTTGTGCACACGCACTAAGTACAAAATATATCAGACAAGGACAAAATGTGAATACTAAACATAGTAGCAAATCAGAAAAAAGTATATACAAACTTTCTGACAGATAAAGTGCACAGGCACTGAAAAAATTCTTTAGCATATGCAGAACAAATAAACAGACTGGCAAGAATAATTAGATGTAGTACATAAAGTAAATGTTGTGCACACGCACTAAGTACAAAATATATCAGACAAAGACAAAATGTGAGTACAAAACATAGTAGCAAATCAGAAAAGTATATACAAACTTTTTGACAGATAAAGTGCACAGGCACTGAAAAAATTCTTTAGCATATGCAGAACAAATAAACAGACTGGCAAGAATAATTAGATGTAGTACATAAAGTAAATGTTGTGCACACGCACTAAGTACAAAATATATCAGACAAAGACAAAATGTGAGTACAAAACATAGTAGCAAATCAGAAAAGTATATACAAATTATTTGACAGATAACAAAGTGCACAGGCACTGAAAAAATTCTTTAGCATATTCAGAACAAATAAACAGACTGGCAAAAAATATTATGTTGACAAGTGTACATGCACTGAAAAATGTCTTTAGCATTGTCACAACAAATAAACATAATGGCAAAAAAAAAAATTCATGTCCAAAGTGCACATGCACTGAAAAATGTCTTCAGTATTTTCACAACAAATAAACATAATGGCAAACATCATGTCGACCAGTGACATAAGTGTACTCACACTGGAGTTTAGCGAATCGAAAAATGTATAACCTATGAACATAAATGATGTTACCAAAAAAAATTTTTTCTTTATGTGACAAGAATCAGGATAGGAAAGGGAAGGATTGCATCATGGTTGTAGCACTTTAGATTGCACACAGCTGCTCTGAAAGTCCATATCTTTCCACAGTAGTACAACACCAAGTGACACAACTTGAAGTTCTTTTCCCATCACAATTTATCAGTGTAGCCAAGACACTGAACTGTCGTAGTAATGTTCCATGTTTTCATTTTGGCAGTACATTAGGTACACCAAACAGTGGGACCATAATAATGTCTTCATCGCTCATGGTGGTGGACAGCATGTCGTGTCAACACCACACTCTTACAAGGCACACCAACGTAGAATTAGTGCAAAACCAAATATAGTGCTCCATGATCACTGGGATAAACAGGACAAATGGACATTGCAGTAATTCAGGGTAGTCAGCTTATGAGGTGAAGGACATCAAGTCACATAATATTGACAATTACAGTCTTCATTGATAGTTCGTGGCATTCATAGCCCAGTTATTGAACATTTCTGTACCAAGTATGTAGTATTACAGAAAAATGTTCATTAATTGTTTTACATAGAATCAGTA
This sequence comes from Schistocerca serialis cubense, assembly GCF_023864345.2. Taxonomy (NCBI): domain Eukaryota; kingdom Metazoa; phylum Arthropoda; class Insecta; order Orthoptera; family Acrididae; genus Schistocerca; species Schistocerca serialis. The sequence continues at coordinate 326,961,097 of NC_064641.1, read as the reverse complement.
GCCTTCTTTTCCTGGTTACAAAATATTATGAAATAATCGCATTCTTTTCAGTTACAGAGTATAATTAAGAATCATTAACCTTTTCCTAATTACAGTTAATTAATCATTTGTCATTAATTAATCATTTGTCTAATTACAGTTAATTAATCATTTGTATAATTACAGTTAATTAATCATTTGTCGTTAATTAATCATTTGTCTAATTACAGTTAATTAATTAATCATTTGTAGCCTTAATTAATTACAAAGCATTATTAAAATTACAAAGTATCAACATTGGAAACAAGAGCTAATCAATGGCATAATTAATAACAATTCGTGGAGTGACATTAATTATTGGCACTCAGTGGCCATCAAGTATTGAATAGAATAAAACATAGTTCATCATTCAGTATTATTCAGATCATTACAAAGTCATTATTAAAAATCAGTTAATTACAGTCAAATCATTAGTAATCACAGGCATTACAATAAACAGTGGCAGTTATTAGCTAGTGACAAAGCATTATTTTGAATATAGTCTCATTAAGAGGTCATTACTCGAGTGACATGCTATTCAGAGTTGATCAGTATTATTCAGAATTATCATAAACTAGTGACATTATGTGGGACTGGTAATACATTTTTTTTGTAGCAATGCATTGCGTTGGGATCGATAATTAATTGCTGAGGCATAATACTTTTTGCTTTTGACCTATTGCTGCAAATGAGGATAGGTAACGTCATTCGTCATGAGTCAGCTGTAGCAAGATTATGTAACAAGGCAGTACATGTGATCACATTTATAAATGATAAACACAAATGGGTAAAAAATATAAAATGCAAGTACTAGAACAGGTATAATAAGTAACAGGTTTAGTAAGTGTCATGAAAAACTTCTCCTGGAAAAAATACAAAAACGGATTATTGACCTGAAAGAAGAAACGCACACTATGCTGAAAAGTAGTGAACTTCGAATTAACAAGTAGTGAAATGTGTATAAAATGTGTTCCATAGCTGTCCTTTCCAAAACTTTCCGTCATCCTACTATGCAATGTAACACCTGCTGTCAAAGCAAACCGCAACAAAAACTTAAATAACTACGTGGCATAAAGAAAAAAAAACTTCATTATCCATATCATCATAACTTCACCATTATCATCACCTGTAGAGAAAAACTTCATTATTCATAATACCATTTCCTTCATCATTATTCATCAGTATTCACTATCATCTGCAAAAAATCACTTCATTACTCATTACCTAACTATTCCTTATCTCTAGCATATTTCATCACTAAAACTAAGATGTGTAGTTCTCTCTGACAGCCTGCATCAATCACCTTGTATTCTGAAAGAAAAAATTAGTTAAGACTGCTATTCTGTGATGAGTATAGTATAGTCTTGTTAATGCTTGTTAATCCTGATCCCTTTACTCTTCCTCATAAAGTTATTGCATCTCCTTTCGTTTATTCCGTAGGTGAAATTCCCATTTATGTTAAATTTATTTCTTAGAATCATCATTCCTTTCTGAAATTGATGAACAAAGATTAATGTCTTGCATTTAAATCCTATACCCACTAAATAATGACTGGTTTATGGTGACACAATTAACCATACAGCATAACATGACAGAAAACGTAATATGTCCAAGACATTGACAGTGTTCGGATGCGAAAAAATGCACACAGAATAATACAATGCAGTAGCAAAAAAAATGTGAAACAGTCACGATGTTGAGATGTCATAAGGCAAAAAAAAAATGTCAAAGTCGACTGGTGTGTGTTATATCTTAACTATTTCATAGTGCATACAAACAAAACTGGAGTACAGTCATATACACAAAAAAATGGAAGTCATATACACAAAAAAATGGAAAATGTGCACGGTCTGATGTGTAACGACAAGAAAAGCGACCTGCTAACCTTACCTTGCCGGGCACTTGCCAAGAAAAAAAAATACGATAATCATCAATAAGTAGTCACATAAATATAATTGCAGAAATAGTCGTAAATGTGTAAATTCATCTGGAAAAATATGCACGGTCTGATGTGTAACGACAAGAAGAGCGACCTGCTAACCTTACCTTGCCGGGCACTTGCCAAGAAAAAAATACGATAATCATCAATAAGTAGTCAGGTAAATTAATTGCATTAGTAAATGGCATCATAGTGTGTTGAATCATACAGTGGTTTCACTCAATAAACGGTTTAATGTTTGAGATATGGTGATTGCCTTTCGATTTTCTGGTTCTCAAAGTTTCGACGTGTACAACATTGGGGTGAGGGATACTGCGAATCCGATACGGACCTGCGTATAGAAGTTCAAATTTACTGCACTTACCTTTTAATTTGCTGGATAAATAGTGTGTACGTACTAATATCTTCTGTCCAACGTGAAAGTCGCGGCGTGTACAAACCTGTTTTTGCTGTCTTCTCCGGCGCTCTGCGGCACGTTTGATGTTGTTCAGCGCAATGTCAATTATTTCGTGGTGTCGTAGGCGACGATTTTTGGGGAATTCTATTAATTCTTTAATTTTGTTCGGTGGTTCAACGTTTTTCAGTATAACAGTCGGAGATAGCATAGTGGATTCATTTGGAATGGAATTAATTACATCTTGGAATGAGAGTATGTGTGTATCCCAATCAATATGTCTTTTGTGGCAGTATATTCGGCACAGCTTACCAATTTCTTTCATTAATCTTTCACAGGGGTTCGAAGAAGCGTGGTACTTGGATATATAAATCGGAGAAATGTTTCTAGCTCGTAACATGCGTGTCCATATACTACTACGAAATTGTGATCCATTGTCGGAAATTACTTTCATTACATGCCCTACATGAGATAGAAAATGTTTTACAAATGCTTTCGAAACAGTTTTAGCAGTAGCTTTGCGTAACGGAGTGAAAGTAACAAATTTTGAAGTGAGCTCAACAGCGACAAATATGTAGCAAAAACCTCTGTTAGTTCTGGGAATCGGACCAAAAATATCTACTGCGGCCATGTGTCTTAATTTAACAGGTATAATGGGATATAAAGGAGGAATATGTGAAGTGGTGTCTGATTTAGCTTTCTGGCAAATTTTACAAGACGCTAAAACTCGTCGTATACGTTTTTCCATGTTAGTAAAATAACAGTTCTGTCTCAGTATAAGAAAACACTTTCGTGCTCCGTAATGTGCGTAGCTTAAATGAGTGTACCAAATTAATTTGTTAACCAGTTCGTCAGGTATGCATAATAACCAATTGTTGCTGTCAGGATGAGAGCGGCGAAACAGAATGTCATTGCGTACAGTGTAGTGGTTTCTAATCGTAACATTATTCTTATCTTGCCAAAGCTGTTTAATTTCTTTCCACACATTGTCTTTGTTTTGTTCTTGTGCTATGTCCTGTAATGACGATGAAATAAAATTTTCAAATGCAACTTGCTGAATGTACATGACACTGAAATTTGTTTTGCAGAAGTTGGTTGCTACGTCTTGCTGATTGTTGCCGAGAGAACGCGATAGTGCGTCTGCTATAACATTTTGTGTACCGGGAATGTGAACAATCGTAAAATTAAATTCCTGTAAATACAGTTTCCATCTACTTAATCTATCGTGAGTAAATTTAGCTGAAAGCAAAAATTGTATAGCTCTATGGTCTGTGTAAACGGTGGTATGTCTGCCATAAAGAAAGTGCCGAAATCTCGTAAAAGCCCAGACAACACATAATGTTTCCAGTTCTGTAACGGAATAATTTCGTTCAGCAGGTGACAAAATGCGACTTGCAAATGCGATGTTTTTAATTACTGTAGAACCATCTTCTTCAATTTCCTGAAAAATATGTACACCTAAAGCGGTGTTAGAGCTGTCAGTGGCAATGGAAAAATTTCTGGTGAGATCTGGGTGCGATAAAAGTAGAGCATTCAATAAAGCATGTTTCAAATAACATTCTCGTGAACAAAATTCTGCGTGTCAAAAGTAATGTTTGCGTTACTGTAGTATGCAATCTGTGCTGTATCTGGTTAAATTCTATCGTTCGTCCTGTTATTTACGGGAGGATGCTGTGGCATATCCACTATATGAACTGTTCTGTTATTTCTTACTGACGTGTTACGCTATGGATGACACCTATTGTCTGTTCCATTCATGATTATTTGTTGTTGCTGATGTTGTTGCTGCTCGTAAGATCGACTGTTATTAAATGTACGCTGAAAATTGTGCTCATCATTCTTTTTACGTCTGTCCTAATAATCATTCCTATACGGTGTATTGCGATAGGAATTGAAATAGAGTGTTGTCTGTACGTAGTTATTTCTTTGCTGCCATGCGTTACCATTTGTTGGAGCTGGGACTATACGTGCACGCGGCGAAACATTAAAGCCTGGTTGACCTTGTAGACTGCATTGTTGGTTAGGTATGCTAAGCGGCTGACTTTCATGCTGTTGTGGTGGAAAACGTCTATTGTTACCAAAAAATGCGTTTGCTGTTAATTTTACACATACTGATGATTACGATTTTATCTGTAATTAAAATTACGCTGGTTTTGGAGTGCCTACTGAAAATTGTCACATTCGGTAAAAGTTTGTCACATCGGATATTCATTACATGTTTCTTAATACTACAAAGAGCAATAGTTAAAGAGCAGTTTGGATAGATATAAAGGATAGTAGAAGAGAAGGCAGCAGTGCAGAAAACTAAAGATGAAACAGCACTACTACAGCTCGGGGCCCTATGCTCGCTACGGCACATATTCATTAAAGCGTAATGAATCCCCTGAGGTCTATTACGCACTGCAAATCAATTTTAGCTTTTGCGTTACAGGCAATAGCGGTAAAATTCCAAAGGCAAATTGTTGTATCCGTGCTAATTCAAATTTCTTCATTACAGGCAATGCTGTTGTAAATACAAAAATAAATTGTCGCATCTGGTTCAAAGCTAGTTTCTCCATTACCGATAATAGCGGTGAATGTACAAAGATAAATTGTCGTATACAGTGCAAATCGTGTATCTGTGTTCTGTCATTATTAAATTCTTTACATTTGCTTACAAATGCAAATTGCTCGAAATCTACGTTCTCGTCACTCAGTTTGATAACACGTTCAGGTTTGTGTGTGAATCTGTTCGTCTGTGTCATTTCGGATTTCAAGTTGCGTAGCTTTTCAGATTTTAAGTCGCGTGGCTTTTCGGATTTTAAGTCGCGTAGTTGCTGTAAATTGCTCACATTATACACGCTGCGTGACTCTGACACATGTTCATAAAGTGGCGTCTGTTGTGTATTATTAACAGAAGTGTTTTTCATTTCTGTTACTTCTTGTTGTAAATTTGATAACTTCCTACGTAACGTGTTGTTAGATGAATCGATCTCATTAACTGTCTGCTGTAAATTTTGAAATTCAGGTGTTTGGATAAAAGAAACCGGTGCAGTATCGTCTGATTTATTGTCATTAGTATTTTCGATAACATCAATACGACTGGCCAATTCATCACATTTTTCAGTCAGTATTTTAACCTGATCATCGGTTTTAGAATCAGACGCATTAATCTGTTTTTGCAACTTGCGCGTAGTTTCGCTCAGTTTTTTAACATCACCTTTGATGACATCGCAATCCTGTGTTAGATCTAGTTGTTCGAATCTATCTGTCACTGTTTGAATATTTACTGTGTGTGTATCTGTTTTTGCTTTAAGATCAGAAATTTCATCCTGTAATTCCGCGTTCAATTGTTCTATGGTATTAATTTTGTCGGACACTGTAGTAATATTATTGTCTACATACGTCTTCGCTTTCGCGAATATTTTACGTTTGTCCTCTTGTCTCTGTGCAGTGATTGTTTCCATGACTTGTCGTTTTACTTTGTTTTGATCTTGAATAAATCTGCGGAAACGCGTATTACTGTTCTGTATGTGCTGACTAAAGCGCTCGTTAATCTGAGTGTTCTGCTGTTCGAATTTCGCGTCTATCTTTGCGTCCATAGTGCGCGAAAGTTCTACCGTCATTGCTCTAAACTCGTCCCGTAATTGTGTAGCTTTTTCAGAGCACTGTTTGGCGACTCCGCTAATTTCGTCTCTGAGTGTATCTGTCGCGGCTGTTTGCATTTCCCTTAATTCTTGCGCAACCGACTTTATTTCTTCGCTATTTTTTTGTGAACAAGCCTCAATTTCCACGCGCAACTGTTCCTTAGTGTCATGGCACTGCGCGGCAACGGCTGTAATTTGTTCACTAAGTTGTTTGAAATTTTCGTCATTATTGTCAAGTTTTTCATTTAAGTGTTTGTTATCTTCCCTAAGTTGTTTGACCTGTTCATTGAGTTGTTGTTTAAGATTTTCGTTATCTTGTTTGTTCTGTTCCCTAAGTTGTTTAAAATCTTCACTCTGTTGTCTGACCTGTTCAATAAGTTTGTCTTGTTTTTCGTTCTGTTGTTTGAAATTTTCCCGCAAAAATGCCATAATTGGATCCGATTCAAAATTAGCATTTCTATTCTCTGTGCTGTTCAATGGTCGATCTGGAATTGTCTCTTTTTGCGTGACCATTTGGTCATTCTGTAATTTACAAAAAGGTTTGCCAGTTAAACATACACTGTCAGTCCCTATTTCGGAATTAAATAAATCCGTCGTACTTTCACTACACTGACCATTTTCATTCGAAAAATTTGTTTGTATGTTACTTGAATTTTCCAAATCGGGTGTGTTAAGCTCGGCAGCGCTCATTGCAATAGAGCGTCCCGCGTCATCAATTGTCGTCAAATTAACAGACGAGACAATTGGGTTCGTTTGTTCATCATTAAGGTAAAAGTCATCATTAATGGTTGGAATGCACTGATTGTTAGTGAACGCAGGATTGTCATCATTACGTTGCGTATCACAATTACTATCGGTCAGGTTGTTTAAGTCGGTAATTTCATTCACAATACTTCGCGATACACTATTCACAGTCTTTCGCGGCATTTTTACAATAGTCAAAATTTTTCACAAAACAAATCAACACAATGCAAAAGCAACACACAAATACAACAAAGCAACAAATTGCCGTTGACCTGTAGAGAGAAAGTCACAATATTATTAAAAGCGTTGCGCTAAATCCTAATTATATCTAAGCAAACAAGAGCAGATATCTGACTGTTGTTCAAAAGACTCTCAACGAAATACGATCCTGGACTGGGTGTCGCCAAGTGTAACCTCCCCACCGCAATTTTTAAAAGAAAGAAAATAATAGCAATACTTAATAGAAATGGGAGCCAAGTGTAACCTCCCTACAAAAATTTTAAAAGAAAATAACGATACTAATTAGAAATGCTGATGGACATGGCTCTAAGCGTAACCTGCCCACAATCAAATGTACTGACAATGGCAATAAAAATGTGAAATACGCAATCTGACTCAAATATAAATTCTTCACAAAATTTAAAGTCCGTTCAGTGACAAGAAATTACAATTAAACCGAAATATCGGTCTTTGGCCCTGTGTAAAAACAATCAGAATTAAAGTCTTACCTCAGAATAAATGGATGTCACATATCTGCTCTTGTTGTTGCGCACCGCTTGGAGGAACTGCATTGCAAATAATAATATTTCCTTTTTTTGTGATTCTAGTGAAATTTTTCTTCAAAAGAAGTGGAATGAAATGGGAAGTGCAACGAAATCTTGAGTTCAATAAAAAATTAAATTTTTGAGAAAATGCTTTTGAAATAAAAAAATTATTATTGGGAGACTTGTTGGAGAATAATTACAATAAATAAAATTTTTCATTATCTAATGATTATATTAATTAACAGTATACCTTATTCCTCATCTTGACCATTGTTGCCGACCGCCTACATCACACAACCGCACTGGGCTGCTACTACTGACCGACCGCTCTGCATGACGACTACAGACTGAATACTGCTCTCAACTAGACAGAGCTACAGACTCGCAACGACTGACTGACTGCTACTCTGCATAGCGACAACTAACTCGCAAAGACTACTACTGACTGAGAACCGCTCGCAACACTCGCGCGGTCAAGCGCATACTCTCTGGTCACAGATGCTACAATGCCTCGCCATCGCTGCTGCGTTACATACGTGTTTCAGCCTCCATGTGGGCTCGAATCTCTGATTTTATCTTCATGGGTTTTTCTCGAGATGTACGTAGGATGAAACAAAATATTGGTTCACTCTTGTAGGAATGCACGCTCTCGGGACTTTCACAATAAACTACGCCTTGATGCAGAACGCCACTCTTACAGCGTCTGCCACTGAGTTATAGAAACGAAATGGAGACGTTAGTTGCCATTGGGCATTGATGTGTATCAATAGGGAAAGTTGAAAATTAGTGCTGGACCGGGACTTAACCCTGAACAATTCCGTTTCTAGGGAACGATCACCTCCACCATCTCTGCCACGGTCCCTGAGCGACTCAAATTTCCAGCTTAACCACACGATTCCGACGTAGTGCTGCTACCTGTTATTCCCATTATTGGCAGCGTATGGCAGATTCCTTTAAGAGGTGTAGCGTATTATCCATCCGCACTGAAGGTATCATTGGGATGCCTTGTCCGAAAGAACACACACACACACACACACACACACACACACACAAACGCGCGCGCGCGCGCATGCACGCACACACACACACGCACACTCACTCACGCACCGTATAATGGTTGTTCATCTCTGTAATGCTTTCGTGACAATTAAATGAACCTGTAACGAAACGTGCCGCTCGTCTTTGGATCTTCTCTAGTTCCTCTCTCTCTCCTGTCTGGTACGGATCCCATACTGACATTTACGTATTCGTCGACGGCGTGTGACAGGCAACATTTACGTATTCGTCGACGGCGTGTCTTGTAATCCACTTCCTTTGCTGATGGACTTTCCTGGGGTTCTTCCAATGAGCTCTAGTCCGCCATCTGCCCTAATGGCGGTTAATTTTACGTGGTCGTTCCATTTCATGTTGTTCCTACGCAAACTCCTAGGTACTTTATGAAAAAAACTGCTTCTATTGATTGTTCCACAGTCGTATAATCATACAACAAAGGGTGTTTCTGTAAATGTATTCGCAATACGTAACATTTATTTATGTCGAGGATCAGTTGCCTCTCCCTGCACCAAGCTTCGATCCTCTGCAGGTCTTCTTGCGTTTCACTCTGGCTGTCTACTCTGTATACAATTGCGTCATCTGCGAAAAGCCTCATGGAACTTCCGACGTCATCTACTATGTCATTTATATATTATATATTGTGAAAATTAATGGTCCTATAACAATCCCCAGAGGCACGCCAGAAGTTACCTTTACGTCTGAAGACTTCTTTACCTTCAGAACAACATGCTTTGTTCTGGTTACTCTTCAATCCAGTCACGCTGTTGATCTTATATACTGTACGCTCGTGTGTTTCACATTAGTTAGCAGTGCGGAACTGTATCGAATGCCTTCCGAAACACGATATAAATGATAAAAAATGCTCTTAACGCCTTTCTAATAGACGGTCTACACTCCTTCCGATCTGATCATATATGCATTGAAAAGATGTGGTATGATTTCAAAGAGATAGTATCTACGGCAGTTCAGAGATATATACCACACAGATTAATACTTCGTGGTACTGCTCCCCCATGGTACATAAAACGGGTCAGATCGCTGTCGCGGAGGCAATGAATAAAGCATGCCAAATTTGAAAGAACGTAAAATCCACAAGATTGGAAAAAGTTTTGCAGAAAATCGAATAATAGAGCGTACTTCAATTCGAGATGCTTTTAATAATTTCCACAATGAAATTCTGTCTCGAAATCAGGAAGAAAACCCAGGGAGATACACGAAGCACACCAGTGGCAAGATGCAATCAATACCTTCACTGCGCGATAACAACGGTGAAGTCACTGATGACAGTGCCACTAAAGCAGAGTTATAAAACGCGGTTTTCAGACACTCCTTCACCAAAGAAGACGAAGTAAATATTCCTGAATTCCAATCAAGAACAACTGCCAATATGAGAAACATAGAAGTAAACATCCTCGGTGTAGCAAAGCTGCTTAAATCACTTTACAAAGGCAATGAGTCCGGTCCAGATTGTATACCAGTCAAGTTTCTTTCAGAGTATACAGATACAATAGCTTCATATTTATCGGTTATATACAACCGCTCGCTCACACAAAGATCCGTACCTAAAGACTGGAGAACTGCTCAAGTCACACCAATACTCAAAAAGGGAAGTAGGAGCAATCCGATGAATTACAGACCTATATCACTAACATCGATTTGCATTAGTGTTGTGTTACATATACTGTTTCCGAACATTGTGAATTACCTCGAAGAAAACGATTTATTGACACATAGTCAGCACAGATTAAGAAAATATCGTTCTTGTGAAACACAACTAGCTCTCCATACTCATGAAGTAATGAGCACTATCGACAGGGGGTGTCAAATTGATTTCTTATTTTTAGATTTCCAGAAGGCTTTCGACACCGTTCCTGATAAGCGTCTTCTAACCAAACTGCGTCCCTATGGAACATTGCCTCGGTTGTGTAACTGGACTCGTGATTTCCAGTCAGAAATAGACGGAAAGTGGTCGAGAAAAAGAGAAGTAATATCCGGCGTTCCCAAAGGAAGAGTTATAGGCCCTATATTGTTCCTGGTCTATATTAACGACATAGGAGACAATCTGAGTAGGCGTCTTAGATTGTTTGCAGATGAAGCTGTCATTTACCGTGCTGTAAAGTCATCAGATGACCAAAACGAATTGCAAAACTATTTAGATAAGATATCTGTATGGTGCAAAAAGTGGTAGTTGACCCTGAATAAAGAAAAGTGTGAAGTTATTCACATGAATACTAAAAGAATTTCGCTGAGTTTCGATTACGCGGTGAGTCACACATATCTGAAGACTGTAAATTCGACCGAATACTTAGCGGTTACAATTACAAATAACCTAAATTGGAACGATCATTTAGATAATGTTATGGGTAGAGCAAACCAAAGACTGAGATTTGTGGGCAGAACAGTTAGAAGGAGCAACAGGTCTACTCAAGAGACTGCTTACACTACGCTAGTCAGCCTTATTCTGGAGCACTGCTGTGCGGTGTGGGATCCGCATCAGTTGGGTCTGACGGATGACATCGAAAAAGTACAAAGAAGGGTAGCTCGTTTTGCATTATCATGAAATAGGGGGCAGAGTGCCACAGACATGATACGTGAATTGGAGTGGCAATCATTAAAACAAAGGCGTTTTTCGTTCCGACGGGATCCTCTCATGAAATTTAAATCACCAGTTTTCTCCTCCGATTGAGAAAACATTGTGTTGGCACCCACCTACATAGGGAGAAATGATCATCGCGATAAAATAAGGGAAATCAGGTCTCGCAGAGAATAATTTAAGTACTTGTTTTTCCCGCATGCCATTCGAGTGCAGAACGGTTGAGAGAGCGCTTGATGGTGGTTCACTGAACCCTCTGTCAGGCACTGTATTCTGAATATCAGAGTAACCACGTAGATGTAGATGTAGACTGACAAGTACGTCTAAACTGAAGTGACATCAATATTACATCGTTAGTGATCCCCTTACAGCTCTAACTGTTTCAATAAGATAGTAAATGACGTAATATTTGGAAAATAAAACTTTAATTACGGTGTGAGGGCAGTTTGACAGTTCCGCTCTTACGATGCTATATACTTACATCGTTTGCGTAGAAGGTTTGCCTCTCACCACAGACAGTGCCGTGGCCAACGTCCTTCAGTAAACGACCGAGAGTGGTAGGGTTGACTTAAAGTTGTCAGTTCTAACAGACAAGCAACACTGGGCGAAGTAACAGCATAAATCAATGTGGCACGTAAGACGAATATATACGTAAGCACAGTAAGGCGAAATGTGGCGTTAATGGTGGGCTATGACAGCAGACGACCGAGGCCTCTGCTAACAGCACGACATTGCCTGCAGGGCCTCACATGGACTCACGATCGTATCAGTTGGACTCAAGACTACTGGTAAACGGTTTCCTGGTCAGGTGAATCCCGATTTGAGTTGGTAAGACCTGATGGTAGGGTTCAAATGTAGCGCAGAGCCCACGTAGGAGTGGACTCAGTCTGTCAACGCAAAAGGGTGGTGGCTCTACACTGGTGTGGGCTGTGCTTACAAGAAATGAACTGTGTCCTCTGTTGCAGCTGAACGGATCATTGGCCGAAAATGGTTACGTTCAACTACATGGATACCATTTGCAGCCATTCATGGACTTCACGTTCCCCAACAAGGATGTCATGTTAACGTGCCACAACTGTATACAATTGGTTTGAAGAACATTCTGAATAAGTAGAAAGAATGATTTGGCTACCCGTATCATTAGACTTGAATCCCATCGAACATCCATGGGACGTAATCAAGGTTTCAGTTTGTGAACAACATCCAGCACCACCAACATTTTCGCAGTTGTGGACGGTTCTAGAGGCAGCATGACGCAATGTTTCTGCAGGGGACTTGCAATGACTTGTTGAGTGCATGTCACGTCGATTTGCTGCACTACCCAGTGCAAAATTAGGTCCGACACGATATTGGAAGGTATCCCATGACTTTTGTCACTTCAGTGCATTTTGTACGTGATACAAAAGTAGGAGTGATTTCATGAAACAAAGATTCCAATGAACGAAGTGTATTAGGATAAGTTTTTTGTCGATTGGTGATGTCTTTGAGTAATTACTTAAGTGAACTGTGTTAATGCAGAATAAACAGGAATGCCTCAGACTTTAGGCAGCCGCCGATAATACAAAAGCAGGACGTGCGTGTAATTGTGCTTAAAACCAGGAATACGACTGTGTCGCCATGTTTAGCACTTGCACGTGGCGATAACGCACCTTCCGTCTCTGGACATTGCGCATTCAATCCAACATAGTGGTACTCAATCCAGAAAGGACAATGATAGTTTTTTAAACATTAATAATCATTAATATTGACTTCCTGTAATGCGAAAGAGCCGAAAATCGTAATACTGGCACTGTATTTATGCTGTACATGTTCCCAGCTACACCCCTGTTAGCTGTATCAGGGCAGGAATTGGTTCGCAAAGTCATTATTACTACGGTTACCCACTGATGTATTTGGATATGCACAAATATAAAGCATCTCTCTCAGGTGACTTGGCAATAACAATCCAGTTTGCGGAGATCATCAACACACTCACCTGGGCGCATGACTTTGGGTGCACGTATTACGGGTTTTGTGTTCTAGTTCGAACCCATCTCTGACTTCTTGATGTATTTGTTTCCTGTCTCCACTGTGAACTGTCCAGTCCCTTCCTTAGTGTCCAGAATGTTATGAAGCAAACTTTGGCTTCATTGTCTGTCAAAATTTGTCACCCCTTGGGGAACGTATGTAAAGTTTGCTCGGAAGGTTACATCACAAGCCCCCCGCACCACCTAACTGAGCAATGATCAATATGGTGCAACTGCTCTGTTCAGTGACAGTCTCATTACATGCCAGAAAATCGGCCACTTCCCAGAATGCACAGAAACATGCAGATGCATGCTCTTGTGCTTAGCCAGCTGTAACGAGGCTTGTGTCTGTTTAATTTTAATTATTTGATCGGACATGAATGTGTTGTTCGAGCATTCTAAGTAGAATTTTCAAGTAATACAACACGTATTTCCGTGTAGTTATATAACAGAGTGCTGTGACGCGCAATACGATGCCATAAGGGAGCAAAATACAAGCTGTATAGCATTTTCGTGCGAATTGCGCAGTGCTTGTCGTAGATTATACGTATTTTTCTTCTATCGACTTAGTAATGTCTTGAATATCTTCATTTGAATATGTTTCATTACGTTCCCTTTCGTTGGAAGTAATGTCACTCAACGGTATGTCAAAGAGAATTGTGTGATACGTTCCATGTTAACAGAGGAATTTCATAACACAATAAGTAACAAATAAACAGAAGACGTAATTTGAAGGCTATTCAAATATTTAGTGATTGCTGCCACAAAAATTTTCATTGTTTTCTTTTTCAGTTATTTTCGGATGCCTTCTTTGTCTGGAACACAGATGAAGCTATTAGGAAGTACAAAGACACAGCTCCGGTCTATTATTACGTATTTTCATATAAAGGGAACCTGCGGATGCATCATGTGTTTGGAATAAAAGATTTAGGTAAGAAGATAAAGCAGATCCTTTAACTGTTGAAGAAAAATAACAAATGATGTGTCTTATGTTTAATTAATCTATTCTTTATACTAATGATCGTGAAGGTACTTGTTTAGAAGAACGTAAATTAATGTTGAAAATGCATTTAACATAAAATATACTTAATTTAAAATGAATTCAATTTCTTTTCTGTATAGATTCACATTACGAGGGAAATGACAATTTTAGTTGCTTTCCAAAGTGTCAGGATTCGTGCACCAAACAGGCAGAAATAGTACCCCGACAATTTCTTATTTCCCAATAATGTATGTCATCACTAAAAGTTTTGAAGTATGCACAGCAAAAAAACAAATATCATTTAGCACAGTAAAATTAGGGTTACATTAGTTTATGAGAAAGGCTCAGATCCGACTTCAAATACGTAGCTTCTTAAGACACTTCACGCTACAGAAAAGACGTTTCTTAGGAACACAGTGTAAATAGATGACGGAATTTTGTTTGTCTTGAGTGCTACGCCTCCCTTTGACAGATATGTCCATGAATTAGTGTTGTCTGGGAGAATTATGCCTTCAAATATCGTAACAGTCAAAGTTAGCGTAAGGAGGGCTATGCGTGAAGCGTTCAGTGAATTCGAAAGTAAAATTCTATGTACCGACTTGACAAAAAATCCTAGGAAGTTCTGGTCTTACGTTAAATCAGTAAGTGGATCGAAACAGCATATCCAGACACTCTGGGATGATAATGGCATTGAAACAGAGGGTGACACGCGTAATGCTGAAATACTCAACACCTTTTTCCAAAGCTGTTTCACAGAGGAAGACCGCACTGCAGTTCCTTCTCTAAATCCTCGCACGAACGAAAAAATGGCTGACATCGAAATAAGTGTCCAAGGAATAGAAAAGCAACTGAAAACACTCAACAGAGGAAAGTCCACTGGACCTGACGGGATACCAATTCGATTCTACACAGAGTACGCGAAAGAACTTGCCCCCCTTCTAACAGCCGTGTACCGCAAGTCTCTAGAGGAACGGAGGGTTCCAAATGATTGGAAAAGAGCACAGGTATTCCAGTTTTCAAGAAGGGTCGTCGAGCAGATGCGCAAAACTATAGACCTATATCTCTGACATCGATCTGTTGTAGAATCTTAGAACATGTTTTTTGCTCGCGTATGATGTCATTTCTGTAAACCCAGAATCTACTATGTAGGAATCAGCATGGATTCCGGAAACAGCGATCGTTCGCTTTATTTGTTCATGAGGCCCAGAAAATATTAGATACAGGGTTTCAGGTAGATACCATTTTCCTTGACTTCCGGATGGCCTTCGATACAGTTCCACACCGTCGCCTGATAAACAAAATAAGATCCTACGGAATATCAGACCAGCTGTGTGGCTGGCTTGAAGAGTTTTCAGCAAACAGAGCATAGCATGTTGTTCTCAATGGAGAGACGTCTACAGACGTTAAAGAAACCTCTGGAGTGCCAAAGGGGAGTGTTATGGGACCATTGCTTTTCACAATATATATATATATATATATATATATATATATATATATATATATATATATATATATATATATATGATCTAGTAGATAGTGTCGGTAATTCCATGCGGCTTTTCGCGGATGATTCTGTAGTATACAGAGAATTTGCTGCATTAGAAAATTACACCTAAATATAGGAAGATCTGCAGCGGATAGGCACTTGGTGCAGGGAGTGGAAACTGACCCTTAACATAGACAAATGTAATGTATTGCTAATACATAGAAAGAAGGATCCTTTGTTGTGTGATTGTATGATAGCGGAACAAACACTGGTAGCAGTTACTTCTGTAAAATATCTAGGAGTATGCGTACGGAGCGATTTGAAGTGGAATGATCATATAAAATTAATTGTTGGTAAGGCGGGTGCCAGGTTGAGATTCATTGGGAGAGTCCTTAGAAAATGTAGTCCATCAACAAATGAGACGGCTTGCAAAACACTCGTTCGACCTATACTTGAGTATTGCTCATTAGTGTGAGATCCGTACCAGGTCGGGTTGACAGAGGAGATAGAGAAGGTCCAAAGAAGAGAGGCGCGTTTCGTCACGGGGTTGTCTGGTAAGCGTGATAGTGTTAATGAGATGTTTAGTAAAATCAAGTGGCAGACTCTGCAAGAGAGGCGCTCTGCATCGCGGTGTAGTTTACTGTCCATGTTTCGAGAGGGTGCGTTTCTGGATGAGGTATCGAATATATTACTTCTCCCTATTTATAACTCCCGAGGAGATCACGAATGTAAAATTAGAGAGATTCGAGCGCGCACGGAGGCTTTCCGGCAGTCGTTCTTCCTGCGAACCGTAATCGACTGGAACAGGGAAGGGAGGTAATGGCAGTGGCACGTAAAGTGCCCTCCGCCACACACCGTTGGGTAGCTCGAGGAGTTTAAATGTAGATGTAGATGTAAATGTAGAACAGCCAGTATACACTAGGTGTTTGTAGATTGTTCCCTGATCACTCGTTGTAACATCGATTGTTGGACTTTTTCACTTTTGGTTAATTTAAACTTTCTAACGTTAGAACATCCGTAGACCAACTACTAGAATATTTTTATACAAACCTAAAATTCAGTCATCACTAATTGCCTGCTTTTTTATGCACAGTACAGAAGTGTAAAAAACAACAAATTTCATGGACACATACAACGTTCTCCTATGGTATAGTGGGGCAGACACAGCTAATGTTTTCTGCATGATTTCTATACGCATAGGATACCTAAAGTGTTTTCGACCAGTTATCCTCTTAATCAGTATGCGCTACATAAAATGGGAACATTGCTGTTTACGAATGTTAGTGAAGACTTCAGATAGTATCAGTGTTGGTGCAGAGTGTGTATTTATAAAGATATAGGAGTATAGGATGTTAAGTACAGGAGATTACAATCACGAAATTATCTTTTAAAGCTTAAAATATTTTTTAGAGACAAAACACAATAAGACGCGAAGCACATACTGTTGTTGTCATAAACGCTGAAGTCACTGCTTTTTTATTACTCGAGAAACAAATACAATTTAAAACTTCCCCAGTCTGCTCTGCCTACAGTATATTGTCCCTCCAGACGAAAATCTGATACGGTACATTTGTATCAGTGAAGTAGTTATCGATTATGTAAAACACATATGAATGAAAGTGGTACCGTAAATGAGTAACATTCATAGCAAGAGGATTCTCCATTGAAATCAGTCATTTTGCATTGTAATCGGTTAAACTCAGCGTATGCACAGACAGTAAGAACCTCTTTGGTGACAACTGGTTTTGAGTAGACGGCACTCATTGCGGGAACAGACAAGACCGCAGTTGCACTCGGAGGCATGAGCTGTGTTGGTGGCAGACCGCAGGGGCTAGTGGAAGCACAGGTGGCAATAAAGAAGGCGTTTATTCAGTCAGGGTTCATGCCTAGACATGACTCTGTGAGGCACAACACGTCTCATTCTGTTGTCCTTGGCTAGCAGTCACGTACAGGCGGCGGCTTCCCTCCTGGTGAGAGGATGCTGCCTAGGATGCCCGCAGTGCTGATGGCAGATCCGTGGGGGTTTCAGTGGCCTCTGTAGGCCGCGGTCGTGACGTCTTAGTGGCAAACTACTGCTTCTTCAACGATAGTGATCACTCGTGTTGGCATCCCCATATGTAATCACTTCGATATAGCCTACACTCATTTCTGCTACCACAGACTCCACAATTCCGCTGGATATCTGAGATAGCACTTCTACATTACTTATTCTAGCTTAACACCAACATTATCCTGCGCCTTACGTAAAGCCTAAGGAACGTGTGATTCGTCAACATCTACAACTGATTTGATTTTCCGAGGACCGAAAAGTTCGAATATATTAAAGGCAGGGGATCTCTCTGAAGGAACAGGCAAACTACCCACAAGCTTGCTCCTCTGCCTTTCGGTTCCCTTTTTCTCCTCCTCTCTGCTCCCTTCCTTTTCCGTCTTTTCATCCTCTCCATAGTCAACACATTCCTCATATCCCGAGGTTTGTTTTTTGTTCGTAGTGTCCTGCATCTTCCCCCTATACTCGGGAGTTTTGTATTAAGCTATTTCCTTCACCTCAGCGTCAAGTGCTTCAGACCTCATAGAACGCTCTGCCACCTTCGCTGACAACTTATCCACTTCGCCTCATAAAATTCTCAATACCTCCTCTGTAGCAGCCGCTAGCGGTATCGAGAATTGTGCTCCTGTTGGTCTAACCACGACATGATTATCTCTTATGAGTTACACACTCATAAATACCACTATCCTAACTTCTGACTATCTTACGTGCTTAAATACTGAACCCTATTCCTTGCTCTGAGCGGAACACAATCAAATCATGAAAACACTTAACCATAATACTATAACAGTGCTTCAGTTACTTAACTACTCTCCCTGAGTGGCTGCTCGACGGCGCAGGTACAACCGCGGACGTATATAGCTTTCGATGTTGGAGGAACTTCATGAGAAGAGTTTCGGATCGTGTTATGCTGAACGATTATGATGTCAATCTCCACTTCAGAAACAATACAAGCAGCCTGTAATCAGTAGTACATGACCAGTTTCCTTCGTCAAGGCTCACCATTGTACTGGAATACTCCTGATAATACAAGTAAGGATATTTAGAGGATCACTCGTGACCATTTGCAATCCTACTGAATTTGGTTTTATAGTGTCTTCTCCATCGTGTATATTACGTGAAGAAATTTCATTCATTTTGTGTGCTAAATATAAAAAGAAACGTTATGTTCTAAGCATTTCCTTTCAGATTATTATTAGTGTGCGTATTTTCTATCATAGCAATGAGTTACGTATTATTTTCAATTAATAAAATACAAGTATGTGAAACGGTAAACAAAAGAAATTCATGAACTCAGAACGTAAAATAACGATTAAAAGCGTAAAACAATTATATGTAAAATAAATAATTAGAACTGTTATGAATGTTTAGAAACCTCAATTAGCTATGTAGGAAATTCCGTACAGCCTGATTTTCAGAAATAGTATTTCTGAAAAAAGTTTTAATACGCAGGGATGTAAGTGGTTTTTGTAATTTATATAGTAAAAAAAGTTTTTTTCAAAATTAGTTAACGGTTGTGAGATATTTTGCAAAATTTGAAATTAATAGCAAACGTTAATTACATACCGACCTTCATATGAAAAACTTTTTTTACGTATCATCGTCTCGAAAATATTCCCTCTAAAGCAAAATGCCAAATTACCTTTCGGGGTGGGTTTTACACCATAAAAGTGAGAATGGGCCCAAACAAATAAATGCGTAGTGCACTATTTTGCTCCCTTAACACATCCGCAAAGTTTCATCAAGATCGTTTATTGACACTTGGGAATGTTTCCTTTTAAGTCCTTGCAGGAACTCAGTCGCAGTCCGGTCTCGAACCGACGGCTTTTGCTGCCGATGCCCAGTCGTCTCACTGTCAGGCGTGTCACGTCGTGGAGGTGCTGCTGTTCTCCAGCGACGTGAATGCTCCTGCCGCAGAATCCAGACATACTTACATCGCTCCAGGGCGCATTTGTTTCACTAAAACAGGCCCCTAGTCACGTTACCCAACAGCAGACGCTTGTCCTGGTGTGGTGACAGAGACATGTTTATTCTGACGCACATGGCGCCACACTGCAGCTGCTGGCTGCGGCTGCTAATACAGTTCTTCACGGCAGTTTTCTCACTACTTGTTATTACTTTTGCACAAATACTGGCTAGTGAGGCTACAAGACAGTAGGAAATGTACGGGCAGCAAGTGGTTTACTACAAAACATGTCTTGCGACTTTTGCTAGCATTGTCAAATAACTGGAAGACGCCTCTGTTACAGCAGTTCTCCCTACTTCTGTGTACTGTATCACAAATAAAACATGAAGAAAATGAGTTAGTACGGTACCACAGCCAGAGTGGTTAAAATCAGAACTATGTCCTTGCACAAGTAATGTGATGTGTAAGAATCGAGATCGTTATCCGCAGTTTTCATTACATACCGGGCGATCAAAACCTTAGTATAAATTTGAAAACTGAATAAATCACGGAATAATGTAGACAGAGAGGTGCAAATTGACACACATGCTTGGAATGACATGTAGTTTTATTAGAACCGAAAAAATACAAAAGTTCAAAAATGTCCGACAGATGGCGCTTCATCTGATCAGAATAGCAATAATCAGCATAACAAAGTAAGACAAAGCAAACATTATGCTCTTTACAGGAAATGCTCAATATGTCCACCATCATTCCTCACCAATAGCTGTAGTCGAAGAATAATGTTGTGAACAGCACTGTAAAGCATGTCCGGAGTTATGGTGAGGCATTGGCGTCGGATGTTGTCTTTCAGCATCCCTAGAGATGTCGGTCGATCACGATACACTTGCGACTTCAAGTAACTCCAAAGCCAATAATCACACGGTCTGAGGTCTGGGGACCTGGGAGGCTAAGCATGACGAAAGTGGCGGCTGAGCACACGATCATCACCAAACGACGCGTCCAAGAGATCTTCCACTCGTCTAGCAATATGGGGTGGAGCGCCATCCTGCATAAACATCGTACGTTCCAGCAGGTGTTTATCAGCCAGGCTGGGGATGATGCGATTCTGTAACATATCGGCGTACCTCTCACCCGTCACGGTAGCAGTTACAAAACCAGAATCACGCATTCCCTCGAAGGAAAAAGGCCCGATAACTGCAGATGTGATAAATCCAACCCATACCGTGACTTTCTCGTCGTGCAATGGAGTTTCCACGACAGTTCTAGGATTTTCGGTAGCCCAAATTCTGCAGTTGTGGACGTTGACAGACCCTCGGAGCGTGAAATGAGCTTCGTCGGTCCACAACACGTTACTCAATCAATCGACATCTTCCGCCATCTTTGAAACGCCCACGCCGCAAGTGCCCTTTGCTTTGCTAAATCGCCAGGTAACAGTTCATGATGCCGATGGATTTTGTACGTATAGTATCGAAGGGTACGCCTCAGTGCCAACCAAACAGTAGTGTATGGAATGCCGGTGTGACGTGCGACTGCTCGAGCGCTGACTTCCCAGTGCACAGACGAAGCCGCTACAGTCTCCATCTCTTCCTAACTGTCTCAGCAGCATTACGCCTTGTGCTCAGTCGGCCACTAAAGGGGTCTATCGTCTAAACAACCCGTGGTTTCGAACTTCGAAATCATTCTCGCCACAGCTGCATTTAGCAACGGACTTTTACCTGTTCGAATCCCCTTCCTATGGCGATAGGATCGTAACGCTGAACTAGCACGTTCCCCGTTCTGATAATACAGCTTCACTAAAAGCGCCTTTTCAGGTAACGTCAACGTGCTGCGACTGCTGGCGCATCTGATTCTCTCTCTCTCTCTCTTACAGCTCCTTTTATACACGATTGTCACGCGCAATCACTGACGTTTTGCTGTCCAGCGTCATTTGTCGGACATTTTGTGAACTTTTTTTCCCTTCTAATAAAAACCATGTCATTCCAAGCATGTGTATCAATTTTTACCACTCTAATTACATTATTCCGTGGTTTAATAAGTTTTCAAATTTATACTGACTGTTTGATCACCCCGTATATCACGGGACTGCTGTTCGAGATTATCTGTTGTCCTTCTACTATTGAAGAATACAATGTAATAAGAAAACTGGTGCCTAACTGAATACTAGTACTTTTGTTTCTTATTTTTTTTACCATGGAATTTTACATTATGTTACAGGTATTTGTCATGGAGAAGACCTGTTATATTTATTTTCAAACAACACATACCTTCCAATAATTGGCGAGAGGCCCGAGAACGACATTCAGATGGTTAAAATCATGACTAAACTGTGGACGGACTTCGCAAGAACTGGGTAAGTATTCACAGGTCCTTTTTAAGAAACCCATGCTTTCCTCACTGTTTCACTCCATCTTCCACATTTTCGCACTGCTTTTGAAAGTTCACTCGTCTCTTGTCTGTACTGGATCTTTTGATAACACTTTTGTCAATCAAGCGTAGTGAACACCATTCTACAGTAGCTGTGATAACTGATCACATCAAATGTCAAGTTACAGATTGCCATATATCGGCCGTATTAGTAGCAATTCGAAGTTAATGTTGTTGTTGTTGTTGTTGTTGTGGCCTTCAGTCCTGAGACTGGTTTGATGCAGCTCTCCATGCTACTCTATCCTGTGCAGTAATTACTGCAACCTACATCCTGCTGAATCTGCTTAGTGTATTCATCTCTTGCTCTCCCTCTACGATTTTTACCCTCCACGCTGCCCTCCAATGCTAAATTTGTGATCCCTTGATGCCTCAGAACATGTCCTACCAACCGGTCGTTTCTTCCTGTCAAGTTGTGCCACAAACTTCTCTTCTCCCCAATTCTATTTAATACCTCCTCATTAGTTATGTGATCTACCCATTTAATCTTCAGCTTCTTCTGTAGCACCACATTTCTAAAGCTTCTATTCTCTTCTTGTCTAAACCATTTATCGTCCATGTTTCACTTCCATGCATGTCTGCACTCCATACAAATACTTTCAGAAACGAGTTCCTGACACTTAAATCTATACTCGATGTTAACAAATTTCTCTTCTTCAGAAACGCTTTCCTTGCCGTTGCCAGTCTACATTTTATATCTTCTCTACTTCGACCATCATCAGTTATTTTTCTCTCCAAATAACGAAACTCCTGTACTACCTTAAGTGTCTCATTTCCTGATCTAATTCCCTCAGCATCACCCGACGTAATTCAACTACATTCCATTATCGTCGTATTGCTTTTGTTGATGTTCATCTTATATCCTCCTTTCAAGACACTGTTCATTCCATTCAACTGCTCTTCCAAGTCCTTTGCTGTCATCGGCGAACCTCAAAGTTTTTGTTTCCTCTCCGTAGATTTTAATACCTACTCCGAACTTTTCTTTTGTTTCCTTTACTGCTTGCTCAATATACAGATTGAATAACATCGGGGGCAGGCTACAACCCTGTCTCACTCCCTTCCCAACCACAGCTTCCCTTTCATGCCCCTCGACTCTATAACTGCTATCTGGTTTCTGTACAAATTGTAAATAGACTTTCGCTCCCCATCTTTTACCCCTGCCACCTTTAGAGATTGAAGTAGAGTATTCCAGTCAACATTGTCAAAAGCTTTCTCTAAGTCTACAAATGCTAGAAACGTAGGTTTGCCTTTCCTTAATTTTTCTTCTAAGATAAGTCGTAAGGTCAGTATTGCCTCTCGTGTTCTAATATTTCTACGGAATCCAAACTGATCTTCCCCGAGGTCGGCTTCTACTAGTATTTCCATTCGCCTGTAAATAATTCGTGTTGGTATTTTGCAGCTGTGACTTATTAAACTGATAGTTCGGTAATTTTCACATCTGTCAACACCTGCTTTCTTTGGGATTGGAATTATTATATTCTTCTTGAATTCTGAGGGTATTTCGCCTGTCTCATACATCTTGCTCACCAGATGGTAGAGTTTTGTCATGACTGGCTCTCCCAACGCCGTCAGTAGTTCTAATGGATTGTTGTCTACTCCCGGGGCCGTGTTTCGAATCAGATCTTTCAGTGCTCTGTCAAACTCTTCACGCAGTATCGTATCTCCCATTTCATCTTCATCTACATACTCTTCCATTTCCATAATATTGTCCTCAAGTACATCGCCCTTGTATAAACCCTCTATATACTCCTTCCACTTTTCTGCTTCCCCTTCTTTGCTTAGAACTGGGTTTCCATCTGAGCCCTTGATATTCATAAAAGTGGTTCTCTTCTCTCCAAAGGTCTCTTTAATTTTCCTGTAGGCAGTATCTATCTTACCCCAAGTGAGATAAGCCTCTACATCCTTACATTTGTCCTCTAGCCATCCCCGCTTAGCCATTTTGCACTTCCTGTCGATCTCATTTTTGAGACGTTTGTATTCCTTTTTGCGTGCTTCATTTAATGCATTTTTATATTTTCTCCTTTCATCAGTTAAATTCAATATTTCTTCTGTTACCCAAGGATTTCTACTAGCCCTCGTCTTTTTACCTACTTGATCCTCTGCTGCCTTCACTACTTCATCCCTCAGAGCTACCCATTCATCTTCTACTGTACTTCTTCCTCCATTCCTGTCAATTGTTCCCTTATACTCTCCCTGAAACTCTGTAGAACCTCTGGTTTAGTCAGTTTATCCAGGTACCATCTCCTTAAATTCCCACTTTTTTGTAGTTTTTTCAGTTTTAATCTACAGTTCATAACCAATAGAATGTGGTCAGAGTCCACATCTGCCCCTGGAAATGTCTTACAATTTAAAACCTGGTTTCTAGATCTTTGTCTGTCTCACCATTATATAATCTATCTGTCACCTTCTAGTATCTCCAGGGTTCTTCCATGTATACAAACTTCTTTTATGATTCTTGAACCAAGTGTTAGCTATGATTAGGTAATGCTCTGTGCAAAATTCTGCCAGACGGTTTCCTCTTCCATTTCTTAGCCCCAATCCATATTCACCTACTACGTTTCCTTCTCTCCCTTTTCCTACTCTCGAATTCCAGTCACTCATGACTATTTAATTTTCGTCTCCCTTCACTACGTGAATACTTTCTTTTATCTCATCATATATTTCATCAATTTCTTCATCATCTGCAGATCTAGTTGGCACATAAACTTGTACAACTGTAGTAGGTGTGGGCCTCGTGTCTATCTTGGCCACAATAATCCGTTCACTATGCTGTTTGTAGTAGCTTACCCGCACTCCTATTTTTTTTATTCATTATTAAACCTACTCTTGCATTACCCTTATTTGATTTTGTATTTATGACCCTGTATTCACCTGACCAAAAGTCTTGTTTCTCCTGCCACCGAACTTCACTAATTCCCACTATATCTAACTTCAACCTATCCATCTTCCTTTTTAAATTTTCTAACGTACCTGCCCGATTAAGGGATCTGACATTCCACGCTCCGATCCGTAGAGCGCCAGTTTTCTTTCTCCTGATAACGACCTCCTCCTGAGTAGTCCCCGCCTGGAGATCCGAATGGGTGACTATTTTACCTCCGGAACATTTTACCCAAGAGGACGCCATCATCATTTAACCACACAGTAATACTGCATACCCTAGGGATAAATCACGGCTGTAGTTTCCCTTGCTTTCAGCAGTTCGCAGTACCAGCACCGCAAGGCCGTTTTGGTTCAAAATGGCTCTGAGCACTATGGGACTCAACTGCTGTGGTCATAAGTCCCCTAGAACTTAGAACTACTTAAACCTAACTAACCTAAGGACATCACACACATCCATGCCCGAGGCAGGATTCGAACCTGCGACCGTCGCGGTCGTGCGGTTCCAGACTGTAGCGCCTTTAACCGCTCGGCCACGTAGGCCGGCGCAAGGCCGTTTTGGTTAGTGTTACAAGGCCAGATCAGTCAATCATCCAGACTGTTGCCCCTGCAACTACTGAAAAGGCTGCTGCCCCTCTTCAGGAACCACACGTTTGTCTGGCCTCTCAACAGATACCCCTCCGTTGTGGTTGCACCTACGGTACGGCCATCTGTATCGCTGAGGCACGCAAGCCTCCCCAGCAACGGCAAGGTGAATGGTTCATGGGGAGGGTGGTCGAAGATAATATGGCACCAAAATGTGAGAGTCCGTATTTAACATTTACAAAATAGCTTATTTACAAGAACCACAAGCCACGAGTTACGTAAATTTCAAATTTTTAAGTCGATAAAGTCACCCCACAGAAACTATTTATTCTTATCAACAAACTTTGTTAGAAAGCTATGTGACAGAAGAGCAACTATTGAATAGAAAGTTAACAGCACTCCACAGTCACTAAGAACTCTATCTACATCTACATTTACATCTTTATCAACATCAGCATTGCTACTCTGCAAAGCACACTTAAGTGCCTGGCTGAGGATTCGCTGAATAACCTTCTCAATAATTCTCTTTTTCTACACTCTCGAACAGCGCGAGGAATATACGAAAACCTATATCTTTTCGTGCGACCTCTCTTATTTTAGTATAATGAACTTCTCTTGCTACGTAGGGTGATCGAAATTTCGAGCAAAGATCCCGCCGCAACCAGACTCGCCTTTGTTTTAATGATGTCAACCCCAAATCATGTATCATTTCTGTGTCACTCTCTCCTTATTTCTCGATAATACAAAACGCACTGCCCTTCATCGAGTTTTTCGATGGGCTCCTTTAATCCCATCTCGTAAGGCTCCTACACCGAGCAGCGGTACTCCAAAAGTGTTCTGCCAATAAAATGCAGTTTCTGATTCGGCTTCCTCGCACCATTTTCTATGTTGTATTTCCAGTTCGAGTTGTTCTCAGTTGTAATTCCTAGATATTTAACTGAATTTACATCCTTTAGATTTGATTGATTTATTGTGTAACCGAAGTTTAACGGATTCTTTTTAACACTCATGTGTATGACTTCACACTTTTCATTATTTAGGATTAATTTCCAATTTTCGCACTATTCAGATACCCTTTCTAAATCGTTTCGCAATTAGTTTTGATCTTTCGATGACTTTCTTTAGACGATAGACGTCAACATGATCTGCAAACAATCTAAAACGGCTGCTCAGATTGTCTCCTAAATCGTTTATATACATAACGAACAGTAATGGCCCTATAACACTGCTTTGGGGAACACCAGAAATCCCTGCTGTTTTACTCGATGACTTTCCGTTGCTTACTACTAACTGTGACCTCTCTGAAAGGAAATCACGAACTGAGACGATATTCCATAAGCACGCAGTTTTATTACAAGCCGCATGTGATGTACAGTGTCAAAACCCTTCCGGAAATGTAGAAATACGGAATAGATTTGACATTCTTTGTTAATAGCACTCAACACTTCGTGTGAGTGAAAAGCTTCTCACAAGAACGGTGTTCTCTAAATCCGTGTTGAGTATGTGCAAACAGACCGTTCTGTTAGAGGTATTTTGTAATGTGCGAAATCCTGCTGCGTATCGACGTTAATGATACAGCTTTCCAATCTTTGGATACGGATCTTGCGTCGAGGGAGCAGTTGTATATGATTATTAAGTATGGCGCTATTACGTCATCATACTCTGAAAAGAACCTAATTGGCAAACGGTCAGAACCGGGAGACATGCTTTTATTAAGGGATTTGAGATGCTTTAGTATTCCGAGGACATCTAGTTGTAAGTTACTGTTGTTGGGAGCTCTTCTTGATTTGAATCCTGGAATATTCGCTTCGTCTTCTTTGGTGATGGAAATTCGGAAGGCTGTGTTTAGTAACGCTGTTTTAGCAGCACTGTTAGCGATAGTATTTCCATTGCTATCGCACAGAGAAGGCATTGATTGTGTCTTGCCGCTAGCGTACTTTACATACAGACAGAATCTCTTTAGGTTTTCTGCCAGGGTTCGTGACAAAGTCTGGTTGTGGAAACTGTTAGAAGCATCTCGCACTGAAGTCTGCGTTAAGTATCGACCTTCTGTAAAAGACCGGAAGACATGGGGATTTTGCATTCGTTTAAATTTGGCATGCTTTTTTTGTTGTTTCTTCAGCAGTGTTCTGACCAGTTTTGTGTAGCATGCGGAATGAGCTCCGTTGTTTGTGAATTTGTTTGATATAAATCTCTAAATTGCTGTCAACACTGGTGTCCAAAATTAAAGCAACAAGCCGCTATTTCCCCGTACTGTACTGTCAACAGATGTCCGCATGATCGTATTCTGCATGTAAAATGGCATTTCGCTGAACGGAAAACCACGTTAACGATGGTGTCAGGGCACCAATCAAACGGAGCAGTGTTTGCCGGGTAGCCCCACATCCACAATCGCTATCCCGTGCACACTGTTGCCGACGGTGCAGTATGGCACTTGTGGCCCGACGGCTTAACGTGAATCATTCTGTCGTTTCTCGGATTTGGCGACAGTTTATAGAGAATGAAACTGTATCCCGAAAATCAGGGCAGGGCCGACCAAGTGCGACATCAGAAAGAGAGGACCGTTATCTGGCTGTAAGGGCACGACCTTACCGCCTTGGTACTGCGCAGCGGCTGGCAACTGACCCCGCAGCATTCATTACACTTGTATGGAGACAACAGGCGTAGAGAAGGCTTCGACAGAGTGGCCTTAACTGTCGGAGACCTGCTATATGTGTGCTTCTAACGCGTCTTCACTGAAGGAAACGTCTGGAGTGGAGTCGTCAACATGTCACCTGGAGCGACGAACAGTGGGCCAATATTCTTTTCACAGATGAGTCCCGACTTGGTTTGGAGAGTGATTCTCGACGGTTTCGCATCTGAACACGATTTCGACACCCGAACGTTGTGGAAAGAGACCAGTATCGAGGAGGGTCGCTAATGGTGTGGGCAGTCATTGTGTTGACCACTTCATGAAACGGTACGGATGAATCGGAAATGTTTAACTGCTGTCCGGTATCGTGACGAGGTCTTGGGATCTCATGTGCTGTTGCTGCGTGGTGATGTGCGCCCAGATTTCGTACTGGTGGTCGACAGCGCTCGACTTTATAGACATCGAGTGGTTGATGTTTTCTTCGAAACAGAAGATACTGAACGCATGAC
The DNA here is from genome assembly GCF_023864345.2 of Schistocerca serialis cubense. NCBI lineage: Eukaryota > Metazoa > Arthropoda > Insecta > Orthoptera > Acrididae > Schistocerca > Schistocerca serialis. Next base: position 326,932,512 of record NC_064641.1, on the reverse strand, counting down.
GTGGTCTGCTCGCTCTCCCGATTTGAATCCCATGGAGCATGTCTGGGACGTAGGAGGGAGAGGAGTTGCACCACGTTAACATCCACCATCCACTCTACAAGATTTGCGAGCAGATTCGCAAGAAGAATGGACATTATTGCCTCGAAATGACATGTGTTGCTGCCAGAGGTGGTCACATCGAATAGTGAACACATTAACGAGTTGCTGCAATGTATGTACAAATCTGTTAAACTGGGAAAAACGAAGAACATTTTCGTCTGCTTTTATGTATGTTACAGCTGCTAACGTTCTGTATTCTTTACATTGTTTCTACTTTGCTATCACCTGTTTATGCTGTTTTGTGCCAAAATGAATGCAAACTTGCAAAATTTCCGTTGGTTGCATTAATATTTAATACAACTGTATTTCTTTGAATTCTAGCCACATCTGGTCTACACTTACATTGTTAATTTGGAAGAAGTGGAGGTTTCTTTCAGGAAGGCATCAAGCGAATTTTTATCTGCTTTCTTGAACAGATATTTTTCGATATTTATGGCGGATTTGGGAATTCAGGTATTCAGTCTCGCTACGACAATCCTGTGCTCACTAATCCCAGTATCCGTTTTGTTGTTCATTATTACCTCAGGGTTGTTTGTTGCTAAGAGATGAATTGTGTTTTCACAACTGTTTACGATTCTGTTCTCATGAACTAGCTATTCGAAATAATTTTCAGCGAAAGTGCTTAGCGCAATATCAGCTGATATGCTATGCGTACCTATCGACTTAAACACGTATATTCGTCACCATATCAAGGGTAAAATGAAATCTCTCTCTCTATCACTCCCCACACACCCAACCCACCCACCCACCCACCCATCCACCCACACACATACACACACACACACACACACACACACACACACACACACACACACACACACACACCCGCAAACATGAGCAATAAACATAACATTACAAGGTAGTTCAGTTAAAAAGCGACGACAACTGTATCGAATGGAACAATGCAACATCGCTTTATTTGTAGTTAATCTGACATGCTCACTCGGTGGAGGAGACGACCTACAAATTTGTTCTGTAGTATTCGTATGAAAACCGTTTATTTATTTGACAGGACCGCTATATTAATATATTAGTGGACTACTAGTTTCAGCATTACGAATTCCTATTTTCTGATTTATAAAAACAGAAAGTATGCTAACGTTACAGGCTTATAAAAGCACAGTAGATTTACACAAAAACTCAGTGGCGAACATTTACATACCAAAAAGCCAGTCAGTTGTATTTACATCACACAATGATTTACAACACTCTGTCACAACAAGATCATACGATGTGTTGTAAGAAAGTACCTCTCATAAAATTCAGTTCATATGAGCGGATGTAATGGAAATTCTACATATAACAATCAGTGTACCTGATAAGTAAAACCAAATAATACCACAATAAAGTCGAGGGATTAAAATAACACGCCAGATGTCGAGCCATACTCTATGTAGAACTCAAAATTTGTAGGCCACGGACACAGTCTTTTTTTTACATCAGTCTCCTGACTGCGTTGGTGCGATCAGACACGAATTCCGCTCCGTGCCAACTTCTTCATCCCAGAGAAGCAGCTGCAATATACGTCCTTAATTATTTGCTGGATGTATTCCAAACGCTCTTTTCCTCTACGGGTTTAAACTCTACAGCCCTCTCTAGTACCGTGGAAGTTATTCCGTGAAGCCTTAAAAGATGTTCTACCATCTTCTCCCTTCTTCCTGTCAGTGTTTTCAATCTATTCCTTCCATCGCCGATTCTGCGGGGAACCTCTTCATTCCGTACCTTCTCAATCCACCTAATTTTCAACAATTTCATGTAGCATCACATCTCAAATATTTCGATTCTCTTCTTTTTCGGTTTTCGTGCAGTCCACGTTTCACTACCTTACAATTCTGTGCTCGAAAAATACATTCGCAGAAATTTCTGCCTAAAATTAAAGCCTATGCTATGTCTGATACAAGTGAGCTTCTCTTGGCCGGGAATGCGTTTTTGACAGTGCTAGTCTGCTTCTGCTGTCGTCCTTGCTCCCTCCGTCTGTGGTTATTCTGCAATTAGGTAGCAGAATTTCTTAACTTCGTGTCCTTGGTGACCATCAATTCTGTTGTTAAGTTTCTCGCTATTCTCATTTCTGCTACTACTCATCACTTTCGCCATTCTTCGATTTACTATCAATCCATATTCTGTACTCATTAAACTGTTTATTCCATTCAGCTGATCCTGTAATTCGTCTTCTCTTTCACTGAGCTAGCAACGTCACCAGTGAATCTTATCACTGATACCCTTTCACCTAGAATTTTAATTCGACTCATTAAACTTTTTTTTATTTCCGTCATTGCAACTTCAATGAAAAGATTGAACATTAGGAGCGAAAGATTACATCTGTGTCTTAAACACTTTTCAATCTGAGCAGTTCGTTCTGGGTCTTCCACTCTTATCGTTTCTTCTTGTCTCTTATACATATTGTACATCACCCGTCTTTCCCTTTATCTTACGCTTATTTTTCTCGGAATTTAGAACATCTTGCGCTATTTGACATTGTCGAACGCTTTTTGCAGGTCGACAAATCTTATGGACGTATCGTCATTTGTCTTTAGTTTTGCTTTCATTATGAACAACAACGTGAGAATGGTCTCTCTGGTGCCTTTTTCTTCCAAAAAGTGATATGGATCGACATTTTACACACCGTCAATTGTCTTTTCCATCCTTGTGTATAGTATTCCTGTCAGCAACATGGATGCAAGAATGACAAAGCTGATTGTGCGAAAACTTCTCGGACCTGTGACTTATTACTATCTTCAGAATTGTGTGGATGATATCTTTCCGAAAAGTCAGATTGTATATCGCCAGACTGACACATTCTACAGACCAGCGTGAATACTCGTTTTGTTGCCACTTCCCAGTGATTTTAGAAATTGATTACCTTGAATATAATCTATGCCCTCTGCCGTATTCGAGCTTACGTCTTCGAGAGCTCTTTTAAGTTCTGATTTCTAATACTGGATCCCACGCTTCTTTCCTGTCGACTCTTGTTTCTTTTTCCATCACGTCATCAGACAAGTCTTCCCCCTCATACAGGTCTTCAGTATACTCTTTCCAACTACCCACTGACTTCTCTTCATTTAACAGTGAATTCCCATTGCACTCTTAATTTTACCACCCTTTTATTTTCACCGAAGATCTTTTTGACCTTTCTATACGCTGAGTCAGTCCTTGCGACAATAATTTCTTTCTCTATGTGTTCACATTTTTCAAGTAGCCACTTCGCCTTAGCTTCCTTGCACTTCCTGTTTATTTCATTAACAAATGACTTGTTTTCCTGTGTTCCTGAATTCACCGATCAGCTGTAGTATTTCTTCTGTTACCCACGGTTGCTTCATAATTACATTTATTGTACCTATATTTTCTTTTCCAATTTTTGTGATTGCCCCTTTTACAGATGTCCATTGCTCTTCAACTGAGATGCCTGCTGAAATTTTCCTTATCGCAGTCGCTATAGCCTCAAAGAACTTCAAGCATATCTCCTCATTCCTTGGTACTTCAATGTCCTGCTGTTTTGCGCATTGTCTCTTCCTGATTAGTCTGTTAAACTTCAACCTACTCTTCATCACCTCTAAATTTTGACCTGTGTCTATATCTGCTCCTGGGTATGCCCTACAGTCCAGTATCCGATTTCGGGATCTCTGTCTGACCATGATGTAATGTAACTGAAATCTTCCTGTATCACCTGTCCTTTTCCCAGTATACCTCTTCTTCTTGTGATTCCTGAACAGAGTACTGGCTATTACTTGCTGAAATTTACAGCACAACTGAATTAGTCCTTCTCCTCTCTCAGTGCTATTACCAGGCCCATATTCTCCTGTAACCCTTCCTTCTACTCCTTCCCCTACAACCGCATTCCAATCGCCCATGGCTATTATACTTTCATCTCCCTTTACGTACTGAATTAGCCGTTCAATATCCTCATATATTGTATCTGTTCATCTTCTTCGGCATATATACCTGGACTATCGTTGTAGGTGTTGGTTTGCTGTCGATTGTAATGAGGATATCTATCATTGGACTGTTCACAGTAGCCCACTCTCTTTTACACCTTTCCATTCATAGAGAATCTTACTTCCGGGGTACCATTTTCTGCTGCCTTTGATGTTTCCCTGTACTCGCCTGAGCAGAGATTTTTGTCTTCTTTCCATTTCACTTCACTGAATAGCACTATATCTAGATACATGCCGCATAATGTCGTTTCATGCCTTAATGTCATGTTGACTACAACGGCGTGTTGAAAGATACGACCAGAAGGAAGCCCGAAAAGCATAACGTCGATTAGAAATAATGAGATAGGGCCATACGTTCGTACAACATTAAAATTAACGAATGTATTTGGCGTCAATAGAATACATGTAATATTAACAGATTACGTTATACATGAAATATAATAAAATGCCTTTAGAGGTAAACTACACAACCGATATTTACAAAGAAACAGGATTTGACCTTATTTTGTCGGTTTAGCTGCCAGCAAATTATGACGAAAGTAACAGTTGTATAACAGGAACCTGTAAAACAAGCTGCCACGTAATGTATAATTTTTATATCCTTTTAAATAAATATACGTCCGTATAACAGTACAAATAAAAATATAATTTTATTTCTTAAATTAACGTGCTATCACTGTATGAGTAAAACTGTAGTTGGTCTGCAAACCCCTAAACACCAGTTCTGAAAATACATGAGGGAAATTACCAAAGTTACACTTATCGGCCTGCTATGTTACACAGTTCGATGATACTTCTCACCTCCAGAATTAACTCAACATGAACAACACAACATTATTTAATTTGTTTAGTAATAGTGACTGTATCTGTCGTGTACCGTTGAGCTTATTAGTTACATGTATATCAGTAGCATGTATTACAAGCACTTAACTCTATACCTTTATTACAAGCAATTAACTCTACTAGTACTAGTACTAGTACTAGTACTAGTCTTTAATGACCTGTAAGCATTCATGTACACGTACGCTTTTATATGGATTGGTTGTATCAAAGAGTGCTGAAGTGGAAGTGTTTGGTACAGGAACACTTTGTAAAAAATATGCGAGCTCGTAACTATATTTTACATTGGTGGGGTTTTTAAAGATATTTTCCTCTTTCAACTTTTTACGAATCATCTTGTATGACTCGTAGCTGGTGGATGATCTGTCGTCCAGTATGGGATGTAGTGATTTACTTGTATTAAATATGTTATTCAACAAACGTAAATGTGGTAAAGAAAAGCTCTTCTCAGTTTTTTTTCACATCCTGAATTAAAAAAGTCGAACTGTCTAATTCCTTTTTTGTAGTGTTATGGAAGTTTTTAATTGGGTGTTTCTTAGCTTCAACTATATTATTTTCTGCGATATTTTTTTTTATTTATATAATAGTTGTCATTAATGATGACTATCACCTTGCTTTTACCTACTGTCATTACATTTGACTTGTCATCGCGAAAACTTATTTTTAATGTTATTTAGCAATCGATTTTCGTTTTAGAGAGCATGTGAAATCTTTCATTATTTAAAATTTTACTTGTTTTGATCGCGGTATTAAACGCATGGTCTTTCTGCATTTTGGCTTCCTTAGTGACTCTTTTGGTGTCAACAACAATTTCTATTAGTTCACCTGACTGGACCTCTTTCTGTAAATTAAAGAGTAAGACTTTATTTAATAGTGTTTTCTCAGTTAAATCAACTACTCTGTCAGTGAATGTAAGTCAGCTGGCACCACTATTGGTTAATGGTTGACTAGGTTCTTCAGGCAACTTTCTGAGTTTCTTATCATGTCTAGTCATAATTGGTATGCAATATCTAAGCATCCTGCTAGAAATACCTTGTTGCGTTTCATTAAACGTTCGACCTGATAACGTACTTTTCAATAGCAGTTCGATCTGTGTAGCTTTCTTCAACATCATACATCTTTATTTATAAAATTCTCGTGTTTATAATTTTAGCCATACAATTTTACTTTTACACTTTGATCATTCTTGCAATTTTGGAGGAATTACTAATGTTTACTACAGCATAGTCTTGGGTAACCTGTAAACTAAACACTTTTGGTTGAACTAGCTGAATTCTTACTTTTTTTGTGATGTTTAAGAAAACTATTATACGCTCCTGTAGCCCGACTAGGCACTGCACTGTATTGTTGTTAGCTAAAATGAGCAGTCGGAGAAGGAGGCGATCTACAACTTTGTGCTGTAGTCTTCTTAAGAACTTTTCATTTCTTTGCTAACATCGCCATGTTTATACATTAGGCCTTCAGCCTGTGACATTAACATATTTTCTCATTTACGAAGATGGAAATTTATTTAATCAAAACTAGTAATTCACTAATGTATCAATATATAGATATTGTTAAATACATAAAAGGTTTTCATTAGAATGCTACAGTACAAATACAGGCTCGCATATAAGATAGAGTGGCGTCTATATGTAGACTAGTATTTTATGTGTCTTCTTTTAGCACTAAATTTAAGGTGCCCAAAATGTGATTCGTATATCATAAAACATCTGCAGTTTTTCAACACTAGGGCTTGACAAAATCGAAACGAGTTAGGGTTATTCAGTACACAACTGAAAGGTCTCACATAGTTAGGGTAAATGATTTCATGTCCTAAATTCGCCCCATTATGTAGTCGTTAACATCAGTGTTGCTTAAACAATTTCATTCATCTAATATTAATGAAAAATAAAGATACGTTAAATTAGTCACTCATATGAATATTTCTTTTCGAAAATTTAGTTTTTGGACTTTATGAGCACAATACATGAGATCTTTAAGTAATATCTGCTTTATATTTGTTACTGAATAAACTGTAAGACAAATACGGTTTTTATTATATTCTAGCATTTATCCCTGCAGTTTCATCTCTGTATGCATTCGATTTGTATATTGAAAACACCTCTTCCTTCTCTCACTGTTTCATCTCTTACTCCCTTTGTCTGTCCACCTCATCCTCCCGCCTCCAACTGTCTGTCTCCTGCTCCCCACTCTTTCTGTCTCTTCATCTCCTCCTTCCCCTGTCTTTGTAGTTTCTTCATCCCCTCTCTCTGATCTTACATTCATCCCCCCTTTGACCACATCTTCTCTGTCTCTATCTACCACTCTTCCTTTTCCACCTACCTGCTACCCCTCTGCACCCTCCACCTGCCTCATGCACCGGGCCCTTCTCCCTTCTCTCTTTTCATTTCCTCATCCCCCTTCTTCTTCTCGTCGCTTCCTTAGTCAGTCTCCAACTGTTCCAACCACACTCACCAGCATATGTAGCCCCTGCAGCACAGTTCAATAAAGCAGGCCAATGCTGCTCCCACAACATGGGTGTAATTGCTGGCAGGCTACATATCAAGAGCTTGAAAATCATTTATTTGCCCCTGATGTACAGGTTGCCCAGCGAAGCGGGTTGATTTAGCAGATCACTGTTCCTGCATAACATATCTGTCATTCATTGTAACCTGTATGCCATGTGTTGGGAAAAGTACGCTTCTGATTGCATCTGTGCTCCATTAGTAGTTAGAAGGTTATAAATCTCACAGTGTTGCCACTCATGTGAGCTGCTGTTTCTGTACCAAATTTGACTGAAATCGATTTAGTGGTTTGGGAGGCTGAGTGTACGGTCTTCCATAACGGAAAAATTCCTGGCCGTGGCCTCTTCATGGTTACTGCAGAGAATTAATCTGCTCAGGATTAATAAATAAAATAAATACTCCATTTATTCAGGATAAACTAACTTCTCCATAGTCATATGCCTCTACTGATATATAATCATTGTAATATGCTAAGACCTGGAATTAAAATGCTATACAGAATCTGGGGGAACGCATGGATGGTCAACATTCTGTAATGAGCACTGCATCACATATCAGTGAAACACTGGAATCACTGTATTCAAGCTGAGACTTAAAAAACAGTAACAGGGATAGGACTGCAATGGTGAGGGGCAGTTGGTGCACTAGAGTTTATCCACTTTAAAGTGCTCAAGTACCCATTGTCCACATACCATCGACTCCACAGATGGTATCTAGCAGTGAGTTTCACATTGGTGAGACTATGCCACAAACTTGATTTCCAGTGTCCACATACTGGCAACTGCATAGTGAGTTCTGCTTAGGTAAGATATGCCTATAGTATATTATCTATATAGCAGCACTTGTACAGCTAATGCTTCGCAGCAAGGCCATCATTGGTAAAGTAATTGAATCAACTTCAGACCTTACAAGTACCAGCAACTGCACAGCTGATGCACAGCAGTGAGTTTGGAATTTGTAAGATTACACAGGCCCACAGAGCATTGACATCAACTTGAGGGCTTACACATACCACCAACTGCAAAGCTTATGCTTTGCAGTGAGTTCTTCATTGGTAAGATAATGTCAAGAGCCTAAATGCCATTAACCACATCTAGACACTTGGACATCCGTTCTGACACGTCATGATAATGTGACAGATGATGAAATTCGCATGCAATACAGACTGGCACCACCACTGAGAAGATGATACAAGGCTGTGTACACTAGTATCGACACACACTTTGAACAGATCAAGAAACAATAGCAATTCACAGGATCTCATTGTAAGTCGTTAGTAAACGAGCTGTAATGGCAATTGAATTGGACACTATGTTAGGTCATCAGGGTGAAAATCTTTATAGAACACCAAACATTGGTGTGCATGAACAAAAACCAGGTGTGAGATGGCCTGTTTAACACCTGATGACACTAATGAAACATCATTAATTAAGTAAATAATCATTATTGGAAGATAAATAGTCATCTTGGTAATGGGAGCTTTCAGTGGCAATGGGATGGAGATAGCACATGCCATGGGTTCAGCATGGAGTGACACTCATGGCAGCAAGAGGAGCCATGGAGTCAGCGCCCAGCGATGTCACAGGGTTGCTGGCGACACTGTACTGGCGTTTTCACTCACGTTTTCCATAGTTGCTAGCAGCCCTGTAAAGTGGGTAACCAGGACATGTACGATCACACTGTAGATGAGGCCCCAAAAGGCAACCTTCTAACTCTTCTCGAAGTGTGTGTAGACGTGCTGAGTCATGCTGTAGCTTCCCAACAAAAGAAAAGCCATCAGCATCAGAGTCTGCCCGCAGGGCACAGATGGGTGGAGTTGGCAGCAGGCCACTATGAAGTCATATGATGGGCTGCTACCTTTATCCTTTGGTTCTGCCACCAGAAAGCCTGCTGGAAAGAGGCATCCACGCCTATCCATCAGTCTTGGCTTCGATGGCGATGCTCTGGCTCGTGGTAACAGTGTCCCCATGGAGGGGACTTGTTGCTCTGTGAAAGACTGTAGACGGCTAGACGTGCAGGAGTTAGACCAACATAGTTCCAACTGCAGGCTGAGTGGCAGCAGATTAAGTAGATGCCAGACTGATACAGGCCCCTCCTGCATGTTGATCAGCTGCAGACTGCCGTACTTCCACTGGAAGAGGAGTAATATTATACATGGCTAATCTGTATGTTTTGCCACAGTGAAGTGGCAATGACATCACCTTCCCTGCATTTCTTGTCTGTTTTTGTTGCAGCTGAAACGTGACTTAATTACGGTTTCCGAAGTGAAGGTAGACATAATTAGCAGAGTCAGTGTACTGACTCGTTATTATTGGATCGAGTTACGCCTTCTTACTCCACTCAGCAGGCCAACACAATGATGACATCTTCCTCTTTCTGTAATGCTATGCATTGGTGATTTGTACATGTAACACTTACGGTGTGTAGCAATTAAGTCTGTCATGTGTTTCTTTCTAGCTGGTGTTCCAATTAGCTGTTGTGTATTGACCTCCTTCGCTCAGCTCCTGCGTTTCCAAGGGAAGACTTTACATTTTTTACTCAATTACGTATAGCTTATTATTCTGTGACACTGCAGATAGATTGGGAGACTGAGGCAACATTGGCTGGATGTAGAACTTATGGTAGCGGGTCTCCAAACTGATCACGCACAAGGTCACGCCAAGTCAAAGGAGCTGATCCAATCCACTTTGAGACAAACCCCAGAAAGAAGAAGAAAGAAAATGAACTTGATGAGAGAACTATCAGATATTAAAGTGACAGCACATCTCTCGATGCACAGTAATTATTTGATTCCTAGTTACTGAAATCTCAACCTCAGGTGTTAGATATCACAATTTTCAGGTGTGTCAGGAATCTATGAGATAAACACATATCTTTTATGTTGCCTACATAAAATTTCAAATGATGTTATGTCTGCTGAGCTCTGAGTCCACCATTAATGACGTTCTAGAGGTCAGTCAGTCCAATGTCCTGGAGTGGTGTTGCTTGTGGACATCATGTTAAAATGAAAAAGGTGCAATCATGAATAAATATGAAGGTGTTAGTATCATCTACGAGTTTAGGAAATTGTTCGTTCCACATAATGTAGAGGTATGCCATTTCAGACATTCTTATCCACAAAGCAACGAGGCACAAAAAGTGGCACACAAATTTTTAGCAAAGATATTGAGAATAAATTAGTCTTTAGGTCAGTTTCGCTCATGATTACGTACCAAATTCTTTACAGCTTAAAATGCAGCTGGTATTTAAGAACGCAGTTGATTGAAGAATGCAGAGTTCAGAGGTTGCCTGTGATGAGTTTATCCCTGGGTGTTCCAAGAAAATGGCAGGGGTATATTCAGAGTCTTCATCTGATGAGCGTAGAAATCCATTTTCCCAGCTTTATTTTCTACAAATCATTAATGACAAAATTCCTTGTCATGAGAAAACTGTTTTTTGAGCTGATGATGCTATTGCAAGTTAACAGCTAATTCGCAGTTTTTAAATGTTAGCACGCCTTTATACATAACGACATTTATTTTCTAGTGGAAAATGTTGTACCTGGAGGGTAGTAGTAAGAATATACTGCGTTTTATGGTCGCTCTTTCAATACAGTGACCGATTTTTTTATTAATGTGGTGGAATGAGCACTAGAAACGACCGTAAGCTTTTTCTACTGTTTTTGTTATTGTGAGAAGTGAAACTGTTTTGTGAAACGTTTGTGAATATCATTTAAGTCCTGTAAAATATATTAAAGTTATTCAGAGAATATATTTCATTCTTCTGTTAGTGTTTTTTGGCGAGTTTTATACATAATTTTGAAACTAAGACGGACGGTTGAACAGTTCAGCCATACTTTGTTGGTCGTGCACCATCTTATACGTAGAAACACTAGGTTTCCTGGCAAATGAACTGAGTTTATTTAATGTCTTAACAATTTTCCCTGTCTTGAAAATGGAAATTTCTGTTAGTTACCAATAGCTTCTGCTTCAAAATATTTTTCAATTGTAACTAGTTTTTGATATTACTTTTTCTTAATTTTAATTCACTTATTAATTATTCATGTGTAGTACTGTATAATTCAAGACACATATTATTTAACACTGCAATCACAAAATTTTCCTGACTGCGGCACTTTTAAATCTGAATAGGATTTGTGTTGTTAGGTACATAATCATGTTGCACCTTTGAACACTTTTTCACGTTTGGAGAAAACTTACTTTTCTGAAGTAACATCTGTAATTTCAGAAAAAGACTGCAGCGCACATAAATCAATGCTATAATTTCAAAATGAAATAAGAAGATGCGTTAAACTCTTATTAGGACTGACTAGAGGTGAAAGTCTGAAGTGTTCCAAGGTACAACAGTACCTCTTATATGAGAGCTAAAAGTCCTCGATCTTAATTAAATATCCTTTTTCTGTCTACAAGAATGATGAATTGCTCTACTTAGCGAAGACTTTCTACTTGTAGCAGTTCCCAAGAAGCAAAGATTGAACTAGATAAATGCGATTAGTTAGCAATGGATTAACACAACTGACTGTTTGAGCGACAAGTACGAGTTAAGAGCTATCGGTAAACTGGGTTCTTTGAAGTTTTGTCCGTTGCTGAGTTAAGTTTTAGTTACATAGGTGTAGCTGAAAAAGCAGTATCTCTTCCTTATTTTAAAATCTACCTAATTTCTTAAACATCTGAGAATTATTGACGTTTCTTCAATATCACCCGATTTACTGAATGTTTTGGTTCATATTCTGCAGAAATCCAACACTAACTGACGAGCTGGTGAATTGGCCGAGAGTGACTTCTGACGACCTGTTGGAATATCTGGATATAGGCCAGACACTACAGGTGAAGAAAGGGCTCTTCCAAGAGCGAGTAGACTTCTGGAGATCGCTGCCTCTCAGAGAAACACAGCATCAGAGCAAAGTCAGAGAGGAACTCTGATTTTAGATAAAATGGAAGCCGATTTTACACTAAAATTTTCTTGAAACAAGACTGTATACAAGAAGTTTAACGCTGTGTTTGTTATTCTCTTTGAATGTACATGTCACTGTCTTCAGAGAAATACCAAGTGCCTACAGAAAATGATAAATTTGTTAATGTCTGTTTATTCATAGGAAACACGAATTCTCTAAAGGTGACTTAATTAGACCTGATAGGCACTGTAATTATAATTATCACAGAGAATGTTCAATTATTCTTTCGAAGAAGTCAATGATTTGGATACTATTGAAACTCTCCTACAAAAGTGTATGTTTTGATATCCTGGTGTAATGATATTCTATATTAAAAATAATGAAAATTCAAGTGAATTCCACTAAGCGGATTCCGTACACTGTTTCACAGAGCGTTCAAGCTGTATAACAATAAGCTACTGGACTTTCCAACTGCAAAACTACCACCAAAAGGAATAGACACCGCACAATCGTTGTCTGCATGTGTTTTTTCAAGTGATATTTATTGCAATTCATTACGCTTATGTGTTTATATTCTTTACATCACAGAACTTAAAAAATGCTCTCTTTTTAGCTTTTCATTGTAATAATACATCTGGTATAAGAAATATTCTTATTTGACACAATGTATGGATTTTTAAATAATGATAACTGTTCTGAATATAATTTTAAGACTTTTTTGTGCTTTTCTGTTAGCGCTTTTTCCTTTAACAACAATTTTATTTAGAGTAAATTAGCTGTATTTTGCGCCATTGCTTCCAATTTTCATCCTTGAGTTTTGTTAGTAAATCGGGAATTCAGAGCTGAATTTCGGTAAAATTGGAGGCATTTCTTAAGAAGACTTAGTTACTATTGTGAGAAATTAATGTAGTTGAGTGGACTCTCTGTTGTTCACATTACAGCCTTACATTGTGTATGCGAAAACAAATGGTGGAACGGCTTTGTGGTTGTCTCTGATATCGGATCCTGAAGCTTTGTCAGTGTCTACGATTAGTCCATATCTTTTTTTCTGCATAAGATCACTGAATGTGTAACTGGCTCATATCTGCTGGTGTAATCCAACACAGTTCTTTACTTCGTTGGAAATGAGGCGCATTAGAATGGTTTTATTAATTGAAAATTTTTAATGTGCTTTTTAAGGCACAAAAGAATGGCGGTGTGGTTCAATAGCAAAAAAACTGTCAGTTTCTCACTCGTATTTAATAACTAGCCTATTGTTCATGTCTAATGATATAATCGTTAGCAGGACATTAAAGACAATCGCTTCCCACCATTAGATTTTATGAAATGATTTGAACTACTATTATTACAGGTTATGTTAGTAGCTATGTTTTCTGTACAGTATTACTAGAGTCTGCCAGAAAAGTTCCTTGATTTCATTGATGTATTCTGTACTGTCCAGTTTCGTATTCAATGGTGACAAAATTCTGATACTTCTAACAGAGGATGTACTGAAGAGAAGGTCTACAGATGAGACCTACGTGGATTATCGTGTCCCACTGTATATTATACGTATACCTATGGTGATATAGCGAACAAATCAACCAATATTTGTTGATCAATCCCTTTACATATTTAGAAACTTACTAATCTGTTCTGGTTAACAGGTAGTGTTAGTGTGGGGGAGTAGACTGGATGTACATATTCTTTTTAGTTTTAGTTTGTATTTGTCCTTGTGTCTGTGAAAGTAAAGAAGTGGTGCCCCCACGGTTGGAAACGCAGACATATTGTATAGTGACTCTGAGGATGACTACCTCCATTCACAAGCAATGAGACAACGTGACCTTCTGCTGAAGGAGAGCTGTGATAACATTAATACTGAATGGAATGCAGTCATCGTTTCGTGGTCCCCTGAGATGTCAAAAAACGCAAAAAATATGATGAAAACTCAAGGGTAACGTGTCTGGAGATAGTGGAAAGGATAGTGGACATTATACACCAGAATTTATGCTTTCAGTAGGCTAATTGTATATATATGGCCTTCCACAGACATTCCACATTGAAGTCTGGTTTCTATTTCCACATGCTGTAGTCATGCAGTACGTAATATTACCCGTAAGTTCTCATTTTTTTACCCACTGAAATATTTTGTTGAAATCGTTGAGTACCTTGTCGTTGGGGGCATGTGCAGACACTGCGAAGAAGTAGCCGCGAGGTACTGGTAAGATGATGCGTATTTTCTATTACAGAAGTAGGCCTTCATATGACGTGCTGCACTATTCACAAGCTAAGTACTAACTGAGTGCTGTCATGGAATGGTTGCTTCGCTGAATATGTTAGTCAAGTCTACCTATCGATTCCCGGTAAAAACTGAAAGCCTACCACCTTTTTGAAAAATTACGCAAAATGTTCAGTTAAAATTCTGAAACAAATTTAACGTGTTTTTCACTCATGATTCCCTAATAGTGCCATTAGACACAGAAAATCTAATGTCAACGGCATTGTTTGCGCAAGTGCAACGAGAATTTCATTAACAAGTTTCTGGAAGAAACAGATTAATAAGTTTTGATGAAGACTCTTGTAACATTAATGCATAATTCTATAATAAGCTTCATCTTGTAAACGATACCCGCACAAGACAATTTAATTTCCGTCTGTATGCTATGAGACTAAGTCCTCAGATGAACTTTCAAATCCTAACCAACAATGACGAACTTTGTGTTGAATAGGTTGTGTGACTACATGGTTGCTCCGAAATGTCTGTATCCGCAACTGCAACACGTCGACCTACGTGATAACTGTATATGCAATGGAAGACAGCATAAGCGTTCCTGGCGAAGTAAATCAAGTGCATTTCTTAGTGAAGCGGAAAAGTTAAAAGCGTCCAGGTACCGTGAGGAAACTCAGCGTTGATGTAAACGTGGTTGTAAATTCAGACAATGTACATCTTTTAATGCAATGAACAGGCGAATGCAATTTGGCACAGAAAGACATTCTAATATTTGAAAATATTATTTATAAGAGAGGTAACGCCATGCACACAGCTGGAATCTGTCTCACATATGGCACGAGAATTATCAATGGTAGGCCTATGTGAAAAGATCAAGTAATAGAATGAGATAGTTCTTCGAATTCTTTTAATGCAGACGTGTTTATATACATGCCACCGGTGTTCACCCATGTGTTAATCGCAACTGGGTATCACCATATACTTGAGCACACTGTTCGGAAGCTGATTAGAATGTAACGATGGTTTCATTACAGTTTGAAGAAACCCGCGGCGTGAGAATTACTCTACATAAAAGTGACTCAAAAGCTGTACAGTCTGGATGGAACGAAAGTGATACCCCGTGAAATGCAAAGATTCAGCGAAAAGCAGGCTGCGCCCTCATCCAAGCATGTAGAACAGTATGTTGAAACCACAGATTAGCATCGTCAGTCCGAAAACTGGCACAACGTGCACATAATACAAAAGAAGTGGCTTGCTGTGCGACCACGTTGCCTTCAACTGGAAGTTCCACCGGGAGCACCTTTGTTGATTCCTGCTGTCCGAAGTCCTTGAAATCTGCGAGACGTTCCATATGCGGCAACACAGAAACAAAATGCCGCACCCAGACAGAGAGTACAGTTTGTAAGCACTCTTTTGAAGGTAACAGAAGACTGAAGAGTAGGCAGAAGAGTAGGCAGGGATAGCCGACTACTTTCGGAGTTCACTCATTTTATCACACAAAGTACATGAAAGTCTCACTGCAACATCTGCCATCGCGATTCAAATGGTACACTTCGGTGCTCATAATGCAACACCTAAAAATTTAAGTAAGCCATATTACCTGACTTACACAGGCATTCAGTTCTCCAGTAACTTAATATATCGGCAAATTCTATACTTTTATTAACAACACAGACCACTAGACACATATGTTCCACCTTGAAACTGCAAGGGCCTTTTCGAAGTGAACTCTTGTCGCCCTAGGTTTCAGCACGTCTTGGTTGCTGTACCAATCGATTGGTGGCTTTACTAAAACAGTCTCCCATAGAGTTATTTTTAAATTTCGATGCAGTTTGTAGGACTTGCAGAAAAAGTGCTCCACTGAACGAAAAGGGGGGAATAAGAGCACCAGTATTAAGGTAAGGTGGGGAGAGGGGAGTGGTTGGTTAGGCGTCCATAATCCATAACTAACTTACGAGTACATCATGCATATGGAGGGGAAACATCATTCTTTCAGTATTTTCATTTGCAGTGAAGTTTGACTACATATTCACAGGGTAGAAAATTTCCAGTGCTTTGTTTTATTTGGATGTGTGTATTCTCTATGGAACACTGAAGAAGTACTTTACATGACTGAAGATACGTATGGCTACTTAACCTAAGTGCTACAAAGCTTCCGATGTGCCACAGCTTTATTTTATTTTACTTTTTATTTTATTTTTGCCCTCGGTATCTATCAGTAAACTGATGTGATGGGGTCTCCGTGTATTGCATGACCTCAAAGTCAAATAAACCCCTGAAAGCTCTTTCAGTTCTCTTTCAATGTGTGTCTTTCTCAGGCACAGTGTTAAACCGTGTATATTTCGATTTCTGCTCTGCAAACATAATTCAGAATTTTTCATCACAATTTGGGATTTGCTTCTTTCCTTTTATATTGAAATTCTGACAGAAGTGCAATGAATGACAGTTGTCTTACTAAGTTGTCTTACGAAGACTGTAAACAAGTTGTTTTAAGAATCAGTGAAAGTCGTTTCAATCTGTGCTTCAGAGAAAATCTGATATTTGCCGAAATACATGCAAGATGACACACCATCTTTAACACCCTTGCAATGAAACTTTCTCATTCTCTTACTGCGTGATACACTTCCACCTTTTGATAAAAAAAAACTTCACACACAAAGTACATGGGGTTGTTCAAAGCCACTTACTGAGTCAGCATTTAGGTTTTTGGTGTATTTATTTACATGGTAAGTCATTTTGTCTTAGGTAAATATCAATTTCTTGGTCAGACGGAGAAGCGAACCAGGATTTGCTTTTTGAGAACCCCGCCAGATCGGTCCCAAAATTTCGTTATCATCTACGTTTCCATCTATAATTTTTGACCACTTCATCCAAAGGATTTCCCTCGACGTTTGTGCATATAGCGCAGCTGGGCGAAGGGATTTGGTGGGCGACCTTGATTTACCCTACCCCAAGGTATGACTTAAACGAAACAGACTACAATGAAAAGAATATGTAGTCAAGGAGGATGAAATCAGTAAAGAAGCAACGAAGTGTGATATCTTCTATTCCCCAGCTTTTATCTCATCTAGTACAGGATCTGTTTTTTCCAGGATTTGGCAAATTTTATTTTACTATTTATCTCTGTGGCTGGATGCCGTTCAGCATGAAAGGTAACCTAAGTAATATTGTAAATCGTTATCACACGGATAAAAATTCTTTCTTTTGCAACTAAATGTTTTATTTTTGTGTAACAAACTTGGTTTGCCTAATACTAGGCATCTTCAGTTGTTTATAATATTTAAAAAATATTTAATTATACAAATTATGATAGGAGATGTTTAGCGATTTTTCGCAGCTCATTTAAATTATCCATGTGTTTAGAAATATATGGTAGGGTTTCCTTTTTTACACATTCATTTGTAGGTCCTTTTGATGCATCCAAGTGGCATTCCGCACCATGACTTGGGCTACACTGCAACTACAGCCCGGTAATTATGTTACACTACATAAATTATGTAGTTGATAGTAGAATTAGCGGTAGTATTGGTACACTTGGTACAGAAAGAAACGTAAATGAACGTGTAAGAGAGAAAAGGGGAGCCAACGACCTCTTTGCTTTGCACATAATTGGAACTGCACATCATCCAGTGTTAGTCTGTTGTGTCTTTTACATCCTTAGAGAATATGAACTGCAATTTATAAGTAATAAAGATTAACTGACACGTAACTTCTGCACTTTTACGCAACCAAAGCAATTACCTTTGATACAAGTACGTTTTAAAAAAAATGGTTCAAATGGCTCTGAGCACTATGGGGCTTAACTTCTTTGGTCATCAGTCCCCTAGAACTTAGAACTACTTAAACCTAACTAACCTAAGGACATCACACACATCCATGCCCGAGACAGGATTCGAACCTGCGACCGTAGCGGTCGCGCGGTTCCAGACTGTAGCGCCTAGAACTGCTCGGCCACACCGACCGGCTATTAATTCTTGTCCCGAGATTTCAGCTGGGGACTGCCACTCCGGCCGGCAGTACGTTTTACATCCACAGACATCATATAACTGTCGTTATTTTGCGCTCAGTAGAAGGTTTATTGTGATCAAAGGCAAGAGTTTCCTGTTATCATTGATAAACGCAAAAGTTGTGTACGAATAACAGAAACTTGTTTTAAGCAAGTTCAACGAAGTATTTATGCGATGCTTGATATATTTTTGTTCTGCGTTTTTTATTTTTTATTTTACCTATTTGTTGAGCAAATTGCGTTTAATAGCGCTATTTTGTTCTTTATTTGTCCTACAGTATCCTTCTGTTTCACGTTACAAATAAACAGTTTTCGAATAAAACCTGAAATACACATTGGCAGTTTCAGTTTTTCTATAAATACTGTTTATTCTTACGTAACAGGTAGGTGGATAAGTATGTAGATGAAAAATGTTACGTGGGTTATGCAGCCTTTTATACATCATAACGCAGTTTCTAGGCAGTTCACTATCTTTTGTTTTTAGAGGACCCCGATCGCATGAGTAAAGAAAGCGGTCATTATGAGGTGACGCCATACACGTAGGCAACATACCCAATTTTCAGGTAATGTAGATATGAGGTAATGTAGATATGAGCTTAACTAACCAAACCTACTAGGAAAACTACCGTAGTATAGGCTTGCTTATGGTACTTTATGGTATATCACAGTAGTTTGACAACTCTGCAAGTAGTATATGTTTCCACTCGATCACGTTCAAGCATTTCACAACACTTAAACTACAATTTAGCACACTGCACATAATAAACTGATCACAATAAAGTATAATTAAAGTTCCAACTTAGGAAAAACGGCTGCAAGTAATGAGAATATTGTGTTTCTTGAAGTTTTTCGAGCGGGTCGACTGTTCCATCATTTTTTGGGAGCGTATTCACGATGTTATTAATTCTTGGTTCAAATGGCTCTGAACACTATAGGACTTAACATCTGAGGTCATCAGTCCCCTAGAACTTAGAACTACTTAAACCTAACTAACCTAAGGACATCAGACACATGCATGCCCGAGGCAGGATTCGAACCTGCGACCGCAGCAGTCGCGCGGTTCCAGACTGAAGCGCCTAGAACTGCTCGGCCACACCGACCGGCTATTAATTCTTGTCCCGACATTTCAGCTGGGGACTGTCGTATTTTAACCTTTTGTGTTTCGTATTTCTTAAGGTTGAATCTGGGTACCAGTCTAGGTTTTGCATAAAGGAGCGTAGGAGACCGCACAGAAACGGCTGTGCGAGTTCCATCTGGGTCTGGCACAACCCACATAATCAATGAAAAACAGTTAGAATGGAGGTACATTCAATATAAAGATGGTGTGACAGCTGGAACATCAACAACAATGACTGAGTCATGCCTATTGGCGTTCTAACAGCCCAATGACGGCGACTGCTTACGAAATGCAAGAATCAGGCGTCGATTCGCAGTCTGGTATGTATTTACAATTTTTACAGTACATTAAGAATTTTCATTTGTTATAACGTTCATGAAATTGTAAGTTCCACAATTTTTCAAATGTACCCTGTTTCTACCGAGCGACGTGGCGCAGTGGTTAGCACAGTAGACTCGCTTTCGGGAGGACGACGTGTGAAACCCGTGTCCGGCTATCCTGATTTAGGTTTTCCGTAATTTTCCTAAATGGCTTTAGGCTAATGCCGGGATGGTTCCTTTGAAAGGGCACGGCCAACTTCCATCCTCATCCTTTCCTATTCGGGTGGGACCGGCTACTTCGCTGTTTGGTCCCCTCCCTCAAATCAACCAACCAACCGACCAACGCGGATTATGCTGTGTGATTCCGCGATGTTACAAACTTTCAGGGATGATTGAAAATGAGAAATGTATAACTTTGAGATAACATGCCCTGCTCCGGAAACGAGCAAGTCTCAAGTCATCAGCGAAGATCGTTCTGGTACCTCTGATAGAGGGTTACATGCAGCGGTACTTTTGTTGCTAAGATTGTAGGATAGGTATCTTTCAGAGGTAATGGTATGGATGAAAACCAGAAAAAAATGGGCTCTAAAATGCATCCCTTAAGGTATATGCGCACTTCTTCATCTTCGTTATTGTGAAACATAGGTCTTCAATTGATCAAGTGTCCATAGCCCTTAAGGTATGGGTTTTACAGCCCATATTTACTGGCATCTTTTTCTTGTTTTGGTCCATAGTTCCTAGTCCTAGGATATGGAAGACAAAGAGATGTGTTTTACAGTATAAAAGGTGAATAAGTGACCGTAGCTCTTACGGTACGCACTTTAAAGTACCAAATGCGCAGTATCGCCAATCACTCACGATTACAGCAAGACGTTATGCGTTCCACTACTACACAAACTGAACTTCTAGCTGCGTAATGCACGGGAGCGCTTCTGCCGAAATTTAAAGCTCCACTTTGCATAATGGAATAAACGCGGTTTGAATCAGAGCTGCACGTTCCTGCCCGGTAACTTATGTGCCCGGTCAGCAGGTGAAAAAAATTGCATTGTGGGCGCCGCTACGAACGTGCTCGTCTCTTACGGCCTGTTTCCCTGTGGCGCACGCACCAGCGAATGGAACCTACCATCCACTTCGTACCGCGAATGGAAATCGAATCTGCTGGACTACAAGCCCAGAAAGGATTGCGAACCTCCGTCACTTTGCGCGTTACTGGATCGCGATGCGTCGCAGTAAGCCGAGGCGAGCAGCCAGGGATAGCTCTTAGGTGATATTTGAATTTTGTTATAACCTAACACGATTCTGTGTGTTTCGTCCTTGCGTGTACGAATTCCGTGGAAAAAGATAAACTACAACATCTCGTAACCGGAAATACACTCCTCTAATTTACGTAACGCTGTTGTTACAATTGCAAATGAATGGAACCCTCCTCGGCTCTGGGACTTGTAGCTTAACATGTACGCGAAATATGTTAATGGTGAGAATTATTCACTGGACAGTGTGCTTCCTCCAAAGGAACGGAACAGCAGGCCAGAGCGCAACAGGCAAGCGGAAAAAGTGGAAACGAAGCAACTTCCCATAAACTCATTCTGTATTCGGAACGCTGTGCAAAGAGTAAACTTCTGCATGTAGAGTAACCAATGTGGGTGGGATGAGAATGGCGGAATCCTTACGCCTCTTTTATGTTAACTTCGTATCGTTGTCATGAGAGTCTGTTTAGAGAATTAACATGCTAGAGCTGCGAAAATTTAATTTTTTGGTGCAATTAGTTTCTTTCCTTGTTATAAAAATAAAACAGTTTCTTCGTCGGTCACTTTTTTATTTTGCCGCTGTGCGTTTCAACGGTTCACACTGTCATCTTCAGGTGGATAATTGTTTATTTACACATCTGGTGTTGGTTAAGAGTACTGACGTCTTTCCACTGTATCAGACCAAGGGCAATGTAGGTTATTTTTCTTCTTTTGCTAATGATAACTGTTTATTTAGATAAGGCGCTTTTTATGTTAAAAACCTCAAAAGCGCCTTCTCTAAATTAGTAATATTTATATTAGCAAAAGATGCAAAATAACCTACACTGCCCTTGGTCTACTACAGTGAAAAGAGGTCTGTACTTTTCACCAACACCAGTTCTGTAAATAAACAGTTCTCCACTTGAGGATGATGGTCTGAACCATCGTATAGGTAGTGGCAAAATAAACAAATGACTGAGGCAGAAACTGTTTTATTTGTATTTATCAACAGTCGCAGCCATCATAACGCCGTCCCTTACGGACAAAATATTCATTTCCTTGTCATGTAAATGTGTGCCTGAAGTTCTCATATCTAGCGTTATAGTTTGTTTATGGCCATCCTTTTACTCGGGAAACAGAAAAATCTAATATATACTATAGATGTGAAATTTGACAGTGCCAAATAATATTTTGATAAGAAGCATTAACATCACCGAAAGAAAAAATGTGCAAACAAGGGAACTGTTGTCTCTGAACATCATAAACGGCACATATTTGTGCAAGGGTTATAACTAAACAAACGTCAACATGAAAGATAATCGTAATGAGAGACTCTATTACAGGAATTCGCGAAATATTTTTGCTAATGAAATCTACAGAATAGGACAGAATTATTCTACAGTCACGTTTTGGAACTTCTTTACCAAATTTATAGGATGTTTTGTTCTGCTATAGTAGCTAATCTGGCAGAGTGTCAAGTGTGCATCTACGGAGTATATGAACAACGTGTACAAAATTGAAGATAGTTTACTCCGTCCGGGGTGCTTAAGAAATGCCTTGCTGATACATGGCACACTGGAAAGAACAGACCCCACTCAAAAACTCAATATCTGAGAAAACACGACTTAAATAAATCATTTTATTAAACTTATATAGAAACAGCACGAGTTATCTTCAAATTTCAAGTGAGAACTTTTGGCATTAAATTACATTATATTTTCGTGCACGTTGGGGCACTTCACATTAGTTTTTCAATGACATAAACTAAAGATACCATTTTTAAATTTATCTCACTTTTCTTGCCGGCGTACGATGTGTATGGAAATGTGTTACGTACCGTGCAACGGAACCGGCTGTGTGCTTTTAGTTGTACTAGCAGAAGAACCGTGTCTGGGGTTGGACGAACAACTTTCTGTAAGCAGTGCACGATCTAATACGTCAGCTTTCGCTCACTGAAAGCAGTAGGAGTTGATTTTAAGCGCAAGTTGTAGTGCAAAATCAACCCTAAAGCTTGTTACTCCACTGGTGGGCAACACCTAAGGACGAAAGCAACTTCGACATCATTTTTCGCGGCCTGCCAACATAACTTGAAGAAACTGGGACGATACAAAGAAAGCATGGTAACTGTATAGTACAGAAGGTAACTGAAGGGAATGCGCAACGAGACGAAAAGAAAGGAAACTTTTATACAAACATAGTAATTACACTGAAATCACCACGATTTCTGATGGCGCGCTGGACATTTTAAGGGATGGGACATGGTTCTTAATAGGGTTTGTGATCACCACGGACGGAAATGCATGCTCTGCAACGTGTTCCCTGCTGGCCACAAGGTTGGTAAGGAGTTCTTGTGGTGGGGCGTTCCATTCATCCACCAGAGCGGCTGACGACTGCTGGACGGTCTTTCGTGCATGTAAGACACGCTGCAATACATCTTTCCAACTCACTCCACACGTACTAGATGGAAGGTCAGTAGGGGGAACGAGCAACTCAGACGATTCGTCGAATATTCTCTCGTTCCAAGAGCTGCTCCAGCTGTGCTGTTCGTTGCGGTTGCGCATTGTAATCCGTAAAAAAGAAGCCAGGGCGGTTGCACTACTGAAAAGAGACTCACGAGGAAGTAATACAGTATCATATACGAATGCCTGACATTTGCCACGCCGGACATTTGCCACACTCGCCCCTTCGCCAGGTAGCTTGAGTAGCGATCCCTCAGGTAAAGGACACCCTGCCTCGTACTTCTGTCCGCTTTCAAACCGCCGTCTCCGCATCTTACTCGATACAACCAGTATGTAAGGGACCTTCTTCTTCGACATCTTGGCGAAATACAGAGCTTCTTTTCCGAAATCGAAATATTTATAACTTTTGGGAAACGAAAGCAATACCGACGATTATGTCAGCATGTAATTAGTTCTGCCAAGTATAAATATAGATCCCTCTGTCTATACGGTAGCTTCCGTTCACGCTTACTGATTGCGATGGAAACAGTCCATCGCCATGGGAGCAACAAGAAAGGAACGATGTAAAGAGAATGCGAAGGTAAGCTAGTAATTTCTTTTTGATCACTGCATTTGTGCCTACTTTAATTACTACAACCGCATGCCCAAAAGACAATAAGGAAAGAAGAAATGGGTATGTGAATCTTTGAAAAGCAGAACGACATACTACATATTAATTTACTCTCTAAAATCCGATGTCCCTTGTGGCAAAACATTAGTTATACTTGAAAAAAGAGACAGCATTTATAGTATATTTTTTACTATTGCAAAATCGATTTTCTGTCACTGAGTGACCATCTTCAGTGCTATATTGTATAACTTATAGCTCAGTCTATGTGATTGCCGTAAGCTTAGTGAAAACAGTGCATCCCAATTTAAGTTATACAATATAGCACTGAAGATGGTCACTCAGTGACCGAAAATCGATTTTGCAATAGTAAAAAATATACGACCAATGCTGTCTCTTTTTTCAAGTATACCTGTTATCTGGTCGTAGTGCACAAGACAACATGGAGTCGCCAATCAATGAAACATTAGTTAATAAAGTGTAGCGGGACAATGTTCAAAACATGACTGAAAATACGTTCACTAAATAGAGATAAGAACATCTATGATTGACATGTCATCTAAAGTCGACGTACAATTTTAAAATGTTAGAAATAAGGAAATGAAGTAATACAGAATGCTATGCTTGTAACGTACGTTGTTGTCCTACATTGTTTGGCTCTGGTATTTACAGGGTCACAGAGAAAGCAGCCTAGGTTTTGGAGACAAAAGCCGTAATTGTAATGGTCTGCGCTACAACAGAAACAAGATGCATAACTTAAGGAAAAATAATGTAATGTGTGTTAAAGCTCACAAGCGACACTGAAGCAGGTAGTTCCTGTGACTTAGTATGGGCAGAGGTTATATTCGACAACCGGAATAAATTAATAACTGGCTCCTTTTACCGACCCTCGGTCTCAGATGAAACAGTTGCTGAATAATTCAAAGAAAACTTGAGTCTCATCACAAATAGGTACCCTACTCATACAATTATAGTTGGCAGTGACTTCAAACTACCTTCCGTATGTTAGCAAAAAATTCATTTTCAGACCCTATTGTAGATAGAAAACAACTTCCGTAATTGTGCTAAATGCTTTTTTAAAAATTATTTTGAACAATTAATTGACGAGGCCATTCAAATTGTAAATGGTTACGAAAACACACTTGACCTCTTAGCCACAAATAATCCTGAGCATCACGACGGATACAGGGATTAGTGAACACACAGTCGTAGCGAGGCTCAATTCCGTAACAAAGAAATTCACCAAAACTAAACCCGAAATATATCTATTTATAAAAGCAGCTAAAAATTCGGTTGACGTCTTTCTTTGAGACGGTCTCCAATCCTTCCAAACTATGTAAGTGAAGACCACATGTGACTTAAGTTCAAAGCACTCTAGAGATTCATACCAAATAAATTAATAAGAGATTGAACTGATCCCCCATGGTACACAAAACACGACAGATAGCTGTTGCAAGAGCACAGAAAAAGGCACGTATAATTTAGACGAACGCAAAGTCTCCAAGATGGCGAAGTTTTGCTGAGGTTCGAAATTTGGTGCGGATTTCAATGCGAGATGCATTTAATAGTTTCCACAACGAAACTCTCTCTAGAAATGTGGCGGAAAATCGAAAGAGATTCTGGTCCTATGTTAAGTAAATCAGTAAGTAAGTACCTTTACTGCGCGACAGCGGCGGTAAGTTACTGATAACAGTGGCACTAAAGTGGAGTTACTAAATGCAGTTTTCCGAAATTCCTTCACCAAAGAAGACGAAGTAAATAGTTAAGAATTCGAAATGAGAACCGGTGCAAACATAATATAGGAGGAGGAGGAAGATGGGGAGACAAGAGACCCAACCCTTCGAAGCAGGTAAGATCGTGGCAAATGTCCGGCGTGGCAAATGTCCGCACACCTCATATACGTCGACGTGTGAGTGTACCGCGTTCAAAGATTTGGAGATTAGTAAGTCCACGCAACATTATGCGTCGCCATACCATAAAACCTATACCACCAATGCGATCACCCTGGGTGCATTACATGTGCCCACCTGCCGCCAAATGAGGGTACGTCCGCAATCACTACTCAGACTGAACCGGCTCTCGTACAAGGAGAGCAGCTGACCCCATTCCTTGTAGGTACAGTCCCTACGCTCCTGCACCAACGCCGATGTACAGGTGTCAACGGAACACGTCGTACTGGTCGTCGGACAAAGAAACCACACCCATGCAGTAGCCGTAAGAGTGTGGAGGGTAGGATTGCGTGTATTACGCTCCTGTTGAGTGTGGTTACATTCGCAACCGCTTTTTGGCAGTGGGTCCCATCTTGCCTGTTACAGAATGTAAGGGTCACCAGCTGTTGATCATGGGCGAACCACCTTATCTCCTTCAGGCAGCGGTGCCTGCAGTTAGAAACGCTCCCCATGCACGTGAAACAATGTTGTGAGCAATACAAAACTCCTGGGTTACACTCGTTGTACACATTTATTCCAGTTTCCCAATGATTATTCCACTTGCGAAGTCATCCAGATGTAGTCTTCGGGTCATATTGTAAAGAAGAACAGGTCACACTGTCTTTCTCGCTCCTTCAGCTTCCCCGTGTTGCAGGACCAGCTGAATTAGGCGCGACAGTCACGTTGACCTCACCCCATGTAACGTCCAGTAGTCTGTGCACTGGCAGGAGACCTCTGACAACATGCTCTCGCATATTCATGCCGTTTCACCGACTTTTTGATATCTTATGTTCTTAGTTTTGGAGAGCAGTATAAACAGACAAAAATAAAAAAAACCAAATAAAAACAAGAAATGAGCTGTAAAGAAATAATTAAAAGGGAAGGTAAATGTATGAAAAGGTTCCCGCCCAATAATGACGTTTTCAGCATTACAGTTCTTCTAATTTTAATCAAAAATTTATTTTAAATATGTTCACGGCTGTGTTTGAACAGAGCTCCTACATCAAGTTGATAAATTAACGGACTGACGAACACGGACCAAACTCTGTTGTGCTTGATTATTTAAAGGCATGGTTACATGACCACTGCGTTACCCACGATAGGTATTTAGAAAGCGATCACCATTATATATTTGTGACGTAAGACTTCCAATAGACACACATTAAAATAAAAAAAAATATTCAGTTCGTGATTTATAAAAAAACATTTAAATCTAAGTTGTATAATAAAGAATAACTTCACGAAATTCTTACTACATCTGATACTGCTGCCTGACTAATCAAAATATTGACTTTAAATACATTATAGCATCGAATAGTAGTTAACTAAATATGGGAATCAGTTAGATTATAGAATGAGATGCTCGTGCTGGTTTTTATAAAGTTGTATAAAGTGTGTGCATGTCGAGGAATGACAGTTTAGGTACATCTTTTCATATTACATAGTAAATTGTTTATAAATGTTAATAAATTTGTTTAATAGTAAAGGTAACTTTTCGTCATAATTTCTGTCATTATCAGCTTTTAAACTACATATTATGTCTTTAATTAGGGTGTTTTCTTGAGCTCTTACGATTTTTTAAACTATAATATTTGTAACTCCCCATGAACCATGGATCTTGCTTGCCGTTGTTGAGATGGCTTGGTTGCATCAGTGACACATATAGCCGTACCGTATGTACAACCACATCGCAGGGGTGTCCGTTGAGAAGTCAGCCAATCGTTAGGTTTCTGGGGCTGAGCTGGTCTTGTAACATCAATCAAAACGGCCTTGTTGTGCTGATATTGCCAACGGCTGATAGCAGGGGGAAACTATAGCCGTAATTTTTCCCGAGGGCCTGCAGCTCTACTGTATGGTTAAATGATGATGGCGTCCTAAGGGCAAAATATTCCGAAGGTGAAGTAGTCCCATAGCCGGATCTCCGGGCGGGCGTTACTCAGGAGGACGCTGTCATGAGGAGAAACAAAATTGGTGTTCTACGGATCAGAGAGCGGAATGTTAGATCTCTTAACCTGGCAGGCAGATAAGAAAATTTAAAAAGGGGAATGGATAGGCTGAAGTTAGATATGGTGCGGATAGTGCAGTTTTATGGCAGCAGCAACAGGACTTCTGGTCAGGTGAATACAGGGTTATAAGTACAAAATCAAACAGGGGTGATGAAGGAATAGGTTTAATAATGAATAAAAAAATAGGAATGCGGGTAAGCTACTATGAACGACATAGTGAACGCATTACTGTAGCCAAGGTACACATGAAGTCCACACTCATTAAAGTAGTGCAAGTTAATATGCGAGCTAGCTCCGCAGATGATGAAGAGATTGAGATAAAAGAAATTATTCACATGTTTAAGGGACACGAAAACTTAATTGTGATGGAGGACTGGAAATCGAGAGTACGAAAAGGAAGAGAAGGAAATATAGCAGACGAATATGGACTGGACGAAACGAATGGAAGGGGAAGCCGCCTGGTAGAATTTTGCAAAAAGTATAAGTGAATTATCGCTAACACTTGGTTTAAGTTATATGAAAGAAGGTATTACACGTGAGAGAGACATTGGGATACCAGAAGGTTTCAGACTGACTATATAATAGTGAGACAGCGATTTTGGAAGTAGATTTCAAATTATAAGACATCTTCAGGGGTAAATGCGAACTATAGCCAAAATTTATTCGTTATGAACTGCAGATTAAAACTGAAGAAATTTAAAAAAAGGTACAAGATTAAGGAGGCAGGACTTGGATAAGACGAAAGAACCAGAGGTTGTAAAGAGTTTCAGGGGGAGCATCAGAGAACGATTGATTGGAACAGGGGAAAGAATACAGTCGACGATGAATGGGTAGCTTTGAAAAGTGAAATATACAAGGCATCTGAGGATCAAATAGGTAAAAAGACAAATCCTTGAGTGACACAGGAGATACTGGAGTAAAAGCAAAAACTGCAGCAAATGAAGCAGGTGAAAGAGAATAGTAACGTGTAAAATATGAGATTGAGAGGAAGTGCAAAATGGCTCAGCAGGAATGGCTAGCGGACAAATGTCAGGATTTAGAAGCATATGTCATTGAGGGAAAGCTAGATACTGTCTAAACGAAAATTAAAGAGGCCTTCGCAGAAAAAGGAAGTGGTGGTAATAATACCAAGACCTTAGATGGGAAACCAGTAACAAGCAAAAAAAGGGAAAGCTGAAAGGTGGAAGGAATATATAGAGGATCTATAGAAGAAAGATGAACTTTCAGGCAGTATTACAGAAATGGAAGAGGACGTAGATCAAGGTGAGATGGGAGACATGATACTGCTAGAAGAATTTGACAGAGCACTGAAACATCTAAGTCGAAACAATGCCCCAGAAATAGACGACATTCCGTCAGAACTACTGATAGTCTTGGGAGAGCCAGCCATGACAAAACTCTTCCGTCTGGTGTGCAAGATATATGAGACAAGCGAAATACCCTCAGACTTCAAGAAGAATGTAATAATTCCAATTCTAAAGAAAGCTGTTGTTGAGAGATGTGAATATTACCAACCTGTAGGTTTTTTAAGTCATGGTTGCACAGTACTAACAAGAATTCTTTACGGAAGAATGAAAAGACTGGTGGAAGTAGATCTCTGGGAATATCTATTTGGATTCTGGAGAAATTTGGGCACATACGAGGCAGTACTGACACTACAACTTAACTTAGAACGTATGTTAATGAAAGGCAAACCTACACTTATAGCATCTGTAGACTTACAGAAAGCTTTTGACAATGTTGACTGAAATACTCTGTTTGAAATTATGATGGTATCAGGATTAAAAAGCGGAAAGCCATTTACAACTTGTGCAAAAACCAGACGGCAGTTATAAAAGTCGAGGGGCTGGGAAAAAAAGCAATGACTGAGAAGAGAAAGAGACAGAGTTGTACCCTATCCCCGTTATTATTCAGGCTGTACATTGAGCAGGTACTAAAGTTAACCAAGGTTCGCCGATGACATTGTTCTTCTGACAGAGACAGCAAATTACTTGGAAGAGCAGTTGAACGGAATGAACAGTGTTTTGGAACGTGGACAAGAAAATCAACAAATGTGATACAAGGATAATGGAATGTAGTCGAATTAAATCAGGTTAAGCTGAGGGCATTAGATTAGAAGATGATACACGTAAAGTAGTAGATGAGTTTGTCATTTGGGCAGTAAAATAACGGATGATGACAGAAACATAGAGAATATAAAATGTAGACTGCCAATTGCAAGAAAAATGTGTCTCAAGAAGAGGAATTTGTTAACATAGAATATTGATCTAACTGTTAGGAAGTCTTTCCTGAAATCATTTATCTGGAGAGTAGGGATGCATGGAAGTGGAACATGGATGATAAACAGTTTACACAAGAAGAGAATAGAAGCTTTTGAATGTGGTGCTACAGCTGAACGCTGAGGATCAGATGGGTAGACTCGACGCACAAGTCGCCGAAGTGGCGTCAAATCGAGAGACTTGCACCTGGCGAACTGTCTACCAGACGGGAGGCCCTAGTCACATGACATTTATTTATTTTTAGATGGGTAGATCATGTAAGTAATGAGATGTACTGAATATAATTGAAAAGAAAAGAAATTTGTGGTACAACCTGACTAGAAAAACGGACAGGTTGATGGGACGTTAAGCGGTCACCAACCTAGTGTGTGAGGGAAGTTTGGGGAGGGGGGAAGGGGGATAAAATTCGTAGGGGGCGACCAAGAGATGAATACCGTAAGTAGATGCTGAAGGAAGTAAGTCGCAGCAATTATTCGGAGATGGAGAGGCTTGCACAGGCTAGACGCTGCATAAAACCAGTCTTCGGACTAAAGGCTATAACAACCAAAATGTTTGTAAATGTTAATAACATTATGAATAACGTGTTCATACACGCGTGGTTTGATTTCCAGTGAGCTCGTCTCACTGTCGAGTTTAATAAGACGTATTTAGTTTTCTCATATTGTGTCTGTAAGGCGTTTTACGTATTTTCTATGTATAGAACAATTTTTGGTGCATGTTCTAAGTCATTCTAGGTTAAGTCACTTAGCTCGCTTAGAAAACGTGCTGGGTCCCCGGACTCCCCTTTCCAGGTCGGGTATACCCCGTTGACAACTGCTTCTCACTGCCCGTCCACTCGCTCCCAAGCAGAAAGCTGCTTAATATAGACTGGAGATGCCAAGGCCTCACCGGCCACAAACTGCTGTCATGGCTGTCGTAATCTTATTAACGTAAAAAGTCACTCGGCTGCGAGTAAAGGAGAGAAACGTTAACACTGAGGTAACGCACAACGCGTAATACCTGTCGTGTTTCAGGAAGGGAGCCAGTGTTCTGTATGAAGTAAGACATGTTAACAGCCTGCTGAGAAAATGGCCGTGCTGTAGGCCTAATGTGACTAGCAGATTCAGACCTAACAGCAAGGATGTTCTAGAACATTCTAGGAGATCCTAGACAGATTTCGGTCATAACGGAAACCCTTAGAAAAGTGGGGGGGGGGGGGAGGGGGGAACGTAACGTTGCGATAAGCACTCACCCAAAAAGCCCCTCAAAAATCAGTCTATAAGTGACTAACGCACAGTGCCAAGACAGTCAGCAGTGTGGGTTAGAAGCAGTCGGTACCGTGGGTGGAGCAGTGACTGGAGGAAGTAAGCAGTAACCAGAAAGCAGTACCACAGCGAGAGGAGTCACTACAGAGAAACACTGTGGGGCTGATGCAGTAAGAACTAGCAGTCAGTACAAATTCGAAGAAGAAAATCTGATTTTCCTATAACTATCCAGCAACAGGTATTATCTTTGGAGAGAAGCAAGGTCTGTAAAGTTTGTCTCTAGTAGTAGCAATGATTAATAGTTACTACTTTCTGCGTGTCGGAATATAAAGAGGATGAAGCGCTGTTTCGCACTTGTCTCTCATTGCGCGTAAAGTATTAGTTTGTGTACTGACAACAAGTTGTAGGTAGAGAGCTCATCTTTGATAGCGAAAGCTAGAACTCAGAAACCGGGAACTGCTCGAAGAAATTAACACATAGGATGATAGGGTGTGCGCATTGATTTTCTAAGAAAAAGCCGTTGAAGCAAAAGATAGAGTCCAAAGTCACAAAAAGCAACTGCAGAATAAAGCACCAGAAACTAAGAATATAAACACAAGCGGAAGCATGCCAAAAAGAGGTAGGCGTTGTATCATTTTATAACTAGAGCAGAATAGAATACACCAAGGAGGTAAACTTTTGCCTATTACGTAGTGGAACACTTAAACAGAGCGGAGAAAGATGCTGCAGAACTAAATACATTGATAAAAAAAAGTAAAGAAACATAACCCCAAGAAGGAGTTGAGCTACGAGGGTTACACCAAAAGAAATGCACACTATTTTTGTAAAAATACAGTTTTCATTCTGCATGTGTGAAAGTCTTACATTGTGTAGATACATCCTTCCTACTAGTTTTCAAACTTAGTTCAACTTTTTCCCGTGAGTGGTGCCGTCACAGCATGTCTTCAAGATGGCTGCTACACTTGACGTTCGTCAGAAGCAACGTGCTGTCATAGAATTTCTGTGCTGTGAAAATGAGACAGTGGGAAACATCCAGAAGAGGTTGAAAAAGGTGTTGGATATGCTGCTGTCAATCGCAGTACAGTTAGTCGGTGGGCAAGCACGTTACGTGATGAAAGCGGCCACGGGAATATTGAGGATTGTCCTCGCAGCGGCAAGCCTCGTACTGCACACACTCCAGACAATGTGCAGAGAGTTAACGAACTGGTGACTGCTGACGACACTGAAGAAAGTTGAAGCTCGACTGAGTCGTGTTCAACCACATCGGCAAAAGCAGGATATTTTGCTGTTGCACGACAATGCACGGCCACATATCAGTCAAAAAACCATGGAAGCGATCACAAAACTCGGATGGCCAGCACTGAAACACGCGCCTTACAGTCCTGACCTGGCTCCATGTGACCATCATCTCTTTGGGAATCTGAAAGACTCCCTTCGCGAAACAAGGTTTGAAGTTGTTGACTCCCTTGCGCACGCAGCCAAACAGTGGCTCCAACAGGTTGGTCCAGAATTTTACCGTGCGGGTATACAGGCGCTGGTTCCAAGATGGCGTAAGGCAGTGTAGAGGGATGGAAATTATGTGGAGAAATGAAAATATTGTTCTTAAAGGGTGTATATACACACTGTAAAACTTTCAAACATTTAGAATAAAAGATGGATTTTTAAAAAAATAGTGTGGATTTCTTTTGGAGTGGCCATTGTAGATAAACAAAAGCTGGTAGGTGTGTTTCCACATCCATTTCACGCCAGTAGTTTAAAAGTGACGCTAGTAGCGCCACTATGAGGATGCAAATCAGATTTGCTTTAAATGCACGTCGTAACGGTTGTGAGAGTTAGTTACTTTCGATGTTAGCCAAGAATGCCTTTACGGCAACAAAGAACGCCATTTTCGATAGCTCATTGAGTTTGAACGAGGTCGTGTAATGGGGTACGAGGAGCTTGATGTTCCTTCCGTGGTACTGCTGAATGACTTGACATGAATGTAAGCACTTTACATGACTGCAAACTGGGGTGGTCATAGGAAGGTGTGGTGGCAAGAAGACTCGGTTCCGGGCCGCCACGTGGCTCTACGGAGAGGGAAGACCATCGAGTTCGGCGTACGGCTGTGATGCATCATATTCATCATATTACACCTGCAGCAGCAAATCGAACAGCAGTTGGCGCCATAGTGACACAACGAACTGTTACAAATCGCCGCGCAGGATTAGCCAAGCGGTCTAAGGCGCTGCAGTCATGGACTGTGCGGCTGGTCCCGGCGGAGGTTCGAGTCCTCCCTCCGGCATGGGTGTCTGTGTTTGTCCTTAGGATAATTTAGGTTAAGTAGTGTGTAAGCTTAGGGGCTGATGACCTTAGCAGTTAAGTCCCATAAGATTTCACACACATTTGAACATTTTTGTTACAAATCGGTTACTTCAAGGACAGCTCCGAGCCAGACGCATTGTAGCTTGCGTTCCACTTACCCCAAACCACCACCGTTTGCGACTTCATTTCTCTCAAGCGACAGCTCATTGGAGAGCCGATTGGAAGTCTGTCGTGTGTTCTGATGAAAACCAGATCTACCTCGTGCTAGTGATGGCCGTGTGTTTGTTAGAAGATGGCCAAATGAGGGCCTGCAACCAACCTGTCTGCTGCCTAGATGCACTGGACCTACACAAGGATTTAGAGGATTGGGTTGTTTGGAGGAAGAGACCAAACAGCGAAGTCATCGGTCTCATCGGATTACGGAAGGACGGGGAAGAAGTCGGCCGTGCCCTTTCAAAGGAACCATCCCGGCATTTGCCTGTAGCGATTTATGGAAATCACGGAAAACCTAAATCAGGATGGCCGGACGCGGGATTGAACCATCGTCCTCCCTTATGCGAGTACAGTGTGCTAACCGCTACGCCACCTCGCTCGGTCCCGGGCTTGGAGATTGGTATGCAACTTTGTTCGATACTCCTGAGACTGTCCTAAGTACCCTGACGGCAAATCTGGTCGTGATTCTAGAGATTCGACCTGCTGTGCTGCCATTCATAAACAGCATTCTGGGGGGGTGTTTTCCAACAGGAAAACGCTCTCCCACCTAACACAGTTGCATAGCAACATTCTGTATATTGCCTTTGCCTACTCGATCACCACATCTGTCTCCAGTCGAACACATATGAGACACCATCGGTCGATAACTCCAGCGTCGTCCACAAACAGCATTAACCATCACTGTACTGAACGACCAAGTGCAACAAGAGCAGAACTCCGTCCCACAAACGGATATCCGACACCTGTACGAGAGAATGAATGCATATTTCCGTGCCTGCATTCTACATTCTGTCGGTTATATGGTTATTCATGTACCACCATTTCGCATTTGCAATGACTTTCCTCACGCTTACGTTAACCTGTGATCCTGCACAGTTAATCACTTAAATATGCTACCTACACAAATGAAAGAATTATCATAAAAAGAATTTTGTATAGAACTGCGGCAAATGGAACATCCAGAACTAAGGGAAGAAGAGATCACATTACGTAATAATACTATGGATTCAATCACAACAGAAGAACTTCAAGTAGTTGGAGAGTGTGTTAAAAAAACTAATCATATGGACAAGATGGTGTTAATATGAAACGTTTAAAACGTTCCAGTCCCTTTTATGATTTGAGATTATTCCATTTGTTTCGTGAATTTTGGCAATGGTGTAAAATCCCAAACTCTTGAAAAACATAGTTTTTTAAAAAAGTTCGATAAAACGATAGTGAAAATTATAGAGGAGTCAACCTCCTAAACTCAACCCATAAAGTGTTTCAAAAATAATCAATAATCCTGTAAGACCGAGAACAGAGGAACAACGTGTATTCTGTACAGCCCATCCGCGCAGTGATAATACATTTACCAGAAAAGAATTTTTGAGAAACAATCAAAAGTCAATTTACAGACAAATATAGTGTTTATTGGATTCAATAAAGCTTTTCACAGCGTGAACAGAAAGAAAACATGGGGAATGATGACTAAAGCTGGATATCCTAGGCATCTTATGGAAACAACAATAGGCTCATATGAAGACACAATAATAATAACTATAACGACAACTGGTAGTAATAAAACCGAAGAAATCACTACCAATAACGGAATTAAACAAGGCTGTTG
This sequence comes from Schistocerca serialis cubense, assembly GCF_023864345.2. NCBI lineage: Eukaryota > Metazoa > Arthropoda > Insecta > Orthoptera > Acrididae > Schistocerca > Schistocerca serialis. The sequence continues at coordinate 326,896,716 of NC_064641.1, read as the reverse complement.
CCCGTCAGTAGTCTTAAATGTTCATATAAATGAATGAGTTCTTACTCGAGACAAGATCTAAATCTAGATGTACAGATTAATAGAAACAGAAATGTCAGTACGTTATGTATGCAGATGATGTTGCAAATTTGGAAGAAAGTGAAGATGGGCTACAAAAAGCAGTGTAAAACTGCATCAATTAGGGAAAAGAGAAAATAACCTTCTAATGCTAATAAAAAAACTAAAATCATGGACCATCATGGAAAATACCTCACCTGCTCAGAAATAGTAAAACATAAAACACTACTGGAGCAGAACACTATCTTTAATTTTTTAGGATGGTGTATAAGCTACGATAGGAACAAGGATATAGAAGACATGAATAACGAATATCAATTAATATGCAGAATGATAAGAGATATCAGAACAAAAAAACAGAGGAAACAAAACTAAAATTTTAGAACATCCTGTCTACATCTGTGTTGCTTTGTACAAATGAGTAATTGATCACCAAAAGCTGTAATGACGTCGTTGTCGACGGGACATTAAACGATCATTAAAAAATGCGATGAAAGTAAACTACAAGCAGCAGAAATGAAATTTCTTAGAAAAGTGAGAGGTGTTACTAGGGAAGAATTTGGGAATGCACTAGATATTTCCAGTATTAATGAAAAGATTGAAGAAAATAAAAGATTATGGAGACATCGCCTACAAAGAATGAGTGTAGAGGGAATCACATGTAAGACCATGTTGTTCCAACCAAGAAGAAAAAGGGGTGCACGAAGGCCAAGAACGAGGTGACAATGAAAAGTGAAGACAGTATAGGCCCAAGTTCCTAACCCGTAAAGTGTAGAAGAAGGAGAAGAACATGAAAACATGGTAGGGCGCATCTTCAAATAAAGTTGAACTGCAGGGAAATAACCTGTTCTTAAACTGAATCCTTAAGTGCTTGCAACCTTACTCACATTCTACGAAACCAACAATTCCTCCTCTCTGTTTCAAAATCACCTATGTTAAGCGTCCTAGGAGACCTTCTCCCTCTCACTCCGTTAAAGGTTGATTAGTAGACCTCAACTCACACAGTCGTCAACGTGCTGATTGTGCTGCACAGGTCACACCATCGACCACGTTTGTGAGAGGAACTGTGCAGGGACGCAACACCGCCTACTCAGATATTCACAGCTCACACAAGTACCTTTGCAAACTAGTAGATCGTCATATCACAACTGGTATATTAAAAAACATGTGCTCGGAGAGTTCTGTAAACAGATGAGCACATTTGTTTTAATTTTGGTTGAGCGCATACTAGAGTTTTCCGGCTCGAATCACAAAGTACATTTTGATCCAAGTAATCGAATTACCAATAACGTCCTGAGGACCTTGTCAGACGCTGTTGCTCAATACATTAATTATTAGATTGTTGTGTCCGTTCAACATCTACACTGCTGCAATGCAGTGACAAGAGAACTGTGTACAGTTGTGGGTTATAAGTTTCGAATTTGACTCAAAGACCATCTCACTCTATCTGCAACCAAATCACCAATATTCTCTGCTGTTTTCAGGTGACACGCAGAGAATAGATCCGAAAGACTGTGAACGAGACACCGAGTAAATGCAAGAAACCCCTGTTTTGACCTAGACAAGTCCATTTTGTATGATCTTAGGCTTTCCATGCGAATTAGCTTTTTGTACTGTTGTCGGGTCTCCCGCCGGCTGCAGTCGTTTTCAAACCAGGATATTTCGACAGCGTTCCTTGTCGTCATCTTCAGGTGATACCTGCAGACTGAGCGTCTCCGCTGAATCTTCTCCCCTTTATCTCTGATCGCTCCCCACCCATTCCCCCGCCTCCTGCCGCACGCGGCGGTGCGTAGGGTGGTGGTGGGGACGGGCGAGCCGCTGGCTGCTGGAAGCGGACTCTGGACCATCAGATGTCCTGTGGCCTTCGTCGCTCGCGGAAGTCGCTTTGGATCGGCGCTGTGCTTTTAGTTGGCTGAGTGCTGGGTCCCAGGCTTTGCTGAGGTTGAACCCGGCGTCTCTGTTGACCAGCCCATCAGCTACATGTATTTCGATCGCCTCCTTCAGATGACAGTCCCAAAAAGACGAGGCTTGCCGTAAAACTTCCGTTTTCGCGTACTCCATAGTATCCCCAGTAACCATGTAGTGTTCCGCAACCGCAGATTTTGTAGGCTGCTTCAGTTCAGTGTGCCTTCTGTGTTACTGGCATTTTTCTTCGATTGTCCGTACAGTTTGCCCTATGTATGCCTTACCACATTTACAGTCTGGAGCCGAGTGACCGCTACGGTCGCAGGTTCGAATCCTGCCACGGGCATGGTTGTGTGTGATGTCCTTAGGTTAGTTAGGTTAATTAGTTCTAAGTTCTAGGCGACTGATGACCTCAGAAGTGAAGTCGCATAGTGCTCAGAGCCATTTGAACCATTTTGAACCACATTTACACGGAATACGGTAAACACCCGGTTTGCGGAGTCCCACGTCATCTTATACTGCACGCGTTTTCGGAGGTGGGCGGAAGACACATTTGATGTTACGCTGAGCCAGAATTCTGCCGAGAACTTAACCACCTTAAGGACGTTTTCTAGAAGAATATATATAACGAGAGTCAAATTCGAGGTGCTTTCAGGTAGAATACACAAGCCCAGCAGAGAGAGAACGAAGAGGACGTGAAGACAATGGCGTACCTGCCTTACGCCGGCAAAGTATCCAACGGAATCGGCATAATTCTGGCTCGGCGTAACATCAAATGTGTCTTCCGCCCACCTCCGAAAACGCCAATGTAATAAAACATAAAAGTAACAGATAAGGAAGACTGATGAATTTAAGAATATAAAATATTTTACAATCCATGCAAAAACATAAGCAAGTGAAATGCCAGCTACGGTTCATTACTTAAAATTAAAATCAGTCAAGCCACTTCAGACCCAAACACACATTAAACTACATTAATACAAAGAATATACAGTTTTTAGGAGTGAAGGAAAGTATAAAAGGAATGTAGAATATGCAGATGCGAAACATCTAAAATCCTATACAGTCAAGAAAATTTTAATCAAGTAACAATACTACATAATCATAAGACAAAACCATTATCTCGAAATGTGACAATATGTACATTGATCAAATAGGAAGGAAAGAAAAAATTAGATCTAGTGAACATTTCTATCCAAGTAGTAGCTCTGCATTTAAGATTGCACAGACATACACTGGATAAATTGCTGATCAGATGGAGATGTTGCATTGAGATGAAATGAATGTGGTTATGAATCTTCTAGAAGAAACAAAGATTTTTGCAAATAGGGTTACCATCCAGAAAAGTTCTCAATGAGTAAGTGGAACTGAAAAACAAAAGTTACTTAAACAATTTCATTGTAAGTTTTAAATATTTTAGTGGATCTCTTTAAGCTATTTAATACAACTTTCCTCAGTTATTACCCCCTTTATTTTGTCTGTATCCTCCATCATCCAGAATGAGAAGGTGGAACTGAAAACCTAAAGATATGTAAACAATTGGACTGACAATTTTCAAATATTTGAGTGGACCTCTTTAAGCTACTTTAATATAACTTACCCCAATTATGACCCAATTTTACTATTTCGGCTGCACCCATATCCCATCCCCCTTCCCATGCTTGCTCTTACTCACCTTCTTTTTTATAGCCTGCTGGGCTCTTTCACATACACGTTTTACTTTGACTTACTGTCAACCGGAGGGGCTATACCTTTTGAATAATAATTTTACTTTTCACTTTCATTAACTTTTTGTTACTTAATAGGGCAAATAATATTTGAATTAGTTTATGCATAACTCAAGAATCCTCTATCATTTATTATCTTCCTATCACATTTTTTGTCAGTGCAAACCAAAAATTATGGCTGTTAATCCAGTTTTGGATGCACATCAATTATTTTTTCCTTTTAACCCTTAGCCTCCATTCCTTACCAAACCCATTCCTCATCACCTGTTAATTTCATTTTCACTTTTTTACATCTTCCTTAACTTCATCCAGTTTCTAAATTGATGTAATATTAATACTGTTGTGTTTATAATTCACCTTTCTAAAGCATATCCCGAATTTGTGGTTAGTATCATCATTGGATGTAGTCATTAATGTGTTTGGCTCTCTTGTCAGTAACTCCAATAAAATTACATACATTTATATCATTCCAGTTTCATTTATTTTTGGTAAGAAATCCCATGTAGGTTAAACTGACTGTAATTATTGTGGTCATAGTTTTTAGCATTTCTGTACATTCTGTAGCTTTGTAGGTGCAAAGCCCTTAATTCTGTACTTTTTTATCTTTTCATAACTGTATTCATTTTTTTTTTATATCATAACTTTGTAAGCTTCATCATATATTTCTTTTCCCTTACCCCTTCATATAAACTTCCCCCAACCTCACAGTACTTTGACAGTTACATTACTGTTACAATATGTTTAAGATGAGGATTAAAAGTCCTCTCATATTTTTTCCCATTTTACTATGGAGTTGTGTGTGTGTGTGTGTGTGTGTGTGTGTGTGTGTGTGTGTGTGTGTGTGTGTGTGTGTGTGGGTGGGTGGGTGGGTGGGTGGGTGGGTGTGTGTAGGAGGAGTCACATATTATGGTAATTTCTCTGTATTTTGATTTCATAATTGAGTAGTGGCTTCCTTCATTAATTTTTATAGAAATGCTAAACGGCTTTTTTCAGTTTTGTCTTATGACTACGTAGTAATGTCAGTGATACAATTTTTAACCAATGTGTTGAAGTTTAGGTTCATATCATATCATTTTATCAATTATTATCTGTATGATAAATTGAATTTTAATTGTATTTTGTGATTGTGTAGTCATTTGGATGAAATATTTTTCTAGTCAATGTATAAAAGTTTAGTTGTGTACCATGTTTCTTCATAAAACTTGTTGGTTAGGTTTTGTCATGTGTATAAAATTTCAGATATTTTGCATCTACGTTTCCTACATTCCTTTTATATTTTCCTTCACTCCTAAAAACAGAATTTTCTTTGTGCTAATGTAATTTAATGTGTATTTTTTATCTCATATGGCTTGACTGATTTTAATTTCATGGACTGATCTGTAGGTGGTATTTCACTCGCTTATGTGTTTTGAATGGGTTGTAAAGTATTGTTTATTCTTCAGTTCACCAGTCTTGCTTATCTGTTATTTTACATTTTATTTTATTGCTGTTTTATGTAATCTCAATCAAGTGCACAACTGTTAATACTTCAGTTCTGTAATCTGATTATTGCATAATTACTTAACTGGAACTTCTTTGGATTTGGCCAAGACTGTCATATTTGACCTTGAAGTTCTTTGACCTGTATTCCTGTACAGCACTAGTTGTCCTTGTGTCAATGTGACATAACGTTTTTATCTTGTTACAATTTCTGATTGTATATTATACTGGCAATTGTGGTTTCCTTTGGTAACACATGTTAAAATATGTGTACATCTGAGATAATATCAATGAGTATTTTTATTGCTTTTATGTTTTTTATGTTTTTCTTATTTTGTTGGGCATTATTACATTGTCAACTTTTGTACAAGGGTCACTCCAAAAGAAATGCACACTATTTTTGTAAAAATAAGTTTTCATTCTGTATCTGCGAAAGTTGAATAGTGTGTAGATACATCCTTCCCACTTGTTTTCAAACTTAATTCAACCTGTTCGTGTGAGTGGCACTGTCACAGCATGCCTTGAAGATGGCTGCTACATTTGACGTTCGTCAGGAGCAACGTGCTGTCATAGAATTCCTGTGCTGTGAAAACAAGACAGTGGGAAACATCCACAAGAGGTTGAAAAAGGTGTATGGAGATGCTGCTGTCGATTGCAGTACAGTTAGTCGGTGGGCAAGTAGGTTAAGTGATGAAAGCAGGCACGGCAATACTGAGGATTGTTCTCGCAGTGGCAGGTCTCACACTGCACACACTCCAGACAATGTGCAGAGAGTTAACGAATTGGTGACTGCTGACAGAGACATCACGGTGAACGAACTGTCACGCTACGCTGGGATAGGGGAAGGAAGTGTTTGCTGAATATTGAAAGTGTTGGCGTTAAAAAAGGTCTGTGCCAGGTGGGTTCCCAGGATGTTGGCAGTGGCTCAAGAAACAAGAAAAACGGTATGCAGCGAACTTTTGGCACAGTACGAGAATGGTGGAGATGAATTTCTGGGAAGAATTGTGACAGGTGATGAAACATGGCTCCATCATTTTTCACCAGAGACGAAGAGGCAATCAATGGAATGGCATCATGCAAATTCACACAAGAAAAAAATTCAAAACCACACCTTCTGTTGGAAAACTTATGGCTACGGTGTTTTTCGATTCCGACGGACTCTTGCTTGTGGACATCATGCCGAGTGGAACCATCATAAATTCTGATGGGTATGTGACGACACTGAAGAAATTTCAAGCTCGACTGAGTCGTGTTCGACCACATCGGCAAAAGCAGGATGTTTTGCTGTTGCACGACAATGCACGGCCACATGTCAGTCAAAAAACCACGGAAGCGATCACAAAACTCGGATGGACAACACTGAAACACCCGCCTTACAGTCCCGACCTGGCTCCATGTGACTATCATCTCTTTGGGAAACTGAAAGACTCTCTTCGTGGAACAAGGTTTGAAGATGATAACTCCTTTGTGCACGCTGCCATACAATGGCTGCAATAGGTTGGGCCAGAATTTTACTGTGCGGGTATAGAGGCGCTGGTTCCAAGATGGCATAAGGCAGTTGAGAGGGAGGGAAATTATGTGGAGAAATGAAAATATTGTTCCTATAGGGTGTATCTACACACTGTAAAACTTTCAAAGATGTAGAATAAAAGATGGATTGGTTCCAAGATAGCGTAAGGCAGTTGAGAGGGAGGGAAATTATGTGGAGAAATTAAAATATTGTTCCTAAAGGATGTATGTACACACTGTAAAACTTTCAAAGATGTAGAATAAAAGACGGATTAAAAAATTATTTCAATTTCAACCCCCCTTTATTCCCTATTCTGCCTGTGCAGAACTGTATGATAGGCGATTCTACTGGTGCCAACGGTCAAAGGGTGCATAAGCAGGCGCAGATAACCATATACTTTAAGGATAGAGCGATTAGCTGTATGTTGTGTTAGTGAGAAGCTTATCTGTGAACTGTTAATTAGGTAAGGATTTCTTGCAAGGTAGGAAAGCGAGAATAGACATTCCGGCAGCAAATATCGTTTGATAGTGGATGTTAAGTGCAATGTTTTGAATTTAATAAGAAACAAGTAACGTCATGAGAGATTCCGCCAAGAGGTTAAAGTGAAAGTGATGAAAACTATGAGTGCTAGTACACAACAATCACCCACCTGTTTTGTAAAATGGTGGATGAAACCATGGACCTGAATGTTTTACTGAGCAACAGAGAAAGGAATTAGCAGATTTATGATTACATTGTGGCAATGCCTTCTTTAGCAAACCAGTAGTAATTATATCACATGGAATTGGTTCCTCATCAAACATATTGTCATGCAACAAATTTCATCATGTGTGCTAGAATGGAGGCAGTAAAGTGAGAGATCCGAAAGAAATTTTCTGCATAGCTTGTTATTTTTGTCGTAACGTGAGTATATATATATATATATATATATATATATATATATATATATATATATATATATATATATGGACAACTTTTTCCTGCTACGAGTATATGTGAGGCATTGGTTACTGCAGAGTTCAAGCTGTAAATGTCTATTATTTCTCATGCTGTGCATACCCATATACAGCACTCCTCTTAGAATATAAGTGATCATACTTGGCTAAGAGAATCTCCCCTTTTATGAACAGGTAAGACATGGTCATTTGAAGGATTTTTGTAAATAAATGGTTTGTGACATTTATCTAAGAACTGAAAGTGGCTGGACATTTGCTTTAGTCTCTGCAAAGGAAATGGTTTTGCCATATGAACAATTCCAGTGAGAGCAGAAAATGTTAAGCTTGCATATTAAAAACGGCATGTGCATTTAGTACAAACAGATAAATCAATAATGCAAGTTTCAAAAGGAAAATGTCATTTTTGTGGCATGTCATGAATTTTTGTGGCACACAAATAAAATCTCCTGTATACTGTAATTACAAAATGGAACTGTTGAACACATAATCTTGCTTGTTTGTCCAATGTGAAATATACAGATGATACAACAAAAATCACTTTATTTTTAAGTATTACCAAGACAAAAGAGACGTATTTTCATCATGTTATTATGAATGAAGTATATTTCGTAATTCTCTACCTCGAGTAAGATAAGTAAGTGATTTCTGTGGTACATGTTAAATAACTTTTCAGTTGCTGATTGTATAAATAGTGTTACATCATGGTACTCAATGTAATATGAGCCATTAATCTTTCAGTGCATGTTTCATCTTAATTTGAGGTCATGAATTCGTTTCTTCCCATGCTTTTAGATGCATGTTCTCTTTCGTATATTCAGTGTATTTGCTTTTGCTTCATTTTCCCGTCCAATTCGTGGTGAAGCATGTAAGGATTCCATAAATATGGCCGCAATATTCAGAAAAGAAAGATTATGTACTTAGTTTAACCCAAATAACGACAGTAAATGATATTCAACCCATATATTGTAAAGAAAAATTTTATGACCTAATAAAACTGAAATGAGCGTTTGGCTGACCGCCCTGATGCACGTCTTATTACATTCGACGCCACACTGGGCAACCTGCGCGGCGGATGGGGAAGATATGATGAAGACAACACAACACCCACTCCCTGAGCGGAGAAAATCTCCGACCCAGCCGGGAATCGAACCTGGGCCCGTAGCTGACCACTCAGCTATTGGGGCGGACTTATGGTCTGGTGAACGAAAAGGAAAGAGACGTCATATGTTCCTACTTGAACGCAAACAAGAGTAGTAATGTGTGTGAATATAGTGATACTCAGGCAAACAGAACATATATGACACTTTCGTGAGCGATTGTGTTAAGTGATACAGACAAACAAAAGTTGAAAAACATTTGAAAATGCACCGTGCCATCGTAATCACCTCTGACGATCTAGAAGTAAGGTGAAATCGCGTGGTTAATCCACGGACACATCTCGTCTTCTGTGAATAACTGAGATGGTCAGAAATCCAAGCCCTTACAAACATTCATGAGAGCCATGCGATGTAACGATTGCCCTGCTGATAGCCCCTAGTAATGACGCTGCAGAGACAATACTGTTGTCACATGTTAATCTTTGCAGTTTGTGTGTAAAAGTATCCCATGCATATTACACACGTTTTTGCACTACCATGACATCCCCCAGTTCCCTGTGATGACCACACCAGTGATTATTAAATGTTAGTATGCTACATACTTTGACAGGAAGAAACACAGGTAACACCTATTAATAATAGGGTAAGGGAAGCATGAGTGCAATTTTGATGTAAAATTGATATGCAAATTAGTTAAATGATCAATTAATTACCCACCACCAGCCCAGATGACGTCTTGTGTTTTCCCCAGTTGGCACATGCGTCCCTGCGCCCTCCCCTTCGCCACTCTTCCCCTTCCCCCACCTACCCATTCCGCCCCAATAGCTTAGTAAAAAATAAAAAATAAAGAAAAGTGGTCAGCGCAATAGCCTGTTATTCCAAGGGTTCCGGGTTCGATCCCCAGATGGGTTGGAGATTTTCTCCGCTCAGGTTTTAGGTGTTATACTGTCTCTATCATCATCATTTTATTCCCATCTACACGCAAGTCGCCGAAGTTGGGTCAACTCAAAAGACTTGCACCAGGCGACAGGTCTACTCGACGGGAGGGCCTAGCCACATGACATTTCCATTACCTACCCTATTGGTGGGAATTTCGAATTTTGACAGGAATTCCGAATTTTGGTGGTAACTTCGAATTTTTATGAGAAATAAATTTTCCAAGAGCTGCAATGACGTCCCACACCAGCCTCCACCCGCAATTTTGCGGTTCCCTTTCTGGAATTTGACATAAAGCCCAAGTGCAATCCCCAACACTTGGAAACTGCCCAGATGCAGGAGAGAAAGGTTATGCAATTGTACTTTAGTTATGTTGGGAAACTGAAGTAATGATTGGCCCTAATTACGTAATGAATCATAAAGATCGCTCCCAATTACACAACTATATGCGTAGCGCTTCAGAAGAAGCGCCTAAAATTGCGATACAGCTCAAAAAGTGATGATGTCATTCAACTGGTGTTAGTCTACCGGAAAAAAATTCACAGTACCACTAAAAACTAGTGGCAGACATACTCATAGTCGACCTTTCACCTACAAGCTGATGGGAAACGTCTGCAGTGGAAGTTATTATCTTTATGTTTTGGTGGGAATTGTCTTCAAAAATGGTTCAAATGGCTCTGAGCACTATGGGACTTAACATCTACGGTCATCAGTCCCCTAGAACTTAGAACTACTTAAACGTAACTAACCTAAGGACATCACACACACCCATGCCCGAGGAAGGATTTGAACCTGCGACTGTGGCAGTCGTGCGGTTCCGGACTGAAGCGCCTAGAACCGCTCGGCCACCGTGGCCGGCTGAATTGTCTTCAACTGCCGAGATGTTTGCATTGGACGGAGAGGAGTTTCATAAGTGTATTACCTGCAAGCATACAGGTGACAGCTAGGTCTGTCACTGTTTGATATCAGAGTTCACTACAGACGCGTCCCCTCACATTGCTCGGCAATCACCCCGCAGCCTAGGTAATCGAAGCCACTGCACACTAACACAATTGATGGAAAATGCTTCACTGATCCAATTACACATCAAAATAGTAGTGAAAGAAATTAGAATTCAAATGGGTCATAACGCAATGCAGGTATGGGGGACTAAAGAAAATCGTCACCCCGTAAGATTGCAACAGGAGAGAGAGGCGGCAGTTGAATGTGCATTCTCCTTGTTGTGCGGTCAGGAAGTAGTGGAATTAGAGGCACCCTTACCTCCCCTCATCCCTCCTTTTCCCTCCCTCCCTCCACCTACGGTAGGTGTACAGACATTTTCAAATGGTCGTCTGGTACTGCCTCTAATGGCCATAGCCCCTTCCGTATCTCGGAGCAAAGTATTCGGCCAGCTGCTGTCAGAGCAGCCTCCCTCCAAACTGGCGGCAGTCTTCAGTACAATGCATCCACGGTGGGGCACTTGGCTGGGTGGTAGAGGCAGCAGCTCTCCACTGGCACAAATAGTTGTAATGTCCACCAAACAACGCGAGATAAATGATGAGCACAACTTGCTTGTTCATGTAAAATGTAACTACACCCTTGTCAGAGCACAGCTGTGTTGGAAGACCGCTCTTCGCACACACACACACACACACACACACACACACACATACGCACACACACACACACACACACTGGATCGTCACCCACAGCATCCCCTCAAGTGCCCACCATTCTGAGCGTGAAAACACTTCACTCTAACAATTATATTTAATATCAATGCATCTCCCATAATCGAGCATCTACTAAAAACACACACACAATCACGACGATAAGAAATTTCCTTTTCCCATGAAAATAGGTGCAGTCCATTTTCTTTAAGTTTTGTGCGCAAAATCGGTATAGTTTTTATGTTCTACTGCACGATGTAATTCCCATCTCTCTCGCCCCTCCCCACTGTTATTTTGCAACATCTGACCTTTTTTTCCGTAACTCGCCTCTGGTCTCTTACATCCAGCAGACAATCTTTTGCAATACCAGCCGATTCTTGCATTCTAGTGTCATAAGCAATTTGATCATCATAGAATAGCATGTTTCACGCAACATACTCACAAGTCAGGGAAAACATTACCATTTCTAGGTTCTACAATGAGCTATATTTCAAGTGGTATATACTCCATAGTTAGAGGTTATGTAGAATGAAATAACACAGGATTTGTGATAATACGTGTTTTTAAACATGCAGTCGTGATGATAATAATATAAACAGTCACGATGTCATGAGAATAAATACAATCGAATTCTGTTAGTGTTATGAGCAAAACTTGTATACTTTTAAGAGCATTCTACATGTCCAAATTGCAAATTATCGCGCACGGTGACATTACATTCATTTCAGATTTATAAAATACCAATACACATCAGCATCTCTGCAGTCATTTAGTACGTTTGAGCGCACTCTTCATTGCTATTTTGTAACATCCAATGTAGGTAACAAACTATGAACAGTCTGCATCCAAACTTCAACCAGTTATACCACTTTTTGTAAAAGAACATCTTATAAGACTTAATGCATCTTTCCCTTCCAATATACCGAAAAAACAAATACTGTCTATCGACTGTATTACTTATACACATATTGCTCCATTAGAGCAGGCGGCCAGTGGTCGAAGTTGCTTGCCCATACCTGATACCTGTAGCAGATGAAGGCTGTATCCAACAATCTATCAATCACAAGACAGGGTTCCTATGTTGTTCTTCCATAAACAGTTTCATACATCGTTTTTTAAGCTGTAACAGATCCAAGCAGTGTATGACTACAGTTTTGTGCTACCATAACTTCAAGGTCTGTGTCAGGTGCTAAACCGACATTAACATGTTTTGATACATCAGCTCTCACAGAAAGCTAAACAATGCTTAGTGTAAGCTATGCAATTCACACAACACACAAGATGGTAGAAATAAAACACAGAGGTGGTGTTTCTCATTGACAAAAATGTGGAAGACATCGTAACATAGGGAAACTGGAGGAGTTTGCAGCATTGTAGAGCATTTCCAAACAGCTGTCTGAAGGTGATGATCTATACAGCTGATGTCATCTTCCACAGTGACAGGGGTATCTCTGTTTTCTGTTTCGAAGAGCACTGTTTCCTCATTTTGCGGTCGTATATATGATTACTGTTCTGGTACTGACCATAGCCAGAAGGTGCTGTTCACAACATGTATGAGGTAGTGGAAATAAAAAGAGGCACTATTATCTTATTGGCGATAAAACGTGGAGGGCATCAGAGCGTATGGAAACAGGACGAGTCTGCGGCATTGAGGAACACTTCCAAACAACTCTCTGAAGGTGTTGAGCTCTACATTTAATCTCATGCTCCATCTCAACCAAGTGGTATCAGTCAACTGTTGTGTGGTAATTAACATCGTACCAGTGGATGGATGGGATGGGGAAGACACCATTGATATGGGGTGATGTACTGTAATATGCACTGCAGTTGATACCGCGATCAGTTTCAGCAATTTTACCAATTGTTCTGTTACTTCAACACCAGGCAATGACAGAGCACAATGCTTCCCAGTTTCTGTATCATCGCTAAATCACCCCTCCACTACTCTGAAAATTAAATTTGTAATGCAGATACCTGACTGTGCAATACGTCGATTTGGTCGTATACACCAAAGAATACCCGACAGCGTCGTATACCGATGCATTTATGTTATCTACTCGTACATATTTCCACATCAATCATAGTGCAGGTTTTACTATTATGACTGGCCATCTTTCCCTGTGTGGATGGACATCACAGAGTATTCTTGCACTCGTAGGATAAAGACGGATATTGACAGGTCCCTTCTCCCATTGTCCCTGACCAAACCTCCTGTAAAACGATCGCCAATTTAAACTGCAACTGACCAGAAGTATGTGGGTTCTGCTTACCACGTCGCACATCTCATGAAGGAACAAAGCAAGCTTTGTCCATAACTGCTGTTCAGTGAAGACTATTCCACACGTCTTATCCATGGCACCCATCCAAGTGCACAGGATCCCTCCAGATATGTGCCTGTCTAGGAGGATAGCACACCTTATCAGTGTATAGTGGACATGAGAGTATTATGGTATATAAAATATTATTAAGAAGAAACGTGTGGTTTATACATGATAGAGCTCCAGATGGATGAAATTTGAAACATTTGACGTAAATCAACTGTGCTATCAATTCTGTAGTATTATTCCAGTGTCCTAGAGTCAGTATCAGGAAGGTACAAGCATGAGAGAAACAATCGTAGAGCATAAAGACGCACTCCAATGGCTATAAGGTTCTGCACCTAAAAATGCTATATTGTTAAAGCCATAGTGTTTCTGAAGTATTAGTCATACGGAATGCAATGCTCTTAGTACTCTAACGTAGGACATGTTTGTCTAATGTCAGACATACAACCACCCTGAAAGTTTCCTGTCCCAATCACTACAGTGACAAACTTTACAATGATAAAACTACTTCCTTCTACTCTATTTTGGTGTCGTAGGAAGGCATGGTCGGTGTACATCCACTGCAAATTGCGAGAAACTGTTCGCAAGACGATTTTGTAGAGGATGTAAACTCTGTCGAAAATAATGAACAAGTGGTCGGAATCGCGACTTCACAATTAGTAATATGCATGCTTAGGCTCTATATATATGTGTGGAGAGCTGTCCAGCAGCAGATGCTGGGTTTAGAATCCGTAACTTACTAACTGTTCGTCTATAAATTACGCTGCTGGGGATGCGCACTCTGTAAGTATGGAGAAGGGAAACTCTTACGAGCCGGCCGGTGTAGTCAAGCGGTTCTAGGCGCTTCACTCTGGAACCACGCGGCTGCTACGGTCGCAGGTTCGAATCCTGCCTCGGGCATGGATGTGTGTGATGTCCTTAGGTTAGTTAGGTTAAAGTAGTTCTAAGTTCTAGGGGACTGATGACCTCAGATGTTAAGTCCCGTAATGCTCAGAGCCATTTGAAACTCTCTCGTTCCAGGATGCAAAGGATAACACCAGTTGTATAGAACTGTCAATTTTTGAGCTGTATTGCGATTTTAGTTGCTGCTTGTGTAGCGCTGCACATATAGTTGTGTAGTTAGGCTTTGTGACTAATTACGTAATTAGGTCCAATCTTCAGTTTCTCAAGGAAAATAAATAAAGTGCAGTAACCTAACATTTCTCTCCTGCTTGTGGGCAGTTTCCATGCGACAGGCGGTGCGCTTAGGCTTTCTGTCCAGAAGGACTGCGGTTCATGTCCCGAGAAGGGCACTGCAATTTTTAATATCTCGCCATTTCCCCTGTGCAGGACGAGGTGAGATTCCAGCACAGCCCAGGGGTAATTAAATTCCCTCCAAAATTCGAAATTCTCGACAAAATACGGAATTCCGCTTCAAAATTCGAAATTCCCGCCAATAGGGTAGGTGTAGTAGGTGGAGAGAGAGGGATGGGAAAGGGGAGGGGCAGGGACCCACATGTTGGCTGGTGAAAACACATGACATTTGGAGGGTGGGTGATTGTGTGGGTAGGGGTGGGTGGGGGTGTAGGGTAATTAATTGATCAATTCACTTTCCTGTCAATTTGATATCGAAACTGCGCTCTTGCGTCTCTACCCTAGTACTCCCGTCAATAAGGAGGGTAGTAGAAGTGATTCAAAATACTGCCGTCCAATATCCTTGACATCGGTTTGTTTTAGAATCTTAGAACACACTCTGAGCTCAAACATAATAACGTCTCTTGAAGAGAATGACCTCCCCCACGTCATCTGTCACGGTTTCTGAAAACACTGATCATGTGAAACTCAATTTGCACTATTCTCACCTGATATATTGCAAGCTTTAGATCAAAGCAGTGTGGTAGATGCAGTATTTCTTGATTTCCGAAAAGCATTTGACTCAGTATCACGCCTACGCTTATTGTCAAAAATTCGATCACAAGGGATAGCAAGTGCAATTTGTGACTGGTTGAAGTCTTTTTGGCAGGGAGGATGCAGCAGATTATCTTCAATCTATAGACATCGTCAGATGTAAAAGTAACTTTGGTTGTGTCCCAGGGAAGTTTGCTGGGACCCTTGCTGTTCGTGTTGTACTTTTTGCAGATGTTGCACATATCTATAATGAAGCACTGTCTGAAAAAGGTGAACAAATATTCAGGCAGATCTTGATAAGGTTGCTTTTTTTCCCTCTGGTTTTAAAGTGGTGCAAAAACTGGCAACTTTCTTTAAATGTTGAGAAATCTAAAACTGTGCGCTTCACAAAACGAAAAAAACGTAGTATCCTAAGTATCATAGTATCGATGAGCCACAGCTGGAATCGGTCATTGCATACAAATACATGGGTGTATCATTTTGGAGGAATATGAAATGGAATGATCACACAGTCTCAGTTGTGAGTAAAGCAGGGGGTAGACACCGGTTTATTGGTAGAATACTGGGGAAATGGGTTCAACCTACGAAGGAGAATCTCACTCGTGCAGCAAAGTATATGTAACCTTCATGTAAAAATGATGCTGCCGATTCTATTATTTTATGAATTGCCTTGTGAGCTGTTTGAAGACCATCAGCCTGTCCAACCTACTCTATGATTGTCGGCTGTCCTTCGCGACTGCAGCGCCTGGATTTGTTGCGGGACATCAACTGGCAACGATGTCGTCGACTTGTCGTCGCATGGCAACGATGGAATCTCATTCCACATACACTACACTGCGATGCCTCGTTTCCTCAGCCGTCAGTGAAACCATAACGATCTGATTTTTAACTCAGTACTACATTCACCACAACAGGACTCTCCAACGAAACCTATGCATGTAGTAAGTAAAGAAACACAATGACTTTTGTTGAGCAATCTATATTTACAAAAATGAACAAATCTAATAATTTACGTAGGATCTATCTATGAGCGCAAAGTTTGAACTCAAGAAAAGTATGTAAAATCATATCAAACATTTTCAGTCACATGTCTTTTTATTTCTGCTAAATCATGTGAAATGTTCTAAAGTTAAAAAATATCAGATTAGATGTAATAACCCTAGTCGCACCGGTTTTTTTTCCGTGATTTGTGTCCTAATGGGGAGGGAGTGAACTTAAAAGTAGCCATATAAGCTAATACAAGGTTTCATCAAGCGCTAAAATGTTATGTCAATCTTGCCGTTGGTAACTTACTTACGCATAGGCGCTCATCCAAATTGTCTTCAAATGATTCTCACAATTGTAAAACTTGTAGCGAAACTGTTGATTCTTACTAAAAGCTTACATATATGTATTGTGGTGAAAAACAATTTATCTCTACTGTAAATAAATGCTCGAAGTGTGTACTTTGGCACTGCAAGTCGAAGCATTTAAGAGGGTGATAGAGGGTTACCCTTTTTTTATTTAACTAACTTATAAAAAGCCTGTTTGTTCTGGAACGTATTTGATGACACACTTTGCTGGAGTGTTACTTGTAAAGTAACAAGCGGAAACTTTATTATCATAGTTAATATTTATGCTTAACGAAATTTCTAGAACTGTGGGGGGATTGGAGTTTTATATTTCTGAGTAAACATGATAAATTTTACTTCACTTCTCTTCTGCCTTCCTTCTTACTCTCTCTGCCCTCTGAGCATGTACTGGCAACATTCAAGCAAAGCCCGTCTGCATTTGCTGGCTTAGTAACCGCTTTATTTAATATATACGGAGGTGACAAAAGTCATGGGATAGCGATATTGCATATACACAAGTTACAAAACGGCAGTGCACTGAAGGAACTGTCATTTGTACACAGGTGATTCACCTGAAAATGTTACCACCGTGATTATGGCCTCACGGCAGACCATGAACGCGGAATGGCAGTTGGAGCTGGGCGCATGGGACATTACATTTCGGAACTCGTTAGGGAATTCAGTATTCCGAGAACCACAGTTTGAAAAGGGTGCCAAGCATACCAAATTTCAGGCATCGCCTCCTATCACGGATAAGGCAGTGGCAGATGGCCTTTACTTAAACAGCGAGAGCACAGGCGTTTCTGTAGAGTTGTTAGTGCTAACAGAAAAGCAACACTATGTGAAATAACCGCAGGAATCGATGTGGAGCGTACGACGAACATATCCGTTAGGACAGTGCGGCGAAATTTGGCGTTAATGGGCTATGGCAGCAGACATCCAATGCGAGTGCCTTTGCCAAAAGCACGGTATCGTCTGCAATGCCTCTCCCGGGTTCGTGACCATATCGGTTGGGAGCTATACGACTGAAAAACCACGGCCTGGTCGAATGATTCCCCATTTCGTTTGGTGAGAGTTGATGGCAGGGTTACAATGTGGTGCAGACTCCACGAAGCCATGGACCCAAGTTGTCAACAAGGCACACTGCAAGGTGATGGCGGCTCCATAATTATGTTGGTGTTGTTTATATGGAATGGACTGAATCCTCTGGTCCAACTGAACCTATCACTGACTAGAAATGGTTACGTTCGGCTACTTGGTGACATTTCCAGCCATTCATGGACTTCATGTGTACAAACAACGATTGAATTTTTATGGATGACACAGTTCTTCGCTATTGGTTTGAAGAACATCCTGGACAATTCGAGCGAATGATTTGGCCACCAAATCGCGCGTCATGAATACCATCGCTCATTGATGGGACTTAATCGGCAGGGCAGCTCATGTGCAAAATCCTGCACCAGCAACAATTTGGCGATTATGGAAGTCTGTAGAGGCAGCATGGCTGAGTATTTCTGCTAGGGACTTCCGACGATTTGTTGAGTCCGTGACACGTGGATTTGCCGCACTACACCGGACAAAAGGGGGGCTGGCACGGTATTGGGAGGCATCGCATGACTTTTGTCACCACAGCGTATTTAGCCATGTTAATTTTTAAAAGTTATAACCATCCTACCTCCTTGTCACATAAATAAATTTCATTGTCTTTTGGATGTTTTTCAGAGGCTAACTATCAAAAGTTTGAGGCGAATTGTTCGAAGGTGAACGACCGAACACTATTTGCGCTCTTTCGATAAATGCTTCTTCAACAGAAGTTAGACCCCCGTAAGATATTTTTACTGATCATTTTCAATACTTTACTTAACACTTTCTCGTAAACATTGTGCGGGTTTGATCAGTCTCCTGCCATAGAACAATGACGCCAACCAACCTACTCAACGGCTTCGTACAGCACTGCTTATAAGATATTAGATGATGATCCAGTACAGGTAAAAATTCAATCAGACGACACGTTTAGCAGTTTCCTGTACCACACGCTGCCCTTAAAAAGAAACTGTACTCCATTATCAGTGTAGTTTGTTTTCTTGTCGCGACAATTAACCTACTGAAATTCATGTATTTCATTCTCTTGTCGCCCTTTGAAAAACTTTCAATCAGGTATCTGAGTGTGTACAGGAGGCAACACGCTCACAGATATGCACATTATTCACAATACATTTTGAAGAGTTTATTTGAGTTCAAGTTCTTATACTGCCAGAAAGAAATTTTTCACTCTGCACCAAAATGTACACTGGTATGATGAAACTTCCTGGCACATTAAAACTATGTGACGGATGAAATCTGCGAGGAAGTTTCATATCAGCGCACGCTCCGTCCTGGGAACTTCCCCCAGGCTGTGGCTAAGCCATGTCTCCACAACAGTGTTTCTTCTAGGAGAGGTAGTCCGGCAAGTTTCGTGGCAGAACTTCTATGAAGTTCGGAAGGTAGGAGATGAGTGAGCTACTCGCTGAAGTAAAGTTGTGAGGAGACGTTGTAAGCCGGGATTGGGTAGCTCGGTTGGGAGAGCAATTTCCCGTGAAAGGCAAAGGTTTCGAGTTCAAGTCTGGGTCCGGCACGCAGTTTTTGCTGCCAGGAAGTTTCAAGTTCTGAGATATCTCGGTATGAAGAGCCTAACATCGACGGTTGTAACATATTTTATGTATTACCTAGTGTACCTTTCCTCAGGCGGTAGTGAATTGTATCAGCGAAGTTTAATATAAGAATTAAAAGTAAGAAGGAAACGCTGTAGCCGTCTGCGGAATGGTAAAAGTCGGAAAAGTTTTGGTCATATGTAAAATCGGTAAGCGGATCTAAATCCACTATTCAGTCACTCGTTGACCACGATGGCACCGAAACAGAGGACGACCGAAGAAAGGCAGAAATACTGAATTCAGTGTTCCGAAACTGTTTCACTGCGGAAAATCGTAACACGGTCCCTGACTTCAGCCGTCGCACGGACGCCAAAATGGAAAATATTGAAATAAACGATATCGGAATTGAAAAACAACTGCTATCACTTACTAGCGGAAAAGCATCCGGACCAGACGAGATACCCTTAAGATTCTACAGTGATTATGCTAAAGAACTTGCCCCCTTTCTATCAGCAATTTATCGTAGATCGCTGGAAGAACGTAAAGTACCTAGCGACTGGAAGAAAGCGCAGGTCGTTCCCATTTTCAAGAAGGGTCATAAATCAGATGCGAATAATTATAGGCCTATTTCGCTTACGTCAATCTGTTGTAGAATAATGGAACATGTTTTGTGTTCTCGTATTATGACGTTCTTAGATAATACAAATCTCCTTCATCATAACCAACATGGATTCCGCAAACAGAGATCATGTGAAACTCAGCTCGCCCTATTTGCCCAAGAAATTCACAGTGCCGTAGACACTGGCGAGCAGATTGATGCCGTATTCCTGGACTTCAGGAAGGCATTTGATACGGTTCCGCACTTACGTTTAGTGAAAAAAATACGAGCTTACGGAATATCGGACCAGGTTTGTGATTGGATTCAGGATTTCCTAGAAGAAAGAACACAACATGTCATTCTTAACGGTTCAAAATCTGCAGATGTAGAGGTAATTTCGGGAGTACCGCAGGGAAGCGTGATAGGACCTTTATTGTTTACAATATACATAAATGACTTAGTTGACAACATCGGTAGCTCCGTGAGGCTATTTGCAGATGACACGGTTGTCTACAAGAAAGTAGCAACATCAGAAGACTCGTACGTACTCCAGGAGGACCTGCAGAGGATTAATGCATGGTGCGACAGCTGGCAGCTTTCCCTAAACGTAGATAAATGTAATATAATGCGCATACATAGGGGCAGAAATCCATTCCAGTACGATTATGCCATAGGTGGTAAATCATTGGAAGCGGTAAAGACCGTAAAATACTTAGGAGTTACTATCCGGAGCGATCTGAAGTGGAATGATCACATAAAACAAATAGTGGGAAAAGCAGGCGCCAGGTTGAGATTCATAGGAAGAATTCTAAGAAAATGTGACTCATCGACGAAAGAAGTAGCTTACAAAACGCTTGTTCGTCCGATTCTTGAGTATTGCTCATCAGTATGGGACCCTTACCAGGTTGGATTAATAGAAGAGATAGACATGATCCAGCGAAAAGCAGCGCGATTCGTCATGGGGACATTTAGTCAGCGCGAGAGCGTTACGGAGATGCTGAACAAGCTCCAGTGGCGGACACTTCAAGAAAGGCGTTACGCAATACGGAGAGGTTTATTATCGAAATTACGAGAGAGCACATTCCGGGAAGAGATGGGCAACATATTACTACCGCCCACATATATCTCGCGTAATGATCACAACGAAAAGATCCGAGAAATTAGAGCAAATACGGAGACTTACATCAGTCGTTCTTCCCACGCACAATTCGTGAATGGAACAGGGAAGGGGGGATCAGATAGTGGTACAATAAGTACCCTCCGCCACACACCGTAAGGTGGCTCGCGGAGTATAGATGTAGATGTAGAAAAGTTGAATGATGTCCACGAGGCAAAAAAAAATACAAATAAATTAAAAAAAAAAAAACGTAAGCAACAGAAGAAAAATGCAGAAGAGGCTTTTGCGTGCTGGATCATCACGAGCACTTAAAACTTTAAAATAACAACGAAACAGTAGAGATATATATCAGCTGTGTACTTGTGTTGCTGATGATGGGCACAATTACTACATCATTTTGTACTCAGCATGAATTTCGTGTCCCTGTAGTAAAGTGTTTTACGACTCTACCCGAACTTTTCAATGCGAGGTTCAAACATAAGATGGAAATCTGATAAAGGCCGCTGCTAAGCATGAAATACGGCTTCTGATATTGTAGTGGTAATAGAAGAGTAACCGAATAAGTTAACACTAGACACACATGGATCGCAGAGAGTCGGTTTCAGTCATTGTACGCTTCAGCTGTGTGATCTCGCAGTCCCAGTTAACGTTCCAGAACTTGGTAATTGTATTTACTGCAGAGCCTCCCCTCTGGAGTGAGGTTCCTCACGCAGCGGTGCGTGTTACAACTGCTTACATCGTCAGAACAATTAGGAAACGATAAGATTATTCAGCGGCAGAAGTTAACTACCGCTTCCGTCTGCCGAGCCGGCACCTCTTTGACTTTCAGATGTTCACAAAGGGACTGGTAACGTATTCTGTAAATTTACAGGGGAAAGAAATATACTGTCAAGCTATGAAATGTGAACACGAATCATATCTTTCTCGTGCAACTGTAAACATAACAACGACCTTAAGCAGCTTTACCTAAACTGGTGATCTAGAGCGCGCAAGAGCGAAGTTATCAGCGAGCTGCGGGTTCGAGGTCAATAATCAGAAATCGGTTCTTGAGAATATATCCAGGAAAAGTAGCAGTCAGTAGAACAAATCGAAATTAATCTGAACACACTCTGCGAGATGGTGCAATTATTGCGGGAGAAGCTGCGTAGAAATCTTCCTCCGGGTATTCCTGGTTATGTTTTCTGTAGTTTCTTCAGATGACATAAAGCGAATGCCTGGATGGTCCATTAATTAGGACCACAACCGATTTCGTTGCCTGCCGTTTTACAATCTAAGCAATTACTGCGTTAGAAAAATCTCGACTCGAGCGTACATTGAAATCCAAACTTCTTCTCTTTTAACGAAACGCATTTAACACGACCTTATCTTCCAGTTCTACATGTTCATCTTAGTTCAAATGGCTCTGAGGATTATGGGACTTAACTTCTGAGGTCATCAGTCCCCTAGAACTTAGAACTACTTAAACCTAACTAACCTAAGGACATCACACACAGCCATGCCAGAGGCAGGATTCGAACCTGCGACCGTAAGGTGTTGCAAACAGCCGGCCGAAGTGGCCGTGCGGTTAAAGGCACTGCAGTCTGGAACCGCAAGACCGCTACGGTCGCAGGTTCGAATCCTGCCTCGGGCATGGATGTTTGTGATGTCCTTAGGTTAGTTAGGTTTAACTAGTTCTAAGTTCTAGGGGACTAATGACCTCAGCAGTTGAGTCCCATAGTGCTCAGAGCCATTTTTTTTTTTTTTTTTTTTTTTGTTGCAAACATTAATAAACGTGTGGAAGAACTACACACGGGGAGACTCTGGAAATGAGATCGCCTTCATTAGAATGCTTTCAATTTGGGTATTAAATCGCCACCGATATGGAAATGACCGTACAGGTTACGTGAGGTATTGCTAAATCGACGCCTAAGATAAGCTCATGGTGTTTATGCTCAACCCTCTGTGACTAAAGGACAGACTACCCTCATATATTCCAGTGCTCACAGATTGCTTCGAATTGTAGTCAACTGTAACGCATTGTAGTAAGCCAAAACTATGCATTTAGTTTGTTCAGTACTGATTGGCGGCATCCCCCCCCCCCCCCTCTTAACTCCATCAAAGCAGCAGTCTGAAATAGACTTCAGTACTATCTACCGCCACTAGCTGGTGTTGCTGCTCCCCGTACGTGGCGCACTGCAGCAGCATTTGTTACGGATTGCAATATGGAAGCAGACGACCATGGGCAACGGTTTGCAGTATGGTTTCTGTGGAGAGAAGAGTGACTGCGTTAGACATCCACAAGAGGTTAGTAGCCATATGTGGGGAAAAAACATTAAATCACAGGTCCGTGTTTTATTAGGTACCACAGTTCAGGAACGGCAGGGACACTACTAAAAAACTTAAAACCACTGGGAGTCCAGCAGCTGCACGCAAACCAAACAATGTCCAGCTAGTCAATGACTTGATAACAGGGCACAGGCGAATCATGTTTGATGAACTAGAAAAGGCAACAAACAGGTTTATCACGGGGAACACTCGACACCATCATTCACGAGAACTTGAAGATGAAGAAAGCGTGTGCGCAATGGGTGCCCCACTAGATTGGCTTCCATGCAATACGAATCTCAACAGCGATCGGCACTGCAGTTCACTGCATCACCTCCGCCGAAGCATTCAACAACGTCGCCACGAAAAATGGGAACGTTGCGTTCTGCTCCAACAGGACAATGTGTTCCAACCGCTAGATAGTTGCCACAGTGCCTGAACTAGAGTTTGCTGTGCTACCCTATCCTCCATATTTGCCAGAACAGACTCCTGGTGACCATGCTCTATTTGACGCACTGAAATAAATATGCGGGGTAAGATGAACTAGAGAAGGCAGCAGGTCCATCACGGGGAACCCTCCACCCCATTATCCATGAGGGTTTGAAGAGGTGTGCCCCATTTCCTCACTATTGCAGAGAAACAGAAGCGTGTGGAGATATGCCAACAATTCGTGCAACAGTACAGCGCAGATCCAGCAGAGTTCTTCGAGCGTCTGGTCGCCATAACGTTCTTCCACAAGACTTCAGAAAAGAAACACGAGTCTAAGGATAGGGAGCAGAACCCTCGTAGCAACAAGTCATGGCCCGACTGTTCGTGCAGAAACAAATGACGACTATGTTCAGGTAGCTGGAAGGGATACTGCTGGTGGATTGGCTCCCTCCAAATACGACCGTCAACAGTGATCAGTTGTGCGGAATGCCACGGAAACTGCGGCCGTCGCATTCTGCTCCAGCGAGACAATGCGCAGCCAGACCATTGCCACCGTGTCTGAACAAAGTTTACTGTGGTGCAACATCCTCCATATTCGCCTGTTCTGGCTTCTAGCGACTATGCCCTATTCGACACAATGAAAGAGATCATGTGGAGTAAGAAGTTCACCACCAATGACGAACTTCATTCATTCGTCCACCAGTGGCTCCGGAATGCCCCAGAAGAATGATTTTCCACGCCAATAGAAGCTGCCACAACCATGGCAAAAGTGCGTAGACATTGGCAGGGAGTACCTGTAATATAATCTGTATTCGTTTTTCCAGTAAATGTCTCCTGGGAAAAATAAAAAAAAATTAAAAAAAATGTAGTACCAAACATTTCTGAATGTCCCAAGTAAAAGTGGACCGTCACCAGGTAATCAGTAACTGCTAAATACTCTCTAGCACTGTTTGTTGAGTTTGCTTGTGCCGCTTTACCTTTTTCAATTTTAATTTGTCATTTGTTTCATGATAACTACCAAAAAATATCTGCTGTTAAAACGTTTTACGTTCAACCCTAAGCCACTCACACTTAGTTTAATGTAATTAAGTTAGAGGTAATGAGCGAAATTTCATTTGTACTTATTATTTGAACAACGGAAGTGTCTATCCGTCAGTAAATTGCAATACTTTACTCTGTCACAACTGATCCTTCTCAGAATGTCACCTACAAGCATTAAACCCAGTAAACGTTAAGTTCTATACATGACAAAATGAAGACGATAGTTCCCGTTAACAACGTAATCTAAAAGATCGACTGCACTGCATAACTCTGGTGAATTTTTTTGTGGGTGTGATACATAAATAATCCTGTCCCTGCACCTTGTTCGCGAATGCGAACGTGTACGTGTAGGTTTGTGTACATTTCTTGTTGTGTATGCAAATAGAGCAACTTTTTGTTATACACTGAAGGATTGCTGCACTTGTTCCTTTAGAAAAGGATACACACCTACTTGCGAATAAAAAGCTACTTGCGAATAAAAACCTACTTGCGAATAACGTTGTTAGCTAATTTCCGACCCTGTCAGAAACTAGATCAGTATATGAGACGAATTGTTCGCCTTTAGAAACACCCGCAATTCTTCCAGCATTATCCGTCTCAAAATATTTGAAACAATCACTCCATAAAATTACTCAGAGTAGCCGGGAAGACTGTAACGCTTCAGGGGAAGATGATTGGCGTATTCGAGCACTGATAGCTCTGAAGGCGTAGAAAACAAGCTGCGAAAATGGTTTATTTTCTTCTTTTATTTATTGAATTTAGATTTTTGTCTATATGACCTTAATGTCATCCCATTGAGGTGTAGCCAGTTGGACCCTGCCAGTATAGTTCTTGTGTTTGAAATTAGTTACACCCAGTTTTTAAGATCATTTCTTCAGAAAAACTATCTTTCAACAACCATCTCGAATGCTCAGCAGATATTAATACTAGCTAAAACATAGACCACATGAAACACAATAGAGAATATCGTATCCGAAGGTGTTATCATTATGCATTAAACTACCGACAAATTCAAATAGCAAATTTCCAGTTTGAAATGATTTCAATGGTTGATGTAAGAACTTGCGCATTGTTCTTGCTGAAAAGGAGCATAATCTTCCTTGGAACTGGATATGTTTTGAACTTAACTGCAGCATAAATCGTTCCCTCGCAACTTCGTACTTGCTGCAAGAAAACAACAGATGGTTTAGATCTCCGACTACGTCAATGTCACAGTTACTAGACGGCGCTCCATTGGCGCTGATGCTTTGTCCGTGTGACGGAAAACACCCATATCAAAATCTCAGCAAAACTTCTCTCGCCTCTCACGAGGTTACGCCAGCAACAACTCTTAGCTTCTTCTGTAATTAGAGTTGCATTTCTAAGGTTCCATGGGCTGCAAGTAAAGACTGAGTAGGGCCGTGAAGCGTGCCTACACGTGGCGCTAACGAGTTGTTTGTTGTTACGTAAGTCTCCAGGCTTTCGTGCCCGTTATCACTGATGATAAAAAACGAGTCGTTAGGCTGCGTCACATCTTCTACAAACTTCTCCAATGATCGACGTTTCGATCCCTGTCCTAGGAGCTTCTTGTTTGGCACTGATGGCCTCCCGTAACGTAGTAAGAGGCCACATAGGACCGTACATGGTTTTTGACAGATCTGATAATGCGATATCCCGAAAGTCGTAGT
This sequence comes from Schistocerca serialis cubense, assembly GCF_023864345.2. Taxonomy (NCBI): domain Eukaryota; kingdom Metazoa; phylum Arthropoda; class Insecta; order Orthoptera; family Acrididae; genus Schistocerca; species Schistocerca serialis. The sequence goes on along the minus strand of NC_064641.1, from coordinate 326,870,072 downwards.
GCCGAGATGTTAATAAACATTACATTGGTGACAAAGACTGCTGTATTGTCTTCAGGATTCCACTGAGCTCTTGGATGGCAGAACACTAGAAAAGATAGCGTGGTGTTCAATTATATAAAGCTATTTACCTGCACTTTTTTTCGGAGCAGTGTAGTTATTGGATAAAAATGTTCAGGCTACTATTGGTGGGCCGTCGTCATTGGGTACATACTGAAAGATGGGATGGGGGTAGGATGGGTGAATTCAAAATATTGTTGTGATTTTATCACCGTGATTGTTATCTGATAGCTGTTTCTGTTCCTCACTCGCTGTGGCTCGGTATTTACTACCGTGACAGCGAGTAGCCTCGAAGACGGAAGCCTGTAGTCACCGTCTCATTCTTCGATATTTCTACTGTTTCAGGGACTTTAATAAATTTTACATACTCTGTCTGTCCGTTATAAGAGTCGAGGGACATGAAAGGGAAGCAGTGGTTGGGAAGGGAGTAAGACAGGGTTGCAGCCTCTCCCCGGTGTTATTCAATCTGTATATTGAGCAAGCAGTAAAGGAAACAAAAGAAAAATTCGGAGTAGGTATTAAAATCCATGGAGAAGAAATAAAAACTTTGAGGTTCGCCGATGACATTGTAATTCTGTCAGAGACAGCAAAGGACTTGGAAGAGCAGTTGAACGGAATGGACAGTGTCTTGAAGGGAGGATATAAGATGAACATCAACAAAAGCAAAACGAGTATAATGGAATGTAGTCGAATTAAGTCGGGTGATGTTGAGAATATTAGATTAGGAAATAAGACACTTAAAATAGTAAAGGAGTTTTGCTATTTGGGGAGCAAAATAACTGATGATGGTCGAAGTAGGGAGGATATAAAATGTAGACTGGCAATGGCAGGGAAAGCGTTTCTGAAGAAGAGAAATTTGTTAACTTCGAGTATAGATTTAAGTGTCAGGAAGTCATTTCTGGAAGTATTTGTATGGAGTGTAGCCATGTATGGAAGTGAAACATGGACGGTAAATAGTTTGGACAAGAAGAGAATAGAAGCTTTCGAAATGTGGTGCTACAGAAGAATGCTGAAGATTAGATGGGTAGATCACATAACTAATGAGGAAGTATTGAATAGGATTGGGGAGAAGAGAAGCTTGTGGCACAGCTTGACCAGTAGAAGGGATCGGTTGGTAGGACATGTTCTGAGGCATCAAGGGATCACCAATTTAGTATTGGAGGGCAGTGTGGAGAGTAAAAATCGTAGGGGGAGACCAAGAGATGAATACACTAAGCAGATTCAGAAGGATGTAGGTTGCAGTAGGTACTGGGAGATGAAGAAGCTTGCACAGGATAGAGTAGCATGGAGAGCTGCATCAAACCAGTCTCAGGACTGAAGACCACAACAACAACAACAACTCTGTCTAGCACGCGAATACTCTTAAAATCCATAATCTGTTCACATTTTTCTTGGTGCTCTGCTATCGCTTATTTCAAATCTTGTCTTAAACGTGTGTAGTATTCGCACTCTCAACACCTTCCTTCATTGTCCTTCCAATTTCGCCGACATATACTTTGCAGCATACACTCGTGAAACGTGGAGACGGTCGGGTACGTCCGTCGTAGGTCGGAAGAAGTCTTTTATCTTGTATTGACTGAAGATTGTGTCCCATTTTTGCGAAGGATTCCGCTTATGCGGTCGGTTATTGCAGTCTCTGTAGGTAAGTTTACAGCATATCTAACAGGTTCCATGTTCTTCTTGTCTGCACTATTATCATTACCGCTTCGTTTAAGAAAACGTCATCATAGCCGTTTGCCTTCAATGTTTACATAAGCAAATCTAGCTCTGATCGCAAGCTCTTACTGTCACTGTTGCTGAATGCACGCGAAGATAGAATTTGTTGTCGCTTCACTGTCTCCGCAAAAAATACTAATAAATTATAAACGAACATATGCTTGAGGGAAAAATCAGCTTTACTGACTTTATGTATTGCAAGCAACGTTCCTATCTGTTCAGTATTTCAGTGAAATTTATCCTTCGCACAGCACGACCCAGGAAATACGCAACAACGCCGTAGTTTGTGCATTACTGCGCCTGTAATATTAAATGTATTTATTTTTGTACTGCTTTATACAGAAAACATCTAATACCCGGATACAGTTCAAGGTTAACATTTACGAAATGAAACAGTACCGAAAGACAATGTTAGCATATTCCTTCGTAATAAATGCCATGCAAGACGCAGAGAACGTATAGCTTCGTTCCTTCCTCGTATTTAGATCGCAGTGCATTATCACTATGTCAATGCACATTTCCAAATCACAGATTCCTTATTAGAGCTTGTGTAAACGCATACCTCTGGAAGCTGTAATTACTTTTTAATTGAAACTAGCGAAACTGTGATCAAATGTACACGAAATTACAGACTGATATACCTAGTTTTTCGCTAAAACTTGCAATATATATGTGAATTTCGATGATTTCTTTTGTATATGTGTAAGGTGTCAGGCAAATCCAACACCTTCCATGAAAACCCTGACATGATAAGCAAATCCAGTAGTATGTCACATAGCTCCGAATAAATCGTGACATTAAATTAACCAAAGTAATACGAGTAGCGAGTGAGCAAATGGGATACCACAGACTAACACAAGAATGCCTAAATGCATGTCATACCTTCCCACCGTGAGATAGACGTAGTTCCGAGGGGAGAAACGAGAGCAGAAGCCGAGAGTAGAACCGTGATAAGCGAGAAGGCCTTACGATAAGGGACGGACACCCACGTCGCCAGCGAACCACTACGACCACACCACCCGCAAGTTTTTAGCGTGAGACTTTTTCGCGTCTCTGTTACGTTAGGACCATCCCCCAGCCCATGTTAAAAGATAGAGCTCTCCAGAAAACAGTATAGATCTTACGATAACACAAAAAGGGCCACACCACCCGCAAGTTTTAGCGCGAGACTTTTTCGCGTCTCTGTTACATCAGGACCACACCCCAGCCCATGTTGAAAGATAGAGCCCTCGAGAAGAACAGTATAGATCTTACAATAACGCTAAAAGGACCACACCATCTGCAAGTTTTAGCGTGAGACTTTTTCGCATCTCTGTTACGTTGCAAACTTTAAAAACATTGCCCCACCACGAAAAGTATAACGTTTCTCATTGGATAGACAGAATTTTTGTAGGCAGAGCTTAAGGTTAACATTGAGACCCTGATTGGTCAGATGAAAACACAGCCAAATAGTTTTTTTTTTAAACCAACTTCGGTAAATTGTAGTAAGGAGAAGTTAAGAGCAGAGTTGCTTCGGAGAGGGCGAGCTGGACGGAGCTGCGCCGGCCGCCGCCCCCTGACAAACACCGACAAGGTAATGAACGCACACGATGCCGCATTTTTGAGCGCATAAGGCTTCACTCATAACTGCAGAAGTCTCATCTGTTACACCCCCTTTACGTAATGTCGATCGTCAATTAAAGCTCATGGTGTTCACATTTGCCACTTGAAGTAAAAATCGGAACCTCGATGATTTTTCTGTTATATAGTTATTGAGAAGCCACATCAGCCACTGTAATTTATGACAAGTTAGATAAGTAATTAAAGATAATTAAGGGTCACTGTAGACCATTTTGATAGTTTTCTCTTTTGTGAAACTTAATTTAAACCTAGATTATAGATGTGATTTGGCATAGGTCATCCTTCGATCCATTGTAGAACTTGGAAACCCATTCAGGGAACATTCGTTCACATTTTTGTTGAATGCAGTTGGTTTTTACCATCCTGTATTAAAACATTTCCTTTTATCAATAGTGCAATTTATAAACGATGTTTTGTGAGTAGAATAAAATTTCCAATGGTAAACTTAACTGCTTTTTCGACGTTATTTTACCAGCTAACTAAAAATAGGAAAGCCTTGAACCCCTTCCACTAAATTTAGTTAGTATTAAGATTCCTTTACAGGGAGTGCAGTGGAGCGGACGCTGAAATCATTAAGTATTTGGTTATATCATCGCTAGTCTCACTGAACTCTTCTGAATTCTACATGTCATGTGTGGTCTGACGTCTCCTTACCAACAACAGGTCCCAGGTTCAAACTAGTCAATTCCCTAAAAAACACGCTCAGAGCGTCGTTGCGCGAAAGTGGTAGGGAGACACGATATAGAACAAACAGACACCACGCAGAATGTTTAGATATGACATTACAATGAGGTAACTCTCAAACGTTCAACATACCCAATTTCAAAGACGACACACAAGTTTCAAGAACATGACAGATTGTCTGGATATTTCAGAAAGATCAAGATAATTAATAACTTACACGCTCTACCACACAATTTCATCTTTAAAACCAATCTTTTACTTATATATTCTACCGGAAAGAGAATAACATTGTGTAGGCTTGTCAATGGTTGAAATTAAGCATGCCTGTTAATGTCACAGGTTAATTAAGTTAGAAGAATCATTTTACAGTTATGTGGCTTAATCGCTGGTGAATCTTCCAGGGTGTACAGTTGTAGTCCACCGAACTCTTTCGTCCCTGAGGTTTCGTCCAGAGCTGCTTTGGATGACTTCAGTAATGCTTCTGATTCCGCTGAGTGTTGCCGACTGAAGAGTCGGACGTGGCAGAGCCACATAAGTGCTGTGAAAAAGTGGCATGGTGAAAGGTAACACATCAGTGGTAGCGACAATCCTAGTCAGCTTTAAGACCACGGAGCTATAATTAGGGGAGTTGTGATAACGTCACGAATTTATAGTCGACGTCCATCACGTCAGTTGTTCCGAACATCAGGTTCTGATGAATGTGCTTTGATAAAAGAAAAATTGTAGCTTTTGTCATTTACAGGTGTATTGATCACTCTGATTATAGTCTAAGGAATCACATTTCATTTGTAAGCGGACTCTTCAAGCGACGTATTATTTTTTATAGATCTGTTATTGTTGTGCTGTTTACTATTACTGTAGTCGTTTTATTTCTGTCATTTGACTTTAGATTCCCTATCAATCCAACTCAAAAAGCTCTCTGAGGGAAAACTGTGAGAAAGAAAGTTTGGAAACCGAACAAACATAGCAAACTATATTCTCAGAATTGACGCGAGGAAGACATAGATCGAACATTAATTTATTTGTTTTTATTCATCCAAGGATCGTCTCAGAGTAATATAGGACTTTTCAGGGTAATACAGTATCAATCAATAGGCCAAAATATAACACGCAGCGTACACAATGTACTCCTATAGGATAGGACAGGTAGCCTAATGGTATAGGACAGGTGGCAGGCCGTGGCCTTGGTTAGGAACCATCACTGCATTTGCCTTAGCGATCTACGAACAGCACTGAAAATCCGAATCAAGATGGCCAGATAAAGCAGCTCCATCCTCCCGAATATGAGGTCAGTGTCCTAAGAGCTGCACTGCCTCACTCGGTACGGTAATTATCTGTCGTAAAATGTCACTCCATTTACTCACACATTGTTCCAGGAAACTACAATATAAAACGTAGTTTCCTTCTTTGCTGCCAACACACAGTGAACACCCTCTGATGACTCCAGAACTGTTTGTGGTCATCATTTCTGTCAATCCGTATTTTTCTGGATTACGAAAGCAGGCTTTTCACATCAAATACATCTCTTCCTGGTTATTCGAGACATATAACAAAAAGAAAGTTACATTAAGGAGGTCAAACGCGTCGTATTATTTGCTCTTCGTGACACTGTGTTATGACCGAGCGAGGTGGCGCATTCGCTAGCTGACTAGACTCGCATTCGGGAGGATGACTATTCAAACCCGCGTCCAGCCATTCCGATTTAGGCTTTCCGTGATTTTCCTAAATCGCTTCAGGCAAATGCCGGGATGGTTCCTTTGAAAGGGCACTGCTGATTTCCTTCCCCATCCTTGCCTAATCTGATGGGACCGTTGACCTCGCTGTTTGGTCTCGTCCCCCCCCCCCCCCCCAATTCAGCCAAAACTAACCAATTGTGTTATGCACGAAAGCAGTAGAACTGTTTCTATTTAAAACAACTGATGCGTGCACACCACAGAAATTAAGAACACGATGCAGGTATAAACAGTAGTCCGCTAATGTTTTGGGGGATCTAACACTGCAGTGTCGGCTTCAAAGCACCATACAGTGTAAGTCTATAGCGCCTCTCCCTTACTATAAGTCCATAGGCAAAACGTAACTGTAAAACTGTCGTTTGTCGAAAAAATAACTTATCGATCGAGTCTTTAGCGATACCGTAGGGTACATACATGGTCAAGTTTCATGATTTGTTTTTTCCTTCTAAAATTATAGACGGGTGAATCCGAAATAATATTACAAACTTTCAGGGGATGATGGGGAACGGCAGACGTGTCAACTTGATATAAGGGACCCTGATCCGTAAACGACCGAGTCGAATGTTGTAAGCGAAACTCACTCTGATACCTTTGACTGTCGAATATATGCTAAAACTGTAGGTGAGCAACTTTCAGAAGTGATAATAGGGACCAAAACAAAACAAAAAAATGTTAACTAAATGTGGGCTCTAAAACGCGTACTTTACGAGCCATGAGCACCTCCTGATCTTCGATTCAGTGAAACACATCACACCAACAGTAACTCTTTAGTTTCCATATTTTTGGAGGAGGTACTAAGGACCAAAATAAGAAAGAAAAGTCCACTAAATAGGCGCTCTAAAATTCATAGCTTTAGATCCATGAGACTTGTACATATTTGCTACTTTGAAACACATCTCATCTACCGAACAAATTACATTTATCCTTCTGGCAGTGTATAACAGCACGATGGGATCACTCTCCATTTCGACATCTTTGCATAGACGTAGATAATAGTTCGTCAATGTACATAAAATTTTGCTTTCTGAAAACTTCTCTTCATGATGTCCTGACTAAAGGTCATACTCTGGTGCAGCTAATTTATTTACGTTCCCTATTCGACAAAAGTGTAATGCAACTTCTTTTTTTTTTGGGCATTGTGTTGGATCTAGCTGCATATGTTTAATCGAGAAAGACAGAAAGCTCGTCGCTGACATTCCAAATAAAATGTACCTCACACGTGCCAATTACTGACTTCCCAGCCTTCCTGCTGAAAGTACAGGGTGTTTCAAAAATGACCGGTATATTTGAAACGGCAATAAAAACTAAACGAGGAGCGATAGAAATACGCCGTTTGTTGCAATATGCTTGGGACAACAGTACATTTTCAGGCAGACAAACTTTCGAAATTACAGTAGTTACAATTTTCAACAACAGATGGCGCTGCGGTCTGGGAAACTCTATAGTACGATATTTTCACATATCCACCATACGTAGCAATAACATGGCGTAGTCTCTGAATGAAATTACCCGAAACCTTTGACAACGTGTCTGGCGGAATGGCTTCACATGCAGATGAGATGTACTGCTTCAGCTGTTCAATTGTTTCTGGATTCTGGCGGTACACCTGGTCTTTCAAGTGTCCCCACAGAAAGAAGTCACAGGGGTTCATGTCTGGCGAATAGGGAGGCCAATCCACGCCGCCTCCTGTATGTTTCGGATAGCCCAAAGCAATCACACGATCATCGAAATATTCATTCAGGAAATTAAAGACGTCGGCCGTGCGACGTGGCCGGGCACCATCTTGCATAAACCACGAGGTGTTCGCAGTGTCGTCTAAGGCAGTTTGTACCGCCACAAATTCACGAAGAATGTCCAGATAGCGTGATGCAGTAATCGTTTCGGATCTGAAAAATGGGCCAATGATTCCTCTGGAAGAAATGGCGGGCCAGGACAGTACTTCTTGAGGATGCAGGGACGATGGGACTGCAACATGGGGCTTTTCGGTTCCCCATATGAGCCAGTTCTGTTTATTGACGAAGCCGTCCAGGTAAAAATAAGCTTCGTCAGTAAACCAAATGCTGCCCACATGCATATCGCCGTCATCAATCCTGTGCACTATATCGTTAGCGAATGTCTCTCGTGCAGCAATGGTAGCGGCGCTTAGGGGTTGCCGGGTTTGAATTTTGTATGGATAGAGGTGTAAACTCTAAAAATGGTTCAAATGGGTCTGAGCACTATGGGACTTAACATCTTTGGTCATCAGTCCCCTAGAACTTAGAACTACTTAAACCTAACTAACCTAAGGACATCACACACATCCATGCCCGAGGCAGGATTCGAACCTGCGACCGTAGCGGTCGCGCGGCTCCAGACTGAGCGCCTAGAACCCAACACGGCGAACGGAAACCCGAGGCCGCTGTTGGATCACCTACTGCACTAGTTGCGCGTTGCCCTCTGTGGTTGCTGTACGCGGTCGCCCTACCTTTCCAGCACGTTCATCTGTCACGTTCCCAGTCCGTTGAAATTTTTCAAACAGATCCTTTATTGTATCGCTTTTCGGTCCTTTGGTTACATTAAACCTCCGTTGAAAACTTCGTCTTGTTGCAACAACACTGTGTTCTAGGCGGTGGAATTCCAACACCAGAAAAATCCTCTGTTCTAAGGAATAAACCATGTTGTCTACAGCACACTTGCACGTTGTGAACAGCACACGCTTACAGCAGAAAGACGACGTACAGAATGGCGCACCCACAGACTGCGTTGTCTTCTGTATCTTTCACATCACTTGCAGCGCCATCTGTTGTTGAAAATTGTAACTACTGCAATTTCGAAAGTTTGTCTGCCTGAAAATGCACTGTTGTCCCAAGCATATTGCAACAAACGGTGTATTTCTATCGCTGCTCGTTTAGTTTTTATTGCCGTTTCAAATATACCGGTCATTTTTGAAACACCCTGTACGATGGCCATTCAAAACCAGTGCAACATTTTTTTCTCGACCAATGTGGATTGTAAAAAAGTGAAATATGTTGTGGGTCGTTGTGGAATATTCCTGCTTAGTCCCTATAATTTCAGGAAGTTCCGATAGATAGCGGCGCTCTACATAGCCTTTGAAATAGCGACTGTAACGGTGTTGCGTTCCCCAAAGAGACCCATGACTGACGTTTTTTGGCGGAAGACCAGAGCGTCGCAGATATTCATGGCTGTTTGCAGAATGTCTACAGAAACGTGATAGTGAAAAAAAGGACGGTGAGTCGTTGAGCGAGGCATGTGTTATCATCGTAACAAAGTCAGGCAAAGCTGTCTGACCTCCAGCGTTCCGGCCGATCGCACACAGCTGTTGAGTCCCACAATTTTGGGACGTGCAGACATTCTCATTCGAGGTAATCGTTGGATCACAATCAAACACCTCGCTGCTCAGATGGACGTCGTTCTTGGAAGTGCTCACAGACTCGTCGCTCATGGCGCACCGATCAGCTCTGAAGTGTATTGTTCTATACTCGGAAATTGAAGACACAGCTTCAGAGGGTCCGTCGGCAGAAAAATGCAAACGAACTTCTCCTTCTCTATAACGACACTAGGCCTAACATAAGTCTGCCCACCCAAGAGGAGCTCACAACACTTCACTGGACTCTTCTTCCTCATACTCCCTACAGCCCAAATCTCGCAGTTTTAGTCTTCTATCCGTTTGGCCCAATGAAAGTGCGGAAAGCAGTACACAGGTGGGGGAGGTTATTGATGCAGCAAGACGTTGTTACCGGCGTCGACCAGTAGAGTTGTACCAACCACTCAGAAAGACCCTCCCAGCAAGGTGGTCCAAGACTGTGGCGTTAAATAGAGATAATATTGGAAAATATGGTTTTGCAGCTAAAAGCGTGAGGAATAACATTGTGTATTGGAATCCTCAAAAAAACAAAATAAAACCTTGCTTTCAGAAAAAATATGTTGCATTACTTATTGAGCACCGCTCGTAACTCCGCTAATACTTGCTTGTCACAAACTGTGTGACGAACACTGCTTGCGTAGCACATGTGGCGTAAACAAGCGTCAGCTGCTGCTTCCAAACACACCACATGCTGGCGCTGCAGAGAGCGAGTATTTTTGGATGCAGACGTGCGGGGCTGGCGGCCAGCTGCGTGCGTGAACGCCAGCGCCAGCTGCAGGCGGTTGCCGCACTTACTGTACCTGCCGGGTGCTTACAGCGCGCCGAGCGGCGGAGCGCGGGACCTCTGTGGGCGGCCCCTGCACCTCGTATAGCCGTGCGTGGCAGGGCAAACACGCCACCCAGCAGGATATTGTCGCCGCGAATTGCTCGCTGGAGGGCGACCTATGGAGGCTCGTGACGCGCAACGGCACCTCCGCTTCACTCTGGCTCTGACGCGCAGCAAGTTACTTCGCAAAGACATTTTCCAAAAGAGTTATGCGCTGAGACGTGTACTAAATACAGTATAATCTGAAAGGTAATCTGCTTAATGCCGCGAAATGCACACTAAAGCCTGTCTCACACGGAGCAAGATTCGCTGTAAGTTTCCTTGTTGGCTCGCGCGGCGGCTACCTTACCGGTTCCGTCGTCTGCCAGCGGGCTACCTTGCTGGGAACCTTGTAAGATTTCCAGGATAGGTCCGGTGCTATTTTTCTTGCAAGGTTCCCTGCGTGCTACCTGAGTTGGCCAATCATGAGGCGTTTCGTTTGTGACGTCAGACGCGGAAAGCTTGGGCGGGAAGCCTTTGTTGATAGTCGCTTTTCTGCTGTTGTGAGGTGCGGTAGGAAGTTATAATTATTAAATAATGGCACCGCAGTGGTCCAAGTAAGTGATTGAAGCATTGATATGTACTTATAGGGAAGTACAGTGTCTGTGCGTCGTGAAAAGCGCAAACTATTATAATAAACACTTGCGTGCAGAGGCACTCGAAAGAGTTGGAAATACCAATACATCCATTCGTATAAAATTTGCAAAGGATGTACGATCTTCTATCCTATAAAATAAAGTCGTGTATGTCATTATCGGTATATTTGTAAAAAAGTAGGTGTTATGCGAATTAACCTCAACTCTTTATGAAGCACGGAGAGCACACGTTTTCCAGCGTTTCTCCTCTTAATCCAGTTTTTCCTCCATTCTTTCTTTCTTCTTCACTCATTAGCATGCATTTCTGCATCGTTTAGCATCAAAACCGCTAATAACATTTGTAACTGAAGCAGCCATCTTCGTTCGATACAACATGCAGCTGATCACAGCACAACTAGCTGCCGATCTTGCACCGTTGGAGAGCTTCGGCATGGAAGATAGCCGACTCCTTTCCCTGCAAGCCGGTAGGAATGCACGCCATCTCGCAAACTTACGGCGAACCTTGCTCCGTGTGAGACGGGCTTAAGGGAGATCCTCGACACACGGCAAGCCGCGTCCACCTAGTGGTAGAATGAGGAATATCAGAGTCTTATACATTAATTTAAGGTACCCGTGGTCTAGGGCTCTCACACGGACCAAGGTCCGCGCCGGCACGGTAGCTCAGCGTGTTCGGTCACAGAGCTGGCTGGCCTCGGTAATAAAAAAAACTGAGTGGAAGGATCAACAAACGAACTTGAACGGATGTCGTGTGACGTCCGCAACGACCAAACACAACGACCAACAACGGAAAAAAGGGGTAGCGTCTTTGATTCATAATCAAAACGTTTTCGGTCCCGGGTTCGATCCCCGCCACTGCCTAAATTTTGATAAATAATCAGCATTGGCGGCCGAAGACTTCCGGCATAAGAAGTCAGCCTCATTCTTCTAACGGCCTTGTCAAACGAGGGCGGAGGAGCGGACAGAGGTTTAGGGCACTCTCTTGTCCTACGGGTGGGAAATTGCCCCTAAAGGCGGAAGAATCAGCAATGATCAACGACATGAGGATGCAGAAGACAATGGAAACCACTGCATTAAAGACACGTAACGTGTATCCACAGGACATGTGGCGTGTAATTGAAGAAGTGTCATGATGATCTCTCCATTGGCAAAAGTTTCTGGAATACTCCCCCATTCGGATCTCCGGGAGGGGACTGCCAAGGGGGAGGTTACCATGAGAAAAAGATTGAATAATCAACGAAAGGATAACGTTCTACGAGTCGGGGCGTGGAATGTCACAAGCTTGAACGTGGTAGGGAAACTAGAAAATCTGAAAAGGGAAATGCAAAGGCTCAGTCTAGATATAGTAGGGGTCAGTGAAGTGAAGTGGAAGGAAGACAAGGACTTCTGGTCAGATGAGTATAGGGTAATATCAACAGCAGCAGAAAATGGTATAACAGGTGTAGGATTCGTTATGAATAGGAAGGTAGAGCAGAGGGTGTGTTACTGTGAACAGTTCAGTGACCGGGTTGTTCTAATCAGAATCGACAGCAGACCAACACCGACAACGATAGCTCAGGTATACATGCCGACGTCGCAAGCTGAAGATGAACAGATAGAGAAAGTGTATGAGGATATTGAAAGGGTAATGCAGTATGTAAAGGGGGGCGAAAATCTAATAGTCATGGGCGACTGGAATGCAGTTGTAGGGGAAGGAGTAGAAGAAAAGGTTACAGGAGAATATGGGCTTGGGACAAGGAATGAAAGAGGAGAAAGACTAATTGAGTTCTGTAACAAGTTTCAGCTAGTAATAGCGGATACCCTGTTCAAGACTCACAAGAGGAGGAGGTATACTTGGAAAAGGCCGGGAGATACGGGAAGGTTTCAATTAGATGACATCATGGTCAGACAGAGATTCCGAAATCAGATACTGGATTGTAAGGCGTACCCAGGAGCAGATATAGACTCAGATCACAATATAGTAGTGATGAAGAGTAGGCTGAAGTTCAAGACATTAGTCAGGAAGAATCAATACGCAAAGAAGTGGCATACGGAAGTACTAAGGAATGACGAGATACGTTTGAAGTTCTCTAACGCTATAGATACAGCAATAAGGAATAGCGCAGTAGGCAGTACAGTTGAAGAGGAATGGACATCTCTAAAAAGGGCCATCACAGAAGTTGGGAAGGAAAACATAGGTACAAAGAAGGTAGATGCGAAGAAACCATGGGTAACAGAAGAAATACTTCAGTTGATTGATGAAAGGCGGAAGTACAAACATGTTCCGGGAAAATCAGGAATACAGAAATACAAGTCGCTGAGGAATGAAATAAATAGGAAGTGCAGGGAAGCTAAGACGAAATGGCTGCAGGAAAAATGTGAAGACATCGAAAAAGATATGATTGTCGGAAGGACAGACTCAGCATACAGGAAAGTCAAAACAACCTTTGGTGACATTAAAAGCAACGGTGGTAACATTAAGAGTGCAACGGGAATTCCACTGTTAAATGCAGAGGAGAGAGCAGATAGGTGGAAAGAATACATTGAAAGCCTCTATGAGGGTGAGGATTTGTCTGATGTGACAGAAGAAGAAACAGGAGTCGGTTTAAAAGAGATAGGGGATCCAGTATTAGAATCGGAATTTAAAAGAGCTTTGGAGGACTTACGGTCAAATAAAGCAGAAGGGATAGATAACATTCCATCAGAATTTCTAAAATCATTGGGGGAAGAGGTAACAAAACGACTATTCACGTTGGTGTGTAGAATATGAGTCTGGCGATATACCATCTGACTTTCGGAAAAGCATCATCCACACAATTCCGAAGACGGCAAGAGCTGACAAGTGCGAGAATTATCGCACAATCAGCTTAACAGCTCATGCATCGAAGCTGCTTACAAGAATAATATACAGAAGAATGGAAAAGAAAATTGAGACTGCGCTAGGTGACGATCAGTTTGGCTTTAGGAAAAGTAAAGGGACAAGAGAGGCAATTCTGACGTTACGGCTAATAATGGAAGCAAGGCTAAAGAAAAATCAGGACACTTTCATAGGATTTGTCGACCTGGAAAAAGCGTTCAACTATATAAAATGGTGCAAGCTGTTCGAGATTCTGAAAAAAGTAGGGGTAAGCTATAGGGAGAGACGTGTCATATACAATATGTACAACAACCAAGAGGGAATAATAAGAGTGGAAGATCAAGAACGAAGTGCTCGTATTAAGAAGGGTGTAAGATAAGGCTGTAGCCTTTCGCCCCTACTCTTCAATCTGTACATCGAGGAAGCAATGATGGAAATAAAAGAAAGGTTCAGAAGTGGAATTAAAATACAAAGTGAAAGGATATCAATGATACAATTCGCTGATGACATTGCTATCCTGAGTGAAAGTGAAGAAGAATTAAATGATCTGCTGAACGGAATGAACAGTTTAATGAGTACACAGTATGGTTCGAGAGTAAATCGGAGATAGACGAAGGTAATGAGAAGTAGTAGAAATGAGAACAGCGAGAAACTTAACATCAGGATTGATGGTCACGAAGTCAATGAAGTTAAGGAATTCTGCTACCTAGGCAGTAAAATAACCAATGACGGACGCAGCAAGGAGGACATCAAAAGCAGAATCGGTATGGCAAAAAAGGCATTTCTGGCCAAGAGAAGTCTACTAATATCAATTACCGGCCTTAATTTGAGGAAGAAATTTCTGAGGATGTACGTCTGGAGTACAGCATTGTATGGTAGTGAAACATGGACTGTGGGAAAACCGGAACAGAAGAGAATCGAAGCATTTGAGATGTGGTGCTATAGACGAATGTTGAAAATTAGGTGGACTGATAAGGTAAGGAATGAGGAGGTTCTACGCAGAATCGGAGAGGAAAGGAATATGTGGAAAACAGTGATAAGGAGAAGGGACAGGATGATAGGACATCTGCTAAGACATGAAGGAATGACTTCCATGGTACTAGAGGGAGCTTTAGAGGGCAAAAACTGTAGAGGAAGACAGAGATTGGAATACGTCAAGCAAATAATTGAGGACGTATGTTGCAAGTGCTACTCTGAGATGAAGAGGTTAGCACAGGAAAGGAATTTTTGGCGGGCCGCATCAAACCAGTCAGTAGACTGATGACCAAAAAAAAAAAAATATATTAATTTAATTCCGGCCTTATGTTGTAGAGGCACCATTTCAGTAGAACTGGGTAATGTGTAATCAGAGAAATTCGAAATCAGCAAAGGGCTTTGACAGGGTGAACATTTGCCCCTCCTTTGTCTGAAGTTTCTGTAGAAGAAATACTAAAGACTGGAGAAGCAAATTTAGTCCGATGAGAATTTCAGTCGGAGGTGATGAACCATATCCTCCCTTATGTCTCGCTGATGACCCTTGATACGGAAGACAGTAACGAAAATATGCTGGGGAATCTGTGTGTACAACATTTCATCTGAGGTTTAAACGTGGACACGAAGAAACCAGAGTGTAAGACACTGAATGACAATGGACACCATGATACTGAGGTATCGGCCGCCATCCGATCGGCCGCACTTCAAAACACGCGAGCCAGCAGTCACACTGCCGCGTTTCACACAGCCGCCACTGCGGCATGAGGGCGCTGCCACGGAACGCTTACGCCGCTGCCAACGATATGCAAGCCTCGTCTCTTGGCAGTTCCAGCGGCGGGTCTACTTAAATTCGATCATCTATGCACAGAGCCCATTAACAAACGTTCAAAGAGGACAGGACTCGTCGTCTACGGAATAGTAACTGCACTGAATACTGACTGAATTGTAAACTTTCGTAACTTCGTATCTACGGGGTGTTACAAAAAGGAACGGCCAAACTTTCAGGAAACATTCCTCACACAAATAAAGAAAAGATATTATGTGGACACGTGTCCGGAAACGCTTAATTTCCATGTTAGAGTTCATTTTAGTTTCGTCACTATGTACTGTACTTCCTCGATTCACCGCCAGTTGGCCCAATTGAAGGAAGGTAATGTTGACTTCGGTGCTTGTCGTGACATGCGACTCATTGCTGTACAGTACTAGCATCAAGCACATCAGTACGTAGCATCAACAGGTTAGTGTTCATCACGAACGTGGTTTTGCAGTCAGTGCAATGCGGAGTTGGCAGATGCCCATTTGATGTATGGATTAGCACGAAGCAATAGCCGTGGCGCGGTACGTTTGTATTGAGACAGATTTCCGGAGCGAAGGTGTCCAGACAGGAAGACGTTCGAAGCAATTGATCGGCGTCTTAGGGAGCACGGAACATTCCAGCCTATGACTCGCGACTGGGGAAGGCCTAGAACGACGAGGACACCTGCAATGGACGAGGCAATTCTTCGTGCAGTTGACGTTAACCCTAATGTCAGCGTTAGAGAAGTTGCTGCTGTACAAGGTAACGTTGACCACGTCACTGTATGGAGAGTGCTACGGGAGAACCAGTTGTTTCCGTACCACGTACAGCGTGTGCAGGCACTATCAGCAGCTGATTGGCCTCCACGGGTACACTTCTGCGAATGGTTCATCCGACATTGTGTCAATCCTCATTTCAGTGCAAATGTTCTCTTTACGGATGAGGCTTCATTCCAACGTGATCAAATTGTATGTGTGTGTGTGTTTGAGGTTTACGGGCGCTAAACAGCGAGGTCATCAGCGCCCATCAAATTGTAAATTTTCACAATAAACATGTGTGGGCTGACGAGAATCCGCACGCAATTGTGCAATCACGTCATCAACACAGATTTTCTGTGAACGTTTGGGCAGGCATTGTTGGTGATGTCTTGATTGGGCCCCATGTTCTTCCACCTACGCTCAATGGAGCACGTTATCATGATTTCATACGGGATACTCTACCTGTGCTGCTAGAACATGTGCCTTAACAAGTACGACACAACATGTGGTTCATGCACGATGGAGCTCCTGCACATTTCAGTCGAAGTGTTCGTACGCTTCTCAATAGCAGATTCGGTGACGATGGATTGGTAGAGGCGGACCAATTCCACGGCCTCCACGCTCTCCTGACCTTAACCTTCTTGACTTTCACTTATGGGGGCATTTGAAAGCTCTTGTCTACGCAACCCCGGTACCAAATGTAGAGATTCTTCGTGCTCGTATTGTGGACGGCTGTGATACAATACGCCACTTTCCAGGCCTGCATCAGCGCATCAGGGATTCCATGCGACGGAGGGTGGATGCATGTATCCTCGCTAACGGAGGACATTTTGAACATTTCCTGTAACAAAGTGTTTGAAGTCACGCTGGTACGTTCTGTTGCTGTATGTTTCCATTCCATGATTAATGTGATTTCAAGTAATAAAATGAGCCCTAACATGGAAAGTAAGCGTTTCCGGACACATGTCCACATAACATATTTTCTTTCTTTGTGTGTGAGGAATGTTTCCTGAAAGTTTGGCCGTACCTTTTTGTAACACCCTGTATACACACGGGGTGACAATTATCGATCTGTATGAAATAAAATCATCGTAACTTATCAACTGTTCGCGTTAAAACGTGCAAGCTACACGGTTGGCTGCGGAGCATGATGGGAATTAGTATGCATTGTATGGTTTGGTTTAGCGACGAAACTCCCTTTCATTTGGATAGGTTCGTCATTACAAAACTGGCGCATTTGGGGGACAAAATCCGCATCTCGCGATCGAGAAGTCTCCTCACCCTCTACAGGTGACTGTGTGGTGTGCATTTACCAGCCACGGAATAATCGGTGAGATATTCCTTGATGGCACGGTGATTACCGAATGGTACATGAAGGTTTTCGAAGATGGTTTCATCCCCGTTAACCAAAGTGACCCTGATTTCAGCAAGATGGGTTCATGCAAGACGGACCTCGACCCCATCGAAGCAGGAGAGTGTTTGGTGACCTGGAGGAGCACTTTGGAGACGGGATTCTGGCTCTGGGGTACCCAGAGACCACTGGCGTGGAGCTCGATTGCCCGCCATATTTTCCAGATCTGAACGCATGCGACTCCTTTTCGTGGTACTATAATGATGACATAGTGTCCAGAAATAACCCCGAAATCATTGCTGAGCTGGAGACAGCCATTCAGTAGATTATCGACAGCATCAACGTTCTGACACCTCAGCGAATCTTACAGAATTTCGCTATTCGTCTGCGCCACTTCATCGCCAATCATGGCAGGCATATCGAACATCTCATAACCTAAACCTCAATATCTGTAGTGACATTTACATGTTGAATAAAGTGTGTGCGCGCGCGATAGTTTGTAATTATATTACGTTTTCTTTCATATAGTTCAATATTTGAAAACCTATGTTTCAACATTCAAATCTACTGTTGGTAATTGATGCTGAAACTACAGCAAACAGAGAAATATATTACTTTTATTGTTTGATATTAGATGTAGAATAAATTAGTATCTGAGTTCTGTGTCCATGAACCTAATCTGTTCCTCGCTCCCGTATATACTAAAGAATCATGAAGTCTGCAAGGGAAGTTACAATAGGTTTAGATGCTGAAAATTTATGTTGTTGTTCTTTTAAATATCTAAACGCAAATACATCTGTAAATGGAAAGAGTGAACAAGTTATTAGAAATAAGGTTGGACAAGGCATATTTGTTATTCGATAATTAAACTCATTCTCTTGGAGTAACAACGTAGCAAACTAGATTAAAAATTTTATGTACAAAACAGTAGCGGACAGCGTATCAATATGCGTCAGAAGATTGGTAAATAAGAAAGAGAGAAAAAGATCAGCTGTTAGTCATGAGTGTGGACTATACCAAACACGGAGATTTAAGTACATCAGAAATGGAGACATCAGAAAAATTATGGAGGTGCAAGGGAATACGATGAATGCTACTGAGAAGAGAGGGAAACCTGACATGAGGTCGACTGTCTAGAAAAGGCTGACGTCTGTCAAACAAGATGTGGCCTCCAGGATTCTTCAAGAAGGAGATTGGAAAGACCATTAACTATGGAGATTAAGAAGCGAGAAACGACATTAACTGCAAACACCTCGCAAGTTATGTATTAGAAACTTTAATCGGGACTTAAGGAGGAGAAGCAGTAGTATACAGTTTGTGATCACCAGACATTCTGTTGTCAATCAGTACTAAATCCCAAACCTTTCCAAAGTATAGCAGTATGATGTGGCATGGTTTGTGCAAGTAATGTTGTTATGGATGACTATATTCAACAAAGAAAGATAATAAGAACTTACTTTTTCTTCTCTTACATAGATTCAACGCAGTTGCCTACTGTTCCCATCGATGACCGACGCCTTCACTCCATGTGAGATGTATCACATGAAGGCAGCCAGAAGCTCATCAGTGGAATAGCAACCTTGTTGGTCCTGCACGAGAGAACCAGTTATCTTTGATATCTGATGCCTAATGCCCTCCTCATACGCTGCAGTTTGGTCATGTACTCACCAAGAGTGTTTTCTGAAAGTATGCCATCGTTATGGCGAGTCGTGTTTATTTCCCCTCATATATGTAATTTCTATGTGTCTCTGATGTGTTCATTTCTCAAGTGCCTTCGAGTGTGCAAACGTATGCATCCCTGTAGCCAGTCGAGAAACAGGTCAGCAGAGCATCCACTCCGTACAGACACACAATGATGCAATGTGACTTTCCCCAGATTTAGCTCGAGGGCCCAAATGTAATAATATTTCTCTTTGAGGCATTAAGTATATTTGCCACCGGCAACTATGGGGTTTCTGGCTCATAGTTTATAAGTTTAGGACTGTCATTGTGATGTAAAATGGTTGGGTTGGCTATATGCAGGAAAAGGCGTGTGGTGACGACAGGGACCAGATGGAAGTTCACATTCTCAAATACACACACACACACACACACACACACACACACACACACACAGTCACACCCCAATATCTTACTGCCATAAAAAACTGAAACAGCTAATGAGTACATGCCCCGAAGCCACCACCTTTGTCTCGTAATCCTTTTTTTTTTTTTTTTACCCTAGGGCTATCATCTTTGTTTCCATAGTTTGATCTCTGTGCCTCGTAACTGCCATTATGTCGCCTTAGTTCGATCTCTATACCTCTAAACCACGGTGTTTCACCTAACAGTTTGGTCTCTGTAGCCCAGAGCTACTAGCTCTGCCAGTTCGATCTCTGTGTCCCAGAGATACTATCTTCGAATGATAGTTCGATCTCCCTATCTGGGGCCATCATCTTGATATGAGATTTCGATCTCTGTACAGTATAGCTACCATCTTGCCGTGCTAGTTCTATCTCTATGCTCCAAAGATGTTGCAAGAGTAGTTCTACCTCAGAATGTCATGGCCCCCAAAGATATCAGATGTAGTATATATAAATGTAAAAAAAGTTGCATAGTTCGTTTACTTTCATTGTATTATGTCGTATAGGATCATATTCTGGGATAACTGAGCAAAAGTTTTTAGCGTGCAAAAGCGTGTAATAAGATTCATTTGTGGCGCAAATTCAAGAACATAATGTAGAAACCTTTTCAAGGAACTTTGTATTCTAACCACTGATTCTCAGTATATCTATTCCTTAATTAAATTTGTTGTGAGTAATGAGTCTCTATTTATAGCCAATAACTCAATAGGTAGTATCAATACCAGAATGGGAACCAATCTACATAAAGACCTAAAATCACTTACCATAGTCCAAATAGGCGTCCAATATTCAGGAACATACATTTGCAATAAATTGACAGCAACCGTTGAAAACTTGGTTTTAGATAAAGCACAACTTAAACAGAGTTTGAAAGACTTTTTGATAGGCAACTCCTTCTACTCTAAAGGTGTAGATCGTTAACAGGGACTGTTAGACCAGCTTACGTAAAAATGTTTGTTAGATTTCAGTGTTGACAGCACTTAGTCAACAACAGTCAAGATTATATATTTTGTGTGTAACAGATTTATTAAAAGTTTATAACTATGTTTCAATCTGAAAGGGCATCAATACTGTAAATATTAGCGGTTCCACTTCACTGTGATGTATTCACATGTATTGACAATATCCTGACAAATGATCTGTGACTATTATATTCAAATGCTTTCTATTTTTTAATCTACATTTTCCACGTTGTTCAACACCCACGAGAAGCATCTCACTTTTTGGTCTATGTAATGAAAACTGAATCTAATCCAGTCTAATCCAATCTAATCTGATTGTATTGGCAGTTCAATCTTTGACCCTGCTGCTCCACCATCTTCGTTCTCTTAGTTCAAATAACATAACCAATGAATTTACTGCATGTGAATAAGTGAATGACTGTTGTCTAGCTTTTGAACTTAACGCAGGCTCTCGCCCTCCACATTGCTGTGCTCCCTTTAGTACCTAGAATGAAACATTTGTCATTTTTTGATGATAGTGCTAATTTACTCGTACATTGCTTTGGACGAAATTAGACAATGAATAGTCGATTTACCTTCATCATTTAGCACCTATTCTAAGTGCTAAATGGCACAGCAACGCTCTTGGACTTGTTTCAAGGTCGCTTCTAACTCACCTTAGAGTGGATAAAAGCAATACACTACCCACCAGTTACCAATGACTAGGGGGTTGTGTATGCAGTTATCGAAGCCTGCCTCCTTGGTACTGCAACCCGCACAGTGCTGAACACTGTGCTGCGTCTTATTTGTAACACCCTGTACAACGCTCACCTGCCTGAGTCTGATCGTCAGGTCACAGCATATTCGGCAATCAGAGCCTGCGTCACCGGCACTGGAACCTGCTCAACGCCGGGCACTGCGTGCTTGCACTGCATATGCGGCGGCGATCTGGTGCCTGCCACTTTGGTTGATTTTCTGTTCATGATGTAGCTGTTGTGATCAGTATGTACCTAAAGATACGTGTGTTAACACTGCAGGCAGCGCAAACAGATCGTAGTTTCATCTTGTGCTTTAAAGTTTGAGAGGTGGCAGAAGCCCCCTCCCATATTTCTATCTTACTCTGAGTAATTCGATTTTCCTAATTGCATGCGGTGAAAAGTTGCTGTTCCTTCACACGCGGACTTCCCACGCAGCGTCTCTCGTCACCCGAGTGGTCCGGTGACAGGCGGGCTCTGCTGATCTTGAAAGGGTTAAGCCGACGGGTGTGAGGGAGTCGAGTGAATGCTTTCCAGACGCTGACATTGTCATAAGAGTGGCAGAGATACGCCCGCAGGGGCCTGAAGGAGCGGCTGGGCTAGAGGTTCCGTTACTTCGCAGAAACTAAGTGAAAACACTTTCTGGCGGGCTACCAGCAAGGCGTGGGAATGACTTGTGTCCCCTGGCAGTCTTGGCGGGCAAATTCCCGAGTTTTCTGCAAAATCGTAACTGTGATTGGCTTGCTCAGGGCATAGCTCCGTGACGTAGCAAAATCGGCGCAGAAATTGGCGCCAAGAATCTCCATTGGTGGAATGGTAGTGCTTCGGGAATAGAGTGGAATTTTCCGCCGGTTTTCGAGTTTCTGATTGGAGCGTTTAACCACGGCCACTGTCGTGGGGGCGGGAATGTTCTGTGCTCAGTTTGTATGGGTGCTCTGGTGGTAGTCGCCTCTCGCCTTTTGGTCGGGGTAGGTTACAAGACTGAGCTCTCGCTGCTCTGGACAGCCAGCCTTCCGTTGGCTGTCTAATATACTCTTATTTAATTGTAACTGTTTGACGAAGTTGCTGAAGTTTCGACATCAACGTAACTATCTGAGTACAGTTGGCAATTGAGCGTTCTGCCTACAAGCCGCCTATGTTGCCTGTCTTGAGCAGTTTTGGCTAAAGTTGACTGTATCAGAGTTACTGTGTGACTTCGCTTGTTAAAATCAATCACTGTACCGTCAGTGATTGTGTGGTGAGCCTTCTTCGTCTCCCTCAGAGACGCATTTGTATTGCTAGGAAGTCTTTAGTCTGGAACAACCAGGCCAGGATAATTTGTTTCGAGCTATACTCGCGACATTATCATCACCACGACGGGACGTCGAAGCAAACAGCCATCGCCTCCGGTACGCCAGATCGTGTCCTTGCAGCACCGGCAAAGCAGGCGATTTTTCTAGCTGATAATCAGAGCTCAGCAGAGCGCGCCTGTTTATCTTTTCTAACTTTGTTCTGTCTTGGGTGTTCATTGTCTGAGTTCTCACTAATGTAGCAGGAATTAATGTTGGGTTGGCTGCATGTCTCTCTTAAGACTTGAGTTGCAAGGAATTGGCTCCACATACCACTTCATCACAAATGTCACAATCTAGTTTAGGGACAACTTCACCTTCACAGCATTTATTTGAGTATCCAATTTGAGCCAATTTGATGTATTGTAAATGTTTCATGTGTTTTTGTTTATTATTTTGAGTTATAATAAATCATATTGTTATGTTGGACAGAACTTTCATTCTGTTAATCGGTAGAGCAACCCTATCATTTCTCACTACGTTAATGAAACTTTCCTTTATTTAACTTAGTTATCAAATGAAATTATTGCAGGTGCCAAACTCTTTTCTACTCCACTTGCAGGGTAAATTACAGTCAGTTCGCGTTTCTTTTTAATCCATGTGCAACAGCAAAAGTCGGAGTTAGAATAGGGGGGGGGGGGGGCTTAGAGCATCATTTATACATGTAGATTCTAGAAGAACTTAGTGTTAAATACACTGCTAGCCCCGGCACCTCGCAAGTTTTGCAAGGGAAAAAGATTTGAACGTACAGTTAATTTTGCTCCGAAATCAATAACCTATTTTTGTTATGCCATATTTGAAACCATCTGTGACCGAAATGTAAGCACTTTATTTACTTATTATAGTCTACAGTTTTCTGATATTCCAAGTATAATGTGCTATAGTTTGATGATAGCCTTGTCCAAAATGTTGGCACTTCTGTTCTGGCAAAAGATGTTAAGGAACGAATTTTCTGCACCCCTACGCTCATTACAAGTTTTGCACTAATGGCTCAGCTCACCAAGGACAATTTTCGGGGGAACAAGAAAATGCATTAATTCTACACTTCAAAGCTATAATTCATGTCACTGACTGGCTCTACAGGTTGTTCGTGGTTGCCATTCTAAAGAAGGGTGCAACAGCTATTGATCGGATGGGAGCCAGGGCTCTCTAACGAGCTTACAGACTGTATCTCCGTTCCTTTTCAGAATCAGCTAGTAAATAATACCAACAGATAACTCTGAGATAAAATCTACGGCATGTTTAGCCACTGACGTCACATTTTCTGACTCTTAAGCTCAAAAAACCATAGTAAAAAAGACAGGTTTGGAGAGATTTCTAATACTGCTTGACATGAATTACATATTCTCGTAATACGTGCATCGTGATTGTTCATTTATGGCAGCTTCTGGGTGCTATGTTTTTAATCACCTTATGGACTATATACATGAGCGTATATGACATATATGGTGTCATTTATCAATCTTAACCGGTGCTATGGGGTAGCCTTGTGAGGAACTAAAACGTGGACAATAAGCAGTTCAAACAAGAAGGGAACAGAATCTTTTTAAATGTGAGACTCCAGAAGCATGCTGAAGATTGTATGCATAGATCGAGTAACTAATGAGGTGGGAAAAAATTTATGGCGCAACTGAATTAAAACAAGGGATCAGATGATAACACACGTCCTAAAGCATCAAGGAATCCTCGTCTTGGTAACTGAAGGAAGTGCGAGGGATAAAATTTGTAGAAGCAGACAGAGGGATGAATACAGTTAGCATGTTCAAATGGGCGTAGGACGCAGTAGTTGTTCGGGGATGAAAAGACTTAACAGGACATAGTATCGGGGAGAGTTGCATCAAACACTGGGACAAAAGATCATAACAAGAACTGGTGTACCACCCTACGCTGTCTCTTGGTATTATCGTGAGGGAGTATTCTTTGAGCTGCAGAAAATGATGGAAGATAGAGTTATCGAGCGCGACTGCTACGGTCGCAGGTTCGAATCCTGCCTCGGGCATGGATGTGTGTGATGTCCTTAGGTTAGTTAGGTTTAAGTAGTTCTAAGTTCTAGGGGACTGATGACCACAGATGTTAAGTCCCATAGTGCTCAGAGCCATTTGAACGATTTTTTTGACTTATCGAAGTGGCCAAGTCATGACGGTAGCACACGGTTGGTGATCGACTTCCGGCATATAGGTACTATTATAGTTTCAGAGACGGGCCGAACAGAGAGACTTGAGAACTTAGTACAGAAGTTCCATGGGGTTACAGTATTCTCTTCGCTTGCCGCTGCGGCCGAGCGGTTCTAGGCGCTTCAGTCCGGAACCACGCTGCTGTTACGGTCGCAGGTTCGAATCCTGCCTCGGGCATGGATGTGCGTGATGTCCTTAGCTCAGTTAGGTTTAATTAGTTCTAAGTCTAGGGACTGATGATCTCAGATGTTAAGTGCCATAGTGCTTATAGCCATTTGAACAATTTTTTTTTAAACTGGTGCTAGACGCTTTTGTTGCTATCCTACTATTAACATTTTTACCATGTTCCGTGTGAGAAGAGTTTTTCAGGTTTTCTTCAATACTGTGAAGTGGATCTCCGAAGGAATCAAAGCCGCCTGGAGACAGAAGAAAATGTTACCTAGAAACAATGCGTCTTCAGGTAATCAGGTGAATTATTGCACAGTAGATGCACTAGTTGAAGCTGATAAGAACATTTCGCGCCTCAACATGACATATAGTACGGTAGCTATTGCCAAAGTAAACATTACTCAAAATTAGACAGGAGGTAGGTACATCATAGATAAATTCATGTTACTTTCGGTGTGAGAAAAAATTCCATGGCAAAACAGCAACAAACCTTGCTGACTGATTGGAGGAGTGAAGTGTGTTGACTGGCCACTCAACGTAGGAAGACAGAAAATTTTGCAGAAGACTAGGGAAGCGTCGCATTTTTTGTGTGGGACAGTGGAAGAGGCCGCGCAGCAGCAGCACAAAACGAGCTCTTCAGAGTTACTGGCTGTGTTTGAGAAGCAGTGGCGCCGCAGCGTAAGACGCACTCGTTTGCTAGAAACTGCTTTGCAGCCTCCCTCGAGGGCCTCCCCGGAGAGCACAATCGTGGAGTGTCGGGGGGCGCGCGACGCCTCCTGTGTGCCTGCTTGCGCCGATCCTTTTAAGCGCGATCCATTTCCGACGGCCGAGAAGGAGCTCTTGGGAGCATTAAGGGACTTACCGCACCAATTAATTGAAGTCGTTGGCGAAAGCAAGGGGCTTATGCCGGTAAATGGCCTACTGCGACGACGGGAACTGAGCTGACGGCTCGCTACGGTACAGTACCGTTAACAGGCCGACCCGTGGGATCGCGCATTTTGACGTTGTCTGGAGTGCTATGTTTTTAGTCACCTTATGGACTACGTAATCGGCTTCAATTGGGGTCTCCGCAGTCAACAGACATTTAGCACGACTCTTCCATCTCTGCTTTCGCAATTCACACTGAAAGAAATCGCTCCCTCTCCTTAGGCACAGTGCAAAGACACCATGATGGCTGACGTGGTCATTTAGCGCAGGAACAACGGTATTATGTCCAGCTCTGTTGCTGTTATAGGGAACGTTTCCAGTTTGTTTTTGATATACAAAGACTGTCACCAAGCTCGGATACGGCATTGCGGTATGTCAATAGAATAGCAGCCGAAAAAGGAAGACGACATAGGTATAGCTGAGAGTTTTAAATTCTCCGTTGCGTGAATAACGTAAATGCATTAGAATATAAGTCTTACTGTGCCGTGACTTTCAGTTTCAAGCGCAGAACATTAGAATGTAACTGCCTCCCTACACAGAGGTGAAAAAATCATGAAATACCTCCTAATATCGTGTCGGACCTCCTTTTACCCGGCGTAATGCGGCATTTCGAAGTAACGTGGACTAACAAGTCGTTGGAAGTCGACTTCAGAAAGTAATGAGCACATGCTGTCTCTACAGCGGAAGTTTTGCCGGTGCAATATTATGTGCACGAACTGGCCTTTCGGTTTCGGCGGGCAAATTTTCGATGGGATTCATTTCTGGCGATCAGGGTGGTCAAACTGGACGCTCGAATTGTCCAGAATGTTCTTCAAACCAATCGCGGACGATAGCAGCGCGGTGGCATGGCGCGTTGTCATCGATATAAACGTCTTTGTTCGTTGGGAACATGAAGTCCGTAAGAGGATGCAAATGTTGTCCAAGTACAGCCACAGGACGCAGTCCATTCAATATAAATACAGCCCAGACGGTTATGGAGCCACCAACAGCTTGCACAGTGTATTGTTGAAAACTTGGGTCCATAGCTTCGTGGGGTCTGCGCAACTCTACGGAAGCGCCACCGCTTTCGGTGGCCTGAAGTGAATGCCATCGGCCACCGCGTTGTCCGTGGTGAGAGGTAATACCTGAAATTTGGTATTCTCGCCACAATCTTCACACTTTGTCGTGGAATACTGGATTCCCCTACGATTTCTGAAACGGAATGTCACATGCGTCTAGCTCCAACTAACACTTCGCGCTCAAAGTCTGCTAGTTCCCGTCGTGTGGCCATAACCATGTATGTAACCTTTTCATCTGACTCAGCTGAGTACAAATGAAAGCTCCGCCAATGCACAGCCCTTTTGTGCCTAGTGTATGCGATATTTCCGCCATCTGTATGTGTGCATATCTCTATCCCATGACTTTTCTCACTTTGGTGTGTGTTTAAATCGAACATAAGATTGTCCACGCGTGGGTGAAAAGAGAATTTCAAAAGACAGATTTTGTTAAGAACAAAATTGTTTAGCATCTATTCACGCATTGTGAATAACTTTTGCCTGTGCCTTGAGCTAACTGAGGACGAAGGCATCATCAGCACTACTACCCATTTCACAACGACTGACCCCTCATTTTGAACTCATATGCTGGTTACACGGCATAGTGATCATCGATGTGTTGTACCTTCCTGTTATCATGGAAATATCTTCTTTAATTTCTTGTATGGATAGTACGTTTGAGTTGAAAAATGGGGTTGATACGAGGTGTGCAAACCTTAAGGACAAAACCGTCTTTCACATGATGTGTCTGCCAAGCAACACATTTTTCTATGAAACTTGGACCGTGAACAGAAAAAAAGCTGTTACAGTTCAGTGCAGAAGTTACTTTTAAGAAAAAATCTATGATATGAACAGAAATGATACTCTTGTTCAAAGACAAAATTTACATAGAACTCGCGGCGATTTGTAATGGTCTCCTGGACATTAGAAAAGGTGGGTGAGTGGCCGCTTCGGACGGCAGTGCATGCTCTACAGAACACTCCCATGCTCACCACAGTGTTGGTAAGGAGTTCTTACGGTCGAGCGTTACGCTCTTCCCGTAGTGCTGGGTTGGAGTTGGTGCAGTACATCTTCCTAATGCATCCCACACGCACTTTATGCGATTTAAATCCGGGGAGCACGCAAGGCACTTCTTTCGCCGAGTAACCTCTCATTCTAAGAGTTCCTCCACCTGCGCTGCTGGCAGCGATCGCGCATTATCATACATAAAATGTAAGTGAGAGCCTAATGCACACCTGAAAAGGCACAAGTGAGGAAAGAGTACAGTGTCACATAATGTCGACCGGTGAGTGTACCGAGTTCGAAGATTTGAAGATCATTAAACCCATGCAACATTATGCCTCCCCACACCATAGCAGTTGGATCTTCAAAACGCTCATGTCCAATAATGTTCCTGGGGCCATTACATGTTGTCACCTATTGCCTTATGAGGGTACGTCCGGAATCACTACTCAGACTGAGTCTGCTCTCATCCGAAAAGAGCATAAGACCCCACTCCTCGTTGGTCCAGTGCTGCCGATGTGCAGGTGTCAACGGAACAAGACACACTGGTCGTCATGCAAAGAATCCACACCGATGCAGTCGCCGTGCTCCCTGAGAGCGAGTGTCGTGCACTCTTGATAAATGTGGTTACAATTTGACGCGCGTTTGATCAGGGTTCATTCTTGACTGCTATATAGATCAGCGGTCACCTGCTGATGTAATTGACCGTGGTCGACCACCCTCTCTCCTTCGGGCAATAAACCATGAGGTTCGGAACAACGCTGTATGCAGTACAAAGCTTCTTGCCTACACTCGTCACACATCGTCGTTCCTCCGGTTACTGTCCCCCGTGTGGCGCTCTTCGGATATCGTCTCCGGGCCATGCTGTAACGAAGAATACCATCAGAGCACACTGTAATCGTTCCCTGATTGATATACACTGACTTTTTCCGTACCTTCAACTGCCTCATGTTGCGAATCAAGCCCCACTTGTCACTATAGTCACACTGATCTCCTGCCATGCGTTGCCCAACTTTCTGTGGTGACAGGGACACCTCTGGCAACATGCTACCGAACTTTCATGCATTGCTACCGAGTACTTAATGTTTTATTTTACTTTGTCTACTTCGTCCTTAAGTTTTGCTGAGAAGCGTATTTATGTGAAAGCGTGTTTTTTCGAACATTTTTGGCGAATACCTACTTTGATGAGTCGTAAATGCCAAAACGTAATTATCAGAAAAAAATTTATTCTGCAGAGTTGGAGAATAGGCTTTTTTCATAATTGCAGGCGGATTTCCATTGTTTTCTGACTAGTCGTTAAGTTGTTGTATTTTCAAACAAAAGATGCTGAGAGATTATCGTTGCAGCTATTGCAACGGAGAAAGCACGTATGTAAAGTTTGAATTTTTCTTTTCGTTATAAATTAAGTTACTATTAGTGAATCCTCCATGTTTGTCAATGAAGAGTCTGTAAATGAAATGCTTCAATAGTTGTTCTCTATGCGATGCTGTGATGGAGCTTATTTGTCATAGGCGACTAGCACTTATGCCTCAGTGAAAAATGGCAACGTCGTATTCACATCCTAATAAAGCACTGCAGCGTTCAGTTGTTGCGAATAGAGGGCAATAAAATGGAAAATTGCATGTGGACACTCGATACACGAGCAGCTCTCAATACATGGACAATGATATGTATATTTTAAAAGCAAAAGAAAAATCTATTAGTCAGTAAAATTCTTTTGGGTTTGAAGCCGCATTGTCATGTGTAAAATTCCGACGTTTCGGCGACTGTTGCAAGGTGCCTTCGTCAGGGTGTATTGCTAACTGCAGTTAGCAATACAACCTGAGGAAGGCGCCTTGCAACAGTCGCCGAAACGTCGGAATTTTACAGATGACAATGCGGCCTCAAACCCAGAAGAATCTTACTGACTATGACAACAGCCGCGGAAGCCTACGTTTACAAAAATCTATTACTTCAAATGAATTTTGCTGGAAAGAATAATGAATGAAGTAAAATCTACCTTAATCGCTTTCGCTGCTGGCTTCGTCGAAGCTGCTATTGCAGTCGCCATGTTCTGTTAGTCATACTGTGTAATCATAAGATGAGCTGAAAAGCAGTGGTCAGTCACTGTGAAACGGATAGCAGTTCGTCCCACTAATATTTCGTAGCGTTCACTGTGACGCTTTGAGGAGGCCTTTCGTTTGAACAACGTTGCTGATATCCTGTAACGCAAATAATATTTATGACGTTTCTCTCTTTCTATTTTTTCAGTGCAGAATGGTATGGACGTGGGATGAGCTTCACGGCCGGGTCAGATGGGACCGGGGGTAGAGATGGAGGGGGGGGGGGGGGGTGACAGACGAATGTGAGTGTCCCTCCCCAACAGTTTTTGAAAAGCTTTTTCAGTTTTCACAGTCTTAACTGACAAAAAATAATACCGTTGAACGAATATATCCAAGATTAACTAATTACACGTACAAAAACTCGCTCTGCAGCAAGAATGAATGGTTTGCAGGATATACTAATGTGTCAGTAAATCAAATCCACTTATATTGTTCATAAAAAAGACAATATTCCACGTTTTAATAATTTGTGTTGGTACGACAGCAAGTGATGACGTAGCGCGATAGCTAAGCACGAATTTATATGAGTGGTTGAGAATAATGCTTACAGCAAATATTGGTATTTATTTACGGAAATATGCTTTTGATATTGTCTTGACAATGGTATACTTAAGTTGACTTTGGCGAGTCTCCCACTCTGATTATCAAACCGGTTTTTTGCAGTTTTGTGTTTTCTACGAACAGATTACGTCTGTTTCATGTTCTCGCTCAGGATTTATAAATAATAAAAGTAATTTTCGTGTGAACGGTTCTGAGGCTCAACGATGCTTTTGAATTCAAAATTACGACGCAATTTTCGTATTTAAAATTTGGCCATTTACTGTTTGGAATAGAGCTAACAAAAACTAGGAAGCATTTCAGTGTCTGTGTCTCCTAAGTGTTCGGATGAGTTACAAAAGATGATTTAATTAATGGAAATGGAAATTCCATGTGGCTAGAGCCTCCCGTCGGGTAGACCGTTCGCCTGGTGCAAGTCTTTCGAGTTGACGCGTTTTGATGGGGATGAAATGATGAGATAAGGACAACACAACACCGAGTCCCTGAGCGAAGAAAGTCTCCGACGCAGCCGGAATCGAACCCCGGGACGTTATGTATGACATTCCGTCGCGCTGACCACTCAGCTAGCAGGGGCGGACATTTAATTAATAATTTAACAATATTGCATAATTTGTACTCTTCGTCTTTTGTTTAGTTATGGAAATTAACATGGACTATTTCTATGATACTAGTGCTCAGAGGTTTGTTTACATGTGACATGCATTTTGTCTGTTACCATAACCTATGTTTCCTTGACAGCTGTGTGGTTGTAGATTTGGTTGTAAGTCTACATTGCAGATAATTTTCAATAAGCTGTAAAATCCTACCAATATATCTTGTCTATAGAACTTATAGTCTTTCTACAAATGTTATCTATCGAAATATTGTATGTACGTGTCCAAGCGGTTCTAGACGCTCCGGTCTGTAACCGCGCGACCGCTACGGTCGCAGGTTCGAATCCTGCCTCGGACATGGATGTGTGTGATGTCCTTAGGTTACTTAGGTTTAAGTAGTTCTAAGTTCTAGGGGACTGAAGACCTCAGAAGCTAAGTCCCATAGTGCTCAGAGCCATTTGAACCATTTTATGAACAGTATGAACATATTGTAAAGGTGAACTAGAAAGTTTTACTTTTTTCTACCGATACCATCTCCATAATGTTGCAAACTGGGTAGTTCATGTGAAGAGAAATGTGGCGAAGAATAATCCGTAGACCCTTGGCTCTCTGACGATTCAACAAGGACCCTCGCTTTTACAATGGCTCTCGGATGATATACTCTGACCCTCAGAGTACGCACGTAGGTTAATGGGCATACTGCTGATCCGACTACCTCAGTTACCATTTGTGTACTTCCAAAGACAAATAGTATATGCGCAAAGCCGGGTGACAGTCAGGTATATCTTTGGTGGCCCTACAATTTGTTATGCAATGGCTAGGGATAAATATGTGTATGTACGTAGTCTTTTTTTCGTGTTCTTCAGCTCTTGTAATTTTGTTTTTGTACCTACCCTTCGTCTCTTCATGTTGTTCTACTCTTGTTTCGTTACCGTTGTGGTTAAAATTAGGAAATGGTCAGTCACAGAATTGCAGGTTTGTTTGCTGAGAGATCAGATCATTTTTGGAACGCAAGCCATCGTATACGGCTGTGGTGTCTTAGGAGTTGGTGCTAGCTCACAATAGAGGTACAGGTAGTGATTGTGATGTTACTTTCTGTCCAGCTGATGATCTCTTAGAAGAAGACGTAATACGTTCCGCTTACTGACTGTGCTTGTTAGTGTAAATATTTCCTGCCCCGGTACTTAGGTACCGGTGTTGAGAAGGATTTTAGCTGTAGTTTCCATTCGCTTTGGTGGCGTCTCAACGAGCCCGGAGTGTATCAGCCCGCCGAAGTTGCCTGATGTTAGCTGGCATGTGTCGGACAGACGCGCCGCTTGTAATCCTCGGGGAATCAGCCAGTGTTACCGTGCCACCTGTCGAGCTGAGAGGCCGGTCTGCAGAGTGCTCCGGTCTACACGTTCGCCGTCAGTGGTCGCCTGGTCGCCATTCACCCTCAGTGCTGGGCATGCTGCACCCCACTCCCACAGTCCCGTCCTGTCCCCGTATGTACGCGTGTCCCGATGATGAACCACGTGCCTGTCCCGTCCAAGACCACCAAAATCCACGATCTGGACTCACTAAAATATAAGATTTTAGAGATCGAAACACTTACAAAAACTAATACAATGACATTCACATACAGAATGAAATAAAATGTTATCCCCTTCCATCACAACAACTCAGTTTCTTGCAGTTCTACCAGTCAGAGTCTATAAATAAGTGTACTAACGTTTGTATGGTGAAATGAAATATTTTCTCACTGTGAAGTTAAATAAATGTTGGTTGTAAGCTAATTGTAAGTAAACACCCTGGCATAGTCAGGGTGATGCGATATCGGCAGAGAGTATAGTTAACTGGCAGTTGCATTACCGCTGGGCGCGCAATCGCACCAGCAATTGAGTAGAGTGCAGAGCAGAACGTAGGAGAGGAGAGAGAGAGAGAGAGAGAGAGAGAGAGAGAGAGAGAGAGAAGTCGATTGGAATCGTGCTGCGACTCTTGTGTTTAGAAATGGTCGTATTGCAGCGGTGCCTAAATATGTAATGATTTAGCGAATATTTGGTGAGGAGGCGAAATATGCGGCATTAAGTGGGCACAGTGTAATTACTGCAAGAAGATGTTAAGTAATACGAAGAGTACCGTGGGAGCAATTGCATCTGTTACGGAGCTACAAGAAGAAGAGGCTGTGCCACACACTGCCAACGATCAGTGCCTTACACTGCGCCGGTGTGACATCTCAATCTGAAGTATGATCCAACTATTACTTGGCCAGACTTGTATACGGCCAGCTAGTGTCTAGTTCATTTGCGTGTTTGAATAATACCGAGTTATTCCAAGTGTTGACTATTAATTTTAGCTAAGGCAAACTATATAACGTAAGTAGGATCCACTCTAACCATTATTCATGATCCGAGATGGAGCTAATAATTGAGAAACTATTACTGTGTTTTTATTAAAGAAATAATAGTATTTAAATTCAGTAATTCGCAAAACAATAATTAACGCAAGTGTTTCAGTCTAGTAAACAGCAGTTTGAAAAACAATGCTTAACAAAGTAAAATTCAATAAAAGATATTTTTTGTTCTACTTTTCCATGGATAAATAAGTTTTTATTTTTATGCAACTGCGATCAGTCCAAAATGTGCTAACATCTTGAGCCAATAACAGTTGAAATTGTATAAAGTAATTAGCAGAAATCATTAATGAATAGCACTAAAAGTTGAAGTTACAAGAAACCAATGAATCCGTAAAATCACATCACGAAATTTGCTATCTTTTACAGTCGAAATTTTGACTTTGCTAATTACGTAAGTGTAACTCACAGGAAAGTGATTACTCAATTACGCCTTATCATCACGATAGTTTTCAAGCTAGATGACAGCATTCAGTAATGAACAAACATGTATACCTTTCTGAGTAAAACTAAAGCGATTAAGCAATAAATTGAGTAACGTCAAGAATTTTTGCACTTACGTAACTGTTTACTAGTGATAGGATTTTGTCTTTCTTTGATTATCACTAACTGATTTCCATGAGCTGCTACTTAACTGAAAGGTATCTGATCACTGTGGCATACCATTTCAAATCACCAGAACAATATTCACCAGTTTTGCACTGTTTTCGCCTTGTAACAAAACCAAGCATTCTCACGTAAGTTTATCACCTTTAATAGGCAGTGATTATAATAACAGTAATATTGCTCACTTAATGAGCTGACGAGTGTTAATTTTATTCAGTTCACTAATTAAACTTATAACATGTTCTAAATTTAATTAACTATGTAATTCCACCCGCCAAATTTTATATTCATTTCACCTTAAACGAGTTTTTACTTCTCGTCGTCATTGCTTCAAATAGAGAGTACTGGCGAGTCGGTGATAACTGTACCTACATTTCACGGGTTTCATTTATTCTTCGGAGTAGACGCCTTTCCCATGCAACAGGGAGCTTTGTGTACACGGACCTCTGAAGTCTAATTAACCAGAAGTGTAGTGGGTGGCTATACCCTAGAACACTCTCCTGACTGCAGCCACAAAATTTCATGTCTAAGCAACAGTGAGACCCTTCAAGATTTATCTCTGTAGCAACAAGCTGCTACACAATTTTACAAAAGTTGCTCAAGACTCTCACTTGTATTCAAGTAGCTCACAGATTGTTAACGAAAAATGTAGCGACAAAGGGCTGTAATGTACAACAGCATTGAAAATATCCTAATTCATTACTATCTCCTAATGTGCTATAATTAATTAGTTTACTTGTTTACATGGTAGAAAAATCAAAAATAGATTGATTAGGAACAACTAATTCCTACACCTCGCATGCAATATCCTCGTTAGTACTTATTACGTGTTACGCACCCATGAGTTGTACGTACGAGGGTTATCCCAAAAATAAGATCTCCTATTTTTTTATAAGTACATAGACCAGTTTACTTCTACAATGGTTTACATCAGTTTACAGCTTTAACATTTAGCTGTTTTTCGATATAATCCCCATTTCTGTCGATTCATTTTTGTAGACGCTGTGGCAGTTTTTGTATGCCCATGTCATACCAGCTCGCCGCCATGCTGTTCACAAAGTTATGAACCTCTTCTTTCACCTCGTCGTCAGAGCTGAATCGCTTTCCGGTCAAATGTTCTTTCAACCAAGGGAACAGGTGATAGTCACTGACCACCAAGTCAGAACTATAGGGTGGGTGGGTGATTATGTTCCACAGAAACTTTTGCAGGAGAGCAACGGTTTGCCGAGCGTTGTGTGGGGGAGCGTTGTCATGGAGAATGTGTACAATTAACGCTGACAAGTACTGTGAGACTCTGAAAAAACTCAAACAGGCAATTCAGAACCGGACAAGAGGAATGTTGAGCAAGGACGTAGGTTAAAAGAACATCTGGCGGGGAAGCGATCAGCTCCGACGACGAGATGAAAGATGAGATTCATAACTTTCTGAACAGCATGGCGGCGAGCTGGTATGACATGGGCATACAAAAACTGCCACAGCGTTTACAAAAATGCATCGAGTGAAATGGTGATTATGTCCAAAAATAGCTAAATCTTCAAGCTGAATACTGATGTAAACCGTTGTAGAAATAAACAGGTCTATGTACTTATAAAAAAATAGGAGATCTTACTTTTGGAATTACCCTCGTATTTAGAGCTAGCGCCAGCATATTATGAATTAAAGTAGATTAAGGTTTCTCAGTACGGCTGTTTATTCCCAAAGGTGGAATAACGACGCATGTCGCCTCGAGGTTATCAGATATACAGCTGCTCGTTGCCTGCGGATGTTATGATGGTACACTACTGGCCATTAAAATTGCTACACCAAGAAGAAATGCAGATGATAAACGGGTATTCATTGGACAAATATATTATACTAGAACTGATATGTGATTACATTTTCACCCAATTTGGGTTCATAGATCCTGAAAAATCAGTACCCAGAACAACCACCTCTGGCCGTAATAACGGCCTTGATAGGCCTGGGCTTTGAGTCAAACAGAGCTTGGATGGCATGTACAGGTACAACTGCCCATGCAGCTTCAACATGATACCGCAGTTCATCAAGAGTAGGGACTGGCGTATTGTGACGAGCCAGTTGCTCGGCCGCCATTGACAAGATGTTATCAATTGGTGAGAAATCTGGAGAATGTGCTGGCCAGGGCAGCAGTCGAACATTTTCTGTATCCAGAAAGGTCCGTACAGGACCTGCAACATGCGGTCGTGCATTATCCTGCTGAAATGTAGGGTTTTGCAGGGATCGAATTAAGGGTAGGGCCACGGGTCTTAACACATCTGAAATGTAACGTCCTGTTGAAAGTGCCGTCAATGCGAACAAGAGGTGACCGAGACGTGTAACCAATGGCACCCCATACCATCACGCCAGGTGATACGCTAGTATGGCGATGATGAATACACGCTTCCAATGTGCGTTCACCGCGATGTCGCCAAACACGGATGCGACCACCATGATGCTGTAAACATAACCTGGATTCATCCGCAAAAATTACGTTTTGCCATTCGTGCACCCAGGTTCGTCGTTGAGTACACCATCGCAGACGCTCCTGTCTGTGATGCAGCGTCAAGGGTAACCGCAGCCATGATCAACGAGCTGATAGTCCATGCTGGTGCAAACGTCGTCGAACTGTTCGTGCAGATGGTTGTTGTCTTGCAAACGTCCCCGTCTGTTGACTCAGGGACCGAGACGTGGCTGCACGATCCGTTACAGCCATGCGGATAAGATGCCTGTCATCTCGACTGCTAGTGATACGAGGCAGTTGGGATCCAGCACGGCATTCCGTATTACCCTCCTGAACCCACCGATTCCATATTCTGCTAACAGTCTGGTGATCTCGACCAACGCGAGCAGCAATGTTGCGATACGATAAACCGCAATCGCGATAGGCTACAATCCCACCATTATCAAAGTCGGAAACGTGATGGTACGCGTTTGTCCTCCTGGCACGAGGCATCACAACAACGTTTCACCAGGGAACGCCGGTCAACTGCTGTTTGTGTATGAGAAATTGGTTAGCTACTTTGCTCATGTCAGCACGTTGTAGGTGTCGCCAACGGTGTCAACCTTGTGTGAATGCTCTGAAAAGCTAATCATTTGCATATCACAGCATCGTCTTCCTGTCGGTTAAATTTCGCGTCTGTAGCACGTCATCTTCGTGGTGTAGCAATTTTAAAGGCCAGTAGTGTAGCATCTGTCAACAGGACAGAATACGCGACTGTGCGCATTATAAGTTAAGGCGTGTTCGTGGGCACCCTTTCCAGCATTTCTTTGTTGCGAAGTTCGTTAGAACAATAAAATTACACAGCACAATAAAAAATTTCAGAGTAATTAATACGTTCCTTCTTTAACATGCATTTCTAATACCTTTCACTACTTTTTTTCTATTCTGCTTTTCCATACTGTCATCCTTTTCTGTGGCGCTTCTCCTGTCACGTCCCTTTATCCATAGCGGTTTCCCTTTGTTAGTGAACACTACTTCATTTTATTTAAATCATTTTAGTACAAATATCTCTATACTTCCTCTTCTTACAATTACTGCTGATTAACACGACTGACATTGTAATAAACTACGTTGCATCTGTTTCATGCATTCAGGTTTCACATTTACTTGTAACTTCCTTCCCCCCATCAACTACAAAAACACCAGCGCTCCCATTACACTAACATACTACGTGCCAGCAACGTAATTTCCATTCATCGTCCTTTTGTCAAGTCACACCTTTATCCATGAAATGACATTGCGCTCATGCTTCTTTTTTCAGAGCGAGCCACCTTCTAACGTCTCTTGGCGCTTCACTGGAGACAAAATAAAACCACATTTTTATCCACAATGTACTGGTGTGCTCGTACGACTTCGCGCAGAGCAGTCCACCTTGTGATACCTCTTGTCCCTTCCAAGAGAGACAAAAACACTCTGCTGTGAGACCATAAACAAAACTGCACGCCACTCCCTGGTAAGGCGATACACAACATGCAAAAACATTTCATCTTCCCCTTTTAAAGTGCTGTTCCAAGAGCTGTCTTCCCTAACAAAGGACACTCACATAACTCTTCTACGACAGTTACATCATGGTTTCTACCTTTTACACGTAACCTGAAAAAATTTGATTTTCAAAATAGTGTGGCGCCCATTTCTCCCGCGAAAAAAAAAATATTTTCCTCTAACTAACTATTACCGTCCTCCCCCCCCCCCCCCCCCCCCCCCCCCCCATGAACCATGGACCTTGCCGTTGGTGGAGAGGCTTGCGTGCCTCAACGATACAGATAGCCGTACCGTAGGAGCAACCACAACGAAGGGTTGAGAGGCCAGACAAACGTGTGGTTCCTGAAGAGGGGCAGCAGCCTTTTCACTAGTTGCAGGGGCAACAGTCTGGATGATTGACTGATCTGGCCTTGTAACATTAACCAAAACGGCCTTGCTGTTGTGGTACTGCGAACGGCTGAAAGCAAGGGGAAACTACAGCCGTAATTTTTCCCGAGGGCATGCAGCTTTACTGTATGATTAAATGACAATGGCGTCCTCTTGGGTAAAATAATCCCCAGGTAAAATAGTCCCCCAATCAGATCTCCGGGCGGGGACTACTCAATAGGACGTCGTTATCAGGAGAAAGAAAACTGGCATTCTACGGATCGGAGCGTGGAATGTCAGATCCCTTAATCGGGCAGGTAGGTTAGAAAATTTAAAAAGGGAAATGGATAGGTTAAAGTTAGATATGGTAGGAATTAGTGAAGTTCGGTGGCAGGAGGAACAAGACTTTTGGTCAAGTGAATACAGGGTTATGAATACAAAATCAAATAGGGGTAATGCAGGAGTAGATTTAACAATGAATAAAAAATAGGAGTACGGGTAAGCTACTACAAACAGCATAGTGAACGCATTATTGTGGCCAAGATAGACACGAAGCCCACGCCTACTACAGTATTACAAGTTTATGCGCCAACTAGCTCTGCAGATGATGAAGAAATTGAAGAAATGTATGACGAGATAAAAGAAATTATTCACGTAGTGAAGGGAGACGAAAATTTAATAGTCACGGGTGACTGGAATTCGACAGTAGGAAAAGGGAGAGAAGGAAACATAGTAGGTGAGTATGGATTGCGGCTAAGAAATGAAAGAGGAAGCCGCCTGGTAGAATTTTGCGCAGAGCATAACTTAATCATAGCTAACACTTGGTTCGAGAATCATAAAAGAAGGTTGTATACATGGAAGAATCCTGGAGATACTAAAAGGTATCAGATAGATTATATAATGGTAAGACAGAGATTTAGGAACCAGGTCTTAAATTGTAGGACATTTCCAGGGGCAGATGTGGACTCTGACCACAATCTATTGGTTATGAACTGTAGATTAAAACTGAAGAAATTGCAAAAAGGTGGGAATTTAAGGAGATGGGACCTGGATAAACTGACTAAACCAGAGGTTGTACAGAGTTTCAGGGAGAGCATAAGGGAACAATTGACAGGAATGGGGGAAAGAAATACAGTAGAAGACGAATGGGTAGCTCTGAGGGATGAAATAGTGAAGGCAGCAGAGGATCAAGTAGGTAAAAAGACGAGGGCTAGTAGAAATCCTTGGGTAACAGAAGAAATATTGAATTTAATTGATGAAAGGAGAAAATATAAAAATGCAGTAAATGAAGCAGGCAAAAAGGAATACAAACGTCTCAAAAATGAGATCGACAGGAAGTGTAAAATGACCAAGCAGGCATGGCTAGAGGACAAATGTAAGGATGTAGAGGCTTATCTCACTAGGGGTAAGATAGATACAGCCTACAGGAAAATTAAAGAGACCTTTGGAGAAAAGAGAGCCACTTGTATGAATATCAAGAGCTCAGATGGAAATGCAGTTCTAAGCAAAGAAGGGAAAGCAGAAAGGTGGAAGGAGGACATAGAGGGTCTATACAAGGGCGATGTACTTGAGGACAATATTATGGAAATGGAAGAGGATGTAGATGAAGATGAAATGGGAGATACGATACTGCGTGAAGAGTTTGACAGAGCACCGAAAGACCTGAGTCGAAACAAGGCCCCGGCAGTAGACAACATTCCATTAGAACTACTGACGGCCTTGGGAGAGCCAGTCCTGATAAAACTCTACCATCTGGTGAGCAAGATGTACGAGACAGGCGAAATACCCTCATACTTCAAGAAGAATATAGTAATTCCAATCCCAAAGAAAGCAGGTGTTGACCGATGTGAAAATTACCGAACTATCAGTATGATAAGTCACAGCTGCAAAATACTAACACGAATAATTTACAGACGAATGGAAATACTGGTAGAAGCGGACCTCGGGGAAGATCAGTTTGGAATCCGTAGAAATGTTGGAACACGTGAGGCAATACCTTACGACTTATCTTAGAAGAAAGATTAAGGAAAGGCAAACCTACGTTTCTAGCATTTGTACACTTCCAGAAAGCTTTTGGCAATGTTGACTGGAATACTCTCTTTCAAATTCTAAAAGTGGCAGGGGTAAAATACAGGGAGCACAAGGCTAATTACAATTTGTACAGAAACCAGATGGCAGAGTCGAGGGGCATGAAAGGGAAGCAGTGGTTGGGAAGGGAGTGAGACAGGTTTGTAGCCTCTCCCCGATGTTATTCAATCTGGATATTAAGCAAGCAGTAAAGGAAACAAAAGAAAAATTTGGAGTAGGTATTAAAATCCAGGGAGAAGAAACAAAAACTTTGAGGTTCGCCGATGACATTGTAATTCTGTCAGAGACAGCAAACGACTTCATTTGAATGGAATGGACAGTGTCTTGAAAAGAGGATATAAGATGAACATCAACAAAAGCAAAACAAGGATAATGGAATGTAGTCGAATTAAGTCGGCTGATGCTGAGGGAATTAGATTAGGAAATGAGACAAAGTAGTAAATGAGTTTTGCTATTTGGGGAGCAAAATAACTGATGATGGTCGAAGCAGAGAGGATATAAAATGTAGACCGGCAATGGCAAGGAAAGCGTTTCTGAAGAAGAGAAATTTGTTAACATCGAGTATAGATTTAAGTGTCAGGAAGCCGTTTCTGAAAGTATTTGTATGGAGTGTAGACATGTATGGAAGTGAAACATGGACAATAAATAGTTTGGACAAGAAGAGAATAGAAGCTTTCGAAATGTGGTGCTACAGAAGAATGTTGAAGATTAGGTGGGTAGATCACGTAACTAATGAGGAGGTATTGAATAGGATTGGGGAGAAGAGAAGTTTGTGGCACATCTTGACTAGAAGAAGGGATCGGTTGGTAGGACATGTCCTGAGGCACCAAGGGATCACAAATTTAGCATTGGAGGGCAGCGTGGAGGGTAAAAATCGTAGAGGGAGACCAAGAGATGAATACACTAAGCAGATTCAGAAGGATGTAGGTTGCAGTAGGTACTGGGAGATGAAGGAGCTTGCACAGGATAGAGTAGCATGGAGAGCTGCATCAAACCAGTCTCAGGACTGAAGACCACAACAACAACAACAACAACAGCTATGACCGTGGCACTGAGCAGTCTCTTTCTCCTCAGTGTTCTCATATCAGATTCAAGTACTGTTCCAGCAAGATTAGAAAGAGAGTAACATACTGTCTATGTGCTGTATTCCTTAGTATTGAAGAAAAGACACAATTCCGTATGCAGTTAAACATTTATAAGCGACATCATTCTTGTCTTGTCCATATTCGGTCCGGTTGTACTCTTACCTCTTCTTTCCACATCTTACAGAGTTATTACCTTCCAAATGTTATCAACTAAATCCTATCTCTACTTGCTGAATATCTGTATACTATATTTACAGTGTTGTGTAAGATTTCAAACAGAACGGTAAGAAGAGGTGGGCTAAAGAATGGTGCGGGAATTGTTGTTGTAAGAGAGCAGGACAGAACAGAAATGATTAGCGAAAAACAGAACACTGTAAACAGAAGATTTACTTAACTTTTATTTCACCAAGTGAATGAAAATTCATTAGAAATATTGCAGCAAGGAATAAAATTCTGCTATCATCTTGTCAACGAGGATGAGACTCCCTGAACTAAGTACAAACGATGCTGTCGTAGTCAGTTGGCTCCAAGTGCATAAGGGTGTCTACTGTGGCAGAAGAGGGCACTCATAGGTCAGAGCCGCTGGAAGCATGTCTCAGTGGGTGGGCACCATTGGGTACGCCACATCCCACGAGACCGCTGTTGGTATCACACGGAAAGTTGCAATTCTGTTGCCAACTTCACGACGCCTGTAGAGCGGTATCGATATGTGGTACCACACCCCTCTCTCCCAGACCCGCTCACAGTCGGTGTGTAGTGTAGATGAGTGAACGACGATGGTGAAGGGCTGGATGCAGGTACTAATGAGGAGACGGGAGCCAAAACTGAGACCGGGCCAAGCCCCTGCAGGGACCTGACATGTGCCCAGGGCCCGCTCAGGCAGAGGTCACTCAGCCCTTTGCAGGGCAGAGCAGCCAACGAAGATGGAGGCATCTCGATGACCACAGTGGGACCCAAGGAGAGATGTGGCAGCCGCTGGGAAGAGGGGCTCATCCCCAGGCGACTCTGGCTTTCGAGACAGCGACGATGGTATGGAATTCCATTGGCTCTGGGACCAGTGTCGAGGCCGC
The DNA here is from genome assembly GCF_023864345.2 of Schistocerca serialis cubense. Lineage (NCBI taxonomy): Eukaryota > Metazoa > Arthropoda > Insecta > Orthoptera > Acrididae > Schistocerca > Schistocerca serialis. Next base: position 326,827,436 of record NC_064641.1, on the reverse strand, counting down.
GTCGCCTGCAGGAGCTGCTGTGTCCAGGCAGGCACGGAATCTGAAAGCATAAAGCCTGCGGAAGAATTTGATTCTGGTGGGTCTCAGCAATCCTCGCAGTCTCTGCAGTAAAAAGAGGGAATATGCATGAATGCGTACTATGGTGCCTCGCTCCCAGTGCCTCTGCCTGCCCCATAACCTATAAAAGGCCAAATGTTAGTGTGAAACTTTGCCTGTCTGTGCGGAGTGAGTGCTTCCCGCTGGAACGGGTGCAGCAACGGAAGCAACGCGCAGTGGCGCCATCCATGTAACATCTCCGTAGGCAATGACCTGTTGCGTGGCTGGGAGTAGTAGGAAGGCAAGATCAACTGAGCTTGATCCAATGTGCGGGAGGAAAGAAGTTTGTGCTTCTGTTGCTTAAGTGTTCACATAAAGCATTCAGCTTTGCCATTGGATCGTGGGTGGAACGGCGCAGTCATGATGTGGTTGATGCCAGAAGCAATGCAAAACCATTCAAATTCGACAGTAGCAAACTGATGTCCGTTGTCAGTCGCAGTCAGTGCAGGCAAACCCTCGAGGCACATTGTCTACCACTAGGCCTCGGTTGTAGAACGAGCCGTAGTATAGTGCATAGAAATCACGAAGGGAAATTTGCTGAAAGTGGCAATTACGGTGAGCCAACATATATTCCAGTAAGGTCCCATGCCATCCAAGTACAAACGTTGCCAAATTGCCTGAGGTTTGGGTCACTGAAAAAACTGCTGAGCTGGGGCTGACAGATGTTCAGCACAGGGTCGGTATGAGAAGTCGAATGTTCAAGTTGCACGTCCAGACCACGCCAAGTGCAATGACGTCGCACCAACTGGTATTTTCTAACGACGGCCCAGTGACCCTGGTTCAGCAAACGAAGCACGTCAGGCTGGAGACATTGGCGAATTACAGAGCTACGAACCAGTCTGGCTGAATGCGGCCAACAACTGAGGATGCAGTGCAACAGAATCTTCAAATCAAGATCCCCTGCTGTGGCCCAGGCAATTTTCCGGTGATTAAACGGAAAGCTCTGCAGTCATCAGTATCATTGCTGCAACAAGAAGCAGAGGACTCGTCGACTGTGGAATCATGACCAACAGGGAGGTGACAATGTGCAGCTGCATTGACATGCTTAGAAGTGGTCCTATGTACAATCTCATATTGGTAATTGGAAAAAAAGAGCCCTCCGTTGCAGCTTCTGCGCTGTGCGAGATGGGACTAAGAAAGGGTCAACAAAGATTGTGGAGGTTTGCGGTTAGTCATCAAGTAAAGTTTCCTACCAAAAAGATAGTGGTGAAACAGTTATATACAATGGCGAGAGGCTCCTTTTCAGTTTATGAATAACTGCACTGAGCTTCGTTCAACATCTTCAAAGTAAAGGTAATTGCCCTGTCAGCAGCAACAAATTTACGCGAAAAATTGCACCGATGTTAGTAGAGGAGCATCCATAGCCAAGACCACAGGTTTGACTGGATAAGAATGAACAAGGCTTCGATCACTAAGCAAAGCAGCTTTCACTTTCTGGAAAGCAGATTGACACTTTTGCAGCCAAACAAAGCGAACATTCTTCCTGCACAACCAAAGGCAAGAGAGTTTCTATTTGAATGACGATAGCAATAAACCGGGTGTAATGTGTGAGCTTTCCTAACACAGACTGCAATTATCACACATTGCATGGGGATGTAAGGTCATGGATAGCAATAAAATGTGACTCAAGTTCGGTCTGGAAGAACATACATTTGTCTCTGTTACTTTTCAGACCAGCTACAGACAGTATTTGAAACAGAGTGCGCTGAAATGCAGCTGGTGTGGAAGCACTGCCAAACGGCAACCTCAAAAATTTGAAGAGACCCAGATGGATGTTAATGACAAAGACCTCTTGCGACTGTTCATCCAGAGGAATTTGCAAAAATGTCGCGCAAATCAATTTTGGAAGCGTAACGACCAGCACCTACTTTATCCATCTTTTCTTCTGGTTGTCGCAAAGGATAACTGTCAATAATGTTTGAGGATTCACAGTTTTCTTAAAATCGAAGCATAACCGTCATCTGCCGGACGGCTGCTTCACAGTAACAGGAGTAGGGGGGGGGGGGGCGAGGGGAGGGGACGCCCCGTGACTGGCGGTAATGGGTGCTATGTCCTGTTCCCGAAGAGCATAAGGAAGAGGACGAAGTCTAACAAAACGGTGCCTGTGCATTGTTCTTCATTGTGACATGGTCAACAAAATTATTAGTTTTACCTAAGCCCTGAGAAAATCTACCCTGAAATTCTGCACATAATTTAGTAACACTGTTCCGAGAGTAAAGGAATAAACAGAAAGTAAATTGTCCTGAATGTTTAACCCAAACAAATCAAAAGAGTCTAGACTAAAAATATTAGCACTGTCTTAGGTGGAAGCTTGTAGATACCACTGTCTTCGTCAAATTTCGGAAAGGTGCAGGAAGGCTACAAGTGCCTAAGGCATCAGTGTCTTGGAGGTTATTTCTGTCAACGTATGAGTGATGTGCACAACTTAGGTTGAGCAAAGTCACTGAAGCTCCAGTCTCAAATTGCAGGCGGACTTAAAATGTCCAGCGGTATTCAGAGACACAAAAGGCGTGCTGTCTTCACCTAGCTGTGCAGATGACTTGGAAAGATTTCCTGAATAATTATTACTCCGTTGCTTTGGACTAACACAGTGGGACTCTGTAGACACACTACACATTGTTTGTAATTTAGACTTACGTGAGGGATTAACAGAAGGGGGGGGGGGGGGTGCCTTAGGCTACTGTACATGTATGTGTCCCCGTCTGCTGTGACGATAGCAAGTCGTTTCACGCAAAGGGCGACAGGAAGGGCACCCGGCCACCCCTTAAAATTAACCATGCCAATTCCGTACTTAATCCTGCTGACCCTGCGCACAAATGCGGGATAAAGGCGATAGCAAAAGAAAGAAAGAAAAGAATGAAGGCAGTGATGTTGCCGTTGTTTCTGGCGTCTTGTGTGAAGACATCTGCGCCATCATGAAGCGATTCATAACTTCAAGCAGTTGTGCCAGTTGTTGGCTCTGAAACTGAATAAGCTTATATCAACTTCAGACGGCGAAGAGGGCGATTGTGGCTTGACAACTATAGTAACTAAGCAACATGCAAAATAACAAGACAAATAAGCACAAAGGAAGTTAAAGGGGTGCAAAAGCAGCAACCGTGGAACTCAAAACGTAAAGAGCAAGGCAGACACTGGGTACCCATAAGAGAATCAAACACTTCAAAAACCAATAAATAACATGACAGGGGAGACAGAAACGACAGATTTGTTGTGTACAACTTCGTACACTGTGGTAAGGAGAGTTGGCCAACAGGTGCGGCAATTGTCATTGTAGGAAATCTGGATAGGAGCAGAAATGATTAGCGACCAAGAAAACACAATAAACAGAAGATTTGCTAACTTTTATTTCTCCAAGTGAATGAAGACGTATTACAAACATTGCAGCAAGAAATGGAGTCCAACAAGGATGAGGTTCTCTGAACTAAACACGAACAATGTTTTAGTGAAGAGGCTCCAGGGGCAAGTGGGTTGTCTGGCTGCCGCCTTCCACACTGTATTGCGATGCCAGAGGACGCACGTAGTCGACAGTCACTGGAGGCATGGCTCAACTTACCACTGTGCCCGCCAGATCCCATATGAGTGCTATTGGTATCTGACGGAAACTTGCCCTTACCTACTTTGCCATTTCTATGGGGTGGTATCAATACATGCTACCACATACAATCTCTCCCTGCTACTTGTCCCTCAAGCATCCAACTTACTCTACAAATGGCTTGAAGTGGCTCATGTGGTAAAGCTATAGAGACTTCCCCGTTTTTATTCATCTACTTCTACATCTACATGGTTACTCTGCAATTCACACTTAAGAGCCTGGCAGAGGCTTCATAGAACCATTTTCATACTACTTCTCTACCATTCCACTCTCCAATGGCGCGTGGGAAAAAGGAACACCTAAATCTTTCCGTTCGAGCTCTTATTTCTCTTATTTTATTGTTATGATCATTTCTCCCTACGTAGTTGCGTGTCAACAAAATATTTTCATATTCGGAAGAGAAAGTAGGAGATTGAAATTTCGTAAATAGATCTCGCCGCAAAGAAAACCGCCTTTGTTTCAGTGAGTGCCACCCCAACTCGCACATCTTATCAGTGTCACTCTCACCCCTATTGCGCGACAACACGAAACGAGCTGCCCTTCTTTGCACTTTTTCGACGTCCTCCGTCAATCCTAACTGGTAAGGATCCCATACCGCGCAGCAGTATTCCAGCAAAAAAATGGTTCAAATGGCTCTGAGCACTATGGGACTTAACATCTGTGGTCATCAGTCCCCTAGAACTTAGAACAACTTAAACCTAACTAACCTAAGGACATCACACACATCCAAGCCCGAGGCAGGATTCGAACCTGCGACCGTAGCAGTCGCGCGGTTCCGGACTGAGCGCCTAGAACCGCTAGACCACCGCGGCCGGCCAGTACTCCAGCAGAGGACGGACAAGTGTAATGTAGGCTGCCTCTTTAGTGGGTCTTTCGCATCTTCTACGTGTTCTGCCAACAAAGCGCAGTCTTTGTTTCGCCTTCCCACAATATTGACTGTTTCGACAGTGCCAAATGGTTCAAATGGCTCTGAGCACTATGGGACACAACTGCTGAGGTCATTAGTCCTCTAAAACTTAGAACTAGTTAAACCTAACTAACCTAAGGACATCACAAACATCCATGCCCGAGGCAGGATTCGAACCTGCGACCGTAGCGGTCTTGCGGTTCCAGACTGCAGCGCCTTTAACCGCACGGCCACTTCGGCCGGCTTTTGACAGTGCCCATGTGCACAATCCTCCGTACTCTCATGGAACCATTATAGGCCGTAAAGAACTTGTGGTACAACTTTTTCTATTTGTTGGACAAACAACGAGTTTTGACGAACATCTTTTGCCTGAGTAAGAATTCTTGCATGTGCACCTACTGGTCTGCCTGTGCTTGCACTTCAGTCCTGCGAGCCGAATACTCCACAGCGCCTCCGCCACAATGGCTCTATGTTGCCAGTGCGCCCTTGGGGGAAAGTCTACTAGCGCAAGTCCCATGTCAGGTGGATGTTTGTTTTTTAGAGCAGTTTTAGGAGGCAACAAGGTGGTGCTATGTGGAAGTCAATTAATCACATTCTGGAAGTCTTTCAGGAAGACATCACGTGTGGCATGCTTCATCCCATAGCACATCCTGCAAGGTTTTTCATTTTCTTCACTGAGGGATTCAAGCTGGTGTGATAACGTGAGATAAAGATTGTCTTTATTTACGTCACTATAAAGTCTTTTTTTCAGATCTCGTTTCTGTACTGTGGTCCATTATCCGAAAGTATGCGGTCCAGCAGTACTACCTCACCTAGAATCTCTTTGAAAAGCACTCTGGTAAGGGGCGAGCGGATTTCTCTTTGCAGAGCTGTCAGAGCGACCAACTTCGACGTGAATTCAACAAAAGCCATTATCTAGTTCAACCCTCATTGTGTGGTCAATAATGGACTTACGAAATCAGTGCCTGTTGTTTGTCCCAATTTCTACGGGATAATGGAATAAAGAGAAGCTTGCATTGACACAGTTGCGGTCTTAGCCTTTTGGCGTTTTTTTTTTCTTTTTTTTCAAATGGCCAGCACACTTTGGATCTGTCTTTCGATGTTTATGAAAAGGCATACACACTTGAAATTCATAAAATATTTTTGAGCCTCGAAATGAGCACATCTCATGTGTATGTGCTGTAATGTTTTGTTCACTACTTCTTCTGATACACATACAAACAACAATGAGTCGTTCAATTTCGTCCTGTGGGAAAAAATTCCTTTTCTCCGTAGGTATTGCTCCGTAAACCTAGATTCTGTACAGTCCTTCCACCTCCTTTTCAATTTCAGCAACTTGGGATCCTTACCCTGCTCACTCCGAATGTTCTGTATGGTCAAAGTTATACAGTTCTCGAATGGAACTATTCGCAGATAAAACAGAGAGAAGTGCTTTGCTTCTACCTCATTTGCTGTGTTTCCTGTTACGCAGACTGGTGATTGAGATACGGTATCTGAGCCGACATTGGTCAGACTGGACATGTGCACAGTAGTGAAATCGTATACCTGAAAGAGTGTCACTCAGTATGACAGTTTCTATAGAGGGTGCTGCAACGTTCATAGTAAGATATTAAAAACACACCATCAGGCAGCAACTGTAATTTTTTTATTACCTCTCATGCCAATTGATAGTTAAAAGTATGTCATTTACTAATGTGTAAGTCATTGTCCATTGCGTGGATTACTTGTTGAATATGACTCCTGTCAAATGATGCCTCCACTGCCCAACACATTCATCTAGGCGGCGTTGGAAGTTTCCCATAACTCGAAGTAAGGTATTCCCTGGGGCATTGCCGACGGCAGCTTTCGTAACTGAATTTCCTCTTTCTTTTTGATTCGTGTCTGTAATTTTGCTAGCACATTTTTGTCGGCCTTTGTGGTATTGAGTGCTCCCTGACGAATTTCGCGAGCAATAAATTTCGCTTCATTCATGGTTCTCTTTCAGCAAATCCCGCACGAGCTTTGTGCACAGTGCTTTTACTTCGCCCTTAACTTGGTGTATCTCTCCGCTACTAAGCCTTTTGATCTCGAAAGGTGTTTCAGTACTTACTTTTTTGATCTCGTTCCGTTTTCCGGTAGGCCTATTGATCATTTTGATACTGAGACGCTTTTCTTCTTCAGTCCGATTTCAAAATTCTCAGCACGTCTGCACCTAAACTCCACCCTTTATCTTGTCGCCTCCATACAAGCTTGCAGAGAATCTACAGCCCTCTGCCATTTCATGCCTACGTGCACCAATTGGACTGTTGCGTGCTGATACACCCGACATTGGGCCATTGTAACTGTGAACTGGAGTTTTCTGCCCGTGTGGACAGCTACTTCATGATTGCGGATTCTAACTACAGACTCAATGTGCCCCTGCTCATCATATTTACTAGGCAATTGACTCGCAACTGTCTGATCAAACTTCTGATCTTCAGTACGTTCGAGTTGATCAATATTCTACTTACCAGTTCTACATTCTGTCAAAAACTCTTCGTCTTGGTCTTCCCGTGGACTCTCCTCACTGTCAAGTGTGTCTTCCATTTCGCTACTGTTGCCTACGTTTTCCTGCTTTGCTGCCACGTGAGCCTTATATTTTGATATCTGAATTTTAACACAACCCTTGCAAAACGCGAGTCCATGAAAAACAATTTTCTGTTCCAGCTGCTTAATTAATTCGAATAGAACGTAGAATAAAGTTCAAATTACGCAACAAATTCAAATCTCTGTAGTTATCAATCAAATATTTACCCACACACACGCCTCAACAAACGAGAGAAGTGAGAGCGTCGTGGTAACGTGCAGTATAGCGTCCAAGTCTACTCTACAAAATAAACTTATAAGACAGAACACAAAGAATAAAAAAAAAAACAAATTGTCTACAGCCAGCGGGTTGAAGTGTAAGCAATATATACAACATAAAATACAAAATACAAAATACAACTAATACTAATAATAACGATACTGTGTGAAGTTACAGGTTCTTTGAAGTAAGTTGCACATAAAAAAACATCCTTGCAAGCAAGCTTGGTGGTAACTTTTCAACAAATTGAGCACTGAAAGAGTACAAATTGAAGTTTCGGGCAACAGATTTTGCTGTCTGTTAGAGTTGCCTAGGGACGAATCTTGGCATGGTCAGCCTTTCCTACACTCCTCCAGTCGTTTGCTTTGATATGGTTATCAGTGTGTGTAATTTTGTACCTCCATACCGTGCAGTTTCGAGATACGCAAACTAAGTGTACCTATAAGAGTATTAATTACACAACGGAGTTTTAAACGCTCTCCTGAAGAGTTGCCCTGACACTCGTAAATGGAGATTTTTAGAGCACAATATATACAACATATAAAACATTAACTGTTCCGAAATTTGAGTATCGTGCAACAGGAAATTATCCTGTGAATTGTTCCAGTAAATGAGAGGACAATCAAATACTCAGTCAGGTGACCTACTGATACAGATCAAGTACTTCCTCTGAACCTTATTTCGTAACCACTAAACATATCAATAAATCAAATGATGAAGGACAAACTATACTTCTAGTGAAAAGACAAATTCTATTGTTGACTATAAGATTCATCTAAAAATAAACCCATTCAATCAGCATGAGCAGTAAAGGAGTTGCAAACGTCCACAGCCACATCAAAACATGAAGTGGCTGCAATAACCCAGTCATGAAAAACGCGATTTGAGAATCTCCATAAGCAATGACTGACTTCGTCTCCGTACTGAAAACCAGAACAACTTACTCCAACCGTCTGATGTTAAACCTCAGTGGAGAAACTTGCAAGTGGCCCCATCAGTTTACACTACCGGCCCTGAATGCCGGAAGAGGTGGCTATTTCGTTATATCAAACAATGCGCTGGTGGAGAGCAGTGACGACTCCCAAAGTACCATGCACCATGAGCAAGGCTACGGCCCCAGAATGGTGTCAGTGCACTGAAACCTGAACTCTCAGACAGCAGACTACTGTCCAGAAACTGCTAATTTCAAACTATCTAAATCGCTTCACTGCCAACAACAAATATAAGGTGAGGGCCCTAGCCAGAGGTGGAATCCAGGAACATCTCAAACGCAAGTGCATAACAAAGTTGCCCAGATAATTGTCAGCCAGTCGCAACACGAGAACTCCCAGCCAAATAGGTGAAGTCCAGAATCGTCGTAAACTAACAGGAAACTTCAGTATGCTATCTATCCCCTGCAACAGAAATTCTGTCTAACCCGAGCCCTCTAACACAAGTCTTACCAGTCGGGGTCTCAAAAAGTTCTCTTCTCTAACAAGGGAAACAGAACGGCAGACATGCCGGTCTGCTAACGGCTGGTGACACCGTGCGATGTCCGACGCATTCGAGGCATTTCTTCATCATTTATAACAGTGGTCGTCAAACTGCGGCCCGCGGGCCGCATGCGGCCCAGATCATGTTTTCGTGAGGCCTGCGACCCTCCTCGGCTTCGCACGGGTAGCATTAGTTAATTACTTGCCTGGCGTAGCGGTGTTTTGTTTACAGAAACTGCGTAGAATTATGATTAAGGTCGGGGAAGTAATTAGGTAACTGAAAACCATCCACCACTTTCATTTAACGCGCCGCTTGCCGGTGTTCCGTAGCGGTAAAGGCGTGAGCCGCCTGCTACTCAACAATGTAAGCCGTGCCTCAAACGCGCCATGTTCCCGCGGCCGTTCATTTGCCGACAGCGGGCTTGTCCCGCAGCCACCTCATTGTTAGCTTTGTCGTGTCAGTGTGTCCGTCGTGAACTAAGTATCGGTGCCCCTGAGCGTTCGTCGCTTATTGAGTGTATTTGTGCTCATATTTGGTGATATAATTATTAGTGGAATAAATAATGATGCCGGCCGGAGTGGCCGTGCGATTCTAGGCGCTACAGTCTGGAACCGAGCGACCGCTACGGTCGCAGGTTCGAATCCTGCCTCGGGCATGGATGTGTGTGATGTGCTTAGGTTAGTTAGGTTTATTAGTTCTAAGTTCTAGGCGACTGATGACCTCAGAAGTTAAGTCGCATAGTGCTCGGAGCCGTTTGAGCCAAATAATGTCTGATGTACCCTAAAGAACAGTAACTAAGAGGAAAATATGTGAAGAGAAAAGAAGTTTCCAAGAAATATGGGAAGAAGAGTTTTCCTTTGTAAGTGGACACAAAGAAGGTACTGCTACTTGCTTAATATGCCGGGATACGATTATGGGATTAAAGAGATACAATTTATTCCGCCACTACATAAGTAAGCACAATTCGTTTACAGTAGCTTTTCCTTTGAATTCAAATAAAAGAAAGGAAAAAATTGCTCATCTAAAATCTACCATTCGATGTCAACTAAACATGTTACCAGCAGTTGGGCAAAGTGAGGCTGTCACAAGAGCATCAAACCAACTATGTAATATTCCGCCAAGAAATATGAAAGCTTTCACTGATGCTGAATTAGTGAAACAATGTATGATGTCTGTTTCTGAAACTTTGTTACAAAATTTCTCTAACAGTAAACAAATATCAGCCGAAATAAATAAGCTCACACTTTCAGAACCTACCTGTCAACGTTGTATACAAGATATTTCAAAATATATGTTTGAGGCAGTAATTAATAAAGTCAAACTATGCAAATACTGAAGTCTTGCACGTGATTCCACTACAGATTTAGCTTCGATGGCTCCGTTTTCATTATTTGTGCGTTACTGCACAAATGATGGAATAATAAAGGAAGATTTTTTAGCAATTATAAACATTATAGGTACACAAAAGGATGTGATTTTGTGGATGCAATTAAAGAACTTGTAAAAAAAATGACTTATCTATGGGCACATTAATATCACTAATATCAGTATGTACAGATGGCTGTATGTCAATGACAGGCGTCAGCAATTGTTTGATAGCACTGCTTACGAAGGAATGGAATTTGCCAAATTTACTCTCCATTCACTGCTTACTGCATCAAGAAAGTTTGGCTTGGTAAATTTCAAATACCAAATTGAAGAATGTTATGCAAACGGTTATAAGCGTTATAAATTTCATTCGTGCCAGTGAACTTAATCACCGAAAATTTGAAGAACTTCTGCAGGAATTGCAAGCTTGTTACAGTGATGTTCTCTTACTTACTGCAGTCAGATCGCTAAGCAAATGAAAAGTGATGGAACGGTTAGTCAATTTGAAATCCGAAATTATTTTATTCTTACAGCAAAGTGTAAAAAATTAACCTGAACTTGATGATGATGAATGGTGGATACTTACAGCTTTTTAGACCGATATTACACAAAAACTCAACACACTTAACATGGAATTACAAGGACCAAACAAGCTAATTGGGCAAATGACTAACAAAATATTTGCATTTGAAGCCAAACTGCAATTATATATAAATGAACTCTAAGTAAAAGATCTGCCTAATTTTCCAACTGTTACTATGCTCCGATCAGTCTTAACTATCGCCGAAACAATTTACCAAAACATGAACGAATATTTGGAAGCCTATTTGGAAGAAATAAAAAACAGATTTGCAGATGCTAGAAATATTCGAAGCTGTTTCATTCTCGTAGAGAACCCTTGGCATGTTGGACATGGTTATCTCAAATTAGTCGCCAATTTGGATTTCCTAAAACCAATTTGCTAAATCAAATAATCGAACTTTGTAACCACCCCGCAAAATTTTAAAGGAAATGTAAGTGACAATACTCAATACAAATGGGAACCAAGTGTAACCTCCCCACAAAAATTTGAAAGAAAGAAACACGACAATATTTAATTATGAATGCTAATGGACATTGCGCTAATTGTAACCTCGCCCACAATGAGAGGTATTGACAATGGCAACAAAAAATGTGAAATTCGCAATCTGACTCAAATATAAATCCTTCAAAAAATTAAAGTCCATTCAGTGACAAGAAAATTCAATTAAACCGAAATATCGGTCTTTGGCCCTGTGTAAAAACAATCAGAATTAAAGTCTTACCTCAGAATAAATGGATGTCACATATCTGCTCTTGTTGTTGCGCACCACTTGGAGGAACTGCATTGCAAATAATAATATTCTCTTTTTTTGTGATTTTAGTGGAATTTTTCTTCAAAAGAAGTGGAATGAAATGGGAAGTGCAACGAAATCTTGAGTTCAATAAAAAATTAAATTTTTGAAAAAATGCTTTTGAAATAAAAAATTTATTGTTGGGAGACTTGTTGGAGAATAATTACAATAAATAAAATTTTTCATTATCTAATGATTATATTAATTGACAGTATACCTTTATTCCTCATCTTGACCAGTGTTGCCGACCGCCTACATCACACAACCGCACTGGGCTGCTACTACTGACCGACCGCTCTGCATGACGACTACAGACTGAGTTCTGCTCTCAACTAGACAGAGCTACAGACTCGCAACGACTAACTGAGAGACTCGCAACGACTGACTACTAACAGACTCGCAACGACTACTGACTGCTACTGACTGAGAACCGCTCGCAACACTCGCGCGGTCAAGCGCATACTCTCTGGTCACAGATGCTACAATGCCTCGCCATCGCTGCTGCGTTACATACGTGTTTCATAACCCTCCACTGGGGGGGCAAAAATTTGGCAGCGATGGTGAGTCATTTGGACTTGCCAAGCGCGGCAAAATTTTTCTTTAATTAACAAAATTCTACAACTTACAGAGTATTTAAATGTTGTGCACACGCACTAAGTACAAAATATATCAGACAAAGGCAAAATGTGAATACAAAACATAGTAGCAAATCAGAAAAGTATATACAAATTATTTGACAGATAATAAAGTGCACAGGCACTGAAAAAATTCTTTAGCATATTCAGAACAAATGAACAGACTGGCAAAAATAATTAGATGTAGTACATAAAGTAAATGTTGTGCACACGCACTAAGTACAAAATATATCAGACAAAGACAAAATGTGAGTACAAAACATAGTAGCAAATCAGAAAAGTATATACAAATTATTTGACAGATAAAGTGCACAGGCACTGAAAAAATTCTTTAGCATATTCAGAACAAATAAACAGACTGGCAAAAAATATTATTTTGACAAGTGTACATGCACTGAAAAATGTCTTTAGCATTTTCACAACAAATAAACATAATGCCAAAAAAAAAAAACATGACCAGTGACATAAGTGTACTCACACTGGAGTTTAGCGAATCGAAAAATGTATAACCTATGAACATAAATGATGTTACCAAAAAAATTTTTTCTTTATGTGACAAGAATCAGGATAGGAAAGGGAAGGATTGCATCATGGTTGTAGCACTTTAGATTGCACACAGCTGCTCTGAAAGTCCATATCTTTCCACAGAAGTACAACACCAAGTGACACAACTTGAAGTTCTTTTCCCATCAGAATTTATCATTGTAGCCAAGACACTGAACTGTCGTAGTAATGTTCCATGTTTTCATTTTGGCAGTACATTACGTACACCAAACAGTGGGACCATAATAATGTCTTCATCGCTCATGGTGGTGGACAGCATGTCGTGTCAACACCACACTCTTACAAGGCACACCAACGTAGAATTAGTGCAAAACCAAATATAGTGCTCCATGATCACTAGGATAAACAGGACGAATGGACATTGCAGTAATTCAGGGTAGTCAGCTTATGAGGTGAAGGACATCAAGTCACATAATATTGACAATTACAGACTTAATTAGTAGTTTGTGGCATTCATAGCCCAGTTATTGAACATTTCTGTACCAAGTATGTAGTATTACAGAAAAATGTTCATTAATTGTTGTACATAGAATCAGTAGCCTTCTTTTCCTGGTTACAAAGCATTATGAAATAATCGCATTCCTTTCAGTTACAGAGTATAATTAAGAATCATTAACCTTCTCCTAATTACAGTTAATTAATCATTTGTCATTCCAATAATCATTAGCCTTTTCCTAATTACAGTTAATTAATCATTTGCCGTTAATTAATCATTTGTCTAATTACAGTTAATTAATCATTTGTCGTTAATTAATCATTTGTCTAATTACAGTTAATTAATTAATCATTTATCATTTCAATATAGTAAGAATTATTAGCCTTAATTAATTACAAAGCATTATTAAACAGTCACATTCTTTTCTGGTTACAAAGTATCAACATTGGAAACAAGAGCTAATCAATGGCATAATTAATCACAATTCTTCAAGTGACAATTATTGGCACTCAGTGGCCAGCAGGTATTGAATAGAATCATCATTCAGTATTATTCAGGTTATTACGAAGTCATTATTAAAAATCAGTTAATTACAGTCAAATCATTAATAATCACAGGCATTATAAGTGGTATCATTACAATAAACAGTGGCAGTTATTAGCTAGTGACAAAGCATCATTTTGAATATAGTCTCATTAAGAGGTCATTAATCAAGTGACATGCTATTCGGAGTTGATCAGTATTATTCAGAATTATCATAAACTAGTGACATTATGTGGGACTGGTAATACATGTTTTTTGTTAGCAATGCATTGCGTTGGGATCGATAATTAATTGCTGAAACATAACACTATTTGCTTTTGACCTATTGCAGCAAATGAGGATAGGTAACGTTATTCGTCATGAGTCAGCTGTAGCAAGATTATGTAACAAGGCAGTACATGTGATCACATTTATAAACGATAGACACAAATGGGTAAAAAATATAAAAATGCAAGTACTAGAACAGGTATAATAAGTAACAGGTTTAGTAAGTGTCATGAAAAACTTCTCCTGGAAAAAATACAAAAACGGATTATTGACCTGAAAGAAGAAACGCACACTATGCTGAAAAGTAGTGAACTTCGAATTAACAGGCAGTGAAGTGTGTATAAAAATGTGTTCCATAGCCGTCCTTTCCAAAACTTTCAGTCCTCCTACTATGCAATATAACACCTGCTGTCAAAGCAAACTGCAACAAATACCTAAATAACTACATAGCATAAATACATAACTTCAACATTATCCTCATCTGTAAAGAAAAACTTCATTATCCATATCATCATAACTTCACCATTATCATCACCTGTAAAGAAAAACTTCATTATTCATAATACCATTTCCTTCATCATTATTCATCAGTATTCACTATCATCTGCAAAAAATCACTTCATTACTCATTACATAACTATTCCTTATCTCTAGCATATTTCATCACTAAAACTAAGATGTGTAGTTCTCTCTGACAGCCTGCATCAATCACCTTGTATTCTGAAAGAAAAAATTAGTTAAGACTGCTATTCTGTGATGAGTATAGTATATTCGTGTTAATGTTTGTTAATCCTGATCCATTTACTCTTCCTCATAAAGTTATCGCATCTCCTTTCGTTTATTCCGCAGGTGAAATTCCCATTTATGTTAAATTTATTTCTTAGAATCATCATTCCTTTCTGAAATTGATGAACAGAGATTAATGTCTTGCATTTAAATCATATACCCACTAAATAATGACTGGTTTATGGTAACATAATTAACCCTACAGCATAACATGACAGAAAACGTAATATGTCAAAAAACATTGACAGTGTTCAAAAACAAAAATATACACAGAATAATACAATGCAGTAGCAAAAAAAATGTTAAACATTCACGATCTTGAGGTGTCATATGGCAACAAAAAATGTCAAAGTCGACTGGTGTGTGTTATATCTTAACTATTTCATAGTGCATACAAACAAAACTGGAGTACAGTCATATACAAAAAAAAAATGGAAAATGTGCACGGTCTGATGTGTAACGACAAGAAGAGCGACCTGCTAACCTTACCTTGCCGGGCACTTGCCAAGAAAAAATACGATAATCATCAGTAATTAGTCAGGTGAATTAATTGCATTAGTAAATGACATCATAGTGTGTTGAATCATAAAGTGTCTTCATTCAATAAACGGTTTAATGTTTGAGATATGGTGATTGCCTTTCGATTTTCTGGTTCTCAAAGTTTCGACGTGTACAACATTGGGGTGAGGGATGCTGCGAATCCGATATGGACCTGCGTATAGAAGTTCAAATTTACTGCACTTACCTTTTAATTTACTGGATAAATAGTGTGTACGTATCAATATCTTCTGTCCAACGTGGAAGTCGCGGCGTGTACAAACCTGTTTTTGCTGTCTTCTCCGGCGCTCTGCGGCACGTTTGATGTTGTTCAGCGCAATGTCAATTATTTCGTGGTGTCGTAGGCGACGACTTTTGGGAAATTCTATTAATTCTTTAATTTTGTTCGGTGGTTCAACGTTTTTCAGTATAACAGTCGGAGATAGCATAGTGGATTCATTTGGAATGGAATTAATTACATCTTGGAATGAGAGTATGTGTGTATCCCAATCAATATGTCTTTTGTGGCAGTATATTCGGCACAGCTTACCAATTTCCTTCATTAATCTTTCACAAGGGTTCGAAGAAGCGTGGTACTTGGATATATAGATCGGAGAAATGTTTCTAGCTCGTAACATGCGTGTCCATACGCTACTACGAAATTGTGATCCATTATCAGAAATTACTTTCATTACATGCCCTACCTGAGATAGAAAATGTTTTACAAATGCTTTCGAAACAGTTTTAGCAGTAGCTTTGCGTAATGGAGTGAAAGTAACAAATTTTGAAGTGAGCTCAACAGCGACAAAGATGTAGCAAAAACCTCTGTTAGTTCTCGGAATCGGACCAAAAATGTCTACTGCGGCCATGTGTCTTAATTTCACAGGTATAATGGGATATAAAGGAGGAATATGTGAAGTGGTGTCTGATTTAGCTTTCTGGCAAATTTTACAAGACGCTAAAACTCGTCGTATACGTTTCTCCATGTTGGCAAAATAACAGTTCTGTCTCAGTATAAGAAAACATTTTCGTGCTCCGTAATGTGCGTAACTTAAATGAGTGTACCAAATTAATTTATTAACCAGTTCGTCAGGAATGCATAATAACCAATTGTTGCTGTCAGGATGAGAGCGGCGAAACAGAATGTCATTGCGTACAGTGTAGTGGTTTCTAATCGTAACATTATTCTTATCTAGCCAAAGGTGTTTAATTTCTTTCCATACGTTGTCTTTGTTTTGCTCCTTTGCTATGTCCTGTAATGACGATGAAATAAAGTTTTCAAATGCAACTTGCTGAATGTACATGACACTGAAATTTGCTTTGCAGAAGTGGGTTGCTACGTCTTGCTGATTGTTGCTGAGAGAACGCGATAGTGCGTCTGCTATAACATTTTGTGTGCCGGGAATGTGAACAATCGTAAAATTAAATTCTTGTAAATATAGTTTCCATCTACTTAATCTATCGTGAGTAAATTTAGCTGAAAGCAAAAATTGTATCGCTCTGTGGTCTGTGTAGACGGTGGTGTGTCTGCCATAAAGAAAGTGCCTAAATCTCGTAAAAGCCCATACAACACATAATGTTTCAAGTTCTGTAACGGAATAATTTCGTTCAGCAGGTGACAGAATGCGACTTGCAAATGCGATGTTTTTAATAACTGTTGAACCATCTTCTTCGATTTCCTGGAAAATATGTACGCCTAAAGCGGTGTTGGAACTGTCGGTGGCAATGGAAAAATTTCTAGTAAGATCTGGGTGCGATAATAGTGGTGCATTCAACAAAGCATGTTTCAAATAACATTCTCGTGAGCAAAATTCTGCGTGTCAAAAGTAATGTTTGCGTTACTGTACTATGCAATCTGTGCTGTATCTGGTTAAATTCTGTCGTACGTGTTATTATTTACGGGAGGATGCTGTGACATATCCACTATTTGAACTGCTCTGTTAACTCTTACTGACGTATTACGCTACGGATGACACCTATTGTCTGTTTCATTCATGATTATTTGTTGTTGCTGATGTTGTTGCTGCTCATAAGATGGACTGTTATTAAATGTACGCTGAAAATTGTGCTCATCATTTTTTTTTTACGTCTGTCATGATAGTAATTTCTATACGGCGCATTGCGATACGAGTTGAAATAGTGTGTTATCTGTACGTAGTTATTTCTTTGCTGCCATGCGTTACTATTTGTTGGAGCTGGGACTATACGTGCACGCGGCGAAACATTAAAGTTTGGTTGACCTTGTAGACTGCATTGTTGGTTAGGCATGCTAAGCGGCTGACTTTCATGCTGCTGTGGTGAAAAACATCTATTGTTACAAAAATATGGTTCCTATTGCTGATAATTTTACACATACTGATGATTACGATTTTATCTGTTAATAAAATTACGGCGGTAGTTGCCATTACGGGAGTGCCTGCTGAAAATTGTCACATTCGGTAAAATATTTGTCATATCCGGTTTTCATTACATGTTTCTTAATACTAGGTAGAGCAATAGTTAAAGAGCAGTTTGGATAGATATAAAGGATAGTAGAAGAAAAGGCAGCAGTGCAGAAAACTAAAGATGAAACAGCACTACCACAGCTCGGGGCCCTATGCTCGCTACGGCACATATTCATTAAAGCGTAATGAATCCCCTGAGGTCAATTACGCACTGCAAATAAATTTTAGCTTTTGCGTTGCAGGCAATAGCGGTATAAATTCAAAAGCAAATAGTTGTATCCAAGTTAATTCTAGTTTCTGCATTATAGGCAATGCTGTTGTAAATACAAAAATAAATTGTCGCATCTTGTTCAAAGCTGGTTTCTGCATTACAGGTAGTAGCGGTGAATGTACAAGAATAAATTGTCGTATACAGTGCAAATCGTGTATCTGTGCTCTGTCATTATTAAATTCTTTACATTTTCTTACAAATGCAAACTGCTTATTATCAACGTTCTCGTCACTGAATTTGAGAACGCGTTCGGGTTTGTGTGTGAATCTGTTTGTCTGTGTCATTTCGTACTTCAAGTTGCGTAGCTTTTCAGATTTTAAGTCGCGTAGCTTTTCGGATTTTAAGTCGCGTAGTTGCTGTAAATTGCTCACATTATACACGCTGCGTGACTCTGACACATGTTCATAAAGTGGCGTCTGTTGTGGTATGTTATTAACTGAAATACTTTTCATCTCTGTTACTTCTTGTTGTAAATTTGATAACTTCCTACGTAACGTGTTGTTAGATGAATCGATCTCATTAATTGTCTGCTGCAAATTTTGAAATTCAGGTGTTTGGATAAATGAAACCGGTGCAGTATCGTCTGATTTATTGTCATTAGTATTTTCGATAATATCAATACGACTGGCCAATTCATCACATTTTTCAGTCAGTACTTTAACCTGATCATCGGTTTTAGAATCGGATGCATTAATCTGTTTTTGCAACTTACGCGTAGTTTCGCTCAGTTTTTTAACATCAGCTTTGATGACATCGCAATCCTGTGTTAGATCTAGTTGTTCGAATCTATCTGTCACTGTTTGAATATTTACTGTGTGTGTATCTGTTTTTGATTTAAGGTCAGAAATTTCATCCCGTAATTCCGCGTTCAATTGTTCTATGGTATTAATTTTGTCGGACACTGTAGTAATATTATTGTCTACATACGTCTTCGCTTTCGCGAATATTTTACGTTTGTCCTCTTGTCTTTGTGCAGTGATTGTTTCCATGACTTGTCGTTTTACTTTGTTTTGATCCTGAATAAATCTGCGGAAACGCGTATCACTGTTCTGTATGTGCTGATTAAAGCGCTCGTTAATCTGAGTGTTCTGCTGTTCGAATTTCGCGTCTATCTTTGCGTCCATAGTGCGCGAAAGTTCTACCGTCATTGCTCTAAACTCGTCCCGTAATTGTGTAGCTTTTTCAGAGCACTGTTTGGCGACTCCGCTAATTTCGTCTCTGAGTGTATTTGTTGCGGCTGTTTGCATTTCCCTTAATTCTTGCGCAATCGACTTTATTTCTTCGCTATTTTTTTGTGAACAAGCCTCAATTTCCACGCGCAACTGTTCCTTAGTGTCATGGCACTGCGCGGCAACGGCTCTAATTTGTTCACTAAGCTGTCTGGAATTGTCGTCCAATTTTTCATTCTGTTGTCTGACCTGTTCACTAAGTTGTTTGAGATTTTCGTCATTATTGTCAAGTTTCTCATTTAAGTGTTTGTTATCTTGTTTGTTATCTTCCCTAAGTTGTTTGACCTGTTCATTAAGTTTGTCTTGTTTTTTGTCATTATTGCCAAGTTTTTCATTAATTTGGTTAAGTCGTTGCAGCAATAGTACCATAATTTGATCTGAGCCAAAATTAGCATTTCTATTCTCTGTGCTAATTAATGGTGGAACTGGAATTGTTTCGCTTTGTGTGACCACTTGGTCATTCTGTAATTTACAAAAAGGTTTATCAGTCCAATGTAGACTGTCAGACACTATTTCGGAATTAAATAAATCCGTCCTACTTTGTGTGATCTGTTCATATTCATTAGACAAATTTGTCTGTTCGTTACTTGGGTTTTCCAAATCGGGTGTGTTAAGCTCTGCAGCGCTCATTACAATAGAGCATTCTGCGTCATCAATTGTCGTCAAGTTAACAGACGAGGCAATTGAGTTCGTTTGTTCATCATTAAGGTGAAAGTCATCATTAGTGGTTGGAATGCACTGATTGTTAGTGAACGCAGGATTGTCATCATTACGTTGCGTATCACAATTACTATCGGTCACGTTGTTTAAGTCGGTAATTTCATTCACAATACTTCGCGATACACTATTCACAGTCTTTCGCGGCATTTTTACAATAGTCAAAATTTTTCACAAAACAAATCAACACAGTGCAAAAGCAACACACAAATACAACAAAGCAACAAATTGCCGTTAACCTGTAGAGAAAAAGTCACAAGATTAATAAAAGCGTAGCGCCAAATCCTAATTATACTTAAGCAAATAAGAGCAGATATCTGACTGTTGCTCAAAAGACGCTCAACGAAATACGATCCTGGACTGGGTGTCGCCAAGTGTAACCTCCCTACAAAAATTTTAAAAGAAAAGGACGATACTAATTAGAAATGCTGATGGACATGGCTCTATGCGTAACCTGCCCACAATGAAATGTACTGACAATGGCAACAAAAAATGTGAAATTCGCAATCTGACTCAAATATAAATCCTTCAAAAAATTAAAGTCCATTCAGTGACAAGAAAATTCAATTAAACCGAAATATCGGTCTTTGGCCCTGTGTAAAAACAATCAGAATTAAAGTCTTACCTCAGAATAAATGGATGTCACATATCTGCTCTTGTTGTTGCGCACCACTTGGAGGAACTGCATTGCAAATAATAATATTCTCTTTTTTTGTGATTTTAGTGGAATTTTTCTTCAAAAGAAGTGGAATGAAATGGGAAGTGCAACGAAATCTTGAGTTCAATAAAAAATTAAATTTTTGAAAAAATGCTTTTGAAATAAAAAATTTATTGTTGGGAGACTTGTTGGAGAATAATTACAATAAATAAAATTTTTCATTATCTAATGATTATATTAATTGACAGTATACCTTTATTCCTCATCTTGACCAGTGTTGCCGACCGCCTACATCACACAACCGCACTGGGCTGCTACTACTGACCGACCGCTCTGCATGACGACTACAGACTGAGTTCTGCTCTCAACTAGACAGAGCTACAGACTCGCAACGACTAACTGAGAGACTCGCAACGACTGACTACTAACAGACTCGCAACGACTACTGACTGCTACTGACTGAGAACCGCTCGCAACACTCGCGCGGTCAAGCGCATACTCTCTGGTCACAGATGCTACAATGCCTCGCCATCGCTGCTGCGTTACACACGTGTTTCAACTTCAGCATGACACAGCATAAAGCTCTGTTTATAGAACATCGTTAAACACTACACTGAATTTTGGGAATGTGTGCCTGTTGTTGTTGTTGTGGTCTTCAGTCCTGAGACTGGTTTGATGCAGCTCTCCATGCTACTCTATCCTGTGCAAGCTTCTTCATCTCCCAGTACCTACTGCAACCTACATCCTTTTGAATCTGCTTAGTGTATTCATCTCTCGGTCTCCCTCTACGATTTTTACCCTCCACGCTACCCTCCAATACCAAAATTGGTGATCCCTTGATGCCTCAGAACACGTCCTACCAACCGATCCCTTCTTCTAGTCAATTTGTGCCACAAACTTCTCTTCTCCCCAATCCTGTTTAATACCTCCTCATTAGTTATATGACCTACCCACCTAATCTTCAGCATTCTTCTGTAGCACCACATTTCGAAAGCTTCTATCCTCTTCTTTTCCAAACTATTTATCGTCCATGTTTCACTTTCATACATAACTACACTCCATACGAATACTTTCAGAAACGACATCCTGACACTTAAATCTAAACTCGATGTTAACAAATTTCTCTTCTTCAGAAACGCTTTCCTTGCCATTGCTAGTCTACAATTTATATCCTCTCTACTTCGACCATCATCAGTTATCTTGCTCCTCAAATAGCAAAACCCCTTCACTACTTTAAGTATCTCATTTCCTTATCCAATTCCCTCCGTATCACCCGACTTAATTCGACTACATTCCATTATCCTCGTTTTGCTTTTGTTGATGTTCATCTTATATCCTCCTTTCCAGAGTATCCATTCCGTTCAGCTGCTCTTCTAAGTCCTTTGCTGTCTCTGACAGAATTACAATGTCATCGGTGAACCTCAAAGTTTGTATTTCTACTCCATGGATTTTAATACCTACTCCGAATTTTTCTTTTGCTTCCTTCACTGCTTGCAGATTGAATAACATCGGGGAGAGGCTACAACCCGGTCTCACTCCCTTCCCAACCACTGCTTCCCTTTCATGTCCCTCGACTCTCATAACTGCCATCTGGTTTCTGTACAAATTGTAAATAGCCTTTCGCTCGCTGTATTTTACCCCTGCCACCTTCAGAATTTGAAAGAGAGTATTCCACTCAACATTGTCAAATGCTTTCTCTAAGTCTACTAATGCTAGAAACGTAGGTTTGTTTTTTCTTCATCTAGCTTCCAAGATAAGTCGTAGGGGTCAGTATTGCCTCACGTGTTCCAATATTTCTACGGAATCCAAACTGATCTTCCCCGAGGTCGGCTTAAACCAGGTTTTCCATTCGTCTGTAAAGAATTCGCGTTAGTATTTTGCATCAGTGACTTATTATACTGATAGTTCGGTAGTTTTCACATCTGTCAACACCTGCTTTCTTTGGGACTGGAATTATTATATTCTTCTTGAAGTCTGAGGGTATTTCGCCTGTCTCATACATCTTGCTCACCAGATGTTAGAGTTTTATCAGGACCGGCTCTCCCAAAGCCGCCAGTAGTTCTAATGGAATGTTGTCTACTCCCAGGGCGTTGTTTCGACTCAGTTCTTTCAGTGCTCTGTCAAACTCTTCACGCAGTATCGTATCTCCCATTTCATTTTCATCTACATCCTCATCAATTTCCATGATATTGTCCTCAAGTACATCACCCTTCTATAGACCCTCTATATACTCCTTCCACCTTTCTGCTTTCCCTTCTTTGCTTAGAACTGGGTTTCCATCTGAGCTCTTGATATTCATACAAGTGTTTCTCTTTTCTCCAAAGGTCTCTTTAATTTTCCTGTAGGCAGTATCTGTCTTACCCCTAGTGAGATAAGCCTCTACATCCTTACATTTATCCTCTAGCCATCCGTGCTTAGTTATTTTGCACTTCCTGTCGATCTCATTTTTGAGACGTTTGTATTCCTTTTTGCCTGCTTCATTTACTGCAATTTTATATTTTCTCCTTTCATCAATTAAGTTCAATATTTCTTCTGTTACCCAACGATTTCTACTAGCCCTCGTCTTTTTACCTACTTGATCCTCTGCTGCCTTCACTACTTCATCTCTCAAAGCTACCCATTCTTCTTCTACTGTACTTCTTTCCCCCATTCTTGTCATTTGTTCCCTTGTGCTCTTCCTGAAACTCTGTACAACCTCTGGTTTAGTCCGGTTATCCAGGTCCCTTCTCATTAAATTCCCACCTTTTTGCAGTTTCTTCAGTTTTAATCTACAGTTCATAACCAATAGATTGTGGTCAGAGGCCACATCTGCCCCTGGAAATGTCTTACAATTTAAAATCTGGTTTCTAGATCTTTGTCTTACCATTATATAATCTATCTGAAACCTGTCAGTATCTACAGGCTTCTGCCATGTATACAACCTTCTTTTATGATTCTTGAACCAAGTGTTAGCTATGAATAAGTTGTGGTCTGTGCAAAATTCTACCAGGCGGCTTCCTCTTTCATTTCTTAGCCCCAATCCATATTCACCTACTACGTTTCCTTCTCTGTCTTTTCCTACTACAGAATTCCAGTCACCAATGACTATTAAATTTTCGTCTCCCTTCACTATCTGAATAATTTCTTTTGTTTCATCATAGATTTCTTCAATTTCTTCATCATCTGCAGAGCTAGTTGCTATATAAACTTGTGCTACTGTAGTAGGTGTGGGCTTCGTATCTATCTTGGCCACAATAATGCGTTCACTATGCTGTTTGTAATAGCTTACCCGCACTCCTATTTTTTTATTCACTATTAAACCTACTTCTGCATTACCACTATTTGATTTTGTATTTATAACCCTGTATTCGCCTGAACAAAAGTCTTGTTCCTCCTGCCACCGAACTTCACTAATTCCTACTATATCTAACTTTAACCTATCCATTTCCCTTTTTAAATTTTCTAACCTACCTGCCCGATTAAGCGATCTGACATTCCACGCTCCGATCCGTAGAACGCCAGTTTTCTTTCTCCTGATAAGCTGCATGTCCTCAGGAAAAATTACGGCTGTAGTTTCCCCTTGCTTTCAGCCTTTCGCAGTACCAGCACAGCAAGGCCGTTTTGGTTAGTGTTACAAGGCCACATCAGTAAATCATCCAAACTGTAGCCCCTGCAACTACTGAAAAGGCTGCTGCCCCTCTTCAGGAACCACACGTTTGTCTGGCCTCTCAGCAGATACCCCCCCATTGTGGTTGCACCTACGGTACGGCTATCTGTATCGCTGAGGCACGCAAGCCTCCCCACCAACGGCAAGGTCCATGGTTCTCGGGGGGAATGTGTGCCTAAATTTAAATTTATAATAATTTACGATACTGTGCAAATTTCAATTTAACAGTATTTCCTTCAACTCTCCTTTGTGAAGCTTCATTTTCAAAAATGAAGTACGTGAAAAATGGATATCGTAATCGGTTGTTCAGTCATTTAGAAGACGCAATGAGCATTGCATGCAGCCCAAACGACACAGATATAGACGACATGGCCAAGAAAGTTCAACATCACAAGTCACATTGATGAAAAAATATGTATTTCTAATGGTTCAAATGGCTCTGAGCACTATGGGACTTAACGTCTGAGGTCATCAGTCTCCTAAATCTTGGTACTACTTAAACCTAACTAACCTAGGGACATCACACACATCCATGCCCGAGGCAGGATTCGAACTTGCGACCGTAGCGGTAGCGCGGTTCCAGACTGAAGCGCCTAGAACCGCTCGGCCACACCGGCCGGCCAAATTATATATTTGTATTTACGTTTTTCTTGCAATTATAATGAATAAAAACCAGATTCAATAAGAGACCTGTAGCTTTCTTATATAGCATGTTGCATGTGCAGTGCATTTGTCCTTTTCTTATTTTTTAAATTTCTTATTTATGTCAACGTTTTTTGAAAGTTTGAGATCAATGCAATTATAATAAAGTGTTGTGCAAATTTGAATAATGTAATACAATGTTTCAATAATACATCTATCTCATCTTGCATAAAAGTACTTTTAAATAAATTTGAGGAACAAGATACACTGATCCCAGATTTGTTTTTGGTAGTGGCTCAAAATTACTAATGATTCCCTTCCTTCCATTCACCCTTCATATGCTGTTGCCTAGCTACATGAATATTGTAAGATTATGCAAGTCATGTGAATGTTATTTTCAGAGAGATAATTAAACTGGAATGAATTAGATGCACTGAATGTTTTTTTCCAGTTTATTGAAATTTGATCAGCAACTTTTTATGCAGTTTTCAACAATCGTAAACATGGTGACAGTCATTCTGTGAAAGTGTGAATGGGTCATGTCATCATGGACTCATGCTACCACAGCGATTATTCCAGTCGGTCTCAACAGTCGACTCCTGTGAAGACTGACTAAAAACGTAATTTTTGACAACATGACACAACTACTCGTATGTTTCCTACGAATATATACCTCAATCTGACAGTTGTCAAACCGGCGGATGGGTATTTAGAAATCTTTTTCCCTGTGTTGCAGAATTTCAGTGTCATAAACATGGCTTATTGTTGTCAGCAACTGCACAGCAATGTTATTTGGCGAAGGAGTCATACACATCTAACAGTTGCGAGTGGTTTGTTTCCGAAAGGTTTCGGAGCGGGTAAAACCGTGGCAAATGTCCAGCGTGGCAAATGCCCGGGGTGACAACTGTCCGGACACCGCTTGAACACTAGTTTGGCTTCCTTTAACATGACAAACATGTTTGAATCTATTTTCGACCAATACTGTAACGTATAGTCACTTACCATTGCTAAATACAGTATATATTGGTATCTTATGTTCTCCATTTCTATATAGATTTCAACACGGACTATAATTAAAATAAACTGCAATCCTTGTTTGTATGTCTGCAATGGCTTCTTCACTTTTCAATAGCAGCTGAAATCCGTGCTGGTACACGGCTTCCTTGCCTGGTTGTCTTGGGATCGGAAGGACTGGGGCAACAGAGTATTGAACATCATTTGTGAGCCAACTACTTTTTAACTGGATTTGTTGAACATTGTGTTCAGGAGAGTTAATACAAGACATTGATATTTTTCGTGAAACAATTGTAAAAGACATTAACTCTGTTTGAGATCAAATATTAAAGATCCATACAAACGCCTGCTCTGTGTTGCATTACAACAACATTAATCCTTGATTTAGAGCAATTGTTTAAAGAAATTAATAACTGTCCGAGAAAATTCTCAGATTTCAATGCTTTCTTCAAGGAAAGTTACTAGAAAGCATTAGGTCTGGTTATGGAACAAATTGTTCAGAGACATCAGTGCTTGTCTAAACGAATTATTAAACATCACTGCTTGGATTAGAGAAAATAACTAATGAAGGGCCACTCAGTAGGAGGGAAAGCAATTTCACATGCAACAAACTCTGCTTACGAACGAGCCACCATGTGGCTGTTAACATGAGCCCACATATCCAGAAAATTCGGTACGCCTCGCAAACGGACACCCCAAGTACACAAACTCCGCCTCTCTAGAACAGACACAAAGAGACCTTCACATTCTTCAACATTTACTGACAATGTGGGTCGCGTCGCAATATCCAGTATCTGTAAGTAAAGAGCGAACTAGGCCAGAACAATGGGAACATTCTTTAAATTCCAGGGCAGAGCGAACAGTTAAGCTAGTGCGCATCCAAATTTCTTACAGCTCCACGCAATAAGCGCACTGATGGAACCGCACCCGAAAGTGCAGAGGAAGCGGGAATTATTTCACTGGCCAAATAAAGGGTGCTATGAAATTTTACAAGAAGGAGCTACTTCGATAAATCATAACGGAAGCCTGCAACTACTGGGTTAGCGCCACACTCTCCCACACCACAAGACAGCACACTGTCATAATTGTCTTAAGACATGAGGAAGGTATAGTAACCTTTTCAAAGCTTAAACCAAAGTATACTAAGTAAAAGGCAGGTCTTAAACACGAGTGAATGCCCCGCCCGTATCAAACAGGCACAACATGCGGCTAAAATTAAGATCATACAGATTGTGGTTCTAGGAAACCTGCATACTCGGATCGCTGGACACTCAATCAAACAAATGGTATTAGTGTATATTATTACAAAAAGAAAATTACAATACTTAACTTTTTCAATTATAATGATGTGTCGCAAGCAAACGGCGGCATACAAAATAATCTATCTTCTGAATATAGTCAATTCGAAGTCTGTCCTACATAGAGAAAACAAGCGAAGCGACGTATCGTTGACGCTGCTATCGAAGCCACTAGTCTTGAAGCTGCTATTGAACTGGCCATCAGCAGTCAGTCGCGGCACTTGTGTCCTCTTCACATAGGGGCCGCTGCTGTCGCGTTGTCGTCCTGTAGACCTGTCGGTCAGCGTGTGATTCCCTGACGTCTTCTCACAGCCATCTCTTCTCTATCGTTCCCGAATGGTGTGCCGGCTTTTGTTTTTACTCAAATGACGATAAATTTAAATGATTGGAGAAGCTCAATACTCTTGGTAAACTTAAACACTCCAGTAAATGCTCTAGAAAAAAGAAACGATTATTAATTCCTAGTGGAACTGACAATCATGAATGCTGACATAACAGCTGGTTAAACGACAAAGTAACATAATGTAATGGTTCTCTCAAATACCTTAAAAGATCCTACAAAAAATTCGTACAGAATCGCCTGAAGATGGAAAACACGACAAACAGGTGATGATTATAATTTGGGGCTCCAACGCGATTAAATAAGACTCGTGCAGCCACACTCAACGCACGGTCAGGATACAAGCGTGTTTACGAAGATAATTACTAAAAGAGTAAACAACTTGCAAAATTTCTTCAGGAGCTGAGACATTAAAGAAACACGCCTTAAAATACTCAGGAAAATACAGCATCTGCACAGACTGTGAAGAAGCCCACAGGTCCGGGTGTCCTCCTGCGTGGGTGTAATGGAACTACTCGCCAAAACGATGTCTAATGGAAGAACCCCATGAAAACTAACGTCCAGTGTCTTTCTACCGGCCGGGCGGTTCTACCCTGATCCGTTTACGTAGCCTTCAGTACCTGCCACCGAAGCACGCCCTGCGCGCTCGCGCGTCACACCGGACACGAACATAGGGGTCAATATAGCGGGCCCACGTTACCGCAACACAGACCGACCCGATCGTTACTTTCTGTCTCCGTTAAGCGGCCATCGTTCTCCTGTCCTCACTCCAAAACCATCTCAATGGCGCCGTCGCTTCCTCCCACCTCCACGCCTCGCGCCTGCTCCCTCTGGCCAAAAACAACCACTTTCGAAGCGCGACACGAGGTATCGGAACGCAGCACGGATCACTTATGTTATGGCAGTTGTTTTCACCTCATAACTAGTTTTAGTTTCTTGACTTTGATGTCACTGTTTCAGTTTTCTTTTGTGTACACATAACACATCAGCTGATCTTAAAGAGGTCAAATTCTATAATAGGGAATGGCTTAAGACTACGTGACTCATTAACTCTTTTTCTTTTAAGACCTGCGGGATAATGTTATTTGTTACAACCAGTTAAAATTTGACAATATCTATATTGGAGAGCACTGTTCTGAATTATAAAAAAAAGCGCTTTGAAGCCCGTACTGACATATCCACTAGCACTGAAGACTGATCAGTTGTGCGTATCAAGCCCCTATTATGCTGCCGAGGGACACCGCGAGCACGTATAGGTATTTAATGTGACTGCACCTTGTTCTGTACGATACAGAAGCGTATTGTCACAGTCAATGAAAGATTGCGGCGAAAAATGCAAAAGCAGTAAGATACTGGAATCTAGAATTTCGAATCGACCCTGTCTTACAGTGTAAATATTTTGGTCCTTGTAGCTACGAACGGGCCTGACCTTATAGACAGCGTCCTTATAGAGAGGGGCATTACTCATCGTGATATCATCATGGCGACTGTATTTACTAAGGTAAATAAAACACTCAAGAAGGCTAGGAGAGTGTTTCTGCTAGAAAGACCAGAAAAGTATTTGTTATCATCTCCCTTAGGCCGGCCGCGGTGGTCTAGCGGTTCTAGGCGCTCAGTCCGGAACCGCGCGACTGCTACGGTCGCAGGTTCGAATCCTGCCTCGGGCATGGATGTGTGTGATGTCCTTAGGTTAGTTAGGTTTAAGTAGTTCTAAGTTCTAGGGGACTGATGACCACAGATGTTAAGTCCCATAGTGCTCAGAGCCATTTTCTCCCTTAGGTAATGAATTAACTTCATTTAGTTCGAATGTGATGGACGTAGAGGACTTATGAACAAACTTTAAACCAACTGTAAATAGTACTCTGGAGAAGTATGTGCCGCAAATGACGAGAGAGAAAGGTTGCTAGAGATTACTTCGTTTGTAAAAAAATGCGTGCGTGAAGCATACAAGAACTACTACCGTCATACTTCAGCAAAAGATTTTGCCGAGAACACGAGAAAATTCTGGTTCTACGTAAAAGCGTGTCTAAGGCTTCCAACCAGTCACTCGTTGACCAGTAATACAAAAGCAGAGTTTTAAATTTCGCGTTTAAGAAATCGTCCGCGCAGGAGGATCGTACAAACACATCTCCGTTCGACCATCGTACAGACTTCTGTGGGCGCCATAGTAATAAGCATCCCTGGTGTAGAGAAACAACTGAATGGGATGACAACAAATAATAAGATACTGCAGTGGCTGGTTTATTCCGAATTACAATGTAATGTTCCTTTAGACATGCTAACGTGTCCAAAGGAACAGGCACTGCGGCGACTGTAACCGTCAAGAAACACGTGACACGTATTCGCAATTGCGAATATGGACAACCATAAGCTGTTTAGTGGAACGACGACAGTAGAAATTTATGTCGAACAAGGACCAGAACCCGGATTTCGCGCTTGCCGCGAGCGGTCGCCTACCCCATTAGACAATCCGAGCACGATTCACTGCCAGACCCAAACATCCGTACCTCGTTAACCATACATGTATGTCCAAAGGCGCATTGCCTCGTAGTTCGAAAGAACACGGACACTGCAATACCGCCTTTATCCGCCGACACCGGACAAGTGACTTCCGAGTAAAATGTCTTGCCTATACAGGAACGTACGTAGTGGATGTACGAGTACAGGTAATAGTCACATGGTTGACGGGCCGTGAGTCGTACTCGGATAGCCTAATGGTAACCGGCACGGTGGCTCAGCGCATTCGGTCAGAGGGCTGCTTGCCCTCTGTGACAAAAGAAAAAAAACTGAGTAAAGGATTCAGCAATCAAGTTGAATGGATGGCTTGTGACGTCCGCCTAGAGCAAACGCAACGAGCTATATCGAACAAAATGAAAAAACAAAAAAATGGGAAGGCGGCCTCTCGCGATTAGCAAGAAATCAGGGTTCGAGTTCAGGTTCGGCACAAACTTTCATTGTCGTTATTCCAGTATACAGCTGATGGTTGTCCGTATTCGAAATTGCCAATACATTTTGCGCACTAAACTATGTCATCGTTATACCTGGTGCGCTAAGTGTTTCCAAGGAAAAACATTTATTTTCGAACCAACAGATGCATAGTTTATTAAGTATTGTCTATAAGAAAACGTAAATGTCGTATGACTAGGGTCTCCGGTCGGGTAGACCGTTCGCCGGATGCAAGTCTTTCGATTTGACGCCACTTCGGCGACTTGCGCCTCGATGGTGATGAAATGATGAATATTAGGACAACACAACACCCAGTCCCTGAGCGGAGAAAATCTCCGACCCAGCCGGGAATCGAACCCTGGCCCTCAGGACTGACATTCTGTCGCGCAGACAACTCAGCTACCGGGGGAGGGGGGACTATTGTCTAAGATATCGATATATAAACGTGCAGTTCTAATACTTCCGATATTTTGGACTATAAGCGCTACATATATTTTTCTTTGTTCAGTCTTACAGTGACGATGGTTGAAATAACCGAAACCGGTCAAGAATAAATTTAAATATAAAGATATCATGGAGAAAAAAAATGCTTCTCTTTTACGATAAATGTTTTTCTTGACAAACAAAGAAATCACGGCATGCCAGATGGTCTTTGCGATCAACAACGATCAACAAGTGTAATCTAAACTGCACGGTGAAAGTCAGTGACCAGTTTTCGGTAACTTATTCGAGAAAAAACATTGTTTTATGACTAAAAGACGTTTCAGCAGTATACGTGGTCATCATCAGCATATCTGTGGACGTTGCTGAGCGCTAGGGCGCGTCTGCGGCTGCGCCAGCTGCTGTGGCGCCGTTCCAGCACCGGGCGTGGCCGCAGCCTCGTATCTCGCCTCATTCCCAGCAGTTACTTCACCAGCACTCCGGCTCCCTTTCCAGCGGCCGGAGAAAGTTACGCTGTAGCATTTCACTGTCATTTGCCCACTCACGCCGCCTGCCATAGACCACACAAGTTATGAGAACTCTGTTTCTGAAGAGGAGCACTGAAAAAGTTCCACTCAAAGTTATCTGAGAAAAGGCGGGACATCCATCTACGGCGGCATTTTATTACGTAGGAGAACATTGTAAAGCTTACGCCAAAATAGTTTATCACATGCCCAGAGTACAGTTAGAAACTTTCTGCGCAAAATAGGCATAATGACCAATCCAAGACACAGTAAAACACAAGCAGAAATGCAGGAAAGAGCAACGGCTACTAGCTTATCCAATAGAATGGAAGGTAACATATAAACAATGTCGACAAAATCAATAGTAATGCGTAAACATATTAGCATCCTGCACTGAGTATCACATCACAAAATAGATGTGAAGATTGTTGAAGTAACTAGTGAAAGTTTAGGCGGTGGGTCTTGGTCTGTCCACAGTCAAATAGCTGTTGATCTTTATATGACAACCTTGGATTTTCTGTGGTAGAAAGACGAGTAACATATGCCACAGCTCATCATCGTGTCTATGAGTCTAGAAATTTGATCAGCTGGATCTTAGACCAGCAATAGAGCTTCTCCAATACCATGCAATGTTCAGAATTAGTTTATATGTATCCAGAATGAAATTTTCACTCTGCAGCGGAGTGTACACTGATACGAAACTTCCTGGAAGCTTAAAGCTGTGTGCCGAACTAATACTTGAGATCGGGATCTTTACCTTTCGCGGGCAGGTGCTCCAACGACTGAGCTAGCCAGCCACGATTCACGACCCGTCCTCACAGCTTCAATTCTGCCAGTACCTCGTCCTCTACCTTTCAAACTTCACAGAAGTTCTTCTGCAAACACTGAAAAGCTAGAATTCCTGGAAGAAAGGATATTACGGAGACATGGCTTAGCCACAGCCTAGCTGATGTTTCCACAATGCGATTTTCAGTAAACAGGCAAACCTCCTGAGTCCGAGGTGCGGTCCGGCACACAGTTTCAATCTGCCAGGAAGTTTCACATCAGCGTACACTCTGCTGCAGAGTGAAAATCTCGTTCTGGAAACATCCCCCAGGCTGTGGCTAGGCCATGTTCTTTTGTTCCAGGAGTGCTAGTTCTGCAAGGTTCGCAGAGGAGCTTCTGTGAAGTTTGGAAGGTAGGAGAAGCGGTACTGGCAGAACTGAAGCTGTGAGGACGGGTCGTGACTCGTGCTTGGGTAGCTCAGTCGGTAGAGCTCTTGCGCGTGAGAGGCAAATCTCCCAAGAAGTTTCAGTTTATATGTAATTCGACGAATTTAATACCTGGTAATAATGTATGATACAGAGACCGAACTATACTCGTCCACTAGGCTGTAATTTATTGTAGTAGTACCAACAAGTGATCTGTAGGTATTTCAATAAGTAATACAGACCATTCATAGGAAAGAATATCTTAAATTTAAGATTTATTGTGCCTACAAAGTGTGGTACAAGAACTAAAGTCTGGTCGTCAACAAACGCTGCTTAACCAATAAGTTTTATCATTATTCCCAGTATTCAAACAATTTATATCTTTAAAAGCTATTACAGAACGGTTAATTTATGATAGCAGTTCCACAAGTCTACTGTGCATAGTTTGAGTAATAAGCAATTTTATTTTGGCGCAATGTCTGAATTTTGATTTCCGGGCGAAGATCCATACCTGCAAATGTTTTGTTCTCAAAGAGTTACTAATTATAGTAAATAATGTCATTTCAGTGGCCATGACTTTAATTTCCAAATATCGACTTTTCATCTCTGTTCTGTTGCCGTCTTTCACTTTGGTTCATTACTGTACTATTATAGCGACGTGTTTCTTCATGAACGTAAAAATGCAAAAATTTTCCTTGTCTATTACGAAAATATGCAGTCTAAGCGACACACTGGAAGATAAATAACTCTTCAGAATACCTTCCACTTTCCATCTTAAAGTTGTATTTAATCTATATTTAATTGCATTTAATGTACTTGTTTTTCTTTTCGCTATGTTTTGCGTGAAGGTGATTTTACATAAAGTAATTTTATTAGATTTAGGTGTTATTTAGCAGCTGTTTATTGCAGTCTTTGTACGCTTTAGAGAGCCTTGCAAAATATTTCTGGTCGGCAGTGAAACGTCCCCAACGCTACGCGCTGTTCTCATCCAGCTGCCTAACACTACAATGGCGAGTATTACAACAATGCAAAGCAGCCACAGACTGCACACAGCACAGCCAGTGATTTTTATACAGAGCGCTACGTAACATTGCCAATAAGAAAACATAAACAGCCTACTTACATAGCCCCCATGCTCCCCACAAAAAATTTTACAAATTGTTTTGGGCACTGGGCAATACATATTTGTTAAAATTTTTCATAATCGCAATTACAATAACAAAGAAATCAAATGCACACACTTATTGACACAATGTTGGTCAAAAGCTAAAATTTTCTCACAGTCCATAAAGACGGTCCTCATCACTCGTCACAGTAAAATTGCAGTGTTTTTCTCAAAGTCTGAGCAGTAAAAGAAAATGCACACGGAAGTAGTGGATTTCCATGCAGACTTGAAGAAGTAGTGTTGTCCTTCCAACGGAAAGACAGTGCTGACTCTCGACATGCAGACAAGTAATGGGTCACAACAGAGCAAACCCACAGTAGAGTCATTCGAAGTTTTGAAGAATATTGGTAGGTAGGTCATCACAGAGCAGACCCACTGTAGTCCTGGTAGAGATTACGGTATTGGTGGGCCACCAGAGGTGCAGACCCACTGCAGTCCTTGTAGAAATAATGGTATTGGTGAGTCAGCAAAGACGCAGACCCACTGTAGTCCTTGTAGAAATAATGGTATTGGTGGGTCATCAAGGGTGCAGACCCACTGTAGTCCTTGTAGAGACGGCCAGCAGCCATCTGTTGGAAATGTGCAGGTGCACAATCACCATCGAAGAGTCTTGCGGACAATATAGCAAGTCCATAAACCACCACTTGTGCACTCACAAAGTTTTTGAAATTGTCCTTAGAACCAGTAATGCTGTTATCCAGTCCCTTGCTGAATTATTAACACACGTGCAAACACTAACAGTCCCAACTTCTCACATATTGTCCATATACTATGACCAACAGAAACGTGTGCAGTGAAATGTAACTTAATTTTAAGAACTGGTGTCTATACAATTATAAATTTACAACATGAAAATACAATTACAAAGGTACAAAATACATCATTAAAAAACATAACAATACAGATAACATTTGTAGTACAGGCTTTACAAAAGAATCGAACTAACATATACATCAGTGGAATTATGACATGAGTACATACATAAAAGATCACAATAACTTTTGAAACATCAACTTCACACATGAGCATTAAACATAACAGAATTAATAATGTCTAACATCTTTACAAAGTAAATAACATATTATTAATGCCAATTATATTCGAGGATAACAGTATTCCTCATCATAGTGAATGTAGCTTAATATTAAAAGAAGAAAAAATTCTATGAAACTACACAGAGACAGGAAGAAAACAAATACACAAGGGTACACAAACATATAGTGGGATAACACAAAAGGGAAAGGACAGGGTTTGTTTTACTGCAGTATTTTGCATGGAGATCTCCCTTTGTTCATCATTATTCCCAAAAAGTCCTATCTAAGCCTGCTTTCTGTATTCTGTTCATATTTCTTTCAAAATAATTATTTCTGATTGTACAATACTCATTTGGGCCCAAATCTTTTTCATATAACTTCGCAATGCATTCTTTACCTATTCTCCATAGTCAGTTTCTTATATAGTCTACCCCCTCTTAAGCTAACTTAAATCTACTGAGCTCAGATGCTAAACTAAGGGACGAGGCAATGCAGCAGCACATAAAACAATTAATATAAACAGCAATGAAAAAAATGGAAAATCGCAAAGCAAGCTACAGTAAATCTAAATTACCAAGCAATTCAACATTACAACTAATATGAGGCAATGCGCAGCAAACAAAAAAATAAATCTGGCTTAGCAGAGTAACACAAATTAAAGTTCAGTAGCACTATGCCTGGCAAACAGAAGCTTATATCTAAACATGATATAGCTCAAGCAGAAAAAATAGTACACTAAAGATAACAATGCAGATAAGGGAAATGTATAATCACATCTTAATGTCTAAGTAATTAAAGTGGTGCACCACAACAACTTATTGTAAAAGAAATATTACCATGTACTTGAAAAGAATATTATGTATGCAGTTACTGTTACTAGTCCCTTCTTATTGTTCTTTCCTTTCCAAGTGCTCCTTTTTTGAAGAATGTGGATCACAAAATTATTATTTAATAGATCTGTTGACAGAAAGTGTTCACATTAGCAAATGCATTTAATTTTATTTTATGAAACCAATGCTGCAACACAGCTGGAAACCAGATATTAAACAAAATGAGCAATCTCTTAACTACAAAGACAATAGATGTAAAATGTTTCTAATCATTTCATTAGGCATTTTAGTAAATATCATAAATTACGAGCTCCACAGTATGCTTCCAACAAGGAAATGTCAATAGCGAGGACAATGGCCTCCCCTTTCTTTTTTTCTACCTGTGCCGCTGAAAGGCTAATGGCTTTTTTTCGGGCGGCTGTCGCCCAGGTGGGTGCCCACGACGCATTACATGCAGGTGGTCACTTAACTTTCTTACGGAAATATTTACGACAGCAGTTTCCGCTATAGTGACAGTCTCACATAAAAATATTTCACAGGTCAAGAATTAGCGTTGCAAATCTGTAGAAAGAAAATCCTATAAATATAAGTGTCCAAATAAAATATTCGTCAGCATTGTGATACAGTCACGCATTTACGCACATTTCATAACTCTTAAAGTACGATTCTTGGTTTCCAACATACTTCTTATTCCTCATATACGGTAGCATCATCTTATTGATCATAAACATATCTCAACAGCATAGTACACATCGTCGTTGTAATAATAACATCATAACACCTCAATCAAATCTCAAAAACGTCGTAGCTTTCTGTAATAATTTCAAAACCTAAAAAAAATTCTCTGCTCATTTCAATAGTGTCATCTACCTCAAACGTACTTTAAAATCATGCTCCCTTACCAAATATATCATTCAAAGCTCTCATGGTATCACAATGGTTCCGAAAAAACATGAACAGTTTACAAAGTACAGACAAAATACAGTTTCATAAGTGTGAAGTTACCCAACTGTGTACTGCGTAAACATGTGACACTGATGTAGTAAAAAAATGTTTATCTCTCAGTTAAATGATCAGATAGCTGTGTAATTTGTGTGTTAGAGAAATATGGTACCGATGTGTAAAGTTGTATAAGCAAATACCATATTAGCTAGGGTTCCTTGTGGTTGCCACACACATGGTACACAAAGTAAGCGTGTACCCCCCCTGAAGATCAATGTAATTATACCCTCAGGTGCTACAGATTAGAGCAAAGGAATGAAATGTATCACGGAAAATCCTTGTACCATTGTACTTCAAATATATTAAAAAATGCATGTTTTAAGTGCGAAATTAATCACTCAAATACGTGTCCTGTAGCGCTAAATGTGTGTCTTGCTGTAAGATAATCTCTGTGGAAGTGTCGTAGTTATCGTCCTCCGAAAGCTAAGTTCTGCAGAAGCCAATGTACTTACCTCATGATACACAAAAGTGAAATGCTTTGCGTATAGATATCTCAGTTATTACGCTTACTGCCATGATGAAGAAAGTACTGTGCTGTAACGTATTGTTGTGCTACGGAAAACCCTGTCTCATTGTAGCTATACTACAAAAGTTACTACTAAAACCTGTTTTACTTTCCAGAAGAATTCAGAAAAACTGTGCAGATATAAAACAGATACACCGCAAAAGCAACGAGGTAAATTGTGTCACCCATTAGTAGCGTCGTGATATAGTCATGTAGCTGTCACATAAACTAACCACTGTGTCATCTGGTATCTCACAGAAAGTAATTCAGAATGTATTTTCAAGTAAACCAAAATGTTGCATTAAAATCTCATTAGCAGTACCAGTATATGTCCTAAGTATGTAAGCCTGATAGTCGTTACGTAATCGTGCAACTAACAAGCAAGAATGTACAAATACAACACTGTGTCGTCTGTTCGCTATAACAATGCATTCGTAATTTCTGTTTAAATAATTTCTCTTGGTTCTTGACTGGATATTTAACTTCAAACATTGTTGCATGTTAACAGTTTCTTAAGTCTGACAAAGCATACTAGAAATGTGAAGTGAAAAGTTTTATGGCAAAGACAAAGTTAAAAAGTAGATTATCTTTCAATAAACAGTTTTACATGTGAAATGTGGTGTAAACCTTTACTCTTCCTAGTACGCAGAGTTTCAACTTCAATGCAATTGTCATGCGGTATACGTCGTTAAACAATACTGGAATTTTTCTTAAGGTTAGCATCTATGTCATTTTTCTCTGAGCCAGCCGGCGCAAGCGGCTGCCTGCGGTGCGAGTCATTGTCTGTCCCTTTGTTGGCGCGCGTCGTTATTGGGATTAGGAGACCTAGCTTCTACAAATTCACGTTGTCGAAAGTGCCCTGCTCTGTTTGAATCCCGCCAGTTCTGATGCAATTCAGGTCTGTCGTTACGAGTATATCGTCTGTCGTCATGTCGGTAGGTTCCGTAGTTTCTTCCTTGTCCGTCACGTGGTGGAGAATTTCTCCCTGAATTGTAACTGTGCGTCGAACTGTTGCGTCTGAAGTTATTCTGCCTCCCTTGATAATAATTGTTTTGGTTCCCATATTGTCTGTTTCTCTGATTGTCTCTGTGATAGTCATTACCGCGGAGAGGTGATCTTTCCCTGTAATTATTACTACTCTGCCAACGGTTGTCATATTGGTGGTGTCTGTTTCGGTCACGATTTGTGTTGTGAGAATAGCCTTGTCGTGTCAAGTTATTACTTCTTTCATCGCGGAATTGCGACGGATGTGACCTGTAATTGTTGTGTTCCTGGTTTCGCGTTCCACGATTGTCAGTGTCAATTTCTAGTTCTTGTAACAGTCCCTGAAAAGCTTCAATGTCGTCTTTGCAACGTCCTGCCAAAATAATATGTCGTAAATGTTCAGGTAATTTGATTAAGCAAATGCGGATGAGTTCTGAGGGGCTGTATGGGTTTGAAAGATACTGATTCTTATGCAACATGTCTTCAAAATATTTCATAAGACTGGAAAATTCAGATTGTTCGAAACGTTTCATCATTATGATGCTATGTTTTACTCGGTCTTGTGTGGCTTGAGACCAATATGCTGAGAGGAAGGCATGGTAAAACTCTCCTTCACTGTGGCAATCGTGAATTACCGATCGCATTCTTACAGCTGGTTCATTCTCCAAGTAGCCACACATAAATTCTAATCTGTGTTCTAACGACCAGTTGGGAGGAAAACAATGCGAGAATTGATGGAGCCATGCTTGTGGATGAATGTCGTTGCCAGAATTCTTCAATGTTTTGAATTTACGTGTAGTAATGAACAGCTTATAGTCAAAATCATCATGTCGGCGAGTCGCATATCGGTCATTGTTAGGTCGTGTCGGCCGTTCCATCTCAAAATTCGGTGCACATTGCCAATTTCTTTCATAACTTCCGAAATGCCCTGTGTTATTATTTTGTGGCTGTTCCGTATTTCTGTGTCCCTCTTCCCGTATTGGGGCGCGAGTATCCTCTGAAATACGTAATTCTTGTATTACCTGTGTCAGCTGATCTTGTACTTCCCGGATTTCTCTTTTGTACTGTGTATTGTTTTGATTTTGATTCTGTTTGAATTTTCTAATTTGTTCATACTCTTCTGTGTCAGTGAAGGCTACAGGTCTTGTGTCATTCAGATCATCATCTACCTTTGTAGATAAGTTAGTGACCTGATCCGAAAGTTCGGCTACTTTCTCCGATAGTGAACACATTTCCTCAGTGTGTTTTTCTGAACCAAGTTTCAGAGAGTCCATTTGTGTTGAAATCGTATCTACTGTGTCGTTTAAGTTTTCCTGAGTTTTTGCAAGTTGCTTAACCGAATCGGTAGATGCAACTGAGTCAATTTTAGCTTGCAAGGTGTTGTGATTTTCATGAACAATAGTTTGCAGTTCTTTTATGGCTGCTTCATGATTCTGTAATGCATTTTCATGACGCGAAAAAATAGGTTGGAAATGCTCACAAATTTGTGTTTTTACGTCATTACAGACTTTTTGA
The DNA here is from genome assembly GCF_023864345.2 of Schistocerca serialis cubense. NCBI lineage: Eukaryota > Metazoa > Arthropoda > Insecta > Orthoptera > Acrididae > Schistocerca > Schistocerca serialis. Next base: position 326,787,661 of record NC_064641.1, on the reverse strand, counting down.
CATTTCGATTCGATGTTATGTAACTCAGTAGTTAAATCTTCACGTGTTTGTTCAAGTGTGGTGTGAAGATTTTGTTCCATTGCGTCTAACTGTTGCTGTGTTTGTCTCTGGTGTTGTTCCATTGTGTCTAACTTTTGAAGCTTTTGCTGTGTTTGTCTCTGATTTTGTTCCATTGTGTCTAACTTCTGAAGCTTTTGCTGTGTTTGTCCCATTTGTTGTATTAATTGTAATAACAATGCATTGGTGTCAGAAACATGTTCCTCAGTGCTTTTCGGCAGTGAATTTGCACCGGCAACATTCACATTTTGACAAGCGGAAAATGTGTCTTGACTCATTTGAGAAAACGGTGAGAACCCAAAACCTGAGTCTACAGTATTTGCAATATTGTGTTCTGTCATTCCCGATTCCCGAGGCGAGCTGTTGCCGACCGGTCGATCGATAATGCTTCCCTGTTCACTATCTGTTTCACTGTCTACACCATTATTTGACGTCCGCTCCATTTCCCTATGCACAGTTACCAAATTACTACTTTGAACATTAGTAAATTCATTATTCGGCGGCGCTGATAAGCTACGCTCGTCGTCATTATTATTTCTCAGTTTACTTTGGAGCCTAGTGTTACGTTTTTCACACGCCATTATTGCCACAATATTTCACACGATAACACAGAAAAGCACAATTTGAGGAGCAAAAATAAGAGAACACATTAACATAGCACTGAAAAAATATCTAGTTAATTGCACGCGCTGCTGAGAAATACTTGGTGTAAAACTGCATGCATGCTACAACTGTTTTACTGTACCACAATGAAAGACTGCAACTACAAAGGAGATTCTCTCTACAATTACGCGCTAGCAATAAACAAAAGCTACACTAATTACACAAACTACAGGAAAAAATCAGAAGATTCCAGTGAGGTATCCTCGGCTAAGGGTCGACATATGAAACGTCCCCTTAGAAAAATTTATACAAGACTGTGCTTAACCTGACACACAATATTTTGTTAGCGCAACGCAATCTGACTTTCAAAATTCACTACAAAAGAGTGGCCCTGACTAACATTAAACTATACCTTTCACAAATCACTTACCTCACAAAAATCTTCGCTGCTCAAGCTACTGCAATACAGCGAGCGCCACTACTGCCAGCTAAATAAAATATTCAAACTATGGAAGGCACTAACTACTGATAGGGATAGTTAGCAAATGAAAGATATTAATAGAGAACAAACAATGTATTTACCTTGATATCATCATATATAAATATAGCAGTTCATGACAAATTTCAAAACTCCGCCATCTCTCTCCCCACATCCACCACTGCTGGCGGCTCACCTCCAACTGCGCAACGCTACGCGCTGTTCACATCCAGCTGCCTAACACTACAATGGCGAGTATTACAACAATGCAAACTAGCCACAGACTGCACACAGCACAGCCAGTGATTTTTATACAGAGCGCTACGTAACATTGCCAATAAGAAAACATAAACAGCCTACTTACAGCAGATATTGCAGCATTCTTCAAAAGTTCGTTTTGTACATAATCTCTATAGAGTCTACATTCATTGCAAATAGAAACCTGTATTAGGTTGTTAACAAACATATATTTTGTTGTGTAGAAGATGACACAATATCTTTATTCTCCCTGATATGGTGCCGGCTAAGGTGAAGCATCATTGGAATTCCAACATAATTTACGTATTGAAGACAAGGGGATACCACTGTAACACATGAAAAGCATCATAAAACATTTCAGCTGGCAATAATTCAGACAACCTTTTTGTTTTTTTGCATGCCTGATTAGCGTAATATTTTAGAGAACACTTATTTGTTTCAGTTAATAGCTTCGTCAGGTTAGTTTTACTACACTGCTTAAATAAGGCCTAAAGATGAAGTATATCCACCTTTTAGCATCTCGTATTTCTAGCTACATTTGTTTAGGAATGAAAATAGCACTGGGGCACTTAATATGAGAGTCACAGCATGTTTTAGTCTCTAGTTTGACTGTGTGTGGGTGGGTGGGTGTTGTTGATGTATTTTAGATGTGGAAACATGCAACCTTTTTGCATAAATACTTCTGAACAAGGTGCAAAAAAATTCAGATCCTTGACCTACTTTTGAGCACAACCAAGGTTGTTGCTCTGGGACAGCACTTGGATTGTCTGTTTCATTTAAATGGTCTATTAACTAATGAGATATGACTGGAGAAGTAGATAATGTAGACGTCGGGGTGGGTGAAGGGGAACAGGGTGATTACGAATCAGAACTGATTGAGTTCCGCCATCTTGGATTTTTTGAGTTTCTAAATTTTTTTAAACATTTTTGAACTTCTGTGGACTTTTTTTTAAATTTACTGCCATTTTCCACTTACCGGTTTCCTGCCAGCGCCATCTTCCTGTTTTTAATATTCCCTCCAGCGCATTTTTGAGCTTTTTAAATTTACTGCCATCTGCCACCTCGATTTTTTTTTAATATCCTTCACCCCCAGCGACTGCAACACTGTGACAGCAGCGACAACTAGCAGCGGTAACTTGGACTACGTGCTGGAGTTCTTATGTATATGCTGTAACCTCCCCACAGAAAAATTAATGAATAAAGAATGTGATTCTAATTTAGTGTAACCTCTCTACAGAAATTCATTCACATTTAACCTCCACACAAAATTTGTTTCCCATTTAATTCTTTTCTCATTTAACATAAGCTCGAAACAGAAAAATTCCTAAACCTCGTAATACAAAATAAATTCAGTAACCTGGTAAAATTTGGACGACAGCAATGCTGTGTCATGGCCCTGTAAGATCATTCTGAATAAAAAGCAAAAATTCTCACCTCGGTAAAGTCGGCAGCTATCTGCTCTTACAATAGCTTTTCCCGGCACAGCTCTGTGCAATGCTGGCCTATACATTTGTTATTTATGAAAGGAAGCAAATGATTTTTCTTTTGCAACAATCGGAATGATCATGCATTAAAAAAAATATTAAATTCTTTAAATTGAAATGAATGCTTGTTAGAAATTAGACAAAGATTATTATTAGAACATTTTTAAATGATTTACATGTGAGTTTACATAATATTACTAGATATGCGCGAGGCTGATTTTTTACCTTATACAATAATACTCAGGCTCCGGCATCGCTGCACCGCGACCGGCCCAGCCAACATGATACACCAGACCAGACCAGAGCAGACACACACACTGGCAACAACTTACTGCTACTGCTACACAGTTCGTACAGTCAACATTGCTCTCTGGTCAGCGATTCTCTTATACCTTGCATATCGCAGGCAGCGCATGAGCAATACATCGAAATTACATCTGCTCGGACCTCTTACATAAAATTACATCTGTATTACATCTGCTCGGACCTCTTACATAAAATTACATCTGTATTACATCTGCTCGGACCTCTTACAATGCTACTATCACCCTCCTTACATACTTCATTACTTCGTTCACCAGCCGATTTTGCTGATTTTTGTGCCTCGCAGTTTATGTTCAACTCTCTCGTATTAAAATCCTGCCCTTTGTAGCCATTAAAGGACAATTACTTTTATTTCGTGTACGTGCCTTGCCCTCACTGTTATCATCACTTGCATTAGATCTCTTTCCCTCATAGCTCCTTCACTTAAAAACTTTAAGTAGTGGAGTCAAGCTTCTTGTTCCCATTGCGCTAACGCTAGCAGCTTTATAGACGGGATTTAATTTCCCTTATTCTTTAATCCTCTACTATTTTCAATTCGAGCTCTGTCTTCCTACCTTAGACATACTCCAATATCTGTATTTTCATGTATTAGTGAGTGCAATCTACAACTCTTCCGATGGCCTTATCTTTTTAGTGATATCTATTCGTACTTCTGAATTCAAATTGTGGTGTACATGGGCCTGAACTCCAAGTGTTTTATGGTACGTTGTATTTTACGTATTCCTTGACGCTGGTTGCAAGCGCTATTCCTTTTTTGTCCTTCGTACCGTTTTTACCAAAAAAATGGTTCAAATGGCTCTGAGCACTATGGGACTTAACTACTGAGGTCATCAGTCCCCTAGAACTTAGAACTACTTAAACCTAACTAACCTAAGGACATCACACACATCCATGCCCGAGGCAGGATTCGAACCTGGACCGTAGCGCTCGCGTGGTTCCAGACTGACGCGCTTAGAACCGCACGGCCACACCGACCGGCCGTTTTTAACACTGATGATGACTGTTCTATAGTTGAAATCGATCTGCAATAAAATTCGTATTGTTCACGAATGGTCGCTGTTCTCCCTTCTTGAAACCCATAGGTCGCTGCACAATGTGATTGAAATCTGGATGTAATCAATGGAAGGCAGGATTCGGTTACGACTGTGGACGGGGCCGTAATCAGTTACTACAGGTGGTCTTTTACAATTATTTATTTTAAACCAGTAATTAAAGGCTCAACAATAAATAATACCACACGTTATTAATGAAGGAATAAACAACAGCGTAAATAATAGTGTTTTCATTGAGTTACATTTTAGCATATCACCATTAAATACAGATAAAACAGATAATGTTTTAAAAGCAAGCCACTGTGATGTGGGCAGAAGGCCTTACACGCCAGGAATGGCAATAAATTAAGAGTCGTTCAAAGCTCGCTGCAACTTACAAATTACAGGTATTGAAATATTAAAGGCAAGTCACCACAAACACAGCAGACGGCGTCAGACACCAGGAATGGCAGTAAATAAGGTTTTAAAGGCTTACTGCTAAAATACAAATACCAAATTAAAATTTTAAGGCAAGCGACCACAATCACGACTGAAAGGCCTTACACGCCAAGAATGGTAATAAATTAAGAAATATTTAAGAATTCGCAGCAATTTACAACTTAAGGTATTGAAATATTAAGGTCAGTCGCCACAAACACAGCAGAAGGCATCAGGCGCCAGGAATGCCGGTAAATAAGGTTTTGAGGCTTACTGCTAAAACACAAATACCAAATTTGAATTTTGAGACGAATGACCACAATCATGGTTGAAGGCCTTTCAAGCAAGGAACGGCAATAATAGAAAAAAATTTGAAACCTGCTGTAAAACAGCAAATACAATAGCAAAAGTTAATTATAAAACAAGCAGCGGATCTAGACGGTGCTCCAGGAATCGACCTCTGAGAATGTCTGGCAACAAACACTTTACCGAGCGATGAGATAGGCAGCCAAGAGTTGCATTCACTTCACAAGATGGTAACTCAGACTAGTGATAGTCTAACGAATGACTAATGATAATCATGCTAAAGCTACCTGACGTCCGATAAACCAAATGCAACGATGGAACCATGCGCCAAAGCCAGAATCGGCGGTCTGTACTACGTCCCCAGAATATTGTGTTTAGAATGCCCGGAACGAGAAAGAAATAGAAGAATCACCACCCGGCCGCTGGTTGAACTAAACTAATTGTAACAAGTTTAACGCAGTAAGTAGTATTAAGAAGTCGAGGAAGGCTAATCAGATCCGCCTTCCCCAAGCACTCCACTCGCTGCTCTTCGCCACGGCGACACTACGAGCAGCAACACGAATCCAAAGCACTGGAGAATCGAGAGATATCACAGTGGTGGAGGTTTCTCTACTTGGATTGAAATGCACTCAACTTAAAGCTTGTTAGATCCTGTTTACGACGAGGTCGTGCTCCCTCGTGACCACAGCCCTTCAATCCGGCAGTCCACGCGTGCCGCCAGCGATCCGGGAGTGTTCCTGTACGGCGCGGACCTGGCTCCTCCTGAGTCCCCAACTGAAGTGGCCTACTCACGCGACCCGGGAAAACAACGACGTCGCCCCCAAAGATAGGGCAACAATTACTACATATAGATAACCGCTGCTGCTGCCACTAGCGGGCAGGCAACACTTGCGAAACCGAGTGGCGCCAGTCAACACGAGAAGAAGACAAACCGCTACAACCATGACAACTAAACGATACCGTCTGGCCTCCAACAGAGGGCGGAAACCTACAAACCGCACCAACGCGAGCCGCAGCACGGCTCAGGGATCTTATGGATCCCAACACAAATCTACGACTAGGTCTATCATCTTCATTACTTTGGCCAAGTAGTCTAGCATAGCCATATTGCCCCTACAACTATTGTTATTCCGATACGCGACCATCCTGTTGCCATTAACGTTTTGCCTATTTTCGAACTGCCTGGTTCCTAAAATTGCGATTTGTCTGTCTCTCTGTATCACCTTTACACTCTTTCTAAGTGATTATTAAACTTTCCCAGATCATCCCTGGGAGCTGTAACAAGTTTCTGTCTCCAGTTCAAGCGTACGGTTCAAATGGCTCTGAGCACTATGGGACTTAACATATGAGGTCATTAGTCCCCTAGAACTTAGAACTACTTAAACCTAACTAACCTAAGGACATCACACACATCCATGCCCGAGGCAGGATTCGAACCTGCGACCGTAGCGGTAGCGCGGTTCCAGACTGAACGTTCAAGCGCAATTTACTGCCCAAACAATTATAATCTGGTTTAGCTCCAAATTATTTGTTAAATAAACAAATTTGTCACCCAGTTCGGAGCAAAGTTCATTACACTTTTTCTCTGAGGGTGTACTTCTCTCCAACCCAGAAGCTATTTTGCAACTTTATTTGATTTTGCCTACGCACGTATTTATTGACCAACACAGTGAGGTGACGAAAGTCATGGGATACCTCTTAATATCGTGACCTCCTTCTACCCAGAGGTGTGCAGCAGCTCGACGTGGCACCGAAAGTGTCCTGCAGCAATACTGAGCCATGCCGCCTGTATAGCCGTCCATCCATGCAAAGGAGTTGCCCGTGCAGGATTTTGTGCACGAACTGACCTCTAGATTGGGATGGGATTCAAGTCAGGCGATCTTGGTGACCAAATCATTCGCTCGAACTGTTCAGAGTGTTATTCAAACCAGCTGCGAACAACTGTGATCCGCTGGCGTGGCACATTGTCATCCATAAAAATTCCATCGTTGTTTGCGAACGTGAAGCCCATGAATGGATGCAAATGGTCTCGAAGTAGCCGAATATAACCATTTCCATTCAGTGGTCGGTTCAATTGGACCAGATGATCCAATCCATTCCATGTAAACACAGCTAACCACCACCTTGATCATTGTCTTGTTGTAGTGTCACTTAAATATCGATAAACCATTGATTAATCAATATTGTCTGCAATATCATTATCGTTTGTTGGGCTTAACTATCGATAGTCATATCGTTTAAATGAAATTCTTCTTAAATGGCTCGCGAAAAATTGTCGGGTTCTGTTATCTCCATGGTGTGTGAAGTGCAGAGGGAAAGTGGAGGTATTTAATCAGCAACAAATATGGTGGTGCCTTAGACAGTCTATGCTGTTTATAAACGTGTGTTGCTAATAGATTGGCCACTACAGGGAGCGGTTGTGAGAGAGTGAATTTTCTTCTTTGTCTTCCAGTGATGATAACCCACCGTCGTGCGTTTTTCTAACCGATCAGATAGATGCTTATGGTGAAAATTACACACGTAAATAACATGGGTTCAGAAATGCTCCTTATACTGATTGTCGTTTTCAAATGTTTGAGCATACTTACTTGTAGCAAGGAATACAAATGTAAAAATGGTTATAGTAATACAACGTAGTTATTAGAGGGAAAAACGACATTTTAATGACAATTAATACAGCACAGAAAAATCAGCTAGTCGTGGTGTTACAGTTATTGTATTGCTGTCTTCCGAGTATATAAAAAACGTGCTCTGGTATGCGAGTCATACGGAAGTGCTTCCACTGTGTTAGCGATTCGGAACAGAATTAAAACTTCTGGTGCTTATAAAATGGGGTCAATATTAATGCTTATCTTTTGCCAGAAAAGGCTAACCGTAGCGAGCTGTAAATATAATAATCGAATCGGATTTTTCCAGGGGTAATGGAGAACCCTCGGCTGTTGTTTAATGCAAGCTGTTGTATCGTAACTACAGTGAAGCTGGCGAAACACTATTCGGCCAGAATCTGTCAAGTGCAGACTTTGGGTGGCCCAGGTATATTATAGGAATACATCGGTATGCTGGGTGAAGGTATCAGCACTGCTGTATCTCCCCACACCTATCCTTACTCTCCATTACTATAGTGCTCATAATACCCGCCCCATGTGCTTCCGTCGGTGAACGGCGAAACAACCAAGAAAACTTCCACGAGCTATACACCCTATGTTGACTGCATTAAGATTACGATTGCTGCCGACCTCAGCGATGTAGCAGTTGTAGCACTACAGTAGAGTGATGGCCCTATTGTTTTTTATTGTGTGACAACTCAACTAAGAAACATCCCTGGTCTCTTCAATGAGCTTTCACTAAACCTTGTTACTCCCGTGTGCAGTTTATACCATACCCGCTGCAGTTCATCAGCAAGAATGACGCCTGGCATACCAGTAAACATTTCCCCTCTCTCACCCCTCTTCATCGTGGTGACCTTCGTCTTCTTCTTCCTTCCCTGCTTTCCCTTGTACTTCTAAGACGCTGAAGCTCAGCTTATCATTGACAAGTAATATATTGGCCCGATTTTTATGAGAATTATTTTTTTATATGTGAAAGTCCCCTCCCCCCCCCCCCCCCCCCCCCCCCCCCCCATGAACCACAGACCTTGCCGTTGGTGGGGAGGCTTGCGTGCCTCAGCGATACAGATAGCCGTACCGTAGGTGTAACCACAATGGAGAGGTATTTGTTGAAAGGCCAGACAAACATATGGTTCCTGAAGAGGGGCAGCAGCCTTTTCAGTAGTTGCAGGGGCAACAGTCTGGATGATTGACTGATCTGGCCTTGTAACACTAACCAAAACGGCCTTGCTGTGCTGGTACTGCGAACGGCTGAAAGCAAGGGGAAACTACGGCCGTAATTTTTCCCGAGGGCATGCAGCTTTACTGTATGGATAAATGATGATGGCGTCCTCTTGGGTAAAATATTCCGGAGGTAAAATAGTCCCCCATTCGGATCTCCGGGCGGGGACTACTCATGAGGACGTCGTTATCAGGAGAAAGAAAACTGGCGTCCTACGGATCGGAGCGTGGAATGTCAGATCCCTTAGGTTAGAAAATTTAAAAAGGGAAATGGATAGGTTAAAGTTAGATGTAGTGGGAATTAGTGAAGTTCGGTGGCAGGAAGAACGAGACTTATGGTCAGGTGAATACAGGTTTCTAAATGCAAAATCAGATAGTGGTAATGGAGGAATAGGTTTAATAATGAATAGGAAAATAGGAATGCGAGTAAGCTACTATAAACAGCATAGTGAACGCATTATTGTGGCCAAGATAGATACGAAGCCCACATCTACCACAGTAGTACAAGTTTATATGCCAACTAGCTCTGCAGATGACGAAGAACTTAAAGAAATGTATGATGAGATAAAAGAAATTATTCAGATAGTGAAGGGGGACGAAAATTTAGCAGTCATGGGTGACCGGAATTCGGTAGTAGGAAAAGACAGAGAAGGAAACGTAGTATGTGAATATGGATTGGGGGTAAGAAATGAAAGAGGAAGCCGCCTGGTGAAATTTTGCACAGAGCACAACTTAATCATAGCTAACACTTGGTTCAAGAATCATAAAAGAAGGTTGTATACATGGAAGAAGCCTGGAGATGCTGAGAGGTTTCAAATAGATTATATAATGGTAAGACAGAGATATAGGAACCAGGTTTTAAATTGTAAGACATTGGTTATGAACTGTAGATTAAAACTGAAGAAACTGCAAAAAGATGGGAATTTAAGGAGGTGGGACCTGGATAAACTGACTAAACCAGAGGTTGTACAGAGTTTCAGGGGGAGCATAAGGGAACAAATAACAAGAATGGGGGAAAGAAATACAGTAGAAGAAGAATGGGTAGCTTTGAGGAATGAAGTAGTGAAGGCAGAAGAGGATCAAGCAGCTAAAAAGACAAGGGCTAGTAGAAATCCTTGGGTGTCAGAATAAATATTGAATTTAATTGATGAAAGAAGAAAATATAAAAATGCAGTTAATGAAGCAGGCAAAAAGGAATACAAACGTCTCAAAAGTGAGATCGACAGGAAGTGCAAAATGGCTAAGCAGGTGTGACTAGAGGACAAATGTAAGGAAGTAGAGGCTTATCTCACTAGGAGTAAAATAGATACTGCCTACAGGAAAATTAAAGAGACCTTTGGAGAAAAGAGAACCACTTGTATGAATATCAAGAGCTCAGATGGAAACGCAGTTCTAAGCAAAGAAGGGGAAGCAGAAATGTGGAAGGAGTATATAGAAGGTCTATACAAGGGCGATGTACTTGAGGGCAATGTTATAGAAATGGATGAGGATGTAGATGAAGATGAAATGGGAGATATGATACTGCGTGAAGAGTTTGACAGAGCACTGAAAGAACTAATTCGAAACAAGGCCCCGGGAGTAGACGACATTCCATTAGAACTACTGACAGCCTTGGGAGAGCCAGTCCCGACAAAATACTACCATCTGGTGAGCAAGATGTATGAGACAGGCGAAATACCCTCAGACTTCAAGAAGAATATAATAATCCCAATCACAAAGAAAGCAGGCGTTGACAGATGTGAAAATTACCGAACTATCAGTTTAATTAGTCACGGCTGCAAAATACTAACGCGAATTCTTTACAGACGAATGGAAACACTGGTACAAGCCGACCTCGGGGAAGATCAGTTTGGATTCCGTAGAAATGTTGGAACACATGAGGCAATACTGACCCTACGACTTATTTTAGAAGCTAGATTAAGAAAAGGCAAACCTACATTTCTTGCATTTGTAGACTTAGAGAAAGCTTTTGACAATGTTGACTGGAATATTCTCTTTAAAATTCGAAAGGTGGCAGGGGTAAAATACAGGGAGCGAAAAGCTATTTACAATTTGTGCAGAAACCAGATGGCTGTTATAAGAGTCGAGGGACATGAAACGGAAGCAGTGGTTGGGAAGGGAGTGAGACAGGGTTGTAGTCTCTCCCCGATGTTGTTCAATCTGTACATTGAGCAAGCAGTAAAGGAAACAAAAGAAAAATTCGGAGTAGGTATTAAAATCCATGGAGAAGAACTTTAAGGTTCGCCGATGACACTGTAATTCTGTCAGAGACAGCAAAGGACTTGGAAGAGCATTTGAACGGAATGGACAGTGTCTTGAAAGGAGGATATAAGATGAACATAAACAAAAGCAAAACGAGTATAATGGAATGTAGTCAAATTAAGTCGGGTGATGCTGAGGGAATTAGATTAGGAAATGAGACACTTAAAGTAGTAAAGGAGTTTTGCTATTTAGGGAGTAAAATAACCGATGATGGTCGAAGTAGAGAGGATCTAAAAAATAGACTGGCAATAGCAAGGAAAGCGTTTCTCAAGAAGAGAAATTTGTTAACATCGAGTATAGATTTAAGTGTCAGGAAGTCGTTTCTGAAAGTATTTGTGTGGAGTGTAGCCATGTATGGAAGTGAAACATGGACGATAAATAGTTTGGACAAGAAGAGAATAGAAGCTTTCGAAATGTGGTGCTACAGAAGAATTCTGAAGAATAGATGGGTAGATCACATAACTAATGAGGAGGTACTGAATAGGGTTGGGGAGAAGAGGAGTTTGCGGCACAACTTGACTAGAAGAAGGGATCGGTTGGTAGGACATGTTCTGAGGCATCAAGGGATCACCAATTTAGTATTGGAGGGCAGCGTGGAGGGTAAAAATCGTAGAGGGAGACCAAGAGATGAATACACTAAGCAGATTCAGAAGGATGTAGGTTGCAGTACGTACTGGGAGATGAAGAAGCTCGCGCAGGATAGAGTAGCATGGAGAGTTGCATCAAACCAGTCTCAGGACTGAAGACCACAACAACAACATATGTGAAAGTGATTTTTCACATAAAAAGACGTTTAAAAATATTTCTTTGTGAATATTTAACAAAACTTAGGACATATTGTAACTTAATTTTAACATTACATTCTTTAGGTCGTCAATCGAATCTTACTATAGACTGTAGTAGTGCTTGTAGACAGTGCTGCAGTTAAGAAAAAGAGAAACGCCTGCAATCTTCAGGTTTCGACATTCACCCTGTTTTGTCCTCTGCATCAACTTAACAGTACAGTACTGTATCAAAGTAGAAGCATTTTCCGAAAATTTATTGAAAACAAAAGCTATTGTGACTTCTTTCATAGCTGTACTCTAGCCAGTCACAAACTGCGCAATGCTCAAAAAAGAGCAAGCAAAACAGAACTGAAACTGATACAAGAGGTGTCGACTCGATGGAACAGCTCATACTGTATGCTCAAAAGACTTTTGGAAATTTGAAGTGAGCTTCCAGTTGCGCGCAATGAAAGTTCAAGAGCACTGCCTTCCCTCGCAACAGAAAATTACTTAGCTGTACAAGAGGTAATAGGTCTTCTTGAACCTGTTGAAGCAGCAGCAACAACAATCTCAGGGGAGTCAAATGTCACTTATTCCTTAATTATACTTTTCGTATGAGGTATTTCTGAAAAGTTGTCAGACTTGGAAACATCTTAACAAATAATGAAGCACGGAGTGTTCTGCGTTCCTTGACTAAATCAGGCATTGAAAGACTGAGACCACTTAATACACGGACTGCTATTTGCTTGCGATGTTATCAGACCCTAGGTTTAAAAAACTTGGTTTCAGGACCTTTCAAGAGCCAGATAGCATCGTACAATTACCTCAGAAAGAGTATACTACTGTCATGAAGCATCCATGAGCAGTCCTAATACGTTTAGTGATGCGTCTAACAGTTTGAAATCGAATTATCTGCTTTTTTGCCCCATCAGCAACGCCGTAACATCGATGTCGTTACGCCAGTGATTCCATAAGTGGCCTACGTCAATATTTTGAAAAACCTGTAGTAGACAAGAACGCTTGTTTATTAGAATACTGGGCCAAATCTACACTCCTGAAAATGGAAAAAAGAACACATTGACACCGGTGTGTCAGACCCACTATACTTGCTCCAGACACTGCGAGAGGGCTGTACAAGCAATGATCACACGCACGGCACAGCGGACACACCAGGAACCGCGGTGTTGGCCGTCGAATGGCGCTAGCTGCTGTAACGTTCCCTGGCAAACTCACGTTATTAAAAAAAAAAAAAGAGTTTATTTGTACCATATACGCCGCTCTGGGCAAGTTGTATATATCGTAATTATTGAACAAAAATATTACTGAATGTGGTGTAAAAGACATTTGTTATTCTCCTTATATTTTTTGTTGTAATATTTCTCTGTGTTTAGGATAGGAATTTTTCTGTATTTATTATGTGATTGTAAAATGTGTCAGTATTTGCGATAGCAGAGATATGTTGCCAGAAGAGAATAATATCGTCAATTTGCAAAGAAATGTTAATAGTCAGCAATACTATTTAAGCACAATGCATTATGTATTCTTTGGTCTTCTCTGTTCAGAAGTCATTGCGGTAGGACACTGTGAAAGAGTTTTTTTACGAATGGGTAGACTTCTTTTGTCTCTGTCTGGACTTAGCCGCCATTAGACGATGCGTTACGAATTAATGTGAGTTGTATTGTTGTTTGATCTAAATATATTAGAGTTTATCAAAAGTGTGAATTATTTATGTAAATTAGCTTGCCCACGTCATCTATAAAATTTCTTTAAGAATTTTTCAGCATTTTTAGCGGTGTTGCTGGGCTGTGCCGCGACCAACAATAGCAAACCCGTAAATCGGGAACAGATGCATAAAAATCAATGGTGAATTAAGAAATTGTTCTTCTTTTTCAGTGATCCTGTGGCTGATAAAATTTGAATTAATTATACGTTTGTGCATTCGTAGGCGGATAGCTAATGTTAGTTAACATTGAAATTTAAACAGTTTGGTTCTTTCAAAATATCTTAAATGTGTAATGAAGTAGGTTTGATCAGTGATAAATGTCGGCTTGGCAATAATTAAAACATTTTCTGCTAATAGAGGTAATCTTGTGTTCTATGGCTAGTGCCGGGATAAAATTCAGTAAAAATATTTAACAAAAAATCCACTGCATCAGGAAAGTGTATGCCAAGGCCGAATGATTTAAAGGACCCAATTCTCAACCTAATATTCTTAACCAGTTCATATGAGTTCACGTAAATATTATTTTTTCTTTAAATGTACGTAATAATTAAGTAAGTAAAAATTTTTTATTACCACACGAAAATAAGAGAGTGGTTCTACAACAAAGTTCGCACGAAAGAAAATTAACTTAAAAACAACAGATAAATTTTATTATTCTTCTTTAACGAAATTTCAAATCAATCCCATTCATTACGACCGATTTCGTTAAATTGGCGCCCAACGTGGGGCACGAATATGCAGTGGCCACTAAATACCCGTGAGATAACTAGGGAATTAATATAGTCGAACTTTGTTGCAGAACATTTAATAATTTTTCTATGTATTGTATGTATTGCATAACCAATATTGTGTGGTAATACCTGTGTATGATTTTTTGCATGAGAACACTATGTACCCAGAGGCAAGCTGAAGAAGAGAGCTCAATATTTCGAAAAATTAATTACCTACCACAATATCAGGGGGCAGCTGCACCCAAGATAGATCACCAAAAGGTAAAGCTACAGTGTAGTTGTCCTGTGGGTAGTAAAGTAGCCTCAGTGCAGTGTTCTCGGATCATTAGTGGTGTGCTTGTTGTTAGTAAATTGTTTTAAAATAACAGGACATTTAGGTAGTTAGTCATTGTAGTATATAGTAAGTGTGTATTAGTTAATGTCCATTTCTTGTGTGATTATGTCAGTGAAACCTGAGTGTTAGGATATTTAGTTCAGATTTTATTTCTTTTGTTTACTATGGTTAGATTGCGTAGTCAGAAAGATATCAACATGGATAATGAGCAACAGTCAGTAAGTAGTGATACCGAGTTGGAAAGTGGGACACAAAGTAATGTTAGTGACGTAGTTCAGGAAGTACAATGTGAGAATCTGGGGGCAGAAGGACAAGAAATGTTGCCATTGCCACCCAGTGATTCAGTTGATAGCGGAAATACTGTGCCATCCGCAAGCACTGGACACGGACCAGAGAGTGGTGAGGTGTCAGAAGTGCAATCATTAAGAGTTATGTTCGAGCGCATGCTCAATTTCCAAGCTGAATTTGTACGTGTGCAAGCAGAGCGTGATAGAGAACGTGATGCTAAACAAGCAGAACGCGATAGAGAACGTGATGCTAAACAAGCAGAACGCGATAGAGAACGTGATGCTGAACAAGCAGAGCGTGACCAGAGATTGGTAGCTGAATTTGCCAAACAAGCAGAGCGCGATAGAGAACGTGATGCTAAACAAGCAGAGCGTGACCGACGCCTGCATGAGAGGGACTTGCAGTTGATGCAAACTTTAGAAGTTATGCAAAGTGATATTGTTAGTTTGAAACAAAAATATGAAACCATACCCAAAACGGTGCAAGAATTAAGCGAAAGAGTAGATAGTGTTCAAGTGGCTAACGCCAATATAGTAGAGGAAATCAGTGTCCTGACTAATAGGGTCGAACAACTAGAAATTGACACAACTCAAGTAATTGAGAACAAAGTGATCGAACAAGTGCACAAAGTAGAAAATGAAGTCATAAAAGAAATAGATCAGAAAGTGCACGCCGCAATTGAGGCCAGAGATGTGGGCTCAAGTGCGGATGTGCAAGATCTAAAAAGGATAGTGCACAAAGACATTCCGCTGTGGCAGCGGAGTGTGGACCGCCGTCTTGCCGAGATGGAGCTTAGCTTGCGGCATGACGAGGCACGGGCGTATGTCACGCCAGCCAGGTCCAACAATGATAGGCATATAAATACTGCAGTAAAAAATTGCGACTGCGAGACAGAACAGGCAACCAATGTAAGCGAAACAAATAAATGTCATTCCAAAGTAGTGATTGAAGAAAGCTTGATTAGGAACCGACAGTTTCAGATCTTTACAACGGAGAAGAAATCTGTTCACCCTGTAGTGTTTATCAAGGGATTTAGAAACATTTTGCCTAGCGTTTGGAGTCATACCCAGAAAATACAGTTCGTTATGTCTTACATACAAGGAGATGCTGCATTATGGGCAACCGAAGCAGCTGACAGTTGTGATACATATGAGCAATTTGAAAAAGCATTCTTGGCCAAATATTGGTCAACATGTATCCAGGAGAGATTACGGAAGGAGGTATATAATCCAGAGCCGTATTCTCCACGACTAGGCAATTTGCGAAAATATTTCGAGAAGTACATTAATAAGACCCGTTACTGGGACGAACAGATTTCATCCCGGGATTTGATCAGGCTTTTGAAATCACACTTGCCGATACATGTAAAGGAAAAACTTATACACGTGCCTGAAAATGATATGGAACATTTCTTGTCTGTTCTGGACTCAATTGACCTGATTCAGGAGGACGTTAAGGCAGCCTCTGAACAGGCTAGAAGTAACGGAAATGGTTATAGAAATGGTAGAAATAACACGCCTCCACCAAGTAATGGAAACGGCGGAGGTAATAATAGGAGACAGGAGTATGCACAAAACGGAAATAGAGGTAGAGACCGGAACGGCAATAGTCCGCCGGTGAATAATGACCGGAAAAGGAGGTTCGATGACCGGTATGAGACAGGCCCACCAAGCAATAATAGATGGAAAAATGCCAGGGGGCCGAGCAACACTAATATTTATAATGATGCAAACCGAACTTGGCCGCAGAACCAGAGGCCCAGTCCGGACCGGCAAAACAGTGATAGATATGACAATAACCGACCGCCACCACAAAATGCGCCAATTGCGCAACCGTGGCGGCCGACGCAACACAACGTGCACATAGTGGAGGTCAGTGACACAGAGCAGCCACGCCCATCCACTAGCAATAATTCAACAAACTAGATGCAGCCGAGATACGCTCTCCATCGTCGGCTGAGGTTTGGAGTGAGAGCAGCCCGACACAGAACAAAACACCGAACAAAATCTGTATCCTTAGGTATAATGACGGGGTACAGATGGGAGATGAATTAATAACTGAACCATCCACGTGCATAAAGGAGCACAAAGACAAAGTACAAGCGATAATAGAGATCAAAATTAACAATATTGATGTGCAAGCGGTCGTAGATACAGGTGCTACTGTCAGTGTTATGAGTATGGACTTATTCAAAGTACTGGGGAAGGAAAGGCGTATGCTGACTTTTCCCGTGAATAATTGTAAAGTCACTGAAGCCATAAGTGCACAGCGACAAATAATTAAACTCCAAGTGCGGGTAGAGATGTATGTAGGGGATGAAGCCATAGCGTGCTCATTCCTGGTAGTAAAGGGTTTAAAGGTAGCCTGCATTTTGGGGGTAGATTTTTTAAGAGAAAGGGACGCAATAATCGACCTTTCTCGGGGAAAATTAAGCTTGATGAATGCTGGTAGGAGAATAGAATTGTCCATGCTCAGATCTGAAGAGGTACCTGTATCTAATTGTAACGCTATTAACATAAGGTGTAGGAATCAGTGGATACTACATTTAGACAATCATTGTCTAGGTCAGAATCTCTATTATCCTGACGTACAAGATGATAAATTAAAAGCAAATGTGGACGCACTTGTGAACAAAGTATCACAGTCCGAAAATTTGAACTCTATGCAACAGCAGGATTTGGTACAGTTATTATCTAATTATGCAGATGTATTTTCAGAACGACCAGGAATTGTTAAGGGATATCAGTACAATATCGAGGTAAAGCCTCACAAAACTTACTGTCGAGCCTCATACTCCATTCCTTGGTCCAAGAAGGAAATAGTAGCTAAAGAAATAAGAAAACTGATCGAGTGGGGAATAATAGAACCGTCTTTGTCCCCTTATAGTAGTCCTTTGGTGGCGGTAGCAAAAGCAGACGGACAGATACGGTTAGTACTAGATGCGAGAGACATAAATGAAATTATTGTACCTGTTAGGACTCATCCGGAAAATCTTGATGAGCAAATTCAAAAATTTCATGGAGTGCAATATTTGACATCTATTGATATGAGAAGTTCTTTCTGGCAAATCCTGCTCACACCCGAGTCGAGGAAATATACTGCATTTATATTTGGGGGAAGGAGCTACCAATTTAGGGTACTACCTTTCGGCCTAAATGTAAGTGCAGGAGTTTTTATAACAGCCCTCGACGCGGTTTTAGGTCCGGATTTGCTGCAAAGGGTAACAGTGTATGTAGACGATCTAGTGATTGCCACTGCCACCTGGGAGGAGCACGTAGAACTACTGAGTAAAGTCTTAGAAAGGTTTAAGCAAGCGGGAGTAACAGCGAATCTTGATAAATCCAAATTTGGACGTAATCAGATTAAATTTCTAGGTCACATAATAACACCACAAGGCATCAAGCCTGACAGCAAAAAACTTGATGTAATTCGTGGGTTTCCTAGTCCGAGAACTAAGAAACAGCTCAAAGCATTTATAGGTCTAGCATCTTTTTTTAGACGGTTTGTTCCAAACCAATTAATGAATAACGAATCTTTATTGAGCCTGTTGCGTAAAAACGCGCACTGGGTGTGGACAGAAGAATGTCAACGCGCATTTGACGCTATCAAAAATGCCTTGGTGAACGCCAACATACTGCGACACCCAGACATGACAAAAGATTTTTGTATAGCGACAGATTCGTGTTCATACGGTCTGGGCGCGTGTTTATTTCAGTGGGACAGGAGCAACGACCCCACAACAATCAATGTAATCGGATTTGCCAGCCGCACACTAAACAGCTGCGAGAGAGCATATTCCGCTACCGAATTAGAGGCTCTTGCAGTGGTTTGGGCGGTAAAGAAATTTAACTATTACATCTATGGTAAAGAAGTCAAAGTATTCAGTGACCACCAGGCTTTGAGCTATTTAATGACTTGCAAATTATACCATACCCGCTTGCTAAGATGGAGGTTAGCATTACAGGAATATAAAATTAAAATCATGTACCTTAAAGGACAAGATAATGTTGTAGCAGACGCCTTGTCGAGGCTTCCACTAGGGCAATCCTCAATGTCAAATATTTTGGGACAATCGGAGGAATATCGAATACTATTAGTACAAGATAAGGTACATAGGAGGGACTTTTTACATATGTGTAAAAATATGTCCATATTGCAGGAAACTGATCCGATTTGGCGAGATATCATTAGTAAAATTAAAGAAGGAACCAATCTTAAAAGTGTTCAGAATTTCAAAATAGTAGATAATATTCTGTATTATAAAACAGGTGTGTCAAATGACCATGGAGTCGTGTGTATACCACAACAGGCTATCCCAGCTGTAGTGTGGCACACGCATTTAGCATGGGGTCACGCTGGGATAGGCAAGACAGTAAGGATTTTGTCCAAATTCTGTTATTTTAAGGGGATAAGCCAGCAGACTCGCACCATTATCAGGACTTGTCCTCTGTGCCAAAAAGCTAAGTTTCAAAATAAGTCCACAAGGTTTGAACTGCATCCTATAGTGCCTCATCGACCACTTCAGTTAGTATCTATAGACATAGCAGGACCCTACCCACGAGCCAGGGGTGGATTGAAGTACATTTTAGCGGTGTATGACCTTTTCTCTAAATATTTAAAAATATACTGCCTTAAATCAGCCACTGCTCGTGGAATAGTTAAATGGTTAGGGAAGGAATATTTTACACAAGTGGGTAAGCCTGAAGCGATAATATCGGATAATGCTTCCTATTTTACAGGCCATACCTGGAAAAACTATTTACATGAACAAGATATAAAGCATATACTAATTTCCCGTTTTCACCCACAAGCAAGTTTAGTAGAGAGAACATTTGGAGAGTTAAATAAATTTTTCAGGTTATACATTGCATATAAACACACAAGATGGCCAGATCTGATACCTAAGTTTGTAGAAGTTCACAACGCAACCCCGCATGCTTCTACGGGGTATCCACCAAACGAGATTATAATGAATAATAATAGAGTTTTGAATGAGTGGCTGGCACCTTTGCCTAAGGTCCCAGTCATTCCTGAGCCTAAGGAAGAGAAGATAAGAAAAGCAGGGTGCAACCTTACCAGGTGCGCTCAGAAAAGGAAAGAAAAATATAATCGACATGTGACGAATAACCAAAAATTTAGTGTTGGGGACTTGGTACTCTTACGCAATCATCCTAAGTCCTCGGCATCCTTGAAACAGAATAGCAAGTGGCAATTGGTGTACAATGGACCTTTTAGAGTAGTAAGTGTGCCACATGAGTGTAGCTATCTCTTAGCAGATCCCCACTCAGGGAGAGTACGGGGACTGTATCCGCGTAAGGATGTAAAAGCATTCCTACAGTAAAAGACTAATAGTCCTATGTGGACACCATTCTTTTGTAAATAATGAACATTAATGATGTGTGATCTTTAGAGATAATGTACTAGTGTAGAAGTGTTTAGTTATAAGAATATGATTGACTTTCTCATGTGTATGGATATTTGTGTTATGTACTCTTGAAACACGTATGTAACATAGCAGCGATGGCGAGGCATTGTAGCATCTGTGACCAGAGAGTATGCGCTTGACCGCGCGAGTGTTGCGAGCGGTTCTCAGTCTGTAGTCAGTCGTTGCGAGTCTGTCAGTAGCAGTCGTTCCGAGTCTGTAGCACTGTCTAGTTGCGTGCAGTACTCAGTAGTCGTTGCGAGTCTGTCAGTAGCAGTCGTTCCGAGTCTGTAGCACTGTCTAGTTGCGTGCAGTACTCAGTAGTCGTTGCGAGTCGAGTCTGTCGTTGCGAGTCTGTCAGTCAGTCGTTGCGAGTCTGCAGCTCTGTCTAGTTGAGAGCAGTACTCAGTCTGTAGTCGTCATGCAGAGCGGTCGGTCAGTAGTAGCAGCCCAGTGCGGTTGTATGATGTAGGCGATCGGCAACACTGGTCAAGATGAGGAATAAGGTATACTGTTAATTAATATAATCATTAGATAATGAAAAATTTTATTTATTGTAATTATTCTCCAACAAGTCTCCCAATAATAATTTTTTTATTTCAAAAGCATTTTCTCAAAAATTTAATTTTTTATTGAACTCAAGATTTCGTTGCACTTCCCATTTCATCCCACTTCTTTTGAAGAAAAATTCCACTAAAATCACAAAAAAAGAGAATATTATTATTTGGAATGCAGTTCCTCCAAGCGGTGCGTAACAACAAGAGCAGATATGTGACATCCATTTATTCTGAGGTAAGACTTTAATTCTGATTGTTTTACACAGGGCCAAAGACGGATATTTCGGTTTTATTGAATTTTCTTGTCACTGAATGGACTTTAATTTTTTTGAAGGATTTATATTTGAGTCAGATTGCGAATTTCACATTTTTGTTGCCATTGTCAGTACATTTGATTGTGGGCAGGTTACGCATAGAGCAATGTCCATCAGCATTTCTATTGAGTAATGTCATTTCTTTCAAAAATTTTGTGGGGAGGTTACACTTGGCTCCCATTTCTATTGAGTATTGTCACTTTATTTCTTTTAAAATTACGGTGGGGAGGTTACACTTGGCGACACCCAGTCCAGGATCGAATTTCGTTGAGAGTCTTTTGAGCAACAGTCAGATATCTGCTCTTGTTTGCTTAGATATAATTAGGATTTGGCGCAACGCTTTTATTAACTTGTAACTTTTTTTTCTACAGGTCAACGGCAATTCGTTGCTCTATTGTATTTGTGTGTTGCTTTTGCATTTGTGCTTATTGTTTTGTGAATATTTGTGACAGTTGCAAAAATGCCGCGAAAGACTGTGAATAGTGTATCGCGAGGTATTTTGAATGAAATTACCGACTTAAACAGCGTGACCGATAGTAATTGTGACACGCAGTGTAATGATGACAATCCTGCGTTCACTAACAATCAGTGTATTCCAACCACTAGTGATGACTTTTACCCTGATAATGAACAAACGAACTCAATTGTCTCGTCTGTTAATTTGACGACAATTGATGACGCGAGACGCTCTATTGCAATGAGCGCTGCCGAGCTTAACACACCCGATTTAGAAAATTCAAATAACGTACAGACAAATTTTTCGAATGAAAATGGTCAGTGTACTGAAAATTCGACGGATTCATTTAACGCGACAATTGCAGGTATACAGTCAAACAGCACAGATCATGGAGTAGGTAATGTTAATTGGGATCAATATATGGCATTTTTGATACACAATTTCAAACAACTTAATGAACAGTATAAACAACTTAATGAAAAACTTGATGAGCGGAACAAACGACTGGAAGAAGATAACAAACAATTTTGTGAAAGTATTAAACAGCCGAAAGAAAAACACGACAACTTTAACGAACAGAACAAACAAGTTAGTGAACAGATTACAATGGTTACCGTGGAATGTCATGAAGCTAAAGTACAATTACGTGAGGATACTAAGACTTGTGCTAATAACAGTAATGAAGAAGTTGGCACTGTTGCACAAGAATTAAGTAGCACACGTGTAGACACAACAGAATCACATAAAGACAAGACTAATGTAGTCACTGAACACTGTTCAGCGAACGAAACACAGATACATGAAATTAATGCAGTCACTGAACAATGCCCTAAAAACGCAGTACAGATTCGCGACGAGGTTAATTTAGAGTCAGTGGAAGTTTCACACACTCCGAATACGGCAGTTGACGAGAAATTTGCACGACAGATCAACCAAATTGACGAAAGTATTACAGTAACAGAATTAAAAACTATTTCAGTCACCAATACGTCACAGAATCCGCCACGTTGCGAGCATTTGTCTGACTCACGCAGCGTGTATAATGTGAGCAATTTACAGAGACTACGCGACTTAAAATCCGAAAAGCCACGCGACTTAAAATATGAAAAGCTACGCAACTTGAAATCCGTAATTAAACAGACGAACAGACTTTCACACAAACCTGAACGTGTTCTCAAATTCAGTGACGAGAGCGTTGATAATAAGCAATTTGCATTTGTAAAAAAATCTAAGGAATTTAATAATTACAGAGCACAGATACACGATTTGCACTGTATAAGACAATTTATTTTTGTACTTTCACCGCTATTACCTGTAACGAAGAAACTAGCTTTGAACCAGAGGCGACAATTTGCTATTGTATTTTCATCAGCATTACGTATTATGCAGAAACAACAATTAGCATGCAGACAGCGATTAACTTTTGGAATTTTACCGCTATTGCCTGTAACACAAAAGCTAAAATTTATTTGCAGTGCGTAATTGACCTCAGGGGATTCATTACGCTTTAATGAATATGTGCCGTAGCGAGCATAGGGCCCCGAGCTGTAGTAGTGCTGTTTCATCTTTAGTTTTCTGCACTGCTGCCTTTTCTTCTACTATCCTTTATATCTATCAAAACTGCTCTTTAACTATTGCTCTACCTAGTATTAAGAAACGAGTAATGAACACCCGATGTGACAAACTTTTACCGAATGTGACAATTTTCATTAGGCACTCCAGAACCAGCGTAATTTTAATAACGGATAAAATCGTAATCATCAGTATGTGTAAAATTATCAGCAATAGAAACCATATTTTTGTAACAATAGATGTTTTTCACCACAATAGCATGAAAGTCAACCGCTTAGCATACCTAACCAACAATGGAATGCAGTCTACAAGGTCAACCAAACTTTAATGTTTCGCCGCGTGCACGTATAGTCCCAGCTCCAACAAATAGCAATGCATGGCAGCAAAGAAATAACTACGTACAGATAACACACTATTTCAACTCGTATCGCAATGCGCCGTATAGAAATTACTATCATGACAGACGTAAAAAAAAAATGATGAGCACAATTTTCAGCGTACAATTAATAACAGTCGATCTTATGAGCAGCAACAACATCAGCAACAACATATTATGATGAATGAAACAGACAATAGGTGTCATCCATAGCGTAACACGTCAATAAGAAATAAAAGAACAGTTCGTATAGTGGATATGCCACAACATTCTCCCGTAAACAATAACACGTACGATAAATTTTAACCAGATACAGCACAGATTGCATATTACAGTAACGCAAACATTACTTTTGACACGCAGAATTTTGCTCACGAGAATGTTATTTGAAACATGCTTTGTTGAATGCTCCACTTTTATCGCACCCAGATCTTACTAGAAATTTTTCCATTGCCACCGACAGTTCCAACACCGCTTTAGGCGTACATATTTTCCAGGAAATTGAAGAAGATGGTTCAATAGTAATCAAAAACATCGCATTTGCAAGCCGCATTCTGTCACCTGCTGAGCGAAATTACTCCGTTACAGAACTTGAAACATTATGTGTTGTATGGGCCTTTACGAGATTTCGGCACTTTCTTTATGGCAGACATACCACCGTTTACACGGATCACAGAGCGATACAATTTTTACTTTCAGCTAAATTCACTCACGACAGGTTAAGCAGATGGAAACTTTATTTACAAGAATTTAATTTTACGATTGTCCACATTCCCGGCACACAAAATGTTATAGCAGACGCACTATCGCGTTCTCTGAGCAACAATCAGCAAGACGTAGCAACCCACTTCTGCAAAGCAAATTTCAGTGTCATGTACATTCAGCAAGTTGCATTTGAAAATTTTATTTCATCGTCATTACAGGACATAGCACAAGAACAAAACAAAGACAATGTGTGGAAAGAAATTAAACAGCTTTGGCAAGATAAGAATAATGTTACGATTAGAAACCACTACACTGTACGCAATGACATTCTGTTTCGCCGCTCTCATCCTGACAGCAACAATTGGTTATTATGCATTCCTGACGAACTGGTTAACAAACTAATTTGGTACACTCATTTAAGTTACGCACATTACGGAGCAAGAAAATGTTTTCTTATACTGAGACAGAACTGTTATTTTACCAACATGGAGAAACGTATACGACGAGTTTTAGCGTCTTGTAAAATTTGCCAGAAAGCTAAATCAGACACCACTTCACATATTCCTCCATTATATCCCATTATACCTGTTAAATTAAGACACATGGCCGCTGTAGATATTTTTGGTCCGATTCCCAGAACTAACAGAGGTTTTTGCTACATTTTTGTCGCTGTTGAGCTCACTTCAAAATTTGTTACTTTCACTCCATTACGCAAAGCTACTGCTAAAACTGTTTCGAAAGCATTTGTAAAACATTTTGTATCTCATGTAGGGCATGTAATGAAAGTAATTTCTGACAATGGATCTCAATTTCGTAGTAGCGTATGGACACGCATGTTACGAGCCAGAAACATTTCTCCGATCTATATATCCAAGTACCACGCTTCTTCGAACCCCTGTGAAAGATTAATGAAAGAAATTGGTAAACTGTGTAGAATATACTGCCACAAAAGACATATTGATTGGGATACACACATACTCTCATTCCAAGATGTAATTAATTCCATTCCAAATGAATCCACTATGCTATCTCCGTCTGTTATACTGAAAAATGCTGAACCACCTAACAAAATTAAAGAATTAATAACATTTCCTACATCTCGTCGATTACGACACCACGAAATAATTGACATTGCGCTGAACAACATCAAACGTGCCGCAGAGCGCCGGAGAAGACAGCAAAAACAGGTTTGTACACGCCGTGACTTTCACGTTGGACAGAAGATACTAGTACGTACACACTATTTATCCAGCAAATTAAAAGGTAAGTGCAGTAAATTTGAACTTCTATACGCAGGTCCATATCGGATTCGCAGCATCCCTCACCCCAACGTTGTACACGTCGAAACTTTGAGAACTAGAAAATCGAAAGGCAACCACCATATCTCAAACATTAAACCGTTTATTGAGTGAAACCACTGTATGATTCAACACACTATGATGCCATTTACTAATGCAATTATTTCACGTGACTAATTACTGATGATTATCGTATTTTTTCTTGGCAAGTGCCCGGCAAGGTAAGGTTAGCAGGTCGCTTTTCTTGTCGTTACACATCAGACCGTGCATATTTTTCCAAATGAACTTACGTATTTTATGAATAATTATGCAATTCTATGTAATGACGTATTAATTTTATCAAATTCTCTCTCCATTAAAGTCTTTAATTCTCGCCTCGATTAACTACACTACATACAAGCTGAACACAACGAACGTCACATTTTGTCTTTTTATGTATGATTGTACTCCAGTTTTGTTTGTATGTATTGTGAAATAGTTAAGATATAACACACACCAGTCGACTTTGACATTTTTTTTGCCTTATGACATCTCAACATCGTGACTCTTTTACATTTTTTTTTTTTTTTTTGCTGCTGCATTGTAATATTATCTGTACATTTTGCCTCTGAACACTGTCAATGCCTTTGACATATTACGTTTTCTGTCATGTTATGCTGTATGGTTAATTATGTTACCATAAACCAGTCATTATTTAATGGGTATATGATTTAAATGCAGGACATTAATCTTTGTTCATCAATTTCAGAAAGGAATGATGATTCTAAGAAATAAATTTAACATAAATGGGAATTTCACCTACGGAATAAACGAAAGGAGATGCAATAACTTTATGAGGAAAAGTAAATGGATCAGGATTAACAAACATTAACAAGAATATACTATACTCATCACAGAATAGCAGTCTTAACTAATTTTTTCTTTCAGAATACAAGGTGATTGATGCAGGCTGTCAGACTGAACTACATATCTTAGTTTTAGTGATGAAATATGCTAGAGATAAGGAATAGTTATGTAATGAGTAATGAAGTGATTTTTTGCAGATGATAGTGAATACTGATGGATAATGATGAAGAATATGCTGTTATGAATAATGAAGTTTTTCTTTACAGGTGATGATAATAATGAAGTTATGATAATATGGATAATGAAGTGATGGATAATGAAGTTTTTTCTTTACAGATGAGGATAGTGTTGAAGTTATGTATTTATGCTACGTAGTTATTTAAGTATTTGTTGCAGTTTGCTTTGACAGCAGGTGTTACATTGGATAGTAGGATGACTGAAAGTTTTGGAAAGGACAGCTATGGAACACATTTTTATACACACTTCACTGCCTGTTAATTCGAAGTTCACTACTTTTCAGCATAGTGTGCGTTTCTTCTTTCAGGTCAATAATCCGTTTTTGTATTTTTTTTCCAGGAGAAGTTTTTCATGACACTTACTAAACCTGTTACTTATTATACCTGTTCTAGTACTTGCATTTTTATATTTTTTACCCATTTGTGTTTATCATTTATAAATGTGATCACATGTACTGCCTTGTTACATAATCTTGCTACAGCTGACTCATGACGAATGACGTTACCTATCCTCATTTGCAGCAATAGGTCAAAAGCAAAAAGTGTTATGCCTCAGCAATTAATTATCGATCCCAACGCAATGCATTGCTAACAAAAAAAAAAACAAAAAAAAAAAAAAGTATTACCAGTCCCAAATAGTGATACTAGTTTATGATAATTCTGAATAATACTGATCAACTCTGAATAGCATGTCACTTGAGTAATGACCTCTTAATGAGACTATATTCAAAATAATGCTTTGTCACTAGCTAATAACTGCCACTGTTTGTTGTAATGATACTACTTATAATGCTTGTGATTACTAATGATTTGACTGTAATTAACTGATTTTAATAATGCCTTTGTAATGATCTGAATACTACTGAATGAGGAACACTGTTTATTGTAATGAGTACTTGTAATGCCCATGATTATTAATGCTATGACTGTAATTAACTGATTTTTAATAATGACTTCGTAATAATCTGAATAATACTGAATGATGATTTTATTCAATACTTGCTGGCCACTGAGTGCCAATAATTAATGTCACTCCACGAATTGTTATTAATTATGCCATTGATTAGCTCTTGTTTCCAATGTTGATACTTTGTAATTTGAAATGAATGTGACTGTTTAATAATGCTTTGTAATTAGGAGAAGGCTAATAATTCTTAATATATTGGAATTTCAAATGATTAATTAACGATGCCATACTTTGTTGTTGGAAATGAATGTGACTGTTTCATAATGCTTTGTAATTAGGAAAAGACTAATGATTCTTAATAGATTGGAATGACACATAATTAATTAACTATGGTACTGTTTAATAATGCTTTGTAATTAATTAAGGCTAATAATTCTTACTATATTGAAATGACAAATGATTAATTAATTAACTGTAATTAGACAAATGATTAATTAACGACAAATGATTAATTAACTGTAATTAGGAAAAGGCTAATGATTATTGGAATGACAAATGATTAATTAACTGTAATTAGGAGAAGGTTAATGATTCTTAATTATACTCTGTAACTGAAAGGAATGCGATTATTTCATAATGCTTTGTAACCAGGAAAAGAAGGCTACTGATTCTATGTAAAACAATCAATGAACATTTTTCTGTAATACTACATACTTGGTACAGAAATGTTCAATAACTGGGCTATGAATGCCACAAACTACTAATTAAGTCTGTAATTATCAATATTATGTGACTTGATGTCCTTCACCTCATAAGCTGACTACCCTGAATTACTGCAATGTCCATTTGTCCTGTTTATCCTAGTGATCATGGAGCACTATCTTTGGTTTTGCACTAATTCTACGTTGGTGTGCCTTGTAAGAGTGTGGTGTTGACACGACATGCTGTCCACCACCGTGAGCAATGAAGACGTTAATATGGTCCCACTGTTTGGTGTACCTAATGTACTGCCAAAATGAAAACATGGAACATTACTACGACAGTTCAGTGTCTTGGCTACACTGATAAATTCTGATGGGAAAAGATCTTCAAGTTGTGTCACTTGGTGTTGTACTTCTGTGGAAAGATATGGACTTTCAGAGCAGCTGTGTGCAATCTAAAGTGCTACAACCATGATGCAATCCTTCCCTTTCCTATCCTGATTCTTGTCACATAAAGAAAAAATTTTTTTGGTAACATCATTTATGTTGATAGGTTATACATTTTTCGATTCGCTGAACTCCAATGCGAGTACACTTATGTCACTTGTCAACATAATATTTTTTGCCAGTCTGTTTATTTGTTCTGAATATGCTAAAGAATTTTTTCAGTGCCTGTGCACTTTATCTGTCAAATGATTTGTATATACTTTTCTGATTTGCTACTATGTTTTGTACTCACATTTTGTCTTTGTCTGATATATTTTGTACTTAGTGCGTGTGCACAACATTTAAATACTCTGTAAGTTATAGAATTTTGTTAATTAAAGAAAAATTTTGCCGCGCTTGGCAAGTCCAAATGACTCACCATCGCTGCCAAATTTTTGCCCCCCCAGTGGAGGGTTATGAAACACGTATGTAACATAGCAGCGATGGCGAGGCATTGTAGCATCTGTGACCAGAGAGTATGCGCTTGACCGCGCGAGTGTTGCGAGCGGTTCTCAGTCTGTAGTCAGTCGTTGCGAGTCTGTCAGTAGCAGTCGTTCCGAGTCTGTAGCACTGTCTAGTTGCGTGCAGTACTCAGTAGTCGTTGCGAGTCTGTCAGTAGCAGTCGTTCCGAGTCTGTAGCACTGTCTAGTTGCGTGCAGTACTCAGTAGTCGTTGCGAGTCGAGTCTGTCGTTGCGAGTCTGTCAGTCAGTCGTTGCGAGTCTGCAGCTCTGTCTAGTTGAGAGCAGTACTCAGTCTGTAGTCGTCATGCAGAGCGGTCGGTCAGTAGTAGCAGCCCAGTGCGGTTGTATGATGTAGGCGGTCGGCAACACTGGTCAAGATGAGGAATAAGGTATACTGTTAATTAATATAATCATTAGATAATGAAAAATTTTATTTATTGTAATTATTCTCCAACAAGTCTCCCAATAATAATTTTTTTATTTCAAAAGCATTTTCTCAAAAATTTAATTTTTTATTGAACTCAAGATTTCGTTGCACTTCCCATTTCATCCCACTTCTTTTGAAGAAAAATTCCACTAAAATCACAAAAAAAGAGAATATTATTATTTGGAATGCAGTTCCTCCAAGCGGTGCGTAACAACAAGAGCAGATATGTGACATCCATTTATTCTGAGGTAAGACTTTAATTCTGATTGTTTTACACAGGGCCAAAGACGGATATTTCGGTTTTATTGAATTTTCTTGTCACTGAATGGACTTTAATTTTTTTGAAGGATTTATATTTGAGTCAGATTGCGAATTTCACATTTTTGTTGCCATTGTCAGTACATTTGATTGTGGGCAGGTTACGCATAGAGCAATGTCCATCAGCATTTCTAATTAGTATCGTCCTTTTCTTTTAAAATTTTTGTGGGGAGGTTACACTTGGCTCCCATTTCTATTGAGTATTGTCACTTTATTTCTTTTAAAATTACGGTGGGGAGGTTACACTCTTTTAATTTGTGTTATCTAGAACATGCTCTAAATGTTTGCACAGATAATCTGATTAGTGCAATTATTTGTAGTGTTAAGCTGTGACAGAGTTCAATCAAAAAGAACATTTTAGTAATGATTAGTTAGTGTACTACATAATTTTCTATGTGCCCAAATTTGAAATATTTCTTGGCACAATCTTCTCTATTATGTGTATGTATGTATATATGTGTAGCTGTCAGATTGACAGATTCGAACCCAGAATAATATCAATAATATGAGGCCCTGAGAACTTTATTATCTAACCAATGTTATTAGAGAAAATAATGCACCCAGTAGTGACCCGAGGGCACCACGGGAGGCAAACTTGTTGCAAATTTCTGTAATGCAAAGTTACGCACAAAGAAGCTTCAATTGAAGCATGTGCAGATTCAAACAGTAAAAAAGAGCTAGCCAGATACAGTCCAAGTCAATTTTTGCCTACAGAGACTACACTGTAGTTGCGTAGGACGTTGATAGTAAAGTGTGACATGAGTTCAAAGGAGTTATTGAACAATATGCCTGAATCCGGCTGGAATGCACAAATAAAATCTACTCGAACACGAATATAGATGACTTTTGGGCAAACTAATACCAAATTTTAATATTTTGTTACCATGTACGCAAATATCACACCTTGGTAAAGAGTTACGAATGTGCTATTAAATAAAAAAAAAAAAAATTGCACAGCGGACATTGTAAATAAAAATAAAGGAACTTAAACAAAAGTGCAGTATTGTGCGGCATAGACAGACGGTGACTGTTAAACCTGCAGCAATACGTCACGGAATAGTTGTGTATAAGTGATAAAAAACTGTATCATCGCCGTGTGTGCAAGTGGACAAGGAACTAGCACGACACGAACAGTGAACCGATAACGGACGGTGGATCAAGCTAGTGTCAAACTTTAACTCTTTGTGTGTCAAGGGACGCTAGGAAAGCGCATTGACTACGAAGATACATTTTGTCCTAAGGTGAAAACTTGCGTGTGACTAATGACAAGTCATGACATGGTGAAAAATATTGTATGCCCATAAAACGTGTTACTGTGACAACGAAACATTGTGCAAACCAGACTAGTGAAGGCCTACTGAGTAATAACTGCCACTAACTGTGTGCGTTCTTTCCCACAGCAGGAAAAATGCCTATAAGGATAGTACACTCTTTCTGAACTTGTTGCATGTTTCCTGGAGCACTGCAAGAAAACGTCGCACGGGCGAGCGGATATCCAACGCGCATCCGGCTACATCAGCTATGCAGCGGCCGCAGCAGCCCGTAGCAGACCAGACAGACAGCCACGCCCCTCCGCGCCGTAGCTGTCAACGCCGGGGGCGGTGACCTACACGGAGTCAGCGCGCCGCGCCGAGCGCCGCTCAACAATCACTCCGCACCGCTCACCAAATACAGCATTATTGATTTTTTTTTATGTTCACATAAACTGAATAACATGTCAATGACTTCATTTCGATAAACATTGAACATTTACTACGTAGGACAAGTGACCTTGTAGTGTATCACACGAATAATAGTATCACACACAAAAAAACTTCAGTCGAACTGTATGTGACTGTGATATTGTGTAATTGTGTAACCGTTTGTGACGAACTGAATTTAATTCAAATGAATAACTGCATTTAACCCAAATGACCATGAACCAACTGGGATGGCTGGGCTCCGGCACAGTTTTGCCCAGGTTTCCTGTTTGCCTACGCCCAAATGGGGGAGCCATGAACTTATATAATCCTGGGACTAAATAAAAGAGCCATTCCGTAAAATATACAAGTGTAAAGAACGTTACTGGCACCATTGTGTCAAAGTGTAAAAACTCTTTGCCAAATGCTGCCAGGGGGCAATGTAACGTTCCCTGGCAAACTCACGTTATTAAAAAAAAAAAAGAGTTTATTTGTACCATATACGCCGCTCTGGGCAAGTTGTATATATCGTAATTATTGAACAAAAATATTACTGAATGTGGTGTAAAAGACATTTGTTATTCTCCTTATATTTTTTGTTGTAATATTTCTCTGTGTTTAGGATAGGAATTTTTCTGTATTTATTATGTGATTGTAAAATGTGTCAGTATTTGCGATAGCAGAGATATGTTGCCAGAAGAGAATAATATCGTCAATTTGCAAAGAAATGTTAATAGTCAGCAATACTATTTAAGCACAATGCATTATGTATTCTTTGGTCTTCTCTGTTCAGAAGTCATTGCGGTAGGACACTGTGAAAGAGTTTTTTACGAATGGGTAGACTTCTTTTGTCTCTGTCTGGACTTAGCCGCCATTAGACGATGCGTTACGAATTAATGTGAGTTGTATTGTTGTTTGATCTAAATATATTAGAGTCTATCAAAAGTGTGAATTATTTATGTAAATTAGCTTGCCCACGTCATCTATAAAATTTCTTTAAGAATTTTTCAGCATTTTTTAGCGGTGTTGCTGGGCTGTGCCGCGACCAACAATAGCAAACCCGTAAATCGGGAACAGATGCATAAAAATCAATGGTGAATTAAGAAATTGTTCTTCTTTTTCAGTGATCCTGTGGCTGATAAAATTTGAATTAATTATACGTTTGTGCATTCGTAGGCGGATAGATAATGTTAGTTAACATTGAAATTTAAACAGTTTGGTTCTTTCAAAATATCTTAAATGTGTAACGAAGTAGGTTTGATCAGTGATAAATGTCGGCTTGGCAATAATTAAAACATTTTCTGCTAATAGAGGTAATCTTGTGTTCTATGGCTAGTGCCGGGATAAAATTCAGTAAAAATATTTAACAAAAAATCCACTGCATCAAGAAAGTGTATGCCAAGGCCGAATGATTTAAAGGACCCAATTCCCAACCTAATATTCTTAACCAGTTCATATGAGTTCACGTAAATATTATTTTTTCTTTAAATGTACGTAATAATTAAGTAAGTAAAAATTTTTTATTACCACACGAAAATAAGAGAGTGGTTCTACAACAAAGTTCGCACGAAAGAAAATTAACTTAAAAACAACAGATAAATTTTATTATTCTTCTTTAACGAAATTTCAAATCAATCCCATTCATTACGACCGATTTCGTTAAACTGCGCAGCATTTGTGCACCGCCGCCGTTAGTGTCAGCCAGTTTGCCGTGGCATACGGAGCTCCATCGCAGTCTTTAACACTGGTACCATGCCGCGACAGCGTGGACGTGAACCGTATGTGCAGTTGACGGACTTTGAGCGAGGGCGTATAGTGGGCATGCGGGAGGCCGGGTGGACGTACCGCCGAATTGCTCAACACGTGGAGCGTGAGGTCTCCACAGTACATCGATGTTGTCGCCAGTGGTCGGCGGAAGGTGCACGTGCCCGTCGACCTGGGACCGGACCGCAGCGACGCACGGATGCACGCCAAGACCGTAGGATCCTACGCAGTGCCGTAGGGGACCGCACCGCCACTTCCCAGCAAATTAGGGACACTGTTGCTCCTGGGGTTCCGGCGAGGACCATTCGCAACCGTCTCCATGAAGCTGGGCTACGGTCCCGCACACCGTTAGGCCGTCTTCCGCTCACGCCCCAACATCGTGCAGCCCGCCTCCAGTGGTGTCGCGACAGGAGTGAATGGAGGGACGAATGGAGACGTGTCGTCTTCAGCGATGAGAGTCGCTTCTGCCTTGGTGCCAATGATGGTCGTATGCGTGTTTGGCGCCGTGCAGGTGAGCGCCACAATCAGGACTGCATACGACCGAGGCACACAGGGCCAACACCCGGCATCATGGTGTGGGGAGCGATCTCCTACACTGGCCGTACACCACTGGTGATCGTCGAGGGGACACTGAATAGTGCACGGTACATCGTCATCGAACCCATCGTTCTACCATTCCTAGACCGGCAAGGGAACTTGCTGTTCCAACAGGACAATGCACGTCCGCATGTATCCCGTGCCACCCAACGTGCTCTAGAAGGTGTAAGTCAACTACCCTGGCCATCAAGATCTCCGGATCTGTCCCCCATTGAGCATGTTTGGGACTGGATGAAGCGCCGTCTCACGCGGTCTGCACGTCCAGCACGAACGCTGGTCCAACTGAGGCGCCAGGTGGAAATGGCATGGCAAGCCGTTCCACAGGACTACATCCAGCATCTCTACGATCGTCTCCATGGGAGAATAGCAGCCTGCATTGCTGCGAAAGGTGGATATACACTGTACTAGTGCCGACATTGTGCATGCTCTGTTGCCTGTGTCTATGTGCCTGTGGTTCTGTCAGTGTGATCATGTGATGTATCTGACCCCAGGAATGTGTCAATAAAGTTTCCCCTTCCTGGGACAATGAATTCACGGTGTTCTTATTTCAATTTCCAGGAGTGTATTAGCATGTTGCATGTAATGGCCACTAAATATTTGTGCTCTGCGGCAACTTCACTACCTGCATAGAGGGTTTCCTCCAAGACAGGATGAAATATTAAATAAAAAAAGCAGGAGGCTAAAAAAATTTACATACCTTGTGTTGTTGTCTTCAATCAATAAAAATTCTTAGAAGGTTATTTTTCGTTTGATATACTTGCACAAA
Source organism: Schistocerca serialis cubense (assembly GCF_023864345.2). Taxonomy (NCBI): domain Eukaryota; kingdom Metazoa; phylum Arthropoda; class Insecta; order Orthoptera; family Acrididae; genus Schistocerca; species Schistocerca serialis. The sequence goes on along the minus strand of NC_064641.1, from coordinate 326,752,863 downwards.
AGAATCGTAAGTTAATCGATACATTGATAGGTTTACAAAATACTATCGATAACATCATACGCGTCACTAACGATGTTGAAGTAACACTACCTTGTTGACAACTTTGGTCCATGGTTTCGAGGGGTCTGCAGCACAATCACTTTCTGCCATCAGCTCTTTCCAGCCGAAATCGGGACTCATCCAACCAGGCAATAATCATCCAGTCGTCTAGGGTTCAACCGATATTGTCATGAGCCCAGGAGCGGTTCTGAATTCGATGTCATGTTGTTAGCAGACGCACCCACCACGGTCTCCTGCTGCCATCGACCATTAACGTCAACACTGTCCTAGCAGATACGTTAGGCTTACGACCCACATTGATTTCTGCGGTTGTTTCTCGCAGTGTTGCATGTCTGTTAGCATTCTACGTCTACGTCTACGTGATTACTCTACTATTCACAATAAAGTGCCTGCTAGAAGGTTCAATGAACCACCTTCAAGCTGTCTCTCTGCTGTTCCACTCTCGAACGGTGTGCGGGAAAAATGAGCATTGAAATTTTTCTGTGCGAGCCCTGATTTCTATTATTTTATCGTGATGATCATTTCTCCCGATGTAGGTGGGTGCCAAAAGAATGTTTTCGCAATAGGAGGAGAAAATTGGTGACTGAAACTTCATGAGAAGATCCCGTCGCAACGACAAACTCCTTTGTTTTAATGATTGCTGCTCCAATTCACGTATCATGTCTGCGGCACTATGTCCCCTATTTCGCTATAATACAAAACGAGCTCCCCTTCTTTCAACTTTTTCGATGTCATCCGTCAGTCCCGCGTGATGCGAATCCCACATCGCACAACAATACTCCAGAACAGGGCGGACAAGCGTGGTGTAAGCAGTCTCTTTAGTAAACCTGTTGCACCTTCCAAGTGTTCTGCCAATGAATCGCTGTCTTTGGTTTGCTCTACCCACAACATTATCTATGTGATCGTTTCAATTTAGGTTATTTGTAATTGTAATCCCTAAGTATTTAGTTGAATTTACAGCCTTTAGATTTGTGTGACTTATCGCGTAATCAAAATTACGAGGATGTCTTTTAGTTCTCATGTTAATAACTTCACATTTCTTTATTCATGGTCAATTGCCATTTCTCGCACAATACAGATATCTTATCTAAATCATTTTGCATTTCGTTTTGGTAATCTGATGACTTTACAAGACCGTAAATGATAGAATCATTTGCTAACAATCTAAGAGGGCTACTCAGATTGTCTCCTATGTCGTTAATATAGATCAGGAACAACAGACTGTCTATAACACTTCCTTGGCGAACGCCGGATATTACTTCTGTTTTATTCGATGAACTCTGACCTTTCTGACAGGAAATCACGAACCAATTCGAACAACTGAGGCGATATTCCATAAGCAAGCAGTTTGCTTAGAAGACGCTTGTGAGGAACGTTGTCGAAAGCCTTCCGGAAATCTAAAAAAACATGGAATCAATTTGACATCCCCTGTCGATAGCACTGATTACTTCAAGAGTAAAGGAGCTAGTTGTGTTTCGCAAGAACGATATTTTCTGAATTCGTGCTGACTATGTGTCTTCGAGGTGATTCGTAATGTCCGAATAAAGCATATGTTCCAAAACCCTACTGCAAATCGACGTTAGTGATACTGGCCAGCAGTTCAGCGGATTCTCCTATTTCCCTTTTTGGAAAAAGTTGGAAACTTGTGGTAAGGACTATAGGACCAAACTTCTGAGGCCATCGGTCCCTGTGCTTACACACTAATTAAACTAACTTAAAGTAATGTACGCTAAGGACAACACACGCACACCCATGCCCGAGGGAGGACTCGAGCCTTCGAGTGGGGCAGCCGCACGAACCGTGACAAGACGCCTGAGACAGCACGGTTACCTCACGCGGCTCCCTTTTTGGGTATTCCTAAGACTTGGGCAATATTCCAGTCTCTAGGTACGGATCATTCTGTGAGTGTGCGGTTGTTCATAATTGCTAAATATGGAGCTATTGTATCAGCAAACTCTGAAAGGAACCTGACTGGTATACAAACTGGGCCGGAGGCCTTGCATTTATTAATTGATTTAAGCTGCTTTCCTACATAAAGGATGCCTGCTTCTACATTTCTCATCTTGGTAGTCGTTCTTGATTGGAATTCAGGAGTGTTTACCTCGTCTTCTTTGGTGAAAGAGTTTCGGAAAACCGTATTTAATAACACTGCTTTATTGGTACTGTGGTCAGTGACTTCAGCGTTGTTATCGTGCAGTGAAAGTATTGATTGCGTCTTGCCACTGGTATGCCTTATGTATGGCCAGAATCTCTTTGGGTTTTCTGCCATACTCCGAGGCAGAATTTCGTTGTGGATATTAATAAAAGCATCTCGTATTGAAGTACGCACTATATTTCGAACTTCTGCAAAGCTTTGCAGTCTTGGGAATATTGCGTTCTTTTAAATTTGGCATGCTTTTTTCGTTGCTCTTGCAACAGCGATCTCACCCATTTTGTGTACCATGGGACATCAGTAACATCACTTATAAATTTATGTGGTATATATCTCTCAACTGCCGTAGATACTATCTCTTTGAAATCATTTTAAAAAAATGGTTCAAATGGCTCTGAGCACTATGAGACTTAACATCTGAGGTCATCAGTCCCCTACTACTTAGAACTACTTAAACCTAACTAACCTAAGCACATCACACACATCCATGGCCGAGGCAGGATTCGAACCTGGGACCGTAGCGGTCGCGCGGTTCCAGGCTGAAGCGCCTAGAACCGCTCGGGCACATCGGCCGGCGAAATCATTTCACATCTGCTCTATGCTTACTGATCAGATTGGAAGGAGTGGAGAGTGTTTCTTAGAAAGCCGTTAAGAGCATTTTTATCGGCTTTTTTAAATAGATGTACTTTGCGTTTCTTTTTGATTGTTGTGGATGTTCCGATGTTCAGCCTAGCAGCAACTGCCTTGTGGTCACTAATCCCTTTATCTGTCATGATACTCTCTATTTGTGCATGATTATTTGTCGTTATGATGTCAAGTATGCTTTCGCAACCATTTACGCTTCTAGTGGGCTCGTGAACTAATTGCTCAAAATAATTTTCTGAGAAAGCTTTCAATACTATTTCAGACGACGTTTTATGCCTGCCGCCGGCTTTAAAGGTATAATTTTTCCAGCATATCTAGGGTAGATTGAAGTCACCCCCGACTATAATTGTACGACTCAGGTATGTATTTGAAATGAGTTTTCTTTGAAATGTTTAGCAACTATATCTTCTTATTCGGGGGGTCGGTAAAACGATCCAATTAATAGTTTAATCCGATTGTCAAGTATAACCTCTACTCATACTATTTCACAACAACTATCTACTTCAATTTCACTACAAGGTAAACTACTTCTGACAGCAGTATATACTCCGCCACAAACTGTATTTAATCTATCCTTTCTGAACACTGTTAGCTCGTTTGAAAAAAAATCGGCTGAACTTATTTCCGGCTTTAGCCAGCTTTCCGCACGTATAGCTATTTGAGCTTCAGTGCTTTCTATCAAGGTTTAGAGCTCTGGTTCTTTCCCAACACAGCTACGACAATTTGCAACTACAGTACCGATTGTTTCTACAACTAACTGCCTTACTGTGTTTTACCTGCCCCCTTTTAGACGGACACTCTTCCTGTGGTTTCCTGAGACCCTCTAACCTAAAAAATCGCACAGTACCTTCCACGCAGCCTCCTGTCTGTAGTGGACTCCTGACCTATTATGTGGAACCCGAAACCCACCAACCGATGGCACACGTCAAGGTATCCACAGCCTACACGGTCACAGAGCCGCCTGAGCCTCTGATTCAGACCCTCCACTCGGCTCTGCACCAAAGGACCACAGGCGGTTCTATCGACGATGCTGTAGATGATGAGTTCCGCCTTAATCTCGCAAGCAAGAGCGGCAGTCTGTATCATTTCAGCTTGCCGCCCGAAACCAGAGAGAATCTCCTCCAATCTAGAGCGACACATGTCACTGGTACCGACATGAGCCACCACCTGCAGTTGGCTGCACCCTGTACTCTTCATGCCATCCGGAAGCACAACATCCGGAATGATTCCCCCCGATATCCACACGAAGCGCACACTGGCTTCCTTCCCTCCTTGGCAGCCATGTTCCTAAGGGGCCCAATTACGCGCCTAGTGTTGGAACTCCCACCTACCAGCAAACTCACACTCTCTGAATGCCCAGACCTTGTGCATGGACCGTTATAAAGCAGAAAAAATTTGCGACACAAGCCTTTTCCTTTGTGAGACAAACGATGAGACTTAATTAACACCTTTTGACCAACTGAAAAGGTTTTTAAACGATCAGGACGTTTAGCTGATTTCTCTCTTCTAGCAGCTGCAGATGCAATATTTTGTAGAGCCAGGTTGACAACTTCAGAATGCCGCAGTTTCCGTGAAGGCGGAAAAGGAACGATTTCAGAAATGCGATTTGTCGGTGCTCTATTTTTTAATATCAATATAGGCGGTAAAGAAGTTGAATCATTAGGGAGTTCATTCAGAATGTTTTGAAAAATATGAAGATACTGATCCCACGTTCCGTGATTCTGATGACAATAAAGACGACACAATTTACTGATTTCCTTCATCCATCTCTCTGAAGCGTTAGATTGAGGGTGGAAAAGTGAAATGAAAATTGGTTTAATCTTACGACGCCATAGAGTACAAAGCCAAATTTTAGAGCGAAACTGTGATCCATTATCTGATATAACCTTATCAACATGACCCACTTCTTTAAGAAAATGTTTGATGAAAGCATTAGATACTGAACGAGCTGTTGCTTTGTGTAAAGCTGTAAAACACATATATTTTGATGTCAATTCCACTGTTACCAAAATGTACGCAAAACCATTAGTAGAACGAACCACTGGACCGAACAAATCGACTGCAGCCATCTCCTTTAATTTCGCTGGAATGATAGGAAACAACAGTGCTCTGTGAGAAATAGTTGGCGGCTTAGCCTTTTGACATAATTTGCATTTGGCAAGAACAGATCGAATACGTTTTTCCATATTACTGAAATAGCAATTTTCTCGTAATTTATGAAATCATTTTCTGGGACCAAAGTGTGCATAACTGAAATGTATATACCAAATCAATTTATTAACCCACTCATCAGCAATACAAACTAACCAAGCAGAGTTGTCGACCAATTTTCGTTTAAAAAGAATGTCATTGCGAACTAAATAATACTGTCTAATCGCTACGCTTTCCTTTCTCCTCCACTTCTCCTTAATGTCCTTCCAGATTGGATCCTTGTTTTGCTTCTTAGCGATGTCCTGGAGCGAAGACGAAAAAAAATTTTCAAACGCAACACCTTGAATATACATCAAACAATAACTGTTTTCTTTGCAGTCCTCCTCAGCACTTTGTTTCAAACCCATAGGTGCACGTGATAAAGCATCAGCAATAATATTTGAAGAACCCTGTATGTAAACAACACTAAAGTCAAATTCCTGTAGATACGGCGCCCATCGTGACAATCTTCCATGTGTTAATTTTGTTGACATAAGAAATTCCAGAGCCCGATGATCGGTGTAAACCTTAGTATGTCTCCCATACAAAAATATGCGAAATTTTGTGAGAGCCCAAACAACAGCTAAGGCTTCAAGTTCCGTAATCGAATAATTCTTTTCTGATTTAGAGAGAACACGACTTCCAAATGCAATAGTTTTCTGTACTACAACGCCGTTTTCTTTTATCTCTTGAAATAAGTGTGCCCCTAGGCCTTTGTATGATGAGTCCGTCGCCAAACAAAAATCTTTAGATAGATAAATCCGGATGTGAAAGAAGTGGAGCAGCAACTAAAGCATCACGAAGTTGTTCAAATTCTGATTGAGCTTCCTCATCCCAACACCAATTAGAATTCTTTCCAGAAAGTTCACAAAACGAGGTGTGGGCAAATAGTCCAATGTAACAAAGCGTCTAAGAAAATTACAGACACCAAGGAAACTACGAACATCACGTTTTGTGGTAGGAACAGCATAATTACGAATAGCGTCTAGTTTCTCTGGATCAGGAAGAATACCTTCTGTAGAAATAATATGACCAAGAAATTTCACCTGAGAACGACCAAATTCAGATTTTTCCAAGTTCACTGTAATGCCAACTCTTGCAAAAACACGTAATAACGAATCCAAAATTTTGTTGTGCTCACTCCAAGAACGTTTAGCAGTAAGAATATCGTCAACATATGAAGTAATATTGTCACGAAGATAAACAGGTAAAATTTCGTTTAAACTACGAATGAATGCTGCAGAAGATACAGTAAGTCCAAACGGCAATTTCCGAAATTGATAACAGTTTCCAAAGGCTAAAAAGGCAGTGTATTTTCTACAATCAGGGTGGAGTTCTATTTGCCAAAAACTTGCGCGCATATCAATCGTGAATAAAACTTTAATTCCATGGAAATGTTGAAGAAGTTCATCTAAATTTTGTGGACGGTCAGTTTCAGCAATGATGATATTATTTATCTGTCTGGAATCCAGAACCAAACGAATTGACCCATCCCTTTTAAGAACGACGTGTAATTGGCTGGTATAAGGACTGACTGCTGGCTCAATAATACCTTGATCTAACATGTATTGAAGTTCACTCTTAACCTTGTCTCTGTAAGCCAAAGGTATAGCGTACGTTTTTCCTCGAAATGGTGTGTGTTCTTCTACTTTAAATAAATATTCTAAGCCTTGTATAGTTCCTGTGTGATGACTAAATACTGTAGCATGTGAAGTCAAAATTTGGTGCAGTTCTTCTCATACAACGTCATAAGGCACTTCAGCTTTCTTAACCTTTTCATTAATTAATTCTTCGCTATTAATTATATCATCCATCCCGTTTCTGTATCTATTGTCGTTGTCATGAATGAACACATTGTCGTCATAATACTCAGCGAAAACATCAGAAGAAAGAAACCTTAAACATTTTGTGTCTGATTCAGATTTTGTTAAACACTCGAAAAATTTCAAACATTTCGGCATTCCGGCAACGGTCAAATTCACACTTCCTTCTTTAAAGTTTAAAATTGCCTTATGTGTGTTAAGAAACTCCATACCTAATATAGTTTGTGTATTGAGTAGTGGAACAATAATAAAATTAGCAGAAAATTCGTACCCTTGACAAATAAAATTTAGGTTGGTCTGTTGTTTGACTTCCACACTTTTTCCAGAAATAGCTCCTCGAATTGTAGTTTTAGAAACAGGTAACACAGGACAAGCAATAGTTCTTCCACATATACGAAAAACTGATTCACTAATAACATTCAGTGGGCTCCCAGAATCTAAAACCGCAGTGAACTTATTCTTACCTACACATACTTCAATAACAGGATGTAAAAATGTGTATACATTATTTTCCTTTTTGTCTAGCAAAATGTCTCTCATGTCTTCCAGGCGTACGTAGTCTAAAGTCGTAGTGTCATTACTTTCTGAACCGTCTATATGGCTGCCAGAAGCCGAAACCACAAGTCATTGTCGACTGTTTGCGTCACGTCTTTGATTATTCGCGTCATTTCGCGGATAAATTTCTACGATTTGCACTTGTCTCTCGGAATTTCTGTCACGCGGAGGATGCCAATTAGGTCCCTCCTGTCTGTTAATTGTAAATTCTTGATTGTGTCTGTTATCAAAATTTCTATTTTCCTGTCTATCTGCATGACTACTTCTTGTGTAATTTCGACTGTCACTTCTGAAATTATTGTTATATCTACTACCCTGGTTATTTCTGTAGTAAGAATTTCTATTATTGTATGAATAATTTCTGTCTTGATGATACCGATTACTGTTTCCGTATGATTGATCATTCCGGTAGGAATTTCCGATATTATAATTGTCTGTGTAATTTCTGTTAGAACGTATGTTATTGTCATAAGGCTGGTATCTATTGTCCTGTCTGTTTCGTCTGTCATTCTCAAAATTACCCATATAACGTCCGTTCCGATCATTATCCCTTCTCTCTGAAAATCTATTGTGATTACCGTTACTGAAAAAATTACAAAAAGTCCCGTCGTCGTTGTCATACTCAAGTTCTTGTAGCAAAGTCTTAAAAGTCTCAATGTCGTCTTTGCACCTTCCGGCTAAAGCAATTCGTCCTATGGATTGTGGCAGCTTAGTTAAACAAATGCGAATTAATTCAGTCGGGCTACAAGGGTTGGAAAGGAACTGATTCTTTCGAATCATGTCTTCAAAGTATTCTGCTGGCGTGCGGAACTCAGACTGTTTAAAATTACGCTGCATAATAAGACTGTGTTTGAAAAATCATTTAAATTATTACAATCTCTAATAAGTGCGCTCATGCGCGTCGCCGGTTCGTTTTCTAAATATCCACGCATAAATTCCAGCTTGTGACTTAGTGGCCAATTTGGTGGAAGTGCGTACATAAATTGATCTAACCATGAACATGAATGTATGTCATTCTTAGAATTGCGAAAGATCTTAAATTTCCGAACAGTTAAAAAGTGTTTATAGTCAAAGTTTTCGCCTCGTGGCGACAAAGACCTACCGCGTCTGTCCCAGTCCGAATGTCGATTATTGTCAAGTTCGCGCACCTGGCGCTCTCTTCTTGCATCTCGTAAATGAAATAAATTATTTTCTTCAAAGCCCTCTGCTATCTGTGATTCTAAATTTCTTCTGCTGTCTCTTCCTACGATTTCGCTTTCAATTTGTTTGACTTGCTTTTGTAACGCCTCAAAGTCCCTTTTAACGCGTTCATTAAATTTTCCCTGATTTTCAACATGTTTATTTATGTTCTGGTATTCTTCGGTTTCTGCAAATGGCAATGGAGCTGTATCATCTAAATCTCTGTCCCCATGAAAACTAAGATTTGTCAATTTATCTGAAATCTCCTCAACTCTTTCCGATAAGTCACCTATTTTTTCTTTCTGTTTATTTACGTCTTCCGTAATTGTCGCGACTCGGGTTTCAGTATTGACACAGTTAGTAGTTGACAGTTCATATTGTTGTGTTAAGTTATTTATTCTGTCATTTGGTACGGATTCCTCGATTCTCTCAAATATTTCTTCCTTATCGTGTGCACGTTGTAAATTTAACTCTGAAAATTTTTGTACTATCACGCGATCTCTTTCTTCCTGTTCTCTATCATGTTCCTTTTGTCTAATTTCTATTGAAATTAATCTATTATTGTGAGCATTCAAAATCGGTTGCACTTCTTCTCTAATTTCTTTCTTTAATTCATCTTTCATATTTTTGAAACATGTCCCTATTCGTGAGTCTAACCGTGTTTCCATTGTTCCCATATCGGTTTCTAAACGTGTTGCCAAAGTTCCCATCTCTGTTTTAAATTCAGATCGTAACTGTGATCCCACTGTTTTTAATTCAGATCCCAAATTAAATATTTCACTCATCAACTGCTCCATATTAACTGGTTCGAAATTCTTTTCGGCCCTAATATTTCCCGCAAAACCAGCTTCCTTCGTCATAGCTGTAAAGCTATCTGTGTTCGATACTATTCCAGAATCTTCTGTCGTTAATCTTGTATTCTGAAAATTCTTTAATTGTGAAAAATTTTGAACTGGTTCCGGACTATTGTCCCTGCTTATTAAATTGTTTTCTACTTCATTATTCATCATACTGTTCTCCTGTGTTGGCGAGTTCGCTATGTTAACAATTTGGTCATTCTCACTATCCATTACTTTTGCCTTTTTCATCGATCGCGTAATCATTTACAAAACATACAAAACTCGTCACTATACGAAAATTACACACAATATGACACTTGACAATTGAAATCTTCATAATTGCACAAAATTGTCAAACGCGTATACAAGACATCAAAAATGAAATTCTGCAAAAATACCATTAGAAGAATGACAAGACAACTACAAATGTTCAATTACCAAATCTACACATGCAATATAGACTACAATTACTAAACTACAAATTACTACTACAATACTACTGTCTGCTATTTTTACTATCAAAAGAATTCCAAGGCACGATCCGAAGCAGCGGTCGCCACGTGCATGGAGGCTTAATTAAATATAATGCAAATAATTTTAATTTTTTGATTTAATAGCTGTCTGTTCGGTTACGCTGTCTCGTAACCGGTTGGCCCTGACTAGTATCAGTACACAATCTGACTGCATAGAATAACAACAAAGAATGAAAGGAAACTTCCGTTAACACAATTAATGAATTAAGTCCCCAGCAACTATAAAAGCTACGACACAACAACTACGAACAACAAACCACAAGTGTAACTGTTCTGTGTGTGGAAGTGTGATTCAACGTACACATCTGGCACGGTTCTTCCTCAATAAGACAAGATATTTTAAATACCATTTACACTGAATTAATTAAATAAAACTGAAATACTATAATTCCACATAGAAACCCGAATTACAGTCTAATGCATGAACACAAGCCAGATGCTTTGTTGACTGAACCTGTGACCAAGAGGCATTGTTAGTTAGGAAATTAAAAAAAAAAATAAAAAAATGTTTTTTACCTTCATATATATTGACTAAAAATACACTCTGATCATTACAACATCTCCATTCGAACAACATCTGCTGTCTAGCCCATCAAAACAACTGCACACGACATGGCCTCAAATAATACAGCTATCAACATCCTCTCAGCAAAGCAGTAACCACCACAACTTCTGAACAAGCACTGCCAGTGGAGGCGGTGGAATAAAACTCTTTGGCGCCATCTCTGGCGCTGTGACTCAGTGTAGCCACTTTTCACTTGTGGGTCGAGAAACGTCTTTTGGAAGACGGTGGACAACTGCATCCACTTAGAGACTTCGTCAGCCACATGCCCGAAACCTGTTCATAAAACGAACAGGGGAGGCCCTACAATCGGCCCATAAGAAAGTCTTTCGCTGCCTGTAAGACTTTGGAATGATCTCCCACTCGACCATGGGTGAGGGGTCAGCCTCAATGCAGGCAATACCAGGGGTGGCCACAGCAGTTGACCAATCGGGGGACACATTGGACGTGCTCAATGTCCCTCACATCCCCACACCCAACCCACTACAGTGACGCCCCTTGGCAGCAAACTATAGCTGTACGATGGAAGCCAACACCACCTGGAGCTGTGTGCGAAGGGTCACCAACTCAGCTCACATATGTACAAAAGAACCACAGGTCCTATCCATTACTGAAGTCGCTCCTGTTTGAAGTTTGTAAAAATATGTAATAAACGAATGGTGTTCTCGGTTTATTAGCAGCAGGAACTCGAGGTGCTTTTCACTGACTGTCTAACTGACGCTGAGCTACACTAACAAAAACAAACAATAGGCTGTACGATACGAGGGTTGATACAAGAGTCGATAACAATGGCTGTACTGTACGATAGACTGTTATTAAAATAAAAGCTTGTGCCCAATAAACACTGAAACATGCAAGAAATTACAAAAATAAACTAGTAACTACACAAATAACTGAAAACAAATCGCTCCTGTTTGAAGCTCGTATAAATATATAACAAACGAACGATGTACTCGACTTATTAGCATCAGGAACTCGAGGTGCTTTCTCACTGACGATCCATCCGACATTTACAGCTCTACACAAACACCGCTGCTCTCGGTCGTCAAGTGAATGCTGTCGGCCACTGTGTTGTCCGTGGTGAAAGGTAATGCCTGAAATTTGGTGTTTTCGGCACACTTCTTCTGAAGAAGGCTCAGAAGAATGATACAAAGAATAAAACTTCTGATATAATAAATAAAATTATTTCTAATCGTAACACTGTGAATACTGAAATACTGAATGTCCCATGTGTCTTCCCTTGAGTGAAAAATTTACATTCATTACTTTCGCTAAGTTATGATCTGTCCGTTCGTTCATTGACGTCTCTGTTCACTGTAATAAGCTCAGTGTCTGTGTTTTGCGACAGTACCGCAAAACCCTGCGGTTAGTAGACGAAAGGACGTGCCTCCCCAATGGGAACCGAAAACATTTGATCGCAAGGTCATAGGTCAACCGATTCCTCCACAGGAAGACACGTCTAATATATTCTATACGACAGTGGTGACGGCATGTGCGTCACATGACAGGAATATGTTATCGACCCACCTAACTTGTACACTTGGCGAATGGGTAAAAAGATTCTTCTACCTTGCCCGATTTAGGTTTTCTTGTGGATGTGATAATCACTCCCAAAAAGTGATGAAAACATAAAAAATTAAACTTTTCACTCGAGGGAATACTTCAACCAAGGACCTCTCGTTTCGCAGCTGCTCAAGCTAACCACGGGACAACGCCGCTCCTGAGCTCGCACTATCCTTGATGTTGCCTATCTTGCGCATGGACTACTCAGTTTGTATATTTTGCTCATTTTTTTTCATAGTTCCACACAACTTCTTACTGTTTTCTCGATTGATCCGCGTTCAGTTTTACAAGGCCTATACACTCTACCAACTTATAACTAAATCTGAGGGGGGTGCGATGGGGAGGTTCCCTTGTCAGTAAAACATTAACTTTTATCGTCAGCTTCAAATGGTGCACACTTACTTCCTTCGCCAGAAGAACCACATGTTTATTTTTGGATACTGATTCAACAGCGGTAACCTTCTGCTCCATTTTGCAAACACACCGCTTTATTTATCTGTCGTCTGTTCCGTTTCAACATCCATCTATTTAATCCTCTACCTTAATCCGCTTTTTACATATTCTGAAGATTTTTTTACATTTTATCTCAACTTGCGAAATGTTGTCCTCGATTTTATCTCCTAACATTTGCGTATCTTATTCAGATAATTTTTTTTTCAGGTCAGAAGCTTCGTATGGAAGTTTTTCTTCAATTTCAGATTTGAGGCTTCTGAACTCACTAGCCAAACTATTTACGTTACCAGACTGATGTCTGATGTCACTAGCGAAACTACGTATGTTACCAGATCGTTGTTTGAGCTCACTAGCTGAACTGCTTATGTTATAGATTTGGTTGAGGTCATCAGCGAAACTACTTACGTTACCATACTCCTTTTTGAACTGACTAAGCAAACTACTTATATCATCCGACTGTTGATCGAGCTCACTACCGACACTACTTATGTTACCAGAGTGTTGGGCAATGTTCCGTCTGATATTCTTCTTCACGTCATAAAATTTTTTTCTTCATTCAAAACATTAATGCTGCAAATATTTCTTGCGCGCTTTCCAGTTTACCCTCCTCCTGTACTGTTCACTTTTTAACCGACCTTACGCTAAACACTGGAGTTCCATCGCCTCTATTTATTTCACCCTGATTAGAAAATATGAATCAAAGCACGGGATGCAACATTCATTAAGTTCTCTATACTGACTAATTTGAATTTTGAACAGTTATTTCCTAAAGCGCCCGACATTAAAAAGATATTGAATAAAAACAAATGGATGAAAGCTGTCATCAGGAAGTCCTCATAGGCTCAAAAATATTTTAGTTAACTAAGAAAGAGCCATTGCGAACCAGACTTCATAGATTTTCATCGCAGTTACAAAAGGTCTATTGGAAGTAAATGCTTACAGCGAAAGAGTCCTCAAATAAAACTTAAGCATTTTTTGATAGAAAATTACACAGTTTGATAATAACCACTGGAGCAGATGTTTGTTCCAGCCGGCGAGATACATCTCTTCAAATTGAAGAGCATGCTTGGCGGGGGATAAACATCACAAACGACTTGCTATAGATGTGTCATCGGCTTCCGCACAGTGGGTGTACTAGGATTTATGATGATATTGAGCGGTACACTCGACCATAAAGTGAAGCCAGAAAAAAAAACGAAAGCATTTTTAGAAAGGTTTTTCGCTGTGCTTTCATCTCGTTCTACCGAATCGTATTTTCGCGTTAAATCTCTTCCTGAATAGGGAGCATTTAACTCTGAGCTACCGTTTTGCTCTCTTTTTGTCAGTGGATTAATATTAATCGCCCAACAGGCCGTTCCGGAAACGCGTTTAATTTATTATTATCGCGTATTGGACGTCCCGAGATGTCAAAAATGGATTTATTCACACCGTAACGCATTATAAACGGCTCCCGATTCGGAGTATCGGCATTTGGCGAACTAGGGAAGTTTTGTTGATTGAAGTCCACGTGGCGTGTTCATAAATCCCCGAGATCTTTTATGCTGCGTGGATTAATGTTTGGCCATATCACTGCCGGATGTACCAATTCGCGATGTAACACGTATGTTTTTGGTGCTACCGATGCAGCCATTAGTGACAATCAGGCGACGCAAATGTTACTTAGAAGGAATGCAAACGGTGCCGTGACGAAAAGTGTGATGTTTTTTGCTACACAAGAAAAGATTCTGTTGGTGCAGTACAGTAATGCGTTTATACTGTTGACGACGACGAGGGAGAAATAAGAATGCAAAATGCTACACCGCCGCGTAATCTAATTCTCTCGAATGGCACTGTTGGACTACCACAACTCTTCTTCAGCATCGTGCAGGCAAAGCAACTACAAGGGGGACGAATGTTCTCACTACAAGCGTACACTGGTACTGAGACCTGGTCTGCCATATGATCTGATGACGAGGAGCTATTCGACACTGCCTCCCCTTCCGAATGCTAGTAATGTGTGTTCACCACTATCATTCTAATCACCTATTTCTGAGTAGAGCACTACAGCAGTGGGATGTTTTAGTAACCTCTTCCACAAAGGCGAGTCCATAGATAGAGTCTCTCGAAGTACGTGTCAGATAAAATGTCAGAGTCTGAGAAGAAGACGAAAACGAAGCAAGACAATATGCTGTCATAGACGTTCAGCACATTAGTAAGGAACGAAACTTGCACTGCAGTTCTAAGTCATACTCACATTACCTTCCTAAAAGTACTATACGTCACTACTGAAGGAAATGGAGAACAGGAAGGTGTCAATGGCAGGAAAGATCTTTTTATTGCTCTAGTATACGCTGTAAGTAATTATTACTTTCTTAGCGAAGCATTGAAAAATATTAGTTTGTATTAAGTTTTGTTCTAGGAAAGATGATGATAATCCTCAGGATGATCATATGGTAAATTGTCTTACCTTCTAGTTCAGAGCACATCCTTGTACGATACTGATAATCGATGTGACTGACCGTTACCTATACCTTCATTTGAATAGGGAGGTGGAAAGGTGTAGATCATTGGTCAACTTAACCTGTTCTAGCGATAACAGCCAGGAGGACATTCACGGTGAGGTTTCATGTTTCCCCACTATATTGGGCAGCTGTTCAATACTCTCTGTGACTTTGTGTGTAGCACCGTCGTCTAGGGTTGACCACACTGTAACTCAACGTACTTGGCCACAAGGCTGTCTGCTGTCTGCAATAATAATTGTAACAAACAAGATGAGTGAAGCGTTCAACAATAAACTTGAAGGGGTGGTCATGTGACGTCCGCCCAGATCAAATGTCAAGAACAATGACGAACAAAATGAAGAAGAAAAAGGAACACAAAGAGGTAGCCTCTGTGAACAGTAATCAAAACGTTCTCGGTCCCGGGTCTGAACCACGCCACTCCTAAAATTTTGAATAAAATCATCAGCAGTTTCGCCGAAGACTTCCAGCATGACATAAAAGCGTCGCTCTGCCAACGGCCTTGTCGAAGAGGGCGGAGGAGCGGACAGAGTTTTAGGAAAATCTTTTACCTTTGGGGTGGGTTCAAAAAATGGTTCAGATGACTCTGAGCACTATGGGACTTAACATCTGAGGTCATCAGTCCCCTAGACTTAGAACTACTTAAACCTAACTAACCTAAGGACATCACACACATCCTTGCCCGAGGCACGATTCGAACCTGCGACCGTAGCAGTCGCTCGGTTCCGGACTGAAGCGCCTAGAAACGCTCGGTCACAGCGGCCGGCTTGGGGTGGGAAACAGTCCCTAATGGTAGAAGAATCGACAGTGATAAACGGCGTCAGGATCCAGAAGGCAATGGGAACCACTGCATGAAATACACAGGAAATCCGAAGGACATGTGACTTGTAATTGGAAAAGTGTCATAATGGTCTCTCCACCGCTCCACTGGCAAAAGAGCCCGGACCAGCCCCCCCCCCCCCCCCCCCCACCCCCCAATCAGGATCTCCGGGAGGACTGCCAAGAGGGAGGTGACCACGAGAAAAGATTGAGTAATCAACGAAAGGGTGGCGTTCTGTGAAAGTAAGCGCGAAATACAAGGAGTTTTAATGTGGTAGGGAAGCCAAAAAATCTGAAAAGGGAAATGTAAAGGCGCAATCTGCATATGGTGGAGTTCAGAGAAGTGAAATGGGAAGAAGACAAGGATATCTGGTCAGATCACTATAGGATAATATCAACAGCAGCACGAAATGGTATGTAAATGGAAATGAGCGTTTGGCGTCACTAGCCGGGAGGCCCCTTACGGGGCAGGTCCGGCCGCCTTGGTGCAGGTCTTATTACAGTCGACGCCACATTGGGCGACCTGCACGCCGTATCGGGATGAAATGATGATGAAGACAACACAACACCCAGTCCCTGAGCGGACAAAATCCCCGACGACACAGCCAGGAATCGAACCCAGATCCGTAGGACGGCAAAACGTCACGCTGACCACTTAGCTATTGGGGCGGACACGGAATGGTATAACGGGAGAGCGATTCGTTGTAACAGGTAGGTAAGGCAGAGAGTGAGCTACTGCGAGCAGAATGATAGGGTTATTCTCATCAGAGTCGACAGCAGACCAACATCGACAACAATAGATCGGGTATACAGGCCGACGTCGCAAACAGAAGATGAAGAGATAGAGAAAGTATATGAGAATATTGAACAGGTAATTCAGTACGTAAAGAGAGATGAAAATCTAATAGTCATGGGTGTTGAAATGCCGTTGTAGGAACAGGCTTAGACGAATAAGAGACGGGACAACATGGGTTTGGTAGCAAGAATGATAAAGACTAATTGAGATGTGCAACAAATTTCAGGTAGTAATAGCGAATACTCTGTTCAAGAACCAGGACAGGACGAGGTTTACTTGGATAATGCCGGGAATTAAGAGACGATTTCAGCTGGATTACATCTTGATCAGACAGAGATTCCAAAATCACATATTGAATTGTAAGGCGTTCTCAGGAGCAGATATAGACCCAGATCATAATTTAGCAATGATGAAGAATAGGCTGAATTGACTAGTCGGTAAGAATAATTGCGCAAAGAAATTGGATAGGGGAGCTCTAAGGAATGGAGCGATGCTCTTTAAGTTATCTCGGACTCTAGATACTGCGATAATGAATACCTCGGTGGACAGTTCAGTTGAAGAGGAAGGGCAGTCACAGAAGTTGGAAAGAAGAATATGGGCAACTGCCTAGAAACCATAGATAACAGAAGAAATAAATGGCTCTGAGCACTATGCGACTTAACTTCTGAGGTCATCAGTCGCCTAGAACTTAGAACTAATTAAACCTAACTAACCTAAGGACATCACACACATCCATACCCGAGGCAAGATTCGAACCTGCGACCGTAGCGGTCGCTGTGCTCCAGACTGCAGCGCCTAGGCCGAACGCGGTGGCCGTGCGGTTCTAGGCGCTGCAGTCCGGAACCGCGGGACTGCTACGGTCGCAGGTTCGAATCCTGCAGCGCCTAGAACCGCACGGCCACTCTGGCCGGCCAGAAGAAATACTTCAGTTGACCGCCAAAAGAAGGAAGTATAAAAATGTTCAGGGAAATTCAGGAGTACAGAAATACAACTGGCTTAGGAATGAAACAAATAGAAACTGCAGGGAAAGTAAGGCGAAATGGCTGCGTGAAAAATGAAGAAGACGAAAAATAAATGATTTTCGGAAAGATTGGTTCAGTACACAGAAAATTCAAAATAGCCTTTGGTGAAATTAAGAGCAAGGGCGGTAACATTGAGTGTGCAACGGGAATTCCTCTGTTAAATGCAGAGAAGAGAGCGAATAGATGGAAGCCGAACACTGAAGGCCTCTATGATTGGGAGAACGTGTCTGATGACGTGACGGAAGAAGAAACAGGAGTCGATAGCAAAGAGATACAGGATTCAGCATTAGAATCAGAACTTGACACAGTTTTGGAAGACTTAAATAATGCAGAAGGGATAGAGATAACATTCCATTGGAATTTTTAAGATCGTTGGAGGAAGTTACAACAAAACGACTAATCATGTTGGTGTGCAGAATGCATGAGACGAGCGATATACCAATATACTTTCGGAAAAACGTCATCCACACACTGCCGAAGATTGTAAGAGTCGACATGTGCGGGAATTACCGCACAGTCAGCTTAACACCTTATGCACCCAACTTGGTAATAAGAATAATAGACAGAATTATGGTAAAGAAAATTGTGGATGTGTTAGGTGACGATCAGTTTGACTTTAGGAAAGGGAAAGACACCAGAGAGGCAGTTCTGACTTTTCTGTTGATAGTGGAAGCGAGACTGAAGAAAAACCAAGACACCTTCAAAAGATTTGTTGACCTGAAAGATGCGTTCGACATTATAAAATGGTACAAGATGTTCGAAATTCTAAGAAAAATTGCGGTAAATTGTAGGAGAAGGTGGGTGATGTACAGTATTTACAACAACCAGGAGGAAATAGTAAGAGTGGATGACCAAATAGGAAGTGCTCGGTTTGAAAAGGGTGTAAGACAGGATTGCAATTTTTCGCCCCTACTGTTCAATCTATATATCATTGTATTACTGTAGAAATATAAAGTTAGATCAATGTATAAATACAAAAAAATTATTTGCTGGTAACTAATCAGATACAAGTGGGACAATTGTAAGTGGCAAATGCTGCCTTGCCACTTACAATTGTCCCACTTGTACCTGTTTAGTCAGCAGCAAATACTTTTTTTGTATTTATACGGCGATCTTCAGCAAATAAACATGTACATGAATGTATAAACACCTAAAGATGGGCTCAAGCCCGAAACCGGTCGTGTGACAAATAAATAACCGTTTGTTGTGACTGGTAGCGGAAATTTTTCCACATCCTGTAAAGGAGCAGTCGTGGAGTTCAACAGCATCCACTATGGATAAAATTCATTCACATTGATTGTGGCTTTCAGTCGACATATAATTTTCAGTTCTTTCTTGATAAGGCCTTCAGCCATCACTATAGCTTTTTACAGTTTAAGATTGTTTAATAAAGGTTTTAGTATTTTTAATTCCTAATTGCCATCCTCACTTGTAATTCAGGCGCTCAGCTGTTGAGTATTCTGAAGGTGCTTGTGGCCTTCAGCCGACAAATAATTTTGAATTCTTTCTTAGTAAGGCCTTCAGCCGTCAGTGTAGTAAATTCCTTTAAAATGATTGTTGAAAATTATTTCCTCAAATAAAGTGTATGTGTTTACTGTAGCCAACGGAAGCTGATTATGGCCCCATCCACAATCGTTGCTTTATCCTGCCTCTCCCTGACTACCGGGTTTCAGACGCTATGGACTGTTTACAGATCAGTATGAAGATGTGATAGTTTTTTACGAAAGTAAAGAGACGTGCACAGGAAATTGAAATAAAACTGACTAGCTGTAGAAGAAAATGTTCTCGGGCTTACAGTGGCGTCAAGTGGTTAAATGTTAACCGAGTACTCCTCGCCCATTGTCAAGTGGAATGAGTACTGATGGGCTGCTGGTACACACTTATACAGGGTGTTCATTTTAACTGAAGACATTGAAATATCTTGAAAACTACGCATCGGATCAGAAAAAATTATAATTCCAATTTGTTTGTCTCGGAGGACATATAACGATACCACACTCGACCCGCCACCCCACGCAGTGCATTGCTGGCAGGGGACAGCTTTGAACTCTTCAATGGGAACCGACGTTTCTTTATTGCAGATTAAGATTTTACGTCAAAATCTACGTACCTTTTGTCTAAAGCATTTTCTTCCTTTCGGCACAGATGGTGCTGTAATCCGAGGTATAGAAATGGGTATACAATCGTAAATTCCGACATGCTACTTAATGGCTCTTGAATATTCAATGGCACGTGGGACCCCACCACCACACTGCGCGGGGAGAAACAGGCCATTGTTTCATAACTTCTAACTGGAAACCACATTCACAACGTTGTATTATTCCGACGTATCGAATAGGGGACTACTCGACGCGCCACCGCGTCCGTGTAGTGGACTACGACGTATCATAGTATGCAGTACACTGCGACCGGAGCTCACGTATCGTGCGGACGTAGAACAGATAGCGGCTCTGAACATTACAGCACTTGCGCAGTGTTTATTGCTTCCACACCTACCTATCATGTGGAGAACGGACGTGCAAGTGGACGATGAAAGTTGCAAACGACAGAAGAAAAAATTGAAATGATCCTGATTTACAGAGAGTGTAGAAGAAATGTTGAGGCTGCTGTGACCTTGTATGCTGAGCGGTTTCCAAAGAAAGCTCGCTCTCGTTATTTTATTACTTTGTGAACGCCTTTATGTCTGATGGCAGCGTACAGACCGGCAGAAGGAAACGAAGCAAACGTGTTACAGGAGAAGCTAATGAAATAGCTGTATCAGCAGCAGTGCACCACAACCCGTGGATAAGCATCCGGCAATTTCACTGCGATTCTGGTATGTCCGTAGGCAGTATTGTCACAATACTGCAACGTCAGAAGTATCATCCTTACCACGTGTCACTGCACCGAGTTCTCGTATAACCGGCTGTGACTGGTGAAGTCAACAAATGCAGACTGCCCCCACTTTCTTTGCCGAGAGAATATTTTCCGATGAGTCTACATTCACCAACTATGGTACCGTTAACCGGTGTAACATGCATTACTAGAGTGGAGACAGTCCCAACTGGTTACGGTAAGTTGACCATCAACGTTCTTGTTCGGTTAATGTATGCTGTGGCGTCATGATGAACAAGTTCATTGGTCCATATTTTATCGACGACACCTCGAATGGATGCAAATATTGAATGTTCTTGGAACAGGGAATACCGGTGGTACTGTAGGATGTGTCCCAGGACGTTCGAAAACGTATGTGGTTTCAGCATGACAGCTAGCCAGCGCGTTACGTAACTGAAGTACGGGAGGTATTAGACCGCGTTTACTCTGGTCGCTGGATCGGCAGGGGTGGCCCTATTAATTGTCACGCTAGGTCGAAAAAGATAAGGTGTATAAGCAAGTGCCGACAGGCCGTGAAGACATGGTCCACCTGCAAGACAAACTCTTGTGCTGACTTCCCCGCAGATATGCTTCTGTCCTGTGTACGGTCATTTGAAAAGCGTGTCAATAAATATACTGAACTTGGTGGTACTATGTTTGAACACTTACTCTAATTGCAAAAGTAGAGTAGCGCACGCGTAGACCCACGACAACAGAGGAGTGTTGAGTAGTCCCCTGTTCGATACGTCGGATGAATACAACGTTTCGAATGGGGTTTCGAGTTAGAAGTTATGAAATACTGCCGCGCGGAGTGGCCTTGAGGTTTGAGGTGCCATGTCGCGGATTGCGCGGCCCTCCCCGCCGGAGGTTCGAGTCCTCCCTTGGGAATGGGTGTGTGTGTTGTTCTTAGCATAAGTTAGTTTAAGTAGTGTGTAAGTCTAGGGACCGATGACCTCAACAGTTTAGTTCCTTAGGAATTCACACACATATGAACATTTTTTAACGAAATACTGCCCTGTCTTACCCTCGCAGTATGGAGGTGGAGTCCCCACGTGCCGTTAGGTATTCAAGGGTCATAAAGTAGCATGTCGTGAGTTACGATTGTGTACCAGTTTCTAATCCTCCGATGACAGCCCCATTGTGGCTAAACGAAGAAAATGCTACAGATAAAACTTACGTCAATTTGCCGTAAAATCGTAATCTGCAATACAACCCCCCCCTCCCCCTCCCCATCCACGCACGTGGCGGGGTGGGGTGGTCGAGTGTGGTATCACTGGATGTCCCCCACCGAGAGAAACAAATTGGAATTATAACTTTTTTTATCCAATTTGTAGTTTTCGAGATATTTCAAGTTCTTCATTTAAAATGAACACCCTGTATACTCTAGCTGACAATTCTGACGGTACTGCTCACGATATCGCTACATATGGTCACTTGTTGACCCTGCGTTTGATGTGCCCGCTTCAACCTTGTGATCACGGTAGGCTATAGGTCAACGTCGCTGTTAAAGCCGTTGTCACTAACTATTATTTCGATCATTTCTTTAATTACAAATGGTTCAAACGGCTCTGAGCACTATGGGACTTAACATCTGAGGTCATCAGTCCCTAGAACTTAGAACTACTTCAACCTAACTAACCTAAGGACATCACACACATCCATGCCCTAGGCAGGATTCGAACCTGCGACCGTAGCGGTCGCGCGGTTCCAGACTGAAGCGCCTAGAACCGCTCGGCCACTCCGGCCGGCCGTTGATAGTACAAATTTATTTGAAATTTAAGCTTTTCGCTTAAGTCTACATCCGATTGCGTCCAAATTTGAGCCATTGCTCATAGTTAGGGCACGTGCTAAATGTTTGGTGGTGCATGGGGCGCGGCAAAATTTTGTTACTGATGTAGGACGACATCTAAGGCACCAATACACACCAAGGCGGATAAGTGAAGATGGGCCTCCCCCGTGTCCTCCAGTTGTGGTAAGAAGAAACTGAAATAAACTATTGCTCAAATTTGGAACGTTCTTGGCTTCATGCTCCAGAAATTCCAATCTAGGGTCAACTCGAAAATGAAGTGTACAGCACTCCCGTTGATATAGTTGAAGAACTGGGGGAACGAGTTGAACAGCCATATCAAGATTTAAGAGATGATCCGGAGGTTTTTGAAAGAAACTGTAGCACACTGCAGAAACGAGTGCAGTATTACCTCCAAATGTGAAGATTGCGCGTGCAACGCCTCCTTTAACAGGAAAGAGTGTATGGTAAATTGAAACATGCAAAATGTTGATGTAGTATTTTATAAGGTTTATAACTGAAACAGGAACCAGCCACAAGTATAGTTTAAATAGGTTTATTTGGATCAAACCATCACTTGTTTCGGATTTTGTGTTTTTGTTATAACGTTTAAAACCAATGCACTTTTGGACGTGCAGTGTGTGAGTGCTGTTCAGTTCGCTGGAAAAGACTTTACACCACACCGTTCTCTGCTTAATGGCAGCACACACGACGAACATTTACAAAGAACGGTCCAGCTTCAGATGAGTAACGTAAACAATATCAAGTAGAGAATGGGGTGGTGTAAAGCGTTATCGAGCGAACTGAATAGCACTCAAACAGTGTATGTCCACAGACGTGATGATGTTAAAACAGAACGATTTCGTCTCACAGAATCATGCAGCACTGAAGCAACCGAAAAACGAATACAAAATAACATCCTAACGACAAAATAAGGAAACATGTAACAATCGTCTGAAGATGAATTTGTAAGAAATCGAAACAGGCTATGCTTTCATTAAAACAAACCTTTTTAAACCATATTTATGGATGATAACTGTTTCAGTTATAAACTTTTGTATTACAGAGTACTAAATTTGACCCGCCAGGGTAGCCGAGAGGGCTAATGTGCTGCTTCCTGGACTCGGGTAGGCGCGCTGGCCCCGGATCGAATCCGCCTGGCGGATTAACGACGAGGGCCGGTGTGCCAGCCAGCCTGGATGTGGTTTTTAGGCGGTTTTCCACATCCCACTAGGTGAATACCGGGCTGGTCCTCATATTCCCCTCGGTTACACTCGTCGCAGACATTTGAAACACATCCACACTATTTCACGATTTACGCTAGACGCAGACAGTTGGGGTACACTGATTCCATCGTGGGGGGTACGGGGTGGTGGCAGGAACGGCATCTGGCCATCCCTAAAACTAACATTGACAAATCCATTGAACCACGCGGACCCTGCGATCACTGCGGGACTATGGCGTAAGCGAAAGAAAGAAAGATTACAGAGTACTAAATTTCTAAAATTTAAGATGCCAGAACTCTCCTCCTCAACTATGTTACACTCTCCCCTGTCATAAAATCGTAAGTTCAAATTTTTTTGTAAACTTGTGATAAAACTTACAATGAAAAATATTTTTTTTTCAAAATAATGTTCTGAAATTCAGATTTTTGAAAGAAAATTTCTTGTAAACAAAACAACAAAACTATAAGATTTAATATGAAAAACACGTGCTACAGTCTGTCCCAATAGCAGTGTCACTTTGGTTCCTACTAGAGATGGGTAGTCTGCTCGTCAGTTGATTCAGAGCCAGATCCTTCCCAGCGGGGGTAATAGGTGATTCAGAAAAATGAATGGTAGCTCATATGATTTCAAAATGTTTCTCTGGTGGCTGTAATAAGCAGAATGAAAATTCTGCAGTAGGGTGCTGCAATGACGCCCCACGCCACATTCGTCAGAAAACGTTTCTCAAGTTATAAAAAACCTGTTATAGACCTTGTGCACACGTGGATTTGCATATCTTGTTTCTAAATGAAGCTTTTCTAATCCATGAGAGCAACAGATAATAAAGAAAGCTCATTTTTTTTTTAATTTCTTGGCTATCAGGCCATACACATTCAGCTATCTCAATAGCTGAGCAAATTATGATGGTATGGAAGAAAGCACAACACAACACCCAGTCCCTGAGTGGAAAAAAAGAACCTTTAGCCCTCCTGTCAATTGAACCCAAATCCCAACACATGGCAATCCGCCGCATTGATTGCACAGCTATTAAGGCTCACGAGAAAGTTTTCTTTTACAACAGCATATTAACGCAGAAAACCATTCCAGCGTCACATTTCTGTACTTCATTTGAAAAAAAACTCAAATTTCAGAATTTCAATAAGCATTTACATACTGTTGAGTGAGTTGTTACTTCTTATCTTCTTAGCATCGCACTCAGAATGTGTTACTAGCGATCGTGTATCCTGTGGTCTTCAACCACCCCGCAGTAGGACCATATTGCAAGGCGACCCAGGCCTCAGTCCTCTCCAAATAGCTCAGTGCTCCCACCACTCTAATCAATCAGACCATAATCCATCCACTACTGCACTGTTCTGCACCACTCTCCCTTTGCTGGGATCACACAGCGGCTCACTAGCTCATTACTCCCCTCCATCACAAGGGATCAGACCACAATGTAGCTCTCTGGCTACCACTCCTACAGATCGGATTGCAAGGTAGCTTGCTGCTCACCATCACTCTCACACAGAGCAGATCACATGGTGACTTGAGGCGTCACTTTATTTGCACGCTTAGCACAGTGTTACAGCTTGCAACTCGCTTTCTTCACTGAACATCTCTCCATGCGAGTTCAGTTTTTTCTAAAAATAACAGTATGTGTAACAAATAATTATTTTAAATTATAGCCGGCCGCGGTGGTCTAGCGGTTCTGGCGCTGCAGTCCGGAACCGCGGGACTGCTACGGTCGCAGGTTCGAATCCTGCCTCGGGCATGGGTGTGTGTAATGTCCTTAGGTTAGTTAGGTTTAAGTAGTTCTAAGTTCTAGGGGACTTATGACCTAAGATGTTGAGTCCCATAGTGCTCAGAGCCATTTGAACCATTTTAGCCATTTTAAATTATATGATAGTCCATAGTTGAAGGTTGTCTTAGGAAGAAGGTCAAAATTCAGGTATATGACAGGAATGATCCTTTGAAGAAAAAACTAAATACGAACATATGCCCTATTCCACTGTTTCTAAGACGGAACACATTTAAAGTTACTTCTGTACGTTTTTCTTGACTAACTCGAAATGCGCAGCCTGTAGCGAAAATGTGTCACAGTAAAAAGTTAAATTTAATTAAATTTCCTATTGAAACGGCATATTCATTTTTTCTCTAGCACTTACAGTTTGCATGAAGAGAGAGAAAAAATAATGAAAATCTTGCGTAATGGGCATCTGCTGAGATGCAGGTAGGCATTGCAAGCCTATTTGAGGTAGTTCCGAGACTTGATAGCCCACGTGTACTGTATCAAATTATTCTTTCAAAATTGTTCAAATGGCTTTGAGTACTATGGGACTTAACATCTGAAGTCATCAGTCCCCTAGACTTAGAACTACTTAAACCTTTCTAACCTAAGGACATCACACACATCCATGACCGAGGCAGGATTCGAACCTGCGACAGTAGCAGCAGCGCGGTTCCGGTTCTAAACCGCTTAGCCACAGCTGCCGGCAAATTATTCGTCTTGACTTCGTCTACACTACTGTGGTACGCTGTAAACAATGATAATACGCTGAATAATAAAGAAAATAAATAACAATGTACATTAAATATAATCTATCTCGGAAACCATTCAAGCAGCGCATATGTCCACGTGAAGGGTTTGGCTTCAAATGATCGTTCCCGTCATCCCTAAATTTGGCCACTCGTCCTGGGACAACCTGTATGTTATCTTTAATTTTTTAATTATTCGTTTGACCTGGACAGATCAATGCCTTCAGGATCCCTCTTACATCTGACCAGAGATTTATATGTAGTTACAAAACTTATTAAAATCACAGTTACTTAAAGATCATAATACTTTTAATATTACATCCCTTCTTCTTCTCCCTGCATGTAATAGACATTTGACTGTTACGCCCTCATGGTTCAAATTGTTGATTTTTCTCGGTTTTCGTAAATACTGTATCTTCTGTCCATTGGATAATAATGTCGTCAAGAGTGTAGGAGCTGTAGTTATGTGAGCAGCACCGGGTCAACAATAAATTTGATCACTTGGACTGTACAGTTAATGCTGATCTGACGTGTTTTTCGACGGCGTTGTCACCTGAAGACAGAATTTTTCGCGACTACCGTCTTTTACGTACGTTGCATAATCAGAAAGTCGATGTTTTGTTTACGGTTCAATGACGGTTGTCGCTAAAGTGAAGTACTGGTCTAGTTCCTTGGTTGGGACAAAGGGACCAGCTGCAGCTTCTGCTTTGCCTCTAGTTACCTAGATCACACAAGGTTTCCCTTAGAGTATCTGGTCTTTATGTTTCAGATTAATGTATTGGTATGCCTCATTTATCGTTATTCTCAGAATGATTGACTATGTTTGCTTGTAATTATTTTTATTTCCAGTGGTTGGAACTCTTTTGTAAGTCCGATGTACACGTCTCCGAGATTTATGAACTGTGCTGGCTGCTCCTTTAGACAAGGTACAGGTTTTCCTTTCATGTTTCCGGTCTTTAGGGGAGCATATTTACTGTCCAATTTTGTTAGCTTGGTTGTAGTTTGTCTTTTAAATCCAGGAATGGAATGGTAGTCGTCTTCCGAATTATTTCTTGCATCTGTAAGCAAGTTTAGGTACACTGGCAAGCTTAAAGTGTCTCTATGGTTTCAACTACAGTTTACTACAGTTTCTTTATTGGATATTTTAGAGAGTATGTCATTAATATGATATGAGCTGTTTCCAGGTATATTACGATAGTTCGACTATAGGCTGCGTTATGGGTAGATGCGAAATGAAATATTGTCACATTTGAAGAAGAAACTACACAGCAGAATTTCAGAGTGAAGGGGCACAATGTTTATGTGTTACTAGCAATATCTGTATGCTCCCAAGTCGAATCGAATTTTACGAGGTCAGTTTTGAAAAGGGCTGTCCTGCCTACTTTAGGAGGTCTACAGAGCACGGAGATTAGGCAAATGGCAAATTCTGTTAAGGGATTTGATATTTACGAACATATATTCGATTTGTTTCTCTTCATTACTATTGGATGTGAGTAGCACGGGCGATAATAGGTCAAAGAATTTGTATGCCGCTACTCTACCTCTTCAGCTGTTATTTCTGTGGTGTCTTAAAACAATGATATCTTGATAAGGAACTGGCTTGAGCTCGGCTTCAGCCAGGTGTCCACGTTCGTTAGAAGAAATACATGGATGCCGATATTCTGAAATATATGGCGGAGTTCGTCGATATGAGTTGAAAGTGATGGTCAGCTATGTTCTACAGTAACAATACGGACACACTGGTAGAACCTGTGGCTGCATGAGTAGATAAGTCCGTAGCTCCTAAAGCACATGCTTTGGAGTTCATTTGCACTGCTTTCTTCCAGCCTTTACCTGTGCCATTATCCCTCCATCTCTTGGTCACTCGCTATGTAGCCTAATTTCGGATATCACATTATTCAAAATTTTTACTATCCAGCAGGCTTGTCTTCGCGAGTTCCTTAATCACTATGTCTGTTTCAGACCTTTTTGTATATGAAACAAACTACACAATTGTGTGTCTAGGCATCGCAGATCATAACTTCCTACATCCCACTCTATAACTTCTGGTTATAGAATGTTCTGCTTGTACATTTGTTTTCACTTTAAGCTTTTACAATTTAAAATGTCTCTGTCGACAGAAAATACTTTAATCTCTCCAGCGTACTTTTCAGTGCTGTACAACATTATGTCAATCCCATTCCCTTCGAATAGAAGAATTATGAGCGCTGTACGGTACCATTTTGCCAAAATGGGAGAAAAACGAAAACGCCGCTACTGTCTGCAGCTAATTTCCATGGCTTTTGGCTCATCAATCCTGAAGGGACACCAAAAATCGAAGCATCCTACAATATCTCTGGAACAATGTGGGTCATAAGCCAGTCAAGATCGCCATCAATCGACGTAGAAATTCAAGAAATCAATTCTCGTGAACCGTCTTCACTGACGTCTGCTTCCACCTCGGGTGAAGTAATCCTCTCAGAAAGGCAAACTGAGTCTCAAGCTGTATCCAGCCGGTCAATATCGTCCGGACCAAGTCCTGATATATTTCCTTTTGTGATGTCCTCACTTCCAACTGCTTTCCATTAACTATAATTAATAAGTAAATGTTTTAATTTTATAAAGCATCTCACATTAAATAAAAGTATGGCATTAGATTACAGCATTTAAAAATGATTCTCAGAGAACACAATCCTTTCTCTATAGTTGAAGACACAGAAATTTAAAACATTAAATATTATATGTATTAATCAAATCTTAATTTACCAAGTCGAAAAACGTTATCAAACTCTAATTCCTAGTTTCTAACGTGAGTTATTCGATAAAATTAAAATCTGGCCATCCCAAAGGCAGTCTGCCTTAACTCTGATGCGTGGACCAGGATAAATAACATTAATTTCAATGCAGTCATTGTGCTGCTGTTCGAAGGTAGTCGCACTGCAGAAAACATCTCAAACTGGGTAAAGTCTGTTATTGCGAATTACAATATCGGTTCTAAAATCACCTCCCTAATAACAGTCAATGCGTCAAGTACGGCATTAACTGCCATGCTTCTCAAACTTTCACATATCCCATACTTTGCATATTCTATAAACCTCACTCTGCAACACGCAGTTCAGAAGTGCCTAAAGAAAACCTTTGACGAGGTGAGAAGAGTTATGTATGTGATCTGTTTTTGAAGCGACATCCTTTGCTTGAAGCAAAGTTGCTGAAATGCAAGAAAATTTAAAAAATGTCCGACTGAAACTGACACAAGATATCCCAACCAGATGTAACTCTACTTAGGAAATGTTGCAAAGATTTACATTAAACAAAGATCGCATAGTTTCTTGCCTCGTTATTTTATGAGGAAACTCGATCACCTTAAACTTAAAAGATACAGACTGGGGGATAATGCAACAACTTCACAGATTTTGATAGTTTTCGATGAGGCAACCAAAGAGGTGTCCTCAACATTATTCACGGAACGAAAACTGAAATCTTTTAAAGACAAGAACAAAGAATGTCCTGTAGAAATAGTCATTGGTTTATAATTTCCATAAATGGTTATCAGACCGCTTTCGGGTTATCTCCAGGAACGAATTGTTTGGTCAAGTAATTTTACTGGTCGCCCAATTAAAAAGCCAAAGAGTTGCAACAGATAAAACATTTCAGGATTGGTACATCAAGCCTACTGCAGAAATTTAAGCGTTGGTTGCTCAACAGGGAAAAACACAGCTAATTTCTCAACCAGTTACATCTTAAGGCAAGAGAGTTTGATGAATCTATTGGTCAGCTTCAAACATGTCATCACCCGGGAAGTGCGGCAATTGTCGACTTGGACAAATACATAGCTGAGGAATATTTGCCTAGAAACAGCAATCCCTTAAACTGGAGAGAAAAATGAAAATCAATTTCTTCTTAAGGTGTTGTGTATCACAGCAACACCAGTGTCCTTTGGACGAATATTCTCAAAAGGACAGATATGCACTGAGAAGAGAAACAGACCCACATCGACTAAAATGACAATGTTGATTAATTTTTCCTTTTTGGGTACCTACATGGTAATACTGACTGTAAATAGCGACTGTAGATATGCTTTATTACAGTTATGTTATAACTATTATATTCAATTTTTTCCAATAAAAGTGTCAAAATGTAACTAGAAACAGTCTTCACTCTTAAAATTTTTCCACTTGGACTTTGCTGTAATATTTATAGTTTTTACAGCCGAAGATATTTAAAACCTTTATACCTCAAACTTACTTGGGATATAACGCAAAATTATTATTCCTTTTTACATATTCTTTCGAAATAGGACAAAATCATATAAAAATACAGATTTAGTGACCTGAATTTAAAAGGCAATGTTCCTTCCATTTACTTATTTTGTAAGTGAGTGGTGAGTCATGAAGAAGAACTAGGTCATTCTAGTGAATGATCAGTTCTTGTCCAATCTCTGAAAAGGACAGTTTTGCCTATCTCTAGTTCCTAGTTGTACCAATAGATACCGGCACAAATCGGTAGTCTTCGTGAGACTATGACGTCTTCTTTTATAACTGATAAAATTTAAGTAGCTGGACAGCCTTTCATGTAACGTAACTAAGACCCTTGCAAATTAAAACGGTTTTCAAATAGAAAACTGCATTAAAATTCGATCTTTCGTTTGGGAACTACGTTGGCGGAGACAGATGTTCGCATAGGCTTAGGAGTCAAACATATAACACACCTCCGTTTTGCATCGGCAGATGAAAATAGCCCCCGCTGGGAGCTTCCTTCTACTATACAGATAGTACAAGATAAACTGAACGTCGATCTGTGTTCTAACAAGGGTGTGGGGCAGGGAAAGAGCAAAGGAACTTGAGCGCCACGGGCAAAAGAACACGTGGGGAAGGATTTTTACGTATAGGCTCCAAAGTCTGCCAACCTTTTACCATGCACACGTCGTGATCGCAGTTGATGAGCAGCTACGGCATAAATTACGAACGGAAGAAACAAGATTTCGTGAAAACACATTATACAGGCGCTTACACCGCTTACGTTAGTTATTTCCCATTGACACACATAACACTACATGTCGCCAGGCTACTAGATTGTTGACGTTGCTGGCAGTCGTAAACAAAAGGCCATATGTGTCGATCAGAACCTCGATACGAAGCTGAAATATACTGTAAACACACACACACACACACACACACAATACCTCACGCCACGCCCTTGCCTATCGCATCACGTTGGTCACCCATTGTCATGTTCTCTGCTGCCGGCGCAGTGTCGAACTATATTTACGTTGTGACATAATGCAAGTGCAGGCCCACTGTTTTAAATCTCCGGTAACGACTTGTTCCAGCGAGCTCAAAAAAATTGCCTGGGAGGTGCCAGAACATCGAAAGTAAGCCATGGTACAACAGTTACGGTTCTCAGAACGTCAGTTTTCGACAAAGTAGAGTAGTACCTTATTTATTGTGAATGTAGGTGGTGGGTAAATATAAGTCCTGTTAGATGGATACTTAACTGAAAAGTTTGCGTTTCAAATAAATTTATGTTAACGAGGACGATATGTCAATGTAGACTTTCCCGATACATACTGCCAATGGAATCTCGGGCTTCCATTGGATGGCTCCCATAAATTCCACGACGTTTCGAAGAATTCACTCGCATCGTCTCCTGGACAGAAAATTAGATTCACTCATGGAGACGTCATGGAATTTAGGCGCAGCCACCAGGATGGAAGTCCGTGAAGATTCATCAAGGACAATATCCGTTACTGAAGTCTTCTCACATATTCGTAGTTATCTGGCAGACGGGTCGCTTCTGGGCCCGTGTTTACTGGAAGACTTTCGCTTATGTTTTCACATACTTCGAGCCGTGTCAGAGTTCGCTACTACTTAACGACAAACCTCAGGTACAAACTTGGCGCTTGGTCGCCTCTAGCGCTGCTCTCAGCTTGCCTCCGCAGGCGGCAGCTTGTGGCGCTTGGACCTTAAAGCGGCCCTGCGGCCTACCGCAGCTTTAGCAACAACTGTATTTCATCGGCAAACGTAAAAGGTCTGATTTATTCTAAAATCTGTTATATCTTGTAAGAGCTGAACAGGGTTTGTATAGGAATAACAAAATACAATAGTTTTGGAGGGAATTTTTTTTTTTCATCAACATAACTTTAAATTATTGTCAAATGTAATTCGAGCTTAGTGTCAACAATGTCACACGTCGTGTATTTTCTAGACTGTAGCGAGATGGTAATGTTTTGTGTCACTATGGACATGAAGTTTACGTTTATAACATGTTATAAGTTTCCCGGAGTTTCGAGGTAACTGAGTATTTTGGTTTCAGCTAATTTGTTAGGTGTTGTTATAATCTAAAGTACTATTTCATCAGTGTAGTAGTGTGTAGGAACGTTTTCACAGCTTCGTGATGCGGAGAAACATACTGTCATGACACTTGGAAGACCTCTGCGTGATTTAAATACACTCCTGGAAATTGAAATAAGAACACCGTGAATTCATTGTCCCAGGAAGGGGAAACTTTATTGACACATTCCTGGGGTCAGATACATCGCATGATCACACTGACAGAACCACAGGCATAT
Source organism: Schistocerca serialis cubense (assembly GCF_023864345.2). Lineage (NCBI taxonomy): Eukaryota > Metazoa > Arthropoda > Insecta > Orthoptera > Acrididae > Schistocerca > Schistocerca serialis. The sequence continues at coordinate 326,720,248 of NC_064641.1, read as the reverse complement.
AGACACAGGCAACAGAGCATGCACAATGTCGGCACTAGTACAGTGTATATCCACCTTTCGCAGCAATGCAGGCTGCTATTCTCCCATGGAGACGATCGTAGAGATGCTGGATGTAGTCCTGTGGAACGGCTTGCCATGCCATTTCCACCTGGCGCCTCAGTTGGACCAGCGTTCGTGCTGGACGTGCAGACCGCGTGAGACGACGCTTCATCCAGTCCCAAACATGCTCAATGGGGGACAGATCCGGAGATCTTGCTGGCCAGGGTAGTTGACTTACACCTTCTAGAGCACGTTGGGTGGCACGGGATACATGCGGACGTGCATTGTCCTGTTGGAACAGCAAGTTCCCTTGCCGGTCTAGGAATGGTAGAACGATGGGTTCGATGACGGTTTGGATGTACCGTGCACTATTCAGTGTCCCCTCGACGATCACCAGTGGTGTACGGCCAGTGTAGGAGATCGCTCCCCACACCAAGATGCCGGGTGTTGGCCCTGTGTGCCTCGGTCGTATGCAGTCCTGATTGTGGCGCTCACCTGCACGGCGCCAAACACGCATACGACCATCATTGGCACCAAGGCAGAAGCGACTCTCATCGCTGAAGACGACACGTCTCCATTCGTCCCTCCATTCACGCCTGTCGCGACACCACTGGAGGCGGTCTGCACGATGTTGGGGCGTGAGCGGAAGACGGCCTAACGGTGTGCGGGACCGTAGCCCAGCTTCATGGAGACGGTTGCGAATGGTCCTCGCCGATACCCCAGGAGCAACAGTGTCCCTAATTTGCTGGGAAGTGGCGGTGCGGTCCCCTACGGGACTGCATAGGATCCTACGGTCTTGGCGTGCATCCGTGCGTCGCTGCGGTCCGGTCCCAGGTCGACGGGCACGTGCACCTTCCGCCGACCACTGGCGACAACATCGATGTACTGTGGAGACCTCACGCCCCACGTGTTGAGCAATTCGGCGGTACGTCCACCCGGCCTCCCGCATGCCCACTATACGCCCTCGCTCAAAGTCGGTCAACTGCACATACGGTTCACGTCCACGCTGTTGCGGCATGCTACCAGTGTTAAAGACTGCGATGGAGCTCCGTATGCCACGGCAAACTGGCTGACACTGACGGCGGCGGTGCACAAATGCTGCGCAGCTAGCGCCATTCAACGGCCAACACCGCGGTTCCTGGTGTGTCCGCTGTGCCGTGCGTGTGATCATTGCTTGTACAGCCCTCTCGCAGTGTCCGGAGCAAGTATGGTGGGTCTGACACACCGGTGTCAATGTGTTCTTTTTTCCATTTCCAGGAGTGTAGTATGAAACTCTTATTACTGGAAATCAATAGTCTAAGAGACCATTTAACATCAATGTTAAAAAAAATAGTGCTTGTTTGTGTGCTTTAGTCACCGAATGTACCTCAATATCAAAAGGAATTGAGGATATTAGGGTTTATTGTAATTTTCATAACATTCTCATATTTTTGAAACTGCATAATATCTAAGTCATATGCCTCTGCACCAATGTATTTTTTACACGCTCTCGCGTCACGTGACCTTCCTGCCTTCTGATTATTCGACCATAGCATTATTAGTTGTGGGAGTGAGGGTGACTCGATCGTCTTATTGTGCCTTTTATCGTGATATTTCACGAGCAAACACTGCACCACTTGATAGTATATGCACAACTGTCTTGGAAGCATTCACCACGCCATGTGTTTTCCTTAGCAACCACAATACTTGTTTGATTTAACGTAGCCGCATGTTTCAATAAATGGCCACGAGAATCCAAGTACAATGACTCGTCGTTGGCTAGTACTGCCTGATGGCAGAAGTTTCCATCAACATATTGAATTCAAATGACGTCATCGTATTTCACACATTTTGCTTTCTTGTTCCCATATTTTCGTGTCTGGTATGCAGGGTAATTTACACATCCCCTCGCAAACGCGTCTTTTTGCCGTATAATTTATTGAGAGACATGTGCAGATGCGAGGTGCCCGCATAAAATATCATTCACTTCTCAAATTATAAAATAAAAATGTGACATCGAAAACTTTGTAGCACTAAGTTGTGCACAATGAGGTTAGGTCACCACAAAATTGTGAAATGCAGAACAACTTACCATCGTTGCTAATAATGTGAACAAGATTGGCAGCTACCCCAAACACAACTAAAAGAATGCGAGACACAAAAACATTACAAATATACCAACATCATGCGATTACACTATAAATGATTTATGACTCTTATTAGACCCGTCTTTAAACACATGAGAGTAACACTGTGAGTGACGTTGATTTTTGCTTGTCCGTATCTGCGTCGAAAATGCAGCTATATGTAAAAGAATTGTCTGGCTGTGGCCACAACTATGTAGCTATACCGGAGAGCGTCTGTGGGAAGTGATTAAAGGTGGAACGATCACATAAATCAGAAACACACCACTTCCCTTAACATATACATTTCGCATAATGTGCATTAGGAGTAGCGTCTCCCTAGTAATAAAAGAAAAGCCTTGATTCCCTAGTTCGATACCAGTCACTGCCTAAATATTGAATAAAATTCATCGGCAACGGCGACCGACGATTCCCAATACATTGAATCATTCACGTTCCGCCAACGGCCTTGTCCAAGATGGTGCAGGGCGGGACACAGCCTCAGAGCATGTTCTTGCTCTTTCAATGAGAAGCTGGCCCTAAAAGGCTGAAGAATCGGCAATAATCAACGGCTTGCGAAAGCAATGGAAATCACTGATCAAAGACTTAATGCTACAATCTTTCTCTGAAAGAATTGTCTGTGTGTGAGAAAACTGAATATAATGATTTTTCGGTATCATATTCAGTGTCTGAGCAAAACAGAGCGTTGGTTGGTTCTTTATTGCACATGTGAACAGTGTCTTGAAATAAAACTTTAAACTTAATGAAATGGAAAAATTTGAATAAAGAAAATGAATCTAATTAAATTTCAAAAGAAACTAATTGAGTGCTGGACTGGAAACTACTGATACCAGAAATATAACTGGAAAGAAATCCTGGGTAGCAGCAAAAATACTTCAATTGACCAACGAAAGAAGGAAGTGCAAAAATTTTCAAGGAAAGGCAAGAATCCATTTAATAAGTGACTCTGAGCACTGTGGGACTTAACATCTGAGGTTATCAGTCCCCTAGAACTTAGCACTACTTAAACCTAACTAACCTAAGGGTATCACACACATCCATGCCCGAAGCAGGATTCGAACCTGCGACCGTAGCAGTCGTGCGGTTCCAGACTGAAGCACCTAGAACCACTCGGTCACCGCGGCCGGCAGTTAATAAGTCACTTAAGAATGAAATAAATATAAAGTGCAGGGAAGTTAAGGCGAAATGGCTGCAGGAAAAATATGAAAAATATCGAAAAGCAAATGGTCGTCGGATGAACAAGTCAAAACAGTCTTCGGTGAAACTAAAGTCAAAGGTGTAGATGTCAAGAGTGCAGCAGGAATTCCGCTGTTACACGTAGAGGAAGAGCTTGTAGGTGGAAAGAGGACACTGCAGGCCAGTACAAGTGGGAGGAAATGTCTGTGGACGTAATATTGTACGTCGAAGAAGCAATTTCGGAATAAAGGATAGGTTTAGATGTGGATTTAAAATCTGTGAAAGCAGGACGTACTGAATGGAATGAACCATCTGCGGAGCACAGAAAACGTAATAAGAGTAAACCGAAGAAAGAGTAACAGAAACAAGCTGATATGAGAATGGGTGGACACGAGAGTAGACGGTATGAAAGAACTGCGCTATCTTGGAATCAAAATAACATGTAACGAACGGAGCATGGAGAACACAAGAAACATATAGGCAAAGGTAACGTGAGGGTTTCTCGTTAAAGTAAATCTGCTAGAATCAAATATCGGCCTTAATTTAACGAAGAAATTCCTGAGAAAGTTCTTGTGGAGCATAGCATCGTATGGAAGGGAATCATGGGCTGTGAGGGAACCGAAGAAGAATAATAGCATCTGAGATGTCGTGCTATACAAGAATGTTGAAAATTACATGGACAGATAATATGAGTAATGTGGTTCTCTACTGAATCGGCGAGAACGGAAATATACTGCCTGACTCAAGCACTCAGAAGAAGAAAAAGATCCCAAATGAAACTTCACGCGGCTCGCCACGAATTCCTCTCCTGTGCCAACCTCATCATCTCTTAGCAGCACTTGCGACCTACGTAATCAGTTACAGACTTTAAATACACCAATCTCTGTCTTCGTCTACAGTTTTTACCCTCTATAGCTCGTTCTAGTTCCATGGAAGTCATTTCCTGATGTCTGAATAAATGTCCTGTCATCCTGTCTCTTCTTCTTGTCAGTGATTTCCACATATTTCGCCGGCCGTTGTGGCCGAGCGGTTCTAGGCGCTTCAGTCCGGATCCGCGCGACCGCTACTGTCGCAGGTTAAATCCTGCTTCGGGCATGGATGTGTGTGATGTCCTTAGGTCAGTTAGTTTTAAGTAGTTCTAAGTTCTATGGGACAGATGACCTCAGATGTTAAGTTCCATAGTGCTCAGAGCCATTTGAACCATTTTAACCATCCACATATTTCTTTCCTCTCCGGTTCTGTGCAAAACCTCTTCACTCCTTTCCTTATCAGTCCACCTAATTTTCAACATTCGTCAGTAGCACATCATCTCATATGCTTCGATTCTCTTCTGTTTCGGTTTACCCACAGTCCATGTTTCACTACCATACAATGCTGTGCTCCAAACTTACATTCTCTGAAATTTCTTCCCACATTAAGGCCTTTGTGTTGTACTAGTAGATTTCTCTTGACCAGTTATGCCTTTTCTGCCAGTGCTAATCTGATTTTGATATCCTCCTTGCTTCGTTAGTCATTGGTTATTTTGCTGCCTAGGTAGTAGAATTCCTCAGTGTCGTGTACTATAGTCGAATTCCCGTCACATACTTAATGTTACCACCCTTTCTCTCAATTTCATCGAATGTTTTTTGGTTTTCCTATATGCTGAGTCAGTCCTTCCGATAACCACTTCTTTTTCGATTTCTTCACATTTTTCATGCAGCCATTTCGTCTTAGCTTCTCTGCTATTCCTGTTTATTTCATTCCTCAGTGACTTGTATTGCTGTGTTCCTGAATTTCCCCTCTACGTTTATGTACTTGCTTATTTCATCGATCAACTTAAGTACTTCATCTGTTACCTACGATTTCCTCGTAGTTACCTCCTTTGTACGTACATTTTCCTTTCCAACTTCAGTGATTCCCCTTTTTAGAGACGTCGATTCCTCTTCAAATGTACTGCCTACTGAGCTACATTGTGATCTGAGTCTATATGTGCTCCTGGGTACGCCTTGCAATCCAGTATCTGATTTCGGAATCTCTGTCTGATCATGATGTAATCTAAGTGAAATCTTCCCGTATCACCCTGCCTTTTCCAAGTGTAGCTCCTCTTGTGATTTTTGAACAGAGTATTCGCTATTACTACCTGAAAGTTATTACAGAACTCAGTCAGTCTTCCCCTCTCTCATTCCTTTTCCCTAGCCCATATTCTCCTGTAACTACTTCCTCTTCTCCTTCCCCTACAACTGCATTCCAGTTCCCTATGACTATTAGATTTTTATCTCCCTTTACCTACTGGGTTACCCTTTAAATATCCTCGCATACTTTCTCTGTCTTTTCATCTTCATCTTGTGATGTCAGCCTGTGTATCTGAACTAATGTCGGTGTTGGTTTGTTGTCGATTCTGATAAGAATGACCGTATCAGTGACCTGTTCACAGTAACACATTCTCCACCCTACCTTTCTATTCATAACGAATCCTACTCCCATTATAAAATTATCTGCTGCTTTTGATATTACCCTACACTCATCTGACCAAAAATCCTTGTTTTCTTTCCATTTCACTTCACTGACCCCTACTATATCTAGATTGAGCCTTTGCATTTCCCTTTTCAGATTTACTAACCTCTTTATCGTGTTCAAGCTTCTGAAATTCCACGCCCCGACTCGTAGAACGTATCCTTTCGTCAGTCAATCAATCTTTCTCATGGTCACCTCCCCCTTGACACCCTTGGCAGTGCCCTCTCAGAGATCCGAATGGGGGACTATTCCGGAATCTTTTGCCAATGGAGAGACTTTTCACTTACAGGCCCCATGTCCTATGGATACACTTTATGTGTCTTTGATGCAGTGATTTCCTTTGCCTTCTGCATCCTCATGACTTTGATCATTGCATTAGGATGTTATCTGACGTTATTTCAGTGAGTGTAAAACCGCGTCAAATGTACGAAGAACTTGGCAGTGTGAGCCCAGTTACCAGGATGACGTTGCAGCATCTCTGGACTTGATGGACGCTGTGATTGGATTGGGAAGCGTGTCATAAAGCCGCTGTATCCTCTCCCGACGCAACCTGGTCCACAACAGTGTTCAAAGTGGTCCCTGGTATCCTAGATACTGGTACTGAGACGGAACTGAGGTCCTAGCTAGTCCCACAAATGTTGTATCTGTAACAGATCACTGGTCTTGCTTGTCATGACAGTATTTCAGCAGCACGCAGACAATTCACAGAGACACGTACCATGTGTGAACGAGTATTGTTCTGTTGAAACATGGCGCCACGATACCGCTACATGAGAGATAACACAAGAGAACACAGGATATCCCTGTCGTACCAACGTGCCGTCATAATTCCCTCAGACACTAGCAACCATGAAAAGCACTTCGTCGTCGCACCACAAGTGGCCCATCGGGACCATCCGACAGCTGTGTCATCCTCAGCTGAGGATGCGTATAGGAGGGGCGTGTGGTCAGCACACTGCTCTCCCGGTCGTTACGAAGGTTTTCTTTGACTGGAGCCGCTACTATTCGGTCGAGCAGCTCCTCAGTTTGCATCACGAGGCTGAGTGCACCCCGAAAAATGCCAACAGCACATGGCGACCCGGATGGTCAACCATCCAAGTGGCAGCCACGCCCGACAGCGCTGAACTTCAGTGATCTGACGGGAACCAGCGCATCCACTGCAGCACGGCCGTTGCCTACCAACCATGACCTGCCGTGTTAACCAATAGTTCTCCACACCATGACTCCTGGTGTAAGACTGCTGTGCCTGTTCAAAATATTGGAAGAATGGAGCCTCTTCCCAGATCGCAGCCATACTTGTCGACGATGGCCATCTGGCACCGTGCAAACGCACAATTCATCGCTGAACACAGTGCGACAACATTCATCAGCAGCCAGTGCGTCCCGGTCACGACACCACTCTAGAAGCAGACGTTTTTGTTCAAGTACTAACGGCAGCATAAGCGTGGTAGCCGGCCGAAGTGGCCGTGCGGTTAAAGGCGCTGCAGTCTGGAACCGCAAGACCGCTACGGTCGCAGGTTCGAATCCTGCCTCGGGCATGGATGTTTGTGATGTCCTTAGGTTAGTTAGGTTTAACTAGTTCTAAGTTCTAGGGGACTAATGACCTCAGCAGTTGAGTCCCATAGTGCTCAGAGCCATTTGAACCATAAGCGTGGTATGATAATATTCTAGCCCGGCCACTGCTACTCTCCTATCAGTGGTGAGTGATAAGACAGAATGTTGCAGAGAGTCCACTATTTGTTGTCGGATGGCTGAAGTGGCTACGACGGGATTTGCACACAATATGGCGATCCTTCCTTGTGTTGATCTGAAGTCGTCACCATAACGTTGATGATTAGTTTACCTGCCCTAAAATCCCAATGCAGTCCAACATCGAGCCATTGTCACATCAGAATGCGTGGCAAATCTGGATATTGCACCATTCGATTAGCTGGTGAATTTGAGACTCACAATGCAGTCCCTTCCGAACTCTGTCAGATGCAGATAACTTTGTCTCGAAGGAGTATGCGGCATCTCTCTGTCCCACACAGAGTTCACTCAACATCTGCCGTTCTCGACCCTGACGTACCCTACTAGGCCTGATCACAGTAGTGCACACGAACTATATGCACTCTGTGGACCGATCTACCTGCCATAGAAATTGCAACTCACCTATTTTCACACCCTTCGAAGGTATATATGAGTACGAAACTACATTGAGATCCGACCATGTCTTCTGGTGCTTTACTTTTTGTCCGGCAGTGCACGTGGTAAACATTGACAAGGAGAAAAACCGGGATGACAGGACGCCTGCTAAGACATCAAGGAATACTCTACATGGTACTAGTGGTAGCTGTAAAGGGGAAATGTTTTAGAGGAAGATGGAGACTTGAATACATATAAAAAATAATCGAGGAAGCTGGATGCAAATGCTACTCTGAGATGAAGGGATGGCACACGGGAAGACGTAGTGACGGGTCACATAAAACCGGTCATATGACTGATGACTAGACGAAAAGGTCATTCGGCTGTATACAGTATGGAGAAGAGAAGGGGAGTAGGAAATGAAAATCTTTGTTCGTATGGTCCTTGAACAGTACAGGAAGAGAGAGGGAGATTGTTTCTAGTACACTGTATAGGCTCCGCCGCACATACACACCCTCACTGTACTACGGCTTGTGAAGATCATATGTTGATATAGATAGCGAAAATTTATTTCCCCTGGTGTTAAAGTCGTATTTGTCAAATTCTTCATATCCTGCCACTTACTTTATTCATCAACAAATGCCTTCCATTTATTTAGTTTGTTTACCATTGCGTCGTTTACTGCCAATTTCTCTTCCTTTTTGTAGAGAATTACAGTCTTTCTGACTCTTTTGCCCTGGGCTTAATCCATGTTGCGTGTCGGTAAATACGGATCTGACATCAACCTTCCTATGTAGCAACCGTTTTCCAAATGAAAGCATCTAAGTGAAAGCCGATCATAAGTCGGAAATGCTCAACATATTCACTTGGCACCTAACTGTTACAGCGGACTGCAAACTTAACAGGTACATAATAAAAATATACCCTGCCCCATGCACAGCATAACAGGCCACATTTGGTATTGTTTTCCTTATACTGAATCCTGCCAAAAACGTAAAGTTTAAATTGTTCGATCTTATCTGACGTGGAATGAAGAAAGGGATAAACTATTTTCATTGGTAAATAATAATATTTTTTACGCAAATACCCACTAATGTTATTCCAGAGAAGGAATATTATGCACTAGAGCCAACTAATGAATGCCCTTGATATACGGAAATAGTGGTTTTTATGTCGTATTATTAAGAAATGCTACAATACTATTACGCCCTTTTTCAAAAACCTGTCGATCGAAAACACGCCAGAAACTGTGTGACGAGTCAATATATTAGGCATTTTGTGAAAGTAACTATTCTCTTGAAGTAAGGTACGACTACAGATTTTCTGCTACACAGTGGTGGTATAAAAATGAGACACTTTTCAGATGCATTTATGCGCGTGTGCTAAGCCTTTTATCTACAACAGTTTACTTCTACTCTTCTGACGTAAATCTCCGCGATCCCCCGCTTCTGATTAGGTAACTCATTAAAGAGTTAATTGCAGCAGACGCTTATGAAGTAGGTCAGCAAAAGTGGAAAGGTCGGTGCAACCGCAGAGGGAAGGGTGATGGCAAACTGGCGTAATAACCTTCGAAAGTTTCAGTTTGAAATTAATTGGCGGAGATGTTCAGAATAATGAAGAGGGATAATAGAGTTTTGAATCAAAGCACAATTCTATTTAATAAAGTGCTCTGTGGACCAATAAAACTCTGCGAAATGAGAGTGCCTTCAGCCATTAGAACACACGGGCCGTTATCGAAGAAGCGCATTATTTGTACTTGTCCCTCTGTGTACTAGTGTATGGGAAAACACAGACACGTGGGGGCATTTGTCGAACTCCCGTTTCACAGACGAACATTATATTATCACTTCATTCGCGTTTTGTTACATAATCTAACAATAGTTTAAAGAAGGTGAATCAGGCACAGAGTTGGAAAATTACCGTTCATTTATTTTTGTAACCAAAAGTAATACAAGTGAATTAGTGTCATCGTGGACGCTTTGTTAAATTTCAATTCTTTTAGTGTGCGTAGAATATTTGAGTAAGAAAATGTAACGAATAGGTATTTAAGTACTTGATTTTAGCTTATGTCCTTCCGTCATTGTTGTCCAATAATTTATTTAAAACGAGTGCTAATGGTTTCAGTCTTTATTTGTCACAGCAAGTGAAGTGAACTCCACTGTTGCTAATTTATCTCCAATTTAACAATGTTGCAAAGAGTTCTTACTGAGATAAATTTTTTAACTAATTTCGGTACAGTTATAATTTATGACTGTAGATAATCTTCTGGTATGCAGTGTGTCTCCCTTTTCCTGCAACTCCCAATTCACTTCCGGGTATGAACTACCGTTTCTTACTATCGCTATTGTATCTACATTCTCCAGTCATAAAAAGCAGGATTCACAATATTCTAAGATTGTGTTTGAGATTGAATTAAATTTCTCGTTTCAAAATGGTTTTGACGTACACCACGCCTCCCCACTATGTATCTAATTAACCCGTCAATACATTGAATCGCCAAGTCATATTTTTCCTTTAAGTGCAAGAACAGTCTAATCAGCATATTATAATGTTACAAATTAGACTTTAGTTGGTGAGAGGAGAAAATATAAAAGTTCGTAAATGAAGTTGGCAAAAGGAAAACAGAGACGTGTAAGAAATGAGATTAATGGGAAGTGCAAAATGGCTAATCAGGAATACACAGAAGACAAATACTGGGCTATAGAAGTACATATAATTAGGGGAAGATAAATACCATCTACAGGAAATTAAAAAGACTGTTAAAGAAAAGAGATGGAGTTATGTGAAGATCTCGGGTGGAAAAGCAGTACTGAGCAAAGAAGGGAAAGGTGAAAGATGAAAGAAGTATATAGAACCGCTATATAAGGGAAATGAACTTGAAGGCAGTATTATAGAAAGGGAGAAGAAGTAAGTGAAGATGAAGTGGGAGATGTAATACTGCGGGGAGAATTTGACTGAGCACTGAAAGACCCTAGTCGAAACTAGGGCTCCGGAGTAGACGATATTCCCTCAATATATTTACATCCTTGGGTGAGAGCCGGTCATGAGAAAACTGTTCCACCTGATGTGCACGATAAATTAGGCAAGTGAATTATCCTCAGACTTCAAGAAGAATGTATTAATTCGAATTCCAAAGACGTGCGTGACAGTTTCCACCAGTTTAATAAGTGTGGGTGCAACATACTTACACAAATTACACACTGATCCAGAGCAGTTGCTGCTCATTGTTGCAACATTACAGTGTAAATTCCAATCTACCACAGTTTATGTCATGTCATTCAGATAATATTATTTGTTCGCAAACATGTTTTCGAACATGTATCGTCAGTGTGGACTTTGTGATGAAGAAGTGTTATAACGCTTAGAGAATTCCGAAACTGAATCGGAAATTGAGTTCACTACTGAAGATGATGATTTTGTACTTGAGACAAGCGAAGATGAAGACATTGTGAACGAGGAGCGATTGGTGTAAGAGGATTCATATGCTGATCTAAATCAATCATCACCTCTTTCATCACAGCAGGCACAATTGGAAGCGTCTACAAAGATGATTTCTAGGGGTGGAACCGTGTGAGAGGTCCCCAGTTTCTCATTTTCTGGAAGAAGGTCTGCTGTGAACGTTCTGAAAGAGAGAGGAAATCCCACTTCTTACACTTGGCAACGAGTCTACTATCTTATTTTTGACGAAGCAATGCTACATCTCATGAACAAATTCGCGGACTCAAATGCTCGAAAAGTACCAAAAAAAAAAATAAAAAAAAAATAAAAAAAAAATGCCTGGACTGTGACACTTGAGTAACTGGAGAAAGTGATAGTCATCATGTACGGTCGGTGTGCCATATATCCAAAAGGTAAGTCTGTGGATGATTCTGGTCGCACAGTTGGGGGTCTACTTTTACAAGGAGATTAGCCAAGAGACAGATTTCAGGAGCTTCTCAGATTTCTCTGTTTCAATTTTTCATCGAAAAATCAACCCGAGCTGAACGTCTGACAGCTTACAAATTTGCTCTTGTATCAGAAATTTGCGGAAATTTAATCGAAAACTTTATTAGTTCCTAACGACCTGGAGAAAATATAACTATTGACGGGAAACTATTACCAAAGCAAACAAGATGCTGGTTCACTATCTTTTAAATAGGTGTCACAGATTGTTTTCTTTTTTTCTTTGAAATTGGTAGATTCTAAAGATGTGTTGAAATTATTTTAGCAAATAGCTGGTGATCTTTTGCCTTTTCTTCACATTTCGGTTTAAGTTGGGTGTGAGAAGCCTGCTTGGGAATGTCCTAGTATGGCCAGAAAATTCCCTGCACAGTCTTTTCCCGGAGCGTTGGGGTTATGGAAGGTCTGTGTTGGATTCCTTTCATGTTAATTTTTTAAAACTGTTGTCATTTACGGCATTCATTCCACTTCTAAATTTACTGTGGTGTTTCTGACTACCTGGGAGGAGACTGAGCAGTGGAACGTGTTACTTTTACACATACTCAAGAACGATGTGTCACACTACTACACTTAAAAACACAGTTTATATGTAATTCATGTCACACAGTCTCATACGGAACCTACATCCGCTTTCTTTTATGTACTGTATATGATAAGATACTGTCATCCCCCTTCCCTTCTGTGTGAGAGGATGAATGAGCAAATGTATTTCTAGTTGCATGCTTGATGGTAGCAGACAAGCCTGTCTGCTAGAGAACAGTAGGACCAACGTCGGAACAGGGAGCTACGCTTTCTAAAAGCAGAGAGGTTTCTATTCTTAGTATGGTCCTGTCCGTCCCTTGTCATGTTGGTATAGGAAGCTGCCTCTCTGGTCACTTCCGTTTGTATCTTAATCACCCTCGGTGCCGGCCGCGGTGGCCGTGCGGTTCTGGCGTTGCAGTCCGGAGCCGCAAGGCTGCTACGGCCGCAGGTTCGAATCCTGCCTCGGGCATGGGTGTGTGTGATGTCCTTAGGTTAGTTAGGTTTAAGTAGTTCTAAGTTCTAGGGGACTTATGACCTAAGATGTTGAGTCCCATAGTGCTCAGAGCCATTTGAACCATTTTCACCCTCGGTAGCGGCCCAGGCCAGTCGGTCCGCGGCGAGCGTCTGAAGTGGTAAGATCTCGGCTAAGCGCGTCTCTGCGAAGTCCATTGGACAATGGATTTCTTCAAGTTCAGCCTAACTGAAAATTTAATCACCTTTATTTCAGGTTTAGATCTAAAATATCTAATGTTATCTTAAATTGCAACGCAGTGTAATTCGAGTGTGAAGTTCAGAATATCTTCCAGTAGTTGATTTGTCACTACTTTGTGAGTAAAGTGGAACCACGTGTTGATGGTATGTAACTCTAAGATCATCAATCTTAAATGCGAATGTGCGTGAGATTATAACGTCTCGTCTTGACAATATTTTTCAATATAGCAACTTCTCTTTATGTTTAATCCACGTGGGGTGTACTTTGTGAGACCTGTACCACGTGCTTATACAATTGTTTGACCCATCAGGTTAATAGTAAGACGATAGTAACCAGTTCGAGGTTTTTCTTCTGTAAATTGCGTTTCGATGTAATTTATTTTAATTATCAAACTTATTGTGGAGTTACACTCCTTGTGTAAACCAAGTTGACCACGTAAAGCATGTGGTGTAATCACCAAAGTAGCCCTCAGCTATTCTTTTCGGTAAGACTTTACAGAGAGTTAGTATGAATTTAGTATACCAGTGTGTGGTAATTTCATGACGGACAGGATTGAGCTACAAACGTAACTTCTTGGGATGAAAATTGAATCGGTTGGTTGTGGTTAATTTCCTCTTGCATATGTTTCAACGTTCATCGTGTGTTATTTTATGAATGCAGTGTTGTATGCGGTCTCCTAATCTTGGCTGGATATTTGATACGTTCCGTAAGATTACAAACTCACATTTGCACAATCCTATATAAGGCACCAGTTTAGTTATGAATCAAGTTTAATATGCTGAAATTTTAACGGAACAATGATCAATGTTAAAATAAATGTCCAAATATAAACTGATTTATTTCTTTTTATTTAAATTGTCTTTATATATATATATATATATATATATATATATATATATATATATATATATATATATATATATATTACGGGTTATCGTAAGATGACTACTAAAAGATTATAATTGATGTTAGTCTGGTTGGGAATTTGGTAAGCTAGAGTGGATACCTGGTGAAACAGTTGCTCAGTAATGCAAGGTTAACTTCCCCAGTTAGCTCACAGCTTTTAACACGCTTTTATTGTCTTGAATATCAGCACCGCTTTCAGAACAACTTAATGCATCAACATTACAGCAGTTCATGCCCAACAAACCAGACAAGTATGGGCTCAGATTCTTGTTGGCTGTTAATGTAATGACAAAGTATATGTGTAATGCTTTGCAATACCTCAGGAAAGAGGGCACGCATAGAGAGAAGCAACCATTAAGAGAGTATGTCATTCTGCCTGTCATGGAGCTATTTGTAAGTAAAGGAAGAAATGTGACTACAGACAATTTATTCAGAACACAATTACATTGGAACTTGTTGCTGCAGAAACAGTTGGTACATCATATTCAAGGAAGAAGTGTGACTACAGACAATTTCTGTATATCTCTTCAACTTGCTGGGATACTCAAAGAAAAGAAAACTTCATTAGTTGGTACAATGAACAAGATCCGCAATGAAATACACAATGAAGTAAGGAAGCACAATGCTGAAATACACTCTACCACCATCCTACACGATCGATGAACACAGGCTGCACCGTACTGTATACCAAGGAAACAAGAAATAAATATCATTCTTCTGAGTTCATTGCATGCTGAAGTAGTAATGAGCATGGAAGGAAAGAGGAAACCAGAAACTATAACACTCTACAATGCAACAAAGTATGGGGTGGACGTGGATGATCAAATGACCCATAGATACACTACAAAGGTGGCAACCACGATTCCAATGAGTTAAGTGAAAAGTAATATAAAGCCATGAGTAGAAGACATGCGATAGTAATATGGACCAAACACATTAAAAGTGTCAAGAAGGTTCTACAAATATTAATAAATAAAAATCTACAGTTTAGGAAACTTGTTAGCATAAGCAACAGTAAATTTGTAAGATATTTTCTTGTTGAAATAAATAAGTAATTATTAATTATCATGTTCAATAATTATTTTGATTAGTAGAAAAGGGGTATGGATTAACAAACACTAAAATAAAATACTTCATAAGA
The DNA here is from genome assembly GCF_023864345.2 of Schistocerca serialis cubense. NCBI lineage: Eukaryota > Metazoa > Arthropoda > Insecta > Orthoptera > Acrididae > Schistocerca > Schistocerca serialis. The sequence continues at coordinate 326,705,073 of NC_064641.1, read as the reverse complement.
CAAATATGAAAAGACACACATGAAAAGAAGTTTTGCATCACCCCATTTCCCAGAAGTCCTGAAGATAGACGTTGATTGTGGATATTGTATCACAGACACAGTCCCTTTGACTGTTCAGAGATGTCACTAAACACGCCCAAAGGCGTAAACAACCATGCATGAGCAGCGCCTATTAGGTGGAGGTTCCCTGCTGTTTTGGGGTGGCATTATGTGGGGCCGACGTACGCCGCTAGTGGTCATAGAAGGCGCCGTAACGGCTGTACGATACGTGAATGCCATCCTCCGACCGATAGTGCAACCATATCGGCAGCATATTGGCGAGGCATTCGTCTTCATGAACGACAATTCGCGCACTCATGGTGCACTTCTTGTGAATGACTTCCTTCGGTATAACGACATCGCTCGATTAGAGTGGCCAGCATGTTCTCCAGACATGAACCCTACCAAACATGCCTGGGATAGATAGAAAAGGGCTGTTTATGGACGACGTGACCCACCAACCACTCTGTGGAATGTACGCTGAATCGCTGTTGAGGAGTTGGACAGTCTGGACCAACAGCGCTTTGATGACTTGTGGATGGTATGCCACGACGAATACAGGCAAGCATCAATGCAAGAGGACGTGCTACTGGCTGTTAGAGGTACCGGTGTGTACAACAATCTGGACCACCACCTCTGAAGGTCTCGCTGTATGGAGGTACAACATACAATGTGTGGTTTTCATGAGCAATAAAAAGGGCGGGAATGATATTTATGTTGATCTCTATTCCACTTTTCTGTACAGGTACCGGAACTCTGAGAATCGAGGTGATGCAAAACTTTTTTTGATGTGTGTATAAACGATGTTATATTGTTTAGTATCTGCCGTTTTCATCTCTATCTGTATAGGTATTACTTACACTGTAACTCTCTATTCCACTTTTCTGTACAGGTACCGGAACTCTGAGAATCGAGGTGATGCAAAACTTTTTTTGATGTGTGTATAAACGATGTTATATTGTTTAGTACCTGCCGTTTTCATCTCTATCTGTATAGGTATTACTTACACTGTAACCAACTTTTACTACATACACTGTTGTAAGCTATTATTACACTCCATCCCCAAAAAATCTCAGATTAATTTATTGTTGTTGTCTTAATCTTCTAATTGTAGGAAGAACAAATAACTATTTGCCTTTCCTAGTGTAACGTATAGTCTATTGTAAGAAATAGATACCAGATGACTTTCCAATATAATCAGACGCCGCTGAGAGTGTAATTCAGCTTTTAATTCAAATGCAGCTACTCGCAGAAGTCCAGTGTTGGCTATAATTATCATATGGCAGCGAAACTTGGTAGATATTCTAATGTGTTAATGAGGAACCGATTTACGCTGGAAAAGAAATTAGTTCCTATTGTGGCCACCACATCCAAATCTGGCGCTGTGAACGCATGAGAGACATATAAATATATTTCAATATGTAATGGGGTTAGGAGCGGGACCTGGGCAGAAAAGGTCAAACAAGTGAGAAAGGTTATTGTTGGTTTTATTGTTAACTGCCGCTTACACGATTGTTCAATATGAGCGCTAGAGACGTCGACGAGATGCAACATCCGTAATACGACGCGATCAGCAGTTGCTCGCACCATTTCCGGTGGAATCTGAGCAACGTGTTCCTGTATACTGGCCATCAGACCAGGGCGAGACCGAACGTGTCCCTGGTAAATGCGTACTTTTAGTTATCCAGAGTGCCCAAAGTCACATGGATGCAAATCAGATCTTGCAGGCCATGCACCTGGCAAACATCTGGAGATAGCACCTTCGTTATAGGTTGCATTAAGCAGAATTTTAACTGAGCGAGCGATCTTTGGCCCCATCTCGCATGAAAACAATGGTTTCCAGATGGCTGCGCCCATCCAAAGCAGGAATCATATGCTGTACAAATTAGTCTCAATAACGTGCAGGCGTCATGGTACATCTGACAGGCCCTCTGGGAGTATTGTCTTCTAAGAAGAACAGACCGAGAGTAAATGTGTTTATGAATCAACAACACACAGTAACACATGGCGAGTGCAAAGCCTGTATGTGATAACAAGCGGTTTAACAATACCCCAAATTCGGCAGTTCTGCTGTGTATATACTGAAACCTATAGTGTGAAATGTGCCTCGTCACTCCACAGAATATTGCCAGGGCACATGTAATAAGATTCGATCCGTACCAGGAATCGAAGTACAAACTAAGGATGTTGCAGTGTACCATGAGGCTTCAGTTTCCGCACTGTATGGGTCTTGTGAAGGAGATAGACAATTTTCGTGACACTGCACGGACATTAGAACTACAAAGGGCAGCCGGCCGTGGTGGCCGAGCGGTTCTAGGCGCTTCAGTCCGGCACCACGCTGCTGCTACGGTCGCAGGTTCGAATCCTGCTTCGGGCATGGATGTGTGTGATGTCCTTAGGTTAGTTAGGTTTAAGTAGTTCTAAGTTCTAGCGGACTGATGACTTCAGATGTTAAGTCCCATAGTGCTCAGAGCCATTTGAACCGTTTTTTACAAAGGGCAAGTGCTACACGGTCATTTAAAGCAGCAGCTACCTCGTCAATAATTTCCACAGGGATAGTACGCCTTCCTCTTTCAGGGGCCACACTGTGCTCACACCGGTTTTCGAATTTCATTGTCATCTCCTACAAAACATTTGAAGGTATTCAGCCTCTCCTCAGACCTCTCAGTTGGCAATACTGTCTCAATGCAGCACTGTAATTGCTGCCGTTCACATAAAAGTTTCTCCAACAGCTTCTCGGTAGCTATACTGTTCACTCACTCACGTTATGGCCTGTCAAACGACAGTGTGAATGTCATGCCGCCATACAAACAGTGTACAGCGCTAATTTGTACTTGGTGGTCGTAACAAACTCCGTGAGCAGCTGTACTTTAATTATAGCCACCCGGTATTTTGATATTTCTGGACATGGCTCACTAAAATAACATGAGGGACCGACACTAGACCTCCAATAATCGCCAGTAATTCGTTTCTTCTACCCTGGATTAGTTGGTATTAAGCCCGCGCGAACTCCGTAGGCTTTGGATCGCGGCATTGACGCCACCCAATAACTCGCGTATACCTGGGAACGTAGAAAGATATCAGTGTCATTAGCATTTCTAAGACTTTGTTATCATTTTAACTACATTTCACTCGCAATAATAATTGGGTATGGTGTAGGGAAAGGCGGGTAATATGCAATACATACAAGAATCGAGCTAGAACAACGAAACTGGAAGACCAAGAATGATGTGATCGGATTAAAAAGGAAATATTTTGCCCCTACTGTTCAACATATGCATCGAAAGAGCAATAACGAAAATAAAAGAAAGAGTCGAGAGTGAGATTATAATTGAAGGTGAAATGATATCAATGATGATTCGCTGGTGAGCGCTAACCTTAGTGAAAGCGAGGAGAAATTACGAGACCTGATGAATGGAATGAACAGTCCAGTCAGCACAGAAAATGAACTGAGAGCGAACCGAAAAAAGTCAAAATTAATGAAAAGGGGCAGAAACGAGAATAGCGACGGTATTAACATCAGAATCTGAGATCACGAATTAGACAACGTTAAGGAATTCTGCCACCTAGGCACCAAAATAATAATCTATGACGGGCAGAGCAGGGAGGTCATAAAATGTAGAATAGTAACGGCAAAGAGGGAATTTCTGGCCAAGAGAAGTCTCTTGGTATCAAACACAGGCCTTAATCTGAGGAAGTAATTCTCGAGAATGTGCATCTGGAGAACAACATTGTATAGTAGTGAAACGTGGACTCTCGGAAAACCAGAAGTAGAAGACAACCGACGCATTCGTGATTTGGTGATACAGACGAATGTTGAGAATTAGGTGAACTGATAAGGTAAGCAATGAGTAGGCACTACGCAGAATCAGCGGGGAAAGGGATATATGGAACACACTGACAGGAAGAAGGCACAGGATGATAGGAGTAGTTGAGTAACGGGGTTATAATGACATTATAGTATCAAGCAGATAACAAATAAATTGACTAATTAATTAAATTGATCAATTAATTACCCTCTCCTACTCTGGGAAATCCCCAGCCCTCCGCACACCTCCTCCCTCCCAAACCCTCCCGTAAAATGGCGGGAAAACTCACTCAGTCTGTGCTGAGCTGGTGGACTGGAACGATCTCACTACACGAAACTGATATCAATGTCAGTTGCACTACAGAGGACACACTGGCAGTTTGTCCTTTATTTAATCAATCTGTGGGATACAGGTCTGTGGATCTCCTTATCTGGTCGGAAAAGCTCATCATTCTCTGCTGTTTATTTAATTTTGGAAGATACAAGTGTTGTAAAATACTTCCAAAAAATTATCAACCTGTCAAAAAGTAATTAAATACATAAACAGATCACTTTTTACCAATCGTGCATGCAATACAGCCATGAAACTAGGGTAAACATCAACATAAACACTCAGCACACGTGATTACACCGCTACACATGGAAATCGTAGCCTTTATCATTTTGTCCACACGCCGAAAGTGGCTCATCATTTTTTGTGTCTTGTAGCAGTATCCGTCAGCCATCTGCCAGGTCATCCGGAACTTTGTTTCTTCGTCCACAAATCGGAAGAAAGTCGTATTTGTCAGAATCACTTGGACTTTGTATAGGTCTACTTTGGTACCATATGTCGGCATGTAGTGGTTGCATCAAAGACATTCCTGGAATACCTCTAAACCTGTACATGTTCTGGCTTGTAGCAAGTCCTTCAAAGGCCTACCTAGAAAGATCGACAAAGAAGAGTGTGTTTCCTCTCATCACACACAACTGGTACTATTGAAGCTGACAATAGCACTAAGTGATTTCTGGAAGAATGGTGCACTTCGTATCTCCACACGTGCACCCAAACACACACACACACACACACACACATATATATGTGCTTGCCCCAAAGGCATCCAGAAAAATTGTTTGACAAACACCAGGACGCTGACCTTGGCACTGGTGGAGCCGAGAACCAGTTCTCTGGGGTGGACCAGTGAATGCCGACAAAGACATTCCTGGAACTCTGACAGTGTGAACATCACCTCCAGAGGGTTTTTCACTAGCTTTGATGTCACTGACAGCAAGTTTTCTGGGGAGGACAGGTGAATACTGACGAAGACATTCCGAGGAGCGCCAGGACCATTGATAGCTCTGAGCGGAAACAGCGTTACTGCACTGCAATGTGACTGCTGACAAGCTACTGGAGTGTTGCCCATTGCTAGATATCTGTAGGCGCAAGGGGTGATGACCAATCCAGCAGGAAGGTAATATTATTCTTAGGTGCTACATTGTGTGTTGGACAGTACATTGATAACAGTAATACGCTCAAATAATAATGTTTGCCCTGCATAGAAACAGTCAGAGTTGCAGCAGTCTGTCCACTTCCACAACTTCAGAGCAGCTGAAATAGTTCACAATAGTGCCACCAGGGGGCGTTCGAAATTGTGACGTTAAGGCTTTTTCTCACGTCCACTCCGCCTCCTCATCCTTCCTGAAAAAAAATGATAGGCAATATCGCACAGTGCATGTGCTGAGCTGCATTACTTGGGTGATCTCACAACATGAAATGGGTGAGAAATTAAAATCAATGTTGATTACATTGGAAAGGACATAATAATAATATATTACTTATTCAAATAAAATTCTATTTTGCATATTCTTTATTTAACCATTATATAGGAGAGAAGTCAAGGGTTGGACAGAAAGGTTGTGTGTAATGTATAATTGCATCTTTATTATTTACTTTTGTAAAATTTCACGTATATGTACAATACCACAATGAAAAGCTCAGTCTGTAATTACACTACTACATACCATCAACACAAATATCTAGAATCAAAAACGTATTGCAAACACACAATGCAAAATAGATCGCAGAATATCTGTTATAAAATTATGCGTTTCACGTCACTCGAAAATATCTTTAAATTTATCCACTTTATCTTTAAACTGCAAACAAACTAACCTGTGATACACCTAAAGCTGATGTCCTATACTTTTTCAAATGTATTTCTCCCACGCACTGGATGTGACTGCCAGGTCTATCGAGTGAGTTACTGTAACTATTCTGCCAAATATCACTTAAACTTTCCACCACGCACCACTGCCGCAAGACATAAGGGTCTGCAGGAGATATTGTGCATAGGTTATATTGCCTGGGGTGCTATCTGCAAAGCGGAAGCCAGAAGGCGTTGCAGAAATCTCCTTTGCATTATTATAATTACTCTTACTAAATTTTTCCCCAGAATATTTTTAAAACAGCGGTAAAAATTTCAGGGAAGGGGTACGCTTATAACGGTTTAGAAACAGTACATCACACCCACATCTCCCAGTCTTGATTCAACAGCTTGTTCTACATCATAGTAATTTCGTTATGAGGAGTATATAACAGTGATGGGAAGAAAGAAATCTGGTTGATAAGCAATAACTTTTCAAATATTTTTAGAACTGGTGGATTACGATGGGAGGAGCTCACATGATGGCATGCCCTGCATGATTCAACAGTGATGGATATGACCTGCCACACCCAGCAGCGATGAAATGCTAGCCGTTTCGGCGTTCCTGATGATTCGGTTATTAAAGGAAGTGTGGCCTACCACATAGGTATATTGTCGTGGGTACCTGTCCTAATTCGGTGATATCTTTATCTGACAGTATTGTAGAGAACAATGTCTGGGATTGCTCTAATATAACACTTCTGAGTAATACTTACGTCGTATTTATTGGAATCAGTGTTAAAAGTCTCCATACAGTAGATAACTAAAACTGTATGGAGACAGAACATAATTAGTAAGCTTGAGTCTCGGGACGGTCTAAGGTATTTTTCTAATATTCTTACTACCTCCAGTGGAACCACTCCTTTAATGCAAGTTATCCGTTAGTTGACACAACTTGGATACAAAGGGCACAGTGGCATGTCTCGACACTTTATAAAATCTATGAGGTGGTTACTGATAACTTTGTTCATACCTGAGCTTGTGATTTAACATGCCTATTTATTATACGTATATCTTTACTCCACTACACTTGGCCATCCAGTTTAAACAGCCTATTCAAACTGTCTTATCGTTGTCCACAATCAAATAGCTGTTTCCCTGGTAGAAGTGATGCTGTGATGTTAGGTAATCCGTATATGGTACATCACAACTACCACAGAATTTGCTCGTTACAGCTCCTCTCGACCGATTACCCTATCTGCATAATGGTTACGTTTTTTCCAAGTACCATGCATCTGGGACGCCATGTCTATAACTTCCTTTGTGTAGGTAAAAAACAATCAATATATTTTTTCCAAAGGCTTTAAAATGAACACACACCGCCATCTGACTGTATTGTTGCTTATTTAAATACGATCCAGGCTTTAGCCTTTTCTGCCATTAATTTATATCGCAGGACATGAAGCTCAGTTTATGCAAATATATATTTGTTAGTGACATAAACTCACTCACTGGAAAATGGAGTAAAAGGCCGGAACCTGGATCGTAATTAAATAAACAACAATACAGTCAAATGATAATGTGTTCATTTATAAATTATTGTATGACCGATGCTCAGCTACATCAAAAACTGTTTTTCCAAAGGATTTACGATGAGATTGCTTTCGCAGCCTTCATCACAGATCTCAGTAAATTAGGGGGAAGACTGTGCAGTGATTCTAATGCAAACATCAAAAAAACTTTTGCATCACCTCGGTTCCGAGAGTTGCGTAACCTGTACAGAGAACTGTACCAGAGATCAACATAAACATCCTTTCCGCCCTTTTTATTGCTCATGAAAACCACATATTTCATGTTGTACCACCACACAGCGAGATCTTCAGAGGTGGTGGCCCAGATTGCTGTACACACTGGTAGCTCTAATACGCAGTAGCTCGTCCTCTCACATTGATGCATGCCTCTACTCGTCGTGGCATGCCATCCACAAGTCATCAAAGTACTGTTGGTCCAGATTGTCCAACTCCTCAACGGCGATTCGGCGTACATCCCTCAGAATGGTTGTTGGGTCACGTCGTCCATAAACAGCCCTTTTCAATCTATCCCAGGCATGTTCGGTAGGTTTCATGTCTGGAGAACATGATGGCCACTCTAGTCGAGCGATGTCATTATCCTGAAGGAAATCATTCACAAGATGTGCACGATGAAAGCGCGAATTGTCGTCCATGAGGACGAATGCCTCGTCAATATGCTGCCGAAATGGTTGCACTGTCGGTCGGAGGATAGTATTCACGTATCGTACAGCCGTTACGGCGCCTTCCATGACCATCAGCGGCGTACGTCGGATCCACATAATGCCACACCAAAACAGCAGGGAACCTCCACCTTGGTGCACTCGCTGCACAGTGTGTCTGAGGCGTTCAGCCTGACCGGGTTGCCTCCAAACACGTCTCCGACGATTGTCTGGATGGAGGCATATGCGACAGTCATCGGTGAAGAAAACGTGATGCCAGTCCTGAGCGGTCCATTCGACATGCTGTTGGGGCCATCTGTACTGCGCTGCATGGCGTCATGGCTGCAAAGATGGACCTCACCATGGACGTCAGGAGTGAAGTTGCGCATCATACAGCCTACAGCGCACAGTCTGAGTCGTAACACGACGTCCTGTGGCTGCACGAAAAACATTATTCAACATGGTGGCGTTGCTGTCAGGGTTCCTCCGAGCCCTAATCCGTAAGTAGCGGTCAATCATTGCAATAGTAGCCCTTGAGCGGCCTGAGCGAGGCATGTCATTTACAGTTCCTGTCTCTCTGTATCTCCTCCATGTCCGAACAACATCACCTTGGTTCACTCCGAGACGCCTGGACAAATCCCTTGTGGAAGGTCCATCCTGGCACAAAGTAACAATGCGGACGCGACCGGACCGCCGTATTGACCGTCTAGGCATGGTTGAACTACAGACAACACGAGCCGTGTACGTCCTTCCTGGTGGAATGACTGGAACTGATGGGCTGTCGGACCCCCTCTGTCTAATAGGCGCTGTTCATGAATGTTTGTTTACATCTTGGGTTGGTTTAGTGACATCTCTGAACAGTCACAGAGATGTGTCTGTGATACAATATCCACAGTCAACGTCTGTCTTCAGGAGTTCTGAGAACTGAGGTGACGCAAAACTTTTTTTGATGTGTGTAGATCACTCACGCTCATACCTTTCTATGGAAGCATCCAAGAGTTATCCCCAAGACACTTTGATATAATGCGTATGTCACATTTCGACTATAATCAAAATATAAATGCAGATATTCTATGTGACCATATAATATCGAGATTTTCTTCCAAATTTTTTGACATTTCCTACATTTTTTCAATATTTGTCCATTTCTTCCATATTCCATACGTACATGTATAAGAATAGATATGTTTCCATTGTTTACACAACTAGATGTGGCTTGCTATCTTTTTTATATAATATCCAACTTTGATACAGAGCTCCATCCCAGCTATGGCACATATTTGTTCTTGCAAATGGCAACACGAACGCTAAAACACATGGATTGATGTTGCAGGAAGTGTGTTGACGTTGTTCTGTGTAAAAAACACCATTTTGTGGGTGGCTTCCGGATCCGACAGAGCTATGTCCAGTTGTATTATTCGGACTGGATCCAGACTGTAGTATGCATGGAAATATTTTTCAGGGCTGGATCCAGCATTCGGTACATTTGGGGCAGATCCATCTGCACGAAGTATAGCGTTATGCTTAGGACGGATCATCCTGTATTAGGGACAATGTCCCTGCGCCACAACCGCCGCCGCCACCACCTTTAACGACGCCTCCAGGATCAGTAGGAGGAAGGAGTGGGAATACTACCCACGAAATAGTATAATTATATGTCTGCAGCAGAACTATATCAATATACTACCTCCAACAGCAGTCAGTTTGTTTTAGCGTTAGTGTTGCCATTTGCAAGAATAAATATGTTCCATAGCTGGGATGGAGCTCTGTATCAAAGTTGGTTATCATAAAAGAAGGCAGTAACCCACATCTAGCTGTGTAAGCAATGGAAACATATTTATTCTTCAAAATTGGAAGAAATGGACAAATGTTGAAAAACTGTGGGAAGTGCCAAAGATTCAGTAGCAATTCTCAAATTGGATATTTACATTTAAACTTATAGTGGAGATGTGACAGAAGCACTACATCAAAGTGTCTTGGGGATAACTCTTGGATGAAATCCTACCAGTCCAACGGCTCAGGGCCCACTAAGAGATGGCCCACTAAGAGATTCTTCCTGCTGATTTTTATTCGAGGAGGGTTGGTGGTTGGGTGTGGTTGGAAGGGGAGAGATAGGGAGGGCTGAGTATCAGCCGTAAGGGGAAAAGGGAAGGCCTGCCGATGGGCTTGGGAGTTCTCAAAGGGAGAGGGATGGTTAATTTATCAATATAATTAATTACTCAATTAATTTGATGTCAAAGAGTGTCCTTATAACCTCGTTACTGCACTACTAATAGGTCGTATGTTAAGATATGAGGGACTATCTTCCATAGTAGTAGACGGAACTATAGCGGGTAAAAACTGTAGAGGACGTCAAAGATTAGAATACAAGCACCAAATACACTGTATCGCCAAAGAAACTGGTACAGGAATGCGTGCTGAAATTCAAGGATATCTGAACTGGAAGAATAGGGCGTTGCAGCCGACAACGCCTATTTAAGACAAGTGTCAGGCGCAGTTGTTAGATCGGTTACTGGTGCTGCAATGGCAGGCTATCAAGATTTAATTGGGTTTGAACGTGGTGTTATAGTCGGCGCACGAGCGATGGGACACAGCATCTCCAAGGTAGCGATCAATCGGGGATTTTCCCATACGACCATTTCACGAGTGTACCGCAAATATCAAGAATCCGGTAATACATCAAATCTCCGATATCGCTGCGGCCGGAAAAAGATCCTGCTAGAGCGGGACCAAAGACGACTGAAGAAAATCATTCAGCGTGACAGAAGTGCAGCCCTTCCGCAAATTGCTGCATATTTCAGTGCTGCGCCATCAACAAGTGTCAGCGTGCGAACCATTCCACGAAACATCATCGATATGGGCTTTCGGAGCAGAAGGCCCACTCGTCACTGCACGACACAAAGCTTTACGCCTCTCCTGGGCCCATCAACACTGACATTGAGCTGTTGATGACTGGAAACATGTTGCGTGGTTGTACGAGTCTCGTTTCTAATTGTATCGAGCGGATGGACGTGTACGGGTGTGAACTCATGAATCAATGGACCTGCATGTCAGCAGAGAAGTGTTCAAGGTGGTGGAGGCTCTGTAATGGTGTGGGGCGTGTGCAGTTGGAGTAATATGGCACACCTGATACTTCTAGATACGACTCTGACAGGTGACACGTACGTAAGCATGCTATCTGATCACCTGTATCCATTCGTGTCCATTCTGCATTCCGAAGACTTGGGCAATTCCAGCAGGACAATGCAACGCCCCCAGGTCCACAATTACTACAGAGTGGCTGCAGGAACACTCTTCTGAGTTTAAAAACGTCAGCTGGTCACCATATTCCCCTGACATAAACATTATTGAGCATATCCTGGATGCCTTGCAGTTCAGAAGAGATATCCACTCCCTCGTACTCTTAAGGATTTATGGATAGCCCAGAAGGAGTCATGGAGTCAATTCCCTCCAGAACTACTTCAGACATTAGACGAGTCCATGCCACGTCGTGTTGCGGAACTTCGGCATGGTCGCGGGGACCCTACACGACATTAGGCAAGTGTACCAGCTTCTTTGCCTCTTCAGTGTAATTGAGGATGTAGGTTGCAAGTGCTGATCAGAAAAGGTTGGCACAGGAGAGGAATTCTTGATGGGCCGCAGCAAAACTGTCAGAAGACAGACGACTCTAAAAAAATGTGTGGTGTAAAATGTGTCAGACAGTAAGCTACCCAATATGAAACTTATGCACCACAAGATTTGTAAATCAAGTATACGGGGTTGAAAACAACGTAATTTTACAATGGTTGTTACGAATTATGAAAAGGTACGTAGTTCATAAAGAAGCTAAGATACTACGCTACCATGTGTACAATAATAAGATTTTTTTAAGTTTATACTTTTTTCAAAATCGATTGAATGTTAGGGAGTTAAGAAATCACTGAAACGAAAAGTATGCTCTTTCTTATTTCAAGAGGAAAGTAATGCTTTTAAGAAAAAAATAGGTTTATAAAATAACGTGGCGTAGTCTTATATACTACCTAAAGTTCTTACAAAGTGTAAATCGGAGAGGTTGACTTTCCCCTTTTCGCTGTCGGAGCCCGACGCGCAGCGTGGATGCACCGTAAATGTAACAAGACTCCCGGCGAGATACTCTTTTGTTCCAGAGCACAGCAAAAGCAGCGCAGAACGGTCGTGCTGTAGGTAGTCTCATTAACGCTCTGCACGCAGCATCTTTTTTTCCATCAGTTAAGCGGAACACCGATAGCTGAGACCAGTATGATTTTCTGTTACCAGGCTTCGTTACAGAAACAATGTCAACTTAAATGAATGCATGTCACTTTATTCCATAATTCTCACACACACACTCACTCATGCATACACACTATATATATATATATATGGTGTCTCACCTAACTCAGCCACCTCAAGTATCTCTGCAACAACAATAGATATTCAAAACCGGTTTCCACCTGCATGAACGGCAGGGGCTTAAGAAACCAGAGGCTATGCGAAATTTTAAAACGTAAACAAATACTGGTTTGAACACAAACTTGTGTATTTTTAAATGGACACCCCCCTTCTATTTCGTATGCAATCAACAGCACGAAAAATCATAAAAATAACTGCGTTGGTTGCATCGCAATACGTCAATTACATCCCGAGAAATTGCGAAGCGAAACTGGCGCTTGAAATAAATGACGCGGACAGCTAGCGCCCGTCCTAAGACTCAAGCGTGCACCTCACGCTGACTGTGTCAGGGGCTCACACAATGGGAAGGTATGCGCAATCCACAAAAATAAACAAGTAACACGTCCAACGCAAAGTTAAGTTTTTCAAATTGTAAATGTATGTTTATTCTAAGGAAACAACAACTAGAGCTACAATTAGAGATACCACACCTGAATTCACTTTGCTAAACACATTTACTAGTGCCCTGGCGCCCACAGAAACTGTATTGTTGTGCATTACATCCAGCATAGAAAATACACCCACATATTGACCAATGAAACTGTGTTACGTCAATATATGTTCGAAGTGCCCTCCTTTTGCATCAATACGCGTTTACAGACGGGTAACGAGAGAGTGTTGCACAGATTGTAGAGTTTCTACAGATATTGCCGCACACGCCTCAGTAACACGATGTTGCATGTCCTCTACTGTCCTTGGGGGTTCTTGATACACTCTGTCCCTCACTGCGCCCCAGGGAAAGAAGTCTAATGGCGTCAAGTCGGGGAACCGTGCTGGCCATCGCACAGTACCTCCACTCCCCGTCCACCTATTTGGAAATGTCGCATCTGGAACGTCTCTGCCATCTTTTGCATTGTGTGCGGGACATCCATCATGTTGGAACCACACTGACAGACGAGTTTCCTATCCTAGACCCTCCATGAGGAGCGTTAGTGTGTCTTGAAGAGATGATGCATATCGCTGTCCATTCAATGTCCAGTAAAAATAGGTACCTACAATACATTTAGCAATGATACCGCACCAGACATTGACACTCCACTGTCGTTGATGAGCAACTTGCTGAATCAAGTGGGCGTTTTGCACGGGCCAGTAGTGGATGTTCCACAAATTCACATTACCATGATTTTTAAATGAAGCCTCGTCCGTAAACAACGTATTGCTTTGGAATATTGGTTTAACTTGTAGCTGCTGAAGTGCAAAACGACACAATGCAATGCGGGATTCAAAGTCATTCCCGTACAGTTCTTGGTGCAGTGAGATATGGAACGGATGAAATAGATGCTGATGCAAGATTCTGCACACACTAGTGTGGCTTATTCCTACACCTCGTGCAATATCTCGTACACCCACCTGAGGATTTTGAGCTACAATTACGTTTCTGTTGTCAGTCGCCAGCATTGTACGTCGACGTTTTGTGGGAGCCCAGCTTCCAGTTTCCGTGAGTGTCTTGCAGATGTTGCCAATGGTTCGACGTGACGGACACCGCCGATCTGGGTAGCGTTCAGCATACAGTGTCACAGCTGTGGTTGCATTTCTCTGACATTCACCATTACTTAAAATAATATCTAGTTTTTCTTCATTACTGAAGGCCGGCATATCGACTAGATGATGAAAAATGTAACAAGCCACAAGAAAACAGGTTTTTATGTGGTAACGTATGTGAATTACGTCACAGTATGAGGGCAGTTCAGCAGACCAGATTAGGAGACACTTGTACACTGAAGGTAGAGCGTGCCGTGTGATATTGGTATGTTTACGGCAGGAAACAGGTGCCAGTGCAGGCAACCCCTGCTCTGAGCACAGTACTACATGCGATGCATTACATCAGAAACTGTGACGCCGTTGCTATCCTTTACAAGCCACATATTTCAGAACTTATGAGGTATAGAAACATGAAACCATGTGTGTTACCACTAATTGTACCTCTAGTTGTAATATCGCAACAATAAACATTATGCGCAGTACATCCATCATTCTGATACCGCATTATTTGGCACATTATAAGAGGCGGACCGGTTCAAGTAGGGTACAGCTCAAGAAGGGGCTAAACTATCCCCCTTTAGGAGTGCCATCAATGAAATATGGACCAATGATGTGTTGTCATACAATACCACACCATATATTAACACCCCACTGGCGTAGTACGTCAACCACATCACAATTACCGGCAGCGTGAGGTGCACGCTTGAGTTCCAGGACAGGACGTGCGCTAGCTGTGCACTTCATTTATTTCAAGCGTCAACTTCGCTTCGCAATTTCTCGGGATGTAATTGACGTATTGCGATGCAATCAAATCATTACTTTTGTGGTTTTTCATGCTATTGATTGCATACGAAATAATAGGGGGTCTCCATTAAAAATATACACAGGTTGGTATTGAAAATAGTATTTGTTTACGTTTTAAAATTTCGCATAGTATTAGGTTTCCTAAGCCCCTGCCGTACGTTCATGCCGGTGAAAACAGTTTTTGAATATCTATTGTTGTTGTAGAGATATTTGAGGTGGGAGAGTTAGTAGGAACTACCGTTATTTTATGAAGTTACGAATATTACTGTGTAGGATAATTAGCACGCTTTGACCCAAACGAAAATATAAGCACATATGGATGACATCTGTGCAAAAAGGCGATGATTTCCTAAATTTGCTGGCATTTTACTAACCTACTGAATACTTCATAAACAGCAGCTCCGGATCCTTTTCATCCTAGGTACGACAGGTATTAGAGTATTCAAATGGAAATGGAAATGGAAATGGGCGTTCGTCGTCATTGGCCGGGAGGCCCCTTCGTGGCAGGTCCGGCCGCTTTGGTGCAGGTCTTATTACATTCGACGCCACATTGGGCGACCTGCGCGCCTGATGGGGATGAAAGAAAACAGAACACAACACCCAGTCCCTGAGAGGAGAAAATTCCTAACCCAGTCGGGAATCGAACCCGAGCCAGTAGGACGGCAGCCCGTCACGCTGACCACTCAGCAATTGGGGCGGACTTCAAATCGTAATGATCTGATAAGGATATTGTAGCGTTTTGAAGGACCTCTGGAAAAAAAGCGATGCTAGTGACTCTCTAGCCCGGTCGCAGGTTCGAATCCTGCCTCGGGCATGGATGTGTGTGATGTCCTTAGGTTAGTTAGGTTTAAGTAGTTCTAAGTTCTAGGGGACTGATGACCTCAGCAGTTAAGTCCCATAGTGCTCAGAGCCATTTGAACCATTTTCGAACTCTCTAGCCGATTTGTAAATAAAGGTCAAAACCAACAATTCTTAAAACGCTTTCATTACCTTTTGCTCTGTCGGGGGAAAGAAGTTATAATTGAAATTGGCATTCTCTAGCGCGGAATTCAGTTTCACATTAGACCATGTGAAAATGTCCTAGTGAATATCAGGAGTAAATGTCTACAGGTCTGGGATGAAGAAAATTTTCGCCTGGCCCTTGAGTGTGATCTTTTAATTTTTATAATATTTTTACTGGAGCGGTTGTTCATGGGTTCGACGAGGCCGTTTTTCAAATGAAATTGCTTCTCCTAGAATCACCCCTTGACGGAATGCCACTGTCTACACCCTCACAGCGCTCTTGGTCGGTTGGTGATCCCACCTCTTCTGCCCTCACTGTAGTAGTGGGTTCGCCTTCATCACATGACACTTCACCACTGTCAGATTTGAGTTGTAACACTTCCTCATCATCTTTCGAAGGAATGTAAGACTCATCTGAGTCGAGATCGACATCTCACTCCTCAATGGAACCTGCAGCTGAAGGAAGTTCTAAAATTTTTCTGGTCCACAGAGAAAAGTTGCTGTGTGACCTCCTCATGTCTGCCAACCTGAAACAAATGATACAGATTCTGTAAATATGACAGAAAAACTGAATAAAATGAATAAAACAAATACTAAAAACAAAATCTTTCCAAAATTTACGTAATGAGGAACGTTTGCCTCAGTGGCCACTTCAGGATGTAGGGTACTCGGGTCTCTGAGACTGGGTGAATAATACACATATAGGGGAATAACGGTCTGTCAGACCAGTAATAGGGAACACAGATCCAGGAGACCCACTAGGTTTCGGAAAGGCGGGAATGGACGATCACGTGGTTCAAACATCCGGACGCTAATATAGCCTACCTGCTGTCCGTGGGTGTACTGAGACTCCCTTAGAAGAGGGGCGATAAGGGCAACACCCTGCAAGCTCTACGGCTTAAATTCGGAAATATATGCAGAATGCGAAGTTTGCATTCAATGTTGACACCTCGTGGCGCCTCGTCAGAAGGATGAACAAGTGAGCTGTCAAAGTGTGATGTGTGTCGTACATGATACCACAGGCCAGAAAAGGTTCAGCTGTGTACACGCCCGAGAAAGAAATAAAACCTGGACGTATCACAGATGATAACTCGGGACCGAAGAGAATATAGTCCATGATAAGAAACACTTTATTGGTGGCACCACCATACAGGAAAACCCCAAGATGCGGAAAATTACGTTCCCACAACTTTCACCTGTATCTTTTTGACAGTTGAGTACTCTTGAAATTAGTAATTTCTGTGAGCAGCTAATTTTTGCTTTAGACTGATATTTATAGGCTGTGTCTATAAATCTTTTCACCCCGTAATAAACGTTAAACCTTTAGGAAATGATTATTTCTTTCAATGTGGGGATTGTCTAAGTGGTGTAATGAAAGAACATTTGTATCCCAACATGTACGATTTTTGTTTAAAATCTTGATACGTAATAGCTTTGTGTGTGATCAGCTGGGAACTGGCACTTCGTCATTTCCAGCTGCTGGCGCTCGGGTAGCGCAGCGGTGTGAGGACCACGAGGCCCTTCTCTGGCCTGCACTTCACCGACGGGGCGTGTGAAGTGGTGCTTGGCAACAAACCTAGTGAAGAGGATCAGTGATGAATGACGGGTTTCGAAACCAGTACGAAAACGCTCACACACAGTCAAAGTGAGCGTCGGCTTGTTCATTTACGGCAATGGAGGAGCCAACTCGCTCCCACCGTTCTGCTGTTTCAGCCGAGCGTAACCACCCTGTAAACTTAACCACTCATAATCATAGGCTTGATGCTTAAATCCAACGTAAATTTGTGTTTCTCCAGTATAATTTCGTCCTGGTTCATAAAAGTGTAGTAACTCCTCTATGTTCAGCTATAGCAATGAACACTAACGATAGAGGTGACTGAAATTATATGAACATTAATCTTTGAGTTCTTACCATTACTGTCCCTGTGCTAAGGTTTGGCAAGTGTCCAAATGTTGTTTCATGCTAAACTGCTATTATCAGCTTACTTAAAA
The DNA here is from genome assembly GCF_023864345.2 of Schistocerca serialis cubense. Classification (NCBI taxonomy): domain Eukaryota; kingdom Metazoa; phylum Arthropoda; class Insecta; order Orthoptera; family Acrididae; genus Schistocerca; species Schistocerca serialis. The sequence continues at coordinate 326,687,147 of NC_064641.1, read as the reverse complement.
TAAACAGCTACATCGGACGACGACAGTCGATCTGTCACTATTTGATATCAGTGTTTACTGTTATTGTGTTTTATGATTCTTATGAATAAGCTATAAGTATTTGGTGACTGTGTTGAGACCATTGCGGGAGCGAATTGGTTTCTTTCTTTCATACTGCTGTTTTTATAGAGGGGTGATTCAAGTTCTTTATGTATTCTTGTGGTTTAGTCATCGAGCTAAAGTTTCCGGTGTTCAATATTGTGTGCTTTTGTCTCTTATGTGTGTCTTTACGCTTCAGCGTTTCAAAATTGCTTGTAATTGGTTTAGTGGCCTTCGTTCTTTTCTTTTTATCTTCATCGGTCTTATGATTGCTTCTATGCGGCCCGCCACAAATTCCTCTCTTGAGCCAGCCTCTTCATTACAGGATAGCACTTGCAACTTCTGTCTTCAATTATTTGTGGGATGTATACCAATCTCGGCTTTCCGTAACAGTTTTTATCCTCTACAGCTACCTCAGCTATTCCCTGACATCTTAGAAAACATCCTATCATCCTGTCCCTTCTTCTTGTCAGTGTTTTTAACTGTTCTCAAACTATGTGGATGTTGGAATCGGGGACTGGTGAACAACGGAGCCCACAGTCAGTAGAAAAATTTCGCAAATTTATTTTACCCAAACAATTTACACAAGCAGATCACTGTTTGAATGGGGTTTCCCCAGCAGCAGAAATCCATTTGAATAAATAAATAACCACAATAGCTGCTGTGAGAAGATTTGTTGATGTCCTGTTGGTACACAACTATAGAATGGTGCGTATGTACGTAGCGTGTTTGTTTTGCATGCTGGTGTTCCGGTTGCTATTGTTTTATTTAACAATTGTCATTTACTATTATTTTGTTTGTGTATTGTCTTTTTGTCATTTGGAGATAGCGAGTGGAGCTGTGAGTGCTAGAAGACGGAGCGCTAAGTGGATAAATCGGAAGACTTCTGATATATCCTTCTGTTTGAGTTCAGTAGAGGGATGACAGCAGCAGAGGCAACCAGAAACCTTTGCACCGGGTACGGGCGTAATGCCTTTGGACAGAGCACGGCAAGAAAATGGTTTTCTCATTTTAAGGAGGGTCGTATTGACATTGGTGACACTCCACGATCAAGGAGACTCTCGGAGTTTATGCCACAATAATCCACGTCAGTGTACTTGAGAACTAGCAAATGTAATGAACTGTGAGTGTTCCAACATCGTGCGACATTTGCATCCAGTGGAGAAGGTTCAAAAGGCGAATGTATGGGCACCGCGTGCTCTGAACCAAAATCATAAAAAACAGTGGATAGCCGTATGTGCATCTCTGTTTGCTCGTCACAAATTGGTTTGTGAGCAACGCCTACCATTCCTATCCTGTATCGTTATTGGTGACGAGGAATGATGTTTTTATGCTAACATAAGGAAAAGAAAAAGAATGGTTAGGCCCAAACAAAGTAGCGACTCACCGAACAAAGACCCGCACGTATCCACAAAAGGTAATATGCGTCTTGGGAATCGACGGTATGGAGTACGACGAATAGCTTCCCCGAGGTGTAACTATGACTGCTTACATTTATTGTCAACAACTGAGAAGTCTTGCAGACGCAATCCAAGAACCACGACCTGGAAGATTGTGGGAAGTGGTCTACTCCACGAATACGCTCGCCAGATTTCTGATAGAACGACAACAAACACTACACAGGAGTTGGGAAGCGTTCTTGTACAGTCGCGGAACCGAAAAGATACCCTAGTGTTCGCAGACCGTTGTAAATAGTAGAGAAGAATCTGTTATTGTTGACTAAAGTCGCTGTTCTGTGTATTTGTTGTGTTTCCTAAATTCATAGAAAAACGCTACGAATTTATGCATCAACTTAATACTTTCAACAACTGGCCTTTTTAGGCATGGAAGCCGTCCCTCAATAAAACACAGATGTTCCCTATCGCCATGCTGATCATAGCGTAATACGCAACAGTCAAAAAACTACACGCGAGATGTAACGCAAGAAGCTGTGAGAGGATGTGGAAGAAGTGGCCCGCCCCACAGTATAGCATGTACACGCTTTGCGGCGTCGGGGAGGGGGGGGGGGGGAGAAGGAAGGGGGAGCTCCAAGTGTGTTCTCTCACTGCTGCTTGTGTTTCATCTCACACGAAGACCAATGTCAGTTTTTGGACGGTAGACTTTTGGCGCTATGATCAGCATAAGGATAAGGGACATCAATGTTTTATTGAGGGAGGTCCTCCATCTCTAAAGCTTCAACGCAGAAAAAATAACACAATATCACTACATGTACTATAACGTCTCAAAAAAATTAGATATAATTTAAGAAGAAGTATATGTTTCGCACGTTTCCCACAATTTAACAGCTTAAATGAATGAATCACTTTTATGTTCCAGTACTCAGTTAAGTCGAGTAGCAGACATTGAAACTGAGTGCCATTTCAGGCGGTTCAGCACAAAGAAGTTTACGACAAGATACCATCCAGGAGCTACGATATTTACATTGATAGATTTAAATCACAGAAACACACGGAAGTTACCACTGACACTCCCTTTCCAATCGTGGAGAAAAAGAACACGTAAGTTCGTCACCTTGTGCCGCAGAGTTTGATACCTCATTTTTCAACGATCAATATAGGAAGAGATATGTAAATGATGCAAATGATAACCCAGCCAGATTCACATGAGTACTATCAAAATTAATTCACGCGAGTGGTATGTCACGCTTCATTGGTACAACAAAACCCTGTTAAGTCACAGCAGATGGGACTTCATCACTAACTTCCATTGTATGATGCTAATAACTGCCACAGTGGTCTCAGAGCAAGTAAACGTCGGTGAATTATCTTTGTGTCAGAATTAAAACATAGATTAACCACACGGAAATGCTCTAAAATAGCAGTGAAAATGTCACGAAGCAACCGACGGCTTCATATGTGGCTCCCCACCACACAGGCACCTCCAGATAGGAGAGCCTCCTACTTTTCCGAGTTGGCATTCGTAACTGTTCTGGGCAATTCTGACGTGCTCTGCTGCCACCGGACTCCCTGTCCAATGCACAGATCCACCCCGTCTATTCGTACCGTACCTGTGCATGGTCCTGAAACCGGCGCATGCGAAACTCGCGTCCTCTCTGAGCAGGCCAAATAAACTCCATACGTCAGAATTCAAGGCACAGCCGCTAGCACACAAAATTATCCACACGAACGTATTGTGTTCCTTCCTTCGCCCAGGTTGCACAGGGCCTTCTCATTTTTTATCACTCCACCCAACCTCCTTCTGTAGCACCACATCTCAAACGCTTGCTCTTCCTTTCCAGTGTTCCCACAGACTACTCCCGTGTATAATGCTTAAAAGTAAGTTCTCAAAATTTTCTTCCGCCGATTAAGGCTTCTCTTGACGCCTCCTGTGTCGTCCTTGCTTCGTCCGTCATGTGCTGTTTTGCTACCATGGTAGCATAATTTCTTAACTTCGTCTACTTCGCGGACACCTATTCTGATATTAAGTTTATCGCTAATTACCTCTTTGCTAGTCCTCACTTTTGTCTTTCTATGGTTAACTCTTCATTCATATACAGTAGTCATTAGACTGTTCACCCATTCAACATGTACCCTAATTCTTCTCCGCTTTCACTCAGCAATGTAATGAGCGAATCTTACCAGTGATATCGATCTACCATCCGTCATTACTTCGTCTGTGTATGGACTGAATAGCAGTCGTAACAGATTACATCTCCGTCTGACACCCTTTTTAAACCGACCACTTCTTTGTTGATCTTCCATTCTTTGTTCCCTCTTAGTTATTATATCTTACGTATTATACCTCACTCCTATTTTTCTCAGAATTTCAAACATCTCGCATCATTTTACATTACTGAATGCTATACCGCCCACGGGAAGGTTTTTGGTAAGTATAAGGACTTATTACGATCACAGAGGAGAGATTTAACAACAAAGGAAACCTCTTCTCAATAAAAAATAATACAACTTCTCAGACACACAGAGACGTACACCTGGAACACAGTGAATAAACGTAGTGGGACGTGAAGACTACGCCACTGATAGCCCCTAATGACGGAGGCTAAGCATTCGGCGCAGTTGGCCGACAGGTACTTCTCCGGATATCGCTGGGAAGTCGTAGGTCCGGCTGCGGTAGCTTCCGACCGGGCTCTGACCCATGGTCTTCTAAGAGCCGCCGCATGAACTGGCCCAGAGCTCCGGTGGTGCAAACTGCCTACGTGTTGATTTGCGGAACCCTACGAAGCTCCGTTAAACTGTGACTCTTATACTGGGTCCCCCGTGTCCTCCATATCGATCCCTAATTCTACCTCAGTCGGGTTATCAGACAAGTCCTCCACCTCACAGAGCCGTTTTTGAAGTACTCTTTCCACCTGTCTGATCTTTTCTCTGCATTTAACAGTGGAATTTCCATTGCACTCATGATCCTACATTACTAAACCCTAGATTACATCGTGGTCAGACAGAGATTCCGAAATCAGATACTGGATTGTAAGGCGTACCCAGGAGCAGATATAGACTCAGATCACAATATAGTAGCGATGAAGAGTAGGCTGAAGTACAAGACATTAGTCAGGAAGAATCAATACGCAAAGAAGTGGGAAAAGGAAGTACTAAGGAATGACGAGATACGTTTGAAGTTCTCTAACGCTATAGATACAGCAATAAGGAATAGCGCAGCAGGCAGTACAGTTGAAGAGGAATGGACATCTCTAAAAAGGGCCATTACAGAAGTTGGGAAGGAAAACATAGGTACAAAGAAGGTAGCTGCCAAGAAACCATGGGTAACAGAAGAAATACTTCAGTTGATTGATGAAAGGAGGAAGTACAAACATGTTGCGGGAAAATCAGGAATACACAAATACAAGTCGCTGAGGAATGAAATAAATAGGAAGTGCAGGGAAGCTAAGACGAAATGGCTCCAGGAAAAATGTGAAGACATCGAAAAAGATATGATTGTCGGAAGGACAGATTCAGCATACAGCAAGTCAAAACAACCTTTGGTGACATTAAAAGCAACGGTGGTAACATTAAGAGTGCAACGGGAATTCCACTGTTAAATGCAGAGGAGAGAGCAGATAGGTGGAAAGAATACATTGAAAGCCTCTATGAGGGTGAAGATTTGTCTGATGTGATAGAAGAAGAAACAGGAGTAGATTTAGAAGAGATAGGGGATCCAGTATTAGAATCGGAATTTAAAAGAGCTTTGGAGGACTTACGGTCAAATAAGGCAGAAGGGATAGATAACATTCCATCAGAATTTCTAAAATCATTGGGGGAAGTGGCAACAAAACGACTATTCACGTTGGTGTGTAGAATATATGAGTCTGGCGATATACCATCTGATTTTCGGAAAAGCATCATCCACACAATTCCGAAGACTGCAAGTGCTGACAAGTGCGAGAATTATCGCACAATCAGCTTAACAGCTCATGCATCGAAGCTGCTTACAAGAATAATATACAGAAGAATGGAAAAGAAAATTGAGAATGCGCTAGGTGACGATCAGTTTGGCTTTAGGAAAAGTAAACGAACGAGAGAAGCAATTCTGACGTTACGGCTAATAATGGAAGCAAGGCTAAAGACAAATCAAGACACTTTCATAGGATCTGTCGACCTGGAAAAAGCGTTCGACAATATAAAATGGTGCAAGCTGTTCGAGATTCTGAAAAAAGTAGGGGTAAGCTATAGGGAGACACGGGCCATATACAATATGTACATCAACCAAGAGGGAATAATAAGAGTGGACGATCAAGAACGAAGTGCTCGTATTAAGAAAGGTGTAAGACAAGGCTGTAGCCTTTCGCCGCTACTCTTCAATCTGTACATCGAGGAAGCAATGATGGAAATAAAAGAAAGGTTCAGGAGTGGAATTAAAATACAAGGTGAAAGGATATTAATGATACGATTTGCTGATGACATTGCTATCCTGAGTGAAAGTGAAGAAGAATTAAATGATCTGCTGAACGGAATGAACAGTCAAATGAGTACACAGTATGGTTTGAGAGTAAATCGGAGAAAGACGAATGTAATGAGAAGTAGTAGAAATGAGAACAGCGAGAAACTTAACATCAGGATTGATGGTCGCGAAGTCACTGAAGTTAAGAAATTCTGCTACCTAGGCAGTAAAATAACCAATGACGGACGGAGCAAGGAGGACATCAAAAGCAGACTCGCTATGCCAAAGAAGGCATTTCTGGCCAAGAGAAGTCTACTAATATCAAATACCGGCCTTAATGTGAGGAAGAAATTTCTGAGGATGTACGTCTGGAGTACAGCATTGTATGGTAGTGAAACATGGACTGTGGGAAAACCGGAACAGAAGAGAATCGAAGCATTTGAGATGTGGTGCTATAGACGAATGTTGAAAATTAGGTGGACTGATAAGGTAAGGAATGAGGAGGTTCTATGCAGAATCGGAGAGGAAAGGAATATGTGGAAAACACTGATAAGGAGAAGGGACAGGATGATAGGACAGGATGATAGGACATCTGCTAAGACATGAGGGAATGACTTCCATGGTACTAGAGGGAGCTGTAGAGGGCAAAAACTGTAGAGGAAGACAGAGATTGGAATACGTCAAGCAAATAATTGAGGACGTAGGTTGCAAGTGCTACTCTGAGATGAAGAGGTTAGCACAGGAAAGGAATTCGTGGCGGGCCGCATCAAACCAGTCAGTAGACTGATGACCAAAAAAAAAAAAAGTAAAATTTATAGTTGCAGTAGGTTATAAAACAGAACATTTTGCACTGAATGTTTTCCCTTCTTTGGTGTTCTAGGATTAATGTTGACCTTTGCTTTTTAAAGGCAAAGGGCATGTTTACGAACTGATACATGTGAGAAGAAATCAGTTAAACCAATCTGAATCAACATGGTATGATGTCTTTCATTTATCTTGTGACGTAGCTCTAGCATCTGCAGACAACTCGCCGATTAGACTGAGCTATTGTTACAACATTGTCATTAGGTATATTACTTATTACAATAACGTCCACTTCATCTGCATATAGTCGACTGGAAGTGTCTTTTAGACGGTTTCCCAAATCCTACTTGCAGAATACCAGACTGGTACCCACGTTGTATCTCAGTTACACCACACCCAAACATTTCAAACACGTTCTCAGTGTTTCTCATGGGATAACACTGGATCCAGACAAATGGGGAACATAAAATTCAGTAACCCGGAGGGCTGGTGTGCCGGGGGGTGGGGGGGGGGGGGGGGGGGGAACATGGACATCAGGCCACCGGCTATCACTAACACTGCCAAATCCAGAATAACTTGCGACCACGTGAAGATATGGTGCAAGGCCAGGAAAAGAAGATATGTGTACGAGTGGTTGGCATTATCAAAGGTTCACCCTTCATTATTGGTGATGAGCTACCACTAGTAATGGAGGCTGAACTTTTCAGAATCCAAGCCAGCCGTGCTTGTGAAACATCAGGAAAGTCATTTAAACAAACGTTGGCCCAAGATCTCTAGAGAGCAGCCAACAGGAAATATGTCAACAAGCGTCCATGTAATCCTCAACAGTTTTGCAGTCTCTGATGAGGTTGTAATAATGGATTTTAATCAATGTTTAGTTTAAAAATTTAATTAATTACTGTTGATTGTAAGATAGGTGCACTTGAGAGTTGCAAGGGCCATTAATTTTGTTAATAAGGCTATTAGGTTCGCAGATGCAGAGAAGTACATAGACAACGTTAATATAATTTTACCTGCATAACATTTTCTATATGGTCACAGCTAGTTACTTTAAGCTGCCCTTAATAAACCACAATAATTAAGCAAATAAAAATAGGCACTGGAATAAAAAATTTCGGTTAAAATATAAACATAAAGAGGGAAAACAATGAAGATTAGAAATGAAAAAACGAAAGAGAAAAAGATTAAAGTGAGAAATCTGTATAGTAAAAATGCTTTTCTAAGGACTTTAAAGTAAAAAATCGTAATACTGTTGTAAAACCAGACGCTCTCTATGGGTCAGAAATACTACTTTTAACTGGTTGCAAGACTTTTAAACGACAGAAAGAAGAACCTTGCGAAAAATATTTGATAAAATCGAGATCGAAAATGGCAATTGGGTTTTGAGGCCAAATAAGGAAAAGTACTCATTTTGCCCTAAAATAATAGATGATATTAGGAAAAATGGTGTTACACTCTGTGGATATCTATAAAGGAGGAAGGAAGACAGATTGACAAAGAAGATCCACACGTTCTTCCAACACAGGAAAGCAGAGAGATAAAATGCGAAGTGAGGCAAGACTAAAAGGATAGAAGAAATGCAGGTTAAACAGGAGACCACTCTCAACAGAAACTAATTGAAGCAATAACTCAAGAAATTCAAAGGTTTTTCAGGAAGATGAAACTAACACAAAGACAACTGTGTGAAATGATCAGAAGAGAGGAAAGTAGCTCATTCTGATAAAATGAATTTCTCTAATAGGATGAAGGAATGTAGGAATAAATAGTTATCTTGATTTGATCCTTTTTTGACCAGTAACGAGATCAATAAATAAAAAGTCATATCCCCATTATATTAATTACAATCTCTTGGCATAATTTTTCTAGGTTTTAGTTATTCTTAATCTGAGACAAATGGGACATTGCCAGGAAGACTATGTTGGGAGCGCGCACATGCTGGTCGATGACAGATGATGTTCTACATGTCAGCAGCATTGGCTGACTGAATATGGAGTCGACAGATAGTATGTCTCAGTAACAGTCATGAGCGAGTTCCGAGCACTACTTCTAGTGACCTATATTAAGCATAACAACAAAGTTTTATTATTGAGAATAGAGGGTGTCGCAGACCTTTCAGGTTAAATTGAAGCAGATGATAGTGGCCCCACAACCAATTATGTTGAGATAGGCAAATAATGGTCTGAAATAAATGTTTATTGTGTTATAGACGTACACAGCATATACCACATCACAACAACATAGCTTTAGCAGTTGTTAGAACCAATGCATATACTGCAACAGCGCATGCAATTATGCCACACTCTCGCAAAGATCCCTGGTGTCTGTAGTACACTGTAACAGGCAATGGGTGATAAACATCGTGCACTCCTGACCACCAACCAGACATACTGTACACAGCTCACAGCACTTGTGTCTTGTGACGACCACATGCATCCAAATGGCGCATTAACCTTTCCCGCACGTACAGCACTGTCACTGTGGTCAGTTGTCTTTTGCTGTCTTTTGTATCAGATTGCGTGTGATGTGTCCATGGTGATGTGTGTTAGTGTGTACCGTACAGTGCATGCATTTAATGAACACCGCAGCAGGATTTAGCGCCCGTAAAGCAGCATGCAAGTATAGAGAACGCTTTCCCAATGGGCGTCGTTATATTTGGAAGAAGTTTATCTCCGTGGATACGAACTTATGAAAGGCGGGGTCATTTACGGCACAGAGCGCCGGCCAATGTTCCCGCCAAAGATTTGTGCGATCACCACACTTTGAAGTGATGGTGTTGGATCGTGCGGCCGACCACACAACAATAACCACTCGCCAACTTGCCCATGAAACGAGCACTTCGAAGAATACGCTGTGAAGAGTACTAGTGGAACAGGTAATTACACTCCTATCTCGGAGCGGTGCACCTGCCCACTTCCATGTTAATGTCCGTGATCGCATGAACGACACGTATCCTCACCGTTGCACTTGAAGGAGGTCCTGTCCCATGGCCAGCGCTATCGCCAGACCACTGGACTTCTTCCTCTGGAGTTAGGTCATGGCTTTAGTGCATGAAACCCCCATAGAAACGGATGAAGGCCTGCTTGCTACGTTCCAAGCTGTCTGTCACCTGGTAAAACAGACACCGGATCTTTGAGAGAGTGCGGCAGAACTTCATGCACCATTGCCATGCATGCACTGACCCAGGCAGTCATTACTTTGAACAGTTACTATGAGCTGCGTTGTTGTTATGCGGTGTATGCTATGTATGCCCATAACACAATAAATATGTTTTTCTGACCACTGGTTTCCTACCTCAGCATAATCGGTTGTGGAGCCACTATCACCTGTTTCCATTTGACCCAAAAGGTTTGAAAAACGCTGCATAAACCAAATATTCTCTAATCACTTTTCATCACTCAGCTGTGTTTCTTGTTTTTAGTATATTTGCAATGGGATTCGAAATTTTAGCGCTTCATCAGGCACTAGCTTTTTAATCGTTGTAGTATACTATTGCAAATATGAGTATTTTGTTTTATGTTGATTTAGGATCATCTGTTGAGGTCGCAGTTTGTAATCGTGTTGTGTCTGTCCTCATACATCTTTTGAAGCTCTGTCTCCTATCGTTCACAGCGCATACAGCGAAGGTTTAGCAAACGTTTGCTTTTGCTTTGCGACTGGAAAGTCATATGCGAATTCGTGCAGGTAGAAGGGGAGAATTTATCCACTATTTCTGTAATGACTTATTGCATTCTCTCACAGCCGGGTGTAATTCGCTAAATTTCTCTCGAAGCTCAAGTAAGGTCTCTCGTTTGGGACACCTGTTACACACACAGTCTGTAGGATGGCAGTCACGCAGTGTAATAACAGCTGCACCATCGATGGCTCAAAAAGCTGTTTTCGAGGCTGGATAAATGAAGTCTAATCTACGCTGTTCAGATTTGTACGTTTTTAAATTATTTCAATAGAATGAGCAGCACCTACTCTGCCAGTTTGATAATGTACGAGTACCTTATGACTATAATATTCTTAAATTTTCTCTGTACTGAATTAATCTTCGAAACAAGAGTGTGGAAGGTAGCCTAATCCAGCTGAAAAATGGGAAAAGCTAATTAATAATACGCTGCATTACTCAAGGTGAACTGACTGAAACGATAAGACATTAAAGCACACATAGTGGTAATGAAATAACAAATATGACGTATTCCATTCGTCTGACACCGAACCCCATACGGGAACATTACTAATGAATATAATAGCAGAGTATTCTTGCATGACAGCAACACAAAATTACAGTTATATCTAGTGTATATTACAAGTCGTTGTTCAATGACAGTTCGGGCAGAGGCTGCATTATTGCCAGATTAATATAAAGTATGCAGTGACTACATAAGGTACAAGTACAGGCAATTTCGTAGTGCCTAATGCGATACATAGATTATCATTTCGGCTGAAACTGGGGGAAATGCCGTAAAATAGTGAATATAATATTTACTCGTTACAAGTACTGTTCACATTTTAATATCATCACTACTTAATGAACAATGGACATTTTATCCCAAAATAACTGTGACAATATGTTGATGACAGCCTAGGACACCTTAACTGACCATTTTATTTTTGTTTCATACAATATAGTTCCTCTGAATATACAACAATGTGCATAGGAAACGCAGGCACCGTCTACAGAGAATGCATCGACCGTTGTAATTAATTTGAAGCTGGAACCTCCACATGTCACAAATTAATTGATTTATTTTTACCGGTTTCAATAGGTATACTGTGCCTAATGAGTGTGTATCTGATGATAGTTGCGTGTGTTGAACTACACCGGACTAAATTATTGTAATAAAACATAATGATAAAACGTGACGTGATGCTTTGTATGGTATAGATGTATTTGTCTGCGTTATCTCTTAAACACAGTCATAAATGTGCAGCCTATTCTTGTCATATTTATGGATCACTATTTTCACTCTGTTGCTTGCGCAGTAAATAGAGGATTGATAAGTCACATTTTTCTTCACGAAAGCGTTCATGTACGTTTAAACCAATGTTGGGTTAGCTGCTAGTAGCTTTTGTTCAAATTCCTTACCCCTAGATTACTAAACCCTTGTAAAATTTACGATTGCAGTTGGTACCAATTCCGGCTCCCGCCAATCTAGTTGGAGCTCCAATGTTAAAGTTAAGCGCTTTATGGGACCCCTTAGGGACTTCGCTGACAAGAAGGGTAAGAAAATCAATGTGCACTCCGTGTGCATACGGGGTGGAGTCTTTCCAGATGTGGAGAGGGTCCTCCCGGATGCCATGAAGAGCACAGGGTGCAGCCAGCTGCAGGTGGTTGCTCACGCCGGTACCAGTGATGTATCAGAAGAGATTCTCTCTGGTTTCGAGCAACTAACAGAAGTGGTAAAGGCTGCCAGTCTTGCTTGCAAGATGAAAGCAGAGCTGACCATTTGCAGCATAGTCGACAGGAACGATTGCGGACCTGTGGTACAGAGCCGAGCGGAGGGTCTGAATCAGAGGCTCACACGGTTCTGCGACCATGTAGGCTGCAGATTCCTCTACTTGCGCCAAAGGGTGGTTGGGTTTGGGGTTCTGCTGAATAGGTCAGGTGTCCACTATACGCAGGAGGCGGCTATACGGGTAGCAGGGGCTGTGTGGCGTTGACTGGGCGGTTTTTCGGGTTAGAGGGTCTCGGGAAAACATAAGAAGGGCTTCAGTCACAAGGGTGCAGGGTGAACACAGGAAGAACGTAGATACAATAACCATTGGTATTACAGTTGTAAATTGTCGTAGCTGTGTTGGGAAAGTACCAGAGCTCCAAGCGCTAATAAAAAGCACTGATGCTCAAATCATTATAGGCACTGAAAGCTGGCTAAAGCCGGACATAAGCTCAGCCCAAATTTTTGCGAAGACCTAACGGTGTTCCGAAAGGTTGGTTCAAATGGCTCTGAGCACTATGGGACTTAACATCTGAGGTCATCAGTCCCCTAGAACTTAGAACTACTTAAACCTAACTAACCTAAGGACACCACACACATCCATGCCCGAGGCAGTATTCGAACCTCCGACCGCAGCGGTCTCGCGGTTCCAGACCGATGCGCCTAGAACCGCTCGGTCATACCGGCCGGCCCTTCCGAATTTGTTTCTGGTTCTGTTGTGTTCGCGCTTGGCCGCTTTTGGAATTGTTTCCTTAGCATCTCCTCCAGTTTCTTCTCCATACCCATGTTGATAGCTTCCTGTTGAGATTTGAACGAATGGAGAGTCCGGAACTCTTCAGTCTCGCTCACTGAAGCTGCAGTTGTCACGTCCGAACCAGTCCCTAATTTGCGCAGCTCTGACTCTAATTTGCTCATGGCCACTGTCGCATGAAGATCAGTGGCTTCACGTATTTTAGTGTCGATGTGCCGCTCCGCGTCATTTCGCGGCTTTTCCACGCTTTCGACCTTCTTTTTTAAATTGATCACTGCCTCTCGTCCTTGCAATTCTACTTTACGTAGGTTTTCCGGGAGTTTATTTGCCCTGACATGTGTTCCTCTCGCATCTGATTTACCTGAGCAACGATACTTTTTACGTTCGTCCTGGTCTCATTAATTTTCTCCTCCATTCGTTTTAGTCCAGCCTCCATTCCCTTTAGTCTATCAAGTTTCTTCTCTATTCCCATTAAAAATGCCACCAGATTTCGATCCTTTTCCTCACAAGGGAACATCCCCATCGCATCCCCCTCAGATTTAGTTATAAGTTGGCACAGTGGATAGGCCTTGAAAAACTGAACACAGATCAATCGAGAAAACCGGAAGAAGTTGTGTGGAACTATGAAAAAAAAAAACAAAATATACGAACTGAGTAGTCCATGTGCAACATAAGCAATACAAGGACAATGCTCGATCAGGAGTGCCGTGGTCCCGTGGTTAGCGTGAACAGCTGCGGAACAAGTGAAAATTTTACTTTCTTTATTTTCGCAAAGTTATGATCTGACCGTTCGTTCATTGACGTCTCTGTTCAGTGTAATAAGATTAGTGTCTGTGTTTTGCGACCGCACCGCAAAACCGTGCGATTAGTAGACGAAAGGACGCGCCTCTCCAATGGGAATTGAAAACATTTGATCGCGAGGTCACAGCTCAACCGATTCCTCCACAGGAAAACACGTCTGATATATTCTATACGACACTGGTGACGGCGTGTGCGTCACATGACAGCTGAATATATTGTCGACCCACCTAACTTGTACACTTGGCAAATGGGTAAGAAGATTCTTCTACCTTGCCCGATTTAGGTTTTCTTGTCGATGTGATAATCACTCCCAAAAAAGTGATCGCATCGGACGGACGGACGGACAGATAATAATTGTCTGAAAACAAAAAATTAAAACTTTTCACTCGAGGGAAGACTCGAACCAAGGACCTTCCGTTCCGCAGCTACTCACGCTAACCACGGGACCACGGCGCTCCTGACCTCACATTCTCCTCGATGTTGCCTATCTTCTCATAGACTAACCAGTTTGTATATTTTGGGTATTTTTTTCATAGTTCCATACAACTTCTTCCTGTTTTCTCGATTGATCTGTGTTCAGTTTTTCAAGGCCTATCCACAGTGCCAATTTATAACTAAATCTGAGGGGGGTGCGATGGGGAGGTTCCCTTGTCAGTATCGTGATCGACCGAATTCATACATGATTTCTGCGGTGTTGTATCCGCATCATTGTGTTCTGATACCTCCCTGTCTTCTCTGTCCGGATTTATAATAAGCACCTGTGCATCGATATGTTGTGGTACGCTCACATCTTCTATCACACGTGATCTGACACTGTTTGTCCACTCAACAAAAGCCATATCGCTTTCGTCTCCCTAATTTCCTTGCTGTCCGACATCGCTGTTGCTCACACCATTCAACAGCAACGCCTCCCTACATTCAAACTGTGCCTCAACAGTTTCATTGCGCACTTCTTCCATGACGTATGCTTTATTTTCCCGTTCCCCGTCTACTTGTCTTGCCCTACTTTCCGTTATCATTCAAATTCTCTATCAACAACAAACTTTCATTATCCGTGCAACACGTGGACAAGCGTTTTATCTAACTCACAAGATATACGCAGTACTATACAACGATTCAAAAAAAAAAAATAAAAAAAAATAAAAAAAAAATAGCGCAGCAGTATGTAGTCCGAGACCACGACAATAGTACACTAGATTCAGAATCAAAAACAAAGCTAATACAACAGTAATCACCACAAAAATAATACGACAACGCCGTTAGCAACGACGGGAAAACGGTCGACATGTGACACAGAAGTCACTGAAACAAATCTCGCGTCCGTCGGCCGTCGTAATTTAATATATTATTATTGTTATTATTTTTTGATTGTTGCCGACTTACATGGTGGGCCTTAATAAAAATGATACTTTATTCAATTTTGATTTACGATTAAATGCTTTCCTGAAGTTCTCCTTTTTAACAATATTAATCTCAAATTATTTGTTACGTTAATGAATGTTAGACTCGCTGAATCTTAATATATGAGTATAGAAGTTGAACAATGTAATAAACTTGTCATATTAATTTCCTCGGCTAGACAGTTCACTTTAAAGCAAGAAATCTTTAGCTATTAATTACAATTGCGGCCCACACACGCGCGAGAGTATTTTTTCTTACCTCCGTTAACCATTGCCACGTAGTCGGAGTCCTGGCTCTGGCTGTCGGCTATGGTACTGAAAATAAGAATCTTAAAGCTACGTATTTCTGCAACTTCGTGCGGCTGTGGAGAAAAATTAATATTATATTAATAGCGGGCGAGTATTTCGCTTCCGCTAATTTTTCATAAGTTAATATCGCCACGTAATGGCATCGTTGGCTGCGTCGGCCGCTGCGATAGTTGAACTGTAAATTACTTGAACGCAGGTTAATTCAAGGAAGGCAGACATGAAATCGGGATCATCTCTTACAAATTAAAAGTGCATATATATATATATATATATATATATATATATATATATATATATATATATATATATATATAATCTGCTTAACTCATACAAATATGTTTACATTTGCCAGCACACACAAGATGTCCGTCTATACACAATCAAGACAAGAGAAGAAGTGAAGACGACTAAGAAATTAACAAAAGAGCGTATCTTGTCGTCTCTTTAGATCACTTTGTTACATTTCTTTTCATTCGAAACTTAGACAGAGAAATTATTGTTTTACAGCTACATGATAAAAATATATTATTCAATTTTTAAATGTCTCTTCTTTATAAATACCGTTTTTTTAGTCTTTTCGTAATATAGCACTGGGGACGCTATATTGCCCCCCGAAATGTTTATGTCATAAAAAATGTTCGTGTTTTTTGATATAAATATTTCCTCTTTCATGTCCACAGTGTCCACACGCAGATTTTTCTTTCACAGTCTACATATGTGACATCGTATGTTTAAACCGTTGTAATTACTGAGGTGTGTTGCAGACAAAGTGTAATACAGATGAAGTTATCTACATAACAATATAATATACAATTGGTTACGTATACAGTCATGTACAATAGGACATAGAATACAATTACTTTCATTTTGGCTGGTTCTTTTTAGGTTTGCAACTTTTGCAGTGTTCAAAGGTATACAATCACGAGTTAGTCCGGAATATTTGAAGTCCCAGGGGTGTCAACTGTTCGCTCCCCATTTGGCGCGGCCGTAGGGAAACCTGGGGAAAAACCTCGGCGGAGCGACAGACTAACTGCTTTGGTTACTTTCACTTAAATGTTTCTGGGATGTCATTGGAGTACAGGATGTGCATACCTTACGAAAAACGTTTTGTTGCACTATGCAAAGAAATGAGGTCATTATAACAATTGATTGCGGTGTCGTTGATGATCTACGCCGCGACACTTAGCTCGCGACGGCGCCGGTTGGTGTGTTCGGAGCTCGGCGTTCGCGGCGGCTGCGGAGAGGTCAACGCCTGCGCGACGCCAGCGTGTCTCTCGCCGTCGTGGAACGTCAGAATAAGCTGATCGGCTGTACGGTTGGCAATGCGCTTCTGTCTCGCCCGGGCGTGGCGGAGTGGGATGATATTCGCCCCCCGCGCTTGTTGGCAGGAGTCAGCTCTGCTACGCATCTCTGACGTAGTACATGAAACATATACACAACCAACGTAATATTTGTTTCCCGCTGCAGATGGTTACGCTAGTGGGGAAGAAGCATTTATTAGCGCGGCAGTTGTTGTTAAGTTTTCGCCAGTTTCCGAGTGTCAAGCCAGTACTGTCCTACATAATACATGACATGGATCTTCTCCCGTGAATGAAGTTTTGATGCGCCACTGTTTCCATTACACGTCAGTTTTTGTCTTGATAAAATTATTTATGTTTTCGCCACACTCGCAGGCATTGGTGTGTCCCAGTACGAGCTTATCACAAACATTCGCCGTTTCTGCGGTCGCTGTTTTGCAACAGTCCACGCATCGCATTCCTATCTCGCATCATTGTGCCCACTGAAACCACAGTCTGTCTCAAAAATGTTTACTGTGGGTTCACTTCACGTTAACAGTTCACATTTATAAGCAAATTCACAGTTTTTCGTGCGTAATATTGGCGTTTGGCGTCCTTACCGCTGTTGAACGTTCAATACTACCACTTCACTGTCCGTATCACAGTTTCACCTTCACAGTTTTTCACACTGCTTAAAGTAACTGTTTCGATTAGTTCACAAACACTAATGTATTTCATTCAGTCTGAACTGGATTTTGGCTCGTGCTGGATTTTACCAGTCTCTCGCACTAATTATCTCTTTTCATTTTCCACTTAGAGTCGTACTTGCTTTCAGATTTTTTGACTATACAATTGTATTTCCGTCTCATCTGAGGTAAGTTCCCACGTCATGTCTGCCCACTCATTGCGTACTTGCCCTCCAGAGCCAGGCTCGACTTTACAAAACTTTGCCTCTCGCATTATTGTACACATTTTATAATCTAGGCCTAGCGTGCAAGTTCCTAGATTATTGTTAGATTTGTGACTTTTGTTTACACGATAAATTCGTGCAAATCTCTGCCTTAGCAAATGGCAATATATTTTAACAGTGCTTAGCGGTAGTCGCGTTTACTGATGTGCTTTGTACCTTGACCACAACACATGAGGTACCTTGGGTGATGTACACCCTGCACTCATGTTGTTTAGTAAATTATGATTGAGCATATTTCAAAATCGGTATAGACATAAATACATGGAACAACATATACACTATAATATTGAATTTCATAAGTTTCATTACTACTACAGTTCAAACATATTCATGACACACTAATGAAAAATTCTTTCATCATTAGATGCTGTTGAACTTTTTTTAAATATTTTTAAAGCATTTTTAAACATCAAATTTGTAAAATATTCTTAAACCTACGTTCATTTTTTTTCTTCAAAATGCAATTGCTTAAAAATACTATTATTCCTTAACATCTACAAAATTGAATCACACTAATCTTGTGTGCCTCATTGTCTTTAAATGTTACACTAAAATCTGAACATATACACACAGAAAAATACACTATAACCTTAACACAGTATTCACATATGTAAAAGTTGCTCTACTGAGCGAACGTCTTTAAGTCTTTGTATTTTTCTTGTTTCCTTCTTAATTGCCCCCTTCTTTGACCACGGGATGGTGTAGTTTGCGTGACATAAAGTATCGTGAGGTACCACTACGATGTTATAGGTGTAGCCCTCAATAACACCGGGTTTTTCCGAAGACACATTCTCATAATCTGTAAGTAGCTGAGTCAATTCGTTTTGTTGTGCTTCAGTCAAATGTTCTGACTCCCAGACTTTCATGGCTGTCAGTTTCCTTTTTTCCTCTCTGTCTTCAGTAATAAACTCTTTATAATATGCTTGTCTTGTACTTAAGTCAGAATATAAATTCATGACCTGTATTCTTTCGAATCTAGACTGAAAGTTCCGGCAATATTTACCGTGCACTTCCCGTGTCCTCAACAATGGCAAAATTGCACGTCTACCCTCATTCATAAGGCTTACTTCCCCGCACAAGAGGTCGATTTTTGCGTCCCTCTGGCGTAAAAATTCCATCCCCAGGATGCAAGCAACACCTAATCCCTTAACTACTAGGAACGAGCTTTCCATTGCTTCATTTCCTACCGTAAACTCGACTTGCACCTGGTGCTTTATGATATGAGATTGTGCACCTATTGCACCTGTTACACGACAATTCTTCACTGGCAATACTGGTATTCTATTACTTTGACTCAAGTACTTGTAAAAAATTGCACTCATGACATTGGTTGACGCACCGGTATCGACTATTATCTGTATTGGTGCTCCGTACATATCTGTTTGCAATACAGCCTGCACAACACTTTTGTCGGTTCGGTTACATTTCTGCGGTATGTCTACAAGTTCCTTTTCTATTTTTATTCCCTCATTGTATCTCAACATACAAAGTTTATGACTGTCATCTGTGAATGTGCCCTCACTACACCATCCTGCAGCCAACAACGGAGAGCGTATTGTGGCTGTCTTTAGTTTAACGGATGAGCATTAGTGGGTTGACAGTTGTCCGTCACTTCCACTAACCTCACATTGTGGTTCTGGTTGTTGTTGTTGCTACTGTTGGGTTGGCCGCCCTGCCTCCCCGATGGCGTATTTTGATACTGTGTATGGCCCTGGTTTTGCGGTGGTCGGTTGTAACTTCCTGACATGTTCTGTGACGGACCTGGGTTGGCGTTCCATTGTGGCGCTGTGTTTTGTTGCCATGTGGTGTCGGTTCATTACAACCACGCCACTGGTTTTCGCTTGTTCCGCCATTGCGGATTGCCGTTACCATTGTATCCATTACTCATGCGTCCATCATGATGTCTCTTTCGATTTTGACGATTATAACCGTTGCCGTTATAACCATTGCCATTGTTTGTGCCTCGATTCTGTTGCCGGTGCTCTTGCCTATTCCCGTTACCATTTGGTACTAAGTTACACCGTTACTGTGGCTGCTATTGTAATCGGCTTTTTATTGATTACAGCCTGCATGTTTCCACTTGTTTTCGGTGTTCATATCTTCGATCAATAAGTCAACAGAATCCACTATTTCCATGAATTGTTCTATATCGTATTCCGGCACATTGATGAAATGTCTTTTAATTTCACCGGGCAACTTCATTTTTATTAATCTGATTATGTCACGATCGGACATTGGCTCGTCGCAGTACCTGGTTTATATACTTTTCGAAATATTTGCGTAACGTTCCCATCTTAGGATTGTACATTTCTGGACTGTACAACTCCTTTCGTAGTCTTTCTTGGACGCTATCGGACCAGAATTTTTGCAAGAATGCACCTTCAAACTGTTGCATCGTTAGACATTTTTCGGACACGTCGGTGGCCCACAGTGCCGCTTCACCTTGAATAAAGGAGACCACGAACTGTATTCTTTGTCTTTCCGTCCATGCCCTCGGAGACACATTCCTGAAGCTCTTAATAAATACCACAGGGTGGACATTTCGTTTTTCGCTATTGAAGGGTTGTAATTTCCTGTGTTTTATTACATTGTCTTTTTGCACATCTGATTGCTACATTCTGTGACACTCATTACTTCGTGATGTGCGCTGCACGGTATCGCATGTTGTTCGTGCTCATAATTCGCATTAGGTTGCGGTTGCGCACTCGCACCCCGCATACAGTCTGCGTTATTATAGTAATCAGTACGCGGAGTCGGATTCATTTTCTGTCCGCCACTGTTTACATTGCTTTCCAACGCAGTCTGTCTCCGCGCGACCCCCTGTTGCCAATTTGGCAACTCCGCTGTCACACGGGATTTGATCTGTGTTAATTCGGCACTTAGTGCGGCAGCGCTAGCGTCAATATTTACACTCGCGGCCGCAGTCGCTTGTTCTACAGCTGTTTTTACGTTGCTTTCAATCTTTGCAGATATCTCGCGATCCTTTACTTCTAGCCGTTCATTTAATTCTTTTTCTACTTTTTGAGTTTGCACTTCCAAATATGTATCAATACTTTTCCGTGCACCTATCTCCACATTATCCACGCGGGTGGTTAAAGTCTGGACATTGTCTTCAAGCCTAACCTGCGATGTCTGTAATTTTTGCATCTCGCCGGCTAAGCTTTGCACAAGATCGGGGATTTCTTTGCAAGCGTCCCGCATCTCGGCAAGTTCGCTTTGGATACTATCTAGCTTCGCTTCACTGCGCTGCTCTTGCTCAATGAGCTTTTGCGTAAATTTTTTCTCCTGCTCATGTAGCATCTGAGCCAGTTTTTCGTCTCTTTGCTTTTCCCTCTGTTCTGACATTCTTTCTTTTTCCCTATCTCTTTCTTCTAACCTGCGCAGAAATTCTGCAAATGGCTCCGCAATCGGTGAGCATACTGGTGCCCCGCTTAATCTAGCACTCGATTGGCCCCCCTGCCCAGGCAGTGGAGTAGTTGTTATCCTATTCCTAATCTGCTGTGGAGCGTCATTCACCGTCCACAGATCCTCGCCCCCCGCCCCGGAAATTATGTTATCCGAGGCGGTGGCTTGGTATTCGTTTGCGTATTGCAAATGACCCTCACTTTCCATATTAAGAAAATTTTGTTCGTCTGGTACAGATGCTTTAGCTTGTCCTATCTTACCCATAATAAATTCACTTTAAGCCACTGACGAATCTTTAACACTGATACACACACGAATAATTATCCCCTCCAAAAATAAACATATAAATACACAAAACGAATAATTATCCCCTCCAAAAATAAACACATAAATACACAAAACACCGAAGGTATCGCATGTGCACATGGGTTCGATATTCCGCACAAGGCTACACAGGATGCTTGCACAATAGGCCTTACCTTACTTATTTTCCTTTCTCGCAATCCTTTTCCTTTTCTACACTTTTTCTTCTCCAGATCTCCTCAGGGTGTGGTTTTGTTGTTTTACATGTAAAATAATTCGTGTAAGCATTAATATTTTACAACAATTAGACACATACACAATTACATTCAGTACAATAGAATCAGATTTAGTAAATTTCGTATTTTCTTTGATCGGGCCCCAAAGATGCGGCGCCAATCTCGCGTCCGTCGGCCGTCGTAATTTAATATATTATTATTGTTATTATTTTTTGATTGTTGCCGACTTACGTGGTGGGCCTTAATAAAAATGATACTTTATTCAATTTTGATTTACGATTAAATGCTTTCCTGAAGTTCTCCTTTTTAACAATATTAATCTCAAATTATTTGTTACGTTAATGAATGTTAGACTCGCTGAATCTTAATATATGAGTATATAAGTTGAACAATGTAATAAACTTGTCATATTAATTTCCTCGGCTAGACAGTTCACTTTAAAGCCAGAAATCTTTAGCTATTAATTACAATTGCGGCCCACACACGCGCGGGAGTATTTTTTCTTACCTCTGTTAACCATTGCCACGTAGTCGGAGTCCTGGCTCTGGCTGTCGGCTATGGTACTGAAAATAAGAATCTTAAAGCTACGTATTTCTGCAACTTCGTGCGGCTGTGGAGAAAAATTAATATTATATTAATAGCGGGCGAGTATTTCGCTTCCGCTAATTTTTCATAAGTTAATATCGCCACGTAATGGCGTCGTTGGCTGCGTCGGCCGCTGCGATTGTTGAACTGTAAATTACTTGAACGCAGGTTAATTCAAGGAAGGCAGACATGAAATCGGGATCATCTCTTACAAATTAAAAGTGCACAATAATATTAAATCAGTATATATATATATATATATATATATATATATATATATATATATATATATATATATAATCTGCTTAACTCATACAAATATGCTTACATTTGCCAGCACTCGCAAGATGTCCGTCTATACACAATCAAGACAAGAGAAGAAGTGAAGACGACTCAGAAATTAACAAAAGAGCGTATCTTGTCGTCTCTTTTGATCACTTTGTTACATTTCTTTGCATTCGAAGCAGACAGAGAAATTATTGTTTTACGGCTACATGATAAAAATATATTATTCAATTTTTAAATGTCTCTTCTTTATAAATACTGTTTTTTTAAGTCTTTTCGTAATATAGCACTGGGGACGCTATAGAGACCACGACAATAGTACACTAGATTCAGAATCAAAAACAAAGCTAATACACCAGTAATCACCACAAAAATAATACGACAACGCCGTTAGCAACGACGGGAAAACGGTCGACATGTGACACAGAAATCACTGATACAAATACACTGTAAATAAAAACAAATAAACACGTAAACAACACAATCAGAGAATTAAGTATCTACAACATACTAAAGAATGATATTTTTTTCTTCTTTTTTTTTTTAATTTCATAATAACGTGGACCTGTTCAGCTATTTCATAGTAATGTAGACCTGATCGGTAAGGACGCAAAATGACAGCATCACAGAAGTTCCAAGGACCTGGATCCTGGCAGCGGTTCGGCAATTGCAAGCTTGCTACCTTCTTTTATAATATGGTTCAAAAATGGTTCAAATGGCTCTGAGCACTATGCGACTTAACTTCTCAGGTCATCAGTCGCCTAGAACTTAGAACTACTTAAACCTAACTAACCTAAAGATATCACACACATCCATGCCCGAGGCAGGATTCGAACCTGCGACCATAGCGGTCGCTCGGTTCCAGACTGTAGCGCCTAGAACCGCAGGGCCACTTCGGCCGGCTTTATAAAATGGACTTTGATAAAAATGGGAAGGTAAATGTTAATCAGAACACAGGGAGGAGTCGTGATCTATATAATAACAGATTTATTCGTTCTTAACATCACAAGACAAAATAAATGGCCAAAGAAACGTCTCACAAACATTTTCATTTGACAAACGCTTTCACTAATATGAGGTCTATGGTGGACAAAGTGATCAGTTGGGGATCGACACACGACACCAACCAGAACACGAATAGCTTTATCTGACTTCATACACGTGAATCCGGGGCATGGCACAAAAACTACGCCACAATCAAGTATTTATACTCTACTGTCCCAAAAAAAATATGGTTCGAAAGAACGGGGTGCTGAGAAACATATACTGGACACCTGAGCTGTAGCAGTGAATACTTTACCCTTCTGCTGGTCATGGCGGCACACCACGATGCGTTGGCGACTAAAGTCATGGGCGATAGCAATCTGTTATTAACGGCATGCGCCCGAAGAATGCAAGTACGCGGTCTCGCGATCTGATAATTCGGAATGCAGGTACTTCCCTATGAGCCTCTGAAACCTTGTTGGATTCCATTGTGCAGGAGGTCCCGTTTGCTGCTCTGCCAAACCAATTTGTCTCCGTCCCACGACCATGCGTGACGGAATGAATATGTCAAATGTTTGGAAGGCCGACTCAAGACAAATAAGTACACCCATGCATCACTCCTTGTGTGCGTGATTCTAGAAGCAGAACCTCTAACGGTTCGGAAGGTGACTGGCACAGGCTCTAAGTGGCACACTAGCAAAGGACACAAGTCTCACCATTTAGGTAGAAACCTGCAGTTCTTTACTTGCGAAGTGCAAGTACAAGAGTGACCACTTCTTTTTGTCTCCACTTTCCTCACCGCTCGGAAGCAAAGCACATTTACAACTTAGATTTCTCCCACTTCAGCACAAGCCAATCACGCGCTGGAGCGCAGCATTCGAAGTTGGGAGACTGCTACTTGCTCTGCATACACCAATTTGATCAACCAGAGAGTTAATTGGGAGAAAAAAAAAAGATTCAGCTTCTTTACCGCGCATTTATACCGTGTCTTTTGCCAACAACAAGACCATGATGGAACCACAGCCATTAATAAAATATTTTGTTATCTCCCATGTTGGTTCCATTTCGAAGTTTCCAAAGAACGGCCACAGTAGTCTGTTTCCTTCAACCCCCACAAACCAACCAAGAACGGCCATAAACTCGCTAAAATTCTCGTGTCTCCACAAATATGTTTTGTGATAGAGACTGGACGTGGGCGCCAGTGACCTGTCCCACCGAAATTCGCAGAACGCTCACATTTGTCTTGTCGGCTTCCTGCCTAACAAGGGCCCATCCTCTGCTCTATTGCCGGTCTACAATGCATTGGCCACTGCAGCGGCGACATCTCGGCGCTAGTCAATCTACTTGGACGCGGCTGCCGACCGACTAACCCCAACCAACGTGTCTGCACAACGAGACCGCGGAACTCGACAGTCTGGAAATGTTTCCACCCAGGTTCGCAGAAAAAACGCGTTCGTCTCGGCCCTCAGTCGCTGCACACTTTTACTGAAGTCGATTAAATTCCATCCTATTCCTTTGAACCCAGGTAAAGCTTACCGCTATTCCTTCACTACGCTAACTACTGCCCACCATTTCATCATGATGTATGAAGTCAGATCGTAATAAAGGTCATATCACCTAAGAACACTAATTGGCATGACACCGAATAAGAAGTTAGAGTGCCCTTCAATCTCTCAAACACACCTTCAAATGTTTTTTATTCTAGTCTTTGATCACAATCTAAAGTCCTTCGAGGATGACTGGTTTCAGTCTGTAATGACCAACTTCAGATCTGTTCTGCATCATGTCCTAATGTGATAAAGCCGTAATGGCGTCGTCAGAACATTTGACAGTGCCTGCGACACTGTTTGTATTCGCGACTATGTGGCAGCTTGTGAAATACATCTTGGCATATTTTCTGCCAGAGGACTAGTGTCTCGATTTGGTTTACACTTGCAGTGATTGTGTTTCAAGCCTTGCTTCTTCTGGTTAATGTTGTTGTCGTAAATCCGTTCTGTCGGCCGGTGTGACCGAGCGGTTCTAGGTGCTTCAGTCCGGAACCGTGCAGGTTCGAATCCTGTCTCGGACATGGATGTTTGTGATGTGCTTAGCTTAGTTAGTTTAAGTAGTTCTAAGTTCTATGGGACTGATGACCTCAGAAGTTAAGTCCCATAGTGCTCAGAGCCATTTGAACCATTTTGTTAAGTCCCTTAGTGCTTAGAGCCATTTGAACCATTTTGAAATCCGTTCGAAGTACAAAGTCTAAATTATTTTGAGGACTTGTGAAATCATTCGGTAATTTTGTTGTATTTTCGGACTGCTTCGATATTGGTTGTGTCTGGTAATAGGGATAATAAATTATAACTGGCCAGACTGTGTGACACTATTTAGAGCAAGATTTCACGAAAGATTTCTCACGCTTGTAACAACCTTATGCGGTATTGTGGCCTAGGTACAATAGTTTGAGTCTCTTATGCATTTAAAAGTTATTGGCTAATAGCACATATATTGACGGACAACACTCTGTAATTGTATTATTCTGGTTCTTTTAACATTATACTGATATTCTTAGACTCTGTTACCTGTTTTTTCATTTGTTTTTATTTTTGTAACAAATGGTTCAAATGGCTCTGAGCACTATGGGACTTAACAGCTGAGGTAATCAGTCCCCTCCCGCGCGGGATTAGCCGAGCGGTCTAGGCGCTGCAGTCATGGACTGTGCGGCTGGTCCCGGCGGAGGTTCGAGTCCTCCCTCGGGCATGGGTGTGTGTGTTAGTCCTTAGGATAATTTAGGTTAAGTAGTGTGTAAGCTTAGGGACTGATGACCTTAGCAGTTAAGTCCCATAAGATTTCACACACATTTTTTTAATCAGTCCCCTAGTACTTAGAACTACTTAAACCTAACTAACCTAAGGACATCATACACATCCATGCCCGAGGTAGGATTCGAACCTGCGACCGTAGCAGTCGCGCGGTTCCGGACTGAAGCGCCTAGAACCGCTCGTCCACCGCGGTTGGCCTACTTATTGTAACGCCTTGAGCTGTGGCCCTGGTTTGGAGACTATCAGTCTTTAAGTAAGATTGGATGCTGCAATTTTGAAAAAGTTCCTTTCTTTTAAATTTGTGGAAGTTCATTTTAGAAACATTTTTTATGTTTCATTCAATGAAAATTTGGAAAATTACTGACCACTCCCAGCTCATCCCAGTCCTATCACTCTATGTACTTATATTAATTGTAGCGCGGAGTACTATGAAGCTTACATCAATCTTTCGCTACGATCATAACTATTTGCCAGTGGAATCAATCTTTTGTGCTCAGTAGTGGGACAATTTCACTAAACTGCATGGCTCTTTAAGATAAATTCATTCTCATGAACTACCATTTATTAAGGTAAATATCAGGACTGAAAGACGTACATATAAGTTAACATTTGGGGTGTCTTCTTTTTCAAGATTTCACCTTTTTTATGAGACGAAAGTTGAAATTTAGAAAATGCTCTCCAATAGTTTTGTTTGTTTCTAATATCTGTTCTCCTCAGAGTGAGCTGCGAAGAAGTTTTCTCAAATCTGGATCGCAAATAAAACATAAACGAAAAATTTACATCAACCATATCCAGAGATAACAGAATACCCGACATAAAACGTTTCTTTCCTCTAGTCGCTACGGTCGCAGCTTCGAATCCTGCCTCGGGCATGGATGTGTGTGATGTCCTTAGATCAGTTAGGTTTAATTAGTTCTAAGTTCTAGGCGACTGATGACCTCAGAAGTTAAGTCGCATAGTGCTCAGAGCAATTTGAACCATTTTTTTCCGCTCTAGTACCAAGTCTCGTATTGACATATAACTACAGAACGTAATATCCGAGGTTTGCTGCACCACAGCAAAACAAAACAATATATGTTGTCAGAGGTTTCCCGATGTAAGTCGAATGAAAATAAGCGGTACTTCCCATGACAAATTAGCATATTGCGGAGGCAGATTAGACGACGACGTCGACAAGTTGCGGCGCGCGTGACAGGCGGTCGCGGCAGCTGTCTCCGTTAATGGCGTGGCAAGCGGCGTTAGCGGCCAATTATTTTCCTGCAGGAGACCTCACACCGTCCTTGGGAGCTTAATACGCATGTGTAAGAGGTTTCGGCGCTGCCGTTGTGCTCTTTTCTAATGAAAATGCTGTTCCTGTCTTTTCGTCCAGCACCTTTTTATTCTGTTGAAAGGGAAAATGTAAAAGTAAACTAAAACAGTTAATTTACCATATTGCGTTTAGGAGCACGAAATCTCTGTGGAGAACGCACAAAACGAACAAGACTTTTGCGTGATATAATTCGTGAGGGCAGTTTGAGAAAATTGCAAAGCATGGCTAAATGTTACTAGAATGTTCATTCGCCACATGAGAAGAAAAGTTTTCTACTGGAAATGTATACAACGGTAGCGGATCATATGCCATTGTTAGATCAGGAACGTATGATGGAGGGTTGAGTTGTTTGGGGGAAGAGACCAAACAGCGAGGTCATCGGTCTCATCGGATTAGGGAAGGACGGCGAAGGAAGTCGGCCGTGCCCTTTCAGAGGAACCATCCCGGCATTTGCCTGGAGCAATTTAGGGAAATCACGGAAAACCTAAATTAGGATGGCCGGACGCGGGATTGAACCGTCGTCCTCCCGAATGCGAGTCCAGTGTGCTACCACTGCTCCACCGTCTCTAATGACCTCGTTGTCGACGGGACGTTAAACACCACTAACCTAACCTAACCTAGAATATTAACTAGACGGTTGGAAAACAAAATTGAAGAAGTCATGGGAGAAGACCAGTTTGGCTTCAGGAAAGGAAAAGGGACCAGAGACGCCATTGGCATGACGGGGATATTGTCAGAGAGAGTTTTGGCCGTTAACGAAGAAGTTTGCGCTTGTTTTATAGACTGGCAGGAGGCCTTCGACAGTGCCAATTGGAATATATTGATGAACATCCTTAAGGAAATAGGAATCAACTGGAGAGATCGGAGACTTATAAGGAACTTGTACCTGGGAAAGGTAAAGGTACGACTGAACTATGGAGAAACGAACAGCCAGGAAATAGGAAGGGGAGTGAGACAAGGATATTGTCTGTCGCCAAGTCTCTTCAACCTGTATGGAGAAATGCTAGGGAGAGAAGCGCTGAAAGGATGCAGAAACTTCGAAGTAGGAGGACGTCTCATCAACACCTTCAAGTATGCAGACGACCTGGTAGCGCTCGCCAAAAATCAGAGACAGCTGCAACACATGATGAACAATTTGGTGGAAATGGGAAGAAAATACGACACGGAAATCAACATCGAAAAATCAAAAGTGATGCGCCTATCAAAATGTGAGACTTGAAGATAACTGTTGACAATCGGGAACTGGAAAGTGTGAATCAGGTCAAGTACCTGGGAAGTTTTATGACAAAGGATGCCCACTGCACCAACGAAATCCGAGCAAGAATCGCCATGGCCAAAGCTGCTTTCAACAAGTAGAGGACTCTGCTGACCAGCAAGTTGAGTTTGGCATTGAGGAAAAAACTGGTAAAGTGCTACATTTGGAGCATTGCACTGTATGGGGCAGAGAAATGGACCATGAGAAAGCAGGAGAAAAAATACTTAGAGAGCTTTGAAATGTGGTGCTGGAGGATAATGGAAAAGATCAAGTGGACAGGTCGCATAAAAAAATGACGATGTACTGCGAAGAGTAGGAGAGAAGAGAAGTATTCTGCGTACAATTCTTCAGAGAAAGGCCAACTGGATTGGACATGTACTTAGTAGACACGAGGGACTCATATATGATGTCATCGAAGGGAAACTCAGAGGAAACGCAGGACGAGGAAGAAGAAGAATTCATCTGGATGACATGAAAGATGGAAGGAGATACAACAGACTGACGGAAGAAGCTGAAGACAGGGAACAGTGGAATCAGAAATTCTCCGTACGAAGACATGGACCTGCCACTAGGCAGAATACTACATAATAATAATAATTATTATTATTATTATTATTTGATGGCACCTGAGGATGACGCCTTATGCTTCGAAACCGGTCATGGAATAAATCAAGAAATTACTGGCAACTGAAATGGATTTTTATTCTGTAAATATGTTCCTCCGTTGTGGATGTTCACTTGATCAAATATATTGGAATGAGTGTAACACACGTATTTGTAAATCACTTGTGTTTCACAACAGATTGAGAGGCACCCACATGCCTTGCTCATACTGTGGCATCAAGCAGTCAGGCCTGCAAGATGAGTGGTCTGCCAAGCGAGTGGATTCATTCTTATTTATCGAGTAACATGAACTCTCGTACTCACAATTAAGTTACAAATTATCCTCCTGTATGAATATTACGCAACGGAAACGCACGTCTGACTATCAGTAATTTACAGAACTCTGACTGTTCACTACGCACTGGCAATACCACATTTTCTTTCTTATTTAACGGCTTGGATCAACACGTGGCCATTGCACTGAATATGAATGGCGCACACATTATAAATTCTGGATATCATGACAACATACAATTCGAAGGAAAAGGCCACCATCTTTTTCATTTCACTATCTTATTTATTCCGATAAATTCTATAATCTAAACACACAAATTCTATAACGTACAACAATAGCACATGAGAAATTACGCCCAGTGGGCATGGCTTTACATTGGTGATTCTCTATCTTATGGTCTCGTAATTATTTAATGCTACAGTGCACTTTCTGGATAGGATGGTGGATCTTTTGCTATATCTCACACTTCGACGACTCTCACAACCATCATCACGAAACTTTCCTCCAGACCGAGCGGTACAAAAGGAACATGCATAACCCACTACCTCTTAAACTACCTTGCTACTCTCCCATGCAAACCACACATGCTTAAATTACATGACATACACCACACTGCAACATGGAATACAACACAAGGAATAGTCACAACATTATAATCACATCGCCGGCCGAAGTGGTCACGCGGCTCTGGCGCTGCAGTCTGGAACCGCGAGACCGCTATGGTCGCAGGTTCGAATTCTGCCTCGGACATGGATGTGTGTGATGTCCTTAGGTTAGTTAGGTTTAACTAGTTCTAAGTTCTAGGGGACTAATGACCTCAGCAGTTGAGTCCCATAGTGCTCAGAGCCATTTGAACCATTATAATCACATCACTTTCAGCTTTCCCACTTCAATAGTATTTGTCCCAGTTTCACACGACACTGCCCCACTTCGTAACTTTTCTTTCCTACTACGAACTCTGGACGATATATGCACGTCTTCCTGTGCAATGCAAGCCAAGTGGCGTTGCTGGATAGACAGCTGACTCACCTTGCTTCTCTCTCAGAGTATTATAGTTTGAATCAAGCGTCACACGGAAACATAACACGCAAAGTAATATTAAGAACATATTCATCACACACGCGAGTCCTCAACTGATAACATGGACGAGTACTTCTCTTTATCCTTTGTCTCATACACAGATTGAGACTCACACAGTACTCACCACGTGGAAGTACTCGTCTCTAATTTCAAGTCCTGCACACGCCATTTCTTAAATATTTCCAACTTGTAGTACACACGCTAGTAATTCAGCTTAACTTAAGCACTTGGAAGTATTTCAACTTTTTGTTACACGTGGTTTCATTGTGACCATTGGTCACTTCCGAAGATTACTACGATCCCCTTAATATTACCTGCCTCACATTTAATTCTCCCCACAAAAGTTCCTGAAATAGAGAAATTATTATTCTAAACTACTCTTAAGTATTTCACATGCATACTATGTCTCCACTCTTTTGTCCTTACGGAGCACGCCTAAGACAGGTCTTACCAACACTAGATCCAGCGGCAGAGTGGTGAAACATGGCCGTTCTTCAGGTTCTCTCGCACCTCTGCCGAAGTGGGGGAGCACCTTGCTACCGTATTGGTCAGCCACCTTTCAGGCGCTCAAAGCTCCGGTAAGTTTCATCTCTTTGGTTCCACCACAGGTGGCCAAAGGATCGTCTCAAAGATGATCATATATTCACATTCACTATCTGTGGTTAGCAGACGACCATACATTCATTTATTTCACAGGTCTCACCAGACTGGATGTATGGATTTATTTTGTGGGAGTGCACATGTGATCAATTAAATAAATAAATTGTCATTCTTTCCCACACTGGTATCTGGCTTCGCTGTATTAATTGAAATTGAGTTATTTTTACAAAAAATATGTTGTTCTGTCAAGAATAATGAAGTATGTTGTATCTATTTTCGATGTCGGGCGGTACTGTACCCTTTCAAGATAACTGGCTGCCTTGTCGCCTTAAGTGGCGCTTCCTAGAAAATCAACACACTCGTTTATGACATGTGTACCCTACAGTTTACCACTGTTTATCGTTCATGAAACAGTCTGAAAGATGGAGCATTACATTTTATAAGAACATGTAGAAAATCATTTAGTGTGTGAAAGTGCTCAGGATTACGAACAAAGCCACAGAGACAAATTAGTAACAGCCGTCATCTTAATCAGAAGAAAACTTGTGTTAAGCAGGATTATGAAAGCTGCCGACAGTAATTATCAAGAAAGAATTGTTCGCACATTAGAATTTGGGACAATAGTGGTAGATCATGAGGGGGAAGATTCACTAATAAACAACCGTCAACTTGCATGTGAAATGCTCCCTTCGAAACAAACAGTGAGGAGTATACCACTGAAACAACGGTTGCATCCACCTGATGAACTACATTAGCATTGGGAGCGAAACGATCCTGAACCCTGAATTATCCAACTCTATACAGCAATACCATGCTTCTTGTAGATTGTATTGGCTCTTTTTGAGACCTATAGCAAACCTGAGAGTCGAAAACAGAATTTATGGAGTGATGAAAATTACCGGAAATGAGAATTAAACAAACTCAGCTAATAGTTTCATATTTTATGATCTTACCGTACCCGGACGACAGCAAACTCTGGGGAGACTAGCGGCGTAAGAATGAAATGACGAGCAGGAATCATCAGCTGGCTGCTGCTCACAACGGCAACTAACTACTTTTGACTCCTGAATTTATTATGGGAGGTATGCTGAGCTTCGGAAGCAATCTCGAAAGATTTAGCAAATTCAAATTGCTCTGAGCTCTAAGGGACTGAACATCTGAGATCATCCGTCCCCTGAACTTAGAACTACTTAAACCTAACTAACCTAAGACACCTCCACGCACGTAGCGGTCGCGCGGTTCCAGACTGAAGCGCCTAGAACCGCTCGGCCACAACGGCCGGCAAAGATTTAGCAGCCTTAAGAATCTCATTAAGGCTAGGATCGGATGTGGCAAATGCCTTAGCCATGATTTCCCTGTTAGGAACTAGATGTACAATCACATCACGAATCAATTCTGACAAGTGAAATCGCACTATTGTGTGAGATCCTGCAAGTTGGCAGGCCATTCTATGTAAGACTTAAATCTAATAAACTTCAGCCTAGGTGCTCCAAGACGGGTTTATGACAGTAGTAGTGGATTAACAAAGTACATAGGTCATTTACAAATAAATCAGTGGCGTTAGAGATTGGTCACAGTTTCTGCACTACGTTCTACAAATGCTGATTATTATAAATGCTTTAAGGAAGATAATGCAGTTCAAAACGTCAGAGATATACCTTCTTGTGCTATGAAACATCGCCCACACAGCAAAACGGCAGTGGGGGACATAGCTATAACCACCAATGGACGTTGCTGCTGCTAACACAAGCTGTTCTTGGTGTCTCTGTTGCTGCTCCTGCAGCAGTTGTATTTGTTCGTGGACCTGTTCGCGTTGGTGCTGCTGTACTACCAGATTTTGTTGCCAAATTTCAAGAAACTCAGTTCCAGAGTACTGTTACTGAATACTTTTGCGTCACTAAATACACAATGGGGTAAGTCCTAGGCACCATTTCCCTGTCCTTGTAGGCGTAGCTTTATAATGATTGACTATACGCGGTGCTGACAAAAGTCGTGGGATACCGATATGTACATATACAGATGGCGATAATATCGGATACACAAGGTACAAAAGGACAGTGCATTGGCGGAGCTTTCGTTTATACTCAAGCACTTAACGTGAAAAGATTTCCCACTTATTATGGCCGTACGATTCGGTTTAAAAGACTTTGAATACGGGATAATGGTTAGAGCTGGATGCATGGGACATTCCACTTCGAATATCGTTAGGGAATTCAATATTCCGAGAGCCACAGTGTCAAGTGTGGGCGGAGAAAACCGAATTTCAGGCATTACCTGTGGCCACGGACAATGCAGTGGCCAACAACCTGCACTTAACGACTCAGAGCAACGGTATTTGTGCAGAGCTGTCAGCGCTAACAGAAAAGCAACAATGCACGAAATAAACGCAGAAATCAATGTGGAACGTATGAAGAACGTATCCGTTAGGACAGTGCGGTCAAATCTGGAGTTAGTGGGCTACGGCAACAGTCGACAGACGCGAGTGCCTTTGCTAACCGCACTTCATCGCCTGCAGTGCCTCTCCAGGGCTCGTGACCATATTGGCTATGTCGTAGGTAACTGGAAAACCATGGCCTGGTCAGATGAGTCACGATTCAGTTGGTAAGAGCTGGGGTGCGGGGATGGGGGTGAGGGGTAGATGGGATGGGGAGGGGGGGGGGGTTAGGGTGTGGCACAGACCTCAAGAACACATGGACCCAAGGTGTCAACAAGGCACTGTGCAAGTTGATGGTGTACCATAATGGT
The DNA here is from genome assembly GCF_023864345.2 of Schistocerca serialis cubense. Classification (NCBI taxonomy): domain Eukaryota; kingdom Metazoa; phylum Arthropoda; class Insecta; order Orthoptera; family Acrididae; genus Schistocerca; species Schistocerca serialis. The sequence goes on along the minus strand of NC_064641.1, from coordinate 326,653,016 downwards.
GTGGGCTGTGTTACTGGATCGAATATTGGCTGGAAATGGTTATGTTCCGTTACTTGGAGACCATTTGCAGCCATTCATGGACTTCATGTTCCTAAACAACGATGGAATTTTGATGGATGAAAATGAGCCATGTTACCGGGTCACAACTGGTTGAAGAACATTCTGGACAATTCGAGCAAATTATATGGCCACCTAGATCGCCAGACTTGAATTCCATTGAACAGTTACGGGACAAAATCGGGCGGTCAGTTCGTGCAAAAAAGTCCTGCACCAACAGCACTTTTGCAATTATGGACGGCTATAGACACAACATGACTCAGTATTTCTTCAGGGTACTTCCAACGACTTACTGAGTCCATGCCACGTCGAGTTTCTGCCCTACGCCGGGGGAAGGAGGTCCCACACGATATTATATATTTGACACCTCAGTATACACTTCACACAGCACGGAGCAAAAGCTGAGGCCACCCACTGGCATCTTTAGATCTGGATTAGCGGTACAGCAATGTAACATACTGGTCCCGACTCTTGCTGCCCGCTGGTGAGCCGCAGCATCTCTGAGCCGCCGCTGCTGTCGATGGCTGCTGAAGGCGGAGATAGCAAAACATGTGTGATAGAAAAGCATGTGGTGTCGTCCTACTTCCCTATTGATCTCCCTAAGCACCTGAACATCGGATATCCTTTTGTTGAGACTAACGGTCGTCGCTTTGCAATGAGCTTCAGTTGTTAATTGATGTAAGATGGAACTGGTTAATGCGAATAAAATTTCATTTTCCCAGCGTAATTTATTACCTCTTCTAAGTATTCCGTTTAGGAATCCGTACCACATGCATATTTAAATTCTAATGATTTGAGACACCCTGTGTAAGAGCATAAGGTAATCAGAAATATGACCCATTTTTGCTGTTGCAACACATCTGCGACGCCTGCAGATCACGCTTAACAAAGTCTTAAGCACCATACACAACGCTACACAAGCACAGCGGACACCATACACCTGGAACTCTGCCTCAATCTCCCGCCCCGTCCCATCAAACAAACTGAACCCAGTCAAAGGGAGAAATAAAACTGACCGAAAAAACTATTGCAGAGACAAACGTAACCGACAATCAGAGACAATAAAGTCACGAAATGCCGTTACATCAGGACTGGCAATGTAATTTGTATCATCGTGCTTACGGCAGGTTGCCACAAGTAAACGTATCATGAAGATTTCCAATTACACTGAACGGGTGATTCTATAATCAAGTAGTTTTCTCTGCTGATGACTTTCATACTATGTACTAGATGAAGCCATATTAATGAATATAAACAACTCAAAGATACAAAACAGTTTAGTCAGCCACCTGTAACTCCCTAAGTAAAAAAAATTATTGACTTGAAAAGTTCGCTACTTCAAACATTTTTGAGATGTATTGGTGTCTATCTTCATCTTTATTAGGAAACGCTATTGTGTGAACGCTGATGCTTATCCAGTGGATTTCGAGCCTCTAAAATTTGATGCGAGCTTAAAATGTGGGTGATGTAATGGAGTTAACTCGCAGGTGAACTTATTATTTACAAACTGCCGGGAAATTTATTTCCACTTGTAATATTATTGGATTTCAGATACTTTGCAAATGAGATATTTGTCATAAAAGAAAGGAACAGCCATCGGGCTGTAGTTCGTAAAGATATTAAGCATCACAGCACATGAGACGAAATACTTTATAAGGTGCGTCTACAGCAAGACGCGCGTCCAGCGTTAAAATATTGCAAACAAACACTATAACCCGCTGGGCGCAGATATTTAAATCATTGCCACAGTGCTCGATAGCAATAAGCTGCGAAACATTTGAAAGAACAATCCATCATTTATTAAGAAATGTTCTAGAGACTTCATTACCTTTTTACGTTTCGTCGTCGACTTGTTAAGACGTGTTGTGTAGCACGGCTACAAGTTATATTTTATTTAGTGTCAAAAACAATGTAAATCACCAAGCAAAACGCTTCGGTAAACTGTGTGACGCTAAAAAGTACTTATGGGCACGCCAGAACATTTAATTTTTAAGAAATCTTGTCCAGACAAAAGCAGCAAATGTTGAACTGCTCCGTGTGTGAGAGAAACATAAAATGTAAGTTTTGTATTCATTGTATATTTGTTAATGTCTATTAGTTTAACGCCCTTTTCTTTGAGAATATATTGATGCTTCACTTTACAGAAAATCTCTGCTTATTTTTTTCGATTTTTCAACGTATGCAAGCTTTGTTACAAGTTCGCTCTTCATCGCGGAATCTCGATTGTATTCGGGAGAACATTAATGCGTTCAATTTCCAATCTGATAACTTTTTACAGAATTTCACTGTTTTGCATTCATTTACATTTTTTTTATTACTCAAATAGGTCCCTTAGGTATTTTCATCGAAGATTCTGATTGCGTGAAGGCAATCCGGGTCAAAGGTCAGTCACGAAACCACCTTCGCGTAATCAAACCTTACGTCTCCTGAACACAATCGAGAACCGACGCATCGGCGATCATACATTAATTTTTCTCTCTTTCCAAGTCGTTCCAAAAAAGGCTAAGTAGAACTGCCGTGAGTACACATTCTAGTGTTATAGGTTGCATTCTTTATCTTGTCGGCAAACACTGCCAGACATTATCATCATTATTGTTATATTTGGTTAAATGTGTGTTAATAGCAAAATCTATAACACTAGACACTGATATCTTGTTATATACGATTACTTTTTCATCTTACTTTTGCTACAAAGGTTAAATCGGTGTAATTCTTACGGGGTTTCCGTTATAAAGAGCACTTGAGACCGGATTTAAGTATCTCTGCCTTCGTTTGCTACCCTCAATTTCAGTTCTGCCTCATCCACGAGTGAAGGGACGCTAGCTTGGTGCCACTAACACCCTAACATACGACCAGAATTTCTTCGGGGTTTTGTGAAAGATGATTCGACAATATTAAGCTCCGCTAGTCACTTAAGATTGACAGAATTTTGCAACCCTCAATCTGAAGCCCGATGCTTTGTTTTACACCTGTCATGCAGGAGTCTCTGTTTCTTTACAAGTTTCTATACAGTGACTGTATACCATGGAGGGTACCTCCCATTATGAACCGTTCTCCTGGGTGTATATCTACTCACTGATATCAGTTATGCGCACCAGGTTAAATGATAAGAAAATGGTATGGGAAGGACACAGGCGACCAATTACAAATGACTTACACCTTCGCAAACAGATAGTGAGTGGCAAAGCTTAACAACAAAGTCAAGTACCGGGGGGAGATTTCGTTTGTAGGATTGGTAAAATTAAACACAGCTTTATTTTTATTATAGTACTAGACGGCGAATGCGAAATATGCTCTCTAAAATCTTCACACGTTTTGAGTCACGCTGTTCGATCTGAGATACTGGAAATGCTGCATTCATTTCTTTTTTTTTTTTTTTTTTGGCATCAGTCTACTGACTGGTTTGATGCGGCCCGCCACGAATTTCTTTTCTGTGCTAACCTCTTCATCTCAGAGTAGCACTTGCAACCTACGTCCTCAATTATTTGCTTGACGTATTCCAATCTCTGTGTTCCTCTACAGTTTTTGCCCTCTACAGCTCCCTCTAGTACCATGGAAGTCATTCCCTCATGTCTTAGCAGATGTCCTATCATCCTGTCCCTTCTCCTTATCAGTGTTTTCCACATATTCCTTTCCTCTCCGATTCTGCATAGAACCTCCTCATTCCTTACCTTATCAGTCCACCTAATTTTCAACATTCGTCTATAGCACCACATCTCAAATGCTTCGATTCTCTTCTGTTCCGGTTTTCCCACAGTCCATATTTCACTACCATACAATGCTGTACTCCAGACGTACATCCTCAGAAATTTCTTCCTCAAATTAAGGCCGGTATTTGATATTAGTAGACTTCTCTTGGCCAGAAATGTCTTCTTTGCCATAGCGAGTCTGCTTTTGATGTCCTCCTTGCTCCGTCCGTCATTGGTTATTTTACTGCCTAGGTAGCAGAATTCCTTAACTTCATTGACTTCGTGACCATCAATCCTGATGTTAAGTTTCTCGCTGTTCTCATTTCTACTACTTCTCATTACCTTCGTCTTTCTCCGATTTACTCTCAAACCATACTGTGTACTCATTTGACTGTTCATTCCGTTCAGCAGATCATTTAATTCTTCTTCACTTTCACTCAGGATAGCAATGTCATCAGGGAATTGTATCATTCATATCCTTTCACCTTGTACTTTAATTCCACTCCTGAACCTTTCTTTTATTTCCATCATTGCTTCCTCGATGTACAGATTGAAGAGTAGCGGCGAAAGGCTACAGCCTTGTCTTACACCTTTCTTAATACGAGCACTTCGTTCTTGATCGTCCACTCTTATTATTCCCTCTTGGTTGATGTACATATTGTATATGACCCGTATCTCCCTATAGCTTACCCCTACTTTTTTCAGAATCTCGAACAGCTTGCACCATTTTATATTGTCGAACGCTTTTTCCAGGTCGACAAATCCTATGAAAGTGTCTTGATTTGTCTTTAGCCTTGCTTCCATTATTAGCCGTAACGTCAGAATTGCCTCTCTCGTCCCTTTGCTTTTCCTAAAGCCAAACTGATAGTCACCTAGCGCATTCTCAATTTTCTTTTCCATTCTTCTGTATATTAGTCTTGTAAGCAGCTTCGATGCATGAGCTGTTAAGCTGATTGTGCGATAATTCTCGCACTTGTCAGCCCTTGACGTCTTCGGAATTGTGTGGATGATGCTTTTCCGAAAATCTGATGGTATATCGCCAGACTCATATATTCTACATACCAACGTGAATAGTCGTTTTGTTGCCACTTCCCCCAATGATTTTAGAAATTCTGATGGAATGTTATCTATCCCTTCTGCATTATTTGACCGTAAGTCCTCCAAAGCTCTTTTAAATTCCGATTCTAATACTGGATCCCCTATCTCTTCTAAATCGACTCCTGTTTCTTCTTCTATCACATCAGACAAATCTTCACCCTCATAGAGGCTTTCAATGTATTCTTTCCACCTATCTGTTCTCTCCTCTGCATTTAACAGTGGAATTCCCGTTGCACTCTTAATGTTACCACCGTTGCTTTTAATGTCACCAAAGGTTGTTTTGACTTTCCTGTATGCTGAGTCTGTCCTTTCGACAATCATATCTTTTTCGATGTCTTCACATTTTTCCTGCAGCCATTTCGTCTTAGCTTCCCTGCACTTCCTATTTATTTCATTCCTCAGCGACTTGTATTTCTGTATTCCTGATTTTCCCGGAACATGTTTGTACTTCCTCCTTTCATCAATCAACTGAAGTATTTCTTCTGTTACCCATGGTTTCTTCGCAGCTACCTTCTTGGTACCTATGTTTTCCTTCTCAACTTCTGTGATGGCCCTTTTTAGAGATGTCCATTCCTCTTCAACTGTACTGCCTACTGCGCTATTCCTTATTGCTGTATCTATAGCGTTAGAGAACTTCAAACGTATCTCGTCATTCCTTAGTACTTCCTTTTCCCACTTCTTTGCGTATTGATTCTTCCTGACTAATGTCTTGTACTTCAGCCTACTCTTCATCACTACTATATTGTGATCTGAGTCTATATCTGCTCCTGGGTACGCCTTACAATCCAGTATCTGATTTCGGAATCTCTGTCTGACCATGATGTAATCTAATTGAAATCTTCCCGTATCTCCCGGCCTTTTCCAAGTATTCCTTCTCCTCTTGTGATTCTTGAACAGGGTATTCGCTATTACTAGCTGAAACTTGTTAGAGAACTCAATTAGTCTCTTTCATTCCTTGTCCCAAGCCCATATTCTCCTGTAACCTTTTCTTCTACCCCTTCCCCTACAACTGCATTCCAGTCGCCCATGGCTATTAGATTTTCGTCCCCCTTTACATACTGCATTACCCTTTCAATATCCTCACACACTTCTCTATCTGTTCATCTTCAGCTTGCGACGTCGGCATGTATACCTGAACTATCGTTGTCGGTGTTGGTCTGCTGTCGATTCTGATTAGAACAACCCGGTCACTGAACTGTTCACAGTAACACACCCTTTGCCCTACCTTCCTATTCATAACGAATCCTACACCTGTTACACCATTTTCTGCTGCTGTTGATATTACCCGATACTCATCTGACCAGAAATCCTTGTCTTCCTTCCACTTCACTTCACTGACCCCTACTATATCTAGATTGAGCCTTTGCATTTCTCTTTTCAGATTTTCTAGTTTCCCTACCACGTTCAAGCTTCTCACATTCCACGCCCCGACTCGTAGAACGTTATCCTTTCGTTGATTATTCAATCTTTTTCTCATGGTAACCTCCCCCTTGGCAGTCCCCTCCCGGAGATCCGAATGGGGACTATTCCGGAATCTTTTGCCAATGGAAAGATCATATTGATAATTCTTCAATTACAGGCCACATGTCCTATGGATACACGTTACGTGTCTTTAATGCAGTGGTTTCCATTGCCTTCTACATCCTCATGTCGTTGATCATTGCTTATTCTTCCGCCTTTAGGGGCAATTTCCCACCCCTAGGACAAGAGAGTCCCCTGAACCTCTATCCGCTCCTCCGCCCACTTTGACAAGGCCGTTGGCAGAATGAGGCTGACTTCTTATGCCGGAAGTCTTCGGCCGCCAATGCTGATTATTTATCAAAATTTAGGTAGTGGCGGGGATCGAACCCGTGACCGAAGACGTTTTGATTATGAATCAAAGACGCTACCCCTTTTTTTCTGCAAAACATTATTTCAACATAAATTAGAAAAAAAACATTCGTAGATAATTCTGATAGAAAGGCAGGAAAAAATAGAAATAAAAAAACCAATATGGTCTCGAACACGGAAATCAGTTAAGAAGGAACGACGTTAGCACGGTAGCCACTTTTTTTTTTTTTCAAGTGCTCTACCATTTTTTTTTTTTGCCTTTGCCTTTCGCGGGCAAGTGCTCTACCAACTTTTTTCTTTTTTTTCACAACTTTGCGAAAATAAAGAAAAGAAACCCCTAGACCACGGGCATTCATAGCTCACTATTTTGATCTGCAGGCGTCGGTCACAAACAGGTATTTTGTTGTTTTCAAGCCCAGTATCGTGTTCATGCTTTATGATAAGTCCCTTTCATGAAATGAATTTTATGTAATAATTATTTTTTTCTTTCGTGGCACGCCCTTCGCAATGTCAAGAAATCTGCTGTCATATTAACCGATTATTCTCTTATGAGCAGCTCTTTGTGCTGAAACCTAGACACAATGCGACACTGTTAATGTAGGAAATGATTCAAAAATTTGGTATGCAACATAGTTAACGAAGAGCATAACTTTGATATTCAGTTACACTAATTAACATATGATTTGTGACTATAGTTAACGTGCTTCACTCAAACAGTTTGTTGACCGACAGAGACACAGTTTATAACAATAAAATGTATTGAAAGCCAGGTTTCTGTACAAATTTTCGACTGTCGCCGGAGCTACAGAACACAAAAACTCTGAGTCAAAAAAGTGGTTCAAATGGCTCTGAGCACTATGGGACTCAACTGCTGAGGTCATTAGTCCCCTAGAACTTAGAACTAGTTAAACCTAACTAACCTAAGGACATCACAAACATCCATGCCCGAGGCAGGATTCGAACCTGCGACCGTGCGGTCTTGCGGTTCCAGACTGCAGCGCCTTTAACCGCACGGCCACTTCGGCCGGCACAACTCTGAGTCACTAGATTCATTAATGAAGTAACTTGGATTCTGCGTCTTGAAATTCAGTCGCTTGTTTCAAAGCATTATCGTATTGGCTCTGTAAATAGTTCATTCATGGGGAGAGCAGCGATTGAAAATTAGGTAAAATGAAGCATCCGTTTGCATCAGTTACTTATACGTTGTCGCAGTACGCCTTTCAGTGATTCAGACTACCGCTTTAAAGTGGAAAATCAGAAGAATAAGATTGGACTGTTTTATCTTGGGTGCGGTTCAGCCATAGAAATCCTGAATTTTGTAACTAAATAATTTTAACAGTCAAAACCAACAATGATGTGCTTTGAAAAGAACATTATTTCAGTATCTAGTGGGAATCACGAATGACTTCTTGTATCGCTTGAGAAATAACAAAATGGTTAACGGGACATCTTGCATTGTACATCGATAGAGCCGCAGAGTATTTATGACAGTAACTTATTAGTAGAAATGTATACTTACAGAGGAAGAGAAACAAGTTATTTTTCTACAACAGTACGAACCATATAAAACTGAACTACTTTAATGACTCATAACAATGGGACATTTACTATTTTGCGAGGTGATAACACACAATTGGGAGATTACATACATACAAAGTCCTCACGGGAAATTACGGTAGTGCCCTCCACGAGCATCGATGTACAATTGTACTTCTTCCACTGTATACCGCGACAATCTGTGATGTGTATTATCGCCAATGTTGCTTATTTCGTATGTAATGAACACACGACATTTCCATTTCCAACTCAGGTGATTCTGTAGTAGATATGCCAAGAAGAAAATATCTCGGTGGAGTGGAGGGGGGGCGGAGGGGGGAGGGAGAGGGTTACGTCAGCCGATCGAGGAAACCAAAATGTTTTGAGAACCTGGTTACAAGTTGCATGGAAGCGCTAGACATGTGACACATTCCTCCACTGTAGTAACAAAGTAATACACGAAGCCGATACAAGTTACACAAATATGGGTTTATTGGCTCTGAGCACTATGCGACTCAACTTCTGAGGTCATCAGTCGCCTAGAACTTAGAACTAATTAAACCTAACTAACTTAAGGACATCACACACATCCATGCCCGAGGCAGGATTCCAACCTGCGACCGTCGCGGTCACGCTGTTCCAGACTGAAGCGCCTTTAACCGCACGGCCACACAGGCCGGCTATGGGTTTATTCATAAACCTCTGGACAATAACGGAAATACGGCTTTCGTGACTCCACATATAACAAGACAAAAGAATCACACAGAAGGAGCAGGATAAGCGACACACAGAGTGACAGAAGTGAGCGGTACAAACTAAGAGAACGTAAACTATATGATCGAAAGTAGCCGGACTCCCCCCAAATTATACGTTTTTCATATTAGGTGCATTATTGTACCTCCACCTACTGCCAGGCACTCCATATCAGCGACCTCAGTAGCGATCTCATCGTTAGAGAGCAGAATGGGGCACTCCGCGGAACTCGCGGACTTCGAACATGATGAGGTGAACTGCATCAGGATCCACTGCAAGTACAAAGACAGGCGGGAAGTGAGAAAACTTCGATTTCATGGTCGAGCGGCTGCTCATAAGCCACACACCACGCCGGTAAATGCCAAACGACACCTCGCTTGGTGTAAGGAGCGTAAACATTGAACAGTGGAAAAACGTTGTGTGGAGTAACGAATCACGGTACACAATGTGGCGATTCGATGGCAGGGTGTACATATGGCGAATGCCCGGAGAACGTCATCTGCCAGCGTGTGTAGGGCCAACAGTAAAATTCGGAAGCTGTGGTGTTATGGTGTGGTCGTGTTTTTCATGGAGGGCCTTGCACCCCTTGTTGTTTTGCGTGGCACTGTCACAGCACAGGCCTACAGGCCTTTTAAGCACCTTCTTGTTTCCTACTGTTGAAGAGCAATTCGGGGATGGCGATTGCATCTTTCAACACGAACGAGCACCTGTTCACAATGCACGGACTGTGGATGAGTGGTTACACGATAATAACATCACTGTAATGGGCTGGCCTGCACAGAGTCCTGACAGAGTCCTGACCCAAATCCTATACAACACCTTTGGAATGTTTTGGAACGCCGACTTCATGACAGGCCTCACCGACTGACATCGATATCTCTCCTCAGTGGAGCACTCCGTGAAGAATGGGCTGCCGTTCCCCCAGAAATCTTCCAGCACCTGACTGAACGTATGCCTGCGAGATAGGAAGCTGTCATCAAGGCTAAGGGTGGGCCAACACCACATTTAATTCCAGCATTACCGATGGAGGGCGCCACGAACTTGTTAGTCATTTTAAGCCAGGTGCGCGGTTACTTTCGATCACATAGTGTAGTGGAGTAAGTTAGCGCTGCTCCGTAAGTATATAGCAGCGAGTCGCCGGTAGCCGGCGCGGCGGAGGTCGAAGATCGTGCCGTGTGCACACTTCCTACAGGCGGCCTCTAGTGGCCAGGTCGCACTGATACATTTGGCGGTCGATTGTCTTCAACGTTCTTCTTCGTGTGAAGAGAGCGCCGAGACGAAGGAGGAGATGACGGAGGCGCGAGGATAGACATATCCATCGATCCGGAGCGGCGCCATCCGGTGCCGACTACGGGGGCAGGACGATGTGCCGGGCGCGCACTGGCGCAAATGGCCGGAATGCACAGAGAGGCGAGCACGCATGAGGGCGGTGGGCCCGCGTTGTGACCGCAGACAGCACTGGGAAGGAGGGTGCTATCGCAAACTCTGCTTGGTCATCAGGAGGAAGATTCCACAGGGGAGGACAATGACGAAGATGGTTGTCTGCGCAGCTGCTCGAAGTGGCGCGCCACCAGCCCTTTGGCCGTACGCACGTCACGAAGATGGTGTCCCGGCGGCGGACAACAGTGGCAGGTATCAACTTGGGCCAGTGAGCAAACATTGGCGCTCCCTTTGGTGATGCCGGCGTGGAGTGGCCGGACGCACCCGACCAGGGCAGGAGCAGCACAGGCCGTAGAAGAAGGAGAAGGGGCATGCGAGGCACCCGGCCATGAAGCAACTGAGCCGGGCCCTGCTCCCCCATAAGCTTGAAGCGATAGGTGCTCAACAGACGGAAAAGGGCGTCATCCACCTAAGAAACTTTTGCATTTGGGACTTGACTTTTGCACTACTTCTTCTGCTTGGCCTTTTGATTGAGGTTGGAATGGATAAGCTGCAGCATGACGAATGCCGTGACGTAAAGAAAACAGTTGAAAAGCGTGAGAAAAGCACTGGGCCCATTGTAGGAAACTAAGGTACAAAGCAACCCCTCAATATAAAAAACACTCAAAAATATCTGAATTATGACCTCAGCTGACGTCCACGCACACTGGACAATGTAAGGATACCGGAAAAATGCATACATACTCAAGAGCCAATAGGAATGCAAGAAGGGACGCACAGAGTCTACATGAATGCGTTCCCATGGTTGGCACGGATCAGGGGGACAGAGATGTCCTGGGAGCAACCTGCTGTTGGACACACTGCTCACAAGCCGCGATAAAACGGGCAGTTTCGCCATCAACCCCTTTCCAAAAAAACGTGTCTCCTAGCTAACAGTTTGGCGCACCAAACTCCCCAATGGCCCTTGTGGACAAGGCGTAGCAGCTCGTGCAGTAGCTCTGGGAGAGACGTCATCCGTTGACAACAGCGAAACACCATCAAAACCAGAGAGATAATACCGTAAGGAAAAACAGTTGCGCACGCGTCCGAAGCCCGACCTGACGGTCTGTCTGGCCAGCCCTGTTGAACAAACTGAACCAGATCGCTGAGAACGGTGTCGGCGGCAACGGTAGCTGCTATGCGCGAACTTGTAATTGGGAAACCCTCGACCGTGGCCTGCGTTTCAATATCAAGATGTAAACAAAGCAATTCTTCATGATCAGGGTCACATCAGGACCCACAAGAAGCCGGGAAACGGCGTCCGCATTGTTATGTTTAGACATAGGTCGAATGTGGATGTCGTAATTGTAGTGAGACAAGAGCAGAGCTCAGCGTTGTAGGTGGTGTATTGCCTTGTCGGGCAAGGAAGTGTGAGAGCCTGACTAGGAAACCACAGGTTTATGGTCAGTAATAAGATGAAGCTTGGAGCCATAAAAAAACGCGAAATTTCTGGGCAGCATAGACTATGACAAGAGCTTCTTTTTCCACACGAGGGTGCTGGGCCCGAGTGAGAGGTTTAGAAGCAAAACCATTGTACCTTTCATGAATCCACACGTAACAAAAGAAATGAATCATACAGAAGGTGCTACATAAGCGATGCACAAAACAACTGAAGTGAGCGCTACAAGCTAAGAGACTGTAGTGAGAGTGAGTGAGCGCTGCTCCGCTCGTATACGAGGGCTATTGAGAAAGTAAGTCCGATTGGCCTCGAAATGGAAACCACTGTGAAAATCCGATGAAGCTTTGCTCGTAAGTGTTGGGCAGTGTTTCTAGAACGCCTGTCGATGGCGTCACGAAGTTCTTTTCAGTTCCGAGTGCACAATGAGCATGTAAAGATGCCTAGCAAATAATGTCACTCATTGAGTATGAGGGCCTGGTGAGAGATTTCGCCTGATGTCATGCAGCCCACATACCATAGCTGTTATCTGGTTCCTTCTTCGTGCCGATTCTCGGCCGCACTTTGCAAGGGCGATCAAGATGGTCTTGCAGCATTTTCGATGGGAAGTGTTTGATCACTTACAATACAGTCCGTAATTGGCTCCTGCTGAGTTTCATCTCTGCTCACATGAACTGCTGCCTATGAAGACAACGTTTTGGCACATACAACTAGTTGTAAATCAGTGTAAGGCACTGGTGGAAAGCACAGGCGGCTGCCTTCTATGACGAGGCTATTGGAAAGCTGGTACAAAACTACAACTAATTAAGTCGATCGGTGATTATGCAGTGTGTGGAAGCTGTAGCTAACTATTGCAAATAAATCATTTTTGATTTTTTATAGTGGTTTCTATCTCGCGACCTATCGGAACTTCCTTTCCAAACAGCGCTAGTATAGGCGCGATTAGCCAGTAGACGGCGCGGCGGACTCCGTGCCTTGCGCACGCTTCCTACCCTCGGCCCCTAGTGGCCGGACCGACTGATAAGTTGGCGGCTGATTTAAGCGCACACGCGGGGCGACATTACGCTCGGCGCACTCACACTCACAGGCACTAGTACGAGGATACAGCATCCACCTTACTGGAAATAACCTACTGTTAATTCGACATCATCCAGCTGCTCCACAAATACATTGATGATGCCATATAAACTGTGGTGCCCACGGCAATAACAAGGTAAATAGGGCCAACTTTCCTGAAAGTAGACACCGCACACCACACTCCAACCTTTTCACCATGCAGTGGTGTTTCGTGGCTGACATGAGGTTTACACCAGCCCAGTATCTGCTGTTCTGTGTGTTGATGTAACCTGACACATGGACCCGTGCCTCATCTGTAACGCAAGTTATGGAGACAAGTCTGAATACTGAATACAAACTTCCGAAACCATTGACAGTAAGGCATTCTTTTCTCATGATCTGTTTCTTGCAATGCTTGCATCACGTGGCCTTTGTATGATCGCAATGCCGATTTCTGCGCAGCTCTCTGGCATGGGCCGTATGTAATGCCTATCTTCTGGTTCAATCGACGCAACGGTTTCCTTTCAGAACTCTCCAAGCTCCTTCAGATTCACTCAGTGGTGATTTATGTTTGGCCGGCCAGAGTGGCCGAGCGGTTCTAGGCGCTACAGTCTGGAACGGCGCGACCGCTACGGTCGCAGGTTCGAATCCTGCCTCCGGCATGGTTATGTGTGATGTCCTTAGGTTAGTTAGGTTTAAGTAGTTCTAAGTTCTATGGGGCTGATGACCACAGATGTGAAGTCCCATAGTGCTCAAAGCCATTTGAACCATTTTTTGATTAATGTTAACCACTGTCACTGTTTAGTACTCCAGTTATCTCCAGCTTCCTTACGACGGATAAAATTGCTGCCTTTGTTGGAACATCGCTTGCTCTGAATTCTCTCCAGAATTCCCGTTGTGTTGTGACCAATGAGTCTGCCTGATGTGTCAATACAGCGTGGTATTCAACCTTTTACACAACGACACAAGCACACCACAATAGGCTGTGGGGTAGAAGGACTGGACCAAGTGACACATCAGGCAATCATCAGTGAAAGTTGCACTGAACATTTATTTGGCACATTTAAACAAGACAAATAACAAATAAATCCATCAACACATTTTTAAAATTACCACACATTTTTAAATTTACCATTTAGATGAGAGCAAGTTACTTCAAAATGTAAACATTAATAAACCACTGTACTTATGACCTATCACACATTTAGTGAAATGAGTTAAAATTATTTACTGAAAAACTATGATCAACCTGAAGACCAATTTACTAAAATTGAAGGAGAAAATGTAGTCTTTCGTTGTTGCAGTGATTGGTATTACCGAAGTAATTCAGAGTACAGGCAGCAACAAAGCAGATACCATGGCACACAACGACGTTACTTAAATGGCAGGCATCCTACAATGTAGGACATAAAATATAAAATTTCATGTGACCAGGCAGCCTCATGGGATTCAACATACTACGCCCAGAAGCGGATGCCCGCTCCCTCAGCTGTTTCGAATACGGACTCGGCATGGCCCCCAAACGGGAGCAGCAACGGTCACGAATAGGCACGAAAAAACCCAGGACTAGTGGGTATAATAGACCTCTTACTTGTTCGACGAAGCCAGCTGCCGCAGATCCCGATGCCAGGAGGTACAGCAAGCGAAATACACCAACGGCTTCCCAGTAACGTGACTGCTTCCACACCGGCGATATTTCCCACGGCGCCGTCACCCGGGTAAACAGCCCCTTTTAGATGTGCTCTTCCAGCTGCCTCGCACAGCACCTGTACTATCCGCCAGACTTGGCAAATGACGTTACTGCTCGGCGTCCGAAAGCAAAATTCCACGCTACCTGCTAGAGCTTCACGTTCGCTCCCCGATCGGCCTGGTATGTGGCGCCACCGAGCGCTCTGCGCACACCACCGGAAAGATGACCCATACCGGCGGCGGGAACATCGCTAATCGATCCACATGGCTCACTGCCTTCCAACATGTTTACACAACAAAATCCCACTCCCGAAGTGTGCACTGCATACTTCTGTCAACTAAAGACTACGAACGAACCACTAATTTGCTCGTTATTGTCACGCTGCCGGAACTACACACTCATGGCCTTTACAAACCGCAACCAAAGAGGGTATGAACGAACTAACACGAGCCAAGCAAGCGCAAAGTTACAGCGGACAACGGACCTAATGCGCAAAAACAACAACCAACATGCCAACAACGGACGGTACTTCAAATTCTCCCAAAGCTACTGAGATCATTAAAACAACTTTCCTTTTCCCACGAGCGTTCGAAAATTAGAGTAGTTCAGGTTTATATGCATCGCCATGTGGTTCTAAGGGCCAGCAGTAGTTAGAAAAGAAGGATTTTTTCCCAACATTTAGAATCACACAATTTGGTAAATGAAAAAGTTATCATCAACCAAAAGGTTGATTTAGTTTGTCCTATGGAAATTTCTGTCGTCTGTTGTTTGCTTTTTCAAGAGATGAAGCACACACGACGAAGAATAAAACTGCCAGGAGGGACCTGCCGAGGGAGACGCCTGAGAGGATGGAAAAGGAAGGGAGAGCAAGGGGCAGCAGGGGAAGGGGAGGAATGAAAATAGTAGGGATGTCAGGGGGTGCACCAAGAGGCAGGAGACAGGTGGGATGGGAGACGAAGGGGAAATTCACTCCTGGAAATGGAAAAAAGAACACATTGACACCGGTGTGTCAGACCCACCATACTTGCTCCGGACACTGCGAGAGGGCTGTACAAGCAATGATCACACGCACGGCACAGCGGACACACCAGGAACCGCGGTGTTGGCCGTCGAATGGCGCTAGCTGCGCAGCATTTGTGCACCGCCGCCGTCAGTGTCAGCCAGTTTGCCGTGGCATACGGAGCTCCATCGCAGTCTTTAACACTGGTAGCATGCCGTGACAGCGTGGACGTGAACCGTATGTGCAGTTGACAGACTTTGAGCGAGGGCGTATAGTGGGCATGCGGGAGGCCGGGTGGACGTACCGCCGAATTGCTCAACACATGGGGCGTGAGGTCTCCACAGTACATCGATGTTGTCGCCAGTGGTCGGCGGAAGGTGCACGTGCCCGTCGACCTGGGACCGGACCGCAGCGACGCACGGATGCACGCCAAGACCGTAGGATCCTACGCAGTGCCGTAGGGGACCGCACCGCCACTTCCCAGCAAATTAGGGACACTGTTGCTCCTGGGGTATCGGCGAGGACCATTCGCAACCGTCTCCATGAAGCTGGGCTACGGTCCCGCACACCGTTAGGCCGTCTTCCGCTCACGCCCCAACATCGTGCAGCCCGCCTCCAGTGGTGTCGCGACAGGCGTGAATGGAGGGACGAATGGAGACGTGTCGTCTTCAGCGATGAGAGTCGCTTCTGCCTTGGTGCCAATGATCGTCGTATGCGTGTTTGGCGCCGTGCAGGTGAGCGCCACAATCAGGACTGCATACGACAGAGGCACACAGGGCCAACACCCGGCATCATGGTGTGGGGAGCGATCTCCTACACTGGCCGTACACCACTGGTGATCGTCGAGGGGACACTGAATAGTGCACGGTACATCCAAACCGTCATCGAACCCATCGTTCTACCATTCCTAGACCGGCAAGGGAACTTGCTGTTCCAACAGGACAATGCACGTCCGCATGTATCCCGTGCCACCCAACGTGCTCTAGAAGGTGTAAGTCAACTACCCTGGCCAGCAAGATCTCCGGATCTGTCCCCCATTGAGCATGTTTGGGACTGGATGAAGCGTCGTCTCACGCGGTCTGCACGTCCAGCACGAACGCTGGTCCAACTGAGGCGCCAGGTGGAAATGGCATGGCAAGCCATTCCACAGGACTACATCCAGCATCTCTACGATCGTCTCCATGGGAGAATAGCAGCCTGCATTGCTGCGAAAGGTGGATATACACTGTACTAGTGCCGACATTGTGCATGCTCTGTTGCCTGTGTCTATGTGCCTGTGGTTCTGTCAGTATGATCATGTGATGTATCTGACCCCAGGAATGTGTCAATAAAGTTTCCCCTTCCTGGGACAATGAATTCACGGTGTTCTTATTTCAATTTCCAGGAGTGTACAAGGCAGGAGGGAGTGTAGAGACAATGAAGGGGAGCACAGGAGAGGGAGGGGGAAAGCTGCTCAGGAGAAGGGAGTGGGAGGAGGGGGAGCCCTTCTATTGTTTGCTCTAATCTTCCACACATAGGAGAACCCTCACCCTATGGAAGCTGTAGACGGATCTGCAGACTAAAGTTGCCAAACGACGCCTCGCTTGGTGCAAGAAGCGTAAACATTGAACGATTGAACAGTTGAAAACGTTGTGTGGAGTGACGAATCACGGTACACAATGTGGCGATCCGATGGCAGGGTGTGGGTATGACGAATGCCCGGTGAACGTCATCTGCCAGTGTGTGTAGTGCCAACAGCAAAATTGGAAGGCGGTGGTGTTATGGTGTGGACGTGTTTTTCATGGAGGGGGTTTGCACCCCTTGTTGTTTAGAGTGGCACTATCACAGTACAGGCCTATAGGCCTTTTAAGCACCTTCTTGCTTCCTACTGTTGAAGAGCAATTTGAGGATGGCGATTGCATCTTTCAACATGATCGAGCACCTGTTCATAATTCACGGAGTGGTCACACGACAATAACATCCCTATAATCGGCTGGCTTGCACCGAGTCCTGACCTGAACCCTATAGAAACCCTTTGGGATGTTTTGGAACGTCGACTTCGTGCCAGACCTCACCGAGTGACATCAGTACCTCTCCTCAGTGCAGCACTCAGTGATGAATGGCTGCTGTTCCCCATAAACCTTCCAGCACTTGACTGAATGTATGCCTGCGAGAATGGAAGCTGTCATCAAGGTTAAGTGTGGGCCAACTTCATACTGAATTCTAGCATTACCGATGGAGGGCGCCACGAACTTGTAGGCATTTTTAGCCAGGTGTCCGGATGTTTTTGATCACATAGCGTATTCATGAAGGCTAAGTGTGGGCCAACTTCATACTGAATTCCAACATTACCGATGGAGGGCGCCACGAACTTGTAGGCATTTTTTAGCCAGGTGTCAGGATGTTTTTGATCACATAGCGTATTTTATAGTTGAAGCACAGAGTGATCCCATTTCAAATGATGATGTTGAATGTCTGACTCCTTCCACCAGACCACCATCACAGAGGCTAGTGACATGTTATTATGTGTCCCTACTTCTGCAGAAACTTGTCTGAAGCTTTTTCCTCTCTTCTTCATCCTGTTTATG
Organism: Schistocerca serialis cubense; assembly: GCF_023864345.2. NCBI lineage: Eukaryota > Metazoa > Arthropoda > Insecta > Orthoptera > Acrididae > Schistocerca > Schistocerca serialis. Next base: position 326,634,925 of record NC_064641.1, on the reverse strand, counting down.
CAGTGAATAGTAACAGTGCTTCCACAATGCCCTGTAGTACCTCATATGTTACTAGCAAATCATCTGTATGTTAAAACTCTCGTTAAGGAGAGTGAAAAGTAAGTTTCAGCGAATTAGGTCTCACGGGCAGAGTTGTGTATTTGCCTGCTTTTAGAAAGATAAACTGTTTGTATTGCATATCTGAGCTGGTTATGTTGACTGAGAGAACCACAGGGACTTTCACGTCCCTGTTGATAAGGGATCTTCTCTTTGCTGTTATATAGTGACGTCCATGGCAAAAGCAGTCATACCGCATCGAATGCGGTACAGAGAATCAAAGCTTTGTGCGACGACACATATTGCGCGCTGGTCCGTTTGAAAAACGCAGCGCTCGACTATCATTGCAGTTTCGTACACGACAAACAAACATAATTACAGCTGAAGGCGTGACTCGGCTTTTAGTACTTTGTGTCAATCCTTTATCAACTGAGACTGTGAAAACGGAAGCGAGCGGCTTTGAAACCACAACTTAGCACTCAGCAGAAACAGCAGGTTTAATTATTGCATGTTGCTCTCACGGATAGCGACGACCACACACTCCTACTGTTCACTTCCAGTAGCGACCACAAAAGGCTAATAATAATCTCATGCTATAACTGGCATCTCGATTCAGGTGCTATACTCCTTTCCATAATTTTTTTCAGAAAATTGCACCAGTGCGTAATTGACTTCTCAAAGATGATTTACGGTCTTTGATGGTACTGATGTGTTTTTCTACATTATTTACCATGTGTAATGATAGTATGCGTGAGTTCTTGCGGAAACAGAAATGTAATGTGCTCGAGGGAAAAAAAGAAAGCAGAGTCTTGGTCGTCGATAACGAAACCCTCATAGTATACAAAGAGTAAAGCCTCAGTTGCTTAAATTCTGGAAAACTTTGTGATTTGCTGTGGCCGAAAACAGGCGATTTTACGTTAACTCTATCTGAGCTTTTAAGTGGCGACAAATTGGATGTATTAGCTTCAAATTTCTTAATTAATAGTCATTATAACACTGCTATTTTGTGACGAATTAGTCACAGAATCGTTTAAGCGCTCCAAATATGATGAAAACCTGTATACAGAATAATGAAAGCTATTGTTCTGCACCACGCCAGTGGCCATGCCGCAGTGGTTAACACCGATTCCCGTCAGACCCCGAAGTTAAGCGCTATCGGGCTTGGCTAGCACTTGTATGGGTCACGGTCCGCGTCTACCGAGTGCTGTTGACAAGCGGGGTGCATTCAACCCTTCTGAGGTCAATTGGCAAGATACTTGATTGAGGAGTAGTGGCACTGGTCAAGAAAACTGACAACATTTATATATTTGACCACCTTCTTCTGTGCGGATGCACAAATAGTGCCCGAACTCTTACGGGAAACGGCAACAAGCCGCGAGTAATGAGTATAATGGGCAGAGGCACTATGAATATAGTGCGAGACAATAAGTTGAGAATGTGGGTCTCACGGGAGGCGTGTCAGAGGTAAGTCCCTGCAGTCGCACTGTCCCGTGTCCTCGGTGGGTCAGATGGATAGAGCGTCTGCCATGTAAGCAGGAAATCTCGGCTTCGAGTCCCGGTCGGGACACACATTTTCACCTGTCCTCGTGGACTTATATCAACGCCTGTATGCATCTAGGAGTATTCATTGCATTGTAAAACTGACAACGGCTGGGAGAACGGTTTGCTGACCACATGCCCCTCCGTATTCGCATCTGGTGAGGCCTAAGGGCTAAGGATGAGACGGCTATCGGTCAATACCGTTAGTCCTTCAAAGCCCCTTTTGGACGGTGTTTGTTTTGTTTTACTGCTTCGCATCATCGGCCATTGCGCGGGAAATCGGACGCTGTGTCACCGCCTGCATAGCCGTGACACGTGGCCTTTACTGCAGCACAGATCTTAATTTTAACTTTCGGTTAAATTATCAGTTAACACAGAATTTTCGCTATGTCCCTCAGTGGAGTATTTGCGTATTATTATCACCTTTACTTACGAACTGAACGACGAGCGTACTAAATGGACTCTTGTTAAACAATTAAGGTGTATGGCTACCAATTCTGAAGTAAGAGACTGATGCAGGGGCACGATCGTATAATTCAGTCATTATTACAAGAACATTGACTTAATCATAGAACTGGCTACCTTCCAAATACATCCATCCGTGGAACAACCAGAGTTGCAGGCGGTGAGAACGAGAAACTGTATCTTACATTATTTAACGCCCTGAAAGAATTATTGTATCTAGATTCTTATGGGTCACCAAGCTCTGAAGGAATTGAATAATTTTAATGAATTCTGAAATGTAATAATGTGATTTTTAAATCATAGATGTGAATTACATTTGGTGCTCAATCTAAGGTAGAACTGATTCTGATGCCATGCTTTGTAAGGCAACTTTCAATTGTTTTACGCAGTTGATTACATAAAATTATTAACTGGATTGTGAACTTCCAATTAGTGACTTTACTTCAGCAAACGGAGAAGCAAGAGAACCAGTGCACAGATTTTTAAAATTGCTGTTTAGACAGTTGTATTATTAGCATTGTATTTTGAAATGTTTTGAATTTTTTTTTTTTTTTTTTTTTTTTTTTTTGTGGGGGGGTCTTCAGTCTTCTGACTGGTTTGATGCAGCTCGCCACGTATTCGTCTTCTGTGTCAACCACTTCGTATCAGAGTAACACTTGCCACCTACGTCCTCAACTATTTGCTGGAAGTATTCCAATCGCTATCTTCCTCTACAGTTTTCGCTCTCTACAGCTCCCTCTAGTACCATGGAAGTCATTTTCTGATGCCTTAAGAGATGTCCTACCTTCCTGTCCCTCTCCTTGTTGGAGTTTTCCACATATTGCTTTCCTCTCCGATTCTGCGCAGAACCTCGTTCCTTACTTTCGTCTTCCTCAATTTGCTCTCATTGCACATTCTGTACTCATTGGACTCTTCATTCTATTCACCAGATCATGTAATTCTTCTTTACTTTCACTCAGGGTAGCAATGTCATCAGCATACCGTATCGTTAATATCCATCCACCTTGAATTTTAGTTCCAGTCCTGAACTTTTCTTTTATTTCCATCATTGCTTCTTGAACAGTAGGGGCGAAAGACTACAGCCCTGTCTTACACCCCTTTTTAATTCGAGCACTTCGTTCTTGCTCGTCCCCGCTTATTATTCCCTCTTGGCTCTTGTACATACTGTATATTACCCGTCTCTCCTTACAGCTTACCTCTGTTTTTCTCAGAATTTCGAACATCTTGCACCATTTTACGTTGTTGAACGCTTTTTCCAGATTGACAAATTCTGTGAACGAGTCTTGATCTTTTTTTGGTCTTACCTGCATTATCAATTGCACAATTCCGAAGATTGCAAAAGCCGATAAGTACGTAATAGAATTATGGCACAATTGGGCTTAACAGCTCATGCGTCTAAGTTGCTGACAAGAATAATGTACAGGAAAGTGGAAAAGAGAACTGAGTATTTGTTACCTGAAGATCAGTTTGGCTGTAGGAAATGTAAAGGCACCAGAGAGGCAATTCTGACATTGCGTTTGGTAGTGAAAGCAAGACTAAAGAAAAAGAAAAGCACGTCCGTAAAATTTGTCACCTGGAAAAAGCGTTCGATAATGTTGAATGTTGCAAGATGTCCGAAACTCTGAGATAAATAGGGATAAGCTACAGCGAAAGACAGGTGTATACGATATGTACAAGAACCTGGAGGACCAATGAGAGTGGTGGACTAAGAACGACTTTCTGGAATTAAAAAGGGTGAAAGTCAGGGACGTAGCCTTTCGCCACTATTAAATCTATATATCGACGAAGCAATGATGGAAATAAAAGAAATATTCAAGAATGGAATTAAAATTCAAGGTGAAAGGGATATCAACGATAAGTTTCGCTGATGACACTGCTACCTTCAGTGAAAGTGAAGAAGAATTACAGGATCTGCTGAATGTAACGAACGTTCTGGTGAGTAAAAAACGTGGATTGACAGTAAATCGAATAAAGACGAAAGTTATGAGAACGAATAGAAATGAGAACAGCAAGAAACTTAACATCAAAATTAGTGATCACGAAGTAGATGAAGTTAAGGATATCTGCTACCTAGGCAACAAAATAACACACTACGGACGGAACAAGGAGGACGTAGACTAGCAATGGCAAGAAAGGCATTCCTAGTCAAGAAAAGTCTACTTGTATCAAACATAGGTCTTAATCTGAGGAAGAAATATCTGAGAACGTACTTTTGGAGCACAGCTTTGTATGGAAATGAAACATGGACTGTGGGAAAACTTGAAAAAGAATAGAATCGAAATTTTTGAGACGTGGTGCTACAGAAAAATGCTGAAAATTAGGTGCACTGACGAGGTTAGGTTGTGTTTACTTTCTGACGTATACCGCCACTCACGTTAAGATTCGTGACCACTGTGAAACATTGTAGCCCTTGGTCTACGCAACAAGAATTGCATCAAATATATTATCTATAATAAGTACATCTACTATTGCAGATAATACTTCTGTTAAGTTAATAAGAGAGACTAGGAATCTTTTATGAAACAAAATAATGGAAAGAGGTGAACATGATCCTGCAACCTTTCTCATTACAGGAGATTAGTGTTTAACGTCCCGTCGACAACGAGGTCATTAGAGACGGAGCACAAGCTCGGATTAGAGAAGGATGGGGAAGGAAATCGGCCGTGGCCTTTCGAAGGAACCATCCCGGCATTTGCCGGAAGTGATCTAGGGAAATCACGGAAAACCTAAATCAGGATGGCCGGACGCGGGATTGAACCGTCGTCCTCCCGAATGCGAGTCCAGTGTGCTAACCACTGCGCCACCTCGCTCGGTTTTCTCATTACAGCTGACGGAGCTACGGCCTCAACAGATCAGCTGGACCTCCATATATGGTCTACACTAAGTTTAAAAATGTATCTAGAAAAGTCATTATTTCATATTTAACTGTCACAAATTATACCAAAATGACGTGCTTTCGATAGATCATCATTGTACTGGAGCAATGAAACGGTATAGTTTCGTAAACATGAGTTATAGCCCTAAAAACCAAATGTGATCCCATACCTAAAATGACACGTTTTCGAGAGATGCTTGATTTTCTGATGCATTGGAACTGCATATATTCGCACCGCGTACTCTTTACTAAAAGAAAATATTTAAAAAATTGATAAAACACCAAATACGAACTCCACAGATTATGGCAACCCCTAAGTTCTGCTTGCAACGCAAAAACGATGTCGCAGCTAATTGGCCGCGTTCTTCTCCACGAGACAAGAATCTGACATGCCAGAGGCTTCATTTCACCAGTCACATTGTAGTGGAGCGTGGAATTCCATCGGGGCCCATAAGAAGTACGGTCCTCGCAAAGAACTAGTGGCGTCACACTAGTCGTCCGCCACACTTCGCGAACACTAGACTCTGTGCAGGACCCACTGGAGATCAATATGTAATTGAAAAGGTCTTAAATTTGTCGTGTACTATCGAGAGCTTTCAAGCATTTAAACGCGCAGTCAGTAATTATTAAACTCGTCTGAAATATACGGCTGCTGGCACTCATAAGACGTGCAGTGTCACGTGGTAGACGTACGCGCCACGGCCAGTCTTCCTCTTGGGTCTCGAATTCCGCTTTGCGACGTCACCAGCCCCTTGTCCACCTGCTTTTTCACCTCCCATGACAGGACGGCTTAAGGAATCCTCTGCGAAATCATGTACTGCTTAACAAGTAATTAACTCGTACTTACTTGATATTCATTAGGTAGTCGTGAAGGGCTCTTAGAGGCAACCGTCTCACTGCTATATGATCAGTTTCGCTTGGCGCCAGTTCTGACATATGTGCAGTTTCTCACGCGCCTGCGCAATCGGGCTTCGTTGTCGCGTCGGCATAGGCGCCCAAGCCACAGATCGATCCTGCCGGATTGGTGTCGTTTGTCGCTGCAACCCTGTCTGAGTCGCTGTGTCTCAGGCCGCGCAAGCTTCGCTCAGCCCAGTCAAGTCGTCAGCCACGGATCTACGATATTTCCGGAACCGGGGCACAAATACACTCCTGGAAATGGAAAAAAGAACACATTGACACCGGTGTGTCAGACCCACCATACTTGCTCCGGACACTGCGAGAGGGCTGTACAAGCAATGATCACACGCACGGCACAGCGGACACACCAGGAACCGCGGTGTTGGCCGTCGAATGGCACTAGCTGCGCAGCATTTGCGCACCGCCACCGTCAGTGTCAGCCAGTTTGCCGTGGCATACGGAGCTCCATCGCAGTCTTTAACACTGGTAGCATGCCGCGACAGCGTGGACGTGAACCGTATGTGCAGTTGACGGACTTTGAGCGAGGTCGTATAGTGGGCATGGGGGAGGCCGGGTGGACGTACCGCCGAATTGCTCAACACGTGGGGCGTGAGGTCTCCACAGTACATCGATGTTGTCGCCAGTGGTCGGCAGAAGGTGCATGTGCCCGTCGACCTGGGACCGGACCGCAGCGACGCACGGATGCACGCCAAGACCGTAGGATCCTACGCAGTGCCGTAGGGGACCGCACCGCCACTTCCCAGCAAATTAGGGACACTGTTGCTCCTGGGGTATCGGCGAGGACCATTCGCAACCGTCTCCATGAAGCTGGGCTACGGTCCCGCACACCGTTAGGCCGTCTTCCGCTCACGCCCCAACATCGTGCAGCCCGCCTCCAGTGGTGTCGCGACAGGCGTGAATGGAGGGACGAATGGAGACGTGTCGTCTTCAGCGATGAGAGTCGCTTCTGCCTTGGTGCCAATGATGGTCGTATGCGTGTTTGGCGCCGTGCAGGTGAGCGCCACAATCAGGACTGCATACGACCGAGGCACACAGGGCCAACACCCGGCATCATGGTGTGGGGAGCGATCTCCTACACTGGCCGTACACCACTGGTGATCGTCGAGGGGACACTGAATAGTGCACGGTACATCCAAACCGTCATCGAACCCATCGTTCTACCATTCCTAGACCGGCAAGGGAACTTGCTGTTCCAACAGGACAATGCACGTCCGCATGTATCCCGTGCCACCCAACGTGCTCTAGAAAGTGTAAGTCAACTACCCTGGCCAGCAAGATCTCCGGATCTGTCCCCCATTGAGCATGTTTGGGACTGGATGAAGCGTCGTCTCACGCAGTCTGCACGTCCAGCACGAACGCTGGTCCAACTGAGGCGCCAGGTGGAAATGGCATGGCAAGCCGTTCCACAGGACTACATCCAGCATCTCTACGATCGTCTCGATGGGAGAATAGCAGCCTGCATTGCTGCGAAAGGTGGATATACACTGTACTAGTGCCGACATTGTGCATGCTCTGTTGCCTGTGTCTATGTGCCTGTGATTCTGTCAGTGTGATCATGTGATGTATCTGACCCCAGGAATGTGTCAATAAAGTTTCCCCTTCCTGGGACAATGAATTCACGGTGTTCTTATTTCAATTTCCAGGAGTGTACTTCACCCCCCCCCCCCCTCCCGCTCGAGCGTTTAAAATTTTAAAAAATTCAACTTTTCCAAAATATTTTCATCTTTTTGCGCACATCTTTATGAAGAGTTTGATGCATAAAACATATATGTAAGACATGTTATTATACGTCTTAAGTGTGCCGAAGTACAGTGCCACGCCTCTGCACACAGCATTCTTCTATTGCACGTCACTGTATATTGCTTTGTGCAATTCAAATGAGTGTATTTTGTAACGGAAGCCGTCAAACCTATATTCGGGACAGTGGAAATTAAAATGTTCTGTGGGGGTCTCCTACTCCCAGTCGGCCGGTTTGACATCCTAACGCTTTAAAAGAGGCTCACAATTAATAGTGGACAGAATTATTTGCAAGAATAAGAGCTCTTCAGAAAATTAGCACTCTTTATTATCTATTATGGAATGTCCGCCCCTAGTAGCTGAGTGGTCAGTGCGACGGCATGTCATACCTAACGGCACGGGTTCGATTCCCGGCTCGGTCGGAGATTGTCTCCGCTCAGGGACTGGGTGTTGTGTTGTTCTTATCATCATGAGGGACTGGGTGTTGTGTTGTTCTTATCATCATCATTTCATCCCCATCGACACGCAAGTCGCCCAAGTGACGTCAACTCGAAAGACTTGCACCAGGCGAACGGTCTACCCGACGGGACGCCCTAGCCACACGGCATTTCCAATATACGTAATAACTTTGTCTTTCATGTGACATAATATTAAATGTGGGGAAACATAAAAGCAGTAAAACAAGAGATATGCAAACAGCACCCATTTCTTGAATCCTTAGATCCCAGTATTTTTTCTCTCTAATCTCGCTACAGCTTTACACGGCGTGATTTCCTTTCTGCGAAAAAATCTTTTATCTCATCAAAGTTTGTCAAACGTTTTAGTAATACTGAAAAAGCTGATAGTAGGAGTAGAACCCAAGACTGGTGTGGTTTCTCGATTTGATAACGCCTATTTTGTCACTGTGTGCTAGATAAAACGAAATAGTCCTTCCTCATATTGCAGCAACTGTAACACACGCCAAACAAACGAGACTGTTTTGGCACAAATGGTCATTTATATTTACCTCATTTACATAAATAACACAATAGAATTTAATTCACTAAGTAGCAATATGAAATGCCTACTAGGCCTATTACAACCAAAAAGTTTTATATTAGGAAATAGTGTCACATTTCACTCATATGCTTCAGTTTCTCAGGTATGAGATCGAAATGTAGTAGTAGTACGAAATCTTTATATGTATATAATTCTACTGTACGTTTGTATGTCACTGAACTCCTCCTAAACGGCTGGACCGATTAGTATTAATTTTTTTTGTGTGCATTTGGGTGGCGCCCTGGATGGTTTAGATTCCAGAATCAGCCTGCCAGATGGCGCTGCAGTCGGTATCCAGGTTATTTATCTATACTGCAACTAAACGGCTGGTTCGATTTGAATGAATTTTTGTGTATCCATACAAGTGGGGACCTGGAAAATTGACATTCTTAAATCAGCACGGTACGTGCTGTTGCATTTTTGTGTGCAATATTGAGCGTATTATATTCAGATATAAGTTATGTGCATAGGATTTCTTTTATTTTTCGACATTTTAATTTGAGTGCATTATATTATGTGTGTTTCGTTATATTGACATTTTAATTTTTTTGCACGGTGCTTTTTGATACTTCAGGTGTCGTATTTCAGTAAATATTAAGTGTATTATATTCATATATAAGTTACGAACATAATGCCACGTCTTCGTGGACGAGGAGGAAATCTTGGTCGACGGACTCGGAATTCACAATTAGTCCAGAACCGTCGGTTAAATAGATCGGCAGATCAATAGACAGAAAATGAAAATTTAAGAAACCAGGCTGCAATCAAACGTGCTAATGAAAGTCAAGAGCAACGCAACGAACGCCTTCGAGCTAATGCATTGAGAAAAAGACTAGCCCGTCAACGAGTCACCGACACTTTCAGAACATGTGAACAACAGCGTTTGCAAGTGTATCGCGCACTGACACGTGCATCACTTCTTCGCCTTGCGTTTGAATATGAGTCGGACATCGACATTCACAAATTGTAATCGGTGCTATGAACAAACAATGCCAACAGTGTCATGCACTCAAATACAAACATGGATCGTCCGGTTTCTGCTGCGTGTCTGGAAAAGTTGTGTTGCCATCGTTGAATTCACCGCCAGAACCACTGAAAACACTATTAGCTGGAGCTTGTAACACCTCCGTTGCGTCCCGACCCGATCTGATCGAATAGCAGCCCAATATTTATTGTTAATATGACCGTGCACCTAATGGGGCTGGTAATCGGAATTGACTGCTACGGAAGTTGTTACTTTCCAGTTCGTCCTGTTCAATACTGTGATAATGAAATGTCTGGTAATAAGATAAACACCAACACAGTTTCACTAATTACGAACCTATATTCGTCTCAAAAACACAAAAAAGGAGACAGCCACTGCCTTCGTCCTACATATATAATTACGGCTAATCTCAGCACAGGCTTCTTTATTTTCCATTATCGTCACACGCTAATCCATCACTGCATCCAACACTGCAATCCAACACTGCAATCCAAGGAGATGCCGACGCGGTAGACGCGAAACCAAATATCGGCCCTAGAAATGTCACTGATCACTTTGGTAATAATACTTCTTCACCTTACCGGTATTATTCTAGTACAAGGGGTTTAACCACGGCGATGGTGACTCCCTTCTCCGTTAAAAGCCTTGTATTTCAACAAACACCTCCACACACCTCTACCCGCAACATGGCACTCGCTCAACTCCACACTCGCTCTCGCAACACGACACAATCGATTGTTCGCCCTATCGACCTGTGCCGAGTGCAAATTTATAGCAAGGGCCTACGGACCCCTTACAAGCTACATCTCAATCTAAATTGTTTTTACGTAAAATTCGCAAATTCAATTCGTGGTTTCAAGTGACATCATTTGGAGCTACAAAAATCGTTCAGAATGAGGATGGTCGCAATTTTCAATCAACGTCTAAGATTCAGGGCCAAGTGTATCATCAAATTGGTTCTTTTATGCCGATGCCTGACACCGATTCAAAATTTCTGCAGATCTACTTCATGGGTGATGAGGAGCAGCAAATAAACGCACGCTGACAGTGCAACCATATACAGCAGATGGAGGAGCGAGAAATTGTGGATATTTTAGAACCGTTTTTACAGAATGACAACCAGTTGGTCCAGTTGTGCGATACCGTTTCAAAGAGACTGCAAAACGACAACTATACGATCATCATCAAAGCAGACAAACTACCATCTGGGCAGAACGCGGGCCGATATACTGCACTGACCATTAATGAAGTTGCAGTTGTTAGGGTTGGCGACGCATTTCAACGTCGAGATATACGAATCCAACGCAGAGGTAACACAGTGCATACGATTGAAGACAGTCATCGCTCTTACGAAGCTTTGCAATATCCATTGATATTTTGGGAAGGAGAAGATGGATATCATTTAAATATCAAACAAAGAAATCCAGCAACAGGTACAATCTACACATGTCATTACCCAATATTTTATTTTTATGCACAATTAATTTCTTTTTGTCTTAATTATATTTTTACTTTCCAGGTGCAGAAACCAGCAAGAAAGTCAGTGCGATGAACTTCTACGCATATCGGTTGATGATTCGTGCCAATGAATACAATAATATTCTCCGATGCCGCCAGCTGTTTCATCAATATAATATAGTTAAAATGTATGCGAAAATAAAAAGCGAGCGATTACGATCATCAGGTATAATCAAGTGAAACTTCGAGCTGAGGAATACATTCATTTGTGTGATGCTATTGTTGGTAACGTAGATGGAATAACTAATATCAACGACATCGGTACTTCATATATTCTTCCATCATCATATATTGGTAGCCCACATCATATGCAAGACTTTTGTGCGCGCGTACGGACGACCAGATTTGTTCATTACATTTACGTGTAATCCGAAATGGGATGAAATTAAATTTGTGTTATTGCCATGTCAAACTGCAATAGATCGGCACTATATCACTGCACGCGTCTACAGACAAAAGTTAAAATCGTTGATGAACTTGATTATACATTCCTCTGTATTTGGCAAAACACGTTGCTGGCTGGATTCTGTTGAATGACAAAAACGAGGTTTGCCACACTCGCATATTTTGATTTTTGGTTGGTCGACAAAATACAGCCTGAAGGCACTGATAAAATTATCTCAGCAGAAATTACGGATCGGAATATCGATCAAGAATTGTGTGAGATTGTTACCGATAACATGATCCATGGTCATGCGGTGCTATAAACATGACGGCGCTGTGCATGGACAATGGAAAACGTACGAAACATTTTCCAAAAAATTGTATAAATGGTAAATCACTAATATCGATGGTTATCCATTGTATCGTCGTATTTATACTGACCATGGTGGTCAATCACTTCAATTACGCATGTCAAACGGTACAAAAGGTGACATTGACAATTACCGGGTGGTTCCGTATTCACCATTGCTGTGTAAAATCTACAAAGCGCACATAAACATTGAGCTCTGCAGTTCTGTGGAGTCTTTAAAACATATATGCAAATATGTCCATAAGGCCAGTGATATGGATGTATTTGCTGTTCACAATGTTAACGAAAACGATGAAATAACACGGTATCAAATGGGCCGATACATCAGCAGCAATGAAGCAGTTTTGCATGTTTTGAGTTTTCCGATACACGAAAGAGACCCCGCTGTTATACATTTGGCCGTGCACCTCGAAAATGGACAGCGTGTTTATTTCACGGAAGATACTGCTCTACAACGTGCACCAATTGCCGCAAAAACCACATTGAGTTTTTCGAACTATGCAACCGACCAGGTATTCCTGGTCAATCCGCAAAGGCATTAATGTTTACTGATGTGCCACAATATTTCACACGGGATAAACAGTCAAAAAAGTGGGAACCACGAAAGCGAGGTGTTCCGGTTGAAGGATACAACGGCATATTTATGGGAAATACATTAGACCGATTATACACAGGCCATCCAAAGCAACGCGAATGTTTCTTCTTGCGTTCATTGTTAGTTAATGTTCTTGGACCGACGTCCTTCCAATACTTGCGAACAGTCAATGGCATTTTGTACGACACATATCATGATGCGTGTCGCGAATTACATTTGCTGGAAGATGACAACCATTGGGATATTACACTTGCAGATGCAGCATTATGTTCCTCTCCTCATCAAATTCGCCAATTATTCGCCATATTATTGACGACATGTTTTCCATCTCAAGCTTCTGTCCTCTGGGACAAATATAAAGATTCCATGAGCGACGACATTCTGCATCGCATTCGGAACTCTGATCAAGATCCCAATATCGATTTTTCGCCGGAAATATATAACGAGGCGCTAATAAAGATTGAAGATATTTGCATCCTGATTTCGAATATGCAACTCATTTATTTTGGTATGCCCTCATCTAACCGCCCAGCAACAGACATTATTAACAGCGAGATTCAGCGCGAACAACAGTTCAATACGGTCTCTTTAACTACTTTCGTTGAAAATAATAAGCAACTACTCACGGATGAACAAAAGAATGTATACGATCGAATTAATTTTTCAATTGCAGCAGAACAAGGTGGATCTTTTTTTGGACGCACTAGGCGCCACTGGAAAAACGTTTCTCATCTCACTAATACTTGCGCGCATTCGATCACAAAATCATATTGCGCTATCAATTGCTTCATCAGGTATTGCTGCCACTTTGCTTGATGGCGGACGGACTGCACATTCTGCACTCAAGTTGCCATTGAACATTCACACAAATCCAGATGTAGTTTGCAACATAAAAAAGCATTCCGGTATGGCTAAAGTTTTGCAAAAATGCAAAATTATTATCTGAGATTACCGCACTATGGCCCATAAGCATTCACTTGAAGCTCTCGATCGAATGATGAAAGGTCTAAATAATAACACCAGGCTTTTCGGTGGTGTCTTATTGCTGCTGTTCGGTGATTTTAGACAGACATTGCTGGTCATTCCACTCGCTACACATGCGGATGAAATTAACGCACGTATAAAACAATCGTATCAATGGCGAAATGCCAGTACATTACGTCTTAACACAAATATACGTGTTCAACTGCAAAACGATCCACTGGCACCATCATTCTCCAAGCAATTGCTCAACATTGGAAATGGAACAATACCATTGCATGGAGACACACAATGAATCAAATTGCGAGACAATTTCTGCAACATGGTAAATACGAAAGATGCTTTGATTGAAAGTATGTTTCCAGATTTACAAGCTAATTATATTAATCATGCATGGCTACGTGAACGAGCTATTTTAGCCGCAAAAAATATCGGTGTTGACGCTATTAACTTTAAAATACAACAGTCGTTGCCCGACAATGAGATATTGTTCAAACTGATCGACACTGTTACCGATCCTGACGAAGCAGTCAACTATCCTGGTGAATTTTTGAATTCGCTGGCTATACCAGGAATGCCACCAAATAACTTGCGATTAAAAATTGGCTCACCTATCATTTTGCCTCGGAATTTAAATGCACCTAAGCTATGCAATGGTACAAGATCAGTCATTATGGACAATGTTCTTGAAGCTACAATTTTGAACGGCAAATTTGAGGGTGAAGTTGTTCTGCTGCCACGAATCCCAATGGTCCCTTCAGACTCACCCTTTCCATTCACACTTCAGCTATTTTCAATTCGCTTGGCATTTGTCATCACTATTAATAAGCACAAGTTCAAACAATGCCGATTTGTGGGTTGAATCTAGAAAATCCGGTCTTTTCACATGGCCAGTTATATGTGGCGTGTTCTCGCATTGGAAAGCCGCCAAGTTTATTCATTTATACTCCTCGGGAATTGACTAAAATATTGTACATCAACTCGCATTTTGATAAAATTAAACAAACATTATTTATTATAACAAATTGTTTTTAGAAAAATTGATGTTATTTAAAAATAAAGAATAATGAAATTATTATATTATTTGACTTTCATTTCATACTTTGTTTAATATCTTAGTCGCTTGAAATACCATGCAGGGCTACGTCTGTCGGGTCCGCTAGTGTTCGTATAAATTTGGAACCATCATATTTTTCCTTATCTTTTGTGTGATGTTACCTTTTCTTCTCCTTCGTCGTTCTAACAAACAATTTTGTCTTCACTAATTCTGTAACTATTCCTGCCATTGTCAAAACTTATTCTCCAGTTAAGTTCACTGACCCTCCCAGAATCACCAGTTTAGTTATCTCGTATTTATTCTCCAGTTAGCCGTTATTAAATGTTCGTACAACACGTTTTCGCGCTATTGCAAGAATAGAATTTAACTGGCCCCTAAACAGGGCTGTACAACTGGCTCTTAGTAGTGTAGCGATCTGGCAAAAAGTTTCTGTCAAAATTTCATTTCCTTGGAAACAGTGAGGATATCAATATGCAATCTTTCTTACCTGCTATTCCTGTCAGTCGTTTATTTCTACTCTGATAGTCTGAATCTATGGATCATTCGCACACCCAGGGCCGACTGCACCAACGCCGATTAAAAGTTAACGTGGTCCAGTCAGCATTTAACCCTGATTAACTCGATATTCGGCTGCACCAACCTCGATCAAAGTTAATCGAGGGATTTGATCGCGATTAAAGTTAACCGAACGCGAAGGCTCGATTATCTTGAATTGATCGCGGTTAACGTATTGTAAACACGTAACAAGACAGCGCGTTTTGACGTTTCAGATGCCATAGAAGACGAAGAAATGCTATATATTAAACATACAAATCGTCGCAACCAAGATGGTGTACCTGTGGAAAGGGGAAATCCTTTCGAAGATTATGGTGACCGGAAATTTGAAGAGAGGTTTCGTCTTTCAAAAGAAACGATATGGTGGTTATTGGATAAAATCCACGATAGGTTACAATTTCCCATTTACCGAAATAATCCAGTCTCGCCCATGAACAAACTTCTGATGACATTAAGGGCATACGCAACTGGAGAATTTAATATAATAATTGGTGACAGTGCTAATGTACATTCTACAACAGCACAAAGAATTATAAGTGAAGTGTCGGGAATCATAGCAACAGAGTCTCGTCAATACATAAAGTTTCCTTCTTGAGTGAAAGTACGCTCTGTGATGGATGTTTCCAACAGAATGGCTGGATTTCCTGGAGTCATTGGTACAGTGGATTGCACTCACATAAGGATTCAGTCACCTGGGGGAACAGAATGCAGAACTTTTCCGCAATAGGAAATCATATTTCTCCTTTAATTGTCAAACAATTAGCGACCGCAATTTAATAGTACGGGACATTGTGGCTCGGTGGCATGGCTCTGTGCACGATAGTACAATATTTCGTAATTGCGCTCGAAGAGCACAGTTTGAAAATGTTGAAATACCAGTAGGTCACTTATTAGGAGATACTGGCTATGCATGCAGACCTTACTTATTGACACCACTTTCAAATCCACAGAGTGCGGCAGTGCACCGATATAATAGGTCTCACATTACAACAAGGAACACTGTACAGAGACAATATGGTATGAGAACGAGGAGATTCCCCATTTTATCTATGGGAATGAAGTGTAATACACAAAAGACAATGGCAATTATAGCGAGTAGGGCTGTCTTGCATAATATTGCATGGAGCACGAGCAAAGAAGAGTCACCAGGAGATACAGAAATTACGCGGCTGCTGAGGCTGTAACGAAGCGAGAGAGGCACCGATATCGACGATAATGAGCCAATGCCTCCTGGTCAACAAATGTATCATGATGACACATTACCAGGACGAGCAATTCGTCGCACTATAATTGATGAACATTTTCACTAAGGTAAACTGTTACTTAATACTTGTAAAATATGTAACTATTTTTATTTGAAATTATTACAGCGCACAAATAAGAAAATGGTTTTTAATCATTTACATTACATTCGGTAGAATTCTTCCACTTCCAATATTTTAATTTTTCTTTTAGTGCCAAAATTTTGAGATTCTTTATTCTCATTTCTTTCATATGTTCTCCCTTCATCATTTCCAGCTGCTGCTGGAGTACTTCCACACCGTCCAGTGCAGAGGAGGAAGTTGGTTTAGGTGTCGGTGGCATCCTTTTCCGATTACATGTTTCTTGTGTTCCTGCACTTGAAGGTTTGGAGAAGGCTTGTTGAACATTCTCCATAACAACCTGTGCTGGGATGAGGCTTTCGCCAGCTTCAGCAGCAATTACAGTTCCTTTATTGTTTGTGGTACTGCTGGCATCTCCAACCGCTGCATCATCAACTACATCTACATTTAGATCTATTATTACACTGTACTGTGCATCCAAACCAAAGGTATTTTCCAGTGGCTTCAATGATGAACAAACTAATCCCAGTAGTTTTGCCTTGTGTGGGCTCTTTTTTAGGTATTGGTACTGCCTTCCCTCCTCCTGTTTTACAGACCTGAACCTTCTCTTCAGCCATATCCTTCCGCAACCTCCTCTTCAAATTCTCGTAACATTTTTAAGCCCTTCAGGCCTTCTTTTTGTTACACCTGAAATGGATATATTTTGCAGTAGCTGATATAATTTTTTTTGTGTGTATCTTGAATTGTTATTCAATATTAATCTAAGCACCATGAAAAATAGTGTTTTAATTTGCATTAGTAAAGCACTCCGTCTTCAGGCCACAAGTGGCCCATCGGGACCATCCGACCGCCGTGTCATGTTCAGGATGCGGATAGGAGGGGCGTGGGGTCACCACACCGCTCTCCCAGTCGTTATGATGGTATTCTTGACCGAGGCCGCTACTATTCGGTCAAGTAGCTCCTCAATTGGCATCACAAGGCTGAGTGCACCCCGAAAAATGGCAACAGAACATGGCAGCCTGGATGGTCACCCATCCAAGTGCCGACCACGCCCGACAGCGCTTAACTTCGGTGATGTCACGGGAACCGGTGTATCCACTGCGGCAAGGCTGTTGCCAATTTACATTAGTAACAGATATTTTTTGATTTTTGATTCAAATAAAATTTAATCTTACCTGGAGTTGAATTAAATTATGTTACTATAATTTCACATGCATCCAGGCTTTCCCTAACTGTAGAACCATCCGTTACGCTCTAATATACTTGAATTGGAGGCAACCAACTACAAAAGTTTGTGTGCTTCGCATTTTTCTTGTTCTCCATAGTGCAGTAACGACGCTCACGTTACGCCAACAATATGAAAGCGCGCGTAAGTACCACAGACCAAGGTGGGTACAACATCCTTGCCACAGGCAGACAGTGAATACCTTTGCATGTATATGGGCGCTTTCCTTTGTAACACGCAGAGTTAATCGCGGTCAAACTCCTGATTAGCTAACCGCGTTTTGGTAATCGGCGTTTAACGTTGGTGCAGCACAGAGACAACTTAATCGCGATTAAATTTTAACCGTGATCACGGGACCCTCGGTTATCTTGCTTTTTAACCGGCGTTGGTGCAGTTAGCCACCAGTCAACTACATAAACAAACAGCGATTGGCATTCACGCGTTGGGATTTATCCGGCGTGATTTCCCTAAAACGCTTTAGGCAAATGTCAGGATGATTCTTTTGAAAGGACACGGCCGACTTCCTTCCCCATCGTTCCCTAATCCGACTGGACCAATGACCCCGCTGTTTGATACCCCCCCCCCCCCCCCTCCAAAATCAACCAACCAACCATTTATTGGACTCAACTCGTATAGCCCCATCCCCTTTTGTCTGCGAGAAGTTTTTTTATTTCTAGATGCGACGGGGATTCCCTGGCACAGACATCACGTACACTATGAACGTATTCAGAAAACAACTTAAAATTCGTTCAGAAATCTATTTAGAATGTGTTCAAAAATACTCTAAAACTAGCGGGGATGCTAAGCGCTTTGTGAAACAAGGTTTGTTTCTTCAAGAATATGAATTTGACCCCCGTGAAATTGCCGTCCGGGGCAGATACCTCGGTCCCCCCACACCCCATCCTAGATCCGGGCCTGCGTCCAGTACAGCACATGAAACCACATACATTGCTCGGGGCTGTGATCTCTTCTTCTTCGATCAGAACCTGACAGTTCTAAAATTCAAACACAATTCAAATACCGCGAAGGACACTTACAAGGGACACCTTTGACCTCGAACGCTCGTAACTGCATGAAACTCTGCTTAGACTAACACTCGATCAGAAAAACAACAGTGATTTGTGTCATTTCCATGCTAAAATCAGCGCTTGTCCGCTAGCACCATCAGCTGGTGGCATGTTGTAGCTGCTAGAGTTCCGTGAATGGTACAGCTGCAGTAACAATATGTCTCGAGTGTTCGCATACGGATTGCTGTGTAAACTGTGTGAGGCGATATTGTTGTTATTGTTGTCTTCAGTCCTGAGACTGGTTTGATGCAGCTCTCCATGCTACTCTATCCTGTGCAAGCTTCTTCATCTCCCAGTACCTACTGCAGCCTACATCCTTCTGAATCTCTTTAGTGTATTCATCTCTTGGTCTCCCTCTACGATTTTTACCCTCCACGCTGCCCTCCTGTACTAAATTGGTGATCCCTTGATGCCTCAGAACTTGTCCTACCAACCGATCCCTTCTTCTAGTCAAGTTGTGCCACAGACTTCTCTTCTCCCCAATCCTATTCAATACCTCATCATTAGTTATATGATCTACCCATCTAATCTTCAGCAGTCTTCTGTAGCACCACATTTCGAAAGTTTCTATTCTCTTCTTGTTGAAACTCGTTATCGTCCATGTTTCACTTCCATACATGGCTACGCTCCATACAAATACTTTCAGAAACGACTTCCTGACACTTAAATCTACACTCGATGTTACCAAATTTCTCTTCTTCACAAACGCTTTCCTTGCCATTGCCAGTCTACATTTTATATTCTCTCTACTTCGACCATCATCAGGTATTTTGCTCCCCAAATAGCAAAACTCCTTTACTACTTTAAGTGTCTCATTTCCTAATCTAATTCCCTCAGCAACACACGACCTAATTCGACTACATTCCATTATACTCGTTTTGCTTTTGTTAATGTTCTTCTTATATCCGTCTTTCAAGACACTATCCATTACGTTCAACTGCTCTTCAAAGTCCTTTGCTGTCTGACAGAATTACAATGTCATCGGCGAACCTTAAAGTTTTTATTTCTTCTCCATGGATTTTAATACCTACTCCGAATTTTTCTTTTGTTTCCTTTACTGCTTGCTCAATATACAGATTGAATAACATCGGGGAGAGGCTAGAACCCTGTCTCACTCCCTTCCCAACCACTGCTTCCCTTTCATGTCCCTCGACTCTTATAACTGGCATCTGGTCTCTGTACAAATTGTAAATTACCTTTCGCTCCCTGTATTTTACCCCTGCCACCTTCAGAATTTGAAAGAGAGTATTCCAGTCAACATTATCAAAAGCTTTCTCTAAGTCTACAAACGCTAGAAACGTGGGTTTGCCTTTCCTTAATATAGCTTCTAAGATAAGTCGTAGGGTCAATATTGCTTCACGTGTTCCAATATTTCTACGGAATCCAAACTGACCTTCCCCGAGGTCGGCTTCTACCAGTTTTTCCATTCGTCTGTAAAGAATTCGCGTTAGTATTTTGCATCCGTGACTTATTAAACTGATTGTTTGGTAATTTTCACATCTGTCAGCACCTGCTTTCTTTGGGATTGGAATTATTACATTCTTCTTGAAGTCTTAGGGTATTTCGCCTGTCTAATACATCTTGCTCACAAGATGGTAGAGTTTTGTCAGGAATGGCTCTCCCAAGGCCGTCAGTAGTTCTAATGGAATGTTGTCTACTCCCGGGGCCTTGTTTCGACTCATGTCTTTCAATGCTCTGTCAAACTCTTCACGCAGTATCGTATCTCCCATTTCATCTTCATCTATATCTACATCCTCTTCCATTTCCATAATATTGTCCTCAAGTATGTCGCCCTTGTATAGACCCTCTATATCCTCCTTCCACCTTTCTGCTTTCCCTTCTTTGCTTAGAAGTGGGTTCTATTTAAGCTCTTGATATTCATACAAGTGGTTCTCTTTTCTCCAAAAGTCTCTTTAATTTTCCTGTAGGCAGTATCCATTTTACCCCTAGTGAAATAAACCTCTACATCCTTACATTTGTCCTCTAGCCATACCTGCTTAGCCATTTTGCACTTCCTGTCGATCTCATTTTTGAGACATTTTTATTCCTTTTTGCCTGCTTCATTTACTGCATTTTTATATTTTCTTCTTTCATCAATTAAATTCAATATTTCTTGTGTTACCCAAGGATTTCTAGCCCTGGTCTCTTTACCTACTTGATCCTCTGCTGCCTTCACTACTTCATCCCTCAAAGCTACCCATTCTTCTTCTACCGTATTTCTTTCCCCCATTCCTGTCAATTGTTCCCTTATGCTCTCCCTGAAACTCTGTACAACCTCTGGTTTAGCCAGTTTATCCAGGTTCCATCTCCTTAAATTCCCACCTTTTTGCAGTTTCTTCAGTTTTAATCTACAGTTCATAATCAATAGATTGTGGTCAGAGTCCACATCTACCCCTGGAAATGTCTTACAATTTAAAACCTGGTTCCTAAATCTCTGTCTTACCATTATATAGTCTATCTGAAACCTGTCAGTATCTCCAGGCTTCTTCCATGTATACATCCTTCTTTTATGATTCGTGAACCAAGTGTTAGCTATGATTAAGTTGAGCTCTGTGCAGAATTCTACCAGACGGCTTCCTCTTTCATTTCTTAGCCCCAATCCATATTCACCTACTATGTTTCCTTCTCTCCCTTTTCCTACTACCGAATTCCAGTCAACCATGACTATTAAATTTTAGTCTCCCTGCACTATCTGAATAATTTCATTTATTTCATCATACATTTCTTCAATTTCTTCATCATCTGCAGAGCTAGTTGGTATATAAACTTGTACTACTGTAGTAGGTGTGGGCTTCGTGTCTATCTTGGCCACAATAGTTCGTTCACTATGCTGTTTGTAGTAGCTTACCCGCACTTCTATTTTGTTATTTATTATTAAACCGACTCTTGCATTACCCCTATTTGATTCTGTATTTATAACCCTGTATTCGCCTGACCAAAAGTCTTGTTCCTCCAGCCAGCGAACTTCACTAATTCCTACTATATCTAACTTTAACCTATCCATTTCCCTTTTTAAATTTTCTAACCTACCTGCCCGATTAAGGGATCTGACATTCCACGCTCCGATCCGTAGAACGCCAGTTTTCTTCCTCCTGATAACGACGTCCTCCTGAGTAGTCCCCGCCCGGAGATCCGAATGGGGGACTACTTTACCTCCGGAATATTTTACCCAAGAGGACGCCATCATCATTTATTCATACAGTAAAGCTGCATGCCCTCGGGAACAATTAAGGCTGTAGTTTCCCCTTGCTTTCAGCCGTTCGCAGTACCAGCACAGCAAGGCCGTTTTGGTTAGTGTTACAAGGCCAGATCAGTCAATCAACCAGACTGTTGCCCCTGCAACTACTGAAAAGGCTGCTGCTCCTCTTCAGGAACCACACGTTTGTCTGGCCTCTGAACACATACCCCTCCGTTGTGGTTGCACCTATGGTACGGCTATCTGTATCGCTGAGGCACGCAAGCAACCCCACCAACGGCAAGGTCCATGGTTCTTGGAGGGGGGAAGCGATATTATGAAGAGAATTAATCCAACGAATGTGCTACAAATGTTAGGGACAAAGTTGTGACTTATTGAATATGGAAATGAAATCAGATTAGACTACAAAGAGTTCGCGGATATATAACACAATAATTCAGAAATATAATGGGGATCACACAGAAATAGATCACACAGAAATACAAGAACGTTACTCTGGATAGATATACTTATTTTGAAGGACAGGAAGAACCTAAAGGTGAATGGGGCTCTTACCAGTACACAACATACATCTTCAAAGCAAATGCATCAGTTCAGCCAAAGTGAGTTCGAACTATCTACACCCAAACATTCGGGGCCCAGTGTGTTAGAAAATATTGATGACAGCGTACTGGAGAGCATTTATGGAGAGTATTACAATCGTGATTTCATTTCCTATATCAAATTACTGTAATTTAAAAGTAAATCAAATAGCTGATTAATTATAAAATCAAATAGCTGATTAATTCTAAATTATGTTATGGTTTTGGATATGGCAGTTATCCAGCAACCTTATACTAGTTTCGCCATAGGATTAAACAGCCAATCGGTTGCACATAAACGGTAGGTTTGCTTTTCAGCAATGTAATTTTACGATTTAGCAACATTTATTCTGATGAAGAAGCCCCTAGTTGATGTCGAAACCTAGGTCAATGTAGATACTGTTTGAACCGTGATTTATTTTCGAACAATAGTCTTAAGAATTTATTTTATTTACTAGCGACTCATCAAGAACATTAACACATGTAATCACACTATGTAAGCGTGGAAGTAGTTGCCAGGGAGTAACTGATGAACTCATAATCAAATTCCTTTTAACAAATGGGAATTTTATTCACTTTACTAGCGCCTAAAGGCATTTTTTCTAAAAGAAACAGATTTAAAATTATAATCAGAAAGAACCCTCTAAATATCAAGTTACAATTTATTCAGAGACAGAAAGGAACAAGTTTTGACTGTATGAGCTTTCGGGCAGAGAGCCTTACCGCTCCCTTTTGACACGACCGTAGTTACGACCGCTCACAACAGCCTCTGAATGACTACAATGGTGCAAATCTGCAACACACCAGATTACTTTAAACTAAAAGTTTTAACAATTTACACAAGCTCACAAACTATGCACCGCCGTAGGAGGGATGGAAATGATACAAAACACTAAAAATTAAAATATTGTCTTTGCCACCGAAGGTGCAACTTGATTTTAACTTCTAAGAAAAGTCTTACGATGAAAGGGTGGCAACTTTATATACTAAAATGATCATTTAAATAAAAGCCCATGAAATGCAATCTTATAAAAAATTCTACAGGGTTGGCCAAACAAGTTAAGATGCACTACAGTACACAGATACAGCCTCTCAAGATGATAGGCAAGATCAAAACATATTTCAGGTTTTAGGCCGTTACACTCCAAGCAATAAATCCGTTAACACACCAAATCCGACAAACATGACAGAGGCAGCTACTAACGTACGGTAGATTGATGGGGAGATTACCGAACAACCCGAACCGCAGGTTGCTCTAGCCCGCCCCTACTCCACAAAGGAAACACGGACCACCCAGTTCATAAATAACGACCTTCCCGCGGGTGGGCAAACGGAGAAGAATGGTGGGACGACCCCAAAACAAAGCGGCTGGTGACCTTACCAAGAAAACCAGAATAATTTAACAAGTAAATGAAATAACATATCACCAATCACTTAACTTCCAATAAACTGCGATTTCCGGACAGGACCTCTCGCAGCACCCCCAAATCACTCTCCCGAACCGTCCTCTGCCAGCCGCATCAATTGACGCAGTAAGGCGCGCCGATCTCCCGTCTCACGGCGTCGGCGGCCAGACCGATGTCGTGGGTTGACTCCTGTTGCTCTCGTGTCGACCGTGAAGCCACTACCCTTCGCTATACGGCGCGGCCCACTGGACTCACGTGGCGACCTCACATGCGCCGACGCTCAAGGCGGACAAGTCATCTTGTGTCTCAGTGCGGGATCGGGCAACCGATCGATCCAACCGCCAATGACCATTGCCTGAACGACTCGAGCAGACTGGCGGCCTAACGCGCAGACTTAGATGCAGGAACTAAACCCCGACCGGGCGACCACTCGCTGAGTTCCCTTACTGGCGGAGTGAAAAGAATCTCATTTTGCCGGCTTTAAAGGTTGATCCGAACGACAGACATACTAGCACTCCGACCGACAGACTGACACAACTGCCTAACAAATGCGGACGAGAGACATACTAGCAAGCTGGGGACGAGAGACTGACCCCAGACTGACTCCAGACACTCAGACTGACCGACTGGCGAGCTCACAGCAGCCCTTAAATGCACATGAACAGCAACCTTTCCCCCTTTCCCACCAGAGGAAGACACCAAAGCTGCGATTTCCACAGCGGCGCGACCGCCAGAAACGGAGGACGACTGCTTCACACTAAGCGCTGCGGCGCGCTCTTCAAAACAGCAATTTTTACCACGGCTCACTGTTTATGTGCCATCTTTGGCTGTTTAATCCTACGGTGAATCTAAATCATGTGTCTAGCAAAAGGCGAGCTGGATGTCGTTTGAAAAGCAACAGACTGTCGCAATTACAGACTGCAAAAGAGCATTTAATATCGCAGTTTGATAGAGGAAGATAGTATGGATCTACAGTCCACTGTGGGCATCTGCAAATGTCGACACTAGAAACGTTTAAAATCATCGATTTGGACAATCCAAAAGCTGCGATTTCTTTTATCGACAGTCTTAAGGCTGATTATGGCATTTCATCCAGGCGTATTACTATATTTATCACGTGTAAGGAGCTAGATGACGATAACAGTAGACTAGTACGTTAGAAGGCACAACAATTGGTGGAGGAAGTCAACATCATTATGACAGAGCAGGGTATGGAGAAAGGATATGATTGGAACAGTGACCGCAGTCAGTGTCAATATGAAAGGTCATCATCAACACTGTCACACAGAGGAGAGAAAGCTACAGATTGTGCGCTGCAGTCAGTACATAGCTCTATCCACAGCAACACAATTTATGTGACTTTATCAACGATAAGCAGACTAGAAAACAAGTTATACATCTATTTTCAAGAGGTTGGTTCAAATGGCTCTGAGCACTATGGGACTTAACTTCTTAGGTCATCAGTCCCCTAGAGCTTAGAGCTACTTAAACCTAAACCTAAACCCAAGGACATCACACACACCCATGCCCGAGGCAGGATTCGAACCTGCGACCGTAGCAGTCGCGCGGTTCCTCACTGTAGCGCCTAGAACCGCTCGGCCACCCTGGCCGGCTGTTTTCTAGAGGCACAAGGCACTTTAGGACCAAATATTTCAACCAAACTTGAAACAACCTCCCCACGAAACATTCATGTGAAGACAAGTAAAAGTGTAAAAATGACTAAAGAACACATGACACGTTTTCTAGCTTCAGCCCTTGGCGAAAACGTAACAAGTGAAAGAGCTCATCAAATAGCCTTCCAGATGCAAATTTTCCGAACACGAAATTTATGCCGAAGATATTACCACTGAAAACAACACAATATTGTCAACCGCCTGTTGTTTACTTCTTTCGGCAATATAAACACTTTATCAGAAGCAGTGT
This sequence comes from Schistocerca serialis cubense, assembly GCF_023864345.2. Classification (NCBI taxonomy): domain Eukaryota; kingdom Metazoa; phylum Arthropoda; class Insecta; order Orthoptera; family Acrididae; genus Schistocerca; species Schistocerca serialis. The sequence continues at coordinate 326,609,152 of NC_064641.1, read as the reverse complement.
TGACTACAATGTGCCAAACCACAAGTGAAAATACATGATCGTTATTTTATCGTTAAACTTCACTCTGTGGCTGTGATTTGCAATAAAATTTCTGCCGCGAAGTATACGCCTATGCTGCAATATGCATGGCGAAAGGCCTGGTATGACATTAACATACCCATATCATCATCTGAAAGTCCAATTAGTGTAGCTTTTAATATTGGACTGCTTCAATGCAAAAGTGATTTCGAATAAAAACGTGGCTTTAGTGAGAAGTGAACATTGTTCTCTTCTACTCAGTTTTAACCACTTTATCCCGCATCTCCATTATCAGGACTAATAACAACACTGTCAGGTGTGTAGGTTACGTGAGTTTTTGGGCTTACAATTACTTTAAGCAGAAGGTTTTTGTCACTGTCGATTAAAAATACAATGTACATTAACGTCATTGCATTACGTATAATTTCCCTCGTATGGTATTGAAGTCTTATGACTTTGTTTCTCTCTATTGAAATGCCATTTGTGGTAGCATGCCGCGTCTTGCGTGGAAATGGCACAGACCACTGCCTTCTATGATCGAGTGTTATTGTAAGCATGGTTTCATGCGGTTCCGAGCGATCGAGGTCAAAGGGGTCCCTTGTTAACTGTGAAGAAATAAACGCACTCTCAGATTCAGGTACACTGGGGCACTGTCGCCGTTTCACCTCTCGTGATACCGGTTTTGTGTAATGTCAGAGACGTGATCTGGTTGCTCGACCACGAAGTGAACGAAGCACGATCACTGCGCTGTGGCGTTTCATCTCCGATTCGTAACTATACAACAAACGACACTCGCACAAATCCGATTGCGAAGAAATTACTTGCCTCTATTATATTACCTGGTATGCACGTTATATTAAAAGATCGCCTATGTAACAAGTTATTTCTTATACAGATCATGTTCACTGTGAAAGTGACTAATTGGTTTTTGTTTTATGACGATGTTTAGTTATATATGCTGGTGTTTTGCCTGTGTGGTAATGTGAAGTTAAAATCATGATTACGGAAGCAGTTACGGTTGTATGTAGGTTCGTAACTAATCTCGTAATTATTGAAAAGTGATCAGCAATGCAAAAGTTACTCAGAAATGCAACATTAAACTGCTTACTGCAACGCTCGTGGCGAGAGTACCATGTGATCTGTTAAATTTAAGAAAACTGTCCTGCTAGCAATACTACACGCAATTTGACTGCGAGAAAAATATGAAATATAAGTAACTACCAAAAATATCCTATCTGAAAAGTATGTCATGGTTGAAATGTTAATTGTATCACATGTAAATTACAAATGGCCTACCAGTTTGCGCAATGAATAAATGCTGTGCTGCTGCTATCTTCAAACAAATGCAGCTCCTATATGCTAGTTAAGAAATTAAAATTCAAACCACTAGCTACACGATGTACAATGCGTGCTTTAAACTACAGAGACAGCCCCAAAACGTCTGTGCTAATAAATCTCATTACTGCAATGGTTATTGTCAATTAAAGTTCTGTTACTGAGAAACTCGGGAAAGCAAAATTGTGCATGTGAAACTTGAAATAAAGAAACGGATGTTGACTGATGGAAAAACAATAAAGTAACTGTATTAACAAAACTTAACATCACTAATACAAAATATTTTAACACTTGAAATAATAAAAATTCGCTTTATATCAATAGTAGAAAAACCGGAACAAATTCTCTATACTTTCTTACAAACACGTATACTATCAATCTTTGAAGAAAAATCTGTAAATCTCACATTGTAACATTATCATAAAAATCTCCAATTCTAAGTCCCTAACCAAATTAATTACTACGCCTGGATGTCTCGGCAAATGCGCTATTACAGTATCTTCTGAAGTGTTCTAAGTGAATTTACAAAATATATGCACATAAGCGAAAAATAATATAAGAAAATTACTGCCGGCACACAGCATGGCCTAAACAGATCTTACTGCATCACTAGATACAAGTCGGCTCCATCTCTCTCTCGCCAAGACTGCACTTAACTGACAAGCAAAGATTCTACTGACAGTCTCCGAGTAGTACAACCTCTTTGGCAGAGATGTTGCCCGCTATTACTCGGATGCTATGAAGCTTTACTTATTCTGGTGACATCCAAAATAGCAAATTTACAATTTTCTGTATAAAACAAAACCCTCATAAATAGTATGAGAAACTTAAGGACGAAAATAATTTTCGCGCGATGTGTCACTGCCAAGTGACATAGTTCGAGGAAACTTGGACCATGTACAGAAAGAAAGTGCCTAGTACAGAAGGTAGCTGAAAAAAAACGCAATGAGACGCACAGAAATTACATGTTTATTCAAAGACAAAAATTTCACCTAAGTCACCACGTTTTATGATGCTTCCTTGGACATTACAAAAGTACTTGGTTCTTGATGGTGTGTTTAATCACCACCAATGGCAGCGCATGCTCTACATCGCGCTCTTTTACTGGCCACAAGGTTGGTAAGGACTGTTGTGGTAGGGACTTCCATTCCAACACCAGCGCAATTGAAAGTTGCCGGATGGTCGATGGTACATTTGGAGTGCATTAATCCATCTCCGCGATGAATTCCACACGTTCTCGATGGGATTTAAGCCGGAGAACGGACGGACAGGCCACTATATTCGCCGAATATCCTCTTGTTCCCAAAGCTTCCCCGACATCTATAAAAATGAAGTCATTTCCGAATTTACCTCTAAAAAGACGCATACAATAACGGTTACCAGTGAGTACACCGTGATCCACGATCTGAAAGTCAATGCACCCATATAACATTATACTTCCCACACCATAACACCTGGCAACCAAGAACGTTCATATTCGACACCGCTGGACATCCACTCATATGGCGAGAGGCGGGAACATTTAATGCACGTAGGGACATTGTCGGACATAGCTGCTGGAGCACTGGTTATTCTTCGTGTTGTTCTGTTCGTCTTAAGATTTATCGCACCTTAGTAATTTGGGACCGTTGCAACTTATAAGGACGCAAAATTCATCATTTAGTTTGGAACGGGAAACAAACGGACACTTTCCGTAGCCACTAGGCGTCGCAAGAAGGACGTCATGGGCCGCGCCGTTAGAGGCGCCATGTCACGAGCTGCGCTGCCCCTCCCGCCGGAGGTTCGAGTCATCCCTCGGGCATTGGTGTGGTGTGTTGTCCTTAGCGTAAGTTAGTTTAAGTAGTGTTTTAGTCTAGGGACTGACGACTTCAGCAGTTTGGTCCCAGAGGAATTCACACACATTTGAACATTTGAACAAGGACGTCATGAGCGGTATTTGTGTGGGCTGATTCCAGCTGCACACTGCAAAAACTAAATCGCATATATGTGCCGCAACATCACAGAAAATGTGCCTGACGACTCTTAGTATGTGAACGATTTTGTTAAAAAGAGATAAACTGCAAGGAACAATCTTTACCGGTTAAGGTGCAACGAAGCCGGTAACGCATGGTGTCTATGGTACAGGGTATATAGTGATTCATCAAGTCTCTACAATACAGTGCAGTGCACGACACTATGAGACGAAATTCCAGAGCAGATGCGTGTCGTTTAGCGACTCTTGCAACACTCGTAGCTTATAGAAATAACCGTATACTTTTATTTTGTTCTCCTTCCCAGGACTATATAGCTTACAGATAAGGGAAATCTTTTATTTGGGTGACCTTCCCACGATACATTATTTCATCCACAAAAGTTACCTTCTACAGTGCATAAAACTGTGCCGTGGCGCCTCGCGGATTGGCTGCGCGGTTTGAGGCGCCATGTCACGGAATGCACGGCCCCACCCCTCCGGAGGTTCGAGTCCTCCCACGGGTATGGGTGTGTGTGTTGTTCTTAGCATAAGTTCGTTGAGAGTAGTGCGTAAGTCTAGGGACCGATGACCACAGCAGTTTGGTCTCTTAGGAATCCACACACATTTGAAGATTTTTTGCGCCGTGGCGCGGTTGACTTCGCTTCAGTGTAGTTATCTTTGTTCGATACTTCGCGCTAGTTTCGGATCTCTGATTACCAGAGAAACTCTGACGCCGTTAGTCGAAAGGCCGAGCACGGTGGCGCGAGGGGAGATAGCGAGACCAGCGCCTTGGAGTGTGCTTGGCGTGACGGGAGAGTGAAAACTCTTCCCTGCTGAGAGTGAAAGCAGAGCCACAGAGCGACTAGCAGTACGCTGCCGAGCTGTGTGTTGGGCCCTGTGTGGCCTAGCCGTTGTTATGTGCCAATGTTGAGCTTTGCCATGTGGAACGAAGAGCACAGTGTCTCCGTGTCTGCACTCGGCACGGTTTATTTTGGGTTAATTTGAAGAGTGGATCGCAGTTCTCAGCAAATGTAACTGCTGTTTGTTCCATATTAAAGGCAGTGCTACACGTGGAACATGTTATTGCCGATAGTGGGTGGCACCCGACATCTCTGTGCGAGTAGGGTTATTGCACTAACGGTGAATGATGATGATGATGATGTTTGGTTTGTGGGGCGCTCAACTGCGTGGTTATCAGCGCCCGTACAATTATCCAATCTTTGCTCAGTCCAATTTTGCCACTTTCCTGGATGATGATGAAATGATGAGGACAACACAAACACCCAGTCATCTCGAGGCAGGTGAAAATCCCTGACCCCGCCGGGAATCGAACACTAACGGTGAAGGGCGCAGTGAGAGTTTGATTACTGGTAAACACTCACCCTTTCCTAAATACGAGTGTTGTAATAAACCTGTGTGACGATCTCCATTATGGTTAACACTCACATATTTTGTTTATTTGAGTGATTGTTTTGATCTTCTCGTAGTAACGTGTCAGAAAAAGCATTCTTTCATTTTAAAGAGGGCAGTGTGAAAGTGATATAGATACCATTTAACAACACTTAAATTTACCAGTTGTTACTGTTTTTCACTTTCACTGTCGACGATTTTCTGGGGGCAGTAAACTGTGGTGTCAACCGTTGGTTATTGCTGATTTGTTATTCGCAATTGCTATAGCTATTCTGTGCAGCTGTTGATTAAAACACTGGCAACACACAAGATATTTCTGGCGATTAAACTGATCATTATACTTAATTTTGGGCTCCTTTTCTTATCAATTAATAAACATTTCTGGTGACCTAAATTCATTGTTTGATTTTAAATGGAGTAAGCATCAGTTAATTGTGTCAAGATCTTGTGGTTACAAATATTAAAATATTAAATCCTCATTCAGCCCTTATGGTCAGTGGAAGTTGAGCAACTGCTGTATGCCGAAATCTATTCTATTACATTGATGCAATGCCAAATTGGCAGCCATAGAGGTGGCACGTGTAAGCTCTAATGCCGCCACGTAAAACCCGTGTATCATATCCGCGGCACTCTCTCTCATCTTTTGCGAAAATGCAAAATAGGCTGCTCTTCTTTGAACTTTTTCGATGTCCTCCGACTATCCTATTTGATGTGGATCTCACACCATACAGCAATACCCCAAAAAAGATCGGACAAGCGTATTGTAGGCAATGTCTTGAGTAGATATGGTGCATCTTCTAAGCGTTCTACGGATGAAACGCGGTCTTTGGTTCGCCTTCCCCACAACAACATACATGTTACCGTTACAATTAAAGATATTCGTAACTTTAATCCCAATGTATTTACGTGAATTCATAGCTATTAGATTTGTGTGAATTATGATATAATCTAAATGTAGCGGATTCCTTTAACTGGTCATGTGGATAGCTTCACATTTTTCACTGTTTAGAGTCAATTGCCACTTTTCTCACCATGCAGGTATCTTGTCTAAATCATTTTGCAGTTGGTTTTGATCATCTATTGACTTTATGAGACGTTAAATGATGATGTCATCTGCGAATAGTCTGTAAGGGCTGCTCAGATTGCCTCTTAAATGATTTAGATAAAATCAGGTACAGCAGAGGTCCGATAACACTTCTCTAGGGAAGACTGAAGATACAGGAGTAAAAACATGCAGCATTACACAATGAGAAAATATATCTTCACAAAAACGACGAGTCGATTGCAAGTCTGCTATTTAACGTGGCTGTGTGTGTAATGGAGGGATTTTATCTGCTTATTGCAATTTACTTGCATGTCAGCTTCTTGATTTTGCTACTAATTGGTGGAGATAAGAGACAATGGTCATTTATCGAAAGAGTTGAGTGGTCAGGCTGAGGGCAGATATACCTACTGGTACTTCGTGCTAAGCTGTGGCGATAATCGCCCTCTGGATACTTCAGCATGCACGTGGGCGATGGGTGTGGATCGGGAAATAATGGATTAGCAGCTACGACAGCTCGCTGTCTTCAGAACTGGCCGTCGGCTCGATTGTTAAAGTTTCTTGGTTACACCTGTGAAGATCCTCAGTAATCAAATTTCACAGAGCAGACCGCTGCGAGACTTGGAGGAATAGAGTCAATGAGGTTTCAGAACGTGCCAGCAGGGAACGGAGCCATGCCGACTTCAGTGCCAAGACTACATGCTCTTGGCTTCTCAGTTGTGGATTGATGGCGCGTACGGTTCGATCGAGGTGGATCCATAGATTGTAGATTCGGTTTAAATCAGGAGAGGTTTAAATTATGGGAGTTTGGTGGTCATAGAAATACGTTAAACTCATCCTAGTGCTTTTAAAACCATGCGCATACACTACAGGCTTTATGATAGTTGGTTGGTTGTTTCAGAGATGGGGACCAAACATTGTGGTCATCAGTTCCATCGGATTAGGGGAAGGAAATCGGCCATGCCCCTTCACAGGAACCATCCCGGCATTTACCTGAAGCAATTTAGGAAAATCACGGAAAACGTAAATCAGGATGGCTGGACATGGGCTTGAACCATCATTCTCCCGAGTGAAGAGCTGTGTAAGACTTTGTGTTGTCCTGTTGGTAGATGCCACAGTGCTGACAAAAAACAAACAGCATGTAGTGGTGCGCCTTCTCCTTAAGGATATATGTATACTTGTGTTGAATCATTATGCCTTCCAGAATGAGGGCCATCCAGTGACTGTTATGGAAGCGTTCCCCAGACCTTAACTCTCCCGTCTCTGACACGGTCACTACCGATGGTTGTTGCAGGGTATTCGCCATGTGTCCGATGGAGCATTAAAAGTGTTTCATCTGCAAAGGCCACCTGACTCCGCTCAGTGGGCGTCCAGCTGAGGTACTGGAGTGAAAATTCCAGTCTTCGTCGCTGATAAACAGCAGTCAGCATGGGTGCATGAAGCAGGTGCCTGCTGATGACACCCAAATGCAGCAACGTTCGCTGAACAACCGCTGAGAAGACATAGTTGGTAGCCCCTTGGAGCATCTGGGTGATCAGGTGCTTAACACGTGAATGACTATTCGCCCGCACACGTCTCCACAGCCGCCATTCACCCATGTCATCTATGACCTGTGGTCTACCACAGTTTCTTAGGCGCCAATTTTATTTACCGTCACTTTCCCTTACGCGATATGCTTCAACCGCAGGGCACATGAATGGTTTACAAACTTAGCCATTTCGGAAATGCTTCCACACTTGGCCCAAAAGCCAATGACCCTGCCCTTTTGGAAGCCAGAGAAATCGCTCCATTTACCTCCACTGCTAGTGCTGCCATCTGTGGTCTTTTAACGGTTATTTCACGTTGATGTCGAACATAGGCGGGGTTTCTTTAATGCGACTCCACTGTGTAGAAACAGCGACTAGCCTTATTTGACTGTAAAGCAAGGGTAATCTGTGGCTTTTGATTTTCAGCTTCTCGAGCAGGTTAATCAACCTGAACAGAGTGTCAGCCTCAGTATCTGCCAACTATGTGCTATAATCTGGCGTGGTCTCCAAACCTTCATTTCTTACATATTCCGTCCTCACAATCGTATTTTGCACATCAAGACACTTCATTTGAACCAAACTCGATAAGGTAGAGTAAATTTTGTATGAATTCATGAAAGCGATATGCAAATCTAATAAGTAAATTACAAGTGTGCACCGAGGTTGTAAAAGTCGAGGCTGGTGTACATGACAAGACAGTCACAGGAATTTTCGTTCTAAAGAGGAAACCAGCCCGCTGGGAAGACTGTCCCTACAGAGGACTGGGTCAACAATATATCTACTTCAGCCGAAGTGACCACCCAGAGAGAAGACAGCTTTTGCCACAGCAAAGGGATAACGACCCCCATATTCGACTTAAAAGCAAATTCCGCTACATTGTGTGGGAGCGCCCAGAAGACGCATTTTTTCATGGGCCGACTGCGTAGTTACGGAGTTCTCACAGAAGGACAGAATACGCCTAATGGAGATGCTACAGATTTAGGCATTGGTCGACTCAAACGAAACGTCATTCTTCTGTTTAAAAGAGCAACGCTGACTGGCGGAATATTTCTGAAGCAAACAGCCAGAGGAGTGAGGGAAGACAGCGAATGATATACCCTTGCAACTTTTCCAGAAAAAGGGCCCATTCCATTGTCGTTCTTGGAGTTGGAACACATAATGAGAGGGAGTGCGCTAGTACGTGTACGCAAAGAGCGAGGAACAAAGTCTCTCCTCAGTACTCCACTGGTAGATCACCTACGTCCTTAGCGAATCGGAGTGACACTCTATACTGAGTTGCTCGCGATTAAGCATTGTTCACTGTGTTGGCCGCCACACTTATTGTGCGGTGTGAACGTGGACAGAGTACAACTCAAACGCCTTTGGGCGAGTATTGAGTGGCATCACGGTGGACTGGTTATCTGACCGGTGTACCACGCCAATAGTTAGACTAGGGGCAGATAGGAGTCCTTGACTTCATCAAGGGATAGGAAGAGTTTGATTGTCTCTCATTTTCTCACGCGACAGCCTTGACCATACCTAGAAAAGTTTTGTGCAGGCTTGGCTCTCAGCCATTCTGCCGAGTAAATAACATTCTTAAAGAAAAGGGAGTAAAGAACCTTTCCATACTTTGTAAAATAATAGCATTCCTATCCTTAAGAGGCAATCTACTGTTCCAAAAAGGGTCCAGAAATTTATTATTATTTTATAACAAAAAGTTTCACTTGATTTCTCAGAATTTTTTGTAATAAATAATATTTTTCGTTTGTTTTGTGTTTTTCTTACACAAACTAGCAATACTCCCATACACAAACATTCCACTATTTACGTAAGAATATACAGAATATTTTTGTGTCTTTTCCTTACAGCAGACGACTCCAGAAGCTATTTGTTGCTGTATGTTTTTCAAGCAGTTCTTGTTGGTCATTAGGAGCATCTGTCTGACTTCCGTAGTAGTGTGAGGTGGAAATTGTTTCTTGCAGGAGCCAAAGGGTGCTTGTTGGATCAATCCATTGTGCAACTTGACAAAAATAGAAGCCAGGGACTCACAGAAAATGGCGACCCTGCCAGGATAGGTAAAACTGCCAAGATAGGTAAAACTGTCAGGATAGGTTAAACTGCCAGGACAGGTAAAACAGGTACATTACCAAGATAGAAAGTTGTCAGAATAGGTGATATACGATAGTTAGGTAAGGCAGGTCGCAGTATTACACTTTGAAAAAAATTTCTTTCATGTACACTCCTGGTAATGGAAAAAAGAACACATTGACACCGGTGTGTCTGACCCACCATACTTGCTCCGGACACTGCGAGAGGGCTGTACAAGCAATGATCACATGCACGGCACAGCGGACACACCAGGAACCGCGGTGTTGGCCGTCGAATGGCGCTAGCTGCGCAGCATTTGTGCACCGCCGCCGTCAGTGTCGGCCAGTTTGCCGTGGCATACGGAGCTCCGTCGCAGTCTTTAACACTGGTAGCATGCCGCGACAGCGTGGACGTGAACCGTATGTGCAGTTGACGGACTTTGAGCGAGGGCGTATAGTGGGCATGCGGGAGGCCGGGTGGACGTACCGCCGAATTGCTCAACACGTGGGGCGTGAGGTCTCCACAGTACATCGATGGTGTCGCCAGTGGTCGGCGGAAGCTGCACGTGCCCGTCGACCTGGGACCGGACAGCAGCGACGCACGGATGCACGCCAAGACCGTAGGATCCTACGCAGTGCCGTAGGGGACCGCACCGCCACTTCCCAGCAAATTAGGGACACTGTTGCTCCTGGGGTATCGGCAAGGACCATTCGCAACCGTTTCCATGAAGCTGGACTACGGTCCCGCACACCGTTAGGCCGTCTTCCGCTCACGCCCCAACATCGTGCAACCCGCCTCCAGTGGTGTCGCGACAGGCGTGAATGGAGGGACGAATGGAGACGTGTCGTCTTCAGCGATGAGAGTCGCTTCTGCCTTGGTGCCAATGATGGTCGTATGAGTGTTTGGCGCCGTGCAGGTGAGCGCCACAATCAGGACTGCATACGACCGAGGCACACAGGGCCAACACCCGCCATCGTGGTGTGGGGAGCGATCTCCTACACTGGCCGTACACCACTGGTGATCGTCGAGGGGACACTGAATTGTGCACGGTACATCCAAACCGTCATTGAACCCATCGTTCTACCATTCCTAGACCGGCAAGGGAACTTGCTGTTCCAACAGGACAATGCACGTCCGCATGTATCCCGTGCCACCCAACGTGCTCTAGAAGGTGTAAGCCAACTACCCTGGCCAGCAAGATCTCCGGATCTGTCCCCCATTGAGCATGTTTGGGACTGGATGAAGCGTCGTCTCACGCGGTCTGCACGTCCAGCACGAACGCTGGTCCAACTGAGGCGCCAGGTGGAAATGGCATGGCAAGCCGTTCCACAGGACTACATCCAGCATCTCTACGATCGTCTCCATGGGAGAATAGCAGCCTGCATTGCTGCGAAAGGTGGATATATACTGTACTAGTGCCGACATTGTGCATGCTCTGTTGCCTGTGTCTATGTGCCTGTGGTTCTGTCAGTGTGATCATGTGATGTATCTGACCCCAGGAATGTGTCAATAAAGGTTCCCCTTCCTGGGACAATGAATTCACGGTGTTCTTATTTCAATTTCCAGGAGTGAATTAAACAGCTTTTTTCAAAGATTATGGATTAGAATAGATACAAGTAGCGAGGAAGCGTAGATTTGTAGGGACAAGGTCTTGTGTTATTGTGTTGGAAATTTTGGAATTTTACGATTTTGGAGTAGCTGTTAGGCCGTAGGAGTTCCAGGCGATAGACATAGATGCTGAGTGATGCAGAGACGCAGAGTGACGCAGTATCAAATAAGTTAGAATTAAGAAGTAACATTTTTATGCCTTTGGAAGCGCACAGGTGGAGATTGGAGACTGTAGCACAGCAGACAGAACAGCCGAGAAGTCACGACGTTGTGGTTGGCTCTACCAACTGGTAAGTGGCCGTACAGTTTTGTAGATGGGGTTGTGGTGTGTTGAAAGAACTTCCATGTTAACTAGAGCAAAAGCCGGAAGGTTGCGTGATTGACAGCAGGTAGACAAGATGGGGGAAATCAATCAGATAAGTAGCTAATAAACGAGCTTGTTGAGAATAGGACAGATGGTGAGCCTGAGAATAGTACTGACAGTGAACCAGAGAATAGGACAGTCGGTGAGCTACAGAATCAGCAGGCTCAGTTAAATTGGGATAGAATTGAGACAGATCAGACAGATGGGAATCGAAGGGACGAGAATATAGAATTTCCAGAATACGAAACTCCCTGTAGGGCACATTCTGAGCCAGAAATAGACAGCCCACGCAGGAAATGGCAAAGATTAGCAGCGAGACGAGCTAAAGAAACACGTTTGTCTGGTGCATATTCAGAGACAGAATACGCATCAGTACAGTCAATGAATTGGCAGTTAGCTGACGTCCAAAGAGGAGCAGATAGTGAGGAAGAGGGGGAACATTCAGAATACGTCGAACCTCTCGCACACAATCTCAATATGCCTCAGCAACAGGCACAGAATTTTGTGGAGTTACGACAGCCACGAAAAGGTTCCGCAACAGACGCAACTGTATCTGCGAACACAAGACATACACAACAGAGAGGGCAGTGAGCGGAGTCGTTTACGCCACGTAATGGTTCAATGACATACGCAACTTGTCCTCAACACAAAGAATAACACAGGGACAAGGGAAGACAGCACAGATTGTTGCAGTTATCAAACTTAGAAACGCCACAGCATAGCCCAGTAAACGACGTAACTGACCCGAGTAGAAAAAAATAGATCGAGAACACACAGTTCAGCAGAAGGCAGTGTTGCAGGACAGGACGCGATCATGGAGATGTTACGAAAAATGAACAATAGTGTGACGAAACAGAATCAGGATATTAATACACAGATGACGAAACAGCATCAGCAATTGCAACAGGATAATCAGAACTTAAGACAAGAGATTCAACAGGTTAAAATCCAGATGGACGAAGGTATCGCTAGAATTGATAGTCAGATCACACAGATAAACAAAGTCGCGAAAGAATCTAGAGAAAGAAGTCAGGTACTAACACAAAGTCAGCAGCAATTACGCACTGATGTGGACAAGGTACAATTGGACATTGTAAACATTGACAAAAAGGTGGAACGTTTTAGTAAAAAGCCACTCGAACAGCAATGCAAACTTCGGAAGAACAAGCAATTCAAAGCAAGGCTGCAAAAGTCGCTCTGAAAAAATATGATCAGCGGATCAATAAGATAGAACTTAAAAACAAAGATCAGTTTGAAAATCTTTGAACAGAGTTGATACAAACTATCGAAGAAAAGATCGAAACCGATTACACCTGTAGTGAAACGACTGATACGTCAAGCATTAATTCAGTACACGAACTCGCGCCGTCTAAGAAAGTTCAAGTAGAACCAAGGCCAGACGTAACACTCGCGCAGAAATCGAAACAGAAAACCCCGATCAAAGTAATACATGACATACCACAGAACCAGGCACCGTAAATAAAAAAAAAAGGCACATACAGTCAGCCGATACCAATAGAAAGACAGGCGACTGAACCAGTAAATCCAATGACACAGTACAACAGTAGTACAGGTACAGTACCGCGAATGACGAGAGTAGAGACAAACGAACAACACTTTGGTCACCAATGTTACGATATAATGCAATTATGGGGCAGGAAATTGAGCATATGCAGACAGGCAGTAGATTACCAGAGAATAGATAAGATGACACAAGCAGTGGCAGATCATTTGAGCCCATGAATCAGCCACAAACCGGCTTTATGGGTAGATATGATACAGACCACTTCCTAACAGTTAGAAAATTTCAACATTTCAAGGAAGAAGGCGGTAGCTTGCATGCACGCACATTCATCGATCAGTTCCAAGTACGCTTACCAAACCATTGGAGCGTGGCTCACAAGCTTGACTTCATTTCTGCACACATGTCAGCAACAGTAGCGGAGGTGATGCAAAAGATCGCTGCTACCTGTACGACTTACCTACAGTTCAGAACAGCATTTCTCGAAGGATATTGGTCTAAGGAGGCGCAAAACAAAATTAAATACGAGTTACTTCAGATGACACCATACGAAAACTCAGGGGAGAAAAGCGTGGTAAAATTCTTTGACATAATGGACAAAAAGAATGAATGCCTAGACAAACCATACAGTAACGGAGAGCTGATACGTCTGTGTAGAATGAAGTTACCGGTAAAATATCAACAGGCGACAGTAGGAAAAAATTAAAATACCGAAGAATTCAAAGAGGTCTTAAGGGAACTTGAATTCATGTTTAAAGAAGACGATGTGAAAGAAAAAAGAAAGGAGAGGGAACAGCAAAAGGAGAGGACTAGGTACTAATATTCTAATAATAATAATCGCAACCCTAATAACAATAATTTCAGGCAATTTAACAGACCAGGACAGTGGCATAATGGAGGTAATTGGCATAGAAACGATAACCAGAATAATTGGTTACGAAATAGGAACGGTAATGGACACTCATACAGTGGTGGATATGAGTTTAGGAATCAAAATGCCAACGGTCATGGGTAGTTTATATGGATTACCAAAGATACATAAACCTGATGTTCCTTTGAGACCAATAGTCAGCGCAATTGGAGCTCCTACCCAAGAACTAGCCAGACACCTTGCCTCTTTGTTACAACCTCACATAGGCAAAACTGAGAGTCATATTAAAAACTCTCTACACTTCATTGAGAAATTGAGGGAAATTACTGTCGGTCCTAATGACATACTTGTCAGTTTTGATATAGTGTCTTTGTTCACGATGGTTCCAGTTGATGAAGCTCTCTCCCATATAGCCAATATGTTCCCTACTGATATAGTAGCCTTGTTCCAACACTGTCTATCCTCAACCTATTTTCAGTATAATGGTGAATTTTATGAACAGATCGATGGGGTAGCCATGGGAAGCCCCCTAAGTCCCGCAATTGCGAATTTATTCATGGAATATTTTGAACATCAAGCATTGCAGTCGGCCAAAAAAAGCCCCTCGAAGTGGTATCGGTATGTGGATGATACCTTTGTAATATGGAATCATGAGGAAGAAGACTTGAATGATTTTCTGGTACACTTAAATAGCATCAACCCAAAGATTAAATTTACTATGGAGAAGGAGAAGAATGGACAACTTAACTTCTTGGATGTATCAGTTATCAAACGGGCGGATGGGACCTTAGGCCATAAGGTCTACAGGAAAGGTACACATACCGATCGCTACCTCCATAAGAACTCAAACCACCACCCTAGGCAAAAGAGGGGGGTCATAAAAACACTATTTGTGAACCAGGCTACTTACAAGAAGAACTAAATCATTTACGAATGGCCTTTGCGAAAAATGGTTATACAAAAAACGAGATTAATCGAGCACTTCACCCAAATAGAAAAATGCCTAAAAATGGGAGACAGCAACAACCATCAGCTGGAAAAGTATTTCTTCCGTTCATCCATAATATCACGGATCGCATTGGAAAAGTACTAGCCAAGTTTCAGGTAGAGACCATTTTTAGGCCTACTAAGAAAATTAGTGAATGCCTAAGATCAACAAAAGATGCTCGTCACCCCCTAGCCACCCCAGGGGTATATAAAATTCCGTGTAGTTGCGGCAGGGTTTACATAGGAACTACCAAAAGAAGCATCAATACACGGTTGACGGAGCACAAAAGAAACTGTCGCTTGGGACATATCGACAAATCGGCAGTAGCGGAACATGTTTTTAAGGATGGAGATCACGACATAAAATTTGGTGAAACAAGCGTGCTAGCGAGGACGTCGCACTATTATACACGTATGTATAGAGAGGCAATTGAAATCCACAAACATCAATACAATTTTAATCGTAAAGAAGAAGGATTAAAATTGGACAAGATATGGCGGTCGACGTTGCATCAATCACGTGACAATCGATTGCCTGCAATCGAGAGAACAGACGATAGCCAGAGATAGCTGCACATCGACGCCATGTGACGTGTGGTGGCGCCCCCTACGATCTCTATATAAGCGGCGGCCCCAGCTCCTAGCAGCCAGTCGTCGACTCACCTCGGAAGATGTTCTCCGCAGTTGAGAACGAAACGTCAGGGAGAAGAAGTTCTACAGATCGACCACGGCAACTTAGCCCGGAAGAGTTTACTGATAAAGACGCCGGCCGTGAAAGCCTACATGGAATGAGTTTGAAAGAGGTTACGATGTCAGAAACAGCAACTGGCGAGACCAAGGCGCGAATAATTACAGAGGAAATTATGGTCCAGAGAGATACGAACAACACAGCAAAGGGAAACCAGAAGTAGAAGTTAGGCCACCGAATCCTGAAAAACGTAAGGATTGATGAAAAAATACGGAAGAGGTTTGGGAAACGAACGACCACTCATAAACACAATCAAAACAGAACATTCATGTTTTGGAAGGAGATAAATCAAAATTAGAAAACACTGACAATAGCCGCAACTCAGATAGACAGGGACTTAAGAAAATTTTCGATAAAAAGTCAGCACCAGATACTCTTGAGTTACGCTACATAGCCTGGGAGAACAGTATACAATAGGAAAATTCCGAAAATGAGGAGGAATTGCCACCACTTCCATGTGCAAAAGAACTGAGCGAGGAAGAATTGTTAATGGGACTTAGCGATATGTTTAACGAGAATCAAGTAAATGAACGCGATAAAACAGAGCAAGGTATCTTAGAAGAAAACGAAACGCAGACACCGCAAACGCAATAGCCGCGTAATGTGTATAACATGGCTGACTATGAGGAAATAGAGAGTATATCCGGGAATGTTTGGAAATGCAGGAAAAAGAGAGACAAGAGCTCGAAAACAGACGTAAGGAAGTAGATAAGTCGCAAACGGATTTGCTCACTGAGTTAAGAGCAAAGCAAACACAAACACAAAGGGAAGGTACAATTATCCAGAGCTTAAGCTATGAATCTATAGCAGAGAATTTGATGCAAGAAAAGGAAGTCGTAACATCCACAATTATACAACCCATATTAAAGATAATCATTGATGAAATTACGACACAAGCAATCACAGATAGTTTGAGTCAAGTGACTGCTATACCAGAAAGCCTATTTGAAAGGTGCAATAGAGAGAAAGAATTACCAATTTTAAGGCCAAAAAGAATAAGAGATTTTGGAGCCTTAGGAAAAAATGCAAATGCAACTGAGGTGAAGTACGAAACACGTCTTTCATTCAGTTGCCAAGGTTATGAGTTTGAAAACAATTTTGTAATCGTAGCAATGATAATCGTGGTGGATTTCATTAATGAGCGTAAGGTTCACATTTGCATACCACAAGACTTCGTAACAATAGATGATGTAATACTATACTTTATTCAAACTTTGTATGACGAGAAAGAACAGGGAAAAGTAACGCAATTGCATTTAAGTCAAGAAGGGGATGAAATAGAGGAGGAGAGACACCCTAGATATAAGTTTGGGGAAAACCCTCACTCACTCCCACCAGAAATAATAGAAGAAATACATCAAGAGATTGGTAATAAGTTACAGGAAATAGATGATATATCGCTCCAGGATAGGAAAAATTTAGAAGGCATATTGAGGTCACATGCGTAGGTAATTGCACCAAAGACGGGTGGCATTAAAGATTTTCAATACAAATTTGAGGTCAAAGATCATAAACCCTTTTGTGTTCCACCTTATTCCATACCATATAGTTATCGAGAGCAAGTATTTCTTGAGATCAGAAAACTGTTGGATGATGATATAAGCGAACCAGCCAAGCCACCATAAGAGAGTAAGAAGGACGGGAGCATACGTTTGGTACTCGATTCGAGACAAATAAATATAATTATAATTTCGGAAAAAGATAGACCGGAGAAATTGGAGGAGTTGATACAGAAGTTTCATGGAGTACAGATCCCTTCATCCATCGATTTGCTTTCAAGTTTTTGGCAAACAGAATTGAAACCTTCGTGCCGGAAATACACAGCCTTTATTGTCTTTCGTCATTGCTATCAATTAAAACGTTTACCATTTGGTCTCAAAATTTCGTCAGCAGCCTTTATTCGCGGTCTGTACTCTATACTGAATCTCGACATTCTTCACAAAATTACTTGCTGTGTGGACGACGTTCTTGTGGCGGAGGTAACTTGGGCAGAACATAATTATATACTGGAATATTTTCTACAAATTATGAAAAAACGTGGGGTCACCGTCAACATTACCAAATCGCATTTTGGAAAGTCAAAACTTAAATTTTTAGGACGTAACATATCTGCAGAAGGTATAACGCCAGACGAGAAGAAGATGGACGCTATTCGTAATATTCCTACTCCCTACAACAAGAAAAGTTCAAGCGGATTCTTGGGGGTTAATAAATTTTTACAAGAAGTTTATACGGATAGACACTCTCGCAGCACCTAGACTATGTGCACTGACAGAAAAAAAAAACACCCTGGATATGGGATAAACAGGCAGATGAAGAATTTCATAAGTTGAAAGAGGCATTGAATGATGCTCAGATTTTATCACGCCCAGATTTAAGTCAGGAGTTCTATCTAGTTCCTGATAATGCAAAGACCGGTCTGGGGGCAGTACTGTTTCAGCAAATTGAAGAAAACGGTAAGAAAATACTTAAAACAATAGCCTTTGCAAGTAGAGGATTATCGAAAGCAGAAAAGAATTATTCTATAACAGAGTTAGAAGCTCTAGCCATAGTATGGGCATTTCAAAAATTTCCACATTTTCTGTTTGTCAGAAAAACACAAGTATACACAGACCATAAAGCATTAGAGTCTTTAATCTCTTCCAAATTAACCCACAGACGTATGGCAAGATGGATGCAAGTATTGCAGGAGTATGACTTTTCAGACACATACATACCAGGACCTGAAAATATTCTGGCCGACGCATTGTCTCGTTCACCGCAGAGAATGCCAGACGGCCAGAAAATCAAAAATGAAGATGAAGAACGAACTATCCATTACCTAAAAAAACGTACCATTCGAAATTTTTATCACAAAGGCTTTTAAAAATTTATCTGACGAACAAAACCGAGATCAGACCCTCCTCAAGATTAAACACAAACTTACTGACAAAACAAACACAGAAATTAGAAAAAAATTACACAGTAAAAGACAATATTTTATTTTTTAAACGTAATTATGATACTGCACAATGGTTAGCATGCATCCCTGACGAACTTATTAATTAATACATTTGGTATACCCACTTCAGCAGTGGACATTTTGGACCAAAGAAATGCTATCTAAAAATGAAGCAAACAGTACACTTCCCAAATATGGAGCGACGTATTCGACGCGTTCTTAAAAGTTGTAAAAAATGCGTACAGTCAAAACATGTGACATATCAGACCAGACCACCAATGTATCCAATGGAAATGGAAATGTCGTGTGGCTAGGGCCTCCCGTCGGGTAGACCGTTCGCCTGGTGCAGGTCTTTCGATTTGACGCCACTTCGGCGACCTGCGCGTCGATGAGGATGAAATGATGATGATTAGGACAACACAACACCCAGTCCCTGGGCGGAGAAAATTTCCGACCCAGCCGGGAATCGAACCCGGACCCTTAGGATTGACAGTCTGTCACGCTGACCACTCAGCTACCGGGGCGGACTGTATCCAATTATTACTGATAAATTGAGACAGATTGCTGCAACCGGTATTTATGGTCCAATTCCACGAACAAGGAAAGGCTTCACCTACATATTTGTTGTAATTGAACTAGCATCAAAATACACTACACTTACACCCTTAAAGAAAGCCACTGGATTTACAATTAGTAAAGCATTTCAAAATGAGTTCACACAACAAGTTGGGCGAGTGAAAAGAATCATCTCAGATAATGGGCCTCAATACAGATCAGTTCACTGGAAAAACACGTTAGACAAATTAAAAATCAAACCCATCTTTATTTCTAAACATAAACCAAGTGGAAATCCGGCGGGACATACCACGAAAGATTTGGGAACACTTTGTAGACTATTTTGTAGAAAGAACCATTGCACTTGGGACCTATATCTATGAGACTTCCAAGAGGTAATTAATGAGACAACACATAGTATCACGACTTATCCACCAATTACAGTATTAAAGAATATAGATCCACCAGAAAAAAATAAAAGAAATAATCAAATTTCCAGTTATTTCCCGAAAGCAACACAGACAAATCGTCACTTCTGCCTTGCGGAACATTCACTGAGCAGCAATGAGACGTAAGATCACTCAAGACAAGTCCGCCACAAAGAAACGCTTCACGCTGGGCCAAAAAGTATTTGTAAAAACTCACTACAATTCACATAAGAGACAAAATAAATGCAGTAAATGTTTTGCAGTCTATAAAGGGCCAATGATAAGTTCCAGAATCACTCACGAAAATGTCGTAGAGCTAACAAACCCAAAAACAGGTCAATGAATTGGCGTCTACAACGTGAGTCATTTAAAAGCATGAGAATGAAAGGAACGGTAGAGGAGAAGAAAGGGAAAGAGACAGAGGGGCAAAGGAAACACCTTATCTTATACTAACCACTAAATAAAAGTTAAACTAATAGATCAACAGAACAACACAAAAAAGGGAAACAAAACAGACTAACAATTTCTTGTAGTATTGAGTATCCTGCAACATGCACACAAAGAAGAAATGACACACAGCCCATAAAAGGATGAAGTAGTGTTAGGACATAATTAGAATAAAGAAATATATCTAATAATTTTTGCCACTCTCGGAAAATTTTTGCATTATATAAAATCAGAGTTTTTTGTAAGTAACAATAACAAATATATGTAAAACAAAAGTTGTAAATATTTCTACCCGTCAGAGGGACATCGCCACCAACATTAATTGCCAGCTCCCTCAACACCAGATGCTTCGAGATAGTGTCAGAGAGGGTACAGACATCTTGAGAAAGCACTTAGGGAAATGACAACAACATGAAGACCAACGCCACATTGGAGAGTACAGACATGTTGAGAAAGCACTTAGGGCAATGACAACAACATGAAGACCAACGCCACACTGGAAATGCAGGTTGCAACCAGGTTGGACTTCAGAATAACAACGTGTAGCATGGACATGTCATATGCCATGATACTGCTACTTCATGGACAAGTGTGGGGAGAATCATGATGCAACAGGATTACAAAAAAGGAGCAAGAAATAAACTCATCAACTTATATTTGGAAAGGCAGTCAGATCCCACACATTGTATATCTCTCCTACATTAAAATTTACATATTCCTAGCCCAAGAAGAACAGAAGAATGCAAGAAAGAAGAGAAGAACAGAAGATGCAAGACGAAGAGGGGCAGAAGACAGCAAGATACCTTTCTCTCCTATCCTACAAAGAAAATTGTTGCAAACGTCTTTCCATGAACTTTGAAACATGCTAACTACTACAACCACCTCTCCAAAAATAAACCTTGAACAGTCAAACAAATACAAACGAACGTCAAACGGAATATTAAGCGGTACCAACAAACATTATCCAGAAATGGATTCAGCAAAATGAACATCATTCTCCCTACCACATCACCAAATTGCCATACCGAACCAAGTACCAAGTACCAAGTACCAATACGTCATGGCACATATATTAGGTGACGATCGTCGATAATCACCAACTTACTACAATCATCGAACTGCCATACCCCCCACGTGTGACAGCAGAGGAGTACCAAGACATCACTGTATACTCAATAAACCCCATTCATCATCGTCGGTTAAAAATACGACTTCGTGATGACAAGAGCAACAAATGAGACCCGGCATCGCATGCTAGAGGGCTTCTCACATGATTTGTGACACTCATATAAATGAGTCGACATCTTCCAGCATTTCCATGGAAATCGTCAAACAAAGAAATGGACAGAGTAAATACAACCAGCGTAGATTATAAAAATTAGATATATGCAAATAATACTTACCTTCTTATTTGTAAAAGTAATTACTTTATTAAATATGTAAAGTCCCTAGTTTATACAGACCTCAAAATTTTTGAGAAAGAAATTAAATTAGGTTGGTCATACAACCTCTTATTTTCTTTATATGTAGAATTAGAAAAAGAATTATGCAGTATTTTTCCTTCTGTAAGGAACGTTCATAAACAAATTTTTGTTGCAATCATAACAATAGTACTGAGGATAGAATTTAGAGAAAAGCTTCTTCATTCTTTAAAAAGAAAAACAGTGACACACAAAAGAAATAAATAAATGAAACAAACTGACACAACAGAGATTTTGCGAACATTCACGCAAAGCTTAACTAAAGAGAAAAAAAACCTTACTAAGACAAGATACACTGTACACTAACGAGTTTAGAAAAGCTAATATTGTAAAAGCACCTTCTGGAAATGAAAAAGAAAAACAGAGACACGTAGTGGCAACGACAAAGAAAATCAACCTTTGTAAAGTCTATGTTTGCCTAACAACAAAACACAAATTGTATAATTAAAAACTAGTAACAATAACTATAAAGAAATAATTACATAATTGTTAAGAATGGCTGAGAAAGTTTATTGGAAAATCTAAAAGAACAATTTATGCCTGACTTTGTCAATGTTTTCCTTGGCATTGACAAACCCCAGACAAAAATTTTTTCACAAGAGGGGGGGAGGGGGTATGTAAGGTGGCGTGTTATCAAGACCTTCATTTCTCACATATTCCGTCCTCGCAATCGTATTCAGCACATCAAGACGCTTCATTCAAACCCAAACTCCATAAGGTAGAGTCAATTTTGTACGAATTCATGTAAGCGATATGCAAATCTAATAAGTAAATCACAAGTGCGCACCGAGGGTGTAAAAGTCGAGGCTGGCGTACACGACATTACACCCACAGGAATTTTCATTCTAAAGAGAAAACCAGCCCGCTGGGAAGACTGTCCCTACAGAGGGCTGGGTCAACAATATACCTATTCAGCCAAAGCGACCGCCCAGAGAGAAGACAGCTTTTGCCAGAGCAAAGGGATAACGAACCCCGTGTTCGACTTAAAAGCAAATGCCACTACATTCTGTGGGAGCACCCAGAAGACGCATTTATTCATGGACCGACTGCCTAGTTATGGATTTCTCACAGAAGGACAGTATACACCTAACAGAGATACTACAGATTTCCGCATTGGTCGACTCAAACGAAACGTCATTCTCCTGTTCAAAAGAGCAACGCTGACTGGCGGAATATTTCTGACGCAAACAGTCAGAGGAGTGAGGGAAGATAGCCAATAATATAACTTTGCAACTTTTCCAGAAAAAGGGCCTGTTCTGTTGTCGCTCTTGGAGCGGGAACACGTAACGAGTGCGAGTGCGCTCGTACGTGTATGCAAAGAGCGAGGAACAAAGTTCTTCACTGGGAGAGCACCTCTGTCGTTAGCGAATCGGAGTGACACTCTATATTGAGTTGCTCGCAATTAAGCATTGTTCACTGTGTTGGCCGCCACACATATTGTACGGTGTGAACATGGACAGAGTACTACTTAAACGCCCTTGGGCGAGTATTGAGTGTCATCACGGTGGACTGGTTATCTGACCAGTGTACCACGCCAATAGACTAGGGGCAGATAGGAGTCCTTGACGTCATCAACGGATAGGGAGAGTTTGATTGTCGAAGGTCAATCCAGGTAGAAAGAGAGCGAAACAGGCAGCAGTCGTCGCAGCTCATGGTATTGTGCGCTACAGCATATGTGAGCCCCATCTGTTCTCCATAACAGTACACTCCATTACATTTCTCACGCGACAGCCTTGACTGTACCTAGAAAAGTTATTCAAGTAGTGTAGGCGTGGCTCTCGACCATTCTGCCGAGTAAATAACATTCTTAAAGAAAAGGGAGAAAAGAACCTTTCCATACTTTGTAAAATAATGGCATTCCTATCTATAAGAAGCAATCTACTGTTCCAAAAAGGACCCAGAAATTTATTATTATTTTGTAAGAAGAAGTTTCACTTGATTTCTCAGAATTTTTTGTAATAAATAATATTTTTCGTTCTTTTAATGTTTTTCTTACACTAACTAGCAATACTCCCTTACCCAAGGATTCCACTAGTTACATAAGAATATATAGAGTATTTTTGTGTCTTTTCCTTACAGCGGACGACTCCAGAAGATATTTGTTGCTGAATGTTTTTCAAGCAGTTCTTGTTGGTCATTAGGAGCGTCTGTCTGACTTCTGAAATAGTGCGAGGTGGAAATTGTTTCTTGCAGGAGCCAAAGGGTGCTTGTTGGATCAATCCATTGCGCAACTTGACAAAAATAAAAGCCACATTCTCACAGAGTGCTAAAGCTAATACATGTCAATGGTCAAATAAACTAGTATGCAGGTAAGGATTAAAGGCCATCTATGACGAGTGTGAGACCTTTTAAAAATTTTAGCATTATTTTTCTCACCCATTCCGATCGTCTTTGCCTTATGGACAGGTTCGGGTCTGACAGAGAGAGTAACAGTGGCTGCTATGATGGTAGCTACTCAGAAGAAAGCTTCCCTAGGTTGAGTGCAGGGTTCACTACGTGCTCAGACGCCAATGAGGGCTAAAATCAGAACTGATATCAACGTGATTCTTTGTCTGCTACTCAGAGGAAAGCTTCCGTAGAGTGAGTACAGGGCTCACTGTGTGCTCATACCTGAATATGGACTAAAATCAGAACTGCTGCCAACGTGATTCTTTGTGTGCCCAAAATAACTGGACTGGACGCTCGTGAAATCTCTTTCTGCTTCTCATATTCCTTTTTCTTGATCATTGTTGATTTACTTCGATACATCTGCTTAATAAGATTTTAATATCTGATGACGACTTGTCCATGCAATTGAGAGAGCACATAGGTGATGATGCTTGTAATCTACCCTTCCTGTTATACAATTTTGAATGCTGTTGGTAATCGGTAAAGAAAATATACTGAGAAAGGGGAGATTACAATTGACGGATGATGAGAGCGGAAAACTGGCTAACATGGTAGTAATCGGTCCTTCGGTAATATGGTGACGTGTGACCGTGAGAACACAATTATGAGTTTCAATGCCAGTATTGGCTTTGTAGAAAAATGACTCTTAAAAATAATATGGGACTTCGTGGTGCAAATCTAAGTGAACTTCTAGCACTGATGTTGCGATATGCAAATAAAGCTGCTACAATGACCGCTGATCAGTGACATCACCATATTAAAATGTTCGACTTGATTCAAGCTCTCCAACAGTTTTTTGTTGCAAATATATTTAGAAAACAAGTTACGACCAGAAAATGCTTAAAGTAATAGTTAATTGTTGTTAATAATTAATGGTTGTATCTCATTAAATTTATAATTATCATAAAACTACAACAAAGTCAGGAGAAGTGCCGAGAAACGAAACGACAGTAGCACATGAGGTGGCTCCATCATTTGTTCTTTTAATGAAATACGAATGAAAAGTTAATACAGTGAGCCGTAGCTGCTCCACTTCATTATATCTCTGTCTTTCCGGTGCCGTCTTTCACTAGCGCCCCGATAGGCGGAGCGAATTTAACTTGCAGTTTTCGTAGATGATCACTGGCTCACAGGTATCCTCCTACGGCACTGCCGGCCGGAGTGGTCGAGCGGTTCTAGGCGCTACAGTCTGGAACCGAGTGACCGCTACGGTCGCAGGTTCGAATCCTGCCTCGGGCATGGAAGTGTGTGATGTCCTTAGGTTAGTTAGGTTTAAGTAGTTCTAAGTCCTAGGGCACTGATGACCTCAGCAGTTAAGTCCCACGGTGCTCAGAGCCATTTGAACCTACGGCATTCAGGGGTTTGCGCTTATCTGTTAATCCATGCTGTGAGAACCTGGACGCTTGCAGTTTTGCCCTCATCGTTCCCGCGTATGCAAGGACCATTACTAGAAAATTTTGCGGTCAGCATAGCTCGCGCTCTGACATCTGTGCCTCTGCTGATGGTGCCTTATGGCTCACTGGAACATTTTAATTTATTGTGCTTAATCTTGGCCGTAAGCGTCTTGTTCCTTTGCATTTATTTCACTGCTGGAAATTTTGGTGTATATTAGTGACTGCCCTTGTGATGGCGATGAAGTGTACCACTGAGACCTTTACTTGCTGTGGACTACCAATACCATAAGCCGTGCAGCACTTTCAAATTCAGTGATTTCCTAGTGAAACTTAACTTTCGCCTCATGTGTATAGCAGTTCGTTGTTTCAGATTTAGTGTTTAACGAAGTTCTTTAATCAGTTTTACTAACTTGGTCATGAGCTGTGTGGTGTTACCGCCAGACACCACACTTGCTAGGTGGTAACCTTTAAATCGGCCGCGGTCCGTTAGTATACGTCGGATCCGCGTGTCGCCACTGTCAGTGATTGCAGACCGAGC
Source organism: Schistocerca serialis cubense (assembly GCF_023864345.2). NCBI lineage: Eukaryota > Metazoa > Arthropoda > Insecta > Orthoptera > Acrididae > Schistocerca > Schistocerca serialis. The sequence continues at coordinate 326,583,531 of NC_064641.1, read as the reverse complement.
GCCGCCACACGGCAGGTCTAGAGAGACGTCCTAGCACTCGCCCCAGTTGTACAGCTGACGTTCATAGCAATGGTTTACTGACAAATTACGCTATCATTTGCCGAGACGATAGTTAGCTTAGCCTTCAGCTACGTCATTTGCTACGACCTAGCAAGGCGCCATTACCAGTTTATACTCAGATTGTAACAATGTCTAAACAAGAGAGATGTTCTACAATTATGGATTAAAGTTAAGTATTACAGCAACTGCGTCCGTTTTTCTAAGTTCTCATTTCCTTGTAATGTTCCAGACCTCACGCCAATCTGCGTGAGCTTAAAAGCGTGCATTTCGGCCTCCTCTAGCAACACGAGAATTCCCTTGATTTGTATTTGTGTTTTGAAACTAGGTTCTAGAAGGTTGACAAGCCTGAGGAGTGATTCAAGGTAGCATTGTTTGTAATCCCTAGATCTACATCATACTCCGCCAGCCACCTAATGGTGTGTATAGTGTGTGCCGGAGGGTACTTTCGGTACCTCTTTGTGATCCCTCCAACCCTGTTCCACTAGCGAATAGTGCGTGGGTGTGATCAATACGCGAGATGTATTTGGAGAGAAGTAATATGTTGTTCGACTGACAAGTGCTCTTCAGAAATTGCAATAGTAAATCTCTCCGTGATGCACAGCACCTCACTTTTTACGTCTGCTAGTGGAGATTTTTTAGCATCTCCGTAATGCTCCCCCGCCAGCTAAACGATCCCATGACGAACCGCGACACTCTTAGTTGGGTCTTCTCTATCTCTTCTATCAGTCCTACCTGATAGCGATCCCAGATGGATGAACAATACTCAAGAATCGGGTGAACAAGCGCCTTATAAGCCACTTCTTTCGTGAATGAGTTACATTTTCTTAAGATTCTTCTGACGAATTTGAGTCTGGTATCCGCTTTCTCCAATATCTGTTTTTGTGGTCATTCGACTTAAGGTCGCTCTGGATAGTTACTCCTAGATATTTTACGGCAGACGCTGTCTCCAGCTGTTTGTCATCAATAGTGTAGCTGTACAGTAGTCACTAATTATTCTTTTGGAGGGATAAGCTTAATCACTTTTTTTTTGGTTATATCTGTTCGATTCAAATAGGTACATGGACGTTCGATTTTGCTGTAAAGTTCACCTACATTGTTTAGGGAGACGTTAATTATTATATTTTTATCTTCCATTACTAGTGATCTAAGATCTATTTCTTTATGGAGTTTTTTTGGGTGTAATATTTACTACCTTATTTATTTATTTTATATAGCCCTGATCTCTTGCGAAGGTGGCGATGTTTTTCATGTAGTTTGTATTTGTGTAGCCGGTATCTCACCAAAGTGGTTTTTGTTAGCAGCGCGACTTAGACTTCTGAAGTGCGAGCCCAACATTTCGGCTGCTGCCGTCTGCGAAGGTCTGTTGCTGTTGTGCCCCTGCACGTACCTTCCGCCTGTGTTTGAGACGTGTCCGCTACTGCTATTGATGACTAGCGTTCTTTAAGTTAAATTTCGCCTTTCCCTTCTTAAGGCAGTGGCGTACTTACTTTTACTCCTAAATATACTGCCTAAAGGCCTATATGTTACCGACGCTGTAATTAAATTTTGACGTTGTTCCTTCGCCCGATCAAATATTTGCGTATATGCTTGGTGTGCTGAGGAAAATTTAAATGTAATTTCCGCTCTGGTTGTCACCTACTTACATTTACATTTTTAACTACAACTTCACCAATCTTTGCTTGAGTTTAATTTGTCAGTCTACCCATTGTATAGCTAAAAGAAGATCTGTCGGATCTGCCATACTTGGGTGTTTATTCTAAATTTTTATTGGTCATCTGTCTTCTGAATTGTTTGGTGCGGCCCGCCACGAATTTCTGTCCTGTGCTAACCTCTTCATCTCATAATAGCACTTGCAACCTACGCCCTCAATTATTTGCTATATGTATTCCAATCTCCGTCTTTCTCTACAGTTTTGTCCCTCTACAGATCCCTCTAGTACCATGGAAGTCACTCCCTCATGTCTTAACAGATGTTCTGTCTTCTTGTCCCTTCTCCTTATCAGTGTTTTTCCTCTCTGATTCTGTGCAGAACATCTTCATTCCTTACCTTATCAGTCCACCTAATTTTCAACATTCGTCTGTAGCACCACATCTCAAATGCTTCGATTGTCTTCTGTTCCGGTTTTCTCACAGTCCATGCTTTACTACCATACAATGCTATACTCCAGATGTACATTCTCAGAAATTCCTTCTTCAAATTAAGGCCGATATTTGCTATTAGTAGACTTCTCTTGGCCAGGAATGCCCCTTTTGCCATTGCTAGTTTGCTTTTCACGTCCTCCTTGCTCCGTGCGTCTTGGTTATTTTACTGCCTACGTAGCAGAATTCCTTAACTTCATCTACTTCGTGACCATCAATCCTGATGTTAAATTTCTCGCTGCTCTCATTTATACTACTTCTCATTACCTTCGTCTTTCTTCGATTTACTCTCAGTCCACACTCTGTACTCATTAGACTGTTCATTCTGTTCTGCAGATCATGTAATTCTTCTTGACTTTCACTCAAGAATCAGTGAATCGTATCATTGATATCCTTTCACCTTGAATTTTAATTCCACTCCTGAACCTTTCTGGACTGATGACCTCAGCAGTTAAGTCCCATAGTGCTCAGAGCCATTTCAACCTTTCTTTTATATCCATCATTGCTTCCTCGATGTACAGATTGAACAGTAGGGGCGAAAGGCTACATCCTTGTCTTACACCGTTTTTAATACGAGCACGTCGTTCTTAGTCGTCCACTCTTATTATTCACTCTTTGCCGTTGTACACATTGTATATGACCCGTCCCTCCCTATAGCTTACCCCTACTTTTTTCAGAATTTAGAACAACTTGCACCATTTTACTTCGTCGAACGCTTTTTCCAGGTCGACAAATCCTATGAACGTGTCTTGATTTTTCTTTAGTCTTGCTTTCATTATCAACCACAACGTCAGAATTCCTCTTTCGTGCCTTCACCTTTCCTAAAGCCAAACTGATCGTCATCAAGCGCATCCTCAATTTTCTTTTCCATTCTTTTGTATATTATTCTTGTAAGCAATTTGGATGTAAGAGCTGTTAAGCTGATTGTGCGATAACTCTCGCACTTGTCTGCTCTTGCCGTTTTCGGAATTGTGTGGAAGATGCTTTTCCGAAAGTCAGATGGTATGTTGCCAGACTCATATATCCTACACACTAACGTGAATAGTCGTTTAGTTGCCACCTCCCCCAATGATTTTAGAAATTGTGATGGATTTTTATCTATACCTTCTGCCTTATTTGATCTTAAGTCTTGTAAAGCTCTTTTAAATTCTGATTCTAATAATGTATTTACTTCATTCCTCAGCGACTTGTATTTCTGTATTCCTGAGTTTCCTGGAAAATTTTTGTACTTCCTCCTTTCATCGATCAGTTGAAGTATCCTTCTGTTACCCATGGTTTCTTCGCATTACCTTGTTTGTACCCTTCCCAAATTACGTGATGGCCCTTTTCAGAGATGTCCCTTCCTCTTCAACTGTACTGCCTACTGAGCTATTCCTTATTGCTGTATCTATAGCCCTAGAGAACTTGAACCGTATCTCGTCATTCCTAAGTACTTGCGTATCGCACTTCTTTTCGTATTGATTCTTCCTGACTAATCCCTTCAACTTCGGCCTATTCTTCATCATTACTATATTGTGATCTGAGTCTATATCTGCTCCTGGATACGGCTTACAATCCAATATCTGATTTCGGAATCTCTGTCTGACCATGATGTAGTCTAACTGAAATCTTCCCGTATCACCCGGCCTTTTCCTTGTATACCTCCTCCTCTTGTGATTCTTGAACAGAGTATTCGCTATTACTTGCTGAAACTTGTTACAGAACTCAGTCTTTTTCGTCTCTCATTTCTTGTCCCAAGCCCATATTGTCCTGTAACCTTCTCTTCTACTCCCTCCCTTACAATTGCATTCCAGTCCCCCATGACTATTAGATTTTCATCCCCCTTTACATAATGTATTACCATTTCAATTTCCCCATACACTTTCTCTATCTCTTCCTCTTCAGCTTGCGACGTCGGCATGTATACCTCAACTATCGTTGTCGGTGTTGGTTTGCTGTCGATTCTGATAAGAACAACCATGTCACTGAACTGTTCACAGAAACACACTCTCTGCCCCACCTTCCTATTCATAACCAATCCTACTCCCGTTATACAATTTTCTGCTGCTGTTGATATTACCCTATGCTCACCTGACCAGAAATCCTTGTCTTCTTTCCAATTCACTGACCCCTACTATATCTAGACTGAGCCTTTGCGTTTCCCTTTTCTGATTTTCTAGTTTCCTTACCACGCTCAAGCTTCTGACATTCCACCCCCCGACTAGTAGAACGTTATCCTTTCGTTGATTATTCAGTCTTATTCTTGTGGTAACCTCCCCCTTGGCAGTCCCCTCCCAGAGATCCGAATGGAGGACTATTTCGGAATCTTTTGCCAATGGAGAGATCATCATGACACTTCTTCAAATCCATATCACATGTCATATGGATACACGTTACGTGTCTTTAATGCAGTGGTTTCCATTGCCTTCTGCATCCTCATGTAATTGATCATTGCTGATACTTCCGCCTTTAGGGGCAGTTTCCCATCGCTAGGACAAGAGAGTGCCCTGAACCTCTGTCTGCTCCTCCGCCCTCTTTCACAAGGCCGTTGGCAGAACGAGGGTGACATTATGCCCGAAGTCTTCGGCCGCCAACGCTGATTATTAATCAAAATTTAAGCAGCGGTTGGATTCGAACCCGGCACCGAAGACGTTTTGATTATGAATGAAGGACGCTACCCTTTTTTTAATGTATTTATTTTTTACATGATTACATTTAGGAAACGTGTACAAATGAGAATTTAAGTGTTACAAGTAAGTGTTACAAGAACAAAGGTGGCATAAAAGAGTAATCAAAAAAATAAAAATGTAAATCACTGATGCAATTCCAACTAAAAGGTTCTTCAATAAATTTGGTGCTTGGTGCTTCGCCATCGTTATCTTATATTTCCAACAGCGCCTTTAAAAGCCATCTGCAACGGAGGCATTCTGCTTCGCTAGTGCCTCAAGGAAAACAGCATCCTTGCAGTAGCCTGTCTCTTCCTTCGCTCATGGCTGACAAGGCAGAACGTTCAGCCGTTAGTGTGATGCGGCACAGAACATTAACCGCAGCTTGGCACTCCCCAGCTGAGAGTGGGGTTAACGAAAACGCTGTGTAAGTAATTTGCGAAGAGCGTACGGTATTTCGGTGTGCGTTCGAGGGCAGTGTGAGCATTTTGTTGGAACCACCGGTAATCAAGCTGCTCTTTCTCTCCGTCACTAAAGATATAGGCGACGGTAAGTCCTTTGAACCATGTAAGCGCATGATATTTTGCGGTCGGAAAGTAAGTTTCATCTGGACAGAGTAGGGTCTGAGAGTCAATCATATCAGGTGTGACCCGGAGGTAACAAGCTAATATCTTCTGTATTGGTCGCCAAACTCCGGACAATGATGCGCAAGTAAAACGATGTTCATCGGTATCCAAGAGGTGACAATCTGGGCAATAAGGTGAGTCTGCCAGTCCAATAGTGTGAAGTCGCTGTCGTGTGGCATATTTTTTGTGGGCGATCTGATACCACTTCGAACGCACCATGGATGACAGAAAGTTGTGGTGTATCGTTTTCCACACTCTTGGCCAGTGAACGTAGGGTACATGTTTTCCACCACGTTATGGGGAACAGCCCGCAGAAGGTTGGTATAAAAATCTTTCGCCTTTGGTGGACGTGTGGCGGAGAGATTCGAGCTGACATAGCTGTAATCGAGAATGAAGGTCGACACATGGGAGAGCTGTGGTGCGACGTGCGCAACCGACATCGGCGGGACGTTAGAGACTGGCATCAGAACCTGTAGTAAACGACCTGTGAGAGAGGTATGTTGACTTTTCCATCGTTTCCTGTTTGTGCACTGGGAGGGTAAGAGTGTCGTATCGTACTTTAAATATATGACCTGCGGAAACGTAGTAACTGAAGGCCGCCTGAAGCCGGCAACATATCTGCAGCGGTAGTGGGAGGACCTGTGCCATGTGGTTGAGTTTTGATGCCACGTAGAGGTTCAGGTATTCAACACGTTGTAGCTGATTCAAGTCCCGGAGCAGGTTCTGTCGCACTATTGCGCGTATGATCTGTAATAACCGTCGGTAGTTTGCTGCAGCTGTTTTACGTACATCTTTCTTGAACGTGATTCCCAAATACCGCAGATCAGAAACTGGTGGGAGGGGAGCGAGGGCTTCCGGTCCGAGACCACGCCCAATATCCAACGCCGCCGACTTGTTGATGTTCAGAAAACTGCCTGCGGCCTGTTCGTATAGCTGAATCCAGGTTAGTACGCTTTGAACTTCGTCATCGTATGTCCTATAGCGAAAGGTGACGTCCCGCAGCATGATGCCAGATAGGCGATGGTTAAGGCCCCCTAGGAGTGGTTCGAGTGCAATTGCATAAAGGTAGGTAAAAAGGGGACAACCATGTCGTAGAGACCTCTTAGTGGGTATCGGTCCTACCGTCCTTCCATTGACCTGGACGTTTGAGCTGGCTGCCGTTCAAAGACGCCGTAGGGTGTCGATGAGGCCCGGGGGGAATCCCATACAGTCCATCACTCGTAGGAGGAAGTTGTGGTGCACTATATGAAAGGCGCGGTTGAAATCGATGGAGACGATCGCCGCTCTCAGACGGCACGCCGAAGCGATCGCTATTAAGTCCCTGCAGTCACCGGTGGTCATGTGTATGTTGGCTTCTCCCCCCTGCGACGTCTGTTCTGGAGCGAGAATCATCGGCAAAGCCGTCTTGATACGGCTCGCCATAATCCTGGCGAAAATCTTGTAATCGGCGTCCAGCATTGTAAGCGGCCGATAGTCGTTAATCGATTGCCCTCCACCTGGCTTGTGTACCGGCATGAGAAGTCCTTCTGCAAACTCTGGCGGCACAACACAGTCTGGAGACATAAGTTCGCGGAACATTATAACCCAGCGAGGCATCATGATGTCACGGAAAGTCCGGTAGAATTCGATAGGCAATCCATCAGGTCCAGGAGACTTATTGGCCGCACCTTTGTCCACGGCGTCTTCGACTTCTTCGAGTGAGATTTCCTCTGTTAATGGATTCACGGAAGCCTCGTCGATAGTACGTGTTACCTGCTGTAACACTTCGGTAATGGCCTCGTCATCGACGGTAAAGATGACGAAAATAATCCTCCACCGCCTTTACTATGGTTGCTTGGGTCGTACATAAGCAACCGTCGTGTGTCCTGAGTTGTGTGATTAAATATTGGCGTTGTCGGCGCTTATCCGCCACAACGTGGTCCATAGTGGGTTCCTCTGCAACCGTTCGGTCGTGCCGTCGCGAGCGGACTACTGCACCGTCTAGTCGGCGCTTCGTCAATGATAGTATGTGAGCCTTGATTCTGCTTTGGTCATGTTGTCTCTCCGGGGAAGGGAGTAAGGCGTCGAGGTCCCTGAGTGCCGCGTAGTAAAAATTGAGGGTCTGTCGGTGCTACGCAGTCACGTCCTTGCCATATTGCATAAGTGTCCTACGGATTGCTGGTTTGGCACAGAGGAGCCACCACTCCAGGGTCGAGGTGTATGTTGCTGCAACTTGCCGACGGCAATCCAGGTCCTGGAGATGAGTTATGTTGAGCTTCCAAAAGCCATTGCTGCGCCAGGCTTGTTGGGGGCGTAGGTGTATAGTGCAGATATAGGCAGTATGATCGGAATAGGCCTGAGGCCATATTTCGGCGTCCACCACACCTTGTGTGAGATCTTGTGACACATATATGCGATCAAGTCGGCTGGCCGAATGACTAGTAAGATGAGTGTGGCCAGAGCGGTTACCGTGGACTTTTTCCCACGTGTCGCACAAGTGAAGGTCTTGGATCATTGCACCCAGTTCTGGACAGGGCATGTAATGTGGGATTTGGTCCTTGGGGTGAAGTACGCAATTAAAATCGCCGGCGAAGACGCTGTGGTCGTATCGTCCAAGGAAAAGGGGAGCGACATCTGTGAAGTAGAATCTGGCGCGGTCGTGAAGTCTTGTGGTACCCGACGGCGCGTAAACATTAATGAATCGGGTGTTGAGCGCCGTGAATGCTATTCCTCACGCGGAGGGAAGAAACGTGACGTCGGTAACTTCAATACTATCACGCACTAATATTGCCACTCCGGTGTCTGCAGGGCTACCGAGCGTCACATGTGTGGCGTAACCGTAAAAGTCGGGAGTGCAGTCGTTTCGACTTCGCTGACTGCACTGGTACCTTCCCGCTGCTCACTGTTTATGTCAATGGGCTGATGGTCGAAAGCTGCATGTTTTTTCTGTCTGTTCTGCAAGGTTGGAGTCAGTGGAAACAGCCTCAGCTTCGCGGCTGGCTTCTTGAGTGGTCAGTTGTTCTTTCCCGGCCGAATGCGAACCGCCGTGTTCCGACACGGTCCGACGACGGCGCTTTCAGCGTTTCGGTGATCGCTGTTTCCGTACATGGCCTTCATTGTCGGAAGACGGCACTGACTCACGCTCCGCCGGGACAAACGCTTCGGTCGGTACAATAAGGGAATCAATTGCCATCTTGCTGTCGTCAATGTCTGTCACGTTCGATAGCTCCAGAGTCGTAGTACTATTTTCCACCACTGGCCAGGTCGGCGGATCAGCCAGGTTTTTGTCCGTGGAAAGTGATTCTTGTACCGCTGAAACGGTCCGCTGTGTCTGTTGTGTGGTTCAAATGGCTCTGAGCACTATGGGACTCAACTGCTGTGGTCATAAGTCCCCTAGAACTTAGCACACTGGACTCGCATTCGGGAGGACGACGGTTCAATCCCGTCTCCAGCCATCCTGATTTAGGTTTTCCGTGATTTCCCTAAATCGTTTCAGGCAAATACCGGGATGGTTCCTTTGAAAGGGCACGGCCGATTTCCTTCCCAATCCTTCCCTAACCCGAGCTTGCGCTCCGTCTCTAATGACCTCGTTGTCGACGGGACGTTAAACACTAACCCCACCACCACCCCTAGAACTTAGAACTACTTAAACCTAACTAACCTAAGGACATCACACACATCCATGCCCGAGGCAGGATTCGAACCTGCGACCGTAGCGGTCGTGCGGTTCCAGACTGTAGCGCCTTTAACCGCTCGGCCACTCCGGCCGGCCTGTTGTGTGGAGAACGTCGTGAGCGCCGCCGCGTAAGTCACGGGTAGAATAGTCTTCGTCGCTGGTGGTGCAACGTCCTTCGGTGGGCGTGTGTGATCCGACGCTGGAGGCACTCGGAACGAAGGTGACCTTCCTTGCCGCATCCGGAACACGTCTTCGGCTGGCCGTCATAAATAACTATGGCCCGGCATCCTCCTATCTGTAGATAGGATGGCACGTGTCGTTGGAGATATGAGTACTGGAAACGTCTTAAACTGGGTCCATTTTTCAGCCACGTGTTCGTGTACCGTGCCGTAGGGGCGGAGCGCCGCTACAACTTCTGCCGCCGGGAGTTCAAATGGAAGTTCGAATATGCGTATAGTCCGCAGTCCCATTGCGGCATGGCCGACCTCGACGTTGCCAACGTTTCCATCTGCGTGGCAGAAGCGGAGTTCTTGTTTCATCTCGCGAAGCACCTTGTCACATGTAGTTTCGTTTATGAGCTTTACATAGACCGTGCTACTGAAGATCGAAAAGTGAATGCTGACAGTGTCGGCAGCCGGGATCTGGGCTTCCTCTTTTAAAAAGCGTTCGACTTCGAGCGCCTTTGGTCGGGTAAAGTCGTTCCGAAATGTAAATTTCAATGTTGATCTTCTGTATTGGTTTGCCATGGTCTCGTAGCGCTACGGCGTCACATTAGTGCCGGCCGAAGAAAGTAAACAAGGCGCTCCGGCCCTCGCTGACGGCGGAGAGCACACACTGCACGTCTGCTTCGCTCGGCTGCGAGAGCCGCACTGTGACCCCTAGGCCACAGGTGGACAGATTATTCAAATTTGCAAGGTCTCAACTGAATAACTGTGATTGTTTAAGAAGATTGTGCAGAGTTATCTTTTACTTAATTATTGATTAAGGGAGGTTTTATTAATATTTATTTGTAATTTGTTGCTGAAATTGATTCCTTTGGGTAGAAACAATGGAAAGTTTAGTCACACCAATCTGTGGTTAAAATTTAAAAAGGCTTATCTTCATTTAACAACCTCTTTTTTCAGAGATATCTGGTGATCATTGTGTTTCATTTTGTACTATCACGTGCACTGTATGTAAATGTATCATTCAAAGGACAAATGATGCAAGAACTGTTGCCCCACCCTTCCATGTGATTCTTTGCCTATCCCAACCTGTGTCTTGAGGTTAACATAGAGTTCTTTTACATTCCAGATATGTACAATTATGTTATTTCTGAGTTTTGGAAGCTGTCACTTGTAGCCTGCAATGTTTTCTTACGCGCTATCTTGTTGAAGAGGGTGCGCTGTAGAAAGAGACCCATTGTTCAGCATTACGTCAAACTTGAACAGCATATTATTGACACAGAGGGAAACGTCAAAAAATAAATCCGAAATGCGCACCGGCAGACGCGTGGTACACGGCTGTTCCTCAGTTTGCGCCTGAGACGCCCAGCGTATCTCCATGAAGGTTCGCATGCGCCTGGTAAAGCTCTTTAACAGGAACGGCAACTGCGCGCCAGGAGCCTCGCGTAAGTTCTGGACACAGAAGGATCAGAAAAAAAAGCACTGGCCCAATGTATCCTAAGTGCCTGTAGAAAATGATTACAAAATGCGAAAAGACAGGTTCTATGAAGTGCAGTGTGGCGAGGACGACGTGGGTCGACGATGTGGCCACAGCACTGCAGGATGGGTTGAGCGGTGGTGTGCAGACACGCAGTGCATGAGGAATTGTCCGAACGCTGGACATGCCTGCAAGCACGGTGGATAAAACCCTGCATGTGCCCTCCGGCTGTGTTTGAGGCGCGTCCGCTATTGCATTCCTAGCCATACAAAATCACGCACGTCCAAACGTTGCTTTCTGCTAACTTGCCAGAAAGACATCTACATCTACATCTACATACATACTACGCAATCCACCATACGGTGCGTGGCGGAGGGTACCTCGTACCACAACTAGCATCTTCTCTCCCTGTTCCACTCCCAAACAGAACGAGGGAAAAATGACTGCCTATATGCCTCTGTACGAGCCCTAATCTCTCTTATCTTATCTTTGGGGTCTTTCCGCGAAATATAAGTTGGCGGCAGTAAAATTGTACTGCAGTCAGCCTCAAATGCTGGTTCTCTAAATTTCCTCAGCAGCGATTCACGAAAAGAACGCTTCCTTTCCTGTAGAGACTCCCACCCGAGTTCCTGAAGCATTTCCGTAACACTCGCGTGATGATCAAACCTACCAGTAACAAATCTAGCAGCCCGCCTCTGAATTGCTTCCATGTCCTCCCTCAATCCGACCTGATAGGGACCCCAAACGCTCTAGCAGTACTCAATAATAGGTCGTATTAGTGTTTTATAAGCGGTCTCCTTTACAGATGAACCACATCTTCCCAAAATTCTACCAATGAACCGAAGACGACTATCCGCCTTCCCCGCAACTGCCATTACTTGCTTGTCCCACTTCATATCGCTAATGTTCGTTCTGGAATTTCTTGCTCGCATGAAAGTGGACAACGAATGGGACATTCTGTGGAGAAATGAGGCCCTTTTCCATCTCCAAGAATAGGTCAGTAACCAGAATTGCGCAATTTGGTCGACGGAAAATCCGCGCACACATCAACCGCTACCACTTCACTCGGCATAGGTGATTGTGGTACGGGTTTACAGCATCCTTCATAACTAACCGAACCTAACCGTGCTTTTCCGAGGTAAACGCTATGAGAGTCTTCCGCGCACCAACGTCATTCCACCAACTCAACAGTGTGGATTTAGATGCAAGATGGCGCACCTCCGTACGTTGTACAGCCAGAGAAGCGGCTGCTGTAGGGGCTATACGGAAATTCTAGAAGAATCAGCCGTCTTTTCCCTACAACCTGGCCGTGCAGATCACCTGATCATAACCCTTGTGACGTCTGGCTGCGGGGTCATCTGAGAGGTGTTGTGTTCGGTGCTCCAATTACGAACCTAGCTGAATTGAAGGCACTCATTGCGGAACACCTTCTAAACGTGACCCCCGAGAGACTCCGATCTGTTGTGGGACATGCTGTTTCTCGACTTCATCTTGTGGGAGAAAATGGTAGACAGCGTACTGAACGTGTCTTTTGGCAGTCTCGCGACAATTAGAAAGGGGTGTCATTCTACTTTTTTGGCTTCAGGACAATCATTTGCTTTTGATGCGGTTTTTTTGGCCCAGGACAACTAAAAACCGATATCTTCCATTCGATTTTGTACGACTTGCCGTGGTGGATGGGTTTACCAAACTAACAGTGCCACAATTGTTGACTGCCAAACTTGTGCAGTCATGCTCTATGAACAATACAGATAGCGCAGTGTGCTACTGAAACCATAGCAATATTTCAGTTAATTAGAACATCTGAATAATTACTACTTTGTTAATTATAAAAAAACCTGTCTGTGCTCGCCAGGCTCGGCTGTAGCTATGAAACTCCACACACGTGTACCTGCAGTTCAGAACACACTGAATAAGCCACACTTACGAAGAAGTGAACTGCAACAAGTTCAGAATGGCCGTACTGTGTTTTTTTTTTTTTTCATCAGTCTACTGACTGGTTTGATGGGGCCCGCCACGAATTCCTTTCCTGTGCTAACCTCTTCATCTCAGAGTAGCACTTGCAACCTACGTCCTCAATTATTTGCTTGACGTATTCCAATCTCTGTCTTCCTCTACAGTTTTTGCCCTCTACAGCTCCCTCTAGTACCATGGAAGTCATTCCCTCATGTCTTAGCAGATGTCCTATCATCCTGTCCTATCATCCTGTCCCTTCTCCTTATCAGTGTTTTCCACATATTCCTTTCCTCTCCGATTCTGCGTAGAACCTCCTCATTCCTTACCTTATCAGTCCACCTAATTTTCAACATTCGTCTATAGCACCCCATCTCAAATGCTTCGATTCTCTTCTCTTCCGGTTTTCCCACAGTCCATGTTTCACTACCATACTGTGGTACAGTCACTAGAAAACACAAGTCCGTAGACGCTAGTTGACATAGTTCTGATAGCGTTGGCTCAATTCAGAGGAGCCGGAAGTCTCTAACTCCCCAAAGGTTTGCAGCGGGCTGTGTCACGGCGAGTAGGCACCACAACGACGTTACTTCGACAGGAAGTTGCTGGGCGTGAGCTGCATCCCACGTCGAACAGAACTGCTCTCCTGGCCTCTGGCTACGCTACTTCATGGCAGAGGCCCGAGGGTGACGCCTCGGAACTACGGGAGGCACGGCTTCTTGCTGGCATCTCATTGGCGCCTCGTGATACCGCTTTGCTGTGCAGTATCTCTGCAGCAGTAGATACTTCTTTCACTGCTACCGATACTCGCCGACACCGCATTGTGATTCATCTATAATATGTAGCCGACCCCATATACGTTAAGCCGTTCACAGCGCGATGTCCTGGTAAAATTTCGTTAATTTCTTTGTTCCATGACGTTACCCCCTGCGTCAATAATGTGCTGTTCAAATTTGACGTCATTCTCAGCAGTGGTTCTCCTTCTGCACCGTTTTGAAACTTGAACGTTAATTATAGACGTCCTGCATGTTTATTGTTATCTCCCTGCGATGCTCCATTCATATCATTCACGATCTATTATTTTTATGGTCAGTTTTCCAATTTATGTAGAAAATTATTATTTTTATAGATTATACTAGAGATATTTTCCGTGTGTGTTCAAACTATAGATTCAATGTTGTCTTTGCCGGTTTCCACTGAATTCCATTGCTAGAGAATGTAAATTCCACAAGCTCCCGCTCTTAACGTTGTGGCCGTGGTAGAAGGATTAAAATCAGTGTGCCGAAATGGCACACCCAACCGCAGGGAAGAGACGCCCCGCGCGGCCGCAACTGCTCTAGAGGATGCGAGGCTTGCTTACGCTACCGCAAATAACCCCGCAGCAGGTGCAGACGGGCTGCGTGGCTCTGCGCCGAAAGGCCGTAACGGGATTAGGCGCCGGGGTTGGCTCAGGGATATAGTTCGCATTACGGTCCATTAAGCTGGGCCCGGCTCTAAGAGGATCTCACGACGCAAAGTAGATTAGGAGTCGTTTACCTGCAAATCTTGTAAATCATGCGAGGGAGACGACCGTGTCACAGCGCGTTCGGATCTCGTCAGAGTTACGTTCGTAGTGAAATGGTGTCTCTTTGCTACGAGGCAAGTTGTAGTTAAAGCTGTGTGGATATCAGTGATTCGTTTCGTTACCTGTAAAACACATCCACTCCTTAAATGTGAGAGAATTGTGGTAGGACACTGAAGCAGACATGTTAGTCTAAACCAGTAACAAGAATACGCGGATATTCAATCAAACTCTGGCAATGCAAGACATAGAGCTTCATTTGATTCCTTGCCACCTACCACGAACAATTAACTTCTTCGTACACACATGAAAAAGTTTTGCATCACCCCGGGTCCCAGAACTCCTGAAGACAGACATTGACTGTGGATATTGTATCATAGGCACAGTCCCTTTGAATGTTCAGATTTGTCACTAAACCCGCCCAAAAGGAGTAAACAACCATGCATGAGCAGCGCCTATTAGACGGATGGGGTCCGACAGCCGATCAGTTCCAATCATTCCAATAGGAAGGAGGTACACGGCTCGTGTTGCCTGTAGTTCAACCATGTCTAGACGGTCAATACCGCGATTCACTCGCATCCGCATTGTTACTTTGTGCCAGGAAGAGCTCTCAACAAGGGAAGTTTCCAGGCGTCTCGGAGTGAACCAAGCGATGTTGTACGGACATGGAGGAGGAACAGAGAGACAGGAACTGTCGATGACATGCCTCCCTCAGGACGCCCAAGAGCAGCTATTGCAGTGAATGACAGCTACCTGCGGATTATGGCTCGGAGGAACTCCGACAGCAACGCCACCATGTTGATTAATGCTTTTGGACCAACCACAGGACGTCGTTTTGCGACTCAAACTGCGCGCAGTAGGCTACATGATGCCCAACTTCACTCCCGACGTCCATGGCGAGGTCCATCTTTGCAACCACGACACCATGCAGCGCGGTATAGATGGGCCCAACAACATGCCGAATGCACAGCTCAGGATTGGCATTGCGTTCTCTCCACCGATGAGTGTCGCATATGCCTTCAACTAGACAATCGTCGGAGACGTGTTTGGAGGCTACCGGGTCAGGCTGAACACCTTAGACACACTGTCCAGCGAGTGCAGTAAGGTGGAGGTTCCCTGCTGTTTTAGGGTGGCATTATGTGGGGCCGACGTACGCCGCTGGTGGTCATGGAAGGCGCCGTAATGGCTGTAGGATACGTGAATGCCATCCTCCGACAGACAGTGCTACCATATCGGCAGCATATTGGCGAGGCTTTCGTCTTCATGGACAACAATTCGCGCCCCCATCGTGTACATCTCGTGAATGAGTTCCTTCAGGATAACGACATCGCTGGACTAGAGTGGCCAGTACGTTCTCCAGACATGAACGCTATCGAACATGCCTGGGATAGATTGAAAAGTGTTGTTTATTTACGACATGATCCACCAACCACTCTGAGAGATTGTAAGGGGTCCGTAGGCCTTTACTATAAGTTTTGCGACAGCACAGGTCGACAGGACGAACAATCGATAGTGTGTGTCGGGTTGCGAGAGCGAGAGCGAGTGTTGAGACAGTAGAGTGGGACCCAGGCTGCGGGCCGGGCCGTGTGGCGGCCGGTTGCTGTAATGCAAGGCCGTACCGACAAAGGGAGTGGCCATCGCCGCGGTTTAACCCCTTTGTGTTAGAAATATATCCGGAAAGTTAAAAGTATAATTAATAGAGTGATTCAGTGATATTTCAGTGCCGATATTTGTATTTTCGCGTCTACCGCGCCGGCATTATTTGGATTGCAGTGTTGGATTGTAGTGTTGGATTACAATGATTGAAATTGCGTGTGACGATAATGAATAACTAAAGGGCCTGTGCTGAGATTAGCCGTTATTAATTCTGTACGACGAAGGCAGTGGCTGTCTCTTTACTTTGTGTTTTTGTGATGAATATAGGTCATTGATTAATGAAGCTGTGTTGTCGTTCTTCTTGGCACCAGACATTTCTTTATTACAGCATTTGAGAAGGACCTAGATGGAATGTAACAACTCCGTAGCAGTCCAATCCGATTGCCAGCCCCATTAGGTACACGGTCACATTAATTATTATCTATTTGGGCTGCTATCAGATCCCGATCGAGCGGGATAAGTAAAGTAAGATTAAACCAGGGTGTTACACCCTTGGCTTACCGTGAAAGGACAAGTGCAATTTTCGGACGAATCATGAAGAACAATAGGTAATTTTATCTTGCTTAACGTGAGAAAATATTTTTTCAGTGTTGGATCGGGACAGAGCATAAACTTTAAAATCGCGACAAGAAACAGTGCATTTTGAACAATACGAAGTAGTAGCACCTTTCGATTGTGACTAAACTTTTCTTGCCATATTAGGTGAAAATAATAGTGTCAATAAACTGTGTTATAATGTGCAAATGCTTAAATCCGCGCGAAAAACTGTGAAAAGTGAACGCCAAAGAAAGACACGTGTGAACATTATCATAACAAAACGAGCCAAGAATTCGTCACGAAAGCTTTACAGAAGTGTTTAATAGTAATAATTTTGACTGAAATTGCTTTTTGAATGGTGAAATTCAGACAGTTTCATGTGGACCCATAAACTGTTATGCGGAGGACAATGTATTGTGGCGACGCAATTATTGAGTGACGTCACGCAGACCCGTGTAGCAGTTGCGCCAAAGAGCTTCGATCTGTGAGGTGATTCTACACGTCATCCCAACTACCTGTGCAAGGAGTAGGTCAAGCACAGACGCACTACACCGAGCGCCGTCCCGACATCTAGCAGCCGAACTACAAACTACGCCCGCCTGCAGCGCCACGGAGCGGCCGGCTGAGAACTACGACGTCCCTCCACAGCGAGACCTTCATGCGGTTCCGGCGGCAGTACAGCGCCACGCCCACTTCAAACGTCAAAACATCGCGACTCGTGGTAACGTCGGTTGGCGAGTGGAGACGACTGGTTGACATAACATTAAATTGCAATGTGCAGTTTTCGCAGTAAATAAACGTTTGTAAACTGAATTGCGTGTTAGGAAAAGTGCCCAATTGCAGTAATTTCCGAAAAGTTTGCAAAAAATACTCTGAATTGAGCATACTTATTTATGCATACTGCGCTGTCTAAATGATAATTATACAGATATGCTTATTGTTTTTGGGGGATTTTATATGTATAGATTTTATGAATGGTATGATTTATCTTATTTAAAACATTTTCTGTGTAGGTGAAAATTGATATGTGAAGTGATTAAGTAGTTAAGGTGTAGGGAGCTAGCAACTCTTTTGCTGGTATACCAAGTGGCGACTGGTACACTCCCAGCTGGGTGAGACTTTACTTCTAATTTCAAGTTTCACTCCTCTACCATCTTTCTCTATCCTTAGGTTAAGAAAGTTAGTGTGTAGTAGTTAGAATAGGTAGTGGTTGTACAAATGATAGTTAGGAATCTTGTAGCAAATTTATAGTTCACTCATATATGGAGAGTAGTTAAGGTGTAGGGAGCCAGCAACTCTTTTGCTGGTATACCAAGTGGCGACTGGTACACTCCCAGCTGGGTGAGACTTTATTTCTTATTTCAAGTGACACTCCTCTACCATCTTTCTCTATCCTTAGGTTAAGAAAATTAGTGTAGTAGTTAGAATTGGTAGTGGTCATCCAAGTAATTCAGTCAGGAACCATGTAGTAAATTTGTAGTAGTTGCTGTTGATGTAGAGTGTGAGATTTCAAAGAATCAATAAGTTGAAAGCTCAGTTTAGTGTGAGTACATTACAAAATTAATAGTGCCAGAAGGAATAAACTGAGAACCATATCAGAAAGGGAATGTTTACATAATGTCGTGGTAAGCTAATTGGTTAAACAAGAATTTGGGTAATCTTATAGAGTTGTTTTATGAGGCATGAGAAGGTCAAACTGTTGTAAGAAAATTGAAGTAATGTATCAGCTTGTAAGTAGATGAACATATAAAGAAACAAATACACAAGGAGATAGTTGTTCGAATAAATGATGTGAAATATGATGAATGGAGAGGCTAAGGAGCCTGAAGTAGTATTTTTATGTGGTTATTGCAGCGAATATGGAGAGTTGATGTAAGTTGAAGATATATATGCAGTTGAAGTTGCTGTTAAGTTGAGGGAGCTATGTTGTAATGACGTATATTGAGTATGAGATGTTTGAAGTATTGAAGTATATGGAGGATTGATATAGGTTGAAGATATATATGTATTTGCAGTTGAAGTTGGTGTTAAGTTATGTGTAATGAAGAGTATGGAGTATGAGATGTTTGAAATATTGAAGTATATCATTTAGCACATGAGCAACATCTGTTTGCAAGTTATTTGTAGGTATACATGTTTATCTGAAGTATGCTGATAAAACAAAGTGTAACTAATGAATAATTAGTAATTCATGTATCCAATTAGCTATCAGAGTCAGTTATGGTTATACATAGGTCAAGCTTTAGAAGCAGGATTCTGGCACTGAGTAATCAATGACAAATGTCCATATAGTGGATTTGAATTAATGTGAATATAACAGGAAATATTGTACCTCTCATCTAAGCCTTCTTGATAACAATTCACATATGGCAGTAATGTTTGGCAAAATAAAATGATCAGTAGTTTAAAATTTTTCATTGGGTGACCACATTAGTTGTAGTGTTGCAAATAATTATGTAAAACATGCTCGGCGGTACAATGTAGCATTTAAATTTATGGAATCTGTAATGAATAAGTTGTGAATTTCTTCCTTAACTTTTATGTGTGTTAGCCAAGTGAGTTATAAATTAGAATGATAGTAGTATGGACGGCACAAACCCCGCTGAAAGGACGGCATACCAAAGGGGTAGCTGACATTCAATGTATAAATGTCATATTTTGTCTCAATTTCAATTTGCTTGTGTTAAAGATTTAGATAAGTTGTGATTTTTTTTCTTCCTTAACTTTTATATGCGTTGGGAAGGGAGTTATAAGTTAGTGTGGTAGTAGTATGGACGGCACGAACCCCGCTGAAAGGACGGCATACCAAAGGGGTAGCTGGCATTTACCTAGTTTGTTTTCTTGTCTTTGCTGTAGCAATAAGTTGTGAATTTCTTCCTTAACTTTTATAAGTGTTGGCCAAGTGAGTTATAAATTAGAGTGATAGTAGTATGGACGGCACGAACCCCGCTGAAAGGACGGCATACCAAAGGGGTAGCTGGCATTCAACTAGTTTCTTTTCTTGTGTTTGCTATAGCAAGTTATAACAGATATGTAGTTAATGACTCGTACAAACCTTTGAAAGTGAAAAGTTTTTGGAAATTTTTGGTAAGATAAGTTTATAAAAAAATATTTACCATGCTATGTTAAGTAAGTAGGATTGATGTTGTGTGTTATTTGGACAATGCCATATTTTTGAGATGTAATAACTTTTTGTAGAATATTATTGTAGAGGCAGCCCACTACCGGAGTCAAGGATTTCCTTGGTGATTGTAATTTCATTACTTATTTGCACTGTGTGTTTTGTTCATATGTAGTGATGTCTAATTCCCTAGCCGATTCTTTTACGCCTGTGGCTTCAAAGAAGTTTTCGAGGGCGGGGATGCAAGGGGTCCGTAGGCCTTTACTATACGTTTTGCGACAGCACAGGTCGACAGGACAAACAATCGATAGTGTGTGTCGGGTTGCGAGAGCGAGAGCGAGTGTTGAGACAGTAGAGTGGGACCCAGGCTGCGGGCCGGGCCGTGTGGCGGCCGGTTGCTGTAATGCAAGGCCGTACCGACAAAGGGAGTGGCCATCGCCGCGGTTTAACCCCTTTGTGTTAGAAATATATCGGGAAAGTTAAAAGTATAATTAATAGAGTGATTCAGTGATATTTCAGTGCCGATATTTGTATTTTCGCGTCTACCGCGCCGGCATTATTTGGATTGCAGTGTTGGATTGTAGTGTTGGATTACAATGATTGAAATTGCGTGTGACGATAATGAATAACTAAAGGGCCTGTGCTGAGATTAGCCGTTATTAATTCTGTACGACGAAGGCAGTGGCTGTCTCTTTACTTTGTGTTTTTGTGATGAATATGGGTCATTGATTAATGAAGCTGTGTTGTCGTTCTTCTTGGCACCAGACATTTCTTTATTACAGCATTTGAGAAGGACCTAGATGGAATGTAACAACTCCGTAGCAGTCCAATCCGATTGCCAGCCCCATTAGGTACACGGTCACATTAATTATTATCTATTTGGGCTGCTATCAGATCCCGATCGAGCGGGATAAGTAAAGTAAGATTAAACCGGAGTGTTACAAGATGTACGCCGAATAGCCGTTGAGGAGTGGGACAATCTGGAGCAACAGTGCCTTGATGAACTTGTGGATAGTATGCCACGACGAATACAGGCATGCATCAATGCAAGAGGAAGTACTACTGGGTATTAGAGGTACCGGTGTGTACAGCAATCTGGACCACCCCCTCTGGAGGACTCGCTGTATGGTGGTACAACATGCAATGTGTGGTTTTCATGAGCAATAAAAAGGGCGGAAATTACGTTTATGTTGATCTCTATTCCAATTTTCTGTTCAGGTTCCGGAACTCTCGGATCCAGGTGATGCAAAACTTTTCTTGAATTGTGTGTACACGTTTGTACCTAGTGAATCTAGTATCTATACAGATCTGTGACCACGCACATCTTTGCTTTCTTCCTTGACAGGATGTTCTGAAGTTTCTGTTATAAGAAACCCTCATCTAAGTAGTTACGTCTGTAACACGTCTTGTCTGTGACGTAATCTCAAATGACGGATGATAAATACTGCACTTGTGACTATTGTAATTTTTCCGGAATATTTCTTCTTGCAGTAGTTTTCAGGTTTGCACCCGGATAGCATCAACATTCTGCCCCGATATTTCGGCCCAGAGACGTCCGGCCATCCTCAGACGAAGTACTGAAGAGACCTGATACAGTCATGGTATTTATAGCGAATTCGATGCATGCAAATCGCACTGCCGGTTTACGGCGCATGCGTTAGGAGGTGACATGCACGACGCAGCCAAGTTGTGTGTGCTGCCCTCAGTGGTGATGTAAGAACAGTCTAATCACTGAGTATCGACTGAGCATAATTTTAATAATTGGATTCCACTTTTTATCCAGCTGAAAGCCGTTATTACGATTCATTAAACAGTCAGCAAGACGTATTTCAACGGATTCTATAATTACAGAGCCTCAGAAGCAGTAAACTGGTGCTAAAATTTTGGTGTTATTGTATTCCATTGAATGTCCCATGCAATGTTCTGCTACTGCTGATTTTAACGGT
Organism: Schistocerca serialis cubense; assembly: GCF_023864345.2. Taxonomy (NCBI): domain Eukaryota; kingdom Metazoa; phylum Arthropoda; class Insecta; order Orthoptera; family Acrididae; genus Schistocerca; species Schistocerca serialis. The sequence goes on along the minus strand of NC_064641.1, from coordinate 326,561,995 downwards.
TGCCGCAGACGGGTGTGTATTTCGTGTTCTACACATAGCTACTGGACCGTTCGTGTCGTCTGCTCTATATATGCCGAGCCATAGTCTGAGGAGGCTGATGACGACTATAAATCAACTACTTCCTTCCATATGCCGGGAACATATCTTGGAAAGAATGATATCAGTGTCATCTTCGGTCAACCACCAAAGAGCAGGGCCTTAGTCGGATCCGTTAAAGACGATTTACAGTTGAGGAAGGCGGGTTTTCATAAAATTCCCTTTGAGTATGGCTCGGCATATATATATCAGACGATACGAACGGTCCAGGAGCTATGCGTAGAACACGAAATACACACCCGTCCGCGGCACCCTTAAAATCAGCAGTAGCAGAACATTGCATGGGACATTCAATGGAATACAATAACACCAAAATTTTAGCACCGGTTTACAGCTTCTGGGACTCTGTAATTAAAGAATCCGTGGAAATACGTCTTGCTGACAATTTAACGAATCGTGATAACGGCTTTCAGCTGGATAAAAATTGGAATCTAATTATTAAATTATGCGGTCACAGCGGAATCGACATGCTCAGTCGATACTCAGTGATTAGCCTGTTGTTACTTCACCACTGAGAGCAGCACACACAACTTGGCTGCCTCGTGCATGTCACCTCCTAACGCATGCGCCGTAAGCCGGCATTGCGATTCGCATGCGTGGAATTCGCTATAAATACCATGACTGTATCAGGTCTCTTCAGTACTTCGTCTGAGGATGGCCGGACGTCTCTGGGCCGAAATATCGTGGCAGGATGTTGATGCGATCCGGCTGCAAACCCGAAAATTACTGGAAAAAAATACTGTACTTAGTTATGAAGATGATCCAAAGAGACTGAAACAGGTCATGCAATTAAAAATGTGCAACTTAGACGGAGGAATAAGTGAGAAATGTTTTAAATATCAATACAGTTGGTGACTGTCTCGCGACAAATGTGTCGGCTATGATACTGAAAGGAGTTTTATCTATGCCTATACAGTTATTTTAACTTGAATACTGTTAATAGTGATACTTTTAGTCATGGTAACGGTTGATTTACTTTTGCTGTAATAGTAACTACTAGTAGTGCTGCTGCAATTGGTTGGTGGTGGTTTAGAGAGTTTTGATTCGCGCAATGTGATCGTACAGGCCGCCTCGTGCGCCAACACTGCGAATGCGGATGTGGCTTATCAGTGGGCTCGCTGCGTGAGGCTATTTAAGGGCGGCCTTATCTCGTCGCGCTGCCATTCTGTACGAGGCTGCTGCGCAGCCAACTGCACTGAACGGAGCTACTCAGATATGCCGCGTCACAGGCGTCGTCGATGTGCACGTGTCATCGTGCTACTGTTTACAAGAACGTAATTAACGTAGGAACGTAGAGTGGCACTGGATGTGTGTCGCAAAAAATAAACCGAAAGGAGTTACCTCTACGTCTGTTCTTGATGGTCCGAGTATATATGTAGTCTGTAATTTTTTGTATTGTTAACAATGATATTTTTAGTCATGGTAACGTTGGTTTCCTGTTGCCGTTGTTAAGAACTAGATGCAATGATCCTTTTGCTGCTGCTAGTTTGGAAAGTTCTGATCCACATAATGTGCGTCCTTATGGTCACAAGTATACGGCGCCAGACCAGAGGTTGTATTCACCTGTCTCTTCTTGAACTACAGTTTTCTCAAGTAATTCTTTCTGTACCTAATGTGATACCTTCCAATTAAGTACTTAATCAGTTCACTTAATTACAGGGTGATATTTTTCACCGGGCACAAACTCTAGGAATTGATCGATGAGGGGATACGAAAAAAAAAAGATCTAATGAACTCATATCCGGAAATCGATATTTTCATGCTAGAGACCATTTTATTCAATCAACCTTTGTTACAGAGACTGCGGTCTAACACTCGCTGTACCAAGCAACCACAGTTACAGTTTGCCTGGTTTCCTCCTAGAGGGTGGTACTGTTCCTCATACCCCATGCCATAGCGCCCTCTCCTGCCGTAGTAGTTGGTAATGTTGCGTCCGATCCACTTCTCTTGGCGACTCACCTTGTAGTAGAAGTGATGCAGCGTTACACAAAGTGGTTCCGTTTTCGAATTGAGAGCTTGACGGCATGGTATTCCTTACAGAAAGGCAAATGGCAATGGTTGGTGGGCAGGAAGGTTGTACCGGGAGATCTATCGCCACCGGCAACAACGACAGCATTCAATGTCTGAAAACAGTGTTTCGCAGTTTGTCTGAGAACGACTCGTTTCACGAAGTAGGAAATCATGAACGACTACTCGAAATGTTCGGACACCAGACTTGGAGGAAAATGCGATTAACACAATGGAAGGCTACCCCCGTGTCAGTACCAGGCAGCTGGTCCGCCAATACAGGGTAATCCAGATGACCGCGTGGAACACTCTCCATGACAGTTGGTACTGCCCATATCACTGACAGCGTGTGCTGGGCTTACTTTCCACATCGGGAGCAGTTTTGTCACTGGTTTCTTCATCAGGCAACCACGATTCCGGCATCTGTCTCATCCATCCTATGCACAGCTGAGGCCACCTTTACGCCGAGTGGTATCTTCAACTTTCGTAACAGTCATATGTGGGATAGTGTATAGAGCCCTCACGGTATGGTGACAGTGAATCATCAGCATCAATGCAGCCGGAATGTGTCGGCTTCCTTCCACGTCGGTCAGCAGGTACGAACTATCGCCGTTTCTTGTTGGTGATTGCCACCCTTGTTGGAAGAAGTGCCACTGATGATTCGAAGGGCTATGTGACTTCTACATGATGGTGCTCCAATCCACTTCGCAGTTAACGTCCGGACGCATCATCTCAGTCGTGTCTTCCCTGGTCAATGGATTGGAGAAGGGGTCCTGTTGCACGGCCTGCTAATTCACCGGATCTCCACCCAAGCGATTTCTGGTTATGGGGCCATCTCAAAAGTATTGTGTCTGCAGAGCGCATTCCAGATGTGGAGACACTGGAGCAGCGAACTCATGCTGTCTTGGACACTGTTCGGATGCAGCGTCGCCGATATGAGTGTGTGAGACAGAACATGCTGCGGCGCCTACACGCATGCCGTACATGGAAATGATTTACAACATGTACTGTAACTGTGCTGCTTGGAACTACAGAGTGGACGAGCGGATGAGGCCTCTGTACGATGTCAGGAATCACCTGGTAGCGCTCGTGGCGCTAAGAAAAGGTGAGTATTCAGTGAATCCTTTATTGTGACTACTTTAAAAAGGGTGGTGCACTATTGGCCGTAGTCGCCTCCTGCCCTGGTCTCGGACAGATTGCGCCAGTGCTTGCGCCTGCATCCTAGCGAGACGTCGTTCCTCTTGTGTCGACACAGATGCTTAGCCCAGCCTGCTACAGCATGCATAGCTGCTATCGGCTGTGGGAGTGTACTCGATCCCACTATCTGCCTCTCTTTCCCTGGACCACCCCAACCGCGGTGCAGGCAGCAGGCGTTGATCCCCGTACTGCCGGCCTGGTATGCCCCGCCCCCGGATGCGCTAAGGCCTAGAGGCATACGCCACCGGATGTTCATTTCCATCTATAGTTTGACTTGATATAAAACCCAACGCGATGTGTCACATGCCAATATGAATTCACGTTCAAGATCAGGAAACATTAACACAGAATCTGACACTAGAACTTCCTTAAGTTTTGTCGAAAGGTTTTCGTGTGGCGACCATTGGAAACCAACTCCTTTCTTAAGCAACCTAGATAATGGTCGTGCAATTTCAACATAACCCTATGCAAGTTAACGGTAGTCATTACATACACCAAGATAAGATTGCAATTGCGTAGTAGTCTTTGGTGCTGGAAAATCACGTACGGCTGATGTAAGTCTAGGATCTGTTTTGACTCCATCTCGTATAATAATATGACCTAGATACGTACCTTGTGGTTGCGCAAAATGACATTTCTCCGCACTTTAAGTAAGAAATGCTGCTCGTAACCTACTAAACACTTCATTTAAACTTTTAATGTGTTTTTCCATTGTTTTTGAATGTACTATTACATCATACAGGTAGACCAAACAAGTTTGGGTTCTAAGCCACGAAGGAACCATCCAGTAACCTTTGGAGAGTAGCAGAAGCATTCTTCAAACGAAACCGAATTCTCCAATATTGGTAATGTTCAGAATTGTCTGTGAATGCAGTCTTATGCCTATCTCCTGGAAACACTTCTACTTGGTGGTAACCGCTTTGAAGGTCGATCATTGAAAAGTTCTTTACAAGTTCCTAGGTTCTAACGTATCCGTAGTGCTAGGAATTGGATATGCATCTGTTGTAGTTCGTGCCTTTAAAACCCGATAGTCGCAACAAAATCTATATATTATTGTTACATCAACTGATATTTTGGGGACCATGGCTATACTGCTGGACCAAGCACTATCATTATGTTCTATGATACCTTCACACAGCTGCTGGTCAATGAACTCGTCTACTAGTGGTTGTAGATTCTTGACAATGCTACCGCGGCTGAGAGCTCATACGAATGAGGCGGACGAATTGTAAAAGGAAAGGCAGCCGACACGGATCAGTAAGGGCTGCTGTACGTAAATTCTCTCACTCGGAGGGATGGTGTGAAGTGCTTCAGGGCGTGATGCCTGGGATTGCCGCACGGAGGCATTGTCGCAGAGATGATGAGCCCCCCAACTGATACGATATTAGCTACAACTGCTTAACTCTGGATGAGACCAAAGTTTTACAACGCTACTGGAGGTCTTAGAACTGATAAAGCTTATGAAATCAGTCATCAGTTAAGATCGGTTCTTTCCTACTTTATCACCCCAGGTCGAGTACAATGTCTTAAATCTACATGTGGTCCGTTTGCAAATTCAGGGGTACAGTTGCGCACCATTGCCTGATACCTCACAGAAGATTCGATCGTTCATATGGCCTGCTAAAGGACACTCAGCGAATAGTCTACAAAAACACATAAATAAGCGAACACATAATTAAACAAAGAGATGAAAATGGAATTATTCCTCAGAATAATTATGTACTCTAACCACAGGATAAAGTTCACTATCAATTTATTCAGATTAAACACAAGTTACTTAGAAAGGTGGCTTTACGCGGGGTGTAAAGTGGTCATGTCATTTTGGTTTTTGTATGTTATCGATGTGCGCATCAGAGAGCGAACAAGTTACGCTAGTGTTAAACAATCTTTGGTTCGCCGTGGGACAGTCTTCATCTCTGCACTGTCTCATACATTCTTAGCTGAATTGTGGAAGGTGATGGACGTGTTCTGTAGTGCTGTGTTGCCTTGTGATGGTATCTGTTAGACAAAGAAAGATTTATTGCAAACGTCAGCAAAGATGAATACGATGCATACACTAGAAAGCGAAAGGAATATTAATCTCCAGTAATGTTAACTTTCTCTTTAAAGAGGTAAGAGTACAGCACTGCGTACCCAATCTGCATCTTTTTTGAATACATACTTCATTACAAAATCGTTGTCTTAGAATATCATTTCATAGGAATAATTACTATCCCCAACCCCCCCTTCCCCCGTCTACCGTTAGCATTACCATATGCAACACTTTGAATATGTATTTAGAAACAGAAATCTAATTTAGCTGCGTCCTGCTTGGTGTTTGCTGTCGTGCTTTCGAGAAATCTGCAACAATGTTGTCAAGACGGGAGGTAAGTGGAAATTTTGATTAGGATGGTTCAAATGGCTCTGAGCACTATGGGACTTAACATCTGAGGTCATCAGGCACCTAGAACTTAGAACACATACATGCACGAGGCAGGATTGGAACCTGCGACCGTAACGGTCGCGCGGTTCCAGACTGAAGCGCCTAGAACCGCTCGGCCACACTGCCGGCTTTTGATTAGGACCAGATGATTATCTTACTTCCGTTGAGGATTTAATATAAAGACAAAATGCATTCAGATCAGTTACAGTTCACTCCAAATTAGGTTGTGTTTAGTCAAAAGTTATCATACGAGTTTCAGTTGGTTTGTAGGTACATAGTTTTGGTAGTACGTAGACTTTTATAGAGTGGGTGACAAAGAAGGGCTACATTTCATACATACACAAATATAGTTGGAGGGGGGGGGGGGGGGGAGGGGGTTACAAGGCTAATATTTAAACACGGTGAACCAATAAGATATAATATATCTGACCTTGTCGAACATGCAGAGTGTCTGCAGGCAATGATGAATGTAATTCAAGGCATTGTGCTGTGCACTAAAATCACTCAAACAGTACACCATTCCTAAACCTGAGAAAGTTAATTGAAGACTAGATGTAATAATAATCTCACCACGGCAAAGTTCAGTCACTGATAGCTATACTAGCAATCAGTTTCAAAGTTTTACATGTCCCAAATCAATGCAACGAAGGAAACACAAGTTGCAAATAGGAGAACATCGAAATATTCCTTTCTTCGGATTATTACCTTATTAGCAAATGTGGCTCAATGGCCGCTCTAATCTTGTTAACAACCTTACCTAGCAAGACACGAACATCAAAAGAATACGAACCATGCTCTACCAGCCAATTTGAAAGTTGTGTCACGTGACTGACTACTGCAGTCAAGTGAGCATCTATAACTTAAACCACCCTTCTGATAAGCACTAGTTTTACAATTTTATATATTTCAAACTTATATAATGTACATGTTTATACAATTCTCAGACATATTTCTTCATTACATATTAACCGTTGTAAAATATTCAACAGTGGTTTATGTTTCATACATCACAAAGTGAAACGATAAGCGCTAATCAAACTGGTAACTGCAGTGAGGTGACCAAATTCATGTGGTAACGATATGCACACATATAGATAGCGGTAGTACCGCGTACAAGAGGTGTAAGGGGCAGTGCATTTACAGAGGTGTCATTTGTACTCAGGTGACTCATGTGAAAAGAGTTTCGAGATTATTTCCGCATGACGGGAATTAACAAACTTGAAACGAAGAATGGTAATTGTAGCTAGATGTATGGGACATTCCATTTCGGAAATCGTTAGGGAATTCAGTATTCCGAGGTCCACAGTGTCAAGAGTCAGCTGAGAACACCAAATTTCAAGCATTGCCTCTCACCACGGACAATGCAGTGACCGACGGCCTTCACTTAACGGTCGAGAGCACCGACGTTTGGGAAGAGTTGCAGTACTAATAGATAGGCAATACTACTTGAAATAACCGCTTAAATCAATGTGGGATGTATAACTAACGTGTGCATTAGGACAGTGAAGGGAAATGTGGCGTTAATGGGCTATGGCAGTAGTAGACCGACGCCAGTCAATTTCCTAACATCGCGACATCGCCTGCAGTGCCTCTCCTGGGTTTGTGATCACATCAAAAAAATGTTCAAATTAAGGACAAACACACACACACACACACACACACACACACACACACACACATGCCCGAGGGAGGACTCAAACCTCCGCCGGGACCAGCCGCACAGTCCATGACTGCAGCGCCTTAGACCGCTCGGCTAATCACGCGCGGCTGTGGTCACATCGGTTGGACCATAGATGACTGGAAAACCGTTGCCTGGTCAAATGAGAACCTATTTCATTTGGTAAAAGCTGATGGTACGGTTCGAGTGTGACGCAGATCTCATGAAGCCATGGATCCCAGTTGGTAAGAAGGCTCTATGATGGTTCCGGCTGTGTTTACGTGGGATGGACTGGGTCCTCTGGTTCAAATGAACCTTTTGGAGACCATTTACAACCATTCATGGACTTCACGTTCCCAAACAACAATGAATTTTTGTGAAAGACAGTGAGCCAAATCATCGGGCAACAACTGTTCATGACTGGTTTGAAGAACATCCCGGATAGTTCGAGCGAATGATTTGGCTACCCAGATCGTCCGACATGAATCTCATCGCACATTTATGGGACATAATCGAGAGATTAGCTACTGCAGCGGTAACACTTTCGCAATTATGGACGGCTCTAGAGGCAGCATGGGTAAATATTGCTGCTTGGAACTTCCAGCGACTTCTTCAGTCCATGCCACGTCGAGATGCTGCACTGCACCAGGAGAAGAGGTCCAACTCGATATTAGGGGTATCCCATAACTTGTTGCGTCAGTGTACATTCGGCTAGGCCTGCTGTGCTATGCTATTCAAATATACGTCTCAGAAGTACCGACTTATAAAATTCTTATTAAACAAACATTAAAAGATTGGAATACTAGGACAAGTTATTCATGCTCATGCCAAATGTGCTGGTTGGCATGATTCTGCGAATCGACTGAGGTTTCTGCTATGGATTAGTGTCTAGCGTCTTTTCTCGTCATGGACAGAGCCGCAAGGCGGCGGGGTAGTTGGAGAAAGAGCCGCCGAGTGACAACAGCAGAAAGCGTGTTTACCGTTCGGTGGCGATTAACGGCAGACTGGGGGAAAGTGTTAAGCTCGCTATGTGAAATTGTTATGATGTGCTGGCATAAGCCGTTGAGCGTTATCGTCTGTTCTGATATTACAGAACTGAAATTATATGAAATCGTATGATACGTTGACTTTAGGAAAGTAATACGAAGATGAACTGGCACTAGCATGGATTCTTTTGGTTATGACTAGTGGTTGATACGAGTTATGTAGTCAGCACCCCGCTGTTACTTGGTTTTTATAACACTGTCTGGCGGGGTAGTGCAGGGCAGTTTCACGGTTTCTGAAGCTTTGGTAACGACATTGCAAGTGAGATGCTGTGGTAGGGTGCTGTTCTGAGCACCCATCTTGAGAGCTCTTATGGATTAATCTATCTGCTCTGTTGGAATAGGGAGCCGGGAGGACAAAGGTCTTAGTATTACGAGTGAAGGACTACTGGTTCTTGACAGCTGGATGCATGGCATGATTGAAAATGTTCTCACTCAAGAAACGGTTATGGAGTTTCTACCGAACGCACCGTCTCATCAACCAAAGATAGGTTGAGTAGGTCGTAGTATGTTATATTGGTGTCTTATTGGTTAGCATTCGTTAATAGATGCTTTTGTAATATGAAATAAAGTTATTTCTGGTTATTTTACGACAAAGTCAAATCTGTCAGTTTATTAATTTTAAGACAGGTGAGAGGATTGGCCTTCGGAATTTATGGCATGGAGAATTATGTGTTTTTGGTTTTAATACATTGGATAATCTGTTCTCAGAATGCTTGTGTAACACTTTATTGTCCCTTTATGGGGAGATGGGGAGCTGGTTACTGTGGAGGTACAGATCATCCTAAGAGTCAGCTTTTGATAATTTTTGCATATTATGATTTCAGTTTGTGGGTTCCTTGTTAATTCAAGAGTACCTTAAATTTCTGCGCCACATAATATATCATGTTTCTGTGGAGAACTCTTTGTTTTGGCACTGTATTAATAACTATTGAATAAATTACTTTGGTAGTTCAATATTAAGATAAATATTGTCACTTCATAAGTGACTTGAAGAACTATCCAATGGTGCATCATATGCATATGTAGCCTGTCTTTTAAACTCGTTACTGATGTTGTAAACAATAATTTTACAAACAAATGTTTATAACTTTGTTGTAAAAATATGGCAATAGTTTTACTGACATCGTGTCTTTATTGTTGTGTCAGTACCGTCATCAGCTGTAGCATGTCTGGAAGCGGTTTTCATGTTTTTTTGTGAATATTCGAAGCTTTTAGTTTGAACATGTCAGACTCTGGCATATTTGCTCGGCTTTCGCGAGCATGCGGCGGTGCAGTGTGCCTAACCGACACGGGAATTCCAAGTTACAGCAGTTCAATGGCCCACTGTATATCTACCCGACCCCTTCGCAGTGCTCGTTGCAACGACTCGGACGGCTACTGGTCCGGCCTCTACACCGCAACACGCCAGCTACGTAACACTTAACCAAGTCTTCTGTTTTTTGATTCCTTTCTACATAGCAAACACACAGCTCGTAACGTCACAACAGTACAAAAATATCCTACATCTCTGAAAAACAATTTGTCTTAGGCACTCCTCAATTTCATGTTCAGCGATGTACGTTCTTCCAACGCGATCGTACAGCGACGTCATTCGAACTGAGCGCCTAGAGCCAACCAGTCCACTGCAGGATATCTGTGAAACCCCGTAGAGACTGGCTGGTTCTACAAGCTCAGCACAGCTAGCCTTTGGCTGATGGACGCCCTGTCCATGGATGCCCGAATGATTACTATGTGCGACGTATATGTAAAAGGAAACATAAAAATGAGGAGTCGGCGTATCTTCTGGGCAGATACATCATTCGAAAGCTGATTGTGACCACAACATCTAGGTAGATAATTCTTACAGTATGTATGTGGTTCTGAGTTACGTTTTTCCATATTGCTTATCAAGCCAATGGCAGCACGGCATCTGTTGCCACATTTGTCGCAAGTATATGTAGCTGCTGAGGCAGGAGCAGTGGTGGCATTGCAAAGCTTTTTTTTGTCTTAATCTGTCAAACAAGTCTTCATTATGCTTCGACATTCCAAATGATATCTCATTACGCCACTGCGCTCTCATGCTACACCATGCTCCCACTTGTTGGTGGTGATGCCAAAGCTCTCCATACCTCAGTTAAAGGAGTCCTAGAATCTCAGTACCGAACGTTCTAAGAGTCTTTTCACTGTAGAAATATCTCCAAGCATCACCTCACGTGGTAATATCTCAGGATTCCACACGGTAGGCGTGGTCCCGTCAGCGGAGTAGTCTCTGCTTCAAGATAGCTGAAATGCTGTTGCAGTTAGTTTTAGGTAGTACTGCTTCGTTGGTCACTGGGTCCTTCCACGTTACTCCGAGGATGGATCTCAGGTACCGAATGTGGAAAGCATTAAGGCGACGTTCTTGTTTGGCATGAGTAGTCCGGGTTTCCGATGCATACAAAAGGATGCTGAGGACACAAGTTTGATGTACAAGAATTTTGGAGGTGAAAGAGATTTTGTTGTTTTTCCAAACATGTGTAGAGAGGTTGTCAAAAGTTGTAGCAGATTTTCCAATGCGAGCATCAATCTCCTTGTTAATAGACATGTTTGATTCTGTAGTGGATTCAAGACAGCGGACGTTATCCACGACTTGCATAGTAGCTCCATCTAATGTGATATTCGGCTGTGCGTTAGCACCCTGAACCATAATTACGGTATTAATATTGTTTACACTCATCGAGAATAGGTTCGGGCATGGGTGTGTGTATTGTTCTCAGCATAAGTTAGTTTAAGTAGTGTGTAAGTCTAGAGACCGATGACCTAAGCAGTTTAATCCTCTAGGAAATCACACACACATGTTGAGAACAGATGGCATGCATGATGATTTCTTGATACTAGCTCCTGCAGCTCTTCTGCAGAGTTCGCAGCAATTGCAGTGTTATCAGCATATAGAAGTTAACGAAGGGTTATCTCGTAGCACTTTGTCTTACTCTTCAGAAGACTGACGATAACAAGCCTTCTGTCTTTCCTGGTACGCAGATGTATCCCAGCATTTCAGTTCTCAAAGGCTGCTTGGAGCAGAGCCGAGAATAAAATTCCGAAAAGTGTAGGTGACAACACACAGCCTTGTCTTGCGCCACAGTTCATACTGAATGGTTTAGATGTACTACCATCGAAGATTACAGGGCCATGCGTATTATCATGAAATATCTTTTTAAGGGGAATAAAGTTGGTGGACATCCAGTTTTTTTCCAATATGCTTTAGGGTCCCTCCCTACTGACAGTGCCAAAGGTATTGTTGAGATCGACAAAATTAACATATAATGGCACTCTATGGTCACCGCACATTTCTTGTAGCTGTCACAAGGTGAATATCATGTCACTTGTGGATCTGCCAGCTCGAAATCCGCACTGTGACTCATGCTAGGTCCGAGCAGCCAAAGTTTCCAGGCTTTTCAGTATTATCCTTGCATACACCTTAGTACTATATTTGCATCTCACATGTCTTGGGTATTGTGCCTTCTTCCCAGCACTGTAGTAGGATTTGATACAATATCAGCGAAACACAGTCAAGTTTGATGATTTCAGCTGGTAGATTATCACGGTTTGTGCTCTTGCCGAACTGTAGACTTCAAAGTGAGAGTTTTAATTCATCGAGAGTAGGTGGATTATGAAGCTCAGCTATAGCAGGGTAAGTTGATAAGGTACCTAAAGTTTCTGAAGAAATGTTAACCTCTTCTGAGTATAGGTTAGCACAGTGCTGCACCCATCTATCTAGCTGTTGCCGTTGACTGGGTCACCTTTAACCTCATTTATTGCAGCGTGCTTCGTGCTTGTTGGTCCAATGGCCGTTTTGATCCCTTGATACATGCCACAATAATCTCCTTTGTCTCCGCAAATCTGAATAGATTTGCAAAGGCTGGTACAATATCTATTTGCACAATGGCGAGAAACTCGTTGCACATTTGCTTTGCAGGTCTTGTAATAGGCTATTTCTCGTTCGTCTTTAGGATTTTTCGTAACCTATACATGAGCACTACATTTCTTTCTCATTGAGCAAACCAGTCGCTTTGAATATTACCCAGCTTCCCAAATGCTCTAATAACTGTTTGCATAACATTTTCTTTAGCCAGATGCGACATGTTTTCGGCGCTCTGTGCAGTTATCAGTTGCTCATGATTCAGTTTCATCTCAATATCTTCTCCGAACTTTTTGTATCGCGCACTATCTTGGATGGCTTTGATGTTGATCTTGATTCTTCGACAAACTCTCTCAGCTGAGTGAATCTTCTTTGGCGGAACCGTGATTTTGTCATTAACTAAAGAGTGATCAGTATCAGAGTCAGAAACGTGAAATGTACAGGAGTTAAGGACATGACACAAGTCACATCTTCCGAGCTGATGCCAATAGCCTAAACGTGGGTGTTTCCATGTTACTTTGCTCACGACTCTGTTCCGGAAGTAAGTGTTAGCGATGCAAAGATAAAGAGAGGTGCAAAGTTCCAGCAGCCGCTGACCATTGTCTTTCATATTTGCAGTGGCGTGTGGGCCAATGTAGTCAGGCCAGTAGTTCCATGTATTCCCAATCCTGGCACTGAACTCTCCCAGTATTATAAGTTTATCTGATCCACGAACATTCTCCAAGCATTTCTGTAGATATTCAAAAAACTTGTCTTTGACTTCAGGTGGCTCTTTCATAGTTCTGACGTTCCACGGCGCAAATTATGTTACTGAATTGTTGGTTTTGTTCATATAAGCTGCTTTGTTGTTATATATGAAGATGGTATCTGTTCTTTCGGACATGCCCCGACCGGGACTCGAACCCGGGATCTCCTGCTTACATGGCAGACACTCTATCCATCGGAGCCACCGAGGACGCAGGGGACAGTGCGACTGCAGGAACTTATCTCTGGCACGTCTCCCGTAACACCCACATTCGCAACTTATTGTCCAGCCCTGTATTCAGGAGATCCCGGGTTCGAGTCCCGGTCGGGGCACACATTTTCAACTGTCGCCGTTGACTTATATCAACTCCTGTATGCAGCTAAGGGTATTCATTTCATTGTGCTTTGTTATTGTTTGTTTAGCATATGCTGAGATTAAATTGACAGGGCCTGATGTTGTCCTTAATCTCAAAGCTGTTAATCGTTCAGAAACACATTTTGGTTATTTGCAACACCTAAGAAGACTGTTTCGTACAGAAAAAGCCAAATCCTTGATCAACTCTTTCTCCAACTTTTCTGCCTTTCCAGAAAAAGGTGTAATTATCTTCACGCGGGCTGCCTTCCCCTGAGAGAGACGAGTTTCCTGTAATGCAGCCACATCATTGCGAAGGTGCAGCAGTTCTCTGTCGATTATGGCTGTTTTTCCGATCACAGGGGCAGCATAATAGGAGTGTCATGTCCGGGTAACATAATTTTGACATTCCAGGGAGAAAATCGTGTTACTGAATAATTGGTTTTGTTCATATGAGCTGTTTTATTGTTGTTGATTTTTTTTTCAAACGCCTCAGTAACCCACCTTGTATCAAGCACTGCGAGATGCTTTCGCTCCATACACCCACAGAAGCGCAAGGTGGGGTAAGGACTTATTGACCGGGGGCTGCCCAGCTTGAGGCGGATAACCAGTCAATTAGCCGCAACGGAGTATCACACTGATGAGAGTCACCCTTGGCTCCCCCACAGACGTCGCTCAGCGCAAGGCTTCAAACCGGCAACTGCAACTCCCCGTTTTGCTATCCGCACCTTTGCTTGCGCAGGTGGAGTGTCCTCTCCACAGGCAATGCATCACCTGGGACGAATTTAAAAACCACAAACTCGCCCAGCATTCATGGTTTTCTCTCGACCCAAACAACTGTTTCCACAGGAGTGACGGACCACTACATGTGGAGTTGAGTGGGCTGGAGGTTGTCGGACTCTCCAGGTTGAACGCTAATGTTGTCTACGCAACTCCGGATCCGTTGACCCTTTCGTCATGCATATGCGCCGTACCGAAACCCTCCTTCTCCACCGCAGCTGCCATTGGGGACTTAACCACAACCCTGGGCTATGTTCCTGCATCAAACCCCACAGACTGGAGTGGGAGAAGAAACTAAAAGACACCCTCGGGCCTCGAAACCTAATACCTTTGGGATCGAAAAAACTACACTTGACCAAGGGAGGCCGACAGGAAAGAAAACAGTATGTGTCTGACGCAAGTAAGTGGAAGTAATTACAGAGTCAGCTCGGGGTCCTACGGACGACACCTGCGAACTTCTAGATGAAGTCCCCTGGGGACATTCTAAAGTTACTGGAACGGTAATTGTGACTATGTAACACCCTCCTGTATCCTAAAAGTTACAAGTGCACAGATCGACGATACCTGCATTATTTATAAGGTTAATAATAATTCATATACACTACCGGACAAAAAGAGTGAGGTCTCAGAAGACGTCAGTGCAACTTCATTCACATAAACAAACCACCAGCGAGTTTGTAACTGATCGTAGTTGTAATTGCCTCTGAAGGTTAGAACAGAGGCCACAGTGTTTTAGTGTCGTAGGAAATGTAAGGGGAGTGAACAGCGTCAGATGTGGAGTTGAAACATCCCCTTAGAAAATTTTTATAAATGACAGTGCTCGAAAACCTCTTACGTTATTTGATTTTCAAACAGCTGAGCAGACTTGAACGTACTCAGACATTTCTCTCTTTACATATTCTGATCAACACTAAACTGACGCACAATATTTTTAGCGCAACGCAATCTGACTTTCAATAATCCCTACAAAAGAATGGCCCTGACTGACAATAACCTATACCTTTCATGAATCACTTACCTCACAAAAACCTTCGTTATTCGAACTACTGCAATACAGCGAGCGCCAATACTGCCAGCTAAATAAAAGATTCAAACTACTGAAGGCACTAACTACTGATAGACATAGTTAGCAAATGAAAGATTTTGATAGAGAACAAACAATGTATTTACCTTAATAATGTTCAAAAGTCATCATATATATATCAGTTCATGATATCCAGTATTACAAATTTACTCTTTCTGATGGACACATGTCCAGAACGTCCGCTCTCAAAATTCTGCCATCTCTGTCCCCACATCCACCTCTGCTGGCGGCTCACCTCCAACTGCACAACGCTACGCGCTGTTTACATCCAACTGCCCAACACTACAATAGCAAATATTCCAACAATGCAAACCAGCCACAGACTGCACACAGAACAGTCAGTGATTTTCATACAGAGTGCTACGTGGCGTTACCAACATAAAAACCTAAACAGTCTACTTATATAAGAGCGCTACGTGGCGTTACCAACATAAAAACCTAAACAGCCTACTTACAGAGGGATCACTCAGAAGACACGGAGATGCCACGTACTCGTAGGGAGACAGCCTTATTAGCACGTGACTGAGGACTTCATTGTGAGCTACCATTTGGCAGGTTGGTCGAATCGCGCAATATCTGTGTTTGAGGGTCATTTGGATGTGGCAGTCACTCAATGCCTTACTGCATAGGAATGCGAGGACAGGTAGACTCATAGTCAAGGTCCTGGTCGATTGAGTCTGACCACGACAAGGGAGGATGGCCGTATTGTGCACCACGCACATCATAACGCCTTCACATCTCCGCCTGCCATCCGAGAACATCTGATGGACCCTTTGCAACATTTCGTTTCATCCCGCACCATTGATAGGATAATTACAGAGGGATGCGTCGGCTGCCATTAACACCACAACGCAATCGGCTGCGTTTGCAATGGGGACTTGACTGGGAAGCTAGGACTGCTGATGAATAGCATGGCAGTGTGCTCAGCGATGAATCGCCGTTCTGCAAATGAGCATTGTCGGCGAGGATGGCGGGGACTTGCGGATACGTCCAATTCTTCTAATTCTTTGGAAAGGCACAGCGGTGTTACTCCTGGCGCCATTGGTGTGAAGAGTCATTCGGTACGTCATTAGGTCACCGCAGGAAGTGATTGTGTTGTCATATATTGACGACTTAATGACTAGGACGTTGTTACGCTTAAGGCTGTAGGGAGCCATCAGGGCACTCCAAGGTAGGAAATCAGACACACAATGCAGTGAGCAGGTAAAAGTGATAGCGTTTAGGTTACCGGAGCTTAACAGTATCACTAAAGCCCTTCAAGTTGCAGACGTTCTGGGCAGCTGTTCAAGGGGAGAAGCTTCACTTCAGAGAATTAACTGATACCTCCATCCGCCGCCTAGACGGTATTATAAGGCGTCGCAGTAGAAGATGTCCACGAAACGCACGTATAAGCAGAGGCGGCAAGCTTGATACTTCCTGAGAACTGCAACGTCAGTGGATTTACACAGTTTAGAGTGCTACTACAGCAGCCCCATCCCAAACGAGGGTGGGGGGCGGGGCCAAGCGACGTAAAACACTGTTGTTGCTGGCCATAGTAGGAGTGTCAGTGACTTTTAGCTTTCAGCTGAATGCTGTTGATACCAAACTTGGACTCTGTTAATGTAAAATCCGGAAGCATCCATAGCTACTCAGCAGGAGTAGAGGAGGAACCCAAAAGCGGTTGGCCAGAGGCTCCTTGGAGATGCAGAGCGACCCGCAAGATTGGTCGAAGCTTGTTAAGTGCCGGTGGATTGGTGGGTCGACTAGAGGAACGGAGGAATAGTGCGCAGCAGCAACTGATTAAAAACATCTGTTTTTTATTCAGAGGGAGTTCTCAGTCAGATCGCTGAGGCGCCGTCCCCGTGCTGCTTGTTGCCAGCCTCGGTAAGCTCCGACATGTCTGTTTTTCCAACTGAATGGTTGCTCTCAACTTTGTGCTTAACGTGCTGCTAGTCTTCGGTCTTTCTATTAGCACTCAACCCTGTGGCTTCAGACACTGACTTGTGCAACCATTTGTCTCCTTAGCTTTTTATAATTTTTAGACTTAGCCTTCAGTGTTGTAGTTAGCCTGATCACCGTGTGAGAGTGTTTGGCGCTGATCCAAGTCATCGAACTCCAAACACTGGGAATTTGTCTTTATATATTTGATCCTCACCGCTCCTTCTGTCCTGTGGTAGGACACGACAGAGGGAGCTCTGACAATACAACGGTGCGTCACGGACATGCTGCGTTGCGGTGTGTTACCCTTCATATGACGGGATAGTGGTGCCGTTTGTAAACAGGACGCTCTCGTCCACACGCTGCGCTTATCTGTAGGAACTGTCTGCGTGACGTTGAGGTTCTACCGTGCCAAGGAACATCCCCGATCTGTCATCGATAGAACATGAGTGAGATCAGCTCGACGTCCGTCCCAGTGCCATTATCCGGAATATCAGGCGCCATTTACAAAAGTTGTGAATGACCTTGCCTCAGGAGAGGAGACATCGATTTATGGCATCCTTCCCAATCAAATCAGCGATCGCATCCAGGCCAGAGTCGGTGGAAAATCGTACTGATAATTGGAAAGTATCTTTAAGATCTTTGTAAATTTGACTCGATTTCGCAATCACTGAAATAACATCATATACCCTCTCAACCCCCGAAGTTTAACGTCGTTTCACTTTTCCCTTCTGGGTGTTTCACATTTTTGTCAAGTAGTGTACCTAAGCTGCCAACGGCCTTGCCGAAGTGGTAGCACCGGTTCCCGTCAGATCACCGAAATTAAGCGATGTCGGGCTGGGCTAGCACTTGCATGGGTGACCATCCGGTCTGCCGAGTGCTGTTGGCAAGCGGGGTGCACTCAGCTCTTTTGAGGCAAACTGAGGAGCTACTTGATTGACAAGTAGCGTCTCCGGTCTCGTAAACTGACATACGGTCGGAAGAGCGGTGTGTTGACCATATGCCCCGCCATATCCGCATCCAGTGACGCCTGTAGGCTGAGGATGACACTTTGGCCGGTCAGTACCGTTTAGTTTTAGTGTACCTAAGCTACAATGACATCCTAGAGCTCAAGTAAAGACACTGAGGAGCGCTTTCATTTGACCTGAGCATCACCTCTGCACATATTGGAAAAAGACCATCAGGGGCCATAAATCATACTAATAAGGTTTATAGACAACAAATTCTGTACAGTACAGACAGAGCACAGCATGTGTAAGAGTATGGTCTTGTGAATAATTGGTTAACGTTCCTAGTATTAGTATTTTTTTTGTATATTTCGCATTTGGCAGAAGTCAGTTATTAAAACAAGTACCGACTTCTGAATGTGATTCAAGATGTCACCAGTGGATGTGGATCATGAGCTCTCGAGTTCAATCTCCGGGCAGGTTGGGGATTTTCTCTGATTGGGGACTGGGTGTTTGTGTTGTCCTCATCACTTTATCATCATCATCCTCATTATTTGTGATAGTGGCTAGATTTATTGTGTAAAAAATTGGACTGTGTAAAAATTGGGACTTTGTACGGGCGCTGATGACCGCGCAGTTGAGCTCCCCACAAACCAAATATCAACACCAACGGAAGCAGTGGGAAAGAAGGGTAGAAATTGATACGCTGTAACTGTGAATCGGACTGCTCAGTCGCTTGATTTTTTTTAAAAAAAGATCGTTTATTATAGAATCAGAGGCGATCAAAAGTTTCGATGATCTTACAGTCTGGAATTGGGTAAAACTTCCATGATCATGGAGGCAATAATTCCACCTACGCACCAGTTTCAAGATACCCTTTTGTAAAACACCATTTCCTTCTGCGAGAAAATGTCCGTAACTACCTGCTGCTAATCTTCGTCCGATGGGAATGCTTGACCCTTCAAAGAGTTTCATGAGGGATCGAAGGCATGATGAATCACACGGGGATCAGGACTACAGGGCTGCTGCTTCAGTGTCTCCCACTTGAGTTGGTGTAACTTCTACTTTACGACAGAGCAGACAGAGACGGACGCCAGGACTCGAACCCCGCGCACGCATCCCCCCCTCCCCCCCACCCCCCACCCCCACCGGCCGATCCAGGCGCATCGGGCGATTCCGTGGGCGCGTGATTGGCCGGCCGCGGGAAGCGGAGAGCGGTCCAGGAGAGATATAAGCCCGCAACCGACGATATCCCGACACTTCGCCTGAAGATGATGGAGACGCATTTCATCGAAATGTTGCTACGAGACGACGATGCTACTCGGTTGACAACCCGTGAAGACTTAATATATTCTACTTTACGACTTTTACTATTTTGGCAAATGCTTTACCATAAGGCAGCACCACCCCTTATCACAGTATTCCACAACGCTGGTTTTCGGCAGACATCCTGCCCTTACGCGTTTTTCATTCACCAATGGATGTCTACCAGCGTTTGTCCTTCAGTGGTCAAGAAAAGAACAAGAGCACGATGGTCCCGTTTGGACGCATTTGGTAATAACGTGCCGGCCGGTGTGGCCGAGCGGTTGTAGGCGCTTCAGTATGGAACCATGCGACTGCTCAGATGTTAAGTCCCATAGTGCTCAGAGCCATTTGAACCATTTGGTAATAACGTCACCGTTGTTCAGAATCCACATTTACTGCAACGACATCAGAAAGACCCAGATACCACACTAATCCTTTGCATACTCGTCGGTACCTCTACACCGGCATCGGACTCTTTTTGATCGCTCCTTATAACAGTAATTACCGTAGGATTAAATAAAATCTATCAGTTTAATCGTTGCGTCAACTCTTATCCGATATGATATACGCCTTTTCTATTTTCCAATGTTATAAATCATTCTAACTAACACTGCCAAGCAATGTACATGAGTGTATCAGCGAGTGAGGTACGGTGGGCGAAGCTCTTACGGCCTATCAGAAGACAAAAGGAGCAGAAAAGTTATTAGCACTGAGGAATGCAGTCAATCTTGTGGTGGTTTTCGGTAGCGTCTGTTAGTTTTTTGATGAGAGGAGGGAGAGTCGCAGAATTGTGATTTTCAACTAGGCTGAACGTCTTAATATAACATGCAATCAAGTTTTATTGCATTAAATTCAGTCGGCGCTGAAATATTGTGTCGGTGAAGTACTGATCCCATGCCGATCAATATAGTAAATGCGCGGACTTCCTCGTCGTTACCATTTCAGACCACATGCTCAGGACTGTAGTTTCAATGTTAAACTAACTACTAAACGTGACGAACTATAAACTGTTGTATTATTTGTGTTATTCCAGAATAAACTACATTAGCTGCTGTAACTTATAAACTTGTTAAAGAGACCAATGAACTTTATCGATTACGGGACGTAGATACGGCGGGGACGTATATACGGCGGTGTGTCGTCGAACCCTAGAACTCGTTTTATGACACGGCTGTGTGTGATCGAACCCTATTAATCATTTTATGACAGAATCTTTCAAAATACGTATCAAAATTCTGTCCCATATTTCCATTATCATATTTAAAGAAAAGACCTGAAGCCTTTGACCGCACATGTACACACTGTGGAGTGGTACTTGCAGCATAGTCTCTCCTTGGAAATTGATCTGCTGTATATTCAATTTTTGGCCGCCGCGTTCGTCTGATCTAAATCATCTGAATTATTTCCATATACGTCACCTGATGGCTCTGAGCACTAAGGGACTTAACATCTATGGTCATCAGTCCCCTAGAACTTAGAACTACTTAAACCTAACTAACCTAAGGACAGCACACAACACCCAGCCATCACGAGGCAGAGAAAATCCCTGACCCCGCCGGGAATCGAACCCGGGAACCCGGGCGTGGGAAGCGAGAACGCTACCGCACGACCACGAGATGCGGGCTACGTCACCTGAAGGAGCACGTTTATCTACTTCATCGATGAATGTGGAAGAACTGGTCACGCACGTAAATGCTGTTATTGTTATTGTGAGTGAAAATTGTTTCGAGAATCATGATTCAGAGAGTCGCTGAATGTTTGGGGATGCAGAGAAGTCACTTTGAACATCTCACCTGAACATAACGTATGGTGTGCGGAAGCGTTACTGTCACTTATGGCGTATTTATAATATTTTAGCAGGTTGCTGATGTAATTACATATGGCTGCTCGTACTCTACGTAGAATATATGTTTAACAACTACACACTGATACGTTTTGAAGTTACACGTATCCCGTGACTTTTATTTGTTGTGTAATTGACTATTAATCTCCACGAATATCTTTACAGGGCTGACAAATGTTTGTATAGCTTGTACTTAAACAATACAGGAAATTAGGCTAGAGCTACAGGATCTTAACGAATAAAACAAGGAATTCACATTGATAACAACCTTAAACTAAATGTTCACCGCGTTATGTTTGAGTCATGAGACAAGTGGTCCAATTATCGTGTGTAATGTTAAAGACGTAATCTAAAAAACAAAGTAACTTGTCATAAGCATTATGGCAACTGCCTGGTGGAAGCAAGCCGAGTAGACACTAGATGATGCGTAAAGTACACTGGTCTCACAGGGCCGCTCCACGAGAAAGGTAAACATGTAAACATAGCACCGGCAGGTTATAAAAAAAGTTCACCTACGCATGGAGGTCCAGTGTGGCTGTAATTATCGTATGACAGGGAAACGTGGTATATGTGCTGATGCGTTAACACGGGACCCATTTAGCTGGAAAACATTTTATGCTAATTTTGGCCACCAGGTGAAAATCTGGCGCTGTGCACAGTTTGTACGACGGTATGACATCCAAGCTGTCATCTGACAAGCCAAAACGTCAGTGAACAGATTTACTATCGAGAAGAGAGTCCGTGCGCTGTAAGCGAAACTGCTTAATATGAACAGCAGCAATTACAGTGCTGCATTCAGAGTGTATCGCCGACAGAATGGCCTCAGGACAGGCCCGATGTCATTAAATGGATTGTGTGTGTGTGAAATCTTATGAGACTTAACTGCGAAGGTCATCAGTCCCTAAGCTTACACTCCACTTAACCTAAATTATCCTAAGGACAAACACACACACACCCATGCCCGAGGGAGGACTCGAACCTCCGCCGGGATCAGCCGCACAGTCTATGACTGCTGCGCCTAGGACCACTCGGCTAATCCCGCGCGGCATTAAATGGTTTAAAGGAGTTGTTGATGTTGTTGTGGTCTTCAGTCCTGAGACTGGTTTGATGCAGCTCTCCATGCTACTCTATCCTGTGCAAACTTCTTCATCTCGCAGGACCTACTGCAGCCTACATCCTTCTGAATCTGCATAGTGTATTCATCTCTTGGTCTCCCTCTACGATTTTTACCCTCCACTCTGCCCTCTAATACTAAATTGGTGATCCCTCGATGTCTCAGAACATGTCCTACCAACCGATCCCTTCTTCTAGTCAAGTTGTGCCACAAGCTCCTCTTCTCCCCAACCCTATTCAGTACCTCCTCATTAGTTATGTGATCTACCCATCTAATCTTCAGCATTCTTCTGTAGCACCACATTTCGAAAGCTTCTATTCTCTTCTTGTCGAAACTAGTTATCGTCCATGTTTCACTTTCATACATGGCTACGATCCATACAAATACTTTCAGAAACGACTTCCTGACACTTAAATCTATACTCGATGTTAACAAATTTCTCTTCTTGAGAAACGCTTTCCTTGCCATTGCCAGTCTACATTTTATATCC
Source organism: Schistocerca serialis cubense (assembly GCF_023864345.2). Taxonomy (NCBI): domain Eukaryota; kingdom Metazoa; phylum Arthropoda; class Insecta; order Orthoptera; family Acrididae; genus Schistocerca; species Schistocerca serialis. The sequence continues at coordinate 326,539,117 of NC_064641.1, read as the reverse complement.
TCTCTACTTCGACCATCATCAGTTATTTTGCTCCCCAAATAGCAAAACTCCTTTAGTACTTTAAGTGTCTCATTTCCTAATCTAATTCCCTCAGCATCACCCGACTTAATTCGACTACATTCCATTATCCTCGTTTTGCTTTTGTTGATGTTTATCTTATACCCTCCTTTCAAGACACTATCCATTCCATTCAACTGCTCTTCCAAGTCCTTTGCTGTCTCTGACAGAATTACAATCTCATCGGCGAACCTATAAGTTTTTATTTCTTCTCCATGGATCTTAAATACCTACTCCGGACTTTTCTTTTGTTTCCGTTACTGCTTGCTCAACATACAGATTGAATAACATCGGGGATAGGCTACAAACCTGTTCACTCCCTTCCCAACCACTGCTTCTCTTTCATACCCCTCGACTCTTATAATTGCCATCTGCTTTCTGTTCAAATTGTAAATAGCCTTTCGCTCCCTGTATTTTACCCCTGCCACATTCAGAATTTGAAAGAGAGTATTCCAATCAGCACTGTCAAAAGCTTTCTATAAGTCTACAAATGCAGGAAACGTAGGTTTGCCTTTCCTTAATCTTTCTTCTAAGATAAGTCGTAGGGTCAGTATTGCCTCACGTGTTCCAACATTTCTACGGAATCCAAACTGATCTTCCCCGAGGTCGGCTTCTATCAGTTTTTTCATTCGTCTGTAAAGAATTCGCGTTAGTATTTTGCAGCTGTGACTTATTAAACTGATAGTTCGGTAATTTTCACATCTGTCAACACATGCTTTCTTTGGGATTGGAATTATTATATTCTTCTTGAAGTCTGAGGGTATTTCGCCTGTCTCATACATCGTGCTTACCAGATGGTAGAGTTTTGTCATGACTGGCTCTCCCGAGGCCATCAGTAGTTCTAATGGAATGTTGTCTACTCCCGGGGCTTTGTTTAGACTTAGGTCTTTCAGTGCTCTGTCAAACTCTTCACGCAGTATCATATCTCCTATTTCATCTTCATCTACATCCTTTTCCATTTCCATAATATTGTCCTCAAGTACATCGCCCTTGTATAGACCCTCTACATACTCCTTCAAACTTTCTGCTTTCCCTTCTTTGCTTAGAACTGGGTTTCCATCAAAGCTCTTGATATTCATGCAAGTGGTTCTCCTTTCTCTAAGGGTCTCTTTAATTTTCCTGTAGGCAGTATGTATCTATCTTACCCCTAGTGAGATAAGCCCCTACATACTTACATTTGTCCTCTGGCCATCACTGCTTAGCCATTTTGCATTTCCTGTCGATCTCATTTTTGAGACGTTTGTATTCCTTTTTGCCTGCTTCACTTACTGCATTTTTGTATTTTCTCCTTTCATCAATTAAATTCAATATTTCTTCTGTTACCCAAGGATTTCAACTAGCCCTCGTCTTTTTACCTACTTTATCCTATGCTGCCTTCAGTACTTCATCCCTCAGAACTACCCATTCTTCTTCTACTGTATTTCTTTCCCCTATTCCTGTCAGTTGTTCCCTTATGCTCTGCCTCAAACTCTGTACAACCTCTGGTTCTTTCAGTTTATCCAGGTCCCATCTCCTTAAATTCCAACCTTTTTGCAGTTTCTTCAGTTTTAATCTACAGTTCATAACCAATATATTATGGTCAGAGTCTACATCTGCCGCTGAAAATGTCTTACAACTTAAAACCTGGTTCCTAAATCTCTGTCTTACCATTATATAATCTATCTGATATCTTCTAGTATCTCCAGGGTTCTTCCATGTATACAACTTTCTTTCGTGATTCTTGAACCAAGTGTTAGCTATGATTAAGTTATGCTCCGCGCAAAATTCTACTCGGCGGCTTCCTCTTTCATTTCTTAGCCGCAATCCATATTCGCCTACTATGTTTCCTTCTCTCCCTTTCCCTACTCTTGAATTCCAGTCACACATGATTATTAAATTTTCGTCCCCCTTCGCTACCTGAATAATTTCTTTTATCTCATCATACATTTCATCAATTTCTTCATCATCTGCAGAGCTAGTTGGCGCATGAACTTGTAATACTGTAGTAGGCGTGGGCTTCGTGTCTATCTTGGCCACAATAATGCGTTCACTATGCTGTTTGTAGTAGCTTACCCGTACTCCCATTTTTTATTCATTGTTAAATCTACTCCTGCATTACCCCTATTTGATTTTGTATTCATAACCCTGTATTCACTTGACCAAAAGTCTTGTTCCTCCTGCCACCGAACTTCACTAATTCCTACCATATCTAACTTTAACCTATCCGTTTCCCTTTTTAAATTTTCTAACCTACATGCCCGATTAAGGGATCTGACATGCCACGCTCCGATCCGTAGAACGCCAGTTTTCTTTCTCCTGATAACGACGTCCTCCTGAGTAGTTCCCGCCCGGAGATCCGAATGGGGGACTATTTTACCTCCGAAATATTTTACCCAACAGGACGCCATCATCGTTTAACCATACAGTAAAGCTGCATGCCCTCGGGAAAAATTACGGCTGCAGTTTCCCCTTGCTTTCAACCGTTCGCAGTACCAGAACAGCAAGGCCATTTTGGTTAGTGTTACAAGGCCAGATCAATCAATCAACCAGACTGTTGCCCCTGCATCTACTGAAAAGGCTGCTGCCACTCTTCAGGGACCACACGTTTGTCTGGCCTCTCAACAGATACCCCTCCGTTGTGCTTGCACCTACGGTACGGCTATCTGTATCGTTGAGGCACGCAAGTCTCCCCACCAACGGCAAGGTCCATGGTACATGGGGGGGGCGGGGGGGGGGAGATGATAATGAAATTTTCGGGTGTGCCACGTGGAAGAGGAAGGCGTCCTGTTCCCGCGGAAGTTATTAACGAGGTTGTCGCTGCTGTAACTGACCGTGCAGCACGTGTCCCACGTAGTGCTGTCGATCGTGCAGTACCGCGAGAATTGTCCATGCCTTGGTCAACAGTAGGGACAGATTTCCGGTATATTTTATACACTGCTAGGCGTAGAATCAAGACGCTACAGCAACTGAAACTTCATAATCCGCAGCATCCTTCTGAATTTGCTCTTCGGTTTCTGGCAAAGACAGAAGTTGATGACATGTGGCCGGGCAATATTGTATAGAGTGGCGAGGCACATTTTACATTGCAGGGTGGAGTGAATACACAGAACTGTCTAATTTTGGTATTGTTGGTGTGTTGTACACTAAGAGCCGTTGCACTCACCGTGTGTGCCTCTGTGGTGTGCATTCAGAAATACTTACACTATCGGTCCGCCCTTGTTTGAAGACATTATATCCAGAGGACTTGTCAGGTGTACCATGACGTCTGTACGTTATCGAGACGTTCTTGTATTGCATGTGATTCCTGCTTTGGAAGAGCGCAAACTGCGTGGAAACTAATGATTTCATGCAAGGTGGGGCAACACCTCATGTCGTTTGCTCAGTGAAAGATCTGTTTAACGCAATCTTCCACGAACGTGTTACCTCCAGAGGTTTTCCAAATCTCCTGACCTGTCTGTACCGGTATCGAAAATAACGCTTTTATCAGGAACACATTCCGTCGCTACCTGATCTGAAGGGTCGCATAAAGTAACACATTTCTCAGATTTCACAGGGACTGCTACGAACAACTGTTGATCATGTCTTTCCACAGATGAAGCGTCTCGTCAACGACTCTGGTGCTCATATTTAACAAATTGTGTAAGTGGCCTTAAGTAATAGTCATCTCCATGCCTTTATCACTTGTATGACCTTTTCTGCACACGTCCCGGTCCTAATACATTACACATGGAAACATTTCTATACGGCTTTCTTGCATTCACAGCGCCATATTTGCAACTGGTGGCCAAAATTCGTACTAATTTTTTCCAGCGTAAATCGTTTCCTCATTAGAATATGTACCTAGTTTCGCTGCCATACGAAAATTAAAGCCTACACGGTACCTTTGTGAGTAGCTGCAATTTAATTATGGTTGAAATGGCTCTGAGCATTATGGACGTTAAGCTCTGTGGTCATCAGTCCCTTAAAACTTAGAACTGCTTAAACCTAACTAACCTAAGGACATCACACACATCCATGATGGAGGTAGGATTCTAACCTGCGACCGTAGCGGTCTCGCGATTCCAGACTGAAGCGCCCAGAACCGCTCGGCCACACCGGCCGGCCAATTTAATTATAACCAGCCTGTAGGTGGCCTCTGTCGAGTGCGTTAGTCTACAGCGCGTTCATAATCGCAACAAGCAATGACAAAACTTTAATTACAGAACTGAAATTAAAGAAAACAAAATTAATGTAAGCTCTCGCATCTGTTATGTTATTGTACAGACATCTAGCAAATTCAGTAGGGCTCGCTTTTAGTTTGTTAGCAACGAAGAAGAAGTACCCAGTCCACTTACTTTCAGTTCTCCTATACGTTCCATAATAAGACATAGTTTATCGTAGCTGCTTTTATTCTGCATTCGTGATCTCCTTGCATGATCACTGTGACTGGTTCTGTTATAATGTATCCAATTACTTCATAATTGATTGTGTGATTGTATAAGTCATACGGGGTTATCAACCTAGTGACGATAAAGCTTTGTGTAATCACTGGTGTACGTTTTCTTCCATTTCAAATAACTTTAGCTAATTTGACGCACTTAGTTAATAATTTTATTTACACTACGCGATAACCACCACCAAGGCTGGTTTGGCTCATTTATATATTCAAAGACAATGCATCTTGTTTAACAGTGCTATTAATTATATGAATGCGTCGTGTCTCTTCTTTCGGACATGTCCGTAAAAACAGACTCCACGCATCCATATAACTGATTCGCCTCGATGGGCAACGGATCCACAGCCTTCAGTGCGGGTGCACTTGGCGTCCGACCTCCAGCGGTAATCTAAAATTAGCGAGCATTGAAGACATTGACTGAGGCTGCGGATAGGTGACACACTACGTGGGAATGTGAGAAAGCAGAGGAGCGTGCCGAAATTGTGCGCCCACAGGCGATTAATACTGTGTGCGGGTGGCACAGTGGTTAACGCAGCTATCTAGTAAGCAGGAGATCTCGGATTCGCGTCCCTATCGGGCAAACATTTCCATTCATCGCCTCTGATTCCGCGCAAATTCCCAAAGGAAATATTATCATTAGTTCCTTTCCTTCCCTGTGCATTCTCCCCTGCTCCCCCCCCCCCCCCCCCACCACCGTCTTCAATTTACATTATGTTACTAATAACTTACGATCGTTATGTGATATTATAATTGCAGTTGCTCATATATTTAACGTAGCTGTTTTGCAACTGTATTTTACAATTGTTCACTCTCTACCATAGCTGCCCATACGAACGACGATGTAGTCTGATGCAAGGAGTGTCCCCTGTTCCTTCTTCTTGTGCGTAATTGTGTTGTTAACTTTAGTTCGGTTCTACTTTTCAGTTGTTTGGATTAATTGTGTGCTTAAAGTTCTAATGTTCTCGAGACGTCAAATACTGTGCTTATACGTTTACCTCTGCCCTGGAGCGGCCCTGTCCAGGCTGTTTACTGCACGCAGCTTGCAGAGTCTGCTCGCCATGCCATACTTTTTCTAGGCCGTCGACAGAATGTCGTCGGAGAAAGAAAAGGAACTAATTATAGCAGCTGCCTCGGGACTTTACGCGGAATCAGCGACGGAGAGATAGACAGGGACTCGAACCCGGGATCTCCTGTTTGCTAGGCAGTTACGTTAACCGCTACGCCATCACATACAGCATTTACTACACACGTACAGACTATCTCGGCACGCTCCCCGACTGACCCACACTCCCACCTGGTGCCACCTATCCACATTACCCGCCCGTGACCTCCATGCTCGCAGATTTTAGATTCCCACAGGATTTCGAGCAGTATTGGGTTTTTCGCACTGAAGGTTGTGGATTCATTGCCCATCGAGACGAATCATTTATATGAACACTTGGTGTCTGCTCACGCATTCATATAAAAGAATTGTATGGTCAGTGTTTTGGATTTGGTCTTTAAAATTATGTATGACAAGCAGACCATTTGTGTCATGTCTCTAGCAGAAGTCGGCGAGGGTTTTGTGAAAGGCCTTCTCAGTACGAGCTGCTGGAGACCCCACATATTATAGAGCACACCAGGTGAGATTGCGGCGGGGCAGAGGGTGTAGCGACGTGGAAGGATTTTCCAGTTTCGGCACTTGTCTTACAACGAAGGGAAACGCCCCGAAAGTCTTAGTCGGAACTGTGGCTTGGTGCTAATTTCAGTCCATTTCTGAAACAATAGTTTCGATACAAAAGTACGAAGGCCGAATGTCTATTTGGATATTTGATTATGTGTGTCCCGGAACAAAATGTGTGAGTCGCTCGGCATACGCAGTGCATCTAATCGGCCGTATAGTCCAAAGACTAACAAATTTATATCCATTGTAATTCATTCGAAAAGTGGAAACTGAAAACGTTGTAGGTGCCATTTTTCCACAAAACATATTTTCCTTGCTATATTGTATTGTCGGTAGACTGTTGCATGTCCCTAGACTATGTCAGGGCACAAAAACATGGAGAAAGGTTTCAAACACGCATGTGCAGTGATGAATCATACTGTACATAAATTTGCATGTCATGTGATTTCTTTTTTATGCTACTGACTAGGATGATCTGCCCAGATGTTTTATGTTCTTGAGAAGAGCAATGCTCGAAACCAGTTAATAGACTTGATAAAGCACTATTTTAAACTCGCAGCCTATTAGGAACGATTTTGTTTCGTTAAATTTATCTACACAAGAGGTTTCAATTTACATTTACCTCTACAGCACGCAAATGCACGTTTTCCTTTACTGATTCGCTTCTGTTTTTTATGTATGTGTGTGTGTGTGTGTGTGTGTGTGTGTGTGTGTGAGTGTATACAGTTACACTGAGCCGTGCTGCGACTCGCTTTAGTAGTAGGGCAACAAGGACGCAGCCCCAAATCCAAGATGGCGGCCGTGATGCAAGTACATGACGTCACGTGTCGTCAGCTGATGACGCGGTTGACGTCAGCTGATGATACGAGTACCGTTATCCAAAAATGGCGGGAAGGTAGCTCAATTGGGCTATCTCCACTAACCTAAGTCACCCCAATCTACGAACTCACGAGAAGTTTGAATTTTGGTGGGAAGATAGGTCAATTGAGCTAACTCCACTAACATAACCCACCTCGTCCTAGGATATGGACATAAGTCTTTATTTAAACGATTACAAGCGGTTCCACCATCAATTTTGTTAGCCATCCTCTTGGAAAGATTTGCTGAGCAGAGTTGGTATGGTGTCGCCCCCACCAGAGGCTGCTGTTTTAACTCGAATATAATTTCTATAAATGTGTTTAAATTTCTTTAAATTTCTTTAAATGTCTATAAATTTGTTTAAATTTCTTTAAATTTGTTTCAATTATTTATTTACCTACAGCATTAGTGTTGTGTTACCACTACAAGAGACTGAGGTATCGATAGCTGTATTACATGCACTGGATATAAGTCTTTATTTAAACAACTATAAAAACAGTACCACCATCAAGTGTGCTCACCATCCTCCACGAATTTCGAATTTTTTGATCTATCTGCACCATTAGTTTCGTGTTACCGTTACAAGAGGTTGTGCTTAGCGATATGTCACGTTGTCACACGCTGGTTCGTAACAAGACTCGACTACCCTACTCTCACACTGCCGACGCCAGCTGCGCACAAACATTTTCACTTTCTGTTGCCAACATGCTTCCGGCATCTACTGACGTATGCCAGACACACTAACATTCTCACTTTCTCTAAGAAAACTTAGGTCCACCGGTGCCAGCCTTATGTGAGGCCGAAGACCCACAAAGCATTATAAATAAACTAGGTGAAATCCGTAGCTAAATAAATAGTCCAAAAAATAGATAAAGTTCACTTCTTCCTCTCTCTCCAGCAGCCCAGAACATGCTGCTTCATTTTTCACACCTATTTTCCCTCCCTCCACACCGCCAGCAGGGTGAGTGTTTCGTATCAGCGTAATAAACTAGGTGACATGCATCCCTTGATGTATGTAGGAAATGTGGTTGGATGACCTTGAAAAGTAGTTGAAACTAGGTAGTTGAAAGTATAGCGAACCCCTTTTCTTACCTATGTAAAGCTTTTTGAGACTTTGGCCTCATGTAAGGCTGGCCCAGGCAGAGCTACATTTTCTTAGAGAAAGTGAGAATGTTAGTGTGTCGGGCATACTTCAGCTGGTGCCGGACGCAGGCAGGCGACAGAAAGTGAAAATGTTTGTGTCCAGCTGACGTCAACGGCTGTGACAGTAGGGCAGTCGAGTCTTGTTTGTAGTACCAGCGTGTCACAACGTGACATATCGCGAAGCACAACCTCTTGTGACAATAACACGTAACTAATGATGTAGATAATAAATTATATTGGAATTGAATGTAAGCACTTAGAGCAGAAAATTCGAAATTCGAGGAGGATGGCGAGCACACTTGATGGTGGTACTGTTTGTAATTGTTTAAATAAAGACATGTCCAGTGCATGTAATACAGCTATCGATATCTCAGCCTCTCGTAGTGGTAACACAACACTAATGCTGTAGGTAGATAATAAATTTAAACAAAGTTAAAGAAATTTAACCAAGTTTATAGACATTTAAAGAAATTTAAACAAATTTATAGAAATTATATTCAAGTTAATAGAGCAGCCTCTAGTGGGGGCAACACCATACGAACTCTGCTCAGCAAAATATTACAAGAGGATGGCTAGCAAAATTGATGGTGGTACTGCTTGTAACTGTTTAAATAAAGACTTATGTCCAGTTCGTAGGAGGAGGTGGGTTAGGTTAGTGGAGGTAGCCCAATTGACCTATCTTCCCACCATTTTTAGACAATGGTACTCGCATCATCAGCTGACGTCAATCGCGTCATCAGCTGACGTCATGCGACGCCATCTTGGATTTGAGGCCACGTCCCTGTTGCCCTACTACTCGTGTTCGTATTCTTTGTAGGTTTCCACCCTCTGTTGGAGGCCAGACGGTATGGTTTAGTCGACATGGTTGCGGTTGTTTGTCTTCTTCTCGTGTTGACTGGCGCCAGTCGGTTTCGCAATCATTGCCTGCCCACTAGTGGCAGACGCGGCGGTTATCGATATGTAATAACTGTTGCCCTATCTTTGGGGCGATGTCGTTGTTTTTCCGGGTGGTGTGAGTGGGCGAATTCGGTTGGGGACTCAGGAGGAGCCAGGTCCGCGGAGTGCCACAGTACGCCGGGACAACTGACGCCACGCATGGACTGCCAGATGGAAGGGCTGTCGTCACGAGGGTTCACGACTTCGTCGTAAACCGGATCCAGCAAGCTTTAAGATGAGTGCATTTCAATTCAAGTAGAGAAACCTCCACCACTGTGATATCTTGCGATTCTCCAGTGACTTGGGTTCGTGTTGCTGCTCGCAGTGTCGCTGAGACAAATAGCAGCGAGTGGAGTGCTTGGGGAAGGCGCATCTGATAGCTTTCCTCGACTTCTTATTAGTATTTACTCTGTTCAACTTGTTACAATTTGTTAAGTTCAAAAATGGCTCTGAGCACTATGGGACTTAACATCTGAGGTCATCAGTCCCCTAGAACTTAGAACTACTTAAACCTAACTAACCTAAGCACATCACACACATCCATGCCCGAGGCAGGATTCGAACCTGCGACCGTAGCAGTCACGCGGTTCCAGACTGACGCGCCTAGAAGCGCACGGCCACCGCGGCCGGCTTGTTAAGTTCAACCAGCGTTAATTTTTCTTGTCTGCTGGCCATTAACGCCCCAGTTACCTGCCCTGGGGGTTAGTGTGTGTAACAACAGTGTACATTTCCTCGCCTTGCCGCTGTTGCCCGTAAGGTCTGTAGGTTTGACAGCTTTCTTGATTGTAGGCCGGTTGGTGATTCTTTTACTCCGCTGGTAGTGGTTCCCAAACACAGACGCTCTAAACACAGTATTCTTGGGACATAGTGCAGATCACCGGTTCCGGCTTTGGTGTACTGTTCAATTGTTGCATTTAGTTTATCAGACGCCATGTTGCTTCAGCAAGATTATCATTAGTCATTCGTTAGGCTGCCACTAGTCTGAGTTACCATCTTGTGAAGTGTATGCAACTCCTGGCTACCTATCTCATGGCTCACGAAAGTGTTTGTTGCCAGACCTTCTCAGAGGTCGATTCCTGGAGCCCCGTCTGTGGCCCCTTGGTTCTTGTAAGACATGTGTGTTCTAAAAGGAGGTCTGATGGCCAATCATTCAGTGTAACGCTCCGTCAGCCCACGCCGTCTGCGAGTATAATCTGCCTCAGTGCCCTTTAAGGAACTTATGTACTGGTCCTTGAGTTTTACTATTGTATTATTTTGTACATTACCTTTAATGCCTACATTGAAGGTTATATATGTCTAGTTAATAGTTCTGGTCGTCTTCTGGAATAAATCTAGCAGTGTAGTGTTCAGTGGATGTTAAGGGTTATATTACAAAGTTTGCCATCATCTTGTTTCAATCGTTTGGTTATCAGTTGCTTGTTTTTTAATTAATCTTTGCTATTGTACTTGCTGTTTTACAGCAGGATTTTAAATTTTTTATGTTATTGCCGTTCTTGGCGTGTAAGACCTTCAACTGTGATGTGGTCATTTGCCTTAAAATACTATTTTGGCATTTGTATTTTAGCAGAAAGCCTTAAAACATTATTTATTGACAGTCCTGGCGTCTGATGCCTTCTGCTGTGTTTGTGGCGACTTATCTTTAATATTTCAATACCTGTAAGTTGTAAATTGCAGCGATTTCTTAAATCATTCTTATTTCCGTTCTCGGCGTGTAAGACCTTCTGCCCAGATCACAGTGGCTTGCTTTCAAAACATTATCTGTTTATGTAGTTAATGGTGATTTGCTGAACTGTAACTCACTGAAAACACTATTATTTACACAGTTGTTTATTCCTTCATTAATAATGTGTGGTGTGTTTTATTTATTGTTGAGTCAGGAATTAGTGGTTTAAAATAAATTGTTCGTAACTGTAAAAGGCAACCGATAGTAACTGATCACGGCCCCGTCTACAATCGTAACCGAACCTGCCTTCCCTTGACTACCAGGTTTCATACACGAACATTGTTTTAAGCTCGTGATTTAATTGTACACTCCCATTTCACACTAAATGTCTTGGGTTAATTTTATAATGAAGTTTAACCTTACGGTGTGTGTGTGTTTGTGTCCTCCTTACCCACTGTGGCGATGTAATTTCTTACACGATTCTTCTGCAGTTCTCAGTGAAGCGCCTGGCAGAGGGTTCATCAAAACTATTTATCTACGGATCCACTCTCGAACAGAACACATGAAAAACGAACACTTAAACCTTTCCGTGCGAGCTCTGGTATCTGTTATTTTATTATGATGATCATTTGTCACTACGTAAGAGGACGCCAGCGAAATATTTTCGCCTTCGGAGGAGATAGTTGGTGATTGAAATTCAATGAGAAGATCCTGGAGCAACGAAAAACGCCCTTGTTCTAATAATTGCCACCCATATTCCCGTATCATATCTGTGGCGCTCTCTCCCCTATTTCGCGAGAATACAAAACAAGCTGCCATTCTCTCAATTGCTTCAAGGTACTCTGTCAGTTCTATCTGATCCGGATCCCACACCGCGCAGCAATAGTTACTCCAGAACGGGGCGGACATGCGTAGCGTAGGCAGTTTATTTAGTACACTTGTTACATTTTCTTTCTGCCAATGAATCGCAGATTTTGGTTTGTTTTCCCCTCAACTTTATCTATGTGTTGTTGTTTATTTAATTACGTTCTAGGTTTCGGGCTTTTATGCTATTTCCAGGTGATGTCATTAACAAATATTATGTATGTTAACGACATAAACATATATCATATATGATAATAACATAAATTCCATCACTTTAAAATGGCATCGAAGGCCGAAACAACAACACAGTCATATGGCGGTGTGTATGACTGTTGCTCACCAACACGAAAAACTGTTTATTATCTACATTATCGTTCCGATTTAAGTCAATCGTGTTTGTATCTAATTGAATTCCCAATCTTTAGATTTGTGTAATTTATCGCGTAACATCAATTCAGCGGGTTCCTTCTAGTACTCATGCGGATGAGTACTTTTCATTATACAGGGTGTTACAAAAAGGTACGGCCAAACTTTCAGGAAACATTCCTCACACACAAAGAAAGAAAATATGTTATGTGGACATGTGTCCGGAAACGCTTACTTTCCATGTTAGAGCTCATTTTATTACTTCTCTTCAAATCACATTAATCATGGAATGGAAACACACAGCAACAGAACGTACCAGCGTGACTTCAAACACTTTGGTACAGGAAATGTTCAAAACGTCCTCCGTTAGCGAGGGTACATGCATCCACCCTCCGTCGCATGGAATCCCTGATGCAGCCCTGGAGAATGGCGTATTCTATCGTAGCCGTCCACAATACGAGCACGAAGAGTCTCTACATTTGGTACCGGGGACGCGTAGACAAGAGCTTTCAAATGCCCCCATAACTGGAAGTCAAGAGGGTTGAGGTCAGGAGAGCATGGAGGCCATGGAATTGGTCCGCCTCTACCAATCCGTCGGTCACCGAATCTGTAGTTGAGAAGCGTACGAACAATTCGACTGAAATGTGCAGGAGCTCCATCGTGCATGAACCACATGTTGTGTCGTACTTGTGAAGGCACATGTTATAGCAGCACAGGTAGAGTATCCCGTATGAAATCATGATAACGTGCTCCATTGAGTGTAGGTGGAAGAGCATGGGGTCCAAACTAAAATGAGCTCTAACATGGAAATGAAGCGTTTCCGGACATATGTCCATATAACATCTTTTCTTTATTTGTGTGTGAGGAATGTTTCTTGAAAGTTTGGCCGTACCTTTCTGTAACACCCTGTATAGGTCAATTGCCACTTTTCTCACCATACAGATTTCTTTTCTAAATCGTTTTGCAGTTGGTTTTGGTCATTTGATGCCCTTACGAGACACTAAATGACACTGTCATCTGCAAACAGTCTAAAAGTGCTGCTCAGACTGTCTCCTAAATTGTTTATATAGATCAGGCATATCAGAGGGCCTGTAACGCTTCTTTGGGGAATGCCAGACATTACGTCAGTTTTACTCTATCACTTGCAGTCAGTTACTACGAACTGTGACCTTTCTGGCAGGAAATCACGAATCCAGTGGCACAACTGAGACGATACCCCGTAGGATGGTGGTGTTTGGTTTGTGGCGCGCTCAGCTGCACCGTCATCAGCGCCCGTATACAGACTCCCAGTTTTTACACAGTCCAATTTTTTCACAATCCAATCGAGGTAATATGACGAATGATGATGATGATGAAATGATGATAACAACACAAACACCAGTCCTAGGTCAGAGAAATTCGCTAGCCCGCCGGGAATCGAACGCGGGACCCCGTGACGATACCGCGTAGGAACGCAATTTGATTAAAAGTCCCTTGTGAGAAACGATGTTAAAAATCTTCTGTAAATCTAAAAATATGGAATCAGTTGGACATCCCCTCGTTATTTCTTGATAATAAGGAGCTACTTGCGCTTCACAGGAATGTCATTTTCTGAACCCGTGTTGTTTCTTCGTAAGTAAATCGCTTTCTTCAAGTTAGTTTATAATGCTCAAACATGGTAAATGTTCTATAATCCTACTGCCAATTAACATTGGTGATTACTCCTATGTCCTTTCTTGAGTGTTGCTGTGACTTGTGCAAATTTTCCAGTCATCAGGTATTGAACTTCCGACGAGCGAGCAATGTTATATGACATCTAAGTACGGAGCTACTATTTCAGCATCCTCTGAAAGGAGCCTAACTGGTTATACAGTCTGGGCTGGAGGCCTTGCGTTTATTAAGTGATTTAAGCTGCTTCATTACACCGAGGATATTTGCGTGTAAGTTACTGACGTTGGTAGTTGCTCTTGATTCGAGCTCTGGAAAATTTAATCGTCCTCTTTGGTGTACGAATTTCGGAAAACTATGTCTACTAACTCAGCGATAGTGGCACTGGCATTGCTGTTGCTCAGTAAGTGTATTGACTGCCTCTTGCTGCTGATGTACTTTACATACAACCATAATCTCTTTCGGTTTCGTGCCAAATTTCGAGACAAAGTTTCGTTGTGGAAACTATGAAAAGCGTCTCGCACTGAAGATCACGCTATACTTCGAGCGTCTGTTAAATTTCGCCGATCTTGCGGATTTTGACTAAGAGTTGTGCCAAAAGCTAGTGTCTCATCACTGAAATGGTCTTTTGAGTACAATTTTTCATATTTCGCTAAGATGGTTTTGGTACCCTCCAAGAGTCCTGGTTAAAAGTTCTCTTGGAGTGTCTTTTTCGGACATTTTAAGAATTTGTGAAAAAAGTGTGTAATTTTCGAGTATGGGATTTATGTTGTTAATTTCCTCGTCTAGTTCCCTGCAGAAATCCGTCCCTCTGGCTTTTTTTAAACTGAACCTTCTTCGAAACGGGTTGTTAACAGATTTGACTGCCGAGAAGATCTGAATTGTAACGGGCCTAGTTCAGTTTTTTGAAGAGCTTCGTATACATTTTTTAACACATCTGTCCTGACTCTTGCTGCTGACAAAGCAGTTGTCAGGGCTATAGCCTCGTTTCCAAATTTTGCTCATGAAAGAGTAAGGCCACTTTGAGTCATGTAGGAGAAAGAAGTTATTCAGTCTGGAACCGCGCGACCGCTACGGTCGCAGTTTCGAATCCTGCCTTGGGCATGGGTGTGTGTGATGTCTTTAGGTTAGTTAGGTTTAAGTAGTTCTAAGTTCTAGGGAACTGATGACCTCAGAAGTTAAGTCCTATAGTGCTTAGAGCCATTTGAACCATTTTTGAAGTTATTCATTTCTGTCCATTTTTCTAGCAACTGGCCATTTCTATCAGTTTCGTTATATCCCCAGTTTATACTATGGCTGTCGAAGTCACCTACGATAAACTGCGTCTTTTGGTTTATGTAACTAACCGGCAGCATATGCTTAAGTTTGTCGCCTGGGGGTTTAAATGCAGATGTTACTATGAATGTTCCGCATTCGGTAGTTAAGATCTTATTGCCATTTACTGCTGTTGTCCCACTGGAAGTTACTGCACTATCATATTTAGTTTGTGGAACTTCTGCGGTTAAATGCATCCCATTAATCTGGAGTCTATGTGCTGACTCATCCCCGTGCGTTTCCTGTAGACACAGTATGTCCCATTTATATCTTTGGCATAGGTGCGAAATTGTGTCTTGTTTGTTTTCCGTTACTCCCACGACATTCAGACTAGAAATAGTCAGAGGTAGTTTTGAGAAGTGCCTTTTATTTTATTTTCTCCGGTGGTAGAAGGACTGGTCGATGCCCTAGTGTATATCGTTTCTAGTCATAGGTGGCTTCGAGTGAAAATGCACATTTGGAGGCTCGTTCCGTGCCCCACAGTCAATATGAGATGAATGACTATGTTTCAAGCAAGAATAGGAGAAATGACTGTGATCTGAGTTGATGTAATTTTTGCTTTTGAGAAGAGAAACAAAATAATAAAAGTTTAGATGAGTTTGTCTGTATACAGACAAATAATTAACATTCCTGTAGCAAAATTTTC
Organism: Schistocerca serialis cubense; assembly: GCF_023864345.2. Taxonomy (NCBI): domain Eukaryota; kingdom Metazoa; phylum Arthropoda; class Insecta; order Orthoptera; family Acrididae; genus Schistocerca; species Schistocerca serialis. The sequence goes on along the minus strand of NC_064641.1, from coordinate 326,523,546 downwards.
TTGCTACTTTCAGAAAGCTGAAGAGAGGTAATTATCTTTTTAGGTCCGCAAAAACCCTGACGATCTGTATTAATATTTAAGGTATAGGATATTTGATGAAGTTGCGCCAGATAACGTCAACATCTTGCCACGATATTTCGGCTGACAATTACTCAGCTATCTTCAGGTGCATGTATGCTGCTGAAGGTCAAAAATGGCTCTGAGCACTATGGGACTCAACATCTGAGGTCATCAGTCCTCTAGAACTTAGAACAACTTAAACCTAACTAACCTAAGGACATCACACACATCCATGCCCGAGGCAGGATTCGAACCTGCGACCGTAGCGGTCGCGCGGTTCCAGACTAAAGCGCCTAGAACCGCTCGGCCACTCCGGCCAGCCTGCTGAAGGTCACTAAGTTCATACAAAAAATTGGCGCGGAGAAGCATGGTCATACGTTACTACTGCATGAGGGCTCTCTGTCAAGTTTAGCACCCTCTTCGAATATTTCCCCATCCGTGGCGCGTAGGCGCCTGCGTTATAGTGATACTGCAAGCACTCTCCCTTTCGGAAAGTGGGCTCGCAGAGTTAAAATCGCTCGCATCATATCCGTAATTCTGGTGACTATACATACACTGAGCTCACTGTGGCTCAATTTATATGGATTATTAGTTAGTTTCGACGTTATCTCACTCTTCCCTGTTGTCCTCTCATGAATTCAGTGTCACTCATTGGTACCGATATAAAGGCACTGTTGCATCATGCCCTTTCCTCAGCTTACTTTCTATACAGCAGTAAATATTTCGAGAAAATCGGTGGTGTTGCCATGGATTGTCCTCTCTACCCGCTGGTTGCAAACTTTCTTATAGAAGACTTTAAGGAGAGTGAAAGGCTGTTACATTATGAGAAGAGGCAGTTTTGTTTGTGATACTGGCCACAGCAAACCCTTTCCCTTAGTCCAAGTTTAAAGGAGATACTTTGGATTCCAAACTTTATATTGTTAACAAGTAACCAGTCGAGTTTTTGCTGAAGGAGGAGCGTATGCTGGTGTACAGGCCTGATTTTCGAATGCTTCTGCAGCATCTTGGAACATACTGAACATGGTATCATCCAGCCACATTCTCTAACTTTGCAGAAAAGTGGGACGTTGTGTTTAAGGAACCTTTTTCAGTTTTGCTTTGCAGTGTTTCGTAATTCCCATTATTCGACTATTAAGATACAGCAGTTTCGCATATCTCGCAAATGCATGAACTCCGAAAAAGAACACATCACTTTTTATCCATTTTAATTTTTTAAATAAAAAATGGGAATGAAGTCCCATGCTTCTTTACAGAGCGTAGGGGAACGATGCGGGAGACCCGCACCGCCTTACTAGGCAAGGTCCTAATGGAGGTGGTTTGCCGTTGCCTCCCTCCGACCGTAATGGGAATGAATGATGATGATGAAGACGACACAACAACACCCAGTCATCTCGAGACAGGAAAAATTCCTGAACCCGCCGGGAATCGAACCCGGAACCCCGTGCTCGGGAAGTGAGAACGCTACCGCGAGACCACGAGGGGCGGACATTTTTTTAAATACTGATGTAAATTTTTTTTGGAGACTTAATATCATGAACGTAAAACGTTTTGTTTACAGAATTACTTTCATGTGTTATATTTACTATGCACATTATAGTAACAATGATCACTAATGTAGTCATGTTCACATACTGTGATTAATAAACAATTACATGTAAATTGTTTAAATTGTTTTTGATATTTAGCTCCCACGTCCTACTTGCTAATTTAAAAGTCTTATAACATAGCAATTCGGACTCGCATTGCAGCTCGTGGGATCCTATTTTTTACTTTTATTGCACTTCAGAAGTTATATTTCAGGAATGAAACAAAAGAAGGGCGGTTTCTATCAGCATTTTTCAGAGAATTGCAATAACATCGCAATTGCCTGTCTATCCGCTGTCTCCCAGATAAGACAAGTGATTATTAGGACCACAATTAAACATTGTCCTGTGCACATAGGGAACCGTGATTGTCAATTAAGATTACATTCAGTGAAATGTAAACTGATTCGAGACGAGTACTAATATTATTTAGTTGTGTGGCTGTGTAAGAGTTTTGTATTAGCTACCCGAATATTGAGATTACGTGTAAAGTTTATACAGCAACATAATAATTGGTTAGCTGCTTTGCGTAGTAACGACTGTCTGTAATGTACGTAATAATGTACTTAGGTACTTTAAACTTAGATGCCTCACGTCTAGTACAATTAATGGCTATATACAGCCACTAGTGAACATAGAGTTACACAACGTATACAGTCAGGTTGAAGCCTAAAGGTTTGATTGAGAAGAAGAAGCAAAAACTCTCTTCTGAAAGTTGCACCTCAGTGCAAGGTTAAAAGTTACACTGATTATAGAAGTCTCTTCTGAAAAGTTACAAAAGGGCATTCGATCGGCGGAACATACCAAAAGGCTTCTGGCGATATAAGGATGATACTTTCGTAGTGTGGCCCATTGGTGAGCCAGAGCTATTACGAGTTTTGCAGCATCTGAATTTAGTACATGAGAATAGCCAGTTTACGTTGGAACTGGAGAAGGGCCGTTGTCTGCCGTTTCTGGACGTCTTGGTCAGCCGACAACTGGACGGGTCATTTTGGCATTCCGTTTATCGTAATCCCACATTCAAACAGTATTAGTAAACTAATTGTCATCCATCGTTGATGCATTGGGCACCTGTTGCGTCTCTAGGAGACAGCCTTGCAAAGGAGCTGGAACACGTACAGCCTATGTTCCGAAATAACGGATATTCTCCACATCAAATCAGCACGACTTTTAGCAAGAAACCTGATCAGCCGCAACATTTAGAGAAGAAGGACCTGTTTTAGTCGCGGGCGTCTCATCGTAATTAGGCGAATCCTAAGACAACGTTACGATAAAGTAACCTTCCAGCCACAGAAAACAACTCTGCTTTCTTGATGCAGTAAAGGATTGTGTGGAAATCTGGAAGGCTAGAGTCTAATGAATGCCGTGCTAGTGTGGTCGTACCTTCGCTCAGTACGTGGAAGGTGCGTTGAACTTGATTGCCACACTCATACTTCCACAGGGAATTCAATGAATTATTCTGCCACAGGAATCTTGGGTCCGAAGAGGGTTTCATTATTAAGGAAGATCTTACACTACTGGGCATTAAAATTGCTACACCAAAAAGAAATGCAGATGATAAACGGATATTCATTGGACAAATATATTATGCTAGAACTGACATGTGATTACATTTTCACTCAATTTGGGTGCATAGATCAGGAAAATCAGTACCCAGAACAACCACCTCTGGCCGTAATAACGGTCTTGATAAGCCTGGGCATTGAGTCAAACAGAGCTTGGATGGCGTGTACAGGTACAGCTGCCTTTGCAGCTTCAACACGATACCACAGTTCATCAAAAGTAGTGACTGGCGTATTGAGACGAGTCAGTTGCTCAGCCTCCATTGACCAGACGTTTTCAATTGGTGAGAGGTCTGGAGAATGTGCTGGGCAGGGCAGCAGTCGAACATTTTCTGTGTCCAGAAAGGCCCTTACAGGACTTGCAACATGCGGTCGTGCATTATCCTGCTGAAATGTAGGGTTTCGCAGGGATCGAATGAAGGGTAGAGCTACGGGTCGTAACACATCTGAAATGTAACTTCCACTGTTCAAAATGCCGTCTATGCGAACAATAGGTGAGCGAGATGTGTAACCAATGGCACCCCATACCATCACGCCGGGTGATATGCCAGTACGGCGATGACGAATACTGAAACGTCCCCTTTGAAAAATTATACATGACTGTGCTTAAACTGACACACAAAATTTTTAGCGCAACGCAATCTGACTTTCAATAATCCCTACAAAAGAATGGCCCTGACTAACATTAACCTATACCTTTCACAAATCACTTACCTCACAAAAATCTTCGTTACTCGAACTACTGCAATACAGCGAGCGCCACTACTGCCAGCTAAATAAAAGATTCAAACTATGGAAGGCACTAACTACTGATAGGCATAGTTAGCAAATGAAAGATTTTGATAGAGAACAAACAATGTATTTACCTCAATAGTGTTCAAAAGTCATAATGTATATAGCAGTTCATGATATCCAGTGTTACAAATTTCAAAACTCCGCCATCTCTCTCCCCACATCTACCACTGCTGGCGGCTCACCTCCAACGGCGTAACACTATGCGCTGTTCACATCCCGCTGCCCAACACTACAATGGCAGACAACAATGCAAACTAGCCACAGACTGCACACAGCACAGCCAGTGATTTTCATACAGAGCGCTACGTAACGTTGCCAATAAGAAAACATGAACAGCCTACTTACATAGCCCCCATGCTCCCCACAAAAAAATTTTACAAATTGTTTTGGACAGTGGCCAATAATGATTTGATAAAATTTTTCATAATTACAATAACAAAGAAATCAAAGGCACACACTTATTGATACAATGTTGGTCAAAAGCTAAAATTTTCTCACAGTCCATAAAGACAGTCCTGATCATTCATCACAGTAACATTGCAGTGTTTTTCTCAAAGTCTGAGCAGTAAAAGACAATGCACACGGAAGTAGTGGATTTCCATGCAATCTTGAAGAACTAGTGTTGGCATTCCAACGGAAAGACAGTGTGACTCTTGACATACAGACAGGTATTGGTCCACAACAGAGCAAACGCACAGCAGAGTCAGTCGAAATTTTGAAGAGTATTGGTAGGTAGGTCATCACAGAGCAGACCCACTGTAGTCCTGGTAGAGATTACGGTACTGGTGGGCCACCAGAGGTGCAGACCCACTGCAATCCTTGTAGAAATAATGGTACTGGTGAGTCAGCAAAGGTGTAGACCCACTGTAGTCCTTGCAGAAATGGCCAGCAGCCATCTGTTGTGACTGTGCAGGTGCACAATCACCATTGAAGAATCTTGCGGGTAATATAGCAACTCCATAACCACCACTTATGCACTCACAAAGTTTTTGGAATTGTCCTTAGAACCAGCAATGCTGTTATCCAGTCCCTTGCTGAATTATTAACACACGTGTGAACACTAACAGTCCCTACTTCTCACATATTGCCCATATACTATGACCAACAGAAATGTGTGCAGTGAAATGGAACTTACAAGTTAATAATATGATGAACTGGTATCAATTACAATTTTATAACATAAGAATACAATAACAACGGTACAAAATACATCATTAAAAACATAGTAATACAGATAACATTCGTAGTAATAGGGGCTTTACAAAAGAATAGAAATAAACATATACATCAGTGTTACAGGAATTATGACATAAGTAAATACATAAAAGATCAGAATAATTATTGAAACATCAACTCCACACATGAGCATTAAAACAAAACAGAATAAATAATATCTAAACATCTTTAGAAAGTAAATAACATATTATTAGAAAAATTCTACAACATTACTCTTATTAGCTAAACTCATAAAGACAGGAAAAACACAAATATACAAGAGTACACAAACACATAGTGGGGATAACACAATGGAAAGGACAGGATCCGTTTTCAGTGTAACATTTGGTACTGCAGTCCAACCCAAAACTTCATTCCATATATCGTCCCTCTTATTTCAACATTTGCTCCAGCAAAAAGAAAAAAAAAAAAAAAAAAAAAAAAAAAAAATCCTATCCAAGCATGCTTTCTGTATCCTGTTCACATCCTCTTTCAAAAATAGTTTTTCTCTACTGTGCACTACTTTTTTGGCCAAACCATTTTCTTATAGCTTCTCAATGCATTTCTTCCCATTCATCATAGTTAGTTTCTTATATAGTCTACCCCCTCTTAAGCTAACTTAAATCTACTGAGCTCAGATATATATACCAAGGGACAAGGCAATGCAGCAGCACATAACAAATTAACACAAACAGCAAGGACAAAAAAATACAAATTGGCAAAGTAAGCAACAATATTACAACTAATATAAGGCAATGAGCAGCAAACAAGAAAAATAAATCAGTAGTAAACTGGCTTAGCAGAGTAACACAAAGTCAAATTCAGTAACACTATGCCTGGCAAACAGCAGCAGCAAATGAAATAACTTATATCTAAACATGACATAGCTCAAGCAGAAAAAATATTACAGTGAAAATGGCCATGTTTAATACCTATGTCACATCTTAACACTAGAGTGATGCATCACTGTAACTTGCTCTAGCAGACAAGCTACCAAGTCACTGACAAAAATTATGTATGCAATTCATGTGACGTGGAAATGTCTTATTGTGCTCCCTCATTTTTTTGGAGTACATCCATCATAAAGTTATTTTGTACTGGATCTGTAGGCATAAAATATTTATATTAGTACATCTATAAAATTTTATTTTAACCAATGCTGCAGTCCAGCTAGGAACTAAGTATTAAACAAAATAGGCAAAGCAAGGCGTGAAACGTCATTCACTAGCCATATGGCATTTCATAATGCAGTAAACAATCTTTGAATTAGCAAGACAATAGACACAAAATGTTTCTCATCATTTCATTTCAGTAAATATCATAAATTAAGAACTCTACAGTGTACTCATGTTTTCAAGTTTGAAGGTGTCGTATTTACGATGCTTTCTACAAAGGAATGTCAATAGCGAGGATAATAGCATCTTTTTTTTTTCTCCACCTGTGCCTCTGAAAGGCACACACTAATTGCTTTTTTCCAGGCGTCTGTCGCGTAGCAGGGTGCCCACGACGCATTACGTGAAGGTGGTCACTTAACTTTCTTACCGAAATATTTACGACAGCAGTTTCCGCTACAGTGACAGTCTCATATAAAAATATTTCACAGGTCAAGAATTTGCGTTACAAATCTGTAGAAACAAAATCCTATTGATATAACAGAGTCCAAAAAAAATTTTTGTCGGCATTGTAATACATTCACGCATTTACATACATTTCATAACTCTTAAAGTAAAATTCTTGGTTTCCAACAACCTTTTTCACAAACCAGAGTCCCTAACCACTATTCATTACTCCTTACCTTATTACACATATAAATATTCGTCGACACTTCTTCAATATTTCATCATAACAGATACATAGCATAATCAAATTCCTCATATAGCATCAGCTTATTGACCATAAACATACCTCAGCAGCATAATACACATCGTCGTCGTAAAAATAACATCATAGCACCTGAGTCAAATCTCAAAAACGTCGTAGCTTTCTGCAATAATGTCAGAACCTAAAAAATATTCTCTGCTCATTTCAATAGTGTCATCTAACTCAAACGTACTTTAAAATCATGCTCCCTTACCAAATACATCATTCAACGCTCTCATAGTATTACAATGGTTACGAAAAAATATGAACAGTTCACAAAGTGCAGACAAAATACAATTTCATAAGTGTGAAGTTACCCAACTGTGTAATTGCGTTAACATGTGTCACTGATGTAGTAAAAAAAATGTTTCTTTCTTTGTTAAATAATCAGATAGCTGTGTAATTTATGTGTTAGAGAAATATGGTACCGAAGTGCAAAGTTGTATAAGCAAATACCATATTAGCTAGGGCTCCTTGTGCTTGCCAAACACATGGTACACAAAGTAAATGTGTACCCCCCTGAGGATTAATGTAATTATACCCTCAGGTGTTACAGATTACAGCAATGGAATGAAATGTATCACGAAAAACTTTCTTTGTAATTCAAAAATCTTTGAAAATAAATGTTTTAAGTACAAAATTAATCACTCAAATACGTGTACTGTAGCGCTAAACTGTGCGTCTCGTTGTAAGACAATCTCTGTGGAAGTGTCATAGTTATCGTCCTCCGAAAGCTAAGTTCTGCAGAAGTCAATGTACTTACCTCATGACAAATAAAAGTGAAATGCTTTGTGTATATATATCGTAGTTATTACGCTTATTGTTGTGATGAAGCAAGCACTGTACTGTAATGTATTGTTGTGCTACAGAAAAGGCTGTCTCATTGTAGTTATACCACAAAAGTTACTACTAAAACATGTTTTACTTTCCAGAATAAAACAGAAACCTGTGCAGATATGAAACAGAAACACCGCAAAAGCAACATTGTAAATTGTCACTCATTAGTAGCGTTGTAATAAAATCGTGTAGCTGTCACAAAAACTAACCACTGTGTCATCTGGTATCTGACAGAAAGTACTTTAAATCCAGAACGTATTTTCAAGTAAACCAAAATGTTGCATTAAAATCTCATTAGCAGTATTGGTAAATGTTCTAAGTATGTGAGCCTTATAGATGTTACGTAATCGTGCAACTAACAAGCATGAATGTACACACACAATAACACTGTGTCGTCTGTTCACAATAACAGTGCATTCGTAATTTCTGTTTAAATAAGTTCTCTTTGTTCTTGACTGGATATTTAACTTCAAAATTTGTTGCATGTTAACAGATTCTAGGTCTGACAAAGCATACTAGTAACGCATAGTGAAAAATTTTGTAGCAACGACTAAGTTAAGAAAACAGATTATCTCTCAATACGCGGTTTTACCTGTGATATGTGGTGCAATCTCTTACCCTTTCTAGTGCGCAGAGTTTCAACTTCGAAGCAATTATCATGTTGTATACGTCGGTAAGGAACGCTAAAATTTGCTCAAGGTTAGCGTCTATGTTATTTTTCTCTGAGCCAGCCGGCGCACGTGGCTGCCTGCCGTGCGAGTCATTGACTGCTATCTCTTTGTTGGCGTGCGTCGTTATTGGGATTTGGAGACCTAACTTCTACAAATTCACCTTGTCGAGAAGGCCCTGCCCTGTTTGAAGCTCGCCAGTTCTAATGCAATTCAGGTCTGTTGTTACGATTATATCATCTGTCGTCATGTCGGTAGATTCCATAGTTTCTTTCTTGCCGGTCACGTGGTGGGGTATTTCTTCCTGAATCGTAACTGTGCGCTGAACTGTTGTGTGTGAAGTTATTCTGTCTCCCCTGATAATAATTGTTTTTGTTCCCATATTGTCTGTTTCTATGGTAATCTCTGTCATATTCATTACTACTGAAATGCGATCTTTCTCTGTAACTATTACTCTGCCAGTGGCTGTCATACGGGTGGTGTCTGTTTTGGTCACGATTTGTGTTGTGAGAATAGCCTTGTCGTGTCCAGTTATTATTTCTTTCATCGCGGAATTGCGACGGATGTGGCCTGTAATTGTTGTGTTCCTGTTTTCGCGTTCCGCGATTGTCAGTGTCAATTTCTAATTCTTGTAAGAGTCCCTGAAAAGCTTCAATGTCGTCTTTGCAACGCCCTGCCAAAATGGTATTTCTTAAATGTTCAGGCAATTTCATTAAGCAAATACGGATGAGTTCTGAAGGGCTGTATGGGTTTGAAAGATATTGATTCTTATGTAACATGTCTTCAAAATATTTCACAAGACTGGAAAATTCAGATTTTTCGAAATGTTTCATCATTATTATGCTATGTTTTACTCGGTCTTGTGTAGCTTGAGACCAATATGCTGAGAGGAAGACCTGATAAAATTCTCCTTCACTGTCGCAATCGTGAATGACCAATCGCATTCTTACAGCTGGTTCGTTCTCTAAGTAGTCACACATAAATTCTAATCTGTGCTGCAATGACCAGTTTGGAGGAAAACAATGAGAGAATTGATGAAGCCACGCTTGTGGATGAATGTCGTTGCCAGAATTCTTAAATGTTTTGAATTTGCGTGTAGTAACGAACAGATTATAGTCAAAATCATCGTGTCGGCGAGTCTCATGTCGGTCATTGTTACATCGTGTCGACGGCTCCATCTCAAAATTCGGTGCACCTTGCCAATTTCTTTCATAGTTTCCGAAATGCCCTGTGTTATTACTTTGTGGCTTTTCCATATTTCTAAGTCCCCCTTCCCGTATTGCAGCGCAAGTGGCCTCTGAAATACGTAATTCTTGTATTACCTGAGTCAGCTGATCTTGTACTTCCCAGATTTCTCTTTGGTGTTGCGTATTAATTTGATTCTGATTTTGTTTGAATTTCCTAATTTGTTCGCACGCTTCTGTGTCATTAAATACTACCAGTTTTGTGTCATTCAGATTATCATCTACCTTCGTAGATAAATTATTTAGCTGATCCGAAAGTTCAACTACTTTCTCTGATAATGAACTAATTTCCTCCATGTGTCTTTCTACTGTGTCCTTTAAGTTTTCCTGAGTTTTTGCAAGTTGCGTAACCGAATCGGTAGATGCAACTGAGTCAATTTTAGCTTGCAAGGTCTCATGATTTTCATGAACAATAATTTGCAGTTCTTTTACGGCTGCTTCGTGATTCTGTAATGCATATTCATGCCGCGAAAAAATAGGTGGAAAATGCTCACAAATTTGTGTTTTTACGTCGTTACAGACTTTTTGACATTTCGATTCGATTTTATGTAACTCAGTAGTTAAATCTTCACGTGTTTGTTCAAGCGTGGTGTGAAGATTTTGTTCCATTGCATCTAACTGTTGCTGTGTTTGTCTCTGTTGTTGTTCCATTGTGTCTAACTTTTGAAGCTTTTGCTGTGTTTGTCTCTGATATTTTTCCATTTGTTGCATTAGCTGTAATAACAATGCATTAGTGTCTGGAATCTGTTCCTCTACGCTTTTCGGCAGTGCATTTGCACCGGCAACATTCACATTTTGACAAGCAGAAAATGTGTCTTGACTTATTTGAGAAAACGGTGAGGGCGCAAAACCTGAATCTACAGTATTTGCAAAATTGTGTCCTGTCATTTCGGATTCCTAAGGCAAGCTGTTGCCGACCGATAATGCTTCCCTGTTCACTAATTGTTTCACTGCCTACACCATTATTTGCAGCCCTCTCCATTTCCCTATGTACAATTACCAAATTATTACTTGGAACATTAGTTAATTCATTACACGGAGGCGCTAACACACTGCTTTCGTCTTCACTGTCGTTTCTCAGTTTACTTTGGAGCCTAGTGTTAGGTTTTTCACACGCCATTATTGTCACAATATTTCACACGATAACACAGAAAAGCACAATTTGAAGAGCAAAATAAGAAAACACATTAACCTAGCACTGAAAATAATATCTAGTTAATTGCAAGCGCAGCTGCGAAATACTTGGTGCAAATTTACATGCGTGCCACACCTGTTTTACTGCACAACAATGGAAGACTGCAACTACAAAGGAGATTCTCCCTACAATTACGTGCTAGCAATAAACAAAATCTACACTAATTACACAAACTACAAGAAAAAATCAGAAGATTCTAGTGAGGTATCCTCGGCTAAGGGTCGACATATGAAACGTCCCCTTTAAAAATTTATACGTGACTGTGCTTAAACTGACACACAATATTTTTAGCGCAACGCAATCTGACTTTCAATAATCCCTACAAAAGAATGGCCCTGACTAACATTAACCTATACCTTTCACAAATCACTTACCTCACAAAAATCTTCGTTACTCGAACTACTGCAATACAGCGAGCGCCACTACTGCCAGCTAATTAAAAGATTCAAACTACGGAAGGCACTAACTACTGATAGGCATAGTTAGCAAATGAAAGATTTTGATAGAGAACAAACAATGTATTTACCTCAATAGTGTTCAAAAGTCATAATGTATATAGCAGTTCATGATATCCAGTGTTACAAATTTCAAAACTCCGCCATCTCTCTCCCCACATCCACCACTGCTGGCGGCTCACCTCCAACTGCGCAACGCTACGCGCTATTCACATCCAGCTGGCCAACACTACAATGGCAGACAACAATGCAAACTAGCCACAGACTACACACAGCACAGCCAGTGATTTTCATACAGAGCGCTACGTAACGTTGCCAATAAGAAAACATAAACAGCCTACTTACAATAGAAGCTTCCAATGTGCGTTCACCGCGATGACGCCAAACACGGTTGTGACCACCATGATGCTGTAAACAGAACCTGGATTCACCCGAAAAAATGACGTTTTGTCATTTGTGCACACAGGTTCGTCGTTGTGTACACCATCGCAGGCGCTCCTGTCTGTGATGCAGCATCAAGGGTAACCGCAGCCATGGTCTCCGAGCTGATAGTCCACGCTGCTGCAAACGTCGTCGAACTGTTCGTGCAGGTGGTTGTTGTCTTGCAAACGTCCCCATCTGTTGACTCAGGGATCGAGACGTGGCTGCACGATCCGTTACAGCCAGGCGGATAAGATGCCTGTCGTCTCGTCTACTAGTGATACGAAGCCGTTAGGATCCAGCACGGCGTTCCGTATTACCCTCCTGAACCCACCGATTCCATATTCTGCTAACAGTCATTGGATCTCGACCAACGCGAGCAGCAATGTCGCGATACGATAAACCGCAATCGCGATAGGCTACAATCCCACCTTTATCAAAGTCGGAAACGTGACGGTACGCATTTCTCCTCCATACACGAGGCATACAACAATGTTTCACCAGGCAACGCCGGTCAACTGCTGTTTGTGTATGAGAAATCGTTTGGAAACTTTCGTCATGTCAGCACGTTGTAGGTGTCGCCACCGGCGCCAACCTTGTGTGAATGCTCTGAAAAGCTAATCATTTGCGTATCACAGCATCTTCTTCCTGTCGGTTAAATTTCGCGTCTGTAGCACGTCATCTTTGTGGTGAAGCAATTTTAACGGTCAGTAGTGTGTTAATAACGATGGCGGCATTCAAATAGGTAAGGCGTGTGACGCGGTGATTTCTTTAACGCATTTAGAAAAGAGTTTTACGCCAAATGGCTCTTACGGCGGTAAGATTTGATATCTCTATTTGATATATAAATTTTAACTCTGCGGACCCACACACCGACGGTAGGACGTGTATGTATTATTATCTTTACGCAGGTGCCTGCGCGCCGTAGGTGGAGCGATATTAGAAGAGGGCGCTAGACTCCACGGAGAGCTTTCATGCAGCGGACACCTACGCTCGTGCGCCTTGGCGTCAATTTTTGGCTCCTGCTCTCCCAGCGTAAAACACGCACATGAAGATGACTGGATGGTTGTCAGCAGAAATATAACGGAAAGGTCTCGACGTCATGCGGCTGCAGTTCCAAAACTACATCAAATATTCATTATGAGGGTAAAAGTTCAAGAATCACAAATACACATTGATAGAAACTTGACTATTTCAGCTACAACTGGTTTATGATTTGCAAAATCGTTCACATCAAGTACAATTTTAAATAGTTTTTTACCCTACAGAATACACTGAGATGAAAAAAGTCAAGAGGTACCCCTTAAATATCGTGTCCGACCCCCTCCTGCCTGGCGTAGTGCGGTAGCTCGATGTGGCATTGACTCAACAACTTGTCACAAGTTCCTTGGAGAAATATCGAGCCGTGCTGCCTCAGTTGGGCGAGAGAACCCAATCCATTCCACGTAAAGACAGCCCACACCATTTTCTTAGTCATCACTCTTCTGAATAGTTACATGCGCTCTGTCATGAATTCCTTTCCCGCGCAAACCTCTACATCTCAGAGTAGCACCTGCAACCTACGTCCACAATTATTCGATGGATGTATTCCAATCTCTGCCTTCCTCTACAGTTTTTACCCTCTACGGTTCCCACTAGTACTGTGGAAATCATTTCCTGATGTCTTAACAGTTGCCCTATCATTCTGCAACTTCTTGTCCATGTTTTCCCAATGTTCTCTTCCTCGCCGATTCTGCGCATACCTTTCTCATTCCTTTCCTTATCAGTCCACCTAAATTTCAACTTTCACATTTAGCACCACATCTCAGATGCTTCAGTTCTCTTCTGTTCCGGTTTCCCGCAGTCCATGTTCCACTACCATACAACTCTCTGCAACAAACGTACATTCTCAGAAATTTCTTCCTCAAACTAAGCCCTATGCTTCATACTAGTAGACTTCTCTTGGCCAGAAATACCCTTTTTGCCATTGCTAGCCTGCTTTTGATGTCCTCTTTTCTCTGTCGGTCATTGGTTATTTTGCTGCCTAGGTAGCAGAATTTCATAACCTCATCTACTTTGTGACCATCAATGGTAATGTTAAGCGTCTCGCTGTTCTCACTTATGCTACTTCTCAATACGTTCGACTTCCTTCGATTTGCCGTTAGTCCATATTCTGTACTCATTACACTGTTCGCCGGCCGCGTTGGCAGAGCAGTTATAGGCGCTTCAGTCCGGAACCGCGCGACTGCTACGGTCGCAGGTTCAAATCTTGCCTCGGGCATGGATGTGTGTGATGTCCTTAGGTTAGTTAGGTTTAAGTAGTTCTAAGTTCTAGGGGACTGATGATCTCAGATGTTTAGTCCCATAGTGCCCATTACACTGCCAATTTCATTTAGCAGATCCTGTAGTTCTTCTTCTCTTTTGTTGAGGATAGCAACGTGATCAGCGAAACTTATCGTTGTTATCTTTCACCTTGAATTTTAATTTCACTCTTTTACCTTTCTTTTATTTTCACCATTACGTCTTCGATTCAAAGATTGAACAATATGGACGAAAGACTCCATTCCTGTCTTACACCCTTTCTAATCCGAGCACTTCATTCCTGGTCTTTCGCTCTAATTATTCCCTTTTGGCTCTTGTACATCCTGCATATCATCCGTCTCTCCCTATATCTTACCCCTTTTTGCTCATCATATCGAACATAGTGCACCATTTTAAATTGTCGAACTGTTTTGCCAGAGCAACGAATCCTATATACGTGTCTTTTCTTTAGTCTCGCTTCCATTAGCAACTGCAACGTCAGAATTGCGTTTCTGGTGCCTTTATTTTTCCTAAAGCCAAATTGATCGTCATGTAAGGCGTCCTCAACTTTCTTTTCCTTTCTCCTGTATATTATACTTGTCAGTAACGTGGATGCCTGAGCTGTTAAGCTGATTGTGCGATAATTCTCGCACTTGTCAGCTCGTGTAGATGACATTTTTCTGAAAGTCAGACGGTATGTCTCCTGACTCATACATTCTCCACACAAATGTGAATACTTATTATGTTGCCTCTTCCCCCAATGATTTTAGAAGTTCTGATGGAATGCTCTCTATTCCTTCTGTCTTATTTGATTTTAATTCTTCCAAAGCTCTTTCAAATTCTGGTTCTAATACTGAATCCCCTGTCTATTCTTCTATCACATCAGGCAAATCTTCTCCCTCATAGACGCTTTTATGGTACTCTTAGCCCCTATCCGATCACTCCTCTGCATTTGAAGTGGAATTTCCGTTGGCCTCTTAATGTTACCACTCTTGCTTTTAATTTCACCGAATGTTGTTTCGACTTTCGTAAATGCTGAGTCAGTCCTTCCGACAATCATTTCTCATGCAGCCATTTCGCATTAACTACCCTAAAAATAAATTGTCATGTGACTAAGGCCTCCCGTCGGATAGACCGTTCGCTGGATGCAAGTCTTTCTATTTGACGACACTTCGGCGACTTGCGCGTCAATGGGATGAAATGATGATGATTAGGACAACACAACACCCAGTTCCTGAGCGGAGAAAATCTCCGACCCAGCCGGGAATCGAACCTGGGCCCTGAAGATTGACATTCTGTCGCGCTGACCACTCAGCTACCAGGGGTGGACTTAACTACCCTGAATTCCTATTTATTTCATTCCTCAGCGACTTGTATTTCCAGTATTCCTAAATTTCCCTCGACATTTTTGTACTTCCTTCTTTCATCGATCAACTGAAGTATTTCTTCTGTTACCCAAGGTTTCTTCGCATCCACCTTCGTTATACCTACGTTTTTCTTTCCAACTTCTGTGATTGCGCTAGAGATATCCGGTCGTTTTCAACTGTACTGCCTATAAAGCTATTCTTTATCGCAGTACCTATAGCGTCAGAGAACTTCAAGTCAAACATTTTTTTCGTTAGTATTTCCGTATGGTACTTCTTTGCGTATTGATTCTTTCCGACTAATGTCTTAAACTTCAGCTTACTCTTCATCAATACGACATTGATATCTGAGTCTATATCTACTCCTGGGTATGCTTTACAATCCAATATCTGATTTCGAAATCTCTCTCCGACCATGATGAAACTAACTGAAATCTTTCCGTATCTCCCGGCCTTTTCCAAGTATAACTCCTGCTCTTTTGAATCTTGAAGAACATCATTACTAGCTGAAATTTATTGCAAAACTCAATTAGTCTTTCTGCTCATTCCTAGTGACAAGTCCACAGTCTCTCGTAATCCTTTCTTCTACTCCTTTTCCAACAACCGTATTCCAGTCCCCCTCGACTATTAGGTTTTCATACTGAATTCACCGTTCAATAACCTGATATACTTTTTCTCTCTCTTCATCTTTAGCTTGCGACGTCAGTATTATACCTGAACTGTCGTTCTCGAAGGTGGTTTGTTTTCGATTCTGAAGAAAACAGCCCTATCAATAAACTTCACAATAACTCGCTCTCTCCCCTACCTTAATGTTCATAATGAATCATATACCCGATATACAATTTTCTGCTGCTGTTGATATTACCGTATAGTCATCTGACCATAAATCCTTGTCTTCTTACCGTTTCACGGCGCTGACCCCCATTATATCCAGATTTAGCCTTTTCATTTTCCATTTTGATTTAGCCTCTGCATTTTTCCAATCTGCATTGCAGATTTTATAACTTCCCTACCACGTTCAGACTCGTAAAACGTCATCGGTTCGTTGGTTATTCAATCTTTTTCTCGTGGTCACGTCCCCCCTTGGCAGTCCTCTCCCAGAGATCAAAATGCGGAACTATCCCGGAATATTTTGGCACTAGAGAGATCAGCATGACATTTTTTCGATTACAGGTTACATATCCTGTGGATACACATTATTTGCCCTTAACTCAGTGGTTTCCATTGCCTCCTCCATCCTCATACCGTTGACCATTGCACATTCTACCGCCTGTGGGGACATTTTCCCATCCCATGGGCAAGACAGTGCCCTGCACCTGTGTCCGCTCCTCCACCTTTGACTAGGCTGTTGGCAGAACGAGAGTGACTTCTTATGCCGGAAGTCTTCGGCCGCCATTGCTGATTTTTATTCAAAATTTAAGCACTGGTTGGATATGAACCCGGGACCAAAACCGTTTAGATTAACGATCAAAGACACTACCCATAGACCAGTCTTTCCCCTCCTTATCGCCTGATATCAGGACATAGCTGACCAGGCCACGGTCAGTCCAATTCATATGGTCACGAGTTCAGGAGATGTGCAGCAGGCCATGTCGTGCTGTTAACAAAGGCACACGCGTCGGTAATCCGCTGCATTACTGTCACATTTCGCCGCGCTGTCTAAACAGATAAGTTCGTGATATCTGCACACTGATTTATGCGTTTATTTCATGCATTGTTACTTGTCGGTTAGCGCTGACAACTCTACACAAACGCCGCTGTTCTCCGCCGTTAGGGAAGGCCGTCGGCCGCTTTGCTGTCCTTGGTGAGAGGTGACGCCTTAAGTTTGGTATCCTCGGCACACTCTTGACGCTGTGGATGTCGGAATATAGAACTGCCTAAAGATTTCCAAAATGGAGTGTCTCATGCGTCTAGCTCCAACTAGCATTTCGAGTTCAGACTCCCTTAATTCCTTTGTGCCATCATAATCAGGTCGGAAAACTTTTCACATGAATCACCAGAGTAGAAATAATAGCTCTGCCATTGCATTGTCCTTTTATTCGTTGTGTACGCTATACTGCCGCCATCGCCATAAGTGCATATCGCTATCCCATGACTATTGTCAGTTTAGTGCATGTCCAACCTTCATTCAGAATAGACTTGGGCACTGTTTCTATGTTTCGATACAGTGTATCGATACGTGGAACTGTTTCAGTGTTTCGGAACGGCTGTGGTTCACTGTTCCGAAACAGTGGTGTTTCATTCCGTTCCTGTCTCGGATAACCGGACCAGATTCGATCTCGAGCCAGCCACAGAAACTGTATCGTTGTTTCAAAATAAGGCTGTTTCAGTCCACCTGTGCTTGGAACGGACTAATTGTATCGAAACAGTGATGTTTCATTCCGCTCTGTGTCGGACGAAATTCGGGCTCGGCACAGGTACTGAAACACAACATACCGCTTCATGAAACACTTTCAAGAACGTCGAAATCTTTTTGACAAGCAATAGCATGAAGCTTAAGTTATGCGAAAATAAAGCTCCGTCTCTAGCTGACTGTCCTATTTCGAAATGGCGTAACATCTGCTTTATAAACATTAACCAAACAATAAAACAACGCATACTATTCACATTCAAAATAATAAATATATGAAAATCATTCAGTTAAATTACCCATTTTTTATAACACACGCTTCTCTGTTCATGTACAGTAATCATATTAAGCAACGCAAGTAAGCCTACAACATTTTGAATAAAAAAAAGGCGTAGAGTGACAGTTATTAGACATATACATAAATTTGATGTAGGTATAATTGCAAGCAATCTGTTTGACATATCACTGATGGTTTAATGGTGAACGGGAAGGGCTGGGAAGCATGGTGAATTTATAGTAACGGTTCGAAACACCTTGAAAGGCAAAATTTTTTCTGTTATATTTTGTTATTTATTCGAATTATTTTGCGTTATTTGTGAGTCTATAGTCACTGTGCCTATTATCCACAATGATTCCATTTGTGTGCATGGAAATTAGCAGGATGGGTATATTACCATACAAACGGAATGTGGGAATCCCAGTAGCATATCCGTTGTTTCTGCAGTTTGCTCCCACCTCCAGTTCTGTTCGTTGTGGTTCGTCTGTCTTCAGCTATGGCTGTCCTCAGCCAATTGAAAAGTATGAAAGTCACACGACACGAAAGCAACGCATTTGCTGCAGGAAATACGAAACTGCAAAGACTCCTAAGTGATAAGTTTCATACTTTCTGCGATATGATTATCGCTCTCGCACCTCATTTTTGTTTATATGGACATACTTATATAGTAGACATTCAAGATGATAAAATGTGTATGTTTATTAGATTACAAAACACAAACTGTTTCAGTGTTTCAAAACAGCGTATCGAAACGTTACATTGTACTGTTTCATTTGTTTCGAAACAGTTACGTGTTTCAGTTTGCCCATCTCTAATTCAGAAGTTACCGTAATGAAACGAATTGTTGATGTTCAGGATGATGATTCAGTAATTAGAAGGGAAACCGAAACAAGTCTAATTACATGTAGTGACCAGCGTTCCTACACCAAAATGGAATCCTTACATGGAAAGAACCCAACGGAAATTTAGGTGTCCGATTAACACAGCATCATGGTGATCTGCTCGTTTCCGTGAAGGTCGGGTAATCACTTACGACAACCTAAGAAGTAGAAGGCCATCAACGGCAACAGACTACACCTCTCAGGTTATAGTTAATTCGTTTTGAGAGAGAACTGTCGAAAAACATTTGAGGAAATCGCATATGTGGCCAGAAGGTCTGTCATTTCTGTTTACAGAATCATAACTGAAAAGCTGCCATATGGGTTCCACGTAATGTGAATGAAGAACAGAATGTTAGTCGCGCAGATTAATTGCTTAATGTTATCGAGGAGAAGCAGAACACTTCCTGAAGGAGATTGTTGACGAAACCTACATGCGAGATCTTCAGCCAGTACTGCAGTCTCAAGGGTCACAATGATACAACTGATGGAGCTTCCAGTGAGGTAACCAGAGTAACCAGACAGTTCAACAGTGGAAGTAGTCTGACCAGATACAGAAGTTGCCAAAACGTTCGGAAGCTGTCATAAGCCGGAATGGACGTTATATTGAAGGCCTATATAGGTATTTTGTAAAATAAGTTATTTTCTTCCGTTCTATTTTATAATATGCAGAACTTTAGAAATGACTCTGGTGGAATTGAATCCAACGGTCGAAATTGATTCAAGGATTCGATACCGAGCACTGCGCGTTAAACAACAGGAAAAGTTTAGAAAAAAAATTATCCAAAGAAAATGTGTTATAAGAGGATTGCTTGGAATTTGTGGTTGCTTAAGTAATTTTTAAGTTTCATCAGTCCGGAGGCTACGGAAAAGGGGACCAGGGAGAATTAGTGGGCTTGCGTATTGTAAAGCACCATACTAAAACTCGTCCACAGTCTGAAAACGGCAGATTATAATGGTGACATACACACCAATCAGCGTTAATTCAGGGGACTGTACATGCGTAATAGAGGCGCTTTATCATGACTAGGAATGTGTCGACGCTGAAAGCTTGTGCGTATTCACTGCTGACAGGTGAAACCACATCAGAGCTGCAGATCGATGCACCACGCGCGCCCTCGGCGCCTGTGTTATTCTGGCGGCAGCGGGAAGTCATCACTGGTAATGAACCAGCTGCCAGCACACTGCGCATGCGCTACCCAGAAATAGCCAGGCGGTGTTGGCGCCTGGCACAGACCTTGCAACGCTGCCATTGCCGCTCACTCATCAACTAATCCAAATGGACTCAGTCTCTCTTACATTTCCGAACCGTCTACGCGTATTTTACTTCCATCCAACTACGTGATAGTGAACGCTGTGGAATTAACATTGAATACCATCCCATACTTAACATCGGTTCACTAATTTGATACATAGTAGCGCACCGCCTCATAATGCAAAAAACTACGGTGGTGTAACCAATGTTTCCGTCATGGTTACTATGGCCTTCTTCTGGGTGTACCGACTGCGGTAACTTTTTTGACCTACTCTGCCCTCGGAAACCTACGCAGTTATGAACTGGTCGATTACGACGTCTCTGTGAAAAGAAGTAAAGCAAGTACGAGCTCAGATAGACTACAGCTGGAGTTAACGATCAGTACGTTGCCGTTTCAAAAGAAAGAGGCAAACATAAAGCGAACTGTTGTCTAGGTTTGCAAATGTGTCATTCAGTTTCAGCAAAACAGAAACTTACGTACCTTGCAGTAATATCCTTAGCTTGAATTTTGAAGATGTAGCTCTCATTAAAGTACAAGTAATCGAAATAAAAAGTATTAGAGATTTCAAATTTCTCGTATTCAGAGGTGTGACTGTACTATGACAACATTGCGGGAAACAACTCTCGTAGACATGCACTTTACCACAAGGAGACACTGGCTGGTGAAGCATTTGGAAAGGTAACGATAAACTGGAGAGACTGTTGTACCAGACTAAAGTAAACTGGTCGGAACAACAGGGGGTTCTTACTTTGCTCCGAAAGGAGACGGAGTGGATGCTCTAACACAAAAAAATATTAGTTCACTT
Organism: Schistocerca serialis cubense; assembly: GCF_023864345.2. Lineage (NCBI taxonomy): Eukaryota > Metazoa > Arthropoda > Insecta > Orthoptera > Acrididae > Schistocerca > Schistocerca serialis. The sequence continues at coordinate 326,502,442 of NC_064641.1, read as the reverse complement.
TAATACGACGTAGATAAGAAGAATTACTTAATTTTGTTCAGTCCATTTCAACATGAAAATCATGAGTAATTACTACTGTCTGAGAACAATAGCATATCACTTGATACAGACAAAGAACAAGTCCCCCACACAGAATACATTTAACAACAACTTTCAGGTAGCGTTCTGCCCAATACATTGGTCTCACAGCTGGCCTACTGAAAGACAATGCTGTCGTCTTGGTCGGTGATAGCGTTCTGGGGTGAGGAACTCTGTGCTTGGTCGTAGCGAAACATTCCTGGACATGGCTACGCCCTTGTCGCTCAGCCATCGATGCGATTTTCTGCGACTATCTTTCCTTGTATTTAACAAAGAAATTCGCCAAACAGCCTTACACATTGAGAAGTTGTTTTGTTTTATTTTTGCTACCAATTTCGGCAATTCAATATGCTGTCTTCAAGCCCCATATGCACCTCTACAAATGGGGTCTGAAGTGGCACATTGAACTGCCGAAACTGGTAGTGAAAACAAAATAAAATAACTTCTCAACTTGCAGGGCTGTTTCGCGAATTTCTTTGTTACATATTTGACTAGCTGCTGCGCCACGTCCGCAATGGACCAACACAGATCTTTCCTTATGGTTGCGTTGTGAGATATTAACTTTGTTCTGGCACCCCGCTCTTCAGACGACACCACAAAAACAAAATAGGAGGCAGTGCTGGAAGGGAATGGAAGGAGGAGAGCTGCGGAAACGGCAAGAGAAGACAGACATTAGTGGTACACAATATCCGCGTCAGGCTGTCTGTGGTAGAATGGACAGGGCCAAAGCCAGATTGAACGTCATTCGTGTTGTGAACTTTATTTTAGCAGAACAAACTAAGTTAGATTTATTAAATACATACTGGAAATGCACCTCCAGCCGTATTGACTACTAAGAAACAGAATAATATACAGTCATAAAATTGTATCAGATTGAATAATAGCGAACAGATTAAGTACAGTAATAAAAACTGTAGCAGTACAATAAAAGAGCTAAAATCCTCTCTCGAAAGAAACTTTAAGATTTACAATCCAAACTAGAAGTATACTCCGCAAATAAGCACAATATAAGAAAATTACTATAGCGCCAGATAGCGGAGGTGCGCAAGGGACGCAAGACAAGTAAACAGACAAAACTGACCTTAAACGTTGCGTCCTGAATGGTGCAAGTAGTCAGTGAGAACCTTCATGAAATTAACAAATGTCCTAGTGTTTGGCCAGTTCAGAAACTGACAGTGCATACAAGGAGTAAGATTAATAACCAATCAGTTGGCCTAGCCACACTTGCATTAACACATTTAAGTAAATAAATCTAGGTAATTACTCAGTTGGCAAATTAGCCAGTTAACACTTCAGTAATTTACATGAACTAGAAATTTAAAAAAAAATAAAAGGAGTGCTGCAGTAGGCGTGCAATGATTAGTACACAAAAAATACATAGTACAACACTGTCTTTGCAAGGCGTAGTGGGCTTGGAAAGCTTAAGGTGGTGCAGCACCGCCTGCACCCGGCTGGCCGTTCGGTCGAGCGCGAACTTGGCTCTGCTTTCGGATGCTGCGCCTGCTCTGTCAGACCAGGCAGATTTCACTCAAGTCCCACCAAAAGAAACACGAATAGTAGCCTAGTAAACAGAGAAATACAGAATTTAGTACAGGAATACTATAGACCGAACGCTGTCGCACGACAGTCAAAACTACAGCAACACGAAAAACGAGTAAATAATTTTTTTAATGAGTTGACGGAGTCTAATCAATGAAACTTGTAAGGTGGCCAAAACCTGAACACAGTTTCTAATACAGTTACCGAGCAGAAAGTTCGACTACCAACCACAAATTGTATCCATCTCGCACCACGCGGGGTAAACAAGCAACCGCCAAACGGAGCGCTGCACTAAACCGCAATCAAACGCGTTCGGTTGGACAATGAACCCCTGACTAACACCAGACAGAACATAATCTTTTGAATAAAATTACAGACACGTACAAAACAGTAGTAACGAATGCAAAATAAAGTCCTCACTGTGAGAGATTAACAATAAAACAACAATGTGAAAAATGGTTCAAATGGCTCTGAGCACTATGGGACTCAACTGCTCCCCTAGAACTAGAACCAGTTAAACCTAACTAACCTAAGGACATCACAAACATCCATGCCCGAGGCAGGATTCGACCCTGCGAGCGTAGCGGTCTTGCGGTTCCAGACTGCAGCGCCTTTAACTGCACGGCCTCTGCGGCCGGCCAACAATGTGAAACTTGGTAGTATAGACATCCAATAAGACAACAGATGAAACAGTGCGCTCAAGTAGAAGTACATGCAGGACATGGCACATGAAATAAATCCACTTAATACATAAATGCCCGTCGCCACAATCCGACGCCTTACATAAGCCATCCAGGAATTTGACACCGAACTTGGCAAATAACACCCAAGTTGGAGCTTTAAATAAAGAAACAAATTCAGTAACTTTATAGGAGTGCACCCACAACTTTCCTGCCTAGGGACAGAAGCGCATCAATAACCATAGCCTGATATGGAACTGGGCTCGAACCTAGAACAAACAACCAGAGAACTGCCTACCTAGACAGTCACAGTACTGGTACAGGAAATGGCAATTACAGCTATGGGTACTGCCGATGCTCGGCTCAGTCGCATCCGATAAACCAGATCGGACGTCACCAGTGATATCTGTACAACGATCCTGGACGGACAGCGTGGAGCCGACACACAACTTCACCACAGCGGGGGTCCGCGTACGCCCCCAGGTCCTGTCGGTAGCTGAAGGACACAGCACCCTGCTTCCCTCGTTACGCGTCCCAGACGTCCAGTAGTTTGCAGCCGACCGCAGCTGAGGTATAATGGTTCGCAATACAAGAATCTGGCTGAGTGTCTCTTCTGGTACCGCTGCTACGCTCACGGCCGGTGACTGTCAACTGCCGGGCTACTAGTAGCCATCAACTGTCGGCACACTCCTAGCCTCCTCGCCAGGTTCCAACTCGGCCACCTCAGCCCGAGCGAATGTTTCACAATCCCGGTCTCACTGTCAATCCACTCGACTCCAGTCTCTGCGCGCACCCTGCTCTCCTAACACAGAGGTATTCTACTAGAGACCGTGGCGCGACCCAATGAACGCCCAGTGGTTCAATTACAACTTGTGAAATAGGTGCGGTAAATGTGTACAGATTTTGAACGACAAATTCTCCTTGCTTTCAGTTTGGGGCAGTGAAACTTTTATGTGCAGTGTGACTCCCAAAACATGGGAAGGCACGCACGTCGTCAGATAATGACGGCTACTGCGCCTTAATATCTCTTGAAGCAGCCTCCAGCGCACATGGTGAAGTGAACTTATAGGAGAAAACAATATCTAACCCGAGGTGACATGGAGTGACAAGTCATGATACTAGGGTCTGACCATTTGTCTGACTGTGAAGAATGTTTGCTTTGGAAACTTATGTGACATTCGTTTCAGGACGATGAGTTAGCTTGTAGACTCTTTCATTAATTCAGGTGACTGTTTCAGTCACACCAAGTGTGATTGAAACAGATTTATGAATTATTTGGAATTTTTGAATTAATTAATATACTTTTCTTAAATTACAGTCATAGCTGAGAGACTTTGTAGTGACTACTACAGCCTAATGAGTCATGCCTTTCCATCTCAATAACGATTGCTTTAAATTTAATTTTTGAATTATGTGTATTTTCATACTTGTGTTACATGGAATATTTTAAGTGAGAACAACTGTAAGACATCCTATTGGCGTTGCAGGCCTCTCACGCTCTCACCACGATCAGTTTTGGTAACCTGCTCACTCGGCATGATACTACAGTGGCTGTCTCTCACGCGACAGTAAAATTTTCATATGTTCCGATTTTCTAAAAGTAGTGTCTCTATGAACCCGGAATTCAACAACGTGTAACTACAAATTAGGTGTTATATAAGATCAGTGATTTATGGGGAATAGAAGTAACTATATAATGTGTTCGTATCACGTCACTAATATTTGGAAGGAGAGACAGCATTGGTCGTATATTTTTGTTTATTATCGCAAAATCGATTTTCGCTCACTTGGTGACCATCTTCAGTGCTAGAAGTTATAAATTTTTTCACATTACGATCAGAGAGTATAAAACAGAAAATCACAATTACATCTGCATATGAACATAACACTTGTTAGGAACATACCTGTAATATATAACTTAAATTAGTAAGCACTGGTGTCAATAAGCTTACGGCGATCACATAGACTGAGGTCGCTGTTTACATGCACTTGTTCAGCAGACCTCGGTGTGACGGGGCTTGACACGCCCTCTATGTGACATGTGTCACGTGAAGACATAGTATTACTGGTTTTGCGAGATATTAACACTAAATAACTCATGTGCATTTGTGAATCGTGCAGTAATTCAAATTTAAAATGTACGTACAACACATAGCAGACGAAGGGGGAAGGAAATATCTAAAATACATTGGCGTATTGTTTTTTTAAAAAACAAACTTATAAAACATAAAACAGATCGATGATAAGTTGTCAGAGTACAGGACATATAAAAGAGCAAAAGATAATGAAAACAATAATAAATGAATAACATGAATGAGGTGTAACACAGGTTTTTAAAAAAACATAATACCCACCATCTGGCGTGGGAAGTTAGAAGTACAACGTTCGTGATTTACGTAAAATGTTACGTTAAGACTAAGGAGTCAAATATATAAAAAATAACAACAGTACGAAACTGCCATTACTTAATAATTAAAATGCCGTGAAACACAATGTTCATTACAAAAATGTTTGTAGGTGTGGATAAACAATTTTGTTATCATATTTAACCGACATGCTGATGTACGTCTCGTTTGTCCCTTTGGGCAAGCTAGCAGTATTATAACAGTGATTATAGGCTTCCGCATAAGCACTGGGTCAGAACCCATACATACATGACATCAAATATACACGGTTGCTTACTGTAAAACATAGCCCCATCATTTGGCGTGGGAGGTTAAAAGTACATCGTTCTTGATTTACGTAAATATTACGTTAAAACTGAGAAGTCAAATATATAAAATAGTACATTTTTGTGATGAACATTGTGTTTCACGGCATTTTAATTATTAAGTAATGGCAGTTTCGTACTGTTATTATTTTTTATATATTTGACTCCTTAGTCTTAACGTAACATTTTACGTAAATCACGAACGTTGTACTTCTAACTTCCCACGCCAGATGGTGGGTATTATGTTTTTTTAAAAACCTGTGTTACACCTCATTCATGTTATTCATTTATTATTGTTTTCATTATCTTTTGCTCTTTTATATGTCCTGTACTCTGACAACTTATCATCGATCTGTTTTATGTTTTATAAGTTTGTTTTTTAAAAAACAATACGCCAATGTATTTTAGATATTTCCTTCCCCCTTCGTCTGCTATGTGTTGTACGTACATTTTAAATTTGAATTACTGCACGATTCACAAATGCACAAGAGTAATTTAGTGTTAATATCTCGCAAAACCAGTAATACTATGTCTTCACGTGACACATGTCACATAGAGGGCGTGTCAAGCCCCGTCACACCAAGGTCTGCTGAACAAGTGCATGTAAACAGCGACCTCAGTCTATGTGATCGCCGTAAGCTTATTGACACCAGTGCTTACTAATTTAAGTTATATATTACGGGTATGTTCCTAACAAGTGTTATGTTCATATGCAGATGTAATTGTGATTTTCTGTTTTATACTCTCTGATCGTAATGTGAAAAAAATTTTAACTTCTAGCACTGAAGATGGTCACTAAGTGACCGAAAACCGATTTTGCGATAATAAACAAAAATATACGACCAATGCTGTCTCTCCTTCCAAATATACCCATTATCTGGTCGTAGTGCACAGGACACTATGGAGTCGCCAATCAATAACGTCGCTAATATATGCAATTAATGATGGATGTTTTTAATTAAGTACTAACTAACACTTAACTTACAAATCCCATGTTTATCCAGTAGACCATTTCATTGCATTACTGGGTTTCGAACATCGCGAACATAGAGATGGATTAACTAAATAAATCAATAATTACATTAACTGGCACCATAATTTGTTAAATTTTGTAAACGAAAGGTCTGGATTTAATAACTGGCCATGTTGTCACCGATCTGTGAACAGTTCAGTGATAGGGTTGTTTGACCAGAATCCACAGCATACCCACATGAAAAACAATATTTCAGGTGTATATGCCGACGTTACAAGCAGAAGGTGAAGATACAGAGAAAGTATATGAGGATATTCAACAGGTAGTTCAGTACGTAAAGGGAGGAGAAAGTCACGGGCGTTGAAATGCGGTTGTGGGCGAAGGAGTGGAAGGAAGGGTTACAGGAGAATATGGGCTTGTTAGTAGGAATGACAGAGGAGAAAGATTAATTTAGCTCTGCAGAAGATTTCAGCTAGTAACCGTGAATACTGTGTTCAAGAATCAGACGAAGAGGAGGTGTCCTTGGAAAAGGCCGGGAGCTAACGGAAGATTCCAGTTACATTAGATCATGGTCACGCAGAGATTCCGAAATCAGGCAGTTCTCTATAAAGCGTACCCAGGAGCAGATACAGACTCAGATCATAATTTAGTGATAATGAAGAGCAGGTTGAAATTAAGACCAGCCAGGAAGATTCAACGCACAAAGAAGTAGCATACAGAAGTACTACGAAATCAAGAGACATCCTCGAAATTCTCTCAGGCTATGGGCACTGCGATAATGAATACCTCATTAGGAGGTCAGTTGAAGAAGAACTAGCAGTCATAGAACTGCGAAAGGAAAACATAGGTACAAGTAAGATAACTGCAAAGAAACCTTGGGTAACAGAAGAAATACTTCAATTGATCGACGAAAGAAGGAAGTACAAAAACGTTCAGTGCCATTCAGGAATACAGATATGTAAGTCACTTAGGAATGAAGTAAATAGGAACTACAGGGAAGCTAAGGCGAAATGATTGCTTGAAAAATGTGAAGCACTCGAAAAATAAATGATTGTCGCAAGAACTGACTCGGCACACGGAAAAGTCAAAACAACATTCACTGAAATTAAAAACGACGGCTGTCACATTAAAAATGCAATGCGTCTTCCACTGTTAAATGTAGGGCAGAGAGCGGATATATGAATAGAGTACACTGAAGGCCACTGTAAGGGGGAGGAATTGTCCGATTACCTGATAGAAGGAACAGGAGACGACAGGGAAGAGATAGGGGCTTCAGTATTTGAATTGGATTTTAAGAGAATTAGAAACATCATCCACACAATTCCGAAGATAGTAAGAGCGGCCACGTGAGAGAAATATCGCACAGTCAACTTAACAGCTAATGCATCAAATTTGTGGATAAGAGTAGCCCACAGAAAAATGGAAAAGAAAATGGAGGATGTGTTAGGTGTCAAAGAATGAATAAACTCTTCATTATTAAATCATTGATCTATGTTTGTTATCATGATCTGTAAGTTACTATGATGAGACTAAGTTGCCTTAGGGATAACAGCGTAATTGTTTTCGACAGCTCATATCAACAAAGCATATTGCGACCTCGGTGTTGGATTAAGAAAAATTTTGGTTTTCGGAACGGTCAAGGCACCAGGAAGCACTTGGTAATGGGAAGAGAATTGAAAAAAAATCAAAACACTTTCATAGACTTTGTCCACCTAGAAAAAGTCTTCGACAATGTAAAGTGGTGCGACATGTTCGAAATTCTGAGAAAAATAGCGCTAAGCTACAGGGAAAGACAGGTAATATACAACATGTGCAAGAACCGAGAAGGAACAACAATACTCGAAGACCAAGAACGAAGTGCTCGGATTAAAAAGGGTGTAAGACAGCGGTGTATACTTTCGCTCCTGCTGTTTACCCTGTACGTCGAAAAAGCAATGAGCGTACAAAAAGATTCAAGAATGGAATTAGAATTCAAGGTGAAATAATACCAGTGATAAGATTCTCTGATGGTATTGCTACGAACAGCAAAAGTGTTAAGGAAGTACAGGATCTATTGAACGGAATGAACAGTAGAATGAGTGTAGAATGTGGACTGAGAGTAGATCGAAGAAAGGGAAAAGTAATGGAACGTACCAGAAAATTAGAACAGCGAGAAATTTAATATCAGAACTGAGGATCACAAAGTAGACGAAATTAAGGAATTTTGCTATCTAGGCTGCAAGATAACCCATGATGGAAGGAGCAGAGAGGACAAAAAAGCAGACTAGCACTGGCAAAACGGGCATTCCTGGCCAAGAGAAGCGTACTAGTATCAAACATTGATGAGAGATTTGAATACGTCCAGCAAATAATTGAGGACGTAGGTTGCAGATACTACTCTGAGATGAAAATGGTGGCTCAGGAAAGGGGTTGGTGGTGAGACACATCAAACGAGTGAGAGGACTGATTAGTCAAAAAAAAAAAGGAGGAAAAATACTAATATTTTGTTGCTCGGAGAAAAAATTTTCTAATCACTCAAGCTAAACTCTCTTTTGTACGTGGTAACGAGGTAAAACCCCGTCATGTTAGGTCCATGAAATCTTTTCCCTGATAGGTATCAAATAAGATTGCGTGCATATAATTCTATGTGAAGCTCTACAGAGAAGCTACTCAATCCACAATTTTTGATACTTTTAACGCGTGCTGTGGGTGAGGTATACAACCTGGAAACTAAGGAATCATAACACACGCGGAAAAAGTGGATGCAACCATATTGTAGTGATTGACTACTTAGAACGGGTAAAATAGTGACTGGCTTGCATTAGTGTTATTGGACCAGTTCCTACGTGGGATGAAGTAAGAAGATTGCCGACCGGAGTGGCCGAGCGGTTCTAGGCGCTTGATTCTGGAACCGCGCGACCACTACAGTCGCAGGTTCGAATCCTGCCTCGGGCATGGATGTGTGTGATGTCCTTAGGTTAGTTAGGTTTAAGTAGTTCTAAGTTCTAGGGGACTGATGGCCTTGCAAGTTAAGTCCCATAGTGCTCAGAGCCATTTGAACTATTTTTTTGAAGTAAGAAGATTAGTGACAGAAATAACTACTGTTCGAGAATAGTGCATTAGCTATTTCGATGGCAGAAGTATGTAAGCTCATGGTACTTTTCCAAACACTATTCTTTGATTTCAGTTATATGATGCATTTCTGTTTCGTTACTATAAGGGAAGATCAAGGGAAGACATAATGTTAAATGAAGAGTTTATCTACGTTAAGAGGAAAATTTTGGAAAGCTGGTAACATAAAACTAAAACTCACTACACTAAATACATGATGTAAGTAGAAAGCATAGTCAGAAATACTTTCCCAAAAAATATAATTTATCGTATTTTCTTCCCGTTCATTAATCTGCTAAGACACTGTAGAAACTATAAAACAATTGACATTGCTAGGCACACACTTGCATAACGTAGCTTCCCTGACTAAAACAAATTTTAATAAGATTTTTTATGAACGAAATTTTATTCATACAGACTTTTGACTGTACTCTCATAAGCAGCTGATGGCCAGTTCATTCGCTCGAATTGTTCAGAATTTTCTGCAAACCAATCGCGAACAGCTGTAGTCCGGAGCCATGGCGCATCGTTCTTTTGAACACGAGGTCCATGAATGGCTGAAAATGGTGTCCATGCAGCCGAACATAACCATTTCCAGTCAATCAACGGTTGAGTTGGAGCAGAGAACCCAGTCCATTCCATGTAAACATAGCCCACACAATCATGGAGCTAACACCGTCTTGCGCAGTACCTTCTTGACATCCTGAGCCCATGGCTTAGTGGGTTCTGTACCACACTTGAACCCTACCATCAACTCTTAACACCTGAAATCGGGGTTCATTTGACCAGGCCACGGTTTCTAGTAGTCTAGGATGCAACTGATATGGTCACGAGCTCAGGAGAGATGCCGCAGGCGATGTCGTGCTGCTAACAAAGGCACAAGCGTTGGTCGTCTGCTACCAGAGCCCATTAACACCAAACATCATCCCTCTGTCCTAACGCATACGTTCGTCGTACGTTCCTCAATGATTTCTGCGGTATTTAGAGCAGCGTTGCTTGTCTTTTAGCACTGACAACTCTACGCACACGCTACTGCTCTCAGTTGTTAACTGAACGCTGTCGGCCACTGCGTTGTCTGTGGCAAGAGGCGAAGCCTGAAATTTGATATTCTCGTAACCTCTTGGCACTGTGGATCTCATAATATGAAATTCCCTGATGATATCCAAAATAGAATGTCCCATGCACCTAGCTCAAAGTACCATTCAGCGTTCAGAGTCTGTTAATTCTCATAGTGCGGCCATAATCACGTCGGAAACCTTTTCACAGGAATCACCTGAGTACGAATGACAGCTCTGCTTTTTTTATTTTTTTTCATTTATTGAGTTTCGATTCCCCCAGAAGGGGGCGGGCTGGCAGCAGCTTAGTATGCCGCTCTTCAGCCTACAGACTTTGTTTTAAAAAGATGAAGACGATAAATAATAAAAACAGGCGATAAAATCGGAGACTTAAATGGTAACATGGTGAAGAAAAATCGTGGAACTTAAAACATAGAACAAATGGATGATGATGCTAATAAAATAGATATGAAGCAGACAGGTAAAATAATAGACAATTAAAAAACACAGCGACAGTCTGGTTTCTGTTCGCAAAAGACATAAAATTCACACCCAGCGACAGCATGGTTCATGTTTGGAACACTTTGGAAAGACGAACAACACTGAACATTCACTTGAACACTGCACTAAAAAGTTAGCAAATATGACATACCACAGCCGAGAGAAGGTGGTGGGAAACTCGACAGATGATGGGAAAATAAAAGGGGGGGGGGGAAGGAGAGGAAAAACGAAGGGGGGGGGAGGGAGGAAAGGAGCCGGTGGAGGATGAGAACCCATAAGAGGGTTGGGGTGGTGCTAGGCAGACGCGACAGGGAGTGGGGACGGCAGAGGAGGGGAATACATAAGGACTCGGTTGGGGGGGGAGAAGCGAGGTAGGGAGAGGTGAGGTGGGGAGAAAACAGGATGGAAGGGGGGGGGGGGGAAGAGGAAGCCCAGGGAAAAGGGCGGAGGGAAGGAGTGGGGGGGTGAGGATCAGAGTTGATAGGAGGGATAAATGGAGGGAGAGAGGGCGTCATCCGGGAGGGGAGTTGATGGAAGCCACCTTGGGAAAGGAGATGAAGGGTGTAGAGATGGAGGGTAGGGGGGACAGCTCCGCCAGTGCACTGCCCTTTTATACATTGCGTGCGCGATACTACCGCCATCTGTATACGTGCATATCGTATGGCATTTCTCAACTCAGTGTGTACAGAAAGAGCTGTGAGGTGGCGGGAGCGCGCCCTAGTTGGCACACCGAGTAGAAATACAAAGCACGTTGAGTTGCTGAGACATTTTCTGTCTGTTAACACGACAGTGGGGCGCAGGACGGGTAAGAAACGTGGTGTCACCGCAGTTCTTCGCGGTCGGACCGTGCGTGTCAGACAAATGGCGTACTGATATCTCTTGTAAAGGCAGTCGGCTTTTTTCAGGTGATGCCTTTCCGAATGGCGTACATCGATTACCTTGAAGGTATTCCCATAGCGTGGAGGTTTTCTCGTATGGGAGAAGATTACGTAGAATGGAATGGGAACCTTCATATGTCTGTCGAAAGATGAAGGAACTTTGTGTCCAATAATAGTAATATCGTGGGCTGGTCTTTCGATTACACACCACTTTGGTGACAAGAATGTTTCTAATATCCCCAGTATTCCTGCCGTACAGGGATAACCTACAGTTTAACGCCCTTCCTGGCGTGTCCCCAAATTGCTGAGGGGTGAAAGCTAGAGTAAAATGCAGACTGATATACCCCACAGTCTTACCGAAATTTGATCACGTGATATTTCGGTTCCCAGAAACGCGGTTCACAACTAGATCACCATGCCCGGTACTGTCATATGAAGCGCATACATTTGACCGTATGCAGCTCTCATGTACGACCTGTACTCGTAATTTCGACTTCCCTGTTGCTCCAGAAGTGAATCTGTGTAGTTTGTGAAGAACACCACGGATAAGAGTACGGGTACATATGCAACCCTTTCCCTTCCTCCAAAGTTTCCTAACGTCACTCGCTTATAGCACATCAGCCATCGACAGACAAGCGTTCGCCTCGGTGTCATTTCCCATAAGTCTCGACGATTTGTGGCCGAGGGTAAAGCGCTCATGGATCACGATGTCCCCTATCCCCCACTCTCTATTATCATCTCGCGCAGTTATTGCTACGATATGTCACTCTCTGCCTTCATCAGGAAGAAAGATGAACCGCTACACATTGATACATAGGTACAACTAAGTGCCTATAGATGTAGAATCATTAGCGGTGGTTTTTTTTAGTTTATTTGGCCTACTGAGAACCACGTGAAATGACTTTTCTTTCATTCGTCCTCTCTTTCCAGTAGTTGTTCATTCTTTTCCTATGTTAGTCTCATCTTTCTTTTGCCCATGTTTAGCCTGTCATTTCCGTTGTTTTCTCATGGAGGCCGTTGAGACTTTCTACTTTTGCTCTGAACTTTTCGGTTCCTACTTTTTCCTCCGTTATGTCCATACCTTTCAGGTCTGCTTCAACCTCTTTGATATCTCTTTAAAAAAGTTAAAAATCTTGTTTGTTATTCGTTTTTATTTTGCCTTTTCGGTGTCCGTAAAGCACAATTCTTCTATTCCTCACTGTGTCTTATATTCATTCTGTTCTTTCATAAACATCTTAATTTCCAATGTTTTCTTCAGGTAACTGTCAGCAGCCGACATTTGTGTCAGGAAATTCATGACACTTGGCGGCATTACTACGATTTATTAATTTGCTACATGTTTCGGTCACTGATCGTCATCTGACATTTCAGTCAACTTTAGTAAACAGGAATGTGACAAAACCTCAATCTGCCAAACGTCACAAAGACACGAAACACAAAAAATTTGACTTTCGAAAAATTGGCTGCTGGCAGTTACATGTCAATCATGTTGAACCATAAAGTTGCATTAACTGTCAATTTCATGAGCAATCATATGGGTGAACATTACTTTTCACACGTCAGCGGCCTTCCTCATGCACACACAACAGGAAAATTACTAACATCAATTATCAAACACCGTTTATTAAATCATTATATGACAATAACGTAAATAAAGTAACCTATGATAAACTTTACTTACATTATTATATTTCTATTATTCTCATGTAGGACCAATGCTTATTAAACAGATAGCAAAAAAGAAAACTGTCTTTCATAACTGGTGTTTGTGGTTTTTGTACATTTTTTCCTTGTGACTGTACGGCAACTGCTGTAATTATGGTTGCCTTTTATCTTAATTACGTCTTGCTTTACATCGACTGGACATATTTTTCGAGTTGTCTTTGAGACTACAGAGTTTTAGCTACTCATGCTATATCCTATCTTCTTCTTCTTCCTTAGCGTTTGTCCCGCGTGCTGGTGGTGTCTGCTGTTTTGGCCCGTTGTCGCCATTTCTTGCGATCTTGTGCCTGATCAGGTTAAAAGCCTGAGATCTTGAGGTCTTCATTCAAGGTGTCAAGCCATCGCTGCCTTTGTCGTCCTGCTGACCGTTTCCCATTTACATTCATGTTGAAACTAGTCTTTGCCACTGTTGTCTTGTCTGCTCTAAGGTCTTGCCCGTACCAGCGTAGGCGGCTTTCTCTCATTTTGTCTACTATTGATGCAACACCATATAGCCTGCGAACTTCATTATTTATTTAAATTACAATGAAATGAATACCCTTAGCTGCATACAGGCGTTGATATAAATCAACGGGGAGAGCTGAAAATGTGTGTCCCGACCGAGACTCGAACCTGGGATCTGCTGCTTACATGCAGACGCTTTGTCCCTCTGAGCCACCTAGGACACGGAGGATGGCGCGACTGCAGGGACTTATCCCTGGCACGCCTCCCGTGAGACCCACATTCGCAACTTATTGTCCCGCACTATATTCATAGTGCCCCTGCCCATAATACTCATTATTCGCGGCTTGTTGCCGATTCCCGTAAGAGCTCGAGCACTGTTTGTGGATCCGCACAGAAGAAGATGGTCAAATGGCCGGTGAGCCTTAACCATATACACAGAGTGTAAATTTTAAGTTGACAAACCAGAATAACTCGAAAATTAAGCATCACGGGAGAAAATGTGTAGAATCCAAAGTTGATTATTTTCGAGGAGGACATTTGCTGGTGCTAAAATTAGCCACCCACCCCCTGGGCATGGGGCAGAGGCAACTTAAAAATGTCAAATAGGAACCTCCATTTTTTATTGCAGAATCAGAGTCTACATAAAAAACTACGTACATTTTGTCTGAAACATTTGTTTTGATTCTTAGTAGTTGGCGCTATATTCAAGAAAATCAATGTTCTTCTTTTTGTTTGGAAAATGGTTACGGATACATAAAAAATACTTATTACTTCGTAAATTTTGATTTGCTAAAACTAAAACTCTCCCTCTCTGCCCATAGAGTGCGGTTTGAGAGAGAGGAATTAGAGTTTTACAAATGTTGACCCAAATACTTTTTCCGCAGATTCGCATAAGTTTTGTTTGTTTCGTGGTCACGAGGCCACACAACTTTTAATTATCAAACAAATCACCTGACTAGCTAACTAACTAACCAAACATTAGTTTTAGCGAATCAAAATTTACGAAGTAAATAAGCATTTTTATTTATCCGTAACCATTTTCCACGCAAACATGGGAACATGGATTTTCTTGAATTACAGCATGTCCGAAAGATACCATCTTCATATATATTCATTATTTGTGACATTGTTATGCAACGTTAATCCCGATGTCCACATAGGCATTTATGTCTCCATAACAGCAAGTGTTTGCTCTGCCTCTTTTGTTGGAGGCCAGCATTCAGCCCCATACCGTGCGACAGTGTTCTGACCATATACGATCAGTTTCCTATTGTGTGTGCATGAGGAAGGCTGCTGATGTGTGAAAAGTACTGTTCTGCTATATTATTTTACTCATGAAACTGGCAGTTAATGCGATTGTCTGGTTCAACATGATTGACATATAACTTGCAGTAGCCAAGTTTTCGTAAGTCATGTTCTTGTATTTCGTGTCTTTGTGATGATATGCCCATTGAAGTTTTGCTGTCATTTCTGTTTTCTAACGTTGATTCAGGTGCTAGATGATGGCCAGTGACCGAAGCATGTAGCAAATGAATAAATCGTTCTAATGCAGCCAAGCGTCGTGAATTTCCAAAGTTTCTTAATTCCATTTCCCACTGTCGTATTTTGGTCTTAAGATTCCTATCTCACCTAATTGTCGGATTTTATGGGTAGAGATTTCTTGTTAAACAAGCTGTTCGTTACTTGAAAAGCCACTTCCATTTACCTTGCCCCTTCAACGCCAGCCTCTTTGTCCAGAGCATTCGGTTGTATTATTTCATCTAGATGTGTAAATTTTGTAGTCTTTTCTGTTCTTCCACGATTAGTTTCCGTATATTTCGGTGTTTCTTTCTGTCTGTCATACATTCTATGTCTCGAAAGATATACAAGGCGTCCATAAAGTCCAGCTACTATTTCAGAAAATCGTAACTTTGAAACTATCAGAGACAGAGCACCATGGTTAGCTGTAAAAGTTTTAGCAAATCCCCAAGTTTCTCCTTTTCTGCACAATTTGAAAGTATGCCCCACATGGCGCTCGTAGAACGTCAAGGCGGCATTAGCGTTCTTTCCAGTGTATGGGGTAACACTGCAGTTCTGATTGCTTCAGTGATTCCTTGACGAAGGGCAGCAATATCGTCGACCAGTATCACGTAACACGATCCTAGACGTAATTCCATCTGAAGGAGTCAAAAAAAAGAAAATGGTTCAAATGGCTCTGAGCACTATGCGACTTAACTTCTGAGGTCATCAGTCGCTCTAGAACTTAGAACTAATTAAACCTAACTAATCTAAGGACATCACACACAACCATGCCAGAGGCAGGATTCGAACCAGCGACCGTAGCGGACGCTCGGCTCCAGACTGTAGCGCCTAGAACCGCACGGCCACTCTGGCCGGCGGGGTCTAACAGCCTAACATCTGAAGAGCAAGATGGCCATGAGATGGGACTATAACGATCCACCTTCCTCTCACAAAACGTGCCATTCAATACATCATGCATGTGCAAACTCCAATATGGGAATACTCCATCGTGCTGGAAGATGAAGGACGGCTACAGCTCGTGATCTAGCGGTAGCGTTCTCGCTTCCCGCGCGGGGTCCCGATTCCCGCCGGGGTCAGAGATTTTTCCTGCCTCGAGATGACTGGGTGTTGTTCTGTCGTCTGTATCATCATTCATTCCCATTACGTTTGGAGGAAGGCAATGGCAAACCACCTCCGCTAGGACCTTACCTAATACGGCGGTGCGGGTCTCCCACATCGTCCCCTACGCTCCTTGGAGCATGGGACCTCATCATCATCACAGCTCATCCATTTGTGGAAGCAGGAACTGTTCGAGTATGTTCACCAAAACATTGCCCTTTGTAGATTTCTCTGCAAAGGGGAATGGGATTCTCACCCAATCGCACATTAGGCAACACCAAACATTAAACTTCGGGCTATTCGGATGTGTTTCACGTGTGCAGGTTTTCGGAGCCCCAAATCCTAATGTTGTGCCAATTCACATGTTCGTAGGCTTTTTTACAGGTAGTCGCGTAACGGACGGCGAACAGACTTCTAGCGGCTACATTGTGCTGTTGCTTGTAGTCTGTCAACACATGTTCGTGACATAGGGTGACTTCCAATTCGAGAGACGTCTTTGACACTGCCCATCTCTTTGAAGATTTTAAGCCACCTCATTATCCTTGTTTTTGTGGGTGGTTTCCTTCCATACTGGGGCCGGTAAGTACGCAGTATAGTTATCACAGATTGGGATTCCGATATCAAATGACACTTGAAGCCTTCTCATGGTCTGTCGTCATTTTGATGCACCCAGACTCAAATCTGCAACAAGAGACAAAGGAAAATTCTTGATAGCTGCTTAACGTTGTAAAACAAACCGCGATTGTCTCTCTCTAATAGTTTCCAAATTATGATTTGTTGAAATGAAAGCAGCACTTCGTAAACACACTGTACGTAGGCCTGCTTTTGAATTTGTCCCTTCCAGAAGATTTATCTGCATTGTTCCATCTTGTATCGAATCAGCTAAGGTGGTAAGATCGTTTGCAAGAACCAAGCAATCAGTTCTATCAACTCTCAAATTACCCCGTTTTCTTCCAATTACGATTCTTTTAGTTCCTTCTTCTCCGGTTCTCTTCCTTCACTCTCTGAATATCTTTTCTAGTGCACAACTGAAAAGCAATGGACTAGTCCATCCACTTGTTTGACACCAGTTTTTATCTCAAATGCTTTGGAGGTTTGACTTAAATATCTACTTTTGCATTTTGTATCTGTTAGCCAGTTTTCTTTACAATTGTAACTGATTTGTGTCAGCTTTGAAATCCTTTGAGATGTTGGATAATGTTTCATATCAATCGACTTATATGCTTTTTTGAAGTCTACAAATGTTATACAATGCTTTTGGCTCTCATTCTTCTACACCTGACCATAATTTTCAGATTTAAAATTTGTTCCACTCAGTATCAGCGTTTGCTAAATATCTACATCCACATGCATATTCTGCAAGCCGCTGTACGGTGCATGGCGTACGGTAGTAGGAGGGTAAAATTTTGATTTCAAATTGATATCAAATTAATTAATTGATCAATTAATTACCCCCATCGCAATACAGCGCAAAAATTAACGATGCCGTACAACTGGTGCCACCCTGCTGGGAAAAAAATTCGTAATACCACTCGAAACTAGAGGCAGACATACTCAAAATAAACTCTACATATGATGATATCTTCACCGCCAATCTAAATAAATCTCTTTTTGCTCAAGAAGTGAACTGACGGGAAAAAGGCAGAAG
This sequence comes from Schistocerca serialis cubense, assembly GCF_023864345.2. Taxonomy (NCBI): domain Eukaryota; kingdom Metazoa; phylum Arthropoda; class Insecta; order Orthoptera; family Acrididae; genus Schistocerca; species Schistocerca serialis. The sequence goes on along the minus strand of NC_064641.1, from coordinate 326,484,505 downwards.
TGGAAGGTACTATCTTTATTTTTCATAGTAAATGTTTTCGACTAACAAGATGATATTGTTGGAGAGAGGAGTATTACCTGTAATCATAGAGCTGAGGACTGTGGCTATCACTGGTTTGTTACATACCCTGCTGCTCGAAATTCGAAATTCAAATAAACTGTGCTCTCTTTATCTCTTGGCAACATCATCCTATTCCACTGCCCCCCCCCTCCCCCCCCCCCCCCCCCCCCCGCGCGAGAGGTCACCTTGGTATAGGTGCTGTGTAACGTGTACACTGAAACATAGTAAGAAGGGACAGGGGCAGCAAACCATCACTGGAGTGTTGGGGAGACCAGTACACGCTACCACACCTGATGGAAAATGATGCACTGTTGTAATTACACATTGAAATTGTTGCGAAAAAGCAAGCACTCCTAAAAAGTGGGCCATAATGCAACACTCTTACAGGAATCGAGAAAAATCATAATAATAACACAACTATTGCAAAAATCGATCCCAAAAGGTCGCATCAGAAGAGAGGGGAAGCTGTCGTATATCTGTTCTCTTAGATGTGCGGTCACGAAATAACCAGCTTATAGCCAGTTTTACCTCCCCTCCTGCCACCCTTCACCCTCCCTCTCCTCACTGTAAACATGGATACAGGCCAGTTCCATTCTGTTGCCGATGGTCCACAGAGAGATCCATCTGATGGCAGTGATATACTGTCTTCGATCTACAGAAATCAGTCACAGAGGGACAAAAGACCCAAGAATAGGACACTTCCTGTAAGCTGTTAAACGTATTTCTTGCAAAGACTGCTCCCCCCCCCCCCCCTGGAACAACAACAAAATACCAGCGACCTCTCCAGAATACATTCTCTAACATCTGCTACTGCCTTTCACTGGCATCCACCACCCACCACCAACTGCTAGACTGCTATAGCTCAGAGTACAGTCTTCAGCCACCCAAAACCAGAGGGATCGTCTCTGGCCGAGAACCTCACTGTGTAACACCACAGCTTAGACACTACATACCTTTTGTTGATTCATTTTGCTTTCCGTTTTGTTCAACATTCCATTGTTGAGCTTCTGTAAATGTTGTTTGAATGAATCGATAACACATAATAGTATACTCCTTTCTTTGTAAAAACTTTGATGTCATGGTTTGATTCTATGCAATGTAGTGTATCTATCATTTGCATTCTTTGCCTCATTTGGAAAGAACTAAACTTAATGCATTTAATTGTAAATTTGTTTAAATAATTTTTTGTAGGAATGTCAATATGTGCAAATGTCCTGTTTTATTTAATATGTTTGGTTGCTATTATGTAAACTGCTGACCATCACTTAGGGTTCTGGGTTATTTTGTATGTAAAAGGTGGTGTGGTTCCCCTCGGGAACGGAACTGTGTAGCGCGCACAAAATGTGGTGCGCATGGATAGAAAGGGGGAATCAAGAGTCAGTCGGGGACGAGCTACCAAACTATCAACTGCTCATGTAAAAGTTGTGTATTGTGCTGGTTCCGGGAGAGGCTTTTCGTACCGCTTTCCAATGCCTCGGATGGATGGATGGATGGATGGATGGATAAAGAGCTGGACCTATTCTGGAATTGGTATCTATCATCGCCACCAAGAAATGACAAAGAGTCCAGCATTTCCATTTGCAAATCCACCCACCAGCATGCACTTGCCACCACCTTGTGCAATCACTGCAAAGGAACCAAGGAACTGTAGAAATGTACAGTGAAGGATAAGCTCATGTGGACGGTTTATTTGTTTTCAGTTATAAGGTAAACCAAAAGACTATTTATGAAAACTTACCTTCATTTATCCTCTGTCCCATTTCCACTTAGTATCCTTCCATGCTAAAGAGATTACCGAGTGTCCTTATTGAAAGAACATTAAAGCCCAGTGTTTTACTAATTAATGCCTCTTGAACATAGTAAAACGGAAGTTAAAGTTAATGTGGCAAGAGAGTGAACTAAAGTAAATAATGTTCGCTGAAAGTAATTTTGCAATTTAAACTGCCTGTTAAAAGTTTGTGGGCTTGCTAAAAAACTAAAGCGAAAAATAGAATTTAAAGTAATAAAGTAGTACAAACAGGTATTATAACAGTTTCCTGTCAACTTCAGAATTAAAAGTTCTTAAAACTGATGCTTATAAAGTTTTGCTTAGTAAATGATCACATTGCTGCCTGTTGCAAATCGCAAAAGGTGAGTCAGCACCTTCCAAATATGTCAATTTTGTGTCTCACTGTAGTAAAAGTTGAAAACTGCAATTGTGGAATGTTATATACTGATACTTGCTAAGCACTTGTTTCTCTTGTGTATTGAAAGTGCATATTAATAGTGTAACTGGATCCACAGTTTATCCTTTATGCTCATGGTAAATAACAATTAATAGAAAGACCATTGTCTATGAAAACCGTAGCCTCTTTTATACAAAGGTCAGTGAGAAATTGTTTGTTAGTGAAATACACTTAACTTTCATTCTAAATAGAAAAGTATTTAGCTGACAGAGACTTAACCTATGACAAGTTCATAATTTTGCAGTGAACTACATTTACAATTTTTTGTCAGATAGGAAAATGTTTGAAAAGTAATACTGAATCTATGTCCAATTTATGATTCTACAGTGACTATTGATAGTAATGTCATAGAGTTCATTCAGCTTGACTAATTCCTGAAGGTAATATTGTGTATCGTTATCTGTTATATTTATGCAAATAGTTTGTTCCGACTGTCAGCTCCAACCTTAACGTTAACATATGCAGGTGCCAGAGTTCATTGCACTCTCGTGTGACATAGTACAGGCTGTGTTTTCCCATTCAAGTTACTTATTTTCAGCTTCTGGAACAAGAACGTTACTCAGCCTTACGCCTAATTAGGCTGGCGACCGTTTTATTATCATTTGGACACTGCGGGTAGGTAAATTATCATTTGTTACTGTTTAAATATTTACGTAATTCTGACTCTCACTTCCGATAATCCACCTCCGTTAGGTACATCTCGGTCAACACAACAAAATTCCTTTTCAGCGGGTAACACTGCTCTGCTTCTTTATACTGTAACTGCTTTAATAAAAATAATTTCACTATACAAACTGCCTCTCGCTTTGAGGTTATAGTATAGCAACAGCAGACGGTAGTGTTACAATTGGGGCTGGTCAGTGCTATCAGTGCTGACAAAAGATAGACATACACAATGGGCCCCATCTACAGCAGGCCACAGAACAAAGTCAGACAAGTGACTGCTATCCTGACCACGTGCTGTTTGTCTGAAAGTGCAGCTGTGGCAACACTCCCCTTGTCACAACTGATTGCTTCCACCGGCACCCACCATTGTACGAGAGATATTTCAGTGTAACAGTTGTATTTAACGTCCCTCTTATAAGGGACCATTTACTAAAAAATCACAATCTCTCAGTCCACCGGCGAGTTTTTCTCTCCATCTGCAGACGTTCTATCTGTATGCAGGCTGAGGCTGGCCTGAAGGAAGCAGTGGTGGGGAGCAGGTGAAGGTTACATTTTTACCCCTGTAATTGTGTCCCACCGTACTGCCCCTGCTCATGCAAAGCCTGTTCTGCCACTTTCCCCCTGTCTTGAATTCACTGTCCATCTACTAAGAAAACCGCTGCCTGTGTCCCATTCAAGTTCCTCTGTAACCCTGTGGCCACCCGACACCACTTCATTCTCATCTGTCCCAGACGGCCCATCATGTAGCTTTCATACCTCTAGATATAAAACCCACTAGAGAAAGAGGACGTACAGTCAGTTAATACTGCCCCTGCAATCACTGTGATATCTGACCTTACGATTTTAATAGCAACTGTCACATTCTACCTGCCATTAGCAAACTACCCAGTTCTACATGTTACATTAGTAGGATGTGGCTAGTCAGAATTGGCAGCAGCCTCTCATGATGATGAGTGAAAATGTAATGCTTTCAAACAACAAATGCAGTGTATTAGGTGAGAACGTCTCACATCTATAACACAATATCAACAGGCAAACTGTGCTACTAGGCTACCACACTGTACGTGTTGGCAACTACCCAAAAACAGTTTACAAACGGTTCAAATGGATCTAAGAACTATGGGACTTAACATCTGAGGTCATCAGTCCCCTAGACTTAGAACTATTTAAACCTAACTAACCTAAGGACATCACACACATCCATGCCCGAGGCAGGATTCGAACCTGCGACCGTAGCAGCATCGTCGTTCCGGACTGAAGCACTTAGAACCGCTCGGCCGGCCAACAGTTTACATACATAGCACCCAGAATACTGAGGAGTGCATTCACTTTTAGGAATCAGCTGTCAGAAACGTAATGTGTGCTCGCTCAGCCATTAAGAGTGCTGTAAATGAGCGTCCTGCATGGTACGAGTAAGTGTATAGTAGACTTTTAGCAAAATTGTCATAAGCACTTACAGAACTCGCACTCCAGAATGCTTCAGAGAACATTTTTGAAAAGAATTTTGATGAGTGTTGGGGCTATGTATGCAATATGTATGCGACATGGTCATAATATATAGTGTGTTCACTTTAACTAAAGACATTGAAATATGTCGAAAACTACACATTGAATCAAATAAGAGTTATAATTCCAATTTGTTTGTCTTGCAGAGGGACATCTAACAAATATAACAATACCACACTATACCCAACACCCAGTACATGCGTGGGTGACAGGGGCAACTTTGAAATCTTCAATGGAACCTTTGTTTTTTATTGCAGATTACGATTCTATAGGAAAACCTACATATGCTTTTTCTGAAGAATTTTCTTCGTTTAGTCACAGATGGTGCTGTAATCAGAGGAACAGAAATGGATACACAATCGTAATTTACGACATTCTACTCGTTGGCCCTTGAATATCCAGTGGCTCTTGGGACCCAACCTATCTGCTGTGAGTGTAGGACGGACGACCATCTGCAAAGTTGCATTCATATCGAACAGGGGAGTACTGAATGTGCCACCGTGGCCATGAAATGAAATACAGCTTATGATAACAGGCAGTACATTGCGACCAGAGCTCATGCATCATGCAGACATAGAATGGATAGCGGCTCTAAACATCACAATAGTTGTGCAGTGCTTACTGCCTGCACACCTACCTATCATTTGGAGAAAAGACGTGCAAGTGGACAATGAATGGTGCAACCACAGAATAAAAAAATAAAATGTTCCTGATTTACAAAGAATATAGGAAAAATGCTGAGGCTGCTGTTGCCTTGTACACTGAGCGTTTTCCAGAGAAAACTCGCTCTCGATCGTTCTTTTACCAGTTTGTGAATGCCTTCTCATCTGATGGCAGTGTACAGACTGGCAAAAGGAAATGAACCAAACGTGTTACAGGAAAAGCTAACGAAATAGCTTTGCTTGCGGCAGTGCACCACAACCCACGCATAAGCACCCGACAGTTACACCACGATTCTGATATGTCTGTAGGTAGTATTGTCATAAAACTGCATCGTCATACATGTCTTCCATACCATGTTTCATTGTATCAAGAACTTCATGGCGCCCGTTTTCATAACCAGACAGTGTTTTGTGCATGGGCACATTAACAAATGTTCTTTGCCGACATACTCTATCCGATGAGTCTACATGCACAAGCCATGGTAGCGTTAACTGGCACAACATGCATTTCTGGAGTGTAGACGGTCCCAACTGGTTACAGCAAGTTGTCCGTCAACGTCCTTCGTTGGTTAACGTATTATGTGGTATAATGGAGAGCAAATTCGTAATGGGGTTTCCAACTAGAAGCTACGAAATGTTGGTATGTCGTACCCTCGCAGCATGTAAGTGGGGTCCCACAAGCCATTGGATAATCAAGGGCCATTGAGTAGCATGTCATAAATAACGACTGAGTACCCATTTCTGTTCCTCCAATTATGGCGCCATCTGTGGTGAAACGAAGAACATGCTTCAGACCAAACTTATCTAACTTCCTGGCAGGTTAAAACTGCGTGCCAGACCGAGACTCGAACTCGGGACCTCTGCCTTTCGAGAGCAAGGGCTCTACCTACTGAGCTACCAAAGAACGGCTCACGACCCGTCCTCAAAGCTTCAGTTCTGGCAGTACCTCGTCTCCTACCTTCCAAAGTTCACAAAAGCGAAAGGCAAAGATGCCGAGTTCCAGTCTCGGTCCGGCACACAGTTTTAATCTGTCAGGAAGTTTCTTATCACTGTACTCTCAGCTGCAGAGTGAAATTCTCATTCAGAAAACTTGTCTAGATTCCACCATAGAATCGTAAACTGCAATAAAAAAATGGGGGTTCGCACTGAAGATTTCAAAGTAGCCCCCAACCACCTATGCATGGCATGGGGTAGGGGGTCGAGTGTGTATCAGTGGATGTTCCTCTTTGAGATAACAAATTGGAATTATAACTTTTTTGATCTCACGTGTAATTTTCGAAATATTTCAATGTCTTCAGTGACATTGTGCATTCTCCCTGCTTCTGTATATTAAAACACCAGTTTCATTATCTTGACGTGGACATGTTGATGCCTGTTCCAGGGTCAACAAGTCATAACACGCCAAGATAATGGAATTGGTGTGTTAATATACAGAAGCAGGGAGAATGTTGACGCAATGTAATTATATGCCATAAAACAGCAACTGAGAAGTCATCTAAATCAGACTTGGGCCATTTATTACATAATCATCTAATCATCAATACACACTGCTGGAAAAAATATTAGTATACCTAGAATGTCTTCATAGATTTTGATTCGATGAGAGCATATGCTACCTGTGGGACAGTAGGTGTACTGATAATGGTAAACGTAGTCTGCCAACAGACAGCGTAGTATCATAGCTACCAGAGAGCCATATGCGTCTCCCTTTAATGGGGAATGCTCTCAGACAGGGGACTCAGTGTTATATGAATATGTGAAGCAAGCAGGCAACCATGCTACGGAGGTGCCCTCGTTCTTCCTACAGGGCAACTGAGCGAGTTTGAAAGCTGTAACATTGTAGCTTTACGAGTGGTGGGATGGTCGTTTTGGAGAACTGCCACACAAGTTAGATGTGCTCTGGCACTTGTGCAACAGTGCTTGTATTAGTGGCCATGTGAACATTCGCACATCTGTAGATAAGGTTCTGGATGTCCACACAGCCGGCCAGGATCGTCATAAGGGCAGTAGTGACAGGTTGTACAGTTACCACAGCACAGATAAGTTGGCTAGAGAACCGAGATGTTTCAAAACCACTTAATAGCAGTGGGACTATCCGCATGCATACCTCTGGTTCGTCTTCCACCTAAGCCACAGCACCGATGTGCACAGCTCGACTGGTGCCGTCAAAGGGTCGCTTGGAAGATGGAATGGCCCTCATTGATGAAAGCAGATTCTGCCTGCGTGCAAGTGATATTCGTTTGCACACACGAAGTAGACCTGGTGAGTGCCGTCTCGAATTGTGCATGCCTCCAAAACGTACGTACTGGTTCCACCCCAGGGCTTATGATCTGGGGTGTGATAAGCTACAACTGTCGTTCACCTTCAGTGTTTCTGGAGGGGACACTAACCAGCGCTAGGTACGTGCAGAATGTTGTTAGACCCGTTGTAACACCTACAGCGCCTCTCGGTGTTGAAAAAACAGCTCCCATGTCCTTAAAATATCAATTCACCAAATGACCCAAGTCCCTCCACAAGTAGTAATTACGAAAAATAAATAAGAAACAAATAGAGGGAAATATTTAGTATAGAAACATGGGAAGGGGGAAAAACAGTAGAAAATACTAAAATATTAGTTATTCCAATACGTAAGAAAATCAATATTATAGTCATAGAACGTAGGTCTGGGTCACCAAAGATAGAGTTTATTAAAGTATAAATAGCCATACGTTGTAATTAAGATACTCCAGTCTCTAGTCTGTTCTAGTTCCGAAGTTATTTAGGACGTACAGCTTTAGAGAACAACAATTGGGACTTTATTAAACGGGGATCAAGAATAGATCGTGACGAGATTGTTTTTGAGGATTATCAAATCAAGACTTTAATTTGGACATTTATCAGATTAGATAAACGGGAAGGTGAATAGTAATCTCTTTGGATTTAATGTCAATTCGTGTGAATATTTAAACGCTTTACTGAATTGAGAATTTTAACCGTATTCGGACTTTGAATTGTGATAGTGGGAAACTTTAACTTTTCGCGACTAGTGATCATAGTTAATGACACTTTGCGGATATTAAATAGAAATAACTTATTTACCGAAAGTGACAGGATATTATCTAACATCTCTGATGCTAGCGGGAATCCTACTTAGATATCTAATTAAAGAACTTCTTTGAATGAGATCGTATGAGTGAACCTATTCATTAATAATTCCTGTCAATAAACTGACATTGTTAATCTGAAACATAATACAAGTCTTGAACATTAATTTAACTTAGATTAATACGCGTTAAGGTTACGTGATTATGCCAAGAACAAACTAGCGATTCTTAACTAAAACAATTGAACGAAAGGTTGAAGTATCGTCGTCTGTAAACATTGGTAGTAAAGCTACTAAATTTTTTTTCTCTCAGAGTTTGGAAGACTATACGTGTAGTGACCCACATTTAACATTGGGTTTTAAAAGTAATCAAACTGATACTTAGCCGGGACAATATTAAATAAAAGTAAAACCCTTCAATGACAGTCAATGGGTAAAAAATAAAATCAAACTTTCACCTATTAGACGAAAAAGCGAAAACAGAAATGGGCTGCTGCACTGTTCTTTCGCCATTCTTGCAACACGAAGATGATGTGTTGTTCTAATAGCATAATGCTCGTCCACGCTATGACGGTGAAACTCAATGTGCTCTGCAGAACATGCAGCAGTTTCCCTGGCCAGAACACTATCTGGACTTGCCCCAATGAAACACATGTGGGGTACGATGGGACGTGGGACGGGAAGTGACCTCTGCAACTCCTCAATCAACAACTCTTACAGAACTATATGAACAGGTCACGCAGGTGTGGCATAACGTATCCCAGGACAGTAACCTCCATCTGTATGGTTGACTGGATGCCAGAGACAGATCCTGCACTGACGCCCATTGAGGCTAAATCTCACACTGATATGGGATTTTCAGAACGGGTCGACATCTACAACCACAGAATCACTTGTGCTATTGGTCTGTAGATGTGATCATTTCATATACTCCATACACACTGTTGCAGCAATAAATCGTGAAGGAATTGGAAACCTCTAAAAGCGTGTACTAATTTTTGTCGCAGTGCAAATTAGAACCTGCTCATGTTTCTTTATCAGAGACATTTGATGGTTGTGAATGGAATCTGGTAGCTGTATGGTACTGTATTCCTTCCCTACCAGAAAGGGGTGAGTGGCAAGATAAAAAAAATATTTTCAGAGAAACATTTGCAATTGTTCAAATGGCTCTAAGCACTATGGGACTAAACAGCTGAGGTCATCAGTCTCCTAGACCTAGAACTACTTAAACCTAACTAACCTAAGAACATCACACACATCCAAGCTCGAACCTGCGACCGTAGCAGCAGCGCGGTTCCGGACTGCAGCGTCTAGAACCGCTCAGCCACAGCGGCCGGCTTTTGCATCTGTACAAGCATTTCCATTATGTAAAAAAATTACAGTAAATATTGACACTTACCAAAAGAGGCGATGTACCAGCTATCAACAGCCCCCCTAGCGACGTCACATTGTTTGCAACCTTACTGTAACATTGCTGGAAGCTTCCTGCAGCATGAAAGAGGACACTGCGTATATAAATTGACACTTACCAAAAGAGGCGATGTACCAGCTATCAACAGCCCCCCTAGCGACGTCACATTGTTTGCAACCTTACTGTAACATTGCTGGAAGCTTCCTGCAGCATGAAAGAGGACACTGCGTATATAAATGTAATGTGCTCACATTCGGTGCCAGATGGCCTCTGACAGGGGTGCATCACAGCAGTACGATGGCCTTTCCTGGTACAATAAGTAAGTACCATGTCATCTCTGACATTCTACATGTACAGACACGTGACTGTCGGCAAGTCTGTCTTCTGGCAGCTGCAATCGAAGAATTCGATGTGAAGAAGAGGAAAATCGAGCAGTCTAAAACCACACAAATTGTAAAAGTACCCAAATTATTTGTTAAAATAACGCACTGGGATGGGATATCGTGTATCGTTTTGTTAAATTATGTGCTGTCATAATTGTTCATCATCATCATATTCACATACACACCACATGAAGAGAGTGTGTGTGTGTGTGTGTATGTGTTTGTTGCTTCACATACACACTCTCACAAACATGCATACACACACACACACACACACACACACACACACGGACACGGCGTGCGCCAGTGTGGTACATTGCTTTGTAATATCTGATATGTTGGCAGGAGAGACAGACAGAAAGAGACAGAGAGTGAGAGATAACGCCAGTCATTGTACATCTTCCAGCTGTCACATTATCTTTATTCTACGTCACGCTGGACACAGGAAAAAATTATCAACGTCGTACCTCCATGCAAACCTCATAAAACTGTCAATGGAATGTGTTGTGATCATCCCTCTTACAAACAAAAGAAAAGCAATGATTTGAAATTGCTTCATATTTAGTATACTCTGATACTCACTTAACCGAAATTTTTCTTGGTGATTGGGCCTACAGTGAAATATATGTCTTGAAAGGACATTGTAAGTAAGGTTCCAGTATCACTGCATGAAACATATATTGGGTTATTAAGACAGCTGTTTCGGAAGAATTCCATTTCCAAGTACGCCTACGTGGTCCTGAAGTATATATAACGTCTAGTGTGACTGTATTTGGCGACTTTTCTCGTTATGTTTCACGTGAAATTCTAACATATTGATTTCACGTTGATTTTGTTCTGTTTAATACAGTGTGGCGTAATATTTTCATGTGAATAATTTACCACGTCATTGTAAAGCATTTATAATGTGAACTGTCAAACATTACAGGAAATACCTACAATATTATACCAAAATATTACGCCACACTGTATAAAAGAGCACAAAATCGACGTGACATCAGTAGTTTAGAATTTCATGTGAAGTACAACGAGATCAGTCACCGGATACAGTAACACCAGATGTTATACATATATGTCAGGACAATACAGACGTACTTGAAACTGGAACTCTTCCGAAACAGCTTGTAATGGTTAATGTTTTAAGCAGTGATACTGAAACCTTACTTACAAATGGTTCAAATGGCTCTGAGCACTATGGGACTTAACTGCTGAGGTCATCAGTCCCCTAGAACTTAGAACTACTTAAACCTAACTAACCTAAGGACATCACACACATCCATGACCGAGGCAGGATTCGAACCTGCGACTGTAGCGGTCGCGCGGTTCCAGACTGTAGCGCCTACAACCTTACTCACAAGTATAATCGAAATTTATTAACAGAAACCATTACAACACGTAGAATGGTTAGTACTCCAACATGGCAACAATACAATACAACATAAAACAATCTATCTCGATCAACTATGTGTCAGCCAGCTTTATATGTAAAAGTGCTACTAATTAACCCCCAGCGACGTCACGTCATCGCAACCTTACTGTAACCTTGCTGCAACATTGCAGCCACTTCGCGCAAAGTTTTTGCAATCTTCCTGCAACGAAAGGTATATAGCCTCAGTTATCACATAATCATTAATATACATTACAACCTGCTCACGTTTCTTCGCCAGTGACGTTTGCTGGTTGTGAATACAGTCTAATAGCTGCATAGTACCAGATACCCCCTTTGTGTGAATGGAACGTTAAAAAACCTCTCATGTTTTCACAGCAACATTTACGTCTGTAAAAGGCATCTGAATTGCGTAAAACAAATTGTAGCTTTGCTGGTGATCAAAACCGTAATGTCGTGCACAAGCTTTTCTTTTAAGCGCTGCATATACTGCTACTAAAAGAAAGTTACATGTACTAACAGTTATCGATAAATCGCTAACCATGTCCTGTGAGAACTCTCAAAGGTATCCATGACGAACTGTATACGGTGTAATTCTGTGGCAAACTCATCGCAGCTTCCTGGTGCGCAAATAATGCTGCTTAATGTCGGGTACAGACAACCAAGAGCACCTCTAATGTTTAGTGTGGGAATAACGTCAGATCGTGAGTTTGATCTACTGTAGTTATGGTATTAAAAAAAAACTACTGTGTAGTGGCGTTGGAGAAATATTATTCGAAGATAAGTTGAGTCGTTTGTCTAGTGTCTGAATGCAGATTTATGCTTTGTTCCTTGGAAACAGCTTCCCTCACTGCTACTAGGTGATCACAGTACCACAGTAGGAGACTTATCACGAACAGTTAAACTACACACATCAAAAAAAGTTTTGCATCGCTCCGGTTCCCAGAACTCCTGAAGACAGACGTTGATTGTAGATATTGTATCACAGACACAGTCACTTTGACTGTTGAGAGATGTCTCTGAACCCAACCAAAGATGTAAACAACCATGCATGAGCAGCTCCTATTAGACGGAGGGGGTACGAAAGCCGATCAGTTCCAGTCATTCCACCAGGAAGGAGATACACTTCTCGTGTTATCTGTAGTTCAACCATGCCTAGACGGTCAATACCGCGTTTCGATCCCGTCCGCATTGTTACTTTGTGCCAGGAAGTGCTCTCGACTAGGGAAGTGTCCAGGCGTATCGGAGTGAACCAAAGCGATGTTGTTCGGACATGGAGGAGATACAGAGAGACGGGAACTGTCGATGACTTGCCTCGCTCAGGACGCCCAAGGGTTACTACTGCAGTGTATGACCGCTACCTACGGTTTATGGCTTGGAGGAACCCTGACAGCAACGCCACCATGTTGAATAATGCTTTTCGTGCAGCCACAGGACATCGTGTTACGACTCAAACTGTGCGCAATAGGCTGCATGATACGCAACTTCACTCCCGACGTCTATGGCGAGGTCCATCTTTGCAACCACGACACCATGCACCGCGATACAGATGGGCCCAACAACATGCCGAATGGACCGCTCAGGATTGGCATCACGTTTTCTTCACTGATGAGTTTCGCATATGTCTTCAACCAGACAATCGTCGGATACGTGTTTGGAGGCAACCGGGTCAGGCTGAACACATTAGAAACACTGTCCGGCGATTGCAGCAAGGTGTAGGTTCCCTGCTGTTTTGGGGTGGCATTATGTGGGACCGACGTACGCCACTGGTGGTCATGGAAGGCGCCGTAATGGCCTCCTACGATAGTACAACCATATCGGCAGCATACTGGAGAGACTTTCGTCTTCATGGATGATAATTCGCGCTCCCATCGTGCACATCTTGTGAATGACTTCCTTCAGGATAACTGCATCGCTCGACTAGAGTGGCCAGCATGTTCTCCAGACATGAACCCTACCGAACATGCCCGGGATAGATTGAAAAGGGCTGTTTATGGACGACGTGACCCACGAACCACTCTGAGGGATCTACGCCGAATCGCCGTTGAGGAGTGGGACAATCCGGACCAACAGTGCATTGATGAACTTGTGGATAGTATGCCACGACGAATACAGGCATGCATCAATGGAAGATAACGCCCTGCTGGGTATTAGGGGTACCAGTGCGTACAGCAGTCTGGACCACGACCTCTGAAGGTCTCGCTGTTTGGTGGTGCAACGTGCAATATGTGGTTTTCACGAGCAATAAAATGGCGGAAATGATATTTATATTCGTCTCTATTCCAATTTTCTGTACAGGTTTTAGAACTCTCGGAACCGAGGTGATGCTAAAATTTTTTTTATGTGTGTATTTAACGAGAGACAGTGCACTCCTCATCTGCAGGACTACGCTTCTAAGAATCTAATATATTCCAGTCATGCAACCAAATATGCCCTAGACTGTCGGAAAAGCCGCAAACTATATATTCATCGTTTCTGCGAGAGAATATGAAGCAAATTGTTGCAGATGGTGCACAAAACACCTCATCCATCAGATGTAACCATCGTTCAGCTCTGCGATTAATGCCGTGCATCAATATAAAGAGAACAAGACATGTATGATGCAAATGCAGGTATTGAAATACGATGTTATTTAAGTACCTTCATAAATCCTGCTATATATAAAAGTTTTTAAATGGAAAAAAAGAAAACCTACAAAGTAGTGTTGTGCTTCTTTTTGCCGTAATGTCTACTTTATACTAATGTGATTGAACAGTCATCACTGTTACTGAATTGATCAAGTAGCCCCTTCACAACAGTCTTGTACCAGCCGTCAAGTCCTACACTGATACCGAAAACGGGAGAAGAAGAGGAGTGGTTCGCTACTTCCCAATAATACATGAGCGTTATTTGGAAGGTAAGGGCTGATTACTTCTAAAGTGTAAATCATCACACTATTTCAGAGAACCGTTTTTATTTAGTTCCTTAAATGTATCTCTATTTTCCTAAATAGCTTCATATTTGGTTAAACATTTGGCATAACTTGCTACAATATTTCAGCCCAAATACCAGCTAATACCGGAGACTTCACAGCATTGGTGGAGTTTCAGTCCCCAGCAAGAATAACAATAATAAATGTATGGCGTCTGCGACCCTTTCAAGGTAACCCAGACTCGGTTCCAGGAGGTTGAAGAGTGGAGCCAGGGCAAAACGCGAAGAGAAGGATGCAGAGGAAGAGGCAAGAAGATGTAGTCGCACTTGTACACAAAGTCCCATATTCATAAGATCAAGTTTATGAGAGGTGTTTATCAAGGATTTCTTTTGTTTATATGTTTGTCTATGTATAGGACTGTAGTGACTAAGCTATATTAGTGTAAAGATTTTTTAATTTATTTTTGTTATTTGAGAATCGGCTTGCTATTGGCAGCCGCCTCCTGAGGAGGGAGGAGGGGTGGTATCTGTCCCTGTCCTCAGGTTGTAATACGCTAAGGGCAAGAATGGAAGGAACGCAAATCGTTGTAGTATTGCATTTCGTCACTGGGATTGGGGCAGAGGAAGCAGCAGCGCTGTTATCGATGCAAGAGGATGTGATAGTGTCAGCTATCAGTGGGTGCTGAAGGTTGTTTTTAATGCATGAGAAATTTGGAATGAGGTGAGGAGGTTGGAAGAAGTGTACGATGGACTTCGGCAAAGTGCGCCAAGAGCATGGGGGTACTCAATGAAGTGTTATGGGAGTGTGAGAAACTGCTTAGACCCTACAAGCAACTATGAGAACAAATGTGTAGTTTGGCGACCCAGCCTTTGGTCGAAAAATTATTAGTCTTTGATAATAACAAGCTGATGTAGTATGGAAGCACCCTAGAGCATTAGACTAACAGCCACGATTCATAGCCACAGGTGTGATGACAAATGTGTTACAATAACAGACACGCCAGTCGACTGTGCAGTGAGGATAGACGAGCTCAGCTGTAGACTGCACTGTACAGCCATAACCGTGTAGCAAGTGGAGTAGTGTCACCGCAACAGCGCAAGCCTCTTGTTTTGACGACATGGCTAGGTGGCTGTGATTTAGTGAAATGAATGGGCATTGGAGGCATAAAAAAGTCTGGTTTTTAAGGCAGGGATCACTTGTCATCGCCAGACGTCAGTAGTACCACCTGCACCGAAGAGTGATGCCAGTCAGTGAGATGACTGGGCCCCACCAGCTGCAGCCATGGGTTCAAGACCCCACTATGCCTGCCATCTGCATGAAGTCCTTAATGGGACAGTGTGTCACCCCTACTCATCTGCCGCCGCCACCTGCCTTTCGAGTAAGATTTGGCGCCACAACGCCAACCGTCATTCAACTACTGTCTGAAGGTAGTGAGTCAAGCCCCACACATAGATGTCTCCCACATTCTGTAGAGGAAATGCGAGTGGGGCGAGGGGCCACCAGGCCAACATACTGCTGATGGAAGCAGCGCACATCCGTCTCCTCATGCCACCAACATGGCGTTGTGCAGAGCCAAGGGGCCATCTCCTGAGTGAGGCACAATCGCAGGACAGCAGACGATGCGCCTTGACGTCAAGGCCCACGGCCTACAGAGGCTGCTAGCCTCAGCAGCATGAGGTTCCAGCCAAGCTAGCAACAGGAGCATGCCGCCACCCACTCATTAGCCCCAGCCAGAGTTAGTGTCCAGATGTGTGCCTTCCCCTCTATGCCATATACTAAAGCCAATTAAGTTCTTTTTGATTGTTAACAGTGTTTACCTATGGACTCCCTCGCCTCTGCCACAATCACTCCGACGCTACAGAGTGTGCCAGGAGGGCAGAGATCGTCACAATTGACAGCAGAGGGGCGCTAAATCCACAGTGCATTATCAAAGCCACAGCCCACAGTATGGTCATTATAGCGAATGAGACTATTTTCCACAAGCTGCGAGATAGTCACGAATTGAACAGTGACCCGAATATAGAATAAATTTCCTTTCCCAGCTCCTTCTTGAGCCTGATGGACGGCGTGTTGCCGCTCGCGGCCGCAGCGTTGACGCCGTCGCCACCAGGGCAGTTGCCTGCCAATGCTTTAATGTCCATAGCAGACAGAGGAGTCTTGTCGTTCACCATGGCCGATTCCACGACCGATCCTGCCTCCTGTTTTGACATAATGCCCCGCTTCGTTAAGACTCTCGCAAATAAATTCCTGTACCTCTGTGCAGAATCTGCTTCCGGCGATAAGATTACTCGGTTTTCACATAAAGACTTAGGTATCAAACTACTCGCTACAACGTCCTGAATGAGGGCAAAGATCACTTGGGGCGGCCATGCAGCGAGCAGCTCGGGACTGCCGCACACTCACTTCCCACCCGCGCGACGCGTACACGCCGACTCAGCAGTAGTGCTGCTGGCAAGATGACTCTTGTATATACTATTAATTATATATATTTGACGATGCTGGCGCTGATTCTGGGTTTAGCGTTTGAAGATGCCACTATGGCTCCAGTATATTGGGTTAGGGTTAGGTTAGTGTTGTTTAAGGTCCCGTCGACAACGAGGTCATTAGAGACGGAGCGGTAGCTCGGGTTAGGGAAGGATAGGGAAGGAAATCGGCCGTGCCCTTTGAAAGGAACCATCCCAGCATTTGCCTGAAACGATTTAGGGAAATCACGGAAGACCTAAATCAGGATGGCTGGAGACGGGATTGAACCGTCGTCCTCCCGAATGCGAGTCCAGTATATTGGGATGTGTTTTTCTAAAGCAGATCTGAAGACGGTCATTATAGACCGAAACCGGTAATCTGATGACAAAAAATTTGTGGCCATAGACGTGAAGTAAAGGAAATTTAGACACTTTTGTTCTTGTGTGGTGATAGTAATGGGGATACAGTTTAGGGGGCGTAATTATTTTCAAGCGAGAGTCGCTGGTCGAGTTTATGTGGTGTTGTAGAAATGACTGCTTGGTGCCTGTGCATTGTAGTCAATGTAATATTCTTGAACTGCTCTAGGCAAACAGACAGAGATTTTAGCGAATCCAGATGGCTCACAATTAGACAGAAGAAGTATACTGATAGAGTACTCTGTGATTACTTGTTCTATCTATATTAGTTTTGTTATTCTTCTGTGTTGGTTAGATTCGTGAGAATGAGTAAGGTCGTGGCAGAGCCAAAGTCAGAGACACAAGGCGTCACCAACGAGGAGTCTTTGCAATCGTCAGTGAATTGTGTAGCTCGATTGAGAGTCGATAATGGTTGTAAGCAATGTATTGACGGATCATGGAATAGAGTTGTTGAGGTCTCAGGTTCTAGGGATGGAATCAGCTATAGCCCTTCTCTGGATAGGTATCTGAGGATGAAATATCGCTCGAATATGAGGGTGAGCGATCGAACGCATGTATTTCCATTAAATGTGAAGTGTTTTAACTATAGATGATCATGAGATATGCAGAAACAGTGCTACCAAGCCACGAAGGAATGATGAGGGTAATAGAGATGGCCATTGATTTAATGGTAATGGTAGTATGGGAAGTTTAGGTCACCGACAAGGACATATGGGTGGTAATAGAGATGACGTGGAGTGGAAGAAAAGGTCCATTAAACTTAGGAGGGAACCCCAGCACCGCCGACAGGAGTTAACAGTAAAAATAAATGTACTGATTATAAAGTCAGAAATGGAACGTGCCAGTGTGGGTGTGATAAAAAATGGTTCAAATGGCTCTGAGCACTATGGGACTCAACTGCTGTGGTCATCAGTCCCCTAGAACTTAGAACTACTTAAACCTAACTAACCTAAGGACATCACACACATCCATGCCCGAGGCAGGATTCGAACCTGCGACCGTAGCAGTCGCACGGTTCCGGACTGCACGCCTAGAACCGCGAGACCACCGCGGCCGGCGTGGGTGTGATAGATGGCACGAAATATAAAATGGCTCTGAGCACTATGCGACTTAACTGCTGAGGTCGTCAGTCGCCTAGAACTTAGAACTAATTAAACCTAACTAACCTAAGGACATCACACACATCCATGCCCGAGGCAGGATTCGAACCTGTGATCGTAGCGGTCACGCGGTTCCAGACTGAAGCGCCTAGAACCGCACGGCTACACCGGCCGGCAGGAAATATAAAGTTTTGTTGGTTAGACACAGGATCACATGTGTCAGTGGGCTCTAGAGAACTAGTGGGAAGCAGTTGTTGGAATTCACTACATTATAATTTTAGTTTGGTAGGTGAGAGTGATATAAGACCATTGGGATCAGTAGTGATGAGTTTTTCATTCGAGGAAACCAAATTTAAGCAAAGTGAGAACTAATGTTTCATGAATGTGAGGGCTCTAGCATGATCCTAGGGATGGACTTCCTGCATAAATATCACGCCGTAATTCACCTTCAGTGATGTGTAGGAGATCTTAATGGGATGATATCCCGACTAGGAAAAACTGTTGCCAATGTTGTTCTACTGCGAGGAATGTCTAATGTATAACACAAGACAGTTAAACCACCAGCAAAGGCATAAAGCCTTGATTGATGTGATTGTGAGTCAGAAGCCATCGGGAAGTCGCTATGGGTGAATGGGAACCCTGAATTACCAGTCTGTATGTTATATGCAATAAGAACACTAGAAGGTAGTGAAATGTTGAAGTGGCATTTTGTTTGGTGAAACGTAGTACTGTACGCACACAAGTGAGGAATGGAGGCAAAGCGGTACACATGAATATAGATAATTTTGGCAGTGAACAAGTTAGGTTACTAATGGAACGTTATTGGCTCCACTGGAGCTTCTTGATGAGGAAGATTGTCACACAGGAGGTGTTGGCTGTGCACAGGATGCTGCAAGGAATGCATTTTGTGAGAAATTGTAGCATTTAAGAGGAATGGATAGGACACTGATGGAAAACCTGTTCTATAATTTCGAGATTAGTTTCTTTTGCAAGGGCCATTGCCTGCTACGCCAGCAACACGACACACGATTCTGACAGGAAACGAATCATCGGTGTATTGGTTGCCGTACAGAATGCCACTTTTAGAGTAATTTATAAGCCAAGAGTTGGCTGATAAAATCATAGAAGAGAGCACTAGCCTAGAGGGGGGGACTGGGGTCAGGAATTGTGGTCACGCCATGAAAGTCTGTGGATGGGTCAAAGAAGTATCAAGTTTGTTGCAATTACAGCCTTTTGATCAGTAAGGCTATGCCAGATACCTTTCTCTGATGCGACCCACCACGAGTTCCTCTCCTATGCCATCACCTTCATCCCAGCACTTGCAATATACAACCCCAATTATTTGCTGGATGTATTCCGGTCTCTTACAACCTCTACAGTTTCTTCCCTCTACAACTGCCTCTAGTACTATGGAAGACATTCCCTGATGTCTTAGCAGATGTCCTGTTATCCTGTCCCTTCTTGTTGTCAGTTTTTTCCACATATTCCTTTCCTCTCCGTTTCTCTGGAGAACCTCCTGATTCCTTAACTTTTCAGTACAACTAATTTTCAACACTCATCTGTAGCACCACTTCTAAAATGCTTCGATTCTCTTCTGTTCCAGTTTTCCCACAGTTCATGTTTCACTACCATACAATGCTGTGCTCCAAACGTATATTCTCATAAATTGGTTGCTCAAATTAAAGCCTATATTTGTTACTAGTAGACTTCTCTTGGCCGGAAGGCCATTTTTGCACCGCTAGTCTGTTTTTGATGTGCTCCTTGCTCCATCCATAGTTGATTATTGTGCTGCATAGGCAGGAGACTTCCTTAACTTCATCTACCTTATAATCATCTGTCCTGAGGTTAAGTGCCTCACTGTTCTCATTTCTGCTACTCCTAATTATTTTCGTCTTTCTTTGATTTACTCTCAATCCGTATTCTGTTCACTTTATTCAGCAGGTCATGTAATTCATCTTTATTTTCACTGAGGATAGCAATATCATCAGCGAATCTTATCATTGACATCCTTTCACCATGAATTTTAATTCCACTCCTGAACCTTTCTCTTATTTTCATCATTGCTTCTTCGATGTATAGATTGAACAGTAGGAGCAAAAGACAGATGCCCACCCAATTCCAAACATCATGGAGAGGATACAAAACCTAGGACATAGGCAGTACTTCTCGACCATGAACTTAAGGAGTGTATACCATCAGCTAGAAGTTACTTGGAAGATAGTCAGTGTGATCAGCACGATGGGGACGCCCTTTGGGATGAAGAATGCACTGGCAACATTTCATTGGTTGCTGGACGGATTATTGAGGGGATTGGAACATTGTCAGTGTCTCGTTTATCTTGAAGATATAATGATATTTTCAAAGGTTATTGCCGGCCGCGGTGGTCGAGCGGTTCTAGGCGCGCAGTCCTGCTACGGTCGCAGGTTCGAATCCTGCCTCGGGCATGGATGTGTGTGATGTCATTAGGTTAGTTAGGTTTAAGTAGTTCTAAGTTCTAGGGGACTGATGACCACAGATGTTAAGTCCCATAGTGCTCAGAACCATGTGAACCATGTGTCAAAGGTTATCAAGTGCGTAGACAAGGTCTGAGAGGAATGTTCAAAATTTTCAGAGCACCTCATTTGATACTCAGAACAAGGTAATGTGACTATGCGCTGGACGAAGTTAACTATCTGCGCCATATTATTAGTAGAGAGGGTGTAACGACGTATCTGGGGTTGATACAGGCAGTGCAAGATTTACCAGTTCCATGAACAACCCAAGAATCGTAATGTTTTATTCGTCTCGCAAATTATTCTGGAAAATTCATGAAAGGGTTTGCGGATATTGCCAGGCTGTTGCTAAAGAAAGGGATTAAATATGTATGTTGCGAAAAATGCCAGAGAACGTTTTTCGATTTGAAGAGGTTGTTAATGTCGAGTCCAGTGTTAGTGTTTCCAGATTTTCAGGTAGTGTTCATCTTATCGTGTGATGCATCGAATCACACTCTGATGTGTATTTTCAGGCAGGAGATCTATGGGCAAGCAAATTCTGTTGCCTAATCGTCAGACAGTTTAACACGATAGAGAAAAACTGTTCTACAACATACAAGGGAGTGCTTAGCTTGATATATGGAGTGCTTTACTTCCATTGTAACCAGTACAGAACGAAATTCAAGGTAACAAAACTGCTTTCAACTGGTTACTTGATTTGAAGAACTCATCCAATTGATTAACGAAGTGGGCACTGAAACTCAATGAATTTGAGAACGAAGTTATCCACAATTCAGGGAAGAAACACGGAAATGCAGACAATCTATGCAAAAAAATAGCTTAATATAGGCAGTAGGTCACGAACTTTGGCAATGGCAAGCAGCTCAGAGCGCCGACGAATGGTGTAGGCAGTATGGCAAGCAATAGTGGTTTAGCATGCTTGATGAATTATTATATAGAAAGACTACACTGGGATCACGAGTGGCGGTGGTAGCCAAGCTGGACCTAGATATGTTACGTCAGATGCATGATCACATTCTATGAGACCATGGGGGTTGCTGGTCAGCGAATCAGAGAAAGAAGGAAAAGTATTGGTGGAAGGAAAGATACGTCGATTCATACGTCAGGAGCTATGTAGATTGTACACAGTAAACGGATTTGAGCTGGAAGCAGATAATGTTATAGAGACTACCAGAAGCAACGGAACCATCTAGCTTCATTTGCGTGAACTTGTTAGGCCCATTCAACCAAATACCGGCAAGTAATCACTTTGTGCTAACCATAAAAGAACATACTTACCGTTATTCTTATCGTTACATCAAGACGGTGCCGATGCCACACCAAGAGGCTGCCATGGTCGCACGGCATTGGTGAATAGGTGGATATTGAAGTTTGGGATGCCGCAGATGATAATAGCAGACCAGGGACGAACTTCATACCACATCTGATGAAAGAATTGTGTCCCAAACGTAAAAAAATTGAGTATCAGTCGCTAAACCCGCAAACTAAAGGAATAGCAGAAAAAGCTCATCGAACAATTGGGAAGATGCTTAGTTATTACGTGAACTCGCACAATTCATATTGTGACACTTATCTGTTCTTTGTGGTGAGTGTTCCTGTTTTTATGCGTTTGGGCGCTGATGACCCCGCTGTTTAGCGCCCGTAAACCTCAAACACACACACCTTTGTGGTGAGTCTGTACAACTCCAAAGTACACATCAGTACCGTACCGGGCTGTCGCCATTATTGGTTGTTTTCAGAAGAGGATGCCATCGCCATTCGATGCGGTTAACCAGAAAGGTGACAGGAAAGGGGAAGCAGTATGGGAGTTCGCTAGAATGGTAAGGGAAGTATGGAGAAAGGTTCAGTGGATGAGTGCTATGGCGCTGGAGAAGCAGGAAGAGGTGGTGAAACGAGTCGGAACATTACCTCAGTGGAGAGTAAGTCAACGGGTGATGTTGTCCATGTACCCGGAAATTGAAGACTAAAAAGTTTACAGCACGGTACCAGAGTCTGTAGCAAGGATTTGAAACTACTTCACTAGTAAACGTGAAGTTACAGCTGCTGACGAGGACAATTCAAGACTTCTCTGGAGGCAGTTTCCTGACAGGACTCGTGAAATTAATGTTTGTTCTGAACAGAATTATATGTTTCATTATGGTAGGTTTTATCGTAAGTGTATTGAGACATGCTGTTTGGAGACAGCAGGCTTCTGGGGGGAGGGGAGCTGATACTAGTGCCTGTCCTAACATTGCCATACAAGAGGAAAGCCAAAGCGAAAGGATACTAGCTATGGCAGTGCTGTACCTGTTCACTGGAGCGGAGAGATGGCGCTGCAGCATCATCACTTGGACGGAGGACTTGCGTTTTCAAGGCAACCAGACATACTTTTAGCCAACCACACGTGGTCATTACATTTAGTGTTAAATGTGGTGGAGCTGGAAGAGATGTTTACTGGGATACAACAATTAGTGGGTAGTAGTGCGAGGCTGACAGAGACCTCGAAACAGCACGTAAATATGCTTGAGGCATGTGGATGATTAAAGGAGCTGATGCTGTATATGATCAGAGTGCTTCAAAATGAATCCAGGGGAATAAAAAGGGGATTGATAGAGGTTTGGAGTAGAACATTAAAGACCAACTTCAGGAGCAAGTTGAACAGCAAAGGGGTTAGTCCAGGCAAATAAAGTAACAGTGGAGAGCATTCCACACAGGTATTGAACTTCGAAGTGGTGTGCTAAACAACACATGCATGCTCTAGAAACTGACAAAGGAAGTTGTGGACTGTGCCAGGGCCTCAGCTAGTACTCTGAACCGGGATTTGGGGCAGCAGAGAAACGGAAGAACGACGAAATGAACAGACTGAAATATCAAAAATTGCAACACAGTCTTACACTAGAAGACTGCGGACTCAAGCCAACCACAAAATATCACTTTACCAGAAGCACGGACGAGGACAAGTAAATAGTACAAACTAACAAATAAATCATTCCAAAACGACCCGACGAAAGAATATAACAAACACAAAGGCGTCGCAAGCGTAAAAATGGATAATATTAGCCAATTTTGCAACGCGAAAAAATTCAGTAGAGAAACACCAGGACTATATTGTATGAATGGAAAAACCAGCACTAGAAGCACCTCCATAGAAATCTTTACATTACATGACCCGGAAAACTCCAGAATCAAAACACTGTCTTCAAAATATAAAAGCGTACAAAGCATGCTTACAAATGACTTATTTCGGTGTCACTTCATCAACACTAACAGAGATCAAATCGATTATACACACAGGAAAAAAAGTTTTGCATCACCTCGGTTCCGAGAGTTCTGGAATCTGTACAGAAAATTGGAATACAGAGCAACACCAGGACTATATTGCATGAATGGAAAAACCAGCACTAAAAGCACCTCCGCAGAAATCTTTACATTACGTGACCCGGGAAACTCCAGAATCAAAACACTTTCTTCAAAATATAAAAGCGTACAAAGCATGCTTACAAATGACTTATTTCGGTGTCACTTCATCAACACTAACAGAGATCAAATCGATTATACACACAGGAAAAAAAGTTTTGCATCACCTTGGTTCCGAGAGTTCTGGAACCTGTACAGAAAATTGGAATACAGATCAACATAAACATCATTTCCACCCTTTTTATTGCTCATGAAAACCACACATTGCATGATGTACCACCATACAGGGAGAGCTTCAGAGGTGGTGGTCCAACTGCTGTACACACCGGTACCTCTAATACCCAGCAGCACTTCCTCTTGCATTGATGCATACCTGTACTCGTCGGGGCATAGTATCCACATGTTCATCAAGGTACTGTTGGTCCAGATTGTCCCACTCGTGAACGGCGTGTTTGGTGGGTTACGTCGTCCATAAACAGCCCTTTTCTGTCTATCCCAGGCATGTTCGATAGGGTCCATGTCTGGAGAACACGGTGGCCACTCTAGTCGAGCGATGTCGTTATCCTGAAGCAAATATTTCACAAGATGTGTATGATGGGGACGCGAATTGTTGATCATGAAGACGAATGCCTCGCCAATGTAGTGCCAATATGGTTGCACTATCGGTCTCAGGATGGCATTCATGTATCGTACAGCCATTATGGCGCCTTCCAAGACCACCAGCAGCGTACGTCTACCCCACATAATGCCACTCCAAAACAGCAGGGAACCTCCACCTTGCTGCACTCGCTGCACAATGTGTCTAAGGCGTTCAGCCTGATTGGGCTGCCTCCAAACTCGTCTCCGACGATTGTCTGGTTGAAGGCATATGCGTCACCCGTTAGTGAAGAGAACTTGATGTCAATCCTGAGCGGTCCATGCGGCATGTTTGTTGGGCCTATCTGTTCCGCGGTGCACGGTGTCGTGGTTGCAAAGGTGTACCACGCCATAGACGTCGGGAGTGAAGTTGCGCATCATGCAGCCTAGTGCGCACAGTCTGAGTCGTGACACGACGTCCTGTGGCTGCACGAAAAGCATTACTCAACATGGTGGCGTTGCTGTCTGGGTTCCTCCGAGCCATAATTCGTTGGCAGCGGTCATCGACTGCAGTAGCAGCCCTTGGGCAGCCCGAGGGAGGCATGTCTAGAGAGTTCCTGTCTCTCTGTATCTCCTGCATATCCGAACAACATCAGTTTGGTTCACTCTGAGACGCTTGGACACTTCCCTTGTTGAGAGCCCTTCCTGGCACAAAGTAACAATGTGGACGCGATCGAGCCGCGGTTATAACCATCTAGGCATTGTTGAACTAGAAGCAACACGAGCCGTATACCTCTTTCGTGGTGGAATGACGAACTAAACGGCTGTCAGACCCCGTCCGTCTAATAGGTGCTGCTCATGCATAGTTGTTTACATCTTTGGGCGGGTTTCAAAAATGGTTCAAATGGCTCTGAGCACTATGGGACTTAACTTCTGGGGTCATCAGTCCCCTAGACCTACTTAAAACTAACTAACCTAAGGACACAACACACATCCATGCCCGAAGCAGGATTCGAACCTGCGACCATAGCGGTCGCTCGGTTCCAGACTGTAGCGTCTAGAACCGCTCGGCCACTCCGGGCAGCTGGGCGGGTTTAGTGACGTCTCTGAATAGTCAAAGGGACTGTGTCTGTAATACAATATCCACAGTCAACGTCTACCTTCAGGAGTTCTGGCAAACGGGGTGATGCAAAACTCTTTTTGATGTGTGTATTTTTTCTATACAAGGACAAGTCTATCACAACATGGGATCATTACTATCACTACCCAACGAAGACCATAAACTTCTGCAAGCGTATTTCATCAGAAATGAAGAAACAGAAATTGATTAATGATGCGAAAACATCAGTTACAATCAAGTGGTTCACATATTCAAAACAGCACTAGACCGAATGAATTCTAATGACTGTAAATTTATAGTTCGATACAACAAAAGACAACATGGAGAAGAAGAACGTTGATTCAATGCACTTCAGATACACCAAGTCCCCATTGCAATTGCGGACAATGAAAACACAAGCCATGATATAATTGCATAATGAAGAAGAGAAGGACTATTGTGCACTGCAGAGACACACAGTTCATATGATGCCCTCCAATGTCCACTACTATTTCTGCACATAGAGGACGGATAACATTTTCATGTGAAACAAATCCAACCTGAAACAGGTGTTGAAACAAACAGAAAAGTCACTTCAAAGGGATTCTATACTTACCGCCTAATGATAAGAGACAATGAAACATACAATCACATTCTCAACCCTCGCCTTTTATTCCAATTATTCCTGGTGGACATATATGCAAAAACAGAAGTGGAATGGGTGGTTTACATAAGATCGGATCAGAAGAAACTGCACACAGAAGAACACATCCACATTCGAGAAACAATCAAAACAACGGAAACATTGACGACAATGGAACAATGATAATCTTATCCTCATCAAGCATAGGAAGTCCAAGACACATGCACAAATACAGTCAAGATGCAATGAGGTACGTAAGAAAATATGGACGACCTGACCTCTTCATAACATTCACTTACAGCTCGTCGTGGCCAGAAATTGAACAGCTAAAAACGGACAAGTCCCCATGCACTGACACGACATAATAGCCCGAGTTTTCAATAAAAACAACTGAGATTTGTTGAAGTCATCAAAAATATCACATCTTTGGAACCATTAGATGGTGTATGCACACAATGGAATAGCAAAAACGAGGACTGCCTCACTCTCTCAAAATCTCATATGTTTATGTGACAGAATTCATCCCATGGATATCCCAATCCACTAAAATGTATGAATTGTATGAATGAGTTTCTCACTCTGCAGCAGAGTGTGCACTGATATGAAACTTACTGGCAGATTAAAACTGTGTGCCAGACTGAGACTCAAACTTGGTATCTTTGCCTTTGGCGGTCAAGTGCTCTACCATCTGAGCTGCCCAAGTATGACTCACGCCCTGTCCTCACAATTTTACTTCTGACAGTACCTCGTCTCCTACCTTCCAAACTTTACAGAAGCTCTCCTGCGAGCCTTGCAGAACTAGCACTCCTGAAAGAGATGATATTGCAGAGACATGGCTTAGCCACAGCCTGGGGGATGTTTCCAAAATGAGATTTTCACTCTGCAGCGGAGTGTGCGCTGATATGAAACTTCCTGGCAGGCACATATCCTACCGACCAGACGAATAGCCTCATTAAACTCAACAGTGATTTCTGCAACATAGCCACTGTTGAAAACAAACTTATCAATTAAATTTATCCAAACATTGTTCACAACTATACCTATCTGTGATAGCTGTTTCAATGGGCAATTTTGGAAACTGAAAATAATATTGTCGATGATGTCAACTTTAATATTCAAAAGAAAATTTCCGGTGAACAGAGAACATACAAGGTGATCGGCACGATGGTAAATGTTGAAGAAAGTGTGAGCTTCATAAAAGCATTTCTAAACTTTTTGCAAGTACCAGGAATGCCATTACACTGTTTTTGGCTTAATACTGGATCTATGATCATACTACTCAAAAATCTCAACTCACCAAAACTATGTAATGGAACAAGGATGATCATCAGATAGCCATAGAATAACATCACCAGATCCGAACTTTGACTGGAAATTGCAAAGGATATATACAGTATTGTTTATCCCCAGATACCACTGATGTCTACTGAACTGCCATTCCAGTATAAAACACCACAATTTACAATCAAATTAGCCTGTATTTTACAGTTAACAAAGGGCAAGGACAAACTTTAAAATATTGTGGCATCAAACTTGAAGGCTCCTGCTACTCTCACGGTAATCTATATGTAGCTTGCTCCCAAGAAGGAAATTGGAAAAATTTGTACATACATGCTATGGATAACAAAATGAAAAATGTTGTTTATGCACAAGTGTTTTAAATAATTAGCGTATGTTTTGAATAAAAATTTTTTTCACTTTTTATACTTTCAGAAGTGTTGTAAATAGTTAGAATATGTTTTCAATAACATCTTTTACCAGTTGCACTTTAAAATTTATCCTTATATTTGACTAACATACAACCTTATATCAACTCCCTGTGTGATGCCATAAAAGACATACAAAATTACTGAATCTGATGTCGAGAGGCTGATACTGAAAGTCTGCAACAGGTTCTCATTTTTTTGTAAGAAAACTTATGAACTCAAATAACAGTTTCACTTAGTTGAACAAGAATATGCAACAATTTTACTGTGCATTCCTGTATGGTGCTGGTCCTTGTTGCCATCTCCTGACCTTCATTAAGAGACAGGGAAGCTATAATTATCCAATATTACTTTCTCTTTTAAGGGTAAGAAGAGACCAACTCTTTAATATGGACTTTTGTAGAAGGCAAGGACCAAGAATATGAATGGTCATTTCCCTTTTTTATATGCAGCTCATACATAACTATATGAGTTTTGTCATATCAAGAGTTTTACAACTTGAAAATCATAAGACACAACTTACATATCTTTATGACATTTTAGAACTCTTCAATAAAAACTTTGAATCTATGTTTAAAAAAGGTCTTTTTTTATTTAATACGAACCAAAATTTGAAGAGACTGAGGAAATCAGATCAGGGTAAATTTAGGAAAGATACTGCTAATGTTTATCAGGGAGCCTTAACTATCTTAGTAAGTGGTTTAATTTCTCACTTTTAACAAATACACTGTCCTGAGCATGAAACATGAGAGGAACCTTGATAGTCTTACAGATGTTGTAAATGACAATAGTAGGGATGTAAATGGTGATGAATAATTGTACAATGAATTCACATGATTAAGAGGTGTGAGGGAAACTTCAAACTTAACAGTAGACAAAAAATGGGTTCATCTCTTTAGTAAAACTGCAGCCCGAATCTCATTAAAGAAATTGAAATTTGTGTTTACTTTTATTGTGAACAGCGTGCACCATACAATGAGTGTTTTCACTGATGAAGAACTTATGGATTCATCAATGAAAAAAACTTAGGGTGTAATCTATGGAAAGTGAAATTCTTGTTAAGATAAACTAGGCTACTGTATGAGCTGCTCAGTCTCTCTGCATGTTCTACACGAGAAGAAACTTCTAAAGGCCACTACATCAGATGTACGTCTGTAAATTCCAGCCCCCATCACATTGATTTTTGCCAAGGTGTAAGGTAAAGACTGAGAACTTTTAAATGTTATAAGTTTCTAGTACAGTATTTCTAGCTTACTTTTGGTGTGAGGATGAAACCTGACAAACATTAGCAAGAATTGCACATTCAGTATAAAGTGCTAGCTTTTATCTGAAGTGCTCCCAGTTCTGACCTGCCAAAGGTGGCAGTGTCCTGACTTTTGACATGCCAAATGCAGCAACCCTAGAGACAGCATAGTGGCCATGAATAGCAAGAAGAGCAACTCTCCCAGTATATCAGGAGAGCCGTATAACACTTAGGTATGCTATCAATATAATCTGCCAGTCACACACTAGCATCCAGCTGAACAGCTTTGAACACTTCAGTCAATATCAGCATTGCAAAAATATGAGAAATTACAGAGATTTAATCACTGCTACATCACTATTGTTTGAAGTATTAGTTTAATTGCAAGTTGATATATTACTATTAATGCAACTTAATCCTGCACCATCTCTTCAAATTGCACTGTGCAAAGTATTACTGTCAAAAAATTTAACCATCTCTTTGGGCTGGAATGACAGAGGTTCTACCCTGGGTTATAAAGTTCTTACAGTTAGTAGGACATGATGATGATGAGGTCCCATACTCCGAGGAGCATAGGGGACGATGCGGGAGACCCGCACCACTGTACTAGCCATGGTGGTTTGCCATTGCCTTCCTCTGACATATACTGCATAAATTCTATTCTTAAATTTTTGGTTTTCTGAGGCTTACATCCTATTACACTATACCTCACATGTATGTGTGCAAGTTTCTGTAAGGAGTGGTACTTCATCGTCAACAACCAGTTATGAACCATAAATACTGGTATACACTGACATGTACCAATCTAAGTAGCAGCATCATCTTGGATGTGTTAGACAGTTGTTTTTTTATCACCCTTGAGAAGTATATAAAGATGGACCTGGCACGCATTGCTCATTTATGATATCATAGTGACTGATACGTTAATTTTCCACCATTAGTACCTATTTGAAAATACTTCATTTAGTACTGGTTGTATAATATTCACCCTAAAAGTTTGGAGCATTCCATTTACTTGATTGCACTTTGTCTTAGTAATGTATATTCTCACTGACGGCGCCTTCTCTGCCACACTTCTCAGAACAACACTGCAGGAATTTATTTATGGGCAAAATGATGTCCAGAAAATATTTTATTGACATCGTGGAGAACCATCTGACATTTAGTTCAGGCCATAAACTACTGCAAGAGCACCCTGTTAATGCTGGAAGGTCAGAGAAATAAACTTTCTTCGCTGACATACTTTGCTCACCCACGCTAGTAAAATACTCCAGATACAGCAGTATCCTTGCTGGAGTCATTTCTCTTTACATTGATTCAACATCCCTCATAAAAATTAATTTTGTTCTAATAATTAATTAACAAGATGCATTTTGTAATGTTAGGAAATGACAAATTGGAATTAATCCTAAAAATAGTCAGAAACATTAAATATAAATTTTTGAAGATATTAGAAAACAAATGTCAGAGAATAATGAATTTTGGAAACAGTCAGTGGCAGAAGTAAAAAATTAAAGCTTCCTCAGCTAATGGTTGAGGATTGGTCAAATTAGCACTGACAGTAGCAAAAATTGGAGTAATATATGCCCTTCATCCAAAAACTTCTGAGAGTGATTTTATTCCTGGCATATGAGAACAGTCAGCACAGTAACTACAATGGCAGCTTGCATAACGACTGTAAACAACAGATGTGCATTTTCAACCACTCAGTTGTGAGCAGAAAGTGTTATGTAGTGGATGTGCAGCTGTATTGTTTCAACACTGTGTCTGAAATTACAATGGAGCATCATCTCTTAATCAAATGGTGAATGCATTCTCCAGAATCTTTTGAAAAGAAACCATATGTGCATAATTTGTCCTGGACACCTTCACTCCCAAACGTAAACATCAATACATAGACACCTACTGAGACTAAACTGAAATGCAATATGCAGACAGTTCTTTTCTGGAAAAAATCATCACAGGTGATGACTTGACATTATTAATACGAACCTACCACAAATTGGTGAAATGCAGGAATTAACATTGTCAATTCTTTGACAACACAACCAACATTCAAGCCAGCATGAAATTCACATTGAACGACTTCCCACGAAGGACTTTTCTGACAGCTTCACAAGTTTTGTGTGAACATTGTGCTCAGTTGTGGGGGGGGGGGGGGGGGATGGGGCGGAGGGAAGCCTATATAGAGCAACTGAAGCATTAAAACCACCATCATAAGTTTTCTAATCTTTTTATGACTCTATTCTCAAACATTTTTGGACTGACAGGATACAAAGACCACAATAGGCATCACATATTACTGAGAATGTAAGACACAGAGGGTAGTGTCATCCAAAGAAATTGATATGGGGTAATAAAATGCTGAGGGAGAAGTGAAACTAGCAGAAGCAAACATGATTAGAAAAGAGGAGTGGAAGTTGTCATAAAGGTTACATAGATCAGGGATTGGTGTTCAGCAGTACTCTGAATCAGAGATGCCATTCTTTCTCAAATGGGTACCATCAAGAGGGCATCCCTGAGCCAACAACAATGCCACCTCTGTACAAACTGCCAGCTCCATCAGAGTTTGTTCATGGTCCTCCCTGACAACATACAAAGCTAGCACTGAACAATAGCTGTCAGTTCATTGTCTTCAGCAATGCTAAGTACATTTAACTTGGCAATCTGCTCATATGGTGTTGACCACTCTTATTATGGTGTTCAGATGTAGTCTTCAAAGGACTTTACTGGTTTTCCACTCTCGCTTTCTCCAAGGACTATCTTCAATTCCTAGTCAGTTAGGTTCCCACCCACTAATAAGGACTGGGACTTGTGATGTATGATATCAATGTTTTTGAATTAATAATTTCTGCACAAACTGGGAAGATACCACACACATCAAAAAATTTAAATTCAACTGCCACTAAGCAGCTAACGGTGTCTCCACAGTAACAGCTGTAGAGCCAGATATCCCAACTACTCTTCTTGTAGTGGCCTCTGTGGCCATTGTACCATAGTTCACAGCATTGAAGTCACCAATTTCAGGACTGCCTTCATTCCAAACACTGAAAGAGGATAGCAACTGCACACAAAGTCAATGAATTAGCATTTTCAAGCCTTTAAATTAATGGACTCCTTGAGTCTACTTGCACTTTTTTCTCTCATGGTATTTTCCTGAAGTACATTAGCTCCTTAGGAATGATGTCCCACTAGCAACTGAATAAATGACAACCACGAAGCAGTCATGACAGACACTGAAAATTGGAAACTGGAAATTTGTGGCAAGTTCTATGGGACCAAACTGCTGAGGTCTTCGGTCCCTCGGCTTACACACTACTTAATCTAACTTAAACTAACTTACGCAAAGGACAACACACACACACACACACACACACACACACACACACACACACACACACACACACACACCCAAGGGAGGACTCGAACCTCAGTCGGGGGCAGCCACGCGAAATGTGGATGGGCGCCTTAGACTGCATGGCTACCCCGTGCGGCCACTGAAGCTTGAGTTATGCTAATTACTCAGCTTTTCTTTTGTACAAACACACTTATTCTTTCAGGTTTCTTGAAAATCTGAACCCATTCATTCTGTACCAAACACAACAATGTTAATGATTTGTCAAGACAGAAAATATTATGCTTGGTTGTTCTACTAGCTAATTGGAGAAGGTATTTACATGTCAGTGCAAGTCTGTCCTACTTTTTTGTTAAATTACATTCTTTCACCTTTATTTCGATTAGATTCAAGACACATTATACAGTGACAGCCATTACAAATATATACCAGTAACACTGCAGACAAATGCAGAAATAAAATTTGTACAACTGAAACAATACAAGATATTTACATCAAATAATAGTTGACTGTTCTAGTATATGTTAACCACTCCAGTTCTAAACTTGGACTAAAATATTAGGCATAACACTTACTGAGATGTATAATGATTATGAGTACCGATTACACTGAAACACCAAAACCAACAGTAGGGATTACCCTGGGTTCTTTCTGCTAAGTTATACATTGGTACTTGAATAGATATGGATTTCCAGATGTTCTGGTCTACGATATAGGTGCAATGTTTCTTGTGCTTGTGAGAAAAAGTAATCAATAAATGGAATGAAAACTGTCCACAAGAAGTAAGATTGTTATTTAGATCACTGAAGGAAGTTTTCATAAACAGATTCACCACATAATCCTGAATACCAACACAGTACTAAATATGAAACACATCCAAATAGAGTTTTATCACCAGAATTGAGATATCTCATATTAATCTGTAACCACACGTAGTTAATTCATTTCATCACACCAATAACATTTATGTAGTTCCACATAAAATCAAACCAGAGAACTTTGTATTGTTAACAAAAGCGTCATAGCAATAAAATTACTTAGTATAATCCTATCCATCTCAGCATAAATGTATCCTGATGTTTCTAATTTCTATACTAACATTTATATGTGAAGGTTATCTAATGCTGGGAAATATGAAGTTGCTAAAGTTCTATCAAACACAACAGTAACCAACATGATCTTAGCCTGAATATATGCTATTTTTAAAAAGGGACATAAACAAAATTAAAAAATCCTGTACTATATCTACTGTTACTACCAATAGTGTAGAATGGGTAAAAGTGATTGACTTATTATGAAGCACTGGTAGAAACTTCATCCACACTATATTTAAAAATAGCATTTCCTTTGTAAGGACAAAATTATTTCTTTTGGTTAGTATCATCAATACTGCTACTACTTAAGGTTACTGTTATTTACATTTCCACTGGCATTTTTGTCATGTTTTTTTTCTAACTATTAATTATACTTATTTCTCTAAGTTTTCCTTTCATTCAACCAAAAATTATTTCAGAGCCTTTCATTATCATGTTTCCCAAATAACACCAGAAGAGCTAATGATGTCAACTTCTGTGTTGTTTCATTCTCAAGATTCATCTTTCCTATTTAAGATGTTCGGTCTGTAACATTTGAATGACTGTGTTGTAAAATGCATTGACAATTATGTTAACAGAATATCAAGAACATTGTTTCATAGTATTCGTTACAGATGTACAGTAACATGCCACATTCCTTGGATTAAATTTGAAGTTAGTGTAATAAAAACATTCAGTGAGTATACTGTTTGAAATAATGAAGCCATTAGGACCTCTCAAGATTACATTTGAAGTCCTTATTGTTGCTGAAAATGTTTCAGAGAAATAAATGAACACATACATTATTTACCTAAGTGAGTGTATCCAAGACTCTGTGTGAATTTTGATGAGATGCAAGTATTATAACCCTATTCCCTCCATAGAATTATTAGCTGTGAAGGTAGGAGGTCAAATTCTCCCTAATGTCATATTAAAGGCATCATGTCTAATTAGTATGAGTGTCTTCATGATAATGTTACAGGCTGTTTCAGATTCATTTCTACTACTCTTCCCTAATCAAGTACTTCATACATTGTTACTTTAGACAGTGTAGCTGTTGGGAAAAAATGGTGAATAGTTTTCTTCTTCAATATGTCACTTTTTAATTTGGTTACTGTTGATCATTATCGTTGCATTTTAAGCAAAATGTTGTCTATTAATTCATCAACCACTCTTATTGATTCTATTAATTTAATTTTTTTGTTGAGTATCTCAACTTTCTTTCAGTCTACTTGTACTCTGCACAGGTTTATTAGCTTAACATTCTCAAAAAATGGTTCACTTTCCAACAATATATTTACACACTTATTCTTTAGTTATATGAGACAACATATACAAAGTACTCCTCTGGCCAGATACATCCCAACAAAAGCTGAATCAAGAGACTAAATGAAACATATGGGAAACTCTTTAAGCACATCTTAGCATAAGGAACTGATATTAGAGACATTCCACAGCTTCCAGGAAGAAGGATAACCAACTAAGCAGACAAAATCTTCAGTGCAGGGAAACAAAATATAACTGTCCAAATAAGACATGCTTCAATAGCTACAAAAATGAGGAAAGGATTTCATAGGGCTAATGGAAATGTATTCACTTAAATGAGGTAACCTATTTCGTGTAAACTGTAGCTGTCGCTTGAAGAACCCAAAATGAAAAAAAATGAGCACAAATCATGATGAAACAATTGTAATCACCATAAATACTACAATGGAGACAGAGGCACCAGTTAGCAATTTTTAATTTGGTTACAACTGACACATACATTACTGTATAGTAAGACACTTCAGACTTAAAGACAACAATGAGTGTCAACCAACTCTTCTCTTCAAAAAATGACAGTGGGTCTCCCTACACAGCTGTAACACTGATGATAGGCTCACCATTTGCAAAACAGTTACTGTGATTGCCTTCTCTACTAATACTACAACTACAGTTATCACAATCAATACATCAAGACAGCAACTATAATGTATATTTTAACCTATGCCTGATATGCAGACAACATTACTGTGATACATTAGCAAGAAAATTCATTGAATAAACGATATACCAATAAATATCCATGCTGTGGATAATGGAATTATAAATGTCAAGTTACAACAATAGCACTTTAAAAACACATTTTATTGACCAGTTTCATAAAGAAAATTATCTGCTACCCCCTAATACTTGAGAAACTAGGGGAAATATATAGGCTTAACCAGTGGTTCTTATAATAAATGAATATAACAGAAGAAAATGTAGTTCATCATTGCTGTTAAATACGTAGACAACTTTGTATTTTTTATGTAAAAAATGTGAAATGTTGTTGATATACGGGTGTACACACACACACACACACACACACACACACACACACACACACACACACACACAGCAAACAAACATGAATGTCAATCAATATGATACTTGCTCAGACTAACACGGTACTAAGCGGTAGACATTTTATATTCATTATCCCTTTGAGTACAATCTTTGTTTCTTAGTAACATCTGTCTTCAGAACACATTCCATATTCACGATGTTAACAGAAATAGAGGCATGAAAATATTAAGGAAATTATGTGCTCAACAGTTAAAACATTGACTATAGAGATCATCTGTTTTCCAGTAAGAAGTGTGAAGAAGAGAGCAATGAATCAAGGTACAACTCTCCATGTCTAGTTGACTACTCACCATCAGTGTCATTGTCTTCTTCATGCATTACATAGGATTTACACTTGACAGTGCAAATTGGTGGGGTGACTTCCCCGGACTACCAGTCTCAGGAAAGCCTCATAAAAATATTGTCTTTGGAGTCAACATCCTCCACAACTGGCCCATTCTGCCAAGTAGTACCTTGATGATCAGGCTGCATTGGAGGCACCTGGTGGCATGGCCCCATCATATGGACACCATGGCATCCCGCCCGTGGATTGCCTGGTGGGAAATGAGTGTTGGCTGCTGTTGCTGCTGCAGCGGGTGGTGCGGTGGAGTGTGTTGCGGCTGTGTTGGCTGGAGGCCGCTGACCCATCAGTTCTGCAGTGGCTGCATCAAAGAGTGCATTATCTATACGGTTGATGGCAACTGTGCGCAAGTAGGGATCCTGTATTTGGCGTATTCTGCTGGCCACATGCAGGGCGTACATGTCAAGCCGGTCGTGAAGTATGGCATGGACCTCCTCTTGTGGCTCAGCGACTCTGGGGAAGCCTGGAGTGGCCACTGATGTTGACGGGATGGCCACAGGGTCCACAACTTCCACCCTGCGCTTTGTTCCACGGACTGCAGCTGCAGGTGGTGGTGAGTAGTCTCTCTGTGGATCTTCAGCAGCCATCGGTGGCTGAACAGTTCTCCTGCGCAAAGTAAGCAGAGTACTATTTCAGTTTTCCAGAGACCCACATTGAAATGGAATACAGCATATTAAGGCTTGTGCAGAGCTTAGGTGCAGCTCTAGAAGTGGGAGTTGGAGGCAAGCGACATTTGTTTGAACACAACAATGATGATTAGCATGAGAGGGCAGCACTGTTAATGTGGTCAATGGTCAATCACAATCTTGCCATCTTGACTGCTCTGCAGCTAAACAGGTTTATCTCAAAATAATGATACAAACTTACAGAGGACAACTGAAGCAGTTTGAGAGGAGGAATCCTGATATGGAGACTTGTGATTGAAAATTTATGAAGCCAAGTGGTAGTAATAGGACAACTATGCCAGTGGTATGGAATAAACATATGAATCATTGTTAGTAGTATGCAAGTGATATATTATCTATTTATGCTTGAATCCAACCAACATTTAGGTGTACATCATGAAAGATGGGACAGGAAACTCCATTAATTCACTGCAAACAGAGTGATGTATACAGTGATATGATGAGTTATCTTGTAAAGATCTGTAAGACTGTTGTCTGCACTTACATATATAGAAAGTTAATTGATAATCTGAGTTCACACAATTTGCCATCAAATGTACAATTTTATTTTCAAAATGGTTTATCAACTGAAAATGCTATATTCTATTTTCTTCATGAGGCACTGAATGATTTAAACAAGAAGTTGTGAATATTAGACATCTTCCTTTATTTAACTAAGGCATGTGTTTATCACAAAATATTACTGCATATGTGGGACCATTATGGACCTTCTCATACTTTAAGAACAGAGAGCAAAACGTCATTTGTAGAGTACTGAGATTAGTTGAAGGTGGGGTCTGATTGGGGTATGGTTAAGTGAGGAGCCTTGGGGCTCATCGCTGGGAAGACTATTGTTTCTCACACACATAAATGGCATGTCTTCTAACATGACAGGTGATATTAAAACATTTCTGCTTGCTGATAAAGCTAGCCTGGCAATAAAAGATGTAGAGTGCAACATTGGTAATGTGTCAAATACATAGACAATGTTTCAAATATTGCAGTTCAAGTCATAAGTTCATGGCCTGCAGAAAATAAGCTGATGCTAAATCATAATAAGATTCTATTTTTACAGCTTATAACACACACTTTAGTTAACAGTTTCAATTTGATTACATGGCATAGGTATATGATTAGACACCCTGAACAATATAAATCCTTAGGTGATTAGACACACATTAAGCTGTCGTGGACGGTGCATGTTCAGGATCTAGTTTAAAGAATGAATGCTGTCATATTTAATACTGGAAGAGTGTCTGCAATAAGTAAAAAGTAAACTCATGGAAGTGTTGGCTGAAAGATCCCAAAGAGCAATTTGAACCACATACTTGGAAAGATTTTAATATCCTTCAAGCACTATGGCACCTTTCCTTCAAAAAGTGTGGGAGTTGTATGTTTAATTGTGTCTGGTAAGTCTAAGTGAGTAATGGGTGTGTGTAATGTAGCATCATGTTCATGTTGGATGATAATGAAAGGTGGTTAAAGCCAATGCCAGTACATTGCCTACTCCTCTGAAATAGCACCAAGGTGCATTCTGAGCTTAATACCTACATCCAATAGACAGATCACTCTTATCACCAACAACAACATCACATGCCCTCACTTCATGAGACTGTTGGACAGGTCTGAAATTTAATCTAGAACATTGGTGCAAAACTGATGAGGAAGTTCATGACGACATCCCTCCTCCTGTTTGCCCCAAAGACAAAGGAAAAACAGCCAATAGCAAGTAGCATACCTAGGCTGTTACCAATACAAGTACTGGTCATGCCCAATGATGCTTAAAGAGATATGATGAGAAATGGTGTGTTCCGTGAGGCAAGGCTATTAGTTTTCGCAATAAGTGATAGTCTAACCCAAAAATTGGTCTAGTTTGCTTATTTTTATCTCTGTATACCATGAGGCATTATATTCTGGGATGTCTCTTCCCAGTCAAGCAGGATATTTTTGGCTCAAATAGAGATAGTTCAAGCAATATGTGGTGTAAATTCATAAATCTGTTATCACCTCCTGTTTAGGAGTCTTGGAATTCTGATGTTGACCTCTCAATATATATTTTCTTCAGTGCTTTTTATTGTTATTAATATAAGCATCTTCCCACGAATTACAAGCTTTCACTCTGTTAATAATGAAAAGAAATCCAATCTGCATTTGGATGAGACTTCCATTACTCTTTTGGAGAATGGTGTACAGTAATCTTCTGCATCTATTTTTAATAATGAACCACAACATTAAAAAAAATCTGAGCCATGATCATTGCACTTTAAACTGAAGAATCTCCTCATGGGTCACCCTTCTAACTCGCTGGAGAATTCCTGGAAAAATTTAAACATATTTCTGAGTTACACTGTTGATTACACTAATACATACTCAGTTGCTTGTCATCATCATAGGAGCCTTGTTAATTTTATTTTATTTATTATTAAGTTTTTTGTTGTAATTTTGTGTACTGACTCTTTCCGTAACCGTGCAGATTGGCTTCTCAGTATTGTCCCATGGAACTAGGTGCGTAAATAAATAGAAACCATCACGGGGGCAGCTGTTCTGCATGGCAAATACCTACAGTGACTATTGACTCATTTATAACAAACTGT
Organism: Schistocerca serialis cubense; assembly: GCF_023864345.2. Classification (NCBI taxonomy): domain Eukaryota; kingdom Metazoa; phylum Arthropoda; class Insecta; order Orthoptera; family Acrididae; genus Schistocerca; species Schistocerca serialis. The sequence goes on along the minus strand of NC_064641.1, from coordinate 326,444,663 downwards.
GAGGAAGGATTTATCTGGGTGCACATCAAAGTTGTGCTTTGAGCCATCATTGTGATATGTCTTCAATCAGAGTCCAAGATTAGTGGGCTGGGAGACTGTCACTTCAGTATATTATCTGGAAACTATGGGTTAACTCTGGTACAGACATTTGCAGAAACAACGATAATAATTTTCAATGTTGTGACCTAGAAGGTTAATCAAAGTCTCTCTATACTTTTCCTCTCCTTTCTCTCTGTTATTTTATTTTTAATTTTATTGTAATTTTCTATAAGTCCAAAATCATGTTCTATTTAGAAACAAATTAGTAAAAACAGTTAAACACATAATGTAACTGGCAAGAGGTGATGTCTAATACGTTTTTTAATATAACAGCTTTTGCAGTTTTCATAGATTACATGCCATTGTAACCACTGAAATGACACATCTTTGCCTGCTGTTATAGTAACCACACCAGAAAGAACATTAGTCAACCCTGTTACAAGAGTATGAAGAGAAATTATTATCTTCCCATCGCTTCATTCTTCACCATCAAAAGAAAACCAGTGTGGAACTAAGCCAAGTACTGAATATGTACAGTGCACCAAGTAGTGGAACTGTTGCCATGAGAGGTGCTACAAATGAAACTACAAAAACATGTGGATATGAAAAAATGAACTGTAAGGTTCTCCTTTCGCGTTGTGCTGACATTAATAAAAAAATCTTCTAAAATGATGCCAGGTATCATTGTCCACATACATGAAAAGGGTTGGATGGACCAGGCTGGTATGAAATAATGGATTAAAAGAGTGAGAGAGAGAAGGAAAGGTGCTTTATTGAATCAAGAGTTCTCATCTTGAACTAGCTCAGTTTACTGGTCATTCAAAAAGTTCTGTGAAAGAGAAATTGAACAGGGAAATAAACAGCTTACGGTTATTCTGGAAGGACTTACTTCACAATTACAACCTCTTGATGTGTCGATAAATAAATCATTTAAAGTGTATATGAGAGCGGAATGGAACAAATGGATGATGGATGGAACCCAACATGAATTCATGCTGAAGGGAACTTTAGAAAGGTCAATGAAGTGTATCAGTGGATAAAATAGTCATGGTCTAGGGTGAGAGAAGCTATTATTGTTAAACCGTTCAAGAAGTGTGGTTTAAGTAATGCTCTCAATGGCAGTGAAGACCATCTTATACATGAAGAGGACAATGATGACAATGAAGTTCAGATTGTGACTTCCAGGGATTTTAAATGTCAGTTTGCTTTTATAAACTAAGAATCTATTTTAGTCTGGCTTCACAATCCATTAATAGTAATGGCAAAAAAGTTAATTTTTTAAATTGCTTGAAAATTAAGGTGCATCTTATAGTCCGCAAAAATAGGTAATACCGTGTAACACCATCTACAGCTTTCATAATGGCTTCAGTTTAGTGCGGAAAAGACACAAAAACATCTTGCCTGAACTATACCATTCATGCACTGAATGTTAAATGTCTCACTGGGACATTGGTGTACTCGAGACCTGACACCATCTGAGAAAGAGGGCAAATCATAACTTGATGAACTACATTACATGTCACCAATCAGCTATTATCAAATTTTTGAGTTGTTTGGCCAGCTGAAGATAAGCAGTCTCACTGTAGCCCTGGGCTTCCTCGAGACTCCAAATGTTTATTGCAGGCAATTTCCTTCAGTAACCTGGTTCAGAAATTGGTTTACATGGACCTCCTATCACTGAGAGCAACAATTCCCATCGATTTTGAAACAGACAGACACTGGTAAAGTGCAACAAACGTCTCCAGCCCTGGTGGATAGCATTTTTTGACATCCACTGCTCCTACACTGTGTTACATAGCTGCAAGTGGTATGCAGTTCCTTGCAGGCAAACTGACAAAGGGAAGGCCACGTTGATATATCACAGATAGCGCAGTTTCATGCAAAGTGTAGTCATGAGTTCGTCCAAACGTGTTAGCTCCTTTCTGACGTTCTGTCACATCTCCACACTGATCCATCTCATTATGCTGGTTCCATACCAATGATTGGCACATAAATACCACTTAATAGCTATTACTCACATCAGCAGTGGCCACATGATCAGTACCAGTTCTAAAGTGAATTAGTTACTCATATACAGTTATGTCATAAACAAATCAAGTCCAAATCTGAAAGTGGGGTCATCAATGTAGTACAACACAGCGGAAGAAAATTCCTGTTGTTAATACAGAAATCAAATATTCCAGAATATGAATACATTACAAATACAAAAAAATTGAAATCCTTCCCGAAACATAAATACTACATCACATATAACTGGTAATGATGAAGTTTGAACTTGCAACCCGCAGCATGCCAACAGGGGGACACTAAATGCTACACTACACTGCATGCAGCACCACTTGCGGCATTGCTCCTCTCCTAACTGAAATTATCCTTCGGTTGTTTCCTTCATCTTCAAGGCAACATCATTTAATGCAGCGATGTTTGAGTTTTCGTCCTGCTTCTGTGTTCCGGTAAAGGATTGTTTGCGTTCATTTTTATATACCAGCTTGATGTTGTACTCCTAAAGCCCAGTGTTCATCTCGTCTGTCAGCGGGCAGGTCTTTCAGGCTAGCCAGCCACCGTCGAAAATGGTGGTCCATCACAACGATGAAGGGTTTGACAAATAAATATGACCAGGAACTTGTTAACGGTCCAAACAACAGCAGAGAACTTTTTCTCGGTTCTAGAGTAGCTCATCTCAGACTTGTAGATTACTCTGTAAGCACAAGCTATCATCTATCTGATTAGTCTGGCCTGGCAACGGAAGACAGCAAAATAACGAAAGCTGAAATTTTAAATTTAGCATTTGAGAAATCTTTCACGCAGGAGGATCGTACAAACATACCGCCGTTTGAGTCTCGGACAGATTCCCGTATGGAGGACGTAGTGATAGACATCCCTGGGGTTGTGAAGCAGCTGAATGGGTTGAAAATAAATAAATCGCCAGGTCCTGATGGGATTCTAATTCGGTTTTACGGAGAGTACTCTACTGCATTGGCTCCTTACTTGGCTTGCATTTATCGCGAATCTCTTGCCCAACGTAAAGTCCCGAGCGACTGGAAAAAAGTGCAGGTGACGCCTGTATATAAGAAGGGTAGAAGGACGGATCCTCAAAATTACAAACCAATATCCTTAACTTCGGTTTGTTGGGGGATTCTCGAACATGTTCTCAGTTCGAATATAATGAATTTCCATGAGACAGAGAAGTTACTGTCTATGCATCAGCACGGCTTTAGAAAACATCGCTCCTGCGAAACGCAACTCGCCCTTTTTTCACATGATATCTTGCGAACCATGGATGAAGGGTATCAGACGGATGCCATATTCCTTAACTTCCGGAAAGCGTTTGACTCGGTGCCCTACTTCAGACTCCTAACTAAGGTACGAGCATATGGGATTGGTTCCCAAGTATGTGAGTGGCTCGAAGACTTCTTAAGTAATAGAACCCAGTACGTTGTCCTCGATGGTGATTGTTCATCGGAGGTGAGGGTATCATCTGGAGTACCCCAGGGAAGTGTGGTAGGTCCGCTGTTGTTTTCTATCTACATAAATGATCTTTTGGATAGGGTGGATAGCAATGTGCGGCTGTTTGCTGATGATGCTGTGGTGTACGGGAAGGTGTCGTCGTTGAGTGACTGTAGGAGGATACAAGATGACTTGGACAGGATTCGTGATTGGTGTAAAGAATGGTAGCTAACTCTAAATATAGATAAATGTAAATTAAAGCAGATTAATAGGAAGAAGAATCCTGTAATGTTTGAATACTCCATTAGTAGTGTAGCGTTTGACACAGTCACGTCGATTAAATATTTGAGCGTAACATTGCAGAGCGATATGAAGTGGGACAAGTATGTAATGACAGTTGTGGGGGAAGGCGGATAGTCGTCTTCGGCTCATTGGTAGAATTTTGGGAAGATGTGGTTCATCTGTAAAGGACACCACTTATAAAACACTAATACGACCTAGTCTTGAGTACTGCTCTAGCGTTTGTGATCCCTATCAGGTCGGATTGAGGGAGGACATAGAAGCAATTCAGAGGCGGGCTGCTAGATTTGTTACTGGTAGGTTTGATCATCACGTGAGTGTTACGGAAATGCTTCAGGAACTCGGGTGGGAGTCTCTACAGGAAAGGAGGCGTTCTTTTCGTGAATCGCTACTGAGGAAATTTAGAGAACCAGCATTTGAGGCTGACTGCAGTACAATTTTACTGCCGCCATCTTACATTTCGCGGAAAGACCACAAAGATAAGAGAGATTAGGGCTCGTACAGAGGCTTATAGTCAGTCATTTTTCCCTCGTTCTGTGTGGGAGTGGAACAGGGAGAGAAGATGCTAGTTGTCGTACGAGGTACCCTCCACCTCGCACCGTGTGGTGGATTGCGGAGTATGTATGTAGATGTAGATCTATTCGGACCTTCCTGAATTTTTATTAGAAGTGCAATTCTCTCCTAGCTACAAGTGTCGGTGCGAAGTTCTGCCTCCAAATTTACATCACACGCACTGAATAAAGCGTTAGTGCCTCCTTAAGGATTATTCCAGGAAAATATGGGCATCCATCCGCAGTAGTTCTTGCAAACGATATGCCTTAGTACAAAACTCCTTTATCAATGACTTTTACGATGAGCACTTGACGAATTTGCTGAGGAGTTGGAAAATCTGAGACGTATCTCTGGATCGAGACGAACTCCATCGCCATTAACTACACTACTGGTCATTAAAATTGCTACACCAAGCAGAAATCCAGGCGATAAACGGGTATTCTTTGGACAAATATATTATACTAGAACTGACATGTGATTAAATTTTCACGCAATCTGGGTGCATAGATCCTGAGAAATCAGTACCCACAACAACCACCTCTGGCCGTAATAACGGCCTTGATACGCCTGGGCATTGAGTCAAACAGAGCTTGGATGGCGTGTACAGGTATAGCTGCCCATGCATCTTCAACACGATACCACAGTTCATTAACAGTAGTGACTGGCGTATTGTGACGAGCCAATTGCTCGGCCACCATTGACCAGACGTTTTCAATTGGTGAGAGATCTGGAGAATGTGCTGGCCAGGGCAGCAGTCGAACATTTTCTGTATTCAGAAAGGCCCGTACAGGACCTGCAACAAGCGGTTGTGCATTATCCTGCTGAAATGTAGGGTTTCGCAGAGATCGATTCCTGGGTAGAGCTACGGGTCGTAACACATCTGAAATGTAACGTCTAATCTTCAAAGTGCCGTCAATGCGAACAAGAGGTGACCGAGACGTGTAACCAATGGCACCCCATACCATCACGCCAGGTGATACGCCAGTATGGCGATGACGAATACACGCTTCCAATGTGCGTTCACCACGATGACGCCTAACAAGGATGCGACCATCATGATGCTGTAAACAGAACCTGGATTCATCCGAAAAAGTGACGTTTTGCCATTCGTGCACCCAGTTCATCGTTGAGTACACTATCGCCGGCGCTCCTGTCTGTGATGCAGCGTCAAGGGTAACCGCAGCCATAGTCTCCGAGCTGATAGTCAATGCTGCTGCAAACGCGTCGAACTGTTCGTGCAGATGGTTGTTGTCTTGCAAACATTCTCATCTGTTGACTCAGGGATCGAGACGTGGCTGCGCGATCCGTTACAGCAATGCGCATAAGATGACTGTCATCTCGACTTCTAGTGATACGAGGTCGTTGGGATCCAGCACGGCGTTCCGTATTACCCTCCTGAACCCACCGATTCCATATTCCGCTAACAGTCACTGGATGTCGACCAACGGGAGCAGCAATATCGCGATACGATAAACCGCAATCGCTATAGGCTACAATCCGACCTTTATCAAAGTCGGAAACGTGATGGTACGCATTTCTCCTCTTTGCACGAGGCATCAGAACAACGTTTCACCAGGCAACGCTAATCAACTGCTGTTTGTGTATGAGAAATCGGTTGGAAACTTTCCTCATGTCAGCACGTTGTAGGTGTCGCCACCGGCGCCAACCTTGTGTGAATGCTCTGAAAAGCTAATCATTTGCATATCACAGCATCTTCTTCCTGTTGGTTAAATTTCGCGTCTGTAACACGTCATCTTCGTGGTGTAGCCATTTTAATGGCCAGTAGTGTAGATGCCCCAAGAATTTTATTTCTTGGGCAAAGAAGAGATGCTTTTTTCGGATTTATGGAGAGCCTGTAGTCCAAAAAACTTTAACATGGTTATTACGTGGCTTAGATGTCCTTTAAATTCCTTTGAAAACTTGGCCATGTCATCCAAATAGCAAAGACAGTTCGTCCATCTACACTATCGCAGCAGATTGTCCATTATATGTTCAAAGGTGACTGAAGAGTTACAGAATCCAAATATCAAACTTCTGAACAGGTAGAGGCCAGTAGGAATATTCCGGTCAGCCCCGTCAAACAATTGTTGTCTATGTGTCTAGGGTGTCATGAGTGTTCGACAAAAGGTAAACGTCTTTTTTTCTCGCATTTGTTCGGTCATTGGGAGCCTATGCATGATAAAAAATCTCATCCGAGAATGAAATTATGGCGACATTCGGTTAAAATGCCAAATTCGAAGGGCTGCATTCAGTTAGTGAGTTATTCTTGCAGTTCATTCTCATGCCTTGGATAATTTTTTACATATCACGGAACACGGAATATAACGTTTTTTAGCTTGTGACAAAAAGCATTCGACATTACAGAAAAAGAAGTCCTAGATTCGACTAGCACCCAGACAAGTCGGACATTGATGGTGACATCAGTTAGATTTCCTAACATACTGGTGAATGTAATCGATGGAAGATTGTCATTTACGGCAGCCTCACCTCCAAAAATTATCGGTTAACTTAGTGTCTCTGAATTCGGTGGCTTGGTCAGCGGCTGGTATAGTTCTAAGGTGACGAGGGGCACTCTGTACGCCGTAAGGACTGACTACGGGATATTGGGAGTGACCTCCTCCGCAATACAGAGTTGGCATCGGCCCACATGTCGACTATAATCGTCTCCAGCTAACTGGCATGAACGAAAGTGTTGTGAATGTTGACGTCTGGCGGCATAGTAGTCGCCAAAAACTCGCCTTCTTTCTCTGCCGTCGCGTAACAACATGTCCGAGGCGTCACAAAAGGAAAACACCAGTACATTGTTCTGCGTCATCCAAGTATCTGTTAGTCTTCAAGGCATTCGCTTCACAAAGGAGTTGGCTGCACCTACGTTGGTCAGATGCTGGGTTCCAGAATGAGATTTTCACTGTGCAGCGGAGTGTGCGCTGATATGAAACTTCCTGGCAGATTAAAACCGCGTGCCGGACCGAGACTCGAACTCTGGACCTTCGCCTTTCGCGGCCAAGTGCTCTACCAACTGAGCTACCCAAGCACGGCTCACGTCGCGTCCTCACAGCTTTACTTCTGCCACTACCTCGTCTCCTACCTTCCAAACTTTTCAGAAGCTGGTAGAGCACTTGCCCGCGAAAGGCACAGGTCCGGCACGCGGTTTTAACCTGCCAGGAAGTTTCAGATGCTGGGTTGTTATTTGATAGCCACAAAATAGAGTTAGCCGAATCCATTCTTCCTGGCGTATTCAAATAGTGGTGGCGATAGCTGCTGAAGCTCGATACACGCGTATTTCAACATCCTCTATTGCCTCCTGACGCATGGGATCGACAGTCATAGTTGATGTTTGTTGCTGAATCGGTCCGAGGTATCCATTCCCTACTGATAAGTGCCGGACGAAATTTTAGTACAGGAACTTTTATACTGTTAGGCAACAAGGAATTGCTCTGTTACGTCCGAGTACATGAATTTTTGTACACTAGATATACACCGGGTGAGGGAGCTCAGACAGGCAACCTCAGTTATATTCAGAATGAACAAATACATCGAGGCGTGGTTTTTACCAAGTTAAAGAAGACAACATGGCAAATTTCCTGACGTTCGAAAGTCAACTATGTGACCAAAAGTATCCGGGCGCCCACCAACGACAATGCTGGAATTGAATATGGTGTTGGCCCACCCTTAGCCTTGATGACAGCTTCTACTCTCGCGGGCATCCGTTGAATCAGGTGCTGGAAGATTTCTTGGAGAATGGCAGCCCATTCTTCACGGAGTGCTGCACTGAGGAGAGGTATCAATGTCAGTCGGTGAGGCCTGGCACGAAGTGGGCGTTCCCAAACATCCAAAAGATGATCTATAGGATTCAGGTCAGGACTCTGTGACGGCCAGTCCATTACAAGATGTTATTGCCGTGTAACCACTCCGCTACAGGCAGTGCATTATGAACAGGTGCTCTACCGTGTTCAACGATACAATCGGCGTCCTCGAAATGCTCTTCAACAGCGGGAAACAAGAAGGTGCTTGAAACATCATTGTAGGCCTGTGTTGTGATAGTGCCACGAAAAACAACAAGGGTTGCAAGCCCCCTCCATGAAAAGCACGACCACACCATAACACCACCATATCCGAATTTTACTGTTGGCACTATAGACGCTGGCAGATGATGTTCATCGGGCATTCGCCATACCCACACCCTGCCATCGGATCGCCGCACTGTGTACCGTGATTCGTCACTCCACAAACGTTTTTCCACTGTTCAATCGTCCAATTTTTACGCTCCTTATACTAAGCGAGGTGTCGTTTCGCATTTACCGGCGTGTTGTGTAGCTTATAAGCAGACGCTCGAAAACGAAATCCAAGTTTTCTCACCTCCCGCCTAACTGTCATAGTACACTCCTGGAAATTGAAATAAGAACACCGTGAATTCATTGTCCCAGGAAGGGGAAACTTTATTGACACATTCCTGGGGTCAGATACATCACATGATCACACTGACAGAACCACAGGCACATAGACACAGGCAACAGAGCATGCACAATGTCGGCACTAGTACAGTGTATATCCACCTTTCGCAGCAATGCAGGCTGCTATTCTCCCATGGAGACGATCGTAGAGATGCTGGATGTAGTCCTGTGGAACGGCTTGCCATGCCATTTCCACCTGGCGCCTCAGTTGGATCAGCGTTCGTGCTGGACGTGCAGACCGCGTGAGACGACGATTCATCCAGTCCCAAACATGCTCAATGGGGGACAGATCCGGAGATCTTGCTGGCCAGGGTAGTTGACTTACACCTTCTAGAGCACGTTGGGTGACACGGGATACATGCGGACGTGCATTGTCCTGTTGGAACACCAAGTTCCCTTGCCGGTCTAGGAATGGTAGAACGATGGGTTCGATGACGGTTTGGATGTACCGTGCACTATTCAGTGTCCCCTCGACGATCACCAGTGGTGTACGGCCAGTGTAGGAGATCGCTCCCCACACCATGATGCCGGGTGTTGGCCCTGTGTGCCTCGGTCGTATGCAGTCCTGATTGTGGCGCTCACCTGCACGGCGCCAAACACGCATACGACCATCATTGGCACCAAGGCAGAAGCGACTCTCATCGCTGAAGACGACACGTCTCCATTCGTCCCTCCATTCACGCCTGTCGCGACACCACTGGAGGCGGGCTGCACGATGTTGGGGCGTGAGCGGAAGACGGCCTAACGGTGTGCGGGACCGTAGCCCAGCTTCATGGAGACGGTTGCGAATGGTCCTCGCCGATACCCCAGGAGCAACAGTGTCCCTAATTTGCTGAGAAGTGGCGGTGCGGTCCCCTACGGCACTGCGTAGGATCCTACGGTCTTGGCGTGCATCCGTGCGTCGCTGCAGTCCGGTCCCAGGTCGACGGGCACGTGCACCTTCTGCCGACCACTGGCGACAACATCGATGTACTGTGGAGACCTCACGCCCCACGTGTTGAGCAATTCGGCGGTACGTCCACCCAGCCTCCCGCATGCTCACTATACGCCCTCGCTCAAAGTCCGTCAACTGCACATACGGTTCACGTCCACGCTGTCGCGGCATGCTACCAGTGTTAAAGACTGCGATGGAGCTCCGTATGTCACGACAAACTGGCTGACACTGACGGCGGTGGTGCACAAATGCTGCGCAGCTAGCGCCATTCGACGGCCAACACCGCAGTTCCTGGTGTGTCCGCTGTGCCGTGCGTGTGATCATTGCTTGTACAGCCCTCTCGCAGTGTCCAGAGCAAGTATGGTGGGTCTGACAAACCGGTGTCAATGTGTTCTTTTTTCCATTTCCAGGAGTGTACTAGCAGTGGATCCTGATGCAGTTTGTAATTCCTGTGTGATGGTCTGGATAGACGTCTGCCTATTACAAATTACGACCCTCTTCAACTGTCGGCGGTCTCTGTCAGTCAACAGAGGAGGTCGGCCTGTATGCTTTTGTGCTGTACGTGTCCCTTCACTTTTCCAATTCACTATCACATCGGAAACAGTGGACCTAGGGATGTTTAGGAGTGTGGAAATCTGGCGTACAGACTTATGATACAAGTGACACACAATCACCTGACCACGTTCTAAGTGCGTGAGTTCCGCGGAGCGCCCCGTACTGGTCTCTCACGCTGTCTAGTGACTACTGAGGTCGCTGACATGGAGTACCTGGCAGCAGGTGGCCGCACAATGCACCTAATATGGAAAACGTAGGTTTTTGGGGGTGTCCGCATACTTTTGATCACATAGTGTAATTTTTATCGTTTATAGTCGCCGAATGATAACACCGACTTTGTTTTCTTTTTCTAATGGAAAATACACATTTTCAGTGGCATTTGAAGGAAGCTTCTAAGAAAACTTCAGTGACATAACATCTATGAGACTTCATGAAACAATATCAGCGGCGTCGCAAACTACTGTCCCGCTGTCTATTATACCAAATGTTAGCAAACACTTAATTACCTGTGCGCTTTAAGTTCATCAGTCCGTGTTCTGCTGTTGTAGCAATGAGATAATTTCCTCGTAAAGCTGTTGAGACATTCCCAATGTACACGACAGTTGCAAAAGTCAATATCTTTTATGACAAATGTCACCAAACTATTAAGAGTAGCGGAGCGGTTGTGTGCTGAAGGGCATCCAGATCATACCAAGCACTCACGATCTATCTTTGCAAACATTATTTAAAAAAATTAAATACTGGAAGTGTGGAGAACAAAATAAGCCAAAGAAATATAAGAGAAGCTGATGCAGGAAATGACACTAACATCTCAGCAGCAGCAACGCACAATGCAAATGTAACTAAAAGGCATCTTGGGAGTACGCGAGGAGACAACGACACGAATGTTTAGTGAACATTGCATTCCATCGCATGTCATCCTCTTCACATTTCGCTGCAGCTACAGCTTCGTGGCAACGACCTCCAAAATTGGTTACAGTTCTCCGAACGTTATCTGCGAGAAGTACGAAGTGAGGCGGCATATCATGCAATATTCGTTTAAGGAAGAATCATTGTTTACAAAACACGAGTAACTCAATCTTTGCAATGATGGTAGCAGCAGGAATCGCTATAAACGATAATTAAAATGCCTAATACCTATTTAAATTAAATAAACAGTCCCATTAAAGTGTAATTAGTGCTGGACAAGACTACTAAAAATTTTATTCAGACTGTTAATTTAATTTAAATTGTTATGCAGGCATTGTGTTCGAGTTTAGCGATAATGTTTTTCCCTGGTTTTCTCCAGTTATATTTATTTATAGTTCAACGTTTTCACATTTTAATTGCATTACCATCGCACTGTCAGAGATGACAATTATCATGTTTTTCTTAGATGAGTAACATATTTTCCAACGTTGTTTACAAACATTTTAACTTCTTTGACGATGATAGTTAAATTCTGATGATAGTCTTGTAATCGAAAACGGGTTAATTGAATAAATTCATCACATGCAATACTGTGCTCTTCATTTATTATTATGACATTATATCAAGAAGCGGTGAAAGAATCAATTATCATTACTATTCTTAAGCCAAATTTTAGCCAAAACTGAATATTTTAGCTGGTGTGTTATTTGGTTTATGCAGTTCCAGTTTTCATCAATACGCACACGTCAGAACTTACATAGAGCTTCCGACTCTGTTTACTATTTATTTCTGGGGTACTAGATTACTAGGGGATGGGAGATTTTCGACCTAACAAAATTGGATAAGCAATAGGTTTGTTTGTTGTTTTTTTTTTCAAAAATAAAATCTAACTAATTTGTGCTAAACCATTTACTAACTGTCACAACAACAGCTTTTACTGTCCGGTGGTTTAAAAAGACAGAACAGATTTCAATTGTTTACTACAGACCAACTATAAAAGATGGAAACATATTGTGCACGTCAGAGAGGAAGGTTCGAAGTTTTGACGCAGCTGCACTGTTGTTTTTTGTAACAACACAGCAACTACATTACAAAAGGAATCATTTTGTGTGTTGGAATTTGCGAGAAATCGACCCATTTTTCAAATGCAACGTGTATCCCGCCATCCATTCAGTAAGAAGCAGAGTGTGCGCAAGTAGGTTTATCAAAGGGATAGTAAATTCTTGGAAGTTGGTTGCATATGCAAAGGGGAGAGTACTGGTCGGCCTCGCATCTCTTGACGAAAATATCGAGCGCATCTCCGATGCATTCAAACGGAACCCTCCGAAGTCCACCTCTTCAAATAACGGTGTGGCGAAGCGTCACAAGTTGCAGTTACTGCAACAATTGCGTCCCAGCGGTCATAACAGAAGGTACGAATTTTGCATTTCATTTCTCCAGTATATGACAGAGGAAACTTTACACACGAGTCGACTTTTCATCTATTACAAAATCCTGGCGTCGCCGTCGAACATGACAGAGATCACCGAAATAGAATGTATTTCGCGCCGCGACTTCATAGATCTTTCTTTTTTGCGGATGGAACTGTGACAGTAATGTCATACCTGGGCATGCTGCAAAACTGGTTGTTTCCTCAACATCACGAAGGTTCCAGTGATTTCATTTCTATGCATGGCGGAGCCCCACCTCAGCTTCACCTTGAAGTGCGGCGTTATCGTAACGACACTATCCAACAACGTTGGATTGGAAGAGGTGGATGACAAGATCTTGTTCATTGCTTTTGGCCTCCTAGGTCACCACACCTCACACCTGTGGGGATACATAAAACACAAGCGTTGTCCCATCTTTTCCAGCTACTCTTCAGAAGCTGAGAAGTCGAGTTTCTTAAGCTCTCGATTCAATAAAGAGGGAGCTGCTGATTCGCTTATGGAATCAAATGGTCTACCACATGGATACTACAATACATGGTATGCGTCATGTGCAGATGGGTTGTGAGTTGTGACGTCACTGTGATTCACCACACAACATTGCACTGAAGCTTATAGGCACACGGCACACATATGTTTAACTCATACAAAGGTAAGAATTTAATCGATATTTTCCATGTTTTAGTGTATTATTATCGTTGTTATTATCCTTGTTATCGAGCTTTATAATATTATTTTACATTGTTTAACTGCAATTATATGTTCGCTTTTTCTGTACTGGAAATTTATCTTACAACATTTATCATTTTTTTTCAGGTTCTTGTCGATTTTCACGCTCAGTTCGTTTACCGCCTTTGCATTTTTTCCCTTGTTGATAGTTTTCATTCTGATGTATGTACGTGCGCTTATAAAAAACGGTACAACGAATTCGTCCATTCCTGGATACAGCTCATTTATTATGTGCCTTAAATCTTTCATGAACTTTTGCATGACGATCAATCAACTTTCCCTCGAAATGTTGAAATTATCTTTCCATTTTCAAAACGAATTTCATAAAACTTTCAGTTCGTTTCGTTAAAGATGTTCTTGAAATTGTTTGAAGCCAGATCTTTTCAGGACATTTACGTGATCAGTTATCTTACTATACAAATGTGCTAATCACAGTCACCTGTTACAGTTCACTTTTCAAATCTTTTTGATGATCCAAATCAGCAACATGTATTGAGCAGACAAGGGCACTTCAAACTAAAAACGAATCTGCATCTTTACAAGCATTTATTCATTTTCATTTCGTCTCATTGTCTTTTATGAAATATACAAAACTTAACTCTTAACTTAATTACTTCGCTGTTGTGGTTGGTCCAACAGGAGACCACACAGCAAACCATTATTTTTCACTTAAAATCTTACTCTTAAACATTACTCAGTGCACTTATAATTACAGCATAACACTGTACTCAATCGTCAATCACTAATAAAAACCCACACTGCCGCAAACAACATCGTTTTCACTCATAAAGGTGATTACAACGCAATACGTTATAGCAATTGTTGGGTTCATTCTGACGTCAGCGGCGCGCCTCGCTACCGCGCATACACTTCGTGATCCCTACCGTATATTCTGATACAGTCCATGCAGGACATGGTGGCCGGTGCGCATTGACCAATTTTCGTCCAGTGCGATAGGTGAGTTTATTAATTTGTTCAGAAGGGAAGACCGATAGTGTTTGCTGGCCGGCCGATAAGGCCGTGCGGTTCCAGGCGGTTCAGTCTGGAACCGCGTGACCGCTACGGTCGTAGGTTCGAATCCTGCCTCGGGCATGGATGTGTGTGATGTCCTTAGGTTAGTTAGGTTTGTGGTGTCACCGCCAGACACCACACTTGCTAGGTGGTAGCCTTTAAATCGGCCGCGGTCCGTTAGTATACGTCGGACCCACGTGTCGCCACTATCATTGATTGCAGACCGAGCGCCGCCACACGGCAGGTCTAGAGAGACTTCCTAGCACTCGCCCCAGTTGTACAACCGACTTTGCTAGCGATGGTTCACTGACAAAATACGCTCTCATTTGCAGAGACGATAATTAGCATAGCCTTCAGCTACGTCATTTGCTACGACCTAGCAAGGCGCCATTACCAGTTACTATTGATACTGTAAAACATGTACCGTCAAGAGCGACGCTCATCATTAATGGATTAAAGTTAAGTATTCCACCAGCTACGTCCGTTTTTCTAAATTCTAAATTCCTTGACCTGTTCCAGACCTCACGCCAGCCTGCGTGAGCTAAAACGCGTACCATGTGATAGTCAAATTATTTCCCCGACGCGAAGCAGCAACTCTGTCCTACGTAGAAATTTTGTCTGCATTAGATGTATATTTCAAAGAATGTGTCAATGCAGTTGCCAAACGGTATACCTTCTTTCGTACAAAACGTACGGCAGGTCAGACTAATCGGGAGTGGGTTGCAACCTTGCAAGACCTTACTAGGGATTGAGCTTTTGAGTGTCAATGTGGACTCCCTTATTCAGATACTATGGTGTGTGATGCCATTGCACAGAACGTTTCTGATGTTCGCATACGGGAACAGATTTTGAAACTAGTCAATCCCTCCCTTCAACAAGTGATGGACATATTGGATCGGCAGGACACACTTGACTTTGCTCAGGAATCGTTTGAAACTTCGCCAGCCGTGTGTCAGGTTAACCGGCCCGCCGAGTGAGCTGCACGGAGCAGTAAACAGCCCTTGCGCCCGGCCGCGCCGCTGCCGCCAGGCTCTCAGCCACGTGTGCCGCGCCGGCAAGCAAATGCAGTGCTAACATCATGCCCGCGGTGTGCTACTAGACATTCGCGTGAGAATTGCCCGTCACGCCAGGCTATTTGCTTTTTCTGTAATAAAAAAGGATATGTTCAGAGTGTTTGCCAGAAAAAGCTCCGATCGGAAGCTCAAAACCATTCCAGGCCCTTTGCTTCGTGCCGGAATCATAATCGAACCAAGGATACTAAGGCTCGCGACACTTCGCCCATGGAAATTCGTATACTTCATGCCCAATGCCACTCTCTCTAACAGTGACTGTGTTCGTCCCACACATAGTGTGCGTCGACATCTCAGGAACTCCCGTCAAGTCGCAAGTGATTCTGTACCAGTGTCAGTTCACGTTGCACGACACAGTCGCTCTTGTCGTCAGCAGGACAATAAACTTTTTGTAGACTTGGACATTAACGGCAAGTTGATACCATTCCAGCTCGATACCGGGGCTGCAGTTTCACTGATCAATCAAGACACTTACAAACTACTGGGCAAACCTCTGTTGCATACCGCAGCTGTTAAGTTAACTACCTATTAAGGTCACAAGATCCCTGTGTTAGGACAGTGCAGCCTTCTTGCAACATACAAGGGACAAACAAAACTTGTGTCATTTTACGTCCTTCGTTCTTCTTCTGCAGTGAACTTGTTTGGTTTCGATTTATTTCAGTTGTTTAACTTGTCTATAGTAAATCAGGTCCTATCAGTGAACCAGACTGTGCCTTCAGACTGTGTTTCTCGTCTATGTGAAGAATTTGCAGACGTTTTTGCACCGGCCCTTGGTTGTGCTAAGAACTATAAAGCACATTCGGAACTGAAAGTAAACGCGCAACCGAAACTTTTCAGAGCGCACAATGTTCCCCACGCATTGCGTGATGAGGTCGCAATAACAATACACGATTTGGAATCACAAGGTGTAATTAAATGTGTGCAGGCTTCTCTCTGGGCATCACCCTTAGTAATTTTGCCAAAACCTTCGGGAAAATTGAGACTTTGTGTGGACTTCAAGGCAACAGTGAATCCACAACTAGTGACTGCAACTTTTCCTTTACCCCGCCCGGAAGATCTTTTTGACAAACTGTGCCCAGGTAAATATTTTTCGAAATTGGACCTAGCAGATGCGTATTTGCAAATACCAGTGGACGAAGAATCTCAGCGTGTTTTGGTGGTTAACACACATCTTGGTTTGTATCGATTCAAACGACTGCCATTCGGGTGTGCATCCGCCCCTGCATTGTTTCAGCAATATCTACAAACTGTTTGTGCGTCGGTCCCTACTGCAGCAAATTATCTGGACGATATTGTGATCTCCGGAAAGACGGAAGAAGAACATTTAGCCAATCTCAGAACACTGTTTCAGGCCTTGCGACAAAATGGTCTTCGCTTGCGGAAGGACAAATGTGTGTTTTTTGCTCGTGACTTACCCTATCGGCGACATGTACTCAATGCCCAAGGCATACATCCCAGTCCAGAGCACCTCCGTGCCATACAAGACTTCCCTTCGCCGCAGAATTTGAAGCAGCTACAGAGCGTGCTGGGAAAAATCAACTATTATCATAAATATATCCCACACGCCTCTTCCATTTCAGCTCCGCTTCATCGCTTACGCCGTAAAGGTGTTCCGTTCTTCTGGACGACGGAATGCGAACGCGCCTTTCGCCAGTTGAAATCGGCGTTGCTTTCCAATACTTGCCTTACGCCATTCGATCCCCGGAAGCCCCTTTTGTTGATGGTGGATGCATCGGATTTCGGGATCGGTGCTGTGCTTGCGCACAAAGAAGGATCGCACGATCGCCCTATTGCCTTTGCGTCAAAATTGCTCTCGTCTGCGCAAAGACATTATTCACAGATCGAGAAAGAAGCATTGGCTCTCGTATTTGGTGTTACAAAGTTTCATGATTTCTTGTATGGTCGTCACTTTACCATCATCACAGACCACAAACCTTTGACATCGCTTTTTCATCCGATCAAGCCTGTACCTCCACGTACAGCGCAGAAATTCATTCGCTGGTCTATTTTCCTCTCGCAGTACCGCTATGATATCTTGTATCGGTCCACTGCTAAGCACGGAAACGCCGATGCGTTGTCCCGTTTGCCTGTTGCTGAGGATAGAGCATTCGATTCCTCCGAACTTGCTTGCATGTTCATTGATTCGGAAACCGATGACGTGGTCGAATCGTTTCCGGTTGATATTCGTCGTGTAGCTACAGCCGCAGCTGCCGACCCTGTCCTTGCAACCGTTCTGCGTTTTGTTGCTACGCAATGGTCCTTGTCAAAGTCACGGATCGGGGATCCGTTGGTTCGCCGATTTTTTGCTCACAAGGAGAGACTTTTTGTACGACGTGGTGTTTTGCTGTTGCGTTCAGATAATGATCAGTCCAGGGTCGTGGTACCACGTTCGTTACAGTCCTCTGTCTTACGGCTTCTCCACCAAGGACATTGGAGTATAGTGAGAACGAAACAACTTGCTCGTCAGCACTGTACATGGTTCGGAATCGATGCCACGATTACGAATATGTGCTCTTCTTGCATGGTGTGTGCCGAACGACAATCAGCACCACCGCGGAAATTCTTTGCATGGCCAAAAGCCACTTCCCCTTGGCAAAGATTACACATCGATTTTGCTGGTCCATTCTGGAATGCTCGATGGTTGGTTGTGGTAGATTCATTCAGTAATTTTCCTTTTGTTGTCAGGATGTCTTCCACGACGCCATCTGCCACCATCCAAGTGTTATCTGCTACCTTTTACATTGAAGGTCTTCCACAGACTATTGTTTCCGACCATGGCCCACAATTCATGTCCACAGAATTTCAGTCATTCTGCTAGGCCAATGGTATTCAACATCTCACGTCCGCGCCGTTTTCGCCACAGTGAAACGGTGCCGCTGACCGATTGGTCAGGACTTTCAAGTCACAGATGTTGAAGTTGAAAGAGTCGCATTCTCGGGAGGACGCGTTATTGCTCTTTTTGTCCTCGTATCGCTCTCAGCCCCGAGATGGTCGCTCGCCGGCTGAGTTGCTTCACGGTCGCCCTCATCGAACCTCGATGTCTTTGCTACATCCGCCGCATCAGGTTCCTGTGCAGCGGCAGACACCTGCTTTTGCCCCAGGCGACGTTGTCTACTACCGCCACTATCGAGGTTCACGGCGTTGGCTCGACGGGAGCATTCTTCGCTGCCTCGGCCGCGCTATGTATCTGGTTTTGGAGGCCTCTGGTGAGATGCGTCGACATCTCAATCAGCTGCGCCTCTGTCGTCGCAAGGGATCTGCCGCTCCCCGTCTGCTTTCAGCGACGGTGCCGTCCGGTCAGCGCCCTGGGGACCCATCTACTGGTT
The DNA here is from genome assembly GCF_023864345.2 of Schistocerca serialis cubense. Taxonomy (NCBI): domain Eukaryota; kingdom Metazoa; phylum Arthropoda; class Insecta; order Orthoptera; family Acrididae; genus Schistocerca; species Schistocerca serialis. The sequence goes on along the minus strand of NC_064641.1, from coordinate 326,425,910 downwards.
CGCCTCAGCCTCAGGTGTTACCGACGCTGCCTTCCATTTTGCCCCATGGCGACGCGCCGCCGCCGCCGCCTGTTCTCCCGCCGGCGACGCCCGCAGTGGACGCGTCGCTGCAACCGCCGGGCGCCTCCCTGGGTCACGCGCCACCGATCGCTTCCCGTGACCAGTTGTCCTCCGCCATGGAACTCTTGCCCGCTCCGGACCATATGTCGTCCTCGCCCGTCGGGTGCCCCGGCCCGGTGGAGGTCGACCCTTCGGCCCCTCCTGTCTCTCTGCGGGCGCATACACCGCATGTTGGCGTGCACCCTGGAGCAGGTTTTCAGGCGTTTCCTAGCTACCCGCGGTCCGAATGGCAGGGTGCGGGTGGCACAGCCTCGCCTGTTGTTAGGCTCCCCACCTCATCGCATACGTCAACATGGGGTCCTCCCCACGGCGGGCGGAAACCTTATGTCACAACCGTCCGCCGATTTGCAGGGGAGGAATGTGGTGTCACCGCCAGACACCACACTTGCTAGGTGGTAGCCTTTAAATCGGCCGCGGTCCGTTAGTATATGTCGGACCCACGTGTCGCCACTATCATTGATTGCAGACCGAGCGCCGCCACACGGCAGGTCTAGAGAGACTTCCTAGCACTCGCCCCAGTTGTACAACCGACTTTGGTAGCGATGGTTCACTGACAAAATACGCTCTCATTTGCCGAGACGATAATTAGCATAGCCTTCAGCTACGTCATTTGCTACGACTTAGCAAGGCGCCATTACCAGTTACTATTGATACTGTAAAACATGTACCGTCAAGAGCGACGCTCATCATTAATGGATTAAAGTTAAGTATTCCACCAGCTACGTCCGTTTTTCTAAATTCTAAATTCCTTGACCTGTTCCAGACCTCACGCCAGCCTGCGTGAGCTAAAACGCGTGCCTTTCGGCTTCCCCTAGTAAACCGGTGTTGGCTCTCCTGCCAACCCACAACAAGGTTTAAGTAATTCTAAGTTCTAGGGGACTGATGACCTCAGATGTTAAGTCCCATAGTGCTCAGAGTCATTTGAACCATTTGATAGTGTTTGCTACCTTCTGACTGGTCGGCGATAACAGGACCGAGACGCACATTATGCAATCTTTCTCAAACAATTTTACGGAAGCTATTTGGCAAAAACATTTAAGTTTTTCATTACTTATCTTTATAAGTCAGGTTCATGATGATGTGCCCTTCATTTCGTTAATAGTCATGGTATTGTGATATTTACATGTAAGTAGGACACTGCGCGAAATTTAAAGAGTTTGGTATGAAGATTAGGAGTTACTATAACTTTGCGATTGGTGCATGTTGTTGCACATGGAATTTAGCTAATATATGAATTTTTCCTAAGACTTGGAGATATGTGTCCGTTACCAATCTCGAGAAAACTGATTTGATGTAGGAGACTCATTTGCTATCATGCCGCGCCAGCAATAAGGCCATAATGAAATATTTACAACATTGCTAATATTTCATATGCCATTTGCGGTATGGTGAGAAGAAGTATGGATGACAATGTCATTCTCATTAAAGTAACTGCCTTATACTCACGTCTATATTCAAGTGACGTGCGTATTGCGTCATTAGTGGACTGTTTTGTAACTGTCACTGCTTTAGTAAGATCGTAAATGATGTCAAGATGTTGAAAATAAAATATTAATTATGAGGTGACAGCAGTGTGACAGTTCCGCTCTTACGACGCCATATGTTTACAAAGCTGTGCAGGTGAACAGCGATATTATTTTATTAAGTAAAACTTGTTACGATTATCTTTGGTTGTTGCATACGTTACTTCCGATTTATCTATCTTCGCGTTCTAAAAGAGAGCGAATATAATGAGTCGAGCTTCTTTCTACACTCGAAAAATCAAAGTCACACGGCTTATACAATAAAAAAAGTACTACAGATTCTGCAAAGAATACCAAAAGGTTTTGCAATGAACATTCTTGAGGAATTAGAAATCTATATGTACACGAGAGGAAAAAACCATAAAAAGTATTAAACAAACATACAGAATACAGACACAAGTACTACCTTATAAACTTTATTGAACTTTTAGAACACGAAAATTGATAAATATGAAGTAAAATATGCAACAACCAAATATAATCGCAACAAATTTTAGTTAATAAACTAATATCGCTGTTCATCTGCACAACTTTGTAAATACATAGCATCGTAAGAATGGAACTATCAAACTCCTGTCACATCGTAATTACATTTTATTTTCAACATTTTGACATCATTTACGATCTTATTAAAGCATTGACAGTTACAAAACAGTCCAGTAATGACGCAAATGGTTAAAATGGCTCTGAGCGCTATGGGACTTAACTTCTGAGGTCATCAGTCCCCTAGAACTTAGAACTACTTAAACCTAACTAACCTAAGGACATCACAAACATCCATGCCCGAGGCAGGATTCGAACCTGCGACCGTAGCGGTTGCGTGGTTCCAGACTGTGGCGCCTAGAACTGCTCGCCACTCCGGCCGGCTCCAGTAATGTCGCAGTGCGGACGTCACATGAATCTAGACGTGAGTATAAGGCAGCTACTTTAATAAGAATGACATTGGCATCCACACCTGCTCTCACCAAAAACTGTAATTGCAGGTGCTTGAAATTGGCGGTAAAGCTGAAATAGTCTGTCGTATATAAATATTATTTATTGTAAGCCTATTTGGTGTATTTAATCTAATAATCAAGTCGTTTCCAATGTCGAAATCAGATTTTAGCAAATGATAGCACACAAAGTGTGCTATCACACAAAGCCCCCCAAAGAACCATGGACCTTGCCGTTGGTGGGGAGGCTTGTGTGCCTCAGCGATACAGATAGCCGTACCGTAGGTGCAACCACAACGGAGGGGTATCTGTTCAGAGGCCAGACAAACGTGTGGTTCCTGAAGAGGGGCAGCAGCCTTTTCAGTAGTTGCAGCGGCAATAGTCTGAATGATTGACTGTTCTGGCCTTGTAACACTAACCAAAACGGCCTTGCTGTGCTGGTACTGCGAACGGCTGAAAGCAAAGGGAAACTACAGCCGTAATTTTTCCCGAGGGAATGCAGCTTTACTATATGATTAAATGATGATGGCGTCCTCTTGGGCAAAATATTCCGGGCGGGGACTACTCAGGAGGACGTCGTTATCAGGAGAACGAAAACTGGCGTTCTACGGATCGGAGCGTGGAATGTCAGATCCCTTAATCGGGCAGGTAGGTTAGAAAATTTAAAAACGGAAATGGATAGGTTAAAGTTAGATTTAGTGGGAATTAGTGAAGTTCGGTGGCAGGAGGAACAAGACTTTTGGTCAGGTGAATACAGGGTTATAAACACAAAATCAAATAGGGGTAATGCAGGAGTAGGTTTAATAATGAATAAAAAAATAGGAGTTCGGGTAAGCTACTACAAACAGCATAGTGAACGCATTATTGTGGCCAAGATAGACACGAACCCCACACCTACTACAGTAGTACAAGTTTATATGCCAACTAGCTCTGCAGATGATGAAGAAATTGAAGACATGTGTGATGAAATAAAAGAAATTATTCAGATAGTGAAGGCAGACGAAAATTTAATAGTTATGGGTGACTAGAATTCGGTAGTAGGAAAAGGGAGAGGAGGAAACGTAGTAAGTGAATAATAATAATAATAATGGCGCGTGACGAGGGCCTCCCGTCGAGTAGACCACTCGCCTGGTGCAAGTCTTTCGATTTGACGCCACTTCGGCGACTTGCGCGTCGGTGGGTGTGGAATGATGATGATTAGGACAACACAACACCCAGTCTCTGAGAGGAGAAAATCTCCGACCCAGCCGGGAATCGAACCCGGGCCCGTAGGATTGACAGTCTGTCGCGCTGACCACTCAGCTACCGGGGGCAGACTATGGAATGGGGCTAAGAAATGAAAGAGGAAGCCGCCTGATAGCTATGATTAAGTTGTGCTCTGTGCAAAATTCTAACACTTGGTTCAAGAATTATAAAAGAAGGTTGTATACATGGAAGAAGCCTGGAGAAATTGACAGGTTTCAGATAGATTTTATAATGGTAAGACAGAGATTTAGGAACCAGGTTTTAAATTGTAAAACATTTCCAGGGAGAGATGTGGCACCTGACCACAATCTATTGGTTATGAACTGTAGATTAAAACTGCAAAAAAGTGGGAATTTAAGGAGATGGGACCTGGATAAACTGACTAAACCAGAGGTTGTACTGAGTTTCAGGGAGAGCATAAGGGAACAATTGACAGCAATGGGGGAAAGAAATACAGTAGAAGAAGAATGGGTAGCTTTGAGAGATGAAGTAGTGAAGGCAGCAGAGGATCAAGTAAGTAAAAAGACGAGGGCTAGTAGAAATCCTTGGGTAACAGAAGAAATATTGAATTTAATCGATGAAAGGAGAAAATATAAAAATGCAGTAAATGAAGCAGGCAAAAAGTAATACAAACGTCTCAAAAATGAGATCGACAGGAAGTGCAAAATGGCTAAGCAGGGATGGCTAGAGGACAAATGTAAGGATGTAGAGGCTTATCTCACTAGGGGTAAGATGGATACTGCCAACAGGAAAATTAAAGAGACCTTTGGAGAAAAGAGAACCACTTGCTTGCAGATATTTTATGAATTAAATGCAGTCTTGCAGTTAGATACTTAAATGAGACGTTATCTTCGTGACTTAACTCAAAGGAAGATGTGTTATAACCAAAGGCGAATGAGTTTACCATCACAATGGCCACCAAGGCGCCTTCATATTGCCCCCTGTTCACAGATGGAAACTCAGTTCTAAGCAAAGAGGGGAAAGCAGAAAGATGGAAGTAGTATGTAGAGGGTCTATACAAGGGCGATGTACTTGAAGACAATATTATGGAAATGGAAGAGGATGTAGATGAAGGCGAAATGGGAGATAAGATACTGCGTGAAGAGTTTGACAGAGCACTGAAAGACCTGAGTAGAAACAAGGCCCCGGGAGTAGACAACATTCCATTAGAACTACTGACGGCCTTGAGAGAGCCAGTCCTGACAAAACTCTACCATCTAGTGAGCAAGATGTATGAGACAGGCGAAATACCCTCAGACTTGAAGAAGAATATAATAATTCCAATCCCAAAGAAAGCAGGTGCTGACAGATGTGAAAATTACCGAAGAAGAGAAATTTGTTAACATCGAGTACAGATTTAAGCGTCAGGAAGTCGTTTCTGAAAGTATTTGTATGGAGCGTAGCCATGTATGGAAGTGAAACGTGGACGATAACTAGTTTGGACAAGAAGAGAATAGAAGCTTTCGAGATTGGTGCTACAGAAGAATGCTGAAGATTAGATGGGTAGATCACATAACTAATGAGGAGGTATTGAATAGCATTGGGGAGGAGTTTGTGGCACAACTTGACTAGAAGAAGGGATCGATTGATAGGACATGTTCTGAGGCATCAAGGAATCACCAATTTAGTATTGGAGGGCAGCGTGGAGGGTAAAAATCGTAGAGAGGGACCAAGAGATGAATACACTAAACAGATTCAGAAGGATGTAGGTTGCGGTGGAGAGCTGCATCAAACCAGTCTCAGGACTGAAGACCACAACAACAACAACAGCACACAAAGAGGAAAGTATTTTTCCATATGGTTACTATGCAAACCTCAGTTATCTACTGTGTTAATCCACCAGCTACTGACTATTTTCGATGAAAGAATTTAATTTTTAGAGGCCATCGATATATGGTGAAACGAGAAATGTTATGGGTTTTGGAACAACCAAAATGAAGACATTACATATTCCATTTACGGTTTTTCGTAAGCTATTGATCTTACTTTTCCTCATCTCCTCATTTAACAATCATAGTAAACCACTGTTTCAAAATTCTCTGGCAGTTGTGTCTGCACGGTGTCAGATGACACCGTGTAAATTTCGCTGCGTTATGGCAAAAGAAGGAAATTTTAACGTGACAACAAGAGAAACGGGTAGGCCAGAGTAAGGGGTCCTCTGGCTCTTTCTAGGGGGTCCGCCGCCACCTTTCACCAAATCGTGTAAAATAGTGAGTAAAATTATTGAATAAAAATGTGAAAATCAAATTCATCACTATTTTTTTTCGTGTGAAAAACATGTGTACTTTTACTTCAGGTCGTATTCCCAAGCAGCCTTTACGGTTCCTAAGTGAGAACGCATACACAGTTTAGTGCCGGAGAACGCGGCTTCTCTGATCGACTGTTTCGCAACAATACGGCGGTCGTTTGTGCACCGGCTCATGGCGTCTATGCGCTGAAACCTTTTAAGCATGAGCGGAGCGAGCTTTGTCGACCAATCACAGCGCTCGCTGGCACGTATGCGGCCCCAGGCATCATTAATTGTTAAACTTGCTTTGTCAGTGCACTACCTATTTCATAAGTCGATTTTTGACCAGTTTATTACTTCTAACATGGATCGGTGGCTGAAGTCAGGAACATTGAAGAAGGGAAGTTTCCAGTTGAAATGAATGAGAAGGGAGGACGACTAAAGGAAGACCAATCACAAGAAGCTCCACTGCCGGATTTATTATGTGAAAACGCTGCAAGTACTCCATTGGTTGCAATATCCTGTGGAAGAGGAATAACCAAGAAGCGTAAGTACAACGAAAGCTATTTAGAAATGGGCTTTATGGAGAGAAAGGAGGGTAAAGCTCAGTGTGTAATTTGTGCGCTAGTCCTTCCGAACAGTTCAATGATTCCAGTTAAATTGCGCCGTCATTTTGAAGGTACTCACTCGGATTTCCAGGCTAAAGACATCGATTTTTTCAAAAGTAAGTGTGCTGAACTAGCTACTTCTCAGCATTGCATGAAAACTCATGCAAAAACAGTTAATGAAAATTCATTAAAAGCTTCCTTCTTGGTTAGTTATCGAGTGGCAAAAACAGGGCAAAGCTCATGCGGAAAATCTCAAAAAGCCTTGTGTTAATGATACTGTTTCTTGCATGCTAGACGAAAAGGCAGTAAAGCTTGTATCTTCGGTGCCATTATCAAACAATACTGTCAAGAGATGCACTGTTGACATGTCAAATGATGTAAAAGACACTCTTGTTTCTCTCATCCAATACAATTCATTTTCTCTGCAGATAGATGAATCCACTGATGTTGCAGGATTAGCGATTTTATTGGCTTTTGCCCGTTGTTAATATCCTGAAGTTTCATGGTCTAATCGCATAGATGTGTGCACAGATGGTGCTAAAGCTATGACGGGTCCTACAGTTGGAGAAATAACGCAAATAAAAGAAAACGCCAAGAACTGCAGCACTGGTCATTGTGCTCTCCACAGATACGCTTTAGCTACGAAACGAATGCCTGTTTCGCTCAAGAAAGTTTTAGACGAATTCATTCAAATCATTAACTACATAAAATCAAGGCCATTGAAGTCAAGACTTTTCACAATACTGTGTGAAGATATAGAAAGCCTTCATCGTTTCCTACTTCTCCATACAGAAGTGAGGTGGCTCTCACATGGGAATGCTCTCTTTGGGTTGTACGAAGTAAGATTGGAAGTCTTAGCTTTCCTTTTGGAGCATAACACCAAATTAGCAGACCTTATTAAAGACGAAAGTTGGCAGTGTATACTTGCCTATTTGTCAGCTGTTTTCTCCAAAATGAACTAACGCATATTTCACTCCAAGGGCAAAGTGAAACAAAGGTCACTGCTATCGACAAAGTTCGAGCATTCAAGAGGAAAATCAGATTTTGGGCAGAGAGTGTCGAGGAGGGGGAGGTGAGTGTTTTCCTCTTCTCATGGAGTTTTTGAAAAACAAAACACTGGCGCTTGGGAAGAATTTGTTTCATAAAATCCTTGAACATCTCCGAAGCTTGATGTCATTGTTGGAGCATTATTTCCCAACAGCTGAAGATGAGAAGCTGCAGAAATACGAATGGGTGGTCAACCCATCCACTGTTTCCAAAAAGCCGAACAGAAATTGGTTCAAATGGCTCTGAGCACTAAGGGACTTAACATCTGAGGTCATCAGTCCCATAGAATTTAGAACTACTTAAACCTAACTAACCTAAGGACATCACACACATCCATGCCCGAGGCAGGATTCGAACCTGCGACTGTAACGGTCGCGTGGTTCCAGACTGAAGCGCCTAGAACCGCTCGGCCAAAAACCGAACATTCTATCATCAAATGAATATGAGTTGTTGATAGAAATTGCCACAGACCCTACCTTGAAATCAAGTTTTGACATTGACGGTTACTCACACTTTTGGATCCGGTTGGATAACAAGAAATACTACCCCCTTGTTGAAAAGGCAAAACGTGTACTTCTTCCGTTTGCCACAACATACATATGCGAATCTGGATACTCGATCTATACTGCCCACAAAACTAAGTACCGAAGCTGTCTAGATGCGGAACCAGATATCTGTCTCCAGTTGTCAAGAATTGAACACAACTTTTCAAAATTGTGTCAGCCGAAGCACCCTCAACCATCACATTAGGATTCCATTATTATTCCTACAGACTCATCTATAGTGAAGAAGAAAGCATTTTTCTTCGTAGATGCTCAGTGAACGTACCTGAACTATAACTCTGTAGGAATTTTGTTTCTGTCTTCTATCATTTACAAAATAATTATTAATTGAATTCTGTTAGCATTGATTTTTTTGTCACGAAAATTAAAAGGATCTCTAAAGCTAATTTCTTATCTTTATAATATATTCCGCCCTCTCTGTGAAAAATATGGCCTGCCTAACTTCAATTACAATTACTTGTTATTACTCTGACACTATATTGTGGCAACTGGCTGCGAGCGTAAACAAATGAGGACTTTTCACGTGCCACCTTGTAAAAGGTAAACCTCCTCTGCCAGGATTGTTTCCTTTGAGAAAAAAAGTCTTACGTTCTGTGAAATGCTTTGTCTTCTTATATAGAAATAAGGGAGTCTGTTTGTTTGTTTTCCTAATTTGTTTACAGTCGAGGCTGACAGCCACGATATAGTGTCCAAATAGTAGTTGAAGTTGTCAGCTGTGGCTAAACTGTTGCCACGTCGCCTACCAGTTGCCAGCTACCAACTGACAGTACACTGTTGCAACGCCGCCGGCAGCTGCTGTGGACTGACAGCTGCCGTTCAGTAGATACGCAAAGACGTAAAAATAGTTAGACTTTCCAAGCTGTTTACATGGGCACGAAAACTGACTGTGGAACTGGAAAACGGCTTTATAAAAGCAGATTTCCAGAATCGATTTTGAAGTGTTTACCTGCCCACTCAAAAGCGGAACTGGGAAATCGGCTTACGAAATTCGGTTTTGGAAACGCATGTAACTGGGTGAATGTATTCCCACACATTGCACATCAGATGTCACAATAGTCCTTTAAAGGCAATTCCTTGGCCTCTTTTCTTTCGTTATGTGTTTGTATTCCGAATCACGGGTCTGGCTCTTTTCTTCACAGCCGCGCGGAATGGCCGCGCAGTCAAGGCGTCATGTCGTCGTGGATTGCGAGGCCGCTCCCGCCAGAGGATCGAGTCCTCCCTCGGGAATGTGTGTGTGTGTGTGTGTGTGTGTGTGTGTGTGTTTGTCTGTGTGTTGTCCCTAGCGGAAGTTAAACTTAGGTTAATAGTGTGTAAGACTAGGGACTGATGACCTCAACAGTTAAGTCCCATAGACTTTACATACATTTGAACAATTTTTTTCGGATTTCACGAAAAACCACACGCAACACACACACACACACATACACACACACACACACACACACACACACACACACACGACTGTTACTAAATATGCATGCTCCTTACACAACAGTAGCCAAACAGTGGAAGTGAACAGACCACAAGCGGCAGCTTGTCAACAGCGAACAGTTTGGACGTGACATTGATTGCTCTTGGAGGCAGCTCCAATGTGTGAAATGTCAATTACCAAGTAATTTTAATCAGGCTATAGTGTATTGAACAAAGGGAGTAAATCCACTAGTAATTGTCTGGATACAGTGGGAATTCAAATTGGATCGTTAATTTAAAGTTGTTTTCATTCATCACTAAACCAAAGGGGGGGGGGGGGGGGGGGAGGGGGGTCATTGGGAACATGGCACTTGCATTAAGTAGCTTTCAGTTCCCATGGGTTTCGCTCTGAAATTTAGAGTTGCTGTGCTCTTGACTGACTAGGGTTCCGCCATGGATTTTCGACTGAAGAAGGGGTCCGCCAGCTGAAAAGGTTGGGAAGCCCTGGTGTAGGCTATACTCAAAATTCGCCACTCATGACGCTTCTCTGAAAATTAGAAATGTTTAACAAGCAAGGCGAAAATAAATCGCCGGATTTTGTGAGGAATACTTTTTAGATACTAACCAAAGCAGAGATGACAAATCTTTTTGAATGGTCACCATGCAAGTGTGTCTGTGGAGGAGCTCCATCTAATATTTAGAAAAAAATGTGAGTGTCGGTTTCAGTTTTAAGGGCCCCCCAAATGAGTGAGAGACCGCAGCAATCCGTGGTATGGGCGACCGATCTCTTCGTATGTCGCACTTATGTGGGCAAATCGCAGCGATCGGTCGCTGATCGCTGGTAGCATGGAAATTGCAGGCAATCTGATGGAATGCACATGATTTGTGCTTGCAATATGACTGCCTGGCTGGTTACCAGTGGTGTGTGGCAATATGGGACCCACGTCTCTAGTTACCAAATCTGGTTGTTCAGTTTTGTTTCGCTTCACTTTGCCTGCATTGACGAAGAAATTTATGTTAGACTTTATCGTCATACAGGGACCACAAACTACGCTGAGAAGTGAAGTGGAAGCCGAATTGGCATTTCCTTTAAGAAAAATATGCCAACCGATTTTGCAGTGATAAATATTTTGTAATTATTTATAAAATATTTCTATGCATTATTAAAATTTTTAACATCCAAACAGAATGACGTACGTAGCTACCGTGATGTTCAGAGGACATTTTAATTTAAATGTTCAGGGTAACTCTACTACACAGTTAACTCAAGTAATTTCATATGATCTAACTCTCCTTTATACGATTTATAAGAAGAGTTAAAGAAATCAATAGTGCTGCAATTAACAACATCTCTACAGAAAGGTCGATAGATTTTATAAATAAGTTAAATTTTATAAGACCAACGAATAAAAAACGAATTGAGAATTAATAATCGTAAAACGAATTGTATTAGCACGCTGGAAATACGTACACAATACATCTGTTGCCAGCAAAAAATGTAATACGTTCTGTAAAGGGAACCACAGGAGGGGCGTCCGTCAGAAAGCGGGGAGGTAAAACACATTGAGGTAGTTGTAGAAACGATTGGTATTGTAGTTGTAAATTGTCGTAGCTGTGTTGGGAAAGAACCAGAGCTTCAAGCCCTGATAGAAAACACTGAAGCTCAAATAGTTATAGGCGCAGAGAGCTGGCTAAAGCCGGAAATAAGTTCAGCCGAAATTTTTTCAAACGATCTAACAGTGTTCAGAAAGGATAGATTAAATACAGTTGGTGGTGGAGTATTTATTGCTGTCAGAGGTAGTTTGCCTTGTAGCGAAATTGAAGTTGATAGTTCATGTGAAATAGTATGGGTAGAGGTTATACCAGACAATCGGACAAAACTATTAATTGGATCGTTTTACCAACCAACCCCCCCCCCCCCCCCCCCCGACTCGGAAGACAAAGTTGCTGAACAGTTCAAAGAACACTTGAGTCTCATCTCAAATAAGTACCCCGCTCATACAATTATAGTCGGTGGTGACTTCAATCTATCCTCGATATGCTGGAAAAATTATACGTTTAAAGCCGGCAGCATAAAACATCATCCGAAATTGTAGGTTGGTTGGTTGGTTGGTTTGGGGAAGGAGACCAGACAGCGTGGTCATCGGTCTCATCGGATTAGGGAAGGATGGGGAAGGAAGTCGGCCGTGCCCTTTCAGAGGAACCATCCCGGCATTTGCCTGGAGTGATTTAGGGAAATCACGGAAAACCTAAATCAGGATGGCCGGACGCGGGATTGAACCGTCGTCCTTCCGAATGCGAGTCCAGTGTCTAACCACTGCGCCACCTCGCTCGGTCCGAAATTGTACTGAATGCTTTCTCAGAAAATTATTTTTAACAATTACTTCACGAGCCAACTCGAAGCATACTTAACCTTTTAGCAACCACAAGGCAGTTGTTGATAGGCTGAATACCGCAACACCTACAACCAACAAAAAGAAACGCAAAGTATATCTATTTAAAAGAGCTGATAAAAATTCCCTTAACGCATTTTTAAGAGACAGTCTTCACTCCTTCCGATCTGATCATATAAGTGTAGAAAAGTTGTGGAATGTTTTCAAAGAGATCAACAGCAATTGAGAGATATACAGTATACCACATAAAGTAATAAGTGATGGTACTGATCCCCCATGGTACACAAAACGGGTCAGATCGTTGTTGCAGAAGCAACGAAAAAAGCATGTCAAATTTAAAAGAGCACAAAATCCCCAAGATTGGCAAAGTTTTACAGAATTTCGAAATATAGCGCGTACTTCAATGCGAGTTACTTTTAATAATTTCCACAACGAAATTCTGTCTCGAAATCTGGCAGAAAACCCAAAGATGTTCTGGTCATACATAAAGCACACCAGTGGCAAGACGTAATCAATACCTTCTCTGGTAGCCGGCCCAAGTGGCCGTGCGGTTCTAGGCGCTACAGTCTGGAGCCGAGCGACCGCTAGGGTTGCAGGTTCGAATCCTGCCTCGGGCATGGATGTGTGTGATGTCCTTAGGTTAGTTAGGTTTAATTAGTTCTAAGTTCTAGGCGACTGATGACCTCAGAAGTTAAGTCGCATAGTGCTCAGAGCCATTTGAACCATTTGAACCTTCTCTGCTCGAGAACAAAAGGTGAAGTCACTGATGACAGTGCCACTAAAGCAGAGTTATTAAACACGGTTGTCCGAAACTCCTTCACCAAAGAAGACAAAGTAAATATTCCTGAATTCCAATTAAGAACAACTGCCAAGATGAGAAACATAGAAGTAGATATCCTCGGTGTAACAAAGCAGCTTAAATCACTTAATAAAGGCAAGACCTCCGGTACAGATTGTATACCAGTCAGGTTCCTCTCAGAGTATGCTGATAAAATAGTTCCATATTTAGCAATTACATACAACCACTCGCTCACAGAAAGATACATACCTAAAGACTGAAAAATTGCTCAAGTCACACCAATACCCAAAAAGGAAAGTATGAGTAATCCGCTAAATTACAGGCCTATATCACTAACGTCAATTTGCAGTAGGGTTTTAGAACATATACGGTATTCGAACATTATGAAGTAACTCGAAGTAAACGATTTATTGACATATGGTCAGCACGGATTCAGAAAATATCGTTCTTGTAAAACACAACTAGCTCTTTATACTCATGAAGTAATCAGAGCTATCGACAGGGGATGTCAAATTGAGTCCATATTTTTAGATTTCCAGAAGGCTTTCGATACCATTCCCCACAAGCGTCTTCTAATTAAACTGCGTGCCTACGGAGTATCGCCTCAGTTGTGCGACTGGATTTGTGATATCCTGTCAGAAAGGTCACTGTTCGTAGTAATAGACGGAAAGTCATCGAGTAAAACAGAAATAATATTCGGCGTTCCCCAAGGAAGTCTTATAGGCCCTCTATTGTTCCTGATCTATATTAACGACATAGGAGACAATCTGAGTAGCCGTCTTAGATTGTTTGCCAATATAGGAGACAATCTGAGTAGCCGTCTTAGATTGTTTGCCAATGATGCAGTCATTTGCAGTCTTGTAAAGTCATCAGATGATCAAAACGACTTGAAAAATGATTTAGAAAAGATATCTGTATGGTGTGAAAAATGGCAACTGACCCTAAAAAAAGAAAAGTGCGAAGTTATTCACATGAGTACTAAAAGAAATCAGCTAAATTTCGATTACGCGATAAGTCACACAAATCTGAGGGCTGTAAATTCAACTAAATACTTACTGATTACAATTACAAATAGCCTAAATTGGAACAATCACATAGATAAAATTGTGGGTAGAGCAAACCAAAGACTGCGATTCACTGGCAGAACACTTAGAAGGTGCAACAGGTCTACCAAAGAGACTGCTTACACTACGCTTGTCCGCCCTTTTCTGGAGTACTGCTGTGCGCTGTGGGATCCGCATCTGGTGGGACTGACGTGAACTGGTGCGGCAATCATTAAAACAAAGGCGTTTTTCGTTGCGACGGGATCTTCTCATGAAATTTCAATCACCAGTTTTCTCCTCCGATTGCGAAAACATTCTCTCGGCACCCACCTACATAGAGAGAAATGATCATCACGATAAAATAAGAGAAATCAGGGCCCGCACGGAAAAATATAAGTGGTCGTTTTTCCCGCGTACCGTTCGAGAGTGGAACGGTACAGAGACAGCATGAAGGTGGTTCACTGAACCCTCTGCCAGGCACTTCATTGTGAATTGCAGAGTAATCACGTAGATGTAGATTTAGATGTAAAGTAATCTATAGTTACCAAGAAAAGTTGTTCAAAACAAGTCAAATAATTCCAATTTATAATTAACTGTCGTTATTTATAATATAAGTTGCGTTTATTTTAAATTCATGAAGGTATGAAAATTAAACTGCAACCGCTGTTAAAAATAGCAGTCCATTTTCCATAGCAGAACGTCACGACACAGCGATGCTCATAAATTGCTTGGCAAATCGCTCGTGTGTGGGGTGTTGAGGCGAGCGAACGATTGCAGGCGATATCACAAGCAACAGATCGCTGCGGTCCGTCATTCGTGTGTGGCGCTCTTGAATCGGCACTTCCCTCTCCAGCTCTCAGCATTTCCCGTACAGCACCTGGCGGTAAGCCCCACCACTATCGTTCTCCCCATGCGTCCTATGCTGACTGCGCATCTAGCGGTCATCTTATTCTGTGTGGACTCTTATCAGTAGTCTACCATTTCGAAGTTTGTCGAGCAACGCATGGTGCTCACATTGAGTTTACAGTATAGTGTTTGTACGAATATAAAACTTTCAATTTTCCTCTATCTAGTGATGTGTGTAATGTGTTTCTGTATCTCATAGTTTGTCTGTAGTAAACAACCGAAATCTGTTCTTTCTTTTTAAATCACCCTGTATTTATTTTCTTTTGAAGTCTCTTGACTCAAGCATCTAAAGGGCTAGAAACCGACTGGTGTACTTCTTTAAGGGAGCGACCAGTCCGTTGAGACTACTGTCGTACTTTTTTGCTATGGAGACTCGAGTTTAAGCTTTAATTACAAGCAA
Source organism: Schistocerca serialis cubense (assembly GCF_023864345.2). NCBI lineage: Eukaryota > Metazoa > Arthropoda > Insecta > Orthoptera > Acrididae > Schistocerca > Schistocerca serialis. The sequence continues at coordinate 326,410,694 of NC_064641.1, read as the reverse complement.
ACAAACAGGCCTATCGCAACATGAGTTATACCAATATTTTTCTTGTTTAGTTCAACTTTAAGCTAAGTGGTGTGATTTGATTTTAGCGTTCAATATACTCGTATACTTTTTTGTTTTATATTGTAGCAGGGATTGTCTCGTTCTCGGTTTCTTCGTTACAAACTGCTCGCTTCAAAAATATATAGGTTGAAATGTATTTGTTTGATGTTAATTAAATTTTAATATGCTATAGGGGCCTTTATGGGCAGTGGGAACCTTAGGTTACAGACTTTTTCAGTGGCCCACAAAAGATTTCTTGTGATTTTTCTTAGGTAACTTTTTCTCAGCCCACGATAAACACGTAATAAAAAGCGTGGTTTTGTTTTGAAGGCGTATTTTGTGGATATATGAAACTACAATCACTCTGACGGTACAGTGTAATACGGATTTTATAATGACCTCGCGATTAACAGCGTAAACGGCTTTGAAAATGAGTGTGTCGTCGCGAACCTCTGGGCTCTTGGAAGACGGTTTGCCTGTGACTGTCAACGTAGCTCGTGATTCCGCCACTGCGCCTACTGTTAATGTAACGGACCAGCACTAACAAAAACGGTCTTAAGTATCACTGTTTATAAAATCCGTACCACACAGTACGGTCACGGTGGTTATAGGAGACATGCAAAACAAACCAACGCTTTCATTACATGTTTCTCCTCAGATGAGATATAGTTACTTTAGAAAAATCTGAAGAACTTCTGTTTGGGTGATCGAACTGTAACTTGGGATTTCCACTACGTGACTGTAACATATAAAAATTTAATTAACATTGGACAAACAAATTTCAAGCTCTACAGTTTTGAAGCAAGTGGTTTGTAGCGAAAATGCCAAAAACCAGGCAGTCCTTACTATAATCTAAAATAAAAAAACAGGTTGAACCTTAAAACCAAACTGCTCCATACAGCCTAACGCAGAATAAAACAAAAAAAATTCGGATAACTTATTTCGCGAGAGGCTTTTTGGCTGGCTTTTTTAAAAATCTTTATTGCAATACATAATAATTATACAAAATGACCCACCACCTTAATGATTAGTGGGTCCTAATATTAATACAACTTTATATGATATTTGCAGTTATTACAGTTAATTTAAAAATTGCAGACAGTGTGAGCAGTGCAGGTTAATGGGTAAAATTACGATTTTGTTAAAACTACCTACTTGTTAGTAACTACCTACTTGTTAGTAATCCTAACTACCTGCAGCGCTACAGATGTGTCAGTATAGATATAAACCTACTAGAAGTCCTTGCTCATCGAGCTAATCCCGATGAGCGTGCCCCTGACAGTGGGCAGGCCAAAACTACTAGTCGCTGCAGGTTCCTATTTTAGTATCTACTTCTAACCCTACTAACGACTAACTAACCTACGTCATATCCGGTGCTGTCATAATCGTGAATACGTGTGCCCCAGTCCCCCTAGCCCTGCACGTGGCGGATTCCAACTAACAAGTCGACCTGTCCACGCACAGGCGGTTCAGGATTAGGGTACTAGGACACGTTCAGTAGTTGGTTCTAATCGCGAAAGTCCCTCAGGTATGCAGCCAGAACTTTACGTGATACATCATTTGCCAGGTTATTCAAAGTTTCAAAAGTCTGTTCGTGTCTTAGTAGGTCGTATGTGTTATTGTTTGGTAGTTGTTGTCTTAATGTCACTGCTACATCATCGAAAGTGGGGCACTCGTAAACCACATGGTCGGGAGTACCCTCCGATGTGCCACAGTCACACTCAGGTGCAGCTCTTTTCCCAAACCGGCATAGATATGTCGGGTAGAGCCCATGACCAGTGAGAAAATGAATTAGATCCCGGGTTGCTTCGAAGTATCTCATGCCTAACCTTTCTTTAACATTTGGCAAGAGTCTGACGGTTCTTCTGCCAGATTCATCCATTTCCCATGATTCCTGCCATAAGTCCTCACCCCTTCTCCTTATCTCTCCCTCGTCCCTAGCCTGAACTCCCAGAATATTTTCTATTTTCATGTCGTTCCCTTTCTTAGCCCAGTACCATGCTGCTTGCTCTCGAATTTTAGTATCCAGGGGACAGGGCCCCATTATCACTAATAGGGCACCACCTGGAGATGTTCTACAAGCCCCCCACAGATCTTAACAGCATGTTCCTTTGTACTCTTCTCACTGTCATGGCAGGCACCACTCTTGTGAGCCTGTGTACCCAGACTCCCGAGCCGTAACCCACTATTGAAGTTAGTATACTGTTATAGTACAATTTTATTAGGTGGGGGGCGGGGAGGTGAAATCTTTTGTGTCCTATGGAGTTGAGGTTACTGACAAGGGAACCTCCCCATCGCACCCCCTTCAGATTTAGTTATAAGTTGGCACAGTGGATAGGCCTTGAAAAACTGAACACAGATCAATCGAGAAAATAGGAAGAAGTTGTGTGCAACTACGAAAAAATAAGCAAAATATACAAACTGAGTAGTCCATGCGCAAGATAGGCAATATCAAGGGTCGTCGGAGCTTAGAAGCGCCGTGGTCCCGTGGTTAGCGTGAGCAACTGCGGAACGCGGGGTCCTTGGTTCAAGTCTTGCCTCGAGTGAAAAGTTCAATTTTTTGTTTTCAGTTTATGTGACAAACTCTTATGTTTTTATCACTTTTTTGGGAGTGATTATCACATCCACAAGAAAACCGAAATCGGGTAAGGTAGAAGAATCTTTTTACCCATTCGCCAAGTGTACAAGTTAGGTGGGTCGATAACATATTCCTGTCATGTGACGCACATGCCGTCACCAGTGTCGTATAGAATGTATCAGACGCGTTTTCCTGTGGAGGAATCGGTTGACCTATGAACTTGCGATCAAATGTTTTCGGTTCCCATTGGAGAGGCACGTCCTTTCGTCTACTAATCGCACGGTTTACCGGTGAGGTCGCGAAACACAGACACTAAACTTATTACAGTGAACAGAGGCGTCAATGAACGAACGGACAGATCATAACTTTGCGAAAATAACGAAATTAAACTTTTCGCTGGAGTGAAGACTTGAACCAAGGACCTCTCGTTCCGCAGCTGCTCGCGCTAACCACGGGACCACGGCGCTTCTGAGCTCCGATGACCTATCTTGCGCATGGACTACTCAGTTTGTATACTTTGCTTATTTTTTCGTAGTTGTACACAACTTCTTCCTGTTTTCTCAATTGATCTGTGTTCAGTTTTTCAAGGCGTATCCAGTGCGCCAACTTATATCTAAATCTGAGGGGGGTGCGATGGGGAGGTTCCCTTGTGAGTACGTGTAATGCTCTTTGGGTTACGGATTCAATGTGCTTCGCGAAGTTCCACCTTTCATCGATGATAACTCCCAAGTAGCGAGTTTCGTGTCGTCTGAGAACTGGTGAGCCCGCAATTTTCACTGTGGGATTTCTTACTAGCTTTCCTTTCAGCAATAGGTATGTTGATTTGGTTGGTTAAATTGACATTTTAGTATTACTCCACCATAGATGCAATTTCGCCATGGCCTTTTCTATTTTGGGTTCTATGTCTTCGCGGCTCCTGCCGCCAACCAGCAGGAGGAGGTCATCTGCGTAGGCTATCACCTCTAGCACCTCTTCACTCTGTTGCAAACTGTCTAGGAGTGGTACCATGTGGATATCCCAAAATAGGGGACCTAAAGCAGAACCCTGGGGACATCCCTTAGTTAAGGTTTTTCCAACTTTACCACTAGGGGATGATAGCCAGACCTTCCGACCCTCACAATAGCTCCTCAGCCAACCATATAGCAGCCCGGGACACTCATTCTCCCACCAGCACGAGAAGAGCGAAGGCCACCACGGGTTGTCAAAGGCGCCACAGATGACAACCATGGTGTCAACAACGTACTTGTACGGGGTACAGCCACAGACCTCGGCCGCCAGAGCGATTGCATCAGTTGCCGACCGCCCCGGCCGGAAGCCGAACTGCCTGCTGCTCAAAATGGTTCAAATGGCTCTGAGCACTATGGGACTCAACTGCTGAGGTCATTAGTCCCCTAGAACTTAGAACTAGTTAAACCTAACTAACCTAAGGACATCACACACATCCATGCCCGAGGCAGGATTCGAACCTGCGACCGTAGCGGTCTCGCGGTTCCAGACTGCAGCGCCAGAACCGCGTGGCCACTTCGGCCGGCCCTGCTGCTCATCCCGCACAGCACTCAGTGTGCGGTCAGTCTGTCAGCTAGCAATTTCTCGAATAATTTCTCAAAAATGTCTAATAAGCAAATTGGTCTGTAAGCTGGGTCGTTATCAGGTCCCTTTTTTAATAATTACTACATTGGCTACCTTCCAGATCTCAGGGAATTTTTCTGGCTTTTGGCTGGCTTATAATTAATGCTTAAACTCTAGTATCCATAGTAAAAAATCCGATAGTTGAAGGAGGAGAACCAGGGTGTTTAGTGTTTTTACGTCGCGACTTTGGACTGCGAGCCCCGCAGAGTGCTTACCCCGGCAGTGGCCGCGGAGGGTCGGCGTGCCTCGGCGGCGGCGGCGGCGGCGGGGGCGGCGGCGGCGGCGGCTGGCTCTGGCTGACCCGCGGCTGCTGCTCTGCTGGCGGCTGCGGCGGCTGCCGGGGGCAGGTGCCCGACGTCGACGGCGCCTGCAGAAGCGGCTGCGGCGGCGGCTTGGGCGCGTGGCGCGGCTTCTTCTGCGGGGGCGGCGTCGGCGTCGGCTGGCTGGGCGCCGGCGGCGGCGTGGCCGGCGGCATCGTCAGCGCTACCTGCGGCGTCGGGGTCGGCGTCTGCCGCTGGCTGCTGCAGCTTTCGTCGTCCTCGCACTCGCTTTCGTCCTCGTCAAACGGGTCCTTCACCTGCTGCTTGACGCACGGCGCCTGCTCGATCACGATCTCCACGTCGTCCGGGTCCCTGCTAGAGTTCCCGCAGTCCGCCGACGAGGTCGCCCAGCACGAGTCGGCGCGCGAGTCTTCGTCTACCACCTCCTGTTCGGGCGATGACGAAAGGCACCACTGCTCGTTGACAACAACACAGCGAATACAGGTTGATTACAAAACATACATCGGGTTTGCATGTTCTATAGCTTCTAATAAATAATGCCCACTCATTTGTAGTAATAACCAATCAATATAACATACTTAAATGTTTTGTTTACGTTACTGCAGGCTCCATTTTGACTCCCCAGGTGACAGGGGGATAACAGTTAAAAGGCGACTAATCGACAGAAAGCATTTTGTGTGTTGCAATATGAGAAGACAGAATCCGTCACTACCATGCAGCACACGTTCCGAAGACAGTACAACACAGAGTCGTCAACGCACCAAAGCATTCTGCGTGGCCTCGACAGTTCAAGGACACAGGCTGCCACTGTAGAGGAAAAAGTTGCGGCTGCCACTTGCGGTGGAGGAAACAGTGGAGAGCGTCCGAGATGTGTTACTTCTTTGCCCATAGAAATCCACAAATTGCGTACCATCAGACGCTAATTTTGCGAACGCGTCCAGGAGCCACTGGAAGATGACGATTTTCCCCGCCAACCCGTGTTCAGTGATGCGGCGACGTTCCATCTAAACGGCAAAGTGAATCGTCACAAAGACCGCATATGGGGCACGGAAAACCCCAGTGTTACAGTGGAGACTGAAAGAGATTCTCCAAAGGCGAATGTCCTCTATACTGTGTCATGTAGCAACGTTTATGGGCCCAACTTTTTTCGTGGGAAAATTGCGACGGGTACGACGTACCTAAACACTGTTTCTGAGATTGATAGCTGATAACCCACGCTTCATAATCCTACAAGACAGAGATTCACCGCATGGGCATAGAGGAGTGTGTCGCCATCTGAACAAGGAACAGGTGGAATAGGTGATGTGCCCAGGATGATTCAGCACTCTTCAGGTGGCCCCCAGGATCTGCCGACCTTACAATTTGTGATTTTTTTCTTTGGGGATACGTAAAGACAGTGTGTACGTACCGCTTCCTCCGACAACATTGGCTGAACTCCAGAATAACATTACTGCTGTGCTGGCGAACATCGACGCGGACATGTTCCAAAATGTATGGGGTGAGTCTATGGGCTGAGCCTCGCTACCGTATACAGGTGTGTCGCGTAACACGAGGAGATCACATAAAGCATCTGTAATGATGCGTAAAAGCTTGACAATGTACTTTTTCATACAATGCATACAAGACTATTTTGTATGAAATACATTTTTAAACATATTCATCCAAAACCCGATGGATCATTTGTAATCACCCTGTAGTTAGCAGTGCAATCAGTTACAAATGTCATACGAGGCGCATGAGAAAAGTAATGAGACTGACAACAGGGCGAAAGATCTGGCAACCCTGTGCTGTTCTACTTGTGTACACCGGTGAGTTCATCGCTTCCTCTACATAAACATCTGCGTTTACATGATTACTCTACAATTCGCAATTTAGTGCCTGGTAGAGGGTTCATCCAACGAGATTCAAGCTATTTCTCTATCGTTCCGCTCTATAACAGCGTGGGGGAAAAATGAACACTAACATCTTTCCGTAAGAATTCTGATTTCTCATATTTTATTATAATGATCTTTCCTCCCTATGATGGTGAACACCAACAAAATATATTCGCAATCTCATAAAAAAGTTGGTGTCTGAAATTTAATGAGAAGTTCCTGACCTAACGGAAAAACGCGTTTGTTTCAATGATTGCCATCCCAATTCGTGTATCATATCCGTGGGTCTCTTTCATCTATTCCGCGATAGTAAAAAACAAACTGCCCTTCTTTGCACTTTTCCGATGTCCTCCGTTGCTCCTGTCTAATGTGAATCCCTCACTGCGCAGCAAAATTCCAGAAGAGTATGTACAAGCCTAGTGTCAGCAGTCTCTTTAGTAGACTTATTGCATTTTCTCAGTGTTCTGCCAATAAATCGTAGTGGTTTGCTTTCTCCACAACATTATCTATGTAATCGTTCCAATTTAGGCTACCCGTAATTGTAGTCTCTAAGTATTTGGTCAAAGGGCAGTCTTTTGATTTGTGTTATTTATTGTGAAATCGAAACTTAGCGGATTCCTTTAGGTACTCATGTGGATGACTTCACAGTTTTCATTATTTATAGTCAATTACCACTTTTCGCACCATACATATATCTTGTCTAAATCGTTTATCCATTTGTTTTCGTTTGACGACTTTATAAGATGGTAAATGACAGAATCATCTCCAAACAAACTGAGAACGCAGCTCAAATTGCCTCCTAAGTCGTTTATGTACATCGGGAACAGCACAGGGCCTATAACACTTTCTTAGGAAAAGCCAGACATTACTTTAATCGTTGACTTTGGGTCAGTTAATACGAAGTGTGACCTTTCTGGCATGAAATCAGCAATCCAGCTGCAGAACTGAGACAATAGTCCATAGGTACGTATTTTGATTAGAAGTCGCTTGTGAAGTACAATGTCAAAGGCCTTCTGCAAATCTAAAAATATGGAGTCAATTTGACATCCGCTATCACCAGCACTCATTACTTTGTGATAACGAAGAGAGAACCGTGTTCGACAAGACCGACATTTCCTGAACTCATGTAGACTGTTTGTCTACAAATCGTTTACTTCGATATAACTCAAAATGTTCGAACACATATACACTGATGAATCAAAACATTATGACCAACTGCTTAATAGCTTGGCTGTCCGTCTTCGGAACGAAATACATCGCTGATTCTGCATATCAGGGATCCGACAGTTTGTTGGTAGATTTGTGGAGGTATGTGGTGTTCGATGTCTACGCATAGGTCATGTAATTTGCGTAAATAATGGCCCGCTGATTAGCGTACGCGGTGATGGCGCTCGATAGAGACCCAGATGGATTCCGTAGGATTTACATCAAGCTGTTTTGATTTCTGAGACATCAACGTGAGTTCAATATGAAGCTCTTCAAACCACTGTAGCATGGTTCTAGCTTCGACACAAGGATAATCACACAGCTGGAAGATGACATCGCCGTCGGGGGAGACATCAAGCATGAAGGGATGCGGGTGGTTCGCAACTGTCAGCGTGTCTTTCTTACCACCATAGGTGCCACGCAAGCGGAGGAGAATGTCTCTCATAGAATAATACTGCTCTCGCCAGCCCGCGTCCGTGGCGCGCTGTACGTTTCGAACGGCCGTTCACCTCCATGACGGCGTTTGCAGAGATGACCATCTAAATAATGTAGCAAAACTGTGGTTCACTGAAGAACTGATACGTTTTCATTGAACGACGGTTTAATCCCGACGGTCCTGTGCCCACTGTAATGGTAACTGACGATATCGTTCGGTCAACGTGTGAACATTTTGGGAGCTCCATGTTAAACAATGGACAATGTACGGCGTGCTCCGAAACACTTGTACGTGCACCAGCATTGCACTCTTTCGGCAGAGATGCCATACATCACCACCCATTCTACTTTACAGAGCAGACAAGCCTCCTAACCCCACGTTCTGTGAAGAGCCGTGGACGTCCAACCATTTAGAGCCTACTGGTAGTTTCACTGTCCTACCTCTCTCCATAGCTGCTCACGACAATCGCCCGTGAACATACGACCAGCTTCACCGCTTTCGAGATACTAGTTCACAGGCTGTGCGTAATAATAATTTGCCATTTGTCAAAGTCGCTTATAAAATGGATTTACACATTTGCAGCCCATGTCTTCACTAGAGTGATCCCCCGTAGTGGCCTTCGTGTCTGCTCCGTTTACGTACTTTTGTTACCGCGTCACGAGCGACGCGGTGAGCAGTGGTCATAATGTCTTCGCTATTAGTGTTTGTTCCAAAATCGTACAGCAAATTGACGTTGGCGATATGGGTCTGTAACTCAGCGGATTACTCCTATTTCCTTTCTTAGGTACTGGTGTGACGTTTGCAACTTTCTGCTATTTAGGTATGGGTGTTTCAACGAACGGTCGGTTGTAAATGATTGCTAAATATGGAGCTATTGTATCAGCATACACTGACAGGAACCTGACTGGTATACAATCACGACGGAGGCCTTGCATTTATTAAGTGATTTAAGCTGCTTTGCTCCATCGAGGTCATCTACTTTTAAGTTACTCATATTGGCAGTTGTTCATATTGGCAGTTGTTGTGGAATATTTTCTTCGTCTTCTTTCGTAAACGAATTTCGGAAAACTGTATTTAGTTACTCTGCTTTAGAGGCGATGTCATCAGTAACCTCAAGACCGTTATCGTGCAGTGAAGGCATTGTGTCTTTCCGCTGGTGTACTCTAGATACGACCAGAATCTCTCTGAATTTTCTGCCAGGTGCTCAGTCCCGATTTCAGCTCCGTGCAGCTATTACGGGAAATCTGACAGCGCCATCAGTGAAATTGTATTTTTGTTGTGCGTTACGAAAATGGAACAGTGGAATTTAGACTAACGTTATGCCACCAAGTTGTCTTGGAGAACCCGCGGCTGTGATCTTCGAAAAGTTGAAACAGGCCTATGGGGAATATTTCATACCAAAAACAAAAGTTTTCCGCTGGCACAAATTGCTTTTGGAAGGCCGAGAACGCGTTGATGATGGACCTCGCTTACGGAGATCCTCAACTTCAAAAACCGACGAAAACGTCGAACGTGTGCTTGGTGTTGTGATATCATAAGGGTGACAGGTGACGTGTTAAATTCAAAAACATTCACCATACACCAAATTTTGACCCAAGTCCTTGACGTCCTTGAAAGGCTCAGGAAAAGGGTGAATCGAGTGACACTTGACATTGCAGACAACTGGATGCTGCTGCATCATGACAACGCCCTATGTCACACGGCCACGTCCATCGAGGAATTTTTGACCTCAAAAGCTTCCTGTTTGTCCACAACCCGAAACTGGAAAATACGCTAAAAGGACATCGTTATGGGACTCTGGGGAACATCAAAAAGAATGTAGTCGACATGTTTAAGGTCGTACGAGTTGAAGCCGTTTAGAGCGGCCACTAAGACTGGAAGCAACGACTCCGCCGGAGCGTAATTGCCGAAGGGAATTACTTTGAAAGGCACAGTACTGTTGTTTGAAAAAAAAATCTTTGGTAGACAAAAAAACCAGTCCCATAACTTTCCTCACACATCTTGTACGTAATCGAGGTGTGATAGCAGGCTTCCTGAGAACCATGCAGAGCCGTGACGAGGTGATTGAGCGCCCCAGGCGAAATTGTTGAAGCTGCGCCCTCCTCCCTCACCTCCGCATAAAAATAACTTTCTTCGCAGAAAAGACTGAAGTAAATATTATGATTTTATAAGAAAGTTTAGTACAAATAAAACATTATTCAAAAAAAATGAACAATAATATCCCTCTCGGATCTTCAGCCGGATCATGAGATCATCTTGACACAATATTCCCGCAGTTTACCTGGCCGCATTCTTCAGGTGACTAAGCTGTTGCACGAACTTGCCGGAACTGAAATCAGACTGTGAGCGGCGGCTCCTCTGTACTCCACGGAAGACCAACAGCACGTGCATAAGTATTAATTGTAAGTGCTCTCTAGCCCAAGTGAGCATGACACGGAGGTGCCAAAAGTCCTTGGATAGCGATATGCACATGTACATATGGCGGTATTAATCCCTACACAAAGTACAAAAGGGCGTTGCATGCACGGAGCTGTCATTTATAGTAATTTGATTCATGTGAAAAGGTTTCCGGGAATTAAGAGACTTTGAATGCGGAATGGTAGCTGGAGCTAGATGCATGGGACGCTTCATTTAGGAAATACCATTTAGGAATACCAAATTTCAGGCATTACTTCTCAACACAAGCAACATAGTGGCCGACGACCTTCACTAAACGTCCGAGAGAAGTGAGGTTTGCGTAGACTTGTTAGTGCTAACAGACAAGCAATACAGCGTTTAGTAACCGCAGATATCAATGTGAGACGTACGACGAAAGTATCCGTTAGGACAATGCGTCGAAACTTGGCTTTAATGGGGTATGGCAGCAGGCGGCCGACACGAATGCCTTTGCTAAGAGCATGACATCGCCTGAAACATTCTCCTGGGCTCGTGATCCTATCGCTTGAACCCTACCCCACTTGAAAACGGTGGCCTGATCAGATGAGACCCGATGTCATTTGGTAAGAGCTGATGATAGAGTTGGAGGGTGGCGCTGACCCCAAGAAGCCATGGACCCAAGTTGTCAACAACGCACTGTGCAATCTAGTGGTGGCTCCATAATGGTGTGGGCTGTATTTACATGGAATGGGCTAGGTCTTCTGTCCAACTGAACCGATCATTGGCTGGAAATGGTTATGTTCGACTACTTGGGAGACCATTTGCAGCCATTCATGGACTTCATGTTCCCAAACAACGACGGAAATTTTATGAATGACACTGCGCCATGTGACCGTGCTACAACTGTTCGTAATTGGTTGGCAGAACATTCTGGACAGTTCGAACGAATGATTTCACCACCAATATTGCCCGACGTGAATCAAATAGGACATTTATGGGACATAATCGAGAGACCAGTTCATGCATAAAATCCTGCACTGGCAACAGTTTCGCAATAGAAGGCTATAGAGGTAGAATGGCTCAATATTTCTGCAGGGGACGTCCAACAGCTTTTTGAGTCCATATCACTTGGAACTGCTGCACTACGCCGGGTAAAAGGAGATCAGACAAAAGAGTAGAATACATCCCCTGACCCCGGTTTACAGCGATCCAGTGGTGGAAAGTGGCGAAATCGGCAAATCTATGGTTTTTATACAGCGATTAAAGTCTTTCTGTCTTGATCCCTCGGTTTTTCTTGTCAGCTTTGATGTAGTGTCGCTTTTTACCCGGGTTCCTCTTGAAGAACCCTTGCAGTTAATTCATGCAAAACTGGACGAGAAAAAGACTAAACTTTGTCGCCATGTGTTGACGCCGACGTATTTTTTATTCGATGACAAACTAACGGAGTGGCTGTGAGGAGCCAGTTATCCCCAACAGTCGCCAATTTATGTATGGAAGATTTTGAAGACACGGCACTGAGGACCGTGTTTTTAAAACCTACTGTTTTTGGAGGTACGTTGACGATACGTTCATGGTTTGGCCATTCGTAAGAGACGGTCATAACCGTTTCCTAGAGAATTTTAATTGCCTTCATACCAGCATTCAGTTAATGATGGAGATTGAAAAGAATGGAAAGCTTCCGTTTCTAGATGTCTTGGATTAGAGAAAGCGTGGTGGGACACTGGGATACAGTGTTTATCGAAAGCCAACGCATCGAGCTGCATTGAATTGTCATCCGTCCTTCCAGTGCACGCGGGCCCTGCGGACGCTTACAAGGAGAGCTTTTGCCATTTCAGACGCCGAAAGCTTGACACAATAGCTGGGTCATTTTAAAGCTGGGTACAAGCAGGATGGCTAAACAGAGAAACATATGTGTCGTGCTTTCCAGTTTGGAAAGAGAGCAGCGCTCATGACGGGTAAAGGTGCCTTTTCCGGAAGAGTGCTACAAATGCTATACAGGATGACCATGAATCAGGTTCCCCCTTAGTGCACAATCGTGTGCAGAGATTTACATATACACTCCTGGAAATTGAAATAAGAACACCGTGAATTCATTGTCCCAGGAAGGGGAAACTTTATTGACACATTCCTGGGGTCAGATACATCACATGATCACACTGACAGAACCACAGGCACATAGACACAGGCAACAGAGCATGCACAATGTCGGCACTAGTACAGTGTATATCCACCTTTCGCAGCAATGCAGGCTGCTATTCTCCCATGGAGACGATCGTAGAGATGCTGGATGTAGTCCTGTGGAACGGCTTGCCATGCCATTTCCACCTGGCGCCTCAGTTGGACCAGCGTTCGTGCTGGACGTGCAGACCGCGTGAGACGACGCTTCATCCAGTCCCAAACATGCTCAATGGGGGACAGATCCGGAGATCTTGCTGGCCAGGGTAGTTGACTTACACCTTCTGGAGCACGTTGGGTGGCACGGGATACATGCGGACGTGCATTGTCCTGTTGGAACAACAAGTTCCCTTGCCGGTCTAGTAATGGTAGAACGATGGGTTCGATGATGGTTTGGATGTACCGTGCACTATTCAGTGTCCCATCGACGATCACCAGTGGTGTACGGCCAATGTAGGAGATCGCTCCCCACACCATGATGCCGGGTGTTGGCCCTGTGTGCCTCGGTCGTATGCAGTCCTGATTGTGGCGCTCACCTGCACGGCGCCAAACACGCATACGGCCATCATTGGCACCAAGGCAGAAGCGACTCTCATCGCTGAAGACGACACGTCTCCATTCGTCCCTCCATTCACGCCTGTCGCGACACCACTGGAGGCGGGCTGCACGATGTTGGGGCGTGAGCGGAAGACGGCCTAACGGTGTGCGGGACCGTAGCCCAGCTTCATGGAGACGGTTGCGAATGGTCCTCGCCGATACCCCAGGAGCAACAGTGTCCCTAATTTGCTGGGAAGTGGCGGTGCGGTCCCCTACGGCACTGCGTAGGATCCTACGGTCTTGGCGTGCATCCGTGCGTCGCTGCGGTCCAGTTCCAGGTCGACGGGCACGTGCACCTTCCGCCGACCACTGGCGACAACATCGATGTACTGTGGAGACCTCGCACCCCACGTGTTGAGCAATTCGGCGGTACGTCCACCCGGCCTCCCGCATGCCCACTATACGCCCTCGCTCAAAGTCCGTCAACTGCACATACGGTTCACGTCCACGCTGTCGCGGCATGCTACCAGTGTTAAAGACTGCGATGGAGCTCCGTATGCCACGGCAAACTGGCTGACACTGACGGTGGCGGTGCACAAATGCTGCGCAGCTAGCGCCATTCGACGGCCAACACCGCGGTTCCTGGTGTGTCCGCTGTGCCGTGCGTGTGATCATTGCTTGTACAGCCCTCTCGCAGTGTCCGGAGCAAGTATGGTGGGTCTGACACACCGGTGTCAATGTGTTCTTTTTTCCATTTCCAGGAGTGTAGTATTCTGTCCATATGCATCTGTTACATTAGTATTGTTAATAACTGTTAACCGTATTCATTGTAGTGGTAATGCACTTTGTGAAAAATAAACACTCCCAATGCACTGCGTTGTCACTGATTTATAAGGTGCGCTGCTGACAGTAGGTACAGTTTTGTGAAACACCCTATACTTGCTTCTAATGAGGTAGTGGGGTAGATAGTGTGGCATATCACCTGCTCGCTCTTCAGTTTGAGGACATAGAAGGTGGTAATTACATGAATACAATCTGGTGGCTTACCTTGCCTCCCAATTCTAGCCTCCCCCCCTCACTCTAGCCTTTCAGACACAAAATTTCTCTCTTAATACGGGTTCTACTGCAATGCGACGTGGTACACAACTGTAACATTTGTTCCTAAACGTCTTCGTTTAACCTTAAACACTAATTCTATACAATTAAAACACTATTTTCAATAACCTATAATTATTCCTTCCCCTGCAACACAGAAGCTATTAGTCGTAGAAAGAAAAATAAACAGGACCTTATTTACAGCATATTTACAAGCGTTGGATAAAAAGTAGTGACAACACTTATATTTCATACCAGACTTCATTGACGTACTTTCACCGTAGTCTCGGTCACCTCCCCCCCCCTCCCCCCCCCCCCACACACACACACCCCGTGCGTGGGATGGAGATACTGGAACATCCACCGTGTTCATCTGATTTTAGTTTATGCGGTTACGACGTGTTCGCCAAAATAAAGGAAGCTCATAGTGGCACGTGCAACAACATAAGAGAAAAAATATTCAAATGTGTGTGAAATCTTATCCGGCTTAACTGCTAAGGTCATCAGTCCCTAACCTTACACATTACTTAACCTCTATTATCCTAAGGACAAACACACACACCCATGCCCGAGGTAGGACTCGAACCTCCGCCGGGACCAGCCGCACAGTCCGTGACTTCAGCGCCCTCAGACCGCCCGGCTAATCCCGCGCGGCAACAACACAAGAGGAGACGTAATCGGTGCCATAGGGCGGCCCTTGCGAAACATGGACAGTGATGGACGCGTTGACGCTGTAGGACGCCTTCCATCAATGTGGGACAATGAGATAGAGGTGCAGGACGATTACAATGAGGGCATGACATACGATGAACCTCTGTCAGTAACGTCTAGCATGAATTATTACCTTGTTGCCATTACTTTTTATCCAAGCCACGTACTTTAGTTTTATTTCACACTAATAAACATTTTTTCTAGAAGTCGTGCTTTTCGAGTTATTCAAGAAAAAAATAAAAAAGTGATCTTGAAACGCTCCCACGTTCACACCCCGCTGGTAAGGTTTTTGGTATGTTGTTCATGACGCCCCCTCCTACCACTGCGCAGAAATTTGCGACTACACTCCTGTTTTTCCGTAATTTTTCTTCGTCGACTGGACTAGCTGGTGTGGGTCAGTTATCTGTACGAGTATGCTTTGTTCGTACGAGAAGCGATCAATAAGTAATGCAACACACTTTTTTCTGAAAGCAGGTTGATTTTATTCGTTTTCAATACACAATATTATCTCCCACTCTTTTGGCTACAAAGCCCTATCTTTCAACATAGTTTCGGTTCCTTGCGACGGCCTTACGACACCTTACTGGGAGGACCTGCATACCAGAATGGTACCCTCTAGTGGTCGACGTCGGACCCATAGTCTTGCTGTAGCAATAACCTCCCCATCAACGTACCGCTTCCCGCGTAGTGCAGCCATCATTCGTCCAAACAGACGGAAGTCGGAAGGTGAGAGATAGGGGATGTAGAGTGGATGAAGAAGAACAGTCCAATAAAGTTTCGTGAACTCCAGTCGGGTGCGCAGGATTGTGCGATGCCTTGTGTCGTTGTGGTGAAAAAAAGAAGTTGGTCTGCAGTAACTTAGCGATGAACACGCCGAAGTTGTTTCTTCAATTTCCTGAGGGTAGCGCAGTACACTTCAGAGCTGATTGTCGCACCGTGAGGGAGGGCATCGAACATAACAACCCATCCAGTGTTGCAGAAGACCGTCGCCATGGTTTTACCGGCTGAGGGTGAGGCTCTGAAATTTCTGTTTGGAGGAGAGAGGGGGTGGCGCCACTCCGTGGATAGCCGATTTCTTTTCGGTTGGAAGTGATAAAGCCTTGTTTCGTCACCTGTGACAATGCTTGACGGAAAATTGTGACGATCAGCCTCATAACAAGCAAAACAATTTCTTACAGACAGTCCTTCGTTGCTGTTTATGGTCTTCTGTTAGGCAACGAAGAACCCATCGGATACACACCTTTGAGTACCCAACAGGTGAACGAGTACGTCAGCACTATCGACAGTGACATCTAGCCAGCAGTGAGACGTTTGTTTGTGATTGTCGATCACCTCGAATGAGAGTGTCCGCACGTTCCAATATTGCAGAAATCACAGCTGTGTGCTGCCGTGCGGCATGCGGGAGTCGAACAGGTTGGCGCTACGTTGTTGGGAATATGACACTGGTCTCGCCCAGACCTCCGTAGACATTCTGCGAATCTCCGATTCTCTGGTTTTCCGCCAAAAGAAATTCAGTGACCACTCCGTTTTAGACGCCAAATCGAAGGCCAAGTATAGCACCGGCACGTATCTGAACTTCGTGAAACTATAGGAGCTGAAGCAGGACTATTCCCCAATGTCCCACAGCAAATTTCCCATTTTTTCATTGGAAACTGGACGACAAGAAAATATGTTGCGTTACTTACTGGACGTCCCTCGTACTTTGGTGCTACGTGTTCGGTACATTTCAAGGAAAATAATCGTAGTATTATTCTAAATTTCTACAGTGAATTGTATGTTTTTATGTAAGCTGTTGAAGTGGTGATGGAACTTGTGTAATCTCTGCTTTTCCATACGTCACATTACGACCGTGTAGTTCACGAAACTAAGCCAGCAACATGGGTGCAGCGGCGCGGAACTTAATGCTGTTTCTTCCAAAGCTTCCTTGAACATTTCAGCTGGTACAGGAGAAAAACGCGAACACTTTGTCAGTCTGCTCGTAGAATATGTAGACGACATGCGCAACTGCATTGAGTCGCAAAATTGTGGCCGTCTTCGCTTCTGCATGGTGTTGATGGTTCAAATGGCTCTAAGCACTATGGGACTTAACATCTGAGGTCATCAGTCCCCTAGAACTTAGAACTACTTAAACCTAACTAACCTAAGGACATCACACACATCCATGCCCGAGGCAGGATTCGAACCTGCGACCGTAGCAGCCGCGTGGTTCCAGACTGAAGCGCCTAGAATCGCTCGATCACAGCGGCCGGCATATTGTGTTGATGGTCTCACCTACAGCCACGTTAGTAAACATTTTACGTCAGAGCTGACCATTAGATCCATAGCTTGGACTTACTGCTACCATTAAGGTTTGGTGCATTGTGTACAGCCGCTGACAAAATATGACTCCTTGTGGCGAACCAGGCGGCGTAACTTCCGGATCTGATTTTTCACCAGATGATACATAGGCGAGTCGATGCCACTGACTATCGGTCTAAGACGGCAGCATTATTCACGTACTTACCTTTGGTACTTCATATACTTCCGGTGTCACTTGAGCTTTCAACGTGATCCCTTAGCTTTGTCAACATCGATTCTAAAACCACCACTACACTGGTTTTGGATTCTTACTTACTGCGTCCATTATTGCTATCGTGTTTCCCTCCTCCATCTTTAAAGTTGCAATATCATTGTTATTCCTGCGACATTTTAGGGCGACTCTGTCTTCACGCGGTATATTCTACTTTGGTAGCACTGCATGAAGTAACACACTAATTCTTTCTTGGTGGATCCGCTCTCCTTCTACAAGAGGCAGTCATGGGGAAATATTTTGACGGACTGTGTGATGTCTTCAGTTGGTATGGATATGGGAGCCACTAAACAATTTAAACCCTTAGGCAGCACATCTATAGTTGCCTTGCTGTTGATCTGTGGTGCCAGATTCAAGACAATCTGAACCGTGTCCAGCATTAGGAATAGCAAGCATTGAGACTAACACGGGATTCTGGAAGTATACAAATAAGGGCAGTACGTATGGTCTCATATTTGTTTGACGTACCGGTGAATGTCAAGAGTTGTTGAG
Organism: Schistocerca serialis cubense; assembly: GCF_023864345.2. Lineage (NCBI taxonomy): Eukaryota > Metazoa > Arthropoda > Insecta > Orthoptera > Acrididae > Schistocerca > Schistocerca serialis. Next base: position 326,392,696 of record NC_064641.1, on the reverse strand, counting down.
CTGAATTGGGTTGGTTTGAGGGAGGAGACCAAACTGCGAGGTCATCGGTCTCATCTGATTAGGGACGGATAGGGAAGGAAGTCCGCCGTGCTCTTTCAAAGCAACCATCCCGGCATTTGCCTGAAGCGATTTAGGGAAAATCACTGAAAACCTAAATCAGGATGGCCGGACGCGGGACTGAACTGCCATCCTCCCGAATGCGAGTCTAGTGTGCTAACCACTACGCCACCCCGCTCGGTAAGAGATGTTGACAAATGGAAACTGACGGACATTTGGACATAAACATATAGCACCCCACTGAAGCCTACTTCCAGCTTTAAGAACCAATATTGAGTAATCTCTCCGCGAGCCACACGTGAATTGAACGGGAGGAAACCATAATACGTGACACAACGGTAAGTGCGCTTTTGCATGCCCCTCATACTGGTTTGCACAGAATGGCAGGCGATATCCTCAACAGCTCAATTTGCTGTGGAATTAAACTGGTAATGAGTATATTTACATAACGGTGATACAAATGAATATTTTTAAATTATCAAATTTCCAAATTTCAAGCTTTTTTGTCTTTTTACGTTGCGGAAAAGTACAAGTCTAGTATCTATCGCATAGTTTTGTTAATGCAACAGTTAAAATACCCGTTTTGTGTATGTGTGTGTGTGTGTGTGTGTGTGTGTGTGTGTGTGTGTGTGTGTGTGTGTGTATGTGTGTGTTTCATTCAGATGTAGTAATTTGAATAGCTAACCACCATATAATATTCTGTGGCTTATTTCCAACACAAATTCGTCTACCGATGGTTAAAATTGATACCTTACGATACAATGGCTGAATTCAAGCGTTAGTGTACACTGGACGTAATTCACACGTAGTACGTAAAAGAACAGGTGACACATTAATCATTCCGGCGAAGTACAGTATATTTAATATATCAGTTGAATAAGAGACAGCTTTTTTTGCAAGATGATAGCCGTATCCGGGCAGGAAATGAGTATTTTTAGCAGTTTCTGAAACATAAAAAACGAGTATAACTACACTGACAAAAAAGTAAAAAGGATGTGGTGGGCGACAAGAACAAAAGTTGATAAGCGTGCTTTTACATTTGAAAGATGATGTCTACTCAAACTTCGCGCCAGTCGGATGAGTGTGCCGGTGGTAGCGCCAATATGAGGATGCAAGTAAGGTTTGCTGTAAATACAAGCTGTAACGGTCGTGAGCGTTAGTTACCGTTGATACTGGATGTGTGAGCTGGTGTTAGTTCAGAATGCCTATAAGGCGACAAAGACACCATTATTAACATCTCACGGAGTTTAAATGCTGTCGTGTAAAATGGCTACGAGACGCTGGATGTTCTTTCACCGATATTGCATGAAAGCTTGGCACACTGGACTTGACTGCTGGCAGCGACGGTCACGACAATGTACGGTCGCAAGAAGACCATACTCCGGATGATCACTTGGCACTACCGAGTGGGAAGAGAGTCGTGCTTGGCGTATGGCTTTGGCGCTTCGTACTGCAATTGCAGCAGCAATTTGAGCAGCAGTTGGCACCTCAGTGACACAACGAACTGTTACACATCGGTTACGTCAAGGACAGCTCCGAGCCAGAAGCCTTGTTGTGTGCAGTCCACTGATCCCAAACAACCGCCATTTGCGACTTGAGTAGTGTTAAGCGAGAGCTCATTGGAGGGCAGGGTGGAGATCGGCGTGTTTCTTGATCAAAGCTGGTTCTGCCTCGGCGCCAGTGATGCTGTGTGGTGTTTAGAAGGAGGTGAGTTGAGGGCCTGCAACCAACCTGTCAGCATTGTAGAGACACTGGACACCTGGAGTTGTGGTCTTGGCTGCGGCTTCATATGACCGCAAGAGCAATCTCGTCGTCATTACACGCACCCTGACTGCAAAATTGTACGTCAGCCTGTTGTGCAGCCATTCATGAACCGCATTCCCAACAGGATAATGCTCGTCTACCACTGTTGTAACTCAACATGTTCTATAGTGTCGAGAGGTTGCCTTGGCCCGCTCGATCACCAGATCTGTCTCCGATCAAGCACATATGGGACATTATCGTATGACAGTGTCGGCATCATCGACAAACAGCATCAACCGTCCCTGTATTGTCCGACCAAGTGCAACAGGCATGGAACTCCATCCCATAATCTGACATCCAGCACCTGTACAACACATTGCATGCACGTTTACATGCTTTCTTCCAACATCCTGGCGGTTACACTGGTTGTTAATGTACCAGCATTTCACATTTGCAGTGGCTTACCTCCCGCTTACATTAACCTGTGATCACTTAAATGTGTTGCCTAGACAAATGTATTCCCGACATTTCATTACTCGATATTAATCATTTTTTGGTGTTGCGACTTTTTCCGTCAGTGTAGTTTTATTTGGACCTGCCATGCCACACCGTAAGCGAAAAAGCATTAGAAACAGTGGCCGCAGCAGCCGAAACCCAGTAGCCGTAGTTCTGCACCAAGAATCGAGAAGCCGATTTGTGCTGCAGGAAGGCTGTGCATTATTGTACACAGTGGTTTTTTGTCGGGAAGCTTGCCAAGAGTTGAACAATAACTGATGAGTACTACTAACGTTTTCTGGATCAACTGCAGGAAAAAAGTTACGTGGAAAAGTCCCGAATGTAAAAATAAAATCAGACACAGGCATTGTAGTTCTTCATAAATTCGCTTTGATAATGGAAAACAAAGGAATTTGAAATAACCTTTTTGTGGATCACAGATCTTGTTCATCAAATTCTGTAGTCAAAGACTTCCATCTTTTTCCACATTGTAAATAATTTGTTGCTGGTAAACGTTCTGAATCCAGAAACCAATGAATAAGTTAACGACAGCTGTAGTTGACTTTCGAGAACCGCAGCTCGGGGATGAAATACACTGGTCTGATAGACTGTGGATAAATTGGATTGACCCAAACGGCGGACAACATCGAAGAATACTAAAAGTACATTAACAGACAGTGACGTGTGCACTTAACATTTTCTGCGCCTCCTGGTTTAGCGATTGCTAGGAACTCCGTAGTAACGAAGTCTGATTTTTTGTACCTCTAAGCATGCTGTTCGCCTAGCGAAGTTCACCGCTTTCGAATTTTCCGACCATTGTATTGCCACGAGGGTGCCGAAGCGTAAAGGTCATTTCGTCGTGCACGTTTGCTCGTGTTCCGCTGCGATTTTCCGCCATTACCAGACTTCGTTTTTTGAAGATGACGAGTGTATGTTTCGCGCAGAGTTTTGGAGACAACGCAACGCGCAAAGGCCACAGCAATTGTTAGAACACTTGTTTGCCCCCCAGAGGCAGGATGTGCAACTTTTTCTTCTCCAGAGCATCGAGCGTTGAGAACAATGCGACGCAGAAACGTGTGATGTTCATTCAAACAGGCGCAAAGGCTGCTCTGTATGCTGGTGTGGTACACAGTGCGGTTTCTGTAGGTCATATACTGAGTAAAATTCTTTAAGTGATCGTAGAACGACTGTCTCAGCGGAAAGCTTCGTAAAGCATTTGATGATGACCGTATGCTTCCAGATCACCCAAACCAACAGTGAAAACTTCTTCCAGAATAATCTAGCGTCAGTTCTTTGGCATTAAATCTTCCCAAATCTTCCGCTAAATTGCCGGGAGGCATTCTTATTTGTCAAACTGCGATTTAAAAAAAAAAAAAAAAAATTTGAACATCGCAGCAGTCAGCAACTGTAGTAACATGTATTCAATGGGAATCATACAATTAACCAGATCACATGTAAATGGTTTGTTGTACGGTTTCCACTGTATTCATACTGTGATATCGTTTGATACTCATTGATCAAAACTGATAGAAAATGCTATTTTTTTAATGCAATAAAAACAACGTAAAGGACGTAAGCGACGAAGAAGGATTTCATTAAATATTACTGAAAGGGTACGCGATTAGAGGTACAGATGTGTTTACTTTAACCCAAAGCTCGCTGTTGTTTCCTGTGAGCCCGCATATCGTGGTCGTGCGGTAGCGTTCTCGCTTCCCACGCCCGGGTTCCCGGGTTCGATTCCCGGCGGGGTCAGGGATTTTCTCTGCCTCGTGATGGCTGGGTGTTGTGTGCTGTCCTTAGGTTAGTTAGGTTTAAGTAGTTCTAAGTTCTAGGGGACTTATGACCACAGCAGTTGAGTCCCATAGTGCTCAGAGCCATTTGAACCATTTTTTTTGTTTCCTGTGATTATCCAGTTAAGCTGAGCTCGTAGCCTATGTATACAGTTAACGAGATAATTATTCTCCAGCATAAGAGACGCTTACCGAGTCTTGACTTTGTCTATAATGATATCAAGTTTAACCGCAGAACTGGTGCCATCTGATCTGCACATAATTAATTTATTCACAATCAGTTTCGACCAAACAAGGTCGTTACTAACTAATAAGAGATGGCACTGGTAACCTACATACTATAATTATGAAACAAAGGGTGCCATAGAAGAACACAAGAATGATAGGTATATGAGCTAATGTGTAATGTGTACCTGGCACTTTTTATTATGTAGGCGTTGTGGTCATTTATCATTTTACAGTAAATATAATGTCGGAACTGGTTGTGAACAAATGTGTTCATCATAATAGATATCGTTGCTAATCTATTTATAGGGAGCATTGCTTGTTGCACTATCAGTTCCATTTATTATTCATACGCTCGTCAAAATTGCTACGGATGTCTAAGTGATTCTTGGAATGTTTCTAAACGAATCTAGGACTCCACTCAATATTTAGTTTGAAGTTACCACATAGCAACAGTACAACACACTGCGCGTTATCTCCGAAAAATACTGCCAACGGCCTTGCCGCAGTGGTAACACCGGTTCCCGTCAGATCACCGAAGTTAAGCGCTGTCGGGCTGGGCTATCACTTGGATGGGTGTGCATCCGGTCAGCCGAGTGCTGCTGGCAAGCAGGGTGCACTCAGCCCTCGTGAGGGAAACTGAGGCTCTACTTCATTGGGAAATAGCGGCTCCAGTCTCGGAAACTGACATACGGCCCGGAGAGCGGTGTGCTGACCACATGATCCTCCAATTCGCATCCAGTGACGCCTATGGGTTGAGCATGACACGGCGGCCGGTCGGTGCCGTTGGCCCTTCATAGCCCGTTCGGGAGGAGTTTTCTTAGTTTAGTTCGAAAAATGCTGTAATGTATAAAGCTTTGAGACTGCCGAGCACGATGGATGCCCAACTTAGACATGGTCGGCGAACTTACACGTCATCAGACGACTGCAAGCATTGAGTTACGTGCTGCGGTGTGCGCTATAGTAATTGTTATTCCAGTTGTTGATTGTTGTTATCACTGATGGTGGTAATAAACGCCAAATTCTACATAAGTAAGCGAGAGACATAATTTGCAGGATACCCGCTTTCTTCAAGCGCACAGCACATGCGAGCGCGTACTGCAACAGTCGCTTGGAACCGACAACAATGGTTCTCGTTCTTCGATCTACGCGAGCAACAGTATTGTGCTGTTATTAAATTACATAAATTTTGTGAAAGTGTGTGTTGAAAGAGGTTGCTGATTTCCTCGAAACTCTAAATACCTATCACAGTTTTAATGAGATATTGTTCTTCGGCCTGTGCCTATCTCTCAATAATTTGGGGGAAGGGGCTGGTAACTCTCAACGATACATGGCCGGTGATTTTGCCCGTGTAGTGTATCACTGGCCGACTCTGTTGCATATTTATTACAAGGAAATGCCAACAGAATATAAGAGGAAAAACGGAAATAATAGAAAACACACGGAAGATAATTTCAGGCGTACCACAGACATCGTCTGAAACAGTTCATCTGTAAACGGTTCCTCTCAAAATTACGGTATTCCTAGAATCTGGAAGATTAAAAGTAACAACATGTAGAACGCGTGTTGAGAAAGCTCATACAATAAAGCTAGTAATACACATGAAAAGGCTAAAACGTTCGGATTCATTATACGTCAGATGTTTGGAAACTTACGTATTACTTTGCTGACAGCCTTCGTATTAACTTAATAAAGAAAAGAAAACTGAATTTACCAGTTGACTTAGGTCCTTTTAAGGACGAACCGCAACGCTTCTATTCGGAGAGTTGAGTGCCTTTCTATCAGTCGTGGTCAAGTGATGAATCGGCTAGGTGTAGGAAAACGGGTTTTCACTTTTGCAAGTTACGCCACACCAAAATGAACTCTTCAATAAATCGGGTCCCATTTTTAATGTTGATGAATGGGACCTTAATTGAGCAACAGACTGTGCTCTGCTGTAGTGTCCTTTTGCCTCCAAACTGCGTCTCTAAAGGAAAGATTTTAAAGTCTAAATGGGCTGATTCGATCCGTTCGGCCTACGTGAAGACAGAAATATTTTTATGTTGGTCTACAAAATACACCCATCCACGTACGGCTGAGGGAAAATGTTAATTCTTTAAGAACATGCTAGTCATTGATCTTCTGTCGAACATTTAGAAACAGCCGAAGCGAGTAATTTCGCATTGTTATGCCAGCCTCTACATACTATATGCAGCCATCTGGTTGAGATTTCTAGGCTTTGTCTTATTAGAACCTAGCTTGCAAAGAATGGATGAAAGAACACCGGAAAGAGTGCTAGGATGACTATAATTTGGCGAACTCTTAAAAGCCTTCGACTGAAATTGCCATGCTTTAGAGATACTGCAATACTTCAGATATTTCCCTGAAACCCTGTCATCATTCCTGGTCCTGTTTACACAGTGTCTGGTCAGATACAAGCAAGAGAGCAAAGAAGAACGCGACTCCATTAATCGAACGATCTCGAAGCAGACTCCCAACTAACAGACTGAACCAATTCATGGACAGGACCTTCACTCAATTGCAAACGTGTCAAATATAGTATCACCAGTTAGCAAGGCAATTGCCGAAGTTCCAAGTGAAACGACTGTGCCAGGTAGGCCTACAACTGGCCTGATTTGCTACAAACAATCCTGTTGGCGGAACATCCGCAACTGAGCATTATATCAGAGGTTGAAAATACCGCGCTCGGGAACCACAGCACAGCTACGACACCTAAGGATGGGCTTATAACAGTCCGAAATCGGTCGTGTTAAAATAAAGTAAGTTCCAACTGAAGTGGTATTTTCAACCTCTGCTGCCCTGCTTTGACTCCAGGAAAGCTTTTGGAACAACTGCAACTCTCAAACAAAGTTGTCACTTTCTGAAAACGCAAAATCCGTTGCTCTTCTTTTAACTCCCCCAGAGCAAATTTCCCTTGTTTAGGATAAAACTCAAAAGAAAACAAAAAAAATGTAAAGATGAGAACTTTAGGGAAAAGAAATGTTCAATTGACGTCACCGTCTGATTCAGACGGAGAGGATGACAACACAAATAAGACAAGAAACCAAAGAAAGAAAATTTTATAGAAAAAAGTGCTCAAAAACGAAGGCGCTCACCTTCGCCAAGTATAAATGAAGAGGATGAAGATACAGTGGATCAGTATCACGTGGAAAGTGATATCACTGAAGACTGTTTTGTCGAATGCGTAAGACTTGGACCAAGCTATAACTTCACGGGACAAAAAGAGACTGACAGACTGACTGGAGTGCATCATGTTGTAAGAGCTGATATCATGAAAGCAGTTCCTCTACTATAAACGCTTGACAATGACGCGGTAAAATCGCATCAAAAGGAAAAAGTACCTTACTTTCCGTTTACTCTGAATATTTATTTTGTTAATACCATTTATTTCTAATCGCCACCTCTCTCGTAGTGAACTGGCCTACTCATCCAATTTTACAGGAAGAGATAGCTACTTATAGGGTATTTATTAGCATAGCTTGAAAATAAATGGGTTTTATATTTCCATCTTAGTTTTTGTATTCATGTTGACATTGATAGTAAGTAACTGTGGAAGTACAATACATCTACTTTCACATTTTTCAGGTAATTACAGGTACGATGGAGTCTTCTCTGGTTACAGCAGTGCATATTTCCAACATTGGTCATCTCACCCCAGTTAACCCTACACTGTGATATGTAACATTTCCTCCAGGAAAACTTCTGAATTTTTATCATCCAAAGTCTTAATATTCGTATTTCCACAACTAATAAAAACGATGGCCACTGATGGTTCTGTAAACCTATCGTTACATAGAAATTACCAACTTTCAATGGCCGCGTGATGACTTGAGACTGCTAGCAGCTGTACGATACACGTCGACGATAATAACATGCGATTCAGCAGACTACGTGCCTCACCTATTAGTGGTATTGTGTCTTGTGTTCTGAATGATGGCAGGCCAGGAATACTACTTGCGATTGAGAATGATAGATTATGTGCACGCACAAATTTTCTCCTATCAAATTTCCTCTATTTGTTTTCACTCAGCATCATATTTTCATACAACACGTTACACTTACCACCTTTTGTTCTGCCGTCCATAAAATCTATCATCGTATTCTCATTCGTCGCGTTGCGGTTTGTTTTGTGGTTATCCCATTCGTTGTTTCTCGGTTACATACATGTTAGTACACATTAAAGTATGCTCCATTGCTTCGAGCCATCTGATAAACATATATCTATTTATCTCTTGCATTAGCGTAACTTCTCCTTTATTCTCTCGATAAATATTTACAGTGTCAACTTCCAAATCCGTCTTTTCTTTGCATTTGATACCCTTTTCTCGCATAAAGCTTACGTTATTTAGCGACATATCATTTCGGTACTCTTGCTTACTCGTAAACGAATAATGCGAACTAAACAGTCCAGAGGTTTACTATTTTATATTTCTTCGTTTAATAGTTACAAAGAAAAAAAATTGGTGAATATGGATGTGGTTCTGTGACTTGAACGAGGGAGTGCTGAAAAAGTAATACGTCCGAATAGTTTCTACTGTTCGCAACATCGGTTTAAGTATTAGATGTCACGCATATGACTCGGTTGACTTTCCGGCTTCATTCACGAAAGTTGCGACCCTCTGGCCTAGAGGGCTGCAAATAGTGACGAGTAATATCGCGATGTGTAGTTTAACTATGTCGGTGCGGGAAAAACAGCGCGCTGCAATAGAGTTTCAAAGTCGATGAGTTCGTGCACACACGGAGCCCCTTCTCCTTCACCGCGACAATGGCCGACCATTCAAGCGCTGTGACACCCGCAACAGTCCGACGCCTACCCTTCACTGTCATCGAACATCCTCCATACAGTCCCGATTTGGTCCCATCCGATTTTCATCTGTTTCCCAAACTTAAAGAACACCCTCAAGGCCTTTACTTTGATAGCGACCAAGCGGAGAAAGCTGAGTTGAGGTTTTGGCTCCCTCAGCAAAGTCATGTATTCTACCGTGACAGCATCAATCACTTGGTACCTCGTCGGGAGAAATGTGTTCTACGCCAGGGTGGCTACGTTGGGAAATAAATACGTAGACATGAAGAACAAAGATGTAGAATGTTAATAACGCGTGTTGTAATTACATTTTTTAAAGAATTTTCACATTTAAAAAAATCGGAGACATTATTTTTCAGCACGCTCTCGTACTAATATGTGTTTAGTAAACTGAAAGGTTGCAGACTCCTAATATGGAGCTCGTGTATCCGGAATGTTTCATGCGTGTTTCAAAAAGTTAACACAATGATGAAGGGAGATGACAAGCTGAGCTGTGTTCGTCGGCATAGGAGAGCTGCGAAATCTAATAGAATTCTCGTCTTCAAATGTATGCGATTCTTTCAAAAAGAAACGAGCAGGAGGCTGTAAAATTAAAACCGTTGAAAGGATCGTAATGCCATTTCCTACGGAAGGAAGTGAAGTCCGTATAAGAGCGCTGCAAACTCGTTGCAAACCGACGTGGCTGCACACCCACGTGATACTGGAGCGACGACGCTCTAGTATGGAGGCTTCAAAGAAGAGCAAAAGGATGTAGCGGGTTTCTTTCAAACGGAAAATGTGCGGGGCACGGAAAGTCGTCAAAGAACGGTACAAGTGTCCGTTGCGAGAATCGAGGCGTGGCACAAACGACTCAAGGGAAAACAGATGCCATTGGCCCATGACGCGTGATCTGGAACGCCACACCGCTTTACCGATACCATTACTGAAAACCGGCGAATGGCAGTGGCAGTCATTATGCCAGATGTGGGACAGAGCTTCGACATTGGAAAAAGAAATGGCTCTGAGCACTATGGGACTTAACATCTGTGGTCATCAGTCCCCTAGAACTTAGAACTACTTAAACCTAACTAACCTAACGACATCACACACGTCCATGCCCGAAGCAGGATTCGAACCTGCGACCGTAGCGGTCACGCGGTTCCAGACTGAAGCGCCTAGAACCGCACGGCCACACCGGCCGGCGTCGTCGACATTGCAACGGACATGTAGTGCTCTCCGTACAGGCCAAGTTTGAGACCAGTTTTTCACTCAAGCGGGTTATCATTTGGCGCTCCTTCCAACCCCTCCCATTTCGCCCGTGTCAGTTTTCGCAGCTAATCGTGATACCCACCATCACTTCTGAGGCCCATTCAGCTTGTTGGCGCCTCGAGTGGCGCAAGTATTGTGATAGGTCTCCTATAGAAATCTTACTGCTGTGGCGCCTTTGGGCCCCTCACAGTTTGGCGTCCCATGCGTCGGCTTTTGTCGCTTGAGCCTTAAGCAGGCCCTGGCCGTTCCCCGCACTCCTTCCACTGTAAGGAAACGGACAACAATCTTTTTGCTCCCCTTTGGAAGCCTCTATTTCCTTGTTTTCAGCACGACTGACGTGCAGAAGACAGTAAGTGCCATAACCCGACTTCTCAAAAACTATCTTCAGAGGAAGAGGAGTCAAAATAAGGGAACACCTGTCTCGCATCATCCGTAGATACTCGACCACTCCTGGAAAAGTGACAGTCAAAGTAAGTTTAGATACCTTTTAGAGCACGCCAGTATCAGTGGAAATAGTGGCGCAATGGCTAGCGTTGCAACTTTTCGCTTTTGCGCATTGTGTTCGAAACCCGATTGTTGTTTTCATTTATTTTATTTTATTTTATTTATCTGACCATATCCGTATAAGGTTACTACGGGAATGTTTCCTATCAAGTTAAGAGATACATGAGCGTTTCATTAATTGCAAAATCACAACTGAGTTTCACAATAATTGTCATACATTTCTTATGTGATGTATGTGTGCTTGGTATTTTCAACGCTTACAATCTTTTTAAATCCTCATATTCTTATATTTCATTCTTATATCAGTTCTTATATTAATTCTTGTACTTTACTCTTACGTTTATTCTTCAAGAAGATTTGGTGCATTCCCTTGGATGATACCGATCGTAGAAACATTCGAAACAGAAATTCCGAAGAATAGAACGAGCGCTGTACGAAGGCACGTTTTCCACAGTAACATTTCATCGTGTGAATCTCACTCGGAAAAGACACTTTTCTAACACTGCTGAACATTTCGCGCGTTGGCAATAATTCCGCGGCAAACCGCCCGTAACGGATCACTACAGAACAATTGCGCTTGCAATTGATTATGAATCAAGGTGCACTGCAGAAATTTTACCGACAACAATATCAAATAGTGTTCTTATTCATTTTTGTTTTATTATTTTTTTTGCGTTTTTTAATTCATTCTCCAAATATACAATTAGTAGGCGAATAAGGACAGCGCCATTTCATTATACATTGGAAAACAAGGTGGAATACGATATTGCAGTACCTGTGTTATTCCGAATGTCCAAAGGAACATTTCATCGTATTTCGGAATAAGCAGAGGTACTGCAATATCGTGTTTATAAAGTAATAATTGGATTTCGAACACAGAGCGCAGAAGTGCGAAGCCGCAACTCTATCTAACCTGCTCTCTAAGAGGCACATAAATTACCTTGAAATCTTTGACGTCATTTTCTCAGGAATAGTCGAGCATCTACGTTTAAGCCGAGACACGTGTTCACTTATTTTGCTCCACTTACACAGAGCGAAGTTCCTGGGAAATCGGATTGTGGCACTTGGGCTCTCACGAGTGTAGTAGGCGATCGACGAAGTCACGTGCTCGCTCTATCGTCACGTGGCTATGCGCCCGAGTCCCTCTAGAAGTGTGTTTGGGACCTCAGCGCTCCTATAGAGACCACACCTTATTCCGTAGATCCTTTTAGCGGTTTTAATCTTATAGCCACAGGCTCCTTTATTTTTGAATTCTCCAGTGTCCAAAGGTTAAATTTTAACAATTAAAGAGGTGAATGGAAAATATTAAAAATCGGTACGTAAGTTTCGTTGTCGGCAGAGTGTAATCTTTTGTAATGTTACAAAATTATACGAGAGGACGCTTACTCCGCTAAGGACGCTTACTCCGCTATAGGAGCTTTGGGACACCAAGAAGCAAACCAGACGCTGACCGCAGTCTCTGCAGTGTCGAATGTGCGGAAGCTTTCGCGCCTGTTCGGAGACATCCAACGTGTTTGTCATAGACCAGTACAAGTTTGATGAAGTGTAGCAACACACAACAGGGCAAAGTCTAAGAACAGGCCTCGCCTGCACTGCAACTGTGTCTGGGGGACAATCATGTGCAGAGTTTAGAGAGATGCCTTAGGAGTTGCAATTGCGCAACAATCTGCGTATTTGAGATCAGTTGCTCTGTAAGTCTGATATCTGACAGTGAGTGATTAGCTCAGGAAATGCTAGAGCTGTCTGTGTTTATTGTGGACCATGAGTGACTTGTGGAATATGCTCTTTACATATAGCATAGCTTCAGTTTTCAGAAGAACTATGTTCGCTTCACGTGCATGGAAGGAATTAGACCGACCGTTACAAGCACATCGTGGAAAGAGGCGAGTTTGGTGATTGTGGGATCCTACAGTACGGGATCAGTTCGATGTCTGAACGTAGAGAACATATTTTCGTATATTTCTGGAAGGAAATAAGGACGATCAGAGATTAACAACCTGTCGGCAACGAGGTCATTAGAGACAAGGGTACAAGCTCGTACTGAGGAAGGAAATCGACCGTGCACTTCTGTTTACAAATAGGAATCTGGTGTCACTGCGCCACTTCGCTCGGTCGCAGGTAGCTGGATGAACAGCTCCGACAGGGAGAAGCACGGAAATGAAGCACTAAAAACTGATGTTGAACTTCTATTAAGTGCAGCTGTTGTAGTGTTTCTCATTATGGGCGATGATACCCGTTTGTGTCGACCTTCTCTGGCTGATGAATGTGTTGGACTGGCGAGCGTGTCTCTGAATCTAAATACTGTAGAGCAGGTATCGGATATATACGAAGGGCCAACTGCCACCATTCTGCCGCTACGAAGAAATTTCTCAAAACTGCACACAGTCCTTCTGCAGTACTCGGACGGATCGCCAATAGAGCTCTTCATTCACCCCATAGCGAGGGTGACGCGTGTTTTAATTACTGACTCGATATATTAAACTTATGTAATGAAATTTTTTAATTCGTTTTCTGCTTTTGAAGGGGAATAATGCTACTGCAGTGTACGGAGAAAATGCGACATCATGCGACACAATTTTAAGACGGAGCAGACGCTACAAGGGTGGTCAGACAAGTCTGCATGACGCCCAACGAAGAGGAAAACTTTCTGCGACGAATTGTGAACTGCAAGAGCAATGGAGGCTTTGGTGATCGAATACGCGCCATCACAGTCAGGGAAATAGTGAAAAAAATGTGAAAAATCATTCATGGATCAGATAACAGAGTTTTGCACAACGATATGAACGTATGTCCCCAGCCACTGGATTTCGTGACTGCTGCACCTATTCCAACCTAAACTCATTCTTGCCGAACCGGGCAATCTATTTGGCATTACAATTAACGGAAGTGGAACATTTACATATCTTAAAAGATCATTTTCTTGTGAAATGTATTCAATTTAAGTAGACCTCACGCCAAGTTGTCACGTGAATAAAAACAGCACATTATAAAAGGTTTCCGTAACTACAATACATAAAAACATAAACCACCTTGGACAAATGGCCATATATATATATATATATATATATATATATATATATATATATATATATGCCGCTCATAGATAATTGTTACATATGTATATGGACATGGCCATTTGCACAAGCTGCTTTATGTTTTTAAATATTTTACTTACGACAAATTATTTACAATGTGCTGTTTTTATCTGCATGACAACTTAGCGTGAGGTCCAACTTAAAGTGAACGCGTTTCATAACAAAAAGATTTTTAAGGTATGCAAATGTACAGTATGTCGGGTATGTAAATGTACAGTTTGTCAAATATTCTATGTACATGCACTTTATTGCAAACCTGAAAATGATAGCAAAGTCTGTCGAAACCTGTTGTTTTAAGTACAGAAATATTTTTATGATCTTGGTTTTAGAATGTTTTATAGCAAGTAACACAGATCACTCTTTTCTTCCCAAAATGAGAAAAATGAATGAGATTATTTTCGGCCATAATAGCTATGTTTGTGAATCGTGACTGTGTGGGATAATTATTTATTTCTAATTTCTGCCACCAGTCACTTTTTTTATTATATGTTTAATCTAACACAATACAACGCGTTTCGAACATGTTCTGTTCATCTTCAGGCGTTTATGCATACATAAATACATACAGAGAAATGTTACTTAAAAATAAACTGTCTTAAACTAGATTAATCTAGAACTCTTTGTCCATTGTTTGTTACTGTAGCGGCTGGTGTGGCCTTGGGAGGGGGGTGTGGTTGCAGGAGGGGGACAGTGGATGGCTAGAAATCGAAATTAGTGATGTCTTCTGCTGGTTTTCTTCCTTGTAGTTGACTATGTATGATACCACTGCCAGTATAGGATGCAGATCGATTTGCATCAGTTATGTGTTACGAAAATAGTGTGAAAGGCTTTTATATGACAGTTAACCACTTACGATTTCATCATCTTGCTGCTTCACTTGCACCACTGGTGTAATGGCGGAGCTGTTGATTGACATTACACTATTGCACATTGTATTTTGTCACTGACTGACAACGTAATTCACTGGACAAATTGCTTCGACATATATGTAAACATTATGCACACAACACAACAGGGCGGACTATATTATGTGAGTCTGTGTCGATTATTGAGGTTTTGTATCGATATTCTTGGTACTGACAGACTTGAAGTCAATTATTTACATTGACACATCTTGAAGCTATTGAGCTAGAACTGCCTTAACACTGATGAAGAATTTTGAGTTTTTGAATTCGGTTAACTCATTAAGAATGTTATCTCCATACTTTGTATTATGTATGAAAATTTCCATTTCTTCTATGATATCCATTCTTTTATATTTTCCTATTTTGTGTAAAATTTCGAGGTTGAAGACGAACAGAACATGTTCGAAACGCATTGTATTATGTTAGATTAAACATAAAATAAAAAAGTGACTGGTAGCAGAAATTAGAAATAAATAATTGAATTATATTGTTTTTGCCTACGTAGTGCATTACATTACTACCAGCATACAAAGATAAGCGTTCATAGGAGTAATTATCGACTCGGTTAAAGGAGAGAGGGTCGATATAAGGTTTATCTAAATGACTTCTTACGTCAAAGGACATTTTCGAGTTTTGTACCTCGGATATTTCTCACAAATATTCAGTTTATTATACCTTACACGATTGGCCAATTTCGGCCTTACAGGCCATTTTCAAGCACATTACATGTCGATGTGCTATACATTTATCCTGTTAATTAACGGCGATATAGCCGATCTGAAAGCGAGCATGTAAGGTGCAAGTGTCAGAATTAAAACCGCAGAGCTTGGTGTTCTACAACGAAAGCAAACACGATAGTGTCCTATAACGCGGCATTAAATGTAAAGATGGCTATTACCGCACGCAGTAAGCTTACTGGTTTTAATTCTGACGCTTTCACGTTACGTGCTCGCTTTCAGATTGGCAATATCCCCGTTGATTAACAGGATACTTGTACAACAAACTGACACATACTGCACTTGAAACTAGCCTGTATGGCCGAAACTGGCTAATCGTGAAAGGTATAAAAATTGAATACTTGTGAAAAATAGCCGATGTGGAGAACTTTAAAATGTCCTTTAAGAAGGATACGGTTTTGGTGTCACACATGAAGAAAATGACTTCTTAGGTCGCCTAAGCTCCATGAACTAGTGCTGGCTAAGACAGTGTTCAACCGAGACGAAAGGTCGAAGCAAGCTCTTGAAACGTGAGGATTCGCACCGCCGGAAAAGGCGAAGACGTAGTTATGTCGGGACAAAATGGTGATGAGTGTTTTTGAGACTTGCATTTTATGAGGCTAATAGTTTGTGCCCCGGGAAAACTATCGTGGGAGCTTAATACCATCGATTCTTGACGAACTTATGACTGGCTGTTTAAGGGGTTTCTTTACTCCACAACCAGGCCCCAGCTCATTTTCCACAGGATTCAGTCACACATTCTACTTCTCTGGGCTGTCACATTTTGCCTCACGTCCCATTTTCAAAAAGGTTCAAATTGCTCTGAGCACTATGGGACTTAAGTTCTGAGGTCATCACTCCCCTGGAACTTAGAACTACTTAAACCTAACTAACCTAAGGACATCACACACACCCATGCCCGAGGCAGGATTCGAACCTGCGACCGTAGCGGGTGCGCGGTTCCAGACTGTAGCGCCTAGAACCGCTCGATCACACCGGCCGGCTCACGTCCCATTTTCTCGTGACATAGCACCAAACAACTTCTTCCTCTTTCCTTGCATGAAGAAACTGTTGCGTGGCAGACATTTCCAGAAAGGCAGCGAGGTGATTTTTGAAGTGGAACGTTTCCTGAACAATTACTACTTACGCTTCTCCAATGAAAGCCTTTGTCACGTCATTCATCGGACTTTGTCGCGTCATTCATCGGGGGGGGGGGGGGGGGAAATGTGTCGTAGGGTGGAGGTTGAATGACTAATACCAAGTTTCGTTCTGCAACTTCACTTTTCGTGGTGGTAATTAAACCTTTATCAGTAGCTGTCGTACACTGACTGTCCTGTAAGAGAGACTTACATTGTTATGTAGCTGTATCATCACCTAGTACTGGAAATACGCTCTTATTTACTGATTGCGCGTACCTTTTGGATACTAGTGTGTGAGATATGCGAATGGTGTGATCCACCAACGTTTTTATTTTTTTTTTCAAACCACAATATTGTCCCCTTCAAAGTAGTTACGTTCGGCAGCTGTACACCGACGGAGTCGTTGTTTACAGTCTTGGTAGCAGCACTGGAAGGTTTCAACTGACAGGGCCTTTAACATGTCGGATACATTCTTTTAAATGTTCTCCAAAGTCTCAAAACGTCGTCCTTTTACGACATCTTTAAATTTCGGAAAAAGAAAGAAGTCACCAGATGTCAGATTAATTGAACGGGGGGGCTGTGGAACAACAGGAATCCTTTTTGAGGTCAAAAATTCTGTGGTAGAAGTGGCAATATGACATGTGGCGTTGCCATGATGCAGTATCCACCTGTCTGCAATATCAGGTCTCACTCGCTTCACCATTTTCCTGCACCCTTCAAGGGCATTTTTGACAGTTTTTCCTGGAGGAATAAATTATTTGTGAACAATATCTCTAGTCTCAAAAAAAAATCAATAAATGGGCACTGTTTTGATCTCTGATTTGCTCATTTGAGCTTTCTTCCGTCGAGGAGATGTCCCGATGTGTCACTCTTGACTCTGCCGGTTTGCCTCAGGATTGTACTCAAAAATCCAGGATTCATCACCTGTGATCACACGACTGAACAATTTGTGGTCATTGACAGTCCTCTCAAGAAGATCAACGCACATGTTTCTTCGATTGTCCTTCTACTCAGTTGAGAGGTTTTTTGACACCATTTTTCTCATATGCAAAACTCGGGTCAAAATTTCATGTACGGTAAAAATGTTTAACACCTCACCCATCATCCATATGGTCTCGCAAGAGCAAGCACACCTTTGATGTTTTCGTCAGTTTTTGAAGTCGAAGGTCTCCCTGAGCGCGATTCGTCTTCAACGTGTTATTGGCCTTCCAAAAATGGATCTGTACCAGCGATAAACATGTGCTTTTAATAAGGAATGTTCCCCATAGGCCTGTTTCAAATTTTTATAGCTCAGACTCGCGGATTCCTCAAGTTTAACACAAAACGTGATGGCATGACGTTGGTCTGAGTGCTGGCTGTTCCATTTTCGTGACACACCACTGATGGCGCTTTCAGAACTCACATGACGGTTGTATCTAGCTTAAACTCGGGTTGTGCATCTGGAACGGATAAACACAACGGTCTACACAAGAAGAATGATACAGCGTTGCCAAATCGCTCGCAGCGTTGTCAGTCTCGCACATCTCGTACACATGGATCAGTTCAGACGGTGCACTCAATGACCGTGTGTATCATAGATATACACTTCATCAGCTTGGATGTGACTGATATTAGAGTTCTTCGTACACAGTAGTATTTAGTGACAGCTCGAACCATTAAGCTTACCACGACCATGCCGGAACTGCCGGCACTAGAGGAGCGCTGGTGTTGGCCGATAAGGCCGTCCTCGAGGAAACGCATCATGTTGAAGCCGAACCACCTGGGGCTGTGGCCCGGGATCGTCTGCAGGCGGGTGCGCTCGCGGAAGTACTGCGTGCGCAGGTTGGTCCACTTCTTCTGGACGCACAGCAGGGACACGCCGAGCGTGCGCGCCACGTCTGCGAGCGCGTCGCGGCGGCAGTGGCGCTCCGTGTAGCGCCGCGACGTCGCGTCCCACAGGCAGGGCCGCGCGCGGATCAGCTCGATCAGCCGCACCGTGTTGTTGCGCTCCCACTCCATCGTCTCCGGAGAGTCTCCGCGGGCGATACGTCGCACCGACAGCCTGTGGATCCAATTGGTCTCTCATTAGCGAGGGCGTGCTGCTACGCCAACGTGACTTGCACACATAGTGACATTTCTGGTTGAGTGTTGGGGGTGGGAGGGAGGTGACTCCTCAGTGGCCAGCTTCCACGGTCTGAACAGCGCCGCCTCGTAAAGCAAGGATAGTAGGTTTCTATTTCCGCCTATGTATGAAACCATCAATCTCCAGTTGTAGCCAGCGCAAACAGTAAATATTGTGCAGCTAGTATCAACATCACAGGTGTTTACGACACTTTATGGTGGCCTGGGATGGTGGATCGCATAAGATGTCTCTGGACTCCAAAATGCATTTACTTTAGTTTCTCGGATTACTTCGTGCCGTCGAATGTGAGTGTATACATAGAGCGAATGTGGCGGTTATTAATAGTTAAGTACAAGGCTCGATATGTGGACCAATATTTATGACCACTGGGCCACATTTGGAATTGTTGGGTGGAAATAAGGAAACGAACGGGGGATGTGGCTTACGCGATGATATGAAGGTGGTGATATCTGGGGATCCCTGAAGCAAACTTGGATAAAGTACAAACCATATAATCTCAAAAATGAACCGGTGGTGCTCTAGCAATAACATGATAATAGCTGCCAACAAATCTCGCATTTATGCTGCTTAAGGGCAAACTCTCCGCAAATGGGAATCCAACGCTTGTGCAAGACAGCAGCCCAAATACGAGTTGAACTTTATGCAGTTGTTTCGAGGATTTGCACGACGACGTGTAGGTACAGTGGACGTGTAGGTACAGTCATAGTCTAGATCTACATTCTGTAAGCCATCCTCTGTTGTGTGGTGGAGGGCGCTTTGAATGTCGCTGACATTTCCTTTGCCAGGTGGAAAGGATTCGTGGAAGAACGATTCTTGGTAAGCTTCCACGTCGGCTCGAATCCCTCTTATTTTACCTCTATGGCCTTTTTGTGAAATGCAGGTGGGAAGCATTTCTGTATCGGTTTATTCTTCTCAGGCGCATCTGCACCCATACACATACTCCGAAGGCCACGGCACGGTGTATGGTGGAGGCAACCTTGAACCAATGATAGTCATTCTCTTTCTCGTCCGACTCGCAAATTGAGAGAAAGACGACTGTATATACACTGAGGTGACTAAAGTCATGAGACACCTCATAATATCGTGTCGCAGGCCGTTGTGGCCGAGCGGTTCTAGGCGCTTTAGTCTGGTACCGCGCGACCGTTCCGGTCGCAGGTTCGAATCCTGCCTCGGGCATGGATGTGTGTGATGTCCTTAGGTTAGTTAGGTTTAAGTAGTTCTAAGTTCTAGGGGACTGATGACCTCAGATGTTAAGTCCCATTGTGTTCAGAGCCATTAGAACTAATATCGTGTCGGACCACCTTTTTCCCAGTATAGTGCAGCAGATCCACGTGGCATGGACTCAACAAGTCGTTGGAAGCCCCCTGTGAGAAATAATAGAGTCATGCTACTTCTACAGCCGTCCATAATCTTGAAAGTGTTGCCGGTGCACAATTTTTGCACGAACTGATCTCTCAATTATGTCCCAAAAATGTTCGATGGGATTCATTTCAGGCGGTCTTGGAGGCCAAATCATTCGCTCTAACTGTCCAGAATGTTCTGAGATGGCACAGTGTCATCTTTAAAAATTCCATCGATGTTTGAGATGACAGCATCTGGTCTCCAAGTAACGGGACATAACCATTTACAGTCTATCCCATGTAGACACGGACCTCACCATTTTCGAGTCACCACTGGCTTGCCCAATGCCTTGCTGACAACTTGGGTCCATGTCTCCGCGGGGACTCCGGGGGGGGGGCTCCCGGCCGCCAATGCCATACGCTTATTATTATTATTATTATTATTCGGAAACCAGGACAATGTAATGGCTTCTATTAGCCTAAAGGTTATCGAGTCATCCACATATCTGAGAATGTATTCCGTACACTAGGACCTTCGGTAACATTTTTCAATGGGGCCCTGTGTCAAACGCTTTCTGGAACTCTGGGAATATGGACTCTGCCTGCTGCTCTCATCCACGTTCGAAGGTCATCGTGCGAGAAAGGGGAACCTGCGTTCCGCATAAATGATGATTTCTATTTCAGTGCTGATCTGTGGATATTGGCTTTTCTATCTTATGAAAATTTATTATGTTCGAACGCAGAATACGTACAAGAATTCGGCAGCAAACCCACCTGATTGATACCCAGCAGTAATTTTGTGAGTGCGTTGTTTTGCCCTTATTATATATGGGAGTCACTTGTGCTTTTACCAGTAGCTTGTATGGTCGCAGGTTCGAATCCTGCCTCGGGCATGGATGTGTGTGGTGTCCTTAGATTAGTTAGGTTTAAGTTGTTCTAAGTTCTAGGGGACGGACGACCTCAGATATTAAGTCTCATAGTGCTCAGAGCCATTTGAACCAGCAGCTTGGAACTTGCCGCTGGGCGAAAGATTCGCGATGTATGCAGACCTTGTATAGGGCCAATGCAGATGGAAACTATTTGTTTTCTGAAAGTATGCTTTCACAATTTCAACAGTAAACCAAACTGTGATGCACAACGTCTCTCTTGTATAGTTTTGTGCCTAATAAATAAGACAGTCAAGAAAGCGCTGCTCTTCTTCGCACCTTCTCCAATTCCCTATCACTCCTAGTCAAACGGAGAGTAAATTCGTGGATAAAATGGCCAGCGTTGGCTTCGACTTACTCCTAGACGCTCTACAGCCTACACCACAATGATTATCATTGTGGGTTTTGTGCCAAGTGTTCGGGTTCCTAGGATGACGAGAGTCTTCAGGGCTACACCAGCGGAGACTGTTCTCATCATTTTCGGAAAATGTCCAGCTGACGCAACAGTAAGGTGTTTACCGCAAGATAGCGGTTACAGCGAGACAACGTAAAATGCAGAAACCTTACAAGTTCTATAATAGACAGGACGTTAGATCTTCGAAACTGGGCACCCGACGAATGGCAGCGGGACTGGGTCAGTAGAAAGAAAGGAAGTCAAAAACACACTATTTTTCTGAATGTCATAAAGAGAATACAAATAGTTTGCATAAGTCCCCATAAAGTTACAACATGCTCATTTTATGACAGGACGAGATTATCAGCATAGTGTGATGTGGCGGTTTAGGATCATCAAGCATCTGATGTTCATATGCCATCGCAGGCGAAAGCTACAGAACATGAAAACGCCTTAAAGCGACACTCGGTTGTTAAAAAGATATACTGATACGTTTCAGTTATTGAACGTTGTTACAAAGTAATTATTTAGGAATTAACTAACAGGGCCGAAAAACAGGCCTGAGAGCTGGAGGCAGAGGAGAGGGGTGAGTTAAAGAGAAGATGCAAAGGGTGGGGAAGGTGTTCAGGTAATAATAGTGCCGATAGTGACAGAATGTGTGAGATACGTCAGTGACATTAACCAAGAACAAATGCATGAGTGTAATTTAAAAAGTAAGATAAAAACATTTCGAGATTAGTCAAGCGTTGCGCTTGTTGTATAAAAGCTCGCATAATTTTAATTTAGCTTAATAGTTATATTAGTAACTTGAAACAGGCTAGTGATGACTTATTGTGAAGTCGCCTAACAACTCGACAATTAATTATAATTACATTACCAAATCATACTCAGATAATTAGCATCAGACATATTACGTATGAAACCCACAAGGATTATGATGGCTTGAGACGTACTGAGTCACACACGAACAGGAGGGCGACCAGCACTATAGTATACAAACGGTCCAGATATCGATACAGCCGCCAAGCGATAGCCAGAAAGTACAATTAATCTAAAGCGCCAAGTTAACAGATTAGTTTCTTTTCTTTATTCATTACTATTTTCATTCGATATTCTTTTTAATTAATTATGGTTTTTATGTATCAATTTACTATATAAGTAATGTATTTTTACTGCATTCCAGAGCAAATAATTTAAAAAATACTATGAGGTAGAAAAACTTTTAATATTTGAGAGTATTCTATGCACTATTTTAGACATGAGAGCAGCTTTTCTGAGCGCCTTAAGCAAATATATAAAATATCAAGTAACTAGGGGTTAATTTTAATTGCAGTATTACCTTGCGTGTACATATAATCCAAACATATCAAAATAATGTGATAAATATACAGGTATAATATTCGATCAAAATGCTGAGATGTACCAGGCAAGCAAAGCACATCCTCACGAAGCATGACGACGGATAAGGTGATGAACTCAAGTGTTCACAGCGGTGTGCAGTGCGTCGTTCTTAATGAGAAACATATTCAGGAAGATGGGTAGGGCCTCCAATATCTCGATAATATCTGGTAGCATTGTTAGGGTGCACGATATATACCTGGTGTTTTCCTTAACCGCTATCAGTCACATTTATTCTCATGTTTAGGGATATACTTGCAATTTAGATTTTTTTACTTTTCAAGTGGAGTAAGCCCAAACAAATACTCCTGACAGCATTAACTTGGGCGCCCAGTGTCAACGGAAAACAAACGTTTGTTTCTTGGTAGAAATAAAAATTTTTTAAGGGTTTTATACGTCCCGATTTGATGAAGTGTTTACAGATTCGTCTACGGTAGCACACAGACAGCACAGCGAGGGCTGCAACCTGAGAAGAGGAGCGGCCAATCGGTGGAGGGCAACGTGACGAATTAATGTTTAACAATATAAAAAATACTGTTTCCTGTCCTACGGAAAATGCTAGACCTGGAGATCTAATATATTACCTCCACAAGCCGGTTCTCTGTTTATCTCTCCAAAGTGATTCTAAGATTAGATGTTTACAGTTATATCACAATATGCACTGTCCCTGTTACACACCTTAATTATTTATTTCGCAGTCTATAGCTGGTAACTTGAAATCTCCATCGATTACTACAATTACACCAAAACAGTCACTCGAAATATTCTCCAAGTTTGTACTCAAATGTTCCTCCACTACTTCTCCTAAGGTAAGTAGCATAATGGTGCGTATCAGCGCATCAGTGCCCATTCAAGCCAAGATAACGATATTATCTCAATGTCACTTCTAATGTCAGGTTACATACTTGGACTAGTTATATTCAAGGATACCCCAATCTTCAGAAATTATATGTGGTACATTCGACGTCATCTATGGGACCCTCCACCCTACCCACACACCTGAGGCAACTGGACTACTTACATTCAAGGTCATGTACCTTGATATCGGTCATGTGGTCTTGAGTGATGTAAAACTAGCATGAAACCCCTCCTATCTCTCGACTTCTAAGGGCACATTAAAATGGCGGGAAATCGCCCCTCCCCCCACTCCACTCCTATACCAGTAAGATTCAACCTCCCCCTCCCTCACCTCATCTTTTATAACTAGTTCATTTGTATAGGCTTCTTCATTCGAGGTCAGTGCATCATAGGGAGAGGTTCAGGTTTGTAGTAACCGAATTATTGTCAACAATAGTTATACAGTGAAACAGTCAGGAAATAAAAAGGAGGACATAACTCATTAACTAATAGTTTATTGATATCAATATATCTTGTAATATAATTTCTTAATAGTATTGTTTGATTTAATTACTAACAATTTTTATTGGGATTCCTTTTGTTGATTTATATACAAAATAATTCATGTACAATACTTTACAAAGCTAATTTTTACAATTTTTAATCCTTTTGTTGTTTTATTAACGATTTCTTTCTGAACACTTTTCTATATACAATAGACGGGGAACATGGACTATTACCGGCTGGTGAAAAAAAAACCACAGTTGCACACCAATATATACAATATTTACATGCAGACATAGTGAATTCATAATTTCCGCACACACAGAATGTGTAGTCATTAACACATTCTCACATACTCAACTGTGACAAATGGTTCATGTAACTATTCCATATACAATCCAATATTTCCATTACGAGATGGTCCCGACCCTGTCCCCAGTGATAAAGCACTTGTCATTATGACACAACAGCCGCATTCTAGCTGCGGAGTAATATGTTTGTCATGACCTCATGATTGAAAGACTACTTGGCGCAATATAAGCGGAAAGGCGCCAGTATCTTCGAGCAGGCATCTCCTTTAACACTCTATCGAGACGGCCTTTGAGGTCACATGATGCACTCCTTTAGCACGCATCTGATTGTCAGATTCATCTATACGATATGCATAAATTTTCTATCTGAGCCTCACAAATTTCACAATGTGTCAACCATTCGCCTTCTCATTCATCAGGCCAACAACGTTTTTGCTTTGCAGTGTTGTGCCATAAGGATTACCGATCGCATATCCACACATGTTGAATGCTTCGTGATTGTACCTAATTACTTCGTATAGATGAAACTGTTCACTTCATATATTGTCCGTAATTTGGTATCAGCCGAATTCAGCTTCGCAAACTCATAGTGAAATCGGTAGATGTGATATTTGGAGTGGTCCAGAACACAAACACCAACATGGACAGGCTTCGTGAACTGAACTGAAACCAAGGCCATCTCCACAGCGACTACCCGTGATTGAATATGGCGGCCTGTTTAAAATTGGGCTGATTACGATGCAATCTCGCGCACCATAACACCCATCCCAACAGTAAACTAAGCAAATTTCGCGGTATTCTCTGACATTTTCCATGATTTTTCCGAAAATAGAATCATTAATTAATTAATTAATTTAATTTTTCGATGTCAAACGTCTTTACAACCCTCTGTTCGGAGCTTACATCAGTGCACGTCTTCAACCAGTGTCACTGCTTGAAGGAAATGCCGCGGGAGAGTCTAACAAGTTTCGTTCCTAAACTAAGGCACTGCTGCAAATTTCTGTAGAGCAGAATGTATCTCTCCTTGAAACTTCCTGCTACACGGTTTTAATCTGCCAGGAAGTTTCAAATCAGCGCACACTCCGCAGCAGAGTGAAAATCTCATTCTGGTATCTCTACTTACTCCCCAGCGTTTTCAGCAGCTTGGGGACAGAGGCACTGCGAGAGATTAGGCGCTCCAGATACAGCATCAAGTTGCTGTGCGTATCATGCAGATGACTGGTAGAAGTCAGTCCTACATCCAAGACATATCCATCAAAAAAATTTCTGCGACATCACGCATCCTTTTCTTCAGTCTGACGATTTCCTTTCTGGGCACCCGTGGTCTTGGGGTAGCGTCTCTGATTAGCAATCACAACATGCTCAGTTCCGGGTTCGAACCCTGCCACCGCTTAAACTTCGAATAAAAATCATCAGCAATGGTGGCAGAAGACTTCCGGCATAGGAAATCACGCTCATTCGGCCAACGGCCTTGTCAAAGAGCGTGGAGGAGCAGACAGAGGTTCAGGGCACACTCTTACACTGGGGTGGAAAACTGCCCCTAAAGGCGGAAGAATAAGCAATGACGAACGGCATGAGAATGCAGAAGGCAATGGAAATCACTGCATTAAAAACACATGATGTGTATCCACAGCACATGCGGCCTGTCATTGAAATAGTGTGATGATGATGATCCCAGACTAGGCCCCCATCCCAGTCTCTGGGAGGAGGCTGCCAAGGGTAATGAGGTCAAGAGAAAAAGATGGAATAACCAACAGAAGGATAATTCTCTACGACTCGGGGCGTGTAATATTAGAAGTTTGCACGAGGCAGGGGAGCTTAGAAAGACTGAAAAGGGAAATGCTAAGGCTCAATCAAGATACAGTGGGGATCAGTGAAGTGAAATGGAGTGCAGACGAAGATTTCTGGTCAGATGATTACAGAGTTATAAAACGGCGTCAGAAAATAGTCTAACGGAAGCAGGATTCATTATGAACAGGAAGCTAGGGCACAGGGTGAGTTACAGTGAACATTTCAGTAATAGGGTTACTCTCATCAAAATCGACAGCATATCAACACCGACAAGGACGTCGCGAGCTAAAGATAAAATGACAGTGAAAGTATATTGAACGGGTAATTCAGCACGTAAAGCGAGATGAAAATCTAATGGTCATGGGGGGCTGGAATGCGGTTATAGGGCAGGGAATAGAAGAAAGGGTTACATGAGAAGATGGGCTCGGTAATAGGAATGAGAGAGGAGAAAGAGTAATTGAGTTCTGCAATAAATTACAGCTAGTAATTGCGATTACTCTGTTCAAAAATCACATGAGGAAGAGGTATCCTTGGAAATGGCCGAGAGATACGGGAAGATTTCAGTTAGATTATATCACGGACAGGCAGAGATTCCGAAATGACATACTGGATTTTGAGGCGTACGCAGAAGCAGATAGAGACTCACAATTTAGTTGTGATGAAGAGTAAGCTAAAGTGTAGGAGACTAGTCAGGGACAAACACTGCGCAAAGAAATTGGAAATTTGTGGTAAGGTCTTATGGGACCATACTGCTGAGATCATCGGTCCCTTAGCTTACACACTACTTAATCTAATTTAAACTAACTTACGCTAAGGACAACACACACACCCATGCCCGAGGGAGGACTTGAACCACCGACGGGAGGAGCCGCGCGAATCGTGACAAGGCGCCTGAGACCGCTCGGCTGCCCCGTGCGGCCACTGCGCAAAGAAGTGGAGGACGGAAGTACTAAGGAATGAGGAGATTTTCTTGAAGTTCTATAAGGTTATAGATACTGCGTGTGGAACAGCTCAGTAGGCAGTTCAGCTGAAGAGTATTAGGCACCTCTAAAAATGGCAGTCACAGAATTTGGAAAGAAAAACATAGGTACAAAGAAGGTAACTGCGAGGAAACCATGGATAACAGATGAAATACTTTAGTTGATCGATGAAAGAAGGAAGTACAAAAATGTTGCGAAATTTATGAATACAGAAATACAGCTCACTTAGGAATGAAATAAATCGGGAGCA
This sequence comes from Schistocerca serialis cubense, assembly GCF_023864345.2. NCBI lineage: Eukaryota > Metazoa > Arthropoda > Insecta > Orthoptera > Acrididae > Schistocerca > Schistocerca serialis. Next base: position 326,365,122 of record NC_064641.1, on the reverse strand, counting down.
CAAGGACGCTAAAGGCGAAATCGCTGCGTGAAGAAAACGGAAAAGAAATGATTGTCGGAAGGACTGACTCAGCTTATAGAAAAATAAGAATAGTCTTAGGTGAAATTAAAAGCAAGGGCGGTAACACTAAGAGTGCAATGGGTATTCCACTGTTAAATTCAGAGGAGCAGGGGATAGGTGGAAAGAGTACATCGAAGGCCCCTGTGAGGGGTAAGATTTGTCTGATGACGTGATAGAAGAGGAAATAGGAGTCGATGGAGAAGAGACAGGGGATCAAGAATTACAATTGGATTGGAAAAGAGCTTTGGAACGCTTTAGATCAAGTAAGGCAAAAGGGATAGGTAACATTCCATCAGAATGTCTAAAATCATTGGGAGAAGTGGCAACAAAACGACTATTCACGATGATCTGTAGAGTGTATAAGTCTGGCGATACACGATCTGACTTTCGGGAAAACATAATCCAAACAATTCCGAAAATTGCAAGAACTGACAAGTGCGAGAATTCTTGCTCATGCATCCAGGGTGCTGACAACCATGATATACAGAAGAACGGAAAAGAAAGTTGAGGATGCGTTAGATGACGATCACTTTGGCTTTAGGAAAGGTAAAGACACCGGAGGGGCAGTTCTGAAGTTGCAGTTGATAATGAAAGCAAGAATTAAAAAAATCAAGATATGTTCATAGAATGTGTCGATCTGTGAAAGGCGTTCGACAACGTAAAATGGTGCAAGATGTTCGAAATTCTGAGAAATCTCTAAGGAAAGACGGTAATATACAACATGTGCAAGAGCGAAGAGAGAATAATGTGAGTGGGAGAACCACAACGAAGTGCTTGGATCAAAAAGGGCGTAAGACAAGGATGCAGTCTTTCACCTGTAATTTATGCATCGAAGACACAATGACGAAAGTAAAAGATAGGTACAAGAGCGGAATTAAAATTTAAGGTTAAAGGACATCAAAAAGACTCGCTGATGACATTACTATCCTCAGAGAAAGTGAATATTAAAGGAAGTGTTGAATGGAATGAACAGTATAATGACTACAGAATATGCATTGAGAATAAATCGAAGAAAGACGAAAGTAATGAGATGTTGCAGAAGTGAGAACAGCGATAAAGTTAACATGAGGATTACTGATCACGAAGTAGATAAAGTTAAGGAATTGTGCTACCCAGGCAGCAAAATAACCCATGACGTAAAGAGCAAGGAGGACACCAAAAGCAGACTAGCACTGGCCAAGAGAAGTCTACTAATATCAAATATAGGTCTTACTTGGAGGAAAAAAATTCTGAGAACGTACGTCTGGAGCATGGCATTGTATGGCAATGAAACATGGAGTGTGATAAAATCAGAACAGAAGAGAATCGAAGCATTTGAGGTGTGGTGGTACAGAATATTGTTGAAAAGCAAGTGGGCTGGAATGATGAGGTTATCCGCAGAATCTGCGAGGCAAGGAATATATGCAAAACACTAACAAGAAGAAGGAATAGGATGGTAGGACATTTCCTACGACATCAAGTAATAACTTTCATGGCACTAGAAGGAGCTGTAGGAGGCAAAACTGTAGAGGAAGGCAGATACTGGAATATATCCAGCAAATAATCGAGGACGTAGGTCGCAACTGATATTCTAAGATGAAAGGGCACAGGAGAGGAATTAGTGGCTAGCCGTATCAAACCAGTCAGAAGACTCACGATCAAAAAAACAAAACAAAACAAAAGCTTGACCCACGGAAGGACTGAGTTTGCTGCATGGCTTGCCCATAGAGGCTGTTTACATCCAAGTAAGGGATATAACTTGAGTCATCAACGGCCTGAACTCCTCCTCAGTCGTTTCCAGTTTATTCACCTTGGGATACCTGTGTGCACTGGTAAAGCCCGCAGAAAATCTCGCGTTATAACAAGAACAACACTTCAGCACTGGTCAATGGTTCGACACAGACCCGTGTTCTTAACATTGCATCCCACGAAAGCCATGGTGCAGTGTAACAGTAGGCAGGACCTTCAGTGTATATGCCCAGATACACACTCCGGAATTTCTCAAAAAGTCTATGAGCAGGCATACATCGGTGTTCATGTACAATGTAGCACATTCCCCTAAATCAAGGATGTTGAGCTCCTGCTAAACACTCACCGCATGCGCATACTCTGCACCCGTTATAGCAGTGCCCAAGGATTTACTGCAGATTGCAGTTATATCAAGCAACATGGTTTTGAGAAGTCTCTCCTCCGAATTCACGTATTCGTAAGGAAAGGCATTTCTTCATCACAAGCTGAAACTTTACATCATCAGGATATGCACCTCTGGTGATTTGCATATTCTTCTAACTCATCATCTCAGCAACTTTCTGATGAGATGTGTGCTTGAATCATAGCGAATCCAGGAAGTGGAATGTTACTTTTGGCGTGATTTGCATGGAAATTGAAATGCACTTTTCAAACGTGTCAGGTTTGACACTGATCTTATCACCTTTCAAGATAAGATCACCGAAGTGCTCAACAAGGAGGTGAGCATGATACCCACCCGAGTTATGGAAGGATTTATGCGTCGTAGAAGTTTATACATTAAGTTGCATGCATTGAGATCTGTGACATGGACCTCCCCTGTTAGATGACAGTGGACTGTGACGAATTTATTTTTTATCTAACGGCAGCTCAGAAACATGGCAGTTAACTGCTTTCTCACATAAGGCATCATTCTCTTGCAAGTCGGTCATGAGAATGTTGTTGTGATAAATTGATGTTTGGTATATACGAAGGTTTCAGAGACAAAACTGCCATATAACTCTATACGAGGACAATGCTGTAGGAGCAATTAACATATCAGAAAAAAATTTCAGCGGCGAAACACTGGAAAATATTTACAGAAAATATACAGAATCTATGCCTCAGTCATAGGGAGTTAAATGTATGCTTTCATGGATCAAGTGCTGTGGAGGCGATTACCACCTTAGATGAACGTGTATGTGATGCAAGACGCTGGAATTACTCTTAAAAAGATGCGGATGTCAAACAGGAATACAAGATGTTCTGAACAGTTTCACATCGCATTAGAGATTCCACAGGTGAGATAACAAGTAATAATGTATAATTACAGACATCATACACATTGGCATTCTATACTGTGAGAAATCGTACTTATATGTGTCAATTTTAATGTGAAAATAAGTTAATTTGAAAGCAAGCAGTGATCTACTTGCTTTGAAAAAAACTTGTCAATATTAGGGAGTCATGATTTTAGTGCTAAAACGTAGAATTGACAGTCAGTACCTGCGTTTCCTTTTTTTTTTATCTGGACGTTCTTCCACCGTGTTCGAAGACATCATCTTTTTATTCTTCAAAGAGCATCACTGTCGAACCGATTATGTTTGTGTCATATTTTAATGCATGAACAAGGGCAGTAGCACCTTGATAGAAACATCCACCTCTATCTCCAGATACCAAAACAGAGTGCTCAGGATTCTAGGCGAACTGATTGTGATGGTGGCCATCCACTATTGGATGCAGTGCAACCCTAATATGTTGTCTCGCTGGCAGAGTAAAATGTTATTCTCAGTGTTTTGCTTCCGTCACTATTACTGCAGAAGCGGTGCATGTCATGATAGCTAACAGCATCTGTGTCACTCGTGACGCCTGCATATAATCTTGCTGGTCCTCAATGTGTATCCCCACCATCTTTTCATAAACAGGCAGTCACCACAGTACACATGGGCCTGCGAGGGATGGGTCGTGAGCACTACTCACCAGATAATAGCACACAATTTTGGCCCATGGCATATCTCTTGGATGTAAGTCATCCACGTAGCCATGAAGCAGCAGGAAAATACTTTTCTCCTTTGATCAATGGACGCACTGCATTCCACCACTGCCCACATGGTGGTCTAGCGCACACACCAGCATCAAAATGTAATCCCATATTCAGGAACTCCAGCAGGAGTGTTTACGATAGTGTTCCCTATGTGCCACTGTGAGCTGGTGCCATCCGTCTGAAAACCATGTGACTAGATATAAACGTACGTGATTACTACTGGTTGAAAAAAGCAGCAGAATGCTGTTCTTGGTTTTATACAGGAGGCATTTCAAGGAGAAAAGGCATTCCATAATGAGATCTGCTTCTAGCAACATCGACACTACCTACAGCATCAGCAGTGATGCAGCACTATAGTGGAAACAGTTTGATAATAGTTCACCAGGTGCTAATTAGTGTCTCCAATTTGGCTCTAGTTACCCTACAGGTATTTATTTAAGACATATTTTCAATGTTTATGTACATACAACTGCAGTCTGATGATTAATCTCTTCTTCCTCTTCTTTTTCTTCTTCTTCTTCTTCTTCTTCTGATCGAGATATGACGCATGTGTTCAGACTTGATCTTGCATACGGAACAACAACTCCACAACCTGCCGCAGTGACGAAGCATCGGTAATCCCATCCCAGGTCATTGCCGCACCCACAAACACAACCTCATCGACGAGGTATGGAACAATGATACCAGCTTATCTGCTACATCAGCCACGTTCTCTGTGCTCTGGAGCATCATCATGAACCATCATCATGGACTTTCATTTATAGGTCCCATTGAAGATAATGTGATGGGTGTCGATCAACAGGATAAGATATTACAAGAAATGATGGCAAATGAGCATAAGTAGAATTGTTATAGATGTATGTATACATCACTTTTATGCATGATCTTATCAATACTTTTTCTTTCTTTGGAAATGTGAGGGACGTTGTATGCCAATGTGGACTTCCACCCAAGACGACTACTTATACTTCACCAGCTGACCTGACGATGATGATGAGTAGATCGATCCAGCCTGATTTATCGCCGTGCCAACAAACACCACTGCAGCCTTGTCTGTCATTATATGTGTGGTATGGGTTTGTGAAAAAAGCTCCTTTGCCAACACAGCCATTCTCCTCAAACACTCATTCATCTCACTGTTGTCAACATCAGACATCACTATGTTATCGCCATGCAGCCCTACAGCCTGCTCTGTTATGGATCATCAGGTAAATTCTGCAGCCACATAGGACTACTCTGTGATTGTTGGTATGTTTGGGGACAGGATGAAACAAGCACACATTGGCAACACTAATGTAGGGTGTCGAGACCCTGCCAAATTCCTTAACGCTTGTCAAGCTCCCCAGAGTCTCCAATGACCTGTGGTATACCGTTTAGGTGTCAGGCAGTTCAGTATTGCGAAAGAAGGTTGTGCTGCTGTTGAGGTAAAGAGCGCCATGTACGTTTGTGGGGCTAACGGTGTGATGTCGTGGGGTACTCGATCACAGAGTGTTTCAGAACAAGTGTGTCATACTGGACGATTTTTCTGCAAAGCAAGAAAGAGGGTTTTAAGGCGCTCAGCCATGTACTGCGCATGGATATACTAACACGTTCTTGATCCACACAATGGAATGTCCCAATTCATCCCTCTTCTTCCTGCTAAACATGCATGTACCGATGTGCAGAAAGCTGCTGAGGTCGATAAATTTTACTTTGTATGGTCGCTTCTGGCTTTCGATAGAAATTACAGTGTTCACCCTCAGCGTCTATATATAAAACACCAGATGGTACCATAACTTCAAAGGTATCTTATTCCCCAAAAAACTACAGCACCTACAACCATTTGAGAGGCAAAACACACATTATTCAACTTACGTTTACAATCTGGATGTAGATGATAGCAAGCAAGAAGACGATGAACAGGAGCACATCGCGCAGAAAGACGTAAATTATAAAGCATTTGGGCCCCTTTCACTCCAAATGTAGCCGGTCAGCACTCCAAACATGTAGATATGTTGCTATTCTCTGAGGGCGAGAAACAAGTGATGAAAAACGTGTCCCACATACTTTCAACTCAATTGCCAAAATATAAAGGGGCAAGGTATTTTTGCCATAAATACAACTCCTTTTCCAAGAGAGAATGTCTTGGAAGACAACCACTGACTGCTCGAGCCATGAACTGGTATGTGTGAAAATGCCTACGGCGGATAAAGGTCTGTAATGTCTAAGAATTCCCACCACCAGAAGCGATGTCCCTTCGTCATATATGCTGACTTTTAGTGTCTCGTAGCTCCTGTGGGACTTTCACAGAACGGCGCACATACCGTGTGTGGCAGCATATTCGAATCATATGTCAGGGATAATCCTGGGAGATGGCTGTTCTCAGAGATCGAAATACTTGCGTGAGAAGTTGATGAGATTCATTGCCATAAAATTCCCATGACCGACTTGTTGGAGAATGATGCAATACACAAGCAGACAGTTAACTGTCATACCTGTGGGCTATAGTTGGACTAAAAAGCGGAAACTTCACTTAGAGACCACTGTCATTTAATGGGGAAGTTCTGTGGTGCAGCTCACAATGCATGTAACTTTAAGTACCAACTACCACTATACATACCAGTCTTCTTCCATAATTCGAGTGGGCATGATGTTCCTTCCTTGTTGAGCACTTGGCTGATTTCGACTAGAAAGGTGATAAGATTAGTGTTGTACCTGACAATAATGAAAAGTACACTTCATCTTCCAAGCAAACCACACCTAAAATAACACTGCGCTTCGTGGATTCGCTACATTTCATGTATATATCTCTTAGAAAATTTGCTGAGACGGTGCATCAGGATGATATGCTTATCAGCAGAGATACATATGTCGGTGATGCCAAGTTTCGGCTGTGATGAAGAAGGGGGTCTTTCTGTTAGAATATCTGGATTTGATAGAGAGACTTGAAAAAAAAAAACATTGCCAAATACAACGGCATTTTGCAGTAAACTGACAGGCACTTCCTTAACAGATGAAGGGTATGGGCACATGGCGAATGTTTGACAGGAGTTCAATATTCCTGATTTAGGGGTGTGCAAGATCGTACATCTGCTCCCAGATATGTTCGCGAAATTCTAGAGTGTATGCCTGGGCACGTATTCTCTGGACCCCACCCTTGTATTATACCGCTCCACGACTTTTGTGGGGCGCTATATTAAGAAAAACACATGTCTGTATCGAACTGTTGACCGATGCTGACTTACTGCTCATCTTCTAATGCGGGTTTTGTGGTAGGATTTGCCAGTGTGCGCACAAGTATGCCAAGGTGAATTATTCACGAACGGCTGAGGACACCATATGATATTTAAGTTATATTCCTGACTTGGATGTAAACAAACTCTACGTCCACAGTAAGCGATAAAGTCGGCCATTTGGAGAATATGTCTCGGAGGTGGAACTGACATATTCTGCCCGTTTGCATATTGTCCACAGAAAATTGCCTCACTGTGGTTCCATCCCCAAGCTGACGGCAACGCTGGAGAATAAGGAGAGATATATTTTGCATTACAGAAACCTACAGAAAAGGTTCAGTTTGGGGATGAAGCTTGCTAGAATCATCCAACCCATATCCTTCAAGCAGCTTCCCTTAAGAAATATTGATATAATGAGTATTTCTATTTTCGGGAAAACCATGAAAAATCTTACAGGATACTGTAAAATTGATTTAACTTGCCGCTGGGGTGGGTGTTATGGCGCCAGAGATTACATTGCAGATTTTAAGCAGGGCGTCATCTTCAGTAATTGCTGTAGAGAAGGTTTTAGTGCAGTTCTCTGTTGGTATGTGTATTCTGGACCACTCCAAACTCCACAGGTGCAAATTTCACCATGAGTTTGCAAAGCCAACTTTGCTGATTCCAAATTACTCTACATGGATACAGATAGTTCATCTACTGAGTATGTGCATATAGGAACCGATATACAGAAAATTCAAAATTAGTACTTGAGTTCTGGTTTTAGTGTTTCTGATAGTATTAGTAATGTAAATGACTCATCAGAAAAAAAAATTGTGGCCGCAAGGGGTAGTCGTTCGGTCTGAAGCGCCTTGCCACGGTTCGCGCGGCTGTCCCTGTTGGAGGTTCGAATCCTCCCTCGGGCAAGGGTGTGTGTGTTGTCCTTAGCGTAAGTTAGTTTTTGGTTAAGTACTGTTTAGGCCTAGGGACCGATCACCTCAGCAGTTTGGTCCCATAGTACCTCACCATAAATTCCCCCTCCAAAAAAATTTGTAAGTAATGGTTCTGTAAATAAACTAATGCACATTAGGAAGCAAAAAAATATATTTAAAACGATTGTTCATCAGAAAAAATAGCTTTGTTTGTAAACTAATGTATATAAGGTAGCAGAAAAAAAACTGGCTTAGCAAATTATTGTTCATCAGAAACAAATGGCTTTGTAAATAAACCAAAAAAACAATTTAAAAACTCTAAAAAAAATAATCTTCATATTTTTGTATGTAAGTCATCAGATATAAAATGCTCTGTAAATAAATTAACAAAAGAATTTCAATAAAAATTGTTAATAAAAGTCAGACAATACTGTTAACAAACTGTACTGCAAAATAAATTGTTACTTATAAACCATTTGCTAATTTCTTTAACTGTGTTTCTATTTCCTATAACCCTTTCACTATGTAACTATTGTTAATAATCATTTGTTGACAACGATCATGAACTTCTCCTGGTGACGCTCAGACCTTGAATGAAGGCTCTGAGCACTATGGGACTTTACATCTATGGTCATCAGTCCCCTAGAACTTAGAACTACTTAAACCTAACTAACCTAAGGACATCACACAACACCCAGCCATCACGAGGCAGAGAAAATCCCTGACCCCGCCGGGAATCGAACCCGGGAACCCGGGCGTGGGAAGCGAGAACGCTACCGCACGACCACGAGATACGGGCCCCTTGAATGAAGACGCCTATGGGACTGAACCAGTTATAAATCATGATGATGAGGAGGAGGAGCCTCAGTCTTATTCGTCCAGCCGGCCGGAGTGGCCGAGCGGTTCTAGGCGCTACAGTCGGGAACCGCACGACCGCTACGGTGGCAGGTTCGAATCCTGCCTCGGGCATGGGTGTGTGTGATGTCCTTAGGTTAGTTAGGTTTAAGTAGTTCTAAGTTCTAGGGGACTGATGACCTAAGAAGTTAAGTCCCATAGTGCTCAGAGCCATTATTCGTCCAGGGGGAGTGGAAGGTTTTCCCAACACTTTAATGTGCTCTCATTAGTTGAGAGATGGGAAGCATTTCCCGCCAGTTTTATATCACACCAGACCACTCAACCCTGTACTGAATTATGTAATGGCCTCAAATATAACTGGTCCAGTTGCCCCAATTTCATGGATAGGACTTGGGTTCTTCTGGGTGACGTTGAATGTACGACACACAATTGCTGGTGATTCCGCAGAACAGTGGTAAGGGGGATGACCTTGAATATAGCCAGATCGAGTGTGTAATTTGTTACTGATAGTGACCTTGAGATAAGATCGTTAGCTTGACTTGAACCAGCCTTGGTACCCTATTACTTACCAGTTACAGCGAAAAAAAAAAACACACACACACCACATGAGCACGCCTCACACACCACACTAACCAAGTAGCTGTTACCTGAGCGGGAGGGAGGTCGACAAATTGGCATCGAATGCCATTGCAGAATCATCTTAGCCTCTGATCTATTATTTACATTCGGCTCCAAATAACGGGACCGCATCGGTTCTGGGAATGATACTGCAAAACGATAGTTCTGCATCCTTCCCACGAGCGAGGCTAGCCGTCTTCACCAAAGCTGCTAGCTGCCTGCAAGATCAGACTACGGCCTTTGAACTCAGGCGGCAAGTGTCAGTCTTGCCGAAAAGAGCAACGGTTTGGAGCTGGGTGCACCCACTGCAGTGAATCACTGCCAACAGAGCCTCCTCGACACCTCGGACGTAACGTCCGGCAAACAAGGTCGCAGCAGACGAGGCATCTCGGGCTGGCTCACGTGAACATCCGGCAGTGAGAAATACTTCAGACCTGCTATTAAGGTGCATGATAACAACTGTGCAGCCAGTGCCCACATTCACCCTCCATCCAGTGACTCGCGACCCCGCCTCCGTTCGCCATTGTCCTCAGGTGAGTGTAGACCGGCTGAGACCACAGAATCGAAAGACGTTGCAACTTCAGGGAGCCTATGTGACACTAAACTTGCATCTGTGGTCTAGGGGTAGTGCCTCTGAAATTTAAAGCGTCATCGGCAACGGGTTCGAACTCCGCCACTGCTTAAATTTTGAATATAAATCGGCAGCAAGGGCTGCAAAAGAACTTCGGTATAAGAAATAAACTACGCTATGCCAACGGCCATAGGGTTGGGGAGCGGACAGAGGTTCAGGGCACTCTCAGGCGGTGGGAAACTGCCCCTAAAAGGCACAAGAATCAGCAATGATCAACGGCATGAGCATGCAGAAGGAAGTGTAAACTACTGCATTAAAGACACACTTGTGGCCTGTAACTGTAAAAGTGTTATGACGATCTCCAGTGGCAAAAGATCCCGGACTTGTCCCACATTTGGACTGCCAATGGGGAGATGACCACGTGAAGGATATCGGATAACCAACGAAAGGATGAGGTTTTCCCAGTGGGGGCACGGAATGTCAGGAGTTTGAACGTGGTAGGGAAGCTAGAAAATCTGGAAAGAGAAATGCTAAGGCTCACTCTAGACATAGTGGGCGTCAATGAAGTGAAGACAAGGATTTCTGGTCAGATGAGTATAGGGCAGCAGAAAACGGTATATTGGGTGCAGGATTCAATATGAATAGGAAGATAGAACGGAGAGGGAGCTACTGCGAACAGTTCAGTGATAGCAGTGTTCTCATCAGAACAGATAGCAAACCGATACCGACAACAAGAGTTCTGGTATACATGCCAACGTCGGAGGTAAAACATGAAGAGATAGACAAAGTATGCAACGATATTGAACGGGTAATTCGTAAAGGGACATGAATACCTAATAGTCGTGGGACACTGGAATTCTGTTGTAGGGTAAGAAGAAAGGGTTACTGAAGAATATAGGCTTGGTAGTAGGAATGAGAGAGAAGGAGACTAAATGAGTTCTGTAACAAATTTCAGCCAGAAATAGCGAATACTCTGTTCAGGAATCCCAAGAGCAGCGGTACACTCGGAAAGTAGTTACATTACATTATGGTCAGGCAGAAATTCCGAAATCAGATTTTGGACCAGATCAAAATTTAATAATTACGAAGAGTTTAAGAGACTAGTCAGGAAGAAAGATGTACAAAGAAATGGAGAGATACCCTTGAAATTCTCTGAGGCTATAGATGATGCGATAGTAAATAACTCAGTATGCAGTTCAGTTGAAGGGGAATGGACATCTCTACAAAGGGCAGAATGTTGTTAGACCTGTTTTTTGCCATCTTTGCAACAGGAAGGTGGTGTGTTGTTCCAACAGGTTAATCGTCGACCACACACTGCCTGTGATACTCTACGTGCACTGCAAGACGTGCAGCAACTTCCCTGGCCAGAACGATCTCAGGGCTTGTCTCCAATCGAGAACGTGTGGGATATGATGGCACGAGAAGTAACTCGTGCGACTCGTTAACCAACAGCTCTTTACGGAACTACATGAACGTGTCTAGTAGACGTGGCATAACGTACCACGTACTCCTCTCACCCATGGAGAGAGGAGCAAGCTGCAACATGTGCATTTTTTTCATGAAGTAGGCATTAAAATCCATGGAGAAGAAATCAAAACTTTAAGGTTCGCCGATGACATTGTAATTCTGTCAGAGACAGCAAAGGACTTGGAAGAGCAGTTGAACGGAATGGACAGTGTCTTGAAAGGAAGGTATAAGATGAACATCAACAAAAGCAAAGCGAGGATAATGGAATGTTGTCGAATTAAGTGGGGTGATGCTGAGGGAATTAGAATAGGAAATGAGACACTTAAAGTAGTAAAGGAGTTCTGCTATTTGGGGAGCAAAATAACTGAGGATGGTCGAAGTAGAGAGGATATAAAATGTAGACTGGCAATGCCAAGGAAAGCGTTTCTGAAGAGGAAAAAATTTGTTAACATCGAGTATTGATTTAAGTGTCAGGAGCCGGCCGAAGTGGCCGTGCGGTTAAAGGCGCTGCAGTCTGGAACCGCAAGACCGCTACGGTCGCAGGTTCGAATCCTGCCTCGGGCATGGATGTTTATGATGTCCTTAGGTAAGTTAGGTTTAACTAGTTCTAAGTTCTAGGGGACTAATGACCTCAGCAGTTGAGTCCCATAGTGCTCAGAGCCATTTTTTTTTTTTAAGTGTCAGGAAGTCGTTTCTGAAAGTATTTGTGTGGAGTGTGGCGATGTATGGAAGTGAAACATGGACGATAAATAGTTTACACAAGAAGAGAATAGAAGCTTTCGAAATGTGGTGCTACAGAAGAATGCTGAAGATTAGATGGGTAGATCACATAACTAATGAGGAGGTATTGAATAGAATTGGGGAGAGGAGGAGTTTGTGGCGCAACTCGACTAGAAGAAGGAATCGGTTGGTAGGGCATATGTTGAGGCAACAAGGGGTCACCAATTTAGTATTGGAGGGCAGCTTGGAGGGTAAAAATCGTAGAGGGAGACCAAGAGATGAATACACTAAGCCGATTCAGAAGGATGTAGGCTGCAGTAGGTACTGGGAGATGAAGAAGCTTGCACAGGATAGTAGCATGGAGAGCTGCATCAAACCAGTCTCAGGACTGAAGACCACAACAACAACAACAACAACAACAACATCCTGACAGGTGTTACCACCTTATGGAGGCACCTTGAACTGAGCGGTAGCTACACTGTGAGTTGAAGAGTTGGCGCAAGATGACATTTTTCTTTGGTTTGTATTTCTTTGATCGAAATCGTCATCGGTGATTAACTGTTTATGCATTTAAAAACTTTATTTATGTTAACTCGTTCGCTGACGTACATTGGCTCTCACAGGGGAGAAGTAGTTCCATTGCGTAGTTTAGCAACGTAATAACTGATTTTACTTTAAAAGTGATTTGTAGCAGTGGGTTCGATGCCTGGTTGGAAGAAAATCCAGAAAAGACACTAAAAATGTATGACTTGCCTTCCATTGTCAACAAAGGCCTTCTCACCACTCTCACACCAACAAACATCATTTCAGGTTTCTCAGCAACATGCATATTTCCATTTGCCCGCGACGAATTCCAAGAAAGCGATTTTTCTGTATCTGTTATGACCGATAGGCCAGTTCCAGAAAAAATATAATTGAGATCCTCTGGCTGGTTCCGAGAATGTGGCGAATGCTATTAATGCTGTTCCAGGAACATTTCCACTGTGCTCATTCGCCCTTTTTTTAAAGCTGGACCAAGGAAAGAGAACAACTGCGGAATGAAGATGAGGAAATGTGATATCTTAACAAACACAGCTGAAAAACAGGCTCTATAAAAAGAAAGAGAGAAGAGAGATAATAAGAAAACACTGGAGAATGGAGAGAGAAAAAAAGGTATTAAGCAGGCGACAACTAACAGCAAAAGAAAATTACAGTACCATTCATCTTAGGAAGAAACTATTGTATGATGTGTGTAGATATTTTAGAAATGGAGAAGAATGGGTACAGTGTAATAAATGCAAATTATTGTGTCATTGGTCATGTGGGAATAATGACCCATTCTACTTTTCTGTGGACTGTGGACACAATGACATGTCAGACATTTAAAACTGAGAAGTTATTTTCAGTTAAATTTAGGTAAGTTGCAACGTGCCCCCTTGATGAGGTGAATTGTAACATATGTCAACTTCTCTTCTATGTTTTATTTTAGACATTCCAGTTGTTGAACTGGACATTTTTGGTGATTTCTATGTATGAAAGTATGTAATTTATCAATGTTATTTTCAAATTTAACCAGTTTCAAGTAAAAAAGAATAATATAAATTAAAAACTGTTTTTCGTTGCAATGTGCTCCTGCCTGCCCTACTAATACGGCTGTTTCTGCACGGATGGAAAATTTTACAAATCACAAATGGTTCTGAGGTACCAGGTTTCCATCTGGTACCTCGAAATCTGGTACCTCAGAACTATTTGTGATGTGTAAAGGTAATCATTTCATGTACTCCATATGCACTGTTGCAACAATAAATCTTTAGTGAATTGGAAACGTCCAAAAGGGTGTACTAATTTTTTTTCGGCAATATAATGTATATTATAAGCATGTACTTCATTGTACAATTCATAAATAAGAATAGGGGAACGTGTCGCTCATAGCCTATGAGCAGTAACGAAAACGACATTAGACTGGAATGGTTGCGGAAAACCATGGGAACCTAACTGTCGATGGTTAATTGAGTAAACGAGGTTTCTTCCTCTTTTCATTAACGGATTAAGAGCTTAATATTCCAATTTAGTGGCTTTCATTTGTGGTAACACAGTGAAGTAAGCTTAAAGTAGTCGTATATGGGCACTTTATCTACTACTGGTTTCATGTCAGTAAACCTCATTCACACATAATTAAACAAACCGAAGATATTCCTGCAGGGAACAGAAGGAGTTACATAGTAGAAAAGCCTTCAGTTTTTGTTGAAGCCTACTGAAAATTAGGGTGCAGAGTACTGCATATTTTGTCGAAGAGCAGTTGAGAATGAGCTTACTGCATAAACGTCGTCCCTAGACCTTATAAACGAGAAAAGAACTCATTAGGAAAATGCTGAGTTAAAATCCGAGTCCAGATACCCAGATTACGTTCCCGGTTTCCTGACATCGCTTAAGGCGAATGCTGACGTGTTGAATTACACCCTGGAACTTTACTGCCATGGTAAAATTCGACCGTGTACCACTTCTCGTGTAATCTCGTCGCCGACATATTAACCCATCACTCTGTTTCCTTCCTTCCTTCTGTCGTGGACTGACCGAATTAATTTTGCTATTGCTCTTAAATGTGTCTATACTTCCAACCGCAAATATCATAAACGAGTGGAAGTGTTGGAAATGTAAATATTGGCGACGATTTCACTTTCCCCTATGTTTACCCGATATTCCCGTTGCCAGAGACTCTGTACAGCACAATAAAGGTGAGCACTTATCTTTTGTATCAGTGTCATGTCGTCTTGATGACGTAAGTTTTATGTAAACAGAGGAACTAGGCCACGGATGACAAAGAATGTAGAAAGAGAGAGAGCGTTGTATAGTGAAACAAAATAAGAGACATAATCAGGCAGCCAGCTTAGTATTGGATGGTTTCTCCACAACCCCACAGTTGCCATCTTCACGGATAATACGCTGCACAGTTTATTCGCTTCACAGGAAATGTGTTGAACGTCTCTTCGACAGACAGCACATTAGACACTGAAGAGGAGATAATGGCAGTGGGAGAGGAGCCAAAATAAGCGAACAAGTGTCTCGGCGTATCTGCAGATACTCTACCGTTTTTTGAGAACGACCGTCGAAGTTTAGAAGTAATTTAGATGCCTGTTAGCGTGCAATCAGTTAAGCACAACTGATAGTGTAGTGTGGCGCGGAATTTCGGTTTTGCATCCAGTGTTCCAAGCCCGATTATAGCTTTTATTTATTTTATTTTGTATTTATTTTATTTTTTTCTACCCATACCCGCACTACACAAATGTTTCTTCTCAAGTTATGGGTTACAAAGACATCATATTAATCGCAAACTGCAACTGGCTTTCACAAAGAGTGTCATACATTTATGGTATAATATCTGCGTGTTACCCGTGGTTCGCTTTCGTTGCTGCTGGACCATGAAGTTGTTTTTGTATGTCAATCCTTAAAACAGGTGGAAATTTAAATTCAAGAGTACACTATTTGTTAAGAAGTGTAATGAATTGCACAATTAATTGATTGCAGAAATCTCTCAGAACAATGTGTGTTGGTCAACTACCGCCAATAGTTTCACATTTTCCTGTGTCAGAGAGGGAGACACCACCATTATGAGTATGCCTGCAACAGACCTGGCGTTCGCCGTGCCTAACTGACGTGACGTCACGTACAAGCGCCGAGGCCTTCCTTTGAGTCGGTGTTGGTTTAACCCACATAATGTACACTTTGCTTCATGTGTAGCTACTGTGCACTCAATCCAGTATTTGAGCATTTAGTGACTTTCAACGAATTTTGCACACAATTTAAAACCTTTACTATACTTTTTCTCGCTCATAAACCCGGCAAAATGATGAATGGAAAAAAAGTTTATCACTCAAGCCTTCTACATTTTCACTGTTCATGCAGTAAAACTGTCGCATCAACCATGATGTCATGACATCTGAGAAAGAGAAGGTGAGAGGATGGATAAGGAAAGGAGGGAAGATGATGTCACTTAAGAGTTCGTATACTCGCTCTCCTTTCTAAGTTGATATAGTGCACTTGCACGCTGCAATGGACTTTAGTGAGGAGTTTTGAGTCAAATCGGCAGCGGCGCTGGCACGCGAGTCGAGTTTCCGAGCATGTGGAAAGACCAAGTTCGGACCTGCTGGTGAGTTTACTGCAAGTATACGGAGCTTCTTTATAATTCTGTACACATTAACGACATCAACGAAAACTAACATACGACATCGGTCCACATCAGTATCAACAACTGTTTAACCAACAGTCAGTGTAATTTTCGCGTTATTAACCCCATCTACAACCGTAGTAACAACAGCAGTACCAGGAAGGCAGCAGCAGCAGTCACCAGCAAGATGGCTACTGTGGGACGGAAGCGATGGGAGGTAGCTCGTCTGCAGGCGAGAGAGAACGAATACTGTCTAACACGGGGCTTCCCAACCTTTTCGGCTGGCGGGCCCCTTCTTCAGTCTAAAATCCATGGCGGACCCCTAGTCAGTCAAGAGCACAGTAACTTTAAATTTCAGAGCGAAACCCATGGGACTGAAAGCTTCTTAATGCAAGTACCATGTTCCCAATGACGACCCCCCCCCCCCCCACCACCACCACCCCACCCCCGAAGTATCAATAGTCTTTGGTTTAGAGATGAATGAAAACAACTTGAAATTAACGATCCAATTTGAATTCCTACTGTATCCAGACACTTACTAGTGGATTTACTCCATTTGTTCAACACACTATAGCTTGATTAAAATTACTTGCTAATTGAAATTTCACACGATGGAGCTGTCTTCCTTCAAGAGCAATCAACGTCACGTCCAAATTGTTCGCTGTTGACAAGCTACCGCTTATGGTCTATTCACTTCCACTGTTTGGCTACTGTTGTGTAAGGAGCATGCATATTTCGTAACAATCGTGTATGTGTGTGTGTGTGTGTGTGTGTGTGTGTGTGTGTGTCTTCCACTGTTTGGCTACTGTTGTGTAAGGAGCATGCATATTTCGCAACAATCGTGTGTGTGTGTGTGTGTGTGTGTGTGTGTGTTTGTGTGTGGTTTTTCGTAAAATCCGAAGAAAAATGTTCAAATGTATGTAAAGTCTTCCTCCTTCCTCATTCTTTTCAACTGGAAACTTCCCTTGTTGTTAAGGCGATGGAGAAACTGCACCCTTCTTCCATGATCCTGACTTCAGCCACCCATCCATGTTAGAAGTAATAAACTGGTCAAAAATCGATTTATGAAATAGGTAGTGCACTGACAAAGCAAGTTTAACATTTAATGATGCCTGGGGCCGCATACGTGCCAGCGAGCGCTGTGATTGGTCGACATAGCTCGCTCCGCGCATGCGTAAAAGGTTTCAGCGCCGGCGTGAACCGGCGCACGAACGAACCCCGTATTGTTGCGAAGCAGTCGATCAGAGAAGCCGCATTCTCTGGCACTAAACCGTGTATACGTTCTCACTTAGGAACCGCAAAGGCTGCTTGGGGATACGACCTGAAGTAAAAGTACACATGTTTTTCACAAGAATAAAAATAGTGATGAATTTGATTTTCACATTTATATTCAATAATTTTACTCATTATTTTACACGATTTGGTGAAGGGTGGCCGCGAACCTCCTAGAAAGGTCCGGCGGACCCCTAGGGGGTCCGCGGACCACACGTTGGGAAGCCCTGGTCTAACAGATGCGCAGCAAAATTCGATCCCCCAAAACGGTGCTCACGATTTTCCCTTTGTAACCAAAGAAACAAGTGATAATTTTCCAGGAAATATTACGCGAACAATTCACTTTCGCTGAATTCCTTTCACCTTGGAACTCGCGAACAGCGGTCTGCTGCACAGTTTGCTACTAGTACGAGTACATCCAAGTTTAACCCCCTGCTACGGGGCTACGTTTTTAGAATTTCTTTAAACCAACAGACATGAGCCTGTTTTTGAACTGCGGGAATGGATATTTTTCAGAACTAAGTGCCTATACGCCATCTAAAGTAGTGCAGTAAAAGCAGTGCAGAACTCGATATGACTCAGCCCCACGATAATTTATAGCCCGATCCACTTCACTTACATTGCGCAAAACATCGACGTATTTTGGAGCAACGGCCGTTTTTACTCGACCGTCACGAAACATTTATTTTATTCTAAAACCAGTTCCTGACCACAAACGTTATTTATCTTATTTATCAGGTAATGAATTTCTGTTAAAGATGACCATTTTCGGTCCTGAGTAAATCCAGTATACTACATAATTAATGCCACTCCGTATATATATATCGTTAAGTCACATACAGGATTAATGTGACTCTACCATCAATATAAGAAATGACACGAATTGTTTAGAATACTGGATTTACTCATATCTGAAGATGTTAATGTTGACCAAAGTTAATCACCTGATAATTGACTTTTATTGTTCGATACTGGAGTTATACTAAAATAAAAATGTCCTGGATCGCTGTGGAACCTGCCAAAGAAGACCTTTTTCAGTCCTGAGTAAATCCGATATACAACAGACGTGAGAATGTACGATGACTTTGCTGCAGACACACATTGGAGGTAAAACCTTTCATCGGACCTGACGACGCTGTTGCAGTAATAAATCACTGTGCAAGCGGAACCAAACGTTGATATATACGTATTCTGATGCACTCATAAATCATCTGCTTTTGGATTTCATTGGCAGGGGTGATAGCATGGCCTGACGAATATTATTTATTCCCGGTGCAATACTCGTTGGGGTTTAAAGCAATTGTTAGTTGGTATCCCCACGATTACTTGAACACAGAAGGGCTTTCCGCAATATGTACTAGAAATATGTAATAAAAAAATAAAGAAACACCGTTTGGACCACAACTTTCTGTTTAACGACAACTGGTTTCAGTCTGTGTTGCGGATCAGGGCTAGGTTGCAAAATCACCGAACGTATCCAAGACTTTAACAAGTTGCCCTCGTTTTAATGAATGAGAATAGAATTGCACGAAGACGCTTAATGTAACGTAAAAAGTGGATGGGAGAGGGAAGGGGGGAGGGATTCAGTCCAGTTACGAAACAACCATAACTGCATTAATGTACTAAATTTCGCCACGACTGATGTATTACACAAGAAGATAAAAAAAAATGTTACAAGCATGGTGACAGCACACTGTGTATCGCACATTTTTATTCTTGTTTACATATCTTAAAAGTTTGTGCAAAATCACCGAATATATCTAAAACTTAACTAATTCGCCTTCATTTTTATGAATAAGAATAAAACTACGTTGAGCACTCTTTGCTTAAGTTGGAGATTAGTTCGAAATAATCAGAAAAGTCGAACAAAGAGGAGCCTAGATACGAAATAGTCATAGCTGTTTCAGGAAACAACTAATACAAATTACGTTGTTAAGTGTTAATAGTTTGAGAAGAGAATGGCCGCCAGTGTTCAAACCACCAAAGCAGGCGGAGCGACGAGCAACACAGTTCTGTGTTTATGGCTGTCACAGACTGCAGTCAACGCCCACCGCCTTCCACCACGACCACCTAAAATGATGAACACATTCAAGTTCGCGGGGCGATGAAGAACACCAGGCATCACACATCTAGTGGAGGACGGCAGTACCAAATTAAGCGTTATGGGAAAATTAATTCCGTTCGTTAATGTACTTGTCAGATTCTTTCCGATTCTTTTATTCTAGCAGTAAAAATTCCAAGTTCTTTGAGCAAGTCGACATACCGCCCTCTGTGTGTTCTGTGTAAAACCTCCATGCAGTTGTCAATACTAACGGTTTGGCACTCATGCTCTAGTGATTGCGTCTATGATTAGTAATCAAAAGGGCCTCTGTCCCGTGTACTAACCCCACCACTGCTTAAATTTTGAATAAAAACCATCAGCAACGGCGGAAGGAGACTTCCGGCATAAGAAGTCACCCACAGACTTCGAACGGCCTTATAAAAGAGGATGGAGAAGTGGAGAGAGGTTCGAGGCACTCTCTTGCTCTTTGGGTAGAAAACTGCCCTAAAGGGCGGAAGAACCACCACTGATTAATCATAAATGGCACCAGGATGTAGAAGGGAATGGAACTCACTCCATTAAAGACACATAATGTGCACCCACAGGACTTGTGGCCTGTAACTGCAAATGTGTCATGATGAGCTCTCCATTGTAAAAAGATTCCCGGCAAGTCCCCCATTTGGATCTCCGGGAGGAAACTGCCAAAGAGAAGGTGACAACGAGAATAAGGTCGAATAACCAACGACAGGATTACGTTGTACGAGTTGGGGCGTGGAATGCCAGAAGTTTGAAAGTGTTAGGGAAGCTAGAAAATCTTAAATGAGACATGTTACGGATTACCCTACATAGTGGGGGTGGATCCCCGGCCAGGATGGAGACTTTCTCCGCTCATGGACTAGCTGTTGTGTTGTCCTCATCATCATCACCGACATGTACGTCACCTAATATGGCGTCGCCTGAAATAAGACTTGCAACCCGGCGGCCGAACCCCCCGACTGGGGCCTCCCGGCCAGCAACGCCACACGACCATTTCACTTTTTGTTTCTTTTTTTTCCTGAACCGTCCACAGGGACGATCGAACTCAGTACCTCTGTACGATGGACACGTCACTGGCAACAGAAACTTGAGTCACGGCAGCATATTTTCACTCATATTTGACTCGTATGTACTCCAGGAGGACCTGCAGAGGATTAATCCATGGTGCGACAGCTGGCAGCTTTCCCTAAACGTAGATAAATGTAATATAATGCGCATACATAGGGGCAGAAATCCATTCCAGTACGATTATGCCATAGGTGGTAAATCATTGGAAGCGGTAACGACCGTAAAATACTTAGGAGTTACTATGCGGAGCGATCTGAAGTGGAATGATCACATAAAACAAATAGTGGGAAAAGCAGGCGCCAGGTTGAGATTCATAGGAAGAATTCTAAGAAAATGTGACTCATCGACGAAAGAAGTAGCTTACAAAACGCTTGTTCGTCCGATTCTTGAGTATTGCTCATCAGTATGGGACCCTTACCAGGTTGGATTAATAGAAGAGATAGACATGATCCAGCGAAAAGCAGCGCGATTCGTCATGGGGACATTTAGTCAGCGCGAGAGCGTTACGGAGATGCTGAACAAGCTCCAGTGGCGGACACTTCAAGAAAGGCGTTACGCAATACGGAGAGGTTTATTATCGAAATTACGAGAGAGCACATTCCGGGAAGAGATGGGCAACATATTACTACCGCCCACATATATCTCGCGTAATGATCACAACGAAAAGATCCGAGAAATTAGAGCAAATACGGAGACTTACAAGCAGTCGTTCTTCCCACGCACAATTCGTGAATGGAACAGGGAAGGGGGGATCAGATAGTGGTACAATAAGTACCCTCCGCCACACACCGTAAGGTGGCTCGCGGAGTATAGATGTAGATGTAGATGTAGTACACCGACAAGCCAAAAACAGGATTCGAAGCAGCAACGTCTGTGGGTCGAGCGGAGCATCACTGACACTTATTGCTAACACTAATGCAACGGCAGGTGATGTGTTCTCGGTGTCTTTCGCGGCGGCATGTCTGAATAAAATCTTCTCAATTTTCAAGCCGCCATGACTAGCTCCGCCATCGTCGTCCTGACGGCGGAGATAGCCATCGAGAGCTCCAGAATTTTATTCGAACTGACGCGGCTTGAAACCCAAGATTTTATTCAGGGAACGATGTGTTTATAGACGGCGAATTGAGAAATCTTTTTCTCATGTGATTCTAATTATAAATAGTCAAGTTTCGAGTTTTTCCTTCACTTGTAGTATGAAATCTTTCTTGCAAAATTTCATGATTCTACGTCAAGGTTAAGAACCCCACAGGTTTTAATGAGCGAGTTTGCGAGTATCAAAATATATCACGCAGACTTAGAAGCTTAATATTTTTATCACCAAAGGATTGCACGCCTCAGTACGTGACGTAAATTTCATCTTGGAACGTCCATCCGTTTCTGAGAAAACAGGGTCTTAACAAATAAACAAACAGAGAGTCTGGTGACAAATGACAAACAATTTTTTGTGTGAAATATAATTACAAATTAAGATTTTCCGGATCTTTGTCCTTTGGTTGTAGTGTGAAACTTTGCTTCTTGATAAATTTCATGATTCTGGGTCAACGGGAAGTACCCATTAGGTTTTGATAACTGAGTTCGGGGGTGTCAAAATCTGTGACATAATTGTCCGTATCTTTTGACTGCATTGACTTAGATACTTCACGTTCTTACATCGCCAAGGGACCGTGGAGCTCAATATCTGACATAAATTTTAACCTGATACGTCTAGCCGTTCCTGAGGTAAAGGGGATTCAACAGTCCGACAGATAGACAGACAGACGGACAAGAAGTGAACCTATAAGGATTCCGTTTTTACCGACTGGAGTGCGTAACCCTAATTAAAAAAAAAAACCTCCAGTTGCCACTTACTTTGCAAAGCTGTGTATCGTCTGGCTACTAACGGGCTTTGGACATGAAGCTAAGAATCAAACAGGGACTGTGCAGTGCGCTGGCTTGGGGGGACAAGGAGGTGAGTCACAGCTGGATCGAATTTCCGCAGCGAATTAACGACCACACACGAACCAGCTATGATGTAGCTCAGAGGCGGGTTGGTTTCCACACTTGTCTAGGCATCACCACAGCTGATAGCTCGTCCTGCCAGCAATACACCAATTGCCATATTTTTTTTTTCAGTCATCGGTCTTCTGATCATTTAATGCTGCTCGTCCGGAATTCCTCTCCTGTGCCAAACTCTTCATCTCAAAGAATCACTTCCAACCTACGTCCTAAATTATTTTTGCTGGATGTATTCTAGTCTCTGTTATCCTCTACAGTTCTTACACTCTACACTTCCCTCTAGTACCATGGAAGTTACTCCCTGATGTCTTAACTGATGTCCTATCATCCTGTCCCTTCTTCTTATCATGTTTTCCACATATTCTTTTCCTCTCCGATTCTGCGCAAATCCTCATTCCTTACCCTATCAGTCCACCTAATTATCAACATTCGCCTGTAGCACCATATCTCAAACGCTTCGATTATCTTCCGTTGAGTACCATACAATGCTGTCCTCCAAACGTACATGTTCAGAAATTTCGTCCTATGTTTGGCCTAGTAGACTTCTCTTTGGCCAGGAATGCCATTTTTGCCTGTGCTAGTCAGCTTTTGATGTTCTCCTTGCTCTGTCTATCGCTGGTTATTTTGCTGCTAAGTAGCAGAATTCCTTAACTTTGTGACCATCAATCCCGATGTTAAATTTCTCGCTGTTCTCATTTCTGCTACTTCTCCGTACTTTGCTCTTTCTTCGATTTCCTCTCAATCCATATTCTGCACTTATCAGAGTGCTCATTCCATTCCGCAGATCATGTAGTTCTTCTTCACTTTCACTGAGGATAGCAATGCCATCAGCAAATCGAATCATTGATATCCTTCATCTTGAACTTTAATTCCGCTTCTGAACCTTTCTTTTATTTCCACCATTGCTTCTTCGATGCTGATAGTTCGTCCTGCCAACAATACACTAATAGTCACTTTTTTTTTGTTATCGGTCTTCTGACTCATTTAATGCTGCCCGCCACGAATTCCTCTCTTGTGCCTGAACAGTATGGGCGAAAGATTACATCCCTGTCTTACATTCTTTTTAATCCGAGCGCTTCGTTCTTCGTCCTTCACTGTTATTATTCCCTCTCTCCCTATAGCATATTCCTATTTTCCTCGGAATTTCCAACATCTAGCACCATCTGACATTGTCGAACGCTTTCGGCTTGTCTACAAATAATATGAACGTGTCTTAATGTTTCTTTAGCCTTCCTTCAATTATCAACAGTAATGTCAGAATTGCCTCTCTGGTGCCTTTATCTTTCCTAAAGCCAAACGGATCGTCATCTAACACACCATCAATTTTCTTTTCCATTCTTCTGTATATTATTTTTGTCATCAACTTATCTGTAAAAGATCTTAAGCTGACTGTGTGACATTTCTAGGAGTGTCAGGCCAGACTCGCACGTTCTTCACACCGAAGTGAATAGTCGTTTTGTTGCCACTTCAGCCAATAAATTTAGAAATTCTGGTGGAATGTTATGCATCACTTCTGACTTATTTGATCTTAGGTCTTCCGAAGCTCTTTTAAATTTTGATTCTACTAGTAGATTCCCTATCTCTTCTTCTACCACATCAGACAAATCTACCCCGTCATAGAGGCCTTCAGTGTACCCTTTCCACCTATTCGCTCTCTTCTCTGGATTTAACAGTGGAATCCCTGTTGCACTCACAATGTTACCACCCTTGCTTTTAATTTCACCGAAGGTCTTTTGACTTTCTTGTATGGTGAGTGAGTGGTTCCGACAATCACTTCTTTTTCGATTTCTTCACATTCTTATGCAGCCATTTCGTCGTAACTTACCTGAATTTGCTATTTATTTCATACCTCAGCGACTTGTATTTCTGTATTACTGAATTTCCCTAAACATTTTTGTACTACATTCTTTCGTCGATCAACTGAAGTATTTCTGCTACCTATGGTTTCTTTGCAGTTACCCTCTTTGTACCTACGTTTTTCTTTCCAACTCATGTGATTGCCCTTTTTAAAGATGTCCATTTCTCTTCAACTGTACTGGCTACTAAGCTATTCCTTATTGCAGGATCTATAACATTCGAGAATTTCAAGCCAATCTCTTCATTCCTTAGTACTTCCGTATCCCACTTCCTTGCGTATTGATTCTTGCTGACTAATCTCTTCACCCTAATCTTCATCACTACTAGATTGTGATCTGAGCCTATATCTGGTTCTGGATACGCCTTACAATATAGTATCTGATTTCGGAATCCCTGTCTGACCGTGACGTAATGTAACTGTAATCTTCACGTATCTCCCGCCCTTTTATAAGTATACCTCTTCCTATTGTGATTATTGAACGGAATTTTCGCCGTTACTAGCTGAAATATACTACAAAACTCAATTAGTCTTTATCCTCTTTCGTTCCCAGTACAAAGACGATACTCTCCGGTAGCACTTTCTTCTACGCCTTCCCCTAAAACCGCATTCCAGTCCCACGTCGCTACTAGATTTTCATCTCCCTTTACGTACTGAATTACCTGTTCCATTCCACATATACTTTTTCTGTCTCTTCACCTTTAGCTTGCGACGTCGGCATGTATACCTGAACTATCGTTGTCGGTGGTGGTTTGCTGTCGATACTGATGAGAACAGCCCTATCACTGAACTGTACACAGTAACTCACTCCCTGGCTTACTTTTCTATTCATGACGAATCCTACTCCCATTATATCATTTTCTGCTGCTGTTGACATTACCCTACACTCATCTGATCAGAAATACTTGTCTTCTTTCCATTTCACTTCACTGGTCACCACTACATCTGGACAGAGCTTTTGCATTTCACTTTTCAGGTTTTCTAGCTTCCTTTCCACGTTCAGGCTTCTAACATTCCGCGCCCGGACTACTAGAGCGTTATCCCTTCGTTGATTATTCAGTCTTTTTGTCTTGGTCACTTCCCGTCCCCCTGGAGTCCTCTCCCGAAGATCCGAGTGGGGGACTATTTTGCCAACATGGAGATCATCATGATACTTTTTTAATTACTGGTCACATGTCCTGTGGATACAAAATATGTGTCTTTTCCATCTCCTTCGGCATCTTCGTGCTGCTCGTCAATGCTGATTCATCCGCCTTTAGGGACACTGTCCGATCGCATAGGGAAGAGAGTGCCCTGAACCTCTCTCCACTCCTCAGCACGCTTTGACAAGGCCATTTGCAGAATGAGGGTGACTTCTTACGCCGGAAGTCTTTGGCCGCCAATGCTCATTTTTTTCAAAATTTAAGCGGTGGCGGGGTTTGGAACAGGAACCGGGGATGTTTTGATTAGTAATCAAAGACACTCTTCCTAGAACATGGGTGCACCCCAAAACTGAAGAATAGCTAAAGAACAATTTTCGCACGATTCGCTCGCATGGTGCGTAACACTTTTCTCTTGCAGTGTGACTGACGTTTGTGGTGACGGTAAGGCCATACAGTCACACAAAAAGAAACTACAAATTCGGGCGATTATCCAATGGCCACACAGGCAGAAGAAGAAGTGAAAGAATACAAGAAATGTCTTTCACTGTCGTACATGGGAGGTTATACTCTTAAACTGTTATTGTGGTTCTCAGTTTGGATCCAGCTCTCCACTTCCGTCTGTCCTTCGCAAGACTCTTCATCTCGGGGTAATTACTGTAACCCATATATAGTTAAACCTGTTACCTCAATTCATGCCTAGTCAAATTCAGTTTATTACCCCACATTTCCTTACAACAAAAAACTAACGATTCCTGAATGCCTCAGCATATGACATATGACTCAATCCCCGTCTTTTGGTCAAGTTGTGCGATACATTTTTTTCCCCCGAATTGAATTAAATACCTTCTCATTAGTTACTCCATAGATCAACGTAATTGCTTCGGAGCATCACGTTTCAGTATCTGCTATTCTCTTCTTGTCCGATCCATTTATCATGTAAGTTTCACTTTCGTAGGAAGCTAAAATGCAAGTATATACATTCAGAAAAGACATCCTAAAAACAAAATTCCTTTTCAGAAATGTTTCCATTGCTGTTGCCAGTCTGCATTTTATATCCTTTCTACCTCAGCTATCGGTTATTTTGCTGCCAAAATAGCAAAACTCATCTACTAATTTTTGTGCCGCATTTATTAGTCTAGTTACAACCTCCAGATTTGATTCGAGTGGACTTCAATTCCCTCTCTGAATTTCTGCTTGGTTCCCTTCACTGCTCCCTCTGTGTAGAGACTGAAGAAAATCAGGAGGAGCCTATAACCCTCTCCCTCTCTCTTTATATACTACTGTTGCCTTTTCATGTCCACAGATTCTTATTACTGCTGTCTGAATTCTGTACAGGCTGTAAATAACTGTTCACTCTCCGCATTTTATCCCTGCCACTTACATTATTTCAAAGAGCATTTTCTCTAAATCTACAAGCGCTATAAAAGTACGTTTGATTTTCCTCAGCCTCGCACTCTTCATTTCTCCAAACTGGCCCTCCCCGAGGTCGGCTTCTACCAGTTAATTTATCTTTTTTCAATAATTTACAGGCGTGAGTTACTGAACTGATGGATGACATGGGCGTCGAGACATCCGACAGTATCGATGCCTGCCATGTCGTCAGTCTTTCACAACAAATATCTATTTCTGTTTCCTTACACACCGTCAGGACCAAGCCCATGCCACGCTCGGTATAAAATACGGTTCAAAAATGCCTGTGCCTCTTCACGACATCATTCCGCCAAATTTCTTCGGGTAAAGTCAAATCCTACTGGTACCGAAAGTGACGTTGGTCCTGCAGCGTACAAAAAACAACATTTATTACCTCAGGCTGGAAGACAGCTCTGTAGTACTATGACTTGCCATGCAACAGATTCCAGCAAAAAATGCTGTTCACATTCAGGTCTAAAACCGTTAAGATGCTAGCGTTACAGCAGTAACAAACTGCCTGTTGGTTTCTGTTTCGAGTTCTTCGCCCGGTGTTCGTTTGATGATTTTTCTGACGTTTGGCCGGCGCAAGTGGTTGGCATTGTGAAAGCCTCACCCTCCATTTGCCGGCCGCGGTGGTCTAGCGGTTCTAGGCGCTCAGTCCGGAACCGCGGGACAGCTACGGTCGCAGGTGGATGTGTGTGATGTCCTTAGGTTAGTTAGGTTTACTTAGTTCTAAGTTCTAGGCGACTGATGACCTCAGAAGTTAAGTCGCATAGTGCTCAGAGCCAACCCTCCATTTCTAATGGTGGTCTCAGGTTATATATACCTTGCGTGTCAACGTGAAAGGGCGTTTCCGTGGTCATTACTGCTGCGGATCTCCCCTTGCTACCTTCAAAGGTCGTTCGCTGCAGCACGGGAATCCAAGACCCGTGCATCTCGAGGTTTCCTTCTTTCTGGTTGAAGCTGTTGTCACGTTTGTGTATTTATGTAGCTTCTCTGAACAAGCGGATGTCACAGCTCTTCTCTAGAGCAAGAACTTCCCTGTGGGCGAATTTTACTATGTGGCTGGTCTAACGCAGGACGTGCTCCGCCAAGGCCGAATTCTCCCAACCTACGCAGCTTATGCTCCGTGATGCTGGTGTTGATTGATCCTCCGATCATTACAACATACACTTTTCTACATATACACGGTACGCTGTAGATTTCCGACATTGCAATTGGGATCCCTTTTCTCCTTTGACAATCTTTCAGGAAACATTCCTCACCCACAAAGAAAGAAAATATGTTATGTGGACATGTGTCCGGAAACGCTTACTTTCCATGTTAGAGCTCATTTTATTACTTCTCTTCAAACCACATTAATCATGGAACGGAAACACACAGCAACAGAACGTACCAGCGTGACTTCGAACACTTTGTTACAGGAAATGTTCAAAATGTCCTCCGTTAGCGAGGATACATACATCCACTCTCCGTCGCATGGAATCCCTGATGCGCTGATGCAGCCCTGGAGAATGGCGTATTGTATCACAACCGTCCACAATACGAGCACGAAGAGTCTCTACATTTAGTACCGGGGTTGCGTAGACAAGAGCTTTCAAATGCCCCATAAATGAAAGTCAAGAGGGTTGAGGTCAGGAGAGCGTGGAGGCCATGCTCTACCAATCAATCGGTCACCGAATCTGTTGTTGAGAAGCGTACGAACATTTCGACTGAAATGTGCAGGAGCTCCATCGTGCATGAACCACATGTTGTGTCGTACTTGTAAAGGCACATATTCTAGCAGCACAGGTAGAGTATCCCGCATGAAATCATGATAACGTGCTCCATTGAGCGTAGGTGGAAGAACATGAAGCCCAATCAAGACATCACCAACAATGCCTGCCCAAACGTTCACAGAAAATCTGTGTTGATGACGTGATTGCACAATTGCGTGCGGATTCTCGTCAGCCCACACATGTTGATTGTGCAAATTTACAATTTGATCACGTTGGAATGAAGCCTCATCCGTAAAGAGAACATTTGCACTGATATGAGGATTGCCCCTTGTTGGATGAACCATTCGCAGAAGTGTACCCGTGGAGGCCAATCAGCAGCTGATATTGCCTGCACACGCTGTACATGGTACGGAAACAACTGGTTCTCCCGTAGCACTGTCCATACAGTGACGTGGTCAACGTTACCTTGTACAGCAGCAACTTCTCTGACGCTTGCATTAGGGTTATCGTCAACTGCACGAAGAATTGCCTCGTCCATTGCAAGTGTCCTCGTCGTTCTAGGTCTTCCCCAGTCGCGACTCATAGGCTGGAATGTTCCGTGCTCCCTAAGACGGCGATCAATTGCTTCGAACGTCTTCCTGTTGGGACACCTTCGTTCTGGAAATCTGTCTCGATACAAACGTACCGCGCCACGGCTATTGCCCCGTGCAAATCCATACATCAAATGGGCATCTGCCGACTCCGCATTTGTAAACATTGCACTGACTGCAAAACCACGTTCGTGATGAACACTAACCTGTTGATGCTACGTACTGATGTGCTTGATGCAAGTACTGTAGAGCAATGAGTCGCACGTCAACACAAGCACCGAAGTCAACATTACCTTCCTTCAATCGGGCCAACTGGCGGTGAATCGAGGAAGTACAGTACATACAGACGAAACTAAAATGAGCTCTAACACGGAAATTAAGCGTTTCCGGACACATGTCCACATAACATCTTTTCTTTATTTGTGTGTGAGGAATGTTTCCTGAAAGTTTGGCCGTACCTTTTTGTAACACCCTGTATAAGGCGAATTCTGTCTTTCACTCTGGAAATGTACGGCAGAACGGCGGTGCCCGATATTTCTTTTTCCGATGTGTCGCTTTACCGAATCTTTGATACTGTGACACTTCTAATGGTACTGGTGGAGTCCCCACTGCTCCTCAGAACCCTTTGTAGGTGTTGTATCTCGTGTATGACATGCTGCGGCTCACATATTCGTCTTGCTCGTGTTAAGAGCGTATTAACCATGCCTCTGTTCTGGCTCAGGTGGTAATTTGATAGTTTGTGCTCGTATCGGTCCGTCTGCGTGCCAGGTTTTCAGCATCTCCGGTGTGACCAGCACCTCTAGAAGAGGTAATCGTTGGTCCTCTTCTACCTCTAAAGTAAATTTTATGATGGCATGGGGACTGTTCAGAAGTCTTCGGAAGCCACCATATATACTCCAAAATCTCACTGGAAAACGTCCTCCCCAGAAGTGTATCAATATGTCTTGATTCATTCCTGGCCAGTACCAGCAAACCAAATACAAATTCGAGAGAGTATTTCATCATGATTCGTGCAGATTCTACGGAGGAATACTTTTTAGTGTGTCTATTTCATCACTTACAAGTAATATTCTAATTGGGTAAGGCTGCAGCAGGAATTTTTCTGTTTTTGTATTATTCAGTTTTCGTACACTTCTATCATGAAATGTTAAATTTGTAATGGTTCGCAGATACTCCGCCGGCCCTTTATTGGATATCATGTTGAAGCCATCATATTTGTTTGCAGTAACACACTTAAGGGGGGTCGTTGATGTAAAACATACACTATTTCAAAAATGCGCCACATCCACGGTTTTGGAGATATGGCAATGAAATTTTGTACCACACTTTACATGAAAGTAACACCTCCTTTGATTATATATATTCAATTTATTCTGAATGAAATTTGAAGTTTCATTTTCAAAAAATAATGTCTGTTCCTTTTTCTCAGAAAGTATTCATGAGATTTCTGCAAAAATTTCTCTGTTTCATCTCGTTATATGTTGTAAGCTTCTCTCATGAGGTTTTTGGAATAGGTCAATTTGGAGAATTTTCATAATTTTTTAATTATAATTCCACAAGTACAATTTTAAATTCATGCAAAATTCCAAGCACTTTGCCCCATATCTCAGCTTGCTATCAGAATTTCAAAATTTGCTCTTGAGACGTCGTTTATTAGGTTTACAGAAATAAGTGCACAAAATTTCATAATTCTAGCATTCATAGAATATGAGGAAAAGGTACATAAACTTTAAAAAAACCAACTTTTCAGGAAACACAATTTAAAGTTCAACCTAACTTTTTTCCTTATGTCACTTCTTCAGAAGTCACCACATTTGTAATCTGGGTCGTCTTTCCCTTCAAGGCTTCTCTTCTGATTTCTTGTTGTCTGTCTTCTTTTCTTTACCAGGTCTTCAACTGACGTTGATGTCTTGAGTAAAAGAAGAGTCTTGAAGTAGACTAAAAGAAGAGTCTTGAAGCCCATTCTTTCTAATCCTTCATCCTCCCGACGTTCCCATAATTAAATACAATAACTGCATCATAAGATGCAATTCTGACAACTGTAGCAAATGCAAATGTGTTTTTAGGGCATAGGGCATCGTTTCCATATGAGTTAATTTAGAGACTAATTTGGGTTTTGGGTTTTGCCATGAACACATTTTTTGAGAAGTGCAGGATCGGCCAAAGATGACCTATAAAACCAAAGAGTATGTATCACGACCTTCTAAATGTATACCGCACACGTTTGGTTGAAAGTAATACACAGAGTCGTCGTTCACTGAGCTGGTATTGAAGTGCTCCTTAAAACGTGGGCGTGGCAGGGAGGCCGCGTCACACTTTCAATTAATTTTCAGGCACTTCGGATGCGATTTCAACATCGAAACGTTGGAAACTTTATGTGCATGAGTTGTACTAACAAATAAAAAATAAATCGAAAATTGACGTTTTTGGTCAATTTCATGAACATCCTCCCCTTAAGAAAACATTCTTGTTGATGTTACTATTTTCAGTCATGAAGTACAGCCGGCGCGAGAGCGTTACGGAGACACTCAGTAAATTCCAGTAGCAGACGGTGCAAGAGAGGAGTTGTGCATCACGGTGATTTTTACTATCGAAATTTCGAGAAGATTCGGACACATATTAATTCCGCCCCACGACGAGAAAATTTGAGGAATTAGAGCTAATACCGAGGCTTACCGACAAGCAATCTTACCACGCGCCATTCGCGAGTGTAACAGAGAAGGCAAGACCAGCAGTGATAGAAGAAGAACCCCCTGCCACATGCCGTCCGATGGCTTGCGGAGGATTGATGCAGATATAGAAGTTAATTTTATGCATTCTCCACTGCTGTCGTTTGCTAGCCATCCTCAGCTATCTGCTTTGTAAATTCGTCATGAAGCACAACTAAGTCATGAATTCCTTCCTACGTACCTTTCAGAAACTATCCACTTCGTAGTATGATTACTATCATTAGCAATGAATGTTTCAATAGATGGCGACGTACTCGATGACGGAGAAAACCTGGTTTTCGAAAAGGTGTAGGTAAGTACTTCATCACTACTTATTAGAGTTCGGCATTCGGGTAGTTACAGTTGTTTATCTCTGAGTTAATGTAGATTTGTAAAAGACCCAATAGAAACCTTGAATTATTATGCTGACGTCCGACTGAGGAAACCTCGACTCTGTTATTTTTAAATTTATGTACGACGAAAAAAAATCGTAACACCAAAAAAGAGTTGTGCGGAAGAAACTAAAGTTGGTAGGCGTGTTTCTGTATCTGAAAGATGAAGTCTATTACAATCTCGCGCCAGTCGCATAGGAGTGGCAGCAGTAACGCCCGTTGATGATCCAAATCAGGTTTCCTTTAAATACTCGCTGTAACAGTCATGAGCGTTAGTTACCTTTGAGATTGGATATGGTGAGCTGACGTTAGTCGAGAATGCTCTTAAGGTGGCAGAATCGCCATTAACAACATCTCACTGAGTTTGAACGAGGTTGTGTAACAGGGCTATGAGAAGTTGGCTGTTCCTTCTGCGATACTGGTGAAAGATTAGGCGGAATGTAGCCACTGTACATGACTACTGTCAGTAGTCAGTGGTCACGAGAACCGGGCTCCGGACGACCACGTGGAACTACTTGAGGGAAAGACCATCATGTTCGACGTGTGGTTCCGGCGCTTCGTACTGCAATTGCAGCAGCAATTTGGGCAGCAGTTGGCCCACAGAGACACAACGAACTGATACAAATCGGTTACTTCAAGGACAGCTCCGAGCCAGACGCTCTATAGCTTGCGTTCCACTAACCCCAAACCACCGTCATGTACGACTTTAGTGGTGTCCTGCGAGAGCTCACTGGAGGTCAGGGTTGAGGGCTGCCTTGGTGCCCGTGATGGCCGTGTGTTGGTTAGGAGGAGGCCAGATGAGGGCCTGCGACCTACCTGTCTGCATGCTAGACACGCTCGACCTACACCTGGAGTTATGGTCTGGGGCGTGGTTTCGTATGACAGTGGTAGCCCTTTTGTGGTTATCCCACGCACCCCGACCGCAAATTTGTTCGACACCCTGGTGATTCCACCTGTTCTGTTGCCTTTCATGACCAGCATTCCAGGGGGCGTTTTCCAACAGGATAACGCTCGCCCATATATCGCTAATGTAACCCAACAAGCTCTACAGTGTGTCGACAAAAAAATGGTTCAAATGGCTCTGAGCACTATGGGACTCAACTGCTGAGGTCATTAGTCCTCTAGAACTTAGAACTAGTTAAACCTAACTAACCTAAGGACATCACAAACATCCATGCCCGAGGCAGGATTCGAACCTGCGACCGTAGCGGTCTTGCGGTTCCAGACTGCAGCGCCTTTAACCGCACGGCCACTTCGGCGGGCTATGTCGACAAGTGCAACATGTATGGATCTCCATCCTGCAAACTGACATGCCGTACCTGTACAACAAAAAGCATGCACGTTTCCATGCTTGCATTTAACATTCTGGCGGCTACACCGGTTATTATTAACGTACCAGCGTTTCGAATTTGCAGTGGCTTATCTAGCGCTAACATTAATCTGTGATCTTGCAATGTTAATCAATTAAATATGTTACCTAGATAAATTTATTCCCGTAATTTCATTGCTCTGCATTAATTACTTTTTGGTGTTGCGACTTTTTCCATCAGTGTATACGTCAAGTAAAGACTGTAGTGGCTATGGAACGGAACAAGGATGGGTAAGAGGAGGAAGAGGGAGGCAGGCTTTGACACGAGTAAGAGAGAGCAGGTAGACTTGCCGGACAGTATCATCCCTGTCAGGCTGGCTTCGCGTGTAGTATTTTTTGCATGACTGGAAAACCAGCGGGGGATATGGAGATGGTATTGTTCTTTCCGAAAGAACCGATACCATTGGTTATCTTCTAGCGCTAGGAGAACGAAATTACAATGAATTCCAGACCATTAGCTGTTTACAGGCGTTGATACATATCAACGGGGACAACTGAAAATCTGTGCCCCGATCGGGACTCGAATATGGGATCTCCTCCTTACATGGCATACGCTCTATCCGACTAAGCCATGGAGGACAGATACTGGTGCGACTGCAGGGACTTACCTCTGGCATGGAACTTACCTCTGGCATGCTCCCTGTGAGACCCACATTTCCTAGTTACTCTCCACACACTACATTCGAATGTAGTGCAGTCGCACTACCCTCTGTGTTCTCGATGGCTCAACAGTGCCGGCCGAAGTGGCCGTGCGGTTAAAGGCGCTGCAGTCTGGAACCGCAAGACCGCTACGGTCGCAGGTTCGAATCCTGCCTCGGGCATGGATGTTTGTGATGTCCTTAGGTTAGTTAGGTTTAACTAGTTCTAAGTTCTAGGGGACTAATGACCTCAGCAGTTGAGTCCCATAGTGCTCAGAGCCATTTGAACCATTTGGCTCAACAGTCCGCTTTCCGCAGCGCTGCGGCGAGGACGTCCTGTTTACGTCCCGTCCGCGCGGACGCGAGTGCCCGTAGTTGTTTACTACTTCGTCGCCGCTAGTTTAGAGTCCATCACTACCGACGCAGTATGGCACATTCATACAGATAAACCACCATTAAGATCAGTTTTCAACTCGATCATGCGCGGCCGCTAGCTTTTGAAGTGGAACGTTTTCTACGTGACGACGTTAAAATTGATCCGCGGCATATTATTGGTATCCATCTCTCTATCACGAGCACTGTTGTCTACATCAAGTTAGTAAGTGACGAGGTGTGCAACAGAATCGTGCGCGCACATGCGAACGACGATAAATTAAAACATTCTGATGGCCATATTGGAGCGGTCTCTATCGATCACGCGGTGCTTGGCCTCCGTAAGATACGAGTACCACCGGACGCAGTCACCACGGATTTCCAGCCTTAAGGCAGAGTGATTAGCCATATGGCGGAAAAATGGTCCGCCTTTAACAACGTAGCCGGTTCTTAAAGGGGTACGACAGATCAAATTGGAACTGACAAAACATGTACCATCCTCCAGAATGAGATTTTCACTCTGCAGCGGAGTGTGCGCTGATATGAAACTTCCTGGCTAGTTCTGCAAGGTTCGCAGGAGAGCTTCTGTAAAGTTTGGAAGGTAGGAGACGAGATACTGGCAGAAGTAAAGCTGTGAGTACAGGGCGTGAGTCGTGCTTCGGTAGCTCAGTTGGTAGAGCACTTGCCCGTGAAAGGCAAAGGTCCCGAGTTCGAGTCTCGGTCGGGCACACAGTTTTAATCTGCCAGGAAGTTTCACGTACCATCCTATCTCGTCATCGGCGGATGTAGGGCGATTATTATGTATGACGGACAGCCACGCACTTGCTCCGGCTGTGGCCAAGAAGGACACGCCAGGTCGGATTGTCTCCGACGACGGCTCACCCAAATCTCGACAGGTGAACCTATAACTCCTTCTGCGGTGACGACCCTTCGTCTCAATTTGCCGAGATTGCACGGGCGGCCGCCCTTTCCGATGCCGACCACATTCGTACGATAGCCGCCCACGATAGCGAGGCCACGATGGATTCTGTAGTACCAGATCCAGCCACTACAACGGCGCCCCCGACCGACCTTACAAGAAAGCACGGATGACAGGATGGACATTTTCCCACGGGTTGTCCGGACAGCGACTTTTCTTCCAGACACCGGAGCAGCTGAAGAGATCCACCAACATTCGGATACTGAAACACACGTCCCTAAACAGCGTCCCCCGCGGAAACACAAGAGACAGCGGCGTGCTCCGTCGGTCGAGTGCTTGCAGCGAACGTCTGACATGGACTGTGGACAATCAACCGACGGTACCGGCGGCACAGAGACCGCAGTAACATCCCATTCAACAGATCGCCTTGGTGGCGGTCTCAGTCCCTCCGATCCCACAGAACAGCAGTATCACACGCAGACAGCCGCTGCCGATTACCAACCAGTTGCGCCGAAGGTCTGCGCCGAGCGTCACAGCAGCCACCAACAACCACGAACAGCCGATGGTATTTCATAGCGACTGGGCGGACGACGGTGAGGAAAACTCCTTGCCCATCGTGTCCGACGACACGCGGGGGAATACACCCCACCAGTGTTGATCCTTTTCCACAATCAATAACAGCGATGAGACAGACGTCACGTACACACATCCCTTACATGGGTGTTGATGGCCAACACGGCTGCTATGGACATATCGCAATATATGGGAGAGAGTGTCACAGAAATGATGCAGGATTTGGGCTGGAAATCATCAAAAGAAAGGCGTTTTTCGTTGCAACGGAACCTTCTCATGAAACTCCAATCACCAAATTTCTCCTCCGAATGCGAAAATATTTTGTTGACACCGACCTACATAGGGAGAAACGATCACCACGATAAAATAAGGGAAATCAGAGCTCGTACGGAAAGACACAGGTGTTCGTTCTTTCCGTGCGCTATACGAGATTGGAATAATAGATACTTGTGAAGGTGCTTCGATGAACCCTCTGCCAGGCACTTAAATGTGATTTGCAGAGTATCCATGCAGATGTAGATGTAGATGTAGACCTCGAACTTATCGTGTTGCAACTTTAAACATCAACGCTATACGCGTCCCCAATTCGACACGACGAGTGCTCTTACTAGTTTCAGTTACTTATTACTTAAAAAAACAAATTAATTAATTAAATAAAATAACAAAAAACCGATAAAACCATTGCATCCCTTGTACCACATTCCCAGGAATGGGAGGGAGGAGAGATTGTGTTCAGGCTTCGGGTTGCGAACCCTGCCCACCTTGCCTCCGCCACCCCACGACTTATACATTTTTCATTAAAATAAAAGTCGGACAGCGTCTGCCGTGTAAGCAGGACATCCCAGGTTCGAGTCCGGTTGGGGTACACATTTTCAATTGTCCCCGTTGTTATTTATCAACGCCTGTAAGCAGCTAATGGTATGGATTTCACTGTAATTTCAACGAGGGATACACGGCGTAAGTATAAAATGGAGACTATCAAAGGGACACGATAATATTTATGAGGCATCAGGACGTGATCATCCTAATCATAATCATAAGATGTTCTGCCTATTGGCAGGATTTTGATACCTTTGCTGTCTCTATCTGAACCGTTTCATGCCAACTGCTTCGTAGTCTACACTCCTGGAAATGGAAAAAAGAACACATTGACACCGGTGTGTCAGACCCACCATACTTGCTCCGGACACTGCGAGAGGGCTGTACAAGCAATGATCACACGCACGGCACAGCGGACACACCAGGAACCGCGGAGTTGGCCGTCGAATGGCGCTAGCTGCGCAGCATTTGTGCACCGCCGCCGTCAGTGTCAGCCAGTTTGCCGTGGCATACGGAGCTCCATCGCAGTCTTTAACACTGGTAGCATGCCGCGACAGCGTGGACGTGAACCGTATGTGCAGTTGACGGACTTTGAGCGAGGGCGTATAGTGGGCATGCCGGAGGCCGGGTGGACGTACCGCCGAATTGCTCAACACGTGGGGCGTGAGGTCTCCACAGTACATCGATGTTGTCGCCAGTGGTCGGCGGAAGGTGCACGTGCCCGTCGACCTGGGACCGGACCGCAGCGACGCACGGATGCACGCCAAGACCGTAGGATCCTACGCAATGCCGTAGGGGACCGCACTGCCACTTCCCGGCAAATTAGGGACACTGTTGCTCCTGGGGTATCGGCGAGGACCATTCGCAACCGTCTCCATGAAGCTGGGCTACGGTCCCGCACACCGTTAGGCCGTCTTCCGCTCACGCCCCAACATCGTGCAGCCCGCCTCCAGTGGTGTCGCGACAGGCGTGAATGGAGGGACGAATGGAGACGTGTCATCTTCAGCGATGAGAATCGCTTCTGCCTTGGTGCCAATGATGGTCGTATGCGTGTTTGGCGCCGTGCAGGTGAGCGCCACAATCAGGACTGCATACGACCGAGGCACACAGGGCCAACACCCGGCATCATGGTGTGGGGAGCGATCTCCTACACTGGCCGTACACCACTGGTGAATGTCGAGGGGACACTGAATAGTGCACGGTACATCCAAACCGTCATCGAACCCATCGTTCTACCATTCCTAGACCGGCAAGGGAACTTGCTGTTCCAACAGGACAATGCACGTCCGCATGTATCCCGTGCCACCCAACGTGCTCTAGAAGGTGTAAGTCAACTACCCTGGCCAGCAAGATCTCCGGATCTGTCCCCCATTGAGCATGTTTGGGACTGGATGAAGCGTCGTCTCACGTGGTTTGCACGTCCAGCACGAACGCTGGTCCAACTGAGGCGCCAGGTGGAAATGGCATGGCAAGCCGTTCCACAGGACTACATCCAGCATCTCTATGATCGTCTCCATGGGAGAATAGCAGCCTGCATTGCTGCGAAAGGTGGATATACACTGTACTAGTGCCGACATTGTGCATGCTCTGTTGCCTGTGTCTATGTGCCTGTGGTTCTGTCAGTGTCATCATGTGATGTATCTGACCCCAGGAATGTGTCAATAAAGTTTCCCCTTCCTGGGACAATGAATTCACGGTGTTCTTATTTCAATTTCCAGGAGTGTATATCTCCCACTTTTCATTTCATCAAGCATTTTTACTCCCTTTCCTCTCTTCTTCTGTCCTTCCACTGTACATTCGATACCTGTTGTTGGAATTCCTTTTCCTTGAATTCCTCTTCCTTGCAGTGTATATCCCACCCAATTTGACTTCCTTTTCTTAACCCGCTTTAGGGAAGTTCTTTATTCCTTTACCCTCTGCATTACCTTACTGTCATCATTTGTATCGACTCACTTTATATTCTACATTTTCTTCCAAGCCTACATCTCAAATACTTCAATTTTCTTTCCTTGTCCCTCCCGCAATTTTTAGCTATCACATCCATATAGAAATACACTCGCAGTATTTAACCAATCATTTGCAAGACACATTTCTGGAGAGTTTGTGATTTTAGCAAGGTTATTGGCAACGGGGTTAATCCACTTCAAATCACCCAATATAAATAAAATTTATTGAGTATCCTGTAGGTAGACAGTCACAAAACACTTTATAAC
This sequence comes from Schistocerca serialis cubense, assembly GCF_023864345.2. Taxonomy (NCBI): domain Eukaryota; kingdom Metazoa; phylum Arthropoda; class Insecta; order Orthoptera; family Acrididae; genus Schistocerca; species Schistocerca serialis. Next base: position 326,325,686 of record NC_064641.1, on the reverse strand, counting down.
AAAATTTTGTAAGTCGTAGCTTTTTCTGGCATCCATTTTTTTAAATGGTGGCCACGTGGAGTGGACGCACGGTGAGAAACGCCACATCACTAATTGCGCGGCCCCTTCCGCCGGAGGTTCAAGTCCTCCCTCGGGCATGAGTTTGTTTGTGCTGTTCTTAGCATAAGTTATTTTAAGTAGTGTGTAATTCTAGGGAGCGAAGACCTCAGTAGTTTGGTGCCTTAGGAATTCAGACACATCTGAGCATTTTTTTTAGATGGAGGTTGAGCACATTTTAATGGATAACGTGGTTTGTGTAAAGTTTAAGTGCCAAGTTATTTTAAAAGATATCAGAATAATTCAATATTTTGTGTCTTCAGCATTAAATGAACTTCAGGCATACATCTTTTTAATTTTTGTAGCATGCAAAAGAGTCAGTCAAACTCTTTCTGTAAATACTTGATAAAATTTATCAATCGTTATTTTTTAAGATCATAATGTTTTGTGAAGGAATAGAAACTCGCTATGTTATTTTTGTGTTGAGTACTTACATAACTACCTGCAGCTCACAGTTTAATCCTGCAAATGCTCTCCTTTTTTTTAGAGCTTTTCAAAAATGGTCAAAAACTTTTTAACGTCAATTATCTAAAAAGAGGTTAAATGAAAACAAGTGAAAATTTTACAGAATTTTCCTTATAGTCGTACGAATATCTCACTAAAAGATGACTGAGACTCAATTACACTAAGAGCAATAGAGCAGGGAATTTCAGTACAAACGTAGCTCCTCTATATGCTCGTACAGTGCCAAATTAGCAAACAAAGGCTTGGATTTTACGACTGACATTGGTCAAGTGATGTTTAAATCATTGCATCGGAAAATTATCAAATATTTCTACTTTTGAATAACAATAGGCAGTCATAACAATAGTTAAGAGTTCTAATCCTTCAACATAACTTACCGATATATTTGTTGTACTACACTTCCATACAGTATACACACAATAATGTTTCTGTATGTACTTAGATTTCAACTTTCGTTATACCTACTTGCCAGCTGCGAATTTCATTAGATAGTTAAGCAAACATGATATTTCGTTGCATGGTTTATCAGTTGTGTGTTCTACCAGACACTGTTGTGAGTTCCAATGGGGTCATTTTTCGTACTACTTTCTTTGCAGGCACCCAAGTCAATGAACAAGTCAATGAGAGTTTTGCAAGTTTAGACTTTAACTCTGCCACCTGCAACTGTTTTCAGGAATAACAGACTGTTCAAGTATTTAGTATTTGCTGTTTTGTGAGTGAACTAATAAGTGAACAGTGCCGTAACAACACCACAAGAAAGAACTTCCTGAAGACTTGCCAGCTGAAGAACAATGTCTGCTAAAATTAAACATTTTGAAAGAAATTAATAATATTTGCCATTACCACAAAAATAAATAAATTAGACAAATACAACCACATTTTTGACAAAAAATGTTGACACACATTTCGTACGCACAAAAAACCAGTTTTATTTGTGTAAAATACTAATTGAACACCATTCCATGAGTAAATATGTGGATATTAAACTAATTTCTGGACAAGCCCTATGTCCAACTTGTGCATCAAAAATATTTGTAGAAAAACCAGTTGAAGATGTGGTAAATAGTGTTTAAAATGACCTGGACCTTTTGAATTAGTTGAGGATTATCTGTTGCATCAAGTAGAACCCATCTGTGAAACTTTGGAATAATCTCCTTTGTGCAAAATAACAAAGCTTACCACAGAACAGCAACTGTCAGTTTTATAAAGAAAAACTGATAAAATCACAAGCGCAGTCAAGCAAACGTATCAAGAGTCTCTCCATAATGACTTAAAACCTCATAATGAAAACAATACAGAAAATGTACACTGTGAGTATGATATATTTATTACCAATACGAAAGAAAAATTCAAAGTTCCCAGTACAGATAATAAAATCAAGATAATTAGCCTCCCGCCAAGATCAAGGCCGAAGAAAAAAACAGTTGAGGAATTTGGTGCCTCTGAATAAATCGTGAAGTTAAGCAGGCAGCTACTAAACGACCATGGTATCTTACCACATCTTTCAAAAAGACAAGGTGCCAACAAAATAAGAGAAGTTGTTATTAATTGCGTTAAGGACTTTTATGAGGATGATGAAAATAGTTGCTTATGTACTGGTAAAAAGGAATGTGTTTCAGCTGTAATTAACAAAGATGCAGAAGCGGAAAAGGTTAATTCTTCTCTCGCAGAATGAGCTCCACAGCCTCTATAAACAGAAATACCTAGATAACAAAATTGGATGTTTTGCATTCTGAAACCAAAGTGATGCATTCTTCTGGGTTCATCTGCAACTCAGAGAGTATATGTTTGCAAGCATCATGAAAACACAAGCTTATGACAGAAATAGCAAAGCTTAATACAGATTATAAAGACCTGATGGCTTTCATGGTACGTGAAATTAATAATGAAAAATGTATGCTTGACACTTATGCAGAATGTCCAGGACCAGGTACCCTACTTGACTTATTAAAAAAGGAACTTGAAATCTTGCACGAAGAAGTAATTTTCAAACAGTGGGTACAAACCGATTAATCTGAGCTCATTACACAGATAATGCCCAGTGATGATTCTTTTCATTCTCTTGTTGATACGCTGATGCCTTCAATGTCCCCTCGCCTTCAATATTCCCTCACTTTAACTTAAAACCTCGAGCCTAATATATCAAGGAAACAAAAAAACCTGAAAGAAACCACACACTGTTTAGTGAATGATGATTTTGCAGGAAACTATGCATTTACAGAACAGGATGAAACTCAAAGTTTTCACTGGACTAATACAAAAGCGACACTGCATCTATTTGTCATCTACTTTAAAAAAGAAAAAGTATGTTGCAAATCTCTTTGTGTAATTAGTAACCACCTCGATCATAATACCACGAATGTGTACACATACAACATCACGTCATTCGGGAAATTAAGAATATCATACGTAATTTTGAAATGGTCATGAACTTCAGCGATAGTGTAAGCAGTAAATACAAAAATAAGCAAAAAACTTCATTAATGTTTGCCAACACGAAAATGATTTTGCTTTATTGGCGTAGTAGAATTTCTTTGCCTCATCACATTGTAAGAATTCTTGCGATGGGATGGACGGAACAACAAAACGAGAAGTTACATGCGCGTCCCTTCAAAGACTTTACATAGAACAGATCCTGACTTCACAGGATATGTTCAAATACTGCCGACAGAATATTACTAGAGTTAAATACATATTCGTTCCTTCGTCAGAAACTGGACAAATCGAAACAAAACTGACTGAGAGATTTGACTTGTTTACCAGTTAAAGGAAAAAGAAGCTATCATACATACGTCTCCATAAGTGACAATCAGTTAATTCCAAAGGCGCAGACTTTGATGATCATCAGCTTCAACACTTTTTACAAATATTCATCTTTCAAAAAGAATGACTTGTGTTTGCATGTATGATGAGAAGTGGTGGCTTCGAAAAACTGAAGACAGAGGTAAAGATAACAATGATGTTTTGCTGCATTTCTATCACCATTCTGGAACAAAAACTGCCTTTCAACTTTCCAAAAATGATAATGCTTAATTGCCTGCAAAGAAATTATTACGAAAATTGACTCCATTGGAACTCACAACAGTGTCTGGTAGAGCAGAGAACATAACTGATAAACTAAGCAATGAAAGACTATGTTTGTTTAACTCTGTAATGAAAATTGCAGCTGGCACGCATTACAACTAAAGATGAAATCTAGATACATAGAGAATTATTATTATATATCTGTAAGTTATGTTCAAGAATTCTAAAGATATTACGGGTACTAGATATCGATAAACGCTGCTGCTGGCACTCGCGGACAGTCAACGCTAGCAAATGTAGTGGCGCCAGTAAACAGATGAAGAAAACGAGACGCCACTATCCCTATTACACGATTCCAACCTACCAACGGCACTAACACGAGTCGCACACGGGACACTGGCCAGTCGCAGTGCGCTCGCTGACGTGTCAACATGAGCCTGGACAAAAAGAGCAGGGAATTATTCCTGAAGCTCTATTATCAAAACGACAGTAATTCTGCAACTGCAATTCGAGAATATTGCTGGCTGGAAGGATAACGGAAATGTCCTTTTTCTCCATCTGCTGGGGGAGCATGACGAAGAAGTTCGAATCGACTGGAGGACTGGGCGTCGCTCCAGGAAGAGGCCGACAACCGGTTGCACCAAAGGCAGTCGATCAAACTGCTGTTCTATGGCAGACAATGCTGCACGCAATTCCCGATCGTCAGGCAGTGGGCGTGCTTTGTCACGACAATTGAACGTCCCGTGGCCCACTATAGGGGAGGTGCATCCTCAAACGGTATCCGTACAAGATCCATATCGTACAACAGCTTGCACCACAGGACGCACAACGACGTGTAGACTTCGCTCTCCAGATTCTCCCAAGGACTGAACCTGACGAGGGCTGGCCCTGGACAAACCTCTTTTTTCCCTGATGGGTGAGATGAATACACCGAATTGGCGAGTGTGGGGGATCTTCACCTCCAGTCACTACGCATGAAGTTCCTCTAATGGTGAACGCGTCACCGTATGGTGTGGCTTCTCGGCTAGTTCATCACTGGCCCATTATTTTTTGAACAGGTTGGCGCTAAAGAACCAAAGACGTGCAGTGTGGCAGGCCAGCGTTACTGCGACATGCTTCGACAGCATATCACACCCGCCCACAGGAGTCAGACTCATTGAACTCAACAGTTTTCATGCAACATAGGGCCCCACCGCACACCCCTCGTAAAGTTCACCTGCTCAACCGAAACGATCGAATTATCAGCCGATCAATTCCAAACGCTTGGCCGGCACTATCACCTGATCTCACTGCCTGTGATTTCTGTTTGTGAGGCTACCTGAAGGACAAAGTTTACCAGGGAGCATTCACACAAGTGCTGATCGGAAGCGCAGCATATCAACAGAGGTAGCCAAGATACCTACGGACATGCAATGCAGAATGCAATCCTGCGCTTTCGGTCTCTTCTGGACACTAATGGCCGCCATACTGAGCCCTTTCGGTGGCAGTAATGGTACCGGCATGTAATGGTATGATGTACCATAGTAGCACATTAAAAATGTTTCAACTGAATTGATTCTGTCGTATTTCTCTTCCCCATATCCTTGACATCAATGCGACGAAGTTTGGTACTCGTAAGGTATTTAGTTTCCTGTTATAACGTGTTAAATAGGGAAAGTTTAGTTATAACCACCCGATATATAATCTTGTCAAACCGGAGATAAAAATGTCACACAGATTAACGTTCAGAGTTCGATAAATAAAAGCAAAAGTACAAGGTACGACGTCACCTGCTTCAATATCATCTGTACTTTGGGAAAAGAACAGCCTGTAGTTCTATATTTTTTTCAGGTCTTTAAGATTTAAAATGCGGCTCTTAATAACTGGCAGTTTCAGTTTACGTATCCAAAGGTGTGGGGTACGATCCCCGGACAGTCTTGGGAATTTTATTTGTCCCTTCTGTCCATTTTTAATTCCTCGGCCTGCAACGTTGTTCGCTATCCGCGTTAAACTCTAGATCCTATTACACGGCCCAGCCTGTTAAATGCCTGAATAACTTCGTTGCACCGCGGACGGATGCGAGACGTGCAGGAACAATGTCAATGAGGTTCTGGAAGGTGCCGACAGGGATATGGAGGCAGGCTCATTCCAGTGTCGTGGCCACCTGTGCTAAGTTTCTCACGAACAGCTCGTTCGAGGTGGTCCCACTGAGCTTAAACCCGGGGAGTTTGGTGCCAGTGAAGTACAGTAAACGCATCCTGGTGCTCTTCGAATCACTTTCGTACACTGCTAGCTGTGTAACATGCTGCATTGTCCTGCTGGTAGATGCCATCGTGCTGAGGAAAAACATACTGCATGTAGAGGTGGACATAGTCCCAATGATAACCCGTACTTGTGTTGATCCACTGTGCCTTCCAGAACGACGAGATAACCCAGGCCGGCCAAGGTGGCCGAGCGGTTCTAGGCGCTACAGTCTGGTAACGCGCGACCGCTACGGTCGCGGGTTCGAACCCTGCCTCGGACATGGATGTGTGTGATGTCCTTAGGTTAGTTAGGTTTAAGTAGTTCTAAGTTCTAGGAGACTGATGACCTCAGAAGTTAAGTCTCATAGTGCTCAGAGCCATTTGAACCATTTTTAGATAACCCAGGCAATACCACGGAAACATTCTCCAGACCATAAAGCTCCCTCCACCGGCCTGGACTTCTCCGACGATTGTTGCAGGCCGGTACACGGTGCTCCGATGGAGCATAAAACGTGATTCATCCCTAAAGGCCACCTGTCGCAAGTCTGTGGACTTTCAGTTGCGGTACTGGCTTGCAAATTCCAGCCTCCGTCGCCGATGGACACTAGAAGGCCTAGGTGCATGAACCGCGCGCCTGCTACGAACGCCCGTACGCAGCAACGTTCCACCCTTGTCCCAAAAGCCAATGGCCGTGCCCTTTTGGACGTCAGATAAATCATTACAACAACGACTGTTTTCCGCGTCCTCCCCAACACACTTTATATGCCATCCACTGCTAGTGCTACCTGCCGTCTGTGAGTGGTTATTGCACGTTGACGTCGAACATAGGCAGTGGTCACATTTATGTGACTCGGCTTTGTGTAACTGGCTGAGGAGGTCACCTAAACGCTGGAGAAGGCAACGAAACGTCACCTCCAACAGGACCATTCCTGGTAATGGACTGTGGTGTTCAAAACAACATTGGCTTGAAACCTCCTGGCAGATTATAACTGAGTGCCGGGCCGAGACTCAACAACGGGATCTTTCTTGCCTTTCGCAGACAAGTGCTCTGTGGACTGAGGTAACCAAGCACGACTCATGACTCGCGCTCACAGCTTTACTTCCGGCAGTCTCATCTGCTATCGTCCAAACTCCAAGGCAAAGACGAAAGAAAAGTTCCTGGTTTCGAGTCCCAGTCCGGCACCCAGTTTTCATCTTCCAGAATGTTTCAAATCAGCGCAAATTCCGTTGCAGAGTGAAAATTCATTCTGGTGACCTTTGGGTTCAAATGGCTCTAAGCACTATGGGACTTAACAGCTGACGTCATCAGTTCCCTAGACTTAGAACTACTTAAACCTAACAACCTAAGGACACCACACACACATCCATGCCCGAGGCAGGATTCGAACCTGCGACCGTAGCAGCAGCGCGGTTCCGGACGGAAGCGCCTAGAACCGCTCGGCCACAACGGCCGGCGGACCTTTGGGTTGTGACCACTTTACACTACAAATACTGTATAGTATGAACCAGAAATCCACCGACAAAGTGTCAGAGGTTGTTCAGGAATACCTTCTGAATATTTTCAAATGTGGGAGCCACAGTCTCCGGCTGCCCGTTCATAAGTAATTACGTGGCGTCTTTTTTTTATGTAACTACCGTTTTTAAATAAAAATAAAACGAGTAGACTTTTCGTAGCAATTTTATATTTACATGAAATCCTGTGCATTAATCTCTTTTTAGCACAATTCGCACCAGTATAAAGCACTTCTCGTAACGTACAACCAGTATTTGAATATCATCCTCGTAGAAACCTGCTGCTGCATTAGGCAACAGACGCATAAACTATACTACTTGATACTTGAGGAAAGTGAGCACATAATATCAAAATCCTAGAGCGTCTGTTCTCTCCGACTTTCTAGATAACTTTCTGCACCAAATTGTCAGTAATGACTGAAGGTCGCCCACTTCGATCTTCATTAAGCACATTCGTACAGCTCATAATGTTTCCTCCATACACGTAATTGTCCTCACGATCTATTTAGCCGCTTTCACGCCTTTAGAATTAAGAAAACGAGTCATAACGCATGTTTCAGAGTCGCCGAGATTCTCAATCGGAGGAGGCATTCATATGCTCACAAACAATCGTAAACACGCTTAATATTGGCGGGAAGTACAGCTTTCATGTAAAAATAAAAACGCTACGGAAATTCTACTTGTTTAATTTTCATTTCAAAACGGTAATTGCTTAAAAAACAGGCCTCGTAAAATTTAATCGGTTTTCTTAACGAAATCATCCTAACTTCACAACACTCAACTTCGCGTCGCTGTGCCGTTCTTCTATTGCATTCACTGAAACCATACAAGAGGTGCATATGGGCCAGAGCTTCATCAGTAAACCTATCCATAGTACTGGCGTGTATCACTGTTAACGTTGAGGACAACGAGTGAAAGAGGGAATTATTTCCGTCAAAAGCAGCTGCCGTGAGCGTATGGAAACAAGACACACACCACATGACGTTGACATTTGCACCGTTGCGTACTATTTGCAGTGCAATACATATACGAAGATAATTGGGGCAATAAAGCCTACGAAACGCAGTAGACCTGGATCGATCCACTGGAGACTGTGCGTCCCTTTTACCAGAACACACAGGTGTCTCCGAAAACCTCTGGAAGGTTGTCTATGCATTTATAGTTCACCATCTACACCGATAGTGATGTGCTGTAACAAGATCTTTGTTCTAGGGCAGTTACCGCTGGAAGAGCAGCAAAGGAAGGCTCTAGAAGGTAATTACGGTTAAAATCGGCAATTAAGTAGTTTCGCTACGATATTACATAAAATATGGTAAGCTTAAAGCGTCTCATTACGCTAACAATAACCGAGTTTCCAGAACCGGGCAACAAATAGCCCGCTCATAATTAAAATCGGGACACAGACGGTGATCGATAGACAAAGAGCACATTTATCTATGGCATGCAGTAATGTGTTAATATACTCTTAAACAGTCCATGTACATTCTAAGAAAAAAAAGGCACCATGAAGGAATTATCCGAATGGGACGGACATCGGTAAATTTGAGGTGCATATACGGATAAACGGATGATTACAGTTCAGAATTCTGGATGATTTATTTAAGAGAAAGAGCTTCACAAACAGAGGAAGTCAATGACGCATTTGTCCACCTCTGGCCCTTATGCAAGCAGTTAATCGGTTTAGCATTGATTGGTAGTGTTGTTGCAGGTCCTAAGATATATCATGCCAAATTCTGTCCAGCGGGCGCGTTCGATCGTCAAAATCTCGAACAGGTTGGAGGGCCCTGTCCTTAATGCTCCAAACGTTCTCGACTGTGGAGAGATCTGGCGGCGTAGTTGGCTAACGTGTGGCTAAGTAAGCAGCAAAATCTCTTGCCGAGAGAGGGCGGGCGTTATCTTGCTGAAATGTGAGACCAGGATGGCTTGCTATGAAGGGCAACAAAATGGGGCGCAGAATGTTGTCGACATGCCGCTGTGCTGTAAGGTTGCCACTTAAACATCGATAGTTGGTTGGGTGGTTGGTTGGTTGGTTTTGGGGATGGAGACCAGACAGCGTGGTCATCGGTCTCATCGGATTAGGGAAGGATGGGGAAGGAAGTCGGCCGTGCCCTTTCAGAGGAACCATCCCGGCATTTGCCTGGAGTGATTTAGGGAAATCACGGAAAACCTAAATCAGGATGGCCGGACGCGGGATTGAACCGTCGTCCTTCCGAATGCGAGTCCAGTGTCTAACCACTGCGCCACCTCGCTCGGTCATCGATAGTTGACGCATCCGATATTATCGATAGTATTTATAACACTTCCGATGTATCGATCGATTTCTTAATGCTGGAATTTCGAATGAAAAATAGCTTTCTAAGAATTTGTAATGCTTAAAATACAACAACAGATGATATGCAAATTTTGTTTTATACAAAGTTAAGTATTTAAATTCTTGTCCTTTAGTCTGTTGTTTACAACATTAAAAAGTGGAAGTAAGATTTTAAAATTCTTCTCGTTTAGTCTGTTGCGTTTTACAGTAATTATTTATCCTGCCTTGGACAAAACCCCCTACGCAAAAGCTGAAGTCCCTGGACACCACAAAATTTTGTGGCCATTACACGCAACATACTATTAGATTTTGTACAATATTCTAACACACAATCGTGCTTGTCTATTACATTAACTTAACTCCTCCCGAACAGGCCATGAAGGCGCAACGGTACTGACCGGCCGCCGTGTCATCCTCAGCCCACAGGCGTCACTGGATGCGGATATGGAGAGGCATGTGGTTAGCACACCGCTCTCCCGGCCGTATGTCAGTTTCCGAGACCGGAGCCGCTACTTCTCAATCAACTAGCTCCTCAGTTCGCCTCACAAGTTCTGAGTGCACCCCGCTTGCCAACAGCGCTCGGCAGACCGGATGGTCACCGATCCAAGTGCTAGCCCAGACAGAGAGCGTTTAACTTCGGTGATCTGACGGGAACCGGTGTTACCACTGCGGCAAGGCCGTTGGCTGCTTGTCTATTACAGGTTTTTCAAAATATTGATGTAGATCAATTATGGAATCACTGACTGGTGTAATGACATAGACATTAAGCTGTTGCTAATTGGCCAAAAACAGTAGATCATCCGATTCTAAACTGTTAGACGTATCAGTGGACGTATTAACACTGCCCGCGGATGCTTCTGTTTCAGGTATTATTCTTGTAGTTGATGGGATGATACCAGCATACTCTTTCTGAAGTACTTGTACAGCGTTCTGTCTCTTGAAATGTCCTGAAACAAGTTTTTTAAACCTAGGATCTAATAATGTCACAAGCTTATTAACAGTCAATGTGTTAAATGGTTTTTTCACTCTTTAATTAATTGATTTAACCAAGAAATCCGGAACACTTCGTCTTTTATTAGTAGTTAAGGTGCTTCCCAAGTCTGAAAACTTTGCAGCAGTATCTCTTATAAGAGGTATAATTAAGGAAGCAGTCATGTATGACTCTCCTGGGATTGTTGTTGTTGCTGCTTCAAAAGGTTTAAGAAGAAATATTATCTCTTGTATAGCTAAGTAATTTTCTACTGTGAGGGAAGGCAGTGCTTTTGAACGTTCACTGATTCCAATCTCAAGTTCACTTCGTACTTTCAAAATTCTTTCGAGCGTTTGATATGAGCTGTCCCGTCGGGTTGGCACCTCTTGTATCAATCTCAGCTCTTTTTTGAACATTGTGCAGTTCGTCACTAGCTAGTATAGAATTATGAAATAAAGTCACAATATCCTTTGTTTACAATAAAAATGCCGCGCAGTGTAGCCGCGCTGTGTGGGGCGCTTTGGCACAGTCCGCGCGGCCCCCCCGTTGGAGGTTCGAGTCCTCCCTCGAGCATGGGTGTGTCCGTTGTCCGTAGCGTAAGTTAGTTTAAGTTAGATTAAGTAGTGCGTAAGGAACCGATGACCTCAGCAGTTTGGTCCCGTACGACCTTACCATTCAATTTTGGAAAACGTTTCTGCTTTGAAACAATCTTATACTGTTAGGGTGATGCAGCGGAAAAAACAGGGTGAAACAGCCACCATACAAATAACGAAACTTGACACTCGTCGGGTTGTGCTTTTGTATTGAGTGTTGCGGGAGCTGGTGTTTCCTGGAAGGAACAAGCTCCGCTAATGGGACACAACACAGGGAACCAACATATGAATGATATTTTTGCTTCTACAAAAGCATAATTGAAGCAGGGGCATTAGGATTGAATCAGTGTTTTGTGTTTTCGAATCAGCTTACACATTAAAACGTACAGCTGAAAATAGTTAAAAGTTCAATGAGGACTCACAAACAGAAGAGGACAGTGTCAAGCGTCAAAATATCCATGGGTGTACTGCCGGTCTACAGTGTCCAACGGGCACAATATTTCGGCGATCATACATGTCGCCATCATCAGGTGAACTGACGGACTGAGCTCCTGTGAACGTGCCGGCACGGAGATCCGTACACTATGGCTGCTCAGAGGGAACTGGGTTCGGTCGCGGCTACGGCCGATTTAAATACCCTCCGCCCGCGGCGCGCGCCCTCCGCCGTCCGCGCCCAGCGCCACGGTCGCGCGGTGGAACAGATTGCGACGGCGTCTGAGATGACGTCGGTGTGATGGCTCTGTCCGCTGTGGTCGTCACAACTACACGTTTGCTAGATTTACTCTTGATTAACCCAATCGCTGGTTCCCAAGCCTTGCTAAGATTATAGCCACAGTCACGGTTCATGAGGTCGTCATTGGCGCGAATTTCGATGGCCTCTCTAACAACGCTGTCCCAGTATCTCGACGTCTGTACCAGAATCCTCGTGCGTTCATACTCCATAGCGTGATTTTCCGACAAACAATGTTCAGCGACCGCCGACTTGCTCGGATACATCAGTCGAGTGTGCCTCTGGTGTTCACGGCATCGATCCTCGACGGTACGCATCGTCCGACCAATATTCGACTTGCCACATTGACACGGAATCTGGTACGCGCCGGCCTTCCTCAAACCGGGGTTATCTCTGGCGCTCCCCACCAGTGCACGAGCTTTATTCGGAGGACAAAACACAGTTCCGACCCGGTATTTCTTCAAAATGCGGGCAATTTTCCCCGAGAGTGCGCCTGTATATGGAATAAACGCAGTGCCTACCTCCTCCCTCGTGATTTCATCCATCTCCACAAGTTGTGCTGTAGTGGTTGGGCGGAGAGCACGTTGAATCTGCCACTCTGAGTACCAATTTTTTCGAAATACAGTTCTCAGATGTTCCAATTACTGGGGTAGACTCTCTGCGTCAGAGATAGTGCGCGCCCTATGTACTAGAGTTTTAAGTACCCCATTTCTCTGTGAAGGGTGGTGGCAGCTGTCTGCGTGCAAATACAGATCAGTGTGCGTTGTCTTCCGATACACCCCATGACCTAGGGTGCCGTCAGCCCTTCTCTTGACCAAGACGTCAAGGAAAGGTAGTTTACCCTCCGTTTCAGTCTCCATAGTGATATGAAAATTCGCACCAATGACGACCTCATGAACCGTGACTGTGGCTATAATCTTAGCAAGGCTTGGGAACCAGCGATTGGGTTAATCAAGAGTAAATCGAGCAAACGTGTAGTTGTGACGACCACGGCGGACAGAGCCATCACACCGACGTCATCTCAGACGCCGTCGCAATCTGTTCCACCACGCGACCGTGGCGCGGGGCGCGGACAGCGGAGGGAGCGCGCCGCGGGCGGAGGGTATTTAAATCGGCCGTCGCCGCGACCGAACCCAGTTCCCTCTGAGCAGCCATAGCGTACGGATCTCCTTGCCGGCACGTTCACAGGAGCTCAGCTCGTCAGTTCACCTGATGATGGCGACATGTACGATCGCCGAAATATTGTGCCCGTTGGGCACTGTAGACCGGCAGTACACCCGAGGATATTTTGGTTCAAATGGCTCTGAGCACTATGGGACTTAACATCTGAGGTCATCAGTCCCCTAGAACGTAGAACTACTTAAACCTAACTAACCTAAGGACATCACACACATCCATGCCCGAGGCAGGATTCGAACCTGCGACCGTAGCAGTCGCGCGGTTCCAGACTGTAGCGCCCAGAACCGCTCGGCCACCAACGGCCGGCGATATTTTGATTATCAAATACGCCGGGAGAAACTCAAGAATAACAGTATCAAGCGTGTTCAATTAATATCGATAATAATTGTATTTATTTTAAAATGCATTATACAGTACAGACACAAACACTTAACAAATCGTTAAAATGTCATTTTTTCCTCTACTAACGACGGCCGGAGTGGCCGAGCGTTTCTAGGCGCTGCAGTCTGGAACGGCGCGACCTCGGGCATGGATGTGTGCGTTGTCCTTAGGTTAGTTAGGTTTCAGTAGTTCTAAGTTCTAGGGGACTGATGACCTCAGAAGTTAAGTCCCATAGTGCTCAGAGCCATTTTTGAACCTCTACTAACTGCCTTAATTACTTTGTATTCCTTGCTACAAGTAAGTAAGCTCATACATTTGAAGATGACAACCTGTATAATGCGCATTCACGAATCCGTGTTATTTACTTGCGTAGTTTTTACCATAAGCATCTGATCGGTACGAGATTCGCTAGACCGTGAGATGTCATCACTGGAAGACAAACAAGAAAATTACCTCTCTCACGAACCCTCCCCCACAGCGACCAATCTATTACCAACATAGTTTATACACTCCTGGAAATTGAAATAAGAACACCGTGAATTCATTGTCCCAGGAAGGGGAAACTTTATTGACACATTCCTGGGGTCAGATACATCACATGATCACACTGACAGAACCACAGGCACATAGACACAGGCAACAGAGCATGCACAATGTCGGCACTAGTACAGTGTATATCCACCTTTCGCAGCAATGCAGGCTGCTATTGTCCCATGGAGACGATCGTAGAGATGCTGGATGTAGTCCTGTGGAACGGCTTGCCATGCCATTTCCACCTGGCGCCTCAGTTGGACCAGCGTTCGTGCTGGACGTGCAGACCGCGTGAGACGACGCTTCATCCAGTCCCAAACATGCTCAATGGGGGACAGATCCGGAGATCTTGCTGGCCAGGGTAGTTGACTTACACCTTCTAGAGCACGTTGGGTGGCACGGGATACATGCGGACGTGCATTGTCCTGTTGGAACAGCAAGTTCCCTTGCCGGTCTAGGAATGGTAGAACGATGGGTTCGATGACGGTTTGGATGTACCGTGCACTATTCAGTGTCCCCTCGACGATCACCAGTGGTGTACGGCCAGTGTAGGAGATCGCTCCCCACACCATGATGCCGGGTGTTGGCCCTGTGTGCCTCGGTCGTATGCAGTCCTGATTGTGGCGCTCACCTGCACGGCGCCAAACACGCATACGACCATCATTGGCACCAAGGCAGAAGCGACTCTCATCGCTGAAGACGACACATCTCCATTCGTCCCTCCATTCACGCCTGTCGCGACACCACTGGAGGCGGGCTGCACGATGTTGGGGCGTGAGCGGAAGACGGCCTAACGGTGTGCGGGACCGTAGCCCAGCTTCATGGAGACGGTTGCGAATGGTCCTCGCCGATACCCCAGGAGCAATAGTGTCCCTAATTTGCTGGGAAGTGGCGGTGCGGTCCCCTACGGCACTGCGTAGGATCCTACAGTCTGCGCGTGCATCCGTGCGTCGCTGCGGTCCGGTCCCAGGTCGACGGGCACGTGCACCTTCCGCCGACCACTGGCGACAACATCGATGTACTGTGGAGACCTCACGCCCCACGTGTTGAGCAATTCGGCGGTACGTCCACCCGGCCTCCCGCATGCCCACTATACGCCCTCGCTCAAAGTCCGTCAACTGCACATACGGTTCACGTCCACGCTGTCGCGGCATGCTACCAGTGTTAAAGACTGCGATGGAGCTCCGTATGCCACGGCAAACTGGCTGACACTGTCGGCGGCGGTGCACAAATGCTGCGCAGCTAGCGCCATTCGACGGCCAACACCGCGGTTCCTGGTGTGTCCGCTGTGCCGTGCGTGTGATCATTGCTTGTACAGCCCTCTCGCAGTGTCAGGAGCAAGTATGGTGGGTCTGACACACCGGTGTCAATGTGTTCTTTTTTCCATTTCCAGGAGTGTAAATAACATAGACTGGCTAAGGCGCTACCATATTTGATGTTGATTTAATACCTCCTTACAATCTACTTTCCCTCTTGACTCCAAACGCCAAGGAGGTAATAGGAACGGACAATTTTTCAGGTGGCAGTTAAAAAATCATTACATTATAAACGATAGGACTATCGATAGTTAAACCAGACTACTGATAGTGACAACAGTGCTGGTGCTACCGATTAATCTATATTTTATCGATGTTTAAGTAACACTAATGACAAGCAAAGGGGTCCTGCTACCAAATAAAATGGGTCCCCGGACCATCATTCCCGGTTGTCGGAACGCACGGCGCACGACATTGAGGTCGGTATCTCTCCGCTTATCTGGGGCCTATCCAAACACGTTTTCGCTGGTCATCGGGGCTCATTTCGAAGCGGAACTAATTACCAAAGAGAATTATACTCCAGCGATGAGATTCCAGGCCGGAGACGTGTCTGGAGAGACATCGGAGAGTGATCCGACACCAACCTGAATGTCAACCGCCAGACGGCCCCAACACCAGCAGTGATGGTCTGGGCAGCACCCCTTTGATTGTCATCTGCGACATCCTTATAGCAAAAAGGTATGGGGACGATATTCTGTGCCCCGTTTCGTCCCCCTTCAAGACAAGCCGTCCTGGGCTTTCATTTCGCGCTCGCACACGGCAAGAGTTTCTACTGCCTGTCTTCGTGCTTGTCAAACTCAACCTTGGCCATCAAGGTCGTCGGATCAGTCCACAACTGAGAAGTTTGGAGCATTAAAGGCAGGTTCCTCCGACCAACTCGGGATTTCAGTTCGTCAGAATTTGGCACTATATCTCTCAAAGGAACATTCAACTACTCCATCAATCAACGCCGAGGCAAATAACTGCCTGCATAGGAGCCAGAGGTGGACCAAACTGTTATTTATTTTCTCTATTTGTGAAGCTCTTTCTCTTGAATAAATCATCCAATTTTTCTGGAATTTCAATAATTTGTTTGTCTGCACATGTGAATCACATCTACCTACTTACGCCCCATTCGGATAATTTATTCGTGGTGCGTCGTTTTCCCCCCTTAGAAATTGTAATCGTCTGTAGTAGAAGTTTCAACTTGTGCATTAATTTCTGTATGATGAATTTCGTGTCTGGGCGTCATCAGCTTGATCAGTACATAT
Source organism: Schistocerca serialis cubense (assembly GCF_023864345.2). Classification (NCBI taxonomy): domain Eukaryota; kingdom Metazoa; phylum Arthropoda; class Insecta; order Orthoptera; family Acrididae; genus Schistocerca; species Schistocerca serialis. The sequence goes on along the minus strand of NC_064641.1, from coordinate 326,309,106 downwards.
GTTGTATGCCACATGCACAAAGGAAGGAAGATTAAGAGTTTAACGTCCCGTTGACAGAGCGGCCGTTACAAACGAAATACAAGTTCCGATTACGAAAGGAAGGGGAAGGAAATCGGCCGGACCATTCCAGAATTTGCCTGCAGGGATTCAGCGAAATCACGGAAAACCAAAAGCTGGATATCTCGATAGGGATGTGAACCATCGACCTCCCGAATGCCACTGCAGTGTTTTAGCCACTGCGCCACCTCGCAAAACAGCCGCCACAATTATTTCAGCTCTACTTTCAGTGAGCGCTACTTTGCGGGAAGAGTAATCTAAATCAGAAGAATACATGGGGTTACACTGTCTGAATTCACAATTAGAATGGGTCGTTGTGCACTGTAACTGTGCAACAGAATGCAGCGATCTGCAAAAACCTGACGCAGGCTGAAATTTCGTGGCGCACCGCTAACACGGAAATATTGCGAGCTATTCAGGTACCTCTCACAGTTTCACTTCTGCCAGCAGCTGTCTCGTGCCCAGGAAACTTCACAGTGGTTCTGCTGAACAACTTACTCGACTAGCGCAGTAGGGAGGAAGTACACCGTGGAGAAACAGCTCGGCGCAAATCTAGCGGTTGTTCGCAAAATGAAATTTTCACACAGCACTTTGTATCCGCGGTATTATTTCATCCAGGACGGCTGGACCAGCAAGGTCTGGGGAGTAGGAAAGAGCCACTTGCAAGCGCAAATAGCTCACACAGTGAGAGATGGCCTTGCAGAAAGCATGGTTCTGGGATAGTGTCTCTGTCAGGTACATAGTTTGAATCTACCATAAAATTTCGGAACTACCAATATTGACTGCAGAGTGAACGTTCTCATAACCCACCGAGTCTCAAAAACACGAAAACAAATATTATATTAAAATCTGCTAACAAAAGTAACATTCATTACCATACAAGCAATGAATACACGAAGAAATAGGCAAAAACTACAACCTGAGTGGTTTTAAGGAGCTGGTTTCACTTTGGAACATAATTTTAAAAAATTTTCAAAATGTTAAACTTTATTATCATCATAAGCAACAATCACCCCCATGAACCATGGACCTTGCCGTTGGTGGGGAGGCTTGCGTGCCTCAGCGATACAGATGGCCGTACCGTAGGTGCAACCACAACGGAGGGGTATCTGTTGAGAGGCCAGACAAACATGTGGTTCCTGAAGAGGGGCAGCAGCCTTTTCAGTAGTTGCAGGGGCAACAGTCTGGATGATTGACTGATCTGGCCTTGTAACATTAACCAAAACGGCCTTGCTGTGCTGGTACTGCGAACGGCTGAAAGCAAGGGGAAACTACAGCCGTAATTTTTCCCGAGGACATGCAGCTTTACTGTATGATTAAATGATGGTGGCGTCCTCTTGGGTAAAATATTCCGGAGGTAAAATAGTCCCCCATTCGGACCTCCGGGCTGGGGCTACTCAAGAGGACGTCGTTATCAGGAGAAAGAAAACTGGCATTCTACGGATCGGAGCGTGGAATGTCAGATCCCTCAATCGGGCAGGTAGGTTAGAAAATTTAAAAAGGGAAACGAATAGGTTAAAGTTAGATATAGTGGGAATTAGTGAAGTTCGGTGGCAGGAGGAACAAGACTTTTCGTCAGGTGATTACAGGGTTATAAATACAAAATCAAATAGGGGTAATGCAGGAGTAGGTTTAATAATGAATAAAAAAATAGGATTGCGGGTTACCTACTACAAACAGCATATTGAAGGCATTACTGTGGCCAAGATAGACCCAAAGTCCATGCCTACTACAGTAGTACAAGTTTATATGCCAACTAGCTCTGCAGATGATGAAGAAATTGATGAAATGTATGACGAGATAAAAGACATTATTCAGGTAGTGACGGGAGACGAAAATTTAATAGTCATGGGTGACTGGAATTCGTCAGTAGGAAAAGGGAGAGAAGGAAACATAGTAGGTGAATATGGATTGGGGGGATGAAATGAAAGAGGAAGCCGCCTTGTAGAATTTTCCACAGAGCATAACTTAATCATAGCTAACACTTGGTTCAAGAATCATGAAAGAAGGTTGTATACCTGGAAGAATCCTGGAGATACTAAAAGGTATCAGATAGATTATATAATGGTAAGACAGAAATTTAGGAACCAGGTTTTAAATTGTAAGACATTTCCAGGGGCAGATGTGGACCCTGACCACAATCTATTGGTTATGAACTGCAGATTGAAACTGAAGAAACTGCAAAAAGGTGGGAATTTAAGGAGATGGGACCTGGATAAACTGAATGAACCAGAGGTTGTAGAGAGTTTCAGGGAGAGCATAAGGGAACAATTGACAGGAATGGGGGAAAGAAATACAGTAGAAGAAGAATGGGTAGCTCTGAGGGATGAAGTAGTGAAGGCAGCAGAGGATCAAGTAGGTAAAAAGACGAGGGCTAATAGAAATCCTTGGGTAACAGAAGAAATATTGAATTTAATTGATGAAAGGAGAAAATATAAAAATGCAGTAAATGAAGCAGGCAAAAAGGAATACAAACGTCTCAAAAATGAGATCGACAGGAAGTGCAAAATGGCTAAGCAGGGATGGCTAGAGGACAAATGTAAGGATGTAGAGGCTTGTCTCACTAGGGGTAAGATAGATACTGCCTACAGGAAAATTAGAGAGACCTTTGGAGAGAAGAGAACCACTTGTATGAATATCAAGAGCTCAGATGGCAACCCAGTTCTAAGCAAAGAAGGGAAGGCAGAAAGGTGGAAGGAGTATATAGAGGGTTTATACAAGGGCGATGTACTTGAGGACAATATTATGGAAACGGAAGAGGATGTAGATGTTGATGAAATGGGAGATAAGGTACTGCGTGAAGAGTTTGACAGAGCACTGAAAGACCTGAGTCGAAACAAGGCCCCGGGAGTAGACAACATTCCATTAGAACTACTGATGGCCTTGGGAGAGCCAGTCATGACAAAACTCTACCATCTGGTGAGCAAGATGTATGAGACAGGCGAAATACCCTCAGACTTCAAGAAGAATATAATAATTCCAATCCCAAAGAAAGCAGGTGCTGACAGATGTGAAAATTACCGAAGAAGAGAAATTTGTTAACATCGAGTATAGATTTAATTGACAGGAAGTCGTTTCTGAAAGTATTTGTATGGAGTGTAGCCATGTATGGAAGTGAAACATGGACGATAACCAGTTTGGACAAGAAGAGAATAGAAGCTTTCGAAATGTGGTGCTACAGAAGAATGCTGAAGATAAGGTGGGTAGATCACGTAACTAATGAGGAGGTATTGAATAGGATTGGGGAGAAGAGAATTTTGTGGCACAACTTGACTAGAAGAAGGGATCGGTTGGTAGGACATGTTTTGAGGCATCAAGGGATCACAAATTTAGCATTGGAGGGCAGCGTGGAGGGTAAAAATCGTAGAGGGAGACCAAGAGATCAATACACTAAGCAGATTCAGAAGGATGTAGGTTGCAGTAGGTACTGGGAGATGAAGAAGCTTGCACAGGATAGAGTAGCATGGAGAGCTGCATCAAACCAGTCTCAGGACTGAAGACCACAACAACAAGCAACAATACAACAAGAAACTGGCAAAGAGTAAACAGTCGGTTGTTCTATGGACGTGGTTTCACTTTGGCACCACTGAGACATACTCGTACTTTCTTCAACTACGCATCATTTCATGTGCTGTATCTGAAAGCTAATTCGCATTTTTCCTAGACATAATCCTACATCTCGAAACGTTCATAAACTCATAATGCCAAAAACAAATTAGAGTCCTAAACAACAAGCTATTAGACCTAAATTTAATAAACTTTGTGTGAAAACTACATTTCGAAACGCAAATTTACGATACAATAATTTTAGATATATTTACTTGCACTGTCAACGATCTCTTCAATACGGTCACTGTAATAAAACCGCATGTCACACTCTCCTATAATCACGGAAAAATGGTGGTTTCAAACAAGAAGCATTGGTCCTTTCTTATGTCGCTCATGAAACACTCTGCAGTCGAATGTAGGCCATAATTGAAACTGGCTTCTTGAGTGTAGGAGGGGTGTTCAAAAAAAGACCAAACTTCGCTTATATCATCCTTACTGCTTGTCATCCTCAAATCAGTCCCTTCCACTGGCGATACACCGTCCCCACCGTTTTTTCCTTTTATACATATCTTTCTGGAATGCATCTTCTGAGATAATGGGCATGTCTCTCGACACAGTGTCCTAAATCTCCTCTTTGATTTGGAAACGTTTTTTTCAAAGTGGTTTGAAATTTGGAAACTTTTTTTTCAAAGTGGTTTGAAATTTGGGAAACAGGAAGAAGCCTTTTGGGGTAGGTAGAATAGGGTGGTTGGGGCATTTTAGGAATATGCTGTGTTGCCAGATAGTGCCGACAACGAGCGGCGTGGTGCATTGTTATTAGGCAATATCCAAGCCCGGTTTTTTCACAATTCAGGCCTCTTCCAGCGCAGAGTATCTCTCACACGCGCTAAAATTCGCTCCAAGACTTACTTGTTTACCATCTGATCATCTGGTACGAATTCCTGACGGACAATGACTTTGCAGTCAAAAAAGACAAGAACACAACCAACCAACGTCCTCTTAATCTGTGACCGAACCATGCGTGCTTTTTCCTGACAGGCCCTTTGCCCACAAAATGCGGCAACCGCCTACGCAGTCGAATGTCTCCGTACAGGTTTTGCTAATTTTGTAGTAATATTTCACACAAACGCGTTGTTCTTCAAGTTCTTTCACTGTCTTTGCCACTAAACCTACATACGAACAGTCTGTGCAGGGGCTCACTTCAGCGCGTAGCTATAGCACGGCAACTAACGGTCACAGCGAAAGGTGGCTAACGGTAGTTTGTTGCCTAAACATATTAGAATGTGTACTGAATAACCGCAGCGCGCTTCCTCGCCGGCAGATGCGCTACCAAAAGTTCGGTCTTGCCCGAAAAGGAATCGAACCCTAAACGCAACGTTTGACGCTCAACTGTGTCCTCAAACACGTCTCTGTTACTCTTAACTGGTCAATTTTTAGACTTGACAAAAGAGTACAGATAATCACCGCTAGATCGTTCATTAGGCACCGTCATACTAATGTGCTCCTGATGTGACGTACTTTAACAACAAACTCTCGAGTGATTCGCTCGTGGAAGAAGTCAGTGCGTGCAATGCTCCAACACTTCATTACTGCATTTCGCAGTGCTTAGTCTAGGCACTCGGCGGGGCAGTCAAAGACGGTGTTGTGCATCCCTGGCGACCGGTTTCCACTCTGCCGTGGAAGGGGAAGCCGTGGCTCCCAAGCGTAGCCAGGAATACCGGATTGCGCCGCACAGAGCTCACAGGCTCAGTTCATGTACAGCAAAGTCAGTTAACGCTATTTCGGCTAAAAGCCAATCCACACTGGACATCACCTCACTCCACGTCACGGCGTACATGCGCCAGGATATATTCGCACTGTTCGTCACGGTATGCCGTGTCAATTAGCTTAGCGCAGTACCGAACTGTGAAAGTGAGTTAATGAGTTACCATGCGTGATAGAAAATGTCGGAGACCAGTACCGGAATTGAGAATACTAAACACGCAGAAGTTTATTAACGGCTAAAGCAAACTTCTTAACGTCTGCAAACACAGCCTGTTTACCTTCCCTATTATGCTTCTTTTCGCCTTACCTCACCACTACCGTCATAAATAACTGTTTTTTTTGTTTTTTTTTTTTTTCTCTTTCGTTAGAGCTGACTTTTTCACTTACAATGTTACTTAATGAGAACTGCTTCAGAAACTTATGTTCTAATTTACGAATGGCGTTTAATGAATAATGCAACACTTTCCTTTTCTCAGCCAATTATGGTTGAAAAAATGCGGAACTTGTCGTGGGAGCTAGTGGAATATTCCCGCTTCAGCAGCTGTAATTTCACGCAGCTATGACTGGTGACGGAGCTATACGTAACCTTCAAAATGGCGTCTGTAACGAAGGTGTGTTCCAAGCAAAGAGCTGTCACTGAGTTTCAAAAAATGATTCAAATGGCTCTGAGCACTATGGGACTCAACTGCTGAGGTCATCAGTCCCCTAGAACTTAGAACTAGTTAAACCTAACTAACCTAAGGACATCACAAACATCCATGCCCGAGGCAGGATTCGAACCTGCGACCGTAGCGGTCTTGCGGTTCCAGACTGCAGCGCCTTGAACCGCACGGCCACTTCGGCCGGCGTCATTGAGTTTCTTTTGCTGGAAAAGCAGATGATATTTTTCGGAGGCGATTACAGATTGTCTATGGAGACCTCGTAGTTAACAAAAGTACGGTGAGTCATTGAGCGAGGAGTCTGTCATCATCGTAATAAGGTGGCGCACGCATCTGTGATTCCTGCCGTGTTGGAAAATGCGGACACACTTATTCCATGTGATCGACAGATCACAATCAAACTACTCGCTGCACAAATGTGCAACCTTGTTAGTGGTTCTGACACAATCGTCCACCTGTTGGGGTACTGAAAGGTGTGTATCAGCTGGGTTCCCCGCCGCGTAACAGCAGACCACAAAGAGCAACAAAGGAGCATCTGTGCGCAGTTCCTTGCACCTTAAAGAGGCTGATCGTGACAATTTTTTTGGTCGAAAATCGTCACAGGCGATGAACCGGAAACAAAACAGCAATCCATCGTGTTGCGCCGCACCACCTATCCCCCGAAGAAATAGTTCAAGGCCGCACACTCTGACGGTAGAGTCATAGCGACTGTCTTCTGGGCCTCTGAAGGGTTATTCTGTCTGTTGTCCTCCGTCACGGAGCGACGATCAACTCTGGAGAGTATTGTTTCCCCCTTATGAAACTGAAGAAACGGCGTCAGCGTGTTCATCGTCACAAAAATACAAACTAACCTCTCCTTCTCCATGACAACACAAGATCTCACAAAAGTCTGCGCACCCGAGTAGAACTCACAAGAACTTCATTGGACTGTCCTTCCCCATACACCATACAGTCCTGATCTCACACCTTCCGACCACATGTGTTTAGCTCACTGAAGGATGCACTCCGCGGGAAGCAGTTTGTGGGATGATACGAAGGTCATTGATGTAGCAAGACATTGGCTTCCTTGTCGACCAATAGAATGGTACCATGCTGTCACACAGGTCCTTCCAGTAAGGTGGCGTAAGATCGGAGATTTTGTTGAAAAATAGCGTTCTGTAGTCAAAACAGTGGAGAATAAGATAGAGTATTGGAATCCTGAATAAAACCAATCTGCTTTCAAATAAAAAATCTCTTGTATTACTCTCTTAACGCCCCTCAAATATACACTGCACTGTGGGCATCACCTAGGTTCTTTAATAGAAAACCTAATAATATTTTGCTTTCGGATATCTGACCCAGCTTGTGAAAGATCACTCAATGGAAATGAAATCGCCGGCCGAGGTGGCTGAGAGGTTCTAGGCGCTACAGTGTGGAACCGCGCGACCGCTACGGTCGCAGGTTCGAATCCTGCCTCGGGTATGGATGTGTGTGCTATCCTTAGGTTTGTTAGGTTTAAGTAGGGACTGACGACCTCAGATGTTAAGTCCCATTGTGCTCAGAGCCATCTGAACCATTTTTTTGAAATGATATCCAAGTCCCATGGAACACAAAAAATTTGTCACGAAAACAAAATACAACAAAATTAAATAAAAAGTAAGAAGAAACAAAAGCCCAAAATCAACTACTAAAACATCAGCGAGTATTTAAAACCCCAGTGTTAGCAGATGGCGATACCATCAAAATTCTCCATCCAGAAGAACCTTGATGTGAAGGAACGTTGACTGCCTACGTGAATGCCGCCATTTGAAATGCATTACGGAATATTTTGGCACGATGCGAAGTGACGGTTAGTGTGAACTGGCCATAAGGGAAGTTTAAGTGTCATATCCTGATAAGGTTAAATTTGACTTATTTAATCTCGTTTTCTGAGGAACTACCCAGGGTAACAAAACACTACTTTGCCATGATGTAGAGCCATTTCTTTATTCACTGACGGACTATTACTTATCTAACTTTGTTAGGAATCAAGACATGAGTTTTTTAATGAAGGCTTTAAAAATTAATGTCATTCATAAAAAATATTTTTATGACGAGACTATGAGTACCATCTCTCTCCATTGTAGATCCACATAAACATCATATCGCTGTGAATAAGATGCAAAAGTTTCACATCTTTTGCTAAAGTAGTTCTGAGATAATGGGAAACATTTGCAAGAAAAGTAGTTTTTCAGAAATGGCACTTGAAAGTTGAAGTAAAGGGAAATTCTCTACTGAATGAAGGGACAGCCTAAAACTCACCAGCTTTTTAATATTTATCTTCTTGAGGATCAATCAGATACAGTTTCTTTCTCCTTTTGCTGCTTCTGTCGTGTTTTTGACCACTATTTCTGTCTTGGAAACTCGCTGTCTATCCATTTCTTGTACGATTGCTTCTGTATTATAGCCAGATGTAATTTCAAATTGCTACAGAACCTTTAATAAGCCTGCATTTCCGTGCTTCAGAACCTTTATTCAGCCTGCACTTCCGTCACTGAAGGTGATCACAGCATCATTGACCCTAGTCTTCAATGTTTTCATGTCCACAAATACGTTTTTGGGCACCCTGGTCTATACAGGAGTTTCAAAGACTCATTTATAATTTGAGTTTTTCCCGTGAGGCATTTTCTCATAAGATGTGGATGTACTAGGTCTCTATACACTGGCTTTAGTACTGTTCCATCAGCTTCAAAGATGGTGTTCCTATGGATGTGTGCGGTGTCTGCTGCCTCATCTTTGAGATATTTATACCAGTCATTTGTATAGTGGCTTCTGATCACTTGACGTTTTGTGATAGAGTAGTTCCCATACAGCTTTTCTCATTCCACCCAGGTTATTTGTATTCTTTCTTATTACTTGGCTACAGTATTCACTTAGTTGATTGATTGTTTCGTTAGTCAGTCATCCAACAGTCTTGCCATCTTCTAGTTTTTTGTGGGAAAGTTCTGCTATATTTTACGCAGTCGTGAACCCTTTCGATTTTGCACATTACAGGCGCATTCTAACTGCTGCAGCGTTAGGTCATCATATGGCCTTTAATTATTGATATGAATCAACTGGAATCATCACCGTCAATAAATGTAGCACAGCGAATCCCACGTTGTTCCTGAGAGTGCTAAATGGTAGTCACAGCTGAGACACTAACCATACATCCACTGGAGCCCTCACGTGTTTTTTGATAGTTATTTTCATGCTATTGTTTCATTTCATTACTGGTGCCCACTTTCGTGCATCCATGCCCAATGTTTTGACAAAACTTCAACATCAAGCACCTTCCTGGTGCACAAGAAGTTTTAGATTGGTGGCACCTGTAAGGTCTCCTGGCAAAACACATATTATATGTGGTCAAAAGAAAGAAAAAAAATTGAACTGGATGATTATAATTTTTTTCCTGCATGGACGATGATTGTGTGAACTTTATGTAATAAAGAGAAACCGTTATGTGTCATGTTTTATACTTGTATAGACTTATGTATCGATTTTTTAAAGATAATATCTGTGTCGGCGAGTACTGGAACAGCCACAGACGATACTTATTAAATATCAAACAAAGATGTAAATGTATTAAACCGAGTATAAATAGTAGTGACCGAGCATTAATTTGTCTGTCGTCCTTTTGGAGTTACGTGAGTAGGAAGAGCCTGTGACGCTATAATGTATGCTTGTGTACAGAGAAGGACGCCATTAGGCATTGATTTGTAAAGGTGTGAAAGAATTTAATCTGTCTAAATGTTTTGAATAGAGTTACTTAGTGAAAACTTGCATTATGACTTGTAATAAGCTTGCCTGGTATTTTATCCCATCCATTTAAGACATTTTCAGCTGTTTAAATATTATTCGAGGTGCAGAGCTGCGCTACGAACGAATGGGCCACTGCCGCGGCGCATTCAAACTGCATTAAATGAAACCAATCATACCGCAAACAAGCGGACAGGTAACAGTGAACTAAAATTATTTCTTTCAGCTTTCGGGATTGCAGGGCAGAGCAGCAGATTTTACGATGTGTTTTACAGGTGGACGCGTGCTGCTGATGAAGTTATATTATTAACAGTGAAAAAAGATAATTTATCTTCATGACTTAAAAGAAATCTTGCCGTGCGTAGTTCTGGTCTGGCAAACATTATAGTAAAAACATTTTCTCTCTGATAATAGTCTCGTGTTGGTCGTGGTACTTATTGGTGTTTTAATGTTAACAAAAATCTACTGCAAAATTTTTATGTTGAACAAACATTGCGTACTGCAACATTAGTACTGATAAAGAAATAATTTTCAGTAACTTTTCTAATAACTGTAAAGAAAGAAAGATATGTTGACCTTTATAGCGAGTTACAGTAACGAAATAATGTTCCTTTTATAGAAAGCCAGATCCAGAATAATAAGAACACAATATATTTTGTTTTGTTGAAAATTAATTATCCAAAGAAAGTTACAGCACAGGTTCCCTAAAGGGCATTTCAGGGTTCTTTTCGTAGCAACATATTTTATCTCATCCGTTTATCAATATATTAGTTTTACGCGAGTAATAAGAAAGAGAGCGAAACTGTCGCGCAAAAGCGTGGGGCAGAATGTGCAGTGGCCACGAAAATGATAACTGTATTACGTGTTTTCTTTCATTGTCTGTTGTTATATACATATATTTAGTAATAAATGTATGTATGTCTCTCACGATTAAATTCGGGAGGACGACGGTTCAATCCCGTCTCCAGCCATCCTGATTTAGGTTTTCCGTGATTTCCCTAAATCGTTTCAGGCAAATGCCGGGATGGTTCCTTTGAAAGGGTACGGCCGATTTCCTTCCCAATCCTTCCCTAACCCGAGCTTGCGCTCCGTCTCTAATGACCTCGTTGTCGACGGGACGTTAAACACTAACCACCACCACCTCTCACGATTAATGCCATGTATTAATTAAGGTAAAAAAAATTCTTTCATGAAAAAACGCAACACTGCAAGTGAGTCAGATGAAAAGATCCTGATACTACTGAGAAACTGTAACAGCTACATAATCCGGGGCAGCCGAACCCCGAAATCAGATAAACTAAAGGTAAGACTACAGTGTAATTGTCCTGTTCGTAGAAGCTTAACTCCAGTGAAGTGACCTCATATCGCTAGAGGTTTGCGTATTTTGAAGATAGTATTTATGACAGGGCAAAATTGAGTGTAAATAGTACTTTTTAGTGTGCAGTGGATTGTAGATAAATTACCATATTTTGTGCGCAAGTGGCAAAACTGATAGATCCTGTGTTCGAGTAGGTAATTTATGAATATGGTTAAATTGCGTAGTCAACGTCCGAGCAATATGGATATTGACGGACAGCCATTAGTTAGTGCAGGAAACGTAGAAACGGGTGCATTAAGCTGTACAAGTACTCTCTTTGAGGATATACCACGTGAAAATCTGGGGGAGGGGGCACAGGAAGTGGTGCCACCGCCCACCAGTGCTCAAGGAGCTGTAGATAAAGAAATAACACCACCCCCAGAAAAGCGGGAACCAGAGACTGGTAATCTGCCTGGTGGGTATTCACTTCAGGCAATATTAGAGCGCGTGCTGGATTAGCAGTCCAAATTTGCGTAACAACAAGCTGAAAAGGATGAAAAAAATGAGAGCTTTCTCGCACAGCAAGCTGAGCGAGATCGCCAGCAAGCTGAGCGAGATCGCCAGCTAGCGGAAAATTTCCTTGGCCACCAAGCTAAGCGAGATCACGAGCTAGAGGAAAAGTTTCTTGCTCAGCAGGCTGAGCGGGATCGCCAGCAAGCTGAGCGTGACCAGCAACTTGTGCAATCGTTAGAAATTATGAAAAGAGAGATTGCCTGTATGAAACAGAATTATGAGGCGATACCTAAGGCTGTGCAGGAGTTGACTGTACAGGTCAAAAACCTGCAAGTAGCAAACACTAACATTGTAGACGAGATAGGTGTTTTGGCTAACCGATTAGAAAAGCTAGAAATAGATTCCACATACCTTGTAGAGCAGAAGTTGAACGAACAAGCAACTAAAATTGAAACCGAATTCAACTCATGGCTAGAAGCGAAGGAGAGTGAGATCGACAAAAATATTGATTCTAAGGTATAAGCAGCCATGGCAGATAGAGATTCCGAATCGTTCAGTACCGCAGTAAATAGTCAAGTACAGAACGACGTGCAAACCATCAAACAAATACTCAATGAGGATATTCCGCAGTGGCAAGTGAATATCACCAAACGGATATCCGACTTGGAAAAGTGTTTAGCACAGAGCAGCAAACATCTTGAACATGAAACTATGTCGCCAACAGCCAGTGCTTTTGGTAATGCACAAGCTTATGCGCGACGCAACAATGGTGAATCTTTAGGCGATAATGCGAAGAGCTGTAGCTTCGGTTCGGAGCACACAGCCTATGTCCCAGGAGCGAACCAGTATACTACAAAAATATTGGTTGAAGAAAGTTTGATTAAAAATAGGCAGTTGCAAACGTTTACTACTGAACGGAAGTCAGTACATCCAGTAGTATTCATAAAAAGCTTTAAAAATGTCTTGCCTAGTGTGTGGAACGAAGCACAGAAAATTCAATACGTAATGTCATACATTCAGGGTGATGCATCGATGTGTGCTACGGAAGTAGCAGACAGCTACATGACGTATGAACAGTTCGAAAAGGCGTTTATGTCGCATGACGTATGAACAGTTCGAAAAGGCTCTTTTGTTGAACTACTGGTCGCCTTGTATACAAGAGCGGCTAAGGAAAGAAGTATACGATCCCGAACCGTACTCAGCCCGTCTTGGGAATCTGAGACGGTATTTCGAGAAGTATATAAACAAGACGCACTACTGGGATGAGCCTATCTCACCAAGAGACATAATAAGACTACTAAAATCACATTTACCCATTCATATCAAAGAGAAACTAATACACGTACCAGAGATCGACATGGAACATTTCCTGTCTGTTCTAGATTCAATAGACTTAATCCAGGAAGACGCTAAAAGAGCGTATGATCACTCAGGGGACAATGGATCAAAGTGTAAAAATTACAGGAATAATAGTGCACCAAACCACAACCATGGAAACTGTGGGTGTGGTACAAACGGCAAGAGAGCTCGCAAAATGATAAAATGGTAATAATGGTAGAAATCAGAACGGCTATGGGCAGCCGTCCCATAATAAAAAGCGCGTCGATTTGATGACCGGTACGATTCCGGACCGCCCGGGACCAACCGATGGAAAAATGCGCGAGGTCAGTGGCATAGCAATTACAGTGACAGCAATCGCAATTGGAATCAGAATCACTAACCAAGCCCAGAGCGGCAAGGTAATGACCGGTACGATAACAACAGACCACCGCTGCAAAACGCACCTATTGTGCAATCGTGGCGGCCTACAAATCAAAACGTACACATAGTAGAGGTCACGAACAACAGCCGTCCAAGTACCTCGCAAGCAAGCCATCCAGCAAACTAGAATCGGCCACGATATGCTCTCCGTCGCTGGCCGAGTGGTGGAGTGAGAGCAACACGAATGATAATAACATGCCTGGAATACATATGCTGCGATACAACGACGGTATCAGTATGGAGCAAGATCTACTGACCGAATCCCATGAATGTAATAAAGTTAGCAACGAAAATGTGCAAGCCATAATAGAAGCGGAAATCAATGATGTTGCAGTGATTATAATCATCGACACAGATGCCTCAGAGAGTGTAATGAGTACAGAATTGTTTAAAGCGCTGGGGAAGGGAAGTAGCATACCGGCTTTCCGGGTTAATAACTGCAAGATGTCTGGAGCTTTAAGTGCACAGAGCCAATTAATTAAGCACCAAGTGGAGGTGGAGGTTTGTAAGGAGGGCGAAGCCATAGTGAGCTCGTTCCTCATTGTTAAAGGGTGAAAGGTGGCCTGCATTCTGGGAGTAGATTTTCCCCGTGAGAGAGACGCAGTGATCAACCTCTCCACGGGAAAACTAAGCATAATTAATAAAGGTAGGAGGATTGATTTGTCTATGATGAAATCGGAGGAGGTAATTGTGTCATGTTGCAACCGAATAAGTATCAAATGTAGCAGCCCCTGGGTACTACACTTAGATGATTATTCACATGTGACCGATCTTTGTTATCCTAGTATGGAAGATAGAAATTTTGAAACAAATGTTGATGCATTTCAAACCAAAGTACAGGGATCTGAAAGTTTAAGCAATGTACCAAAGCAACAGTTAACGCAGCTGCTATCGGAATATACCATGGTATTCACCAACCGTGGCCGAGCGGTTCTAGGCGCTACAGTCTGGAACCAAGCGACCGCTACGGTCGCAGGTTCGAATCCTGCCTCGGGCATGGATGTGTGTGATGTCCTTAGGTTAGTTAGGTTTACGTAGTTCTAAGTTCTAGGGGACTGATGACCTCAGAAGTCAAGTCCCATAGTTCTCAGAGCCATTTGAATCATTTACCAACCGACCAGGAATAATCAGGGGGGTACCACTGTCACATAGAGGTGATGCCCCACAAACCGTACTGTAGCGCATCTTACTCCATCCCTTGGTCGAGGAGGGAAGTAGTGGCTAAAGAGATTCGGAAGATGTTAGAGTGGGATATCATTGAGCCCTCTCTCTCTCTCTCCCCATACAGTAGTCCTCTTGTAGCAGTGGCGAAAGCCAACGGAAAAATCTGGCTAGTATTAGATGCACCGGACATCAATGAAATTATTATACCTGTCAGAACTCGTCCAGAAAATTTAGATGAGCAGATACAAAAATTCCACGGAGTACAGTACTTGATCTCGGTCGATCTTAAAAGTTCGTATTGGCAAATACCACTTGCGCCAGAATCAAGGAAGTACGCAGCTTTCATAGTCGGAGGGCGAAGTTATCAATTCACGGTACTTCCCTTCGGGTTGAATGCAAGTGCTGGAGTATTTATTACTGCTCTGGACACGGTACTGGGTCCAGACCTGTTAGAAAAAATCACATTATATGTTGATAACCTGGTAATCGCTACTGCTACTTGAGACGAACGTATGGAATTGCTGAATAGAGTAATAGAGAAATTTAAACAAGCAGGCGTGACAGAAAATGTAGAAAAGTCAAAATTTGGACGCAATAAAATTAAATGTCTAGACACCTTATCACGCCGCTTGGTATCAGCCCAGACAACAAAAAACCAGAGGCGATCCGAGAATTTCCGAGCCCACGAACTAAGAGACAATTAAAAGTGTTAATTATACTTGCGTCTTTTTTCAGGAGCTTTGTACCTAATCAGTTGTTAAATGACGAGTCATTGTTAAATCGACTGCGAAAAAATGTGCAGTGGGTTTGGACTGACAAGTGACAGCAAGCTTCTGAAGCAATTAGAACCGCCCTGGTGAATGCAAATATTTTGCAGCACCCGGACCTATCCAAAAGTTTTTGTCTTGCGACGGACTCGTGTTCCTATGGCTTGGGAGCGTGCCTGTTCCAGTGGGAGGAAGGCAACGACCCGGCAACAATATAGATTATCGGCTTTGCCAGCAGGACTCTAACTAGCTGCGAGAGAACCTACTCGGCAACCGAACTGGAAGAGCTCACCGTGGTCTGGGCTGTGAAAAAGTTTAATTACTATTAGGAAAATTAAAGAGACCTTTGGAGATAAGAGAACGACTGGTATGAATATCAAGAGCTCAGATGGAAACCCAGTTCTAAGCAAAGAAGGGAAAGCAGAAAGGTGGAAGGAGTATATAGAGGGTCTATACAAGGGCGATGTACTTGAGGACAATATTATGGAAATGGAAGAGGATGTAGATGAAGATGAAATGGGAGATAAGATACTGCGTGAAGAGTTTGACAGAGCACTGAAAGACCTGAGTCGAAACAAGGCCCCCGGAGTAGACAATATTCCATTGGAACTACTGACGGCCGTGGGAGAGCCAGTCCTGACAAAACTCTACCATCTGGTGAGCAAGATGTATGAAACAGGCGAAATACCCTCAGACTTCAAGAAGAATATAATAATTCCAATCCCAAAGAAAGCAGGTGTTGACAGATGTGAAAATTACCGAACTATCAGCTTAATAAGTCACAGCTGCAAAATACTAACACGAATTCTTTACAGACGAATGGAAAAACTAGTAGAAGCCAACCTCGGGGAAGATCAGTTTGGATTCCGTAGAAACACTGGAACACGTGAGGCAATACTGACCTTACGACTTATCTTAGAAGAAAGATTAAGGAAAGGCAAACCTACGTTTCTAGCATTTGTAGACTTAGAGAAAGCTTTTGACAATGTTGACTGGAATACTCTCTTTCAAATTCTGAAGGTGGCAGGGGTAAAATACAGGGAGCGAAAGGCTATTTACAATTTGTACAGAAACCAGATGGCAGTTATAAGAGTCGAGGGACATGAAAGGGAAGCAGTGGTTGGGAAGGGAGTAAGACAGGGTTGTAGCCTCTCCCCGATGTTGTTCAATCTGTATATTGAGCAAGCAGTAAAGGAAACAAAAGAAAAATTCGGGGTAGGTATTAAAATTCATGGAGAAGAAATAAAAACTTTGAGGTTCGCCGATGACATTGTAATTCTGTCAGAGACAGCAAAGGACTTGGAAGAGCAGTTGAATGGAATGGACAGTGTCTTGAAAGGAGGATATAAGATGAACATCAACAAAAGCAAAACAAGGATAATGGAATGTAGTCTAATTAAGTCGGGTGATGCTGAGGGAATTAGATTAGGAAATGAGGCACTTAAAGTAGTAAAGGAGTTTTGCTATTTGGGGAGCAAAATAACTGATGATGGTCGAAGTAGAGAGGATATAAAATGTAGGCTGGCAATGGCAAGGAAAGTGTTTCTGAAGAAGAGAAATTTGTTAACATCCAGTATTGATTTAAGTGTCAGGAAGTCATTTCTGAAAGTATTCGTATGGAGTGTAGCCATGTATGGAAGTGAAACATGGACGATAAATAGTTTGGACAAGAAGAGAATAGAAGCTTTCGAAATGTGGTGCTACAGAAGAATGCTGAAGATTAGATGGGTAGATCACATAACTAATGAGGAAGTATTGAATAGGATTGGGGAGAAGAGAAGTTTGTGGCACAACTTGACCAGAAGAAGGGATCGGTTGGTAGGACATGTTCTGAGGCATCAAGGGATCACCAATTTAGTATTGGAGGGCAGCGTGGAGGGTAAAAATCGTAGAGGGAGACCAAGAGATGAATACACTAAGCAGATTCAGAAGGATGTAGGTTGCAGTAGGTACTGGGAGATGAAAAAGCTTGCACAGGATAGAGTGGCATGGAGAGCTGCATCAAACCAGTCTCAGGACTGAAGACCACAACAACAACAAATGGGAAAGAGATTAAAGTGTATAGCGACCACCAGGCGTTAAGTTTTTTTGATGTCATGCAAGCTATTCCATACCCGACTAAGGAGATGGATGCTTACCTTACAAGAATACCGAATAAAGATTATGTATATAAAAGGCCAAGATAACATAGTAGCGGATGCTTTGTCGCGACTGCCGGTGGGATTACCGGAGTTAACAGAGATGCTAGAACAATCTGCCGAGTATAAGGTGCTTTTAGTACGAGACAATGCTCACAGGAAGGATTTTCCATATATGTGTAAAAATATGTCTGAACTACAGGCCAGGCCAGGGGAGGTATGAAGTATATACTGACAGTGTACGATATTTTTTCCAAATACTTGACAATTTATTGTATAAAATCAGCTACTGCCAAAAGCATAGTCAGACGGATCAATCAAGAATACATGCCTCAAGTGGGGAAACCTGAAGCCATAACAACTGACAATGCCACTTATTTTACGGGTCACACTTGGAAAAATTATCTACAGGCACAAGGTATACAGCATATTCTGGTATTCCGGTTTCATCCAGAAGCACGTTTAGTCGAAAGAACATTCAGAGAATTCAATAAGTTCCTTAGAATTTACATTGCAAACCGACACACAAAATGTCCTGAGTTGGTACCTAAATTTGTCAAAATACACAATTTAACACGCCGCTCAAGTAGAGGATACCCACCGGTAGAGATATTGAAAGGGGTTGATGAGACTCAGAATGAATGGCTCACGCCTCTCCCGAGACTACCAGCCAGGGCAGAAACAAGAGAGGAAAAGATAAAAAAGGTATGGGGCAATTTAACCAGTTGTGCCACCAAGATAAAAAAGAAGTACGACCGAGGTGTAATCAACAAACAGAAATACAATGTAGGGGACATGGTGCTTATTCGTAACCACCCGAAATTCTCAGCCACCCTAAAGCAAAATAGTAAGTGGCAACTGATATATTCAGGGCCCTCTGAAGTAATAAAGGTGCCGCACAAATGTAGCTATTTGTTAGCACACCCCCAGACGGGGAAAATAAAAGGATTGTATCCACATAAAGAAGTGAAATTATTTATTCAGTGACCTGTCAGATGAAAATAGTAGCAGTAAAAAGATTTCAATTGTGTTTTAGAGTACAAGCACGTTAGCTTTAAGAAAGAATTTGTGTGTATTTAAAATTTTGAGAAAGCAAGACATTTAGTAGGTAAGCATAGCATGAAGGCAGAACCAAGAAACTGGGCAATTGCATGTAAATTGAAGATTTTGTTTACAGACAATTAGTGTCAGTAAAATACTATATGCTCATCAAGCAATGATCGGTTTTTTTGTTGACACAGTAATTAATAATTTCCTGATTCATTTTTCAAATGTAGTAAGTTGTTGTTGTTGTTGTGGTCTTCAGTCCTGAGACTGGTTTGATGCAGCTCTCCATGCTACTCTATCCTGTGCAAGCTTTTTCATCTCCCAGTACCTACTGCAACCTACATCCTTCTGAATCTGCTTAGTGTATTCATCTCTTGGTCTCCCTCTACGATTTTTACCCTCCACGCTGCCCTCCAATACTAAATTGGTGATCCCTTGATGCCTCAGAACATGTCCTACCAACCGATCCCTTCTTCTGGTCAAGTTGTGCCACAAACTTCTCTTCTCCCCAATCCTATTCAATACTTCCTCATTAGTTATGTGATCTACCCATCTAATCTTCAGCATTCTTCTGTAGCACCACATTTCGAAAGCTTCTATTCTCTTCTTGTCCAAACTATTTATCGTCCATGTTTCACTTCCATACATGGCTACACTCCATACGAATACTTTCAGAAATGACTTCCTGACACTTAAATCTATACTGGATGTTAACAAATTTCTCTTCTTCAGAAACGCTTTCCTTGCCATTGCCAGCCTACATTTTATATCCTCTCTACTTCGACCATCATCAGTTATTTTGCTCCCCAAATAGCAAAACTCCTTTACTACTTTAAGTGCCTCATTTCCTAATCTAATTCCCTCAGCATCACCCGACTTAATTAGACTACATTCCATTATCCTTGTTTTGCTTTTGTTGATGTTCATCTTATATCCTCCTTTCAAGACACTGTCCATTCCATTCAACTGCTCTTCCAAGTCCTTTGCTGTCTCTGACAGAATTACAATGTCATCGGCGAACCTCAAAGTTTTTATTTCTTCTCCATGAATTTTAATACCTACTCCGAATTTTTCTTTTGTTTCCTTTACTGCTTGCTCAATATACAGATTGAACAACATCGGGGAGAGGCTACAACCCTGTCTTACTCCCTTCCCAACCACTGCTTCCCTTTCATGTCCCTCGACTCTTATAACTGCCATCTGGTTTCTGTACAAATTGTAAATAGCCTTTCGCTCCCTGTATTTTACCCCTGCCACCTTTAGAATTTGAAAGAGAGTATTCCAGTCAACATTGTCAAAAGCTTTCTCTAAGTCTACAAATGCTAGAAACGTAGGTTTGCCTTTCCTTAATCTTTCTTCTAAGATAAGTCGTAAGGTCAGTATTGCCTCACGTGTTCCAGTGTTTCTACGGAATCCAAACTGATCTTCCCCGAGGTTGGCTTCTACTAGTTTTTCCATTCGTCTGTAAAGAATTCGTGTTAGTATTTTGCAGCTGTGACTTATTAAGCTGATAGTTCGGTAATTTTCACATCTGTCAACACCTGCTTTCTTTGGGATTGGAATTATTATATTCTTCTTGAAGTCTGAGGGTATTTCGCCTGTTTCATACATCTTGCTCACCAGATGGTAGAGTTTTGTCAGGACTGGCTCTCCCACGGCCGTCAGTAGTTCCAATGGAATATTGTCTACTCCGGGGGCCTTGTTTCGACTCAGGGCTTTCAGTGCTCTGTCAAACTCTTCACGCAGTATCATATCTCCCTTTTCATCTTCATCTACATCCTCTTCCATTTCCATAATATTGTCCTCAAGTACATCGCCCTTGTATAGACCCTCTATATACTCCTTCCACCTTTCTGCTTTCCCTTCTTTGCTTAGAACTGGGTTTCCATCTGAGGTCTTGATATTCATACAAGTCGTTCTCTTATCTCCAAAGGTCTCTTTAATTTTCCTGTAGGCGGTATCTATCTTACCCCTAGTGAGATAGGCCTCTACATCCTTACATTTGTCCTCTAGCCATCCCTGCTTAGCCATTTTGCACTTCCTGTCGATCTCATTTTTGAGACGTTTGTATTCCTTTTTGCCTGTTTCACTTACTGCATTTTTATATTTTCTCCTTTCATCAATTAAATTCAATATTTCTTCTGTTACCCAAGGATTTCTACTAGCCCTCGTCTTTTTACCTACTTGATCCTCTGCTGCCTTCACTACTTCATCCCTCAAAGCTACCCATTCTTCTTCTACTGTATTTATTTCCCCCATTCCTGTCAATTGCTCCCTTATGCTCTCCCTGAATCTCTGTACAACCTCTGGTTCTTTTAGTTTATCCAGGTCCCATCTCCTTAAATTCCCACCTTTTTGCAGTTTCTTCAGTTTTAATCTACAGGTCATAACCAATAGATTGTGGTCAGAGTCCACATCTGCCCCTGGAAATGTCTTACAATTTAAAACCTGGTTCCTAAATCTCTGTCTTACCATTATATAATCTATCTGATGTAGTAAGTATGTACAATTAATGATAAGATTTCATATAGTAATGTAATAGGTATAATTGTGTCAGAAATAAGGAACCCTGAGAGAGTCTCTACTGGACAAATAATGACTTTGTAGAACAAATGATTATGCGGAGTAATGTTACTGCCAATGGTGATCTGAGAACGACACTGGAGCAGAATTCAAAGACAAACACGTTTCGTGTAACCTACAGTTTGTATGTAACGATGCTTCAATTGATGCCCGTGTACTTGGTACACGTCCTTGAATATTAATTACGCGGTACGCGAATCAAGTCAGTCTACGCGAAAACTACACTGTACTCCTATAGGACAGACGATTAAAAAAAATTCTAATACTGAATGAAGTAGTTATTGAGCAATATGCCCAAGTCCAGCTGTCATGCACATGGTAAAATCTCTTTGCTATATGCTCACTCACCTTTAAATTACAAAACAAGCCATATATGCCTAGCAACAATATTAAAAGTGTGTAATGAACTTGGTAAACAAATGGTTCAAATGGCTCTGAGCACTATGGGACTTAACTTCTGAGGTCATCAGTCCCCTAGAACTTAGAACTTCTTAAACCTAACTAACCTAAGGACATCACACACATCCATGCCCGAGGCAGTATTCCAAACTGTAGCGCCTAGAACCGCTCGGCCACCCCGGCCGGCCGTGGTAAACACAATGGACTCAATACAGATGAGAGTGATTATGCAAAGAACAGTTGATATGCATTA
Source organism: Schistocerca serialis cubense (assembly GCF_023864345.2). NCBI lineage: Eukaryota > Metazoa > Arthropoda > Insecta > Orthoptera > Acrididae > Schistocerca > Schistocerca serialis. The sequence continues at coordinate 326,287,399 of NC_064641.1, read as the reverse complement.
AAAATAAACTGTGTGCATAAACAATCTAGGCAGCAGGGACAGAAAACGACTGTAGGATCTGCACCAATATATACGTGGGGGTAAGTCAAGTGTTGAGTGACTAACTGTCATAGTGCAGTGCTCAACGAACAATAAATTTACTGTGTATAAAAATGGTCGATAGTGATCCGTTCGGAGAATAAAACGAACATCGCTCGACGGACACATTTAGTGTGTGTGATCCGAAACATTTTCGCGTGTTGAGAGACGCTCTGGCAGCGCATCGGCCGTGAGAACAAGTGAAAGTGAGAAGTACAACGTGCGTGTGACGAACCCTAAATAGCAGCGTCACAGTGCGATTCAGTTGTGCAGCCACGAGAAACCCGTTATCACGCCAAAACATTTTGTGCAGACCACCGAAACAACGGCTTACTGAACAATAAACGCTTTTAACCAAGTTGCATTTTCTTCCAAAGCTAATAACATGTACCCTTAAAGACAATACACCGTTGTGGAATATTTGTTTCATGCGTTTTTTACGGGGAGCCATGCGGAGAAGCAGAGAGGGGTGCCCGGTCGCGGGAAACAACTGCAACACGCCGACATTGGTGAATGATTCGGCGCAGTTCGCGACTGCGCGGGCGCCACCCCAACACGCCGTCGCTGTTACGGCGAGCAGGACGTCGACCCCAGCGGTCGTTGACATGCCGCGTTCCAGACGACGCTACGCAACAATTCTTCGCGCCACCCACTCCGTACGACATTGTTGACATTCAGCCGAACATTATTAACTACGCTGTTAATGTACTAACATGAAAATGATTTATTGGACACGAAATTACGTGACAAACATTTTTTTCTTTTGTTTACTGTGTATAAACTCAAAATATTAATTTGTTAGATGATATATGTTTTCGTCACATTAGTGAAGCAAACTTACATGAATGCCATACCATGGTAGAACATCTGCAGTGAATAATTGTATGCACAAGTCCACAAGTCATTATATGACTGTAAAAATATTTAATGATTGACTTTCTATGTTACACGGAACATAAACATTACCACGGATATGGAAGAGTGTAGAAGGTACATTTTCAAAAAAGGGACTAAAAGTTTAACATTTTGTCATAAATATCTTTCGTATAGGACACTTTATCTATGAACATTTGAAAAATGCCAACGTTATTTGATGAAAAATCAGACTGCGTTTTCCTGAACTCACATAGCCCGAATGGGAGAGCCAGATAACTGTAATGACCCTGGGACTATGTTTACGGTCATCTTGCCAAGTGTGAGAAAACCATAAATAGCGTATAAAACTATAGCGCAAAAGAGCAAACAAAGTGAATAGTGAATATCCCAAAGAAGGTGAGAAACAAAGACGAAACGGACGTTGGTGGCAGCATATTGCCGAACATTCTTAACGTTAGTCAATTGCTGCCAGTGGGGATTGTAACGTCTCCTGGCAAAACACATAAAAAAGGAAAAAATAACTGAACTGGATAATTATAATTCTATTTCTGCATGGACAATGATGGAGTGAACTTTATGTAATAAACAGAAACCATTATGTGTCATGTTTTATACTTGTATAGACTTATGTATCGAATGTTTGAAGATAATGTCTGTGTCGGCGAGTACTGCAACCGCCACAGACGATACTTATTAAATATCAAACAAAGATGTAAATGTATTAAACCGAGTATAAATAGTAGTGACCGAGCATTAATTTGTCTGTCGTCCTTTTGGATTTACGTGAGTAGGAAGAGCCTGTGACACTATAATGTATGCTTGTGTACAGAGAAGGACGCCATTAGGCATTGATTTGTAAAGGTGTGAAAGAATTTAATCTGTCTAAATGTTTTGAATAGAGTTACTTAGTGAAAACTTCCATTATGACTTGTAATAAGCTTGCCTGGTATTTTATCCCATCCATTTAAGACATTTTGAGCTGTTTAAATATTATTCGAGGTGCAGAGCTGCGCTACGAACAAACGGGCCACTGCCGCGGCACATTCAAACTGCATTAAATGAAACCAATCATACCGCAAACAAGCGGACAGGTAACAGTGAACTAAAATTATTTCTTTCAGCTTTCGGGATTGCAGGGCAGAGCAGCAGATTTTATGATGTGTTTTACAGGTGGACGCGTGTTGCTGATGAAGTTATATTATTAACAGTGAAAAAAGATAATTTATCTTCATGACTTAAAAGAAATCTTGCCGTGCGTAGTTCTGGTCTGGCAAACATTATAGTAAAATCATTTTCTCTCTGATAATAGTCTCGTGTTGGTCGTGGTACTTATTGGTGTTTTAATGTTAACAAAAATCCACTGCAAAATTTTGATGTTGAACAAACATTGCGTACTGCAACATTAGTATTGATAACGAAATAATTTTCAGTAACCTTTTCAATAACTGTAAAGAAAGAAAGATATGTTGAACTTTATAGCGAGTTACAGTAACGAAACAATGTTCCTTTTATAGAAAGCCAGATCCAGAATAATAAGAACATAATATATTTTGTTTCGTTGAAAATTAATGATCCAAAGAAAGTCACAGGACAGCATCCCTAAAAGGTATTTCAGGGCTCCTTTCGTAGCAACATATTTTATCTCGTCCATTTATCAATATATTAGTTGTTACGCGAACAAGAACACAGAAAGCGAAACACCTTTTCTGCCATGGTCCATCAAATGCTTATGTCGTTGTTACCGTCATTTTCTTCAACTGCTTCTACTGTTGCACATTTCATTGAGTCTTTTGCAGTTACATTTGCTGTTTCGCCTAAAGCATATAGAGGTATGTATCTTCAAACGCTAGCAGGGGGTCATAACAGATTCATAAAATGGTTCAAACGGCTCTAACAAGGGAAGCTCCCCATCGCACCCCCCCTCAGATTTAGTTATCCCGTCGCACCCCACTCAGATTTAGTTATAAGTTGGCACAGTGGATAGGGCTTGAGAAAATGACCACATATCAATCGAGAAAACAGGAAGAAGTTGCGTGAAACTTTGAAAAAAATAAGTAAAACATACAAACTGAGTAGCCCATGCGCAAGATGTGCAACATCATGGAGAATGTTAGCGCACGAGCGCCGTGGTCTCGTGTTTAGCGTCAGCAGCTGCGGAAGGAGAGGTCCTTGGTTCAAGTCTTCCCTCAGGTGAAAAGTTCACTTTTTTAATTTTCGCATAGTTATGATCTGTCCGTTCGTTCATTGACGTCTCGGTTCATTGTAATAAGTTTACTGTTCACTGTAATAAGTTGAGTGTCTGTGTTTTGCGACCGCACCGCAAAACCATGCGATTAGTAGACGAAAGGACGTGCGTCTCCAATGGGAACCGAAAACACTTGATCGCAAGGTCATAGGTCAACCGATTCCTCCACAGGAAAACACGTCTGATATATTCTATACGACACTGGTGACGGCATGTGTGTCACATCACAGGAATATGTTGTCGACCCACCTAACTTATACACTTGGCGAATGGGTAAAAAGATTCTTCTACCTTGCCCGATTTAGGTTTTCTTGTGGATATGACAATCAATCCCAAAGAAGTGATGAAAACGTAAGAATTTGTCACATAAACTGAAAATAAAAAATTGAACTTTTCACTCGAGGGAAGACTTGAACCAAGGACCTCTCACTCCGCAGCTGCTCACGCGAACCACGGGACCACGGCGATCCTGACTCCACACAATCCTTGATGTTGCCTATCTTGTGCATGGGCTACTCAGTTTGTAAATTTTGCTTATTTTTTCATAGCTCCACACAACTTCTTCCTGTTTTCTCGATTGATCTGTGTTCAGTTTTTCAAGGCCTATCCACTGTGCCAACTTATAACTAAATCTGAGGGGGGTGCGATGGGGAGGTTCCCTTGTAAGCACTACGGGACTTAACTTCTGAGGTCATCAGTCCCCTAGAACTTAGAACTACTTAAACCTAACTAACCTAAGGACATCACACACATCCATGCCCGAGGCAGGATAAGAAACCTGCGATCGCAGCGGACGCGCGGTTCCAGACTGTAGCGCCTAGAACCGCTCGGCCACCCTGGCCGGCGACAGATTCATAAAAGCACACAAAGCTTTTCCAGTCCGAGGACCTTTACCAATGAACCTCAGCCCATAGAAATATCTGACCTCGTGTCAAAAGGCTATTGTTTTAGGTATTTTCTCAAATTATTATATCTCCACCACACAAATTATAACATGCATTTCGATTAAACATTGCTTTTAGTGCACTTAAATTTAATGTTAAACTGTTATTACTGCCTTTGGTTTCCCTGTACACGTATTACTTTCCACAGGCTTCTTCCTGGAACACTTGTTTGTTCAGCTTTGCTTACCCTAAGCTCATTCTCTGGATACAAATTCCCAGCAGTACCTGTTCTGAATTTCCTGTGTTTCTTCTCTTCTTAAATATTTCCTTTGGTGGAGTCATATTAAAGAGAGAAAGGCAACTCAGTAAGCAGCAAGTCCAAATACATACAACGAAAGGCGCTAATTCGCCTTACAAAACGTGGATGACACCATGCATTATACCGCAAACAAGAAGTGATAGCACAGCAACAAATGCAGCGAGTTTATGCTGAAGGATGTTTACTAAAATCTATATAAATCACCGCCTTCCAGAGCAAACAGTTACCGAAATATTTTGTCGTAATAGAACAAATGCTCATGGAATCTGTAGAAATTAGTTAACCAGTAAATTATTTCAAAATAAATTAAAAATACAGTAATCTCAATCAACGAAACATGCATCACGTTAAAGAGAAAACTCTAAACAACTATTTTGCATTAAAAAAACAAAAATCGACATTTTATACCCACACCATCTTTGTACTCCCCTTAATGCTAGTATTCCAGAGTTCCTTTACGAGAGACCTGACATCGGGAATAACTGTCTACAGTTAAACGCTGACCAGACAGGGCGCGCAAATACGTCCTTCGCCAATTTTAGGATCGTTACCAGTTAGCTCACTTCGAACTAATATGTGTTTCAGGAGGAAATGGTCGTACGTTAAGATGATGGCAGTGGTAACCATCTTGAAGAGGAAGTTGCATATAAACAAACAGCTAATTCTCAATGGTGTCCGAGACGTATCTTTCTGAAATAAGCATAAGCAACTGTATATTAATAAACATCTAATTGGTTGTATTTTACCAATTCCCCTCTAAAATTCACCTTAATAAGCTATCGTCAATTTTAATTTAACCTGCAGGTCTTGTACACATATCATGCACCGTGACTGTAGACTACATATTTCTGTAACGTGAGCAAAAGCATGTAAGGGGACAGGAAGAAAATGATTCCCTTGTATACCACTTTATGTCTGTAGAGGGTGGTTCTCTACCAAGCAATCAAATAATATTACAGGACTGAAAAGACGTGTGACCTCCATGGTCATGTGCAGCAAACTTCACTGATGTACTGTAGGACTAATGGTACGGAATGTATCAAGGTCAAATACAATCGAGCCGTTGTAACGTCTTTTGGCAGCAGCTTCTATAGGGGTAGTCGTCTACAAAAAACGAAAAATTCGCCGTTGGCGTTTAACTGTTTACAAAATACTTGTCGCCTGTATTATTGCCGCATTGCTGAAGGTTTGCGCATAATAGTGGTGATATAAGACTTGATCATGTACGAAGCAGCACGCTCGATATATTGAAACATTCAACTTTGCAAATATTCTTCCGCAGACATTCATCGGCCATCTTCCAAATTAACGAAAAATGCTCTCCAACTAATTTACGTTTTGTTGTTCAGAGGAAAACATGCGCATTCATTCATTTTGTTGAAAAGGTTCAGAAAGCTACTACAACTGATTCATTCGTTTTCAGAGTTACATATTTTCGAAAGTACTCCACGTGCAAATGTAATCGATGAATGAATAGAACCATGAACTACGCGAGATTGCTTTATGCCCACCATTTGGTATTACGGGTGCTGTGGCCTGACAAAATGGCGACAAATCAAGAGAAGAGTTTTTGTATGCTGAAATATGCGAGATGTTTCTTGTTACCAACAGTGCAGCGTGCGTTACGAAGGAATTACGAAAAAAGCAACCATGTAAACAGAGCATTCTGCAATGGTATGGAAAAAGTTGGGGACACTGTTCATCTCTGTAAACAAAAAAGCATCGATTGATTAAGTGTGCCAGATTCAACGCCGGAGAGGGCGAGGGAAAGTTTCGTACGCAGCCTAATAAAAAATCAATGATCCGCGCAGGCGACGAAATTGAAATACTGCAGCAAATTGTGTGAAGTAGTTTGCGATGGTGGTTACATTTCAAACTGTACCGTCTGCAGCTTGTGCACAATCAGAACCGAAATATTATGGTCGGAACCTTCAATTTTGCATCAAAGTGCAGGAAGTACTTGAGCATGGACATTTTGCCTCTATGTGATATACATGGGCGACGCAACCTTCCGTTCATCTGGAAACGTTAGTCGCCAAAACGAAAATGCAGAAAATCAAATCATTGACAAAATAGTGAAACGAAAGCAGTACACAGTAATTTTTAGGTGCAGGCATAATGTACCTAATACATGAATCGCAATCTAACATAAAAGAACTTCATGAGGACATAAATACCATCTTCCCTCGAATACCATTCACCATTGAAATCCAAACAGACAAAAAACTCAATTTCTTACCAACAATCACCATAATTCATAACCAACCTAATCAAACCCTAACTTATAAAGAAGACAGCTTCAGATATTTACCACACTGACTGAAGAAAACGGCCATGAACAAACATGATTACGCAGAACTGAACACAACAAAACAAATTGCACAGGAGAATGGGTATTATACGAAGACTAGATAAAATGAACAAAAAAATACAAAACCAAGCAGCGTACAATCGCAAATCACACACACACACAACACAATAAACAGATAAAAAAAATGGCTCTGAGCACTTTGGTACTTAATTTCTAAGGTCATCAGTCCCCTAGAACTTAGAACTACTTAAACCTAACTAACCCAAGGACATCACACACATCCAAGCCCGAGGGGGGATTCGAACCTGCGACCGTAGAAGTCGCCCGGTTCCAGACTGTAGTGCCTAGAACCGCTCGGCCACCCCGGCCGGCCGCAACAAATGGCACATAACGACTACCAACAAATAAGTGACATACAGGGTGGGCAATATACTAAAGAGAAAAGGATTCACCATAGCATACAGAACCAGCAACACAGTACACTAGAGACTTTGAGGAAATACCAGCAACACTGACTAGTACATTCAGTCTGATTTGTATCAACTAACTTGTAACTACTGTCAATCTGTATATGTGAGTCAAACATGCAGGAATTTTAGAAATAGGTATTCACAACGCCTCAGAGCATTCAAAAGCAATAGTTCATACTCAATAATTTTAGATCACCCAATAGCAAAGAACATAGAAACCGACCTACAAACCCTACACCAAAAATTAACGAAAGGAGAAAACTATTACATCCAGAAGTCAGTAGCCCAAGAAAAGAAAGTATTGAACAAATACACATCACTGTACAATAAAATTCCCTTTGCCACATCTACGTCTACATGTACATCTACACCTATGCTCTGCAAATCACATTTAAGTGCCTGGCAGAGGGTTCATCGAACCACCTTCACAATTCTCTATTATTCCAATCTAGTATAGCGCGCGGAAGAACGAACATCTATATCTTTCCGTGCGAGCTCTGATTTCCCTTATTTTATCATGGTGATCGTATGTAAGTAGGTCGGCGTCAGCAAAATATTTTCACATTCGGAGGAGAAAGTTGGTGATTGGAGTTTCGTGAGAAGAATCCTCCGCAACGAAAAACGCCTTTGTTTTAATTATGTCCATCCCATATCCTGTATTATTTGCGTGACACCCTCTCCCCTATTTCGCGATAATACAAAACGCGCTGCCCTTCTTTGAACATTTTCCATCTACTCCGTCAGTTCAATCTGGTAGCAGAATTGTGTAAATAACACCCACCCCAGAGCTGCGTATGATCAGCCCTTAAAACCAAATTCCCTTCACCCCATACTGCACATAACTCATCCTAGATGCCTATCCACAACTCTCTTTCTCTCTCTCTTTGTGTCTGTCTCCCCCTTCATGGGCACACACACACACACACACACACACACACACACACACACACACACATGACCTAAACACCACAAACGTCAATAACGCTTCAAATCCACGCGCCACATTTCAAACAAACACGCAAACATGCCACGAAACAAATGAACATTACACAGCCACAACAACATGTCATGGGAGCGAAAACTCTGTGTTTGGCGAATAAATCGTAGGAAATGCATGTGTATCGACGAAAGCGTGTTACCTCGACACAAACAAAGTAAAAACATCACAACATGAAAACTTGTAACACGCTAATTAACACGATACATAGTGATTCTCTGTAGGAAATGAATATTAAACAGAAAAATAAAATAACGTTTAGCTGTTTGCAGATGATAAGCTGCAGACTGCATAGTAGGCCTGGACCTACTATCATAAACATCGAATAGCTTCATGTGAGGTATGTAAACAAATGCATACATCCGTTTTTTTTAAATGTACTACAAAACTAGAACCATGAGACATATGGTAAATGAACAACAGAGAATGGTTCAAGTCAGTCGTACATGTCTCTGCTCTGTACTGCATGCAAACCAATGTCAATTACTTGACAATAATCGCTCAGTTTAAAAATGTAAGTATTTTTTACCGAAAGTTTTGTAAAGGTTAACATGTAACAACATTTCTGCAAAAATAAAACAAACAAACCCACTGAATACAGCACAAAAATACCTGAAACATGTCTCGGCGAAAACAAACCTACAAAGATGTCTTACAAAGGCGGAAATTCTCTCCAATTTTCTTAGCAAGCACAGAACTGCAACATTCCCAAGTTGATTATTCCGTGAGGAGACTGGTGAGTAGCTTTACCTCGATATGTTGCAATTGTGGTTGTTACGAGAAGGGAGCACCCACTGATTAAGGAATCTATGTTCATCTTCATCTACATCTACAACTACGTGATTACTCTGCTATTCACAATAAAGTGCCTGGCGGAGGGTTCAATGAACCACCTTCATGCTGTCTCTCTACCGATACACTCTCGAACGGCACGCGGGAAAAACGAGCACTTAAATTTTTCTGTGCGAGACCTGATTTCTCTTATTTTATCGTGATGATCATTTCTCCCTATGTAGGTGGGTGCCAACAGAATGTTTTCGCAATCGGAGGAGAAAACTGGTGATTGAAATTTCATGAGAAGATCCCGTCGCAACGAAAAACGCCTTTGTCTTAATGATTGCCACTCCAATTCACGTATCATGCCTGGGACACCATCACCCCTATTTCGCGATAATACAAAACGAGCTGCCCTTCTTTGTACTTTTTCGATGTCATCCGTCAGTCTCACCTGATGCGGATCCCACACCGCACAGCAGTACTCCAGAACAGAGCGGAAAAGCGTGGTATAAGCAGTCTCTTTGGTATACCTGTTGCATCTTCTAAGTGTTCTGCCAATGAATTGCAGTCTTCGGTTTGCTCTACCCACAATATTATCAATGTGATCGTTCCAATTTAGGTTATTTGTAATTGTAATCCCTAAGTATTAAGTTGAATTTACAGCCCTCAGATTTGTGTGACTTATCGCGTAATCGAAATTTAGCTGATTTCTTTTAGTACTCATGTGAATAACTTCGCAATTTTCTTTATTCAGGGTCAATTGCCACTTTTCGCACCATACAGATATCTTGTCTAAATCATTTTGCAAGTCGTTTTGATCATCTGATGACTTTACAAGACGGTAAATGACAGCATCATCTGCAAACAATCTATGACGGCTACTCAGATTGTCTCCTATGTCGTTAATATAGATCAGGAACAATAGAGGGCCTATAACACTTACTTGGGGAACGCCGGATATTACCTCTGTTTTACTCGATGACTTTCCGTCTATTACTACGAACTCCCTGACCTTTCTGACAGGAAATCACGAATCCAGTCGCACAACTGAGGCGATACTCCGTAGGCAGGCGCAGTTTCATCAAAAGACGCTTGTGAGGAACGTTGTCGAAAGCCTTCTAGAAATATAAAAATATGGAATCAATTTGACATACCCTGTCGATAGCACTTATTACTTCATGAGTATAAAGAGCTAGTTGTGTTTCACAAGAACGATATTTTCTGAATCCGTGCTGACTACATGGCAATAAATCGTTTTCTTCGACGTACTTCATAATGTTCGGATACAGTATATGTTCTAAAACCCTACTGCAAATCGACGTTAGTGATATAGGCCTGTAATTCAGGGGATAACTCCTACTTCCCTTTTTGGGTATTGGTGTGACTTGAGCAATTTTCCAGTCTTTAGGTACGTATCTTTCTGTGAGCGAGTGGTTGTATATAATTGCTAAATATGGAGCTAATTTATCAGCATACTATGAGAGGCTTTCCCCCATGAACCATGGACCTTGCCGTTGGTGGGGAGGCTTGCGTGCCTCAACGATACAGATAGCCGTACCGTAGGTGCAACCACAACGGAGGGGTATCTGTTGAGAAGCCAGACAAACGTGTAGTTCCTGAAGAGGGGCAGCAGCCTTTGCAGTAGTTGCAGGGGCAACAGTCTGGATGATTGACTGACCTGGCCTTGTAACACTAACCAAAAACGGCCTTGCTGTGCTGGTACTGCGAACGGCTGAAAGCAAGGGGAAACTACAGCCGTAATTTTTCCCGAGGGCATGCAGCTTTACTGTATGATTAAATGATGATGGCGTCCTCTTGGGTAAAATATTCCGGACGTAAAATAGTCCCCCATTCGGATCTCCGGGCGGGGACTACTCAAGAGGACTTCGTTATCAGGAGAAAGAAAACTGGCGTTCTACTGATCGGAGCGTGGAATGTCAGATCCCTTAATCGTGCAGGTAGGTTAGAAAATTTAAAAAGGGAAATGGATAGGTTAAAGTTAGATATAGTGGGAATTAGTGAAGTTCGGTGGCAGGAGGAACAAGACTTTTGGTCAGGTGAATACAGGGTTATAAATACAAAATGAAATAGTGGTAATGCAGGAGTAGTTTTAATAATAATTTAAAAAATAGGAGTGCGGGTAAGCTACTACAAACAGCATAGTGAACGCATTATTGTGGCCAAGATAGACACGAACCCCACACCTATTACAGTAGTACAAGTTTATATGCCAACTAGCTCTGCAGATGATGAAGAAATTGATGAAATGTATGATGAGATAAAAGAAATTATTCAGATAGTGAAGGGAGATGAAAATTTAATAGTCATGGGTGACTGGAATTCGACAGTAGGAAAAGGAAGAGAAGGAAACGTAGTAGGTGAATATGTATTGCGGCTAAGAAATGCAAGGGGAAGCCGCCTGGTAGAATTTTGCACAGAGCATAACGTAATCATAGCTAACACTTGGTTCAAGAATCATGAAAGAAGGTTGTATACATGGAAGAACCCTGGAGATACTAGAAGGTTTCAGATAGATTATATAATGGTAAGACAGAGATTTAGGAACCAGATTTTAAATTGTAAGACATTTCCAGGGGCAGATGTGTACTCTGACCACAATCTATTGCTTATAAACTGTAGATTAAAACTGAAGAAACTGCAAAAACGTGGGAAATTAAGGAGATGGGATCTGGGTAAACTGAAAGAACCATAGATTGTACAGAGTTTCAGAGAGAGCGTAAGGGAACAATTGACAGGAATGGGGGAAGGAAATACAGTAGAAGAAGAATGGGTAGCTTTGAGGAATGAAATAGTGAAGGCAGCAGAGGATCAAGTATGTAAAAAGACGAGGGCTAGTAGAAATCCTTGGGTAACAGAAGAGGTACTGAATTTAATTGATGAAAGGAGAAAATATAAAAATGCAGTAAATGAAGCAGGCAAACAGGAATACACGCGTCTCAAAAATGACATCGAAAGGAATTGCTAAATGGCTAAGCAGGGATGGCTAGAGGACAAATGTAAGAATGTAGAGGCTTATCTCACGAGGGGTAAGATAGATATTGCCTACAGGCAAATTAAAGAGACCTTTGGAGAAAAGAGAACCACTTGCATGAATATTAAGAGCTCAGATGGAAACCCAATTCTAAGCAAAGAAGGGAAAGCAGAAAGGTGGAAGGCGTATATAGAGGGTCTACACAGGGGCGATGCTCTTGAGGACAATATTATGGAAATGGCAGAGAAGGTAGATGAGGATGAAATGGGAGATATGATACTGCGTGAAGAGTTTGACAGAGCACTGAAAGACCTAAGTCGAAACAAAGCCGCGGGAGTAGACAACATTCCATTAGAACTACTGACAGCCTTGGGAGAGCCAGTCCTGACAGAACTCTAACATCTGGTGAGCACGATGTATGAGACAGGAGAAATTTCCTCAGACTTCAAGAAGAATATAATAATTCCAATCCCAAAGAAAGCAGGTGCTGACAGATGTGAAAATTACCGAACTAGCAGTTTAATAAGTCACAGCTGCAAAATACTAACGCGAAAATATTTACAGATGAATGGAAAAACTGGTAGATGCCGACCTCGGGGAAGATCACTTTGGATTCCGTAGAAATATTGGAACACGTGAGGCAATACTGACCCTACGACCTATCTTAGAAGAAAGATTAAGGAAAGGCAAACCTACGTTTCCATCATTTGTAGACTTAGAGAAAGCTTTTGATAATGTTGACTCGAATACTCTCTTTCAAATTCTGAAGGTGGCAGGGGTAAAATACAGGGAGCGAAAGGCTATTTACAATTTGTACAGAAACCAGATGGCAGTTATAAGAGTCGAGGGACATGAAAGGGAAGCAGTGGTTGGGAAGAGAGTGAGACAGGGTTGTAGCCTCTCCCCGATGCTATTCAATCTGTATATTGAGCAAGCAGTAAAGGAAACAAAAGACAAGTTCGGAGTAGGTATTAAAATCCATGGAAAAGAAATAAAAACTTTGAGGTTCGCCGATGACATTTTAATTCTGTCAGAGACAGCAAAGGACTTGGAAGAGCAGCTGAACGGAAAGGAGGATACAAGATGAACATCAACAAAAGCAAAACGAGGATAATGGAATGTAGTCGAATTAAATCGGGTGACTCTGCGGGAATTAGATTAGGAAGTGAGACACTTAAAATAGTAAAGGAGTTTTGCTATTTGGGGAGCAAAATAAATGATGATGGTCGAAGCAGAGAAGCAGAGAAGATATAAAATTTAGGCTGGCAATGGCAAGGCCTCCCCCCCATGAACCATGGACCTTGCCGTTGGTGGGGAGGCTTGCGTGCCTCAGCGATACAGATAGCCGTACCGTAGGTGCAACCACAACGGAGGGGTATCTGTTGAGAGGCCAGACAAACGTGTGGTTCCTGAAGAGGGGCAGCAGCCTTTTCAGTAGTTGCAAGGGCAACAGTCTGGATGATTGACTGATCTGGCCTTGTAACAATAACCAAAACGGCCTTGCTGTGCTGGTACTGCGAACGGCTGAAAGCAAGGGGAAACTACAGCCGTAATTTTTCCCGAGGGCATGCAGCTTTACTGTATGATTACATGATGATGGCGTCCTCTTGGGTAAAATATTCCGGAGGTAAAATAGTCCCCCATTCGGATCTCCGGGCGGGGACTACTCAAGAGGATGTCGTTATAAGGAGAAAGAAAACTGGCGTTCTACGGATCGGAGCGTGGAATGTCAGATCCCTTAATCGGGCAGGTAGGTTAGAAAATTTAAAAAGGGAAATGGATAGGTTGAAGTTAGATATAGTGGGAATTAGTGAAGTTCGGTGGCAGGAGGAACAAGACTTCTGGTCAGGTGACTACAGGGTTATAAACACAAAATCAAATAGGGGTAATGCAGGAGTAGGTTTAATAATGAATAGGAAAATAGGAATGCGGGTAAGCTACTACAAACAGCATAGTGAACGCATTATTGAGGCCAAGATAGATACGAAGCCCACGCCTACTACAGTAGTACAAGTTTATATGCCAACTAGCTCTGCAGATGACGAAGAAATTGAAGAAATGTATGATGAAATAAAAGAAATTATTCAGATTGTGAAGGGAGACGAAAATTTAATAGTCATGGGCGACTGGAATTCGAGTGTAGGAAAAGGGAGAGAAGGAAACATAGTAGGTGAATATGGATTGGGGGACAGAAATGAAAGAGGAAGCCGCCTGGTCGAATTTTGCACAGAGCACAACATAATCATAACTAACACTTGGTTTAAGAATCATGAAAGAAGGTTGTATACATGGAAGAACCCTGGAGATACTAAAAGGTATCAGATAGATTATATAATGGTAAGACAGAGATTTAGGAACCAGGTTTTAAATTGTAAGACATTTCCAGGGGCAGATGTGGACTCTGACCACAATCTATTGGTTATGACCTGTAGATTAAAACTGAAGAAACTGCAAAAAGGTGGGAATTTAAGGAGATGGGACCTGGATAAACTAAAAGAACCAGAGGTTGTACAGAGATTCAGGGAGAGCATAAGGGAGCAATTGACAGGAATGGGGGAAATAAATACAGTAGAAGAAGAATGGGTAGCTTTGAGGGATGAAGTAGTGAAGGCAGCAGAGGATCAAGTAGGTAAAAAGACGAGGGCTAGTAGAAATCCTTGGGTAACAGAAGAAATATTGAATTTAATTGATGAAAGGAGAAAATATAAAAATGCAGTAAGTGAAACAGGCAAAAAGGAATACAAACGCCTCAAAAATGAGATCGACAGGAAGTGCAAAATGGCTAAGCAGGGATGGCTAGAGGACAAATGTAAGGATGTAGAGGCCTATCTCACTAGGGGTAAGATAGATACCGCCTACAGGAAAATTAAAGAGACCTTTGGAGATAAGAGAACGACTTGTATGAATATCAAGAGCTCAGATGGAAACCCAGTTCTAAGCAAAGAAGGGAAAGCAGAAATATGGAAGGAGTATATAGAGGGTCTATACAAGGGCGATGTACTTGAGGACAATATTATGGAAATGGAAGAGGATGTAGATGAAGATGAAATGGGAGATATGATACTGCGTGAAGAGTTTGACAGAGCACTGAAAGACCTGAGTCGAAACAAGGCCCCCGGAGTAGACAATATTCCATTGGAACTACTGACGGCCGTGGGAGAGCCAGTCCTGACAAAACTCTACCATCTGGTGAGCAAGATGTATGAAACAGGCGAAATACCCTCAGACTTCAAGAAGAATATAATAATTCCAATCCCAAAGAAAGCAGGTGTTGACAGATGTGAAAATTACCGAACTATCAGCTTAATAAGTCACAGCTGCAAAATACTAACACGAATTCTTTACAGACGAATGGAAAAACTAGTAGAAGCCAACCTCGGGGAAGATCAGTTTGGATTCCGTAGAAACACTGGAACACGTGAGGCAATACTGACCTTACGACTTATCTTAGAAGAAAGATTAAGGAAAGGCAAACCTACGTTTCTAGCATTTGTAGACTTAGAGAAAGCTTTTGACAATGTTGACTGGAATACTCTCTTTCAAATTCTAAAGGTGGCAGGGGTAAAATACAGGGAGCGAAAGGCTATTTACAATTTGTACAGAAACCAGATGGCAGTTGTAAGAGTCGAGGGACATGAAAGGGAAGCAGTGGTTGGGAAGGGAGTAAGACAGGGTTGTAGCCTCTCCCCGATGTTGTTCAATCTGTATATTGAGCAAGCAGTAAAGGAAACAAAAGAAAAATTCGGAGTAGGTATTAAAATTCATGGAGAAGAAATAAAAACTTTGAGGTTCGCCGATGACATTGTAATTTTGTCAGAGACAGCAAAGGACTTGGAAGAGCAGTTGAATGGAATGGACAGTGTCTTGAAAGGAGGATATAAGATGAACATCAACAAAAGCAAAACAAGGATAATGGAATGTAGTCTAATTAAGTCGGGTGATGCTGAGGGAATTAGATTAGGAAATGAGGCACTTAAAGTAGTAAAGGAGTTTTGCTATTTGGGGAGCAAAATAACTGATGATGGTAGAAGTAGAGAGGATATAAAATGTAGGATGGCAAAGGCAAGGAAAGCGTTTCTGAAGAAGAGAAATTTGTTAACATCCAGTATTGATTTAAGTGTCAGGAAGTCATTTCTGAAAGTATTCGTATGGAGTGTAGCCATGTATGGAAGTGAAACATGGACGATAAATAGTTTGGACAAGAAGAGAATAGAAGCTTTCGAAATGTGGTGCTACAGAAGAATGCTGAAGATTAGATGGGTAGATCACATAACTAATGAGGAAGTATTGAATAGGATTGGGGAGAAGAGAAGTTTGTGGCACAACTTGACCAGAAGAAGGGATCGGTTGGTAGGACATGTTCTGAGGCATCAAGGGATCACCAATTTAGTATTGGAGGGCAGCGTGGAGGGTAAAAATCGTAGAGGGAGACCAAGAGATGAATACACTAAGCAGATTCAGAAGGATGTAGGTTGCAGTAGGTACTGGGAGATGAAAAAGCTTGCACAGGATAGAGTAGCATGGAGAGCTGCATCAAACCAGTCTCAGGACTGAAGACCACAACAACAACAACAACAACAATGGCAAGGAAAGCGTTTCTGAAGAAGAGAAATTTGTTAACATCGAGTATAGCTTTAAGTGTCAGGAAGTCGTTTCTGAAAGTATTTGTATGGAGTGTAGCCATGTATGGAAGTGAAACATGGACGATAAATAATTTAGAGAAGAAGAGAATAGAAGCTTTCGAAATGTGGTGCTACAGAAGAATGCTGAAGATAAGGTGGGTAGATCACGTAACTATTGAGGAGGTATTGAATAGGATTGGGGAGAAGAGAAGTTTGTGGCACAACTTGACTAGAAGAAGGGATCGGTTGGTAGGACATGTTCTGAGGCATCAAGGGATCACCAATTTATTACTGGAGGGCAGCGTGGAGGGTAAAAATCGTAGAGGGAGAGCAAGAGATGAATACATGAATACACTAAGCAGATTCAGAAGGATGTAGGTTGGAGTAACTACTGGGAGATGAAGAAGCTTGCACTGGATAGAGTAGCATGGAGAGCTGCATCAAACCAGTCTCAGGAGTGAAGACCAAACAACAACAAGAGGAACCTTACTGGTATACAAACTGGACCGGAGGCCTTGCATTTATTAAATTATTTAAGCTGCTTTGTAACACCGAGGATATCTACTTCTATGTTTATCATCTTGGCAGTTGTTCTTGATTGGAATTCAGGAATATTTACTTAGTCTTCTTTGGTGAAGGAATTTCGGAAAACCGTGTTTAATAACTCTGCATCACTACCAGAACGAAGAACTCTCGCATTCTGGATTGGGGTAGTACGGAAGATGACGTGGCACTGTAGCTTTGTCCTCCAGCCCCACCCCCCCAACCCCCAACACGACCCCATTCAGGTCGCCTGACGTAAATTGACTTTTTTTCTTTGGGGCTACATTAAGGACCATGTTTATGCATCCCCACTACCAAGAACCCTGGAGCTTTGATGACCATACACAGGATGTTGCTACATAAGGTATGGAAAGAACTTCACTACCGCTTGGATGTGTGTCGTGTTTTAAAGGCACATTTGCATGCTGAGCTTTTACTAGCAGAAAATGTAATTATAAGTAATGAAATGAAGAATTAATTTGAGCCATAGATGTAGTCCACGGCTGTATAAATAATGTATGCAGCCTCTGGAAATATTTGAAGATTTTTTGATCGTCAGATTATTGGCGGAATAAGAGGCACCGTTTGTTTTCTACGTCTTGTCCAGATCGGACGTATTTTGGCACACCGCCATTAATACTACATTATTTTATTAATATATTCACGAGTAGCAACCAATCGGCACTCGTAATTGCATAATGCAAGTCTACGTTGTTGTTATGGTCTTCAGTCCTGAGACTGATTTGATGCAGCTCTCCATGCTACTCTATCCTGTGCAAGCTTCTTCATCTCCTAGTACCTACTGCAACCTACATCCTTCTGAATCTGCTTAGTGTACTCATCTCTTGGTCTCCCCCTACGATTTTTACCCTCCACGCTGCCCTCCAATACTAAATTGGTGATCCCTTGATGCCTCAGAACATGTCCTACCAACCGATCCCTTCTTCTGGTCAAGTTGTGCCACAAACTTCTCCTCAATCCTATTCAATACTTCCTCATTAGTTATGTGATCTACCCATCTAATCTTCAGCATTCTTCTGTAGCACCACATTTCGAAAGCTTCTATTCTCTTCTTGTCCAAACTATTTACCGTCCATATTTCACTTCCATACATGGCTACACTCCATACAAATACTTTCAGAAATGACTTCCTGACACTTAAATCTATACTCGATGTTAACAAATTTCTCTTCTTCAAAAACGCTTTCCTTGCCATTGCCAGTCTACATTTTATATCCTCTCTACTTCGACCATCATCAGTTATTTTGCTCCCCAAATAGCAAAACTCCTTTACTATTTTAAGTGTCTCATTTCCTAATATAATTCGTAAGTGTCGAAATTTAATTACGTTTCATTTCAGAATATATTGTTATTACTAACCTAGGTTTGTTTTATTTTGTATGTTTAGTCATTATAAGATTGTTGGGTGACTTGGCGTGGCAAAAGGTTCCGTAGTTCTAAGCAAAAAGTCGTCCAGCTCGATCCAACGTCGTCTTCGGGTGCTGTCTTATTACGAAGTCCGATTTTAGTGAAAACACAGAGAGAAGAAACACGGTGAAAAATACATGAATGGACCTTGAACAAAAAAAGCCATGCTCAAGCGCCGAGAGTTTGTATGAAACATATTTTACCAATCCATAAACTTAATTGACCTCTATTTAATGTTAATTATTGTAATTCATTGTATTGTCTCGATCCAGATACGAACGAGCTAGAATTAAATTGGCAACTTCGTGTCTGGACGCATTGTTATATTTACTGCATTGTCTTCCGTTTGTTACATTTTTATTGGATACTACAAGTGGATACGAGACCCCATTATTGACCATTGGAATACATTGAAGTAAGACGAATTACTGGATTGTATGTCGACACCTGAATTTATGCTGCAATCGCATCTTTACATCAGCAATCTTGCCCAAGCCCATTGTATTACCGTAGATCGTAGACTACGGTAGATATATCACAATTTTCCATTTCCGTAGCAGTGATTTTAAGCTACATAGCGGTTTTCAAAATTATTTTCATAATTCATAGAGTCCAACAATACAGTTTTATCAGTTCACAATATGGCCGACTTTAGTACTGAGTGACGTAATACGGCGTGCAACCATTAGTGTCCAAAAAGGGTCAGGAGAAGCGCAGAGAGTTTGTATGAAACTTAATTTACCAATCTGTGCACTTAATTGATCTCTATTTAATATTCATTACTATAATTCATTGTATTGTCTCAGTCCATATACGAACGAGCTAAAATTAAAGCATGATCAGAGGGCATTAATACAACATTTGTAGAGCGTACAATACAAACACGGCGAGTTTCCGGTCCTATTCATACATCAATCATATTTGTACATGTAATACTTTGGAAAATATAAAGTTTTCAAACAGAACTTATCAGTTATAGTACTACTGTATTTTTCCTTTTGTGGGGCATCGTTGGTATTCTTAAACAGAAGCCCTGGCAACTACATTTTCACGCCAGTAGCCGTACACCACATCGCCATATTCTGCAAGTCTAAATATTGAAGGTGCAAAGTAGAAAAGCTGTACTAGTAAACTGTACCAACTTTCAAACTAAACAACCTCCGCAGGTGGGAATCTACACATCCTCCGATTTATTTCGTGTGTTCATTCCACTTTAGGTTGCTCTGGACTACACGGATTATACTGTGGTTACTGTTTCCAGTAGTTTGTCACTAATTGCGTAACCCAACGGTAGTGGATTTTGTGAAATCTTACGACTCCATTCACAGGCAAAGCTTGTGGAGTATAATGACAAACTCTAGATTTCCTGTTAAAGCTACAAACCTTTGTAAGATGTGCATGGATAATAATATAAGCAGGGGTTTGGTAATGTGATAAAATCTGGCCACTGTGAAAATAAAAGTGGACTAAGACAAGGGGATGCTCTGTCCTCCTTCTCTTTAACATAGCCTTGGACAGAATTGTGAACAAACTCACACTAGCACCTGCTCAGATCTTTCAAAGTGACTGTAGAAGGATATTTATTTTATTTATTCATTTAAACTCATGTGGTTAGGGCCATCAGGCTCTCTCTCTTACAGTATACCAGAGTTTGGTTCAAATGGCTCTGAGCACTATGGGACTTAACATCTGAGGTCATCAGTCCCCTAGAATTTGGAATTACTTAAACCTAACTAACCTAAGGACATCACACACATACATGCCCGAGGCAGGATTCGAACATGAGACCGTAGCGGTCGCGCGGTTCCAGATTGACTCGCCTAGAACCGCTCGGCCACATCGGCCAGCACACCAGAGTTTCACGCATACAGTACTTGTACACCAAAAGAAAACATTGGAGATTTTAGAGGGTTCCCGGAGAAAAATAAACTGTGGATGGGAACATCCACTGAAGCAACAGAGCTTCGCATTCATAGGAGCAAAGCCTTTTTACGCAGGAGCTCGCTCCACCGTCTCCACTGGCTATCGTGGCCGTCAGTCGCCATCACTGAATAACCAACAACATTACGAAACGCTCCGCCTGTGGTCTGTCACCTACAGAGTCATGTTTGCTGCCAAAGATGTGGCTTAATGGCAGCCGCCAGCGTCTATAATTTCGACACGCTGTAGGATCGTTCCATGACGTTTCTGGACACGGGTTCCTACCTTCGATTTGTTCCTCAAGACACCCTCTACAGTGTCTCGAGTTTGTCGCAACATTTCTGGGATTGTTAAGGGTCAATACAACGCACTAAGAGTGTACTTTGGCGGCGCTGTGGTCACTAACGAAACCTCAACTCATGGACGTGAACCATCTTTCACGTCAGTAGCTTACTGTGACATTCTTACTAAACTTCACAGATGAATGTCCTATCTACAAACATTGGCTGGTAAAGAGCCTCCCTTCCCCTATTCGTAAAGAAATTTGCAATACTAGCAGTTCTCCCCAGCACTGCATTGGTACTAGCCGTTAATGCAACATCTTAAGCCCTGAAGTATCTTTAGACAGGCTGACACATTCGCAACATCCCAGTACACTATCAATCTTAACGTATAAGCGTCAAACATCTACATACCAATACCTAGTCAAGATCCATATTACGCTGGTCATTGACAAATCTACAAAATGTGTACATGCAGACTGAAGTGACGAATGAAAATGTGTACCGAAGCCGGAATTCGAACCTGGGTCTCTCGCTCATTAGGCAGATGCGCTAACCACTACGCCACGCTGGCAGGGTGGCTTTCTCAGAGCTGCACCGACAACCCTAGCACCCCTCCCGCCTCAGTCCAAATTCCCATTCACGCCTTAGCCGACCTGCAATTCCCTCTAAATTCGAAGAGCATTGCTTTATAAAAGCTGGGATAGTTTTTGTAAAATATCTATGACAAATTAATGTTGCAGAATAACAGAGGCCTTAGCAAATAAGGATGTGGATATGTTTACTGAGATCCTGCTATTTCCTACAAAGAGTTGTCCGTTCAACTGGAGATGTTTGGAAACGAGAATTACACAAATATTCAGGAAATAAAGAACTTACGTAACACTATACTCTGCACTACAGACGCGTCACTGATACGGCAAGTGATGATGTCCAAGGACTTCAGCAGTCACCGTCAACACCCTTGTTCACCTCAACGGTTTTACACAGTTTCCACTGTAGGCATGTGGCGGAGTGAGGAACAGCAATATCATCTTCTTCGGCTACATAAATCGGCTTAGTTCCACAAGCACGCTGTTGCGAGATCAGCTAAAACAGTACTGTCCGCCCTGTAGTATCACTGTCATCGCCGAAGAGCGACAGAGTGTACCGACACTTTACACTTTTTTCTGTCATTTGGGGTTGCCAGTGACACGAATACATTGCGACACTAATAACAAATAATTAACTGTTTATCTGTTTGCACTGTATGTTGCTATCAATGTAGGTGTACTAGTTAAAAATAACCTTCTCAAATCACGTAAGAAGAAAGGAAAGGAAATCCAACACCAGCCTTAGATAAAAGTTCGATTAGCAGAGGACAGTGCGACGATACACCATCAACGCATCACCGTCATACTTTCCCAACGCAAACTGTTACAGTCAAGAGTTCTACGATCTGTCTTTGGAATTCACGTCTGGTTCAAAAATGGTTCAAATGGCTCTGAGCACTATGGGACTTAACATCTGAGGTCATCAGTCCACTAGAACTTTTTTTTTGTCATCAGTCTACTGACTGGTTTGATGCGGCCCGCCACGAATTCCTTTCCTGTGCTAATCTCTTCATCTCAGAGTACCACTTGCAACCTACGTCCTCAATTATTTGCTTGACGTACTCCAATCTCTGTCTTCCTCTACAGTTTTTGCCCTCTACAGCTCCCTCTAGTACCATGGAAGTCATTCCCTTACGTCTTAGCAGATGTCCTATCATCCTGTCCCTTCTCCTTATCAGTGTTTTCCACTTATTCCATTCCTCTCCGATTCTGCGTAGAACCTCCTCATTTCTTACCATATCAGTCCACCTAATTTTCAACATTCGTCTATAGCACCACATCTCAAATGCTTCGATTATCTTCTGTTCAGGTTTTGCCACAGTCCATGTTTCACTACCATACAATGCTGTACTCCAGACGTACATCCTCAGAAATTTCTTCCTCAAATTAAGGCCGGTATTTGATATTAGTAGACTTCTCTTGGCCAGAAATGCCTTTTTGCCATAGCTAATCTGCTTCTGATGTCCTCTTCGCTCCGTCCGTCATTGGTTATTTTACTGCCTAGGTAGCAGAATTCCTTAACTTCATTGACTTCGTGACCATCAATCCTGATGTTAAGTTTCTCGCTGTTCTCATTTCTACTAGTTCTCATTACCTTCGTCTTTCTCCGATTTACACTCAGACCATACTGTGTACTCATTAGACTGTTCATTCCGTTCAGTAGATCATTTAACTCTTCTTCACTTTCACTCAGGATAGCAATGTCATCAGCGAATCGTATCATTGATATCCTTCCACCTTGTATTTTAAATCCACTCCTGAACCTTTCTTTTATTTCCATCATTGCTTCCTCGATGTACATATTGAAGAGTAGGGGCGAAAGGCTACAGCCTTGTCTTACACCCTTCTTAATACGAGCACTTCGTTCTTGATCGTCCACTCTTATTATTCCCTCTTGGTTGTTGTACATATTGTATATGACCCGTCTCTCCCTATAGCTTACCCCTACTTTTTTCAGAATCTCGAACAGCTTGCACCATTTTATATTGTCGAACGCTTTTTCCAGGTCGAGAAATCCTATGAAAGTGTCTTGATTTTTCTTTAGCTTTGCTTCCATTATTAGCCATAACGTCAGAATTACCTCTCTCGTCCCTTTGCTTTTCCTAAATCCAAACTGATCGTCACCAAGCGCATTCTCAATTTTCTTTTCCATTCTTCTGTATATTATTCTTGTAAGCAGCTTCGATGCATGAGCTGTTAAGCTGATTGTGCGATAATTCTCGCACTTGTCAGCCCTTGACGTCTTCGGAATTGTGTGGATGATGCTTCTCCGAAAGTCAGATGGTATATCACCAGACTCATATATTCTACACACCAACGTGAATAGTCGTTTTGTTGCCACTTCCCCCAATGATTTTAGAAATTCTGATGGAATGTTATCTATCCCTTCTGCCTTATTTGACCGTAAGTCCTCCACAGCTCTTTTAAATTCCGATTCTAATACTGGATCCCCTATCTCTTCTAAATCGACTCCTGTTTCTTCTTCTATCACATCAGACAAATCTTCACCCTCGTATTCTTTCCACCTATCTGCTCTCTCCTCTGCATTTAACCGTGGAATTCCCGTTGCAGTCTTAATGTTACCACCGTTGCTTTTAACGTCACAAAAGGTTGTTTTGACTTTCCTGTATGCTGAGTCTGTCCTTCCGACAATCATATCTTTTTCGATGTCTTCACATTTTTCCTGCAGCCATTTCGTCTTAGCTCCCCTGCACTTCCTATTTATTTCATTCCTCAGCGACTTGTATTTCTGTATCCCTGATTTTCCCGGGACATGTTTCAACTTCCTCCATTCATCAATCAACTGAAGTATTTCTTCTGTTACCCATGGTTTCTTCGCAGCTACCTTCTTTGTACCTATGTTTTCCTTCCCAACTTCTGTGATGGCCCTTTTTAGAGATGTCCATTCCTCTTCAACTGTACTGCCTACTGCGCTATTCCTTAATGCTGTATCTATAGGGTTAGAGAACTTCAAACGTATCTCGTCATTCCTTAGTACTTCCGTATCCCACTTCTTTGCGTATTGATTCTTCCTGACTAATGTCTTGAACTTCAACCTACTCTTCATCACTACTATATTGTGATCTGAGTCTATATCTGCTCCTGGGTACGCCTTACAATCCAGTATCTGATTTCGGAATCTCTGTCTGACCATAATGTAATCTAATTGAAATCTTCCCATATCTCCCGGCCTTTTCCAAGTATACCTCCTCCGCTTGTGATTCTTGAACAGGATATTCGCTATTACTAGCTGAAAACTGTTACAGAACTCAATTAGTCTTTCTCCTCTTTCATTCCTTGTCCCAAGCCCATATTCTCCTGTAACCTTTTCTTCTACTCCTTCCCCTACAACTGCATTCCAGTCGCTCATGACTATTAGATTTTCGTCCCCCTTTACATACTGCATTACCCTTTCAATATCCTCATACACTTTCTCTATCTGTTCATCTTCAGCTTGCGACGTCGGCATGTATACCTGAACTATCGTTGTCGGTGTTGGTCTGCTGTCGATTCTGATTAGAACAACCCGGGCACTGAACTGTTCACAGTAACACACCCTCTGCCCTACCTTCCTATTCATAACGAATCCTACACCTGTTATACCATTTTCTGCTACTGTTGATATTACCCGAAACTCATCTGACCAGAAATCCTTGTCTTCCTTCCACTTCACTTCACTGACCCCTACTATATCTAGATTGAGCCTTTGCATTTCCCTTTTCAGATTTTCTAGTTTCCCAACCACGTTCAAGCTTCCAAGCTTCCACGCCCCGACTCGTAGAACGTTATACTTTCGTAGATTATTCAATCTTTTTCTCAAGGTAACCTCCCCCTTGGCAGTCCCCTCCCGGAGATCCGAATGGGGGACTATTCCGGAATCTTTTGCCAATGGAGAGATCATCATGACACTTCTTCAATTACAGGCCACATGTCCTGTGGATACACGTTACGTGTCTTTAATGCAGTGGTTTCCATTGCCTTCTACATCCTCATGTCGTTGATCATTGCTGATTCTTCCGCCTTTAGGGGCAATTTCCCACCCCTAGGACAAGAGAGTGCCCTGAACCTCTATCCGCTCCTCCGCCCTCATTGACAAGGCCATTGGCAGAATGAGGCTGACTTCTTATGCCGGAAGTCTTCGGCCGCCAATGCTGATTATTGATCAAAATTTAGGCAGTGGCGGGGATCGAACCCGGGACCGAAGACGTTTTGATTATGAATCAAAGACGCGACCCCCTAGACCACTTAGAACTATCTAAACCTAACTAACCTAAGTACATCACTCACATCCATGCCCGAGGCAGGATTCGAACCTGCGACCGTAGCGCTCACGCGGTTCCAGACTGAAGCGCCTAGAACCGCTCGGCCACTCCGGCCGGCTTCACGTCTGGCAGTTATGAGAATATTCTAGGGAAGCTGATTTCAAATCCCACTCGCTTTCTGATCTGCCATTCCTGTCAAAAAAGGGGAAAACAAATGTTTCCTGTACGAACATCAATCTGTCGGCAAGGTATACCAGCTCCATGTATTTCCTGTAGGTCTCTGCGGAACACAGCCCTCGTTCCAGCATGATAGCTCCAATCCACAAATAACCTCCATTTATAAACATAGATCGTTTTAGATCATCTACTGTGCGTACTAATTTTGCAACGCTGTTTTCCTGTACTTAAACCGTTATGCAAAACACGAGAAAAAAGAAGAATAAATATTAAATGTAAGGTATGATAGATAACATATATCGTAGTTTTATTGTATTCCATTAAAAACGTGCTGTTTAATCCTATCTTGTCGAAAATGGACATTACGAGAATCGTGACTACGGCATAATTATAACGACTATTACGTCGAAGAGCAACTAGTCACTTTGTGTAGTGGATTCTCGCAAAATTTTTCTGTGATCGATTATCAGATACATCATCCTTTTGTAATAAACTCCATCAACCCCTAACTATTTTCATGAACTGGAACAGGGTATGATAATTTCCGTGCAACAGTTTCGTATCATGTCTTGAGTGGGCAACCAAGCAACCAACATGCAACTTGGAAAAGATGAAGACACACCTGTTAGAGACGACTAAAAGGGGGAATTTTATACCTGATGCCCTGTAGCGAAGCTCGACAATTGTTCAGAACATAAGTAATGCTTGAACGCAGATGGCCGCGCAGAGTGGCCGCGTGGTTTGAGGCACTATGTCACGGACTGCGCGGTCCCTACCGCCGGTGGTCCGAGTCCTCCCTGTTCTTAACATAAGTTAGTTCAAGTAATGTAAAAGTCTAGAGACCGATGACCTCAGCACGTTGGAATACTGATCGTAGATGATAAACTCGCACCAAGTTTCGAAACTCTCTAGTCAAAGCAACGACAGCTGCCTGATAGCGATAAAGCAACTTGACAGTAGATAGGTTCGTCGCGTTGGATATTTGAAATGGCCACACGTTCAACATGTTGCAGTTTAAATCTAAATATTTGCTACGCGACTTACTACACAATGCATAGGAGAGGGTACTTGGCACCGTTCTTTGGCCATCGCTCCCCTGCTCCATTTGCGAACTGAGGAAGAGAAACCGTTTCTACAAGGGCGTGTTGAAGAAAAGTAATGCCTCCGAATTTCTTGTGTGAAAAAATTTAAGCTTTTTAAATACAAAAACCATTATTAACAGCCTACATATTTTTTCTCCATGTCAACATATTTGTTTCTCAACATAGTCACCCTGGCGACGAACACATTTCTCTCAACGAGAGACCAGTTTATTGATGACGTCGCTGTAGAACGTTTGATCTTGTTGACAGAGCCGTAACTTCACGCCTAGTCGATTTAAAAGAGATAGGGGATCCAGTATTAGAATCGGAATTTAAAAGAGCTGTGGAGGACTTACCGTCAAATAAGGCAGAAGGGATAGATAACATTCCATCAGAATTTCTAAAATCATTGGGGGAAGTGGCAACAAAACGACTATTCACGTTGGTGTGTAGAATATATGAGTCTGGTGATATACCATCTGACTTTCGGAGAAGCATCATCCACACAATTCCGAAGACGTCAAGGGCTGACAAGTGCGAGAATTATCGCACAATCAGCTTAACTATCATAGTGAAGTCCTGGGAGGTGTTCTTTAAGTTTTGGAAACTGGAGAAAATCGGTTGGGACCAAGTCGGGATTGTATGGAGGATGATCGAAGTTAGTAAACCCAAAACGTCGAATTGCAGCATATTTCGCAGCGCTAGTGTGTGTTCTGGCATTCTCAGACGGAGGGAGAGGGTGTTCCACTTGTGGACGAACTCATCTCCAGTTAGAAACTCAATTACGTCACGCTGTTTCTCACGCGCCCACATACCTACGTCACACATCGCCATGTTACACGATATAGTTCGGAGCTCTCTAGTGGCAGACGGGTGTAATTTCCATCGACGATGTAGGAAGGTCGAGCGAGTATTATGCATGACATGTATACCTCAACCTATATTACCAAATAGGGGTAATACAGGAGTAGGTTAAATAATGAATAGGAGTATAGGAATGCGGGTAAGCTACTACAAACAGCATAGTGAACGCATTATTGTGGCCAAGATAGATACGAAGCCCACGCCTACCACAGTAGTACAAGTTTATATGCCAACCAGCTCCGCGATGACGAAGTGATTGATGAAATGTATGATGAGATAAAAGAAATTATTCAGATAGTGAAGGGAGACGAAAACTTAATGGTCATGGGTGACTAGAACTCGATAATAGGAAAACGAAGAGAAGGAAACGTAGTAGGTGAATATGGAATGGGATTAAGGAATGAAAGAGGAAGCCGCCTGGTAGAATTTTGCACAGAGCATAACTTAATCATAGCTAACATTTGGTTCAAGAATCATAAAAGAAGGTTGTATACATGGAAGAAGCCTGGAGATACTGTAAGATCTCACATAGATTATACAAGTGTAAGACAGAGATTCAGGAACCAGGATTTAAATTGTAAGACATATCCAGGGGCAGATGTGGACTCTGATCACAATCTATTGGTTATGAACTGTAGATTAAAACTGAAGACACTGCAAAAACGTGGGAAATTAAGGAGATGGGGTCTGGATAAACTGAAAGAACCACAGATTGTACAGAGTTTCAGAGAGAGCATAAGGGAACAATTGACAGGAATGGGGGAAGGAAATACAGTAGAAGAAGAATGGCTAGCTTTGAGAGATGAAATAATGAGGTAGCAGAAGATCAAGTAGGTAAAAAGACGAGGGATAATAGAAATCCTTGGGAACAGAAGAGATATTGAATTTCATTGATGAAAGGAGAAAACACAAAAATGCAGTAAATGAAGCAGGCAAAAAGGAATACAAACGTCTGAAAAATGTGATCGACAGGAAGTGCAAAATGGCTAAGCAGGGATGGCTAGTGGACAAATGTAAGGATGTAGAGGCATATCACTAGGGGTAAGGCAGATACTGCCTACAGGCAAATTAAAGAGACCTTTGGAGAAAAGAGAAGTACTTGCATGAATATCAAGAGCTCAGATGGAAAGCCAGTTCTAAGCCAAGAAGGGAAAGCAGAAAGGTGGAAGGAGTATATCGAGGGTCTATACAAGGGCGATGTTCTTGAGGAGAATATTATAAAAATGGAAGAGAATGTAGATGAAGATGAAATAGGAGATATGATACTGCGTGAAGAGCACTGAAAGACCTAAGTCGAAACAAGGCCCTGGGAATAGACAACATTCCATCAGCAATACTGACAGCCTTCGGAGAGCCAGGCCTCGCAAAACTCTACCATCTAGTGAGCAAGACATAAGAGACAGGCGAAATACCCTCAGACATCAAGAAGAATATAATAATTCCAATCCGGCAATACTGACCCTACGACTTATCTTAGAAAATAGATCAAGGAAAGGGAAACCTACGTTTCTAGCATTTGTAGACTTAGAGAAAGCTTTTGACAACGTTGACTGGAATACTCTCTTTGAAATTCTAAAGGTGGCAGAGGTAAAATACAGGGAACGATAGGCTATTTACAATTTGTACAGAAACCAGATGGCAGTTATAAGAGTCGGGGGTCATGAGAAGGAAGTAGTGGTTGGGAACGGAGTGAGACAATGTTGTAGCCTATTCCCGATGTTATTCAATCTGTATATTTAGCAAGCAGTGAAGAAAACAAAAGAAAAATTCGGAGTAGGAATTAAAATCCCTGGAGAAGAAATAAAAACTTTGCGGTTCGCCGATGACATTGTAATTCTGTCAGAGACAGCAAAGGGCCTGGAAGAGCAGCTGAACGGAATGGACAGTGTCTTGATAGGAGGATATAAGATGAACATCAACAAAAGCGAAACGAGGATAATGGAATGTGGTCGAATTAAATCGGGTGATGCTGCAGGAATTAGATTAGGAAATGACACGCTTAAAGCAGTAAATGAGTTTTGCTATTTGGGGAGCAAAATTACTCAAGATAGTCGAAGTAGAGAGGATATAAAATGTAGACTGGCAATGGCAAGGGAAGAGTTACTGAAGAAGAGAAATTTGTTAACATAAAGTATAGTTTTAAGTGTCAGGAAGTCGTTTCTGAAAGTATTTGTATGGAGTGTAGCCATGTATGGAAGTGAAACATGGACGATAAATAGTTTAGACAAGATGAGAATAGAAGCTTTCGAAATGTGGTGTTACAGAAGAAAGCTGAAGATTAGATGGGTACATCACATAACTAATGAGACTAATGAGGAGGTATTGAATAGAATTAGAGAGAAGAGGAGTTTGTAACACAACGTGACTAGAAGAAGGGATCGGTTGGTAGGGCATATTCTGAGACATCAAGGAATCACCAATTTAGTATTGGAGGGAAGCGTGGAGGGTAAAAATCGTAGAGGGAGCCCAAGAGATGAATACATTAAACAGATTCAGAAGGATGTAGGTTGCAGTAGGTACTGGGAGATGAAGAAGCTTGCACAGGATAGAGTAGCATGGAGAACTGCATGAAACCAGTCTCTGGACTGAAGACCACAACAACAACAACATATTGCAGATACAATAAGAACTTCGAAGGTATTACTTTTCAGCGTGCTTTTGTATATGGGTCCAAACGCCCCGTATTTTTTCTTCTTGCTATGGTTATTGCTGGAGATATACAACGGAGGAAATAAAAACGCTCCACACCCTCTTTGAAACACGGATTCCTTAAACTTTTTGGGTAGAACCTTATGAAGAGATAGCGTATTTCTTCCAAAGAATCCCATGTAAGGACACTGTGTTCGTCCACAACACTGGTACGTATCAGCCGGCCGCTTACAAACCAAGCGATACGTCTCAGAAGGTCCGTATCTCCTCTTTTAATTTGACCTGTAGAGCATCCCAAATATTCTAACAAAACGTAAGAATTGATACTGAACGTTGTCTCGTTTGAAAACGCCCTGCAGTGTCCCCGAATTTTTCCAACAAATTTAAATCATTCAGTTACACTCCCTACAACTGATAACGTCCGTATCAATTACCATCGTCTAGTAACATTAGCCGTAGGTAATTATTCAGTATAACAGACTTCAGTGGAGGCAGTCTAGCGCTGCATTCAAAACCTATATCCCATTTCCTCCTGTTCGATTAAGATAACGTAGCATTCATGTACGTTTACTGGAAGTTGGCGTTCATTGAACGGAAGGGATGTCCAAGTAGTTCTGAATTTACCTACTGTTACTCGAAAATGAGACAACCGTACACGGCTGCGACATGAGCAAATAACCCGAACGTGTTGGTCGGACAGACTTAAGATGAAGAAGTCAACAATGAGGCGTTTAGCAAGTCCACGTAGCAGAAAGCTTACACTGAAGTCTTATTCCGATAAACTCTTATCAGACAGTGGACCGAGTAAACCCGACGACCTGACGTAATACTGTTACTCATCATCGCTTGCACCAGCGACACGAGCAATTTTGACTTTATTTCGAGATAACGATGGAGATCCACAGTACCATACGAGACGCTCTCACTTATTTGTTGACTGAACGGATATGTTATCGGATCAATTCCTCTGCAAGTTATGATCTCACACTTGACACTTTTATCGCTGTCAGTTTCACTGCTACTAAGGTCGCTTGGGAAAATGAAAGCAATTCCTTAGAGTCTCCTAAAGTGACGAACAACTTCATGTACGACACTTTCATTTGCGAACGACGTTTTTGCGCTTTGCTATCTGAAGAGCGTTAGAAATATTGACTCCGTTGTATGTCGTGGAATCTGCTTTTATGTAGATTTTTTGGTACGTATGCTTCACTAAAGATTCGTCTACATAAAATCCAACAACCTATTACGTAGGCGCCCTTCCAGCCGAAACTGGCCCTGCAATTTTTTCAATACGTGCATGGACCTAAGGGAAAATAACTGTATTCCTCAGTAAAATCGTACTATCTTGTTCTTAGGATACCCACACGACGAGGACGGCAGTATAGGTATTACATGGTCACCTGTAATATCGGTTCACCACATTAATCCAACGTCACCTTCTGCCAACGATCCCCATTACGTTTATTCATCTCTATTCAGTGTCGTGTGGGTTATACCAGACTGCACAGTCCTACCAAACACATCTTGAGGTTCCTCCGTCTTCTATCATGTTGAAGCCTTAGGAGCCTCTGATGTGTTTATCGTTTGACTTAATGTGTTTGCATCAGATAAGCACTTAATAATGAGGATAATAGAACAGTAATTGGTTAAGAAGTTTTTATTTATCGGACGTCCACTTGTTACAAGTTCCAGTACCTGAAAATCCTTGTGGGTAGTTCTTTTATTCTTTGCTAATGTTTTTTTGCAAATGGTATTCTCTATTAGACTACGTTCTCTTGTTGAATACAAATAATAATAATGTCGTGTGACGAGGGCCTCCCGTCGGGTAGACCGCCCGCCTGGTGCGAGTCTTTCGATTTGACGCCACTTCGGCGACTTGCGCCTCGATGGGAATGAAATAATGATAATTAGGACAACACAACACCCAGTCCCTGAGCGGAGAAAATCTCCCACCCAACCGGGAATCGAACCCGGGCCCGTAGGATTGACAGTCTGTCGCGCTGACCACTCAGCTACCGGGGGCGGAAGTTAAATACAAATCGAATTATTTATGTCACATTGGACATTGCTTCAGCAGTCACACGAGTGTGAAGAAGCAATAAGTTTATTCGATAAGCTTCCAGCCGAATAACGCAAGAACTACTATGATTCCTGCTAAACACATGCCTTCCTCACCATATCATTCAAAATCGAATTAATTTTAAAGAAAACGCAATTTAACGTACAGGATTTCGTTGCAGTAGGCATGTATCATCCTCAGCCCCAGAAGCACAACAATTAAGGATGTGGTACGGCCATTAGAGCGTCGTTGCAGGTAACACTGTGTTCATGGTTCACAGCTGATTAGAAAAATTTTCACCGAGTGCTCCGAGATGCGTATCTGCACCTTTGTCACATTTACAACGATAAAGATATTCAACTCTTCCAAGACAATGGTCACAACGTGAAATATGTTTTCTCCAACGACCCAAACTTGTTTATTCGATGGAGATTCGTGTTGTGCCCTACTTCATAGCTATACGACGCAGAAACGAAAGGGAGCCTCCCATATTGCTTATCATTTTTCTTGCAACTACGCAACACGAGTCGCGAGCCACAACGCAGCAGTCGAACAGCCACGGTTTTAAAGCGATATATTTGAACATTCTGTGGCTCGACGGAAACCGTCAAACTGAAAGTACTTTTTACTTTCGTTTACACTCAAGAATGCACAAGAACGACAAAATTATACGATTCTTTAACAGGTTTCGAGTTTCGTGTGTAGAGCTATCTGTCCATATGCTGTTGTTACAGTTATCTCCATAGAAAGATGTAGCAGCACTAAGGGCACCTTTGTGTGTTGACGGATCAGCTATTTTACACGTTTCAGATTCTTTATTCTGAAGAACCTCTGTTCTGTCTGACCTTCAGCAGGTTTATGTACTTATAAAACTTGGTACATGCAGTGCTCTTAGTTCACATCAGCAACTAATGTCGAGACCGAAGCCTACAGACGTCCTTTGTTTCCACTAGCCTCCAGCTGTCAAAGCTCTGTAACGGTGCGAATCCAGCTTCGGGTAAACATGCCGAAATGGAAGGCAAATGACAATCTGCAGTTGCGAAAAATTCCTTCAGAGTAATAGTCATCACGGAATTTCTCGTAAATACGCTGCGATCGAAATGCAAGTAAAGCAGTCAAGACTAACAGGAATGCAGAAATAGTGCCTCACATTGTATTGCCCTTTAGTATCCTCCTGCAATCGGCAAATACAGTGAGTTTCTAACGGGCCTTGCGATAGGTAATCATTGACTTGAAATTCTTCACATAGATTGCACATAGCAACGAACGGATTGATGTAACAAACAATTGTGTTACCCGTTGCGCCAGCCGAAGTGGCCGTGCGGTTCTAGGCGCTGCAGTCTGGAACCGCGAGACCGCTGCGGTCGCAGGTTCGAATCCTGCCTCGGGCATGGATGTGTGTGATGTCCTTAGGTTAGTTAGGTTTAAGTAGTTCTAAGTTCTAGGGGACTAATGACCTCAGAAGTTGAGTACCATAGTGCTCAGAGCCACTTGAACCACTTACCCGTTGATTTCTGTAACAACACTTCCTCCCGGTAACTTAAGAGACTTTTTACTTGTTTATGTATCAGATCAAACAAAAGGCTAGTGACGGAGGCTGTATCCAAAGAGACTAATATCTCACAAATGATTACAATAAAATGTTTCCCGTTAGCCGGAATTCTGACCTTGTATCACCGAAAAAATTATCTCCTAACGAAATAAGGGGAAATATAAAGAAAAGGTTAGAATGTTAGCCTGTGGAAAGAACAGACATTTAATGAGCATTTGTCTCAGCTTTGGAAACTTAAAAATCATTACGTACAATATGCAAAGAACGACATATTTCTCTGCAGAAAGAAAGAGAGAAAAATCATGAACTCTAAGAACTAGAGTAAAAAACTACCACTGTCCTACATTTTTATTTTTGTTTAATTATTTCATTCTTACAGGGTTCAACCGGGCTTTGACAACGACTGATTTTAAGCAAAATTAGTTCCATTTTGCACGAATGACAAACGTATAATTGTTTTGTAATTCAAGTAGACCTCTGTTGCACTGACATTCGTCGTATTCATGACGCGAAGTAACATGAAAAGTAAATCAGGAATAGTGGGTTTGGCGATTACAGGTACAGTGTTCGCCACTATACCTTGTTTCACATCCGTGTCTTTGAACTGCCTTATAGATACCATAATACTCATAATGATAAGGCACTTTAACGAGCTCCACACTTGGTGAAGAAACTGATTCGACAATTTTTACGATATTTTAATAACGATTCCTCAAGTGCACATAAAATAGTCAACTAATGTGTGTCAGAATATGAAAAAGCTGGACGTTGTGTTTTTTGTTATTTCCTTTAATCTTAAGAAATTCTATCGACAAGTTTATCACCTCAAGATTTCCGGGAGACAAACACCGCCAACAACTAGTTGCGTGACATTCTCAGAACTGCTACAGAAGGTGACGTGCGTATTATCACGCCGATATCGGGTGAAACGCGAACAACTGTTCGCAAGATGCTTCCCGTTAGACAGAATCAGTGGCACCTCACTGCCCTTGCTAATTTATTTACGTGCCAGCATACGGGTTACAGGCGTACGCTTCTGATCATTGCACTGTGTTTTCAGAAACAAGACGTACTGAATACAGTTTCCGGAACTTTCAAGAAAAAAAAAAAAACAGACTTTGGTTTTTCATTTGAAGTGATAATGACAGGCAGTAGATGCCGCTTCTGTTGCAGTGAAACTGAAACAAATATAACTTTCGGAAGAGTGTCAGATTTGATTACACAGCACATGAGTTTCCAGATTAAATTATGAGAGCTTCAATGCTAACATGATAAATTTTCTTTCTTTCAACACATCAACAAAATAAGTAACTTTTAATTTATTATGAGCTTGTAGCCTTGCCTGATTGTTACCTGCATGCTGTTTCCAGTT
This sequence comes from Schistocerca serialis cubense, assembly GCF_023864345.2. NCBI lineage: Eukaryota > Metazoa > Arthropoda > Insecta > Orthoptera > Acrididae > Schistocerca > Schistocerca serialis. The sequence goes on along the minus strand of NC_064641.1, from coordinate 326,252,046 downwards.
TTGTCAATCATGTCAAGTACAAAAGTGTTGAAATAAAAGTTAACATTACAAATAGTTAAGCATAAAAACATTTTTCTCTTATGGCAGTTACAAATCGTATCAGTTTGTTGTCAAAGGTAATTTTGAAACTGTAGTACTACTGCAAGTGCTGCAAATGCAACAGTTGTCTGCTTGCCTCTATGCTAGGAACGATTGCGTAACGAAAACAAGGATAAAAAATATAGAGGCGATAAACCACATCTAATTTATAAACCTGCAGTTTTAAAATAAATATACCAGCAACTTGATAATGCCCTGGATGTATCTCAAATACGTTGGCTTTTGAATTCGAGTGTCACAGAATGTTAAGTAGGAGCCCCTCAGACTTAAACTGACACAGCAGTCGTGAGAGACAAAGGACTCGACCGATGACCTTCAACGACCCGGGCTCGGCAAGCCCTGGCAATCGATTGCTGGACGGAATAATGATGGCTGCGCGTTAGCACCAAGTGCAGCAGTTCATGTTGAACGACGTAACTTTTTCACAAACTGGTGACGCTACAGTGTGAAATAAGAAACACAGGTCTCGAAACTACATATGGAAATAGGCAGATAGCTACCCAGCGCGACCGCTGTACGTGGCAGATGCGGAGCTATCGATCCGTCGCGCTGGGCCAGTGCATAGCAGGCAGGCGGCGGAGCGGAGCGCAGAGTTGAGCGCCCGGCAACAGTTGAGCGCGATTATTCTTACCTTCTGCGTGTTGCTGGCGGCGAGGAAGCCACTCCCGAGCCCGGGCTGTCGCTGCTAGCCGGAGATGCCACCGCGTCCTTGGCGGCTGAGTCGACACGTACAGAGCGCCGCAAGCGCATGCGCAACGGCTCCCGCCGACTGTTGCCTCAACTGTGTTGTGGAGTCACGGCAGCTGCCGGTCGCTGCGCGGCGCTCGATAGGTCGACGCTGCGCGCGCCTCTGTGTGTGTGAGACAGAAACACGTCGGCGGGCGTGGAGGGGAGGGGAAGGGAGCGAGTCTGGGCTGTGTGGGGGGAGTCGCCGCTTTGCTGACTGACTGTACTCTGTGCACGCCGGCCACTGCACTCGCTCCACAATATTCCTCTCGTTGCAGCGTGAGTTCAGCCTTGTGCTGGCCACATTAATCTCAGACGTCATGTTTTACATGTACCCAACACAGAGGTCAAGTTAGCAGAGGCCTACGTTAGTTACACAATAGTCAGAAAAGAATCAGACGCTTTCTTGTTTAGCGTATTTGAATATTTTACTTATATTCAATGGGACAGCTCATGGAATACGGAAGTCGCAGAGCAAAACAAAGTAAGAAACTATGTATTATTCTAATACTGGATTTTAAATAATGCTGAAAGTCACTTTAACAATAATGCAGAAATTTACAAATCATAATAAAGTGGAAGCAAAGCCGAAGTTGTATGTATGAACCGTCCCAGTGCTCTCCTCAAATTATCCGCAAAAAGCATGGAAAGCACAAATCACAGTAGTTTCAACAGTGGTCTACAAGTGCTGTACCTGTTTTACAGGGTAAGCTTTTGAATTAAGTCAACGAAACGATGATAGTAGCTTGACATACTGCCAAGTGGAGAAAAACCGCGACGAGTTTTAATGTAATATATTCTCGCACTTATTTTCACAATGATCATCGGTTTCGTTAGTCACTGAACATCTTCAGATTAATCATTGTAACAGAGCAACCAATCGGTTCCTGATGCACACCGACTGTAAGGTTGTTCTGCCACTACAGCTGAACTGAGGATACAGTACAAAATGTAACCGGTAGTCATTGTGAAAATGAGTGCGACAAAAAATCTCATTGGAGGTCATAACAATATGTACAAGGATGTTATAAATAATACAGTCAAGAATATGCAATGTACTCATATCGCTCATCTGCTGCAAATACGTAATAACTCGAAAATGTTGATTTTTCGTGTAGGTACGAGACAAGGGCTGCCTTGCGTTCAGCTGCCTAGTTTTAACTACTTTTAAAGGTCACCGAGCTCCTGTGAGAAGCGTGTAGTTGAGTGACCTCGAAAAGCAGTTGAAACTAGTTAACTGGAGGCGAGGAAACGTTCGTTTCGTACCTATATGAAAAATCACCAGTTTCGAGCTGTGACGCTGTAGCAATGAATGCACTGTTCCATTCTTTGCATTACGTCTCGACAACACTATGAAGTAGATCCACATTATTCCCGCAGCGTGAAGGATTCATCCAGCAGAAAAGCCTTCGACTTGTGTTGCAAACTTCCTGACTATTACTAACAGCTCGTAACTGTTCCGGGAGCCTGTCAACAATGAATGTTCGAGAGATTTCACATTGTAAATAGTCTTCACGGGTTTGACGTCAGGTGGCGTTGGGCAAATTCCACAGTATTTCCTCGGAGCAACTGTCCGGCATTTTCAGGTGGTTCAACCTAGTTGTTGGCTAGGTGCATAGCCACCAGCAGCTTTCAGCCACATAAAGATGTCGGACAGTTGCTCCGAGGAAATACTGTGAGATTTGCACAATGCCATCCGGCGGCAAAATGGTTCAAATGGCTCTGAGCATTATGGGACTTAACTTCTGAGGTCATCAGTCCCCTAGAAATTAAAACTACTTAAACCTAACTAACCTAAGGACATCACACACATCCATGCCCGATGCAGGATTCGAACCTGCGACCGTAGCGATTGCGCGGTTCCAGACTGCAGCGCCTAGAACCGCTCGGTCACCCCGGCCGGCCATCTGGCGGCAAACCCGTGAAGACTATTTACAAAATATCCGCTGGGAAAGCTTGAAGAGACATAGCGTTCACGTTGCTGAACAATAGTTAACAAAGTTCGTAGAACCATCGCATGACACGATTGGAGCGAAGTAAGGAATGCAAAGCAAACATATTTTAGTATTAACAGCTGGAGATTTGGACGCCTTTCTCTGAGCACGGGGCTTATCTGAACTATAGTACTACTTCCGTCGTTATGTAAAATGGTAGACGCAGCTAAATAAGCATAACGCGTGATCATGAGCAGTGTAGGGCATGCAACAAGAATGGGAAGCTCAACAGAGGTACCGATTTACATTAGTGCAGTGTTGTTTGCCGCTGCAAATACAGCGATTGTGTTCAGTGCCAAAGCCAACAAAGCTTGACGCGATAAATAAATAAATCTCTTCCTGTGAGGGAATCAAATAACTGTGCGAGTACTGTGAGAAGCAGACTCTGGGACATAACGAAGATTTGGGTCAATCCTGTAAGCGTGTTCGGATATCCGAAATTATGAAGACCGCTCGCGACAGTCGGAAAACCAGTGTTCCAGTACCAGTCTAGCAAAAATTTTCATATGTTCCTAGTAAATGGTACAGCTATTGTGGTACCGTATTCTCAGTTTGCGGATACATTTCATGATACCGATATACGGCTGCAGAAAGCAAAAAAACTCGTGCGCTGTACAAGACTGTGCTTCTTAAGATTTGAAGACGCTATCGAGCACTGCGTCTGATGCAATAGCTGTTAAAAGGAGAGCAGCGATCGAACCTTCAACAAGAGGAAAACATTACTCTCGCGTTATCGCCTCGTCTTTCAGGAAACCGGAAGCGCACATGGTCTCACTGGACAGCCTCTACACAGCGAGCGATTCACACATTGTTTGCTACTTGTTTAACCAAGCGTGTTTCAACGCATCTGAAGTACATATTAGTCGACCACATTATTAATCCACCTGAGAGTGAGGAAGCTGAGTTTTTAACATGATATTTCAGGAGACACTCCGAACCACTTGTTAGCATATGCGGAACTGCCTTGAAATCATCCACAATGCAATGCGTTTTCCCTAGTCACCAGCGTTCTTGTTTCCCGCAACGTCACCACGTGTTTCGGATGACTGTCACGGAAGGCGAAGTATGGTAATATTGCGGCCGGGTAGTACGCGACCAACATTTGGAGAAGTCACTCACAAGCGGTAATTTTCTTTATAACAACAGATTTAACTACTCAGGCGAACTTGAAGCAAATGGTATCATTGTATAACTTGAATGAGAGATTATGCTTACAGTGAAAACATAAAACAAATTTATTCGGGCCGGCCGGTGTGGCCGAGCGGTTCTAGGCGCTGCAGTCGCAGGTTCGAATCCTGCCTCGGGCATGGATGTGTGTGATGTCCTTAGGTTAGTTAGGTTTAAGTAGTTATAAGTTCTAGGGGAATGATGACCTTAGATGTTAAGTCCCATGGTTCTCAGAGCCATTTGAACCAAATTTATTCGGGCAAGGGTGTAAATCCCAATTGTTTGTAGCAAAAGTATACTGTGCAACTCTACATCGATAGCTAGAGGTTAGTGTTTAACGCCCAGCTGACGTGGCTTTTTAGAGACGTGGGGCTCTAACCCTAATGGACAAGAAAAACGTCGCTGGTTTTAAGTCAGTAGTTTTCACGTCTGGGATAAAGGCACAAAGGAAGACCCACATAATTCAAATTTGGGTCCACTCTCATTCCTTATGTATGTAAATGCACTCCGTATTCAGGCAACGAGTGGCCTACCGGGACCATCCGACCGCCGTGTCATCCTCAGAGCACGATGCGGATAGGAGGGGCGTGGGGTCAGCACACCGCTCTCCCGGTCGTTACGATGGTATTCTTGACCGAAGCCGCTACTGTTCGGCTACTGTTCGGTCGAGTAGCTCCTCAATTGGCATCACGAGGCTGAGTGCACCCCGAAAAATGGCAACAGCGCATGGAGGCCTGGATGGTCACCCATCCAAGTGCCGACCACGCCCGACAGCGCTTAACTTCGGTGATCTCACGGGAGCCGGTGTATCCACTGCGGCATTCAAAGTGGATGACCGTCCAATAAACTTTCAGCAAGCAACATTGGTACTTTTTGGAGACGATACTAGCGTTATAATAAACCTATTGGAGAGATAGCAATAGAAGAGTTAGTAAATGCTATTTCCCAAAGAATTATTAATTGGTTCTCGGAAAATGGACTCTCCCTAAACTTTGAACAAAAAAGAAACCACACTACACTGAGTTGTGCACACCAAATAGAGACATACCAGCAACTGATGTAGCACACGAGCCGGAGTCAGTCAGTAGGATAGAATGCTCCAAGTTTTTGGGTGTATATGTTGATGAAAACTTGAACTGGAAGAACCATATTATTGAGCTGCCGAAACAGTTAACCCAGCTACTTTTAGTCTTCTTATTATTGCTAATTTTGGAAACAAACGAATAAATCTCCAGACATATTTTGCATACTTTCATTCATTACTGTCGTAAGGAATAATTTTCTGGGGCAACTCATCACTTGAAAAGAAGTATTGATTGCGCAAGAGCGAGCAATAAGGATAATATGTGGTGTTCACTATAGACGTCATGCAGGCACCTCTCCAAGGAGCCAGGAACTACGACTTTACCGTCACAATATATATTTTCACTAATGAAATTCGTCATAAATAACCTACCACAATTTGAGGAGAACAGTGATATACATACCTACATCATTAGAGGGAGACCTGACCTTTATTAGCCATTGTTAAATATGTCAGTGGCTCAGAGGGCAGTATTAGCAGTAAAAAATTTGGTGATTTGCACAGTAACTTAAAACGTCTGACTGATAGCGTAGCAAATTTAAAATCATTTCTCCTGGACAGTTCCTTCTATTCCATTGACGAATTTTTACTCAAAATCTCATAGCCAGTAAAAGAAAACCTTGTTTTTAAGTGTAGTTGCATGAGTACGAATAAAATGATAGTGTGTTCACTAATGGTAACAGTAATCATGTATACATATCCTGTAAGCCTGTAAACTGGCTCGTTTCACATCATTTCGACATTTCGATAAAAGATTCTTGCACATGATCTATGGAACCTATAATTAACTAACTAACCGAGTCCGTGCAATTTTAATTGTTGGACTATGAAAACATGAAGAATTTATTCATCCTGAGGAGAAATTTGAGCAGATTAACGTTCAAAAGAAGAAAAGCTTTCTCTTTATGCTGTCGACGGAATTTCGTTTGTGCTCTAGACTTAATGAACATATGGAACGTACATAGTCTCAAAAACGAAGTGAATGTTCTCAATATAGGAAACAGCCTGAAGTTTTATTTACATCTCACTGTGAAAAGAAGAGTTAGGCGCAGTTCACACTGAGGCGAATAGTAAACGGTTGTGAAAACACACTTGACCTCTTAGCAACAAATAATCCTGAGTTAATAACGAGCATCAAAACGGATACAGGGATTAGTGAATATAGGTTTGTCGTAGCGAGACTGGATACTGTAATCCCCAGATCCTCCAAAAATAAACGAAAAATATACCCATTCAAAAAAGCAGATAAAAATTCACTTGACGCCTTCCTGAGAGACAATCTCCACTCCTTACAAATTAATAATATAAGTCTAGACCAGATGAATTCAAAGAAATAGTATCGGAAGCAGTTGAGAGATTTATACCAAATAAATTAACAAACGACGGAGCTGATCCTCTTTGGTACTCAAAACAGGTCAGAAAACTGTTGCAGAAACAACGAAACAAACATGACAAATTTAAACAGAAGTAAAATCTCCAATATTGGCGATCTTTTACAGAAGCTCGAAATGTAGCGCGGACTTCAATGCGAGATGCCTATAACAGTTTCCACAACGAAATCTTGTCTCGAAACCTGGCAGAAAATCCAAAGAGATTCTGGTCGTATGTGAAGTATGTTAGCGGCAAGAAACAATCAATGCCTTCTCTGCGCGACAGCAATGGAGATAATACTGAAGACAGTGCGTCAGAGCAGAGTTGCTAAACACAGCCTTCCAAAATGCCTTCACAAAAGAAGACTAAGTAAATATTCGAGGATCGAATCAAAAACGGCTGCCAACATAAATAACGCAGAAGTAAACATCCTCGGAGTAGTGTGTGTGTGTGTGTGTGTGTGTGTGTGTGAAATTTTATGGGACTTAATTGCTAAGGTCATCAGTCCTTAAGCTTACACACTACTTAACCTAAATTATCCTAAGGACAAACACACACACCCATGCCCGAGGGAGGACTCGAACCTCCGCCGGGACCAGCCACTCGGTCCATGACTGCTGCGCCTTAGACCGCCTCGGAGTAGTGAAGCAAGTTAAATTACTTAGTAAAAGCAAGTCTTCTTGTCGAGACTGTATACCAATTAGGTTGCTTTCAGAATATGCTGATGCATTAGCTTCATACTTAACAATCATATACAACGGTTCGCTCGACGAAAAATCCGTACCCAAAGACTAGAAAGTTGCACAGGTCACACCAATATTTAAGAAAGGCAGTAGGAGTAATCCACTTCATTACAGGCCCACATCATTAACGTCGATATGCAGCAGGAATTTTGGAACATATATTGTGTTCGAACATTGTTAATTACCTCGAAGAAAACGGTCTATTGACACACAGTCGCCGGCCGGTGTGACCAAGCGGTTCTAGGCGCAGGTTCGAATCCTGCCTCGGGCATGGATGTGTGTGATATCCTTAGGTTCGTTAGGTTTATGTAGTTCTTAGTCTAGGGGACTGATGACCTCAGATGTTAAGTCCCATAGTGCTCAGAGGCATTTGAATCATTTTGACACACAGTCAACATGGGTTTAGAAAACACCGTTCTTGTGAAACACAACTAGCTCTTTATTCCCAGAAGTGTCGAGTGCTATTGAGAAGGGATTTTAGATCGATTCCGTATTTCTGGATTTCCGAAAGGCTTTTGGCACTGTACCACACAAGCGCCTTGTAGTGAAATTGCGTGCTTATGGAATATCGTCTCAGTTATGTGACTGGATTTGCGATTTCCTGCCAGAGGGGTCACGGTTCGTAGTAACTGAAGGAAAGCCATCGAGTAAAACAGAAGTAATTTTTGGCGTTCCCCAAGGTAGTGTTATAGGCGTTTTGCTGTTCCTTATCTATGTAAACGATTTGGGAGACAATGTGAGCACCTGTCTTAGGTTGTTTGCAAATGACGCTGTCGTTTGTCGACTAACAAAGGCATCAGAAGATCAAAACAAATTGCAAAATGATTTAGAAAAGATATCTGAAAGGTGCGAAAATTGTCAGTTGACCCTAAATAACGAAAAGTGTGAGGTCATCCACATGAGTGCTACATTGTGGGGAAGGCTAACCGAAGACTGCGTTTTATTGGCATAACACTTAGAAAATGTAACAGAGCTATTAAGGAGACTGCCTACACTACGCTTGTCCGTCCTCTTTTAGAATACTGTTGCGCCGTGTGGGATCCTTACCAGATAGGAGTGACGGGGTACAACGAAAAAGTTCAAAAAAGGGCAACACGTTCTTTTATTATCGTGACATATGGGAAAGAGTGTCACTGAAATGATACAGGATTTGGGCTGGACATAATTAAAAGAAAGGCGTTTTTCGTTGAGACGTAATCTTCTCACGAAATTTCAATCACCAACTTTCTCGTCCGAATGCTAAAATATTTTGTTGAAACCGGCCTACATAGGGAGAAACGATCACCACGATAAAATAAGGGAAATCAGAGCTCGTACGGAATTATGTAGTGTTCGTTCTTTCCGCGCGCTATACGAGATTGGAATAATAGGGAGTTGTGAAGGTGATTCGATGAACCCTCTACCAGGCATATAAATGTGATTTGCAGATAATCCATGTAGATGTAGATGACGTCATCCGATCTGCCACATAACGCGCGAGGCGACTCGTGAACCATGCAGAAGTAACCCGCAGTGATGTAGTTCGCGGTAACTTATTTGAAGCGACTTATCTTTTAATATATCAAGCCTAAGTCGTTAACTTAGTTTACCGATCTGGGGTCTCCTGGGGATCCCACGATAGTAATGTAGAGGGTTACTCGTATTAGGTTCCTGGGCTATATAAATATTACATATTTCAAATTACATAAGCATTCTTGAGGTGTTGCTTTCTGGTAAAACTTGATAAATTGAACAATACGCTCAATTAGATTTCGTGCCACGGCAGTAGTAAAAACTGCACGATGAACATTTTCGTCATTTGTTCACATTTCAGAAACTGATTACTTATGGCAGCGAAGAGCTCCAACAATCAGTACCACAACAGAAAAAAAAATGCTGTCCGTCCAAATTCTCATTCTGATCAACAACATGCGATGCTTCAGCATTGGTGAAGGCGCATATAGTATCTCCACTATCGAAAACTGTGGACACTATCGGTGCAAGACCACTTGCATGACTTGGCCCTGGAGATCTTTTGACAATGTTATATTGACGACAGCGAGTCACTATCAATACTGAATTTGTCCATATTCGTCCTGATCTTGCAATGAACTCATCGGAATCGCCGTCAGGATTTTCGCTTGTCTCGCCACTTTCTTCTGAAGTCACTTCAAGCTTGTCTTTCGACTGTGATGCATCTTGTTCTGGAATAAAGTCCTCATCAGCTTCGCTCAGGGAATCTTCTGGGTCACTGAGGCCATTGTCATTTAGCATCCGAAGAACGTCATCATCTGAGGTTTGCTTGCGGACCAGTTTGAAAATGTATGGCGTTCACATTATGAAAAATAACGAACAAATAATTGCATCAAAATGTGTAACGTAGTATACCAAGTGGGATCAGTGTATTTTTGGTTTTTATCTTTTTTTAAGGAACGCGTCGTAGGTCTAAGTAAACAGATGCAGGACACATATAACAATCAAGAATAAATTGATTCTTACAGCTGCAGCAGTAACAACAAAAATCACTCTCTGGGGTCCCTAGACGACCCCGCTTGGTATGTTAATGGGAAAGGGGATTTCCAGTCTCGAGGTTTGAAAAACCGTATTTTTGCGTATTTTGTCTCCTTTTAGTCTTTCGAAGAAGTTGTCAAAAGGATTTTTCAGGAAATTATTCTCTATACCTGAAAATCGCGCTTCAATGGAAGTGCGCATACGCCCACTCTAGCAGCTCCCGGCGCTTGTACCGTTTGCAGCTCCGATCGATATCTGTTTCTCTTTAAAGCTGTTGTAGCGTTCTAGGTCGAAGAGAATACCGATGTAGTCGTTGTAATTGCCCATCAGACGTCTCGAGTATATAATTTCGAGAAAAGTGAGATGGCACAAGCGGTTACGGCGGCACTTTATTACAGGAGTTCAGAGAATGACAATCCACAACACGTCTACATTTCTGAGAGCTGGTGTAAATGAAAGCAAGCTGATGGTTCAAATGGCTCTGAGCACTATGCGACTTAACTTCTGAGGTCATCAGTCGCCTAGAACTTAGAACTAATTAAACCTAACTGACCTAAGGACATCACACACATCCATGCCCGAGGCAGGATTCGAACCTGCGACCGTAGCGGTCGCTCGGCTCCAGACTGTAGCGCCTAGAACCGCACGGCCACTCCGGCCGGCAAAGCAAGGAACGGCGACTGGATACTTTTGATCACAAGCCACCATTGAGGAGAGAACCTACTGAAGCTGTTGATGATGTGTACAAACATCCGGCTGACGACAGTTTTATGGAGAGATGCCTTGGAGCCCATACGCAGAACAACAATGAAGCACCTGAATTCATTAATTGGGACATATGCTACAAAATACATATTTTCGAGTGTAGAAGTCGTCCAAATTGCTTACAATCGGGCGTGCATCTTAACGATACATTTAAGGATGTCCTGCGTAATGTGAAAGTCATGGGACTCGTTACCCGCACTACGGTTTACTAATTCGCCACGGAAACGTCGCAGGCTTTCGGACCGGCCGGCGCTCGTTCAAGAGTAGCGACGAGGCTAGAATTAAAGCCAGAGATAATCGCATTTTAGAAAATGCGGTCTTTGAAGAAGAAGAATGCTTACTATATGGCGCAGGATCAGTAGATTAATGATAAGCTGAAAAATGTTGAGGCTGTATACACAAAAATCTAACTCAAAACTATAAATGCATATTCCTTGAGGAAACAATTGTTAAACTGGTTTCCATGATTAAAAAAAATTGTTCTTGCTAAAACCAGGCGCCGTTCTGGATTTAATAAAATAGACACTTGTAATTTTGAGTCCGAACTTAAAAACACAATACATTTTACGTAATTTTTGTTATTGATTTACATTTAAAGGCAACAAAATACATCGATTTTCAGGATCTACGTTTTCAAGTAACCGCCATTTTGAAAGGAAATTTGATTTTAGAGTTTAACGCTATAGGTAATTTAATTCTAATAATGTAAATATGTCTAATTTTAATGCAGACCCATACTGCGAATCATTCAGTTACGCAGTCCGCGCAGAGGTATTTTGGTCGCCATTTTGTGCTGCATAGGCTCTCAATTTACTGGCCAAACATTATTAACGTTATATTTTAGGTATGTATTTCTGTTTGCTAATAAAGATTTGTATGAAAAAATAACATGTTGAGTACGAGCATGAAATGAAGCTACGCCTGGCGGAACACGGGGTGCTACACGCAACTTACGTCGTACGATGCACGGGGAGAGAAATTTCAGGTCTCAAAACTAATTGTTCTTTGTAGATGATGCAAACGTTACAACCATCTCTCTAGTTAGTTTCTCAGAAAACTTTTACTTTTCGCGCATAAAAATAAAAACCACTGTTTGGGATTCGCACGTGCCCTTTGCTATGCAGTCTGTATCATTCGATTTTGAGGAAACCATTTTATAGACTGACATAACAGCTTCATAATGAAATGATTTTCTTATCATTATTACTCACAGTTATTGTGATATTTTGCGGGTCAGTAAACCACGGGCCTAATTTGAAAAGTTGGATTGAAGAATGAGTTGCTGTCCAGTATATGTTTGGTGAGTTTTGCGTAGTAAATTTGTTCGTACAAAAGAAAGAGAAAGTATCGAAATCGTTTTCAACAATGGTAGAAGGGCAATACTTCTTTCCATTGTCGAGGAAATACTTGAGATGTTGAAGTATGTTGAAGGGTGCCCTCGATGAGGCTGGCAGCTGTACGCCACACAGCACACGCAACGCTATTGCCACCAGCTATGACCTGTCTTGCGGACTGTGGAGCTACCTCGTGTTTCTCTTTACGGTAAATCCTGTCACTTCTGAATTAGCAGCTGCACGAAACTGGGGACACGTCGGATTTTTTCTATCAACATGGGCTTCTTCCATTTTTCCAATCACTTTGTCTACCCCTACTCGTTCACTACCTGTTGCATACTACCGATCGTGACTATTCTCATTTCAAATCCAGCAATGTTTCTTCTGAATACCCGTGAAGCTGAATCAATACTACGTTGCGAAACTGAACAGTTTAAGAGATACAGTGGCTAGACAAAAATTTGGAAACATACCGAGGAATGCATTCTTTAACATAAATGCAGATGTTAGCCAAGCCTGCAGGTTCCTCTGCTGTAACTGACCACGAACGGCACCTGTGGATTGTCCTCAAATGTTGCAAGTGTCAGTCGTAGCTAAGAACAGTGTTTTGTGTAGTTGTGCGTGCATTTTGTCGAAGTTATGGAATTCGAACGTGGGTAAATTGTTGGTAGTCGTATGGAGGGCGCTGCAGGAAACAGAGTAGCCGAAATATCTGCTGTATCAAGACGCATTTGATCGAAGATCTATACCGCATACAGCGAAGGCGGAAAAAAGTCATCCGCTAAGTCACAACACGGACGAAAGTGTGTGTTCAGTAGTGACGAAGCTCTTCGGAGGCTTTTAAGGCTTAGGCAACTAAAAAATTTGATGGATATGACAATGCAATGAAAACAGTGTAATTTTGTTTGACACATTACTAAAGCTTCATTCGATCCATCCGCAAGTTGCACGCTGGTATAGCTGTTCTGTTTCCACGTGGCAGCCGGCAGGCAGTCACGCGTGTCGCAGGAGAGTCGCAGTGGGGCATCCCTCAGCCGTGAAACTGTGTGCTACTTCGCGCGCTGTTCAGTCCTGGTTCAAAAAAACTTGTTTTAGTAGTATAATTCGTGACTGCATGTCATCAACTGATCTTTCACAGCTTGTGAAGAGGGAACTCTTGTGCCTTCACTTCGCGAATTGCTTGACAAACCATTTTCAAGCTGAACTTAGGAAACAAAGTGTGCTATTAAAGATAAGCGGTCCACACTAGACTTACACATTGAAATAGTTGTTGGGAACAAACCATAAAATTTCACATTTCTTGCTATAAAAAGTAACCGAGACTTACAGGTTGCTCTGTAACAAATAAACTGTACTGTTACACATATTGTAACGTCCCCGCAGAAATTAAAAAAATTTAATAATTGCCCAAAATTGTAAACTCCACACAAAAGTTAACGTTAAGGAATGAAGATTGATCACAAACCCACACAATAATATTAATTAAATAATGAACCATCAACTGAATGTAACATCTCAACAGAAATAATTAAACCTGATAAATTTTGTAAGGGCAGCAACGCTGACCTTCGGCCCTGTGAAATAATTAAATCTGATAAATTCTTACCTCAGTAACACTGCATCTATATCTGCTCTTATTTTTCGGCACAGCTCCGTGCAATGCTGGCCCATATTTAATTTTGATTCTTGGAGGGAATGCATAGGAAATATTCTTTAACTTGAAACGAATCCTTTTCTTTAAAAAGTTACTTTATAGAAAAATTATTATTGGGGCATTTTTCTGAACAAATTAATTACAATTACCATACATTATTAGCTGAGCGCAATGTTGCTTCATTACCTTCTACAATAATACACATCGTCCACCACAACCCTACCAGATCCGGAAGAACAGCACGCCGTCGACGCATGCCGACTCCCGCAGACTAGCAGCGACTACTACACCAGACTGCTACTACTCTCCAACTGACTACTCTCTCTGCCCACTCGCCACACACTACTGAACTCTCGCGCGGTCAAGCGCAGACTAGCAACGATAAATAACTCTCTGGTCAGAGATTCTGTCATACCTCGCCATCGCTGGTAGTGAATACATACGTGTTTCAATATATTTTATGTTGTGGGTGTGAAATTGAAAAAGAATGGATGTCAACTTCTTTCCGAGTATGTGTGACAAAAAATTTTGACAGAAAAGTCGAGAACCTTCAGAAGCAACAGAGTTTTCAGTTGTTGGGTAATGGACGAATTGAGGATTCAATTTTTGACGGAGCCAAACTTCTAGCCACGAAACGTAATGTGACTGTGAAACAAAATACGTTTGTAATCGATAGACTTAATGATGTCGTTTGCTTCTTATGCAAGCATGAGCTAACGCTCACAGATCACTCTGAAGATGAAAGTCCCGAGGACATAGGCTGTTACCTGGAATTCCTGGAACTTTTGTCTACACAGGAATAGTTTAGTCGTAATCACTTGCAGAGTACTTACGGGGTTCAAATGAAAATCGAGTAGAAATCAAAACGAATTAACTCGGTCACCGATGTCATTAATGATAACAATTAAAGAAAAGTAAACGTCATGTAATTTTGTTGGAATGTAAGCAGTTGAAACGCTGAATTTTTCTTATAAGTCACAAATGAGTATTATTCTCAGGTTTCTTACCCAAGACAGTCACATAGAAAGCTGTTTTGAGTTTCACAATGTTTCTAGTGACAAGACTGCTGAGGTTTTATCAGAAACTATCTCAGTGCACTTGATGTTTGGGAAGTTACTGACAGAAGAGTGAGCCAAACATATGTTGGAGCCTGAGTAATGTCAGGTAAAAGTGGAGGTGTCCAAAATTTTGTTAAACAAACTTGTAAGTGAGCAGTATTTTTGCACTGTTATGCTCATAAACTTAATGTAGTGCTATTACATTGTTCTAAAAATACCAAAGCAGTTTAACCTTTCATTTACAATTTTTTAGCATTCCATTCTTTTTCTACAAGAGGTCAAAAAAACAGCTCTTTGAAGATAAAGAATACAGATTGCCTCAAACATCTTAAATACCGTAAGTTGAAGGACATTTTCGAAAATATCACCACAAATGATGAAGACTGGGATGCAGAGTCATTCAGCGGTGCTTCTGGCTTGCTTAGCCATTCTTAATAAAAGCCAGTTCCCTTTTTTGCTTAGTCTTCACAAAGCAATATTTCCTTATGTTGACGATCTCTATGCACTCACACAGTTAGTATGTACAATGCTGGAATATATGATTTCAAAAGCTTGAAGGTGGTAGGGTTGGTTCAAATGGCTCTGAGCACTATGGGACTCAACTGCTGTGGTCATCAGTCCCCTAGAACTTAGAACTACTTAAACCTAACTAACCTAAGGACATCACACACACTCATGCCTGAGGCAGGATTCGAACCTGCGACCGTAGCAGCAGCGCGGCTCCGGACTGTAGCGCCTAGAACCGCACGGCCACCGCGGCCGGCGAAAGTGGTAGGGAAGCTAGGAGATATGAACAGGAGATGCTAAGGCTCGTCTCAAGTGCAATGAAAGAAAACAAGGATTTCTGATCAGATGAGTTTAGAGTAATATCAACAGCAGCAGAAAATGGTATAACCGGCGCAGGATTCGTTGTGAGTAGGAGGCAGAGTAGAGAATTAGTTATTTTGAACGCTTCACTATACAGTTTTTCTCATCAGAAACGACAGCAAACCAACACCGACAACGGTAGTTCTGGTATACATACCGACTTCGCAAACAGAAGGTGAAGAGGTAGAGAAAGTCTGTGAGGATACCAAACAGGTAGTTCAATAAGTAACCGGAGATGAAAATCTAATAGTCATGGGGGTTGGAATGCGGTTATGGGGGAAGGAGTAGAAGAAAGTTCAAATGGCTCTGAGCACTATGGGACTCAACTGCTGTGGTCATAAGTCCCCTAGAACTTAGAACTACTTAAACCTAACTAACCTAAGGACATCACACACATCCATGCCCGAGGCAGGATTCGAACCTGCGACCGTAGTGGTCGTGCGGTTCCAGACTGTAGCGCCTTTAACCGCTCGGCCACTTCGGCCGGCAGTAGAAGAAAGGATTACGGGAAATTATGGGCTTCAAAGTAGAAATGAGAGAGGAGAAAGACTAACAGAGTTCTGTAATAAATTTCATATAATAGCGTATACTCCGTTCAAGATCGCAGGAGGAGGTATACTTGGAAAGGACCGGGAGATAGGGAATACGTCAGTTAGATTACATCATAATCAAGCAGAAATTCCCCTATTAGATATTGAATTGTAAGGCAAAGCCAGTAAAAAAAAAAGAATGGAGACCACAATTTAGTAATGATGAAGACTAGATTGAAGTTGGGAGTCTAGTCAGGAAGAATCAACGCTCAAAGAAGTGGGATACGAAAATACTAAGAAATGAAGAGATAAGCTTGAATTCTCCGAGGCTATAGATACTACAATAAGGAATAGTTCAGTAGGCAGTTCAGTTGAATAGGAATGGATATCTCTAATAAGGGCAATCACAGCAGCTGGAACGAAAAATATAGGTACAATGATGGTAACTGCAAAGAAACCACGGGTAACAAACAAATACTTCAGTTGTTCGATGAGAGAAGGATGTACAAAAATGTTTCTGGAAATTCAGGAATGCAGAGATACAGTTCACTTAGGAATGAAATAAATAGGACAGTTCACTTAGGAATGAAATAAATAGGAAGTGCAAGGGAAGCTAAATTGAAATGGCTGTATGAAAAATGTGAAGAAACTCAGAAAGGAATGATCGTCGCAAGGCCTAGCGCAGCGAGCAGAAAAGTCAAAACCACCTTCGGTGAAATTAAAAGCATGAGCGGTAACATTAAGTGTGCAATGGGAATTCCTCTGGCAAATGCAGAGGAGAAAGAGAGCAGGTAATGCCGTGTGACTAGAGCCTCCCGTCAGGTAGACCGGTGGAGAGGACTTTTATAATGAAATGATGGAAGAAAAAACAGATGTCGACAGGGAAGAGATAGGCTATCCACTATTAGAATCAGAATTTAAAAGAAAGCCTAAGATAAAATAAGGCAGTAGGTACAGACAGCACTCCATCGGAATCTTTAAAATCATTTTGGGAAGTCATAACAAAACGACTGTTTACGTTGGTATGTAGAATATGTGAGTCCGGTGTTCTACCATCAGACCTTGTAAAAACATCATGTGCACAATTCCGGAGACTGCAAGAGCCTACAAATGCGAGAAATAAAGCACAGCAAGCTTAACAACTCATGCATTACAGTAGTTGAAAAGAATAACATACAGAAGAATGGAAGAGAAAACTGAGGTTCTGTTAGGTAACAATCAGGTTGGTTTCAGTAAAGGGAAAGGCGCCCAGTGGAGCAGTTCTGACGTTATGGTTGATAATGGATGCAAGACTTTCGTAGGATCTGTTGACTTGGAGAAAGCGTTCGCTGATTTAAAGTGGTGCAAGATGTTGGAGATTTTGGAATAATAGGGGTAAGCTAACGGCAAAGACGGGTAACAGTATGTACAAGAACCAGGAGGGAACAAGACGGGAATACCTAGAACAGAGTGCTCGGATTAAAAAGGACGTAAGACAGGAATATAGTCTTTCGTCCCTACTCTTCAACTTGTACATCGAAGAAGCAACGACGGAAATATAAGAAAGGTTTGAGTGTGGGATTAAAATTCAAGGCGAAAAGTTATCAATGGTAAGATTCGCCAATGACGTAAATATCCTTAAAGAAAGTAAAGAAGAATCACAGAATCTGTTAAATGGTATGAACTATCTAATGGGTACAGAATATGGATTGAGAAAAAATCGGAGGGAGACGAGAGTAATGAGATAGCAGAAATAAGACTAGTGAGAAGCTTGACATGAGACTATTTGATCACGAAGTAGGCGACGTTAAGAGATTCTGCTACCTAGGCAGCAAAATAAGAAAGAGAACATAGAAAGCAGACTAGCACTGGCAAAAATGGTATTCCTGGCCAAGAGAAGTCTATTGGTATCAAACATAGGCCTTAATTTGAGAAAGAAATTTCTGAGAATATACATTTGGAGGAAAGCACTGTATAGTTGTGAAACATGGACTGTGGGGAAACTGGAACAGAAGAGAATCGAAGGTTTTGAGGTGCTAAAGAAGAATGTTGAAAATACGGTTGACTGATTTTTGTTTTGTAACAAGTGTCTACCGTCACTGTGGATAGTTAGTTTTCTTATCTGAGAAGGAGTTGTGGGTAGAATTTACGCTGTACCACGAATTCCTTTGTCATTCATTCTAACACACACACACTCATACCAAACATCACTCACCTTTCATTACTTAAAAAATGAAAAAGTTCCAAAAAAAGTCTTTCATTCTAAAGTTTAGTTAGGTGCTAAAGTTGGTGCTAATGGGGTAACAGACGGCAGGGGGGGGGGGGAGAGTACTATCTAATGTACAATGAAATAAGAACAGCTTTGATTTTACGATTACGAAGCATGCGTGACCAAATACCAGATCTGAATTGTGGTCCGTTATTTGAAACGACCTTGTCAACGTGTCCAACTTCACATAAGCAATTTTTATTAGAGGGCGTTGGATACAGACTGTCCAGTGGCTTTACGTAACAGTGTGAAAGAAACAAATTTTGAACTAAGTTCAACAGCGACGAAAACGTACGAAAACTCATTCAATGCAAGATCAACTGTAGATAATTCTTTTAATCTGGTAGGAATAATAGGAAATAATGGAGCACGATGTGAGATGGTAGACAGTTTAGCTTTTTGATAGAGTCTGCAATAGACGGAACCCTCCTCTTTTCCATGTTGTTAAAATAACAAGTCGTCCGAAGTATATGGATCAAAATGTGCGTAGCTGAAATGAATGTACCAGATGAGCTTCTTAACAAAATCGTCAGGAATACAAAGCACCCATAGCTTGTCATCAACGGTGCAACTTTTGAAGAGTATGTTATTTCTAACCAGATCATAATGACGAATCTGCGTGTCGCTTTTCATGCCATTTACTTTTAACATCTTTTCAAATCGGATCTTTGTCTTCCTCACGTGCAATGTCCCTTGGAGATGCATTGACGAAGTTTTCAAAAGCTACTTTTTGAATGTAAAGAATATTGAAATTTTTCTGAGGGTTAGCTTCCGCGTTGCTTTTCTCAAAGCCAAGCGGTGCATGTGAAAGTGCGTCCGCAACAATGTTTTCCGTGCCAGGTATTTAGACTACTGTGAAGCGGAATTCTTGCAGAAATAATGCCAAGATTTCAATCTGCCATGGTTTTATTTTGAAGACATAAGAAATTGCAATGCTCGATGCTCACTATAAACTTTTACATGTTTGCAGAAAGAAATAAACGAAATTTGTGAAATGTCCAAACGAGTGCTAAAGCTTCCAGTTCAGAAACCGAATAATTTTTCTCAGATTTTGTTAGCATGCGGCTAGCAAAAGCGATGGTTTTCTGAAAACAAAAGTCATTTTCTATAACTTCTTGAAATAAATGGGTACCAGGACCAACATTAGAAGAGTCTGTGCTAAGACAGATATTCTGTGACAGATCTAGGTGAGCTAAGATTGACGCGTTAAGTAGAGCTTCTTTCAAAGAATCAAATTCCAACTGTGCCTCTTCGTCCCAGCTCCAAATAGTGTTCCTGCCAGTGAGAGAACAATGTTTTGCAGTTACCAGAATATGCATATTCAGGAAACGACGGTAGAAATTCACGAGACCTGGAAAACTGCGGTCTTTTTATGGATGGAACAGGAATAGCACTGATTGCTTCCAACTTTTCAGGATCCGGCGGAATGCCGTCAGCAGAAATTATGTGATCCAGAAACTTCACCTTTGTCCTACCGAATTAAGATTTTTCCAAGTTAACTGCAATTCCGTATTTGCCGAAAGTACGTAACACACTGTTGAGGATACGATTATGTTGTTCCCAAGAGGCTTCTGCTATTCAAATATCGTCCAGGTAATAAGAGGTGATGTGTCGTTTTAAAAACTCAGGTAATATGGAATTTAAACCATGAATGAATGCTGCCAAAGAAATTTCCCAACCAAAGGGAAGTTTCCGAAATTGATAACAAACGCCGAAACAAAGAATAGCCGTGTATTTTGTACATTCTGGTTGAAGTTCAATTTGCCAAAAGCTGAATCTGAGATCAACACAAGACAACACTTTTAGGCCATTGAAATTTGGAGAAGTTCTTCGAACGTTTGCGGCCTGTCTGTTTCAGGAATGATTATGGTATTTATTTGTCTAGAATCTAAGACAAGCCTGATCGATCCGTTTTTGTTCTCAATAACATTTAATGGACTATTGTATGAGCTTACCGCTGGTTCGATAATGCCCTCGTCAAGCATAGATTGTATTTACGTTATAACACGGTCCCTATAATGTGCCGGAATTACGTAGGGTCTGACGCAAAATTATGTATGCTCACGAACACAAAATTTGTACTAAAATCCTTTAACTGTTCCTGTTTTGTGAGTAAAACTGTGGAACGTGATTGTAAGATGTCAAAAAGGTTCTGCCTATCAGTGTCATTACAGTTCTCAATTGTTTGAATTTTTTTCTTGAATTAAAACGTTAGTATCTAATATGTCATAAAAATCATCCCCTGTCAGTACTTGCAAAGTGATCATTAGTGTCAAAATACGTCGAAGGTTCCAAAATGTGATCTGAAAAAAGGTAAAGGCGTTTGATTTCCACGCTGTGGTTTGAAAGCCAATCTTCAA
Source organism: Schistocerca serialis cubense (assembly GCF_023864345.2). Lineage (NCBI taxonomy): Eukaryota > Metazoa > Arthropoda > Insecta > Orthoptera > Acrididae > Schistocerca > Schistocerca serialis. The sequence goes on along the minus strand of NC_064641.1, from coordinate 326,231,556 downwards.
ATTTCAAAGCTATTGACTTACCTTCTTTCTGTAAACTTATTTCAGCGTTGAAAGTTTAAAATTGCTTATACTCATTCAAAAAAACACCTAATATAACCTCTGTCGACAATAATGGACAATAAGAAAATTCGTAATAAATTTGTGGCTTTGACAAATCACCTCACTTTACAATGCATTTCCTACCAAAACAGATTCTCCACTAAGAATACCATGTCAATATAGTTTCCAGTCCACTCGCTAACTGCTAGTCTGTCCAACCACAGAATCTCTTGCCGAGGGCGCAGAGCGCTGTCAGCGATATTAACACAGTCTATAGCATAGCCAACATGCAAACAGGTACTTAAAACCTCTGTCTTTAGGGGGATGAAACAAAGACTGTTAATACTGTTTCCAATTGGAACTGATAGCATGATTCAGCCTCTCGATACAAAAATGATTCCACAACGTAAAGAATTTTTTAGAAAATGTCGGGCAAATATAGTTTCTGATAGTACTGTTAAACGTCAGACATTTGTGCACTGTCAGTTAGCATAACCATGTTTTACGAATTTGATCTAGAACGCTTGGTACTCAGTACAACATGCAGAACATAGAGCACAACATGCAGAACGACCATTTCTTACTCCATCCTAATTTTGTCTGAATAAATCTGACAATTACAGTGAAATGCCTGAATGCGTTAAACTGTCTTTTACCTAATATGAATGATGTAGAGAAAACGTTTGTTTTCGTTATCCAGTAGACATTCCAGGTAACAAATAAGAAACTGAAACTTCCTGGCAGATTAAAACTGTGTGCCCGACCGAGACTCGAACTCGGGACCTTTGCCTTTCGCGGGCAAGTGCTCTACCAACTGAGCTACCGAAGCACGACTCACGCCCCGTACTCACAGCTTTACTTCTGCCAGTACCTCGTCTCCTACCTTCCAAACTTTACAGAAGCTCTCCTGCGAACCTTGCAGAACTAGCACTCCTGAAAGAAAGGATATTGCGGAGACATGGCTTAGCCACAGCCTGGGGGATGTTTCCAGAGTGAGATTTTCACTCTGCAGCGGAGTGTGCGCTGATATGAAACTTTCTGGCAGATTAAAACTGTGTGCCCGACCGAGACTCGAACTCGGGACCTTTGCCTTTCGCGGGCAAGTGCTCTACCAACTGAGCTACCGAAGCACGACTCACGCCCGGTACTCACAGCTTTACTTCTGCCAGTACCTCGTCTCCTACCTTCCAAACTTTACAGAAGCTCTCCTGCGAACCTTGCAGAACTAGCACTCCTGAAAGAAAGGATATTGCGGAGACATGGCTTAGCCACAGCCTGGGGGATGTTTCCAGAATGAGATTTTCACTCTGCAGCGGAGTGCTTCGGTAGCTCAGATGGTAGAGCACTTGCCCGCGAAAGGCAAAGGTCCCGAGTTCGAGTCTCGGTCGGGCACACAGTTTTTATCTGCCAGGAAGTTTCATAGCAGCGCGCACTCCGCTGCAGAGTGAAAATCTCATTCTGGAAATAAGAAACTCTTAATTGTTAGTAAAATATGCATTATTCAGAAATTTCCATAGAAATTATGCAACAGGAACTGTTATGGAATATTTCATGTTAACAAATTACAGTCCCGATTGATGGAAGTCGTCTGTAATGTAACATCATACACTACCTTGATTTCCTATTCACTTGTTTAACAGTTACATCTGCGGCATTTTAGCTGTCGACATGAACTGTAAGGCATTCAAAGAAACTAGTGATTTGAGACATTTCTGTTGTGGTTGAAGCGCGTAATATTCGCGTGTGTGCATGTTGGACGTCGCGCTACGGGGGTCCTGCCTTGTCTTGTTGCGGCTGCGTCTGCTTATTCTCCAACTCGCTTGCTAGGCAGGAAGAACTGTACAAACCGCTATTGTAAGCAATTCTTCGTTTGGGGCAAAAATGAGTAACTTCAATTTTTTTTTTTTTTTGAATAGTTGCAGCGCGCCTTAGCAGCTAAAATTCGGCCGTGGACTTCATTCAGTGTATTTTTCCTGTGAGAAAAACTTCAGGATAGATTTCGACACGAACTGGAGCATTCCCTTATCAGTGGAAACACGCCTTTAGTAAGCAGTGCTGACGAAATGATTCGTAGACAGGTTCACTGTGTATTCAGGAAAGAAATCATCACAATCTATAAAACATTTTTGTAGTATTGGTTCAGCGAAATCTAAATAGTACCTTTTTCGAATTTCTTAAAAACTCCACATTTCCAAATGTCTATTTCCATAATATTTTAGTAACATCCTGTAACTCCGTAATTAAGGTGAAAATCCGTAAAGATTATGGACAATACGTAATAGTGGTTGTCATGCTAACGTTTGACTGTGGAAGCTGCTATATCCTTCATGCGTCAATCATTTTTTAGACACACGAATTTCTGCAACCTTTTCGTTGTTGACATTTCTGTTTTCTGTTTTGAATGGAGAGTGCAACAATCTCTGTTTTCTCAGCATTTTTTCCGAATTTTGTTATTAAACAACGGCGAGTCTTCTCCGCCCTTTATCCACTAACTCGGTACATACTTCTCCAAAGCGCGGTTTACTGTCAGTCTAAACTTTGTCCTAATTCCTCTACGTCCATCATGCAGAAACTAAATGATGTCGATCCATTGTCTTAATAGGGCGATAACAATTGCTCATGTTCTCTGTCCAGCATAAAAACTTTCCAGCATGGATTTATTAACCTTAGTAATCACAGTCACTATGATGACATAATGATCACTAATCCCTGTGTCTGTACTGACAATGCAATCAAGGTCGCGCGTCAGGCATGTTTGTAGCTAAAAGCTACTTCTTAATCAGGTAGCTCCACAGTCTGCCTCACATGGGCTGAGTGCACCCCGCTTGCCAACAGCGCTCAGCAAACCGGATGGTCACCCATCCAAGTGCTAGCCCAGCTCGACAGCGCTTAATTTCGGTGATCTGACGGGAACCGATATTACCACTGCGGCAAGGCTGTTGGCCTCTTTGTAGCTACAACGTCTAAAATATTTTCGTGTAGCATGGGTTATCGGACTAACTTCTCAAGATAGCTTTCGGAGAAAGTGTTCAGAACTACTTCACCAGACTGTCAGCTCGTACCAGTTGCAATGAATTCGTAGATGTCCCATTCTGTACTCGTAGGTCAAAGTGATCGAGGTACTTCCGCACTACTGTGTGTAAGTTTTCATTGAATCATTCTGAAACTATATCAGCGAAGAGAAAACGACATTTTGTCAATGGAGTGAGTGATTGATTATTTTGTAAAATTTTTTTGTTCGTTTACAGACGCAATCACATTCTTGTGACACAGTCATAACCGGTTTCGGCCATACAGTGACGATCTTTAGATTCTAAAGGCGGCATACACTGAACACAGGTTCATGCGTTGTCAACACGTTGACAACGCATGAACCTGTGTTCAGTGTACGCCGCCTTTAGAATCTGAATATGGTCATCGTATGGCCGAAACCCGTTCTTTAGACACAGTCATAACCGGTTTCGGCCGTGCAGTGACGATCTTTAGATTCTAAAGGCGGCATACGCTGAACACAGGTTCATGCGTTGTCAACGTGTTGACAACGCATGAACCTGTGTTCAGTGTATGCCGCCTTTAGAATCTAAAGATCGTCACTGTATGGCCGAAACCTGTTATGACTGTGTAACAAGAATGTGATTGCGTCTGTAAATAAACAAAAAATATTTCAGCGGAATCGGGTGGCTCTTAAAAACATCTGATGACTAAGTTCACACAGGTACCAAGACACTGAATCAAACTGGGTGCCTTTGTCCTCGATGCTGTGCATTTCTTGGGCGAACAGAGCGAGCTGTGTATCGGAAGTTTTCTGCTTACGAAATCCATGTAGGTTTTATAGAGGATATTTTAGTTCTTTACAAACACCACGATTTCCGTAATTCTACAGCACATCATTGTCAGCCTTTAAGGCCGATGATTATGTGCATCTTTTCGATGACCCTACTTGAAACAATGCATTAGATTAGCACCAGTTGAATGCGATATTGTGTGTTCACGTGTGGTTTCAGTCTGCCGTGGAACGGAATATTGACGTGTGTTTGTTTGAGAACGAAATGTGGGAGCAAGGGCCCACGTGTAATGCTACTCCGGTCGGTGTGCGTAAAGGGCGAAAAGACATTCGAAGAAAATCTTATTTATCGTACCGAACTTACTGCAAATTCTTTGTTGTTCTTGGTAACAGTGAAAAAGCCAGAAATAATATGAATTTTGCGCAGGGTTATGACAACAAAACGTTGTGGTACTTCCGAATCGACTGTATTCCGTACAAACAGGGCGGTAACATCGTCAGAATCTCTAGATGGAAACATATGTTTTGATTTTCCTAGAAAGGGATATAAATGGAAAACGAAATTACGCAATGTGACGATATTGACAAAAAGTTAGTACGTAGAAGAGTACCCGACGGCTATAAAAATACAGAGTGATACCCGTGAAAAAAATTTATTCTGGCTCGGAGACCTCTGTTTTTTATCTTCTCAAATCACTTGGTTTTTGATTCAGACACTACAATGATGGACAAAAATTTTTAATGGGAGGCAGAGACATTGCAGCAGCAAGAAGAAAGTTTTGCGTGCTGAGGACCATATTCTTGTTCTGTAATACACTTCGCTAAAACTCGAGTTTCACAAAACTAAACACAAACACATTTTGGTCGATTTCAACGGAGATAATGGGCTGAAAGCACCCTCAGTTACTTTTGTAAAGCGTACATTGGCGATGTGGGTGATAGGTGCAGTGATGAAGGGTCACTAAAAGCTGCAGTGATATTTCCGGGACTTGCGGAATAATCTTGGTCATATCAGAGGAGCACAGAAGTATTCGCGCGCTGTCGCGCATATAGTCTCACGTAAACGAAATGCGTTCATACGTGGCACAATACCACAACAATGTCAAAGATGTTACCACATTAATTTCTAACAACTTTTTCGCTGGAAGTTTCTACAAGGTCCAGCAGAGCGTAAATTCGTCAGCGACCACATTTTGTATTACAAAGGCAGTGCAGTTTCGCACCTCTTACGGTGTATCACTCTTCATCACGGAGTACTTTTATGTTTTCACATAATATATATATCATATGCATCTATAAACTTTGAGAATGTTCATATATTATTTTCAGTCCAAATACAGTGGATAGGCAAAATAATTTGAACAGAGATAGTAATGGCATGGATGTGTTTGAAGGTCAACAACGCAGGTAAGGTACGTGTCGCGCTAGACTGTGCATGTTCATTACGGCCTAGGCATCGCTGCAGGTTGTTTAAGAGTTGAGCACACTTCGTATTTGCACTCAGAGGCGAAGTCGACGTGCAGTGAAAGACCTAACGGAGTTCCAAAGAGGGCAGATTGTGTGGGCCCGATTAGCTGGAGCATCAGTAGCCAGGACAGCCAATTTATTGGATGTTTGAGAGCAACTGTTTCAGCAGTCATGACAGCCTACACAAAACATGGAAAGACATAATCGTGTAAACGGAATAATGGGCGCAAATCAAAACTAAATGACAGGTATCGTCGTACGCTACCACGAATTGTGTCAAAACAACACAAACTACGGCGGCTAAAGTGACTGCAGAGATTAAGTACCACCTTCGAGAACTCCGTAAAGCGAAGAGTCATGGACGCGCTGCTATACCGAAACTATCAGCCAACGCAAAGAAGTGTAAAGCATGGTGTCAAGAGCGTAAATCCTGGACGGATGATCAGTGAAAACACGTCGTATGGTCCGACCAGTTAATATTTTCGTTATTTCTAACATCGGGCCGGATTTACGTCTGGAGAGCGCCAAAAGAAGCCTACAATCCTGTTTGCTTGATTCCAGAGGCTAAGCATGGAGGTGGAAAGTGTGATGGTGTGGACAGCCGTATCATGGTATTCTCTCAAAGGTCATGTTACAGCCAACGATTATGTGAACATTTTAGGTGACCAGGTGCACACCTTGATTCAAATGTTGTTCCCCAGCAATGATGCCATATTTGAGGACAATAATGCACCCATTCACACAACCAGTACAGTACAATCGTGGTATGAGGTGCATACAACCGAACTGCAGCGTTTTCCCTGGCCAGCACAGTCCCCGGACTTGAACATTATCGAACCCTTGTGGACGGTATTAGAGTACAGATTTCCTCTTCCCTCGTCACTACAGGAGTTAGAAGAGGTTCTGATCGAAGAGTGGCATAACATTCTGTAAGTAGGCTGTTTAGGTTTTTTTATTGGTAACGCCACCTCTGTATAAAAATCACTGGCTGTGCTGTGTGCAGTCTGTGTCTAGTTTGCATTGTTGTCTGCCATTGTAGTGTTGGGCAGCGGCAGCTGGATGTGAACAGCGCGTAGCGTTGCGCAGTTGGAGGTGAGCCGCCAGCAGTGGTGGATGTGGGGAGGGAGATGGCGGAGTTTTGTAATTTGTCATGAACTGCTATATATATTATGACTATTAAGGTAAATACATTGTTTGTTCTCTATTAAAATCTTTCATTTGCTAACTATGCCTATCAGTAGTTAGTGCCTTCCGTAGTTTGAATCTTTTATTTAGCTGGCAGTAGTGGCGCTCGCTGTATTGCAGTAGTTCGAGTAACCAAGATTTTTGTGTGGTAAGCGATTTGTGAAACGCATAGGTTAATGTTAGTCAGGGCCATTCTTTCGTAGGGATTTTTTGAAAGTCAGATTGCGTTGCGCTAAAAATATTGTGTGTCAGATTAAGCACAGTCGTGTAGAAATTGTTCAAAGGGGACGTTTCAATTCCACTGGAGACTATACAGTTATTATATGCCAGTACTCCAAAAAGAATCTCAGCTGTATTACAGGAAAATGGGAGTCCAACCCATTATTAATAGACCATTCCAAAATAAGTACATGTGTTCACATTATTTTGCCTATCCCCTGTATGTCAGTGGATCCTTTTTTTTCACAGGTTCGAGTAACATTTTTTTTCTTCAACATAACATTTCTTGTAACTTTAGTTTTTATTTATTTATTTATTTTTTCTTAGTAGCTGGCAAGGATTTTCTTTTGGAGTACTACATTATAAAGTAGACTAAAATAGAGATGTTTAATGTTTTTTACTAACATTTGAAATAATCACTAACTAAAAATGCTGAAGGACGGTGAAATAACCCTGAGGTGCCTATTTTCATGACGTCCGGTGGAGTCATTTTCATTCCTGTTTCACTCGCAAACAGAGCGAGGGAAAAATGACTTATCTGTATTCCCCGGTACGAGCCCAAATTACTCATATATTGTGTTCGTGATCCTTGCGCGAAATGTACGTTGGCGACAGTATGATCGTTCTACAGTCGGCCTCAAATGCCGTTTTTCAAAATGTACCCAATAGCGCCTCGCGGAAACAGCGTCGTCGTTCCTCCAGCGATTCCCATTTCAGTTCACAAAGCATTTCATCAACAGCTGCGTGCTGATCGAGCCTACCGCTAACAAAGATGTAAAAAGGTGTGAAAATTTACTCTTACGAGACGGTTCTCTATCTGTTCGAAGTAATATTCAGATAAAACATTTAGACTCTCACGAATCCCTGTCTCTGGCACAAGTGTTAATCGCATGGCTGTCCGGTTATGTGGATGACAAATAGAAGCGTCTTCCTATAGCAGTGTTATGACTGCGGTGGTTACTAGACATGTTCTCCGAGTTCTCTTTGAAGCGCTCTGCCACAGAGGCAGCTGGTCTATAAAAAGGACCGATTATCGTGTTTAACGCACCTTCGATGCTTACTTTTACAGAGTCCACATTCGATTATTTTATAATTTCATCATATAATATCGAATTATTTATGGTAATAAGCACGCTACCACCCTCGAAGCCCAGACTTCTTTTCTGAATCATCAGTCTTCTTACTGGTTTGATGCAGCTAACCATGAATTCATTTCCTGCGCCATTCTCTTCATCTCAGAGTACCACTTAGAGATACGTCCTCAATGATTTGGTGGAAATATTCCAGTCTATGCCTTCCTGTACAGTTTTTACCCTCTACATCTCACTCTAGTACCTTGGAAGTGACACCAGGATGTCTTAACGCATGTCCTATCATCCTGTTCCTTCTTGTTGTCCTTGTTTTGTAATCTACTTCCTTTGTTGATGGACTATATTTCGTAAGGACTCTCCTGAATCTGAATCAGGCATCAACCTTCCTCGTGATTCCACTTCAAATCCATCAATATTCATACTCCTAGATATTTTATGGAAGTAAGTGAAGTACTTCCAGTCATTGTTCTGCAAACGTGGAATCAACAATAAAGGGTATTTCTGTCCATGTATTCGCAATACGTTACGTTTGTTTATGATGAGGGTCCTCTCCCACTCCCAGCACCCTCTGCAGGACTTCGTGCATTTCGCTAAAATTTTCTAGTATCGCAACATCTCAGTATAAAACAGTATCATCCACGAAAAGCCTCATGGAACATCCGACGTTATTTAATACGTCATTTATGGGCTATATATCGTAAAAAGTAAAAATTCTCTAACAGTCCCTTTGAGGGACTTCTCTCCGTTCAGAATGACATGCTTTGTCCCCTTTGCTACTAGAAAGTCTTAAGTCCATTCATACAGTTGATCTGAAATTTTGTACTCTCTTGTTATGTTCAGTAGGTGGTCGTTCGAACTGTATCGAGTGTCTTCCGAAAGTCATGGAATCTGGAACCCATGTTGGTTCTGACAGGAGTGCCACGCCTGTTGGACCTGTGACCGATTCTCTCTAAGAGGCTGTTGCTAAGGAAGACCGGCGAGCAATGGAAATGTTCACTGGAAATACTTTTACTCGTCTGCGATGTGTAATACTCTTCGCCGGCTGCTGCTGAATACACTCATGGCAACTGGCTCAGCACCGCCGCTAGTATTTCGATGTCCTGCCACCGGTACAAGCTGTGGTTACATAATAACGACAATCATCTCGTGCGGCTAAGTGTTCGAGTCCTCGTAAAAGAAATTATCGGATACGAGAGCCCGAAATCTCGTCTGGAAGTGACATGGTTCAAATTGTGAAATGGTTTCACAACATTGTGAGCTCAGATGCAGAGTTAAAGATTCATTTTTAAACGCAACATAACGTCTTGGTCGTTTTTCCGACAAAAGAAATATTTAAATTATATGTTTTCTTATACATTTTCCTAAATAGACAACCCATTCTAGCCGGCCGGTGTGGCCGAGCGGTTCTAGGCGCTTCAGTCTGGAATCGCGCGACCGCTACGGTCGCAGGTTCGAATCCTGCCTCGGGCATGGATGTGTGTGATGTCCTTAGGTTGGTTAGGTTTAAGTAGTTCTAAGTTCTAGGGGACTGATGACCTCAGATGTTAAGTCCCATAGTGCTCAGAGCCATTTGAACCAACCCATTCGAGGACTCATCAGTTACTACCTAATTAGTATTGTTGTTAACTATATGCTACAGAAACTCTTTGTCAACTGATATAAGTTGCTCCTATCAATCCAACTAAGGGTGAGTGCATAAACTTAAAGGAAGGTTTACTATCTTTTGTTTCAAAAAATCGACTTTTTTAAATTGCATTTTTTGATCCATAAAAGTGTTTAGAATACACCCCTGAAACGGTTTTTCCGAATACGGAACGGAAATGTTTGTTATTCGCGGTTGAATAAGAAAATGCACCTGCCTGAAATTGGCCTTTATCACGCACCAGTTTCTTTCGAGAATTTCGACTTCGTAGCCTCGAAAAGTTATTCTATGTGCCTGCCCATGACTAAAACTGATAAAGTGACCAAGGAGCTTAAGACGTACTACGGCTTGGCAATCCGATGGCATTCCAATTCAGTGGAACAGATGAAGAAGGCAATTTGGGCAACGTACTTCCACAAGTGTTCGACGAATGACCACCCACAACACCAAAATTGTCCGGCTGGGGAAACTAATTGATGCAAGTGGCGCATTGCTGAGGCTACCGGACATCTGGACGAATATCAACACGACCAGCCGCTCTCCAAAGAAGTTCAAAAAGTGATTCATCCGATCTACGAGGCCCTTTCGGAGGACGAGTTATTGTACCGGTGCTTCGGAGGAAACACACAAAATTCAAATGAAAGTTTGAACGCGTGTGTTTGGAAGTTAGCCCCCAAGCATTTGCATTCTGGTGCGAAGACTGTGGAGATGGCGAATTTCCTGGCAGTGAGCAGCTTCAGCAAAGGGTATTTAGCAATTCTGAAGACCATGACAACGATGGACGTCACCCAGGGAATCTATTCGACGCAGTTCGCCAAGGATTCGGACGACCAACGGATTGAAGCGGCCGAAAACCGCTTGTCACCGGCCGTACGAGCGGTTCTGGAGCAGCGCAGGATGGCCCACATCGAGCAGAACGCCCTCTATGAGGAAGAGGAAGGACTAGTTTATGGACCCGGAATAGTAGATTGAACGTAAGTTGTATAATATTGCATTTATATGTAGTCAAAACTTCAAACGCGTTTTTCTCGAAATGACGTATTTTTTATCATGTGGTATGGTAACTACAAATCTACTGAACCGATTGGCATGATTCTTTGTTTCCGACGAAGCTAAATAAATTCTCTATGAGCTGGACCACTTTTATTCCGATCCATCAACTATAAATATTTTTACTTGGCGAACGAAGTCGAAAAATTGATGAAAAAAAACCATTTTTTTAATGGCCACCATTTTGTTCCCTAAGTTCCAAATAGCTTAAGCGAGGTACAACTCCTAAAGAATCTTATATACTTCGCTGATTTCAGACGAGCCGGCTGACCTGTGACATACCACGCGTGTAGGTCTACACTGAAATTTTGTTTCGTTTCGACGACAATTCCGCCTTTGCTCTTCGACATTTCCGGCCGAAAAATTTCTAGTTTGTAGAGTAAATATCAATAAACATTTTGACCAAATTTGACATTGATATCTGTAACACATCACGAGAAAAAAATTCTCAAAGAACATGCTTTTTTCGGGCCAAAGATAGTAAACCTCCCCTTAAAATTATTTTATGGCTCGTTTACACACACAGGTGTTCGACTGTATACTGTTGCCTTGTGCCATACAGGAATTTCTAATAATTATCTGGAAGACCGAAGGCCACATTCAGTGAATGATGTATGAACATATGAATAAATATAAAAGTTTAAATAAAAAGGGAAATAAACGTTTCGATTCTATTCGCAGGAGGCACAAACTTTCTTTGAATGGTGACCTCACATAGGATAATATTACACACAGTCCTGTAAATATCACAAACTATCGTGGAAGAGGAAGCGGAACATTTACAGACAATGACTATTATAAACCAGAGGCACTGTGCAGTGCACTAATTCGAGGAGACAGCGTAAAATCCTAATGCTCAACAAATTCAACTAAGTCTTTCTGTAATTTTCAGTTCCCGATAGCAAAGTTCAGTTGAAACGATCCTTTCCTCCACCCTCGAAGCTTCCGTGTTGTCTTGCGAAGTCTAACTCGCTTCCGCGGCAGGAATCCGTATACTGTTCTGTGGATACGGATAATAGTGGAATTAGACAAGTTCTGCCTGAACAGAGGACATTGTTCTCTTATGTAAAGAAACTGATCACTTGCCGCAGCGTCCTTCTCAAAAAAAAAAAAAAAAAAAAAAAGCCCAAAAAGCCCACTGGGGTCATTGATTTGTTTATTGATGGGCAAGAACTACCATTATAATTACAGTAAATCGTCCATAACTGCAATTATAATTACTATGCAACTGCCGGCCGGTGTGACCGCGCGGTTCTAGGCGCTTCAGTCTGGAACCGCGTGACCGCTACGGTCGCAGGTTCGAATCCTGCCTCAGGCATGGATGTGTGTGACGTCCTGAGTTTAGTTAGGTTTAAGTAGTTCTAAGTTCTAGGAGACTGATGACCACAGATGTTAAGTCCCATAGTGCTCAGAGCCATTTGAACCATTTTGTGTGCTCCAGTCGGTCTTTCCCCATTACTGTCTCCACCCACGTCGTGCCCCAGCATCCTGAGACTGTCGTTCTCAGTCTGTACCTAGCTTGGGCAACAGCATCATCCACAGCCTCAGAGGAGAATAAAAAGAAGAAAACAGTTTCATTCGAATGTAAGTATTAAATCATCCACATATCGCATTATTATTATTATTATGTGCGATTACACCCTGCTGGATCACGCAAAGCTTCTTGATTCTTTTTCCTTTTTCTCCACACTGCTCTCATTTTTTCTGCATGGGCTCTCTTCCTTTCCTCTGTCCATTTTGTTCCTGCTTTCTTCGTAGCTTCGTTCTGTGACTTGACTTTCCATCTGTCAACTTTCTGCTTAAATCCCTTTCTGTCCAAAAATCTGAATAATTTATCTGTGCTTTTTGTTGTCCTTTTTGACCTTTTTTATCCACGGTATAGTTTTAAGTAATTCTATGTATTTAAGGATTTTGTGCGTAAGTCTTGTTTTGGAAAGCCTAGAGACGTGCCCATAAAATTTTAATCGCTTTTTATTCTAATGTCTGCTGTAAGGCTGGACAATTTCCCAGTTGTGCGACAAGTTGTAGTCTATAGCCCTCTTCAGTTTTCTTTGGCCCTAGTATCTTTCTGATGATTTTACGTTCTTCCTTTAATAAGTTTTCTTGGTCACCTTTTATGTGGACCGTCAGGGTTTGCCTGGCACACAGGACTTCAGGTTTTAATACTGCATTATAGTGCCTAATTTTAGAGTTTTTGGGCAAGCACTTTTTATTGTACACCTTATAGGTTCTTCCATAGGCTCTCTTTAATTTTTGGAGGCAAATGTTTTGTGCTGTTTTCTCTCGCCCCGTAGGTTCAAGGACTTCACCCAAGTGTTTAAAATGTGGTACTCTATTGATATGACCGTATATTGTAGTCAAGTTTCGGGTGTCAGTTTTTGTAGCAATGAACTCAGACTTCAGGAAAGATATTTGCAGACCAACGTTCTCTGCACATTCTTTAAGGGTTTCAACCTATTCGATTGCTGTTATTTCATCATCCGCTATAAGGATAAGTCGTCAGCAAAAGCAAAACATGAAATTCTTACGTCATCCTTGACTCACCCCATCTGCATAGGTATCCAGCAGTTTTTATTCTTCAATTCCTTTTCTCGTTCGCAGAAGACCTTGTCCAGCACAAGGTCGAATAAGAGAGGACACAGACCATCACCTTGTCGGACGACAGTTTTGATAAGGAAGGGCTCGGATATTTCCCCCATGAATTTCATCTTGGAAGTAGTATCGGTCAGTGTTTCTTTGATGAGGTTAAGGGTTTTTGAATCTAACCCTTGTTCTTCAAGGATATCAAAAAGCGCTTGTCGGTCAGCTGAGTCATATTCCTTTTCAAAGTCACCAAAAGTGCAAATTATTATGCTGTTTCTCACTGCTTTGTATTTTAGCACGGTCTTGAGATTGAAAATTTGTTCTGTTAAGGATCGCAGGACAGTGTGGCCGAGGGGTTCTAGGTGCTACAGTCTGGAACCGCGTGACCGCTACGGTCGCAGGTTGGAATCCTGCCTCGGACATGGTTGTGTGTGATGTCGTTAGGTTAGTTAGGTTTAAGCAGCTCTAAGTTCTAGGGGACTGATGACCTCCGATGTTAAGTCCCATAGTACTCAGAGCCATTTGAACCATATTTTGTTAAGGATCTACTGGGGCGAAAGTCACCTTGGTATTCACCAATTTTGTTTTCCAGTTGCTCTTGTGCTCTTTGAAGAAGACAGGCTGATAGAACGTGTATGCGACATGAAGTAGGGATATGCCTCGAAAATTAATTACATCAGATTTGTCTCCTTTTTTGTGTAACGAATGAACAAACGCACATTTCCCTTCCTGGGGTAATTTTTCTGTCTCTCAAATATGTGCAATGATTTGTGTTAACTCTCTGAGAGAATTTGGTCAGCTCAGCAATAATCCCATCTTCACAAAATATTCTATTGCTTTTTAATTTAATAATATGTTTGTGAATTTCTTCTTGTGTTGGTGGGGATCATACACTGTGTGTGTTAGTAGGTCTTTCTTTAGGGAATCTCGAAGGTGTTTCCGGATAGTTAAAGAGTTTTAAAAATAATGTGCCAGTTCCTTACAGTTTTCCTGGTCAGTGAGTGCAAGTTCCCCGTCAGGTTTCTTGAAACGTAAATCTGTGGGCTGCATCCGCGAACTTTTTTCCGCAGAAGTTCGGCAAAAATCTCGTGTATTGTAGTTGCGGAAGTTTTCTACCATTAAGTTCAGTTGGTTTTTCACCTCTTGTTTCCTAGTTTCATAAAAATATTTAAGATTTTACAGTGTTTGCTTTATGTTGGAGTTTAGAAAAGCCTTTTTTCGTTTCTCCAAAGCTTTATCACACTCTGCATTCCACCATCGATGTTTTGTGTTTTTCTTCAGGGGTACTAAATCTTTAGCCTTCTGGATTATTTTACTGTGAAAATTTTTCCCAAGTATCTGTCTGGACTCTTCCAGTCCTTCTACAAGCTTAGTTTCTTTCACTCTTCTGGTGTCAAATTTCTGCTGGTGCACCTTCTTGCAGTGGACACTCTTTGGGATAAAGTTAACTTTTATCCGTGTTAGGTAGTGGTCTGAATCTATTTTTGCACCTGTACGGAGTTGTATGTCATGAACTTCCTTCTGTGGAGGATACGAGATGGCTACGTCATCAATCTGATATTCACCGAGCTCTTTTATTGGGGATTTCCAGGTCTTTTCTGTTTGGGGATTCTTCCTCAGTGATGTTGACATGATTTTAAGGTTGCTTTGTTGGCATAGTTCGATAAGCTTTTTTCCGTTTTTCTTGGAAAATTTATGGGCGGGATATTTTCTTACAGTTTTCCAGTATTGCTTTTCTTTGCCTGTCTGAGCACTGAAATCACCCAATAAAATTCTGATGTCTTGCTTTCAAATTTTAGTCATTACTTTCTCAAGATCGGTCCAGAATTTCTCCACAGTCTGTGGATGCTTCCTGTTAGCAATGTTGGTGGAAGCATGAACATTAATGAAGGTATATTTATTGTTAGCGCACTGCATGCGCATTGTCATAAGGCGGTTGCTTACGGGGCACACATCTCCTAAGGAGGGTGTTATATTTCTATGTATGACAAAAGCCATTCCCAGAAGCGGAGCAACTTTAGCAATACGTTTTTCTGTTTTACGCTTAAAGATGCGGTAATTTCCATAATCTACCGTGGCTTCATCTGCGAATCATGTTTCTCGACGGTATAAAATCTCAATTTTTTGTCGATCTAACTCCTGTGTAATTTTCTCGGTTGAATTAGAGTGTTAATATTAATTGTGCCTATTTAAGTGATAGTTCTGGATGGAAGTCTGCCAGAGAACTCCGACTTTCTCTGTGTTCGTGACTGGCCAGGTCCCCCAGACTCCGAAGACCCGGTTGCCGCCTGTTGGTGGGTGGATTATTATTATTACTATTATTTATCATTTAGTATTATTTTCTTTTCGTACAGTGCAGCAGACTCCTGATAATAAAGCGTTCGACAAGTCCAGCTTATGGGAACCATTCGATTTTCTACCGCAGTTACCAGATTTGTCGGACTTCAGGTTCCCGCTGCCTGTTTTGTAAGGCTTTGAGCCTTCAGCACTAGCAGTGGTCCATTGGCGACACATTGCAGAGAGATTCCGCAGAAATGTTTTTCTATGATGGTGAGTTACGAATATCACCAACGTCTGCAGCGCCATCCATACTGTTACAGTGCACAACATATAGTTGTGTGCTTAAGGTCTGGATATGTTTTGGTACTCTAAAGGTGTTTGAAAGTTCTCATTTTAGCGGAAAGAGTGCTACGCTTTCATCATATGAGTGCTAGCAGATAAGTGAGTATTTCTCAAATGTGGCTTCTATATTCAACGATCAAACTGCACTCCCTATGTAACTGGGTTTTCACTCAGTGTGTGACGGTGACTGTGACTGTCTAACAACTATTAAAATTATGAATGAAGAGTAAGGGCTAGAATACACCTATTTACAGGAGGCGGCCTTCAGAAACTTGGTGTGTGCCACTTCAGAAATTCAGTGTGCAGTGAATGACTATGTCAGCTTGTGGTATTATGTTTAGGGATTTTTTGATAATGTTTGGTATACTCTTCCAAAGGTGGCTATTGAGGACACTCTGGGACATGAGTTCACTAAAAACTTTGATAAGTGTTGTAATGTTGTATGTGTCGTGTATGGTGTGTCATCGCTGTCTGATGTCAGCAAAGAAATGCATGCATACTTACATACATTTATCTCCCCCGCAACATTATCCAAAATAAAAAAAAGAGAGTAAATGACCTGTTATTTTTTTGTACATTATTTCAAGTAAAAATGCAGTGGCGTTGTACGTGGGTCAGTAGTGGATGTGCGGTAAGTGATTCAAATATGGATGTGCCTCCATAACCAACTGACTCTGTGCTAAGTAACGGCTATACATTTTTACAAGCAACTGAAGTACCAAAAAAACATTTGATAGGTTTTTTGTTTGTGGATGAAAGGGTCAGGAGAGAGTTATGTACATTTGATAATATCTGATTTATTCACTAGGGATACAGTAATTCCCTTGTGCAGAGATACAAGGCACTAACTAGAAATTATAGAGATAGATTTTTCTTCGTTGGACACCTTAATTACTAGATACTACAGAGATATACAGGGTGATTCAAAAAGAATACCACAACTTTAAAGATGTGTATTTAATGAAAGAAACATAATATAACCTTCTGTTATACATCATTACAAAGAGTATTTAAAAAGGTTTTTTTTCACTCAAAAACAAGTTCAGAGATGTTCAATATGGCCCCCTCCAGACACACGAGCAATATCAACCCGATACTCCAACTCGTTCCACACTCTCTGCAGCATATCAGGCGTAACAGTTTGGATAGCTGCTGTTATTTCTCGTTTCAAATCATCAATGGTGGCTGGGAGAGGTGGCCGAAACACCATATCCTTAACATACCCCCATAAGAAAAAATCGCAGGGGGTAAGATCAGGGCTTCTTGGAGGCCAGTGATGAAGTGCTCTGTCACGGGCTGCCTGGCGGCCGATCCATCGCCTCGGGTAGTTGACGTTCAGGTAGTTACCGACAGATAAGTGCCAATATGGTGGCGCTCCATCCTGCTGAAATATGAATTGTTGTGCTTCTTGTTCGAGCTGAGGGAACAGCCAATTCTCTAACATCTCCAGATACTGTAGTCCAGTTACAGTAGCACCTTCGAAGAAAAAGGGACCAAAAACTTTATTGGCTGAAATGGCGAACAAATGTACAACTAAATGAAACTTTATAGCTCCCTTAATTCGTCGACAGATAGTGCTTAGTTCTGCCTTTTGTCGTTGCAGAGTTTTAATTTCCTAAAGTTTTGGTATTCTTTTAGAATCACCCTGTATTTTATATGCTTTAATGACTAGAAATTATTTTTAAACAACTACATCTTCCATGGCTGCCTAAAATAAATGTCATCTCCTTTTGATACAATACTACACGGCATTAGAAAGAATCTTTTGACACAATATCAGAGGGAATCTCTTTGCAATGCAGTCATCGTCACTGACAATGAAGGTGGTGTATTTTAAAAATTGGAGACAAATAAAAAATATGAACACAAATAAAACTGGAACAACTAGCAGTAGGTGAAGAAAAAAAAATACCACACACACACACACACACACACACACACACACACACACACACTCTCTCTCTCTCTCTCTCTCTCTCTCTCTCTCTCTCACACACACACACACAATTTACGTGCACATACAATGTACTGCCAACCCGATACACGCATGCTAGGGGGAAACAGACATAGATTATATATTGTAAAAACATGCAGTAATGTATTCCTTTGGGAACGGACTGATTAGTTTCAGCCATGGCATCTCCTTGAAGCACACAAGCTGGTTCAAGGAGTGTGTGTGTGTGGTGGTCTTCAGTCCTGAGACTGGTTTGATGCAGCTCTCCATGCTACTCTATCCTGTGCAAGCTTCTTCATCTCCCAGTACCTACTGCAACCTACATCCTTCTGAATCTGCTTAGTGTATTGATCTCTTGGTCTCCCTCTACGATTTTTACCCTCCACACTGCCCTCCAATGCTAAATTTGTGATCCCTTGATGCCTCAAAACATGTCCTACCAACCGATCCCTTCTTTTAGTCAAGTTGTGCCACAAACTTCTCTTCTCCCCAATCCTATTCAATACCTCCTCATTAGTTATGTGATGTACCCATCTAATATTCAGCATTCTTCTGTAGCACCACATTTCGAAAGCTTCTATTCTCTTCTTGTCCAAACTGGTTATCGTCCATGTTTCACTTCCATACATGGCTACACTCCATACAAATACTTTCAGAAACGACTTCCTGACACTTAAATCTATACTCGATGTTAACAAAGTTCAAGGAGTATATTGATGTTAATACAAAACACAGGGCCCCCATGATATATGACTGAGACAGATGGTTTTAAAACATCAGCTTGGGGTGGAGTCGTACCATGAGACTAGCCACTCTGGATATATTGGCAAACAGCTGTGCACCTCATGCAGCCTGGAAGGAAATGCCAGGTCTGCCTCCATGAGATATGGGTCGGAAGCCCTCACGAAACTCACCTTTGATAAAAAGCAGCGCGTAAACTCAGTCAATAATTCAATGTCGACTTGTATCTTCTTCTATGCTGCATCTCATGATAGCCCTGGCGCCATGTAACAGACTGCAGGGTGCAGAGTGTATGTGATCATGTGCACACCCACAATTTCTTGAAAATATCTGCAAGTGGTCATACATCCATGTCCTTATTTAACTTTGCACACGTCCCTAAATCAGAGATGATGAATTTCTGCCAAACAGTCACCTCATTCTCATACTCTACATCCGTTATGGCATTGCCTGTAAGGTTCATTATGAGCTGAAACCTTGCATCATCTGAAAATTCTGCTCGAGTTAGATAAGATGCATGTCCTTCTGATGCATTATCTCACTAATTTTCTGAAGCAGTGCTTGCATAAACTGAAGTGATACCGGGAACCATAAGGTGACATTTGGCATCATATACTTGGGGAACGAAATGTATC
Organism: Schistocerca serialis cubense; assembly: GCF_023864345.2. Taxonomy (NCBI): domain Eukaryota; kingdom Metazoa; phylum Arthropoda; class Insecta; order Orthoptera; family Acrididae; genus Schistocerca; species Schistocerca serialis. The sequence goes on along the minus strand of NC_064641.1, from coordinate 326,212,544 downwards.
TCTCAACACTCCCAGGCTGGACACTAACATGATCAGTGTGCAAACCAAAATCACCCAAGTGCTCAAACACGAAATGGGCATCATACCTGCTTAATTGGTGGAAGAACAAGGGTATGTGCCATGACACTGCTAGTTGAAGTTGCATGCATCGTGCGCTGCGCTGCAGAACTTCCCCACTGATAACAGTAGTCTCTACATGGTCTTTCCGCTTTTCTGTCTAACAGCAGCCCAAAAATATGATGCGTAATGGCTCTGTCATATAAAGAATCGTTCTCCTGCACGTTGCTTATTGGAATGCTGGTGCCACAAATGCAATCCATTGCACAAGAGTTTCGAGCTCTGTGAGCAGCCAACACGCAGGATTATCCCTAATGTATGATCTGAAGTGATCTTTACTTGAGTAATATGAGCTTACAGCTTCATAGGTATGTGTTGCTCTGTGCGGGTTGCGTGCAAAGCAGTAGGGTCTCCTTCACAGCATGTCGCTGAGCCAGCAGGCGTTTCAAAACAGCTTATACAACGATGGGACAATGGTTCTGATGATGGAAATTCTGAAAATTCAGAAACTTTTGTTCCTCAGTTGGAATTTCCACGCATACCAATTCCTGGATTGAGCAAAAAATCGTGTGCTTCTCTAGACACTCTCTCATAATCAAAGAGTTGCAGACCCTAGAGCAGTAACAACATGGAGCTTTCTTTTTGTTCTTTTGCGTGGAAAGTAAGTTGGATATGTTCTTGACCAATACATAGTGTCGTTTCTCACTTTCAGACAACACCACAGCAACAGCAGATGTACATGTTTCACACACCGGAAGCAGCTACTAGGGTAGCAGAGTACGTGTGGCGTGCACACGGGGGTTTTTTAGGTTAGAGGGACCCCCCCTTGGGCGAAACGATAAAATACCTGACGGCTTACCAGAGAGGACATTATCATCGTTGATAAAGAACGTCCATCCTCAGAGACCAAAAACAGGAAAAGTTAACGTAATATTGGTAAACTGCAGGAGTATCCAGGGCAAGGTTCCTGAATTAGTATCTCTTATTGAAGGAAATAGTGCGCATATAGTATTAGGAACGGAAAGTTGGTTAAAACCGGAAGTGAACAGTAACGAAATCCTAGACACAGAATGGAATATATACCGCAAGGATAGGATAAACGCCAATGGTGGAGGAGTATTTATAGCAGTAAAGAATTCAATAATATCCAGTGAAGTTATTAGCGAATGCGAATGTGAAATAATCTGGGTTAAGTTAAGTATCAAAGGTGGGTCAGATATGATAGTCGGATGCTTCTATAGACCACCTGCATCAGCAACCGTAGTAGTTGAGCGCCTCAGAGAGAACCTGCAGAACGTCGTGAAGAAGTTTCGTGATCATACTATTGTAATAGGGGGAGACTTCAATCTACCAGGTATAGAATGGGATAGTCACACAATCAGAACTGGAGCCAGGGACAGAGACTCTTGTGACATTATCCTGACTGCCTTGTCCGAGAATTACTTCGAGCAGATAGTTAGAGAACCAACTCGTGAAGCTAACGTTTTAGACCTCATAGCAACAAATAGACCGGAACTTTTCGACTCCGTGAATGTAGAAGAGGGTATCAGTGATCATAAGTCAGTGGTTGCATCAATGACTACAAGTATAATAAGAAATGCCAAGAAAGGAAGGAAAATATATTTGCTTAACAAGAGTGATAGGGCACAAATCGCAGAATATCTGAGTGACCACCATCAAACGTTCATTTCTGAGGAAGAGGATGTGGAACAAAAATGGAAAAAATTCAGAAACATCGTCCAGTACGCCTTAGATAAGTTCGTACCGACTAAGGTCCAAAGCGAGGGGAAAGATCCACCGTGGTATAACAATCATGTACGAAAGGTACTACGGAAACAAAGAAAGCTTCATCATAGGTTTAAGAGTAGTCGAATCATAGCTGATAAGGAAAAGCTGAACGAAGCGAAAAAGAGGGTAAAGAGAGCAATGAGAGAAGCATTCAACGAATTCGAACATAAAACATTGGCAAACAATCTAAACAAGAACCCTAAAAAGTTTTGGTCATATGTAAAATCGGTAAGCGGATCTAAATCCCCTATTCAGTCACTCGTTGACCACGATGGCACCGAAACAGAGGACGACCGAAGAAAGGCAGAAATACTGAATTCAGTGTTCCGAAACTGTTTCACTGCGGAAAATCGTAACACGGTCCCTGACTTCAGCCGTCGCACGGACGCCAAAATGGAAAATATTGAAATAAACGATATCGGAATTGAAAAACAACTGCTATCACTTAGTAGCGGAAAAGCATCCGGACCAGACGAGATACCCTTAAGATTCTACAGTGATTATGCTAAAGAACTTGCCCCCTTTCTATCAGCAATTTATCGTAGATCGCTGGAAGAACGTAAAGTACCTAGCGACTGGAAGAAAGCGCAGGTCGTTCCCATTTTCAAGAAGGGTCATAAATCAGATGCGAATAATTATAGGCCTATTTCGCTTACGTCAATCTGTTGTAGAATAATGGAACATGTTTTGTGTTCTCGTATTATGACGTTCTTAGATAATACAAATCTCCTTCATCATAACCAACATGGATTCCGCAAACAGAGATCATGTGAAACTCAGCTCGCCCTATTTGCCCAAGAAATTCACAGTGCCGTAGACACTGGCGAGCAGATTGATGCCGTATTCCTGGACTTCAGGAAGGCATTTGATACGGTTCCGCACTTACGTTTAGTGAAAAAAATACGAGCTTACGGAATATCGGACCAGGTTTGTGATTGGATTCAGGATTTCCTAGAAGAAAGAACACAACATGTCATTCTTAACGGTTCAAAATCTGCAGATGTAGAGGTAATTTCGGGAGTACCGCAGGGAAGCGTGATAGGACCTTTATTGTTTACAATATACATAAATGACTTAGTTGACAACATTGGTAGCTCCGTGAGGCTATTTGCAGATGACACGGTTGTCTACAAGAAAGTAGCAACATCAGAAGACTCGTACGTACTCCAGGAGGACCTGCAGAGGATTAATGCATGGTGCGACAGCTGGCAGCTTTCCCTAAACGTAGATAAATGTAATATAATGCGCATACATAGGGGCAGAAATCCATTCCAGTACGATTATGCCATAGGTGGTAAATCATTGGAAGCGGTAACGACCGTAAAATACTTAGGAGTTACTATCCGGAGCGATCTGAAGTGGAATGATCACATAAAACAAATAGTGGGAAAAGCAGGCGCCAGGTTGAGATTCATAGGAAGAATTCTAAGAAAATGTGACTCATCGACGAAAGAAGTAGCTTACAAAACGCTTGTTCGTCCGATTCTTGAGTATTGCTCATCAGTATGGGACCCTTACCAGGTTGGATTAATAGAAGAGATAGACATGATCCAGCGAAAAGCAGCGCGATTCGTCATGGGGACATTTAGTCAGCGCGAGAGCGTTACGGAGATGCTGAACAAGCTCCAGTGGCGGACACTTCAAGAAAGGCGTTACGCAATACGGAGAGGTTTATTATCGAAATTACGAGAGAGCACATTCCTGGAAGAGATGGGCAACATATTACTACCGCCCACATATATCTCGCGTAATGATCACAACGAAAAGATCCGAGAAATTAGAGCAAATACGGAGACTTACAAGCAGTCGTTCTTCCCACGCACAATTCGTGAATGGAACAGGGAAGGGGGGATCAGATAGTGGTACAATAAGTACCCTCCGCCACACACCGTAAGGTGGCTCGCGGAGTATAGATGTAGATGTAGATGTATGCCGACTCGCTTCTCTGGAAAGGTAGAGTTGTTGAACAACTTGGTGCTTTGCTTCTTTCTTTTCCTGCACATTGTGCTCTTCTAGCTCGCTGTCCTGTGGTGTGTAAACATGAACTGAATAATGTGGGTTCTGCCAATTGTGATTTGTCCTGAATTTTAATGGGGAATGAAATGCCATGAAAGTAAGAGAGAACGTGAAAGTAAAAGAGAGCATATACATTGTCCTTTCCATATGTAGTCGGATGCTCACCAAATTTTATATAATTTCTTTCACAAGCCAGTACTGACCATGCGACACACAATTCGTCTTTAAGATTTTCGTCATTAATACGTGCCTATTTATCAGCTATATCCCTGAGAAGTTTGACAGAGTTGGACACGCCATTAATTGAGTCAAAAACGTGGGTGGGGCCATTCAAGTAACATATATGGCTGCGTGCTGTACCAGACTCCCTTTTCTGCATTTCTCAAAACTGGCCTAGTGACTCAGTGATTGAGTCATCCTGCATCATCACGCCAATTCAATCCCCCCAAATATAGATAGTGACATTCTCCTCCACACCACCTCCTTGGGGGGGGGGGGTGAAGAGGGTGTGGCACGTTAGCATAGTGCAGCGCTACATGTAATGGCAGGATACTGCACATTTCTCACTATTTTAGATAACTCCCTTTTCAGAATGGTACACAAGTGTCAAGGAAATGGCCAGGGTGTATGTATCCCACAGTAGAATTATCTAAGCAGGCATAACAGATGCACCTATCATCACTGATGAGCGGCTAGTGGCTGACCTAGCCCAGTTCCAATCCTATAGGAGGGAGAAAGTAGCTGCTTCTAGAAGACTGGTGACTATAACCAGATCACACTTAGCACACAGATGGGCAGCAATACCATGACGACCTTGTATACCGTGTCATATGTGAGAACCAAAGCCATGGCAGCCCTTGGCAAGGTGACTGTGACGTAGACGGGGTCGTAGATGGACAGTTCATCTATGAATACCCTGCATGTGAGGTTTGCAACAACCCAACACGCAGCAACTGCAGCCGTGAGGGACCTGGCTGCAGACATAGCTCTGCCTCCGGGGAGCGCAGCGTGCGTGAGGGGCCAGGAAGTTGTGGTAGTGGCACTAGATGCATTGTTGATGAATTAGGAGGCTGAGTTGTTGGTGTCTCAAGTCTGTGTCCTCACGGCTTTCTCAAGTATTCTGCAAGAAAGAAACGACAGTGATGAGTATCTTGTACGCAAGACAGTTTTGGAAACTAAAGCTAAAAATCATAAGCCAACAATAAACATTTGTGGTACCTATTCATACGTTCATCTGTGTCGAATATAACTGGCGTACATTAGTTTTTGAATGTCTGCTCCTGTAAGTAAGTGCACACCTTTAGTTATAAATTTTAATCGTGTTTGAGAAGTCCACTGGGGTGGTAGTATGGTCACCTAGTATTACTGAAGAAACTTTACTAATTCGATTGTATATGGCAGTAGTCTGCATCGAAGTTCCACATAGGCAAATCTGCTCACCTAGACATATTATGACTTTGGTAGTATCACTATATCGATGATTTTCGAAAGCCAACACTGGGGAGAACTCGGAGTCTAAGATACACATTTTCGGTCACATTCTTTTACTAACTGCACCACAAATAATACTTACTTCCCACCTGCATCGACGAAGAGGAGGAAGCGAGTTGTCATGCATGGTTTAACGTCTTCACCCTTTAAGAATTCTTAGGTGACTGATGTAGCACCATTTTAAACCACTGTTAATAATTAGTATTCTTGACAATATGGGAAATATTAAACAACTATATGTATAACTTCTTTGGTTTTAGTATATATATATATATATATATATATATATATATATATATATATATATATATATGTGTGTGTGTGTGTGTAAAAAGCATGTGCACAGATCTCCACAGTCTTTTCATTGCATGGCCCAAAGAATAATGTCATGGCAGTAGATGCTAAATGGTGATCAGAAGAGAGTAATGGTATTAGTTGTTAATTTATATGCAGGCAACAAGTGTATACTGAAAATTCTCAGCACCAAAGTATCTTTCAAGACTCTGCAGTTTACTATTAAAAGGCAGTTAACAGAGAATGACGACTGCAAGATACTGGTGTTTTGAGCGAATCTGCAAAGTCTGACTATACTAACAGGGACAAATTACAGTGGAATACATGACGGTGGCGTAACTAGAAGACTATGGATCTACAAGATGGATAGCATTGATGGATATAACACAGTCAAATGACTTAGATCCGAAAATGTGTCTAAAGTGATTCCTGAAATATTTAAAAAAGCTTATGGATGAGTGCTGTACTTTGAGTTGAGTGGATTACTATCAGTTTCCAAAAGAATGACACCTGTTTTGAGTAATACAACACACAAATTTCACAATCTACCACCAGTGTTTCATATTGATGAGTTTATTTCCGAGAATGACTATTGTGATAAGCAATTCAGTTGGATGGAGATGGTGAGGCTGATGACCCATCTCCTCTTCATCTGGACTATGAATGGTGCAAAAAAAGCCGTCGAATACTTGAATAAAAAAAAATGGTTTTAATATGTTTTTTTTTAAATTTTTTCATGTAAATGGGGGCGACTCTGTTCTTTCTATTTTGAGATACCATACTGACTGTGCTAAACCAGCAGCATATAATTTTGCACGTTGAATAAGGTGCAAACAATGTAGTGTGTGTGTGTGTGTGTGTGTGCGTGTGTGTGTGTGAGAGAGAGAGAGAGAGAGAGGGAGAGGGAGAGGGAGAGAGGGGAGAAGGGACGGAGAGAGAGAGAGAGAGAGAGAGAGAGAGAGGCAGTGAGCCGTGTTTCCGTGTGTTTTCTCAAGTGTGTTGGCAGTGGAGGGGAGTGCATGGGGCGACTGGTGACAGCCAGTAGCGCTCCCGCCACTGCTCGCTATTGTAAGCGCTGTCCACGCCGCGTGAAGCAGTCTTCCCCACCACCACCACCTTGCCATGCACAGTGCCAAGGTGTGGAAGTGCGCAGTTACCCTACTCCAGGTGTTATGTACTAGCAGCGTGGCGTTAGTGAAACATTTTTTATGCATGATTGCGGTTTATGCACTATGATGTTAGTTGCTAGGTCGTGTATTGTACTACAGGAACGTTATATACTATAAAATTAGAGTAGCAGGAGAGTATTTGTAGGCGTATATTTACACCCCTGTTCTTTAAATAATCGGTCAGCGGCATTAGGGATGCATTACCTGTACTCCACTACTCTTGCTGAACTGTCTAGTGGGCCACAGTACCCAATCAGAGCAAATAAGGTTCGCCATCCTCACTTTGACCCGATAAACAGGATTAAACTCTCACAACTCCAAAGTCTATAATTAAAAAAACCCTGTTGATACCTAACTACTTTCAGGTCAGATTCCAGTATCTGACAACTGAATTGCAAAGTCTCACCAATAACAGCATTCAATAAATTACCTTTCACCCAACTACTACTCCTAGCTAGCTGAAACCCCACGTTTCGCCAAAGCCCTATCTTATTTCACAAGTCAATATTTATTACTGCTCGCCACTCACAAAGTACAGCTGGAAAGTGCCCATGCAGAAATCGCTGCCCGCAAACGAGAACACACTACGGAACTCTCAGTCTTCCATATTACACTCAGTTTCCACGTTGATCACGATGGATCACGAAACCCAGACTTCCAAAATACACTCCAAAAGTACCAAAAACCTCCCAGAGAGGAGACGATTCTTCCACCCCACGCATACCGCTGGCCGGCTGCCAGTATTTCTTGCCATGCACAATATATATAAATGACTTTTCGCGGATGATGCTGTAGTATACAGAGAAGTTGCAGCATTAGAAAATTGTAGCGAAATGCAGGAAGATCTGCAGCGGATAGGCACTTGGTGCAGGGAGTGGCAACTGACCCTTAACATAGACAAATGTAATGTATTGCGAATACATAGAAAGAAGGATCCTTTATTGTATGATTATATGATAGCGGAACAAACACTGGTAGCAGTTACGTCTGTAAAATATCTGGGAGTATGCGTGCGGAACGATTTGAAGTGGAATGATCATATAAAATTAATTGTTGGTAAGGTGGGTACCAGGTTGAGATTCATTGGGAGAGTGCTTAGAAAATGTAGTCCATCAACAAAGGAGGTGGCTTACAAAACACTCGTTCGACCTATACTTGAGTATTGCTCATCAGTGTGGGATCCGTACCAGGTCGGGTTGACGGAAGAGATAGAGAAGATCCAAAGAAGAGCGGCGCGTTTCGTTACCGGGTTATTTGGTAACCGTGATAGCGTTACGGAGATGTTTAATAAACTCAAGTGGCAGACTCTGCAAGAGAGGCGCTCTGCATCGCGGTGTAACTTGCTCGCCAGGTTTCGAGAGGGTGCGTTTCTGGATGAGGTATCGAATATATTGCTTCCCCCTACTTATACCTCCCGAGGAGATCACGAGTGTAAAATTAGAGAGATTAGAGCGCGCACGGAGGCTTTCAGACAGTCGTTCTTCCCGCGAACCATACGCGACTGGAACAGGAAAGGGAGGTAATGACAGTGGCACGTAAAGTGCCCTCCGCCACACACCGTTGGGTGGCTTGCGGAGTATCAATGTAGATGTAGATGTAGATGTAAACTCTCTGTCACTTAAGAGTATTTAAAAAATATATGCCTCTCAGCTGGTCTGAAATCCGGAGCAAAGAGTTGGCATTGTCATCGACCACTCCCCTGTTCCTGCTTGCAGCACGTCCGTCAGGTAATGCTCTACGACAAGACATTAAGAAACCTTTCTTTGGACGCTATCATGGCAAAATTTCTCAGAGATTTCGCCAAGTAGGCTCCAACTACCATCATAAAGCAGCTTTGGAGAAACTCCGGTCTCTCGTCTTTAGCCAGACATTTTCTCTGACATTGGAAACTCGCCGAGGCGGCTACAAAATGAAACAGGGTGAACACACGTATGAGTGGCTAGAAAACGACGTGTTACACGTCAGTATTAGCTTTACAAACATTTACTGTCTAAAAGTCTCTAAATCGCACACTGCAATATTCTTAACGCGGAATATTTTAACACCAACCAAAAACAAACATCCAAACACCCAATACCAGCTCTGTTTGCTACTTTCTCAAGTCTGTTACATGATTGTAAATTTAGCCATGTCAACACAAACAGTATAATATATTTACAAACTGTTGAGACATACAATTTTTTAACTAATAAGACGTATCTTTACAATTCATTCGCATCCCATTATTACACAGATTAATTTTAAATGTAGCTGCAATGATGTTTTTAGATGTCTATTTTAAGCTACATACCTGAACTGCAGGAACGTATTGAAGTTCACATCTTCATTCTTCCCTACAGTACGATTCTAAACGACCTACCTACTCACTGTTGTGTCTGGGAATCCTGCATACTCTTTTCGCTAGACAAACAATCAAACAACTCGTACTGATGAGTTTTATTACAAGACAACCACAAATAACTTTGATCTGAGAGCTCATTATACATGATCATCCACAAGTGCAAGTACATAGACATGTCGCAAGCAAAGGGCGACATACAAAATAATGTCTTCTTCAGTATAGACAAACACAAGTAACACTTCTGGGCCTAGCGACCGCTACTAACAAAAGTCTGTCAACTGAACTGCAGTGGCTGCTGATCTCTAACTGTGCTACGTAGAGATTGCTAATGAAGGGGCCACGATGCGTCGGCTAACGAAGTGGCTAACGTTGAAGTTGCTATCGAAGCAGGCTTCCACCAGTCGGGCGCGGAGCTTACGTCGTCTGCTCCTAGGGGTCGGTGTTGTCGCGTTGTCGTCCTCGAGGGAGGTCGGTCAGTGTGGTATTGGCTGACTTTTTCTCACAGCCTTCTCTCCTCTGCCGTTCCCGACTGTCGTGGCGGTGCTGACTTTACGCCGTAACACGACACGATTTTACCTAATTTTCATGTTAAATACAAATTAAAATATTGGGATAGTAACGTAAATTATTCATGTGACTGTTAATCTTTAGTATAAACATGGAGGACTTGTTCTGGCACTTGGACGAATCTTTTTTGACAGTTTGCTTATAATAATTACTTAGACTCTTCTATACTGTAGCAAAAATATACTCACTTTATAGCTGACTTCCAGAGCTGTCGTTCTTATTATAGCGTGTTTGTAGCCTTTGTTACAGTTTTTACAAGCAATAACATGTGTAAATGTTTATAATATTGTCAATATTGATTATACAAGCATGGTGATAAGTTTACTGAACTCGTCTGTTTTTTGGGATTTCAACGCGGTCATTCGGAGAATGCTCAGGAAGCAAAGACAGTTGCACTCGCGGTACAAGAAAGATCGGGAGAATGAGGACAGGCGAAAGTTAGCAGAGATTCGCGCTGCTGTAAAAAGAGCGATGCGCGAAGCATACAACCACTACCACCGTCATACCTTAGCAAAAGATCTTGCTTGAAAACCCACGGAAATTCTGGTCTTATGTAAATTCGGTAAGCGGGTCGAAGGCTTCCATCCAGTCACTCACTGATCAGCCTGGCCTGGCAACGGAAGACAGCAAAACGAAAGCTGAAATTTTAAATTTAGCATTTGAGAAATCTTTCACGCAGGAGGATCGTACAAACATTCCGCCGTTTGAGTCTCGTACAGATTCACGTATGGAGGACATAGTGATAGACATCGCTGGGGTTGTGTGGCAGCTGAATGGGTTGAAAATAAATAAATCGCCAGGTCCTGATGGGATTCCAATTTGGTTTTACAGGTAGCACTCTACAGCATTGGCTCCCTACTTAGCTTGCATTTATCGCGAATCTCTTGCCCAACGTAAAGTCCCGAGCGAATGGAAAAAGGCGCAGGTGACGCCTGTATATAAGAAGGGTAGAAGGACGGATCCTCAAAATTACAGACCAATATCCTTAACATCGGTTTGTTGCAGGATTCTCGAACGTATTCTCAGTTCGAGTACAATGAATTTCCTTGAGACAGAGAAGTTGCTGTCCATGCATCAGCACGGCTTTAGAAAGCATCGCTCCTGCGAAACGCAACTCGCCCTTTTTTCACATGATATCCTGCGAACCATGGATGAAGGGTATCAGACGGGTGCCATATTCCTTGACTCGGTGCCCCACTGCAGACTCCTAACTAAGGTACGAGCATATGGGATTGGTTCCCAAATATGTGAGTGGCTCGAAGACTTCTTAAGTAATAGAACCCAGTACGTTGTCCTCGATGGTGAGTGTTCATCGGAGGTGAGGGTATCATCTGGAGTACCCCAGGGAAGTGTGGTAGGTATGCTGTTGTTTTCTGTCTACATAAACGATCTTTTGGATAGGGTGGATAGCAATGTGCGGCTGTTTGCTGATGATACTATGGTGTACGGGAGGGTGTCGTCGTTGAGTGACTGTAGGAGGATACAAGATGACTTGGACAGGATTTGTGATTGGTGTAAAGAATGGCAGCTAACTCTAAATATAGATAAATGTAAATTAATGCAGATGAATAGGAAAAAGAATCCCGTAATGTTTGAAGACTCCATTACTAGTGTAGTGCTTGACACTGTTACGTCGATTAAATATTAGGGCGTAACGTCGCAGAGCGATATGAAGTGAGACAAGCATGTAATGGCAGTTGTGGGGAAGGCGGATAGTCGTCTTCGGTTCATTGGTAGAATTTTGGGAAGATGTGGTTCATCTGTAAAGGAGACCGCTTATAAAACACTAATACGACCTATTCTTGAGTACTGCTCGAGCGTTTGGGATCCCTATCAGGTCGGATTGAGGGAGGACATAGAAGCAATTCAGAGGCGGACTGCTAGATTTGTTACTGGTAGGTTTGATCATCACGCGAGTGTTACGGAAATGCTTCAGGAACTCGGGTGGGAGTCTCTGGAGGAAAGGAGGCGTTCTTTTCGTGAATTGCTTCTGAGGAAATTTAGAGAACCAGCATTTGAGGCTGACTGCAGTGCAATTTTACTGCCGCCAACTTATATTTCGCGGAAAGACCACAAAGGTAAGAAAAGAGAGATTAGGGCTCATACAGAGGCATATAGGCAGTCATTTTTCCCTCGTTCTGTTTGGGAGTGGAACAGGGAGAGAAGATGCTAGTTGTGGTACGAGGTACCCTCCGCCACGCACCGTATGGTGGATTGCGGAATATGTATGTAGATGTAATGTACATCTAAATCTATAATCCGCAAGCCGTCTTACAGTGTGTAGCGGAGCGTACTTCATGTACCAGTCTCACTTTTCCGTTTTCCTGTTCCAGTCGCACATGTTTCATGGGAAGACAACTACTGGTAAATCGCCATGTACGCTCGAGTCTCTCTAATTTTATCTTGATGGTCTTTTAGCGAGATATGGGCGGGAAGAAGCTTTATATTGGCTGACTCTTCTGGGAACGTACGTTGCTGGAACTTTAACTGTAGGTCACACCGTGATACATAATGCCATTCTTTTTACGGAGATTGTCACACAGTTATCAAGATTACCTGTGGTGGTCTTCTCTAAATTATTTTCTGTTTTTATTTAATGTGACTTCTTTATAACTATGCTCTCTGATGTAACAAATGTTAAATGTGTGTGAATTCTGAAGGGATCAAACTGCTAAGGACATCGGTCCCTAGACTTACACACTACTTAAACTAATTTATGCTAAGAACAACTCACACGCACCCATGCCCGAGGGAGGAATCGAACCTCCAGCAGGAGGGGCCTCGCAATCCGTGACATGGCGCCTCAAACCCCGCTGCCACTCCGCGAGGCGATGTAACATCTATGTAAATGTTTTGTTCTCTATGTTTGTAATTGTAATTAAAAGATGAAAATTTAATTGTAATACTGGTTCATGTATAGGGAAAATAGGTTTGTAATCATGTAAAACTTGGAGAGAAGTGCCTCCGCAACGGAACTTGCTAGGCGGGAATAGAAAAGGTGGATATGGTGGACGAATTGCAAAGCTCAGTTGTGGCATGTGTCGGTCGGTCGCTAGCAGGCTGTGGATGCGCATTTGGTGAGCTGAAAGAGAAGAACTGCAAAATTATATAGTATAGCTTCGGAAGCGAAAATAATGCGGCTTATTATTCATGGCATACTCTGGTTAGCTTCATACTATGAAAATCCGACGTGAAGAAAAGAATTTGCATTGATCGTAACACAGGAAGAGCCGTGGATGCTTTTGCTGCCCTTTTTTGAATAGCACAGGAGATGGACGTTGCCACCACCTTCCTCTCACATTAGCAGTTGAGTACTATATAAGTGGATGGACGAGTTATATGGTTTCGTTTTCAATAATAATTTTGTGTTCTGTAAGCTTGTGTTGAGCCACCGTATTTGATCCTTGGGCGTTTACATAGATAGAGTACTATCCCAAGTGATACGATAAATCCAAGTATCCTGTTATACTGAACTGAGAAGCAATTATTTTCCTTAACAAACCTTGTGGAGTTGTGAAGTACATAATTATTTACTGAGCATAAGTTTCGAAATACTCCACGTAGTTGTCATGAACGGTCAGTTAAGGCATTCAGTTCAAAGATTCATTTAACTGAAATAATAATGTTTACAGTTTCATGTGTAATTTAGTCAACAGTGTTTCCAATTTTGCGTTGTGACTAAAGTGTTCAGCCACCATTTCAGTCTACCGATATATTGGTTTCTGGGTCCCCATGCTGGTTGTTGAGCCAAGTTTAAATATCATATTACAATAAGAGCAATAAAAAGAGTAGATGGCTACAATTATTCGAATTATACTAAATGCAGGTGCCACATATTCCATTTTAGCTAAATAATATAAAGTAGTGAATGTTCCTTGAAAATACCAATAATAATCAGTACAAAAGATACTGTTAATTCATAACTATTTCAGTAATAAAAATTTCCTATAACTGACAAAAGAACCTATTGTTTGTGTCAATAGTGCTCCTTCATTAGTAATATTTACCAGTAAATATCATCATCTTCCTATTGGAATATACAGATAGTAAGGATTATTGAGAGCCAGTTGTTGCCTAAACACATTAATACTTCTCCAGTGTAGTTCAAATCAATTCAATGGAAGATTACTTGCTAAATTGTGCTACTGTCCTGTACATTATCAGCAAAACGGAAGTTTAGTATGAAGTAAAGTCAACCCACATAGTTAGCTTTCTTTATGAGTCATACTAGTACTGAGTACAACTTGGCCTAATTAGGCTGGCGACTGCTTCTTCTTACGGAATTACAGTTTGCTTGATTACTAATGGAACCTTGGTACGATTCCCGTTTGCTTTGCTATTGTTTCATCTCAAAAACAATCTTTCTAGAATCGAAAAATCGTCCGACACGTCTGCATTACACACGGTCACGGTCACAAAAATCCTTTCACAGGAGTAACATTATCGATACACTGCAAATTTAGTAGTAGCCTATAGTGTTATAAGGTAAGTGCTTCCAGTGATTGCCGGCCGGTGTGGCCGAGCGATTTTAGGCGCTACAGTCTGGAACCTGAGACCATTACGGTCGCAGGTTGGAATCCTGCCTCGGGCATAGATGTGTGTGATGTCCTTAGATTAGTTAAGTTTAAGTAGTTCTAAGTCGTAGGGGAGTGATGACCTGAGCAGTTAAGTCCCATAGTGCTCAGAGCCATTTTTTTCCAGTGATTGTTCTGCTGTTCTGTAATCATCCAGGGTCTTTCTGCTTATGTATTAGCGATACGTTAGATTTTCTGTAGGTCTTCTTGGAGTGATTTCAGTAGTTGTGGTGAATATACATGTTTTTTTAGACACAGTCAGAATCTCCACGCTGGCTAGTGTCGATAGCGGCATGGTCGCCTTTTTAGTCGCTCTCTGTTTGCTGCGGCTGCTGGGACAGAGCAATAGTTCTTGCTTCCTGCTGGCTCTGCCATCGTACCGCATCTAGCCAGCCGCATATCGCTCAGTTAAACGTTTCGTTCAATGACGAGTTTGTGTAAAAGATATACTGTTTGTAACGTCTCAAAAATGTATGGGATGAATTTCGTGTGATCCTCCATCGGGTGTAGCTATGTAAATGATTTTTCTCCCACGTGTAATAGATCTGGGAGATGTGTTATTTTCTACCGGATTTGTCGATACCAAATCTAATGAGGGAAGTTGTAAATGTTTTCTTATATTTTTGTCAGAATATTTGTTTGGTGAATTGTAATTTGCCTTATTTTATGCTAATTTGCTTATATGTTCGAGAGTGACAGCATATTGATTAATATTAGTAGATGTGACGAAGATTATCAAAGAGACTGGTTACAAGTGGAAGCTTGTGTGTTGTGTGAAATGTCTTTGACGCTGGAGTCGTCTTTGACCGTAGTCAGTCGGCAATGAACTCTCGGTGTGTGTGACAGTGGAACAATGTGCAGGTCGCCGTTATAATAATTTGCTAGTGAACAGGAAAAATGAATTATGTTACTACTTTTTTTTATATAAACATCAAGAAGGAACCACATTCGAAGAAATGGTATTTAAAGCACCAAAAATGAGGCAAACGCATTGAACCAGGTCATTTCTGCAGCCGACGAAAGAGCGTTGTGGAATCATACTTTCACTAGACGACTGATGCCAACACAGAAAAGTCAAATACCATCTCATAAACATTTCACGGAAAAATGAGTACTGTCACGAAATATGCTAAATGCAAGTATATAAAAACAGTGAGCATATTTCACACGGAATGTCGATTCACGCCCATGTTGCAAGCCTTAGCCATACAAATTTTCTACGATGGTGTGATAAGTGAGGCCGGCCGCGGTGGTCTAGCGGTTCTAGGCGCTCAGTCCGGAACCGCGGGACTGCTACGGTCGCAGGTTCGAATCCTGCCTCGGACATGGATGTTTGTGATGTCCTTAGGTTAGTTAGGTTTAACTAGTTCTAAGTTCTAGGGGACTAATGACCTCAGCAGTTGAGTCCCATAGTGCTCAGAGCCATTTGAGCAATTTGCGAATCGGTACCGACTGCAATCGTAAATTTTCCGAGGGTTTAGTAATCTAGGGTGAACACTTTTGTCGCGAGAGGTTCTGGTTCAAATGGTTCAAATGGCTCTGAGCACTATGGGACTTAACATCTTAGGTCATCAGTCCCCTAGAACTTAGAACTACTTAAACCTAACTAACCTAAGGACATCACAAACATCCATGCCCGAGGCAGGATTCGAACCTGCGACCGTAGCAGTCCCGCGGTTCTGGACTGCAGTGCCTAGAACCGCAAGACCACCGCGGCCGGCAGAGGTTCTGGTGCAGGGTGTATGTTCTGGATATGCATCCAGGCCCTCTAATAACATCCAAAGCCGGCCGCGGTGGTCTAGCGGTTCTAGGCGCTCAGTCCGGAACCGCGCGACTGCTACGGTCGCAGGTTCGAATCCTGCCTCGGGCATGGATGTGTGTGATGTCCTTAGGTGAGTTAGGTTTAAGTAGTTCTAAGTTCTAGGGGACTGATGACCTCAGATGTTAAGTTCCATAGTGCTCAGAGCCAACATCCAAAGTGCTATTCTAGTATTCTTTGTTTGCGACTGGGAGAAGGGAGATAAAGGTTCGTTTCCTCTTCACTTAAGAATAAATCAGTTAGTGGGGTACATGAGGAATGAAGATGTCGAGTAAAGGCAACATGTGGGTTTTCTTCACTTCCAAAAAAGTGGTTCAAATGGCTCTGAGCACTATGGAACTTAACATCTATGGTCATGAGTCCCCTAGAACTTAGAACTACTTCAACCTAACTAACCTAAGGACAGCTCACAACACCCAGTCATCACGAGGCAGAGAAAATCCCTGACACCGTCTTCACTTCCATGATGACTCATATGTACATGGGTCTGCTGTAAGGGTGCGCCGCAAACTCTTCCAATTTGTCCCCAGCTATGAGCTGTCGACATCGCGATAAATACAACACGGGATTTAGGGAGGCCATGTTCAGTACACGAGCCATAAAAACAGTCATCTACGGCCCTCCACACCAGCCTCGCCGGTTTTTAAGTGACATCGCTAACCCTTTTGCAGAAAACGTTCTGTCAAATATACATACGCACCCGGTTTTGAATTTTTTATCTTTTCCAGAAACAAATGACTCAGCAAGTTAATGTAAAACCTATCACTGTAACATTCCAAGAGTAACAGCGGGCTGTTGAGCCCATACTGTTCGCTTCAGCGCTGGCGTTCGACCCGCTGATCCGTTAGTGTGTGCGCTGCGTCATTCCTACCGCAAACACTGCAGCCGCGGCCTGTTGACACGTCTTCGATTTCCCCACACCTGAACGCGTGGGCTTCCAAAGCTCAAATGACCCGGACTCTTCACTGCCGCTCGTGCGTTTGGTCTCATCTTAGTTCGCCCCTTAGTTCTCTCAGCCCCTATATCTCAGAAACGTCAGGAAGGCGGCGGCTGCGGGAAATTCATTCTTAATGTCACTAGGATGACTTTCAAACGGATATATTGTTACCTGAAAACTTTCGACGTCAACATTAGCATTTTAAACGTCACTGCGATTACCACAATTTTTTAATTTTTTTAATTTTTTGGGTATCTTATACGAGACTGAGCTCAAAACAAGGTCCTCTCACTATTGACCGACGCGTGGAGGTGTTCCTTTCTTGTACAGGACTCAACAGACTCTCTCAAATGACATTGCGAGTTAAGTAACCATATTTATATCTGTTAAATGGCAGATATATGTGCATTACTTGAGTTCTCGTTATTGTAAATATAACAGAATTACTTCCCATCTATTTCTAGTAAGTAGTTACCAACTACGAATAATTACTTTCACCTTCAGAACATTCACAATGAAGATATTCCGATGATTTCGCTACAGCCTCATTTATACTCGCCCTCTGTGGAATACTCTTTCAAAACACTCGTGGCATACTGGTTAATAGGTGTTGTGAAAATTGCAAATTTTTCTCATATTGTTTCCATACAAGATAGATCATCTTGACATTCATTGAACTTTGTGTTCAGTATTTTTATTAAGCTATTTTCGAGTTGCTTGGTTTTGACATAGATTGTTATGCATGAAACAAATTTGTTATAAGGACAAACCGTTACAGACCGCATATTACTTTTTGTAATTACTTGCTTCGATTTTACAGCAAGATGTAACAGCACAAGCAAATTGATGTGTGGAACGTGGCTGTCTGTCTACAAAGGTCGCTTTATTCACTGCCTTAGTAATTTGTTTGTGTTCATTTTTAATGTATATTTTTCTGTACATGAAATTCTCCTTTAACAGTTCCTCATCAGTTAACTTTTCATTTGTTTTCTCTGCATATCTATCGGCCGTTTTAAGAAACGTTTTGGAAATTTGTGGTAAGGTCTTATGGGACCAAACTGCTGAGGTCATCAGTCCCTGAGCTTACGAATTACTTAAACTACCTTACGCTAAGGACAACACACACACCTATGCCCGAGGGAGGACTCGAATCTCCGACGGGGAGAGCCTCGCGGGCCGTGACAAGATGCCTCAAACCGCGCAACTACTCAGCACGGCAGTCCTAAGACAAAGGATGTTAGACAGACGGTGCGAAAATGTTGACAGAGAATCGTGTTCTCTTCTCATGAGTGAGGTCGAATCTTTTCTGGAAATGTAGGAGTCCTCTTCTTTATTAGATCGTGGTCATCATATTACGTAACAGTCTTCTTCATTGGTCTTTGATAAGTTTCAGTGACTCGATGAAGTTCATAAACAGCTAACGACAGGTCTGGCTCAAATATCCCAACATTCTCCTTAATCTCAGAACGCTTTACTGTATAGTATACATTATATATCTTTCTAATTCTGAGTGGATGTTGCTAAATGACTAACATGGGACTGATTCACATAGCTTTCTGTCTTAGACAAGATCAAAAACTTGATCCTGCTGTGTCTACTACAGAGGGCAAGGAACATCAATGATGGTGATTCATCATAATACAGGGTGATTCAAAAAGAATACCACAACTTTAAAAATGTGTATTTAATGAAAGAAACATAATATAACCTTCTGTTATACATCACTACAAAGAGTATTTAAAAAGGTTTTTTTTCACTCAAAAACAAGTTCAGAGATGTTCAATATGGCCCCCTCCAGACACTCGAGCAATATCAACCCGATACTCCAACTCGTTCCACACTCTCTGTAGCATATCAGGCGTAACAGTTTGGATAGCTGCTGTTATTTCTCGTTTCAAATCATCAATGGTGGCTGGGAGAGGTGGCCGAAACACCATATCCTTAACATACCCCCATAAGAAAAAATCGCAGGGGGTAAGATCAGGGCTTCTTGGAGGCCAGTGATGAAGTGCTCTGTCACGGGCTGCCTGGCGGCCGATCCATCGCCTCGGGGAGTTGACGTTCAGGTAGTTACGGACAGATAAGTGCCAATGTGGTGGCGCTCCATCCTGCTGAAATATGAATTGTTGTGTTTCTTGTTCGAGCTGAGGGAACAGCCAATTCTCTAACATTTCCAGATACTGTAGTCCAGTTACAGTAGCACCTTCGAAGCTGTTATTTCTCGTTTCAAATCATCAATGGTGGCTGGGAGAGGTGGCCGAAACACCATATCCTTAACATACCCCCATAAGAAAAAATCGCAGGGGGTAAGATCAGGGCTTCTTGGAGGCCAGTGATGAAGTGCTCTGTCACGGGCTGCCTGGCGGCCGATCCATCGCCTCGGGGAGTTGACGTTCAGGTAGTTACGGACAGATAAGTGCCAATGTGGTGGCGCTCCATCCTGCTGAAATATGAATTGTTGTGTTTCTTGTTCGAGCTGAGGGAACAGCCAATTCTCTAACATTTCCAGATACTGTAGTCCAGTTACAGTAGCACCTTCGAAGAAAAAGGGACAAAAACTGTATTGGCTGAAATGGCACAGAAAACGTTCACCTTAGGCGAGTCAGGTTCATACTGAGTTGTTTCCCGCGGGTTCTCAGTGCCCCATATACAGACATTGTGACGGTTGACTTTCCCGTTAGTGTGGACAGTTGCTTCATCACTAAACAAAATCTTTGAAACGAAAGATTCATCTGTTTCCATTTGAGCAAGGATAAAATCACAGAAATCGATTATTTTAATCTTACCAGCTGCAGACAGTGCTTGAACCAATTTCAGACGATAGGTTTCATAACTAACCTTTTTCGTAGGACTCTCCATACAGTTGATTGTGGAATTTGCAGCTCTCTGCTAGCTCTGCGAGTCGATTTTCCTGGGCTGCGAACAAATGCTTGCTGGATGCGTGCTACATTTTCATCACTCGTTCTCGGCCGTCCAGAACTTTTCCCTTTGCACAAACACCCATTCTCTGTAAACTGTTTATACCAACGTTTAATACACCACCTATCAGGAGGTTTAACACCATACTTCGTTCGAAATGAACGCTGAACAACTGTCGTCGATTCACTTCTGCCGTACTCAATAACACAAAAAGCTTTCTGTTGAGCGGTCGCCATCTTAGCATCAACTGACGCTGACGCCTAGTCAACAGCGCCTCAAGCGAACAAATGTACAACTAAATGAAACTTTATAGCTCCCTTAATTCGCCGACAGATAGTGCTTAGCTCTGCCTTTTGTCGTTGCAGAGTTTTAAATTCCTAAAGTTGTGGTATTCTTTTTCGATCACCCTGTATTTCTTTGGTGATGGGTGACGGAGAGGGAGGGATGTATATGGTGGTGCAATTACGTGCTAGCCTCTTGGGGCTTCTCCGTAGAAATAAAACTACGTGGCTGCACCCACCTCCTCTAGTCTCTCTCGAGAATGACACAGGAGAAATTACACACTACAAACACGTTGCATGCAGTCATCTTTCTTCAATAATTGCACGCATTGTTTGAGAAAGTAAGAGGCGCAAGTTCAAATAAACACTTCATAGTAGGACAATACAAAAACTTTATTTATTTACCTGGCCACAGCTAGAGAAATGAAATCTTTTTAAATGTGATGATCCTAGCATTAATTACATTTCTTGAGCAGTATTCTAGCGTTCGGTGACAGGATGAACAAGACTTCTGGTCAGGTGAATACAGAGTTATAAATACAAAATCAAATAGGGGTTATGCAGGAGTAGGTTTAATAATGAATAAAAAAATAGGAGTGCGGGTAAGCTACTGCCAACAGCATAGTGAACGCATTATTGTGGCCAAGATAGATACGAAGCCCATGCCTACCACAATAGTAAAAGTTTATATGCCAACTAGCTCTGCAGATGACGAAGAAATTGATGAAATGTATGATGAGATAAAAGAAATTATTCAGATAGTGAAGGGAGGTCAAAATTTAATAGTCACGGGTGACTGGAACTCGATAGTAGGAAAAGGAAGAGAAGGAAACGTACTAGGTGAATATGGAATGGGGTTCAGGAATGAAACAGGAAGCCGCCTGGTAGAATTGTGCACAGAGCATAACTTAATCATAGTTAACACTTGGTTAAAGAATCATAAAAGAAGGTTGAATATATGGAAGAAGCCTGGAGATACTAGAAAGTAAGACAGAGATTTAGGTACCAGGTTTTAAATTGTAAGACACTTCCAGGGGTAGATGTGGACTCTGACCACAATCTATTGGTTATCAACTGTAGATTAAAACTGAAGAAACTGCAAAAAGGTGGGAATTTAAGGAGATGGGACTTGGATAAATTGAAAGAACCAGATGTTGTAGAGAGTTTCAGGGAGAGCATTAGGGAAGGATTGACAAGAATGGGGGAAAGAAATACAGTAGGATAAGAATGGGTAGCATTGAGAGGCGAAATAGTGAAAGCAGCAGAGAATCAAGTAGGTAAAAAGACGAGGGCTAATAGAAATCCTTGGGTAACAGAAGAGATACTGAATTTAATCGATGAAT
Organism: Schistocerca serialis cubense; assembly: GCF_023864345.2. Taxonomy (NCBI): domain Eukaryota; kingdom Metazoa; phylum Arthropoda; class Insecta; order Orthoptera; family Acrididae; genus Schistocerca; species Schistocerca serialis. Next base: position 326,190,948 of record NC_064641.1, on the reverse strand, counting down.
GGAGAAAATACAAAAATGCAGTAACTGAAGCAGGCAAAAAGGAATACAAACGTTTGAAAAATGTGATCGACAGAAGTGCAAAATGGCTATGCAGGGTTGGCTAGAGGACAAACGTAAGGATGTAGAGGCATATCTCACTAGGGGTAAGATAGATACTGCCTACAGGAAAATTAAAGAGACCTTTGGGGAAAAAACAACCACTTGCATGAATATCAAGAGCTCAGATGGAAACCCAGTTCTAAGCCAAGAAAGGAAAGCAGAAAGGTGGAAGGAGTCTATACAGAGTCTATACAAGGGTGATGTACTTGAGGACAATATTATGGAAATGGAAGACGATGTAGATGAAGATGAAATGGGAGATACGATACAGCGTGAAGAGTTTGACAGAGCACTGAAAGACCCGAGTCAAAACAAGGCCCCGGGAGTAGACAACGTTCCATTAGGACTTACTGATAGCCTTGGGAGAGCCAGCCCGACAAAACTCTACCATTTGGCGAGCAAGACGTATGAGACAGGCGAAATACCCTCAGACTTCAAGAGGAATATAATAATTCCAATCCCAAAGAAAGCAGATGCTGACAGATGTGAAAATTACCGAACTATCAGTTTAATAAGCCACGGCTGCAAAATACTAACACGAATTCTTTACATACGAATGGAAAAACTGGTAGAAGCCGACCTCGGGGAAGATCAGTTTGGATCCCGTAGAAATGTTGGAACACGTGAGACTATACTGACCTTACGACTTATCTTAGAACAAAGATTAAGGAAAGGCAAGCCTACGTTTCTAGCATTTCTAAACTTAGAGAAAGCTTTTGACAATGTTGACTGGAATACTATATTTCATATTCTGAAGGTGGCAGGGGTAAAATACAGTGAGCGAAAGGCTATTTACAATTTGTACAGAAAGCAGATGGCAGTTATGAGTCGAGGAACATGAAAGGGAAGCAGTGGTTGGGAAGGGAGTGAGACAGGGTTGTAGCCTCTCCCCGACGTTATTCAATCTGTATATTGAGCAAGCAGTAAAGGAGACAAAAGAAAAATTCGGAGTAGGAATTAAAATCCATGGAGAAGAAATAAAAACTTTGAGGTTCGCCGATGACATTGTAATTCTGACAGAGACAACAAAGGACCTGGAAGAGCAGCTGAACGGAATGGACAGTGTCTTGAAAGGAGGATATAAGATGATCATCAACAAAAGCAAAACGAGGATAATGGAATGTGGTCGAATTAAATCGGGTGATGCTGCGGGAATTAGATTAGGAAATGAGACGCTTAAAGCAGTAAATTAGTTTTGCTATTTGGGCAGCAAAATTACTCAAGATGGTCAAAGTAGTGAGGATATAAATAAAATGTAGACTGGCAATGGCAAGGACAGCGTTTCTGAAGAAGAGAATTTTTGTAAACATCGAGTATAGATTTAAGTGTCAGGAAGTCGTTTCTGAAAGTAATTGTATGGAGTGTAGCCATGTATGGAAGTGAAACGTGGACGACAAATAGTTTAGATGAGAAGAGAATAGAAGCTTTCGAAATGTGGTGTTACAGGAGAATGCTGAAGATTAGATGGGTACATCACTTAACTAATGAGGCTAATGAGGAGGTATTGAATAGAATTAGAGAGAACAGGAGTTTGTAGCACAACATGACTAGAAGAAGGGATCGGTTGGTAGGGCATATTCTGAGACATCAAGGGATCACCAATTTAGTATTGGAGAGCAGCGTGGAGGGTAAAAATCTTAGAGGGAGACCAAGAGGTGAATACACTAAACAGATTCAGAAAGATGTAGGTTGCAGTAGGTACTGGGAGATGAAGAAGCTTGCACAGGATAGAGTAGCATGGAGAGCTGCATCAAACAAGTCTCTGGACTGAAGACCACAACAACAACAATTCTAGCGTTTTATGAGATCCACTTAAACGACGCCATACTCCGGAAATCTTTCACAGGAAAGGGAAAATTTACCGCGCAGAGACGCAATTGAATTTATTGAGGTTTTCACTAAGACGAATGTTCGTTTATTGGTATTTCTTCTTAGAAGAATGTCAAATAGAGTTTTTCGTTCATCGGCAGTTATGTGAATGTATTTCAGTTTTTGTATGAGCTCCTTGCTGTTTTCAACGTTGAACTCAAATGTGTAAAGTATACTAAAAGTTTCAAACATGTCATAGCCGAGTCTAAATATTTATATCTATCCGGAATTGAAAAGAGATGTTTACTTTTCGAGGTTATCATACACTGAATGCTCTACAATTATTCGGTTCTGAAGAAAGAGTTACAGTTGTTCCATGTATCTTTATTAGCGTTCAGTACATTAATGACAAAGTTACTGAACCTAGAGACAGTGCTGCAGATAGACAGGTGGAAGGAAGAGTAATCCTAGTGGAGTGTATGAGAAGGAAAGGGAAGATTTAGTATTGTGGTAAGAGATGGAAGGTAACTGTCTAAAGGTGGACTGGCGCGCAATTTCTCAGAAGGTTTTGTTGGCTATCTGCTGCGTTTCCAGTTCCAGAGACAGAAAGGCTTGGAAACAGTTATATGAATGTATTTCAGATAAACCGCATGACAGCTGTAATCGCTGATTTCTTTATTGTTACAACTGTTACAATAAATATATCACAAAGTACAGCTGTGATGCCGTCCATTTCACTTCCATTAATTATGACGTATATATTGTGCCTTTTGTTAGGAAAAAGAAAGAGAGAAGTTAGTTGGGCTGCAAAAAAATATGAGACGATCGAACATGCCAAGACTGCAGTATTTGAGATTATTGTATGTGGTATGCCGAGATGCAGTCAATAAACATGAGCACCGTATAGCGTCAGTCCCAGAAGCCTTCAGCTCACATATGAAATTCCTTGCGGAGTAATGTAGCCCCCATCTGAAATCGAGACTACTGGTTACACATCGCGGTTAATTTCTTTATTTTTACCATTATATATCTCTGTAGCGCGTGATGCATGACACAGTAGTAGAAACAGTATCTTTATATTGAGAAAGGGTTCATAGTTTTCCCATGTTTATGACAAACGTTTGTCGCTGAACGTGAAACACGTTACTTTTGTACCTCTTAAGGTTAATGGTGGAAAAGTCGAAACCAACGGGCAATAAGTCATGTATACATAAGTACAGCCGTTTGAAGTTTAGATGATTTCAATTTCAGGAAAGTATTCAGCAACGAGGTTCCTTATTGACACGTGACACTTGACTTTAAGAAAAGCATCACTGTATGAAAGTATGCATGTAATTGCTGAATACATAACGGTTTCATTTTTCTTGCACTTAGTGAGCGTACAATACAAATAGTAACGATCATGGCACCGATCCTCGGAAGAGAATTAGTACTATCCTTTCTCGGTGTACTAGATTGTTTCGTACATGACATACAGAGGAGGCAGTACAATTTTCGAATAGAAATTCTTTACGCTACTGGGAGGAAAAAAATGCTTCCGAGTTAACGTAGAAATCACCTTTAGATCCACTGACACAACTGTCAGAAGTGAGTGAATGTGTGGCAAAGTGGCCTAGAGTGGGGATGGCAGACCATTTTGCGGTGACTACTGCTACTGCTAGCCAAGATCCAACGTTACTGGGCCACCATTGAAAGGAGTGAGTTGGACTTCAGGTCCAACTATTGTGAGTCGCACAACTGCACATTCTCCATGTGGAGGATGGTTGTGGCGCTGTCTGAGGCTCGTGATACTGCGGGCAGTCACTACCAAATCCGATACAGCAGGCCGTGGAACTTACAGTTTTTCATTTCGATACGGTAGATACAGACTATAATTTCCCATCTCTGAAGGTAGGTAATTTTGATGTCTGTCCTCAAACCAGGAGAGGACTGAAGGTGTCTCATTAGTTACCGGGACGTCGCCTTAACGAGCTGTGTGGGAAAGATCCTGGAGCGAATGGTTAACTGTCGTCTGGTCTGGATATTGAGAACCAGGCAGCTCTTTAGCCGCTCTCAGTGTGAATTCAGGAGATTTCGATCCACTATTGACTACCTGACTCTGTTAAAAGCAGCTATCCAACAGGAATTTCTGTGTAAACATCACTGCATCGGTATAGTCTTTGATATCAGTAAGGCGTACGACATTACTTGGAGACACACATCCCATTCTGGAGCATGTAATGGTACTTGAATTACGTAACCATTGCGGCACCTCACCTCATCCTCTCGATACCAGCAATATTCTACTGTGTTTCTGTAGAATAGTTAACATACTTCTGAGACAACATTCATATTTGATTTCAATAATGTAGAGGTACTTTGATACATCGATATGTTTATATTGCAGTGATATTATTCTTATGTGTATTCTTTCTTTTGTCACTATGATCTTTGACGTACTTGTAACTCTGATTTTTGGGCGCATAAGCGGTTAGTAGTCGTGTTGAAAAGACGCAAATTGTAGTCAGTTTATAAAATGTGAACTTTAACAGTGAGGAAGATATTTTCAAGTATGTTTTACATTGTGAAGTGATGTTATGTGAGTTACGTGATATTGCAACAAAAGTAATAAAAAATAAGTGTAACTTAAATTTGGAGTGCTGATTACTTTTTTATATCACCATTGTGCTAACTTGCAAAAGTTTAATCTTCAAGATTGGTTTATGAAACACATCTATAAAACTTTTGAATATCGCAGAGTAACACCGAGGCCTCTTTGCATCCGAGCTTGGAATCATCACCACCTAGATTTTCGACGACTGAGCCATGAGTTCACAACGAGACCAGCGTGGGAAACACGAAAAATGAGTGCCTAGTTTATCCATTATTTCATGAAATGACTTTATTAACTGTGCTCTAATGACACCTGCCACATAATATAACGTTGTTGTTGCCCGAAAATGCAATATTTAGTAGCGTGATCAACACTACAATCATAATTAATTTTTGTCCTTTGTTGTGGTAGGGTTGTTAGAAGCAGCTCCTCCGATGGGCTTGTGTGGCCCCCTCATTCGATTCTCCATTTCTACGTGCTTTTTTAGGTACTGAATTGTTGCTCTGCTGTCGAATAGTTTTGAGCCAGAGAATGGTCTTACCCAGGGAAGTATTTTAAGTGTTACCTTCTTTGCTGTATCCGTAAACAGCACAACGTCTACGGTAACGAGCCTTGTAAAATGCTCCTTATTTGTAGACGATATTGCAGTTTTCTGTTCCCACTTCCATACAAGGACAGCGATTCTTCATTTGCAACTTATATTTAAAAGGTTAGAGTGGCCTGGAAACACGCGTTTTACGTTTTCTGCACATACTCTTTGGTTTTTATCTTTCTCTTCTAATTTTTGATGTATCAGAGTCGCGTAAAAGGGACCACCATTGTATCTTTTAATGGGTCGGTAAGGTTTCTGGGACTCATTTTTTTATTTCCAAGGTGGTTCTCACACCTAAAGCACCCGAGGGCAAGGGCTTGTAGAATCTTCGTCACAGGTCTTGAGGAGTAGACAGGGCCCGTGTGCTCCAGTACGCTAGGCGCAAATTGAGACACGTATAGCGCGTGTGGAGCGGCTGAGTGCAACGCAGCGGGAGTTTTTGTAACTTCACAGGTTCAAACGGAACCGCGTAAATAGCGACGTGACGTCACTGGGACGCGGCACGCGCCTGCGCCAGGTCGTGTGGCGTTGTGATTGTGGCACAGTTTCTCGCGCCGCGCGTCACGCGAGGGCCGCGGGAGGTATGAGGCGGGGAGCGGGAAAGCAATCCGGCCATATGCTCACTTCGGCATGGTGCATATGGGCAGCGGAATTATTACCCATCCGAAAAATCAGCCTTACGGTATTCTGAGTTTTGTTGCCACTGAGTAGTGTTCCGTTTTTCGCCATTTAAGCGCTCCATTTCATTTCGTTAGTTCATAATAGTTTTCAGTTACATGTATCTGTATACTTTTTTGTTTTGTTTATTCTTTTGTCAAGAACATTGCACAGATCAATAACTACTGAGCCATTAGCCACTGGAAGTACATCTTCTGCCTCTACAACGCCTTCAGATCGTAAGAAGAGACAGGCGATTCATCGTGAGGGTAGTGAATAAGGAAATAAGAAATATTACACTACTGGACACTAAAATTGCTACACCACGTAAATGACGTGCTACAGACGCGATTTTTAACTGACAGGAAGAAGATGCTGTGATGTGCAAATGATTGACTTTTCAGAGCATTCACACAACGTTGGCGCACGTGGCGACACCTACGACGTGCTGACACGAAGAAAGTTTCCAACCAATTTCTCATACACAAACAGCAGTTGACCGGCGTTGCCTGGTGAAACGTTGTTGTGATGCCTCGTGTAAGGAGGAGAAATGCGTACCATCACGTTTCCGAATTTGATAAAGGTCGGACTGTAGCCTATTGCGATTGCGGTTTATCGTATCACGACATTTCTGCTCGCGTTGGTCGAGATCCAATGACTGTTAGCAGAATATGGAATCGGTGGGTTCAGGAGGGTAATACGGAACGCTATGCTGGATCCCAACGGCCTCGTATCACTAGTAGTCGAGATGACAGGCATATTATCCGCATGGCTGTAACGGATCGTGCAGGCGCGTCTCGATCCCTGAGTCAACAGATGGGGACGTTTGCAAGACAACAACCACCTGCGCGAACAGTTCGACGACGTTTGCAGCAGCATGGACTATCAGCTCGGAGACCATGGCTGCGGTTACCCTTGACGCTGCACACGAACAGGAGCGCCTGCGATGGTGTACTCAACGACGAACCTGGGTGCACGAATGGCAAAACGTCATTTTTTCGGATGAATCCAGGTTCTGTTTACAGCATCATGACGGTCGCATCCGTGTTTGGCGTCATCGCGGTGAACGCTCATTGGAAGCGTGTATTCGTCATCGCCATACTGGCGTATCACCTGGCGTGATGGTATGGGGTGCCATCGGTTACACGTCTCGGTCACCTCTTGCTCGCATTGACGGCGCTTTCAACAGTGGACGTTACATTTTAGATGTGTTACGACTCGTGGCTCTACCCTTCATTCGATCCCTGCGAAACCCTACATTTCAGCAGGATAATGCACGACCGCATGTTGCAGGTCCTTTACGGGCCTTTCTGGACACAGAAAATGCTCGACTGCTGGCCTGGCCAGCACATTCTCCAGATCTCTCACCAACTGAATACGTCTGGTCAATGGTGGCCGAGTAACTGGCTCATCACAGTACGCCAGTCACTACTCTTGATGAGCTGTGGTATCGTGTTGAAGCTGCATGGGCAGCTGTACCTATACACGCCATCCAAGCTCGGTTTGACTCAATGCCCAGGCGTATCAAGGCCATTATTACGGCCAGAGGTGGTTGTTCTGGGCACTGATTTCTCAGGATCTAAGCACCCAAATTGCGTGAAAATGTAATCACATGTCAGTTCTAGTATAATATATTTGTCCAATGAATACCCGTTTATCATCTGCATTTCTTCTTGGTGTAGCAATTTTAATGGCCAGTAGTGTATAAAATCATGTGATCTACAAGCAAGGCAGGAAAGTAAAACAAGGTCCTCTACTTGCTGCCTGTTACGTTGACGTATCTCTACAATCTGTTGCCAAAAATTCGAAATGGCGTAATTTCCACAGGTATGACCCCTTTGTGCTCCCGGTAAAAAGCGTCCGAGATATGAAGCACTTAAGTTTCACTGTCGTTATGTGGATGTGGGTCTAATAAGAGACATTATACTACGTACATGTGAACATCACATTGCCACTGCAAGCTAGAAACAGTCAAGAAGCCCTCACGAATAACGATGTTTTAATCGGCTCGTCGTGACGAGGAAAAGAATTTCAGTGATTGCATACACGCTATCAGCAATAATAAATTAAGCAGTTGTTGATATTATTCGAAAAGTATGAGTATCCTGAAAGATTGTTGTGATTTGATACGTTTATTTTGTTGAAATGTACTGCTGAGAAAGGCAGATCTTCTTTCATGACCATCTTTTCCTAACGAAATGATCTCTTCCTCTGACCAAGCACACTTGGCTAGCTTCCCCATTCCTGTCGCGCGCATTATTGCCAGCTGCTGACCGTACACTGACCATTGTGTTGTGCCACGTATCAATTGTTTACTTTTACCAATAACAACTGTTTTATTCGTGAATCACGTATTGTCAGTTTGGCAAGGCGTAGGTGAGTAAGGAGCATCAGGCATGTGCGTGTCATTCCGCCTGAAGGGTACGCTCATCATTACTCTGATACTGCTCAGATGAAGAAAAGGAATAAAATACTTTGGTAAGTTTCCATTCCAGTCGCTCAGTGTTAAAAATGCGATGGATTACGGGATCCAAGCAAAATTCCAACACAATTGCCAATTCATTTTTGTGTAAATTGTTAATCTTTTCTCATTCGAAGAAGCATCACCATTTACGAATAACAGCCACATTTCTCTTGTTGATAGGTTCGAGAGTACTTATTTTGCCAAAACACACTATAATTTGCACAAACTCATTTCTGCAGCGGCTATTGTGACAGAATTCCGAAACAGTGTCTCATTAAACAAGTAACTGGCGACCAGAGAGCTCAGTAGCTTACGAAAAACCTCATTGCGTCAGTTTGTGCTAAGATAAGAGAAGAAATTTCATGTTTATTTTCATACTAGGGAACTCTTGTCTACTAGCTGTCGGTAACTCTTAAAGAATTACAGCAGCGGAAATGAAAAAAAATTAGAAAGTACAACTTCTGATACACAGGGTGAGTCACCTAACGTTACCGCTGGATATATTTCGTAAGCCACATCAAATACTGACGATCAGATTCCACAGACCGAACGTGAGGAGAGGGGCTAGTGTAATTGTGTAATACAAACCGTACAAAAATGCACAGAAGTATGTTTTTTAACACAAACCTACGTTTTTTTAAATGGAACCACGTTAGTTTTGTTAGCACATCTGAACATATAAACAAATACGTAATCAGTGCCGTTTGTTACATTGTAAAATGTTAATTACATCCGGAGATATTGTAACCCAAAGTTGACGCATGAAACCTCCGACGTTCAGTTGCGTGTTGTAACAAACACGGGCCACGGTCGGCGAGCAGCATCTGCAGGGACATGTTTACGATGACGACCGTGTTTACGAGTGTGGCTTTAGTGCACTGTTGTGGTTTGGTCTAGCTGTCGCAGTGTCCGCATGTAGCGCTTGCTGCTATTGTTATTCTGCATTCGTCTCCGCACGCAGACCAACTGTAGTACATCGTGTTACCAGACGTCTGTGATAGAGTAGTGTTGTAGGAACTGTGACCATGGTGTGTTCGAACTCTGAAAAGGCGGAGATGATACTCATCTATGGCGAGTGTCGACGAAATGCAGCTGAAGCCTGCAGGGTGTATGCAGAACAGTACCCGGACAGAGAGCATCCAACGTGCTGCACATTGCAAAACATCTACCGCCAACTGTTGAAAGGTGGCTACACTGAACCACAGCGCCAGAGATTGCGCCAAAGAGTATTATTCAGCCGCCTCCACTGGCAGTGCCTGTCGAGGACTCGTAGTAGTCAGTGCCTGGGGACAACTCGTGGGAGTCAGTGCTTGCTGAGATGTGATACTGAAAAGTTCTTGTTGAGATGTGATAGTAACGAGTCGGTGTGGAGAGATTGTAATGATTAGAGTGCTTTTCATCAATATAAACGAAGGTAAAAAATTTTTTTTTCTTTTCTCTCTCATTATTTCAGTGTCCTGAATAATGCGTCATTACAGGTTCAGTCAACAAAGCATCTGGCGTGTGTTCTTGTATTAGAGTGTAATTCTGGTTTTCTTGCGCAATTATAGTATTTCTAATTTTTTTTATCACGTCAGTATAAATGGTATTTGAAATTTCTTGTCTTATTGAAGAAGAACCATGCTAGATGTGTACGTTGAGTCATACTTCCACACACAGAACAGTTATACTTGTGCCTTGGTTTTGTGGGTTTTATAGTTGCTGGGGACTTAATTAATTAATTGTGTTAACAGGAAATTTTCATTTCATTCATTGTTGTTGTTCTATGCAGTCAGATTGCGTACTAAAACTAGTCAGGGCCAACCGTTTACGAGACATAGCGTAATCGGACATACAGCTAAACTAAAAACTTAAAAATTATTTTCATTATATTTAATTAAGCCCCCATGCACTGTATGCAACAGGTATGGTCGTAGCACGCAAACGGGTCCGTAACAGGCCCGTCACAGGAGAAGCGGGTACAGTTGGTGTGTTAGCTGCTGTTGCCATGAACCCACACATGAGTACACGGGACACTGCGAGAGCCGGTGGACTGAGTCAAAGTAGTGTCATGCGCTTACTGCATCGTCACTGCTTTCACCCGTTTCATGTGTCGCTACATCAGCAATTACTTGGTGATGACTTTAATCATCGATTGCAATTCTGTCAATGGGCATTAACAGAGAATGCGTTGCAGTTCTACCTGTTTACCGATGAAGCGGGTTTCACAAACCACGGGGCAGTGAATCTACGGAACATGCATTACTGGTCCGTGGACAATCCTCGCTGGCTCAGACAGGTAGAGCGACAGCGACCGTGGACTGCAAATGTATGGTGCGGAATCATTGGCGACCACTTCATTGGTCCTCACTTCATTGCAGGGGCCCAAACAGCTGCAACATACATCGCGTTTCTACAGAATGACCTGCCAACGTTGCTCGAAAATGTCCCACTGGAAACCCGTCGACGTGTGTGGTATCAGCATGATGGTGCTCCTGCACATTCCGCAATTAACACTAGGCTGACCCTTGACAGTATGTTCGACGGGCGTTTCATAGGGCGTGGAGCACGCATAAATTGGCCAGCCCGTTCTCCTGATCTTACACCTCAGGACTTTTTTCTGTGGGGTACGTTAAAGGAGAATGTGTACCGTGATGTGCCTACAACCCCAGAGGATATGAAACAACGTATTGTGGCAGATGTACTGCGGCGTGTACGACATTCATTACGCCAGAGATTGCAATTGTGTGCAGCAAATGATGGCCACCACATTGAACATCTATTGGCCTGACATGTCGGGACACAATCTAGTCCACTCCGTAATTGAAAACGGAAACCACGTGTGTACGTGTACCTCACCCCTCATGGTAATGTACATATGCGTCAGTGAAAAAGACCAATAAAAAGGTGTTAGCATGTGGACGTAATGTGCTGTTGCAGTCTCTTCTGTACCTAAGGTCCATCAGCGTTCCCTTTGGATCCCTACGTAATTCGGTGCTCTCCGATACACACGATCGAACATCGGAGGAGTGGTACTCAAGCGTCAACTTAAGGTTACAATATCTCCGGATGTAATTAACATTTTACAATGCAACTAAACGCACTGATTGCGTATTTGTTTATATGTTCAGATGTGCTAACAAAACTAATGGGGTTCCATTTAAAAAAAAGTAGGTTTGTGTTAAAAACATACTTCCGTGCATTTTTTCATGGTTTGTATTAACCAATTACACTAGCCCCTCTCCTCACGTTCGGTCTGTGGAATCGATTGATCAGTATTTGATGTGGTTTACGAAATATATCCAGCGGTAATGTTAGGTGACTCACCCTGTATCGTCATAGGTAAGAAAGTTCAGGTGTTTACGAACTGGCAAAGTAATTTCCTCCTTGTGTGCCATCAATCGCCAAAATCTCGTTTAGATGTCTCAAGCGGTTTAGGAGATACTAGGGATGTAAGAATATATCATTCCCATAGGGGTGAGATCGGGAGTGAATGCGCTATATAGGATCCATTTTCTCGAGATCGGAGGCAGATAGAGACCTCCCAAGCCTACACAAAAATTCAGTATGTTAGTTGAAAAATGGCTCTGAGCACTATGGGACTTAATATCTGTGGTCATCAGTCCCCTAGAACTTAGAACTACTTGAACCTAACTAACCTAAGGACATCACACACATCCATGCCCGAGGCAGGATTCGAATCTGCGACCGTAGCAGTCTCGCGGTTCCGGACTGAGCGCCTAGAACCGCGAGACCACCGCGGCCGGCTCAGAATGTAAGCTAAATTTCATAATCAGCAACATATGATGTAATGCGCACCAAACGCAAAATCATAACGACCCCTATTTTTCGTTGCAAACTTTTTCCTCGAATTTAGGCTAGTGTCTCAGTAAAATGGGTACATCACAATAAGCATGACTATTCGCGAGGTGATGGGCTCTTCGCCACGAAGCTGACACATAACGGTAGAAGCAAGGCAAAAATGAAATACTTTCAGTGAATGGTTTCTGTAAAATCGTTTGAGAAACATAACACGGTGCGAGCGCTTCGGTTCTGTCAGCGCAAAGCGTCGCCAATCAACGCGTGCGAAGTATGTATACGCGTCGCAATACGTGTTGGACCAGCGCGACCTGTGCGGAACGTGCGCGTCGCGCTGTAGTGTCGTGTCACGTGACACATGCTACACGCATCTCAATTTGCGCTTAGCCCAAAGATTTCGTAAGATCACGTCTTAACTACGGGTGCAAGGTATACGGATAAAAGAGACCTTCTTGCCCCATCATTGCCGTTATCCATCATCAGAGGGGCTCAAGCGTTTACAGGAAACCGTGTCTGTGTTGGGGCTAGGGAATCGCCACTCACCATATACAAAATTCTCGCAGCTCCTAATTCAGCAGCGCGCCGTACTGTAGCTGGTCCATCTGCGGAACGCCTTTTCTGCAGTCGTCCAAGAGCAACAAGGCCATTTGAGCGTGTGCTATAGTCACGTGGTAAGGGGAAAGTACAAACCCAGAGCCAGGGTTTTAACCGACTGCCATCCCGCTTACTGTAGAGACGTAGAGCAATTTTAGGTTTAGTGCCGTACAGAAGAGGTTGCACACTTTCATATGTTTTTAATTCGATATTTTCCGACATTTTAAATAAGCACCACAACTCTGCAGCTGTATTTACGTATCAGCCTAAACTGGGGGATTCCGTTAACTGCTCTGTTCTCTTCCCTTATCATGTCCTCAAGATCCGACTGCCTCAATACTTTACCGTCTTCAACGCAAAATTATACGCAGTCTTGCGGGAAGTGGATCAGATAAGAAGTGTTTCGGGTGTTGAATTCCTTGCCTGTTCCTTTCCTTGAGTGCCCTTCACCCTCTAAAACGATTGTACCCTGCACATAAAGTGGTCCAGAATATACAGAATGTCCTCCGTCTACGAAGTATGGGGAAGGATGTGTCCTTCTGCTCGATCCCTGGGCACATGTATATTAACGTGGAACGGAATGGTGGATGTAGCAGCCAAGGAGGCGTGTGGCAATCTTCAGCCAGCCCCCTGCATGCTGTCATCACATTGTTGAGGTACAGAAATGAAATGAAATGTGTGGTGTCACCGCCAGACAGGCGGTAGCTAGGTGGTAGCCTTTAAATCGGCCGCGGTCCGTTAGTATACGTCGGACCGGCGTGTCGCCACTATCAGTGATTGCAGACCGAGCGCCGCCACACGGCAGGTCTAGAGAGACTTCCTAGCACTCGCCCCAGTTGTACAACCGACTTTGCTAGCGATGGTTCACTGACAAAATACGCTCTCATTTGTCGAGACGATAGTTAGCATAGCCTTCAGCTACGTCATTTGCTGCGACCTAGCAAGGCGCCATTACCAGTTACTATTGATACTGTGAATCATGTACCATCAACAGCGACGTTCACCATTAATGGATTAAAGTTAAGTATTCCACCAGCTACGTCCGTTTTTTCTAAATTCTAATTTCCTTGTCCTGTTCCAGACCTCACGCCAGCCTGCGTGAGCAAAAACGCGTGCCTTTCGGCTTCCTCTGGTAACACGGTGTTGGCTCTCCTGCCAACCACAACAAAGTTTACGTATGGCATATTCTGGCCGGGAGTCACCTTTTAGTGAGTTCGGCCGCCTAGTGGAAGTATTTTTATTTGGCGATGACGATGAAATAATGAGGGCAACGCAAAGCCCATTCCCCGACGGAGAAAAATCTCCGACCGGAGTGGGAATCGAACATGGGCCCTCGTTTGGCATCCAGCCACGCTGACAGTTCGGCCACGGCGACGGCTATCCTCCTTCCACCCAAGAGGACCGAGGCGAGGTCCTCCTCGCTTTTCCTCGTACGGGACGCAGCCCTCTGAAGCATGGGATCCTGAGAGGACACTTTAACGTGTGATGCTTGTGACGACAGATAACGGTGCACTTCACGGTGTAGTAGACTGCATTTTGTATTCAGGCAAGAGGACAGCAGCTCTGTTACCAGCCGATCTGCCCTTTGTTTTAACTGATAATTACACGAATGTGGCATGTATGTTGAGGCTTTGTGAAATGTCCGTCTTGTTCCCTAAAATTTTTGGGGCTACGGCTTTAATGTGTTATCAGGGTTGCTGGCTCCTCCACATATTTTACAAGCGACCAGCCAGCCACATACTTCTGAATATCTATTTTAGTTCTCCAGTTGTCTTACTTGTGTTTTAGTTGACTGTTATAGATCATTTGACCATTTCAGCTCTGTGTTACAGGATGTGACCTAGTGTGGTTACGACGGTGGTCATGGGTTAGTTTGGCAGAGAGTGCTATTTTATGTGAGATAAACAACTTCATTTCGGCTACTCCTCGTACGAGTGCTTTTACCCTTGTCTCCAAACACAAATTTATAAGTATGAAAATAAAGAGAAGGACGGGTTGAACATGAGGGAACTGATAGGAAACAGGAAAACGGCGACCAATTACGGAACTAATAAGAGTATCGTTTTGTACTATCGCGAAATAGGGAGATAGTGCCACAGACATGATACGTGAATTGGAGTGGCAATCATTAAAACAATGGCATTTTTCGTTGCGACGGGATCTTCTTATGAAATTTCACTCACTAGTTTTCTCCTCCAATTGCGAAAACATTCTGTTGGCACCCACCTACATAGGGAGAAATGATCATCGCGATAAAATAAGAGAAATCAGGACTCGCACAGAAAAATTTAAGTGCTCGTTTTTCCCGCGCGCTGTTCGATAGTGAAACAGTAGAGGGACAGCTGGAATGTGGTCCGTTAAACACTCTGCCAGGCACTTTATTGTAAATAGCAGAGCAATGACGTAGATGTAGATGTGGCTGTAGATGCAGGAGTGGCTCTGAGCACAATGGGACTTAACATCTATGGTCATCAGTCCCCTAGAACTTAGAACTACTTAAACCTAACTAACCTAAGGACATCACACAACACCCAGCCATCACGAGGCAGAGAAAATCCCTGACCCCGCCGGGAATCGAACCCGGGAACCCGGGCGTGGGAAGCGAGAACGCTACCGCACGACCACGAGATGCGGGCTGTAAATGCACATCAGTGAAATGTGTAAAAGGTTTCGGCATCGTTACGCATAAGACCAGGACCACTGATAGTCGGTACTGGGCCTGGGACAAGTTGTACGTTTGGGTAGAAACCTCCAAACATGGCAATCAAATTTTATTGTTTTTTAAAGATCTGACATAATTTAAATGTAACACTATTCGGGGAATAGTGGTGTAGCCTCCCCACAAAAATTTTAAATGATATTATTTTTAAATGCTAATGCACATTGAGCTAAGTGTAACCTCTCCACTGAAATTTTAAAGACAGAAATAATAAATGAATGGGAGCCAAACGTAACCTCCCTAGCAATTAAATTTAATGACAACAAAAGTGAGAATCGCAATCTGACCCAAGTATAAGTTCCTCACGAAAATAATGAAAGTCAATTCAGTGATAAGAAAATCTCAGTGATAATGATAATTCAATTAAACCGAAATATCGGTCTTTGGCCCTGTGCAAAAATCAGAATTAAATTCTTACCTCATTGTAACTGCTAGTCAAATTTCTGCTCTTATTCTTGCGCACGGCTTGGAGGAACTGCATTGCAAATAATAATATTCTTTTTTTTTTGTAACTTAACTGAAACTTTTCTTTAAGGGAAATGGAACGAAATCATTAGTTCAATTAAATAATTTTTTTTTTTTTGTAAAATTGCTTTGAAATCAAAATTATTATTGGGGCACTTGTTGGAAATTAATTACAATAAATAAACTTTACATTATCTGATGATTACCTTAATTAACAATATACCTCATTCAGCATCTTGACCAGTGTTGCCGACAGACTACATCACACAACCGCACTGGGCTGCTACTATTGACCGACTGCTCTGCATGACGACTACTAGCGAACAGCACTACATGACGACTACTACAGTACTGCTCTGCATGACGACAACTAGCGAACTGCTCGCGACACTCGCGCGGTCAAACGCAGACTAACTACGATAATAGGCTCTCTGGTCAAAGATTTTAACGTGCCTCACCATCGCTGCTACGTTACATACGTGTTTCATAACCCTCCACTGGGGGGGGGGCAAAAATTTGGCAGCGATGGTGAGTCATTTGGACTTGCCATCGCAAGAAATTTTTACAATTTACAGAATATTCAAATTTAGTACATAAATTAAATGTTGTGCACATGCACCGAGTACAAAATATATCAGACAAAGACAGGATGTGAGTACAAAACATAGTAGCAAATCAGAAAACTGTATATACAAATTATTTGACAGAAAACAAAGTGCACAGGCACTGAAGAAATTCTTTAGCATATTCAGAACAAATAAACAGAATGGCAGAAAATCGTGCTGATAAGTGACATGAGTGTACTCGCACTGGACTTGAGAACATATTAGCAATTGACGAAATGTATATACAATTAGTAACAAATGACATAAGTGCATACGTACTGAAGTATTATATTGAAAAATGGGAAAAGTGCACAGGCACTGCAGTTCAGTAGAAAACATATTAACACCTAACATAAGTGCACATGCACTGTAGTTCAGAACATATCATCAAAATAAAAATGTATATACAATATAAAAGACAAGAGTGCACATATACTGTACTTCAGAACAAATCGAAAAAATGTCTTTAGCATTTTCGCAATAAATAAACATAATGGCAAAAAAATTCATGTCGACAAGTGACATAAGTGTACTCGCAATGGAGTTCAGCAAATCGAAAAAAAAAAATGTATAGCCCATAAACATAAATGATGTTAGCAAAAAAAAAAAAAATGATCTTCACTATGTGACAAGAATTAGGATAGGAAAGGGAAGGATTGCATCATGGTTGTAGCACTTTAGATTGCACACAGCTGTTCTGAAAGTCCATATCTTTCCACAGAAGTACAACACCAAGTGACACAATTTGAAGTTTTCTTCCCATCAGAATTTATCAGTGTAGCCAAGACACTGAACTGTCGTAGTAATGTTCCATGTTTTCATTTTGGCAGTACATTAGGTACACCAAACAGTGGGACCATAATAACGTCTTCATCGCTCACGGTAGTGGACAGCATGTCGTGTCAACACCACGCTCTTACAAGGCACACCAACGTAGAATTAGTGCAAACCCAAAGATAGTGCTCCATGATCACCAGGATAGACAGGACAAATGGACATTGCAGTAATTCAGGGTAGTTAGCTCATAAGGTGAAGGACATTAAGTCACATAATATTGACAATTACAGTCTTCATTAGTAGTTTGCGGCATTCATAGCCCAGTTATTGAACATTTCTGTACCAAGTATGTACTATTACAGAAAAATGTTCATTAATTGTTTTACATAGAATCAGTAACCTTCTTTTCCTAGTTACAAAGTATTATTAAATAATCGCATTCTTTTCCAGTTACAAAGTATAGCATAGTTAATTAATCATTTGTCATTCCAATATAGTATTAATCATTAGCCTTCTCCTAATTACAAGCATTATTAAACAATCACATTCCTTTTCCAGGTACAAAGCATAATTAATCATTTGTCATTTCAATATAGTAAGAATCATTAGCCTTCTTCTGATTACAAAGCATTATCAAACAATCACATTCTTTTCCAGTTACAAAGTATGGCATAGTTAATTAATTATTTGTCATTCCAATAGTAATAATCATTAGCTTTTTCCTAATTACAAAGCATTATTAAACAATCGCATTCTTTTCCAGTTACAAAGTATCAACATTGAAAACAAGAGCTAATTAATGGCATAATTAATAACATAATTCATTGATTGACATTAATTATTGGCACTCAGTGGCCAGCAAGTATTGAATAGAATAAAACATTGTTCATCATTCAGTATTATTCAGATCATTATGAAGTCATTATTAAAAATCAGCTAATTACAATCAAAGCATTAATAATCATAGGCATTATAAGTAGTCTCATTACAATAAACAGTGGCAGTTATTAGCTAGTGACAAAGCATTATTTTATATATATACTTTTTTTTTGTCTCATTAAGAAGTCATTACTCAAGTGACATACTATTCAGAGCTGATCAGCATTACTCAGAACTTTCTCAAACTGGTATCACTATTTGGGACTTGTAATACATTTTTTTGTTAGCAATGCATTGCGTTGGGATCGATAATTAATTGCTGAGGCATAACACTATTTGCTTTTGACCTATTGCTGCAAATGAGGATAGGTAACGTCATTCGTCATGAGTCAGCTGTAGCAAGGTTATGTAACAAGGCAGTATATGTGATCACATTTATAAATGATAAACACAAATGGGTAAAAAATAAAAATGCAAGTACTAGAACAGGTATAATAAGTAACAGGTTTAGTAAGTATCATGAAAAGCTTCTCCTGGAAAAAATACAAAATGGATTATTGACCTGAAAGAAGAAACGCACACTATGCTGAAAAGTAGTGAACTTCAAATTAACAAGTAGTGAAATGTGTATAAAATTTGTGTTCCATAGCTGTCCTTTCCAAAACTTTCCGTCATCATACCATGCAATATAACACCTGCTGTCAAAACAAACTGCAACAAATACTTAAATAACTACATAGTCTAAATATAACTTCAACATTATCCTCATCTGTAAAGAAAACTTCATTATTCATTATCCATATTATCATAACTTCATTATTATCATCACCTGTAAAGAAAAACTTCATTATTCATAATACCATATCCTTCATCATTATTCATCAGTATTCATTACCTGCAAAAAATCACTTCATTACTCATTATACAACTATTCCTTATCTCTAGCATATTTCATCACTAAAACTAAGATGTGTAGTTCTGTCTGACAGCCTGCATCAATCACCTTGTATTCTGAAAGAAAAAATTAGTTAAGACTGCTATTCTACGATGAGTATAGTATATTCTTGTTAATGCTTGTTAATCCTGATCCATTTAATCTTCCTCATAAAGTTATTGCATCTTCTTTCGTTTATTCCGTAGGTGAAATTCCCATTTCTGTTGAATTTATTTCTTACACGCATCATTTCTTTCTGAAATTGATGAACAAAGATTAATGTCCTGCATTTAAATCATATACCCACTAAATAATGACTGGTTAATGGTGACACAATTAAGCATACAGCATAACATGACAGAAAACGTAATATGTCAAAGGCATAGACAGTGTTCAGAGGCAAAACGTACAGAGAATATCACAATGCAGCAGCAAAAGAAAAATGTAAAACAGTCACGATGTTGAGATATCATAGGGCAAAAAAAATATCAAAGTCAACTGGTGTGTTATATCTTAACTATTTCACAGTGCATATAAACAAAACTGGAGTACAATCATACACACAAAAAATGGAAAATGTGCACGGTCTGATGTGTAACGACAAGAAAAGCGACCTGCTAATCTTACCTTGTCGGGCACTTGCCAAGAAAAAATACGACAATCATCAGTAATTAGTTAGGTGAATATAATTGCATTAGTAAATAGCATCATAGCATGTTACATCATAAAGTGTCTTCATTCAATAAACGGTTTAATGTTTGAGATATGGTGGTTGCCTTTCGATTTTCTGGTTCTCAAAGTTTCGACGTGTACAACATTGGGATGAGGAATGCTGCGAATCCGATATGGACCTGCGTATAGAAGTTCAAATTTACTGCACTTACCTTTTAATTTACTGGATAAATAGTGTGTACGTACTAATATCTTCTGTCCAACGTGAAAGTCGCGGCGTGTACAAACCTGTTTTTGCTGTCTTCTCCGGCGCTCTGCGGCACGTTTGATGTTGTTCAGCGCAATGTCAATTATTTCGTGGTGTCTTAGTCGACGACATTTAGGGAAGTTTACTAATTCTTTAATTTTGTTTGGTGGTTCAACGTTTTTCAGTATAACAGACGGAGATAGCATAGTGGATTCATTTGGAATCGAATTAATTACATCTTGGAATGAGAGTATGTATGTATCCCAATCAATATGTCTTTTGTGGCAGTATATTCGGCACAGCTTACCAATTTCTTTCATTAACCGTTCACAAGGGTTCGAAGAAGCGTGGTACTTGGATATATAGATCGGAGAAATGTTTCTGGCTCGTAACATGCGTGTCCATACGCTACTACGAAATTGAGATCCATTGTCAGAAATTACTCTCATCACATGCCCTACATGAGATAGAAAATGTTTTACAAATGCTTTCGAAACAGTTTTAGCAGTAGCTTTGCGTAACGGAGTGAAAGTAACAAATTTTGAAGTGAGCTCAACAGCGACAAATATGTAGCAAAAACCTCTGTTAGTTCTCGGAATCGGACCAAAAATGTCTACAGCGGCCATGTGTCTTAATTTAACAGGTATAATGGGATATAATGGAGGAATATGTGAAGTGGTGTCTGATTTAGCTTTCTGGCAAATTTTACAAGACGCTAAAACTCGTCGTATACGTTTCTCCATGTTGGAAAGATAACAGTTCTGTCTCAGTATAAGAAAACATTTTCGTGCTCCGTAATGTGCGTAACTTAAATGAGTGTACCAGATCAATTTGTTGAGCAGTTCGTCAGGAATGCATAATAACCAATTGTTGCTGTCAGGATGAGAGCGGCGAAACAGAATGTCATTGCGTACAGTGTAGTGGTTCCTAATCGTAACATTTTTC
The DNA here is from genome assembly GCF_023864345.2 of Schistocerca serialis cubense. Taxonomy (NCBI): domain Eukaryota; kingdom Metazoa; phylum Arthropoda; class Insecta; order Orthoptera; family Acrididae; genus Schistocerca; species Schistocerca serialis. The sequence continues at coordinate 326,170,099 of NC_064641.1, read as the reverse complement.
CTATCTTGCCAAAGGTGTTTAATTTCTTTCCACACATTGTCTTTATTTTGCTCCTTTGCTATGTCCTGTAATGACGATGAAATAAAATTTTCAAATGCAACTTGCTGAATGTACATGACACTGAAATTTGTTTTGCAGGAGTTGGTTGCTACGTCTTTGCTGATTGTTGCTGAGAGAACGCGATAGTGCGTCTGCTATAACATTTTGTGTGCCGGGAATGTGAACTATTGTAAAATTAAATTCCTGTAAATAAAGTTTCCATCTGCTTAATCTATCGTGCGTGAATTTGGCCGAAAGTAAAAATTGTATCGCTCTGTGGCCTGTGTAAACGGTGGTATGTCTGCCATAAAGAAAGTGCCTAAATCTCGTGAAAGCCCATACAACACATAATGTTTCCAATTCTGTAACAGAATAATTTCGTTCAGCAGGTGACAGAATGCGGCTGGCAAATGCGATGTTTTTAATTACTGTAAAGCCATCTTCTTCAATTTCCTGGAAAATATGTACGCCTAAAGCGGTGTTGGAATTGTCAGTGGCAATGGAAAAATTTCTGGTAAGATCTGGGTGCGATAAAAGTGGTGCATTCAACAGAGCATGTTTCAGGTTCATGAATTCAGAATGTGCTTGCTTATCCCATGACCAAATACTGTTTTTACCTGTTAATTGGCATAGTCTAGGCGTGTCTAAAGCGGAGTGATGAATAAATTTACGAAAAAAGTTAATTAAGCCCAAAAAACTGCGTAATTGTTTTTTCGTTGTAGGAACAGTAATGTCACGTAGAGCTTGAAGTTTTTCCGGATCAGGTGCAATCCCTTCTGCTGAAATTACGTGTCCCAGATATTTTATGGAAGTTTTGCCAAAATGCGATTTACTGAGATTAACTGTAAGTCCTTCTGCATGAAAAGTTTGTAACAGTTGTTCAAGAATCAGATTGTGTTCAGACCAATTAGCTTCTGCGATAAGAATGTCGTCTACATACGTCGTAATTCTGTCCTTAAGTTCTGTCGGAAGTATTGTGTTCAAACCGCGAATAAAAGCTGCAGAAGAAATAGTTAAGCCGAACGGTAATTTGCAAAATTGATAACAGTCGCCAAAACAGAGAAAAGCTGTATATTTTCTGCAGTTCGGATGAAGTTGAATTTGCCAAAATCCCGATTTCAAATCTAGTGTAGAATAAATAGCAGTACCATGAAATTTCTGTAAAAGTTCCTCTAGTGTCTGTGGTCGATCTGTTTCATTAATAATAATGTCATTAATGTGACGTGAATCAAGTACGAGCCGAAGTGAGCCATCTTTTTTCTTAACAATATGTAGCGGGTTTATGTACGGACTAACTGCCGGTTCTATAATTCCTTGGTCAAGCATATCCTGCAATTCTTTTTTAACCTGTTCTCTGTGGATATATGGAATAGGATAATGCTTTGCTTTAAATGTGTCGTGCTGTTTCACTTGAAATTCATACATAAAGCCGGACATAGTACCAGGAATGTTGTCAAAAACTGGAGCTTGCTGTAAAAGAATTTTGTGTAATTGCGTTCGTTCGTCGTCTGTAGTTGCACTGCTCTCTTTAACCTTATCAGAAATCAATTGCATTACGTCGTAGTCAGCTTCGTCTGGAGTATTATAGTTGTGTACGTACGTATCCGTGAACAATGTGGGATTACAGTCTATGTTACGTGTTGCGGAAATGACCTCTGTGCAGTTAATTGTTTGTTCTTCCGCAGATAGTGAGTGCTGAAATTCTATAGCAAATTGTATATTTTCATCCTTCACCATTAAATAAGAATTCTGAAAATCAATAACTGCGTCGTGTTGTACCAGAAAATTCGTACCTAAAATTACGTCTGTTGTCAATAAAGGAACAATCCAAAAATTTGAGTGGAAGGTATGACCTGCAATACAAAATGATAAATGCGTCTGTAGTTTAACGTCTACTCCTTTACTCGGTACTGCTCCCTTCACTTTTGTTTTGCCTAAAGGTAATGTCGGATAAGTATTCTCTTTGTTGCACTCGTTGAAAGTCTCCTCATTTATTACTGATATAGGTGATCCGGAATCAATTACCGCTGAAAATTTCGATGAACCAATTTTAATTTCGATGACAGGATGTGAAATAGTTTTCTGAACAATTGGTCTTTCCTGTAAAAGAGTGTCTCGTATGTCGTCAAAAGTAATTACATTTTCACGAACAACATTTTGCGTGTCAAAGGTAGTGCTTGTGTTATTGGAAGATGCGTCCTGTACAGTATCTAGTCAGATTCTATCTGACGTGTTATTATTATTAGGAGGATGTTGTGGCATTTCGACTATTTGAACTGTCCTATTACTTCTTCCAGACGTATTACGCTATGGATGACACCTATTGTCTGTTTCATGAGAATAGGTTCTCGTGCATAATTTTGCTGTTCGTATGACCGACTGTTGTTAGATGTACGCTGAAAATTGTCCTCATTATTTTTACGTCTGTCGTAATAGTCATTCCTATACGGTGCATTACGATAGGAATTGAAATATTGCCTTCTTTGTACGTAGTTGTTTCCTTGCTGCCGTACGTTACTATTTATTGTATCAGGGACTATACGTGCACGCGGCGAAACATTAAAGCCTGGTTGACCTTATGCATTCCATTGTTGGTTAGGTATGCTAAGCGGTTGACTTTCATGCTATTGTGGTGAAAAACATCTATTGTTACCAAAAAATGGATTTGCTGTTAATTTTACACATACTGATGATTACGATTTTATCTGTAATTAAAATTACGGCGGTAGTTGTCATTACGGGAGTGCCTACTGAAAATTGTCACATTCGGTAAAAGATTTGTCATATCGGGTTTTCATTACAATGTTTCTTAATTCTAGATAGAGCAATAGTTAAAGAGCAGTTTTGATAGATATAAAGGATAGTAGAAGAGAAGGCAGCAGTGCAGAAAACTAAAGATGAAATAGCACTACTACAGCTCGGGGCCCTATGCTCGCTACGGCACATATTCATTAAAGCGTAATGAATCCCCTGAGGTCAATTACGCACTGCAAATCAATTTTAGCTTTTGCGTTGCAGGAAATGGCGGTAAAATTCCAAAGGCAAATTGTTGTATCCGTGCTAATTCAAATTTCTGCATTATAGGCAATGCTGATGAAAATGCAAAAATAAATTGTCGCATCTGGTTCAAAGCTAGTTTTTGCATTACAGGTAGTAGCGGTGAATGTACAAAGATAAATTGTCGTATACAGTGCAAAGCGTGTACCTGTACGCTGTCATTATTAAATTCTTTACATTTTCTGGCGGATAAAAATTGCTCGTAATCTACGTTCTCGTCATTGAATTTGAAAACACGTTCGGGTTTGTGTGTGAATCTGTTCGTCTGTGTCATTTCGGATTTCAAGTTGCGTAGCTTTTCAGATTTTAAGTCGCGTAGCTTTTCGGATTTTAATTCGCGTAGTCTCTGTAAATTGCTCACATTATACGCGTTGCGCGAGTCTGACAGATGTTGGCAAGGTGGCGTCTGCTGTGATGTGTTATTAACTGAAATACTTTTCATTTCTGTTACTTCTTGTTGTAAACTCGATAACTTCCTACGTAACGTGTTATTAGACGAATCGATCTCATTAATTGTCTGCTGTAAATTTTGAAATTCAGGTGTTTGGTTAAATGAAATCGGTGTAGTATCGTCTGATTTATTATCATTATTACTTTCAATAGCATCAATACGACTGGCTAATTCATCATATTTTTCAGTCAGTATTTTTGCCTGATCATCGGTTTTAGAATCGGACGCATTAATCTGTTTTTGCAACTTACGTGCAGTTTCGCTCAGTTTTTTAACATCAGCTTTGATGACATCGCAATCCTGTGTTAGTTCTAATTGTTCGAATCTGTCGGTCACTGTTTGAATATTTACCGTGTGTGTATCTGTTTTTAATTTAAGATTGGAAATTTCGTCACGTAATTCTGTGTTCGACTGTTTGATGGAATTAATTTCGTCGGACACTGTAGCAATATTATTGTCTACATACGTCTTCGCTTTCGCGAACATTTTACGTTTGTCTTCTTGTCTTTGTGCAGTGATTGTTTCCATGACTTGTCGTTTTACTTTGTTTTGATCCTGAATAAATTTGCGGAAACGCGTATCACTGTTTTGTATGTGAAGATTAAAACGTTCGTCAATCTGAGTATTCTGTTGTTCGAATTTCGCGTCTATCTTTGCGTCCATAGTGCGCGAAAGTTCTACCGTCATTGCTTTAAACTCATCCCGTAATTGTGTAGCTTTTTCAGAGCATTGTTTAGCGACTCCGCTAATTTCATCTCTGAGTGTTTCTGTTGCGGCTGTCTGCATTTCCCTTAATTCTTGCGCAACAGACTTAATTTCTTCGCTATTTTTTTGTGAACAAGCCTCAATTTCCACACGCAACTGTTCCTTAGTGTCATGGCACTGCGCGGCAACGGCTCTAATTTGTTCACTAAGCTGTCTGGAATTGTCGTCTAATTTTTCATTTAACTGTTTGTTCTGTTCCCTAAGTTGTTTGAGATCTTTGGCATTATTGTCAAGTTTTTCATTTAAGTGTTTGAAATTGTTGTCTGCTTTCTCACTTTGCTGTTGTAGCAAACTTCTCATAATTCGTACCAAGTCAAAACTAGCTTTTATATTCTCTGTGCCGTTTAGTGGTGGATCTGGAATTCTCTCGTTTTCTGTAACCATTTGGTTATTCCGAGATTTACAAAAAGGTTTGCCAGTTAAACATACACTGTCAGTCCCTATTTCGGAATTAAATAAATCCGTCGTACTTTGTGTATCCTGTTCATTTTCATTAGACAAATTTGTCTGTACGTTACTTGAATTTTCCAAACCGGGTGTGTTAGGCTGGGCAGCGCTCATTACAATAGAGCGTCCCGCGTCATCGATTGTCGTCAAATCAACAGAGGACATAACCGAGTTCGTTTGTTCATCATTAAGACAAAAGTCATCATTAGTGATTGGAATACACTGATTGTTAGTGAACGCAGGATTGACATCATTACACTGCGTGTCACATGTCCTATCGGTAAAGTCGTTTGAGCCGGTAATTTCGTTCGTAATACCTCGCGATACACTATTCACAGTCTTTCGCGGCATTTTTACAATAGTCACAAATATTCACAAAACAAATAAGCACAATGCAAAAACAACACACAAATACAACAGAGCAAACGAATTGTCGTTGATCTGTGGAAAGAAAGTCACAAAATTAGTAAAAGCGTAGCGCCAAATCCTAATTATACTTAAGCAAATAAGAGCAGATATCTGACTGTTGTTCAAAAGATTCTCAACGAAATTCGATCCTGGACTGGGTGTCGCCAAGTGTAACCTCCCCACAAAAATTTTAAATGATATTATTTTTAAATGCTAATGCACATTGAGCTAAGTGTAACCTCTCCACTGAAATTTTAAAGACAGAAATAATAAATGAATGGGAGCCAAACGTAACCTCCCTAGCAATTAAATTTAATGACAACAAAAGTGAGAATCGCAATCTGACCCAAGTATAAGTTCCTCACGAAAATAATGAAAGTCAATTCAGTGATAAGAAAATCTCAGTGATAATGATAATTCAATTAAACCGAAATATCGGTCTTTGGCCCTGTGCAAAAATCAGAATTAAATTCTTACCTCATTGTAACTGTTAGTCAAATTTCTGCTCTTATTCTTGCGCACGGCTTGGAGGAACTGCATTGCAAATAATAATATTCTTTTTTTTTGTAACTTAACTGAAACTTTTCTTTAAGGGAAATGGAACGAAATCGTTAGTTCAATTAAATAAATTTTTTTTTGTAAAATTGCTTTTGAAATCAAAATTATTATTGGGGCACTTGTTGGAAATTAATTACAATAAATAAACTTTACATTATCTGATGATTACCTTAATTAACAATATACCTCATTCAGCATCTTGACCAGTGTTGCCGACAGACTACATCACACAACCGCACTGGGCTGCTACTACTGACCGACTGCTCTGCATGACGACTACTAGCGAACAGCACTACATGACGACTACTACAGTACTGCTCTGCATGACGACAACTAGCGAACTGCTTGCAACACTCGCGCGGTCAAACGCAGACTAACTACGATAATAGGCTCTCTGGTCAAAGATTTTAACGTGCCTCACCATCGCTGCTACGTTACATACGTGTTTCAGTGGATATACACAAATAAACACTAATTGGAGTGAAATATAGAAAAAAAATATAATTTCTGTTAAGCACTAACATATGTTCACAGCCGGCCGGAGTGGCCGAGCGGTTCTAGGCCTCGGGCATGGATGTGTGTGATGTCCTTAGGTTAGTTAGGTTTGAGTAGTTCTAAGTTCTAGGGGACTGATGACCACAGCAGTTAAGTCCCATAGTGCTCAGAGCCATTTGAACCATATGTTCAGAAATGCAATCCACGAGATAATGCAGGCGGAATTTGAGCAAGCAAAAGCTGTTCATGGAGCAATAGGTTCAATTAGAGATCCCGGCAGTGTTCTGGCGTAACCACAAGTGCCGGAACGAAGAGGAAGAACGCAAGACCAGAGAAGGCAGTGAGGCGACGTTAGCCAATAGCCCGCTGACAAGGACCGCGCCACAACACGAGCGACCTGTGCAAGAAGAGAATATGAGCGCCGCTCCTGCCAGCCTCTGCTGGCAGTTTTTATTAGCACAGCCTAGCAGAGAGTGCTACAATAGCAGCTATTAGCGAGCCACAAACTGTGTGTCAAACTTGCATGAACATTATGAAAGGTGGCTACACTGAGCCACTGCGCCAGAGATTGCGCCAAAGAGTATTATTCAGCCGCCTCCACAGTGCTTGGGGAGAGCTCGTAGTAGTCAGTGCCTGTCGAGGACTCGTGGTAGTCAGTTCTTGGGGAGAGCTCGTAGTAGAGTGTTTGTTGAGATGTGCTAGTAGGCAGTGCTTGCTGAGATGTGATATTGGAGAGTTCTGGTTGAGATGTGGTAGTAGCGAGTCGGTGTGGAGAGATTGTAATGTTTAGAGTGCTTTTCATCAATATAAATTAAGGTAACAAACTACTTTTCTTTTTTTTCTCATAATTTCAATGTCCTGAATTATGCGTCATTACAGGTTCAGTCAACAAAGCATCTGGCTTGTGTTCTTGTATTAGAGTGTAATTCTGCTCTCCTTACGCAATTATAGTATTTCTATACTTTAGTTACTTCAGTATAAGTGGTATTTAAAATTTCTTGTGTTGTTGAAGAAGAACCGTGCCAGATGTCTACGTTGAGTCACACTCCCACACACAGAACAATTACACTGGTGCTTTGGTTTCGTAGCTTTTATAGTTGCTGGGGACTTAATTAATTAATTGTGTTAACAGGAAATTTTCATTTCATTCTTTGTTGTTGTTCTATGCAGTCAGGGCCAACCGTTTACGAGACACAGCGTAATCGGACATACAGCTATTAAAAATATTTGCATTATATTTAATTAAGCCCCCATGCAATTACACAGGGTGAAAAGTATTTAAACCGACAAACTCTGGGAGGTTGTAGGGGACATCAAAACAAGTATTTTTCCCTAACGTCATTTTTTTCCTATGAGGAGAATTTAAACCGATAGAGGAACATTTCTCTGGCGACAAATTAATTAAACCAACAAAAAGTCGGGAGGGGACATATTTGGGGATCGAGCAGGCCATTGTACAGGACCACCTCTACCAATCCACGTTTCTGGGAACCGTCGGTCTAGGAATCGACGCACACGACGACTGAAATGTGCCGGCGCCCCGTCATGTTGGAACCACATGTGTTGTCTTGCAGGGAGCGAGACGTTTTCCAGCAATTTTGGCAATGCTCTGGCGAGAAAATTGTAATAGTGCCTGCCATTTAATGGCCTAGGTAGTAGATACGGCCCAGTTAAACAGTCCCCAACGACAACGACCCACACATTAACGAAGAACCGCACTTGATGAGCGCTAGTAACTGTGGCATGTGGGTTATCGTCACTCCAAACATGCGAATTGTACATGTTGAATACTCCATCACGCCCGTACGTTGCTTCATCGGTAAACAACGCAAATGATGGAAATGTAGGATGCATTTCACAGTGTCCCAGGTACCACTGCGACAACTGTGCTCTGGGTGGAAAATCAACTGGTTCCAGGTTGTGGACAAGCTGTAAGTGAAATAGACGTAACAATTGCTCTCGAAGGACTGTTCTTACATTCGTCTGATTCGTCCCCATGTTACGTGCAATTGCACGAGTGCTGATTGAAGGATCCCGCTCCACATGCTGCAAGACAGCTTCCTCAAATTACAGCGTCCTTACCGTGCGACGTCGTCCCTGTCCAGGTAATCTGCTAAATGACCCGGTCTCACGCAGACGTTGGTACACAGCAGCAAAGGTTGCATGATGCGGGATACGGCGATTCAGATATTTTTGTTGATAAACCCGCTCTGCAGCTCGTCCGTTGTGGTGCGCTACGTAGTACGCACCAACCATGTCAGTGTACTCACTCCAGGTGTATCGCTCCATTAGTAAACAGAGACAATGCACTACTACACTGGTGGACAGCAGTTGCCTACAACTGAAGACGTAATACGGCCTCTAACAACTGAAGAGCGTAATACGGCCTCCACCTGTTTAAATACTACTCATTGGAAAAAATGACATTTGGGAAAAATAATTGTTTTGGTGTCCCCTACAGCGTCCCAGAGTTTGTCGGATTTAATACTTTTCACCCTGTACACAGCAAATGATTCGGATTTATGTAGCATGTCGCCCATCGCATGCGACACCATTGCTATTCCAAGGTTAAGTATTGTCAATCTATTGAAATGAAACTACTAATGTTTATTACTTGAATTGTTGTGTAACATTCCGAGAACGTAGCATCCTTTAGGCATCCTACACTAGATGAGTGGGCAAGACCGCACAAGTAGTAGACACACATTTGTTGTTGCCGGCCGGGGTGGCCGAGCGGTTCTAGGCGCTACAGTTTGGAACCGTGCAACCGCTACGGTCGCAGGTTCGAATCCTGCCCCGGGCATGGATGTTTGTGATAGGTTAGTTAGGATTAAGTAGTTCTAAGTTCTACGGGACTGATGACCTTAGAAGTTTAGTCCCATAGTGCTCAGAGCCATTTGAGCCATTTGTTGTCGAGCAACCATTAACAGCACTAAGCATGGTTGCATGTTGCATGCAATGTTATCCTGTATTACAGAGCGTGTGAACATTCGAGGAAGTTACATAAACTGTGAAACGTTACTGCATTGCACTTGAAAACGACATGTCTCCAAAGAAATCGCCGGAAGTGTTCCGATGCAGAGCGGGAAGTTTATATGCATCTGCATCAGAGCTGCTGTCTTCACTTTTCTGATGTCGTAGAGGACATGAATATAAAAATTACTTATCAGTAATTCATTGACTGAAAATGGTTCAATTTATGTACAAAAGCCAGTGCTCACAACTAAGATTTTGCATCGTTTCATTTCAGCTGTTATGCTTACCATGGAAACAATGAACTGCTGAAATTAGTTTGTTATTCTGTGAAATTTGTTTTATTATTTCGGGTATTAAAATTAATGACACTGTTATGCGAAAGAGTGAAAAGGCAGGCTTCCTAATTACAGAACTGACACGAAATGTTAAATTTCCTGCCTCCAATATGTAGTTTTTCCCAGTCACGTTTTTGGCATTCAGATTTCTGATTTCGACACACATATGCAATAAGAATTAGAAAAGCCTGCAGTAGCTCTAAATTTCACACTAGTTTTGCAATGAATTCCTGCCAGCACTTTTATTACATTACACCGTTTCTTCAGCGCAATACAAGCTCAAAACAATGCATTACTGGACATTACTTTATACCAGAAAACTAGAAATAGCTGTATACACCCTGTATAATTTTCTATTGCAATCAAAATCATTTGGCATGTAGTAAAACAAAATAGAAAGAAAATAGTAGTGAAGTCACCAGTTTCTCACTGCGGCTTTGAAAGAACTAACATATCACTCGGAAGAATCATTAACGTCTGTGCAAAGGTAGAAAGAATACCATCGCCATGACGCTTCCGTGGAGAAGGAGTTTGACAGAACATTAATTACAGTTTTACCTCCAACAGTTCGTTCCAGAAGCTTACTCTTAGTGTGAAACAGTCGTTCAGCCAAATAATTTATGCCATATAAATTAAAAACCATAACACATTCCATGCAGAAAAAGTACTACGTGTGTTACCTTACTCATGCTATTTATTCAAAGAAAATTATGTATACAGTATTATGTACTTTATTATTCACGATACATAACTAATTCTTTTTTACTAGGAAGCTATCTAGAGTCATTTGTTTCTGCCGACTCTTCAATATTTGGCGAAAACGTGACACAGCGTTATCGCCAGAAATTTTCAGTGCGCATAGCCACTGTAGTATTGGGGTGGTAATTTTCAATGTACGATGCAACCGATTCCCATGCTTTCAGCATTGCTCTTATTCCACCAGAAGTTTGCTGCTTTGCTGTTACCACCTCCTCCTCCTCCTCCTTCTCCTCTGAAAAACTCCTCTCCACAACTTCTTGTTGTCAACACAATGGTGGTCATTTCTTGGCTGTGATCTTCCACAATCTCATCGATATCATTGTTATCCACTTCTGCTCTCATGTTCTTGGCCAAAGACAACATCTCGTTGACTACAGGCTCCCCAGGTACTGACTCAAATGCCTCAGAGTCGCATTCGCCAATGCACTCTGGCCAAAGCTACTTCCAAGCTGAAGTGAGAGTTCTCTTGGTAACCCTTTCCCACGCCTTTCCGATCATCTTGACGCAGGGAACGATGTTGAAGTGATATTTCCAAAACTCTCTGAGAGTGAGGTTGGTAGCTCCAGCCAACTGAAAACAATGCTCGAAGAGTGCTTTAGAGTAGAGCTTCTTGAAGTTAGAAATAATCTGCCGGTCCATAGGCTGGATAACAGAGTGGTGTTAGGAGGCAGAAATTGGATCTTGATCAAGAAAGTGTTCTTGTAGACCTGGAGAATGGGCAGGAGCGTTTTGCATAACAAGCAAGACATGGAGTGGCAGATTCATGTGAAGCAAATATTTTTCCACCTAAGGACCAAACACTTCATTGATCCAGTCAGAAAAAAGATCACGTGTCACCCGAGCCTTGTTGTTGGACTTCCACATCACATTTAACCTGCTCTTCTGGACTTTACGCATCTTGAAGGCTCATGGAGTTTCTGAATGGTAAACAAGCTGCAGTTTAACTCTCAAATCGGTGCTCTCATTGGCACAGAACAGCAGTGTGAGATGGCTTGTAACTGGATAATGCGTTCTCCTCTGCTGTTGTAAATGTACACTTCGGCATCTTTTTTGAGAATAGATCAGCCTCGTCACAATTAAAAGCCTTTTTCGGTAGATAACCCTCAGAATCTATGAACATCCAGAAGTTGCTGATGAAGTTACCTGCTGCCTTTGTGTCGGAGCAGGCTGCTTCGCCGTGCCTCAAATGCTGTGGATGGCGGTTCTTCTCTTAAACTTCTCCAACTACCCACGGATTCCCTTAATACTTCTTCGGCCGCTGATGATCCTGGCGTATTCTCAATGACGTCGGTGATAATCATTTTCGCCTTCGCACAAATTAGTGGCGCCCTGCAATTGCTTTTCATTTGTGCATAGAATGAGCAACCTTTCGACATCGTCCAGAATACGAAACCGTTGTTTAAATTTGTCACTCTCTTTGAAGCATCTATCTCCTTAATCTTGTTCTTGCTCTTGAGGATAGTGTAAACAGTTGATGTAGACCGATGCCATGTGCGTGCTAAATCAGCGACGCTCACTCCACGTTTGCAATTTTCAGTGATATTACGTTTCATTCCCAAGGTTATTTTCTTTCTCTTATGATCGTATTCTTGCGGCTTTATCTTCGAGGACATTGCTGCGTTGGTTTTTAAAATTTGCACACAAAGAAAACACTGTGTGATCACAAGTTCAGAAAACTTTGTGATCACAAGCTGCGCTAAGATGGTAGCAGAAAGAGCGCTAAGTCCAGATTGCAGCACGTACAAAAGACGTCACATAATTCAAGACACTCCGTGCCACAGAAAGTGTTTCAACTGACAAATTATTTAACTTGCTGAGAGTTTCAACGTCAATGGCAGTCTTATCCAAGTGAACTGCAATTGGTACTGCAAGAATCAACCGGAGCACTCCAATGGCTATCAGACGTAGTATATAAAGAACTTCCAACATAATGTTTCAGAATTTCCCGCCGTTATCTGCTGTAACTGAATAAGTTGTAAAGAAGTTGAATAACTCCGAAAAAACTGTCTGCCTCGCAACAATTCACAGTTACATGTATACCACATAAGGCTATGGTGACACACAGAGAAAATTTTGCCAGAGGATTCCACTCAAGAACATGTGCCTGAGCTCCAATAAAGACCCTCTCACGTTATTTCCGTTACCATAACCTTGACCGTGGCTTTTACTGGTAGGTGTTAAGTGTTTCATAAGTATTCGTCGAATTAGATTTGCAATAGCAACTCCTGTTTTCTGATTGCAATCTACGAAATCGAAATACCGTACGATTTATTTCATATTCGTCAGTTTTCTCATCGAAGCGAATTAACGCAGGACGAAACACGATTTCAATTAGGAGTTGCAAAAATAATAAGTGAAAAATATTTCACATTTTCGCTCTGTTCAAGATAGCACTCCTGACATGATGGACACAGCTACAAATAAGTTCATTGACACATGACGCACTTGTAAACGCTTCTTCTCTGTCTCTGGCCTTGCTAATGAGTCTTGCAAGAAATGGATCATAGTGACTCACAGCTCTGATATTCCGAGGAAATTTCCATTATTTCGATCTCCAGCTTTCCGCGATGAACCTCCAATGCTAAGCCTCTTTCACCCAGAAATCATGTCACATCAAGTGACATGAGAGGTATCATTTAAATTGCCTATTCCACAGACGAACAAAGGAACTACATTCCTTTTTACTCCAGAGCATCAGAATGATCAGTGTGTCTCTTTTATGTCATCTCATTTCTTCACATTGACGATTCTTCCATCATAACTAAGTACAAATTGATTTTATTTTGTCCTCTTGAATGCAAAATAGCTTCTGCATATGTCGTGTAAAAACACGCGCGGCATTAGTCGAGCGGTCTAAGGAGCTGCAGTCATGGACTGTGCGGCTGGTCCCGGCGGAGGTTCGAGCCCTCGCTCGGGCATGGGTATGTGTGTTCGTCCTTAGGATAATTTAGGTTAAGTGGTGTGTAAGCTTAGGGACTGATGACCTTAGCAGTTGAGTCCCATAAGATTTCACACACATTTGAAAATTGTTTTTCACCTTGTGATGAAATCTTCAGTGCCTTTCCTTTAATGTTGTTGGCAATGCTACCAAATTATGTTTCACAGTTCTTGCCGTGTGCGATTGTTGGATATGTTTTGGTAGCATTTCCGATAACTTTTAAAAAAGCCATTTTCGACCCATCACAAGATGGTTTTAGCGTACAACCTCTAAAGAAAGTTTTGTGCATTCAAGATGAGCTGGAAATCAAGAACTAGATTGGCTACGCTGCTGCTGGTGTTACTTCCTTTTATTATACGATACAAATTTTATTTTGCAATAGCAGTCAGATATTAGTCAACTGAGCAGCCTGGAGGATGCGAACCCTTGAGTGTTAGCTTCCATCTCTGCAGGAGCGCACTGATGCACACCATTTCGTTTGCGAGTTGATACAGCTGCTAAATATGAAGAGACTTATTTTAATTCTCTGTTTGCTCTTTATTTTAAGCCCTCAAATATATATATATATATATATATATATAGTCAGAACTCTACCAGAGCAGATTTTAGTGTTTGTTTATTCTCTTCATTTATATTTTGCGTATACAGGGTGAGTCACCCAACATTACACCTCCCAGACCACAAAGGACACTGAACAACCAATTCCAAAGACCGAAAGTGAGGAGAGAGGCTGGTGGAATTTGTTAATATAAACCACTGAGAAATGCACGGACTTTCAACCCAAACTTACGTTTTTCTCAAATTGACTGAAACTATAAACAAATGCTTTACCAATGCCGTTTGTTACATTGTACATGTTAAGTACATCCGTAGTAATTTGTAGCGTAAGGTGGACGCTTGAAACCCCAGACGTTCAGTTGCATGTTGTAATAAACAAGATCGGTAGGGGTATGTTTAAGAAGACAAAATGTGTACAAGTTTGGCTCTTTCAGTGTCTCCATGTAGCGCTTGCTGAATTAGTCCTAGTACTCAGAATAACTGTAGTACACTGTGTTACCGGACGTCTGTGACAGTGTTCTGTACACAGAAGTACGCACAGACTCACAGTAGGAACGTGAGAAGGTCGGAAGTACAACAGTGTGTACGGTGCTGTAAGAACTGTGAAAATGGTTTATTCTAACTCTGAAGAGGCAGAGATGATACTCAGCTATGGCGAGTGTAGACAAAATGCAGCTGCAGCCAGCAGGTTGCATGCAAAAAGGTACCCGGACAGAGATCATCCAATGCACCACACATTTGAAAACATTTACAAACAATTGTATGCAACAGGTGTGGTCGTAACACGCAAACTGGTCCGTAACAAACCCATCACGGAAGAGGCAGGTGCAGTCGGTGTGTTAACGTGAGTTCACCTGACATCGCTAGAGGCAGTGCAATGAGTCAAAGTAGTGTAATGCGCATACTTCATCTTCACAAATTTCACCCTTACCATGTGTCGCTGCATCAGTAATTGCATGGAAATGACTTTAATAATCGAGTCAATGGGCATTAACAGAGAATGCGTTGCAGTTCTACCTGTTTACCGATGAAGCAGCTTTCACAATCCACGGTGCAGTGAATTTACGAAACATGCATTACTGGCCCGTGGACAATCCTCGCTGGCTTCGACAGGTAGAGCGACAGCGACTGTGGAATATAAATGTCTGGTGCGGAGTAATTGGCGACCATCTCATTGAAGGCACCCAAACAGCTGTAAAATACATCGAGTTTCTACAAAATGATCTGCCAACGTTGCTAGAAAATGTCCCGCTGGAAACGCGTAGACGTATGTGGTCTCAACATGATGGTGCTCGTGCTTCTGCAATGAACACTGGCTGACTCTTGACAGAATGTTCGACGGGCGTTTCATAGGACGCGGCCGATGCATAAATTGGCCAGCTCGTCCTCCTGATATTAACACCTTTAGACTTCCTTCTGTGGAGTACGTTAAAGGAGAACGTGTACCGTGATGTACCTACAACCCCAGAGGATATGAAACATCGTATAGAGACAGCCTGTGGCAACATTACATCAGATGTACTGCGTCGTGTGACTTCATTACGTGAAAATGTGTACCGCAGATGAATGGGCACCACTTTGAAAACATATTGGCCTGAAATGTCAGGACACAATCTTTCACATTCCGTAATTGAAAAACAAAAAACATATTTGAAAGTTTAACTACATTCTCATGTTAATGTACATTTTCTTCTAACAAATCAGTGCCGTACGGTATTCTTCAGAGAAAAAGACTAATAAAATGTTAGCATGTGGACGTAACGAGATGTTCATGTCTCTTCTGTACCTACGTTACATCACTGTTCTTTTTGTATCCATAATTAATTCGGTTCTCTCCAATACACACGATTGAACTGCTGAGGAGTTACTCAAGCGTCAGGTTAACGTTATAAATTACTCTGGATGTAACTAACATTTTTCAATGTAAGAAACGGCATTGATTAATTATTTTTTTCAATTTTCAGTTGTGCTAAAGATAATAACAGTTTTTCATACAAATAAACATAAATATGTGTTGAAAATCATACTTCCGTGCATGTCTCAGAGGTTGTTATTGACCAATTGCACTAGCCCCTCTCTTCACTTTCGGTCTGCGGAGTTCGTTATTCAGCGTCTGTTGTTGTTTGGGAGGTGTTTCCAGCGGTAAAGTTAGGTGACTCACCATGTATAACAATCCCAGCAGCGCCACATTTGGTTAACTTTTAACAGTTAACGTTTAATAGTTACGAGGTGCTACTCAGGTCTGATAATATTTCTGAGCACACCATGGATGTCTCTCTTGTTGGGCGGGTATGCTAATCACTGGAAGCTCCATAGTTAGGCGGATAATGGAGTGCCTCAGGGAAACAGTGGGCAGGGCGTGAAAGAATGCCAGTGTGATCTCGGAATGTTTGCCAGCGGATCTCGTCCAACACGTGGAGGAGCCTCTGCCGGCGGCTATCGAGCGCACTGGGAGCAACCGGCTGCAAAATAATGGCACATATCGGCACGAATAGCGCCAGCCGGTCCCTTTCGGCGGATGGCTGATTTGGTGAAGGTAAATAGCATCGGACGTGCGGTCCAGGCTAGACTATCTGTGGATCGTACTCGGGATATATTGCGGTCCTCTGGTGTGGAGCAGAGTGGAAAGTCTAAACCAGAAGCTCAGACAATTCTCCGACGGTATCGCATGCGAATTTCTCGACCTCCACTGCCGGCTGTAGAATTCTTTTTTAGTTTACAGGACAGCCATTCGCCCGCCCCCCCCCCCTCCCCCCCCCCCCCCGCCCTCCGCCTTGGAATCATAGACGATTTTCCTGCCAAAATCAAAAGATACATCAGCCACAGTATTATCAGAGAATGCTCGTCCTTATATATATATCGGATATAGAAAGAGTTAATGTGATACTATGCTGCAGGAGTATCCAAGGAAAGCGTGTGTGGATAAAACTCGTTCTTCAACATCGCAAATTTGGCTCACTGACGAGCCATCTTCAGATCAGTCTAAAATGTTGCTAGGTGTGTGACAATCATTACACATCGTCGTATTCTTAGATATAAGTCGTTCTAAAATGTAAAATCGTTGTTGGTTACGTAAACTCGCAGTGTTAATATGTTACATAACTAACAACAATTTTCCATTTTAGGGCGATTGTCACACAATGGACAACATTTTAAATGAGGTGTAAGCAAGTAGTGGGCTGCATACGATCCAGAGCAAGTATTATTGCACCCGAAGAAATGAGTTACTGATAGGTGTAATACGTGCGACCTAAAAATACTCGTCTTCTTACAGTGTTGCCCAGGTAAGTAAAAGGTTGGATGCCCCCGTTTTAGATTGATGTGAAGATGGTATTCAATAAAGAAAATTTGCGATCTTCACGTGGGATTTTTATCAACACATGTTTTAGATCAACAGATCTTGTATCTCCCCACAGACAATGTCAAAGAATAATCCAAGGACACGAACAAGATCGCTTATTGAAGTTTATAATGCCCAGATAGTGTTAGGACCAAAAGTTAGTTGAAACCGGAAGTGAATAGCAACAAAAATGCTGAGTTAAGATAGAAATCTTTATCGTAAGGATTACTTTGTCGCCAGTGGTGGCAGCATATTTACTGCTTTAAAGAATTCGATAAAATCTAGCGAAATTATCACGGATTCCGAATGTGAATTGATCTGGTTGAATTTAAGCATCAAAGGTGCGTCAAAATGGTTTCTGGATGCTTTTATAGCTCGCCTGGGACAAGAACTGTAGTGGTATAGCGCTTCAGATAGAACTCGCACAATATCTTGAACAACATTCCTGATCGTGCCGTTGTAATAAGAGGTGACTTCAGCTTGGCGGGTACTAATTGCGAGAACCAAGCGCTCAAAACTGTTGACAGAGACAGAGAATTGTCTAACAATATTTTGAAAGTCTTGCCTGAGAATTACTTCGAGCGAATAATTAAAGATCTAACTCGTGATTGTCACGTGTTAGACCTCCTATCAACAAACAGTTCTAACCTTACCGAATTAGTTAACGTAGAGCTAGGTATCAGTGATCATAAGACCATGACAGCAACGATGGCTATGGGTATTACAAAGAATATTGACAAGGGCAGGAAAATATTTTTGCTTTGCAGGAGTGACAGCATACACACTGTAAAATATCTGAGTAGTCAGCATCAATTATCCTGTGCTGAGGGAGAAGATGTAGTACACAAGTAGAAAAAATTCAAAAGATCGCTCAGTTTACCTTGCACAAGTATATTTAGAGCAAGGTCTTAAGGGATGTGAAAGAACCACCGTGGTTTAATAGCCGTGTTAGAAAACTGCTGCTAGCCGATGTGACCGAGTGGTTCTAGGCGCTTCAGTCCGGAACTGCGCTGCTGCTACGGTCGCAGGTTCGGATCCTGCCTCGGGCATGGATGTGATGTCCTTAGGTTAGTTAGGTTTAAGCAGTTCTAAGTCTAGGAGACTGATAACCTAAGATGTTAAGTCCCATAGTGCTTAGAGCCATTTTTAGAAAACTGCTACATAAACAAATATTTCATCTCAGATTCAAGAGAAGTCAAAACATACCTGACATATAAAAGCTGAACGAAGAGAAAATGAGTGCAAGGAGAGCAATGAGAGACGCATTCAATGACTTTGAGAGTAAAATTTTGTCAACTGATCTGACTAAAATCCCTAAGAGGTTATGGTCTTATGCAAAATCAGTAAGTGGTTCGAAATCACCTGTGCAGTCACTCAGTACCCTTACTAGCACAGAAACGCAAGATAACAGAGACAAGTCCGAAATAGTGAATTTCGGTTTTTCGAAATCATTCCACCGCAGAACACCGTATCATGGTCCCTCATTTCAATCATCGTACGAATGTCGAAATGACAGATACTGAGATAACCCACTGCGGAATAGAAAAGCCACTACAATCGCATATTAATGGAAAGGCGTCAGGACCAGATGAGGTACATGAAGATTCTACAAAGATTATTGGAAAAAATGCTCCCTTCTAGCAGCAATTTATCGTAGTTCGCTGTAGCAACGAGAGCATTTTTTTTTCTTTTATTTTAGTCAATCATCTGACTGGTTTGATGCGGCCCGCCATGAATTTCTCTCCTGCGCTAACTTCTTCATTTCAGAGTAGCAGTTGCATACTAAATCCTGATTTCTTTTGGATGTATTTAAATCTCTGACCGCCGCTACATTTTTAACGTCCTTCTAGTATCATAGTGGTTATTCCAGGATGTGTTAATACATGTCCTGTCATCCTCTCCCTTCTTGTCATACTTACCGGAACAGTCCATCAGGTTTTCAAAATTGTTCTGTAGCACCACGTCTCAAACGCTTCGGTTATCTTTGTTTTAGTTATCCCACTGCCCATAGTCCACTACCACATTGTGCTGTGCTTCAACTGTACTCGTGCATTCTCAGAAATTTGTTACTCAGATGAAGGCCTATGTTTGATACTAGTAGGCTTCTGTTGGTAAAGAATGTCCTCTTTCCCAGTGCTAGTCTGCCTTTTGTCCTCCGTGCTTCGTCCGTCGTGGATAATTTTGCTTACAGGGTAGCAGAATCCCTTAACTCGTCTGCTTTGTGATGTCCAGTTTTAATGTTAGGTTTTTCGCTACTGTCATTTCCACTGCATATAAGTGTCTTTGTATTTTCCCGGTTTACGATCCACATTCTATACTCAGTACACTGTTCGTTACATCCAATAGATCCTGTGATTCTTCTTCACATACACGGAGAATAGTAATCTCATCATTGGTATCTTTTCACCCCGAATTTTACTCCCACTTTTGAACCTTTCCTTTTTTCCTTCATTGCTTCTTCGATGTATAGATTGAACAATAGGGGCGAAAGACTGCATCTTGCCTGACACCCTTTTTAATCCGAGTACTTCATTCTTGGTTTTGCAGTCTTATTGTTCCCTCTTGGTTTTTGTACATATTGTGTATTACCCGTCTTAACCTACAGCTTAATCCTATTCTTCTAATAATATCGAATATCTTGCGTCGTTTTACATTGTCGAATGCTTTTTCTAGGCGGACGAATCCTAAAAGCGTGTCTTGACTGATCTTCAGCGTTATCTTCCGTTATCAAGCGTAACCTTTCCTAAAGCCAAACTGCTCGTCATCTAACAGATACTATATTTTCTTTTCATTCTTTTGTGTATCATCTTTCTCAACAGCTTGGATGCACGAATTGTTAAGTGACGGTACGATAGTTTTCGCACGTATTCTCCCCCTGCTATCTTCGGAACTGTGTGGATCGTATTGTTCCGAAACTCTGACGGTACGACGCAGGTCCCATAGATTCTACACAGCCAACTGAGTATTAGTTCGGTTGCACCCCCACTGAGTTTAGAAACTCCGATGGAACTCTATGTATCCATTCTCCCTTATTTGATTTCAAGTCTTCAAGAGTTCTTTTAAATTCTGCTGGATCTCCTATGTCAACCATATCGACTCCAATTTCTTCTTCTGTCACGTCGTCAGACAATTCCTTCCCCTCATGAGGCCTTCAATGTACGCTTTCCACCTACCCGCTGTCTCTTCTGCGTTTAACAGTGGAATAATTTCCAATATGCTGAAGCACTCCTCCTGACGATCATTTATTTTTCGATTTCTTCACACCTTTCCTCCAGCCATTTCACCTCGGCTGCCCTGTTATTGCTATTTATTTCATTCCAAAGGTATTTGTATTATTCTTTTTCTGTCTTTCCTTGAACTTTTTTATCCTTCCTTGTTTCGTCGACTGGTTAAGTATTTCATGTGTTACCCGAAGTTTCTTCGCAGTTATCTTCCTTGTGCGTATATTAATTGTTTGTCCAACATTTGCGACTGCGCTCTTTAGAGATGTCCGCTCCTCTTGAACTGAATTAACTACTGTGGTGTTCCAGTACCCACATCCTTAGCGAATTTCAAATGCGCCTCGTAATTCCACAATCCATCAGTATCCCACTTCGTTCCACACTGATTCTTTCGAACCAACGTCTTAAATTTAACTCAACCCTTCATCATTACTAAGTTACGACGAGTCTGTATCTGCTCCTGGATGCGCCTTACAATGCAGTATCTGATTTCGGAATCTTTGTCTGACCAAGATGTTATCCATGTGGAATCTTCCCGTACCTCCTGGCCTTTTCCAAGCGTACCTCCTCGTCTTGTTATTATGGAACGGAATAATCGCTATTACCATCTTATATTTATTGCAGTACTCAATTCGTCTTTCTCCTCTCTCATTCCTACTGACAAGTCCAAATTCTTCCGTAAGCCTTTCTTCCATTCCTTCCCCTACATCTGCGTTCCAACCCCCATGATTATTAGATTTTGCTCTCCCTTTACATACTGAATTACTTTATCAGTATCCTTATAAAATTCGTCCATCCTTCCATCTGCTGCTTGCGGCGTTGACATGTATACCTGAACGACACGCAAGTCGCCGAAGTGGCGTCAACTAAAAATACTTGCAGTACGGCGGCCGAACCCCGAAGGGGATATCCCGGCCAGTAAATGCCATACGATCACTTCATTTCATTTCTCGTTGGCAGCGTTGCTCTGGCGTCGGTTCTGATGAGAACAACCGTATCACTGAATTGTTGCTCTCTGCCCTACTTTCCTATTCGTAACAAATCCTCCTCCGGTTATTTCCTGCTGCTGATATTTCACTGTATTTGTCTGGCCTGTAATTCGTGTCTCATTTGCGTTTCACTTTCTTCACTCCAACCACATCTAGAGTGAGCCTCTGCATTTCTCTTTTCAGACTTTCTGGCTTTCCTGCTACGGTCAGACTTATGATATTCCATTTTACATGTTACATCGTCGTTGGTTATTCCATCTTTTCCTCATCCTCAACCCCCCCCCCCTCCCTCCCACCCCCCTCCTCTTTGCAGTTCCCTCACGGAGATCCGAAGGGAAGACGAATCCGGAATCTTTTGCCAATGGAAAGTACATAATGACACTTTTTTCAATTTACAGGTCACATGTCATGTGAAGAAACCTTATGTGTCTTTAATGCTGTGGTTTCCATTGTCTCCTGCATCCTTATGTCATTGATCATTGCTGATTCTTCCGCCTTATAATCACAAGAGTAAGATGGTGCCCTGAAACTCTGACTGCTCCTCCGCCCTATTTGACAAGGCTGTTGACAAAACGATGGTGAATTCTTACGCCGGAAGTATTCGGTCGCCATTCCTGAGGAGTTTTATTCAAAATTCAAGGGAACCTACCAATTGCGAAAAAGCTGAAGTCATCCCCATTTTCAACAAAGATCGTAGTACAGACCACTTAATTGAAGCCTTATATCCTTGACGTCAGTCTGTTGTAGGATTATCTGTGGTGTCACCGCCAGACACCACACTTGCTAGGTGGTAGTTTTAAATCGGCCGCGGTCCATTAGTACATGTCGGACCCGCGTGTCGCCACTGTGTGATCGCAGACCGAGCGCCGCCACAAGGCAGGTCTCGAGAGACGGACTAGCACTCGCCCCAGTTGTACGGACGACTTTGGTAGCGACTACACTGACGAAGCCTCGCTCCTTTGCCGAGCAGATAGTTAGAATAGTCTTCAGCTAAGTCCATGGCTACGACCTAGCAAGGCGCCATTAGCCTTACATAGCTTGTATCTAAAGAGTCTCAAAATGGTTCAAATGGCTCTGAGCACTATGGGACTCAACTGCTGTGGTCATAAGTCCCCTAGAACTTAGAACTACTTAAACCTAATTAACCTAAGGACAGCACACAACACCCAGCCATCACGAGGCAGAGAAAATCCCTGACCCCGCCGGGAATCGAACCCGGGAACCCGGGCGTGGGAAGCGAGAACGCTACCGCACGACCACGAGATGCGGGCTAAAGAGTCTCACTTATATCGTCAATAGCGATGTACCAAGGATGGATTAAAGTTAAGTATTCCAGAAGCTATGTACTTTTCTTTATAGCATTCATTACGTATCCTGTTACAGGCCTATCTCTTGCCTGCGTGAGCTAAACGCGTGCCTTTCGGCTGCTTCCGAGTGGCGTGGCTGTTAACCTACGCCACAACACTATCGATCATGTTTTATACTCAACAACTACGGCGTTCATCGAGAACTAAAATCTCTTCTATAAACATCAGCTTGCATTCCGTAAACTCTCTCGGTTCCTCCAAAAGATACAAAGCGTTGTAGACATCGGCGCTCTGGTTGATGCCGTGTTCCTTGATTTCAAGAAGGCGTTTGATATCGTCCAGCACTGCTGTTTAGGGGAAAAAATTAAGAGCTTACCGATTATCGGACTACATTTGCCACTGGATTCAGGACTTCCTTCGAGATAAAAAAACACGTCGGTATTAACGGTACAAAATTGACAGATGTGAAGACAGTTTCAGAAGTACCGAAATGACGCGTAATAGGACCGTAACTGTTTACAATGTACATAAATGACTTATTGAAAACCGTCGGAAGCTCTTTAAGACGGTTCACTGAAGATGCATTTGTCTATAAAAAAAGTAGGAACGCCAGAAGACAGTGTCGATTTGCAGAATGATCTACAGAAGACTAATGAATGGTGCAGGCTCTTGCAATTGATCCGGCACGTAAATAAATACATGTTGCGCATGCACAAGAAAAAAATCCACCACTGTACAACCACACTATTGATGACAAATTCTTGGAAACAGTATCTACCGCAAAATATCTAGGAGTTAAGTATCCAGAACGGCCTTAAGTCGAATAACAAATAAAACAAACAGTAGGAAAAGCAGATGTCAGGCTGAGGTTCGTAGGAAGAGTCTTAAAAAAATGTAACTCATACGTGATTGAAGTCGCTTATTAGACCCTTGTTCGACCCATTTTGGCGTCCGATCACTATAAGATATTTTCTTTTATCTTTTTAGAGGTAGGTAAATTTTATAGAATGGAGCACGTCTGCTTTACCTTTCGCTCTCCGAAGTATTATCGTTATTCTTTGAACAGTAAATTTAGACTAGGAGTGATGGTATGCTCACGATCTTTTAACGTTGTGAGTATATTTTAGACATTCCTGTATTAATTTTAATATCCACAAAATGTGGTGACACTGTACTTTGCTTTTTACTGTGTAGGTTGCACCTGATGATGCGGCTTTAAGTCACGAAACCGATTATGTTTTAGGCAACAACAATTTTACCAGCTGTAAGCGGAGTTCTTCCTAACACCATTCGTGAGTATTGTTCATCAGTCTGATATGTGAGATAGAGGAAATCCAACGAAGGATGGTGCATTTCATCATGGGACTGTTTGGTTGTGACGAGAGCGTTATAGATATGTTCAACAAAGTCTAGTAGGAGACGCTGCAAGAGACACGCTGTGCGTCACGGAGAGGTTTATTACAGAAATTTGTAGAGTACTTTCCATGAAGAGTCAGGCATCATATTACTTCCTCCCGCATACAATGACCACGACTATAAAATTCAAGAAACAACTGCAAATACAGTGACTTGCCGACAAATATTCTTCCCACCCGCCATTCGCGAGTGCGACAACGTAGTATTACCAGAAGTACCCTTTACCACGCACCGTCAAAAGGCTTCCGGAGTATTTATGTAGATGTAGATTTAGACTTGGGCCCCCGATGATACTTGGGGCCCAGGGATTCAGCCCTCTTCTCCACCCCCGCCTCCCCCCCCCCCTTACTCCTTACTCGTTTGGGGCAGCAGAGGAAGAACAATAGGAGATTTAGTTACAGTGAGCAACGAGACAGTTTCCCCCAAAACTACTCCTCATCCTAATTAATAGCGCAATATCCAAATTATTTCAAATTACTGGCGACACATGAAAATGCGGATGTAGCTCACTCACACACCAATGATTGCGAATCTAATACGTTCAGAGAAGTTATTTCTTCGGTGAAGGAGATTGTTAAGTTTTTTCCGTAAGCTGAATCCCCTGGCTAACTGTGGGGAAGCAAAAGATGCCGGAGTACATCAGCAAGAAAGCCATAAAACTGTTCGTAGCGAAAAGGCCGAGGCCTGAGCTAGGTGCAATGGACGGGCGGTTGATGTCGCATATTGTGTCCCAAGTTCCGATAGAACCTCTCAGAGGGCTGAATAAGACATTCGGCAGGTTGTGAACATCCATTAGGTGGAGCAGCACAATCGGATATTTTCAAAACAAATATAGTTCTACAAGTGGATGAGAAACACGAAGTGCTCAGGGTTAGAAGGATCTGTGCACTCAAAGGAGGTCAGCAGTGGTACATTTTTAAACTTTGCAAAGCAGTTTTAGAGCGATGGCAAGTAAAAGCTGCATTTACGTGAGTCGCTTCGAAGATATCGCGAAGTCTTTTTTTTTAAAGTTAGGGTTTTTCTTTAATCTGTTGACTAATTCACCAATAGTCGGCTGTTAATGCGAACGTAGGTAACTGTATTACTGCCTTACTCATTCCACCTACCTGTGCCAAGAGACTATCGTGTACTTTTTGTAGTTTATTTGATCCTAAGTGGAGTAAAAGCTGCATTTACGTGAGTCGCTTCGAAGATATCGCGAAGTCTTTTGTTTTAAGTTAGGGTTTTTCTTTAATCTGTTGACTAATTCAGCAATAGTCGGCTGTTAATGCGAACGTAGGTAACTGTATTACTGCCATAGTCATTCCACCTACCTGTGCCAAGAGACTGTCGTGTACTTTTTGTAGTTTATTTGATCCTTGTGGATTTTATAATTATTTGTTTTGCCTTCTCAGTGAGTTGCATATCGTAGTTCGATAAACCTCATGTACCATTATATCTATGTGAGCTGTTGTATTCATATTTCACGTATAATTGCGCCCCAATGTTTATATTAAGGTGTTCAGTACTTTATGTTGCACGACTTATTATTCATAAATATTCAATGATAATGTGCGGAACGGTATGTTCAGGGGTACGCTAAATTCTCAGAGGAATGGGAATACAGCCCCCTCTTTGCTCCCCGAGTAATACAGAGCCAACATGAATGAATATTATACGCGCATGCTCATAAGCTGGTAATAATGCAAGTAGAAAATAAGGAACGGATAAAACTGGTTAAGGTGGATAAAAATCAGTTGAACGCATTAAAAGGATAACAGAATTATGGGAGAAAGGGGACTACAGCAGTTGAAAAGGAGATGCAAAGAGGCTCTTAAGTTCTATGGTATGATGTAGAGTAAATCTTTTCTAAATAAGATTACTCAAACTGTTATGAGGCGAGGCTGGCCAATGGGTATAGTACTTAATGTAGGTGATGATGGTGACGATGATGATGACGATGATGATGGTGATGATCTTTTAGAAGTATCTATAAATAAGAGTATACAATCCGAAAATTAGAAGTCATGAAAAGTAAACTGGTGTTCTGAAGATGAATAAAATGAGAATAGTGGAATGCGGGAGCATCATTCAGTACTGAATTAAGTAAAAAAAGACCTTGTGAGTGTACTGTAAGACAGGAGTACGAAATCCGAGATTGCGATACAAGAACAGAAGGAAGCTGAATCGGAATGACTTTACAGCCTGTATTGTCAAGTCATATTCTCTTATATACATATGTGTATGTACATAAACTGAAGTTGCCTCCTAACATCCGTACGTCGCCTCCAAGAGTTCGCCTGTCTATGCAAGCTAATTTCAGGAACTACTGTAGTGATTTTGATCCCCTTCAATAATATACAGCGTGAATCACTTAGAACTGGCACAGAAAATATTTAGGAAATGGCAAATGCTATTGATGTGCGGTTTTCACAGAATGGATTGGTAATCAAAGGATGACGTAGCAAATTATTGCGAGTTGTTATCTTGCACTGAATGCGTAGCTTACCGTGGAGCTGTTTAGGACGTTTAAAATGCCGGATCGGACTAAATATTTTCTAGCTGCTTTTGGGTGTGAACTTGTTACAGGGACAGTCAGTAGCATTGCATAATTAGTGTCGGGATATTAAATAAGAACTTGATTGCCACCTTGTGTGTTTTCAAGACAGTAAACGAGCTTGCAGGAAATTTTAGATATTTTTCAAACAAGTCATGCAAAAATCACCACCGCCCGAATGTTTAACTAACTTTCAGATGCTGCCCATGTGCTGGACTTAGCTGACTTTTAGTCAACGTTGTTTTTGTCGGCTAAACCAGTATCTACCATCGCAGAGCGAAGGGGCAGACTACCTGAAACCTACCCAAGTGGGTGTGTAGATTGTTTAAAGGGTAATGAGAGAGCGACCCACCCCGCCGCAAAGGGCTCTTGTTGTCAGTCAATAAGCAGATTGTAAAAATAGAAAGTTTTTTTTTTAGTGGAAACATACACTTTTTTAAATGGAAGAATGCCTCCTGACATTAAAAAACTAAAATTAGGTAAATTAGGATGTCAGTGGTGTTTGTTTGCAAAATTCTAGTGTGATTCGTTTATGACGTATCGTATTTTGAAAAGTTCCTCACCAACACTTGTACAATACCTGTGGTAACATATGCTGGAGAACAAAACAAGTGTATTCACTAGTAATGTGGATTCTGACTAGTATCGAGACAACTGCCCGTCTCAGGTAGTGTTGAAAATGACTACCGGCAGCGGCAATACATGCTTCCAGTCAGGAATGGAAAGACTGCTGCCCACATGCTAGGATTTCAGAGGAGATGTCCGAGCAGGCTGTAAGTAACAAGCCGTCGCATGTCATCGGATGTAGATGATATGTCCTTGTAGACAGTTTCTTTCAGTTTCCGCCACAGAAAAAAGTTTATAGTTGTCAGATTTGGAGAACGGGCCAGCCTGGTATAGGTCTTCTGCGTTCGGTTCAACGATTTCGAAACGATTCGTAAAAACATGCTGTAGTACTTCATGCACCGAAGGGCTGGACAGCCATCCTGTCGGTGCCATAGATTCCGCGAAGTCTGCAGAGGAACGTCATCTGCCATCCGTGGAATATAGTCTGTTAGGGGGCTACGACACTTCTGAGCGTTCAGAGTTCCGTCTACGAAAAATGGGCCTATGAACTGATGGTTCACTTTCCCACATCACACGTTTACACTCCATGAACGCTGATGTTCCACTTGGTGAATCCAATGGAGATCGTCCACAGACTAATTGTGCATGGTTCGGCGCTTTACATAGCCATTAGTAGCAAATGTTGCTACGTCACTAAAAAATAAGCATGATACATCTGGAGTATCCTGTCTTAATACCCATGTATAGAAGTTAGCACAGTTTTCATAATCGCTTCCATGCATCTGTTGATGCAGAGAGAACTGATAGCTGTGGAAAAGATGTCGATGAAGAATGCTTAATACACTTTCTGATGCGATTGTGCAGGGGATAACTCGCGGATCAACAGCAACAGCAACAACAACATAGATGTTATACTACCACATTCACGTAACTGGTTGAAGAGGTTGACAAATAATTGACGAGATAGCTGACGTCTGTTGGGGTATCTTGCCGCATATACAGTACACGAGCGAACTGCATTCTTCCTACATTCTCCATACACGGGGAGCACGTCGGCTTTTTCTCCATTGGTAGATCCTATCCTTCACTCACGACCTTCTGCTTGAAATGTCACACATTAAGTGACCAACAAGTCGCAGTGTACTCAAAGAACACAAAGGCACACTGTAAGCAAACGTAACCACGCAAAATCGCGGGTTGAATGGCACAAACAAGTGTCAGTGTGGAAACTTTTCAAAATGCAATAACTCGTAAATGGCTCGCGCTAGAATCCTGCGCTGACATTCTGATTTAGACTACTTTTAGCGCGTTAGTGTCAATAGGTATTGTGTATGATTGTACAAAATGCACACTTTCTAAGTATTACTCCAATCTGTTTATTGGCTAACAATACGAACCCCTGATTGCCAATCCATTCTGTGAAAGCCGCACATCAGTAGCACTTCCTAATACCGCAATTTTTTCGGTGCAAGTTTTTGGACACGCCGTTAAGCCAAAACATTATGACCACTGCCTACTGCAACGTTGGGCACCGCCTGGTAGCGTTGCCGGCACGTGGTGTGGTAAGGAAAGTGTGTAAACGAACGGACACGGAAGGGGGAACACCCTAGCGTAGATATGGGCTGCAGTCGGGGAAATCCAATGACGTAAGAGACTTTGAAAAAGGGCAGATTGTTATTAGTAGAGCCTGTGAATGAGTATCTCGAAAACGGCGAAGCTAGTCGAATGTTCACTTGGTACAGTATAACTGTCCGTGTCTCGGAGCCAGATTCATGGTTCAGTGATTTGAGGAGCATTATGGTGAACTCTCGCTGATGATTCGGCGACCACATTCGTCTGATGTAAATCCTATGGAACCCATCTGGGTAGCTATCGGGCGCCATCATCTCGTACACAAATCAGCAGCTCGTTATTTACTCCAATTACATAACATGTGCCCAGACGTCTAATGCCACATACCTTGTGGACATATGTGGCATTACGTGTCCGCGCTAAAACTTTCGGATCCGTGATACGCAGAATCAGTGATGTATTTCGTTCTCAAGGCGGACAAACAAACTATCAAGCGTAATGTTTTCGACCATCAGTGTACACTGTTGTGTGAAGAAGGTTTCTGTACATGATTTATAAAAATTTAGTACAAATTATCTGAATTACGATGAATTGAAATTATGTTCCGAAACCATCTGCTCCGGTAGCTGCGTGTTCAGCGCGGCAGATAAATATCCGAGAAGGTCGACATTCGATTCCTGGCCGGGTGGGAAATTTTCTCCTCTGTGGGACTGCGTGCTTTATTGTCCTTACATTTGTATCGTCGTAACTGACAAGCAAATCGTCTCCAATACACTGTCGTATTGTCTCTCCATTACTGATATGGCTGAATGGGCACGAACCGAATGCCAGTAAACCGGGATAAAAAAATTAAAAGTTGTGGAAACGGCACCACTGCCACCAACCGAACAGTGGTCATAGCTCGAGAGAACAGCAGTAACTTGAGTTAGCAGAAAGCGTAAATTTTCAGTTTAATGGTCTATAGGGTTCAGAACGCTGGCTCCTCTTTGTAATAAAAAAAGAAGAAAAACTGAGTGAAATATTCAACGATGAACATGAAGGAGCGTCATGTGACGCCCACCCAGAGCAAATGCCGATAACAATGGTGAAACAAAAACAAAAAAGTGGTTTAGAGTTTAGCTAGGAACCGAAAGGCTGCAGGCTCGAATGTGTGATGTGGAGATTCGCCGGAAACGAAATTTGTTTCGGATTACACGTTACTCTAGGTCTTCCCTTTCTCCGGTTTGGTCACTAGTTGGGGACATGTAAGCCGCCTAAAATGACATGCAAGAGACTGCAATAATTTCAGAACAACTGCCTAAGGAACAAAAATGCGAGTCCAAAACCAACGCTTTTCAGTTAATAATGCATAGGGTAAAACGAAGAATGGGATGCAGCTTTACTTCGTTTCCGTAAAGAAAGTTATGCAGCAGAGCAGCAAATGATTCAGCTTTAGGCTTCCTACTTTTTCCGCGTGGTGGAGCGACAGATATTGAAACCTCCCCATACAAAAATTATACATGACTGTGCTTAAACTGACACACAATATTTTTTGAGCGCAACGCAATCTGACTTTTAGTAATCCCTACAAGAGAATGGCCCTGACTAAATTAACCCATACGTTTCACAAATCACTTACCTCACAAAAACCTTCGTTACTCAAACTACTGCAATACAGCGAGCGCCACTACTGCCAGCTAAATAAAAGATTCAAACTACTTAAGGCACTAACTACTGATAGGCATAGTTAGCAAATGAAAGCTTTTGATAGAGAACAGACACTGTATTTACCTTCATAGTGTTCAAAAACCATAATATCTATATCAGTCCATGATATCCAATATTACAAATTTACTGTCTCTGTCCAGATCATCCGTTCTCAAAACTCCGTCATCTCACTCCCCACATCCACCCCTGCTGGCGGCTCGTCTCCAACTGCGCAACGCTACGCGCTGTTAACATCCAGCTGCCCAACACTACAATGGCAGACAACAATGCAAACTAGCCACAGACTGCACACAGCACAGCCAGTGATTTTCATACAGAGCGCTACGTGGCGTTACCAATAAGAAAACCTAAATAGCCTACTTACATAGCCCCCATGCTCCCCACAAAAAATTTTACAAATTGTTTTGGGCACTGGCCAATACATATTTGTTAAAAAAATTTTCACAATTACAATAACAAAGAAATAAAATGCACACACTTATTGATACAATGTTGGTCAAAAGCTAAAGTTTTCTCACAGTCCATAAAGACAGTCCTGGTCGTTCATCACAGTAAAATAGCAGTGTTTTCCTCAAAGTCTCAGCAGTAAAAGAAAATGCACACGGAAGTAGTGGATTTCCATGCAGTCTTGAAGAAGTATGGTTGTCCTTCCAACGGAAAGACAGTGCTGACTCCCGACATGCAGACAGGTAATGGGCCACAACAGAGCAAACCCACAGCAGAGTCAGTCGAAGTTGAAGAATATTGGTAGGTAGGTCATCACAGAACAGACCACTGTAGTCCTGTTAGAGATTACGGTATTGGCGGGCCACCAGAGGTGCAGACCCACTGCAGTCCTTGTAGAAATAATGGTATTGGTGAGTCATCAAAGGTGTAGATCCACTGTAGTCCTTGTAGAGACGGCCAGCAGCCATCTGTTGCGACTGTGCAGGTGCACAATCACTATCGAAGAGCCTTGCGGACAATATAGCAAGTCCATAAACCACCACTTGTGCACTCACAAAGTTTCGGGAATTGTCCTTAGAAGTCTTGCAGACAATATAGCAAGTCCATAAACCACCACTTGTGCACTCACAAAGTTTTTGGAATTGTCCTCAGAACCAGCAATGCTGTTAATCAGTCCCTTGCTGAATTATTAACACACGTGCAAACACTAACAGTCCTCTTTTTTTCGCATATTGTGCATATACTATGACCAATAGAAATGTGTGCAGTGAAATGAATGGTTACAAGTTACTTACTTTGATAAGCTGGTGTCAATTACAATTTTATAACATGAGAATACAATTACAGAGATACAGAAAACATCATTAAAACATAATAATGCAGATAACATTTGTAATAATATAGGCTTTACAAAAGAATAGAAATAAACAGATACATCAGTGTTACAGGAATTATGACATAAGTGAATATATAAAATAATGAGAATAGTTTTTGAAACATTAATTTCACACATGAGCATTAAAACAGAACAGAATAAATAATGTCTAAACATCTTTACAAAGAAAATAACATAGTATTTGAAAAATTCTACAACATAAATCTTATTAGCTAAACGCATGAAGACAGGAAAAACGCAAATACACAAGAGTACACAAACACATAGCAGAATAACACAGGAGGAAAGGACAGGGTTTGTTTTCAGTGTAACATTCGATGCTGCAATCCAACCCAAAACTTCATTCCATATATCTTTCCTCTTATTTGAACATTTGTTTCCACCAAAAAAATTCTACCCAAGCATGCTTTCTGTATTTATATGTTCCCATATTTCTTACCTCATTATTTATTTTCCATTATCTTACCTCATCATTTATTTCCAAGAAAATCCTACATAAACCTGTTGTCCCTAAACCCTACTTTTTTTGTTCATATCCTCTTTCTAAATACGTTTTTGGCCAAACCATTCTCTTATAGCTTCTCAATGCATTTCTTCCAATTCATCACAACTCGTTCTGTCATATAGCCTACCCCATCTTAAGCTAACTCAGATCTACTGAGCTCAGATGCTAAACTAAGGGACAAGGCAATGCAGCAGCACAAAACAATTAATACAAACAGCAATGAAAAAAATGGAAATTGTCAAAGCAAGCAGCAGCAAATCTAAATCCTGGCAGGGTCGCCATATGAAACGTCCCCTTAGAAAAATTATACATGACTGTGCTTAAACTGACACACAATATTTTTTTTTAGCGCAACACAATCTGACTTTTAGTAATCCCTACAAGAGAACGGCCCTGACTAAATTAACCTATATGTTTCACAAATCACTTACCTCACAAAAATCTTCGTTACTCGAACTACTGCAATACAGCGAGCGCCACTACTGCCAGCTAAATAAAAGATTCAAACTACTTAAGCCACTAACTACTGATAGACATAGTTAGCAAATGAAAGATTTTGATAGAGAACAGACACTGTATTTACCTTAATAGTGTTCAAAAACCATAATATCTATATCAGTCCATGATATCCAATATTACAAATTTACTGTCTCTGTCCAAATCATCCGTTCTCAAAACTCCGTCATCTCACTCCCCACATCCACCCCTGCTGGCGGCTCGCCTCCAACTGCGCAACGCTACGCGCTGTTAACATCCAGCTGCCCAACACTACAATGGGAGACAACAACGCAAACTAGCCACAGACTGCACACAGCACAGCCAGTGATTTTCATACAGAGCGCTACGTGGCGTTACCAGTAAGAAAACCTAAATAGCCTACTTACAATATTATTTGTTTGGACCCTTTCAAATTACGCAGAAGCCTGGCAAACGAATCTTCACTGGCGAGAAAGAGAGTTAGGTCTTTTAAAGATCATAAAGACATAGGCTCTATCTTCTCGATTGGAATTCAGAAATTTCTTACGGATGAATACACACGATTTTGAAATACTTCTACTAACGGTTCAGGGACGCATTCTCAAATTTGACCACAATTTCAGACTGCCGATTTCTGCTGCCCTCTGGTTACCGGGCAAATCACACTCTAATTTACTGCAAATTTCTCTAATAATGGGCAGTGAATGTCTCAGCTTTGAAATATCGAAATAGATACAACCAATAACGAGAAGATAACCTCGTGGAAAAGTAATTCAACAACGTTACTTCGTCTATATAAAATACGTTCTTTCAGCAGCGCAGTAGATTAAAGCTTCTTCATGATTGCCAAACCCTACCTTGGCCAGCAAAATTCCCAACTGAGAACATTTGGCGCTGTTTAGGATGGGGCTTCCAACTAGCTCGGTATTTTGACAATCTAACGCGCAAGTTGGACAAAATTTGGCAGGATATCCCTCAGAAGGTCGTCCCAAAACTCTGTTAGTCAATGACAAGCCGAGAAACTGTTTTAATACGAGTAAGAGGCAGAGGTGGACCAGTGCGTTATTGACTTGGTCAGATTGTGAGGCTCTTTCTCTTGAATTAATCATTAATATTTTATGAAATCTTTATCATTTGTACATCACGTCTACAGATTTTCGTCCCATTTGTTTAGTTTCTTCGTGGTTCAACGTTTTTTATTTCTGTATTTTTTAATTATTTTTGTTTGTTTTAGATTGTATTTAGAATGAAAAGAAATGGCAACCCACACAATCACTCCTGGTGGCATCCGTAGACACGTCTTCGGCCTGAAATCTCACTGACTGAAGTAGAATTTTGATTACAAATCATTAGTAATGGCGGCCGAAAACATCCGGCACAAGACATTCATTCTGCCAACGTCCTTGCCAAAGAGGGTGGAGAAGCTGACAGAGGTTCACAGCAAGGGGTGGGAACTGACCCTAAGGACAGAAGAATCAGCAGTGATCAATGGCATGGGATGCAGACTGCAATGGAAACCACTGCATGAAAGGCACATAATACATTTCCACAGCACATGTGGCCTATAAATGAAAAAGTGTGATGATGATCTCTCCGTTTGGCAAAAGATTCCAGACTAGTCCCCCACTCGGATCTCCAGGAGGGAACTGCAAAGAGGGAGGTTACCATGAGAAAAATATTGAATAACCAACGAAAGGAGAACGTTCTATGAGTCGGGCGTGGAATGTCAGAAGTTTGAATTTGGTAGGGAAGCTAGAAAATCAGAGAAAGGAAATGCTAAGGTCAGTCTAGATATAGTAGGGCTGAATGAACTGAAATGGAAAGAGGAGAAGGATTAGAAAGATTGCTGGTCTCGTGAGTATAGGGTAATATCAGCAGCAGCAGAAAATGGGAGTAGGACTCATTATTTATACGAAAGTAGGGCACAGAGTGAGTTACTATAAACAGTTAGCTGGTAGCGTTGTCCTCATCAGAATCGACAGCAAACCTACACCGACAGCGATAGTTCAGGTATACATGCCGAAGATAAAGAGACAGAGAACGTACATGAGCAAAATTTGGAAATTTGTGCTAAAGTCTTACGGGACCAAACTGCTGAGGTCATCGGTCCCTAAGCTTACACAGTTCTTAATCTAATTTAAACTTACACTAAGGACAACACGCACACCCATGCCTGAGGGAGGACTGGAGGACTCGAACTTCCGACGGGGGTTTGGGAGGGGGTTAAGGGGGGAGCCGCGCGAAACGTGACAAGACGCCTCAGACCTCACGGCTACCCTGTGCGGCTGTACATGAGCATATTGAACGAGTACGTAAATGGAGATGAAAATATAATAGTCATGGGGGCCGGAGTGCGGTTGTAGGGGAATGAGTATAAGAATGACTTACGGGAGAATATGAGCTTGGTAGTAGCAGTGAGAGAGGAGAAAGACTAATTAAATTCTGTTACAAATTTCAGCTAGTAATAGCGAATACTTTGTTCAAAAATCATAAGAGGAGGAGATATACTTCGAAAAGGACGGGAGACACGGGAAGATTTAGTGGTCCGGCAGAAATACCGAAATCAAATACTGGATTGTAAGGCATACCCAGGAGCAGATATAGACTCTGATCACAATTTAGTAGTGATTAGTGTAGGCTGAAATTTAAGTGTCTAGTCAGGAAGAATCAGTGCGCAAACAAGTGTGATACGGAAATGCTAAGGAATAAAAAGTTATGACTTGAAGTTCTCTAAGGCTATAGGTATTGCGATAAGAAATAACTCAGTAGGAAGTTCGGTTGACGAGGAATGGACACCTCTAAAAAGGGAATAACAGAAGTTGCAAAGGAAAACATATGTACAAAGAAGATGAAAATTCTCTTTTAAAATAATTAAAAGCTCTGAGCTGTAATAATAAATGAATTGTCGTAATGAAACATGTACTGTCGTAATCTGAGATCTCGATTAGACTATGGCTGTCAATTCTACCACACTGCGTCTAAGATTCATCTCTCCAAATTAGATACTCTTCAATATAGAGCCATTCGTACCTGTCTTGGTGCCATGCGACCGACGCCCACCAACGCCCTTTTAATAGAAGCAGGGGAGATGTTATCGGACAAATTCTACATTCAAGGCATGGCCATTATGGACAGTTCCGTCTATCAAAGTACAGACTGTATTTATCGACTGTGGATTGCATCCCACAGAAGGAATAAAGTGCCAGCCGTTTATGCCAGCTTTGACACTTGGTCACGTCATACATTCTATACAGTGTTCAGCGCATCTCCCTGTTTTTGAATATTATCTTCAAATTCTCTGCTCCCAGATCACAGTCCATTATTTAAGTACGACCTGGCTGGACAGTACTAATGTCAACGTTGGCTTCAATCGTCTCGTTCAAGCACAATGGCCGGGTTTTCTCTGTGTATCTACCGATGGCTCCAAAATTCCGCAAGAAGAGTGTACAGGATGCGCTTTTTTCTGCCCTCAGATCCAGATTCGCAAAACCTTCAAACTGCCTACGAGCACTTCTATTTTTACGGCGGGGACAGTGGCAGTTTTGGAAGCACTTAAGTTTTTCTCTAGCACTTCCTTCCCCAAGATATTGATAGTATCTGACTCGCAAAGCGTTCTTAAAAGCATTCAGTACAGTCGATGGAACAAAACAACCAACAGTTAAATCTTGGATGTGATATCTGAATAAATTCGCAGCACACGCACGGGCCGGACGATCCATTTGGTGTGGTTACCTTTTAACTCTGGTATCCTCTATAATGATGAAGTTGATGCATTAGCCAAACAAGCGGCAACCTTAGGCACCGTCCTGGATCTGCACCTTCCTTATACAGACTACTTATGTGAAGTCAAGGATCACACAAGACAACAATGGCAGGAAATGTGGAACGTTTCTCAACAGACAAAAGGCGGTTATTACGTAGTGCTACAACCTCGGATTCCCTCACAGCCGTGGTTCATGAGGACACATCTGGGCCGATCCACGATTTCTACCATCATAAGACTCAGCTTGAATCATGCCTCTTTTTCCACAACATCTACATCGGATCAACGTTTACAGTTCACCAGCATCTGAGTGTGATCCTGAGTCGGAAGCTGATGTCAACCACATCTTAATTATGTGCCCCAAATTTGACCGTGAACGGTTGGTATTTCTGAAGACATTGCTGACTATGGGCTACCATCTTCCTCAATCAGCTTCTTCTCTTTTGTGTACTAAAGACGTTCGTCTATATAAAGTGATAGTTAACTTCATCAAGAGTACTGGTTACAATCTGTAGGTTTTAATGGTGTACGTAATTTATAAATATGTCTTGCTGATGAATCTATTTGAGAATTGGTGTGAATTGTAAACCAAGACACTTTTAATTATTTTCCAATTCAATTCAATTCAATTTTTAAAACATTATGTACGAAACTAACAGTTAAGCTTTTTATTCTTGTAAATATGCATTTCCGTATTTGTTTATTCAATTATGTGTACATTGTCATTATGTGTTGCCGATGGCTAAATTCAGTACGCACTCAAAGGCCAAATAAACAAAAAAAAAAAATCTGAAAGTAAAGCTGCACTATAATAATAATTAGTTGTCGTAATACAAAGGGAAGTATTTCATACTGTGAAAGTCATCAATTCGACTGCAAGAATTTTGAGAAGTGCCTGAATAATTGACTTTGACATGTACCCTAGAGTAATTGGTTTTGCAAAATTGGTCACAAAAACTGTCTCTGAACGCTATGAACTGGCACTGATAGAATAAATTTAAAAAATTCAAAATATTTAGTCTTTATCACTATTCTGCGCAAATGTGGATAACGTGTTGGTGTACTGCTCTGTCTTGCGCACCGCTACGCTAAATATGCAAATTAATGTATCTACACAGAGACACTCGAGAGGTGCAATGAGTTCTCTGTTCATTGCAAATCGAACTGCTTTTCGAAGACACTTGTTTCCATGTTCCATTAAATCCTGTAAGAAAAAGATTGGTAAAAAAATGAAAAATGCGCGTAAATGACATTGTATACTGTGAAAAAGTGCTCAAGGCAGATTTTAACTTTAATGAACTTCTTAATATCCAAACAATACACTTTCCTATCTCTCAAATCCAGCAAGTCCCAGTACAATAACCAAGTTTGTCCGATGACGCAGCAACAGCGAAAAAAAGAGTAACATCATCATAATATTCACCTCTGTCATTCCATTAGATTTCTCCCTTCATAAATCAGTTTCCATTACAATTTTGGTATATTCCTGTTGATTAAACAACTTGATAAATTGAGACTTTAAATTGGAGACATAACATTGCCATTGCTCCCTCGCTCTAACACAGCTTATCATTGTCTGCTTCCTCGCTCTAACACACCTTAACATGTCTGCTCCACTGCGCCGTCGCTCACATCAGAGATACTAACTTAACTTCTGCGATACAGCTTTATAACATCGCTGCTCGCTCACAGTCGATTCAGATACCAAAATTATACATGACACCTATCAAAGATAACTGCGAAGAAGCCATGGGTAACTGGAGAAATACTTCAATCGATTGACGAAAGAAGAACGTACAAAAATATCAGGGGAAATTCGGCAATAGAGAAACAGAAGTCACTTAGGAATGATGTAAGTAGGAAATGCAGGGAAGATAAGGTGAAACGACTGCATGGAAAATATGAAAAAATGAAAAAAAGAGATGATTGTCGGTAGGACTGACTCAGCATTTAGAAAAGTCAAAACAACCCTCGGTAAAATGAAAACCAAGGGTGGTAACATTAAGAGTGCAACGGCAATCCAACTGTTAAATGCAGAGAAGAGAGCGGATAGGTGAAAAGAGAACAGTGAAGCCCTGTACTAAGTGCTAGAAGAAGAAACAGGAATCGACATTGAAGAGAATCTGAATTTCTACATTTACATGTACATGGATACTCTGCAAATCACATTTAAGTGCCAGGCCGAGGGTTCATCGAACCACTTTCACAATTCTCTGTATTTCCAATCTCGTATAGCACGCGGAAAGAATGAACACCTATATCTTTCCGTACGAGCTCAGATTTCCCTTATTTTATCGTGGTGATCGTTCCGCCCTATGTAGGTCGGTGTCAACAAAATATTTTCGCATTCGGAGGAGAAAGTTGGTGATTGGAATTTCGTGAGCATATTCCGTCGCAAACAAAAACGCCTTTCTTCTAATGATTTCCAGCCCAAATCCTTTATCACTTCTGTGACACTCTCTCCCATATTTCGCGATAACATAAAACGTGCTGCCTTTCTTTGAACTTTTCGGTGTACTCCGTAAGTCCTATCTGGTAAGGATCCGAAACCGCGCAGCAGTATTCTAAAAGAGGACGGACAAGCATAGTGTAGGCAGTCTCCTTAGTAGGTCTGTTAAATTTTCTAAGTGTCCTGCCAATAAATCGCAGCCTTTGGTTAGCCTTTCCCACAACATTTTCTATGTGTTCTTTCCAATTTAAGTTGTTCGTAATTGTAATACCTAGTTATTTAGTTGAATTTACGGCTTTTAAATTACACTAATTTGTCGTGTAACCGAAGTTTAACGAGTTCCTTTTGGCACCCATGTGGATGTGCTCACACTTTTCATTATTTAGGGTCAATGGCCACTTTTCGCACCATTCAGATATTTTTTTTTAAAATCGTTTTGCAGTTTGTTTTGACCTACTGATGACTTTATTAGTTGATAAACGACAGCGTCATCTGCAAACAACCGAAGACGGCTGCTCAGATTGTCTCCCAAATCGTTTATATAGATAAGAAACAGCAAAGGCCCTGTAACACCACCTTAGACAACGCCTGTAATCACTTCTGTTTTGCTCGATGACTTTCCGTCAATTACTACGAAATCGCAAATCCAATCACGTGACAGAGACAATATTCCATAAGCATGCAATTTTGCTACGAGCCGCTTGTGTGGTACAGTGTCAAAAGCCTTCCGGAAATCCAGGTATACGGAATCGATCTGAAATCCCTTTTCAATGACACTCAGCACTTCATGTGAATAAAGAGTTAGTTGTGCTTCACAAGAACGATGTTTCCTAAACCCATGTTGACTGTTAGGGGGCTACGACACTTCTGAGCGTTCAGAGTTCCGTCTACGAAAAATGGGCCTATGAACTGATGGTTCACTTTCCCACATCACACGTTTACACTCCATGAACGCTGATGTTCCACTTGGTGAATCCAATGGAGATCGTCCACAGACTAATTGTGCATGGTTCGGCGCTTTACATAGCCATTAGTAGCAAATGTTGCTACGTCACTAAAAAATAAGCATGATACATCTGGAGTATCCTGTCTTAATACCCATGTATAGAAGTTAGCACAGTTTTCATAATCGCTTCCATGCATCTGTTGATGCAGAGAGAACTGATAGCTGTGGAAAAGATGTCGATGAAGAATGCTTAATACACTTTCTGATGCGATTGTGCAGGGGATAACTCGCGGATCAACAGCAACAGCAACAACAACATAGATGTTATACTACCACATTCACGTAACTGGTTGAAGAGGTTGACAAATAATTGACGAGATAGCTGACGTCTGTTGGGGTATCTTGCCGCATATACAGTACACGAGCGAACTGCATTCTTCCTACATTCTCCATACACGGGGAGCACGTCGGCTTTTTCTCCATTGGTAGATCCTATCCTTCACTCACGACCTTCTGCTTGAAATGTCACACATTAAGTGACCAACAAGTCGCAGTGTACTCAAAGAACACAAAGGCACACTGTAAGCAAACGTAACCACGCAAAATCGCGGGTTGAATGGCACAAACAAGTGTCAGTGTGGAAACTTTTCAAAATGCAATAACTCGTAAATGGCTCGCGCTAGAATCCTGCGCTGACATTCTGATTTAGACTACTTTTAGCGCGTTAGTGTCAATAGGTATTGTGTATGATTGTACAAAATGCACACTTTCTAAGTATTACTCCAATCTGTTTATTGGCTAACAATACGAACCCCTGATTGCCAATCCATTCTGTGAAAGCCGCACATCAGTAGCACTTCCTAATACCGCAATTTTTTCGGTGCAAGTTTTTGGACACGCCGTTAAGCCAAAACATTATGACCACTGCCTACTGCAACGTTGGGCACCGCCTGGTAGCGTTGCCGGCACGTGGTGTGGTAAGGAAAGTGTGTAAACGAACGGACACGGAAGGGGGAACACCCTAGCGTAGATATGGGCTGCAGTCGGGGAAATCCAATGACGTAAGAGACTTTGAAAAAGGGCAGATTGTTATTAGTAGAGCCTGTGAATGAGTATCTCGAAAACGGCGAAGCTAGTCGAATGTTCACTTGGTACAGTATAACTGTCCGTGTCTCGGAGCCAGATTCATGGTTCAGTGATTTGAGGAGCATTATGGTGAACTCTCGCTGATGATTCGGCGACCACATTCGTCTGATGTAAATCCTATGGAACCCATCTGGGTAGCTATCGGGCGCCATCATCTCGTACACAAATCAGCAGCTCGTTATTTACTCCAATTACATAACATGTGCCCAGACGTCTAATGCCACATACCTTGTGGACATATGTGGCATTACGTGTCCGCGCTAAAACTTTCGGATCCGTGATACGCAGAATCAGTGATGTATTTCGTTCTCAAGGCGGACAAACAAACTATCAAGCGTAATGTTTTCGACCATCAGTGTACACTGTTGTGTGAAGAAGGTTTCTGTACATGATTTATAAAAATTTAGTACAAATTATCTGAATTACGATGAATTGAAATTATGTTCCGAAACCATCTGCTCCGGTAGCTGCGTGTTCAGCGCGGCAGATAAATATCCGAGAAGGTCGACATTCGATTCCTGGCCGGGTGGGAAATTTTCTCCTCTGTGGGACTGCGTGCTTTATTGTCCTTACATTTGTATCGTCGTAACTGACAAGCAAATCGTCTCCAATACACTGTCGTATTGTCTCTCCATTACTGATATGGCTGAATGGGCACGAACCGAATGCCAGTAAACCGGGATAAAAAAATTAAAAGTTGTGGAAACGGCACCACTGCCACCAACCGAACAGTGGTCATAGCTCGAGAGAACAGCAGTAACTTGAGTTAGCAGAAAGCGTAAATTTTCAGTTTAATGGTCTATAGGGTTCAGAACGCTGGCTCCTCTTTGTAATAAAAAAAGAAGAAAAACTGAGTGAAATATTCAACGATGAACATGAAGGAGCGTCATGTGACGCCCACCCAGAGCAAATGCCGATAACAATGGTGAAACAAAAACAAAAAAGTGGTTTAGAGTTTAGCTAGGAACCGAAAGGCTGCAGGCTCGAATGTGTGATGTGGAGATTCGCCGGAAACGAAATTTGTTTCGGATTACACGTTACTCTAGGTCTTCCCTTTCTCCGGTTTGGTCACTAGTTGGGGACATGTAAGCCGCCTAAAATGACATGCAAGAGACTGCAATAATTTCAGAACAACTGCCTAAGGAACAAAAATGCGAGTCCAAAACCAACGCTTTTCAGTTAATAATGCATAGGGTAAAACGAAGAATGGGATGCAGCTTTACTTCGTTTCCGTAAAGAAAGTTATGCAGCAGAGCAGCAAATGATTCAGCTTTAGGCTTCCTACTTTTTCCGCGTGGTGGAGCGACAGATATTGAAACCTCCCCATACAAAAATTATACATGACTGTGCTTAAACTGACACACAATATTTTTTGAGCGCAACGCAATCTGACTTTTAGTAATCCCTACAAGAGAATGGCCCTGACTAAATTAACCCATACGTTTCACAAATCACTTACCTCACAAAAACCTTCGTTACTCAAACTACTGCAATACAGCGAGCGCCACTACTGCCAGCTAAATAAAAGATTCAAACTACTTAAGGCACTAACTACTGATAGGCATAGTTAGCAAATGAAAGCTTTTGATAGAGAACAGACACTGTATTTACCTTCATAGTGTTCAAAAACCATAATATCTATATCAGTCCATGATATCCAATATTACAAATTTACTGTCTCTGTCCAGATCATCCGTTCTCAAAACTCCGTCATCTCACTCCCCACATCCACCCCTGCTGGCGGCTCGTCTCC
Organism: Schistocerca serialis cubense; assembly: GCF_023864345.2. Taxonomy (NCBI): domain Eukaryota; kingdom Metazoa; phylum Arthropoda; class Insecta; order Orthoptera; family Acrididae; genus Schistocerca; species Schistocerca serialis. The sequence continues at coordinate 326,127,277 of NC_064641.1, read as the reverse complement.
AACTGCGCAACGCTACGCGCTGTTAACATCCAGCTGCCCAACACTACAATGGCAGACAACAATGCAAACTAGCCACAGACTGCACACAGCACAGCCAGTGATTTTCATACAGAGCGCTACGTGGCGTTACCAATAAGAAAACCTAAATAGCCTACTTACATAGCCCCCATGCTCCCCACAAAAAATTTTACAAATTGTTTTGGGCACTGGCCAATACATATTTGTTAAAAAAATTTTCACAATTACAATAACAAAGAAATAAAATGCACACACTTATTGATACAATGTTGGTCAAAAGCTAAAGTTTTCTCACAGTCCATAAAGACAGTCCTGGTCGTTCATCACAGTAAAATAGCAGTGTTTTCCTCAAAGTCTCAGCAGTAAAAGAAAATGCACACGGAAGTAGTGGATTTCCATGCAGTCTTGAAGAAGTATGGTTGTCCTTCCAACGGAAAGACAGTGCTGACTCCCGACATGCAGACAGGTAATGGGCCACAACAGAGCAAACCCACAGCAGAGTCAGTCGAAGTTGAAGAATATTGGTAGGTAGGTCATCACAGAACAGACCACTGTAGTCCTGTTAGAGATTACGGTATTGGCGGGCCACCAGAGGTGCAGACCCACTGCAGTCCTTGTAGAAATAATGGTATTGGTGAGTCATCAAAGGTGTAGATCCACTGTAGTCCTTGTAGAGACGGCCAGCAGCCATCTGTTGCGACTGTGCAGGTGCACAATCACTATCGAAGAGCCTTGCGGACAATATAGCAAGTCCATAAACCACCACTTGTGCACTCACAAAGTTTCGGGAATTGTCCTTAGAAGTCTTGCAGACAATATAGCAAGTCCATAAACCACCACTTGTGCACTCACAAAGTTTTTGGAATTGTCCTCAGAACCAGCAATGCTGTTAATCAGTCCCTTGCTGAATTATTAACACACGTGCAAACACTAACAGTCCTCTTTTTTTCGCATATTGTGCATATACTATGACCAATAGAAATGTGTGCAGTGAAATGAATGGTTACAAGTTACTTACTTTGATAAGCTGGTGTCAATTACAATTTTATAACATGAGAATACAATTACAGAGATACAGAAAACATCATTAAAACATAATAATGCAGATAACATTTGTAATAATATAGGCTTTACAAAAGAATAGAAATAAACAGATACATCAGTGTTACAGGAATTATGACATAAGTGAATATATAAAATAATGAGAATAGTTTTTGAAACATTAATTTCACACATGAGCATTAAAACAGAACAGAATAAATAATGTCTAAACATCTTTACAAAGAAAATAACATAGTATTTGAAAAATTCTACAACATAAATCTTATTAGCTAAACGCATGAAGACAGGAAAAACGCAAATACACAAGAGTACACAAACACATAGCAGAATAACACAGGAGGAAAGGACAGGGTTTGTTTTCAGTGTAACATTCGATGCTGCAATCCAACCCAAAACTTCATTCCATATATCTTTCCTCTTATTTGAACATTTGTTTCCACCAAAAAAATTCTACCCAAGCATGCTTTCTGTATTTATATGTTCCCATATTTCTTACCTCATTATTTATTTTCCATTATCTTACCTCATCATTTATTTCCAAGAAAATCCTACATAAACCTGTTGTCCCTAAACCCTACTTTTTTTGTTCATATCCTCTTTCTAAATACGTTTTTGGCCAAACCATTCTCTTATAGCTTCTCAATGCATTTCTTCCAATTCATCACAACTCGTTCTGTCATATAGCCTACCCCATCTTAAGCTAACTCAGATCTACTGAGCTCAGATGCTAAACTAAGGGACAAGGCAATGCAGCAGCACAAAACAATTAATACAAACAGCAATGAAAAAAATGGAAATTGTCAAAGCAAGCAGCAGCAAATCTAAATCCTGGCAGGGTCGCCATATGAAACGTCCCCTTAGAAAAATTATACATGACTGTGCTTAAACTGACACACAATATTTTTTTTTAGCGCAACACAATCTGACTTTTAGTAATCCCTACAAGAGAACGGCCCTGACTAAATTAACCTATATGTTTCACAAATCACTTACCTCACAAAAATCTTCGTTACTCGAACTACTGCAATACAGCGAGCGCCACTACTGCCAGCTAAATAAAAGATTCAAACTACTTAAGCCACTAACTACTGATAGACATAGTTAGCAAATGAAAGATTTTGATAGAGAACAGACACTGTATTTACCTTAATAGTGTTCAAAAACCATAATATCTATATCAGTCCATGATATCCAATATTACAAATTTACTGTCTCTGTCCAAATCATCCGTTCTCAAAACTCCGTCATCTCACTCCCCACATCCACCCCTGCTGGCGGCTCGCCTCCAACTGCGCAACGCTACGCGCTGTTAACATCCAGCTGCCCAACACTACAATGGGAGACAACAACGCAAACTAGCCACAGACTGCACACAGCACAGCCAGTGATTTTCATACAGAGCGCTACGTGGCGTTACCAGTAAGAAAACCTAAATAGCCTACTTACAATATTATTTGTTTGGACCCTTTCAAATTACGCAGAAGCCTGGCAAACGAATCTTCACTGGCGAGAAAGAGAGTTAGGTCTTTTAAAGATCATAAAGACATAGGCTCTATCTTCTCGATTGGAATTCAGAAATTTCTTACGGATGAATACACACGATTTTGAAATACTTCTACTAACGGTTCAGGGACGCATTCTCAAATTTGACCACAATTTCAGACTGCCGATTTCTGCTGCCCTCTGGTTACCGGGCAAATCACACTCTAATTTACTGCAAATTTCTCTAATAATGGGCAGTGAATGTCTCAGCTTTGAAATATCGAAATAGATACAACCAATAACGAGAAGATAACCTCGTGGAAAAGTAATTCAACAACGTTACTTCGTCTATATAAAATACGTTCTTTCAGCAGCGCAGTAGATTAAAGCTTCTTCATGATTGCCAAACCCTACCTTGGCCAGCAAAATTCCCAACTGAGAACATTTGGCGCTGTTTAGGATGGGGCTTCCAACTAGCTCGGTATTTTGACAATCTAACGCGCAAGTTGGACAAAATTTGGCAGGATATCCCTCAGAAGGTCGTCCCAAAACTCTGTTAGTCAATGACAAGCCGAGAAACTGTTTTAATACGAGTAAGAGGCAGAGGTGGACCAGTGCGTTATTGACTTGGTCAGATTGTGAGGCTCTTTCTCTTGAATTAATCATTAATATTTTATGAAATCTTTATCATTTGTACATCACGTCTACAGATTTTCGTCCCATTTGTTTAGTTTCTTCGTGGTTCAACGTTTTTTATTTCTGTATTTTTTAATTATTTTTGTTTGTTTTAGATTGTATTTAGAATGAAAAGAAATGGCAACCCACACAATCACTCCTGGTGGCATCCGTAGACACGTCTTCGGCCTGAAATCTCACTGACTGAAGTAGAATTTTGATTACAAATCATTAGTAATGGCGGCCGAAAACATCCGGCACAAGACATTCATTCTGCCAACGTCCTTGCCAAAGAGGGTGGAGAAGCTGACAGAGGTTCACAGCAAGGGGTGGGAACTGACCCTAAGGACAGAAGAATCAGCAGTGATCAATGGCATGGGATGCAGACTGCAATGGAAACCACTGCATGAAAGGCACATAATACATTTCCACAGCACATGTGGCCTATAAATGAAAAAGTGTGATGATGATCTCTCCGTTTGGCAAAAGATTCCAGACTAGTCCCCCACTCGGATCTCCAGGAGGGAACTGCAAAGAGGGAGGTTACCATGAGAAAAATATTGAATAACCAACGAAAGGAGAACGTTCTATGAGTCGGGCGTGGAATGTCAGAAGTTTGAATTTGGTAGGGAAGCTAGAAAATCAGAGAAAGGAAATGCTAAGGTCAGTCTAGATATAGTAGGGCTGAATGAACTGAAATGGAAAGAGGAGAAGGATTAGAAAGATTGCTGGTCTCGTGAGTATAGGGTAATATCAGCAGCAGCAGAAAATGGGAGTAGGACTCATTATTTATACGAAAGTAGGGCACAGAGTGAGTTACTATAAACAGTTAGCTGGTAGCGTTGTCCTCATCAGAATCGACAGCAAACCTACACCGACAGCGATAGTTCAGGTATACATGCCGAAGATAAAGAGACAGAGAACGTACATGAGCAAAATTTGGAAATTTGTGCTAAAGTCTTACGGGACCAAACTGCTGAGGTCATCGGTCCCTAAGCTTACACAGTTCTTAATCTAATTTAAACTTACACTAAGGACAACACGCACACCCATGCCTGAGGGAGGACTGGAGGACTCGAACTTCCGACGGGGGTTTGGGAGGGGGTTAAGGGGGGAGCCGCGCGAAACGTGACAAGACGCCTCAGACCTCACGGCTACCCTGTGCGGCTGTACATGAGCATATTGAACGAGTACGTAAATGGAGATGAAAATATAATAGTCATGGGGGCCGGAGTGCGGTTGTAGGGGAATGAGTATAAGAATGACTTACGGGAGAATATGAGCTTGGTAGTAGCAGTGAGAGAGGAGAAAGACTAATTAAATTCTGTTACAAATTTCAGCTAGTAATAGCGAATACTTTGTTCAAAAATCATAAGAGGAGGAGATATACTTCGAAAAGGACGGGAGACACGGGAAGATTTAGTGGTCCGGCAGAAATACCGAAATCAAATACTGGATTGTAAGGCATACCCAGGAGCAGATATAGACTCTGATCACAATTTAGTAGTGATTAGTGTAGGCTGAAATTTAAGTGTCTAGTCAGGAAGAATCAGTGCGCAAACAAGTGTGATACGGAAATGCTAAGGAATAAAAAGTTATGACTTGAAGTTCTCTAAGGCTATAGGTATTGCGATAAGAAATAACTCAGTAGGAAGTTCGGTTGACGAGGAATGGACACCTCTAAAAAGGGAATAACAGAAGTTGCAAAGGAAAACATATGTACAAAGAAGATGAAAATTCTCTTTTAAAATAATTAAAAGCTCTGAGCTGTAATAATAAATGAATTGTCGTAATGAAACATGTACTGTCGTAATCTGAGATCTCGATTAGACTATGGCTGTCAATTCTACCACACTGCGTCTAAGATTCATCTCTCCAAATTAGATACTCTTCAATATAGAGCCATTCGTACCTGTCTTGGTGCCATGCGACCGACGCCCACCAACGCCCTTTTAATAGAAGCAGGGGAGATGTTATCGGACAAATTCTACATTCAAGGCATGGCCATTATGGACAGTTCCGTCTATCAAAGTACAGACTGTATTTATCGACTGTGGATTGCATCCCACAGAAGGAATAAAGTGCCAGCCGTTTATGCCAGCTTTGACACTTGGTCACGTCATACATTCTATACAGTGTTCAGCGCATCTCCCTGTTTTTGAATATTATCTTCAAATTCTCTGCTCCCAGATCACAGTCCATTATTTAAGTACGACCTGGCTGGACAGTACTAATGTCAACGTTGGCTTCAATCGTCTCGTTCAAGCACAATGGCCGGGTTTTCTCTGTGTATCTACCGATGGCTCCAAAATTCCGCAAGAAGAGTGTACAGGATGCGCTTTTTTCTGCCCTCAGATCCAGATTCGCAAAACCTTCAAACTGCCTACGAGCACTTCTATTTTTACGGCGGGGACAGTGGCAGTTTTGGAAGCACTTAAGTTTTTCTCTAGCACTTCCTTCCCCAAGATATTGATAGTATCTGACTCGCAAAGCGTTCTTAAAAGCATTCAGTACAGTCGATGGAACAAAACAACCAACAGTTAAATCTTGGATGTGATATCTGAATAAATTCGCAGCACACGCACGGGCCGGACGATCCATTTGGTGTGGTTACCTTTTAACTCTGGTATCCTCTATAATGATGAAGTTGATGCATTAGCCAAACAAGCGGCAACCTTAGGCACCGTCCTGGATCTGCACCTTCCTTATACAGACTACTTATGTGAAGTCAAGGATCACACAAGACAACAATGGCAGGAAATGTGGAACGTTTCTCAACAGACAAAAGGCGGTTATTACGTAGTGCTACAACCTCGGATTCCCTCACAGCCGTGGTTCATGAGGACACATCTGGGCCGATCCACGATTTCTACCATCATAAGACTCAGCTTGAATCATGCCTCTTTTTCCACAACATCTACATCGGATCAACGTTTACAGTTCACCAGCATCTGAGTGTGATCCTGAGTCGGAAGCTGATGTCAACCACATCTTAATTATGTGCCCCAAATTTGACCGTGAACGGTTGGTATTTCTGAAGACATTGCTGACTATGGGCTACCATCTTCCTCAATCAGCTTCTTCTCTTTTGTGTACTAAAGACGTTCGTCTATATAAAGTGATAGTTAACTTCATCAAGAGTACTGGTTACAATCTGTAGGTTTTAATGGTGTACGTAATTTATAAATATGTCTTGCTGATGAATCTATTTGAGAATTGGTGTGAATTGTAAACCAAGACACTTTTAATTATTTTCCAATTCAATTCAATTCAATTTTTAAAACATTATGTACGAAACTAACAGTTAAGCTTTTTATTCTTGTAAATATGCATTTCCGTATTTGTTTATTCAATTATGTGTACATTGTCATTATGTGTTGCCGATGGCTAAATTCAGTACGCACTCAAAGGCCAAATAAACAAAAAAAAAAAATCTGAAAGTAAAGCTGCACTATAATAATAATTAGTTGTCGTAATACAAAGGGAAGTATTTCATACTGTGAAAGTCATCAATTCGACTGCAAGAATTTTGAGAAGTGCCTGAATAATTGACTTTGACATGTACCCTAGAGTAATTGGTTTTGCAAAATTGGTCACAAAAACTGTCTCTGAACGCTATGAACTGGCACTGATAGAATAAATTTAAAAAATTCAAAATATTTAGTCTTTATCACTATTCTGCGCAAATGTGGATAACGTGTTGGTGTACTGCTCTGTCTTGCGCACCGCTACGCTAAATATGCAAATTAATGTATCTACACAGAGACACTCGAGAGGTGCAATGAGTTCTCTGTTCATTGCAAATCGAACTGCTTTTCGAAGACACTTGTTTCCATGTTCCATTAAATCCTGTAAGAAAAAGATTGGTAAAAAAATGAAAAATGCGCGTAAATGACATTGTATACTGTGAAAAAGTGCTCAAGGCAGATTTTAACTTTAATGAACTTCTTAATATCCAAACAATACACTTTCCTATCTCTCAAATCCAGCAAGTCCCAGTACAATAACCAAGTTTGTCCGATGACGCAGCAACAGCGAAAAAAAGAGTAACATCATCATAATATTCACCTCTGTCATTCCATTAGATTTCTCCCTTCATAAATCAGTTTCCATTACAATTTTGGTATATTCCTGTTGATTAAACAACTTGATAAATTGAGACTTTAAATTGGAGACATAACATTGCCATTGCTCCCTCGCTCTAACACAGCTTATCATTGTCTGCTTCCTCGCTCTAACACACCTTAACATGTCTGCTCCACTGCGCCGTCGCTCACATCAGAGATACTAACTTAACTTCTGCGATACAGCTTTATAACATCGCTGCTCGCTCACAGTCGATTCAGATACCAAAATTATACATGACACCTATCAAAGATAACTGCGAAGAAGCCATGGGTAACTGGAGAAATACTTCAATCGATTGACGAAAGAAGAACGTACAAAAATATCAGGGGAAATTCGGCAATAGAGAAACAGAAGTCACTTAGGAATGATGTAAGTAGGAAATGCAGGGAAGATAAGGTGAAACGACTGCATGGAAAATATGAAAAAATGAAAAAAAGAGATGATTGTCGGTAGGACTGACTCAGCATTTAGAAAAGTCAAAACAACCCTCGGTAAAATGAAAACCAAGGGTGGTAACATTAAGAGTGCAACGGCAATCCAACTGTTAAATGCAGAGAAGAGAGCGGATAGGTGAAAAGAGAACAGTGAAGCCCTGTACTAAGTGCTAGAAGAAGAAACAGGAATCGACATTGAAGAGAATCTGAATTTCTACATTTACATGTACATGGATACTCTGCAAATCACATTTAAGTGCCAGGCCGAGGGTTCATCGAACCACTTTCACAATTCTCTGTATTTCCAATCTCGTATAGCACGCGGAAAGAATGAACACCTATATCTTTCCGTACGAGCTCAGATTTCCCTTATTTTATCGTGGTGATCGTTCCGCCCTATGTAGGTCGGTGTCAACAAAATATTTTCGCATTCGGAGGAGAAAGTTGGTGATTGGAATTTCGTGAGCATATTCCGTCGCAAACAAAAACGCCTTTCTTCTAATGATTTCCAGCCCAAATCCTTTATCACTTCTGTGACACTCTCTCCCATATTTCGCGATAACATAAAACGTGCTGCCTTTCTTTGAACTTTTCGGTGTACTCCGTAAGTCCTATCTGGTAAGGATCCGAAACCGCGCAGCAGTATTCTAAAAGAGGACGGACAAGCATAGTGTAGGCAGTCTCCTTAGTAGGTCTGTTAAATTTTCTAAGTGTCCTGCCAATAAATCGCAGCCTTTGGTTAGCCTTTCCCACAACATTTTCTATGTGTTCTTTCCAATTTAAGTTGTTCGTAATTGTAATACCTAGTTATTTAGTTGAATTTACGGCTTTTAAATTACACTAATTTGTCGTGTAACCGAAGTTTAACGAGTTCCTTTTGGCACCCATGTGGATGTGCTCACACTTTTCATTATTTAGGGTCAATGGCCACTTTTCGCACCATTCAGATATTTTTTTTTAAAATCGTTTTGCAGTTTGTTTTGACCTACTGATGACTTTATTAGTTGATAAACGACAGCGTCATCTGCAAACAACCGAAGACGGCTGCTCAGATTGTCTCCCAAATCGTTTATATAGATAAGAAACAGCAAAGGCCCTGTAACACCACCTTAGACAACGCCTGTAATCACTTCTGTTTTGCTCGATGACTTTCCGTCAATTACTACGAAATCGCAAATCCAATCACGTGACAGAGACAATATTCCATAAGCATGCAATTTTGCTACGAGCCGCTTGTGTGGTACAGTGTCAAAAGCCTTCCGGAAATCCAGGTATACGGAATCGATCTGAAATCCCTTTTCAATGACACTCAGCACTTCATGTGAATAAAGAGTTAGTTGTGCTTCACAAGAACGATGTTTCCTAAACCCATGTTGACTGTGTGTCAATAGACCGTTTCCTTCGAGGTAATTCATAATGTTCGAACGCAATATGTGTTCTAAAATCCTGCTGCATATCGACTTTATCCATATGGGCCTGTAATTTAGTGGATTACTCCTTCTACCTTTTTTGAATATTGGTGTGACCTGTGCAACTTTCCAGTCTTGGGGTACGGATCATTCGTCGAGCGAACGATTGTATATGATTGTTACGTATGGAGCTAATGGATCAGCATACTCCGAAAGGAACCTAATTGGTATACAGTCTGGACAAGAAGACTTGCTTTTATTAAGTGATTTGAGTTGCTTCACAATTCCAAGGATATTTACTTCTACGTTACTCATGTTGGCAGCTGTTCTCGATTCGAATTATGGAATATTTACTTAGTCTTCTTTTGTGAATGCATTTCGGAAGGCTGTGTTTAGTAAATCTGCATTGGCAGCCCTGTGTTCGATAGTATCTCCATTATTATCGCGCAGAGAAGGCCTTGATCGTTTCTTGCCGCTAGCATACTTTACATACGACCAGAATCTGTTTCGATTTTCTGCCAGGTTTCGAGACAAAGTTCCATTGTGGAAACTTATAGGCGTCTCGCATTGAACTCCGCGCTAAGTTTCGAGCTTCTGTGAAGGATCGCCAATCTTGGGGATTTTGCGTCTGTTTAAATTTGGCATGTTTGTTTCGTTGTTTCTGCCACAGTGTTCTAACCCGTTTTGTGTACCAAGGAGGATCAGCTCCGTCGGTTGTTAGTGTATTTGGTATAAACCTCTCAATTTCTGCCGATACTATTTCTTTGAATTTAAGCCACATCTGGTCTACACTTACATTATTAATTTGGAATGAGTGGAGGTTGTCTCTCAGGAAGGCGTCAAGTGAATTTTTATCTGCTTTTTTGAATAGGTATATTTTTCGCTTATTTTTCGAGGATTTGGGGATTACAATATTCAGTCTCGCTACGACAACCTTGTGTTCACTAATCCCTATTTCGGTTTGTTGCTGGTTATTAACTCAAGATTATTTGTTGCTAATAGGTCAAGTGTGTTTTCACAACCGTTTACTATTCGCGTGGGCTCATGAACTAACTGCTCGAAATAATTTTCAGAGAATGCGTTTAGCACAATTTCGGATGATATTTTATGCATACCTCCGGAATTAAACATGTATTTTCGCCAGCATATCGAGGGTAAATTAAAGTCACCACCAACTATTATCGTATGAGTCGGGTACGTGTTTGAAATCAACCTCAAGTTTTCTTTGAACTTTTCAGCAAATGTATCATCTGAACTGGGAGGTCTGTAAAAGGATCCAATTATTATTTTATTCTGATTGCCAACAATGACCTCTGCCCATACTAACTCACAGGAAGTATCTACTTCAATTTCGCTACAAGTTAAACTACTTGTAACAGCAACAAACACGCCACCGCCAGCCGCGTTTAGCCTATCTTTTCGGAACACCATTAGGTTCTTCGCAAAAATTTCGGCTGAGCTTATATACGGATTTAGCCAGCCTTCAGTGCCTATAACGATTTGAGCATCAGTGCTTTCTATTAGTGCTTGGAGCTCTGGTACTTTCCCAACACAGCTACGACAATTTACACTGTTATACCAATGGTTCCTGTATCTATGTTCTTCCTGTGTTAGGCCTGCATCCTTTGTGACTAAGCCCATCTTGTGTTTTCCCGAGACCCTCTAACCTAAAAAACAGCCCAGTCCACGCCACACAGCCCCTGCTACCCAAGTAGCCGCCTCCTGCATATAGTGGACACCTGACGTATTCAGTGGAACCCAGAACCCAACCATCCTTTGGCGCAAGTCGAGGAATCTGCAGCCTACACGTTCGCAGAACCGTCTGAGCCTCTGATTCAGACCCTCCAGTCGGCTCTGTACCAGAGGTCCGCAATCGGTCCTGTCGACTATGCTGCAAATGGTCAGCTCTGCTTTCATCTTGCAAGCAAGACTGGCAGCCTTTACCACTTCTGTTAGCCGCTCGAAACCAGAGAGAATCTCTTCTGATCCAAAGCGACACACATCATGGGTACCGACGTGAGTAACCACCGGCAGTTGGTTTCACCCTGTCCTCCTCGTGGCATCCGGGAGGACCCTTTCCACATCAGGAATGACTCCACCCAGTATGCACACGAAGTGCACATTGGTTTTCTTACCCACTATGTCAGCCAAGTCCCTAAGGGGCCCCGTAACGCGCCTAACGCTGGAGCTCCCAGCTAATAATAGTCCCACCCTCTGCGATTGCCCGCATCTTGCAGGCTGAGTGGTTTCCTCTGAAACAGGACGGGCGACACCATCCGGCTCAGCCACAGACAGCACCTGGAACCTGTTTGTCAGACAAGCCGTGGAGGTCTTACGTGCGGCCGCATGGGAAGTCTTTCGCCCCCTGCTTCGCCCTGGGGTGACATCCCACTCGACTGCATGTGAGGGGTCAGCCCCAGTGCGAGCAGTAACTGGGTTGGCCACCGGTAAGGACCGATCGGAGGACTCTGACGAGCTGGACGTCCGTTGGATCCCCACAGCAGGCCCACAACAGTGGTGCCCATCCACTGCAGCCCCAAGCTGTGTAACCGAAGCCATCATAGCCTGAAGCTGCGAGCGAAGTGTCACCAACTCGGCTCGCATCCGCACACAACAATAGCAGCCCTGTCCATACCAAAGACCGTGGAAAACTAAACTTTACAGATAAACGGTCTATAGACACGTGCTGCGCAGTTCTAACATAGACCTTGACGAAAACGCACGAACTGTGTCTAGTAATACGCAGATATTCAAGAACCTAACAACCGAAGCACTCAGGTGAAACTAAATAACTTGCCCCTGATAAGGAACTTGTAATATGTCACAAAATCGGTTTACTTCCTGACGCAAACGAAAACGCGAAATCTGTGGCTATTAGATTTTAAATTTATACGCAGAAATTCAAGAAACTAAACTATTAAAGCACACAGATGATACAATAAAATTCGCTCCTGGTTAGGAACTCGTAAATGTCACAAAAGCCGTTTACTTAACTGTTGCTGCGTCTGTCGCGGTCGGCTACTACTGCCTGACTGTGGTTTGGAAGACTTACGATCCAATAAGGCAGTAGAGACAGATAACATTCAATCAGAAACTCTAAAATCACTGGGGCAGGTAACAGCAAAACGACTGTTCACGTAGACAGGTAGAATGTATGAGTCTGGCAATATAACATCTGTCTTTTGGATGAAATCAAATTTGGTAGAATTTTTTTACCTCTAATGCTAAGCTGTAGTCACTATGATGAGGAATGCTGTTATCTTCAAATCTAAACTGTTCTTGTAGCAAATTCTTTACTTTGGAAAGATGTTCAGACAGTATTTAATCTAGAATGAGAATTTCACTGCAGCGGAGTGTGCGCTGATAAGAAATTTCCTGGCAGATTAAAACTGTGTGCCCGACCGAGACTCGAAATCGGGACCTTTGCCTTTGGCGAGCAAGTGCTCTACCATCTGAGCTACCGAAGCACGACTCACGCCCGGTACTCACAGCTTTACTTCTGCCAGTATCCTGTCTCCTACCTTCCAAACTTTACAGAAGCTCTTCTGCGAACCATGCAGAACTAGCACTCCTGAAAGAAAGGATATTGCGGAGACATGGCTTAGCCACAGCCTGGGGGATGATTCCAGAATGAGATTTTCAGTCTGCAGCGGAGTGTGCGCTGATATGAAACTTCCTGGCAGATTAAAACTGTGTGCCCGACTGAGACTCGATCTCGGGACCTTTGCCTTTCGCGGTCAAGTGCTCTACCATCTGAGCTAACGAAGCACGACTCACGCCCGGTACTCACAGCTTTACATCTGCCACTATCCTGTCTCCTACCTTCCAAAGTTTACAGAAGATCTTCTGCGAACCATGCAGAACTAGCACTCCTGAAAAAAAGGATAATGCGGAGACATGGCTTAGCCACAGCCTGGCGGATGTTTCCAGAATGAGTTTTTCACTCTGCAGCGGATTGTGCGCTGATATGAAACTTCCTGGAAGATTAAAACTGTGTGCCCGACCGAGATTCGAACTCGGGACCTTTGCCTTTCGCGGGCGAGTGCTCTACAATTTTTTTTTTTTGTTACGACTGTAGCAGTCGCGCGGTTCCGGACTGCGCGCCTTTTTTTTTTTAACTCGCGACATGTTTCTTTAAATTATTTTTTGGAGGTTTTTTACTTTTTTTATATATATTTTCCTGGACCTCTTCCACTTCAGGCGTTGGCCCCTATCATCCACATCACCCCCAAAACCCTATCTTACCTAAAAAATAATAATATTAATAATAAAAAAATCTGTTGCCACCGCCACTTTCACCCTACTTTTTTATTGATTTTCCATTTTTTTTTTTAAATAATACACTCCTGGAAATGGAAAAAAGAACACATTGACACCGGTGTGTCAGACCCACCATACTTGCTCCGGACACTGCGAGAGGGCTGTACAAGCAATGATCACACGCACGGCACAGCGGACACACCAGGAACCGCGGTGTTGGCCGTCGAATGGCGCTAGCTGCGCAGCATTTGTGCACCGCCGCCGTCAGTGTCAGCCAGTTTGCCGTGGCATACGGAGCTCCATCGCAGTCTTTAACACTGGTAGCATGCCGCGACAGCGTGGACGTGAACCGTATGTGCAGTTGACGGACTTTGAGCGAGGGCGTATAGTGGGCATGCGGGAGGCCGGATGGACGTACCGCCGAATTGCTCAACACGTGGGGCGTGAGGTCTCCACAGTACATCGATGTTGTCGCCAGTGGTCGGCGGAAGGTGCACGTGCCCGTCGACCTGGGACCGGACCGCAGCGACGCACGGATGCACGCCAAGACCGTAGGATCCTACGCAGTGCCGTAGGGGACCGCACCGCCACTTCCCAGCAAATCAGGGACACTGTTGCTCCTGGGGTATCGGCGAGGACCATTCGCAACCGTCTCCATGAAGCTGGGCTACGGTCCCGCACACCGTTAGGCCGTCTTCCGCTCACGCCCCAACATCGTGCAGCCCGCCTCCAGTGGTGTCGCGACAGGCGTGAATGGAGGGACGAATGGAGACGTGTCGTCTTCAGCGATGAGAGTCGCTTCTGCCTTGGTGCCAATGATGGTCGTATGCGTGTTTGGCGCCGTGCAGGTGAGCGCCACAATCAGGACTGCATACGACCGAGGCACACAGGGCCAACACCCGGCATCATGGTGTGGGGAGCGATCTCCTACACTGGCCGTACACCACTGGTGATCGTCGAGGGGACACTGAATAGTGCACGGTACATCCAAACCGTCATCGAACCCATCGTTCTACCATTCCTAGACCGGCAAGGGAACTTGCTGTTCCAACAGGACAATGCACGTCCGCATGTATCCCGTGCCACCCAACGTGCTCTAGAAGGTGTAAGTCAACTACCCTGGCCAGCAAGATCTCCGGATCTGTCCCCCATTGAGCATGTTTGGGACTGGATGAAGCGTCGTCTCACGCGGTCTGCACGTCCAGCACGAACGCTGGTCCAGCTAAGGCGCCAGGTGGAAATGGCATGGCAAGCCGTTCCACAGGACTACATCCAGCATCTCTACCATCGTCTCCATGGGAGAATAGCAGCCTGCATTGCTGCGAAAGGTGGATATACACTGTACTAGTGCCGACATTGTGCATGCTCTATTGGCTGTGTCTATGTGCCTGTGGTTCTGTCAGTGTGATCATGTGATGTATCTGACCCCAGGAATGTGTCAATAAAGTTTCCCCTTCCTGGGACAATGAATTCACGGTGTTCTTATTTCAATTTCCAGGAGTGTATATAAAGGAACTGAATAGATCTTCTTGCCGTGACAATCTGTCCAAACCCGTGAAACAGAAGTACACGAAATCAATCAAGCACTTCTGATTTGTTTTATGTTACGGCTTCTGGCAAAATTAGTTTTCCTGAGGCACTTTCACCTGATGTACTATAAAAATAAATAAATAAATAAATGCCAACTTAATTATAATGAAGCACAATGAGTATCGACTCGCCGTAGTGTTGTGTACCAACAAAAAAAAAAAAAAAAAAAAAAAAAAAAAAAAAAAAAAAAAAAAGAAACCGCTTCATTACGGCAAAGTGTGAAGTAAGAAATTTTGAAACAAAGCTTTGTATTTCCGACTCGTTTTAAGGTTGTGGTGCTCTTCCATTATATACTGTATGTACTCGTCTATACTCGCATGTGTATTCGTAACTGCAAACTGGCCGATAATCCAAACATAGCTATTGTGCTTTGTTGCAGGAAAGAAATGCCAGTCTGGTTGAAGTACATCTTTAAGTGTTATAGCAGAGTCTGTGGTTCTAGTAATTATTGCGAGTTTTTTTCTAGTCCAGTTCCAAATGTGGTATTGGTCGCGGCAGATGAGAATTTGTGCCAAGGTATCTACAGTAAGGCAATGATCGCAGTACGGACTCTGCTTCATTTTGATATTGTGCAACTTTTCACCTGTGGGGACCTTCTCGTTCACAATGTCATACCACGTGGACACTACTTTGGAGTGGAGGATGGGATTGTTAATGTTTTTCCAGACGTTACTCCAGTTGACCGCTGGATATTTCGCTTCAATTGGGTTTTGCCTATGGCGTCTCGTGAGGTGGTGATAGGTCCTTCTGGTGTTAAGCAGCTGTGAAGTATCTTGAATATAGCTCATTTCCAGGTAATAAGTCCGGACGTGATCGAGTTGAGCGCTGATGCGACCAACATCGACTGGCGCCTTTTTGCTCGTTGGTTGGGGCTAACCTGTTGAATAACGTTTTCGTAATTGTCGGATAGGGTGACTGCAGTATTTTGCGGATTCGGTCCATATATACGGCAGTGCATTGGTTCTTGTTGTCTTTGACGCCCAAACCACCAGCGGCGCGGGTTAACACTATGGTTGGCATGGCGACTTTAAAGATGTTTCCGCTCCATATGAACCAATACGCTGCAGCTAAAAGCTTTTGCGCTGTATCCTTGGGTACTGGTAACACTGCTGCGATGTGATATATTTTGCTTAGCGCATAGCTGTTAATCAATAGAGCTCTCTGTATCCGATTGAGCGTTCTAGTTTTGTGTTCACGGAGAGTAGCCCTGAATATATGTAGTTTATGGTCCCAGTTGGCTACTGTCATTTCTCTTGGGTTGGTCATTAGAATCATACCTAAGTGGTTCGTCTTCTCTGTTCTTTGTAGCCATGTTCTTTGAATGGTCTCCATATGGTGTCCGACAGGTAAAATTTTCGATTTTTGTGCATTGAGTTTGGCTCCGGAAGAAGTGGCGTAAGCGTGGATTATTTGTTGAACGACTTCCATTTCTGAGTGCGTGTTAACTACTACGCTGACGTCATCAGCATAAGCGTGACACACGGTTTTTGTACCCAACACCTGTAGACCTTGTAACCTGTGATGCAGGTTTAACAGTAACGGTTCTACGGCGATTGCGTATAGTGCCATAGAAAGAGGGCAACCTTGTCTCACTGATTGCTTGATCGGGACTGGTGAACTTAGCTGACCATTAATTTTGATTCGAGAGGAAGTGCCGACTATACATTTGCGTATGATCTGAATAAAATGAGCACTGAATCCCATCCGTTGCATTACAGTTAGTAGAAAGTGGTGGTTAATGCGGTCAAAAGCCTTATCGAAGTCTAAAAACATGAGACCAACATTGCATTTGCATAGCCACGACAAATATATTATGTCTCTATATTCACATAATGCATTCGACATTGATCTCCCTGGGACAGCACACATTTCATAAGGGCCAAGTACTTTCGGCAGTACCGTCTTCAGTCTACAGGTTATGAGGCGGGTGAAGATTTTATAGTCGGAATTGAGGAGTGTTAGTAGTCGAAAATCCTTCAGCGAAGCGCTACGTGGTTTTTTGGGGATCAGTACAATCATTCCTTCGGTAAACTGAGATGGCATCTGCACGTCTCCCAATAATTCATTGCATATTTTGGTGAATTCCGGTCCTACGATGTGCCAAAAACAAGCATAAAATTCTATGGGTAGGCCATCTAAACCAGCAGATTTCCTTGTAGGCGAGTCTTTGATTATGGCACATACTTCTTCCTCAGTTATGTGGGCTACAAGGTCGGCGTTGTCAGTCGGATGGACCGTGGAATGAATGTTGGATAAAAGCAGCTCACTTGCCGTCGCGTCAGTCGCCGATGCGGAGTAAAAATCTGTATAATGTTGCACCACGTAGTTTTTTACTGTGACCTGTTGATCGTATTCGTTCCCCTGTTCATCACTGAGAGTGTGGATTAACTTTTGTTTACCTCTCTTGGCTTCCCGTATCACGTGATAGACGGACGTATTCTCCTGCGTCAGTTCAATCGGAGGACGCGATCGAACTTTTTTCCCCTCTAGTGATTGTCGTACCAACGCCGTTATTCTTGCTTTAGTGCGTTTTATTCTAGAGCTGTTTGCTACTAATCCCATGGGGTCATAATATAATTCGCGGAGGCAAAGAAAGTGATACTCCAAGGTGCGTTTTCGCCAGTACGCTTTCATGCGACCATATCGTGCGATGCATTTTTTTATCTGCGGTTTCGCAGACTGTAGCCACCACATGATGCGTGTTGGATATCTGGATTGCATCCGAAGACAACGCTGCCATGTAGCATGGACCTCCTGTTTCAGTACTGCGTCCTCCAAAAGTGACACGTTTAGCTGCCATACGCCCCTTCCCAGGAATGTTTTTTGTTTAGTATGCTCCGCGGTTATATGAAATGCGCAGTGATCCGAGAAGTTAAGAGGCCAAATTTCACAGTCAGTTACATTATGGATAAAACCTTTCGTTGCATACAGCCTGTCTAGTCTGCTTGCCGAAGTACTGGATACGTACGTGTATCCTCGGGTGTGCGGGCGAAGGTGGCACCAAGCATCTATCATATCTGGCCCGTTAATTAACAGCAACAGCTCCTCACAAAAGTTGAAGTTCGGGATTTGATCTTCCGGACGCAATACACAGTTAAAATCTCCACCCAAAATTATGTGCAGTCGAGGATCCGTTATTAATGGGACAATTTCGTCCCGGAACAGGTTGCCCCTTGCTCGTTTTCCGCTGGATCCAGAGGGAGCATATATATTAACAAGAAGCAGATCATATATTTGTGCAGTAATGCCTCGTCCAGATTCAAGTATTGCTTTTGCTGTACATGGTATGCCGTGTTTGAGCAGTATTCCTGTTCCACATTCATTGCCTATGTTTAAGATCGCCTCATATCCGTACACATCCGCTATTTTGGTCGTAACTACCTCTTGTAACATCGCTATGTCAATGTCGGCGGCATATAAGTAGTCCTTCACAGATTGTAACTTTACGTCCGAAACTATTCTGTTTACATTGAGCGTGGCGATTTTATACGCCTGCGTCATTCGGTAGTCCAACTAAGCGCATTCAGTGTCGTCAGACCATGCTGTCCCCATATCAGTTCCGCAGCGGTCAACAGTGTCCATTGGTTCTTCAATTGGAGGGGCGAGGTTCATCTGTACGTCCTCATTCGGGTTGGGGATGTCTGGTTTTCCGATGTCTACCACGCCTTGCTTTCCGCTTCGATCTGTTTTAAGAATTTTTTTGGTACGGGAGAGTTTTTTCTCCAGTTCTTGAATCTCTGCAGGGCTCTGTTTTCGTGTTTGCCGTTTAGGTTTCACCGGCTGCTGTCTTCCTCAGCATTCTTCAAATCTTCTACGCGGGTGGTGTTTCGAGCTAAATTGTCGACCGTGCTCTTGGTGGATGATGGTGTCAATAGAGAAATCGGTTCATTATGAGGTTGCTCATTCCGGGATGGTTCTTGCATGTCATTCTCAACAGCGGATGAATCGGATAATTTGCTGTGGCTCCCAATATCTTTCGGTGGCTGTTGTGTTGCAACCGTTACAGCTGTCACGATTTCCTTAGGTTCGGGTGGTCTAGCTTCTGTTGTGTCAGTGGTGGCAATCTGGGCTTCTTCTCGGGTTGGATGGTTCTCCGAATTCACATCAGGGCTTGGGGTCAGGACTTGTCCGCGGGCAGCCGTAGCCTAAGTCGCTGGCAGCGCAGTCATAGCCGGCGGTCGCGGGTCGCGGCGCCTCGCCAGCCGGCAGCTGCGCCACTCGCCGCTGTAAACACTCCGCGCAGACGTGGCCGGGAGAGTTGCACGCCGCGCACGTCCTCGGCTGGCCGTCGTATATAACGATACCTCGGTATCCACAGACGCTGATGTATGACGGTACATGTTTGTGCAAATCTACCTTTAATTGCCTCACTCCGTTGAGAACTTGCAATTTGCGCGCGTTGGACCACCGTTCGGCAACATTGCTGAGAACTTTACCGTACGGCGCTATCACTGCGTTTATTTGTTCCGCCGGTACTTCGAATGGTAGTTCGAATATCCTGATAGTTCGTATTCCAAACCCTGCATGCGTTACGGTGACTTCGCCTACGTTTCCATCACAATGTTTAAATTTCATAATTCCTCCGCAAGACTCAACTATTTTGTCACATAAGTTAGCATTCCTCAATTTCACAAATACAACGCTGCTCACTATCGAAAGATGCATTCCAATGACATCCTCTGAATCAACTTCCACTTCGTATTCCAACCAATCTTCGATTTCGTGTAGTTTAGGTCGGGCGTAATTACGATCAAACGAGAATTTCAAAGTACCTTGTCTGTTCAAGTGGACCATCAGGGATTCATATTTCAGATTTCAATATGCGTAGAAGTTCTGCAACGATGCAAGAAGCACTGCGACTTACCACGCCGAAGCACAGCAGACCGCGGCGCACGAAACTCAGCACACGTCCGCACAGCACGGCTGACGCGGCGAGACTGCCATCTGAGCTACCGAAGCACGACTCACGCCCGGTACTCACAGCTTTACTTCTGCCACTATCCTGTCTCCTACATTCCAAACTTTACAGAAGCTCTTCTGCGAACCATGCAGAACTAGCACTCCTGAGAGAAAGGATATTGAGGAGACATGGCTTAGCCACAGCCTGGGGGATGTTTCCAGAATGAGATTTTCACTCTGCAGCGGAGTGTGCGCTGATATGAAACTTCCTGGCAGATTAAAACTGTGTGCCCGACCGAGACTCGAACTCGGGACCTTTGCCTTTCGCGGGCGAGTGCTCTACCATCGGAGCTACCGAAGCACGACTCACGCCCGGTACTCACAGCTTTACTTCTGCCAGTATCCTGTCTCCTAGCTTCCAAACTTTACAGAAGCTCTTCTGCGAACCATGCAGAACTAGCACTCCTGAAAGAAAGGATATTGAGGAGACATGGTTTAGCCACAGCCTGGGGGATGTTTCCAGAATGAGATTTTCACTCTGCAGCGTAGTGTGCGCTGATATGAATCTTCCTGGCAGATTTTTTTTTTGGTCTAGCGATTACGGGGCTTGAACGCTAACCACTTTTTTTATTATTTTTATTTAATGTCACGCTGACCACTTTTTTATATATATAAGAAATTAATTTTTTTACAAACACTAAATGAAATGCATCCTCAGCAAAAACAAAAACAAAAAAAAAAATCATTGTAAAACAAATCACAAATGTAAAGGAACAGGGATACAGGGATGTTATTTTTATGTATTTATTTGTTTATTTTTCATAAAGATCACTCTGTTAAAAGGAACATGTAGAGCATTTCATGGTATAGTTTGTGCATTATATATGGAGCGGTGAGAGAAACGTGAGGTTCATTATCAGCTGTCAAATGTGCACACCGACTGCACCCGGCACCTCCCAACTGCGTAGGGGGTCGAGGAAGACTGCCTGAAGATAATTGGCAAAGGTTCTCCGATAGTGAGATCATCTATGAACCTCATTGTGGGCTTGTTGCAAGAAATACCAAAAGTCGAGTCGCGACTTGGCAGCATCCCCATAGAGGTACGCGATCGTCCAACCTTTGACCCAGATGATCGAGTGTGATTTAGTCGCCGGAAAGTAGTCACTCTCCGGATGTAAGAAGGAAGGAGGTGTAATATGTTGCGGGGTCACACGGAGGTAGCAAGCCACCATCTGTCTTCCCAGGAGCCATACCTCCTCCACCGCGATACAAGTTAAGCGGTGATGGTCGTCATCCACTTGGTGACATTTCGGGCATAGTGGAGTGTCCACTAGTCCAATTGCATGGAGTCGTTGGTTGGTGTTGAACTTGCCACAGGCGACAGAGAACCACAGTGCCCGAACGAATGTAGGAAGAAATTTTTGGTGCACATGTCTCCAAATCTTCGGCCAATGCACTGGGGTGTTTGAGTTCAATGACATTACGACTTATCCGTCGTAGCAGCCAAACATAGAAATCCTTCGCGCATGGTGGTCTCGTGCGCGGAAGCTCATCTCTCATGTAACTAAGTTCCACGATAAATGTTGATACATGCGCAAAATGTGGCGTAATGTTGCCCACCGCCACCGGTGGTGTGAGGGACGCTGGATCCAGGAGATCCAGTAGGCGGGATGTAAGGGAATCACGCCCGCTACGCCATTGCTTGTACATCGTGGCTAGAAGAAGCGCCGTCGCTCGGCAGTGAACATTTGTAAGTCCGAGTCCCCCCTTGTCCGTAGGGAGAGTGAGCGTTTCGTATCGCACCTTGAGGGGCGATCCAATCATCACAAAATAGCCTAGTGCTGATTGAAGTCGACGTCCGAGCGTGAGTGGTAGGGTCAGGATCTGCGAAATATGCACCATTCGAGAAACCACATAAGTGTTCAGATATTCGACTCGCTGCAAAGGATCAAGGCGCCGTAGGAGATGTTGTCGGACCATGGTACGTGTTGTCTGTAAAATACGTCGGTAGTTAACTGCCGCAGTATGTTTTACAGATGAGGTAAAGTCTATGCCGAGATAGCGGAATCGTTGCACATAAGGAAACGGACTGATTTCTTCCGGCGTAAGGCCCCTTCCAACCGGCATTGCTGCCGATTTGTTCATGTTCACTGCACTACCCGCCGTCACACTGTGGTCCAACAACAGTTCAAGGACCGTCTTCACCTCTTCCTCAGAACGAACGAGCAGCAGGAGGTCGTCCGCATAGGCACGACATTTGAAGGTGTAGCCCCGTAGTTCCATCCCAGAAAGAGAATTGGTGAGCCTCCCAATTAATGGTTCCAACGCTATCGCGAACAGCAGCATCGAAAGAGGGCAGCCCTGTCGAATGGATCGTCGAATTTGAATGGGCCCTGCTATACGCCCATTAACCTGTACCAAGGATTGTGCGCCCCCATAAATCCTTCTAATGAGACCAGTAAAACGGTCTGGAAATCCCATTTGTTCCAGTACAGCGTACAGATAGTTGTGGCGCACCTTATCAAAAGCACTGTCAAAATCAACCGCCACCATCGCCGCTTTAAGCCGGCACTCCTCCGCTAGCGCTATCACATCACGGCATTCGGCAGTAGCTGTTTGCACATTCACCGATCCACCCGGTGTCGTCTGTTCTGGAGAGAGAACGCTACGAATTAACATACGACATCGGGACGCTAGCAACCGTGCAAAGATCTTATAGTCGGCATTAAGCAGGGTGATGGGGCGATAATGTGTGACCGTAATTCCTGGCTTCGGTTTATGTACTGGCACCAAGAGGCCTTCCATAAAAGCCGGTGGAATAGGCGCATCGGAATTTAACATCTCGTTGTACATTTCCGTCCATCGCGGTGTCATTTCGTTGCGAAATTCGCGATAAAATTCAGCAGGAAGTCCATCAATGCCTGGGGACCGGTTCAACGCACCCTTTGCGATCGCATCATGTACTTCCTCACAGCTAATGGCTTCCAGTATGGTTCCCGCAGCTTCCACCGTTAGTGTACGGGAGACGTACGTGGCTATACGTTCGAGGTCATCGACAGGGGCTGCTTCTTCCCGATAGATTTGTTGGTAATGGTCGACGAATGCAGAGACAATGTCCGCTTGACGCGTCACTCTTCGGTCTTCGCGGGTAATTAATCCCCGTACCAAAACGCGTCGTCGGTGCTTTCGTTCATTCACGACGTGGTGCATGGAAGGAATCTCGTGCATTATCGTATCGTGACATCTGGCCCGCACCATGGTTCCCTGAAGATGTTTCCGAGCTAAAGCCACTAGTTTGGCTTTTATCCTTTTGCGTTCGATCCAGACGGTTTGTCCCGGTGGACCATCGTCCAGGTCGCGCAGTGCTGCAAAATAAAAGTGGGTCGTACGGCGGCGCCATTCTGCCATCTCCCTGCTATATGAGATGAACGTACGGCGAAGCGCCGGTTTAGCACAAGTCAGCCACCAATCAAGCTTCGTCGCATACCTTCCAACCCTTCGCTCGCACATCGTCGATGTGTCAAGGATCCGGTGACGGCATTCAGGATCATGTAGATGTTGAATGTTTAATTTCCACGGGGCCTTACTGTTCCACACCTCTCTACGGGGAAGAAGCACCGTACTGATGTAAGCGCTGTGATCTGAAAATGCCAATGGCCAGCGTTCCGCGTCCTGGACATCATTTGCATGAGCCCGCGAGATATAAATGCGATCTAACCTGCTTGCCGAATGACTGGTCACATAGGTGTATCCCGGTGCATCTCCATGTCGTAATTCCCACGCGTCACTAAGTACAAGGTCGTTGACAACGATTCGCAACTCCTGGCTGATGTTTGCTTGCGGCCATTGGTCTTTCTGGCTAAGAACGCAGTTGAAATCTCCACCAATTATTACACATTCATAACGTCCATGGAAAAGTGGGGCAATGTCTTCTGCATAAAATCGTGCCCTTTCCCGCCGCCGATTGTTTCCCGACGGTGCATAAAGATTGATGATGCGTGTCCCAAACGTCGTGAAAGCCATTCCCCTGGCCGACGGAAGGTAACATACGTTTTCCACTGGGAAGCCATCTCGCACGTAAACTGCCACCCCACTGCCATTGTGATCTCCATGTGACGAATAGGATTGGTAGCCTGCGATGTATGGGAGTGCAGCTATGTGGACTTCCTGCAGCAAAGCAATATCCACATCAGATGCCCAAATCGTTTCCTTCAGTAGGTGTATTTTGGCCGGTGAACGCAGGTAATTTATATTTAATGTCGCAATACGGTTCGCATGCCGTTGAATCCCACTCTGTCGACGCGCAAAAACATCTCCCTGCATCGGCGCTGGGGGCTGAGTTAGAAGACGTTCTCTCGCCCCTCTCCCTTCACCTTCAGCAATTATTAGGCTGTCTTCGTGAGTGCCGGCTGCCTCTGTATGACGTCCGGCGCCTCCTCAATATCGTCATACCACATCTTTGCAGGCAGTGATATATTCGTGTCCATTGCCACATCATCTGCGTCTGGAGCGCCAACTGGTTGTGCTTCCTCTTCAGCATCACCACGTCCCGGTACCGGCAATGTGACAGACCGCTGCGGGTCTGATCGAACAGTTTCCATTGCCTCATCCTGTTTCGTAGAGGCTGTTGTGTCGTCTTGGTCCACAGGCACATCGTCGTCGGGGCAAGGGGAGTCATCCCTAGGAGATGTCGTGCGACGCCGCCGTTTCCTCCTTTTCGGGGAACGCTGTTTGCGTGATCTTCCTTCCGTGTCCACAGATTGTAATGAATCACGGCTGCCCGACAGAAAAGCATCCGTAGGAACTGGAAGTGTTTCGAGTCCCATCGTTGTACTCGGCGGGAGTTCGGTCGAAACTGATGCTGTCGTCTCAGAGTGCG
Source organism: Schistocerca serialis cubense (assembly GCF_023864345.2). Taxonomy (NCBI): domain Eukaryota; kingdom Metazoa; phylum Arthropoda; class Insecta; order Orthoptera; family Acrididae; genus Schistocerca; species Schistocerca serialis. Next base: position 326,102,441 of record NC_064641.1, on the reverse strand, counting down.
TTCCAGACGGAACAGCATCCGTAGTCGCTGGAACTGCTTCGTTTACTATCAGTGTGCTTGGTGGGAGTTCGGTCTCATCTGATGTTGTCGCCGTAGATTGTAAGCTCGATGGAGCAGCATCCTCTGTCATCCCGACGTCTGCTACAAGGTTTCGGAGAGTGCCATCTTGATCTTCCACCGGGGCTGTGTCCTTTCGGTCATCAGCCGACGCAGTGAGGGCCTTGGCATAGGTGATCGGTAGAACTGTCATCGCTGGCGACGGCTCCCGCACACCTGAAGGCAGTTGCGTAATCCGCCGTTGCATACAGTTCGACCTGAGGTGTCCCTCCTGGCCACAGCCAGAACATGTACGTGGTTGACCATCGTAAATCACCACCGCCCGACAACCACCAATTGTCAGATAGGACGGTACATGTTTCTGAAGATCAATAGTGATCTGTAGCACTCCGTTAAGAACAGGGTACGTGGCGAATTGTGTCCAGCGTTCTGCTGTGTGACCATATACCGTGCCGTATGGCTTAAAGCCTCGATAACTTCGTCAGCCGGGAGCTCAAATGGTAGCTCAAACACACGTATTGTCCGTACAGCCAGACCAGCATGTTCTACAGTTACCGTGCCGACATTCACTATGGCAAAATCGGAGACCTGCTTTTGTCGCCTGTAGAATTCTCTCACACGCCGCGTCATTTACCATCTTAACATACACCGTGGGACTAACGATGGACAGGTGAATTCCAACAATATCGTTTGGCGGTATCTTGACGTCCTCTCGAGTGAATCGTTCCACTGCCAAAGCCTTTGGTCGTTCGTAGTCTTTGCAGAAATTGAACCGCAACGTAGTTTTCCTGTACTTATTCGCCATGATCGTTGTCACTAGCCCGTGCGCAGACTAAGTCCACAACTAAACAAACACTCGCACTCGCCGCACAGGCGGAAGTATCGGACCTCCGCTTCGCACGGCCGCTAGCGCCGAACTACCTTCTGAGCTACCGAAGCACGACTCACGTCCGGTACTCACAGCTTTACTTCTGCCAGTATCCTGTCTTCCACCATCCAAACTTTACAGCAGCTCTTCTGCGAACCATTCAGAAATAGCACTCCTGAGAGAAAGGATATTGCGGAGACATGGCTTTCCCACAGCCTGTGGGATGTTTCCAGAATGAGATTTTCACTCTGCAGCGGAGTGTGCGCTGATATGAAACTTCCTGGCAGATTAAAACTGTGTGCCCGACTGAGACTCGATCTCGGGACCTTTGCCTTTCGCAGGCAAGTGCTCTACCATCGGAGCTACCGAAGCACGACTCACGCCCGGTACCCACAACTTTACTTCTGCCAGTATCCTGTCACCTACCTTCCAAACTTTACAGAAGCTCTTCTGCGAACCATGCAGAACTAGCACTCCTGAAAGAAAGGATATTGCGGAGACATGACTTAACCACAGCCTGGGGGATGTTTCCAGAATGAGAATTTCACTCTGCAGCGGAGTGTGCGCTGATATGAAACTTCCTGGCAGATTGAAACTGTGTGCCACACCGACACTCGAACTCGGGACCTTTGCTTTCCGCGGGCAAGTGCTCTACCATCTGAGCTACCGAAGCAGGACTCACGCCCGGTACTCACAGCTTTACTTCTGCCAGTATCCTGTCTCCTACCTTCCAAACCTTACAGAAGCTCTTCTGCGAACCATGCAGAACTAGCACCCCTGAAAGAAAGGATATTGCGGAGACATGGCTTAGCCACAGCCTGGGGGATGTTTCCAGAATGAGATTTTCACTCTGCAGCGAAGTGTGCGCTGATGTGAAACTTCCTGGCAGATTAAAACTGTGTGCCCGACCAAGACTCGAACTCAGGACCTTTGCCTTTCGCGGGCAAGTGCTCTACCATCTGAGCTACCTAAGCACGAGTCACACCCGGTACTCACAACTTTACTTCTGCCAGTATCCTGTCTCCTACCTTCCAAAGGTTTCAGTAGCTCGTCTGCGAACCGTGCAGAACTAACACTCCTGAAAGAAAGGATATTGCGGAGACTTGGCTTAGCCGCAGCCTGGGGGATGTTTCCAGAATGAGATTTTCACTCTGCAGCGGAGTCTGCGCTGATATGAAACTTCCTGGCAGATTAAAACTGTGTGCCCTGCGTGCATAAGTACGGCTGAGAGTACTGGGCGTGAGTCGTGCTTTGGTAGCTCAGATGGTAGAGCACTTGCCCGCGAAAGGAAAAGGTCCCGAGTTCGAGTCTCGGTCGGACACACAGTTTTAATCTGCCATGAAGTTTCATATCAGCGCACACTCCACTGCTGAGTGAAAATCTCATCCTGGAAACATCCCCCAGGTTGTGGCTAAGCCATGTCTCCGCTATATCCTTTCTTTCAGGAGTGCTAGTTCTGCATGGTTCGCAGAAGAGCTTCTGTAAAGTTTGGAAGGTAGGAGACAGGAAACTGGCAGAAGTAAAGCTGTGAGTACCGGGCGTGAGTCGTGCTTCGATAGCTCAGATGGTAGAGCACTTGACGGCGAAAGGCAAAGGTCCCGAGATCGAGTCTCAGTCGGGCACACAGTTTTAATCTGCCAGGAAGTTTCATATCAGCGCACACTCCGCTGCAGACTGAAAATCTCATTCTGGAATCATCCCCCAGACTGTGGCTAAGCCATGTCTCCGCAATATCCTTTCTTTCAGGAGTGCTAGTTCTGCATGGTTCGCAGAAGAGCTTCTGTAAAGTCTGGAAGGTAGGATTCTGGCAGAAGTAAAGCTGTGAGTACCGGACGTGAGTCGTGCTTCGGTAGCTCAGATGGTAGAGCACTTGCCTGCGAAAGGTAAAGGTCCCGAGTTCGAGTCTCGGTCGGTTACACAGTTTTAATCTGCCAGGAAGTTTCATATCAGCGCACACTCCGCTGCAGAGTGAAAATCTCATTCTGGAAACATCCCCCAGGCTGTGGCTAAGCCATGTCTCCGCAATATTCTTTCTTTCAGGAGTGCTAGTTCTGCATTGTTCGCAGAAGAGCTTCTGTAAGGTTTCGAAGGTAGGAGACAGGATACTGGCAGAAGTAAAGCTGTGAGTACCGGGCGTGACTCCTGCTTCGGTAGCTCAGATGTTCGGTGCTAGCGGCCGTTTGAAGCGGAGGTCCGATCCTTCCGCCTGTGCGGCGTGTGCGTGTGTTGGTTTACCTGTGGACTTAGTCTGCGCGCCGGCTAGTTACATCGATCATGGCGAACAAGTACAGGAAAACGACACTACGATTCAATGTCTGCAAAGACTACGAACGACCGAAGGCTTTAGCAGTGGAACGACTCATTCGAGAGAAAGTCAAGATACCGCCAAACGATATTGTTGGAATTCACCAGTTATCATTAGTCCCACGGTGTATGTTAAGATGGTAACAGACGCGGCGTGTGAGAGAATTCTACAGGCAACAAAAGCAGGTCTCCGATTTTGCCATAGTGACGGGAATGTCGGTACGGTAACTGTAGAACATGCTGGTCTGGGTGTACGGACAATACGTGTTTTTGAGCTGCCATTTGAGCTCCCGGTTGACGAAGTTATCGAGGCTTTTAAGCCATACGGCACGGTACATGGTCACACGGCAGAACGCTGGACACAATTCGCCACGTACCCCCTTCGTAACGGAGTGCGACAGATCACTATTGATCTCCAGAAGCATGTACCGTCCTATCTGACAATTGGCGGTTGTCGGGCGGTGGTGATTTACGATGGTCAACCACGTACATGTTCTGGCTGTGGCCAGGAGGGACACCTCAGGTCGAACTGTATGCAACGGCAGATTACGCAACTGCCTTTAGGTGTGCGGGAGCCGTCGCTGGCGATGACAGTACTACCGATCACCTATGCTACAAGCCCTCACTGCGTCCGCTGATGACCGAAAGGACACAGCCCTGGTGGAAGATCAAGATGGCACTGTCCAAAACCTTGTCGCAGCCGTCGGGATGACAGGGAATGCTGCTCCATCGAGCATACAATCTACGGCAACAACATCAGATGAGACCAAACTCCCACCAAGCACACCGGTAGTACAAGAAGCAGTTCCAGCCACTACGGATGCTGTTCCGTCTGGAACGCACTCTGAGACGACAACATTAGTTTCGATCGAACTCCCGCCACGTTCAACGATGGGACTCGAGACACTTCCAGTTCCTACGGATGCTTTTCTGTCGGGCAGCCGTGATTCCCTACAATATGAGGACACGGACGGAAGATCACGCAAACAGCGTTCCCCGAAAAGGAGGAAACGGCGGCGTCGCACGACATCTCCTCGGGATGACTCCCCTTGCCCCGACGACGATGTGCCTGTGGACCAAGACGACACAACAGCCTCTACGACACAGGATGAGGCACTGGGAACTGTTCGATCAGACCCACAGCGGTCTGTCACATTGACGGTACCGGGACGTGGTGATGCTGAAGAGAAATCACAGCCAATTGGCTCTCCAGACGCAGATGCTGTGGTTATGGACACGAATACATCGCAGCCTGAAAAGATGTGGTATGATGATATTGAGGAGGCGCCGGACGTCATACAGAGGCAGCCGGCACTCACGAAGACAGCCTAATAATTGCTGAAGGTGAAGGGAGAGGGGCGAGAGAACGTCTTCTAACTCAGCCCCCAGCGCCGATGCAGGGAGATGTTTTTGCGCCTCGACAGAGTGGGATTCAACGGCATGCGAACCGTATTGCGACATTAAATATCAATGACGTGCGTTCACCGGCCAAAATACACCTACTGAAGGAAACGATTTGGGCATCTGATGTGGATATTGCTTTGCCGCAGGAAGTCCACATAGCTGCACTCCCATACATCGCAGGCTACCGAGCCTATTCGTCACATGGAGATCACAATGGGAGTGGGGTGGCAGTTTACGTGCGAGATGGCATCCCAGTGGAAAACGTGTGTTATCTTCCGTCGGCCAGGGGAATGGCTTTCACGACGTTTGGGACACTCATCATCAATCTTTATGCATCGTCGGGAAACAATCGGCGGCGGAAAAGGGCGCGATTTTATGCAGAAGACATTGCCCCACTATTCCATGGACGTTATGAATGTGTAATAATTGGTGGAGATTTCAACTGTGTTCTCAGCCAGAAAGACCAATGGCCGCAAGCAAACATCAGCCAGGAGTTGCGAATCGTTGTCAACGACCTTGTACTTAGTGACGCGTGGGAATTACGACATGGAGCTGCACCGGGATACACCTATGTGACAAGTCATTCGGCAAGCAGATTAGATCGCATTTATATCTCACGGACTCATGCAAATGATGTCCAGGACGCGGAACGCTGGCCATTGGCATTTTCAGATCACAGCGCTTACATCTGTACGGTGCTTCTTCCCCGTAGAGAGGTGTGGAACAGTAAGGCCCCGTGGAAACTAAACGTTCAACATCTACATGAAGCTGAATGCCATCAACGAATCCTTGAGACATGGACGATGTGCGAGCGAAGGGTTGGAAGGTATGCGACGATGCTTGATTGGTGGCTGACTTGTGCTAAACCGGCGCTTCGCCGTACGTTCATCTCATATAGCAGGGAGATGGCAGAATGGCGCCGCCGTACCACCGACTTTTATTTTGCAGCACTGCGCGACCTGGATGATGGCCCGCCGGGACAGGACATCTGGATCGAACGCAAAAGGATAAAAGCTAAACTAGTGGCTTTAGCTCGGAACCATCTTCAAGGAACCATGGTGCGCGCCAGATGTCACGATACGATAAGGCACGAGGTTCCTTCCATGCACCACGTCGTGAATGAACGAAAGCACCGACGACGCGTTTTGGTACGGGGATTAATTACCCGCGAAGACCGAAGAGTGACGCGTCAAGCGGACATTGTCTCTGCATTCGTCGACCATTACCAACAAATCTATCGGGAAGAAGCAGCCTCTGTCGATGACCTCAACCGTATAGCCACGTCCGTCTCCCGTACACTGACGGTGGAAGCCGCGGGAACCTTACTGGAAGCCATTAGCTGTGAGGAAGTACATAATGCGATCGCACACGGCGCGTTGAATCGGTCCCCAGGCATTGATGGGCTTCCTGCTGAATTCTATCACGAATTTCGCAACGAAATGACACCGCGATGGACGGAAATGTACAACGAGATGTTAAATTCCGATGCGCCTATTCCACCGGCTTTTATGGAAGGCCTCTTGGTGCCAGTACATAAACCGAAGCCAGGAATTACGGTCACACATTATCGCCCCATCACCCTGCTTAATGCCGACTATAAGATCTTTGCACGGTTGCTAGCGTCCCGATGTCGTATGTTAATTCGTAGCGTTCTCTCTCCAGAACAGACGACACCGGGTGGATCGGTGAATGTGCAAACAGCTACTGCCGAATGCCGTGATGTGATAGCGCTAGCGGAGGAGTGCCGGCTTAAAGCGGCGATGGTGGCGGTTGATTTTGACAGTGCTTTTGATAAGGTGCGCCACAACTATCTGTACGCTGTACTGGAACAAATGGGATTTCCAGACCGTTTTACTGGTCTCATTAGAAGGATTTATGGGGGCGCACAATCCTTGGTACAGGTTAATGGGCGTATAGCAGGGCCCATTCAAATTCGACGATCCATTCGACAGGGCTGCCCTCTTTCGATGCTGCTGTTCGCGATAGCGTTGGAACCATTAATTGGGAGGCTCACCAATTCTCTTTCTGGGATGGAACTACGGGGCTACACCTTCAAATGTCGTGCCTATGCGGACGACCTCCTGCTGCTCGTTCGTTCTGAGGAAGAGGTGAAGACGGTCCTTGAACTGTTGTTGGACCACAGTGTGACGGCGGGTAGTGCAGTGAACATGAACAAATCGGCAGCAATGCCGGTTGGAAGGGGCCTTACGCCGGAAGAAATCAGTCCGTTTCCTTATGTGCAACGATTCCGCTATCTCGGCATAGACTTTACCTCATCTGTAAAACATACTGCGGCAGTTAACTACCGACGTATTTTACAGACAACACGTACCATGGTCCGACAACATCTCCTACGGCGCCTTGATCCTTTGCAGCGAGTCGAGTATCTGAACACTTATGTGGTTTCTCGAATGGTGCATATTTCGCAGATCCTGCCCCTACCACTCACGCTCGGTCGTCGACTTCAATCAGCACTAGGCTATTTTGTGATGATTGGATAGCCCCTCAAGGTGCGATACGAAACGCTCACTCTCCCTACGGACAAGGGGGGACCCGGACTTACGAATGTTCACTGCCGAGCGACGGCGCTCCTTCTCGCCACGATGTACAAGCAATGGCGTAGCGGACGTGATTCCCTTACATCCCGCCTACTGGATCTCCTGGTTCCAGCGTCCCTCACACCTCCGGTGGCGGTGGGAAACATTACGCCACATTTTGCGCATGTATCAACATTTATCGTGGAACTTAGTTATATCAGAGACAAGCTTCGGCGCACGAGACCGCCATGCGCGAAGGATTTCTATGTTTGGCTGCTACGATGGATAAGTCGAAATGTCATTGAACTCAAACACCCCAGACTGCATTGGCCGAAGATTTGGAGACATGTGCACCAAAAATTTCTTCCTACATTCGTTCGGGCACTGTGGTTTTCTGTCGCCTGTGGCAAGTTCAGCACCAACCAACGGCTCCATGCAATTGGACTAGTGGACACTCCCCTATGCCCGAAATGTCACCAAGTGGATGACGACCATCACCGCTTAACTTGTATCGCGGTGGAGGACGTCTGGCTCCTAGGAGGAAAGATGGTGGCTAGCTACCTCCGTGTGACCCCGCAACATATTACCCCTGCTTTCTTGTTACATCCGGAGAGTGACTACTTTCCGGCGACTAAATCACAGTCGATCATCTGGATCAAAGGTTGGACGATCGCGTACCTTTATGGGGAAGCTGCCAAGTCGCGACTTGACTTTTGGTATTTCTTGCAGCAAGCCCACAATGAGGTTCATAGATGGTCACACAATCGGAAAACCTTTGCCAATTATATTCAGGCAGTCTTCCTTGACCCCCCACGCAGTTGGGATGTGCCGGGTGCAGTCGGTGTGCACATTTGACAGCTGATGATGAACCTTACGCTTCTCTCACCACTCAATATGTAATGCACATACAATACGATGAAATGATCAACATGTTCCTTTTAACAGAGTAATATTTATTGAAAATAAATAAATAAATAAATAAAAACAACATCCCTGTTCCTTTAAATTTGTGATTTGTTTTAAAATGATTTTTTTCTTTTTTTGCAGAGGATGCATTTCATTTAGTGTTTGCGAACTGCCTAACTTTGTATTAAAAAAAAAGCGGTCTAAGGCGCCAGATTTAAGCTCTGGTTCCCGTAAGGGAGCGTGGGTTCGAACCCCACATCTGACAATGCATTTTAAACATTCTGAAACTAAATAAAAAAGAAAAAAGATGGTAGAGCACTCGCCCGCGAAAGGCAAAGGTCCCTAGTTGGAGTCTCGGTCGGGCACACAGTTTTAATCTGCCAGGAAGTTTCATATCAGCGCACACTCCGCTGCAGATTGAAAATCTCATCCTGGAAACATCCCCCAGGCTGTGGCTAAGCCATGTCTCCGCTATATCCTTTCTTACAGGAGTGCTAGTTCTGCATGGTTCGCAGAAGAGCTTCTGTAAGGTTTGGAAGGTAGGAGACAGGATACTGGCAGAAGTAAAGCTGTGAGTACCGGGCGTGAGTCGTGCTTCGGTAGCTCAGATGGTAGAGCACTTGCCCGCGAAAGGTAAAGGTCCCGAGTTCGAGTCTCGGTCGAGCACACAGTTTTAGTCTGGCAGGAAGTTTCATATCAGCGCACACTCCGCTGCAGAGTGAAAATCTCATTCTGGAAACATCCCCCAGGCTGTGGCTAAGCCATGTCTCCGCAATATCCTTTCTTTCAGGAGTGCTAGTTCTGCATGGTTCGCAGAAGAGCTTCTGTAAAGTTTGGAAGGTAGGAGACAGGATACTTGCAGAAGTAAAGCTGTGAGTACCAGGCGTGAGTCGTGCTTCGGTAGCTCAGATGGTAGAGCACTTGCCCGCCAAAGGCAAAGGTCCCGAGTTCGAGTCTCGTTTGGGCCTACAGTTTTAATCTGCCAGGACGTTTCATTATTTATTCTCTTATGTTTTCTTTTAATGCTCGTGTGTCAAGTTAATGTTTCTAAAGATATTCTCATTTTTCATTTATTTACTTATGTCATAATTCCTTTAATACTCATGTATATGTTTGTTTTTATTCTTTTTGTAAAGCCTGTATTACTACAAATATTATCTGTATTATCATGTTCTTTACTCTAATGATGTTTTCTTTACATTTGTAATAGTATTCATATGCTGTTATGGGAAGGAATTAAAGGCGTGGCAAACTAATACCCTGCACTTCTACTACACCATTCTACGTGACTGTGCGACGATGCGTTTCTCGCCAGCCCGGCAGTCGATGGTCCATCGCACGAAGGCACAGATCTCCTTGATCATGCGGCGTAACTTGGAAGGCACTGTATTCCGTTCTCGAGTTTCTAATCGAATCCCTGAAGAACGTCCGTCGATGTACCACCTCCTTCAGGAAAGACAACGACGACGACGAGCTCTGATACAAGTACTCACTGATGTGGAAGGGCGCCGGCACGACACCCCACAAAGCATCGGTCGTGCTCTCCATGCTCATTTTCCCGGGCTCTACGCAGCCGTACCGCATTCTGCAGCACTGGTCACAGAAGTCGCTCAGCTTATTACGAACACTCTTCCGGAGGATGCAGTGCATGACCTCCAAGACGACGTAACCACAGATGAAGTGGTAGACGCTATCAAGGCGGGTTCCGATAACAGATCTCCTGGACCTGACGGTATACCCATCGAATTTTATAAACGTTTTCAGTATTTGTTGGCTTCCACGTGGACGGCAATCGCACAAGAGCTGATGTCACCGATGACAGTGGTCCCGAGCACCTTTCTAGAAGGAATTATTATCCCCGTACATAAACCGCGCGGGTTATCGAGGGTCCAGGACTATCGACCAATTACTTTGCTCAACAGCGACATGAAAATATTCACACGGCTACTGGCATCGCGACTCAAGAAGGTCGCACGTTACGTCACATCCTGCGACCAGACTTCCCTAGGAGGCGACAACAACATCCGTACGGCCCTTTGCCGTTACAGAGAATTGATAGCATTAGCGCATCATCAGCGTCTCCCTGGCGCCTTGGCTTCACTGGACTTTAGCAAGGCTTTCGACCCGGTTGACCACTTCTATTTACGGACAGTTCTTCAGCATATGGGTTTTCCTGGTGGTATTGTCACAGTGGTTATGCGCCTGTTGAGTAGTGCAACCTCTAAAATCATGTACAATGGTCGTCTTACACCGTCCATGGTCATCGCACGATCTGTACGACAAGGATGCCCTCTTTCCACGATTTTGTATGCTTTCGCCTTGGAACCCCTGCTCCAGGGCATGCGCCAACGTTTGGAAGGCATGGCTGTGCAAGGCCACTGTTTATGTTGTACAGCCTACGCAGACGACATAGTACTATATCTGCGCAGTGAAGATGAAGTACGAGCAGCACTGACATGGGTGGCGACTTACGGAGAAGCGTCGGGGAGCTGCCTCAACGTGTGAAAATCCAAGGTCCTGCTCATTGGTGAGGGCTTGCCGGAGAGATGCGCTGCCCCCCTTAGTGTCGCCGCCACCATTCGGTGTCTTGGACTTGATGTCGCAGCAGATTTGCGCCGCTCACCGACTATCAATGGTAGACGCTTGCTACAGACAATCAGAGCAAATCTCGCAGATCACCGGCTACGAGCTCTCGACGTTATCCAACGCGCGCAATACGTGAACATGTATCATGCTTCCCGTATACCACACGTGGCCCAAGTACTACCAGTCCCAAATCTCCTGGCGCGACGACTGTTGATGGCTTTCGACTCCTTCGTCAGCTCGGGGATGTTATTCAAGGTGCAGTATGAATCCCTTGCACTGCCACGAGATCGTGGCGGGGTGGGACTCATCCACGTGCCGACTCGTGTCAAGGCACTATACGTCAGCTCCCAACTAAAACTTTGGCATCGTTGCCCGCAGAGCCTTACTAGCCTCCTGCTTCACAACCTTGCACCGGCCTCCTTGTCCGCCCCAGTACTGGTATCGACCATTCCCACTCTCTTTTATTACATCCAACGATTTTTCCTGGAGTTCAGTTATATCTACCGGTCCTTACCAGTTACACGTTTTTACCTCACGAAAACAGTCTCCGAATTGTTACAACAGTGCCGCCCGTGCAACCCCATCGAACGTAAGTATCCACAGTACGTGTGGCGACACATATGGAAGGCGATCCATGCGCGTTTTCTCGAATCAGATGTTCAGTCAGCGTGGTACATCACCGTGAATAGCAAACAAGTTAACCGAGATCGTCTGCACCGCATCCATCTCGCCGATTCATCCCTCTGCACCCACTGTGGAGTGGATGACACGGATGTCCACCGGTTCCACTGTGGCACAGCGCTAGACGTCTGGACACTTGCGCGGCGTATTTTGGCATTTCTTACTCGCCAGACACCGGCTCAGATCAACGTCCACATGCTTTTGTATCCCGATAAGACTTTCTACCCCTCCGCCAAAACTAACTCTGTGAATCGGATCTGTGGCCACACGATCCGCTATCTTTTTACTTCTGGCGACAAGTCTACGCTAGGATATTGGACTTATCTCAACGACCGACACTGCGTCCTGATACGCAACCCACGCTATAAACAATATTTTTCCAATTTCTTACGAAGCACTTTCGATGACCCACCTAGTAGCTGGAACGTCTAAGCCCTGAGAAGCTGAAAACTGTATAAACCGAACCGAACTGAATAGATCTGCTACCCAGAACCCACGCCTACGCCATGAGAAGACACGTTTGGACGAGCTGGCATGCTGTAGGCGGATACACTTCAGGAGCTCCTGTAAGAACTGGACTTTAACTACAAGTCGCACGACGACTTAAAAAGCTTTTCCTTATTTATTCCTCATAATTTGTTCTTAAAGGAAAAAGAAATTTGATTTTGGCTTTGAGAAACTTTTTTTTGTTCCAAAACATTGCTTCTTCGCCAACAAGACGAAGGAGACTCATTTTTGTTTACTGGACGGAGAAACCAGTAGAATATGGAGTCTTTGTTTTCTTTCGAAAAAAACCCTTATTTATTCCTCCCAATTTGTTCTTAAAGGAAAAAGAAATTTGAGTTTGGCTTTGGAAAAAAAAAGAAAAAAAAATTTTTTTTTGAAAAAAAAGAGGGTTATCTACCCTCTGTAACAAAAAAACTGAGTTAATGGATAAAAAAAAAAAAAGATGGTGGAGCACTTGCCCGCGAAAGGCAAAGGTCCCGAGTTCGAGTCTCGTTTGGGCCTACAGTTTTAATCTGCCAGGACGTTTCATTATTTATTCTCTTATGTTTTCTTTTAATGCTCGTGTGTCAAGTTAATGTTTCTAAAGATATTCTCATTTTTCATTTATTTACTTATGTCATAATTCCTTTAATACTCATGTATATGTTTGTTTTTATTCTTTTTGTAAAGCCTGTATTACTACAAATATTATCTGTATTATCATGTTCTTTACTCTAATGATGTTTTCTTTACATTTGTAATAGTATTCATATGCTGTTAAACTGTGACTGTATAGACACCAGTTCTCCAGGTTAGCTAAATAGTAGGGATTCATTTTACTGCACACATTTGTCTGTTGATCATACTAAATGTATAAAATTTCAGAGGTTATATGACTGTGTTAGTACTTGCACGTGTGTTGATAATTCAGCAAGGGTCTTGTTAACAGCACTGCTGTTTCTAAGGATATTGCAAAATAATTAGTGAGTGCACAAGTGGTGGTTCATGGACTTGCTATATCATCCTTAAGACTCTTCAGTTGTAACCTCCCCACAAAAATCCTTCACATCTAGTGTAACCTCAAAACAGAAAAATTCCTAAACCTCTCAACAGTAAAAAATATAATTATGCCGTTCATTCACATTCAGCGTAACCTGCCTCAGACAAATTCCGTAATCTTGCAATAATACCATGTGACTAATCTCTCAATAATAAATGTGACTCAGTTACAACCTTTGAATAATTGACTGTTAATTTAACCTGGCAAATTGTGGACGTCAGCAGTGCTGCGTCATGGCCCTGAAAGATCATTCTGAATAAAAAAAGAAAAAATTCTTACCTCAATGAAGGTCGCCGGATAACTCATATGTATCTGCTCTTACAATAAATTTTTCTGGCACAGCCCTGTGCAATGCTGGCCGATAGATTTGTCATTTATGAAAAGAAACAACTGATTTTTCTTTTGCAATAATCGGGATGATCAAGGATTGGAGAAATTAGTAAATTCTTTAAATTGAAATGAATGGTTGTTAAAAGTTACTTTTTATGAGAAAGATAATTATTAGGAGATTTTCTAAAACATTTACGTGGGACTTGAGATAACAATTCTATATATGCGCGAGGCTGCTTTTTACCTTATACAATAATGCTCAGGCTCCAGCATCGCTGCACCACGACCAGCCCAGCCAACACGATACACCAGACCACCAGACTGCTCGCTAGCAACAACTTACTCCTACAGATACACAGTTCCTACTGCAGTCAACACTGCTTTCTGGTCTGAGATTCTCTTATACGTTACATATCGCATTCAGCGCGTGAGCAATACATCGAAATTACATCTGCTCGGACCTCTTACATAACCCTCCACTGGGGGGGGGGGGGGGGGGGGGGCAAAAATTTGGCAGCGATGGTGAGTCAATTGGACTTGTCATGAGCAACAAATTTTTCTATAATCTATTTAGTTAACTAAGTCTACAGTCACAGAATATATACATTATTGATAAGCGCAGAACATATTAAGTAATGAAATAGAGTGCACACACACTGAGTACAGAATATATCAAGAAATGACAAAAAGTATACGCAATGAGTACAAAAGATATTAACAAATGACAAAGTGCACACGCACTGTATAAGTGTTTAGCATTTTTACATAACATATTATGAAGTGAAATAAAGTGCACATGCACTGAATACAAAATATATTAACAAATTACATAAAGTGCACACGCACTGTAGAAGTCTTAGGATTTTTACAACATATCATGGAGTGAAATAAAGTGCACATGCACTGAGTACAAAATATATTAACCAATGACAAAGTGCACACGCACTCTAGAATTCTTTAGCATATTTAGAATGACTGATCATATTAACAATTGAAATGAAGTGCACACGCACTGTAAAAGTCTTTAGCATATTTAGGACAACTAATCTTATTAACAAATGAAATAAAGTGCACACACACTGTATAAGTCTGTATCATTTTACAAGAATTTAAACACACTGTATAAGTCTTTACCATTTTACAGGAAATAGGAAAGGAATGGGAAGGATTGCATCATGGTTGTGGCACAGTAGGTTGCACGTAGCTGCACTGAAAGTCCATATCTTTCTACACAAGCACAACACCAAGTGAGACAATCTGAAGTTCTCTCCCTGAAGTTTTTATCAGTGTAGCCAGGACACTGAAATGTTGTATTAATATTGTATGTTATCATTTTGGTAGTACATTAGGTACACCAAACAGTAGGACCATAATGACATCTCCATCGTTCAAGGTGGTGGACAGCTTGATTTGTCAACACCACATTCTTGTAGAATCCATACTCGAACATCAACGTAGAATTAGTGCAAAAACCAAATATAGTGTTCCATGATCATGAGGATGGACAGGACAAACGGATATTGCAGTAATTTCTGGTAATTAGGTCAGAAGATGAAGGACATTAAGTCTTATGCTAGTCATCATTGAGAATTACACTGTCTATCAACCGATTTAAGTAATTGTTGGCACTCATTGCCTAGTTACTAATCATTTCTGTAATATGTATGGAGTATTAGAGAACATTATTCATAAGTCATCAGATAAATATTGGCACTCATTGGCCAGTTACAAACCATTTTTATGCATTATTCAGAAGTCATCATTCAAAGCAAGAGTTAATTAATGGCATAGCATTTATACATAATTCATCTAATTATAGTAATCATTGGCATTCATTGGCCAGTTACTAAACATGTAGCAAGTATTGAATATTACAAAACACTATTTATAACTCATCTGATTGCGGTAATTATTGGCACTTATTGGCCAGTTACAAAGTATTCATGTAGTTTTTCAAAACGTTATTCAGTATTATTCGGAAGTCATCATTCAAAACAAGAGTTAATTATTATCATAGCATTTATAGAGTATAACAAAAATATTATTTGCAGAAATTATTGATATAGCATTTATGCATTATTACAAAACATCATTCAGTATTACGCAGAACTTATCATTCAAGTGACATAGGACATATTTAAAATGTAACACACTGTAACTATTACTCAAGGTCTGTGGTCCAATAATACATAGATATAATGGATTCAATACATCTGAGAAATTTGCATTATTTAGGACTAGAAATATATCCTAAACTGGTAGCATTATTTGGATGTATACTGGTAATAGTTGGGACTGGTAATAATTTTTTTTGTTTGTGTTAACAATGCATTGCATTGGGATCGATGATTACTGGGGCATGAAAATATATGCTTTTGACTTATTGCTGGAAATAAGGATTAATAACATCATTCGTCATGAGTCAGCTGTAGCAAGGTTATGAAACAAGTAGAGTATATGTGATCACATTCATAAATGATAGACACAACTGGGTAAAAAAATGCAGGTACTAGAATGGGTTTAATGACTAACTGCTTATAGGACATTAATTTCATGAATAGCTTCTCCTGTAAAAAATACAAAATGGATTATTGAGCTGAAAGAAGAAACGCATATTATGCTGAAAAGTAGTGAACTTCGAATTAACAGGTAATGAAACGTGTACTCTATGTACACTAGTTGTCTTTCCCAAAACATTCAGTCATTATACTATGCGACATAGGACATACTGTCAAAAGGAACTGCAACAAATACTTAAATAACTACATAGCATTACTTAACTAATAGTAAATATATAAACTTCATCATTATTCTCATCTGCAAAGAAAAACTTCATTATTCATATTACCATATTATTCATATAACTATTCATCATCATTTATTATCATCTGCAAAAAATAGACACTTCATTATTCATATTCATATTACCATTTACTTCATACAATTATCCATAGTATAGAGTTTCTTATTTCTAGCATATTTCATCACTAAAACTAAGATGTGTAGTTCTGTCTGACAGCCTGCATCAATCGCCTCGTATTCTGAAAGAAAAATAATTAGTCAAGACTGCTATCACACGATATGCATAGTATATTCTGGTTAATGCTTGTTAATTCTGATCCATTTACTCTTCGTGACAAGATATTGCATTTTCTTTCGTTCATTCCGATGGTAAAATTTCCATTTCAGAGTAAACCACTGTGGTTCGTTTAATTTATTGCTTGTACACATTATTGCTTTCTGATAATGATGAACAAGGATTAATATCTTGCATTTAAGTCACATAATCATTAAATAAAAACTTGTTTCTAGTGATACAATTAAGCATACAGCATAGCATGACAGAAAACGTATTAGGTCAAAAACATAGACAGTTTTCAAGTGAAAAAATGTAAACACAGTATCAAAATGTAGTAGCAAAAAATGTAAAATAGTCACGATGTTGAGATATCATAAGGCAAGATGTCAAAGTCAACTGGTGTTTGTTATATCTTAAAGATTGCATAGTGCCTAATCATACGTACACAAAAAATGGAAAATGTGCACGGTCTGATATATAACGACAAGAAAAGCAACCTGCTAACCTAACCTTGCCGGGCACTTGCCAAGAAAAAATATGATAATCATCAGTAAGTAGTCACATAGATAGAATTGCATAAGTGGTCATAAAATATGTAAGTTTATCTGGAAAAATGTGCACGGTCTGATGTGTAACGACAAGAAAAGCGACCTGCTAACCTTACCTTGCCGGGCACTTGCCAGGAAAAAATATGATAATCATCAGTAAGTCTTCATATAAATATAATTGCATAAGTGGTCATATAAACTTCAGGAAATGGCATTACAGTATGATAAATCATAAAGTATATTCATTCAATAAAGGGTTTAATATTGGAGACATGGTGATTGCCTTTGCTTTTTCTGGTTCTCAAAGTTTCGACGTGTACTACATAGGGGTGAGGAATGCTGCGAATTCGATATGGACCTGCGTATAGAAGCTCAAATTTACTGCATCTACTCTTTCCTCTGTTGGATAAATAATGCATGCGTACTAATATCTTCTGTCCAATGTGAAAGTCACGGCGTGTACAAACCTGTTTCTGCTGTCGTCTCCGGCGCTCTGCGGCACGTTTGATGTTGTTGAGCGCCATGTCAATTATTTCATGGTGACGTAGTCGACGAGAGGTAGGAAAAGAAACTAATTCTTTAATTTTGTTAGGTGGTTCAACATTTTTCAATATAACAGTCGGAGATAGCATAGTAGATTCATTTGGTATGGAGTGAATTACATCCTGGAATGAGAGTATGTGTGTGTCCCACTCAATATGTTTTTTTATGGCAGTATATTCCACATAGTTTACCAATTTCTTTCATCAGTCGTTCACAAGCGTTCGAAGAAGCATGATACTTGGATATATAGATCGGAGAAATGCTTCTAGCTCGTAACATACGTGTCCATATAGCAGATCGATATTGTGATCCATTGTCAGAAATTACTTTCAATACATGCCCTACATGAATTAAAAAATGTTTTACAAATGCATTAGAAACAGATTTAGCAGTAGCTTTGCGTAACGGAGTGAAGGTAACAAATTTCGAAGTGAGTTGAACAGCGACAAAGATGTATCAAAAACCTCTAATAGTTCTGGGAATTGGACCAAAAATGTCTACAGCGGTCATGTGTCTTAATTTAACGGGTACAATGGGACGTAACGGAGGAATATGTGAAGTCGTGTCTGATTTAGCTTTCTGGCAGAATTTGCATGACGCTAAAACTCGTCGAATACGTTTCTCCACGTTCGCAAAATAACAGTTCTGTCTCAGTATAAGAAAACATTTTCTGGCTCCGTAATGTGCGTAACTTAAATGAGTATACCAAATTAATTTGTTAACAAGCTCGTCAGGAATGCATAACAACCAATTGTTGCTATCAGGGTGAGAGCGGCAAAACAGAATGTTATTGCGTACAGTGTAATGGTTGCTGATAGTAACATTATTCTTATCATGCCAAAGGCGTTTAATTTCATTCCACACGTTGTCTTTGTTCTGCTCCTGTGCTATGTCTCGTAATGATGACGAAATGAAATATTCAAATGCAATTTGTTGAATGTACATGACGCTAAAATTTGCTCGGCAGAAGTTGGATCCGATGTCTTGCTGATTGTTGCTGAGAGAACGGGATAGTGCGTCTGCTACAACATTTTGTGTACCGGGAATGTGAACGGTTGTAAAATTAAATTCCTGTAAATAACGTTTCCATCTGCTTAACTTGTCATGTGTAAATTTAGCTGAAACTAAAAACTGTGTAGCCCTATGATCTGTGTAAACGGTAGTATGTCTTCCATAAAGAAAATGCCTAAAGCTCGTAAATGCCCATACAACACATAGTGTTTCAAGTTCTGTGACCGAATAGTTGCGTTCAGCAGGTGACAGAATGTGACTTGCAAAGGCGATGTTTTTAATTACTATATTACCGTCTTCTTCAATTTCCTGAAAAATGTGTACGCCTAAAGCGGTGTTAGAACTGTCGGTGGCAATGGAAAAATTTCTAGTAAGATCTGGGTGTGATAAAAGAGGTGCATTCAACAAGGCATGTTTCAAATTCACAAAATCAGAATGTGCCTGGCTATCCCAGGACCAAATAGTGTTTTTACCCGTCAACTGGCATAATCTAGGGGTGTCTAAAGCAGCGTAATGAGTAAATTTACGGAAAAAGTTAATTAATCCCAGAAAGCTGCGTAGTTGTTTCTTCGTCGTAGGAACAGTAATGTCACGTAAAGCTTGAAGTTTTTCCGGGTCAGGCGCAATACCTTCTGCTGAAATTACATGTCCAAGAAATTTTATGGAAGTTTTGCCAAAGTGCAGTTTGCTAAGATTAACTGTGAGTCCTTGTGCACGAAAAGTTTGTAACAGTTGTTCGAGAATCAGATTGTGCTCAGACCAGTTAGCTTCTGCAATAAGAATGTCGCCTACATACGTTGTGATTCTGTCTTTCATGCAAAAGTGTGTATCGGATGTCGTCAAAACTAATAACATTTTCGTGAACAACATTCTGCGTGTCAAAAGTAGTGCTTTCGTTGCTGGAAGATGCAACCTGTACTGTATCTAGTCAAATTCTTTCTGACGTGCTGTTAATTGCGGGAGGATGCTGTGGCATTTCAGCTATTTGAACTGTTCTGTTATTTCTTCCTGACGTATTACGTTCGGGATGATACCGACTGTTCGGTTCATTCATGATTATCTGTTGTTGTGGTTGATTCTGCTGCTGGTAAGCCCGACTGTTACGCTGAAAACTGTGCTCTTTACTTTTACGTCTGTCATAATAATCATTGCTATACGGCGCATTGCGATAGGAGTTGAAATGGTGTATTTTCTGTACTTAGAGATTTCCTTGTTGCTGTGCATTACTATTTGGTATAGCCGACGCTATACATGTATGCGGCAAAACATTAAAGCTTGGTTGACCTTGCAGACTACATTGTTGGTTAGGTATGCTAACCGAATGGTTTTGTTGCTGTTTTGAGAAAAAGCCTGCATTGTTGCCAAAATGTGTTTGCTGTTGCTGATAATTTTGATGATACTGATAATTAAAATTTTGTCAGTTATTAAAATTACGCTGGTAGTTCTGGAGTGTCTAATGAAAATTGTCAGTTTCGGTAAAACTTGTCATATCATGTTTTCTTTACACGTTCTTAATCCTAAATAGATCGATAGTTGAAGAGCTGTTTTGATAGATATAAAGGATAGTAGAATAGAAGGCAGCAGTGCAGAAAACTAAAGATGAAATAGCATTATTACGGCTCGGGGCCCTGTGCACGCCACGGCACATATTCATTAAAGCGTAATGAATCCCCTGAGGTCTCTTACGCGCTGCAAATAAATTTTAGTTTCTGCGTTACACGCAATGCCGGTGAAAATTCAAAAACAAATAATTGTATCCAGGCCAATTCTAGTTTCTGCATTACAGGCCAAGCTGATGAAAGTATCAAAACAAATTGTCGTATCCAGTCCAAAGCGTGAATCCGTGTTCTGTCATTTTTAAATACCTTAAATTTTCTGACGGATAGAAAGTGCTTGTAGTCAAAATTATCGTCTCTATATGTATGAACAGGTTCAAGGTTGTATGATAATCTGTTTGTCTGTGACTGTCCAGAATCTAACTCACGTACTCTCTGAAAATAACCTAAATTACACTGGCTGTGTGAGTCTGAGAAATATTCGGAATGTGGCGTATGCTGTGCCGTGTTAAAGGCTGAAATATTTTTCATCTCCGTCACTTCTTGCTGTAAAGATGACAATTTTCTACGTAATGTATTATTGGACAAACCCATCTCACTCATCGTCTGCTGTAAATTTTGGAATTTGGGTGTTTGATTAAACGAAATTGGTGACGTATCGTCTGATTTAGTGTCACTGTTATTTTCGATAACCTCAATACGAATGGCCAATTCATAAAATTTTTCAGTCAATGCTTTAACCTGATCATCATTTTTAGTGTCACAAGCATTAATTTGTTTTTGGATTTTACGTGTGGTTTTGTTTAATTAGTTAAAGTCTGCTTTAATGGCATCAGGATCCTGTATTAGTTCCAACTTTTCAAGTCTGTTGGTCATTGTCTGAAAGTCTAATGTGTGTATGTCTGTTTTTGTTTTAAGATCGGAGATTTCATCATGCAATTCGGTGTTCCACTGTTTGATTTCGTCTGATACTGTAGCAATATTGTTGTCTACGTATGTTTTTGCTTTCGTAAATAACTTACGCTTGTCTTCCTGTCTCTGTGCCGTAATTGTTTCCATGACTTGTTGCTTTACTCTGTTCTGTTCCTGTATAAATTTACTGTAACGCGTTTCACTGTCTTGTAGGTGGTGATTAAAGCGTTCGTCAATTTGGCTGTTCTGTTGGTCAAATTTCGCGTCTACTTTCGCATCCAGTATGCGTGAAGGTTCTGCTGACGTTAATTTAAACTCGTCGCGTAACTGTGTTGCGTTTTCAGAACATTGTTTAGCGACTGCACCAATTACATCTCTAAGTAATTTAGTTGTGGCTGCATATGTATTATTTAATTCTTGTGCCACAGATCTAATTTCTTCACTACTGTTCCTAGCACAAGCCTTAATTTCCTCACGTAATTGTTCTTTAGTATCATGACATTGCGCGGCATCGGCTGTAATCTGTTCACTAAGTTGTTTGTTCTGTTCGTTAAGTTGTTTGGAATTGCTGTCTAGTTTTTCATTAAGTTATTGTTTGAGATTTTCATTATTTTCATTAATTTGTAGCAATAATGCTATAACTTGATCCAAGCCAAAATTAGCGGCTCTATTCTCTGTACTGTGTGATGGTGTATCTGCATGTGTCACGTTTTGTGTAACCATTTGGTCATTGACTTACTCGCGAAAAGGTTTGCTGATTGGATGTGCACTGTTGGTCATTACACCGGAATCAAATAAACTTGACGTGTTTTGTGTATATTGTTCACCTTCGTTAGAAACAATTATCTGTTCGCTACGTATATTTTGCAAATCATGCTTGTCTAACTGGAAAGCTTTCATAGCAACGGAACATGCCGCGTCATCAATTGTTACATTTACGGTGGACATGAATGAATTTGTTTGCTCATCATCTGGAATAAAACCATTACTAGTGATCGGCACGCACTAATTGTCTGTAAATGGAGAACTATCATTAAGACACTGAGTGTCGCTAGTATTATCGGTCGAATTATTCGAATCGACTATTTCACTCATTGCACATCGCAATGTACTGTTAACAGTTTTTCGCGGCATTTTCACAAATCAAAATTAAGCACAAAATCAATCCAAGTCAAAGCAAAAATGGAACAAATACAATTACAACAAAGAGCAATAACTTGCCGATGATCTGTGAAAGAAAGAGTGACAAATTAGTAAATGCGTTGCGCCAGATGCAAACTACATTTAATATTAAGTAAATAAGAGCAGATATATAACTACTTCTCAGAAATTCACAAAGAAATACGATTCTGGCCGGTTGTCGACAAGTGTAACCTCCCCACAAAAACTCCTTCACATCTAGTGTAACCTCAAAACAGAAAAATTCCTAAACCTCTCAACAGTAAAAAATATAATTATGCCGTTCATTCACATTCAGCGTAACCTGCCTCAGACAAATTCCGTAATCTTGCAATAATACCATGAGACTAATCTCTCAATAATAAATGTGACTCAGTTACAACCTTTGAATAATTGACTGTTAATTTAACCTGGCAAATTGTGGACGTCAGCAGTGCTGCGTCATGGCCCTGAAAGATCATTCTGAATAAAAAAAGACAAAATTCTTACCTCAATGAAGGTCGCTGGATAACGCATATATATCTGCTCTTACAATAAATTTTTCTGGCACAGCCTTGTGCAATGCTGGCCGACAGATTTGTCATTTATGAAAAGGAACAACAGATTTTTTTTGCAATAATCGGGATGATCATGGATTGGAGAAATTAGTAAATTCTTTAAATTGAAATGAATGGTTGTTAAAAGTTACTTTTTATGAGAAAGATTAATAATGCTCAGGCTCCGGCATCGCTGCACCACGACCCGCCCAGCCAACACGATACACCAGACCAGACTGCTCGCTAGCAACAACTTATTCTTACAGTTACACAGTTCCTACTGCAGTCAACACTGCTCTCTGGTCTGAGATTCTCTTATACGTTGCATATCGCAGGCAGCGCGTGAGCAATACATCGAAATTACATCTGCTCGGACCTCTTACACAGTCGTAACAGATGGCTGGCCTTCTCTTCAAGGACTACAATGGATCTCCACCTTTGGTGCCCCATTACTACCATAATCTCTACAACGACTATAGTAGGTCTGCGCCTTTGGTGACCCACTACTATCACAATTTTTTCAAGGACTACGGTGGGTCTCTACAAAGAATGCTGTGAGTCTGCTCAGTGGTGACCTAAAAAATTCTACCAATATTCTTCAAGACTTTGGCTGACTCTGCTCTGGGTCTGCTCTGTTCTGGCTCATTACCAATCTTCATGTCTTCATGTCAAGAGTCAGTACTGTTTTTCTGTTGGCAGGACAACGGTACTTCTTCAAGACTGCATGGAGATCCATTACTTACGTGTGCATTTTCTTTTACTGCTCAGACTTTGTGCATGAAACTGTCATAGACTACTCTTCTGATGATTGATTAGGACTGTCGTTAGGGACTGTGAGGACAATTTTTGCTTTATTGACCAACAGTATATTACTAATTGTGTGCATATGATCTATTTGATATTGTGAATATAAAAAATTTTAACAAATTAGTCTTGGCCACTTCCCAAAACAATTTGTAAAATTTTTTGAGGGGAGCAGGGGGGCTCTGTAAGTATCCTGTATATGTGTTTGTGTGTTGGGAGCGCTATAGAGTGCACTAATATCACTGACAGCGCTCTGCGCCCTCTGGGAAAGATTGTTGCTGGTCGGACTCGCAGTTGGAAGTTGATAGTTAGCAGTGATGGATGTTAGAAGCAGTGTTAGCGCGAGCGGAGGGTCTGGACGTGTGTCCGTCATGGAGATTTAATATTTGTTGGACAGGTTCAAGAATCATAAAAGAAGGTTGTATACCTGGAAGAATGCTGGAGATACTAAAAGGTGTCAGATAGATTATATAATGGTAAGACAGAGATTTAGGAACCAGGTTTTAAATTGTAAGACATTTCCAGGGGCAGATGTGGACCCTGACCACAATCTATTGGTTATGAACTGCAGATTGAAACTGAAGAAACTGCAAAAAGGTGGGAATTTAAGGAGATGGGACCTGGATAAACTGAAAGAACCAGAGGTTGTAGAGAGTTTCAGGGAGAGCATAAGGGAAGAATTGACAGGAATGGGGGAAAGAAATACAGTAGAAGAAGAATGGGTAGCTCTGAGGTATGAAGTAGTGAAGGCAGCAGAGGATCAAGTAGGTAAAAAGACGAGGGCTAATAGAAATCCTTGGGTAACAGAAGAAATATTGAATTTAATTGATGAAAGGAGAAAATATAAAAATGCAGTAAATGAAGCAGGCAAAAAGGAATACAAACGTCTCAAAAATGAGATTGACAGGAAGTGCAAAATGGCTAAGCAGGGATGGCTAGAGGACAAATGTAAGGATGTAGAGGTTTGTCTCACTAGGGGTAAGATAGATACTGCCTACAGGAAAATTAAAGAGACCTTTGGAGAGAAGAGAACCACTTGTATGAATATCAAGAGCTCAGATGGCAACCCAGTTCTAAGCAAAGAAGGTAAGGCAGAAAGGTGGAAGGAGTATATAGAGGGTTTATACAAGGGCGATGTACTTGAGGACAATATTATGGAAATGGAAGAGGATATAGATGAAGACGAAATGGAAGATAAGATACTGCGTGAAGAGATTGACAGAGCACTGAAAGACCTGAGTCGAAACAAGGCCCCGGGAGTAGACAACATTCCATTAGAACTACTGATGGCCTTGGGAGAGCCAGTCATGACAAACCTCTACCATCTGGTGAGCAAGATGTATGAGATAAGCGAAATAAGTCACAGCTGCAAAATACTAACGCGAATTCTTTACAGACGAATGGGAAAACTGGTAGAAGCGGACCTCGGGGAAGATCAGTTTGGATTCCATAGAAATGTTGGAACACGTGAGGCAATACTAAACTTACGACTTATGTTAGAAGAAAGATTAAGGAAAGGCAAACCTACGTTTCTAGCATTTGTAGACTTAGAGAAAGCTTTTGCCAATGTTAACTGCAATACTCTCTTTCAAATTCTGAAGGTGGCAGGGGTAAAATACAGGGAGCGAAAGGCTATTTACAATTTGTACAGAAACCAGATGGCAGTTATAAGAGTCGAGGGGTATGAAAGGGAAGCAGTGGTTGGGAAAGGAGTGAGACAGGGTTGTAGCCTCTCCCCGATGTTATTCAATCTGTATATTGAGCAAGCAGTAAAGGAAACAGAAGAAAAATTTGGAGTAGGTATTAAAATTCATGGAGAAGAAGTAAAAACTTTGAGGTTCGCCGATAACATTGTAATTCTGTCAGAGACAGCAAAGGACTTGGAAGAGCAGTTGAACGGAATGGACAGTGTCTTGAAAGGAGGATATAAGATGAACATCAACAAAAGCAAAACGAGGATAATGAAATGTAGTCAAATTAAATCGGGTGATGCTGAGGGAATTAAATTAGGAAATGAGACACTTAAAGTAGTAAAGGAGTTTTGCTATTTAGGGAGTAAAATAACTGATGATGGTCGAAGTAGAGAGGATATAAAATGTAGACTGGCAATGGCAAGGAAATCGTTTCTGAAGAAGAGAAATTTGTTATCGTCGAGTATAGATTTAAGTGTCAGAAATTCGTTTCTGAAAGTATTTGTATGGAGTGCAGCCATGTATGGAAGTGAAACATGGACGATAACTAGTTTGGACAAGAAGAGAGTAGAAGCTTTCGAAATGTGGTGCTACAGAAGAATGCTGAAGATAAGGTTGGTAGATCACGTAACTTATGAGGAGGTATTGAATAGGATTGGGGAGAAGAGAAGTTTGTGGCACAACTTGACTAGAAGAAGGGATCGGTTGGTAGGACATGTTTTGAGGCATCAAGGGATCACAAATTTAGCATTGGAGGGCAGCGTGGAGGGTAAAAATCGTAGAGGGAGACCAAGAGATGAATACACTAAGCAGATTCAGAAGGATGTAGGTTGCAGTAGGTACTGGGAGATGAAGAAGCTTGCACAGGATAGAGTAGCATGGAGAGCTGCATCAAACCAGTGTCAGGACTGAAGACCACAACAACAACAACAATGGACTATAAATTGTAGGTAATGGAATTATTGACGACTATATAATTTTTCGGCCGACCGGAGTGGCCGTGCGGTTCTAGGCGCTGCAGTCTGGAACCGAGCGACAGTTACTGTCGCAGGTTCGAATCCTGCTTCAGGCATGGATGTGTGTGATGTCCTTAGGTTAGTTAGGTTCAGAAGTTAAGTCGCATAGTGCTCAGAGCCATTTGAACCATATAATTTTTCGAACTGGATGTCCCATGATTTAGGTAAAATCTGCTAAATACATTGTTTGCTCTGCAACAAAATCTCTCCTTTGCTAATCAAATGCCTATTACTAGTTAGAGCCCACAGTAGTTAGAATCTTTTTATTTAGCTGGCTGTATACTTGCTGTATTTGCTGCAGTTCGTGTCATGAAGGTTTTCTGTGAGGTAAGTGACTTATGAAATGTATTGGCTATAGTTATTGATTCTTCTAATTCATGGCCATTCTTTTGTGTTAATTAATAGTCAGATTCGACGCGCAAGTCGCCGAATTGGTGTCAAATCGAAAGGCTTGTACGCGGCGAACGGTCTAACCGACGGGAGGCCATAGTCACACGACATTTGCATTTTTTTTAATAGTCAAATTGCATTATCCTTGTATATTGTGGGTAATAAATGAATAAGTTTGAGTTTCATTCGTCAGGAATAATTCTGTAGGTCAGAAATGAAATGATAAAAAATACCAAAGTGACAGTACGTTCAGTTTCACTCAGCAGTTTGAGAAGGTTCACTTGTATTCAATTTCTCTCAGCAGTTCCAGAAATGAATAAAGAAGTTTCAGTGTTTCCCACCAAAGTTCTTGCGGCCATTTTCCGGACGTGTTGTTCCATACGCAATTCTCAAATGTACACTTCATAAATCTATAACTGTTCAAAATGGTTCAGATGGCTGTGAGCACGACTTAACATCTGAGGTCATCAGTCCCCTAGAACTTAGAACTACTTAAACCTAACTAACCTAAGGACATCACACACATACATGCCCGAGGCAGAATTCGAACCTGCGACCGTAGCAGTCGTGCGGTTCCCGACTGAAACGCCCAGAACCGCTCGGCCACCGTGGCCGGCAATCTACAACTGTTAAGTGTTGTATGATAGAAATACCGCGTTTAGTCTGAAACTGAAATTTTACGCTTTTATCGGTATGTTTGCAACAGCATGCGTACCTATTATGTTCCAAAACGCCGTGTATAAAAATGGGGTTTTCAGGTGCTCATACCCCGGTTTTGTTGCTGATAAACAGGTAGAGCGAAGTGTCTCGAATAGCCCTTGAGCTAGGGACCATTTGCATACCCAACAGAAGGATTGTCTTAGCGTCACTATCCTACAGTACATGGTCAAAGTGTGAATATTACACACTTTCTCCTGCTTAGGCGATTCCGTTGGTTCCTTTTGCATTTGTTGTGGTTTACGGCGGACTTGACGGGACTTTTAGAGGCACCAGTAGTTCATGGGTGGTTCCTCGGAAAACCCAAAAAACAAAGAGTTTTTTACCATTTTCTCGCCTTCACTAGCGGACCAAAGTCGTGCAGAGGATTCCAGACCGCTGAGTACAGCAAATGACTGAAATTTGTACGATGTATTCCTAAGGTCCCCGATCTACAACAACCAAGAAAAATTTCCGATGTCGTTATCCAAGATACAGGGGTTTAAAGTTACTCTAGGTCTACACGTAAGATACGCTATGAAGCGAAATGTAAATAATAAATAACCCCAGCAAATTGCTCAAATTTTGACGCAATATTTACCATGAAGAGCCATCTCCCCGTTTTCAAAAAATCTTTATCCATTGTCGAGAAACACTAAAAAACTTTTTTTAATACCAAAAACAATTCCGTGACGGCTATGCACAACAAGTAATTGTAATTTTTTTCGATATGATCGTAAGGTCTCAATCTCGAACAACCTTGCAAATTTTCTTCATATCTTTATCCATTTCCGAGATGCAGAGGTTCAAATTTACCGTATTTGTACACGTAAAATACGTACTAAAATCTTGTATGAGGCGAAAACGTATTTTCTAAAGTGAGGTAGCAGGGAAGAATATGCTGTGAAGTGTGTCCGTTGTCAGAAGGGGAACCCATGTTACTGTTGTACTGAAGCATATGCAAAATTTTTTTGCACGTAAAATTCCGTCTGAAGTTTAAAATTAGTTTTGCGTTATTTCAGTTTCACATAAATACATTATTTAAATTTTACTGATCAATACATTTGTTTTCATATGAGTTACATGCCCTGCCACAGCAGGGAACGGAAGGGAGTCAGAGGAAAATGCTCCTATTAGAGAAGAAAAATGGAAATATGTCCCTGTTTATTTAAAAGACTACTGAAAAGCGGGGTACCAAGTGTCTCATTCTACGTTCCTCAGCACCTTCAAAAATTTTCACAAAAAAATTTTGTATGCAGACATGTTCGCAGTTTTTTTTATGAAGAGAGAGAAGAAGACAGTGCCAGTAGCAAATAGATAAGTAATAAGTACTGGGCGATAGTGGACAGTGGTTGCGTTACAGGAAGAGAGAAAGAGACAATGGCAGAGTGAAAGAAAGACAGGGACACAGTGTCAGGCAGCGGAACATTGGTGACAGTGCTAGGAAAAGAGTGAAGGAGACTGTGCCAGGAGGGGGGGGGGGGGGGAAGGAATAAAGAGAAGTGGAAGTAGGTGAGAGGTAGTGATAA
This sequence comes from Schistocerca serialis cubense, assembly GCF_023864345.2. NCBI lineage: Eukaryota > Metazoa > Arthropoda > Insecta > Orthoptera > Acrididae > Schistocerca > Schistocerca serialis. The sequence goes on along the minus strand of NC_064641.1, from coordinate 326,073,732 downwards.
TGAGAGACAGAGTATATAACAATGACAACGAGGTACAGAGACAGCGACAACGAGAAGGGACAGCATCAGTAAAAAGGAAGGAAATAAATATTAGCAATAAGAGAGAACAAGACGGAGACAGTGACATTCATAGGAGACTGTATTAGTAGGACAGAACGAAGGTGGCTGTAGATGTGGCGCAGTAGACAATAGCAGAGAGACACGGGGAGATAGATTAGATTAGATTAGATTAGATTAATACTAGTTCCATGGATCATGAATACGATATTTCGTAATGATGTGGAACGAGTCGAATTTTCCAATACATGACATAACTAGGTTAATTTAACAACATAATTAAGTTAATATAACAACTTTATTTTTTTGTGTTTTTTTGTTTTTCTTTATTTTTTATTTTTATTTTTTTTATTTTTTTTCAATAAATGACAATGAGTTGAGATTAATGAATAAGTGAGAAACGACAGCTGGAAGTGAATTGGTATGAGCAACGTACAGCGATGGACTAATAGATCTGAGTGATTACAGTTAAGGGAGCTGGAGGGAGTTTTAACCGAGCTCCATGTTAGAAATATTGCGAATATGTTTGGCTAACTTTTTGGGAACTTTTTTAAAGGTGCTGCTGAAGAAGTTGGAATGAGGAAGATGGCACCCTACTGTTCAGTGAGAGTCTTTCAAACGAACAGGAACACACTTGCATTTTTTGTGCTCTGGTAGGAGCGTTTTTCCACTGGTTGTAATATCGTTTATGAAGTAGTGAAATGATTTTGGTGGTCGGGAGGAGGGACCGGCCGAGATGCCGGCTGCCTCGCCTGCCAGTGGCCTGGATTGAGCCGCGCAGGCGCCGACCGGCAGGTGCGGCTGGAGGCAGAGGTGTGACGAGGTGAGGGCCACCAGACGACGCGTGGGCGACGGCCGTGCCACGTGGCCGTGACATGCGCAGTGCCGGCTACTACGCCGACGAATCGATTGTCTCTCGCACATGCCTTGCGCTCAGCTCTGTCTGTGTCACTTTTGACAACTGCGAGAACGTTGTATTAGACACTACGTGATTCTCTTATGCCAGTGGTATTTCATATTATTGGACGCGGAGTAGCTTTCAACTTGGATCCAGAAATCTGGATTATACCATCCGTCATAAGCATGGATAAGTTACGAAGTCATTAATATGAAATACTTTAAATGAATTCGTAATTGCGAATGAGGACAACCGTCACCTGTAGAATGTAATGATGACAATGAAAAATTTTGCCGGACCGAGACCCGGACCCGGATTTCCCGCTTATCGCGCGCGGCCGCCTTACCATTATTTTTACAATATTGTTCCATATGTTCGTTTCGTTTGGTCTGCTGGGCGGACGTCAAATGACATACGTACAAGTTGATCGTTTTTCTTTTACTCAGTTTTTTTTTTAATTACGGAGGACAATCCGCCCTCTGTCCTTACCAATTGGGTATCCGTGCACTCCTACTGCCAGACCCAAACTTCATCTGTCATCAACCATGCGTCATTATGTACATTCCCCTACAAGTCAGGTGCTGTTCTTGGAAGACACTTGCCTGGTATCGGCAGTTAAATACGATATTGCACTGCCTCTTTATTCTGATGACAATGCGAAGTTCCTTTGCATCGTAATGAGACTACTAAAGGCGCTGCACATCGTAACTAATATGAAGTCGACCTCTTGGTCGGACGACGTAGGAAACAATCCTGATACATAGTCAGACACAAACTGATCTTCATGTGGTTGACATTTATGTCGTAAATATAATTTCCTTTTGTACTCTTCTACCACCTTGCTATTATATGCCTCTCATTGCCTTACAGACTTTCCTGCGAGAGTTCGATAAATATGTGTGTTACTAATAAATTACACATCTGACATGTAATAGATGTCGATCCTTGGACAAGAAAAAATCTTCTTAAATCCTGATTCTATACCAACGTCTATTAAATCAGTTTTACGACAACATGGAGCTACACGCGGACTTCATTACACATAGACTGTATGAGTACATCAGATAAGAGATTAATCATTAGCACCTGTCTTCACGTTAAGCGGACATACATTTCAGACTCTAACATTCAACTGTTTCAAACAGACTTCTGTTACAGAATCTGGTGTAATCACTTTTATAGACGGGGTGAGCCGTGACCAGTTTCTATATTCTGAAGATCCCTACCATAGGCCAAACGCATCACTGAAATTTGAAAATGAATACCTCTGAAACCATTAATCACTCAAATGCGTGTCCTGTAGCGCTATATGTGCGTCTTGCTGTAAGATAATTCTGTGGAACTGTCGTAGTTATCGTCCTCTGTAAGCAAAGTTCTGCTGAAGTCAACGTACTCACCTCATCATAAACGAAAGTGAAATGCTTTTCGTATAGACATCATAGTCATTACGTACCTTACCGTGATCAAGAAAGTACTATAATGTAACGTATTGTTGTGCTACAGAAAAGGCTGTCTCATTGTTGCTATACCACAAAAGTTACTACTAAAACATGTTTTACTTTCCAGAATAATACTGAAAAACTGTGCAGATATAAAACAGATACACCGCAAAAGCAACAATGTAAATTGTGTCACATATTAGTAGCGTCGTGATATAATCGTGTAGCTATCAAACAAACCAAATGCTAAGTCATCTTTAATCTCACCGAATGTACTTCAAATAAAGAGTATCTTTTCAAGTAACCAAAATGTTGCATTAAAATCTCATTAGCAGTATATGTGTTATAATATATAATTTTGTACTTAAACCATTTACTTTTAAAGATTTTTGAATTACAAAGAAAGTTTTCCGTGATACATTTCATTCCATTGCTGTAATCTGTAACACCTGAGGCTATAATTACAATAATCCTCAGGAGGGTACACGCTTACTTTGTGTGCCATGTGTTTGGCAAGCACAAGGAGCCCTAGCTAATATGGTATTTGCTTATACAACTTTACGCATAGGTACCATATTTCTCTAACACATTTCATCTGAGAACGATTCACTGTAAGTTGTCATTATTGCTATATGTTACGTTGTAGTCATTGGTATCCCCTGGAGCCGCGCACGGCATGGGAGTCTTTTTGCTGCACTTGCGAAGACGTCAAGCTCAGCACGGCATCTTTGACTGCGAACGAAGACCATAAGGACTACTTCAAGCAAATAAATAAAACAAGATGGTCCTAATCGTCGGTATAAACTTTCTACTCAGTTTCACCAAAATGTTCTACTACACACATCAAAAAAAGTTTTGCATCATCTCAGTTAATAGAGTTCCAGAACCTGTACATAAAAGTGGAATTGAGATCAAGATAAACATAATTTCCGCCATTTTTATTCCTCATGAAAACCACACATTGCATGTTTTACCACCATACAGTGAGACCTTCAGAAGTGGTGGTCCAAATTTCTGTACACACCGGTACCTCTAATACCCAGTAGCACGTTCTCTTGCACTGAAGCATGGCTGTACTCGTCGTGGCATACTATCCACAAGTTCATCAAGGCGCTGTTGGTCCAGATTGTCCGACTCCTCAAAGGCGATTCGGTGTAGATCACTCAAAGTGGTTGGTGGGTCTCGTCGTCCATAAACAGCCCTTTTCAATCTGTCCCAGGCATGTTCGATAGGGTTCATGTCTGAAGAACATGCTGGCCGTTCTAGTCGAGCGATGTTGTTATCCTGAAGGAAGTCATTCACAATAAGTGCACTATGGGGGCGCAAATTGTCGTCCATGAAGACGAATGCCTCATGACCACCAGCGGCATACGTCGGCCGCACATAATGCCACCCCAAAACATCAGGGAACCTCCAACTTGCTGCACTCGATGGACAGTGTGTTCAAGGCGTTCAGCCTTACCGAGTTGCCTCCAAACACGTCTCCGACGATTACCTGGTTGAAGACTTATGCGATACTCATCGGTTAAGAGAACGTGATGCCAATCCTGTACGGTCCATTCGGCATGTTGTTGGGCGCATCTGTACCATGCTGCATGGTGTCATAATTGCGAATGGAAAGAAAGATTGTCACTGAAATTCCGTTTCATATGTAGTTTCTCTAATTTTCTTGCTGCGTGGGACAGGCGCGCGGTCTAAGCGCCTTGCCATGGTTCGCGCGGTTCCACCCGTCGGAGGTTCGAGTCCTCCCTTGGCCTTGGGTGTGTGTGTTGTTCTTAGAGTAAGTTATTTAACTTAGATTAAGTAGCGCGTAAGTCTAAGAAACGATGACCTCAGCAGTTTGGTCCCATAGCAACTTGCCACCACCATCATCTTATTTTCTTGTCGTGATCATTTCGCGGCACTTTTGCTGGAGTACGCTCTCGAAATTTCGACAGCAAACCTCTCCGTGATGCACGGCTCCTTTCTTGTAGCGTATGCAACTCCAGTTCATTGAGCACCTCCTTAACGCTCCCGCGCAGAGTAAACGATCCCGTGACGAAACGCTACACTCTTCGTTGGATCTTCTCTATCCCTTCTTTTAATCCTGCCTGGTAAAGGTCCCAGACCGATGAACAATACTCAAGTATCAGTGAAACGAATGTTTTGCTAGCCACAACATTTCGTTACGAGCGAATCTCAAACTTCTGGCGTCTGTCTTTCCAACAGTTTGTTGTGTGTCCTCATTTCACTTTAGCTCTCTCCAGATGGTTACTTCAAGGTATTTTACGGTAATTGCTGTTTCCAGTGATTTGTCGGCAATAATGTAATCGAACCGTAGCAGATGTATTCGTCTATTTATGCACAATGGTTACATTTATTTACGTTAAGGATCAGGAGCTAGTCCGTGCTCGAATCGTCGGTCTTGTGCATGTCTTCCTACGTTTTGCATTTTGTTACAGTCTTTTGAGCCAATGCTTAATTTGAATAATTTTAGGTGCTGGAACGCATTCCTTCAGTCATACAACCCCTCTCCGCCCCCCCCCCCCTCCCCTCCCTCAAACCCTGTTGTTGTTGTGGTCTTCAGTCGTGAGACTGGTTTGATGGTATCAGCCGTAAAAACCACAGTTTCAATTTTTGAAGACTTGAGATGAAACTTAATAAGAGAAATCTTTTTCTCAAAATACTGTTCCGAGATTCAGGGTTTTAAAATGGATTTTCTTACAATTAGAATAATAGTAGTGTGAACAACAGATGCTATCGTCTGCCCCCATAGTTTTCTCGGCTTACATCTGCTCGATACATGCAGGCAAAACTATGAGGTCATGTTTCAAACTGCTGCCAACTGCAATGTTCAGATACTTGCACCGTAGTTCCACGGTGAACGCATGTCCAGCTTTTATTAATAAAGCATTTAGCGATGAATGACGATGATGTTTCCGACTTCCCGAGAGTTAGGAAAAACAAAACTCGGTGTGGCAAAAGACACGGAGTCGGATGTTTAGTAAATGCTTTAAATGTCATTTGTCTTCTACTCACTGGGTTGTATTGGTAGTGGACTATTTTAAGCTCATATTCATTACTACCAATAAACAACACATTTGAACACTAATATGGCTGTAATACGTCTTCACGAAACGTTAATTCCGTGTACCATTTGTACCCCAGCAACTGGTCGATTTGTGGGGCCGAACATGCAGTTGATCAGCGGTCGTTGCGCAAATTACGACACGGAAGTAATAAGATTTCGTGAAAACACATTATACGGGCGCTCTTGTTCAAAAATTCCTCACGATGTTTATTTCTCATTGTCGCTGAGGTTACTGGCAGTCGTAAACGAAATGCTCTATGTTCCGATCACAAGTGATAGTAAAAGACAGTTGACACGAGGTTTACCGACATGTAACAACTTCGGAACGTAACTCAACTTATCTTGAGTATAATACACACACACACACACACACACACACACACACACACGAGTATCTCGCCCCACGGGCCTGCCCATCGCATGGCGTTGGTTACCCATCGTCACGTTCACGGGTGCCGGCTTCCGACTGAATACGCGTTGTAAGTAGGCTGTTTAGGTTCTTATATTGGTAACGCGACGTAGCGCTCTGAAAATCACTGGCTGTGCTGTGTGCAGTCTGTGGCTGGTTTGCATTGTTGTTGGCCATTGTAGTGTTGGGCAGCTGGATGTTAACAGCGCGTAGCGTTGCGCAGTTGGAGGTCAGCCGCCAGCAGTGGTGGATGTGGGGAGAGAGATGCCGGAATTTTGAAATTTGTAAGACTGGATGTCATGAACTTCTATATATATTATGATTTTTTAACACTATTACGGTAAATACATTGTTTGTTCTCTATTAAAATCTTTCATTTGCTATCTATGCCTATCAGTAGTTAGTGCCTTCCGTAGTTTGAATCTTTTATTTAGCTGGCAGTTGTGTTATTCTACTATGTGTTTGTGTACTCTTGTGTATTTGTGTTTTTCCTGTCTTTATGTGTTTAGCTAGCCGTGGCCGAGCGGTTCTAGGCGCTTCAGTCCGGAACCGCACGACCGCTACGGTCGCAGGTTCGAATCCTGCCTCGGGTATGGATGTGTGTGCTGTCCTTAGGTTAGTTAGGTTTAAGTAGTTCTAAGTTCCAGGGGACTGATGACTTCATTTTTTAAGTCCCATAGTGCTCAGAGCCATTTGAACCATTTTTTGAAGGAATTTTCCTCGTCAGGTGCAATCAAACATTCCCAGCTAGTATTCGAGATTGAGGCAAAGTATTTGGATATACGTTTTTGCAACCCAGATAGGTGCCCTTGTATTTGTTCCTCTAGCTGTATTCAACAAACGTGATGCAGTAGCCATATCTGGAAAAGCATTTAGATCCCCCTTTATTTTTTATTTTTTTGCTGTGGCCGAGGTACAAAGCACGAACGTATTATCACTTGGTGATGTGATCGTTGGATGCCATCCCCGCATACTTGAATTCTAATGATTTTGTTGAAAATATCGTAAAGGTACCCCAACTCAGCACTTCAAACGGGGTTTTTAAGACATTCTCAGTAGCCAAACTGATTATTTTCGTTAGTTTAAAAAAATGCAAGGAGTTCGTATTTAAGTTCTATAACTGTAGTAAGCGTTTTTCCTTTGGAAAGTCAACAGATTTTTCTGTGCAATAACAGTACCTTATGGTCTGCACCCGTATCGTTACAAAGTTTCTCAGACACTCGCAGTTTCACAGGACGAGTTTTTACGAAGTTGACCACCGAAAAAACCGTTTGAATGACGTCACCCAAAAGATTTACGGCCGTGGTCTTCACTACTAAGGCCTCTCTATGTAGAAAACAAAGAGTACTTATTAGTGAGGGATTTTTATTACGCACAAACGTTAGAAACTCCATTATATTTATTGTCGTTGCAGCAGCGCACTAATTATATAGAGCAATGCAATACCTCAACTTGAGCCCGCTATCTTGAAAGAAACTCTCAGTAGCAGTAAATATATCAACTCCAGTGGTTATTTTTCCAGTTCTCGACAAAACAGGTAACTCTCAACAGTTTCTGATCCGCAAACCAATGTCGCAAAAGTAAACAATTTTTTTCCTGAAATATCGGGACTCTTACCTAACTCTAGAGGAAACTGCGTGTTTCTTGAGTTTTCTCTAACATAACTTTCAATTCAGCTGGCATGTCAATGGTGCGCAGATGAACTGTATCACCTGGAAGAAATACTTTTAAAGTTTGTTCGGCTGCTTCCAGTCCCAACATAGTTACTATCATTTCTTTACATGCCTGTAGAATAAGCTCTTTGTCGATGTTATGGGGCTCCTGTTTATTGGCAGTCATTTCGGAAATTTTAAATGATGCCGTACGGGCTTTATCTGACAGCCTTATTCGTTTTTTCATCATGACAGAAGATGTATGAATGGAAATAGACAAACGTTGAAGATTCCGTTGCCGTCTTAGAGGGAAGCTCTGGTTGTTTCGTTCCAAATGACTTTTCAACTTGCTAGGTGCCGTAAACTCATTTGCCAACATTGTGCCGTATACCAAGGATTTCGGTTTAGGCTTGCCCTTCTCACCTTTACACGTAAATCCGAAATTTATGAATTCTTATTTATAATGGCGGCTGTGCTGGACCTTGATTAATCTTGGTTTTACGTTTTTCTCGTTGACAGGTGACGAAGACGACGCAGTATTTGTGTTCTCTTAGGAATATTAGCATATTCATCTCCACTTTCTCAGATGTAGACGAGCTATCGACTTCTCAGGCTTTATTTTTCTTTATTACCAATCCGTCCACGACGAAAAGCGCGGAGCAGCAAACACAGGAATCTACTGAAGCTCTCATAAAATTATACAGATCAGCGAAACAAAAGACACTTGACAACTGATTACCAACAACAAAACATCTGAGAAGTTTATGTCGGCCATCCTTAGATATACTGGATGATTCAAAAAGGGATTTTAGTTGTTTAATACAAACTATAAAAAACAAAAAGCATTGGACATGTCTCTGGACAGAGGAATGTTCAAAGTTATGGTATACCTGCGCTGTTCATTATTTGTAGCAATATGGCGACTACGCCACAAAATAAATCATTTTATATGTTGCAATTTTCGTGAAGTCAGTTCATTGTTCAAATGCAATGAGCATTCCGGCATTGATTTAGCAAGCAGCCACGTCTGCACAAGCAGATTGACATACAAAACTCAAGAAAATTGTTTGCATATGCAGAGAGAAGAGCACTGTGCGGCCACGCACAAGTGATGAATATATGGAGCGTATCCGAGATGCGGCCGCACGGAGCCCTCAGAAGTCAACAAGACGGGGAACCCAGGAACTCCAACTTCCACAAGCAACGGTGTGTCGTGATCTGAAAAGATGTCTGCATATCAAGTCTTAGACGTTGCAGTTACGGCAACAGTTGCGTCACGGCAACCGCAACAGAAGGTACGAATTATGCATTTCAATACTCCAGAATATGGCTGAAAACACTTTTTGCGAACGACGCCTGTTTTTGGATGCATCGACGTTTTATCTCTCCGGTAAAGTAAAAGCACCATCATATAAGAATTTTAGGGTCACAAAATCCTGGCGACGTCTTCGAACGTGAAGGAGACTCACCGAAACTGAGTGTATTTTGTGCCATTTTGTTCACATTGTTTATGGACCATTCATTTTTGAGGAGGAAATTGTAACAGGAACGTCGTAACTGGACAAGTTGCAATATTCGTTGTTTCCTCAATTTCACGAAAATTCCAATGATTTAATTTTTACGCATGACGGCGCCCCGCCTCAGTTTTACCTCGAGGTGCGGCGTCATCGTAACAACACCATCCGATAACGTTGCATTAGCAGAGGTGGACTACAAGATCTTGTTTATTATTTTCGGCCTTAGAAGTCATCAGACATCGCACCTTGTGATTTTTTCCTGTCGAGGTATATAAAAGACAATGTCTTTATTCCCCCCTATGGCAGCTACTCGTCAAAAGTTCAGAAATCGAATTTTTGAAGTTGACGATTCGATACATAGGAATTTGTTCAAAAATGTTCAAATGTGTGTGAAATTTTATGGGACTTAACTGCTAAGGTCATCAGTCCCTAAGCTTACACACTACTTAACCTAAATTATCCTAAGGACAAACACACACACCCATGCCCGAGGGAGGACTCGAACCTCCGCCGGGACCAGCCGCACAGTCCATGGCTGCAGAGCCTTAGACCGCTCGGCTAATCCCACGCGGCAGGAATTTGTTGATTCATGTGTGGAATGAAACGGACTACTGTTTGAATGTTTCTCGAGGAACGCATGGTGCCCATATTCAGTGTGTGTCATTGTGTCTGTGCGAATACAAAACTATGGACCTTGCGCGAGCCAGTGACATGCGCAATGTGCTTCTCTGTAATGAACGACTGAAATGTTTTCTTACTTCTTGAGCCACACTGCATAGCTGTAAGACATCACTGTAATGTAATTTAAAGTCAAGTAAGTTATCATATTGCCCAGAGTACATCACTAATCATATTGCGGAGAGTACATCACTAGTGAATGTAATATTATCTCCGTAAAATTCGGAGGTCATCTAAAAGAAATGGTATACGAGTCTCTTGTTTCAACTCTTTTCTTAACAACTGCCTTTTACTGTCTGTTCGTTCTCTTGATTAGACGTGCAGAGGAAAAGGTTCTGTTTGTTTTGTCAACATATCTAATATTTAGAATTGTTTCATGTTTTATTCTTTAGCACAATCCTTAATGCCGTGCTGTACTAATTGTAAACCCATTTTATATGAGTTCATCTACTTAAGCCGGTTGGAAGTGAACGCTCCATCAGTGCGCTATCGTATGTGCATTCAAATTTACACAAATCGAGCTTCAGTCTATGTTTCTTAATGAACTCTGATTACCACCGCTGTTAGCATGCAAATCATTTGTTGCATTGGAACTTAACATTATCACAGTCCTGCGTCAAGCTTTTCCACTCACCATCAAAGACGTCTGTGCCTGAAAGCAGCTGTTAAGTATTTCAAAATTAGATAACGCAGCTGGAAGTTCATATAAATCATTTATTCAGAGGTCCACAGGCCATGTTATTGTTATTATCATACCCCTGTTCTCGTCAGTGTGATGTGTCCCGCCACTCGAACGTTATCATTCAAAACAACGCGTCATATTGTTTCTTTACATTTTTATAATTTTTTCCTAGTTGGATACATTACGTAGGAAACTGAAAGAGATATAATCCAGAATTTCCACAAATGCACTTCGAGTACCCACCGACATTTTTTACTGACGCAGCCGACAATGTCTATAAAGAGTCAAAGAAAACTGTGCCGTCCACCACAAATAATGGGCTTCTTTTGGTGAAAATTATTCATCGAATGATGGCTCATCCGTTCTAGAGTTGAATGCAAAAAGCATATAATTATTTCCATATGATGCGTGTTTAAATTTGTTCACTCACGTGTATTGAGAGGCAGTTTCTAAAGAACGTGGCTACTCTAAGAAACGATTTATGTTCTAAATATTTCGTCTGTGGAAGAGCGGAAAACATTAGAAATCTCTCGACACACCAACACGTATTCCCAATGTGTCGTGACATGTTCATGGAGAAATGCTACACTGTACCTCTGGCTAACAACTCATGGCCAGTAGACAGAAATCATCTCTATACTGGTACCATGATTCCTAAATGTTACCTGAAATATATTAGATTTGAAAGTGTCCAAAATATTTTACCAAGGAAAATTGCCCAACAGACTTATACCTGCGAAGTCATTTTCCCTAGACAACCGGTTTCGGCATCTCAGTGATGCCATCTTCAGGCCCCTATGCACTCCATGTACAGACAATCAGATGTATAGATACTTGCATATTGGAGGCATCATATGCCGTGCCGGCTTGAGTCGAATCTTTGGCTCGTTTATTTCTCAGATTTACTGTCATCTAGATGGGTGGTGAGAGTGTAGTGTAGTGTCTCTGGACTTATCGTTGGCTTGGCGACGTGAAAAACAAGTCCCATAGTACGACGCTGCGTGGCGGCGGCCGGTTCTTTGAAAAACAAGCCCTGCACACCGAGAGTGCTGGTGTGTGTCTTTGAATCGTCACCGTTGTTGTTAAGTGTCGTCTCACTGTGTATTGGATTGCCGTAACTTCTTGTGCTACGGTCGCTATTACTTATCTATCCGCTCACTCGGTTCCCGCCTTGCATGGCTCTCTGGGATTTGTTCCGCTTTAATTTGGTGCAACAGTTACCATACGGTTCATTCAGAATGCATAGGTGTATGTTTAGTTTACCTTACGCGATTTTGGGAACTATGAGGTTTTATGGGCCAAGTTGTGTCGTAAAATTGGAAGCTTAATTAGTACTTAGGGATGATTTAAAATTTTTTTGCATCTGATTTATTGTTTTATAGAGATATTTGTTTTCCTTAGTACGAAATATTGTGATTTTAGAGGCCAATGTTAATAAGTGTTTAAATTGTTTTAGATCCTATTGTCCAAGCTTAAGACTTTGATGTATTTCTTGGTGGCTAAAAGGTTATGCTCAATACCATCAATTATAGAGGTAAGGATTGTATATCCTCAAAGACAGTAATTGCACTAGTGGCCCTTTGTCCGATCTGTATTGGTAAGGCCTCACATTTAAGGTGTGTTTTCTGGACTTTAATTTGTTCACTTTGTTTAGTCTGGTTCGAGTTACTCGTAGCTTTGATCCCTGAGATATATTGGCGAGTGATGTAAACTTTCTTGTTTTAAACTCCTTGTTATGTTAAAACGTGTAAAGGCATTTGTAAATGCGTAGCTGACTGAATAATTTTCTGGCTTCCTCACATTAGCTTCTAAAGGCGCCTTTTGACGTGTAATGTCAGAGGATGCTTCAGTTGTCTTGGATTAATTTATTTGTGCTTAGGCTATGGTATTCTGGCCCTCCCGTGATTGCAACGTGCTTGTCGCGAGCGGGAGGCCTGTTGATGTGACACCACGATGTTTGCGATATCGGCTGGTATCTTAGTAATCGATGTTTTAACATAACATCACCAGGTGTCATGTAAATAATATTTATTTCTTGCAGATAATTTGTCTGTTGTTGCACTGGTCCTCATTTATATCGTTTGTTATAGCTATTTGTGTCTATGCACCTTAATGCAAATATTATCAGTGGATGGTTTGGGAAATATGATTTGCAGAAATCTGTCATTTGACTGTTGTTAAAAATTAATTATAAAGATACAGCCTTAAGGGGACATGCTCGTAAAAATGACCAAAAATTTGAAAAAAAAGTCCTGGTCTATAGAAAAGAGCATGTTCATGCTGATTTCAAAAATGTGTAGTTTATGGGCATTATAATTTTCCATTCGTTCTAAAATTGAGGTTGAACGAAATGTTGCACAGGAGACACGCCCATCTGTCAAATTGAACTGCGTCAGAATACGTGATGCATTATTTTGTTCTTCCATTTTCTCCATCGTTACTTACGGATCGTTAACACAGGTGCATTCTAGAGGGCACTGAGTCCCAGAACCAAAGAACAGGCATGCCTAGAAGGCTATGGTTTGAATGTAAACAAAGATCTGAGAATGCAGGGTGTCTATCAATGAATATCGGGGTTTTAACACTTTATAATATTGATTTCAGTAAACCTACAATTGTAAATGATATGTCAAATCAAAGAGCAACTTAAACACTTTTGTTTGGCATCAGTACGCATGCGCAGCGCTCATTGTTTCCGCCGCAATCCGCTAGACAGAGGTAGTAGCGAAGATGGTGACTAGTGAACAGAAAACTTTTGTATTTTGCAGTTTGCAAAGACTGTATCTATAGTTACTGTGCAATGTGCAATCCGGCTGAAGTTCGGTTGTGATCCTCCAAGTGATAATAACATTCATAGATTGTATCATCAATATGAGGATACCGGCTGCCTTTGTAAAGGGAAGAGCACAGGACGACCAAGAGTTGGCCGCAAGGGGCCCAATGACAGGGCTTGCTTTGCATGGCCTCCACGTTCACCTGACCTAGCGCCATGCGATTTTTTCCTTTAGGGCTTCATCAAGGGTCGTGTGTACGTGTCTCCGCTACCAGCAGACCTCCCTGAATTAAGAAAATGGATTGAAGCAGCTGTTGCTACAATCACTGAAGACACACTTATCAACATTTGGAAAGAACTCGGGTATAGACTTGATGTGTGCCATGTGACAAATGGTGCTCACATTGAACATTTATAAGGTTCTTGGAAAAACTGTTTGAGTTGCTCTTTCATTTGACTTGTCATATATTACTGTAAGTTTAATGTAATAAATATTATAAAGCGTTCAAACCCCAATATTCGTTTATAAACACCCTGTATATACTTTCGGAATTTCATATGCGTGTGGTTTTGTAGCTATTCTGTGTTGTTTTGTTTCTATTTATGTGTTTCCTGTGCACAAATTCCGAGATTAAAGAAATTTAGCCTGAACGAAAGTTTCGCCGCAACCAGTTCCAAACACAACCGAGTAACACACGTCAGCTGCTTCAACAGTCGCCTGCGGAAACTGTGTCAACGGGCAGTGTTTCTAGACGTACACTTTCGCTTTCTGAACGTAATAAGAGCAAGCCTAGTAATATTGTGAGCAGCAATAACGACGGAAATGTTACTGCGAACCTAAATATGCTCACAAGACTTTTGAAGAGTGCTGTGAAATGTATGTACTGCAATTGTGAAGATAGTATTGACGTTTCTGAGGACATTTCAGCTAGGAAGTGTCTTTCAAGTCGGTTAGTGACTGCCTGTAACTCGAGTAAGATGCACAGTGATACTGTGACATCACCAGTAACTGATAGTCAACATTACAGTGTAAATATGCAAATTGCTTATGCAATGCGGTCAGTGCAGTGATGTATTTTCCTCCACCTCCACTGAGGTTTGACAGATACAATAAATTAATACATAATGTTTTATGTGGTGTAAGTGAACATTAAATGAAAAGAGCAGCAGAAGAAGCAGTAGCCTTGTCTGAGAATACAGACAATGCATCAGCAGTTGATGGATCTTGGAAGAGGAGAGGTCATACGTTTCTGAATGGGTTGTAACTGCCACATTTATTGAAACTGGTAAGATAGCAGATTATGAATGTCTAACAAAGAACTGCCAGGGTTGCTCAAGTAAATTTATTGGCACCCATGTTTGTGTAAAGAACTTTGTTGGCCCAAGTGGAAACATGGAAAAGAAAGGAGTTCTAAACATTTTTAGAAGATCGGATGTCAGTCGTGGTGTGAGATATGTAGGCTACCTTGGGGATGGAGACTGTAAAGGACAAACTACTGTTGTTAATGACAGACGATATAGGGACACTCTGATAGAAAAGCTTGAATGTGTTGGGCATGTACGAAAAAGAATGGGAGCTCAGCTGAGAAAATTATGTAAAGACTTCAGTGGAAAAACACTGTGTGATGGAAAACACATAGATGGTCCAGGTCGCCTTCCAAAAAGTGAAACTGATTCTTTGAGTCAATATTATGGACTAGCAATAAGGAGAAATGTAGGAGATTTGGAGAACATGATATAAGCTGTTTGGGCAACATGGTTTCACAGAGTGTCAACAGATGAAACGTCACAGCACGGTTTGTGTCTAAAAGGGGAAGATTCGTGGTGCAAGTACTGGTTGAGCAATGCTAGAGGCATACAATATACCCACAATCATTCCGAATCACTTGCTGTAATGGAGGCAATAAGGCCTATGTATAGGGATCTGGAAAATAAAAATCTACTTAGGAAATGTATGCATCGCCTCTCTCAGAATTCAAATGAAAGCTGCAACAGCTGTATATGGGAGATAATAACCAAAACTGCATTTATTGGGCTGACAGTGCTGAATATTGGTGTAATGAATGCAATAATAACATTCAACGATGGTGCAGTTTCTAGGATCAATGTTATGAAGAAATTGGACATCCAGATGGGATGAATATGGCTTCAGCTGTAACTGCTATTGATAAGTGGCGTGTAACCGAAGTAGACAGCTGCAGAAGCTGCTGCCAAGGAGTCAAGCATAAAGAAAAAAATGATGAGAAAGAATATGGAGGATAAGGAAACAGGAGGACAACTGAAGCATGCAGCTTGAATGTTCTTAATGGGCATAGTGGTAAGTTAATAAATCTGTAAATCTTATTTTGCGGTTTACCGAAAACTTGCATTTTCATCATTCAGGTACACTTTTCTCCTAAATGACTGAAGTTAAACTGACAAAAATTGGTGCAGATATTTATAATGACTTCCTCTACATCCTTTGCCTACTATTTTCTGAGAAATTTATAACATAGTGATGATGTCGGTGATATTTGAGCTACATTATTTAATATTTTTGTTGTGGTAAAATAAATTACTTGTCTTTTCCACAGTTCAGCATCAGGGAAGGAAATTGGAGGCATAAAACACTTACGTTAATGTTGCCTGTACTCTGACTCTTTTTCTTGATGTACAGTGAATGGTTCCAAAGAAAATGGTACCACAGTGAAATAGTGTTCCGTTTTTTATACTATTATAAATATTGTTGTCAGTACCAAAATATAATAAATATGTGAATGATTTTTTGGGAAATGCTTTGACTAATGACCCTAATTGTGTGTAAGAATTTTGAGCTATCTCTCATTTTAGATCAGTTGCGTTATGAGGGTGAAGTTAATGCTAAAAATGCAGCCCGTTCAGGGGCGTTTTCCCTTAATGGCTGTTTCATATTTTTCTTAGATTATCAGTTTTTTTTAATTCCATTATGGTGCGATTGATTTTAGTTATTGGTTAATCGTAAGTGGTGAACTCCAGATCATATTTAAATTGGCACATATAGTTCATATACTTTGTTGAAGTATTATTTTTATTAAAAATGAAACTGAATTTGTAAATGACAAATGATGGCGATTGTGGGCCTGCCTTTCCAAGTCTTGCTTTACTATACCGCCTTATGTTCAGTGATATCATTGGCAGCCACAGAGCGTGGCCGCATATTTAGAGGTTAAATGGAGGGGAGAAGTGCCTGCCCTCTTTGTTATCATTTGTCGTTTGTAATTTTGAATTTGTTCTGAAGAAGTTTGAAATTGTTTCAGAGAGCCGTACATGGTCGTTGAACCTACAGGCTGCTTGGGCCTGCCCTATTTGAGGAGGGAACATTTCGAGTATTCCTGTGGAAGGGAGCGTCACCGAGCTGATGGCCAAATTATGCACTGCGCTGGACTGTCCCCTTTATACTTCGTTGGACATGGTTGGTGAGGTAGGTGCTGCTACTTCCACTTGTTCTGTCGGTTTTGACGTGTATTATAACGTGCAGTTTTTACGGGGTTGTCAGCCCACCTGTAGGCAGTTATTGTGTATGAGGGCATCTTTTCCATTTGAGTAATCGTCTGCCTGATCTAGGTCATCTTGAGCTTAATAAAGTGCGAAAGGAAACTGTTAGACAGTTGCCTCGTCTGGTAAGAGATCTGCGGGTTAGCGCAAGTACATTGGATTTAGATAGTGAAGCAAGTAGTGTGGAAGGAGAATACTCAGTTGTTAATAAGTTACAAGGCTTAGGGCATATGGATATTCATGGTTTTAGTAGCCCAGTTTCAGGTTCATTCGCCAAAATGCCTAACGCCATTATTGATTTATTTAAGGACACGGTTTCATCTGTCTGTTGGTCAGTGGAATCAAGTTCAGGAGGTGTTGTGGCTTATATCCGTTTTGAACGTCATGCGGATGCCTTACAAATTTCGGATACTGTTATTCTTTGGGTACTTTGTCCATTGTCCAAGGGCTTGCTAAGTACATCGAGAGTACATCAAGTACTTAAAGAGCGGAGTACTTTGAAGTAGTTGAGGTCTCGTATAGCAGGAAGCAAATTGTCCCCACACGTTCGGTACAAGCTCGAGCATTCATGTTATTTGTAAGTTCAAGAATCGACAGAGCCCTTGATTGAGTATATAGAGCGTTTTCGTATTGTCTCTCTCTGCCTTCGAGATGAAAGTCACCGAACAAGGGTGTTTTGAACATATTCGAGGGCATGAGGCCGGAAAATCGTTCACGTCTCACGTTTGCTCGGAAACCTACCACCTCTTCCGAACTTAGCGAACTGGTCTCGTCTATAGAGACACTTAAGTTCGCTGACGAGCAACGTGGTCGGGGTAGGGAATCTCAATCCATACCTCTGTCAAGAGTAATAATCCGCGTCAGCCATATGTTAATTCCTTGACCGTCAGGAGTTTCGATGTGGCGCCCATAGTCGCCTGATGCGCGACTATCCGGTTAGGCGTAGACCTAGGCCTAACAGGAGAGGAGCGTCAGCTGTCTTACAGATAGGCCCCCAGCTCACTGCACTGTTAATAAACTTGGCCTTCCATACGTTTGCGCTCTTCTTAATCAAGAGCCTGTGTATGGTTTACTGGATTCCGGAAGCTCAGTTACATTGTTGGATTATAACTATTATTTACAGTACCATTATTTGTTAAGTTTTCTCTCTTACGCCCTCTGTCTGAGCGATGTCGTGTTGCCAATGGGCAAGAGTTGCCTCTGGTGAGCGAGGGACGTGGGAGTCTATCTACTTGCAGTTTTTCGGCGCCTGTTAAATTGATTTTTGTCAAGAATTTGTCGGTTACACTCTTGACTGGATGTGATTATATTCAGCGGACAGGCACAGTTCTTGAGTTTGCTAGTAACACCTTTTCTCTTATATTTTGTACATCTGCGAAAATGGCGCTACTGTCGTGTTATTAATAATGTCAACTCACACAGAGTCGGGCAATCTGAATCTGAGCTTGGTCACCTTACTCATAGTTAAGCTAACCCGTTAATAGGTGTTTTGGAGAAAGTTTTCTGATGTTATCACGGATCGGTAGGGATCGACTGACCGGATTCACTATAACATCCGTTTCCTTGATGATATTCGGGTGCGTGATGCGCCTTACCGTCTCTCCCCTTCCAAGATCAGGTTGTTAAAAGAAAAGATCAATGATATGCTCTGAGATGGGATTATCCGACCCTCCACTTCACCTTATGCTGCATCGATATTTCTAGTCCCTAATGGACAGGATAAGGCTGATAGACCAATTATTGACTGTAGAGAGCTCAATGAGAAGGTTATATTCCCGATCTACAAAACTGTTTTTCGTGGTTTGCTGGTGCTTGTTATTTCACGGTGCTTGACTTCAATCAGGCTTACTATCAGAAACCGTTGGCCGAGGAGTAAAAGCATGTCATGGCTTTCTGCACAGATTGGAAATTTATGAGTCTGATAGGCTGCCGTTTGGGTTGGTCACTGGGGCTGCTGTGGTCTCATGTCTTTTGGATCATGTTTTGGGTGATCCGAAGTTTGACTGCGTCTACAACTATCTTGTCGATTTGGTCCTGTAGAATCGCTCATTTGAGGAAGATGTAGGTAATCCTGAACAAGTGATACTGAGGCTTAGTTTTGCTGGGTTAACTGTTAAACCATCTAAAATAACTATTGCTAGGCAGCAGATTTCCTTTTTGAGCACCTGGTTTCCAGTGACGGCATAACAATTGATCAAGAACGTACCTTTGATGCGAGGTTTCCTCCTCAGGATAAGAAAGGAGTGGCCACTTTCATTGGCGTGGCATATTAATTTAGGAAATTTGTTCCTAATTTTGCTCAACTAGCGGCTCCCCTTAATAATCTTCGAAAAAAGAGAGAGACATTTATTTGAAGTGAGTCAGCAATTTGCCTCTGAAGCCGTTGGTACCGCTTCCACTAACCCTCAGGTATTACCTATTCCTGATTCTGGAAAAAGATTCATCGTCCCAATGGATGCCTCCAATGCTGGCATTACCACTGTACTTTTTCAGGATTCAGGGGGAAGGCGTCCTTTAGTGTATGCCACCAAAAGATTGAAAGTTCCCGAGGTGAGATACTCGTTGATGGTCTAATTTGCTCTAGAAAAATTTAAGTTTTATCTTGAGTGTAGAGAATTTGATCTGGGGACCGAGAACCAAGCTTTGTAATATTAAAGCTCCAACAATGAGGTGACCGATGCCCTGAGTAGAATGGTACTCATGAAGGCGAAGGTTACTTGTTATCAACTGATTATCTGTTCTGTAGCTTTCTCACATAGACACCTCAGCTCTTTTGCGACCTTAAGGTCAAACAAGAGCAAGATTCTGATTTGGGCCGTATTAGGAGACGGCTTTTGGATGGGTAAGAGGTTCCTGGTTATTTACTGAAGAAGGTCATCCTTTGTCATGTGGTTGGTAAATCAGGTCAACTTAGCATTTGGTTGCCTAGGCAGCTTGTCCCTCGTTATATCAGTATCTCCACAATTCTGTGCCGGGAGGGAATTTGGTCCTGTATAAGACCTTGGGTAAGGTGCAACGTCACCTTACGTGGCCTTTGTTGTATAAAGACATCCGGCATTTAGTAGGGGAATGTGAATTATGTAAAATTGCTAAACCTAATAACAATTCAAGTAAGGGTCTTCCGCATTCTGAACTTGAGGAATATCCGATGGATAAATTATTTATTGATTAGCTGGGTCCCCTCTTCCTTACTAAAGGGGGGGAATCGTTATTTACTGGTTGCTGTGGATGCCTTCTCCAGCTTCGTTTGGTTGATTCTTAGTAGGAGAGTTAGCCTGTCCCATCTTTCGTCACTTAACTAAAACATTTTCTCTCTTTGGAACCCCTAAGGCTCTGGATGGTGACAACACTCCTGCGTTTATCTCCAGAGAATTTAAACGTTTTTGCTTTAGTCAGCTATTAAGCACATTAGCATCACCCCATGCTACCCCAGCCTTTCTTTGCGGAGAGAGTGAATAGGAATTTAAAGACTGCTCTTATTATGCATCATGCTAAAGCCAAAACTAACTGGGATTCCTCTCTCCCCTGGAGTAATTTGTCATTTAATTCTGTTCAGCATGAGGCCTCCAAGGCAGTTCTAGCCGTTCTCACGCTTGCTTAAGTACTTAATTCTCCTCTTTCCATCTTATGGAATATTAATGATGTACTGCCTGAGCATATTACTCTGGAGGTCGTTAAGTAAACTGGAATAGAGCTAGCAGGAACATCCAATTAACTCATCGTCATCAGGTGAGGCACTATAACCGAGGAAGACGACACTGTTGGGGCAGTATGGATTTGTACGCAATTTTCTGAGTGGTGGAGATTGGCTCGTGCAGGCTCAAATCCAATCTTTGGCCTGTTTATCATCCTGATTTACTGGCATCTCGATAAATGGAATGATAGCAGTGTAGTGTATATCTACGACGTGAAAAACAAGCCCTGCGTGCCGACAGAGGATCGTCGGCATTATTGGCGTTGGCAGTCGTTTCTCATTGTATTAGATTGCTGTAACTCAAGATTTGGCCGTCTGTGCTTTAACTGAACTTGTAAGTGTTTGGACTGGACAGCACTTTTATTGCAACGCTCTGTATTATTTACCTGTCTGATCACTCGCTTCCTGCCTTACGTGGCTCTGTGAGATTTGTTGCGCTTTAATTTGATGGAACAGTTATCATACGGTTTATTCAGAAGGCATTGGTGTTTACTTGGCTTAATTTACGTGATTTTGGGTGAGTTGTGGTGTAAAATCTGAAGAATAATTAGTACAGGTTATGATCAATACCTTCAATTATAGAGGTAAAGTTATGTATCCTTTAAGACATTGACTGCATCGACGGCCCTTTGCCAGATCTATATTGATAAGTTCTTACACTTAAGGTATGTTTTCTGGACTTTAAGTTGTTCACTTTGTTTAGTCGGGTTCGATCTAGCTTTGGTATCTGAGATACATTGGCGAGTGGTGTAAATTTCCTTGTTTTAGACTCCTTGTTATGTTAAAACGTGTAAAGAGTATTTTTAACGTAACCGACAGAGTAATTTTGTGGCATCTTCGCATTAGCTTCTAAAGGCGCCTTTTGGCGAGTAACGTTAGAAGAGGCTTTAGTCATCTTGGCTTAATCTACTTGTGCCTAGCCTATGGTATTCTCGTTGACAGCTTTTGCTAACTTTGTTTGAGAAGTCGGGCGCTGCCGTGATTGTAGCGTGCTTGCCGCGAGCGGGAGGCCCGTTGGTTTAACACCGCCGTGTTTAAGGCATCGGCTGGCATTGGCTACTTGAGTCTGCCTACCTCAGTGCCAAGAGTGCCTGTTGATGGCCTGGGGAATATATTTTACAGAAATCTTTCAATCGACTGTTATTGAATATTAACTCTAAACTTACTGCCTTAAGGGCTGAGATAGTTTGATTTTTTTATACTATAATAAAGTTAATTCCATTGTGGTGCCATTGATTTTAATTACCGAGTAATCTTAAGTGGTGAATTATAGAGCATATTTGAATTGGCACATAATGTTCATGCTCTTTGAGAGTACAAATGTGCTCAGTTGTTGTCAAGTCTTCGAAGTTCAAAATGGCTCTGAGCACTACGGGACTTAACTTCTGAGGTCATCAGTCCCCTAGAACTTGGAACTACTTAAACCTAACTAACCTAACCATAGCGGTCGCGCGGTTCCAGACTGTAGCGCCTAGAACCGCTCGGCCACCCCGGCCGGCTCTTCGAAGTAAACACTCCTAAAACGAATTCTAGGGATCCAGATACTGATGACTCCAGTATGGAGGTGGAGAAGGGTTCAATTCCTGGTACTGCGGGACATTTCCTTGTTGGGAGAATTCAACCAGGATCCACTCGGCCTCCATATTTCAATATTTTTATTTGTACTATTCATTTTGTCACAATTAATTTCTTTACACATCAGGTAGTAGTCCCCGTAAGAATGCGTCTAAGGCTCTAGGTTCCATTTCCCGTAGAACCAGTCTGTTCGCTTTTTCATAATTCATCAGCTAATAGGTATTAACATTGATCCTCCACATCCTATCTACATAATTCTCGACAAATTCATTTTTCTTTGGCAAGACCCCCATTAACTGTTCGCGGTAGAACCAGCATATATTCTGTCACCTATAACACTGCACCAGCCCTTTCCCGAAGTTCCTTAGGTCCTCATGCTACACAACATACGTTTTTACTTGTCCTGTCAAGAGCAGCTTGGTCATTTGTAACAACTGTTCACTGTCCGAAATCCCAGCTTTAGAGCTGTTAACAGGTTTTCTAGAAATACTAATATATTCTCTCTTCCCTTACCAGAAAAAGGACTAAGTAATCCAGCGTTATCTGAATCTAAGGTGGTAGCAGACAAAGTGGACTTGGCCTTCCTCTCCTACAGAAGTTGTCTACTTACGCAGTTCACGGTTACCTGATCTCATCTGAGCGACCTGCTCCAATAAGGATTGTACAGCTTCCTGGGTGATAACCCCCTATGGTCTTGACTCAGTATTGTGAAGCCTTATTCCATATAAGGGAAACAACAGAAGAAACAACAGACAAAAATGGGAACAGTGAAAGTGTAACTGATCATATTGTAAGACGTATGTGTTGCCGGCGATGGGCGAGGCATGGCAGAATCTCTGACCAGAGAGTAGTATGTAGTTAGTTGTTGCTTGTCGCGAGTCTGCGCGTGTCGGCAGCGTGTGCACTTTTATCATTTTGTTAATATGATCTATACTCATTCCGTATACTTTGTGATTTGCTGATGTGTTCTGAACTACAGTGCGTGTGCACTTTTGTCATCTGTTAATATGATTTGTACTCATTATGTACACATTATGTCTTTGCTTGATATGTTCTGTATTCAGTGCATGTGCACTATATTTTATTTCATGTTCTGCACTTATATATATGTATATATTCTGCGATTGTTAACTTAGTTAATTAAGAAAAATTTGTTGCTCATGGCAAGTCCAATGGACTCACCATCACTGCCAAATTTTTGCCCCGCCAGTGGAGGGTTATGTAAGACGTACGTATTGCCGGCGATGGGGGAGGCATGGCAGAATCTCTGACCAGAGAGTAGTATGTAGTTAGTTGTTGCTTGTCGCGAGTCTGCGTTAGTCAGTAGTATGCAGTGGTCGGCGCGTGACTGCGCGTGTCGGCAGTCTGCTCTGGTCGGGACCCTGGACGATGAGTATTATTGTAGAAGGTAAAGAAGCAGCCTTGCGCATGTCTGGTAATGTATATTAACTGTCATTAACTTCTTTTAAAAATGCCGCAATAATAATTTTTATAATATAAAGTAACTTTTTTAAAGAAAAGCATTCATTTCAATTTAAAGAATATTTCCAGTGCATGATCATTCCTTCCAAGAATAAAAAAAAAAAATATACGCCAGCATTGCACGAAGCTGTGTCAAAAAATTTCTACATAAGAGCTGATATATTTGCAGTTTTTTATTGAGGTAAAAATTTTTGTTTTTTTATTCAGAATACAGGGCCGAGGCGCAGTGCTGCTGTCGTGATAAAATTTACCAGGTTACTGAATATTTTATTATTTCCGGGTTTAGGAATTGAATTTTGTGGTTACATTAAATGTGAATGCATTTCTGCACGGAGATTATAAAGGGGAACCAATTTTGTTCAGAGATTACATTAAAATTAATTTTGTTCAGAGGTTACAATATTTAAAAAATTAATTTAATTAATATTTTTGTGGGAGGTTACACTTGGCTCATGGTTAATGGTCTCTCTTATAAATATTTCTGTGGGGAGGTTACACTTAGTTCATCATTTAAATTAATTAATATTCGTGTGGGGAGGTTACACTTGCCGACATCCGGCCAGGATCGTATTTCTTTGTGAATCTTCTGAGAAGTAGTCATATATCTGCTCTTATTTACTTAAACGTAGTTTGCATCTGGCGCAACGCATTTACTAATTTGTCACTCTTTCTTTCACAGATCATCGGCAATTTGTTGCTCTTTCTTGTATTTGTGTTTGCAGCATTTTGCATTGTTCTTGTTTCATTTGTGCTTAATTTTGATTTTTTGTGAAAAATGCCACGAAAAACAGTTAACAGTACATAGCGATGTGCAATGAGTGAAACAGCCGACTCGAATAATTTGACCGATAGTACTTGCGACACTCAGTGTATTGATGACAATCCTCCATTTACAGACAATCAGTGCGTACTGACCACTAGTAATGATTTTTATCCTAGTGATGAGCAAACAAATTCAATTGTGTCCTCTGTTAATTTAACGACAATTGATGACGCGGGACGTTCTGTTACAATGAACGCTGCCCAATTTGACACACCAGGTTTGCAAAATTTACGTAACGAACAGATAAATGTTTTTAACGAAAATGAACAGTGTAGTCAGAATACGTCAGATTTATTTAGGTCCGGTGTAGTGACCAACAGTGCACATCTGATTAGCAAACATTTTTAAGAATCACAATATGACAAAATGGTTACACAAAACGTGACAATTGCAGATACACCATCACACAGTACAGAGAATAGAGCCGATAATTTTGGCTGGGATCGAGTTATCGCATTATTACTACAACTCAATGAAAAAGAAGACGAATATTTCAAACAACTTAATGAAAGTCTCAGACAGTGGAATGAAAAACTAAACAACAATTTCAAACAACTTAATGGCTGGTTCAAATGGCTCTGAGCAGAATGGGACTCAACTGCTGAGGTTATTAGTCCCCTAGAACTTAGAACTAGTTGAACCTAACTAACCTAAGGACATCACAAACATCCATGCCCGAGGCTGGATTCGAACCTGCGACCGTAGCGGTCTTGCGGTTCCGGACAGCAGCGCCTTTAACCGCATGGCCACTTCGGCCGGCGCACAACTTAATGAATCGTACAAACAACGTAATGAAAGTTTTGACAACCATTTCAAACAACTTAATGAACAACTTAATGAAAGTTTCAAACTGACGAACGAAAAACACGACAACCTTAATGAACAGAACAAACAAGCTAGTGAACTGATTACAGCTGTTACCGTGCAACGTCACGACACGAAAGAACAATTATGTGAGGAAATTAAGGCTTGTGCTAGGAACAGTAGTGGAGAAGTTAGATCTGTTGCACAAGAATTAAGTAAAGTTAGATCTGTTGCACAAGAATTAAGTAATACAGATGCAGCGACAACAGAATCACTTAGAGATAAAATTAATGCAGTCGGTGAACAATGTTCGGAAAATGCGACACAGTTACACGACGAGTTTAATTTAAAGTCACCAGAACTTTCACACACTGTGGATATGGAAGTCGATAAGAAATGTGAACTACAGATCAGCCACATTGACGAACGTATTAAAGTAACAGAAATGAAAAATGTTTCAGTCACTAACACGTCACAGCAGACGCCACATTCCGAACATTTGTCACATTCACATAGCCAGTGTAACTTAGGTAGTTTACAGAGACTACGCGACTTAATATCCGAAAAGACACAGACAAACAGATTCTCATGCAATCCTGAACCTATTCACACATTCAGAGACGATAACGTTGATTACAAGCAATTTTTATCCGTAAGAAAATCTACAGAATTTAAAAATGACAGAGCACAGGTATACGCTTTGAACTGGATACGTCGATTTATTTTTGTACTTTCACCAGCTTGGCTTGTAAGGCAGAAACTAGAATTAGCATTGATACAGCAATTTGCTTTTGAATTTCCATCGGCATTGCCTGTAACGCAAAAACTAAAATTTATTTGCAGCGCGTAATTAACCTCAGGGGATTCATTACACTTTAATGAATATGTGCCGTAGCGTGCACAGGGCCCCGAGCCGTAGTAGTGCTATTTCATCTTTAGTTTTCCGCACTGCTGCCTTCTCTTCTACTATCCTTTATATCTATTAAAACAGCTCTTCAACTATCGCTGTATCTAGGATTAAGAATGAGTAAAAAAGAAAACCTGATACGACAAGTTTTACCGAAAGTGACAATTTTATCATCATACGTTCCCGAAATGACAAGAACTACCAGCGTAGTGTTAATATCAGACAAAATTTAATCATCAGTATGTGTAAAAATTTTCAGCAGTCGCAAACATATTTTTGGTAACAATAGAGGTTTTTCACCGCAATAGCAACAAAACCAGCCGGTTAGCATACCTAACCAACAATGTACTGTACAAGGTCAACCAAGCTTTAATGTTTCGCCACCTGCACGTATAGCTTCAGCTGCAACAAATAGTAATGCACAGCAACAAGGAAATCAGTACGTACAGAAAACACACTATTTCAACTCCATCGCAATGCACCGTATAGTAATGACTATCATGACAGACGTAAAAATAATGAGCACAATTTTCAGCGTACGTTTAATAACAGTCGGTCTTATCAGCAGCAAAATCATACGCAACGGCATATTATCATGAGTGAACCAGACAGTAGATATCATCCCGAACGCAATAGGTCACGAAGAAATAACAGTACAAATAGTGGAAATGCCACAGCATCCTCCCGCAAATAACAGCACGTCAGAAAGAATTTGACTAGATACAGTACAGGTTGCATCTTCCAGCAACGTAAGCAATACTTCAGATACACAGAATCTTGTTCACGAAAATGTTATTTGAAACAAGCTTTGTTGAATGCACCACTTTTATCGCACCCAGATCTTACTAGAAATTTTTCCATTGCCACCGACAGTTCTAACACCGCTTTAGGCGTGCGCATTTTTCAGGAAATTGAGGAAGATGGTTCTACAGTAATTAAAAACATCGCCTTTGCGAGTCGCATTCTGTCACCTTCTGAACGCAATTATTCTGTTACAGAACTTGAAACAATGTGTTGTATGGGCATTTACGAGATTTCGGCATTTCCTTTATGGAAGACATACGACCGTTTATACAGATCATAGAGCGATACAGTTTTTACTTTCCGCTAAATTTACACACAACAGATTAAGTAGATGGAAACTTTATTTGCAGGAATTTTATTTTACAATTTTTCGCGTTCCCGGTACACAAAATATTGTAGCAGACGCACTATCCCGTTCTCTCAGCAACAATCAGCACGACATCGCAACCAACTTCTGCAAAGCAAATTTCAGCGTCATGTACATTCAACAAGTTGCATTTGGAAATTTCATTTCGTCGTCATTACAAGACATAGCACAAGAGCAGAGTAAAGACAACGTATGGAAAGAAATTAAACACCTTT
Source organism: Schistocerca serialis cubense (assembly GCF_023864345.2). Lineage (NCBI taxonomy): Eukaryota > Metazoa > Arthropoda > Insecta > Orthoptera > Acrididae > Schistocerca > Schistocerca serialis. The sequence continues at coordinate 326,046,373 of NC_064641.1, read as the reverse complement.
GGCAAGATAGGAATAATGTTACCATTAGAAACCATTACACTGTAAGCAATAATATTCTGTTTCGCCGCTCTCACCCTGACAGCAACAATTGGTTGTTATGCATTCCTGACAAACTTGTTAACAAATTAATATGGTATACTCATTTAAGTTACGCACATTACGGAGCCAGAAAATGTTTTCTTATACTGAGACAGAACTGTTATTTTACCAACATGGAAAAACGTATTCGACGAGTTTTAGCGTCATGTAAAATCTGCCAGAAAGCCAACTCAGATACGACTTCACATATTCCTCCATTACATCCCATTGTACCTGTTCAAATGAGACACATGGCCGCTGTAGACATTCTTGATCCGATTCCCAGAACTAATAGAGGTTTTTGCTACATCTTTGTTGCTGTTGAACTCACTTCAAAATTTGTTATCTTCACTCCGTTACGCAAAGCTACTGCTAAAACTGTTTCGAAAGCATTTTTGAAACATTTTCTATTTCATGTAGGGCATGTATTGAAAGTAATTTCCGACAAAGGATCACAGTATCGATCTGCTATATGGACACGTGTGTTACGAGCTAGAAACATTTCTCTGATCTATATATCCAGGTACCATGCTTCTTCGAACCCTTGTGAACGACTAATGAAAGAAATTGGTAAGCTGTGCAGAATATACTGCCATAAAAAACATATTGATTGGGACACACACCTACTCTCATTCCAGGATGTAATTAATTCCACATCAAATGAATCTACTATACTATCTCCGTCTGTTATACTGAAAAATGTTGAACCACCTAACAAAATTAAAGAATTAGTAACATTTCCTACATCTCGTCGACTACGACACCATGAAATAATTGACATTGCGCTGAACAACATCAAACGTGCCGCAGAGCGCCGGAGAAGACAGCAAAAACAAGTTTGTACACGCCGTGACTTTCACATTGGACAGAAGATATTAGTACGTACACACTATTTATCCAACAGAGGAAAGAATAGATGTAGTAAATTTGAGCTTCTATACGCAGGTCCATATCGAATTCGCAGCATTCCTCACCCCAATGTAGTACACGTCGAAACTTTGAGAAACAAGAAAACCAAAGGCAATCACCACATCTCCAACGTCAAACCGTTTATTGAATGAACATACTTTACGTTTTATCACGCTGTAATGCCATTTCCTGATTTTTTTGTGACCACTTATGCAATTATATTCACATGAACACTTACTGATGATTATCGTATTTTTTCTTGGCAAGTGCCTAGCAAGGTAAGGTTAGCAGGTCGCTTTTCTTGTCGTTACACATCAGACCGTGCATATTTTTCCAGGTGAACTTACACATTTTTATGACCACTTATGCAATTATATTTATGTGACTACTTACTGATGATTATCGTATTTTTTCTTGGCAAGTGCCCGGCAAGGTAAGGGTAGCAGAGAGGCATTTCTTGTTGTTGCACATCAGACTGTGCACATTTTTCATTTTTTTTTCATGTATGTATGATTGCATTCCTGTTTTGTTTGTATGCACTATGAAATATTTAAGATGTAACAAACACCAGTTGACTTTGACATTTTGCCTTATGATATCTCAACATCGTGACTATTTTTCATTTTTTTTTGCTGCTACATTGTGATACACTGTGTACATTTTTGCCTCTGCACACTGTCTATGTTTTTGACATATTACGCTTTCTGTCATGCTACGCTGTATGCTCAATTATATCACTAGAAACCAGCTTTTATTTAATGGGTATATGATTTAAATGCAAGACATTGATCTTTGTTTGTCGTTTTCAGAAAGAAATAACGTGTAAAAGAAATAAATTAAACAGAAATGGGAATTTCTCATTCGAAATGAACGAAAGAAGATGAAATACCTCGTCACGAAGAGTAAATGGATCAGAATTAACAAGCATAACAAGAATATACTATACACATCGTATGATAGCAGTCTTAACTAATTTTTTCTTTAAGAATACGAGGCGATTGATGCAGGCTGTCAGACAGAACCACACATCTTTAGTTTTAGTGATGAAATATGCTAGAAATAAGGAGTAGTTGTCTAATGAATAATGAAGTGACTTTTTTTGCAGATGATAATGAATGGTGATGAATAATGATGAAGAATATGTTAATATAGATAATGAAGTTTTTCTTTACAGATGATGATAATAATGGAGTTATGATGAATAGTGATGTAGAATATGCTAATATGGATAATGAAGTTTTTCTTTGCAGGTGATGATAGTAATGATAATGAAGTTTTTTCTTTGCAGATGAAAATAATGATTAAGTTTATATATTTACTGTTAGTTAAGAAATGCTATGTAGTTGTTTAAGTATTTGTTGCAGTTCGTTTTGACAGTATGTCTTATGTCGCATGGTATGATGACTGAAGGTTTTGGAAAGGACAGCTAGAGAACATATATATTTAACACACATTTCATTACCTGTTAACTCGAAGTTCACTACTTTTCAGCATAATATGCGTTTCCTCTTTCAGCTTAATAATCCATTTTGTATTTTTTCCAGGAGAAGCTATTCATGAAATTAATGTGCTATAAGCAGTTGGTCATTAAACCTGTTCTAGTACTTGCATTTTTTTACCCATCTGTGTATATCATTTATAAATGTGATCACATATACTCTATTTGTTTCATAACCTTGCTACAGCTGACTCATGACGAATGACGTTACACATCTTCATTGGCAGCAGTAAGTCAAATGCAAATATTGTTATGCCTCAGTAATTAATTATCGATCCCAACGCAATGCATTGCTAGCACAAAAAAAAAAAAAATGTATTACCAGTCCCAAATAATGCTACCAGTTTAAGAGAGTTCTGAGTAATACTGAATAATGTTTTATAGTCACAGACCTTGAATAATAGTTACAGTATGTTACATTTTCAATATGTCCTATGTCACTGGTGTGGTGTCACCGCCAGACACCACACTTGCTAGGTGGTGGCTTTAAATCGGCCGCGGTCCATTAGTACATGTCGGACCCGCGTGTCGCCACTGTCAGGGATCGCAGACCGAGCGCCACCACAAGGCAGGTCTCGAGATACGGACTAGCACTCGCCCCAGTTGTACGGACGACGTAGCTAGCGACTACACTGACGAAGCCTCGCTCCTTTGCCGAGCAGATAGTTAGAATAGCCTTCAGCTAAGTCAATGGCTACGATCTAGCAAGGCGCCATTAGTAACATTGCATGTATCTATGGAGTCTCACTTATATCGTCAATAGCGATGTACCAAGGATGGATTAAAGTTAAGTATTCCAGAAGCTACGTACTTTTCTTTATAGCATTCTTTACGTATCCTGTTTCAGACCTCACGCCATCCTGCTTTAGCTTAGCGCGTGCCTTTCGGCTTCCTCTCATTGTGTCTAGGCTGTCTTGTCTAGACACAACAACTGGAATGATCAGTTCTGAGTGATATGTCATTTGAATGATGAATTCTGAGTAATACTGAATAATGTTTTCTAATCACAGACCTTGAGTAATAGTTACAGTGTGTTACATGTTAACTATGTCTTATGTCACTTGAATGATGAGTTCTGAGTAATGTTTTTCTAACCACAGACCTTGAGTAATAATTACAGTGGGTTACATGTTAAATATGTCCTATGTCACTTGAATGATGAGTTCTGAGTAATACTGAATGATGACTTATGCATTAATGCTATTCCAATAATTAACTCTGGTTCTGAATGATAACTACTGAATAATACTGAATAAGGTTTTATAAAAATATAAGAATACTTTGTAACTGGCCAATGAGTGCCAATAATTATTTCCAATATGTCGCATGTCACTTGAATGATGAGAATTGTTTTGTACTATTCAATACTTGCTATATGTTTTGTAACTGGCCAATGAGTGCCAATGAGTATTATAACTGAGTGAATTATGTTAATACTATGCCATTCATTAGCTCCTGTTTTGAATGATGACTTCTGATTGTTAGTAACTGGCCAATGAGTGCCAATGTTCTCTGTAAACAGATAATTTATGAACATTATTCTGTAATACTTCATACATGGCACAGAGATGTTCAGTAACTGGGTGATGAGGGCCACCAGTTACTCAAACCAGTTCTTAGACTAATGTAATTTTCAATGAAGACTAGTATGTGACTTAATGTCCTTCACCTTCTGACCTAATTACCAGAAATTACTGCAATATCCGTTTGTCCTGTCTATCCTCATGATCATGGAGCACTATATTTGGTTTTTGCACTTATTCTAGGTTGGTGTACCTTACAAGAACGTGGTGTTGACACGACATGCTGTCCACCACCTTGAGCTATGGAGATATTATTATGGTCCCACTGTTTGGTGTACCTAATGTACTACCAAAATGATAACATGGAATATTAATACGACATTTCAGTGTCTTGGCCACACTGATTACTACTTCAGGGAAGAGAACTTTAGATTGTCTCACTTGGTGTTGTGCTTCGGTAGAAAGATATGGACTTTCAGTGCAGCTGCATGCAACCTAATGTGCTACAACCATGATGCAATCCTTCCCATTCCTTTCCTAGTTCTTGTAAAATGATAAAGACATATAAAGAGCGTGTGCATTTCAGTTCATTTGTTAACAAGATCAGTTGTCCTAAATAGGCTAAAGACTTTTACAGTGCGTGTGCACTTTATTTCACTCCATAATATGTTATGTAAAACTACTAAAGACTTTTACAGTGCGTGTGCACTTTATTTCAATCCATGATATGTTATGTAAAAATGCTAAAGACTAATACAGTGCATGTGCACTTTATTTCACTCCTTGATATGTTTATTTGTTGTAAAAATGTTTAAGACTTCTACAGTGCGTGTGCACTTTTGTCATTTGTTAATATGATTTGTACTCATTGTGTATACATTTTGTCTTTCCTTGATATGTTCTGTACTCAGTGCATGCGCACTATATTTTATTTCATGTTTTGCACTTATATATATGTATATATTCTGTGATTGTAAATTTAGTTAATTAAGAAAAATTTGTTGCTCATGGCAAGTCCAATTGACTCACCATCGCTGCCAAATTTTTGCCCCGCCAGTGGAGGGTTATGCAAGACGTACGTATTGCCGGCGATGGGGGAGGCATGGCAGAATCTCTGACCAGAGAGTAGTATGTAGTTAGTTGTTGCTTGTCGCGAGTCTGCGTTAGTCAGTAGTATGCAGTGGTCGGCGCGTGACTGCGCGTGTCGGCAGTCTGCTCTGGTCGGGACTCTGGACGATGAGTATTATTGTAGAAGGTAAAGAAGCAGCCTTGTGCATGTCTGGTAATGTATATTAACTGTCATTAACTTCTTTTAAAAATGCCGCAATAATAATTTTTATAATATAAAGTAACTTTTTTAAAGAAAAGCATTCATTTCAATTTAAAGAATATTTCCAGTGCATGATCATTCCTTCCAAGAATAAAAAAAAAAATATACGCCAGCATTGCACGAAGCTGTGTCAAAAAATTTCTACATAAGAGCAGATATATTTGCAGTTTTTTATTGAGGTAAGAATTTTTGTTTTTTTATTTAGAATACAGGGCCGAGGCGAAGCGCTGCTGTCGTGATAAAATTTACCAGGTTACTGAATATTTTATTATTTCCGGGTTTAGGAATTGAATTTTGTGGTTACATTAAATGTGAATGCATTTCTGCACGGAGATTATAAAGGGGAACCAATTTTGTTCAGAGATTACATTAAAATTAATTTTGTTCAGAGGTTACAATATTTAAAAAATTAATTTAATTAATATTTTTGTGGGAGGTTACACTTGACTCATGGTTAATGGTCTCTCTTATAAATATTTCTGTGGGGAGGTTACACTTAGTTCATCATTTAAATTAATTAGTATTCGTGTGGGGGGGTTACAATATCACTAAATCATTATTCTTAGTCTTTGTGCCTAGTCATCAGCCTTTAGGATTGACGACCCTACCTAGCTTAATGTCCACACCGACTACGAGTAGAACATTATGACTTCATACAGTGTTCACTAAGGTCTAACAGATTACATTGTGTGTACTTCACTGCATACCGGCGTAGCTCTCTCTTGTGTTCCCTGTAAACTGACTGAAATTTGTTTCCCTATTTCGCCTAATAAACTTAACCTCAAAAATCATACACCAGTCCAGGCATCGGTCCATCACACTTTCAGGGAAAAAACGGCCCTATTGCATTCACCCCACTACGTTCTTCATGCTGTACGTCGGACCAAATTCACTTGGCCTCTTCGTACTCTAGTGGTCAGAAGTCACTTTTTCACTTCTGTCACCAGTCTTAGCAGACCCACTGGCCTCTTGTGACTAAGAAGGTTAAAGTCTATGGTGATGGTCTAAAGTCGTAAACATTAATCCAACGGAACATCTAAAGACTGAGCTGTTAGGAACCTCATCACATCATAACAAAATTTTCGAATTCCAACACTGTTCTCAAAATTTCAATTTCTCAAGGAAAATGAATAGAAATCAAAAGTTTCATTACCTTCAACACCAAAGAAATACATATAAATGTTTACATACTCCACTGCAATAAAAATATCACTCATAACCCCCAAAAAGACAATTGGACACTTTCAGCACCTTGGCAAGAGTATCAAGCTTTCTCCACTGCAAGTTAGCATTCCAACGTCGAAGTGCAAGGTGTTGCAATAGACAACATGAGCTCAAGAGCTGTACTCCATCAAACTGATTATAGTTGTGTGGGACTAAAACACAGCGTAGTCACAAGAACACTCAACTGAACAAATACTGCTCCAGTGATTTAATAATGAAATCCCCACAGAAAACCCAGCGAGGTGGCGCAGTGGTTAGACACTGGACTCGCATTCGGGAGGACGACGGTTCAATTCCGCGTCCGGCCAACCTGATTTAGGTTTTCCGTGATTTCCCTAAATCACTCCAGGCAACTGACAGGATGGTTCCCCTGAAAGGGCACGGCCGACTTCCTTCCCCATCCTTCCCTGATCCTATGAGACCGATGACCTCGCGGTCTGGTCTCCTTCCCCAAACAACCCAACTCCCCAAATCTGACTCAGTGTGGTGCATTAATCGCACAGCAGTGTCATATAACCTCAAGTATAAAGAATACCAGCAAATAATCTCAACACTGAGTACAGTCACCAAAATATCAATAAAGTGTTTCATAGGAGAAAGTTATATGCACGTTAGCACAGTAATACATAACCCTAAAGCTATCAGCGTAGTCAACACTACACCAGTGTGACAAACTAAAACCACTCGCACGGACGCTATGCTAGCAAAATAAAGCAAAATCCAATCAGGAATTCCAATGAAACACGCTCCAGACTGATATCACTATCTATCCACAGAATTTTCAAAGAAATAAACTGCCCCACAAGATCACAAGAACTCAACCAAAATATTCATGTATCACTGTCACTATTAGCACATTAATAAATGCATCAAGTCATTTAATCTCACTACCACTGAAGCTGCACAAAAGGCATTCCGAATCAATCTTGGAACGTCACTCGTATCGGAAAAATGACCATTTATGATTGACATAAAAATTCAGATTGAGGCTGTCCTACCACTGCAAGCAACGCCAGCGTACACTCACACGAGGGCAAATGTGCACGAAAGTTCCTATTTCTAATACATACCAGTGAGAAGGCGTTGAATAGTCATACGAAAACTCACTTCATCCAAACCTCACCAATATACATGGTTCCACAGCAGAAAATTGTACCAACATCTGTTCCTTAACATACCATCACACAAAATAAAATTTTTCGTGCTCATGCTCAGAGTAGGAATGTCAACACCCAATGAACTAATTCACTAAACATGTAATGCTCCAGTTATACCTCACAGCACACACATGGCTAAATGCGATGGTTTGCCATCTGAATCACAATGCACAAGCCCTCTTCAGAATAACAAAACTTATTATGACTTGGCTCCAGACTCTCTCAATACCAGAGTAGCAATACAGAGGGTATTAATTCGACATGTGGTCCAGAGGGCGCTGACACGGTAGCTTTTGTAAATATGTAGAGTTCCTATATAACAGGACGCAGCATGTCATTCTCAATGAAGAGAAGTCTTCCGAAGTAAGAGTGATTTCAGGTGTGCCGCAGGGGAGTGTCATAGGACTTTTGCTATTCACAATATACATAAATGACCTTGTGGATGACATCGGAAGTTCACTGAGGCTTTTTGCGGATGATGCTGTGGTGTATCGAGAGGTTGTAACAATGGAAAATTGTACTGAAATGCAGGTGGATCTGCAGCGAATTGACGCATGGTGCAGGGAATGGCAATTGAATCTCAATGTAGACAAGCGTAATGTGCTGCGAATACACAGAAAGGTAGATCCTTTATCATTTAGCTACAAAATAGCAGGTCAGCAACTGGAAGCAGTTAATACCATAAATTATCTGGGAGTACGCATTAGGAGTGATTTAAAATGGAATGATCATATAATGTTGATCGTCGGTAAAGCAGATGCCAGACTGAGATTCATTGGAAGAATCCTAAGGAAATGCAATCCGAAAACAAACGAGGTAGGTTACAGTACGCTTGTTCGCCCACTGCTTGAATACTGCTCAGCAGTGTGGGATCCGTACCAGATAGGGTTGATAGAAGATATAGAGAAGATCCAATGGAGAGCAGCGCGCTTCGTTATAGGATCATTTAGTAATCGCGAAAGCGTTACGGAGATGATAAACTCCAGTGGAAGACTCTGCAGGAGAGACACTCAGTAGCTCGGTACGGGCTTTTGTCAAAGTTTCGAGAACATACCTTCACCGAAGAGTCAAGCAGTATATTGCTCCCTCCTACGTATATCTCGCGAAGAGACCATGAGGATAAAATCAGAGAGATTAGAGCCCACACAGAGGCATACCGACAATCCTTCTTTCCACGAACAATACGAGACTGGAATAGAAGGGAGAACCGATAGAGGTACTCAAGGTACCCTCCGCCACACACCGCCAGGTGGCTTGCGGAGTATGGATGTAGATGTAGATGTAGATGTAATAAGTCCAATCTAACACACAGCTCGACCTATCACAGTTTCACAGTTTAAGTGAACCACGGGTGATCTAAGGACGGCAAACCACGACAATGTGCCACATAATAGAGTGAAACGTGACACCAGGCAATTCCTACCAAGCATAATCACGGATAAACTGATTAACGTGAACGATTCTCTCTGTGAAAAGTAAGTCACACAGTTTCCATTACGGCTGGGCACTTCAGTTATTAGACTCACAAGTTTTCAGAGCCAAATTATAGCAAACTGAAAATGATTGTTATAGAGTTTTCACAAATAATCAATGTTACTCGTGACCAATCATTTGAAAATCTATTTCCACAAAGAAACCATCAATTGCAGCACACACAAATTGAAAAAGACATCTGAATAGTTGTTTCATAGATTTAGAAAAACTGAAGTTAAGGTGTATGAGCTGAGCAGAAGTACGTAGTCTGGACGTTATTAGAGCAAACATCGGGACAAGATAACCCATTTTTAATGCTTATATTGACATGATTGCACAATAAATAATCACAGTTCCCAGTGAAACTGATTATCATACACCATTCAGATGAAATTATATGGTTCCAAAGATCTTTTAAAGTCTTAATCATCTATGATGTACTTACGCAGAATGAGGCGACAAATGAAAATTTGTACGAAGGCTGGGATTCGAACCCAGGTCTCCTTCTCATTAGACAGATGCGCTAACAAGTACGTCACCCTGGCTGCTGGAGTTTACGGAAAGTAGCGGCTGGGTTCAGGCGTGAGTGGGAATTGGGACTGAGGAGGAAGGCCTACTGGGATAGTCATTGCAGTTGTGCAAAGCCACTGTGACAGCGTGGCGTAGAGGTTAGTACATCTGCCTAGTGAGCAGGAGACATGGGTGTCAATCAAGACCTTGGAACAAATTTTCATACGTCGCTTCGTTCTTCATATATACATATACTTATGTAGTCAGGTGCTTACCACGAACAAATCCTGGCACCTTGTGACTGGATTTCACATAAAGTGATTAAGATTACTAGTGAACCTGGATGGCGTGAACACAAATAACTAATCAGAAAGAATCCTGGCATTGTAATGCAGTTGAAATGCTTACACTGGCAGCATAAAGTGAACACTGCACATGACAGATCTATTCTTACAATCAGATGGTTTGTAAGAAGAAATAATTGTGGCGGAAAGTCCCCAGTCGAAAGCCTGTCCATTATTCAAATTTAGTCTGGGAAATTGTTGCCAAATTTGTGTACCTGATTTGATTAAAATCGTTACAGGGATTTAGGATGAGCGTTTCATCCATGACTTCGCTCGCATATGCAGATGTCAAATATACTTGACTCATATTTAACATAATTCACGCCTATTTGTACACATATTCCACCTGTATGTCTGGCGAATTTCGTCCTGCAGTTGCATTTTCACGCAGTTTCATGTTTGACTTCGTATCTGCTGAACGACGTGCTGTGCACTCATGTAATCTTGCAGGTACATTGAGTGGTGACGTGCCTACTGTGTACGAAGTGGGCTGTGAGCAGAGTCAGTAGTATAGAAGTAATTAATTTAAAACGTGAAGTGTGGCGCGGCAGTTTCTCACAAATCTCAGTGTTTATTGTACCATATACCTTGAAGCATGTGTTGTACAACGACGTATTTTCTGGGCACATTTTGTGGCATAGATGGTTACCATCTGCGAAATGTGTTGCGAATAGAGTAGCAGTAAAGAGTTACGATATTGAAACGTCATGCATGATGCGGCAGTTTTCACGCATCTCAGTATTTTTTAAGTCGTATCTCCTGAACTGTGTGTCGTACAAAGATATATTGTTGTAGGTACTTACAGTGGCATATGTGGAATGTGACTGTGGAGATAGTACCAAAGAAGTAATAAATTAAAACGTCATGCATGATGCGGAAGCTTTTCCTCACATCTCAGTATTTGACGACATATCTCCTGTCCTATGTGTCGTACAAGATGTTATTTTTCTGGGGACATCCAATGATACGTGTAAATTCTGTCTGTGAAATGTGTGACGAATACAGTTAGTATAACAGAAGTGATACATTGAAACGTCATGCTTCATGTGGAAGTTTTACTGCATTAACAGCGAAAATATAGAAAGCGAAGAACTTATTTCCTTTCATCATGTCGTGGAAGCCATCAGCGAAAAAGTTTTGTAATGGTTTGAAATTACGTGTAAAGTTTTTTGCAAGACCTTAAGCGCTCTCATTCTCAAATGCTGAATGACAGAATTATGGTATTTTCGCGTCGTGGGTTACACAGCGTTTTTAACTCCCATCACCACCCCATTGGGTGGTTCTTCCCCTCAGATTTCTTCCTGATAGTAAATGATATCGTACAAAGTTTGTTTGAAATCAGTCCACTGGTTTAGGAAGAGATGTAGAACATACGTACATACATACATACATACATGTATACGTACACTGAGGTGACGAAAGTCATGGACTAGCCATATGCACATTAGTATCGCGTACACAAAATATGAAAGGGCAGTGCATTGGCGGAGCTTTCATTTGTACCCAGATGTTTCGTGTGAACAGGTTTGTTACGTGATTTCGGTTGCAAAACGCAAGTTAAGACTTTGAAACCGTGACAGTCCATTTCGGAAATCATTAGGGAATTCAATATTCAGAGATTCACAGTGTCAAGAGTGTGTCGAGAATACCAAATTTTACGCATTACCTCTCACCACAGAAAACGCAGTTGTCGACGGGCTCCAATTAACGACCGAGAGCAGCGGTGTTTGCATAGGGCTGTCAGTGCTAACAGACAAGCTTCACCGCCTGAAATAAACGCAGAAATCAATGTGGGAAGTACGACGGACGTATCCGTTAGGACAGTGCGGCGAAATGTGGTGTTAATGGACTATGGCAGCAGATGATCGGCCGAGTGTCACTAAACACAGGAAAGAAATACCGAAAGGTAATTTTCATCGCCATCCTCACCGCCATAAGTAGTAGGGGTCTTTTACTTCCACAGTCTTCTACATAAGTAATGAGTCGCGTGTCTAACAAATTTGGTTGAAATTACTCTATGTGTTCTTGAGTTACACTTGTATGTCACTCCTTTCCACCCCCACTCTCAGCCATAGGGGTGCTACGGGTGTCCTAATGCCACAGTAATTTTTTTGCAGATAGCAAACTGATAAGTGCGCCAGTTTTTTTTCACATATAGCAGCTTCTCATTCCCATCCCAATCTCTGGAAGTGATAGGGCGTATTACTATACAGAATTTTTATACAAAGAGCACAAAAAATTACTCACGCTTATATAACATTTGGTTGAAACTGCTCCAGATATTTTTGAGTTACACTTCTGCATCACGTGCCTTTCATCCCTAGCTCCACACCCGCCTCTATGCGATGTAGTTGGTTCTTACAAAAAAAAAAAAAAGGCTTTTTTCCAGACGGGGAGTTTCTTATGTCCCGAGTTTGGGTCAAATTAACCCCTTGAAGGAAAAGGAGATGTGGATCGAGCGTACATACACAGAGACTTCAACACGTAAGTTAAAAATGTCGTCCTACACAGCGCATCTTCCGCTGAACATCTACTGGGCTCGTGACAATATCAGTTGGACTGTAGAAGACTGGAAAATAGCGTCCTGGTGAAATGAGGCCCGGTTTCACTTGGTAAGAGTTGATGATACGGTTTGCGTGTGGCACAGACCCCACGAACCCCACGCACAAAAATTTTCAACAAGGCACTCTGCAAGCTGGTGGTGGTTTCATAATGAAGTGTGTTGTGTTTACATGGAATGGTCTGGGTCCTCTTGTCCAATTGAACAGATCATGGACTGGAAATGGTTGTGTTCGGCTACTTGTAGACTATTTGTAGCCACTCATGGCCTTGATGCTCTCAAACAACAATGGAATTTTTATGGATGACAACGAGCATGACACCATGTCACAGGTGCTAGCGATTGGTTTGATGTACGTTGTAGACAATTTGAACGAATAATTTGGCCACCCAGATCGCCCTGCATGAATCCCATCAAACATTCATGGGGTACAATCGAGAGGTCAGTTCGTGCAAAAATCCCTGCACCGGCAAGACTTCCGCAATTATGGATGATTGTACTCGTAGAGGCAGCATGGCTTAATATTTTAGCGGGGGAGTTCCAATGATTTGTTGATTCCATGACAAGTTGAGCTGCTGTTTTGCGCCGGGAAAAAGGAAGTCCTACACTACATTAGGAGGTAACCCATGTCTCTTGTCACCTCAGTGTTTATGCATACACACGTACATACATACGTACAACGGCTTCTAAAATGTGTGAGTTTTCATCCGCAGCTCGTGGTCTCGCGGTAGCGTTCTCGATTCCCGAGCACGGGGTCCCGGCTAAAAGGTGCATTTTCTTAGTTGGAAGTGACTTTAACTTAGCTGCCACACGCTTTATCACTATTCTTCTTCTCTAACAACAATTCAGTACTAGTCAACTGTCTGTTGTCACAGTAATGTGTAGTGCACACCTCTCTATCTCACCTGTCGTAATGTGCGAGAGCGAAACTATACGTAATCAATTTTTGCTGAATAAGGAAAGGAATCGATGATCCGTTAAAAACACTAACATTGAGCAAGGCCTGAAAGGACAATGTAGAGCACTATGGAACCGTCCTGTAATACATTATTCCCGTTTTTCATCGCGAAACAATCTCATGTTGCTATTTTTCGACGTCATTCGCAGTATAACATTGGAAAGCTACATGGTTCTGTTTTCCGCCGCTAACGGATTATGTCCAAGCGTTAAAAACGTGTATCTAAATGCAAATCACATTTTACTCGCTGCTGAAGTCTCTGGAATTTTCGCCGGCTTGTCGATGCCCATTTCACTCGTACGCGCGGTCGGATTTGTCAGCGGGGCAAAAATTTACGAAAGCGTGTTAGACAAAAGGGAGCCAAGAGCGGAGCGACTATATTGGTATTAGCGTCATTATGAAGCGCCAATTTCGTATAGCGAAACGTTAATAGAAGGTGTGCTGCTTTTAGCAATGCTGAATTAGTCATACAGGGAAATATCGGTTGGTATATTTGCAGCAGAAAGAAAGGCTAATTTTCAATGCGAACCTGTGTGTATTGAGTAATTTATATTGCACTTATTCAGTGATGCTTTTGTCGGTCTCTATATTCTGCCAATTTTCCTTTCTATTTTCAGTGAAGTTTTTTCGCCTGAATCGAAAGGGCAATGATCCTAACGTCCTAACGAGATCTGTACTGTCTTCGAAATCCCTCTTATCAGGTCAATTATTATTATTATTAGTAGTTGTAGTATTATCATTTTTACTTTCTCCTTTTCATATATGCGTTACCTTAAATTTACATGCTACCGTGATAAAATACGCTGAGTTTCTGTTACTGAGTGTTGCCTTTTTTATTTTTTGCCTTTAGATTTGTGGATGAGTAAGGGAAAAACTGATGGGCGAAAAGAAAGCACAACATTAATGAAGCTGAAGAATCTGAAGGGTTGCCTCCAACATCGAAAGAAAAGGATAACGACGAGAGAATTCTAGGAAAAACCAATAATATAATTGGAGAACTACAGTTTCACTTCCATTGGTCTTGAAAGTAGCTGACCATTAAAATGTTATGTCGTGGCACTCTTGTTTGAACAAAGTAACACTCTTATGCGTGAAAACCTATGATTCCGAAAATGAGACTTTTCCTGTGAGAACATATCACGAAAAGGGGTCTGGTACCAGTTTTAAAAATAAAGGTGAGAGAATTTTATTGGAAAAAATGTAAAAAATTCCTATTTTTTGGAAAGAATTTTTTTTACTCGTCTGCATCAATGTTATCGCCTTAAAAATAATTCCCACTACATATTGTACACTCATACTAGTGGTTTTTCCTTCACTCGAAGTACCTGTGGAACTCGATCTTTGGGAACACTTACGTCTTTCTCAGTGATGGGTTTTTAATCTCGTCTATATCCGGGAAACTAATGCGCTTTAATGTTTTCTTTATATCTGCAGCAGAAAGAAGTTAGATAATTACATATCCAAATGGAGGCTGGGGTGTCATTACAGCATTGTTTCCGGCCAAAAATTCACGAACAAGCAACGAAGCCTGAATAAGTTCCCAAGCCGTGAATTGTTCCGCCACTAATTCCGGCGTTTTTTTTTTCAGATTGTTTCCGGCAAATGCTCTTGAAGTGCTCTGAGCACTATGGGACTTAACATCTGTGGTCATCAGTCCCCTAGAACTCAGAACTACTTAAACCTACCTAACCTAAGGACATCACACACATCCATGCCCGACGCAGGATTCGAACCTGCGAAAGTAGTGGTCGCGCGGTTCCATAGTGAAGCGCCTAGAGCCGCTCGGCCACACCGGCCGGCCCTTGTAGTACTCCTTATTTGCCATTAGAGCTTGTGGCAAGAACTCATGGTGCACAGCGTTGCTGAAATCGGAGATCAGAGTGAGCACAGCATTCATGTTCGGCCGCACTTGTCGGACTTAGTTCTGTCCTGGCGGCTCAGAATGCTTCTACCGGTACGATTATGCCTTACATTCGACGTCATATCCGGGAAACGACTTTTTGTCATTGGTTGTCATATGCCTTGAGTTATGCCCCGATTGATCACAGAAAACGTTGCTAAAGAACCAGATCGAGGCTATGGAACCCCGTCTTTTACCCATTATAAAACGTTGAATTGTCTCAAATACAATGAGCAGGCATGCAATCAATGAACACAGATGACAGTACATAATTCATATTAAGTTTTAGAAATTGATTTTCAACGCATTTGCTCCGTATGCTGTATTCAGTATGTTGATCAACAGATAACGAATGAATTTAGTAATGTGTGAAACTTCCTGGCATAATAAAACTGTGTGCCGGACCGAGACTCGAACTCGGGACCTTTGCCTTTCGCTCGCAAGTGCTCTACCAACTGAGCTACCCCAGCACGACTCACGCCCGACTCACGCCCTCGGTCCAGCACAATTTTAATCTGCCAGGAAGTTTCATATCAGCGCACACTCCGCTGCAGAGTGAAAATCTCATTCTTAGTAATGTGTGATAAGAAATTATGATTTACTGTTTCAATATCAATTCCTTTAAAGAGAATATTATTGACATTTTGTTGTTTGACGGCTTGGAGTGCGTGATGTCAGATTCGGCGAATATCGACGGATCAGTGACGGAACAGGACGTCGGTCGTGGACGCACGACCGACGACGAATCAGCAAGAACACGGGGACTGAGGACGGTGGAACAGCCGAGAGTCGGAAACGTCAGGTCGTATTTGCAGATCTTGTCAGCGCATCGCTAGACAGCTCAAGAAGAGTGGGCGCGAAACATTAAGTGGCCAGTATCAGACTTACGCAAAAACAAAATTATATTAGGCTGCCCTCAGATAAAGCCCTTATGAGTATATTAATGACAATGAAAATGATTACTTACTTACAAAACATTTGTGTGATCGAATCTTGCCTCGGGTATGGATGTGTGTGATGTCCTTAGGTTAGTTACGTTTAAGCTGTTCTACGTCTAGGGGACTGATGACCTCAGATGTTAAGTCCCGTAGTGTTTAGAGCCATTTGAATCATTTGTGTCATCAACGTATATTGGGGATTTTTTTCTCAATTTTGTTTGTAACTGGTAAGATTACTTACGGGCGGCCAGACTACCTAGCGCATTATTTTAGAACTGAAACTGTCTCTCTCTCAGTTCAGAAGCCAGTGTACAGTTCGCAACTATGAGTTTATTTCGATAATCGTCTAGTAGAAGCACTGAATAAGCGTCTCTGTAAGGCATTTTTAAGGTTTTTTTTTTTTTACTGGTGTCTGTTGAAACGTTCGAAGGTCCAGTAGTTAAGTTGCGCGTATACAGTTATACGGAACGACAATATTAGATACACTGCAGTTATCCATTTACAAAATTTACTCATATATAAAACTTTTCGTAGTTCTTATCTCCACAGCTGTGTCGGATTACCTTTTGGACACATTGGTCTGACGCTTACAAGAATAAAAGTATGCTCTTCTTCTCAATTAACCACGTATACTGATACTGAGGACATGATTGACTGACCTAAGGGTCAACAATTCTAAAATGTCCCTCAGTTAAACGCACCGTGAAACAGAAAAGTCCACTACGTAAGCAAAACGTCCACCTGAAGGCACAAGAGAAAAGATGCCTGACATAATTATTGGTAAACATACATTAAATAATTCATGGACTATTACTGAACACAGTATGAAGACATGGCATATACTACAAAATAAAAGGAAAACGTATAATTATTAACAGCTATTGCACGTTGCAAACTATAAGTCTGAGGCAATAGAGAAGCATAATCTTACGTACTATTACAAATAGAACAGGTTTCTTCATTCTGATAATACTAAAGTGAATTGTATTTATGGTCTTAATAGAAAAAAGGTATTCATTTACGACAGCTTTGCTCTGCCATCGGTAGCTTTAGTCCATTGCGTACATCACAAAATGTTGCACTATGCTCTGATAATAACATACTCCTCTAGGACTGTTCACCACTCATTGACTTACGCTACAAAGTAAACTCATTTTTTGTGTACAACATTCACTACACTTACTATAGTTAGTGTGAAAAAGCATTATGAAATTACAATGAAATGAATATCCCTAGCTGCATACAGGCGTTGATATAGGTCAACGGGGATAGCTGAAAATGATTGCCCCGACCGAGACTCGAACCCGGGGTCTCCTGTTTATATGGCAGATGCTCTATCCATCTTTTTTTATTCATTTTGTTCGATATAGTTCGTTGCGTTTGGTCTAGGCAGACGTCACAAGACATCCGTGCAAGTTGATCGTTAATTCTTTGACTCATTTATTTTAATTACAGGGAGCACGTAGCCCTCTGACAGAACACGCTGAGCTACCGTGCCGGCGATGCAGCTGAGCCACCGAGGACACAGACGGCAGTGCGACTGCAGGGATTTATCTCTGTCACGACTCCCGTGAGACCTACATTCCCAACTTATTGTCCCGCACTGTATTCATAGTGCCCCTGCCCATTATACTCATTACTCGCGGCTTTTTTTACCGATTCCGGTAAGAGTTCGGGCACTGTTTGTGCATCCGAACAGAAGAAGATGGTCATACGGCCGGTGAGCCTTAACTATGAAGGTGGTATCTGTTCCTTCCGACATGTCTGAAAGAACAGATACCATCTTCATATATAAAAAGCATTATGTTGAAGTTTAGAACAAAGTATATATTCACCACTTATTTACTTAAATAAATACAAACATAAAATTAATAAATAGAAATGAACAGCTCCCACTGTCTTGATATTGCATACCGAAATGTGTAAAAATATTGACCATGGCAATGTGCAGAGGGTAAGAGCTGCTTTGATATCTCATTCGCTTACTGACATAAAAGTCAAGACTTACCGCACTTCAGTATATAAATACGTACTTAGAAACCTCTTAGAATGGGTGAACTAGGTTTTCTTGTCTTGATCACACAGCTACTTTACTTTAAAGCAAGATTCACACAGTCTTAACTGAAGGTGCTGGTGCTTTGCATAAAATACAACACAAATAATAAACACACAGAAAAATATGAGATAGTGAAAAGCAAAGACAGATCCAAAATATAACTATTATTGAATATAATTTCTCATACCTCTATGATGACATAAGCCTTTTATTTTGTCACAGTTCAATCGCTTGTTTGACCACCTCCCTCTTTGCCCACGGGACGAAGTACGTCGTGTGACAAAGTCTTGTAGGGCACTAATTACATATGATACTGATAGCCTTTATTATTTATGGTTTATTAGGGAAAAAAGGTACTTTAACAATAATTTGATTAGTCAGATAAGCTGTTCTTCGTTAAGACACTCAGATACCATTGCTTTCCTATGAATACGAGGGTATTAAAGAAATAATGCAACACTAATTTTTTCTCAGCCAGTTTCATTTAAAACGAATGTGGGATTTGTTGTGGACGTTGAGGAATATTCACGCTTCAGCCCCTATATTTTCATGAAATTCTCGTAGTTGGTGGCACTGTAAGTAGCCTTCAAAATGGCGCCTGTAACGCTTGTGTGTTCCAACCATAGAGCTGCCCTTGATTTTATTTTGGGGAAAAACAGAGAATCGCAGATATTCCTGGCGCTTACACAATGTCGGCGGAGACCTGTGGGTGAACAAAAGCACTGTGAGTCGTTGGGCGAGGGGCCTGTCATTGTCGCGACAAGGTCGCGCATACCTGCCCGATTTCCCGCGTTCCGGCCGGCCGCACACAGCTGTGACTCCTGCATTGTTGGAGCGTCGGACACTCTCATTCTAGGTGATCCATGGATCACAATCAGACACCTTACTATACAGCTGCACGCCTCTGTTGGTAGAGCTGACACTAGTCTGTACACCAGAGAGGAGTTCACAAAAAGGAGCTCGCAAAATTCACCTGACAGTTCTATTTCATCCACCCTACAGCCCAGATCTCTCACCTTCCAACTTGCATCTGTCTGACCCAGTGAAGGATGGACTGTGCAATACGTGGATGATAGGGAGGTTATTGATACAGCAACACGTTGGCTCCGACGTCGACCCGTCGACAGTCGAGGCCTGTGGGCATACAGGGCCTCCCAGGGAGGTGGCATAAGACTGTCGCGTTGAACGCATATGATATTGAAAAACAGAACTTGTTGGTAATAGAGTGTGGAATAATGTGGTGTGCTAGAATTCTGAATAAAACCAACCTGCTTTCATAAAAAAAAATGTTTCGTTACTTATTGAACTCTTACTTACTGAGCGCCCCGCATGGTAGCCGAGTACTTACATCAGCAGAGTAGCATGAGTTGGTACTATGTGACGAATGAGACTGGACATTGTAAATGTTCTGATTTTCATCCCTTGAGAAAATCTGACAGGCCAGGTCTTAGTTTCCAATAAATCTAGTACAACGTTTCCCTCATCAGCTATCAGATAGCACTTTCCGCTAGGGAGGTCTGTTTTGGCCTTCCCCGTCTCACAATAAATCCAGCACCAAAACACAGTTCACAGATAACCCTTTTACAATAAGTAACGTGCAAAATGTGGCACCACTTCGAAAACCTACCTTAATGTGATCTTGCATTATTATGCCTCGAGTTCTAGCAGCAACAGAGCCATAAATTACACAGTTCTGTCCTGGTAGTTTTCTCTAGCATCCTCTTAAAAAATTACTCGCCGTTCATTAACTAGTGTCAATACCTACAGCAGTAGAAAATCCACAAACTATCCCCTAACAGCTGCCTGAACAGTCTCTTCAACACGTTCTCTTGCAGAATTCAAAGTCATAGTAGAGGTCATCCCACATGTCAGTGCAATCACTGTAACATATAAATTCTTTGATTTGAGATAGTAGTCCCACCCTATCTTGCGAGCACCATCAAGTAACATGATGTGGCCGCGATTAGTTTGTCAGATTATTTGAAGTGGAGGGCTGCTTTGTGACAACTCTACAATACGTTCATCATGATTCTGTTTATGTTACTGCCAGTTTGGAGGTGGTCCCCGGTTTGGGTTTTGTCTACGGCCGGAGTTTTGAAGTATTTCTGTTACGTAGAGGATGATTGATAAAGTGCTGGTTCCACTGGTTCCCGAATTGATTTAGCCATTGATTTGGTTGTGAATCATTTCAGCCCGTATTGTAGCTGGGACTAAACCTGTTATTTATTTTCCTCATATAAAAATGCAGTGAATTCTGTATATATTATTATCTGTTTCGATTTAGAGATCAGTCATTGGGCATTGCAGTGTTGCCACGACAGTTTCTTGCGTGTTCGTAGCATGTCCGCTGGATCACCCAGAGTTCTCCCCTCGATTCCTACCATTACACTTAGAATCTCACTGTATCAGGACTATAGAACCTACCCCTGACCGGAAATTTTCTAGGCTGGTTCCTGGGACCAGAGCTAACTTCTCATGAAAATTAAACTGTAATTTACGTTTCAACATACTCAGGAACTTTTATTGTCCCACTATCACGCTTTTTTATGTGTTATTCTAAATACACCCCCATTTCCTTTCCACTGACAGGCACTTAAACTGTTGTTGCCCCCATCCCCTACCCCTCTGCCAAGCCCCTGCCCCCCTCGCTGCTACAGGTACACTTTCAGGCCTGAGTTATTGGAATAGGCCTCCCTCTCACTCTTATCAGTTTGATTGGCTACCTAATTAAATTGATGAATTAAATAACCTCTAAGGTGGGAAAGTGCCATGCTCACCCTTTCCCATGCCCCCCTGGCAGGAAGTTCAAATTCTATCAGGACAATGCAACCTCTACTAACCTATGAAAATGGCGGTAAGATAGGTCACTTGAGTTTACTCCACTAACCTAAGTCATCTGACCGCCACCTCTTCCTAGGAACTGGTGGCAAGTTTGAATTTTGGAGGGAAGACAGGTCAATTTGACTATCTCTACTAACCTAAGAAAATGGCCGGAAAGGAAGGGCACTTGTGCTACCTACACTAACCTAGGTCATCTGACTGCCACCTCTTCCTAGGAAACAGTGGGATGATGACTCAACCTGTGCTTAACATAAGTTTTAATTTTACATGCACTGTTTATTTAAACAAATAGAGGCAATACCTCCATCCAGTGTGTTAGCCACGAGGTCCAGAGTCCAACTGATCTAGTACACAATACTGCCACCAGAGGGCACTGTCATCTGTTCTGTGATGTAGTCCAAGATGGCGGAGAAGATGGTGGGAAGCAGTGTGGTCACCATGGGCTGAGGAGTCCAACTGACCTAGTACACAGTACCACCACCAGAGGGCGCTGTCGTTCCTACCATGATGTAATCCAAGTTGATGGTCTGGTGGTGGAGTGGAAGGGTCTCATAACAGGAAATGCAAGGGTACATGGTTTATTTATAAAAGAATTAGTTTTTGGGGGCTGGATTTCTCTTGCTCATCATTCTCTGCTGTTTGGAAACATGTCAGTCTTGTAAGAAGTAATTACATGGGGTAAACATGTTGCAAAACCTAATGTTTGGCACTGTAGTCTTGGTGTCTTAAGCTAATGTCTGACCCCTTGTCAGCACTTAACCTAGTGTTCTGTTAAGTGGTTTTCCATGTCACCCCATTTCCTTAAACTATTCTACCACTATTATACCAGATTAAGTTATCAGTTATGTCTTCTCACCATTTCCTGGTACACTTGCGGAGTTTCACATTCTTTTGAACGCCATTTCTGGCGCATTCTTCTTTGTCACCCACCCCCTCAAACTATTGTACTGCGTTTTACATAAAAATTACCAAATTAACCTATTGTTCTGCACTTAACCTGCTGTTCTGCACCATGTCACCCACTCACACACACCCTCCCCTTAACTATTGTACTGCTAACCCCATGTTTATATAAAAAATTTATGCAAATTAAGTAAATCGATATTTTTCACATGTATGGGGTAGTTTTTTTTTTTAATTCGCAGCATCCTATTGGTCAGTGAAATCGATTGAATACAGTTTAAACAAAAGATCACTAGTAAAAAACACATCTGGCCCCTCGACACCCAACGTGTCACCACTCCCGCCACCGCCACCGCTCCCGCTGCAGCAGCCGCCGCCGCCGCCGCCGCCGCCGCTGCTTCCCCTGGCCCCAGACCTAACCAGGCCGCGGCAGCCACTGCATAGCTCTGGCATCCATGGGCTGCCCTCCCTCAGGTTAGTGGGTTAGGGCCTCAGCAACCAGGCTGCTCGCAGCGGCCCGATTCTGTAGCGTCTCCTCCTCTGCCGTCTCATCCTCGCCGATCACGTGAGGTACAGCACACACCCCTGTCCACTACACTGGATGTCACAAAGTAATGAGATGCCATGCAGTCGAATATAAAAACTATACCGATTTTGCTCATAAAACTAAAAGAAAATGGACTTTGCCTATTTTCGTGGAAGGAGGATATTTATTACGGTCACCGATTTAATTTCCTTTCTTTAAATACATGCTCGTTTATAGATGTGTTGATGTCAGATGAATGTGTTTTCCATCACAGAACGAGAGGCCTATTGAAGGGGTTGTGGGCCTTCCTAGTCTTCGTAAGGTCGCCACCGCAGGTGTACTCCCTAACAATTCGGAGCGGCTGAGTCACTGTACTTCAGATGAACTGGTTGCACTTCAGGCAGCCGTCCTTTTATCACCTATTGTTTAGATGACTATACATGCTACTGTGTTGGCATAGGAGTGTTGCCTTAAGGCGGTGTCCAGCTGGTGGAAAGCTGAATGCTGCAGGCCATATGGACAATTCTGTGAATGGACAGGGTTATTTATGCCTGTAGATCTCCCTCTTGTGCTAAGGGGCGCTGCCTAAAAGACATGGCACCTATCACGAGGAAGTGTCAGTACAGACCTGGGACAATTCCTGCCAGAATTCGAAATTCCCACCAGACTCGGAATTCCCACCAAAATTCAAAATTTCCGCCAATGAGGTGGGTTGGGGAGGGTTAGGGATTGGGGAGGGGAGGGGGAGGGGCTGGGTCACATGTGCAAGCTGAGAAAAACATGTGACATTATCTAGGGTTGGAGGTGAGTACATCTAGGGGTTGTGTTGGCGAGGGTGGCAGGGGTAAGCAGGGGCAGGGAAGATTATTTGATCAATTTAATTAATATGCTATCAGTTTGATATCAAAATTGCACCCATGCCACAAACTCGCTACTACTGAAGAGTTCTTTCAATTTTTTTCCCCAATTTCTATTGCATTCTTGGTTAAATGCATTGGGTGATTACCTAACATAAGTGGTTTGTTGCTACTGATCCCTTATGTTGTGTACAACTCATTGTCAGTGTAATGATTAATGAAATCAGTAACAGCAATTTCTTCTTTTTCTTCAACTTTGCTGACTGCATCCGTTGTGCCTTTTCCGACTTCCAATTGCTGGTTTAATAGTGTCTTAGAGAGACTGATCTCATTGCCTCTACCCTAATTTTACCAATCGTTGAATGATTTTCCATGCTTCAGTAACTTTACACTTCATCATCAGCATGCTACAGTATAGTATATCTGCTTTGTGACTTTATACAACTTACTGCGGTGTGCGTACTGTAAGACCTTCAGTACACACACCATCAGGTTATTTGACTTGTCGCTCTAACGAAGGAGGCGAGTGTCAGCAATATGTCTCATGGTCTTATCGTGGCGTGTTTATCCTCTCCCATTTGGTCAGACGATAGAAATGCCACTTGCACACTTACAGTAGCATATTGACGGTGACCAACTTTAAACAGAACTTTATTAATTTTCACAAACATTTATTAAAATAATAACAAGCATAAAAATTAGTTAACTTGGTTCTGGATGCTATTTACAATTGACAATCTGAAGTTCCTTTGATACTGGTACGTTAACCTTATTCTCACATGTATCTCTGATACTTGACAAAAGTGTCTATACATTTATCTTCATGGCTATGTACAGGAATATGGTAATGTTATTAGGCATAGACTGAAACTTGACTGTAGACTGGTACAGACAAATGTAGAACTCTTACAGACTGGTACAGACTGGTACAGACTGACTAATCGGAGGTCTGTACACTCGTTATAATACCTCGCGCGTTCATGTATCACTACGCGAGTGTGATCCGCGAGGAGAAAAGGTTCTACGTTAGCAGCAATCTCATTGGCTGCGTTACATATTAATACGCAGATCGATGGAAGCAGAATTTGGTCCGTCTCTATGGCAGCGCTCTTGTAGTGTCGAGACGGACGAGCGCTGTGCCTGTGCTGTTGTGCTTGGCGGGGAGCGCTCTAATGGGAAAGTTGTGTACGCACTGACTACGTGGTACTATGTACACAACACTTACGCATATTGCCTGAAATTACTTCATTCCCATTGGCCTGATAAAAGTAATTGCATCCATTAGTACTGCACTGACTTCTTCAGTTCTGTCATTCAGCATCATACCTTTCTAACTACTGCCTTGACAAGACGTTCCATTTCTATTACTTTTGTTGATTACCTCCGTCAATTTATAGACACATATGCTTCACGCCCTTGAATCAAGTGTGTTACATACATGCAAAATTATCCATAGTCTACAGTATAATGATGCAGTTGTGTATTGGTGCAGAACTCCTGGAAGTTTCATATATATCGACTGTCATTCAGTTTCCTCTTTTTTTTCTATAAGGAGGATGCCATACTGTATGTGATTCCAGTAATCCACTCAAATATAAACCATTTCTTTGAATGTTATCTCAGCTCCTATGTGCACTTGGCAAATATCTTTTAAATCTGTGTTGTCCCATTTGAACCTCATAATAAACTTTCCATCATCCCTTACAATTTGCTTTGAAATTCAGAAATATGTGTGGCACAAATACAAGAAAGTGGCCTTCATTTGATGGTGGAAACAAAAATATTTGCATAGCCTGGTTTACAACTATAAGTTTGAATACACCATTCGGTTTGCTCTATTAGGCGGTGGAATATCATTGCTTTCGATGAATGTTTGGTGGTCTACCCCATCAGTACCATACAAAATATCCTGTAACAGCTGATATTTGGGTTGAAATAGGGTATTTGAAAATGTACATACATGCTCAAAGGGAATCCCCTCAGGATGTGTCAGTGGCGACAGAATAAGATTAGTGACTCCGCTATCAGATAGTTCAACAGTAAAAGCATGTGTACTATCAGGGAGTAGTGAACCATTCCTCTTCTCTTGGTTTCCAGTATCTTCGCAAGATTTTTTTAAAAAAAACTTATCTTTGATATAGAAAAAACGAATACGCTGACATTTCCTGCCAGTTCATCATCATCAATATGAATAAAGTTACAACTGTCTTTGACAGTAAATTCTGGGCAATGTATGTTACTAGTTAAGACCCCTGAGGCATCTTTCAGCACAGTAAATAATTCGCAACATTGGTGTATGATAGATAGTCTGGAGCTATAAGTCATGTATACATCATGAAAAGAGGTCTACCATTATGTGCAGGAGTGTTGGTTAAATACTTTTTTTAAGACAAGAAAGTACTGTAGGCAGGTTGTGGGTGCTATTAAGCTAAATGCCGATTTTGCACTTCTCATCCAGTTGAAGTCACAACTGTGTTGTTACCAATAAGTGATGCATGCTGAGTATTGAATATCATGCCATATGGCTGACAAGCATCCACTGATAGCTCCATCGCCTCAGAGGCAAAGTATAAGGAAATGTAGCCACATAGTGCTAATACATGCCATCTAGATGGCACCATTGGCCTGGCATCCATATTTTATTTTCATCGTTATATCAACACAAGCACGGTGCTGTGCACCTCGTATCAGTCATATGTATCAGTGAAGACAATCTGTATTGGCATGTTGGTCTAAAATCGTCAGCAAGGGTTTCCCACAGACATTAGAAGAACATCTGTGGGCACATGTTCTTGTATTTTGTAAGTTGCGAGTGTGTGTGCTGTTACTGATTCATTAGACTGAAATTAATAAAAATATTTGTCGAATGTAACTTATATACATAGCGACAATTTTACGACTGTCCAAAAGAAAACTAGATCGTAAACCGGAATAAGACAGGCGTTCCAAGATAGTATATATCCACCAACATTGTGCTAGCGGTTTTCGAGTAAAATGTCTGCTCTGTACAGAAATATACATAATAGATGTGCGAGTACAAGTTGTAGACACATACTTGACGCCAAATGGAAGTTTTGGTCTGGCAGTGAGTTGTGCTCAGATAGCCTAATAGTAAGGTGATTGCTCATGATCAGCAGGAAATCCCGGTCCGAGTCCTAGTCCAGCATAGATTCTCATTGTCGTCATTCCATTATAAGGCTGATGTTTCTTCATATTCGGAACCGTGGATACATTCTATGTGACCACATTTCTCTGATAGATGTATCTAACAAAGAGAATTGATAAAGTCTTCTTTGCTCAACAAAGGCCTGTCGCCAGTTCAACACATGAGACTACCTGTACATACAGAGAGCGAAGAAATGACAGCATTTACACAGCTGAAGAATAAAAATCCGACTTGCTCAAGGGGTGAAGGGGGGGGGGGGGGCTGAATTTGCACGCCAGCATTAAGCGCTTACAAATCTCATACATATTAATGTAAATTACACACAAGTTCTTCCCGTGACATCATGATCATAGGCTTCATCAACTCAAAGCTTCTCTACAATACAGTGGTGGCAGTAAAACAGTACCAGATGTGAATTAATTTTGTGACATGTGGCACTGTGGGTGCATGGAATAGTGGTGCCAGGGGGTGTGGGGAGTGGGGGGCAGGGGGTGGCGGTGACCTTCACATATAATAGTGTCATGACCTTGTTGCAATTTTTGGGTGTGATGATTTCAGCACATTTCTGCCTAGAACTGGCAGTGATCCTCTACTGGCATTCTGTGCTGCAGTAGCCTAATTAGAAAGTTTGCGCAAAAAGAAAGAGATCGGCATTAAATATTCAAGTAAATTTTAAGCCATGCTGACAAACAGAAGAAACGTTCATTCAATTCCAAAGTAAATTTTTTTCGACATGTCTGACGAAAAATTCTTAGTCGGTTGGGCTTAAGTGTAATCAGGAAATAGAAGAAAATCATCTATCTAGTCGATTGGTGACCGTATTTGCAGCGAAATTGAAAATTATACGAAGTTGGAGGAAATACTTAAACAAGCACGAATGTGCAAATGGAAGATATCGGAGATAACTGATCACTGAATGTAAAGATCAACTAAAATTGCTTGAAAGAGAAAAGGTATTTGGAACAAGCTTCTAACATCAAGTAACACACAGAAATTACTATATACGCAGAACAATAGGGATAGGAACGAATGTGTGGCCAATAGAGCGAGGCAGGATCTTGTGAATGTATTGTTCAGGTCTGGGCTATAGACCCATTTTATCGTGATCCATTCATCTACGTTGACTGAGGAATTAGCATTTCAAATGGGACGCTGGACACATTAAATTCATTGTTTGTTCAGTGCATGACATCTCTGATGAATGAGAAAGCACAGAAATAATTGACGTCTCTCATGCAGAGGTGAAGGCAGGACCATTCGCCATAATACATAATAATGAAAAGACCTATTGGAATACAGTTTCATGGCAATTATGAAGGGAGAGTACTTCCTACAGACCAGCAATTTCTGTAATTTAGTTCCTGTTTTGTGTATCATGTAACCAATATTCTCTTATCAACTCTTGTTGTAGTACATGGGCATTACATTTTCTTTCAGTCTACGTTGTTTTCTGTCATACTTTTTCCTATCCATGTGCGCCCTGATTGCTGAGTGGTCAGCGTGACGGACTGCCGTCCTACGGGCCCGTGTTCGGTTTCCGGCTGGGTCGGAGACATTCTCCGCTCAGGGACTGGGTGTTGTGTTGTCTTCATCATCATTTCATCCCCATCCAGCTCTGAGGTCGCCCAATGTGGCGTCGAATGTAATAAGACCTGCAACAAGGCGGCCGGACCTGCCCCGCAAGTGGCCTCCCGGCCAATGACGCCAAACGCTCATTTTATTTCAGTTTTCTTCCTATCCATTTGTTATTTCTTCTATTTCTTTCGTTTACTGTTTCCCCATAGTCTATCGTATGTAAGAAGTGTTTCAAGTAGTCTATGTCAGGGGTGGGCAAATGCGCTTTGCGGCGCTGGTAGTTAACGGTGCCCCCTCCACCTCTCTGCAAACACCATCCGTTTGTTACTGACGCGCTCTGGACTACGGGCCTGTTTGTTTCGTGTAGTTAGTGTTGTCGATATCGAAGTCTCTTTGGCGTTCACGTAGGACAAAATCAGAGAGAGGAAAACACGTGAGGAATTATGGTCCTCATAACGAAAATCGTTCTACTCCCTGCGCTTCAGTACACAATGGGAAGAAGACAACTATCTAATTGATACACATATCGGCCCTCAATGTCTGTTTCACGATGAAAGAAGTACAACGTGAAGCAACATTCTCATGTCCCTCATGAGAAATGTGTGTTCAATTTATATATTGAGGAAAGCACGTTGAAACTACTCCAGCTGGAACAGGAAAGAGAGAAAGAAGAAAGTTCATACAGATACATTTCATTTCTTGAAAACGTTACTGTAATTATTTAGAAAGGATTATGTGGTTTTGCCGCGGATTTTACTTTTCCTTGTAACTTATCTACAGGAGGAGAACCCTGTCATCCGCAGTGATTGCGCAGTGAGAGTCAGGTATCACATACCTCTTAAAGTAGCCAAAACAGTGCGTCCTTGCAGCGACGGTGAATTTGTTAAGGAGTAATTTGTTGTTGCCGCAACAGTACGATGTTCTGAGGCTCTTTCGGCTTCGGAAACAGTTCCTCTTTCACGGAGCACAGTTTGCAGACCTATCGAAGAAAAGGCGCACAACGTGGAAACCCAACAAAACGATAAAGCGAAACATTCGGTTTTTTTTCTCTCTCTTTGGCTTGGATGAAAGCATGGATGATTCTGATGTTGCTAAGATTGTTGTATTTGTAAGGTGTTGACGCCCAGTTCAACTCATTGGAGGAACTCCTTGATTAAGTTAAAAAATGGTTCAAATGGCTCTGAGCACTATGGGACAACATCTGTGGTCATCAGTCCCCTAGAACCTAGAACTAATTAAACCTAACTAACCTAAGGACATCACACACATCCATGCCCGAGGCAGGATTCGAACCTGCGACCGTAGCAGTCGCGCGGTTCCGGACTGAGCGCCTAGAACCGCTAGACCACCGCGGCCGGCCTTGATTAAGTGCCACTCCAAGACAAAACTACTGCCGAAGACATATTTTCTTGCTTACTGCATTATTGACAAAATGGCCTGTGTTGTGAAAAACTTACGTTGACTGCAATAAATGGAACCACTGCAATGATTGGTCAAGAGACTGATGTTGTTGCTTTGATAAAATACAAGATGAAAATAGAACCTAAGATTTGTCGCTAAGATTTATCTGTGTTTATTTGTGACCAGGTAATTTGGTATTTTTCTCTTTTTCGAGATCCCTGTACCGTCCCCTACCCCTCTGCCCTGCCCCATTCTCTGCTGAACTGAAAGAGAGAATTTGGAACGTTTAGTATTGCTTGTACTTGCTCTCAAAGTATGCATTGTGTTACTTTGAAGCTCCGCAGTACTCAGTACGACATTACGCAGTGACATGATTATTTTATTTTTTTCTTTGTTACTGTATCGTGCCTCTAAAAATGCAGATGACCAACCGCTTTTCTAATGTCTGCTGGTGTCATCCGAACCTGTGGACCAGCTGTACGGTTTTCGAACGAAGCTGGAACGATGCGCTCACGGTCAGAAGGAAGTGGAACGTGAAATATGAGGTGATCGTACAAGGAAAAAAATTAAAAGTGAATTTCATTCATAAACAAACATAGGAAAACAAATTGCTTTTCCTCACTAGATAATTGTTATAAGCTAACTATTTTACTTCTTCATTCGATAGCATAGTTTTGTAACACAAGATTGGTCTTTAAGGATATTTCGTTGACAGCAACAGATGGAGCTCCTGCAATGGTTGGTCAAATACTATGCAGATGTTATGTTCTGTCTTAAGTATTCACTGTATTGTTGTCCTGCAATAATTACGACAATGAAAAGAAGACGAAACTGACTACAAAATCGAGTGTCAGCTGTGGCCTTATTCTCTACCGTTCATACCGCTTGGTGCAATAGGTTAGCCTCGGTAATGATGTCACTTTCGGTTCTTTATCCGAAGTTCCTATTCAGTAAGTTTCTGAGACCTGTTACCAATTTGTCCTCCTGCCAATTTTTCGACAACTGAACCTAGGGGTTTTGGATTTCGGTATGTCCCTCTCGTTCGGTTCGGTGTGCTTTATTTTTACGCTACCTATTACGTACGTGGGAGCGCTACGGAACGAAATGAGCGACGCGCAAGACAGGCCGTTGCCCGTAGAGTCTGCGAATATGGCCCCCGATTCCACGCCACTGACGGCGCAAATGGCCTTGTCACACCACTAGCCCGAGGCCCCGCAACAGCTGCGGAGCCACGGTCGTACCGCGCTCCAGTCGAACCCATCTCCACATATGGAAGCGGATCCGCAAGACGATCGCACTGAACAGCATCCCTCAGCAGACGTGCAAGGTCCACCACGAAAACAACGGTCGAAGAAACGAAAGAACACACGGCTGTCCACAGAAAACGAGCACCACAAACGATGCGACGAACAAGACTGTGGGAACGATAATGATTCGTTTCCACCGCCAATCCACATCGACGTCACGTCCACAACGTCGGAGAAGCCGCCACATCAAAGAGACACGATGGATACAGATATCCAACAGGACGAGGCCCCACCTGCAGATGAACGTCCGTCAACAGATAGAGTCAGCACCAATGCAATTACGAGATTGGGCACAAGAAATGTAACAAACCGATGAGATGCAGGAGGTCGACGTTCAATCATTGGCTCCCACCGACAACGAATCGGGAGGGAAACTTGTCCATGGCGGCCAATGAGACCGTGTCGTGTGGTCCCGATCCAGGAACCTTCGACGGCCGATGAGCAGATGCGTGACTTCCCAGCAATGCCCTACCGATAAGGTGTCACACGCCTACCGTACTGATACAGTTAAAATCAATGGTTTTCGCACCACAGTAAAGACACAAATGCTGCAAGATATGCTGCGGGAAGCGGACGTCCACATAGTTTTCATGCAGGAGGTACGAAACGATGCCACAGTTGAGTTTCATGGTTATGACGTCTATTGTTTAACCGGTTACAACGGTAGCGGTGGCACAGCCGTACTGTTACGAGTAGGAATAGTGGCGGAAGATGTGGAATACTTACCATCGACCCGTGGTGTTGCCCTGACTGAAGGGGATGTCCGCTTGGTGAATATTTTCTCGAAGTCTGGCTCGACCAACCTTTAACACAGAGGAAGTGTCGCCGCTATTTCGAGGTCAGGAGAATCATCTTGTAGGCGGCGATTTCAACTGCGTTCTGCGGCCCGGGGACCAATGACCACACTTCGAGCTTTCCCGGCGTTACAGACGCTGGTCCGGGATCTTGCACTGCATGACACCTGGGAAATGACGCACGGCGACTGCCGCGGATATAAGTACTTTACAAGCCACTCAGCTAGTCGACTAGACGTGGGCTACGCAAGGCCATGATTGACACGGAGGTGTGGCCTTTATAGCCGGCCGCGGTGGCAGAGCGGTTCTAGGCGCTTCAGTCTGGAACCGTGCGATTGCTACGGTCGCAAGTTCGAATCCTGCCTCGGGCATGGATGTGTGTGATGTCGTTAGGTTAGTTAGGTTTAAGTAGTTCAAAGTTCTAGGGGACTAATGACCTCAGATGTTAAGTCCCATAGTGCTCAGAGCCATTTGAACCATTTTTGTGGCCTTTACAGACAATCACCAGGCATACATTTGCACCATCGCTTTGCCACGACAAAATACATGGCGCAGTAGGGGCCCATGGAAGTTACCCACCTCCATGATGAGAACTGTTTACGGGAGGTTGAAGTCACATAGCGACAGTGTCAACGGCGTCAACGTTCGTACGATTCAACGCTTAAATGGGGTCTCTGCTGTGTCAAACCGGCTTTACGCATAACGTTCACACGATGCGGCCACATTGGCAACGGGCGACTTCAGAATTTTATTTCATAGCCCTTCGTGAGTTGGCGAAACAACCACAATCTCCCGACCGTCAGCAGGCTATCCAGCGTATCAAAGCAGAACTGCTGCGTCTTACGGTAGTGAAGATGGAAGCAGTTAAAGTACGTGCGAGGATGCTCGACGGATTACGCAACGAACGGCCATCGTTACACTATACACAGAAAAAGACGGCAGTGGCGACGTACACTTGTATGTAATGTCGAAATGGCGAGTGGATTGCGGTCCACGTTACAGAAAGATATTGCAACTGATTTGGCTCATCACTACCTCAGATTATATTTGGAGGACCAGCTGGACAGAGCAGGACTGGCAAACGTGCTTCGCGAAATGCCAGCGGAGGAGTATCCCACTGAAGTGGGCGGCCTTATGGATGAAATCACCATAGATGATCTGGTCGCTGTCGTAAAGAGTGGTGCGTTAAACAAATCCCTTGGAACGGACGAGCTCCCTCTTGAGTTCTACAGCAACTTTGCTCCTCTGATGAGACTGACGTGGGTACAGATAGATGTACAGTGAACTCTTAAGACCTATCTTACGCATCCCTACCGAGTTCACAGAGTGTATCATGATACCCGTTGCTAAACCAAGTGGTGGTCGTAGACCCCAAGACTACCGGCCTTTTCCATTATTGAATGGAGACTACGAAATCTTTACACGTATCCTCTGTGCTCGCCTTCGAACGGCGATAAAGGACAAAATATATTTAGATCAAAAGTGTCTAGGTGGGAAGAGCAATATACACACAGCGCTAGGGGCATACAGGGATGTCATATTACTGATGTCGGCATGTCGATTACGAGGAGCCCTCGAGGCAGTGGATTTCGATAACGCTTTCGGCCGAGTGGACCTTGTGTTCCTACGAGGGTTCATGGAACGGATGGGAATCCCCCTCCTGTTTGTGGACACGATCATGAGGTTGATTAATGGCGCGACCTCGAGAGTCTTGGTGAACGGTGTTAGCTCCGAACCTTTCACGATCCAGCACTCAGTGCGGCAAGGTTGCCCCCTTCCGGCCATCTTATTTGCAGTAGCTGTTGAACCTGCACCACACGGCCCCGACGACGACTTGAAGGCGTCGAACTACGGACCACATCTTTCCAATGCCGCGCATACACCGACGACGTCGTTCTTATGGTCAAGTCAGGAGATGAAATCCAGGCGGCGCTGGAATGACTTCAGCAGATTGGAGCGGTGGCGGGTAGTGTCATCAACCTACGAAAAACCCGATGTGTGGAAGTGGGACAATAGTGCCCATCACCAAGGTCCCCCACTTTCAAGTGTTTGGGAGTGGTATTCCACGCAAACATACGACGTACAGTGGCGGATAATTATCGACGCCTACTCCGGCAGATTGGGGCATTGGTACGGCAACATGCACTGCGCTCCATATATATGTTCCAGCGCACATATTATGTCAACGTCTATTTGGCGTCGAAAATAAGTCACTTGGCATACATGCTGCCGTTGCCCACCATGATAGCTTCAAGATTACAGTCGGCCTTCGGACATTTCGTAAGTGCTGATTTCCTCTTCAAAATCCACTACGATATCTTGACGCTGCCACCGAGAGGAAGAGGCATCGGGCTCGTAAACGTGACGAATTGGGAGCGTGCGCTATTTCTTAGTACGATGCAACGCTATTGGAGAACCGTGCACGTCGCCTTAATGGACGCTGTGATCAACGAAGTCCACTAGCCAATGTAGGCCGCATCACGGCTCCGCTTGCACGCTTCGGGACATCTTCGTCGATTACAGTTATGTTCAGGACAGTTTGCTAGAGACTAGGCTGAACACGACGAAAGACATATCGAAGCTTCTTTCTCCAACAATCTCGCAATGTGGTCGAACAGAAGTACCCGGCGATACAGCGGCAGAGAAAATTGAGAGCGGTCTCTCCCTACAGTGGTACGTACGTTGTGGTCTGTAGTTGTGAACGACAAATTTCCGAACCGTGAGCGACTGCACTCTATTCAACTGGGCGACACTCCGATATGCCCCCACTGCGCGGTTATCGATTCTGACGAGCACCGTTTGGTTTGTTGCACGGCAAACGACTGTTGGCTTCTAACGAGGAAAATGCTGGCCCTTTTAGTGCGTACGGCGCACACGGCGATCAAAGCTGACGAACTGCTGTGTCCGGATAAAGTATACTTTTCCACCGCCAGGACAAACGCCGTAAACTGAATAAAGAGGACGGCGACGTATTATTTGTGTCGCACCGATGACAAGAACGTCATAGACTTCTGGTACATTTTGCAAGAGCAACATGATATCTTGCGGCGACAGGTGAGATACAGAACATTTTATTTCCAATTACTTGGAACTCCGGCTAGTTGGAATGTTCCAGGTATGAGAAGTGAAATGAGGAGACAGCTCAACGTTCAGGAACTAGCATTCAAGCCTGACGTATTCAGGGTACTATATATAGTATTTTAAGTTTCCGAGAAGCAGACCTGGATACACGCCAAAAGGGCCGTTGCAGGGTCCCGTTTCCTTTTCTTTCTTTTTCTAGTGAACTCTTTAAATTTAGACGGCGTTAGGAGCCGTCTTTACGTTTGGATGTGTTGAATGGTACCTTTAGTTTCTGTATGTTGTGTTTAGCATCTATGAAAGACATTAGAAATTAATAGACACAAAAGCATCTCAAATAAACATAAAAAATAAAAGTAAATAATAAAAATAATCATAAAACCCCTTTCATACCTTGGATCACATCCCCAGAAAGGGGAGGGTGGAGACATGGTCGCCAGGCCTCGGGTTGCGACCCCTGCCCACCCTACCTCCGCCAGCCGATGACCTGATCCCCCCCCTCCCCCCCTCCCCCCAAAAAAAGTTGGTAAAGCAACGAAATGCCATGGCGAAAGTCGTAGGTTTGCATACCCCGTTTGCGAGAGTTTTTTTTCCTTCTTCGTGTTTGTAAAACATTGAGACTTCGTTAGTCGCCAAAATTAAGCATTTTTCTGAAATATTCGTTGTTATTTTGAGGTAAGAGCGCGCTTTCTCAGTAACGAGTATCTTCGATTTTGTGATTTCCACATTTTGAAAGATATTTCGTGATTTCTATATTCTGAAAGATGAAATTGCTGTTCGTGAAACAACTGACAGAGATATTTATACTTTTTCGTCTGACAAATAATTTACCATTCTTTTCTGAATACGCAGCGATTTCCGATTGTGCGGTCAGACAGGAGTCTAAGAGCACAGCTTAAATTACTGCGAAAGAAACTAGCAGCAATCTCATAATACTCTAGTTTGTCACAGGTATTTATCTGCTATCGAATCCTTAACAACAGTAGACAGAGATGAAAGACTCGCCACAATATTTTGAGGCTATACCACCATATATGGAACATTTTGATTCACCAGATGCATGTTATAAACTACAACGAACTTCTATAGCTGAACTCGCCACACGTTCTCGAAAAGGCGTTTTTTTTTTTAATTTTGTTTTTATGAACCAAATCGTTGATGTGTCATATAGGGAAGTATGGTACTTCATCATTTGTATCTATAGGAGCGAGTTAAACCACACTGTATGCATCTTCTTAATCTTTGCCACTCTCTTAAACAACTTTTCGGGTTCGTGGAGATGTGTTCCGTCTACGCAACTAACTGAAAGCAGTTTGTTTGTTGCCATACGCGTTTCGCTTCTTTTATTTGTGAAGCGTCCTCACGAATAAAAGAAGCGAAACACGTACGGCAGTCTTCACGAATGAAAGAAGCAAATGCGTGTGGCAATAAACAAACAGCCTTTAGTTAGTTACATAGATGGAACGTACCTCCATGAATTTCGAAGCCACTAAGGAACGACGAAACATAAAAAATGACGAATTTTTCGGGTGTTTCAATCGATACATTTGTACGATGTGGTACTACCCTTCATTCCTAACTCATACTCCGAAATGTAAAATCCAAAACAAAATCTTGTCACGTTGCATGACGAACGTCGATGTGTTATACCTTGCTGGAATCGTGGCAATGTTTGCTGTTATGTGTGTATGAAAATTAAATTTTACTTGAAAAGGGGGCGTCATAACGCGGTAATATTTAAGAGAAGGTGTGCGTTTTCGACCATTTTTTGGCGAGTGTGAAATTTGAGGAGTCATAGAAGCCAGACCAAAATTAGAAGAAAAATTTCCTTTGCGCAGTTTAAAGATGCAACCATAATCTTTGAGACCAATTGTCACTGCTTTCCAATATGTAGTTTTGTCCTATTCGCATAATGGTGATACATATTAACAAGACGAAAAGTGTAAATGCAAGCTCTGTTATTGCCTTTCACAGCTGTTGTGTTTCTATGCACGCAAAGCAGCTTAAAGTGCTAGTATTACGTGATTAATTCATTTGCTTTTGGGTTTGTATGCGCCTCGTGTTTGTGTCTGCTATGTTACCGGACCCCTGATCAGTATTTCCACTTCATTGTTCATTGTTTCAGTGTTTACACCGCGGCTTCCCGTAAGATGAAAACAATCGTGCTCCCATTCGTTTTTGTGTATTCGTGTAGGACAGTGCTCGTAACGTAATTAGTTGCCTTGTACTTTTGTGAAATCATGCATCATTTACTGATTTGTGAAAAGTCTATGGTGATCAGTGCGAATGATCACTTTGAAGCCGAAAAAGAACAGGGAGCGAGCAGTTCCATATCACAGCCAGTAAAGACAACTTCTGAATGTCTCGTGTTAACGAAAGTACAGTGAAGCGAATTTCGATAGAATGTAGGGAAACTTCATTTCTCGTATCACGAAAAAAGAGAGTTTGTACTAGACGAGTTTACACAGGAACTCATCATACAAAAAATCGACGACTTCTATGAGGAAAAGCAGTTTCCAGCAGTTGCAACCGTGTTGGAAAGTTGAAAACTAAAGTGGACGATTTTCTTGATAAAACTATTCGAAAACTGGTCTTCTTATATAAAAAGTTCAACAAAGAACCTGTGCCGATGGAAAATACCAAGTAGCAGGAAAAAGAGACGAGTTCTTACGGGAAGTAAGACCCTCGCGCAACATAGGATATTTATTACACTGATGAGAGTCGGTGTGACGCAAATCATTCCAGAAAGTTTGGTTGGCAGGAACTCTAAAATGCGTTATGCATCGGAAAATGTATACGATTATCTCAGAGGAAGTGTTCTACAGTGGAATGGCTGGAAAGATGGAATTCAAACACCGTCCGGTTCTGGAAAAAGGATTACAATATGCCGCATTGGAAACGGAGATGGGGTCATGCCAAATGCTGGCTAATGTTTCATTGGGAAAAAAGGAAGTGCAGATATCATCGTGAAATGAATGCCAGACACTACGAAAAGTGGTTTAGGAACGTTCTCGAGAAATTACCTAACAGATCTGCGATTGTTTTTGAACAGGTTCCATACTGCACGATGATAAATCAGTATCACGAAATCCATCTATGATATGGAGAAAGGATTGTATTATTGAATGGTTGGGAAGCAATAATGTAGAGCTCCTATCTAATGCCACATCGTCAGAAATATCTATTGGAAAGTGTATTGCGATCAGTGGACAAGGAAATTAAACTTCTGTGGTTGCCTGTAGCGCACCGCTAATTGAAAGCCATTGAATTTATTTCGGCATTCTGAATTTATTTATGCACTAAGAGTGTACTGTCTTGACAGTTCAATAGATCCGTTGCTGATGACTGCAGTAGCAGTAGCGAGACCTCAGCCAGCAGTTAAAGTGGTTAAGGTAGGTTTTATTTCAGTCGTCATCCTTTACTGCAAAATTTATTCGAGCCAATCGACTGCTCCATTTACTGTTGAAATGTATTATAAAAATATTCATTTATGGTGAGCTGCTTGCGCATCGAGCATTTATTTGCAATTTCCCATATTATTTCCCTCTACTCGCTACAAAAACTGAACGTAGCAATTCTGCACTGGAATGCGACTAAGAAGTTGCCGTTCCACACTGATGAACAGGCGCTTATGTCGTATTTCAGCAGTGGTGGCGCGCTGGTGTGACAACTACGCTCCACTACAGCCTCCCATATGTTGCGCCTCCCAATGCAATTGCTTTACAAACTCTTAACTAACAAACGCGAGGAGTATCCGTTAGTAAAGATATACGATGTAACCAACGATAGTCCAAGCTTAACACCAGTGCTTTCTCCGTCACATTAGTTACCACGATAAGCTCAATCGCAGGCGTCTTACCTTTGACATTACGGCGATGAAACGATTACCTAATCAGAAACTAACAAATATTACGCTTGTAAATAGCACAAGGTTTTATCTTTAAACTGTGAAAAGGAAAATTTTCTCCTAATTACCGGCTGAACTTTTTGCGTCCTTACAGTCGACACTCGCAGAAAAAAGCTAGAAAAATCACTGTTTCCCGTACATATTACCGCGTACTTCACGCCATTTCATCTAAGATGTAATATACACTAAACAAAAGTAGACATTTTCCCAATTGTGGCAAGGTATAACACATTGATATTTGTAATCCACTGTGACTAAAATATGAACTCAAAATCAAGGGTCAATGATTAAGAAATGGATAATATACAAATGTTTTAATCAATTTCTCGTTTATTTCCGTTGTAAGGTGGTCGTTTGTTGCATCATTGCGGTTCTTTCAATATCCAGAGCGATTCAGTAATCATCAGTCGCTGTACCGTAGAATTCGTTTACTTTATTTACACTTGTGGTACCTACCTTACGGTTTGTTCTGGTAAACTTGTCCGGTTTTCCCGTCACCAGAGTTTTCGTTTTGTGTGTATCTATACCAAGCTAAAAATTTTCCTGGAAATGAGTCCTGTAATTCATGGTCTTTATTGACTGTGACACAATTATAATCTCACCGCGAATGCAGTGAAACATTGATCCACATTATTCACGAAACACGTTGACTGGGCACGTAACGGTCCAAATCCATCCGACTCGTACCTTCGTCATTTGGACGTTGCTTTTCTACAGCATGATTTTCCTGAATCATTTGGAGAACCCCTGATACAATGGCCGAAACTAGTAGTGCACTAAATAAGGTTCTAGAACTGGTGTGGGTTTTCATTAATTGTCTTTACTGTCCATTTAACACATTCATTGAACAGACGTCCGACTGGTAACAGTTACTGTATTGTGACTCTAGGATCGACAGGTGTCTCAGATAATGCAGACAATGTTTCCTTCTATTACTGCGAGAAAGAAAACCTGTTGTGATCACGACAATGAGCGTCCCACAAAAAACGACGCTTCTGCCGCGAGCCATAAAATGATAAAACGTGAATCGATGAAACGCACAGAGAAGTCAATTTCAGTGGGATTACCTGCATGTACCAGCAGTCGCAAAAAAGCGTGTATTCCTCGTAGCAGCTAAGGCCGCAGGGCAGCTGCAGTCGCAAGACCAACAGGCTGTCAGCTGGTCATGGGAGTGCCGCGGCGCGGCGAGAGGAAGTTGTCAATTCGAATGAACAACTCTCGAGTGGGGAACGCGGCAGCTCCATCGGTGCGCTACAGTACGTCAGGCAAACCAGCCATCCACTTTGCTCTCTGAGGAGCTGCGTACCAAACTTGCGATAACTGCGGTTCGCCATTTACGACCATTGTTGTGATAATTTCCATGTAAAAAATTACAGTGTCGTCTTGCACATACCGTACCTGCTACGTGGAGCCGGCCGCGGTGGTCTCGCGGTTAAGGCGCTAAGTCCGGAACAGCGCGACTGCTACAGTCGCAGGTTCGAATCCTGCCTCGGGCATGGATGTGTGTGATGTCCTTAGGTTAGTTAGGTTTAAGTAGTTCTAAGTTCTAGGGGACTGATGACCACAGATGTTAAGTCCCATAGTGCTCAGAGCCATTTGAACCATTTTGCTACGTGGACAAGAACAAAGCTTGCCGTTCTTGTAAACAAGTAAATATGTACCAGACGAAACTATGT
The DNA here is from genome assembly GCF_023864345.2 of Schistocerca serialis cubense. Lineage (NCBI taxonomy): Eukaryota > Metazoa > Arthropoda > Insecta > Orthoptera > Acrididae > Schistocerca > Schistocerca serialis. The sequence continues at coordinate 326,005,884 of NC_064641.1, read as the reverse complement.
TTTTATTATGAGGATTCCACAATCAACAACTGTGTGAAACCCAGGTCGCTCTGTTTGTCCACGAGGTTCAGGAGGCAGTAAATAACGCCCAAAAGATTGATGCCGTGATCCTTGGCTTCCAAAAGGCTTTCCATACAGTTCCATCCTGTCGTCTAGTGAAAAGAATATGACCGTACCAAATGTCAGACCGACTTTGTGATTGGCTTGAAAAGTTTCTAACAAACACAACTCAGCATGTCATTCTCAACAAAGAGGAACCTTCAGAAGTAAAAATATCTTCGGGCGTACCCGAAAAGAGTGTTTAAGACCATTTCTTTAACTATATATATATATATATATATAATGACGTAGCAGATAATGTCGAGGGTTCCATGCGGGCTTTGGTGGATAATATACAGAGACGCCACAAAGCTACAAAATTGTAGAGGACTGCAGGACGACCTGCAGAGGATGGACGTTTGGTGCAGGGATTGATAAATGACCGTCAGTGTAAACAAGTGTAACGTATTGCCCACAAGTAGGCCGAAAGGCGGATTTTTTACGGTTAGATGATTGCAGAACAGTCACTGTCTACCTTACAAAACACACTTTCGACCAATTTGTGAACTTTGACAATCAGTCTAACATGTGTAGCAGATAAAAATGATAGAAGGAATAGAGAAGATTCGAGAAGAGCAGTGCGTTTCGCCACAGGTTCATTTACACTAAGGTGACATACGTTATGGAATTCCTCCTAATACCATGCCGCCTCCTTTTGCCCAGTGTAGTGCAGCAACTCGACATGGGATGGGCTCAACATGTCATTCGAAGTCCCCTGCAGAAATATTGAGTAATCCTGCCACTGTAGCCGGCCATAACTCGAAAGTGTTGCCGTTGGTGGATCTTGAGCACGATTTCTAGATTATGTCCCATAAATGTTCGATGGGATTCAAGTCGGGCAATCTGGATGGTCAAACCATTCGCTCGAATTCTCCTTTATATTCTTCAAACCAATTACGATCATTTGTAGCGTGGTGACACAGCGCATTGCCATCCGTAAAAACTGCATCGTTGTTTGCAAACTGAAGTCCATGAATGGCTGCAAATGGTTTTCAGGCAGCCGAACATAGCCAGTTGGACCAAAACATCCAGTCAGTTCCATGTAAACATAGCCCACGCCGTTATGGAGCCAACAACATTGCTTTGTTGACGACTTGGGTCCTTGGCGTCGTGGGGCCTGTGGTGTCACCGCCAGACACCACACTTGCTAGATGATAGCCTTTAAATCGGCCGCTGTTCGTTAGTACATGTCGGACCCGCGTGTCCCCACTATCAGTGATTGCAGACCGAGCGCCGCCACACGGCAGGTCTAGTCTAGAGAGACTCCCTAGCACTCGCCCCAGTTGTACAGCCGACTTTGCTAGCGATAGTTCACTGTCTACATACGCTCTCATTTGCAGAGACGACAGTTTAGCGTAGCCTTCGGCTACGTCATTTGCTACGACCTAGCAAGGCGCCATATTCAGTTAGTATTCTGAACAGATAATATTGTGAATCATGTACCGTCAAGAGCGACGTTCATCATTAATGGATTAAAGTTAAGTATCAAACTAATTACGTCCGCTTTCTGAATTCTAATTCCTGGTTACGTTCCAGACCTCACGTCGGTATAGTTCTTCCCTCCTCACGCCAGCCTGCGTGAGCTAAAACGCGTGCATTTCGGCCTCCTCTAGTAACACGGTGTTGGCTCTTCTGTCAACACAACAGGGCCTGCGCCACACTTGAACCCTACCATTAGATCTTAGCAAGTGAAATCGGGACTGATCACACCAGGCCACGGTTTTCCAGCCGATATGGCCACGAGCACAGGAGACGCTCTGAAGGCGATGTCATGCTGGTAGCAAAGCCATTCGCGTCTGTCGTCTTCACCCATGGCCTACTGACGCCAAACATCGTCGCTACGTCCAAACGGATGCGTTCGTCGTATGTACCACATTGATTTCTGCGGTTGCTTGTCTGTTACCACAGGCAATTCTAGGCAAACGCCACTGCTTTCGGTCGTTAAGCGGCGGCCGTCGGCCCGAGCGTTATCCATGGTGAGAAATAATGCCTGAAATTTGGTTACATGGGCACACCCTTGACTCAGTGGAGCTCAGAATACTGAATTCCCTAACGCTTTCAGAAATGGAATGGCCTAAGCGTCTAGCTCCAACTACAATGCCGCTTTCAAAGTCTGTTAATTACGGTTGTGAAGCCATAATCATTTCGGAAACCTTTTTACATGAATTACCTGAGTACAAATGGCAGCACTTACTTGTTATACCTTGCGTATGCGATACAGCCACCATTTGCTTATGCTCATATCCCTATCCCATGACCTTGGTCATCTCAGTTTAGCATGGAGGCCACGTGTCACGATCTGGTTAACTGTCAAAATAAAGCGAACGCTCCTTTCATATACATATCCCGCGAAAACATCATGAAGGTAGGGTTCATACGCGCTTACCGCCAATCATTCCTCCCAAGGACAATTCGCGGCTGGAGACAAAAAGAGGAATGTGGTACGGAACTACCCTCCACCCCACACCATCAGGTGACTTGTGGAGTATAGATGTAGACGTAGGTGTAGACGTGACGCATCCCAGCCTAAGTATGTTCATCCGCTTGCATTTTAAATTGGTCACGATGTATTCCTCATCCAAAAGAATGAAAGTGAGTACAGTGCCGTAATAGAATTCTTTGCTTTGGGAGATTTATCGCCAACAGCGTTTCATCGACTGTCAGTGAAAGTGCTATCAAATTCCAGAATACACAGCTCTGTTATGAAGGAGTCTGGTGCCTCGAGTATGTTCTACACTACGATGCTGTACGTAGTATACCGAAGATGCTTCGAAAAGGATTTCAAGGGAGACATGTAGTGAACAGAATTATCTCTCCAACCAACATTTTTGCAGTTCACTTATCGAGGTAATTTAGACATTTAGACGGAGGAACAAACAATTTTACGAAAGATTCAAAACATTCCAGAATGAGATTTTCACTCTGCAGCTGAGTTAGCGCTGACATGAAGCTTCGTGGCTGATTAAAACAGTGTCCGTACCGAGACCCGAACTAGGGACAGTCTAAACTTGCCTGGAAATTTGGTATCAGTGCACCCTCCGGTGCGGAACGAAAATATTCTGGAAACATCCTCCAGGCTGTGGCTAAGTCTTGTATGTGCAATATCCTTTCTTCCTGGAGTACTAATCTTGCAAGTTTCGCAGGAGAGCCTCTGTGAAGGTAAGGAGATGAGGTGTTGACGGTAGTAAAGCTGTGAGCAGAGGTCGAAAGTTGTGCCTGGGTAGCTCAGTCGGTAGAGCACTTGCACGTGAAAGGTGGAAATCCCGAATTCGTATCTCGGTTGAATACACAGTTTTAATCTGCCATAAGTTTTATTGAGAACATTTATTAGAAATATTACACTCTGTGAAGATATAGGCAACTAATATTGTAGTGTATTTCGAGGTGAAATATTTCCTTACTAATATCTCAGTATCAGATAACATGAAGATCATAGTGGAAAAATGTACAATACGTGGTGGAATACTGTCCACAGTCAGAATATTTTAGATATAAATATGAATTTTGTGGACAATTTGACCTGCGTCATTCGTAGCATTTGACGGTGTTTTCGGAGCATTTTGAGCAACAAGGGTTAAGTATGTGCCACCAAAGGCTTGTTAGATCCGTCATAGGGATGACACACTTCTTTTACCGGCACACAGTAAAGAATTTCACAATTTTTTATAATAATATCCATACAAAATACAACTCTATATGGGAGATAGTGAGGTCGGTCTCCCGGTTCTACATTTGTTAGTCTATAGAACACTTGACTGTTGTGGATTGGCAAGACAGCCAACCCACTATGAGAGGAAGCCGAAAGGCACGCGTTTTAGCTCACGCAGGCTGGCGTGAGGTCTGGAAAAGGTCAAGGAAATGAGACTAACAAAAAACGTACGTAGCTGCTGGAATACTTAACTTTAATCCATAATTGGTGAACATCGCTCTTGACGGTGGCGGCGCTCGGTCTGCAATCACTGATAGTGGCGACATGCGGGTCCGACGTATATTACGGACCGCGGCCGATTTAAAGGCTACCACCTAGCAAGTGTGGTGTCTGGCGGTGACACCACATTGACAATACTCTGGGTTGTAGAAAGTATAGGAAGCCTGCCAAAACAAAGACATATTTAGACGCCACTTCTCACTGAAACCCAAATGAAGCCTCACTCAGTACTCTTACCTTCGCGTGTTTCCTTTATCACTGAAAAGAACAGTTTGGAATCAGATGTGAAATTCTTAATGAAAACACTGATGGCTAACGGCTGTGATGGTGGTTCTGTTATAAGTACCCTTAAATGAAGTCGTTTTAGTACTTAAAGTGGTAAATGGGGGTAGTATTCTCTCCACACTTCGTTACTAGAATAACTGATCGCATAAAAATGTTAAAATGATTGTGTTTTTCAGATACCACAAAATAAAATAGTTTAGTTACAACGAGTGCGCTTGATACACGATGTGATCAAAAGTATCCAGACACCCCCAAAAACATACGTTTCTCATATTAGATGCACTGTGCTGTCACCTGCTGCCAGGCACTCTATATCAGCGACATCAGTCGTCATTAGACATCGTGAGAGAGCAGAAGGGGCTCTCCGTGGAACGCGTGGACGCGAGATTTCAACACTGCTAAACATCCCTAGGTCCACTGTTTCCAATGTGATAGTGAAGTGGAAATGTGAACGGACACGTACAGCTGAAACGTCCCCTTAGAAACATTGTACATGACTGTCCTTAAACTGACACACAATATTTTTTAGCACAACGCAATCTGACGTTACGATCATATCGTCTGTCTTCATGTCGGTAGATTCCATAGTTTCTTTCTTGTCGGTCACGTGGTGGAGAATTTCTCCCTGAATCGTAACTGCGCTCTGGACCGTTGCATCTAAAGTTATTCTGTCTCCCTTGATAATATTTATTTTGGTTCCCATATTGTCTGTTTCTCTGATTGTCTCTGTGATAGCCATTACCGCGGAGAGGTGATCTTTCCCTGTAATTATTACTACTCTGCCAACGGTTGTCATACGGGTGGTGTCTGTTTTGGTCACGATTTGTGTTGTGAGAATAGTCTTGTCGTGTCCAGTTATTATTTCTTTTATCGCGGAATTGCGACGGATGTGACCTGTAATTGTTGTGTTCCTGTTTTCGCGTTCCGCGATTGTCAGTGTCAATTTCTAATTCTTGTAAGAGTCCCTGAAAAGCTTCAATGTCGTCTTTGCAACGTCCTGCCAAAATAATATGTCGTAAATGTTCAGGTAGTTTGATTAAGCAAATGCGGATGAGTTCCGAGGGGCTGTATGGGTTTGACAGGTACTGATTCTTGTGCAACATGTCTTCAACACATTTCACAAGACTGGAAAGTTCAGATTGTTCGAAATGTTTCATCATTATGATGCTATGTTTTACTCGGCCTTGTGTAGCTTGAGACCGATATGCTGAGAGGAAGGCATGATAAAATTCTCCTTCACTGTGACAATCATGAATGACCGATCGCATTCTTTCAGCTGGTTCATTCTCTAAGTAGCCACACATAAATTCTAATCTGTGCTCTAATGACCAGTTGGGAGGAAAACAATGCGAGAATTGATGGAGCCACGCTTGTGGATGAATGTCGTTGCTAGAATTCTTAAATGTTTTGAATTTACGTGTAGTAATGAACAGCTTATAGTGAAAATCATCGTGTCGGCAAGTAGCAGATCGCTCATTGTTACGTCGTTTCGGCGGTTCCATTTCAAAATTCAATGCTCCTTGCCAATTTCTTTCATAATTTCCGAAGTGTCCTGTGTTATTATTTTGTGGTTGTTCCGTATTTCTATGTCCCTCTGCCCGTACTGGAGCGCGAGTGTCCTCTGAAACATGTAATTCTTGTATTACTTGTGCCAACTGATCTTGTACTTCCCGGATTTCTCTTTTGTACTGTGTATTGATTTGATTTTGATTTTGTTTGAATTTTCTAATTTGTTCATATTCTTCAATGTCAGTGAAGGCTACAGGTCTTGTGTCATTCAGATCTTCATCTACCTTTGTAGATAAGTTAGTGAACTGATCTGAAAGTTCGGCTACTTTATCCGATAGTGAAATTATTTCCTCTGTGTGTTTTTCTGAACCAAGTTTCGGATTGTCCATTTGTGTTGAAATCGTATCTACTGTGTTCTTTAAGTTTTCCTGAGTTTTTGCAAGTAGCGTAACCGAATCGGTCGATGCAACTGTGTCAGTTTTAGCTTGCAAAGTCTCATGATTTTCATGAACAATAGTTTGCAGTTCTTTTATGGCTGCTTCGTGATTCTGTAATGCATTTTCATGACGCGAAAAAATAAGTTGGAAATGCTCACAAATTTGTGTTTTTATGTCATTACAGACTTTTTGGCATTTCGATTCAATGTTATGTAACTCAGTAGTTAAATCTTCACGTGTTTGTTCAAGTGTGGTGTCTAACTTTTGTAGCCTTTGTCCCATTTTTGCATTAACTGTAATAACAGTGCACTGGTGTCTGAAACATGTTCCTCAGTGCAATTCGGAAGTGCATTTGAACTGGCAATATTCGCATTTTGAAAAACAGAAAATGTGTCTTCATTTATTTGAGAAAACGGCGAGGACGCAAAATCTGAATCTAGAGTATTTGCAAGATTGTGTCCTGTCATTTCGGAATCCTGAGGCGAGCTGTTGCCGACCGATCGATCGATAATGCTTCCCTGTTCACTGCCTACACCACTATTTGTAGCCCGCTTCCTTTCCCTATGCACAGTTACCAAATTACTACTTTGAACATTAGTTAATTCATTACATGGTGGCGCTAACACACTGCTTTCGTCTTCACAGTCATTTCTCAGTTTACTTTGGAGCCTAGTATTACGTTTTTCACACGCCTTTATTGTCACAATATTTCACACGACAACACAGAAAAACACAATTTGAAGTGCAAAAATAAGAGAACACATTAACATAGCACTGAAAATAATATCTAGTTAATTGCAAGTGCAGCTGCGAAATACTTGGTGCAAATCTACATGCATGCCACAACTGTTTTACTGTACAAGAATGAAAGACTACAACTACAAAGGAAATTCTCTCTACAATTACGCCCTAGCAATAAACAAAGGCTGCACTAATTGCACAAACTACAAGAAAAAATCAGAAGATTCCACTGAGGTATCCTCGGCTAAGGGTCGACATATGAAACGTCCCCTTAGAACAATTATACAGGACTGTGCTTAAACTGACACACAATATTTTTTAGCGCAACGCAATCTGACTTTCAAATATCCCTGCAAAAGAATGGCCCTGACTAACATTAACCTATACGTTTCACAAATCACTTACCTCACAAAAATCTTGGTTACTCGAACTACTGCAATACAGCGAGCGCCACTACTGCCAGCTAAATAAAAGACTCAAACTACGGAAGGCACTAACTACTGACAGGCATAGTTAGCAAATGAAAGATTTTAATAGAGAAGAAACAATGTGTTTACCTTAATAGTCATCAAAAGTCATAATATATATATCAGTTCATGACATCCAGTCTTACAAATTTCAAAACTCCGCCACTTCTCGCCCCACATCCACCATTGCTGGCGGCTGACCTCCAACTGCGCAACGCTACGCGCTGTTAACATCCAACACTACAATGGCAGACAACAATGCAAACTAGCCACAGACCGCACACAGCACAGACGCGCTACGTAACGTTGCCAATAAGAAAACATAAACAGCCTACTTACACAACACAAAAGCGTACAGCCCGACCTCGTCTGTTGACTGACAGAGACCGCCGACAGTTGAAGAGAGTCGCAGTGTGTAATAGGTAGACATCTATCCAGATCTTCACACAGGAATTCCAAACTGCATGAGGATCCAGTGCAAGTACTATGACAACTAGGGGGGAGGTAAGGAAACTTGGATTTCATGGTCGAGCGGCTGCTCGCAAGGCACACATCATGCCGGTAAATGCCAAACGACGCCTCGCTTAATGTAAGGAGCGCAAGCATTGGGCGACTGGAAAGTGGAAAAAAAGTTGTATGAAGTGTCGAATCACGGTACACTGCGTGGCGATGGATGACAGGGTGTGGGTATGGCGAATGCCCGGTACCAGCGTGTGTAGCACCAACAGTAAAATTCGGAGGTGGTGGTGTTATTGTGTTGTCGTGTTTCTCATGGAGGGGGCTTATACCACTTGTTGTTTTAAATGGCAATATTACAGCACAGGCCTACACTGATGTTTTAAGCACCTTCTTGCTTCCCAGTGTTGAAGAGCAATTGGAGGATGGCGATTGCATCTTTCAACACGATCGAGCTTCTGTTCGTAATGCATGGCCTGTGACAGAGTGGTTGAACGACAATAACATCCTTGTAATGTACTGGCCTGCATAGGGTCCTGACCTGAATCCTACAGAACACCTTTGGGATGTTTTGGAACGCCCACTTTGTGCCAGGCCTCACCGACCGACATCGACACCTCTCTCCGTGAAGAATGGGCTGCCATTCCGCAAGAAACCTTCCAACACCTCATTGAACGTGCGCCTGCGAGAGTCGAAGCTGTCATCAAGGCTAAGGGTGGGCCAATACAATACTTAATTCAGGCATTACCGATGGAGGGCACCGCGAACTTTTAAGTCATTTTCAGCCAGTTGTCCGGATACTTTTGATCTCGTAGTGTAGTTACACTAAAAGGAATGTGGCTGTGGGTGTAGGTGTGACTGCAGCAAAGTGCATACGGGGGAAATTCAGGAGGGGGGAGACAATAAAACAGTGGATTAGCGTTCACGAGCGTGAGTGACGATCGCTACAAACTTAAAAAACTAGGTGTGAGTACTTTCGTAAGCGGTTCACCAGAGGACTGCGACCAAGATACAGAATAACGTACGTATGCTAGTCGAATAACGGTATGTAAATACAGAAAGTATATCCGAAAAGCGGTTCAGATCGCTGAAAATGAAATTATTATCTATGGCGATGATAGCTGTGGGCTTCCAGCTTAATCGTCATCAAACAGTGCGCGAGGAATGCAAACACCTACCACGCAGTCACCTCAGTGGCACAACAACAATAATACTACGGTCAACGTTACATACGGATGAGATCAACAGAAAAATGCAAGCAAGCTAAAGCGAAATGCCTGCAGGGAAACTGAAGATGAGTCTGTGGGAAAGAGTTCAAGATGCTGCCAACTGAGATCACAGGTATTCTCTTCGTTGCTGAAACAACTTATTTAAGAGGAAATAGCGTCAAATTTCAAGTTTCTCTGTTTCACATACTTGCTGTAGTGTCCGTTCTTGTTATACAACTGAATATTAGCTTCCAAGCAACGCTTGTTCTTGAGAAAACTTCCTGTTATCTGAAGTCCCGCTAGACGTGACGTAACCAGAAATTTTGCGTGACACAAAGATGCGTTGATAGTGAAAAATTCGTTTAAAAATGACAGCTACTAGTTTCATCAGTGTCTATTGTCGTAATAAAAGTGTAATTAAACGTTTATAAATCTTATTTAAGTAACACATTTCGTATTGTTTATTAGATAGATAGACCCGATCTAAGCCCAACTTTTTCGAGTTATAAAGTTTATAAACCTGAATAAACACGCTTGATAACGTGAATTCTCTAAAAGCAAGGACTTACTAATTCATTTTTCTGTCATTGTATCTCTAAAACAGTACAAAAACAAAAACAACCGCGCATAAGACGTTTGTGTCGTTTTTTGTTTACATACAGCTAATCTCGCGTCCTTGACAAATTTAAAACATTCTTTAAATTTAAATTATTCTTTCGAAACTGATCATGAGTGAGAAATGTGGGAGTTGTTGTAGGATAGTGGGTAGAGGGATTTGCTGCCAATCTTGTAGCAAACATTTTCGCTGGTGGGGGGAGGGGGTCTACAGTTGGGAGAATGTTGGGAGAACAGAAGAGGCTCTCTCCTGGAATTGCAGAGTACACAGTAGGAACATTTTGATTGGGGAATAGGAAAGGAAAATCTGTGCCCTTCAGGCACAGTTGGAGGAAACAAGGAAGGAACTATTAAGGATCAAGGGAGGTGGGGGTGGAGAAGAGTGGTTGGAAACGGGCAGTTGGTAGGAGGATAGGGAGAAAGGGAATGCGATCTGACAGTTTTATCATCAGCACCAAAACATGTCTCTCCCACTACTATAGTTAAGTGGAGAAGAGCCTCAGATAGAACGAGGAGCAGGAAATGAGCAGCACACTTCAACCAAGGCCAAGAAGCCTAGAAATGTACAAAGTGTTAGGAAGAAGAAAGTATGCTGCTAGGTAGTAGCCTTAGGGGAGGTGTAGGCCCTCAGTTACAGGAAAGTTTAGGGGCAGCGTACCAGGCCATCAGCATCTTCAAGTCAAATGCAGGGCTAAGTCACGTTATTGAGGACTTAGGGTCTTTATGTAAGGACTTTACAAAAGAGGACCATGTAGTGATAATGGGGGAAACGGGAAACAGTTTGGAGAGGGATGGGGCATGTGACATAGGTGGTGACCTTGACGAGAAAGCTTCCCCGACTCATAGCACGACCGTACACTTTGTTGAGCTGTTTTGGCGTCATGATTGACCACACCATGATGGAGCTGTGAGGCGAATCTATGTAGGTTAAGGATGGCTCTGATGGCAGCCAACTTTGCTCATGTTTCTCTGGTGCCTGTCAGAACTATCAACAGATGGGGTTTCACGAGGTATGGACTTCACCTAAACAGGACAGGGAAGACTGGTACAGCTGATTCATGAAAGTTTAGGTGGTGGATCTCGGGCCACACATGGTCACATACCTGTTGTCATGGTTAGGAAAATTAAATCTTTTTTAGGATAAATCCAGACAAAAGGTTCCCCTACCTTAAGAGTGTCTGCATCAGTTTAGAAAATACTGAAACAATCACTCACAAGACAGATTTTAACACTCCACATATCACACATACCAGATATCACAAAGAAAAATAAACCATTGGAAAGACTAATATAGGGTATTTTACAGACTTAAAAATCCTCCCTCAGAACATGCAATCAATAAAAAATAAAATGCAACTATTAGTAGTTGAGCTCCAATCTTTGAACTGCACAGTAGTTTGTGTTACTGAGCACTGGTGTAGACACAAAGAAATCCAACATTTAGTATTAAAATTGTATGAAAATGCAAATTATTACTGCAGATCTGCTTCAAGAGGTGGAGGATCGTGCATTTATATCAGAAAAGAACATAGTTCAAATCAAGACATAATCACAGTACAGCAAGCGAAGACAAACACTTTGAAATATCAGCTATTGAATTAACAGGGTTGATATAACCAAGAAATCAATAATTTTGTGTGTGCATAGCTCTCCCAGTGGTAGTAAGGACACTTTTTCCAATAAATTAACGGAAGTTCTAGATGAAGTCTCAAGTACAAAGGTCAATATAACTCTGTGTGGGGACATTAACATCAACACTAATGTCGTAAATGAGTCCAGCAGAAGCCTCATAAATAACCTTCAAAGTTTTGGCATGTTCCTATTCGTCAATAGCGCAACTAAAATGATTCCATCAGTAACTGACCATGTGGCCACATATATGGACAGGGAAAAATGTGATGTAGCTGTAAAAGATCTCGGACTATCAGACCATCTCTGTCAAATAACAAGAATAAAATCAGGTATCGAATCATTCCCTAAAATACAAGCCTACAAACGACATCTATCAGAAATCAAGATAAGAGATTTTTAAAAAGAACTATCAAAACAAAGCTGGGATGATGTATGTAAGAAAACCAATGTGAACATGAATGTCTCTGAATTCTCAACATTACTTTAACTGAACTTTGAAAAAGCATTTCGGAAAGTATGCATGTCTGGGTCATTATCTCACAAAAACAGAAGGATAACAATAGGTATTAAGAAGTCCTCCCTAACACTTAAATACCTCAGCTCCATGAAAAAGAATCACAATGATCCAGACTTCTTAAGTTTCTATCATAGATACAAAAAGATCGATAGGAAGGTGCTGATCGCTGCAAAAAAGTCATTTAATGACAATGTAAAACACGAATATAATGCAGCGAATAACAGCAAAGCAGTCTGGGGTGTTATAAAATAGGCAACTGGGAGAGGCAAACAAACACAGAATAATATACTGCTAAGGGAGGGGGATAAAGTAATACATGAACCATAACACTTAGCAAACTATGTAAATGAGCCTTTTTCAAGTCTTGCAGAGAAGTTACAGCAAAAATTGCCCAAAACAATTATAACATCTGTAAATAATGTAGTACTAAATACAATGATATTACTTCCAACCACAGAGAATGAAGTCAATAAAACTGTTCAAAAAATAAAAAATAAAAAGTCAGTAGGCTTAGATGAAGTAGCAATGTGTGTACTGAAACATTGCATAGAGATCATATAAGGACTCTTAACAAATATAATAAATAAATTCTTCACATCAGGGACATTTCCAGAGCAGTTAAAACAGGCAAGAGTTGTATCTCTGCTTAAGAAAGGTAATGCAGAAGACAGAAGAAAATTAGCGGCACATTTCCCTGCTGTCCCCATTCTCAAAAATAATATAAGCAATTATGAAAGACATTAATGAAATACCTGAATAAACAATCTTTTAAGTGAATCACAGTTTGGTTTCTGAAGTGGCAAAAATACAGGGTCAGCCATAATAGAATTCAAAAAAGTTCTACTTGATGCTCTTGACAAAGATGTGTGTCACAAGCATATTTTTGGATCTTTCTAAGGCCTTTGTTGCAGTCGACCACAAGGTTCTATTAAATAAATTATAAGCGTTAGGAATAAGAGGGGTAGCTAATAACTGGTTTCGATCATACCTAGCAGGTAGTGTACAAAGGGTAGAGACAACACATACTTGAAATATATCTAAACATTTAGTAAAACACTTATCTGAACCAAAATACATTAATATAGGGGTTCTGCAAGATAGTACGTTAGGACCAATACTATTCCTGACATACATCAATGACTTTTCCAGTAGCGTTACCTATGTTGAAAAAATTCTCTCCACTGATGACAACAATATTAAAATCACAGAGAAAATATGAACTCCTTGCAGAGAAAGCAAATGAAACTCTCAAGGATGTTAACGATTGGTCAATAAGCAATAAAGTGACATTGGACTTAAAACTAATGCCATGAACTTCAGTTCGAAGAGGAAAAATGTCAATGTTAAATTAAATGTAGATGGCACCTCTATAGACTGTGTAACAAATGCAAAGTTTCTAGGAATGAATATTGATTGTCAGTTGAAGTGGTGTGAAGACATAAAGGTACTTGCAAACAGAATGTCATCAGCATGTTATGCCCTTACAATTCTATCACCAGCGTGTAACATGCAGTGTCTTTTAGTTACATACTATTCATATGTATACTTAATTCTTAGCTATATCATTCGTTTTTGGGGAACAAATGCACAAAATATGAACACTTTCAAACTCCAGAAAAGAGGTGTAAGAATAATAACCAAAAATAGTAGCTGAGCTCATTTTAAAGATCAGTTCAAAACACTGGGGATTTTAACAGCTCCGTGTGCATACATTTGCCAGTCAGTTGTACACATCAAAAATAACATTGGTAATTACTGCACAAACAGCTCTTTCCATGACCATGGAACAAGAGCTAGACTTAACTTACATTCATCAAGAAAAGATAAACAAAACACTCAAAACTGCATTTTCTACCAAAAGAGATAAGAGAAATTGCAGAAATATACTTATTTAAAAGGGCAGCTAAAAGCACCTATAATGCAATACATTTTATTCATTGAAGGGTCACATAGGTAAAACAGAGTAGGGGCTTGGTAAAAAAATGTTATACAAATAATTAATAATAATAATGATTATAAAACATCCAACATTACACATAACACCATGACACTATGTTTTTTCCCTTCCTTTTTCCTTTTCTAGAAAAACTTTCCCCAAAACTATGTATAGCACAATACTAACACCTCTTCGTCTTTCTGAGCTAAACATGTCACTCATTATAGAGGGATGCCGATCCAGTTTTTCAGGATAGCAAATGGGAAATTACGGTACAGAAAATGGCCCAGAGATCACCAGTATGTGTGTGTTTGTGTGTGTAGTGAGTGAAGTGTTATGAGTGCAGTGAGTGATAGTGAGATATGAGTGAACAGTGTGGCATTACATTACTTAATAAGTTATTTACAAAAGAAGTATTTTATGCCAGGAGTAAATCTAATATTGCCTCTGACTAGAAGTCTGTAAATATGGGTGTATATGAATTAGCTTATTTTAAATTGGTTTAAACTTTTAAATACTTCGACATGTCCTATATACTTGTAAAAAGAGATTCACGGGTAAATAAAGCTACTACAGCTAACACGCAGAAACGTTAAACCATCATTTCATGAAATAAAAATACCAAGGCGCCAGAATTAAAATGCATAAGGCATTCAAAAGCAGAAGAGAGATCAGGTAGGTGGAAGGAAGGTCTCTACATGGGGGAAGAACTGTCGGCTGTCATGATATGAGAAACAACGGATGATACAGTATTAGAGTCAAAGTTTGGCAAAGCTTTAGACAGCCTGCAATCAATCAGGGTGGAAAGGATAGCTAATGCTCTTTCGGAATTTCTGAAAGGGTTGGCAGAAGTGGCGACGGAATTCTGAAGATAGCAAGGGCATAAAAGTATGAAAATCATCGCACAATGAGTTTAACTAACGAGGCGCCCACCTAGCTGAAAAGAATAATGTATAGAAGAAGGAAAAATAAAATTGAAGATACATGAGATGACGATGAACTTGGCATTAGATAAGGAACAGGGTGACAATTATTGAACTATATGAAAAAAAGTAAATTAGTTACAAACTACTGCGTGCTAAAGGTTTATTCAAAATGTAACCGTCACTACAGATATTCGGATTTCGTTTATGAGATGTTCGATATATCTGCCATCATTGGCGATGATGCGGCACAGACGAGTAGCGAAATTCTGCATATTGCGCTGCAGTGTCGGAACATAGATGCTGTCGATGACCTCCTGAATGGCTGTTTTCAGCCCAGCAGTGGTTTTGGGGTTATTGTTGTACGCCTTGTCACGAATATAGCCCCACAAAAAGGAGTCGGATGCGTTCAGATGTGGAGAATATGGCGGCCAGTCGAGCCCCATGCCAGTGGTCTCTGGGTATCCCAGAGCCAGAAAGCGGTCTGCAAAGTGTTCTTCCAGGACATCAAACACTCTCCTGCTTCGATGGGGCCGAACTCCGTCTTACATGAGCCACATCTTGTCGAGATCAGGGTCACTTTGGATAATGGGGATGAAGTCATCTTCCAAAACCCTCACGTACCATTCGGTAGTCACCGTGCCATCAAGGAATATCGCACCGATTATTCCGTGGCTGGGCATTGTACGCCACACAGTCACCCGCTGAGGGTGAAGAGACCTCTCGACGGCGAAATGCGGATCCTCAGCCTCCACATGCGCCAATTTTACTTATTGACGGATTCATCAAAATGAACATGAGCTTCATCGCTAAACCAAACCATACAGCGCATACTAATTCCCACCATGCCCCGCGGCCAACCGTGCAGTTTAAACGTCCTAATACCAACCGTCGAGAAGTTATGACGATTTTATTTCATATAGTTTAATAATTTTCACCCAGTATATTATAAGTAAACTGAATATGGGAAGAATGGGAAGGAAAGGAAGGAGATCACTGCTATCAGCTGTATCGAGTCATTAGGCGGAATCAGCGGCGACGAATGAGAATGTGGACCAGACCGGGAATCGAACCCAGAATCTCCCGCTGACAAGGCAGGTTCGTTGACCTCTGTGCCATACGATACACAGCAGCATCACGGCTGTGCGGACTATCTCGGCACGCTTCACAGCCGATCCAAACTCCCACCGAGCGCCACCTACCCACAGTCCCTGTCCATTTCCTCCATGTCCGGTACTCAGAGATTCCCACCGGAGGTCGGACGTATTTGTGCGTCCGCACTGAAGGAGCTGGATGCATTGCCCAGCTAGGCGAATTAATTATATGAGTGGGTGGTGTCTGCGTGGTATCTACATGGTGTCTGCTTTTTCGTCAAGAACAGACTCAACGCAGAATCCGCAGTTATGACACATTATTGCGGGGCCGCCCGCCTTGTCACCCGCGCCTGCCAGTCAGCCCGCACGCTATTCTTTCGTTTCTTTCGTCAGTCGACTCGACTGAATAGTATTATCGAATAGTTGTACTTTCCTATGTAGCACGCGCTTCCGCTTCATGGTAATTTAATGGAAAAGATTTTCCAATACAAGCAAACTAGCACAAAGCCCTTAATGATAGTGATTCTGTTATGCAAGCCTTGTCTGTTTGTCCTATGTCCGACTGTCCTACTTTGCACAAGCTGTAAAAAATATTTGCTCGTCTACCTGCATCTATTGCTACAGCAGAAGTAAGTTTTTCAACATTGCGGCGTACAAAAACATGGCTGAGGTCGACAATGAAGGAGGATCGACTTATTGGCTTAGCTCTGTTGAATACTCACCCTGACATTGATTATCCTATTCGCGATGTAATTAACCAATTTCCCAGGACGAATAGGCGTATAGAATTCATCATTTAAGAAAGAGAACCACAATTGTAACTTTCTTATATCATAAGATGGCATTGTCTTGTATATGTTTATAGTCAGTGTAAATAAAACTTTCTTAAACTTTGCATGTGACTTCATTATTTTTTATTACAGTAAAAGTAAAGGTGGCTCAAAATATGTTTAGCGCCCTCTCCTTCAGGTTTTTCTTTATCTGCCACTGGCTGCATCAGGACGTATAATTGATGTAAGAAAAGGTAAAGGCATAAGAGTGCTTGAAATTGGAAGCAAGACTTTAAAAAAAATCAAGATTTGCTAGACAACTCAAAATACGTAGTGCAAAATGGCTAAAATTCTCATAGAAGTATGTATAAGCAAATGACGGGTAATACTGTATATAATGTCTTCAAGAACCAAGAGAGTACAGTAAGAAGGGATCACCAAGAGGAAACTTCTCGGATAAAAATGGGCGTCAAGGAAGAATGAAATCTTTCTTCCATACTACTCAGCCCGTGTATTCAATAAGCAGTAACGGAAATGAAAGAAAGATTCCTGAATCTGGGATTAACGTTTGAGGTGAAAGAGTACCTACGATAAGATTCTCTGATGACATAGCTATTCTCAATGAAACTATGGAAGAATTACAGGACCTTTTGGACGGAATTCATGGTTATGAAGGACACACAACAAGAATTGAGAGGAATTCGAAGAAAAAGGAAAGTAACGAGGCGTATCAGAAATAATGTTAGCGATAGGTTTAACATAAAAATTGGGAGCGATGTACGAGACAAAATAAGGGCATTGTACTAACTTGTAAACAAAATAAAGCATAGTGAACGAAACAAAGAGCATATAAAAAGCAGACTAGCACCGGGGAAAAAGCATTCTTGGCTAAAAGAAGCCTAATATTATTATATATAGCCGGCCACTGTGGCCGAGCGGTTCTAGGCGCTTCAGTTTGGAACCGCGCAACCGCTACCGTCGCAGGTTTGAATCCTGCCTCGGGCTTGAATGTGTGTGATGTCCTTAGGTTAGTTAGGTTTAAGTAGTTCTAAGTTCTAGGTGACTGATGACCTCAGATGTTAAGTCCCATAGTGCTCAGAGCTATTTGAACCATAATTTGGGGGAGTAGTTTCTGAGAATGAACGTCTGGAGCACAACATCGCATGAAGCTTATCATAGACTGCGGAAAAAATGGAAAAGAAGAGAATCGAAGAGTCTGAGACATCGTTCTACCGCAGGTTGCTGGTAACTAAGTGGACTGATAGCATAAGAAACTGGAGGTCATCCACTGGTTTGGCGAGGCAGTCATTCAGGAAAAATTTGTGGGAAAACACGGAGACTGAATTTAATCGAACAGTTACTCGCGGTCGTTGGGTGTTCACTCCTACCCAGAGAAGAAGAGAGAAGAAAGACGTGGCAGGGAGCATGACTACAGTTAGAAAACAGCCGAAAAATAAATAGAAAAAAAAACGTTTAGTGGAGCTCACAGATCTCAGCAGAAGTTCGAGTTGTATATGCCTGGTGTTCAGGAAGACCAATCGGGAGCAATGAAGGAGTAAATTAAAAGAATAATTGAAGCAGACGCGTTGTAACGCAGCCACAAATAGACGTAATAAAACCTGTGTATAAATTCAGTATACATTGTTAGTTTTTCGAATCTAATGCTCTATGTTAGTCACACGTAGTAGTAGATATTTTACGTTGCTATATTTTTCCAGCTAGTAACTGTATCTGGGTGATAACATTGTCAACATAGTTAAAGGATAATACTTAAAGTGAGAGCACTTTATTTAATCTTAATGCTTCATATATATACTACACAGGTCTATGCAACTGATGTTTAACAGAATTTTAACTCTGACCAGGAACTTGACCTCATATTTTAAGGCGAAAAAAGCACACTAGCAAGATATCTGCCTCCGCAATCGATACCGCATGAAAATTTGGACCATAATTCTGTAGTTCGCAGCTATGACCTTCTCAACGTAGAGCCTTTAAACGTCTCCCCTCTGCTGTCGCTTAACCCTCTCAATACCAAGGTTCGGAGGGACTTTGTGCCCACTTTTGAAAAAATTGGAATCAAGTCAGTTGCTTTATACTTTAAAACTTTGAAAAAATTATTGTTTCCGATTAATTCTTCTACCAGTTTCCATGCATGTTTTAAATTTTTCAGTTAACTCAAAATTTTAAGTCTCAGTAGCACACGTCACGTTCCCCCAATGAATGTTATATTCAGTGTTTCAAAGTTAATGGTCGTATTTAGACACCAATATCCATATCTTCATAAAGTATGTTGACAGAAAAGTCAACAATGAGCGAAATTGGTTTTTTTTTGTCGTGGTGCTGAACCCAGTATTACATGTTGTTCAAAGTGCTTTGCTATTGCTAAGATCGTGCTAAAAGGTGTTTTCAATTTCTGAAACCTACTTACACATCAGAACCTCTTCAAAAACTCTTGTTAATATATCTCAACAACAATTAACGAATAAAATTTAAAAAAAGTTAGAAAGTGTACGAAGTACCCCCCCCCCCCCCCCCCATTGGTTACGCGCGTTATGAAAAACGCGTTGGTACAGCTAGGTTTAATACCCGAGTGCTAAGTGCTGTACAGACCAGTTGAGTATTCGTATTCATAATGGTAGTGAACGAACAAGCTATAGTGCTTTATTCCTTGTGTCCAACTGCGGTTTCCAAGCTGTAGCTGGTGGCAGGATCCCTTTGCTTTGACCATTTTTATGTTGCGATTCACAAGTGCAGTGTAAATTAATGAAACGAATAAGCGTGTCGCTAAAGAAGAAAAGTACCAGTGTTTAATTATGAATATCGCTGTTGTGCATTATTTTCTTTTCATTTAAAAGTTGAGACTGTTAAAGTGAAGGAATTGCGTTATTCTACATCTACATCCATACTCCGCAAGCCACTTGACGGTGTATGGCGGAGGGTACATTGAGTACCTCTATCGGTTCTCCTTTCTATTCCACTCTCGTATTGTTCGTGGAAAGAAAGTTTGTCGGTATGCCTCTGTGTGGGCTCTAATCTCTCTGATTTTATCCTCACGCTCTCTTTGCGAGATTTACGTAGGAGGGAGCAATATACTGCTTGACTCCTCGGTGAAGGTATGTTCTCGAAACTTCAACAAAAGCCCTTACCGAGCTACTGAGCGTCTCTCTTGCAGAGTCTTCAACTGGAGTTTATCTATCATCTCTGTAACGCTTTCGCGATTACTAAATGATCCTGTAACGAAGCGCGCTGCTCTCCGTTGGGTCTTCTCTATCTGTTCAATCAACCGTACCTGGTACGGATCCCACACCGGTGAGCAGTATTCAAGCAGTGGGCAAACAAGTGTACTGTAACCTACTTCCTTTGTTTTCGGATTGCATTTCCTTAGGGTTCTTCCAATGAATCTCAGTCTGGCATCTTCTTTACCGACGATTAATTTTATATGGTCATTCCATTTTAAATCACTCCTAATGCCTACTCCCAGATAATTTATAGAATTAACTGCTTCCGGTTGCTAACCTGCTATATTGTAGCTAAATGATAAATGATCTTTCTTTCTATGTATTCGCAGCACATTACACTTGTCTACATTGAGATTCAGTTGCCATTCCCTGCACCATGCGTCAATTCGTTGCAGATCCTCCTGCATTTCAATACAATTTTCCATTGTTACAACCTCTCAATATACTACAGCATTATCTGCAAAAAGGCTCAGTGAACTTCCGATGTTATCGACAGGGTCATTTATACATATTGTGAATAGCAACGGTCCTACGACGCTCCCCTGCGGCACACCTGAAATCACTCGTAATTCTCCATTGAAAATGACATGCTGCGTTCCGTTATCTAGGAACTCTTCAATCCAATCACACAATTGGTCTGATAGTCCATATGCTCCTACTTTGTTCATTAAAAGACTGTGGGGAACTGTATCGAACGCCTTGCGGAAGTCAAGAAACACGGCATCTACCTGGGAACCCGTGTCTATGGCCCTCTGAGTCTCGTGGACGAATAGCGCGAGCTGGGTTTCACACGATCGTCTTTTTAGAAACCCATGCTGATTCGTACAGAGTAGATTTCTAGTCTGCAGTCCTGTCATCTGTTTCGATATCTACCATTTGTATCGTCGTAACTGACATTTAACTGTGCAGATGGATGTAGCAGCGCGTCCGAAAAGCTATCGCAGTTATGGCACACATTTTCGTGCGGGATCGATTGCTGGTGGTAACATCTTGCTAAAATTACGAAGTCAAGTTGGTGATGTTTCCATGTAAGAGTTCAGTGGATAGTGAAACTAAATAAAGGTAAAAGAGCTGCTCTGCTCAGAAGTAAATGAAGAGAATGCTTCTATATCGTAATAGTTACGAAGGATACCAAGATTTGAAAGAGTTCACTTCATATGGACAGAAAGTTAGATGATGTTTGGGAGAGCGCTGCTCCAACGGTAAATTTCCTTTCTGGCGGAACTCAGTAAAGAAACGACAGCCTCTGGAGTACTAACAGCAATAAACACGCGAAGGAACTCAGTGTTCCCCTGGAGACACGGGGTCACCCGCTCACTGCGAGTAAAAGAAGGAAGGCTGGCGGGGGGGGGTAACAACAGGAGCGGGGGTTTGCACAGGTTATCGCCGTCCTTTCTCTTTCCAGACACGGACTATTGTCCGCAGCTCGCGGCGTCCAGATTTCCCGAGAGCCCCTAATTAATTGAAGAAGTTACACTTTAATGAAGTTTGAACTTTGCCTTGGGGCGTGCTATATATTTACAAAGCTAATGGACGCGAAGCGAGCTGGGGCGCCGACTGGAAGCGTCCGTTAGGAGGGGAGGTGATTCTGGGACGGACGTGGGGGTGGGCGAAATTAGCTTCTCCTGCCGGCAAACACCTAGTCTTGTAGTTTATTTACGGGACGTATAGCAGCCGCGCCACTCTTTTACGTTTCCGTATTCCTCCCCGGGACATTGCTTACTCTGAAAATGTCCTTCAGTAGCTCTATTTGTTAGTTATGACTAACGTCATACATTAATAGATAAAATCAAAAAAGAGTACTCATAATAAAGCTCAAAATTTTCTGTCATATATGGAAGATCATTGGGGTCTATTGTGTAAGAGAACAAGAGCACAAAAACACCGTAACTTTTGACACGTTTCGGCGTTATTGGTTGTATTGGTTGTTTTTCTTTTGGTACTGTGAAACGTAAAGAGATGCGTTAATCTGAAATACACGTCGCTAAACCTACCGCGCTATGCTACATTGCTATGCCTCTAGACTCCGTGAAACTTGGCCCAAGGGTCGCGAGCACACCATCAATTGCGCCCGTTTTAAGGAGCATACGCGACTGGCGTGACGTAATTGCCTTACGGGCAAAATACGTGCGAATTTGATAAACAACGTGCGTGGTTCACAGTGTGCACAGTTAGCCCTTACCACTTAACTACAGGTTTATGTAAATGCCACCAGGTGATAGCACACTGCAGAAGACTTTTATCCTCGTTCGCTTCTCATAAATCCCGCTAGAAGGTAGCACAGTCTTCAGATATGCCAATTCACTCACTGTATGGTAAAATTAGATCGGACATCAACATACGTTATAGTTATCCTGACAGAAAAAAATTGTTTTGTGGGATTATGAACGAGATATACTAAAATTTCGATTTTATCATACAATATCCCTCTGAGGCGCTGAGAGCTATAAAGCACATATCGTCGATTGTGAAACTGTGGCATTTATTCATGCTTCTGATATCTGTTGATCTTACGGTGTGTCAGGTTTGTCTGTGCTATAGGCCCACAATGTATATATATGAACATTCACGGAAAGCTGCCTCACCGGTTTCTTTGATATTCAGTTAAATGTGGGACTGACGACGGTGTGCTTTTGGCCCTTATGGTTCTCAGAGCCTCATTTCTATTCCAGTGAAGTGAACATGTTGGTAGAAGTTCTACATGAATTTAATCATTTAAACAATCGGCAGTATGTGTTTGGAGCTGGTTGTTTACTGTACAGGAATATGCTTTCGTGTGTAGTGTCAACATGAACTCTGTTGAATATGTTTTTAAGTGCTAATGTAAAAGAAAATCAGTAAAAGTAAGCCGCAAGGGAATTAGGGCATCCCAGACCAGATCCACAGACTGAGAACGTGACGAAATGAAGTCAGCATGACTGCAAGCGAACAAAAAAGTTTATAATAAGCGTAAGTTAAGTGGGTGCAACGTAAGAATATGTGATTTTCGGCTCACAAGTTAAGGAATTAACTAATAGTACATTTGTATGAAAAAATAGAAAACAACGAAAACTCTTGCTTACACAAAAACGCGAAACGGAGAGTAACGAAAGTTTACATGTTATTTCTTTCTTGCCCTAAACAGTACTTAATTATGAACAAAATAACGAAATTACCCAAAAACAATTTTTTCTTTTTTCAGACAAGTTGTGCATATTCTTATTTTTACGACTGTTGTTACTATTACTATTGGCAGTGGCTGTAGTTGTGTACATATCTTCATAAGCATAACTATTATACAGGAGATGCTACTAATTTCCCGCTCTCATATTTATCTGAACCTAAAAATTTGTGAACACTCGAATGTATGCTCACGAGTCGCCACCGCAGAAGATAATTCAAACATACATGTTGCGATAAGATAACGGCATGTTTTATCATTATCTTAAGAGCATTCCACATTCCGAACACGTTGAATATCGATATTAGAGGAATGAGATTTTGACTCTGCAGCGGACTGTGCGCTGATATGAAACTTCCTGGCAGATTAAAACTGTGTGCCGGACCGAGACCCGTACTCGGGACCTTTGCCTTTGGCGGGTAAGTGCTCTACCATCTGAGCTACCCAAGCACGACTCACGCCCCGTCCCCACAGTCTTACTTCTGCCAGTACCTCGCCTGCTACCTTATTAGGAGGCGAGGTACTGGCAGAAGTAGGACTATGAGGACGGGGCGTGAGTTGTGCTTGGGTAGTTCAGATGGTGGAGCACTTGCCCGCGAAAGGCAAAGGTCCCGAGTTCGAGTCTCGGTCCGCCACAGAGTTTTAATCTGCAACGAAGTTTCATCGATATTAGTGGATTGGTGATATCGCTGGCGTCTACACTACTGGCCATTAAAATTGCTACACCAAGAAGAAATGCAAATGATAAACGGGTATTCATTGGACACATATTATACTAGAACTGACATGTGATCACATTTTCAGGAGTTTTGGGTGCATAGATGCTAATAAATCAGTAGCCAGAACAACCACCTCTGGCGGTAATAACGGCCTTGATACTCCTGCACATTGAGTCAAACAGAGCTTCGATGGCGTGTACAGGTACAGCTGCCCATGCAGCTTCAACGCGATACCAGTTTATCAAGAGTAGTGACTGGCGTATTGTGACGAGCCAGTTGCTCGGCCACCATTGACCAGACGTTTTCGATTGGTGAGAGATCTGGAGAATGTGCTGGCCAGAGCAGCAGTCGAACATTTTCTGTATCCAGAAAGGCCCGTACAGGACCTGCAACATGCGGTCGTGCATTATCCTGCTGAAATGTAGGGTTTCGCAGGCACCGAATGAAGGGTAGAGCCGCAAGTCTTAACACATCTGAAATGTAACGTCCACTGTTCAAAGAGCCGTCAATGGGAACGAGAGGAGACCGAGACGTGTAACCAATGGCACCCCATACCATCACGCCGGATGATACGCAGTATGGCGATTACGAATTCACGCTTCCAATGTGCGTTCACCTCGATGTCGTCAAACACGGATGCGACCATCATGATGCTGTAAACAGAACCTGGATTCATCCGAAAAAATGACATTTTGCCATTCGTGCATCCAGGTTCGTCGTTGAGTACACCATCGCAGGCGCTCCTGTCTGTGATGCAGCGTCAAGGGAAACCGTAGCCATGGTCTCCGAGCTGATAGTCCATGCTGCTGCAAACGTTGTAGAACTGTTCGTGCAGATGGTTGTTGTTTTGCAAACGTCCCCATCTGTTGACTCAGGGATCGAGACGTGGCTGCACGATCCGTTATAGCCATGAGGATAAGATGCCTGTCATCTCGACTGCTAGTGATACGAGGCAGCTGGGATCCAGCACGGCGTTCCGTATTACGTTCCTGAACCCACCGATTCCATATTCTGCTAACAGTCATTGGATCTCGACCAACGCGAGCAGTAATGTCGCGATACGATAAACCGCAATCGCGATAGGCTACAATCCGACCTTTATCAAAGTCGGAAATGTGATGGTACGCGTTTCTCCTCCTTACACGAGGCATCACAACAACGTTCCACCAGGCAACGCCAGTCAACTGCTGTTTGTGTATGAGAAATTGGTTGGTACTTTCCTGATGTCAGCACGTTTTAGGTGTCGCCACTGTCGCCAACTTTGTGTGAATGCTCTGAAAAGCTGATCATTTGCATATCACAGCATTTTCTTCCTGTCGGTTAAATTTCGCGTCTGTAGCACGTCATCTTCGTAGTGTAGCAATTTTAATGGCCAGTAGTGTATTATAATAACGACAACTAAAATAGTCTTAGGCCGCAAAAATGGTTTACAACTCTTTTTTAAATCCTTGATCGATTTCGAGTCTTTATGTCCCATTTTCAGATGTACCTTTACACATATCTAATCTATATCAGTTATTAAATTCTGAGGTCAAAGTACGTTGTCAATCAAACGGCGGGTACGCACGCACACGTCGGTAACACCTCATAAAGCAACACTCCACCGGTGGCCAACAGATGACGTATGGGTGTGGGCAGTGGGTGGGAGGAACGATTGCTGGTGAGCTTCCATGTGAGCTGTGGCTTCATGGTTTTTTTTGCGAGACGGGATATGGATTCAAAAGTGAGAGATACACAAATAAATAGACAGGCAGGTAAATAGATAGATACATAGCTAGCTAGAGAGAGAGAGAGAGAGAGAGAGAGAGAGAGAGACGTCGCACGAAGATCCGAATCGGACTGAAATCAGCAGATGTGCTGTACATGTACAGATAAACTAATGATGACAATTTTTTTTAAAATGGATAATTTATATATGAGAAAGAGGTTCACAAATTAAGCAAGTTAATAACACTTTGGCCCACGTCTGGCGCTTGTGCAAGCATTCGGCCTGGAATCTCACTGAGTGGAGTAGAGCTGTTTTCAGTGACGAGTCCCGCTTCCATCTGAGCCCCGATGACCAACGAAGACGTATATGGGGACGCCCTGCACTGCGATGGGATACCGTGACCAGCGGAGATGTGTGTGGAGACGCCCCAGACAGTGGTGGGATACCAACCTGACCGTCGCCCGCCATCTGGCCCGACAACCAGGAGTAATGTTCTGGGCTGCCATTCCTTTTCACAGCCGGTCCCCTTTGGTTGTCATCCGTGGCACCCTTACAGCACAACGGTAGGTCGACGGCATTGTAAGCCCCGTGTTGTTCATGGAAAGCCATCCTGGGCTTACATTTCATCAAGATAAAACCCGTCCACGCAGGGCGAAAGTTTGTACTGCGCGTCTTCGTGCTTGATAAATCCAACGTCGGCCAGCAAGGTCGCCGGATCTTGGAGCATTATGGGCAGGGCACACAAACGAGCTCGAGATTTTGACGCTCTAACGCACCTACTGGACAAAATTTGGCACGTTATCCATCCGGAGCACGTCCAACAGCAGTATCAATCAATGCCAAGCCGAATAACTGCTTTCATAAGGGCCAGAGGAGGACCAACGCGTTATTGACTTGCTCAGTTTATGAAGCTCATTTTCTTGAATAAATCATTCGAATTTTCTCAAATAGTACTAAAAACTGAGGTTCGCCGATGACATTGTAATTATGCAAAGGACTTGGAAGAACAGTTGAACGGAATGGACAGTGTCATGAAAGGAGGATATAAAATGAACATCAACAAAACCAAAACTAGGATAATGGAATGTAGTCGAATTAAGTCGGGTGATGCTGAGGGAATTAGAATAGGAAATGAGACACTTAAAGTAGTAAAGGAGTTTTCCTATTTGGGGAGCAAAGTAATTAATGATGGTCGAAGTAGACAGGATATAGAATGTAGACTGGCAATGACAAGAAAAGAGTTTCTGAAGAAGAGAAATTTCTTAACATCGAGTATAGATTTAAGTGTCAGGAAGTTGTTTCTGAAAGTATGTGTATAGAGTGTAGCCATGTATGGAAGTGAAACATGGACGATAAATAGTTTGGACAAGAAGAGAATAGAAGCTTTCGAAATGTGGTGCTACTGAAGAATGCTGAAGATTAGATGGGTAGATCACATAACCAATGAGGAGGTATTGAATAGAATTGGGGGAAGAGGAATTTGTGGCACAACTTCACTAGAAGAAGGGATCGGTTGGTAGGACATGTTCTGAGGCATGAAGGGATCACCAATTTAGTATTGGAGGGGAGCATGGAGGGTAAAAATCGTAGAGGGAGACCAAGAGATGAATACACTAAGCAGATTCAGAAGGATGTAGGTTGCAGTAGGTACTGGGAGATGAGGAAGCTTGCACAGGATACAGTAGAATGGAGAGCTGCATCAAACCAGTCTCAGGACTGAAGACTACAACAACAACAACAACAGTACTCATTTGTTTGTGTGTGTACATCTCGTCTACAGATTTCTTTTCATTCGGATACTTTTTTCATGATGCATGTTCTTTTTATATTTGTCTAGCAGTTGACTCGGAATGAAGTAAAGTATTAGTTGAGTCTTCTAGGAACATTCCCTCTCGGAAATTCAACAGTAAAACTCACGGTGTTGCCCAGTGCTTCTTGTAGCCACCATGACTGGTTGAGTATATCCGCGAAGCTTTCACACTTAACAGAAGGGGTTTCTCTTCTCCGGTCCTTCTCTGTTTCGTCTTTCTCTCTTTTCCTGGATCAAAAACCTCTTCCTACACGTTCGTAAATTAACATTACTTTCCGTATGTTATCTCTCTTTTGGTCTAAAAATATTTTTGTACCTGCAATGAGTTGCCCATAATATTACCACGTAACAAATCAAGGAAACCATGAGCATTGTATAGAAAAATGACGGCTGATTTCGTAAAGAGAACCAAGCCAATGAAAACGTCATACAGAGATAATAAAAGAGGACAGAATTTACAATGAACAAACCGAAAATTTGTGAAGTTGATGTAGGTACTGAATATGATTATTTGAAATGTGAATGGTATTAGTACTATGGTATGTCCGGTTTGCTGAATACTGACAAATGTTTTGTAGTAGATACGAATAGGACACTGTAATTGCCATTGTATGATCAGTAAACTGAATAATTACAGCTGACTATTTTTTCATTTTAGTGTGACTCGCTGGGTAAAAGGAGGCCGTATTTCAAATTTCTATCTCTAGTGGCAGTAACCTAGATTTTTCATTACGTGCCTCATGCGTCAGGACACAAACCAAATATCGTCTGAATATTTCCAACGCCGAAATGCAAATCGACGAATAGAGTTGCGAGCGAATTCATCAGCGCGTTTATTGGTCCGCACACTGCATACACAATGAGCAATGTGTGCCTAAAAAGTACTGAGGTTAGCCGCTATGACCAGTTGTAGCTGCGCGTTGAGCATTTGTAAATTTAATGTCAAAAGCGTCGCTACCAAATAATACAAATAATATTAAAGTCAAACTATACAATTTCAAAATTGTATGAAAATAATATACTCTCGTGTTTTGATATTTAAATTACATTCGACTAAATGCGACAGACGAGAGCGGCATATCTGATAGTATTCACGTCGACTTTATAAAAGCGGGAATTAGGACACGTTGAACAGAGTCACTTGCATCTGTTTTAAATGATGATCTGTAGGGTCTTTTTTAACACAATGACGTTTTAATTTAAAACATTGTGCATCTCACCATGTTCAGTTATTAAGTTCTTTAATCTGTATTATGTCCTGCACGAAGCACGTGTCACTTATGCCAACGTTATCTTCCTGCAGGTGTCTATTAAAAATAGCTGTGTACTTTCTGATAAATTGCTGAAACACATGTCTTCTTCTTCTTTAAGCAGGTGTCAGACGTTTCTCTATTACTTCTCCTACGCAGTGCCTGATAATTGCGCCTCTTTCTTGGTCTGCCTGTTGCTCTCTTCCCTGTTTACCGAAAATTTATTTATCGTTTTGGGCATTCTATTTACATTCATTCCTGCAATACGATCTCCCCATTTGTTATTATATTTCTTCATCTGTTGATTTGTGCTTTGAAGTTCTAGTTCTTGACTGATTGTTGTACTTCGTATCACGCCAAATGCTCATTTTCGCAGCTTGTATCCTTAGTTCACTTCCAGCTTTTAGTGTCCACGCCAAGATTCGTTAATGACATTGGTATCCTTAAAGAAAGTGAAGGAGAACTGTGGTTCAGAATGTGGACTGAGAGTAAAGCGAGTGAAGACGAAAGCGATGAGGAGTAGCGAAAATAGTCAAAGTAGACGAAGCTAAGTGAAAACGGTTCAAATGGCTCTGAGCACTATGGGACTTAACATCTGAGGTCATCAGTCCCCTAGAACTTAGAACTACTTAAACCTAACCAACCTAAGGACATGACACACATCCATGCCCGAAGCAGGATTCGAACCTGCGACCGTAGTGGTAGCGCGGTTCCAGACTGAAGCGCCTAGAACCGCTCGGCCACACTGTCCGGCTAAGTAATTCTGCTACCTTGGAAGAAATAACATATGACAGATGAACCAAGGAGGATGTAAAAAACGAAATACCATGGCTTCGCAAGCCACACTGCCAACGGAAAACAGCCTCACTGCACCCCCCCCCCCCCCCCCCCCCCTGTTGTACAGGTGATCATATCTACTGGCTGCTGAAAACCGTTAGCCTCAAATAAAGCAGATGGAGAATTCTGAATGATTACAGTGTGAGCGACTGACATATAATCATTCACATTGCTAACACGCGTTGTTTATGATAGCTGTGCAACTGCCCTTTCTCCAGTGCTCCTCGAAGCGTGTATTTAACAGACAAGTTGCTCAATCTTCTCCCACACGACCCGACACCATCTCTCCGGTTGCACTTAAAAACACTTTGTTGAGACGTTGGGCAGCTGTCAGTGACATGAAAGACTGAACACATCAGCTTCTACTCATAGCATTAGGATCCTGCAAAATCTCTCTGTAAATTTGTCACTACATACTGTGTCACTATACAACAGTTACCTGTATGCAAATTCTGTATCAACGAGCCATGAGCAAAAAACTAATACAGGAAACAGAGGTAAACCGATCTGTGTTGACAACAGAAACGATTTTTTTTTTTTTTAATGAAACACAAACAGTTTACAAAATCTTGCCTCACACGCATTCCTCATCCAAAGTTCCTTATTATCATTTCTCGAGTATTGGCTTATTATCGCGAAATATGCTCCGTGCTGTGTATTTTTGAATCTCACGGTTTGGAACAGCCAGTACGTGTCGTGAACAGGAACAAGACTATGAGACAGCCGAAGGAAACGCGCAGAGATACTTCCACGTCTGTTTGTCCCTCATAAGACTAGGAAGTATTAAACCCAAATATGGAACACTTCTTGTGTGGAAAGCCTCCTGGAATTCAAGTAACACGACAACTTCTTCAGCACCCGAGTATACGACGCTCCTGATCTCACAGACGAACAGCTGTACATAATTGGGGTTTACGGGATCGATTAATCGGTAATGACAAATGGCTCTGAGCACCATGGGACTTAACTTCTGACGTCATCAGTCCCCTAGAACTTAGAACTAATTAAACCTAACTAACCTAAGGACATCACACACATCCATGCCCGAGGCAGGATTCGAACCTGCGACCGTACAGGTCGCGTGGTTCCAGACTGTAGTGCCTAGAACCGCTCGGCCACTCCGGCCGGCTCGGTAATGACAGCTCTCATCGAAGAAATACCGAATAATTTATGACATGGTAACATAAAGCGTATTCTACGATATTCCTTCTGTAATGTACTCAACAACTCTTGTCATGAAGTTACGCTATCAGTAATATATCACAAAATTTTCACCAAATTGCTATTTCAATGATTAGCAGCCAGTTAATACAGTTTTCCTTCTCATATATTACACTGATCGATGGACTGGTACAATTTTGATTCACTTCATAATAAAATGACGTTGGATGTGAGATTCGCTTCTTCGTAATATGTCAAAAAATTAATAATTTGATTCTTGTTTGGAAGATTTGAAGTTTTTTTGGTGATGTCTTCTGATATTAATAGAAGGAATATTTATGTGAGAGACAAAAGTCCAATAAGATCATTACCCTGTTTAACGATGATGAGAACGATGATACTGAGGATGATGACGGTGGTGATGTGATCATGACGAAACAATTTCGGACGCTCGACATTATGGCCCTCAGCGCTCTTAACATAGTTGAATAAAAAACGGTAAACCATTGAAATATTCCACTACTTAACAATCACACCGTCACACACATATACACTCTCATTCACTGATAATAATAAAGCACATAAATCCAGTGACTGAAACTTACCATAAAATGACAAAGATTAATTATATACTTAAATTAATGGGATACAGATGTGTTAACCTCTTATCAGACGATTTCTTACCTAGGTATAGGCCAAAATAATTATATGTCGCAACGAAAACACCTAATTACTCCTTTGCGACTGCATCATTCTTATCGTAAAAAAATTCTTTTTGGTTATATTTTCCATTTATTATGATTGTAACGTATCTTTCAAAACGTTTACATGAAGTGCGATGGATGGACTGCGCACATCTTGTTATCGAATAGTCATTCTGATATAAAATCTACATAGTCCAGCCACGTTAATGCGACCACCAACTACTTCGAAATCAACGTGCAATAACCACTCACAGACGGCAGATTGTTACATTAGCAGTGGAGGGCATATAAAGGTGTCACTGTGACTCGGAAAACAGTGCAGTAGTTCTCGCAATGCGGAAACGGAGCGATTTTCTCATGTTCAGATGGGTGTGATCATTGGATTTCGAGCTAAGGATGGAAGCATGTCCGAAACGGCTAAGTTTGTAAACTGTTGGTGCACCCCCGTGATTAAAGCATACCGTGCATGAAAAAATGGCGCCGAAAAGAGCGTGTTGCACCACGGGCCATAGATAATGGTGGTGAACGATGACAGTCGAGAAGTGGATGGAAGAATAGACGTGTAACTGTTCAGAAATTGACTGCCCAGATGAATCAAGGGACCAACAACAGTGTGAAACTACCATTCAGCGAACGCTGCTGCGTACGGGTCTTCACAGGAGCCGCCTGGTTCATGCACCAATGCGGACTGCTGTTCATCGGCTATGAAGACTGGAATTTGCACGCCAGTACCGCAAGTGGACGCACACTGAGCTGCGACAGGTGGCCTTAGGAGATGAATCACATCTTATGCTCTATTGGACGAATGGCCGTTGGCGTATACGGCGTGAAACCTCTGAAAGCAAATACCCTGCTACAATCGTCGGAAAGGTGCAGGCCGGAGGAGAGAGCTTTATGGTCTCGGGAATGTTTCGTGGAATTCCTGGGCGATTTCGTCATTCTAGAAGGCACAATGGTCAAATGAGGATCCATCTATCCTTGTGGACCATGACCACCCCTACATGCAGTTTCTTTTTCCTCAGCATGATAGCATCTACCAGAAGGACAATGCAACGCTTTACACAGTTCACTGTGTACATGCGTGGTCCGAATAGCACCCTTGCCAACAAACTCCCCTGGTTTGAACCCAGTCGAAAATCTGTGTCACTACCTCGATCAGGCTGTTCGCGTCTCAAGCGAGAAACCTAGCTCAGCTGGCCACTACACTGGAGTCGGCAAGGCTCCAGATCCCTGTCGACATCTTCTTAACTGTCTTCCTGTACGCTGCAAAAGGTTATTCAGGCTTTTGACAGGTGGTCACAGTAACGTGACTGGACAGTGTATAATTTCCCGTTTTTATCAGATGAAATTACTAACCAGTTGCGCTCTTCTGGTTTGGAACGCAATTGAGAGCTTAAACCACTGGCTCAGATGGTTTTGCGATGGACATGGTTGCAGAGTTCATCTCCTTCGATATCGCGATGAAAAATGTAGAGGCCCTTCAACAGATTGTAACGTATTACTATCTTGTAACGTATTACTATCTTTCTAGCTGCCCAAGCCCTTCCTAACCATTTAGGAAAAAAAACTGAGCTGGAAAATTATTAGTTTAATTACTTTAATAATTTAATTACAAGTATGCAAATATCTTTAGGAAGCCAGATAAATAGCACTCCATGTCGTGCATGAAGCACTTGATTAATTCAGGATTGGAAATCGGAGTAAGTGGGTAAGATCAACACCACAGAATTTATCTTTCACCTAGATTATTTATTGTGTCAAAGTATTTGGTTGCACATCCGAACTACAATTTAACTGGTGCATGACTAGAAATATTTAAGTAAGAATTACGTGAGAATTTAACGGAGCACAATTTAATTACAGCAAGTAGAAACACAGAAAACGGGGGTGGGAGATAATGATACTATCATCTCCTTTGCATTCATACCATAAAAATATCTCAGTGAGATTCGCATTACGATTCTACGCATGCACTATTCTGGACAGAGTTTTAACCAATGCACGAGGTTGTGCGATAATTATTCAACATACTAACTGCGTCTGCTGCTTGCAAACGGCCGAACTAGAGCACGTGGTGCATTCCAAATCAACTGCTGTGCTGCTTTGTAGAAAGCGCACGAAAGAACAGATATTCTTGCAGATATTATAGCTCATTAAACAAGCAAACTGTTAAAATAAAGCCTATTGCGGTGCCGTGGTGGACCACAAGGGTCATTGATTACCAAACACGTGGCACAAAATCGACACACAAAGACAAGAGCAACTCCCACAAAATATAAGATTAAAAATCATTAAAAATCATACTCGCTTCGACACAGTATTACACTCACGTACGGTTGAAGTGATCCTAACCAGCTTTTCCTAATCAGATTTACCGTTTGAAATTCTACTTCATCGCTGTTCAAAATGAACAAAGTAACTTCCACACTTTTAACTCAAAACACCCAAAAATCGCCTTATTTAAAGCAATATGATTGTGGCACATTCGGAACTATAGCTCGCTTCGCATGCTTCAGTTAAGCTGAAGTTCTAAAGTATTTCAGCAGTTAAACGTTACGAAGTCATGACTCAACCTGCTTCCTATCACCTGAAACCCCCATTAAGAGCTACGATCCGTACTCACCAAGCGTTCACCGAAGAGTGCCGCTTTCTCTTTCGAGATTACCTAGCTCTCCGTGCAGCGGAAGCTACCAGAGGGGTACCCCTCCGACACCAACCTCACACGCAAAAACAGCCTTCGACACAGACTTAGGCTAAGGTGGGTAAACCTCTCTGTTCAGGTATTGGAAACCTAAGTTGGTCATCCTGTGCTCTCCTTCGAACGAGAAGCAACGTCGTCTGCTCTCAGCGGACGATGACCAACTAAGCGTTTCCCACAAAACAAAACGGAAACCCCACATTAAAATACACATATAATATTCAATAGGCCTTATTCGAGTTCTCAGTCTTTCTGGAAGAGTTCATGCATTGAGCTAAAATCAGGTAGTAGAGTGAATAAGTTGCACCGAATTCGACAAGCGTCTTAAGAAACGACTTCACAGAGACGTTTGAAGGTCACGCACACAGCACACAGGAGGAGGTTCAAATGGTTCAAATGGCTCTGAGGACTATGGGACTTAACTTCTGAGGTCATCAGTCGCCTAGAACTTAGAACTAATTAAACGTATCTAACGTAAGGACATCACACATATCCATGCCCGAGGCAGGATTCGAACCTGCGACCGTAGCAGTCGCTTGCCATCTATAAATGTCTACTATAAAACAAACACTGTCCGAACAGGCCTTGAAGCCCAATGGTACCGATTGGCCGTCGTGTCACACTCAGCACTTCGACGTCACCAGACGTGAATACGGTGGGGCATGTGATCAGCACACCGCTCTCCCGGCCGTTGTAATTTTTCGTGACCCCTGTCTCTACTTCTCAGTCAAGTAGCTCCCCTACTGGCCTCACTAGGCAGTTTGCCGGCAGCTCTCGACAGACCCAGACGGTGGCCCATCCAATCTAGCCAAGCCTGACAGCACTTGACTTCGGTGATGTGACGGGACAAGGCGTTGGTAGGTCTACGATAGGTAAAGGTTAAAAATACGCGGTTAAGTGCAGTGAAGGGCCTACCAATGAGTTATTCATTTTTATGTTAAGTATTACATTCTAAAAGTTACTTTGTGGAAGTCTATTCATAATTATTAAATACACTCCTGGAAATGGAAAAAAGAACACATTGACACCGGTGTGTGAGACCCACCATACTTCCTCCGGACACTGCGAGAGGGCTGTACAAGCAATGATCACACGCACGGCACAGCGGACACACCAGGAACCGCGGTGTTGGCCGTCGAATGGCGCTAGCTGCGCAGCATTTGTGCACCGCCGCCGTCAGTGTCAGCCAGTTTGCCATGGCATACGGAGCTCCATCGCAGTCTTTAACACTGGTAGCATGCCGCGACAGCGTGGACGTGAACCGTATGTGCAGTTGACGGACTTTGAGCGAGGGCGTATAGTGGGCATGCGGGAGGCCGGGTGGACGTACCGCCGAATTGCTCAACACGTGGGGCGTGAGGTCTCCACAGTACATCGATGTTGTCGCCAGTGGTCGGCGGAAGGTGCACGTGCCCGTCGACCTGGGACCGGATCGCAGCGACGCACGGATGCACGCCAAGACCGTAGGATCCTACGCAGTGCCGTAGGGGACCGCACCGCCACTTCCCAGCAAATTAGGGACACTGTTGCTCCTGGGGTATCGGCGAGGACCATTCGCAACCGTCTCCATGAAGCTGGGCTACGGTCCCGCACACCGTTAGGCCGTCTTCCGCTCACGCCCCAACATCGTGCAGCCCGCCTCCAGTGGTGTCGCGACAGGCGTGAATGGAGGGACGAATGGAGACGTGTCGTCTTCAGCGATGAGAGTCGTTTCTGCCTTGGTGCCAATGATGGTCGTATGCGTCTTTGGCGCCGTGCAGGTGAGCGCCACAATCAGGACTGCATACGACCGAGGCACACAGGGCCAACACCCGGCATCATGGTGTGGGGAGCGATCTCCTACACTGGCCGTACACCACTGGTGATCGTCGAGGACACACTGAATAGTGCACGGTACATCCAAACCGTCATCGAACCCATCGTTCTACCATTCCTAGACCGGCAAGGGAACTTGCTGTTCCAACAGGACAATACACGTCCGCATGTATCCCGTGCCACCCAACGTGCTGTAGAAGGTGTAAGTAAACTACCCTGGCCAGCAATATCTCCGGATCTGTCCCCCATTGAGCATGTTTGGGACTGGATGAAGCGTCGTCTCACGCGGTCTGCACGTCCAGCACGAACGCTGGTCCAACTGAGGCGCCAGGTGGAAATGGCATGGCAAGCCGTTCCACAGGACTACATCCAGCATCTCTACGATCGTCTCCATGGGAGAATAGCAGCCTGCATTGCTGCGAAAGGTGGATATACACTGTACTAGTGCCGACATTGTGCATGCTCTGTTGCCTGTGTCTATGTGCCTGTGGTTCTGTCAGTGTGATCATGTGATGTATCTGACCCCAGGAATGTGTCAATAAAGTTTCCCCTTCCTGGGACAATGAATTCACGGTGTTCTTATTTCAATTTCCAGGAGTGTAGTACTTTTTATGAATATGAAAATCCAACTAGATGAGCTGGGATAGTGTCATCTACATTGAAGCAACCGTTTTAGTAACTGTAGGTATCAGGATCAACACTGGAGACATCTAGGCTTTATTTGACCGAATTAACCACAGGAAAATGTTTTCTAACGCTTTTTTACGTCAAGAAAGACTCCAGAGGATGTTTAAAAAAATATTCAACAGCAGCGGGAAAGAGAGGAGCTGGATGTTGTGTTTCACAGGTTCCAAGGTTACGTCAATGCTGCGTCAGTGTCGAGTTCACATGGAGAAGTACAACAAGGGACTCGAGAAATCAGTCCAAAAGCTTTGTTCAGTCCCTGTCCTAATCATTCCCTAAATATTTGTGCAGTTCGTGCCGTCTCATGTGTTCCGACTAGAGTCCAATGTTTTGCAGCAGTAGATAAGTTATATCCATTCTTCTCGTCTTCTACTTGTAGGAAGGAATTACTTGTCGAAGAAACAGGAAAAAGTTTGAAGTTAGTGTCTGATACTCAGTGGAGCGCTCATTACTATTCAGTTAAATTCTTAAAAGAAAATTAGAAAACAACTGTGAGCACTTTGGATGATGTGCATGAGCTATCTGAGACAAAACTCGATACTAGATATGCAGCAAGCTTGCTCCTTCCAACAATTTGTGGTTTTACTTTGTTGACTTACATCAGCTTCGTTGAACGATACCGGAGAACGTACATTTAGTCCAACAATGTCTCTAGTCTCCAAAAATTAACTTTGGATAAAGGATTCGCAAAATAGAAAACCCAGAATCAGTTTTTACTGACGGAACGAACTACAGTTATAGGCAACGGAGTTACTTTTGGCATTAAAAATCGGTGATACAGACATTAAACACTGACCGACGAGGAAGATGGCGGGTAAATAATACAATGCCCGGTGAACTCCTCATGACGCTGAATTATCGATTCGAGTAGAAGTTCATCCATAAATGTTTCAATGCGCAGACCGATTTACACAACTGTTA
The DNA here is from genome assembly GCF_023864345.2 of Schistocerca serialis cubense. Lineage (NCBI taxonomy): Eukaryota > Metazoa > Arthropoda > Insecta > Orthoptera > Acrididae > Schistocerca > Schistocerca serialis. Next base: position 325,968,558 of record NC_064641.1, on the reverse strand, counting down.
GAACGATACATGGCGATTAAGGAAATCCCCAAATTTTCCAAATTGATGAAACAAACTTTGTTTGAAGCTTTCGATGACGGTCTGGCTGTAGCACTGAATAATATGAAATATACGATAAATATGAAAGGAGCAAGTATAGCAACAAATAAAAATGAGTCCTAGGCATCTACATGCTTCCGGACTGAGTGTGGAAATTGCTACTAGATGGACATCTCAAGAAATCCTTCAATTTTTATGAAACTGGGACTTCAGTGAGTCATTATCGGTGTACATCACCTATAACCTGGTACTTGTTGACCATTTGTGTCTCAGTCGTATCATGAGAGACAAGTTTTTCTGAAATAGAACTAATAAAAAATTATCTCTACAATTAATCACGAAAGGTCTTTCCGTTTTACCAATTGAAAAACAAAAAATTCGAATGAAACAAATTTCGACGTCATTAATGAGAAAATAAAGACACGAAAACATGTGTTATAATATCAATATTCTGAATTTCTCACCTGCATCTTTGAGTATATGTGTTACAATTCCTAGAGCGTAGAGTTCACACATTGTAAATAGGCAGAACCTCCTTTTTCAGTCATTACACGAATATTATCTATTTTTTACAATATGTGCACAACATACACGTCAGTTTCTAAGCGGACCGAGGGGTCCCATTAAATTTTGTTACCCCCGGTCTCCGACGGGCTTAGTCAGCCACTGGCAACAACCCCAGTACTTCAGCAGCAAATCATTGCGTACATTTTATTTTCAGACAAATTAACTTCTGAAGTACTGAAACACACGATCTGAAAGCCTGTGTCCTCACAGTGAATGCTGTCATCGCCTTTATAAAGTCGATAAGCGGGATTTTCAGGATTACGTTGTATTCACAGTATTCTCGTACAAATACACCAAACAATGATACAGTCCACTGTCTACCTATCTCTCATAGAACTTCCTGGTAGGCCCCAAGAGAATTTTCTGAAGTCGTTACGTTTACTTAGTGGTTGATAAGTATCACTGATGCAACTGAAAGTTCAACATTTTGGAGGTAATTAAAAAAATCGACCACGCATAAACCGTATCTGCCTTACAAGTACGAACTTCCATACCGGTCTCATTCATATTGACAGGATGTGTAGGGTACGACATGGACTAAAATGTATGTATGTAGCATGACGCAGCTCTCAATCGTTTTCGACATAATCGATTTTGAACACTTTATTCATGCTTACATACTTCGTACTGCCACTAGTAACCAAGGATGCCACGACCAAGCGTGTAAGCGCCTAGTTTCATAAGCACGAGCTCTGTGGACCGAATTTCGCTCCCGGTACTCTTCTCTTATTACATTATCACCTAATTCTAACAACAGATACACGTGGTACGCCGTGAAATTGTGTGATGACCGAGCAGCGCTTATAAATGTAACCCAAGTTTATTTTGCAATAGACACGCAGAAAACACCATGCACGAGCAAAGATTTGGCGTTCATTATAAGTGCTGTATGTCGCAATAATCATTGTTTCCCATGTTTCTGTGATAGGTATCATCCTGGTACAGGCAACGCTCCATAGTTACACATTATACTTGCCACACATGTAGACAAAATAATACAAATAAAATAAGTGTACCGATTTGATTGAAAGTTTTCGTGATCCATTTTTTTCCGGTGTAATTATAAAATGTTTGTTTATTTTTTTCAGGATAAAGATTATGAACATAATAAAGGACTCACTCAATAGTGACAGCTTGCACAGTCGTAATAATTACATACAAAGAAGAAAAATGGTGTTGGCAAGGATATTCGATCTATAGACCTCGCGCTCCTAAAACTAACGGTTCATCACTCTCAGATGTGGACGTCTTAGGTACTGGAGACAATACTAAGTACATAAATACGAATAAAAATTTCAAACTCGATTTTCTCAGAAACGGTCGAGGATTGCGTCTTCCTGTTTACGTATGTTGAAGTCGTAGATGTGCTCTATACACATCCTGTCAGTATGAATCAATTCGGTGAGGGGAAGTGCGTACGCTGCCCTTGACGCCGTACGTGATTGACACCGCATATATAGATGTCTCTCGCGGCAGAGCAAAGGCCTCTGCTATCGCCTGGAACGCTGGCTCAGTGGCTTCGTGTGCTGGACGCTAGACAGCGCCACAGTCGTCCCGCCCTAATGGCCGCGTGCGCCTGCGCAGCGATAAGGTGTGCGGCCGCGAGATGGAGTCATTTCCCAGCAAGCTTCGCGGCGCGATCCTGGCACTTGGGTCGCCTTCCCAGAGATTTACGACCTGCGGAAACAGCCGCCGTTATGCAGATGAGCCGCGAGGTTGCGGCGCCACTGGAATGTATATTAAACTTGTAGGGGCCGTGTTTAGTTCCTCCTTTACGGTGCTAGCCCGTAACACAGTTATCGCCTACCATTAGCACCACAACGCCTTCCTTCTTGCGGCTGCCTGACAGCATTCTTAATGCGATGAGGAAATGCGACATCTGCTGGCCTGGTCGCCTTTTTTTTCTCTCTCTTATCTCTTCACCTCTTTCTTCTAGCAACTTCCGGAAAAATTTCCGCCAACAGGGCGAGCTCGCTCCTCTCCGTAGAAGCTGTATCTGACGGGACATTCATGTGCGCATAGAAGCACTAATGAGGGAAACTGACTCAGAGGCCACGCTTGTCGCCACGGAAGTATCTTGCAAGCTGATACTGTTTTATGAATGTAGTGTATAACAACAAGCTCTATGCCTATGCTCTTGGGGATCAGTGGGAGAAAGTGCCCTATTATCTGGCACCACTTTTAACTTTAAAATTACCAGTAAATTACAAGTCTTTAAATTATGAAAAATAAGCTATTCTATTACTAGGGAACATTTAAACACTACTCTTGCAAAAAATCTTCCGAATATTTTTTCATTCCATGATAGGTGAAAAAAGAATTAGAACGCGTAATTTTTACTCGCGGAAAAATATGGTACCTAACGTCGGGTTTTCTGCTTTCATAATTACTGGTTCTAAATGACAGTCAAATTTAATGAGTCAGTAACATAGCTTTTTCCCCACGACATGTTTGCTTCAAAAGGAGAGAGCTGCTGCATTACTTTCGGTTCCAGACGTTTCAGCCAGAAAAATGGCTCAGTCCTTGTGCTTTTTGATACAGAAGTTAAATTTAAAAACATTCCATGTACCATCGTCGACACTTTCATAAAGCTCATTACACCAGCGAAAACAAGCAATGCACTTAATCCAGGTCTCTTTAGACAGGTATCACTTGGCAGCAGTTGGTCGCAATGAATACATTCCTCGTTCTCTTCGCCGGCCGGTGTGGCCGTGCGGATAAAGGCGCTTCAGTCTGGAACCGCGTGACCTCTACGGTCGCAGGTTCGAATCCTGCCTCGGGCATGGATGTGTGTGATGTCCTTAGATTAGTTAGGTTTAAGTAGTTCTAAGTTCTAGGGGATTGATGACCACAGCAGTTAAGTCCCATAGTGCTCAGAGCCATTTGAACCATCTCTTCACATTCAGAAGATGAATCTTTCAACATGGTTTCATCAACGCTTGCGGCTATGCAGTATGCCCAACCAATTAATGACCCCAACGTCTTTGTCTCTCAAACACCAGAAAGGTCGCATCTGGAATAAAATTCGGAGCTTCTATTCGTGTAAACTGATTCAAATTTCGGGTACCCGAAATGGTGCAACCTATTACTGCCCGCTATTAGCGACCATCCTTCCTTCTGTTTTGGCACAACCTAAGCTTTAAGTGAACTGTGGACGACATGTTTTATCAGTTACATAAGGCAAAGCACGTTTCAAACTAACCTCATAAGGAATATTTTGAAAGTACGTATTATCTGGGTTGAGGAAGGACTTCCGACTAAACTCTGTAGAAAATGTTTATCTTGGCCACAATGCGAAAATAGCTGTGGAGTGCGAAATATTAACAGCACCGGCGCCAAACTCACAGTGGCCTATCAGAAAGACATTTGCTACTGGTTGTCGCAGCGAGATGCGGAGTGCAGTACCGAGGAAGATATTCAGCTTGCCGGGATTAGGCAACCATCCGAAACGTGGGCACTTTATGAAAGGTCGGACTGTACACATTCACTCATTTAGAACCAGTAGTGTTAGAGGGGTAATCATTAGATTTTAACTCCCGCTAATAAAAAAATAAAGTTACTGACAAATATTTTGTTCATTTACAGGCCATGTCTGTAGTCCTGGTATACATCAGAGTGCAGTACGTAGCTAGAGGTACCAAAACAAAAAGGCGTAACAGCTCTCGGTGTATCGATGGGCTGGACGTGTATCAGTGGGCCGCACCTGTTTTAGATCATGTAGCGGCGTGCTTCGAATGTGCGGTGGGGGACTACAGTGTGTAGCAGGATATTGTGACAAGCCCTCCTATTATGGGGGTGGTTAATAAAAGATTTTTAAAACAACAACACGTAGCTGCACTCAGATTGTCCATAAAAATAATCCAAGAGGAACATTTCAACAGACACGTAACTAAATGCCTTAGCAGTGGAATTATATAATATACCACATACTAAGCGATGCATACTGTATTTTCCACGAAAAGCCAAGCTTGTGAGTATGACCACCCTCTGCAAATTCTTGTATGAGAAGGGCTCTGCTTTATGTATCTGATTACCTTTACCCAACCATATATAGCATTTACTCAAACATTTGCAAATCTCCTCAACATCTAGAAACTTTAACCAGCCCATTTCTTGTAACACCGAATTTCAAAATGTCATTGGTCGTCATTGTTGTGCAGTCCAGCGTCAACACACTACTATACCATAACTACCTAACTTCCTTACGGTACTAGTCACTCCAAATCTTTCCAAAGCTGACTTTAATCATCTTTCCAACACAGGCTACTTTCCTGGCCTCTATATTAGCTCCACATGCCAACTAAAAGGAACAAACTGTATACTACTCCAAGTGAGGCTCTAATTAATAATGAACATAATATAAACATAATGTATAAGGCATACGGTACAATCTTACATTAGCTAAAAGGGTAAATATTTTACTGTGTAGTTAATAAATCTAATTCTTCTATCTTCCAAAAGTATTTACATAGCTTCGCTTTACAACGGTATGAAGTAGTTGTCAGTCGAAATTGAGTAGCCCGTCAATGGAGGACATCAATTATATCACAAACTTCTATGTTTTGTAAGTGCAGCTTAAGTCGCGGAAGTCCCATTATACAGGGTGTCCCAGAAGGAATGGTCAATATTCAGGGATATGACAGGAACGATCGTTTGAAGCAAAAATGTGCAGTAATCATGGGCTATAAAATGAATACCTTAAGAGCTTCTTCAGCTTCGACACTGTGAAACAAATCGCTTCTACTGCAAGCTCTTTGCTTTCTACATTTTATGGGCAGAAGGTAAGGACAACAAGAAGAAAAATATATTCTGTAAATGTTGGTTCTAAAATGTGTACTTTAAGAGTTATAAGCACTTGTTCAATACAAGGGGAGTGTTTCACAGCTGCAATGATGAACAGGTGCTCGTACCTCTTAAGGTATGCACTTTACAGCCCATGTTTACTGATCATTTTTGTCCTTGGTTTGGCCCATACTACCAACTGTCAAAATATGGAAAGAGATTGCACCAGAAGAGATTATTTTCACTGTACTGAAAATGAAGAAGTGCTCATACCTCCTAAGGCACGCATTTTAGAGCACATGTTTACTACAATTTTTTTCTTCGAACGATCATTCCTGTCATAACCCATATCCTGGAATACCCCATATATTCCTTGTTCGGAACTGGAAGTGAAGTTTGGTGTACCAGCATGCTTTCTCTGACTGTTAAGAAATTCCCGAACTATTTTTGAGAACAGTCCTACTGTGAACGACGGCACTGTCAATTATCATTTGGTAAAAGTGTGCAAGAACTCAACAGGAAATGTTCTCAAAGACTGAAATTTTGGGCGTGGTGTTTGTGAAGCAAAATTACTGGTAAATAAACGTATTCATAACAAATCAAATTGAAACGTGTTTGCGCTGGTAAGTGTTAGTTTCTGATTACGTCATGCAAGGGCACAACAAAATTGTATTATTATGAACTCTCTCGCAAATAGGGCATCCACAAGCTGAAATACGGGAATTTACAATTGAAAGTGCTCATTCCAAATACGAAAACGAAAGTTATATTATAAACCGTGTACTAGTCCATGGTATGCTCTGGCACAGTTTAGTAATATTTCCCACGTAACAGTATGCAGTTTCCGTACATGTTTTATCGACAATCTATACGTAACAACAACTGGTCTGTTACACACAATGACGATACAGTATGTAGTCCCTATATGAGCATGAATTAAATTTGACTTTCCCAACTAGATTAATTATTCCTTTTATACATATAGAAGAAGAAACTCACTTGTATGCAGGTAAAGATCGCGTATCATATGTAAAATGAAGCTAGAACAACAAGTTTCTCTGATCTGGTTATTACGAATTGCATATATTTTCTATTTATGTTCTAGTCTTACCCGTTTAATAAAGTATATTATGCCGTATTGAAAGGAGTATACTGGGGCACACTTGTATGTGGCACCACAATAACATAAGAATATTAATAAATCAAAATGAAAATAGTATAAACGATGAATGTCTCTGGTAGGCTCGATAATGCAGATCGCTGACTGTACGCAACCGCAGAGCCAGAGATACTACTGCTACTGTTGGAGGAAGAGAGCGCTTGGCGCTCGGTTGTAGGTAGCTGTCTGTGAAGGAAAGACGATGGAGTAGGCAGCTTCTGGGGTGTGCTGAGTGAAACCGCAAAGAGTTAGATTAATTTAGGTACGTCAATTTTGTTGAACTTGGAGAAGCAGAAGTCTTCATGAAACTAGGGTAAAGGTATTAAATAGTTATGCTTTTGTTCTTATCAGCGCGTTAGTATAGATGAGTTGGCCGATAATCTGTAGTTGTTGAGTAACCCCAGACTGTACATAAACGGTTTTGATCAAAAGGCTGGTTAAATATTTCATTTTTGTAATGCTTTCTAGATTTTTTAACAAAGCTATGTGTAATTTCATGATTTGCATTTATGTTGGATTAAAGAACTTAGATAATACTTGCTGTTTAAATCTCGTTGTTTGTGAATCAATTGTGAGTAATGTAACTTCAATCGTCAGATTTTTTCAAAGGCCAAACTTAACTTGCTATATACATTTGCTTAAAAAACTGTGTGCTAGTAATTCACCGTAATCAGTACCGCCTCCCAGTCCAGATCATATATTTTTCAAAGAATTTGGGTTTTCTTAGATGTTCTGATTTGTCAGTCAAATGAATTTGATGTGCATTTAAAGTATTACATACTGCTGGCCCTGGCCAGATGATTTAGTGCCTAAGGGGCTGGAAGTATTTTGCAGTGACTGTATTTCTTCATTAGTATTGGGAGTTGCATTGCCCAATCGATTCGTGAAATTTTTCTAACAATAATACAGAGAAAGCACACCACTTGCAGTTACAACACGCCGCACGACAATTCGAGTTCTGTATCCATCCCACAGCTCAAACATTCATTCAACGTAATCGTAAAGTTTATTAATTAATTCATATAATTGAAAGTTACACTTAGCCAGAGCTCTGCCAGTCGTTCGCTTTGTGAAAATTTATATATATATATATATAAACCTAACTACTTAGGTTTTTTGGCGCAACGCAGTTTACTAACGTACAACATTTTCCCACAGTTCATAGGCATTCTTATGCTCCGCCTGGTTGAGTGTTGAAATTTTGTCTTTGCATTTGCACCATGTATGTGATTCAAGATGCTGCGCAAAACTGTGCAGGTCCCGGCGCGTAATCGTACAATGAAACATACCGAAATGGACGACTCTCCGATTGTTCACAACGATATTGAGAATGATAGCGACCACTCTGCGGTGCAACATTTGCAAAGCACCACAGGTAACACGAGTTCCGTTTCCAAATAAAATTAACAACTTACTGACACTATAACTTCACCCACTAATTTGGTTAGTAATCAGATGGAAGATTCTGGTATTGTGGACGCCGCTGATCTGCACATGGCTGATGTGCATAATTCCAAACGTGATTGTTTACCGAATAAGGGCTGTGATTTACCTACTGTTCACACACTTAATCAGACTGCCAGTAGTAGGTCAGAGAAAACAACAGTTGTTCTCAAAAATACGTCAGATTTCGTTAACGGTATTTGTGCAGATAATGCAACAAACGAGTAGTCCATGGTTGTAGATGTCTCCACACGACTAAACACAACACAGGTGACACCAGCCACATCAGCTGAAAAGAATACGGAAGCGATGCTTCAAATTCTCACGCAAATGATGGTTAAACAGAGTAACGAAATGGATGAGCAAGTTGGCAGCTTACGAAAACTACTTGATGACACCAAGACTTAGATAAATGAACAGACCACTCAGCTCAATAAACAAAATTCCAGCATACGTGACAAACCTAAATCGTACATAGAAACGACTAAAAACCGTTTTAATCAGTTAGAAACAAATTGTAAAGCCATTGAAAATAATTCCGTAGAGCACGTTACAGACGTTGCCAAGTCGTAAACCTCACATCATCTTGAAAAACACATCGACAGCACAGGGCAATGTTTTACTAAGAAATTAACCGTGACTCGTATTAAGCGGCATGAAATTGTTAGTTTTCCCTCCGAAGTTACCGTTAGCGACAGCAGTTTGATAATTTCGGAAAACATTAATGAACCCATTGTGCCTTCCAAATCTGATAAAGCTAAGTTCCTCACGTCAGAAAGTTCATTGCATTCCATTTATACTGACGACAATACCGTCTGGAGTTTCGCGCGTGACCGCTCTGTTGTGCCACCCATGCAGTCTGAAACACTTAATAGTGAGGTTATCAAGTCCCATATTAAGCATGACACTAACAGAAAAGATGTAGATGAAGATGAAATGGGAAATACGATACTGCGTGAAGAGTTACAGAGCACTGAAAGACCTGAGTCGAAACAAGGTCCCGGGAGTAACCAACATTCCATTAGAACTACTGATAGCCTTGTGAGAGCCAGTCCTGACAAAACTCTACCATCTGGTGAACAAGATGTATGAGACAGGCGAAATACGTTCAGACTTCAAGAAGAATATAACAATTCCAATCCCAAAGAAAGCAGGTGTTGACAGATGTGAATATTACCGAACTATCAGTTTAATAAGCCATGGCTGCAAAATACTAACGCGAATTCTTTACAGACGAATGGAAAAACTGGAAGAAGCCGACCTCGGTGAGGATCAGTTTGGATTCCGTAGAAATGTTGGAACACGTAAGGCAATACTGACCTTACGACTTACCTTAGAGGAAAGATTAAGGTAAGGCAAACCTGCGTTTCTAGCATTTGTACACTTAGAGAAAGCTTTTGGGCCCGCATCTCGTGGTCGTGCGGTAGCGTTCTCGCTTCCCACGCCCGGGTTCCCGGGTTCGATTCCCGGCGGGGTCAGGGATTTTCTCTGCCTCGTGATGGCTGGGTGTTGTGTGCTGTCCTTAGGTTAGTTAGGTTTAAGTAGTTCTAAGTTCTAGGGGACTGATGACCATAGATGTTAAGTCCCATAGTGCTCAGAACCATTTGAACCATAGAAAGCTTTTGACAATGTTGACTGGAATACTCTCTTTAAAATTCTAAAGGTGGCAGGGGTAAAATACAGGGAGCAAAAGGCTATTTACAATATGTATAGAAACCAGATGGCAGTTACAAGAGTCGAGGGGCATGAAAGGGAAGCAGTGGTTGGGAAGGGAGTGAGACAGGGTTGTAGCCTCTCCCCGATGTTATTCAATCTGTATACTGAGCAAGCAGTGAAGGAAACAAAAGAAAAATTCGGAGTAGGTATTAAAATCCATGGAGACGAAATAAAAACTGAGGTTCGCCGATGACATTGAAATTCTGTCAGAGACAGCAAAGGACTTGGAAGAGCAGTTGAACGGAATGGACAGTGTCTTGAGGGGAGGACATAAGATGAACATCACCAAAAGCAAAACTAGGACAGTGGAATGTAGTCGAATTAAGTCGGGTGATGCTGAGGGAATTAGATTAGGAAACGAGACTCTTAAAGTAGTATAGGAGTTTTGCAATTTAGGGAGCAAAATAACTGATGATGGTCGAAGTAGAGAGGATATAAAATGTAGACAGGCAATGGCAAGGAAAGCGTTTCTGAAGAAGAGAAATTTATTAACATCAAGTATAGATTTAAGCGTCAGGAAGTCGTTTCTGAAAGTATCTGTATGGAGTGTAGCCATGTATGGAAGTGAAACATGGACGATAAATAGTTTGGACAAGAAGAGAATAGAAGCTTTCGAAATGTGGTGCTACGGAAGAATGCTGAAGATTAGATGGGTGGACTACATAACTAATGAGGAGGTATTGAATAGAATTGGGGAGAAGAGGAGATTTTGGCACATCTTGACAAGAAGAAGGGACCAGTTGGTAGGACATGTTCTGAGGCATCAAGGGATCACAAATTTAGCATTGGAGGGCAGAGTGGAGGGTAAAAATCATAGCGGGAGACCAAGAGATGAATACAGTAAGGAGATTCAGAAGGATGTAGGTTGCAGTAGGTACTGGGAGATGAAGAAGCTTGCACAGGATAAACTAGCAAGGAGAGCTGCATCAAACACAACAACAACAACAACAACAACAACAACAGTAGAGAAGTTTTCTGTCAAGACAAAAATGGTACAACCAACGCCGCCTTTTGCCATGAAAACCTTACGTTCACACCACAGCTTTCCGCTTCATCGCATGCAAACACAAATGCTTCAGTTCGACTTTGTGCTGTGAAATGCTGTTTCCCACCGACGGATTTGCAAACCAGATTCGTACAGCAAAACCAAACCTCAACAAATAACTTTTATTTCAATCAGATTAACGTCGCGAACAATCAAACATCAGACGCCACATTCAGTCTCAGCAAAGAGCAGAGTTCTTTCCTTCCATGAAGCTGTGGTGGTTGTTTATGTTTATTGGTTTTTTAAGTTATGACAAGTTGGAGGTAGTACTATTCTGCCATCTTCATAACTGAAAAATTATTTTCATCAGTGACTCAGTTATGGTACTTCTCAGAGTTAGTTTGCCCGAAACGCTGTTTTTACAGTAAAAGACACCACCAACGCACAATATTCCAGATATACAGCTGCATAATTAATTATTTGTTTTACTTTCATGAAATTGCAGAGGAGATCCTCGCAATTTCCGTTAAGTGGGTATTAATAAATTAACTTTAGTCACTTTACTTAAATATGATTGAATATTGAAAAAACTGTTATTGCTTCAAAGGAATAACCCCTAATCAAGAGAAATCTACAATATTTATATTTATTTTTATTATTTGTCAAAATCAGCAAATATTAAAATATTTATTACGACTTATAGCACAGCCTCCGGTAAAAAAGGAGTATAAATAGGTTATCGATACGCAATAATAAAGAAGTGTGATCTGCGCTCTTCGAACAGAAGTAATTATGATCTTTATCCATATGTATAAAAGGAATGAACGTTTTTTGTTTCACAGTCTTCTCAGTTCAGGTGTTCTAACTGACGGACGCTTATTTTTCACGATCTGTAATTCAAACAATTGCCTGTAGCAATATTGGACTTTGTTTGAATATATATGAAACTACTGGCTATAAAATGTGTTTTTGTCAGTAGCGAGTACCTTTCCTGAAAATGATTTAGTTACGTAATAATGAAACGTTGCCCTGGCCATTTTTGAGCAGGCGCCATTAATGATAAAAATGATATAAGCTCTTATAATAGGCATTTCATACTAAAGATATTAAAAAGAATAATCCCAATAAATGGAAAACGGCGTCTTGTAATATTTTCCAATTCATATTAGGCCACTGGTACAGTTTATTTTATTAATAGGAATTTCTATAAATGTTTACGCTGCCAGTGCACATAGGCAGCTATCCTGGAGCATCAAACCTTACAACATAAAAAAAGCATTGTGTTTAATGGATTATCGTGTAATATTAAATAAAGAAAAATATCCATGACAAGGGGGATGTCTTCAGGTTGGGATATATATAATATTTCTGGCGATAGCGCCCTGAGAAAATTTAGTGTGGCTTTTAACAAACATAAAAGAATAGTTTCAAATTTCATTGAATACAATAGGAATAACGACGCAGTTATCGTTGTATGAATTAACAGCATTTTCAAAAAGTTACGCGATAGACTCTGGGCCGTTATCATTTAGAACAATGGCGTTGAAATCTGCGCCAATGTTCCCCTATAAAATTTGCATAAATCATTAAAGGCATTCACTTCATCAATATAGGAGTTGTTACAGTAAAACGTTAGCTACACTTTTAAGCAACATTTGATTATATTTAGTCTAAATATTACATGACACTTACGTGTTTTCGTGCCACGTCACAAAATGGCTTCTTACACTACGAAGGAACAATAGGGCAGATTGTCGGGCCTTTTTCAAAAGGAACAGAGATTACAATATCATTTGCAGATCATATTAATTGATTACAGTTTTTGTTATTTTTCTGTGACAATATTTATTTCATTATGATGTCAGTTTTTCTAAATTTGCGAAATTCTTCAATATTGTTTTTCACGTTATGTGGCGTACAGCCACATGGGACTCCTAGTGAGGGTGTAACCAAATATTTCCAATGTTGGGTCTCACTACCAGACCTTCACATGATTTTTAATGTCTTCAGTCACACTTGTCACTGGCAAGCTTAGTTTCAGATTATTCAAATTATTAAGCAAGTATAGCTTTAACTTACCACTGCAATATTTGTTTGTGATGTATTTTCAGGTTTACAATTATTTTATCATAGCTTGTGCTTAACTTACACTTTGCCCTGTGTCTGCACATGAAGGCGAAAAGTTCGGAATAACCTATGACCCGATAACAAAAGGCTTATACTCCCTCATTCGGGTTACGGGCGTATGGGAAAAAACGGGTCGAAAATAATGCCGCCCGGAGTCTTCAAACTGTTTACTTTCCTATGATATTTAGTGATTTTTTTCGAATGACAGACATTTAAACATAAATATATACAACAAATATGATTAAACAGTATTTACATCAACACAACAGAAAAATAGTTCGTATAGAAGTTGGTTAAAATGCAAATTATTTTATAGGGTTATTCATATTTTCTGTTTAAGAATGCCCATGACATGTTTTGTTGCTTAAGTTTCACATCGGTAACAAATTATAGTTGTTTCACATACAAGGCAAAAGTCTTTGGCAGTTTAGCAATATTAGCGAAAGGTTAATGTTTCTGTTGTTTTAGAACCTCAACTTCATTTGACGTAAATGAGCAAAATGTTCCATGTTTTCTCAATTACTTTCGTAAAGCGCTTATGTCAAATCGTCGCGACGGCAGTTGCCGACTGTGTCGGCGAGTATTCAGCGCAGGGCAGCGGCATAAGCAGGAACAAGGAGCGCGAAAAGCGGGTTCGATGAGCGGTGTATGGCGTCAGCGAATAAGTGACTGTCGCCCGGCGCCGATCAGCTGAGCGGTACAGAACTGTTATTCGCCCGCTTGCCACTCTCGTGACATGAAAAGTAACCCACTGATCATTAGATTTTTCACCAATAGTATTACAAAATACACTGGCTGTAAGAGAAACGTTATTAAGCCATACAATCCACAGTCACACGTGTATTTGTAACTGTCTGTAGTATGTTGGTCGAGAAAAGACAATAACAGTACTTCACTTGGGATTTTGGCTTTTTCAGATAACTTTTTTAACTTTACGTAAGTAGTGATTCGTACCACACATGTTCACTATGATTTTCCTGTACGTCACTCTGGTGGGCGTCCATACAAGGTTCATCGTTGTGACACTTCCACACTGTCCCGCTAACACACGTGCCGCTGTGATTTGTGATTTTAGCTCGCTGTTGCTTGTTTCTTAACCACACAGCTTTAGCTGTGATTTACAGGTTCACTGTCTTGCAATAAAATCCACTATTTCTTGCTACGCACAGTTCAGTGAAATTATAAGAACCATATAGCACTTTACTTATTACAGTTCAGCCATAAGTGACGGCCATTTCTGTTTACTTCATTACTGCTGCACTATGGTACATTTTATCAATGTTTTGCCTAGCTATGACACGTACAGTCTGTTTCACTCTTACTGTGTTTAAAGTTCGTACCGTGTGAATAGCTTCTTTACTTATCTTACTATCTGAGTGTCCGGAAAAGTACTTCACATTAAAGGCATATCATTTTGAGACTTTTCATTAAATGTATATACACACACACAGATACATATACAAGCGATATTCCTTTCCATCGGCTTTACCGAGAAGTAATTTAATCAGTAATATGCTTCGTCTATTACAAAATAAACATGTCCATTGCCAAATCCTCTTATTCATGAAGTGGAAGCCTTTTGGCCACTCTGATATCGTGAGCTCAGTAACTTTTGTACGTAATATTATCATTCGACACAGAACCATTCGCTTAACGTAGATGGCGTGCTTGCAGCTGCCTTGCATGGGAGAGTGCAGCCGCAAATACACTCCTGGAAATGGAAAAAAGAACACATTGACACCGGTGTGTCAGACCCACCACACTTGCTCCGGACACTGCGAGAGGGCTGTACAAGCAATGATCACACGCACGGCACAGCGGACACACCAGGAACCGCGGTGTTGGCCGTCGAATGGCGCTAGCTGCGCAGCATTTGTGCACCGCCGCCGTCAGTGTCAGCCAGTTTGCCGTGGCATACGGAGCTCCATTGCTACCCTGGCCAGCAAGATCTCCGGATCTGTCCCCCATTGAGCATGTTTGGGACTGGATGAAGCGTCGTCTCACGCGGTCTGCACGTCCAGCACGAACGCTGGTCCAACTGAGGCGCCAGGTGGAAATGGCATGGCAAGCCGTTCCACAGGACTACATCCAGCATCTCTACGATCGTCTCCATGGGAGAATAGCAGCCTGCATTGCTGCGAAAGGTGGATATACACTGTACTAGTGCCGACATTGTGCATGCTCTGTTGCCTTTGTCTATGTGCCTGTGGTTCTGTCAGTGTGATCATGTGATGTATCTGACCCCAGGAATGTGTCAATAAAGTTTCCCCTTCCTGGGACAATGAATTCACGGTGTTCTTATTTCCATTTCCAGGAGTGTACTTCTAGCTGGTATTCACGGTAAATCTAACAAACTGTACTGTAGTTGAAATGAGAAAGACGAATGGTTCAGCGGGACATATTTTCGGGCGCACGCACTGTGCTCAGTGTTAGTATGTCATTTACGGACACGTACGTCCGATTCATTTGCTACAATGTTAGTTGATGTACATACATGACGCACACATTCAATTCAACTCATTCAAAAATACAGTTACTCACATATTAGACACGACAAGAACATTTATCCACAAAAATAAACAAAGCACACATTCATCAGTAAACACTTTCGGGCTAAGTTGCCGTGGTCGATCTGTAGAGCTTCTTCTCCCTGACGTTTCGTTCTCAACTACGGAGAACATCTTCCGAGGTGAGTCAACGACTGGCTGCTAGGAGCTGGGGCCGCCGCTTATATGGATATCGTTGGGGGCGCCACCGCACGTCACGTGGCGTCAATGTGCAGCTATCTCTGGCTATCGTCTGTTCTCTAGATTGCAGGCAATCGATTGTCACGTGATTGATGCAACGTCGACCGCCATATTTTATCCAATTTTAATCCTTCTTTACGATTAAAATTGTATTGATGTTTGTGGATTTCAATTGCCTCTCTATACATACGTGTATAATAGTGCGACGTCCTCGCTAGCACGCTTGTTTCACCCAATTTTATTTCGTGATCTCCATCCTTAAAAACATGTTCCGCTACTGCCGATTTGTCGATATGTCCCAAGCGACAGTTTCTTTTGTGCTCCGTCAACCGTGTATTGATGCTTCTTTTTGTAGTTCCTATGTAAACTCTGCGACAACTACACGGAATTTTATATACCCCTGGGGTGGCTAGGGGGTGACGAGCATCTTTTGTTGATCTTAGGCATTCACTAATTTTCTTAGTAGGTCTAAAAATGGTCTCTACCTGAAACTTGGCTAGTACTTTCCCAGTGCGACCCGTGATATTATGGATGTACGGAAGAAATACTTTTCCAGCTGATGGTTGTTGCTGTCTCCTATTTTTAGGCATATTTCTATTTGGGGAAGTGCTCGGTTAATCTCGTTTTTCGTATACCCATTTTTCGCAAAGGCCATTCGTAAATGATTTAGTTCTTCTTGTAAGTAGCCTGGCTCACAAACATTATTGGCCCTATCCACTAGTGTTTTTATGAACCCCCTCTTTTGCCTAGGGTGGTGGTTTGAGTTCTTATGGAGGTAGTGAGCAGTATGTGTACCTTTCCTGTAGACCTTATGGCCTAAGGTCCCATCCGCCCGTTTGATAACTGATACATCCAAAAAGTTAAGTTGTCCATTCTTCTCCTTCTCCATAGTAAATTTAATCTTTGGGTTGATGCTACTTAAGTGTACCAGGAAATCATTCATTGAGAAATTGACGGAAATTGCTGTCGGTCCTAATGACATCCTTGTCAGTTTTGATATAGTGTCTTTGTTCACGATGTTTCCAGTTGATGAAGCTCTCTCCCATACAGCCGATATGTTCCCTACTGATATAGTAGCCTTGTTCCAACACTGTCCATCCTCGACCTATTTTCAGTACAATGGTGAATTTTATGAACAGATCGATGGGGTAGCCATGGGAAGCCCCCTAAGTCCAGCAATTGCGAATTTATTCTTGGAATATTTTGAACATCAAGCACTGCAGTCGGCCAAAAAAAGCCCCTCGAAGTGGTATCGGTATGTGGATGATACCATTGTAATATGGAATCATGAGGAAGAAGACTTGAATGATTTCCTGGTACACTTAAATAGCATCAACCCAAAGATTAAATTTACTATGGAGAAGGAGAAGAATGGACAACTTAACTTCTTGGATGTATCAGTTATCAAACGGGCGGATGGGACCTTAGGCCATAAGGTCTACAGGAAAGGTACACATACTGATCGCTACCTCCATAAGAACTCAAACCACCACCCTAGGCAAAAGAGAGGGGTTATAAAAACACTAGTGGATAGGGCCAATAATATTTGTGAACCAGGCTACTTACAAGAAGAACTAAATCATTTACGAATGGCCTTTGCGAAAAATGGTTATACGAAAAACGAGATTAACCGAGCACTTCCCCAATTAGAAATATGCCTAAAAATAGGAGACAGCAACAACCATCAGCTGGAAAAGTATTTCTTCCATACATCCATAATATCACGGGTCGCATTGGGAAAGTACTAGCCAAGTTTCAGGTAGAGACCATTTTTAGACCTACTAAGAAAATTAGTGAATACCTAAGATCAACAAAAGATGCTCGTCACCCCCTAGCCACCCCAGGGGTATATAAAATTCCGTGTAGTTGTCGCAGGGTTTACATAGGAACTACAAAAAGAAGCATCAATACACGGTTGACGGAGCACAAAAGAAACTGTCGCTTGGGACATGTCGACAAATCGGCAGTAGCGGAACATGTTTTTAAGGATGGAGATCACGAAATAAAATTGGGTGAAACAAGCGTGCTAGCGAGGACGTCGCACTATTATACACGTATGTATAGAGAGGCAATTGAAATCCACAAACATCAATACAATTTTAATCGTAAAGAAGAAGGATTAAAATTGGATAAAATATGGCGGTCGACGTTGCATCAATCACGTGACAATCGATTGCCTGCAATCTAGAGAACAGACGATAGCCAGAGATAGCTGCACATTGACGCCACGTGACGTGCGGTGGCGCCCCCAACGATATCCATATAAGCGGCGGCCCCAGCTCCTAGCAGCCAGTCGTTGACTCACCTCGGAAGATGTTCTCCGTAGTTGAGAACGAAACGTCAGGGAGAAGAAGTTCTACAGATCGACCACGGCAACTTAGCCCGGAAGTGTTTACTGATGAAGACGCCGGCCGTGAAAGCCTACAAGGAATGAAAGCACACAATCACAAGAATACATATTCAAACTAACCTAAATTTGTTCAAAGTATGCTTGCTTATCTAGTACGAATCTTATTTGCAATTTTCACTGCGTGATTCTGTATTCCCGTTCCTGCCGCCTGTCTTTTCGACCAGGGGATAGGTGGCGCGGCAGAATGTATCGTGAGCTCGGACTTTAGTAATGTACTCGTACCCTATGATCATACCGGGTCTTTCGGTAAATACCTCGGCAAATTGTTGAAGTAGCTGTGTCAGTTCACTTTGTTGCTGGTCATTCAGATATGTGGATTCGATTACCTTTTTGACAATATTTTGCTTAATGTTCCGTGACTCCTGCACCCAGGCATCTTCCGTATCATTTTTACTCTCTACTGTGAGGTTATTCACCTGCATTAGTGTGGGACTGCCAGGGAGCACTACGCTAATGTGCCGACAACAGTTCGTGCACGCTTCAGGCGTCCTGATTAACACCGATTCGAAGTGATTGTAATGGTATTTTAAGGTGCAGGTGGCCAGTGCCAGGTCAATTTTCTCTAACAATAACACAGAGTAAGCACACCACTTGCAGTTGCAACACACCACACGACATTTCGAGTTTTGTATCCATTCCACAGGTCAGACTTTTATTTAACGTAACCTTGAAGTATTTTGTTTCATATTTTTTTGAAAGAACGTTACAGCATGTGAATGCGACGACAAACATTTCCGTTTTAAAATTGCATTTTACGCGGTATTGACATTTATCCTTTTTTATTTCGCTCAAATTATGGTAGCAAACTCGCTGGCCAGGGGTGCAACGAAAATGAAAAGGGCTATTTCCTTTTAACATGTATCTCTGACATTTTGTGAAAATATGGTTTCAATTTACATGATTTAATATTTTCGTTTAGTCAACGTCTTATTCAATGATCTGACCGTATTCCCAATATTATTTTGACTGAAAGCCTTTTTCTAAAGTGAAGTACCTACGTACTTGAAATATGTTTTATTTTTTCCTCTCCTTTCTTTAATTTTATCTTTCATCCTTTTTCTTGCAAAGCAACACTGTTCTTTCTTTGAATAACATGATTTTAACCATTCCTTTGAGTACCAGTTATGATATATTCTCTAGAGCAAAAAGTTACCGAATAAATAGGTCAGAATTTTTTCTTTTAAAGCTATATGGCAGATGTGGTTAATTGTAACTTAAAATTCAGTATATGCGCTGAAATAGAGATTCAGTGTAGAATAATCCTATCTAGGCCTTGCTGACATAACAGTTGACTTACGCCATCACTACCTGATCTCTAGCTATTAAGTACTTTTAAAACGAATCACCGCTGCCTGTGACGTTGCCTTCTACCTACGTACTCTGTCCAGTGTTACAACAAAGGTGAACACTCGATTCAGCTTATTGATACGTTAGTAATAACAATGTACGCAGTTGCTTTTAATCGCTGCTTAGAAGCACACAAAATAGATATAAATTCGAAAAAGTAAAATAAAATCATCTTGTGATTTTGCATTTCTTCTTGTTATGTTCGTGCTTGCTGCGAAATTAGGACGAGGGAATTTCGCCATATGCAAGACTCCTTTTTTCTGTTTTGTTTCACCCAGACATGTTTCAGCAATTTTTGTGCTGCATTCAGTTGGTTATTTTTATTTTCTAACTGTAAAATTGTTGTTACATATTAACATTTAGCGAAACTTTTGGTACCTAATATTTACAATTGTGAATGAATAATAGCAATAAAATATTATACTCCATTTAATCATAGTTCGCAGCTGTGATACGTATTAACGACCTTATGCACTGCGTGTTGTTTACAACATTTTGTCAGAGTCCTATTTATAGGTCAATTGGCAAAAGAGTCTATGCATGCAATAGTGTACGTACCTTACATGATGGTATTGCACATTTATTTTGGTAGCTATTCTACTACACAATCTACAACTTGTCATCTGCAAACAGCAAAACGTAATTTTTTATTTTTATGTTGATTATCTATTTACAAACGTAAATCAGTATGTACCACGTCTTTTGTTTGTAACTTACGGTTTAGATATTGTGGTGCTTTCTCATATTTTGTTGGCTAAGTGAATAGGCTGATTTCGTGACCTATGGTCGCTTGACACTGCACTTCCTCCGTTTTCTCAAAAATATAGGCAGACTTTTCGACGCCATTATGTGTTGTTATGGCTGTGTAGTATTCATTTGTTTCGTGGCGTGTTTGGCTTGGTGAGACGCTCGAGTATGAAGGAAGATTTTTCTTTCCATGAGTAGTTTTGGTGTGGGTGTTATTTGTATAGTTCTATTTTGGCTAAGAGGGTTTTGTTGCAGAGTGATGTGTATTTATGAGGTACTTTCTTTCCTCTGGCTTTTCTCGGGCTATTGACTTTTTGGATGTGATAGTTTTCTTCTGTAATTAATTTTTGGTGTAAGCTGCTACTAGTTTTAAAGATGTGTAGGTAAGTTTCAATGTTTGTTGGGTGGTGATAGTGTGCTATCAGGAGGTCTGCAAATGTTGAGTGTGAACTATTGCTTTTCAATGCTCTGAGGTGTTCTGTATACCTGGTGCTGAAATTCCTGCATGTTTGGCCCACATATACAGACTGACAGCAGTTGCAAGTAAGTTGTTATAAACTGGACTGGCTGTATTTGTCAATGTTGGTGATATTTCTTCCAAGTCTGCTTAGTACAGTGTTGTTGGTTCTGTATGTTATATTGAGTTCTTGTTTCTTTAGTATGTTACCCACCCTGCGTTTGACTTTGTTGTTGTAAGTCATTACGTGCCATTTGTTCCTTACTGTCTGCTGATTTGTTGTGTGCTGTGTTGTGTTCGTTTGTGTGTGTTTTTCATGGTTATGGGTTGTTTCTTTTCATATTTGTGGTTTATTTCGTCTGTTCTCTTTGCATCACATCCGTTCTCCTGTGCAATTTGTTTTATTGTGTTCGGTTTTTGTGTGTAATCATGTTTGTTCATGGGTATTTAGTTCAGTGTGTGTAGTAAATATCTGAAGCTGGGCTCTTTGTGAGTTGTGGTGTGGTTGGATTTTTTGTGAATAATGATGCTGGTTATTGTGGGTTTTCAGTAGATTGTGAATTCATGTTTGTTGTTTCTCTTGTGTATGGTGACATCTAAGAAATTTAGTTTTCCATCTGTTTGTGTTTTAATTGTTAACTAATTTTGTGTGTGGATGGAGTTTTTGCTGTCATGAAGTTCTATTACGCAAGGCTGTGGCTCATCTATTAAGCGAATTCACTTCGCCAAAAAAATATGAGAAAGCACCAAAATATCTAAAGCGTAAGTTACACACAAAACAAGTGATATGTGCTCATTTCCGTTTTTAAATGGATAGTAAATATAAAAATAAAAAATTACGTTTTGCTGTTTGCAGACGAGAAGATGTAGATTGTATAGCAGAATAGCTACCAAAATAAAGGTGCAATAGCATCATGTAAGATATGTAAACTAATGCATACATCTAGTCTTTTGGCAAATGAGCTATAAATAGAACTCTGACATAATGTTAAAAGCAACACACAGTGCATAAGTTCGTTAATACATATCTGAACTGTGAACTATGAACAAATGATGTATAATATTTCCCCTTCAATTATTCAAAGCACTAACATGTGTTCACACTCAGCACAGTATTACAGTATTTATGTTTGCACTTTTGTTTTTCGTCTAATTTGTGAGCGTTGCCAACCTTTGTTTTTTTTATGTTGAGTGTGTGTGTGTGTGTGTGTGTGTGTGTGTGTGTGTGTGTGTGTGTGTGTGTGTGTATGTCCGAGTGTGAGTGTAAGTTAGGGGGGGGGGGAGGGGAGGAGAAGCGATGATGAGGGTGTGGCACAAGGTACAGGGTGTGTAGTGTGTGTGTGTGTGTGTGTGTTAGTGTGTGTGTGTGTGTGTTAGTGTGTGTGTGTGTGTGTTAGTGTGTGTGTGTGTGTGTTAGTAAGTGTGTGTGTGTGTTAGTAAGTGTGTGTGTGTGTTAGTAAGTGTGTGTGTGTGTTAGTAAGTGTGGGTGTGTGTTAGTAAGTGTGGGTGTGTGTTAGTAAGTGTGGGTGTGTGTTAGTAAGTGTGGGTGTGTGTTAGTAAGTGTGGGTGTTAGGGGAGGGTGGGTCAGTTAGTGTAGATGCCTTATGTGTTCAGCATATGTGTGGCTGAGAGGTGTTTGAAGCGAGGTATAGTGATACCACGAAAGAACTTTGAGAAGATGGTAGTGATTAACCCCTAGTGAGTAGGTGGTATACACGGGGCTGTGATCATATGTACACATTTAATGTTGTATTAAGTATTCCTATAGTTTAAAGAGTGTGTGGGTTGCCAGGTTGGTCTGATAATATATGAGTTTTTTTTTAATATGATTTTCTGCCAGTTACTAAGTTTTGACCGCATGATTTCTTTGTTTTACGACCTTAGTTCAATTACACTGGCCACGAAAGATGCAAAACAGTTTTTAATTGTCATATATGGATGTTGTCATTTTAAGAAGGATTTAACGATGTGTGAAACCGTAATGGCACCAATGCTAATCGCGAATGTCTTATAATCTGAAGATGGCTAGACTGTCAGCGTAAACTTGTAATTCATAAAAAATTGTTGTATGATCATTTCATGGGTTTCCGATCGTTACCACAGCTAAAAAATGTACAGCAGATCGCGTACCTCCTGGTTGTGAATGTCAACAAACTCGATAAAACCTGTGTTTCTTTTCGTACTATACTTTTGTCATCGGGCCAAATGGACCCGAAAAACTACAGAAATTCTTAGAACGCCCGAACTACATCAATGAACACATCCAGTTTACCACAGGAACAGAAAAAGATGGCAAATTTCCTTTTATCGGCGTCCTAGTTCGACGTAGGCACGTCTTACTTGCGCACATTGTATACCGTAAGCCAACTCATAGGGATTTATGTGTCCATATCTCCACCTGCCACGTTTGAAATCCATGTGACTGATGATTTAATGAACAGGGACACCGGCTTCCAATGGAGCAAGGCAAGGTAGCCGGTACTGAGTTCCATCAAAGCAGAACACAACATGCCTATGCGGAAAACGACAGTGACTGCGGTAGTGGTAGGAGCAACTGAATGAAACCAATCGATTCATTCCGTTGTTGGAAGATATTCGACTCATTCAGTTGTACACACATGTATCGGTTGAATTATTCATTCATTCTTTTGAGTGAAACCAGTCTGTGGGAGCAACCAAATCAAAACAGTCGTTCAGCAGGTCGGACTACACATTCTTTGTTTTGAATGGAACCAGTACATTGGAGCAACCAGTTTTTTGTAGTTTCACCAGTCGGTTGAATTACTATTCATTTACTTGTTTCGAGTGAAAGCAGTCAGTGGTAGCAATCGAATGAAAAGATTCGACACCGTTGCAGCTTTGGATATTGGCTGAATTATTCATTCTTTCTTTTTAAGAGAAAACAATCAGTTTTTCTGTCGGTTGAACCATGTGTTCATTCTTTTAACTGAAACAATTCTTCAGTGTTTTAGGTGACCGAGCTATACTTTCACTGTTCTGAGTGAAACCAGCACGCAGCAATTTACTTAATTGACCTAAAGAAGAGTTACATTATACTGATAGTGGATGGTCCTAAGTGAAGACTATCTCAGAGGTACGCCTAAG
Source organism: Schistocerca serialis cubense (assembly GCF_023864345.2). Taxonomy (NCBI): domain Eukaryota; kingdom Metazoa; phylum Arthropoda; class Insecta; order Orthoptera; family Acrididae; genus Schistocerca; species Schistocerca serialis. The sequence goes on along the minus strand of NC_064641.1, from coordinate 325,944,927 downwards.
TTAAAATAAGCAGTATACTTTTTCATTTAATTATCTAATGAATGGAGTAATATTTCTTTTCATCATTTAAACCTAATTCATGTATTTTTGTGGATTAAATTGTTCCCGGTATCATTAACGTACAGCCTAACCAGTTAACTGAAGTATAGGTGGGGAAGGCTTACCATCACTTCAGTTCCCGACTCCAAACAAAAACTTCGAAAACCCCGGACATCTGTGTGAAATCGTATTATTTTCTCGGACATACTCTGTAGACGGTGTTGCCAGGGGAGCGGGAACATGAGAGGGGGAATGTTTTCTCGCTTGCGTTTCAGTGGCGACAACTCCAGCGGGCGCACGCCTCCATCCGACCACCAGACGTAAATTACACACGAGAAGGACAAGGATTTATGGAAGTGCATTGTAGAGACGTTCATGTTCAGACGTAGTATTAATTTGGAATATCAATGTAAATGAAATCAGTTTTGTACAGCTCAGTAAGTAGCAGGCAAATGACATTTCAGATGTTCAGTGGTCTGGCAAGCGGGGCGGCGTCGCAGTGTATGCCATCGCCCATTGTCGGCGCCTTCTCATTGTCTCAATAAAGAAGTAAGGAAAATACAGGGCGTTCCAGAAAGTCTTTACAACTTTGATCGCATATATTTCAGAAATGGGTATAGGTAGAAAAGCGCGGTTTGCGGTATAAAGTTCATACATGCCTAAGGTTCTAGCAGCCGCTTAACAGAATTCAGTGTGTTAGGGTGACCGTATTTTCTAGATCCAAATTCGGGAAACATTAAAAAATTATGTTGCGTAAAAGTCTTAATTGAATATCATAAATGCTATCTATCACTTTAATTTGTTACAGAAAGTACATTAAGTTATCCTTTATTAGTACCTTCTAGACGGAGGAGTGCTAGCTGACATACAGTATTCACCAGTGCTGTAAATTTCCTTCAGCATGTCTGTATTGCCAGCCTTAGTGGCCAAGCGGTTCTAGGCGCTACAGTCTGGAACCGCGCGATCGCTACTATCGCAGGTTCGAATCCTGCCTCGGGCATGGATGTGTGTGATGTCCTTAGGTTAGTTAGGTTTCAGTAGTTCTAAGTTCTAGGGGACTGATGACCTCAGAAGTTAAGTCCCATAGTGCTCAGAGCCATTTGAACCATGTCTGTATTCTTCAACAGTATTATGAAAACATTCAGTTCTAGTTTCATCATAATTCACTCTAGTCACCAACACTGCTTTCGTAGTTTCTACAACGTCACTACTCTACACATTATTCCTTCGGGAAAATACCCTTTCAGCAACAGCATACCGATACAGGTGACAGGAACATACAATTCTTGATAAATCTTTCATTATTATTAAATCCAGGACAAACAGTTGTCCCGAATTACTTTCGAAAAAAATTCGGGACAGAGCTAGGAAGAAAGGGGGACGGATGCGTGCACCGTCTATAGCACACAGGTTATCAAAGCGATATTCCAGTTCCGACCTAGGATGTCCTGATGAAAGTGTGCTATTGCTGCTCCGATGCGGGCTCACAGTTCGTGAAAATTCCGCCCGAAGAAATAATTCAATGGAGGTCCGCAGGACCTAGGTGTCAGATCTGGTCTGTACCAACCATATCACACGCTGAGCCAACTGCTGGAGGGTGGGCAGTAAATAACTAACATGAAAAGAAAATCAGCTTTAGTTTTGTATGAACACTACGCCGTAAACCGCACATCTACATCTACATGGATACTCTGCAAGTCACATTTAACTGCCTGGTAGAGGGTTCATCGAATCCTATCTATTGCCGTTTCAAAAATATACGTGATCAAAGTTTTAAAGATCGTTTTGGAACATACTGTATGCGTGTTGGAGAACGTCTAAGAGTGTTGACCTGAAACGAAGAAACTATATATGGTTCGGTCCTCCTTTAATGAATTTTAACTAAGGTTTATTACAATCTATTTCCAATAAATCGAATTTCTACAAACACGAAAAGAGGTCCAGGTTTACCACGGAGAGTTTTACAAAAATCAGTCCAGCACGCCTCTGGACGCCCTCAAAATTAGGACCAATCCTTAGAAATCCGGACTCATTGCAGCCCTAATTGGTGATGTAAGGATGAGGGCAATGGTTCCCTTAATGATATATGAAGAAGAATGGTATCTTGCCTCTTTTAGCGAAAATTCACGTTCTGTTGTATAGGCAATGTGTGATGTACACAAATGCAAAAATCATTTGACTATTCAGCTATTTATGGAATGTAAATATCTTATACCGAAAATTCAATCATCAGCTTCATACGTGCCCCCGTTGGTTTCAGGTTTACTTGTAGTGGCATAGCTATTAAAAATTCACAAGCACAAATTTTCAGGACTCTCTGTATGACATTAGAAGTCTGTATGGGGCTAGGAGAGATTATTTAATGTTTATTAGTCCGTTTTAAAACCGTTTTATATTAAAAAGTATCTATTTAAACAGTTATTTTCTGCTTTTTAGTCTTGTATGTGTTACATTTTTCAACTAATTTCACACATTTGGATAAGATTACAACAGAGACATGTGGTAAACTTCAGGTTTATTTCAGTTTCTCTTTAACTAATTCAACCAGTATACTGCTTCCTCGTAGGCTATCTCGCGAAAATACAGCGAATGTAAAAATGAGAGAATCGAGCTCACAGGGAGCTAAGCAGCAATCGTTCTTAACTGCGAAACATTTGTGACTGGTACAAGAAAACAGGGAAATAGCAGTGGTACACCATGAACCTGCTCTCCGCCACACATCACGACAGAAGGAGAGTTAATATTACATTGTCATCTAGCTCTGTTCTAAGATGAAAGTTTCAGTCTATAGCTTATCGGGAAGATACTTTAAAAACAATTGCAAATTTGTACCTAACAGACAGACAGACCGAAAAACAAAGTACCCTCCGCCACGTTCCAGACTTGAAAACAAGTTAATATTACAGTGTCTTCCAGTTCTGATCTATGTTGAAAGTTTCAAATCTCTTGCTTATCGGGAAGCTAGTCTAAAATCAACTGCAAAATTCGTATCCAAAAAATAGACAAGAAACCGACCTAATAACAACATGTTAAAAGGTGATTGTTAATTTACATATACACAAATCTACAGTGAAGCACCAGATATTAAACTTTTAAAACCAACAAAAAAACTGATATTTAATGCCACAAGTACGGAAATTCGCATTTTAGTAAGTAAATACATAAATTTTAAATATACTTTATTTTCAGAAATGTACTTTCCATTCACGTCACCTTAATATAAAATACTGTATTTGTCTCTAAAATTGTGGTCAGACCTAGTCACGGTTGATGTATAACGTAAAATCACTGAAACACGGCGAGCGAGTCAAAACGTTCATACAGCTGATACGCCCGCAGAGACTAGTTTAATTCGATTGTTTCATTCTACTGAGAAATCCAACTGAACGGAAAAACAGTCGGCTGACCAATCGACTGTTAAAGCAGCCCATCACTAGAACGCGAGCGGTAGGCAACTGAGGTGAGACTCTTCCCCGGTATCGCAGCAGCACACTCCAGTTCCACCAACAAGTTTATTAATATAACTACCAGTGAATACCTCGTAATAACCACAGAGTTAACCGAAGCCTGAAATACACAGTATGAGAACCCCACTGCACAGCAGACAACTTCAAATAGCTCCACGCAAAGTCTATATATTAAGCCCATATGGCTCGTCTAGGCCACCCAGGCCGTAATTTCTGTAGATAAGATACAATAGACATCATAAGAAGACCTCTTCGACCAGACTCGAGCGTAGTTTTTCTGAGGCATGTAACTGACTTACCGGCCATGTAGTCTTTCATTAAAAGTGCTATTCCATTCCGGCAGTCACTCGCAGCGTCCATGTCCCACGTAACCGGCAACAGCTGCTGTTGGATGGACATCCTCCAGTTACCGGTGAGCGACGACTGAGTCCGAGCTGACCCGGGGCGCCGTTAAGCAGACGCAGCAGACCGCGCCTGCCCCCTTGCGTGACGCTAAGCAGGCCGTTGCTTAGCTACAGCCAAAGAGGTTAAATCGTGCTCTCCATTACACATCGAAACTGAGCACGTCTCAGTCCTGCCCCCCCCCCTCCCCCGCACTCCTCCCTAAAAAATCGAAACGTTCGGCCTGAGTGCAATACCTTGCTCTTTTTTTCATTTTATAGAGCCACGTTGGTCTCACAATCATCAGAAGACGCCCAAATCTTTACTTGACTAATATGAAACCTATGGAGCTTTGTTGTTGTTGTTGTTGTTGTTGTTGTGGTCTTCAATCCGAACACTAATCTGCTGCAGCTCTTCAGGTTGTTCCATCCTGTGCAAGCCTCTTCATTTCCAAATACCCACTGCAACTTACATCCATCTGAATCTGCAATGTATTCATCTCTTGGTCTTCCTCTAAGGTTTTTACTCCATCACTTCCCTACAGTGCCGGCCGGAGTGGCCGAGCGGTTCTAGGCGCTACAGTCTGGAACCGCGTGACGGCTACGGTCGCAGGTTCGAATCCTGCCTCGGGCATGGATGTGTCTGATGTCCTTAGGTTAGTTAGGTTTAAGTAGTTCTAAGTTCTAGGGGACTTATGGCCTCAGAAGTTAAGTCCCATAGTGCTCATAGCCATTTGAACCATTTTTTTTTCCCTACAGTGCTAAACTGGTGATCCCTTCGTCTAGTCAGCTTGTGCCACAAATTTCTTTTCTCCCCAGTTCCATTCAGTACCTCCTCATAAGTTATGTGGTCTACCCATTCAGTCTTCAGTATACATTCTTCTGTAGCACCGTATTAAAAAACTTTTATGCTCCTCTTTCCTAAATCGCTTATCGTCTATGTTTCACGTCCATACATGGCTACACTCCACACTAATACTTTCAGACAAGGTTTCCAAACAATTAAATCTATATTCGATATTAACAAATTTCACCTCTTCAGAAACGCTTTCCTTACCACTGCCAGTCTACATTTTATATCCTCTCTACCTAGGCCAACATCAGTCATTTTGCTTCTCAGATAGCAAAACTCGTCTACTAGTCGTTTCCTAATCTAATTCCCTCAGTATCACCTGATCCATTATCCTTGTTTTGCTGTTGCTTGGCCGCGAGGGATTAGCCGAGAGGTTTGGGGCGCTGCAGTCATGGACTGCGGCTGGTCCCGGTGGAGGTTCGAGTCCTTTCCGTACAACTACTCTTCCAAGTCCTTTGCTGTCTCTGACAGAATTACAATATCATCGGCAAACCTCAAAATTTGTATCTCTTCTCCCTGAACCTTAATTCATGCTCCAAAATTATCTTTTGTTTCTTTTACTGCTTGGTCAGTATACAGATTGAACAACATTGGCGATAGGCTAGCACCCTATCTCATTCGCTTTTCTACCACTGCTTCCCTTTCATGTCCCTCGACTCTTATAACTGCCGTATGGTTACTGCACAAGTCGTAAAGAGCCGTTTGCTCACTGTATTTTACCCCTGCTACCTTCAGAATTTCAAAGGGAGTATTCCAATCAGTATTAACAAAATCTTTCTCTAACTCTACAAATGCTATAAACGTAGGTTCGCCTTTCCTTAACCTGTCTTCTAAGATAAGTTGTAGGGTCAGTATCGCATCGCGTGTTCCTGTATCTTCCCCAGGGTCGGCTTGTACCAGTTTTTCCATTGTTCTATAAGAAATTCGTGTTAGTATTTCCCAACCATGACTTATCGAACTGAAAGTTCGGAGGTTACCGGTAGCTACATTTTTAATTTGGAGATTAACCGTTGTGAGCATCTATGGAATCTGACACTGTCCAACAAATTGCAGCAAGAGTTTGGCAGAAATTTCTACATCTACATACATATTCCGAAATCCACAATAAGGTGCGTGGCGGAGGGTACCTCGTACCACAACTAGAATCTTCTCTCCATGTTCCACTCCCAAACAGAACGAGGAAAAATGACTGCCTATATACCTATGTACGAGCCCTAATCTCTCTTATCTTATCTTAGGGTCTTTCCGCGAAATATAAGTTGGTGGCAGTAAAATTGTACTGCAGTCAGCCTCAAGTGCTGGTTCTCTAAATTTTCTCAGTAGCGATTCACGAAAAGAACGCCTCCTTTCCTCCAGAGACTCCCACCCGAGTTCCTGAAGCATTTCCGTAACACTCGCGTTATGATCAAACCTACCAGTAACAAATCTAGCAGCCCGCCTCTGAATTGCTTCTATGTCCTCACTCAATCCGACCTGATAGAGATCCCAGACGCTCGAGCAGTACTCAAGAATAGGTCGTATTTTGTATGCTTCCTTGCTGTGAGCCCCAAAATTCAAATTTTTACACTTGCAGGCCTCCCACCTCAAAAGTGGAGTTATTAATCGTCTTACTCCGATTTCTCTTAACGTTTCGTGTGTAAGAAGTCATCAGTAGATCAAGGATGGAAACTGGCCAGTTAATCAGGTAAGCAAGTTTTAATTTTGAAGGGATGGCCTCAAGCGACCCATGCACAGCGAACTGTAAAGCCAAAATTCAGTGAACTAAAAGATTTGTCCCAGATACTCTTAGATTGACTATGATCGATATTCAATGCTGACTTGAGGTCCTGATTAACACATTCTGTGAACGAGGGTTAAGAATGGTATGGGTGGAACCATTCACCACAAGCAGAATATACTTATTGCCACTCCTAGTGTGTGGAAGAGTCCACCAACAACATCCATCGACCTCTCTTCCAGACTAGAATGCAACATGCCATGGTCAGAATTGAGATTTGTCTTGGCAGCTTGACATTTCTGACATCACTAACCAACTTCCTAACATACAAAATAAGAGACGGTCGCATAACATGTTCTTAAATCTTCATGAAGGTCCTCAGGTCCCCTAAATGAGACCCAGGCAAGGAATGGTGAGTGAATTTAAATAAATCCAGGGTTAACTTCTCAGGGAGACCAATATTAACGTCCCGTCAATAGTAGATACACCGAGAGGGGTGGTGCAGTGGTTAGCACACTGAACCTCTTCGGGAGGACGACGGTTAAAACCCATTTCCGACCATCTGGGTTTAGGTTTTGCGTGATTTCCCTAAATCGCTTAAGGCAAATGCCAGGATGGTTCCTTTGAAAAGGCACGGCTGCTTTCCTTCTCCATTCTTCCATAATTCGAGTTTGTGATCCGTCTCTTATTATCTCGTTGTCGCTAGGACGTGAAACACTAATTCCTCCATCAGTAATAGGTACAATAACATAGGAGACCATTGTTAAGATGGTACTCAGTTACTTTTTCCCACTGAGAATTTGATTCCTCGTATTTTTCAGCACTGATGCTTCTATAAATTCCTGAAAAGTGATGGAATCTCCGTTAGACAGTTACACTACACTGGTGATGATCATCAGATTATACGATCGCAAGGGGCTTCTGATACCCACTGAACATGTAACACAGTGCATCAGCCAGCACTGCGACAAATGTTTATTAGAATCCTTTATGTGCTTTAATACAAACTTGAAAGGTGAAATTCGGACTGCCCCCTGTGCTATACTGCCAGTTTCATGGGGCCTAGCCAGTACCCAATTTAATAGCTGACAGTTTCTAAGAGGAATGACTATGCTCCGAATAAAATTCAAATTTCTCCAACCCAAACAAAAGTCTCAATTCCTCCAACTCGTATGTGGGGTATTTAACCCCTGCTGCGATAATGCACTCGATGCATATGTGACTGGCCAACTATCTCAGCCAAACTCTTGTAACGGCATGACAGCAACCCCCAAATCTATCAGTCTGGAGAATAAAGGGACGCTGAAAATCTAATATAGCTAGCGTGGGGTGTCACTGAGAGCCTACTTCAAAGCATCAAAAGCTGACTGCTGGTTGTCTGACCACTTAAAGGGCCCTCCCTTACAACGAAACTGGTTGAAGAGGTTCTGGGTGGCTAGTTGAGCGAAGTTCGAAATCAGCTTCCTGCAAAATTCACCATTCCGATGAAACGTGCGACTCCCTTCTGATGGGTTGGAAAATTACAAGTGGTCTTGGTGCACTCAGTATCAGTTTTAACGCTATTGACAGAAACAGATAACCCAAGAAAAAAGTCTTAGCACACTCTGGCAGGTTACAAGCAGCCTGATTTGCCTCCTTCCATTTATACTAAATTTATCTGCCCTTTGTCATGACAGACAACAGACAGGACACTTGGTGGCACCTACTTAAAGTCTCATTAAGTGAATTTATTACAGGGAATGTATTTTACAAATATTACAGTGGTCGTCGGAAAGGGGTTAACAGTTCCAGTTTGTGAATAGATGACAAATGCACAGCTTGCACACTGCTCTGAATGCGGCAGATGTGCCATGGGCACTCAGAGCTTTGTGCTGGCCTGCACGTTTCAAGTTGCCACGACTGAAGCTTACGGAACCTACCAATCCTTTTCCCTAAGCCGGGGGTAGAGGTTTGTGTGGAAACTCGCTTCTTGAGATGACGGAGGGCAACACTTTCAGGTGCTTGCTTTTACACCACAAGTTATGGCGTAAATGTACAGTTCTTGGAATGTTGGGAAAACCACGGTGAGGGAACAGGGACCTCGGGAAATTCAGATGTGTTAAACAACGCTCGGATTCACCCGTCGCCGGCTGACGTCAGATAGGAACTTCTGGGGCAAACTAGCGAGGAAGATCTGCTCTGATTGGCCCGTGACTGACGACATTCTGGGATGGTAATTTGTGAATAGCCTCATTGACACACTATTGGCAGAAAATAATAACGTTTTTCCTGATTGAGGTTTGCGGCTAGACGTGCAAATTGCTGGGTCGGGAGATGGTAGAAGAAAAGGGGCACTCTTGGTTTGATTTAGGATGGAGACAGGTCGCTGGTCCGAGACGTTGTGGCTCTTGGAGGTGTCCGAGTCCTGACGAGCGAGATTCTGGTTCTCCACTACGACCACTGTCCTTCGACTCGCCGCCACAGCAGAGTAGTGAGAGTACGCCACAGCACCACTCAGTCGATGAGGGTTAATGTTTATACAGGAAGCGTACCACTGCACACAGCTCTGCTAAACCCAATCCAGCCTTAGTATCGTTTGGCGTGGTATTCAATCGACCACTGCAGTTTCTAAATTAATCGTTGGGTTATAACGGATTAATGATTTAATGGGCAGGTACGATACGATAGCCATCCCTCCGCTTGCATATCTTCTTTCTCGTAGTCAACCACTAACTTCGTATTTTCGTAGAATGTTGAGACAAATACTTTGTAATTGACTCACATAATAAATAATCGGTTTATGTTTCGTTCGTATTTTTCATTTGAAGGTGCATGTAGTTCTATTCAAGTAAACGACTTATTCTGTTGATTGAATGGATATGTATGGTAGGGTTATTGCAATTTCTCGTCTTATGATTCTGTGTTGGGGCATTTCAAGATAGCAGCTTCGTTGCTTTATTAACACTTAGCACGGAGACGTAAGGGAAGCGTGACGGAGTCCGGCTAGGTTTCACTTTGGTAGGTTTCACAACCTCATACTCTGCAGGGTATTGCAAGACCAAACTAACATTTGTGGATGAGACTCCAAAAACTAAAACGGGTAACACCTACCTAAGATACTAAAGCTGCTCACCAAAGATCTTGCTATAAACAACTACATCATCAATTAAATTATTCACACAAGGGAACTTAAGTTTGATCAATAATTAATCTAGCAAATGTGATAAGACTGCTGCACGGGTTGACTACCTGAACAGAACTCAAACAAGTTGCATCCCGTTCAGAGAGTGGCCAGATGCCTTTGCTCTCGGGGTATCTGGTGGTAATCGAGATTCAGATCGAGAACTTGAGAGAGGACAAGCTACTCTCTCCTATTTTTCGCATACGGAAAATTATTAAAGATTTCATTACAACCTGACACACCTTGAGCGAAACTCTAGAAAGTTAATGGCCTGAGCAGACGTTGATGGAGCCTGGTAGGGTGCTAAAACCAAGATGTATTTTTATGATTCTTAGCTTGTAGGATTGCCATATTGAGAGTTGAAAGCAATTGGCGGCGAGGCCATTCCTTAGTAACTCTTGCTGGACAGGTCCACAGCCATACAGGGCAGACAGGGCAACCCCTCGTCATGACATGTCTCCTGCAGAACAATACCGCACTACCTGCCGTGGCGCCAGCAGCAGCCTGGGCTGGGTTGACGGTCTGAAGGAACACATCTACACAGTGGAACTGTAAACCGGTAAATGTGTGCAGAGCAATGTATATTAAAATTCACCTGTTTTCGTGTTCGCCGATAGTGCAAAGAGGCCAGTGGACCACCTCCCCCCGCCCCCTCGGTTGTATAATAAAAATCCGGCGTCTGAGAAACGAGGGAAAACGGATTTTTTTTCTGGAGGGGTGCGAAGCACCCAGGTCCAGGACTTTGGTCTGGTAATCGACTTATGGTCGATGCTCTGGCATGTGTGGTTGGTACTTGGGACCAGTCTTGAGACTGACTTCACTTGCGAGTCGTTTAGACTGGGGAGCCTGTGGTGAAGTTCTTACTGTATCGACAATGTGACTTCAAAAGTCTCGGACTACTCCTTTGTCGACGGCACACTTATTTGTTTTTGTGTTTACCACTCTTGATGTTTGGTATCCTCGTGCGCTCTGTTGTATAAGTGAGCCAAATTGGTTCTTGGTACGACTAGCGAACGGATGTGTTACACACTGAAATCTATCGTGATTTCAGGGCTCTGGTAGAGAGTAAATTGCGATCTGTCTGTCTGATAGCTAGACTGTGAGATTTTTGCATTTCTTTTGTGGCCGCGATCGATTCACAGGTGCTGCCTCCACGTCTCACCTCTGCCACACACATCTCGTCAACTGCAAGTTACATCGCCGCTAGAAGTAAACAGGGTAACATATTGGCGCTAGGGCATTGTCAGGGCGTTCAGATCTCGATCGCCACTTGCTCTCAGCTGCCCCTGTGTAGAGAAACTTCAGTAGATTTTATCAATGAAATTCTGCTCAGCGTCAGATCAATTCAGATTGCATTATCTACATTTTTAGGGCCAGAGTACTTGACTTACTCCACTAGTTAAACTGTCTCTGCCACCCACGATCCTTGTCCAGTGTAGTCTTAAATCACCTGTTGGTTGGTTCAAATGGTTCAAATGGCTCTGAGCACTGTGGGACTTAACATCGGTGGTCATCAGTCCCCTAGAACTTAGAACTACTTAAACCTAACTAACCTAAGGACATCACACACATCCATGCCCGAGGCAGGATTCGAACCTGCGACCGTAGCGGTCACGCGGTTCCAAACTGAAGCGCTTAGAACCGCACGGCCACACCGGCCGGCCCTGTTGGTTGTTTATGGTATTCAATCAGTAACTCGGTTAGCATAATTTAAGTCTGCTTTGGGAAAATAATTGTTGTTAGTACACTAGATGTTGCCTACATTCAATTAAACCGTCCTACCTGGGTTACCATACATTGTGGCTACCTGCCAGGGTCTCTGATTGATTGCACCTTCTGTGACCGTCAAATTGCGTGGCCTAGCGTAGTCATTCAATTTGACGTCCCTTGCGCAGAATTTTGAATTGATGGCACCTGCTGTGACTGTCAGATCGTAGACAGTGTTGCCTAGTGAAGTTTCTGTTTCCCACTTTTAATGTGGTGCACTAGATAGAATAGGCGCCTAGACGTAGTACTAATACTTAATTATTGTATGTGTGTATTTTCATGTTGTGGTCGTGACTCCTCTGTCACTTGATTGTTTGTTTCTGACGGCTAACGGCGTTGTGCTGATTTGTCAGGCTAGATTGAGAGTTTCGTTTGTGAGCATAGACAAGCGTGCTGTTATTTTAATCCCTTGTCAGGAACTGGGAATCAGTAGCTCACGGGAGCGTTATTTAGAGTAGAATCTGTGAGGCATAGGAGTGTGTAGTGTTTAAATGCGTTTGGTTTAGAATTAGAGTGCACGCTTACAAGCAGCAAGGCATGTTTGCTACAGAGTAGTGGAAGTAATTGTGTTTTGTTTGCCATGAATCCACGCCAGATTATTAGCTTTGACAAGGCAGATATCACACGGGATTCTCAGGTAAATGCAGTTGCAGACCGGGCAGAAATGTCGAACGTAGAACCTGCAGAGTATGATGACATGTCTCAGTCAGGTGACGAAAGTGAACGGGAGACAGTGGAAGAACGAAATGTAGGCGCTACTGGTACGAGACGCACCATCAGTGAGACTGGCAGACCAGAATCAGGTACGAAACGTCACAGAGTAATGGAATCTCGTTCATCTAGTCCTGGAGGTGTTGGCGGTGGATCTCAGTTTGAGGCTCTCATGCAATTCATGCAGGAGGCAAAAAGGAAGAGACAAGAGGCAGAGTAACAGAGACGGAAGGAAGAGGAAGAAAGACACAAATTAGTCATAAGAACGTCATAGACGGCACAGATGGAGTCAAGAAAGAGATCGCAGGAATCCAAGAAGAGCTACAGAATGTCAAGAAAACGACAGCAAAAACGCGTGAGATCGCAGACCAGGCAAAGCGCGTGGCCAAATCAGCGCGATTGGTGGCGCAAATAGCATCAAAGGATACATCAGTGGCCGAAGAACAAGTTAAACTGGCAAGAACTGAGGTGGGTGAGACAAAAAAGGCACTTACAACTTTCCAAAAGCAAGGCAAAAAAAAAAAAAAAATAGTTCAAGAAACGTAGGGAAAAATGAGTGAGGCCTCGAAGCGAATCGAACAGATAGAAATCAAACTGGTCGAAATCTATGAAGTTAAAGATCAGAAGGCCAGAGTCGCAGCGCAACAAAACAAGTTAGCTAAGGACGTTCAGCAGGCAAATGCGCGGGTTACGCAATTGCAAACGCAATCTCGTCCAGTACAGCGTCATCGAGAGCATCACAGAAGTGAAGAAAATGTTTTGCGACTCTCCGAACCGCTATATGAGGACACACCCCTTGCTAATGGACGAATGCAGCAGGAATATGTTCCTGCTGCGGCGAAACGCGTAGTCGAACACGCTCCGTCGATAACCCGGAGCATGTCAGAGACCAAGCCGGAAAACAATTAATTGTACACGTCTACGGAGGTCAGAAACGTTATTACGTGAATCTGACAAGACGAGGGAATACCATAAGAGTGCACGAGGATCATTTGGGCACAATTACATGGAATCACGCGCTCCAGACGAGAGGGAAAGTTCGTACTTCGGATATGTCGAAGCTTTCGACCACAAACTTTTCTTGACTATCCAGAATTTTGAAGTCGACAAGGAGGCAAACAACGCATTACATCAATAGACCTGAATGGCACAGTACCATCACGTGCTACCAGAATCATGGCCGCTGAAGTAGAAGCTCCAGTTTATCTGTGATTTCTTAGAAGGTTCGATTGCAGAGTTGTCACTCCTACCAAGAATTTAAGGACTCATTCCTTAGCACATACTGGTCGCAAGACACACGGGAGAAGATAAAACAGGAGGTCATGTTAGGAAAGGACTTAGGAGCGTCAAGATTCCGCAGTCCTGTCAAATTCTTCGAATGCCTGGTCAAGAAGAACCGATTCTTGGATCAACTGTACAGTCCCAAGGAAATTATAGGGCACTGCTACATAACATTACCTTTACGTTAGCAGCAACTGCTCATCTGTAGAAGCAACGATTCAGTCGAAGCTTTCAAGAGTGCGCTGTGCGAACTCGATTACATGAATTAAATTCCCAACTCGTGCAAAAGAAGTAAAAATAATGACCATAACTGGCCACATTCACCAGAGAGGAATGACTATGGACGAAATGGGGGAGAACATCGATCAAATCGAAACCAAAATTCAAACTTCAATGGGTATAACCAGCCATCATGGGAAAATAGAAGAAGACGAGGAAATTATAATCACAGCAACAACAACTACCGACGAAACTGGAGAGAGCAACAGAACTCGAGTTAGGGCATACAGGATTCTAGGGACCAACAGCAATGCAATAGCAATACATACAACGGTCAAGGTCAATGGAATGACCAAGTAAGAGAATCTGTGGAATTGAGGACACCTAACTCATCGCAGGGGTCATGCAGAGAAAATTCAAACAGGAATTGATACACAGCCGCTGCGAACTCAGCTCAAAACAATGCCGTGGAAACTACTGGAACGAGCGATATTAACCTGTTAGAGTACGAAGATACAAGAGAACTGCCACTGGAAGAGAAGGGGTAGTATGTAAATGATCTCAATGGATGAAGTGCTTAACGTAATTGATATTGTGTTGCTTAGCGTAATTTTCTATTTGTTCCATTTCGGTGTTACTTTGTTTGTTTGTCATTTCCGTTAATTTTCAGCATGAGTCCTTGTTGAACGCGGTCAAATTAGTTGCGTATTTGTGACCTCTTCACGCCAACATTCACTGGGAGGTGGCACATTGAATTAAAATTCCGTTGCTAGTTATTTGTCATCAACAAATGGCACTTTTTGTGGCATGGCAAGCCAGGCGCGTTGCAACACTGTGTGCACCAAACAACTGAGTACTGCTGTTATTTCTTTGGACCTCACAATCTTTGTCCGATTTCCACTCCCAGGGGAGCAGGCAGATCTGTCGTAATTTAAGCACAATTGAGCATCGTACTTTGTCGTAGCATTCTCGTAGAAGAGCTTTCACAAGTATCACCATGGCCGATGAAATTGCTTCTGTTTATACATTCTGTGGTTTCTTGTACACTGCCCAAGGGACGGATGTACGTCACCTTATGTTTTTAGAGGTGCCAAGACAGTCAATCGTGCTTCAGAGCATGTGCGTCTCAATTTTCGGATGTGTTTTGTATGGTGTTAGCGGTCCACGCTTGGGGCGCTTGTCGACGCTAAGTCTCAGTGTGTTTATGAGCCATCGCCTGTCGCAGAGTGTAGCCTGTCTCGTGGTGGAATTTTGCCAGCGCCATGAGAGCGCTGTCAGAGCGAAATATTGTGTATGGGGAATTAGCATGGACAAGTGCAAGCCACGGTACAGTGGCAAACCCAAGACCGGGAAATAGGAAGCAGAAACGATATGATGGACCATGGATGAGACTTATAATAGAAAATATTATGTTTCTGTAGATATAATGCAGTACGCTTTAGTTTCATTTCAGCAGCAGCGATCCTGACAGAGGAGACAGGAGGCATCCTTATACTGCGTAAAATTACGTTTACACAATCATAAAATGCCACTACAAACCTTTCCGGCAAATCAACAGCACCTGCGTGAGTAGACGCACTTCCTGACCACTTCAGCGTCAGCAGGCAACACCATCCGACATAAAGAGGAGTATACAAGGAATAAAATGCATGAAATTTATCTTCAGTAGTATTAGCGAAGGCATACGGTAGTTCAGTTAGTTAGTATTTAGCATTGGGAGAAGTCTGCACATATGGTGGAGGTATAGGGAAGCGCCAGTGTAAGATTAGGGTGCATTACACTAGTAGAAGTAACCGAAAAGTAACAAGAACACGTGCACACACAAACAAAGATACCTCACACCACATAATTTACGTCCATACAACATTAACAGGGCCCTGCAGTCATTAAATTTATTTTTGGATGTTTCATCCTTAGTAACATTCGAAAAACAAATAAATAAATAAATATATTAAGTTAAAAATATTTAACTCTTAATTTTTTCTGTAAATTGGTTATATTGAGGTAATGACATTCTTGGGAGAATATGGCACTTGACCACACTTGAAGAGTGTGCAGGCTCCGGAACCAACATGGCAGACTGGGCATCACAGCCCACGTTAGCCGGCAAAAGGCGTGCGGAGTGGGCAACCGTAATGAGTCAGCTGTAGCGGCCCAGGTGTTGGGTACACCCACTGCGACAGTTGGCCGCTGCCAGCTGAAGCACCTACGTCACCGAGCCGCAGTTTAGGCAGCACGTCTCAAGCCAGCGCAGACAGCGGGACCCCACCATGCGCCAACAACAGCCCCCTAGCGGCCAACAACTCACCAGGCTGTTAATCGAGGGGCAAGTGAGTCACGTGGCATTACAGCCGACGCGTGTACTGAGCCTAACAAACTCAGTGGGGTGCCAAGAGTGACGTGTCCCATCGACAAAAGGCGAGCTAATCTGATGTCCCATGCCAGCAGACGTATGTTCTGATGCAGAGGTTAACGGGAGGAGCAGGCCTGTCCCACGGCCCACTAACGCTCAATGGATTTCTACAACATGGGGCGGGTTGCACGTCAAATGCAACGATGTTATCTCTGTCTCTGATGGCTGACTGCTGCCTGACAAGGATGACGCCAAGGTTTCAGGTGCGGTCCGGAAGCTGCCACAGATGCTGGTTGCTGCCGAGTCACCAGGTCTGTCAGAGACGAGAGGGAATGCCGCCACTTCTGCACATCATGTGCTGAGTGCGAGGCCATTCCACTCTGGCGCAAATTGCTGTTCTTCAGTCCTACCAGTCACAATTTATGTGTGTGCATAAATGCCATGTTCTCAATTTGTGTGACTTTTCAGTTGTAAAATTTGTTTCTCCAGGGACCCTTGTGGAGGGAGTGATAGGATACCTTTCTATAATATCATTATGTAATATCATTTTGTGTTTTCATTTGTAACGGTTGAACTGTCTTGATTTTGAGGGCAATGTTTGTTCTGCACATTTATTAATGCTCTCGACACTGATTATGTGCCTGTATTTGTTTTCAACTTTGAAGTGAGACACTACCCATGCAGAAATCAACAGCAGGTAGAGGCAGTGAGAGAGCAAGAGAGACGTCACTCTCTGACCTATTTTTCACATATGGAAAATTATTAAAGATTACATTACAACCTGCAGCACCTTGAGCAAGACTCTAGAAAGTTAACAGTCTGGGCAGGTGTTGAGGGAGCCAGGTGGGCACTAAAAGCATGAGGTATTTTTGTGATTCTTAGCTCACAGAAACGGCATGTTTGGAGTTGAAAGCAATTGGCGGCGAGCCCATCCCTTAGTAAATCTTGCTGGACAGGTCCTCAGCCATACAGGGCAGACAGGACAGCCTCTCATCGAGACAGGTCTCCAGCAGAACAATGCTATGCTACCTCCAGTGGCGCCAGCAGAAGCCTCGGCTGGGGCGACTGTCTGAAGGAACACGTCTACACAATGGAGTCATAAACCGGGCATTGTGTGCAGAGCCAAACATAATAAAAATTCATATGTTTTTGTGTTCCTCAATTGTGCAAATAGGTCAGTGAACCACTTCCCCCAGCCGCCTCTCTTGTATAAGAAAAATGTGGCGTCTGAGAAACGTTTGGGATTAGAATCATTATTACACCTCATAACTAGGACTAACAAGCTCCAAGTCACAAGCGACTTAGATAAAGATCTTAGAGATTGTATCTCTTCACCTTTTGCTGTGGGAAGAGACATGACTTCGGAAAAAATCATCTTGCCCCTCTGTGAAACTTAGGAAAGACAGCATTTGGCAGTTTCTTTTTTTTCCAGAGATGCAGGTTTCTTAACTTTAGCCCTGGTTCGACATGAGTTTATGCCGTCATGTGAGAGGGGAGATTTAGCGCCTCTAGAGTCCTCTGATTGGCTGAAGAAGAGGTGAGGGCAGTGTCGTTCGTGCACTTTGCGGGAAAACGGATTTTTTTTTTTCTAAAGCGTTGCGAAGCACTGTGGCGCAGGACTTCTGGTCGAAGCTCTGGCCTGTGTGGTTGGTACTTGGGATCAGTCTTGAGACTGACTTCACTTGCGTGTAGTTTAGACTGGGGAGCCTGTGGTGAATTTCTTAGGTACTGAGAGTGTGACTTCAAAAGTCAAAATTGGTCCTTGGCATGACCAGTGTACAGGTGTGTAACACACTGAAATCTACTGTGATTTCAGGGCTCTGGTAGAGAGTAAATTGCGATCTATCTGCCTGATGGCTAGGCCATGAGATTTTTACATTTATTTTGTGGCCGCGATCGAATCAAAGCTGCCGCCTTCACGTCTCACCTCCGCCGCACACATCTGGCCAGGTGCAGCTTACATCGCCGCTTGAAGTAAACAGGGTAACATATTGCCGCTCCGGCATTGTCAGGGCGTTCAGATCTCAATCGCCACTTGCTCTCAGCTGCACGTATGTAGAGGAACTTCAGTAGATTTTATCAATCAAAGTCTGCTCAGCGTCAGATCAAATCAGATTGCATTATGTACATTTTTAGGGCCACTAGTTAAACTGCCGCTGCCACCCACGATTCTTGTACAGTGTAGTCTTAAATCACCTGTTAGTTGTTTACAGTATTCAATCAATAACTTGTTTAGCATAATTTAAGTCTGTTTTGGGAAAATAAATGTTGTTAGTACACTAGTTGTTGCCTACATTCTCAATCCCACCTAGGTTACCTTTCAAACTGCGAAATAGCTTGCTCCTGGAAACCTATTAAAACATGTGTAAAGATCAGGAAAGGGCACCGACTCAAAAAGTACGTTCTCGTTAAGGGGTCAATAGTCCACAATGGACCTATAGCTTCTACCAGTGACTCTGGTGAGCAAAAACGTAAGGCTGGCCTAAGCACCAGCCCTACAAGCTACTTCTCAATAATTTTTGATTTATTCTTGCACTTTCGGTGGTGGAACCCTGGGAGCTGTACCCTTTGTCTATGAGTAGCGTCCTTGATTAGAAACCAACACGTCTTCGGTCTGGGGATCGAATCCCACCACTGCTTAGATTTTGATTAATAATCAGCTTTAGCGGCTGAAGACTTCCAGCATAAGAAGTCACCCTCATTCTGCCAATGGCCTTGTCAAGGAAGGCAGAGTGGCGGACAGAGGTGCTGGGCACTCTCTTGTCCTACAGGTGGAAACTGCCCCTAACGGTGGAAGAATCAACAATTATCAACGGCATGAGGATGCAGATGGCAATGGAAACCACTGCATTAAGGACACATAACGTGTATCCACAGGACATGCGGCCTGTAATTGGAAAACGTGTCATGATGATCTCTCAGTTGGCAAAAGATCCCCGAATAGTCCCTTATTCGAACCTCAGGAAGGGGACTTCCAATTAGGAGGTGAGTATGAGAAAAAGATTAAATAATCAATGACATTAGTCAGTAAGAACAAATACACAAAGAAGAGGGATACGGAAGTAGTAAGGAGTGACGAGATACGCTTAAAGTTCTCTAAGGCTACAGATACAGCAATAAGGAAAAGCTCAGTAGGCAGTACAGTTGAAGAGGAATGGACAGCTCTATAAAGTGCAATCACAGAAGTTGAAAAAAAACATAGGTGCAAAGAAAGTAACTGCAGAGAAACCATGGGTAACAGAAGAAATACTACAGTTAATCGATGAAAGGAGGGGGTACAAAAATTTTCCGGGAAACTCAGGAATACAGAAATACAAGTCGCCAAGGAATGAAATAAATAGGAAGTGGAGAGAGCTAAGACGAAATGGCTGCATGAAAAATGTGAAGAAATAGAAAAGGAAATGATTGGCTCAGGAAAGTCAAAACACATGATGGTAGGACAACTGCTAAGAGATGAGGGAAGGAGTTCTATTGTATTATACGGAGCTGTTGAGCGCCAAAACTGTAGAGGAAGAGAGAGATTGGAATACATCGGGCAAATAATTGAGGTTGCAAGTGCTACTCTGAGATAAAGAGGTTGGTACAGGAGAGGAATTCACAGGGCCACATCAAACCAGTAAGGAGACTGATGACCTGCCCCCTCCCCACCCACCCCCCATAAAAAACCCAGTGAGGAAGTGACGCATTGGATTCTGGCCATCAGCAAGGGGCTGGTACACGACTTCGTCGATTGCATCCTACCGTTCGAGCACAACATGCCTAAATTGACCTAATAAACTTAATAATTGTTGAGCTACTTCTACCCCCAAATACTGGAATCAACATTATTAACTGCAGGAAGCTTGTCATGGCTACAGTAAATAACAAACCAAATTTGGATTAAACTTAAACGTAAACTTATTTCCAGAGTAGTCTAAAACACAACCCGTTTCGTCTATGAAATCATAGGCCATGATTAAGTCTGGTAACGAAGAATTAGCCGGCCACGAAAATTACTGAATTCTTAAATTAATTAACTTATATCTCGTTCAACGACGGTAAAGATGGCTGTGAACAATGTAAACCTGTTGATCCACTGGCCAAGTGTAAATTTACAAATATTCCTATTCTTGTGGTACCAAGCAAATTAAGAAAGGAAATAAAGGAAATATTGCTGCCGGCAGGGGTGGCCGAGCGGTTCTAGGCGCTACAGTCTGGAACCGCGCGCCGCTACGGTCGCAGGTTCGAATCCTGCCTTGGGCATGGATGTGTGTGATGTCCTTAGGTTAGTTAGGGTTAAGTAGTTCTAAGTTGTAGGGGACTGATGACCTCCGAAGTTAAGACCCATAGTGGTCAGAGCCATTTGAACCATTTGAACTGATGGAAAGTCATCGAGTAAAACAGAAGTATTATCGGCTTTCCCCAAAGTAATGTTGCAAGCGTTCTGTCGCTCTCGATCTAGGACATGATCTCAGCAACCCTCTTAGGTTGCTTGCAGATAATGCATTCGTTTATTGTCAGGTAGTCATCAGAAGATCAAAACAAAGTGAAAAATAATTTAGATATATCTGTATGGTGCAAAAAGTGGTTCAAAATGGTTGAAATGGCTCTAAGCACTATGGGACTTAACATCTGAGGTCATCAGTCCCCTAGACTTAGAACTACTTAAACCTAACTAACCTAAGAACATCACACGCATCCATGCCACAGGCAGGATTCGAACCTGCGATCGTAGCAGCAGCGCGGTTCTGGACTGAAGAGTCTAGAACCGTTCGGTCACAGCGGCCAGGCAAAAAGAGGCAATTGACACTAAATTAGAAGACAATGTGAGGTCATCCACACGAGCACTAAAAAAAAAAAAAAAAATTCAGCACATTTCATTTACGCGATAAATATCACAAATTAGAGGATGTAAACTGAGCTGTATATTTAGAGATTATAATCATGAATAACTTAAACTGTAACTATCACATAGATAAGCTTACGGGGAAAGAAAATTAAAGACTGTGTTTTACTGGCAGAACACTTAGAGAAAATATAACAATTCTACTAAAAAGACTGCTTACGCTGTGCTTGTACAGCCTCTTCTGGAGTACTGCTGCGCGGCGTGGGATCTGCATCAGATAGGTTTGAAGAAGGACCTCGAAAAAGTTCAAAGAAGCGCTAATTGTTTTGTATTATCGCGAAATATGGGACGGAGTGCCACGGATATGATACAGGAGTTGAGGATGCAATCGTTAAAAAGAAGCCTTTTTCGCTGCGGCAGGACCTTCTCATGAAATTTCAAGTATCTGCTTTCTTCTCAGAGTCCGAAAATATTTTGTTGGCGTCCACCGACAAAGGGAGGAATGATCATCCTAATAAAATATGACAAATTAGAGGTCGCGCGGGAAGATTTGAGAGTTCGTTTTTTCCGCACGGTGTTCGAGAGCGGTAGGATAGAGAATCTAAAGGTGGTTCGATGAACCGTCTGCAAGACACTTGATTGTGAATTGCAAAGTAATCTTTCAGATGCAGATGTAAATGGAAATGAGCGTTTGGCTTCATTGGCTGGGAGGCCCCTTACGGTCAGGTCCGGCCACCTTGGTGCAGGTCGTATTACATTCGGCGCCACATTGGGCGACCTGCAGTCCGGATGGCGATGAAATGATGATGAAGACAACACAACACCCAGCCCCTGTGCGGAGAAAATTCCCGACCCAGCCGGGAATCGAACCCGGGGCCCTGAGGACGCCAGTCCGTCACGCTGACCATTCAGCTATCGGGGCGGACGATGTAGATGCAGAAGTGCTTGAATTAAAAAGTGTGTAACACATGGATGCAGACTTTCGCCCCTGCTGTTGAATGTATGCACTGAAGAAAGCAATGACGGAAATAAAAGAAAGGTTCAAGTGACATTGCTATCCTCAGTGAAAGTGAGAAAGATTTATAGGAATCCTTGAATAGAATGAACCGACTAATAAGTACAGAATATGTACTGAGAATGAACCAGAAAAAAATAAATCTAAAGAGAAGAAGCAGAAATGAGAACAGCGAAAAACTTAACATCAAAATTGGGATCACGTAGTAACTGAAGTAAGGAGGATTTAAAAAGCAGACTAGCAGACGCGAAGAACGCGTTCCTTACCGAGATAAGTGTACAGGCATAAAAAAAACGCCCTAACTTGAAGAGGAAGTCTCTGAGAAACTACATTTGGAGCACATCATTATATGTTAGTGACAGATATGAAACTGGAACAGAAGAGAACCGAAGCGTTTCACATGTGATGCTACAGTAGAACGTTGAAAATGAGGTGGACTGATAAGGAATGAGGAGATCCTCCGCTGAATCGGCGAAGGTAGGAACCGATGGAAAAGACTGGCAAGAAGAGGAGACAGGATAACAGAAAATATGTTCAGACATCAGGGATCAGCCTCCATAGTCCTAGAGAGTAAAAACGATCGAGTAGGACAGAGAATGGAATATATCCAACAAATAACTGCGGACGTAGTACGCAAGTGCTACTCTGGGATGCAAAGGTTGGCACGGGAGAGGGATTCATGGAGGGCTGCATCAAATCAACCAGATGACTAATGACCCCCTCCACCAAAAGAAAAAGGTTTCCAGTGATTCTCTGCTAGTATCGAAATCGTAAAGTAATGACTCTCCTGGGCTATTTGTACGCAGTGAGTTGGATGGCTGTGCGAGGGGCGTCCAATAAGTAAAAAAAAAACTGTTTTTTGCGGAAAGCAGGTTGGTTTTATTCAGGGTTACAAGACACCGTATTATTACCCATCCATCTTACTGGGAGGACCTGTATGCCTGTATGGTACCACTCTACTGCTCGACATTGGATCCAACGTCTTACTGCATCAGTAACCTCCCCATCGTGCATGTACTGCGTCTCACGAAGCGCATCCTTCATTGGGCCTAGCATGGAACTGAGAAGGTGCGAGATTTGGGCGGTAGGGTGGACGAGGAAGAACAGTCCTGTGAAGTTTTGTGAGCTCCTTTCTGGTGCACAGCCATGTATGAGCCCTTGCCTTTGTGTGGAGAAGAAGAAATTCGTTTGCATTCTTGTGACGACCAACAAGCTTAAGTCGCTGACAGTAACACAATATACTTCAGAGTTTAACTTTGCACCGTGAGGGAGGCCATCAAGTAGAGTCCCAGGAAACTGTCGCCAAGTACTTACTGCCTGCAGATGCGGGTTTGAATTTTTTCTTCGGAGGAGAGGTGGTATGGCGCCTCACCGTGGATTACCGCTTCGTTTCCGGTTCGAAGTGATGAACCTATGTTTTATCGCCTGTGACGATGTTCGAGAAGAAACTGTCACAATCAGCTTCGTAACGTGCAAGGAATGTTACACAGATGGTCCTTCATTGCTCTTTATAGTCTTCTGTTTCGTGGCGAGGAACCTAGAGGCACACACCATTGAATACCTCAGCTGGTTGACGAATGTGTTAGCACTACCAACAGAGACGTCCAGTTGAGCAGCGCAGTGTTTGATTGTGACCCGTCGATAGTCTCGAATGAGAGTGTCCGCACGTTCCAATATTGCAGGAGTCACAGCTTTGTACCGCCGACAGGTATACGCGACCTTGTTGCAATGGTGACAGTCGCCTCGCCCAATGACTCACAGTGCTTTTGTTCTCTTCAACGTCTCTGTAGACCTGCAAGCGCCTCTGAATATTTTCGATGCTCTGGTTTTCCGCCGAAAGAAACTTGGTGACAGCTCTCTACTTGGAACGCACCTCTGTTTCAGACGCCAATTTGAAAGCTATGTACAGCGTCACCACCTGTCGGAACTTCGTGAAACTGGGTTGCGTAACTTCTTGAAAGCTCCTAGTACGTCAAGAGTTCGAGGTCAACTGCTAGTCCCTGCAACATTCGTTCGTCATTTGTAAATCTTTCTGTTCACTACAGTCTATGGAGTGGTATCCTTCCCATTAAAAACCGCATCGGCCGCAAGCGGCATCATGAAGGTTTCAAAATTATCCACTAGATCATTTATGTACGCTGTAACTAGTAATAGCTCCATAACACTCCCAGGAGTACTCACGAAATTACTTTTACATCTGCCGCTTTCGCTGGGTTAAGAATGGCGTGTTGTGTTCTAACAGCTAGGAAGTTCTGAATACAGCCACAAATCTGCAGGAGTAAGAACAACACGTTTAAATGAATGTGATAATTCATCGCTCATTCCGCCCGGGGAAGGCCGTCGTACTGCGCTGGACATTAATCGACTGACGCCATTCATAGTAGGCGGTAGGGAGAGATACACAGATAAATGGAGAGTGGGTCAAATTTGATAG
The DNA here is from genome assembly GCF_023864345.2 of Schistocerca serialis cubense. Taxonomy (NCBI): domain Eukaryota; kingdom Metazoa; phylum Arthropoda; class Insecta; order Orthoptera; family Acrididae; genus Schistocerca; species Schistocerca serialis. The sequence continues at coordinate 325,920,706 of NC_064641.1, read as the reverse complement.
TGACATGCAGTTTTGAAACCGCGCTTCTAATTACACAGGTCTGCAACTTTTTGAAAGTTGTCTGAAATTTGATAACTGACTTTTATGTACTTTTCAGCGCTGACTTCAAAAATGCAATCCATTTTTTTCTATGAATTTAGGTTTTCTCACAAAAAAGGGAGATTTTTTGGGTATGATAACAAAATTTAAGAAACTTATCACATTTTTTCCTACGTTATAAAATTTTATTTTATTAATAAGTCATGTTCTAAACTACATTTCCAGTACACTTTCATTTCTCTTTAAGCTCATGAGTCCTTATAATAACGATTTCGCTTTATGTCGAAGCTTCTTTTATTGCTTTTCCGACTGTGGACTCGTTGAGGATCATCTCTTCTTATAATCCAGCAGAAGTCCGCAATCATATTGACGCACCATCTTCCTTGATATCTTCTTTCCATTCCTTTGATGTCTTGGTGGAATCTTTCGCCCTCCTCTTCACTTACATTACCAAGGTTTGCAGGAAAGTAGTCAAGATGTGAGTGGATAAAATGAACTTTAATGCTTCAGTTCCATGAGAAATAGGGTAAGAAATATCCTCTTTGTTTTTCAGATTGAAACCTCGTACGTTGCAAGAACAAAAACAGCAGCCATCACTACGATTTTTGGGCTCACTGCAAACCATTGGTATTCCAAAACGTAATGACTGCTTTTTACGTCGAAACCATAGGCTCAGTTCTTCAACACACCCTGAACAAACTTTGTCTGGGGCCCAAGGCTTATCTTGATCGCCTAACTTTATACCAAAATAGGCGGAATATACTTTTCCAACAAAATCGGAAATGTTTCTCTGTTGCTTTTTAATAGTATAGTTACCACAAATGTAGCAGAAGCAATCGGGCGAGTTTATACATCGTCCGGTAGTCATTGTCCATTGTCCATAAAACGACTTCACAACACAAGAAAACAGTCACTAGTTTAAAGCACTAGCAACAACAACACGTGAACAGCACAGAGTGAAGAGGTACTGAGAACTGAAGGTCAATAGCAGAAGCTCACTGCTTGGTGATTGTGAGGGAAGGGGCAGCGCGACAGACAGGCACTGACATGAAAATACTGATGGTTTCTCCTAATTACTCTTTATTTTAAGTATATCTAGTACAAAAACGGCTATATAACAGTTTATGGAGAGCCTAAAAACCAAAATGCAAACTCACTGGAGTTCTGAAATATCAAAAAAAGCAAAAAAAAAAAAAAAGCAATTTGTGAAATAACTGTACGTGATGGAATTCTTTCACTATATTTCCCGAAATCAGCGTTGAAAACACTATAAGATCACTTAATAAATCTGGAACAATTTTTATGTCGCAGACCTGTGTTATTTTTGTACGACGATATTACTATCGGGTCTAGGCGTACTTCTTGTAGCCTCGACGATGACAGGAAAAATCTGTCATGGATGTTGTGTCAGGTATTGGAAAGAACTACAGTATGATGTCACGCAGTGCTTTCAGAGTGCATGCAACGGACTGTCTGAAAACGAGCAGAAATGCGATTTTAGAAGCCCCTGGTGTACGGGAAAATCTCGGAGATCATTATTTTAAAGAAACGTGTAACGGCTGCGCGGTGCGTGACATAAAGCGTGAAATTTCCGGCATTTTCGCTCTGCACATTCCTTCGGCAACCCCTGGCGGCATTGCAGCGAGGTGGTGGCCCCACACACAGGTGGCACGCCGGCAGGAATGTGCTCTCTTGCCCCCAGAGCTCATGTCGTTCCATCAGCGCGGTCCGCTGGCTTTGTGTAACGACGCTCTCGCCATTCCTGCACAGCTCTCGGTACAGGACCTCTCTCAGTGCGATTACCGGCCTTGATAGCCTGGCGACAAGGATAAAATGACGCGTAGAGTCACAAAATGAAATTATGTAAACGAGTACAGCTGGGAATAAATCAGACATCAGTTATAAAATTTCATTATGACACACAGCATACAAAATACACACGTAAGACAGAAAAAAGTGACGCACCACAAGGAATTATCCGAAGGGGACGGAAAAGGGTAGATGCGATGTACATGTACAGACAAACAAATGATTACAATTTCAGAAAATTTTGATAATTTGTTCCACAGAAAGAGCTTCTCAAACAGAGCAAGTCAACGACGCGTTGGCCCACGTCTAGTCCTTATGTAAGTAGTTACTCTGCATGACAATGATTGACAGAGTTGTTGGACTCCATCCTGAGGGATATCGTGCCAAATTCTGTCCAATTGGAGTATTATCTCGGCTAAATCCCGAGCTGGTTGGAGGGGAGGGCCGTGCCAATTCAGGGCAGAGTCGGCGACCTTGCTGGCCAAAATGGCGTATAGCAAACACGGAAATAAGCAGTAGAAACTCTCGGCCTGTACGGCCGGGCAATATCTTGCTGAAATGTAAAAGCAGGGTGGCTTGCTGTGAAGGGCAACAAAACGGGGTGGACGATATTGTCGACGCACCCCTGTTCTACAAGGATGCCTCGGATGACAACCAAATGGGTCCTGGTATGGAAACTAATGGCCCCTCCTGGTTCTCAGGCTGAATGGCGGACGTCAGTCTGGTTGGTATCTCACCACTGTCCAGAGCCTCTCCAGACATGTCTTCGGTTTGAATTTTCATTTACTGAAGTAGAATTGTCGTCAGTGACGGTACTACTTCGAAATGAGACCCGGTGACCAGGGAAGACATGTCTGGAGGTGACCCAGACGGCGTTGGAATACCAACTGTACTGTCGCCCACTTCACCGTCGACAACCAGGAGTGATCCGAGGTGCCATTCTCTTTCATAGAAGAATCCATTTAGTTGTTATACGTGGCTTCCTTACAACACAGTGGTACGTCGACGATATTCTACGTCGCGTCTTTTTACCCTGGACTTACGTTTCAGCAAGATAATCCTCGTCCACACGAGGCGAGAATTTCTACCGCTTATCTCCGTGCTTGCCACATTTTACCTTCGAGAGAAAGGTCGCCGAATCTCTTCCCAACTAATAACATTTGGAGCATTATGAGCAGGGCGCTACAACCAACTCGGGATTTCGACGATCTAATGCGCCAGTTGAAATTAATTTAGCACGATATCCCTCAAGAGGTCATCCAATAACTATGTCCATCAATGCCAATCCGAATGAAGGCTTTCATAGGGGCTAAGTCGACTAACAAATTATTGACTTGCTCAATCTCTGAAGCTGTTTCTCTTAATTAAGTCGTCCAATATTTGTGAAAAAGTAATCATTAGTTTGTCTGTATCCGTACACTACATCTATCGATTTCCGTGCCATTCGGGTAATTCCTTCCCGGTGCATTCTGTTTTTTGCCTTAGGGTGTACATAAGCAGAAAACACAAAAGGAAAGAGATAACAATATGTTACTATTGGGCCGGCCTGGGTGGCCGAGCGGTTCTAGGCGCTACAGTCTGGAACCGCGCGACCGCTACGGTCGCAGGTTCGACTCCTGCCTCGGGCATGGATGTGTGTGATGTCCTTAGGTTAGTTAGGTTTAAGAAGTTCTAAGTTCTAGGGGACTGATGATCTCAGAAGTTAAGTCCCGTAGTGCTCAGAGCCATTTGAACCATTTTTGTTAGTATTGGCGTTGGCTGAATAGATACGATTAGCAAAGTTCCAAGTTCTTGACGTTCCATGAAGACTGTATGTCCATAGGAATCGAACTAGTTCCACTCATTAATGGACTGATCTTGTACAACGACGTTCAAGGTCTTTGCTGATAACTGATTCTTGAACAAGTCTTCCATCCACGAGAATCTGAAAATGATTTGAGGAAATTCCCTCGTTACCACGATAGCAGTGGAAGTTAATTAGATGGTAGTTGCATGGACGAAGTGAACATTTACTATACCGGTATCAGGTGACAACTGGATCCTCCATACGAAGATCATGTGAGCCTGCTATGATAATGATCTTATAAATATGTATTGCGCTCACGACGTAGACCAGTCATGCCACAGTCTGTTTAGGAAACTTAAGTAATAACTGCCTGTGTATCATTAACGATTAATCCGAAGATGAAGGTGCGGCTGAAGAGCTGGACGTCGTATCATCAGAAATCCAGAACAGAATCTGCTTTGTCCATATATGTTAATTTCGTCCATCCCATCTACGTAGTCTATGGAAATTGATGCCTCGTTATTGTTGCAAATGGTCGGCTGTGTTCATGTTTCACGGTGACTTACATGCTGTCTTTTCTGGAGATAATTCGCAATCAAGCGTGGTACAACAGATTTAATTGTCAATCTAGCTTGCATGCATTTTTAAAATTGTGACAGCTTCGGTCTTTTCGCAAAGCATCATTACATATTAATATATCTATATCGCCCTGTGACTACCGCGAAAATTTTCTGTAGAATCTGACGATTATTCTTCTTTTTTTATTTACTTATCAGGTTCCCTGAATTTATAAAAGACGAATAATAGCTACAGTACGACAAAATAATACCGTAGATAGAGAAGTTCTCAACTGCTGCGAGGAGATACCGCAAAAAAACAGAAGGAGTATACCACAAGGAAACCTGGCAACTTGGATTAGAATGCTTGGGATTTATCAGTCAGTTTTCTTCAGTTCTGCCTAAAGCCTATTGAAAATGGAACCTGCTGAACAGTGCACATCTTTCCATACAATGCTTAAGGAAGCATTATCCAAGTGGACATCGTTTTTCGTTTAGTGTTCGCTAAGATCATAACACTGTCGGTTTTTACTGCGAAAGTGAGTCACTAATAATGTTGCTCCTTTGTGAGGAATTTGATTTTCACCCTGAGCGTGCATTAATGGAAAAAAATCGGACAGTAATTCGTCACCATAAGGATTCTATTTTGAAAGGGAACAGCAGTTATCCTAGCAGGAATCGAACTAACGTTATTAAAGTTGGAGAGTGAAATGTGGTCCCGTACATCAAAAACTGTCGCAACCTAATTAGTCCAAATGATTCCAAGTGAGTATATTGCTACTAAAGTAAACTAAATGGTGTATGTAACTTTACTTGGGACTTAAATCTGATTTCTAAATCGGACACAAAAACAACAGCACAGCCTAGCATACATTCGTAAAGTAACTTCCTGGCAGATTAAAACTGTGTGCCGGACCGGGACTCGAACAGTTGGTAGAGTACTTGCCCGCGAAAGGCAAAGGTCCTGAGTTCGAGTCTCGGTCCGGCACACAGATTTAGTCTACCAGGAAGTTTCAAATCAGCGCACACTCCGCTGCAGAGTGAAAATTTCATTCTGGATTCGCAAAGTAGTTAGCTATCAGCAATCCAGATGAAATCTCCCACTAATGTGCACAGGTTTTTGAAAGCATGAAAGATAATGATCATTACAAAGTACTACTTGACATAGGATAAACACAGATAAATTGGACGTGAGGAGGCTTCAATACCTTACTATTGAAACACAGTAATACTGACATTTTTATCAGTCAACTAACATGAACACTATTTGTTTTCATGGGAATCGTGTAAGTCCTTGTATGAGGGTGGTTTGAAAAGTTCTCGGAACGGACTAGAAAAAAGGTACTTACATCACTGAAACTATTTTTATTTTTCAATGTAGTCTTATTGTATATAAATGCACTTGATTCAACGATGTTCCAGTGCCTTGATCCCATCTCGAAAATGAGTTTCCTCCACGCCTGCAAAATAGTTGTCAACTTCGGCTATCAATTCTTAGTTTGAAGTGAATCTTCATCCACCAAAACAAATTTTCACTTTTGGGAAGAGATGGAAGTCTGACGGAGCCATATTAGGTGAATAAGGCGGGTATGGCAACAATTCATACCTTAGTTCGTGTAATGTTGCCATGGCGACGGCACATGTTTGCGGGCGCGCGCGCCAAGAGTCACGGCACCCATCTTGCAGATAATTTTTTCATTTCTAATTCTTCAGTTAAAATGTGGTATACTCTTTCCGATGACATCTGGCAAACGTGAGCAATTTCACGCACTTTCAATCGGCGATCCTCCATGACCATTTTTTGCACTGTTGCAATCACTCCTGGAGTGGTGACACACCTTGTCCGACCACTGCGCGGATCGTCATCTAAGCTCTCCCGACCAAATTTAAATTGATTTGTCCACTTAGAAACAATTGAATATGAAGGAGTAGAGTCCCCCAGCGTATTCTGGAATCCGGCATGAATGTCCTTTGCTTTCATACCGTTGTTTACGAAATATTTAATGACTGCTCGAATCTCGATTTTTTGCATTTTCGCAAATCACTACACGGGAACAACAACGGAGCCACGTCACCGCCACAGCTATCTTTCAGGTACTGACATGGCACGTCTTTACAGGTAAGAGCCCAATGAATATCACGTGAATGACTCGTTGCGCTAGCGCTGATCTCTCGTGGCGATTCCGGGAAATTTTCAAACCACCCTCGTATTATACAGAGTATGAATGAAGTTTTGGGGACCGTGAACCTGTTACGGTTTTTATAACGTGTCGCCTGCTGGAATTTTAATTGTACAAATATCTCTAGAATAATTTCTGACCTTAATAAATATTTTCACTGTAAATTTTACCAAACTATTGGCTCAGCATAAAAAGGGGGGGGGGGCAGAAACTGTTCTGTCAACTGACTGTGTTCAGGACTAACACTTTTAATTAGACACATTGGTAATACACTCATAAATACGAATATATGAATAAAACACTATTACAAGCTTTTAAAGTGTATATAAGAATTCGGATGGCCTTTGAACTGTAACGGTCTCTAATTGGTTTTGATAATTACAGTTCTGTTTTATTACTTTTAATACCGAGCACAGCATTTAATAAAAATTGAACGTATTCACTGTAATGAAAACTTTTCCCTTGCACACATTCTTTTGAAATATTTCAACTACTAAATTTCATGACTATGTACAGCATTTCGTATTAAAGACTAAAATTCTTTCTGTATTCTACGGCGCATTAAGGCTCTCGGAATGTTCATCTCCGACGACCGTTTCTTGTCGATTTTGCTAGTGAACGAAGTAATGATGCATTTGTTCAATGACTTCATTACAACTGCATGGTACATCTGTCACAGCCGCATTTGCGAAAGAACTTTGTTTCCACTATCAGAAGAATAGCCTCCGTTGGGCCATCTTTCTTAAAGCGATTTAAAAAAATTGTATAATTTCATCATATGCCTTACCAGTTCGTACCTTTTCATGCAGCTGGACGCTAAGGAGAAGACGTTCTTCAGTTATGAATCTGCTTGTATCCACTTCTATAAAACAACCGTTTACACCAGTATCACCTTGTGAGCAAAAGTGGATCACATGTCGTGGCATTCGCCAGAACCACGAGGAGTGGCGCCTGCATTGTTGTAATTTGATTGACCTCTACCACAGGACACACAGGACGCACTACAAGCAGAGAATGTTATTTTTTTCCGGGAATGCATTTCCTCATCCATGTAAACGCGAAACGATATTTTGGGCAATTTGAATATTTTCTTATCGTAACTTCTGGCCCACCCAGTACATGTCTTCAGAATCCACCGTACGCTAAACGACGTGGAATAGTATTATTTTGCTCTTTCATATTCCTTTTGCATATGATCTGCCGGATGAACGACTGTCCGTACCCCTACGTAAAGTGGATTTATTCTAGCTTTACTCTCACGATCTTCACGTGTGGCACGGTGTATCTATTTGTTAGTCATATATCTCTTAGCTCGCCTTGAAGAGTAAGCCAGTGCGTGTTACATAAGATTACACTTGATATAGTTGAGTAGGATAATTTGTAGGAACTTCTGCACTGATCGAAAACAAAAAATTAACATAAACCAGGTGAGTTCCGGAAGTCAAATCTGAATATTCTTTACTTTCTTCCATAACTCCATAGAGATGACAAATGTACTGGTGAACACTAGTGAAGCTCGCTTCAAGAGCATTACGTTGTATAATGAAGAGCCAAAGAAACGGATACACCTCCCTATTATCTTGCACGGCCGCCGTGAACACGCAGAAGTGCCGCAACACGACGTGACATGGGTCTGAACTAGTGATAGAGGGAATGGACACCATGATACTGCAGGGCTGTCCATAAATCCGTAAGAGTACGAGGGGTGGAGATCACTTCCCAACAGCACATTGCAAGGCACCTCAGATATGCTCAATAATGTTCATACCGCGGGAGTTTTGTGGCCAGCGTAAGTGTTTAAACTCAGAAGCGTGTTCCTGGAGCCACGATGTAGCAATTCTGGACGTGTGTGGTGTCGCACTGTCTTGCTGGAATTGCCCAAGTCCGTCGGAATGCACAATGGACATGACTGGATGCAGGTGATTAGACGGAATGCTTACGTACATGCCACCTGTCAGTCGTATCGACACGTACCAGTGGTCCCGTATCACTCCAACTGCACACGGACCACACCATTACAGAGCCTCCACTAGCTTGAACAGTCTCCTGTTGAGATGCAGGGTCCATGGATTCATGAGGTTATTCCCATACCCGTACACGTCCATCCGCTCTATACAATTTGAAACGAGACTCAACCGACCAGGCAACATGTTTCCAGCCATCAAAAGTCCAACGTCGGTGTTGACGGTCCCAGGCGAGTTGTAAAGCTTTCAGTCGTGCTGCCATCAAGAGTACACGAGTGGGCCTTCGGCTCCGAACGCCCATATCGATGATATTTCGTTCAATGGTTCGCACGCTGACACCTGTTGATTGCCCAGTATTGAAACCTGCAGAAATTTGCAGAAAGGTTACACCTCTATCACGTTGAACGTTTCTCAGTCGTCGTTGGTTCCGTTCTTGCAGAATCATTTTCCGACCGAAGCGATGTCGCAGATTTGATATTTTACCGGATTCCTGATATTCACGGTACACTCGTGGAATGGTCGTCTGGGAAAATCCCCACCTCATCGCTAACTTGGTTCAAATGGCTCTGAGCACTACGGGACTTAACATCTCAGGTCATCAGTCCCCTAGAACTTAGAACTACTTAAACCTAACTAACCTAAGGACATCACACACATCCATGCCCGAGGCAGGATTCGAACCTACGACCGTAGCGGTCGCGCGGTTCCAGACTAAAGCGCCTAGAACCGCTCGGCCACCAGCGGCCGGCATCGCTAACTCGGAGACGCTGTGTCCCATCGCTCGTGTACTGACTATGACACCACGTTGAAACTCACTTAAATCCTGATAACCTGCCATTGTAGCGGCAGTAACCGATCTAACAACTTCGCCTGACACTTGTTGTCCTATGTAAGCGTCGCCGACCGCTGCGCCGTATTTTGGTTGTTTACAAATCACTGTATTTGATACACATGCCTATGCCAGTTTCTTTGGTGCTTCAGTGAATTTCCTTGTATTGAGGATAAGCCGACATTTTTTGAACAAGAGCTTTTAGCTGTATTGGTTTTTTACTTTACCCTGTTACTGACGTTCTCCAGCTGCTTACCTTTAATTTGCTGGCAAATCTGCATTCTCAACGCTTGTATAAAAATTGCGCGCTACACAAAATTGGACACTCGTAAACTTTGCCAAATGTGATTGCTTCTGCTAACTGCAGTTGTAAAATTGCATGCGTTTAGATAATTTATTTGTTATAGGTTTCAATATATTTTTCCTTTTAACACACAACCACAGAGTAGGCACCATGCATATTATGAATTCTAAACATTTTCTTTTACCCAGCTTGGTTCATTGCAGCCAAATTTCGGAAGTCTGGGAGAAGGAATGCGCATTGGTAATGTTTGGAAGGGGATTTCCAGTTCCGGCATTTGCCGGATGACCAAGGGGAACATCCCAAAAATGTTGGTGGCACTAGCGACTGGAAGCATTTAAAATTATTTTTGGCATACTGACCAGACCAAAATTAAAATTTTGTTTATGTGTGTGTATCATATATGTGTATGTAAGTACACGTATGTGTGCCTCAACTCATCTGCATCGAGCACTACGAATAAATAGAGAAGAATGGCTTTAAACAGTAAATTCCATCTTGCTATGTACTTGTAACACTGTAAGTTTTGTTGACTTCTGCTGTTATCCAAAGATAAATGCAAAGACGTCTCTGTTATCTAATGATATATGTAAATGGCGGCTAAATCTATAATCTCTGCCTTCACTGATTTTTCTAAGAAGGTATGGTGCCTTTCGTGGTTTTAAGCAAATTGCTTGTGAGTTGCTACTGCAGAATACTTCTCTGATAGTTGTAACGATCTTCGGATCCTCTCTGGGAAACTTTCAGCCATTTATGAGAAATTTTAGATGCATTGTTGAGTCACCTGGCAGACATGAAGAAATAATTACTGGTTTGTGGAGATTTCATTGTAGATTTCTTAAAAGATACAGACATGGAAAACGAACTTTAGTTATTATTTGGTTGTTTCAGTCTAATTTCAGTAGTTAATTACCCAAACTGGGTGGAGCAAAATAGTGAGACACTGTTTGGTAACTTTTTATGGACAGTGTTCAGGCTGAAACAATGAACGTGTACTCAGTTGCTAATGGACTATCTGATCATGATGCACAGTTATTGGAAATTAACACTATAGCACCTTACGACCCAGAGGCATGTTCATGTGAGAGCTGCGAGGCTTATTAATGAGAGTAGGATACAATGATTTAATAGTGAACTAAAAGGGGTGGTGTGTAGGAGGTATATGTAGGAAGAGATTCTACTTATTCCATAGTAAATATGTGTCAGTACTTGAAAGTTGCTTTTGCTTTCCTAAACAATTATCCAGAAGATCAATTATAAAACAAATTAACTGTGGATAACTAAGGGAATTAAAATCTCATGTCAGAGGAAACAGGAAATTTATATAAAAGCCAGTGTAAGATAGGAGCAGACATTACTTGGATACTACAAGAAATACTGCATTACTTTAATGAAAGTCATTAAAATGTCCAGAAGTATGCATATCCTGACAGAAATAAATAATGCAGAAAATAAGATGAAAACTATATGGGACATTGTCAAGATTCCATAACAATTAAACTAAAACGACAATGTTCTGACTGATCATTCAAAGTTGCAAGTTCTTTTAACAATCACTTTCTAAATGATTCAGTTGAAGAAGCAAGACAATATATTAACAACGTCATCCCACAAAACTTTAAGCAACTAAAAATAGCACCAACATCCTTCCTGAAATTAAAACAATTAGAAAATTAAAAAAAAACCAGAAGATCTTGTGGAGTTGATAGAACTTCAAATAAAATTATAAAAGTGGTTCTCATTTAATAATTAATGTCCATAGTGACACATGCAGTGTATTACAGGCACAGAGAATTTTTCCAGACATGTTAAAATATGCAATTAATAAACCACTTTATGAGACTTAAACAGTTATCAGCGAATTAACTTACTGATGTCTTTTCCCAACACATTCGAAAAAGTAATGTACTCATGAGTAACTGCACACTTAGGTAGAAACAATTTACTTTGCACACCACAGTTTGGATTTCAGAAAGGTTGCTAGTCTGTGAATGCTATTTGTACATTCACTCATCAACTAGTACAAGCCTCAAATAATAATACTTCGCCAGTTGGCATTTTTCGTAATTTTTCAAGGTGTGTGATTCTTTAGATCATGATCCTCTGTTAGGAAACTGAAGGTTTGTGGACTAATGACATTATACACAGCTGGTTTGAATCATACTGACAAACAGAATGCTAGAGGTGTTGCTCTGAATGGTTTAGACAAATTTTAGTGACCGGGGGAAAAAATATTCACAAAGTGAATCTCACGGGATTTAATGTTTGGTCCACCTCTATTCCTAATATATGTGGACGACTTGCCATTTAACTTTCAACAAGTAAAATTGGTCCTTTTTGCAGACGATATGCGTGTTATATCTCATTAGAAAGAAACAACAGAAACGTTATAAATGATATTTTCCAAAAGATGACTGAGCAGTTCTCTGAAACTAGATTCTCCTTAAATTTAGAAAAAAAACCACCATACTCAGTTCTGTACAACAAATAGTGATACCAACAATTGATGTAGAACGTGATAAGGAGTCAGCAAATAGTGTTTAATGCTCCAAATTTTTGGATCTACATATTGACGAAACCTAGAACTGGAGGAAACAGATTACAGAGCTTCCCAAACAGTCAATATCAGTTACCTTTGTTCTTGATATAAATGCTAATTTGGAAGCAAACGCATCAACCTCTGGACATATTTCCTCTAAAATAATGTATTTCGGAATAATTTTTTGGGGTTACTCATCACTGACAAAGTATTGATTATACAGCAGCGAGCAGTAAGAATAATATGTGGTGCTGACCCACGGACGTCACGTAGATACCTCTTCAAAGAGCTAGGCACTCTAAATGAGCCATATTAATCCACATATTCGCCAACAAAATTCGTCCTGAATGCCCAATGTAGAAAATGTGAATTAAAGAAGAAAAAGAAAAAAATAGATCAGGACAAATTGTCTTTCAAGTTAAGCGTCAGTAGGTCTTTGCATAGTTTTCAATAATTTTAGCATATTTTGACCTCCTTGCATTCTAGTTTCATAATGTGCTATACCTACTTCTGCCACCCTTATGTACCAAAGAGTACGGTAAGTCAGTAGTTCAGTCAATCCTTGCACGAAGTGACTGTTGCGGGGTTCCTCTGCAGCCGATAAACTATGTGCCCTTTACAGAGAATTCGTGAATGTGAAGTGCGATGTGGGCAATAGCGCAGGAACAATTCAAATATTAATTTCCAGTGTTTTGTAATGTCGTCAGTGGGATACACCCCAGAATGAAACAACTGCACTAAAGCAAGTCACATTTACCGCCATAAGCCTGTTCACACCAGAGCAGTCAACAGCACAGTACAATCAGGATGTAATAGAAACCGAGATACCACGTGCTCTCGGAACGGTCAGCCCTCTGATTCTCCCATACTACCGGTAGCGGTCCAGAACATGCTTCCTTTAACCATCGCAGACCAAATATCCTGAAATATGTGTTTTTAGCCTACGCTGAATACAGAATCATCTTTCCAGTAATGCTGCGATACTTACGTCGCTAAGTAAATAATATTTAAATTTTCTTTTAATCATCAGTCTTCCGAGTGCTCTGATGCGACCAGCCATGTATTCCTCTCCTGTGCCATCACCTTCACCTCAGAGTAGCACTTGCAGACTGCGTTCTCAATTATTTTCTGGATGTATTCCTCTCCACCAACAGTGGAATTCCCATTCCACTCATAATGTTACTACCCTTGCTTTTAATTTCACCGATGGTTGTTTTGACTCTTCTATATGCTGCGTCAATCCTTCAGACAGTTATTTCTTTTTCGATTTCTTCACTTTTTCCATGCAGCCAGTTCGCCTCAGCTTCCCTACACTTCGTGTTTATTTCATTACTAAGTGACTTGTACCTCTGCATTACTGAAATTTCCTGAACATTTTTGTACTCCCGTCTTTCTTCGATGAACTGTATCTCTTCTGTTACCCATGGTTTCTTCGCGGTTACCTTCTTTGTACGTATGTTTTCCTTTCCAACTTCAAGATGATCCATTTTAGAGATGTCCATTCCTCTTCAATTTTACTGCCTACTGAGCTATTCCTCATCGCAGTATCTATAGCGTCTGAGAAGTTCAGGCGTTTCTCTTCATTGCTTGGTACTTCTGTACTCCACTTCTTTGCGCATTGATTCTTCCTGACTCGTCTCTTAAACTTCAGGTTAGTCTTCTTCGCCGAGGTAGGTAGAAAACCACCTTAAAAAGCATCCACAGGCTGGCCGGCACATCGGACCTCGACAGTAATCCGCCGGGCAGATTCGAACCGGGGACTAGCACGCCTTTCTGCTCGGGAAGAAGTGCATGAGACCGCGCGGGTAGCTTGGCGGGCTTGAGTATGCCTTACAATCCAGTATCTGATTTCGGATTCTCTGTCTGATCATGATGTAATCTAACTGTAATCTTCCCGTGTCTCCCGCCCTTTTCCAAGTATACCTCTCCTGTTGTGATTCTTGAACAGACTATTCGCTATTACTAGCAGAAATTTACTGCAGAACTCAAGTAGTCTTTCCTCTCTTTCAATCCAAATACCAAGCCCAATTATTCTCCCTTAACTTTTTCTTATAATCCTCGTACAACCGCATTCCAGTCCCCAAGGAGTAATATAATTTCATCTCCCCTTACATACTGCTTCATCCGTTGAATATCCTCACATACTTTTTATATGTCTTCATCTTCAGCTTGCGACGTTGGCGTGTGTAACTGAACTATCGTTGTCGGTGATGGCTTGCTGTCGATTCAGATGAGAACAACCCTGTCATTGAACTGTTCGCAGTAACATACTCTCTACCCTACCTTCCTATTCATTACGAATCCTACTCCCGTTATTACAGTTTCTGCTGCTGTTGGTGTTACCTTATACTCATCTATCCATTTCCTTTCACTAACACCCACTATATCCAGACTGAACCTTTGCATTTTCCGTTTCAGATTTTCTAGCTTCAAAGTTCTGACATCCCACGCTCCGACTCACAGACCGTTATCCTTTTGTTGGTATTTGAATCTTTTTGTGATGGACACCTCCCCTTGACAGTTCGCTTTTGGATATCCGAATGGGGGAATATTCTGGAATCTTTTGACAATGGAGGGATGACATTATTTCAATTACAGGCCACATGTCCTTTGGACACATGCATGTGTTTTTAATGCAGTGGTTTCCATTGCTTTCTGGCTCCTCGTATCGTTGATCATTGCTGATTCTTCCGCCTTTGGGGGCAGCTATCCTCCCTAAGGGTAAGGAAGTACCCCGAAACTCTGTCCACTCCTCCGCCCTCTTTGACAAGGCCGTCGGCAGAATGAGGGTGACTTCTTATCCCGTAAGTCTCCGACTGCCAATGCTAATCGAATTTTAAACGGTAGCGGGGTTCGAACCGGAGTCTGAGGACGGTTTTATTATTGAACAAACTATCTCTACGCCACTAGTGATTCGTGAATTGGCATAATAAGTTTCAATATTATTAGTGGCTATTTAACTGGCAACTTTCAAGCCAAAACATTACGATCACTGTACAAAACGAGATCGAGTCTCTCTCGGTCGCGATATAGACTTCTGACGCGCTAAGGAAGGTCAATAAGCGGAACAGAAGCGAAAGGAGGATCATTCTACCCTCAATATAGATCGTAAATTGATAAATCCTGCCGCGAGGAATGGCCGCGTGGTTAGAGGCGCCATGTCACGGATTGCGCGCCCACTCCCACTGTAGGTTCGAGTCTTCCCTCGGGCACAGGTGTGTGTGTGTGTGTGTGTGTGCGTGTGTGTGTGTGTGTGTGTGTGTGTGTTGTTAGCGTAAGTTGGTTTAAGTTATTTTAAGAAGTGTGTAAGTCTAGGGTTCGATGACACCAGGAGTTTGGTCCCTTAGCAATTCACACACATTTGAACATGTTTTTGATAAATCCACTCACATAAGCGATTTTGACACAGGGAAACTAATTCTGAAAAGCAGCACCTTGAAAATTCGGTAGATGAAAGGCTTTTTGCATGTTTCTGTCGTGCGTATCTGTGGAAAGTGGTTGAAAGATGGTGAAACCACGAGCAGGCGACAGCGTGATGGACGTCGAGGCCGCATCACGGACCGTCGATGTCCGAGGGTTGCCTGCTCCGTCAAGCAGGAGAAGTGGCGTTCTGTAGCTTGGTGACCGAACGAGAACGTCAATTTGCGGTCACTCGGGTCACGGGATCATAGAGATTGAGCTGCAGGTAAATGGAAAGTGGTACCAGATCGAATGGACTACGTTTCTTGTTACCCCAGATCGATGGTCGTGTCAGGATGCGCTGCAGTGGTAGGCAAACGGCTGTTCGAATCTAGCGCCGCGTCACAGACGCAGGCCGATGGGCGAAGTGTATGCTGTGAGGGATACTCGCTTGGAGGTGTATGAGACCTATGGTAGTAATTGAAGGCATAATTCAGCTGTGGGCTGTGTGAGCATTATTAGGAAAGACCAACATCCACACACGCTTATTTCCTTCTTCCATGGCGATGGCATCTTCCAGCGAGATGAATGTCGGTGTCACATAGCCAGAATCGTGCTTCAGTGGTTTGAATGAAGGATAGTCAACCAATGTTAATCTGTTTTCCAACGATTTTGCCTGATCCGGCTCCGATGGAACACATGTGAGACGCTATCGGGTCTTACTTCCTTGCCAACGAGCCACCGAATTTAAGGAGACTGCGTGGCCTGTACTTAGACACATGGTGGAACATACTTCCAGGAACGGGCGAAGGGAGTATCAAATCCTAAATACGAATAACCCCTGCTGTATTGTGCTCCAAAGATGGACTAGTACAATATTAATCAGGTGGATATAATGCTTTGCCCTGTCAGTGAATTAGCGAGATGCTCATTAAATAGCTATTACCTGAGATATTTAATTATCTTAATTATTGGAATTATTAGTATGGTAAGCACATCAATGAATCCGCAGTTCACTGTGCAAACGCAAAGGCTTTGACTGCAAAAATTACTATCAGAGCCTGAAATTACACTTTTGTCCTCAATTCATCTACATCTACATCTACATCTACATCCATACTCCACAAGCCACCTGACGATTGGTGGCGGAGGGTACTTTGAGTACCTCCATCGCTTCTCCCTTCTATTCCAGTCTCGTATTGTTCGTGGAAAGAAAGATTGTCGGTATGCCTCTGTGGGGGCTCTAATATCTCTGATTTTATCCTCATGGTCTCTTCGCGAGATATACGTAGGAGGGAGCAATATACTGCTTGACTCCTCGGTGAAGGTATGTTCTCGAAACTTCAACAAAAGCCCGTACCGAGCTACTGAGCGTCTCTCCTGCGAGGTCTTCCACTGGAGTTTATCTGTCATCTCCGTAAGGCTTTCGCCATTACTAAATGATCCTATAAGGAAGCGCGCTGCTCTGCGTTGGATCTTCTCTATCTCTTCTATCAACCCTATCTGGTACGGATCCCATACTGGTCAGCTATATTCAAGCAGTGGGCGAACAGCTGTACTGTAACCTACTTCCTTTCTTTTCGGGTTGCATTTCCTTAGGATTCTTCCAATGAATCTCAGTCTGGCATCTGCTTTACAGACGATCAACTTTATATGATCATACCATTTTAAATCACTCCTAATGCCTACTCCCAGATAATTCATGGAATTAACTGCTTTCAGTTGCTGACCTGCTATATTGTAGCTAAATGATAAAGGATCTTTCTTCCTATGTATTCGCCGAACACAAAACTTGTTTACATTGAGATTCCATTGCCATTCCCTGCACCATGCGTCAATTCGTTGCACATCCTCCTGCATTTCAGTACAATTTTCCATTGTTATAACCTCTCGATATAACACAGCATCATCTGCAAAAAGCCTCAGTGAACTTCCACTGTTATCAAAAAATGGTTCAAGTGGCTCTGAGCACTATGGGACTCAACTGCTGTGGTCATCAGTCCCCTAGAACTTAGAACTACTTAAACCTAACCAACCTAAGGACATCACACACATCCATGCCCGAGGCAGGATTCGAACCTGCGACCGTAGCAGTCGCACGGTTCCGGACTGCGCGCCTAGATCCGCGAGACCACCGCGGCCGGCCACTGTTATCCACAAGGTCATTTATGTATATTGCGAATAGCAAAAGTCCTACGACACTCTCCTGCGGCACACCTGAAATCACTCTTACTTCGAAAAACTTCTCTCCATTGAGAATGACATGCTGCGTTCTGTTATCTAGGAACTCTTCAATCCACTCACACAATTGGTCTGATAGTCCATATGCTCTTACTTTGTTTATTAAACGAGTGTGGGGAACTGTTCATCCATATCAGGAAGCCAAACGTGAGCTGCCTTACTTCAATCAATACGCGGGTTCTCGTCAGTTGACAGACTTTAAGCAACGACGATCTTCATCAGTACTTCTATGGGCAACCGTTGGATATGCCACCTGCAGTTGGCAGCTTTCCCTTCGCCTTTACGGCAAAGCGAAGGAGAGGTTTGACGTAGTTCTTGATAACTATACATTACGCGAATGTACTGAATTAAATTCCTTATCAAGTGAGGGCATGTGATACTGTTGATGATGATACGACTATCGGATGGGATAGCTAAGCTCGGCGACCCCCTTTGAGCTCTTCGAGAGGAGTAGGATACGTGCCGCATCTGTTTTCAACCTCCCCTGTCACTCATCATGGAGAAATACAAACATGACACCATACACTAAACTCAGAACTCACGGACACCACAAAGGCGATGTAGCACTGAGCACGAAGGATACTTGCCCTCGGGGGTCTCCCAGACACGACATCATTTCACTTTTTATTAGCATCTCCTTCCAAGCAGCAGGCGTCGGTCTCCTGTTCTGGTCTCTATCATCCACCAATCTTTACGAAGTTTACCTAGTTATGTCCTTATAGTCGGCAGATAACTGATTATCTTTTTTTGCTGTCTACAGAATAGTTTTGAAAATTAGGTGGGCTGATAAGGTACCCAATGAAGATGTTCTCCGCAGAATCGGCGAAGAAAGAATACATTGGAAACACTGACAAGAAGAACGGACATGATGGTAGGCCATTTGTTAAGGCACCTTGGAATAACTTCCATGGTACTACAGACATCAGAAGAAGGTAAAAACTGTAGAGTGAGGCAGAGATTGGAATACATCCAGCAAATAACTCAGGACGTAGATTGAAAATGCTAATATGAGACGAAGAAGTTGTCACACGGGAGAGAAATTCGAGGCAGGCCGCATCAAACCAGTCAGAAGACTCAAAAAAATTATATCTTTCCATCAATATGATCCTTCCGTATCACTCTCCTCTCTACTGTAGGGTCAATACCTGAAAAGATTTTTAAAACTGGCCTTTTTGTTTTATCCCTTATTTTTCCACTTGATTGCAGCCCCTTACACATCTCATGAACTTCGTTTCTGCTAACTGCATACGTGATTTGTCTGTTTTGTGTTACTGTCCCGAGAGCAGGTATATGGTTTCATTTATGTTTATTTTCTAGTTTTTCTTTCCAAAGATCTCCAATGTTTCGGAGACAGCATGATATTTATTAACCTTCGTCTCATTGTGTTTGTCATAGTTAAAACTAGTAGGTCAGGCACATTCTAGATAGCTTAATAGCATAACTGTTCCAGAATTTTTTTCAATTGTTATTATTTTCGATCTGACTGGATTCTTACGTTTCAAAGCCATTATATTGTCTTACTTGCAGACACAATTAACTTGTAGCATACTGCGTTTTGACTCAATCTTTGTACTGCTCTTTGTAGATTATCTCCTGTTTCCTGTTTAATTACCTAATCATCAGCATGTAAGGGAGTAAATTACAGTAATTCAAAACAAAAGCGCGTTTTGCATGTTGCGTCTTAGATTTTTTTATTTAACTTAGGTCTCCAGACTCATTTCGCCATAGTTACAAGGCACCTTCAGCAGATATCCTGAAATATTACGCGATGTTTTCGCTTGACAAATAGGTTATCGTTTTCACATACAGCTTAGAGATTTAAAATATTCAATTGATTTTTTAGAACGAAACGGAAAAGTACTTACAGAGCAGCGTTTAATTCATTATTTGTAAGCCAAATAGCTTTCAGTCATGTGCCAAACTGGTTGAAAGTTTGCAGGTTTCCTTATGGCAACTGTTTCCCAAAAATAACACTGTAATTGCCATTTTCTTTTTTCAAATTTTCTGTAAGCTCGAACTCCTTTGCATTAAAACGTTCTCTTATATTTCTGATACTTACACATTAAATATTTTTAATACCAACTTGTTTTCTTTATCATAGTCTTGTCGACGCCTTTGAGAATTTTCCAGTTCATTCCTTAGAGACTTGTGAGCTGTAGTTTCTTTTATTATTTTTTTTTTTATGTGGCTGAGTAGCCATCTCTTCGCCCAACCTCCACACTGCGGGACTCAGCATTAAATCAGAGTACCTTCTCCATTGCAGAGTGCCGTCCAGGTGTTGAGAGATATGCCTCCCCATTTTTTTCTCTGTTAATGAAATCCCAGCAGAGAGGTTTGCTGCTTCCAGTCTTCGAGCCATTCTATGGAGCGACTGGTTCGACGTTGCCTCGTCAGTCGTAGCAGTCTTCGCCGTAATCCTGACAAGGAAGTCTCACAAGGTACTATCTCCTTGCCTTGGGGAACCAAAGATTTTTTAAAGGGTGCCACTCTTGCCTCTGCTCCTTGGCACCGGTTATGGCCGAGGTGCTTCACTTTTTAGCTGACCAAATGGTTCTCCCTGTCATTAGACACTGGTACTCTGCGCCAAGAAAGGCAAGACTTATTGGCAAATCTCATCTCATCTCACCGCCTCCTTCCCAACGATCTGTGTATTATTACTTCGTTACTCCTATTAACTTTTGGGTCCAATAACTGAGGCACCACATCTTTTCTCCACTGTCTTTAATTTTTTAAAGTAATCACGACGTTTAGTTTTGTCGTAGAATCGCTTTCAAGCCAGGCCGCTCAGATCGCTGGCACCCACGGTTTCCCATGTCTGGATGACCTCGCTTGGTATCAGCGAACCTCTCTTTCGCCGTATCATCATTACAATTATGGAAGTGGAAGCTGGCCTCACGACACCTCCTAAGCAATGCTCTTGCTGTTGCTCGTGGAAGCTTTCAAACACGTTGTACACCTTCACAGAATAAAATCTCTCATTCTTTGAGTGTTCCAGATTTTATAATATTTTTTGTGACACCAAAGATTTGACGTGTGAAGAGTTATGTCCCTTAGGAGCGGTGGCTTCTGAACCGCATGGATCCTGAAAAGCATAGTGTGATTAGTCGGGATTAGCATGGAAGGTCAAAGCCACTATAATGTCACTCCTTAAAAAAATGGTTCAAATGGCTCTGAGCACTATGGGACTTAACACCTTCGTACTGCTCTTTGTAGATTATGGCTCTGAGCACTATGGGACTTAACTGCTGAGGTCATCAGTCCCCTAGAACTTAGAACTACTTAAACCTAACTAACCTAAGGACATCACACACATCCATGCCCGCGGCAGGATTCGAACCTGCGACCGTAGCGGTCGTGCGGTTCCAGACTGAAGCGCCTAGACCCGCTCGGCCACCAGGGGCCGGCTCACTCCTTAAACACAACAACTAGTAGATAAATAATTTATTAAAGACCACATTTATAAAAACAGCTAACATACAATCAACATGTGGCCGTCTTAAAACAATCTCCAAAATGACCAATGGCTTCCTTCTCAAGCAAGCAGAAAATTAGAATTACTTAATGAACAATAAATCTGAAGTAATTTAAAAGGGTGGCTCAGATAAAATTTTTCTCAGCAATAACACAACCAGAACAATACGTTACACTTAATAAAATTCATTGGCAAGCAAATTTAACTTTTTTTAATACATGAGAGATATTAAATTTTTATCAAATGGTCAGTGACGCCAGGCTGCTCTGGGCAAAAGGTGACTTAACTTAAAATGTCGGAAGCAGCAGCCCAGCCGTCCAAAACAACACCTAAACGCCGGGGCCCAACCGGGAGTCACTTCCTATTAGGCGACAAGTCACAGCTTCTGTGCACCGAAGCAGACCGTGGCGCCGCTCCCACACGCACCAACTCGCAGAAAAACTGGAACACAAAGAAACCGCAGAAAACACGGCAAATACCAAGCAAACATCAATTTACTTCAGCAATCAGTGTTAAGATCCATTTCTGAGTCCATTGGCTTGTTGGAGGGTGAGGGCTTCCGCCGCTTCATGTTTCTCTCTTTACGAGCCACTGCACGCTCAGGTTGGATGCATTGTTTACAGCGACCACTAGGCAACACAGCATCGGCAGTTAGAGACGTAGGTGGTTCTCGAACATTGAACAAAGTACGTGACAAATTAGGTGCCTCAGAGACCCACTCCACAGGAGCGGATGCTTGCTACGCAGATCGATGCACAGAAGACTGGTCATCACAACATCTGGGTCGACCGGTAGGATTTCCTGGCCACTAATCGCTTCCATGGGAGTAACAACAGTTGGTCATTCCGATGTCACTGAGTGTTTGACATCAAGGCAACAGGTAATTTTGCGAGTGCCTCAGTTTGCTGCTGTTGAATAACTGTTACATCAGAAGGCTTAACGTCTTTTCCACCTTTGGTGGTTCTGGAGAAGTTATCTCAAGCGCAGAATGAATACTAGGAGAAGCGTTAGAGACCTCAGTAGCTGTTTTCGCATTATCAAGCTTATCAGGAATGCAAGACTCAGCACTACGAGATACATCAACCGACAAAGTTGCTTCTGGGCGGTGTGGGTGAGGTGTAGACGAATCTGACTCACTATCCTGCACACGATGTCTCTTATCTTGCAGTGGGGACACTGCCGGATTGGCAACAACGATTTCAGGACCTTTGGGTAAGAGTAAATCCGGAAAGTCGGGTTCTGTAAGCTGCGCATTCTTCTGTTGGTCCATTGCAACCAGGGAAGACATGGAACCAACTTCGTTATCAGTAGAAACAAGATCAGCTAACGTCAGTTTTCGACGGTGTTGAGATGAGGACTTGAATACATGTACCCACTGCGAGCAATCAGATCTAAGGTGGCCACTTTGATTACAGATGAAACACCTCCACACTTGTCCACTACGCATTATACGAACGCGGTAATGACAGACCTGAATATGGGAAGGAATGTTACGTTTGATT
Organism: Schistocerca serialis cubense; assembly: GCF_023864345.2. Taxonomy (NCBI): domain Eukaryota; kingdom Metazoa; phylum Arthropoda; class Insecta; order Orthoptera; family Acrididae; genus Schistocerca; species Schistocerca serialis. The sequence continues at coordinate 325,898,088 of NC_064641.1, read as the reverse complement.
ACCCCCTCCTCCGAGCGGTTTCTCTTGTAACATTGTATCTAATATTGAGTGGTACAACGTTCGCATTGTATACCCCTGACACCACCATAAGGGAGCAAAATCTCTTTAAGTGAAGTGTCAACTTCATACAGTTCCGCATCATGAAGCACGATACTTATGGAACCTTCAAGACGCTTAAAGGTAACTGGAGAACCATGACACAAAAGGACCCGATCTACTTCTTTAACGAAAAGACATAGCTATCAGACTCAAAATAGGCGGTATGAATCTGATCAGACGTCACATGAACAGTGTCAACACACCTGTTATGACTCTCCAAAAACCTGGGCCGCATGGAACGCGTGGATGGGCGAAACTGAAGCAGACTGTCCGTTTCCTTGGAACGCACTTGGAACCCATGACGAACATTATGAGTGGACAACGCCGCTACCAATAGACACACACGACAACAAAGGTTCCCGACCAAACGACGATATGACTCGCACTAAGAAACAAACAATACTGAGGAAAAGCTGTCCAGTCAAGCGCGCCACTCTGGTGAGGCAGTAAACTAACAATCCTTGCCGCTCGGCGATAGTCAGACCTGCATTAATTGCAAAGATATCTAATTCAACTTCGCTTTTTCAAACATAACAATATTAAGTTTTGCTGCCGGTGTAGTAATCACTAAAGAAATCAATTAAACCGAGTTTCACTCCGCATAATCTCACATATAGTTTCCGAGAACTTACGGTATTTAGAGCATTGGATTTATTTGGTTTGATGACATTCGAGGGTTGGGACACCGCTTCCTCTTGGGAATAAGAACCGCCTGGCTGCTGTCAGGGTTTAAATTCCGATGGGAAATGTTTCCAGCCGTCCACGTCATCCTCATCGCCTCCACTGGCATTCCTTGCTACCTGTCACTGCTTTTGGTGCCAGCACTAACTATTCGCGACTTGTCGCTGTCTTTGCATCCTGACCTCGCCATCGCCAGCCCATGTATTCACTGCTAAACTTAGCTTCCATCAGGTATCATCTCCGTCTCATCGTCTGTTTGCCGACCCTGCAGCCTCCATCCGTTAATCGCCAGCATCACATTGGAGATATTATCATCACTCTCTACTCCACCTAAAGGTCGTAATCGTTGTCCCAACGCCGCTTCAGCAGCTAGTCACCCCAGCTAATGCCGCTCATCACTGTCCGCCATAGCGGATCATCCTAGAATAACTGTCATCTATACCTGTCCTTCTCCTTCGCATACCGTCACAACATAGAGCACATCTACTTACCCTCCCCCTCCCCCCCCCCCCACACACACAAATATACGAACGAAAGCATAGTGTGCTGAATGACCTGCACCACTCAAAGGTAACACTCAACAATATCACATCCTACAACCATCCATCTCTCCAACAGCTGTTAAAAACCAAAAAAAGGAGAAAATATCGACATCAATCCCACGCCCACACAAAAAACCACAAACTGATACTCACGACACCCAACATATGGATACAACTCCTGCCCCTCCAGCATCTTCCCACATACCTTTGTCTTCTTCAACCCAGATCTGAACTTACTCAAACCCAAATCCCTTACTCCCGAAATAAAAAAAAGTCTACCAGTCCTCCACATCCAACAAATCTCCCAAGAAAAGACTGTGTGTTACTTAAGTCCCTCAATCCCAAATTGCACAGCGACCTTCTCTCCAAAATTCCACACATTACACAAAGCCTCTTTAACACCATTTACCACATTATTCTACGCCATACAACCCCAACCGCCCCACCATCCTCCACCCTCACAGCAGTGACCACTAAAGTCGACCTTTAGATCATGGATTAAGAAATGGAATCTGAACTGAACAACAATCCTAAATTAGAAGTTAAAAAAGCCCTTTGTATCAACAATGATCACAATCCCACTTGTCTTGCCCATTTATTTACTGAAACTGACTCCATCATGGACCTTCTCCTGATAGACGGAGCCTTGATATACCACCTCCACAAGAGGAACCTTCCAAATTCAATCCCCAGCCATATCACTGTCAAAAGTGTCTCTACAATGATCACCTGATGACAGCTGATGACAGACTAAAAAACCACTTATCTGTCCACATTGCAGAGCCTCCCATTTCCTTAAACAGTGCCCTAACATAGCTTCCCCTCCTACCTGCAACACTTGTATTGATTCCTACCCCATCTATTCTGCAAATTGCAAGGACTAGCCCAGACCAAAAAAATTCACTCTCCCAATCTGTCCCACTGACACACTCATTCAGCGCAGCAATGTCCTCTGCCCAACCCTCACAACTGAAGACATCATAAAATTAATGACAATTGTTCTCCAAAAAATTCATCCATTCGAACACCCACAAGTCCTTCGAGAAATATTGCTTGCTGCCCACTCCATCTTTCATCTTAACACCTAAGCCACCTAGACCCACAATCAGCTCATCTTCCTTCTCACCTACCTCAACACCCTAGTCTAAGGTCTGTCTGGTCCTCACTCATATCCACCACTGTTAATTTCATTGTAGTTATGTGGCAGCACTATAAAATCTTGTACCACCACATTCACTCTTCCAGCCAACAAACATCTTTTAGTTGGTATTCTGTCCTACCAAAACGTCCATACCTTGGTGTTCTTGTGGTCTTTGGTCCAAAGACTGGTTTCATGCAACTCTCCATGCTACTTTATCCTCTGAGTAACTACTGCAACGTACATTATTCTGAATCTGGGTAATGTATTCATCTCTTGGTCTCCTTCTACGATTTTTACCCACCACACTTCCCTCCAGCATTAAATTGCTGATCCCTTGATGCCTCTGATCCCTTCTCCTAGTCAGGTTGTACCACTAATTTCTCATTTCCCCAGTTCTATTCAGTACCTACTCATTAGTTACGTGAGCTACTCATCTAGCCTTCAGCATTCTTCTGTAGCACCACATATCAAAAGCTTCTATTCTCTTTCTTGTCTAAACCGCTTATCGTCCATGTCTCATTTCAATACAAATAATTCCAAAAAGGACTTCCTGGCACTTTACTCTATACTCGATGTTAACAAATTTCTCCTCTTCAGAAGCGCTTTTCTTGCCATTGCCAGTCTAAATTTTATATTCTCCCTACTGCCACCACCATCAGTTATTTTGCTTCCCAAAGAGTAAAACTCATTTACTACTTTAAGTGCCTCTTTTACTAATCTACTCGTAATTCCCTCACCATCATGTGATTTAATTCGACAACATTCTGTTGTCCTCGTTTTGCTTTTGTTGATGTTCATCTTACACCTTCCTTTGAAGACACTGTCCATTCCATTCAACTGCACTTCCAATTCTTTTGCTGTCTCTGACTGAATTACAATGTCATCGGCAAACTTCAAAGTTTTTGTTTCTTATCCCTGGACTTTAATTCCTATTCAAATTTTTTCTTTTGTTTCCTTTACTGGTTGTTCAATGTACAGATTAAATAAGATTGGGAACAGGCTACAACCCTGACTCACTCCCTTCTCAACCACTGCTTCCCTTTCGTACTTCTCGACTCTGGTTTCTGTAAAAATTGTAAATAGCCTTTCGCTCCCTGTATTTTACGTCTGCCACCTCAGAATTTGAAAGGAAGTATTCCACTCAGCATTGTCAAACTCTTCCTCTAAGTCTACAAATGCTATGAACGTAGGTTCATCTTTCCTTAACATATCTTCCATGAGAAGTCGTAGGGTCAATATTGCTTTGTGTGTTCCTTCATTTCTCCAGATTCCAATCTGATGTTCCCTGAGGTCGGCATCTACCAGTTTTTCCATTCTTCTGTAAAGGATTCGTGTTAGTATTTTACAACCGTGACTTAATAAAATGATAGTTCGGTAATTTTTACGCCTTTCAGCACCTGCTTTCTTTTTAAATGGAGTTACTATACTCTTCTTGAAGTCTTCGGGTATTTCATACGTCTTGCTCACCAGGTGGAAGAGTTTTGTCATGGCTGGCTCTCCCAAGGCTATCAGTAGTTCTAATGGAATGTTGTCTTCTCCTGGGGCCTTGTTTCGACTTAGGTCTTTCAGTGTTTTGTCAAATTCTTCACGTAGTGTCATATCTCTCTTCTCATCTTCAACTATGTCCTCTTCCATTTCCATAATATTGCCCTCAAGTACGTCTCCCCCATATGGGCCCTCTATATACTCCTTCCACCTTTCTGCTTTCCCTTCTTTGCTTAGGACTGGTTTTCCATCTGAACTCTTGATTTTCATACAATTGGTTCTCTTTTCTCCAAAGGTTTCTTTAAATTTCGTAGAGACAGAATCTATCTTACCCCTAGTGATATATGCTTCTATATCGTTACATTTGTTATCTAGCCATGCCTGCTTAGCCATTTTGCACTTCCTATCGATCTCATTTTTTAGACGTTTGTATTCACTCTCGCCTGCCTCATTTATTGCATTTTTATATTTTCCCCTTTCATCTATTAAATTCAATATCTTTTGTATCAACCAAGGATTTCTACTAGCCCTCGTCCTTTTACCCACTTGGTCCTCTGCTGCCTTCACTATTTCGTCTCTCAAAGCTTCCCATTCTTCTTCTGCTGTATTCTGTTACCCTGTTCTAGTCAATCGTTCCAGAATGCCCCCTCTGAAAAGCTATACCTTAATCCTTAATGAAATGTTCATCCAACCTTATAACACCATTTGAACCTCTCCCTATACCCCCACAACACGGATAACCACCTTCCTCTGTCCAGAGGCAGAACTGTAGTTTGACACCACAAGAACATAACTATTCGGCCAAATAGTCCCTCTGGACACCTTACCTTACCCTCTTCTTCCACAACTTAAGCATTAAATGTGCCACCATCAACATCTGACCAAATCATCCCATTTCTTATGACTTTCTCTCTCACATAGTTCACATCTTCTACACCTATATTACTGCCACTCACCTGAAGAACCCCTGTGGTATCATCAGTTTACCGGCTCCCTCCAAGGTTGTTCCTATGTCACGCCACACCCATCTTGAAAGCATCACCCCAGATGTTGTCTTGGCATCTCCCATCCTCCTTGGCCGTCTCACTGCAGAAGTCCTCCATGTGACCTGTACTATTCACCACCGCCTGCAAACAACTTCATCCCTGTGTACGCCATCCCAATCTCCCTCCACGAGCAATCCAAGGCTACGCCTGTGCCAGCCAGAGTTCATACCGGGACTCCACAAAAATCCAGACTGGAAGTCACTCTCTGACCTTCCAACAACATGGTGAAATCCCTCATGCTACATACTTCCTGCAGCAGACTTTGTCAGACGTCATATTCACCACATTTCTACTATGACCATTTATCCTCACTATGCCACCCTCTACCCACAAGCCCTACTCCTCACCTGAGAATCCCATTACATGTACTGCTCATCCCTGCGAACGTGTGACAGGGATACACACACACAGCACAGGCAAATACAGAGACACGTCAAGAGTTTATTAAATTCAAGAAAACGCTGAAACTGGCGCCAGACATGCACCAGTCTCAACACTACACTCCCCATAAACTCTTCCAAGTACTGGACAGCATTCCATCGACGTCATACCTCACTACTCATTCCTCCACAACAACCATCCATTAGGTGACAAGATGGGCAAAACAAGCACTTTTCATCTTATCTGTCTCACATCTGCTTCATCTCTGATGACCCTCATTCTGTTTACTCCCCTTCCTTAACATCCATGAACGTACTAACATAGCTGTCCGACCCCTGGCTCCTAGCTTCCAGTACTTGGGAAACTTATCACCAACAGAATTAAATACACTGATCATAGCAAATGACATGAAACGTGTGCTTCACAGAAAACGCAACACACTGCTTGGTCACGTGCACATCACCTATTGTTACCTTAAAGGATGACTGCTCTCCTTTCTCGTCCTCCTGGTGATCCTTTATATCACTATTTTCTCCACAGGTTACTATCCTGAGCTCTGAGAAGCTTCCAAAATCCAATTTTTCCTCAGACCACACAAAACTCTCGACTTTTGTCACCTCCAATCACCCCATCTGCCTTACTTCAGGTTTCAGCAAAGTCTTTGAACCCATTCTCTTCCAATGTATCCATCAACTCCAGAATCAACAGCAACTTCTTCTAACAAACCAGTGTGGCTTCTGTTCTCCTTTGATGACCTGTTCCTGCTCCTAACTCATCTCTTATCCCACCAACTGAACTCCCATAAACCTGCTGTATTTGTGTCCCTCGACCTAAAGAATGCCTACAACCATGTATGTCTTTCCAGTCTCCTTTCCAATCTCCATATGTATGCACTTCAAACTAACAAGGTTCATGTTATTGCATCCTTCCTGTCTAATCGCCCATCCTTTATCCCTATTAACAATACCAATTCCTGTACCTTCAACCCCAATGCAGGAGTGCACTGAGGCTCCATCCTTTCTCCTCTTCTGTATCTTCACTGCGCTGCTAACATGCCCAAAGCATCCTCATCAGTCCATGTCCTTCAGTGTGCTGATGACAACGCTTTCTGTTGTGACCTGGCAAGACAGCCAAGCCACTGTGAGGTGGCCGAAAGGCACGCGTTTAAGCTCACGCAGGCTGGCGTGAGGTCTGGAACAATTAAAGGAATAGAGACTAGCAAAAAAAGGTACGTAGCTTCTGGAATACTTAACTTTAATCCATAATTGGTGAACATCGGTCAGACGGTACATGCATCACAAGATAAATAGCAAATGATAATGGCGCCTTGCTAGGTCGTAGCAAAAGACGTAGCTGAAGGCTATGCTAACTATCGTCTCGGCAAATGAGAGCGTAATTTGTCAGTGAACCATCGCTAGCAAAGTCGGCTGTACAACTGGGCGAGTGCTAGGAAGTGTCTCTAGACCTACCGTGTGGCGGCGCTCGGTCTGCAATTACTGACAGTGGCGACACGCGGGTCCGACGTATACTAACGGACCGCGGCCGATTTAAAGGCTATCACCTAGCAAGTGTGGTGTCTGGCGGTGACACCACACTTTCCTCGTCCTCCACCCACACTCCAGAAATTCCAGCAAGCCCTCCAAATCTACCTCAATCAGTTTACCTCCTGGTGTAACTAATGGCTCCTCAAGATCAACCCCTCCAAAGCCCAGACAATAATTATTGGACAAAGACCGATGCGTTTCACCTCCATGATTTCTACCTTACCATTTGTTTAACTAACACGTTGTAATATCTTGGGGAAAACATCGACTGGCAACTAAGTGGAAACTTCACCGACTTATCATCCAGCCGAAGACCACAATAGGCTAAAAGAGGCCAAACTTTTGGATTTCATCCCTCCACTGTTGTAGACAACTTCAGAACCGCGACTCAACCCATCCTCTGCTACGAAAATGTTGTGTGGGCCTCCGCCCCACCAAATCTCGTCCCTCCAAATCTCGTCCCTCCAAATCTCGTCCCTCCAAACCTCGTCCCTCATAATCCTTACTTTCTGCATCTGTTTACCTTCCCCCAAATAGATCCTCTGCCATCTTATGAAATTCCCACCCCTCCCCAATCACATCAAAAACCGCAGCATCTCCTCTACTATCTGCATCCCTCCATCCCTACTTTAGCACGCACTCCTTATCCTATCTCAATGAAAGTTTAACCAACTCCCTCTCCCAGACAATGAAATCTGTCCTGATATTTATCCACCCTACCACCCTTAACTCTTCCTCACCTGTCAATTCCACATCACAGATCCTTTCTCCTTTTCCCTCTCCATCCAACCCTACCCCTTTCCTCTTGTAGAGCTATCCTCCACACACACCGTACTTCTCGTCACCTTCTTTCTCTCCCACTCTCTGTATTCCCACTATCCATTACCTCCTACCAATCATCCCCATAGTTTACCCACCTAACAAATGCCTATCTCTTTACCCGCGCCTATCGACTCTATGGAACATATTCTCTCCTCTATCACGATAGTTCTCACCCAGGGCAGGCCCATCAGATGTCAAGTAAACATGCAGTGCCCTAGTGCTTTTTCATTGAGTAATATCACCAAATTCGAAGTGCCCACCATACATAGCAATACAAGTTTGCAGACGCCAGTGCATGGACATTCTGTAATTTGCCAATTGCTTTTATATTTTTCGTTAAGATGGAAGACAGTGCCTGAAATTTGTGATCTTGAAACAATAAATGGTGAAGAACTGACTATAACAAGAGTTTCTCTATAATATGACTCTAGGATCACCTCTTATTGATGAAGGCTGTCAAATTGAACACCTTTAAGCCGTCTTGTTTCACATCTTATTTTATTTGGCTACCAGTTTCGGCGGTTTACTACGCCATCTTCAGGCCCCTAACTGAAGTGTAGGAAGATTCTACCTAATTCTGATTGTACTGAGCACAAGCACCATATAAAACAAGGGGAGCTTGACAAGTCGGCCGTTGCGGAGCATTGCCTAGAAAACAGACATAAAATAGAGTCCGAAAATACAAAAGTGTTGCGTCATGCATCTACTTATTGGGACTCCGTTATATAGTAAGCGGCAGGGATTCGTTTAAATAACAACAGTTTCAACAGAGACCAGGGGTACACACACAGCAGGGCATGGGGGCGGGCGTTGGACATCGAAAGAAAGCAAAGACAGATGCGCGACGTGGGAGCGGCAGTTTCAAACGTGGCGCCTGCCCCTGGCGCCACCTGACGTCACCGGTGCTGCCACGGGCAATAGCTCCGCTAGCTGCCCTGGTCAACTTACTCGCGCGCGCCACATTGCGTCTATCTGATTGGCTGCTGCTGATGTCATCATGCCTACATTAGAGAGAAACAGTAGCAGCCACGACAGTCAGTGTGAACACCTGACGACGTTGGCAGAGATGATCATCGAAAGCTCGAGGGTTTTATTCGAATTGACGCGACTTGTAAAACCGAGAACATTTTATTCATAGAGCAGTTTTTGTTTCAGCACTAGACCTCTCAAGGAGCAATGATGTTTTATACTCTGTAATACTCACCTATTAACTCTCTTTGCGGTTCATGGAACTCTTAGATGTTTCGTCCAACACCACAATTCAAAGGTGTCTGTTCTAAGCTGTTCAGCCTTTATTATGGTCCAGGCCTTGCTATACGGATCGTTGTTATTAAAGTCTCATCTCTGCTCCTTAAAACATTGTCAAGGTCGGTCGTTGCCTTCTACCAAGCAATAAGTGCCCACTGCTTCCCCGGCTCCAGTCACCAACGCATCAACCTGGGAACCTGCATTGATTTTCCTCCCATATGCTATGAAGTGATAAGTGTTGCTGACAAAATTTTCGTTTCCTTGAAATTCAGCTTTGGACCAGCCTTTGCACATTCACCTTCAGTAAGAGGATCCTACAACCTTCTTGGCTTTCTGCCATCAGTATGGTATCTTCTGCATAGGTTATTTATATTTGTCGAGGAAGTTTAATTCCAGTTTCTTCCTCATATGTTTTGGCATTCCTCACAGTGTGCTGTGCATACAGACTGAATAGATAAGGTGATAGTATGCAACCTTGCCGTACTGCTTTCTGATCTTGATATATTTAATTGCACCATATATGATTATCATTGTGGCTTCTTGGTGAAAGTGTAAATACTGTATGAGGTAAGTGATGTGATCTGGTTCTCACGTGTTTTTTACTACTTCCCATAATTTATTGTGGTCAACACAGTCAAAGGCTTCGGCATAATCAACAAGGCAAAGACAAAAATCTTTCTGGAACTTTCTTGCGTTTCCCATAAGCCATCTGACGTTGGCAATTTGATCTTCGGCCGTCTTCCACTATGAAATTCAGCTTTCTCTTCAGGTATCTCTCGATCAACATACTAGTGAAGTCTATGTTGCAAGATTATACAGGTTACTTCGTTAGCATGTGAGACAAGAGTGATTATTCGGTGATTCGAACGGTCTTTGAAATTCTCTTCTTTGGAACCGTGATGAATACTGAACGTTTCCAAACTTGTGACCATTGCTGGGCTCTCCATACTTTCCGACATATCCAATGCAAAACATTCATTGCATTCTGTCCAACAAATTTGAACAATTCTGCTGGAATTCCATCATTTTCACTAGCTTTGTTTACTAGAGCCTATTCTTTCTAATATAATCTCCTACACATTCCGTCCATTTTACTTAATGCCCCTCGCTTCTGCTAGGTCTATAGCATTTCTATCTTTCATCAATTCAAATTTCGTTTCGAATTTTCCTTTGGTATCCTAATTCTTTTGTATAGTTCCCTTGTCATTCCATTCTGTTATTCTCTTCATCATGTTTTCATAATTCACTAGAGAAAACGTTCTTGTCTCTTCTGGCTAATTTCGGCAACTCTGTATTTAATTGAAACGTTCCTGATCCACCCACTTTCATTTTTGCTTTCGGTCGTTCAATTTGCAATGCCTCAGCTGGTAAATATCCGGCCTTCTTGTTATTCTTTTTCTTGGGAATATGTTTTTCCGCTTCCTCACTGATAGCTGTTTTTGTAAAAAAGAAAGGAAGATGGGGTTGAACGTTCTGTCAACATGGAGGTCATTAGAGACGGTTGTGGGTTTTTGTTTTCTACCTTTAATACATCCATAACTATGTTCCAAACTTCTGTTGTGTAGCAGAAGACAGGTAAAGCTGGAGGACCGCTTCAGACACCAGCGCAGCCGAAAGAGTGATGACACAAAAAAATCTAGAGAATTTCATCTGTCTTGAGAAAAGGAGAAAGCTATGTTTCATACTATCGATGCTTGATGAATCCATATTGAATCATACAGAAGAATTCTTTGGTATCGAAGTAAGGTGTCATGTATGAGAACAACGTATGTCTACAATTACGAAAGTAATTGAGTTCAACAGTAAGTCTGCGTATGTAATACTTGACCTGTAATGTCTTCCAGTTGCTTGCATTTAATTTCAGGTGCAACGAAAAGTGAATTATAACTTTTACTTCACGAAGCAACTATGCGACCAAGTGTGCAACCCGCTGTTGGAAGAGCTGTTCATTTCCTGGCTTTAAGCTGTCCCACACCGCTATGCCGTGTGACGGCGCACTCACTCGGAAGAGATACCGTTTGTCGTATCCCACAGACCTGGGGAAGACGAAAATAGAGCAGAGAGAATTCACAAGAGAAGCGAATTTACGCCTCTAGAGGGTTCTCGTCACAATGTTCCAGAGGTGGGTACTGACAAGAGCCATAATACCATCAAGCCGATTAAACAGGCCCTTAGATGACTCAAGAAAGTTTGTAACAGCCCTTTGCACTGATCACCTTTCCACCCAATACGAAGGCTGGTAGAATGATCCGATGTGTCTGTGTCAGAAGAGGATAGAATAAAACAAAATATTTGTGCAACCTAATTAGCTGCAGTGAACGTGTCATTGTTCATCCACGGTCAGTTTTGTTTGATTTCGCTGAAAATATTCACTCACACACTGGTACTTAGACGTCAGTCTGAATAATTTGAACAATTTGGCAAAATGATTAATTTCAGTTAATAGCTTCAGCAGCCTGACAAGCCAACTGATGACTGCGAAGTTGTTTAACTCACTTAATGAATATTTTCCGCTTGGTATGCTGCGTCAAAATGATCTTGCCGCCAGCCGCAAATATAAAAACCGATGAAAAAGTTTACGTTCGAAGGCCGTACAATCCAGAATCAGTATACCAATAAGGCAAAATTGTGAGCAGAGAGAAAATCACCCAACGACGCCCCTGGTTGAAGATACCTATTCGGTTGAAACACTGTGTCCTGCTGTTTAAAGAAGTCCGTAACAGCATGCTGCACATCCTTGTCCGACAGGAGTCGTCGGCTCTTCAAGGCGTTTCTGAAGGGTCTGAAGGGATCAAAGGCGTGGTAATCGGACAGGGAGAGATCAGGACTGTGTGGGGTACGATCAACGGCCCACTTGTTGTGTTCCATAATGGATGAACCTAGCCTCTCAGATCGACCGGCGTCTTATGTCGATTTGCTACCAGCATGATACCTGGCGCACTATTCCACATCGGTGGTTTTCAACACACATGCTGTCTCATACAACTTCTTCAATGGATGAGTGTCGATGTTTGTCCTCCAGCAAGCAACAAAAGAATAATAGCACGTTGGTGCTGTTCGGACGCATTTGGTACTAACCTTGCCAAAGTTCACGTTTCCGCATTTATCGCACGAACATAGGAGAGACAGGAATGCCACACTGAAGACTTGTCTACATGTTGGTGCTTATATATCCGCATAGGAGTCGCGCTACGTTGCATATACGCTACAGCAACGCCCTCAAAAAGTAACTTTTTGATTGCCCTTCATACTACAGTCAGTCATGAAAGACCAATCTTAGAAACTAGTATGACGTTTGCCGGTTGACAATTAGAGGAAATGCTTCTTTACTTTAAAAATAAATAGCAAGCACCGGCTTTCGTTCAATATAAATTGTATGAATATATAGTTTCTCGCCATGGATCGACTGATCAGTTTCTTTATTGCTTATTTCCTAATAATTTTTTGTTTTAAGTTTCAAAGTTGCGTCTGTGCTATGACTAAGTAGCAGTATTGTGATATTGGTCAGTGAAACAACTTTGGAAGACTGACTTTGATATTAGTAAAGTATATTAAGGACGTTCTGTGTACGATCCTGATAGCAATAGACTTCCCTTGTATGGTGTCTACGTCAAAATGATTTACGAACTCTGCTACTGCTTCTCCACACTAAATTGCAGTTAATAGAATAAATAACCTGAGATGTGGTCTGTTATGTAGAGTCAATGTGACGAATCTGGTCGCACCAGTGTATCACTATGACGAATGCTACCCGCAGAAACATTTCTTTTCAGTGAAAGACCACTGGTTTTTTAAATATTTTGCTATTTTGCTGTGTACAGGTGCTTAACAGATTCCAAATCTCAGTAAGGAATATACTGCAGTCACGTCCGAAAGAGATCTGTATATATGAGTAGTCGCGATAAGTTAGTATACAATACTGGTACGTCACGTTATCTACGTGGACATAACTTCCCAACCCCTCCTGTCTCCTCTCCCCATCCCCAAAGGACAGTGATGAGTTAATATCTAAACCCGCAGTTCTCTACTAGTCGAGCCTGATAGTTTAGTGGTGACACGCATGTCTGGAAACTAAGAAGTTGCGAGATCTCATCCCGATGGGGCCACGGAAATTTTCTGGTCTGACTGACTTCACACTAGCCGTCAACTCTCAGTGATGTTAAGATTTGCCAGTTACAATACGGGGTTCAGATTCATTGTTAAACTGCTAAGTGACCTTTCCGGTTAGGATTACTGCTGAAGGTTAAGGGCGTGAAGTCCATGGTGTGGCGTCCAATAGAGTTAACAAACAGGCTGTTTAATTTTCCTCCTGAGGATGTAACAGCCATTCATGCTACACCGATTTTCTCCATGCGATTTGTTGCTTCAAATTATGTCTTAAGGCAACATTCATTGACATCTTACTCTCTGTAACCTCCTACTCTTCGTAAAATATTCTTGAATGGGTGCTGCACAACAACGCCGTCCAAGTAGTGACGTAAATTGAACTATAAATTATCAAAATCCCTGATATTCTTTATAAACAAACGCACAATAAAGCGCTAAATTGACGCCAGGAACCTCGGTACACATCTCGGCCAGAGCTGAAACTGTAAGAGACGCGTCTGGTGAGTAATCACGAGGAGTCTGGCGGTAATATGTAATTTTTTTGTGATTCGTATCCTATTCCTTTGTTATTTCCAGATCGTAAAATTTCTTTTTCTGATACTGCTTACCTCATAAAATGGATAAATCCTTATATTTTTTGTAGACATAATCGCTTGCATTTCTTGGGAGATATTACTGCACAGCAAACTCAAGGAATGCTGTTCGTAGCATTCTGTATCAGCTCTTGACCTGTCAGAGGCTAGAAACGACGCCTGCCCTACAACTCATGGGAGACATACACTGTCCGAGGATAGAAGCTGTCACACCATTATTTAACTGTGGAACTGGCTACACAGGACCATTTTATGTCAGAACTGATTACCGTCGAGCAAAGCCGGAGGAGAATTCAAGTAGTAAAACGTAGGGGAGGACAGGAGAGGACGGAAGCACATGGCAGAACGGCATTAGGGCTTTATTCTGGCTACAAAGTGGTGCACTAAACAACAGCTTCCAGGATGCATTATCTAAGCGAAAAGGATGGTAAGAAACTATTGTGGAAGAGTTTGTCTTTTACGGCTATGCCTGTAACATGCTTTTGTTTGTTTTTCGCGTCCATATTGCAATATTAGTAACATTTATTTGCAAGGTAAGCGAAATGCGTTTAGACGATGTTTATATTTCAGAGCGCTTTGTGGGTTTTGAACTGTACCTAACTTCACATTTCGGGGAGGAACGAACCGGGGCGTAAGGGACTGAGGTAGAGCACCATTCTTCCCTAGTGTTTAATTTTTATTATTTATATTTATTCTAATACTTGTGCGATACTTCACTACATTTTAAGGATTTTCATACTGTTGCTAGGGACTGCTCTTTTTTCAGAGATGTTTAGAAGACACGAATACAAAACTAAGAGTCGAAGTTGGTCTACAGAAGACAGGGAAGAGGCAGTGACAGATGTTGTCAAAAAGGAAATTTGATTCAAGCAAGCCAGTATTCATCTCAATGTTCTCAAAAACATCTCTTCACAGAGCACTTCTGAATGAACTTCGAAATGAGACTTTTCAAACTGACAATTCGAAATCGAAATTTCGTTGTGTTTTCTGGAATGAGCTCGTCAGTTATTTAAAAGACATGGAAGGCAGATCGTTTGGATTGGCAGTGAACGAGTTCGGAGAAGATTTTTGTAAATTTTTGGTAACTGTTATGGTACCAAACTGCTGAGGTCATCGGTTCCTGAGCTTACACGCTACTTTATCTAACTAACTTACGCTAAGGACAACACACACACTCATGCCTGAGGGAGGACTCGAACCTCCTGCTGGGGAGCCGTGCGAACCACGACAAAGTGCCTTAGTATGTAGCATTCGCTTGTCAACCACCAGAAAAAAAGAAATAGTAAAGAGTGTGAAGACTGGAGGACTCAGTTTCTTTCATTCTGTCATTTGTAATACTATATGCATAATGTGTTTTTGTACATTTTACGAAATATAACGAGATTTCACAGTTAAACTTGTAAGGAAATGCAAATTAGTAATACCCCTTACCTATACTAGAGTTATGAGTGTGGTCCCGTTCTGTGTCAGGCCCGGGGAACGACGGATAAATTGTCAGCCAATCTTTAAATTTTTTGTAGTGTTCGCCTATGTGTCTTACACCTGATTTCTTTGTTGCAATGTTGAAAGTATGTATAAAATATCACGCACATTTTTTGTAGATTTTTCTTTACCATATTGTTGTGGTATCAGAAGCTGTATGTGGCGTCTTGACACCAAATGTAGTGGGTGAGTGCCAGGAGGCGACGTATTAAAACTCGTCCGAGCTTTTCAAATGATTTATTTGCTTCCACTACGGTGCTCCGTTCACCTCGATCCACGTCACACACATTCACGTCGAATCGCACCACACGGTCCCGCAATGCTGAGGCCACCGCCCCAGCGACCAAGTGCAAGGCGCTGTGTCGAGCCGGCCTTGTACGCCAGCTGCAGAGTTCCAATTATGTCAGAATGGCTGCGCCAGCAGCTAACTCAGTGGCCGCTGTCCTCGATGTCTCCGAACTGCTCGACTGGGAGCCGTAGCACGGCCAGCTGACAACCGCACGATGCCTGCACTAAGCGTCCTCGCTGGCATGGCTTGACTCGCGGCGCCACAAAAGCGCACGCTTTCGGCGTCCGTGTCTGCGGCCCTCACCTTGGGAAGCCTCCGGTGTGTGTCGGGATCTGAGACGACTGCCCGCGGTAGAGAGTCGAGGCGTGGCCCGCTCTGGCTGGCTGTGGACCCCACGTCGGCCTCAGAGGGTCGACTGGGACGCTGTCGCCCCATCTGTTGCTGCATGTAGCCCGCCGTCCAGCAGAGCTGCCACACTTGAATGACTCTCGTTAGAAAATAACATCTATTTATACTCGGCTAGGTACCTCCGTTTTGCCAAGTGCACCGGTTCGCATTACGTCTGCGTAACACTTAGGTAGGCCAGATGCCCCCTTCTGATTGTGACTTGCGGCATGGAAATTGCTGTGTTCACCCTCTCCGGCTGTTCTTGGTCCCTGTGGCCTCTATTTGCCTTTGCAACTGCTGGTATGCGTATCTTACTACAATCCGGCCCGCACGTGGCTGTAACTCGTGCTCTCCGAATATCGCACAAAACTAACTTTCCCTACCGTAAACGGTGGTGCCACTACATTCTGCTACTTTTAATAATATATGCATAATTTCTTTTTGTACATTTTACGAAATGTAACTTGATTTCATAGTTAAACTTCTAAGGAAATGCAAACTAGTAATAGCCCATACCTATATTGGAGTTATGAATGTGGTCTTGTTCTGCGTCAGGCCTGTCTTTAAATTTTTTGTAGTGTTCACCTATGTGTCTTTTACCCGATTTCTTTGTTGCACTGTTTTAAGTATGTATAAAATATCACACACATTTTTTGTAGATTTTTCTTTGCCATATTAATTAATCTGTAGTCATTTCAATTTTAGCATCACCGTCCTGACCCTTGTTCCCCTGCAACCATCAGTCGCGAATAATGTTTATTCCATACCCAGATTTCGATCACTGTGTTGCCACCCTCAGTGCAGTAAATGTATGTCCAGAGTTAATCATGTGCAAATATGATGAGTTTCCTGAGGGCATGCAGCTTTACTGTATGGTTAAATGATGATGGCGTCCTCTTAGGTAAAATATTACGGAGGTAAAATAGTCCCCGATTCGGATCTCCGGGCGGGGACTACTCAAGAGGACGTTGTTATTAGGAGAAAGAAAACTGGCGTTCTACGGATCGGAGCGTGGAATGTCAGATCCCTTAATCGAGCAGGTAGGTTAGAAAATTTAAAAAGGGGAATGGATAGTTTAAAGTTAGATATAGTGGGAATTAGTGAAGTTCGGTGGCAGGAGGAACAAGACTTTTGGTCAGGTGAATACAGGGTTATAAATACAAAATCAAACAGAGGTAATGCAGGAGTAGGTTTAATAATGAATAAAAAATAGGCGTGCGGGTAAGCTACTACAAACAGCATAGTGAACGCATTATTGTGGCCAAGATAGACACGAAGACTATACCTACTACAGTAGTACAAGTTTATATGCCGACTAGCTCTGCAGATGATGAAGAAATTGATGAAATGTGTGATGAGATAAAAGAAATTATTCAGATAGTGAAGGGAGACGAAAATTTAATAGTCATGGGTGACTGGAATTCGAATGTAGGAAAAGGGAGAGAAGGAAAAATAGTAGGTGAATATGGATTGGGGCTTAGAAATGAAAGAGGGAGCCATCTAGTAGAATTTTGCACAGAACATAACTTAATCATAACTAACACTTGGTTCAAGAATCATAAAAGAAGGTTGTATACATGGAAGAATCTCGGAGATACTAAAACGTATCAGATAGATTATATAATGGTAAGACAGAGATTTAGGAACCAGGTTTTAAATTGTAAGACATTTCCAGGGGCAGATGTGGACTCTGATCACAATCTATTGGTTATGAACTGCAGATTAAAATTGAAGAAACTGCAAAAACGTGGGAATTTAAGGAGTTGGGGGACCTGGATAACTGACTAAACCAGAGGTTGTACAGAGTTTCAGGGAGAGCATAAGGGAACAATTGACAGCAGTGGGGGAAAGAAGTACAGTAGAAGAAGAATGGGTAGCTCTGAGGGATGAAGTAGTGAAGGCAGCAGAGGATCAAGTAGGCAAAAAGACGAGGGCTAGTAGAAATCCTTGGGTAACAGAAGAAATATTGAATTTAATTGATGAAGGGAGAAAATATAAAAATGCAGTAAATGAAGCAGGCAAAAAGGAATGCAAACATCTCAAAAATGAGATCGACAGTAAGTGCAAAATGGCTAAGCAGGGTTGGCTAGAGGACAAATGTAAGGATGTAGAGGCTTATCTCACTAGGGTAAGATAGATACTACCTGCAGTAAAATTAAAGAGAACTTTGGAGAAAAGAGAACCACTTATATGAATATCAAGAGCCTAGATGGAAAACCAGTTCTAACCAAAGAAAGGAAAGCAGAAAGAAGGAAGGAGTATATAGAGGGTCTATACAAGGGCGATATACTTGAGGACAATATTATAGAAATGGAAGAGAATGTAGATGAAGATGAAATGGGAGAAACGATACTGCGTGAAGAGTTTGACAGAGCACTGAAAGACCTGAGCCGAAACAAGGCCCCAGGAGTAGACAACATTCCATTAGAACTACTGACGGCCTTGGGAGAGCCAGTCCTGACAAAACTCTACCATCTGGTGAGGAAGATGTATGAGACAGGCGAAGTACCTCAGACTTCAAGAAGAATATAATAATTCCAATCCCAAA
The DNA here is from genome assembly GCF_023864345.2 of Schistocerca serialis cubense. Lineage (NCBI taxonomy): Eukaryota > Metazoa > Arthropoda > Insecta > Orthoptera > Acrididae > Schistocerca > Schistocerca serialis. The sequence continues at coordinate 325,879,693 of NC_064641.1, read as the reverse complement.
GAAAGCAGGTGTTGACAGATGTGAAAATTACCGAACTATCAGTTTAATAAGTCACAGCTGCAAAATACTAACACGAATTCTTTACAGACGAATGGAAAAACTGGTAGAAGCCGACCTCGTGGAAGATCAGTTTGGATTCCGTAGAAATATTGGAACACGTGAGGCAATACTGACGTTACGACTTATCTCAGAAGAAGGATTAAGGAGAGGCAAACCTACGTTTCTAACATTTGTAGGCTTAGAGAAAGCTTTTGACAATGTTGACTGGAATACTCTCTTCCAAATTCTAAAGGTGCCAGGGGTAAAATACAGGGAGCGAAAGGCTATTTACCGTTTGTACAGAAACCAGATGGCAGTTATAAGAGTCGAGGGACATGAAAGAGAAGCAGTGGTTGGGAAGGGAGTGAGACAGGGGTGTAACCTCTCTCCAATGTTATTCAATCTGTATATTGAGCAAGTAGTAAAGGAAACAAAAGAAAAATTCGGTGTAGGTATTAAAATCCACGGAGAAGAAATAAAAACTTTGAGGTTCGCCGATGACATTGTAATTCTGTCAGAGACAGCAAAGGACTTGGAAGAGAAGCTGAACAGAATGGACATTGTCTTGAAAGGAAGATATAAGATGAACATCAACAAAAGCAAAACGAGGATAATGGAATGTAGTCGAATTAAGTCAGGTGATGCTGAGGGAATTAGATTAGGAAATGAGCCATTTAAGGTAGTAAAGGAGTTTTGCTATTTGGGGAGCAAAATAACTGATGATGGTCGAAGTAGAGAAGATATAAAATGTAGACATGCAATGGCAAGGAAAGCGTTTCTGAAGAAGAGAAATTTGTTAACATCGAGTATAGAGGTAAATGTCAGGAAGTCGTTTCTGAAAGTATATGTATGGAGTGTAGACACGTATGGAAGTGAAACATGGACGATAAATAGCTTGACAGGAAGGGAATAGAAGCTTTCGAAATGTGGTGCTACAGAAGAATGCTGAACATTAGATGGCTAGACCACATAACGAATGAGGAGGTATTGAATAGAATTGGGGAGAAGAGGAGTTTGTGGCACAACTTGACGAGAAGAAGGGACCGGTTGGTAGGACATGTTCTGAGGCATCAAGGGATCACAAATTTAGCATTGGAGGGCAGCGTGGAGAGTAAAAATCGTAGAGGGAGACCAAGAGGTGAATACACTAAGCAGATTCAGAAGGATGTAGGTTGCAGTGGGTACTGGGAGATGAAGAAACTTGCACAGGATAGGGTAGCATGGAGAGCTGCATCAAACCAGTCTTAGGACTGAAGACCACAACAACAACAACATGATGAGTTCACCCTCAACCTCCGAAATGGGTAGTTCAGCTGGGACTATATGCACGTAAGTGGTTTTCGTGTTTTAATTTACGTTTACTGCGCTGAATGTGACCACTCTGATGCCTCTTATTGCTGTCCACTGGCACTTCCACGATCAGCGAAGGTGTAACGTCCTTTCCCATTTCCCAGGCAGTATTCTTCACCTCCTCGGGGCGACACAGCACTACCTGCCATTTCAGTCAATATTCGTTTATCATTAACTTTTAATTCAAATTATTATCATCAGCTAGCTGCATTATTCAGCGTTTGCTGCCAAAGACGCTCACCCGATTAATGTTTAAAAATGCATTGATATTTTTGATTTTGCGTAGCACATGTACACCGAATTATCTCCTTCAAAAGATACAGTGTTCATTTAACACAGTTTGTTTGATATGATTTATTATGGAGGGTATTCATACTTAAGTCCGATAATAAATGTCTATAATCGAAAGTCAAAGATATTTACTTCTAATTAAAGTGGCTTCCAGTGAGGTTAACTATTTCATGCAGTGGCGCATGAACTTAAGACTAGCTAATATTCAGAAGTACAATTCTAAAAGCTCTGACACTAAAATCTCGAACATAAAGACTTCCAGATGCTAAATACTCACAGAAGATAGAGACTAATAGACATGAAAGACGTTAACAATACGTTGGTGAGCCGTGCTCCGCCTCGCGTTGGTTCAAAAGGTTCAAATGTCTCTGAGCACTATGGGACTTAACATCTATGGTCATCAATCCCCTAGAACTTAGACCTACTTAAACCTAACTAACCTAAGGACATCACACAACACCCAGTCATCATGAGGCAGAGAAAATCCCTGACCCCGCCGGGAATCGAACCCGGGAACCCGGGCGCGGGATGCGAGAACGCTACCGCGTGACCACGAGCTGCGGACTTCACGTTGGTGCTGTTGTCGGTCTCTGTCCTTTGTTGGAGGCCAGACTGTATCGTTTAGTTGACATGATTGCGGTTGTTTGTCTTCTTCTTGTGTTGACTGGTGCCACTTGGTTTCGCAAGCGTTGCCTGTCCGCTAGTGGCAGCAGCGGCGTTATCGATACGTAGTAACTGTGGCCCTATCTTTGGGGTGACGTTGTTTTACTTCTGGGTCGTGTGAGTGAGCAGTTCAGCTGGGTATGCAGGAGGAGCCAGGTTCGAGGAGACTCCGAACACGCTGGGACTGCTGGCACCACGCATGGACTGCCCCGAATTGAAGGGCTGTAGTCACGAGGGTGCACAACCTCGTCGTAAACTAGATCCTGCAAGTTTTAAGTAGAGTGAATTTCTATTTGAGTAGAGAAACCTCCACCATTGTGAAATCTCGCGGTTCTCCAGTGACTTGTGTTCGTGTTGCTGCTCGTAGTGTCGTCGAGGCGACGAGCAGCGAGTGGAATGCTTGGGGAAGGCGGATCTGATTAATTTTCCTGGACCTCTAATTACTATTTACTACCTCTTGAGTTCAACCAGCGGTATTTTCCTGCCTGGTGGCTGGTAACGCCCCAGTTACCTGCCCTGGGGGTTAGTGTATGTAACGGCAGTGTATGTTTCCTCGCCTTGCTGCCGCTGTCCCGTGAGAAGTGTAAGTTTGATAGCTTTCTTGGTTGTAGTTTGGTTGGCGATTCTTCTACTTTAGTGGTAGTGATTCCTTTCTTGTTCCGGGTGCTGTAAGCACAGTGTTCTGCGGGAGGATGTCCAGACCGCCGGTTGCGGCTTTCACATATTATTACATCTTTGTATTTGGTTTAGTGGACGCCAGGTAGCCTCACCAAGATTACCATTAATCACTCGTTAGACTGTCGCTAGTCTGAGTTACCATCTTGTGATGTGAATGAAACTCTTGGCTGCCTTTCTCATCACTCGTGAAAGTGGTTTTGGCTTGACCTACTCAGAGGTCGATTCCTGGAGCACCGTCTGTGACTGGCCCTTGTGTTTTGTTATTGTGTTATTGTTTTATTATTGTATTACGAAGTTACCATCATTTGTCCCAACTGTTTGGTGATCAGTTGCCTGTCTTTTAAATTAACTTTTCTATTGAATTGCTGTTTGATAGTATGTGCGTTAAATTTTTTTAAATAATTGCCGTTCTCGGCGTTAAAGGCCTTCAGCAACGACTGTGATTACTTGTCTTAAAATTATAATTGCGACCACATTGCCTTATTTCCAAAATATTATTTGCTGTGTCTGTATTTTATGTTCATTTGGTGAATTGTAATGTACTGAAAGTACTATTAATTAGACATTTGTTTCTTCCCTATTATTAAAGTGTGATATTTTTATTTATTGCTGAGTCTGGAATTATGCTCTTAAAATAAATGTGAGAAATTGTAAAAGCAAACCAATAGTAACTGATTCGGGCCCCGTCCACAATCGTAACCGAATCCTGCCTTCCTTGAGTACCAGGTCTCAGTGGGGTTTAATAGTTTTGAAACCAAATGGACGTTCGTTAGAAACTCTTTGAATAATGCCCCTTGCTACATTGCATATAATTCTCTATTCCATTGGCTCTCATTATTCTTTTATTTAATTTTTCTGCTTTCGAACGAGAATTCGTGATTTGATATGAAATATGGTAATTGGTCATGGCCAATTCGAATAAAGTTTAGTTAAAAAAAGATATCTGACGAGGGGTTACACAGCCCCCCAACGATTACTTTATTTTAATCAAGGCCGGCCGGGGTGGCCGTGCGGTTCTAGGCGCTACAGTCTGGAACCACGTGACCTCTACGGTCGCAGGTTCCAATCCTGCCTCGGGCATGGATGTGTGTGATGTCCTTAGGTTAGTTCGGTTTAAGTAGTTCTAAGTTCTAGGGGACTGATGACCTTAGAAGTTAAGTCCCATAGTGCTCAGAGCAATTTGAACCATTTTTTTTAAATCAAGTTGTTATCGCTTAAGGTAGCCGTGAGGTATGCTACCATTACACCTCTTCAGATTTTCTCTTATAGGGTTGGGGTTCTTCGTTCACTATATTTGACATTGACTTACGGCTTTAATTTCTTTTTATGGATCATCTTTTTGGATCTTTTCTTGGGACCTTATTTTCTTCTTTTTCTTTTTCTTATTTTCTTTTTACTATCGAGTGGCAGTATATGAGTGGATGACATGACATGATTACAAAAATTGCATAATAGCTTTTTACATGTTCCTTAAATACTACATTTTTCATCATAAAGTATTTCAAAGTACTATCTAAATTTTAAATATTTACGTTTTTCCTAACATTAAATAAATGTTCCATTCATTTAATACATATATAGAAAGGCTCAGTTTAAAAGTAACTATATATTTCAGCTTAGATTCTAGGCATAACTTAAGTACTCCATCTACGTCTTTTACTGAATAAGTCAGTTTATGTCAATAACACATTCCAATCTATGTATGATCTTAAATTTACCATTACCAATCTTGGGACATGATTGTAGTCTTGTCTGTTGTTTTGACCGGCGAGGTCAGCGATGTCCATTCATCTCTCCGACCCTGTGCTGCTGTACAGAGTGATTGTTTAGTTCCCGTAGCCCATCTGTCTGGTTGCAACAATGGAGCATAGGGAAAAATGGGTAATCTACGTCATCTTTTGTCGTGGCACCTCTTTAATGGTTGAGCAAAAAGAATTTTTTATAGTTGCCTCTTGTTTTAGCTTGTGTCGTGAGTCGTGGTTTTGTGACACTGGACACAGAGTGTCAGTCACAGAGGGGAGCAAAGGTCATTATTTTTTCAGGGATGACGGGAGAGAGAGCGACACTTTGTGGGCAATGGAATGCCTTGTTTCCTTGGCTCAGTGGGTGAGTGTGAGCGTAACATTGGTCGTACCACTACACCACTATCAGTAATTTTTTGACACATAGCACCCTTGCAGTGAACAGAGTAGTACATTGTGTTTTAGTTTGCTCAGTTCATCGCAGTAGCGGTGCGGCGCCGAGTCTCGGCGTGCAGATTCCAGGAACCGCCAACACGGCGACGGCTCGTGTTGCAGCGGAACACTAGGCGGCGTGTTCTTCCATTCAGTACCGTACCCACGACCTGCTGCGGAGGCAGCGCGGTCTTCTACTTGTGAATTCTCTCGTTGCGTTGTTACCTAGTGGCTATGGCGTGATGGGGAGTGCTCCGTCCCGGAATCGAACCTACAACCCTCTGGCGGAGTTCATCAACCTCTTGGTACACAGGTGGCCCATTTGGTGAGATCGCAGTGCCTTCGTCCTCACCAGCCACATGAATAGGTACCACAAAAACTTCTTCCTGGTAACACCTGGGAAGGCATCTTCTGTGTTGTCCTGTTGGCTCAATACCGACATCTTCTGTTGACCAGCGTAGTGGCTAAGTCGTTGCAGGAAGTGTGACATCCGCTGGCTAACCATCGGTCCGTCCATCCGGGCGACGTTCGTTCATCACATCTTTCTCCCCTCGAAAGACACTCTTGCCCATTTGTCGGAGGTATTTATTCGGTGTTTTCGCCAATGTCGCGAAGTTTCTAGGACGGCGACTAACTCTTCGGTCATTGATTTATGCTTGTCACGGAGGGCAGAAACGTGGCCAATATCGACACAGATGCCGGATTTTCTTGTTTAATCTCTATGCTGGCGTGGTCGGGCATTGCCCTGTCGTCCTCCTGCGCATCGCCAGATACGTCACGCATTTAGTTTAGTATGATGACAGTTCATGAATCATTGACCGCTGATGTGCGAACTTTGCTGGTCATTGTTCTCCTTGGAAGCATTGCCAATATGCTCGGTTGTTGATCTGCCGAAGTGCTCACTGCTGCTTCGCAAACCCCGCTGGTCACCGGCCTCCTTGTTCGACTGCTCCCGCTTCCGAATACTGTGGCTTAACGTTTCAAAGTCATTAAAATGTTCTCTTAATTTATAATAAGTCTTTACCTATTTTTCTACCGAATCTCTGCTTTGAAAAACCATAAATAACACAAAATTATTATACAGAACTATAAATAACACATAATCATTATATATAATTATTGTACGCCCCACACTTGCAACTTGATTACACATGTTGTGCCATCTCTTCAATGGCTAAGCAGCACAACGGTTTCATTATTTGACTCATACTGCCTCTTCTTGTAGCTTGAAAGACGATGGTATGTGTTGTGCCGCCTCTTCAGTGGCTAAGCATCACAAAATTTTCATTATCTGACCCACGCTGCCTCTTCTTATGGTTTGCAACATGCCTATCGTAAGAATGGATCTTTTTGCCCCTCTACAACTACCAGTCGTGCCTCATGGTTCTGAGCCGCCCATTCACAGTCTTGATTACGCGGCCTATTTCCCGTTTTATTTATCATTTGAGGTGTCATGTATTGTCCTGACATCTCTGTTGTGTTAGCAGACGCTGTCCATGGAACTGCCGATTGGTTCCCCCATTGGAGGTGTCTCATGTTATTATTCTCAGGTGGTATATTATGACTGCTATATTTTCGCTTCCTCGGGCAGTTGAATAAACCGCTATTACTGTCGTTCGGTCTCTATCCACAATATCTATTATTATCACTGTGCATAGCACCGTTTTTATTATTGCCGTTGTTTGGATGATGATCATGTGAATTCTGTTTCCCGAGTGATTGCCATTACACTGATTATTATTATGATGGTAATTTTGATTATTCGTATTACCGTTATTATATTGCGATTTTCGGTTGCGCTGGTTCTCATTGCAACTATTGCCGCAGTATTCATTGTACGGATTCGCATTGTATATCTGATTTACGAACTGCCTAGCGTCCTCTTGGATTACATATAGCGAGCCTACTACTGACAGGAATTGATGCAAGCCATCTTCGGGTAGATTAATTAGTTTCTCATGCAGGTGAATTGGCAATATCCCTTTCAGAATTCTTAAAATCTCCCTACTGTTAATGGGTTCATCCCAATATCGGATCTTATTTATGTACCTTTCAAGATACTTTAGAAGTGCGTCCTTTTTCAAGATGCAAAGTTCTGGACTGTAAATCTCGTATCTAACTCTATTTTTTTTACTCTACGACCAGTATTTCGCAGTAAATAGTTTTTAACACTCATAGCATGACGTACAAGCCTTAGCTACCTCAGATGCCCATAGCGAGACTTCACCACTGGTTTACGATGCTATAAACTGAATTTTATCATACTCATTCCAGGATTTGGGAAACACGTTTCAAAAACTTTTTATGAACACCATAGGTCGAAGTCGCTCTTCGACGGAGAAAATGTAAATTTCCGTTATCTGAATCTTCACTATTCTAACCAATTTCTTCGGTTGGCTGTTCCACGTTCTTTTCTTTATTTCTAGATTACTCGGTGGACGTTGATCGGACAATCTATCCAGCGATTTTAGCTCGGTTGACTCGACTTCCATGCGCGATAATCGAATGCTGACTTCACTCTGCCAAGCAGAAATTTCTGAGAATACTTTTTCTTTAAAATTCTGAAACTCGATTTTAAATTGCTCTGTGATTTCGGTGTTTTCGGATATCGATGATTCCTGTTTGTTCGACTCTACAGCGCTCTGTACTTGAGATCGTACCTCCTTTGATTTGATTTCTATCCACTCGGACGGTTTTTCTTAAATCCTTTTCGTCTGACCCATTAAATAATCCTCAGTAGACTCGTAGCTTGCTAACTGCAGGTCTTCTATTTTGATCGACAGATCATGTCTTCTATGCGACTCGGTAGACTGCTCTTTACGTATCTCTCTCACATTCTTCTCTTAAAATATTTACCGATCTCTTCAACATATCATGTTTACTTCTTACGGAATTTAACTGCAGTCTCAGTTTGTTGAGTTCCTTTGCGCAATTACTGTCTCTTTTCTTATTTTGAGTCTCTAACGATTTAACCGCCTGCTGGGTACCTTTTTAAATTCTCGATCCTTTCAATTTCGTTCCGGTCAGCCTGTGATACTTCCTCTTTAGATTCTCGAATCTTTCTGATCCTGTTCCTCCTTGTGTTTCCCTTCTTGTACCTCCCGCTGCCGATTAGCTTTTAATATCTCTTCGTTAAATTCTCGATCCTCCTCCCTGAATTTGATTAGAAAGTCAAACAAAACATCCACCTCCACTTCGTTTGTAGGTTTACCCTTCCTCCTTGTGTTTCCCTTCTTGTACCTCCCGCTGCCGATTAGCTTTTAATATCTCTTCGTTAAATTCTCGATCCTCCTCCCTGAATTTGATTAGAAAGTCAAACAAAATATCCACCTCCACTTCGTTTGTAGGTTTACCCATTCTGCTAGGTCGCGTAGTGGAATCCTATCGGGTATCGACATTCCGACTTTGTTACTTTCGGTCATTTCCTTCACAAAGAACGAGTCTATTCCTGTCGCATTCGATGATTCTAATCTTCCTGCGCTATTCATCTGCTCAGCTGATACGTTTTCTGTTCTATTGTCAACCCTATCTGTTCCCTCCTCCTTAGCCACATCCTCTACATTAGATCTTAAGACACGGGTTCCGAGGTAAATGCCGCGTTTCTTGACTTCCGCAAGGCGTTTGATACAGTTCCCCACAGTCGTTTAATGAACAAAGTAAGAGCATATTGACTGTGAGACCAATTATGTGATTGGATTGAAGAGTTCCTAGATAACAGAACGCGGCATGTCATTCTCAATGGAGAGAAGTCTTCCGAAGTAAGACTGATTTCAGGTGTGCCGCAGGGGAGTGTCGTAGGACCGTTGCTATTCACGATATACATAAATGACCTTGTGGATAACATCGGAAGTTCACTGAGGCTTTTTGCGGATGATGCTGTAGTATATCGAGAGGCTGCAACAATGGAAAATTGTACTGAAATACAGGAGGATCTGCAACGAATTGACGCATGGAGCAGGGAATGAGAATTGAATCTCAATGTAGACAAGTGTAATGTGCTGCGAATACATAGAAAGAAAGATCCTTTATCATTTAGCTACAATATAGCAGGTCAGCAAGTGAAAGCAGTTAATTCCATAAATTACCTGGGAGTAGGCATTAGGAGTGATTTAAAATGGAATGATCATATAAAGTTGATCGTCGGTAAAGCAGATGCCAGACTGAGATTCATTGGAAGAATCCTGAGGAAGTGCAATCCGAAAACAAAGGAAGTAGGTTACAGTACACTTGTTCGCCCACTCCTTGAATATTGCTCACCAGTGTGGGATCCGTACCAGACAGGGTTGATAGAAGACATAGAGAAGATCCAACGGAGAGCAGCGCGTTTCGTTACAGGATCATTTAGTAATCGCGACAGCGTTACGGAGATGATAGATAAACTCCAGTTGAAGACTCTGCAAGAGAGACGCTCTGTAGCTTGGTACGGGCTTTTGTTGAGGTGTCGAGAACATACCTTCACCGAGGAGTCAAGCAGTATATTGCTCCCTCCTACGTATATCTCGCGAAGAGAGCATGAGGATAAAATCAGAGAGATTAGAGCCCACACAGAGGCATACCGACAATCTTTCTTTCCATGTACTACATGTCACTACCGATCAACACTAACACAACTACAGATAAACACAAATACTGTCTAGGCTACAATATTAATTCGACAATACGACAGACTTGACGTAGTCATCCACCAGCCGCTACATTTTTTCTTTTACTTGAAGCAGAATGAGCTGTGACTCAAACTTTAAATGTCGATTATTACGGCAGGCTCGTCGTTTCAATTATTTTGATAAGTACTTCAGTTTTGTGTCTATTATAACATCTGTATGCGTGCCTTCCTCAGGCACGACGTCTATAGCTTTCAGTTCGCTGTAGTACTACCTCCCTGTCACTGCGAACGTAGTTTCTCGAAGACAGCGAACATGTACCACGAGCAAGTTTACACTCGTACAAATGGTTATTTCTTTCGTGTACCGTCACTAAATAATTCGCAAAGCACATCTGTAAACTGCATATTGTTGATTTATTACCTTCGAATCCCGCGCTGGTCGCCATTTGTGACGCCTCCTATTGCTGCCTACTGGCACTTCCACGATCAGCGAAGGTGTAATGTTCTTTTTCTATTACCTCGTAGAGATACGCGAAAGCGAGACGACACAACACTGTCTGTCATTTCAGTCAATATTTATTGATCAATAAGTTTAAATTCCAATTATCCATCAGCTAATTGCGTTGTTTAGCGGTTGCCGTCAAAGATGCTCATTAACAGTTACTAGGCGGCCGATTCGTGTTTCAAAATGAATTAGTATCTTTGATTTTACGAAGCACATGTCCACCGAAATAATTCTGTCTAAAGTCACGGAGTTAATTAAACACAGTTAATTTCATATGACTTACTATGAAGGATATTCATACTTAAGTCCGATAGTAAATGTCTATAATCGAAAGTCAAAGAAATCTACTTTTAATTAAACCGACTTCCAGTGAGGTTAACTATGTCACGCTGTGGCGCATGCACTTAAGCGTCGCGAATATTCAGAAGTACGACGCTAAAAGCTCGGGCACGTATTCTCGTAAAATTATGAGATTCTTATACAGACAGGCCGAAGCAATTTTTATAGTTCCCTCGTAACACGCTGATGCTCGTTTATTTTCAGGTTGTTTAGAATTACGGCTGTGGAAATTTTACAGGACTCAGTACTCGTGTAACTATACTGGGGTGAGTTTAACACAGAACAACACCTGTAAACACTACATAGAGGGTTGCCACGCGATTTGTGTCGTGACATGGAGTGTGGATCCGTGCTACCCCACAGCAGCTCGGCAATAAAGTCCACTGGCAAATTGCCGTGCCCTCCAGCAACGCGCGACTACTTGTTGGTCTGCTCCCTAACGACAGGTAATCTGTAGGTAACTGTTATCGGCCCCCGATAGCGCTGGCTGCATGCCGTGAAATTAACCGAGCGTTCTCTGATTACCATTCTCTCTCTCTCTCTCTCTCTCTCTCTCTCTCTCTGCCTCTCGCCCGTCATAGGCCTCCCTTCCTCTCTCTCTTCCGGTCGACCTGTCGCACATGTGGATGACCGTAATCTCAGTGCGCGGCCGGATTAGCGTCCGTGCTTGTACTTCTGCGCGTATCGCAGCTCTCATTCGCGCTCTTCTTCAGGCACGTACACGGGGAGTGGCGTGTGTTCACAGTCCCGAACGTTATCGACCCGTCGTTAATTTGGCAGGAATTCCATACCGGACAGTCGCATAGTTGCCGGATACTGATAATATAATGCAGCTACCTGTCACCGAGTGCAAGTGCCTACAATAGCCGTAGAACCAAACACGAAAGAATTTGGACAAACATTCACACGAAGATGTTGTGAATTGACGTTCGTTGCTAGTGTATTAAATTTCTAATTGTAGTTCTTTCGCAAGTAAGATGTCATAAGATGGAGGAGGGAGGAAAGAGGGAAAAATGAATGAACGCTTGAAGTTTCCTGCGGAAAGAGGAGAACTCTGTTCGCTACGCACCCTCATCTGCTCTAACACTTAACAAAAACCAATACATATCTATTGAAGTACTGTTATCGTGTCCGAGGACGTGTATTACTGTTTCAGACGTACGGAGTCTCATAATTGTTCTGGTACTAGCGGTGTTCATTAGATTTACTTACCATCGAGCTAAAATAATGTTTTGTTTGCTACCAAGCAGATGCCTGCTGCCACGGGACACAATAATATCCCAGTATCAGTGAGCTATGTACTGTTTCGCGGAGATGTCAGTGCTTGCTGGAAATGCAAACAAACAGTGAATTAACTTTGTTATATCTGGAGATAAAAATTAAAACTTTATGACTACTTTCTTAGCTTGTTTCTAGCGCCCGTTTCCTGGTATACCTCTGACACAAACGTGTCGTCTTTAATTTATCTTTCTGTCTGTTTCTCTCTCCTTCTGTTCACAGGCATTCCTCTGTTTCTTTCCCACCACATATCTCCCTCGTGTGTTGCTGGGTTGCATCGTTGTTTTCTCTTGTTCCTATACTCACACCTCTGGTTATTACGAGTGGCATTCAATAAGTAATGCAACACAGTTTTTCTCAATCAATTTCGGAATTTGTTGTAGGATGTTGTGGGATATTCTCGCTTCAGCCCATACAGTTTCACGACTTTCCGATAGGTAGCAGGGCTATACGTAGCCTTCAAAACGCCGTCTGTAACGGAGGTGCCTTACAAGCAGAGACCTATCACTAAGTTCCTTTTGGCGGAAAACCAGAGCATCATAGATATTCATAGGCGCTTGCAGGATGTCTACGGACACGTTGCAGTGAACAAAAGCTACTATCTTTTCCGCAACAAGGTCGCGCGAACCCGTCCGATCATCCGAGGACCGGGCGGCCGCACACAGCTGTGCTACCCCCAGGAAACTGAAGAAATGACTTCAGCGTTTTCGTCGCCACGAGAATGAAAACGAACTTTTCCTTCTGGAAGACAAATAAACTCCTCAAACAAGTCTGTGCACCCCAGAGGAGTTCACAAAACTTCGTCGTACTGCTCCTCCTCATCCAAACTACAGCCAGGATCTCATACCTTCGGATATCCATCTGTTTGGTCCAAAGGAGGATGCAAACCGTGGGAAGCTGTACGTGGATGATGGGGAGGATATTTATGCCACGAAACATTGGCTCCAACGTCGACTGGTAAAGTGGTGGCATGCTGACACACAAGCCATCCCAGAAAGGTGGCGTAAGGCCGTCGCATTGAACGGAGATGATGTTGAGAAATCGGGTTTTGAAGCAAAAGAGTGGAAAATTATATGGTGCACTGGAGTCCTGAAGAAAGTCAACCTGCTTTCAGAAAAAGAGCGCTGTATTAGTTATTGAATGTCCCAGGAAACAATGCTGGTGTTACGTCCCTTGGAGATAATCCGCGATCGGTATCAGCACCACTTAGTTTAAACTTAACAAAGTAGGTCCGATGCTTACACTTACATAGCATTCAGATATGAAGATGCCTATTTTTCAGACCGACACCCAAAAATATATATCTGATATTGTTGCTTTTCAGATGGGCAACAAAGTTAGTGAGAGTTTTGGTAAGTTTTTTTTTTACGTGTTAAAAATATTTTTGAGGTCATCTAAAGGTAGTGCCGTAATGCCTGCTTAATGTCTTCTTGTGAAAGTAGATCGTTGGTGGCCGGTGTGTTACTGCATCTGTGACAAGACTTCTACATGCGATTAAAATAGTTACAGTGTCCCTATTGACGTGGCAGCATACAAAGAAGCTCATTTGAAAAATTCATGCTACAAACAGTTGTGGAAGTTTCTCTTTTACAACTTAGCTAAGTATCAGCAAAAGAAAAGCATTAAATGATGTTTAGAGTCCACCGTCCCGTCGGCAGCAAGGTTGTTAGAGACAGAGCACAAACTTGAATTACGAAGAGCTGATGAAGGAAAACACCCATGCCCTTTTCTTAGAAACGATCCTGGCGTTTGCTGGAGTGATTTAGAGAACTGACGGAACACCTAAATCCGGATGGCCAGCTAGGGATTTTGAACCTTCGTCCTCTTCAATGCAACTCCAGTGTGCTAACCACTGCGCAATATCGCTCGTTAGAGGCATTAATAGCGTTATTAGTCCTAATACTTGGACCGCTCTCCGAAATAGAGTTTGAACTTAAAATTCGTCTGTAGTACCCAGTCTCAACGAAAACAGCATTATACGAATAGCAGAGATAAGATGTTCGTGGTAGAGACGATGTTGCAAGACATTTTGTACACCAAGGGAAACCAGTTACACGACACCTGGGTAAACGGCCAACAAGAATACCTAATATCGCCCGACTAGTCAAGTTTGTCTCCATCGCCAGGACGTGTTTAGTTACAAATAACACCAAGGTATCCGAACGTTCCCGATTGTATTTCTCCAGCTGCAAAAAACGGGATGATTCTGGATTCATTAGCGCCGCCGTTTCAGGTATTGGCGAACACCTATTTTCACGCGAACAGTGATGGTAACTACTTTATTTGAGTTCCACTCAATGGAGTGCGCCTTCCAAGTTGGCGACTCGCTGTTCCCACCGCTGGAAGTACCCATAATTGATTAGACACGAAGGTAACGACACCTCTTCCAACTACCACCAGATGTGGCTTATGTGACTCCTAGCGCTTGTTGTATTAAGTTCAGAAATTCAGCTTTTGAAACCTCGCATTTTTAGGAAGTAGGCTATGATGTAAGAATAATTGACTAGTATATCGAAATACGTTAGAAAAAATAAAAGAAAAAGTTATCAAGGTGAGGTATAAGACTTCTTTTTGTGCTCACGTTTGGTCTCCAGTTGCGGAAGACGTCCAGAGACACATCGGAGATGTAGCTGGTTGAAACTCTCGCACAAGCTACCTTAAAGGAGACTCAGTGTACTGAACCTGATAGCCGAGATTGGTGCAGTGTTTATCACGTGACGGCCGAGTGGTGAACCATCCTTCTGTTGTTAAAGATCGGGAAGGGAGATCAGTTTATGCTATGTATTTTGTACGGCAGAAGATTTAGCACTGTTTGCTTTATCTATCAGGAAGGTCCACATCATTCATGACCTTGTTTCAGTTTCTTTTCTGTTAAATGCTTTTTTATTTCTTTCTGAAAGTCTTTGGCGTCTCTGCACATCACAGAGTAGTAGCGAGTCGTGACGCCATCCATCTGTTGCTAGAGATCGTGAAGTCAGACCATTTTATCCTACGGATTTGGTGTGGCAAATGATTTAGCCGGAGATTTAGCAGAAAGGTCAACATCTTATACAGATTTATTCCTTTTCCTTTTTCTTCTCTGTTTAGTAATTTTCTGAAATATTTTTGGGATCTCTATTCATCACAGCGTAGTAGCAATTGCACCGTGATTAAACCTTGGCGTCGGAGAACCGAATCCCAGGGCATCTGCTGCTGCACGGTTGCACAGACGACAACTGACCTTGTGACGTTGCAGCCGAATATTGGTGCTTCCGTTAATAGTCTCTAGGCCCACTTGAGTGCATATACAACGGATTTTTACACCCCTGCCTCACCAAATGGTGGTGGTGTTGGGTGTGTGGGTCAGGTAGGTACTTTACAGTGTTCAAATATTCATGCACCTTTCTCGCAGGTGTAAGCGCTGTGTGAATAGTCTGTCTTCTCAGCACTCTGCTGAAGCAAACTGTTATCATTTTTATGAAACGGAGGCAAGTTTCCCTCACAAGATCTTTTTCACCACTTTGGTCTAGTTAAAAATAATGAGTACTTGAAAGCCAAACTAATTTTTCCACGTTAAGCCGGCGCTGTTATCGTGGTGGGCACTTGTTACCCCACACTCCCATCATTTATATTTCATCATATTTTCGTATATCTCGATACTCTCCGTGTTTGAACAAATGGTGCTTTTGTTGCTATGGTCCAAAGTGGTCCTTAAATCATTCCAGGCCTCTAGCTCCATAACCTTTCGTACCCACCTCCTTCGATCTATGAATGTATGACTGATCCAAGATACCGGAATACGACATCGAGTTACATGGGTGCTACAGCATACCAGAAACTGAATCATGAACTGCCACTGACGGATTGTCTCTATCAAGTGCAGATAAAACCATAACACTAAGGACAATTAATACCTGCATCTAGAATTATCTTACTATCTTCCTCATTTCTAGTTGTCTTGGAGTGAAAATATAATTTGTCACCTTCAATTTCACTATACAGGGCCACATTTCTTGTCATTTGTGTTTAACATATGTTATGTTTCACCATAGTGTCACTGAAGGGGTGGTTCTCTCCGTAGAGATACTGAGATGTAGAGTTCATTAGAGGTTGTCACACACCTGCCCACGAGAGAGACATTTTGTACAAAATGAGTCATCCATACAGCTGCCATTAAATTCAGCATCACAGCCACTGTCAGCACTCTCTAATAGTCTCATTGGCAGAAGAGCCTGTAACTGTCTGCTCGATTGAATAAATTGAGTGGAAGAAAGGTGCGTGAGAGGACCTGCCATCTTTCAACACTTCTTTGAGCTGACTTAATTCAGTTTCTTGACGCATTTCAAGACGCTACCAAGACTATGGAAGCTGACAGTGGTCCGACACTGCAGTTACTTGTGCCATGGGTGTACCAGCTACAGGAACACTATGCTGAGAATGCGGTGTACATTGGGGTAAGACTCCCACTTACATAGAATATGCATGTATAAACAAATAAAATTTAAATTTCAGGTTATATACACTACATGCCATTAAAATTGCTACACCGAGAAGAAATGCAGATGATAAACGGGTATTCATTGGACAAATGTATTATACTGGAACTGACATGTGATTACATTTTCACGCTATTTGGGTGCATAGATCCTGAGAAATTAGTACCCAGAACAACCACCTCTGGCCGTAATAACGGCCTAGATACGCCTGGGAATTGAGTCAAACAGCTCTTGGATGGCGTGTACGGGTACAGCTGCCCATGTAGCTTCAACACGATACCACAGTTCATCAAGAGTAGTGACTGGCGTATTGTGACTAGCCAGTTGTTCGGCCACCATTGACCAGACGTTTTCAGTTGGTGAGAGATCTGGAGAATATGCTGGCCAGGGCAGCAGTCGAACATTTTCTGTATCCAGAAAGGTCCGTACATGACCTACAACAGGCGGTCGTGTATTATGCTGCTGAAATGTAGGGTTTCGCAGGGATCGAATGAAGGGTAGAGCCACGGGTCGTAACACATCTGAAATGTAACGTCCACTGTTCAAAGTGCCGTCAATGCGAGCAAGAGGTGACCGAGATGAGTAACCAATGGCACCCCATACCATCACGCCGGGTGATACGCCAGTATTTCGATAACCAATACACGCTTCCAATGCGTGTTCCCCGCGATGTCGCCAAACACGATGCGACCATCATGATGCTGTAAACAGAACCTGGATTCATCCGAAAAAATGACGTTTTGCCATTCGTGCACCCAGGTTCGTCGTTGAGTACACCATCGCAGGCGCTCCTGCCTGTGATGCAGCGTCAAGGGTAACTGCAGCTATGGTCTCCGAGCTGATAGTCCATGCTGCTGCAAACGTCATCGAACTGTTCGCACAAAAGGGTTTTTGTCTTGCAAACGTCCCCATCTGTTGACTCAGGGATGAAAACGTGGCTGCACGATCCGTTACAGCCATGCCTGTCATCTCGACTGGTAGTGATACGAGGCTGTTGGGATCCAGCACGGCGTTCCGTATTACCCTACTGAACCCACCGTTTCCATATTCTGCTAACAGTTATTGGATCTCGACCAACGCGAGCAGCAATGTTGCGATACGATAAACCGCAATCGCGATAGGCTACAATCCGACCTTTATAAAAGTCGGAAACGTGATGGTACGCATTTCTCCTCCTTACACGACGCATGACTACAACGTTTCACCAGGCAACGCCGGTCAACTTCTGTTTGTGTATGAGAAATCGGTTGGAAACTTTCCTTATGTCAGCACGTTGTAGGTGTCGCCACCGGTGCCAACCTTGTGTGAATGTTCTGATAGGCTAAGAATTGGCATATCACAGCATCTTCTTCCTGTCGGTTAAATTTCGCTTCTGTAGCACGTCATCTTCGTGGTGTAGCAATTTTAATGGCCGGTAGTGTATATTAAACGCCCTGAACGGGATAAGAGGTCTTATTTAAAGGAGATGGTCTGCCTCAATATTGTCAATTTCCAGGAAACAGCACTGCTGAAAGAAAGCGTTTCTAACCTCTTAATCGAAAAATGGAAATAAAATCAGTGCAATTGTCTGTATTATTTGTAGTACCACAGGAGCGGCATAGGAAGAAACTTTCGATAACTAGTTTGCGCCACATCACCTCCCAGATGTGCTACATTTCGAGATAAATGCGGTGTTTTGTAAGTTTACTAAGTAAATATTTTATCAGCATCGGCCAAGTAGTGCAAAGAGTGTCTTTGCATCGTCGGTGGAGAAGGAGCAAACTTCCGATGAAGTTTAGACGTCTCTGTTGACGGGAAAACCAGATGAGGCTCAGTCACTTCTGGAGTGGTGGAAATCAATAGCAACAACTTATCCCAGACTGTTGCAAGTGACACGAGAAGTTCTATGAACACCTGCCTCCAGCGCCTCAAGCGAGACGGTACTTAGCAAAACTAGGTTTGTCATTAGTGATAAAACTACTGGAATATCTACATAATATGTAAATGACCTGATTATGATGCACGGTAAAAAAAACTGTAATTTCAGATACGTTTCCATAAGATCTTATATTCGTTACCATAAATGTTTAACGTCTTAATTGTTTCTTTTAGAAATGAATTCATCCAAATGGTCCTTGTAGCGTTACGAGAAGATGAATATATCTTTATTTACTTGAAGTAAGAAAGTTATCAATGACCTTGGTATGTAATTCTTGTTTACAGTTTATGTTACTGCATTAATTCTAACAAATACATTTTTCCTGCATTAATTTAGCATTAATTTTAACAAATACATTTGGACGCAACAGATAGTGTAGTGACTGTATCGGGTAACTGTGAAGTCATGAGGATATTTTTTGAGGTACCTAAGGCCAGTAGTTCCTTAATATTCTGTGACCTGTTTTCACAAAAATCTCACATGTGCGAACCCAGCCTCATAAAAACGCGTTCATACTGAGACGTCCAAGTAACTAAACTACAATCAAATAATTTAATAGCCGTAATGCTTTTATACGGTTTACATTTCAGTTTTGTCACATCAAAAGGGCTGATGAAAGCTTTTGCGTTAGCGTGCACTATTGAAGTATTTTATACTTTTCTGTCAACTTGCAAGTTTTCGTTATGGAATTAACTGGCTAAACTCTTTCTTCGAATCCAGAGAGACGGATCCATTGGGCCTGCATGTCATGTAACTTTGAAGTCAGGAACCACAGAAGTTAAAGACAGTCTCAAATTACTTTTGGCGAGAAGTGTGTTTCTGTATTTTTTTAATATAAGTGTAAAAATCTGGCATGGTTCATCAGTTTTTCATTGAGAATTTTGTCAATAATGGTGGAATCAAATTCATTTACGTGATTATCTTCTTTGTTGCATTGAATTCCATAAGACAGGAAACAGACGGTGGATCGTTTGGGTAGAAAGCTGCATGTTTGTAGGCTGTAGAATGTTGAGGGGAAGCTGGTATAAATGTTCCAGTAAAGGAGTCATTTTGGTAAATTTCAAATTGGTGGCTGCTATTTTGCATCTGTAAGACGACGTCTAGGAAATCAATGGTGGAATCCCCAGGCGCTACTCCATACTGACCTTTATGTTTAGTATGCCAGTGATTCATATTTTCCAAAAACTTCTCTAGTTGTCTAGTGGAGTCTACCACACGCAGGGAATGTCATCAATATATCTAAACAAGTACACAATGTTTTGCCAGTGGTTCACTCTTATGAAAAACAGTCACCCACGTGTTCATCTATATTTCTGTTAACAGAGGGATGAGCCAACAGCCATTCCATTGTATTGATAGTGTTCATCTGTTCGTCTGGATTAATGATTGTGACACAATATCCGTTAAATGTGTCGCAGGAACACTTGAGAAAAGCTGTGTACATAAAGAGACTAATTTTGCATTTTTTGCAATCTTAATATCTGTTGGCTTGTTTACTAAATCTAAACTCTTCATAATTCTGTATTTCCGTGCGAAGTTCGGTTTTTGCCTTGAGGTGATATTGATCCTCCTTGCAATATTTGTACTTGTGCTTGTATTGCAGATAGCACTGGCTGAAATGACACTTCTGGTTTGTGTAGTTTCGGGAAACCATACAGCTGGGCAGTCCTAGAACTCAGTTTTTGAAGAATGCTCTAACAAAAGTTTTCAGATAAAAACTTGGATCACTTGATCACTAACTGCTCGGACTAGTCACTTCAGAGGCAGAAAATAGCAATCATAAATTTAAAATGTACTGAAAAGACTTCTTTACTGACACATTCATCCGACTTTCAGTGTGTACTACTCTCAGAGAACACAACAGAAGCTGGAGGTGAAAGGAGTAAGATTCAAACAACGTCAAACATTACTTGAACGAAGGCCACAAATACGTAATAGATGTCGATGTCCTACGCATTGAGGGAAAGGACGCAAAACTCAGTGAGAGATATTAGAAACGGAGGAAACTGTATGTTTATCCCCACATTTATTAATGAGTGGTCAAACTCGATTCCATTATTCACCCCTAAGAGACTATGTTGCGAACTCTAGAGAGGGGATGAACCTCAGTGCCTTCATTCTTGAGTAGATAATGATAAAAATTGCCATTCCTGTGCATAGCTCTTTCCCAATGTATGTTTGGTCTCAGTTATTGCAAATGCTGTCCTAACGAATTTTGTAAAAGAGTGTGTAACTGCGTCACAATTGTAAACAGAGATAACTTTTATAGTTTAACTCGAGAATTTACACATTAAGAAGTTGAAATGTTTGTCTTTTCTAGGTTCTCATCTTTGCGGTCAGCTGAGTACTAGAAAATGGGCTTATTACCTGAAACCTAGGTCGTTCAGTAATTGTAAAGTGTGTGAAACAACGTCACAGAAGTGTTACCTCTCGGCAGTAAAAAGAATTTTGATGATTTAAAATGTCTGGAATACACTTCTCCTATTGTCCTAGTCTCCAGTAGCTACGCCAGTTTAATCGGATGCTATTTGTCAAGAACATGATTTTGTGAACATTAATATACTTTGCTACCACTGATACTTATTAATATTGGTACTATAATCACGGAACTGAGGACCGTGACGTCAACTTGACCTTCTGTCCAGTGTGAACACGTCACCATTTGAGGTGACGTTCCCTTTTGTTTCGTTCCATCACGGACCGTTTACGTCCAGTCTGAACCGACCTTAAGGATTACCGTCTCATGCGGAGCCAGTAAATCCTACTTGTCTCTTGTCATATTAATGAGAGTACCGGTTCAGTTTTGTCAAAGGAGACCATCACGTGTTAGCACTGGACAGGAAACCAACCCTGTAAATCTTAGATATTGACTGCCAAGTCGTTCCAGTAGCTCCTATAAACTGCAAATTATTTGAGTATTTAAGCTGTCAATCACACATAGATGGTAATTGCAGACTTGTCGCAGGATAGTTTCAAATAACTCTGAGAAACATTGTCTATTTGGGAATTTCCCGTTTAGTAACTTACATAAAGCTAAGTTTTATTTGCGACCTCTGCCAGGTCCCTCTAACCTAAGGGCAAGTGACTTGATCTTGGATTCGAAATATGCTTTTCTGCCCATCAGACATTCCGCACTCTCGTGAGCTACTAACAGGTTTAGAATTTAGTTGTTGTTGTTGTTGTTGTTGTCGTGGTGTTCAGTCCTGAGACTGGTTTGATATAGATCTCCATACTACTCTATCCTGTGCAAGCTTCTTCATCTCCCAGTACCTAATGCAACCTACATCCTTCTGAATCTGCGTAGTGTATTCATCTATTGGTCTCCCTCTATGATTTTTACCCCCCACGCTGCCCTCCAATGCTAAATTAGTGATCCCTTGTTGCCTCAGAATATGTGCTAACATCGATCACTTCTTCCAGTCAAGGTGTGTCACAAATTTCTCTTCTCCCTAATCCTATTCAATACCTCCTCATTAGTTATGAGATATACCCATCTAATCTTCAACATTCTTCTGTAGCACCACATTTCGAAAGTTTCTATTCTCTCCTTGTCCAGAGTATTTATCGTCCATGTTTCATTTCCATACATGGCCATACAAATACTTTCAGAAACGACTTCCTGACACTTAAATCTATACTCGATGTTAATAAATTTCTCTTCTTCAGAAACGCTTTCCTTGCCATGGCCAATCTACATTTTATATCCTCTCTACTTAGACCATCATCAGTTATTTTGCTCCCCAAGTAGCAAAACTCATTTACTACTTTAAGCGTCTCAAATCCTTTTCTAATTCCCGCAGCATCACCCGACTTAATTCGACTACATTCCATTATCCTCGTTTTGCTTTTGTTGATGTTCATCTTATATCTTCCTTTCAAGACACTGTACATTCCGTTCAGCTGCTCTTCCAGGCGCTTTGCTGTCTCTGACAGAATTACAATGTCATCTGCGAACCTCGAAGTTTTTATTTCTTCTCCATGAATTTTAATTCCTACACCGATTTTTCTTTTGTTTCCTTTACTGCTTGCTCAATATACGGATTGAATAACATCTAGGATAGGCTACAACTCTGTCTCACTCCCTTCCCCACCACTTCTTCCCTCTCATGCCCCTCGACTCTTATAACTGCCATCTAGTCTGTAAAAATTGTAAATAGCCTTTCGCTCCCCTTATTTTATCCCTGCCACCTTCAGAATTTGAAAGAGAGTATTTCAATCAACATTGTCCAAAGCTGTCTCCAAGTCTACGAATCCTAGGAACGTAGATTTACGTTTCCTTAATAAATTTTCTAAGATAAGTCATAGGGTCAGTATTGCCTCAAGTGTTCCAACATTTCTACGGAATACAAAATGATCTTCCCCGAGGTCGGCTTCTACCAGTTTTTCCATTCTTCTGCAAAGAATTCGTGTTAGTATTTTGCAGTCGTGGCTTATTAAACTGATAATTCGGTAATTTTCACATCTGTCAACACCTGCTTTCTTTGGGATTGGAATTTTATATTCTCTGTGAAGTCTGAGGGTATTTCGCCTGTCTCATACATCCTGCTCACCAGATGGTAGAGTTTTGTCAGGGCTGTATCTCCCAAGGCTATCAGTAGTTCTAATGGAATGTTGTCTACTCCCGGGGCTTTGTTTCGGCTTAGGTCTTTCAGTGCTCTGTCAAGCTCTTCACGCAGTATCATATCTCCCACTTCACCTTCATCTACATCCTCTTCCATTTACGTAATATTATCGTCAAGTACGTCACCCCTGCACGGACCCTCTATATACTTCTTCACCTTTCTGCTTTCCCTTCTTTGCTTAGAACTGAGTTTCCGTCTGAGCTCTTGATATTCATGGCTCTGAGCACTATGGGACTTAACAGCTATGGTCATCAGTCCCCTAGAACTTAGAACTACTTAAACCTAACTAACCTAAGGACATCACACAACACCCAGTCATCACGAGGCAGAGAAAATCCCTGACCCCGCCGGGAATCGAACCCGTGAACCCGGGCGCGGGAAGCGAGAACGCTACCGCACGACCACGAGCTGCGGACTTGATATTCATACAAGTGGTTCTCTTTTCTCCCAAAGTCTCTTTAATTTTCCCGTAGGCAGTATCTATCTTACCCCTAGTGAGATATTTCTCTACATCCTTACATTTGTCCTCTAGCCATCCCTGCTTAGCTATTTTGCTCTTCCTGTCGATCTCATTTTTCAGTAGAATTGAGTAATGAGAGTAATTATTTCGACATGCTCTAACGGTTTATAATGCTGTTCTTCTTAAAATGCAATGAATTAATGACAGCATGTTTAGTGGATTCACCGTCATCAGTATCACTTGTCTGACATTAAATGCTGCCTAATGAAGACCTCTTCCATATAATCAAATGAATTATTTTATTCAGCTATAAGTGTGTTGCACCTTTTACTAGTTCCCAGTTCAGTCTTTTCTAATAGCTTGGAACCTCTGTAACAAAAAGTAAGTTTGCTTAATGAACTAGAAAAGAGTTGAACAGTTATGTATCATAAATTGGAGGTTTATGATAAACAAATCAATGTAAATTTAACGGGAATATAATAGAATTGAGAATTTATAGTGGCTTGGCAAGAAAGTCGAAGATTTCAAGTTTTTCGCGTGACAGACGACTGGAAAACGATGTAGCAGATTAAGAGAAACATTCATCGGTGTTGGAGATCTATCGAATATCGGCCTAGAACTGGGAAGATATTTCGTGTACTGTACTTGTCAATGCCATCAATTGTTGCAAGCTGAGGAAAGGTGGGGTAAGACAGACTTTTGTTAAATATTTCCAACAAAAGAAGACACCAGTAGCTGAAGTATTTGGCTCAGGAATTCATTTATGGCAGTCGAGAGCAACTGAAAACAGAAAAAGTGGGAGTAGAGATGGAACAGAAAATATAAAACCTATTATACTGTACATTGAATTTAAGTGAAATGAATGAAGGAAAAACATTAGTAAAAGAAAATAGAAGATATAGGTAACATAAAAGTGATCGAAATACTGACGACCTATATGAAAAAAAGATAAAGAAAGCGGTACCATTTGGGCGTTTTCCTGACACTCGATAAATTTTCTGTAGATGTAACGTCGACAGAACGGTTTTCATGAAATCATTTTCAGTCTCCGTTCTTTTTTATAGTCACTTTAATCAACATCTTTTCATCTCTGGGTTCAAGGTAGTCATTTTATACCCTTTACACCAATTCAGGAGCCCTCCACGTCTCCATGCATGACATATCCCGTGCTCCGGAGTAGACATAATGTTCTGACTGACAAGTGTGCATTATTTCACGTAAATCACCTGTAAAAAGAGACTCGAGTTTGTCTAACTGTATACTGTGTGGGAGTTACAGGTGAATGCCACCAGATGGAAAAGTTACGGGAGCAGAAATAAAGAGACAAAAGAAATGCCGCTTTACGGTTTCAAAGGCGTAAAAACAGATTGTGTATCGGGGTTATGACGTCATATATCACCGTATACTTTAGACCCTTTGTGAGCTCTTTCAGCAGCTGTACCTTTTGTAGTAACCCATTTAATGGAAGGGCAACGCTTCAAAATATGAGATATGAATTCGCATGCACAGCCAAGTAATAACAATGGTTTGTCGTCAACAACTCCACTTATCAAACGGCGTAGCTTACGTTGCATGATACTGTGAGCATCTATATATGAAGAATGGAAGTGGGAAACGTTGTAAGCACCATTTTTCACAAAACGCCTTTTCACTGCTATTGTTATTTCGGCATTCTGTGGCATGCCCTTGCACCTCATCCAGGGGCCTAATCATGGAGGAAGTTTTTAAAACGTGCGTTAGTAGATGTCACCTGGCCTTTGTCGCAATGTATGCATCCCTCTGCTCTCTGCTCTTCCAAAATTTAAAAGATATGGGAAGTGGTTTTTATTGACTCACGGTGCGTCTCACCAGTTAAAAACTTAATGCTGCATTCCTGTACTTGCATTATCACAAATACAAAGTACTACCTCAGTATTAATGACACTAGTAGGATATGCTTTATTCCAGATATTTTGTCGATAATTAACATTTGTGCAAAAAAAGAAAACAGCAACCAAACCCCATTAAAAGCGCCATTTATTCACATCGATAATGCTGGTACTGTTTTCGAACCGAAATGTTCACCTTAAGACGGCTTTTCTTATTTACATTAAATTTATTGTCGTTTACATTAGTTGTTGGGAATAATCCAGATAACAGCTAGTGCCTACTAAAAAGAGTTTAATATAAATACTAACATGCATCTCACGATCAACCAAAGTGTTCGAAACCAGTAACAGTACTGCGTAAATAAATTGCATTATTTACAGTGATTGGTTGATGTATTCTTCTTTGCACGAGTCCACATGTATTTTGAAAACGATAACGGCACTATTTGCGTAAATAAATGGCAGTATCAACAGTTACTGTTGGCCGCTTTCTTCTCTGCAAGACTTTTAAAACCTTTCGTATAGGCAATTAGGACCAGTCATTTTCCTGGTATTGCAATTAGAACGTTCTTAATAAAGTATATACTTCCTAATTTGTCTTATTATTTTTTGTGGCACTGCTGTGAGTAGCATAATTCTACGGTCACTTAGAAAGTTTTCTTTTCCCACCTAAAGAAGTGTGTGTGTGTGTGTGTGTGTGTGTGTGTGTGTGTCCTAGAATGATCTCTATAGTGAGAATTTTAAAATATAACAGCACCACGTGGAAATCGTGTGAATTTTTCACAAATTTGTCTCAACATAAAGTATAATTCTGGTTCTAATCTAAGAACAGCAATGAACCTTACGTAACTGAAAAACTAATGACTATGGCATTAGTACACTGATGTGCAATCAAGCAGTTTTTTAAAATTTGCACACGCAAGGTCATAGACATTAATCTTTGACCTTGAATATCTCAAAACGAACCACCAATTTTTTTTAAACAATACATTGTATTTTCTCAGAAAGTTACTATTAACCTCGTAAATATCAAGAGGCTTCGTGCCCAAAACTGTATTTCGTCTACATCAGTACACAAACAAAATGAAGTAAGCAGCACTTGGAACAACTTATGAAAACCATTCACTTATGTATTTGATACGGTCGTATGATTTTCGGTTTGTACTTTTGTAATGCATACATGTGACCGTAACGATTTCTGCCATTGTCCTGTGGTCGGAGATGCCAGGCGTGAGTAGCGATTGTACGCTCTGGGCGAGCCATAGCGACAGGGAGCGGAGTAAGGCGTGTAGCGAGAGCCGGGCGTATGCTAGTTGTGTACTGGAAGCGCGACAAGTGGTACAGAATCATCTGAGTGACGGTCAGCGGTCCGGAACTTGATGTTTCGGGGAATAGCGGGTAGCGCATCACATCGGAATTACTGCCTCGCACTACTACTGAATTTGGTGAGCGTCGGCATTAGGTTGGAATCTGAACTGTGTCATTCCCCTTGGTTGGAAGAGTAATTCGGTCCGCCTGTGATCGACTCCGGTCGGGTGGAGGGTCATCCTGTAAAGTAAACTGTTTTCGGTTAACAAGTCTCGGGAGCATTTTCCCTTTTTCTTCTGGGACTCCTCACATTGGATGTAGCGCCGAAGAGCAGGTTGGGCCTGTCATTGACTGTGGTGTCTCGAAGTTGTACGCTGAGATACTGTGCATATTTCCGTGTTATGTGTGGCTAATCGGATGCCTTTCTGTTGTACACTTTCCGGGTTGTACAAACCTTGTTGAACTATGTGCATGGTATTCTAGAGAGTGATGTCAGACTCGGGGCACTTCGTAATTGTGGGTACATGTTTTCAGTTTCCACTGGCCGAAATTTGAATCTAAGCGGATTATTAATTTCTGTGGTTACAAAGCTACGTTTAACTGTATTGTTTCAAATTGCATCGTGTTCAAGAGGCAGTGTGAACTTAAAGTTGGTTAAGAGTGATAGCGATAATTTTCAGTTTGCAGTATTTGTTCTTAGCCTGGAACTGTAGTAAAGTGAGCCATGTACCGATGTATCTGATACTGATGAAAGGATGATTTGTGTGCTATTGTATTAGCATATGTTATACTTCTGATAATTGTAATTAAATTTTGTTATTGATCTATCCTAACGTTGGTTTTCTGACAACCAGATTGGTTCAACTGGTGTTAAGTTATTCACATGTCAGTATCCCTATTGGCCAGTTACTGTGTCCTAATGTGAAGGTGTTTCTGAACCTAAGCTTAATTGTTTTAAAAAGAATACTTTGGATGATTTTAATAGCTTTAAGATTATTAGTTCTAATGTTTAAGGAAAAGGAAATTTTGAGTAAGTTATAATTTCAGTAATTACTTTCAAATATTCTGAGTGATCTTAAGTTTGTTTTTTAAAAGCTTATTTATTGGTTGTGATGTCAAAAAAGAGAAATCTGCGAAGTTTAGAATTTCAGTCGACATTATAAAAAAATGGCATGATTGTAATGTTTTAAGGATTCTTTGTTTTAATGTTTAACAAAAAGAAAGTACCAATTTTCTGTATACCTGTATATGCCTGTGTAAAATAAGAAAACCAGTCAACGTTCGGCTACTGTGCTCAGCCACTTATCACACCAGAGCCGTTGTGCTCTAGCTTGGACAGGTGAAAGGCTTACCTTTCCATTTCGAAATCTTAAGAGAAAGTCCCAGTATTATTTACCGAAGGAAATATTATGATGACCGACTCCCAGACTCTGCAAAGCCAGAACAAAAAAAAGGGTTAAAGAAAGAAAAATCTGTGAATTGCGAGTAGGGCTTGCGCTCTAAGATTCCGTACAAACTTAATTTTGTATATGGATAATAACAATCATTATTTCGTGTGCCTCAATGAGCGGGTGCCAGTTTTTCTATTGGACGCCACTTCGGCGACTCACGTGTCCCGAACCTACCCCAGTTATACAACCGGGAAGCGGACCTACAGTTAATAGTCGAATCCGAGAAACGTGTTGTTTCTGCAGATTCCTCACATCACCGAGAGGTGAAAGCTGAGTTAAAACGACGACTGGAAAAACCGTGATCCAAACGAGAATCGACCCCAATATCTCTCGGTTTCCGTGCACGGGACTCACCTCTAAACCATCACGCCAGTCATGTACGTAGACGGTTCATCTACGGGTTTCGTCGAGTAAGTCTGCGCGCGTCAAAATATACATCTTTCGATTGCACTGTCTCAGAAGCTCAAATTTTGTACGCTGCCCACGGACTGTAGACCTTAGTACATGACATAGATTCCACCTTTAAAACTACACCCGTTCCATGGAAACAGGGGTCTCAACTGTCGGACTGACAGATAGAGGAACAGACAAGAGGACAATGATCCTATAATGGTGTCGAACCTACCGTTTGAGGTATGAAACCCCAAAAGGACTCTTTGACAAATTAAAAAACAACGCTTTATTCTCACGAACTCAAATATTTCGATCGAAAGTAAAATAAAATGGACAGATCCTGAGTATAATTGTATAGCTAGAATATTACAGAACTAACATCTCATTCATAAGAAAGGTCAGTTATTACAAAACATTGAATCTACACGATTCCTCAGATGTGTAGTCCCAGAACCACCACGGGAAGAAAAGGGCATAGTTCAAGTGGATAACACCGTGTGACGCAGGTT
Source organism: Schistocerca serialis cubense (assembly GCF_023864345.2). Taxonomy (NCBI): domain Eukaryota; kingdom Metazoa; phylum Arthropoda; class Insecta; order Orthoptera; family Acrididae; genus Schistocerca; species Schistocerca serialis. The sequence goes on along the minus strand of NC_064641.1, from coordinate 325,850,769 downwards.
AGGACCAACTGGAAATTTAGCTACAGCTGGAGCCATGTGTGACAATATTTACACCTGGGCACCATTTGATCTTACCGTGTTTACTCCTCTCCCTATGTTATCGTAGCTGCTTTATAACACACAGAAATCACCTCTTTCATATATAGTGTGAACAAGTATAATACATAACAGCTGCTCCTTCAATAGATGTAAGAAATATAGGGAGCTAGACTAGAAGATTTGAATATGCGCGTGTATTGATCCATGTTCTCCTTAATACATCTGGTATGGACTGAAGACGTAAATCCATTTTTTTACGTCACGAATCTACTGATGGATTTGATGCGGCCCGCCACGAAGTCCTCTCCTGTGTCAACATTTTCATCTCAGAGTAGCAACTGCAACATATGTACTCAGTTATCTGCTGGATGTATTCCAATCTCTGTTTTCCTTTACAGTTGTTGCCCTCTACAGCTCCCTCTAGTATCATGGAAGTTACTCCCTGATGTCTTAACGGATGTCGTATCATCCTATACCTTCTTCTTGTCAGTGTTTTACATATATTCTTTTCCTCGCCGATACTGCGAAGAACCTCTCTATTCCTTGCCACATCACTCCACCTAATTTTCAAAATTCTTCTGTAACACAAAATCTCAAATCGTTCTATTCTCTTCTACTCCGGTTTTCGTACGGTCCATGTCTCACTGCCATACAAAGTTTCGCTCCCCATGAGCAAAATTAGGAATGTCTTCCTCAATTTAAGAACTATGTTTGATACTAGAAGATGTACCCAAAGGTGACACCTATTTATCTTGGAACTTTGAAGGTCTTGCATCATTTTAATTGTCAAGCGCTTTTTCCAGGTCGAAAAATCCTACCGTTCTTAAAGTCAAACTGATCGTCATGTAAGAGGTTCTCAATTTTCTTTTCCATTCTTCCGTATATTATACTTGTCAGCAAGTTGGATGCATAAGCTGTTAAGCTGATCGTGCAATAATTCTTGCATTTGCTGGCTCTTCACTTACGACGGTGAAGTACCGAGCGAGGTGGGGCAGTGGTTAGCACACTGGACTCGCATTCGGGAGGACGACGGTTCAATCCCGTCTCCGGCCATCCTGATGTAGATTTTCCGTGATCTCCCTAAATCGTTTAAGGGAAATGCCGGGATGGTTCCTTTGAAAGGGCACGGCCGATTTCCTTCCCAATCCTTCCCTAACCCGAGCTTGCGCTCTGTCTCTAATGACCTCGTTGTCGACGGAACGTTAAACACTAACCACCACCACCACCACGACGGTGAAGTAAGTTACACATGGTCATTCCCATAGAATTAAGGTAGATACATTTGTCTCTGTAACATCCAGGTCGTTTGGGGAATCACCAGATTTCAAATTTACACAGAGACGTTAGCACTGACCGCAAATAGTTACAGTTATTGGGAAACCTCTGCATCCTAACCACTGTGAGTAGAACACTCCCCAGGCCCTCCCCCGGCACTCCATCCTTGAGCTACACATCGGCAGGCCTAGGAGAGAATAAATATGTTTTTTGCAAATCCTTTCTTGAGGAAAATGTGAGTGGTTATAGTAAATGCACTACTTACTATATTTAGTTGATCAGCACGTGAAGCACAACAAAAGAGACAGCAAAAATGGTTGAATTAAATGTCTGGCGTCAAATCATGGTAACTATGTATGAAAATTAACTTTTAATTCTTTTGAAATATTGTTCAGGCAGTTGAATCGGATATGGTACAAGAGCGACCTTACGTTCATCAAAACTGATGAGTCTGGTTGAAGGCATCTGGTGATCAATTAGCACATTGGACTCGCATTCGGTGCGGGACTGAGCGGGGGGGAAACTGTTCAAATCTGCGTCTAGGCTTGTTGATTTACTTGTATTTCAATTGATGAAAACTGCAACAGATGCGTCCAAATGATTTATTTAACACGGCCGGCTTCGTAACATTATAGTGGCATCCACAGGTAAGAAACTGTTGACGTATCAATACATGACACTCTTAAAGCTTCTTAAGAGGAAACAGTAACGTCTCTGTTTTCCATCATGAAATTACCACACAGAGTACGCAACCGTCATGAATAAAGTAATAAGAGAAAGAAATAGTCCGGACACACATGGGATATCTTCTTAGGCAGCGAACAGCTACGCTGTTCCCACGCGGACAAAGCCAGGCCTATCCTTTGAAAACTGCACAGCGGCGTTTGCAATACTACGAAAATTAAACTGCACCTGTACATTGTTGGATTTTCCTTCGTAACAAAATTTTTGAAACGGAAGTCAGAATCCCTGCTTTGCAATTAATACCAAGTCCTGTGTCATCCATGGGCGTCTCGACACTGTGATGCCACTGACAGCCTTTCCTCGGGGTTTGTGAGATGCCTTTCAATAGTTTCGTTCAAAGCTACACGCCTTATCCTTTTGACAACCAAAAATATTTGTTGTAGCACCTCTCTGTCCATAGGCCTATCCATTAATTTACGACTGTTTTCCAGTAATCACAGTTTTTTTGGAAGTCTCTTTACGCATACATTATAGCTTGTGGGATCCCTCACAATAGCATTATTCTCTTGGGGACATGCACTATGTGCTCAAAAGTTTCCGAACACCTGGCTGAAAACGACTTACAAGTTCGTGACGCCCTCCACGGGTAATACTGCAATTCAATATGGTGATGCCCCACCCTTAGCCTTGATGACAGCTTTCACTCTCGCAGACATACGTTCAATCAGGTGCTGGAAGGTTTCTTGGGGAATGGCAGCCCATTCTTCACGGAGTGCTGCGCTGAGGAGAGGTATCGATGTCGGTCGGTGAGGTCTGGCAAGAAATCGGCGTTCGAAAACATCACAAGGAACTGGCCGTTGTGACCGAGTGGTTCTAGGTGCTTCAGTCCGGAACCACGCTGCTGTTACGGTCGCAGGTTCGACTCCTGCCTCAGGCATGGATGTGTGTGATGTCCTTAGGTTAGTTAGGTTTAGTTAGTTCGAAGTCTGGGGGACTGATGACCTCAGATGTTAAGTCCTATAGTGCCTAGAGCCATTTGAACCCATCCCTAAGGTGTTCCATAGGATTCATGTCAGGACCTGTGCAGGCCACTCCATTACAGGGAATCTATTGGCGTGTAACCATTCCGCCACAGCCCGTGCATTATGAACAGGTGCTCGATCGTGTTGAAAGATGCAATGGCCACAACCAAGTTGCTCTTCAACAGTGGGAAGCAAGAAGGTACTTAAAACATCAGTGTAGGCCTGTGATGTGATAGTTTCATGCAAAACAACATGGGGTGCAAGCCCCCTCCATGAAAAACACGACCACACCACAACACCATCGCCTCAGAATATTACTGTTGGCACTACACGCGCTGGCAGAGTAATTCATTTGGCATACCAACACCTTGTCATCGTAGCGCCACATTGTGTACCGTGAGTCGTCACTCCACAAAACGTTTTTCCACTGTTCAATCGTCCAGTGTCTAAGCTCATTACATCAAGCGAGGCGTCGTTCGGCATTTACCGACTTGATGTGTGCCTTACGAGCAGCCGGTCGACCATGAAATCCAAGTTTTCTCACCTCCCGCCTAACTGTCATAGTACTAGCCGTGGATCCTGATGCAGTTTGGAATTCCTGTGTGATGGTCTGGTTAGATGTCTGGCTACTACACATTATGACCCTCTTCAACTGTCGGCGTTCTGTGTCAGTCAACAGACGAGGTCGGCCTGTACGCTTTTGTGCCGTACGTGTTCCTTCACGTTTCCACTTCACTGTCACATCGGAAACAGTGGACCTAGGGATGTTTAGGAGTGTGGAAATTTCACGTACAGACGTATGACATAAGTGACACCCAATCACCTCACCACGTTTGAGGTCTGCGAGTTCCGCGGAGCGCCCGATTCTTCTCTCTCACGATGTCTAATGACTACAGAGGTAGCTGATATGGAGTATCTGGCAGTAGGTGACAGCACAATGGACCTAAAATGAAAAACGTATGTTTTTGGGGGTGTCCGGTTACTATTGATCACAAAGTGTAATTGTCATGTGCTTGGTTAGTTACTTTTGTAAACTTGAGATGTAGTTCTTTTACCTTGGCGCCAGTACTTCTGTCCAGCTAGCGTCATATTGGCTTTCGATTTTCTTTTGGGCGGCCGCGACTCAGTTGTTCATTCCATGTCCCGCTATTTAAATCTGCAGCGTTGACGCAGAAGTGGCTGTGTGGTCTGTCGGTCGCGAGGTACTACGGGGTCGGGAAGTTGGCCGATACTTGATGCACATGCTCATTGCGCGTGTTACGAGTGGGGTTCTGCGGCCGAAGACGACGGCGAAGTTGGGTTCTGGCACGACGCGTGGTGTTTAGTTCTGTGCTGTTATAGTTGATTTAAGTTTCAGTTACATGGAGCGCAGTGCATTTCGTCCGGTATGGTGGGGCGTGGCATCGGGGCTTGACGACTTGGCCTCTGCCAGCGGAACTGTGATTCGTTTGACCGGCTCCATGTGGAGGCCCTCTTCCTCGGTTATGTCTTTAAGTTGAATATTGCTTCGCTCTTTGTTTCTGGCTCCGTCAGATCGTTAAGCTTGGTACCCCATTCCTCCGCCACTCTGGCGAATGAACTTTGGCCTTGAACTATGACTTTGATCTTGTAATGTTGAGTGACATTCTGTCATTAGTGCCCAGTCAGATTCATTAAGACTCCACTTAGTTAATTGTCCTTTCTTTTATCATTTAGGATGTAGTTATTTGTACATTGTGTGTGAGTTGTAAAGGTTTAATGTGTGCATGTTACCAAACATTCTTTAGACGCCACGGGTCTCTTTTATTAATTGTTCGTTATTTTAATTAGTGTTTATCTGTACTGATACCTACTTGATTATTGTTTAGTCAGAAGTTTGAACACCGGCTGCCTTCAGTACGGAGCGTTAATATTTTAGAAGTTAGCTTTTTATTGCTTATGGTTTGTAATATCTATTTACGTTATTCCTTTAGCATGAAATGTTATTGCAAAGGAAAGTCATTGTATAGTCTAGTCTTGCCGGTTTTGAATTTGGTAAGTTTTGATTTCATTGAATGTTTTGGCCAGGAGCAACTTTAATTAATGCTTTATACATTGGTTAAGTAAATGTTCATAGGGGTTTGAGAAAAGTTTTATTGTAAGTTTGGTGAGGCTGTTAAACTCCAAGCTGTCTTGTTGTATTAAATTGTGTAAGGTAAATAAAATTCTTTAACAAAAACTGTGTATGTTTGATATTATGCCCTTGCTGCGTTCTGTGTTGTGCTAAGACGCAAATGCAGGTCATACATATTCCTCTAAATAGTTAAATATTTGCAGTTCCTCCAAGTGATATGACTGATACTGGTCTGGTTGATGTCTTACCATTAGAGATACATCTATACTGTTATATAAGTCAAGAGGTTGTTTAACGTTACTAGCAAATGTCCTGGGAAGTATTTTAGCTACTGACTTCAGAGTTTCACACCATAGTCTAATAAACATTCGAATGAGCGTGGGCTAAAATTTTTTAATATTTATGAAGGGTAAACGTTATTTCCAAAGATCTCGAAAGATTCTTGATCAATTTCCTACAAATTTTTATAGGTTACTCTAACACAGAAGTTCGGATGTGAATAAATACTGAAAATGTTCACACAATACTCTAATAAACGTTTGATCCGCCCGGTGGATTAACGACGACGGCCGGTGTGCCGGCCAGCCTGGATGTGGTTTGTAGGCGGTTTTCCACATCCGACTAGGTGAATACTGGGCTGGTCCCCATGTCTCGCCTCAGTTACACGACTTACAGACATTTGAAACACGTTAACACTATTTCACGATTTACACTAGACGTATACAGCTGGGGTACACTACTTCCGTCCTGGGGGGTACGGAGTGGTGGCAGGAAGGGCATCCAGCCACCCCTTTAATTAACCATGAAAATTCCGTCCTTAACCCTGGCGATCCTGCACACAATGTGGGAAATAGGCAAAAAAACAAAAAAAAAAAAAACAACTAATAAACCTTTGGAGGGGCATAAGTCACATACGTTAAATAAATATGATGTCTAATGTACAATGGGACAAAGAACAAAGTGCACAGATTGAATAGGATGTAGGAGGGAGATATAGTCTATCGCTCCTGCAGTTCAACCTATCGGTCGAAGAAGCAATGAACAAAGTAAAAGAAAGGTTCACAAATGAAATTACAATTCAAGGTGAAGGTATATCAGTATTAAGATTTGTATATGACACAGCTATCCTCCTCCCCCCATGAACCATGGACCTTGCCATTGGTGGGGAGGCTTGCGTGCCTCAACGACACAGATAGCCATACCGTAGGTGCAACCACAACGGAGGGGTATCTGTTGAGAGGCCAGACAAACGTGTGGTTCCCGAAGAGGGGCAGCAGCCTTTTCAGTAGTCGCAGGGGCAACAGTCTGGATGACTGACTGATCTGGCCTTGTAACACTAACCAAAATGGCCTTGCTGTTCTGGTACTCCGAATGGCTGAAAGCAAGGGGAAACTACAGCCGTAATTTTTCCCGAGGGCATGGAGCTTTACTGTATGATTAAATGATGATGGTGTCCTCTTGGGTAAAATATTCCGGAGGTAAAATAGTCCCCCATTCGGATCTCCTGGCGGGGACTACTCAAGAGGACGTCGTTATCAGGAGAAAGAAAACTGGCGTTCTACGGATCGGAGCGTGGAATGTCAGATCCCTTAATCGGGCAGGTAGGTTAGAAAATTTAAAAAGGGAAATGGATAGGATAATGTTAGATATTGTGGGAATTAGTGAAGTTCGGTGGCAGGACGAACATGACTTCTGGTCAGGTGAATACAGGGTTATAAATACAATACCAAATAGGGGTAATGCAGGAGTAGGTTTAATAATGAATAAAAAGATAGGTTTATGGGTAAGCTATTACAAACAGCATAGTGAATGCATTATTGTGGCCAAGATAGACACGAAGCCCACGCCTACTACAGTAGTACAAGTTTATATGCCAACTAGCTCTGCAGATGATGAAGAAATTGATGAAATGTATGATGACATAAAAGAAATTATTCAGGTAGTGGAGGAGGACGAAACTTTAATAGTCATGGGTGACTGGAATTCGTCAGTAGGAAAAGGAAGAGAAGGAAACATAATAGGTGAATATGGATTGGGGCTAAGAAATGAAAGAAGAAGCCGCCTGATAGAATTTTGCTCAGAGCATAACTTAATCATAGCTAATACTTGGTTTAAGAATCATGAAAGAAGGTTGTATACATGGAAGAACCCTGGAGATACTAAAAGGTATGAAATAGATTATATAATGGTAATACAGAGATTTAGGAACCAGGTTTTAAATTGTAAGACATTTCCAGGGGCAGATGTGGACTCTGACCACAATCTATTAGTTATGAACTGTAGATTAAAACTGAATAAACTGCAAAAAGGTGGGAATTTAAGGAGATGGGACCTGGATAAACTGAAAGAACAAGAGACTGTACAGAGTTTCAGGGAGAGCATAAGGGAACAATTGACGGGAATGGGGGAAAGAAACACAGTAGAAGAAGGATGGGTAGCTTTGAGGGATGAAATAGTGAAGGCAACAGAGGACCAAATAGGTAAAAAGACGAGGGCTAGTAGAAACCCTTGGGTGACAGAAGAATTATTGAATTTAATTGATGAAAGGAGAAAATATAAAAATGCAGTAAATGAAGCAGGCAAAAAGGAATACAAACGTCTCAAAAATGATATCGACAGGCAGTGGAAAATGGCTAAGCAGGGATGGCTAGAGGACAAATGTAAGGATGTAGAGCCTTATCTCACTAGGGGTAAGATTGATACTGCCTACAGGAAAATTAAGGAGACCTTTGGAGAAAGGAGAACCACTTGCATGAATATCAAGAGCTCAGATGGAAACCCAGTTCTAAGCAAAGAAGGGAAAGCAGAAAGGTGGAAGGAGTATATAGAGGGCCTATACAAGGGCGATGTACTTGAGGACAATATTATGGAAATAGAAGAGGATGTAGATGAAGATGAAATGGGAGATATGATATTGCGTGAAGAGTTTGATAGAGCACTGAAAGACCTGAGTCGAAACAAGGCCCCCGGAGTAGACAACATTCCATTAGAACTACTGACGGCCTTGGGAGAGCCAGTCCTGACAAAACTCTACCATCTGGTGAGGAAGATGTATGAGACAGGCGAAGTACCCTCAGACTTCAAGAAGAATATAATAATTCCAATCCCAAAGAAAGCAGGTGTTGACAGCTGTGAAAATTACCGAACTATCAGTTTAATAAGCCATGGCTACAAAATACTAACGCGAATTCTTTACAGACGAATGGAAAAACTGATAGAAGCCGACCTCGGGGAAGATCAGTTTGGATTCCGTAGAAATGTTGGAACACGTGAGGCAATACTGACCCTACGACTTACCTTAGAAGAAAGATTAAGGAAAGGCAAACCTACGTTTCTAGCATTTGTAGACTTAGAGAAAACTTTTGACAATGTTGATTGGAATACTCTCTTTCAAATTCTGAAGGTGGCAGGGGTAAAATCCAGAGATCGAAAGGCTATTTACAATATGTACAGAATGCAGATGCCAGTTATAAGAGTCGAGGGTTATGAAAGGGAAGCAGTGGTTGGGAAGGGAGTGAGACAGGGTTGTAGCCTATCCCTAATGTTATTCAATCTGTATATTGAGCAAGCAATAAAGGAAACAAAAGAAAAGTTCGGAGTAGGTATTAAAATCCATATAGAAGAAATAAAAACTTTGAGGTTCGCCGATGAGATTGTAATTCCGACAGAGGCAGCAAAGGACTTGGAAGAGCAGTTGAATGGAATAGAGAGTGTCTTGAAAGGAGGGTATAAGATGAACATCAACAAGAGCAAAACGAGGATAATGGAATGTAGTCGAATTAAGTCGGGTGATGCTGAGGGAATAAGATTAGGAAATGAGACACTTAAAGTAGTAAAGGAGTTTTGCTATTTGGGGAGCAAAATAACTGATGATGGTCGAAGTAGAGAAGATATAAAATGTAGACTGGCAATGGCAAGGAAAGCGTTTCTTAAGAAGAGAAATTTGTTAACATCGAGTATTGATTTAAGTGTCAGGAAGTCGTTTCTCAAAGAATTTGTATGGAGTGTAGCCATGTATGGAAGTGAAACGTGGACGATAAATAGCTTAGACAAGAAGAGAATAGAAGCTTTCGAAATGTGGTGCTACAGAAGAATGCTGAAGATTAGATGGGTTGATCACATAACTAATGTGGAGGTACTGAATTCAATTGGGGAGAGGAGGAGTTTGTGGCACAACTTGACTAGAAGATGGGAGCGGTTGGTAGGACATGTTCTGAGACATCGAGGGATCACCAATTTAGTATTGGAGGGCGGCGTGGAGGGTAAAAATCGTAGAGGGAGACCAAGAAATGAATACACTGAGCAGATTCAGAAGGATGTAGGTTGCAGTAGGTACTGGGAGATGAAGAAGGTTGCAGATGATAGAGTAGCATGGAGAGCTGCATCAAACCAGTCTCAGGACTGAAGACCACAACAACAACAACAGCTAACCTCAGTGAAATTGAAGAAGAATTACATGACCTACTGAATGGAATGAGGAGTCTAATGAATATAGAATATGGATTGAGAGTAAATCGAACATAGTGGGACATCAGGACTCATTATCACGAAGTAGATAAAGTTAAGGAATTCAGCAGAATTCCTTAACTTTATCTGCTATGGAGCAATATAACCCATGACGGACATAGCAAGGGGGACATAAGAAGCAGACTAGCAGGGGCTAAAAGCGTATTTCTGGATAAGAGAAGAGTAGTAACATAAAATATGGGCATTAATTTGAGGAAGAAATTTCTGGGAATGTACTTCTGGAGCACAGCATTGTATGGTAGTGAGACGTGGACTGTGGAAAAACCGGAATGGAAAGGAATACAAGGATCTGAGATGTGGTGCTACAGAAGAACTTTGAAAATTAGATGCAGAGATATGATAAGGAAAGAGGTGGTTTTCCGCAGAATCGGCGAGTAAAGAAATATGTAGAAAACACTGACAAAAAGATGGGCCAGAATGATAGGACGTCTGTAGAGACATCATGGTGCTACATGGAGCTGTCGACAGTAAAAACTGTAGAAACATTCCTCACACAGAAATAAAGAAAATATGTTATGTGGACATGTGTCCAGAAACGCTTAATTTCCATGATAGAGCTCATTTTAGTTTCGTCAGTATGTACTGTACTTCCTCGATTCACCACCAGTTGGCCCAATTGAAGGAAGGTAATGTTGACTTCGGTGCTTGTGTTGACATGCGACTCATTGCTCTAGAGTACTAGCATGAAGCACATCAGTACGTAGCATCAACAGGTTAGTGTTCATCACGAACTTGGTTTTGCAGTCAGTGCAATGTTTACGAATGCGGAGTTGGCAGATGCCCATTTGATGTATAGATTAGCACGGGGCAATAGCCGTGGCGCCGTGCGTTTGTATCGAGACCGATTTCCAGAACGAAGGTGTCCCGACAGGAAGACGTTCGAAGCAATTGATCGGCGTCTTAGGGAGAACGGAACATTCCAGCCTATGACTCACGACTGGGGAAGACCTAGAACGACGAGGACACCTGCAATGGACGAGGCAATTCTTCGTGCAGTTGACGATAACCCTAATGTCAGCCTCAGAGAAGTTGCTGCTGTACAAGGTAACGTTGACCACGTCACTGTATGGAGAGTGCTACGGGAGAACCAGTTGTTTCCGTACCATGTACAGCGTGTGCAGGCACTATCAGCAGCTGATTGGCCTCCACTGGTACACTTCTGCGAATGGTTCATGCAACAATGTGTCAATCCTCCTTTCAGTGAAAATGTTCTCTTTACCGATGAGGCTTCATTCCAACGTGATCAAATTGTAAATTTTCACAATCAACATGTGTGGGCTGACGAGAATCCGCACGCAATTGTGCAATCACGTCATCAACACACATTTTCTGTGAGCGTTTGGGCAGGCATTGTTGGTGATGTCTTGATTGGGCCCCATGTTCTTCCATCTACGGTCAATGGAGCACGTGATCATGATTTCATACGGGATACTCTACCTGTGCCGCTAGACCATGTGCCTTAACAAGTACAACACAACATGTGGTTTACGCACGATGGAGCTCCTGCACATTTCAGTCGAAGTGTTCGTACGCTTCTCAACAACAGATTCGGTGACCGATGGATTGGTACAGGCGGACCAATTCCATGGCCTCCACGCTCTCCTGACCTCAACCCTCTTGACTTTCGTTTATGGTGGCATTTGAAAGCTCTTGTCTACGCAACCCCGGTACCAAATGTAGAGACTCTTCGTGCTCGTATTGTGGACGGCTGTGATACAACACGCCATTCTCCAGGGCTGCATCAGCCCATCAGGGACTCCATGCGACGGAGGGTGGATGCATGTATCCTCGCTGACGGAGGACATTTTGAACATTTTCTGTAACAAAATGTTTGAAGTCACGCTGGTACGTTCTGTTGCTGTGTGTTTCCATTCCATGATTAATTTGATTTGAAGAGAAGTAATAAAATGAGCTCTAACATGGAAAGTAAGCGTTTCCAGACACATGTCCACATAAGATGTTTTCTTTCTTTGTGTGTGAGGAATATTTCCTGAAAGTTTGGCCGCCCCTTTTTGTAACACCCTGTATAACAGGAAATCAGAGAAATATTAAAACTTATGATACGATTTCGAAACGAAGCTTATACACTAATCAATGCACATGTCCCCACAAACAACTACAACAAAAAAGCCCACAGACGATTGAAGATTTCTGGGAAGATCTGGAAGAAACCACCAACAAAATCCCAATGAGAAATGGAATTCAAAGACATAACACGAAAACACACGGCCCACAAGCTGACAAACAAGAATGGGGGAACTCGATAAACTTTTGGAGGAAATAACTTCGACCTCAAAATCAAAACTACACAATCCCTGAAACCAACAAGACACTATTGTTCACGTCATGTAAGAAGGGAGCCCAATCTTCAGCCGTTCTGCGCATCCCCCTCCACTTGCCACTGGTGGCCAAAATATTCATTCTCTTTCCGAGTGGCTAGCAGAGAGTTACAGCTAGAGAGAGGATCTCGCTCCTACATGCTGCACTGTTGACACACTTCGCTACAACCGAATTATTCGTTCAACTATCAATTTTTGTTTCCTTTTTTTCTTGCAGCAGTATAGCTGTGAATGTGTATTTTGTAAATGTTTAGGTGCAATTAAAAAAAGTCACGTGACTGCAATAAACATGAAGTGCTTCACAAACAGGCGAGGCGGAATATGTACCGAATTTATAACTCTTTCAAACGTGAATTTGAAAGCAGGTCTCCTACTGTCGACATTGGAGAACACTGGAATGCACTCGAGAACCATGTGACGTCAGCAAGAGGACTATAAAAAGAATTCTAAAGGAAAGTGTCAGAACTGTAGGAACCGCAGAAACAGTTGGTTTCGTATCGTCTGGAAAGTATCGAAATCTCAAGGGACCTGTATCACAAAAAACAACGATGTTTCAAAGTGCTCCATGTGAATGATGAATCCCCGACATAACAAAAACGTGTTAAGTCCCAGAGTACCTACAATTAAACAAGAAAGAAGTAACAGAAAAAATTGGGAAAACTGACAGTAACTGATGGACAGAACTGTCAGAAAAAATCAAAGAATGGAAAAAATTGTGAAAACCACGAGAAAAAGGAAACATGGATGGTGGAATATGACTTGAGACAGAGCCAAAGTAGACTGAATACAAGCCTGGCAAAAGTTTAATGCAGAAGACCACATCGAAAATAATCCGTAGAGAAAGAAGAGATTACGAAAACATCAGGTTGACAGAAGAGGACCTCAACAAAAGCAACACAGAAATTTTTAGAGAACATTCAGAGAAAATATGAAGGGCTTATTTCAACAGTGGTACAAGTCCATTTCCTCCACTTTTCTCATTATGGTGCTTCTGACATTCATGATCCAAATAAAGAGAAAGAAAGGTTCATCTCTAGCAAGAAGCCATATGCTTGAGTATTTCTGGTATCTCAACTGCAGATTTTTCAGCGTTCATTTAACTTTAGGACTCTGTATCTTAATATGAACAAAAATGGACTTGTACCACTATTGAAATAAGCCCTTCAAATGACAGGATACCCACCACCACGATTATGCAAGACGGAAGACTGGAGACAAACTCCCAAACGAACTGCGAAATATTTCACAAGACTTTGACGCACTACTATACTGTGATAAGCCGATGCAGATCCTACAGTTCGTGAAGCTAGAACCCAACCTCGATTAAAAACCGCCAACACACCAGCAGATCAAGAATATAATTATACCACTTAAAAATAACGGGGCACCAGCAGAAGATGGGCTGATTGCGGAATTCTAGAAATTAGACGATGAACGCATCACACCCGAAATACAATCATCAAAAACATCTGGAAACAGAAAATCTACCAGAAGAACGGAAGTAAGAGAAAATACACCCTCCACATGAAAGGAGACAAAACAGACACTAATAACGCTACTGCCTGTGACATACAAAACTTTTTCGAAAGCATTGTTAAATCGGCTAAAACCTTAAATAGAACTACAAGTAAAAAACACCAAGGGAGCTTTAGGAAGGTAAGATGACGTAGTGAACAGATATGGTGCCAGGAACAATATTAACAACAAGAAAATCGGCTTCTAGAAGGCCTAAGACTTCATAAATAGAGTAACACACGTCAACACATTGGAAGTAGTGAAGGTGGTCAACAATACCAGAAAGCTAATCCAGGAAACATTAACAAATACAACATCTAAAGTGAAGTTTATGGGAGAAATCTCGGGACCAACCGAAATCAACACAGAAGTGAGGCAGATAGCTGACCTGTCACACATTCTATTTAATTCGAATTTCGAGAAAATAATCAGGACATGGGACAAAGGAGTCAATAGGGTAAATATGGGGAGACACAAGGATAGAACCGTCAACATAAAATATCTGGTCTTGGCGATGATATAGCCATCAAAACGAATAACAGAAAAGAAGCCAAGGAAGCTCTAGAGACACCACACGAAATGTCAGTCTGACCCAGACTACAAATTTCGTATGAAAAAACGTCATACATGAGCACAAAATAAACAGACAGACACCCACTGATAACAAAATATGGAATAAAAGTATAAACTTTCAAATACTTTGGAGAGATTATACAGAAAACAGGACTGAATGTGACAGGCAATGGGGAAAGGATGACAAAACTACAAAAAGCATAGAAACTTACATGGAACCATTATAACAAAAGAAGTTTTTCCATAAATATTAGACACTATAGTACAGTAATCTTACCGGAGACCTTATATGCCTCAGAAACAACAGTAATCAAGGAAAGAACGAAAATTAAGCAGCTGAAAAAACAAGATAGGAAAAAAAATTTGAAAGATCTATGAGTTAGTTCAGGAAGAAGGGATCTGGATATGGAGATTGACATAAGAACTGCAGCAACAGGCAGAGACCTTTACATATAAAATTAGGAAAAGAAGGGCAAAGTTCTACAGACACATACGTAGATTGACCAAGAAAATTATTAACTAGTGACAACTAATTCAGTAGAAACCAATTGGGTAAAGGAAACCATGGAAGACCTCAAAAAAACTAAAGATCTCCTCAAAAGGCATGGTAACAGGGAAAAAAATACAGAGAAAAAACCGGAAAACTGAAATTACAGCAAACACCCAAAGAGAAGGAAGTAGGAAAGATGTGAACAGAAGACAGGAAGAAGAAATACAGCCAGTATATAAGAGTTTTTTGGCAAGAAAAAAGGAAGAGACAGAGAAAGGGACAAGAAAACTGATTATGTTTTAGCTCTCTCCTTAACGAGGAATTAATGTTAATAATAATTATCATAGGGATTAGTTGTTACCGAAAATCTCAAAAAGTTCTTAACCAACTTATTTCCACATCTTCACACGATACTCTAACACACACGCGGATGGAAAGAGGCTATATATTTTTATGATACATGTTGAATCCTGCCTAGTCGTAGAATACGTGGTGTCTAGTAAACCTGCTTTCTTGGAACGCTAGGAAACATTCAAACAAATCGTATTAATGAGTTTTATTACAATTATTTAACTTTGAGTTAAAGAGATGTATAGCAAGTGAAGGGTGACAGACAAAATAAGAAATCTCTTCAGTATAAAAATTTCGAGTTTGAGCTACATAGAAATGACGTGCAAAGTAATGAGCTTTGAAGCTTGTATTCAAGTCGCTGGTCTTGAAGCTTCTCGTAGAACTGGGCCGCAGCCAGTCGGGCGCGGCGCTTATGTCCTCTTCGCATAGAGGCCGCTGCTGTCGCGATGTCGTCCTGGAGAGGGGTCAATCAGCATGGAATTGGCTGACGTCTTCTGCACAACCCTCTCTGCTGTCTCGTTCCCGAATGGCGTGGCAGCTCTTGACTGTATGCCGTTACAATATAAACTTTTTATTGAGCCATCGGTCTTATGACTGATTTGGTGCAGCTCGCCACGACTTTCTCTCCTATTCCAGCCTTTTCATCTCAGAGTAACACTTGCAACCTAAGCCCTCAATTATTTTCTGGAAGTATTCCAGTCCCCTACCAAACTTATCTACCCTCACCGTTTATGCTTTCTCCATAGGCCGTCCTTCTTCTCTGTGAATCCTGCAGGTTCTACCGTTCATTCCTCCACACCCGTGACTGGGATACACTCATCTGTGACACAACCGGAACCTCCTTACAGAGAAGAAACGCCGGGACTGGCGCCAGACATGCACACTCCTTAACTCCACCCTCCCTGTAAACTCCTCCAAGTTCTGGTCAGCCTTCCACCGCCCTACTGGTAGCTATCTCACCCCACGTTACCCTATCCTCCACGACGATCGACCCTTCCCTGACAACCTCAGTAAGGCTAATAACAATTTTGCTTCCTACATGTCTGAGGTCTTCTCCATTCCTGACGAACCCCATTCTGATTGTTCCCTCTTCCCCACCATCCTTGACCACACTGATACCTCTGCCATACCGCTCAAGCCCTAGCTCCCAGTTAACCCCTCTGACATCAACACTCCCACCACTGCATACGACATCACACTCGTCCTCCACTCCAAATGCAACAGCGCCTTGGTCATGATGGCGTCACCTACCGCCGTCTCAAGGAATCCCCCGTCCTTCCTGGCTGTCCTTGCTACCCTGTACGATGTCCTCCTTTTCACTGGCTTTTACCCTGACCTGTGTCCTGCTGTTCCCTAAACCCAAAAAAAAAACCCTATCGTCCCATCTGCCTGCCATCTGTGTTAAGTTAAGTCTTCGAGACCACCCTCTTCTGCCGTATTCATCGCCACCTTAACCAACACCACCTCCTTCCCCTTACCCAGTGTGACGTCCAGCCTTCCTTCTCAGCCAATGACCAGCTCCTTAATCTTGCCAATCTTCTTTCCCTTCCACTAAACTCCCATCGATCCACTATCTTTGTTTCCCTTGACCTCCAGAACGCTTACGACTGTGTCTGGCATCCTGGCCTCCTCTTCAAACTCCAGACCTATTCTCTCACTATCAATTTTGTCTTTCTTGTTGCTTCCTCCCTCTCCTGTCGTCCCTCCTATGTTACTATCCACAATTCCAACTCCCATACCTTCTATCCCTCTGCCGGCGTGCCCCAAGGCTCCATCCTTTCCCGTCTCCTCTATCTCCTGTACATTGTTGATTTGCCCAAACCTCCCCTGCCTGTTCATCTCCAATTTGCTGACGACACTGCTTTCCTAGCCCTTTATCCTACCCTTCAACGGTCCCTATGAACCCTCCAAACACACAGTGACCAGTTCACCACTTGGTGCAACCAGTGGTTCCTTGGTATCAACCCCTCCAAGACTCAGGCTATAGGCAGCTGGGGTGGCCACGCAGTTCTAGGCACTACAGTGTGGAACCGCGTGACCGCTATGGTCGCAGGTTCGAATCCTGCCTCAGGCATGGATGTTTGTGATGTCCTTAGGTTAGTTAGGTTTAAGTAGTTCTAAGTTCTAGGGGACTGATGACCTCAGAAGTTAAGTCCCATAGTGCTCAGAGCCATTTGAACCATTTGAACTCAGGCTGTCATCATAGGCCACACAATCTGTACCTTATGTCTCCAAGATTTCTACCTCACCATTTATGGCCATCCTATCCACCTCACACCTACCCTCAAACGCCACCTCACCTGGACTCCCCATCTCCTTACCATCCAACACAAAGTCCACAACAGACTACGTCTCCTGAAACTCCTGTCTGGCCAGACATGGGGACTACATCCTTCCACCATCCTTCACACCTACAAATCCTTGATCCACCCCATATTTTGTTATGCCAGCATTGTTTGGATTTCCACCCCTCCCAGGTTTTATAACGCCCTCCAAATCCTCGAGCGCCATGCACTCTGCCTCGCCTTACATATCTGCCTTCCATTCCCCATGCACTTCCTCTACAGCATCATCCCATTTCCCCAACTTCTCCTTTTCCTTCAACACATCCGCACCCTGTGTATTGCCCACAGACTTGATCGTCCCCACCCCCTGGTTTCTCCCCCCATCCCCCTGCCGCTTCTTTTCCCTCCTCTCCAACCTGCAGTCCCTTGGCAGGTCCCTACCTGTGGTTTTTTATTCTTTGTGTTTCATCATCCAGTGGTTTTGATTTTCAAGTGCCTTTCTCTGTGTGGATTTTATACTGTGGCCGACTTTTACCTTGTGTTTGACTCCAGTGATTTTAAGTACGCAACGAATTGCCAGCTGTGTCCTTTTAACTTTATGTCGACTTTTTAAGTGTCCCCCAATGTCATCGTACTAGTGTATATTTTAACTCCCATCATCTCCATTTACTGTATTTTTATGTCCCCCATTTTACCCCTGTTTTTTTATGTAAGAGTTCCCCTTGTATTTTTGTAAAAACCATTTGGCTGAAGAGCGATGGACTGTGCTGCTGCCAGCCCTCTCCTGCCCATATGGGGCAGGAGAATGAAATTACAATAAAGGAAAATAATTCCAGTCTCTGTCTACCTACACAGTTTTTACCCTTTATAGTTCTCTCTCTAGTAACATGGAAGTTACTCGCTGATGTCTTAAGGGATGCCGTATCGTCCTGTACTTTCTTCTTGTCAGTGTTTTCTACACATTCCTTTCCTCTACGATTCTGTGGAGAACATTCTCCTTGCATGCATTAT
This sequence comes from Schistocerca serialis cubense, assembly GCF_023864345.2. NCBI lineage: Eukaryota > Metazoa > Arthropoda > Insecta > Orthoptera > Acrididae > Schistocerca > Schistocerca serialis. Next base: position 325,832,566 of record NC_064641.1, on the reverse strand, counting down.
CAGTCCATTTTATTTTCAACATTCGTCTGTAGCACCATATCTCAGATGCTTCCATTCTCTTCTATTCTCGTTTTCCCATAGTCTGTGTTTCAGTACCATACAATGCTGTGCTCCAAACGCACTTTCTCAGAAATTTCTTCCTCAGTTTAAGGCTTATTTTTGATAATAATGGACTTATCTTGGCCAGGATTGCCCTTTCTGCCAGTGCTAATCTGCTTTTCATGTTCTCCTTGCTCTTCCCGCCATTGGTTATTTGGCTGCTTAGATAGTAGAATTCCTCAACTACATTTACTTCGTGATCATCAGTCCTGATGCTAAAATTCTCGCTGTTCTCTTTCCTGCTACTTCTTATTGCTTTGTCTATCTTCCATTTAGTCTCAATTCATACTCTTTATTCATTAGACTGTTCATTGCATCCAGTAGATCCTGTAATTCTTCTTCTTTACTTTCTCTGAGGATGGTAATGTCATCAGCGAATCTTATCATTTATACCATTAATCCTTGAATTTTATCCCAGTCCTTTGCCTTCCTTTTATTACCGTCATTACTTCTTCGATGCGTACATTGAACAGTAGGAGTGAAAATCCCTGTCTTATACCCTTTTTAATCCGAGCACTTCGTTCTTGGTCTCCCACTCTTATTGCTCCGTCCTGGCTCTTGTACAGCTCGTATATTACCCATCTTTCCCTATACCTTATCCCTGTTTTTCTCCGAATTTCAAATATTTCGCATCATTTGACACTGTTGAATGTTTTTTCCAGATAGACAAATCCTATCAATGTCTCTTGATTTTTCTTTAGTGTTGCCTCCATTATCAACTGCTAAGTCATACTGCCTCTCTGGCGCCTTTACCATTCCTATAGCGTAACTATCGTCATCTAACATATCGTCGATCTTCTCTTCCATTCTGCTGTATATTATTCTTGTGAGCAACTGAGCAACTTCAAGGCATTAGCTGTTAATCTGATTGTGTGATAACTCTCGCACTTTTCAGCTCTGGCGATCTTCGGAATGGCGTGGATGATGCTTTTCCGAAAGTCAGATGGTATGTCGCCAGACTCACGCATTATACACATCATCGTGAATAGTTATTTTGTTGCCTCTTCGCCCAATGATTTTAGAAATTCTGATGGAATGTTATCCATCCCTCTTCTTCTGTCACGCCATGAGGTCTTCCCTCTTACAGATGCTTTCAGTGACCTCTTTCCACCTGCCTGCTTACTCCTGTGAATTTAACTGTGGAATACCCATTGCACTCTTAATGTTACCTCCCTTGCTTTTGATTCACCGTAGGTTGTTATGACTTTACTATAAAGTGAGCCAGTCCTTACGACAACCATTCTTTTTCCGATTTCTTCACACTTTTCATCCAGCCAGTTCGTCTTAGCCCCCCTTAACTTCCGATCTATTTTATTCATAAGTGATATACATTTGTGTACTCCTGAATTTCCGAGAAGGTTTTTGTATTTCCTTCTTCGATCGATCATCTGAAATATTTCTTATGATACTCACGTTTTCTTCGCAGTTATTTTCTTTGCACCTGTGTTTTCTTTTCCAACTTCTGTGATTACTCTTTTCAGAGATGTCCATTTCTCTACAACTGAAGTTGTGTGCTGTCCTTAGGTTAGTTAGGTTTAAGTAGTTCTAAGTTCTAGGGAACTGATGACCATAGATGTTAAGTCCCATAGTGCTCAGAGCCAGCCTCTTCAACTGAACTATTTACTGAGCTATTGATTATCGCAGTATCTATAACCTCGGAGAACTTCGAACGCGTATCTTCATTCCTTAGTACAATCATGTTCAGAAAAAAACAGAATACCTTGAATGACTAGAGAGAGAATGTTCATATTCACAGGACATGTACATTAGTATGTTCTGTAGAAATGATTAGCATTTCAGTCACCTCGGTTCAGTATGTGTCGTATTACCAAGTAGGTACAGGGTCCGCTATGCGATCTGATACACTTGTTCCACCCGTGATGCCAGCGGCGAGTACAAGGCGCAAATGGCATCCTGTTGCATAGCCATCCATGCTACGTACACCTGGTTCCAAAATACATTTGTGGTGGTTGGCATTTGGTCACAGCGATGCACCCATCATTTCAGCACATTTCACACATTTTCGATTGGCGACAAGTGCTGTGATCTGAAGGGCTGGGACACCAAGAAGGCATGTGTTTGTGCATTGTCTTGGTGAAAAATTGCTTCTGGGTGTTGTGTAGAAACGGTATGGCTATGGGTCTCAGGATGTCATTCACGTAGGTCACGCTGCTCACAGTGCGTAAGACACGCACCAACTTCGATTTGTGGTTGTACTCAATAGTTTCTCACACCATAAAGCTGTATGTTTTGTATGAATTCAGTCACAGTGTTGCTGGCCCCCTGTCTGCGGCGAACCGAAATGCGACTATAATTTTCAAACAAAAGAACCTGATTTGTCTACAAACACTATCTGATTCCATCCTGTGCCCAGTGGCGTCGTTCCATACACCATTGCTATCTAGCATGTTACTGCACATTCGTTAAAGGTAGGTGGAGAAGTGGACGATGTGCACGGAAGCCGTTCCATAATAAACGGCAACGGACTATTACCCCTGTTCCACCCTTTCACTGTTGCACCAGAGCCGAGGAGGACAGATATGTCCTGCAATGCCATTCGGTTGAGGTGTCGACCTTCTCGGCGGGGGGAGAGGGAGGGGCGAGTCTGGGTGGTGTGACCTGATCCATCCCGACGTGAACTGCCGAAACACTTCATTCAACACGAGCAGCAATTTCCCAGATGGATGCACCACATTCTCTCGTGCCAATGACTCGCCCTCTTACAAACTCATTGATTTGACTGTACGGTTTGCTCATATGTCAGCAACGCATGCTGCGCATCTGCTCAAATCACACTGATACATTATCTTCGGTTTATAGCGATAGCGAGTTCCACAGACACATTTTACTGGTAGGTGGCGCTGCCCCAGGATATCGATATTGACCTTGAACCCGCCGGCCGACATGATTCAAATGCTAATCATTTCTGCAGAACATATTGATGTAAATGTCCTGCTAGTATGAACGTCCTGTCTCTAGTCATTCAAGATGTTCTGTTTTTTCTGAACATGAGTGTACTACTTCATCCCACTTCTTTGTGTACTGATTCTCCCTGACCGGTATCTTAAATTTTAGCCTATACTTTATCATTATTGAATTATGATCTGAGTCTACATCTGATCCTGGGGACGCCTTTGAATCCAGCTATCTGATTTCAGAATCTCTGCCTGACATTGATGTAATCTATCTGAAATCTTTCCGTATCTCCCGGCATTATCCAAGTATACCTCCTCCTCTTGTGATTCTTGGTGTTCGTAATTACTGGCTGAAATTTAGTGGAGAACTCAATTACTCTTGCTCCTCTCTCATTTCTAGTACTCAGCCCATATTCCCACGCAACCCATTCTTCTACACCTACAATAGTCCCCATTGTTATCAGATTTTCATCTCCCTTTACGTACTGATCACCCGTTCAATACCCTCATACATTTTATCTATCTCTTTCTCTGCAGCTTGAGATGTTGGCATATGTACCTGAAATACGGTTGTCGGTATTGGTTTGCTGTCGACTCTGAAGAGAACAACCCTATCACTGAACTGTTCACTGAACTCTGACGTATAACGTTACCCTTTCGTTGGTCATTGAATCTTTTTTTCCATGGTCACCTCCCTCTTGGTAGTCCTCTTCCTGAAATCCGAATGGGGGACTAGTTCAGATTATTTTCCCAATGAAAAGATCGTGATGATACTTTGTCAATTACAGGCCACTTGTCGTATGGATGAACATCGTGAGTCTTTAATACAGGGTTTCTATTGCCTCGTACATTCTCATACCGTTGACCATTGCTGATTCTTTTGCCTTTAGCGGCAGTTTCCTGTCTGGAGGGCAAGAGGGCACCCTGATCCTCTGTCCGCTCATACGCCCTCTTTTCCCAGGATGTTGGCTGAATGAGGATACTTCTTATGCTGGATGTTTTCGTCAGCCATTGCTGATGATTTTATTAAAAAATTTAGAATGGTGTTGGTCGAATCCGGAACCGAGGACATTTTGATTACTAATCAAAGACACTAACTCTAGACCGCTGGTTCATACCCATATACGCAGCTGACTATGATACCATTTAACCCATTAGAGAAGTTGTTCTCCCGCATGTGTTCTTTTTTGTTACATTTTATCTTAAACAAAAATTTAATACATCACAATGTGCTGTTTTGTTTTCTTCCTTGCATTCTATGGTAACAGAATAGAGGAAAGTTGTATTTGTTACTTATCAGCTTGAGGTTAGAATACTGCTACGAAATATGAATCGTCGGAAACTTTCAAATCCCTTGCAATTGCCGGCCGCGGTGGTCTAGCGGTTCTGGCGCTGCAGTCCGGAACCGTGGGACTGCTACGGTCGCAGGTTCGAATCCTGCCTCGGGCATGGGTGTGTTGATGTCCTTAGGTTAGTTATGTTTAAGTAGTTCTAAGTTCTAGGGCACTTATGACCTAAGATGTTGAGTCCCATAGTGCTCAGAGCCATTTGAATCATTTTTGAAGCCATCCCTTGCGATTGAAGATCTTTGTCGCTACTATCCTCACAGCTCCAGCTCTCGTAAACAGTTACCCAAAGCTATTTTTCCAATCATTTTAAGCGCCTCCAGCAAACATGTCAATGTTTTGGTTGCAATAACAATAAGCAAGGGTCAAGGTCTGTTGAACAGGTGGGGGGGGGGGGGGGGAGGGAAAGAGGAGATGGGCAGAACAGAGAGTGTTGGAGCTTGGGATGAAACGCAAGTAGAGAGAGGAAACGTGGAGAGAGAGAGAGAGAGAGAGAGAGAGAGAGAGAGAGGAGGATGGAGGAAATGGAGATCATCATAGCAGTTGTGAGAAACATCCGTGTTCGCTAGTTTAATATGTTTCCTCGTGGAAGATTTGTATGAGCAACCCACTATCCTTGAGGCATGGCAGCCAGGGCATTTCCCGAATCTGCTGGGCCTCCCTGGTGCAGCCGGCGAGGACTGACCAGCATGTATTTTATGCTCCAGCTTCAAGGGCCGGGCTGCGTACTGAAACAGGGATAATTGCTGCATCCGTCTATAGCATTAAGAAAGAGTCCGCTCCGGTATGGGAGGCACTTAAGTAAAGACACCGACTGCTCCAAAGAGCTTCGGCAACAACCAAGGCACACTATAGCAACGCGATGAAAACTTCGGCGGAGTATGGCTATCAGAGTCCATAAACCCAGTATGTTGATAATTCCTCCTCTTTTCATGCGATGTCCTCCGTAAGAGCTGTGGTACATCACATATCTCGGTATGAGCTGACACGTTCATCTTGCGACATCGACACGTGTATACGAACTATCGTTATCGTTGTTGATTTGTAGTCGATTATAATGAGAATAACCCTATCACTGAACTGTTCACAGTAACTCGCTCTTAGAGCGAGATATAAGGTGACGCGACTTCACATTTCTCTCAGCCGATTCTGGTCATATCTTACTGTGATCGATACACTGACTGGACCAGATCAATATTCTGCAACTCTTTTAAATACTGTGTACATGACTCTAGTTCGGTTCTTTTATTTTCCTTTTTTTTTTTTTCTTTTTGGTCTTTCTTCACAGAGCTACAAGAGATCTCCTCGGTTCTGGACTTGTATTTTGTGTTCAGCCCATCATTAAATTTTATTGATATTTTAGGAAAGGAAAAGGAGATTAAGGATGAAATCTTAAGGAGACAGAATGAAAATAAGAACAACACAAGACGGAACTGAGCTAACTTTATGATGCTTCTGCGATAGCGCTGTAAGTTTCAACTAACGTTTTTATAACATACTCTCCACCTCAAAAAAGTAAAATGGATAAATAGGACCGATAAATAGCTCCTGTGTTACTTTAAAGCCTCGAGAAGGTAAGAACACGAGTGGAAGAGCAGAAAGTTTGAATAGAGATAATGATGACGATGTTTGGTTTGTCAGCGCTCAACTGCGCGGTTACCAGCGCCCGCACAAAGTCCCAATTTTTACATAGTCAAATTTTTCACGAAATCCAATCGAACCACTGTCATATTTGATGAGGATGACGATGAAATGATTAGGACAAAACAAACACCGAGGCCCCGTGCAGAGAAAATTCCCAACCCGGCCGGGAATCGAACCCAGGACCCCGTGATCCAAAGGCAGCAACGCTAGCCACTAGACCACGAGCTGCGGACTGAACAGAGATAACACGTGTGTTGTTGAGTCTACCACAGATATATTTCATCGAGTAGCTCCCGGGGCAGAGCATGAACCCAGTTCCTCACTCATAGTTACCTCATGCTCTTATATGTGTAAAATCGGCACACCCGAGAAATCATCAAAGAAGAAATTCGCAAAACACTACACTGACATAAGCGCTTTGCATGCTCGTGGTCATACGTATTTTGATGCAAATATTTGAGTAGTTCGTCTGACAATTTCAAATACGTAAAACTGTGCTGTCGCTTTCATTAAACAGCCCATACGATCAAAAATTTGCAAAAAACCCTTTGTACTTTGACTAAGTGATCCGTTTAACGTCTGATCCCGTGTGAGATATTAGGAAGCAGAACATCCCGAAAGTGTTCAGAAGAGTAGTACCACAGTTTAGCAAGGATATCGCAGAAAAATCCTCGCAAAAGAATCAAGTGGGGGCCGGTTTTGAATTAATTATTTAAATGATAAGGGGCACGGATTATCTAAGTACAAAAGAAATACAATGAACTTAATATGCTCACTTTAATATCTCATATGAGCAAACAAGTAAAAACGTCTACAGGACATTCACATGCATTATGAAGGATAAACAAAACGTAAATGACGATGATAAAGAACCAACTGAAATAAACATTTAATACTTATGAGTAGGCCGCATGGAAACGAGAAAGGCACGATGAAAATTAACAAACCTGAGGACCTCGATCTGTTCCATATTCACCTGTGGAGAAGAAACAATTGCGTTGTTGATGTCGAGTAAAGAAGATGTTATCCAGACATTCAAGAAAGTTAGTGGGATACACTTGTCACAGTATGAGCACCTTGTGGAAACATGTGGACACGATTCCACTTGCGAATCGGGCAAAGGGAAAAGCACAGTCGTTGTAATGGAACTGACTAAACCTTGCACCTCTGCGATCATAACACTCACTCGGACCTACATCCTGTCCAGTGAATCGGCACTTGCCAATGCAAAGGGTTGCCATCAGTCTCCATCCAGCTTCTGCGCCTCTCAGAGTCTGATACCCGCGATTGAAGTTTGACCTCTAGTTAGGAAACGAGTCTGTGCAGATGTAGCACCAGAGTGTCACAGTAGCGGAATCCCTCCAGCTCTGATGTCAACCGAGCGAGGTGGCGCAGTGTTTAGCGCAATGGACTCGAATTGGGAGGACGACTGTTCAAAATCGCGCCAAGTCATCCAGATTTACGTTTTCTTTGATTTCCCTAAATCACTTCAGGCAAATGCTGGGATGATTTCCTTGACAGGGCACAGCCAACTTGCTTCTCCATGCTTCCCTAATCCGATGGGGGCGATGACCTCGCTATTTGGCACCCTTCCTCAAATCAACCAATTAGTCAACCTGATGTCAGGGTCCAAGTACGCAAAAGTTCGCTTCTGTAATCTTCTGAGCGTTACGCGTGAAAACAGCCCCACGTAAACTACCTCAGCCAATCGAAACGGATAACTCGTGATCAGCCAATGACACGTGCACAGATAAACTCTCTGAAACACCCTGCTAACAAAAATTTTTGAAAATGTCTCAGTGGAAGATTTCAGACAAAAAAAGTGAGCGTATGAGTGTGTGTGTGTGTGTGTGTGTGTGTGTGCGCGCGCGCGACAAGGGGGGGGGGGGGCAGTTTAACGACCTGCAAGGCACCAGTCAACAGCAGCGTACTTCTATTTACAAAACACTGACACTCTATCGTCCAGTCACTTCTGCAAATAGCAAAGTCCCGTCCCAGGGCGTGGTTACCGGCTTTACAGTGCCAAAGGGCGCCCTGCCTCTTTGAATGGGTTAGGCAAGACAATGAAGACAATGCTGTTCAGACCTACGTATGTACAAAGAAAAAGAGAAGGTTGCAAGCAAGTTATCACTTCAGTACTAGTCACTACTTGAAGATGCAAAAACATTTGTAACTGAGAACTTCTCTAGTACGTAAGAGGATAGTCTGTGTTGAGAGTGATATGCGATATCATGGCGCCAGCATTACCACTCAGGAGTAAAAAGTGCTCATCTCTAGAAGTTGTGCACCCTCAAAAGCATTTGAATGCATAACCAGTCGCCCTTTGTACGACAACACAAAGAGACAGCGCCCATCAGTTTGCTGGACGTCAGAGTTATGTTCATATCCTGTGCGAGACTGACCTCCTAGTATTGGGTTGCGATATCCTGAAAAGAATTTAACTTCAAGCGAAATCTCACTTACTTTATTAAGGACTGAAAATTACTCATGCTTTGTCTCTGCGCGGATGTGTATCTAAATTACAATCAGAAAATGGTAGGCAGAAGGTAGTTGCTACAAATTTTATACAATTATTTGAATTACTTCTTGAAAATTAATATCAGATCTGCAGAACACGTTTCGTGTTACATCAAGTGACATTCCAGTTTCTGAAATAGATATTCATATTGAAGCCTATTGTCATCAAATCCAGAGAATATCACACTTCTGTATCAATTACAGAAACGAAAAACTTGAACACCATGTTTTGGGGAGTCAGTATTTTCATGTAGGCTTACAGAGAAGTTAAAAAAAGACAGCGTAACCTCAAACCATTCTCTGCTTATTTACTACAGTATTCCAAATATTACAAGAAACTGTTGAAAATTTTATAAACACTATAAGAAATTTTTCAAGAATACAATCAAATTTACCGAACTGTAAGAATATCGTAAAGTACACCCCTGCTTAAGGTGTTAAACCACAAGAGGAACTCACTGACACAGCTGAAAAAATTCTGCAACTCACTACTTATTTACTAAAAAAACCTCCAGCACACAGTATCTTACAACACAAAATGTAAACCTGTCGAATAATTGTGTTTATTGATCACACACTGATGCTAGCAAATTACAACAGGTCCCCTCAAGGAGCGTAAATTGCTTACGATTTCTACATATTGCTATTGTTTGCTGCCAGAAATAGTTAAAATGGAAGAAGGTTGATATATATAGCTTAAAAAATTAAAATGACACACACACACACACTCACACATTCTCACATTTGAAGCCAATTTCGAATCCATTCGCTCCCTGCCACCGTGTTACGAAACGCATGGATCCTTAGACATACATCCTCATACATACATCGTAAAACCAAACATTCTGCCTATACATATCACAAAACACATGAATTTCTAACACCAACAAAAATCTATCTGCCACCCATAGATCCAGTGATGGTGTACTGAACTTTTAGCGACGTTCACAAGATACGTTTAAAATGGCGTATCAAAGAAGTTGGTAAAAGTATAGTGTTACTTTACAGTCTCACACTCAGTAACGTATGGCAGATGAAACAGCCAGCCTTCTTTCACACGTACGTTTCTTTACGCTTGTACGTCAGCAGTATTTTTCGTGCTTTGATATTAAAGGCAGTTTCGAAGATTCAGGTTTTCATCTGTTTCATAACACTAGATTATCTGCTGGCGCACCCAGGAAAGAAAGTTGCCTTCCACAAGACGCAGTGAGGCGTTTGTCGGTGTTAAAAAATGAAGATTGTCTCGCGCGCTATGGCGGTACGTCCACCCCACCACGTTGCACAGCAGAAGCCCCCAGCTGGGATTGCTTCTCCCGGCGTCCACCTCCCGGCGTTTCTCTACTGTTGAAAATACACGTCTCGAGGAAGAAGTTTCAACGAGCAAGCCGGAAGACTCTTGCAATTCGCTCGAAATGAGCACCTGCCCCCCCGCACCGTACCTTAGCAGAAGACATCATCCACGGAAGTCTGAAATTGAGCCTGTAGATGCAAGATGATAGGATATTGTTCCGTTTTGCTAGTCGGATTGTAGTACGCTTATGAAGAACGTTTTTCGATTCAGGTTATATGCCAAAGAGTCTACAGGAATTTCTTAAGAGGCAACTCTTCACACCTCGCAGCGGAGCCAATATCGAATTCCTACCTAGCAGCTTGCAGTACGTAATGTAGTCTCATATAAGACGTGAGGTGTTCTATGGATATAAGACACTCTTATAACACAAGCACGGCAGAGATTACTGTGATACATAGTGGTATTTTGAACTGCAAAAAACCTTGCAGAAATGTGTTCATTACGTTGTCATTAATCGAACGTTATAATTACACGTTCCAGCAATTAGAGAGCAGAAAATGTTCATTATATGAGCTACAGTGCGACAAGCCAGACCGGGCCCACAAATCTTCGTTTTGAAGTTGGTTTCATATTCTTTGGTGATGGGAATGACACTAATTTACACATTAACGATAACAGCAGTGGCACATTTGCATATTTCTTAGTAGGCTATAACATAAATTCAGAGATCCAAAAATAAAAGAGCAAAACAGATTCTTTTGTTCAAGCTGTCAAATGAATGTTGAAGTAACACTCATTTTGGAAACAGTCCTTTCGGGTCTTATATGCACATATGTAAGTTTTAGACTAATGTCTTCATTTCATTTGATAGGTTTCTAGTATTGACATTTTCTGAAGATGAAATTCATTATATCTTTAGTTGATAGATTCCCTAAAAAATTACTGGTATTTTCATTCCCATTACGATTACGTCCCCTGCAACCAGGCTAGCAAAAATACTCACCTCTGAGTGCTGCGTAAATAGTTTGCCTTCCACAGTGGTCTAATTTTGCGATGTCGGTCGTCCTATATGTCATATTTCTTTCTCATTACAACTTCACGAGATTTTTGAAGCTGATCTACGGATTTCATCGGCGCACAAACAGTTGTTGCACTCATTAATGATTGCTGTGAAGAGTAGTTCGTTTGTGCTCTTTGAACGAAAATATTAGGTTACAGGTTACCATCCAATAACTATGTCTAATTTATTACAGCATTGGTTTCACAAAAAAATTTCTGTATCCTTCCTTCACTGCTGACTAACATAATGCCACATTACCGTCAGACTTCCTATGCGAATGACCAAAATTAAAACAGTTCTACAACTTCCCTTAGTTGAATTTTTGGCGTCAAAACATACGATTCAGAGCGGTGTAGGACCTTGTCAGTGGTGAATGGCTAATCTGATAATCTGAAAAGAAAACATACAAATATATGCAATAAATAAATAAGCCTCACGTTGTGGGAAAGATAAAAGCAAAAAGGGTTGAGTGGACTAGTCATGAAACAAGACTGTAAAAAGATAGATTCACCAAGACTGTTGTAGATGAATCCACAGAAGGAAGAAGAAAATGAGCAGTTCCAACCATTTTATTATTGTTTTATGTACAAAATGGCGAGAAATTCAAACATGTCTGCATCTATATTCCGGAAGCCACTTTACGGTGTACGGCAGAGCGTACTTTGTGTAACAGACTCACTTACACACTATTCTGTTCTAGATGTGTGTGATAATGCAAAAACATAGCCATAGTAGCACATAACATAGATCTTTACTCAGTAGGTGACCGTTTTCGGGACAGTACCCATTTCCTAACCAGCGAACGCTTGCAAAGTTTGATGTACATCCGAAATAACATTAAATAATTCCAATTCGTATATGCCTGGTCCCTCAGTGATGTACACTTGGGACCAGACATATATGTATTGACACTGTTTAATGTTAATTCAGATATATTTAATTTTACAAGCTTTGGTTGGTTCAAAAATGGGTATCAACCAGAAACTGGCCACCTACTGAATAAACATCACTTTTATTCGCAACTCTGACTGTCTTTTTGCTTAATGATTCAATAAGAGCTTCTGTCTGTAACGTTCAGCATGCGGGATGAACGATTGTTGGTAAACCTCCATCTGCGATGGAATATTTTGTATTTCATCTTCATGGTCTTTTTACTAGATGTAAGTAGGAGTAATCAATGTATTGGTTGACTCTTCTAGGGATAACCACCCCTGCAAATTTAACTATGATATCACTGTGGAAGTAGGGCTTTTGTCCTAGGTATAAATTGGGAGAATATCAAGACAGTACATCATCCTGCTGGAATTCAAGATGGCTGACCTGAAATAATACGATTACAATGTGCACTGTTGCCACATGTCCAAGGTTGTTCCCTGACGTCGTTGCCCTGCAGGTCTGAGCCTGCCAATTAAACAAAAGATGTTTCTCTCATGTCATTTCGAGCCTGAGGCTTCGGTGCATAGGCGAATCTCTTCCAAGGTCATCCTCCTGGCCTCTCTTGTACCAGTTGTAGTACGATAATGCAAAAACACAGCCGGAGTTGCGCACAAAATAGATGTTTATTCAATAAGCGACCGTTTTCGGGTTAAAACCCACCTTCTAACAAACGAATGCTTGCAAAGTTTAATGTATTTCCGAAATAACATCAAATAATTCCAATACATATACCTGTCTGGTCCCTCAGTGATGTACACTTGGGACCAGAGATGCAAGTATTGGTATTATAGGGCACTGTTTCACCCAAGTAGAGTGTGTTTTTTCACCACGCAGCTCGAAGCCTTTCTGAATTTAACAGCCAAGGCAAAAGATGTTTTTCCTCTGCCAAGTCCATGCCTGTCTGTTAGACAAGGGATGACAAGCTGAAACTGTCGGCTACAAAAACATGTTTTTCGCAAAAGAGGTTGTAATTGAATTTTCCAGCTGACCTACTTTCTGGTTATCACCGTTAGCATTCAACTGCGATTCTTATACATATATTTTAACAACGCGTTTCAAGAGACGATGCTCTCATCATCAGGTTGTAAAGTGTATGTCATGAAATTAAACGGACTAAAAAGACAAAATACCATCACATATAGTTGGGAAGTCCATAGAGTAAAACATAATTAAAAGTATATTGGACTGTGGGTCCTCGTCTTACATTGAAGTTGTTGACACAAGTCAATGGCCGTCCCATAGCTACCAGATATGCTCTCGCACTGCGCTGGCTCAGGAGCTGTTGTGGACTGACGTGCCTAGGTGTTGTGGCGTGGTTACAGCCGTGTGCTTGACGGTAACGCTATGCTATTGGGCGCCTGATTTCCTTATTGCATTGGTCTGCCATCGTTAGCCTCTCGCAACTCCGTCTGTGACATGCTGCATGTTTAAAGTCGCATACCTGCCCTAAAATAATTCTGAAAACCCGCTACAAAATCTCATTTCTTTAAAATTATCTTGTGCATTTAGAATATTGCTTTGTTTCTTTTCATGGATAGCTATCTCGAATTCCTCTAGTAAATCAAGTTTCCTCCCTTTCTTTTCTACATGCAATATTTCTACGTTGTCTTCTATGCTATTAAGGGGATGGCTGCTTCATTAAGAGAAATTTCCTTAAATACGGTAAAATTTCAACGCAAGAGACAATTGAATTTATTGAACTCCTACAGCTCATTACAAGTTTTAATCATTTTACGTTTAATAACAAATTTTATATTCGGGACGATGGGTTAGCCATGGGGTCCAGTATTTCAGGAACTATGGCGGACATTTTTATCAATGACCTTGAAGATAAAGTTCTAAATTCTGACGATAACATTATAGATAAAATTGTTTATTACAAACGTTATGTAGACGACGCTCTGTTACTTGTCGATGGTTCCCGTGAGGACATTGAGGAAATGGTAAAAATGTTCAACGACGCACATAATAAAATAGAATTTACCGTGGAGTATGAAACAGACAATGGTTTACAGTTCCTCGACCTGAATATAAAAAAGCAGGGCAACAAACATGCGTTCTCCGTTTATAGAAAACAAACTACGACTGATGCTGTGATCTCGAATGATTCATGCCATCCGCATGCTTATAAAGAAGCTGCTTTCCGTAGTCTCGTGCATAGGGCAGTCAACATACCTATGAGTGAAAAAGATAGGGGGACTGAAATTAATACCGTTAAGAGAATAGCGATGAATAACGGTTATAGAATAGATATGGTTAAAAAACTGTTACGGAAAAGTAATAAGCGCAAAAAGAATAAACCTGATGGAGAGAAAGTGTAAATTATCACGATGCCATACTACGGAAAAGTCTCACAAAAGATAGCAAATATTTTTAAGCCATACGATGTCAAAATAGCTTTTCAGACTAATAACCTAGTGAGGCATAGCCTTAAGCATGATATTGGCGAGAAGAGAAATAAGTTTGAAAGATCGGGAGTTTATAAGATTCAGAGCAGGACTTGTGATGCAAAATATATAGGGCAGACAGGAAGATCATTCGCGATCCGGTATAAAGAACATAAAGATGCGTTCAGCTGTTGCGAACCATATATATGAAACAGGCCATCCCCTTAATAGCATAGAAGACAACGTAGAAATATTGCATGTAGAAAAGAAAGGGAGGAAACTTGATTTACTAGAGGAATTCGAGATAGCTATCCATGAAAAGAAACAAAGCAATATTCTAAATGCACAAGATAATTTTAAAGAAATGAGATTTTGTTGCGGGTTTTTAGAATTATTTTAGGGCAGGTATGCGACTTTAAACTTGTAGCACGTGACAGACGGAGTTGCGAGAGGCTAACGATGGCAGACCAATGCAATAAGAAAATCAGGCGCCCAATAGCATAGCGTTACCGTCAAGCACACGGCTGTAACCACGCCACAACACCTAGGCACGTCAATCCACAACAGCTCCTGAGCCGGCGCAGTGCGAGAGCATATCTGGTAGCTATGGGACGGCCATTGACTTGTGTCAACAACTTCAATGTAAGACGAGGACCCACAGTCCAATATACTTTTAATTATGTTTTACTCTATGGGCTTCCCAACTATATGTGATGGTATTTTGTCTTTTTAGTCCGTTTAATTTCATGACATAGACTTTACAACCTGATGATGAGAGCATCGTCTCTTGAAACGCGTTGTTAAAATGTATGTATAAGAATCGCGGTTGAATGCTAACAGTGATAACCAGTATAACGGCAACTGCTACCTCGACTCCATAATGGATTATATTAAAAAAAATGACCTACTTTCAATTGAGATCAGTCCGGTTTCAAATCAACTTCAATTTCAATACAGTTCAGTTGAATTTAAATTCAAATCAGATCCAATGCAATTCAGGTCAAATTCAATTCACTTCAATTCGAATTCAATTCAGTTCAATTCCGATTTAATTAAATTCAAATTGAACTCAGTTGAAGTTCAATTTGAATTCTATTCAATTCAGAGTCAAATAAATTCAACTGAAAATCTGAGCCAACTTGCCTTCAGCTGAAAAGCATTGCTAATCTTTCTACCAGAAAGAATTACCCTCCTGACATTAAAGTTTGAACAATTTATCTCAATCTCTCTGATGTCACAGTTTAAATAACTGTCACCCTAAGTTAGGATATGACTTTGCCTCAGTTTAAGTCCACTTTCACTACTTTTAAACAGCTGCCACCACTGCTGAGAGAGGATATTCCCATAATTCACTTATCCAAAATTTGAAACTGTGAGAAAATCACTCATTCTGAGTTTTAAATGATGGGAAACCTCCTGCATACCGTAACGATGTCTTCCTTTGGGGTTTTGTGGCATAAAAGACCACATGGAAGAACACCTTCACACCTTACTTCATTTACAAGTGGCATATAGACGTTATTTTCGTGGAACATTAAAGTGATAAGTTAAGGAACATATAGTTCCAGTGATGGTATGACGCAATCCTACAGTCCCTAGATCCACACTAAAAAGTAAAATCAGCCAGTCAGTACTACATACATCCATTGGAGAAGCACGTGTATTAATGCTGTAGACGTATTTTATTTGCAACATAGTCTAAGCTGCTTGGCAGAGAACACTTAATGTATGGATGCATACACTGGTTCTGACTCGCTAAAGCATGTCTAAGAGAATTGGTGAGACCACTTTACCGTTTATACTGAAAAACAAAAATGTGCGATATTTAATCTGAAGTGATATTATATACTGTACTTTTGCTCTTACGGTAATCACACAACCACACTGTCCGCCTCCGTAGCGCAGCGGTAGCCTTACCGCCTATCACGCAAGGGGGACCGAGTTGGATTCCCGGCAGGGTAGTGGGTGTCGCGTGTCGTTCATCATCATTGAGACGCAAGTCGCCGAAGTGGCGTCAACTAAGAAGACTTACAATACGGTGGCCGAACCCCGAAAAGGATTTCCCGGCCAATAAATGCCATACGATCATTCCATTCTTTTTTTGTACTGAAAACTGACTAGCAGTCCTGGAACACGGTGTCTATTGTCCTACCAACATAGAAACCCACTTAGCATGTTCTTACAGGGATGTATTCCTAAAGCCTTAATCACACCTAAAGTTGGAACTGGACGGCAGCTTAGTATACTGATGAACGACAACAGTGAGCACTGATTGTGGGACCAGAGCCAACACCGTCTTGCGAAAGGCACCACAAGGCATCGGTGTCAGAAGCTTTAATACTCCCTAAGGAAATACATGAAACAACCTTTAAAACTGAACACGAACTTACCAATTCAATCACAGATGTAATTTGGGATTTGGTATTTTGTTTATATGGTGGAAATGGAAACCGTATCGAACATGGTGTCAACGCAGACGCATGTTCGAAAGAAATTTCTTCTGAACCCCAGATCGCAAAGTATTATTTATTTCACGATGATCAGTTTTGAAAAGAGCTTGCTGACTTCATCTGATTTACCGAAATTTAAATTGTATGCATCAGATGGCGACAGAAAGCTTCTGTCGATACCAGCCATCGTGATCTTAGCTTCATAAGAAATTTCTCTCCAATGAATCGACATATCACTTCTATCGCACAAAATTGTGTAACCCGTACAGACGCATGAATCTACGAACATCAGAGTTTCTACGACCCTGTTAAGTTTCAGGACATTGAAACATGTTTAACTGTAGTTATATAGTTCTGCGATGATTCTGCGTGACAAGTACTTTTTCAGGACTGTTTGACGATCGCACAAGATCCTTATTACATTCTCTGTCGGGGCACTTCGATGAGAGAACGTAGCTCCTCGAAACTGCTGATAACGAGTAGAGAAACGAGTGCATAGTGCTCATAGAATCTCACAGCTTCTTGTCACTCAGAATCGCTACAGATACGAAACTGAATGATTTCACTGACAAACAACAGACTATCATCAATACACATCTCACTAGCTAATGTGATGAAAGTAATCTCATTTGAGGAAAGAGATAAATTCAAGGCATCATCGTCTGATGTCCAGACTTAAACAGCATCCTCACTATCATGAACTAAAACAGAACGTAGCAACATATCACCACAACTTCTCTCACACACAATAACTATCGAGAAAATGGCTAGCGTAACACATGCATAGAGCTGACAGAACATCACAGTATCCTGTCACTAAATTAGAATCGCTATAGCTATGAAACTGGACGACTCGATTTATATCAAAGTTTTGAAAATGAAATGATGTACACAACATCTCACATGCATCCCCGTTTGATGGTAGAGGGTCCGTAACATGATTTTTCAGTTTTGTGGCAGAAGCAAGGAATTTTAGTTTGAAAAAGGCTTCTTAGGGGTTTGTGTCTAACCGAAGGCAATCGCAGTCTACATAGTTGCTCTTCCAAGGTTTCAGTCTGTATCTTAGCAGAAGGAGTGTGAAAGTCTTACATGGACAAGACTTGCAGATAGTTCTAGACATAACAGAGTAGCCGTTTTCATTTGGGCTGTGATTGTGCCTCATCTCAGTGTCCATAGACGATTGACTTAAACATGAAATGTTTCCAAGGGATTTCCAAATAATTTCTGATCAATTATAAAGGTGTGAGTCTTCAATTTCTCCAGGCGTATTTCATGACGAAATAAATCTCGAGTGAACAGCCTGGTGTGAGTGTACAAAGGACACAATATTTCGGCAATCGTCCTTGTTGCCACATCAAGCGTGCTTATTACGTCAATTATAAAGGTGCTTTTACAGAAAAATGCCCTTCATTGCACAGTTCAGAGAGAGGTGTGGTCTATGTAGCTCACTTAGTAGACTACTAGTGGTTGTAGCTGCAGTAGCACACTCATTCAATAGATTTAAACAATAGGTCCCATAGCGCACTCAGTAAGATGGTAGCAGCAGATCCGCACTACGGACTGCAATAAGCATTCATAACCTTACATTCTCAAATAGCTGTCCCATAATGGCAGCACCTATGTTTTTATGGACGTCAGTATTATTCATTAACTAACATTCACATTCCAGTTTAATTTAATTCAGTTCAGTTCAAATTCGATTCATTCTGAGAAAACAGCAAAAGAGGTAGAGTTACCTGAGAAACTATGAGTAGCACTATGGGAATGAATGTGAACGAAATGAAAGAAAATTGAGTCACAATAGAGTCCAGACAATTGGCAGAGTACTGGAACTTTGTTAGCAACCGCCAGCCGCGGTGGTCTAGCGGTTCTAGGCGCTCAGTCCGGAGCCGCGCGACTGCTACGGTCGCAGGTTCGAGTCCTGCCTCGGGCATGGATGTGTGTGATGTCCTTAAGTTAGTTAGGTTTAAGTAGTTCTAAGTTCTAGGGGACTGCTGACAGTAGATGCTAAGTCCCATAGTGCTCAGAGCCATTTGAACCATTTTGTTAGCAACCTTACACGCAGCCACAGCAATTATTTTATGAAGAACGCCTCCACTACTCCACCAACAAGGCGGTTGTGCCGGAGCTCTTTATTCTGATCACAGTAGCGAGTGTCAGGAGGTGTGATGTAAAACGCCCATGCTTGTGGTCAGAGGAGGGGAAATTTTTCAAACCTGAATTCTTTAACGGTAGCGAGTTACATCTGACAAACGTCGAACTTAAAATCTTTTAAGATCGTGAGGAGTACATCTTTATCCACAGATATATCTACATTACTACTCTGAAATTCACAATTAAGTGCCTGTTAGGGGTTTCCTGAGAGAATCATGGTGCTGTTCCCCTAACCTTGCACTAACAGCTTGCGGGAAAAAATGAACACTTAAATATTTCCGTGCGAGCTCTGTTTTCTGTTATTTTAATAGGACCATTTCTCTCTATGTTAGTGAACGCCAGCAACATATTTTTGCATTCGGAGGAGAAAGATGGTGACTAAAATTTCGTGAAAAGATCCTGTCCCAATAAAAGAAGTCTTTGTTTTAATGATTTCTACTCCAACTCACGTGTTTTATCCGTGACGCACTCTCCTGTGTTTCGCGATAATTAAGAACGAACTGCCCTTCTTTCAACTTTTTTGATGTCTTCTGTCAGTCCTATTTGATGAAGATCCCACATCCTTCAGTAATACGTCAGAAAAGGCTGGACGAGAATATGGTAGGCAATCTCTTTACGAGACTTGTTGCATCATCTATGTGTTTCGACAATAAACCTCACTCTTCGGTTATCTCTCCCACAATATCATATATGTCATTGTTCCTATTTAAGTTATCTGTAATGCTAACCGTAAGTATTTAGATGAATTCACAACCTTCTGATTCGTGTGATTCATCGTGTAGCCGAAATTTACCGGATTTCTTTTAGTGTCGTACGCATTTGGATGACCTTACAATTTTTGATATTTCGATTCAATTCCCACTTTTCGCAACATACATACATCTTGTCAGAATCATTTTGCAAGGGGCCGTGATAATCTGATGACATTGCGATACACTAAATGACAGACTCATCTGCAAACAAACGATGAAGGCTGCTCATATTACCTCCAAGATCGTTTGCATAGATTTTCAACAACAGAGAACCTATGACACTTACTTGGGGAGCGCCAGATATCACTTTTGTTTGATTCAATGACTTTCCGTCAATTATTAAAACTATAATCTCGCAGACTTGAACTCACGCATCCAGTCACACATTTGAGACAATACTTCGTAGGCACGCTATCTGGTTAGAAGTCGCCTGTGACGAACTGTGTCCAAAGCCTTCTGGAAACCTACAAATCAATTTCAGAACCCCAGTCTGCGGCACTCATTACTTGGCGTATTTTCAGAGTCCGTGCTGATTGTTTGTCAATGAACGGTTTTCTTAGAGATAATTAATAATGTCCAAAATATGGACTTCAGTGATACGTGTCCGTAATTCAGCGGATTACTCCTATTCCTCTTCTTGGGTTGATGTGACCTGTGCAACTTTTCAATCTTTAAGTGTGGATCTTTCGTCAAGGGAGCGGTTGTATACGGTCTCAGTGAATGAAGCTATCGAATCAACATACTCCGAAAGGAAGTTAATTGATATACAACCTCGGTCATAGGACTTGTCATCGGTATGGGATTTACGTTTCTTCGCTACACAAAACATATCAATTTCCAAGTTATATTGGCAACCTTTCTCGATTCGAATCCTGGAACATTTACTACATCTTCTTTGGTTAAAGAATTTCTTAAAGCCTTTTTTAGTAACTCCGCTTTAGTGTTAACATTGCCATTGCTATTGTGTAGCGACGGTACTGAGTCGTATCTTGCCGCTGGTGTACTTTACATAGTACTAGAAGCTCTTTGAATTTTCTGCCAAATTCAAGACAGAGTTTCATTGTGAAAATTCTTAAAACCATTTCACATTAAAGTCGGCTCTAAATTTCGAGCTTCAGTTAGTTATCGCCACTCCTGCATATTTTGGATTCTTTTATATTTAGCTTGCTGTTTTCGTTACTTCCTCGAATGTGCTCTGACATTTATTGCGTACGACAGTGATCAGTTCCATCTCTCATTAATATTTATTTGGTATATATCTCTCCACTGCCATCGATAAGACTTATTTGAATGCAACCACATGTGATCTACGGTTACCTAATCAATCTGGAAGGTGTGAAGACCGTCTCCTGAAGTGAGTTTCTGTCTGCCATTTTATATAATTTACGTTTAGTTGTGGTGGATTTGGATGGTATGTTACTCAGTCTTCCTAGAGTGACCTTGTCGTCACTAATCCCTGTATCTGTGATGATGCTCCCTATTTGCTAAGGATTATTTGTTGCTAAGAGGTCAAGTAAGTTTTCGCAAACGCTTACACTTCGACGGGGCTCCTGAAATTATTGCGCAAAATAATTTTCGGATAAAGTATTCAGTACAATTTTGGACGACAATTAATGCTGCTGGCTTTTTATACGTTTTTTCGCCGAATATCGAGGGCAGAATGGTCACCAGCAATTACAATTCTGTCAGAGGGGTATTATTTCCAAGTCAAGTTTTATTTGGTCCGTTCGGTAACCGTATCATCTGAGTCGCGGGTCCATGAAATGAAACAGTTATTAGTTTATTCCGGTTGGCGAATTTGCCAGCTCACATGTAAACTACTTTTAACAGCAATTAGCACTCCATCATCTACTGTATTTAATATATTCTTTCTGACCATGGCAAAATTGTTTGTAAAAATTTCGGATTAACTTATCTTCGGGTTAGGCCAGCCTCGAGTACATGTAACGGCTAGAGCTTTAGTGTTTTCTGTCAGTGCTGCGAGGATTAGTTCTTTGTCAACACACACACGACAATTTAGAGTATAATACCTGTTGTAGTTTGGTTACCTTCGTTCTGAATTTACCGTGCACCCTCTTGATTGATGTCCTTTCTGTAATTTCCTGAGGCCCTCTAACTGAAAAAAACCACAACGTCCTCTCCACACAGCCCTAGCTACCCGTGTAGCCGCTTCTTGCGTGCAATGGACCCCTAATGTATTAGGCGTAACATGATAAAACACCATCCTCTGCCGTAGAATCTGCAGCCTACACTGACGCAGAACAGCTCGAGCCACTGATTCGAAACACTCGGCTCAGTACAAAAGGTGCGCCGTCGGCCCTGTGGACTGTGGACGATGGTACTGATACCACCCCCCCCCCCCCCCCCCAAAAGAGTATTTTCCGATCCTAAGTGACACTTTGTTAGTTCAAAAATGGCTCTGAGCACTATGGGACTTAACTACAAAGGGCATCAGTACCCTAGAACTTAGAACTACTTAAACCTAACTAACCTAAGGACATCACACACATCCATGCCCGAGGCAGGATTCAAACCTGCGACCGTAGACTGTAGCTCCTAGAACCGCTCGGCCATTGCGGCCGGCCTTTATTAGTACCCGCGAGATCCACCACCTGCAGTTGGCAGCACCGTGTTGTCTTTATGACATCCTCAGGCACCCGTTCTACATCTGGGATGACAACCCTGATCCGCGCACAGAGTGCGCGTACGACTTCCACTTCTTGTCAACCGAGTTAGGGACCATATTATGCACATAATAAACTCTGTGTGGTTACTGTAGCGTGACAAAAAAATACAGCGCAATCCGTTGCTGGTCAGAGAAAAAGATTCGGAGGAACCAAGAAGCTGCCGTGTCTGGTGGAACCACAGAGGCTGACATAACCTCCCTATGAGCGGCAAAGATGCAGCACAGACAGACGGAGCGGTTTCCTGTTCCACATCGCGGCTGCTAAATTTAACAGTCTTTACAAGATTTAAAGTGGCCTAACGCTGTTCATTAATTCGTATTAATGACTCCCATATGATTTGTGTGTATGTAATGGGAGTGCAGTTCTGGACAGAGACGTGTACGGAGAATTCCGTGAGTACATGTAGTTCCGTGCCTAATCGGGTTGTAAAGCTTTTGTTTCACGAATTTCAACATGGAAGTTGACTTACTTGTGATATACACGGTTCAATCACCGTAAATGGGAAATTTTAGGAAATTTTACCATGGTTCCGTAGAGATGCAGCTTTGGGGACCTGCTACGGCACCTATATTCGTTTTGAACTCAGGAGACTTTTAAAAGAAAATCGGGTTTTTAACAAGTCACCAGTAATGGTGTGGAAAGCTTGATTATTAGTTATTTGGAATTTGTTTGCTTTCCGATTCTGTTGTAGTTTTCAAGCTAGTGTTCTGTTGTGAACGCTTTCTTAGGTTAAAAAAATGACTCTGAGCTCTATGGGACTTAACTTCTGAGGTCATAAGTCCCCTAGAACTTAGAACTACTTAAACCTAGCTAACCTAATGACATCACACACATCCATGCCCGAGGCAGGATTCGAACCTGCGACCGTAACGGTCGCGCTGTTCCAGACTGTGGCGCCTAGAACCGCTCGGCCACCACGGCCGGCGCTTTCTTAGGGAAAAGTGTTTCAGTTTATTGGTAATTGTGGTGTAATATAGCTGAGAGATCAGAAGATGACTTATTGTGGCGATTTTGGTAGACAGACATTTGATAATTTGTTCTGGAGCTGGTTGGCTTTGTGATATCGCATTGGAAGCCCACTAGCTAACAAGATGTAGATCTGATAGTTGAGTAAAATCGTACCTCAAGGAATCTGAATCGGCATGACGAATAGTGTTAGTAGCGAATTCTAGAATGCTGGCGGTGAGGGTCGATATCAGCATAGTAGCTGAGGATAGGTATTGCAGAGAAGACACGGATGTCTGAGTGAGCTCAGCTTTGATTAATTATACTGCAGTTAGAGTCAAAGTGGCGATGACAAAGTAGTATTTACGTCTTTATTTTTATTTGTTGCCGAGTTTTGAATATATATCGGATGTTTTGAGAAGTCATGGTCAATATTCAGAGATATGACAGGAGTGATCATTCGAAACAAAAAAATCAAGTAAACCTTCGATGCTGTGAAACAAATCTCTTCTACTGCAAGCTCTTTGCTTTCCATATTTTGGGAGGTGGAAGTATGCACCAAAACAAGAAAAAAATGTTCAGTAAACAGGTGCTCTAAAATGCATACCTTAAAAGATATGAACACTTGTTCATTAGAAAAGTTGAGTTTCAAAGTACCGAAGATGAACAAGTGCTCGTAGTTTTTAAGGTATGCATTTTAGAGCGCATGTTTACGGGACATTTCTTTCTTGTTTTGGTCCATACTACCACTTACCAAAACATGGTAAACAAAAAGCTTGCAGTAGAAGACATTTGTTTCACTGTATCGCAGGTCAAGAATTGCTCATAGCTATTAAGGTACGTGTCATCAGTCTTCTGATACTTTGAGAAATTAACGAGAGAGCTGATGTTATATCGTAGACTGGTTCATAGTTGAATTTTGTTCACAAAAGTTGTTAACCTGAAAATGGATGAATGAACTGCTCGTAATTTTCTAAACGTTATAAAAGTTAAGAGAGGAAACTGTAAGTAAATCTTCACGGAAATTTGCTTGCTTTTAAATGTAAAATAATAATTCTGCACTTCTCACACATGGTGATCAAAAGTTGTTGGTGAACGAATAGTGATACGTATTTGTTTGACAAGTGCTACAGCCAGCTATATCGTAACGTTTTGTCCGCATTTTGCAAAAACTTTTGCAATACCATAGATAGTGAACGTTATAGAATATGTACACTGCGTAATTAGGGTACCACTGAGATCTGAGTAGTACTGTTACAATGTTAAGGCTATGGCAAACTAGGTGAGAAGTTTTCTCGAGTTTTAATGTCTGTTATAAAAGAAGTAATTTACTGCGGAATACGTAACATAAAACTCGGCTTGAACCGTGGAATTCTGAAGGTAAATTATGTCAGATTGTGTTGCCCCATTAATCTGTTGTTAGGAAACCGCAATGTACTGCATTGGGGAAGAGCGACCGTGTCTTTACTTAGCCATGGGGTGTGAAGACTGGGCAAATTAAATTCTAATGGAGTGTTACAACAGATGTAAATCACTGATTGTAGAATTTGGTGGCTGATGGATTAATTCTTTATTTGCCGTTGTCCTCTGTTTATAACCCGTTATCAGTCGTCACATTACACAGCCCAGATCCTGGAGACTGAGAGGCTTCACCTGACACTGGGCAAGCGACTGCACCTGGCTCAGGATTTTTACCAGACGCAGATAGCTCCTGAAATCTGTCGTCAGACAAACCAAGGAGACACTTTGAGAAGCCCTCCAGAGATTCTTTGGCTGCCGACCACACCTAGCAACGGTATCCCACACGTCAGTGGGTAGGAGGTCAACTTCAGTGCTGGCATTAACCACGGCAGCAAAAGTACTGCACTGACTGGGAGTGGACCGATGGGACGTGCTGGACGTCTCTTCGATCCCTACAGCAGTCCCACACAGTGATTCCATCTGCCAACAGCCTCAAGCTGCATGACTGAAGCCAGCATCATCTGTAGTCGTGGGTGAAGGGTTATCAGCTAGGCTCAAATATGAAATAGTCACCGTTACTATTCATACTACCGACAACTCTTTAGTGTATATACTAAACAGTTATTACTCTGTGGACGTAATATATACACAAACATGCAAGAAATTTAAGAATTTAAATCAAAAAGCGCATAAAAAGTCAAACTAAGTCACTTCACTTATAAGCTGCATCATCTCATAAACGTAATGGTTTGTTGCCGCAAGTGGTGGTGGTTAGTGTTTAACGTCCCGTCGACAACGAGGTCATTAGAGACGGAGCGCAAGCTCGGGTTAGGGAAGGATTGGGAAGGAAATCGGCCGTGCCCTTTCAAAGGAACCATCCCGGCATTTGCCTGAAACGATTTAGGGAAATCACGGAAAACCTAAATCAGGATGGCTGGAGACGGGATTGAACCGTCGTTCTCCCGATTGCCGCAAGTGCGGAAGCTGTAGCCTAAGATGACTCATAAATAATTCGGACAATTTAGAGGGAATATAAATGTTACTCATGACTGTCAAAATGCAGGCTACATCATGTGCAATGCAGTCCTGAGGGTAGTGTCGCAGTCTGCATTGTACTAATATAGGAATTTAAGATGGCGATCCTAGAAGGCGACCAATGACGCTATCGATGACATAAGAATCCAAACTGGCGATCGAAGATGGTGGTATGGAAATATGGGCACAGCCTGCAATGTTGTCAGTTCAAAAAAGCTTTCCCGTTTTCCATGGCACTGCTGTCATCTTTCCCCACCACTCATCCTCAGCATACAAGTTTGCTACCCATAAAGTGGACCTGACACAGTTCCTCTGTACGCCACAGTGGAAGGTTGATCATCATCATGAAGAGATTTCAAAGATATACCACCTCCAGGCAGAAAAAAATGACTCAAACTATTAGATGTTAGTACTAAAGCATTCCTCTCTCACAGGATTTATTACTATTGTTTTTTATATGTGTTTTCCTGGTTTTCAATTATTTCTGCCCCCGTTTAATGGTTCCATGGTGTAGATGATGGACTGCTTGATACACCTGAGTAGTAGCAGCAGAAATCAGCATACAGACACACATTCTGATGCTGCCTCTAGTATTCTGGATTGTAAATCATATCAGCATGCAGAACTGTTTCCAGACTTTGAGTTCACTATAGCCATCACCGATACACAGACAAACTCTAGGAAGACGTGTCTGATATATTGGAACAGAATATGGAACTGTTTCCAAACTATATGTACTGCAACGTAATCACAACAAATTCCATACCAGAAGAATTTTCAGATGTCATTCCCAAGTCTATTAGTGCTCCACTTGGTTCGCAAGAAATACGTGGTGAATTTAAAGCATATATAAACAGTTATTTTGGTAATATTGGAGAGTGATAAACAGGATAGATGTAGAAAAAAAAGAATGACTTTTTTTTTGGAGCTAATGGTTTAAATTCCACAAATCATGAAGTACAAAAATGTATGTTAACGATGTATAAAAGTTGATCGATATTCTGAGTGTTTGTTTTAATTGAACACAACTAAATGTCTCGAAAGCAATGCATCATACGAAAAAAAAATCTAGTGGAAAACTTAGTATTAGTGAATAAGACACCTGTCTGTGCTACAACTTCCCACCTCCTGACCACCCCTCCTGCATGGATGATGTCAATTTCGTATTTGCAAATGCCCCCCCCCCCCATTTTACGTGATGCAAACAAATTTACATCACTTAAAGTCGTTTTGAGGCACAATTACAGTTGGCCATCTCACATCTTGGTTTGGTTGTAGGGCACCACATGCCCAAGCAAGTTTCGTCAGTTGCGGAAACAAAAGGCAGAGGCCAATGTAAAACGTGAACTAGCTGTCTGAAGATTAATCTGTCAGTTCCAAACAGGTAACGGTGCTGTTTCAATAAATAAATATCATTGTAAAAAGTGGCTGGTTGCTGTAATCTTCTATGAAAGAGTCAACTTATATTTGTGAGATCGGCTATATACCATCAGACTTTTTAGAAAATATAATCCACACATTTCGACAGATCACAAGGAGAGATACGTTTGAGAACTATTGTACAATCAGTTTAAAGGCTCAAGCATCCTAGCTTCCGGCTAGAGTAATGGAAAAGATAACTGAGGATCTATTAGATGGCGATCAGTTTGTCTTTAGGAAAAGTGAAGAAATCAGAGGGGCAGTTCTGATACTGCGCACTATAATGGAAGTAAGACTGAAGAAAAATCTTGACACGCTATTGGATACGCGAGCATAGAAAAATCTTTGGAAAATTTAAAGAGGTGAAGGTGTTCCATATCCTAGGAAAAATAGGAACAAGCTTTACGGAAATACAGATAATACACAATATTTACAAGTGCCAAGAGGGACCAAATACGAACTGTTCAATCTATGCATCAAAGGAGAAATGACGGAAATACTATAGTTTTTTGCAAACAGTAAAGGACAAATGTTCACTTATACGGCTAATGTCGCTGCTCACATGCCTCTGAATATTATTAATACTAAATCAACTCTCCATACTTTCCATATAGCAGTATAACTTGTGTTATACAGAGTAAATAATTGATAACTAAAGCATGTGTTTATCGTGCCAGCCATTCATTTCATTTGCACTACGTTTGTACATAAAGAAGTATTACTTACAACTTAATACTTGACATTTCGAATAATGTAGTACACCATTTCCACAGTGAAGATTCTACCTATGAATACGTAAAAATGTCTTCCTTTTCTTTACAGAACATTAGCATATGCATCTCAAGTAGGCTGCATCACAACATGTTGCTGCTGTTTGTCATAGTGTACTGTACACTACACCTTATACATACTGAAAAAAAAATGCCTTTTGGCCTCACATTTCTAATATCACCTAGTGTTTGAGTAATACGGGCGATGTAGAACTTAGTAAACAGATTGTTCGACATATACGGGTATTGTAGAAGACTAATAGTGAAAATACTCCCCTAGTAAAATGTGTCTAAGTACCGATAGTGCCAATTCGTTTCAAACTGTAGGGATAACACGCCTATGTATTGCCTCCTAAGTTTCTACAAACATTATGTATTGAGTTAGTTGCTAAATCACATTTATTAATTCATTTAGGTATAAGTATTTAATTTAATATACAGGTAAGACTGATCATACTTGTAGATACTTCTTAAGATCTTGGTGGGCACATAATCCCTTAATTTTGTGGTTTTATGGTATGCTGCCATGCAGTTTCCTTTGTGTGGTATCCTACCTGTTTTATAAGGATCTAGGAGGGGAGTTGAAAAATCTGTGCAAAGTCCGAGAGATGACACCACCGGCGCGTATCGAGGTCATTTTTACTTAGTAGCATCTTTGGAAAGAACGCACACCAAGTTTCATCCACATTGGTCTATTTCTTTGTGTTTGGCATTCGCGTGAATCAAGGAAGTCGAGTGATTGTCAAAAAAATGGACGAAAAAGAATTTCTTGTGGTGATTACACATTACTTTATGAAAGGCAAAACGCCTCAGGAGACTAAAGACAAGCTTGATAAACATTACGGTGACTCTGCGCCTTCGATTAGAACAGTTTATAAGTGGTTTAAAATTTTTTGGAGTGGCCATATGGGCACAAGTGATGTTGGGCATACAGGACGCCCTGTGAAGCTTACGACTCCAGAAATCATTGATAAAATCTATGATATGATGATGGATGAAAGACGAGTTAAGGTGCTGTGGGCATCTCGAATGAACGGGTACATAATATTTTGCATAAACATTTGGACATGAGAAAGCTATCTGCAAGATGGGTTCCGCTAATGCTCACGCTTGACCAAAAACGGAATCGTGTGAAGTGTTGCAAGGATGGTTTGCAGCTGTTCAGGAAGAATCCGCAGGACTTTAAACGTCGTTCCGTCACTGTGGATGAAACTTGGACACATTACTATACCGCTGAGACCAAAGAACAATTTAAACAATGGGTTCCAAGGGAGAAACTGCACCAAAAAACGCGAGGACAATTCCTTCGGCCGGAAATGTTATGGCGATTGTCTTTTGGGATTCGCAAGGGATAATCCTCATTGACTATCTGCAAAGGGAAAAACTATTAGAGGTGAATATTATTTATCGTTATTGGACCGTTTGAAAACCTAGCTGCAAGAAAAACGGCAGCAATTAGACCGAAAAAAGTCCTTTTCCATCACGACAGTGCACTAGCACACACCTCAGTAGTCGTGGTCTCAAAATTAATGGAAATAGGATTTAACCCGTTTCACATCATCATCCCCCCCCCCCCCCCCCCATGTTCCCCAGACTTGGCTCCCTCGGACTACTATTTGTTTCCCAATTTGATGAAATGGCTGGAGGGACAAAGACATTATTCAAATGAGGACGTGATTGCAGCAACTAATAGCTATTTTATAGACTTGGACACTTCCTATTATTCGGAAGGGATCAACAAATTAGAACAGCGTTGGACGATGTGTATAAGTCTAAAAGGAGACTGTGTTGAAAAATAAAAAAGGTTTACACCAAACACGTAGGTAGTTTCTATTTTTGCACGGACTTTTCAAGCACCCCTAATTTCTTGTCATAGTAGGTTTTTTTTGAAGTGTCCTTGTCGGGTGAGTGTGACTGAGATTTCTCTTACCTTTTCCTCCCAGGAACACACTTGTCTCTGAAGATACGGATCTGGATCTATTCATAGATTTTTCTCATTTGTCTTGCATACTATTTCAGCTGGAGTGTAATATCTTCTGTACAATGGCTGAGTATAAACGATCAATTCGAATAACTTTAGATGTTTTACCAAATGTGTCTGCTGACTACGTGCAGAAGTGTATGCGAAGCTACTGAATTCATAGAAAATTCTCGCCATTGAGGTTGCCTTCTGGGTGAAATCTTGATATTATTTGTTTAATCTGGTTTTCATGTAGAAATATTTTCCATGCTCAGCAAGTGAAATTTTGTGTGTTGTCTGTCGAGTCCTGCTGCTTGTTATTGCGGCCGGAGATATTCTATCGAAGGATGGTGTGCCTTGTGCATCATGAATGGAGGCATTAGTCGGCATGTACATTTTGTTTTGGTTATATAAAATGCACGTCCTCTACTATTCCTATCCTAATGTTGGAAGACTTCTTAGCATGCAGTTTATTGTTCGATACCTCCTTAGGTGATATACGATGATACCAGTTCGGGGAGCTGACTCATTGTTGATGGTGTGAAGCATTACATGTTGCTCTTCTATGGCACAACATGAGGCGTAGTGGTCGACATCTTGTACTTTCTGGTAGGTGACAGTAACCTAGTGAGAAGACGATGGCGTTGCCCAGAGTGAATGTCTGGACCAATGCTAAAGAGCAGAGCAGGTGGTTGACAGTGTGTTGGCTGTCAGGGCTGGGCCACTAAGTGGCTGTGGAGCCCTAGACTTCGTATGTTTTTCTTTAACTTGTGTCAATCAGTAGCATCGTTATTATTTCTCTCTCTGGAACAAACAGTGGCTACAAACGATTTTAAAGACAGGACTGGGCAAAATTAGATAAAAAAGTTCGAGCCATTCTTTTTATTTACTTATCCAAACATTTATACAGTGTTACAAATTTACGGTCATTCTGCTATGCAACATTTTGACAGTAATTGGTTTCTATATTCTTAAATTTGGCTTCAGTCACATTGAATCCTAAAGGATGGATGGGTATTTGTATATTCCACTTGTATGGATTTCATGCAACAGTTGTAGACTTAGGGACTGGTTAAACACAGATATTTATACTTGTTCTAATCAATTCCAATTTACACAAACATACTGCAAAGTTGCAGTATGCAACTCTGATGTATGGACGCTAGGAACACAATCTGTGTGTTGCAGTCACTAACAGAACAGTCAACAAAAACTGATGGCACCTGAATATTTAATATATGTGCATGTGTCCCCTGAAGTTAATTCCATCACCACTTGTCCATGCATATCGACCGTGGATATCTTCCTCGAAATTATATGGTAGTTAAAGGCAGTTTTTGGTGGCTGTTTGTCACTCATCATCTTCATCTCAATGTAGTTCATCGTACTGCAAAGGTTGCCCCATTTGATCACGTTTACTATACTCTGGTACGAAGACACTGGATATTTTCCAGTTAAATTAATACATCAAAGCTACAATCAGGTACCAGGCCTACATTATCATGTTTAAACCCACTAGCAGCCACATTATAGCTATTGTCAGATAGTAGTATTCAGCTACAAAATTCTGATGGCTGTGGATGCAGCAGTACTGGAAACTCATATAAATCTGGAAGGTAGACTGTGGACTGCTGTGGTGGCACAGACAGTAGTAAGTCGAACACATATGTATACTGGTCCATCATTTCGCTAGTACGGTATCATTGGTGGAACAAAAGAACAACACATAAGTATAAACACTAATGACATATTATTAATACTAAAAATTATATAAATAATGGATGGACAAATACAAACAGCCAGTCTTCTTTTTATTCCAGCCACTGGTCAGTATATCTTTTCACTAATGAGTATGGAACAAGAAGGACAATGCTCATACAACTGGATTTATAATGAGAAAAGGGGGACGGTGGAGAGCCTTATTCGTATTTGCTGAGGGGGAAGGGGGCTCCCGAAAATTTTGGGTTCCAGGTGTGGTCTCACCATATGATGGAGAGGGGATGGTGGTGGTAGTTGCTTGAAGTCTTTTCTTGGCTATAGATAAGTGTCCCTTAAAATCCAAAACTTTTCCTGATACCCTACTTAAGACTCTGTAGTAGGCGAACCCTACATGCTTCTACTCTGACTCAATGACATCATCAACTGCAATGAAAGTAGAAAGGGATCATCGACATCAGACCAAGCTTCATTGAGGACGTGTTCCCTGTTGGGTGAGTCACATTTTTTATTACACAAGCATACTAAGCTCGGGTTGGGACATGCAGTCATCATCCAGGTGAAAAGCTGTTCGAAACTTACACTACACCACAAGTACAAGCCAGCAGAGGTAGTATTATGTTATGAGATACATTCACCTAGGCTTCCATGAGACCTGTGGTACTAATGCAGGGAACCGACAGACAGCCGTTGACAACGTGAACATTATTGGGGAACGACTGCATTCCAGCTTGCTCAATACCTTCCCTGATGGCGGAGGCCTCTCTTAGCTGGATACCTTTCTGTCTTGCAGCGCCAGGATCGTGCTACAGTGGTTTGATGAGCATGATAGTGAAGTGGTGGTTTTGTCTTGGCCACCAAATTACTCTAATCTGAACCTGATAGGCACACCCTAGGACTCTATCGACTGCCTTATCCACGCCCAGAAAAACCAGTAAATTATCATACCATCATGAGCTGAGGATACATGTGTGCCATATACTTTCAGAAAACAACCTTTCTATTGTCGAATACATGGTACAGATAACCAGTACTCTATTATGCTCCAGAGATGTACCAACACGGTATTAAGCAGGTGACCAAAACATTTAGGCTCAGAAGATACATAAATTTTTCCCCTATCTGTTGACGTATCTAAATGACCGTTGTTCAGTCTTTGCGTTAACTGGTCTTAGTAACAAGCCATGATTGACAAGCCATGATGAGTTTCTTAATCTGTTTCCAGCACACATGCGCATTAACACTGACAAACTTGGACAACAGTCTGGCATTAATGAAAAAGCTTTTATGAAACTACAAGTAAATTCCGAACAGTGTATGAACAGTACCCAGATGGGGCAAAAATTTTCAATTCAGCCACAACCATAGATTCTCAGTCTTCTTCTATTGAAATAGCCGATATAATTATAGGGGAGTGATCCTGTATTAAAAACAAAGAGACACTCAATGAGAGAAATGTGCTATGCCTTCAAAAAAGTATTGAAAAATGACTCGTCATTCCTCACTGTAATTTAGTAAAATATCAGATTCTTCCAGCATTTATATCTCACATATCATTTCATCTATGCTGAAAAGATCGCTTGACGAATCTCAAGTTCAATCACTTGGGACTACGCGTGCCTCGTCCACGTTTATAAATTTGTTCCCTTACTATTGGCTCTAAGCACTATGGGACTTAACATCTGAGGTCATCAGTCCCATAGACTTAGAACTACTTAAACCTTACTAACCTGAGGGCTTCACACACATCCATGCCCGAGGCAGGATTCGAACCTGCGACCACAGCAGCAGCGTAGTTCCAGACTGAAGCGCCTAGAACCGCTCGGCTACAGCGGCCGGCTCTTCCCTTACTATTTCTCGAGTCGTTCAAGTTTCCACTTTCATACGTTCGAAGTCTAGACGATCTCACGCAAACTCTCTTCCGTTCTCGTTCTTTTCGATTTCCTACAACTGTTTGTTCCTCAGGTCTTACATAAATATTAATCTCTCTGAGTACAGCACCTATACATCTATGTAGGTTTACGAGTGATATGTGAACGTATGTCATAAAACTGAAATAAACAATAAGTAAGCTGGCAAAGGAAATTTCATCACACGATGTAGCAGATTACACAAAGACTTGGAGTTAACTCCAATAAAAGCTTGAGACGGGTGAAGAATAGATTCAACGCACAAATTTGTACTCTGTGCATTTAGAGCTCTGCCACTTACCGTTCCTGTTTGTGCTTCCATGTGACGTCTGATAGTATCATTAAACCAGACGTGAGTTTCTCCCAGTGTATACGATGATCAGGGAACTTATTGTGATGCAACTGGTGACGTCGTCAACAGTCGACATTTCGATTGTTGCACACCCTGTAATTTTCAAGGCAACATACAGCAAGTAAGTGCCTATGCATGAGAATTTAAAACCCCAGTTATGATAGAAATGTCGGAAAAATAACACACACACACACACACACACACACACACACACACACAGCACAGTGTAAACAGTAGCGCCATCACACAGTCAAAGATGACCGCTGCTAGATGTTACCGGCATTGAAAATCCACAACTAATAAGGTAATGTAGCTAATGTAGTATTAGATCAGTCCCTCTAGTTTTCAACAAGGGAGAGCGCTGCATTCTAAACAGAATTTAAGGATGAAACTTTGTCTTTGTTTATAAAGTTACTTGCTAGTTCAGCTTGTGCTGCTTCGTTTGTAAGACTACTCTGTTCCTGGAAGTGCAACCCAGAATCTCCGTGTTGTTACAGGAGAATGAACGGTGCCGAGACAATGTTTTTCAGTAGCAGACTTGCTCAGATATTGTAATCGCGTGTAACGCCCTATGCTCAGTGCACCTCTCCTCGTTTGCTGATACTTCCTTACTCTTATTCTCCTGGCCCCTGAAACACCGTCGGCTCTTGGCCTCGTCAACTAGCCTCCTCCACACTGTTCCGCCCTTGGCATCTTCTGTCTTTGCTCCTGATACTCCTGATGGTCTGACAAACATATGAGACGACGCAGTTATAAGGAATGCGGGAGACAACCGTCTTACGCAAACTAATATCATCCTTTAAGAAACTTATAAAGACCGTAACCTTAGCTGATGCTCGCAAAACATGTTTCACACCACACTTCCGCAAGAAACAATGCGGTATTGGCAACACGTTATCGAGTATTGACTCCTGATGAATGCTAGCCCACGTGGGCTAGTAACAAGGATCCCACAGCAAATCCGCCAAGGAAATCAAGTACTTCTTTGGCAGTGGTGGGGCCTAAGGATGTGCCGCTGAAACTAGTTGTGTGATAGAATAAAGACATTTTCAAGATACGCCTATTGGTGGTACTTTCCTCTTATAATTCTGATGTCTGTCATCTTTGAATATCTGATGGCTCTAGTGTTTCAGCTTGTGTGTGTGTGTGTGTTTGTGTGTGTGTACTATTATTCCGGAATTGCTACGAAAACTGATGCTTTAAGTTCTCATGCACAGTGCTTACTTGCTGCGGTTTCGTTTTGAAGATTCCCGGTTGTGAACTTGTCGAAATAGCGACGGTTGTTGACGATGTTATCGGTCTGCATTCCCGTAAGTTATTTGAACATCTGATCTCCGTTTCTGCATCGACATGAAGCAATTTATCGGATCGGTTGCTCTGCTGCTCGTTGCCACTGTCATTCATCGACCGTTTCTGTGATGTCTTCTCCGAGCTTGTTATCTAGATGACTTCATCACGTATTGGAATGCTGTCGACTCTTTTCACGGCTTTCTGTGCATCCACTATCACTGTACTTACGTTAGTTGTGTCATCAGTACTTGACAATTATCACTGTTCAGTTTAATACATGTCGTACTTTAACCGTCGCCATCGTCCATGACAGTGATTGGTCGTTAACTTTGCTTAGAGATACATGGATTTTTCTGTCTTCATTACATAAAAGATGTAAGGAGAAAACCTGAGTGATTGAAGCTAGAGGGGTACTGCTCATCCACACTTCTACTCTCAGCAAGCACACAGCGAAATTAATGTCATACTTCAGTGAAGGAGATACTGTGCGGTAAACACATATGGCTGCTTTTCAATAGGAAACAGCAGTATGGGAAACAAATTGTAAGTGTGTATTTCGGAAAATTAGTGCCATAGATCAGTATCATTATTTTAGATAAAAAAGACTGTGCAAAATTAATTGTTATACTAACTCATCTCCTGAGAACTGTGTAATGTTGCGTAAGTGAATGAATTAATCTTAATAACAGTGATGCTTTTGAACTGATTCTCTTAACAATTTATGTTATCAATTCGAATCGATACAACATAAGGGATGCTGAGCAAAATATCTGAGAATTTCATTGTACATCATTTTCCCTTAGTCGCCTCAAAAGCCCGCAGTAAAACCGTTCGTTGGCAGTCTGATCAGGTAGAATAAACTTCTTATGCACTATATCTTGCCTATCGAAAAAGATGACCAGCATTCATGATGCTACGAACCTATCAAGTTGTTTTCTGCCTTGGAGAAGATGGTGTTTTCCATTCTGATGACTGCTACATCGTTCCTGATTCATCACCTGTTATGACTGTCGTTAGCAATTTGGGATCCTCTCGAACTCTTTGTTACAGCTCAGTGCACGTCCGAATCATGAGGTTTCCTTGATCGATTCTGAGAAGGGAGCGACAAAATTCGCTGCAGTTCGTCTCATGTTCTAGGCGCTACAGTCTGGAACCGCGCGACCGCTACGGTCGCAGGTTCGAATCCTGCCTCGGGCATGGATGTGTGTGTTGTCCTTAGGTTAGTTAGGTTTAACTAGTTCTAAGTTCTAGGGGACTTATGACCTCAGCAGTTGAGTCCCATAGTGCTCAGAGCCATTTGAACCATTTTTTCGTCTCATGTTCAGTTCATCGTCTGGAATTCGTTGAAATGTATTGTACGACAGCCCAAATCTGTTACAAACAACGTGAGATGTATGTCTTCGGCCATCGTGAATCACGACACACACTTTCATGGTCATTTCCGGTGTTGCGCATGTTGACGGTCGAGTAGAATGCTTGTCATCTTCCACAGATTCTCGGCCATTCTTGAAGCGCTTGAACCACTGAGATGACTCAGTGCACACTCACCAAATGCCTCTGTCAGCATGCGATTGGCTTCAGATGCAGTTTCCAACAATATGAAACCGAATTTGATGCAAATCCGTAGCTCCTTTACGTTGTCGATTTCACAGTTCGAAGAAACACTGAAACGCGTCCTGATACGCACCACTACAGCTCACAACTGCATACGTCACGACGTTGGGATCACTCATTTACCTCAAACTTTGTACAACTTAAATTGGCCATTAAAACAACACCATGTGTAAATAGTAAGGTGCACTACTATGGCAGTTCCGAGAAAACCGCAAAAGAAGATGTTCGCGTCTATTATGTAAACGACGTACCTGCGTAGGTGCCGCGCACCAGCGTTCATAGTGGTTAAGCGGTGACGGAGCGGAAAGGACGTATGCTTACCGTCCCGCCGGCCTAATGGCGTACGTGAGTTAGTTTACCTCCCGCGAGCGCGAGTCACTTAGTACAAATTCATTGAACTAACATGGCAATCTCCTATAGGAAGTACACGGTGAAGACTACGTTCCAAGCCGAATATCCAAGACCGCGAGCATATCAACTAAAAAACTTCTTGCATGATGAACTATGTCTAGATCCGAAGGACATCATTGGTATTCACTTTTCGATCACGGCCAGTGTGCTCAATGTTAAGATGATTAACGAAGAAGTTTGCAAGAAGGGGGTTATCGGTGCTGCCAGCGAACTCCAGTTTACACACTCAGGTGAACATATCGGCACTGTAGCCGTCAAATACGCAGGGCTCTGCATGAGGACCCTCCGCGTATTCGAGGTACTTGCCGAGTCTGTTATATCCGCTCTTAAGCCGTAGGGGACCGTCATTAGCCGCGGGATGAGAAGAGGCAGACTTTTACAACGCACTCGTACTCAGCGGAATAAGAAAGTCAAAATAGAACTCCTCAGGATGTGGACAGAAGGGTCATGTTCGCTCTGATTATTTCCAGCGATGCTTCACCCAGAATCCATCAGGAGAAGCAGTACAACGTGTTCAAATGGCTCTGAGCACATCTGAGGTCATCAGTCCCCTAGAACTTAGAACTACTTAAACCTACTAACCTAAGGACATCACACACATCCATGCCCGAGGCACGATTCGAATCTGCGACCGTAGCGGTCGCGCGGTTCCAGACTGAAGCGCCTAGAACCGCTCGGTAAAAACCGGCCTGCACAACGTGTTCCTCCTTCGATTCTACCAATTACTTATAGACAAGTGCCGCCATCTAAGACGTCTGGCGCACAAGTGGCGGCACCTACAACGTCTGGCGGTGGGGATTGGGATGGGTTACCACCGCAGACAGACGGACACGTTACTGATGAGACACAGGTCGCCTGCACGCCGCAGAATAAGTGGCCAGATAAACCCGAACAGCAGCTACCACCGCACTATGAACTGATCGAGGAGTCGTGGCAAACTAAGCTTTCCTCGCGGAAGGCGCAGATGAGTCGGATCTACTCTCCCATTCTGACACGGAGACGCACGTCCGGAAGAAGCATTCGCTCCGTAAGCACAAGAATCGCCGACGGACGCCGTTTGACGAGTGTCTCTTGCGCACACATACACACCATCGTACTCCTTTCGACAGTTTTCTGGACGGTCCTACTACGGTGGCGTCGACGGGTAGTGCTACCTCTCATGGACGCCCATTCGGAGGTGGA
Organism: Schistocerca serialis cubense; assembly: GCF_023864345.2. NCBI lineage: Eukaryota > Metazoa > Arthropoda > Insecta > Orthoptera > Acrididae > Schistocerca > Schistocerca serialis. Next base: position 325,794,263 of record NC_064641.1, on the reverse strand, counting down.
GGGGCGATCGAACACCATCTCAGGGGTGAGGAATCATGACAAGGGCCTCTTTGGTAGCCGATGTGCCACACCGACAGCCTCTCTTCAGTGACTAAATGATTGGGCGACATAGAGGACGACTCTTTGGCGGGCACATCACTTGCAGAGGAGGGGGAATTACACAGTCCTCTCCATCTTCTGCAGACACCAAGATAATAGAGATGATAGGAGGGCGTTGGGGTGAGCGGTTTCATAGCCCCTTCGTACAACGATGACTGCCCATTCACGACTATCAACATCAATACTATCTAGTCCCGCGCTAAGCTGTCATTGTTATGCGACATCCTTATGCGGCCGACACTGAAGTAGCTATACTGCAGAAGGTATACATTCTTGGCTTGCAGGACATCTCCGGATACACGATATGCATATCACAGGCGTCGGATATGGACAGTGGCGTCGTAATACTTCTCATAGGTTAAATAGCCACCGATACACGATACCTACCGAACGCCAGGGGTATGGCGCTAACGGTCAAAGGGATACACTTAGTCAATGTTTACTCACCGTCCGGTACCAGCAAGAAGCGTAAACGTTCAGTATTCCTTAACACTATTCTCTAACACAATTATACCAAGGCAGGATAGATGATACGGTGATCAGGGGTGATTTTAATTGTACAAAATCCGCCAAGGACTAAATTTCTCAGCATTCACCATGCCCAGCACACGGCGCCGTTATTCGCGAGCTCGGTTTGGTAGAAACTTGGAACATCTATGTTGATGCACAGGGTTCCACGAACCTTAGTCTAGCAGAATTAATAGGATCTATAGCTCTCGCTCTCTCAGGGACACAGTCACAGTAGCCGAGTTGTGGCCAGCAGCATTTACTGACCACATTGCTTACATCAGTACCATCACGCTTCGACGCCAACGAGCGTGGCGTAGCCGCAGCTCCTGGAAATTAACACCTCTCACTTGACCTAACTGGACTGTCAAGTGGAGGTGAGTGACACGTGGAGACTGTACCTACGACGACCAGGAGCGTATACGTCAGCTTTACAGTGGTGACTGGACTGTGCCTTTGACGTGTTTTCAAGACGGCATGGAGGTGCAGCTCTGTAGAGTTCTATTACGCCATCCTCACGGAGTGTTTCGTTATGACTGTCAATCGAGCAAGAGCGAAGATTTTGACGTTAACACGTCGGCACTTAGAAGCCACCATCATTCGTACACGTCAAACGGTCGGAATCGCCAACGAAGGGCCTTCCATGTACCATACATCCGTGGGAAGAAGGATACTGATCTATGAGGTGACGATAGAAGATGGTTTCCGTCACGTCATGCAAAGAGACATAAGTAATGAATACTTTACCCATTATTCTCACCAGTACGCGAGAAACTATCTGATCGAGAGATCATTACTGCCGTCGCTGGTTTGACGCACGTTACGGTTACTCCGGAACTCCAACAGGAAACTGCTAGGACCGGTGTCTGAAGAAGAAGTGTTGGATGCCATAGAAAAAGAGGCAACCAATAACTCATTAGGACCGGATGGGCGATCCTTGGACATTTATAGGACGTTCGAGAGGATATTGGTGCCCCGTTGGACTACTATATGTCGGGAGCTCATGACGCGTGAGGTCTAACTTCCGGCTGCCTTTGGTGCTGCGTTTGTGGAAGGTGTCATCATCCCAATTAGTAAACTTCGCGGAGGATCGCATATTACGGACGACCGACCACTAACTTTCTAGAACTATTATACATCACACGTCTACTGGCAGCTCGAATTCGGAGTACGACGTCTCGTGTCCTATCAATAGATCAGACATCGATTGGTGGGGCCGACGCCAGATGTTCGTGTGACAGAAATGTAACGTTGCGTTTTGTTTTCTTTTATTTTCATAGACAAGTAATGGAAAAAGTGAATTTATTTTTTGTCAATAAATAAATGGATATCCTCGTGTGGCCATTTACCTCTTTCATATGTTCCTTCTCGGCTACGGGGACATCGTGGCCAGGCCTCCTAAAATGATCCCAGCCCACTTAGCCCGCGAGACCATTCCTTCTGTTGCTTTGCCACATGGTTAAAAAAATAGAACGAAAATTTTAGAAATGTGTGGTAATATCATATGGCACCATACTGCTGAGGTCATCGGTCCCTAAGTCTACACACTACTTAATCTAACTTAAACTAACTTGCGCTAAGGACAACACACACACCCATGCCCGAGGGAGGGCTCGAATCTTCGACGGGGAGAGCCGCGTGAACCGTGACAAGCCGCCTGAGACCCCGCGGCTACCCCGCGCGGCACCAAAAAAATAGAAGAACAATCATGTGTGCCGGCGGGCAGCGTTTCGAAACACATTGTGACCATAATTTATGTTTTGTTCGGTCTGAACATCTGAATCATTTAAATAAGAAATTTATCAAATGTATGTTAATTAACTCATAACTGATCATCATTTTGGGAAAAAAGGAAAAACAAACAAACAAAAAAGCGGCCAAAGTGTTGGACTGTCAAGCGAGCGAACCGTGTTCGAATTTCACTTGCGCAAGTTACTAATTTTTTTTTTTTTGCTATTCGCTCTATTCAAATTTGTGTCTGTGCCGTGGTGTAACGCCCATTTGCAACAGCGAGGTGAAAGGAAGGGATCTACAATGACAGTTGACTCCGCACAATACTCTATTAGCAGCCGAAAGGATGCGGCTTCGAATGGATACCAGTAACATTATACTTGTAAAAAAATGAAATAAATAAATAAAAGGGGGGGGGGGAAGAAGAAAGTGGTTAACGTTCGAGATCCGTGAGATGAATGTCTAGGTTCCCGCTCACACTTAACTTTTGATCAATATTTTTTTCATCACTGGTCATATTATTTAATGTATATTACATTTTACAGGTAATATAATTAAAGAAACTATGTGTAGTTGCATGACGTTTTGGTGAATTTCATGTTGTTTGACAACTTAATATTTTAATTAAATTTAATTATTAGGATAAACATATTTATAACTATCGACAAGTAAATGAAGAAACGCATAGAGTTTTCCTGAAAATGTATGCCTGTCGTGATTCGCGAAACCCATATACACGCAATCAGGTACCGTAACCTGAACTACTTTGCACCACGACCTTCGAGCTGCACTCACAGAGGCAGGCCCTATTTTTCAATTAACCTGCGTAGCTGTGAGACATTGCCAATGTAGCAAGAACGAATAGCATTGGTGAAAATTTTTTGAGTATCACGGAATTTACACTCCTACCACAAAAATGAATGTCTGAATGGGAGTCGTACCGTTGACCTGTACGTGTTCGTCTTACGAAGCTCGAACGTTAAATATCTACGCACAGATACATCAATTACGTAACAGACGAGTAAAACTTCTCTTGCGATTCTCTTGGAATTGCCAGAGTACTGCACCTTGCTACTTGCATATGATTTTCTTTTACGAGGGCTATTCGGAAAGTAAGGAACGTTAGGTCGCGAAATAGAAATGACAGTGAAAATCAAAACTGTTTTAGCTGCAATAGTTAGCTACAACTTCCAGGTACTTATCTCCAGAGTCACCGATCCGACTTAGACGTTTGTTGTACCGTTGCACCAACTTTCCAATACCCTCGTTATAGAAGGCAGCTGCCAGTGCTTTCCGCCAGTTCTCTGCGCTGGCCTATAGCTCATTGTTTGTGCCAAAATGTTGTCTTCATAGCCAGCGGTTCATGTGAGCAGAGATGAAACTCAGCGGGAGACAATTACGGGCTGTATTGTGGGTAATCAAACATTTCCAATTGAAAGCGATGCAGGAGCATCTTCATTGCCCCTGCAGAATGCGGCTGAAAATTGTCTTGAATAAGAAACCGCACAACACTTATGTAATGTGGGCTGCATAGCTTCAGGCGAAATTTTTCACCCGGCCCTCGTACTTGGCGGGAGACACTATTGTTCCAGGTATTTTTATGTGCTCACTGTGCGCTCAGAACTAAAAGGAACGACGTGACGCGATCGACGCTCATACTGGAGACACTGCTCAACACACCTGTGCAAAACTTCATCGTATTTCCATTTCGCGACCTATCGTTCCTTACTTTGCGAATAACCCTTGTAATTACCTACTAATGGTGTACAAAATTCGCAGTAAATCCATGATCCCAAGGTCGGGGCCTCCCCTTATAAAATGCGTACCTTGAGACATCTAGTGGTGGAATGTTGTACTGTTACGGGTTTCAGAAGTACAATGAAATGGTCGGATGTTTTGGGTAACAATTCGTATTATATCTGTTGGTGTGGTATATTCACAGCTGAAAGACCTTTCGGCAGGTTTAATGCTACAGGTGATATATATGTATAATCACACAGTCTCATACGCTGAATGCTATACATTTCGAAGAATTCATTCGCTTTACTCTGGAATACACGCAAACCGGTACAGGGTATAGGCAAAATAACGTGAATACCTATACTTTCTTGGGAATGGTCTATTAGTAAGGGATTCTTTTAGTGAGGGATTGGACCCCCATTTGCCCGTAATACAGCTTCGATTCTTATTGGGATAGTGGCATATACTGATTGTATAGTCTCCAGTGAAATGTTGTGCCACTCTTCGATCATAACCTCTTCTAACTACCGTAGTGACGAGGCAGGCGGAAATCTGCTCTGGAGTCTTTGCTCCAGTACCACATACAAGGGTTCGGTAACGATCAATGTCGGGGACCTTGCTGGTCGGGAAAGACGCTGCAGTTCAGTTGCATGCTCCTCATACCATGGTTTTACTGTCCTGGTGAATCGGTCCTGAACATCTGAATCATGGGGTGCACCTGGTCACCTAAAATGTTCACATAATCGTTGGCTGTTCACGACCTTTGAGAGTAATGATGGGAGCAGCAGAATACCATGACATGGCTGCCCACACCATCAACCTTCCGCTTCCATGGTAAACTGTTGGAATCGAGCAATCACGGTTGTACACTTCTCTTGGCGTTCTCTAGATATAAACCCGGCCCGATGTTGGAAATAATGAAAATGTTGACTCGTCGGACCGTATGACGTGTTTCCAATGAACAGCCGTCCAGGATTGATGCTCCTGGCACTATGTTGTACGCTTCTTTGCGTCGGTTGTCGTCAGTAATGGTTTCGGTACAGCAGCTCTTACATGAGCATTCGCTTTACGGAGTACTCGGCGGACAGTATCGAGAGATTGGGTGCCTCGAAGATGGCTACTGAGCTCTGCAGTCACTTCACACGCTGTTGTTTTGTGTTGTTTTACCACAGTTCGTGTTAGCGTACGATGATCTTTGTCATTTAGTTTTGATTTGCCCCCACTATTACGTTTACACGATGATGTCTTCCCATGTTTTGTGTAGGCTGTTATGACCGCTGAAACAGTTTGCTCTTGAAACATTCAGTAAGCAGGCTGCACCTAATCGGGCTCCCACAATCCACCTCTTTGGAACTCTGTTTCATTGCACATCGACCTCGGCCTCTGAATGCAAATACGAAATGTGTACTCCTCGTAATCAACCTGGACTAATGCCTAGTGCGCACTGAAAACGTACACTCCGGCGTGGCGTAGCCGCAGCTCCTGGAAATTAACACCTCTCACTTGACCTAACTGGACTGTCAAGTGGAGGTGAGTGACACGTGGAGACTGCACCTACGACGTGCTTTACCTGCGTTGCTGACCGTCAAACACTACCACTGTTAACATTATTTTGCCTATCCCGTGTACACATACTCTCTCTCTGATCTTTTATATTTCTCCCTGAGACAATAAGTCAGAGAAAAAATTAAAAATAACTCCAGTCACTCGGCTCGGTAAGGTTTTCCCGAGATTTTCCTAGGCTGTGTGATAAATGACGGAAATGGAAATCCCTTCCCACTTATCCCGATTACGGAACCCCTCGGTTCCACCTGAATGTTGGAGGGATTTGGCTGAAGGGAACCGCACTCAGCAATGATCGGATCTGAGAGAGCTCGCGCTGAATACTCGGTCAGGAAATGAAAAGTTAAGTATTCTAACAAAAGATATTTTCTATTAGATAAAATCAGCTGTCAGATCGACACGTTATTCTTAAAATAAACGACACCTCTACGACTATAAGAGATCGAGAGAGACAAAGGAATAAAGGTTCTCTTACCTATCCTATGTATTTCCTCAGAAAACTTGGCGAACTCCTGCGGAAAATTAAAATATTTTTAGTTTCTTTCCCGACAGTAAAGATGTTTTGTTGAAGACAACCTGCGCGTTTCAAAACAAGCTGTTTTTAATATTTCGTGCCGAAATGTAATATCGTATGTGCGATGTATAGTTAGAGATCTCCAGGAGTGTAGCAGAGAACTTATCTCTATGACCGACTGAGAGAGGTAAACCCTCGTCGGGAACCGCCGGAAAGATAAACAAAGAATGAGGTAGAAGAAGACCGGTATCGCAACGCTATCTCAAATTTTCTGACAGCGCAATTAAGTAAGCTGTTGAAGTAAGAACGTCAGAAAAAGTTTAAAAATGGGACGGAGGTTTCAGTTTCAGCAAGTCCTCAAACTCGCCACTCAGTTTTGTAAGAACTCGTTAGAAAACTCATCAGGTTTGGTGAACACCAAGGAATGTGCGTTCCCTGAATAACAGACCGCGGCTGAGAAGAAACGAACATAATATGGTCTAGCGTGGAATGGAACGGAAATCGGATAAAATATGGCGCACTGCACCAACAATTACAGTGTGGTCACAGTATAGGTAGCCATATCACCTAAGACCACAGTTCGCAACACATTAAGTAGACGACATTTTTGCTTAAAAATGGAAGCTTCAACCCGACGGAAACCAGAAAAATATTGTTTTATGTGCCTATTGCGTTGTACATGAGTGTAGTCCTGTAATGTTAGAATCATCTTTCATGACACTTCGAAATGTTTACCATACATAAAAAATTGAAGTATTACTAACTTTAGGAGTAACTTCACGTCAAAGACAGAAAGTTGACTTATTCTGTACAACTCATGTATTGACATTGCTACCTATGGACATAAAGGTGGCCTGCATCTGATCCTTGCTATCCAGTGTGCTGAGTGGAGGCATCCCTCTTTTACATTTGCTCGGTAAATGATGGAACCTAGACTTTTATATTAAATCAAGGTGCTCAAATCTTGCCGTATGATTTGCCAATATTTTCAATCGTGTAGACGTCAAACAAAAATTGTGGTTTATCCCCTGAGTACAATCAACTCAACAGCAACTGAACTGCCGGAGCTTACACGATGTAGCTTACATTAACCAACTAGCCGCACATTTAGGCTCAACACGATGAAGCATTTGCCACATTACGCGCTGTTTGCCCCTCGAGCGTACAGTGACAATAATCGACGTGCGTTTTAAGCCGTGGCACAATATCGTACACGTCCAGCAATCGGACACCCGATAGAATTATTAATAAATTGGCTGCAGGTCTGTGCGCTGCGGTACACCCCATTAATCGCATTAAGGACCGAGAGGTTTTGCAGTAATTCCATCCCATTATCGGCAACTAAATTTGAAGCGGCGTTTTGCTTGTTCAGTAATCCGGCAAAGGCAGTATCTGTCCTATAATGATCTGCATACCCATCCATAGCTGATATTTTCACCTTTTTATGTTTGTCATAGAATATGTTGTAACAGGCATATATCGACGCCTTAATGGTGGCATAGGTTTGTAACTGTTTATGGGCGTAATAGTTTATGTGAAATTTATTTAATAGTTTTTATGGATCGACATAATTTGTTATTTAGCGATTTACAGCCAAAGGTGATGTCTCCACGCCGACAAGGTGCATAAGTGTCGATTGTATTAGCTTGTGTTGTTGCGAAGTTTTCCGATGCATATACTCGTAGACCACTGGTCGGCAAACGTTTTTCCTCAAGAGCCAAAGCTGAGATTATGGTGCTGCACATCGGAGCGCATATATACCGATCTTATTATTAATTGGTAACCTAAATAGTATGTTATGAGCCCCCAGTAGACTAGCTATTGTAAGGGCACCACAAGTTGGCCGCCGATCCAGATATACGAGGGGCGTTCAGAAAGTAAGCTCCGATCGGTCGCGAAATGGAAACGACTATGAAAATCCGATAAAGCTTTGCACAGATGTGTTGGGTAGTGTCTCTAGTATAACCCCAGTTAGCATCACGTCGCTCTTCTCATTTCTGAGCTCGCAGTGAGTGCGTAAAGATGTCTAGAAAATAGTGTCTGCCGCCAAGTACGAGGGCCTGGTGAGAAATTTCGCCTGAAGCTATGCAGCTAACATTACATAACTGTCGTGCTGTTTCGTTTTCACGACAATTCTCAGCCGCATTCTGCAGGGGCAATGAAGATGCACCTGCATCGTTTTCAAATGGAAATGTTAGGTTACCCACAATACAGTCCGCAATTGTCTCCCCCTGAGTTTCATCTCTGGTCACATGAACCGCTGTCTTTGAAGACAACATTTTGACACAGACAACGAGGTGTAGGCCAGCGTGGAGAATTGGCGGAAAGCACTGGCGGCTGCCTTCTATGATGAGGCTATTGAAAAGTTGGTACAACGCTATGACAAAAGTCTAAGTCAGAACGGCGACTACGTAGAGAAGTAGCTGAAATGTGTAGCTAATTGTTACAAGTAAAACATTTCTGATGTTCACTGTGGTTTCAATTTGGCAATCAATCGGAGCTTACTTTCTGAACAGGCCTCGTACAAATCGTTAAGTGTCGCACCATTCGTGTCCTTCGTGTCTAATGTTCTTTGTTTCAGGTTCTGCCACCTTCTATGACCCGAAAGTTGAGAAACTTTAATTGCCTGACGAAATTTTGTTGTGTTGTTTGCGTAAAATGCCGGTTAATAACACAGCGGGAAAAAATTAGCAGACACTTTAAGAAGTTTCCAATTCACTAAAGATTTATTGTTGCAAAAATACATATAGCGTACGTGAAATGATTACATTTCCAGATCAATAGCACAAGCAGTTCTAAAGACTCTGGTATCGACGTTTGTTGAAACACCCTTAATAGTAGAAGGTATGGCCTCCATAGGCGGCAATCAAGCCACTACCTCTGGCATCCAGCCAATCGTAAAGTTGTCTAATACTGTCCTGGAATACGTTACATCACGCCTGCTTCACCTGTTCGCGTGATTCTGCAAGAGTCGTTGGTTGACGAGTTGCACGAGTCAGACCACGTCCCATCACAGCCGAACGTGCTCGACACGAGGACACTCTGGTGATCACGCTGTCCAGTGAAGTTACTGGACATCTTGCACAGCATGTTCAGTTTCACAGGTAGTGCGTGGGCGATCATTTCCCGTAAGGAAAACGGAAGACGTCCCTGTCGCAAGAACGGCAAAAAAACGGGTCTACAAACATTCTGCACGTACAGAGTGCCGTTTAGTGTCCCTAAATAGCAAAGGTGAACGAGAGTTGTAGCTCATCACACTCGAAACCGTAAGCTCTGAGGTAGCGTCAGTGTTCTTGGACCAGTGGACTCTACGGGAGAGCGCTCAGCAAGTCTACTACGTACGCGCAAACCACCATCACTTTTGTGCAGGCAGAACCTGCTTTGGCCGCTGAAGGCCACGGTGCTCCATATCATCTTTCAGTTAACCCTTCGACGGCATCAATAGAGCCGTGCACGTCGATGTTGTGGCACGAGTCGAAGTCGAACTAGAAGTGTGCATGTCCACGGTCCCATTGCTCATAATCAGTTTGCAGCAGTTCGTGGTGATACGTCTGGGCTCATTTTCGTGCAGGCAGTATCTACTTTCAAAGCTGAACACCACGGCGCAGCATACCATCTTCCAAGTGATCCTTTGACGGTACCAGTCGAGCCATGCACATTGATGTTTCATCGTGAGTGTATGACGAGGTAGAAGTCTGCGTGCCATAGTCCCCCTGGTAGTAACCGGTTCGCAACAGTTCGTGTTGACATCCAGGCTCACAAGCCCCCTTCTCTGTGGTGTGGTAGCTGTAAGATCAGCTGCCCTCCCAATGCGACCATCCTAGCTGCTGTCTGTGCGGGTGGACGTCCAGAACCTCATCTATGGGTCTGAGAATGTTCACGTGATCACTGGTACCACCATCGTAACACAACTCATGCAACACTTCCAACTTATGTGGTAATTTTCCGAAAGGACTACCCCAACACTAGGAACGCCACAATTTGACCTCTTCCAAACTCGCTCAGTTGGCTGTGGGAAGCATGTGAGCATCACCGTGGCACGGTTGCATGTGTGCTTGACACGTTTGGAACATACTGAGCCTTCTACATGGTAGTACTCCCCGTTAAAGGGTAGACACAGATGGGGCAATGATAGCTATGCCACTACGCTATTGGTTAGCAGACGATCAGAAACCACTATCAGTACACCTGCTATTCCTCAGTTGGCATACACCGTCATCGGACTAGAATCGACGATGTTTTTCCAGGTGAATTAATTTTTCTTTCCCGAACTGTGATTAATTTGCAGCAATTTTACCTGTATTTATTTGCAGTAGCTACGATCAGAAAAGTTTACTGAATGATTTCAATGCCATTTCTCTCCTGCTAAATGTGTTGTATTACAACAGCCTTATGAATTTTATATTCCCTGCGACAAATAAAAACTACATTCGAAGATGATTATGTCTGTATTGAGCATTCAAAGTTCTTGGTACTTCCGTCTCAAAATTATTACAAAAGTGACTGACCGTTAGCAGTCGCTCACTTCCAGAAGTTGTAAGTACTGGAAATACTGGAAAGTAAACAATAAAACATACCCACATGCTCTAACCCCGCAGTGTCCATGTTATTTACTCCTCGGACCCCTGTACGACTCAGATCTGAGTCGAACGTGGTTATTCAAGGCACCACTGGATTGTAGCTAGAAGGCTTGCAGTTTTGAACATGGCTGTTACTCAGGAACCGTATGCTACTCGTATTTTCAACATGGACTAAACAGCCAACCGGTTGAATATAAACTGTAGATATATTGACCTATGTTTCCATACGTACTAGAAATGCGTTCATCAGAATGAAATGTTGCTAAATCCAATAAAATAGGACATAGAAAAATCGGATATGACAAAAATCACATTAACCAAGCCTGTGGGAATTACACTGTGTGCAGCGGGCCGGGGTCGGTCGTCTGCGTTGTTGTTAACGCTATCGTTCAGTCCACCTACCTCATAGGATTCTTGCCGATGTTCCTTCACTCTGTGATAGCAGATACGTGCTAGGCAGTGTAAAACAGCGTCGATGAAACCACCACCTAATACCTACCACACAGAGGCCGCGCAACTCTAGTTGAAAGTCAGTTCCTGAAAGTTCATGATTAAAAAATCGGGCATTCGCGATGTTCAGTCTATTTGCAGAAAAGTGTTTAAAGTTACATTAACTCTGTTTTTTATTTATATTGAAACACATGAAATGGCTATCAAGTTCGTATTTAATACAGTGAAACTTTATCGTTGTAAGTTCACTGTCTGTATAACAAATATTTACTCGAAAAGCCGCCAGAATTTTAGCCACTCCGAGCCGACTAATTTTCACGTTCTATCAGTGAGAGATCCACAACTGTTCGTGAGTTAAACATTCTATCGTTTCAGTGGCCTTCTTCAGAAGAAATACTCGTAAAAATATTCCTTACAGAGCACGAAATGTGCCACGGGGAGATGTTAGTACGACCAGAAAGTTCACAAGCTCATATATCTCAAACCATTTAACTTAGAAACACCAAACTTTCATTAAAATGTTCGTAACTCCATTCGCTTCAGTCACGATATGTTCGAACCGAAATTAGCTCACTATTTCGTCATCTTACAGAGTATTTTTAGGGAGCGATCTTACATCGTGTTATCCGGAGGCCGGCTAGTAAACGACTCTCTCGAGGTACTCTCCTCTTTGCACATTCCTCTATTCGCACGGGAACAGCTTAGTTCTGATTGGCTGTTGATCTAAACGACCAATCAAAACGTTGCTTCCTGATCATTCTCGCAGAAATCTTGCCTTATCCAGTTACTAATTTGATTGTGGCTAATGCCAGCAAAACTTCAATTTCTTGTATTATGTTTAATCAAAACAAGCGAAGTACGAAATATTCTTCAAACTGATAAATAGACTTATTCCGCCTCTAACTTCCATTCTGGCTGCTGTTATACAAAAGCATGCTCACACAGATATAGATCGCCTGAATCGTGGTTGCAACATAACTTTCAAAAATGGTTCAAATGGCTCTGAGCACTATGGGTCTTAACTGCTGAGGTCATCCGTCCCCTAGAACTTAGAACTACTTAAACCTAACTAACCTAAGGACGTCAAACACATCCATGCCCGAGGCAGGATTCGAACCTGCGACCGTAGCGGTCGCACGCTTTCAGACTGTAGCTCCTAGAACCGCTCGGCCACCCCGGCCGGCCAACATAACTTTCCCACGGTTCGTTTGTACAAGGTTTTTTTACGTAAAATGAAATATAAAATTTTTACGTATGCCCCAATACACTCCCTCAATCATTCTCACACAAAAAAATACACTCAAATAATAATTTTTGTATTACGTAATGCAAAGTGACTAAAGTTTTAAAAAGAAAATTCTAAGTAATTGATTTTTATGCACTGATAACTTTGTAATGGCTGCAAATGATAATGAAAATCAATCTGTTATTGTTCCTAACTAGGTTCAAAAAACAGGCGTAGGTTTTACGACTTTTAGGTAATTCTCTTTATCTCCGGAACTATAATAAATAAAAATCTGAAATTGTGACAGCATCATTCCATTCATAAAAAAAGGGTGTGTACCAAATTTGAACAAATTCGGATAATAACTAATATGGATTATTTAGATCGTAGAGGGTATTAATCTTCGTATCGACTGAATGTTACGCTATGCAGTTCTCACGGCAGGCAGCGTCAGCTGTGCTGTGGGCAGAGCGAGAAAAAAACATAGCCATCCTGCAGCCACAGTACTACACGCCTGCGTGCCTTACTGCAACGAATGTTATCTCGTAATGACTTTCTGCGTTACATGTGTACTAATATGGGTGTTTCAGAATCGATTGTGGTATTTCTCAGTAAAAGTAATCATTTCATGTACGGTACTCTAAGAGCACTATTGCCACAATAAATCTTGACTGAATTACACTCCTCTAAAGGTATACACTACTTTTTTCCCAGCAGTGTACATATTGGTCGGTCTGAGGTCTTGATTGTACAATGACCGTGAGGTGCTAATGGCAGCACTAAGAGCGGAAAAGATTTCCGTCATGGTGTTGCGTGAACAGGTAGGCCGTTGCTATCCGCGGTCTTGGATACCCATGGACTTCGATATGCTGTACCGTTTACCATAGCTGAGAGCAGCTGGAAGTTCTTCCCAGGAGAGCAAATTATGGAAATGGAACAGTTGTCTCATAGCACAGTGCTGTGAAGTGGTACAGAATGGCAATGCTATACATTTCCCACAAGGAAAGAAAAGGTAAATCTATTCATCACTTTAATGTAGTTCATCTGTATCATAAGGGCTGCAGAGAGTTGCCCACGTTCTAATGTACAGAGAGCCAATAAAACAAGTAACGTCATCGTTATTGCCGGAATTAACAACAGCTGCAGCGTCGCAAGTGACGCCATGTTCTGTGGTTTGACGGGAGCCACTTTTTTTTCTACAGATCTCCGACCTCAGCTTCTCCTGGGATCATCCTTCAGATGAAATGTAATAATATTGTACCAACAGCCGTTATACTGATATCATTTTATTAGGCAATCAGTTTCGACATTCCAGTCACGTCATCTTCAGGCCAGTCGCATGAATGACACCAAGTACGACTCGTTGCATGTATAAGACAAGGTACCAGTGCTGGTTCCGTAGATATCCGAACTTCAGGAGCAAATGCGACAGCAACTGTCAATCGAACAATTGTTTGTTTGACACTTGTCACTCACTTGAAGAGAACACATGCTCATGAAGTTCGGATATCTACGAAACCAGGCACGAGTATTGGTGCCGTGTGTGATACATGCACGAGTGGTACTTGGTGTGCCGTGTCGGCGGTATTCCCGATCTATTCTTGATCGTTGGTCCACCGAGTGGTGTTTCTCCATAGCGGAGCGCCTCTTGGCGGTGGGTGGCGCCGTCTCTGCCCGGTGGCGTGTGCGCGGGCAGTCAAGTTCGGGCGCCAGCGGCGCGAGAATTGCCTTTTGCGTCGGATGGTGGGTCCCTCCGCGCTGTCGCTGGCCGGTGCTGGTGTTACTTGCTGCTCCCCGTGTCGGTGGTTGGAGTCGTCGCCTGTTTACCAGCTTTCCTGCCTCTGTCTGACTGCTTCTTGCTGAGGTGTGGGTGACGATACTCGTGCTGGATCATCTTTCTCGCGCCGATTTCCCTGGACGGCGCCTTGGCAGGAGCTTGTGGCTGTGCTGCTCCCGGATATAGTTTACAGAGGAGTACTTTTCCGTCCTCGGAAGTTTGGTACTGTTTGTCGGCAATCTGTGGGGTAATGTACCTTACTTGGCGTGTTTTTCTTGGCGTTCTATTGTGGCGTTGCAGAACTTTGTTTAACCTTTTCCCTCCTTACTCTTCTGCAGAGTGCCTTTGGATCCTGTGGTCTGTAATTTCCCTTGCGCCAAGTTCCGGGCTTAAATTATGTTTTGGAATTTATGGGATTCTGTGTATTTGTCTGGGGTTTTTGCTGGCCTGTGCCCTTACGATTTCCCGTTTCGCCGGCCGGAGTGGCCGAGCGGTTAAAGGCGCTACAGTCTGGAACCGCACGACCGCTACGGTCGCAGGTTCGAATCCTGCCTCGGGCATGGATGTGTGTGATGTCCTTAGGTTAGTTAGGTTTAAGTAGTTCTAAGTTCTAGGGGACTTATGACCACAGCAGTTGAGTCCCATAGTGCTCAGAGCCATTTGAACCATTTTTTCCCGTTTCCTTGCCAGGGCGTCGTACGTAAAGCTTAAGGTGAGTGAATTTTGGTAGGTACCGTCCAGTGGTTCGATGGGCCCCGTGACGAATTGTTTTTTTTTTTTTTTTTTTTTTTTTTTTCCCACCATGCCTGTCTTATCTCCCTGGCTTAAGGTTGGCTCCACTGTGCCCGTGTGCGAGTGTGTATGTGGGCGACGGTGATCGTTTCCTGACTTGTTTACCGTTTCTTGCCGAGTTCTCTGCATAGACTGCCGAATCTGTAATTTGGTCTATGCCATGTTATAGTTGCTTCAGGTTGGTTCGCACACTCCCCTTGGTAATGACATCTGCGCACCTATGGGATTGAATAATGTTTTGACTATTGTAAGCTGGCGGATGCCGCCGTGTGTGTGTTAAATTTTAACTTGTATTTGAGTTTTGGTATAATTGCATTTTGTTAACTGAGCTAATTTTATCTTGCCTACTGCTGCGATGTCAGAAATGTTAAAATCTAGCCTTGGGCTCCCTGTGAATTTTTATGTTGATAACTGATGCTGTATTTTAGTGTAATGATTTATCTTTTACGTTTTGGGGAAATTTTGTCTTGGCTAATCCTTGGGGTTAAATTGTGCAACTTGTGTCTATGATCTATGGAAATGTTGGGGTGGATTGCACTTTCTCGTTAGGCCTATCACATATTACTTACTTAAGGCATTAAGGAATATTTACTGAAAATGTTTTAAAAAATTTAACAATCATAAATTTAATCTTACCTGTGAATCTATATTTGGGGGGAATTGTTATTTGAATTTCATTGTCTTACCAGTTTGCCCTTTGCTGCTGTATTTAAAGTATTTGTTGTTTTGAATTACAGTAACTGTTCACTACAATAAAGCCACCCTGTTAAAAGAAAAAAATTTTGGTGCTACCATTTGTTTCCCCCTCGTTCCCCTTCCACAGCTCACTTGGTATCATTCATGCGACAGACCTGAAGATGACGTGATTGTAACATCGAAACTGAATGCCTAATAAAATAATATCAGTATAACGTATGTTAGCTTAGTATTATTACATTTCATCGACCAGCCGCTGTTTCACGCTCCTGAACCCAGGATGGAGCGACAGTCATCATCCAGCTGAGACAATGTCCTGCTGTTTCGCCTTTCATTCTGCAAGTCAATAGCGAAAGTAAACGAGGCACAGTGACCGGTTACTACCTGTTGTCCCATCTCGTCTCTTCCGTCTAGGCTATATGACAGCTGCCATGCCGCGCTGGTCATATGAATGAATATCTGAGGACCATTATAAACGACGGGTATAGCAGCTTCGAGCAAAGGGAGGATGATCGTTCGGTCGTCTACGCGTCATTTAAGACAGGCTTGAGAAGGAAAGCAAAAAAATCATCTTTCAGAATGATAAACCATATTCCCCGCTTGCACTTTTGATATATTTGAGACAGAAGGCTCAATGCTGAAACGATCCCTCTCACAGTAAATGCTCTGATAAAAGCTGTATCAGTCAGCTCTGTGGTGCTCCATCTCTGTGGAGGGCCACGACCAATCTCAGAGCTGAACATAGCAGTAGTAGAGGATTCTTCTACGTTCTTTTACGGTTACAGATACTTCAGACATTCAGAGCTATTGCAACACTTAATGAGAGACGGTTACGCAGCTCTGGCGAGTAATACGGCGCGCTCGGCCCTCCTTGTCCGTTACACCCGGCAAGTTTCGAGTTACCCTCAACCAGCCGGGAGCTATAAAAAAGGAGGTGAAGGACTGGAGTCGTTATTTACGGCAATCCTCTTAGCGGGGGTTGCCTTTAGAGTGGGAGGCAATTTCCGAGTTTCAGAAAACTCGACGCACCCTGAAAAACTTGTAGCGCTATGAGGCGGTACCCCGCACCAGACTCCGCTCATTAAATTAAATCGTGGATTCGCGAGAGCGGAAACATGGGCTCCCACGACTCACTCATTAATACACGCAGCCAGAGTGTATGGTACAGCAGATGAAACTGCGGCTGCCTGCCACTGGAACTTCTCTCCAGAAACGTGTCCTGTCGACGCTAGATCATCCACTTCAAGGAGACTAGCTGTCGCTGGCGGGGGCCGAACGTTAAGTTGCCGAAATTGAAGGACGTGTTTAATTTTGATCACCGTATGTTACGCGCTTCTCACCTCTAGGGGACTATGGGCTTTAATTTAATGACTATTTCATACTTTATTACTACAGCTCGCTACAGGGTTATTCAAAATGATCTGAACATTTTTTTAAAATTTTGCTTTAAGGTATTACATGATTATGTGTACAGAACAGACACTCAAGTAGTTTTTTTCCTTGCAGTGATATTCATCAAAATGGCTGCCATACCAACGGCGAAGGCATTTTGCGTGATTCAGTTCTGCGAGAACGAGTCCGCCACTCCAGTGCTTTGGAAATTCATGACCTCATTTAAGAAGGCTGCGCCTACCAGACAATGCATTTACGAAAGGGATTAGAAATTTAAGGAAACAGGAGGTCTTTGTAAAGACAAAGACAGTGTGTGTCAGTCAACATCTGAGAAACAGGCTAAAGTGCCGAAGGAAATGTTTCTCAGAAGTCAACATCTCGTGCCAATCCTGACCTAGAAATTCGACAGTGAACTGCTTAGAAAATGTAAGGAAAACACATGCAAATGAACCAGTATGAGATGAGGTTGCTGAAAGCCATTACACATGGTGAGAACATTAGCAGAAGCAGTTTTACATTGATACGTGATTGTAGGCTTACTCTGTCAGTTGTAAATCACTCAAAATGTTTCTCCGTTGGTCTAGTGGCCATGTTGCTGGATTTGCTGTATCCAGACGTACAATCATGTAATACATTGGCTCAACTGAAACCTTTTTACATTCACCTGAAAACGAATTGGTCACATATTTGTTATAAATACCATCTAACGAATGCACAACAGCTGAGAACTTATAAAGGAACTCAGTTGTCTGCCTTCATCTAACGACGAGCTACAATACCATGACAGTCACAGTTTACACACTCTGTTATTAGTCATAATGAAAACGAGTTTCGTAACTAGTATGCACAGAGTCGACAAAATTCATTGGATAGCGGTATGTAGACATAAATAAGGTGGTAATATCGGTATACAGGATATAACAGAGCAGTGTTATTTCTGCTTAGGAAATTCACGTGAAAACGCTTCCGACGTGCTCGTGGCCGCACGAATGGAGGTAACAGACTTGGAGCAGGGATTGGTAGTTGAAGTCTGACACATGGGACAATCCATTTTGGAAATCGTAAGAGAATTCACTATTCCGACATCCACAGTGTCAACAAATTACCGACAATACGGAGTTTCAGGCATTAACTCTCACCAAGGTCAACGTAGTGCCCGATAGCCTTAACGACTGAGAGCAGCGGCGAGTGAATAGAGTTGTCAGTGCTAACACACAAGTAATACTGCATGAGATAACCGCAGAAATCATTAAGGGACGTACGACGAACGAATCCATTGGGACAGTGTGACTAAATCTGAAGTGAATGGGGTAAGGCAGCACAAGAGCGATTTGAGTGCCTTCGCTAACAGAACGACATCGCCTACAGCGCCTCTACTGGGTTTATGACCATATCGCTAGGACCCTAGACGACTCGGAAAATGTGATCTGGTTGGTAAGAGCTGCTGATAGTATTCGAGTGTGACACAAAGCCCCGAAGCCCTGAACTCTGTCAACAAGGCACTGTGCAAGCTGGTAGTTGTCCCATCATAGTGTGGGCTGTGTTTACATGGAATGGACTGAACCCTCTGCTAAAAATGAATCGATATTTGATTGGAAATGGGTATGCTCGGCTATATGTAGGCGATCTGCAGCCATTCATGGACTTCATTTTCCCTGACAACGATGGAATTTTTTATGGATGACAACGCCACATAGTGACCGGTCAACAGTTGTTCGCGACTGGTTTCAAGAACATTCTGGACAATGGGAGCGAATGATTTGGCGACCCAGATCGCCCGACTTCAATTCCATCGAACATTTATGGGACATAATTGAGAGGACATTTCGTGAACAAAATCCTTCACCGGCAACTCTATCGCAGTTATGGATGGCAACGTGGCTTAATACTTCTGCAGGGGACTCGAATGACTTGCCGAGTGCGTGCCAAGTCAAGCTGATGCACTGCGCCGGGTAAGAGGAGGTCCGAAACGATGTTAGGAGGTATGTCATGACTTTTTTCACCTCGTTGTGTATGCTCTTTGTGCACTCTTGGCGTTTACAGTAACTGTGATGTTCCAGATTCTCTACGATCACTATTAGCGAATGATAGGCCATCAGTGTCATATGTGCTCTTCCTGTTAACAATCCTACAAGGCGCTTGCCATATCACATACCACGTGTAAGCGTATTTTATGTATCTATGAGCATAATCTATTAACGCAGGACAAATCGATCAGTTGAATCTGAATGTTACTTTTTGTAGCGAGATTAGCCACACACCACTGCAATGTGCGAAATTTAACACAGCAGTAAACTATTTCCTTTTACCTAACGTTCCAGAAATGGTTCAAATGGCTCTGAGCACTATGGGACTTAACATCTGTGGTCATCAGTCCCCTAGAACTTAGGGCTACTTAAACCTAACTAACCTAAGTACATCACACACATCCATGCCCGAGGCAGGATTCGAACCTGCAACCGTAGCAGTCGCGCGATTCCGGACTGAGCGCCTAGAACCGCGAGACCATCGCGGCCGGCAAACGTTCCAGAGTATGCTACCATTTCATCACTTGGTTTTCATATGACTCGAACTGCAGCTCTCCTCATATTATGCTCAGGCCGGTTTACGACACAAACAACACGAGCGCCACACTTGTAGCATTCCTACACAGGACATATCACAATTTGTATTCCGTCCTTTCGATAGTCGGGGGTTCCTTCCGATTTATCCTAATAAAAGCAATTGAAGACATTTATTCCAGCCACTACATCCACGCGAAAATTGGTTCCAGGTTAACTAGTTGCATAGAAGTTAACAGTGGCACTAGACAAGCTGAATCTTCAAACCCGCTACATCTAATACAGTCATAGACGAGATAACAAAGAAATTATTTGCTGGTATTAGTTACAGAATGGGGGACGAAGAAATACAAATCATTTGTAATGCTGATGATGTAGTCCTGTGGGAAAACATTGAAGATAACCTGCGGAAACTTTTACGCATATTTAACGTGGGACACAAAAACGTAAATACGATCATATCCACTTAAAAAACAATTGTATGAAAACCGGAACTGGATGGAAAAATTGGTCAACAGGTGATGACATTTAAATATCTTGGTTTTGAACCGTCCAGCAGTGGAAATGTCGAAATAAAGAAATACAGAACTAATAGCAAAAGCAAACATAGTGGCACGGTGTTTACACGACACAATCTCCATAAACAAGTATATTGGAATAGGTGCACATTAGTGAGACCAGTTATGACATACGTTGCTGAGACAAGACCGGAAACATAAAAAACAAAAGGAGTTTTGGAAACCACAGAAATGAAAATTTTGCCAAGGATTACAGGGAATACACTGAGAGACAGAGAGAGAGAGAAATGAAAGCATTAGAAAAGACGTAGAGTGGACTCCACTGATGAGTGGGTACATAAGAAAAAGTATGAATAGAAAGTACACAGGATAGAAAACGGAAGATTGTGAAAGTCACAAGAAATAAATCACCAGCTGATAAAAGAAGTCGTCCAACGAGAGATAGAGTGACAACCTGAGGATGGCCTGGCGGGTGCCTTAGCCTAGGAAGAAAGGAAGAAGAAGAAGAAGAAGACGTATCATTGTAGCGGCCACTTGGAATGCCAACGTGATGGTTGCGCCAGAGGCGCCAAAATGCAAGACATGTATACGGTGTGTATGTCAATTAGTAGCGAAAACTGACACACATGGAAGCTACTAGGAAAAAGAAGGGGGGGAGGGGGAAGTGCGCCAAACAATGTCACTTGTGGGAAAAATTACCTCGAAGCGTCCCTGATTACGCTTTCTGTGATTCCTATGGGGTTAACCGCTCAGTAATGTAGTAACAATATGTGTATTTCGGTTCGTGTTTTATTGATGCAATTTGTATTGACCCATCACCTAGTTTTCTACATTAGGAGAAAGTGTACCATACTACGATATAACATCAGATTAATGACACACGGCCGGCCGGTGTGGCAAAGCGGTTCTAGGCGCTTCAGTCTGGAACCGCGCGACCGCTACGGTCGCAGGTTCGAATCCTGCCTCGGGCATGGATGTGTGTAATGTCCTTAGGTTAGTTAGGTTTAAGTAGTTTCTAAGTTCTAGGGGACTGATGACCTCAGCTGTTAAGTCCCGTAGTGCTCAGAGCCATTTGAATCACACATGATCGACAATTAATTCCTAATATATTGTTTAACAACTACTGAGCTAAATACAGATGGAAGTACAAAAGCTTATTTTGAAATGAATTACCATTCCATGGAAGTACAATAATGATAATAATAATAACAAGAGAATAATCAGAAAATAGTAATCGTTGCTCCTTTTTAAAGCCTATTTATAGTGATTTAGTGAGTGTCATCGCGAGACGGAACCTTCTATTTTTACGTCTCGTAATTGGTTTTTTCGTAGGTTTAAGTTCTCAGTTCGTGTTGAATTATTTTGATATTCTTTATTGGAATGAAGAAATAGACTTTGACAAACGTCGCGCTAGGTAGGTGTTTCCTTTAAAAGAATCCCAAACTGTTACTATGAAAGACGTTTGGTCAGTTGGACTGCCAAATTACTTTTAGGCGGATTAGTGAGTTCCGTTTACATATGGCACCACTGACAGTAAAAGACTTAGCAAATTTTTCATGTTTCGATGTAAAGTGTCGTAAATGGGTGGTAACATATTCACAAGAAACCCATTTACGTGACATAGCGTAATATTTCGTCGGCAATGAGCTCATTTATCACCAGCTGCAACATGATTGTGGATTAAAACAGTGATCCTGGAAACGTAGAATTAATTTATTTCACTTCCGCCAAAGATGGTAAAAATTTCGGCCTTGGCTGTGAGCAGTATGGGACTTTACCTCTATGGTCATCAGTCCCCTAGAACTTAGAAGTACTTAAACCTAACTAACCTAAGGACATCACACAACACCCAGTCATCACGAGGCGGAGAAAATCCCTGACCCCGCCGTTTTGGGCCTTAGACTACCGGTTTCAGTCAGCAATGACCTCTTCAGATCTTCGGCAAAACATGGGAAACGAAATACAACTAGTGAGGAGATTACGTTAGAAAAATAACGCATGCCCCAATGAAAAAGTATTACTGAAAGTTGGCGACCCTTGGGGCCCACCATCTTTCATCCCTTTTTAATTACATAGTCCCTGCTTAGTCACTGTAACCATCGCTGCTACGTAACGAGCCCTCAGGACGAGTAATTATTGGTATGAGAGAGAGTGATAGACTTTGTTTGACGCTAGCAGTGATAGTTGTGGCAACAGATTTCTTTCTGCGTCAGTGAGGACAGCAGGGAGATGTGGCCAGGACGGCAGAAGTGAAAGGAGGAGCCATAGGTTCATCCAGGAAAAGCATCCAGTCTTCTATAAAAGCGTGACCGCTTTGCCTGTGTGCGCAGGCCGTGGCATCTCGCCATAAAGCCGGCCACGAGGGCTGTTCAGTCTTTAGCAGGACAATGGCCAGCGGCCTGGATTCCAGAGACGTAATGTCCACCTCGGGCATGTGGTAGATCGAGTTTTATGATGTGCTCTGGGAGGAGAGCATTGTCTGGTGTGTATTGCATGCACGTTTCTCTGGCGCCAACTTTGGCGGAAGAGAGTATAGATTTTGGCGGCAGAATTTCTCATTGGAGGAATACTGTTGTGCCGTGTCTAGGAAAGAGTTGTGGCCCGGTGTTATAAATACACCGTTGGCGCAATTTGTGCAGGCAACTTGGCCATTGGAGAGGACAATTTTTGGGAACCCAACTAAAATTTGATGTCGAGGAGGGAGGAGAGGAAAGATTTTCAAGGCGTACGGTGGATGACCATCATAAAGGACGGTCTGGGAAGTTCGAGGTAAGTTGTGCGTTCTGCAAAATGGCAGAGAGCCACCACAGAGGACAGCCCTGAATGTCTGCACATCTCGGTGTGAGGGTAAGCCGGCTGCAGCCTTTGCAGCTGCGCACCAGTGGCCAGTCTCCACATCATTCGTTGGGCGGTGCAGTGGTGAGTATATCGGCAGCCTGGGCCTATAAGCAATCTCTGTCTGAGGACCTAGTCTTCACTGCAAGAATTCCGTCTGACCTGCACCCCTGAATTTCAACCAGCCTATATGGTATTGACGTTCGGCTACCAGTTCACAACCTCGGTCGGTACCTCAAATATAATCAGAAAGCGCTGCTGCTGTTATCCTGAGTGAGGCTTCGTTTTAGCTTGACCCCTCACTCCCCCCCCCCCCTTCCCCTTTCATAGCTTTGCCAGCCATCGACATTATCTGTCAACGTGTGTTTTGAATCGTGTATTTTTAATTTGATCTGTGTGCTAATTCTGGGAATGCACGTGTGGGATTTGTAATAAACTAAGTTTCATAAAAGCACTATTTGTTATTAGTACCCTATTCATCCGGACAATTTGACTTATAATAAATTTTTGTGAACTGAGGGTACGTACCAAGGACAGGGAAACTTCCAAATTGATGGCGCCTTCCAGGATCTTACCGGTAGAATGTAACGACAAGCCGTCAAATAGGTAGCGTTTGCCTTTTAATATTTCATGTCAGTAAGAGATTGTTAACCAATTAGACTCGAGATACTCTTAAGTTACTGGCAAGATATTTATTAATATATGTACTCTATTTCCTGGTGTTTAATTTATTGTGTGTTTTGTATGATTGTGTTTTGTGGCTTCTGCACCATGTGTGTTCTTTGATCATTGGATTTGACAATGTCGTTGTGAATTTTTCGGGGGTTATGTTCGTGACGTGTACGTGCGTTTTGAACAGCAAAGGTATTTAGAGGAACTGTGTTCAGTTTTTTGAAATGCTTGACTGACGTCAGAATGATAATTAGGAGCAGGGCGAGACGAATCAACATGAGAGGCGGTTGTTTTTTCCACGGAACGATAAAACTCAGAGGTAGCTAATAGACACGGTTCAGCCTCATGTTTATAGGACTGTGACGCCGACAGTGAAGTATGCGAGGGTGAAGACACGAATTGTGTCGATGTAGTAGTTGGCAGTAGATATTGCGGCGCGGCATGTTTCTTTTTATCGCCCTGCCAGTGTCCAGCAATGTTCATTTGTCTAGCTAAAAGCTGTAGTAGAAAATACTAGACCACTACTGTCTACTGCAGGTCGCAACACACATAGAATTGTCCGGTAAATGGGATGTGGCCAGCTACTGAAATAAAAGTTTTAGCTTGGCAATTGTAAATTTTCACGTGCATTTTTACGATAAAGATCACAGTTAATAGTGCCAAGTCCGTACTAAGTGTCCACACAATGTAAAGCTCCCACGCACACCACAATCACGCACGTAGCCAGTTTATGGTATTTACACCCGTTACCGAAGTTAATAGAGTTCACCGGATCGCTTAGTTATGAAAATGCTCGCTCAAATGTTGTGCACTCTGCTCTACACGTAATACCTGTTCCAGTCTTAGATCGCACAACACGCCACGCGGTTTTAAATAACAGTCAAAAGCAAAAAATTTGATATTCCGTCCGAAATTCCACACGACTTCCACTATACCGTTCACTTAAATACACTTTGTACCACTTCGCGAACTCATAATTAGCATTTTCCCGCGATTTTACAGTACTTTCGTCAGAGCTGCTTTCAGTTAGATGTTACTAGTTCGAACCCTCCGCCCCGACTGACTTAGATCACACCAAAGGCTTTGTTCCCAGCCTAGATTGGTGTGAGCGAGCCTTTATTCTGATTGGCTGATATCACAAACAGCGAATCAGCTTGCAGTATTATCCTGCGCTAACCCGCGCTTTACTTCAATGACCAATCATAGTAAAACATTTCTTTCTATGGCAATTGCTAAATAAATAAACTTCGAAAGTATCAAATATAAAATTACTCCTTCTGAAATTACCGATTAATTTTTGTTCTACTCACGATTTATTAGTACCATAAACTGACTGCACATTTAATTATAGTAAATCCCCTGTATAGTTTAACTGGTACTTCGTGAATAAACAAAACAATTTTCATTTACTTCTGTTCTTCTTCACTCATACAACACTCACACTGCTAATTACTACACATATAAAGCAATTATAATTATGTAAATACATTAAATATTAATCAAACATAACTTTACAACATTGTTTTGACTACGACTGCTAGCACTGCCCGTCAACTGCTGACCTCTGCCGCCTACTAGTACAACTACGTGCAGCTCTGTAACTCAGGTCCATGTCAGCTGGTGACATCTGTCGATGACTCATGCCTATAACGATATCGTCCTAACAAGTGACAGGAGCGATGCGAAGGCGCTACGCCTCGATACCCGTCAGTTGCTGACGACTGAAGAGCGGTCCCATCTCTGAGACAATTACTGAAGGCAGCAATACGACGGACAACATCTTAGGATTTTTTTTTTTTTTGAGGGCAGACGTAGAAGAAAAGTGTACCGAAGTAGAAGAAACAAAAAGAGATGCAGTTGATGGGCACCACTGTTATGGGCCGGCTGTGGCGACGGACGTACAGCACAACTGAGTCCAACGATCGGTCTGTACCGGTGGCCAGCCCAGTTACTGCTCGAAGTGAGGTTGATCCCTCACCTGTGGTCGAGTGGGAAGTCGCCTCGGTGCGTGGCAGGCGGCGAAAGACTTTCCAGGGGGTCCGGCCGCGGTGGTCTAGCGGTTCTAGGCGCTTAGTCTGGAACCGCGCGACTGCTACGGTCGCAGGTTCGAATCCTGCCTCGGGCATGGATGTGTGTGATGTCCTTAGGTTAGTTAGGTTTAAGTAGTTCTAAGTTCTAGGGGACTGAAGACCATAGATGTTAAGTCCAATAGTGCTCAGAGCCATTTGAACCATTTTTTCCAGGGGGCAGCACGTAAGACCTCTCTGGTTGGTCTGACAAACAGTCTCCAGGTGCTGTCCATGGGACACAGTCCCGCAGCCAGATGCAGTCGCTTGTCCTGTTTCAGGGGAAACCTATAAGCCTGCAATATCCGAGCAGTCAGCAGGGTGCGGTTATTGGCAGTTGATAGCTCCAATGTTAGATTCGTTATGGTGACTCTTAGGGACATGGCTGACAAGGAAGAGAAGAAAGCCAATGTGCCCTCCATGTGTATACCGGGCGGATTCATCCCACACGTGCCTTGAAGAGCACAGGGTACAGCCAACTGCAGGTGGTTTCTCACATCAGTACCAATAATGTGTGTCTCTTTCGATCGGAAGAGATTCTCTCTGATACAGAGCGGCTTACAGAAGTGGTAAAGGCTGCCAGAGTTGCTTGCGATATGAAAGCAGAGTCACTGTTTGGAAAATAGTAGAGAGTACCGATTGTGGTCCTCTGTACAGAGCCTAGTGGAAGGTCTGAACCAGGAGGTCAGACAGTTCTGCGACCGTGTAAGCTGCGGATTCCTCAATTTGCACCATAAAGTGGTTGGGTTTAGAGCTCCACTGAATAGGTCAGAAGTACATTACACGCAAGAGGCGGCTACACCGGTAGTAGGGGATTGTGCGGTGTTTTCGGTTAGAGGGTCTCAGGGAAACACAAAAAGGGCTTCAGTCTCAAAGGGTGCGTGTCGAACACAGGAAGAACCTAGATCCGGGAACTATCGGTACAACAGTTGTAAACTGCCATAGCAATATTGGGAAAGTACGAGCTACAAGCGGTAATAGAGAGCACTGATGCTCAAATCGTTATAGGCACTAAAAGCCGGCTAAAGCCAAAATTTTTGCGAAGAACCTAACGGTGCTTAGAAAGGATGGGCTAAAAACAGTTGGCGGTGCCGTGTTTTTTGCTGTTGTAGCGAAATTGAAGTTGATAGTTCCTGTGAAATAGTATGGGCAGAAGTCATTGTTAGCAACCGGAATAAAATAATAATTGAATCCTTCTACAGACCTCCAAACTCAAATGATACAATTGATGAAAAGTTGAAAGAAAACTTGATTCTAATTTCAAATGTGTACCCGACTCATAGAATTATAGTTGTTGGTGACTTCAACTTACCCTAAAAATGTTTGCGAAAGTACATGTGTAAATCCGGTAATGCGAATAAAACATCATCCGAAATTGTGCAAAATGCGTTCTCTGAAAATTATTTTGAACAGTTAGTCCATAGACCTACACGAATAGTAAATAGTTGTGAAAAAACGCTTGACCTCTTAACATCCAATAGTCCTGAGCTAATAATGAGCATCAAAACGGATAGAGGGATTAGCGAACACAGTGCTGTCGTAGCGAGACTGAACATTGTAACCCTCACATCCTCAAAAAACAAACTAAAAGTATACCTATTCAGAAAAGCAGATAAACATTTACTTGACGCTTTCCTGAGAGACAATCGTTCCAAATTAACAGTGTAAGTGTAGACCAGATGTGACTTGAATTCACACAAATAGTAACGACAGAAATTGACAAATTTATTATGAATAAATTAATAAACTAAGGAGCTGATCCCCACTTGGTACACAAAACAGATCAGAACACTGTTGCAGAGACAAAGATAAAGCATGCCAAATTTAAACTAACCGAAACGATCTTTTACAGAAGCTCGACATTTAGTGCGGTCTTCCATACGAGATGCTTATAATAGTGTCCAAAACGAAACTTTTCTAAAAAAACCTGGTAGAAAATCCAAAGAGATTATGGTCGTATGTGAAGTATGCTAGCAGCAAGACACAGTCAATGCCCTCTCTGTGCGATAGTAATGGAAATACTATCGACGACAGTGCTGCGAAACCGAAGTTACTAAACACATCCTTCCGAAATTTCTTCACCAAAGAAGAAGAAATAAAAGTTACAGAATTCGAAACAAGAAAGTCTGCCATCATGATTAACGTAGAAGTAGGTACTCTCCAACTTTATTCAGTTAACAAAAGGAAGTCTTCCGATCCAGACTGTTAGCTTCTTTTCGGAGTATGCTGATGCAATAGCTCCGTATTTAACAATCACATACAACCGCTCACTCGAAGAAAGATCCGTACCAAGGACTGGAAAGGGGCACAAGTCACACCAATTTTCAAGAACGGTAGTAGGAGTAATTCACTGAATTACAGGCCCACAGCATTAACGTCGATATGCAGCAGGATTTTGGAACATATATTGTGTTCAATCATTGTGAGTTAACTCGAAGAGAACAGTCTGTTGATACACAGCCAATACGTATTTAGGAAACATCGTAACTGACAAAGGATTTCAAAATGATTCCGCGTTTCTAGATTTCCAGAAGGCCTTTGAAACTGCATCAAACAAGTGGCCTGTAGTAAAATTGCGTACCGTACTTATGGAATATGTCCCAGGTATGTGACTGGATTCGTGATTTCCTGTGAGAGAGGTCGCAGTTCGCAGTAACTGATGGAAAGTCATCGAGTAAAACATAAGTGATTTCTAGCGTTCCCCTCTGCTGCTCCTTATCTACGTAAATTATTTAGCAGACAATCAGAACAGCCATCTTTGGTAGTTTGCAGATGATTCTGTCGTACATATATCATCTGGCAAAGGTATCAGAACATCAAAACAAATTGCAAAAATATTTAGGTAGGAAATCTGTATGGTGTGAAGATTGGCAGTTGACCCTAAGTAATGAAATGTGTGAACTTACTCACTTGAGTGCTAAAAGGAATCCGTTAAACCTCGGTTACGCGATAAATCAATCAAATCTAAAGGCCGTAAATTCAAAAAAATTAGTCAAATATAATGGCCGTAAATTCAACTGTATACCTAGGAACTACAATTACGAACGACTTAAACTGGAAAATGTTGTCGGAAAGGCGAACCAAAGACTGCATTTTATTGGGAGAACAGTCCCTTAAAGAGTGAGCACTGTCACTGCAGAAGCTGAGTAGCACCGTGGTGTAGTGGTGGTGATACTAGGCTGTTGTGGATCGTGAGTTCAAAACACACGTTGATTGTACAATTTTAATTTCTATATTCGATACGAGTACATTCTAGAAGTATCCACAGATGTCAAGAATCATTCTACTGGAATGTTCTGTAGTTCTATATATACGTTGTATGTGTTTCGGGCGGAGGCTGTTCGCTCTGCGCTCTTGCATGTGCAAGTGCTGAATAAACGCCAAAACGACTCGTCAACGTGCTCCACTGGAACAAAACTCAATTTTCAAAAGGTAAAACTGCAATGGCGGCTTGACTCTTGTCCTTCCATATCCGTTTCAATCCGAGCAAAGCTGGGTCTCTGTCCTGCTCCGTTTTAATCCTTCATGTCGTTGATCAGTTGATCACATATTTCTCAAATGTAGCTTTTCGCAAATAGCATAAACCAAAATGGTTTCCTGTTGCGTCATCACTGCCATTTTCAACAAGACCAGCAGGTGATGAGATAGCGCGTCCGCGTTACGTTGCTTTGGCACATGCGTGATCGTAAAGTGGAATACCTGGACGACGAGAATCCACCTGACAAACCTCCATGGATTAATTTCGCGGTGAGGAGAAATTCCAAAGACTTGCGATCGGTCTATACCTTCGTTTTCCTTCCGAATCAAACGAATCGAAATTTATGAAACCCCATAAGATTGCAAGCGCTTCCAGTTCGGTAACTGAATAGTCCTCTGCTTTGGTCAAAACTCTGCTGACGAATTTTATATAGAAATTTACGACTCCAAGAAAACCTCTTAGCTGCTTTTTGGTATAGGGCCCTGCAAATTCTGCAGTGTCCTCAACATTTTTTTTGTTTGTGTGTGTGTTTAGTGCTATTCATTCTGCAGAAATGATCCCGAAAGCTAGGTCTTCAGTTGCGAGTGGGCTCATTTCCATCTCTGTGATCCTCGTGCTTTCGATACTCGCATCGTCTCATAGACTATTACGACCGTGCACTTCCTTTCTCCAGTCATAGTTTTGTGGAGCGAACCATCTAATCGGCACACAGTTATGCGACTGCTACTGTGGGGGAGGCACGCCGCTTTCTTGGCGAACGCTCGTGGTGAGAAAACATCAGTAGATCTCTGCTGTGGGCATTCAACGATATTTACCGGTTCAGCGATACCGCAGCGAGTGCCAGTCTATTTGTTTCTTAGTTGGTTTGTCTTGCTCGTGAGCGTGGGCAGTGGCATCTTGCCATATAGTTGGTCCACAAGGACTGCCCATAAATCAGCAGGATAATAGCCAGCGGCCTACATTCCGGAGGCATATTTTCCACCTGGAGAGCACAAGTGACTGAGTTTTATGACTTGCTCTGAAAGGAGAGCATTAACTGCCGCAGGTATGGATTCGACGTGCGTCTCCGGCGCCAAGTTTAGTGGGGGAGAGCACATATTTTGGTGGGAAACTTTGTCATTGAAGGAATATCGCTATGTCTAGGTGGGAGTTCTGGGGCGGTGTTATAAGTACGCTATTGGCGCAATTTGTACAGGCAACTTGGCCATTGGAGGGGACAATTTTTGGCGACTTAACGAGAATTTGGTGACGAGAAGGGAGGAGAGGATAGATTTTCCAGGCATTCTGTGGATGGGCATTTCGGAAGAGGCACGCTGTACGTTCAGCAAATCGGCAGAGAGCCACCACAGAGGACAGTCTTGGTTATTTCGGCTCACCAGCCGTGATTCTCTGCACATCTCGGCGTGAGGGTACGCCGGCTGCGGCCTTTCACAGTTGTGCGCCTACGGCCAGTCTGCACATGACCCATGGGGCAGTCCAGTAGTGAACATATCGGCCGGCTAGGCCTATAGCAATCTTTGTATGAGGACTTAGTCTTACCTGCAGGGAGTCAGTCCATTCGAACTGCAGCCCTGTATTTCAACCGACCTATGTCGTATTGACGTTCAACCCCTTGAATCACTTTGCCAGCCATCGACGTGATTTGTCAGTGTGTTTTGTTTTGTGTTTTTTTTCTTCTATTTTTAGTCTGATCTGTAAGCTAATTCTGGTAATGCATGTGTTGGATTTATAGGACATTAAGCCAGAAAAGGGCAATATTTTATATCAGGAACCTATTCATCCTGTTCATTTGTATTATAATAAATTTTGACGAGCAGAGGGTACGTAACAAGGGTAGGAGAACTTATATTACTCTTATGGGTGTGAAAGCGTGTACTTTAAATATGTCGAGGCATACCTTTTTTATAACATGACCTAATGTGAAAAAGCCATAGTGGCATCGTCACAAACTATACACAAAATCAGCTTAGCATGGTCACAAATATGTAAAATATAGTGTAAACTAGGCCACAATTCTGGCAGAGTCATATTGTCCTATCATTACTGCTCGTAACAAACTGTAGAATAATAACCACAATATATGTTTGTGTCGTTCGTTAGATGTCGCAACTGTAAGTCCACAAAGGTTCATCAATTATAAAATTGTACCATTTGCAATAAATGAACAACAACAGGTAGCGTCCATAGTGGGATTGCCAAATGTATAAGTTATTGCAGAGATAAGGTACAATAATTAAAAACATGAATAAAATTAAATTTAAAATCGTTAAAAGGAAATATTTAACTGATAGTATATGATTCTGAGACGCTCTCGTGGTTATTTTAGATGAAAATAATAACAAACACAATAACAAGCTTTTGGAGCTAATACAGTATGAGAAGTTTGATAGAATAACTAGAGAAAGAAGCAAAAATGAATGGAAACTAAAGATTAAAGTAAGTTATCAGCGACGTCGCTTGGCGTCATTTTTATGAATGTTAGTATCTGTTCTTTCGGACATCATGTATTCACATAATTGATTCGCCTCTATGGGCAATGAATCCACAACTTTCAGTGCGGATGAGCTTTACTCCCGACCTCCAGTGGTTACCAATAAATTGGCGAGCACGGAGGATATGGACAGGTACTGCAGATCAGTGGCTCTAGGTGAGATTATGAGTTGGCTGGGGAGCGTGCCGAGATGGCCCACACATTTGCGACGTACACTGTGTCTGGGTGGCGCAGGGTTCACGCAACTGTCTTATAAGCAGGAGATCCCAGGTCCGAGTCTCGGGCTGGAACAAAGTTTTACTCGACGCCGTTGAGTACGCAGAAGATATTGACGTAACTAATATCACTAGTTACTGCCTGTTTCTCTCTCCCTTCTCCACCTTAAATTTGCAAAATAGTGACGTCATTAATGATGAAGTACTACGAGCAATTCACAATATGATCAAAGGAATAAGAAATGTTCAAGGAACAATTTCCTTTCTTGAGACTCTAAACCCTCCTGATAATCTGAACCATCCTAACCCTTAATACGAAACGGGGTATGTGTTTGTTCCTGGATGAAAAATCAATTTCATATACGTAAGTTCAAGTAAGTAAGTTTATAACGTAGCTTTGTGATCTAGAAAACACTTCAAAAACGACGAATTGTATTGTTTCTCGTAATGAGTATGTAATGATAATTGAAAGTGGTATGTTTTATGGTCTTTTTATACATTTTAACATTTTCTACTACTAACTAAAGCATGTATATAAAGCACTGGTGTTGTAATCAATAGTATTATGACAACGTAGTAAATGTTTTTCGTTTTCTTTGTTAACATTGTTAACACTTCATACACAGTATTTTACATTTAGTGGATGTGTTAAAGGTAGATGATAAAACCTTCAGCGCCTAATTTGGGTATCACTTCTTGTATTTATGCAACGATGTTCGTCGAATGTAATTGCAAATCAAATTATTTACTTAACATTAATGATAAACCTACAATGACTGAATTACATACGTGTGTTTATGTGCTTACCTACATACATTGTTCGAAAGTACATAACCACATATTAAAAAACATGTATTATTTATTGCTACATGGTCCACACTACAGTTGGTGTGACCTTATGGTTGGCAAGTGTCAGTCAGTGATACCGGTGCTAAATTAAGTTATTGTGAACATCATTAAGGAATATGGCGTCCCAACTCATATAAATAGTCGTTTCCGGATACTAAGAAAAACATTGAAATTTCACTATTCCTTCTTTCCATCTGCCTTATGTCTGCTCCATGCTTTTACTACAAGAAAAGGCATATTTCATTAAACAATATGCTAGTGGATGATGTTCTCCACAGTACACAGAGTAAACACTGTTACTACACTCCACTAACTAACCCTTGTACAGTTGGTGGAGTGAATACCAACTTCACTTCAACAACTGCGCACTTACCTGATCACTAAGTTTACCAGAGTGCATCATAACATGCACGAAAAAAAAATCAATGATACGGCGTAGTCGCGATCACCCTTCGTGCTGTGATGATTCCACTTACTCACTGGTAGATCCCGTTTGCCATCACCTGTCTCTCCTAGCAAATTGCTTACTGACTAAACTTATTAACCTATTAAATATAAAATTTTAGAGCTTTCCGCATCTACTTGCCCTTAATAGTATTTCATCACTCTCTCTCTCTCTCTCTCTCTCTCTCTCTCTCTCTCTCTCTCTCTCTCTGTGTGTGTGTGTGTGTGTGTGTGTGTGTGTATGTGTCCGTGCGTGCATGTTTGTGTGTGTGCGTGCGTGCGTGTTCGTGCATGTATATGTATCGTTACACGTTCCTATACGTACTCTTTTTATAAGTGATCTAAAGAGCCACTTTGCTGTCGAAATAACTGCATCCAAGTCAAGTGTTATGAACCTCAGTTACAATACAAGAATGAAAAATATTTTCTGGCATTCTCGGCTAAGCTGAACTGCTAATAGCTTTTTGTCGGGCTCCAACTAATCGATTAATTCACAACAGTAAGGTACAGGTACTGCACAAAACAAATTATGCACATAAGAGAACATACTACATCTACGTCTACATGGTTACATTGCAATTCACACTTAAGTGCCTGGTAGAGGGTTGTATCGTCACACGTTGGGACGTGCGTGCTTGTGCCCTTATGCCATGAAGCAAAGAAAGACACTTATGCAAGTCAGTAATCCTGAAGCCTGATTACAAATTCAGTACTCTTCAGTAATGAAAAAGCCGCCAGGGTATTCATTTTCCTCCTACCAAATTTATTTCGAGTTCCCTTAATTTCAATTTCAGTATAACCATTAACAAAAATTATGAGAGACGAGGGACGTTATTCTTCTTAATGTGACGAGCAACCGATATCTGGAAACGAATTGCGAATTCGCTCATTTTAAAATAAGCTGTTGATATACTCAAAACGACGGCAGCCGTTAGAAACTCTTAAAATTTTTAACCAGAAGACTTTTTAAGTGACATTCCTCCCTGTGGAGACATAGGTAGACAATGAGGATCGCTTTTCCGTCCCTTAATTTCAATTTCAGTATAACCATTAACAAAAATTATGAGAGACGAGGGACGTTATTCTTCTTAATGTGACGAGCAACCGATATCTGGAAACGAATTGCGAATTCGCTCATTTTAAAATAAGCTGTTGATATACTCAAAACGACGGCAGCCGTTAGAAACTCTTAAAATTTTTAACCAGAAGACTTTTTAAGTGACATTCCTCCCTGTGGAGACATAGGTAGACAATGAGGATCGCTTTTCCGTCCCTTCTCTAATGAAATAAAGGTCGACAGGATGTTAAACCTAATCTTCCTTCCTGTTTCGCTTTACCGCCAGCAAGACACGAACCAGAATATGAAACGTATCTCAGGAAAAAATGCGGTAATTTCCCTATGTTGCAGCAGGTAGGCCTGGCCCCTCCACTTAAGTTGGCAACAGTTATATTTATTGGTGTCTGAAGCCCATTACAGGGTGGTGTCTCCAAATCCACGAAAAGACGGACTGCAGTTGTCTCGCCCCCATTCAGTTTCAGCTCCGAAACAAACCAACAGATGCAGCTTTGTCTCCATCATGGTCTTGGATTTGCCCTCTTGCATTAGTACCTACCTTAATTTTTCCTAACGGTGACCTACCCCTTCTACACTGAGTCGGTATCTCATGGTTCAGTACTCTGTGTCCAGCTTAATCGAAGTTCCTCAGATAATCTTGGCGTAACACAATAGTGACGTTTGCGTTGTATAAACACTTTGTAACAGAGTGTGTTGTTTCTGGGCACTTTAGCCAAAGACTGTGTATGTATGGTCAGTTTACATTTAAAATTGGAAAATGTACTAATTCGCGGAATAATTTGTTCCCTGAAATGAGACAGCAACAAGTCAGTGACGCTGCATGAGAACTCTCACAACCACAGAATCTGGGGTAAAACCGTGGAGGAAACCCCATGACGAATAAGTTACGGTGTGGTGTGGCTTTACATCAGCCACGGTCAGACCCATTTTCTTCGAGGTAATGAGGATTGGTGCTTTTCGAATTGAAAGAGTGACAGGTGCGAGATACACGGATATGTAACAGAATCGCATCAGCACCAGCCTGGCTGATGAACACCTGTTGGAGGGTAAGACTTCTATGTAGGATGGCATTCCACGCCATTTTGCGACACGTGTGAAAGATCTCTTGCGCACGTCTTTTGGTGAGGATCACGTACTGAGCCACCCCTTCTGTCATGGCTGTCATCGCAGGTCCACCTGCTCCAGTGCCCCACACCCTCCAGCAGATATCCTTCGCCACCTGGTCTGTCTTTCACCATAACACCTATGCCAGCTATTCCCATAACCAAGCCCACTTCACCTTCTCCCGTCTTGACACCCTTGTCTAAATTCCTGTCATGGTATGACAGCACCATATGTTGTTCAATAACATCCACTCCCTTCCTGCAAACAAGTACCTCCTCCTGCACACCCTCATGACCCACTGCATGGATGCCTTCCTCCTCAACGTAACTTTCATTCAGCCCCAGCATACCGTACACACATCACTCTAACTTCTCCACCACTCCGTTAATCCCCTCCCGATAGCGTGTGTTGGAATAGCCATTGGCCACCACTGCCAGATCCCTGTTTGGCTCCAACCCCTCCTTCCCTACCCCACAGAACACCTGATCCTCAGTCTCTTCTTCCCCCGCTTTACAATTACCTGCGCCACCATATATGTCTGCCCTAAAGCTCATATCCCTTTTGACTTCCTTTCCCACATCGACCGTACCTTCCCCTCCTATGTGATCGCCACTGACCTCAACATCCATAGTCATTCCACCGCCCAGTTACAGTGGTGGCATCGGTTCCTCTCCTCCCTCCAAGGCGACCTCGTTCCCATTCCCCAGCACACCCACCCCGAATCCAATACCACTCCAGATGTCATCCTCCCCTAACCTCCTTAGCCGCACAGTCGTGGATGTCCTTGACCCTGTTGGCAGTGACCATCTCCCTGTCCTCCTCACTGTTTCAGATGGTCGTCGCCCCCGTCCCGATCCTCACATTGACCCTCCCCAAAATATGTTCATGATTATTCCCATGTCGACTGGAATGCCTACCAGGATACCCTCTCAACCCAGGTCGATAGCCACCCACTCACCTACCACCATCCTGATGATGTTACCCATGCCGCCTCCTTTCTCCAACAGACCTTGTCTGAGGCCGTGGAGGCCTACATCCCTACCGTCGCTATCGACCAGCACCATCCCACTTTATCCCCACAGGCCATCCTCCTCCTCTGTGAATCACACCATCTCTACCATGCCTCCCTTCATACGTATGACCAGGACACACTACGATGTCACTGGCAACTACAACGACATGTCAGGAACTTGCTCAAGGCTAAGAAACGCTGGGACTGGCGACAGACGTGCACCTGTCTTAATGCTACACTTCCTATCAACTCATCCAAGTACTGGTCAGCCTTCCACCACCTAACTGGATCTAACCCCCTCCCCCTACTATCCTCTCCTTCATGATGACCAACCCTCCCCTGACAACCTTAGTAAGGCAAATCACTTTCCTCCTACCTCTCAGATATCTTTACCCTCCCTGACGATCACCAGTTTCATTACTCCCTCTTATAAACAGTTCTGGTGGTATTTACATTACTACTTAATTGGAAATACCACGAGAACTGTTTATAAGCTATAGGCACAGTGACAAAAATGTAAATTAAATAGGTAACATATGTACATATTCCAGGCCACTGATGATGCCTTGAAGAAAATAAAGGCGAAACGCGTATGGCACTAAAATAGTGTTTTATTCAGTTGCTGACAGACGGTCCATAAGTAAAAATTATCAATATACCCTGATAATGAAATTGAGGTTGGTGGGTCATCTGGCCAGGTGAATGGACAATAGGGGAACCGAGAAAGTTCTTTGCTAGATTCCAAGAGAGAAGATAACACCAAGACGCCGACCTAACAGAAAGGAACATGTAGTTCATGGTAGCTTATGGCCGGCTACCGTTACACAAGAAGAAACAAGGAGCAGGCCTTCTTCAGGTGCGGCCGGTGACAACGTTGATCACTCTTTCGGGGACCCTGGAAGCCCATATTTGTGGCACAATTTCATTGTTAGAGGTGTCGTAACTGGTAATATATCAATGATTCATTAATGTTTAACATCCATCCTTTCGCCTCTATTCTTTTCCCATTATACGCTATGCAACAAACTTCCGCTAAGGTCCCTCCGAAGAGACGTCATATTACCGTCTGTGTTGTGTCATTTTCTGAATACAGAAACGTAGTCCTGCAGTAGTTTCCTCCCTGGGAGAATCACAGAGCACTTAGTGTTGTTGATGATCTCTTTTGTCTGGCTAACGAGACAGACTTATAGAGCTTCTCAGCTCCCACTGGGACAGTTAGTCACGGCGCAGTTGGAGAAGAACGTTTTCTGTGTAAGTGATGAGGGCAATAACGGCCAGCCCCCGACCGCTGTTCGTGCTCTCCCTTTGCTGTCTCTGGAGAAGCTCATTATGCTACAAGGAAGCGGAACTGTACGAGAACAAATCTGTTCAGTCAGTGAAATTGGATTGCGTTACTGGAGGACAAAGGTTCGTTAAAGGTGAAGAGTGTGCTGCATGCAGAAGACAACTTCGGCTTAAGAGGAGGAGAGACCGAAGTACATTTACGAGGATTTCTTTTCAGAATTTTTAAAATTTTGTTGGTCAGATTAATCGTGTTTAAAATAGTTTAGTCTAATTACGTGGCAATTAAAGTATAACTTGTTATGTATACAACATTACATTTAAGAGTGCAGACGAAGTTTTATAGGCTCAGGTCGAATGTATAAATCTGCTCTGGGTATGTGGGAGATTTACTCATCTAGGGGGCACATTTAGGCGTATCGTAGTACACAATAATGAGTAAACCAAAACACCACTAAATTTTCAGAATATGGTAATTGGCAGTAAACAAAATTATTTTCTTACACCAAACATCATGGTAAAATACAAAAAAATTATCATGACGGTAAAATATAAAAATTTTGCTGGCAGTAACCTATTTTTTGGTGAACCTCCACCTGTGAGCATAGCACATTGCACGTAGAAGTATGAATGTTAATTAAAGGCTTATTCATCCCCAGTCTACGAACTGCAATTTATGCATACAAAAAATAATGTGTGACCTGTGGCACAGTCTTCGTGAGCCCCCATTATCATCTAAGGCACTGGAGACATTCTAGATTTCCCAAGCAGTAAACACAAAGAATCTATAAGAAAGGTGACAGAAAAAGGCCAAACAATCAAACACCTATATCAATAGTTCCCATTATATCAAAAGTAATATAAAACCGCATACATATCCAAATTTACTATTATTTTGAAAGTAATAAATTATTGAGTAAGAACCAGTTTGGCTTTTAATCTGAACTATCGACAACCAAAGCAGTTGAATGCCTCCTTAATATATATAAAGGATATGAAAACAAGAAACTCACTTGTGCTATACTGTTAGATTTAACAAAAGCCTTTGACTCAGTCACACATGAAATAATGATAAAAAACTAGAGCGTTATGATATTTTAGATAAACCATTACAATTTTTTCAATCATACTTAAGCAGTAGGGTACAATTAGTAATAACAAACTATCAAAAGTCAACACCCATGAAAGTAAAGAGAGGAACTCCACAAGGCTCAGTGCTTGGCCCTTTCCTGTTCATTGTTTACAACAATGACTTCTCAAATTACATGCCATGCAATAATGTACTATATGCTGATGATATGACACTAATAACAGATGAAGAAAATCTGCAATATGTCATAGAATACAACAAAGTAGTAACTGAAATGAGCAGTGACTGGTGCAGGGCCAACCTTTTATCAATAAACAAATTGAAAACTGAAGAAATTTATTTCGCTCTGAAACCAATTTAAAAGAATACAAAAATGACGAGTTACTAGGTTTACCTATAGATAAAAAACTTACATGGGACTGAGACACAAAATATCTATGTGGCAAACTTTCTCGAACTGTCTTTCTATTACACAAGCTGAGACACGTTATCAGTAAAAATCTGCTAATCTTCACATACTTTGCATTTTTCCATTCACAACTGTAATATGGGGTACTTCTTTGGGGTAACTCAGTGGGTTCAAGTACCATCTTCAAGTGGCAGAAGAAAGCAGTTAGGTCCATTTTAGGACTAACACCAAGACAAAGTTGCAAAAATCATTTTAAAGAACTAAAGATAATGACACTACCTAGTGTACACATTT
The DNA here is from genome assembly GCF_023864345.2 of Schistocerca serialis cubense. Taxonomy (NCBI): domain Eukaryota; kingdom Metazoa; phylum Arthropoda; class Insecta; order Orthoptera; family Acrididae; genus Schistocerca; species Schistocerca serialis. The sequence goes on along the minus strand of NC_064641.1, from coordinate 325,754,803 downwards.
ATAATTGTTTAATATATGCTAAAGGGAACGTAAAGAACTTTAATTTAAGATCTAAAGTGCATGTTCATAATACTCGAAATGATAGTAAAATAGACCTACCACATACAAGGCTGACATTAAAACAAAAGAGCCATAAACACCTTAGCTTGAAATTTTATAACAAACTCTCAAAGACTGTGAGCGAACTACCGATGAATAACTTTAAGCAAACAATAGAAGTGTGGCTCAAATGTACGCCATATTACTCACTTGATGAGTTTCTAAACAATGACACAAAAAAGATATGCTACATGAAACAAAAAACTGGCATATGAATTATACCTATATGTTTGTGACAGTAATGTACCAACAAAGACTTTTACATGGATACATAAGATGTACCATAAATATATCTTGATGCTATTGTATATTTAACTGTTATGATGAATTATTATTATTACTATCTTCAATTAATAATTGTTGTATTATCAATATTACTTTAGCATGCATATCTGCTTGCCCTGCACAGGCACAATTATGTACAATAATAAATATTGTAATTTTAAAAAATGCATTGAACACACTGACGATGCCAATAGTATGGAAAACATACTGAAAGGCAAATAAAGATTCTATTCTATTCAAAGACAACTGTCATCATCTTCATCACACTGCTGCGTTTCATAAGAGAAAGGAGAAAGAGCGTGGTGGGACATTGGTTGAGACTGAAGTGATTGGTAAAGATGCTTTGGAAAAACTAGATTGTGAGTGGGAATTGAGAGGACAGAGGATATACAAGACGGTCAACGACATAAGGCGAAGCGGAAATTACGTGGACTTGAAGACAGGAGAACACTGGAGGGTTACCTTGTGAAACTCTGCCTAGCAGAACACTACTGATGACATCAGAAGTAGGCCTACCTATTTTTCTGTAGTATTTATTTTCGCATTTTCTTGCCTTTATCAATCTTTGCTCTCATAGAATTAATTGTTTTTGTTTGATGTTCATTAGGTTCAAATAGCGTGGTTTCTTTGTTCTTTTTTCTTTCTCTTTTTATGCAATCTGCCTTCTTTTTTTATTGTGTTTCCAACAGCCATTGTCTTAAAGCTTCCTTGACTGGGGTATCAGTTCGGATGTCAGAGCGAAACAGTGCTTAAAGGTGCCGCAAAGAGCTGCATAAACGTCCACCATCGCCATCTTTGAATTAGCTTCGAAACTACAGTAGTAACTTTATCGTTTTCTAATTATACAAATGTACATTGTAAAGTGGAACGAACTTCTGTAAATGAACATATATGAATCTATTCTCAATTCTGTAAGGAATAACCCCTACAAGCTTCAATATTTGAGTAACAAAATTTACTCATTTTGCACAAACACGCAAATGTATTTTTCACACTAAGGCTTTCGCTCACATGGCGCCGTGAAATTTTCGAAAACACTCACTCAGTAGGTGTCAGTACTAATACCCCACTGTCGGTAGCACTCTAGCAAGAGTGGTTCCCGAGAAAAGTGCTGTGCGTAAACGTACCACAACCATTAACTTCCCTGGTCTCCCCTATATGTTAGTTATAACGTCCGTTTTCGTGGTAGAGTCAAGCGTACTGTTTTTGTCTGAAAAATAGATTGTAATATTTCCTGTGTAAGGTGTATTGATATTTATAATGAAGCTGGGACATTATTTTGTATACCTCAAAACGTAATTGTCCTGCCTTCTTGTAATTCAGCTAATGTGACAATGTGGCAGACACAATTGTCGGGTATGAAAAGATGCTGTGTTCGCACACTATAGTAGAATTTTGAAAAGACCATTTACCTTCTCTCTAGAGTAATTTTTTATGTGATAAGTTTTCCGTTAGGTACTATATCGTTCTCAAGCTGATCCTCTTTCTTGTTAATCCTTTCACATATACGTCACTATAGTCCTGTTTACTGCTAGTGTGCCGCACTGCTCTGACCAGCATTACACCAGTGCGGGTCTAAAATTGTCATCTTCATTCACAATGTCACTCTTTCTGCACTGTTTGTCCTTCTTTTCAAGGTGCACTAGCATTTGGCACTGCCACTGAGTTTTGGTTCAGGATTGGTTATGGTCTTTGTCGGTCTGTTCCTTGTTGGTGACGATAGTGCTGGTACGAACCCTTAGGACGAAGTTAGGCAGGGATGGAATTTCATCTACATCTATATCATACTCTGTAAGCCACCTAGTGGTGTGTGGCGAAGGGTACTTTCGGCACCACTGTCTGATCCCTCCTGCCCTGTTCCAGTCGCGAATAGTGCTGAAAAGTGCTGTCCCGAAATTTCGATAGTAAATCTCTTCGTGATGCACAACGACTCTGTTGTAACGTCTGCCAGTGCAATTTGTTTAGCATCTCCTTAACGCTCTCTCTCCAGCTAAACGATCCCGTGACGAAATGCGCCGCTCTTCGTTGGATCTTCTCTATCTCTTCTATCAGTCCTACGTGATAGGGATCCCAGATAGATGAATCATACTCAAGAATCGGGCGAACAAGCGCCTTACAAGCCACTTCTTTCGTGGATGAGTAACATTTCCTTAAACTTCCTTCGATGAATCTGAGTCTCGTGTCTGCTTTTCCCGCTATCTGTTTTATATGATTATTCCATTTAAGGTCGCTCTGATAGTTACGCCTAGATCTTTTACGGCAGACGCTGTCTCCAGCTGTTTGTCATCAGTAGTGTAGCTGTACAGTAGTGGATTTCTTTTCCTATGTATGGGCAACATGTTACATATATTTATGTTGAGGGTCAACTGCCAGAGTCTGCCCATTCATCAATTCTTTACAGGTCGTTGTGCAAATTCTTACTATCTTCTGGCATTGCTACTTTGGTATAAACAACTGCATCGTCTGCGAATAGCCTTAAAGAGCATCTGACGCTTTCTGCTAGATCATTTACATATATTGTGAACAGCAACAGTCCTGTCACACTTCCCTGTGGTACTTCGGATATTACCTTTAGATCTGTCGATTTAGTTCCGTTAAGAGCGACTTGTTCAGTTCTGTCTGCAAGAAAGTCTTGAATCCTATCGCAGGTCTGCTCCGATAATCCGTAAGCTCGTATTTTTTTCACTAAACGGCATTGCGGGATGTGTCAAATGCCTTACTGAAATCAAGGAACAGGCATCAACCTGAGCGCCGTTGTCCACTGCGCTGTGGATCTCATGGAGAAACAGAGCGAGTTGAGTTTCGCAGGATCTCTGTTTGCGGAATTCATGTTAATTTTTATAGATGTTGATTTTCCAAGAACGTCATAATTCTTGAGCATAAAACATCTTCCATAATTCTACAACAGACCGACGTCAACGATATAGGTCCATAACTGTGTGGATCAGTCTTACGGCCTTTCTTAAAAACGGGGATGACCTGAGCTTTTTTCTAGTTGTTGGGTACCTTTCGTTGCTCAAGCTATCTACGATAAATTACTGCTACAAGGGGAGCAAGTTCTTCCGCATAACCTTTATGGAATCTCATAGGCTTCTGATCTGGTCCTGTAGCCTTTCCGCTACTAAGCGATTGTAGCTGCTTTTCAATTCTGCAATCGGTTACCTCAGTATCTGCCATTTCGGCGTTCGCATGACGATTCAAAGGACAGACGACCTTCCGAATTCAGTATTTCGGCCTTCTCTCTGTTATCTTCCGTTTCGGTGCCGGTGTGGTCGCTGAGAGAATGAATAGATGATTTTGGCCCACTTACTGATTTTACATACGACCAAAATCTCTTTGGGTTTTTACTCAGGTCGGTTGACGACGTCTTACTTTCGAAATCATTGAAAGTTTCTCTCATTGCCCTCCTTGCGCTCATTTTCGCTTCGTTCAGCTTTTGTTTGTAAGCTAGGTTTATACTTCTCTTGAATCTGAGTTGAAGTGCTCTTTGCTTACGGATCACTTTTCAAACACGGCTATTAAACCATGGTGGATCTTTCCAATCCCTTAAAACCTTACTCGGAACATACTTGTCTAGGGCATATTGAACGATGCGTTTGAATTTTTTCCATTTGTTCTCCACATCTTCGTCCTCATCACAGAATATTTGACGCTGACTGCTGAGATATTCTGAAATTTGTATCCTGTCCCCGTTGCTGAGCAGATATATATTCTTACCTTTCTTATCATATCTTGTAGGACCCGTCGTCACAGATGCTGTCACAGCCTTATGATCACTGATACCTTCCTCTACGTTAACTGATTCGATGAGTTCAGGTCTGTTTGTTGCCAGGAGGTCTAAGACGTTATACTCTCCCGAGTTGGTTCTCTATCTATCTGCTCAAGGTAATTTTCGGACAAGACATCCGGAACAATGCCACACGATTCCCTGACTCTGTCACCAATTTTGGTGGCATAACACTCCCAATCTATACCTGGAAAGTTTGTAACTCCCTATTACAAAGGAATGATCAGAAAAATTACTAATGACATTCTGCAAGCTTTGCCTGACGCGCTCTACAACTACAGATCCTGACCCAGTTGGTCTATAAAAGCACCCGATCACCATTTTTGACCGATCTTTGATACTCAGTTTCACCCAGATTAATTCACATTCGGAATCCCTGATAATCTCGCTAGATTTTATCGAATATTTTACTGCATTAAACACGTCGAAACCATTGGCGAATAACCTGTCCTAACGATAAACATTGCAGGCTGAACTTAGGATTTCGTTGTCATTGACGTGTGTCTTCAACCAGCTTTCTGTTCCCAATACTACACTCCTGGAAATGGAAAAAAGAACACATTGACACCGGTGTGTCAGACCCACCATACTTGCTCCGGACACTGCGAGAGGGCTGTACAAGCAGTGATCACACGCACGGAACAGCGGACACACCAGGAACCGCGGTGTTGGCCGTCGAATGGCGCTAGCTGCGCAGCATTTGTGCACCGCCGCCGTCAGTGTCAGCCAGTTTGCCGTGGCATACGGAGCTCCATCGCAGTCTTTAACACTGGTAGCATGCCGCGACAGCGTGGACGTGAACCGTATGTGCAGTTGACGGACTTTGAGCGAGGGCATATAGTGGGCATGCGGGAGGCCGGGTGGACGTACCGCCGAATTGCTCAACACGTGGGGCGTGAGGTCTCCACAGTACATCGATGTTGTCGCCAGTGGTCGGCGGAAGGTGCACGTGCCCGTCGACCTGGGACCGGACCGCAGCGACGCACGGATGCACGCCAAGACCGTAGGATCCTACGCAGTGCCGTAGGGGACCGCACCGCCACTTCCCAGCAAATTAGGGACACTGTTGCTCCTGGGGTATCGGCGAGGACCATTCGCAACCGTCTCCATGAAGCTGGGCTACGGTCCCGCACACCGTTAGGCCGTCTTCCGCTCACGCCCCAACATCGTGCAGCCCGCCTCCAGTGGTGTCGCGACAGGCGTGAATGGAGGGACGAATGGAGACGTGTCGTCTTCAGCGATGAGAGTCGCTTCTGCCTTGGTGCCAATGATGGTCGTATGCGTGTTTGGCGCCGTGCAGGTGAGCGCCACAATCAGGACTGCATACGACCGAGGCACACAGGGCCAGCACCCGGCATCATGGTGTGGGGAGCGATCTCCTACACTGGCCGTACACCACTGGTGATCGTCGAGGGGACACTGAATAGTGCACGGTACATCCAAACCGTCATCGAACCCATCGTTCTACCATTCCTAGACCGGCAAGGGAACTTGCTGTTCCAACAGGACAATGCACGTCCGCATGTATCCCGTGCCACCCAACGTGCTCTAGAAGGTGTAAGTCAACTACCGTGGCCAGCAAGATCTCCGGATCTGTCCCCCATTGAGCATGTTTGGGACTGGATGAAGCGTCGTCTCACGCGGTCTGCACGTCCAGCACGAACGCTGGTCCAACTGAGGCGCCAGGTGGAAATGGCATGGCAAGCCGTTCCACAGGACTACATCCAGCATCTCTACGATCGTCTCCATGGGAGAATAGCAGCCTGCATTGCTGCGAAAGGTGGATATACACTGTACTAGTGCCGACATTGTGCATGCTCTGTTGCCTGTGTCTATGTGCCTGTGGTTCTGTCAGTGTGATCATGTGATGTATCTGACCCCAGGAATGTGTCAATAAAGTTTCCCCTTCCTGGGACAATGAATTCACGGTGTTCTTATTTCAATTTCCAGGAGTGTATATGTACATTATAACCTTCAAATAGCTGTACTAATTCTGGGACATTTCCTTGGATTCTCCTGCAGTTTACTAAAATCGTATTAATCTTTTCTGTCTCTGATCTGCGAGGACCAAGATTCTCTGAGGTCTCTGTGGCTGATTTGACAGGCAAATCGTGTCCTCTAACCAAAAAAACACCACGTGCACGCCACACATACTCCGCTACTCTAGTAGCTTCTTCCTGCGTGTAGTGTACACCTGACCTGTGAAGAGGAAACCTATAATTTTGCACCAGATAGCAGAGGTCGAGAAATTCGCATCCGATACCGTCGCAGAGCCGTCTGAGCCTTTAGTTTAGACCTTCCGCTCTGCTCCAAACCAGAGGACCGCGATCAACCCTGGGTACGATACTACAAATAGACAGCGTAGCCTGCACCCCGCGTGTGTTGGAGTTGCCTTCACCAGATCAGCCAGCCGCCGGAAGGAGTCAAGGATGGCCTGAGAACCCATGCGGCAGCCTACATTCGTGCCGACATGTGCCACTACATGCAGCCAGTTGACCCAGTGCGCTCGATAGCCGCCGGCATGGACTCTTCCACATCACAGATGAGACCTACCGACAAACATATCGCATGCACACTTGAATTCTTTCTCACCTTGCCTGCTATCTCCCTGAGAGGCTCCATCACCCGCCTAACATTGGAGCTCCAGTGACTAGCATACCCACCCTCTGTACTTGCCCGGACTGGGCAGCAACTCTGTGCTTCATATGGTAGTAAGCAATACCTATTATTTGTAAAATCATGCTAACAGATCAGGTTACGGTTATAAGTTGGCTATGACGTTTTGCTTGGTATGTGATCTGACATACGCTCCATTGGTAACGAGCCACTTTTCACAGATAACATCTGATCTACGGACGTGAACAATGTCAAGCATAGTTATTCAAGTAGGTCAGGTTACCAGCTTGTAGAATCTCAAAACGAAATTTAGGTGGGTAAATCAATGTGTGGATTATATTTGGAGTAGTGGTTCCAGCGATGGTGGCAGGTAATCAGAATGTTGCTTAGTAAATCTCGCATCGGATGCTTTGGTCAACAACTCATGGTTGTAGCACTGTACTGTGTGCAACTGTAATATCCTTTATTGTAATAATTACAAATGATGACTAACTGGTTTGCTACGAATTACCAATGCAATCCCATTCTTAGGAATAATTCCGTTTTAACTGTGACCACTTCCTTGGGACATTCCGTTACGGATTTCTGCGCTGATGACCTAGCCGTTTAGCGCCCTCCGCCATAAATCATCATCATCACGGACTTCTGGGAGCGGGAGCGGAAGAGGGTGACCTCACATAACCTGGGGATGATGTGTACCCCTTGTGTAGGAAAGATGGTAATTGGTCCGGTTTGGCAGTAGCAGAGTAGTTGCTGTGTGGAGGACAGGACATGAAACTGTCTGTCCAGGGTCTCTAGTTGTATTTCGTATACTTTCGAATGACGAAGTTTTGCAGGACTCTTTCAGCTACTGGGTAAGTTTAGAGAGTGTTGTACTCAAATCTGCAGTCTCTGTAGGCTGGTGGTTTTGTTTTGAATTTTCAGCTGCGTAGCTCCTTGCGTACTAGTGACAGTGACCGTATGATAGCACACCGATAAAAATTCTTCCCCACTGCTGATAGTAATTGTAGTGGTGCGGATAATTCTTCTTCAATCTTGGATAACTCTAATAGGCAGCTGGATTTCTACAATACGCAAAGGGCCTTTGAATATGCCCATGTTGTGTCTAGTGGTGTCTGTCGAAAGTCAGATAGGAGCAATGCAGCCAAGGAGCATAGCTGTATGTTATTTTGTACTGTGTCCTTTTCAGAACAGTCTACTAATCCTTCGGTGACTGCTATATCCTCCTTCAGTTTCTGTAAGGCCATGATTATATTGTCTAAGTCTGCTGTGTTGGCCATAAAAAACACTGCCTTAAGTATGTGACCACCTCGTTTAGCAAACCCCTTTTCAAAGAGCTCATGAGACTAACTCCACTGTTATTTGCGTCAGTGCGTCAGTATCCATGTCAAAGCAGAGTATTGGCTTTGATGTTCCAAACGTTAGTATCCACTTATTAGCCATCGGTTGTACTACTGTCTCCTCCTTCTGGTTAGACATGGGTATCATGGAGATGAAACGCAAAATATGATCATTTATTGTCTGGTTTTTCATCATAATTTTCAGTTTGCCAAAAATACAAAAATATCCTCTAATTGAAGAATATCGTTTTCTATTACCCAAACATTACTGTCCACAGATGATCTGACATTACCATGTCTGGCTGTTGTCTGAAGAATGTATAATTTCTTAGAGGACTTAACTGGAAGGCTTCTAGCATCTCACAACTTAATACGATGAGGCTTCCCTATTCCCTTTCCCCCGTTCTGAGTTTCTTATTACGTAATAATCGGCACAACTTTATTATCACAGTCTCTAGTGTTCATAACTTTAGAATACTTTCATTAATGATCGCTCGTGCCTCTGTTTCTGCCTGTTGGTTGGGTGTGGATACCGCAGAGACAAAACACGAAAAATGATCACTTACTGTTTGCACATTATGGTTTCCCTCTGGTTTTGAGAAAAAGGACCGAGTATGTCCGTGCAAGTAATCTGAAATGGTTTATCTGTCTCTGGCAACTTCTGCAATGTAGTCTTTAGACGACTGAATTTCTCTCTCTGCATGCACGGGATATAATTTTTTATGTAACTGTCGATAATTCTGCGTAATATCCACCAGAAATTTTGTACAACTCTGTGTTCCGTTGCTTGACAGCTGCTGTGTCCAGCTGAATTTTCATCATGAGTTTGCCTGAAAACTTGCTTTTGTAATTTTGCTGGTACCACTACACATAAACCACATTCTGTCTTCAGATATATATTTGGGGACAATGATAACCAGTTGCTCAGGGGCTACTACATCGTTCTACGATCTGATCACACAGCTGTTAATTTATGAACATCGGTTTTTGTAAATAAATATATGCTACATTCCTCCTCAGTGTACTTAAACTGACTGTCCTAGCGTTGCACAGACCGTCTTGAAATGCCAGTCTAAACCATCGATTTTCAGTACCTCTAAGCTGGCTTTCAAAGTACCGTGTGATAGCTTTACTTCTTCGGAAGTTAAGTTATCAAAGCTGACAGGGATTACATTGCCTCCATCAAATTCATATTTGTAGGACAACATTGTTCTTTATCTAATTCTTCAATGTCAGGCAAATGTTCAGCTACAGAAACATAAAGAATTAAACAGCAGATTAGCCCCTTAGTCTAAGAGACGAATTCACATGTGCCCTTTGACATCATTTGCCGTGAGCTGACTTTAAGGGACCTCGTTCGCAGTTAGGTGGCTGGCTGTAGCATATGAGCGATCTTCGCTTTCCGGCCGTAAAACTGACATGATACGGTGTTCTATCCACTACAGTTACACGCCATTGCAAGTCAATTTGGTGTGTCATGCAACCAGGAAATCTAAACCAAGGATAGCTTCATAGCTGCTGCCAACTACTGTATAGGCAGTACCCCATAAAGTAACCCCGATCCCCTCCACTCGGAATCCCAGCATTGCTGAAAATAATGAATTAACATTACCGAACCTATGATGCTTAACTTACAGCATGGCGGATTTACTTCTGTTTATACACTGTTTCTGACACTTGAGAGCCAGTATCTAATAAGAATTTCGACAACTGGCCTTTCACTTAGGCAGTCAGCAAAATTGTCTGCCACTGATTCTGCACGGAGGTGATACATACTAACCTTCAGTGGACACATTGCCGCCCTTCCTGTTTAATGGCTGGGCACCAGGTGCACCATGTGACTACCTTTCAGTCTCTTCGAACATTTGCATGTAAAATGTGCAAACCGTTTATTATTGGCATTGTTGATTCGTAAAATTATGCTTTAGGTGACGTGGATCAGCACATTTAAAACACATGACATCTTTATTAAATACCACTTTCTTTTCCTATGGTTTTGTCGCCACATCAGTTCCATCTACTACTACCAAAGTGGCCACCACTTCATTCAACGTCTTTGGGAATTCCGTGTGCCCCTACGTAACATTCCCTGATAAACCCCACAAAAAGTGCTCTCTGCTTGGCATCCTGCAATATAATGCTATTAGCCATATCACCCCGTAATTTTATAATGTACATTTTTTGAATGTGGTCTACAAAACTTTCTATTGAATCCCCGTGTCTATGAAAGATCCCGTTAAGTTTATCATGATAGTATCTCGATGTATTTTATTTCCTACGTCTTTCTCGTAACTCTTCTCTCAAGTCGTCAAATGATTGCATTCATTAATCGTCCGCGGTGCATTTCATAAGCCCTGGAAACCCTAGCAGACTTTGGTCTCGTATACTCAACGACTGCTCATTATTCCACACATTATTGTATCCAAATTATCAAGAAACACAAAGATACCTACCGTCGATTTACTAGCAAATGGGGTTGCCAAGAAAGCAGTGTTTGTATCGAGGTAGGTACACTTGGATGTGCCCATTCCCTCCTTTCCTCGCTTTGTTTAATATTTCTGCCTGTAACTGTTACCTGATTAGGCAAAACTTGAATCGCATTTGAGCCTAAAGCTTTTTATCCATACTGTCTACTTAATAAAAACAGAAGTATACAGTATATCCAAAATAAAATAAAAGGGAAGGATAAGGGATAGGGAAACAACCACACAGAGCCAGAAAACTAATTTCGGCCCTTACTCCTACCACTGCGAACGACATGCCTGTTGCAGATCCAGAGAACTGGCCGCTGTGTTCAGATAGTAATCCATCTTCATCTTCAGAAGTTCGTCTGATATCAGTAATAACATGTGTAGCAGGATGAGGCACGCTTCTGACATCGATTATCGAGGGTTGGCTGGATGTGAATACGGATGCAGAGGTAGGGTGAGCAGATGCAATTGTTTAAAAAGGATGACAAACAGCTTCAAAAAGGAGGACAAAGGAAGAAAAAAGAGGAGACATCAAACGGGTCAACTGCAGATGAGAATACCACTCATCAGCTTTGGACAAGTCACGTGACTGCCGGCAATTACCGGTAAAACTAGTAGTTAATTGTTACTGATGGTCAGGTGGTGGTTAAGTGAGTAATATAAAAACAACTAAAAATGTTGGTTGTGATGACAGTGTGGCGTCAAGTGTTTTGTTATGTCAAAAACACGGAATTGTTTACAAAGCGAAAAACGTAAGACCATTCACCTCCCTTCATTCGACGCACCGCTACCATCATCTACAATTCAAGCAGCAGCTGACGACATATAAACTGCAGTTTAACCTTCCGAATACAAATAAATTGAATGACTATGAAACAATGAAATAAAACCATGACAGTTAATCTGTCGAGCTATTTCTTACCTTCATTAGCCACCGAGACGTACGTTCCGGATCCACATGTCTTACATTCCGCTTAAAATTCATTTCTCCCTTTCTTAAAGCCGGATATTTGCAGGAAAGGACATCAGAAAATGTACACTTTCGTTTAGGCATAGATAAATATTTTACGTAACTCACTCGGTTAAAAATTACACTCACAAATCACACGTGCACTACAGGAAGGCAAGCCAATACAAAGCAAAAGATACGAAAGGAAAATTTTAAATAATCGATATTTGCATTCGCTTGTAGGTCGATTAACGATAACTTCAACGATCCTGGTGCCACCTACTAACACCGCCTTCGTGCGTGTTTATCACGAAGGCTGTGCCAATAGTTAAAGTATTTAAGAAAAGAGCAATAGAACGGGACGAATTATAAATTTAACTGTATTACGCTCAACTTTGCGAAAAAGCCGGACACTGTAAAAATCCGCCCGGACCCCGGACAAAGAGCTAAACAGGAGGACGTGTCCGGATAATCTGGACGTCTGGTCACCCTATGCAGAGGCAGCGGAAGAATATAGTACATCTGCATTAAGAGCTCCTTTATTCCAGTCTATTTACAATTATTGGACTTCGAAACTGCTGGCATCGAAGGCGAGTGAAGTTCATACACGTCATAGCGTCACCAGCCTGATGTTGCCAGGTGACTGAGCTGAACATGTGCCTGTTCTGTGCATGCTGCACCAAAGGGAGGCTCACGTTTCGCGCCCGGTGGCACACGGGCCTCAAGTGGCTTCTACACTGCGAATACGTCAGACCACCGTGCCCAGTACTTGCAGGGCATCGAAGTGTTCCGTCGATACCTTAATATAGGCTTCATGCCATAGTTTCGAGAAGATGCCAAAGTGCCTGGGCATTGATGTGGCATTGCAACATAGGCTGGACATGTCCTTCGGTTCGTTAGGTTTAAGTAGTTCTAAGTTCTAGGGGACTGATGCCCTCATAAGTTAAGTCCCCTAGTGCTCAGAGCCATTTGAATCATTTTGAGACTAGGGACGGACGGGGAAGGAAGCTGGCCGTGCTCCTTAGGAACCATCACGGCATTTTCCTGGAGCGATTTAGGGAAATCACGGAAAACCCAAATCAGGATGATCGGACGCGGGATTGAACCGCCGTCCTATCGAATTCGAGTCCAGTGTGCTAACCACTGCGCCACCTCGCTCGGTCTGGAATAGAGGAAATGACTGTAGTACCTGTCGTCACATAGCAGTCTGTCAGACCGGGAAGGCACCCCCAATGCTGATTCCAGAGCACAGACGCACGAGACGATGACGTGGAAGAGTGTTGCTGCTAAGGCGGTGCTCACAACATAGGTGGGCGACTGGCATAGGCAGATGTTCAGTGTTCTGGAACTCTGTCTCACGCTCCAAGTACCGCTACAATTCAATGCATTACAACAGAAATAGGTTTTCTGAATGTTATATTGATGTCTGCTGTCTGTAGACCATGCAGCAGGATGCAGTCCTGTTGTCTGTAGCAGTAGCGAGTAACTAGTGGAATCTCTTGGTAAAAAAGGTATCCCTGTCGTGATTTTCTTTGTTTGTTATTCTGTGTCATTGCGGTTGCCCAATTACAATGTACTATCGGCTGAAATTGGAAAGGCTCCGGTTTCTATTCTGCTGTTTTCAGTTGGTGCCCATTTGTGTGTCATACTGGCTGAATCAGATTCAAGTTTACGTATAATATTTGCTTAAAATAACTTTCTCATTTTATTACTTACAGTTGTGCGACACTCACTTTTACCTAAGAATTACTTCAGAGCAAAATACTGTTAGTTTCGTATTAACCGCCAACCATTTCTATCGATGCCATTCTCCATGTGTGCTAAATGCATATATTGTAAAATAAATACTATTGGTAAATAAGCCTAGGCTTGCACGTACCCCAGGACGAATCTCACTGCATCTAAATGCTACGTTACACGTTCAGGGATACATTTTGCTGCAATTCCTTGTGTGAATCTCTTCAAGATTGCTGAAGACGGTAGTGTGAAATGTGTGAGATGAGCATCATTTACGTCTTTGCAAGTACATATCTCTCACACTTTGACCAAGCCACTAATATTCTCATTACAGCTGTCTCTCGAATGCATTTTATCATGTTCTACGCCACACAAAACACTACCATGCACTAACAAGTAATGGAATCCACAAACAAACCAAGTAAAAAGGCAAAAAGACAATATTCGATTAGTCTCATACTAATAACAGCCAGAAAAATGAGTCACAGATTTTCGTTAGTATAAAAGGCATTTTCAGTCATTAAACGTTATGCAAAAGGTTAAACGTTTCATCATAAGTTAATAAGGAACTATGCAAACGGTAACTACAATCAGTTTAGCCATTGTCCAAAATATACTTTAGCCTCCAATATTTATATACATAAAAGAAACGAAGGTTATGGAAGAGGAGGAAGTTGGTTTTTAGCCTAGTGGTGTATGGTGCTGCAGTCATGGACTGTGCGGCTGGTCCCGGCGCAGGTTCGAGTCCTCCCGCAGGCATGGGTGTGTGTGTTTGTCCTTAGGATGGTTTATTAAGTAGTGTGTAAGCTTAGGGACTTATGACCTTAGGAGTTAAGTCCCATATGATTATTTTTAAAAAGAGAAGAAGTTGGTTTCTCACACACTATGTTGCTAATTCTGACAATTTCGATGGCAAACGCATTATCATAACGACATTATTGGATGAACTGTTTTTGATGAGCTAGAGAAGAGAGGAATAGTTGCAATTAGTGCATGAGAAATAAAAACTGTGGGCTAGGAATTTTCCATGGGTGAACAAATGAGATGGCACACAAGACTGGACCAAAACTATAACTTTTTTTAAAATTTTATTGTACTGGTCAACGTCTCAATAACAAAAAGGGGTAGGACATGCTATAAAATATTCAGAGCTTCGCTCAAAGCAATAATACTGAGTGAATGTTGACTGTGAATCTTCTTTATGCAAATAACAGTGAGTGTGTGTTTTTGGTTTATGGGTGCTCAAATGCGAGATTATTAAAATTGAACGAATCCTACCGATGTAAAAGCAACTACGGGAATACCCCAAAGAGAGTTACATATTGGACCGTTACTTTTTGCTATATATACTGTAACCTCCCCACAAAAATAATTCACATTTAGTGTAACCTCAAAACAGAAAATTCCTAAACTTCTCAACAGTAAAAAATTATAATTATGTCGTTCACATTCAGTGTAACATCCCAACAAAAAAATAAATTAAGTAACCTGGTAATAATACAATGTAACTAACCTCTCAATTAAATTGTCGCTCAGTTATAACTTTTCAATAATTAACTGTGAATTTAACCTGGTAAATTTTGGACGTCAGCAGTGCTGCGTCATGGTCCTGAAAGATCATTCTGAATAAAAAAAAGAAAAATTCTTACCTCAATGAAGTCGCCGGATAACGCATATATATCTGCTCTTACAATAAATTTTTCTGGCACAGCCCTGTGCAATGCTGGCCGATAGATTTGTCATTTATGAAAAGAAACAACTGATTTTCCTTTTGCAATAATCAGGATGATCATGGATTGGAGAAATTAGTAAATTCTTTAAATTGAAATGAATGGTTGTTAAAAGTTACTTTTTATGAGAAAGATTATTATTAGGACATTTTTAAAACATTTACATGGGACTTGAGATAACAATACTACATATGCGCGAGGCTGCTTTTACCTTATACGATAATGCTCAGGCTCCAGCATCGCTGCACCACGACCGGCACAGCCAACACGATACACCAGACCAGACTGCTCGCTAGGAACAACTTACTGCTACTGCTATACAGTTCCTACTGCAGTCAACACTGCTCTCTGGTCTGAGATTCTCTTACACCTTACATATCACAGGCAGCGCATGATTAATACATCGAAATTACATCTGTTCGGACCTCTTACATAACCCTCCACTGGGGGGGCAAAAATTTGGCAGCGGTGGTCAGTCAATTGGACTTGTCATGAGCAATAATTTTTTCTAAAATCTATTTAGTTACTAAGTCTACAGTCACAGAGTATATACATTATTGATAAGTGCAGAACATATTAAGTAATGAAATAGGGTGCACATGCACTGAGTACAGAATATATCAAGAAAAGACAAAATGTATATGCAATGAGTACAAAGGATATTAACAAATGACAAAGTGCACACGCACTCTATAAGTCTTTAGCATTTTTACATAACATATCATGAAGTGAAATAAAGTGCACACGCACTGAATACAAAATATATTAACAAATTACATAAAGTGCACACGCACTGTAGAATTCTTTAGCATATTTAGAACGACTGATCATATTAACAATTGAAATGAAGTACACACGCACTGTAAAAGTCTTTAGCATATGTAAGAACTAGAAATGAAATGGGAAGGATTGCATCATGGTTGTAGCACAGTAGGTTGCACGTAGTTGCACCGAAAGTCCATATGTTTCTACAGAAGCACAACACCAAGTGAGACAATCTGAAGTTCTCTTCCCTGAAGTATTTATCAGAGTAACCAAGACACTGAAATGTTGTATTAATATTAAATGTCACCATTTTGGTAGTACATTAGGTACACCATACAGTAGGACCATAATAACATCTCCATCGTTAAAGATGGTGGACAGCATGAGGTGTCAACACCACATTCTTGTAGAATCCATACTCTTTCACCTACATAGAATTAGTGCAAAAACCAAATATAGTGCTCCATGATCATGAGGATGGACAGGACAAACGGATATTGCAGTAATTTCTGGTAATTGGGTCAGAAGGTGAAGGACATTAAGTCTTATGCTAGGCATCATTGAGAATTACACTAGTCTATCAATCGATTTGAGTAATTATTGGCATTAATTGTCTATTTACACAGCATTTAAGTAGTATGTATGGAGTATTACAGAACATTATTGATAAGTCATCTCAATATAGTAATTATTGGCACTCTTTGGCCAGTTACAAAGCGTTGTTTTATGCATTATTCAGAAGTCATCATTAAAAATGAGTTAATTATTGGCATAGCATTTGTACATAATTCATCTAATTATAGTAATCATTGGCATTCACTGGCAAATTACTAAACATGTAGCAAGTATTGAATATTACAAAACACTATTCATAACTCATCTGATTGCAGTAATTATTGGCACTCATTGGCCAGTTACAAACTATTCATATAGTTTTACAAAACATTATTAAGTATTATTCACAAGTCATCATTCAAAACAGGAGTTAATTATTGGCATAGCATTTATAGAGTATAACAAAAATATTATTTATAAAAATTATTGGCATAGCATTTATGCATTATTACAAAACATCATTCAGTATTACTCAGAACTCATCTTTCAAGTGACATAGGACATATTTAAAATGTAACACACTGTAACTATTACTCAAGGTCTGTGGTCCAATAATACATAGATATAATGGATTCAATACATCTGAGAAATTTGCATTATATTTAGGACTAGAAATTTATCCTAAAATGGTAGCATTATTTGGTTGTATACTGGTAATAGTTGGGACTGGTAATAATTTTATTTTTTTGTGTTAGCAATGCATTTCGTTGGGATCTATAATTGCTGGGGCATGAAAATATATGCTTTTGACTTATTGCTGGAAATATGGATTAATTACGTCATTCGTCATGAGTCAGCTGTAGGAAGGTTATGAAACAAGTAGAGTATATGTGATCACATTCATGAATGATACACACAAATGGATAAAAAAAATGCAAGTACTAGAACAGGTTTAATGACTAACTGCTTATAGCACATTAATTTCATGAATAGCTTGTCCTGGAAAAAATACAAAATGGATTATTGAGCTGAAAGAAGAAACGCATACTATGCTGAAATGTAGTGAACTTCGAATTAACAGGTAATGAAACATGTACTCAATATATATGTACTCTAGCTGTCTTTTCCAAAACATTCAGTCATTATACCATGCGACATAAGACATACTGTCAAAAGGAACTGCAACAAATACTTAAATAACTACATAGCATTTCTTAACTAATAGTAAATATATAAACTTCATCATTATTCTCATCTGAAAAGAAAAACTTCATTATTCATATTGCTATAACTTCATCACTATCATCACCTGCAAAGAAAAACTTCATTATTCCTATTACCATATTCTTCATATAACTATTCATCATGATTTATTATCATCTGCAAAAAATAGACACTTCATTATTCACATTCATATTACCATTTAGTTCATATAACTATTCATAGTATAGAGTTTCTTATTTGTAGCATATTTCATCACTAAAATTAACATGTGCAGTTCTGTCTGACAGCCTGCATCAATTGCCTCGTATTCTGAAAGAAAAATAATTAGTCAAGACTGCTATCATACGATGTGTATAGTATATTCTGGTTAATGCTTGTTAATTCTGATCCATTTACTCTTCATGACAAGGTATTGTATTTTCTTTCGTTCATTCCGGAGGTGAAATTTCCATTTCATAGTAAACCACTGTGGTTGTATAATTTATTTCTTTTACACGTCATTGCTTTCTGAAAATGATGAATATGGATTAATATCTTGCATTTTAATCACATACTCATTAAATAAAAACTTGTTTCTAGTGATACAACTAAGCATACAGCATAGCATGACAGAAAACGTATTATGTCAAAAACATAGACAGTTTTCAAGTGCAAAAAATGTATACACAGTATCATAATGTAGTAGCAAAAAATGTAGAATAGTCAAGATATTGAAATATCATAAGAAAAAATGTCAAGGTCAACTGGTGTTTGTTATATCTTAAAGATTATATAGTGCATACAGACAAAAATTCTACTTTCGATAGGAAAACAATCATACATACACAAAAAATGAAAAATGTGCACGGTCTGATATATTACGACAAGAAAAGCGACCTGCTAACCTTACCTTGCCGGGCACTTGCCAAGAAAAAATATAATCATCATCAGTAAGTGGTCATATAAATATCTGGAAATGGCATTACAGTGTGATGAATCGTAAAGTATGTTCAATCAATAAAGGGTTTAATATTGGAAACATGGGGATTGCCTTTGCTTTTTCTGGTTCTCGAAGTTTTGACGTGTACTACATTGGGGTGAGGAATTCTGCGAATTCGATATGGACCTGCGTATAGAAGCTCAAATTTACTGCATCTACTCTTTCCTCTGTTGGATAAATAGTGTGTACGTACTAATATCTTCAGTCCAATGTGAATGTCACGGCGTGTACAAACCTGTTTTTGCTGTCTTCTCCGGCGCTCTGCTGCACGTTTGATGTTGTTGAGTGCAATGTCAATTATTTCATGGTGGCGTAGTCGACGAGATGTAGGAAAGGATACTAATTCTTTAATTTTGTTGGGTGGTTCAACATTTTTCGATATAACAGTCGGAGGTAGCATAGTAGATTCATTTGGTATGGAGCTAATTACATCCTGGAATGGGAGTATGTGTGTGTCCCAATCAATATATATGTTTTTATGGCAGTATATTGTACATAGTTTACCAATTTCTTTCATTAGACGTTCACAAGGGTTCGAAGAAGCGTGATACTTGGATATATAAATCGGAGAAATGTTTCTAGCTTGTAACATACGTGTCCATATCGCAGATCCAAACTGTGGTCCATTGTCAGAAATTACTTTCAATACATGCCATACATGAAATAAAAAATGTTTTACAAATGCATTCGAAATAATTTTAGCAGTAGCTTTGCGTAACGGAGTGAAGGTAACAAATTTCGAAGTGAGTTCAACAGCGACAAAGATATAGCAAAAACCACTATTAGTTCTGGTAATCGGACCAAAAATGTCTACAGCGGCCATGTGTCTCAATTTAACGGGTACAATGGGATGTAACGTAGGAATCTGTGAACTCGTGTCTGATTTAGATTTCTGGCAGATTTTACATGACGCTAAAACTCGTCGAATTCTTTCTCCATGTTCGCAAAATAACAGTTCTGTCTCAGTATAAGAAAACCTTTTCTGGCTCCATAATGTGCATAACTTAAATGAGTATACCAAATTAATTTGTTAACAAGTTGGTCAGGAATGCATAATAACCAACTGTTGCTGTCAGGGTTAGAGCGGCGAAACAGAATGTTATTGCGTACAGTGTAATGGTTTCCAATGGTAACATTATTCTTATCTTGCCAAAGATGTTTAATTTCTTTCCAAGCGTTGTCTTTGCTCTGCTCCTGAGCTATGTCTCGTAATGACGACGAAATGAAATTTTCGAATGCAACTTGTTGAATATACATGACGCTAAAATTTTCTTGGCAGAAGTTGGTTGCGATATCTTGCTGAGAGAGCGGGATAGTGCGTCTGCTACAATATTTTGTGTACCGGGAATGTGAACAATTGTAAAATTAAATTCCTTCAAATAAAGTTTCCATCTGCTTAACCTGTCGTGTGTAAATATTGCGGAAATTAAAAACTGTATCGCTCTATGATCTGTGTAAACGGTCGTATGTCTTCCATAAAGAAAATGTCTGAATCTCGTAAATGCCCATACAACACATAATGTTTCAAGGTCTGTGACCGAATAATTGCGTTCAGCAGGTGACAGAATGCGACTTGCAAAGGCGATGTTTGTAATTACTGTACAACCGTCTTCTTCAATTTCCTGAAAAATGTGTACGCCTAAGCGGTGTTAGAATTGTCGCTGGCAATGGAAAAATTTCTAGTAAGATCTGGGTGTGATAAAAAGAGGTGCATTCAACAAAGCTTGTTTCAGATTGACAAATTCAGACTGTGCTTGGCTATCCCAGGACCAAATAGTGTTTTTACTCGTCAATTGGCATAATCTAGGGGTGTCTAAAGCAGAGTAATGAATAAATTTACGGAAAAAGTTAATTAAACCCAAAAGGCTGCGTAGTTGTTTCTTCGTCGTAGGAACAGTAATGTCACGTAAAGCTTGAAGTTTTTCCGTGTCAGGCGCAATGCCTTCTGCTGAAATTACATGTCCAAGAAATTTTATAGAAGTTTTGCCAAAGTGTGATTTGCTAAGATTAACTGTGAGTCCTTGCGCACGAAAAGTTTGCAACAGTTGTTCCAGAATCAGATTACGTTCAGACCAGTTAGCTTCTGCAATAAGAATGTCGTCTACATACGTTGTGATTCGGTCTTTAAGTTCTGTCGGAGTATAGTATTCAAACCGCGAATAAATGCTGCTGAAGAAATTGTTAGACCGAACGGTAATTTGCAAAATTTGTAACAATCACCAAAACAGAGAAATGCTGTGAACTTTCTGCAGTTCGGATGGAGCTGAATTTGCCAAAATCACGATTTCAAATCTAATGTGGAATAAACAGCAGTACCATGAAATTTCTGTAAAAGTTCTTCTAGTGTCAATGGGCGATCTGTTTCATTAATAATAATGTCATTGATGTGACGCGAATCAAGTACGAGCCGAAGTGAACCATCCTTTTTCTTAACAATATGGAGCGGGTTTATGTACGGACTAACTGCCGGTTCAATAATTCCTTGGTATAGCATAGCTTGTAATTCGTTCTTAACTTGTTCTCTGTAGATATACGGAATAGGATAATGTTTGGCTTTAAATGTGTCATGCTGTTTAACTTGAAATTCATACATAAAACCGGACATAGTACCAGGGATGTTGTCAAAAACTGGAGCTTGCTGTAAAAGAATACTGCATAGTTGAGTACGTTCGTCGTCTGTATTTGCACTGCTTTGTTTTACTTTATCAGAAATCATTTGCATAACGTCATAGTCGGCTTCGTCTGGTGTATTGTAGTTGTGTATGTACGTGTCTGTGAACAATGTGGAATGACAGTCCGTGTTACGCGATGTAGAAAAGACCTGTGTTCGGTTAATTGCTTGTTCATCTGCAGATAAAGCGTGCTGAAATTCTAATGCCAATTGTACATTTGCATCCTTTAACATTAATTAGGAATTTTGAAAGTCAATAACTGCGTCGTGTTGTACCAAAAAACTCGTACCTAAAATAACGTCTGTTGTCAATAAGGGAACAAGCCAAAAATTTGAGTGAAACGTATGACCTGCAATACAAAATTATAAGTGTGTCTGTAACTTTACATCTACTTCTTTACTGGATACTGCTCCTTTTACTTTAGTTTTGCCTAATGGTAACGTAGGATAGGTATTCTCTTTATTACATTCGTTGAAAGTTTCCTCATTTATAACTGACATAGGTGATCCAGAATCTGTTACTGCTGAAAATGTGGATGATCCAATCTTTACTTCAATGACAGGGTGAGAAATAGTTTTTTTGAATAACTGCTTTTTCATGCAAAAGAGTGTCTCGGATGTCGTCAAAAGTAATAACATTTTCGTGAACAACATTCTGCGTGTCAAAAGTAGTGCTTACGTTGTTGGAAGATGCAAGCTGTGCTGTATCTAGTCAAATTCTTTCTGACGTACTGTTATTTGCGGGAGGATGCTGTGGCATATCGACTATTTGTACTGTTCTGTTATTTCTTCCTGACGTATTACGTTCGGGATGATACCGACTGTCTGGGTCACTCATGATAATCTGTTGTGGATGATTCTGCTGCTGGTAAGACCGACTGTTATTAAACGTTCGCTGAAAACTGTGCTCTTTACTTTTATGTCTGTCATAATAATCATTGCTATACGGCGCACTGCGATAGGAATTTGAAATGGTGTGTTTTCTGTACGTAATGATTTCCTCGTTGCTGTGCGTTACTATTTGGTGGAGCCGACGCTATACGTGCAGGCGGCGAAACATTAAAGCTTGGTTGACCTTGCAGACTACATTGTTGGTTAGGCATGCTACCCGGCTGGTTTCTTGCTGTTGTGTGGAAAAGCGTCTAGTGTTACCAAACTGTATTTGCGGTTGCTGAAAATTTTGTACATACTGATGATTAAAATTTTGTCTTATTAAAATTATGCTGGTTTTCTTTTTATTTCGCGAGTGCCTAATGAAAACTGTAACTTTCGGTAAAACTTGTCATATCTGGTTAGCTGCCGTATTCTCTGTGCTGTGTGATGATGTATCTGCATTTGTCGCGTTTTGTGTAACCATTTGGTCATTGTTTGATTCACAAAAAGGTTTGCCAGTCGGATGTGCACTGTTGGTCATTACATCGGAATCAAATAAATTTGACGTATTTTGTGAATATTGTTCACCTTCGTTAGAAACAATTATCTGTTCGCTACGTATATTTTGCATATCAAGCGTGTCTAACTGGAAAGCGTTCATTGTAACGGAACATGCCGCGTCATAATTGTTACATTTACGGTGGACATAATTGAATTTGTTTGCTCATCATTAGGATCAATATCATTGCTAGTGATCGGCACACACCGATTATCTGTAATTACGGGATTATCACTATTACACTGAGTGTCGCAAGTATTATCGGTCAAATTATTCGAATCGGCTTTTTCACTCATTGCACATCGCGATGAACTGTTAGCAGTTTTATGCGGTATTTTCACAAATCAAAGTTAAGCACAAAATGAAACAAAGATGAAGCCAAAATGGAACAAACACGATTACAACAAAGAGCAATAAATTGCTGTGAAAGAAAGAGTGACAAATTATTAAATGCGTTGCGCCAGATGCAAACTACATTTAAGTAAATAAGAGCAGATATATAATTAACTACTTCTCAGAAATACACAAAGAAAATACGATCCTCGCCGGTTGTCGACAAGTGTAACCTCCCCACAAAATAAAATAAATAATATAAATATTATCCTCATTTAGTGTAACCTCAAAACAGAAAAATTCCTAAACTTCTCAACAGTAAAAAATTATAATTATGTCGTTCACATTCAGTGTAACGTCCCAACAAAAACATAAATTCAGTAACCTGGTAATAATACAATGTAACTAACCTCTCAATTAAATTGTCGCTCACTTATAACTTTTCAATAATTAACTGTGAATTTAACCTGGTAAATTTTGGACGTCAGCAGTGCTGCGTCATGGTCCTGAAAGATCATTCTGAATAAAAAAAAGAAAAATTCTTACCTCAATGAAGTCGCCGGATAACGCATATGTATCTGCTCTTACAATAAATTTTTCTGGCACAGCCCTGTGCAACGCTGGCCGATAGATTTGTCATTTATGAAAAGAAACAACTGATTTTCCTTTTGCAATAATCGGGATGATCATGGATTGGAGAAATTAGTAAATTCTTTACATTGAAATGAATGGTTGTTAAAAGTTACTTTATATGAGAAAGATTATTATTAGGAGATTTTTAAAACATTTACATGGGACTTGAGATAACAATACTACATATGCGCGAGGCTGCTTTTACCTTATACAATAACGCTCAGGCTCCGGCATCGCTGCACCACGACCGGCCCAGCCAACACGATACACCATACCAGACCAGAGCAGACTCCAGACTAGCAACAACTTACTCCAACTGCTACACAGTTCTACTGCAGTCAACACTGCTCTCTGGTCTGAGATTCTCTTATACCTTACATTTCGCAGGCAGCGCGTGAGCAATACATCGCAATTACATCTGCTCGGACCTCTTACAATACATATGATTTAGCGCATGACGTGGGAAGCGTAAGGCAGTTCGCAGCCAATGGCGCTATTTGTAGGAGGATTACAACACCAAAGGTACGTAACGAAATTCATAAAGGCAAACATACTGTTGACGGGGGGTACAGGGACAGGCGTTTGATACAGCGAGTCGATAAATGTTAAATAAGTCGCATAAATTGGAGAGCCGTTATTACTCGATGACACTATTACTGACAGATAACTAGAAACAGTAACATCCGTACAATACATATCAGTAACTGCCCGTAACAACCTAAGATGGAATGACCACACAAAAATAATTGCAAGAAAATCAGACGCCAGGCTGAATCCAACTGGAACAATCTCGAAATCTAATTCATCTACAAAAGATGAGTCACACACAACGTTTGTAAGACAGGTTATTAAGTACTGCTCTTCTGGGTAGGACCTCTCCCAGTTCTATAGAAGAGACGGAGAACATCCAACGAAGGGCCCCGCGATTTGCCATGGGGTCGTTTGATAAACCCAAGAGCGTTATGGAGATGATGATGAAGAAGACGAAGAAGAAGGAGAAGACAGGTGGCAGGCACTACAAGAGAGGCGTTATGTATGACGAAGTAGTTTGCGATGTTGCGAGAGCATTCATGGCAAGAAGACTCAGATAACATATTACTTCCACATATGTCTCACGATATGACCGCAACGATAACGATAAACTGAAAGAATCTAGTGATCAAGCGAAACGCAATTAATGAATGGAACAGTAAATGGGTTAGTGATGGTGGCAACTGAAGACCCTCCGCCACATACTGAAAGCAGCTTCGTTGAATAAACATGTGTGTTGACAGAAACAACGGCAACAGCTGTAATCGTGAAACAACAACTACTATTATTAACACTACTACTGCACTGCTAATGTTAAGAGTAACATTAAGAAATATGAGTAAAGTAATGAGGAAATGTCACTGGTAGCATATTAGCACGACTGGAGGGATTCCCAAAATCCATGGAAACAAATTCAGGATAGTTGAATTATGTGAATAAGCCTGTATCTTACTTACATGAACTGTTTTTGTGGTGTTTGTTTTCTTATGGGCAGGTACAAGTGTAATACGACCACCATGCAGGCCTCTAGATGTATATCCTCCCCGCTGACGACAGCGACATCATAGTATCTGACGAAACACCAGAGCTCCGATAAGAGAAAGCAAATGATACCCTCAGGGATGTTTACAGATGGACAATATTAAAAACTGACATTTAACCCAAAGAAAACAAACAGTATGCACTTGAGCATAAAAAGGAAGCACAGCTCTGCCACATTAGGCATAGACGATAAATCTAGAGATTGCCTAACAAACACAACGTGAATATTGACTGTGAATTTGTAACAGCCAGTGTCTCGTGGCTATCTGCTACTCATGCATTCAGCGAACTATAATGTAAAATTTTGTTGACTGATCTGAATAAAAGGTTACTTAACGGTTCGAAAGTTCTTTATTCAACTACTCAATGGCCATTCTGGCACCTGACCTGAAGATAGCAGGGAGAAGGCCGAAATCCTTTTACTTCGGAAGATCTTAACACTATCATTTCTTTCAATCGTCATTCGAGCGTCGAAATGGCAGAATCTGATTTACAGGAAAGACTACAATCGCTTAGTAGCGGTAAGGCATAAGGCGAAGGTGAGAGACTTGTAAGATTGTACAAGGATCAAGCGGAATAATTTGCTCCTCTTGTAGCATCAGTTTATCGTATGTCGCTGGAGCATCGAAGGGTACCTAGCGACTGGAAAAAAGCGTAGGTCATTCCCGTTTACAAGACTGGTCGTAGGAACAGATGCACATAATATTACAGGCCTATGTCGGTGACATCAGTCTGTTGTAGAATCATGAAACATGTTTTATGTTCAAGAACTATGACGTCTGTAGGGAACGAGAAACTACTCCGTAAAAATCGACATGAATTTCTCAAACAGAGATCTTATAAAACTGAGCTCACTCTGGTCCTCCATGAGATCCACAGCGCTGTAGACGACGGCGCTGGGGATGATACCGTGTTCCTTGACATCTCGCATTTCCATTTAGTGAAAAAAACTAAGATCTTGCGTAGTTTCGGCAAGACTTTCTTACGAGCTGGCCACTGTGGCCGAGCGATTCTAGGCGATTCTGTACGGAACCACGCTGCTGCTACGGTCGCAGGTTCGAATCCTGCCTCGAGCATGGATGTGTGTGTTGCCCTTAGGTTAGTTAGCTATAAGTAGTTTTAAGTCTAGGGGACTGATGACCTCAGATGTTAAGTTCCATAGTGCTTAGAGCCATTTGAACCATTATTTTTCTCTTTCTTTTGGGCAGAATTAAATACGTCGCTCATAATGCAACTGTCATTTTTTAACTTTAGGAAGATTTTGTTGGGGTCGAAAGCAGTAAACATGGAGCCCGCTTTTAAGTGGCAGAATGGGACCACTTCAATAATTATGAGAAGATGTACTTGGGCTCACTGTCAAGAGGTATTTAGAAAACTGGGCATCCTTGCTCCGTTAAGTGAGTCCATTAAGGAAGTCTGTGGTACATATCAGGGATAACATTCCACTAATAGTTCAGTACATAAAGATGGAACAAGAACCAAGACTGACAGACAGTATTGTCCGCAGCTCGTGGTCGTGCGGTAGCATTCTCGCTTCCCACACCCGGGTTCCCGGGTTCGATTCCCGGCGGGGTCAGGGATTTTCTCTGCCTCGTGATGACTGGGTGTTGTGTGATGTCCTTAGGTTAGTTAGGTTTAAGTAGTTCCAAGTTATAGGGGACTGATGCCCATAGATGTTAAGTCCCATAGTGCTCAGAGGCATTTGACAAACAATATTATATATAAGGGAGTAAAATTATGCAATAAATTGCCCAAGACATGAAAGACATTACTCAAATACGTTCAAGAAGGCAGCTAATTAAGTATTCATAACTTTACAACCAAGGATTACTTAGAGGACTCACAGTAGTGGTTAACAATGAACGAATTTAAGTAAAACATGCTGGCGTATTTCAGTACATAATCACAGTTCACTACCTTTGCAAGAGGATCATGGGTCAGCTTATAAAGTGCATGGTAGTAATGTCTTGCTGATGCAGTGTTTCTTTTCAGCTGGACAGAGGGCTGGAGAGGAAGGAAACACGGAACGCACTTGAATTTTGGCGCCCCTGGCATTGCTTATTCAATCAGGCTGGATTTATCGTAAGGGGCATAGCAGCATCTTCGTCATCACTGGGTGTCCTTAATGTGTGCGGCGATGAAGAGTAAAATTATCTTTTTATATTATTATTTATAATCAGAAGATATTTGTGTGTAAATCAAAGAACAGTGTATAAGAGGGACGGACCGAACGACGCGGTGCAGCTTTTACGCTGTAATTTTATATTCGGGAGGACGGTGCTCCCTCGGTTCGCCCATCCCGATGTGTGTTTTCCGAGGTTTTACTAAACCACTTCAAGCAAATGCCGGGACATGTCCTATACTTATAGAGCATACTTCAATATTTTGGGTATGTCTGTATCATGAGCTATTGAATTTTATTGTATAGTCATGACAACTCATACATCAGTGAGAGACGAATCACTGAATGAAATAAATAAGTACGTTCTATCATTCCAGTCTTTTCAGTAAATTGCGGTCTCATAACAGAATCATGAGGACATAAAATGCGAGGAGAAGTTACATATTTCATGTACATATTTAGCTCCACGCTGAATGAAGTCCAGTGCGGCAGCAGTTTACTGTCTGCCGTTGCCGCCCTCGTGCTGGAATGGCCGCGCATAGTCCACTAGGCTTCGCATGTCCACCGCCTAAAGTGTGCAGCGCTGCAAAGTGCCGGCGCGCCTCAGTGTAGTTGGGGACAGCACGGGGCACTGTCCTCACTGAGGCCCTCACGCTATGCTTCGTCGATGGTGGCGCAGGCTCGTGTAAGTGATACGGTGGTGTGTGGCGAGCAGTCACACTGTGACAGTTATCGTAAACAGTCTGATCTTTTATCTACTTCATTTCCGGCTCCGATGTATGATGGCACTCGTCTATCTCCTAATCCCTTATATTAATGGTAAAATATCAAATGTTAGTGATAAATTAACCAAGGTTTGGCGTAAGTTTGTACTGTACAACTTATATCTGATTAAAGCACTGTATGTAGCCAACGCAATTAATATTTCTAAGAAAGTTGAAGGAATGGCAATGAAAACTGCCGGTCTATAGCGTCCATAATAATGGCATAGCACACGTCGCATTTTTTTCCTTGTGCCATCGGGGGCCAATGCTTGGCAATAGAGTCGTAAGTGATCGCTTAGAACATGTAAGTCGGAAAGTAAGACAATTTCATTTAAGCTGTTTCGTGGCTACGTGTTGCTTTGCATGTTCGGTATTCCAACTATCTAACCAGAACAGTCTACATACTGGGCGCTGTCCAAGAGGGTACAGAACTCCTGTGCCTATCTAATCTAGTGTTTACGGTTGCCGTCGGGCTTACGTGAATGCAGCTAGCTCATTCATTTGTAGTGCTTTTGTTAGGGAGAATGTGTTATTAACGTAGTAATTATGGAGAGAAAAATTAGTGCTTTTTTTTTATTCAATTCGCAAATACATTAATACGTGCTCCTTATGCGTTATAAGTAATCGGATTAAGCTCACTTACATGCAGACAAAAGTCTGGATTGACGAACAGAGACAAAGTTATGATATTAAGAACATCAATGATCCTAAAAGAGAATAGGACACTTTGATTAAAATTACTAGTCCGAGCCACAGAAGATTTGTCAAAGGTAGTTTGGGAGTGTAATTACACCATTTGCGGATTAAGTTGAGACTAGTGACGAAACTTGAATGTAAGCAAATTGTATGTGGTCACGCAATGATTCTTAGCTTAGCTTGTCTGGATTAGGCTGGAATAAAATATTAGCCTATACGGGCAATAATGAAGTTAAATATGATTGTTTGCAAATCTTAGTACTTTCAGAATGTGTAAATTTTGGTGTAGATTGGGAACGAACCTAAGAGCACAGCTTTAAAATTACGGAGCTTGCGGTTTTATGACAGCATTCTTCACGACTGTATTTGTTACCGAGTAGTTTCGTACACTGTGTGTCAGGAACGTTTAGCGAAAGCTATTCTCTCATTGACTGGGCCATCTTGTCCAATCTGGAAACACATGCTGCCAACTGTCGTTCCGTACTTTGTGTTCCCATTTAAATATAATTTTCAATGCCGAACATGGCAGTACTTATTTTAGATTAGATGTAATTGTTACCTACATTTCAGTACCGTAGATATGATTCTAATACATGTCAATCTCTTCTTAACTAAATCGAAAAGTTTTAAGCTTTGTCAGGAGTACAGATTACTAAATTGCACTACGTGAAATAATTTCAGTGTGAAGAATTTAAAAACAGATCCATGTTTCGGATTAGGGATGCCACGAAACATGAACTGAATATCACTGCTTCCCTATGTAACCAATTCAAACCAGGTTATATACTATATTGAAATGCCTGTCATTCAGAAACAAGATGCAAAGTCCCTTAGAACATGCATGCATGTCCGAAGGAGCCTTGCATCGTATTTCTGAATAACTTAGGCACTGCAATATCGTATTTATCTCCCGACGCTAGGAAATCGACTTCAGTGTAAAATATCTCCCCTGTACGGAAATATACGTAGTGGATGTAACAGTACAGGATGTAAACAGACGGTTGACGACATACTTAAGTTTGGGTGTATTTTTAAGTCTTGCTCGGATAGCCGAATGGTAAGGCTACCGCTAATGATAAGCAGGAAATAACGGTTTGAGTCCCGGTCCGGCACAAATTTTCATTGTCATTCCAGCATACAGTTGATCGTTGTCCATATTCGCAACTACGAATACATTTATTCTATCAAACCAGGTTGTCTCGACCAAAGGTAGTGCAGTGATGAGGTACTAACTTGTTCCGGAGGGACAATTCAAATCCACAATTACGCTTTCCGTGACTTCTCTGTACCGCTTATGCCAATGCCATAATAAGTCGTTCGAAAGCGCCAGGGATTTACTGCCCCATCTTGCTCCGATCTGAGATTGTTCCGATTGTACAGATCTTGTCGACAGTACGTTAAGCCCGTGTCTTCCTTTCTTCTTGCTTTGATTCAGACTCCATCATTATTTGCTTATAGTCAGTATGGCTGAGGGTACTTTTTAATGTAACACATATCAGATTCTTCCACTTTAGAGTGGAGCATGTCAATAATATTTTTGCACCTTTGTGTGACCTATTCGTCTGATTTCTGTTTGCATAACGGCTATGGGATAAATACGAAGGAACCTAGAGAATATTTGTAGAGTCCCTTTGTAAGTATCCCATCACTAGATATACGAAGGTTTCATAGGTAATGGTTAGGATTTTTGCCTAAAGCATTAGTCTGGAGGGAAGAAAAATTTTAATTAGAGAATAAGATCCAAGCAAACACCTGAAAGACCAAATCGACATTGTAAACGTTTCCAACTCAGAAGAAAAACTAAAAACATCGAACACTTATCGTGACGTAACAGTGCGGAGACTGCACCAATGGATCGTGTTATATACTATCCTCGGAACAGTGACAATTGTCTTGGGCTGTGAGAGCACCTTTTTCGGAGAAAGTGCGAATTAGCGTGGGACATTCCATGGGAGATAGGGTTTTGCCTATCTGCGAAAGGGTATTCGAAAGTAAACGAGCACGTACTTGATTTATTTTGCTTCCATATTTTATTTTGGAGCGTAGGTTGTGGTACATTGATTCACAGCGTGGACAGAGGCCTACTATTGGTTGAGAGTCGGCAAAGGTAACGAATACGCGAAAATGTCATGAAGCGTTTCGCTTACTATTATCAAAGTAATTTATTCACTTGCAAAATATTGTGGTCACCGTTTACGTGAGTTTCACGTTGGTTTTGAACTATACCCTCAGCTTCATACCAAGTGCTAAAAATATTTCTCACACTGTGTATTTTTTAATATCTTGCGATTAAAACTCAGGTGTACTCTAGTATTACTATACTGAGAATTTCGTGAACAGTACTGGATGCACTTCTGTCATTCTTTTCACTATCCAAGCTACTCGCCATAACCCGCTGTGACTGCTGAAGTGTACGTTTCGTATTTTGCGAATGGCGTTTATAGCTTAATGCGAATATGGAAGTGTGGAGAAATTACAGGACCTGTCGAATGGAACGAAGAGTAATGAGCGGGTAACATGAGAATAAACCGAGATAACACGAAAGTGATGAGTAGTGGAAATGAGATGAACGAGGAACATTAAAATAGGGGACTACAGAGCAGACGAATTCCAGGACTCCTGCTGCCTTGGAACCAAAATCCACGACATAAACAACTTGCGTTTGGAAAGACGGCGTTCTTGGAGAAAAAATTCATTAGTGTCAAACACAGACCATAATTTGAACAAGAAATTTGTCGGTGGTAATGAATCATGGGTTGTGGGGAAACAGAGAAAAAGGGAATACAACCATTTGAGACTTGATACTGTGAAAGGATGTTGAAAGTTGGATGCAATTAACAATTGAGTTTTCGGACATTGAAACAACCGCAAGGAAAACACTGACAGGATGGTAGGACATGGATTGTGACGTCAGAGTAATGCCTATCTTACCCGAGCCGTAGAGAGTAAAAACTGTAGAAGGCAGAGGTTTGATTATATCAAATACTTGAGGACATAGGGTAGGCTGCATCAAACCAGTCAAGACCAATAATTAAAAAACGCCTTAGGTGTTCTAAGAAATGTGATTTTAAGTCAGACGCCTCTTGGCCGTAGTCTGGTATTTCAATGATATTCTAATGCGCTATAAATTTAAAACTTGTTCTTAAATTTGATAGTGTACGACTGTGAACACTCTATACAACGTTGCTGGTGTGATACTGACCTGTACTCTTCTATCGTCGTCAAATTGGCGATCGATCGGGGGCCCTGAAGATCATGCGCCGACCAGATAATGCTCCTCAATAGATGGCGATCTTGAGCACTCTGGAGCCAGTTGGCACGGACTCCTAGCTGGCAAAGGTATCTCTGTAGCTCCTCCTCCCATCTCTTTCTAGGTCCTCTGATTGGACGGGTACCTTCAGGTCTCCCCATAAGAACGGCTTTTGCCCGAGAGGTGTCTGGTCTCCTAGCAATGTGGCCTGCCAAGCTTATCCTCCGCGCTTTGTTTTTGAGCGATGATCGGTTGCCTCATCAGCTCATACAATTCTTAGTTTTTTGTACGTGTCCACTAGCTCCCTTCCTGGACAGGCCCAAAGATACTTCCTATAATTTTTCTTTCGAAAAGTTTTCTTCGTCCTTTGTTGTGTTTAGGGTTTCTGTCCCATACAACAATACTGGCACCTCACGCCATTGTATGCTCTGTTTGGTCTTAGTTGACAGATTCTTGGATGACATTATCTACTTTAGACTGAAATAAGTACTCTTCTAGGGTCTAGTTTAACCTAACATGTGACAATCTGAAAGTTGGCGGAGCCAACGAATGTGAAATAAGGGCTATGATAACACGGAAACGAAGCGTTGCCCGAGGTCTAAAACTTCCAATATTTAACGCACTTTTCGTTATAAGTAAATTCTGTAAATACGGTAGGGAAATGTGACTAACAGCACATTGAGTATCGTGCTTGAACGGAAAACATAATTCGTGTGTATGGGTGGGGGGGGGGGGGGGGGTTGAAAGCTGCGTAACAGTTGAGGTCCCTACACACGCCAGTTTATCGGCCAGTCCACCGAACGATTTCGTAGCTCCCTACACACGACCAGACCGAATGCTCTCAAGATTACAGTGCAGCTCTGTTGTCACTTTTCTTAGGTTCATTGAATTTTTGTGCGATATCATGCTTGGTTGTAGATAGAGGTAAATGGAGGAGTATGAGTAGGTATTTTAGTCATAACAAGGTCAAAAAGGCCGAGAAAATGTGGGAAATGAAGTGGCTAATGTAAGGAAAGAAATTCACCCGCGCTCTGTTGCTTACGCAGCAGGGAGCCGATTATTTTCGTAATTATCTACAATTGTATAAGTCGTACATATCGGGGCGGCTGAACAATATCAAACCACTCTTAACAAACAAGAATACAGTCTTCAAAGGCTGTAATCTGCGAGGATAGGCTAGATACATTAAGATTGCCAGCCGCTAGCCGAAGTTAGGACGGCCTAAGACTCAGTGCTGTTGTAGCCCCACAGTTGTGATATAAAACAGTTCCTGAAAGCTGCAACTCATTGGTAAATTACTCAGGAAATACATCATGGTAAAGCAAAATAAATAAAATTAGACGTTCATATCAACGTTATTAATTGATCTATCCATATCCAGCATAAAAGATGAACTTAAAGTGTTAGAAACTTATTTGTAATTCGAAGAGGAATGACTGCACGTGGTGATGGGGTACATCATCTGATAAATAATACGTACATGCACAATGAATCAATTGCAACCTTTGCTCTTCCTAGCGAGGGCTTCGATGAAGACTAAATATGTGTAAGACTTATGACAACGCAGAAAGTATACTTAATGAATTTACGTCTATTGAATGTAGATGTTTCGGTTTTTAGATAGCATTCTCTGAAATTCTTGGAAGAAAGCCTAAAAACAGAAAACATAAAATGTCAAGAGACTTAAAAAAATGAGTGTTTCACTTCTTGCTTCTATATCGCTATACTCCACGCACTACGGGTCCCATAGAAATTCGCAGTCTTTAAATATTCAGAAACAGTCATTAAAGTTTCGGCCACCACGGAGCCTACGATGTAAAGCATAACAGCAGTTAATCCCGCGCGCAATGACAAAGAACGAACTTTTGTCGGGCGGTTGGCACGATTGTCAACCTGGCAGTTAGTTGGATGCAACTCAAAAGGAAGGCGGGGGAGGGGGTGCTGCTGACGATAACTTGATCTGGTCGTTCTACTCGCCCTATATCCCAACAAGGAAAGTTCGTCGGTCAATCGGTCGAAACGCCTATACACAACGAATTTGTCGGTCGGTCGCTAGGTGCGTGAGTAGGACCCTTCACCGCTAGATTTTCAGCACATTACATGTTACTAGTCGCAACACCCTTCTTCGTATCACCTCGATGTCTGACATTAGAATTGCTTGATATAGATAATACTTGAGTGGTTTCAAACTGTGAGCTGTAAAAGTGTTTCGAATGCAGTCTCTGCTTCGTTGTCCAGTACCCCAGCAAAGACTCGGCGCGCCACTTGCTTTATCTTCAACAGACCGCAAGCGGGGGTTCAGTTTTCTACCTCTACATACTAGTATTAGCACGTATCTGTATGTAATGAATGACTGGCTATGACCCAATTACCCTGTAGTCAATCGATACAGCGCATTCACGTTTCGTGAAGTGTAAGACTTTGAATTCATCTGTCTGACATTCATTATGTCACTGATTCTATCGAGATCTGAATGTATGATGCCGTTAGTTTTACTAAATAGAATTTGGAAACATATCTGTGAAGTCTAGTACAGAAACTGTCGTTATCGGCTACTTGATTACTGTATAATATGGCTAGCAACGTTTCTATTTCGTTCCCCTAGGGAACACCAGACATTAATTCGGTGTCCAAATTAATCTCAATCCAGGGTAACGTGATGCATTCCTTATTGAACCGATCCAACTGTCGGTTCTTCGTGTTGTAGTGCCTGTTACATAAACTAAATTAAAATATTTCTTTTACGAAAGTTTTTTTTTTTTTGTACGGCGTAGGTTTGTGGTTGTAAGCCCATTTTCAGTACGTATGCATTCTGGCAAGAAATTTTCGATCCCGTCGCAACCTCTTTAAACATCCCATTGGAGCGTATTTTCTTCAGGTGTCGATTTTGTACTGAATAAAGAGCTTTCCGTAGATGTAAACGTAGGCTTCCGCGGCCGTTGTCACAGTCAATAAAATCTTTTGGGTTTGAGGCTGCATTATCATCTGTAAAATACCTACGTTTCGGCGACTGTTGCAAAGCGCCCTCCTCAGGGTGTGTTGTTAACTGCTCACAATGCGGCCTCAAACCCAGAGGAATTTTGACAGCTTTCTGTAGGTCTATAAACACTGAATAAACTTACGTTCCTTTATCCATGGTACTGATATCATTTGTGAAAGTGCGAATGGAATTATGCCAGCTAGTCGTATCCAGAAATCATGCTGATTTCACTGTAAAGACTTTCAGATGGTCACAAAACTGAACTTAGTATCGTGGAGTTCTGCTAGAAATAAATTAATTATGGGATGGTAATTTTGTAGATTGGTAGCATGTATTGTTTCGTAGGCGGATGCGACGTGCAGTTTTCCAGTCACGGAGAATTTAGCGGATGAAGAGATCAGCGGTAAATCGTGGTCAAGACTAGAACTAAGAAGCTTGACAATTGCGAATAGAGGCTGACACTAAATTCCTCGAGCCCCGATCCTTTGACCCTAGGCGCTGTCAGCAGCCATTAAATCCCGCTGGTATCGGGTGGCTATAATTAAACGGCTGCTACACACAGGATCCAGTGCGGGCTGTAATTATCCCATGGAAGCGAAGGTTGGTAGCTATTCTAATATGTCAATGCGGAACCAATTTGCACAGGAAAACTTCTGTTCCAGTTTTGGCCATCAGGTGCAAATCTGGCGCTGCGAATACAAGAAAGTCGTATGGGAATGTTTCCATATGTAATGGACTGAGAATGGGACTAAGGCAGAAAAGGTGAAACAACTGACAAGAGCATAATGTTGATTTTATCATTCACTTCACCTTAAATAGTTCCCTTAATATGGTCTACGGAGACCTTAACGAGATAGTTTACAGCGCCAGGTTAACACCTGGTGGAGAAGAAACTTTTCGCAGCATAAATCGCTTCCGCATTAACCCATCAGCATATCTCCCAAGTTCTGCTACCCCACGATAATGGCAGCCCCCACTGGACCTCAACGAGTAGCTGCACTTTCAATTATAACCATCCAGTACTAATCACTGCAACTTATCTTAGTCTCTGTCCTCACTTTGTCCTCTTTTCCTTGCCTCTCCTCTTTACCCTCTTCTCCGCTACGACGTTTGAGACTTCCTTCCTTTCCTTTGTTCCTCTCCTTCTTTATTTCCTCCCTGTGTGTGTCGGAAGGCCAACCCACGCATTCCCACGCGTAGCCGGTGACGGGGTAACACGTAATTCCCAACCCTGAGTAATCACGTAGGACACGTACATACCCTCCTGGTAACGGCCAGGCACTGGGAGGGGTGATTACCCGAGTTGGTACCTTCCGAACGTGCCGATTGGTCCCTCCGTCCGTTTCTCGGGAGG
Source organism: Schistocerca serialis cubense (assembly GCF_023864345.2). Taxonomy (NCBI): domain Eukaryota; kingdom Metazoa; phylum Arthropoda; class Insecta; order Orthoptera; family Acrididae; genus Schistocerca; species Schistocerca serialis. The sequence goes on along the minus strand of NC_064641.1, from coordinate 325,718,459 downwards.
TGTGACCTGAGGTGTGAACAATCACCTAAGGTGGGAGTGCCCTCAGAGAGGGCCCCTTACAAGGAAGGAGCACGCCATCGGAGACGCCGGTAATCATGGGAGATTCTTCCGCAATGGTTTCCTCTACGTCTACAATTTCTGATCACAACCGAAAGTTAAATGAGTCTCAGCCACGAACAATTCTTCCATCAGTGCCACAGTTCCTAGTTGTTTCTCAGTCGGACGAAGGTCAAAACTTCTCCACAGTCAACCCTTTCATTATTCTGAAATGTATCGACGAAATTGCAAGGTCCTGTAAAGTCTTGTTCCCGAATACGAAATGACACCTTGTCGTTAGAAACAGTCAGTACCAACCACGCACAAAAATTGCTGCGAACTGCACTGCTACACACCTTCCCTGTCTGGGTGGAAGCGCACTGCACTTTAAATTCATCACGTGGCGTGGTTTATACACGCTCACTCGACGGATTGTCCAACGAGGAAATTCAAAGTACCTGTCTGACCAGGGCGTAACGGCTATACATAGTCATGAAAAGGGTTGACAAGGGCTCGATTCAAACCCGTACTGTCTTCTTGACATTTGACAGTTCAACTACAATCTAACTTTAAAGCGGCCTATGAGAATATCAGTTCGCCCTTAAATCCCCAAACCTACTCGTTGCTATCAGTGTCAGAGGTTTAATCATATCAATCAGTCGTGTTGCAGTACTGCCAAATGCGTTACGCGTGTCAAGGATGCTCATGAGGGTGCTTGTCCACCTCCATCCCCTCGTTGCATCAACTCTATGGGTGACAAATCTGCTTCCTCTAGAGATTTCCCCATTTTCAAAGATGAACGTCTTATTCAGGAAATCAGAGTGAAGGGAAAGGTGTCTACATTTGCTGCTCGTAAGTTATTCGCCAGTCGAAAGCCCACTGTGGCTCTAGCAGGCAAATATAGCACTGTCCTTGCATCTCCTCGTCCTACTAAGGAGGCAGCCACACAGGCTTCTCATCTCACCTTTAGTGCCACGGTCGTCTGATCGGCCAGCGCAAAGATCGCCAGTTCAACCTCCCCACTATCACCTGCTCACTCTACAGCTCACCCTTCATCGGCTTGTGCTAAATCATGAGCCCCAAAATCAGACACCCGGATTTCCAAAAAAGAGCCTACTCATGAAGATTTTTTTATGTACCCCTCATCTCAACATACTGTTTTCAAGAAGGCTCATAAGAAACAAAGTTCCTCTCATTCTTCGCCACGGCGTGTCTCACCTACAGCACCACCTGGCGGTAACCGCCCTCGCCCGTCTTCCGTGTCGCAAAGGCGCACTGCTGGCGGCCGATCGCTGGTGGCAGGAGCTGCCCCTGAACAACCTACGGATGAGGATGTTCTGCCTTTGGCTGAATGCCGTTCCACGCTGTCGGCCGCCGGATCTCAGCAGTCGTTGAGAGCAACTATGGTAAGATTCTTCACTTTTCTGTCCACCCTATGTCAATTATCGATTGGAATGTCTACGGCATTAGAGCCAATTGGGATCTGACGATCCTACTCGCTGGTCATCATCTGTCTTCAGGAAACAAAGCTGCGTCTCCACGATCACTTTGTTTTCCCTCATTTTTAGTCAGTCCGGTTTGATCTCCCCTTGGTTGATGGCACTCCAGCACATGGAGGGCTCATGATACTTCTCCATACTACTGACCATTATCACCCAATCTTCAACAGTTTCCTTCCAAGCTGCTGCTGTCCGTTTTTCCCTTTCTGGATATACCTTCTCTCTTTGTACCGTATACATTCCATCGTCCACACCGATGGCAAGAGCTGATCTCCTTCATCCCCCTGCGGGTCCGGGGATTAGAATAGGCCCGCGGTATTCCTGCCTGTCGTAAGAGGCGACTAAAAGGAGTCCATCCCCCTCACGGGGGTAGTTAGCGCCTGCGTCCGGAGACGGACGGTTCCACGACCTATAATCGTGGTCTTTTTGGTTCTTCACTTCTCGTTTCTTCCTTCCTTTTGTTGGTTCCTTTCTTTGCTCTTCTCCACCTCACTGTCTTCCTTACTCTTTCCCTTGACTTCTCCTTGCCTTCTCATTGCCTTTTTCTCCTTGCCTTCTCATTGCCTTTTTCTCCTTGCCTTCTCATTGCCTTTTTCTCCTTGCCTTCTCATTGCCTTTTTCTCCTTGCCTTCTCATTGCCTTTTTCTCCTTGCCTTCTCATTGCCTTTTTCTCCTTGCCTTCTCATTGCCTTTTTCTCCTTGCCTTCTCATTGCCTTTTTCTCCTTGCCTTCTCATTGCCTTTTTCTCCTTGCCTTCTCATTGCCTTTTTCTCCTTGCCTTCTCATTGCCTTTTTCCCCTTGCCTTCTCCTTGCCTTCTCCTTGCCTTCTCATTGCCTTTTTCTCCTTGCCTTCTCATTGCATTCTTCTCCTTGCTTTCTCATTGCCTTCTTCTCCTTGCCTTCTCTGGTCTCCGCCTCGGCGTTTGAGACAGTCTGTCCTCTTTCTCCCTCTCTCTCTTCTTTTTCCTCTTCTTCCTTCCTCCCTGTGCGTGCCTGAAGGCCGACCCACGCGTTCGCACGCGTAGCCGGTGACGGGGTAACGCAAAAGTCCCCGCCCTGGGTAGACATGTAAGGCACGCGCGTACCCCCTGGTAAAGGCCAGGCCCGGGGAGGGGTGATTGCCTGAGCTGATACCTTCTGACCATGCCGATTGGTCCCTCCGTCTGTTTCTCGGGAGGTGTGACCTGAGGTGTAAACATTCACCTAAGGCGGGAGTGCCCTCCGAGAGGGTCCCCACAAGGAAGGAGCGCGCCATCGGAGACGCTGGCAATCATGGGGGATTCCTCCGCAATGGATTCTACTCCATCTCTCTCGACTTCGACCCACAAACGGAAACGTGACCAGCCAACAGTGACAAAAGTACTACCGCCTGCCCCACAGTTCCTCGTAGTTTCTCGATCTGAGGACGGAAAGGATTTTTCCTCTGTCAACCCTTTCGTTATTCAGAAGGGCGTAGATGCCATAGCCGGATCTGTCAAATCTTGTACCAGGTTGCGTAACGGCACCTTATTACTAGAAACTGAGTGTGCCTTTCAGGCACAAAAACTGCTTCGGGCCACCCTCCTGTACACGTTCCCTGTCTGGGTGGAGGCCCACCGAACTTTGAATTTGTCTCGTGGTGTAGTCTATGCTAGCTCCCTCGACGGATTGACTGACGAGGAGCTTCAATCTTTCCTCGCTGAGCAGGGCGTGACGGCTGTCCATAGGGTCATGAAAAAGGTCAACAATGACCTTGTACCGACCCGGACACTTTTCTTGACCTTCGATAGTGTTAAGCTGCCATCGCGCATCAAGGCGGGCTACGAGGTTATTTCTGTTCGCCCCTATGTCCCGACACCTACGCGCTGCTACAGTGTCAGCGTTTCAATCACACTCGACAGTCTTGTTCCAATGCGGCTAAATGTGTCACTTGTGGCAGGGATGCCCATGAGGGTGACTGTCCACCTCCGTCTCCTCGTTGTGTGAACTGTCAGGGTGACCATGCCGCATCCTCCCGCGACTGTCCTGTCTATAAGGAAGAACGCTGTATCCAAGAAATTCAGGTCAAAGAGAAAGTGTCCACCTCGACTGCTCGCAAGCTATTGGCTAGTAGGAAGCCCACGCTGCTCCCAGCGGGGAAATACAGTACTGTCCTCGCCTCTCCTCGGACTACCCGGGAGGTAGCAACCCAGACATGCGATCTGACCTTCAGCACCACGGTCGTCCGTTCGGCCAGTGCTAAGATCGCGCGGTCGACGTCTCCTCTTCCTCCCATCACCCCACAGACACCAGCCCCTTCCTCAGCTTCTGCTAAGACGAAGACATCGAAGTTAGATGCACGGGCCTTCAAGAAGGAATCATCCCGTGCAGACTTCCTCCGTACCTCGACCTCCCAGCCTTCGACCGGTACTTCCACCAAACGTCCTTCCAAAAAGGCGCATAGGATGCACAGTTCTCCTTCTCCGCCACGGCGCATTTCTTCTCCTGCTCCACCCAGCGGTTGCCGCCCCAGGCCGTCATCCGTTTCGCCTGGCCGCACCGCTGGTAGCCGTACATCTGGCCGTTCATCGGCGGAGGAAGCTCCCCCTCCCGGCCATCCTCCCGAGATGGCCGATGACCCAATAGGCCCAATGGACGATGACTGTCCGCCTACTGATAGCGGCGGCAGTGCTCGCTCGAAGCCAGGCCCTAAGCGGCCTTCGAGGTGACCACTTCTATCATCTTCCTTTTCTTACGATGGCACTTATTCACTGGAATATTCGCAGCATTCGCTCCAACCGAGAGGACTTGAAGTTGCTGCTCCGCTTGCACCGTCCGCTCGTCGTAGCCCTCCAGGAAACGAAGCTACGCCCATGCGATCACATTGCCTTGGCACACTACACCTCTGTGCGTTTTGACCTACCCCCTGTGGTAGGTATCCCAGCTCATGGAGGGGTTATGTTGCTGGTCCGGGATGATATTTACTACGATCCCATCACGTTGCACACCGGCCTGCAGGCAGTTGCCATCCGCATTACTCTCCCCACTTTTACGTTTTCCTTTTGTACCGTTTACACTCCATCGTCATCTGCCGTTACCGGGGCAGACGTGATGCAACTTATTGCTCAGCTACCTGCACCATTTTTGTTAACTGGAGACTTCAATGCCCACCATCCCCTTTGGGGCTCTCCAGCATCCTGCCCGAGGGGCTCCTTGTTAGCAGACCTTTTCAACCAGCTCGATCTTGTCTGCCTCAATACTGGCGCCCCTACTTTTCTTTCGGACACATCTCACACCTACTCCCATTTAGACCTCTCTATATGTACTCCCCAACTTGCACGCCGGTTTGAGTGGTATGCACTTTCTGATACATATTCGAGCGACCACTTCCCGTGTGTTATCCATCTCCTGCAGCATATCCCCTCTCCGTGCTTCTCTAATTGGACCATCTCCAAGGCAGACTGGGGGCTCTTCTCTTCCAGGGCGACCTTTCAGGATCAAACCTTCACAAGCTGCGATCGTCAGGTCGCACACCTCACGGAAGTCATTCTCGCTGCTGCTGAATATTCCATCCCTCACCCCCCTCCTCCACGTCGCGTACCGGTTCCCTGGTGGACCGCAGCATGTAGAGACGCTTTACGTGCTCGTCGACGTGCTTTACGCACATTTAAACGCCACCCTACAGTGGCGAATTGTATCAATTATAAACGATTACGTGCTCAGTGTCGTCGTATTATCAAAGAAAGCAAGAAAGCCAGCTGGGCTGCTTTCACAAGCACCTTCAACAGTTTTACTCCTTCTTCTGTTGTCTGGGGTAGCCTGCGCCGGCTATCTGGCACTGAGGTCCACTCACCAGTTTCTGGCTTGAAGGTAGCGAATGACGTCCTTGTGGCCCCTGAGGCTGTCTCCAATGCCTTTGGCCGCTTTTTCGCAGAGGTTTCGAGCTCCGCTCATTACCACCCTGCCTTCCTCCCCCGCAAACAGGCAGAGGAGGCTAGGCCACCTAACTTCCACTCCTCGAATTGTGAAAGTTATAATGCCCCATTCACCATGCGGGAACTCGACAACGCACTTGGCCGATCACGGTCCTCCGCTCCAGGGCCAGATTCTATTCATATTCAGATGCTGAAGAACCTTTCTCCTGCGGGTAAAGGTTTTCTTCTTCGTACATACAATCGCATCTGGATTGAGGGACATGTTCCCGCATGCTGGCGCGAGTCTATTGTTGTCCCGATTCCTAAGCCGGGGAAGGACAAGCACTTGCCTTCCAGTTATCGACCTATCTCGCTTACCAGCTGTGTCTGTAAAGTGATGGAGCGAATGGTTAACTCTCGATTGGTTTGGCTGCTCGAGTCTCGACGCCTACTTATCAATGTACAATGTGGATTTCGTAGGCGCCGCTCTGCTGTTGACCATCTGGTTATCTTGTCGACCTTCATTATGAATAACTTCTTGCGGAAGCGCCCGACCGCGGCTGTGTTCTTTGATTTGGAGAAGGCTTACGACACCTGTTGGAGGACGGGCATTCTCCGCACCATGCTTACATGGGGCCTTCGCGGTCGCCTCCCTCTTTTTATTCGTTCCTTTTTAATGGATCGACAGTTCAGGGTACGTGTGGGTTCTGTCCTGTCCGACACCTTTCGCCAGGAGAATGGGGTGCCACAGGGCTCAGTTTTGAGCGTCGCTCTCTTCGCCATCGCGATCAATCCAATAATGGATTGCCTCCCAGCTGATGTATCAGGCTCCCTTTTCGTGGACGATTTTACCATCTATTGCAGCGCGCAGTGTACACGTGTCCTGGAGCGCTGTCTTCAGCGTTCTCTTGACCGTCTTTACTCCTGGAGTGTCGCCAATGGCTTCCGTTTTTCTGCCGAGAAGACGGTCTGTATTAACTTCTGGCGCTACAAAGAGTTTCTCCCACCGTCCTTACGACTCGGTCCCGTTGCTCTCCCGATCGTGGAGACAACCAAATTTTTAGGCCTTACATTTGACAGGAAACTTAGCTGGTCTCCACATGTCATATTTGGCCGCCCGTTGTACCCGTTCTTTAAATGTCCTCCGTGTTCTCAGTGGTATGTCGTGGGGAGCGGATCGAACCGTCCTACTTCGTCTATATCGGTCGATCGTCCGCTCCAAGCTGGATTATGGGAGCTTCGTATACTCCTCTGCACGGCCATCCATCTTACGCCGCCTCAACTCCATACAACATCGGGGTTTACGACTTGAGATCGGAGCATTTTATACCAGTCCCGTAGAGAGTCTTCATGCTGACGCTGGCGAATTGCCACTCACCTACCGGCGCGATATACTGCTTTGTCGGTATGCCTGTCGGCTACTGTCAATGCCCGACCATCCGTCTTATCGTTCCTTTTTTGACGACTCTCTTGACCGTCAATACGGGTTGTATGTCTCTGCCCTGCTACCCCCTGGAGTTCGCTTTCGTCGCCTCCTTCAACACCTTAATTTTTCACTCCCTGCAACCTTTCGAGTGGGCGAGAGCCGCACGCCATCTTGGCTCCAGGCTCAGGTCCGCGTTCACCTTGACCTCAGCTCGCTCCCAAAAGAGGTCACCCCCGGTTCGGTCTACCACTCCCGTTTTTTGGAACTTCGAAGTTCATCAACATGACTTTCATTTATACAGATGGCTCTAAGACCAATGACGGGGTCGGATGTTCCTTTATTGTCGGGGCACAGTTTCAAATACCGGCTCCATGGCCATTGTTCGGTCTTCACAGCCGAGCTCTTTGCCCTCTACCAGGCTGTTCTTTACATCTGCCGCCACCGACATTCTGCTTAGATTCCCTGAGCGCCATCCAGAGCCTCAGTGATCCGTACCCGGTTCACCCTTTCGTACACCGGATCCAACGCTCTCTTCAGCAGCTGGTGGACGTCGGTTCTCCAGTTAGCTTTATGTGGGTTCCTGGCCATGTCGGTATCCCTGGGAACGAAGCTGCAGATGCCGCCGCCAAGGCTGCGGTCCTCCAGCCTCGGACAGCTTCTTGTTGTGTCCCTTCGTCCGATTTTAGCAGGGTCATTTGTCGGCGCATGTTATCGCTGTGGCATGCCGATTGGGCTGCACTTACCGACAACAAGCTTCGGGCCTCAAAACCTCTTCCCGTGGCTTGGACGTCCTCCTCACGCCCTTCTCGGCAGGAGGAGGTCGTTTTAGCCCGGTTAAGAATTGGACACTGCCGGTTCAGCCATCGCCATCTGCTGACGGCTGCGCCGGCGCCGTTCTGCCCATGTGGGCACTTGCTGACGGTTAGACACATTTTAATGTCCTGTCCAGATCTTAACACACTGCGCCTCGATCTTAACCTGCCAAATACTTTCGATGCCATTTTAGCGGATGACCCACGAGCAGCTGCTCGTGTTCTTCGTTTTATCAATTTGACAAACCTCGCTACGGACATTTGATGATGCTGTTTTTTAATCCTATGCCTGTCAGTCTGTCTTTTATCGTGTTTTCCCTTTTAGTTGTTGTGGTCAACTTGTGCCTCGCGGTGCATTCTTAGAGTAGTCAGGGCGCTAATGACCATTGAAGTTTTGCGCCCTAAAACCACAAAAAAAAAAATGATCTCCTTCATCTCCTTCATCAGCTCCCGCCCCCCCCTATTTGCTGGGCGGGGACTTCAGTGCCCACCACCCTCTTTGGGGGTCTGCGCGTCCTTGTCCGCGAGACTCCCTATTGACGTTTTCCACCAAGTGGATCTTGTTTGCTTCAACACTGGAGAAACCACATTTTTGGCTGCGTTCACGAAGAATTACTCTCATTGGGACCTATCGGTCGGTACTGTGCAGCTAGCTCGGCGCTTTGAAAGGTTTGCAGTCCCTGATACACAGTCGAGTGACCATTTTCCATGTGTCCTTCGACAACTGCCACCTATGCACCCGAGACGCTGGAAGTTTACCCAAGCCGACTGGACACTTTGTTCGTCTCTAGCGACATTCGAAGACCATTACTTTCCTAGCGTCGACGATCAGGTCACTCATGATACAGAAGTCATTCTTACAGCCGCTGAACGTTCAATAGCTCGCACCTCCGATTTCCCCCCCAGGGGGTCCACAACTCCTTTGTGGATACGTGCGTAGCGAGCACGGGACCCCGAGCTAATGTGGCCCTCCTTCCTTTCCGGGCTGCATACCTTCCTTTTCCGCATCCTTCCCTCTCCCCCACCTTCGCCCCTCCTCCCCTCACCTCTGGCTCATTCCTTCCTTTTCTCCCCCTCTGGGAGTATGGTTTGTGCCTACCTCCAGACGCTCGTAAATGTACCGCATTCCTCGCTTCTCTGCTTGTATGTCTTCATCCTTCCTTTGTCCTTCCTTTGTCCTTCTCTTTTCCTTACCTCTTCTCTTTACCCTTTTCTCCGCTGCGGCCTTTGAGACCTCTCCTCTTTCCTTTCCCTTTCTTTGTTTTTCCCTTTCTCTTTCTTCCTCCCTGTGCGTGTCTGAAGGCCGACCCACGCGTTTTTGTGCATAGCCGGTGACGGGGTAACGCGTAATTCCCCACCCCGGGTAGACAGGTAGGACACGTACGTACCCCCTGGTAATGGCCAGGCCCAGGGAGGGGTGATTACCCGAGCTGATACATTCCGAAAGTGCCGATTGGTCCCTCCATCTGTTTGTCGCGAGGTGTGACCTGAGGTGTGAACAATCACCTAAGGCGGGAGTGCCCTCAGAGAGGGCCCCCACAAGGGAGGAGCGCGCCATCGGAGACGCCGGTAATCATGGGGGATTCTTCGACAACGGTTTCCTCACATTCCACTATGTCTGCTCAAAAGCGTAAGTTCACTGAGTCTCAGCCACACACAGTTCTTCCATCGTTGCCACAGTTCCTTGTTTCTGAGTCTGACGAAGGTCATGACTTCTCCACGGTCAACCCTTTCATTATTCAGAAAAGTGTCGACGCAGTTGCAGGTCCTGTAAAGTCTAGTTCCAGATTACAGAATGGCACCTTGTTTTTAGAAACAGTCAGTGCCCTCCAGGCAGAAAAATTGCTGCGTACTTCACTGCTCCACACCTTCCCTGTCCGGGATGAAGTGCACCGGACTTTAAATTCCTCGCGTGGAGTCGTTTATACACGGTCCCTCAATGGATTGTCTGACGAGGAAATTCGGCACTACCTGTCTGACCAGGGCGTAACGGCTGTTCATAGGGTTATGAAAAGGGTTGACACGAACATCATTCCAACCTGCACTGTCTTCTTGACATTTGACAAAGTTCAACTCCCATCGAAAATCAAAGCAGGCTAGGAGATAATTTCGTTCGCCCTTACATCCCAAACCCTACGCATTGCTATCAGTGTCAGCAGTTCAATCACACCAGCCAATCCTGTTCGAATCCGGCCAAATGTGTTACATGTGGCAAGGATGCCCATGAGGGTGCTTGTCCACCTCCATCCCCTCGCTGCATCAATTGTATGGGTGACTACGCTGCTTCCTCTCGAGATCGCCCCGTTCTTAAAGACGAAAAGCTCATCCAGGAAATCAGAGTGAAGGAAAAGGTGTCGACGTTTGCTGCTCGAAAATTATTCGCCAGTCGACAGCCCACCGTGCCTGAGAGGAACTGTCCTTGCTTCTCCTCGGCCAACAAAGGAGGTGGCCACGCAGACTTGTGACCTCACCTTTAGTGCCACGGTCGTCAGATCTGCCAGCACAAAGGTCGCCCATATAACCTCACCACTTTCGCCTGCCCACAATATGGCACACCCTTCATCGGGTTCTGCTAAATCTCGAGCCCAAAAGTCAGACACCAAGACTTCGAAAAAAGATCATACTGGTGAAGATTTTTGCGTACTCCAGCTTCACAACCATCGGTTCTTCCTTCATCTAATCATCATATTTCCAAGAAGGCTACAAAGAAACCCAGTTCATCTCCTTCTCCGCCAAGGCGTGTCCCATCTACAGCACCACCTGGCGGAAATCGCCCTCGGCCGTCTTCCGTGTCGCCGAGGCGCACTGCTGGTGGCTGATCAACTGGCCGATCGCTGGTGGCAGGTGGTGCTCCTGAACAACCTATGGATCAGGATCCTCTGCCTTCGGCTGAATGCCGTTCCATGCTGTAGGTCACAAGCTCTGGGCAGTCGTTGAGTTGACAGCAACCTTGGTCACATTCCTCCATTTTCTGTTCACCCTATGTCCATTATCCATTGGAATATCCGCGGCATTTAAGCCAGTCGGGATGAATTGTCGATCCTCTTACGATCCTACTCGCCAGTCATGTTATGTCTTCAGGAAACAAAGCTGCGTCCCCATGACCGCTTTGTTCTCCCTCATTTTCAGTCCATCCGATATGATCTCCCCTCTGTCGAAGGCACTTCAGCCCATGGAGGACTCACGATTCTTCTCCATTATCACCCAACCCACTTAAACACTTCCTTCCAAGCTATCGCTGTCCGTCTTTCCCTTTCTGGATACACGTTCTCTCTTTGTACTGTATACATTCCATCGTCCACACCAATGGCATGAGCTGATCTCCTTCATCTTCTTGGTCAGGATCCACCCCCCTATTTGCTGATTGGGGACTTCAATGTCCACCACCCACTTTGGGGATATCCACATCCTTGTCCACGTGGCTCACTATTGCTAGACGTCTTCCACCAAGCAGATCTAGTTTGCCTCAACACTGGGGTACCTACCTTTGTCTGCCTCCACGACAAATTTATCTCATTTGGACCTTGCGGTCGGTACTGTTCCGCTAGCTCGGCGCTTTGAATGGTTCGCCCTTGATGATACACACTCGAGTGACCACATTCCAAATGTCCTTAGACTGCAGCCTCAACTGCCATATATGCGCCCGTGACACTGGAAGTTTGCCCAAGCCGATTGGACACTTTTTTCGTCTCTAGCGACATTCGATGACCGTCACTTTCCCAGCGTCGACGATGAGGCCACACATTACCGACGTTATTCTTACAGCTGCGGAACGTTCAATACCACGCACCTCCCAATTGCCCCAGCGCCCCCCAGTTCCTTGGTGGAACGAGGCATGCCGTGACGCAATACGTGAGCGGCGACGTGCTCTTCGCGTTTTTCGCCTCCATCCTACTTTGGCCACCTGTATCCGCTATAAGCAGTTCCGTGCGCGATGCCGTCGTGTCATCCACGATAGCAAGAAGGCAAGCTGGAAATTCTTTATTAGCTCATTTAACACCTTCACTCCCTCCTCGGAAGTTAGGAGTTGGCTTCGACGGTTCTCGGGCGCGCCTAGTTTCTCCCCTGTCTCTGGGCTCACTGTCGCGCATGATACATTAGTGGACCCGTCGCAATTTCTAACTCATTGGCTCAGCACTTTGCTGAGATTTCGAGTTCTTAAAATTACCTGCCAGCGTTTCTTCCGAAGAAACGTGCAGCGGAAGTGCGACATCTTGCTTTCTCCTCTCAAAATCGCGAAAGCTACAATACTGTTTTCTCCATGCGGGAACTCCAACATGCACTTTCTTCTTCTCGCTCCTCCGCCCCAGGACCGTATGGTATCCACGTCCAAATGTTGCTGCATTTATCAACCCATAGTCTGCGTTACCTCCTTCGCCTTTATAATCGAATTTGGGCCGACAGTACTTTTCCCAGACGATGGCGGGACGCTATCGTCGTTCCTGTTCCGAAACCTGGAAAGGACAAACGTCTCCCCTCTAGCTATCGCCCCATTTCTCTCACGAGTCGTGTCTGTAAGGTTTTGGAGCGTATGGTGAATTACCGTTTAGCTTGGTGGCTGGAATCCCGCAGTCTTTTAACACCTGCCCAATCCGGATTCCGAAAGCATCGTTCTGCAGTTGACCATCTTGTTGCTCTCTCCACTTATATCATGAACAATTTTCTCCGGAAACGCCAAAGAGTAGCAATATTTTTTGATCTGGAGAGAGCATACGATACCTGTTGGAGGACAGGCATCCTCTGCACACTGTTCTCTTGGGGCTTTTGAGGTCGGCTGCCCCTTTTTCTTCGCGAATTTATGGCAGGGGGCACATTTACGGTGCGGGTGAACACTACTCTCTCCCGTGCCTTCTCCCAAGAAAACGGGGTACCCCAGGGCTTTGTGCTGAGTGTTGTACTGTTTGCCATTGCCATAAATCCAATTATGGATTGTCTCCTTCCTGATGTCTTGGGCTCCCTCTTTGTGGACGATTTTGCAACAGCTCTCAACGGACCAGCCTTCTTGAACATCTTCAAGGATGTCTCGATCGCCTCTACTGTTGGAGCACCGAAACAGGCTTCCGTTTTTCTCCCAGTAAGACCGTTTGTGTTAATTTTTGGCGATGTAGGGAGTTTCTTTCACCCTCCTTACATCTAGGACCTGTCAACCTTCCGTTTTCAGACGTCGCTAAATTCTTGGGTCTTATGTTTGACAGAAAACTGTGATGGTCCTCCCACGTTTCCTATCTTTCGGCTCGCTGTCTGCGATCCCTCAACACCCTCCGTGTCCTGAATGGTACCTCCTGGGGAGCGGACCGAGTGGTCCTTCTCCGCCTCTATCGCGCCTTAGTGCGCTCGAAATTGGACTAAGGAAGGAAGTCTACTCCTGCTCGGCCGTCTATTCTTCGGCGTCTCGACTCTATCCACCACTGTGGATTACGTTTAGTGTCTGGAGCTTTTTACACCAGCCCTGTGGAAAGCCTTTATGCTGAGACTGCTGAACCTCTGCTGTCCAATCAGGGAGCAGTCCTTCTGAGTCGTTATGCTAGCCATCTGTCTTCCATGCCTGCTAATCCAGTCCATGACATTTTTCTCGACGCCTCCACTGATGTAGGGTATGCAGGCCGCCCCTACTCCCTACTACCACTGGGAGTCCGCTTCCGTTAACTGCTCCATTCTATTTCCTTCCGCTTTCCTAAAACCTTCTTGACAACTCGGGGTGCAGCAACACCTTGGCTCAGTCCCCAGATCTGCCTGCTCCGTGACCTTTGTCGATTTCCCAAAGATGGTGCCCGACGATAATCAAGTGAAGGGGTATTTGCTGCTCTATGTGCACAAATGACGGATGGCTCGAAAACATCGTTAGGTGTAGGGAGTGCCTATATTGTTGGCGACACCCCAAATCACTTCGGCTTCCCGACCAGTGTTCGGTTTATACTGCGGAGCTTTAGGCTGTTCTCCAGGCTGTCCACTACATCCGCCGCCATCAGCGGATACAGTATGTTATCTGTTCAGATTCTCTCAGCTCTCTTCTCAGTCTCCAAGCTCTCTACCCTGTCCACCCTCAGGTCCACCGGATTCAGGACTGTCTGCGCTTGCTCCACCTGGGGGGCGTATCGGTGTCGTTCCTCTGGCTCCCGGGACACGTTGGTATCTGTGGAAATGAGGCGGCCGATATAGCAGCCAAGGCTGCAGTCTCTCTTCTTCGGCCAGCTAGTCAATCGATTCCCTTTGTCGATCTACGGAGCGTTTTATGTCGTCGTGTTGTTCTTTTATGGCATGCGCATTGGTCGACACTTCCCCACAATAAAGTGCGGGACGTGAAAGCTCTTCCTTGTGCTTGGACCTCTTCCTCTCGAACGCGTCGTCGGGACGAGGTAATTTTAACAAGACTCCAGATAGGGCACAGTCTTTTTAGCCATCGACATCTTTTAAGCGGCGATCCTCTCCCACTCTGTCCCCACTGCTCTCAGCTGTTGACGGTAAGACACCTTTTGAGTGCCCCTATTTTAATCCGTTAAGCTCCCGTCTACAGCTGTCGCCTGATATATCGTCGATTTTAGCAGATGACACGCGCTCAGCCGATCGCGTTATCGAGTTTATTAGTGCCAGTGAAATGACGTCAGATATTTGAAGCTTTTTTGGGGACAACCAACCCCTTTCTGTAGTGGATTTTTAAGTCTTCCTTCTGCTTTTAGTTTCTCCAATTTTATGACTTTCGTTCCCATTGCTGCTGGTTTCCATTTTCGGTTTTTTACTGTTTCCTAAGTCACGGACCGGGCGCTAATGACCATAGCAGTTTTGCGCCCTAAATCCAAAACAAAACAAAAAACCCTCAGAGTCCTGAATGGTACCCGAGCCATTGCAGCCTTCTTTCTCTCCAGGGCTGCATTTCCTTCCCCTTCCCCTTCCCCTCCTTGCCCCTTTCACCTCGCCCTCTCCTCCCCTCTCTTGGTGTCCTTGCTTATGTTGGCCCCGCTATCCTCCTGGTTCTGTTGGTTTTCCAGTTTGACTTTGTTGCATAATCATCTCCTCCTTTTGGCATTCCTTGGTCCCCCTCTGGGGTTTGACCTCCATTACAAATTTTCTCCTCCGTAGCGTAAGCCATTTGGGGAAGAGCACCTTACCTAGTGTCTCCGACGTGCGCCCTCCTAGTACATTCCACCTTTTCTTTCACGTCGTTGTCTGATACTAGGGTGCATAGCTAGCACGGTAGCCAGCCCGTGTGGTGGGGTCGCTATGTAAACTTTTGGTTGAGCCCCCTGAACACACAGGGATCACACTTCTGATAACTGAGCTGTGACCTCCTCATGCATGCCTTGTAGTGGTTGTTCGTCATCCTGGAGCATCGGAACTCCCGGCAATGGTCGCCGTGCCAGATGGCCCTTGCTGTGGCTGGGTGGCGCCCATGAGGAGATCCCCTGATCGGAATGGGTGGTATCAGGGCGGACGCTATGCAAATGAAACGCATACGGGTCCAGAACTCTGGCCGTTCTTCTGCGGCCGTCTCTCTACGTGGAACTGATTCTTCAAGTGCTGCTTCTCTTGCCCCTTTGGCCTTCCCTTCCATGGCTATCCTCTGGGAAGAGGGTCAGGCCCGTCGTCTAGGGGCAAAACCTTTCCCCCGTTATCTAATTTGCACCAGGACTGATAGAGGTACTTTCACCAGTGTCAAACATTTATTCTTTGTGGACCACATTGAAGACAAGTTTGGCGAAGTGGACTCCTTGAGCAAGATGCGGTCGGGTTTGTTGCTGATAAAAACTGCTTCAGCTGCCCAATCTGGCCCTTCATGCCTGTACCCATCTTGGCCCAATTCCTGTGTGCATTACCCCCCACCAGTCTCTAAATTTGGTACAAGGTGTGATTTTTCACAGGGACCTCATCCTTCAAACTGATGAGGAACTTCGGGACAATCTCGGACGGCGGGGTGTTCACTTTGTTCGGCGTGTTCAGAAGGGTCCTAAAGACAATCGTATTGATACTGGTGCCTTTATCCTGGCCCTTGAAGGGGATACCCTCCCTGAGAAAGTTAAGATTGCGGTCTATCGCTGTGATGTGAAGTCGTACATCCCTCCTCCTATGAGGTGTTGTAAGTGCTTGTGTTTTGGCCGCATGTCTTCCCGCTGTTCCCAGGCCCCTCTCTGTGGTGGCTGTGGACGTCCACTCCATGAGGGGAGTCCCTGTGTTCCCCCTCCTGTATGTGTAAATTGTCATTGTAGTCATTCTCCACGTTGACCAAATTGCCCAGTATATAAGAAGGAAAAAAGATACAAGAGTATAAGTCCCTCGATCGTTTAACCTACACAGAGGCCCGTAAGAAATATGCACGACTTCACCCTGTGTCCATGACATCTAGTTACGCCTAGGTTACATCTTCACCCCTTCCTCCCCCTTCCTTACCCCCATCCCGGACCCCTCTCCTCCCCCCTCCCCTGCGGCTCCCACACCTTCTCCTATGGGCGCTGCTCCCCCTCCCCATCCGGAGAAGTGTCCCACTCCTTCGCCGTCTGCCAGTCAAGGGCGACTCTCCCATGATGCCCCTTCCCAGCACCTTCTAGGCCAAAGGTCTGCTGCCACGCGACGACCGCGTGAGCCACGGTCTGTCGGCCCCAGGTCGCCCGGTCTCTTTCTGTTCCTGATCTTGATGCAGCTGGCTCCTTTATGCCACACAGCCCTACTCGATCTCAGCCTGAAAAGAAGAAGAAACATAAGTCCCGGAACAAAGAGCCTCTGGTGTCATCGGACGTCCCTTCCACGACTTCACAATAGGATTCTGACCTGTCGTTCATGGATGTCGGCCCCTCCTTGTCGGTGACTAGTGGGGACCCGGCGGTAAGACTGGATTTAGTGTGTTCAGCCCTCATTTAAACCATCGTTCTGTGGTTCTCCAATGGAATTGTAATGGATACTATCGTCACCTTCTGGAATTGAAATCCCTTCTTTCGTCTTACTCTGCAACTTGTGGGGTTCTCTCAGGAATCTCATTTTATTGATACTCACTGAACGACCCTCCATGGGTTCCGTGTTTTCTGTCGAAATGGGGTCTGACCCCTGTGGGCTTCTGGTGGTGTTTGTACGTTGGTCCGTACTGACACTGCCAGCACGTAGATTCCTCTTCAAACTACATTGGAAGCGGTTGCTGTTAGGGTCCACCTAGCCTCTGAGGTAACAAATTGCAATCTTTATCTCCCTCATGACAGGACTTTCACACCTGCTGCCTTAACTGCCCTTCTTCAGCAACTTCCTCCTCCCTTCCTCCTCCTTGGGGATTTTAATGCTCATCATCCTTTGTGGGGCAGTGCCTTTCCATCTAGATGAGGTCTTCTTATAGACCAGTTTATTGCAGACCGACTTTTGCCATCTTAATGATGGCTCCCCTACTCATTTCAGTGCCATTGATCTTTCTTTTTCTTCTCCCTCTCTCCTCCCTTCATTACAGTGGTCGCCACACGATGACCTTTGTGATAGTGACCATTTCTCGTTGATTATCTCGCTCCCTTCACGCTCCCCGATGGACAGCTAACCTTGTTGGTCTTTCCATCACGCCGATTGGCCTCTATACACTGCACAGGTCGTGCAGGCCCCCCTGCGGGTCCGGGGTAAGAATAGGCCCGAGGTATTCCTGCCTGTCGTAAGAGGCGACTAAAAGGAGTTTCAACCGTTTTGGCCTTCCATGTAATGGTCCCCCTTGGGGTTTGACCTCCATTTTTCAAAATTCTACAGAAGTACGAGCCTTTTGGGGAAGGACACCTTACGTGGTGTATCACTGGTCCTCCGTGCACTAAGACCTTGGCACTCAGCATTGTAACGGCGTTGTAACCACACCCACTATTCCTCAAATTGGGCCTAAACGCCAGATGGCTTGTAAAAGTTATGCCCATAGTGTGTCCCCATCTGCACCAGCGATCATGATGGACTATCCATGGCACCAGAAATCCAGCACGGTAGCCAGCCCATTGTGGTGGGGTCGTCATATACCCTCCCTACCACCTTCAGAGAGGGTGAGAGCCCGATACCACCTTGGCTCCAGGCTCCGGTTCATATTTATCTCGACCTCAGCTCACTCCCGAAGGAGGGTACTCTGGCTGCAGTGTATTGCTCACGGTTCGTGCTCGACTTGCCGGTCACACCTTTATTTACACCGATGGCTCCAAAACTGACGATGGTGTCTGCTGTGCCTTTGTCGTCGGGGCCGCCACCTTTAAATACCGGCTCCTCGGCCAATGTTCCAGCTTTACGGCCGAGCTTTTTGCTCTCCATCAGGGCGTTCAGTATGCCCGCCGCCACCGCCATTCATCGTATGTACTCTGCCCTGACTCACTCAGTGCTCTTCAGAGCCTTGGAGTTCCCTATCCGGTCCATCCCTTGATTCAACGGATACAGCAGTCTGTCCATTCTTTTGCTGATAATGGTGGTTCTGTCAGCTTTCTGTAGGTTCCCGGACATGTAGGAGTGCCTGGGAATGAGGCTGCGGATGCTGCAGCCAATGCTGCAGTCCTCCTGCCTCGGCCAGCCTCCCATTGTGTCCCGTCATCTGACGTTCGTGGGGATGTATGTAAGAGGCTTGTGTCGTTGTGGTGGGATGCTTGGTCATCCCTCCAAGGAAACAAGTACCGGGCAGTAAAACCGCTCCCAACTGCGTGGACAACATCCTCCCGACCATCTCGGCGCGAGGAGGTTCTCCTGACCTGGTTGCGGATTGGGCATTGCCGGTTTAGCCACCGCTACCTGCTCTCCAGTGACCCAGCCCCGCAGTGCACTTGTGGTCAGGCATTAACAGTGCGCCATGTTTTATTGTCGTGTCCCCGTTTTAGTCAATTTCGTGTTGTCCTGTCCCTGCCATCTACTTTACCGGATGTTTTAGCTGATGGCGCTCGAGCAGCTGCTCGTATTCTGCGTTTTATAACTTTAACTGGCTTGTCCAAAGACATTTAACCTTTTTACTTATTTTATCTGCATCTTTGTCAGGTCCTTCTGGTGTCCCCCCCATCCCCTTGAGTTTTACCGGATTCCATGTACTCTAACAACAGTGACTGGGCGCTAATGACCTCAGCAGTTGAGCGCCCTTAAACCCAACCAAAAAAGAGAGAGATAGAGAGAGATAGAGAGATAGAGATAGAGATAGATAGAGATAGAGAGATAGAGAGAGAGAGAGAGAGAGAGAGAGAGAGAGAGAGAGAGAGAGAGAGGGGGGGGGGGGGCAGAGAGAGAGAGACACACGAGTCTCTACGTGCGAGACGAGGTTGTACGTAGCGTCGTCAAACTGACACAAGCCAAAGGTCTTATAGCAGTGAATCTTTGGTAATTCTAATGAATCAAAGCATCGTTTGTAAGTTTTCAATAGCACTTATCCTCTATTGTGCTACAAAGTTTCGTAAGCATCTCACAGTGAAGATTAGTATTTATATTCATTAGCATTTATATTCATATCCAGTGGAGTACCATGTCTATCCAAAAACACTGCGTATGAAACGTTTTTGATGTTGCTGAGCAATAGTTACATAATTTTTAGATAAACACACCTACATTTGACTGTACTGTTGATTTCGCATTCTATGCCATTTTCAAGTGATTTTGTCATTAACGTATATCGTAGCGCATAAAGCTCACAATTGACCATAAAGTACCCATATTATTTGATTTCACTATCATTACGACTGAAGGACATCTGTTCATTTTCTACATAGCAAAGTAAACCAGTTATAAAATGAGTGCTCCCACTATTATTTACTGATCTTCTTACAATATGATAATTTTTCCATTCAGCATTTCGTGGTGAGTGAATATTTTTCTTCATTTATGGCTAATTTTTAGCTTGATATCCTTGAATTAATGTTAATGACATAAACTCAATCTCTTGAAACTGGAATAAAAGGCCGAAACCTGAGTTGTAATTGCTTAAACAATAATGCAGTCAAACGGCGGTGTGTTCATTTAAAATAAGCCTATGCATGACTTTTCGATTTGGCAACATTTACATGGCTTCAGTGTTTACTGGTAACACAGTCTGCGTCCATTCGGAAGATAGTCTTTCCGACTGAGTGGTTTCATAAGTCACCCGAACCTGAAAGAACCACATTCCCCTCTCAGTGGGTTCACGGCCCCTTAGTGAGTTGGTGCAAGGCATAAACAGGCTCCTGACCTATTGCAACTTCTCCTTTCAGGGCTGCATTCCCTCCCCCATACACCTCTCCCCCAGTCCTCCCCTCTGAACCTTCCTAACCGTCCCTTGCTGTCCTTGCTTATGTCTGCTCAGCTATCGTCCTGGTTTATCGTCGTCTTTCCGGTCTTTGCTTCTCTTCCTGTCCTTTTTCACCTCGCTTTTCGGCGTTTTCGGTCCCCTTTGAGGTTTGACATCCCATTTTTTTTTTCTGTATGTAACGTGAGGCAACACCTACTTCGGGTTGTGACCTTACCGCCTCTTACGTCTTCTCCCTCGGCGCCATTGTCCTGTAATGTTAGCTAGTCAGCTCCGTAGCCAGGTCATGTGCTAGGGTTAGTATGTACCCTCTTCGTAGAGCCCTCTGACAACACAGGAGTCACACTTTTGAGATCTGGACTGATATCTCCCCACGTAGACCTAGGAGTGGTTGCTTGTCATTTGGGAACATCGAAACTTCGAGCAACGGCCATTGTGCCAGACAGCCATTGCTGTGACACTGTCACCCATGGGGAGAGCCCCTGATTGGAGTCAGTGGTGTAAGACCTCACGTTTGGTGTAAGATAAGCATTGAAGATTGCTGCTCCTCTACAGCTGTTTCTTAAACTGGCAATGGCTCTTTTAGTGCAACTCCTTATAACTCTGTGGCCTTCCCCTTCCCCTTCACCGAGCGAGGTGGCGCAGTGGTTAGCACACTGGACTCGCATTCGGGAGGGCGACGGTTCAAACCCGCGTCCGGCAATCCTGATTGAGGTTTTCCGTGATTTCCCTACATCGCTCCAGGCAAATGCCGGGATGGTTCGTTTGAAAGGGCACGGCCGAATTCCTTCCCCGTCCTTCCCTAATCCATTGAGGCCAATGATCTCTTAGTTTGGTCTCTTCCCCCAAAACCAACCTACCTACCTACCTACCTACCTACCGCTTCCCTGGCTACACCTTGGGAAGAGAGCCGGGTTCGCTGCCTTGGGGTGTATCTGTTTCCCTACAACCTGGTCTTCACCAGGACTGATAGACATTCATCGCCATCAAGCCGTTGTATTTTAACGGAGACAAGTTTAATGAAATGGACACTCTAAAATGCAGCTCCTTTTGCTATTCATAAAACCTAATTCCACGCAGAATATGTGGCCCTTTATGCCTGTGACCATCCTTGCGACATCCCGGTGTCCATTACTCGTTACCAGACTATGCCTTGGTTGAGGGAGAAGATCATTCAATGTAGGCTTTCACAGCCGATATTGTCTTCACTTAAAACTTCCGGGCTCATAGGCCGTGGTCGATGTTTAAAACTCTCCCCTGACGTTTCGTCTTGGACTGCGGGAGACATCCTCTCAGATATAGAGGAGAACTGTAAAGATAACTCGAGGAAGCGCTGATTATATAGCCAGAGCAGAGGGCGCCACTATCGATCACGTGGCGTTAGCTATAAGCCAGTCTCTGGTAATGCCAACATTATCGAATAAAAGTAATAGATGTAACGCTGACATCCAAATTTTATCCAGTTTAACACCTTCCACTTTCCTGTTAACATTATTTCAGTTTTCATCCATCTCATAGACACTCTATACATGCGTTCATAATAATGAGAGATTTTAGGTATGACGCTCGTCTCTCTGAATTTTATTTCATGCTTACCTTCCTGTTAAAGATGTCCTGCTACGGCTGATTTATCCGTGTTACCCAGGCGGCTATTCATATTATGTCCAACTCGACACAGCCTCACCACAACCTACTTCTAATACAATTGTGACTTTCATGAACTTTTATGGACAGTCCTCCTAGTGTTGCTGTGGCTAAAAGACCAGCCAGATGGTATCGCTATGTCGAGGACACTTTCGTAGTATGGACACACAGAGCAGAGGAGTTGAATGCCTTCCTAAGACATCTAAACGGCATTGATCCGAAAATGCAATTTACTATGGAGAAGGAGAGTAATGGACAACTGATTTTTCTGGATGTGTCTGATTAAACGACGTGACCGAACGTTGGGCCATAAAGCGTATAGAAAGGCCACACATACTGTTGGTTATCTGCATAAAGATTCAAATCACCACCTTAAACAAAAAGCAAATGTAGTAAAAACCTTGGTAGACAGGGCGTACCAAATTTGTGAACCTGTTTATTGAAAAGATGAGACTGAATATCTACGGTCGACTTTCTTTAAGAATGGCTATGCTAGCAACGAGGTAGATCGAGCACTTCGCACTAGGCAAAGAATCAGGACCGACGAAGAACAGCCACCCAATGGCAAGGTTTTTCTTCCGTTCATTAGTAAGGTCACAGATCGCTTTTGGAAAGGGTTAAGCAAGTACTTGGTGGAAACTGTTTTCAGATCCACCAGGAAAATAAGACTATTTAAGATTGGTAAAAGATCCACAACATCCTTCCGCTACGCCAGGAGTATATAAAATTCCTTGTAGTTGTGGACAGATTTATATCGGTACAACAAAGAAGTGTTAACACTCGCCTTCTTGAACATAAGAGGAATTGCCGCCTGGCTCACACGGATAAATCGGTCGTAGAACAACATGGTTACCAGGAAGGTAATCATGAAATAAAATTCAGAGAGACGAGTGTTACAGCTAAAACCTCGCATTATTATGCGCCCAGGTATAGAGAGGCTATCGAGATTGATGAACACCATAATAATTTTAACTGAAAAGAGGACGGTGTTATAACAGTATAAAATTTGGATGACAGTGTTGCACCGGAAGCGTGGCGATCGATTACTTTTAATGGAGAATGTTGGCATTACCAGTGACAGTCTTCAAGCCGACTCCACGTGATGGACAGTGACACCCTCTTCACTGCCTATACAATCAGCGCTTCGTCGAGTTCTCTTTGCAGTTCGCCGCTTTACTTCGGAGGATATCTTCCGCAGTCGGAGACGAAACATCAGGGGAGAGTGTTATACATCGACCACGAGCTATCAGCCCGGAAATTTGAAGTGAAGGGTTTGGGGAGTAATTTTTCATTTGGACCTCAGCCTTCAAACTGATTAGCAACTCTGGGACAATCTGGAATGTTATTGCATTCATTTTGTTTGGTGTTTTCAGAGAGTTTGTAAAGACAATTGTCTTGATACTGATGCCTTTACTCCGGTATTTCAGGAGAAGGGTCAAGACTGCGTGTTACCAGTGCGACATGGAACCATACATCCAACCTCCCATCAGGAGGATGTGGATACTCATTCCATGAGGGAGTCCCTGTGTTTCGCCGCCTCTGTGTGTCAAGTGTTATGACCGTCACTCTCCACACTCGCCAGATAGCCTGGTTTATAAGAAACAAAAGATAGTTGGGGAATAAAAGTCCCTTAATCGTTTCTCCTGCATCCCCATCCCCCGTCCCACCCTGCCCCCCCTCACCGTCCATCCTGCCCTGACACCACCTCTTCCCCCCACTGACATATTGTGTTCAAGGGTCTGTGGGATTTGCTTCTACCGACTGAAATCTGGAATAATCTGAACTAACCATGGTTATCCAGTCGTCTAGGGTCCAACCGATAGCGCCACGAGCCTAGGAGAGGCGATGCCACGCTGTTAATGAAGGCATTCGCCACATTGCCCTAAATGATACATTCGTCGTACATCCTACATAGATTTCTGCAGTTACTTCAAGCATTGTTGCTCGTCTGTTAGTACTGACAACACTATGTGAACCCTGCTGCTCTCTGTCGCTTAGTGAAGGTCGTTGGCCACTGCATTGCCCATGTTGAGAGGTAATGTCTGTAATGTGATATTCTCAGAACAATTTTGACACTATGGATCTCAGAATATTAAATTCCCTAACGATATCTGAGCCACGTTGCGGCTCGCGTTGGTGCCATTGATAGGTTGACATAGGTCAGTTGGTATTGTTATGGCTGTCATCTTCTTTTGTTCATTGGCGCCACTCCATTTGTAAGTGTTGTCTGTCCGCTAGTCGCAGAAGCGGCGGTTATCATATCTAGTAACGGTGGTACTATCTTTGGGGCGACGGGGTGTTGTTTCCGTGTCGTGTGAGTAGGCAGTTCGGTTGGGGACGGAGGAGCAGCCAGGTCCGCACAGCTCGAGAATATGCTCGGACCACTGGCGGCCCACATTCACTGCCGGATTAAAGGGCTGTAGTCGCGAGGGGTAAAACCTCGTGGTGAACCGGACCCAGGAAGTTCAAGTTCAGTGGACCTTAATTAAAGTAGTGAAACCTCCATGATTGAGAGCTCGCCATTTGCTTGCGTGTTGCTGCTGGCAGTGTCGCAGAGATGAAGAGCAGCGTGTGGAGCATTTGGGGAAGGCTAATCTAACTAGCCTTCCTCCACTTCTTATTAATAATTTTTGCATTCTATATGTTATTATTTGTGAGGTTCACCCAGTGGTATTTTCCTGCCTAGTGGCCGCTAACGCACCAGGTACCTGCCCTGGAGCTTAGCGAACGTTCGGCAGTGTATATTTCCTCACCTTGCCGCTGCTCTCCAGTAAGGCATGTAGTTAGACTGCTTCCTTGATTTGTGGGACGGGCGGTTTATTTTTCCTCCTCCTCCTCCTCCTCCTCCTCCTCCTCCTCCTCCTCCTCCTCCTCCTCCTCCTCCTTCTTCCACTTACTCTGGTAGTAGTGGTTCCTTTCTGCTTCCGGATGATCTAAACACCGGAGTCTGAAGACGTAGTGGTCACCGTTGGTTCCGGCTTGGCAGTGTTATTCCATCATTGGATTGGTCGTTAGGTATATTCAGCAAATAATTGTTTCATCATGCATGTAAACTGCCAGTAGTGAGTTACCATTTCGTGAAATGAATGCAACTTTTGGCTGCCTGTCTCATTGCTTGCAAAAGTTTTGAGGGGCTTTCCCAGGTCGATCCTTGGAGCAACGTCTGCACCTCCTTCCCAACACCCCCCCCCCCCCCTCTTGGTTTGGTCAGATTTGATGATTGTTTTTTAAAAAAATATTTTAATAACTATAATTGCAAGTTGAAGTAAACTAGTACTTGAAGGATTGCTATTCAGGCCTTCAGCCGTGAAACAGTTTTTACAATATTATTATTGGGGCCTTCAGCCGAGAAATAGTTTGAATTTATCATTAAGGCCTTTAGCCGTGGAACACTTCTTAATTTGTCACCTTTTATTTGTTGTTGTTTCCAAATAAAGTGTACGTGATGGAAAAATAAACTAACCAACAGTAATTATGGCCCCGTCTACAATAGAACCCAATCGTGTATCCCTTGGTACCAGGTCTCAGTATCTAAAATGGGATGTCCAACCAATCTAGCTCCAACTACCATTTCTCGTTCAAAGTCTGTTAATTTCCGTCGTACGGCGACAATAAGATCGGACACCTTTTCCAGTGCGAGCGAAAGTACCCTAGCAAAACATCAGCGAATATACAAATTATTGGAGTTGGAGTAATTGGTAACAGAAATGTACATTAGTAATTATTTTTTATATCTCTGAGGAGTCAAGGTGATCATACTTAATATTTTAATAAATACAATAAATTATTTGTTAATTGCTGCAAACCGGTTTTGGTCTGTGTAGCGGTCTTCAGAGCAGAGGCTCCAGACGTCGTCGAGAGCCGTGAAAAGAGCTGCAGCTTGTGACAGGCACCACTAGAATGAAGAAAACAGCTCCTTGAACCGGATCCTCACGTCATATGGAGGCTCTGCTGTGAAGACGGTAGCACAGACCGGAAACGGTTGCCAGAATTAACAGTAATTTATTGCGCTTTAGACAGTTTTCTATAATTAAAAGATAGTGTAAGTGTTGCCACTATGTTCATTATAATACCAGGCATGGCATAATACTAACGGACATGTTGCATCTAATGGTGAATGAGAAATTTTCGGGGTCGTCAGAGATAGCGTTAACACCGTAACTCGTCAAATACCGAGGCCCGTTTGGGTTGTGAATGTGGTGGTGCCATGAAATCTGTGTTACAGGAGCGCAAAGTAATCCAGTGACTTTTATCATACTGTCAACTTCGCTGTTCATCTAAATGGGTGCGGTAATGATTGAGTTTCAAGTGCTGAACTTGTTTTGTTAGTGAGTGTACATAGGACTAATTACGGAGTTGCTACGCAAGTAGTATGGGGGAGTAAATAGAAACTGGAAAGATAGCCATGAAGACTGATGCCTCAGGCAACAAAGTTATGGAAAAATAATACTGTTAATGAGATACCAGTGCAAAAGTAAAAGCATATAAAAATTATTTAATTTGGAATATTCTGTTGGTACATGTCTGCATAAAACATGGGAATATGGGTCTGCCTTGATGCGAACACTTTCGTTCATTCACTTCCCCAAATTACGTTCAGCGAAATACCGCAATTATCATTAGGTCTTTCTTTAAAGTCATTGCATTATTCAGTAATTAAAACTTCCGGGCTAAGAGGCCGTGGTCCAATAGTAGAAATACTTCTCCCTGACGTTTCGTTGCCAGCTGCGGGCAACATCATCTGAGGTGAGTCTACGATTATTTCTATGATTTTTGCACTTTCTCCGCATGCAGCATGTCCTGTTAGTTCGTTGAAACACAGCGTAACATCTCACTTTGGTAATGATTCAAATAAAACGCCACCGTACTGTGACATGGCCCAAAGTTTGAATTACTGCCAAGCAGGAATTTTACGCTCGTTCATGCATGGTCATTTTAATGTGTGTCTATTAAACGTTTTGTCAGCAGAATTACTGCTGTTGAACTCCCTATGAAGTGGCATTTACTGAGAAATTCTCGTTAGTCTTTAACGTGGTTGTCATTCTTTTCATATTGGTTTCATAACATAAAAGTTCCTCCTGTTCTCTCTTGTACAGGTCACGGAAGCGTGGGATGAAACTTTCGCCTGTCCTGGAATTGGATTCAGTAGCTGCATCTCAACTGGACCAAAATTCCAACGCTCCACTCGTTCTGAAGAACGACTCTGACATTGCGACCGCTGTGAACAAGGGTTCAGATAACGTTTCTCATATCGAAGATGACACCGACAGTGCGGCAGGACTGGATGATGATACTGATGCTGTGCCAGTGCTGGAAGATGGTACCGACACAGAGCCTTTACGGGAAAATGCCACAGAAGTGCAGGATTTGGAAACGAGTATCAGCGGTGGTTACATTCTCGAAGATGGGGCCAATGTTGCCTACCATCTGGAAGCGAATTCTAACGCTGTGCCGGTTCCGGAAAATAATTTAAGTACAGCATCTATTCTCTCGGAAGATTCAGGTACTGTGGCTACAAGGGAGACAGACGAATGTGAGGGTAGCAACATGTTGGAACAATCATATCAGAGTGAACGAAGAAGTTCAAGTGGCAGTGTTATTCTTAGAGATTCAGGTTATGGAACTTTGTTTGAGACGGGAGAATACAGTGGAGGCGTTTGGAGAGAGAGATACGAACATACGCACAAAATATTAGCAGACGACGCTATTGACAGAGGATGTCCAGATCAACTGATCAAAGCTCTGCGCGCTTTGGGGTTCACCAACCGCGATCTGCCTCTGGAATCGGCACCGCCACTTCATTTCGCAGCAGCCGCAAGACACTTAAGAGCGCTCGACTACTTACTCAGCCTGAACTACGACGTGGATGCGTGTGACGACCAGCAGAACACTGCCCTTCACGTTGCAGCCAGCAAGGGTTCTGAGGAAGTGGTGAGGAAGCTGGTCAGTGCAGGAGCTTCTGTAGCGGCGGTGAATGCAGACGGAACATCGGTGGCGCACTGGGCTGCCCGCTTTGATAACGCTGACCTACTTCCAGTGCTGAAGGATCTGGGTGCCAGCGTCAACACTGCAGACGTCGCAGGCAACACGCCGCTCCACGTGGCAGCCCAGACGCTGGCGTACAGGTCTCTAACCAGGCTGCTGCACTTGGGCGCCGATGTATCCGTCCCCAACCGCAGTGGCAACACCCCACTGCATGTGGCCGCCACGAATGACTTCTCAAATGCCGTCCTGGCGTTGGTGGTGTCAAATGCGGACACGAGTTTGCGCAACACTGGGGGCAGGACACCTTTACACGAGGCGGTTTTCTGCGGCAGTATAGAATCGCTGGAAGTGATGCTGACAGCCCAGATGGATAAGGAGTGTTGCGATAATCTGCAGCAGACGCCTCTGCTTACGGCTTGCCGTAGGCGCCAAGTTCCGGCCGTGAGGCTTCTGTTAAACTACGGCGCAAATGTACGTCACGTGGACAGTTCACTGAACACTGCTTTGCACCTGGCAGCTCAAGCCGGCGACGGGAACATCACGCAGACCTTGATCAGTTACGGTGCTGAAGTCAATGCTGCCAATGCTGAGGGGTTAACGCCGTTGCACTATGCAGCGTTCGGTAATAAAGAAGATGCTCTGTTTCCTCTTCTCCTAACACCGGGTCTGAACGTGGACGCTGTGGACCAGAAAGGCAACACTGCCCTTCACCTGGCGGCGTACAAGGGCTCAGAGACGGCTGTGAGTTACCTTGCGCTATCCAGCGCCACGCTGTTACCAAACAACAAAGGGAAAACACCAGTGGACATGGCAAGAGAGCGGGGGCATATGCGGGTAGCAGCCTGGCTTAGGCGCAACGCTGTCCCCGACGGCATCTGATAAGTGTTCCTTTCATTAAATGTCATCTTCGTCTGCGGTGAGGAACAAACGCATGAATTATTAAATGATTTCAGCATGAAAATTAGCATCACTTTACCGCAGGCTACTGGAACAAGCTTTTCTAACTCCTAACAGAGAAATACGTGCTTTTAGCATGTCATTTATGATGTTAAATAAATGTCTTGGGAACACACAAAATTGTTCTGGAACATCATTTTAATATACTATGAATGGCGATCAGTAAGTAATGCAACACATTCTTTTCTGAAACCAGGTTGGGTTTATTCAGATTTCCCATACACCATATTATTCCCCCGTGTACGGTAGCAATGGAATAGTACTGGTAGGATTTCAAAAATGGCTCTGAGCACTATGGGACTCAACATCTTAGGTCATAAGTCCCCTAGAACTTAGAACGACTTAAACCTAACTAACCTAAGGACATCACACACATACCAATGCCCGAGGCAGGATTCGAACCTGCGACCGTAGCAGCCTCGCGGTTCCGGACTGCAGCGCCAGAAACGCACGGACACTGGTAGGATTTAAATCCTTCTGAACGAACTTGTGCTTCTATTAACCTCCACATGGCTTTAAAACACAATCGGTAAAACAATGTCATCACACAATGTTGTTTTTATAAAACTTTTAAGCTCAGTGAGCAGGGAAAATTTCAAATCTCATTCTCTTTACCTGCCAAAAAATATTACTTTTAAGACAGCAGCTAATCACCCAGCATGATGTGAAGGTACTTCAAATATACAACTGCTTTCAAATTACGTACTGGATTCAGTTTTATATATTTACATCAGCAATTTTAAAGCGCTCGCAGATAATATTAACATAAACAAATCGCGCTAACTAACGTGGGAGACGGAAGTGTCTCAGATGTCACTAGCACTTCACAACAAAAAATGTGAAATTACGCATTGACTTCACCGTATTGCATTTCAGAATAAATGAAATTAAAATGGTCACAGACACCCTTACAAAATCTACGCTGAATCGATAGCTGATGCGTTAACATTTCCGATGTACAGCTGCTTCCAAAATGTCGACACCTTTTTCAACTAATCAAGCAAATAAAAGGATAGATAGTACTGAGCTGAATAACACGTAATGTAATAAAAATGAATTGAACCGTGAATTTATTTTCTAAATCTTTTCTTGAAGAATTTAATTTATTTACTAACGATTCTTCAAGAACATTAACACATTTAATCACACTATGTGAGCGTGGAAGCAGTTGCCAGTGGGTAAATGATGAAAACAAATTAAATTTCAAGAAATGGGAGTTGTATTCCTAAAAACCCTTTCTTTTTAAAAAATTTAAAAATTATAATCAGAAAGCACCCTGTAAATATCAAGTTACAAGTTATTCCGAGACAGAAATAACATTATTATTATTTTTATTATTATTATTATTGTTAATTTTGTTGTTGACAGTATGAGCTTTCGGGTTGAGAAGCTTGCCACTCCCTTTTAACACGGCCGTAGTCACGACCTCTCACAACCACCTCTGAAAGACTAGACTGGTGCAAATCTGCAACACACCAGATTACATTAAACTAAATTTTTTCACAACTCACACAAACTATGCACCCTGTAGGAGGGATGGAAATGGTACAAAACACATTAAAAATACTTGCCAAGAAAGTGCAACTTGTTTCTAAAAGAAAACAATTACGGTGGAAGGGTGGCAACTTTATATACTAAAATGACGATTTAAATAAAAACCCATGAAATGCAGTCTTACATAAAATGTACAAACATGCTCTACATTACACATATACCGCCTCAAGATGATAGGCAAGATAAAAGCATATTTCAGGAATTCGGCCTTTACTCCTTAAGCAATAAATTCGTTAACACCGAATTAGACAAACATGACAGAGGCAGCTATTAACGTATGGCAGACCGACAGGCAGAAAGATAAACACTAACTGCCTAACAAATACGGACGAGAGACTCGCCAAGGAAACAAGTAGAACGTCAAGTAAATGAAACAGCATATCACGAATCACTTAACTTCTAATAAACTGCGATGTCTGGCGAAGACCTGGCGCAGCACCCTCAAAACGCTCTCCCGAACCGTCCGCTGCCAGCCGCTTCAACGGACGCAGCAAGGCGCGCCGATCTCCCGTCTCACGGCGTCGCAGCTCGCACTGGCCAGACGATGTCTTGGGTTGGCTCCTGTTGCTCTCGTGTCGGTCGCGAAGCCACTACCCCTCGCCATACGGCGCGGCCCACCGGACTTACGTGGCGACCTCACATGTGTCGACGCTCAAGGCGAACAAGTCATCTTGTCCCAGTACGCGACCGACCAACCGATCGATCCAACCGCCAATGACCACTGCCCAAACAAACTCGAGCAGACTAGCGGCCCAACACATAATAGCACTCCGGACGACAGACACACTGACTTCCTCACAAATGCGGACGAGGGACAGACAGACCCAGACCGACTTGGCTGACCAACTGACTAGACTCCCCAGACTGCACCGACTCACTGACCGACTGCTGAGCTCATAGCGCCTCTTAAATGCCCATGAACAAGCAACTTTCCCCCTTTCCCACCAGGGGGAGACACCAAAGCCGCAATTGCCACAGCGGCGCCACCGTCAGAGACGGAAGGCGACTGTTTTACACTACGCGCTGCGGCGCCCTCTTCAAGACAGCATGTTTTACGACGGCTCAATGATTCTTGTCAAAACAAGCTCGCCCATACAAAACGAAGTGGACATTATACAATAACCACAATGTGAACCCATAATGTACTTTAAAATAAAGTTACTCAATCGTCTGAGTAGCGAGTACGCGTTTACAAGCCCTAACAGCCTCTCAAATCCACATAGACAAAACAGTTAACAGCCCTTTCGACCGACACCTTTCTCTGTGTGGCTGTTTAACGTCATTAGAGTCCACAATTCGTCGAGTGCCGGTATGCAGCTGTTTCAATGGGCCCCCTCCACTAAACTCTCCAGGCCCCCTCGATCCAACAGCAGCTTGAAGCCTCCGGTTGAGCGAGCATGTGCCCCCACCAGTCCAACGGAACGCAAGGGCAAAGACTGCAGCCACGCTTCATCAGCCGCCTCTGACGCAGCGAGAAATTTACCCCGTCCACCTCTGCTCCCTCCGGAGCGCCCTTTGTCAGTGCGGCCGCTCGAGCGCCACTAGCCGGGAATTCAGAGTGGCGGCTGTTCGCGACGGAGTGGACCCGTCGCACCCACTCCTTTGGCTTACGCATTCTTTTCCTCTAGTCATCAGTCATCTGACAGATTTGATGCGGCCCACCACGAATTCCTCTCCTGTGCTAACATCTTCTTTCATCCTACAGTAACACTTACAACCTACTTCCTTAATTATTTGCTGGATGTATTCAAATCTGTCTTCCTCCACAGCTTTTGCCCTATACAGCTCCCTCTAATACCATGGAAGTCATTCTCAGATGTCTTAACAGATGTCCTATCATTCTGAGCCTTCTCTTTACCAATGTTTTCCAAAAATATCTTTCGTCTTTGATACTACACGGAACCTCGTTCTTTACCTTGTCAGTCCACCTAATTTTCAACATTGGTCTTTAGCACCACAATTCAGTTGCTTCGATTCTCTTCCGTTCTGGTTTTCTCGGAGGCCACGTTTCACTACCACTCAGTTCTGTGCTCCAAAAGTAAATTCTCAGAAATTTCTTTTGATACTGACAGATTTCTCTTGGCCAGAAATGCCGTTTTTTTTTTTAGTGCTAATCTCCTCCTGATGTCCTCCTCGCTCCGTCCGTCATAAGTTACTTTGCTGCCTCGGTAGCAGAATTTCGTAACTTCATAGACTTCGTGACCATCAATCCTGGTGAGTTTCTCGCTGTTCTCACATCTGCTGCTTCTCATTACTTTCGCCTCTCTTTCATGTACCCTCCATCCATATTTCCTGTTGTCATTAGACTTCATTCCATTCAACTTATCATGTAATTCTTCATTTTCACTCATAATAGCAATGCCATCAGCGATTTGTATCACTGATATCTTTTCACCTTGAATTTTAATCCCACTCTTGAATTTTTCGTTTATTTCCATCATTGCTTCTTCGATGTACAGATTGAACAGTAGGGCGGAAAGACTACATCCCTGTCTTACACCCTTTTTAATCGGAGCACTTAGTTCTTGTCGTCCCCTCATATTACTCCCTTTCGGCTCTTGTACACGTTATGTGTTTCCCATTCCTCCTTTCCTCAGAACTTCGAACATCTGGCACCACTTCACATTACCGAAAGCTTTTTCCAGGTCAAGAAATCCTACATCGTGCCTTGAGTTTTTTTTAGTCTTGGTTCCATTATCTACTGCAACATCTGATTTACCTCTCTGGTGCTTTCCCCTTTTCTAAAGCCAAAGTGATCATCTAACACGCCATTAATTCACTTTTCCGTTATTCTGTATACTATTCTTGTCAGCAATTTGGACACATGACCTGGATTGTGCGATAATTCTTGCAGTCTTCGAAATTGTGTGGATATATTTTTCCAAATTCAGATGGCTCTACAAGTTAACGTAAACAGTCGTTTTGTTACCACTTCCCCCAATGATTTTAGAGCTTCTGATTGGTTGTCATGTGTCCCTTCCGACTTATTTGATCTTAACTCCTCCAAAGCTCTCTTAAATTCTGGATCCCTTTTGTCGTCCCTGTCGACTCCTGTTTCTTCTATCAGAAGACCAATCTGTTTCCTCATAGAGACCTTCAATATACTCTATCAACGATCTGCTCTACATTTAACAGTGGAATTTCCGCTGCATTCTTAATGTTACCTCCCTCGCTTTTAGTTTCAACGGATGTTGTTTTGACTTTCCTGATTTTCCTCAACATTTTTGTACTTCCTTCTTTCAGCTGAAGTATTTCTTTTCTTCAACAATGCCTCTTCACAGTTACCTTCTTTGTACCTACGCTTTCCTTTGCAACTGGTGTGATTTAACTCTTTAGAGTTACCATTTCTCTTCAACTGTACTGCCTACTGAACTATTTCTTAGTTCTGTATCTACAGCTTTAGATAACGTCAACCATGTCTGGTCCCTCGTTACTGCTTTCATATCCCACGTCTTCCTGATTAATCTCTTAAACTTCGGCCTCATGTTCATCATTTATACATTATATCTGCTGCTGGGTACGACTTAATGTCAGTATCAGTTTTTAGAATCTCTGTCTGACCGTGATGTAATCTTACTTAACTCTTCCAGTATCACCCGGTCTTTTCCAAGAATACCTCCATCTGTTGTGATTCTTGAGCAAAGTATTAGCTATTACTAGCTGAAATTTATTAAGAAACCCAGTTACTTTCTCCTCTCTCATTTCTTGTCGCAAGCCCATATTCCCCTGTAACCGTTTTCTCTCCTCCTCCTCCTCCTCCTCCTCCTCCTCCTCTAACTGCATTCGAGTCCCTCATGATTTGTTGATTTTCGTCTCTCTCTACCTATTGTATTAACCTTTCAGTGTTCTCATATACATCATCTGTCCCTTCATCTTCAGCCAGACGTCGGCTTGTATACCGGAATTATCATTGTCGGTGTTGGTTTGCTGTCGATTCTGAAAAGAGAAACACTGTCACCGAACTGATGACAGTAACACACGCTCTCTGCCTTACCTTCCTATTCACAACACATCCTACTCCCGTTACACCATTTTCTGCTGCTGTTGCTACTGCCCTACACTCATATGGCCAGAAATCCTTGTCTCCTTCCCGTTTCACTTCACTGACCCTGACTATATCTAGATTGAGTCTTTGGTTTTCCATTCTCAGATCATGTAGCCTCCCTACCACGTTAAAGCTTCTGACATTCCATGCCCTGGCTCCTAGAACGTTATCCTTTAGTAGGCTGTTCAGTCTTTCTCTTGGTCACCTCCGCTATGGCAGTCCCCCTCACCCCACCCCCAGAGATATAAATGGGGGACTCTCCCGGAATCTTTTACCAATGGAGAGATCATCGTGACAGTTCTCACTTACGGGGCATATGTCCTGTGGATACACGTTATGTCTTTAATGCAGTGGTTCCCATTGTCTTCTGCATCCTCATGCCGTTGATCAGCATTCCACCTCAATGACGAGAGAATGCCCTGTCTGCTCGTCCGCTCTCTTTGACGGAATGAGGTTGATTTGCTATGCTAGAATTTTTCTGCCCCCAATGCTGACTATTAATTAAAATTATTAATTAAAAATTATTAATTAAAATTTAAGCGGTGGGGGATTTTCTAAACCGAAATTGGTGTCCTTTTCACTAAAAATCGAAAACACTACCTCTAGACCACGAGTATCCAGCCTTTGGCTGTAAAACTTTATTTTTAAATATAATGTCCGTTCAAGGCAAAGGCCTACTCCAACTTCAGTCCACATGGTGCAGCTCTGCTGGTCGGCATCGAAACAACGCCTTGCTGCATCCACGTAATGTCTGCCGCAGAGTGGACACACTATTTGGCGAACAGATGGGAGGTGCGAGAATGGCGCTGTAGGGTGTATGAGAAGGAACAGTCTGGTAAAGTTACTTGAGTTCTCGGTCGGTCAGACTTGTGTGAGTATATGGGCTGTCGGGAAGTTGTAATTACTTTGCATTTATATGGCAATGGACATGCTGAAGTGGTTTCTTCAATTTGTTGAGGATAGCCCAACATTTCAGAGTTCATTGTTGTACCATGAGGAGGACAACAAGCAGAAAGAACCCTTTAGTCCCATTTGATATATTATTATTGGTTAGTTAATTGAAATTTGTTATTATAAATAAATATTCCTTGTGTGCTTTTATTTTAGTTATTGGTTGTAGTTGGTTAGCTTAGTTCCTCATTTCATCTTACTCTCCTGAAAACCTAGAAAATATAAATATTTAGTTTCAAATACCACAATCGAGCAGGAGATGTATTCCGCAGCGGCGATCTCGCGGAAATTCCTCGTCGTTATCTGCTTTACCTGAAATCTCTAAAACCTTTACTCGCTAGGCAGATAGCTCGGCAAACTATGCGCTATGTTTGATAAGTCTGGATGATAGGTTCAACAATTTAGCAGGTTAAAGTTTATTAATTCGGACATAATCTCTCGACGAATTCTGACGGTGGAAAAGGCAGGTTCCCACTATCTTTCCAAACTTCACCTCCGATCGATCTACGTCTCAAAATAACTGTACTGTGATAGTTAACTAATTTCGTTACGGACATACACACACCACTTGAATCCTTGATGTTAGTTATTGGATTTATTTTGCGTAAAAAAACTGTTTGAACATTTACTAGCATGCAGTGGTATACCATATTGCACCTGTTGGGCGCGGACTGTCTTTATTTAGACAATTCGGGGCCTAAACGACAATAAAAATGACTGTACTGTTTCACTTACAATATTTCTGAGTGGACTGTGCTTGCGGCGGCTGACCACTTTTGTCGTTGACGGAATCTCAGTAGGCTTCATAATTACTCGCTACTGATAATGATAAATAATTGAACATTAACAGTTTAAGGGGCTCCGGAATGCCCTATACTTGCAATGTTAAAATAACGCTTATAAATTACATCTTTCCTCACAAAGTATTTGAGGTAGGAAGTTGAACTTTTTACAGAATATTTATTGGAATATGGGCTACAACTTAACACAGGGATTTTACAAAATTTTAGTTCAGTTATTAAAGATGATTTTTTCAATTGTAATGAAAATTCACAACATTTTTTAGCAATTTTTTATTTATATATTCAAAAATATTCAGTTTTTTGGAAAAAGGCTGTGTTAAATTATGCAGAAGGTACAGTGTAACATTTACTGAAAGTTTGAAACAAATATGTTTGGAAGATTCTTAGAAAACATGTAATTAGTATGAGAAAATAAAAGTTTTGGGAATCGAGCGACAAAGATTGGATTAACTTTTTAGTGCATTCCAGGTCCATAGGATGGATTATCTTCATCCTCTGAAAACTCCTCCTCCAGCTTCCTCTTGTTCCTCCTCCTGTTTACTCTTGCTTGTATTTCTAGACTCTTTACAGCCCTGTCTGCAGCCCGAAGGCGTTCCTTGTCTAAAGCAAGTATCGTTCGTACCATGTTAGAACCTATCTTCATTCCCATATTTCTAAATACCTTGCACCTTACAATGTTGCCATCATTGAAAGTCGCAACAGCATCATACACACCAAAGTGAAGTGTTTCTATTCCAACAAATACAGTCTTTGGGATTCTCGGCCATAAAACACTATTTACACTTTCATTGGGATTTTGAGTTTTTCCGTGAATACACTTTTTCAACAGTTCAGGTGCTGCTAAGTCTCTGAAAATAGGTTTTATCACCTCCATTATTGCATGAGGCAGACTATGCTTATGAGTGTACACTTCACCAGTTAGCAATCCTTTGTTATATTTACACCAACTGTCTTCTTCTTTGGGACACAAGCTATGTTGGGGATTTTCATCGGTTGAAGTATGAAAAAAAAGAGCCCAAACAGCCTTCTTCATTTCGTCGACACTTTGTGTATTTTGCCTAATAGCCATTCCATAATAGTTCTGTATTTTGTCAATTACACTGTCAATTAACCTTCCCTTCCCATCCAACCCTTTACCATCACAGAGTATTTGTTTGTTGTACGAAGCTTTCAGTCGCCGAAGTCTTGTTCCCATTCGCTTCTGTACGTGTCCAATACACTCAAATTTCTGCACTACATCATCACCATAGGGCTTCAGTCCTTGAAGATGTTTGAAACTTTTAGAATCACCGTCACCAAGGTAATCAACATATCGCACTTTATCACACGCCTCAGAACGCTGGAATATACTGGCAACACCAGCCACTTCCATTCCTCCACTACTGCCACTATAGTTAGCTTTGCAATTATTTTCATGTGTACCTTAATATTTTTGTGGACATCTACAATACTTTGGTATTACTGCTACATCCAAAACTTTCCCTGTATACATACTGGTGGCAGATACTACACCATGAAGAGATGTGTGCCCCCGTTTATGTCAGGTACCATCGAACGCTGCAGTCAAATCTCTGTTACCATTATTTTCCATTACTGCCTCTTCCACAGCGTTCTTCATAGATTCTATACAATCTTCTACTTTAGACCCTATTAATTTATTATAGGTCGTAAACTTGGTTGGGGGATTTGGAAGATTCATGATGCCACAGAAAATTGCAGCTGCAGTAGCACCCTTACCAACTGAACGCAAGGAATAAACAAATCTAATGTTGTGTTCGTAGATTTTGCTACCATTTTCTTTAGTTGCAGTTACTGCAACACTGTTCCAAAAGGTGGTCATGTATGAACATTTATCACATTTCAGTTGTATTTCACTAGCAAGTCCTACGTGCTTTATTATGGAGAGTTCCAGACCAACTTCACTACAATGAATACATCTTACACAGTTTGAAAAAATTCCTTTGAGAACCGACATATCAAATACTTCATTCACATCCGATTCGCCCATAAAACATTCACAGTTTTCACTCATTGAACCAAGCTTCTTCAGTGAAGTATTTTCTTTCCCACTTTGACTGCTATGGGCAGGTGAGGTGTACTTGAGAGGTTAGGTTCACTCACTTGGTTATCGTCTTTATTGTTTACAGTAATAACACATACCTTTGGCTTCCGAACATTTCTCCTTTTCTTAAAAGCCTTCAGAGGATTTCTAATAACTTTACTTTTACTCATTGTTATACTTCAACAAAACAGAGACTCAAGAAACAGAATTAATTACGAATATTTTCGAGATAACGATAGAGTAAATAAACATGAAACAATCGACAATTACACCAGCGATATATATTGAACCATCACAGGTTAGCCACAACACATACTTTATCTCACATCACTAAAATGTACCTGATGAACACGGACGTTAATAATAACACCATTTGACAGCAGTTTAACAGCGCCACAGTGGGTCACGCCCATGTGGAACACATTTCAAAAAAAATTTTAAAATAGTTGTAGTCTTCGGAATTGAATAAATTATTTATCTATTAAAAGGTAATAGTCTGCAGATTCAGAAAACGCAAAAAAGTAAAAATTGAACTTTTCATGATTTTGAGCCTTTCCGGAGCCCCTTAAGTAGCTTAGCAAACTGCTAATGTGGCCATGGACTTCAGACCAGAATACCCTTCCCATTCGGGCGAGGGTTCCTAAGGGATACCATGGAAAACCTACAACAAGGTTACACAACTTTATTACTCAAAATTCGGGTAATCTTTGGTCACATTTACCAGTTTTTGTCTTTTATATAGTCGCTTACTAATATCAGAGTGCATTAATTGCCGTTTTGTATTTGCGTTGTTTAGTAATGACGCACGTGGATGTGTACATAATAGCTCCTTCCCCAATGCAAAATGATTGACTTCGTAATATCCTATTGTCAAAATCTGCCTTAATTTTCCTTGCCTTTTCGGTTAGAATTGTTAATGGTGTTCTAATCTTACCTTGCCAATGGGCTGCTTCTGGTGGTATGTTAGAAATCTTATCTGTCCATTCATTCATTTCTTTCTATTCTCTCAAATATTAGTTCAGCCGGTGTAAAGTTTGTGGTCATATGAGGCGAAGTGTTCATCATTTTATCAAAGTTATCGTGTTTGTTTCTCATGGCAATAAGTTCGCATAAATCTGTTTAATTCGCGAAAATCCCTCTCAATCGCTTCTGGGTTATATTTGGGAGTCACGATTTGTTATATTTGCTAGGGCTGATGCATGCCTCCATCTATATCCGGTAAAATTTGTAGCATTGTCGAATAAATTCGCGTTCGGTTTCCCAATGGGCGGAATGAAGTCATTGAATAGACGATTCAGAATGTGTGCTGCTGTAACGATTTTCATCGGACAGTTTTTTTACATGTTAGGTAAATACGTCCAAGAAAGCTACAAAATATTTATAGGCTCCTCTAGCCCCCTTCAACGGTCGACAGATACCAATCGAAATACATCTACATTTATACTCCGCAAGCCACCCAACGTTGGGTGGCGGAGGGCACTTTACGTGCCACTGTCATTACCTCCCTTTCTTGTTCTAGTCGCGTATGGTTCGCGGGAAGAACGACTGTCTGAAAGCCTCCGTGCGCGCTCTAATATCTTTCATTTTGCATTCGTGATCTCCTCGGGAGGTATAAGCAGGGAGAAGCAATATATTCGATACCTCATCAAGAAACGCACCCTCTCGAAACCTGGCGAGCAAGCTACACCGCGATGCAGAGCGCCTCTCTTGCAGAGTCTGCCACTTGAGTTTGTTAAACATCTCCGTAACGCTATCACGGTTACCAAATAACCCTGTGACGAAACGCGCCGCTCTTCTTTGGATCTTCTCTCTCTCTCCTCCGTCAACCCGATCTGGTACGGATCCCACACTGATGAGCAATACTCAAGTATAGGTCGAACGAGTGTTTTGTAAGCTACCTCCTTTGTTGATGTACTACATTTTCTAAGGAGTCTCCCAATGAATCTCAACCTAGCACCCGCCTTACCAACAATTAATTTTATATGATCATTCCACTTCAAATCGTTCCGCACGCATACTCCCGGATATTTTACAGAAGTAACTGCTACCAATGTTTGTTCCGCTATCATATAATCATACAATAAAGGATCCTTCTTTGTATGTATTCGCAATACATTACATTTGTGTATGTTAAGGATCAGTTGCCACTCCCTGCACCAAGTGCCTATCCGCTGCAGATCTTCCTGCATTTCGCTACAATTTTCTAATGCTGCAACTTCTCTGTATACTGCAGCATCATCCGCGAAAAGCCGCATGGGACTTCCGACACTATCTACTAGGTCATTTATATATATTGTGAAAAGCAATGGTCCCCTAACACTCCCCTGTGGCACGCCTGAGGTTACTTTAACGACTGTAGACGTCTCTCCATTGATAACAAAATGCTGTGTTCTGTTTGCTAAAAACTCAATCCAGCCACACAGCTGGTCTGATATTCCGTAGACTCTTACTTTGTTTATCAGGCGACAGTGCGGAACTGTATCGAATGCCTTCCGGAAGTCAAGAAAAATAGCATCTACCTGGGAGCCTGTATCTAATATTTTCTGGGTCTCATGAACTAATAAAGCGAGTTGGGTCTCACACGATCGTTGTTTCCGGAATCCATGTTGATTCCTACATAGTAGATTCTGGGTTTCCAAAAACGACATGATACTGGAGCAAAAAACATGTTCTAAAATTCTACAACAGATCGACGTCAGAGATATAGGTCTATAGTTTTGCGCATTTGCTCGACGACCCTTCTTGAAGACTGGGACTACCTGTGCTCTTTACCAATCATTTGGAACCTTCCGTTCCTCTAGAGACTTGCGGTACACGGCTGTTGGAAGGGGGGCAAGTTCTCTCGCGTACTCTGTGTAGAATCGAATTGGTATCCCGTCAGGTCCAGTGGACTTTCCTGTGTTGAGTGATTCCAGTTGCTTTTCTGTTCTTTGGACACTTATTTCGATGTCAGCCATTTTTTCGTTAGTGCGAGGATTTAGAGAAGGAACTGCAGTGCGGTCTTCCTCTGTGAAACAGCTTTGGAAAAAGGTGTTTAGTATTTCAGCTTTACGCGTGTCATTCTCTGTTTCAATGCCATCATCATCCCGGAGTGTCCGGATATGCTGTTTCGAGCCACTGACTGATTTAACGTAAGACCAGATCTTCCTAGGATTTTCTGTCAAGTCGGTACATAGAATTTTACTTTCGAATTCACTGAACGCTTCACGAATAGCAGTCCTGACGCTAACTTTGACATCGTTTAGCTTCTGTTTGTCTGAGAGGTTTTGGCTGCGTTTAAACTTGGAGTGAAGCTCTCTTTGCTTTCACAGTAGTTTCCTAACTTTGTTGTTGTACCACGGTGGGTTTTTCTCGTCCCTCACAGTTTTACTCGGCACGTACCTGTCTAAAACGCATTTTACGATTGCCTTGAACTTTTTCCATAAACACTCAACATTGTAAGTGTCGGAAAGAAATATTCGTTTTGATCTGTTAGGTAGTCTGAAATCTGCCTTCTATTACTCTTGCTAAACAGATAAACCTTCCTCCCCTTTTTTATATTCATATTAACTTGCATATTCAGGGATGCTGCAACGGCCTTATGGTCACTGATTCCCTGTTCTGCACATACAGAGTCGAAAAGTTCGGGTCTGTTTGTTATCAGTAGGTCCAAGATGTTATCTCCACGAGTCGATTGTCTGTTTAATAGCTCGAGGTAATTTTTGGATAGTGCACTCAGTATAATGTCACTCGATGCTCTGTCCCTACCACCCGTCCTAAACATCTGAGTGTCCGAGTCTATATCTGGTATATTGAAATCTCCACCTAAGACTACAACATGCTGAGAAAATTTATGTGAAATGTATTCCAAATTTTCTCTCAGTTGTTCTGCCACTAATGCTGCTGAGTCGGGAGGTTGGTAAAAAGAGGTATTTATTAACCTAGCTCGGTTGTTGAGTGTAACCTCCACCCATAATAATTCACAGGAACTATCCACTTCTACTTCACTACAGGATAAACTACTTATAACAGCGACGAACAGTCCACCACTGGTTGCATGAAATCTATCCTTTCTAAATACCGTCTGTACCTCTGTAAAAATTTCGGCAGAATTTATCTCTGGCTTCAGCCAGCTTTCTGTACCTATAACGATTTCAGCTTCGGTGCTTTCTATCAGCGCTTGAAGTTCCGGTACTTTACCAACGCAGCTTCGACAGTTTACAATTACAATACCGATTGCTGCTTGGTCCCCGCATGTCCTGACTTTGCCCCGCACCCGTTGAGGCTGTTGCCCTTTCTGTACTTGCCCAAGGCCATCTAACCTAAAAAACCGCCTAGCCCACGCCACACAACCCCTGCTACCCGTGTAGCCGCTTCTTGCATGTAGTGGACTCCTGACCTATCCAGCGGAACCCGAAACCCCACCACCCTATGGCGCAAGTCGAGGAATCTGCAGCCCACACGGTCGCGAACCGTCTCAGCCTCTGATTCAGACCCTCCACTCGGCTCTGTACCAAAGGTCCACAGTCAGTCCTGTCGACGACGCTGCAGATGGTGAGCTCTGCTTTCATCCCGCTAGCGAGACTGGCAGTCTTTACCAAATCAGATAGCCGCCGGAAGCCAGAGAGGATTTCCTCCGATCCATAGCGACACACATCATTGGTGC
Source organism: Schistocerca serialis cubense (assembly GCF_023864345.2). Lineage (NCBI taxonomy): Eukaryota > Metazoa > Arthropoda > Insecta > Orthoptera > Acrididae > Schistocerca > Schistocerca serialis. The sequence goes on along the minus strand of NC_064641.1, from coordinate 325,675,986 downwards.
CGACATGAGCGACCACCTGCAGATGGGTGCACCCTGTACCCTTCATGGCATCCGAAAGGACCCTTTCCACATCAGGAATGACTCCCCCCGGTATGCACACGGAGTGCACATTGGTTTTCTTCCCCTCTCTTGCTGCCATATCCCTAAGGGGTCGCATTACGCGCCTGACGTTGGAGCTCCCAACTACCAGTAAGCCCACCCTCTGCGACTGCCCGGATCTTGCAGACTGAGGGGCAACCTCTGGAACAGGACAAGCAGCCATGTCAGGCCGAAGATCAGTATCAGCCTGAGACAGAGCCTGAAACCGGTTCGTCAGACAAACTGGAGAGGCCTTCCGTTCAGCCCTCCGGAATGTCTTTCTCCCCCTGCCACACCTTGGGACGACCACCCACTCTACCACAGGTGAGGGATCAGCCTCAATGCGGGCAGTATCCCGGGCAACCAGAGTCGTAGTCCGATTGGGGGTTCCGTGGGACGAGCTGGCCGTCCCCGACAAACCCCCATCTGGACCCCCACAGTGATGCCCATTGGCAACAGCCTCAAGCTGTGTGACCGAAGCCAACACTGCCTGAAGCTGGGAGCGAAGGGATGCCAACTCAGCCTGCATCCGAACACAGCAGTTGCAGTCCCTATCCATGCTAAAAACTGTTGTGCAAAGAACGTCTGAACTAATCTACAGAGAGCGCAAACAAATCGACACAAAATTTAAACGGTTATTAAAATACAAGCTTGCCTAGTAAATGCAGTAATGCTGCTACTTGCGCACTGCTTACGCTCTGCTCGGCGGCGGAAGGAGACTACGCGATTTTACACTATTCAGGTACTAAAACGCGATGCTACAACTCTCAAATACTATAATACGCCCGAAATTTATGAATTAAACAATGCAAGTACCAAAAACACGCAAGGAAATTAAGAATTAAACTATGTAAGAAATGAGTGAGCTAGGAGTATACGACTTGCTGCTGCAGCTGCTTATCCAACGGCGGCAGGGAGCACACTAGCTATCGGTTTTTCAGCAATGCTTGAGTGTGTAACAGGCCTTTACCACCTCTGTTGTTAGGTTTTGTCTTCCGGCACATTACTCATTTTGTTAGTACCCTCCATACTTTCCTACGTAAGTCTGGGAAGTAACAGTACATTCTCAATTTGTCTGCACGTTTCGCAACACTAAAATGTCCCCAAGTGTTGTGAGTATACGTTATTAACCTCTCATACTCTTCGGGTATACACGCACAAAAATTCTGACTCATAATGCTCCGACGATGAAATAGTACATCATTCACAATCTTATAGTACTGGATTACTTTATCTTCTTGTGGATCTTCTAGTTCTGTCGAATGTTGATCCACCTTGGATCACTTTGTTAGTCTCGCTATATCTCCACGTAACTCTAAATAATATTGTCGGTTTACTTGAACTCTCATCAATAATATTGGAAACTCATCTTCATTTTCATCCGAGATGATGCTTCCTTCTAATCCTTCTGGAAAATGGGATAAAGCATCTGCTATGATCTCATTTCCTTTAATATGTACGATACGAAATTGGTATTCCTGAAGAACGACTGTCCACCTTCCTAATCTGTCATGTAATAGCTTACAGGTGTGTAAAAAGCTAAGAGCTATGTCACATTATACTGTGGATGTTGCTTCATATAAATAATAATGAAACTCTCTGAACGCTCACACTACTGGAAGAGCCTCCTGTTCTGTTGTATAAGATCTCTCGCAACTTGACACTGTCCTCCTAGCGAAGGCTGTTAGGCAAAAGTTGGGCTTGCAGTTTATTATTAGAATTTGGAACAGACATATACCTAAACGAACAGATGAAGCATCAGTCATTAATCCAAATTCAAATGACATATCAGGATAATACAGAATCTTCGCTTGATTATTTGCTTGATTGCTTCAAATGCTCGTTGAAATTCCTCGGTCCACTTGCAATGCACGTTGCTCCTTAACAAATTTAATAATGGCTCAGAATTCATTGACTGATTCTCGATGAATCGACGAAAAAACGATTCAAGACCTAGAAACCTTTTTAACTGCCCTTTAGTTCTGGGAATAGAAATTTTTTTTTTGCACTGGTCTTCTTTCCATCAGTAAAATACCTCTTGTATTTCTCATATGTCCTAAGAATTTTATTTTCTCCAGGCATAAAAGTGGCTTTCGTAGATTCGCTGTTATTCCCACACTGGAATATCTCTCTAATACTCGTGCCAGTACATTTAAGTGTTCTTCCCAGGTCTCTCTAGCTCTCAGGATGTCATCGACAAATAATGCTAGCTGAATCCTTAGTTCAGGTCCTAATGCTGCATCCAATGTGGTTATGAAAACTCCTGCGCTGATATACAAACCAAATAGCGGAAGCTTGAAATGATAACTCCTACAGGCGTGTACAAAGGCAACTGACTTCCTGGAATCTTCGTGTAGCTTGACCTGCCAGTATGAATTCCGCAAATCAATTGTAAAATACTTCACTCATTGGAATTTCGAATCAGCTCATCTACATTTTCTGGGTGAATACATACTGGTCCAACAGTTGTGTTAAGTACAGGAGCATCGAGTACAAGACGTACTTTTCCACCTGGTTTTGGTACAACGAGAAACGGACTGCAGGAGGAACTGTTTGAAGGTTCGATCAGATTCCAGTCTAACATCCTATGCCTTTCTTGGTTCGTTGCCTTGCGCTGTTGCCAAGGAACAGGATAGAAACTATGGCTGTGTAGCTTGACATTCAGATGACATGCATAACCCTTGATGATACCTGGTTATTCCTCGAATACTCTCGTATATGTATATAATAGAGCAGACAGTTGTGTCCATTGCTCTTCCTTAAGGTGCTCTGGCTCACTTAACTTTTGTTGTATCTGCTCGGATCCTTTTGCGACTACCGCGTTGGCCAATAGATTGTACTCTTGGCCAGCTGTGCACGTTAATGAGTGACTATACTTAGATGTATTGGAACTGTATTGAGATTAGTCCTGAGTAAACGTTTAAGATGAAAGTAACGAATTATTTAATGTACTGCAAACACATTGATCTTTGTTTCGAAACACATTCATGTTAAAAAAACCTTTGACGAGTAGATACAGTTCAAACTCACAGGGCATGGACATTCATATGATACGCAGAAATGAGTAGCATTTCAGCCACGTAATTTCAGCACGTGCCCTGAGGCAGAGGGTCCACCATGGCCCTGATAACTTCCCATGCGAGATGGCATAGACGCGCAGGAGGTGCGAGTGGAGTTGTGTGGTATAGCCGTTCATGCTGCATTCACCTGGTTTCAAAGTTCAAACGTGGTGTTTAGCACTGGGTAACAGCGCTGTCCCCCTATATTTCGACGGGGACAAGGCTATGACTGACGTTGCGGGTAACCGCCGGTCTTTGGCAGTTCTAATTCGAGCCCCTCGTGCTTACTTTGCTGGCTGTTCTGTAGGCACCAGCAGGGTCTTCTCGAACTGCAAGCCTGCAACACTGTTCGTTACCTTCCGTTGCAATATGTCAATGATAAATTTATTTGATAGGATCTGTAGTAAAGGGGGAAGATGGTAAAGAGAGTACTGCAGTATGTGCCCACTTTGCGTCTACGTCTGTGTATTCGTTAGCGCTTCAAGATTCTCTTATCGGCGTTTACGTGCGATTGTTCCTCTGCGCAGGGTGGCAGCCAGTTAAATAATATAATAAGTAATTGGTTTAAAAGTTTTTGTTTGAAAGGCTCCCCGTTAAGTGTTTACAAGTTTTCTCTTTGAGTAGCTTCTGATTTGCTTACATAACACAAGCTACTTGCTTTTTTCAACCGAGATAGTTTTGTCTGGTTAAGGCTACCTTCAAGACTCGATCAGCCTTCTGCTGAAGTTCCTGGCGAATTTACTCCCTCGGTTTAGCCGATAGCGTGTGTGGATATCCGGTCTCATGTTTGGATGCTGGAAGGATCTGACTAGCAAAACTTTTACGATCCAGAACTCAACTAGAGCAGACGTTTCTCCTGGGACGCAGCGTCCCTGATCCTGAATTCCATGACAGGCCCCAACAGAACTTAACGTGAAGTGCCACTCCTCCCACGGTGCACTTATTTATCTTGTTCGATCTCCTACAATGGCCTAAACCTGGTATCTTCCTGTCCTACGTGTGCCCCATGTACTTCGCAATGTAATATACTTGCTTTTTATTTCGCCTAATTTCATGTTCTCATTTAACAGGTGCTGGACATCCACTCTAAAGGTTCGACCGCTCGGCCATCTGTACAACTGAAGCTCGATAAATTGCGTGTACAGTGTGTTACGTGTTTCAAGGAGCAGAGCGGATGCCTGACACTGTAAATAGGAAGCAGCTTGATTTGTTAGCACTAACAACACATTTTTATTCAGCCAAGTTACCACAGAAAACATTTATTTTGTTGAAATACTGTATTAAATGGCATAGTTTCCCTCCTGAAGAAAGGATGATAGCAAATGGTTCGCCATCAAGCTTCTGACTCGTTTGATGCACCGTGCCACGATTTTCTTTCCTGTGTCAACCTCTTCATCGCAGAGCAGCACTTGCAACCTACGCCCTTGCTGTATATATTCCAATATTTGCTGGATATATTCCAATCCCTGTCTTCCTCCACAGATTTTGCCTTCTGCATCCAAGGGGGAGGTTACTATGGGAAAAAGATTGAATAATCAACGAAAGGATAACGTTCTAAGAGATAGGGCGTAGAATGTCAGGAGCTTGAACTTGGTAGGGAAAATTGAAAATGTTCAATATAGATATAGTAGGCGTCAGTGAAGTGGAAAGAAGTCAAGGATATCTGGTCAAATGAGTATAGGGTAATATCAGCAGCTGCAGAAAACTGTGGAATGCGAGTAGGATTTGTTAAGAACAGGAAGGCAGGGCAAAGAGCGTGTTGTGAACAGTTCAGTGACGGGATACATCGTATCAGAATCAACAGGAGATCAACACTGACAACGATAGCTCAGGTACACAACATGCCGACGTCGCAAGCTAAAGATGGAGAGATAAACTGTACGAGGATATTGAAAGGGTAATACAGTACTTACAGGGGGATAAAAATCTAATAGTCATGGGGGACTGGAATGCAGTTGTAGGGGAAGGAGTAGAGGAAAAAGTTACACGAGAATATGGGCTTGGGACAAGGAATGAGAGAGGGGAGAGACTAATTGAATTCCGTAACAAGTTTCAGCTGGTAACAGCGAATACTCTGTTCAAGAATCACGTGGTGGTGGTGGTGGTATACGTGGAACGTGGAAAAGGCTGGGTGGTACAGGAATATTTCAGTTAGATTACATCATGGTCAGACAGAGTTTCCAAAATCAGATACTGGGTTGTAAGGTGTACCCAGGGGGAGATATAGACTCAGATCACGATGTGGAAGTGATGAAGAGTAGGCTGAAGTTTAAGAGATTAGTCAGGAAGAATCAATACGCAAAAAAGTGGGATACGGAAATGCTAAGGCATGACGGGATACGGTTGAAGTTCTCTGAGACTCTAGATTCAAGGAAAACGTAGGTATGAAGAAGGTAACTGCGAAGAAACAATGGGTAATAGAAGAAATACTTCAGTTTAACGATGGAAGAAAGAAATACAAAAATGTTCAGGAAACTCAGTAATAGGGAAATAATAGTCGCTGAGGAATGAAATAAATAGGAAGTGTAGGGAAGCTAAGACGAAATGACTGTAGGAAAAATGTGAAGACATCGAAGAAGAAATGATTGTCAGGAGGACAGACTTAGCATACAGGAAAGTCAAAACATCCTTCGGTGCCACTAAAAGCAGAAGTAACATTAAGAATGCAACGGGAATTCCACTGTTAAATGCAGAGGAGAGCGGATAGGTGGAAAGTATACATTTGTCTGATGTGATAGAAGAAGAAACAGGAGTCGATTTAGAAGATGTACGGGATCCAGCATTGGAATCAGAATTTAAAAGAACTTTGGAGGACTTACGATCAAATAAGACGAAAGGGATTGATAACATTCCATTAGAATTGCTGAACTCATTGGGGGAAGTGGCAACATAACGACTATTCACGTTCGTGTGTAGAATGTAGGAATCTGGCGACATACCATCTAACTTTCGGATAAGCATCATCCACACAATTCCGAAGACGGCAAGAGCTGACAAGTGCAATAATTATCGCACATTCAGTTTAACAGCTCATGCATCCAAGTTTCTTACAAGAGAAATATCAAGAAGAACGGAAAAGGAAACGAGGATGCACTAGATGACGATCAGTTGGGCTTTAAGAACGGTAAAGGCACCAGAGAGGCAATTCTGACGTTGCGGTTAATAATGGAAGCAAGTTGAAAGAAAAACAAGTTATGTTCATATGATCCGTCGACCTGGAAGAAGCGTTCGACAGTGTAAGATGGTGCAAGATGTTAGACATTCTGAAAAAGTGGGTGTAAGCTATAGGGAGAGACGTGTCGTATACAATATGTACAACAATCAAGAGTGAATAACTAGAGTGGACGACCACGAACGAAGTGCTCATATTAAAAAGGGTGTAAGACGAGGATGTAGCCTTTCGCCCCTACTATTCAATCTGTACATCGAGGAAGCAATGATGGAAATCAAGGAAAGGTTCAGGAGTAGAATCAAAATTCATGGTGAAAGGATATCAATGATACGATTCGCTGATGACATTGCTGTCTTAAGTGGAAGCGAAGAATAATTACATGATCTGCGAAACAGAATGAACAGCCTAATGAGTACAGAGTATGGATTGAGAGTAAATCGAAGAAAGACGAAGGTAATGAGAGGTAGTAGAAATGAGAATAGCGAGAAAATAAGCATCAGGATTGATGGTCACGAAGTAGATGAAATTCAGGAATTCTGCTACCTAGGCAGTAAAATAACCAATGAAGGACGGAACAAGGACATCAAAAGGGACTAGCAATGACAGAAAGGGCATTCCTGGCCAAGAGAAGTCTACTACTATCAAATATCGACCTTAATTTGAGGAAGAAATTTCTGAAAATGTATATCAGCATTGTATGGTAGTGAAACATGGGCTGTGGGAAAACGGGAACAGAAGAGAATCGAAGCATTTCAAAAAAAAAAGTAAACGACCGTACGGCAGTGTGGGCCGGGAGTACCCCATTCGGGTAAGTATTTATTGCATTCGACGCCACATTGGGCGACTTGCGCTCCAGAGATAAAGAAATGACGATGACAACACAACACCCAGTATCTGAGCAGAGAAAATCTCCTCCCTTAGTCGGAAATCGAACCCGGGCCCCTTGGCGTGACATTCCGTCACGCTGACCACTCAGCTAATGGGGCCGGACAAGCATTTGAGATATGGTGCTACAGATGAATGTTCAAAATTATGTGGACTGATAAGGTAAGGAATGAGGAGATTCTGAGCAGAATCGGAGAGGAAAGGAACATGTGGACTGCACTGATAAGGAGAAGGGACAGGATGATAGGGCATCTGTTAAGACATGAGGGAATGACTTCGATGGTACTACAGGGAGCTGTAGAGAGCAAAAACTGTTGAGTAAGACAGAGATTGGAAGACATCCAGCAAATAGTTGAGGACGTAGGTTACAAGTGCTACTCTGAGATGAAGAGGTTAGCACAGGAGAGGAATTTGTGGCGGCGGTCAGAAGACTGATGACAGAAAAATTCTCTCTAGTACCATGGAAGTAACTCCCTGATGTCGTAACAGATATCCTATCATCTTGTCCCGACTGGATGTCAGTGTTTTTCACGTATACTTTTCCTCTGCTCATTCTCCACCTTATTAGTACACCCAATTTTCATCATTTGTCTATAGCACCACATTTCAAATCTTTCTATTCTCTTTTGTTTAGGTTTTGCCTCGGTCCATGTTTCACTACCATGCAGTGCTGTGCCCCAGACGTACATTCTCAGAAATTTCTTCCTCAAATTGCGGCCGATGTTAAATACCAAAAGACTTCTCTTGGCCAGAAATGCCCATTTTGCTTGGGCTATCCGAAAGTCGTCTAAAACATGCTCAATATTCTTTTCCATTCATCTGTGACTTAGTCTTGTCAGCAACTTGGACGCATGAGTTTCTAATCTGATTGTGCGATAATTCTCGCATTTGTCAGTTGTTGCAGTCTTCGGATTGTGTGGTTGATAGTTTTCCGAAAGTCAGAGGGTATGTCGCCATATTCCTACATTCTACACACTGCCGTGAATAGGCATTTTGTTGCCACTTCCCCCCAATATGTATAAAAATTCTGGTGGAATTCTATCCATCCCTATTTCTGTACTTGATGTTAAGTTCTCCAAAGCGCTATTAAATTCTGATGCTAATATCGGATCCCCTATGTCTTCTGCTGCACATTCTATCACATCAGACAATCTTTCTTCTCATACAGGCCTTCACTGAAGTCTTTCCACCTACTGGCTGACTCTTCTTCATTTAACAGCGGAATTCCCGTTGCAGTCCTAATGTTACCACCTTGCTTTCAGTTACAACCAAGGTGGTTTTGATTTCCCTATATGCCGAGTTAATCATTCCGACAATAACTTTTTTCTATTTCTTCGCATTTTTCATGCAGCCGTTTCGTCATAGCGCCTTGCACTTCCAATTGATTTCCTTCCTCTGCCACTTGTATTTCTGTATCTCTGAATTTCCCTTAACATTTATGTGCTTCCTTCTTTCATCGATCAGCTGAAACATTTCTTCTGCTACCCGTAGTTTCTTTGTTTTTGTTTTGTTTTTTGCAGTTACTTTCTTTGTACCTGTTTTTCTTTCCAGATTCTATGATCGCTCTTCTTTCAGATGTAAACGCTTCCTCAAATGTACTGCCTATTGAGTTATTTCTTATTGCTGAATTTACAGCCTTAGAAAACTTAAAGTATATCTTGTCGTCCCTTAGTATTTCTGTATCTGACTTCTTGCATACTGGTTCTTCGTGACTAATCTCTTGAACTTCACCGTACTCTTCTTTACTACTACATTGTGATCTGAGTATGTTTCTGCTTCTGGGTACATATTACCACCCAGTATCTGATTCCGGAATCACTGTCTATGATGTAATCTAACTGAAATCATCCCGTATCACCCGGCCTTTTCCAAGTATACCTCCTCCCTTGGTGATTCTTGAGCAGATTATTCGCTATTACTAGTTGTAATTTGTTACAGAACTCACGTAGTCTCTCTTTCCCCGTATTTCTTGACCCAAGCCCATATTCCCCTGTAACCTTTTCTTCTACTCCTTCCCCTGCAACTGAATTGGAGTCCACAATGACTATTAATTTTCATATCGCTTAACGTTCTGTATTATTCTTTCAATATCTTTATACATTTTCTATATATCTTAATCTTCAGCTTGCGACGTCGACATGTATAACTGAACTGTCGTTGCTGACATTGGTTCTCTTCGATTCTGAGAACAACCCTACCACTGAACTGTTAACAGTAACACTCTGAGCCCTACCTTCCTATTCATAACGAATCCTCCTCACGTTATACAATTTTCTGCTGCTTTAAATACTGCCGTATACTCAACTGACCAGGAATCCTTGTCTCTTTTCCATTGATCTTCAGGACACCTACTGTATGTGGGTTGAGCCCCTACATTTCCCTTTTCAGATTTAATAGCTTTCCTACCACATTCAAGCTTTTGACATTCCCTGCCCCGATTGTGAACGTTATCCTTTCGTTGATTATTCAGTCTTTTCCTGATGTTCATCTCCACCTTGGCTGCTCCCTCCTGGAAATCCGAATGGGGTTACTATTTCCGAATCTTGTGGAAATGGGGACATTATCATGACAGTATTTTAATTACAGTGGTTTCCATTGCCTTCTGCATCCTCATGCCGTTGACCGCTGCTGATTCTTCCACTTTTACGGGCGGTTTCCCACCGGAAGGGCAAGTGTGCGCCTTGAACCTCTCTCCACTCCTTCGCCCTGTTTGAAGAGGTCTTTGGCAGGATGAGGGTGTCTTCGGCCGCCAGTGCTGGCTATTAATGAAAATTAAGACGGTGGCTGGTTTCTAACCCGGGACCGAGGACGTTTTGATTAGTAATGAGACACCACCCCAAGGCCACGGTTGTAAAGAGGTATGAAGTTAGCGCGCAGTTTACATGTCAGTTTTTCAATAGACGAATTTGATCAATGACGCCCTGCTTGTTTGCAGAATGTCAATTTTTGACAACCGACTCCCACTCCCTCCCATACGTTTTACTGATGTATGTACACATTAAGATCTAATCAGGTATCACAAAACCGGCCGTATTCCTGTAAATAAAAATTCACGTACAGCTTAAAGCGGTTTATTGCAGGAACATGGATTACTTTAGCTGCGGTTGCCATCAACCTTACACTGTTATTCTGAGGAATTCCGTAATGCATTTTGACAGATGTGCCGCCCTGTTATTCACGTATGCAAATCTTTGTACTGTAAATCTGAAAGCTGCCGTATTGTTCAAACATGTGTCGACCAGTTCTGGCTGTCACGGTCTCAATTGGACAGTGACGTGAGACAGTCGAGTATCGAAATCGGGCTTTAACCTCTTGCCGTATTTCGATCGGGTCTGACTCGTGATAACAATTTTAGACCAAACATGAATATCTCGTCAGACCCCAGGAAACAAACGTGGGGCCGAACATCAACATTACGAATCACATTCGCGATAACGGAAATTAGGCTTAAGGTAAACACTGCTTGTCTTAACCAACTGGACATACAGTTCTAAGTTACAATCCTCTTTCAGTTGTTACCATTATGCCCCGAGACTAGGACACAATCCGTTAAATTTACAAAGCAAGCGTGCTAGTGGTTCTGTGCTTAATTTTTTCAAGAAAAAATTGATATATCCACACATAATATTAAGATAGCGCCATTTACATGGAAGTAGTGAAGAATAATCTATTGACAGCGAGGTGATTGTAGAAGACAGAAAGCATGCAAAACTTCGGTAGAACATGACAATGATGAGGAGAGTTAAATACCTAAGTCATGAGTGTGTCATGAATTTGGCAGGAAGCGACAGCACACAAATCATTTGGAAATATTCTGACGCAAATGGAGTTATATTACGGGTCAAACCAGTTTAATGAACACAATGACGAGAAAGTGTGGCAGCATCAAAGAGTTGTTGCGTGATATAAAAGGAAGTTAGTCGTCGTGTTTCTCCACGCGACAGATGAGCTAATTGCAGTCGCACAGTGGTGGAAATAACACCACTACGAAGATGCAAGTCAGTTTACTTGCAATACTCACTAACAGTCGTGAACGTTAGTTAACCTCGAAACTTGACGTTGTGAGTTGATGTTAGTCAAGAGAATGAACAAGGTCTGGTAACAGGACTACAACAAAGTATGTGTCCCTTGCGCGGTACTGCAGTAAGAATTGGCAGGAAAGTAGCTAGTGTGCATGTTTGCTGGCAGCAATGATCACGAGAACGTATGAAAGAAAGAAGACCGGGATCCAGACGGCCATTTGGCCCTACTCCGAGAGGGAAGACCGTCATGTTCGGTGTATGGCTGTGGCACATCGTACTGCATATGCGGCAGCCTTTTTGCAGTACCTTCTATCAGTGACACCGCGAACTGTTGAAAAGCGGTTACTTCAAGGACCGCTCAGAGCCAGACACCCTGCAGTGTGCATTCCACTGACTTCCACCCGCAACCACTTCAGACGTCAGTTGTCAAACGCGAGCACATTGGTCGGCGGAGTGGCCAACGTTGTTTCCGGACGACAGGAGGTCCGGTCTGATACCAGTGATGGCCATCTTAATCACTGGAAGGCCAGCTGAGAGACTGCAAACTACCTGTCTGCGTACTAGACACATGGCTCTACACCTAGAGTTACAGTCTGAGGTGCGATTTCGTATGACTCCAGCTTCAGATTCGTTGTTATTCTACATTTTTCTTTTTTTTGTTCATCAGTCTACTGACAGGTTTGATGCGGCCCGCCACGAATTCCTTTCCTGTGCTAACCTCTTCATCTCAGAGTAGCACTTGCAACCTACGTCCTCAATTATTTGCTTGACGTATTCCAATCTCTGTCTTCCTCTACGGTTTTTGCCCTCTACAGCTCCCTCTAGTACCATGGAAGTCATACCCTCATGTCTTAGCAGATGTCCTATCATCCTGTCCCTTCTCCTTATCAGTGTTTTTCACATGTTCCTTTCCTCTCCGATTCTGCGTAGAACCTCCTCATTCCTTACCTTATCAGTCCACCTAATTCTCTACATTCGTCTATAGCACCACATCTCAAATGCTTCGATCCTCTTGTGTTCCGGTTTTCCCACAGTACATGTTTCACTACCATACAATGCTGTACTGCAGACGTACATCCTCAGAAATTTCTTCCTCAAATTAAGATCGGTATTTGATATTAGTAGACTTCTCTTGGCCAGAAATGTCTTTTTTGCCATAGCGAGTCTGCTTTTGATGTCCTCTTTGCTCCGTGCGTCATTGGTTATTTTACTGTCTAGGTGGCAGAATTCCTTAACTTCATTGACTTCGTGACCATCAATCCTGATGTTAAGTTTCTCGCTGTTCTCATTTCTACTACTTCTCATTACCTTCGTTTTTCTCCGATTTAATCTCAAACCATACTGTGTACTCATTAGACTGTTCATTCCGTTCAGCAGATCATTTAACTCTTCTTCACTTTCACTCAGGATAGCAATGTCATCAGCGAATCGTATCATTGTTACCCTCTCACCTTGTATTTTAATTCCACTCCTGAACCTTTGTTTTATTTCCATCATTGCTTACTCGATGTACAGATTGAAGAGTAGGGGCGAAAGTCTACAGCCTTGTCTTACACCCTTCTTAATACGAGTACTTCGTTCTTGATCGTCCACTCTTATTATACCTCTTGATTGTTGTACATATTGTATATGACTCGTCTCTCCCTATGGCTTACCCCTACTTTTTTCAGAATCTCGAACAGCTTGCACCATTTTATATTGTCGAACGCTTTTTCCAGGTCAACAAATCCTATGAAAGTGTCGTGATTTTTCTTTAGCCTTGCTTCCATTATTAGCCGTAACGTCAGAATTGCCTCTCTCGTCACTTTACTTTTCCTAAAACCAAACTGATCGTCACCTAGCGCATTCTCAATTTTCTTTTCCATTCTTCTGTATATTATTCTTGTAAGCAGCTTCGATGCATGAGCTGTTAAGCTGATTGTGCGATAATTCTCGCAATTTGTCAGCTCTTGCCGTCTTCGGAATTGTGTGGATGATGCTTTTCCGAAAGTCAGATGGTATATCGCCAGACTCATATTCTACACACCAACGTGAATAGTCGTTTTGTTGCCACTTCCCCCAATGATTTTAGAAATTCTGATGGAATGTTATCTATCCCTTCTGCCTTATTTGACCGTGAGTCCTCCAAAGCTCTTTTAAATTCCGATTCTAATACTGGATCCCCTCTCTCTTCTAAATCGAATCTTGTTTCTTCTATCACATCAGACACATCTTCACCCTCATAGAGGCTTTCAATGTATTCTTTCCACCTATCTGCTCTCTCCTCTGCATTTAACAGTGGAATTCCCGTTGCAGTCTTAATGTTACCACCGTTGCTCTTAACGTCACCAAAGGTTGTTTTGACTTTCCTGTATGCTGAGTCTGTCCTTCCGACAATCATATCTTTTTCGATATCTTCACATTTTTCCTGCAGGCATTTCGTCTTACCTTCCCTGCAATTCCTATTTATTTCATTCCTCAGCGACTTGTATTTCTGTATCCCTGATTTTCCCGGAACATGTTTGTACTTCCTCCTCTCATCAATCAGCTGAAGTATTTCTTCTGTTACCCATGGTTCCTTCGCAGCTACCTTCTTTATACCTATGTTTTCCTTCCCAACTTATGTGATGGCCCTTTTTAGAGATGGCCATTCCTCTTCAACTGTACTGCCTACTGCGCTATTCCTTATTGCTGTATCTATGGCGTTAGAGAACATCAAACGTATCTCGTCATTCCTTAGTACTTCCGTATCCCACTTCTTTGCGTATTGATTCTTCCTGACTAATGTCTTGAACTTCGGCCTACTCTGAACCACTACTATATTGTGATCTGAGTCTATATCTGCTCCTGGGTACGCCTTACAATCCAGTGTCTGATTTCGGAATCTCTGTCTGACCATGATGTAATCTAATTGAAATGTTCCCGTATCTCCCGGCCTTTTCCAAGTATACCTTCTCCTCTTGTGATTCTTGAACGGGGTATTCGCTATTACTAGCTGAAACTTGTTAAAGAACTCAATTAGTCTTTCTCCTCTTTCATTCCTTGTCCCAAGCCCATATTCTCCTGTAACCATTTCTTCTTCTCCTTCCCCTACAACTGCATTCCAGTCGCCCATGACTATTAGATTTTCGTCCCCCTTTACATACTGCATTACCCTTTCAATATCCTCATACACTTTCTCTATCTGTTTATCTTCAGCTTGCGTCGTCGGCATGTATACCTGAACTATCGTCGGTGTTGGTCTGCTGTCCATTTTGATTAGAACAACCTGGTCACTGAACTGTTAACAGTAACACACCCTCTGCCCTACCTTCCTATTCATAAAGAACCCTACACTTGTTATACCATTTTCTGCTGCTGTTGATATTACCCGATACTCATCTGACCAGAAATCCTTGCCTTCCTTCCACTTCACTTCACTCACCCCTACTATATCTAGATTGAGCCTTTGCATTTCCCTTTTCTGATTTTCTAGTTTCCCTACCACGTTCAGGCTTCTGACATTCCACGCCCCGACTCGTAGAACGTTATCCTTTCGTTGATTATTCAATCTTTTTCTCATGGTAACCTCCCCCTTGGCAGTCCCATCCCGGAGATCCGAATGGGGGACTATTCCGGAATATTTTTCCAATGGAGAGATCATCATGACACTTCTTCAAATACAGGCCACATGTCCTGCGGATACACATTACGTGTCTTTAATGCAGTGGTGTCCATTGCCTTCTTCATCCTCATGTCTTTGATCATTGCTGATTTTTCCGCCTTTAGGGGCAATTTCCCACCCCTAGGAGAAGAGTGCCCTGAACCTCTATCCGCTCCTCTGCCCTCTTTGACAAGGCCGTTGACAGAATGAGGCTGACTTTTTATGCCGGGAGTCTTCGGCCGCCAATGCTGATTAGTTACCAAAATTTAGGGAGTGGCGGGGATCGAACCCGAGACGGAAGACGTTTTGATTATGAATCAAAGACGCTACCCCTAGACCACGGGAACATACCCTGACTGAATATCTGTAAGTCTGTCTGTTGATTCTACTTGTTGAGCTGACATTCATGAATAGCAAACGCCAATATTTAAAAGAGGAAGTTCTTTTAAGAGATTTAAACAAATTTCAATATTAAATTTTGATAAGAATGAAACTGCTGACGATATTTATAGGCTTCGGAAGATAAGACCTATCATCAGCCTTTGGAATGAGAAATTGCATGAAATTGACACACCCGATAAAAACGTCAGTATACAGTAATATTTAATGAAATATAAAGGATGTGCAGCATCGAAGTATTTAATCCAACGAAAAGAGACGGATGTAGATTAAAAACGCATGAACTATGTAACTGACCTGTGGTCTAGGGGTAGCGTATTTAATTAGTAATCAAAAAGTTCAGTCCTAGGTTCGAAGCCCAACACCGCTTAAACTTTGATTAATAGTAGGCAATGGCCGCCGAGGGCTTCCGGCATAAGAAATCATCCTCACTCCGCCAACGGCCTTGTAACGGCGGAGGAGCAGACAGATGTTAAAGGCACTCTCTCGTCTTTTGGATGGAAAGTGCCCCTACAGTCGGAAGAATCAGCAATAACCAACGGCATGAGGATGCAAAAGGCAATGGTAAGCATTGCAATAGACAAATAACGTGCATCCACAGGACATACGGCCTGTGATTCAAAAAGTGTCGCGATGATCTCTCCATTAGCAAAAGATTCCAGAACATTACACCATTTGGATCTCTGGAGGGGACTGCCAAGGGGGAGGTTACGGCAGCGCGTTTCTTTCGGTACTTTAACGACGGACCTGCACCTACCTGTGAACATTGTCTCAGCAGATCATCGGTAGGAGAGCCGGGGGAAACCTACTGTTCTTCGACGTGACCCAGGCTGCAATTAAAGTCACTAATCTACGTTCTGGGGGAAACACAAAATGAAAGGTGGGAAATTTTGTCCTCAATTAATATATTCTGAAACTTATGTGAACAAGTATCACTACCAAGCCCCTGCTAGTCTTAATACAGTCACTCATAGTCCCTTTCACTCACGTTAGCAAGTTTATGGTGTTGCATTTCCCGAAAACGTAATAGCTAAAAACTTACTGATCGTTTTTGATTGAGAATGCTCGACAAATATTGAGTCTGTCGGTACCAAATGCATTCACAGTTTTTAGCCACCGACCTGCTCAATACGCCACGCGGAATTTGTCCTTTCTCGTCACAAAAGTCAATTAAAAATCCGAGATTTCTACACACACATCGGAATCATTATGCCGCCACTTCCCAACACTTTTGATGTTTGAAACACTGCTATGTCTGGCAACTTATTTCCATCGGAACTACTACTGCAAACGTCCGATATCTTTCATGGCTAGGCTTCGACTCCTCCCTAGAACACGCGCGCGAAGTATACTGTTTTACCATTGGTCAGTTTACTCAACAGCCAATAGCAAAACAACACTCCCGCGTCAGTCCGCCCCTCATCCATAACCAATCGCAAAATAGTAAACCTCACGACTGCACTTTTTACTGACGTAATTATCTAATATGCTGAAGTTTTGCTTATGCATGAAGTTATTTAATGTTGTTATTTACACCTGAATTAACTTTCCCTATACCATACACTTGCTTTATAAATCCATTCTACATAAATTCCCTTCGTCCATATCCATACTTCCTCGAAATGTTCCCACACTATATCCTACTGCATAACTCGTTAAACAATTATCTCCATACCCTTAAACCACACTCACGCATCATTCACACTGCTAAAACACATTTACAGCATTTTACATACATAATAAGACAAAACACTTTATGAAAATACTAGAACAGTTTATGAAAAACATTCAATTACTTTAGTGCACTCTAGTGGGCACAATCGAAACTAAAATCACAGTCCCCCTATCCAATACTGTCCTCTGTCGGCTGATACATAAACTACGTGCGCGTCCAGTCTCGCGACACCATCTGTCACTATCCAGCTCTGAGACACATCTCCCACTTAACCGCCTCCAAGGCGAATTGTTATATGGCGCTATGCCTCAAGGTGACCATAAGAGATAGATTGAATAATCAACGAAAGGATAACATTCTGTTGGAATATCAGGTAGGGAATCTAGGAAATGTAAAAAGGAAAAAGCCCAGTCTACCTGTATAGTGGGGGTCAGTGAAAGGAAATGGAAAGACGAGTATTGGGTAAAGTCAACAACAGCAAAAGAAAATGGTATAATGGGAATAGGATTCGTTACGAATAGGAAGGTAGGACAGAGAGTGTGTTCCCGTGACCTGTTCAGTGATAGGGCTGTTCTTATCAGAATAGACAGTGCCTCCAGGTGGGGTGGGTCCGTACGTGGGTACCACAGGGCCTCAGTATTGGCAGCATCTTTTCCCGTCCGTGCTGCATTTCTCTCCTCTTACTGTTCTCTTCCCCTCCCTCGGTAAACATGTCTGGGATCTTGCTGGAAAAGTCTTCTGCATATTCATTCGACGATATCAGAACAGTCTTTCCACTGCCTTTCTTTTCTTCGTTCCGTCTCTCCTATCCTTCCTCTGCTTCGAAGTTTGAGGTTCCTCTTTCTTCTTCCTCCCTGAGCGCTCATGAAGGCTAGTCCACGCGTCTGTCGCGTAACAGGTGACTGGGTAACGGGTAATTTTCTGCCCTGGGTTGCCAGGTATGATTCGCACGTATCCCCAAGTAAAGGCCAGGCCCAGGGAGGAGTGATTGCCTGAGATACTACCTCCCTAAACTGCCGATTGGTCGCTCTGTCAGGTGTTAGTGAGAAGTGACCTGAGGTGTGAACAACCACTGAGACCGGAGTGCCCCTCCTCAGGGGGTACCCCAGTAAGAAGGAGCACTCCATCGGAGACGCTAGCAATCTCGGGCGATGTTCTCAGAATGAACACATCATCTTACTGTCAACGTCTAGGACGATTCAAAGACCCTCTCAGATGCAGTACGGTTCACATACTACAGTAAATAGCTACGGTAAAATCCTTTATTATTCAGATAGGTGTTGATGCAGTTGCTGAACCTGTGAAATCCTACTTGAAACGGCACTTTGCTGTTGGAGACTACTTCTGATTGTCAAACGCAACTGACTGCAACTTCGCTCCTCCATGGCTATATTGTTCGTGTCAGTGCTTATCAAAGACTGAATTCTTCCTGTGGTGTTATTTACACTACGCTGCCTGATGGTCTGACTGAGGCAGGTATCCAAATTTACCTCTCTGATCAGGGCGTCAGTGTTGTCCATCAGGTGATGAAAAGTGGAGATGCATACTCATTGCCCACACACTCTCTTTTCTCACTTTTGATAGTGGTTCTTCCATCAAAGATTCAAGTAGTCTACGAAGTGTCGGCCAGTGTGGCAGAGTGGTTCTAGGCCCTACAGTCTGGAACTGCGCGACCGCTACGGTCACAGGTTCGAATCCTGCCTCGGCATGGATGTGTGTTGTGATGTCCTTAGGTTCTAGGGGACTGATGACCTCAGATGTTGAGTCCCAAAGTGCTCAAAGCCATTTGAACGATTTGAAGTCTGTGAAGTAATCTTGGTACGACCATACATTCCCAACCCAATGCCCTACCACAGTGTCATCGTTACAGCCGTAATCGAGAGTACTGACGACACTTGACCAAATGTGTAATGTGTCGTAGTTATGGCGATCCTCCTCCTCCTCCTCCTCCTCCTCCTCCTCCGCTCTATCGAGTGCAATGGCGACCATGCAGCCTCACCCGAGATTGCCTCCATGTATCTTGATGAGCGGGCTGTCCAGTAGATCTGTGTGAAGTAAAAAGTACATTTCCCAGTCGCTCGCCAGTTGTTGGCTAGTCGGAAGCCATCTGGCACCTACAGTACTGTTCTTGGTACATCTCGCTCCACGAAGGACGTAGCCATGCAGACATCTGACCTCAAATTTATCACAGCGGTTGTGAAATCGCCCAGCGTCATGGTAGCATCTCCATCTCCTCCTCCAGCTCGGCAACATGCCACCAAACTTTATTCTTACGGGCAAAGTCACCAGCTACACAACTGGCAGGTCGGGAAGGACAGAAGGACTACTCTAGCGAAGGCTTCCTACGTCCCTCCGGCCAACCAACATCTAATTCTTCGTCTGCCAACCGGAAAGGCTCCAGGAGGTCAAGCAGAGTGAAAAGGTTTCTCCTTCGCCGACTCTGGCATCCTCTTAGACGTTGTCGCCATGTTAACCATCGTTCGGCTGACCTATGTGTTGCCGTTGCCCACCAGCAATCGTTTCTCCACAGGCCGACAGAAGCAGATTACCGACGCCTCTGTAGACCTAATGGAACAGGATTCTTCCACCTCTATGCCCTGCAGCAACGTCTTCGAAGGGTGGCACTTGGCAGACGCCGAAGTAATACCCCTTCACTTTTTCTTCGAGATGACTCTCCTCCAATGGAACATTGGCAGTCTGCGATCTAAGAAAGAGGATTTATGGCTGCTCTTAGAATCTCAGTGTCAACTTGTGCTCTCCCTTCAGGAAACAAAATTGCGTCTTCACTACTGCTCTGAGCTCGCGCGTTTCTACCCAGTCCGTTTTGACCTTCTCCCAAGGACGGCACTCCATCCCACTGGAAGTCAGGCTGCTCATATGGGATGACGTTCATAGACAACCCATCTCCCTGACTACCCGATTCCAAGATACTGCAGTCCGAATTTTCCTTCCTCACTTGACCTCTATACCATTTACATTCCTCCATTATATTCGGTGTCACCAGGACATACTTCCTCTAGCTTATTGGGCAGCTACCTCACCCCTTTCTGCTGCTTGGTAACTTCACACCATTCACTCTTCGCTGAGTTTTTCAATGATATTTGCGTTAACACGGAAGTATCCAAGTTCCCTTCAGATTCCACTCACCCCTATTCCCATTTGGACCTATCTTTCTGCATTGTCAAGCTTGCGCTTCATCTCAAGTGGTCCATTCTCTCTGAAACATACTCGATCGACCTTTCCGCTTGTGCCATCCGATTGTTGACTGTATCCCACCTCTGTGCACTCCAAAATGGCAGCTTACTAAGACCGCCTGGCCCCCAGGGGCTCAGCATTCATTTGCTGAGTACGGGCTTGGCGACCCCGGGGTCCTGAGCTGGGGACTGGTCGGCGCCGCCAGTCTCCTGTCACCGTAACCCCCGGACATGCTTCAGCGACCACCGTATGGCGCGGCGGCGGAATGTTGTGTGCTGCGGGGAATGGTAATCTTGGCTTGACCGCCTGGATTGCGAGGAAGGCCAACCTCTATAAAAACCCCTCAATCTTCCGGTGTGCTCCGTGCCTATGAGATGCATGGCTGTTGAGGTGGAACAGTCGCAAGCGGGCAACCTCTGGGGCACCTGCCGCACCCCAGTTGTATAAGGCTTACTCAGGCACGCGGGGCTCTGTCTGAGCGGACCTTTAGTTCCCTAGCTCCTCGTGGGACCGCAATGGACCCTTCGACCTCTACATTTCCGCCTACCAGTGGCTTGGGTGGGCCACTGGTAGGAAAACACACCCCATCGAAGAAGCGACTTCATGCTGCGAGTCCTCCAGCGCCTAATGTTGATAGAGATTTATCAGACTGTCGTAACAGAGCACACGCTGATAATCAGAATGTGTTTTTGATTATTAAACGGAAGGAGGGTAGCTTTGAGAGGGTTTCTCCCTTTTACATCCACAAGGGTCTTGAGGGAATTGCAGGAACACTTAAATCTGTGAAGCGACTGCGCAATGGGACTCTGCTAGTTGAGACATCTAGTTCCTGTCAAGTTGCTTCTCTTTGGAAAGCAACCTGTCTCGGTGAGTACGCTATCGAGACCGAGCTTCACTCCACTCTGAACTACAGTAAGGGTGTTGTGACATGTAGGGACTTGGTGAATATCCCCACAGACGAGTTAAAATCTGAATGGGCTGATGAAGGTATTGTTGACGTGCAGCATATTATGAAACGAGTCGATGGGGACCTAGTCAAATCCGACTCGTTTATTCTCACGTTCAGTTGCCCACGACTCCCAGAGCATGTTAAAGCGGGGTTCTAACGTTTGCCAGTAAGGCCATATTTCCCCAACCCAATGCGCTGCTTTAAATGTCAGCGCTTTGGGCATTCTACATTGGGGTGCAATGGGATAGCCACTTGCGGTAAATATGGTCAGCCTGCCCATGAAGGAGCCGATTGTTCATCGCCTGTGAAGTGCGTGAATTGCTCTGGGATTCACCCTGTCTGGAGCCGGGTCTGCCCCATCTATCTCGAAGAACGGAAGATACAGGAGATCAAAACATCTAAGCGTATCCCCTATGGTGAGGCCAAAAAGCTCTTTAAGGCCCAACCTCCTGTGTTTACGACATCTTTCTCTTCCGCTCTGAAAAAACCGGTACAAATGGCCACCGTTGCTACGCAAACGGAGGTTGCTAGTGTTGTCACTAACACCTGCGTTTGCCAGTGCACTTGTGCTGCTGCGGTTGTTTTGAAACCTGTGGCTCTCTCCGCAACGTCGGACAAGGCCATGGTTGCTGACTTTGGGGTACTTCCTGCCTCTTCCCATATGGCGCCTTCTGCCCAGGCGAGGAAAGCTCCATCTGCTGACAAGGCTCTACATTCTGAGCCCCCCCAAGACAAAGACGCCGAAGGTGAAGGTTTTGCCACCTGAGGAGACTGGTCAGGGTCGGTCCGATGACGAGGCCATCGTACTGTCTGACATCTCCCGTGGGTCGTCATCGGAGCTGATGGTCATTGATGTCGACTGGGGGCGATCTTCTCGCCCCAGAAATAAACCTCTGGCCAGTACGGGCTCTCCTCCAAAACACAGAGGCAGGGTGAAAGTTCAGCCTCCCTGATCACTGCCTCCCATATTACAGTGGAACCTGAATGGGTTCAGGACGCATGTGGCCGAATTACAACTCCTTGTACGAGAGTGCCCTTCATGCTTATGTCTCCAGGAGACACATTTTCGGGCCACTGATGCTCCTTCTTTATGGGGCTATACCGTATATCGGAAAGATGATCTGACGGGGGAAAGGGCAAAGGGTGGTGTTGCGGTTTTTGTCCGTGACATGCACCCCTCATCAGAGCTCCCTCTCGTTACAGACTTGCAAGCAGTTGCAGTTGACCTTCTTGTGGGTCGGAGGCTCACAGTCTGTTCACTTTACTTAACACCTCAGGATGCGATAGACTCTGAGGCTCTCACAGACCTTATTAGCCAACTCCCCCGCCCATTTCGTCTTCTGGGGGACTTCAATTCTCATAATGTCTTATGGGGCTCTTCGACTACTTGCCCCAAGGGTCGCATTCTGGAAAGCCTCATGATGTCTGAAGAACTGTGCATCCTCAACTCTGGTACTCCCACTCATTTCTGTACTGCTTCTGGGTCGTCATCAGCTATTGACCTTTCCTTTTGCTCTCCAGCACTCGCGGATTCTGCTATGTGGGAGGTTGCTGCTGACCTCCATTCTAGTGACCACTTCCCCCTTTGGATTCGCCTCCTGGATGAGGCTATGGCATTACCAGTGCCGCCCCAGTGGCACCTCTGCCGAGCTGACTGGCCACTTTTCAGCCAACTGGCTGTTTTGGAACACCGTGCCAGCATCCACGAATGGGTAGGCCATGTTACAGCCGTGATCTCCCATGCTGCTGAATTGTCAATCCCACGGTCATCCGGTCATCCGGTCATCCCAAGAGGCGTCCTGTCCCTTGGTGGACCACTGAGTGCCGCTCAGCCATCCGAGCCCGCCGTGCAGCTCTGCGCCGCTTCAAGTGGCGTCCCTCAGCTGTCAATCTTGCGGCCTTTCGGGTGGCAAGGGCCAAAGCGCGGCGATTGATTAAAGAGAGCAAACGACGGTCGTGGCAATCGTTCTTGAACTCCATCTCCCGCTCCACTAGTTCTATATGGGAAGCCATCAGGAGGATTTCCGGGAAACTCGGCCAGATACCTGTCACGGCATTGCTGCATCAGGGAAGTCTTCTCACGGCGCCGAGAGACATTGCCCAGACACTGGTCATGCATTTTGCGGCATCTACCGCCACTATTAACTGTGATCCAGATTCCTGCCGCTACCGCACTGCCATCGAAAGGGGTCACTTGGACTTCCGGTCTCCAAATTCTGAGCCCTACAACTGCCACTTTACAATGTGGGAACTAGATTCGGCGCTGTCTGTGGCTCATGATACTGCGCGTGGTCATGATCAAATCCGGTACAGCATGCTGCAGCACTTGTTACTGCCTTCCAAGGAAGTTCTCCTGAATTGTTTTAATATGATATGGTTATCTGGCACGTACCCTGACTCGTGGCGGGAGGCGATTTTGATTCCCCTTCTCAAACCGGGGAAGGACCGAACGCATCCCAGTAGTTATCGGAGTATTGCTTTGACGAGCTGTGTCGAGAAGACGTTGGAACGCATGGTCAACCGTCGCCTGGTTTGGCTGCTCGATACCAGGCAGCTCCTTAGCCCCTCTGAGTGGGGCTTTCGGAGATGTCGTTCAACTATAGACAACTTGACCCTGCTTGAGGCGGCCATCCAGCAGGCCTTCCTGCGTAACCAGCATTGTCTCGGTGTATTCTTTGACATTCATAAGGCATATGACACTACTTGGCGCCGCCATTTCCTCAAGCAACTCCATGAGTGGGGCTTCGTGGCCGTCTCCCCATCTTCATTCGGTCCTTTCTTTCCCACCGCCTCTTTCGATATAGGGTTGGTAATGTGCTATCTGATTTGTATGTGCAGGAGAATGGTGTTCCTCAGGGAAGCGTTTTAAGTGTCACCCTCTTTGCCGTCGCCATTAACAGTATCACGTCCACTATCCGGAGTCCTGTCCAATGCTCCTTGTTTGTGGACGATTTTGCTGTTTTCTGTTCTTCCTCCAGTCACTGCTAGTCGGCAGTTGCAGCTTACGATACAGCGATTAGAGGCATGGACTGCGAAGACGGGTTTTACCTTTTCTGCAGACAAATGTGTGTGTGTTCATTTTAATCGTTCTCGACGTCTTTTTACCTCCCCTGAATTGCGCCTGACGGACACCATTCTTCCTTTTAGCGACACTGTGCGGTTCCTGAGCCTCACTTTTTATTCCAAGTTGTCGTGGTTGCCTCACCTTAAAGACCTTAAGGTGCGGGCCCTGAAGGCACTGAATAGTTTGAAGTGTCTGAGCCATCGGTCCTGGGGAGCAGATCGGGTGCGTCTGCTGCAGTTTTATAGGGCTTTCGTCCGACCGCGTCTTGACTATGGTTGCACCGTGTATGGATCAGCAAGGCCTTCGTATCTGAAGATTCTTGATGCAGTACACCATGAGGGTATCAGGCTGGCCACTGGTGCCTTCCGTACCAGTCCCATCCCCAGCCTGTGTGCTGAGGCAGGGGAACCGCCGCTCGCCATCCGGCGGAAACTCCTCATGGTGCGACGGGTGTGTCAAATCCTTGCCTGTCCTACCTCCCCTGCGTACCCTACCGTTGCCCGACCGCCTATGGAACGTCTCTTTTTTCCAGTCGTCCCAGGGCAAAGAGACCATTTGGGATTCGTGCCAAGCATTTGCTTGAGTCCCTTGGTGTGGAGCGTGTGGCCCCCCAACGGCAAGGTTTTACTCGCCTGCCTCCCTGGTTGCTCCAGAGGCCCAGCGTCCTTTTAAACTTGTTGGAGTACCGGAGGAGCTGCACTCCTGCATTTGTTTTTATCTCCTAATTTTATGATATTTTAAACCAGCATCCCGACCATGTACTAGTATTTACGGATGGCTCTAAACAGGGGGACTCTGTTGGTTGTGCTGTTGTTTTCCCTGATCGAGTCGTCAAGTTACAGCTTCCTGCGGCGTTTACCATCTTTCATGCCGAATTGTCTGCGATATTGCGGGCATTGGAGCAGTTGAGATGTGTTCCCAGTCGTAAGTTCCACATCTGTTCTGACTCCCTGAGTGCCCTTCAGACCATGCAACACTTGTACTCAGCGGATACGGTCGTCCAGAACATCTATGATGCCCTACTCCACCTGCAGCGGCAGGGGAAGGAGGTTTCCTTCTGCTGGGTGCCGGGGCACGTGGGTATCAGGGGAAACGAACTGGCGGATGTGGCTGCCAAAGATGCATGTTCCCTCCCTCACGTTGTTGAATGTGCCGTCCCCCTCCATGCTGTTACCTCCCTCCTGCGTTTTCGCGTTATGCGTCAGTGGGAAGAGGAGTGGCTGGCAGTCGGTGAAAATAAGGTGCGTCTGGTCAAGGCCACCACGCGGCCATGGCGTACGTCCAACCAGTCATGCAGGCGGGATGAGGTTCTCCTCACTCGCCTCCGCATCGGGCACAGTCCCTTCACACATGATTTTTTACTCCGGCGGGAGGATCCCCCAATCTGCGGTGCTTGTGGCGTCCAGATTACTGTCCCCCACATTTTACTTGACTGTCTTTTATTCTCTGACCAGAGGGCGGTCGTTTCTTTGCCACCGGATTTGCCCTCTATTTTGAAAGACGACGCAACGTCTGTAGTTCAGGTTTTACGGTTTTGTGTCCTGTCCAATTTGTAGCCACGGATTTTAGGGAGAGTTTAATGTGCTGCTGGATGACTGGCTCACCCAGATTTTAGGTAAGAGGTCCGCCAGTCACGAATACCTCCTTGTTTCCCTTCGGTTTCTGTCCTCCCTTCCTTGTGTTTCCTTTCCTTTTTAGTGCACTCCTTCTCCTCTTGTTTTGCCTCTGTATGTGAGGATTTGGAACTGCGTCGGGTCTGTGTCTTTTAGCTGTTCCCCTTGTTCGCTGTTCGTCTTAGTCCCTTCACAGCATGTGTACCTGTTTTTATGCGTTTGGGCGCTGATGACCCCGCTGTTTAGCGCTCGTAAACCTCAAACACACACACTAAGACCGACTGGAGCGTTTACTCCTCCCCGGGCACCTTCGACTGGAGGGTTCACTCCTCCATGGCTACCTTCTACGAACATCATCTCCCCAGTGCTATGGCCAAATAGAATATTTTAAGAACGTTGTCCTTACCGCTCTCCACGTTTTTAGCAGTCATACTACAATGGCAAACAGCATTCATTATAAGCGGTTGCGTGAAGTGTCGTTGCGTTCTTCGGGACAGCAAAAAAAGCTAGCTTGTTTTCTTTTACTAGTCCTCTCAACAGTTACACCCCCTTTTGCATCGTGTGAGCCAACTTCCATCTGATCTCTCTGGACCAAGGTCCATTCCCCAATTTCCGGTCTGACAGTAGCAGACGATGTCATAGTGGACCCTTTTCCTATCCCCAGCACCTTGGGCCCCCATTTTGCGGGGAATTCGAGCTCGTCCCACTATCACCCTGCCTTCCACCATCTGAAAAAGAGCAGAAGAGGCTCGGGTGATGAACTTCTCTTCTCGGAATAGGAGAGCTAAAATGCCTCCTATACTATAAGGGAGCTAGATCATGCCCTCACATCATCCCGATCCTCCGCCCCAGAGCCAGACGATGTTCAAATTCAGATGTTGCAGAACCTTTCTCACGTGGGTAAGAATTTTCTCCTTCGTACATACAATCTCTCTAGGCTGCGGGCACGTTTCCCAGACGCTGGAGTGAAGCCACAGTCAGACGCATACTTCAGCCCGGTAAGGACAAACACCTCGTTGTAACTATTGCCCCATTTCTCTCACCAGCTGTGTTCGCAAGGTGGTGGAACATACGATTCATGCCTGTCTGGTATGGTGTCTCGTCTCGCAATTTACTAACCACTACACAATGTGGAATCGAACTCGCTATTCTGCATTTGACCATCTTGTCACTTTGTCCACCCATTGTTATCAATGGTTTTCGGCGGTAACCGCAGACTCTGACCGTAATTTCGATTTGGAGAAAGCTTACATCTATTGGAGGACTAGTATCATCTGTACTCTGTACACGTGGGGCTTCCGTGGCCCTCTGCCTGTTTCCTTCAGGAGTTCCTAAAATACCAAGTTTTCAAGGTAAATATGGGTTGCGTTGTTGGACACCTTTATCCAGGAAACGGTGTGCCTCAGGGTTCCATCCTGAGCGTCGTCCTCTTTGCTATCGCTGGTAAACCTATTTGACCGGTCTCCCGCCAGGCAACTCCTGCTCCCTTTTCGTTGACGATTTTGCCATCTATGGCTGTTCTCCACGGACCTGTCTCATTGAGCGGCGTCTGCAGCGACGTTTCGATAGTCTTTACTCAAGGAGCAGCGACAATTTCTTTCGTTTTCCTACTGACAAAACCGTTTGTGTGAATTTCTGGTGGCGCCAATTTTTTCTTCCACCGTCTTTTCATCTTGGGCCTGTGGCTCTTCCCTTCATTGAAACTAGGAAATTACTGGGGTTCATGCTCGACAGGAAACTTTCTTGGTCCTCCTACGTGTCTTACCTGGCGGCCTGCTGTATGTGATCCCAAAATATACTACGTGTCCCCAGTGATACTTCCTGGGGAGCATATCGAACTACACTGCTCCTTTATTCCGGTCTCTTGTCCATCCGAAACTCGATTATGGGTGTTTCGCTTATGCGCAGCATGTTCATCCCTCTTACACCGTCCCAATGCTATCCACCATCGTGGGATCTGTTTGGCCACTGGCGCCTTTTACAGTAGCCCAGATGAGAGTCTCTATACAGAAGCTGCCAAACTACCGTTGTGACTTTCTACTCAGCAGATATGCATGCCGTTTGTCAGTCTCCTTCTTCGATAACTACTTTGACCGCCAGTATGGGGCGCTTCTTTCTTCTGTTACCTCTCGGATAACGGTTTCGGCTCTCGCTCCACCAGCTTAACTAAAAGATACCAGCAATTTTTCTAGTGGGTCTGAACCCTTCATCACCTTGTCTTCCTGTGCCAGCCTGTGTTCACCTTGGTCTTCGTTCGGTTCTAAAGACATTTCTCTAGTCTCGCTCTATCACTGTACGTTTCACGACCTTTGTGAAAGTGCATTTGCATACACTGTTGGCTCTCGGACTGACTGTGGAGTCGGGTGTGGCTTTGTTATTGGCACCGACGTTTTTCGGTATCGGTTTCCGGATACCGTTCAGTATTTGCAGCAGAGTTCTTCGCCCTTGATCAAGCCACGCAGTACATCCACCGACACAGGCATTTCAATTGCGTCATCAGCTCACACACTCTGCAGCCTTCAAAGCCTCCGCTTGCTGTACACCGTCCGTCTCTTCGTGCGACGGGTCCAGTAAAGCTGTCACTGGGTCACTCTTCATGGAGCCACTGTGATGTATATATGGGTTCTGGTCATGTTGGTCTGACGAGAAACGAGGCCGCTGACGCTGCTGCCAAGGTTTCAGACCTCGAACTTCAACCTGGTAGTTCTTACAGTCCCTCCGATGATCTGTGTTGCATCTGTCTGCAAGTTGTCACTTCAGCATCACCACTGGTCCTGCCTTCATAGGGACAAGCTTCGAGTTATTAAGCTCCTCACAGCTGCTTGGACGATCTCCTCTCGGCCCTCTCGCCGCAAGATCATCATTTTAACCATGTTGCGTATTGGTCATTGTCTTTTTAGCCATCGCCTTTTGTTTAGTTTCCCCACCACTTCGTGCACATTGCACTCTTCCTTTTGACGGTCCGGAATTTCCTGACAGAATGCCCTTCCTATAACCGCTTACGTTCTAGTTTGTGATTGCTGTCTGAGTTGTCGGGCGTTTTAGCGAACGACGCGCGGCCTGTCTACCGCGGTTTACTTTTTATCCGTCGTAGCAGTATGGCGAAGACAATCTAATATTTATTCTGGATCTCAGTTTCTCCGTCGCGTATTTTATAGACCTTTTTCCACGACATTACGTCAGCTGTCTTCTCTTCCGTCGATTGGGATTGACGTAGTCGTTTTAACTCCGCTCTTAGATTTCTAGTTTTGACATGGGCCAGTATAATCCCAGTGTTTTTTCCCCACAAAACAAAACAAACAAAACAGACGAAAGTTGAAAATTAGGTGTGCCTATAAGGTTAGTAACGAGGTTCTGCGCAAAATTTGAGAGGAAAGGGATATGTGGAAAACAGTGACAAGAGAAAGGACAGGATGATAGGACATCTGTTAAAACATCGCCGAAAGTCTTCGTGGTAATGAAAGGAGCTGTAGAGGGCAGAAACTGTAGACGTAGAGATGGGAATACATCCAGTAAACAATTGAGGACGTAGGCAGTAAGTGCTGCTCTTAGATGATGAGGTTGGCACAGGAGAGGAAATCGTGGCTGGCTGCGTCAAAGAAGTCAGAAAAGTGATGAATCAAACCATGTAAGGCAAGTACCGGGTTTGCTAAAAAAAATTCGTACTGACCAGGAGGAAGTTGGAGTAATAGTGTATCAGGAAAATGGCAGCCTTTACCACTTCTGTTCGCTGCTCGAAACCAGATAGAATCTCTTTCGATCCAAAGTGACACACACCACTGGTACCGACGTGAGCCACCACCTGCAGAAGGCTGCATCCTGTGCTCTTCACGGCATCCACTAGGACCAGTTACATGTCTGGAATAACAGCACACGGAGTACACATTGGCTTTCTTCCCCTTCTTGGCAGTCATGTCCCTAAGGGGTCCCATAACGCCCCTAACGTTGAAGCTCCCAACTATCAATATCTCACCCTCTGTGATTGCTTGAATCTTGCAGGCGACCCAAGTACTAATCCATATACAACTCAATGTTGATTATTATGTTATTTCCATTTTATTTGTGTACAGGTTTCACCAGTGGTATTTTTATTCTTAATTTTAAGTCGTTAAAGGAATTGGTATGTTTTAGATTTCAAAATATATTCGATGCATTAAAGTTACGAAATATTTTTGGTAAAACTGTGATTTTAATAACGTGCACAAATGATTCCTCGACTGGCGTTCGGAGTGGCTAAGAAAGATTATTTCGGTTTTTTGTTTTATTTTATTTTTTATTTATTTATTTATTTATTTTGAGTCGTCAATCTTCTTACTGGTTCAGTTTATGCGTCCACGAATTCTTTTCTTTTGTCAACCGCTTCGCATCAGATTAGCACTTCAGCCCTATGTCCTCAATTATTTGTTGGATGTATGCCTACTTCAGTCTTCCCCTACTATTTTTATTCTAAAATTATCTATCCAATAACAAAGATAATACCCTGGTATCTTTACACATGTCCTGTCATCTTTTCAGTGTTTTCTAAATGTTCCTTGTTTCACTGATTATGTGGAGAACTCTCATACTTTTTCCCAACAGTCCACCTAATTTTCAACATCCCTTTATAGCACCATATCCCACTTGCTTCGATTCCGTTCTCTACCGGGTTTTCCATAGTCCGCGATTCACTGTAATGTAATGTAATGCTGTGCATAGAACATACATTCAAATATTTTTTCCTCGGGCTAAGGCCGATGTTTGATACTAGCAGACATTCCTTGGTACGGAAAACTTTCATTATCTACTACAAACGATTTTTGTCCTGCTGGCTTCGTCCACCATGTATAATTTTTCTTGCAAGGTAAGACAATTCTTCTGCTTGTTCTATTTCACGGTGCCCGTTGCTAATATCATTTATACTACTGCTCATTAGTGTTGTCTCTTCGGCCTGCTCTCAGTGCATCATCACTGATACTCTTCAGTCTACTTATTCTGTTAAACACCTATAATCATGTTACTTTCCATTAGGAACCTGGGTGCAGTAAACGACTGTGATATGACTCTCAAATGATAGAGCACAGCAATCAGTCGTCCTTTTCTTGCAAGTTTTATTCAGCATATCTAAATTTCGGCTATTGCCTGGCCATTATCAATGCACCATTTCATTGCATCAACAGATGTTCTAGTCCGTCAGTCCCCTGTTGCTCGTGCTTCAGTCATAGTTCCGTCATAGTTCTTTCAACACTACTTACGAAACTTAAGACTTACATTAGTGTAGAAAGAACTGTATCACAAGCCCGAAAAACAGGGAACTGACAAGACTAAAACATGCGTTGATACCATGAAATGGTGTATTGATAATGCCTAGGCACTAGCCGAAATCTAGATATACTGAATAAAACCTGCAAGTAAAGGAAGACTGATTGCTGTGCCCCGTAATTCGAACGTCCTGTAATTTTCTTCACTTTCATTGAGGGTAGCAACGCAACCGGTGAATATTGTTAATACTATTCACGTATGGGCCCAATAGGACCACGCAAGTTACAATCAATGTCCCTTTTCATGGTTAGTGTTCCTTTGTCTCCAAATTGGTCTCTAACTTTCATCAGACCACGGTCTGCCAGTCGGTTTTTTAGTTTCCCGCTAATCAAAGTTTCAATCAAATATCTTTTGTCTGAATGGTTTTCTATCTCTAACGTCTGCCTGAGTTATACCGGCTATTTCAAGATCCTGCTTAATCGCAGTGATCCATTTGATTGGCTCAGTTTTGCCCTTACTTCCGTTTTCGTAGAATTCTATTTGTTAATTCTATTTGTTTCATCATCCTAGTGGGTACCATTCTTTTAATGTGACCATAAAATGTAAGTCTTCTTTTTCTCATGTCACCGTGTATGTCTATATATTATTCTGTTTCGTTGTTACTTCTCTGCCTAGAAGTTTCTCCCTTAGTAATTTTGCGGCCTAATATTTCCCTAATATTCTTTCTTCCTTTAACTTTTTCTATCGGATTTATTCAGTATCTCTCTTCCTATTTAAAATTAAAGTTTCTGCTCCATAAAGACATTCAGGTTTGATTAAGGTGTTGTAATGCCTAAGTTTACGGACTTTAGAAAGCAATTTTTTATTATAAATATTTTTTGTTGATCTGAATCCATTTGCCATTTTTGATATTGAATCTAGTTTGCAGCTTTTTCCGTAATAACGTTTTCTTGCATGATTTCCCCCAAGTACTTAAAGTGAGAAACCCTATTTATTTTTTCTTGTTATGTGTTCAAAAACTCATGTGCTTGTTTGTTGTACGTCATATATTCAGTTTTCTCTAGTGATATTTGTAGTCCTACCTTTCCTGCAACTTTTTTAAGGATTTCAATTTGTTTTTGAGCTGTCAATTTGTTTTGCCAGATCTGCAAAGGTGAGCAGTCTACACTAATACTACTTGTACTTATCTTGACTGATTGATCAGTATTTTGATTCGACTTTTGTCTCGACAATCTGTGTCCACCTTTTGCAAAACAGTTAAATAGTAATGGGGAGAGTCCATGTCCCTGTCTGACACCAGTCTTTATATCAAATGGTTCACAAATTTCTCCCATGAATTTTAGAGCTTGTGTCGGTTAACTTTTCCTTAATCAGTGTTAAAGTTTTATTATGTAGACCTTGTTCCTTTAAAATTTGGAAAAAGAGTCACGTTCAACTGAGTCGTTAGCCTTTTTAAAATCCACAAATGTAAGTACAATATTGTTGCTAGAAATTGTATGCTACCTAAGGATTAGCTTTAAATTAAGAATTTGTCCCGGACGGGACATGTTTGGTCAAAAGGCTGCTTGATACTCACCAGTTTTTGGTTCTCACTGTCCTTGGGCTCGATCAAGTAAATATTAGGTGAGAATTTTGTTTGTGACTGGGAGAAGAGAGATTCCTCGTAATTATTTACATTGGTTCTATCCTCTTCTCTTCATGCAGTGGATGGATTGCGGCAGTCTTTCAGTCCTCGGGTATTTTGTCAGTTTGCCAGAAACGACCGATTAGTTGAGTGACCCCTTTTATAGTGTTAGGACCAGCTGATTTTAGTAGTTCAGCAATTACACCGTCTTCTCTAGATGTTTTATTGTTCAGTTATTTTGATTTCGTCAAGGTTTTTAGAGTTAGGATTGGTATTTATAGCTTTCTGTAATTGGAATTTATTCCATGGTTCTGAGTTTTTCACAATAATTAGCAAGTACCTTACAGTTTTCCTGGTTATAAAGAGCCAAACTGCCATTGTCAGTTTTGAAGCAAAGACACTGAGATTGGTAACTGGTTAGTTTTGTTTTCAATGCTTTATAAAGATTTCTTGTATTGTTCTTTTGGAAGCCTTTCTCGATTTTTAACAGTTGGGCATTTTCGGTTTCTTTCAGTCTGTTGGATTAATTTGGATGTCTATTTTCTTGCAGTAGGAAGGGTGTCGTACTTACTTTCAGTTTTGTTACTGTTCAATTTTTTAACGCCTCGTGCCTAGACTTAAATTTCACAATGTGCGTTCCACCAAGGGTGTTTGTGTTTCTTTCGAAGCGGAAGTAAATGTAGTGCTATTTTAATTAACTTTTCTTTTAGGATTTGTCAATTGTTGGATTTTTGTCAATTTCGCTTGTGGGGCTATTTTAGAAGTGTCAAATTATGAGAAGATTTTTTGTTTTGAATATTTTCATTATATCCTTTCAGCCTGAATTGTAATAACACTCCTGCACCTTTCTTTGATTTCCGCCATTATTTCTTTGATGAACAGTTAAAAGAAGAGGTTCGATAGAGTACATCGCTGTCTGACATCTTTTAATACGAGCACTTTGTACTTGATCTTCCATCCTTATGGTTCCCTCTTGGTAGTTACATACATGGTACTCGTATATTATCCTTCTTTATCGGTAGCTGACTGCCACTTCTCTCAGAATTTGGAACATTGTGATCCATTTTACACTGTCGAAACCTTTCCAGGTCAACATAGCCTATGAATGTTGCTTCAGAACTGCCTCACTGGTGACCTTACATTTCCTAAGGCCAAACTAATTGCTATCTAACATATCTCGAACTTTGATTTGTACATTATTCGTGTCAGAGGCTTGGATGCATGTATTGTTAGGCTGACTGTGTGGTAATTCTAGTACTTGTTGCCTCTTGTTGTCTCCGGTGTAGCGTGGATGATGATTCTTTGCGAAAGTCTGATGGTATGTTTCCAGACTCGTAAATTCTACTCAATAACTTGAGTAGTCACTTCGTTGACTTGACCTCCACTGATTTCAGAAAATCCGAAGGGTTGTTATCAGCCCTGCTGCCTTGCTTCATCACAAGTCCTCCAAACCTCTATTAAGTTCTGACTCTGATAATGTATCGCCTACGTCTTACGTATAAACTCCCATTTCTTCCTAAATAGTATCAGCAGAGAAATCGTCCCCACCTCTCTTTCTCCCCCACCCTCCAAGCCCCCTACCCCGTTGACGCCTTGAATGACCTCTTTCCACCTCTCTCTTCTCTGCACTTAGCAATGGAATCCCTATTTCGCACATAATGTTGGTGCACTTACTTATAATTTCACCGAAAGTTGTTTTGACATGTCAAGATGCTGAGTCAGTCCTTCAGACGATCATTAATACACTACTGGCCATTAAAATTCCTACATCACGAGGATGACGTACTACAGAAGCGAAATTTAACCGACAGGAAGAAGATGCTGTGATATGCAAATGATGAGCTTTTCAGAGCATTCACACAAGGTGGGCGCCGGTGGCGACACCTACAACGTTCTGACATGACGAAAGTTTCCAACCGATTTCTCATACACAAACAGCAGTTGACCTGCGTTGCCTGGTGAAACGTTCAAAAAATGGTTCAAATGGCTCTGCGCACTATGGGACTCAACTGCTGAGGTCATTAGTCCCCTAGAACTTAGAACTAGTTAAACCTAACTAACCTAAGGACATCACACACATCCATGCCCGAGGCAGAATTCGAACCTGCGACCGTAGCGGTCTTGCGGTTCCAGACTGCAGCGCCTTTAACCGCACGGCCACTTAGGCCGGCGATGAAACGTTGTTGTGATGCCTCGTGTGAGGAGGAGAAATGCCTACCATCACGTTTCCGACTTTGATAAAGGTCGGATTGTAGCCTATCGCGATTGCTGTTTATCGTATCGCGACATTGCTGCTCGCGTTGGTCGAGATCCAATGACTGTTAGCAGAATATGGAATCGGTGGGTTCAGGAGGGTAATACGGAACGCCGTGCTGGATCCCAACGGCCTCGTATCACTAGCAGTCGAGATGACGGGCATCTTATCCGCATGGCAGTAACGGATGGTGTACTTAACGACGAACCTGGGTGCACGAATGGCAAAACGTCATTTTTCCGCATGAATCCACGTTCTGTTTACAGCATCATGATGGTCGCATCCGTGTTTGGCGACATCAGGGTGAACGCACATTGTAAGCGTGTATTCGTAATCGCCATACTGGCTTATCACCCGGTGTGATGGTATGGGGTGCCATTGGCTACGCGTCTCGGTCGCCTCTTGTTCGCACTGACGGCACTTCGAACAGTGGACGTTACATTTCAGACGTGTTACGACCCGTGGCTCTACCCTTCATTCGATCACTACGAAACCCTACATTTCAGCGGAATAATGCACGACTGCATGTTGCAGGTCCTGTACGGGCCTTTCTGGACACTGCTGCCCTTGCCAGCAAATTCTCCAGATCTCTCACCAATTGAAAACGTCTGGTCAATGGTGGCCGAGCAACTGGCTCATAGATGCATTGGCAGCTGTAGCTGTACACGTCATCCAAGCTCTGTTTGACTCAATGCCCAGGTGTATCAAGGCCGTTATTACGGCCAGAGGTGGTTGTTCTGGGTAGTTATTTCTCAGGGTCTATGCACCCAAATTGCGTGAAAATGTAATGACATGTCAGTTCCAGTATAATATATTTGTCCAATGAATACCCGTTTATCATCTGCATTTCTTCTTGGTGTATCAATTATAATGGCCAGTAGTCTAGATCGTCATTTCCTTTTACATACAGATTACTCGTTCAGTATCCTCGTATACTTACTCAGCTTCTTCGTCTTCTGCTGTCGGCACATGAATTTGAACTATCGTTACTGGCGTTGTTTGCTATCGATTGTGATGAGAGCAACCTTCACTAAACTGTTTGCAGTAAATCACTTCCGGTCCTGCTTTCCTGTTCGCAGTTGATTTTAACCTGTGTTCGTATAACCTGAAGTTTTCTTTCCATTTGTCTTCACAGATCCCACTATATTTAGACTGAGTCATTGCCTTCCCGTTTTAAGATTTTCTACCATTCCTACTACGTTCAAAATTCTGACATTCCACACTCAATTTGTAGTAGGTTCCGTTACGTTTGATTACAATTGACTTTAAGAACTTTAGATGATGTGCTCAGTTTGTGGCTATTTGTATATAAGGACTAGTACGGAAGGACACGAGAGCTGAACTGAATGTTAAACGCTACAGAGTGTTTCTTGCGCTTAGCCATAGGAATTTTTCGGACGAGTTAGTAATATCACTCGGTGAGGAGAGTTGTCGAATTACAATTCCATACATTCCTTGATTGCTGTTACTGGCCTTGAAGTTTACAAACTACAGGTTGCGTGTACAGTTCACAAGCGAAGTGCTTGGGCATGAAGATGATTTTTCTGATGGGTGACGTATTCAGTATGAATCACCATTTCCTCTAAATGGAAAGGTTTGCACTCGAATAGATACATCTGAAAACTGTGGAATCCTGAAAAGATAATTCAGGTCGAACGACATTGGCAGAAACTGAATGTTTTCCATGACATTTTGTGTAAGCACTTACTTGAAACGCTCATCTTCTTTGAGGAGATTGCGACAGCGACTGCTTACCTTGATGTGTTATAACGATGTCTCTATCCTCACTTACGATTTCAACCAGAGAAATTTGATTGACAGTCAGGTGGTACACCACCTAGTAAACACCATATTGTGAGGAATTAAGCAACGTTACCTATAGGTCTAGGAACTATTGTTCGCTCTTGTAGTAGCGAAGATGAATCAGTGCTCATAGCTCTTAATATATGCACATAGGAGCCGATGTTTACTGGACATTTTTTTGTTTTGGTCCTTACTACCTCTCTTCATATGAAAAGGAAAGAGCTTACAGTAAAGAGATGTTTCACAGTATCCAAGATGAGGTGCTCATAGCGGTTAAGGTATGCGTTTTGCAGCCCGTGTTTACTGATCTCTTTGCTTCGAATGATCGTACCTCTTACAACCCCGATTGTTGATCATTCCTCCTTGGACATCGTGTATAGTTGCATGATTAGGTGCGTGGTAGCAGATGGCGGTGCGTGTTCACTGTGGTATACACGTTCATCCGAACTAACAGCATGCGATTATTTTCCTTAGGGGATTAGGCTACAAAGTCTTGTGTGTCTGTGCTCTTACTAGCGGCTGACCTAACCGAGCTAAGAGACATGACAGAAGGCGCTGTCATTTTGGCACAATGACCGACATTCAGATGGAACTCAAATATCGATTGCATGTGTCGTGGAAGAAGTGATACTTATTTGTTGGACAAAAGACTTGACTGACTTCCGTTTCTGTATTATACACCGACGAAAATCAAAATTACATTTCTGAAAACTCAGATTGCTATTTCAAACATCTGGTTTTCTGTGGAAAGCCGTATATGATCAAAAAAGTACTTGCCGAGGGTGATGGCTAAGACAGCGTTGGCATTTAGCACTCTAGCTTTTAGTGTGTGACAACGGCTATCCCTTCGCATGAGACAATTTTTATTTTACTGATGCTGTGTATCACTCTGCAGTCTATCTCAGTGAACGGACACATTGGAACTGTTTGTTTTAAAACTTACGTTAGCCATCTAGTTGTTAAGAATAAAGATGTTTTCTAGACAGAACGTAAGATATTACATGACGCTTAAAAAGTTACCTGAAATATGATTCATACGATAATGCTTAAATTTCAATGCACGTTGACCTTTCCATTAAAATTTCAGTAGACCAATCTCTCCGTTGCAGCAGGAACTTTTATATATATAATGATGCAATGGGTTCAGCGTAGGCTAAATATTAAATTCAGGTACAAAAGGGGGACATAACGAACACTTCACGTGACTCACATAAAAGCCGCTGTTATATTTTCTCTCTATATCATCTGTTTTTCTTTAAGGAAACCAGCACTGCAGAAATAAGTTACAAAAACCAAAGTTTCTCCTCGTACGTGCCGTCGTAGCAGAAGCCACGTAGCACTGGTTATAGAGACGCACGCGATGCAGAGGTCGGTACTTCGAGTACCGTTGGTGAAAGAGACTGGGACTGCGGAATCTAGCCGTCGATATTGTTACTGGTGCTAGCGCACACTTTCTCAAACCTCCATTCTGGTCGATGTAAGACTCGTACCTCCACCGTCAGCTGCTGCCTCACGTAACTTCTTTAGCTACTGTATACTACCTTTTTTAACTACAGTGGTTCGTTATCGAAAGAACTAGTAACGGAATTATTATACAAATAACGCACATCTGGTTTTTTCTTAAACGCAATCAGCAGTATTACAGCACTGTTCACGGCACATTTGCATTTATGTATTAATCAGCATTCAACAAATTACCAGTTTCCGTGATGCATCACATCAGAGTACATTCGAGCGAGGTGACATGACGAGACTCCTCATTCTTGCCGACAACAGCTTTCGTTTTCCAAAAAAGTAAATGAAAGAAGACTGTTTTAACTTGGTCTAACTTAAAGATAATCAGTTACATAAATGACCTTGCCTATAAAGCAATAGAATAATAAAGTAAAATATTTAAGTTTCTTTTATTCCACCACTTTACACTGTATTCGTCCTAGCATGTTGCAGGCACTGGAACATGAGACTAACTATCGGTAGACTAAAAATGCCGCGAGACAGCGTACCTACTTAGTCCTAAATATATGCGGCAGCGTTATATATTTTCGGTAA
This sequence comes from Schistocerca serialis cubense, assembly GCF_023864345.2. NCBI lineage: Eukaryota > Metazoa > Arthropoda > Insecta > Orthoptera > Acrididae > Schistocerca > Schistocerca serialis. Next base: position 325,637,285 of record NC_064641.1, on the reverse strand, counting down.
CAGGTATTCAAAACAAGGACCTATTTTGCGCAAATCCACTGCTGCCACGAAATTATACGCATAGGACTTGAGCGTGAATATTGTTTGATGTTTATAACCGAATATGTGTTATAAAATCCAAGTAAGAAATGAAAGTTTTGTACTTGTGATATGTACGACAGTAATTTACCATGTTACTTCAGGCAGTGTTGGGCTCGCGAGTAGTATGTGTTTACCAGTTCTGGAACAGGGGGGGGGGGGGGGGGGGGGGCGGCGGGCGGCGTTTTTCTCCTTAAGCAAACAAACCGGCAACTTGCGTAATTTATTGGCCGTTATGCTCACTTGGGTGCATGTTGATTTAGGTCATAATTAACGGTCAACAACTGACATGATAATTGACATAATGTATGAGTAAGCTGGTGAGCAAGTGGTTTCGTGTTTACCTATGTGTTCCACGGTTTTAGGATCATTTTTAATTATGGTAATTTATTACCCAAAAAAAGTCACCTCCACCGATCCTTCCCCCTCCTGTGTTGCTATTGGTCGCTCTCCCACCACTACCTCCACTGCTCCTCAGCGTTATTTCGAGATTGTCTTTCTTAATGCGAACATCAGTCAAGAAGCAGCAGCAGCAGTAGAATCAGGTTATGTTGCTAATATCCGCGGAAGCATAGTACGCAGCTGTTTTAGCTTAGTCTTGAAGAATATACGACACAAACTGCTTTTCTTTTCTGCAACATACGACGCTATTAACGGCTTCGTCACCAATTCTTAAGAAGACGCAAATTTCATTGTTATTTTATTGATTTCCCCCTCACTTTGAGGGAAATACATGTAGATAAGCGTTTCATTGCTATTCCCCCAAACTTCTTTAGGTAGATACACGTGAACACTGGTTTGGTGACTAATTTGACTGATTTTTTTTAAGACAGTAGACGTAAATATGGGTTTCGCTGTTATTTTATCGTTTTTCAGGATACACACATAAAAATGTGTCTTTAAGTATTGGATATTTTTTCTCTAGTATGTCATGAATGACTACATTTTATCAGGAAGGGAAAATATCGGTCAAACAATAATATCGCTATAATCTTGCAGGTTAGACGTGTATTCACCCTTAAAAGATTTTTATTTAACAACGGCGGACGAGGCCTAAGCAATACTTCAAAATAACTTATGAAACACCAAATTAAAATTTAAACAAATGAGCTCTCGGTCAGCCTGCCGGTGTGACCGAGCGGTTCTACGCAGTTCAGTCTGGAACTACGCGACTGCTAAATCGCAGGTTCGAATCCTGCCTCGGGCACGGATGTGTGTGATGTCCTTAGATTAGTTAGGTTTAAGAGCTACCTAAACTGAGTTCAAGGGGAGTGATGACCTCAGATGTTAAGTCCCATAGCGCTCAGAGCCATTTTGAGTCCTCGGTCACAATTTTTTAGTCTTATTTACCAGGTTTCAACACTTTTAATGGCTCTGAGCACTATGGGACCTAACATCTGAGGTCATCAGTCCCCTAGACTTAGAACTACTTAAACCTAACTAACGTAAGGACATCACACACATCCATGCCCGAGGCAGGATTAGAACCTGCGACCTTAGCGGTCGCGCAGTTCCATAATGAAGAGCCTAGAACCGCTCGGCCACACCAGCCGGCAACACTTTTAAAAGAGTGCCTTCGTAAGAATTTAATCATTTAAAGTGGTCTATAACATAATTACAAATTAACAGGAAGAAAATTTTTTTTATATAAAAAAGTGTTAGTAGTGACTAAGAATATAAGACAGTACTTACATGTCACGTATAACATAAATAACAGGCCAGAAGGGCTTTAGTCTCAAAATATTTCAAAGGAATGTGTGAGGGCGAGCCTCTAAGGGCTGCTCATACCTGTACAGCCATAGGTTGCAACGGACTAACGCAGTATATTGTATATGATCTAACTATCAGCTTCCCTGGCACTTTAAGGCTATACTAGATCTTTTAAAAAAAATAACGGTTGGTGTATTTCTCCAGATCAAGGTATATATGTCGCTAAAAATGGTCCACACTTGCGTCACTACGGAAAAGGTAAAAAAGAAAGCGATGCTCTGTACTACTATACATTAACTATCCGTGCTTCACCCCATGTTTCCTATCACACCGGACCACACACTCGAGAGTACGTGGAACGAGGACTACCATTACGTATTTATTTATGCATTAATTTTATCTGTCAAGATTAGGGCCTTCAGGCCCTCTCTTACACCTAACCAGGCATACTCAGATTGAACGAATTTCAGTTTGTACAGAACATTAAGGACATACAACGTGTTATACAGTATTAATGGTAAAAAAAAATAGAGATTATAGTAGTAGTACAATGATAATTATAACAATCAAAAATAATAATAATAATAATAAGACAGCCACCAGAACAAGCACAAATAGAACACGAAGTGACACACATGTTAGATATAGAAGAAAAATTTCAGCTGACATATATAGAATACAAAGACACAAATACAGACATTAGACCATTCTTGCAAAGACCGCCAAATAACCCACAAGTCGAAACAACAATAAAAACTATCAACACAATCATACACAACAAAATAAATGAAAACACAACTATGGAAGAGTTACAACTACTGGTTTATATAGGAGCACTCACTACACTAAATATACACACTAGGCAGAGATCAGAACCAACCAACACACAGAAGAAACCCACAAAACCAGCATGGCGACACAGGCTACAGATCAGAATAGAAAAACTGAGAAAGGACATCGGACAGCTAACACAATTTATAAGAAATGAAATGTCAGAAAAAAAGAAAGTTAGGTAAAATCTCACAACAAGAAGCGACAGAGCAATTAGATGAAAAGAAACAAATTACAAGCATTGGCCAAACGACTTAGAAGATACAAAAAAAAGTGAAAATAGAAGGAAACAAAACCAAACATTCAACACAAACCAAAAGAAATTTTACCAGACAATAGATAACAAACACATTAAAATAGACAATCCACCAAACATAAGACATGGAACACTTCTGGAGCAACATGTGGTCAAACCTGGTACAACATAACAGGCATGCACGGTGGATACAAGCGGAAACAGACACATACAAGATGATGCCACAAATGCCTGAAGTGATAATTTTGCAACATGAAGTCACCCAAGGAATTAATTCTACTCACAATTGGAAAGCCCCTGGAAAAGATAAAATAGCAAATTTCTGGCTAAAGAAGTTCACCTCAACACATTCACATCTAACTAAATCATTTAACAGTTACATTGCAGACCCATACACATTCCCTGATACACTTACACATGGAATAACTTATCTGAAACCTAAAGATCAAGCAGACATAGCAAACCCAGCTAAATATCGCCCCATAACATGCCTACCAACAATATACAAAATATTAACTTCAGTTATTACACAGAAATTAATGACACATACAACACAGAACAAAATTATAAATGAAGAACAAAACGGCTGTTGCAAAGGAGCACGAGGATGTAAAGAGCAACTGATAATAGATACAGAGGTGACATATCAAGCTAAAACTAAGCAAAGGTCACTACACTATGCATAAATTGATTACCAAAAAGCTTTTGATAGTGTACCCCACTCATGGTTACTACAAATATTGGAAATATACAAAGTAGATCCTAAATTGATACAGTTCCTAAACATAGTAATCAAAAACTGGAATACCACACTCAATATCCAAACAAATTCAGTTAATATCACATCACAGCCAACACAGATTAAGCGTGGAATATACCAAGGAGACTCATTAAGTCCTTTCTGGTTCTGTCTTGCTCTGAACCCACTATCCAACATGCTAAACAATACAAATTATGGATATAATATTAGTGGAACATACCCACACAAAATCACATATTTGCAATACATGGATGATCTAAAACTACTGGCAGCAACCAATCAGCAACTCAACCAATTACTAAAGATAACAGAAGTATTCAGCAATGATATAAATATGGCTTTTGGAACAGACAAATGTAAGAAAAATAGCATAGTCAAGGGAAAACACACTAAACAAGATGATTACATATGGAATAACCACAGTGACTCCATAGAAGCGATGGAAGAAACAGATGCCTATAAATATCTAGGATACAGACAAAAAACAGGAATAGATAATACAAATATTAAAGAAGAACTAAAAGAAAAATTATAGACGAAGAATAACAAAAATACTGAAAACAGACTTGACAGCAAGAAACAAAAGCTATAAGTACTTCTGCTATACCAATATTGACCTACTGCTTTGGAGTAGTGAAATGGAGTAACACAGCCCTAGAAGCACTCAATACACTTACACGTTCACAATGCCACAAATATAGAATACATCACATACATTCAGCAACAGAAAGATTCACATTAAGCAGAAAGGAAGGAGGAAGGGTATTCATCGACATAAAAAACCTAAATTATGGAAAGGTAGACAATTTAAAAAAATTCTTTCTAGAACGAGCAGAAACTAGCAAAATACACAAAGCAATCGCTCATATAAATACATCGGCTACACCACTGCAATTTCATAACCACTTCTACAACCCTTTGGATCACATAACATCAAAAGATATGAAGAAAGTAAATTGGAAAAAGAAAACACTACATGGCAAGCACCCGTATCATCTAACACAGCCACACATCGATCAAGACGCATCCAACACATGGCTAAGAAAAGGCAATATATACAGTGAGATGGAAGGATCAAACAATAAACTCCAGATATTACAGCAAGCATATTGTTAAAGATCCCAATACCACAACAGATAAATGCAGACTTTGCAAACAACAAATAGAAACAGTAGATCACATCACAAGCGGATGTACAATACTAGCAAATACAGAATACACCAGAAGACGTGACAATGCAGCACAAATAATGCAACAAAAACTTGCCATACAACATAAACTAATAACACAACACGTCCCCACATACAAGTATGCACCACAAAATGTACTGGAGAATGATTAATACAAATTATACTAGAACAGAACCATTATAACAGATAAAACAACACCACATAACAAACCTGACTCACCAATAAAAAGAAGAAATTAACACAACTAATTGAAATATCCATACCCAATACAACAAATATACAGAAGAAAACAGGAGAAAAAATTGAAAAATACACCCAACTGGCTGAGGAAGTCAAGGACATGTGCCATCAGGATAAAGTTGACATTATACCGATTATACTATCAACTACAGGAGACATACCACACAATATCCACAAGTACATCAACGCAATACAGCTACATCCATACGTATATATACAACTACAGAAATCCGTAATTATTGATACGTGTTCAATAACCCGAAAGTTCCTAAATACAATGTAACATAAACCGTACAGTTAAAAGGAAGTCACACTTGATGAAGGTCCACGTCACTTTCCATTTTTAACCAGACCTAAGGTCTGAGAAAAATAGAAATAATACTAATGACTATGTATATGAAGGTGAAGATATTTTTCTTTTATGAATGTCAGTCCTATTGCTAGGTGGGAATTTTGTCGTTATGTTCTTGCAGCTTGTGAGTTATTCTGATCGAGCAGAGACATAAGACGATAGAATGGGGTGAAAGAGAGATAGACGAGGTAGATAGGTTAGAGGAAGAGAAGTAGAATGGTAAAATTCGAAGCTATGATGGAGAGAAAGAAAGAAAGAAAGAAAGAAAGAGGAGAGGGGCACAACAATGGTGGCTATACCGTCCCTAATATGTACGTTTTGAGTTCGCTCTTGAATGATGTGTGGTTGTGGATAAGACGCAGATCACAGGGGAGCGCGTTCCATAGTCTTATGGCTGAGATGGAGAATGACACGGAGAAATATTGTGTGTTATGTAAAGGAGTCCCGGGTTCGATCCCCGCCACTGCCTAAATTTTGATAATCAGCATTGGCGGCCGAAGACTTCTGGCATAAGAAGTCAGCCTCATTCTGCCAACGGCCTTGTCAAAGAGGGCGGAGGAGCGGATAGAAGTTCAGGGCACTCTCTTGTCCTAGGGGTGGGAAATTGCCCCTAAAGGCGGAAGGATCAGCCATGATCAACGACATGAGGATGCAGAAGGCAATGGAAACCACTGCATTAAAGACACGTAACGTGTATCCAGAGGATATGTGGCCTATAATTGAAGAAGTGTCATGATGATCTCTCCATTGGCAAAAGATTCCGGAATAGTCCCCCATTCGGATCTCCGGGAGGGGACTGCCAAGGGGGAGGTTACCATGAGAAAAAGATTGAATAATCAACGAAAGGATAACGTTCTACGAGTCGGGGCGTGGAATGTCAGAAGCCTGAACGTGGTAGGGAAACAAGAAAATCTGAAAAGGGAAATGCAAAGGCTCAATCTAGATATAGTAAGGGTCAGCGAAGTGGGAGGAAAACAAGGATTTCTGGTCAGATGAGTATCGGGTTATACCCGCAGCAGCAGAAAATGGTATAACAGGTGTAGGATTCGTTATGAATAGCAAGGTAGGGCAGAGGGTGTGTTACTGTGAATAGTTCAGTGACCAGGTTGTTCTAATCAGAATGGACAGCAGACCAACACCGACGATAGTTCAGGTATACATGCCGACGTCGCAAGCTGAAGATGAACAGATAGAGAACGTGTATGAGGATATTGAAAGGGTAATGCAGTATGTAAAGGGGGACGAAAATCTAATAGTCATGGGCGACTGGAATGCAGTTGTAGGGGTAGGAGTAGAAGAAATGGTTACAGGAGAATATGGGCTTGGGACAAGGAATGAAAGAGGAGAAAGACTAATTGAGTTCCGTAAAAGGTTTCAGCTAGTAATAGCGAATACCCTGTTCAAGAATCACAAGCGGAGGAGGTATACTTGGAAAAGGCCGGGAGATATGGGAAGATTTCAATTAGATTACATCATGGTCAGACAGAGATTGCGAAATCAGATACTGGGTTGTAAGGCGTACCCAGGAGCAGATGTAGACTCGGATCACAATATAGTAGTGAAGAAGAGTAGGCTGAAGTACAAGACATTAATCAGGAAGAATCAATACGCAAAGGAGTGGGATACGGGATTACTAAGGAATGACGAGATACGTTCGAAGTTCTCTAACGCTATAGATACAGCAATAAGGAATAGCTCAGTAGGCAGTACAGTTGAAGAGGAATGGACGTCTCTGAAAATGGCCATCACAAAAGGTGGGAATGAAAACATAGATACAAAGAAGGTAGCTGCGAAGGAACCATGGGTAACAGAATAAATACTTTAGTTGATTGATGAAAGGAGGAAGTTCAAACATGTTCCGCGAAAATCAGGAATACAGAAATACAAGTCGCTGAGGAATGAAATAAATAGGAAGTGCAGGGAAGCTAAGACGAAATGCCTGCAGGAAAAATGTGAAGATATCGAAAAAGATATGATTGTCGGAAGGACAGACTCAGCATACAGGAAAGTCAAAACAACCTTTGGTGACGTTAAGAGAAACGGTGGTAACATTAAGACTGCAACGGGAATTCCACTGTTAAATGCAGAGGAGAGAGCAGATAGGTGGAAAGAATACATTGAAAGCCTCTATGAGGGTGAAGATGTGTCTGATGTGATAGAAGAAACAAGATTCGATTTAGAAGAGATAGGGGATCCAGTATTAGAATCGGAATTTAAAAGAGCTTTGGAGGACTTACGGTCAAATAAGGCAGAAGGGATAGATAACATTCCATCAGAATTTCTAAAATCATTGGGGGAAGTGGCAACAAAACGACTATTCACGTTGGTGTGTAGAATATGAGTCTGGCGATATACCATCTGACTTTCGGAAAAGCATCATCCACACAATTCCGAAGACGGCAAGAGCTGACAAATTGCGAGAATTATCGCACAATCAGCTTAACAGCTCATGCATCGAAGCTGCTTACAAGCATAATATACAGAAGAATGGAAAAGAAAACTGAGAATGCGCTAGGTGACGATCAGTTTGGCTTTAGGAAAAGTAAAGGGACGAGAGAGGCAATTCTGACGTTACGGCTAATAATGGAAGCAAGGCTAAAGAAAAATCAAGACACTTTCATAGGATTTGTTGACCTGGAAAAAGCGTTCGACAATATAAAATGGTGCAAGCTGTTCGAGATTCTGAAAAAAGTAGGGGTAAGCCATAGGGAGAGACGAGTCATATACAATATGTACAACAATCAAGAGGAATAATAAGAGTGGACGATCAAGAACGAAGTACTCGTATTAAGAAGGGTGTAAGACAAGGCTGTAGCCTTTCGCCCCTACTCTTCAATCTGTACATCGAGGAAGCAATGATGGAAATAAAACAAAGGTTCAGGAGTGGAATTAAAATACAAGGTGAAAGGGTAACAATGATACGATTCGCTGATGACATTGCTATCCTGAGTGAAAGTGAAGAGGAGTTAAATGATCTACTGAACGGAATGAACAGTCTAATGAGTACACAGTATGGTTTGAGATTAAATCGGAGAAAAACGAAGGTAATGAGAAGTAGTAGTAATGAGAACAGCGAGAAACTTAACATCAGGATTGATGGTCACGAAGTCAATGAAGTTAAGGAATTCTGCTACCCAGGCAGTAAAATAACCAATGACGGACGGAGCAAGGAGGACATCAGAAGCAGACTCGCTATGGCAAAAAAGGCATTTCTGGCCAAGAGAAGTCTATTAATATCAAATACCGATCTTAATTTGAGGAAGAAATTTCTGAGGATGTACGTCTGGAGTACAGCATTGTATGGTAGTGAAACATGGACTGTGGGAAAACCGGAACACAAGAGGATCGAAGCATTTGAGATGTGGTGCTATAGACGAATGTAGAGAATTTGGTGGACTGATAAGGTAAGGAATGAGGAGGTTCTACGCAGAATCGGAGAGGAAAGGAACATGTGAAAAACACTGATAAGGAGAAGGGACAGGATGATAGGACATCTGCTAAGACATGAGGGTATGACTTCCATGGTACTAGAGGGAGCTGTAGAGGGCAAAAACTGTAGAGGAAGACAGAGATTGGAATACGTCAAGCAAATAATTGAGGACGTAGGTTGCAAGTGCTACTCTGAGATCAAGAGGTTAGCACAGAAAAGAAATTCGTGGCGGGCCGCATCAAACCAGTCAGTAGACTGATGACCAAAAAGAAAAAGGAAAGGTACAGCCAAGATGCTAGACGTATTCGATCTGATATTGCGGTTGTAGAATGATGATGGGTGTTTAATGTGAGAAGATAAGTATTGGGGGCACCAGTGTCTAAGAAATCGATGAAGTAAGCACATCGTGTGGAGATCGCGTGCCTTATGTGGGCGTATCCAACCTAGCTGGGAGTATGAAGGACTGATATGATCATAGAACCGTATATTGCACATTCATTACTAGCTCGAGGCATCTCGAATTTTCACTATTGATGCCGTGTTGAACTAAATCACAGTTGTAAAGATTAGGCAAGACTAGTGTTTGGACTAATTTTAGTTTAACATGCGTTGGAAATATTTTTCTAAATTTTTGAATTGCATGTAGGGAGGAGAGCGATTTCCGGCAAGCTGTGACTGTTGGTTCTTCCCCGTTCAGGTGCTCATCCAAGATTCATTTAGAACAAGAGATAATATGCGACGGAACTTCTCACGGTCCACTTCGTCCTTGTGCTGCTGTTAGCCGCCGACTGTAGCAGCGCCACTGTAGCACGTGTCATACGCGGCTTGCCCCTGCTCGTGGATAAACAAAAATTAAGATTGCAGAGATCGAGTTGTCTTGGACAGCGACTGTGCCTCCAGCGCCCATGGGGAGATAAGCGAAGACGAAAGTGCGGCGCTGCAGCCAGCCACCATGAGCGACATACATCCATACATATCTCGATTAAAGGAAAACTAGTAACGGTGGTAACCGAATGTACTGGAGGAGACCGCGTACTCGAATTTTCGTCCTTCGTAGTCGTTTGAAAAATATCTGGACGTTTCCCCGGTGCAGTTGCCAGTCCAGCCCACGTTCTTGTGTGCCACCCCAAGCCACGTGCGCACTTCAGCACCCATAGCTCGCTCCAGTACGGTTCGGGCAATCAAGCTCCCACGACAGCACAACATTAATACGCGCATACTCTCTCAGAAATTTCTTAATGTAATTTGCCTCCTATTTCCAATGAGTCTTTATGACTACCTCGTCATGCCGGCACTTTTTTTCTGCGTAGCAGGACATGTACAGTGAGCTTCATTATCCTTAACGTCAATAGCAACGCGGTAGTGCACAGCATAAACCTTAACCGTGCGGCGGTACATCAGTTACGTCGAACACAACAACAGTTCTACGTGACAGTAAGCTTATATCGTTTTCTAGAGGTACATGATTCCATATGTTTCACGAAATTCGCGGTCGTTAGTGGTCTGACAATTCCTTCATTGTAGCAGAATGTGTTCCAAATACGTTCCCATTACAGGAGATAGCTCTCCCTTTACTTCAGTTCTACTATCGTAGCAATCGAACATTGAACGTGTAACTCCCAGAAGTCGTGAAACATGTTTGTTTTTGTCTGCAGTTAGAACCACTCGTGATTTGCGCAGTTGCAAAGTAATTCCATTACTTTATTCAACGTACTTTAAAATTTACGTTGTTGACTCGTAGATAGTTTCCTAACTAAGATGCCAGTCCATTCATTTGTAGAAAGAAATAACTGACGAAAGATCTACGCAGTCGTCTCGGCACTCACCAAGTCTCTACTGCATTGCAAAAGAGGAATAATAATATTTGTCGAGGTAACGTAATTACATTTCATTAGTGATCAGTTGAAAGAAAATGCTACGTTACAAGTCAACTCCGTGTTATATGTATTAACCATTTTGTTCCACAAGTCATAAATTTTAACATTTATCTATTTAGCTTGATGCTGCACGATGCTTCAGGCTATTTCACCAGCGTCATTTATTACATCATCATTATTTAATGGTATTTAAAAGAACATAAATATGTTAGTGTGCTGTTGTTCGTGGTACATTCATTTACGTTTTATGTCTGCCTGGCGATGAAAATTGTTGAGGTGCAGAGCAATGCTATTACATTATTCACATTACTCTGTGACCAACAATGCCAATTTAGTCGTCCATTTACAGGCTCACAAAACCCACGGAAGAATGGGGTCTCTTATTTACAGAGAAAACAAAACACTGAAGTTCTGTTGCTGTTTATTTCTTGGTAGAATCCTTCACATTAGCACCTAATTTTCTCGTTGCGGTCGGATTGCAAATCGTATTTGGTAGGGAGTCATATGTTTGCTCACAACACAAGAAACGCTATACAGATCATGTTCTGTCAGAGTATCGCTAACCGCTTATATTCTCACGAATTTTCCAGGTTTTGATATACGGCATTTATAACTGCGGTATTCTGATAAGTAACGCTCTCTCTAGATGTTCCATATCCAAGTCACAAGGCCCTGTTAATTCAGTAAAATCACATCATGTTGCGACAGCACTTTTCTGTTAGTTAAATGGTTACCTAGGCCCCTACCCATCCCTGGCTGCGTAGTGTGTTACCACAACGAAAAAAATAGCATGTTAACGTACGGGATGAAATACACAAACAAATAGTTCCTTACTTTCAGATATCTTTCACGATATTTACCGCTTCTAGTGTTCCATAGTCAATCGCGCAGTAGAACAGTAGTAGGTCTCCTCGGCTATTTTAGATTCATTAGTCATATTTATCTATATTCGGCAAAACGCTCCCACCACCCCTCAAACCTCTACAAATCGCTATAAACCAGTGCGATCGCAACGCTGCTATAGACAGGTGTCTGAATCTAAATACATAATCCACAAACTACTGCACGTTGCAGGCTGTATCATAATAGTTTTTCGTTTCTACGAGTATTTCACTACTCACGTAAGGATTAAGTAAAAATGAATTTCTGTATGCACCTGTACGTAAGCTAATCTCCCCTATGATCGCTACAAAAGCTATACATCTTTTTAATGAGTAAGGAAGTCTTACTGCTCCACTTGTAGCATACAGGGTGTTTCAAAAATGACCGGTATATTTGAAACGGCAATAAAAACTAAACGAGCAGCGATAGAAATACACCGTTTGTTGCAATATGCTTGGGACAACAGTACATTTTCAGGCAGACAAACTTTCGAAATTACAGTAGTTACAATTTTCAACAACAGATGGCGCTGCATGTGATATGAAAGATGTAGAAGACAACGCAGTCTGTGGGTGCGCCATTCTGTACGTCGTCTTTCTGCTGTAAGCGTGTGCTGTTCACAACGTGCAAGTGTGCTGTAGACAACATGGTTTATTCTTTAGAACAGAGGATTTTTCTGGTGTTGGAATTCCACCGCCTAGAACACAGTGTTGTTGCAACAAGACGAAGTTTTCAACGGAGGTTTAATGTAACCAAAGGACCGAAAAGCGATACAATAAAGGATCTGTTTGAAAAATTTCAACGGACTGGGAACGTGACGGATGAACATGCTGGAAAGTTAGGGCGACCGCGTACGGCAACCACAGAGGGCAACGCGCAGCTAGTGCAGCAGGTGATCCAACAGCGGCCTCGGGTTTCCGTTCGCCGTGTTGCAGCTGCAGTCCAAATGACGCCAACGTCCACGTATCGTCTCATGCGCCAGAGTTTACACCTCTATCCATACCATTGCTGCACGAGAGACATTCGCTAACGATATAGTGCACAGGATTGATGACGGCGATATGCATGTGGGCAGCATTTGGTTTACTGACGAAGCTTATTTTTACCTGGAGGGCTTCGTCAATAAACAGAACTGGCGCATATGGGGAACCGAAAAGCCCCATGTTGCAGTCCCATCGTCCCTGCATCCTCAAAAAGTACTGGTCTGGGCCGCCATTTCTTCCAAAGGAATCATTGGCCCATTTTTCAGATCCGAAACGATTACTGCATCACGCTATCTGGACATTCTTCGTGAATTTGTGGCGGTACAAACTGCCTTAGACGACACTGCGAACACCTCGTGGTTTATGCAAGATGGTGCCCGGCCACATCGCACGGCCGACGTCTTTAATTTCCTGAATGAATATTTCGATGATCGTGTGATTGCTTTGGGCTATCCGAAACATACAGGAGGCGGCGTGGATTGGCCTCCCTATTCGCCAGACGTGAACCCCTGTGACTTCTTTCTGTGGGGACACTTGAAAGACCAGGTGTACCGCCAGAATCCAGAAACAATTGAACAGCTGAAGCAGTACATCTCATCTGCATGTGAAGCCATTCCGCCAGACACGTTGTCAAAGGTTTAGGGTAATTTCGTTCAGAGACTACGCCATATTATTGCTACGCATGGTGGATATGTGGAAAATATCGTACTATAGAGTTTCCCAGACCGCAGTGCCATCTGTTGTTGAAAATTGTAACTACTGCAATTTCGAAAGTTTGTCTGCCTGAAAATGTACTGTTGTCCCAAGCATATTGCAACAAACGGTGTATTTCTATCGCTGCTCGTTTAGTTTTTATTGCCGTTTCAAATATACCGGTCATTTTTGAAACACCCTGTATAAGGACTGCATCAAGAAAACCGGTTCAGTAAGGCTTACACTTCATCGACATCGAATGACTGCCTAAAAATATGTCACTACGCTAGAAATACTACAGCATAATGGCTTCAGTCTTGGTCGACATCATAATTTTTTAGTGCGAAAGACATCTTTCTTTCAAATGGAGCATACCTACATAGTAAGATTGTAGCAATATCCATCGAATGATTTGCATTGTTGTAACAGCCACACTCTTCCGCGCACAATTCAGAGCTACTGAAAGAGTGGGGGAAGGTTAGGGATTTAACTACAGCTTTGTTCATTTTTCTCCCACGCGCTTTTCGATAGCAGACTGACCATGATACAGTATTCCGTCTAGATCAGACTACATCAAATGGCTCTGAGCACTATTTGAGGTCACAGAGTAGCACACATGGGTAGCATGCATTTGCGTATTGATAGTTATTTGTTCACAAGTGAATCCAGTACTTACACGTCTATCCGACTATCGTACATCGAGAGCCTAAGCCATCAAGTACAAGCCACAGCTAACGAAAGTCGATGTTACCTGCAGCAAAGCAGTCATCTTAGCACCTCTTACAATTCGATTCGATCTGCAGTGCCACATTCTCTGTGAGACAAGCGGACGGGATTGGCGGCTGCTCGCCTACCACACATAACTCGATCTGTCAGTTCTTAGTGCTTGGGCTGCTTTGCATTCGATTCCAGCAAGTGAATCTGAGTGTGACATACACAGTCTTCTTCAGTTTCCTCCAGACGCTTAGTGCTAGGCATTTTGTTGCAGTTAACGCTTCCGATAACAGTGTACGGGAATTCTAGGCCTACTAATGTCCAATAGATACACCAACATTCAGGTAAACTACCAAACCCACCACGGGTCTTCGCGCCTGGCTGCATCTAAAACTAATACTCAGTGAACCACTGTACAGTGCATGGCGGAGGGTGCATAGCACCCGTATTATCGATTCCTCATCTATCTCAGTCTCATGTGCTGACAGAATAACAAATGACTGTCTATATAATTCCATACATTGCCCGCTCCACCCTTATGCCACATGAGAAATACGTCGTCTTAGCCACATATTTTTTCCGTTACATATTTGAATGGAGTGTGCGAACCTATACGATTCTCGCAACATCCACATGATGCGCCTGCTTCGAAGATCAATCACGTAACACGAGTAGCTCACAGGATTGATAAACAGCGACAATGTTCTGTCAAGCAGTCGAATCGATGGTACTATTCACCAGTATGTATTATTTATCCACATACAAATGTATGCTTGTTAATGTTGGAATAGCAGTTGGGTGTGACCTTTAAGTTATAGTAGAAATTGAGAATTTAAACTGAGTTACGAACGTGAGAGTTTTTCACATAAAATCGGAAATGCTGAACAGGAAACTGACATACATCGAGGGGTAGTTGACGGCTTAATATGGCCCATTCTGCCTCGAGATTCCTCTCTCCAAAAGCAGCACTTTTAGTGCATTAATACCCATTGTGTTTAGTGTTGTTACATAAAAATTTACAGCTCGGGAGTCGTCACAAAGCGTGCTTATAAAGCATCAAGTGACATGAACTAACGTAGCCTGCAGGGAGCGCTGCTTTCTGCAGTGGAGTGAAGGTAGGTCGGCAATTTTGTTGTGGTTCTGATAGTGGGAGCATTGAGATGGAGATGTGACGACCGTCATTTCTGTCGCTCAGTCATTCTAAGACTAACGAAAGGTTAATGTAAGATGCTACATCTATCCCACAATCTTTTGGATTTACTACATGCGGAATTCAAAGTACGCGGAAAAGTGTTATCTGCGAAATACTGTCGCATAGTTTCCAAAAGTCTGTCAGACTTATTGAATTACAGTGATGTGAGTGTATTACACTTTCCCACATAAACAAATATTCTATTAAATTTAGTCTTCCATGCCACGTACGTGCATATAGACTCACTCCTGATTTCGAAATGTAGCTTGCTTACGATGAAAAAAAAAAACCTAGTAATATAGCGGTAAAATAGTTTCAAACGCCTATCAAGACTGTTTAAGTACAGTGAAGTTGTGTAGATTACTCCCTGCCATCATTAACAGATATTCCATTAAAACTACAGTCCTCCATACCACACACGTCACCTACAGACTTTAGCTTCTCTAGCAAATGGACAGGATCAAACACGAATAGTCCCTTTCAATAGTTGTACATCAGAGCTTCTACCACTTCTCATAGAAGATAGGTTAAGGAAAGGCATATCTACATTTATACCATATATAGACTCAGAGTATTCCAGTCAGATTGTCAAAAGCTCTCCCTATCCCAAATTCTAACGCTGGCAGAAGTAAAATACAGGAAGGGAAAGGCTGTGGTACAGAAACCAGATGGCAGTTATAAGAGTCAAAGTGAGACTGGGTTGTAGCCTATCACCGTTGTCATACAATCTGTATATTGAGACGGCAATAAAGGAAACAAAAAAAAATTTGGAGTAGGAATTAAAGTCCAGGGAGAAAAAAATAAAAACTTTGAGGTTTGTCGATGGCATTGTAATTCTTTCAGAGACAACAAAGGACTTAGAGGAGCAGTTGAGCGGGATGGACAGTATCTTCTTTTCTTCTTCTGTGTTTTTTATTTTTTTATTTTTTTATTTTTTTTATTTTTTTATTTATGGAGGTGTTATGGGGCCAAACGGTGAGGTCATCAGTCCCGCGATTCCGAAATGAGTTACAGAAGAAAAGTGGACGGATCCAGTCAGGGGAGTAAAAATTGTAAAGTAATGAATATTAAACACACACACACACACACACACACACAGTAAAGGCATAAAAGGTGAGACCAAGTCTAAAAACTGGAAAAAAATGTGGCGCTCATGGGGTCACAGATCCAACCACAACTAAACTGCCCCTGCGTCAAGACTAAAGGAGAACCTTATATCCGGAAATAAAAACCACTTTCACCGAGGCACCCGAGGACCAGTTCAACCATCCGTGGATCGTCTGATAATATTAAATGTAAGGTATCGGGAAGACTATACTTAAAAAGAAGGGCCGAAACAAGGGGACATTCCACCAATATGTGAGATATCGTCAGTCTGGCTCCAAATCCACATTGTGGAGGTGGGTCGTTACACAGGAGGAAACAATGGGTGAGCCGGGTATGACCAATGCGTAAACGGCATAAAACAGTGGACTCCTTCCGAGGGCAGAGAGATAGGTTTGTTTCAGGTCACCAACTGAACTCCATCTAGCCAACACGCAGTTATCACTGGCAAAGAGGTAGAACCGGCTTTCATCAGAAAACGCAATAGATCTCCATTAGCTCTCGCTTGACGCCACTGACTTCGCAAATGGCGGTAGTTTTGGATCGGAGGAATGCTCAGTATACGGCATATGGCGACGAGCTGTCCTGAAGTAACCTACTTGTCTCAGTTCGTTTTACCATTGTGTTGCCAGGTGCTGCTCTTATTGCTGCTGTAGATGCAGTACGATGCACCAGAGCCGTACAACAAACACGATGGTCCCCCTTCTCGATAGTGCCACGTGGCCGTCTGGAAACCGGTCTTCTTGTTACTGCTCATTCTCGTGACCGCCTCTGCCAGCAATCATGTACAGTGGCTACATTCCTGCCAAGTCTCTCTGCAGCATCTCAGAGCGAGCACCGCCGGCCGGTGCGGCCGAGCGGTTCTAGGCGCTTCAGTCTAGAACCGCGTGACCGCTACGGTCGCAGGTTCGAATCTTGCCTCGGGCATGGATGTGTGTGTGATGTCCTTAGGTTAGTTAGGTTTAAGTAGTTCTAAGTTGTAGGGGACTGATGACCTCAGCTGTTAAGTCCCGTAGTGCTCAGAGCCATTTGAACCATTTGAGAACGAGCACCCAGCTTCTCGTAGCTCTGTTACACGACATATTTCGAACTCAGTAAGGCATTCTCGACTGACTTCAGCTCAGCACATCATATCTCGAAGGTAACTAACTCTCACTACCATTACACAGTGTATTTAAAGCAAACCTGATTTGCGTCCCCATAGTAGCCCTACTAGCGCAACCCCTTATGCGACTGGCGCAAAATTAGAATAGACATCATTTTTGAGGTGTAGAAACAAGGCTACCTACTTCCGTGTATGTCGCACAGTTCCTTCTTGGTGCTGTGATTTTTCTCTCTGTAAGTGTATAAGACTTACTTCAAAGATCCGAGAGCTGACACTTCTGCACACGTGATCACGATGTCACTTCTTATTAAGTATTATAAATTTTCTTGTAAATATATTACAATTGTAAGTAATGCAACTGCGGCATTTATCCGTATGCCTGTGTATCAGCTGGTGAATCATCCTTCAGCCACCAACCCAGACGCATCACCGGTGGATTCACTATTGAAAACTATCCCGGATGTCATAACATGTGGCGCATCCAAGTTGGAATCCCATTCTGGACATGCCCCTCACACCCTACCCCTCAAGAAACCGACACAAACCAATACAAACACACACACACACACACGCACACACACACACACACACACACACACACACACACACAAACAGTGCACCAGCGTTTTTTTTGTTTTTTTTTCCCTCTCCTGCACTACATTTGCAACCAAATCTGTAATATGCCAAATAACAGTGACATCGTGATCACGTGGGCAGAAGTGCCGGCATCTTGTTTCCTTGGAGTAGACTGTATATTAAAGCCACTCTGCACTCTGCAATGTAATGGGTGGCAAAGTGCTTAGGGGCCGGGGGGTATTGTGGGGGATTTTATATGTGAAAGTGTCTCTGTGGTAGGTCGAACTCTTTCTTTGTATGGTACTTGTAACCTGTGCGTAATGGTGGTACTTTTACATTTATCTCCTGAATTAGCGTCGTTATGTAGTTCTACGTGTGATGTTTAGGAGATTATGTTCGTTTACTCTGAATATATAACATACGATGCGATTCTGTCATCTTTCAAAGTTTAGTCTTTGGCTTTTAAGCAAAGTCCTGATACACTGAGACTGGATTCGTTTAAAACGGTGAAACCGTATGTTGCCATTGTGATGGATGGTTGAAATGTTGGGCTGAAATAAACAACATATGGGTTGAACATTTTCTGTGCTTTTCCAAGTGCTTGTTTGTGCTTCTTGCGAAGAATAAGGATTTTGTGGACAATATTTGTTAGAATACGGATGTAAGAAACACTGCAAAGAATGCTGGTAGTATTACACCACAATTAGATCTTCTGAAAGCAGCATCTGAAGGTCATGTGACTGTGAAAGCTTCTGACAATGATCACCTGTGTAAAAATCTGCTTTCAGAAAGAAATAGAATAAAATTCTTTCCCTGCAGGTAAAATGTTGCTTGTGTTGAATGTGGGCATATGCTTCTCTCGTGTGCTGTGTGTCAGAGACCGCTTTTAGCTACACTAAGAGCACTTTCGACACAAGCAACATTTTGTGATGTATTTTCGTCTCTTTTTGTTAATGCACATGGAACCTGGTTGGTAGATACTCAGAGAGTGCACAGGATAAGGTTACGATTGTGGATGGGGCCCTAAACAGTTACTGTGAGTTGCACAATCACGCACACAACTTAATTTTTCTATGAACCACTTACATACACATTGCTTTAAGGTATCAACTAGACAATACGGCTGAAGGCCTAGTTGCAGAAAACTTGGGATGCTTTCTGGGCTGAAGACCCAAAACCACACCAAAAACAAGAACGGCTGAAGGCATGGCTTAGAAATCAAAATAAATTAAAAATAGAATGTAAAATATTTTTTTAAACAGCATGCAATTGAAAAGAATTAGCAGCTGAAGGCCTACACTACATGTCTGAAGTGCAACTTTAATTAAAAAACATTAATAAATAATTCTTTCTAATAAAGGAATTTCTTTTAAACTTACAACAGAGTGGCCAAAAGCCTAATTAAAGAAATATTAACTTATTGCACGACTGAAGGCCAACAAATTTGAAACAGCCGTTGAAGGCCTGAACAAGTCAGACGAACAATTTAAAACAAACCGCTTCCTTCTTATAAGAATTTTACTTTAAAGAATACACATGGCTGAAGGCCTTATGGAAAGGGTTTCACGTAAATCCTATTCTGAAGGCCACACATAACACATCGAAAAACTAATGGCCTAGGGCCTGGATTAGAAACAATTTCAGATAGAACATATTTTAAGGAAGAAATATTTTTTAAAATAAAATCAATCTTCAAAATTTTAATTTAACACGGCTGAAGGCCTTTATGTAACATTTAAAAAGAACTCTATTAATGCACGGCCGAAGGCCTCGCACAACGAACTAAAATGAAAATCACACTCTAAAACAAACAGAACAAGTGGTGCTCAGAAGAGTTCCAAGAATCGGCCTGAGAAGGTAGCTCAAACGTAAGGTGAGGTGAGACAAGCAGCCAAGAGCTGAAGTTAAATAATCGGATGGCAACCCAAATTAGGGACGGCCGAAGGACTGACCAACAATTTAACCAATTCCCTTCCGTCCGACGAACGGCACAACGATGGAAAATATCAGCCGAGGACGAGGATACGAACAGCACTACGTCTTCAACAACAAGGGAACAATAACCACTCTGAGCAAAATATGAACGAAACAACTTAGAACGCTTTCAAACTACACACTGTGCCGGACAGCATCAACACGACGAGGAAATGCACGCTGCTAAAAAACTATGCTAACGACCAGGGCAGGAAAGTGGGTCGTTAACGGCCACAGGGCAGAAAATACCGCCCCTGCACTTAACTGCAAGTAACAGTCAATTTAATAATTAATCACAGTATATCCAAATGGTTCAAATGGCTCTGAGCAGTATGGGACTTAACTTCTGAGGTAATCAGTCCCCTAGAACTTAGAACTACTTATACCTAACTAACCTAAGGACATCAGACACATCCATGACCGAGGCATGATTCGAACCTGCGACCTTAGCGGTCGCGCGGTTCCAGACTGAAGCGCCTAGAACCGCTCGGCCACTCCGGCCGGCCACAATATAGGAAGACGGCTGCAAGATTTAGCCGACTCCAACATATCATACGTCGCTGCTAGCCTGAACGGCTTAGGGAGCAACAACCCGTAAATGAACGAAGAGATGTCACAATAGTTGAGGTTTCTTAACAGGTTAACTGATCACTCAACTTCAGCGTCCAGGTCCGGTGGGCAACAAACTTTGTTGCTGTTGCAACTAGCGCCTCACGAACCGACAGCGCGTGCACGTCGCCAGCGGTCGGCCTCGTTTCGCGCCATGGGGACTTCCTCACTGCTCCGTCCCAACTGACTGACTCCACACACACACACACACACACACACACACACACACACACCACCACCACCACCACCACCACCATCACGCTGGTGCACTGCTGCTACGTCTGAATGAGGCAAGCCAGCAACTTCCTGACACCAGTAAGTAAGGAAGAAACAAGACGCCACTCGATTCGACAAAATTCTAAAGAACAAACGTCACGAATCCGAGCCGCACACGGCTGAGCACATTGTGAAGAATAAAGCATTTTCGTCTTTTCCTAGCTGGAGCATACTCAGTTCTCATCTTAATATGACAATTATGATCACGTTGTGATCCTAACACCTGATATAGAGCGACCTAAGTCAAAACATAGAACTGACAGAAAATATCACCGCTCTGAAAACGCATGCACTCTTCCAAGAGGTTAACAAAACACCATCACTATGTCCCCCGGCAGCGTAGTGTTGTTAAGACCTCTGCCACACACTAACGAATGATGTGGTAACATCTGATTTGCGAATGTACACCTACTCAGCTAGCAGCGAGTATATTCTGTACGCGAGTGTACTGCAGCGAGAAAAAAAGAATCTGAGGTTGCCTGTGGCCATTACTTTAACAAAAGCAATACCTAGCAGATGTAACCGATATTGGTGGTAGAAGGTGCTTGGTTTTTTAATGTACGCTCTGCATGTTGCCCAGATGGAGGATGTCTTAGATCAGTGTAACTCTGTGAACTTTAGAGACACTGTACATTTACCACTGTCAGTAGCAGGAGGCACATTTGGAGAAGTTGGTATGGATGCAGAGGTACTATAAGAAATCCATATAAAGCATGACTGGTTCGCATTGAAACGGACGATCAGCCTGTACTATTGCAATGGTCTTCTACAGAGGTCTGCAGGCTGATGGATTCGGAAAAACGCTAGATTTCTTAACAGAATGAATAGGTGTGACTACGTAACATGTGGCATAAACGTTTACGTCTTGCTCTGGTGAGAGGAACGTCGCATTTTGGTCCTGATTTATAACTACTGAAGTGGACTTTTCAACTTTGATCCTATCTAAATGCAAGCGGTCCAGAAGTATACCCCAAAATCTGTATGTGATGTATGCGGTGTGGAGGACTGTAGTTTTAATGGTAGATTTGTTATTTAGGACAGGGAATCACCTACACAGCATGACTGTACTAGCCCTGACAGACGTTTTGAACATATGTTACATGCATATAATTCTGTTGCACCGCTAGATTAGTAAATTTCTTTTAATGGTAAGCAAGTTACATTTCGAAATTAGGAGAGAGGCAAATGCGCATACATGACATGGAAGATTTTTTGGGACATGTGTTAATCTTGGAGGGAATACCACACACATCATCACTGCAGTTAAATAGCCTCACAGTAGGTGGAGGACGATGTTAAACAAGTTTAATTCCTTTGCTCTGCTAGATGATAGGGTACTCTATTAGTATACAAATATTATTTAGAAGTCATGCACATACATGGCGTGGAAGATTGTAGTTTTACAGAAACATTTGTTAATGGCTGGGCGGGTGGTGTTGGGCAGTGGGGGCTGGGGAGGGGGTGTGGGGAGGGTTGGGGGAGTACCATACACAGCATCACTGTAATTATATTTGGCTGACGGACATTTGGAAACTACGCAAAAGACCACATCTTTTTGTGTTAGGTGGCTGATTTACAAAGCAAAGGCATCGTGTGGATGCCGCTACGATCGTACTGGATACTCGAATACGTAACGAAATTTTTTTTAAAATAGACGATATGTTTCTCATGTAAACATAAGGGTGGAGTGGGGTACGTGTGGAAGTATATAGGCAGTAATTTTTACTCGATCAGCACGTGAAATTGAGACGAAAGGGAAATTACACAGATAGGATTCACCCTCCACTATGCACTGTTCAGCGGATTGTGGCGTATTTGTTTTTGATGTAGGATGGGGTCGCCAAGAGGCTGGTAGGAAGACTTGTAGTGCAGACGGTAGATTACCGAGTGTAACTAAATGCATTGCTCACTGGTAGAACTAGAAATCCCGTACACTGTTATCGGAAGAGTTAATTGCAGTAAAATGCCTAGCACTAAGCGTCTGCAGCGAGCTGAAGAAGGGTACATATGTCGCAATTTATTTGCTGGAATCGTAAGGTAAGTATCCCAAACACTAAGAACAGACAGGTCGAGCTATGTGCGGAAGATCAGCAGCCGCAAATCCCATTCGATTGTCACTTAGAGAATGTAAAGTACAGATCTAATCGAGGTGTAAGAAGTACTAAGATGACTTCTTTGGTGCAGGTAACATTGACTTTGATTTGGGTTGGCTTTTACTTGGTGGTTTTGGCTCTCTATGTACGATAGTCGGATAAAAGTGTGAGTACTGGGTTCGCTTCTAAGCAAATAACTATCACTACGCATAGGCGTGCCTTCAATATGCATATACTCTGCTCTAGACGGAATATTGTATCATGGTCGGTCTACTGTGCAACGGTGCGTGGGGAGGAAATGAACAATGCTGTAATTGAATCCCGAATCGTGCCCTACTGTTTCAGTAGCTCTGAATTGTGCATGGAGGTTCGTGACTGGTGTGTGGCTGTAACACCAGCGTAAATGATTGAACGGATAGAGTACTGGAAGCTCTGTGATACTGTTACATTCGTATTACGGAGGTACATTCCAGCTGAAAGAAAAAATATGCTGCCAACGTAAACTCAGCCCCCTTTATACTATAGTATTTCTAGTTTAGTGATCGTACGAATAGGATAAAGATGTTAAGGACATATACAAGGATATATTTAGTCAGTCATTCGATGGAGGTGGAATAGAGGTCTCATGAAAAAGATTTTCTTTGTGCAGCCCTCGTATGTTAAAGATGCAGCGATAAGGTTCCTCGGTAATTAAAACACCTACAACTGTCTTTCGTTATAGGGGGGGAGTTTGGACACGTAAAGGGACATAATCGTTTTTACTTGATCATAGCGTGCGTAATAGAATAGGAACGGAAAAACATATGCTACTGTTATCGTGCAGTGGTTTGCGGAATATGTTGTTAGATGTAAGTTCCTGACTATAATAGCAGGGATACAGTACCAGTATTCTATAGCAAGTTGCAGAGGCTTGAGTATTTTTGGGAGTTGGAGCTGAATGTAGATGAATGTACCTATTGACTCTAAATATCTGAGGAGATATGCTAATGTTCTATCACGCCATTGACTACAAATCACTAGAAGCGGTACCAGTCATAAAAAGTGTCTGTATGTAAGCATCCGCATGGTTGTGAATTTCTTCCTGTACGTTAGTATACTATTTTATCTTGTTTTGGTAGCTCTCTACACAGCGAGTGAGGGATAGGGGACTAGGCAACTGTAGCCCCTCGTTACATATCAGGTCTTTTTAAAACTAAAATTTATTCGAACTAACCATGAATAATTCCCGTATTTCGTATAAAATCATGAATTACCGTTTTAAAACAGAAAAATAAAATAAAATATTAATAAGAGGAAATGGAATCTAGTATTATACGCAAACTAGTAAGGTCTTTATTCAAAGAGTTTCTAACGAACGTCCCTTTTGTGTCATAACTATTATATGAACGCAGCGCATGTATTGTTAACGTCTTTCGCATCTGTTAGTCTCTATCGTCTTTGTGTCTTTAGTGCTATATTTCTGAATATTAGTGACTCTTAAGTTCACGCGGCACTGCGTGAAATACTTGTAGTTAACCTCATTAACCGTGCTGGTTAAAAGTAAATTTCTCTAAATTAATATTATAGACCCTGTTTCGGGCTTAAGTATGACTAGCCAACTTAGCGAATCATATCAAATTGACTGTGTTAAATGAACACTGTGACTTCTGGAGGAATTAATTCGATGTACATGTGGCCACGCAAAATCAAAGCTATCAATTCATAATGAAACACGAGTCGCCCGCCTAGTAACTGTTAATGATTATCTTTGGCGACAACAGCTGAACAACGCAGCTAGCTGCTGGTAATACACACATCAAAAAAAGTTGCATCACCTCAGTTCCGAGAGTTCCAGAACCTGTACAGTAAATTTTAATAGAGATCAACATAAACATCGTTTCAACCTTTTTTTCTCATCAGTCACCTGACTGGTTTGATGCGGCCCGTCAATTCCTCTCCTGTGCTAACCTCTTCATCTTAGAGTAGCAGTCGCAATCTACGTCCTCAATTATTTGTTGGATATCCGTCTTCCTCTACAGTTTTTGCCCTCTACAACTTCCTCTAGTATCATGGAAGTCATTCCCTCATTTCTTAACAGATGTCCTACCATCCTGTCCCTACTCCTTATGAGTGTTTTCCACATATTCCTTTCCTCTTCGATTCTGCGCAGCACACCCTGATTCCTTACCTTACCACTCCACCTAATTTTCAACGTTCGTCTGTAGCACCCCATCTCAAATGCTTCGATTATCTTCTGTTTCGGTTTTCCCACTGTCCATATTTCACTGTCATACGATGCTGTGCTCCAGACGTACATTCTCAGAAATTTCTTCCATAAATGGAGGCTATTTGATATTAGTAGAATTTTCTTGCCCACGAATGCCCCTTTTGCCAATGCTAGTCTGCTTTTCATGTCCTCCTTGCTCCGCCCGTCATTGGTTATTTTGCTGCCAAGGTCCTTCGTGACCATCAATCCTGATGTTGAGTTTTTCGCTGTTGTCATTTCTACTACTTCTCATTACTTTCGTCTTTCTTCGATGTACTCTCAATCCATACTCTGTACTCATTACACTGTTCATTCCGTTCAGCAGATCATGTAGTTCTTCTTCACCTTCACTCAGGATAGCAAAGTCATTAGCGAATTGTATCCTGAACCTTTCTTTTATTTCCATTATTGCTTCCTCGGTGTACAGATTGAACAGTAGGGGCAAAAAGCTACATCGTTGTCTAATACCCTTTTTATACGAGCACTTCGTTCTTGGTCGTCCACTCTTATTATTCCCTCTTGGCTATTGTACATATTGTGTATGACCCGTCTCTCCATAGCTTACCCCTACTTATCTCAGAATTTAGAATATCTGGCACCATTTTACATTATAGAATGCCGCGCGGGATTAGCCGAGCGATCTAGGCGCTGCAGTCATGGACTGTGCGGCTGGTCCCGACGGAGGTTCGAGTTCTCCGTCGGGCATGGGTGTGTGTGGTTGTCTTTAGGATAATTTAGGTTAAGTAGTGTTTAGGCTTAGGGACTGATGACCTTAGCAGTTAAGTCCCACAAGATTTCACACACATATGAACATTTGAACTTTATCGAATGCTATTTCCAGGTCGACAAATCCTATGAACGTGTCTTGATTTTTCTTTAGTCTTGCTTCCATTATTAACCTCAACGTCAGAATTGCCTTTCTCGTGCCTTTACCTTTCCTAAAGCTAATCTGATCGTCATCTAGTGCATCCTCAATTCTCTTTTCCATTCTTAGGTATATTGTTCTAGTCAGAAACTCGGCTGCATGAGCTGTTAAGTTAATTGTGCGATAATTCTCGCACTTGTCAGCTCTTCCCGTCATCGGAATTGTGTGGATGATGCTATTCTCGAAAGTCAGATAGTATGTCGTCAGAGTCATATATTCTACACACCAACGTGATTAGTCGCCTTGTTGCCACTTGCCCCATTGATTTTAGAAATTCTGATGGAATGTTATCTAACACGACTGCTTTATTTGATCTTAAAGATACAGTGTACTTTTCCTGCTCAATGTTATTTAAAAATCGGCACCTATTTCTGTCAGGCCCTGCTTATAATGCATATGTCTTACAGATTTTTTGTTGATATCAGGTAATGCAGCACACTTTATAAGCAAATGAGAAGTATTTTGAATATTTATGAACCTGCTTAGGGTTATTAAATAATTACAAAGAAATTGATGCAATTTGTTTTCCAAAATGCTTCCTGAAATTGAGGTACCATGTAATCAAGTGTTATACATTTGAAGGAGACAAAATTTTAACCAGATACGCATGACATTATATCCGAGGTAATACACCTATTTAATTCCTACTCTGATGTATAGTACAAGGATAAAATATATCACATCTTACCACTTAATTTTTATAATTTTTTTCCTAACAAAACTGAAATTTTTTGTATAATTTAACTCATTCTGCAATAAAGCTTAGGTCTAGTACATAAGTAGGGACTATTTGTTACAGAACAAAATTAGAGCAATGCTTTATAAACTTTAGGAAATATTTGTACCTGACTTCTGAGAAATACAACCTGCAGGAAAGTGCAAATGAAGATGTGAGTCCAATTAAACTGTGCCTCAGGACATTCCTGAAGAACAGTCCTCATCCTTCAGCATTTATTCATCTTAAAGCTTCCTCTTGGCATTCCTTTTAGCACGTCTTGCTTCTTTCGTAACTTGAAGAGCGAGTCTTTCAGTTTCATGCACCCATTGTATGTCACACGCAAGCAATTGATCTTCCGTATTGCAGCCTCATTTTACGGTTCAAATGGTTCAAGTGGCTCTGAGAACTATGGGACTTAACTGCTAAGGTCATCAGTCCCCTAGAACTTAGAACTACTTAAACCTAACTAACTTAAGGACATCACACACATCCATGCCCGAGGCAGGATTCGAACCTGCGACCGTAGCGGTTGCGCGGTTCCAGGCTGTAGCACCTAGAACCGCTCGGCCACCACTCCGGCCGGCCCCATTTTATGCCAAAATTTCTCAGGACTTCCAACCTTCCTATCACTCCATCACTGAAACATGTGACTGCATCTAGTACACCAACTTTTACTGTATTTAGTCCTACATGGTTTTATTTCATTCACAACAGGTTCAGGAAGAGAATGCTTATGATGGTATATTTGACCACTTTCTTTTGCTTCTTCGTAAGGACACCAAGACTCTGCTCCTATAGGGCGAAGTCCGTGAACAGGGTGGTCATCTGTGGACAACTTATGATAGTAGGTGGCCCACACAGCTTTTCTCATTGCTGTAACATCATTCAGAGGTTCAGTTCGTCTAATGCCCAGACCATAATAGCTCTGAAGAAGATCTACTTCAGTATGTCAATCTGCCTCGGACAGACAGAGATTTTCCATCAGATAGCAACTTTCCTTTCATTTCTCTTCGTAGCTTCCTCAATCTAACACCCATCCTCTTTTGCACACGTCAACAACACTCCAGTTTTGTTACTATGGTATCTTCATAAACATTGAACTCAATAATTTTATTGAAAGCTTTAGAGTCCCCATCGCCTAGGTACTTCGTATATCTAACGTTATAAAAAGATACCGACCCCTGAAATATTTTTAGCGCTCCATCACACTCCATACCTCCACTGTAACTACCATAATTCTTAGAATACCGATGTTCGATATGCCCTTCAGTGTTACCATGGCAGGTGTGGCAGCACTTACATAAGCACTCAACACCAACAACTTTTCCATTCTCCAGAGATGTAGCACATACAACACCATTCAAGGAACGATGTCATCGACATTTCCATGTCCCATCAAATGCAACAGAAATGTCCATGGTTCCACTAATATTTACAGTTCTGATTTAGATACAACCGCCAAGGCACCTAAAAGTATTTTTATGTACTTGCTGAACCCACTGGGAGGCGGAGGAAGGTCCATCAAACCACAAAACGTTTGAGCAGCCTTTTTTTCCTTTTTTCCTATTGCGCGGATTGCAAACACTAACTTCAAATTCACATCATATGAATTACGCACAATGTTTGAAGTCATTTTCAAGGTAGATTTATTGCAGGATCTACGTGGAACAACTAATTTTGAGGCTAAACACTTCCTGCTACTTTGTTGTTCAGTTATTTTCAGACAGCCTGCAACATCACATTGTTTACATTACGCAACTCCTTTATCATAGAAGATAAGATACTTACATCAACAACAACAAATCCACTACAAATAGTGCCATAGTTCACACAAAAATTTGAATCACTAGGAGGCGTACCATATGGGAGCTTCTTCCCTGAAGAACTGATAGATAGGTTACTTTCAATCGTGTGGCTTGCTTTGTTTGTCAACTACTTACCACGGAATCTCCTTTTATTGAATTTCTTGATGCGTAGCATAGTTCGTATTTATTGTACACTGAAGGATATGTACTTCTACAAATATAAGTAGCACTTGGGCAACAAATATTCAGTAACACGTGAATAAACTGCTTCAGCGAAACAAAAGTAAATACTAGGGAAGAAAATCATTTACAGACACTAGAAACCTGCACTGTTACCAACATATACAGTGTATCATACGTATAATCGCTGGAGACCGAAAGTTCACAGATTTTTCGAAATAATACTGGTTTCTGCAACAGAAATAAATGGGGCGTTGCGGCATACATGACTGTAACTTTGAAATTTGGTATATATAGGTCATTCTTCATTTGAAACCCTATAATGGGATCCATTAAAATTACTACACACGAAGATGACGTGCTACAGACGCGAAATTTAACCACAGGAAGAAGATGCTGTGATATGGAAATAATTAGCTTTTCAGAGCATTCACACAAGGTTGGCACCGGTGGCGACACCTACAATGAGCTGACATGAGGAAACTTTCCAACTGATTCCTCATACATAAACAGCAGTTGACCGGCGTTGCCTGGTGAAACGTTGTTGTGATGCCTCGTGTAAGGAGGAGAAATGTGTACCATCACGTTTCCGACTTTGATGAAGGACGGATTGTAGCCTATCGCGATTGCGGTATATCGTATCGCGACACTGCTGCTCGCTTTGGTCGAGATCCAATGACTGTTACAGAATATGGAATCGGTGGGTTCAGGAGGGTAATACGGAACGCCGTGCTGGATCCCAACGGCCTCGTATCACTACCAGTCGAGATGGCAGGCATCCTATCCGCATGGCTGTAACGGATCGTGCAGCCATTTCTCGATCCCTGAGTCAACACATGGGGACATTTGCAAGACAACAACCATCTGCACGAACAGTTCGACGACGTTTGCAGCAGCGCGGACTATCAGCTTGGAGACCATGACTGTGGTTAACCTTGACGCTGCATTACAGACAGGAGCGCCTGGGATAGTGTACTCAACGAAGAACATGGGTGCACGAATGGCAAAACGTCATTTTTCCGCATGAATCCAGGTTCTGTTTACAGCATCATGATGGTCGCATCCGTGTTTGGCGACATAGCAGTGAACGCACATTGGAAGTGTGCATTCGTCATCGCCATACTAGCGTATCAACCTGCGTGATTGTATGGGGGTGCCATAGGTTACAAGTCTCGGTCTCCTCTTGTTCGCATTGACGGCACTTTAAACACTGGACGTTACATTTCAGACCCGTGGCTGTACGCTTCATTCGATCCCTGAGAAATCCTACATTTCAGCAGGATAATACACGATCGCATGTGGCACGTCCTGTACGGGCCTTTCTGGATATAGAAAATGTTCGACTGCTGCCCTTGCCAGCACATTCTCCAGATCTCTCACCAACTGAAAACGTCAGGTCAATGGTGGCCGAGCAACTAGCTCGTCACAATACGCCAGTCACTACTCTTGATGAACTGTGGTATCGTGTTGAAGGTGCATGGGCAGCTATACTTGTATACGCCATCCAAGCTCTGTTTGACTCAATGCCCAGGCGTATCAAGGCCGTTATTACGGCCAGAGGTGGTTGTTCTGGGCACTGATTTCTCAGGATCTATCCACCCAAATTGCGTGAAAATGTTATCACATGTCAGTTCTAGTATAATATATTTGTCCAATTAATACTCGTTTATCATCTGAATTTCTTCTTTGTGTAACAATTTTAATGGCCAGTAGTGTATATCAATGTAATGAGGAAAGGTTATAGAATTTAGTAAAGTCATAAAAAAATTCGGTTTTCCACCATTTACAAGTACCCTGTATCCTTAAGACCTCCAAGGCCCTGTGATATTCTGATTCTAGTACTAGATCCCCTACCTCTTTTCAATCGACTCCTGTTTCTTCTTCTATCACATCAAACAAATCTTCCCCCCTTAGCGGCTTTCAATGTATTCTTTCCATTTATCTACTATCTCCTCTGCGTTTAACAGTGGAATTCCCGTCGCACTCTTAATGTTATTACCCTCGCTTTTAATGTCACTGAAGATTGTTTTGACTTTCCTGTATGTTGAGTCTGTCCTTCTTCCCTACACTTCCTAGTTATTTCATTCCCCAGAGAGTTTTATGTCTCTATTCCTAAGTTTCCCGGAACATTTTTGTATATCCTCCTTTGGTCGATGAATTGAAGTATTTCTTCTGTTACGCTCGGTTTCTTCCCAGTTACCTTATTTGTACCTATGTTTTCCTTCCCAACTTCTGTGATGGCCCTTTTTAGAGATGTCCATTCCTCTTCAACTGTACTACCTACTGAGCTGTTCCTCGTTGCTGTATCTATTGCCTTACAGAACTTCAACCGCATCTCGCCATTCCTTAGTACTCCCTTATCCCACTTCTTTTTTTGCATTGATTCTTCCTGCCTAATGTCTTAAACTTCTGCCTACTCTTCATCACTCTTACATTATGATCTGAGTCTATGCCTGCTCCTGGGTACACCTTACGATCCAGTATCTGATTTCGGTAGCTCTGTCTGACCATGATGTAATGTACCTGAAATCTTCCCGTATCACCCGGTCTTCTTAAAGTATACCTCCTCGTCTTGTGATTCTTGAACAGAGTATCCTCTATTACTAGCTGAAACTTGTTACGGAATTCAGTTAGACTTCCTCCACTGTCATTACTTGTCCCAAACCCATATTCTCTTGTAACCTTTTCTTCTACTCCTTCCCCTACAACTGCATTCCAGTCTCTAATGACTATTAGATTTTCATATCCCTTTAAACACCATATTACCCTTTCAATATCCTTATACATTTTCTCTGTATCTTCTTCTTCAGCTTGCGACGTCGGCATATTTACCTGAAGTATCGTGTCGGTGTTGGTTTGCTGTCGATTCTGATAAGAACATCCCTATCGCCGAACTGTTCACAGTGACACACTCTTTGCCCTACCTCCCTGTTCGTAACGAATCCCAATACTGTTATACCATATTCTGCTGCTGTTGATATTACCCGATACTCATCTGGCTAGAAATCCTTGTCTTCCTTCCACTTCACTTCACTGACCCTTACTATATCTAGATTGAGCCTTGGCATTTCCCTTTTAAGATATTCTAGTTTCCCTACCACGACCAAGCTTCAGACATTCCACACCCTGGCTCGGAAAACGTTATCCTTCCGTTGATTATTCAATCTTTTTTATCATGGTAACCTCCGCCTTGGCAGTCCCGTCGCGGAGATCCCAATGGGGGCTATTCCGGAATCTTTTGCCAATGGAGAGATCATCATGACAGTTCTTCAGTTACAGGCGACACTTACTGTGGTTACACGTTATGTGTCTTCAATGTAGTGGTTTCCATTGTCTTCTGCATCCTCAGACCGTTGATCTTTGCTGATTCTTCCCTCTTTAGGGGCAGTTTCCCACCCCAAGAACAAGAGAGTGTCCTGAACCTCAGACCGCTCCTCCACCCTCTTTGACAAAGCCGTTGGCAGAATGAAAGGTGACTACTTATGCCGGAAGTCTTCGGCCGCCAATGCTAATTATTAATCAAAATTTAAGCACCGGCTGGAGTCGAAACCGGGACCAAAGACATTTTGATTATGAATCAAAGACTCTACGCTTCCTTTCTTTCGTTTTGTTTTCGTTGTGTTTGGTCGTAGCGGACGTCACATGACAGCCGTAGAAGTTCGTTATATATCCCTTCAGTCAGTTTTTTTATTACAGAGAGCAGCCAGCTCTCTGACCGAGCACGCTGAGCTACCGTGGCGGCACGTTAGACCAAGGGTGCAAGTCCCGCCCTTTTTGTTGCTCATGAAAACCGCACATTGCATGTTGTACCACCATACCGCAAGACCTTCAGAGGTGGTGGTCCAGATTGCAGTACACACCGGTACCTCTAATACCCAGTAGCACGTCCTATTGCATTGATGCATGCCCGTATTCGTCATGGCATACTAACTACAAGCTCATCAAGGCACTTTTGGTCCTGATTGTCCCATTCTTCAACTGCGATTCGGCGTAGATATTTCAGAGTCGTTATTGGGTCACGTCGTCCATAAACAGCCTTTTTAAATCTATCCCAGGCACGTTGGATAGCGTTTATGTCTGGAGAACATAATGGCCACTCTAGTCGAGTGATATCGTTACCCTGAAGGAAGTCATTCACAAGATGTACACGATGGGGGCACAAATTGTCGTCCATGAAGACGAATGCCTCGCCATTATGCTGCCGATATGATTGCACTATCAGTCGGAGGATGGCATTCACATACCGTAGAGCAGTTACGGCGCGTTCCATGACCACCAGCGGGATACGTCGGCCTCACATAATGCCACCCGAAAACAGCAGGGAACCTCCACCTTGCTGTACTCGCTGCTCAATGTGTATAAGGCGTTCAGCTTCACCGGTTGCTTCCAAACACGTCTCCGACGATTGTCTGGTTGAAGTTCAAATGTGTATGAAATCTTATGGGACTTAACTGCTAAGGTCATCAGTCCCTAAACTTACACACTACTTAACCTAAATTATCCTACGGACAAATACACACACCCATGCCACAGGGAGGACTCGAACCTCCGCCGGGATCAGCCGCACAGTCCATGGCTGCAGCGCCTGAGACCGCTCGGCTAATCCGGTGCGGTTCTGGTTGAAGGCGTAAGAGACTTGCATCGATGATGCCAATCCTGAGCGATCTATTCGACATGTTGTTGGGCCCAACTGTTCCGCGCTGCACGGTGTGGTGGTTGTAAAGGCGGACCTCGCCATGGACGTCGGGAGTGAATTTGCACATTATGCAGAGTTTGAGTCGAAACACGACGTCCTGTGGCTGCACGAAAAGCATTATTCAACATGGTGGCGTTGCAGTCAGGGTTCCTCCGAGCCATAATCCGTAGTTAGTTGTCATCCACTACAGTAGTAGCCCTTGGACGGCCTGAGCGAGGCATGACGTCGACAGTCCCTGTCTATCTGTATCTCCTCCATGTCCGAACAACATCGCTTTGGTTCACTCCGAGACGCCTCGACACTTCCCTTGTTGAGAGTCCTTCTTGGTACTAAGTAACAGTGCGGTATTGACCGTTTAAGCCTGGCTGAACTACAGACAACACGAGCCGTGTACCTGCTTCCTGGTGGAATGACTGGAACTGATCGGCTGTCGAACCCTCTCCGTCTAAGAGGTGCTGCTCAAGCATGGTTATTTACATCCTTGGGCGAGTTTAGCAACATCTCTGAACAGTCAAAGGGACTGTGTCTGTGATACAGTATCCAAAATCAACGTCTATCTTCAGGAGTTCTCTGAACTGTGGTGATGCAAAACTTATTTTGATTGTAGGTGGACTGGCATCTTAATTGACGATGTTGACTCGTAAATCAAATAGGATGAATGACGTTGTGGAATCGCTCTGTAGCTCAAAAGTTCTGACAGACAGACAGACATCCTCTCCGTGCACAAATCACGAATGCTTCTAACTGCAGACGAAAAACAAACATATCTGACGATTCCTAGGAATGACACAGTTTATATATCGCAAGCTGCTACATGGTCGCGAATAAAACAGTGATCGGAATATATAATAAATTTCCTTTACTTTACGTCTGTGGTCACAATTTTTTTGTCATTAGACTATCGGTTTCTGTCTGCAAGTGTAATGACCACCTTAGATCTGTTCTGTAAAAACATGTCCCAATGTACTGCAGTCATAGTGGCATCGTCAAATGTTAAACACTAAATATGATGATGCTGGTGCTAATTTTGTGTTCACATGGCTGCAGTACATTAGGAAATGTTTTTATACAACAGATGTGAAGAGGGTCTTAATAGATCGAAACCGGTCGTTTGATGCCAAAAAAAATTGTGACCACAGACGTAAAGTAAAGGAAATTTACAGTCTATATATGATTGCTACGACAGTGCAACTGAAGCAAAGGGAGAGCTGTCTCCTGCAATTGGAACACACTCTGCTGCAATGAGGGGAAATAAATACCGCGATTGTCAAATTGCGATTGGCCGTTAATTTCGTATAAAAAAATGAAGCCATAAACTTCTGGAAACTTAGACAAGCATTTTGTCACATAGATTTGATGTTGTATTCGACGTAAATGGTATACCAACCCACTGTTAAAGTACATACTGTGCATTACCGCATTTCCATTGGCAGTACAGATAACGTAAGAATGTTTACTGTAGATGTCTTGCCACGTAAAAAATAAGTGTCGGCATGTCGAGGCAGCCATAAAGACTCACTGGATACAGGAAGCACGTTACATTAAAAAAATTTCTTAGAGAGTGTGCGCGTATTTCAGTTGTGCGGCCGTGTGTGGCTGATTAGCTGAGCCCTTCTGGAGTGAGCTATGGGTGCTGAGGTGTGTAAGTGGCTTGGGATGACATAGGGCATGTACACGGGCTGGACTGGCAACTGCACCAGGGAAAGTCCGGATATTTTTTTCAAACGTCTAGGAAGGATGAAAATTCGAGTATGCGGTATGCTCCAGTACATAGGGCTACCACAGTTACTATTTGTCCCTTAATCGAGATATGTATGGATGGATGTCGCTCGTAGTGGCTGGCTGCAGCGCCGCACTGTCGCATTCACTTTTCTTCCCATATCTCCCTATGGGCGCTGGGCGTGGGAGGGATGGTGTTGGAGGCACAGTTGCTGACCAAGACAACTCGAGTTCTGCAGGCCTAATGTTTTGTTTACCCATGAGCAAGGGCAAGCAGCATACGACACATGCTGCAGCGGCGGTGTTCCAGTCGACGGCTAACGGCAGCATAAGTACAAAGTGGAACGTTAGGAGTTCTGTCGCATGTTTCCTCTTGTT
Source organism: Schistocerca serialis cubense (assembly GCF_023864345.2). Taxonomy (NCBI): domain Eukaryota; kingdom Metazoa; phylum Arthropoda; class Insecta; order Orthoptera; family Acrididae; genus Schistocerca; species Schistocerca serialis. The sequence goes on along the minus strand of NC_064641.1, from coordinate 325,601,694 downwards.
TTAAATAAATAAATAATGGTAGCCATCTTTTCACGGCCTCCGTGATATCAAGACAGTCTGCAGAATGAGGTGTGGTGCGATAAGAAACGCTGGGTGAATTGAAGTACTTAATGTTTTTTAGTAGAGTGTATAGCTCACCGGTTCTTACCTTTGTGGTAGCGGCGCACGTGTGGAGCATATTAGCGAAGTATAGTCCTTTAACTATAGAAATGTTCCCGCCTCAATTTTTTTACAGTGTCCTTCATAATCACGTAGTGTCGGTGTGGCTGATAGTTACACCATACGCAATAAACTGCGGTGGATAAGAATATTTTTAAGCGAAGCTTAGGCCTTGTCCGCTGTTGTTAAAAAAATCGTTTAACGGTGAATAAACGTGTAATCTGTTAGATTATCGCGCAGTTGCGATTGAATAACCGATATTTTTACGTGTGCCTTTCTGAGAAAAGTGACACACTAGGCAAAAATCATTCAACATTTAAAGGCATGTCTTTTTATGTATTTTCTGAAAATCGGTAAAGTAGCAGCGAAACCCATATTTATATGTGTCGTCTTACAAAATCAGTGAAATAAGTCACGAAACCAGTATTTACGTATATCTTCTTATATAGTTTGAGGGAATACCAGTGAAACCCATATTAACGTGTATTTCCTTAAAAGTTCGGGAAAATCAATAAAATAGCAAAGAAATGTTCGTCTACTTAAGAATCAGCCACTAAACCTTAAACAGCATCGCTTTTTGCAGAAAACAGTGATGGGTGCGGAACATTGACTAAAACTAGGTCAAGACGGCTGTCGTTAAAATATCCTGGAAATTTGCAACATTTTTTGATTTTGCTGTTGCTGCTACTACTGCCTGAGTCAAGTCTCGGGATGACGCTAAGCAGCAATCGGGGCACTGGCGGGGCAACGACTAATAACAGCATAGTGGTGCCCGAGGCGGCATCACTTATTTGGGTAATACTTTACAATAATTAGAAATGACAGTTACCACATTACGCTAAAAGGATTGAACACCTAGGTAAACATGAAGTGACTGTCCCATCATCTTGCCCGTAAACTGAGGTAATTATCATGACAATATGAGAGGAGAAATGTTAAGCCTTCAAGGAGTAACTTATCCTGATGCTAGAGGGAACTCTAGCGGATAAAAACTGTAGAGGAAGACAGAGATAGGCATACATTCAGCAAATGACTGAGGACATAGGTTGCAACAGCTGCTCTGAGATGAAGAGGATCGTGCCGCTCTGCATCAAACCAGTCAGAAAGAAACAGTAATTACGACCTAAATAAACAACACATACACCAAACTGAACAGTTGCTTACACAAGGAAACAAAAAAAAAGACCAGTAATTATGACTTAAATAAACAAAATATGCACCCAAGTGAACAGTTTGCGTGCATAAAGACCACTAAATTAGTTAGGTGGAAGTGACTGATTAGTTTATTTAAGGGGATGAATGCGCGCTGGTCCAAAGCTGGCACGCACACGCGCGCGCGCACACACACACACACACACACACACACACACACACACACACACACACACACACAGACACACGCACCAACATCTGAGTACTGTTATTATTCATATGGTGAAATTTTATAAATATTAAATTTGAAATTTGTGCTCAATCACCTACTTACAAGATAAGAAACACTAGAATTTACTCGTCTCGAAGGTCAAACATTCATCAGAATAATCGTAAAAGATTCTCTTAAATTTATCAACATGGAACATCAACAAGAAGAATAAAAGTAATAATAAAAAAATTTGGTTAATTCGTCATAAGATAAAAATCCACATCACCGTCAACCGATAAAATATGAACGTACATCTTAAGAAGGCATCTACATATACATCTCCATGGACACTCTGCAAATCACATTTAGTGCCTGGTGGAGGGTTCATCGAACCACGAAGAGGCTACGAGGGAAGTGGACCCGTCATTTCAGTCATTACTGCTGCTGTTCTTGTTAAATTTTATATTGATTACTTTCAGAAATTGTTGAACGATCATGCTGATGATCAAGACTTGACCTTCGGAAAGCGTAAATTCTAGCGCTTTTTCTATAGTGAACTTTGGGTTGAGCCGACATTTTAATATTGATTTTTATGATCACGACCTCATAACATTTATGTACAAAATCAAAGTCTAAGTATTCCGTCAAGCCCATTGTGCTTATTTCTGTGAATATGTCAGATAATTATATATGCGAAAAATCTGCTGTAGTCTAGAAAATTCAAATGGCTTAGGTACTATGGGACTTCACACCGGAGGTCATCAGTCCCCTAGACTAAGAACTACTTAAGCCTAACCAATCTAAGGACATTACTCACATGCATGCCCGAGGCATGATTCGAACCTGCGACCGTATCAGCAGCGCGGTTCTAGACTGAAGCGCGTAGAACGGCTCGGCCACAGAGGCCGGCAGTAGGCGAGAAGTATGCGAAGCCTAAACAGAGGTAAATATTACTTACGTAGAGTTTAATCTGTTAAAGTATTAGCGCCAATCGACAACTATTTTGCGCCGGTTAACGCGAGGTCGAAAGCAAATCTAAGCTACAATTGAAAGCCCGACCTACAGCAAAAATTCTTGTACTGCAGTGAAAGAATTGCTGTCACAAATGAGACGAATACTTTAGAAAGGAAAAGGAGATTATGGCTTGCAAACAAACTTTCATACTCAAACATCTACCAAAATAGATTACTTTGTAATTTGAAAAAGTACAGCTCACGATATAAACTTATCTCTGCCTCAGTGGGTGGAACTGAAGAGTGCTGTTCCCTTCAGCCTTCGATTCACCAATTTGAGCGCACAGATAATTTTGTTTTCGTTCTTATTGAGTATGTCATTTCACGATGACTAGGAAGTAAAATCGTTTATGATAGCGTTCGTGTGACCAGAACCTGCGAAATTACACGAACAGAATTTTCTTTTTACGTGGCGGTCACAGAATCTCCCTATTCAATATGTCTCAACCGTCTAATAACCTGTAGATACCCAGCTTAGCCATGAATCAGGCCGGGAATAAGACACGCTACAGCTTATAGTGACTGGGGATGTTAAGATGACCCTACACGCGTTCCAATAAGTCGGACGGCCCGCTGACCGGCCGAGCAGTTTCTTGGCAGCGTACACACGTCCCGACCGACTGCTGTCAGCGTTTACAGCGCCGCCCATTTGTTGTGTTGTTTGTTAATCTTACGTTCACAGAGGTTATATTCAATGAGATTCCGCTTCGTCTTACACAGAAACATAAACTATGTATTGCCCTGACTGGTTTAGAGGTAACAAAGACAAAGAGGCCAAAAGAAAACTGTGGGCAAAGTTGTGGCTAATGCAAAGTAGAAATATCACCGCACTGTGTTACCTAAAGGGCTGGGAGTCAATGATTTTCGTAATTGTGTGAGAACGAATTAAACATGTATTTCGGAGGTGCTGAACATTATCAAACCATTCTTAACGATAAAGAATATAATTGTAAGGAGAGGCTGCTAGCTGCATTACGGTCCCTAGCCGCTGGTAGAGGCTACGAAGACTTCAAATTCAGTGCATTTATGTCCATACAATTGTTATCTAGAATGATTCCCGATTCCTTCCAACTTCTTTTATAGTTTCCTGAGGAAATACATCATGGTAAAGCAAAATAAATAAAACAAAAGATGTTGATGTAAACTTTATTATGATGTGTGTATGCATGGTGAAGCGAGGAATGAAAATTTTAACCAAGGCTACGTTTCGAATCCAGGTCTCCTGCTTACAAGGCAGATGGGCTAACCACTACGCCCCCCGCTTTGCTCAAGGACTACACTCGCACAGATCGTTCCTCATTCGAAACTCTCCTTCAATCCTCAGCCCACTTGATGTCCCCCCTCCCCCCCCCCCCCCCCCAACTCTAACAGTATTGCAGAGGCTCTCCAACTGTATTGGAAAAGCACCTCACGAAAAGGGGGATCCTGCCGGAAACTCAGGCATAGATGCTATAGTCATACGAAACTGTATGCTTTGAAAGACCTTTCCAAATCTCGAACATCTATGATGCATATATGCAGAATGAAGCGACTAATGAAAATTTGTACCAAATTGAATATGGATTCAATAGGGAGGCTTGCTAAGGTAGACCATGTAGTTGTGCTATACCGCTGTTGCAGAGTGGCGTAGTGTTTAACACATTTGCCTATCGAGTAGGTGACGTGGGTTCAAATCTTGGATTATTTACAAATTTTTATTCGTCCCTTCAGTCTGCATTTATAAATCATAGACGTCTGAGCTTTGGAAAGGTCTCTGGGAACATGTAGTTTCATTTGATTAAACTTTATTAATTTATCTATGTGTGTAGCATAACAGATGCCCCTGTAAGTTTAAGAAACTCACTTCACATTATAAGAAGAAAGACTACAAATGACGGCAGCGCACATCAACTAACAAATAAAACAAATATAGGTAAGAAATGAAAAATTTAGCAACTGAACAGTAAAAAACAATAAAAAAGTCCCACCTTTGTCCTACATAGAAAAAGGCTTGAATACCGGCTGGGCTTTTTTAATAATTATAGGAAATAAGAAAGTATTTTTTTGAATAAGGGACCATTGATTGTCTATATTTCTCTTTTTAGTTTTTACTTCCGATACCCATCGGAAACGAAATCTACAATATAATCTATCTGCGCCTTGATACTTGGATTTAATTTGCGTTAAGTATCAGAAATAAAACTTTTATTCATCAAATATATATCTTTTACTCTCTGTGCTTGCCACATGAAACCATTGTGTGGCCGGCCGGAGTGGCAGAGCGGTTCTAGGCGCTACAGTCTGGAACCGTGCGACCGCTACGGTCGCAGGTTCGAATCCTGCCTCGGGCATGGATGTGTGTGATGTCCTTAGGTTAGTTAGGTTTAAGTGGTTCTCAGAGCCATTTGAACCATTATGTGACTGTATTTTAATTGCCAATTCTACATATTTGTTTATTTACTTATAATTCTTGTTACAACTAGTTTCTAAAAAAAATGGTTCAAATGGCTCTAAGCACTGTGGGACTTAACATCTGAGGTCATCAGTCCCCTAGACTTAGACTACTTAAACCTAACTAACCTAAGGACATCACACACAGCCATGCCCGAGGCAGGATTCGAACCTGCGACCGTAGCAGCAGCGCGTTCTGGATTGCAGCACCTAGAACCGCTCGGCCACAGCGGTCGGCAGCTAGTTGCTAACCAGATTATTATATCTTACCTGTTACTGCATACGATGTCCGCTGCTAATTCTGCGGCAGCACTCTTTTCATATATTCAAAGAGCAAATTAGTATGTTATACGATTACTCATCATTTCCGCCTTTATTTACAATTCTTTTTAACGTTTGCAGTTTATACTGCAGTTACACGTGCTCGTCTTATTTATATTCTGTAATTCTTTCCGCGCCACCTAGGTGAAGTTTCCCTTACTAAGCTTCCCGCGGCGTACAGTTTTTCTGTGGTTCGACGTGCATGTTTACACGTTTGGAGGAAAGCACTGTATACATATGATGCCACATTTGTGAAGATCAGTAAACGTCGTCCTACCTCTGTGCTCCTACGTCTGTGGATGCCGGTGTCTTTAACATAAATTTTGCGGTTTCTGTCCGTTGTGTCAATTACTAATTTTTACCTTGTTTGCCTTGTAGGTCCACGCGTTAAGGGGCACTTTTTTTGACGAATGCTTATTTGCAGGCAGGTTACTACGCAAGTTTTCCTTTACGACGATTTTAAATTATTTATTCATCTTAATATCACATGACAGGCCCATGCTCCTTTTGGAACAAATTTTCATTTCCTCTTTCTTTGTAGGTTATCTGATGATACTTGACCAGACTGAAACTCGTTATTACATGATCATTATTTTGCAACCAAAACTGTTTTGAAGTTATTCGTAACGGGAGCTGCACCAGCTAGCCACAGGAATTAAAAAGATTTAGACTGAAACATTATGGATTCGTTAAATAGTAAAGCAACTGCTTCATTTCTTGCACAACCTTTGCCACACTCGTCACGCGGTGTGTCCCACAAACATCTGTAGTGTTTAAATTTCACCGCCGGAAACTCTGTGATTAAAGTTACGTCTGCCAAGCACTCCGTCAAGTACGTATATTACAAAAGCATTTAATTCCCCGCTTGTTAAGTACCCAAATCCAGGAGTTACAGTCAAGCCTCTGCTGCACACGAAAGGATCAGAAAATTTTGATATTCCACGGCGTGGCTACATATTAACCAGTATAGCGAGTGAGAAGAAAACAGTCTTGGTTACATGTTGGAATTACTGTTCATTTATTCATCGATGTTGCAGGTTTCTCCTAATTCAAGGCATACTGAGATTGATCTATACTGAAATACAATCTAATCAGAAAGATATGACTCTACCTTAGGATTGGAGAAAATTAGGGAACTACTGGGTGTGTGGTCGCAGGATGCAGAACGACGCCACTAGCATGTCTACCATTTTGACAGATTATACAGGCGTCATCCGGCCTTCTACTCACTGGACCACATTGAATGACCCGCCAGGGTGGTTGGATGCTCTGCTTCTAATACATTACCAACATTACCAGAGCACATACTTGTGTCGACTATTTTTCTTGCACATGACGAGGGCAATTTATCTTTGTAGTTGTTTTACTATCAACATCAAAAACTTGCATATTAGCATTTATCAGTATGTCTAATTTTAATTTACCTAATTTCGTCAAATCCCAAAGTAGGATCAAGCTTTTCTAATTCGATTAAATTTTAATGTAGCCCCATCTCAAGTTACCTGGAATGAGGCGAAACGCGCGTCACTGATGAATAAATACACAGTAATTTCAACATCGCAACCAAGACAGTTTTCTTCTCTTAACAAAAGTTACACTTATTACTTCATAACAGATTATTTCCTATTTGGCAAGTCCAGTTTGATAACCGCGTACATGGAACCATACGTTCCACTTTTGCCGACTCTACTGTGTTTCCTACGATGTTGTGATCCTTGCCACTTCCGCCAAGCGGCGCTTCAATTTCGAGACTGCGGTTCGTTGTAAACAAGTTGCCATGAACTGTGACCGGCTATCACAGGAGGAAGAAGAGCCTTGCATAATGGCAGCCACCAGGTGAGAAACTGCAGAACAAGAGAGCCGGCCTCCTCTTGTGATGTCATACATTCAGTATGTTTTTCATGGACTAATTGTTAACAGCTGACTGCTTCAGTTCAGCTTTTTTCGTATTTGACTGTCATTTCAGTTTGAATAATGTGTCTTAGCAATATAATTACGCAGCCGAATATAAGGAGATGCAAATATCTGCGAAAATTAGAATTAATAATCGGGAAGATGGTGTAAAATATTAGAATGGTTTAAACAAGACTGAAGAGTGACATCTCAAATAGAAATTATTTTCTGCAGAGAAACTCGTAGTTGGCTGGACTGAAGTTAGTGAAATTTGTCTGTCACGCGAACAAAGCAAGTAATGCAACGCATTGAACCGTAACGACCAGTCCGCTGCGTAACAGCCGTAATCATTTGCATCCGTAACGGTCTGCCGAAATAAAATAATTTTCTTCCACGAGTGTACTACGTGGAACAGGAGAACTGATTAAACAGCGAAAACATTTGACCCTTATTACGAAGGTTTAAATACGAGGAAATAACGTGCAGATCAGAATAAATGAACTCAAAAGAAATCAGTTAACGGTTTCTCTCTCCTAGTGGTTTGCGTTTTTATGTTAAACCGTGTCGCACTTGTCCATCGAAAACTTTTCGAGTCTACCGAGTACTTTTTGCAGTGACAGATTTTGGCAGATTCTAATCTTTACTTGGTGGTAACGAGCTAAGTACTAATTTTTTAAACTAAAATCCTTTTGTCGCTCCAATACTTACTACCCTGGCTAACTTTTCATATTGACTGAATATGGACGGACAAATTTACATGTCCTTGTAACTTTTGTATTTTTCGTGCAAGTGAGGCAAGTTCCAAGTCACACTTAAAATTAGATCTTTCGTTTTTGCATTTTCAAGTTGTCATTTACCTTATTTAAATGTTTTATTTTCTTTGGAATTCTGATTAAAAACCAAATTCGCGCTTCTGCGATATTTGACTTAATCTGGAAGGTGGTCTACGAGCCTGACCGGGTAGAAGTAGTTACCGATGAACATCTGAAGGAAAGGGAGATTAGTGCCCCACGAGATTGCTTAACAAACGTTGAAAGTTTATCGAGATAGTTATCAGATTCCAGTGTCAGGCGCTGCAAAACTCAGAGCGCTTACGAAGCCCGTTTATTTTACCTTCACGTGTAACAATAGTAATACTCATACTCAGGGATGAGAGTAGGGAGAGGCGCATGAACGTTGCACAGCCGCTCACGGAAGCGTCCTAGTGGAGGTGTTTTGGTATTGCGTTCCTATGGCCTGTTACTATATAGGCGTCAAGCGTCTGTGACGCGTGGATGATTGTGATCATTGTTTATCCGCTGTAATGTTGAGTTTGCGTTTCTATGGATGACGGAAAGTCAGAGTGTAAAAACCCCTGCCGGCACATAGCCAAGGGGGATGTCAAGCTTAAACATTCCCGTCCGATAGACGGATCACTATCACAGTCATAATCCCTTGATTCGTGAGACACTACGGAGAGGTTAGGAATTTAATCCAGGACATTGGCGAAACGACTAGTGATCAGAAACTTTACGTCACCACCCTCCATATTAAATTTTTATTGTTAACTTTGGTGACAGATACGGTAAACTGCGTAATCAACAAGGCAACTGGCGATCACCACTCATAACAACATTGACGATTATGATATAAAAGCAAGCGAATTTCAACTTTCAAATTATCACTAGAATTCATAAGCAGTTTAGGTGGGGACGCTCTTACAAACGTTTCCAAAAGTATGAAAATCTCCAAAATGCTCATCTATAGTGAGAAAATATTCCCCGCGGAACGTAAGTGTAATTGTGGTATTTACAGCGAGAGAAAATTATCACTCATTGGATTTACAAATTCACCAGACTAGCACCTTCCAACCTAACATAGTGCGGTATACACTACAGATACGTCTTGTCACTAGCAACTTCATTAAAAAAAAGTGCCAATAACAAAAGAGAGTAGCTGTATCACGAACTTCTTTACACCCCATTAATCTATTTCATAGATACAGTTAGATACCATAAACCCAAGTACGTCTTTCACCATATACTGCCGGTTTCATTGACGACATTTTAACTCACCTTTATTAGAACCAAGCGAATTAAACTAACGAAAAGTCTACGGATTTACAATTAGCAAGACAAATCATAATTGTTCCGAAGCAACTGGCTTGGCTTCGTATTTTCGTGACCGTGAAGATTTGGAATATCTCAAGTATGCTTAATTCATTTACTCCGGACTTATTTAAAATCAAATGATACGCAGGATGTAAGCAGTTACTACATGCAACGTAGTTATTTCGGTGAGGATGGCCCTAATAATGGCTGCATAAACATCACCTAAACCGGTATTTACTGTTCATTCAGCAAGACCGACGCGCATTTGTGAAATTAATACAAGCGAACGACCATAACACAATGTCTGGTCAAAAGAGATTACTTGCGCTTACAGAAACTTAAATCAGTATTCGCATGTTAATAGTACAAGGCCAGGAGAAGGAAAGGTAACGAACGAAGCGACAGAAGAAGAAAGGCAGGCAAGTTAGAGGTAACGTCACAAAGATATTGTAATTTACACCCACCTTCCTCCAGATTTTGGAACACTATGGATTCATAGATGACTCCCTTCTGTGTCATTGTCTTAGTGGAAAATTAATTCATTATAGTTAGTAGAACTAATTTTACTACCACAATAAAAACTCTGATATGTCTTTAAAATATGCACCTTACAAAAATTTTGTAATACATGTTACCCAAATGGAAATAAACTATAATAAACTATTGAGTAATACTGACTCGACAAGTTCTAGTCAGCTCTCTGATGAAATATAACTGTAGTTGCGTCGCAGTGTCTCAAGTCAGTTTTTCGCGTACCTCGAACATGAACTGCCAGCCGAGGTCCTCTCGACGTCGATGTTTTCTTTTGCTATCAACTGCGCAGTACAGATTTTCCTCGACCGAGGGAGAATGTAAGTTAGGTTAGTAAGTTCTCAGCCATAGGAAATTTTGTTACAACTTCTTAATTACAGTTTTTATTAATTACAGTTTTTATTAATCGCAGTTTTTATTAATCGCAGTTTTTATTAATCGCAGTTTTTATTAATCGCAGTTTTTATTAATCGCAGTTTTTATTAATCGCAGTTTTTATTAATCGCAGTTTTTATTAATCGCAGTTTTTATTAATCGCAGTTTTTATTAATCGCAGTTTTTATTAATCGCAGTTTTTATTAATCGCAGTTTTTATTAATCGCAGTTTTTATTAATCGCAGTTTTTATTAATCGCAGTTTTTATTAATCGCAGTTTTTATTAATCGCAGTTTTTATTAATCGCAGTTTTTATTAATCGCAGTTTTTATTAATCGCAGTTTTTATTAATCGCAGTTTTTATTAATCGCAGTTTTTATTAATCGCAGTTTTTATTAATCGCAGTTTTTATTAATCGCAGTTTTTATTAATCGCAGTTTTTATTAATCGCAGTTTTTATTAATCGCAGTTTCTATTAATCACCGTCTATGTAAATGGATTCCCATTCATTTTGATGAATTCTGTAACAACTTGTCAATTATTTATTTGTGAAATGCGCTATGTTGTCTGTCTTGTAGTGGGTAATGTATCTCGTCCTTCATTGAAAATGGTTTTTCAGAATTATATCTTGGAATGCGACTGTTTGGGAAATTTCATTTTCAGCCATATGATGCGCAGATTTTTCCAGCGTATGGTCCACAGATTCGTCACAAAATATTTTATAGCATTCAGTAGAGGTTAACACCTTGCACGAGGTTTCACTTGATACTTTAAGTGTATTTGAGACATTAACTGAGACATTTAGGGCCACTGTCGTCTGTTAAGTAGTGTCTTTAACCCTTAACTTAGCGAGCGAGGTGGCGCGGTGGTCAGCACACTGGATTAGTATTCGGGAGGACGGCGGTTCAATCCAGCGTCCAGCCATCGCGGTTTAGCTTTTCCGTGATTTCCCTAAATCACTTCAGGCAAATTCCGAGATGGTTCCCTTGAGAGCGCAGGGCCGACTTCCTTCTTCATCCTTCTCTCATCCGATGGGACCGATGACCTCGCTGTTTGGTCCCCTGCCCCCAAATAAACCAACCAACCAACCAACCACTGAACTAGGCGGCCATTCAACTACTGCAGAAACTGTCAGTCGTTCACTGGCTTCCTCTCAGAATGCAAGATCTGACCTTCTGTACGAACTGCGAACACTGTAGAACGCACAAGCCTCTGTAGGAAGTGCTGTCCTCTGCTCGAGCTGTTCTGGGGCTGTATCTGCTCGCGGACAAGCGGTAAAACTTACACAGGGTAAACTGTCTCTAGTTCCAATATACACTTACGTTTTTAAACCCCGTTCCGTCTATGAGCTAAAAGTAGTTCTGATGGAATAACAAATTATATACTTTTGTACGTCAACAGAGTAGTAAAGCCTCCAAAAAACATTGTGGTGTAACAACTTGTGGCTGTTAGTCCAGCTCGGCACAGTTTCTGTGCGAGTGCTTGCCGACCGAGCGAGGTGGCGCAGTGGTTAGCACACTGGACTCGCATTCGGGAGGACGACGGTTCAATCCCGTCTCCGGCCATCCTGATTTAGGTTTTCCGTGATCTCCCTAAATCGTTTCAGGCAAATGCCGGGATGGTTCCTTTGAAAGGGCACGGCCGATTTCCTTCCCAATCCTTCCCTAACCCGAGCTTGCGCACCGTCTCTAATGACCTCGTTGTCGACGGGACGTTAAACACTAACCACCACCACCACCACCACCACCAGTGCTTGCCCCTTATACAGCGCACGCAGTCGACCGAATGCAGCGTGACATTAGTCGGGGCCCTCCCACTAACCGCGACGTATCACATCTTGCGCCTCCTACCTACAGCGCATAGTGCTGCAAGCGCTTTAAAGAGCATGAAATTATTTATGGTTGTAATGTGAGAATCACCGTGAAATGTGTTGCATAACCCAAGCGATCACATGGAGAAAGTCATGTCGCCATTGGTCATGCAGCATATGACTTGAGGAACATTGTAGTGCTAGCAGAGAAACCCCGCGTTGCTAAGTATTTATTTCGAACTGTACGACCATACAGCATCTGGTCTTGTGTTTAATGTTGATGACTTAACATCTCCAGAACTATGCGTAGTGGAATGATATATTTTGCAGGTACATTCGGTGGCGTATGTGGGTAGTACGTGGCGTATGTAGAGTAGGCTTAGTAGCATAGAAGTAATATATTTAAAACTCGGGCATGATGTGGCAGTTTTCCACTCATTTCATTTTTTATGACCTCATATCCTCAGATGTCATACAATAACAAAATTTTACAGTTACGTTCAGTGGCGTATGGACACAGCGTCTACAAAATATGTCGCCAGTATTGTCAGTAGTAAAGAATTATTAATGTAAAACGTCATGCCTAATGCGTTACTTTAACTGCATGAATACCGGGAAAGTAGTAACTGATATTCTCCTTCCTTTCATCGTACGGATGGTCAGCGAGAAAAGATTCGTATCGGTTAGAAATAATGCGTGAAATACGTTGCAAGTCTTTAAGTGCTATCATTCTCAAATAGTGGATGAGTAATGTCTGACAATTAACACGTCACAAGTTAGGCAACTTTTTCAGCCCCATCCCCAACCGCTTTGATAGGCAGGTGGTTTTTACTTCCACAGAGACTGTCGCCTGAAAGTTAGAAATGTATGTACTAAGTTCGATGGAAATCGTTTCAGTGGTTTAGGAACAGACGTGGGACGGGCGACCTCGCAGCCACCACCCACCCCACACCCCTTCCTAGCACACTCGCACACATTCATTTCCATGCTTATGTATGTATGTTTGTATGTATGTATGTATGTATGTATGTATGTATGTATGTAATCTACCAGTGTGGATAAATTGCTTGAAAAAATAGGTTGGTGCGTAAGTGCACAGATAGCGTTTTGTGGCTTGTCACATGGCAGTCTGCAGGTGTGTATTTATCAGTTGTTAACATTTGCTCTGGTATTGTTCCTACAGTTAAAGTACCGGATAATCATATTTAACGCGTGTGTTCCCAAAGCGTTAGAGAATGGAGCGTCCTGGCAAAGGTTAAAATTTGCAACTTAAGTTTACTTTGGCTATGACAGTGTGGGTAACGAAGGAAACTCGAATCATGTGTGTCGTCGATGGGGCGAATGCCCTAAGAGGGAAAACGTCGATTAATGATTTTGTCGTTTCTGGGAGGATTATTTTGTTATGACTGATTTTCTAGTTCAGAAAGTCTTCTGCGTTTTGAGTAACATTCATTTAATTTGTTTTACACCATTGAGTATAGGGGTACTAAAAGGAGTATTAGTGAATCGTTTTACATGGGCTGGTTGTTTCTCGGTCAATAGAGAGATGAGAACCTAATGAAACATGCTACATATCCAGTGAGATGAGATCTGAAAGCTAAGGCACGCTTCGCATCTGTAAGCGATAACGTTACCCTTGCCACTGCTGCTGCTGCACGTAGCCTCCCTGTCACTGTGTTAGTGACCATTTACTAGCAGTGACAGGTAACTGGTAAACTAAATTAAGGTAATTTTTAAATTTCTTGTGGATGGGTTAGTATTTCTTGATAGTCTTGCGATGAATCTGACTGGCTGCGTCTTTTTCGTAGCATGTGTTCCTGACCAATCAGTTTCGAATTATGTGAGGGCCAACTCCATTTCTCGGTTGTAAACATGCACGGGTCAGACGCACGGTCCGTTTCCACCCCTCTTCTTTGAAGCACCATGTCGTGTGTCACGTCAAGCGTTTAAATTGCGAAGGATGTGTCATGTTATTAAACGTTACCTGTGATTGTCCTAGTAACTAGTGCGATCTATGTTTGTAAATTATGCTTGGAAATTAATATAAACTATGCCGTTTACTCGAAATATGACGTCATCGATCATTGCAGACGGGTAGAATCGCACGGTGAGCTAATCCCAGCTGGATATTCTCGTAGTTTTACGGTAGATGATTTCTTCATTTTTGTATGCAAAACTTGATTTTTTTTAACTGTTGAAACAAGTATCACTCCCTGTACAATCCGCTAACCCGCAGTTTCCTAGCTTAGTGGTTTTCCAGCAAATCTCTCTCGTCCGAAACCCATAGGTTTTCACATAAATTTTCCTCAGTAAAATATATCGTGCAGATTTCCCTCAGCTGCCAAATTTTTAATCCAACGAAAAGCTAATTGTACGAGTAAATCCAATAAGCTGGTAGTTTGTGCGCTTCGTGACATAGTAAAACTATTTGAAACACAGCCTGAAAGATTTTGAGACAAGTATCGAGCATTAAATCTGTAATGAAAAAACAGAACCGCGCAGCACCTCACAGTAACTACCGCTCTAGACGGTAAAGGCAAACTGAATTTCATCCAATTAGGAAAACCGATGAGTTTTTACAAATGTAAATTATGTAATATCGAAAGAAATGGAGCAAACATCTGGGAAGGGTAAACGAAGCGCCAGAATGTAGAACTTGGTAAGCGTTTCCGGTAACTGACAGAATTATATTCTAAGCGACACACATTCATGGCTCCTCATTGCAGTATCTTACACAGCTATTTATTCCAACCTGAAATTTGAACAAAGTATACTAGGTTATTTTTCCACCGCCCGCACCAAACCACAGCCTAAATTTGCTGTGGTGTTAGTACTGTGACATTAACTCTTTCATCTTATACGAAATTAACACTCACACCCCCTCCCTCCAATCCGAAAAGAGTAACTGAAGCGCTATTAATACATAAATTTTGAAAACTTCTTTTTCTGTTGTCATAAATATTACCTTCTCATCCCTTGGGTTTACTATTAAATTATGATGAGAATGTGTATTCACGCTAGAGTACGTAGTATACTCGCGCATCTTTCTAAAGGTTGGACTAACAACGATGTATTGTTACCGTCCCACGTCCTCCAATTATTTTATGTTTCGATTTTGAAATCAGCTGTTACTTACCTTCAGCTGCAGTTTATCACTAGAACTTAGCGTATTGCAATTAAAATTCAACATATTTCTTATGGAACTGTTCTACATTCGAGCTCTTTTCCAAATGTTTTTCTTCGAACTGCCTGTATCCCAAACAAGAAATGGTCCTCGACTGCCAGGTAGCAACCTCAGTTTGTGAGTTAGAAAAAAGACATTTGCTAAATTTTTTACCGAAACTATAAGTACTCTGAATCTCTTTTGTCAAACAAAGTTGCTTCATTTACTATTCAAATAACAACTAACTCTGCTACGGAATCGCAGCTTCTTCGTAATATTAAGACTGACAGTTGTCCATGCTCAAATTCGTAACATTTTCGGCGTATCTGTTAAATCTCTGAAACGTCACCCGTAACCACTCTGTAAGTGCAGATAAATGGAAGGTAGACGGACAGGGAATATGACACATAGCGCACATTTCATCCAAGGAAGAGATCATGCCTACACATTTTAAAGATACAGTGCCTTCTGTTTCATGTCACATACCTTTGCCACTTCTTGAGACATGGGAAGTTTCCCCAACAATGAAAACATGAACATGTTGAACAGCTGTTACTGTCTGCCCTTTGTAACTCCCTTACAGATTGAAGGTGATTGTACATAAGTCACTCGACGTCAATGTAATAGATTTTTGTTAGAATATCAGCAGTGACGCAGCTCTAATCATAGTCATCAAGTAGGAAACCTGAGGACACATGGAAAAAAATTAAAAACGCTGTCACCCTCCCGCAGCTGGCGACCACCACAGACGGAAGTTTGATGTAGAGCTTATCCCGTTCCACAGGCGAGGCCAATTTAGCACGCAACTGGGATTTAAATTAACAACCTATTCACTCCCGACCGTGAAAAGCATCGGGTCGTACCTATTTGCAGTATGTCCTTAATTAATTAGGAAGCCGAGGCAAGTGAATAACGGATACAAGTAAAATTCAAGAAATTGAAGGTGAACAATGACATACGAGGTGCACATAATTTAAATTCCAGTTTCGGAACGGTATACAAAGAGAACTGCTGCTCAGAATGACGCCACATTTGAACAGCATATTATCGGCACGGGGGAAACTTGTGAAACAGCAAAAAAATTAACAGAATGCAGGTGGTGCTGTAGGCGTCTTGACGTAAACAGGGTCAGCTACAAATGACAGCTGAATCGCAATACGACGGCTATGGTTTGAGTTGGCCCGCATCTCGTGGTCGTACGGTAGCATTCTCGCTTCCCATGCCCGGGTTCCCGGGTTCGATTCCCGGCGGGGTCAGGGATTTTCTCTGCCTCGTGATGGCTGGGTGTTGTGTGCTGTCCTTAGGTTAGTTAGGTTTAAGTAGTTCTAAGTTCTAGGGGACTGATTACCATAGATGTTAAGTCCCATAGTGCTCAGAGCCATATGGTTTGAGTTGCATGTTACACCATCCGTACTGTTCAACATGCATGACTGCACAAGTTCGTTAGTCAAGTGTTGTGGTACTGCTAGGTTAGCCTGTCCATCACGGCAAGGTCGTACTTCATTCGATGGAGGAAAACTGCATAAAAAGCAAAGCAGTATCTGTTTCTAATGGTAACAAGACTGGCGCGAGACGTGTTCAGTATGCTGTCCACCGTTTTTCGCCACGAGTTGAAACTTAGAAACAGTACCTTCCACAGCTTACCGGAGAGTCTCCGGAGTCACGTTCAGAATCTGTTACACCATTTGTGCCTTGTATTCAACTACTTTCGCAACTGGAGCATTGTACATATCTTTCAGACAACCCCCACAGTCACAGGGATTAAGATGTGCTCTGGATGGCCTGGCTGCAGGGGAACGTAGGCTGATTATTCCAGCATTTTCCCAAATATCTCTGCAGCAGCCGCTTCACTGGCTATATAATGTGCGGAGCAGTGCCATCTTTCATATAAATGATCCTACCCTAACATCCTCGCTCTTGAAGGGTAGGAATTACCTTGGTTCGTAAAAGATTTTTATTGCATTCACCAGTGACAGATCAACTGCTTTCTTCCTTCTGCCATATTGTACTTCAGAAGAACATCTCTCGTCGAATTTGCAATCAATTCCTCTAGACGCTTAGCGGACATCGGGCCAGTGCTTCTTTTTTTTATATATATGTATATCACTGACTGTTCGCACTTCTGCAGAGCAACTGGCCCACAATCACCGTTGTTGCAAAAGGGCTTAAACAGCAGCGCGCGGTCCTTCCTGGAGACAGTCACGTTGGGCGTCTGGGACGCACTCTGAGGGGAAGCCGTGAGCCACGAGTCTGTTGGTGCGCATATTCTGCCACGTAAAACGCCGTCCATTGGTAAACTTTTCGTTACTTTTTTCTCCCATGTTTCCCCAATAACATACTGCTCAAATTTGACATCATTTTGACCAGTTGTGGCTCCTCCTCCTTTTGTAGTCTTTCATGGGTGCTAAATTTTAGTTTATTAAGTTGGCGGGTGACGATGACTTCTATCTCCAGGGTCGTATTCAGTTTATTTCTATTTAAAGCTAGGACGGCGAATCAGAAACTTTATTAGAATCTCTTGAAACAGTAATAGCAGACGTAACGTAGCTTGACATCGTCGTGAACTGTTTATTCATACGCCCTGTTATTGAGCAAGCTCAGTCTAATTCGGTGGACAAACACTATTTGTTTTTAATTGGAATTGGTTTCAAGCACTCAGAATTGAAAACAAATTTCTCGACACCTTATATTCGTGGTAGTTAAGTTTTCACGTCAGATTACACGCTAAAAGTGAAAGGTTGCTGCAATGTAGTCGGTGGAATCCAAATAAATGTCAGCCGACCGGTCTGTGTGTGCTGCGATCGGAAGTTAACCTTTACATGAAAATTGTTTAACTACTGTCGAATTGAGACTGACTTCAAAATTATAGTAAGTGCATTTCAGTCTTTTTAAACCAATCAGCCTCAGATGTAAAAACGCAACACTTCAGTAATTGCTCATATTAAAATCCATTAATAACGAAGTAGTACCAGAGATCACTTTGATTCTGTTTTATTCGTATATCGTACGAAACGAAACTTTCACAAATAACACTTTTCAACAACAAATCTAAATGTAACCGAGATTCTATCTGAGAGAACAGAACAGAAGATATCGCTACGGTCTAAAACACGTACTTAATCTACTAAAAACAAAACTTTGAACTATGTAACACCTACTTTTTACTCTAAAGCCTTTAGCTTCTTTGGAAAATCTACATTATTTTATTATATTAATAAACATAGAAATTTCAAAGAAAAAATGACATAATTCATCTAAATAACTCAAATAAAAGAAATATTTCAGTTACTGTACTACGAGAGAGTGGCTTCACAGTGCTTCTCTTTGTACAGCCTTCTGAAAATGAAACTTTAATTACTTTAACTGTGGACACCCTGTATATTACAATAGTAGAAAGTCGCTGACTTCAGTGGAGAACAGCAGAAACAAGGGATTCACTGATAGAGAGCTTAGCAGAGACTAATATAAGCTACAAAACATTGTTCTTTAGCCAGTCCAACACTGGGAGAGATGCATGAAGGAAACCTTTCGTCCGACAGAGAGACATAGTGAGACAGTACAGAAAGCATCAGATCGCTGCTGAGGTGATTTCTAACCACGAGGCTGGTGCAACCGCTGATCGGATGAGGCGCTACGTAGCCGTGCAAGCCGAACAGGGCCAGTGACGTCCTTCTGTAATTAACCTTACAACGTTCTCCTCAAAGCAGTTAACAGGCCAACTAAGAGTAATTGCAAGGCACCACGTGCCAAGAGCAAACTACTTGAACATCAGCTTTGTAAGTCTGAAAGCAGGCTAACCATATAGCTCCCTCTCCCTCCCGCCAACCTGAAACGTCAGTGACAGATGTGTAAAAGACATAAAATACAAAAGTAGGAATTTCTTGTGTGTAACATGTTTACTACGAAATTCCAAAGGAATCCTTCATTGGTGAGTATGGTTGGTTCAAATGGCTCTGAGCACTATGGGACTTAACAGCTACGGTCATCAGTCCCCTAGAACTTAGAACTACTTAAACCTAACTAACCTAAGGACAGCACACAACACCCAGCCATCACGAGGCAGAGAAAATTGGTGAGTACAGCTGTAAAACTACGGTAGGTTACTGTAGACTGCCTTAAGTAAGCTTAGGCTACGGTACGTTTCCTAGTAGCTTTCCTCATCTAAGCTGGGTTTACACTAGCAAGTCGCTTGCAGAAGTTATTGCTGCAAGTTATTGCGAGCCGCTTGCAGCTGTGTTTACACAGCAGCGCTAGAACTAAGCAAGATTCTTCCGCAAGTTCTTTGGCAAGAAACTTGCGTCAACAACTTATTTACATATGCTTTCAGTACCACTACGAGCGCCAGCCTAAGTATAAAATGACAAGTAGGCGGGTGAGATATGCTGCAGCTCTTGTGATGAAAAACGTGAAAAAGAAATATATTTGGGTTAGAGAGTGGATAATGAGAAGATCGCCAAATGGTGCCTGTTATAACCTTTTGCAAGAACATAGTATAGAGAGCATGGATACTTTTGAAAACTTTTGCAGAATGTCCTCAAATGATCTGGAGTGTTTGTTGACGTTAATAGCGCCCGTCATATCAAAACGAGACACAAACTTCCGTACTGCTTTTTCAGCAAAGGAACGTTTGCTAGTCACTCTACGATTTATAGCTACAGGTGAGCTACGAATAAAATAGGCCTTTTCATTTATTTATGTGAAACATACAACCGAAAAAGTTTGAATTTTGAAATCTCTTCTTTGTACGAGACTCATACCAGTCACTAATGTACTTGTTTCATATTTCAGTCAGAACGATTTCTCTGATCGTACCCGATGTATGTAGAGCCATTTTTGACGTCTTGAAAAGGGAAAATTATTTGAAGGTGTGTGAAAACACAACAATGAAATTAAATTTTTATTGAAATAAACTGCATTTTACAGAATATGCTTATAAAAATGTTTTTGTTCTAATGTTCATAAAATGGGAAGTGATATGCTAATTAAATATATCATGTAATAATTACACATCGTATTTTTAGACTCCTAAAACAACAAGAGTGTGGATTCAGGTGGCAAAGGGGTTGTGTCTGCCAGTTATGCTACTTTCTCTGTACTTCTTTCACAGATGTGTCGAATATCGACGAGCTTTCATTTAATGTGCTCATCTTCTTCACTCTATCCTTAAAGTCTCGGCTATGCACGTTCTATATTACGGGGTAGCTCTCCACGGCTTCAATAAAATGTTCTGTATCCTGCTTCAAACATTCCAGTTTCTCCTCCATTTCTGAAATTTTTTGCGTATAATACATAAGATGGTTGCATAAAATTGTCACCACATTAAGTTCAATGGTTCAAATGGCTCTGAGCACTATGGGACTTAACATCTATGGTAATCAGTCCCCTATAACTTAGAACTACTTAAACCTAACTAACCTAAGGACATCACACAACACCCAGCCATCACGAGGCAGAGAAAATCCCTGACCCCGCCGGGAATCGAACCCGGGAACCCGGGCGTGGGAAGCGAGAACGCTACCGCACGACCACGAGATGCGGGCCCACATTAAGTAAAATGTTAAATAGGAGTGTTATGCAGACGACATACTTACTCTAACTTGCGCTTCCTACTTGCAGGAAATAGAAATAAAGCCTAAAAGCAGCAGGTTACTTGCAGATAATTCTTGCGTGGTGTTCACACTGGAAGCGGAAAACGTGCAGCAAGTCACTTAAGCAATAAATTGCTACAGTCGCAAGTCGACTTGGCGATATGTTTACACTCGCAACTCGCGCCCCCTGCGGGTCCGGCGTAAGAAGGCCTGAAGTACTCCTGCCTGTCATAACAGGCGACTAAAAGGAGTCCCTTCCCCTCAAGGGGGGTAGTTTGCGCCTGCGTCGGGAGACGGATGGTTCAACGACTTTTAATTGTGGTCATTTTGGTTTTTCGCTGATTTTAGTTTCTTCCTTCCCTTGTTGGTTTCCTTTCTTTGTCCTTCTCCCTCTCTCTCTGTCTACCTTCCTTTTTACCTTGCCTTCGTCTCCGTGCCTTCGCCTCCGTGCCTTCGCCTCCGTGCCTTCGCCTCCGTGCCTTCGCCTCCGTGCCTTCGCCTCCGTGCCTTCGCCTCCGTGCCTTCGCCTCCGTGCCTTCGCCTCCGTGCCTTCGCCTCCGTGCCTTCGCCTCCGTGCCTTCGCCTCCGTGCCTTCGCCTCCGTGCCTTCGCCTCCGTGCCTTCGCCTCCGTGCCTTCGCCTCCGTGCCTTCGCCTCCGTGCCTTCGTCTCCGTGCCTTCGTCTCCGTGCCTTCGTCTCCGTGCCTTCGTCTCCGTGCCTTCGTCTCCGTGCCTTCGTCTCCGTGCCTTCGTCTCCGTGCCTTCGTCTCCGTGCCTTCGTCTCCGTGCCTTCGTCTCCGTGCCTTCGTCTCCGTGCCTTCGTCTCCGTGCCTTCGTCTCCGTGCCTTCGTCTCCGTGCCTTCGTCTCCGTGCCTTCGTCTCCGTGCCTTCGTCTCCGTGCCTTCGTCTCCGTGCCTTCGCATTTGAGACAGTCTGTCCTCTCTCTCTCTCTCTCTCTCTCTCTCTCTCTCTCTCTCTCTCTCTCTCTCCCCCCCTTTTTGTCTTATTCTTCTTTCCTCCCTCTGTGTGCCTGAAGGCCTACCCACGCGTTCGCACGCATAGCCGGTGACGGGGTAGCGCGTATTTCCCCGCCCTGGTAGACAAGTGAGGCACGCACGTACCCACTGGTAAAGGCCAGGCCCAGGGAGGGGTGATTGCCTGAGCTGACACCTTCCGACCATCCCGGTTGATCGCTTCGTCTGTTTCTTGGGATGTGTGACCTGAGGTGTAAACATTCACCTAAGGCGGCAGCGCCCTCTGAGAGGGTCCCCACAAGGAAGGAACGCGCCATCGGAGACACTGGGAATCATGGGGTATTCATTCGCAATGGATTTCTCTTCCTCTTCTCTTTCGACTTCTGCCCGCATTAAAGCGAGCGCATTAAAGCGAGCTATGGGATATTTCTGTTCACCCCTATGTCCCGACACCTACGCGCTGCTACCAGTGTCAGCGTTTTAATCACACCCGCCAGTCATTTTCTAATGCGGCTAAATGCGTCACTTGTGGTAGGGACGCCCATGAGGATGACTGTCCACCTCCATCTCCTCGTTGCGTGAACTGTCAGGGTGACCATGCAGCGTTCTCCGGCAATTGCCCCGCCTATAATGATACACGCTGTATACAGGAAATTCGGGTCAAAGAGAAAGTGTCCACCTCGGCAGCTCGCAAGCTATTTGCTAGTAGGAAGCCCACGCTGCTCCCAGCGGGGAAATACAGTACTGTCCTCGCCTCTCCTCGGCCTACCAGGGAGGTGTCGACGCAGACATGCGATCTCACCTTTAGCGCTACGGTCCGTTCGGCCACTGCTTAGATCGCCCGGTCAACGTCTCCTCTTCCTCCCGTCACCCCTAAGATACAAGCACCTTCATCAGGTTCTGCCAAGACTACAGCCCAGAAATAAGATGCACGGGCCTTCAAGAAGGAACCATCCCGTGAAGACTTCCTCCGTCCCACGAACTCCCAGCCATCGACCAGTACTTCGACTAAACGACCTTCCAAGAAGGCTCATAGGAAGCAAAATTCTCCTTCTCCGCCACGGCCCGTTTCTTCTAATGCGCCACCCAGCAGTTGCCGCCCCACGCCGTCATCCGTTTCGCCTGGCCGCACCGCTGGTAGCCGAACATCTGGCCGTTCACCGGCGGGGGAAGCTCCCCCACCCGGCCATCTTCACATGGTGGCCGACGAACCTATTGAAAAAATGTACGATGACTCTCCACCTATTGATAGCGGCTGCAGTGCTCGCTCGAAGCCAGGCCCTCAGCGGCCTTCGAGGTGACCCCTTCTTGCTTCTCCTTTTTCTTTTCCTTCTCACGATGGCACTTCTTCATTGGAATATTCGCGGCATTCGCTCGAACCGAGAGGACTTGAAGTTGCTGCTACACTTGAACTGTCCACTCATAGTAGCTCTCCAGGAAACGAAGCTACGCCCATGCGATCGAATTGACTTAGCACACTATGCCTCTGTGCGTATTTACCTACCCCAAGTGGCAGGTATTCCGGCTCATGGAGGGGTTATGTTGCTGGTCCGGGATGATATCTACTACGATCCCATCACATTGGACACCGATCTGCAGGCAGTTGCCATCCGAATCACTCTCCCCACTCTCTTTCCGTTTGTACCGTTTACACTCCATCGTCGTTACCAGGGCAGACACGATGCAAATTTTTGCTCGACTGCCTGCACCATTTTTGTTGACTGGAGACTTCAATGCCCACCATCCCCTTTGGGGCTCTCCAGCATCCTGCCCGAGAGGCTCCCTGTTAGCAGACCTTTTCAACCACCTCAATCTTGTCTGCCTCAATACTGGCGCCACTACTTTTCTTTCGGACACACTCACACCTATTCCCATTTAGACCTTTCTATACGTACTACCCAACTTGCACGCCGGTTTGAGTGGTACGCCTTTTACGATACGTATTCGAGCGACCACTTCCCTTGTGTTATCCATCTCCTGCATCATACCCCATCTCCATGCTCAACCAGTTGGAACATCTCCAAAGCAGACTGGGGGCTCTTCTCTTCCAGGGCGACATTTCAGGATCAAAACTTCGCTAGCTGCGATAGTGAGGTCGCACACGTCACGGAAGTCATTCTCACTGCTGCTTAATATTCCATCCCTCATACTACTTCTTCTCGACGACGTGTAGCGGTCCCCTGGTGGACCGCAGCATGTAGAGACGCTTTACGTGCTCGTCGACGTGCTTCACGCTCTTTTAAACGCCACCCTACGGTGGCGAATTGTATCAGTTATAAACGGTTACGTGCACAGTGTCGTCGTGTTATTAAAGAAAGCAAGAAAGCCACCTGGGCTGCTTTCACAAGCACCTTCAACAGTTTTACTCCTCCTGTTGTCTGGGGTAGCCTGCGCCGGCTATCTGGCACTAAGGTCCTCTCACCAGTTTCTGGCTGGACGGTCGCGAATGACGTCCCTGTGGCCCCTGAGGATGTCTCCAATGCCTTCGGCCGCTTTTTCGCAGAGGTTTCGAGCTCCGCTCATTACCACCCTGCCTTCCTCCCCCAAAAACGGGCAGAGGAGGCAAGACCATCTAACTTCCGCTCCTCGAATCATGAAAGATATAATGCCCCATTCGCCATGCATGAACTCGAAAATGCACTTGCCCAGTCACAGTCCTCCGTTCCAGGGCCTGATTCTATTAATATGCAGATGCCGAAGAACCTTTCTCCTGAGGGTAAAGGTTTTCTTCTTCGTACTTATAATCGCATCTCGATTAAGGGTCACGTTCCCAAATAGTGGCTCGAATCTATGGTTGTACAGATTCCTAAGCCAGGGAAGGACAAGCACTTGCCTTCCAGTTATCGACCCATTTCTCTTACCAGCTGTGTCTGTAAGGTGATGGAACGAATGGTTGACTCTCGTTTGGTTTGGCTGCTTGAATGTCGACGCCTACTTACCAATGTACAATGTGGACTTCGTAGGCGCCGCTCTGCTGTTGACTATCTGGTTACCTTGTCGACCTTCATTATGAATAACTTCTTGCGGAAGCGCCAGACAGTGGCTGTGTTCTTTGATTTGGAGAAGGCTTACGACACCTGTTGGAGGGCGGGCATTCTCCGCACAATGCATACAAGGGGCCTTCGCGGTTGCCTCCCTCTTTTCATTTGTGCATTTTTAATGGATCGACAGTTCAGGTTACGTGTGGGGTCTGTCCTGTCCGACGCCTTTCGCCAGGAGAATGGGGTGCCACAGGGCTCAGTTTTTCAGTTTTAAGCGTCGCTCTCTTCGCCATAGCGATGAATCCAATAATGGATTGTCTCCCAACTGATGTATCAGGCTCCCTTTTCGTGGACGATTTTGCGATCTACTGCAGCGCACAGCGTACATGTTTCTTGGAGCGCTTTCTTCAGCTTTGTCTTGACCGTCTTTACTCTTGGAGTGTCGCCAATGGCTTCCGTTTTTCTGCCGAGAAGATGGTCTGTATTAACTTCTGGCGCTACAAAGAGTTTCTCCCACCGTCCTTCCGACTCTGTCCCGTTGCTCTCCCATTCGTGGAGACTACAAAATTTTTAGGTCTTATATATTTGACAGGAAACTTAGCTGGTCTTCACATGTCATACCCCCCACGGTGTCCACAACTCTTTTGTGGATACGTGCGTAGCGAGCACGGGACCCCAAGCTAATGTGGCCCTCCTTCCTTTCCAGGCTGCATACCGTCCTTCTCCGCATCCTTCCCTATCCCCCATCTTCGCCCCACCCCTCCCCTCACCTCTGGCTCTTTCCTTTCCCCTCTTTCCCCTCTGGGAGTATGGTTTGTGCCATGTCTGGAGACAGACGCTCGTAACTGTAACGCATTCTTTGCCTTCTCTGCTTGTATGTCTTCCTCCTTCCTTTGTCCTTCTCTTCTCCTTACCCCTTCTCTTAACCCTTTTCTCCGCTGCGGCGTTTGAGACATCTCTTCTTTCCTTTCTTTGCTTTTCCCTTACTCTTTCTTCCTCCCTGTGTGTGTCTGAAGGCCGACCCAAGCAGATTTGTGCGTAGCCGGTGACGGGGTAACGCGTAATTCCCCGCCCCAGGTAGACATGTAGGACACGTACGTACCCCCTGGTAACGGCCAGGCCCAGGGAGGGGTGATTACCCGAGCTGATACCTTCCGAAAGTGCCGATTGGTCCCTCCGTCCGTTTGTCGGGAGGTATGACCTGAGGTGTGAACAATCACCTAAGGCGGGTGTGCCCTCGGTGAGGGCCCCCACAAGGGAGGAGCGCGCCAACGGAGACGCCGGTAATCATGGGGATTCTTCCGCAATGGTGTCCTCACCTTCCACTATGTCTGCTCACAAACGTAAGTTCACTGAGTCTCAGCCACAGACGGTTCTTCCATCGTTGCCACAGTTCCTTGTTGTTTCTCGGTCTGACGAAGGTCACGACTTTTCCACGGTCAACCCTTTCATTATTCAGAAAGGTGTCGACGCAATTGCGGGTCCTGTAAAGTCTTGTTCCAGATTACGGAATGGCACCCTGTTGTTTGAAACACACAGTGCCCTCCAGGCTCAAAAATTGCTGCGTACATCTCTGCTACACACCTTCCCTGTCCGGGTGGAACCGCACCGTACCTTAAATTCCTCGCGTGGAGTCGTTTATACACGCTCCCTCGATGGATTGTCTGACGAATAAATTCAGCACTACCTGTCTGACCAGGGCGTCACGGCTGTTCATCGGGTTATGAAAAGGGTTGACTCGAACATCATTCCAACCCGCACTGTCTTCTTGACATTTGACAAAGTTCAACTCCCATCAAAAATCAAAGCAGGCTATGAGATAATTTCCGTTCGCCCTTATGTCCCAAACCCTACGCGTTGCTATCGATGTCAGCGGTTCAATCACACCAGCCAGTCCTGTTCAAATCCGGCCAAACGTGTTACGTGTGGCAAGGATGCCCATGAGGGTGCTTGTCCACCTCCATCCCCTCGCTGCATCAACTGTATGGGTGACCACGCTGCTTCCTCTCGAGATTGTCCAGTTTTTAAGGACGAAAAGCTCATCCAGGCAATCAAAGGAAAAGGTGTCGACCTTTGCTGCTCGAAAATTATTCGCCAGTCGACAGCCCACCGTGCCTCAGAAAGGAAAATACAGCACTGTCCTTGCTTCTCCTCGGCCAACAAAGGAGGCGGCCACGCAGACTTGCGACCTCACCTTTAGTACCACGGTCGTTAGATCGGCCAGTGCAAAGATCGCCCGTTCAACCTCACCACTTTCGCCTGCCCACTCAATGGATCACCCTTCGTCGGGTTCTGCTAAATCTCGAGCCCAAAAGTCAGACGCCAAGTCTTCGAAAAAAGAGCATTCTCGTGAAGAGTTTTTACGTACCGCAACTTCACAACCATCGGTTCCTCCTTCATCTAAACATCATACTTCCAAGAAGGCTACGAAGAAACACAGTTCCTCTCCTTCTCCGCCACGGCGTGTCCCATCTACAGCACCACCTGGCGGAAATCGCCCTCAGCCGTCTTCTGTGTCGCCGAGGGGCACTGCTGGTGGCCGGTCAACCGGCCGATCGCTGGTGGCAGGAGCTGCTCCTGACCAACCTATGGATCAGGATCTTCTGCCTTCGACTGAATGCCATTCCATGCCGTCGGTCGCAAGCTCTGAGCAGTCGTTGAGTTGACAGCACCCTTGGTCACGTTCCTCCATTTTCTGTTCACCCTATGTCCATTACCCCCCAGGGGGTCCACAACTCTTTTGTGGATACGTGCGTGGCGAGCACGGGGCCCCGAGCCATTGCAGCCTTCTTTCTCTCCCGGGCTGCATTTCCTTTCCCTTCCCCTCCTTTCCCCTCCATACCCCTTTCCCCTCGCCCTCTCCTCTCCCTCTATTGGTGTCCTTGCTTATGTTGGCCCCCGCTATCCTCCTGGTTCTGTTGGTTTTACACTCTGGCTTTGTTGCGTAATCATCTCCTCCTTTTGGCATTCCTTGGTCCCCCTCTGGGGTTTGACCTCCATTCCAAAATTTCTCTTCCGTAGTGTGAGCCATTTGGGGAAGAGCACCTTACCTAGTGTCTCCGACGTGTGCCCTCCTAGTATATTCCACCTTTTCTTCTACGTCGTTGTCTGATGCTAGGGTGCATAGCCAGCACGGTAGCCAGCCCGTGTGGTGGGGTCGCTATGTACCCTTTTGGTTGAGCCCCCTGAACACACAGGGATCACACTTCTGATACCTGAGCTGTGACCTCCTCATGCATGCCTTGGAGTGGTTGCTCGTCATCCTGGAGCATCGGAACTCCCGGCAATGGCCGCCGTGCCGGACGGCCCTTGCTGTGGCTGGGTGGCGCCCGTGAGGAGAGCCCCTGATCGGAGTGGGTGGTATCAGGGCGGACGCTATGCAGATGAAACGCATAAGGGTCCAAACCTCTGGCCGCTCTTCTGCGGCCGTCTCTCTGCGTGGTACTGATTCCTCAAGTGCTGCTTCTCTTGCCCCTTCGGCCTTCCCTTCCGTGGCTACCCCCTGGGAGGAGGGTCAGGCCCGTCGTCTAGGGGCAAAACCTTTCCCCCGTTATCTAGTTTGCACCAGGACTGATGGAGATACTTTCACCAGTGTCAAACCTTTATTCTTTGTGGAACACATTGAAGACAAGTTCGGCGAAGTGGACTCCCTGAGCAAGATGCGGTCGGGTTCATTACTGATAAAAACTGCTTCGGCTGCCCAATCTGCGGCCCTTCGTGCCTGTACCCATCTTGGCACAATTCCCGTGTCCATTACCCCTCACCAGTCTCTAAATATGGTACAAGGTGTGATTTTTCACAGAGACCTTATCCTTCAAACTGATGAGGAACTTCGGGACAATCTCGGACGGCGGGGTGTTCACTTTGTTCGGCGTGTTCAGAAGGGTCCTAAAGATAATCGTATTGATACTGGTGCCTTTATCCTGGCCTTTGAAGGGGATACCCTTCCTGAGAAAGTTAAGATTATGGTCTATCGCTGTGATGTGAAGCCGTACATCCCACCTCCTATGCGGTGTTTTAAGTGCTTGCGTTTTGGCCACATGTCTTCTCGCTGTACCCAGGACCCTCTCTGTGGTGACTGTGGACGTCCACTCCATGAGGGGAGTCCCTGTGTTCCCCCTCCTGTATGTGTAAATTGTCATGGTAGTCATTCTCCACGTTCAGCAGATTGCCCAGTCTATAAGAAAGAAAAAAAGATACAGGAGTATAAGTCTCTTGATCGTTTAAGCTACACAGAGGCCCGTAAGAAATATGCACGATTGCACCCTGTGTCCATGACATCTAGTTACGCCTTGGTTACATCTTCATCCCTTCCTCCCCCTTCCTTACCCCCATCCCGGACCCCTCTCCTTCCCCCCTCCCCTGCGGCTCCCACACCTTCTCCTCTGGGCGCCGCTCCCCCTCCCCAGCCGGAGAAGTGTCCCACTCCTTCGGCGTCTGCCGGTCAAGGGCGCCTCTCCCGGGATGCCCCTTCCCGGCACCTTCCAGGTCAAAGGTCTGCTGCAGCGCGGCGACCGCGAGAGCCGCGGTCTATCGGCCCCCAGGTCGCCCGGTCTCTTTCTGTTCCTGATCTTGCTGCAGCTGGCTCCATTATGCCACACAGCCCTCCTCGATCTCAGCCTGAAAAGAAGAAGAAACATAAGTCCCGGGACAAAGAGCCTCTGGTGTCACCGGAGGTCCCTTCTCCGGCTTCACAACCGGATTCTGACCTGTCGTTTATGGATGTCGCCCCCTCCTTGTCGGGAACGGGTGGGGACCCGGCGGTATGACTGGATTTAGCGTGTTCAGCCCTCATTTAAACCATCGTTCTGTGGTTCTCCAATGGAATTGTAATGGCTACTATCGTCACCTTCCGGAATTGAAATCCCTTCTTTCGTCCTACTCTGCAGCTTGTGTGGTTCTCCAGGAATCTCATTTTACTGATGCTCACTCACCGACCCTCCGTGGGTTCCGTGTTTTCTGTCGAAATCGGGTCGGACCCTTGCGGGCTTCTGGTGGCGTTTGTACGTTGGTCCGTACAGACATTGCTAGCACGTGGATTCCTCTCCAAACTACATTGGAAGCAGTTGCTGTTAGGGTCCACTTAGACTCTGCAGTCACAGTATGCAATCTTTATCTCCCTCCTGACAGGACTCTTACACCTGCTGCCTTAACCACCCTTCTTCAGCAACTTCCTCCTCCCTTCCTCCTCCTTGGGGATTTTAATGCTCATCATCCTTTGTGGGGCAGTGCCTTTCCATCTAGACGAGGTCTTCTTATCGACCAATTTATTGCAGACCACGACCTGTGCCTTCTTAATGATGGCTCCCCTACTCATTTCAGTGCTGGTCATGGTACTTTTTCTGCCATTGATCTTTCTCTTTCTTCTCCCTCTCTCCTCCCTTCATTACACTGGTCGCCACACGACGACCTTTGTGATAGTGACCATTTCCCGTTGATTATCACGCTCCCTTCCCGCTCCCCGATGGAGAGGTTACCTCGTTGGTCTTTCCACCGCGCCGATTGGCCTCTATATACTGCACAGGTCGAGTTTTCTCCCTCTTTGTCGGGTTGTATTGATGACGTCCTACGTGACGTGTCTGACGCGATTGTTCGCGCTGCTAACCTTGCTGTCCCGCGCTCATCTGGACAATTTCGTCGTCGGCAAGTCCCGTGGTGGAGTACGGCCATTGCCATTGCCATCCGTGATCGCCGTCGAGCTTTGCAACAGTTTAAGAGGCACCCATCTGCAGCCAGCCTTTCTACCTTTAAGCGCCTTCGCGCTAAAGCCCGTTATTTAATCAAACAGAGCAAGCGGATATGTTGGGAACGATTCGTTTCTTCCCTTGGTTCCACTGTCCCTCTGTCACGGGTATGGGCTACACTTCGCTCTCTCCAAGGTTGCCATCGGCAGTCCACCCTCCCAGGCCTTCACCTCCCAGATGGCATTTGTACGGACCCATTAGTTCTCGCAGAACATCTTGCGACCCATTTTGCAGTGGCATCAGCGTCGGCCTCCTATCCAGCTGCTTTCCTTCATCAAAAACAGCAGGCTGAAGCTGTCACCTTATGTTTCACCACTTGTGAGTCAGAATCTTACAACGAACCTTTCACTGAATGGGAATTTCTTTCTGCTCTATCTGCTTCTCATGATACGGCTCCTGGCCCAGATTCCATTCATAACCAGCTGCTTCAACATCTCAGTGCTCCACAACGGCACCATCTTCTTCGGGTGTTTAACCGTATCTGGCTCCAGGGTGACTTCCCTTCTCAGTGGAGGGATAGCATTGTGGTTCCTGTCCTTAAGCCTGGTCAGAACCCCCTATCTGTTGACAGCTATCGGCCAATTAGTTTGACCAATGTTGGTTGTAAGTTACTTGAACGGCTGGTCGCCCGTCGGCTCACTTGGGTCCTCGAATCTCGGGATCTATTGTCCCCTTACCAGTGTGGCTTTCGAGAGGGACGATCTCCAATCGATCATTTGCTTCGCTTGGAATCCGCAGTTCGGCAGGCTTTTTCCCAGCGCCGCCATTTGGTTGCAGTGTTTTTTGACCTTCGCAAGGCCTATGACACGGCCTGGCGCCATCACATCTTACTAACCCTTCATCAGTGGGGTCTTCGGGGCCCACTCCCGATTTTTATCCGCCAGTTCCTGATCCATCGGTCATTCAGAGTTCGAGTTGGTACTGCTTTCAGTTCTCCACGGACCCAGGAGACGGGCATCCCACAGGGTTCTGTCTTGAGTGTCCTTCTTTTCCTCATTGCTATCGATGGACTTGTGGCCTCTGTCGGTCCCTTGGTCGCCCCTGCCCTGTATGTGGATGATTTCTGCATTTGGGTTAGTTCCTCCTCGATGCCATCTGCAGAACGGCAGCTCCAGGTGGCTATACGGCGTGCCTCTGCATGGACCCTCTCCCACGGGTTTCAATTCTCTCCTTTAAAATCGCGGGTGGTCCACTTCTGTCGCCGTACTACGGTCCACCCTGATCCAGAGCTCTATCTCGCTGCACAAAGATTGCCTGTGGTTCCACAGTTTCGTTTCCTAGGTCTTCTTTTCGACAACAAGCTCACTTGGCTGCCCCATATCAGACTCCTGAAGGTAGGATGTTTCCGTAAACTCAATGTCCTTCGCTTCCTTGCCCACTCCTCCTGGGGTGCGGACCGTTCCCTCCTCCTCCGTCTTTATCGTGCTCTAGTTCTGTCACGTTTGGACTATGGTTGTCAAGTTTATGGTTCAGCTGCTCCTTCCACGCTGCACGTGCTGGATCCAGTCCACCATCGTGGTATCCGTTTGGCCACCGGTGCCTTCCCTACTAGCCCTGTTGATAGTCTCCTGGTTGAAGCTGGGATCCCCCCCCTTTCTGTTCGGCGGTCCCAGCTTCTGGTGTCTTATGCCCTTACTATCCGTTCTTCTCCCGCTCATCCTTCCTATTCTATCCTATTCCCAGACCATGGACGTCGCCCGCCTGACTCCCGCCCTCGGGCGGGTTTACCGGTTGGGCTGCGCCTTGCGTCTCTTACCCGTGATTTTCGGCTTCCTTCTTTGTCCTGTCTTCCTCGCTCCCTCCCCTCCACCCCTCCTTGGTTAGTTCCTCGGCCTCGAATTCGGATGGATCTCCGCCGCGGTCCGAAAGATTCCATCCCCCCGGTGGTGTTCCGTTCCTTTTTCCGCCAAATTTTATGGGAGTTTCGGAATGCTGTTGTTTTTTACACTGATGGCTCTAAATCTGCTGATCATGTTGGGTATGCCTTCACGTCCTTTGTTGGAACGGAAAATCATCTACTGCCACCCTCATGTGGGGTGTTTACTGCGGAATTGATGGCAATTTCCCGGGCCCTCACCTTTATTAAACAATCCCAACACAACCGCGTTTTGTTATGTACGGACTCGATGAGTGGCCTTCTTGCTATTGACTGGTGTTTTTCGCGCCATCCCTTGGTCTCTGCCATCCATGACCATCTCGCTGATCTTCACCGTGCTGCTTGTTCCATTGACTTCCTATGGGTCCCGGGCCATGTGGGTATCCCGGGTAATGAGCTCGCTGATCGTTTGGCTGGGGGAGCAGTTACTTACCCCCCATTTTCTGTAACCCCTCCTGCAGCGGATTTACGGCTTCACATCAAATCCCACTTTGCACAGTCATGGGCCAATTCTTGGGAGGCTACTCCACTGTCTAATAAACTTCGTGCCATTAAGGTGAATACAGGCCCATGGCGTTCTTCCTTTCGCCTCTCCCGCAAGGACTCGACCACACTGTGTCGTCTCCGCATTGGCCATACCAGGCTGACCCATGGTTTCCTTTTGCGTGATGAGCCACCCCCGCTATGTGGTTGTGGAGCCTTCCAGTCAGTGGCCCACATTTTGGTTGAATGCCCCCTTCTTTTGGCTCTGCGTGCTAAGTACAGACTCCCCCACACTTTACCTTTGATGTTGGCTGACGATTCCCGGATGGTCTCTCTGGTTCTAGGTTTCCTCCGGGAGAGTGGTTTTTATTCTCAGTTTTAAAGTTTTTAATCTCCCTCTGGTGTTGGGGCAGGGCGGTGAGTGTTTGGGTGTCTCCCACTGTAGGCAGTGTTCAGAGATTCCCGATTCACCTCCCTGACCGGAATCCTCTTTTCTTTCCCTTTTACTCTGTTTTTACCCCTTCTTTTTAAGGCTTGGTTAGTTTTTCTGTTCCCATACGTGCTTTCTGCATTATAGCAGTTGTACCTTTTAAGTCACAGGTGGTCTTGCCTATGCTGTTTCAGCATAGTGTTGGGTTCGTTCTCTTGCCAACTTCCCTCATTTGTTTTTACTAATGACAACGTGACTGCCCTTTTACGTTTCCCCTTTATCCGTTTTATTTTTCTGACTATACTGAGATGTCCCGTTAGCAGAATGGAGTCTATTTGAAACAAGGGACTGATGACCTTGCTGTTTGGTCCCTTTAACCTCAAACAACCAACCAACCAACCTATGTCCATTATCCACTGCAATATCCACGGCATTCGAGCCAATCGGGATGAATTGTCGATCCGCTTACGATCCTACTCGCCGGTCATCTTCTGTCTTCAGGAAACAAAGCTGCGTCCCCATGACCGCTTTGTTCTCCCTCATTTTCAGTCCGTCCGATATGACCTCCCCTCTGTTGAAGGCACTCCAGCCCATGGAGGACTCATGATTCTGCTCCATGATACTCTCCATTATCACCCAACCCCCTTAAACAGTTCCTTCCAAGCTGTCGCTTTCCGTCTTTCCCTTTCTGGATACACGTTCTCTCTTTGTACGGTATACATTCCATCGTCCACACCAATGGCACGAGCTGATCTTCTTCATCTTCTTGATCAGCTTCCACCCCCCTATTTGCTGGTTGGGGAGTTCAATGCCCACCACCCGCTTTGGGGATCTCCGCATCCTTGTCCACGTGGCTCCCTATTGCTAGACGTCTTCCACCAAGCGGATCTAGTCTGCCTCAACACTGGGGTCTCCACATTTTTGTCTGCCTCCACGACAAATTTATCTCATTTGGACCTTGCGGTCGGTACTGTTCCGCTAGCTCGGCGCTTCGAATGGTTCGCTCTTGATGATACACACTCGAGTGACCACTTTCCATGTGTTCTTCGACTGCAGCCTCAACTGCCATATATGCGCTCGCGACGCTGGAAGTTTGCCCAAGCCGATTGGACACTTTTTTCGTCTCTAGCGACATTCGATGACCGTCGCTTTCCCAGCGTCAACGATGAGGTCACACATGTTACCGACGTTATTCTCACCGCTGCGGAACGTTCAATACCACGCACCTCCGAATTGCCCCGGCGCCCCCCAGTTCCTTGGTGGAACGAGGCATGCCGTGACGCAATACGTGAGCGGCGACGTGGTTCAAATGGCTCTGAGCACTGTGGGACTCAACTGCAGTGGTCATCAGTCCCCTAGAACTTAGAACTACTTAAACCTAACTAACCTAAGGACATCACACACATCCATGCCCGAGGCAGGATTCGAACCTGCGACCGTAGCAGTTGCACGGTTCCGGACTGCGCGCCTAGAACCGCGAGACCACCGCGACCGGCTGCGGCGACGTGGTCTTCGCGTTTTCCGCCACCATCCTACTTTGGCCAACTGTATCTGCTATAAGCAGTCCCGTGCGCGATGCCGTCGCGTCGTCCGCGATAGCAAGAAGGCAAGCTGGAAATTATTTACTAGCTCATTTAACACCTTCACTCCCCCCTCGGTAGTTTGGAGTCGGATTCGACGGTTATCTGGCGCGCCTAGTTTCTCCCCGGTCTGTGGGCTCACTGTCGCGCATGATACGTTGGTGGCCCCTGTCGCAATTTCTAACTCTTTGGGTCAACACTTTGCTGAGATTTCGAGCTCTTCAAACTACCCGTCAGCGTTTCTCCCGAAGAAACATGCAGCGGAAGTGCAACCTCTTGCTTTCCCCTCTTAAAATCGCGAAAGCTATAATACTGTTTTCTCCATGCTGGAACTCCAACATGCACTCTCTTCTTCTCGCTCCTCCGCCCCAAGCCCGGATGGTATCCACATCCAAATGTTGCTGCATTTATCAACCCATAGTCTGCGTTACCTCCTTCGCCTTTATAATCGAATTTGGACCGACAGTACTTTTCCCAGACGATGGTGGGAATCAATCGTCGTTCCTGTTCCGAAACCTGGAAAGGACAAACGTCTCCCCTCTAGCTATCGCCCCATTTCTCTCACGAGTAGTGTCTGCCCAATGCGGATTCCGAAAGCATCGTTCTGCAGTTGACCATCTTGTTGCTCTCTCCACTTATATCATGAACAATTTTCTCCGGAAACGCGAAACAGTAGCAAAATTTTTTGATCTGGAGAAAGCATACGATACCTCTTGGAGGACGGGCATCCTCCGCACACTGTTCTCTTGGGGCTTTCGAGGTCGGCTGCCACTATTTCTTCGCGAATTTATGGCAGCGCGCACATTTAGAGTGCGGGTGAACACTACTATCTACCGTACTTTCTCCCAAGGAAACGGGGTACCCCAGGGCACCGTGCTAAGTGTTGTACTGTTTGCCATTGCGATAAATCCAATTATGGACTGTCTATTCCGTGATGTCTCAGGCTCCCTCTTTGTGGACGATTTTGCGATCTACTACAGCTCTCAACGGAATAGCCTTCTTGAACGACGTCTTCAAGGCTGTCTCGATCGCCTCCACTCTTGGAGCATCGAAACAGGCTTCCGCTTTTCTCCCAGTAAGACCGTTTGTGTTAATTATTGGGATCGTACGGAGTTTCTTCACACCCGCCGTACATCTAGGACCTGTCAACATTCCGTTTTCGGACGTCTCTAAATTCTTTGGTCTTATGTTTGACAGATAACTGTGGTGGTCCTCCCACGTTTCCTATCATTCAGCTTGCTGTGTGCGATCCCTCAACACCCTCCGTGTCCTGAATGGTACCTCGTGGGGAGCGGACCGAGTGGTCCTTCTCCGCCTCTATCGCGCCTTAGTGCGCTCGAAATTGGACTATGGAAGCATAGTATACTCCTCTGCTCGGCCGTCTATTCTTCGGCGTCTCGACTCTATTACGTTTAGTGTCTGGAGCTTTTTACACCAGCCCTGTGGAAAGCCTTTATGCTGAGACTGCTGAACCTCCGCTGTCCAATCGGCGAGCAGTCCTTCTGAGTCGTTATGCTAGCCATCTGTCTTCCATGCCTGCTAATCCAGCCCATGACATTGTCTTCGACGCCTCCTTGGATGTAGGGTATGCAGGCCGCCCTTCCTCCCTGCCACCACCGGGAGTCCGCTTACGTCAACTGCTCCATTCTCTTTTCTTCCGCTTTCCTAAAACCTTCTTGACAACTTGGGGTACAGCACCGCCTTGGCTCCGTCCCCGGACCTGCCTGCTCCGTGGCCTTTGTTATTTTCCCACGGATGGTACCCCTTCACTTGCTTCTCGTCGGGCATTTGCTGCTCTATGTGCACAAATGAAGGAAGCCACATTTATTTACACTGATGGCTCGAAAACATCGTTAGGTGTAGGGAGTGCCTATATTGTTGGCGACACCCCAAATCGATAAAGCTTCCCGACCAGTGTTCGGTTTATATTGCGGAGCTTTACGCTGTTCTCCAGGCTGTCCAATACATCCGCCGCCATCAGCGGGTACAGTATGTTATCTGTTCAGATTCTCTCAGCTCTCTCCTCAGTCTCCAAGCTCTCTACCCTGTCCGCCCTGAGGTCCACCGGATTCAGGACTGCCTACGCTTGCTCCAATTGGGGGGGCGTCTCGGTGGCGTTCCTCTGGCTCCCAGGACACATTGGTATCTGTGGCAATGAGGCGGCCGATATAGCGGCCAAGGCTGCAGTCTCTCTTCTTCGGCCAGCTATTCGATCGATTCCCTTCGCCGATCTACGGAGTGTTTTATGTCGTCGTGTTGTTCTTTTATGGCACGCACATTGGTAGACACTTCCCCGTAATAAATTGCGGGACGTGAAAGCTCTTCCCTGTGCTTGGACCTCTTCCTCCCGAACGCGTCGTCGGGAGTAGGTAATTTAAACTAGACTTCGGATAGGGCACTGTCTTTTTAGCCACCGACATCTTTTAAGCGACGGTCCTCTCCCACTCTGTCCCCACTGCTCTCAGCTGTGGACGGTAAGACACCTTTTAATTGAGTGCCCCTATTTTACTCCGTTACGCGCCCGTCTACAGCTGTCGCCTGATATATCGTCCATTTTAGCAGATGACACGCGCTCGGCCGATCGCGTTTTCGAGTTTATTAGTGCCAGTGAGATGACGTCAGTCATTTGAAGCTCTTTTTGGGGACAACCAACCCCTTTCTGTAGTGGATTTTTAAGCTTTCCTTCTGTTTTTAGCTTCTCCAATTTTTTGAGTTTCATTCCCATTGCTGCTGGTTTCCATTTTAGTTTTTGACCGTTTCGTAAGTCACAGACCGGGTGCTAATGACCATAGCAGTTTTGCGCCCCAAAACAAAAAAAAATCATGTCATATTTGGCTGCCCGTTGTACCTGTTCTCTAAATGTCCTCCGTGTTCTCAGCGGTACGTCGTGGGGAGCGGATCGAACCGTCCTACTTCGCCTATATCGGTCGATCGTCCGCTCAAAGCTGGATTATGGGAGCTTTGTATACTCCTCTGCATGGCCGTCCATCTTACGCCGCCTCAACTCTATACAACATCGGGGGTTACGTCTTGCGATCGGTGCGTTCTATACTAGTCCCGTCGAGAGTCTTCATGCTGAAGGCGGTGAATTGCCACTAACCCACGGGAGCGGTATACTGCTTTGTCGGTATGCCTGTCGGCTATTATCAATGCCCGACCACCCGTCTTATCGTTTCTTTCTTGATGACTCTCTCGACCGTCAATACGGGTTGTATGTACCTGCCCTGCTACCCGCTGGAGTTCGCTTTCGTCGCCTCCTTCAGCACCTTGATTTTTCACTCCTTACAACCTTTAGAGTGGTGAGAGCCAAACGCCACCTTGGCTTCAGGCTCAGGTTCGCGGTCACCTTGACCTCAGCTCGTTCCCAAAGGAGGTTACCCCTGCTTCGGTATACCGCTCGCGGTTTGTCGAACTTCGTTCGAGGTTCGTTAATACGATCTTCATTTATACAGGTGGCTCTAAGACCAGTGACGGTGTCGGGTGTTCTTTCATTGTCGGGGCACACAGTTTCAAATACCGGTTCCATTGCCATTGTTCGGTCTTCACAGCTGAGCTATTTGCCCTCTGTCAGGCTGTTCTTTACATCCGCCGCCACCGACATTCTGCTTATGTCATCTGCTCTGATTCCCTGAGCGCCATCCAGAGCCTCAGTGATCCATATCCGGTTCACCGTTTCGTGCACAGGCTCCAACGCTCTGTTCAGCACCTGGCGGACGATTCTCCGGTTACCTTTATGTGGGTTCCTGGCCATGTCGGTATCCCTGGGAACGAAACTGCAGATGCCGCAGCCAAGGCTGTGGTCATCCAGACTCGGACAGCTTCTTGTTGTGTGCCTTCATCTGATTTTTGCAGGGTCATTTGTCAGCGCATTTTATCGCTGTGGCATGCCGATTGGTCTACACTTACTGAAAACAAGCTTCGGGCCTTGAAACTTCTCCCCTCTTCACGCCCATCTCGGCGGGAGGAGGTCGTTTTGGCCCGGTTACGGATTGGACACTGCCGGTTGAGCCATCGCCATCTGCTGACGGCTGCGCCGGCGCCGTTATGCCCATGTGGGCAATTGCTGACGGTACGCCACATTTTAATGTCCTGTCCGAATTTTAATACACTGCGCATTGATCTTGTCCTGCCATGTACTCTGGATGAAATTTTAGCGGATGACCCAGGAGCAGCTGCTCGCGTCCTTCGTTTTATCCACTTGACAAACCTGTCTAAGGACATTTGATTATGCTGTTTTGTTTTAATCCCTTGCCTGTTAATGTGCCTTTTATAGTGTTGTCGTTTTTAGTTGCTGTTTTAACCTTGTGCCTCGCAAAGCATTCCTAAATTAGTCTGGACGCTAATGACCACCGTAGTTGTGCACCCTAAAACCACACAAAGAAAACTCAAAACTCGCGCGGAAAATTCCTCCGCGCAAGTAAATTGCTGCAATAACTTGATAGTGTAAACCGAGCTTTAAGTTTGTAACCATGTTACCTGTACGTTTGACGTGTTGCATGCCTATCGGCCCATACCTCATTTCGCTTTGCCTGCGTATGCAATTAGTGTCTCAACAGAAATCCCTACGAATAGGAAGCGGTGAACCTCTTAGAAACAGTAACAATGTATAAAGGGCCACAAGCGTAACCCATGGAAAATTGTTTTACATAGTTCTCCTATCTGTCACTTAAAACTAAAAGGTTCGTAGCAAAACTAAAATTGTCGTTTCTTAATTCAGGTTTTATTCGAAAAATGTTGATTTTTTAGCGTGAAATAGTGATACAGTAGTAAAAATAGAAATTAAGTGGTGTTACACACGGAATTTCCTCAAAACCAAGAAAAAATAAAAACAAAGGACAAACACACATCAAATAATGCCTCAATACTTTGTCGAGCTTATACGAAACATATTTCTTTTATTTTGCACAACTTTTGAACTTGATAAAACAGGAAACTCCATTTGATCATGACGGAGAACATTCTATTGATTTTAAAATAAAAACAGTAATTATACAGACTTTTTGTGTCGGTGCAGTGTGCATCTAAACTGTACTTGAATGAAAACTAATTGCTTTGATTGTATAAAAGCGCAGAAGCTATGCGAGTAGCTAATTTTTTTTCACTTAAAAAATGCAATTCATTAATTGTAAGCATATTAATTACACAATGGACTAACACTGAATGATGTGCGGTTCTAGTTATGTGGGAGAAAACGAACTAACAAACGAGATAAAGGGAAGTCATGAGCTTCCTGTTCCTCTCACTTATTCATTGATGTTTCTTCCCTACCAAAGCTACCAACACAACTGGTAAGGCTACTGTTTACTTCCTCATTTATGTACTGAACCAAAACTACCGAATCGTAGTTTGCTATAGCGAAAACTATTGGTCAGTGCTGATAAATAGGTTCGCATCAAGGCACATTAACAAGCCTTTACTTATTTTCGAAACATTTTCTCTCATAATATCCATCTCTTTGTTCTCAGTATCAGGTCTCCCATGTGTAAGTTCTCAATATCAGGGCTCCCATTTCGATAAAATCAGTGTGTCAACCATAGCTGACTTAACGAATATTTTCCAGCCGTTGGTGACTGTCATTCCAATGGAGGCATCTGTGCTACTATTTAATGAAAATATACTGTTAGATATTTTGGTGTATGTGAAAGCTTCACAACTTTAGCATCGTACATAAACTAGACAGTTTAAAATGACTTGCATTACTTTATAATATAAAACCATGTACTCCTGTGCCTTGAGTTTGGTGCGGAAGACTACAGAAACCATATTTACAGGGTCCTATGACATTGTGCCCACCCACAAAAACTGGACTAACCACGTTTTGCAGCGCGAACGTGCAGGGGAGAGTGTCAGTGAGGTTCTGGAAGGTGCCGACGGGGATGTGGAGCCATGAAGACTCCAGTACCGTGGCCATTTGCGCTGTGTGTCTCGCTTAATAACGAAGGAAAGCTTCACAAGCAAAGATCGCTAAAAAAGCTGTTCATTGTGTGACCGTTTTCGACAGATCCATGCCGTCATTATTGGTTCTGCAAAAGGATGTACGGCAGCTGATAGAAAAATATTTTACGATGATCGTAATACAACTTGGTACATACGTTATGCTTTTGAATTTTTACGATAAACTACCCACCAATGTTAAAAGTCGCTTCACGCTGCTTATGTACATCCCACTACCATGAAGCTAACTACAGTGGACTGTCGATTGTGATAGTATTATGTACAGACATAAACCTATACTGAGCAGATTGCAAGTGTTCGTGTACACTACCAGCTGCCAATTGACCGGAGTCCTCCGGCTACGTTCCCCAGATGACATTGTGGCGGTTGGTTCTTACAGTTCACATCGTGATGTGTAGTGATCTTCATGATCACGGTGTACATACGCAATGTAGAGCGACTTGTAACCCTCATGGATAATAGTTGTAGAAATTCAGCAGCATATGGTATGTTAACATTTCATAGATTCTGTAACAAAGCAGGGTATCAAGTAGTAATATAATAATTGCAAAATACTTTCGTATCATCTGTTGTTCACCCTCTTCAGATTCCATGGTTACAGTATAGCTCTGTCGAAACAGGCCATACAGTAAAATGGTGTTTTTAGCGATCTTGGCTTGTGAAGCTTTCTCCCGTTACCATGCACTGCAGATCGCCCCCGCTTGACGAAACCAGGAATATATTCTCGGTTCAAGATAAATAGCGCGACGAGCCCTATCGAGAGGTACTTACAGAATCATTGGGCTTCAATCCGATGAGTCTCATGATCAGGGAAGTACGGTAAACTTATCCTGGTGTTCTTAGAACCACGCCCATACAGTACGAGCTGTGTATCTGGTTACGTTGTGCTGCTGGTAGACGCCGTCTTGCCGAGGAAAATCGAACTGCATGTGGGCGTGGATGTGGTCCCTAATGACAGCTGCATATCTGTTGATCCACTGTGCCTTCCATAATGACGAGATCATCCAGAAATGCTGTGACAACATTCCCCAGACTATAACGCTCCCCCCTCTGGCCGGGATCCTTCCGATGACTGTTGCAGGCCGTACACGCCTACGGCCATCTGGTGGAGCAGAAAACGTGATTCATCTGAAAAGACCATCTGCCGTCACTTAGTGGGAGAATAGTTGCGCTATTGGCATGCAAATACAAGCCTTCGTCGCCAATGATCAGCAATCAGTATGGGTGCATGAACCAGGCCTGTTACTGTGACCCATACACAGCAACTTTCACCGAAAGGTCGTTGAGGAAGCTGTTGGTGGACATTTCATCTGGGTATTCAGTTGTCCAACTGTTGCACGTTACTTTGTACGCACACACATCCGCTGCCGTCATTCATACTTGTCGTTTGACCCATGGTACACCGCGGTTGCCTAGCCGCCGGTCTTGGATAATCAAATTTGCTAGGCATGCTATACTTAAACCACTGCAGCCCGCCAACTGTTTAAGAACTTAAGCGGGTTTGGAGATGTTTCCACGCTTGACCCGGAGGCCAAAGATCATGCTGTCTTGGACGTCAGATAAATATCTGTTTCCGCATTATATGACGACTCTTCTGTTTTTCGCGTCTATCGTCCACTGCTAGTGCTGCCACCTGCAGTCTGAGAGTGGTTATTGCACGTCCAGAATAACATAAGTTTTTTATTTCAGGTTTGAAGAGTGGGATGATGCTGATTCGGATACTCTCTCAGCTCCTGAGACACTAATGATTCCTGGTGAATACGAGCAGCATGGAACGGATGAGGATTCAACGTTCAGAGTAAACTTTGTAGCTACTGGTGGTAAAATCGAGGAAACCGCCTCCTGCGACATTCTCGGTGGACATCTAATGCCCAAGACTGCGGTTTTGCCGTATTTGTCGGGAATCAGTCGTCTGCCTAATGGTGAGTCCCAAGCTCTTCGCCTCGCAGCATCTGCAGACATCTTGGAGGCAGTCTCATTGCTCTTGGAATTTGACGTTGACGTAAACGCAGTTGACGACAATGGAAACACAGCCCTCCACATCGCTGCTTTCGCCGGTTGTGTGGAGTCAATCAAGAAACTCGTTGAAGCAGGAGCGTCACTGACGGCCCAAAACAGCAAGGGGCATTCCGTGTTCCACTGGGCAGTTCGCAGCCGGAACACCGCCGCCCTGTCACTGCTGAAGGACCTGGGTGCGGACATGAATTCCGCTGATTGGAAGGGCCACACACCACTGCACACGGCGCTGGCCTCCGGATTCCACGAAGGATTTCACGCGCTTATGGACCTCGGGGCGAACCCCTTCGTCTCCACGCCAGACGGTGTCTCTCTCCTGCACGCTGCAGCAGGGAAGGGTAACACGAGCGCAGTTCGCACGCTGTTGCAAGCGGGCGTCGACGTGGACGCTCGCAACGCCATGCATCGAACGGCCCTGCACGAAGCGGCGTCCGGCGGTCACGTGAGGTGTGCGGAACTACTTCTGGACGCCGGAATACACACTGAATGCCGCGATGACCTCGGCCGCACTCCTTTGCACCTAGCAGCCAGCCACCGACACGTGGGGGCGGTAGTACTTCTGTTGCAGCGGGGAGCAGACGTTGATAGCGCCAGTGTGGATTTGGACACAGCCCTCCACATGGCAGCTCTAGTCGGCGACAGAAAAACTGTAGAGATTCTGATCGGTGCTGGCGCGGATGTGAACGCTAGCAACGCGGAAGGGTCTACCCCTCTGCACGTGGCCATTGCAGAGCGGCACGACGAAGTGGCGGACTATATTCTCTCTCTGCGGCGGTCTGACGTGGATGTGGCAGACGGCGGGGGCCTCACCCCTCTACACCTGACTGCCGTGAACGGGGTCGCTTCTTCTACTGCTGCCCTTGTGGCAGCGGCGACTCTGTCGTTCAGTATGTTGCCGTGGGAAACACCAGTGAACGAAGCAGTAGAGCGGAGCGACATCGTAGTAGAATGGTTGAACAGCCTACGAGGAGGCATACATAGATCTGCAACATCCACTGAGTCTGACTGTTACGCTATTTCCTTTTAGAGCTCATCAGCACTGTCATTGTATAGTAAAAAAGAAAGCCGCATGTTACACATTCTGTATTAATAAAAACATTTTCTATTAATAATTACTATATTCAGTTATTAATCAATGTAATAACTCATTTCAAACTCATATCCTAAAACAGTGATTATCTACAACCACTCAGTTACGTTGTTTCGAAACAATTTCCTTCGGTTTCCTTTTAATTTTGGGTCACTGAATGTTCAGTAGTGTGCAAATATCGTTAACTACAAAGTACTCTAAATCACATGCCTCAAAGAATGCATGCTGTAAAACTGCCACTGAGCAAGTGAACTAACGCCTCTCTTACTGCCACTTCTCACACTTTGATGGCTCAGTTGTGAAGCGTCAGGCTACCGATAAAAATGTCCCAGGATTGATTACCAGTCAGTCCTAGTACTTTTGTGTGTCACTTATCATTACTTTCACTCCTATAAACATTTGCTGTGAAAACTTCAGAGATGCACAGTGGTTTGTAGTCCTCATTAAAGTGTAAATCTTTGTGTAACTGGTGGAGTACACAATGACGACCTACCTCCAAATTGATCACGCTGTTTGGTAAAACACCATTTGATTCAAACCGACGTTCGGTACGAGGAAAGTTATATTAGCTTGCGGAAATTCTACTGCTAAAACCAACTAACATGAAATGAATGAGGAAACTGCTTGAATTACAATCTGCCATGAACTTCT
This sequence comes from Schistocerca serialis cubense, assembly GCF_023864345.2. NCBI lineage: Eukaryota > Metazoa > Arthropoda > Insecta > Orthoptera > Acrididae > Schistocerca > Schistocerca serialis. The sequence continues at coordinate 325,557,180 of NC_064641.1, read as the reverse complement.
CGAAATGTAACTGCTACGAAGAAATTTCAGAAAATTTCTTTTGCGAAGTCTCTGTGAACTGAATGGTGAAATTACAGATACTCGGCTCTTCTTAAACTCCTTGTGGTAGCATGTAGAGTAAACTACGAAATTTTATTTCAGCTTCAACTGAAGAGTCCCCGAGATACGTCTACTTATCACTATTTTCTACGTCCTGTATGTCTATAGACTTTCATATCATGTTTAAGTAGTACATTGATTCGCGCCAAAGGATCTAAGCTGCTGTTGAATGCCAGTTACACAGAACTATTCTAGTGGCCTCTGTCTTGAATACATTTTCCCACAGCAGTTTAGCACAGCGAGGAAATTCCGTTGCTCAAGGAATATGGTTCCTTCAAAGTTTTTCATTACTTCATCAACAAAATTAGATGTTACACTCTCCAATTCTTCAACTATAATGTTAAAAACAATCTGGCGGAATTTGTAACTATTGTTAGGTTTCAAGAGTCTGCGGCACTTCAAATAAATCCTTTGTATCTTCCGCGTGAATGGGGATAAGATAACCATGGTCTTCGCACTGCACACGGGGGAACGAGTATTTGCTCTGAAATTTTGAATGGACTGACGGACTGTTCTGAATAGAGGTTTGTCCTTTTATTCCAATGAATTGCAACGACAAATAATTCGCGAAGAATTGTTCCGACATTTCATTTACACAGTCCATTCAACTGACGAGAATCTCTACGCATTATCAGTGGGAGGCTAGGATAGAGGTCAACATCGCCAAACCTGGATACGGAAGTCTGACACCGATTCGGTAGGAAAATTTAAAAAAGTGGTGAATGAAGATATTTCTCCCCAAAACCTAAGCGCCGTTTCCTATCCCCTCTCTGGTATATTTTCAATAATACGTAATAGATGTACAAAGGGTCTTGTCTACATAGTTTAGATTTGTCAGTACTGTTCATTACTGGGTCTCGTTCTTATGAAGACTTGCCCCTCTGTCCTCCCTTTCTCTTCTTCCCATCATCATTAGCTCACATAGCTTCAATAATATACCGAAACTTTGGTTTGTGCACTTTTAACTATACTTTTAATTATCCTCAACCACAGAACAATAAAGGGAAGAAAATGTTACTCATTATTGAACCATCGAACATTTTATAACTTCATATCATATTAAAAGGAATTCGAAATGTATTGTTTATGCACTAGTTAATTAAGTCTATAAGGTGTCCAGTTGTACGTCAAATATAATGTACAAACTGCCGTGTTTTACATCCCGTAATGGCGGTACTAGACCGCAGGAACCGCGATTAGTTACCATCTTAAATCGCAATTTGTAAGAGGGTTTAGTAATAGAGGGCTAGTGTTGACTGTGTAATGTTTGAGTTCCCGTATGTTTTCTGCTACTGTAAATTATTCACCTTACACTACTGGGACAAATACGATTCAGGTCACTCCATGAGTGGTAGTAACGTCCTTGACTCTGTGCTTAGTTGACTTGCTTGTCAGTCTGTTGTGCAGCGTGGGAACATTTGAGTCATTGTTATGAGCATTTGAGTTTTTCAGAGGAGATGTTTCCTTGGCACTCTGGGAGAGGCTATCTGGAATACTTTACTATGGAGATGAAAACTCATTTATAATACTTTTTCATTCTTTGTATTGATGGAAAAGATTTTGAAAGAATTTTAAAGATAACGAAGGCTTGAGCAAGAACTAATTTTTGTTCGTCACAAGTATTAACTGAAGGAAATCTTTGTCCCTCAGGTAACCACTTTCATGGCTGGTGTTAATTTGACCTTTGTTTTTCATTATGTCACAAATAACTCAATCGATTTCTTTTAAAATGGGAGAGTTTTGTAGTTGTTCGTCTTCTTATGTCGGGCAGAGTTTTTGCGAATAATCAGTTTGGTTACTCAAGAATCATTTTCTTTAAGGTACCCTCCACCTTCATAATTTACAGGAACGTTTTGAATACTTTATGGTGTGTACATTGCATCTTACGCCACATGAAGTTACAGATTGTTTCTGACAAGCAAAATGAAAGAAATTAGTAGTGAGTAGTTTATTTTCATTTAGCTGCTGCCTCTGCTGATTTGCATCTGTTTTAGAGAACGTCAGTAGTCCAGACACAAAAGTAGCATGCTGAGGAAGAGGTAAACACTTTGATATCAAGGCAGATGTAACTTGCATCCTTGTGCAAACAGTGTGTAGTCGGGTTTGTCAGGTGTCGTGTTGGCAATTAGCAAGCAGATTTATTTTCAGTGAACTGTGTTAATGGTTAATGGCAAGAAACAATGAAGTAGTTTTGTGAGCACATTTATAAGAAATTTCACATTTTAAGTCACTATACAAAGAATGCAGACCATTACTACACCACTACAACTACACACATATATAAGGAAAGGGAAGAAAGTAACTACAAACATATGTGAGGACAAGAAACGATTATAGTACAAACATATGAAGACAGGGAACAACCATGGTTGGGCTAACTAAAGAAAAGGTTATTAAATGCTCTCAGAGAATTTTCTGAAAGATAAATGCTCTCATTAGTCACCAGTCAGTCACAAGCAAAGGCCTAAAAATATTATCTTACGGTAACAAAGAAAAATACGAGTACAAACGTGGTTCTTGAAACTAAACGTACCTTACCATTCAAATAACGTTGCAAATGACCTGTTTTTGTGCCTCACCTTCATCGTTGTTGTTTAAATAAAATCAGAATACAAACGAAAGAGGCTTTACATAAAATTACCAGTAATAAAGACGTGTGAGGTTACCAACACCTCCCTTCAGCACGTTGACAATTCATCAATGTTGACTTCTTTTTCCGATCTTGTCACCTTTCTCCTAATTTCTGTTACTACCATAGCTTCATAAACCTTCGGTTTCATACACATTTGACCACTACAAACGAAATCTACACTTTATTCCCAAGTTTCAACTGTCAACATTACGTGGTATCACACATTATTAATTATCTGTATTTTTCATCTCATTGTTTAAAAATAATACCTCTACTTTATTAGCATACTTATTGACTTAATATTCCACAGTACCACACTTTATTCATTAACCTCTATACTATTTGTCATGCTGCTTCGAAAGCCAACAACATCACAAACAATTAGAAAACCCAAATACATACCATCACATGAAATGTTAAATTCCTCATGCTTACTAAATAGAATGTAAGTTAAACGTACCCACACTTGACCTTTCTCCAGAATTAGAGCTCCCACTTGCCATATGATATAACTTACCTAAAACCATCATGTCCCTAAACTTCGTTATTAAATATTGTTGGTGCTAAGAGGAAAAATTACATAACCTGAAAAGAATGTTATTACAAGCAATTTTATCTGCATTAGGTCACCTTATAAGATTAAAAGTTAAACTATATCACAGCAGAAGAAATCAAATGTGAATGTGAAAAATCTGATGTAATGCTCATATTAGAAGAAAAATGTGTTAGGGATTTGTGTACACTTTTCCGTTTTACTCTTCATGCATGTTTAAAAATTTTTAATCGGTTTACATTAGGCGAACAACAATAATTTCTTCTTTGAAACACAATTTAAAATACATCTTCAACTTTCATTGCATTTTCAAATCCCATAAACATACGAAAAAACACAGAGCCAATTACTATCTATGGAAAATCATATGTCTTTACTGCAATGCATGTGACTGGAGATACAACAGCAAAATTACATACAGTAATTCACCTTCCCCAATAAAAAAGACAACAGGATGGATGCATGAATGTGGCGAAGTGCAAACACAAAATATGAAAAATTTATAACTACTCACAGCAAACTTAGTTACGTTGTACTCAATAAATGACTTCACATGACTGACATGGTGAAGCCCTCTACTCTTGTACATGCACAAAGTTTCATCCTCCACAGCAATGTCGTGGACCATTGTATGTCTGTGTGGTAAGGTCTGTTATAAACAAGAAAAAAGTTATCACTCAGCTTTTTACATTTATGTGATAAGCGATGGGATTTCAGTAACATGTCTAACGTATAAATTGCTTAAATTAAATCTTGTGGTTTTTAATTTCTTTTGTCTTGCAGCATCTTTCTTTGTATTTCTCAATACTAGGTCTACTTCTTCCTTGTGATGTAATCTTTGTGAAGTCGGAAAAGATGCACTGTTTTTTAATGTGCTCTGGCAGCGGTATTTTCTGTCTGATAGAGTACATTGTTATATGTAGGTACAGCAAGTCATTGTTCCGTTGGACGTTCGTGATATGCATTGTCGCGTGGGCTAAGCGACTGAACTTCAGTCACTTCAACTTGTCTCTTTCGTTCTTTCGGCACTCTACCATTATAAAGCCAACCTCATCTCTCCCTATCTTGATTGTTTCGATCGAAATGATTTTCATTACCATGATTCCTATTGTGCCACGAGTTATGTCGTATATCATTGGTGTGGAAGCTGACTCTGTTAAGAAAACTGTTTCTTGATAACCAATCGAGTGTGTTCTGTGATTCATGTCTATTTTCATCTCTAAAATCATTCCGGTTGTCAAAATTACTTACTATTGAAACTTTATTTGTAACTATTGTAACTGTCTCCTCTTAGGCTGTCGTTATTATGTCTCCAGTTCCTGCAGTACATCCTGAAATGCTTCCCAATCATCTTAGCATCTTCCTGCCCGCGTAAGGAGTCGTAAATGTGTTGTCAGTTTTGCCAAATACGTATGTAAGAGTTCAGATAGACTATAGGGGTTTGACAAATATTAGTTTCTCCGCACTATGTCTTCAGAATAACGCGTGTGACTTGAATATTCTAACTGATCAAAGATTTTAAGCATAATAATTCCGTGTTTGTCAGTCTTCTGTAATCTGCTACCAGTATGTGGGCAATCATGCATAATAAAATTCTCCTTGACTTCGATATTCTCTCGCTCTAGATCGCATCGTTGTAACTGATCCGCTCCCTAGGTATCCGCACATGACTTCTGGTTGGTGAGCAAGTGGCCAGTTGGGTGGTAATGAGAACTGAAATCGGCCCAGCCAAGTTTGAAGTTGAATTTCGTACCAAAATTTCGGTACACTTTGACTTTTCTGTCAAGAAATACTTATTGTCGATGTTCATATTTTTCAGTGTTCTCGAACTTTGTTTGTTGCAACGATTTGGCTGCGCAATACCTTGTCCTCGAAAGGAAAGTTGTAGAGTAGGATGATCACATAAAGGCCACACACTTCTATTTTAATTTAAATTATCTGAATGAGAATGACCAAATTTGCTAACATCTTGACCTCAAGTAAATTTTCTTTCGACATGTGTGAGCTGAGACCCATTGGCATTTACTTCCTGTTTCCGTTGTTGGTAGATTTTTCTTTGACCGTCTGTAAATCATTTCAAGGCTTCGTATTCTCCGGTTTCTAAAAAATGAACAGGGAAATTGTCATAATCCTTACGTGTAATGCTTGACAAATTCATCACTTTTACAGAAAGTTCGACTTTTCAGAAATAGCATCTAGTTGATCTTTATGTGTTTCTGATTGTAATGTCGATGATCCACTTTCTTCGTCTATTTCACGAATAACAGCATGAACTTGCTCATTCTGTTTTACTTGAGTGACCACAGCAGTGTTACCCAGAGTGCCACACTCATTATTTTTGCTAACTCTTCGTCTTTATTCTGAACATGATATGGTTCGATATTTGCGATCCTCTCATCTAATTTCTAATTTTTTCCTAGGCGTATTTCGTTCTTTCGGCACTGTTCTTTTCAGCATCACAGTTCCTAGTCTCTAAATGATTTGTTACCGGCTGGACGTCGTCGCTTATTTCTTGCCCGATCTGAACTGACAAATTCTGCATCTGTGATGTCATCTCTTGCTGTGACCTATTACGTTCTTCTATTTTTCTGTCATTTTCCTCCACTTTCTTTCTCATCTCTTTCTGTGACCTATAATTCTCTTCCTGCCACTTTCCTAACCTCCTTTCCAGTTCCACATTTGGATTGGAAGAAATTCTAAAATCTGAGCTAATGTTTTCCTAATCTGAAGTGATCTTAATTTTGAAATGAAAAGCTCAACTTTAAATTATTTTATTGTGATGACTGTGATGTAAACTTGGCCCAAACAATTTTCATTGTTTACTTGCTGCAACGGAAACTCGGTAGTATTCGAAAGTGATGAAAATACAACTAGAGCCCTGCAACAGACCAGCTAAAGGATAGGCGACTTGCACAGTGCAGTGCAAGGAAATGTAATTACTCTAAGCATATTAAGCTTTAGTATTCAGCTAATTGCATTTACTGAATAATGTAGAAGAGAGCATTCAAAAACTATATATAACAAGTGAAATCATCTTTACAAAAATCACTTTATAATAAAATATGTTTCTGCCAAGAAATGAGCTAATAGAATGGTAAGGGAGTGGTAGATCTAAAACTTCTAAGTGCACGCCATGTGAATATTTAACTTTGTTAATAAAATCTCAAAATCGAACTAACAAAGCGATATCAATAAAGAGAGATACCTCTAAATAATGACAGTACAATGACATTACCTGAATGCCTTCACACATATCAAATTATTCTTCATCAAGTCGTACTGCAAAACCTCAACAACCTTTATATCTTTATCTGTGGGCTCTGCAACGTATTTCTAGACTGTGTAATAGCACGATGCCCATTCGATTCACTCACTTACTTTTCTCAGGATGATACTGGCAACGGATACTACTACTGACAACCGACAATCACATTGTTTTGTACCCAGAATCCTTGTGGCGTAATTTATCGACTACTGAAGATTTATGCTTGAAAAATATCCAGTTTACAAATATGAAGCACGTCACATCGAATGCAAATAGAGCTCACACCGCTTTTGTTGAATACCATAAATAACGTAGAAACTTTATAACGGTTGTTTTATGTTTTTACTCTTGTTACTGATACTGATTCTGTCAATAATTGTCCGTCAATTTTACTACAAAATCACGACACCATAACCGTACACACTGATGGCATGTGATAATAAGTAGTATTTTTAACGGCAGTAAGTCGTCAGTTGAGCATCAAGGATAGCATTGAAATTATGTGACAAGATACACTGTATTTGTTTCATCTGGCATGTAAATTTATATGCCAATAATTTTAAATGGGTATACTCTTAATGGGATCTAGAGATAGTGCTTGTGTGACAGTTGTTATGTTTTCGCAAGTGTTCTGATACAATGTGCGAGAAACGTGTGAATATTGATTTAAAAAGTGGACTTATTGTTGTTGTGGTGGTTGTGGTCTTTAGTCCGAAGATAAATTCGATGCAGCTCTTCATGCTATGGTACTCCATCCGGTGCAGATCTATTAATTTCGGAATAACAACTGCAACCTACACCCTTCTGAATCTGCTTACTGTATTCATCTCTTGCTCCCCCTCTACAATGCCCCCCCCCCACACACACACACACACTATCTTCCCTCTGGTACTTAATTGGTAAACTCTGGATGTCTCAGAATGGTTCATATCAACTGATCTTTCCTTTTAATGAAGTCGTACCACAAAATTTGTATTTGTAATTCTGTCCAGAAACTTCTGTTCAGTAACGGCATCTACCCAACCAGTCTTCATCTATGGCACCACGTTTTTAAAAGCCTCTTATCCCCTTGTCTCTAAACTACTTGTCATCCAAGTCCCAGTTTTATATTTGGATTCATTCAAGACAAGCACCTCCTGAAAAACTTCAGAACACTTAAACCTATATTAGATATTAACAAACTTCTCAACTTCATAAACGCTGTTCTTGCTATTAGCAGTCCACGTTTTATACTCTCACTACCTCGGCCATCATTAGTTACTTTGCTTCCCAAATAGCAGAGCTCACCTACTACTTTCAGTATCTCGTTTCCTAATTTAATTCCCTCAGTATCGCCTGATATAATTCGACAACATTCCATTATAATTGTTTTGCTTAAGTTGGTGTTCCTCCCACATCTTCCTTTAAAGACACTATCCATTCCGTGCAACTGCTCTTCCAGGATATTTGCTGTCTCTGACAGAATTACAATGTCACTGGCAAAACTCTGAGATTTTGTTTCTTTTGCCTAACCTTTAACTCATATTCCATTTCTTTTTTCGATTTCCGTTATTGCTGCCTCAGTCGCGATAAGCTACGACGGCCAGTCCCTTCTCGACTACTGCTTCGCTTTCACGCCCTTCATTTCTTATACTGCCGTCTCGTTTCTGTACCAGTTTTAAGTAGTCTTCCGCTCCCAGTATTTAACTCCCCTGCTACTTTCAGAATTTCTGATAGTGTATTCCAGTCGACGCTGTCGAAAGATTTCTTCAAATCTAAAAACGTAGTTCTAATATTAGTTGTAGGGTGAGTACTGCCTCGCGTCTTCCTAAATTACTATGAAGTCCAAACTGATCTCCAAATGCCGCTTCTGCCACTTTTTCCATTCTTCTGTAGAGAATTCGTGTTAGTATTTTGCGACCTCATCTTGTTAAACCGATAGCTCGGTAATATTCACAGCCGTAAGCACTTGCTTTCTATGGCATTGGAGTTATTACATTCCTTTTGAATTGTGAGGGTATTTCGTTTGTATCGTACATCTTCCACACCACTTTGAAGAGTTTTGTCATGGCTGGATCTCCCAAGTTTATCAGTAGTTCTGACGGAATGTAGTCTAACCCAGGGGCCTTGCTTCGACTTAGAAGTCTCAGTGATCTGTCAAATTGTTCTAGAAATATGTCCCATCTCATGTTGATCTTAGTCCTCTTGCCCTACTATAATATCGCCGTTAAGTTCACCTCACATGTACAGGCCCACTATATTAATTTATTGTACAGGACTGTTATTAGCAGCCAAAAAGTGAAAAAAAGACTTTCAATATTTAAGTACGTTGCAGGCCTCCCGCGACTTTCCACAACTCACTCCAATTGTGAGAAGGTTGGTAGTGTATGAGATAAATAAATCTTGTCTGTTATATATGAAGTAATATCTAGATATGCTAAGTGTAAACCTCATATTAGGTCATATAGTGGACAATGCTGTAACAACAAATTTGAATGTGAGTGGGCGAGAAGTGAAATTAGGGTGCTAATAACTAACCAGAACTAAACTCACTGAATTTTATTCCCACCTGACCGAAAGATTATTTCCTTTACAAATATCCAAGTGTTCGTTTCAGTTGCTAGATTGTGGCTGATTAAACAGATCTTAGATCGTAGATGCCAACTTTATGTTGCATAGTCAAGCTGACCATGGAGACGGGGAGAAGACTGGCTACACTACCTACAAATATGAATTTGCTGCTAATGGTAAATCAGACTGCTTTGCACATTTCTGGGTATGAATATTTCTGAGTAACGGCCTAGGCTCCATACTTACAAAAAGAATAGTCGCAGGTAAGACTACTCGCAAAAGCAAAATCTCAAGTAATTTACAAGCAGAAATTGCAGTGAAAATTTATAGGATCTACCAAAACACAGGTGTACAATTGCTATTTAAATTACTCGTATAACCTTCAACGATTTTAAGTCAGCTAGAATAAAGTAGTTTTTACTACAGCCGATACACACATCTCTGTTGTATCAAGACATGACCAAATTGCAGGACAGGAAGGAAGACAGCATCAGTCATAATAACTGTATTTTATTGCTGATTTAGATTTCAGCTAACAGCGTAGCTATCTCCAGTGTGTTATATGTCGTATTCCTGTTGACTCGGCATAGTTACTACACGTATCACATTATAATTGCGATGTGTACAGGCATCGATAAAACTGTTTGATGCTTGTGAATGCCAAAGTTATATCTCAATATGCGTAGTTATAATCGTGCTGTGTCAACATGACCACAACATATAAAAGACTGGCGATAGCTACGCTGTTAGCTTAAATACAGATCTACCGTAAAGTGTACCGATCATATTACGATCGATGCTGACCTTTTTTCTGTCCTGGGTTACATTACCATCATGTGGCATAAATATTCCCAAGCAATCAAACCTGATTCCCAGGTTAGCAGGAGAGCTTCTGTAAAGTTTGGAAGGTAGGACATGAGGTACTGGCAGAAGTAAAGTTGTGAGGACGGGGCGTGAGTCGTGCTTGGGTAGCTCAGATGGTAGAGCACTTGCTCGCGAAAGGCAAAGGTCCCGAGTTCGAGTCTCGGTCCGGCACACAGTTGTAATCTACCAGTCAGTTTCAAGTTTCAATCATACCTGATGACCACGTTAGTACAACTATGCATTTATCCGAAAGCAATCATATTTATGAAGGTGAAAGAAATCAGTTTGCGTAAGTTTAGTGATGATACTAAGAAGTGAATAAACATATCTAATTTATTGTTAGAATAAGAATTCAACAAGAAAAGGTTTAGTCAGATGACTTGAAAGATGTCTATATTTCAGTACTAAATTAAAATACAGAAAGTTGGCGTGCCAATTAGACAAATGATAGTGGTCGTAAGAATCTTAAAGTTGATAGCAGTAGCCTTTGTAATACTGGACAGGAAGAGGCTTTCACTTTCTCAGTCTGTCAGTGTATAAAAAAAAAAAAAAAAAAAAAAAACAAAAGAAATCGGAAGAAGTTGATGTTCTAAGGAATGTAACTATACCTGAAGGAGCAACATTGTCATCAGCTGATATCACAAACTTGTACACTAACAGAATGAGATTTTCACTCTGCAGTGGAGTGTGCGCTGATATGAAACTTCCTGGCAGATTAAAACTGTGTGCTGGACCGAGACTCGAACTCGAGAGCACTTGCCCGCGAAACGCAAAGGTCCCGAGTTCGAGTCTCGGTCCGGCACACAGTTTTAATCTGACAGGAAGTTTGTACGCTAACGTTTCTATTGGAAAAACTCTTTTTATCACTCGTCAATCATGGCTGACAACGAAACGAGTGATACGTGTGCGCCTCAACGAGCTTCCATTGCGCCTGATCCCTCTCCCCAGGACGAGCAGGGACAGGCAAAGAATGAAACAGTTATGGAAAGATATACTAGGATAGCGTCGCTCATGGAGCAACAAATTAAAAACGGCGAGATAAGCCAAGCCGGTCTTGCCATTATTAAGAATGAGTTGGCAGCATGGGCTATTGCCCACGCCAAACTAGAAGGAAGGGCTGAAGAACTCGAAAAAGAAAATGAAAGATTAAGAAGACAACCAACCAAGACGTGGGCAGCTGTGGCCGCGCAAGCGCCCACAAAGCGCCCACAAAACTCGACCAAAGACACAATTGACAGAATCACAAAGAGAACTGACACGGCAGTCTTCCTCAGGACACTACCTGGGCAAGACACCAGTGTCAAAAAGATCCAAGAACTATTCACAAAAAACATAGATCCTGTTAAAGACAAGATACGAATCAAAAGAATAAAACCAAGTAGAAACTCTGTCATAGTTGAAGTTGCTTCTGAGAATGACAAAGAAAAACTGTTGAACAACCAGAAATTGAACTCGGTGGTCAAATGCGAACCACCGAGGAAACGTAATGCTTTAGTCATATTATATGACGTACCATCAGTAATGACCAATGAAGAATTAATAGAAACAATCAGGCTGCAAAATTTTGAGGAGATTAACGAAGAAGAATTCAAGAACTGTTTTAAATTAAAATTTAAGACTAGGCCACGGGGTCGTGATGACGTTCATCACGTCGCCGAGGTGTCAGCACAAATGTGGCGGAACATCACAACAATGGGCAGAATATATATTGGCTTTCACGCCGTTAACGCTAGAGACTATGTCGTGGTACCTCGTTGCCACAACTGTGGCGACCTGGATCACGTCTTAAGGTTGTGCACCAGGGAGCCGGCATGCACTAAATGTGGGGAACATGGTCACAGCCGCAATGATTGTAAGGCGGCGACGGTCTGCATACCGTGTAAGAATAGAGGTAAGAAGTCATGCGGAGCCACAGGCAGGAATTGCCCTACATATAGAATGCTGAAGCAAAGACTCATCTCCAGAACAGACTATGGCTGAGCCAGGTACACCAAATAGGATGCCAAAACGGAAGTCCCCGAGCAAAAGGAGGAGGGATGCCGTGAGGGCAAACAGATTTAAGGAGTTTCTGAGGTCGCTCCCAGGCTCCTTTAGAACTGAAATACAAGACAAAGCAACTCGGACTGATTTTCCAACAATGGATATTGGTATACAAACCAATCTCCCCCTCACGACTGAAACTCTTTCCTCTGGAAGCCGGGGAAAAAAGCCGATAATACATCTACAACGGCAAGGGCATCCTGTAACTGTGGTAACGCCGAAAGACAATCACATCGTAACGTCAAAAGACAATCAAATCAATCATATAAATCAACTACCGATTCAAGAAAATACAGTGACAAGCTCAAGCACGAGCCCCACTGTACAAAGCTCACCAATTGTCAGAGTCCCACCGGTCGATCCGGTGAGGGTATACCCCAACTTGGAGTATACTATGCAATTATCCAGATTGGAGCAGCCGGCAACCCTGACCACTGCCTTACGACATGTGGTCCGGGTAGGACATGAAGAAGGCAGAAAGGTAACCTTCTCGGTTATGGAGGCTGTTGACAGAATCCAGCTAAAATCAGTGAATCTCCCCACCGACTTCGGAGCCTTGCGTGATCTGCTCAAGAAAGTTTTCGACAGACGAGGTGAGAAATTCGACCTTAACGAAATTTACCAGCAATCAGTAATAGCATACGGACGAATTGCTTTCGACTGGAGCAAGACTTGGCCACATGACCGAACACACACATACTACCCTTAATGACGAAACTTACCATTGGACAACTTAACAGTCATAATAGCAGACTCGTCATGCAGGAGCTCCGGAGGGAGGTGGAAGAGAGGAGACTAGATGTACTCTGTCTACAGGAGCCATACTCCCTTGCTGGAAAGATAGCTTTTGCCGCTGCAAGCTGGCAAATAGTTAGCACGGGAGATAACCCGAAGGCGGTGATCATAATCACAAATAAGCTCCTCAGAGTTACCATACTATCACAATTTGCAACAAGCCACTGCAACGTCGTGGAGCTTCAAACCCCCATGGGAACAATAATCCTCATCAACATGTATTTCCAATATGGGGACAACATAGAACTCTATATTGACCACCTGGCTAGAGTCACCACGGCGTTGCAGGGAAGAAAAGTAGTAGTAACAGCTGACATTAACGCAAAATCCCCCCTGGGGTACAGTAGCACAAGGGATGCCAACGGTGAAAAAATTGAGGAACTCATAATGGCATCACAACTTGTGGTGGCTAACAGGCCTGGAAATCCTCCTACCTACGCTGCAGGGGGAGGACAGGGCACAAATATTGATGTGACCCTTGTAACACCAAATATGGCTAACTTTATTCAAAATTGGAGAGTCCTAGAGAATGCCACCACAAGCGACCACAACTTGATATCTTTTACCTTGGGCGAAAGAGAGTGCCGCTGGGCCACGGGGTGGGAGGTGCAACTAAATTATAGAAGAGCTGACTGGGAGCGCCTAGCAAGGGAGTGTGACATTCCTCCGTTACCGGAAGGTGACATGTATCTAGACATAGATGTTGACCAAAGAACAGAGGAACTGGTGAATGCAGTGACAAGAGCGGTGAAGGTAGCCGTACCTACAAGGAGGAGGGCCATGGCGGCCTCTCCGTCACCATGGACTGCAGAACTAGGTGAACTGCGTCGATCTGTCAGAAGGCTAAGAAGGCACTACCAGCGCAGTGTCGTCTGGCAAGAACGCCAAAGGTGGCAGATATTATACAGGGAGGAAAAGCAGAAGTTCCAAAAGGAACTACGCGAAGTTAGGATGCGAAGTTGGGAGAATTTCGTGCTTAACCAGCTAGTCACGGACCCATGGGGGCTCCCATACAAGCTGGTAAGGGAAAAAATCCGCTCTCCTCTGGAGTTATCAACAGTCAGGTACGGGGACAGGATGACGGAGTCCTGGCAGGAAACTGCAGGGGTCCTCCTCCAGTCCCTGTTGCCTGACGACAATGCGGAAGGGGAAACAGAAGGGCAGAAACAACTCAGAAACGAAGACCAGGAGGAATACGGTAATGAGACGGCTGTCTACCCTTTTTCAGAGGAGGAGGTGGCAGCCCATATAAGATCATTGAAAAAAGGTAAAGCACCTGGGCCGGACGGCATTGTGGCGGAGGTAGTGCAGTTTCTGGCGCCTCAGTTAACTGCGCCATTAACGCATCTTTATAACGAATGTCTCCGACAGAGGAAATTTCCGAAGAGATGGAAAACAGCAAACGTAATCATTATAAAGAAAGGAATAGACAAGGACCCTGCAAATGTGAAATCTTACAGGCCGATTTGCCTGTTGGATATATTTGGTAAAATATTGGAGAAACTGCTGGCTGACAGATTGACGGCACACCGAGTGTTGTGCGGGGTGAGTGACAGGCAGTTCGGGTTTAGGCCGCGGCGATCAGCATCTGATGCTATTGCCCTGGCGGCCGAGGTCTGCAGCTCGACCCCGCATAAATACGTGGTTGTCATCATGGTGGACATCAGTGGCGCCTTCGACAACCTTTGGTGGCCTTCGCTCTTCTCCTGCTTGCGGGAGAAAGAGTGTCCAGGGCCGCTATATGGTTGCCTGAGGAGCTATTGTAAGGATCGGGAGGTCTGGTTATCATCGTCTAGCGAAAGAGTTGGGAAGGTAATTACCAAAGGATGTCCCCAAGGTTCTGTCTTAGGACCCCTTTTTTGGGATATCCATATGGAGCCATTACTAGATAGATTGCAACAAAGTAATGAGGTGCTAGAGGTGATAGCCTACGCGGATGACCTCCTCCTGTTGGTTGGCGGCCGTAGCCGCGAAGACATAGAACCAAAAATAGAGACAGCACTAGACAAACTTCAGAAGTGGTGCCAATCGACAAAAATGACGATATCACCTAGTAAATCGACCTACTTACTACTAAAAGGAAATCTTATTAGAAACCCGACTGTTAGAATTGATGGTTCACCAGTTCTCCGACGACGAGAGACACGTTACCTGGGAGTTATCATTGATGAGAGGTGGAGTTTTGGGAAGCATATTGAAACGGTCACCCAGAGAGCCCTTCAGATATTAAATAATTTAATTTCCATAGGCCACAAAAGATTTCATCTTCCTCCACACCTAATTAGACTTTACCATAATAGTATCTTAACCTCAGTAGTGGGCTACGGCTCGGGAGTCTGGGCGCACAGGCTCACGAGGGTGGTGCCCGCCATGGCAGTGAGAAGGGTTCAGAGAAGCATGATATTAAGATCCGTAGGTGCCTACAGAACATCTCCAGGGGGAGCCCTATCAATCATAATGGGGCTCTGCCCTCTGGATATAAAGATTAGAGAACAGGCGGCTTGGTATTGGGCCAAGAAGGGAAATAATGAGAAAATTGCTGATATCATGGGTATCAGATTAAAGGACAAAAGAGAGATAAGAACAAAAGGGGAAGAGCTCTGGCAGGAGTTTTGGGAGGCAGAAGAGACTGGACGGAGAACCTTCCAGTTCCTACCCGATGTGAGGGAACGACTTGGCCTGAAGTACTTTGAGCCTACGCGAGGGTTGACCCACTTTCTCACTGGCCATGGACCCTACCCGACATACTTATGTCGATTTGGGAAAAGGGCGACACCAGCGTGCGACTGTGGCGATCCGGAGGGCACGCCTGAGCACGTGGTCTACGAGTGTCCCCTCTTCAATGATATCGCCAACGGACTAAGAGACAGACTACCCAACCGAGACACATACCAATTACTTAGACGAGAAGAAACGTTTCAGACCTTGAACACCCTGGCAAACGAGATATCACGCAAAGTATTAATCGACTACTTAGGAGAGATACATTAAAAAATGAGCGACAATAACCACCAAATGAGTCTGAGAGCCCTATTCTCATACCGCCTGTGCGAGGACTGGCCGACTACCTCTAAGTTGGGAACCGCCACGTGCAGGACTAGGGGGAGTAGGGAACAACTACCGATTGCGACACACACACACCGGACATGACGTAGGATAGAGTAGTCTGTAGGAATTAGATATAGAAAATTAAGATAGGGACTGCAGCGAATAAACATCGAGGCCCGCCCAGTGCCAGGGGCATGCTCTTCGGGGTTAGCTCGAAGAGCAGGGCAGTAAAAGTAGGTTTATATCTTCACTGGCACGCATGTGACGCTGCAGTAAATATATATAGATTAGATTAGTAATAGGAATTAGGATAAACAATATAAGTAGATTAGACGCCCATTGTTACTAATGTTAACTGTAGCTCACCCATTAATAAGTACACTAAGCTGCAAAAAATGTAATAAAAATGTATCACTGTTAGGACCCACTAATGTAGTAAGGTAGTGGGTTAAATTTGTATAATTATAATGATTCAGATAATAAAGATTTTTTTTAAAAAAAAAAAAAGAAAAAAGAACTCTTCATTAAATGGAACCATCTATTGAAATTAAAGAAAAAATAGTCCTGCTGAGACATTTTTTAAGTTTCCAAATCAGGTGGATCACTAATATGCGTATTCACGTTAGCATGTACATATTTGCCATCGTTTATTCCTTTGCACACTTTACTCCAAAGCTTCAATCTGATGGTGAAACTTTGAACCGCGTAACGCTTAATAAAAAAAAAAAAAAAACTACTGTGTGGTCAAAACCTTAAGGTATATCGACGCTGTCAGATATTGTTTTTATAAATTTCGTGGAAAGATTTATCAGAAACGTGGTTTACGTACAGGCGTTAAAGAGTATGCCAACTCGGTGGAAAGATAAATTCCATCAGGTGGAAGCCCAGTTTTGTTTTTATCTTCACCGAAATATTTTAAATTTTTTTATAAACAATGACTCGTTCCTTGTGCCTTTAGCTTCTTGGATTACTACTGAAGTCTTATATGTATGCCGGCCCAGTCAAACTTTGTGGTTGTTTCCACAGCTTTTGTAAATTAGTAAGCTTCATATGTTTATTCTAGAATAACAGCTTTTTTGTGAGGTCCATTAAGAATTATGTCATTCTTCATTCCTGTTATCTTAATATTTACAATGTTAATTTATTTTACAGTTACTTTGTTAGTGTAATGGCATTATAAGTCGCTAAAGATATTACTTCCCATTGCCTGTACACCCACCTAGTTCTGGCAAATGTTTACATCTGCCTGTTTCTGTTCTGACACTACAGAAAATTCACTTTTATCCTATGTATCTTATGGCGGCAGGGATGGCTAGAGGACAAATGTAAGGATGTAGAGGGTTATCTCACTAGGTGTGAGATAGATACTGCCTATAGGAAAATTAAAGAGACCTTTGGAGAAAGGAGAACCACTTGCATGAATATCAAGAGCTTTGATGGAAACCAAGTTCTAAGCAAAGAAGGGAAAGCAGAAAGGTGGAAGGAGTATATAGAGGGTCTATACAAGGGTGATGTACCCGAGGACAATATTATGGAAATGGAAGAGAATGTAGATGAAGATGAAATGGGAGATATGATACTGCGTGAAGAGTTTGACAGAGCACTGAAGGACCTGAGTCGAAAAAAGGCCCCCGGAGTAGACAACATTCCATTTCTATTTTATTTTTTTATTATTTGGTCGTGAGTCTACTGACTGGTTTGATGCGGCCCGTCACGAATTCCTCTCCTGTGCTAACCTCTTCATCTCAGAGTAGCACTTGCAACCTCCGTCCTCAATTATTTGGTTGACGTATTCCAATCTCTGTCTTCCTCTAAGTTTTTTCCCTCTACAGCTCCCTCTAGTACCATGGAAGTCATTCCCTCATGTCTTAGCAGATGTCCTATCATCCTGTCCCTTCTCCTTATCAGTGTTTTCCTCATATTCCTTCCCTCTCCGATTCTGCGTAGAACCTCCTCATTCCTTACCATACCAGTCCACCTAATTTTCAACATTCGTCTATAGCACCACATCTCAAATGTTTCACTACCATACAATACAGGACTCCAGACGTACATCCTCAGAAATTTCTTCCTCAAATTAAGGCCGGTATTTGATATTAGTGGACTTCTCTTGGCCAGAAATGCCTTTTTGCCATAGCGAGTCTGCTTTTGGTGTCCTCCTTGCTCCGACCGTTATTGGTTATTTTACTGCCTAGGTAGCAGAATTCCTTAACTTCATTGAGTTCGTGACCATCAATCCTGATGTTAAGTTTCTCGCTGTTCTCATTTCTACTACTACTCATTACCTTCGTCTTTCTTCGATTTACTCTTAAACCATACTGTGTACTCATGAGACTGTTCATTCCGGTCAGCAGATCATTTAATTCTTCTTCACTTTCACTCAGGATAGCAATGTCATCAGCGAATCGTATCATTGATATCCTTTCACCTTGTATTTGAATTCGACTCCTGAACCTTTCTTTTATTTCCCTCATTGCTTCCCCGATGTACAGATGGAAGAGTAGGGGCGAAAGGCTACAGCCTTATCTTACACCCTTCTTAATACGAGCACTTCGTTCTTGATCGTCCACTCTTATTATTCCCTCTTGGTTGTTGTATGTATTGTATATGACCCATTTCTCCCTATAGCTTACCCCTACTATTTTCAGAATCTCGAACAGCTTGCACCATTTTATATTGTCGAACGCTTTTTCCAGGACGACAAATCCTATGAAAGTGTCTAGATTTTTCTTTAGCCTTGCTTCCATTGTTAGCCGTAACGTCAGAATTGCCACTCTCGTCCCTTTACTTTTCCTAAAGCCAAACTGATCGTCACCTAGCGCATTCTCAATTCTCTTTTCCATTCTTCTGTATATTATTCTTGTAAGCAGCTTCGATGCATGAGCTGTTAAGCTGATTGTGCGATAATTCTCGCACTTGTCAGCTCTTGCCGTCTTCAGAATTGTGTGGATGATGCTTTTCCGAAAGTCAGATGGTATATCGCCAGACTCATATATTCTACACACCAACGTGAATAGTCACTTTGTTGCCACTTCCCCCAATGATTTTAGAAATTCTGATGGAATGTTATCTATCCCTTCTGCCTAATTTGACCGTAAGTCCTCCAAAGCTCTTTTAAATTCCGATTCTAATACTGGATCCCCTATCTCTCCTAAATCGACTCCTGTTTCTGCTTGTATCACATCAGACAAATCTTCACCCTCATAGAGGCTTTCAATGAATTCTTTTCACCTATCTGCTCTCTCCTCTGCATTTAACAGTGGAATTCCCGTTGCACTCTTAATGTTACCACCGTCGCTTTTAATGTCACCAAAGGTTGTTTTGACTTTCCTGTATGCTGAGTCTGTCCTTCCGACAATCATATCTTTTTCGATGTCTTCACATTTTTCCTGCAGCCATTTCGTCTGAGCTTCCTTGCACTTCCTATTTATTTCATTCCTCAGCGACTTGTATTTCTGTATTCCTGATTTTCCCGGAACATGTTTGTACTTCCTCCTTTCATCAATCAACTGAAGTATTTCTTATGTTACCCATGGTTTCTTCGCAGCTACCTTATTTGTACCTATGTTTTCCTTCCCAACTTCTGTGATGGCCCTTTTTAGAGATGTCCATTCCTCTTCAACTGTACTGCCTACTGCGCTATTCCTTATTGCTGTATCTATAGCGTTAGAGAACTTCAAACGTATCTCGTCATTCCTTAGTACTTCCGTATCCCACCTCTTTGTGTATTGATTCTTCCTCACTAATGTCTCGAACTTCAGCGTACTCTTCATCACTACTATATTGTGATGATCTGAGTCTACATCTGCTCCTGGGTACGCCTTACAATCCAGTATCTGATTTTGGAATCTCTGTCTGACCATGATGTAATCTAATTGAAATCTTCCCGTATCACCCGGCCTTTTCCAGGTATACCTCCTCCTCTTGTGATTCTTGAACAGGGTATTAGCTATTACTAGCTGAAACTTGTTACAGAACTCAATTAGTCTTTCTCCTCTTTCATGCTTTGTTCCAAGCCCATATTCTCCTGTAACCTTTTCTTCTACTCCTTCCCCTACAACTGCATTCCAGTCGCCCATGACTATTAGATTTTCGTCCCCCTTTACATACTCCATTACCCTTTCAATATCCTCATACACTTTCTCCATCTGTTCATCTTCAGCTTGCGACGTCGGCATGTATAACTGAACTATCATTGTCGGTGTTGGTCTGCTGTCGATTCTGATTAGAACAACCCAGTCACTGAACTGTTCACAGTAACACACCCTCTGCCCTACTATCCTATTCATAACGAATCCTACACCTGTTATACCATTTTCTGCTGCTGTTGATATTACCCAATACTCATCTGACCAGAAATCCTTGTCTTCCTTCCACTTCACTGCACTGACCCCTACTATATTTAGATTGAGCCTTTCCCTTTTCAGATTTTCTAGTTTCCCTACCACGTTCAAGCTTCTGACATTCCACGCCCCAACTCGTAGAACGTTATCCTTTCGTTGATTATTCAATCTTTTTCTCATGGTATCCTCCCCCATGGCAGTCCCCTCCCGGAGATCCGAATGGGGGACTATTCCGGAATCTTTTGCCAATGGAGAGATCATCATGACACTTCTTCAATTACATGCCACATGTCCTGTGGATACTCGTTACGTGTCTTTAATGCAGTGGTTTCCTTTACCTTCTGCATCCTCATGTCGTTGATCATTGCTGATTCATTCGCCTTTAGGGGCAATTTCCCACCCCTAGGACAAGAGAGTGCCCTGAACCTCTATCCGCTCCTCCTCCCTCTTTGACAAGGCCGTTGGCAGAATGAGGCTGACCTCTTATGCCGGAAGTCTTCTGCCGCTAATGCTGATTATTTATCAAAATTTAGGCAGTGGCGTGGATGGAACCCGGGACCGAAGACGTTTTTGATTATGAATCAAAGACGCTTTGGGAGAGCCAGTCCTGACAATACTCTACCATCTGGTGAGCAAGATTTATGAGACAGGTGAAATAACCTCAGACTTCAAGAATAATATAATAATTCCAATCCCAAAGAAAGCAGGTGCTGACAAATGTGAAAATTACCGAACTATCAGTTTAATAAGTCACAGCTGCAAAATACTATCTCGAATTCTTTACAGACGAATGGACAAACTGATAGAAGCCAACCTCGGGGAAGATCAGTTTGGATTCCGTAGAAATATTGGAACACGTGAGGCAATACTGACCCTACGACTTATCTTAGAAGAAAGCTTAAGGAAAGGCAAACCTGCGTTTCTAGCATTTGTACACTTAGAGAAAGCTTTTGACAATGTTGATTGGAATACTCTCTTTCAAATTCTGAATGTGGCAGGTGTAAAATACTGGGAGCGAAAGGCTATTTACAATTTGTGCAGAAAGCATATGGCAGTTATTAGAGTCGAGGGGTATGAAAGGCAAGCAGTGGTTGAGAAGGGAGTGAGACAGGGTTGTAGCCTATCCTCGATGTTATTCAATCTATATATTGAGCAAGCAATAAAGGAAACAAAAGAAAAGTTCGGAGTAGGTATTAAAATCCATGGAGAAGAAATAAAAACTTTGAGGTTCGCCGATGACATTGTAATTCTGTCAGAGACAGCAAAGGACTTGGAAGAGCAGTGGAACGGAATGGACAGTGTCTTACATCAACAAAAGCAAAACGAGGATAATGGAATGTAGTTGAATTAAGTCGGGTGATGCTGAGGGAATTAGCAAAATAACTGATGATGGTCGAAGTAGAGAGGATATAAAACGTAGACTGGCAATGGCAAGGAAAGCGATTCTGAAGAAGAAGCATTTGTTAATATCGAGTATAGATTTTGAAACGTCCCCTTAAAAAAACTGTACAAGACTGTGCTTAAACTGACACACAATGTTTTTTTAGCGCAACGCAATCTGACTTTCAGTAATCCCTACAAGAGAATGGCCCTGACTAAATTAACCTATACATTTCAAAAATCACTTACCTCACAAAAATCTTCATTACTCGAACTACTGCAATACAGCTAAATAAAAGATTCAAACTACGGAAGGCACTAACTACTGATAGGCATAGTTAGCAAATGAAAGATTTTAATAGAGAACAAACAATGTATTTACCTTATTAGTCATAATATATATAGCAGTTCATGACATCCATTCTTACAAATGTACGGTTTCTGATGGACACACCTCCAGATTATTCATTCTCAAAAATCCACCATATCACTTCCCCACATCCACCACTGCTGGCAGCTCGCCTCCAACTGCGCAACGCTACGCGCTGTTAACAGCCGACAGCCCAACAATAGAATGGCAGGCAACAATGCAAACTAGCCTCAGACTGCACACAGCACAGCCAGTGATTTTCATACAGAGCGCTACGTGGCGTTACCAGTATAAAAACCTAAACAGCCTACTTACAGTTTAAATGTAGGGAAGTCGTTTCTGAAAGTATTTGTATAGAGTGTAGCCATGTATGGAATTGAAACATGGACGATAAATAATTTAGACAAAAAGAAACTTTCGAAGTGTGGTGCTAAAGAAGAATGCTGAAAATTAGATGGGTACATCACATAACTAATGAGGAGGTATTGAACAGAATTGGGGAGAAGAGGAGCATGTGGCACAATTTGACTAGAAGAAGGGATCGGTTGGTAGGACATGTTCTGAGGCATCAAAGGATCACCAGTTTAGTATTGGAGGGCAGCGTGGAGGGTAAATATCATAGAGGGAGACCAAGAGATGAATACACTAAGCAGATTCAGAAGTATGTAGGTTGCAGTAGGTACTGGGAGATTAAGAAGCTTGCACAGGATAGATAGTATGGAGAGCTGCATCAATCCAGTCTCAGGATTGAAGACCACAACAAAAAAAAGGTTATGGCGCAATACATAAGACACTTACAGTGTCTCGATCCTTTATAGCAGTCTGGCAGCATTCTTTTCAAGGTATTTGTAAACGCAGGTAATTTTCTTTAATTCCCCTAACGTATAGCCCGTGAACCCCATTGAACGCTATTACTGTTCTTTATTGCTTCTTCTAATACAAATTACCATAATTTATTGTACTACTAGATGTGAAGCTTAGCAATGCCTAGGTATTTATTTATTCCAGTTATTGATTAGCTCATCTCCTTTCTATTCGTCCCCATTCCGTCTCTCCACTGCTCTTCATCTCTCTGTCCCCTGTCCATCACTTCCACACCCAGTCAGGTCAGTGATTTTTCCAACAGAGCAGTAATATGTATATCAAGTTTGGTATAACTCTCGGGCCATAGGAGGAGATGTTGAACATATGAGTATGTTATACAGATTGCAAACATATGTTCTGATCTCCTACTGTTTAACACCATATGATTCCAGATACACGTTAAATTTCTGTTTACAGTACAGCTGTGTGGCTTGATCTTAGGTCACGAAACACGTTGACAAAATTTTTGGCTTGCTGCAGGGTCCTCTCTCGCAACACACATTGAACAGCAGAAATATGTGACAAATTCAGCTTCATGCCTTTAATAGCATTCCATCACACAGGAAATAGTTCGTATCTGACTGATTTAGAACATCTTTAAGCCCCCCTTTCTGATACACACCTCCCCCCCTAGTGGTAGTGGGAATCTTAATGCCATATTATTTTTATAAAAGTAAATAATGTACGTAGCAATTTGTTGAAATTGCTCCAGGTATCCCTGAGTTATGCTTCACTGTCACTCCCCTTTTCTTCACCATCCTTATGAGGGAGAGGTGGTTCTTAACCCTACAGTGCTACTTTCCAGACAGTGACCAACCAGTAAATCCCCGACTTTTTCAACTCGTTGCCTGCCATGTGGCTGCCGGTGATCACAACACAGACTCATGCTGTGCGTCTGGCCTGGCGATGGAGCAGCCATCACTACAGCCTGGCAGCTTATGGCCGGTACCGCTCCAGGAACCCAGCATTTTGCCAAGGGCTCCTTGCCGCTCATCCAGAAGCAGTTTTCTTCGCCCATCTGGGTGCAATGGATATTTCTGACACCGAGCATTAGCTGCTTCATTCAAATGAGAACGGCAATTTGGGAACATTCCATTTCAGGACTGTTCAAAATGTGAACTGCAGAATAAGCGTGTTAGGAATCAAGACAGTTATAAATGTAACCCAGTTCGTAGAAAGAGCCCCTCCACTTTTTGCCTCAAATATTTATAAATCGAGTTCGAGTTAATAGTAATGTTCTCTCCAAATAAAAACTAAAAAATCTCTTGTACTTATATATTACTTACAACATAAACTTTAAATATCTTTCAGACAACAAATAATTAGCTGCTGATTAGACAAGTCACAAAATTCTTTTGTTGTGACGAGATTACTTTCCTGTAAATAGTGTTCTTTTTCCTCAGTTCATCACAGGAGATGTCCACTTACTCAAGAGGTGAATGTACTGACATTCACACGAAACTAAATACGTGATACTATACTTTCTTATATCACTGTAAAGTGCATGAAATAACCCGTTTATACCTCTATCGACAAAGAAGGGATCCTCACAGAACATTTTTCTGCAGACAGTTTTTATTTCGAAGCCGCACATAAAGCTACTAGTTCTACTGAGTGCTTACAGTAGGAATACCTTTGGCGTCTCTGCTGGCATCTTGTACTACCACACATGAGCTACGTCAGCAGATCAATGTAAAAATTCACTTCACAGTACCGGAACAAAGTAAATGACATACCGTGTTCAATATTTGCCGTTAAATTGTTAGCTAGAAAAACTTTAGAAAAGGTTTGAAATTATGTTTAATTTATCGGAAGTCTCACAATTCTCGCCTCATCTATATCTACGTTCGCATTCCCTTAGCCACAGTATGGTTTATGGCGGCGGGTAGCTTGTGCCACCACTAGTCACTTCCTTTATCTCTTACAATCACAAAAAGGCCTCTGTACTATCCATTTCATCTCTTATCTTCGTGATCCTTGTGCGAAATGTGCGTTGGCGGCAGCAGAATCTTCCTGCAGTCACCTTCAAATTCCAGTATTCCAAATTTTATCACTTGTTTTCCGCGAAAACAACGCCGTCTTTCCTCAAAGGGCTAAAATTTGTTTTGACAAAGCATCTCCGTAGTACTCAAATCTACAGGCAGCAAATCTCAATGGCTTCCATGTCTCTTTAATCCCTCCTGGTGAATATCCCAAACACGCGAGCATTACTCAACAATGAATCTGTACAGTCTTTGTAATTTAAGCGCCATTTCAAGAAAACATAATTTTTCATAACACTTCAGTGTTTATGATTCATCAGTTTTCTCACAGCCTTAAAGCGGACCGCCACGAATTACGTCCCAGAGTAGCACTTGCAACATTGAGCCTGAATTATTTTCTGCAAGTGTCCCAATTTCTGTCTTCCTCTGTAGTTTTTACCCTCTGCAGCTTCCTCTCCTACCGTGGAAGTTATTCCTTGACGTCTTAACAGATGTCTTACTATATTATCCCTTCTTCTTGTCTGTGTTTTCAGTTTATTCCTTTCCTCGTCGGTTTGTAAGGCCGGAAATGCATATCGTCCTATTTCCACCTATTGTACTATAATTTTTTTTCCTTATTTTGTTACCTGAAGATGTGACGTTTCTGTGTCTTTATATGTTTATGCATTTATGTCGATGTATAATTGGTTTGTTTTGTAAATGCTATTTGTATTTTTACGCTGGGTCTTGCCTACGGAAAACTATGCTATCGAACGAATACATCGATAGGTCGTGTGGAGAACCAAAATGTTTAGGATCCTTGGTAGTGTGAACTCGGCCGCGTGGCGCGCGGGCAGAGCAGAGTCTGGCTGGAGGAGGGCAGTGGAGCAGATGTGGTGTGACGCTCCCGCGAGTTGCCGCGCTTTCGTGGTTTGGCAGCATGTAATTGCGCTCGACTTGCTACAATAGTTCCTGACACGGTGTCGCGGACGGGAAGCATTAGCTGGCGCACATCAAGAGCCCGTTTCGCCTGGAGACCATGTCGAGAAGGAGGCGCCCCATCATCCAGCTTCTGCAACAGCGACGGCCGACATTCAGACGCCAGCATTAAAGTAATATCATTCCATTTCACTGCTTTAATTTCAAAGTTCAGTTAAGGTATTCATAGCTGGCTACAATATTTAGATTACACAAGCACAAATTAAGAGTGCGAGTTTTGTGACCATATTTTAGCTTACCTGTGACTGCAGCTCAGCTTGGTACGTACTAAATTTTACTATTGTTAATTGTTCAGAATCATTTAATTCAAGTTAAAAGTTAAATCTCTTATTTCTAAATTGCGTAGAATCAAGGAGCTTTTGAAATGATTGTTGAGGTATCGCAAGACTAACCGTATTTTACTGAGTTTCGATGTTCTTCAGAAACAAAGCTCACTATTAATTTCAGTCACTAAACTAACTTTCAATTTTCCGGTTTTATTAATTCTTTTGCTAAATTAAGTCAGAGTGTAGCGAAATTTATTACTTCTGACAAACATTCAGTTTTCACACTACACGTGTCAACTTTCGGTTGCCACGCTTCTAGTGCTAATTATTGTGCAATAACCTTTCTTTTTCAGTTACTATAGTAATTGTCCATAGGACTGGCGACCGTAATTTTCCCCAAATCTCAAATATCTAATTACCGCTAGTTAATTGTTAACGTAACAGGCGCACATTTACTTTCTTTATTAACTTTACCTCTTTTCAAAATTAATTTACACCAATTTCATTTGCATTTTTCCTTTCATTTAGATGTAACCCTTTCCTCCCTATTTACGGACAGATTAACTTCGGTGACGATTACTTTTCCCAAATTTCCATTAGGTACACGCGGTTTAATTTTTCACTGTCATTAAGTTCGATAAACGAGGAGGAGGTTACAGGTTCTAGGGAAAATGTCCTCACTACTTACATTATCTGTCCATCTCATTTTAAATATTTTTCTGTAGCGGCATAATTTAAATGCTGCTACTCTGTTCTATTTTCTTCTGTTACGGTTTTCCCAAAGTTCATGTGTCAGTGCCATACAATGCTATGCTGCAAACGTACATTTTCAGAAACTACTACTTCAAATTAAGGCCTATGATTAATACTACGAGTAGTCAACTTATCTTGGCCAGGAATGACCTTTCTGCCAGAACTAGTTTGCTTTCAGTGTTGTCCTTGCTCCGTACGTCATGGGTTATTTTGCTGCCTAGGTAGAATAATTCGTTAACTTCATCTGCTTTATGATCACCAATTCTGATGTTATGTTTCACACTTTCTCATTTCTGGTGCTTCTTATTATTTACCTCTTTCTCCGATTTTTTCTCAATCCATATTCTGTACTCATTGGACTGCTTATTCCAGTCAGCAGATACCATCATTCTTCTGCACACCCACTAAGGATAGCAATGTCATCAGCGAATCTTAAAATCGACACCCTTTCGCTTTAAATTCTAACCCAACTCTTGAATCTTTCTTGGCTGCTAAGTTGACTGTGCGCTGATTCTCGCGTTTACCGGCTCTTGTAATCTTGGAAACTGGGTGGGTCACGTTTTTGCGAAAGTCTGGTGGTTCATCACGTATCATATATTTTACAAACCAACGTTAACAATCGTTTCGTAGCCACTTTCCACAACGATTTTAGGAATTACGATGGAAAGTCATCTATCCCTTACGTCTTCCAGAGCTCTTCTATATTCTAATACTGGACCACCTATCTCTTCCCTATCGGCTCCTGTTTCTTCTTCATCACGTTATCAGAAAAGTCTTCGCCCTCATAGAAGCCGTCAAGTAATCTTTCAACCTATCCGCCCTCCCTCTGCATTTAACATTGGAATCCCCATTGCACCATTGATGTTACCGCCTTGTAATTTCATTTAAGGTTGTTTCGACTTTTCTACATGCTGGGTTAGTCCTTCCGACATTGATTTCTTTTCCTTCACATATTTGTGTAACCATTCCTTAGGTTCCTGCACTTCCTATTTATTTCGTTCTTAAGTTACTTGTATTTCGTACTCCTAAATTTCCATTAATACTCTTACACTTTCTTCTTTCGTTGATCACCTAAGGTATTTCTTCCATTATCCATGATTTCTTCACAGTTACCTTCCTTGCACGTAATTTTTCCTCTACAACTTCTATGCTCTTCCTTTTCTAGCGATATCTATTTCTCTTCTAATGAACTGCTTACTGAGCTAATAATTATTTCTGTAACTATAGCATCAGAGAATTGAAAGTCAGTCTATTCATTCCTCACTGATTTTTCGAGACTGCTTTGTTGAACTTCAGCCTACTCTTCATCATTACTAAATTGTGATAAGAGTCATTATCTGCTCCTGGGTGTATCTGACAATCCAATATCTGATTTCGGAATCTCTGCCTGACCGTAATGTAATTTAACTGAAATATTGCCGTGTGTCACGGCGTTTCTCAAGTATACCTCCCCCTATTGTGTTTCTCGAACAGAGTATTCGCTGTTGCCATCTAAAATTTTGTGCAGAGCACTAGTCTCTCATTCCTATTACAAAGTCCATATTCTCCCGTAACCCTTTCTTCTAATCTTTATCCTACAACCGCATTTCAGTTACCCATGAGTATTGGGTTTTGATCTCTCTTAATATACTGAACCATCCACTCAATATAATTTACGTTCTCTTTCCCCTCACCTTCAGCACATGACATCGGCATTAATATTTGAATACTGTTGTCGGTATTGGTTAGCTGTCGATGCTAAGGAGAACAACGCTGTCACTGAACTGTTGACATTAACTCATTTTCCTTCCTATGATTCTAATCGTAACGAATCCCGCTCCTGTTATACAGTATTATGATGCTACTGAAATTATCCTGTGCTTGTCTGACCAGAAATCCATTTCTTCTTCACTGAACCCATATCTAGATAGAACCTCAGAATTTTCCTTTTTAGATTTTCTAGCTCCCCTACCACGTTCAAACTTCTAACATTCCACGCCCCGACTAGTAGAGCGTCATCCTTGCGTTGGTTACTCAGTCTCTCTCTCATGGTCTACTCCCCCTTGACAGTCCCCTCCTGGAGAAACGTATGGGAGACTAGACCAGAATCTTATGCCATTGGAGAAACCATCACACCCTTTTTCAATTAAAGCCACATGTCCTGCTGAAATATGCAGTGTGGTTTCTATTGCCTTTTGAATCCTCATAATGTTGATCATTGCTGATTATTCGGACTTTTAGGTGCAGTTTCCCACCTCAGTGGCAAGAGAGTACCCTGAACCTCTGTCCACCCCTCCGCCCTCTCCAAGAAGGCCATTGGCAGACAAATGATAATTTCTTATGCCGGAAGTCTTCGCCCGAATTAGAGGTTGAATTTTATTCAAATTTTAAGCAGTGGTGTAGTCGAACCTGGAACCGAGGACATTTGATTACCATTCGAAGACGCTATCCCTAGATCGCAGATTTTATGGTTTATGACGCGGTATAGAATACAGAGGTGTTTTATTAACTAAGTGGTTAAGTTTGATAATGCCTGCGAAATGTGTTGCGTATAAAGATAGAGGTAAAGAAATAATAAATTAACTCGTCATAGCTGATATGGCTGTTTTGCTGCACTGACAATAAAGTGTAATAAACGGTAGATCTTTTTCGTTTCGTCGTTTTGTTGGACATGCTGGGTATTTGCCTGCACTGCGTGACACTTCTATTTCACCACCACCACCACCACCACCACCATACCTAAGGATGTAGGTGGTTCTTATATCCACAGTACTTCTTTCCAAACAGCAAGTCGTATGTTTGCCAAGTTTGGTTGTAATCGAGCCAGTAATAGGTCTTTCCTGCGCAGTTCAGTTACAGGTTTCTCAGTGTTATACACTCAGACAAAAATGATGTACCACAAAGGAATTATCGGAATGGGACGGAAATCGGTAGATCAGATGTACATGTATAGAAAGAGAAAGATTACAATTTCAACAAAATAAGTGATTCATCCAAGAGAAGGAGTTTCATCAACTGAACAAGTCAATAAGGCATTGGTCCAGCTCTGGCCGATATGCAAGCAGTTGTTTGGCTTGGCATTGTTTGATAGAGTTGTTAAATGTCCTCCTGAGGAATATCGAGCCAGATTCTGTCCATCTGGCGTGTTGGATCTTCAACATTCCGAGCTGGATGGAGAGCCCTGTCCATAATGTTCCATACGTTCTCAACTGGGGAGACATCCGATGGCTTTACTGGCCAAGTTAGGTCTTGGCCAGACACGAAGGTGAAACACTCTCTGTGTATGTATGTATGTATGTATGTATGTAGGTAGGTATGTATGTATGTGCATATATGAGTGTGTAGGGGGGAGCATTATTTTGTTGAAAAATAAGCCCGCGATGGCTTGCCATGAAGGGCAACAAAACGGGGTGCAGGATATCGTCAACTTACCGCCGTGCTATAAAGTTGCCATGGATGACAACCAAATAGGTCCTGCTATTGAATGAAATCTCACCCTATACCATAACTGCTGGCTGTCTGGCCGTATGGCGGGCGACAGTCAGATTGGTATCCCA
The DNA here is from genome assembly GCF_023864345.2 of Schistocerca serialis cubense. Classification (NCBI taxonomy): domain Eukaryota; kingdom Metazoa; phylum Arthropoda; class Insecta; order Orthoptera; family Acrididae; genus Schistocerca; species Schistocerca serialis. The sequence goes on along the minus strand of NC_064641.1, from coordinate 325,526,862 downwards.
CTCCTCTCTGGGGCGTCTCCAGACACGTCTTCGCTGGCCATCGGGGCTCAGTCTGAAGCGGAACTCATCGATAAAGACAGTTTTACTCCGAATGAGATTCCAATCAGAAGACGTGCCAAATAACGGATTGCTTAACGGCCAGAAGTGAACCATAAGTTGGTGAAGCTCTTTCTCGAGAAATTATGTGCTTTTTTTGTATATATGCATCACACCTATCGATTCCCGGCCCAATCGGATAACTCCTTCGTCGTGCGTCGCTTATTTATCTTAGAGTGCATATTGCTCGCTCTCATTTGCACGTGGTAGGATTCGATCGCGCCTATCGCAGCATGTCCCATATGTCTCACATTCTCTCTTTCCTTCACCCCTAGCTAATATCAGATTTAATAATTTACTTTCCTTTGTACACTTTAACTTTCCTTAAATGAGTTTACTGCTGTTATGTTTTTAAACTTATTTCTGAAGCTGGCGGTGGTAGTAACTGTCCGACGACACTGTCATGACACAGCTATAACCATATTGCCTCTCCTGGTAAATTTAATAATATTTACCCTTGATATGTCGTACTCCTAGTACTGTTTTTGATAGACAGTGTGATGGGCAATGACAGAAAAAGGTAAAGGACTAGCAGCAAGGGTGATACGAGCAGCAAAAAACGGTAACAAAGGCTTCCTGTGCGACTTTGTGTCGCAACTTAAATAATTTCTTACGGTTCAATTGCCTGGTGCAAATCTTTCAATTGGACGCAACTTCGGCATCTTGCGTGTCCACCCCTAAGCTAATCCAGTAATCCTACCGGAGAATGGGAGACTACGGGCTAGCGTTGAATCCGTAAGTTTGATTACTGACCATTCTTCACTATTCTGAGATGTGAAACCTAGGGTGAAGGAAGGGGTAAAGAGTTCGTTCTCCAAGCGTAGTTCGGTCTCATGTTCTTTCGATTTCCAAGATTTCGCTCTACCACTAGATCACCAGGCTCGACTGACATTCAGAGTGCTTCTATTAATGAGTTTACTGTAATTTTATTACATGTAAGGGTGTTGCTCTCAAACGATCAGTGGCCACAATTGCTCTTGGTTACACAGTCTCTTTTTATCTCAAACAAGGGGAAGTCATTGGCGACGACGTTCTTCAATTTCTCTGTTGTACCATCATTATCCTTGAGCAGCTTGACGGAGCTTCTGAAAACACCCACTAGTTAGTTTATACACGGTGATTTTTCCTATTGTATACCAATTTTAAGAACTGATCGATGAGGGGATGTGGAGCAAAAAAGATCTAATGAACTTATGTCAGGAAATGCATGGTTTCCATGCTAGAGACCATTTATTCAGTCATAAATTGTTACGGAGGCTGCTAACACCAACTGGACCGTGCTGACACGGTTACAATGTGAGTTGAAAATAGTTTCTAAGTGCCTCAAAGCATGCATGTAAGCGCTATAGCATGTTTTGTCTCACCCGTTCATATCGGTCAGGTGGCATCCGAACAGTGTCAAAGGCAGCATGAATATACTGCTCCACATCTGGAATGGGTTATGCATACACGATACTTTTGAGATCGCCCCATGACCAGAAATCGTACTGGATGAGTTCCGGTGAACGAGAAGGCCTTGCAGCTGAACCCCCTCGTCCGATCCATCGACAATGGGAGGCATGATTGAGATGTGTCCGGACGTTAAAGCCATACTGGTCTGCTGCGCACCATCATGTAGCAGCCACATAACTCTTCGAATCGACAATGGCACTTCTTCCAGCAGGGGAGGCAAAGTCATACCCAACAAACGCTAATACTTCCGGCCTGTTAGGCGACGTGGAAGCAAGACTGGCCCAAAATATGGTTGACAATTATCGCAGCCCACACATACCGGCTGCACCTATGCTAATGTTTCGCTGTTAGCATACCATGGGGGCTATGCATAGTATTCCACAGATAACCGTTATGAAAGCTGAAGATACAGCTCTGCGTAAAGGTGGCCTCATCTGTGAATAGGACGGATGACACAAATCCTGGAATCGTGGTTGGTTGGTAAAGAAACCAGTGACAAAACTGCTCCCGATATGGAATGTTTGTAACTGTCGTGAGCATTAGTTAACTTTGAGGTTGGACGTGGTGAGTTATGTTAGCCAAAAATGGCTTAAAGGTGACAAAGGCGCCAAAGGCGCCATTATCTACACCTCACTGAGTTTAAACGAGGTTGTGTAACACGGCTATGAGAAGGTGGACGTTCCTTTTGCGATACTGCATGAAGAACTGAGAGGAATGTAGCCAGTGTACATTGTTTCCGGCAGCCGTGGTCACGAGAATGTACTATCACAAGGAGATCAGGCCCCGGTTGGTGATGTGGCATTACCGAGAAGGAAGACCATCGTGTTCGATGTAATGCTCTGGTGCATCGTACTGCATCTGTAGCAGCAATTTCAGCAGCTATTAGCACCACAGTGACACAACGTACTGTTACAGATTGGATACTTGAAGGACATGCTATAAGTGATAAGCGTGGTGACAGCTGTCATGGAGAATGTCTCACATGTTCGCCTAGCTTACTCTGTACTGGTGGGCCAACTGCCTGGTACTGACACGGAGGTCCCCTTCCGCAGTGTTAATCAAATTTTCCTCCAAGTCTGGTGTCTAACAATTTAGGGTACGTCCTTCATGGTTTCCTGCTTCCTAGAGACGACCCTCTCTCAGGAAAATGGCAAAACACTGTTGCAAACATTGAATGAATGCTGTGATTGTCGTTGGCGGAGAGAGGTCTCCTGATATAACCTTGCTGCCCGCAGCCCGTTGCTATTTGTTTTTTCCTAAGTGAACAACATGTTCGAATACGGAACCATTGTGTACAACGTTGTATCACATCCATTACAATGTGAGCCAGCAAGAGAAGTGAACCGGACACAAAATTGCCAATTACTATGGCAGAAGAGGTCGCTAGGGCATGACATGTGAGGAACAGCACGACCCTCTAGGAGGAAACCATGCATACTGTAATTGTGGCTGATTGGTACAGCGCGTATTAGACTGAGGTCTCTATAATTCAGTATGATTGAATAAATGGTGTCTGGCATAGAAACATTGCATTTCTGGACGTAAGTTCATTAGACCCTTTTGGTTCTGTATCCTCTCATCGACGAATCCCTAAAGTTTGTATACGGTGGAAAAAATCGCCCTCTATATATTGTGAACAGTATGTAATACTGCGTAAGGATACGTCGGAAGTTTATGATCGAGTATTTGTCTCCTTTAAGAATGATGTACTATGTTTTTCATATGTGTGTGAAATACTAAGTGATCAAACTGCTGAGGCCATCGGTCCTTAAAGACTACTTAAAAGTAACTGACGCTAAGAACAACACACACACACACACACACACACACACACACACACACAAGCCCCCATTCCCGCGGAAGGACTCGAACCTCCGGCGGGAGGGGCCGCGCAGTCCGTTACATGGGGCCTCAAACCGCGCGGCCACTCCGCGCGGCTACAATGTTGTATTTCCTGTGAACTCTTGAATACAATCACAAAGCTAGCCTCCTTTCCGTACACTCACATTAGTCATTACGTTATTGTCTGGAGGTATATCAAACCCCTCGGCAAGTGCTATGTTTTTGCGCTGTCTACGACTCACCGACAGCAATCTGAGACCACTGTATGGAAGATAATTCAATCACGCTAGTCTTTGTTCATTAAAAATGAACATTTATTATCCAGTGTTCACGCAGATCCACTGATGAGCCCGAACATTATGACCACTGCACACCTTGAGACTGAATGCCGCCTGTTGACGTCCAGGGCACGTGATGCTGTAAGGAAAGAATATAGACGGAGCAGAGATCGTGGGGGATCACTGCAGCGACGATAAGGGTTGCCAGTGAGGCAGTCGACTAACGTAACCGACTTTGTCAAAGGGCCGATTGTTATAGCCCAGCTCCTGGGAACGGACGTCTCAGAAATGGTGACGCTGATCGCTTGTTCGGGTGCTGTCGTTAGCCTCTATAGATTGACTCTCGAGTAGGTGACAAGAAGACGAGCTTTCACGCTTCGTCACAGAACGCAGATGTTGGAGGCATGCTCGATCGACGGCGATCTGTGGTACATCCGTCGACAGTGTACAATGCTGGTAACGGCCCCACCATTCAACGCATTTTTCTGAACATGGAGCGTAGTTAGCAGACGACCCCCGTTCGTGCTCTGTATTGACTCAACGACATCGTATTGTGTGATAGCAGTGGGGACGCTACCATCGAGATTACACTTTGGATCCATGCAATCGTATCGCCTGGTCGCACAATCGTGTCCGCATAGTTCTCCTCCATGCGAGTGGCTGCTTGTAACATGCACCGTGTCATGGATGAAGAGCAGTATTGTGCTATGGGGGAGATTCACCTGAGCTTTGCCGGCCGCGGTGACCGAGCGGTTCTAGGTACTCCAGTCCGGAAGCGTTCCGAGTGCTACAGTCGCATGCTCGAATCCTGTCTCGGGCATGGATGTGTGTGACGTCCTCAAGTTACTTAGGCTTATGTAGTTCTAAGATCTAGGGGACTGATGACCTCAGATGTTGAGTCCCACAGTGCTCAGAACCATGTGAACCATTCTGCACCTGCGCTTTCGTGAGGTTCCTCTTAATTATCGGAAACACCATGACTATGTGAACAGTGCTGTTTACCACCTGCATGCATTCATTCTTGAAGGCACTTTGTTGTTCAGATAAATTAGTGTAACACGGCCAGAACCGTGCTACTGTGGTTTGAGGAGCGTAATTGTGAACTCACGTTTCTGCCTTCGACACGATATTCGCTTCATCTGAAGCCGACTGAACACATCTTGGACGCTATCGGGTGCCAGTTCCGCGCTCACGAACCACCTCCAAGTAATCGACTGAACTCTGTATGGCCATATGGTTTCGTAGAAAACTCTCAACGACTTGTCGAATCCATAACTAGCGGAATGGCTGCTTTATTGCGTAACTTAGGTGGAGGTGCACGCTGTGAAACTGATGGTCTTAGTGTTCGCCTCATCAGCGTAGTTCGTAAGTTTATAGCAGCGTACTTGGACTGCGGTAGCTAAGTGTAGCACGTGTCTAAAAATGACAACCAAAACCTTTTGTGGACACCCACATGAAAATTATGTTTTTCAAGAAAGACAGTTCTATTGCTCATAACTTTAGGGAGATGTTTCAGTCTATACTGAGACGTTAACGAATAGCCAGCAGTTAATACAAAGGCGTACTGAAAAGCAGTGCCTCGGAAAATTTTATGTAAATCCCCTCGAAGCTTTTTAAATAAAATAAACTTTATTAACAGTCATCATCTCTATATTTCATGTCTGCATATTTATTTCCAGACATAGTCATCCTGGTGGTGAACACATTTTTCTGAATGGGAGACTAGTTTGTTAATACCGTCGCTGTAAAATGTTTTACTTCGTTGACGAAGCCAAAACCTCACCTCTGCTTGCAACTGCTTTACCACTGTCAAAATTAAGTCTTCGAAGGTTCTCTTCAAATTGTGGAAGCAGATGAAAATCGGATGGGGCAAAGTCGGCAATGGTCTGTGACAGTGAACACAAGGTTCGGATAGTTGGTTGCCGCAGCGCTCGTGTGTAGTTTGGCATTGCCGTGCGGAAGGAGACGGTGCTCCATCTCTGTAAATTGTTGGAATTCTGAACTAGATTGCAGTACGCTGCCTCTCACTCACCGTCATAGTTACGTAACACACCGCCATGTTACACATACTCGTATAACTCATAGCGCAATCGGCAGAGTGCTGAAGATAAGTAGACATGAAGAATGAAGATGTAGAATGTCAGTTACCTTTGTTTTCCTTAGAAACCTTTAGGACTTTTACTTTCCAGCACGCCCTCGAACATTTTATAGGTTGTGCATCTGTACTATGTGGACAACAAAATCCAAATTTAGGTCTGTAATATTCAATACTCACCTAGGTGGAACAACGCTCTTAATACCCATTGGTTATCAGGTTGAAATGTAATGAGGCATTAGTTTTACGGAACTTTGACTTAAAATTGTTCACCACGAACTTTGGGGAAAATATAGATAATCCTTCCCGCTCCAGCTACCTTTCAGTCATTATTTAACAGAACCAATTTATTCGCAAAAGGTGAGTTAGGTTTTGTGTATGTCGACAAATCGTGATTGTTAAGATACCATCGTTTCTTTTTCTCTCCTTACGAATTAATTGTGGTAGAAATGGATATTCTGACGTCTACGAACGTCTGCAGAAAAATGGTAAAATTCGGTACGAGGCTTGAGATAAACTCATTGTGCAGGAACTCTAAAGTAGACTCTGAGTACACGTATTTTAGAGTGAGGGGATATGAGTCGTGGCGGGTTCGCTGGCGTCACCTTTCAAATTCATGGCGCCACTAGCTCGATGTGTCGTATGGTGTCCCCCCGGTCTGGAGTCACCAAGATTTTTGCTTGAGGTGGTTGATGGGAGAAGGAGCGGATTGTAGCGTGACGAGTTGGGGAGGGGTAACGGAGTGAGGACGACAGGGAGAGAGATCCGCCCGGCGATTTAAGGCGCGCACTTACGCAAGCGTCTTGGGCACGGAATCCAGCGAATGCTCGCTGGGCATATTTGTGGGCCGATTTGAATCCGTGGCTGACTTCGAGTGCCGTCTTCGTGCGTAGCCTGCTCGGCCATTTCTGGGACGTAGCACACCGGTGAGAAAGTTGGAGAAAGTTTCGCTGTGTTGAATTTTGGATCCCCTTTGGAACCGACAAGCTTCAGTTTAGATTCGTGAAGCTTCGGTTAAGTTTTGGATTTTTAGGTCCTAAATGTTATTTTCGTATTGATTCCTTTAGGCTTGTTGCGGTCATTGTGATTTCTTAGGTGATATATTTTACCACTACTTGGTTCTTTGAATTGTGGCTGCTGTTTGCTTCTTCTGAGTCGATACTGGCTTTCGTTCTTTGTTAACGACGGTGTTTCCTGATTCGGAGGGATAACGTGTTTCTTCTATACCGTGGCCGGACCTCTCAGTTGTGACGCAGTACCTCGATGGTTGGGTTATAGCCGGCCTCCCTGCCAAACGTCTTCGAACACCAGATAAGCACATTTCCCTTGTGAAACGCACGGGTACCGGTTTAGAGATACATTCGACCATTGCAGATGTCATCTATCTGTTAACTGTATTGACTAAGGAAGTTCTCACGTCTCAAAGTTTGCGATTGCTGAAGCTATATAATTGAGTTTGTCAGCCTAGTTTTCTTCCGGGCTTTTCGCCGTCATTGTAGAGGCGTTAACTTGCAGTGACGCGGGTGTACCATTTGGCTAGGTTAATGCTGATTTCCCGTAATTAGCCTTGCTGTGTTAATATTTCTTATGTACATCTGCACACAACGAAAAGTGCCTTGGAAGAACGGTCCTCTTAAGGTAACCTTTCTTGGGCTCAGTATTTGATGTAGTCTTGTGCTCCTTGAGTATATGCTTTCTGGTGCACCCGTTGCGAGGAGGAAATTCAAATTTTTGGTTACTTAACCAAAGCAGCTATTCATGAAGGCCTACCTTTTCCCTACTTGAAGTCCTACTTTACTGAAGCCGTTGTTAAGTGGTTCAAATGACTCTGAGCACTATGGGACTTAACATATGAGGTCATCAGTCCCCTAGAACTTAGAACAACTTAAACCTAACTAACTTAAGGACATCACTTACATCCATGCCCGAGGCAGGATTCGAACCTGCGACCGTAGCAGTCGCGCGGTTCCGGACTGCAGCGCCTAGAACCACTCCGCCACCGCGGCCGGTACCTGTTATTAAAGAAGGCCTGCCTGTTTTATAATTGGTGATTTCATTTAACCGAAGCTGCTATAACTGAAGTCCTGCCTGTTCTCTTTTAATTTAAATTAAGAGCTGTTTCACTATTTTTGTTAGCTGAATCTCTTATTAATCAAGGCCTACCTGTTGTTTTTGCCTATGATCTGATATCTTACTCAGTCTATGTTGTAATTAACTGAAATTGTAACTGCCAAAGGCTTATTTATTTCGAAGGTATTTATGTCAGTAAGGTAGTAACTTAAAATGACACGGGCCCCTAACCTTTCGCCTTATATCCCTTTATCCATAATTTCAGGTTCCAGGGGATACGCCAAACAAAATTTAACAGGAAATGAAGGCTATACAGACATTAACAAAACGAGAAATTTGCCTAACAACGGCAATTAGCCGACTGCGAACAGTATTTCAGCTCTGAAGAAAGGGTAATACTAAAGAAAAGACTTGAGTTTATAGAAAACAATGAGAATAACACGATCGAATATGCTGAGTGAAACGAAGAAGAACGCGTAAATACATAAATGGTGCTGCGCAGAAGTGAATCTCATTTTGTCAGTGGTGGGTAAAGGTGTCTTAGTTTAGTTTCACTAAATTACGTCCGTTGCCTAAGTGTAACATGATTTAGAGCTACAGTTAGTTAACTGCAATGTAATTCCCTGCCATGTTTCACAAATCTGATAGATATCGCTCAATGTAGACTAAATCAATCACTCGTCATACTTACAGAACGAACATGTGCATTACAAGTGATTTGAATATTAGTCAGGCAGCAATAAGCATCGGATTCTATAGCTTCCCGCCACGCGGTACTGAAATTTCAAAGCACTACTATGATCTTTACCTAGGTGTCAATTTCAGTTCCATGTCTAAACCATAGGCCTTATTAATGAGAAATTAGCAGCACGTTCAATCCGATCTGTATCACTGTTTACCATATTTAATCTCATCACGAAACAGCACTACTATTACTTTCCATTAGAAATTTCAGCCATGTTGGTTTAATTTTTAGCACTAGATTCCTTTTTACAAGACTGTTACCCGAACGACTCATTTTTGTCATGATACAGAATACTTTTCTAATTGAACATATGTTGAAGTCAGCCAAACTATGCGAAACAGTCTACAAGCTCCGAAAATCATTCAGAACATCCCCAATAATCTTTAATAAGACCAGATATAAAATTAAGGGTACAGAATTTTTTTGGATGAGATTAAGAGTCTGCCATCACTTCCATTAATGAGCCATTTCTATCTCAGTTTGGAGAGTATCGCTTTATAAGAATATCGCTTGAATATAAGGGATTCGTCTTTCTTAGACTGAAAGCCGTTTTGACCCAGCTTTTTCCAAACCTGGAACTTTGTAGCAGATTAAAACTGTGTGCTGAAGCGCTATTTGAATTCGGAGCTTCAGTTTTCGTGGGCAAGAACTAGCCACGTGCGACACAAAATCCTCACTCCTTAACTAGTTAAGATGTTTCGGAATATTTCCAGGCCACGAAAGTTCAAAAACATTTCGTATCCCGCAGGCTTTTGTATTATATCTATCGACAAAGATCACTAGCTGTTACTTAGTGAAAGATCCAAAAGCAAACGGAGTACATTTTCTTGAGTCCCTAAAGAAGAATTAATATTCACTGATCTTTATAACCTTCAGCTTACTCAATGCCTCATCGTATATCAGACATTTTAATTCCAAGTAAGTTATGATGCAATTATTATTTTCGAGTCTTATGATACTATGTACGTTTAAAATGTAATAGCAATTCCATGTTCTACAGACTTTAGTATTTAATGTATTTTTGAGAACTGATTTGAACTTCAGTGTTAATGTTATTTTCATCACCACACAGAGGGCAGCTAGCAGCGATTGTGGAATGTAGGGGATGATACAAATACGTATGCAAAAGCTGGTAAATATCGTAGTTACGCGTGAGATTGAAATTTACATGCAATATCATGCGGCTAATCGTAGCAGACTAGTTTGTGTGCTCTGGGCTATATTCCAATAAACTTTTGCGGTCCGCTCTGATTGTAATCATATTAATGACATTGTGTAAAATCTCGTAAAAATGTTGTGTTCTGTAATAATGATGCAAATGGTTCTGAGCACTATGCGACTTAACTTCTGAGGTCATCAGTCGCCTAGAACTTAGAACTAATTAAACCTAACTAACCTAAGGACATCACACACATCCACGCCCGAGGCAGGATTTGAACCTGCGACCGTAGCGGTCACGCGGTTCCGGACTGAAGCGCCTAGAACCGCACGGCCAAACTGACCGGCGTTCTGTAATACAAAGCTATTTAAAAAGAAGTAATAGTTTCCAAGCATTTATTGCCCCCAAACTACAAAATACAGAAATACAATTTCAACGTTTCTCGAAAGAGAAAAGTTCAAATTTTTATGCATACAATGTGAGCACCGTGTGTTACACGACAGATATAAAAATGGTGGCTCATTTCCTACCACGCACGAAGCAGCTGGTCTCTCGTTACCGATTTCACGTCTCCAACGTCCAACCTACATGAGTGATACAATTCCAGGACTTTGGACTGGAAGAGGAGGAGCAGAAAATGAACTTCGTCGTGGGTGACCTCCCAGGAGGAGGAGCAGAAAATGAACTTCGTCGTGGGTGACCTCCCAGGAGGAGGAGCAGAAAATGAACTTCGTCGTGGGTGACCTCCCAGGAGGAGGAGCAGAAAATGAACTTCGTCGTGGGTGACCTCCCAGGTCTCCAGACCTCACAAGTTATGACTTATCTGTGTTGTTACGTAAAAGACCGCGATTTTATTCACCCTACGCTAAACACTCTCGAAACTCTGCGACATCACATTGCTGAAGCTGTGAATTTGGTGACGGGAGACCAGATGTTTCAAGTGTGGCAGGAAATGAACCACCGTTTTGATATCTGTCTTGTAACACTTGGTGCTCACGAGGAATGCACAAAAATTTTAACTCTTCTCTTTCGAGGAGCGTTGGCATTGTGTTTCTAAAAAAAATGGTTCAAATGGCTCTGAGCACTGTCGGACTTAACTTCTGAGTCATCAGCCCCTAGAACATAGAACTAGTTAAACCTAACTAACCTAAGGACATCACACACACCCATGCCCGAGGCAGGATTCGAACCTGCGATCGTAGCGGTCGCGCGGTTCCAGACTGTAGCGCCTAGAACCGCTCGGCCACCACGGTCGGCCATTGCGTTTCTATATTTTGTAGTTTAGAAGCAATAAATTTTTAAAACGTGTTCTTCTTTATGAATAGACCTGTAGTACTGATTTAATCATGTGTCGAAGTTTCTGTGAATGATGTAAGAGTGTCCTGATTAGTGACTCTTTCATGTTAGGTTTTAGGTAGCTGTAAACAAGTTTTAAGAGTGAATGGGAAAGTCATTAATAAATATGATGGCTACAAAAATTGTCAAAATGAAGTCCACAAAGGTGTAGTCACCAACTTAATCTCCTTAATATTAAGTAGTAACTCTAGTCTGATGCAGGGCAATAACTTTAAATGCTGTAGAAATATTGTGCTGTCGGAAATAAATGAAAATTGTATGCAGAGTACTAGCAATTTAGTTTCACAAAAACCAGTGATCAAGTCTTTCTGTTAGGCATGCCTGGCAGTGTCAAATGACAGTTTTCTCTTTGACTGTTGTTTCGATGTGAACAATGGATACCCAGCGGATACCGTTGTCAAACTCCCATCACACATCCAAGAACACTGCATTTCATAGCTGTATGAATGTCAGAAATTTTGTAGCGGTAAAAGGTATGTTACTCAATTGTTCGAATATTGTGCCTACAAAGTGATCAAAAGACAATTTCCAGCCGGTTGTAAATATACTCTCCCTGCCGCCTCTCTTCTGTAGACCGATACGGGGAGAGTAACCTAAGAAGTTCTCTTTGCTTTGCAGTGGCGGCTACAAGCTTTTATTTTGACACGCAGTAGCCACAGTTTGAATTTCGTTATGGCTATTGAAGTGGCATCAGTAATGTTACTCAGAGGCAAACTTACCTCAAAATATTATTCGGTGGAGCAGTTGTTATTGCATAATTTTGATAACTGAAGTAAGTATGTGGAGTGCACAGTTCATAAACCTGTCACCAAATTTGCTATACGCCAAACCTGATTCAGCTGGAACAACGTATTTTTCTACATTCCAATTAGCATGAGTAAACAGTTTGCGTTAAGCATGGAATTAAATTCCACTGGAAGCGATTGATAGTGTATATATTCGCTGCTTGATATAGAAATGCCGGCCGGTGTGGCCGAGCGGTTTTAGGCGCTTCAGTCTGGAGCCGCGCGACCGCTGCGGTCGCAGGTTCGAATGCTGCCGTGGGCATGAATGTGTGTGATGTCTTTAGGTTAGTTAGGTTTAGGTAGTTCTAAGTTCTAGGGGACTGAAGATCTCAGAAGTTTAGTCCCATAGTGCTCAGAGCCATTTGAACCATTTGATAGAGAAATACACACCCCACATCGGAGAAATTTAGGGCACACTTACTGAGTGCGAAAAAAAAAAAAAAATTGAAATCAACAAAGCGTCTGTCGCGGATAAGATTATAATGACGTAATAGTATTTGTACACTGCATACCACCCTACAAGCTTGCTAAATTCTTAACAAGAAGTGAAGAAATAAACAAGAATATACACAGTAGTGGAAAACTTAAGGATGTAAGTAACCTCATCATGATGTGTCAGTGGATAGTAACATAGCGCGAAGAAACTTCGACCATACTTAGAAAGAACTGCGACAGTATAGTACAGAGCGTAACTACTGTTAGAAAGTTTGGTTCCAAGATCCAGTATTCCGTGAGGTCGCTGCTTTCCTCAGTAGCTCGAGACGTAATAAAACAAAATCTTAAGAGATGAAGCACATACTATTTACGAAATGTCTCTCCGCGTCTGGAAGTGATTTTAATAACCATACTCCATTTGAAACTACTGAACTTCAATAAATGGGAAAGAAAAATAATTATTATACTATCTGAGTAAAATGGGAGAGAAAGTGGAAAGGTGAAGTTATTTTAACAACAGAGAATTTTATTGCCACCAAAAATAATTATCGAAAATCGTCCAATGAAGGGTAAAATTAAAACGAATTACTTTTCAATTAGGTACTTTTGACAGCTTACTACGTAATATGTTAGCTTTCTCGAACCATAGCTGAAAAACTTTTTTCTTTTAGACTAATGCACTTAAAAATTACGGCATATGCACAGTAATCATTGTAGAGAATACTTTGTGACATTACAAGATTGTTCACAGGTGATCATTATTGGAGGTATTTTAAATAATAAAAGTAAAATAAAATAAAATAATAATAATAATTATTTGTAATAATAATAATTATTGTTGTTTGGATAACTAATTGAGAGATCAAAGATTGTTTCGCCTTGAAGATTGGAATTGAATTTCTTAATGTTTCATAAAATCTTACGTAGCATTCTTCATTGAGGTCACACAATGAAGTAAATGCAATTTACGCCGTGAAATTATAGAGCTTCGCACGTCCGAAGATGTACGGAACGTAGGCAGGGCTCATTATATATTTTTTGTCGATAAAGTCTCGGCTACAATCATGACAATGGGGTGACTAAAACTACTAAAACAGAGAAAAGCATACGATTAAATAAAACATGTATTCATTTCGACATATACATTACGATATGAATGACACTTACGTAAAATTCTAGGTAAATAATAGCAGATAATTCACAAATGAGAGCGACTTATTAATTCTGCGCCTCTTTTCTGCAAATAAGTATCAATATGGCTAACTGTGGATCCACACAAAATATTACGTCCTTCTCGGACAACGAATGACGTAAGTGTGCTGATGCCTACTGGCTGGGACAAGAGGGCGGTGTTAATTCCTTTGTTTTGCTTTCTCTTATCTTAACAAATCGATACATACAATCTAAGTTCAGTAAATTAAATATCGTCTGTGCTTGAGTGCAAATGGCTCCTTAAAGTATGTAGCTTCTATGCAACTAATTGAAGGCAGTTTGTTTGTTGCCACACGCGTTTCGCTTGATTTATTTGGGAAGCATAACCAGTGGCCTGTAAAACTCGTTTCCTTTTTTTATATACAATAAACGCATTATGTGGTAGGTATAATATGCTGTTATATTATATTTTGTCGTATCTTTCTTTTGTTTTTTAGATTAAAATCAACTTTCGTAGCACAAAGTTCGTAATGTGAAGTTATCGTTCGGTGTTAAAATTTCCACCGCTGTTAACTCATGTGTGTTGTCATGGAGATGTATTCCTTAGTTTCCATATTAGACCCGGCCGATTTCTGGCGTTCTTCCATTCAAACTTGCCATATGGCACATATCACTTGCACGTGTAAAAAAAAAAAAGAAACAAGTTTTACAAGCCACTGATTATGCTTGCCAAATAAATGGAGTGGAACGCGTATGGCTACAAACAAACTCCCCTCAATTGGTTGCATAGACCTACATACCTCCAAGAATTTAAAACAACTAAAGGAAAGGCCGGCCGGGGTGGCCGAGCTGTTCTAGGTGCAACAGTCTGGAACCGCGCGACCGCTACGGTCACAGGTTTGAATCCTGCCTCGGGCATGGATGTGTGTGATGTCCTTAGGTTAGTTAGGTTTAAGTAGTTCTAAGTTCTAGGAGACTGATGACCTCAGAAGTTATGTCTCATAGTGCTCAGAGCCAGCCAACTAAGGGAAAGACGGAAAATAGGAAAAAATGACGAGTGTAAAGTCAGTCAATGGACCGTAGATTGCACTGTTTACGCCTCTTATGTGCCAGGCCGCACTAAGCCACGAGTAGTGCCACGATTCCCAGACGCCGGAGATCCTCGGCCAAGTCCACCAGCGTGCGGCCGCTGTAGTTAGCCGTGAGCAGCGCGCCCGCCGAGGAGAGGCGAGGGCGGCGTCTCCGCTGCGGACGGTCAGGTGTAGCCGCGTCTCGCCCCGCTCTTCCGTGGCGTCCACGTACGCCCTGGGCGCCGCACTGAGGCGGTTGACGGAGTCGCCGTAGCCACTTCGTGCCGCCAGGAGTAAGGGCGTGCCTTTCCGTACGTCCTCGCCGTTAACTTCTGCCCCTGGACTGTTTCACCGACCTCGTATTGTGCTGCAAAATGTAGCTCTTTGTTGATGATGATGATGATTGGTTTGTGGGGCACCCAACTGCGCGGTCGTCAGCCGCTGTAAGAAGTCCCAATTTTTACACAGTCCACTTTCTTTTCGCAATCCAATCAAGTCACTCACACAAATGATGATGATGATGATGAAATGATGAGGACAACACAAACATCCCGGGCAGAGAAAATCGCCAACCCGGCCGTGTGTCGATCCCGGGACCCTGTGATCCAGAGGCAGCAACACTAGCTCCTAGACTACGAGCTGCGGACATCTACATCTACATCTATATCTACATTTATACTCCGCAAGCCACCCAACGGTGTGTGGCGGAGGGCACTTTACGTGCCACTGTCATTACCTCCCTTTCCTGTTCCAGTCGCGTATGGTTCGCGGGAAGAACGACTGTCTGAAAGCCTCCGTGCGCGCTCTAATCTCTCTAATTTTACATTCGTGATCTCCTCAGGAGGTATAAGTAGGGGGAAGCAATATATTTGATACCTCATCCAGAAACGCACCCTCTCGAAACCTGGCGAGCAAGCTAGACCGCGATGCAGAGCGCCTCTCTTGCAGAGTCTGCCACTTGAGTTTATTAAACATCTCCGTAACGCTATCACGGTTACCAAATAACCCAGTGACGAAACGCGCCGCTCTTCTTTGGATCTTCTCTATCTCCTCCGTCAGACCGATCTGGTACGGATCCCACACTGATGAGCAATACTCAAGTATAGGTCGAACGAGTGTTTTGTAAGCCACCTCCTTTGTTGATGGACTACATTTTGTAAGCACTCTCCCAATGAATCTCAACCTGGTACCCGCCTTACCAACAATTAATTTTATATGATCATTCCACTTCAAATCGTTCCGCACGCATACTCCCAGATATTTTACAGAAGTAACTGCTGCCAGTGTTTGTTCCGCTATCATATAATCATACAATAAAGGATCCTTCTTTCTATGTATTCGCAATACATTACATTTGTCTATGTTAGCGCTCTGGTTACGTATTCAGCAGCGTGATTGACTTTGGCTTCCCTCTGTAGCAAATATTCTACAACGTTCCTCCGTTGACCCTTAATTACCCCAAACAGTGCCGTCTACTTCTTATTGTCACAGTCATCCATGTTAGCTCCAGCACAGCACAACCAAGCAGATTCAAGGTGGTGATGTGACACCAAATACAGCGTAGTGGAGTGGTTTTCTGCCAGCGCTGTCGCGGAGTAGATTTGCGCCTTTTTCTGAAGTTACTGGCGGACCGCTGGACTAAGCTGAGATAAGGCCCAGCTACGTACCTTAAAAGCTCTTGCTCCAGAATGTCTATGAATATTTATGATACAATTTAGAGCAAGGAGTAATAGTGACAACAGGAAAGACCTGTAGATGAGTACACTGATGCGACAGTTTGTTGGTTTGCGAGAAAGACTAATAAAAATATCGTTTGGAAGCCAGACCTCTGATTCACTACTTGCGATCGTAACAGCACATGCTAGCCGTCTAGTTTCCAACCTCATTTTATTGGCCATCCAGTTTCAGCGTTTTACTTCGCCATCTTCAGGCTCGTGACCGACATGTAGGAAGAACCTACCTCGGTTGTGATCAAAACAGGGGCCAGCAATACTGGTATTAGTAGATTTTTGCTATATTGATCGCTTCAGTCATCACCTGCCGACTCACAAACGAGGTACATTCTTCCTACACGTCAGCCAGGGGCCTGAAGATGGCGTGATGAAACGCTGAAACTGGATGCCAAATAAAATATGGTTGGAAACTAGACAGCTGAAAGACGTTTAATTTGACATCGTCTATCAAACAGCCGAGTCCCGCAACCAACTCTAAAAAGATGGACATACGGAGATATTTCATAATAGTCAACAGGAGGAACTGTGCGCAGTTGTGGTAGATCATAAAGAAAGCCAATAACTACGAGATAAGCAGCTGAGTGTAATAGAAAGACGTTTTGTAATTTCGTAATCTGTTATCGAACCAAAGTCGATTCCTTCACCTAAGAATTAACTCCCTGACCATAACCAAAATTTCTATTAACCGAATTCAAATTTTTTCCTATATATAAGACACATATTTGATAACAGCTACTCTGTAGGAATCAGTATGGGTTTCGAAAAAGACGGTCGTGTGAAACCCAGCTCGCGCTATTCGTCCACGAGACTCAGAGGGCCATAGACACGGGTTCACATATAGATGCCGTGTTTCTTGACTTCCGCAAGGCGTTCGATACAGTTCCCCACAGTCGTTTAATGAACAAAGTAAGAGCATATGGACTATCAGACCAATTGTGTGATTGGATTGAAGAGTTGCTAGATAAGAGAACGCAGCATGTCATTCTCAATGGAGAGAAGTCTTCCGAAGTAAAAGTGATTTCAAGTGTGCCGCAGGGGAGTGTCATAGGACCGTTGCTATTCACAATATTCATAAATGACCTTGTGGATGACATCGGAAGTTCACTGAGGCTTTTTGCAGATGATGCTGTGGTGTATCGAGAGGTTGTAACAATGGAAAATTGTACTGAAATCCTGGAGGATCTGCAGCGAATTGAGGCATGGTGCAGGGAATGGCAATTGAATCTCAATGTAGACAAGTGTAATGTGCTGCGAATACATAGAAAGATAGATACCTTATCATTTAGCTACAAAATAGCAGGTCAGCAACTGGAAGTAGTTAAATCCATAAATTATCTGGGTGTATGCATTAGGAGTGATTTAAAATGGAGTGATCATATAAAGTTGATCGTCGGTAAAGCAGATGCCAAACTGAGATTCATTGGAAGAATCCCAAGGAAATGCAATCCGTAAACCAAGGAAGTAGGTTACAGTACGCTTGTTCGCCCACTGCTGGAATGCTGCTCAGCAGTGTGGGATCCGTACCAGATAGGGTTGATAGAAGCCATAGAGAGGATCCAACGGAGAGTAGCGCGCTTCGTTACAGGATCATTTAGTAATCGCGAAAGCGTTACGGAGATGATAGGTAAACTCCAGTGGAAGACTCTACAGGAGAGACGCTCAGTAGCTCGGTACGGGCTTTTGTTGAAGTTTTGAGAACATACCTTCACCGAAGAGTCAAGCAGTATATTGTTCCCTCCTACGTATATCTCGCGAAGAGCCCATGAGGATAAAATCAGAGAGATTAGAGCCCACAGCGAAGCATACCGACAATCCTTCTTTCCACGAACAATACGAGACTGGAATAGAAGGGAGAACCGATAGAGGTACTCAAGGTAACCTCCGCCACACACCGTCACGTGGCTTGCGGAGTGTGGATGTAGATGTAGATGTAGATGTAAAACGTTTATTGCTTCTAATTCGGTTGATACCGTGAAATCTTTCAGGAATTATATTTTAGTATTCCTGTACGATATCGTTATTTCGGATTTTGAAATCACTTTAATACATTACCCACGTTTTGCCGCCACAAAATGAGGATGTTTGTAGCAGCTAAAGGCGATAATCAGAATATAGGTGTCGTGAGAAATCAACTCATTTGAGTAACTCCATAATTGTATCACATATGAAATATGGAAACTATTGCGTAATATAGAAATGCAGTTGACTGGTTTCAAATGTAACATTTGTTCGCTAGATGCTATAGGACAAAAGATCAAGTTTGACATGTACAACTGTCATCCAAACGCATCTGCAACATTAGTATTATAAAAAAAAATATAAATTATAATATTAAATATTCAGTGTAATGTTACAGACTGGCAAAATGTAAGACCTGTTTTGGAATCTTTCCTTCAAGATGAGGCATTACACACAAATAACCAGTCGTTTTAAAATTGGTTAAAAATTTGGCTACTTTACGTACGTAAGATGGCAGAAATCATTTTGGGAAACAATAAAAATGAAGTATGGCTAGTGGCGCCTTACTATTTATTTTAATATTATTCGTTTCGTAATATTCAGATTTAATATGCAACATAACAACTAGTAAGTTAATAGCCACATCATTTACAATATCAGATAAATGCTGTTTTTAAGTACATGTTTATACTTCATTTTCTGATGTATTGCTGAAAGTGGTGTACAGAAGGATGTCGTAATACGTTTTAGAGAGACCTCAAGCATCGTTGGAGACTGAGCTAAAGTAGTGGCAGGTCAGGTAGACCAGAACCACGTAATTCTTGTGAATATGAGATACAGGCTTACGCCCCCGCATAAACATTTTCGATGCCATGTGTGGGCCGTTAATGTGAATTGTTTACGAAATAAAATGTGAGGTACTAAGGCCTGTTTTAATTCATCAGTATTTACATTGATAATATTAGGTCAATTCAATAAATTACAATTTGTACCAGGATTCGAACCCAGGTCTCCTACTTATTAGACAGGTGCACTAAGTGTTAGACCCTGGTATGTCTACCTCACCGACATAAATTTCAGCTCACGCCTCAGCCGATTGCTGTTCGCCTGCTTAACTCTCATCTTATTGCCATGGCTCTCTGACATTGGAATAGCACGTTAGCAATGAGCGAAACTGGGTTAATTCTGCCTGTACCTCAGATGTAGAAAATATCAATCTTGCATGGTTGGCGTTCGTAAGACGTACTGTGTCTCACTCGTATCTTCGACAGCGCTATAGGGCTATGCAATGAATCAAAATTTGTACCAGCTCTGGTATTCGAACTTAGGTCTCTTGCTTACAGGGGAGATGCGTTACCCACTACACCATATTGGCACTACAGATAAACAGGAGACCTGGCTTCGCATCATGGTGCTGACAGATTTTAATTCATTGCATTGACCTATGTCATTATCATAGATAAAAGTGACAATATCTCTCATGAATACCAATTAAATGTCATTGGTATTTACGTTGACCATAGTTATAAACTCTCGACAGCAGAACTTGAATGTAGAGGCTGCAATGTATTCCAGGTTTTTGATCTGGAAGCTGTGGACTTACTTGCTTGCTGGTCGGGAATTCCAATTAACAGTACGATCAATTACTATCAATATGTAACCATTACCTTCAGGTGTTCAATGAAATAGGCCAAAAATATCGACTCCCATCATTTCGAATAATTTAGGCATGTCCGACAGTCTTTGCAACTGAGTCTGTCAGTGACTAATGCCAGCTCATTCCACATAAGATATGGAGTTACCAGCATATTGACCGACATCTTGTTTTTTAGTCTTCATGGTCCACAGTTTGTCGTTCTGGACAGTAAGCCATCATGCGTCACGAACTGTGACTGTCCTAAATGCACGACAGTCAGTGTCAGCTATCTATGCTCTCTGCCATCCAAAAATGCTCTTGTGCAATGATGATAACTCTCCAGTTCTCCTGCTTAAAGTATTGGGGCTACTTTTGTGCTTCTATGGTAGGTGCACTACCTCTTAATCAAATTCACTCAAATTTAGTGCCCACCAGGTCAATGTTCTGGAAACGTTTTCAGTTCCAACAACCACTTCAGCATAACCCATCATTACTTTAACCTTGTGTTCTCCCAAATAACAGTGGAAGGGAGAAAGGCTGTAGGAAACCGCTAAAAGCCATGCGCATTGGCCACACTGTTTGTGTGTGTGTGTGTGTGTGTGTGTGTGTGTGTGTGTGTGTAGGCCTTAGCATAAGTAAGTTTAAGAACTGTGTAAGTCTAGGGATCGATGACCTCAGCAGTTTAGTCTCTTAGGAATTCACACACATTTTTTTGAACTATCTGGTCTGCTTTATGCAGTTGTTCGGATGCACATAGCATTTGGTGTCTATTATTTGTGTTCTGATTGAGAGTGCATCCGATCGCCATGCTGTTCACATCACAAGGACAAAATTAATTCCTCTTTGAAGTTATGATATACTAACACGGGACCTGATGTTACTGCCTGTTTCCACGTGGCAAATGCTCTGTAATTAGGCCACGGACTTGTTCCTTTCTTTAACAAATATTGGAAATGGTCAACAATTTCAGCAAAGCGACATATTTTCGGAAAATGACTGCAGCTATTTTGCTGTCTGAAGCGGAAATAATTATGAAATGCTGAAAATAACTGTCGATCATTTTCTACACTTTCCTGACTGATCACCTGTTTCAGACAGTGTACTTCTCATGCTGCAAAATAACGGTTACCAATGTCGTGTGTTAAACCTGCTGCTTGCAGTCCATTGAACATCACTTCCAATTGACATATATGTTGCTCCATGTCTTACAAAAATACTATGATATCGTGCAGAAACACCATGATGTGTCTTGGTTTTTATTCTGTAGGTATTCGAACTGTTTCTGAAATGTAGCCAGATCATTTGTGATTCTGGATGTCACTGAATGATACC
The DNA here is from genome assembly GCF_023864345.2 of Schistocerca serialis cubense. Classification (NCBI taxonomy): domain Eukaryota; kingdom Metazoa; phylum Arthropoda; class Insecta; order Orthoptera; family Acrididae; genus Schistocerca; species Schistocerca serialis. Next base: position 325,505,667 of record NC_064641.1, on the reverse strand, counting down.
AATACTTTCCCCATGAGACCTAACAGTCTGTGTTTGGAATGTCCTCCAGCACTCCTTCCGGTTGGTGATAGCCACTTTTCAGATCCATTGTCAACAATTCTTTATACTGACCCAAGTTATCCAGTTTGGTATGTACAGTACGTGATAAACGTTGGTGATAACTCTTGCATTAAAGCACTGATAGTCCCATAAAAATCTGTTCCCCCTGCGGTTGGCGGGGGGGGGGGGGGGGGGGGGGGTTAGAATAGGCCCGAGATATTCCTGCCTGACATACGAAGCGACTTAAAGGTGTCTCACACGTTTCGGCCTTTATGTGATAGTCCCCTGTCGGGTTTGACCTTCATTTTTCGAAATTTTCCCGAAGAGCGAGCCAGTTGGGGAAGGGCGCCTTACATGGTGTATCGTGTCCATCATGCACAGAGACCTCTCGCATCCTTTGTCGACGTGGATCTGCACTTTTGCTCATTTTCCAGCTGTAGGGACAAGTCACCTTGATGGGTGCGTTTTCCTCCATCCACTGTGCAGGATCGTTTTCTGCGCTGACGATGATAAGGGACCGGTTTACATGGTTCCACCTGATAGCCAGTCCGTTATGGTGGGGCGCCATTTGCCCTGTTGGTTGTAGCCCCCCTGATCACACAGGGAATCGCTCTGCTGATGCCTGCAACGCTAACTCTCCATATGTGCTGAGGAGTAGGTGCCCATCACCCTGGAGCATCTGGACTCCCAGTAATGGCCATCCTGCCAGGTGGCCTTTGCTGTGGCTGGGTGGCGCCCGTGGGGAGGGTCCCTGGTCAGAGAGGGTGGCATCAGGGCGGATAACATGCGAGGAATGCCAAGCTAAGGATGGCAGCGAACCTTACTCACCCTGTTACCTCATATGTATGAGAGCTTATGAAGCCTTCTTTGTTTCAATGAAGCCTCAGTTTTTTTGTTGAGGATTTAGAGGACAAGTTTGGGGAGGTGGAGGGCTTATCCAAAAGGCAGTCCCAGTCTTGATAAAACGACATCCTCTGGCCAGTCACGGATATTACTCGTTTGTGATACACTGGGGGATGTTTCTGTTACCATCACGCTGCATAAGAGCTTAAATATGGCCCAGGGTATTATATCCCACAGGGACATTCTTTTGCAGTTTAAAGACGAGCTACACGCCAACTTCGAGTGCCGAGGTGTCCATTTCGTCCGCTGCGTCCATAGGGGTCTGAGGGATAATGAGGTTGCCACCGGCGCCTTCATCTTGGCCTTCAAGGGTGAGACATTGCTCAAGGTCAAGGTGATGGTTTACCAATGTGATGTCAAGCCATGTATTCCTCCGCTGATGCGGTGCTTTAAGTGCTGAAAGTCATATTTCATCACAGCATTCCAGCATCACATGTCGAGATTGTGGACATCCTTCACATCCCAATATTCCATGTGCCCCACGTCCCATCTTTGACAACTGTGAAGAGCAGCATTGCCCTTGCTCACCAGACTGCAGGATTTTACAGCAAGAAAGGAAAATCATGGAATATAAGAACCTAGACTGACTGACAAACACTGAGGCTAAGAGGAAATTTGAGCACCTCCATCCTGTGGCAATGACCTCCTCTTATGCCGCTGCTACGAGAACTGAGGTAGCCCCAGCAGTTCCACGAAATACAGTTGGCTTTCAGAACTGTAAGACTACACCTGCCCCCTTGATGGTGGGGGACAATTCCCTCCCTGTTGATACTGCATCACCTGCCTCAGGAGCTCTGCTCCCTCCCCCCAAACCATCAAGGATACCAGTCCCCACTTCTCAGCCAGAGATGTGTAAGTCTTCTTCAGCTCCTCTCGCTAGGAAGGGGTTCTTGGGGTCACTTCCTTCTCAGGCTAGTGGGAAAGATGACACCTGCCAGTGGCTGAAGTGCCCAAAAGCGGCTATTTGTAGGGCTTCACGATCCACCTCGTTCCCTGAGACTGAATCAATGAAGCCCTCCCAGCCAGAGGAACCCTAGGAGCAGCGAGAGAAACCCAAAAAGAAGATACGTAAGATCAAGGGAATTGCGGTACCACCCACACCACTGCTTCCTACAAGCTCTATGTCTGAGGATGAGGTGGAGATTGTGGTGTCCACTGAGGACCTAGATCTCGCCAGACCCTCATGCACAGTGGCAGCCGCTGACCCTGAGGCATAAACTGCCTTATCTTCCTTGCCTTCCCAGCCTCACAATTATCCTCCAATGGAATTGCGGTGGTTTCTTCCACCACCTGGCTGAGCTTTACGTCTGCTTTCCGCATTGCCCTCCAGGAAACCTAGTTCCTGGCAATACAGAACCCTGCCTTTTGTGGCTTCAGGGGATATTACAATAATCATATCGAATATAAAAGATTATGAGTTGGTGTTTGCGTCTATGTCGTGAACTTGGTGTGTGTTCAGCCTGTGCCCCTTCAAATCACTCTTGAAGCTGTGGCTGTCAGGATGCAGATGACGCAGAAAATAAATGTCTGCAATGTGTATCTTCCTCCAGATGGTGCAGTAGCCCTGAAGGTATTGGGTGTACTGATTGCTTAACTCCCTAAACCTTTCCTACTTTTGGGGTGAAACCCTGCTTACTGGCCAAGGCAGAGATGTCGAAGCTTTACTGTCTCACTTCGACCTCTGCCCCTTAAATACTGGGGCCTTCACACATTTCAGTGTGGCTCATGGTAGTTACCCAGCCATTGATTTAAGACGTTGTAGTAAAGGACTTCTCTCATCTATTCATTGAAGAGCACATGATGACTTGTGTAGTGGTTACCACTTCGGCATCCTCCAGTGACTTCCCCAGCGTCATGATCACGGACGCCTACCCAGATGGGCTTCTAACATAGCAGACTGGGAAGTCTGTCACTGTTGAATGTCTCCCACATACTGCCATCGATGTTGTGGTTTAGCAGGTAACTACAACGATCGTTTCTGCGGTGGAAAATGCGAGCCCTCGATCTTAGGGGTGCCCCTGGCGAAATTCGGTACCTTGGAGGTCACCAGAAGTCGCTAAGGCAATTAAAGAGTATCGGAGAGCTCTACAGCGACATAAGCGGCACCCTTCCCTAGAGCACCTAATAGCCTTTAAACGATTCTGTGCCCGTGTTCGCCAGCTTATCAAAAGGCGGAAATAGTAGTGTTGGGAGAGGTACGTCCTGACCATTGAGTGCAACACGTCACGTTCCCAAGTCAGGATGAAGATCAGGCATGTTTTGGGTGCCAGATCCCTACAGGCGTTCCTGGCATTACCATCGATGGCGTGTTATCTACAGACGCAAGCACGATTGCCGAGCACTTTGCTGAGCATTATACTCGAGCCTCTGCATCGGAGAGTTACCCACTAGCCTTTCTCATTCTCAAACGGCGGATGGAAGGGAAAGTTCTCTCGTTCAGTACACGCCACAGTGAACCCTATAACGCCCTATTCACAGTTTGGGAGCTCCTCACTGTTCTTGCACATTGCCCCGAGACAGCTCCTGGACCAGATCTCTCTGACTTCAAGCGACATCTGCTCGTCATCTTCAAGCGGATCTGGTGCGATGTCATCTTTCCTTCGCACTGGTGGGAGAGCACAATCATACCAGTGCACAAACCTGGCAAAAACCCGCTTGATGTTGATAGCTATCGACCCATCAGCCGCACCAACGATATTTGTAATCTGTGTGTCGGCGGTAAGGTTGGGTCCTGGAGTCACAAGGCGTACTGGCTCCATGCCAGGCCGCTTTCCGCCAGGGTCGATCTACCTCTAACAATCTTGTGTCCCTCGAGTCTGCCATCTGTACAGCCTTTTCCAGACGCCAACACCTTGATTTCGTCTTTTTTTATCTACGAAAAGCGTATGACACCACCTGGCGACATCATATCCTTGCCACATTATACGAGTGGAGTCTCTGAGACCCACTCCCGATTTTCATCCAAAATTTTCTATCGCTTCATTTTTTTGTGTGTCCAGGTTGGTGCCTCCTTTAGTTTCCGTCCATATCCAGGAGAATGAGGTCTGTATTGGGTTTATCTCTCTTTTTAGTGGCTATTAACGGTCTAGCAGCAGCTGTAGGGCCGTCTGTCGCACCTTCCTTGTATGCGGACGACTTCCGCATTTCGTACTACTCCAATAGTACTGGTCTTGCTGAGCAGCGCGTACAGGGTGGCATCCACAAGGCGCAGTCGGGAGCTCTAACCCACGGTTTCCAGTTTTCGGCCGTAAAGTCGTGTGTTATGCACTTCTGTCGGCGTCATACCGTTCATCCGGGGCCAGAACTTTACCTTAATGACGATACCCTTACTGTAGTGGGGACATATCGATTCTTAGGACTGGTTTTCGACTCCCAATTGACTTGGCCTCCTCACCTTGGTCAGCTGAAGCGGAAGTGCTGCCAGCACGTCAATGCCCTTCGCTGCCTGACCAACAACAACTGGGGTGCAGATCGCTGTACGCTGCTGCAGGTTTACAGAGCCCCTGTTCAATCCCGCCTGGAGTATCGGAGTGTGGTTTATGGTTCGGCGGCGCCCTTAGCGTTGCGTTTACTCGACCTAGCGCACCACTGTGGCGTTCGACTAGCGATGGGAGCTTTCAATACGAGTCCGGTGACCAGTGTACTGTTGGAGGCGTGGTTAGGCGTGCACTGCTGCTCGCAGTTCTCTTGCAAATCCATATACCGTCTGTTTTCCCCACCAACGGCTTTTCATTTCTCGCATCAGCTACCCAGGTGAGGGCTTATAATTGCAGTTCGGGTCCGATCCCTTCTATCTGAACTGGAGTCCTTGCCTTAACACCTATACATGGAGTCCATTCACTTACACCTCCATGGTGTAAACCCAGGCCGCGGCTTCGCCTGGACCTTTCACATGACCCTAAGGATTCAATTAACCCTGCGGCTTTCCACTGCCACTTCCTGTACATTCTTAAGATGTACCGAGACCATGAAGTGGTTTACACCGACGGCTCGATGGCTGATGGTCTCGTCGGCTTCGCGTATGTCCATGGAGGATATATTGAACATCATTCCTTGCCAGATAGCTTCAGTGTTTTCACTGCAGAGCTGGTGGCTATATCTCGTGCTGTTGAGCACATCCGTTCGTGCCCTGGGGAGTCGTTTCTTCTGTGTACTGACTCCTTCAGTAGCCTACAAGCCGTCGACCATTGCAACCCTCGTCATCGTTTGGTAGCGACTATCCAGGAGTCCATCTATGCCCTGGAACGGTCCAGACGTTCAGTGGTGGTTGTCTGGACCCACGTGGGAATCCCAGGCAACGAACTTGTCTACATGCTGGCCAAACAGGCTACGCGGAAACCGTCTATGGAGATCAGCTTCTCTGAACCGGACATGCGTCCTGTCTTACGCCGCAGGGTTTTTCGGCTTTGGGAGACAGAATGTCATAACAGTACGCACAACAAACTGCACGAGACTAGGAATGGGTCGAAGTCTTCCAAGCGGGTCTCTTGCAGGGAATCAGTTGTACTCTGCTGGGGCCGCATTGGCCATACGACGCTAACGCATGGTGTCCTCCTCCGTCGCGAGAACCCTCCTCGGTCTCGTTGTGGCTCACAAATGACGGTCGACAATCTCGTGCTGGACTGCCCACCTTTAGCCGCTATTCGGTGGACTTTTACCTTTTTCAGCATCCTACCTTCGGTGCTATTCGACAATGCCTCTACAGCAGCTTTAGTTTTACGTTTTACCCGTGAGGGTGGGTTTTATAATTTGATCTAAGTTGTCGCGCATGTCCTTTGTCCCTCTGGGTCCTCCACCCTAGCTCTTTTACGATGGAGGTTTTAATGTGCTGGGCCGGCCGAAGTGGCCGTGCGATTAAAGGCGCTGCAGTCTGGAACAGCAAGACCGCTACGGTAGCAGGTTCGAATCCTGCCTCGGGCATGGATGTTTGTGATGTCCTTAGGTTAGTTAGGTTTAACTAGTTCTAAGTTCTAGGGGACTAATGACCTCAGCAGTTGAGTCCCATAGTGCTCAGAGCCATTTGAACCATTAATGTGCTGCAGAGTGGCTGCTTTCTCCTTTTTATTCTCGTGGCCGTCCAACCACTGTAATCTGCTTTCCTGTTCTACTCTCTTCTAACTGTTTCTTATATCGCTGTTGTTTTCTTTTCCTCTTTTGTTCACTTTAGTGTTTATTACCTTTCCTTCGTTCTTGTGGTTTTTCTTTTCTTTCCGTTTTGTGTTTTACGTCTCGTTTGTTTTATTCTCCCCCGTGTGGCATTGTTTTATTCAGAATAAGGGACCGATGACCTAGCGGTTTGTCCCTTCCCCTTCTTTAGTGTGACCTGGTGACTTTTTTGGGACAACTACTGTGGCTCTACCCCATGAACTACCAACCAACAGCTGATAGATAAACTCTTCCCTCAAGGGTTTTGATATATATAGTTTCCTATATACTAGAGCGTTGTTGACCATTAGTATTCTAAGCTGTATGACTGGTGTTTCTGGTACTCGACCACTCTCATTAATCAGTTCTATAAATTGCAGTAACAAAGCTTTCACTGTATTCCTATTTCCTTGTAAGTGCGCCAGTTTTTCATTTAATGAAGTTGTATACGTTTTTTGCTTGCTGCTATCTATACCATCCTCCTTTGGCAGATTCACCGCATTTAGGGAAAAATTGTCAAGTCTAATTGTAATCATAAAGTCCTCATTTGTTTCATTAACTTGTACCATGGTTCTGTGTACGAAAAAAAAGTGACTTATTCAGTTCATCACTGATTTCTAATGGTTCTAAAACACACAACATTTTCATTGAGACATCTATGCCAACATTAATAGCAGACATACCTTGTGGTACGAAATTATGTCAATCTATCGTTTTTGCACTTGTCTGCAGTTCATTTTGTAACACCTTCTTGAAATATTCTCCGATTTGCATTCATTGTGCCTGATTTAAACAATGTCCCAAAAGTCTACTGCAAAAGATCAACTTCTGTGTAATGTTCATCAAACAAATTGAACCGTCGAATCATGCAGCACCCTCCAACAACTTTTGACAACATTTCCATAAGCTCCTAGAAAGTTTCAAAGCAGTGCTACAGCTGAGCAATATTGGCGCCAAAGACATCTCTTAACTGTCACCTACACCATATAACCTATATCGTGGAGAATTTAGTCTCTTCCTATGTAAGAGGTACAGACTAAAGACACACACATGGGTACACGTGCACACCATAAATTTATGTTCTCTACTATTCACTAGCCGAACAATCAGCGTTTTCTCTCTGCATGTGTTTTTATAATACTTCGTTCCCCCTTTCGCGTTATGAAAGCTAACCGTGATGCTGTTTATTATGCTTTGTACTTGAGCAATCATGTACTTCATGTCCTCATGTCCTATTTCTCCACACTCTTAACATTCTGGACTTTGGTACTGATTTCTGACGTGGCCCATGCCCCCCACAAGTGTAACAATATCTCAGAGGAAGTCAGTGTCTCAGCAGAGGTGGATATGCCAGTCCCCATAAGATCAATAAAATTAATTACCGTCGTGCATGGCCAGTACTTGGGTGTGTGACCGTCTGGATATGGTGTGTGCTGTTGACAATTTTCCCTTCGCCTCTATGGTAAAGGGTACAGGAAAGGTAGAGGTGTTAATTTGATGGTTGGAAGTCTCTGTACCAGCTCCTGGATTAACTTCTGAACCTCATTGCCATGTCACCCAAGTCAGCGCATGCGACACTGTAATCGGATGTTAAGCTTGGTGGACCCATATTTCAAGAAGAAAAACCGTACTAATTAAACGGCTGAACCTGCCCTTCGAGAAATCTCAGCCATTCATGCCATTTAACTTCACTGTGTCTCAGAGGAGATAACACTATTGTCATTATGTCACCAAATAGCGATGTCCATTTTGTTTTCAGTAGTGTGACAATCCTAATGGCAGTGGACAAATCACTATTATTCTCAATATTATGGTTTCCGCATCTCACACGATGACAGTCGGTCTCCACAGTCTTTGTGTTAAATTACTAGTCTTCTCAGGACTTCACTTCTCATTGTGTTCGAAATAGCTCACCGCACTTCTCACTAGAAAATTTCGTTCTGTTCTTCTTGTGGTAACTCTGAACAAATCCATTAGTCTGCTGGTCAAAAGATTGCGCCTTACTAACGGTTTTGTGATACATAGCACATAGCTTTGCATCACTGACTAACCGTAACTTAGCCATGTGTAAAGGAGTTTCATCTGAGCAGTTGCGTGATATAGAGGCAGCTCGAGCAGCACTAATAAATAGAGACAGCTCTTAATTTTTTCTGTCCAAAAGAGGAGCCTTTCGATTAGCTGTTAAGTGATCAATTGAAACAACAGATATTCTCAGTAATTATTTAGCCTCTCCTGAATCGCATAGTACTTCCCCACTAGTTGCTTGCAACGCTTCTGGTTTTTTTTGTTAACCATGTATGGGGTCCTCTTGTACGAGGAGCCTGATTTTCTAATATATTTCATGAAAAGTGGCATGAAATGTTTATCAAATGTAGAAGAGATTGCATCTTTGACACCACTGAACCAAAGATGTTGCCTGAGTGGCAGTATCGATTGTATGTAGGGGCACCCGGAGCGCAGTAGCAGTTGCCTCTGCACTCTGTTAAAGGCAGGATGTAAGACTTACTGCTATTGGGTAGCTGTGAGAATTTTTAGCTGTTGGCCTATGGACGCAGCATAATACAGTTTTGTAACGTAACGAAATTTTGTATATTTAGTTTTAAGTATGCAGCAACGCAAGTGGCTTACGCTTATTCAACAGTGGTGATGATCATGATGATGATGTCCCCTACGCTCTTCAGAGTATGGGACGTTGCGGGAGACCCGCTCCGCCGACTAGGCAAAGGTCCTAGTGGACGTGGTTTGCCATTTACTTTCTCAGACTGTAATGGGGATGAATGATGATGATGAAAACGACGCAACAACTCCCAGTCATCCCGAGGCAAGGAGAATCCCTGACCCCACCAGGAATCGAACCTGGGACCCCGTGAGCGGGAAGCGAGAGCGCTGCCGCAAGACAACGAGCTGCGAACAATTGAACAGTACTGTCCTTTGTGTGTAGGAACCAAGCATTTGCCATTAGTTTTAATATACAGGTTGATTAGATATGCCCGATTTGTAATATTTTTGTGTATTTCCTAAAACTGATACAATGAAGCTAAATTTTGGAATTTATTTTGTCAAACGATGTCTCACCTTTTGACATGTAACAGTCTAAGCATTGTTAACTATGTCAATAAGTGAGAATTGTAGCTTAATTGAGTAGTTCACTGATTTTGAAGTTAATGTAGAATGTTTCATATTAGGTTTTTGTGAAGGAGAAACTTTGCCTTGAATACAATTTTCAGACTGAGGAAAAAGAAAGAAAGAAAACTTGAAAATTTTTGTGAAGGAGAAACTTTATTCTGAATACAATTTTCAAAAGAGAAAAAAAAAAGAAAAAATCTAAGACTGATGGCACAGCACATGGCAACCTTCCAGTTAATATATGCGTTGACGAGAAATTTGTCTACGAGAATCGGCCAGCCAGGCTCCACCGACTTTTACGGGCATTGTTGGTGCCGTGGATTCAGGCGTATCTCCAACTACTGCCCAAGTAAAACTTGAGAAATCGCTGATAAAACACAGTTTAACATATACAATAATGACAAAAAGGATGTGCATCCTGTCATCTTTATATCCATGAGCTGCAAATAACTGATCCATCGGAGAACACCCATTCGCGAATTCCTGAAAAGGAACCAGAACTGTGACCAACATCTCACCATTTTGCTGAAAATACTGAACAAGCTCAAGTGTGCATACATTGAGATTTGAGTTTAACTAAAATCTAAATACAGCTGTATATCTGTTTTTACATCTCTTCTGATATATTTATGTAAGTGGTTCCTGCTGCACGCTTTGGGTTCCAGTTGTGATGGAAAATTGTTCATGTGAGTTGCTCAGTTGTGGCACTTGTCACAGTTAGTTTGCCCAACACAGTGCTTTTATATTAAAAGACACCATCAACACATTCGTCGTTACTCAGCTTGGATCCCTGAAAGTGTTTTCTATACCTGTCTTTCGACGTTGGTGTCTTAGTAGTTATTGTCCCAGGAAAGCTGGGAAATATTTGGGGTGTGCAGTCCCTTCGCGCCGGGGCCCTGGCCACGTCAGACAGACCCATGTCCACCATGGAGGAGTCCGTGTAGCAGCCTTCGTGACCCTCCGACTCTTCCATTTCCGCCCCTCCGGGAGAACCGTGGCGGAAACGCCGCTCATCCCAGTTTCCCGCCGAGCATAATGTTCCGCCCTCGCAATGGGCGAAGGAACGCTTGAATCGCGCCAACCGCCACAACTCGCCGGCGGATACCACCGGCATTGAAACTGATCAACATGAAGACTGTCCACTGTCCCATGTCAGGGTCCGTTCATCCGTGTCATTGTCGTCCAACGACTCACCTGACCACTTAGAAAATTGATATTTCTCGTAGTGAGGCGGCGAACACATCGGCTCTGTCTGACGACCACCCGGCTGTACCTGTACCTGTACCTGCACCTCTTCCTTCGCCGTCCCGCCACTGTGGAGAGTCTTCTGGACACCCTGGACCACTCGAAAAGTCCTCTGGCCGTCACTCCAGACGCTGCTCCGGCCGCACGGATTGTGGTGACAGCGGATCGTGTTCCAATACCTCCCTGCTGGGGGACGCCACACCGGATGGTCCTATGGATGAGGAAATGGCTGCTGCTCCTGACCCTCCTTCTCAAGAGATCCTGTCGAGCCCTCTGAAGAAAAATAATATACCCCTAGTGTGGTATATGATGTCACTAGTTATACAAAAGTGAACACTGAGCTCCAGTGGATCATTTTGGGCCAATTGAGAGCTTGACAGTAGGGATGACTATCTTACCATTCTCGACTTCATAATATCAAAGGCGATGCCTTACTTTACCCACCAGATTTTGGATAATCGCCGAACCAAAATCGTCATCAAGGACTTGCCACCAGAGGTTACGGCAGAGGTGGTCAAGGAGGAACAGCTTTGGATCCATTTCGAAGATCCTTTGATCCACCAGTAAAGCAAGAGGGATCCCGAGACCCAGGTATTGATCCCCTGCCCTACCCATGTCATCTCCCTTTCCCAAAGGGACGACATAGGGCGGATTTACCAAATCTGGTATCTTCTGTACACGAAAGTCTGGATTGAATCGTACGAGGGCCGCAATGGGCCAGCCATCTGTCGCAAATGCCAACATTTATGACATACTGGGACTTACTGCTCCCTGTCATTGCGGTGTGTTAAGTGTGGTGGCCCACATTTAGTGGAGAACTGCAAACTCCCTGCTTTGGAGAAACCTACCTGCGCCAGGTGTTAGGGAACGACTCACAATCCCCACCACATGGCATCCTGGAGGGGGAGCCCTGTTTACCAGAAGGCACTGAAGTCTTCTCGTCCTCCCAAAAAGAAATCAATAACAAATTGACCTCCCCCACCACAAAGGGACACGACGAACTATCTTGTTTTGAGGGGTGCACTGCCCTCAGCAGCCACTCTGGTACCAGCCTCTCAGGCACCAGATACTTCTGTGGCTCCTGTGCCCCTTCCTGCCCAGACTCCCACGACATCCTTTGCTGCTGCAGCTCGGTCTCCTCCTCATTGTCCATCTTCTGTGACAGCTTCCAGACGATTTCCATCTTCGCAACATGGTGTGTTACCACTCTGACCGCCTTGACTGCCGTGGTGGAAGCACAACTGTGTTCCTCAACAAAGCTCTTGTCCATACCCAAGAGACTCTCTAGATAATGGAACACATAGAGGCCACAGGGGTTACCATCTCCATACGCCTTGGTGCCATTACCTTTGCAGCAGCGTATTTGAGCCCAAAGAAGCCATTGCTGGAAGGAGACCTCCGCACATTGGCATCCTTCGACAGGCCCGTCGTTGGGGCAGATCTCAATGCCAAGCACCCAGCTTGGCATTCTCGGGTCTCTAACCCAAAAGGCTGGCGCCTCCTTGACCTGGAGGATACTATAGCACTATCGGTCTGTGGTCCCCGTGGCCATCGTCAAAAACATCACTGCTCAGTTTCCATTGGAACTTCTCCATGAACTGGCCTCCGACCAGGAGCCAGTACTCTTGCACCTGACCAATGCTGCCCTTTCATTTGATGTTTGTTCCACTGTGACCCTCACCAATTGGGACAAGTTTTTCAGGGTGCTTAATAACACCACTCGACACGACCTCTATTTGACAACAGTTCCAATATAGTCCATGCTGTGGATTACCTTACTGCCAAAATACAGAAAGCGGTGAAACTCTCCACCTCCACTGCACCTCGGAATTGAACCCCCCTGGACGATTTGTCCCCTCTGTTATGGGAGTTGAAGCTGCAACAGAAACGCTACAACCAGCGGTGGAAGCAGTCTCGTGACCCTCAGGACAAACGCCAAATTAGGCGCCTCCAGGGTGAATTCTGCCACCAGCTCACCGACTGGAGGTTCGAACAATGGGAGGACAGGATGTCCACGTTCCTACTCCACCAAAATTCTGGCTGGGCTGTCAATCGCACCCTGCAGCATTCTATGCCAGTGACTGCCCATCCTATTCGCATGGCAGCGGGCTTGTCATATGATACCCTCCAAATTGTGGAAACGCTGGCAGATGCTCTCGAGGCCCAAAACCACCCTCTTGTCCAGGACCTTTCTCCAAACGAACTACAGGAAGAACATGAAGTCCCAACAGCTGTTGCTGCTTTCCGCAACCGCCTACCCCAGTCTGCTCCCCTTCTTACGTTCATACCAGAATTTCAGCGCATCGATCGATGGAAACGTGGTTTTAGGCACTTCAGTCTGGAACCGCACTACCGCTATGGTCGCAGGTTCGAATCCTGCCTTGGGTATGGATGTGTGTGATGTCCTTAGGCTAGTTAGGTTTAAGTAGTTCTAAGTTCTAGGGTACTGATGACCTGAGATGTTAAGTCCCATAGTGCTCAGAGCCATTTGAACCATTTTTGGTGGAAATGTGGCTGGTCGGCCCATGGATTGGACCATACCCACATACCACTCAACCTGTTCACCAAGATTTTAAACTATTGTCTCACGTCTGGCCTTTTCCCCCTCAGTGGAAACAAGCCAAGCTGATTGTGATCGCCAAGACGTTCAAGGACCCTACAGTTCCCACCAACAACAGGCTCATCAGCGTCCTAAATACTATGGCGAAAGTCCTTGGATCTGTGATCCTTCACCGACTTTGCCAACCTCTTGCGGTGGCTGGGAAGATCTGTCCTGAACAGTTTGGATTCACTTCACACCTCTCTGCCGAACTTCAGGTCCTACAGATCACTGAACACTTCAGCAAAAACTTCAACACTGTGAAGTGGACTGCTGCCGTTTTTCTGGACTTGCAAAACGCCTACGACCAGATCGGGCAAGACAACCTCATACACAAGATGCTGACACAGACCCCTATACTGGATATTTATGTCAGTATCGTGGATGACTTCCTCCGCAGTAGGACTTTCCTAGTGGCTCAACGGGGAATGTGTTCTGGCATTCACCAGTTTTCGGTAGGCACTCCACAAGGATTGGTGTTGTCTCCCATCCTTTTTATTATCTATGTAAATGATATGCCAGTCATCCCAGAGTACCACCTAGCACAATATGCTGGCGACATGTCACTATATACCACTGGCTGCATTACTGACAACGTCGTCGCCCGACTCCAGCGACAGGTGGACGCCACCATCACCTGGCGTCAGATAAACAAAATAGCTCTCAATGCCACCAAAGCTATGGCAGTCTATTTCACGAAACGGCGCCCAGTCCTCCGCCGCAATATTTCGATTGCAAGTGTGGAGGTACCCTGGTCCCCGACAACCACTTATCTCGGGGTCCAGATGAACCACAAGTTGCTCTTCCACTGTCATGCGGAGTATATCGCCAACAAGGGGCAAAAGCTGACCACGACTTTGTACCGACGTTTCCACAGTAGGGAATTTAACCTGCATACCACACTCCGCATTTACCGACCAGTTATCCTTCCTGTCCTCACGTATGGATCTGCTGCATGGGCCACGATTAGTGTCACCAGGATGTGGACGTTGCAGCACCTGCAGAACAAGGTACTCAGGTGCCGCCTGCACGGCACGCCACTCACGAGAATTGTCACTCTCTGTGAGGAAGCGGATATCGTCCCCCTCAGGACGACCACACGCAACAACGTGCGGCGGCTCTGAGAAAGTGGATGCCTTGCGGGACATTGTCCATGGGTTACGCCACGTTGGGACCACACTTCCACGCCGCTGGCATCGACATCTGGTTCCACTAACCATCCTAGAGGAATCGGATTTCGACCATGGCTAACGATAGGCCTGGAATGCCCACCATGGATGCATCCTTTGGCGGGACTAGCCCCCAGTCTATGTCCATTACTTTCCCACCCTACCTGCCCACGTTAGGCTACATTTTTCTGCCTGACTGATGTAGTACTGTCACCGTCGGAGGGTGGTACGGGACTAAAAGTCCCACCTCCACACCTCTCAATTGTGCTGCAGTGACGCAGTGTCACTGCCCTGTGGATAGATTTACTGCCTCACCAACACAGTTAGACCACAAAATACCGGTGATGCTCTATTGTAACACATCACAAATTAAAAAAAAAACCAACACATTAAATTGCAATTATATAACTGTGATTGTGAAATGCAAATACAAAGCCATTCCCGCAATTTCGTTAAGCGGGCAACGAAAACATTTACTGAACTTAGTTTACTCAAATATGACAACAATGGTGGTGACCTCTGCACCATTGTTCCCCTATAAAATTCGCATAAGGCATTTAAATCCATCATTTCATGAATATAGGAGCTGATACAGAAAAACACTAGCGACAATTTTTAGTAATATTTGATTATATTTAGGTTAAATACTACATGAAACTTACGTTTTCGTCCCTCCTCACAAAATGGCTTCTTACGTTACGAAGAAACAAAAGGAAAGAGCTAGCGATCTTTTTGCAAAAGAACAGAAATTGAAATTACATTCGCAGATCATATTGATTGATTAGAGTCTTTGCTATTTTTCTTCGAAGTTATTAAATATAATTTTTATCACGTTACGTGGCATACCGCCAAAATAGCTCGGATAAGTAATCGAAATATACTGCACTGAACTAGTGAGAAAATCGCATTATTCCACAACTTGACTAAAAGAAGGGCTAAATTGTTGGGGCATATCCTGAAACATCAAGTAACACCCTCTTTGAAAATGGAGGGAATTGTGTGAATGTACCTGTATTCTAGCAGGTGCATGTGCAGATTTCACTGGGAGAATATGTATGTTTGTGTGTGTGAGTGTGTCTGTTTGTATGTGTGTTTGACGCTTATGGGCTCTCCGTGACGAGGTTATCAGTGCCCATATATATATATATATATATATATGTATCGTTTTACTTGTGTTTTATTCTCATATATATATATATATATATATATGAGAATAAATCGACAAAGGATTTAAAAGGAAAGTACGGGAAAATGTCATTGGCTGGTCACTTACGTAAAATATGGGCGAGCCAGTCACTTCATGAACATATTAAAACAATCTCCCTGAAATCGTGGTACAAACGTCGGACAATTCACAAAACTAGAACCACATTCGTTTGATCATTATCTAGAATAGACTGCAGATCCGTCGGCTAATCAGCTGTGGCCCGCTTGTCGGAAAATAAAATGCTGTCTATTAAAATGTGGTGCACAGTGACCTGTACGCCACAATCACCACAAGCTGGAGGCCCCTCTTGCCGGAGCAGGAAGTCTTGCGTCATAGGGCTGTGACCTATGCGAAGGTGAGTGACGAGGACCTCATCCTGTCTACGTGACTGGAAGGAGGTGCGCCTCAGCCTAGTTCTGGGCTTTAACATGGTCGTCAGTTACTTCTAGCCACTCATCCTCCCACTGTCTCAGTGCTCTTGGGCACAACGGCGACGTCATAGCACGCAGGGGGATGGCTCACTGAATGACCTGAGGATCAAGGCAGCCTCCTTGGCTGCTAGATCCGCCCTTTCGTATCCTACAATTCCCTGGTGCCCTAGTACCCAGTAGAAGGTAACCTCCTTCCCAAACTGTTGTAGTTGGAGTAGGGCATCCTGAATGGTATGGACTATTTTATCTACTGGGTACAAACATTTCAGAGAGTGAAGGACAGTCAGAGAATCGGAAGAGACAAGATATTTAGCACTTTACGAAAGTCTCATCTGCTCCATTGCCTTCAAGATTGCATACAACTCTGCATCAAAGACAGTAAATGCTGGAGTCAGTCGAATTTAGAGACCACCATGTGGAAAAACAGATAAAATGTCAGAAAATACTTCCCTGAAAACTGAATCAGGAGTGTTGTTATCTTTCATGTACTTCACCATATCTAAAACCACTCTGGGCTTCTCCAGTAACCAGGTGGCAGACAGTTAAAAACGGTGGATCTGGTGTTGCACTGGCTCCACACCGAGTGACTCTAGCACACTCTGCATGCAGATTCCAAACGGCATAGTGGCTCGTGGAAGCTTGGAAAAAACGCGCTCCAGAGGCGAACAAGCAGCAGTATGGCGTGTGGGTGATGTCGGAGCTGTGGGGATCTTATAAGTCTGATGCACCATGAGGAGCTGGCGCCGGAGGGTAAGTGGTGGTTCCCCCATCTCAGCACACAGGCTGGATACAGGACTTGTCCAATAAGCGCCTGTGGCCAGCCGAATCCCATCATGGTGGACAGAATCAATGATCCGCAAATAAGATAGCCTCGCTCGCTTGTACATCGTGCATACACAGTCCAGCTGCGAATGCCAGAAAGCCCTATAAAACTGTGGGAGACGCGCCCTGTCTGCTTTCCAAGGCCTGTGGCTAAGGCACGTTAAGTGCCTTCAGGGTTCTGGCTTTCAGGTCTCCCAGGTGTGGCAGCCATGACACTTTAGAGTCAAATACGAGGCTCAGAAACCTCACTGAGGGTCTAAAATATAGGATATTGACCCCACATGCAAGGCTGCAAAATTAAAAATACGACAACATTAAAATGAACACACACGTACTTATCCTGGGTAAATTGATAACATTCCTATGCAGCTCACTCCTCTAATTGCCACACCTTAAGTTGCAACTAGCAGCTCGCTGTTGCAACACTGGAGGAGGGTCAGAAAACAGCAAAATTGTCCACAAATATGGAGAACTGTACACGACTCCTTGCTGTGGTCATAATATTGTTGATGGCTATGGCAAAGAGAGTAACACTTAAGACTCTGCCTTGAAGGACACCATTCTCCTGTTCAAATCGATATCTCAGTAAGGCATCAATGCAGATCCTTATAAAAAAAAAAAAAAACATTGAGACAGGAAAGATCAGAAGAAAATTAGGAGTTGGCCACCAAAGCCCCACATATGCAGTTCTGCAAGAATGCAGTGTTTCCAAGTAGTGTCATATGTCTTACTGATATCAAAGATTAAACTGCATCGGTTGCAACCACTTGGGATGATAGTATAGGAAAGACTGCTGAATAGCTTCCTCTAGCATGGTCAGATTGTCGACATTCGACTGAAATCTCCAGAAGTCATTCTGAGAGGGCTAAGCAGTTGTCAGGTCTCTAACAACCAGACCAGAAGACGGTTAACCATTCGCTCCAGGGTCTTCCCTAGGCAGCTCGTTAAGAAAATACTCCAGTAACTAATGGGAGATGTATGGTCCTTTCCTGGTTTCAGGAGACGTGTCAGAACTGCCTCCCTCCATGAGTTTGGGAAGATGCCTGACTGCCGTGTTAGATTAAAACGTTTGAGGATGATTTACTTTCACGGCACTGGTGAATGGCGAAGCATGCAGTACCGAATTTGGTCGTGACCAGGTGCAGTATCATGGGTCTCAGACAGAACCGATTCGAACTATCTTGTGGAGAAAGGAGAGTTGTAGGCCAAATGATAGCTGGATCTGAAGTTTAATTTGCTCTTCTTGACAGTTGCATGGTAGCGACTACACGCCAGATCCTGGCTTGCAACGGCTGTAGTATTTGCAAAATTTTCGGCCAGTGTCTGAGTGATGTCTCTGACCCAGATGGCTGACTGCTGTTTTTCTGTCCACCAAAGCACATGTCGATTCCTAAGAAGAGCTAAAGACTTGAGTATGGTTAGGTCAGTTTCATGATAGATCACATGCCTGATGTCCACCAATTCCTGGTTGCTTTCACAGTGTTCAAACACAGCCAACTGGCTGAACAGAGAACAATTAGCTCAGCCAATCATCCGTGTTGGGGTATCTGTTCCAGCAATCCACCGTCCATTAGGTGAAAATGAATTGGGCAGCCGGCCGTTGTGGCCGAGCGGTTCTAGGCGCTTCAGACTGGAACCGAGCGACTGCTACAGTCGCAGGTTCCCATCCTGCCTCCGGCAAGGATGTGTGTGATGTCCTTAGGTTAGTTATGTTTAAGTAGTTCTAAGTTGTAGGGGACTGATGACCTCAGACGTTAAGTCCCATAGTGTTCAGAGCCATTTGAACCATTTTTTTTTTAATTGGGCAGTGGTCATTGGAATGAAGGTCATCAACGACCTCCCAATGAACAGAGTCAGCGAGGGCTGGAGAGTAGAGAGATAGGTTGATGGCTGAGGATGACCCAATAGCATCACAGAAATGAGAGTAACAGTGTTTAGGATGCACAGGTCTTGAGAGTTAGCAAGCTCTCCAAAACTCGACACAGAGGGCAAGTAGAGGTCGAGCCCCACAGGACATGACGGGCATTGGAGTCTCCCAGGAGGAGAAATGGTCAGGAGAGTTATTGCATAAGATCTGTGAGAGCCTCAGAGTGTACCGCATCCAGCTTGAGTAAAGAAAGAGAGCAAACTGTATACCTCTTAGATGCATGAATTTAAAATGCAACTGCTTGCAGGTCAGTATCTAGGGGAGAGCAGAGGAGTGGTGCCCATTATTGACAAACATGGTAACTCCTCCTTTGGCCCTTTCCCCACTCAGGTCATCCTTGTGATATAGGATATAGCTCCATAGTACAGGGGCGTCAGATGCTTTTAAAAATGTTTCATGTGAACACAAGTACAAGGCGCGTTGCTGTGCTAAAAGTTTTAGTTCTTCCCGATGTATCCTGAATCCATTCATGTTCCACTTTATAATGGGAGCCATTTAACACAGGATAGTACTTTTACCCTGGTTTTCACCCAGGGAGGGAGGTCCACAACAGGTGGAGGCTCAGTTTTGGGTCTAGAAGATTGCCCCAGTTTGAAATCGACCTCCATCGCCTCTGAAGAAGATTTGAGAGAGATGTTAGATAGGATGACATTGACATCTTTGGGCTGTGTATCTCCTTCAGGAGACGATTTCTTGCCTTTGACTTCAACGTTTTGGTCGGAGGCGGCTTTGGAGCACCACTTAAGAAGTGGTAGTGGTTGGAGCAACCCTGGGCAGTGCACAAGACTTGACCTGTTGATGGGGAGGAAAGTCCACAATGTCAGAAACCAGCAACCATGGATTCTTATGAAATTCCTGGGGGAAGGGCAGGCTTCAAAGGAACTGCAGCAGCACAAGTGCACTGACAAACGCAGGTGCTAGTGCTGACAGTAGCAACCTCCATCCGTGTAGCGGCATCAATTTTCAGGACTTACTGTATCGGAACTGAAGAAAAGGGGGCAGCAAACATGGGTGGCAGCATGGACTTTCATAACTTCTTGGCTTCACTATATGGGATGCACTTTGTCGTTTGGATCTCCTGGCTCTTCCGTTCCTCAAGGAAAACTCTGCAGTACCTGCTCCACGTTGAGTGTATCCCCAAAGCAGTTGGCACATTTGGAGTAGAGGAGCAACCAACTTGGGTGGCTTTATCACATTTCCCATAAGTGGCTTCTGCTGTACAGCCAAGAGTAGTGTGCCCAACGTGTTGGAATTTAAAACACAGCATCACATTTTGGTAATAGGGTCCTACACTTAGATGTCCGAAATCTGCTTTTACATGCTCTGGTAGTTTGGTGTTGGTAAAAGTAAGGATGAAAGAGTCTGATTTAACAAGATCGCTCAGATCCTTCTGTTTCATATCGTTTTGCACGTCAACAATGCCTTCCCTGGACCATTCAGCTAGCAGTTGTTCTTGGGGAAAGGCAACTAGATCCCTTCAAGTCACAACACCTTTGCTGTAGTTCAAGATGATGTGCAATTCAGTTCTATCACATACTCCCCGAAGCATTGAGCTTACTAGAGGTTCATGACTTGTTGGGAATAGATGCTTCAACCACCATCGCCCCACTGCGCGAGTGCTTAACAGATTTCAAAATGGCAGCAATGCCCTCTAAGCCATTATCTACGTAGAATGGTGACTTTTTCAAAACTACCCTCTCTTCATTTAGCTATAAGTAACATATTGTACGAAACAGTATGCATTCTGTTACTACTGACTGAATCATGATTGGATACACAAGCGCTCTTATTAGACTGGGTGTTGGTACCTTCCAGCAAACCACCCTTTCTGCAGGGAGGGGGTGAAGAAAATTTAGGAGGATGCAGTTTGGTCCCATGAGCAGCTAGGTAAATAAGGCTCCACCTAGACAAAGCCTCACAGGCCCAAGTAAGCCTGATACAACTGAGTTGCCGCTGGTTCCCCAGAGGCTGCCCACTAATGACTGTTCCACTGTAACAGCAATGCATCCATCACTGTGCAGCATTCCTTGAGATTGAGGGTTGTTTATAGAGGTTTATTCCGTCGTCATAATCTGGTTGGTCAAGCCAAGATCCCCATTCCCTGAGCCACACAATGCTCCATTGCTATGCCACACGATGGTCGCTGAAGGATGCCCAGAGCTTACAGTGATATCTGTGGCGCTTACTAGTCCCCTGCTCTGGAACCCTGGGGTCACCAAGCCTACACACAGCAAGTGAATGCTGAGCCCCTGTCATGAGGACTGCACTGGGAGACGAATGCTAGACTACTGGAAGCATAATCAAGTGTAGATTGCAAAAAATATGCGGAGATGATAAAAATGAAATGATTGTATGGCATTTATTGGCCAGGTTATCCCCTTTGGGTATCGGCTGCCATATTACAAGTCTTCTTAGTTGACGCCACTTCGGTGACTTCCGTCTCAGTGGTGATGAAAATGATGATGACTGATAGCTGCACAGAGTCAATAACCGATTAGCTTTGGGAGTTGCACAAAAATAAGCTTTTGAATAATTACTACCACCACCACCACCATCACCACCACTCCATATCAATCTCAGTCTCGTATTATTGCACTGAAAAGTTAATTGCTGTAAATAGTTCACCAAATTATTTGTGCACAATATTTCGTAATGAATAAATATGGTACACTTTCAAGAAATAATGCAACACTTTTTTCTGCAAGCAGATTCCAATACAACGTGTTATTTCCTGTTGTTTTGGCTACCAAAGTTTTTCCTCTCTGGGGGAAACCACCTTGACAAAGCACTGTCCATGCGGATGGAGAGGCTTGCATATCCGCAGGAAGCTGAGGGCTATGCCGAAGGTAGAGGACCTACTGCCAGAAAGACCTCAGCCGATGGATCAGACTAAGAGTGTCCCACAACTTCCCCTCTTCCCTATCCACTCCTAGTCCTACCCTGTTCCCTGACCCAACTGAAGGTGTGATGCGGTCCATGCTGACGGGTGCGTGCCACATGGGAAGATGAGTCGCAAACAGAGCCTCAGGGATACTGGGCAACCTCCCTGAGTAATTAGCCTTACATCATGTGGGGTATTCATGGTGTGGACCTTCTAGATCCCCAAATCTCATGGGACCAACATGGACACGATTACAAAAAAGAAAAAGAAACTGAGGGGCAAATTGAGACCTCAGATACCCAAACATTGGGGACTGAACCGATGGAAGGCACTTCCACTACTGAATCAGGGTCTAGACCTGAGCCGGAAGTGGGAACTGTAATCGAGAAGCTAGACCAGATTAAGACCAAAGGCTTGTCTGGGCCCAAAGGAGGAAGCTACTCAAGGAACAGAGGGGAAAGGAAAGAAAAGAATGGCTTCCTAAACACAAATGGAGGGAAGTAAGGGACTAGAACCCAAGCCCCCAGGAAAAAAACTGTCTCAGGTTGAAGGGGACATACAGACCCCCACAGTATCAAAGACAGGTGGTAAGTGGATAAGGGAGGAATCAAAGACTCCCTCCTCCCTGGATAAGGGAGTCCAGAAAAAACCGAGGCAAGAAATAGGGAAATAGACCTATAGTACTGCAGTGTCGGTTTTTAGGATGGCAGTTATGCAGGAAGGTTATCCACTGGTGGCCATTACCTCACAGCAGGAGGAGCTAGTACAGATGGCCCTCTTTGAAAAGATTTGGGGGGGGGGGGGATGCTGGCCCAGGTCCAAACTTCAGGAGGGTCTATCTAGACCGTGGTGCACTCATTTTTGCCTGTGAGGGGATGCACACAGTAGAATGGTTCAAGGACAAGGTGCCCATGATATCCCTGTGGGATGATGCGAAGCTGCTGGTTAAGATGGCAGCGGAGCTTCTTATGGATACCCAGGATCCTTAAGGAAGTTCCTCCCAAGACTCTGTTCGGGAAAATTGGGGCCCAGAACCCAAAAGTCCCGACAGAAGACTGGAGATTAGCCAGAAGGTTGCTCTGGAAGGACGAACCCTGGTGGTGGAGGTTGGTGAGAAGTCCCTGAAGGCGATGCGGGAGCATGACCTGAAACTGTTTTTAGGGTTCTCGCAGGTTACTGTCAGGGTTCTCAAAGACCTCAAAGATTGCAGTAAGACGGAGCCTGGAGGCGCTGCAGATTAGTCTGCAGCACAGTAAAGGGTCCTCTGCTGCCCTGAGCCGCTGCCTGGGGCGACAGGAAGTGGACGTGGCCCTGATATGAGAACCCTATTTATACAAAGGGGGTGTATTGGGCCTTGGAGGCACTGGAGGTACCCTGATCTATGCTAGATATCTAAGACACTCCAGAACATGCATCTATGTTAGAAACGGCATTTCTTTCATGCCAATGATGGATTTCTGCTCTAGGGACTTAGTGACCATCAAAATGCAGCAATGTGAGGAAGGTATCACGAGGGAAATTGTCTTGACCTCAGCATACCTTCCTTACGAAGACAGTTCTCCCCCCCTCCCTTGGAGGCGAGGAGACTGGTAGAGACTTGCCATCGGCAAGGTGACCAACTGCTGGTGGGGTGCGATGCCAGTGCCCACAACCTAATGTGGGGCAGCAAGGACACCAACAGTAGAGGTGAGTACCTTCTTGAATTCCTCTTAGCTGACAACTTAGAGGTCCTGAATAGGGGAAATGAACCTAAATTCAGGAATAGCAGAAGGGAAGAAGTAATTGACATAACATTTGGTTCCATGACGATGGGTAGCTATGTCAAACAATGGCATGTGGAGTTGGAGCCATTTTCATCGGATCACATGTACATTAAAATCAAGGTTGAAATGGGAATCAGACAGACCATGACTTATAGAAATCCCAGGAAAACAGAATGGGAGACATATAGGAGGGACCTTGACTTAGGCTTATCGGAAATTAAAACCACGATAAGGAAGCCAGTAGAATTTGAGGAAGTAGCAGAGCCTGTTACCTCTTCCATAGTGACCTCATATCAAGAGAACTGCACAATCACCAGGAGGTGCACAAATAGGAGTATTCCTTGGTGGAATAACAAATTAGAAACGCAAATAAAACAGGCACAGAGACTGTTTAATATTGCGAGACGCAAAGGGCAATGGGCTAAATATCGTGAGGCCTTGTCAGTTACAACCTTGCAATAAGACAAGCAAAGAAGGCATCCTGGAAGGTTCAAAATGGTTCAAATGGCTCTGAGCACTATGGGACTCAACTGCTGAGGTCATTAGTCCCCTAGAACTTAGAACTAGTTAAACCTAACTAACCTAAGGACATCACAAACATCCATGCCCGAGGCAGGATTCGAACCTGCGACCGTAGCGGTCTTGCGGTTCCAGACTGTAGCGCCTTTAACCGCACGGCCACTTTAGCCGGCATCCTGGAAGGCATTCTGTGAAGAAGTGGAAGGCACAGCTGCACAAGCCAGACCTCACTAGAGTACCCACTAATCCAGGAGGTATGTTGAGGAAGGAGGATGGGGCATATACAAAGACAGCACATGAGACGCTGGAATTATTTCTCTATATACTCTGCCAGATAACGCAGACCAGTATGTGACCCTAGAGAGACAACGGATCTCAGGCACTCGAAGAGAGGACTGGGAATCGGCCAAGTAGTGTGTGAACCTCAACAAAATCCAGTGGGTGGTAGGAACATTCCACCCGTTCAAGTCACTTGGCCCAGATGGAATTTTTCCAGCTCTCCTGCAGAAGGCAGGAGGAAAGCTTATAAGAATCCGATGCAGGCTATTTAGGGTTAGCTTAGCAGTAGGAATCATTCCGAATGTTTGGAGGGCAGTGAAGGTTGTCTTCATTCCAAAGCCAGGGAGAATAGATCATACCAAGGCCAAGGATATGAGACCAGTCTGTCCTCGTTCATTCTCAAAACACTGGAAAACCTGGTTAATGTATACATTGTGGAGAGGAGGCTATGGAGGCTATGTAGGGTCCCTCTACACCTGGACCAACACACACACCTACCAGGTAAATCATGTGAAACAGCTCTCCACCAACTCGTTCACAAGGTGCAAAAAGCACTTCAGTTCCAAGAAATAGCCCTCTGCATCTTCCTGGATATCAGGGGGGCCTTTAGTAACACAACCGTCCATTCCATGGTAAGGGCAGCAGAGGTGCATGATCTGGGGACCACTATATGTAGGTGGACCAGATTCATGCTTAGTGGAAGGAAGGTACGGGCTACCATGATGAATGAAAAGTTAGTAATTAAGGGCACCAGAGGCTGCCCACAAGGAGGAGTTTTGTCTCCGCTGTTGTGGGATATAGTGGTGAACGAACTCATTGAGGAACCAAATTCCAGACAGTCCTTCTGCCAAGGATACGCAGATGACCTTGTCATAGTAATACTTGGCAAATTCACTGACACAGTCAGGAATATGGCACATGGAGGGTTGGACATTGTACAAAAATGGTGCATTAAACAGGATCTGAGAGTTAATCCTAAGAAGACTGTTGTGGTGCCATTTACAAAGAGACATATTGAGCATACAATTTGGGATCTAAAGCCCTTCGATGAAACTCTACCTGTGAAGGGGACAGTGAAATATCTAGGGGTAACCTTGGATGAGAAGCTAACTTGGACACCTCATGTTAAGAGTATCTGCTCCAAGGGAAAAAGCACTTTAGTGAGTACTAGGAGGGCTTGTGGCAATAACTGTGGGCCTAAGCCCCAGAGGTATGCACTGGATATACACCACAGTGGTTAGACATAGGATTTCTTATGGAGCCATAGTGTGGTGGAAGGAGGTAGAACAGTGTGTTGCTGCTAAAGAGCTTGCTAAGGTGCAGAGATTGGCCTGCGCCATAACGGGCGGAATTAGCAGCACACCAACCGCTGGAATGGAAGCCATGCTGGACATGCCTCCACTTCACCTTTGGGTTAAGATGGAGGCAGGAGCAGGGGCATACAGACTTAAAACTGGCCAAAACTGGGTCTCCTTTGGATATCCAGAATCACACACTAACATAGTGAGTGAGGTAAATATAGGTATGGCTGGGGAAATGCCCGCTGACTATATAATAACTCCTAACTGCTTCGACAAGCCTAAAAACATAATAATTGGAAGTAGGGAGTAGTAGGAGACAACAGTTCGACACCGTACTGGGGACATCGTTTGGTTCACCGATGGGTCAATAACAGATCAAGGCGTTGGGGTAGGGTTATATGGGGCTCAGCCAAGACTGGAGAGCAGCTTCTCTATAGGGAAACTGGCTTCTGTATTCCAAGCCTAAATTACTACAATCTGGGCATGTGTGGAGGAGAATATGAGTAGGTGCTACAATGATCTTAGCATCTACATCTGTTCAGACAGCCAGGCAGCCCTGAAATCATTGGCAGCTCCTGCAACAAGATCTAAGATTGTTGCCACAGGGCTCTGGTGGAGCTAGGGGGAAGCAATAGGGTGTATTTAGTGTAGGTCCCTGGCCACTCAGGGATCTGTGGCAATGAACAAGCCAATAGATTCGCTAGGATGGGGGCAACAACTCCTGTTTTTGGAGCGGCACCTGTCTTGACAATCATCAAGGCTATGATCAAATTAGAACTATGGAACTGGCTTAGGAAACAGCACATATAATATTGGACCAAGGTTCATAAACAAAAACGTGGTAAGGTAATGATGCCGAAGCCATGTTTTAACTGAAGCTTCTTTTATCAACCGAAATTCATCGAGAAAAAAAGTATTACATTACTTACTGGGCGCCCCTCATTTCTACTAACTTCGACCTACATCACAAAGAAAAGCACTCGGACTAGCACCGGGACCCCACGCCACAGTCTCGTGCTAATGGCCACGCTCTTTTAACGGCCGACAGGAGTAGTAACCGACCGTGACGAACCTTATTGCGCGGCTGCGTGCAGTGGGGTGACGCCTATCGAATTGGCAACGGAGGGGCAGGCGCCGAGCAGCACAAGCAGCAGCAGCAGCTGCTGCTCGCTGACGACGTGGGGTCGCGCGTAGCAGGTGGCGACGTGCAGCGGCGTGTTCCAGCTGTAGTCCACTGCGTCGAGGTCTGAACTCACGTGCATTAGTAGAGACAGCATAGAGGCGCTGCCGCCCAGCGTCGCCCAGTGCGCCGCCGTCACCCCCAGCGCGTTCTCAATTTGCACGTTGGTTCCCTGCACGTTGGTTCCCGCTGCGGCCAGCTTGGAGACCATACTGTCTGAACCCGTTATCACGGTATAAGTATATGTGGATGTGTGTGTGTGTCTGCCTGCACTTTATCACGGGATAATTATATATTTCTATTTTTATGATTACATATTTTATGATTTTGGTTTGGGGTGGCTTTAAATACCGTGGGCTAGCATGATACTTTTAATTAACTTACACCGCGATAGCACTCGCACGGACATCGGCTGCCCCGAAGTACGTACGGTGTAATATTTTTTAAACACAGCGCGTGACTCACCGCCTTCTAATAAGTAGTTTGCGTGAGCGCTGCTATTTAGAAAAGAAAATATGCGTATTCTTACGCAAACTGTAATTATTAATATGGGTCTCAGGGGCTACTGGTTATTTACGTACCAAATTATATAAAGATTAATTGAGATATTGCGGAATATAATGATTTTCAATATTTCTTGTTCATTATTTGCAAGGCAAAACTGGAGAGAATCTCGTCTGCCGTTAGGGGGCCAAAATGAAACATACTGAACTCATTCAGTGCTGTGAATTTTGGTAACTGAAATTAATTTTCACTTCGAAATTAATGAAAGATCAAACTTCAGAGGTCTCTCGCATTTACATTTAATGACATGAATCGTCAGTGTAATGTCCAACTAAATCCTGCTAGGGGAGATGACCTCCCTGCACTAAGAAGTTCTGTAAAAACTTGAGTTATAATTAATGGTTGCGATCAGGAGAGGTGACAACTAAGTTAATAATACATACTTTCTAATAACAATTTCTATTGTATTTTTCAAAAATACAGATAAAACTTACGTTAATTATGACAGCACTACAACGGCGGCCAACCGCTAGACAAAACAAAAAAGGAGAGCTTTCAATCAAAGCATTGTCTCTGATCTTCATGGTCTATGTTCGACAGAGATTATATAAAAAAAAACTGTATTGTTATTTACATCGATGTTTGTGTTTTGATAATAATAACTTACGTTCTTTACGATTTGTTATACATCGCGCGCATGTACACAGTCTTGAAATAATTTATAATTCACACGTCTCATAACCAAAACTTCCTGTCCCTTTCTCCAAATGTCCATTTATGTGACGTATCGTCACACCTTGAAGGTGGCGATTTGTAGAGCCGTGTTCGCTTCTGTGTCTACGACGTTCACGTCTGCTGTGCCGTCCGGATATAATCCGTTGTCCGGTCGTGGCGTGCGGCTACTGCGCAATGAAGCCGAGGAGACCTAGCTATTTTAACAGTACTCGGGGCTCACGGCCTGGCCATGAATTTCCTCAACAAGTCTTCTATGTCATCAGAGCTACAGGTGAAGTGCGGATAATTTCCTGCAAATGCCAGTCTCCAATATAGCCAGACAGTCTCCAAGTAAGTGGAATGCGGTTACTGTGTCTACTAACTGGTAAAATAAAATTAGAAAGGTATCGTTATACATGTAATATTTATTATTAGATACTGACTCGAAGGAATTCAGAGCGAACAAAGCGGGACACAAATAGAGTAATATCGGTGACAGTAAGTTTTGTGTGGCCTAATATTTAAATGGCACACATAATTTTTGATAACACCCGGTTTCTTATCAAATACCATGGTGCAATTGCTTAACAATATGGTACATTCTTTTATGTGTTTGTCTATTTTTTGTTTGTCTGTGTTCGATGTATTATGCTCGCAGTAAAAGGTCGTAACAACGTGACAAAATTGTCTCTGATAGTGCTGTTAAAAGAATTACTGTTTGTTGCGCGTATGAAGAGTTTTGGGAGAGACGGCTGGATATTTTTAGCAACTATTCATACATGAGATTGCAAGTTCGAGTGCTGTTGTCCACGTCTCTTCCCGTGCACATCGCATTCAATCTGAAACAATTCTGCTATTTCAATACTTCCAAAGTACTAATACAGGTCGTGACGCTCACCTTTCTTTCTCATGAAATAATGACTGTTTATTGTGTCTCTTGTACAGTTCTCCATATGACATCAAAAGAAGCGAACAGAATACTCTAGTTACCCATAGTTACGAGTAAACCACAGAGAGAGTAATATTCCGAGTCAACAATATAATTATCATAGAGTCTCTCAGATAACGTCTTTGCCACTTAGCTTTCTCACAGTCGATTCAGTACATTACATATTTATTACACTACACACACCATAATCGGACAATACACAGTACCAAAATTCACTTACACAACAGGGCACATACACTGAGGTGACAAGTAATGGGATAGGAATATGCACACACACAGGTGGCGGTAGTATCGCGTAAACAAGATATGATACGGCAGTACATTAGTGGAGCTGTCATTTGTACACTGGTTATTCATGTGATAAGGTTTCCGACGTTATTTTGTCGCACGACTTTGAAAGCAGAATGGTAGTTCGAGCAAGACGCGTGGGTCATTCGGAGACTATAGGCAATTCAGTATTCCGAGATCCGCGGTGCGAAAAGTGCTCTTGGAATAGCATGTGTCAGGCATTACCTCTAAAGACGGACAACGCGGCGAGCAACTGTCTTCACTTAGCGACAGAGAGCACCCGCGTTTGCGTAGAATTGTCGGTGATATGAGACAAGCAACATAGCGTAAAATAACCACAGAAGTTAATGTGGGCCCTCCGACGAACGTATCGGTTAGAACAGTGCGGCGACGGCCACTGTAGCCGAGTGGTTCTAGGCGCTTCAGTCTGGAACCGCGCTGCTGCTACGGTCGCAGGTCGAATCCTGCCTCGGGCATGGATGTGTGTGATGTCCTTACGTTAGTTAGGTTTAAGTAGTTCTAAGTCTTGGGGGCTGATGACCTCAGGTGTTAAGTCCCATAGTGCTTAGAGCTATTTGATCCATTTTTAAATCAGTGCAGCATAATTTTGCCTTAATGGACTATGGTAGACGACGACCGACACAACACCTGTCTTAGGCTCGCGTCCATCATAGTTGGACACCAGACAACTGGAAAACCCACATCAGACGGTAAGAGCTGTTGGTGGGGCTGAAATGCGGCGCAGACCGCACGAAGCCATGGACCCAAGTTTCTAACAAGGCACTGTGCAAGCTGGTGGTTGCTCCGTAATGGTGTGGAGTGTGTAAACATGGAATGGACTGGGTCTTCTGGTCGAACTGGACCGATCATTGACTGGAAATGGTTCTTTTGGGGTAAATTTAGACCATTTGTAGCCACTCATGGGTCTCAAGCTTCCAAACAACGATGAAACTTTTGTGGATGGCATTGCGTCCCGTCACTGGGCCACAATTCGCACTACTACTATGGTGAAAATTTCATTTCAGAATATCAACTGCAACCTGCGTCTTCAGTTATTTGCTTCATTGATTCTAATCTCAGTCTTCTATAGTTTTTGCCCCCTACAGCCCCCTCTAGTACTTAGGCAGTTATTCTGTTATATCGTAATAGATGTTCTACCATCCTATCCCTTCCCCTTTTCAGTAATTTCCATATATTCCTTTCCTTACTGATTCTCCAGAAGACGTCCTCATTCCTGACCTGATCAGCCCTCCTGTTATCATTCCTCTGTAGCACCAAGTCCCAAGTGCTGGACTATGCCGGATGTAAAGAGGTCCGACACGATATTAGGACGTATCCCATCATGTTCTTCACATCAGTTTATGACAGCGGCACACATTGTACGAAGGGTACCCAAAGTTTTAATCAACACATTGGAAGAATTACTATACGTAATTACTTTCCTGTTTCTTTGAACGTAAGTGTCTGCAGTCCTGGTCCGTGTTTAGATACCCATGCCACGGTAGCGTAACATGCAGATAGTGACGTCAGAACAAAACACGACAAACTGTCTCTCATTTATCAACTAAGTGCGCCGTTTTGTTTCACCGTTATGCTACGCTACAGCGTTGTGGGTATGTCGGAGTGTACCAGTGCTGCAGACATGGCTGATAATGGGGACTTCATGAATATATGTTTCCCAGTTTCGATGTAGGATACATTCCAACAATTCTAACTAGTGGAATAATGCTCCTATCTGAGCACAGTGATGGCGAAAATGTTCGCATGCCAAAATGTTTTGGCGAAGAGGGTGGAATGAGGATTGAGGCAGCTGGTTTCACACTTTTCTGTCGTAGTCTTTTGAAGAGAAACATATTCGCACTTTTTTAGCTTCGACAGGAGCGGTTTCCCGCTGGTTTCCTTCTTTTTCCTGCTACAGTATTTCTGGCTTTAGTATCTATCCTATTTAAGTCCAAAGTTTCTTCCTCAGAGCATTAGAGATTTGCCGCACTGAGTAAATGACCAGTCGTGGGAGATACCAGTAGCGGATGGCACACTTTCTCGAGGGAAAGACCGCCAGAATTGAAACATATCAATGTGACTGGGTGATACTTTCGGAAGCTGCGAAGTAAAATGCTAAATTTCCTTCAGAAAATTTTAATAACACCGCATTAAGCTTACTTAACAGCCTAGAACAGGTATCTCTGAACTGCGAGTTATCGACAACTTAGTACCCGAGTCAGAATTACTAGCAAAACCAGAAACGAAAGCTGAATGAAAAGGCAGACAATGCTCTTCGTATGTCTTCTGAGAACCGCTTAGACCGGGTTTCCAAGCACAATAGAGGCGTTATCAAATCAGATCGGAAGCGGTAGTCGTGGGTGACCGACGTGATATGTAGTGTCGTCTACCATATCTTAGTTTTGTGCAGGAATAATGAGTTTGGAACAGTTTAAGAATTTGAAGCGTGTAATTAGTTACTGGTGTTGCAACGTAAATAGACGCATAAAAAAAAAAAAAAACAGTTTTGCGTCACCCCGGTTCCCAGAAATACTGAAGAAAGACGTTGACTTTGGATATTATATCACACACACAGTCCCTTTGCTTGTTCAGAGATGTTTCTAAACTCGCGCAAAGATGTAAACAACCGTGCGTGAGCAGCGCCTATTGCACGGAGGGGGTCCGACAGCCGATCAGTTACAGTCATTCCATCAGCGCGCTTCGATCGCGTCCTAATTATTACTTTGTGCCACGAAGGGGTCTCAACAAGGGAAGTGTCCAGGCGTCTCGGAGTGAACCAAAGCGATGTTGTTCGGACATGAAGGAGATACAAGCAGACAGGAACTGTCGATAACATGCCTCGTTCAGGCCGCCCAAGGGCTACTACTGCAGTAGATGACCGCTACCTATGGATTATGGGTCGGAGGAACCCAGACAGGAACGCAACTATGCTGGTAATGCATTCCGTGGAGTCACAGGACGCCGTGTTACGACTCAAACTGTTTGCAATAGGCTGCATGATGCGCAACTTCACTGCCGACTTCCATGCCGAGGTCCATCTCCGCAACCACGACACCATGTACCGCGGTACAGATGGGCCCAACAATATGCTGAATGTACCTCTGAGGATTGGCATCACGTTCCCTTCACCGATCGCTGTCGCATATGCCTTAAATCAGACAATGGTCGGAGACGTATTTGGAGGTAAACCGGTCATGCTGAACGCCATGGACACACTGTCCAGCCAGTTCAGCAAGGTGAATGTTCCCTGCTGTTTTGGGGTGGCATTATGTGGAGCCGACATACGCCGCTGGTGGTCATGGAAGGCGACGTATCGGCTTTACCATACGTGAATGCCTTCCTCCAACCGATAGTGCGCCCATATTCGCAGCATATTGGCGACGCATTCGTCTTCAGGGACGACAATTCGGGCCCCCATCATGCACATCTTGTGAATGACTTCCGTCAGGATAACGACATCGCTCAACTAGAGTGGCCAGCATGTACTCCAAACATCGAACATGCCTGGGATGCATTGGAACTGGCTTTTTATGGACAACGTGACCCACCAACTACTCTGAGGGATTTACGCCGAATCGCCGTTGAAGAGTGGGACAATCTGGACCAACAGTGCCTTGATGAACTTGGGTGATAGTATGCCACGATGAATGCAGGCATGCATCAATGCAAGAGGACGTGCTACTGGGTATTAGATGTACCGGTGTGCCTAGGCTGGAGGAAGTGTGGTGTATTTAAATTTTGACCTGTGCTGTGAGATATCTACAGTGTGCTCTCCTTGCGATAGGTGTACAAATGGTCGCTTTGCCCAGAGCTATCGGAAACACTTGATCCATAATTTCTGTTACCGATAGATCCCGAGGTATGACCCCCAAGAGAATAACGTTTCCGCGCGCGGCTGTTTGGGATATATTGGTACAGAGCACTGTCGTCCACGAACCGATACAGAAATTTTACACAAACTCTGACTTCTGAATTCTCCAAGGAATGGTGCAATTAGAGGCGATGAACGATAAGGCTTGGAAAGCAAATGGTCCTAAATGTTGTGGAGGGAAATTTCCTCCTTTCGAATTGCATACACGTACACCAATAGTACGTACTGGAGGATTGTGTATACTATTGTCACTGCGGGACAACGAAGTAAGACTACAGGTCTATTGTATAGCATGTTGATGAGATCATCTACATGTCCGTTTCAGCCCGATACATGGCTAGACAATCCATCTCGGTGAAAATGCTGTACATCCATTTAAAGACCAGACCCAGGTAGTAGCAAAAGAGACGTTAACAGGCATTGGCGTGATTATGTGAAGAAGTCGGCCTCAGGTGTGTTACACTGTTGAGTATCTTATTTAATAGAGGACGTGAAGTAAATGATTACCATCTTCCAGCAAAGTTTATTTTATATTATTTACTGCTTATTTAATGTAACGGCATTATGGCATCAAGAACCACCCTTACATCTGGCCATGGGCAACACACACCAAAGATATTACCGTACCTTCCTAACAACAACAACAACAACAACAACAACAACAACTATAATAATAATAATAATAATGATCATAATGATAATAATAATAATAATAATAACAACCAGTGGAGGTCAGGGAAAAGAATAGGCTTCCGGTATGTTCTGCCAGTCGTAAAAGGCGACGAAAAGAACAAACCACTAATAGGGCTAACCCCCCTTTTTGTGTGATTAGTTGGTTCAGGTCAGAACTAATGATGCCTCGGACAAGCGCTGTCATGGTCGTGGACGACGCTTGAACTCTATGCCCGTCCACAATGGTAACGACACTGCTAGCCACACGGAAATTGATTTAAATCCAAATAGAGGTGTTTTGCAGGATATGCTTCCTGCAACCACTCTAGAAGGAAAACAAATACAGAGGATGAGTTGGTCAGATGAAGTTAACCGACATCTCATGTTTTGTTATTCCCAAGCAACAAACTTAGGAACCAACACAACTGGATACAGATCACAAGTATACACAACATTTAATACCAGATGCCCAGAACTGAAATTTTTAACAGAACAACGACTAGCTGATCAGATTTGTGTAATAGTCAAAATTAACAGGATACCCGAGTCAGAATTAGAAACATCAAACAACAAGTACAACAAATACTGGACCAAAATAATGTGAAACCAGAAGAAGAAGAAGAAAATACAGTAATGGAATCAAACATCCTAGAGCAAAGAAACAAAGAACAGCACGTATCAATTAAACAATCAGAGGAAAACGAAATCTTAAGACAGCCACCAGAACAAGCACAAATAGAACACGAAGTGACAAACATGTCAGATATAGAAGAAAAAATTCAGCTGATGTATATATAGAATACAAAGACACAAATACAGACATTAGACCATTCGTACATGTTGTTGTTGTTGTTTTCTTCAGTCCTGAGACTGGTTTGATGCAGCTCTCCATGCTACTCTATCCTGTGCAAGGTTCTTCATCTCCCAATAACTACTGTAACCTACATCCTTCTGAATCTGCTTAGTGTATTCATCTCTTGGCCTCCCTCTACGATATTTACCCTCCACGCTGCCCTCCAGTACTAAATTGCCTCAGAACATGTTCTACCAACCAATCCCTTCTTTTTCAAGTTGTGCCACAAACTTCTCTTCTCCCCAATCCTATTCGATACTTCCTCGTTAGTTACGTGATCTACCCATCTAATCTTCAGCATTCTTCTGTAGCACCACATTTCGAAAGCTTCTATTCTCTTCTTGTCCAAACTATTTATCGTCCATGTTTCACTTCCATATATGGCTACACTCCATCGGGGAGAGGCTACAACCCTGTCTTACTCCCTTCCCAAGCACTGCTTCCCTTTCATGCCCCTCGACTCTTATAGCTGCTATCTGGTTTCTGTACAAATTGTAAATAGCCTTTCGCTCCCTGTATTTTACCCATGCCACCTTTAGAATTTGAAAGAGAGTATTCCAGTCAACATTGTCAAAAGCTTTCTCTAAGTCTACAAATGCTAGAAACGTAGGTTTGCCTTTCCTTAATCTTTCTTCTAAGATAAGTCGTAAGGTCAGTATTGCCTCACGTGTTCCAGTATTTCTACGAAATCCAAACTGATCTTCCCCAAGGTCGGCTTCTACTAGTTTCTCCATTCGTCTGTAAAGAATTCGTGTTAGTATTTTGAAGCTGTGGCTTATTAAACTGATTGTTCGGTAATTTTCGCATCTGTCAACACCTGCTTTCTTTGGGATTGGAATTATTATATTCTTGTTGAACTCTGAGGGTATTTCGTCTGTTTCATACATCTTGCTCACCAGATGGTAGAGTTTTGTCAGGACTGGCTCTCCCAGTGCCGTCAGTAGTTCCAATGGAATGTTGTCTACACCGGGGGCCATGTTTCGACTCAGGTCTTTCGGTGCTCTGTCAAACTCTTCACGCAGTATCGTATCTCCCATATCATCCTCATCTACATCCTCTTCCATTTCCATAATATTGTCCTCAAGTACATCGCCCTTGTATAGATCCTCTATATACTCCCTCCACCTTTCTGCTTTCCCTTCTTTGCTTAGAACTGGGTTTCCATTTGAGCTCTTGATGTTAATACAAGTGGTTCTCTTGTCTCCAAAGGTCTCTTTAATTTACCTGTAGGCAATATCTATCTTACCCCTAGTGAGATAAGCCTCTACATCCTTACATTTGTCCTCTAGCCATCCCTGCTTAGCCATTTTGCACTTCCCGTCGATCTCATTTTTGAGACGTTTGTATTCCTTTTTGCCTGCTTCATTTATTGCATTTTTATATTTTATCCTTTCATCAATTTAATTCAATATTTCTTGTGTTACCCAAGGATTTCTACTAGCCCTCGTCTTTTTACCTACTTGATCCTCTGCTGCCTTCAGTACTTCATCCCTCAAAGTTACCCATTCTTCTTCTACTGTATTTCTTTCCCCCATTCCTGTCAACTGTTCCCTTATGCTCTCCCTGAAACTCTGTACAACCTCTGCTTCTTTCAGTTTATCCAGGTCCCATCTCCTTAATTTCCCACCTTTTTGCAGTTTCTTCAGTTTTAATCTACAGGTCATAACCAATAGATTGGGGTCAGAGTCCACATCCGCCCCTGGAAATGTCTTACAATTTAAAACCTGGTTCCTAAATTTCTGTCTTACCATTATATAATCTATCTGATACCTTTTAGTATCTCCAGGATTCTTCCACGTATACAACCTTCTTTCATGATTCTTAAACCAAGTGTTAGCTATGATTTAGTTGTGCTCTGTGCAAAATTCTACCAGGCGGCTCCCTCTTTCATTTCTTAGCCCCAATCCATATCCACCTACTACGTTTCCTTCTCTCCCTTTTCCTACACTCGAATTCCAGTCACCCATGACCATTAAATTTTCATCTCCCTTCACTATCTGAATAATTTCATTTATTTCATCATACATTTCTTCAATTTCTTCGTCATCTGCAGAGCTAGTTGGCATATAAACTTGTACTACTGTAGTAGGTGTGGGCTTCATATCTATCTTGGCCACAATAATGCGTTCACTATGCTGTTTGTAGTAGCTTACCCGCACTCCAATTTTCTTATTCATTATTAAACCTACTCCTGCATTACCCCTATTTGGTTTTGTGTTTATAACCCTGTAGTCACCTGACCAGAGGTCTTGTTTCTCCTGCCACCGAACTTCACTAATTCCCACTATATCTAGCTTTAACCTATCCATTTCCCTTTTTAAATTTTCTAACCTACCTGCCCGATTAAGGGATCTGACATTCCACGCTCCGATCTGTAGAACGTCAGTTTTCTTTCTCCTTATAACGACATCCTCTTGAGTAGTCCCTACCCTGAGATCCGAATGGGGGACTATTTTACCTCCGGAATATTGTACCCAAGAGGACGCCATCATCATTTAATCATACAGTAAAGTTGCATGCCCTCGGGAAAAATTACGGCCGTAGTTTCCCCTTGCTTTCAGCCGTTCGCAGTACCAGCACAGTAAGGCCGTTTTGGATATTGTTACAAGGCTAGATCAGTCAATCATCCAGACTGTTGCCCTTGCAACTACTGAAAAGGCTGCTGCCCCTCTTCAGGAACCATACGTTCGTCTGGCCTCTCATCAGATACCCCTCCGTTGTGGTTGTACCTACGGTACGGCTATCTGTATTGCTGAGGCACGCAAGCCTCCCCACCAACGGCAAGGTCCATGGTTCATGGGGTGGGGGGGGGGGGCATTCTTCTTACATTGACCACCAAATAACCCACAAGTCGAAACAACAATAACAACTATCAACACAGTCATACACAACAAAATACATGAAAATATATCTATGGAAGAGTTACAACTACTGGTTTATGTATGAGCACTCACTACACTAAATATACACACTAGGCAGAGATCAGAACCAACCAACACACAGAAGAAACCCACAAAACCAGCATGGCAACACAGGCTACAGATCAGAATAGAAAAACTGAGAAGAGACATTGGACAGCTAACACAATTTATAAGAAATGAAATATCAGAGAAAAAACGAAAAAGGTTAGGTAAAATCTCACAACAAGAAGCGATAGAGCAATTAGATGAAAAGAAGCAGAAATTACAAGCATTGGCCAAACGA
Source organism: Schistocerca serialis cubense (assembly GCF_023864345.2). Lineage (NCBI taxonomy): Eukaryota > Metazoa > Arthropoda > Insecta > Orthoptera > Acrididae > Schistocerca > Schistocerca serialis. The sequence goes on along the minus strand of NC_064641.1, from coordinate 325,468,076 downwards.
CTTAGAAGATACAAAAAAGTGAAAATGGAAGGAAACAAAACCAAACATTCAACACAAACCAAAAGAAATTTCACCAGAGAAGAGATAACACACACATTAAAGTAGACAGTCCACCAAACATAACAAACATGGAACACTTCTGGAGCAACATATGGTCAAACCCAGTACAACATAACAGACATGCACGGTGGATACAAGCAGAAACAGACACATAAAAGATGATAACACAAATGCCTGAAGTGATAATTTTGCAACATGAAGTCACCCGAGCAATTAATTCTACTCACAATTGGAAAGTCTCTGGAAAAGATAAAATAGCAAAATTCTGTTTAAAGAAGTTCCCCTCAACACATTCACATCTAACTAAATTATTTAAGAGTTACATTGCAGACCCATACACATTCCCTGATACACTTACACGTGGAATAACTTATCTGAAACCTAAAGATCAAGCAGACTCAGCAAACCCAGCTAAATATCGCCCCATAACATGCCTACCAACAATATAAAAAATATTAACTTCAGTCATTACACAGAAATTAATGACACATACAACACAGAACAAAATTATAAATGAAGAACAAAAAGGCTGCTACAAAGGAGCACGAGGATGTAAAGAGCAACTGATAATAGATGCAGAGGTGACATATCAGGTTAAATCTAAACAAAGATCGCTACACTACGCATACATTGATACCAAAAAGGATTTGATAGTGTACCCCACTCAAGGTTACTACGAATATTGGAAATATACAAAGTAGATCCTAAATTGATACAGTTCCTAAACATAGTAATGAAAAATTGGAAAACCGCACTTAATATCCAAACACATTCAAATAAGATCACATCACAGCCAATACAGATTAAGCGTGGAATATATCAAGGAGACTCATTAAGTCCTTTCTGGTTCTGCCTTGCTCTGAACCCACTATCCAACATGCTAAATAATAAAAATTATAGATATAATATTACTGGAACATACGAACACAAAATCACACATTTGCTATACATGGATGATCTAAAACTACTGGCAGCAACAATTCAACAACTCAACCAATTACTAAAGATAACAGAAGTATTCAGCAGTGATATAAATATGGCTTTTGGAACAGAAAAATGTAAGAAAAATAGCATAGTTTAGGGAAAAAACACTAAACAAGAAAATTATGTATTGGATAACCACAGCGACTGCATAGAAGTGATGGAAAAACAGATGCCTATAAATATCTAGAAACAGACAAAAAATAGGAATAGGTAATACGAATATTAAGGAAGAACTAGAAGAAAAATATAGACAAAGACTAACAAAAATACTGAAAACAGAATTGACAGGAAGAAACAAGACAAAAGCTATAAATACTTATGCTATACCAATATTGACCTACTCATTTGGAGTAGTGAAATGGAGTGACTCAGACCTGGAAGCACTCAATACACTTACAGGATCACAAAGCCACAAATATAGAATACATAACATACATTCAGCAACAGAAAGATTCACATTAAGCAGAAAGGAAGGAGGAAGGGGATTTATCGACATAAAAAACCTACATTATGGACAGGTAGACAATTTAAAAAAATTCTTTATAGAACGTGCAGAAACTAGCAAAATACACATAGCAATCACTCATATAAATACATCGGCTACACCATTGCAATTTCATAACCACTTCTACAACCCTTTAGATCACATAACATCAACAGATACGAAGAAAGTAAATTGCAAAAAGAAAACACTACATGGCAAGCATCTGTATCATCTAACACAGCCACACATCGATCAAGATGCATCTATCCCATGGGTAAGAAAAGGCAATATATACAGTGAGACAGAAGGATTCATGATTGCAATACAGGATCAAACAATAAATACCAGATATTACAGCAAGCATATTATTAAAGATCCCAATACCACAACAGATAAATGCAGACTTTGCAAACAACAAATAGAAACAGTAGATCACATCACAAGCGGATGTACAACACTAGCAAATACAGAATACCCCAGACGAAATGACAATGTAGCAAAAATAATACATCAACAACTTGCCATACAACATAAATTAACAAAACCACACGTTCCCACATAAAAGTATGCACGAAAAAATGTACTGGAGAATGATGAATACAAATTATACTGGAACAGAAGAATTATAACAGATAAAACAACACCACATAACAAACCTGACATCATACTCACCAACAAAAAGAAGAAATTAATACAATTAATCGAAATATCCACACCCAATACAACAAACATACAGAAGAAAACAGGAGAAAAAAATTAAAAAATACATCCAACTGGCTGAGGAAGTCAAGGACATGTGGCATCAGGATAAAGTTGACATTATACCAATTATACTATCAACTACAGGAGTCATACCATACAATATCCACCAGTACATCACCGCAATACAGCTACATCCAAATGTATATTTACAAGTACAGAAATCTGTAATTATTGATATATGTCCAATTACCCCAAAGTTCCTAAATGCAATGTAACATATACTGTACAGTTAAAAGGAAATCACGCTTGATCAAGGTCCGTGTCACTTTCCATTTTTAACCAGACATAACGTCTGAGAAAGGAAGGAAATAATAATAATAGTAATAATAATGGGCATTTATATTAAAATAGGTTGAAATGACAGTTACATTCGCTATTGAAAAAGAACAAATATAAAAAGAGAACTCTGCCGACTAGGGGAAGGGAAAAACTAAAGGAAGGGGGGGGGGGGGGGGGGAATGGCTCCAATGAGCTGCAAAGAATGTAGGAGCGGTGGCTGTTGTGATAGAGGTTGGATAATTAGTTTCCTTTTGACGTTTAAAAGGAATTAAATTTCTCTGATATTTTGAGAAAGATTGTTACAAGGTCGTATTCCTGATACAGGAGCTGGTTTTGAATACATGGCAGTGCTATGTGATGGCACATAGACAATTTGATTGAAAACGAGTGTTTCCGCTGTGCTGTTCAGATAGAGTAAGACTTTAGGATAAATAAAGGCAAGTGGAATGATTAAGAAGACGACGGCGTCAGCTGAGTATGTTGGTGTCTCCATTTATTGGCAAGCAGCCATGATAATTGTTCGTAAGACTGTGTGATACGATCGAAAAAGCGTTCGTTACAGACGTATCGCATACAACCATTCATCACCAGTTCTAGCCTGCGCTAGATTTCGTAGGGAGTCACTTAAGAATGGCATCACTGTAATTAAATATACCGAGTAGTTGTGTCTGAGATATTTTATTAATCCTTGGGAAATAATCTCTTATATTTCTATAGTAAGTGATACGATGCTGACAACTTCTTAAAGACTGGAGTCTATGTGTTCAGTCCAGTAAGTGACGATCCAGAACCATCCTCAACTTCTTTGCAGAAGAATGGAAGGTTCATTCGATGCTTTTTAGGTTTAGTGGTAGAAAGTATTCTCTTAATTGGAGGGTAATGAGTCTTGTGGAGGACTAAGCTTTCTTGCATTTTAAACGCGTTGATGTGCAAACCTATGCTCCGTGCCAACACGGACAGCTTATGTAAATCGACACTTACTTGCTGGGTGGGAGTGAACAAGTTTTGTGGATCTGCTCTTAGATGTAACCATCGTGAGCGTATAGGTGACATTTACAGCGGGAAAGAATAGTTGACATATCAGTAGCATATAGTGATAAGGGTAATGAGTCCAGTACTAGTCCTTGTCGGTTTGTTGATACTACGTTCCTCCTTTGTGACCTTTTTACCCACATCATTACACACAGTCTGCTAGATACTCATTTAGATTGTCAACGGACACTAGAGGTTAAGCTGCAGATTTGTGTTTGCTGTTTCCTATACGTAGATTTTCCCACAGGAACGCAGGTCAGCGAAAGCCTTGTTAGCGAGTGAGCATATCTGAGCTTTAAGTTCCTCACGGATTAACTCGGTTGCATAGTCGCTTGTAGGTAGGATGATTATCAGAGGTACTCACAAGGTGTTTGAGATGGGCTTTAAGCCATGGTGCAGGTTTACACCATAATCTTACTGTTTTTAGATATGCTTATTTATCGTACAAATTATTGATTCTCTTAGCGAAGTAGGAAACTTAATTATTTATGACGAAGTTATCGGCGCTTCAGTCTGGAACCGCGAGACCGCTACGGTCGCAGGTTCGAATCCTGCCTCGGGCATGGATGTGTGTGATGTCCTTAGGTTAGTTAGGTTTAAGTAGTTATAAGTTCTAGGGGACTGATGACCACAGCAGTTGAGTCCCATAGTGCTCAGAACCATTTGAACCATTTTTGATATCCTGAAATATTATTGTTCAGGTGGAGTAACATAACATCGAAGTGACAAAGTTCACGTTTGGCAGACAAATAAATACCACAGTCACTGAATAAAGATCTGTAGTAACTGTTCTTGAAGTGTAACAGTTATTTCAAAGAATTTTGGAAGTAACATCACAGTCCAGAGTTTGGCGCAGGTATCACAGTAGTGATCTTTATTTAAGTTTGACCCAGTCCATGATGACTGTTTAAATCGATCGCTGAATTATTTTAGGAACTCCTGGACACAAATTTAAATTTTCCAATTTGTTGCTTGTGCTAACTCATCCGGATACATTTCCCCGTTTTGGTGGACGTAGATCTTGTACTTTCAAAACTTTCTGCAGACTGGATTAAAGTAGCCTTTGAGGAGCCTCTTTTATGAGTTCACAGTCATTACAGCTAAAGTTGGCTGCTGCTGTTTGCTCCTTTTTCGGAAGTTGAAACTAAATATTTACATTCCTGATTAACTGAATAGCTGAAAGATATTTGAATGTGAAGTTTTGGATGCGGAAAGAATTTATATAATTACGCTTGGTTTGTCAAAATATGGGATTCTACTTCAGTAGCAGTGTTTAATAACGCTTGTTACTCTCAAGCCTCGCGGGATTAGCAGAGCGGTCTAAGGCGCTGTAGTCACGGACTGTGCGGCTGATCGAGGTTCGAGTCCTCCCTCGGGTATGGGTGTGTGCGTTTGTCCTTAGGATAATTTAGGTTAAGTAGTGGGTAAGCTTAGGGACTGATGACCTTAGAAGTTAAGTCCCATAAGATTTCACACACACATTCGATTTTTTTTGTTTATTTCAAACTAAGTAAGTGCAAGACTTGCTAAAATGGTTTCCTCATTGGCTGTGGGGTTACTTCACTTATTTGTGTATGCTTTAGACCAGTTATATCAGAAAATCAGTAGTGGGAAATATGTTTACACAGGAACAATTATAAAGAAATTCAAAATTACTGCTGTTGATAATCAGCAAAGTTTTCCAGCAAACTAATCAGCCAAAGGAATGTAATCAATATACAGGGTGTATGATAATTAATTGTCTAAACTCATACAGTTGAGCCGGCCGTGGTGCCGAGCGGTTCTAGGCGCTTCCGTCTGGAGCCGCGCGACCGCTACCTCGGGCATGGATGTGTGTGATGTCTTTAGGTTAGTTAGGTTTAAGTAGTTCTAAGCTCTAGGGGACTGATGACCTCAGAAGTTAAGTCCCATAGTGCTCAGAGCCATTTCCATACAGTTGAAAGTACACGATACTAGAAACAAAAAAGTCTCAGTAAACACAGGGTCGAAAATGCATACCTTAAGAGCTACGAGCTCTTCATCTTCATTACTGTAAAGCAAGTCTCTTCCACTGCAAGTCCTTTGCTTTCCGTATTTTGGGAAGTGGTAGTTTGGACGAAAACAAGAAAAAAATTCGCGTAAACATGTGCTCTAAAATGTATTCCGTAAGAGCTACGAGCACTTGTTCATCTTTGCTACTTTGAAACACAACTCTTCTAATGATCAAGTGTTCGTAGCATTTAAGGTATGCGTTTTAGAGAATATGTTTGCTGGATATTTTTTTCTTATTACGGTCCATAGTACCACTTCCCAAAATATGGAAAGCAAAGAACTTGCAGTGAAAGAGACTTGTTTTACAGTATCAAAGATGAAAAATTGCTCGTAGCTCTTAAGGTATGTATTTTCGACGACATGTTTACTGAGACTAGTATCGTGTACTTTCAACTGTATGCATTTACGCCGTTAATTATGATACATCCTGAATACTATAAAAGTAAGTGTACAATATTGTGCCGCTAAAACTCAGAAACGAATCTTGGTACAATCAAGGGGGTAATATGGTGTGGTAGCCCTCTATTCCCCTTCCGTGAAGAAGATTCCCGTTTTTACGTGAAGGGTGAGCTTTTGAAGATATAAGGGCTGGGTTGTGTCGCTCTATAGAAATTTCTGGAAAATTTCAGAACAGTCTAGAGTATTCGAGAACATTCCGTAACATTCCAGCGTATTCGAGTGCATCCACAACATTCCAGAATATTTCGCAATATTCCACAATAACCCTGAATGTTGTGGAATGTTCGAAAATAGTCTGGAATATACTGATATAATTGATCAAAAGTATCCCCACAGCAAACGACGAAAATATGTTAGCAAGTCGCGCACTTGCTTAGTGACGAAGGGAGGAAGCGAAAAAGTAGTGCCCTGAGTGAATAAAAACAAACAGTGAAGTATGAGTAGTCAAATTGATGCAGTCACTGAATATAAATCGAAAATACAGTGAGAAAAATGTGCAAAGTGTACTTGGTGTATTTGTTAGTAAAAAGCTAATTCAGTTATATTTTAGACAATGCCTAAACGTAAAAGAGGAGGGGATCTTGTCAGTTCTCAAGCCAGACGGCAAGAACAAGAACAACAGCGAAATAACGAAACAGACTAAGAGCGCGAAGCACGTTTAAGTTCCCAACGAACGAGAATGATCTCCGTGAGAAGCAGAGAAACCGAAGAACAATGAAATGAACAGATTGAAGAATGAAGAATTCCGACACAATCTTATAAGAAAAGTTAGCCAAGTGACGCTAGCTATGAAAATATCACAAAGAGGCCGCAATCGGAAGAATGGACAGCATCTTACAATTTTATAACGCGAAAAGAATTCAGTAGAGGAACACCAGGACTCTGTTGCGCGAATGGAAAAATTCGATTACCACCACTGGAAGCACCTTCGCCGGGATTGTTACATTACATGACCGATGAATCTCCAGAATCAAAACACTTTCACTCAAATGTGAAAGCATGCAACGTCTGCTTCCAAATAACTTCTTTCGTTGTCACTTCAGTCAATACTAACGCAGGTGAAATCGATAATGTTTTTCCATCTAAGTACAAATCTGTCACAATGTGGGATTATTACTACCATTACCCAACAGCGACCATAAATTTCTGCTAGTATATTTCATCGGAAATGAAGAAACATATTGATTGACGATGCACGAGTATCAGTGGACTGACAAGAGAAGTAGTTCAAGATATACAGATGATCGTGCGCGAATACAATCAACTGATTCGCGTGTACAAAACAGCACTATACTGAATTATTTCTGATAACTATAAGGCTTTTTTCGAGCCGACAAAAGATCACCTGGAGAATAAGAACGTCAGTTTAATGCACCCCAGATAGGCGAAGTCTCCTTCATAATTGTGGACAATGTAAACTTAAGGCATGATATAACTGCATAGTGAAGAAGAAAAAGACTACAACGCATTGCAGAGACAATCTGTTCATATGATGCTCTCCAATATCTATTAATATTTCTGCACGGAGTGGACGGATATCATTTTAATGTGAAACAAATCCAACCTGAAACAGGGGTAGAAAAAAACAAACATGTCGCTTCCAAGGAGTTCTACGCTTGCCGCTTAATGGTCAGAGACAATGAAGCATACAATCACATTCTCAACACTCGCTGTTTATTCCAACAACAACACCTGGTAGATGTGTGTGCAAAAACAGAAGCTGACCGGATGCTTTACTTATCACTGAATCAGAAGGAACTACGAGCGGAAGAATAACGACCACCTTCGAGACGCAATCATAAATGACGAGAACAGCGACGGCATTGCAACAATGGTAATCTTACCCTCATCATACAAAGGAAGTCCGAGACACATGCACGAATATACTCAGGATACCATGACCTACATAAGAAAGTATGGGTGACATGGGTTTTTCATGACATTCACATGCAACTTGTCGTGGCTAGAAATCAAAGAACTAAGATACAGGCAAGTCCCCATGCATCAACGATACATAACAGCCAGAATTCTCGACGAAAGCAACTGGAATTTGTTGAAGTAATCACCAAAACCACTTCTTTGAAACCGTGAGATGCTGTATGTACAAAATCGAATGGGAAAAACGAGGACTGCCTCACACAACCTCGTACGGCTCCATGACAGAATTCATCCCACGGATATCGACAAAATCATCCAAGCTGAATTTCCCAACCCACAATAAGATCCGGAACTGCACGACATAGTAGCGAAAAACAGGGTTCACGAACCACGTGGGCCACTAAATCCAAATTCGCCTTGTATGACTAATGGAAAATGTATAAAAAATACCCAAAACCATACTTCGACGACTCACAAACCAGAGTTGATGTCTGTTCCAAATACAGAAGATCACCCAAAAACGGTGGCTTCACATCAAAAATACGAATACAAGCCAGCGAGGTACTGAAAATAGGTAATTAATTGGTTGTACCACTTAACATACTACTTTCTAGAATGTTCCAAGCATGCATAAACGTAGACTGCAATTCAGTGAAATCCATCAAATATGTCTAAGTACGTGGACAAAGGCAACGACATGGCAGTATTACAAACAGTCAAAGACAGCTAACAACATCTGCCATGTACCAAATGGGAAGGTACATCAACAGTAACGATGTAGCGTGGCGTGTTTTTCGGTTTTCCCATACACGTACGAAAACCATCTGTGCAACATCTAGCGGTACATTAGAATAACGGACAGAAAGTTTATTTCACAAAAGACAGCGCCAGAAAATTGCAAGGAACCATTTCAGAACACAACACGAACAGCCTTTTACCAGCTGTGTCGAACGGATCCATCCGTGAAAAGATTATACGTCGGCGTCCCTGTCTATTATGCGTGGAACACACCAAGAAAATCTTTCAACGACGGAAACGAGGAGTTCTAGAAGAAGATCATCCAGGTATCATGAAAACTGGCGCACTTGGCCGAGTTTACAGTGTACATCCGAACAACGCCTAGTGTTTCTATTTCCGGATGTTGCTACTCGGAATACGGGGACCACGCAAGTTTCACAGATCCCATGACTTTTGACGGTTAACGAGGCCAACGCTCAGGACTTCTGAGAAACGGCAACCACTGGGAACTACCACTACCAGAAGCCTCAGTCATAGTCTCAGCCGAATAAATGACTTATTCGCCGTAATTCTAGCAAAATGAAATCCATCGAAACCAAAACAGCTGAAGGAAGTGTGAACTTCCGTACAAAATTTCTAAACTCTTTCCAAGTAACAAGAACTACTGAGTAATCTCAATTCACTAAACCTATGTAATGGAAAAAGAATTATCGTTGAACAGCTGTCGAATACAGTCATCGAAGCCGATCTTACGACTGGAAAGTACAAAGTACACACACTATCCCAGAATATCACTGATCTTTACTGAACTCCCATTCCAGTTTAAAAGAATGCAGTTTCCAATCAAATTAGTCTAGAGTTCTACATCTACAAGACTCCTGCTTCTCTTACGGTCAATTATACGTTGCTTCTTCTCGAGTAGGAAATTAGAAAAGTTTGTGCACGTATACCACAGATAACAAAATGAAAAAAGTTGTTTATAAACAAGAATTGTAAATAGTTAGAAGATGTTTTCAACAAAATTTTTTACCAATTATACAGTAAAGTTGACACCTTTATTTAAAGTACCATACTATTTTCATATCAACTCCCTGAGCGAAGCCGGATACCCCAGTTAGATACTAAGGCTAAATTAGAAGAACCCTGTGTTACTGTGCACCCGTTAAAAAGTAACAGTATTAAAGATATTTGCGAAAGAAAATAATCATAATTTTGGGGAGATCAACATAATAGGACAAAGGAACCCGCCTGCCTTGTTACATTTTGTTTGCAAAGAAAGCTGTAAGCTCCGACGTATTCATGCGCTTAAAATCTCGAAGTCTCCCACCTGGACTCGCATTCGGGAGGACGACGGTTCAATCCCGCGTCCGGCCATCCTGATTTAGGTTTTCCGTGATTTCCCTAGATCACTTCAGGCAAATGCCGGGATGGTTCCTTCGAAAGGGAACGGCCGATTTCCTTCCCCATCCTTCCCTAATCCGAGCTTGTGCTCCGTCTCTAATGACCTCGTTGTCGACGGGACGTTAAACGCTAATCTCCTCCTCCTCCTCCTCTCCCACCTGCAGTTTGTAGTTTTGGCACTGCAAAGAATAAGTCTTGAGTACTTCATCTTGAGCAAATAAACCAGTTGCAGAAAAACTGATCCGTGTTTGTAGATCTTTTTGTGAATATATAGATGAACGTATGGGAGTTTGCTGTATGTTGAGTAGCTTCAAGTGGAATCGGAGTAAGGTTTGAGCAGGAAAGTATGCGCATCAATTTTGATACAGAAGAACAGTGTACTCGAAAGCACGCTTTCACACATCTACACTACTGGCCATTAAAATTGCTACACCAAGAAGAAATGCAGACGATAAACGGGTATTCACTGGACAGATATATTATACTAGAACTGACATGTGATTACATTTCCACGCAATTTGGGTGCACAGATCCTGAGAAATCAGTACCCAGAACAACCACCTCTGGCCGCACTAACAGCCTTAATACGCCTGGGCATTGAGTCAAACAGAGCTTGGATGGCGTGTGCAGGTACAGCTGCCCATGCAGCTTCAACACGATACCACAGTTCATCAAGAGTAGTGACTGGCGTATTGTGACGAGCCAGTTGCTCGGCTACTATTGACCAGAAATTTTCAATTGGTGGGAGATGTGGAGAATGTGCTGACCAGGGAAGCAGTCGAACATTTTCTGCATCCAGAAAGGCCCGTACAGGACCTGCAACATGCGGTCGTACATTATCCTGCTGAAATGTAGGGTTTCGCAGGGATCGAATGGAGGGTAGAGCCACGGGTCGTAACACATCTTAAATGTAACGTCCACTGTTTAAAGTGCCGTCAATGCGAACAAGATGTGACCGAGACGTGTAACCAATGCCACCCCATACCAACACGCCAGGTGATACGGCAGTATGGCGATGACGAATACACGCTTCCAATATGCGTTCACCGCGATGTCGCCAAACACGGATGCGACCATCATTATGCTGTAAACCGAACCTGGATTCATCCGAAAAAATGACGTTTTGCCATTCGTGCACCCAGGTTCGTCGTTGAGTACACCATCGCAGGCGCTCCTGTCTGTGATGCAGCGTCAAGGGTAACTGTTCGTGCAGATGGTTGTTGTCTTGCAAACGTCCCCATCTGGTGACTCAGGGATCGAGACGTGGCTGCACGATCCGTTACAGCCATGCGGATAAGACGCCTGTCATCTCGACTGCTAGTGATACGAGGCCGTTGGGATCCAGCATGGCGTTCCATATTACCCTCCTGAACCCACCGATTCCATATTCTGTTAACAGTCATTGGATCTCGACCAACTCGAGCAGCAATGTAGCGATACGATAAACCGCAATCGCGATTGGCTACAATACGACCTTTATCAAAGTCGAACACGTGATGGTACGCATTTCTCCTCCTTACACGAGGCATCACAACAACGTTTGACCAGGCAACGCTGGTCAACTGCTGTTTGTGTATGAGAAAACGGTTGGAAACTTTCCTCATGTGAGCACGTTGTAGGTGTCGTCACCGGCGCCAGCCTTGTGTGAATGCTCTGAAAAGCTAATCATTTGCATATCACAGCACCTTCTTCCTGTCGGTTAAATTTCGCGTCTGTGACACATCATCTTCGTGGTGTAGCAATTTTAATGGCCAGTAGTCTACATTAGTTTCTCTGCCCTACCGCCATACTTACACACTCCGCATATTGATCCATCAGCAGAAATGAGTCTTTAGCCGAAGAAGAACGCTTGCTTTGACAAATCATATTTTGTAAACGTTTTCTGGCCTTTCCTCGCATGTAACATGTTTCAATGACAAGAACTCGCAAGTGGCTTTTTTTCGGAGACACACTGATGGGTTTCCGAGAGAAAGCCCAAATTTGGTACATGACGATATCATGTCTGTAGGTAACCCACTTAACCAACGAGCGTAACGTCAACCTACTTGACCATCGCTGCATGTGGAATATACTTTTCGCTACTGAAAAGAGTATGTTGCATCTTTCGGGGCTTAATGCACCAATCAGCGAGGACATCAGTCGGTCACGTCAATCAGAACAGTAACGAATGTTGATGGTGTGTACTGAGTAGTTATTATCAAACCGACGTTGTTCTGCATGCTGCAATGCGGGGTGTTTACATCGCAGAATGCTGAAACATCGTAGACACGTTCATTAACCAGTGCGCTCGCGAAAAGTGCTGAAAAAATAATGGTTGCAGTTTATGCCATCAGATGAAAATATGGCACTACAGTAGTCAGAATGTGAAATGTTTTATTTGGATGTCAGTATGCTGTTTCTCGCATGACAGCGCGTATTTATTCCTTTTGTGCAATGATTGTTGATATAAGGAGTTAAGAAGTTTGAAGTCTTCCGTAGGAATCGATATATGTATTTAGAAGAAAGGCCATGTACTGCTGATAACGTTTTATCAGAACATAGCTTCACTGCGGGAATTTCGCAGAGAGAAACAGCTGCCAAGAGGCGTGAAGTTAGTAAACGGGGTATAGAAAATGATTAAAAAATCTGAAGGGAACAGGTGGATTAGGTACTGCGACAGGGGAAGTCGGTGGCTCATTTCCATGGCAGTTGTAGAAGTTGCTATACCTATAACCAACACTGCAGCACATGTGAGAGATTTTGCAGCCAGTATTATGAAGTGCAGGGACATGCACTGCTCAGATTATGTGACTGATAGTTGTCCTTTCACAAGCTCTTTCATTCTCGGCGCGTATTTCTTCGATACTATGACACGTCGTACACCTGGTACGTGTAGAGTGATATGTGAACATTATGAGGACCTCACTGTACAACATGTGATTCGTACTTTGCAAGAACTCAACTATGTCTACACGACTATTTTCGAGCAGGATGGGGTGATACTGCATGTCGTTGCTCGGTGAAATATTGCCTCCAGAAATCTTTGATAACGACCGCGTAATATCCGCAGTTTGTAAATATGTGGTCGACCAGATTCCTCCGACCTAAAACCATGGGGCCTGATTGTGGGGTTATCTGAAATATTGTGTCCATCAGAGAAGCTTCCGTACCCTTCCTGGTCTGAAGAATAGAGTAAGACTACATCTCGCTTTGTTTACACCAAACATGCCTCGAATAAGTGTCAACCACATTGTCTTACAGGTGCAGCACGTCGCCGAGTCTGGAGATCGTACTGAACACGTGTTGTAACTTGTGACTAACATAATAAACATGCCAGAAAAACCGTTATGTGTGTGATAATTCCTCTCTTTTTTTTCCTGCACCCACACCACAATGTCACTGCTTGCAGCGCGATATTTTCACCGGATGCCAGAAAGTGGAACTATTATTTTTTCTGCTTACTCCCCGAGCGCACCCGATTTATAACCATAACTACGATGGTTCAGCGTCCTATGATGTATACATCCGGCACTGCAGCACTCTGAACACCATGTGTTTAACTGTAACTGCCTGGTAGGAGTGGTATAACCGAGGCACTGAATAACTGTCCGTAGAAATGAGAGGGAAAAATACAAGAAGAGGATCTGTTTGCCGGCAAGAGCGTAGACTAGGAATCATCTGCATGGAGAAGCACTTCTCCCACATGTGATCTAAGTCGGCCAATTGCAGATGCAATACAATAACGAAATAAATAATTCCTTCAAGTTAGATGAGATGATGATTCCCAGTATTAAAATTGAAAAGACAAGAAATTTAACTAACAGCAGGACTGACAATAGCAAAATAACTTTGAAGAATATAAGGTCAGTAGACGAGTGGGCACAATCGAGTGTCATGGATGCTCTGGGAAGGGGTACTTCACTCCGACAAATGCCCCTCCCCACATTCGTTATATTCCAAGTGTTTTTCTTTCGGAAGAAGGATAAGAAGCACCTCGTCCGACATAAAGGAGAAGGAATCCTTACAGTCTTTCCTTCTACAGAGTGCTGTGTGGAGTCACTGTAAAAAAGTAAAATAAGGTGTGGCAGGAAAGGGGACTAATGTCATTTAAAAGTAATTACAGTTAGATGACCAGGGCGGCTGTCAATGGAGGTCGGGTCGATGCCCCTCAGGCCCAGTGTACGGATGGACACGAAGTGAAACCAACCTTTCCTCCCATGTTCTAAAAGGCCTTACAGACATTAGGTCTCTGGATATAAATCACTTCACTACAGAACACAGCGAACCATTTGAGCTGTTATTTGTTCCGCCAAAATTAGAGACGATATATCTGGAAGAAAGGCTTCATGCAGGAAGCCTGAATGAGGGAGTTGGTTACAATGTCCGTATTTATAGAGTTTGTGTATATTCTCACTACAATCGCAATAAGCGGAAAATCCGGGTTCGAGCCTCGGTCCGGCACTGATTCTCATTTGTTACTGACAGCTTACACCAATACAGACTCGCATCCATTTCATAGAAAGAGAGAGAACGCCTCCACTCCATAAGATACGATGTGTATGGTGACCAACTCATTTTAATAGTTGCTTAAGAAATATTCACACTACCAGAATGAGATATTCACTCTGCAGCGGAGAGTGCGCTGATATGAAACTTCCTGGCGGATTAAAACTTTGTGCCCGACCGAGACTCTAACTCGGGACCTTTGCCTTTCGCGGGCGAGTGCTCTACCATCTGAGCTACCGAAGCACGACTCACGTCCGGTACTCACAGCTTTACTTCTACCAGTACATCGTCTCCTACCTTCCAAATTTTACAGAAGCTCTCCTGCGAACCTTGCAGAACTAGCACTCCGGTGCAGAGTGAAAATCTCATTCTGGAAACATCCCCCAGGCTGTGGCTAAGCCATGTCTCCGCATTCCTTTCTTTCAGGAGTGCTAGTTCTGCAAGGTTCGCAGGAGAGCTTCTGTAAAGTTCGGAAGGTAGGAGACGAGGTACTGGCAGAAGTAAAGCTGTGAGTACCGGACGTGAGTCGTGCTTCGGTAGCTCAGTTGGTAGAGCACTTGCCCGCGAAAGGCAAAGGTCTCGAGTCTCGGTCGGGCACCCAGTTTTAATCCGCCAGGAAGTTTCATATTCACACTAATGCTTGCACACGAATGTGCACCATACACCACTCCTTTAGGCACATACTGGTTCAATTGCAACGGGACACGGCACAGAAAAGGTACCAACCAAGTCTATTAGCAGACCGGTATTTTTCGTATAGCGAATACGTCTGACGATAAGCAACCGTGAGGAGGGAGTGTGAGATGAAGGACTGTTCTTAGCACCATTGTCCATTCTCTGTGGAATTCTTCTCAGATGCTGGTAAGTAAGGAGGCAACCACGCCACGGAGAGGCATTTGCGCTTCCTACAACCACCTGAGCGGGTCTGAAGGGAGTCATTGTGGACTTCCGAGTGGCGGGATGGTCCTTTCGGAGACTTGCGACACGTATTGGATGTAGTGGGTCACTTGTGCCACGATACTGGTCACGTGAATATAGACGATGTTTTGGACGTCCACGCAGAAAATACCCCACCACGATCATCGTATTGTAACGGCAGCAGTGGCTTGTCTGCAGCTACCAGACACAGGTAAGAGGGCTCGTGAGCCCAGACGTGTAAACAACTGTCGCGATGTGGTAAATAACAATGGGAATACGGATATGCTCACCTCTAGCCCTCCTTCCACTCACGCCACAGCATCGATGGGCACTGCTCGATTGGCGCCGTCAGAGGATCACTTGGAAGATGGGGCTCCGTGGTCTTCATTAATGAAAGCAAATTCTGCTTGCACCCAAGTGATGGTCGTTTGCGCTCACGACATAACCTGATACATTACAAATGTAATGTATTGCGAATACATAGAAAGAAGGATCCTTTATTGTATGATTATATGATAGCGGAACAAACACTGGTAGCAGTTACTTCTGTAAAATATCTGGGAGTATGCGTACGGAACGATTTGAAGTGGAATGATCATATAAAACTAATTGTTGGTAAGGCGGGTACCAGGTTGAGATTCATTGGGAGAGTGCTTAGAAAATGTAGTCCATCAACAAAGGAGGTGGCTTACAAAACACTCGTTCGACCTATACTTGAGTATTGCTCATCAGTGTGGGATCCGTACCAGGTCGGGTTGACGGAGGAGATAGAGAAGATCCAAAGAAGAGCGGCGCGTTTCGTCACTGGGTTATTTGGTAACCGTGATAGCGTTACGGAGATGTTTAATAAACTCAAGTGGCAGACTCTGCAAGAGAGGCGCTCTGCATCGCGGTGTAGCTTGCTCGCCAGGTTTCGAGAGGGTGCGTTTCTGGATGAGGTATCGAATATATTGCTTCCCCCTACTTATACTTCCCGAGGAGATCACGAATGTAAAATTAGAGAGATTAGAGCGCGCACGGAGGCTTTCAGACAGTCGTTCTTCCCGCGAACCGTACGCGACTGGAACAGGAAAGGGAGGTAATGACAGTGGCACGTAAAGTGCCCTCCGCCACACACCGTTGGGTGGCTTGCGGAGTATCAATGTAGATGTAGATGTAGATGAGAGCTTTCTTGCAGAGTGCACTCCAGCAAGGCACATAGTCTCCACCTCAGGCCTTTTGTCCTGCGGTTCAATAAGCTAAAACTCTCGTTCAGTTTTTGTCTTTCGGGTACGTCCAGAATGTTGCTAGACCTTTCTCGGAATAGGAGGGTGATGTATTGTTCCAACAGGATAATTGTCACCACGCAGTGCTCGCGAAATTCTACGTGCTCTGAAAGACCCTCAGCAACTTCGCTGGCTAGCACGATCATTGGACTAGTCTCCAGTCGAGTACCTTTGGGGTACAATGCAATGAGAACCATCGACTCCTACATAACTATGTGAACAGGTTGAGCAGGCATGACACAGCGTATCCCAGGACAGTATTCGTCATCCGTACGATCGATTGGGTGCCAGAGTCAGTACCTGAATTTTTCATTGATGGGCCGTAATTCAGAGCCTCGATTGTACTACTCCTACCACGTGGTTACAATTAAACAGTGGCGTTCAGAATAATGTAGTGCGGACTGTACCCATCGAAGGACGCTGAGGTATTGTAGGTATATTCGTTAATCAATGCACCTGCGGAACAAGCAGAAAAAAATCATAGTGCCCCTCTTTGGCACCAAGGGAAAACATCGTGCTGCAAGCGTCAGAAAGCGTTGTGGGTACAAGAAATGGTGAGGAACGATAAAACACGTTTACTATAATACGGTCACAAGTTACAACATGTGTTCAGTGTGGTCTCCAGAGTCGGAGACATGCTGCATTCATAACCCCATACGGCGGTTACTCGCAGTGTGTCTGGTGTAATCAGAGCGGTATGTCGTTGCTTGTTGTCCTACTAATAAGGTTGTTTCAGCATGGGTCGATCCCTGCCACCTCAGGTCCGCTTGTGCTGTTGATCTATAAATGCAATCATTGCATGTACTCCGTATGTGCTGTTGCAACAATAAATATTGAGTGAATTGGAAACCTTTAAAAGGTTGTACGAACTTTATTCCGGCAGCGTATAATGGTTGTCATATCATTGGTAATGTTCAGTCTGTTTGATTAGTTAAACAATACATTCTGTTAGAAAACTATTTTTAACAAGAGAAAGATGACAACATAAACTACAGAGGAACATTTTACGTGAATTTCAAAATGGGATCAATTCAACCATCCAATGATCCAATTACGGAAACTGCTTTTACCGTACTTTATACTTTCACATTTCAATTTTGCTATCAATTTCAAGTAATTGCAAGGTAGTGAAGGTAGCATTAAACGGAACTATTTCCGCGAATTCTGTAAATCTCGTATTGTCGTGGTGTCGCCTCAGTGATCCTTTAATGCAGTGTTGCCTATTTGGTAATTTTACTCAACACGACTGGTTTTCTTGCGAAAGCAGCCAAACTTTACGATCCAGTCGCAACTCAGAAGCACTTTTGTTTCTGAAGTCACTTCGGAATTTTTCTGATTGCTCCATACAGCAAACCAAGTGACGGTAAGTATGGAGTATAGCCGAATGCACATATGCGAGAGAGTTTGCTGACTTGCAGACGTGCTAGGACGCATAAAAACCGCGCATGTTTCACTTCATAAGCGTCCGGATCGCCTTTACATTCGAGTTGGCAAAAATATTTTGCTGCAAAATTTACCACCAGCTTTGAGTTGTTTCTAAATATATGTGTGAATTATCAGTAGCCGAAATACGCTGCCAGTCAATATACTCAACAGTACCCACTATTTGTCAGAGGTTATCTGCCAGCATTACTAAAAGTAGACTGGTACGTTGCAGTTCATTGCCAGAATGGTGCATCTAATGTGTAATTCGTAATCTGATTTAAAATTATTTCTGTACTTTCTTCTTGTCAGTAAAGTAGCTAACAGCTGTAATTATTTATCGTCAATTATTGCCAGGAACATGCGTCCTCTTCTATATTAAATCCTCCTCCTTCCAGGAGGCGGTTTTGCGTGTAATTTTCTCAGCAGTTTAGTTGGGTGCGTGATGAGGGAAGACGAGCCGAGTAGGCCAGGTCAGCGACCTGATATTCGGACAGACACCCCCCACCCACGCCTCATCCACTTGAAGCTTTGGGCTGCCATCTCAGAGGCAAGTCCTAGGCGAGGTAGCCACTAACGAGGGTAACACGGCAAGTGCCATAACCTGATTTCCATAATACTTCACTCAGCGGAAGAGGAGCCAAAATAAAAGAACATGTGTCATGGTTTATCGTAGATACTACACAGTTTGTGGGAAAATTACCGTGAAAGTTTCCGACGTAATATTTAGATACGCTTTAGCGAGTGATAAGCTCAGCCCAGCTGGTGGCAGTGGCTAGCGTCACAGCCTCTCACTATGGTGTCCCGTGTTCGAAACCAGGTTATTGTTTTTATTTTACTTTTTTCGTTTACCAGAATAACTGTGATCTTTATTATGTAATGTGTACATATATGGTAATTTTAGGGGTTACAATCCTTTAAATTCTCATATTCTTGCACTTCATTTTTTTACCAGTCCTTAATTCTGACTTTTTGTTGTTATGTTTATTCCTCTTGAAGATTTGGTGCAGTCCCTTAGATGATACTGATTGGAGAACGTTCTAAACATAGAAATTCCCAACATCACGAGCATCGCGCTTGGTAGATTTGCCACAGTGACTTTTTTTCGCATGAATCTCAATCGGGAAAGAAACGTCGTTAACGGTGCTGAAGAGTTCACGTGTTGACGAGAATTTGGTGGCAAACCACACATAACGGATAACTTTTCCGAAAACTGGCGCTTACAATTGATGTTAACGAATATACACTACAGTAATTTCTACTTCATAATACTTTAAAATAGTTTTCCATTCATCTATTTACTATTTCCTAAAATTCATACAGTTAGTAGACGAATAAGGACAACATTATTTGATGTACATTGGGAAACATTCGTGTACAATGATCAGCTTGAACATTGTGACCTACTATCGACATAAACGCTTCCATACGATAGCAGCGTCACTTGAGAAAGAGTGATTGGTTTTTTGGTTGGTTCGGAATGAAAGAGACTGACCTGCGTCCTTTAAGCTGCAAACCAGAAGTAGTCGTCAACGGAAGGAGGTGACAGGCAAATCCTGGAAAGCTTCAGTGTAACTAACACAGTGAAAAACAGATAAACGCCCAGAAAAAAGACAGCATAGACAGGTCGTTGAAAGATCAACTAAGACAAGGCCTTAAAACCAAGAAATGAAAAAGAATAAAGCAAATAAAATGGTGTAAAGTGTAGAGGCCAGGCTGGGCCACCCAGCAAGGATGCTGAACCTCTGATCCATTACAGTTTGCCCTCTGTCAATATCAGACAGATGGAGCGCCTTCCCCCTTCCCACACAGCACGTACACTGATACTAGATTCACTGTGCGTGTGTCTAACTAGCTCTCATCCTCCCCCCCCCCCTCCCCCCCTCCTCACCGCCGTGGACTTAACATTCTTTTGTGAGCACTTGCTTACATATCACACGGCCCAAGCCTTTGCAGCATTGCTTCCTCCTCCTGTCCTGCAAACCTACACTTCGACTATCTCTTATCTCCTCTGACTTTGGCCAGCCGGTGTGGCCGAGCGGCTCTAGGCGCTTCAGTCTGGAACCGCGCGACCGCTACGGTCGCAGATTCGAATCCTGCCTCGGGCATGGATGGGTGTGATCTTCGTAGGTTAGTTAGGTTTAAGTAGTTCTAAGTTCTAGGGGACTGATGACCTCAGAAGTTAAGTCCCATAGTGCCCAGAGCCATTTCTTTCCTCTGACTTTCAGTCGGATGGTCCTACTGATGCAGGTCCTGCTTCGACCTTGTTTAAGATTTTGGTCTTTATTTCTAGCTTCCGCCGTTTTATTCAGTTAAAAATCACACGGCCCCCATTATTGGGTATGGTCTGCCATCTTTTCCAAATTTTACAGAAGTGCACGTCGTGCTGGGAAGAGCGCTCAACCTCTGTGCCCTTCCACATTGGCACCTTCCTTTCCTGTTGTGATAGTATGCACAACGTCCAGAACGGTAGCCATCCCACTCTGGGGGGTTGTCATGCTAGCCCCCTGACCACGCAAGCCTGTTGGCGCCTGTGCTGACCGTTCTCCATGTATGCTAAGAGTATGTGCCCATCATGACTGGAGCACGAGGACACCAGGCAATGGATTACTGCCAGATAGCCGTTGCTATGGCAAGGTGGCACCCATGGGGAGAGCCCCAGTTTGGAATGGGTGACACCAAGGCGGATAGTTCGCATATGAAGCGACCTAAGCAGGGCCCCAGCAGTATCTTCAAATGGAAAGATGCAATAAGGTACAATCCCAATGCGCTGCCTTACATTTCCACGCCGTGGGAAGAACGCAGGACTAAATAACAAGTAGCAAAGTCCTCTTCCCCCCTCCGCCAAAACACTGTCTCTAACAGGCCCGATGGTGACACCTTTTTGGCCAAAACGCTTTCATTTTTGTGGAAAACACTGAAGACAAATACGGGGAAGTTACAGCTATCTCTAAGATGGAGAGGAGTTCCCTCCGCATTAAAAAGGCCTGTCCGGACCAGTGACAGGCGCTACTCTCTTGTGAAATGTTGGGTGACATCCCCATCATTGTCACTCCTCACAAGTGTCTCAACATGGTACACACACCGAGTCACCTTTCACCCTAATCTCCTTCTGCAGTCTGACGATGAGCTGCAGCCGGCCGTGGTGGTCTAGTGGTTCTAGGCGCTCAGTCCGGAACCGCGCGACTGCTACGGTCGCATGTTCGAATCCTGCCTCGGGCATGGATGTGTGTGATGTCCTTAGGTTAGTTAGGTTTAAGCAGTTCTAAGTTCTAGGGGACTGATGACCACAGATGTTAAGTCCCATAGTGCTCAGAGCCATGAGCTGCAGGCTAACTTAGAGCGATGGAGTATGCACTGTTATATGAAACCCTATGTTGCTCCTTCTATGAGATGCTTCAGTTGTATTAAGTTCAAAGATAAGTCTTCCAGTGGCACTGCTACCCCGCCTGCAGGGAATGTAGACCTCTGCTGATGCGCATATTCCTTTTGCACTCCCAACATCTCTTAAAACTGCGCGAGCTCCACTCTCCCTGCTCACCAGATTGCTCCGTTTTTAAGCGTGAGAAGAAAATCCAAGAATATAGGACCCTGGACAAGCTCACATACCAAGAGACCAGAAAAAAATAAGAGCATCTTAATTGCAGACAAATGACAATGGCTTACGCTACAGCTGCAACGTCTTCGCCTTCTCTGTCGACGGTGCCTACCTCTGTTGCACCACCTGTTGATAACAGACCCCACACATCAAGGCGTTTGGGGACTCTTCTGGTGCTTCCACCGCACCCACTTCGGGAGCATTGACTCCAAACCTATAGGGGCGCCAGTCCCCGCCCCCAGTTGGAAGCACCTCACTCTCGTCAGGCTACCCTAGTTAGGAAGATGTCTCTTGCGACTCTTCTTTCCATGGTTCTACTGGTCCACAGTCGGACGCCAGCTGGTACTGAAGGAACTAGAGGCTTGTGGGTGTTTGACTTTTCGTTCTTCCTCTGCCCCGGAAACCAATTCAGGGAAACGTCAGAACCCGTCTTACAAGTCCTCTAAGTCGAAGAAAACACTGGACTCTGCGTATACTACTTCTGTGCCCAGGGAGGAGATCCCAGTGTCCTCCGAGGCGCCAGATCTCTCCAGCCAATGTGCCGCAGAACTTCCATCAGTGTGTCCCCTGACGTCTCAACCAGCACATGACACAAGCTCCACAACCTCCTCGTCGGTTCATGCCCCTACAGTACTCAAATAGTCTGATTCTCGAGTGGAATTGTAGGAACAAGCCTGTCAAATGGTAGCACATGTTCATCGTTAATGTTAAAGTTAAAATTAAAACTGTAAATACTTGCTACAAATATATTTCTCCTTCTCCAGTGTACAAGCTGCGGAGAAGTCTTGAGATTGTAATGATTGTATGCGTCCTGGAGATGTCTTCTTGACCAAAAGTCTACGGTTTTGCAAGAAGTAGTTTGGTAGTTAACAACAATTCATTGAGATTTTGATGAAACTGAAATACAATATATGACTAAAATTACCAAGAGCAAATTTGAAGTGTGGGCTTAAATTACATGTCATATTCACGAATTTAGCGTCATTTTGTATAGTTTTTGAGTATATGTGCAACTGAAAATTCACTTCATATTATCTTCAGTCGAATCTTTCATAATTTCGAAGATGTCGACTGCTAGTTTTCCATGCTATAATAGCAGTCTTTCCTTCTCTATTATCCTGTTAATACTGTAACATTCGTTGTTTAAAATCATGTTTCCTTCTAACTAGTAAGTTGTATGCATTCCATAATTAACACATTTTGAGGAATACACTAAGCACTATTTTAGTGTAGCGCTATTGCTGTTTGCGTTCCTCTAATTATGTTCGTCTTGTGTGACAATAACAATTGCATCATCAGCGTCCTCTAATTAACTGTTTAAAAATTTTGCTATATGTTTAACATAGATAAAAGTTTCCTACATTTTGATGAATCGTGACATTGCTGCGGAAACACTTCAATACAGCAGCATTGTGCCACTCTTCCATTGCATTCAATGACCCCATACACGAGATTCATTTAGAGTCCCCTATCAGTTTTAAGGTGCAACTAACAGTGTCAGAAAAACCTGACACACAACCGAGCAGTACTGAATGCAAATGCAAACTTGAAGAAGAAAAGTGTAGTATGTATCACTGTCGTCGACACGAAGAGCCACGTGTGAAACGTATAAGTTTCACATCAACTTCGACATTTGTATTGTTGTGCAAAAGTTTTTCAGTGTACTAGTGATGCAAAAGAAATACAAGGAGCTACCGGAAGCCAAACTGCCATTATACCGAACTATAAATTTTCGCAAAATTTTTATCAGTGGAATTTGCGTTAATAGATTGAGAGAATCATATTTTTGCCATCTGAGCGTGAGCGTTGAAGACTCAGCAATCCTTTTTGATGTACTGCCAACGTACGGCCCAGCGCTGACGCACGGATTACATGTTCCTCGGACGTGGTCAACTGTCGGATTCGCGGTACACGATGGCGAGATGCTGTGTCACGATGTAGGTGGAAGCTGGTCCCCGTGTACTGCCAAGGTCTTGCGTGGTCGACAGGCCTTGGTAGTGCTGTGTCTACATCTACATGGATACTCAGCATATCACATTAAAGTGCCTAGCAGAGGGGTCATCGAACCACCTTCAGATTTCTCAATTATTCTAATCTCGTATAGAGCGCGGAAGGAATGAACACCTATATCTTTCCGTACGAGCTCTGATTTCCCTTATTTTATCGTGGTGATCGTTCCTCCCTATGTAGGTCAGTGCCAACAAAATATTTTCGCATTCGGAAGAGAAAGTTGTTGACTGGAATTTCGTGCGTGAGAAGATTCCGTCGCAAAGAAGAACGCCTTTCTTTTAATGATGTCCAGCCCAAATCCTGTATCATTTCTGTGACACTCTCTTCCATATTTCGCGAAAATACAAAACGTACTGTCTTTCTTTGAAATTTTTCGAGGTACACCGTCAGTCCTATCTGGTAAGGATCCCACACCGCGCAGCAGTATTCTAAAACAGGACGGAGAAGCGTAGTGTAGGCAGTCTCCTTAGTAGGTCTGTTACATTTTCTAAGTGTCCTGCCAGTAAAACACAGTCTTTGCTTAGCCTTCCCCACCATATTTTCTGTGTGTTCTTTCCAATTTAAGTTGTTCGTAATTGTAATACCTAGCTATTTAGTTTAATTTACGGCTTTTAGATTAGACTGATTTATCGTGTATCCGAAGTTTAACGAGTTCCTTTTAGCACTCATGTGGATGACCTCACACTTTTCGTTATTTAGGGCCAACTGCCACATTTCGCTTCATTCACATATCTTTTCTAATCGTTTTACAGTTACTTTTGATCTATTGATGACTTTGTTAGTCGATAAACGACAGCGTCATCTGCAAACAACCGAAGACGGCTGCTCAGATTGTCTCCAAAATAGTTTATATACATAAGGAACAGCAAAGGGCCTATAACACTATCATGGGGAACGCTAGAAGTCACTTCTGTTTTACTCGATGACTTTCCGTCAGTTACTGCGAACTGTGACCTCTCTGACTGGAAATCACAAATCCAATCACATAACTGAGACGATATTCCATATGCACATAATTTCACTTGTCAATGGCACTCATCACTTCATGTGAATAAAGAGCTAGTTGTGTTTCACAGGGACGATGTTTCCTAAACCCATGTTGACCGTGTGTCAATAGACCGTAGACCGTTTTCTTCGAGTTAATTCATTATGTTATAACACAATATATGTTCTAAAATCCTGCTGCATATCGACGTCAACGATATGGGCCTGTAATTTAGTGGATTCCTCCAACTACCTTTCTTGAATATTTGTGTGACCTGTGCAACTTCCAGTCTTCAGGTACGGATCTTTCGTCGAGCGAATGGGTGATTGTCAAGTATGGAGCTAATGCATCAGCATACTTCGAAAGGAACCTAATTGGTATACAGTCTGGACCAGAAGACTTGCTTTTATTAAGTGATTTAAGTTTCTTCACTACTCAGAGGATATTTACTTCTACGTTACTTATGTTGGCAGCTGTTCTCGATTCGAATTCTGGAATATTTACTTCGTCTTCTTTTGTGAAGGCATTTCGGAAGGCTGTGTTTAGTAACTCTGTTTTGGCAGCACTGTCTTCGATAGTATCTCCATTGCTATCCGACAGTGAAGGCATCGATTGTTTCTTCCCGCTAACAAACTTCACACACGACCAGAATCTCTTTCGATTTTCTGCCAGGTTTCGAGACAAAGTTTCGTTGAGGAAACTGTTAGAGGCATCTCGCATTGAAGTCCGCACTGAACTGCGAGCTTCTGTAAGGATCGCCAATCTTGGGAATTTTGCATGTGTTTAAATTTGGCATGTTTGTTTCGTTGTTTCTGGAACAGTGTTCTAACCCGTTTTGTGTACCTAGGAGGATCAGCTCCGTCGTTTGTTAACTTATTTGGTATAAATTTCTCAATTGCTGCCGATACTATTTCTTTGAATTTAAGCCATATCTGGTCTACACTTATATTATTAATTTGGAATAAGTGGAGATTGTCTCCTAGGAAGGCGTCAAGTGATTTTTTATCTACTTTTTTTGAATAGGTATATGTTTCGCTTATTTTTCGAGGATTTGGGGATTACAATATTCAGTTTCGCTACGAGAACTCTGTGTTCAATAATCCCTGAATCGGTTTTGATGCTCGTTATTCACTCAGGATTATTTGTTGCTAAGAGGTCAAATGTGTTTTCACACTACTATTCCCATGGGCTCTTGAACTAACAGCTCGAAATAATTTCCAGAGAATGCATTTAGCACAATTTCGTATGATATTTTATGCGTACCTCCGGAATTAAACAGGTATTTTCGCCAACATATCGAGGATAAATTAAAGTCACCAGCAACTATTATCGTATGAGTTGGGTACGTGTTTGAAATCAAACTCAAGTTTTCTTTGAACCTTTCAGCAACTGTATCATCTGAATTGGGAGGTCGGTAAAAGGATCCAATTATTTATTTATTCCTGTTGCCAACAATGACCTCTGCCCATACTAACTCACAGGAAATATCTACTTCAATTTCGAGACAAGATAAACTACTTCTGACAGCAACAAACATCCCACCGCCAACCGTGTTTAGCCTATCCTTTCGGAACCCCGTTAGGTTCTTCGCAAAAATTCGGCTGAGCTTATATCTGACTTTAGCCAGCTTTCAGTGCCTATAATGATTGAGCATTAGTACTTTCTTTTAACGCTTGGAGCTCTGGTACTTTCCCAACACAGCTACGACAATTTACAACTGTTATACCAATGGTTAGTGTATCTACGTTGTTCCTGTGTTCATCCTGCACTCTTTGTGACTGAAGCCCTTCTTGTGGTTTCCTGAGACCCTCTACCCTAAAAAACCGCCCAGTCCACGCCACACAGCCCCTGCTACCCGTGTAGCTGCCTTCTGCGTATAGTGGACACCTGACCTATTCAGCGAAACGCCTGCACGGTCGCAAAACCGTCTGAGCCTCTGATTCAGACCCTCTACTCCGCTCTGTACCAGAGGTCCGCAGTCGGTCCTGTCAGCTGTTATGCAAATGATCAGCTCTGCTGGCAGCCTTTACCACTTCTGTTAGCCGCTCGAAACCAGAGAGAATCTCTTCTGATCCCAAGTGACACACATCATTGGTACCGACGTGAGCAACCACCTGCAGTTGGCTATACTATGGAGGCTGTATCGCGTACACTATGTGTAAGAGAGCCGTACATTGGCAGAGCTGTCATTTGTACTCGTGTCATTCATTCGAGAATGTTTCCGATGTGATTATGGTCGCAACACGATAATTAACAGATTCTGAACATGAGATGGGGCATTCCATGTCGGAAGTCGTAAGGGAATTGTGGATTCAGAGGTATACATTGTCAAGAGTGTGCCGAGAATACCAGCTTTTATGAATTACCGCTCACCATGGATATACAAAGTGGTCCAAAGCCTTCAGCTAGCAATGGCAATCGGCGTCGTTTATGTAGAGTTTTCAGTGCTAACAGACAAGCAATACAGCGTGAAATAACCACAGAAGTCAATGTGAAACGTACTACGAACGTATAGGTTAGGAGAATGCTGCGCAATATGGCGTTATCGGGCTGTGGCAGCATACGACCGACGCTAATGGCTTTGCTATCAGCACTATATCGCCTGCAGCACCTCTCTCGAGCTCGTTATAATATCGATTGCACCATAGACGACTGGCAGTTGAGTCCAGATTTCAGTTGGTAGGAGCTGATGGTAGAGGTCGAGTGTGGCACAGAACGCACCAAGCCATGAACTCAAATTGTCAACAACGCACTGTGCGAGCTGGTGGTACCTCCATAATTATGTCCGCTGTTATATTTAGATTAAAGTTCAGTCTTGATCACGTTATGTCTGTTTTAATGAGTAACCGGTTTCGGCAGTTGACTGCACAGCAGCAAGGAGAGCTCCACCTACCAACCCAAAGGAGCCAATGGGTCTGATGATGGTTTTATAGAAAAAACCGAAACCGGTTACTCATTAAAACAGACATAACGTGATCAAGACTGAACTTTAATCTAAATATAACAATTAATTGGTCACTGAATTCCAAAAATGTTTACCAAAATTATGTCCGCGGTGTTTATGTTGAATGGAATGGGTCCTCTGGTCCAACTGAATCGATCACTGGCTGGAAATTGTTATGTTCGGCTACTTCGAGACCATTTTCAATCATTCATGGACTTCATGTTCCCAAACAATGGAATCTTTATGGATGACACTGCACCATTTCGCTAGGCAACAACTGTTTGCGACTGGTTTAAGAAACATTCAGGGCACCTCGAGCGAATGATCGGGCCACCCAGGTCGCCCGACATAAATTGCAGCCAACATTTATGGGACATAATAGAGAGGTAATTTGTACACTAAATCCTGCACCGTCAACACTTTCGCAATTATGTACGCCTGTAGAGGCTGCATGCCTCAATATTTCTGCAGAGGACTTCCAACGAGTTGAGTCAAAGCCTCGTCGAGTTGCTGCACTACGCTGGGCAAAATGAGGTCCGACAAGATATTAAGAGGTATCCTATGACTATCCTATGACTTGTCACCTCATTTTACGTTGCTACGTTGTTGATGTCGCGGCTGTGTGACACCCAGTTGAAGCGAATGTCTCGGTGGCTAGGAGGGCAGTGGTTCTACCATCGGCGGAAACCGCCTTCAGCGGGAATAAGATTAGCGGTCTCCCATCGGCGGCTAACATGCAGAGGACGCCAATTCGAAGCCAGACAGTGGCGGCATGCCGGCCTGACTGGACGGACAGCTTTCTTTACTTCCGAGCAGTTCATGTTGTGCCGGAGTTCACGTACAGTGCCCAACAAGTGACATAGGAGTATCTCGAGAAGCCGGTTATCGCCCTAGCTTCTTGGCCGTAGTTGCAGAGCCGTGCACGGTTTAAGCGCCGAGCTCGCGACGTCGTCGAGTGCCTGGATTTCAGTAAAAGTCCGTGGCTGCACCCTGGGTGACTTCGTACGCCACAATGCTTTTCAAACAGTGACATTTCCACAGACCGTCCAAAAAGATTCTCAAAACGTCACTTTCTCAGTACGGCACTGCACTATGCGAATTTAAGTTGTGTTCAGTGCAAACACATCTGAATTCGACAGTGAGTTAGCTTTCTATTCCATTCCTTTTCAGTGACATTCAGTGTCACTAACCTGAAGTCTTCAGGTTTGATCCTGTTCACGAATTTCCTCCCATAAGACAATCTGTTCAACTCGAGCCACCCTTTTCTACAAAGAACAGTTCTCAATTTTTTTCCTCAAATAGCTGTCTCTAAAATTTATACTGCTTCACATGTGATGATTTTAAAACACTGCAAAGTGCTTAGGTGCACCTGCTTTCTCCGCAGCTTACCGACATGATTTTATTAAAAGGGTAACACAGAATCGACTGCTAACAGAACAGGTCCCTCTGACAGGAAGTGGTGGGTAGCCATCTGGTGATCAGAGCCAACAAACCTCGCTTATCACTAATGTTACTGCTACCAAATCAGTCATTGTAGCCATTTCTTTTTTTACGCAGCTTAAAGTACTTCAAATAGCGTTCTAATTCCTTGAATGCATCTGAGGCTTCTGTCGCATTCGATATTATGTTTTCTGTTCCTCGACAGTGGAAGCACAAGTGCTTTCGAATCTATTCAGTGATGTACAAGGCACCATCAGTTGCACATATCGACAAGAAAGGACTTGTTCCCAACATGTCACAACTTTTAGAGTAATCGCCCTTGATCGTTGAAACATGTATGTAGTTTTATCATCATTCAGTCACTTTCCTTTTCTTGGATTTTAGGCCAAGAAAGAGATTAACTCTCTTACATATTTCATCTATTAATTACTTTTTGCTGTAGTTCAGGGGCTGCTTTTCTCTCAGTCAGTGTTGTACAGAATCTGAAGCAGCAAGGAAATGGGAGGATTGCCAGCGCAGCAGCCGAAGACTGAAGACCAACGGAGAGTTTGGTATGCTGGATATTGTGGACAGCGTACATTACATAAGCTGACAGCTAAAAGAGTGAAAGGGCACTGAATCTATATTAGTGATGTGCGAAATCTATAATAATGGATGAACTGTTTTCAAACAGTGTTATATACATCTAATGTTCTGAAATGTTTGTTGCTGAATGTGCATTTCAAAGACCAATGTGTAGACTTGTGACAGCTAATGGTGGTGTGCTTAAGGAACCTTGATACTTTTTCGATACCTGTTCTACGTCTCTGAGAACAGAGTGCATCAAATTAACCATCAATTTTTTACTGGTGTGTAATTTTCTCTTGCCCATGTGAGACGAAATAAAACAAACGTACCTGAAAAGAAACAAGTTCAGTAATAAGAGAAAGATGTCATTTATAAACTATGCTGTCACAGAAAGCATGTTAGAATCAATTACCACTTGACATTGTGGTAATGACTGGTTCGTATTCTCATCCAGTACATTCAACACAGCTTATTATAATCTCACTGACTCTGATAAGAGATTACCAATTATTAGTGATGGGTGAAACTAAACAAATGTAACAGACAAGCTGTTAAAGAAACTGGAGGCTTTTCAACAGATTCCACTTGGGAAAAGACGGGAAGTAGAATTGCATGTTAACGTTAAGGAAAATAATCGCTTTTATGCAGGACTATTCACAAATTTGCCAAAAGTGAGCAAATAAACATGTAATAATAATCTTTGGCTCATGTGACAATGCCTGTTTCAAACAGTCAGTTAAGTGCGTTTGTATCTTATACATGAGATCGCACATCACGTGTGTATTTTACGTGCGTATTCAAATAAGGGTTTGCTAATGTACTGTTTCCAATGGCCTAAAGTATGTTAAAATGTTCTAAAAACGAAGTGAAGACATCTCTATCGACACATATGATGCCCAGCATTCTGATGAGTGTTTGACTGGCAGACAAAAATGTGAGAAAAGAATTTCGAGCTATATCATTACACATTACAAAGCGCCATCAGAAGTAACATGTAGATGTACTAATCATGCAGCTTGGAAACACAAATACTGTTGTGGCGTAACAAGCTAGCTACGCCACACTGAGAAGGGAGCCGAAAGGCACGCGTACACACACGCCGACTGGCGTCAAGTCTGGAACAGGATACGTTATGACTGCTATAAAGAAAATACGTAGCTTTGGAATATACTTAACTTTTAATCACTCCTTGTGATACATCTCTCTTGACTATACAAATGAGACTCGTAAGATACATGCACTGTTACAATTGGCGCCTTGCTAGGTCGTAGCTATGGACTTAGCTGAAGGCTATTGTAACTGTCTCTCGGCAAATGAGAGGAAAGGCTTCGTCCGTATAGTCGCTAGCAATGTCGTCGTACAACTGGGGCGAGTGCTCCTCCGTATCTCGAGACCTGCCTTGTGGTGGCGCTCGGTCTGCGATCACACAGTGGCGACACGCGGGTCCGACATGTACTAAATGGACCGCGGCCGATTTAAGCTACCACCTAGCAAGTGTGGTGTCTGGCGGTGACACCACAAATACAATTTCCGTTTCATAAAAAAAAAAACTTTCAAAGCTAGCACCATAGTATCTTTACTGCACTTACTGGGTTCGTTCAAGAGTGGAATTAAAATTCTAGGCGAAAGAGTATCAATGATACGATTCGCTGATGAAATTGCTATTCTGAGTGAGTGAAGAAGAAATACGAGATCTGCTGTATAGAATGGACAGACTAGTCAGTAAATATGGATTGCGAGTAAATCGAAGGGAGATGGAAGTAATCAGAAGTAGCAGAATGAGAACAGCGAGAAACTTAAGATCAGGATTGATGGTCACGAAGTAGTTGAAGTTAAGGGATTCTGCTACTTAGGCAGCAAAATAAGCAATTACAGACGGACCACGGCGGACATCAAAAGCAGACTGCAACTGGCAACAAGGGCATTCCGAGCCAAGAGAAATCTGATAGTCTCCAACATAGGCCTTAATTTGAGGAAGAAATTTCTTAGAATGCGCGTTTGGAGCACAGCATTGTATTATAGCGAAACGTGGACTTTAAGAAAACCGGAACAGAGGAGAATCGAAGCATTTGAGATGTGGTGCTACAGACGAATGTTGAAAATTTGGTGGACTGGTAAGGTAAGGAATGAGGAGGTTCTGCGTACATTCGGAAAGAAAGGAATATGTGGAAAACACTGACAAGAAGAAGGGGCAGGGTGATAGGACATCTGTTATGACGTGATGGACAGACTGCCATATACAAGAGGGAACTGTAGGGGGCAACAACTGTAGAGGAAGATAGAGATAGGAACATATCCAGCAGATACTTGAGGACGTAGGTTGCGAATGCTACTCTAAGATGAAGAGGTTGGCACACGAGAGAAAATCGTGGTGGGCCGCATCAAACCAGCCAAATGACTGATGACTAAGAAAAAAAGGTCCCTCACAGTAAGTGAACGTTGTCTGTTATTTTCAGTGTATACAAAAATTAGATGTACACTCTGCTGACTGTGAACAATTTGAGCCCATCAACAGTATCATGTCAAGTGACTAGTTTATAAAATTTACCAGGCTAGAGAATATAAAGCTGTAATTTGTAATTTATGCTGTTACGGAATACATGTTAGTACCAGACACTACTCGTCTTACTAATAGTAACTATGGTTAGTATACTGACCAAGTACTTACGTATGTAATTGGTGGGAGTTTTTATTGCAAAATAAATAATAAGAAAGGAAATTACCTAGAGAAATTTACATTATACTCAGCGGAAACCTGTCATATTGCCCGAGAATTGTTTCAGGATGCACTTATTAAACAGAGACCATTGCCATTTCACTGGTGCTTATCAGTGTGCTGCACGTGTCGTCTGCAGCTACACTTGTAGGCCCCCCACTTTACAGTCCTCGACATATTTTATATTTAGAGCAATAATGATAATTATTTCTTGACCACAAACTTATTTGAACTAACGATGAGAGAGAGAGAGATGAAATTAAATCTAACACACATTCTTTGCTGCCAGTGGATATGGCTAATTCAAATAATTTGTGAGAAATTTTGTAATAATGCACCAAGACGAGATGCAATAAGAATTTCCATTTTATCGATTTACTTAACCTTCTGACACTCTCCCTTTAAAAGTTCGCATTGTACTTGAAATCAGATGAAATCGAGGTAATGATATATTTTGAGATGCGCATGGGTTTAAGTTGTTCGAGTAGAGCTACAAACTTCCCTTTGAATACTGAGAAGTTTACAAGTTTCTGAACAGGTGAAATCAGGAGATGAGTAGTGAAGAGCTTGAAGTGTATGGAATTTATTTACGAATAGGACACTGGGAGAGTATTGGAATTTATATATTAATCGTATGTTCTACTGTTTGCTGACATGTTTGGAAACTTTCGTATTCTAGTTGTTATCTATGAAAAGGAACATGCTCATATCACATCACCTTGGTTGGCATGGGATGCTCTACTGAAATTACTAGAGCAGTAGTGTGACATTTTAGACATTGGGCAACTTCAGTTTACTGAAAGAGATATTAGAGGCAAGAGCGTTCATTGTTCATGCAGACATACTGTTGTGAACAACGGGCTCATGGCTAGTTACGCTGGCTGAAGTGACAAGTGACGAATTTTTCATCACACGTGTTGATGCAGAGGGTGTTGACAACTTTGATGAGAAAAGCATACCAGACGATGATGACATGTGGTACATGTCCAAAGTGGATACTGAATACCCTTAGAATGTTGACGACTTTCAGTCGGACTTTATCTTACGACATGAGAAAGTTTCACTACCATCGTATTGGAACAAACCCAATAAATAAATAAAGTCTTTTTAGTCATCCGGCTTCAGACTAATTTGATGCAGCCCTCAAAGAATTTCTGTCCTGTACCAACATTTTAACCTCATTGTAGCGCTTGAAACCTATGTTCTCAGTTATTTGCTGGATATATTTCGAACTCTGCCTTCCTCTACAGTTTTTACCCAGTAGACCTCCTTACAGTACCATATAAGTTGTTCCCTGTTGTCGTAAAAGATGTCTTGCCATACTGTCCCTTCTTCTTGGCAGTGTTATCCTTTCCTCGCCGATTCTGTGGAGAATCTCCTTATCCCTTACCTCAGGGGTTCCCAACAAAATTTTTTCGAGGACCCCCTCATGACTGGTACCTTGTCATATTACAGTATCAAGTGCCTAAAAAAGCCAAATTAATAGTCAGAAGTTAGCGTTCGCTAAAGCTCTGCTCATGCAGGAAGCGGACAAAACAAAAAAAATGTTATCATACGAAATATATTTAATATATATTTTTTATCCTCATAGCATCTTGCGGACCTCTCTGGCACAGCTCGCGGACCCCTGGGGGTCCGCGGACCACCTGTTGGGAACCACTACGCTTAGCTTATCAGTATACCAAATTTTCAACATTCTTCTGAAGCACGACATCTCAGATGTTTTGACCGTCCTCTACTCCGGTTTTCCCACACTCAGTATTTCATTACCAATCAATACTGTGCTCTAAACGTACATCCTCAGGAATTTCTACCACAAAGTAAGGCCTTTGTTTGATAGTGGTATATTTCTATTGCCAAGGAAGTCTTCTCTTGTCAGTTATAATCTGCTGTTTTTGTCCTTGCTCCGTCCGTCATGGTTTTTTTTCCACCTAGGTAGCAGAAATCCTCAAATTTGTCTATTTCTTTATCAGAAATTATGATATTACATTCCTGACTGTTCTCATTTCTGCTACTTCTCATTACTTTCTTCTTGGTTACATTTACTCTCAATCCGTATTCTGTGCCCGCTAGACTTGCCAATTATATTCAGCAGAGCCTGTAATACTTTTTCTCTTTCGCTGAGGATAGCAATGTCATCAATGAATCTTATCATTGATATTCTTTCACTTTGAATTTTAATCCCACCCTTGTACTTTTCTTTTTGTTGTAGCGTCTTCGACGTGTAGCCTGAACAGTCGGAGTGGAAGACTACACCATTGCCCTATGCCTTTTGTAATCCGAGCTCTGCATTCTTGGTCTCCCACTATTATTGTTGCCTCCCGGTTCTTCTACATATTGTATATTACCTGTCTTTCCCTGCAGTTTACCCGCATTTTCTCAGAATTTCGAACACGTTGCACCATTTTACGATGTCTAACGCTTTTTCCCGAGCGACAAATCCTATGGACGTATCTTGATTTTTCATCAGTTTTGCTTCCATTATCAACCCCAACATCATATCTTCCTTTTATGGGACCTTTATTTTTCCTAAGGTTAAGCTGATCGTCATCTAAAAGATCCTCAGTTGTCTTCTCCGTTCCTCAGTATATTACTCTTGTCAGCAGCGGGGATGCGTGAGCTGCTAAGCTCTTGCGCAGTAGTTACCGCAATTTTCGGCTGTTGCTGTCTTCGGAATTTTGTGGATGATGTTTTTCCGAGAATCTGATGGTGTATGGCCAATCTCTTACATTATCCACATGTATGTGGTCATTTTGTTGCTTTTTAGAAATTCCCATGAAATATTATCTAGCCCTACTGTCTTTTTTTAAGTCTTTCAAAGCTCTTGTGAATTCTGATTCTAATAGTGGATCCTCTATCTCTTTTCTATCGACTCCCCTTTCCATTCCTACCACATTAACAGACACTTCCTCCTCCTCCTCATAGAGGCCTTCAACGTATCCTCTTTTCACCCAATCGCTCTCTCCTCTGCATTTAACAGTGGAATTGCCATTTGTACTCCTAATGTTACCGCCATAGTTTATAATTTCAGCGGCTATGATACTTGCACAAAAATGTAAAACAAATTGGATCCTATATTGGAACTGTGAATATTCCTAGAATTTTATCATTTACACAAACTTCCTACATCAAGCCGTACATTGACATTAATGCACAGAAATGGTTGAGTACTAGCAACTATCTAAAAAAAATTGGAACCAGTGAATAACAATGGGTTTGATAAAAAAAAGTAAAAAAAAGAGACACATGGAATTAGGTACAGTCTGGAAAGATAGATACAGAACAGCTGAATTAATTGCAAACCCTTATTTTCGAATGATAGTTATTTTTAGTGAAAATTTATTTGTTGCTGAATAAAGTATCATAATGTAGTGTTTGGTAAACCTATAGCAGAGGATGGCTGTTTTGGACATTTCGAAGATCCTTCTTAAAGGCTATCACACACTGAATTAAGAAATATGTGGCAGATTTTGTATCGTCCAGGAGACCGCCATAAATTGCGGCGACTTCAGAGCCGTTATTGTCTCTAAGTAGAAGTGTCATTTCTGTTCGTTTCTTTCCTTGTTTCTTTCACATACCATCTGGACTGACTGAATCAGTTCTTTCTATGTGTGGTCGTAGCGTCACGAAGTGTGTTACTAGGCAGTTAGTGGCATGCAAAACTTACTTTCGTTATTAAGTTCTACAGGCTAGTGCAGTCAATAGGGTATTTTCTAGAGAATAAACAGTAAAGTTAGTATTCTACGAATCAGAGCGTGTTATGTTGGAGCTCTGAATATTGTATGGATACCCGAGAATCTGAATATTTATACGAATAGTTTACAGGTAGGCTTTGTAGGATTATATAGTGACGGGGAACTGAAATAGGACTTATTTTCCGTCTGATGATTACAGGGTGATAACAACGTCTACCACTGGTGAGCAGTAATATGAATAGATAAGTAGCTGATTGGGTGGGTTACTATGAGCAACGAAGTGACTAAGTATTTCTCCTGAGGGTTAATCCTAGCTACCACATTATAGCTTTACAAGCCTCCATCACTAGATTATGGTGAAACAGAATACATCAGAAAACATCGCATATCATAAAATGTGTTTTTGGGAAGATCTTAAAAGTGAGGCAGTGGAAGGAATAGTAACTCGGGAAGATGAGCTGATGGAATGCATTAGAAGTGAGAATTCTGAGGTCTGCCACAGATTTCAACTCGTTGTAAAAACAGCCCCTTCCAAAGTCACAATAAAAGGTAGGTATACTTGGGGAAACAGGTGAAAGCAGACATCACCAGAGACTTTGCAAAGCGTATCAAAGTACCGCTGTACATTCAGGCCATTAGTGAGTAATCATTGAGATTGAGTCGAATCTGAAGGAAGTTAAGAACAAGGAATACAGTGACATAGGATTGAGATTAGAATTAGACAAATGATGAAATGCAATTTGAGTGGAGAAATTGAATAAGATATGTTGAAAAAAGGAAATCGAGAAGGACACACTAGGCATAGCGAAAGCAGTTGCCAAAAAACCATGGGTGACTTAGGAAGTTCTGTTAACTGATAAATGAAAGGGAGAAATAAGAAGCGTCTGAAGAATGAGATTGTAACATTGAAGCATAGATTGTTAGGAATGCAGTGAACGTGAAATGAATGCAGACAAAAATAAGAGCAGAAAATAGGACACGGTGTACTGGAGGATTTAGCTTTTGTAATGAGAAAATTACGTTGTCCAGGAAGGGAAGAATTAACACAGAAGAAACTGTGTGTAATGCGAGGAACTACCCTAAGGGTGATAAGGGGATGGGGAAGCAGAGAGACAGTCATGTTGGTTGGAATTTTAAGAAAAAGTGTCGCAGAACAGTTCGGGTTCAGACAGTAAAAAGTTGCTAATGAAGTAATTTTACGTTGTTCTTATAATATGAGATAGACAAAAGAAAAGTATTAATAAATACACCTCTAGCGTCTGTAGTCCTAAAGATAGCATGCGACAATGTAAAGTGGAATACTGTTTACAACATATAGCCTATGCTAAGGCTGAACTACGGAGAAAACAAAAGTGTACGGCAGCTGAACAGTGAGGAATAAAAGCTAATACTCATATTAGAAATGTAAGACGCGTGCACAAAAGGACGGTTACTTATTACCATCGTTGAAGATGTACCTCAAACGAGCTATGAACGAACTGGAAAAAAAAAATTCGGAACAGGAATATACCAGGTGATCAGATGCTGACAGTAAGTTTCTCAGACGACATTGTCCTTCTCACCAGATATGAGAAAAAGCAGGCGTGTTGAAAGTGAAGAGCAGTGAAGTACACTCAGAATAAGGCTTAGAGAGCAATAAAAAAAGAAAAAGATAAAACTAATACGAAAGAAGAATAAGGACGCGTTTAATACTGAAATTGGGAACGACACTGTAGAGTAAGGAGTAAAGGAATACTAGAAGGAAGAAGGCAATAAGAAAGGAATTGTGGGTAGAGTGCAACGTTCTGTCAACAAGGAGGCGATTACAGACGAAGCACAAGTTTCGAGTAAGGAGGAATGTTGAAGGGAATCGGCTGTGCCCTTTCAAAGGAACCACCCCAGTGGTTTAAGATCACAGGAAACCGGAATACCGATTTTCGGACGGTGATTTGACGTGTCATCCTACGGAATGCGAGTCCAGTGTACGAAGTGGAAGAATTCTATCTACGTATTAAGATTACGGAAGGGAAGAGACCGACTATACGACGTTGTCACAGATATTTAGAAGCGGACTGAGATTCGATGAACAGAACCCTTAATGTCAACGAATACTGATACAGAAGTGATGGAAAAGTTCCTGAAAATGTATGTATGGACCACTCCATTGTATGCAAAGATGTAGCAGCATCGCTGTGCGTAACAATCAACATAACGCAGTAGCGTTAAGGAATGTAAACAGTCAACCATCAGAGAATGCAACGAACATTTAGTAAGTGGTCGGAGTAGAGCATCGCGTATTTTGATAATGTGAAAACAGGAAATTTCTTTGTACAGACACAGCAACTGTTCAGTGGTAGATGTGGTACACGATTCAAGTATAGTTAATATTTCTGATGTGAAGGGACAATAAATACGAAGCAATCTGTAATATTTCGTCTGCCGGATCTGTACTTCGATGAAATTAATATAGGATAGTGACGTAATTCCCAGTTCCCTGCTCGAGTTTCTCACCGTCGAGAAAGTAGTAGCCTCACAATATAAAAAATGAGTCATAGGAGATGTGGAGGAGGAACTAGAGGTATCTCAAATGAGGTAGTACAAAAAAATGTTAAAAATTAAAGGAACAGACAACGTGCGAATGAAGAGATACTGAAAACAGTAGCCCGCAAATAAGAGGCTATGACCCTTACCAGAAGAAGGAACATACTGACGGGACACCGTCCGCAACATCTAGAAATTAACTGCGCACCAGATGTATTAGTAGTGGAAGACAAAGAGTAGAATACCTCTGACAAACTCTAAGGGATTTTGGGTGTAATAGTTACTTAGAGGCTACACTAGGGACGGCGGTTATTGCTCGAACAATCGGTTTTCGGTTATATTGTTTTTTTCACACTCAGTTTAGCCTGAATGTTAAAACCGCTCAAATAACCGGTCGCTCAAATAACCGATTTTTGGTTTTTATTGCTATTATTGTCTGAAGCAAACTTAAGGAGATAAAATTTTTCAATCTTTGATCGATTTCTAAGTTTTAAGAACATGAAAATATTAAATTAAGTATCCAAATAAAATAAATCTTAGTCCATCCACTGTGTGCTGCCTTTCTCGAGAACTTATAAGTGGTTGATTAATAAATATAGCACATGTATTATATTGATTATAATTTATTTGAAACTCTGTTCGAAAATCATAATGTAATTGGAGATCACATCGCTATTTGGACATTACGAGTAGTCAATGCTAAAGTGTGGATACTGGGGTTGAAGAACATTATTTTTCGTGTTCATTTGTCCGTTTACAATGACAACAGGCAGATAAAGGCATGTTATGTAGACGTAGGCAGCAGGTCAGCTGCTTTCTGTTTGTACTGTAAATATGAAGTTTTAAGTATTCTCCTCGAATTATGTGCAAGTTTGTTGTGTCTTCTCCAATTTTTAAACTTTTAAAGCAAATGAGGCATGGTACTTCATTGACACCGCACTTCATGAAGTACTTCCACACCATGGTTGGTGCCGTTTGGTAATGCAACTGATGCCTGACGACGGCAGTGAGGAGTTACCATACAAAACAATTGAGGTAAGTCTTGCACACTGCATGCACATGCGTACCCTCTAATACGCCAAGCCACACGGTAACAGGTACATCATTGCTTCAACAATGCTGTACCAGTTCTTGTGCCACATTTTCGTTGCTCGTTTATTTCCGCGTTGTTATTACGGCAACACTGATTATTTTTCTCATTTTCTATAACAACGTAATGTTTAGGACCAATGAAAATTTTATGATTAAAATTTAGTCGTTCTTTCAAAATCTTTATTTAAAACCAAAGACTTTAGCACTGCGGCTATGGCTAACTAATATTTAGCATTTTTTCCCAAGTTATTGTAAAAATAAAAACACCTGTTGTAACTGAGACCAAACATATACCAAAAAAGACCCGTTATTCAGAAGTAAAACACCGGTACCATTTGCACGGGTCGATTTTTCTCATCCTTAGGAGAAACTAACAGCAGAAAAGGGGGTAAGTTGCCAACACAAATGCCATCAACTCACAACAGCACAGGGTTGCCTTTGCAGCATAGCTACTGCAGTGAAATCAATGCTACGGATTTGATCGGCAGGGGCGTTAGATCCTGCAGCAGGAGGATTTCAATTATTGGATTCTGAATTACAGGGGGGGGGGGGGGGGCGCAGTACGGTCGTGATCAGTGTAATGCTGTATTATGAGAGGGCGCACTTAGACCGCCATCGATAGCCACAAGGGCGTGCTTGGTGCGGTAGATTGTTCCAACATTTGCCGGCAAGTATTTTGCACGTTCATGTGAGTCGTACAACTGCATTTGCTGGCAACATATTATTGTATGACTGTCTTAAGGAGCAGCAGCTAAATAAAAAACTATTGATACACAGAAGTGTGGCTTAAAAGAATCTACAGGTTGTCACACGTATTCATAATATTTTCAAAATGCGTACTTATAAAAATGAATTTGCGTATATTTGGACGCATCTGCGCGCTTTTTCTACATCTCTTCCTGAACCACTGGACTGATTTCAACCAAACGTGGTACGTATATCAGCTGACAATTACTGTGGGTAAAAGAACCACCTACCTATCTTACTTCATGAGATACGGCTTCATAAGCAATGAGATGCATGACAAACTGCCGCATCACGCATGAAGATTAAATTTACTATTAACTTTATTTGCAATAAACTTCGGAGACCGTAACTCATATCTCGCTAAATGCACCTAAAAATTTACACCACAAAGCCACACATGTTCAAAGAGATGTGACCTCCATCACTGAGAAGCATGAAATATGCCACATTATTTGTGAAGTTTTAATAATTTCAGTCTCTACTAATAAGACTCTCCTATACACAAGTTAACCTGACACCTGGCTGCGCTTTTGACAGCTTTCAACTGCTAAGAGCACGCGGCTATAGGCCAAAACTACAGCAGTCTATAGAGCTATGAAGAAGCGTTGCCGTAGAGACGTTTACAAAACCCCGTTGTCGACAAGCTTTAAGAAATTCCCGGCGATAGTATACTTACACGTCTGTACGTTATGCATATTTCCTTGTATGACCGTTTGTATCTTCAGTGATGTTCTCACGAATACATGGCAACTATTTTTATTCAATATTACGCTACAGTTAATTTTCTAATAGAAAATTAGGAAAATTAATACCAAAGCAATCTAAGGTTTCTCAGCTAGCATGATCATAAAATTCTGAGTGATCTCGAACTTCAGCGATGAAGAGCAGAAGTACTCCGCTTTAGAGATACCGAATAACTTATAAAGACTTCGCGGGATATTAAGAAGGACCAAGTGATTAAGAACATTAGTTAAGATAGTGGATTAATATTGAGGAAGAACTGTTCAAATTACCATTAGGCCTCTCCG
The DNA here is from genome assembly GCF_023864345.2 of Schistocerca serialis cubense. Classification (NCBI taxonomy): domain Eukaryota; kingdom Metazoa; phylum Arthropoda; class Insecta; order Orthoptera; family Acrididae; genus Schistocerca; species Schistocerca serialis. Next base: position 325,426,536 of record NC_064641.1, on the reverse strand, counting down.
TTTTATTCAAATTCTTCAGAACAATTTTCAGTAAAACCCAACAAGTTTTCTTTAAAATGCCACGTAGCGTATTTTCGCTAGTGACTCGCGTGCAAATGAGACAAAGCTGCAATAAACGACGTGCAAGTCAGCGAGACAAACTGCAGAGCCTAACCCACAACGATAGTTTCTGCAGCTGGCCCAAGGGGAACCATAAGACCTCGAAATTATTTCAGGAAGTGGGCCATCGAGAAAGGAACTACGAGCTAGCGTGGAAACATTTTAACAAAAAACGATTAACTCACTTAGACACCCCTATACGACTTCCTAGTACGGTAGCGAACGTAGAGACAAGGAGTTTCAGCTACTTAGCAGTGTCTGATGTATTACGAATTTCTTATGCCTAGATACGACACGCTGATTATATGTGTATTGTACTGTATGCCACCAGATGGTCATTGCATGTAGACTTCTATAACACACCCAGTGATTGGCTGTATTCCTAATGTGTGGAGGCAAAAAATCTGTCAATTCTTCTCAAACAACTGATTACAGGCTCTTCGGTATAAACTCAGAATTTAGCGCAATAGTATCATAATCAGTACTGTACCGTAATATTGTTATTTTTCTCGATGTAATTGAAGTTTCCTATGCACACACTGCCTATCATGAAATACCGAATGCGAAATTTTGGTTTGGACAGATACCATTAAACACAGAACTGTAATACGAAAGAAATGGCACCATGTAATAGAAGAAATGCCCGGTATGTAATGATCGCCCTCTCAGTTAAAGCGCGTTGCCCTGAGAGCTAGCTATCCAAGGGCCTGTGGCCAACTTTGAAACAGTAGCAGGGACTGTGGTAAGTGACACTATGCACAGGTGTATCGGATAACCTTATGCGACTAGGGTACATACAGGTAGCGGTCCCTGTTCGAACCGAGCGTGGTGGCGCAGTGGTTAGACACTGGACTCGCATTCGGGAGGACGACGGTTCAATCCCGTGTCCGGCCATCCTGATTTAGGTTTTCTGTGATTTCCCTAAATCGCTTCAGGCAAATGCCGGGATGGTTCCTTTCAAAGGGCACGGCCGACTTCCTTCCCTAATCCGATGAGACCGATGACCTCGCTGTCTGATCTCCTTTCCCAAAGAACTCCCCCCCCCCCACCCCCCTGTTCGAGCTTTGGTTAACACTGGTGCCAGATCGTAGGTATAATTCCGCAAATGCGTACGATCATACATGTAAGGAGCTGCAAGCACGTCGACTCATCGTAAAATTGTCAGAGACCAATGTCCTTCGATTCGTTGGAAATAAGAGCACGAGAGTTTTATGCGGAAATGTTAACTCTTTTATTTGGCGATTTACAATTGTTAATCAAGAGACTTTGGTTGACTATTAATTCTTTATCGTCTTTTGACCAATTTCTGTTCACAGAGATTTAGTTTGTTTAGGATGTACTTTACTAAGTGTTGGTGGAAATTTATATAATGTACACATAAAAAAATGGTTCAAATGGCTCGGAGCACTATGGGACTTAACATCTGAGGTCATCAGTCCCGTAGAACTTAGAACTACTTAAACCTAACTAACCTAAGGACATCACACACATACATGCCCGAGGCAGGATTCGAACCTGCGACCGTAGTGGTCGCGCAGTTCCAGACTGTAGCGCCTAGAACTGCTCGGCCACACCGGCCGGCTGTACACATATAAAAAAAGGTTTGCATCACCTCGGTTCCGAGAGTTCCGGAACCTGCACAGAAAATTGGAATAGAGATCAATATAAAACCATGAAAACCACACATTGCATGTTGTACCACCATACAGCGAGACTTTCAGAGGTGGTGGTCCACAACGCTATACATACCAGTACCTGAAGTACCCAGTAGCACGTCCTCTAGCGCCGGCCGAAGTGGCCGTGCTGTTAAAGGCGCTGCAGTCTGGAACCGCAAGACCGCTACGGTCGCAAGTTCGAATCCTGCCTCGGGCATGGATGTTTGTGATGTCCTTAGGTTAGTTCGGTTTAACTAGTTCTAAGTTCTAGGGGACTAATGACCTCAGCAGTTGAGTCCCATAGTGCTCAGAGCCATTTGAACCATTTTGAACGTCCTCTATCACTGATGCATGTCTGTTTTCCTCGTGGCATACTATCCACAAGTTCATCAAGTCACGGTTGGTTCAGATCGGCTTACTCTTCAACGGCAATTAGGCGTAGATCCTTCACAGTGGTTGGTTGGCCATGTCAGGCCATACCAGGCATGTTCGTAGGGTTCATGACTGGAGAACATGCTGGCCACTCTAGCCGAGCGATGTCGTTATCCTGAAGGAAGTCATTGACAAGATGTGCACGATGAAGGCACGAATTCTCGTCCATGAAGACGAATGCCTCGCCGATATGCTGCTGATATGGTTGCACATTCGGTCGGAGGATGGCATTCACGTGTCTACAGCCGTTACGGCGCCTTCCATGACCACCAGCGGGTTACGTCGGCCCCACGTAATGACACCCATCACGGAACCTCTACCTTGCTGCACTCACTGGACAGAGTGTCTAAGGCGTTCAGTCTTAGCGGGTTGCCTCCAAATACGTCTCCGACTGGATGAGGACATATGGGACACTCATCGGTGAAGAGAACGTGATGCCAATCCTGAGCAATCCATTCGGCATGTTGTTGGGCGCATCTTTACCGCACTGCATGATGTCGCGATTGCAAAGATGGACCTCGCCATCGCCGTCGGAAGTGAAGTTGCGAATCTTGCAGCATTTTGCGCACAGGTTGAGTCGTAACACGACGTCCTGTTGCTGCACGAAAATCGTTATTCTACATGGCGGCGTTCATGTCAGGGTTCCTTCGAGCCATAATCCGTAGGTAGTGGTCATCCACTGCAGTAGTAGCCCTTGGGCAGCCTGAGCGAGGCATGTCATCGACAGTTCCCGTCTCTCTGCATCTCCTCCATGTCCGAACAACACTAGCCGGCCGGCCGAAGTGGCCGAGCGGTTCTAGGCGCTTCAGTCTGGAACCGCACGACCGCTACGGTCGCAGGTTCGAATCCTGCCTCGGGCATGGACGTGTGTGATGTCCTTAGGTTAATTAGATTTAAGTAGTTCTAAGTTCTATGGGACTGATATCCTCAGATGTTAAGTCCCATAGTGCTCAGAGCCATTAGGACCATTTGGTTCACGCCTGGACAATTCCCTTTTTCCTGGCACAAAGTAACAGTGTGGACACGATCGAACCGCGGTACTGACAGTCTCGGCATGGTCGAACTACAGACAACCCGAGCCATCTACCTCCTTCCTTGTGGAGTAGCTGGAATTGATCGGCTGTTGGACCCCCTCCGACTAATAGGCACTGCTCATGCACGATTGTTTACATCTTTGGTTGGTTTTACTGACATCTCTGAGCAATCAAAGGGACTGGTGTGTGATACAACATCCACAGTAAACGCCTGTCTTCAGAAGTTCTGAGAACTGAGGTGATGCAAAACTTTTTGTGCTGTGTGTAATACTTTAAACTGATGTATTACAAGATGTGTTCAGCTAGTTTGGTTGGCTGATTTAATGATTAAAGGGACCAGACTACATCAGTCCGTCCTACCTGGAACAGGCAGGTCAACAAAACTATACACCAAAGAGAGGTGTGGTACGCGTAACATAAAGAAAGGAAAGGTCTACTTAAGGACAACAAAGCATAGAGAAAGGAACAAGATAGAACAAATGACAGGTGCTGAGGAGGAAAGGTGGGCAAGGTGCTTGTCCAGGTAGCAGCTGGAGGTCAGCAAAGACAGAAATCGATTACGGACACTCCCCACCTCGTACTGGAGCTACTCCACTCAAAAACACACTGAAAAGACTAGCGACACGAACAGGGCAAGAGAGGCACTTGTGGTCATTAATAATCAAAAGTAATTTCAAGTTAAGGAGGAGAGGACAGCTGTTAGTAGAACTGTCAACTGTAAATGGAATCATAGAAGAGGTCAAGGTTCTTATGAGACTCAGAAAAAGTGAGAGAATGTGTAGGAGCAACAATTTGAACAGCATCAGTAAAAACCATTAAAGATTATCTATTAATGTAGAAAAATTGTAAAACTTGACTCAAGAGGTATTGGCGTGCCCTGAAACCTGTCGTCCTGTTTGTTCTTGTAGGCGCTGCTGTACAATACTTCGACGAATATGACATCGAATCTTCGTTTAACCATCGTGAGAGAGGACGAGTTACTCTCTCACCTATTTTCTGCTTACGGAAAATTATTAAAGATTTCATTACAACCTGACGCACCATGAGCGGGAGTCTAGAAAGCTAACGGCCTGAGCAAACGTTGATAGACCCTGGTAGGTCGCTAAAAGCATAGTTCTTATCTTGTAGAAACGGCATGCTGTGATTTGAAAGCTATTGGCAGCGAGTCGCTTCCTTAGTAAATCTTGCCAGTCAGATCCTCAGCCATACAGGGCAGACAGGGCATCCCCTCGTCGAGACAGGTCTCCAGGAGAACAACGCTGCGACACCTGCAGTGGAGCCAGCAATAGGCTGGGTTGGGGGGCGACGGTCTGAAGGAACACGTCTACACAGTGGAGTCATAAACCAGGCATTGTGTGCTGAGGCATGTGTAATAAAAATTCATCTGTTTTGGTGTTCACTGATGCTGCATATAGGTCTATGAAGCACTTCCATCGGCCACCTCATTTGTATAAGAAAAATCCGGCGTCTGACAAACGTTTGGAGATAGAATCTTTATTACACCTCATAGCTAGGACTAAGAAGCTCCAAGGCACAGGCGATTTAGATAAAGATTTTTAAGATTGTATCTGTTCGCTTGTTGCCATGGGAAGCGACACGATTTCGGAGAAAACCGTCTCCTCCCTCTTTTTTTTTTTTTTTTTTTTTTTTTTTTCAGAGACGCAGGTTTCTTGACTCTGGCCCTGGTTCGACACGAGTTTGTGTTGTCGTGGGGGAGGGGATATTCAGCGCCTCTAGACTCCTGTTCTAGTCGCGTATGGTTAGCGGGAAGAAAGACTGCTGGAAAGCCTCCGTGCGCTCTCTAATCTCTCTAATTTTACATTCGTGATCTCCTCGGGAGATATAAGTAGGGGCAAGCAATATATTTGATACCTCATCCAGAAACGTACCCTCTCGAAACGTGGACAGCAAGCTACACCGCGATGCAGAGCGCCTCTCTTGCAGAGTCTGCCACTTGCATTTGCTAAACATCTCTGTAACGCTATCACGCTTACCAAATAACCCTGTGACAAAACACGCCGCTCTTCTTTGGATCTTCTCTATCTCCTCTGTCTACCCGACCTGGTACGGATCCCACACTGATGAGCAATACTCAAGTATAAGTCGAACGAGTGTTTTGTAAGTCACCTCCTTTGTTGATGGACTACATTTTCTAAGGGCTCTCCCAATGAATCTCAACCTGGCACCCGCCTTACCAACAATTAATTTTGTATGATCGTTCCACTTCAAATCGTTCCGTAAGCACACTCCCGGATATTTTACAGAAGTAACTGCTACCAGTGTTTGTTCCGCCATCATATAATCATACAATAAAGGCTCCTTCTTTCTATGTATTCGCAATACATTACATTTGTCTATGTTAAGGGTCAGTTGCCACTTCCTGCACAAAGTGCCTATGCGCTGCAGATCTTCGTGGATTTCGCTGCAATTTTCTAATGCTGCAGCTTCTCTGTATACTACAGCATCATCCGCGAAAATCCGCATGGAACTTCCGTCACTATCTACTAGGTTATTTATATATATTGTGAAAAGCAATGGTCCCATAACACTCCTCTTGGTTACTTTAACGTCTGTAGACGTCTCTCCATTGATAACAACATGCTGTGTTTTATTTGCTAAAAACTCTTCAATCCAGCCACACAGCTGGTCTAATATTCTGTAGGCTCTTACTTTGTTTATCAGACGACAGTGCGGAACTGTATCGATCGCCTTTCGGAAGTCAAGGGAAATGGCATCTACCTGGGAGCCTGTATCTAATATTTGCTCGGTCTCATGAACAAATAAATCGAGTTGGGTCTCACACGATCGCTGTTTCCGGAATGCATGCAGAGTAGATTCTAGGTGTCCAGAAATGACATGATAGGCGAGCAAAAAACATGTTCTAAGATTCTACAACAGATCGATGCCAGAGATATAGGCCTATAGTTTTGCGCATCTGCTCGACGACCCTTCTTGAAAACTGGAACTACCTGTGCTCTTTTCCAATCGTTTGGAACCTTCCGTTCCTCTAGAGACTTGCGTTACACGGCTGTTAGAAGGGGGCAAGTTCTTTCGTGTACTCTGTGTAGAATCGAATTGGTATCCCTTCAGGTCCAGTGGACTTTCGTCTGTTGAATGATTTCAGTTGCTTTTCTATTCCTTGGACACTTATTTCGATGTCAGCCATTTTTTCGTTTGTGCGAGGAATTAGAAAAGGAACTGCAGTGGGTTCTTCCTCTGTGAAACAGCTTTGGAAAAAGGTGATTAGTATTTCAGCTTTACGCGTGTCATCCTCTTTTTCAATGCCGTTATCATCCCAGAGTGTCTGGATATGCTGTTTCGATCCACTTACTGATTTAACGTAAGACCAGAACTTCCTAGGATTTTCTGTCAAGTCGGTACATATAATTTTACTTTCGAATTCACTGAACGCTTCATGCATAGCCCTCCTTACGCTAACTTTGACATCGTTTAGCTTCTGTTTGTCTGAGAGGTTTTGGCTGCGTTTAAATTTGCAGTGAAGTCTCTTCGCTTTCGGAGTAGTTTCCTAACTTTCCTAACTGAGCCACGGTGGGTTTTCTCCGTCCCTCTGCTTTTTAGGCCTAGTCATCTGTAAAATCGGCAAAGCTAACGATAGTTTTTTTGTTTCTATGTAAAACCAAGCGGGGATCGCGTAGAAAATAAACAAGGAACTTTATCTCAAGAAATGGCAACGATAGCGCGCCGCTGTAAGTACTGAGTGCAGTCGATCGATACATGTGTAGGCTGCCAGGAAATTGGTCGGTCGGTAATTTGATGCGTGTTTAGGGGCCTTGAGATAGAGTGACATTCCGCTACAAACATTATCAAAGGTTACATCATTTCACACTTCCTTGACACAAGGCGTTTATTGTCGATACGCCAAGCCCCTAATGCATCCTAACTCACATTATTGGAATTAACTGTGAACGCTCTTCCAACGTAATATGAGAGCCACCTTTACGTGTGGTACCCCTTAAACCTCTTTCATTTCAAATAAAACTCTGAAATTGTAATCTATATTTCCTGCTGCATCTGGTTCAAATAACTGGGCTCCTGCAAACAATGTATTTCACCGTGCGAAAAACGGTCTTGGAAATTAATGTTTGCTGAGGCATTATTTGATAAATTTCTCCAAAGAGCTGTTGCTATTAATACACTCGGAATATTCTTTAGATTTGTTACAGTCACGTTATAAATGTTCTGTATGAAAATGAAATTTTGTTGTTTAGGCACAGTACATCAGTACATGTAGGGTGGAAAGATGGCCACATCATTTCTTTAGCTTATTGGCTGCCTGACACACACAGACACACACACACACACACACACACACACACACACACACGGAAAGAAGAAAGGGAGAGAATAATGAAATTTCCACAGGAAGAAGCAACTGTCAAGCAGCAGACTCTTAGTATTAATACGTGGACACCAACTGGTGTCCATGCAGAACAGCTGTTGACAAAGTGCACTGAATCCTCTACGATGTATGGAACTCGGCAACTCTACGCCTTCGACACCTTCGTTTACATTTGTGGCACAAACAACTCTGGGAACAAGTGAAATTCGAATTGAGCTTTGGTAACGTGTCTACCGAACATATAGTATCAACAAGGGACTATCGTGAATAAATACTTGTGACGTTGCCACGCCAGGCTACGTCCTATCGAAATATTACTCGGCTTCTTCTCACTTTCTACATATTCTTCGTTCAAAATCTAGTTTCGGATTATTAAGGCGTTATCCGGTGTTTAGAAAAACGTGCCATACGTATGAAAGTGACGGTTTATCTAGATTACGTGCTTCCGTTCTGTCAGGTTTAGAAACGTGAGTCTTCTTGATGGCTTGACAGATAATCGGTGCACATCTTTGCACATTACTTGCCTTATGGGCACCGACTGGCTCGAAAGCTACTAAGAACAGAAGTCCATCATGTAAATGCGCTGCCTATTTCATGCGTGTGGCCACTTTCTCTTGCTAAACAATCGAAAAAAATTCGAATCGAAGTAGTTCAGATAAATATATAAGTGGAAAAATGGCATTGTTTTTGATAAATTTATATGATGCAGATTTTGTTGAGCCTTTATTAGGCCGAAATCGAAATGTATAAAACAGTGACGGTCATCTTCAGACCAGGATACAAATATACGATGCCTAAATCAAGAGACTTGGTGAGACACTATCATTATAGTGTTAACAACCTGATCGAAATGTCAGCTTACAGTCGTATTTTCAATAAATGCCTGTGTACCACTTTGCACAAAAACATCGTCGTCGTCGTTGTCGTCGTCGTTGTGGTCTTCAGTCCACGGACTGGTTTGATGCAGCTCTCCATGCTATATTATCCTGTGCAAGCCTCTTCATCTCGGAATAACTACTGCAGCCTACATCCTTCCGAATCTGCTCAGTTTATTCATCTCTTGGTCCCCCTCTAACATTTTTACCCTCAACGCTTCCTTCCAGTACTAAACTGGTGATCCCTTGATGCCCCAGAACGTGTCCTACCAACCGATCCCTTCTTCCAGTCAAGTTGTGCTACAAATACCTCTTCTCCCCAATTCTATTCAGTACCTTCTCATTAGGTACGTAATCTACACATATAGTCTTCAGCATTCTTCTGTAGCACCACATTTCGAAAGCTTCTATTCTCTTCTTGTCTAAACTATTTATCTTCCACGTTTCACTTCCATATCTGGCCACACTCCATACAAATATTTTCAGAAAGGACTCCATGACGCCTAAATCCATACTCGATGTTAACAAATTTCTCTTACGCTTATATACACATTTTAAAGACATGACGTAGGAAGGTGAAACTCTTCGGATGAAAACACTGAAACACTGCACTTTCAGGCAAAATCGGATTGACGTGCATTAGGGTGAGAAGTATTGCTGGAGGGGAGAGTATATTCCGTAGGTTTGAGTTTTGTGGGTGGGAAGATAGGGAACTGTTAGATATTAAAGCTGTTGAGATGAGAGCTAGGAGTTCAGGTGGATACTGGTATGAAGCCGATAGGAGAGACAGAGGGTGAAGAGTAGTGTGCCGTGTGGTGCGGGCGGTGGTTGCGATGAAAATAGGATGGAGATGGATGGAGAAGAAGAGGAGCCTCAATGTGGAGTATCAGAGATGGGGAAGATTGAAAGTTAGTAGGAGGGATAAAGTTCGGGGCGGATATCATTGTCTGGGTTAGGAAGTTGGCTGATGTTGCGTTGGAAGTTTGTGTAGGTGTAGGGACAGAGTGATGTCTTTGCGAAGGCCCGGCTGTATACCTTGCATTCTCAGACATTTACACACTAACATATGTCAGTCAAAGACACGTCCAACAGTATTCCAAAAAAGTCTAAGATTAAAACGTACTTTGTATCAGTTGAAATAGTGCACCGAAGGAAAGTGTAGCCTTACACTTTCAGCGAAAATGTAACGTGTGGCAAACATTTGTCGAATATCAAAAATTCATCGTTTTTGAAGTCCCTAAAAGAAACAGTGGAGAAATGATATATCTAAGTACATACCGCTTTCATCTCCTCTAAATTCTGCAAGTCTTTTTTTAAGTTTTTTAAACTTAAGAAACTGAAACTTGTAGTCCTACTTAGCAACCCGCAATTCTACCATGTGTTATTTAGCTATCCATGTAAGCGTATTTTAATATCACTGAAGTAAACTGTGAAATAACTTGTCTTTTTCTTTGAAGTGGGAAGGTTTATCGAGTGAAACTCCTTCCATTTATGTTCCTGATACAATAAACAAAGAAATCTGAGTCTAGAACTACAGCTGTTAACCAAATACTTGTGTTCGCGGATGTAAATTGGAAACTTCCAGCGCGAAGAGGTAGATATCTCCATCAGCTTTAATCATGACCCTATTTCCTCCAAACTGATAATTCAAAAAGAAGAGAAACAAAAATGGAAAACAGACGTCTTATATCTGCTTTCTTTTAGAACGACTGAAAGAACCTTTGCCCTTTAGAGGAAGACTGAGTCGACGTAATCCAAGTTAAATATTTGATCTGTCACCAGCAACTCACAGAGAAGCAAAATCAATCTCCTGGACGGCGAAAAATTTAATCTTGTTTCTTATCAGGTCTCGAAGGAAACCCCACCTTAGTTCGCTTAAAACATGCAGTACTCGCTCGTTACTTGTTGCTGCACTATCTGAGCTGTTTCATAAAAGCCATTTCACAAGTTATTCAGACCGAAGTCGAAAGCTTTCTACGTATGCCCTCGTGGCTAAGTCAGATAATCACTCAACTCTTATTATCCACTTGCTAGATAGAAGACTCTCCGTAAATGCAAGAGAAACTATAATCCCTCGTTTTCACACTTTTAGAGAGAGATGGTACTACAGCTGAATATTTCCCGTATATTTATAACTCACAGTCTGTAACAAAAGCTTTATCATGTTAAATAGAACCACCGTGCACTAAGTAAACAGCGTCTACATGTCATTAAAAACTCATTACAAGCATTATCAGTAATCATCGTCTATGTGTCATTAATAACGTAACACAAGTATGTTCAGAAATAGAAAGGCAAACGAGATAGAAAGAGAAGGCTTCCGTTTCCAAGGAGGGGGACGACATCGAGTGATGTAAGTCAGTGTCCTGTAAATTCTCTATTCTAATAACGTATATCAGCAAATATCCACACAAAGAAAGCTAAATGAAGAGAAAGTAATTCCTAACACTATGATCAAGAGTTAAAGATATTGCTAGCGATACATGCAGTGAAGAAGATAGTAAGGCAATTAGTCAACGAAGTAAAGCATTGCACTGCTGTTTAGTGGGGACCATCCCTTTACTCCTTCTGACCTTTGTGTGTGTGTGTGTGTGTGTGTGTGTGTGTGTGTGTGTGTGTGCGTGTGTGTGTGTGTGTGTGTGTGTCTGTTGACAACGTCTTGTTTACTGCGGAGCTTGAAACTGATTTTGATGCTTGCAGGTGGAAAATTTTAGACTCAAATACAGCCTTACTTTACATGTTTTCTTCTATGAGAGAGATAGAAAGTGACCTTACATTTAAGAATGAGGAAACAAATGTGGGCGACTCAGTGTTATAAATTGATGCAATAAAGCTACGACGACTCGTCCATCTTGCTGGCTGAATCATCTGTGGATGACGAGGGACTGCCTCCACTGATGCCAACGTACGTCTAATGCTTCACAGAGAGAGGTGGCGTACGTGGTTCGCCCACTGGACTCGCTTTTGGGAGAAGCATGGTCTAAATGCATGATTCATTTTTATACAGCAAGTCAAGCATTTTCTTCACAGTGGGTACCATAGACTCCAATTCATGAAAATTGCCAGACATAGCATGGATACAGCTATATGTACTCTTGAATGATGTAGATTTCATTTTATTATTTTTTATTTTATTGAAACTTCTGTTTGGCAAAGATAGAAATGTAGGATACAATGATTACTACAGGGTGGCCGTAAATTTGGAACAATGAGTAATTCAAATGTTCAAATGTGTGTGAATTCCTGAGGGACGAAACTGCTGAGGTCATCGGTCTCTAGACTTACACACTATTTAAACGTAAACTAACTTGTGCTACGAACAACACACACACCCATGCCCGAGGGAGGACTCTTAACTTTCTGTGGGAGGGGCCGCGCAATCCGTGACATGGTGCCTCTAAACGCGCGGCCACTCCGCGCGGCTTGAGTAATTCAAAAAGTACACAACTTTTCCATTAAATACATTGTTAGAGTGTACCATTTGGTATTCAAGGTACATTTCAACGTATGCACCGTATTTTGCACGCTGATTTTGAACCATTTAAGAACAGAATCCACAGCTCTTCTTAGCATCTCAACTAGAACATCTGCAAACACATCATGGATGTTTTGTTCAAGACTGTTGCTATCCTTGGGTTTTAACTTGTGTCCTTTTTCTTTAGCCCAACCCCACAGGAAGAATTCTCGCGGGATTAGATCCGGACTTTGTGCAGTCCAATCTGTCTGTCCCCGGCGGCCATTCAATCTGCCAGGAAAACTGTCATCGAGCCATTCTCTCCCTGCAGTTGGGTAATGGGGCGAAGGTCCATCTGGTATGAACAGACACTCCTTTCCATTGTTTTTTGGTTTTCACTCGGACAAACCATCGAAATCATAAATGGTAAGTTACATGTTAATCAACGTTAATACAAAACACGAAGAGCTGATACTACTTCATAGGCGTACTAAAATTAAAAGTAAGTATTGGTATTACAACCACCCTGTGGTTTCAACCGTTTAAACCGTAATCTCCAAATCCGGATACAAACATTTGGCGTCTAGATCAAGAGAATAAGTAAAACAATTTTTATTACACTGTTAACATCCTTCAGGAAATTTCACCTTACAGTCGTATTTACAATACAGGCTTGTGAAGCATACTGTACAAACAGCTTTGCGGCATTTTTTAAATTCATGATGTTTTCTACAGTCAACGGAGAGTGCGAAATCATTCCAAAAATTCTACATGACTGTGAACCTAACAATAAGTTAATGAATCATTATATTAATTTGAATGTGACATACGATAAAGCCATAGTGCCCCACAGCAACCTCAGTCTAGTCAAAGGCACCATACTGACACGAATTTGGTTGGTTCAAATGGCTCTGAGCACTATGGGACTCAACTGCTGAGGTCATTAGTCCCCTAGAACTTAGAACTAGTTAAACCTAACTAACCTAAGGACATCACAAACATCCATGCCCGAGGTAGGATTCGAACCTGCGACCGTAGCGGTTATAAAGGCACATTTGCATGCCGAGCGTGAGTTTCCTCGGAAACGCGAGATATTAATTAAATAAATAATCAGTGACAAATAAATAAAGCCCATGGCACACAACTGCAGCGCTGTGTCGCTGATAAAACAAAAGTACATTTACGTTACTCGTATGCTTGATTAAAAAAAAAGGAAGAGCCCTGGTTGAAGTGGTGCGAGAAGCACGTATTTTAGTTTATTGTCTGGCACACCGCCATATTTCATGATATAGAAAATTACTGCGAGTTGCAACCATACTAGGCACTCGATTCTGTAAAGAATTTATATTTATAAAAGTAAGTAGGATTATGAACTGTAGGCTTATTCATTGAATATATCTGATTTAACTAACTGTGTAATTTTTTGTTTAGTAGACAATCACCTCTGTACGACGTTTTGGCATGGCTGGCAAATTATTGTAATATTGAGATTTAGTTTATGAGTCCGCACCTACCGCAGCAGTCTTTGGAAACGATTTAATTACGAAGTCCGATTATTTCAGTTTTATTTCACGGTCAACTACGAGTAACATTGCCTTTACGAAAAAGCCATTGTCAAGCGTCTGATACCGAATAATCAAAACCTGACGACTCATAGGAGAGCCAATCATACAGATAAAAATAATTAATATTTTATTTTATTTTATTTATTTTATATTGGCGACCGTGACAGGACTTGTTATTTTGTCATTTGTTACATTGTTCTCTTTGTTTCATGTGAAAAATCAAACTTCTGGTCCTGGACTTGACTATATGAGAAATAAAAAAATCAGAAGATATTTGCCAATTATAAAATTTTGCGGGAAGACACAAAGAAGCTTCCAGCAAAATAAGGTAAGACGCAGCATCTTTGCATTAGCAGGCTTGACCAGACGTATAATTCAGTGTATTAGCTTTTCAGTAAAATTCTGTAGTGTTTCTTTTCCGCATAACAGTTTCAGTGATAAATTCCATTCTCAGTATTTTTCCTTAAACAATAACGTATGCAACAATACCAATACACGAGTGTACAATATGGCCGACTTCTGTACGATATCATGTAACATGGCCAGCAGCCATTACCAATAATCTCAAATTCAGTTTATATTTTTAAATTAACAGACAGCCATTGTTGCTACGACCGATTCATACTCAACTGTATTTTATTTTAAAATCAGTGTCAAATATTTTCTTGAAACATGTATCACGTGTGGCATGGTAATAACTAGAAAACAATACGCAAAAATGGAACAGCAAAGACGTACTATTCAGACGCAATCCGACTCGGACGAGAGACAAATGTTAGAAAATGACTTTACGACAGCAACCGGTAGTGACGATTCATCAAACATTGACGCGAGTGTTGACGAAAATTTTGACAATAGGCCTTCCACCACAAAAATTTCAAAGTCTCAATCAGAGCCCATGTTAATGCATGACGTCACGTCTAATGACGCGGCGGGGGCAGAGACCTTGCAAACGGCAAACATTGCCGACATGTTACAAATGCTAATGAAACAAAACGCAGAAAGTATGGCAACCTTACAGACGCAAAATGAACAGTTAAAGACACAAAATGACGGAATCAAATCTGATCTCATAGCACTCAAGACAGGTAATGACACTTTATGTAAGCGTGTGGAACTTATAGACGCCACACTGACCAAACAGATGACTGAACTCAGTGCTAAATTTTCCCAGCTTAATACGAGACAAGAAAAGACTACAAATGACGTAGCACTTTTACAGACACAATTAAAAAACCTTAATGTCACGTGTGAAGCTCTTACTGAACAAATTCAAACATATCCTTCAGTACACGACAACCTTGAAAAACGAATTACTGACGTGCAGAATAAATTTGACGATGTTGAACAACACCTGACTGACATCTTACAATCTGATGCCACAGCTCATTTTCAAAATATTAATAAAGAATTTCATGATTGCGTAGAGAACAAAGACAAACATTTTGATAGATGCATACGTGAAAATTTACCAACAATTGTGCACGACTCCGTAGCGGAATACATCACTAATAACAAACAGCTGATTAGTGACGCAGTACAATCCGTCACTGCACCCATGAGACAATTCACCGATCAACCACAGTCTGAATGTAACGAAAATATCAGTCAAAATGTACAGTTCAGAAATCAATATACATTCGAGTATGACGCACACATACCGCACACAACATACACACAAGAACAAAACACACCACGACGACAACACATACCACAACGTGCAAACACAAACACAAGGTATTATCATGGTAAACCACAGCAACATTATCGTAATTACTCGCCAGCTGAGCATTGCAGTAATTACAGTGGTACAAATCCATATCATAATGCAAAGGAAGAAGAAAGCTTAATGAAACACAGGCAATTTCAGATTTTTATCCCAGAAAAACGAACCATTCATCCGGTGATTTTTCTCAAATCTTTTAGTAACGCATTTCCACGCACTTGGAGTGACCGGAAAAAGATTTCATATATTGTCGGTTACATCCAAGGCGATGCAGCTGTCTGGGCATACAGTCAAGCTGACGTATGTACCACGTACAGTGAGTTTGAGCGTGCTTTTCTGAACAAATTCTGGTCGCAATCCGTCCAGGAGCGACTCAGAAGACAAATCTTAGAACCTGAAACTTTTAACAGTAAAAATGGTAACTTACGCAGATATTTTGAAAAATACATGGGACATTTTTTAGACGAACCAGTCGCAACACGTGATATACTCCGAGCGTTGAAGGCCAAATTGCCTTTCAACATTAAGGAAAAACTTCTACATATCCCAGATGACGATTCAGATTATTTTTTAACAGCTTTAGATTCGGTTGACATGTTACTTGAAGATCAGCGTTTCGCGCGGCAAAACAGTAGCCACAATGTTTACACTAGTGGTATGCAAAACATGCAGGCTTGCCAACACAATTCTGGCGCGCCCACAGTTGGATACGCGGTACAACAAAAACAGCAAACTCACATGCCGTCTCAGTACGGAAATCAAAATCAACACGCGTATTCCAATACAAACAATAGTTACAACAGTAATAACATTTCATGCGGCAATCCATACAAAAGGCACCGCGGTAATAACTACAACGGTAACAACGGATACAAAGGTAATGACAAAAACACAAACAGAAATAGAAATAATAATAACTACGAGCCAAGACAGCATCAAGGTTGGACTCGTAACGATCAGTACTTTCATTCAAACTCTGCTTTACCACAGCAGCCACCAGGTCAAAATTGGAGCATACCTTACGACCGACAGGTAAGTTATAATGCGCAACAGCAACAACAACCGCAAAAGTTTGGAGATCATAATAGGCAATATCCGAATGTGAATATAATAGAAATGACACCTGATGCACAACCTCAATCTGTGTCAGTACTTAGTACAAATGCTAATCCAACAAACTAGAAACAGTCACTACTTTGCCCCAGGTCGTGGCTGAAGAATCCTTGGGGGGCGGCTTCAATGTTAATCAGTTATTTGACACCACACTTGAACAACAGAATAATGATATGCCGAGTAATTCTAAACAAAAACTACCTGTTTTATTTATAAGATACAACCACAATAACAATATATCAGATGAACTTTTACAAGACAGTACACAATGTCGTTTAAACACAAATGAAATTGTTTTAGCATCCACTACTGGTGTAGTAGGTGGGATTCCAACTACTATTATCCTAGATACAGGTGCAGCTGTGAGCGTTTTATCGTTTAATTTTTATAAAAAGATGTGTGAATTGGAACCTGTGCCTGAGTTTCCTGCCCAAAACTGTAAAATAACTACTGCACTAGGTAATAAGTCATGTAGGGTTACGAAGCAAGTTTTTGTAAACGTTAAAATAGGTAATGGAACCGTACAATGGCCATTCCTGGTTGTACAAAACCTTGTGACTAACTGCATATTAGGAATAGATATTATGAGCGAGAAGGACTGCATTATAGACTTCTCCAAAGGTAAATGTATTTTAAATGATAAAAGCAGGGTAATTATTATTGATTTGGACAGGAGAACTCTAAAGCATGACAAACACTGTACAGGGTACAAGGTTCAGTTAGTACTTGACAAAGACATTCAAGACATGCAAACACACTCATCTGACACAGAGCTAATGGACTTGAAAACATTGCTTGATCATAAGATAAGTGAAGCTACAGCTCTCAGTGTACATGAACGTATAAAACTACAGGAAGTGTTATCCAAATATTTACAAGTTTTTACCAAACGATTAGGTGTTATCAACACGTATGTGTACAAGATTGAAGTTAAGCCTCACAAGATCTTCTACCATAAGACATATAACGTACCGTTATCTCAACGACCTGCTGTGTGGCAAGAATTAAAACAAATGTTAGACTGGAAGGTCATTGAACCATCCACCTCACCTTATTGTGGTCCTCTACTTGTTGTCAAAAAATCAAATGGAGGCATTAGGTTAGTGTTAGACGCACGAGCTATTAATGAAATAATTTTACCGGTTCACACAAAACCTGAAAATTTAGAAGAGCAATTACAGAAATTTCTAGATGCAAAATATTTTTCCACAATAGATCTCGCTAATTCGTTTTGGCAGGTGGGTATCACTCCTGATTCTCGGAAATATACTGCATTTATGTTCGGGGGGCGAACCTATCAGTTTTGTGTTCTACCCTTCGGACTGAATGTCAGCTCTGGGGTATTCATTACAGCCCTGGATACCGTGCTTGGCGATGATTTAGTTGAGACAGTCACACACTATGTAGATGATATACTGATAGCTACACAATCCTGGAATGAACACGTTGACACACTTCAAAGAATTTTAGAAAAATTTGCACAAGCTGGAGTCACAGCCAATCTTAGAAAATCAAAGTTTGGTTGGAGTGAGATAAAGTATTTAGGACATATCATTAATTCACAGGGCATACGTCCGGATCCCAGTAAATTAGATGCTATCAGAAACTTTCCTAGCCCTCGAACTAAAAAGCAGTTAAAATCATTCCTTGGGCTATGTTCATTTTTCAGACGTTTTTTGCCACAACCACTTTTGAACAGTAAACATCTGCTAAATCTACTCAGAAGGAATCAAGTTTGGATCTGGTCGGAACAGTGCCAGAATGACTTTAATACAATTAAACATGCTTTAGTGAATGCTAACATATTGAGCCATCCAGATTTCAATTTAGATTTTTGTATGACTTGTGACGCTTCACGTACTGGCTTGGGCTGTTGCTTATTTCAAGTTGTAAAGAATAAAGAGGAGGAACAGATAAGAATTATTGGGTTTGCGAGTCGCACTCTAACTGAATGTGAGCGTACATACTCCACTACTGAGTTAGAAACACTTTCCATAGTATGGGCATTCAAGAAATTCAATTATTATTTATTTGGAAAACATACGGTAATTTACACCGATCACCAGGCCCTGACATTTTTGTTAACTTGTAAACTTGTACATCCTAGACTATCACGATGGGCAGTTACACTTCAGAACTACTCTTTTGAAATTAAGTACATAAGAGGTAAGGACAACACCATTGCAGACACTTTGTCTAGACTTCCACAAGGTATGAATGATACCAACAGTGACTTAGAAAATATAAATGACTACAGGATTCTCTTAATGCAAGACAAGCAGTATCACCAATATTATATTGATATGTGCAGAAACATGGCTGAATTACAAAAATCTGATCCTCACTGGTATAAGATAATAACATTACTGGTAGAAAAACACAATCATCCTTTGACTAAGTATTACAAGTTACACAATGATGTGCTATTTTACCGCCGACATTCAAATGCTACTAACTGGTGTGTATGCATTCCCAAAGAGTCTGAACGTAATTTAATTTGGCACACACACTTAGTTTGGGGTCATTATGGGACGAAAAAGTGTTTGGCAAAGCTCAGTACATACTGTTATTTTAGCAATATGAGAAGAAAAATTTACAGGGAACTAAAAACATGTGTCATATGTCAAAAATCAAAACCTCAGAATTTATCCACAAAAACAGATTTACATTCTATTTTACCTAGTAAACCCCTGGAAATTCTGTGTACTGACATTAGTGGACCGCATCCAGCAAGCTCTGGAGGCGTCAAATATATCTTAGCTTTTTACGATATATTTTCTAAACATGTTAAACTTTATGCTTTAAAATCCGCCACTGCAAGTGCTATAATACGAAGATTCTCAAGTGATTACCTGACGCACGTGGGAAAACCTAAAGCAATTCTATCAGATAATGCAGCATACTATTCTGGGTACA
The DNA here is from genome assembly GCF_023864345.2 of Schistocerca serialis cubense. Classification (NCBI taxonomy): domain Eukaryota; kingdom Metazoa; phylum Arthropoda; class Insecta; order Orthoptera; family Acrididae; genus Schistocerca; species Schistocerca serialis. The sequence continues at coordinate 325,407,307 of NC_064641.1, read as the reverse complement.
AATGGAGAAATTTCTTGAAGGACAATAACATTAAAAGTATATTTATTTCGAGGTTTAGTCCACAATGTAACGCGACCGAGAGACTTTTCCGAGAATTAAACCGTTTCATGAGGACCTATATTTCATCAAAACATACTAATTGGGTGTCCTACCTAAGTCTTTTCGAAGACGTACACAATAACTTAAATATTTACGATACAAATTACACACCTAACGAGATCATGTTCAATTGCAAACAGAACGATCAGTGGATAGAACCATTACCTAAGTTGCCAGACAAGGAAATCACACCTGAACAGAAAATAAAAGAAGTATTGACTACGCTGACACATCACGCACAGATACGAAACAAACATCACAGAAACATAATAAAAAGAAAACAAAAATTCGAGGTAGGAATGCTTGTACTACTTCGTACTCATCATAAATCTGTTGCACTCAAACGACGCAACGCTAAGTGGCGTCTGCTATATGAAGGACCTTATATAATTGTTAACATACCGCACCCTGGTGCGTATCTGTTACAACATCGTAGAACTAACAAAATTATTGGGCTATACGCACACCGAGGTCTTAGAGCATTTCATGCTGAATAATGTCAAAGTCATACCCATCAAAATATTGCTAAGCAACTCGAAAAACTCTGTTGCTACAACACAGATAATAAGTAGTATAGAAATTTTCATTTCAGCGTTCCAGAGTCGCAGTTGAAGACAGAAGTTCTTTCAACGCCGCGGCTCCACCGAGAAGACTGAATATTAAAGTAAAATTTATGATTACGTAGCAGTGAATGATATATAAATTTTTCACGGAACATTTGTTATTGTAGGTACCACTGACTTGATATGACACCTGACGAACTGACAGACGTCATCTGTGAACCGATCTTTTACTTTGAGAAATAGATTAGACGCACATCTCTCAACACGATAAGCATCTATCAGTAGTCAAGGCCACACAGACACTCTACACACACGCACAAAACGCGAGGAATCGAACATTTTCTCTCTCTTACTATTTTGAATATTTATTGAGTAGTGAAAACGCCTGGTCTTGCCTACTGATGTAAAGAATGTTGTGTCTAACCTATCTTAATTTCAGATGACATCACAAAAAACATCGATAATATCCCAGCAAAACCGCTAAAGAGGATGTAAATATCTGCAATTCATGTAATCAAATGTGACACAATGTAATAACCTATAGCTATGTAATGATGATGTAAACATGTTTATGTGCAACTGTATTATGTTTATGCTAAGAAAATATGTGACGTGTGTATGTGTTATTACTTATATTTTTTTTAAACTGATGTATAATGTAACTGTTACTGTGTGAAAATTTGAACGATAACGAGTGCCAAAATGTGAAAAACTTTAAAAAAAAAAAAAAAAAAAATGCGTAGTGAACCACTGTTCACGGACATTAGCGTACATTACTAAGTCTGCAACTACGCAGAAACCTATGTGAAAGAAACTGTTAATGACATTCATGATGCATCGTACCTTTGTTAACGCGATGAACGATTTCTTCGATGAGTAACCACGAACATTTAGGTGAGCTATATTTAAAAAAAAAACTGAATATGTGAAGTGCATAATTCGTGCATCGTCTAGTGACATTACTACAGTACCCAACTTCAAGATGTTAACTGGATTAAATGGACACAAAGTGCCTGTCCAGAAAACAACACGACAGGTGGAAGAGTTTTGGTTGGAACTTCAGGGAATGAAATGTTCTCGAAATGTGACGGACACTCTTACCTGGACTGTCCAAGGATCGACGCCAGCTATGTGCCGTCCGAGGTTCTGCAACCAAGCTTCCACGGAATGTAAAAAAAAAAAAAAACGAACTGCACGTGGACCAATTACTCGACGGGTCACGTCTGATCTGTAATAAACAATGCTTTTTGTCACAACGAACTGCATCACAACGACTATAATGGAAATAGGAAATGGACACGCTTATGTATTAATCACGTTGTTATACAACGATGTTACTGTGATCAAAAAACTTTACCACGACGATACTAACCTGTAAAAAATTATTGTGCAGCAGATGAATATGAACTGTGATAACGACACCATGTGTATAGGTCAACGCACCTGAAACAACAGAACATTTTTCGTTGAAGCATTTCATTGCAATGCTATGTAACTAAGAACATTCAACAATCTAAAGTTGTATTGTATTATAACAAATACTGTAATTTTAAAACTAAGTTACCTGTCATAGAATGTAGTCTTCATATGTAATCTTGGTGGAATATTTTCTTTGTGCAACGACTAAGAAATGCGCGCGCACACGAACAATATGAACTGCAATACTGTGCCGCGTGATCTAAATTTACGAAATAACGGCAGTGCCGTAGTTACACAGACGCTTCTGCGCATGCGCGCACTCTGTTTTGCCAACATAAGAACTTTTTCGGCGCACGCGCGTCATTCAAATTTTGTATATAATATACAGTATAATGTAAGTCATGTAAATAGTTGTAGATAACTTAGATTTTCTTGTGCCTTTAGGTGAATTGCTCGCCTGCAGGTGTGTCCTTTCGCCTCGCAATTCAGGGGGCAATATAAAGGCACATTTGCATGCCGAGCGTGAGTTTCCTCGGAAACGCGAGATATTAATTAAATAAATAATCAGTGACAAATAAATAAAGCCTATGGCACACAACTGCAGCGCTGTGTCGCTGATAAAACAAAAGTACATTTACGTTACTCGTATGTTTGATTAAAAAAAAAGGAAGAGCCCTGGTTGAAGTGGTGCGAGAAGCACGTATTTTAGTTTATTGTCTGGCACACCGCCATATTTCATGATATAGAAAATTACTGCGAGTTGCAACCATACTAGGCACTCGATTCTGTAAAGAATTTATATTTATAAAAGTAAGTAGGATTATGAACTGTAGGCTTATTCATTGAATATATCTGATTTAACTAACTGTGTAATTTTTTGTTTAGTAGACAATCACCTCTGTACGACGTTTTGGCATGGCTGGCAAATTATTGTAATATTGAGATTTAGTTTATGAGTCCGCACCTACCGCAGCAGTCTTTGGAAACGATTTAATTACGAAGTCCGATTATTTCAGTTTTATTTCACGGTCAACTACGGGTAACATTGCCTTTACGAAAAAGCCATTGTCAAGCGTCTGATACCGAATAATCAAAACCTGACGACTCATAGGAGAGCCAATCATACAGATAAAAATAATTAATATTTTATTTTATTTTATTTTATTTTATTTTATTTATTTTATACGGTCTTGCGGTTCCAGACTGCAGCGCCTTTAACCGCACGGCCACTTCGGCCGGCCACGAATTTGGATAGCGATATCATATATCATTTAAGTGTACGGGTTATGCAGCCCTGTTGTGGAGGAATATCAGAAGTAGGTCCGTCTGTGAAACTATTACGCTCCGTGGAAAACATCAGTCGCTTGGGATATTATGGCGTACATATTTGTAGGTTCGCAGACGCTAAACGAGGAGGATACCTCGATAAGTATCCAACAAGTCGAAGGTAGAGCCACAGACTGTGCTGATATTGTATAGAGCAGCATCAGCCTCGTTCAATTTACATATTATCCAACACAGTGCACATAATGAAAGTGAGAAAAAAAGGTTATTGTCCGTCCTCTTCTGGAGTGTTGCTGAGGGGACTGAATCCTTACCGGATATGACTGGAACAGGCCATCGAGAAAGTTCAAGGCAGGAGGTCCCGTTTTGTATTATCATGAAATAAGGGAGAGATTATGCCGAATATGATATGCCTGTTCGTGTGGCGATCATTAAGATAAAAGGTTTTCATTTGGCGACATCTTCTCGTCAGCTTTCTCTTCCGAAAGCGAAAATATTTTGTTTGCGTCAACCTACATATGTTGTTGTTGTTGTCTTCAATCCTGAGACTGGTTTGATGCAGCTCTCCATCCTACTCTATCCTGTGCAAGCTTCTTCATCTCCCAGTACTTACTGCAACCAACATCCTTCAGAATCTGCTTAGTGTATTCATCTCTTGGTCTCCCTCTACGATTTTTACTCTCCACGCTGCCCTCCAGTGCTAAATTTGTGATCCCTTGATGCCTCAGAACAAGTCCTACCAACCGGTTCCTTCTTCTTGTCTCCCCAATTCTATTCAGTACCTCCACGTTAGTTATGTAACGTACCCATCTAATCTTCAGCATTCTTCTGTAACACCACATTTCGAAAGCATCTATTCTCTTCTTGTCCAAACTGTTTATCGTCCATGTTTCACTTCCATACATGGCTACACTCCATACAAATACTTTCAGAAACGACTTCCTGACTCTTAAATCTATACTCGATGTTAACAAATTTCTCTTCTTCAGAAACGCTTTCCTTTCCGTTGCCAGTCTACATTTTATATCCTCTCTACTTCGACCATCATCAGTTATTTTGCTCCAGAAAAAGCAAAACTCCTTTACTAATTTAAGTGTCTCATCTCCTAATCTACTTCCCTCAGCATCACCCGACTTAATTCGACTACATTCCATTATCCTCGTTTTGCTTTTGTTGATGTTCATATTATATCCTCTTTTCTAGACACTGTCCGTTCCGTTCAACTGGATTTTAATACCTACTCCGAAATTTCTTTTGTTTCCTTTATTGCTTACTCAATATACAGATTGAACAACGTTGCCGAGAGGCTACAACCCTGTCCCACTCCATTCCCAACCACTGCTTCCCTTTCATGTCCCTCGACTCTTGTAACTGCCATCTGGTTTCTGTATAAATTGTAAATGGACTTTCGCTCCCTGTATTTTACCCTGCCACCTTTAAAATTTGAATGAGAGTATTCCAGTAAAAATTGTCAAAAGCTTTCTCTAAGTCTACAAATGCTAGAAACGTAGGTTTGCCTTTCCTTAATCTTTCTTCTAAGATAAGTCGTAGAGCCAGTATTGCCTCACATGTTCCAATATTTCTACGGAATCCAAACTGATCTTCCCCGAGCCGGCCGAAGTGGCCGCGCGGTTCTGGCGCTGCAGTCTGGAACCGCGAGACCGCTACGGTCGCAGGTTCGAGTCCTGCCTCGGGCATGGATGTGTGTGTTGTCCTTAGGTTAGTTAGGTTTAACTAGTTCTAAGTTCTAGGGGACTAATGACCTCAGCAGTTGAGTCCCATAGTGCTCAGAGCCATTTGAACCATTTTTTGATCTTCCCCGAGGTCGGCTTCTACCAGTTTTTCCCTTCGTGTATAAAGAATTCGCTTTAGTATTTGGCAGCTGTGCCTTATTAAACTGATATTTCGGTAATTTTCACATCTGTCAACACCTGCTTTCTTTGGGACTGGAATTATTATATTTTTCTTGAAGTCTGAGGGTATTTCACCTGTCTCATACATCTTGCTCAGCAGACGGCAGAGTATTGTCAGGACTGGTTCTCCCAAGGCCGTCAGTAGTTCTAATGGAATGTTGTCTACTCCCGGGGCCTTGTTTCGACTCAGGTCTTTCAGTGCTCTGTCAAACTCTTCACGCAGTATCGTATCTCCCATTTCATCTTCATCTACATCCTCGTCCATTTCCGTAATATTGTGTTCAAGTACATCACCCTTGTATAGACCCTCTATATACTCCTTCCACCTTTCTGCTTTTCCTTCTTTGCTTAGAACTGGGTTTCCATCTGAGCCTTTGATATTCATACAAGTGGTTCTCTTTTCTCCAAAGGTCTCTTTAATTTTCCTGTAGGCAGTATCTATCTTACCCCTAGTGAGATAAGCCTCTACAGCCTTACATTTGTCCTCTAGCCACCCCTGCATAGCCATTTTCCACTTCCTGTCGATCTCATTTTTGAGACGTTTGTATTCCTTTTTGCCTGCTTCATTTACTGCATTTTTATATTTGCTGCTTTCATCAATTAAATTCAATATATCTTCTGTTACCCAAGGATTTCTACTAGCCCTTTTCTTTTTACCTACTTGATCCTCTGCTGCCTTCACTACTTCATCTCTCAGAGCTACCCATTCTTCTTCTACTGTATTTCCCCCATTCGTGACAACTGTTCCGTTATGCTCTCCGTGAAACTCTGTACAACCTCCTGTTTAGTCAGTTTATCCAGGTCCCATCTCCTTAAATTCCCACATTTTTGCAGTTTCTTCAGTTTTAATCTACAGTTCATAAGCAATAGATTATGGTCAGAGTACACATCTACCACTGGAAATGTCTTACAATTCAAACCTGGTTCCTAAATCTCTGTCTTACCGTTATATAATCCTTCTAGTATCTCCAGGATTCTTCCATGTATACAACCTTCTTTGATGGTTCTTGAACCAAGTGTTAGCTATGATTAAGTTATGCTCTGTGCAAAATTCTACCAGACGGCTTCCCATTTCATTTCTTACCCTCAATGTCTCCTTCCCTCCCTACTCTCGAATTCCAATCACCCACGACTATTAAATTTTCGTCTTTCTTCACTACCTGAATAATTTCTTTTATCTTATCATACATTTTATCAATTTCTTCATCATCTGCAGATCTAGTTGGCATATAAACTTGTGCTACTATAGTAGGAGTGGGCTTCGTGTCTATCTTGGCCACAACAATGCGTTCACTATGCTGTTTGTGGTAGCTTACCCGCACTCCTATTTTTTTATTCATAATTAAACGTACTCCTGCATTACCCCTATTTGATATTGTATTTATAACCCTGTATTCACCTGACCAAAGGTCTTGTTGCTCCTGCCACCGAACTTCACTAATTCCCACTATATCTCGTTTTAACCTACCCATTTTACTTTTTAAATTTTCTAGCCTACCTGCCCGATTAAGGGATGTGATATTCCATGCTCCGATCCGTTTAACGGCAGTTTTCTTTCTCCTGATAACGACGTCCTCTTGAGTAGTCCCCGCCCGGAGGTTCGAATGGGGGACTATTTTACCTCCGGAATAATTTACGCAAGAGATCGCCATCATCATTTAACCATACAGTAAAGCTGCATGCCCTCGGGAAAAATTACGGGTGTAGTTTCTCCTTGCTCTCAGCCGTTCGCAGTACCAGCACAACACGGCTGTTTTGGTTAGTGTTACAATGCTAGATCAGTCAATCATCCAGGCTGTTGCCCCTGCAACTACTGAAAAGGCTGCTGCCCCTCTTCAGGATCCACACGTGTGTCTGGCCTCTCAACAGATACCCCTTCATTGTGGTTGCACCTATGGTACGGCTATCTGTATCGCTGCGGCACGTAAGCCTCCCCACCAACGGCAAGGTCCATGGTTCGTGGGGGGGAATTATTAACGTAATGAAATGTGAGAAATCAGAGCTTTCGAGGAAAGATTTGAGTGTTCGTTTTTCCCGCACCCTACTCGGGAGTGGAACGGTAGAGAAATAATATGGAGATGGATCAATGAATCCTCTGCCAGGCATTGAAGTGTGAATTGCAGAGTAATCATGTAAATGCAGAAGTAGATAGCACGATTAGCTGGTAATTATGCGTACATTGATGTTGTCTGATATCCGTATTAGATATGTCACTATAACATGTATTTCTAAATGCCTTCCACAAACTCGTTAGTTAAGTAGGGAATGCTGGGCACCTGTTTAAAACACAAGAAATATATAATACTCTGCCTTGTTTATTGGATGAAAGACAAATACAGATATACTGTAGCTTTGCTAATCATTAATCTTCTGTTCAAATGATGTGCTAACGTTGTCCAGTTCTTCTCCCTTTTTTAATGTGTAAAGGAAGATATAAGGTGAACATGCAAAATAAGGTTATTGGAATGAGGTCGATTGAAGCCAAAATATACTGAGGGAATTAGATTTGGAAAAGAAACACTAAAAGTAGATGATGAATTTTAGCGTTTGTGCAGCACAGTAAGTGATGGTGACCGAAATGCAGACGATATGAAATGTAAACTGGCAATGGTAAGAAAAGCGTTTCTGAAGAAGAGATATTATTTAAGATCGAATATGGATTTAAGGTTTCTTCTGAAGATGTTTGTGTGGAGTGTAGTCATGTATGCAAGTGAAACGTGTATGACAAACGGTTTAGAGAAGACGAGATTAGAAGATCTTGAAATGTTGTGCAACAGAATAATACTGAAGATTGGATGGGTAGATCGCGTAACTAAAGAGGCGGTATTGAACAGAACTGAAGAAACAATAAATTTGTGGCACAACTTGACTGAAAGAAGCAATCAGTTGACAGAACACATTTTGAGACATCAAAAGATCACCAGTTTACTATCCGAAGGAAGTATGGAGGATAACATTCGTCGTGGGGGAGACCAAGAATGAATACTGTAAGCAGATTCCGAAGGATGTTGTTTGTAGTAGTTATACGCAGATGAAGAGGCTTGCAAACGGTGGCCTAGAATGGAGAGCTGCATCAATTGTGTCTCTGGACTAAAGACCACAACAACAACAATGTGGGGACAGGCTGATGACTGTATGTTGTAGAGTAGACACAAAGTGTGCAATTTCTGACGTTAATACTGTGATCTTTTTGTGTTCTTCAGCACTAAGAATTGCCACAACATTACTTAGTTGGTTACAATTTTAGCGATATAAGAGTACCAGTAAATTGCTGTCGTCATACCAACTAGGAAGCATCAACACACATGAAGCAGCTACATGGGTAGCACAGTACTTGTGGCGTGCACATGGAGGTTTTTTACATTAGGTTCCTCCCTACGGGAAACAAACCGTTGGCATGAAAAATTACTAGTTCGTGACACTGATGTGGCTGTGCCAACTGTAAAAATTTAGTTCGCCTAAACAGGTCATTAAAATAGATTTAAATATGCTAAATATCATGTTAATAAATTGTCGAAGTGTCTGTAGCAAGATCCCCGAGTTACTCTCCGAAATAAACAGTAGTAATGCCAATATTGTATTAGGTACCGAAAGCTGGTTGAAACCAGACGGAAATAGCAGTGAAATCTTGTACTCGGATTGGAAAATGCTTAGGAAGGATAGGACTGATGCTATGGGAGGTGTTGTGTTCATCGCAGTTAAAAGCTATTTAAACGCAGTTCATAACGATACTGGGTCGAAATGTGAAATAGTGTGGATACAGCTGTCAATCCGACAAGGGGTGACCATTGTATTAGGATGTTTTTATAGACCACGAGCATCCGCAACAAACGTAGCAGAACGTTTCAGGGAAAGTCTTGAGTACATAGGAAATAAATATCCAAATTATCGATTAGTTATAGGTGGAGACTTTAATTTGGCGTCTATTGACTGGGAAAATTACTCGTTTATGACAGGGGGCAGATGAAAAGTCTCGTGTGAAGCTATCCTGGGAGTGCTCTCAACATACAACCATGAGCAGTTGGTTAGAAAACCAACTCGAGATGGGAACATATTAGATATCTTGGCGACAAACCGACTTGATCTTTCTGAGAAAGTTAATCTAGAAGAAGCTATTAGCGACCATAATGTCGTTGTGGCTTCTATGTCCGTGGAAGTTCCAAAAAGAAAACAAAGAAACAATGTAGAATATCCTTGTATGGGAAAGGAAATAAAAGTGTCATTAATGAATATCCTCATAGTCAGCGCCTAGAATTCACCGCGGTACACAAAGATATTGAGCATCTTTCGTTGTAATTTAAAGGTATTGTCCACCACGTGCTAGTGGAACAGGTACCCAGCAAAAATATACGCGAGGGAAAGGATCCACCTTGGTACAACAAACACATTAGGAAGTTGTGGAGAAAGCAGAGAATTTTGCACAGTCGTTTTAAACGTAGTTACTGCCCCGCTGACAAACAGAAATTATGCGAAATGAAAGCAGCTGTCAAAAGGTCAATGAGAGATTCTTTTAACGAAATAGAAAGCAATATTTAATCTGCAGTTTCTAAAAATAGCCCCAAAAATTTTAGTCCTTCGCAAAATCTATGAAAGCTACAAATAATTCAATATCTTCTCTTGCCGACAGTACGAGCAATGTAACGGATGATGATAAACAGAAGGCCGAAGTTCTAAAACTAGCTTTCAGAAACTCGTTTACGGTAGAGGACTGCAGCACCATTCGCCCTTTCAAGTATCGAAAAAACGCAAGGATGGCTGACATAGTGTTTAGTGTATCTGGTATAGTAAAAGAGTTAAGACGTCAGGAAGGCGTCTGGGCCAGACGGTATCCCCTTATTATGTTGACTATGCTACAAATATAACACCATGTTTATCCATCATGTATTGGAGATCATTGGAACAAAGGAAAGTTCCACGCGGCTGGCAGAAGGCCCACGTCATAGCAGTCTATAAAAAGGGTAGAAAATCGGATACACATAATTACCGGCCAATTTCACTGACATCGATTTGTTGTAGAATCATGGAACATATTTTGTGTTCAGACATAATGACCTTTCTAGACTCAGAGAAGCTCATCTGCAGAAACCAGCACGGTTTTAGGAAACAGCGGTCATGCGAGACAAAGCTGGCCCTCTTTGTGCATGATATAGAACAAGCTCTAGATAACGGCTCCCAGGTTGATGCCATATTCCTCGACTTTCGAAAGGCATTCGACTCAGTTCCGCAGTCTCTCTTTCTCCAAAAAGCGCGCGCTTACGGTCTATCCGATGACATATACGGTTGGATAGAAAGTTTTCTAACCGACAGACAGCAGTAGGTCGTCCTGAATGGGGAGACTTCAACAGAAACGAGCGTAACATCAGGTGAGCCCTAGGCAGCGTAATAGGTCCGCTGCTTTTTACTATTTACATGAACGATTTGGCTGATGGTACTGACAGCGGCCTTAGACTGTTTGCCGATGATGCTGTAGTCGACAGGAAAGTAGTATCACACAAAAGTAGTGAACAAATCAATGAGGATTTGCAGAAAATAAATTAGTGGTGTAATGACTGGCAGTTGCCTCTCAATATTAGTAAGTGTAACCAACTGCGTATAACAAAGCGAAAATACCCATTAATGTACGAGTACAAAATAAATGCCCAGTCTTCGGAAGCGGTAACATCCGTTAAGTATTTGGAAGTGACTATTCGAAATGATCTCAAATGGAACGTTCAGATTACACAAGTAACGGGTAATGCGAACTCTAGATTGCGGTCTATTGGTAGAATCCTGAAGCGATACAGTCTTTCAACAAAGGAAATTTGCTTACAATACTTTAGTTCGTCCAATCTTAGAATATTTTTCGTCTGTATGGGACCCTTACCAGTTGGATCTGATTCATTAGATTGAGAAGGTCCAAAAGAAGAGCGGCAAGATTCGTGACTGGTACATTTAGACATCGCGAGAGCGTGCACACTTGCAGATAGATGACGCGCTAAAGGGAAAGGGCCGCACACTAAATTCCAAAATCCGATCTTCACCGAGTATGTAGAGCATATATTATTTCCACCAGCTTTGATATCTCGCAATGATCACCATTCAAAGATAAGGGAAATTAGAACTCGTACGGAGGCATTATGAAATAACGCTCGAAAATAAACATGTGCTTATCACAAGCAGGACTGTAGAACACAGAAAGAATAATAGCGTGAGTGAACAATGACAAATGACGTAACAGACACTTTGCAGGCAGACATCTAGTTGTTAAGAAATTGGTTCTAACCTAAAGGCCCTGCGAGACCCGTACCAGAGGAAATGTGCTTTGGCACTTTAGCACAAAGAAATGGGTAATTTTTATAATTTTTATCAAAATTTTTACTAGGTTGACAAATTAGGAAAAATCATAAAATTTCATAAAAATAAAATAGAGAAGATGTTAAACATCACGGATGGTCCTCTGACGCCCGAAGGTCGATAAGGAGACAACGTGGAATGACCGAGTTTTGTTTGCTGCTAGGATAAATAGATTGGAGGGGGTTGGGCGGGCAGTTTATAATTAGAGTGTTATCTTTTCATCACACTTTGTGATGGAACCCAAGGCCAAGGTGCCGACCGAGGAAGATTAGCCGTTCATTGAAGACTCACCCAGGAGTTCACTGAAGGCTCACCCAAGCTGCGACACAGCCGGCGACCGCACCACACTGTGGATACTGGCGACATTCATTGGCTTTGATGTTTCAGATTTGTGGGACGCTGGATGCGGGCATGCCACAGGGCACTGACGATCGCCTTGCGCTCCGCTATCGGGCTTATTGTCCGGCTCGGGCACACGACGGACTGGCGCCTGCTTAAACTAAAGCGACGGGGAGACGAGCTATTTCTGCCGCAGGAAGGAAATCCTTGCGCGTTTCTAACACCAGGAAAATGTCGGAGCCAAGAGGCCCACCACAATATTTCAGACGCGGCATGGTCTCTGTGCACGTGGGCTGACATTGTGACAAAAATTGGAAAACAACCATTGACGTCAGAACTCGTTGCGTTGGTGTGCATAGTTTTTGACGACAAACTTTTCCATTTTGAGAAAACTTAACGCCATGTCTAGAAGGGAGTTTCGGCGTTTTGTTTCAGTGTAGTCCACTGGCGCGAATTCAGCGAGACGATTATCGATTGGAGACGATAATTTTTGCAGACTCTTCACGTAGAGTGATGATGTTGAGCAGGGAAGGAAGATTTTTCTAGGGGATGCAGCGGAGATCCGCCGCAGAGGACTTTCTTGGTTTTTTGGCGGCTGCCGGCGGTGATTCTACATTTAACTTCGTGCAAAGGTCCATTGGGTGCGGTCTTAGCAGATGCACACCTCCTAATAGACTCAACATCACTCATCGTACAGTAGATTAGTAAGCATATATGCAGCCACTGCATATTAGAAATCTTTCTCTGAGGAGTTTAGTGTACATTGAAGTGAGTCCATATGACCCGGTGCAGCTGTATGTCATTGTATGTCATACTGGGCTTCCAGTTAGATATGCACAATCTTAGCCAATTCCAGTATTTAGTCAGGTGGCGTTTGTTGCCATTATTTTATGGAAGATTTCATATTTACTTGCCCCCCCCCCCTTCCCCTTTCCAAACGTCAATTTGACTGTTTTCTGTTTGTTTTTCATTTTTGACCTACGTTCTATTCGAGTGTAATAATATGTCTTTAAGAAAGTAAGTCTGAGGAAAAATTACATGTCTTTTGAATAAGTTTTTCTCCCTGATCATTCATGAATTCATGAATTTTGCTTATGAGTTGACCGTATGTCAGGATTATCATACTGAATTTAAAGGTATTTTGGGGGCCACTGGTTGTAAAATTTGTTTAGTCCGTTGCACGAATGGTATCAGTGGTGAGCCTTAAGGATGATTCTGACGTGGGCTGGAGATTCTGTGTCAGGTATCCCAGTAATTTAAATTGTTCTTTACTTCTTATGATACGCCAACCACCGTGAGTAATTTGTATAAATTGACGACATCTGCCAAGATTTTTCCGGTATGATAATTCTTTTATGCTTTCATATAAACAGAGTTTTCTTTTTAGTGTTTTATGTCAGCAAGATAGTAGTGAAAAAATCAGACCTCCGGTAATCTTAAGCTGCCGGCGCAGTATGTACTGACATATGTATTCTCATTTCTGGTGTTTATTTCAACGTGTGTTTGTGTCCTTTGATTTCTATACCACAGGTGTCATTCGATTGTTGGAACTACTAACGGCGTTGCAAATATTTTGAGGCTTATTTCTTTGACATCTAAGTGTGTGTGTGGTTAGTGAAATTATTTGGAGGAATTGTTCACTGTAGGTACCGTCTTGTTTAGAGATGCTTATTTGACTTCTGGGTGTTAACTAGAAGTAGGGCGAGAGTCGTTAAGGCAAAAGTGTGAAATAGTGGGCTCTGTCAACATGGAGAAGAATCAGAGTATACATCAGGAAGAATCTGGAGATGGAACGATTATTGTTCCAGCGGATCAATCAAATTTAAATGAAACTAATAGGAATAGTTCAGCATTACATTTAGAGGACACAAGCCGACAGTGAAGTGAATGAGCGTGGAATTATAGAAGTCTCGTGTCAAATGGCTCTGAGCACTACGGGACTTAACATCTAAGGCCATCAGTCCCCTAGAATTTAGAACTACTTAAACCTAACAAACCTAAGGACATCACACACATCCATGCCCGAGGCAGGATTCGAACCTGCGACCGTAGCGGTCGCGCGGTTCCAGACTGAAGGGCCTAGAGCCGCTCGGCCACAACGGTTGGCAGTCTCGTGTCATGTTGATGCAGCAATTCACATTAGAAACCCGTCAGTGGCTGAAAACAATCACGTCTCTGAGAGCAAATGCAGAATGTAGAAATATAATAAAAAGCCTCCTCAAGTATTTGAGGCTACCTGAAAAGAACAGGCGCGAAGAAACTAAAATATAGATAGGCCATTACTTGGAAACAAATGGTTAAGAATGATTTTGAGGTAATGGAAAGGAAGTGGAAAGCGGAAGCAGAAGAAAGAAAACGTGTGGCCACAGAATTCAGAAGAAAGTTATCGTAAGGTATCGGCGATGTGTTACACGAGAGGTAGCTATGAACAAGAAGCTAGCAGGCGAAGCAAAGGAGGTCCCAACGGAAGCAAATAAGAATGCTTGTGTTGCTAGAAAGGAGACAATTGGTGCCCGAAAGAATGCACTGGTTGCCAAGAAGTATGCTAGGACAGCCAAAGTGTCGACCATCATACCTGAGAAGTTCTTACCACAATGTAGGAATAGGGGGCGCGAGATAATACGGGAGATTCAAGAACAGACTGCACAACACTCAAAGGAAAGAAAGACATGGAAGAAAAGCAGACAAATTTGTCACAAGTGGAGCTAGGTCGTGAGCAACACGTTGAGATTATAAAGGATGCTAAGGACACACAGGGGGCGTAAATGGGGAGGGGGGGGGGGGGTGGTTCAGTGTGATAAAAGACAGAAGGAGGGTGAGCAGCATCAGGAACGAACCGAACAAAAAATGAGCAGTGCTGGGTACTACTGAACTGGTAAATGTCATTAAATTCCCAAAACAAAGATCTACTTACCTTTTGTCAACCACAGGCCTATGCAACGCAAGCCATAGGCCACGTCAGTGGATCCATTAGAAGATTGGATACATTTATCTGTGATTAGAGCAGTGGGAAGTTACAACAATGTTCCACAGAATATCGAGCACATTAGGGTCGCAGAGACAGGAGAGAGTGCACATGCAACTGAAGACTTTGGTAGCGACCATAAACATTTTATATCCACACAAAACATTCTAAACTAATGGAATGGAGGGAAAACCCTTCACTCCAAGTTTTGGGTAGCCTAACGTGATAGATCCTTCCCTCCTGCTTCGCTATTAGGCTACAACCTGGAATTTATTTGTGGCCAAGTCAAGTTCCCTCTGGTGGTGACAATAGAAAATGTAGCGTTCGCCTGTGAATTAAGTAAGGAATTCACAGAGTTATTTTTTGGAATGGTCGAAATAGCTGAAGGACAACAAAAAAGGAAATAATGATGTACAGGGACCTGGAGTAAACAGTTAATAACATTCAGTCCCTGGATTCACCACGGAACTCGACTGACATTACGCAATTCTGTCACCTGGAACTGTTCATCTGGTACCAGCAAAGTCTAGCACGTAGATGTAACAGTGACATAGAGGCATTCAAAAGTCATTTCTGAAAGCCAGAGTACGCCTAGCCACCCCAAAATGTAATTAAGAAAAGACGCAACATGGAAAGTAATATTGTGGGTTAAATGGCCCATCAGGTCAACAGAGTAACGTCTGATCACCACCGGAAAGAAGAGCTAAGGGGAATTATTTTGACGGTAGGCATGATAACAACAACCAACTTAATGATAGAGTCTAGTATGAGACCAACAGAAGCAACACACCAACAGAGATTGTTGAGGTTAGGCCTCTGTATCTTCTGGACGAGTATCAAAATGACAACACATATTACCACTGACTAGATACTGGACTGGATTTGGCTCAGAATTTACCTGCACGAATCATCAGATTGAGCCAGGTTCACTTGCTATAGTACGAGGATGTAGGGAAATTGTTGTTAGAGGAGATAATGCAGAAAGATGAGCATCCACTAATTTAAGTGAGGATTGGGGACTTATTGCTTAAATACATTGTGGACCGGGGAAGCTGTGGTCTCATCATATTTCCATTTGAAATATGATCTCATTACCAACATTTGCCAAGCCTGCCTCTAATGAAAATGAAGACCGAGACAGTTTTAATGGGTAAACACAGTAATGTCATATAGAAATCGTGATTAGAATTTATATACCAAGGACACACACAAGAAGTCAATTTTCGGGAGGTGTCGGGTGTCGCAATTGATTTAATAATTGTGATATATTCGGTTTGAGGAATGAGCAATCAATGCACAAATTACAGTGAATTGTTTGAAACTTAGTTTTCGTGACAGAAAAGAAGAAAAAAAATAGAGAAAGACACGATTTCATCGGGAGATCCAGATAGCATGCATAGAATTGTTGAGACGAGAAGTAAATGTTACAATGAAGCAGAAGATACAGAATATGCAAAACATTAGGGAGAACAAGAGGGGAGAACTGTGTGATATTTTATTAGGGAGCGCCAAAGTATTCACATAGAAGCCTAGCATAATAAAAGGTTCAGTTCTGCTTTAGGGAGAAGGAGCATCAAAGGTTTTTCATGTCTCCTTACAATGTCCCAGTTGCACACAGATATAAGTTATTTTCAGAAATTGGGAGAATGTAGGATGCTGGGGTGGTAGAGCCTACAAGGTCAACATACATCCCCCTATGTGTTGAGAAAAAGAAGGATAGCTCCATTCGATTGGTGTTGGGCTCCTAGTGCATCATTAAGATTATAGACCCAGAAACTGAGAGGTCCGAGAAATTAGAGGATTCACTGCACAATATCCATAGAGTGTAGGTTTTCTCGGCGATAGACGTATCCACCAATGCTGCGCAGACAGAACTTCATTCTAAGTGAAGGCAACACATCACCTATCTACCATTCAGAGCTTGTTACCAGTTTAAGCTTTGGCCATTGACATTAAACATGTCTTCATCTGCATTCATTAACGGTTTAGATGGTATGCTGGGTAAATCACTGAAGGGAAGTGTCACCAGCTGTGTGGGTGATCTATTAATAGCCAAAAGGAATTGGGAGGAAACCACTGAGTCTAGCAGGATGTTTTGTGGAAATTCTGAGAGCATGTTGTAATAGAAAATACAGAGAAGTCATGTTTAGCACACAGTGTATTGGGCACGTAAAATATATAGAGCCATAATTCATCTACTACTTTAAGTGTCTTATTTGCTAATATAATTCCCTCACCATTTCCTGATTTAATTCGACTACATTCCATTATCCTCGCTTTGTTTTTGTTGATGTTCCTCTTATATCCTTCTTTCAAGACACTGTCCACTCCGTTCAACTGCTCTTCTAGGTCCATTGCAGTCTCTGACATAACTGCAAAGTCATCGGCATACCTGAAAGTTTTTATTTATTCCCCATGGGTTTATATTACTACTCCAAAATATCAGGGATAGACTACAACCCTGTCTCACTCCCTTCCCAACCACTACTTCCCTCTCATGCCCCTCAACTCTCGTAACTGTCATCTTGTTTCTGTACAAATTTTAAATAGCCAGCCAGCCTTGGTGGCCGAACGGTTCTAGGCGATACAGTTTGGAACCACCAGACCCCTACGATCGCAGGTTCGAATCCAGCCTCGGGCATGGATGTGTGTGATGTCCACAGGTTAGTTAGGTTTAAGTAGTTCTAAGTTCTACGGGACTGATGACCTTAGAAGTTAAGTCCCATAGTGCTCAGAGTCACTTGAACCAGCTTCCCCTGTCTCATACATCTTGCACACCAGATGGTAGAGTTTTGTCAGGGCTGGCTCCCCAAGGCCGTCAGTAGTTCTAATGGAATGTTGTCTACTCCCGTGGACTTGTTTCGACTTTTTCTGTGCTCTATCAAACTCTTCACGCAGTATCATATTTCCCATCTCATCTTCATCTATATCCTCTTCTATTTCCATAATATTGTTCTCAAGAACATTGCCCTTGTATACACTCCTTCCACCTTTCTGCTTTCCTTTCTTTGCCTAGAACTGGGTTTCCATCTGAGCTCTTGATACTCATAAAAGTGGTTCTCTTTTCTCCAAAGGTCCCTTGAATTTTTCTGTAGGCAGTATCTCTCTTAGCCCTATTGATATAAGCCTCTACATCCTTCCATTTGTCCTCTAGCCATCCCTGCTTGGCAATTTTGCACTTCCTGTCGATCTCATTATTGAGACGTTTGTATTCCTTTTCGCCTGCTTCATTTACTTTATTTTTGTATTTTCTCTTTTCATCAATTAAATTCAATACCTCTTCTGTTACCTATGGATTTCTGCTCGTCTTTTTACCTACTTGATCCTCTGCTGTCTTCACTGTTTCATCTCTCAAAGCTACCTATTCTTCTTCTACTGTATTTCTTTCCCCCATGCTTGTCAGTCGTTCACTAATGCTCTGCCTAAAACTCTCTACAACCTCTTTTTCTGTCAGTTTTTCAAGGTTCCATCTCCTTAGATTCCCACCTTTTTGTAGTTTCTTCAGTTTTATTCTACAGTTCATAACCAATAGATTGTGATCAGAGTGCACATTTGCCCCTGGTTCCATATCTCTGTCTTACCATTATATAATCTATCTGAAACCTTCTAGTATCTGCAGGCCTCTTCCATGTATACAACCTTCTTTCACGATTTTTAAACCAATGATTAATTTATGCTTCGTGCAAAATTCTACCAGGTGGCTTCCTCTTAGATTCCTTATCTTCATTCCATTTTCAACTACAACTTTTCCTTCTCTTCCTTTTCCTAATGTCGGATTTCAGTCCCATATGACTATTAAATTTTCGTCTCCCTTCACTATCTGAATGATTTCTTTTATCTCATCGTACATTTCTTCAATCTCTTCGTCGTCCGCGGAGCTGGTTGGCAAACAAACATCTACTACTGTCGTAGGTGTGGGCTTCGTGTCTGCCTTAGCTACAATAATGCGTTCGCTATGCTGCTCGCGGTAGCTTACCTGCGCTCCTATTTTTTTATTCATTACTAAACCTACTCCTGCATTACCCCTATTTGATTTTGAATTTATAACCCTGTATTCACCTGACCAGAAGTCTTGTTCCTCCTGCCCCCTAACTTCTCTAATTCTCACTATATCCATCTTTAACCTATCCATTTCCTTTTTTAAATTTTTTTACTCGGTTAAGGAATCTGACATTCCAGGCTCCGATCCATAGAACGCCCGTTTTCTTTCCCCTGATAACGACGTCCTCCTGAGTAGTCCCCACCTGGAGATCCGAATGAGGGTTTATTTTACCTCCGGATATTTTACCAAGTGGACGCCATCATCATTTAACCACACAGTAAGGCTGGATGCCCTTGGGAAAAATTACGGCAGTAGTTTCTCCATGCTTTCAGCCATTCATGTTACCAGCAGAGCAAGGCCGTTTTGGTTAATGTTACAAGACCAGATCAGTCAAGCATCGAGACTGTTGTCCCTGCAACTACTGAAAAGGCTGCTGCCCCTCTTCAGAACCACACGTTTGTCTGTCCTCTCAACAGATACCCCTCCGTTGTGGTTGCACCTACGGTACGGCTATATGTATCGCTGAGGCACGTAAGCCTCCCCTCCAGGGGCTAGTTACGTGTTTCATGCGATGATTTTTGACAAAACATTTCTGAACCACACATGCTGGGCGATTGCTTAATCGTTATAAGCTCCAAAACTGACGATGTCCCTGCAGATTGACTAATTTTAATACTATCTATGTAAGTACATGTTAGTTATAGTGGCTGCTTCTACTGTACTGCTACTGCCGATGATGATGACACTACCGATTCTGATGAACTCGAAGTCGCCGCCGGTGGTCCGTGTATCCCGGCTGCCACTGCTGCTATGTGGTCATCGAGGTCTCTGCTGCTGCTGGCCGCTACAGACTCGAGCTCAGCAAGCCTCGGAAGTAGTCTTCTTCTTCTCTCTTGAAGTTTTATGGGGAACTTCCCCACGCCTAGCTTTTACTACTAATTCTCACGCACACAACTGACGAAAAACCGTATACTTGGAGCTCTAATGGAGCTATCTGTCATACAATGGATTTGGTATGTGTATCACAGAATACTGTAAAATGTTAAAATTACAACTGCAATTCTAAACGGATTCAATTCATATCCCGAAAGAGAAAACACTAATTGCGACGGTACCTAACGGTTACTGCTGAGTTGTTGCTCTTCCAAACAGCAGTCCATATGAGAAAACCTGTTGTTACTAGTACGTTCTTTACTTGGGCTATGAAGGGCTCTGTTTGAAAAGAATAGGTCGATGTAGTTATAGGGTCGAGCCGCATATTCTGCTTTCATATCTCGCGGATACTTCACTGCAAGTAATAGCCTATATCTGTCATCCTGCAGTCAAACAGTCTATTCATTAGGTAGAATTCCGAGTTAATAAAATAAACAGATATATAAATTGAAAGATAAGTGAATAATCTAATCAGAAGGGTTCTATTTTAACATCTGTAATTGATGTAAATGACAGAGAATTATGTTGAATAATGTTTATTCAAGAAAGGACGTCTCAAATAAACCGGAAGTGGTCCTACAATATTTTGTTAAAATACAGACAAAAAGTACCCTCATCAAATACAGTCAAATTACGTTGAGAGCTTTACTAGATTGGTAGTAAATTCTCCAAACTAAATAGTCATGAAAGAAAAAAGTAAGTCCATTTCGTGAACACAGCACATTAAACACTCGCCAGCTCAAAATACTTCAGTGTGCAACATAATGATTCACAAATTAACGTGCATGATGCACAGAATAGTAGCTCATAATGTGTCTGTTCTCCGTTCTGTCATAAAAGTGAAAAAAGTTAAGAGTCGTATTCTGGAGCACATCCAGACCTCTCGAAATATAAAGTCCCTTCAGAAGTTAAAGTATGGCAGCAACCATTCATCACTCAGAACCTGTCACTTTGAAGATGAAATCATGCCCGTTGCTCAAAATGTGTGTGAAATCTTATGGGGCTTAACTGAAAAGGTCATCAGTCCCTAGGCTTACACACTACGTAACCTAAATTATCCTAAGCACAAACACACACACCCATGCCCGAGGGAGACTCGAACCTCCACCAGGACCAGCCGCCCGTTACTCCCGACAGGTCTGCCTTCTTCCAGAACTCTGATAAGAGTGGCAACAATTGCTCGCTTGAGCTCGTTACTCGAAAAGTCGAAGTCTCCACGTGACTCCAACTACTGTGTGCTTTTCCACTGGCTGACTGCTATCCCCACCAATAGTGCATCGCTCTTACTCGTTCCATATTAAACTAATATATTATAACACTATTTAAATAAAATAAATTTTATAGAAATTCGTTTAACATTCTGAACATTTACAATAAGAAGTGTCCTATCGTTCTCTTTTGAATCTTGGAGTCCGCTAACTCGTGTGACTGACAACTTTTAAACTAGCATAGTTTTTAATAGCACTTGTAATTAAAATTTAAATAAAGTTACTGTCAAAATAGTAAACTGTTCATTATATAAATACGCAAGAATGACAATATGTGAAGTATCCCTGCTGTATTCTTCTGCTGGGTAAATGTGAAGAATATGACGTTCTGACAATGATTTGTGCAATACAAAGGATATAAAAGACATAGCAAGTCAACAAATAAAATATGATAAATACAAGTACGTATCTTTCAGGGCCATGCTATCCTCTGAAATATTGTTTGTTGAAGTTGCATGAAGCTATTAAATGTAGTTAGTTTAGGAAGTCACTGTGAGATATCAATTTCTATAATTTTACGGATACTGAGAAATTATTGTGTCATTGGATGTGCCTCATCTTTATGTGACAGCAAATGTATTCAGATCTTCTTTAACATTTGATGTGAGCTATTTTTCGAATCTCGAAAAGCTGTAACTTAGCCATCTTTCAGATTATCTGACACTCCGCCATTTCTTGGAGCATATGCTGCACAAAGGCAATCAGCCATCCCAATTCCCAGCTTAGGGATTTTCCCGTTTCCAGCCACGCGCTCCTTGTCTCTGTAGGTGCGCTCGCCTGGGAGGGTCGCGAGGCGTCCTTGTCCCACGGCCTCGTACCCAGCCAATACAGCAAACGCATCTCTCCTCGATACCAGCCCTAGGTGGACGAATAGCTCGCTCACGTACTCAGTTACAGTTTCCAGCCATATGAGTGAATGTGCAATGACGGAAACATGTCTGGAATGCAATACCTAGATTATCTAACTCACGAAATAAGCGACCACAACGATAACTGAAGGGAAAACCATACAGACAGATAATAAAACGTCTAAAGTAATAAAACCGTTTCTCAACAAAGAAGAAATAAATTACACAATTTAGCTTTATCTGAGCCTCAAAAGCTAAGAATCTTCAACACATCTGCCTTTGAAGGAAAAGTAATTACATTTACAAAAGTATTCATGTAATAAAATGTCTAATGAAATGTAAGAATGTGAGAATCGTCGCCATCCATAAAAACTGTTATGTGTCAAGGAATGTGTTTTTAATATGAACAGCAAACAACCCAAATGTATGCTTGTCAGAACGCATATTCGAAAGTATTTCGTAGTGAATAAGTCGTGATTGAGACGTTTGGACATTTTTACGTTTATTTCATGATCATTCATATCTCTTGATAATTTACTAATGCTTGGAACGCGAAAATATAATTACTTAGTTAACCAACTAGACAAGTAATTAAAAAGCAACATTAATCTTCCGGCTGGCTTTCTCGCCACCTGGAGAGCTAATGTCGTTCCAACTGTCACACGATAATAATTATTTTTACAGTAGTGAGTTTCGTGAAGGTATACGTTAGACTGTGGTACAACTACAGCTCCTCACACTGAATTTCTAGAACGATTTTATGTTCTACAGGAAGATGTGCTATTTCATTTTGCAGTGTGGTTGTTAATTTCAAGCTCTTTTCACATTCTAATCACATCACTACGTCTGTACACTAGCATAACCTTTTCTTAACGATTGCACATCCATGGCATCCTACAAGCTATTACGCATGTGGAAGCGCTAGCACCGCCTCTCAGTGTCTCACCGTTTGCAATCAGCAATACGCTATTTTTTTGTTTTGGTCTTTCAATAGACTAATAGGTGTGTTACCAATATCCATACAGACTCCATGTAAAATATAAGCACTAAAAATTAAAATATAAACAACATTACATAGAAATGCTGTTTATAGTAAGTATACTCGTCGTTACAAGTTGTGCTGTACTCCTCTCCACACTGTCACCCTCCTTGCTATCTGTTTCCAGGCCTGCCACATCATAGTAGTCATAATCAGATAACTTCAGCTCTCTGTAATGCTTACTTTAATGATGCAACAACACAAGAAAAATTACAGAGGCAATGGAAGGAAAGAAACCAAAAAAGAGTCCTATATTACATTTTAATACAATAAATGAATGTTAACTTTGACTTGGACAAATCGTTTGTTATGTATGCTGCGTAACAGTGCACATACAGGAATTCAGTCATCATATTCAACGCTTTTTAAAATTTCATTTATTATAAATAGTAGTTTCTTACAGTCTGAGCAAATACGTGGGACATCTCTGACTGCTAACCAACATTTAACAGCTATACGTTCCTTAATAATATCGTAAAGACAATGAACTGCATTTTGAGGGAATCTGAATGCAACATAAAGGATGTATTCATAATGTAAGAATCTGTCTGTTTCTCATACATAAACAGAAACAGTTCAGAGTAATTAATACATTCTCACTTATCTTCAGATAAAACAAAGTGTTCAAAATGTGTCAGCTATTCCCTTTTAACTAACTGTGTTATTTTCTTCTTCATTTCTTAAAAAGAGTGTAGACCGTATCCAAACCCAGTATGTGAAAGCTAAGCACTCTTGCGAATCAAACATGTATCTTTTAGAGAGTAAATATTACTGTCCCTCATAATTACCGTGTATGGTACAGCTTGATGAACTTTATGAATACGGTCTGACCTTTTATTTACACGGTTTACTGCTAGCCACATATGAAAAAATACGTTACTTCTCATCACTGTTTTCGAAATCGATTGTATCCTAGGTGCTCACTCTTTTGCAACGTATATTGCACAGGATGAAGCCACTGAGAAAGTAAGGTTCACCTGCAACCTAATGTCTGAAAATCTTGATATATTTTGCAATCTTTCACACAAAACCAGCACCACTTCTCCATGTTTTGTGTTGATACATCTTGTGTTCAGTGCTGGATGGTACTGCCACTTCTCCATTTCCTATTTTCTTTCAGTACGTAGTGTTCCTCTTCTCACCAGAATGCTTCAATTTCTGCAGCAAGGAAGCAGGAGAACTGCTGCTGCCTTGTATTACAACAAGTAAGTGATGAACAAATTATATGAATTTTGTTCGTAGCATGTATTATACGCCTGACTCGAAAAAAAAGGAGATAGCGCTGAATGATGGTGATGCCGCTGGGAGTGCAGCAACAATGACCAGTTACTCTACGGCTACAACTGAAGCGATGGCCAGCAATAGCGGGAACATTCTGCTGGCAGCTGTTGCAAAACTCTGGTTTCATTGGGTCTCAATGAATGTTATTGTAATTACAATAAAAATGAAGAAAATCGATTTGTAACTGTAATAAAATTGTAATGAAGTAGTAATGAGTCTGTGATTGTCAGTAAACAACAACTTACGAGTTGTTATATGTTTATGTATTTAGAAGGCAACAAACTTCTGCAGAGTTGGAGTTTAATTTTACACTATACTTACTCATGCAGTTAAGAATTTATTTGATCTGCAAGGAAAGGTTAAACAATAGTTTCCACTATTGAAAGAATTTTTTGCTGCTTTGCATCTAATACGAGATTACGATCACAGTCAGAGGTAAGTGAATTTTGGAACTAATTTCATCAATATACAGCACATTTGACTTGCTATCGGCTTACTTGCAATTTCTATAGAACAAGTGACCGATTTTTGTCCTCACAGTCTCATTCTGATATTGAGGATGTGTAAGTTTAACAAATAAATATTTCACTATTATACATCATGAATTTGACGTGGCTTACCCTGTGGTTACTTGAAATCTGAACACATTCGAATTGATTGTCTAATAATCAACTAGTTCACATAGTTCTTCAAACCACAAGCGTAGCGTCGCACCAGGCCACACGCACACAAGACGTCAGAGAGACTAAAAGTGATTTGAGAATCCGCTCAAGAGGGCTGGAACTACCTGACTAGGAGTGGGCGGGGAAGAGAATCCTACAACCATCAACAACTTGGGGACGATTCGAGAGATAATTCAACCGAACACTCTGGTTCCGTGGGCTGGCATTCTCATGATACCTGCTGAACAAAGCCACGAGGAGACGCCAATGAGATATCGTGGCCTGGTGATAGCTGCCGGACGATTTGCTTTCTGGGGTTGGGGGTCTACACTGCTTTCCAGCCAGATGTCTACAATTAATTTACACGATGAGTTCTATTCATGTTGGCAGTGAAACAGTTGTATGGTCCTGCGTAAAATTATAAGGTGACGAATTGTGTGTTCCCACAAACTTTTGTGGGGATTTTATATTATGAAGAATGTGAACTGTAATTACGTATCACGCGTCAGAATAATTTTGAGGAGGAGAAGGCACTTTCGTGGTTCCGAATACTGAAACAAAAAATAGGCATATCGAATTCACACTTAAAGAGCCTAAATACGAAAGGATGGGTGCATAATAACGGAATCTAATTGACAGGTAATATAAGTACAAGGACAGACTATCTTGGCGGCTGATAATTAATTTGAAAATACAGTTGAAAGAAAACAGAACCAACAGTTTTGTAACAAGAAAATAGATTTTTGAACATACTGATGCAGTCTGTAAAGAGGTTTTGGAGTTTATCAAGGAAATATCGCCCGATGTCTAAGTGATAAGAATTTGAAACCAGTCTTAGTCGTATTGAGGCGCTCTATGCGTCTCATATAGCGTTGATATCGTGAGGAAGATCATGAGACCGCAAAGGCACACTTTGTAGACGTTTAGAACGTGCAGATGACTGTCGGAAGAGGTATGCGAGCGGGTCTCTGAGTTTTCTGTACAGAATAATTCACGTATGAGCAAGGAGAAAACGAAATTGTACTATATTTTTCATATGGGATGGGGGAGTCGCTGGAACACCGATGAAATACAGACGGTTCGCAGTGCTTCCACCATAACAGTGAAAATCAGCCGCATCACTACGTAATGGTGGGAAGATATTAGCCTAGCAAACAGCAGTCATATGGCAAGTCGCTTACTAAATTTTAAAACAGAAGGGGAGCTACACCTGATTACATTTTTGAGAACGTTTGAGGGGCTGTGCCTTCTGCATGGGCCGTATTTCTCATACAGCTTTAAAGATAAATATTAGTCAGAAGGAGAACAACTGTAGCTGATTGTAGAATTACGAGATCCTAGCTCTTATGCTAAATCATGGACAGAATATAGAAAATGTTCTAATAAAAACTGAACCGAAAAAAGTTTGTAGACAAACCTATCAGCGAAAGTCAATTTATGGGGGTAGTTACTAGCAGAACAATCGTGTGTGTTAGAGGAAAATTGATTGGAAGAGATTGGTCAAGGGCTTGTGTCAGTTTGCTAGAGCAATTAGATATCGTGAATAAAACTAGGGAAGGCGACAGGTTTAGGAACAAGAGAGAAGAGTATGTTAACGAACGTTACTCATATCAGAGAAAGAATAACGATATGAATATCCAAAG
This sequence comes from Schistocerca serialis cubense, assembly GCF_023864345.2. Classification (NCBI taxonomy): domain Eukaryota; kingdom Metazoa; phylum Arthropoda; class Insecta; order Orthoptera; family Acrididae; genus Schistocerca; species Schistocerca serialis. Next base: position 325,380,676 of record NC_064641.1, on the reverse strand, counting down.
GTGTCAGGTTAAAAGACACAGCTATGATGCATGTGTTGTTGTTATGGTCTTCTGTCCAGAGACTAGTTTGATGCAGCTCTCCATGCTACTCTATCCTGTGCAAGCTTCTTCATCTCCCAGTACCTATTGCAACCTACATCCTACCGAATCTGTTTAGTGTATTCTTCTATTGGTCTCCCTCTACGCTTTTTAACCTCCACACTGCCCTCCAATACTAAGTTGGTGATCCCTTGAGGCCTCAGAATATGTCCTACAAACCGATACCGTCTTCTAGTCAAGTTGGGCCACAAATTTCTCTTCTCCCCAATTCGTTTCAGTACCTCCTCATTAGTTATGTGATCCACCCATCTAATCTTCAGCATTCTCCTGCAGCACCACATTTCCAAAACTTCTATTCTCTTCTAGTTTAAACTATTTATTGCTCACGTTTCACTTCCATACATGGCTACACTCCATACAAATACTTTCAGAAACGACTTCCTGACACTTAAATCTATACTCGATGCTAACAAATTTCTCTTCTTCAGAAGCGCTTTCCTTGCCATTGCCCGTCTACATTTTATATCCTCTCTACTTCGACCATCATCAGTTATTTTGCTCCCCAAATAGCAAAATTCATTTACTACTGAAGCGTCTCATTTCCAAATCTAATTCCCTCAGAATCACCCGATTTAATTCGACTACATTCCATTATCCTCGTTTTGCTTTTGTTGATGTTCATATTATATCCTCCTTTAAAGACGCTGTCCATTCCGTTCAGCTGCTCTTCCAGGCCCTTTGCTGTCTTTGACAGAATTACAATGTCATCGGCGAATCTCAAAGTTTTTATTTCTTCTCCATGGATACTACTCCGAATTTTTCTTTTGTTTCCTTTACTGCTTGCTCAATATACAGATAGAATAAAATCGGGGATAGGCTACAACCCTGTCTCACTCCCTTCCCAACCACTGCTTCTCTTTCATGCCCCTCAACTCTTATAACTGCCATCTTGTTTCTGTACAAATTGTAAATAGCCTTTCGCTCCCTGTATTTTACTCCGGCCACCTTCAAAATCTGAAAGAGAGTATTCCAGTCAACATTGTCAAAAGCTTTCTCTAAGTCTACAAATGCTAGAAACGTAGGTTTGCCTTTTCTTAATCTATTTTCTAAGATAAGTCGTAGCGTCAGTATTGCCTCACGTGTTCCAACATTTCTAAGGAATCCAAACTGAACTTCCCCAAAGACGGCTTCTATCAGTTTTTCCATTCGTCTGTGAAGAATTAGTGTTACTATTTTGTAGCCGTGGCTTATTAAACTGATATTTCGGTAATTTTCACATCTGTCAGCACCTGTTTTCTTTGGGATTGGAATTATTATATTCTTCTTGAAGTCTGAGGGTACTTCGCCTGTCTCATACATCTTGCTCACCAGATGGTAGAGTTTTGTCAGGGCTGGTTCCCCATGGCTGTCAGTAGTTCTAATGGAAAGTTGTCTACTCTCGTCGTCTTGTTTCGACTTTTTCCGTGCTCTATCAAACTCTTCACGCAGTATCATATCTCCCATTTCATCTTCATCTGCATCCTCTTCCATTTCCATAATATTTTTCTGAAGAACATCGCCCTTGTATAGACCCTCTGTATACTCCTTCCATCTTTCTGCTTTCCTTTCTTTGCCTAGAACTGGTTTTCCATCTGAGCTCTTGATTTTCATAAAAGTGGTTCTCTTTTCTCCAAAGGTCTCTTTAATTTTCCTGTAGGCAGTATCTCTCTTACCACTATTGACATAAGCCTCTACATCCTTACATTTGTCCTCTAGCCATCCCTGCTTGGCAAATTTGCACTTCCTTTCGATCTCATTATTGAGACGTTTGTATTCCTTTTTGCCTACTTCATGTACTGCATTTTTGTATTTTCTCTTTTCATCAATTAAATTCAATACCTCTTCTGTTACCTATGGATTTCTGCTCGTCTTTTTACCTACTTGATCCTCTGCTGTCTTCACTATTTCATCTCTCAAAGATACCCATTCTTCTTCTGCTGTATTTCTTTCCCACATTCTTGTCAATCGTTCGTTAATGCTCTGCCTGAAACTCTCTACAACCCCTTTTTCTGTCAGTTTATCAAGGTTACATCTCCTTAAATTCCCACCTCTTTGAATTTTCTTCAGTTTTATTCTACAGTTCATAACCAAAACATGGTGGTCAGAGGGCACATCTGTCCCTGCAATTGTCTTACAATTTAAAACCTGGTTCCATATCTCTGTCTTATCATTATATAATCTATCTGAAACCTTGCAGTATCTCCAGGCTTCTTTCATGTGTACAACCTTCTTGCATGTTTCTTGAACCAAGTGTTAGCTATGATTACGTTATGCTCTGTGCAAAATTCTACCAGGCGGCTTTCTCTTTCATATTCCACATTCACCTACTACGTTTCCTTCTCTTCCTTTTCCTACTATCGATTTCCAGTTACCCACGTCTATCAAATTTTTGTCTCCCTTCACTATCTAAATAATTTCTTTTATCTCATCATACATTCCATTAATCTCTTCGTCATCTGCAGAGCTAGTTGGCATATAAAACTTGTACTACTGTGGTGGGCGTGGGCTTCGTATCTACCTTGGCACAATAGTTCGTTGACTATGCTGTTTGTAGTAGCTTACCCGCATTCCTATTTTTTTATTCATTATTAAACCTTCTCCTGCATAACCCCTATTTGATTTTGTATTTATAACCCTGTATCACCTGACCAGAGGTCTTGTTCCTCCTGCCACCGGGCTTAACTAATTCCCTCTATATCTAATTTTAACCTATCCATTTCCCTTCTTAAATTTTCTAACCTACCTGCCCAATTAAGGGATCTGACATTCCACACTCCTAGCCGTAGAACGCCATTTTTCTTTTTTCTGATAACAATGTCCTCCTGAATAGTCCCCGCCCGGTGACCCGAATGGGGGACTATTTTACCTCCGGATTATTTTACCCAACTGGACGCAATCATTATTTAACCATACACTAAGGCTGCATGCCCTCGGGAAAAATTACAGCCGTATTTTCCCCTTGGTTTCAGCCGTTCGCAGTACCAGCAGAGCAAGGCCATTTTGGTTAGTGTTACAATGCCACATCAGTCAATCATCCTGACTGGTGCCCTTGCAGTTACTGAAAAGGCTGCTACCACTCTTCAGTAAGCACACGTTTGTCTGTTCTCTCAATAGATACACCTCCATTGTGGTTGCACATACCGTATGGCTATCAGTATCGCTGAGGCACGCAAGCCTCCCGACCAACAAAGGTAAGGTCCATGGTTCATTGGGACAGGTAGGGAGGGGGGGGGGGGGGTGAGGAGGCTGATGCAAGTAACTGGAACATTTCTAAAATGCTTGAGATAGGAGGGTACCACTTCGCAATGGAAAATACATATCGCAAAGGGGAAATGATTACTGAAAGTTATGGAAACTAATGAGGTTCCGATGTAAGAGCCAGCTTCCAGGGTCAGATTTTTGTGAAAAATAGTTGGCCAATAATTTTAAACTATTATGATATTACGGAAGCAGGAGCTTACAGGAAGATCTGTTAAGTGAAAGCAATCCAATTAGAACTACAATCTATAGGAATCTTATAATCGAGGGAAAGCATTATGACGCATGAGGAACATTATTGTATTTTCTGGGAGTGGTGTTAGTACTTTTTTCAAAGAGCTTTACAAACCTAAACATGAACTGTGGGACTATCCCGGTTTTACCTTTTATGGCAGTCGAAGTTGTACATATCACAGTGTATAAAGGCAGATCATTTATGGAAGAGGTCTTACCCACATTTAGTACAAATGAGATGTTTTGTTCCGTTCAGTTCTGGGTGGCTGGTACAGGAACCGTTTGGGATTATTTCAGATTGAAAAACAGTTTGGGTTGCAGTGTTATTTATTTCAGTAACGCATTTCATCTTTTTAGTGCATCACTAGATTGTCTACAGAACACTGAAACAGTCCATTCAGAACAAAACAGATGGAAGAGCATGATCCTATCTTGTGCAACTATGCGAATAAATGAACTGAAATGTGATCTAGAACTTACTGGATATAAATTCCATCCGTAATAAAGTCAGACAGAATGAGAGGTGGACCTAAATTTCGTATATAGAGGAATGGAAACACTTACCAAAACAGGCAGTACTTTATCTTAATCTTGCCAGCGAACTTCGACAGAAGCATAGAATAGGATCACGCTTATAGGAATATAAAAGCAGTATCAGTAGTGCGCGGTGCAACGGGTCCGTTGATGCGCTCACACAGATATGATTATGTCGTACTAGTACACGCGCATGGACAACTATAGTGTGTTGAAAGGTAACCAGGTGGCATGCTAAATCAACCATAATGGGTGTTACATAAATATAAAACTGTTTAAGACAAGTGGATTAAAACGTACATCACATGTATTCAATAACCAACCAATACAAATATCAAAGCACTAGAAACACAGGCCATGACAAAATCAGCAGATCACAGTCAATGACCTATCCATACAGACTAAATTGAAGTAATATAAATATACAAATATATAAAATACATAAAAGTAAGTTTCTTATAATAAAGTCAACCCCGTAGCAACCCTCAAATTATCATCTATGTGAATCGTGGCAGACCACCATAAACAAAACAATCCGTACCATACCACCCACTTGCAAAATAACCGCTAATATTTTGTCGTAATAGACATGATTATTACAGATCAGTTGATCGTTCAGCAAATTATCCGTATCAACAAGCAGTTGCTTAACATCTTCCATCTTCTCGAGCTGATTCAATTCTTCTTCCCTCATGAGGTCTCTGTAGTATTTCCAAGTTTTCCAAAGTGGAAGAGTGGCGCCCACTTGATTTTATATGCGTGGCAAAAGCGAAATTCTGTTTACTGTCTCCTTTTTTCGTGTTCAACATTCTGTCAGACTGTCCTATGAAAGCCATTTCCCAGCAACGGCATTCTAATTTTACACTCCAAACACTGTATACTTATCCCTGCGGGTGCGCTCACTATGAACATAACTGAGCTGAATTTTATTATCAGTAGTAAGGATGAAACGCATATCCTACTTATTAAAGAGCTTAACCAGCTCGTAGGAGGGATACCCCATGAAAGCGATCCTCACAGATTTAGATTTCAGAAACAACTAGGTGTAGAGATCATTTTTTCTTTATACACTTTATCAGCTATATCAGGACTGAAAGCATTGTTTGCAGCGATATGTTTCAAATTCCCTAATCCTTTTTCTATGGAAGATTTGCTAAGCGATATCTTACATCTGTGGTGTATCGTAGATTTGGAAAAGGTAAACTTTTACTTGTGAAGATGGCAGGAGGAGGTGCAAATTAAAGAGTCACTAGTCGTGAGTTCAAAGCGAATCCCATCGCCATTAAGCCAAAGCTGGCGAACTAAGTATTTAAGCGTCCAACTCTTCGTAAGTAAATACCACGTGTAAAGCATAAAATTTTTCAGCTAGCAACAGAATTAAGAGACAGGGTCGAAGAAGACAATGATATCATCTAATTAAGGGTAATGGAAGAGGACTTGATTGGAGAGACTAGCGTTCCGTCTAAAATAGTTACACTCTAAATGAGTGACCAAAATATCAGTGAGACATCCTGATAGGTAGTTCCCCATGGACAGACCGTCCATCTGCTAATGATACTAACCACTGAAAAGCCAGTAATTGTAAGACGTTGGTAACGTCAGTAAGGGGATAATTGGTTCAAATGGCTCTGAGCACTAGGGGACTTAACTTCTAAGGTCATCAGTCCCCTAGAACTTAGAACTACGTAAACCTAACTAACCTAAGGACATCACACACATCCATGCCCGAGGCCGGATTCGAACCTGCGCCCGTAGCGGTCGCGCGGTTCCAGACTGTAGCGCCTAGAACCGCTCGGCCATTCCGACTGGCAAGGGGATAATTCCGACTATTTAAACTGAATTCAGCTGACGATATTTAAAGAAATTATCTTGTATGATAAGGATTGTTTCATCCTAAGGATCATCTGCATACAGACTTTTAATACCCGGAGAGCAAACTACGACGATGTGGGAAAACTTCATCATTTGAAATTTGAACCTACTTCTTTCTATTAGACATTGCAAAATTTTACTCATAGACAAGTATTTTTCTTAATAAGTGTGGAGTGTATTTGGATTAGGTTCACCAGCATTCCCTATACCGTTATGAGACGTATCAGTAAGTCACCATTATGAGTCTTCATTTGGGCACTAATAGATCATCAATTTCATTTTAGGTGCGAGGTCAGGACAATAAATAAATAAAAAGACTGGAGATGCTGATTATGCAAGTTTTGAGCACCTATGCATACTTTCCTGTAGGATCGTAGTCTATTAAATAGGCAAATTTTGTTGTATGTTGCGCTCCTCAAGAAATCTCAAGGTCTTAGAAAAATAAACTTTCCTCTAAACGATGACTGATGCACTGCCTTATCAGAACGAAAATTAATGCTTCATCAGACCTCAACATTCTTAACACAATTTAGAAGCACCTGATCCTTATTATAAGGTATTCTATGGACAGGATTTTCAGTAAGATGGCTGGTACTACATACTATTCTGAGTACTTCTGATTTGCTGCAACTGGTAGCCACTAGCGTAAATTTAAATAGAAACCGAAGTCATAACCGTCCTATCATCTACATGCTGTTTGATGTTCCACCTAACCCTCTATTTAGTAAGCACATTCCTGCGTCCTAAAACCAAAATTGCTACACTTCCAGAAAAAGGAGAATGTGCATTCATTTCCAAATCTAATCTGTTAACTGGACGGGAGTAGACTTTCCTTAACTTCTGTAATTGATTTTCATTCATCTGAGCGATCAGCTGACAATTTTGCCGGTCAATAAGGTATGTAGCTTCCATCAGTATACCGAAGAGGCTTTTAGACAATACGTTCATAGCAGAACAATTTGAAACAAGAGCTAAAGTATTCAGTGTACTTTTTCTTTATAAAGGCGTCTAATTTCAGTGGTAATAAGTACATAACAGTACATCCGTGCTTGGTTATTGGTTTCTATGTAGTCTAAGATGACCACGAAGAACCACTGTGATAAGCTTCTCACTGACATACTGTTTATTAAATGTTATATTCATAGAAGCCTTGATGATCTATAGTTTATTTATCAGAAGTAGGATGCCACCACCTTTCGTGCCTGACAAGGCAAGTCTCTATTGAGTTTATTTCATTACATTCTGGCCGGCTATTACAGCAACCATTTGGATTTATTTCAAGCTGGAAAATAGTCAACATTGCAAAGCTATTTATTTCATGAAAGCTTTTAACCCTTTTGGGCCATCATCAGATTGCCTATAAAGCAGGAAAACAGCCCATTAACAATAAAATAGAGGGAAGGGCACTCCTATCTTGCACAACAGTGCTAACAAATGTACTGAAGTCATCATCATCATCATCATCATCATCATCATCAATTAAGATTGATTATGCCTTTCAGCGTTCAGTCTGGAGCATAGTCCCCCTTATAAAATTTGCCGGCCGGAGACGCCGAGCGGTTCTAGGCGCTACAGTCTGGAACAGCACGATCGCTATGGACGCAGGTTCGAATCCTGTCTCGGGCATGGATTTGTGCGATGTCCTTAGGTTAGTGAGGTTTAAGTAGTTCTAAGTTCTAGGGGACTGATGACCTCAGAAGTTAAGTCCCATAGTGCTCAGAGCCATTTTTTGAACTTTATAAAATTCCTCCAGGATCCCCTATTCAGTGCTAACATTGGTGCCTCCTCTGATGTTGAGCCTATTACTTCAAAATCATTCTTAACCGAATCCAGGTACCTTCTCCTTGGTCTACCCCGACTCCTCCTACCCTCTACTGCTGAACCCATGAGTCTCTTGGGTAACCTTGCTTCTCCCATGCGTGTAACATGACCCCACCATCTAAGCCTGTTCGCCCTGACTGCTACATCTATAGAGTTCATTCCCAGTTGTTCTTTGATTTCCTCATTGTGGACACCCTCCTGCCATTGTTCCCATCTACTAGTACCTGCAATCATCCTAGCTACTTTCATATCCGTAACCTCAAGCTTATTGATAAGGTAACCTGAATCCACCCAGCTTTCGCTCCCATACAACAAATTTGGTCGCAAGATTGAACGGTGCACAGATAACTCAGTCTTGGTACTAACTTCCTTCTTGCAGAAGAGAGTAGATCGTAGCTGAGCGCTCACTGCATTAGCTTTGCTACACCTCGCTACCAGTTCTTTCACTATATGGCCATCCTGTGAGAATATGCATCCTAAGTACTTGAAACCGTCCACCTTTCCAAACTTTGTTCCTCCTATTTGGCAATCAATCCGTTTATATCTCTTTCCCACTGACACTACTTTCGTTTTTGAGATGCTAATCTTCATACCATAGTCCTTACATTTCTGATCTAGCTCTGAAATATTACTTTGCAAACTTTCAATCGAATCTGCCATCACAACAAAGTCATCCGCATATGCGAGACTGCTTAATCTGTGTTCACGTATCTTAATCTCACCCAGCCAGTCTATTGTTTTCAACATATGATCCATAAATAGTATGAACAACAGTGGGGAAAGGTTGCAGCCTTGTCTTAGCCATGAAACTACTCTGAACCATGAACTCAATTTACCGTCAACGCTAACTGCTGCCTGACTATCTATGTAAAGACCTTTAACTGCTTGCAAAAGTTTGCCTCCTATTCCATAATCTCGTAGAACAGACAATAACTTCCTCCTAGGAACCCGGTCATATGCTTTTTCTAGACCTATAAAGCATAGATACAACTCCCTGTTCCACTCGTAACACTTCTCCATTATTTGCCATAGGCTAAAGATCTGGTCCTGACAACCTCTAAGAGGCCTAAACCCACACTGATTTTCATACAATATGTCCTCAACTAATACTCGCACTATCCTGAGAAGATTTTACCCACAACGCTGGTTCATGGTGTGGGTTCCTGTTGCCATGTCCTAGTTCATGAACCATGGGCAACGTATGAGTGGCCAAGTAGTGGTCCTGACAGTAGGGATACCAATTACTTTGGAATAAGGCTGGACATCTCGGAAATATTCTCAGTCGTGGTCACCTTTGTGCTCAGACAGCAAAGACTACCGAATCCACCGGTTAGTCCCTTAGCCGTTTGGGGTAAAACTCAATGGGACCTGTGGCAAGTAAGGCTAGCAACCTGCTTCCCTGGCACTTTAAATATGATGCAGGTAGCAATCAGAGCAAAATAAACTGAAGTATATACTTTTAATATTATCCTTTGGTATGTCGAGAAGATAGGAAGAATATCAGAAATGTTCAAATGTGATTGAAATCTTATGGGACTTAACTGCTAAGGCCATCAGTCCCTAAGCTTACACACTACTTAACCTAAATTATCCTAAGGACAAACACATACACCCATGCCAGAGGGAAGAATCGAAACTCCGCCGGGACCAGCCGCACAGTTCATGACTGCAGCGCCTTAGGCCGCTCGGAAAACCCCGTGGGGCGGAAGATTATTCTATGGGGTTACTGTAGATGACTTATTTTTAATGAATTTTTTATATTTGTATATTTAAATTTGTTCATTTTAATGTCGAAGAATAGGACATTGTTTGTGATCTGCAGATTTTATCGTGAAACCTGTTTCTAGTGCTTTGATGTTTGTATTTGTTTGTTATTGAGTGTGTCGGCTATAGATGAACTTTTAACTTTAACCAATTTACTGTGTATTACTGGGCCTTTATGGGAAAACTGACGCACTATGTCAGCCACATGTGAAACGTCAGCAACGACCTGCAACAAATGATGATGCCCAAGTAAGTGTTTTAGCTGCTGTGGCAGCTAATACGCACATCAATAGCAGACAAACTGCGCGAGAATCAGGAATCTCAGAAACGTCGGTGTTGAGAATGCTGCATCACTTTACTATTCTGCTTCATATATATTCCGCTTAATATAGATTTCGTTTTACATGATCTTGTATGCTTCTTTTATTTTATTTACTTCTTATGATTTGTGTATCAGCATTTTGATCTATCTTTTTTAAATAGTTTTATATTATTGTAACTCTCCTTACGATTGATTCTGTGAACTTCCGCTTATCTTTTGTCGCACTAGAGCAGTGTGTTTCCTCTACTGTCATAGCCATATGTGTGTGAGCGCTCAAATGACCTGTTGTGCCATGCACAGCTCATAGAGCGTTTATACTTCTGTGCTGGTAGGACGAAAGCATCAATCGTTTATGTGAAATAAATAACTTTCCATCCAAGCTGTTTTTCATAACTTTCCATCCAGGCTGTTTTTCAATCTGACGTAAAAGAAGAATTATTTACCCTGTCTCTTCTTGTGGTACTGAATTTTAAGATTTCGCTATTATTATGTATTTTCTGATTTTGAAAACACAGTTCTTCATTAATTTTCAAAAACCCCTCTGTGAGCCTACACAGCGAATATAAAGACATTCTTGTTTCGTTTGGGGATTCAGAAAGAGAAGAACAGGCTACGCTAGATACCAAAGCTCGGACGGCTGTTTCAGCGAACTTACTTTTAGAAATAGATCTTCAAGTTCACAGAAGTAATGTGAACTATCCTGATGTATATACAGGGTGGTCCATTGATACTGACCGGGCCAAATATCTCACGAAAAAAGCATCAAACGAAAAAACTACAAAGAACGAAACTTGTCTATCTTGAAGGGGGAAACCAGATGGCGCTATGGTTGGCCCGCTAGATGGCGCTGCCATAGGTCAAATGGATATCAACTGCGTTTTTAAAATAGGACCCCCACTTTTTATTACATATTCGTGTAGCACGTAAAGAAATATGAATGTTTTAGTTGGACCACTTTTTTCGCTTTGTGATAGATGGCGCTGTAATAGTCACAAACGTATAAGTACATGGTATCACGTAACATTCCGCCAGTGCGGACGGTATTTGCTTCGTGATACATTACCCGTGTTCAAATGGACCGTTACCAATTGCGGGAAAGGTCGATATAGTGTCGAAGTATGGCTACTGTGATCAAAATGCCCAGCAGGCGTGTGCTATGTATGCTGCTCGGTATCCTGGACGTCGTCATCGAAGTGTGCGGACCGTTCGCCGGATAGTTACGTTATTTAAGGAAACAGAAAGTGTTCAGCCACATGTGAAACGTCAGCCACGACCTGCAACAAATGATGATGCACAAGTAGGTGTTTTAGCTGCTGTGGCGGCTAATCCGCACATCAATAGCAGACAAATTGCGCGAGAATCAGGAATCTCAAAAACGTCGGTGTTGAGAATGCTGCATCAACATCGATAGCACACGTACCATATTTATATGCACCAGGAATTGCATGGTGAAGACTTTGAACGTCGTGTACAGTTCTGCCACTGGGCACAACAGAAATTAAGGGACGATGACAGATTTTTGGCACGCGTTCTACTTAGCGACGAAGCATCATTAACCAACAGCGGTAATGTAAACCGGCATAATATGCACTATTGGGCAACGAAAATCCACTATGGCTGCGACAAGTGCAACGTCAGTGACCTTGGCGGGTTAATGTATGGTGCGGCATTATGGGACTAAGGATAATTGGACCTCATTTTATCGATGACAATCTAAATGGTGGTAGTGTTCTGCCGATTTTACTACAAGATGTTTCATGGCATGACAGAATGGCGATGCGCTTCCAACATGATGGATGTCCGGCACATAGCTCGCGTGCGCTTGAAGCGGTACTGAATAGCGTATTTCATGACAGGTGGATTGGTCGTCGACACAATACCATCGCCCACACGTTTACCGGATCTGACGTCCCCAGATTTCTTTCTGCGAGGAAAGTTGAAGGATATTTGCTATCGTGATCCACCGACTACGCCTGACAACATGCGCAGCGCATTGTCAATGCATGTGCGAACATTACGGAAGGCGAACTACTCACAGCTGAGAGGAATGTCGTTAGACGTATTGCCAAATGCACTGAGGTTGACGGACATCATTTTGAGTATTTTTTGCATTAATGTGGTATTTACAGGTAAAAACGCTGTAAAGCATGCGTTCTCAGAAATTATAAGTTCACAAAGGTACATGTGTGTTGGAACAACCCAAATAAAATGTTCAAATGTACCTACGTTCCGTATTTTCATTTAAAAAACCTACCTGTTACCAACTGTTCGTCTAAAATTGTGAGCCATATGTTAGTGACTATTACAGCGCCATCTACCACAAAGTGAAAAAGTGGTTCAACTAAAACATTCACATTTCTTTACGTACTACTCGAATATGTAATAAGAAATGGGGGGGTTCCTATTTAAAGAAACTCAGTTGATACCCGTTTGACCTATGGTAGCGCCATCTAGCGGGCCAACCATAGCGCCATCTGGTTTCCCCCTTCAAGCTAGACAAGTTTCGTTCTTTGTAGTTTTTTCGTCTGACGCTTATTTCGTGAGATCTTTGGCCCGGTCACGATCAATGGACCACCCTGTATATGAGGGCCGTAGCCATTTCGGGCTGAGGAAGTACGTTAAACAATTAGACATTTTATTAAATAGTATTATTTTAGAAACGTGAGAAGAATTGTAAGAACGTGTCGAAAATGTCACAAGGTGAACAGACTAAGTCCCGTGATACCACACAACGCGAAATTTTCGCGTCTCAATCCGAACTGTACCCTTCAGTGTCGCCAGCCGAACTGTCCGCTTTCGCGTCCGCACCAGCACTGTCCCTCTGCTCGTCCCCGGTCGCGCTTCCCGCGCGCTGAACATACTCGCTCAACTGACTAGTGTAGTTCCCTTTCCTGAAGCTGTCCATATGATTGGCTACAGCTTATTCTACATTATTTTACATTTTAACATATTTAAATAATCAAAGCTTGAAAACTTTCAAGTCCTAAACAAAGTAGCAATAATGGCCAATGTTAAATTCTTTTACATAAAACCAATACAACTTATTTCTTAACTTTGAATGTAACGGCCAGTAGCCATGCACCAATGTGCTGACTGATGAATAAAGAAATAACGAACAAAAGTCACTATTATGCACTAAACTTTATAACAAATGTTCAATTACCTAATGATTCAATATGCATTTTGTGTGAAGGAAATGGTGATCTGATGCTTAACTGAAAATACTGCTGCTTTAAATGTACCATATCTTTTAAACAAACGAAGTTACAGAGTTGATATTTACAGCCTTTGTCATTTTAATGATGCGTTTCTACACTCCTGGAAATGGAAAAAAGAACACATTGACACCGGTGTGTCAGACCCACCATACTTGCTCCGGACACTGCGAGAGGGCTGTACAAGCAACGATCACACGCACGGCACAGCGGACACACCAGGAACCGCGGTGTTGGCCGTCGAATGGCGGTAGCTGCGCAGCATTTGTGCACCGCCGCCGTCAGTGTCAGCCAGTTTGCCGTGGCATACGGAGCTCCATCACAGTCTTTAACAGTGGTAGCATGCCGCGACAGCGTGGACGTGAACCGTATGTGCAGTTGACGGACTTTGAGCGAGGGCGTATAGTGGGCATGCGGGAGGCCGGGTGGACGTACCGCCGAATTGCTCAACACGTGGGGCGTGAGGTCTCCACAGTACATCGATGTTGTCGCCAGTGGTCGGCGGAAGGTGGACGTGCCCGTCGACCTGGGACCGGACCGCAGCGACGCACGGATGCACGCCAAGACCGTAGGATCCTACGCAGTGCCGTAGGGGACCGCACCGCCACATCCCAGCAAATTAGGGACACTGTTGCTCCTGGAGTATCGGCGAGGACCATTCGCAACCGTCTCCATGAAGCTGGGCTACGGTCCCGTACACAGTTAGGCCGTCTTCCGCTCACGCCCCAACATCGTGCAGCCCGCCTCCAGTGGTGTCGCGACAGGCGTGAATGGAGGGACGAATGGAGACGTGTCGTCTTCAGCGATGAGAGTCGCTTCTGCCTTGGTGCCAATGATGGTCGAATGCGTGTTTGGCGCCGTGCAGGTGAGCGCCACAATCAGGACTGCATACGACCGAGGCACACAGGGCCAACACCCGGCATCATGGTGTGGGGAGCGATCTCCTACACTGGCCGTACACCACTGGTGATCGTCGAGGGGACACTGAATAGTGCACGGTACATCCAAACCGTCATCGAACCCATCGTTCTACCATTCCTAGACCGGCAAGGGAACTTGCTGTTCCAACAGGACAATGCACGTCCGCATGTATCCCGTGCCACCCAACGTGCTCTAGAAGGTGTAAGTTAACTACCCTGGCCAGCAAGATCTCCGGATCTGTCCCCCATTGAGCATGTTTGGGACTGGATGAAGCGTCGTCTCACGCGGTCTGCACGTCCAGCACGAACGCTGGTCCAACTGATGCGCCAGGTGGAAATGGCATGGCAAGCCGTTCCACAGGACTACATCCAGCATCTCTACGATCGTCTCCATGGGAGAATAGCAGCCTGCATTGCTGCGAAAGGTGGATATACACTGTACTAGTGCCGACATTGTGCATGCTCTGTTGCCTGTGTCTATGTGCCTGTGATGTATCTGACCCCGGGAATGTGTCAATAAAGTTTCCCCTTCCTGGGACAATGAATTCACGGTGATCTTATTTCAATTTCCAGGAGTATATATGAAATGTCGCTCAATAAGATCGACTAAAGCGTTCAGATTTTAGCATTCAGGTCTTTGTTAAAAAACTTGTGAATTTCACTTTAACATTAAATCCTAAACTGTTATAGACATTATCAATATTGAAGTTTTGTTGCGATCACCATGAAGGATGCTGGATTAAAATTACTGTGCCTTCATTCCCTGAATTACTACAGAATTAAACAGTTTTCATAGATGTTCCCCTTTATGGCCGATGTTAGGTCCGCCATATTTAACATTGCTACTTGTCTCTGGCCATAAAACGCCTTCTACTGCGTTTCCCTACGATGTTGGTTCTCGTCTGTCTCACTCGCACACTACAGCGCTTGGTCCTCGATAGACAATAGACGCCTGTGAGTTTCACATCACCCTTTGTTGCACACGGTCCTGGCCGACAGGGATCGTTGCACAATTCCTGTAGGCTGACTCTTTCAGACATATATTTAAGGGAGAGTGCAATGCTTGTTAACTCACACACTTCCACTTCATAACATGTTGGCGTGCCCACGCAAATTTATAATACACAAATTCATAATACAATAACATAAATAGCCTAAGTACCAGAACAATAGTGTAATTAGTGTAATTATTTGTAGTGGTGTTGACTCAGCCATGCTTTAAATTTAAAGAAACTTATATCTAACATAAATTAGAAAGTGCAGCATATTAAGTAAATGCCAAATAAAACTATTCATTTATCAGAATCGACTGTCTATTGAAATGCCGCAGAAATATTAGCGCCCCTGCGCTCACTTTCACAGAATCTTTTGTCACAACGAACTCTCCAGCGGCGCTCCACAGATTCGGAGCGGAATAGCCTGCCGAAATTCTATATGGCTCTGGATTTCATCGCCAACGGTTTTCGGGAACAAATATGTTGAAATTTGAATCGGGTGTAGATACCAGAAAACAAACACTTTCCAAAACAACCCAGGATATGCACTGAAAGCTTCGACAAAGGAATCGATACAAACATATCTAAACTACACAGTAAACAATTTATTTACAGCATTTGCAACATGCTCGTAAATTCTTCAATGATTCTGACAAGTTATTCAAGTCCCACTAGAGACATGCATCTCGTGACACAGTCCCAATCGACTTCATCGGCCCATTAATATTTTCTTTTAATTTAAATAACTGCCTTAGACTCAAAACTAACAACGAACATCAACAAATCTCACCCCTCGTTTAATTCTGTGCAGTGAAGCTGTGTACACAATCGATACTCCATGCAACAGTGAATTATTCCCCCAAAATATTCTCAGATATGTAGATAAACATACATCTGCCTTCCTAGGTACGCATTATTAATTTGCAATATCCATATTTCTCTGACCTCCATGCACCCAAATTGGCGTGACCATAGCTTATAATTAGGAAATTACTACAGATATAAAACCATCAAAATCTTTAAGCCTAACACATACGTACACATAAATAAATCCCTTATGTACCCCCAAAAACCTAATTGACATGCATACTGTGTACTGATTTTTGACTTGATACTATGCACCAAATAATTCTCTGACCTCCTCGCACTAAGTGTGCGTCTGAACTCTCTCGTTATAATTGCAAAGACCCTGTGCCAACAAAAAGTCCTTATGCGGAGTGACAACAAAGAAGCTACAATAAATCCTGAAATAAAACATTGCAAATTACCCCTCAAAACTATCTTATAATCTAAACACAGATACACTTATTTCTCAACCTACTTTCCTCTTCTCAATGTAAAGTCTCAATTCTGTCACATTTCTTTTCGCATTAAACACTATTCCCTCAATAATTCATTCTCTTTGTCTCGTCCCTTCTCTTCCATCTCTGTAGTACACATATCCTGTTCGACCCACTCCTCAATTTCGTACTCGTCCCAAAGTAATTCATTAAATGCTTCTTTCGCCCCAATTTCATTTTTTCTCCCTTCTAGACCTCTCGCTATCTTAAACGTCTCTCGAGTCCGCAAATGAGGCAACAACGATCGTAACGTTTTACTGTATTATCGCCGATCAGTTACAGTAAAATCATATTCCTCCTTAAGATACCATTCTGTCCAAATATCACTTTCTATATTAGAATCAAACTCACTGTATTCTCCCATAAATTATCGACATTAGTAGCTACTACATCATTATCATGAAATAAAGCCTTACTCTTTACTTTCACATCATTAAAAACATCTTCACTAACAGCAGCATTATAACATTATACAACTCACTACACAAAACATCGTTTACCTCCTTCGACTAATCACCAAAATGAGAACTGTTCATAGTTTCACCACCCTCTGCTGTTACATCAAATAAATTGTAGCTACAGTATTGTACAATTTCAGTATCAACAGTACCATTAAATTCCGCTGCGTTTTGATTTAAACCTGAGCATAATAACTTTTCCTCTCCTACACGCTCCTGCGTCGCATTAATTTCAGATCGCTCACCAAATTCAGATCCACATTCATTCTCAAACAAAATTCAAGATGCACAGATCCATCCAGACTTTCGGGTTCACCACCTTTAGTATAAATATACAGATTCCTTCCTCTGAAGTATCAATACCAGCAGCTTCAGCTTTCGTAACTTCAGCACGCAATACATAATTACTACCTTCCTTCAAAAATAATTCACCAATATCCGCCGATACACACACACAAAATCATCAACAGCTGACGAAACTAGTGTTATACCGCCCTTATTAACCTCTTTAACAACTTCCGCAGTCACAGTATCACCTGAAAAATCATCACCTTCAACACTATAATCGTTACCGCTGGTTAGTACCTCTTCAGAATTTTCTATACCATCTAACTCCACCAAATTCAGCTCCACCTCAGCCACTTTCTGGCACATAGAATCTTTCATTGTATTAACATTCACACACTCTTTCGTCTTACATTCATAAAACAAATCATTTAGCACTAAACGGTCGTCATCACCTTTATCGTTATCTTTCATTATCTTAGGATTACACGTTTTTCATATCATCTGATTTGAAAATTTCCCTTTTTGATTCTCATGTCTTTCTAATTTCATTTCAATTTTCTGGCACCTTTCTGCTGATTTATTAACATCTATGACATTTCAATTTACTCGCGTCCTATTCATCGCCGGTTTATTTTGCCATCTCCGGTCCCGAGTGAGCCGCGGCAGGACCGGAGCCAGTGGTATCTCTGACATGAGTACTATCGATTTCCTAGTACAGAGGTTTGTATTGGGGCTTGGGCCGGCTCTGTATATAAGCGAGTGCCGACCCGAAGTAAGGGGAACAACGCTTTGAGAATGGAAGGCGGCGGTGCGCGAGTCTTCGGCTGGCTGGCGGGCAGAAGCGAAGACGGCGTGCCTGAGGCCGGGCAGCGGTTATCACGTGGTTGTACTGGAGGCGGCGGGAGTTCGCCGTCGCTGTGTATTCTCCGTCAACCTCGTGAGCTGTGAATGTTCCCACTTCCTTGGAGGGACACGCTGTTAAGGTCTTGCGAAGTGATGGTCTGACATATTCGCAAAATCGCCCCAGCATCAAGACACCCAGTTAAGCACTCTAATTACTAAGAGCGCTTGGTTAACTGTGATTGTGATCGCTCTTAGTATAGTAAGACGTTGCCGGACGGGTGATGTTATGTGTGTTCGATTTCATTTGGTGCCTCTTACTGAGCGTGTGATCTGCTTCCGCATAATATTGATGTATTTCCAGATTGTTAGTTCAGTAGCTATTATTAGCAAGTGTTTAATTTGCTTAGGATATCGGTTAATCCATTTAAATATGTCCTCTGCGGGCAATCTAAAGATTACCGTGTTGAGCTTTGCAGGCGCGCTTAAGGTGGCCAATATGTGTGTCATTAAGATCTAGTGAGTGTCAGTTCCAGTGAGCCAGTTCATTTCCCACTCTTAGCGTTTATTTATCGGGTACTGTTTCGCTTGAAGAAAGGACTTGCGAGTTTAATTAGTTGTTGTGTAGCCTTCGTTTTATAGTGTTAATTGACTGGTCAATCTTGAATGTTAAAGTTAACAAAAGTTTTTTTTTGGCCTCCTGTTGTCGTGTGTGGTCTGTCTTTCAGTGAGTTGAGGCAGCGGGCAACCGAAGCGCAGAGCTTCCCTTTAGATTACAAGTTTGGCTTACGAGCGGTGGACTTCGCCTGAGCTCTTGTGTTCCTCTTCGATAGCGTTAGCTGGATTCACATTTCGGTGTCCTACTCGATGTGGGGTTGCAAACGGAGCCACGTCTTAATTCGAAGTTAAGTATTACTTCCCTCAGTCGACTCCACCTTTCGTGGTTAAACTTCCGCCTTAAAAGCTGTTGTTACACATTTATGATTGTACAAAGTTGTAACTTTCTATGCACTAAAGTCCCATCTTACAGGCCTATGGGCATTTGACTAATTTCATGATCCGCTCTGCAAGGTTCTCTAGTCTAGTAGTTTGCAAGATTGCCCAAGTTACGTTTTAGTAAATATGTTCTAAGTATTCGTGTTAAAATTGATCCTGTGTGTCCACTGTTATGTTACATGTAATGTTAAAGTACTGGAATTGAAAGAGTCTGAAGTAAAGTGATTAACTAGAGTTATTTTGTTGAAGTTACGGTTAAATTGAGCCTTATTGGCGTTTCTCAATGTTTATGGGAGTTCGTTGGCTAATGATTTATTATTTTGTATATGATTTTATCTAGTGAGAGTTTCGTAAATAAATTTGCCTGAGTGATGTCTGTCAATTTTTATGTGAGATTGTTTTTGGTAGTTACTAAAATCATTGGAATTGAAATGTTCACTTTATTGCCTCAGCCCGTCCACTCCCTTTAGATTTAAAGATTAAACAAAGCAGGTGTTATGTAAAAACATTCCACTGAGATGCGGTGAGACTTAGTTTCCCGATCTCCCATTACGCTGGTTCATTTCGCCAGGTGCCCGTCCCTCAGATCTACGTTCTTGGTGTCGCTCCCTGTCAAAAAAGTATCCGTTCCCATTACTCCTTTGAAATTTATTATTGGACGTGTGCCTGTTACCGTTTCCCTTATCAAAACTGCTGTTTGCGTTCGTTGATAGCTTCCAGGATGTCTTTCATAGTAATTACTTAGACTGTAGTTAAGATTTCCACTCTGAAAGCTATTTGTCTGGTTACTTGACGGTTTAAATTTCAACTCTCGTTCTACTTTCTCTACAAAGTCCCATAATTCGTCTATAGAGTTGCTAGGACTGTCCACTGGACCCCACTGCAAATTTTCCGGTAAACGCCTTTTCAACGTGGTAATATCGGTAAGCATTCCCAATCGACGTTTCACATGACCTCGCAAGTTCATGTTTACAAAATTCTCGCATCCACCCGTTCCCGTATTTAAATGTTGGCCCATTCAGAAATTCATTCTGGAGTCACCTCGTCGGACATTTCCCTTATAAAAATATCCCTGCATGCTGCCGGAAAATTTACTGGGTGATACCTCCCGTAGTCTCCAAAACATTTGACCGATTCTGAGTTCATCCACGAATCAATGATCACTGTAAAGGTTTCACGTGCATCTAAAGAATCAAATCACTATTGATTTCATTGATGTGCTTTTTAACTTCACTATTTTCAGTTTTAATGCCAGATTCTACTTGTTCGTTTATCTACTTGCTAATAGCCGCTGTCGTCTCAGCTGTTAGAGCATCTTGCCTACTCATAAAATTTCTTACGTGGCCTTATTCTATCAATTTCTCGATTCCACTAGCCATTTTACCTACTTCGTCTTTCACAACCGTAGCAAGCGCTCTACCAACTGAGATACCCAAGCACGACTCACGACCCGTCCTCAAAGCTTCAGTTCTGCCAGGACATTGTCTCCTACCTTCCAAACTTCACAGAAGCTCTTCTGGGAACCTTGCAGAACTAGCACTCCTGGAAAAAAGGATATTGCGGTAACATGGCTTAGCCGCAGCCTGGGGGATGTTTCTAGAATCAGATCTTAACTGCAGCAGATTGTGCGCTGATATGAAACTTCCTGGCAGGCTAAAACTGTGTGCCTGACCGAGACTCGAATCCGGGACCTTTGCCTTTCGTGGGCAAGTGTTCTACCTAGAAAGGCAAAAGAGTCAGCAGAGGAGCGCCTCTGAAGATGTCCAGCGCAGTCCTGGACCAATGTCAGGAACGGAAGAGTTTGTTGGATCACGACCTCGCATCGCGAGATGAGATGTTACTTTCATTATTATACTGATTGCTTAATGTAGGTGACCAAATGATAGTACCAAGTGGCCTACTCCATGACTGTTTTGTTTTAAATGCTGAACAGAGACTGTCTAAACACAACTGGTATGTGAAGGAACCAGTATTTCAGATGGAAGATGTACTAATGATCAAAACTTAGTGATGAAGATATATTTTCATCTATAACGGGGTCCAGTAAAATTCAGCAAAATGCCACATTCCAAAGACTTTCTTTCAAAATAACCAGTCTCTTGAGGTACTAAATGTTAATATGGAACGAGAGTAGCCATTTTTTTAAACGAAGAACTGCTAACCAGATGAAGGTGATAGTAGTCTGAAGGTTTTGTTTATACTTTTGTAAGCACTGTACCAATTAGAAGTTTGCACGTTTTATATTTTTATAAGCCTTTTACTGATTAATAGATATGTTTCTTTGCTGACCAGTAGGTCAATAGGCTCATTGACTGGTAGAGTGGTAAGTTATGGGAGTATGTTATGGGGGTAAGGCACTGTAATGTGATGGTAACATCGATAAGGCTATGGGTTTGTTGGCTGATAGAGGAAGGGGAAGAAGGTGTGAGATCATAAGTCACTTCATCCTATTTCTAACGAAACACTAATAAATTTCCAAAAAAGTATACAAAAGCCCCCAGCTGCTGTGACCGAGCGGTTCTAGGCTCTTCAGTCTAGAACCGCGCGACTGCTTCGGTCGCAGGTTCGAATCCTGCCTCGGGAATGGATGTGTATGATGTCCTTAGGTTAGTTAGGCTTAAGTAGTTTTCTAGGGAACTGATGACTTCAGATGCTAAGTTCCGTAGTGCTCAGAGCCACTTGAACCATACAAAAGGCAAATCCTGGGGAGCCTGATTTTAGGCAAGATCCAATAAGACAAAGTCAAGGAAAAGTAGGTGGGTAGTGAGAAGGGGTAAGGAGGGTGAGTCACTCTGCCCTGAATGCAGCTGGAAGTCCCCAGAGGATGGTATGTCGTGGGAGATGCTCTATCAGTATCCCGCCACCATATCCCGCCACCACCACCCCACCCTCCATTAACCTCAAGGAGACGAGCAACACACACAAAATGATAGACAGGAAATATAAAACATTAAAAACGACAGACATAAAGGAACAAATGGAATAAAAAGGTGGTAAGCTTTGGGCCAGTCCAGACTGTCGAGCAAGGGCCGCCATGGATCCCACGGGCCTGTGCAAGCGAGGAGTACTCCTCCAATCCCACCAGCAATCAATGAGGCCAAAGTGCCCCCATCTCACGACGCTAATAGAAACTACGTTCACAGGTGAAGCGTAAAGCCAGGTCAGCCATTTTGGCGTCGCCTGCTAGCATCGAAGGTACCGTGTCAGGGAGTTTAATATGTCACGGCAAAGCAGCTACATTAGGACAGTCTAGTATGATTTGGGCCACTATCAGGCAGGCACCACAATGGCAGTGTTCACACCGAAGAATGTGGCTGTTGATCAGTCAAATGAGGCAGATGTGTAGCTGAGAAAGGACAGTGGATTCCCTGTGAGAAGCGCGAAGGAAACACTGTCACTAGCCATGATTTCCTTTATTGCTCTTAGTTGGCTTAGGGAGTCCAGCTCAAACAATTTAGAGTTTCAGATACCTAACAACTGGTGGCATAGGAGTCGACCAAAGTTCCTTTTCTGGCATCCACATTTCCAAAATCGACACCCTAGTAGCGAACTTCGCCAAGCAGTTGGCATACTCATTCCTTGATAACAGCTTTGGCCTATGGACTGAAGACTGCTCGGAAGACACTACAGAGTAAAATCATCTTGCCAGTGTAAGAACGAGTATGGATAACGCTTGTTTGATGGCCACTTTAATCAGCGGTGAAGACACTGCATCTGTTTGGCTAGGAATGTAGTTCACTAGACTTTGCACGTGTGTATGTAAACTGAGTTCATCCATTGTCAGTTGAGCCGTGAGTGTGTATCATTTCTAAACGTATAAATTCATTGAGGACAGACAGGAACAGGTGGAAATACACAATGGGATGAACTGAGTCTTTTGTTCCAATGAATGAATCGACTCTGTTCTCAGGTTGGGATACATGCCATGGGGACATACGTGATTGCCCTGGACAAGAGGTGATGGCAGGATTTGTTAGAGTTCAGAGGAGAGACTCTGTAGTCAAATTGTAGTTTTGGCCCCACTTCTGGGTCTTTGGTGTGGGATGTGAACATCCCTGCCAGGAAAATGGACATGCTTAGGGGAGTTGTGAACATGTATAGCATAACTGAGTAGCTATTGTTGTCCCTTGATCCGTAGTGCATGGACCGCAGCCTCTGTGAGTAGGCTGTTCACACGGCTAGTTCGATACGCGCCTACTGCAAGTCAGTTCCCACAGTGCTGTATCAGGTGTAGTGACTGCAACGCTGAGGGCAATGCTGAACTATTTGCCAGACATCCATAATCAAGACAGCACAAGATCAGTGCTTTGTAAAGCTGTATAAGTGTGTTACTGAGGCAGCTAAGTGTTTTAAGGTGTAGTCAGCGTCTTTGCTAAAGTTGGTGAAAATAGGAAATGCAAATCAGCCGTGCATCAAATACCAGTCCCAAAAGATGTACGTTTCCACCACACTAACTGGTTGTCTAGGTAAAGTTATGATAGTTGATGAACAGTACAATGAGGACAGAAGTGCATGATGCTAGTCCTGGTGGCGGAAAACTGAAAGCCATGGGGGAAAACCCATAACAGTGTATTTCAAATGGTGCTCAGCAGTCGCTGTTCAGCAACACCCTTAGGGGAGGAGTGTAATACTGAAGACCTCACACCTGCTGCCAGATTATCGATGGCCACCGAAAAGAGATACACCAAATTGAGAGCCCTGTGGAACCCCATTCTCTTGGACAAGGGGGCTGCTGTGGAAGCACCAACTCTAACGCTGAAACTACAATGCGACAAGATGTTCTGGACAAAAATTGGAAGTGGGTCACTGAGACACCCCTCATGTAAGGTAGAAAATGTGTGGTGGCGCCATGTGCTATCATAAGTCTTCTGTAGGTCGAAGAAGCCAGCAATAAGATGTTGATGTCGGCCAAAAGCTGTCCAGATGGCAGACGCCAGGCAAACCAGATTATCAGTAGTGGAATGGCCTTGGCTGAAACCATCCTGGGACGGAGCCAGAAGACCACAATACTCAAAGAGCCAACACAGCCACCCACTCACCAAGCATTTTAGCAACTTACAGAGGACATCAGTGAGACCGATTGGGGGACGGCTGTCCATGTCTAGGGGATGCTTACCTGATTCCAAATCAAATGGTTCAAACGGCTCTGAGCACTATGGGACTTAACTGCTGTGGTCATCAGTCCCCTAGAACTTAGAACTTCTTAAACCTAATTAACCTAAGTACATCACACACATCCACGCCCGAGGCAGGATTCGAACCTGCGACCGTAGCGGTTTCGCGGTTCCAGACTGAAGCGCCTAGAACCGCTCTGCCACTCCGGCCGGCCTCTGGTACATTTGTTACATTACATAAGCACATACTGTATCAAGCAGATTATTCTAATATGCTTTTATCTCTAAAAATACTCAGTTAAAATCTGCAGTTGTCAAGGTTGAAATCTGTACTTGTCAAAATTAAAATACATAATGAAACTATCATTTTTTGTACGATCGGAAATAAAGGGCGATTTCTATATCCATGGTGCTCGTGTAGACTTGTTTTCCTCCATGGTCTGCTATCGCGGTTCCCGCTATTTCGGTGTTGTGCCGCGAACCGTTCAGTCGTCTGATGTCCATCGCCGTGGGTAACAGGGCCGTACACGACGGCTGCGTCAACGTCGTTAGGCGCTGCACGCATCCTCAAGCTGTTTCACCATATAACATCTGTCATCCTTCGGCTTGGACTTCTATAAGTGATTATTTCAGTAGGTCGTCATAAATACTAAAATGGGAGTTATGACTGAACTCGCTTTGCTCGTTGAGGATTAAATCAGGGTCTTTCTTTTTGTGGGTGTATATTTCAACTTCTTCCAAAATGTTAAGAACCGTCCCTTACGAGCTCTATTTGGGATGTCTAAGTTTTGTTCAATGTTCGTGACTGAGTGCTTTAAGGCAACCATATGTGCCCCAAACGCTGTTTTGTAATGAGAGTAGATGTGCTCCCTGAATCTGGTTTCACAGTTCCTACGAGTCTGCCCTATGTATTGTTTACAGCAGTCATCTCATTTGATCTTATATACACCTGAATACTGAAGTTTATTCCTACTATTACATATTTTGTGCAGGAGCTTCGATTTTAGCGTGTTATTTGTGCGAAACCCTATTTTAATGTCGGATTTACGAAAGCATCTTACGATCCTATCTGCAATTCTTCCACTATAAGTGAGAGCCACGTATTTTTTCTTGTTGTTCCTCTTAACTGCGACTTGACTTCCTTCTATTTGTATCATTTGCCTCTTCTTTATCTTATTATAAATATTCATCTCCTCCTTACACGCATATCCGGTCGCTACGGCCACTTGTTTCAAAATACTTAGTTCTTTTTCTACTTCCTGTTGGTTTAGTGGCAATCTTAGTAGCCTGTATACCATCGAAGTAAAATATGCCTATTTGTATAACGGTGGGTGACAAGAGCGCTCGTTAATAACTAAATCTGTACACGTGTGTTTTCTGAAAATGCTAAATTCCTGTTTCCCATCTTCCTTTTTTAGTGTTAAATATAAGTAATGTTTACGGTTGTCTTCTTCAAAGTCCATAGTGAATCTAATTTTCGGGTGTTGTGAGGTCATTTTTTGTGCTATCCTTTCAATCTTGTTTGTAGAATAAAATAGTGTCGTCAACATATCTCGTGTAATATACAATTTTTTCAGGAATTCGTTTTCCAAGCCAGCGTCCCAGCCAAACTGTTACCCATCGCCAAACTGTCTTTCTGTTGATAAATTTTACCATTGCAAGTAAAGTAAATGAACGACAAGACTTGTTCCAACATTTCCACTACTTCAATCACTTCTTTCAACGCCAAATTACCATGAGTGAGGAAATTGGTCTTAATGATCTCAATCATTTCTTTTACGGGAATGTTTGTGTACAGATTGGTGATATTCAATGAAGCTAGTGACGCATGCTGATGTATAAGTACGTTTTTAATGTCCTCGGTAAATTCATAGCTGTTCTTAATGTTAAAAGTCTGACAATATGCGTATGCCACCTTCAATCTATTATTTACCTCTTTATGTAATTTATAACTTGGGCAACAGGTATTACCGACGATCGGGTGAATCGACTTTTAAACCTTACGGAACTTTATTTTGCCAAGTACAGATTTCAACCTTGACAGCTACAGATTTTAACTAAGTATTCTTAGAGATAAAAGCAAATTAGAATAATCTGCTTAAAACAGTATGTGCTTATATTATGTAACAAATGCACCAGACGCCACTTGTCGGTAAGAGTTTTATAATTAATATAAATGACGTGCATTCTACCAACCAATTTAATGTGACGCAGCATGTATGGACGGGTTACTCCTGTAACCGAAATAGCAGGTACGTTCTGGTACATTTAATGTTGATCAGATAGGATGAAATAGGTTGCATTTGTGAAATAATAAATTGGTATCACTGTCATTTCAGATCTGAAGATGGTTCTAGAGGAACCGAAACCGGTCATGTGAATAAACATTTATGCAATCAAGACGGATTATAAGTGACATGGTTGGGAGTGTAAGCGATCTTACTTCTGATAGTTACTAAAGAAGAAACAATAAGAATTGCAAAATATCATTTATATAAAGCGATCGGTTTTGACACATACAATAGACCATTTTCAAATTGGTTGCACCATTTGCTGGAGCTAGCGACATGCTAAGAGTGGCGTGTTGTCAATATGATAGCTGTCGTTATTGCCCTGACAACGCACAGATTTTCTGCACATCACCAACTCCAGCAAACGGTGCAATTTATCTGAAGATAGTCTACAGTATGTGCGAAAACCGCTCAGTTTAAATAAAAGATATTTTGCGATTATGACCTTTTCTTCATAAGTAATTATCAAGAAACACGGTTTCTAAGACACGTTGTGTGGTGCGATTTAGAGCCTCAGGGGACACAGTGACCACTTCCTCAGCCACAGAAGAACACGTGAAATCTGGTTGTGTGAGAATCACTGGAATCTCCATCCGGTTTTGTGGAAAGCCCTGGAATCATCTTCGTCTTCGAAGATTTCCTTTTGTTTTTCTTTTCTTTATGGGGTTTGGATGACTGGGAGGGCTTCACGGAATTAGTTTCAGGGACTGAACAAGATCTTGATAGCCTACAACAAGCAGCTTGTGTTTGTTTCAGCCGTTATCTGGTATCTAGTTGCAGACCAGCAGAAACCCTGGAGGTGACTATCACTTCCTGGAGAGAGTGAGAGAGAGAGAGAGAGAGAGAGAGAGAGAGAGAGAGAGAGAGGGAGGGAAGGGAAGCCAGATGAGGGTGATGCATTGGAGTCTCCTGTGTGAGGAGAGCCATTGCTTCCTAAGTGGATGTGGGGAAAGCAGAAGGCGGCCAGCCTCAAAACATCAATGGGGGCACACACGGTTGAGTGGCCCTGAGGGCTTGCTTTAGGATGCATAATGGATGAGAGAACCGATGGCAGAGAGGTCGGCGTCGTGTACATGTCATGCATGGAAGATGTACACGGTCATACTTCTTCTCGGCCACTTGGTATGTCAGTCTGTCCAGAGTCCTATAGTCGTGTATTTTTCTGCCTCTCTGGAAGGGAGTACGGTCTGTTGAACATGGAGAATGGTGCTCTCTACGTTCGATGCACAGGAGATAGGAGCACAAGTAAGTTCACATCCGATGGTCGCCCGCAATTCCTACAGACTGGAGTGGCGTCGTAACATGAAGACGAATGCCAAAATATCAGATATTTGAAGCATTGTAAAGGGCGTGGAGAAACATAAGGTTATATATCATATCATTATGCCCTCACATTCACCTATTTAGACTGTGAATCACCCCCAAAGGCTGAGGGCCCCAGTAGTAAACCTGCTGTCCTTTGGCCCCCTCTGGGCATGACAGACACAGTATACACTCTGCTGCTTGAAGTTGGCATGTACCACATCGTCAGACTGTAAGAGGAGGCTATGATGGAAATTGATGCCTTTAACCACATTTAGATGGTTATGAAGAGTGACAGTCACTTGAATGTCATGCAGCTTGTCATGAGCATGCTATGCCTGTGACTGGGCAGGGGATGCGGTTTTAATCAAAAGTTACACACTCTTCGTTTAAGAGATGGCTAAGACTTCCCCAGACTTGACCTTTATAGTCTCTTCAAGGAAGAAGGTCTTTGTGGCCAAAAATGAATCCTCAACTGTCCTTGCACAAACCTGGTATAAGAGAGAATACTTCTCTACTTGCTGCTTAGCCCAAGGTTCCTCCCACAGAGTAGCTAGGGAAGAAATATTTTGGCGTCATAAGTCTCTGCATTGAACGAGTTCTTTTCTTCTGAAGAAACTGCTGGGGCCATGTCACCACCAGCAGGAAAGAACTTCATGCGCTTCATATGCAAGACAGCTGGCTTGGTGCCACCCACTCTGAATGGGCGCTTTCCACATGGGCACCACCCAGCCTCAGCAACAGCTACCTGGACAGCAATATGTTGCCTGGAGTCCACATTCTCCAGTCCCAATGGGCACATATTTATAGGCATCGTAAGGAGGCATCATCTCAGGCACCAACAGTGTGATGTCTTCGTTGTGAGAAGGCTACTACTGCACAGTTACTTGACAACCCAATCCCCCTTCCCCCACCGACAATGGGCTCGCTGCTGTGATGGGTTTTGAAGCACTACCTTCTTGGGGAGGAAGGGTGTCAAGGTGGAAAGGCATGAAGGTGGAACAGACACCACAGTGACCAACAGTCCGCACTTCTGAAAAATTTGGAAAAGTGGTGGCATGTCAAGCATGACAATTGGGACCACGTTTTATTAATGAAAAGATGTAGAGAAGGCCACTAATGAAATGGGAAATCAGCATCCTAATCATGTAACAGGTCCAAGCGGGGTCTACACCGGCAAGTCATCTGATGGAAAGGTATAGTGGGAAATGGTTAGCAGAAGAACAGACTTGCAGCACGGAAAGGAACGTAGTGCTGCATAGGCCAGGGGCCACAGGAAGCCAAGCAGGTACTCATAAAAGAGCTGTGAGCTCTTGTGGGGTTGATAAGGAGAGTAAAATAAGAACAACATAGTGTCGAGATTTACCTATTATTGGAGGTATTTGACAATTCTTAACTTTTCATGGAGACCTGGCTATGAGGAGAGAGTCTAATAGTAATTAAAATTAAAAATAATGCTATGCTTGATCTTTAATTTGAAATTAAGGTAATCCATTCTTCAGTGTCATGTTGACAAATTATAGCGAATTCCTATGTGGGATAGAGTGAATACGTATTAACAATACATTGTATAAGCAATGTATAACTACGAGGCTTGTCTGAGAAATAAGTATTGTTTCGTACTACCGCCACTGAAGCACTAGTGTCGCATTTCTTCACATTTCTATTCGTCTCTCCTCATTTTCTTTTCACTGATGTCATTACATTAGAATGGTGTTGTATTGACATTTTTTGGTGATCGTTCAAAACATTTAAGACAAGTGATCGTTGAAAACATTTAAGACAATCTCTGAGCCCAACGACTGTGATGCGTTTTCTGTAATGTGGCTTTTGAATGCAAATAAGGTTGAGCCAGCTGCGATTCATCATCCACTTGTGGGGATTTACAATGAAAATGTAATGACTGGTGGAACGATGTGAAATGCTGGACGAACCAATGCCCATTACGAAATACGGAGTGGACAGTCTTCTGTTGTCAGTGATGTTTTGTTTGAGAAAGTGAATGAGAAATTCGTGAAAACAGGCAGTTTCATAAAACTACATAAACGCCAGTACTGTGCTAGGTACAGAATGTTTGAGGGAAAATTATTAAGCCGTTGAGAGAGAGTACTGAGACACAACATCTGATCGTGGTGACAGAGGTTGTGGTCACAGTAAAATCATTCTGCATGACTGGTGCCATCTGTTCGCATCTGTGCCAGGAGATGGTCGCACTCACTGAGCCAATGAGACAGCATACGCGAGTCACATTGCTACATTCCGTTCAATGTGATGAACACAGAAATTGTTATTAAATACAAGGCGGCAAGTACATATAGTAATAACCGTCCACGTCAGATACGAGGATGTATCTGTTGGTACGTAACGATGTTGAAGCTCAATTGGGGCCGGAGGAGACATTCCTTGGTTTAGGAGACCCCCTCCCTCTAGTGAGCCCCCGACCCCATAAAATAAGGCAGCTGCCAGGTACGTGGAGGGACTGAGGCCAAAACCTAGCTCCAGTAACATAGGGAACTAACCCTGTTTTATGTCGACAGAGTTTCCAAATTCAGGCTGAATCCCAACCATCCGAAAAGCGGTTCTCACTTTATTTCTACACATCCAAGAAGAAGCAGGAAGGACCGTTAAGAACTTGAAATGGTTCTAAACGTTTTCCGTCATTTGAGCAAATTAAGATCTCTCAAAATATTGCAGGCGATATTTGTTTCCAGATTTCCGTCCCTCAGTAATTTAAGGATAATTATAACAAAGTCTCCTTTCCCTTGAAGTTTTTGTTAATAGATTGAATTATAATCAAAAATTAAGGAAACTCAAAATGAAATAGTTAGTCAAGAAATGAAAATTGGTTAGTGGTTTATTACCTATGGTACTTGAGTCTCTAATCGAATTGCTTGATCATTGGCTATTTTTAGTCTCATCCTTTGTTTGAGGCCAAGGGAAGGTGCACATGTACAAGTCACATTACGAAGCCCTAATTCTTTCCTCCATTCTAGTCTCTTCTCTGACACATTTGTGTAATTTACTGTCTCTCCAAGTACATCCCAAAATACTTGTTGTCATTCACTGTTGAGAAAAAATTAGTATCTGAATAGCGCCCCCATTAAAAGTCCATGTCTCACTGTTACGTCATTCAGCAACTTATTTCACTATTTTACACCATTCATGAAGATCTGAAGTACAAAATATGGGAATAAGGTACTGAATGACTAGCTGGAAAGCAGTAACGTGAATTTCTTCCAAATCATCACCGCAGGAACTTTCCCTTTACCAAATTTAAGTACTTTTTAACCTATGATTGGTGTTTACCGCTGATATATGTAAGGAAACATTTATTTCGTACTAATACTTATCGTAATTTAATCACACTGTAATTTATGTTCTACGTTACGTATCCACGTTCAAGTTCAATATATTACAATGTCTTTTTTGGCTCCAGTACGAACGTAAATAACCTGAGATGAAGTGTAACTGAAGTCATTAGTTTTGTTTTTAGCTCTGGCACCAGAAATTTGGTTTCATGTTTTCATCCAGCATTAGTAACACGTTACGTCATTGAAAATAGTTTGCATAAAAGCAAAGAAGTTGTTGAGATGTAACTCAAAGAAACATTCTCCTCAGAAATTCGTCAACTAAACTCGCCGAAAAAGGCAACAAACAAAAAACTACTTTTTCTTATGGGATCATAAAGCTCGACGTACAGTCATGCTCAAAAGTATCCGAACGACCTGAATTGCATTTCGCCTGATTCGCATGCAACCCACATAACGCAGCTGTCTAGCAGGTCCTCTAATCGCTCCTTGGTACAGTCGTTTGACTATTGAAAATGGTTCCAACAAGTCACCACTAGAAAACACTACTCTGTATCGCAATAACTCAAGATGTAAAGTAATACTACGAAATTACAAATATCAGGGAACACCTTATCACAGATAACACTGTCCTTAAGGCTTGTAAGCTCACATGTATTACAATAAATGACACACCTGAAATATCATCACTCTCATTATTATGTCAGATAGGTAATGCAGGTACTAAGTTCGTCGTATTCATGATTTCCTCTTCAAAGTAACATACCATACTTAATATTTAACACAAAATGACATTAAAAGTTTAAGTTATTCACAAGCAGCTAGTTGACAATATGTATGAACTTCAAATGACACGACGAAACGTCTCGTTCTGCAAATGGATTCAAACCCAGGTCTAAGCAAAGATTTCGTGACTCACGGAAACAGTCATTCCTGATTAGGGATACAGAGAGTGATATACTTCGATTTTAGACAGTAACAATTAGCAAATACCAACTTTAAATTACATAACGCAAACATTTTTCACGGACGCGAATTCCTACCCAGCACCTGTTGTCCCTGTTAACGGACTACGAGAGATGTTAAATATTACATCTTAACAAGTAACTTATCAGAAATGCCGTGAGGTAAACTTTTGTGTTGGACAGGGATTCGAACACAGAACATAATAACATAGGTTCAAATGGTTCAAATGGCTCTGAGCACTATGGGACTCAACTGCTGAGGTCATTAGTCCCCTAGAACTTAGAACTAGTTAAACCTAACTAACCTAAGGACATCACAAACATCCATGCCCGAGGCAGGATTCGAACCTGCGACGGTGGCGGTCTTGCGGTTCCAGACTGCAGCGCCTTCAACCGCACGGCCACTTCTGCCGGGTAATAAGATAGATATCGAAGCCCAATCAACTGTGACATATCGCATTTTCGCGGCAGGAGCTAGATGTTTTAACTGAAATGGCGAGACGACACCAATTTTATCGACATACAGAAGCTCAAATAAAAGATGGCATAATGTCCTGTGAGCCTATATAGCGTTTGTTTCGTCACTAGAAATAAATAACTAGTATAAGAAAGGTTACTTCTGATAGAGTGTCTACATGTCGCCACTCCAGACTTTATTGTGGCTCAACCTAACGTCTACTTGTAGAGAAGGAATATCATTTTTCAAGTGAAATTCAGACCACAATGCCACTATATCTTCTTCACTTGGTGTAGCCAGAAGAGAATGGAATCTGTCTCTCCATAACTAAAATCACTGACCGAAGTTGGAATCGAACCCAAAGCATCGATATATGAACCTATCGTCAGCCCAACAAACCACCAAGTCCTCTCCGCACTGGTTCATTTTTCTATCATACCGCCGTTGTGTCACACTGGCTTAGAATCCTGACACACAGGCTCCCTGTATCAATTTCCGGCATGTTCAGTAAATTCATTTACTTGGTTGACCGAATCACCATGAACTAGCTGCCTCGGCTACCCAGTGCATACATTCAAATGTATTTTGTAATCACCGAAATAAAATCACGTAACTGCCACCTACACATAGCTGCCAACAGTGTAGGATGCAGAAAATTAAATAGAAAGTGTTCCTTTCCACTTGAGCTACTCCATTGCGCTATCTGTTTGTTGAAAACTTCGTGCAGTGCAAAAGGAAAAGTATAACTGTTTGTCTCTCGTAAGTATTGACCTGGCCATATGCATTATCCCACAGCACTGTGGAATGCAGGAGTTCTGGAGGAATTGTTCTTGACTTCTGGAGGTGTTGTAGCTATGTGTCAGCTATTAGCGTAATGCTTAGTATCGCGCGCGGTAGATAAGATGTCTCGAGTTCGAGTACATTCACTGCTATATTCCTTAAAACGGAATTCTCCTGTCTGCTATAGTTATCAATCTAATGGAACTTGTAACATAATTCACTTCTCAACCCAGAATAGTCGTATGTGGAATAAGGGCTAACTTCTGCTGCATTTTGTTCATTTCAGGTTTAACAGACAGCCAGACAGTAGATGCATCTCGAAACTTTTGTATTATGTATGGGGAGAGTGCGTCGTGCCAAAATACGTCGAAAAGTATTTTCTACATTAGCTGTCGTTTGGTAGTGGCATTTTATTCTTCTTCAAACCTTGTTTGAGAGCTTTAACTCAGAACAAGTTTTCTAGATGCATGTAATCAATAAACTGCATGTGCATTTTCAGACTGTTATAGATAACATCAGAGAATTCTCATATATCGTTGATGATTAATTTCTCTCTCATGTTAACTATTGTTTTAACAACATTACAGGAAACCTTACGAAAATTGTGAACTATATTATAAAAAATGAAATAAAACTACCCACGATTACTTTACGACGAAAGTCTGTTTTAATAAAACTGAGTATCTGTACACGAACGTGCCTCTATCGTCACGATTTGGTGAAATACTGCTCACTTAGATTTTGACTGGGTCTGTGTTAAATTGGTATGTTGTGTCGTACTCAAGATGTATGCAAATGTGGCATTTCATAAATATAGTTATGTATTCCTAGAAACCCAAAGTTTGTTTGTTAGCAGCGGAAAGAGGCGTTACCTGTTGTGCAGCATTGTAAGTTTTTTACCATGAGCCGAAAGTATTTTCTTGGAATTTCGTTAGCGATGTTTCATCTGACTGCTTGTAGCTCTTTCACAGAAGCGATAAAAACGCTACACTCAGTGAGACTGGAACTGCTAACCATAACAGACGCATTTTTGCAGGTCAGCACGTTACCACAGGGCTGGCGCAGAATGTGTTTTAGCTTCCTCTTACGAGACCAATAGTGGATGGAGCTCGTAAACCGCTACTTGAAGGACGAGATTAGTAGCGATTTCCACGTGCAACGACTTTCCTGGGCTGAAAACCGTAAATTTAAAATCTTTTGTTACACCTCAAGCGATAATAACTCAGATTATTCAATGGAAATGACTGGTAAAATCAAGTGAACTTTGAGGCTTAATTCCGTGCACACCAGGAAGTAACTCGTCGATTACAGAGTTGCCAAACATACATTGCCTTGTTGCCAAATCTCAGTTACAATACCAGCAGGAAGAAGACGAACCGATGTGATCTTACAGCGGGCTGGGAAGTGACCATAGCTGGTGTCTCCAAGTCGCAGCTGCTACGGCCTGTAATACGTAATGCGTCTGATTTGCATTTCTGTAACTAGGTTTAGGGACTGGAGCGTAGTTACTAATGATGCTTACAACTGACTGGAAACTTTGCATCATAAATCAGAAACTCTGATAGATGTTTTTATATTTCTTTCGTAAGTGTTCTCAAAACTAAGAAACTCATTCACAGACGTCTTCGTACCTCGCCGATAGTTGATCACAACAAACAAATAAAAATAAAAAAAGAACGTGTGAGTGTGTGTGTGTGTGTGTGTGTGTGTGTGTGTGTGACAGACAGAGAGATAACAATAAAAAAGAATGAGAGAGCGAGAGAGAGTAAAAAATTCTAAAGAAATTTAATCATCGTATGTAAAGAAATGTTTCATTACAATGACACATTCCACATCATTACGAAATATCGTATTTATGATCTATGAAACAAGAATTAATCTAATGTAATCTAATCTAATCATATCATATTGATGACTAGCCATGAAGATTGATGAATTACCAAAGTTTTTGCCAATACCAGTAACCAAATCTAAACTTGAAAATAAAGCACGACAGTTTTTGTAATAAACCGGGATTTCTGTCAAGACCCTTTCGTCCCTGTTAATTAACCACGAAAGATGTCTGATATATCTCTATTCTGAAGCAACAAAGTGTGCATGCATTTAAAGTTGATGTGCATGATGTGAAGTTCTGTGACAGAGATACGAAACCCAACACGGTTCTTTCCCTGTCTACGGAATCCTTTTCATGTTAATATCAAACATCAGCAATTACTCGTAGATTACATTAAAACTAAAGTAATTGATGAAGACGTTACTTGATAACAAAAACGCGCTTCCTATCATCATTTCCTTCGCCTAGAAATGGCTATCGAGTACTGCCAATGCCAAAGGCAACAGATCTTGCTGCCTTCCGATATACGTCGCTGTGAGTTCTTCCATACGATTTGGTCGACATGACGTGTTTCAAGTTGTGTATGACTGACAATGTTTTAGAAAATCAATTGTTTTCCTTTGCAATAAACAGAAAGATTGTCATTCTAAGCCATCCAGGTACAAAATTTTCGCAATATTAGTTCAAATGTTATATTCGCTTCTGTAATATAGGAAAGTATTTCACAGTTGCAAAACTCGCATCCGACTCATTGACGTTACACTTAGTCAAAAATGGTTCAAATGGCTCTGAGCACTATGGGACTTAACATCTATGGTCCTCAGTGCCCTAGAACTTAGAACTACTTAAACCTAACTAACCTAAGGACATCACAGAACAGCCAGTCATCACGAGGCAGGGAAAATCCCTGACCCCCCCGGGAATCGAACCCGGGAACCCGGGCGCAGTATACACTTACTCTCTGACCATAAATTATAGCATAGAGTGACACCAGATTAAGTAACCTAATGTAGCGAAGACTGTTTGCCAGTGCTCTTTCTCATCGGAAAATACGCAATTCACTCATTGGGCTCCATAAGTACACTGTAACAGTAATATCTGTGTGTATGCAATGCATACGGTTTGGAATTTAGTGGTGCTCTCTCTTTCACTTCTGTATACAACATGCCTGACCTAAACGGGCCCTTTATCATTACAGGCCCTGGCCAGTGCAACATCATACTGACAACAGTAATGTGCTTATACTGACAACCTGACTGTTCGTTTTACCTGATTTTGTAATCATTTAAACAAAACAACGTGACCTTCCAGTGGGAGACATTTCGTCCCTCTTTTCCTTCTGTGAAATTTGTCAGTAAGCTTTATGCCTTCCAGGCAGCGAAATGCGGCAGAGTATGGCCGGTAGACGATTCACAATACACGATTTAGTGCCATTAAGACGATTTCTTTAAACATTGTTGTAGCTGAAGGAATTTAGTTTCGTCTTAAATCGTCTCAAGCAGCAATGCTCCGAGACATCTCAAATAGGAAAAAGCTCATTATCCAGGTACGATGGTTGTAAAACAAACTTCCCACAGTTTGTGCCAGGTTGATCTTTTCGTCTGATTGCACTGCGTCAGTATTTTGTCTATGACGTATCACAAGTAGTATTCCTGTAGCTGTGGTAATCATTGGTTGAAAACGAGTTTATCACCAATGGGTACATTACTGCTAAAGATTCAGAATGATTATCAACCTAAGCCTGAGTTCATCCGCAAACTGAGGCGAATTTATAATACTGAAGCTAGACTGTGTATCCTTGTCTTCCTTGAGTGGGCATTGGAAGGCGTTTACACACACGTATACAATACTATGAATACTTCAAACGCTATAGTTAACGTTGCTCTCATAAACTTCTTTTGTTTTTTAATTCTACTTGGTCTTCAGCGTGCAATATGTGTTGTAGATACAGTCTTAGAGCAAAAAATTGACCGCCGAGTCGTTCACGTAAGGTGGGCAATACAGTTGTGCTCCTCTCAGAATCCTATGTCCGGCAATATGCTCGATCTGGCAACATCGTAGACTGCGGCACTTGCCAGAGGAAGTCTTGACTTCAGTCTTAGTACTTTATTCTTGACTACGACTTTAGTCTTGAGGTAAAACGCGGGATTAGCTAATACGACGTATGGTAACTAAAAGCACACGTCGACAAAGTTTTTATTGCCCCTTTCCTCTCGATGCTGAAGCTATGAGTGTATTTCAAGCTAATCTACAATAGATATCGCTTTCTGTCACACTGGTAATAACGGTTTGGTCCAACAATGTTTTAGCGAAAGATATCTTTGCCGACCATCTGCCTCTGAACACCGCATGCGTCTGAGTTCTTTGGGGCCCGTTTGCTGATTACCGGCGGGGGCTGAGGCACCGCATTGTCTCGCCTTCTGCCGACAACGTCTGCTCCACTCCGCACTCTCGACCATGTAAAATGCTGTAATGTTGTTGAGAGGTGACCCATAAAATCTGTCTACGATTTGTGTTTCACTCTTGATAGCAAAGGAGGCACAAAACCGTTTTTATTTGATGATTATTTTATTATACTAGAATGCAGTACATCAATGTGGTACAGAATTAATTTCTTTGTTTCTGATCCAGTGCACTACAATTAAAGCGTCACATTCTGTTCATTTTCCTTTCACGGGAGGTTCCCCAAATAATTTATTATTGCCATGGATTCATATGTGTTAGTCAAGGCACAGAGAGTAAATGCAATGTAATGTGTTTGATTTCTTTCTTTGATTCTCTATGGTAAATGGATGCAAAAAATTGTGTCAATACCTATCAGAACCTGCTCTATAGCTACTCAGGCAAATTGCTTGTTTTGAGACCTATACATTAATTAATGGAGAAGTGAACGCTGTTCACAAGTGATATTTAAAATATTCAATTGGATTTAAGGTGACAAAATTGCCCATATTTGAAGCTACCCAGAGAAAAAGTAAGATGCTAGAGCCGCTGTTAGCAAATGTCTGCAGGGAGTTCCTAATTGCTACTGTGGAAATTTAGCATAGAGGTGCTATAGCAATTAAGAGATTCATTTCCTTCACACTTATCACCCTGGCATCTGAGTCTTAAGTGAAGAATAATATTGAAATTCGTATCGCTGATGGTCGATTCAAATTTCTTCACAGACGCTGGTATTGCGAAGCAGCTTGGCAGTCAGGAAGCCAAGATCTATGACCATTAACACAACTTACTGGGTCGAGCTACCGAGAGGATTTGATGTGTAAAGGTTTTCTTCCGATTTCGATACAGAAATTTTTCTGGAAATTCGCAGCTCCATAAAATATATCAGAAAAAAAAGCTCGCGTACGCTGACCCCTACTACAGTTAGAACTGACGACTGAGTGAGCCGTTCTGACCCGAGACACGGGCGGTACCACCGGGCTACGGACACACTGGTGCCTGTACGCCACTCTCATGATGGTATTTGTCGCTCAGCCTCATAACGCATCGTGAAAGATAATAAAAGTTGTCACTTATGTGAAGAATAGCATTTCTTTAGTCAAAAAACTGAATTTTCTGTCTCAGTGTCTTAGTTTACATGAGGATTATATAGCACGAGTCATTCAAATGGAAAGCGAATATGAAGTGAATTTAGCGAGTCAATTCAGTACCATACGCGGAAGTGATTGCACTGTCACAGGGTTGTCTAATGTTTGCCAATTCTCAGCTGTGCTAGGAACAGCTCTGCAGCGGTATGCTAGGAGAAACCCGTGCTCGGGTCATAGGAGGATATGGAGAGGAGGCGTGTGGTTTGGTTAATATGCAGTGTTTTCTCCTACCAGTTGTGTCAAACATTCAGGTGTATAATCTTCCATCACGATTACAGTTTCCTACAAAATATATACGAATAAAACATTTACCTTGTTACTTTGTGACAAAAGATTATTTCAGTACAATAGAAAGTTTTTGGAAATCACTTATGCCCACCTGTCACAAAAGTAACCTCGAAATCGATTGCACCTATGTGCAGTCTTGTGACGTTAAAATAAATCGTCTTAACGGCACTAAATCGTGGTTTGTGAATCATTTACCGGCCGTACTCTGCCGCATTTCACTGGTTGGAAGGCATAAAGCTTACTGACAAATTTCACAGAAGGAAAAGAGGGACGAAATGTCTCCCACTGGAAAGTCATGTTGTTTTATTTAAATGATTACAAAATCAGGTAAAACATTGTCAGTCATACACAACTTGAAACAGGTCATGTCGACCAAATCGCATGGAAGAACTCACAGCGACGTATATCGGAAGGCAGCAAGATCTGTTGCCTTTGGCTTTGGCAGTACTCGATAGCCATTTCTAGGCAAAGGAAATGAAGATAGGCAGCGCGTTTTTGTTATCAAGTGACGTCTTCATCAATTACTTTGGTTTTAATGTAATCTACGAGTAATTACTGATGTTTGATATTAACATGAAAAGGATTCCGTAGACAGGGAATGAACCTGTTCTTGGGAAACTACTTCTATATTGACCAAAAGGCATCAAATGATCTTCAAGTACAGTGTTCCAGCAGCGGTATGAAGAAAATGATAGTAAAAATGACGGTAATAATCGAATTATCCGGTAACTTCACACTTCCCAGCGGATTTTCTCGAACTAAGACATTTGCTGAATTACTGAAAATTTCAAAATGGCATCACATTGAGGCTATGATGCTTAGAAGAGTCTTTACTTCCTGCTGACATGAGAATAACATAATCTCCGTTTCAGAAGCTTGCTTCTACTTAACCATTTAATAGACTCTCGTTTTTTCCACCGTGACTAATTTTGTGAGCTTTGCACATCATCCTGGGGCTGGGAAACGTGGCACAATGGTCTGGCGGATCGAACTATCACAGGTGCAGTGCGTGGGTTCAGACATTGACTTTTAAGAAGCATTAATAGATTTACTTTACTCCTGGTAACATCAAGAGAAAGACGTTATAATCCAGAATCCGCATTAAACATCACGTTCCTTCATTACCAACTGGGCAGAGCCGGTTTACGTTGGGAAAAAGACATAGCGGAAGTCATGGTAAACAGAAATACAGTCATCAGTAAACTTACTTACATTAGAAAATTTTATTTTATTTGATGAACCGATAGCCATTTAAAGGAACAGAGCTCTTACTATACTTGTACTTGATTGACTAGGGACGTTGAAAAATTTGGTGCTGGATTGTGATTAGAATTCGTATCTCCTCTTTCGAAGACCTGAATCTCTCGGAAGAGTATAGTTCAATCATTTCGTTCCTTTTCTCAAGACTGCAATCTTCTCTAGGTCTCCTACAAAGGTAAGTATGTGGGTCCGAATCCTGATCCAGTACAAAACTATTCATAATTTAATTTCAAGCCCTATCACGTACACACCGGCCTGTTAGTGAAAATTAACGTACATTTTTAATGTCTGTTCATGTGTTGCCAACAATCGCAATAGGTGTCGTTATTTCTGGTCACACACGCACAAAATGATTCAAATGGCTCTGAGCACTATGGGACTCAACTGCTGAGGTCATTAGTCCCCTAGAACTTAGAACTAGTTAAACTTAACTAACCTAAGGACATCACAAACATCCATGCCCGAGGCAGGATTCGAACCTGCGACCGTAGCGGTCTCGCGGTGCCAGACTGCAGCGCCTTTAACCACACGGCCACTTCGGCCGGCGGCCCGTTTAGGTCAGGCATGTTGTATACAGAAGTGGAAGAGGGAGTAAAACTAAATTCCAAACCGTATGCATTGCATACACATAGAAATTACTGTTACAGTGTACTTATGGAGCCCGATGAGTGAATTGCGTATTTTCCGATGAGAAAGAGCACTGGCAAACAGTTTTCGCTACATTAGGTTACTTAATCTGGTGTCACTCTGAGCTAGAATTTATGGCCAGCGAGTAAGTGTATCCCGCGCCCGGGTTCGATTCCCGGCGGGGTCAGGTATTTTCCCTGCCTCGTAATGACTGGGTGTTCTGTGATGTCCTTAGGTTAGTTAGGTTTAAGTAGTTCTACGTTCTAGGGGACTGATGACCATAGATGTCAAGTCCCAAAGTGCTCACAGCCATTTGAACCATTTTTGACTAAGTGTAAGGTCAATGAGTCGGATGCGAGTTTTGCAACTGTGAAATACTTTCCTATATTACAGAAGCGAATATAACATTTGAACTAATATTTCGAAAATTTTGTACCTTAATTGCTTAGGATGAAAATCTTTCTGTTTATTGCAAAGGAAAACAATTGATCTTCTAAAATATTTTCAGTCATATACAACTCGAAACAGGTCATGTCGACCAAATCGTATGGAAGAACTCACAGCGACGTATATCGGAAGGCAGCAAGATCTGTTACCTAACAGCTGGTAAGAAAAACCAATACGAAACATCTGATTTTACTTAGTTAACAATCCGATTACGTGTTGGGT
Source organism: Schistocerca serialis cubense (assembly GCF_023864345.2). NCBI lineage: Eukaryota > Metazoa > Arthropoda > Insecta > Orthoptera > Acrididae > Schistocerca > Schistocerca serialis. The sequence continues at coordinate 325,339,256 of NC_064641.1, read as the reverse complement.
TCGTATCTCCGTCACAGAAATTCACATCATGCATTTCATCTTTAAATGCATGCACACTTTGTTACTTCAGAATAGAGGTATATCAGACATCTTTCGTGGTTAGTTATCAGGGACGAAAGGGTCTTGACAGAAGTCCCGGTTCATTACAAAAACTGTCGTGCTTTATTTTCAAGTTTTGATTTGGTTACTGGTATTAGCAAAAACTTCGGTAATTCATGACTCTTCATGGCTAGTCATCAATATGATACGATTAGATTAGATTACATTAGATTAATTCTTGTTTCATAGATCATAAATACGATATTTCGTAATGATGTGGAATGCGTCGTTTTAATGAAAGATTTCTTTACATACCATGATTCAATTTCTTTACAATTTTTTACTCTCTCTCTCTCTCTCTCTCTCTCTCTCTCTCTCTCTCTCTCATTCTTTTTGATTTTTAACTCTCTGTCTATCACACACACACACACACACACACACACACACACACAAACACACTCACACGTTCTTTTTTTATTTTTATGTGATTGTTGTGATCGACTATCGGCGAGGCACGAAAACGTCTGTGAATGAGTTTCTTAGTTTTGAGTACAATTACGAATGAAGTATAAAAAGAACTATGAGAGTTTCTGATTTATGATGCAAAGTTTTCAGTCAGTTGTATGTATTACTAGTAACTACGCTCCAGTCCCTAAACCTAGTTACAGATATGCGAATCAGACGCATACGTATTCCAGGCCGTAGCAGCTGCGACTTGGAGACACCAGCTATGGTCACTTCCCAGCCCGCTGTAAGATCACATCGGTTCGTCTTCTTCCTGCTGGTATTGTAACTGAGATTTGGCAACAAGGCAATGTATGTTTGGCAACTCTGTAATCGACAAGTTAATTCCTGGTGTGCACGGAATTAAGCCTCAAAGTTCACTTGATTTTACCAGTCATTTCCATTGAATAATCTGAGTTATTATCGCTTCAAGTGTAACAAAAGATTTTAAATTTACGGTTTTCAGCCCAGGAAAGTCGTTGCACGTGGAAATCGCAACTAATCTCGTCCTTCAAATAGCAGTTTACGAGCTCTAGCCACTATTGGTCTCGTAAGAGGAAGCTAAGACACATACCTCTCCGCCAGCTCTGTGGTAACGTGCTGACCTGTGAAAATGCGTCTGTTATGGTTCGCAGTTTCAGTCTCACTGAGTGTAGCGTTTTTATCGCTTCTGTGAAAGAGCTACAAGCAGTCAGATGAAACATCGCTAACGAAATTCCAAGAAAATACTTTCGGCTCATGGTGAAAAACTTACAATGCTGCACAACAGGTAACGCCTCTTTCCGCTGCTAACAAACAAACTTTGGGTTTCTAGGAATACATAACTATATTTATGAAATGCCACATTTGCATACATCTTGAGTACGACACAACATACCAATTTAACACAGACCCAGTCAAAATCTAAGTGAGCAGTATTTCACCAAATCGTGACGATAGAGGCACGTTCGTGTACAGATACTCAGTTTTATTAAAACAGACTTTCGTCGTAAAGTAATCGTGGGTAGTTTTATTTCATTTTTTATAATATAGTTCACAATTTTCGTAAGGTTTCCTTTAATGTTGTTAAAACAATAGTTAACATGAGAGAGAAATTAATCATCAACGATATATGAGAATTCTCTGATGTTATCTATAACAGTCTGAAAATGCACATGCAGTTTATTGATTACATGCATCTAGAAAACTTGTTCTGAGTTAAAGCTCTCAAACAAGGTTTGAAGAAGAATAAAATGCCACTACCAAACGACAGCTAATGTAGAAAATACTTTTCGTCGTATTTTGGCACGACGCACTCTCCCCATACATAATACAAAAGTTTCGAGATGCATCTACTGTCTGGCTGTCTGTTAAACCTGAAATGAACAAAATGCAGCAGAAGTTAGCCCTTATTCCACATACGACTATTCTGGGTTGAGAAGTGAATTATGTTACAAGTTCCATTAGATTGATAACTATAGCAGACAGGAGAATTCCGTTTTAAAGGATACAGCAGTGAATGTACTCGAACTCGAGACATCTTATCTACCACGCGCGATACTAAGCATTACGCTAATAGCTGACACATAGCTACAACACCTCCAGAAGTCAAGAACAATTCCTCCAGAACTCCTGCATTCCACAGTGCTGTGGGATAATGCATATGGCCAGGTCAATACTTACGAGAGACAAACAGTTATACTTTTCCTTTTGCACTGCACGAAGTTTTCAACAAACAGATAGCGCAATGGAGTAGCTCAAGTGGAAAGGAACACTTTCTATTTAATTTTCTGCATCCTACACTGTTGGCAGCTATGTGTAGGTGGCAGTTACGTGATTTTATTTCGGTGATTATAAAATACATTTGAATGTATGCACTGGGTAGCCGAGGCAGCTAGTTCATGGTGATTCGGTCAACCAAGTAAATGAATTTACTGAACATGCCGGAAATTGATACAGGGAGCCTGTGTGTCAGGATTCTAAGCCAGTGTGACACAACGGCGGTATGATAGAAAAATGAGCCAGTTAGGAAAGGATTTGGTGGTCTGTTGGGCTGACGATAGGTTCATATATCTATGCTTTGGGTTCGATTCCAACTTCGGTCAGTGATTTTAGTTATGGAGAGACAGATTCCATTCTCTTCTGGCTACACCAAGTGAAGAAGATACAATGGCATTGTGGTCTGAAATTCACTTGAAAAATGATATTCCTTCTCTACCAAGTAGACGTTAGGTTGAGCCACAATAAAGTCTGGAGTGGCGACATGTAGACACTCTATCAGAAGTAACCTTTCTTATACTAGTTATTTATTTCTAGTGACGAAACAAACGCTATATAGGCTCACAGGACACTTATTCCATTTTTTATCTGAGCTTCTGTATGTCGATAAAATTGGTTCTGAACTGAGAATGCAACTCAGACCGCCCTTGACGCGGAATTTGTTCCCTTCCTGACAACACAGCTCGGCTACAATTTGTTGTCTGCTCAAAACTGCAGATTACTCAACATCTCCACATATTGCGCGTGAATGGGTTCGAATCCTGGCCCGGCACTAAAGATTTCATTATGTATTATCAAGATGTAGTATGAGAACATCTATCTGCTGGCGGATAATAATTTCGGTGTTTAATGTATTTTCATTCGTTGTCAACACTAACGATATTTGACGTTTTGACTCCCAACGAGAGATCACTGTAAGTTCAATATGTTATTCCGAGCTGCTGGTGCAGAAAAATTTGGTAGCTGACGTCTCTTTGTGTGTAGTTAACAACGACATGTGTGGGGCTCTATTCCCAGTCAGCACTGAACTCTTCGTCACATTATTTCTAGTTCAAACACGCTCACATGTCACTGCTGGTGCAACAAACCCATATTTAACGTTCGTTTTTCTCTAGAATAAAACAGCGGTATGTGCTGGCTTGGAGTCCTGGGAAGCGCAAAATTAATATGACGTCTCGTCATTTCAGTTAAAACAACTAGCTACTGCCGAGAAAATGCGATATGTCACAGTTGATTGGGCTTCGATATCTATCCGATTAGGTTCTGGTTTCGAATCCCTGTCCAACACAAAGGTTTACCTCACGGCATTTCAGATAAGTTACTTCTTAAGAAGCAATATTTAACATCTCTCGTAGTTCGTTAACAGGGACAATAGGTGATGGGTAGGAATTCGCGTCCGTTAAAAATGTTTGCATAATGTACTTTAAAGTTGATATTTCCTAACTGATACTCTCTAAAATCGAGGTATATCACTCTCTGTATGGGTAGTCAGGAATGACTGTTAATTTCCGATAGTCACGAAATCTTTGCTTAGACCTGGGTTTGAATCCATATGCAGAACGAGACGGTTCGTCGTGTCATTTGAAGTTCATACATATTCTCAACTAGCTGCTCGTGAATAACGTAAATTTTTAATGTCATTTTGTGTTATATAACAAGTACGGTATGTTTTCTCGAAGAGGATATCATGAATACGACGAACGTACTACGTGCATTACCTGTCTGACGTAATAATGAGAGTGTTAACATTTTAGGTATGTCATTTATTGCAATAACTGTGAGCTTACAAGCCTTAAGGACAGTCTCATGTGTGATTAGGTATTTCCTGATATTTGTAGTATTATTTTACATCTTGAGATACTGTGATACAGAGCAGTGTTTTCTAGTGGTGACTTGTTGGAACCATTTTCAATAGTCAAACGACTGTACCAAGGAGCGATTAGGGGACCTGCAAGTCAGCTACGTTGTGTGGATTGCATGCGAATCAGGCGAAATGCAATTCAGGTCGTTCGGATACTTTTGAGCACGACTGTACTTTAAATAGATGGGCAGTTGATGATGGGAGAACCAAATTTGAAACTGATATAAATTGAAATTAACAGACAGGGTGGCAACACTAATATGGAAATTACTAACAATTCATTGAAAAAAAAAAGAACCATCAGGAATGCTTGGAATAATCTTAAATTACGTCCTTCATTAAAATTTGTGTCTGACAGAGAGAAAAACTGTTTCAGGGAAAAAAGTAATCCCAGATGTAATGGACGTTCAAATAAAGCTGCAGACCTTTTATTCGAAATAAATTTAAATTGCAAACCACTTTGAAGTTTTCATTGATGTATTTCGAAACCCATATTGTGGCGCTACCACTAAGCACAATAGCATTTAAATTATCGTGACAGCTTTATTTAATGGACGAAAATCATAAAAACTCGTCAATCCATATCTCATTAGTAATACTAACGCTGGCTGCAACGAGATCGTCGAACGCTGAAGAGCCGGCCGCGGTGGTCTAGCGGTTCTGGGCGCTCAGGCCGGAGCCGTACGACCTTGTACAAACGAACCGTGGGAAAGTTATGTTGGCTGGCCGGGGTGGCCGAGCGGTTCTAGGCGCTACAGTCTGAAACAGTGCGACCGCTACGGTCGCAGGTTCGAATCCTGCCTCGGGCATGGATGTGTGTGATGTCTTTAGGTTGGTTAGGTTTAAGTAGTTCTAAGTTCTAGGGGACTGATGACCATACATGTTAAGTCCCATAGTGCTTAGAGCCATTTTTGAACGCTGAAGATAATTTGAATAACCTCAGTCGCTCAGCATTTCTGTCTTAGTAAAATTCGTAGCGCTGAATAACTGGAATATACCGTACAGAAACTTTTACAACAGAACTGCGTATTAACTAAATTATTCATTTTTACTCCGTTTTCAAATACTCTTACAGGCTATTGCCACCAATACAATTCATAACGTAGAAATGCTGATTATATCACATTAATACATGTATTCATGTTCAAATTATAAGGTAGACAGGTATTATGAAGACATTTTATTTGCTTTGACAGACAAAATCACTTGACAGCTGCACTCATGTTAATGAGTATTCAACAGTTTTACTGGAAACCTGCCGAAGTTTAAGCGAGTCAACATACAGAAATTTACACTGCACAATACTTTTTCTTACAACTTTTATTCAAGCCATCAATATTCGATGAGTACTTAATTAGGGGGTAAAATGCATATCCACATACCGGAAAGTCCATTAACCAACTCTTATTTTCCGAAAGGTATCAGAAAGAAAATAGTTCAGGAGCTGATTTTGGCCATCTTCGATTATTATGTTAAATATATAAGTTCCATGAGTCGCAATTGATGCTACCTGGGTCGCGTGCTGAATTCCAGCGTATCATGCATTCATTGTTTGCGCACTACTGGAAGAACACATATTCCGTTCTACCGCGAAATTTCCTTGTTATACATGTTGAAAGGCGTTATTTTCACTCGTTTTTCCTGCTTTATTCTCTACACTTACAATCTCGAACTCATATTCTCGAATATACTATCCTACATCAACAATATCGAACAGTACGTTCTGTACACGGATACGAAGTCTGCTGCAACGGAAACGTTGGACAGAAACTATTAGATTTACATGCCGCGTCAAATTCGCATGGAATTCGAAGCTTTCAATGGTAACCTTCATCATTGAAAATTTGGGATTTTATACGAATTACACGCGAAAAGTAAACAGAGAACCGTTTATCCACGTTCCCTGTATAATTGCAGATCTCACAAAATATGAGACATTTTACAACATTTTAGCACAGCTTACTTCTTTAGGTAACAAATTCATTTTATTCACGGTAGCAGTTAAAAATCAGTTACATGATTTTTCGTAGATCATTGAAAGGAAGCTTAGATACAGGACCCAAATAACCTTCTCTAATACTAATATCGAAAATTAAATTCTTGATATACAAGGGACAAGGTGCGCAAAATCTGGAGAGCAAAATGAAGCCTGCTACAGATGAAACAAATTTCATACTGGTAACTCGACAGAAATGGTGACGATCAACCTGATAATTTAGTTAAATTTTTCGAAACTTTTTTCTACGTCTCTACGAATTCTTAGGAAATCCGTTAACTAAGTACTGGAATGGTTATTATGGTGTATTTTACATGACATGTGACGTATAACGTTGATTGTATTAGTTACAATAATTTCTCCCTGTATGTAGATTGATGAAAATTGTATGATGGAGAATGATGTGAAACATACGATATTAAATTACAGTATATACTTGTGAAACTGTCAGCAAATTGAAATTTGTAAATACATTTATTAAAATAATCTGTTGTAGACAGATATCCTAGCCGAAGGAAAATCTTCCACTAATTAATTTCGCTAAATAAGACGAAGGAAGGGCAGATTATCAGCAGGTTTCTGTTTACGGCTGTGGGCGAGTAAGAAATTGCGAAATTATAGCACTGTTAAATTTTTCTGAGGAATACTCGAAAGTTTTGAGAAAGGTACTTGGTGCAAGAAAATACCCAGAAACGGAATTAACAAGTATGTACAATCTTCAGTTGAAACTTCCGGGTTGAGAGGCCGTGGTCGATGTATAAAATTTCCACCTGACGTTTCATCTCCATCTGCGGGAGACATCTTCTGAGGTCGTCCGGTTACTGTCACTGATTACAAGGCCCTTACAGCATAATTGAATATGGCCGTAAATAGGAATTAAAAAAGGCAAGAAGATCTTCCTGCTTAGGAGGAGTGACAAGAAACAGATTTTAGATTACCTGACAGATCAACACACAGATTTCATGTCCAACACTGACAACGTTATGCACCAATGCACAAAGTTCAGGAGAACTGTACAGTACGCTTTAGACCGATATCCGCCGTGCAAAGTTGAGAGGGATGGAAAAGATACGCCACGGTTCGGCAACCGTGTAAGAAAGCTGCTACGAAAGCACAGAGAGCTGCGATTGAAACGCAGCCAAAGCGCCAGAGAAAATCAAAAAGAACATAACAAAGCCAAAATTTCCGTTTGGTTTTATGTTAAATCGTTAAACGAATCGAAGCCAACTGTCCAGACCCTCTGCGACCATAATGGTCTTGAATCTGACGATGCCAGAGAAAAAGCCACAATACTAAGCGTCTTTTCCCAAAAACGTTTCACAGAGGAAGATCGCACTGCAGCTCCTCCTTGAAACTGTCGCACGAATGACTAAATGGCAGATGTGGAAATAAGTGCAGCTGAATTCGATCAACAGGGACCTGACGTGTGGACCCGACGGCAAACAAATTAGATTCCACCTAGAGTATGTGAAAGAACGTGCCCCTCTTCTAGTAGCAGTGTATCGTTCGTCTCTGGAGGATCAAAGCGTTCCACATGACTGGAAAAAAGGCACAAGGCATTCCCGTTTTCAGAAAGGGTCATCCAACAGCCGCAAAGTAGGCCTATATCTCAGACATCGGTTTGTTGTAGAATTTTGGGCAAACATTCCCTTGGTTATAAAGCAAATGCCGGAAATAAAGTTCCCCTCTCACATCTTCCGAATTGGGGCACCGTCTGCCCCGCTGTTAGGGGGTTTGGCATTTTTTTTGAAATGAACCTAACTTGACAGTGAATCGTGATTCGAAAAGTCAGCTTTGCCTATATGGATAGAGAACAAAAACCATGTGAAAAAAGTAAGTAATTGCATTACCAACAACTTAATTTACGAAACTATTTTGCATTTGGGTGATGGGGTGGTAAGGTACAAATCGATGTTGAGCTATAGACCGCATCGTGTTTAATTACATGTAGGCCGTAATCACTATCAGCGATTTCTTTCGTAATTCTGTTTGCTATTTGCTTTCGGCGGAAGGAGAGGGTAACAACGGAAATCAGATAATACGTTGTGTAAACAATAAATAAGTTGTGGGAACGGTGATTTAATTTTCTGACAGTTACGTTATCGATTATACTGTTTATTAGTACTTAACAGAACTAGACCGAATTAAATTTCTGGCGAATGCATGACTTTGGTGCCGCTAAGGATAGAGAGTGACTGGTCCTGGAAGCTATTCGATGTATAATACGGCAAATTTAATGGAAATCAGCCATTTTGTAAGTGGTGCAACTCCTGTGAAACAATGTTTCTAACTAGAAATTACTGACGGTGTTGAATACTGCGAGGAGCAGAGATTCAGCCTGTTTACTTCAGGCACTCGCCAGATACAATAGCGAGCCATAGTAACAGAACGGTAATTTGCAGAAGCTACAATTCTCCGAAACAGATAAGGCCGCATTCCACTGTTTCCGAGCATTATATGCTACTAGTGCCATGCTTTCGCATAAGAAGCGCTAATTAGGTATGGGCGAATTGCCTGGTCTAGTGGAAACAAATTTTATATGTAAAACTTCCTCTAAAATTAGTCCATCTGTTGTGAAAATCGTAACGAAATCTCTAAAGCAGTTCCTTACACTAGCCTTCATATATTTACAGAGAAACGCCGCGAGGACTTTAATTCATCGCAGTTGAGCCAATGTGCACGAAAAATTTTAAATTATACACACATAGAATATTTAATTGTTATGGTGAACTGGAATTCGAGAGTAGGAAAAGGAAGCGAATAAAGAACTGGAGGTGGGTATGGACTGGGGCGGGGGTGGAGGGGGGAATGAAAACGCCGTGGCACAATATTGGAGAGAGTATAACGTAATCATCGCTTAGCACTTGATTTATGAATCATGAAAGAATGTTGTATAAATGGAGCAGACCTGGAGACATCGGAAGGTTTCAGACTGATTACAAAATGGTAAGACATAGATCCTGACACAGAGTTTGAATTGAAAGACATATCCAGCTGCAAATAACGACTCTCGTTGCCATTTATTGGTTATGAGCCGTAGATTAAAACTGAATAAATTGTGAAAAGGTGGGAAATTAAGGAGACGGGACCTGGATAACTTGAAAGAAGCAGAAGTTATTGAGAGAATCCGAGGGAGCAAAAGGCGACGGTTGACTAGAACAGGTGAAAGTAATGCAGTACAAGACGAATGGGTACCATTGAGAGTTGAAATACTAAAGGCAACATAAGATCGAACAGATACAAGGATAAGTGCTAGTGCATTTAATTGACGAAGGGAGAAATATGAAAATCGACCGAATGAAGCATTCGAAAATGAATACAAACGTCTAAAATTGAGATTCTCAGAAAGTTGCAAAATGGCTAAGAAGGAATGGCGAGGGACAAATGTAAGAAGTTAGAAGCATATTTAACTAGAGGAAAGACGGATATCGTCTATAGGAAATTTAAAGAGGCCTTTGGAAAAAATAGAAGCAGCAGTATGAATATCAAGAGTTCTGAAGGGAAACCAGTACCAAGAAAACAAAGGGGAGCTGAAACGTGGTAAAAGTTTATGGACGTTCAGTACAAGGAAAATGAAGGTAATATTACGGAAAGGGAGGAGGACGTAAATGAAGATGACATGAGAGATAGGATACTGCGACAGCAGTTTGACAGTTCACTGACAGACCTAAATCGAAACAGGACTTTTGGAGTAGGCGACATCTCTTCAGAACTTCTGATAGCCTTGTGAGCGCCAGCCACCTACAACGAAACTATTTCATCTATTGTGCAATTTGTATGGGACAGGCGAAATGCCACTTTCACTTCAAGAAGAACATAAAAATTCCAATTCCAAAGAAAGCAAGTGCTGAAAAATGTGAATATTACCGAAATTTCTGTTCAATAACCCATGGTTGCAAAATAATATCACCAATTACTCACAGAAGAATAGAGAAAGTGGTAGGAAACGCAAACCTACGTTTGTAACTTTTGTAGATATGGAGAAAGCTTTTGAAAATGTCCACTGGAATAAACATTTTGATACTCTAAATGTAGCAAGGTAAAAATTATGAAGCCATAGCTTTTATAAAACCTGTACAGAAATCAGACGACAGTTTTAAGAGTCGATGGGCATGACGGGTAACCATGGTTCAGAAGGGAGTTAGACAGGGTTGTAATCTCTCCCCAGTGTTATTCAATCTGTACACTGAGCAAGCACTATAAAAATTCCTGGAGCAGGAATAAAATTCAAGGAGAATGAATAAAAATTTCGAAGTCTTGCAAGAAGTTGTATGTTTGTCAGAGACAGCAAAGGTTTTGAAACAGCAGCTGAAGACACTGGGCAGCATCTTGAAAGGACGGTATAAGGTAAACATCATCAAAATCGAATTAAATCAAGTGATGATGAGGAAATTAGATTAGCAAACGAGACACTAAAAGTAGTAGCTGAGTCATTTTTGAAGGTATTTGTCAGGAGTGCACCAATGTTTGGAACTGTAACGTGGATGAGAAACGGTTTAGACAAGGAGTGATTAGAGCCGTTCAGATATGGTACTACAGAAGTATGCTGAAGACTGGATGGGTAGATTGCGTAACTAACGGGGTAGTACTGAAGGTAAGTGGGGAGACAAGGTATTTGTAGCACAGCTTGACTAAAAGGAGGAATCCGTTTCTAGGACACATTCTCAGACATCAAAGTCTCACCGGATTAGTATTGGAGGGAAGTGTGGAGTTAAAAAATAGTAGAGGCTTAAACAGGATATAGTAGCATGGACAGCTACACGAAATGAATCTTCGGAGTGAAGACAACAACAAATTTTACTCGTGAATCAGTCTGTTAGTGAAAACTGTATCAAAATAGCAACAGTGGTCCTGACATTAGCCTTCACATTCAGACTTATAAACATGGCGGAGAACTTGAATTAGGTTGGTGCGTAAGTTCGTAGAGTTTTCACGTACAAAAAATAAACATAACAGTGACTTTAATGAAGATTAATATATTCTTCTGCGGGACAAGTTAGCTGTCTCGTAGGTGAGTCTATTTTAACGCGGACGACGTCTAAAATCAGAATTTAAATGTATTACAAGCATTCAGAGGTCCTTGGAGAATGGCAAATTGATGATTTCGCGCCCGTTGCTTGATTATTAATACATCTACATCTACATCCATACTCTGCAAGCCACCTGACGGTGTGTGGTGGAGGGTACCTTGTGTACCTCTATCGGTTCTCCCTTCTATTCCAGTCTCGTATTGTTCGTGGAAAGAAAGATTGTCGATATGCTTTTGTGTGGGCTCTAATCTCTCTGATTTTATCCTCATGGTCTCTTCGCGAGATATACGTAGGAGGGAGCAATATACTGCTTGACTCTTCGGTGAAGGTATGTTCTCGAAACTTTAACAAAAGCCAGTACCGAGCTACTGAGCGTCTCTCCTGTAGATTCTTCCAATGGAGTTTATCTGTCATCTCCGTAACGCTTTCGCGATTACTAAATGATCCTGTAACGAAGCGCGCTGCTCTCCGTTGGATCTTCTCTATCTCATCTGTCAAGCCTATCTGGTACGGATCCCACACTGCTGAGCAGTATTCAAGCAGTGGGCGAACAAGCGTACTGTAACCTACTTCCTTTGTTTTCGGATTGCATTTCCTTGGGATTCTTCCAATGAATCTCAGTCTGGCATCTGCTTTACCGACGATCAACTTTATCTGATCATTCCATTTTAAATCACTCCTAATGCGTACTCCCAGATAATTTATGGATTTAACTGCTTACAGTTGCTGACCTGTCATTTTGTAGCTAAATGATAAGGGGTCTATCTTTCTATGTATTCGCAGCACATTACAATAGGGGTCTATCTTTCTATGTATTCGCAGCACATTACACTTGTCTACATTGAGATTCAATTGCCATTCCTTGCACCATGCCTCAATTCGCTGCAGATCCTCCTGCATTTCGTACAATTTTCCAATGTTACAACCTCTCGATACACCACAGCATCATCTGCAAAAAGCCTCAGTGAACTTCCGAAGTCATCCACAAGGTCATTTATGTATATTGTGAATAGCAACGGTCCTATGACACTCCACTGCGGCACACCGGAAATCACTCTTTCTTCGGAAGACTTCTCTCCATTGAGAATGACATGCTGCCTTCTGTTATCTAGGAAACCTTCAATCCAATCACACAATTGGTCTGATAGTCCATGTGCTCTTACTTTGTTCATTAAATGACTGTGGGGAGTGCCACGAGGCCCCTACCTGCCCGCATTGTAATCAACCGCACTTCCTCTGGCAGTGCCCTAACCTTCAGTCCCCTCCCTCCTGTAATACCTGAAATCTCCCCCATCCCACATAATCCCAAAAATGTAAAGCCTGACCCCCCATCCGACCACTCCTGAATTCACTGTCCCTGTCCGTCCTCTGGACGCCCCCACCCCTCCTGGAAATTCCCTTTGTCCCCCCCCCCCCCCCACTGCTGAGGACATCATCAGGTTCCTCACCATTGTCCTGCAAAACGTCCACCCTTTCCAGCGCCCTCACACCCTCCAACAGGTCTCCCTCGCCGCCCGTTCCGTCTTTCACCTAAAAATGTATGTCACCTACTCCCACAACCAGGCCCATTTCACCTTCTCCCGTCGCGACACACTCGTCTAAATCCCTGTCATGATGCGACAGGATCGTATCCTGTTCAACAACATCTGTTCCCTTCCCGCCAACCTCTTCATGCACACCCTTGCAACCCACCACGTGGAAGCCTTCCTCCTCAATGAAACCTTCCTCCAACCCACGCTTCGCCTTACCTTCTCCATCGCTCCAATAATCCCCAATTGCGCTTGGCGGAGTTGCCATTGGTCACCACCGCCAGCTCCCAGTTCGACTCCTACCTCTCCTTCCCGACCCCACCGAACACCTGATCCTTAGTTTCTTCTTCCCCGGCCTCAACATCACCTGCGCCACCATCTATGTCCGCCCTAACGCCCCTACTCCTTTCGACTTCCTCTCCCACATTGATCGTACCTTCTCCTCCTACATGATCGCTGCCGACCTCAATATCCATAGTCGTTCCACCACCCAGTTATGGCGGTGGCATCGGTTCCTCTCCACTCTTCTAAGTGACCTCGTCCCCATTCCCCAGCACACCCACCCTGAATCCAACTCCACTCCCGATGTCATCCTCTCCCGGCCCAACCTCCTTGGCCGCATAGTGGTGGATGTCCTGGACCCCAATGGTAGCGACCATCTCCCTGTCCTCCTCACCGTTTCAGATGGTCGTCACCCCCGCCCCGACTCTCGTAATGACCGTCCCCTGAAGTACATCCACGATTATTCCCGTGCCAACTGGACTGTCTATAGGGATACCCTCTCCACCCAGGTCGAAGGCCACCCCTTCACCTACCACCACCCTGACGGTGTTACCCATGCCGCCTCCTTTCTCCAGCAAACCTTGTCTGAGGCTGTGGAGGCCCACATCCCTACTGTCGCCATCCACTCCCACCGTCCTACCTTACCCTCACAGGCCGTCCTCCTCCTCCGTGAATCCCGCCGTCTCTACCGTGTCTTTCTCCACACGCGTGACACGGACACACTACGACGCCACCAGCCACATAAAATAAGCAGTCTCGCATATGCGGATGACTTAGTTGTGATAGCAGATTCGATTGAGAGTTTGCAAAGTAATATTTCAGAGCTAGCTCAAAAATGTAAGGACTATGGTATGAAGATTAGCATCTCCAAAACGAAAGTAATGTTAGTGGGAAAGAGATATAAACGGATTGAATGCCAAATAGGAGGAACTAAGTTAGAACAGGTGGACGGTTTCAAGTACTTAGGATGCATATTCTCACAGGATGGCAACATAGTGAAAGAAATGGAAGCGAGGTGTAGCAAAGCTAATGCAGTGAGCACTCGGCTCCGATCTGCTCTCTTCTGCGAGAAGGAAGTTAGTACCAAGACTAAGTTATCTGTGCACCGTTCAATCTTTCGACCAACTTTGTTGTATGGGAGCGAAATCTGGGTGGATTCAGGTCACCTTATCAATAAGGTTGAGGTTACGGATATGAAATTAGCTTGGATGATTGCAGGTACTAGTACATGGGAACAATGGCAAGAGGGTGTCCACAGTAAGGAAATCAAAGAAAAACTGGGAATGAACTCTTAGTTGTAGCAGTCAGAGCGAACAGGCTTAGATGGTGGGGTCATGTTACACGCATGGGAGAAGCAAGGTTACCCAAGAGACTCATGGGTTCAGCAGTAGACGGCAGGAGGAGTCGGGGCAGACCAAGGAGAAGGTACCTGGATTCGGTTAAGAATGATTTTGAAGTAATAGGCTTAACATCAGAAGAGGCACCAATGTTAGCACTGAATAAGGGATCATGGAGGAATTTTGTAAGGGGGATTATGCTCCAGACTGAACGCTGAAAGGCATAATCAGCCTTAAATGATGATGATGATGAAATATACAGATCACTAATTCGAGCACGCACATGTTTACCTTAAGATGCTGTATACTTTCAAGAACAGCGAGAAGAATGCACCTTTGTGAAGAAGAGGTTTACATTCTTAGAGAGAAAGTTGAGAAAAAGTTTATTAAATTACGATTCTAAAATCAAACTGAAGTATATCTCACTCGGAAGACTTCCACAAAATCATACGTAAATGTAATTCAATTTTGTTTATTAAAATATGAAACTTTGAACACAAACAGCCCGCTTCTTCTGACGCAGTACAGCAAAAGTAAAAATATATACGACCCAGAAATTCTTCTTAGTAATGTGAAGGAAAGCTTCGTCACAAATTGCTGTTCTTCAACAAAACGAAAAAATGTTCTTGAGACCGTAGATTATGTTCTCTTGACCAATGAAAATTTCGAAGCCAAGTATGTATTTATAGTCTCATGAGCGGCACGACTTGTCCACGGCGCACAACACCAAGGCGCGGCTCGGAGCATAGGTCGCGGGAGCACGATCATCCAGTTGGCGAACGCGACGTCCAGTCCTTGGCGATGTCCTGACGATTATGGTATGTCAGTCGCTTGTTGGCGAAGATGGAAGTGGCTGTAGCCGGTTCCGCGTGACAGAAATACTCTCGCGGCGGAAGGCTATAATGACGGCGGATGTAGCAAGAGGTCAATGTCTAGAACGACCCCTGTCGCCGTCTTTTGCGCCCTCTGGCTGGTTACCAGGCCGCGCCGGATACAGCGGAACCCATCCTGAACGCAGAGGTCGATCCGACGGCAACCCGCTAAGTATAGATGCGTTGCGGGGTGGCGGCATCGAAGGCGAAGCCAAGAGTCACGCCAAAAATCAATTTCTTCAGAAGTTTCAACCCAGTATTTGATAAGTGCCTTAGATATTTAACGTAATCAAGTTTGATTTTTTGTCTGCGCTACACATTTAGTTGGTTCCATTGCAGGACAAAATGAGTTGTGTAGAATGTGAACTACATAGGAGAAGAATTGCCCCAAGGCCCTTTCTAGGGCAAAAGGAAAAGTCACATAAAATGTCATTTACTTTTTATCTCAAAAAATGTTACGTGGAAGTAGCTTATTTCCTCATTAATATTACATTTTTTTATTAACTTCACTAATTCAACCATAACAATACTATGTGTGCTGTTTCTGGGCAAATATGGTGGGAAAATGGTATCTTGTACTAGACCTTATTCTTTGATGCAGTATTTTTTATACTCTGAAAATTTACGTCGATGCTAGAATACAGTTTGAAGAACATTCTGCTTCTTTTTCTCATTTCGTAAACTATTAATATACTATATTCCTCGTTGCGTTTGACGCCGTGTCTACTGGATCATTAAAAAGTTTCATTTTACCACACTTCGACACTGACAAGAGAAGTCCAAACATCACAAACTGCATTCTCTTCTTGTAGAGACAATGCAGATTTATCAAGGATCACAAAATATTTTTGGCAATAAGTTGCTTTCACCATCCAGGTTATACGATCGATAGCCTCTGGCGTACAGAAAACTAAACCAAGAAATCGTGCTTCATTAAGAAATATAGACGTTATCTCTAAAAAAAAGTGTATAAATTTCTGTAGGATGCTGTTCTCTCAAATAGTTTCGAACAAATTTCAAATTCGAGGATCTTCACTTTTCCGTAACGAAAATATTGAGATTCGTCAGAGTGCAAATGCTTTGAAATTTTATTACAGATTGTTACAGATGTGCTTCAACAGCCCATATTTTTCTTGAAAACATATTTACTAATAATCTTGTGCATGTGATGCGTGCAGATGAATGCAAGAGGTCTTTCTGCAAAATATTCTGAATCAGCATTCGACTCTGAGAGTACTCATAAATGGTACAGTTGATTCAGAAACTACCACTTTAAGGTAAGGCTGAAGATCTTGTTCAGTGAGCGTTTCATACACAATTGTAGCCTGCACTTTTCCAGCTGAATATGCAATACTGGCACTCCAAGAAGTTGTTTAGCATCACAGTTCGAAAGAATCACAGGAATTATTTGTACTGTGTCGTTCCCTACAAATGTTGGTTGCAATTTACCATCATGATGCAAGGTAGCGTTTTTGTCAGAAAATGCAGGTTCGTAAGTAATGTATTAAAGTCTTAATTTGGAATTAAAAGCACAGCTGACGCAAGGAACTGATTTCGTTTAAGAAATTCACAGTGACTATCCATCCACATACACAAAGGATTTTTTTTGTTTGTATGGCCTCACAGCCGCAGATAATAGCTTTAAGGAAGTTATTTGCAAATGCAGACTGTACTTTTATCTCCTAATAAACGTTTTATTACATTGGGCCATTCTATTTCGGGCATGTGCCTTTAAATTCTATTTCTTCTATTATTTCGGCCGTATACTTTTCAGTCATCTTAAAAGTGAGCCCCACGTTGAAGCTACGAGTACATCACTCGCTCCGTGCTTCCAGTCGCGGGTAAGGGACCAGTGCGAATGCGGACACAGGTACAGAGACGCCAAACACATTGATCAGCGGCAAAGAGTATGAATAAAGCGAATAAGTGTCTTCGTCGTCAGTCGGGTGGTTCTAGGCGCTTCAGTCTAGAACCGCACGACCGCTACGGTCGCAGGTTCGAATCCTGCCTCGGGCATGGATGTGCGTGATGTCCTTAGGTTAGTTAGGTTTAAGTAGTTCTAAGTTCTAACAGGATGAGCTGCACTGCAGCGACGTCTTTGAGGGCTTATGAAAGGAAGTCCATTATACGGCTACGCCTAAATCGCTATATCTGTGAGTTAAAATTTTAACTCCTACTTCCACCACCGACTTCCAGCATTTCGACATTTTTATGCTGCCTCAACACTGGTCACTCTTTTCCGTTCTATTCTACGGTCGCCTTCATTATGTTGGGAGTCGCTCGTGAAAGCAGCAGTTGAAACTCGTTTGGTGAAGAATTTAATCAACAGGGATAGTGAGATCAGCCCCTGTAATGAATACGGCAGTTCCCTTAGTAAACTCACAAAGACATCGGTACGATGCGGCTCAGAATATTACATCGATATCTCAGCGAGGATAGACAGCGTAGCTGCAGCTTCAGTTGTGAATACTCTTTGCTACTACCCAGGTTTCTGGAGCTTGTTTGTCTGTGAATGCATACACAATCGCAGGGTTCACGAGTTTCATTGCACGAAGCAAATGGTCTATCTTCAGTTCATCGGCTCTCGCTGACGATGCGTAGAGGAAGCGGAGTCAGTTTTGCAAGGTTTCGAGGAGGAGAGGTAGTTGTTGGGTGGAGCGGGTAGCACTAAAAATGAGGTCAGGGAGTCTTTTAACTGTGTTACCTTGCCGAAAACTTTAAAAGTTGTCGATAGTATTAGTGATGGCAATGTTGTGCGCGAATGTGGTTGCTCAGATGAGGAGAGTAGTTTAGATGATGCCCAGAAAACGAAAGTAGAGGAGGTCGTCAGTTTCTTTGATTTGAAACTGGTGGACATGTTGGGAAAGGCAGCTGCGGATGTGGAGATTTATAACTCCTTGAATCTGAGTGTAAATGTACTTGCAACCGACCATAATTACTTTAGCTGGAAGCAGACTGCAAAAGGATTTCTTAGAAGTCTTTTGTGAAGAACCTATTCAAACTAGAATAACTCACCCTGTGATAAAAACTAGCATCGCAGGCGTAACAGTGCGTTGTCTTCTTGATAGTGACAGCAAGGCAAGTTTATGTTCCAAGCATTCTTCGATTCTGTTCCTAATACGAATGAGCTAACTGTCATGAAAGTTAACAATGATAGGTGGTACTGGAAAGGTTTCTAGACCAGCAAATCACGAAGGTTTAAAACCAATAGGTATGGGTAACATAATGAAAGACATCCATTTTAGTCGTGCTCGGTTTAAGTGTTGAAATATTAATTGGCCCAGATATTTCAACGAAGTGTCAGGGGAAGATCGAATAGGTTTACCAGATCCCCCCAGTTATTATAGAGTCTTTCATTGGAAAGTATGTGGGCAGTAATAATGAAGCGTGGGAACTGCCTATTAGAGTGATAAGGAGTAAGGGATATTTGCAGGAAGATACTGAATTCGGGAATAATGTGCAAGATGTTAATGTGGAAAAGAAGTATATCCACGAGCAAATAGATCAAATTTCTGGTAGAAGAGCCTTGGGCAGAAGAAGACGGCAATAAGAACAATCTTCTCACATTCGTTTTATCAATGGTGAACTAGTGATAGAATTGAAGAAAAATCCAAGAACATTCCAGCGGAAAAGAGAAGTTTATGCCTGTGTATCTAGGCCGATTGTGGATAATAGATGATCCTCATGCAAACACATAACGATTGGAATACCCGAAAAGTAAGCCTTTCGAAAAAGTGAGCCTTTCAAAATTGACTGTAAGTAAGTTTGTTGCAGAAAGTCTGCCACTGTTTGGCGGATACACAGTTTGTTGTACTGTGCGGTCCCAGGTGGATGAAACTCTTTTCCTTTTCGAGTTTCGTTGGCTTCTTTAGTCTTGTCTGTACTATATTTCCTTTTGGAATTTCATTCTCTTATTGTGTCCTATCTGTACCAAGTTCTGCAGGGAGTCTGCCACTGTTTGGGGGATACTCAGTTTGCCGTATTGTGCGGTTCTATATGGGTGAAACTTTATTTCCTTTTCAAGTTTCATTCTTTTCTTCTGTCCTATGTACAGAGTGTCCAAATCAGCTGTTTTCTAACGTAGCCTCATTTGATCGTGACGGTATTTCGAACAGCAGAAATAGCCATGTGTGGAATGAGGAAAACCCTTACGCCCTAGCACAGTCAGAGAATCAAGTGCGTTTTGTTGTGAATATCTGGGCCGGCGTTTTTGGCGGTAGTATCATTGGCCCATATCTTCTGCCTGGCCGTCTGAACAGCCATGTATACTTGATGTTCGCGCGAAGTGTTCTACCTGTGTTTTTGGAGTACGTACCCTTGTCTGTTCGTGAGAGGATGTGGATACATCATGGCGGTGCACCATCTCACTTCACTTTCTATGTCCACAACTGTCTCAATGCTGAATTTCTTGGTGCTGGATTGGAAGAGGAGGTTCTATTTCATGGCCTGAGAGGTCACCTTACTGAATCCTCTTGATTGTTTCCTATGGGAATATCTAAAGTCACTAATGTATGAGACCCCAGTGAATAGGGAGATAGAATTAGTTGCCAGAATTGTGGGTGCCTGTCATCTGATTCGAAACACACCAGGAATATTTGTCGCGGTGTGTTGGAATCTTGTTCGCTGATGTCATGCTTGCATTGTGTTTGATGGCTTTTAGTATCAGAACATTTTGAAAGATACAGTACAAATGGTACGTTCATTGTGTCAATTATGGTATTTGCAGTTAACTGTAACTAATTTAAATAAAAAAGCACCCAGTAATGTGATTTTATTCCTGTTATCTCCCTACGTCGGCCTCTCCGTCTCCAGGTTCCCTATGTCAAATTGTTCGATGGAGTATCCTCTATGTCCTCCGCTCTTGCGGAAACACCGTGTATAGTAAATAAGGAATATGTGCCTTCACGTTGTCCATATGCTATTAGTTTGTAAATGACTGTAAATACACTCCTGGAAATTGAAATAAGAACACCGTGAATTCATTGTCCCAGGAAGGGGAAACTTTATTGAAACATTCCTGGGGTCAGATACATCACATGATCACACTGACAGAACCACAGGCACATAGACACAGGCAACAGAGCATGCACAATGTCGGCACTAGTACAGTGTATATACACCTTTCGCAGCAATGCAGGCTGCTATTCTCCCATGGAGACGATCGTAGAGATGCTGGATGTAGTCCTGTGGAACGGCTTGCCATGCCATTTCCACCTGGCGCCTCAGTTGGACCAGCGTTCGTGCTGGACGCGCAGACCGCGTGAGACGACGCTTCATCCAGTCCCAAACATGCTCAATGGGGGACAGATCCGGAGATCTTGCTGGCCAGGGTAGTTGACTTACACCTTCTAGAGCACGTTCGGTGGCACGGGATACATGCGGACGTGCATTGTCCTGTTGGAACAGCAAGTTCCCTTGCCGGTCTAGGAATGGTAGAACGATGGGTTCGATGACGGTTTGGATGTACCGTGCACTATTCAGTGTCCCCTCGACGATCACCAGTGGTGTACGGCCAGTGTAGGAGATCGCTCCCCACACCATGATGCCGGGTGTTGGCCCTGTCTGCCTCGGTCGTATGCAGTCCTGATTGTGGCGCTCACCTGCACGGCGCCAAACACGCATACGACCATCATTGGCACCAAGGCAGAAGCGACTCTCATCGCTGAAGACGACACGTCTCCATTCGTCCCTCCATTCACGCCTGTCGCGACACCACTGGAGGCGGGCTGCACGATGTTGGGGCGTGAGCGGAAGACGGCCTAACGGTGTGCGGGACCGTAGCCCAGCTTCATGGAGACGGTTGCGAATGGTCCTCGCCGATACCCCAGGAGCAACAGTGTCCCTAATTTGCTTGGAAGTGGCGGTGCGGTCCCCTACGGCACTGCGTAGGATCCTACGGTCTTGGCGTGCATCCGTGCGTCGCTGCGGTCCGGTCCCAGGTCGACGGGCACGTGCACCTTCTGCCGACCACTGGCGACAACATCGATGTACTGTGGAGACCTCACGCCCCACGTGTTGAGCAATTCGGCGGTACGTCCACCCGGCCTCCCGCATGCCCACTATGCGCCCTCGCTCAAAGTCCGTCAACTGCACATACGGTTCACGTCCACGCTGTCGCGGCATGCTACCAGTGTTAAAGACTGTGATGGAGCTCCGTATGCCACGGCAAGCTGGCTGACACTGACGGCGGCGGTGCACAAATGCTGCGCAGCTAGCGCCATTCGACGGCCAACACCGCGGTTCCTGGTGTGTCCGCTGTGCCGTGCGTGTGATCATTGCTTGTACAGCCCTCTCGCAGTGTCCGGAGCAAGTATGGTGGGTCTGACACAGCGGTGTCAATGTGTTCTTTTTTCCATTTCCAGGAGTGTAGATACTGTAAGGAATCCGTCAGTATTTGGCAGTTTAGTGTACTCTTCGGTCCCAGTGGATGAAACCTTACTTAATTTTCTACTTACATGCATTTGTTCTGTGCTATCTATAGTAATTAAGAAATATATGTCTTCATGTTGTACACATGCTGTTGGTTGGAACGTCTTCTAGTAAGTAAGAATGATTCCCAAAAATGAGTATATTCGAATGATGACTTACAAGAGGCCGTGGCAAGTAATTTGCAGTAGTAGATTCTAAATACTAAATTAACAGTGAGTAATGATTGAGCACCAATGATGTAGTAGTGGTTGAAGTAAATGAATAATAAATGAGATTCACGAAAATGATTGGTAACAGCAAAATACACATACTTTGTGATAAGAGAAGTAATTGAAACTGAAAATTTCTAAACTCTGAAAAAATAAACTCTGCATAAATTAATCGTTTTTAGCTGGAAGTAAGATTGTCTATAGCTAAGAGAGGGTAATAAAATGGTGCCACTAGAAGCAAGCCGAAGCGTTTTGATATTAATTAAAAGGAGATGTGAGGAAGTGATGTGAAGATCAAACCAAAAAATATGTAAATAATGAGGTCAGTAGGTTGACGAAGATAAAAGTGAGAAAGAAGCGTCAAAATACGTGGATAAATGAAAATAGGTAGAAATAGAAGTAATGTATTCAGTAGGCTGATGTATATGATAAAATGGTGGAAAATTTGAGATTAAGTCCCCAATGTCTTGTAAAGTGTTTGAGAAACGCATAAACTTTCTTAAGGCAGATGGTCATTTAAGAGATAAATATTGACACATACAGACAACAATACAGGTAAACGAATGTGCTAAGAAATATAGATTGTTCAATATTGGTGTGTTATAGTAAAAACAGGTTTCCGAGTATGTGTATGACAAAGCAAAGTAATTGCTGTCAAACAAACAACTCCTTTAGAATACTAATCCGCACGACAATTGCGACATTTGAAGGTAGAACTTACAAAGGTTATTCGATTTTGTAAGTAAAGCAACATCTAAAGCAATAAAGTAAATTACAAAATACCACAAAAGTGACTATTTTAAAATCCTATGTTGACTTCCAGAGTGTAAGAGCTATGGTTAAAAAAGAATTGCGAAGTTCGTGATTCAGGATTAATAATGAAGTAAAATGTCACGCTCTTGTGAAATAATGTATTGCCAATAGTAATTTAGAAAAAGGTAATAATAGTTTTCCAAATAATACAACTTCAAACACAAAATTTATTTCTGGTAACTTCTCAGTTGCTTATTTCAATTACAGAAGGTAAAATAAATATAGAATGTGTTTTGTCCACACTTAGATGTAAGTTGAGAAGCTTAGGCTATGTTATTTGTTTCTTAGACATGGAGGCTTTATGAAAGGCAGCCTACAAGCTGTATGGATCAAGAAGCGAGGACATCTACATCAGTGATTCCCCTCTTTCCCCATTGTAATAGAGTATCGTGAAGAACGCCATACATAGTGACTTCCCGTCATCTGCCTTAAATGTTTTAGTGAAAGTGATTCATGAGGACACACACAACAGTGCCTACAGTTGTGATTAAATGAGTGAGTACTGAAAATGAAATGTTTTTGTATGTTTCTTTTTCAGGTGAAGACTGAAAGTTCTGAACCACAAAATTTATTTTATTTCACGTCGCTAAGTTATTTATGTACATGATTTATAAAAATCCACTGTACTATATTTTTCTATGTTTATATATTTGTGTATACATGTATTATTTTTGTGTCTCTATATTAAGGAAAATTTAGCAAAAAGCAATTTCGTTTAAGTCTCATTTAAAAGGGGTCAGCTTAGTAACATCACCTGTTTCTAAAATTTAATTTTGTGCAAAAATGATAATCACAGAAATAAGCACTGTATCAGAGACACAGAGACGAACGAGTCTCCTGAGACTTACCCCATTTCACTACTACTAGTGCCACGTCATCACAACGTGAGTGTGTGTAGCATACGAGGTTCTGCACCATAATATAGGAATTATATTAAAAATTAAAATAACTTTTCCAAACTATGTCAGTACGTTCTTCAGTATATTAACGTTAACATTGTGAAGTCTCAGAATGATCCAATAAATACGTTTCGCTAATCATATAATTTTAAGAACAAATGTAAATGGCGCTAGAAAATTAAAAATTGTTAGGAATGAGCAAGTGTATGTCCCAGTCAAAAGTCCTAGTCTCAACTTGATCGGAGCAATATTGTGGTTAAAATCGGCGTTTCTTCGAATAATGGAAGGTGCTAAGTATTACACTCAGAACGATAAGAATTCATACGTTGCCTGATTTTCATATAAAATCACTAAATGTGTTACACCAGTAAGCTACCTCTATTAGATATCAAGTAATTTACCAAAAACTAAATTTGGGTCAAAAACCTTCGTATTTATGGTAGATTAACTATCACTAGCATTTGTTATAGAAAGTTCTAACGACAGCATTCAATTACATGAATGATATCTTACAGCTGTACCAAGTTTCCAGACTTTAGAATAAATAAAAATCATCACAAGGAAACTAAAAGAGGCAGTTCAAACGTCACTTTCCGTTCTAAAAATTCTATGGAGAAAAATTTTTATGCACTCGAGCTAAACCTTTTTCAGTAACTAAAGCAAACTTAACTCCATTCATATAAAAGTTAAGAAAATTCTGACGGACATCTTAATTAACAACAAGTTACTAAATAATACGTGAAAGGAAGGGGCCATTTACATGCTGCTACTTGTGCCTACAGCGGTTGACAGCAAATATTTCGTCTGGCAGTCCACTGCTCATATATAAATATGGTCAGAGAGGCAGTGAAAGCAGACATCTCGCATCGAGATATCGACCTTCCCATGTCAGTCAAACGGCTGCGTGTGCTGAGCATTGGATGTCATCACAGCCGGATCACTGTCAAAAGTATTTTCGCTAAAAGTAGGAAGTGAACTCGCGACATCTGTACACCGTCCTCGATGACTTAGTTTTCACGGAAGTAACCGTTTGTGTGCCGTCCGTAACTTCGATGATTAGAAGTCAGGGCGACAGACCATTTTAGTTGCATCTTACCGCACAGGTCGCCTCTGAAACGCTAATAGTGATGTTTTTGATAGGGGCACTATTATTATTATCAAGACTATTATTATGTTTGTGCCTGTGAACTTTAACTGAATATATTAATCAGGTACAACTCAAAACTTTTATTTATAGTCTCATTTCCTAATCCCACTGGGTAAAGAGCAAGTAGGAAATTTTCTTTCAGTGAATACAAAGAGGAACGTGGGGTTGCAGACTGGAAATTATGGTGAGAATTTTCTCCTTGGCTCTCTGGGTGAGCGAAAAAATTGTTTTCTGGCTCTTGTAAACGGCGACAATAATTTACCCGTGCACCACACACGGATGCTAGAGGACGTTCCTCTTCAGACTAGGAGGAAACTGTGGTACCGACACGATGGATGTCTGAACCATACTGCACGAAGTACTACGGCATGTATTCACGAATTGTTTCCAAATCGTAGGATAGCGTGCCGAGGACCTGCTTCTTGGCTTGCCAATTCCCCAGATTTGATGCGTGTAGACTTTTTTCTCTGGGGTTAGCTGAAAGACGCAGTCGACAAGGAGATACCAAGTATATCTGATGTTATTAACCGATGTATTACTGCAGACTGCTCGATCTTCTTCTCTGAAGCACTAGCACGTGTGCAGCATATTGACGCTGCAGTAGTCATTTTGAACACGACCCGTGATGGTCAGTAGTCTTGGTACTGGTTAGGTCCACATAACTAATGTATGCACTTGTGTTGTTCATTAGTGTGTGCTACCACAGATATTGTACAAGAGTCGGCGTGGGAACATTTCAAAACAGGATACCTCGTAAATGACTCGCATTAGAATACTGCAACAAGGCCCACTGAATTCTAACTGGTGCAAATGGCTCTGAGCACTATGGGACTCAACTGTTGAGGTCATTAGTCCCCTAGAACTTAGAACTAGTTAAACCTAACTAACCTAAGGACATCACAAACATCCATGCCCGAGGCAGGATTCAAACCTGCGAACGTAGCGGTCTTGCGGTTCCAGACTGCAGCGCCTTTAACCGCACGGCCACTTCGGCCGGCGCTGAATTCTAACTGATCCTAGTTATAATTTGTTAATGTCATTAAGTTTTCTTCCATTTAAGAAACTGCATGTTTGTACAGAAAATACATCTTTTAAGTATTATTACAATCTGTTTATTGGATGACAATACGAGCCCCTTATTACCAATTCATTCCGTGAAAACTGCACGTCATCCCATTTTCCATTTCCGCTATATTTACTAAGCGACTTTATAGGATTCTCCATAGTAATGGGCCTGTAACGCTTGCTTGGGGCGCGCCTTAAGTCATTTTTACGTCTGAAGTCTTCGCTCTGTTCAGAGTGACAGCCTATTTGCTGTTTGCTACAAAACCCCCACTCAAATCACATAGCCAGCCTGTTATTCCATACACTTACATTTCGTTACACAGGCAGCAGTGCGGACCTGTATGTAAACGGAAGTCAGGAAGTCAAGTAACGCAGCATGTACTAGGGCTTCTTACTGGGTCTTGTGGACGGACAGAGGAAGGTTCGTTTGATACGACAGTTGTTTTCGGAACTCATGTTGGTTCCTACAGAGAAGATTTTCAGTCTCCATAAATACGCGAGCCTAATACATGTTCCAGATCTGTACAATAGACCAACGGCAGTCTTATAGGCACAGGCACTGAGGAAAAAAAGTCACACCACTGAAAAGTAAGTAATGTAGAGTAAGGAAATTTAGGGAATTCGTTTACCTAAGTAACATATTGAAATGGTTAACTTTGGAAGACTCCAGTTTAATGCAATGACGAGGTAAGCCATTACATATGTGAAATGCTGGTACATTAATACCTGGGATAACTGTCAGAACGCTGAACGCTAATATGGAGACGCGCACCCATTGTGTTGTACAAGTGACGGATGTCAGTTTGTGGTATGGACTTCCATGTCTGGTGCACTTGGTCCTTCAATATAGGTACGGTCAGTGCTGGTTTCGGATGACGCTGGAGTTGACGTCCGATGATGTTCCATATGTGGTTGACTGGAGGCAGAGCGTGATCCAGCAGGCCAAACTACATGTCGACACTCTGTAAAGCATGTTGGGTTACAAGAGCGGTACATCGGCGACCGCTATCCTGTAGGAAATAACAGTTAGTCTGGCATCAATCGAACGGACTTTGGAGGACATATCGCTCGGAGCTGTCCTTGCAGTAACCGATGTGTGACATTTTGTTGTGCCAATGTGGTGCCAAATGGTGCTCTAATTGCCGCTGAAGAAGCAGTACGGTGCGCCAGAGCCATACGCCGAAAACGATAGTCATCTCTTTCGGTAGCATGTCATGGCCATCAGGAGCCCGGTCATCTTAAGAGCGTACGTTCTCGTGACCATCGCTGCCAGCCGCCTTGTACATTGGCTACATTCCTGCTAAGTATCTCATCAATATCGAAGAAGGAACATCCAGCTTCACACAAACGACCTCGTTCAACCTTGAGGCGGTGACGATGGCGTCTTGGTCGCCTTAGAGACATTCCTGACCAATATGAGCTTATCATGTCCAATCTCAAAGGAAACTAACGCACACGACCCTCAAGCGTGTAATTAAATCTAAGTGGTTTGCATCCTTACAGTCGCGGTATACATGGACAAGGCCGGGAGATATGGGAAAATTTCATTTAGATTACGTCACGATCATGCAGAGATTCCGAAATCAGATTGTTAGGCGTAGCCAGGAGGAGCTATAAATTCATATCACAATTTAGTAATTATGAAGACTAGTGTGAAGTATAAAATCAAGATGCAAAGAAGTGGAATAGCGACATACCAAGGAAGCGATCTACTAAGGAGAGAAGAGTTATGCCAGAAGTTTATATAGACTATAATACTGCGATAATGAGTAACTCAGTAAACAGTTTAGGTGGAGAGGAAATTTCTATAATTACAATCACAGAAATTGAAAAGAAAAACATAGGTACAAAGAAGGTAACTGGGAAGAAGCTGAAGAAATATTTCAATTGATCGGTAGAAGTACGAAGTTTAAAAATGTCCATGGAAATTCAGGAGTACATACGAGTCACTTAGGAATGAAATAAAGAGGAAGTGCACGGAAGCTAAGGCGAAATGGTTTGCTTGAAAAATGTGAACGAATCGGAAGAGAAATTATTGTCTTAAGTACTGACTCAGGAAGCAGAAAAGTCAAACCAGCCTTCAGTAAAATTAAAAGCAGAGGCAATAACATGAAGAGTGCAATGCGAATTCCACTGTTAAATGCAGAGGAAAGAGCTGATAGATGGAAAGAGTACATTGAAAGCCTCTGTGAAGGGAAGAGTTGTCTGATAACGTGATGGAAGAAGAAACAGGAATCGATAAAGAAGAGACAGGGAATCCAAAATTAGACTCAGAATTTAAAAGAGCTTTGGAAGACTTACGATCGAATGGGGGAGAAGGGATATATAACATTCCATCAGAGTCTTTAAAATCACAGGGGGAAATAGAAAACAGAACGACTATTCACGTTGGTGTGTAGAATGTATGAGTCTGGCGATATACCATCATCCACATAGTTCCAAAGATTGCAAGAGCTGTCAACAACGAGAATTATCGCACAATCTTCTTAACAGCTCACGAATGCATATAACCAGGTCAGCGAGGTAGGATAATCGGCTAATGACATCAGCCGATCCCACGTAAGCAGTCCCTCCCCGCCCCCCCCCCCCCCCCCCCCCAGTTACCATGACTACCCTGAAGCCCAACTGCTTAGCAAAAAATTTTTCAAATGTCGCACGGAATAGGAGGACTGTACGTTTCCGGACACGTTTTCCTATTCAAAATATTATGTACTCACTCCCCTCTAAAAGTCCTAGAAGTTTGTTACGAGAATTTCCGAACACCCGTGTACAGCTGCCGTCTCTAAACAACAGTCTGATATGGGCGATACGAAGTTTTCAAATAAAGTGCATAGTACCTCTCTGTAAGTCTTTCACTCTCCCTCTCCTACCCCCTCCCCCCCCCCCCCCCCCCTCGCCATCATTCCCACTCTCCGTCTTAGACTGCAGGTTTAGAAAACTGCATGTGTGAGACGGATGGAAAGAGAGAGTTGGAGAGGAAGATACGGACAGAGAGAGCATGCAATGCGACACTCGGCGACGCTGCAGGACGCAAACAGGTCTTGGCCCGACCAGCTCGGTAACCACGACAAAATATACGCCCTGGGCGCGCCGGCACTGCAGTCGTCTGTCAGGGGACCGCCAGAAGTGGGTCCGGGAACGAGCAGTAAATAGACTCGGCGCTCAGATTAATTGCCACATAAAACGGCAATCCCTACAACGAAGTGTTGCACATCCCTCACGATCCAAAGCAATGTTGTTGCCTGATGCTGGTTGACGCGGTTGCCTTAAATGTCTCTTTTTCCCTGGATAGCAAAAATACCTCCATCATTCAGTTGAAAAAAAAAGAACACACAAGTATTTGAGATAAATACATGTCACGTGTCAGGGGGCTCCGTTAGGAGAGTAACTTTGATGAAGTGAAATAAAAAAGAAAAAGCTTATCATCCCTGCAAATTCAAACTCACTGGAATTAAATGGAGGGGAACATGTGCTGGAAGTAAGTGCTGGGTGTACCGAGGTTGCAAGGTTATAATCATGAGCTCAAATTAATATCCATTAGCTGATTTCTGTTTCACTCTACTTGCTTTATTTTTATGTTGTACTAACTGTTCGATAGTTTGCGTGCATTTCTTCAACTGGAAAGAAACTGAAACGAAAGATATTGAATCTTAATCGCTTACTATTTTGACTGTAAAAAAGAAAATTTCATACACCGACCTAATCTTAGTAGTGCCCATCACAGTACCATTACAGTGACAGTATTAACTGATGGTGGTCATTTTTGTCGAACTGTGTATCACCTGTATACAGAAGAAACAAGGAAGCTATACTGGGGCTATTTCTAGACGACGACAAAATCCACGAAGATGTGTGTCAACACTTCATTATCATCCTTGCCATTCCTTGCACTTCTCTCCCTTACTAGCGCAAGTCAAAATTGCTACGACACAGCTATCTCTGGTGGAAATTAGTGTGTTATTTGCAGGAAATTCTAATAAGGAATGACTAGGAATAAGCATATTTCATTGAAGGCGGGAGATCTTGAAAATAAATAGTGGCACTGCGTAATTTCGGAGCTGTCCCTAGCATTTCATGAAGTGAATTCAGAAGGACAGACTGTGGAGAAAGAGTCACCGCTAGGCAGATTGATGAGACTAAAGTTCTGAAGCCCACGGCATTACGTCCGTCAAAGTTGCATCGAAGTTAACAAGAGTCTGTGAAAAGTTTCGTGTAAGAATAAGCTCCCATGCTCCGCTACAGAGCTTGGCTCTTCTAAAGTACATTAAGAACAATTTTATAATGCGACAGGAAGGGATGCATACATAGTGGCAGCAAAGCTTGGCACGGCACAGACCTAGTAAGTTCAACCCAAGCGTTGTCGCTGCCTCTTTCAGTCCAATACGTTTGCAGCATTGATCAGTGCAGTGACGCGCATTTTTATGTATGATTAAGTAAAAAAAATTTCTAGCGTTTATGTAAATTTTTCAGAATACTAATAGGTGACAATCGATAGAGCTACCTTTCAGTTGTGCCAGAACGCTATGAGGCACTTCATTAACACCATTTGGCCACAAAACCATGACAGGCAGCGATATCAGTATAATTTTTTTCTATGATAGTTTTGGCCAAAGCATCTTCCTCTAATACCGAACTATCTAAGACGGTAAACGCTGACATACTGGTTTTCCTGGGAAGTAGCCATATTTTAATTTTCCCTGCGGCATCTGGAATTCAATACAATAAATATGGCTGGAATTAGAGTGTAATTTAATTCTCGTAAACTTATTGATGAGTAATTCTTTAAACGTTATACAAAATCATTAGCGTCATTTGTTTGACTATGAAAACGCAAAAACTTCTCCAGTCTGCACTATGTGAGTTGCTTACATTAACAGTTCTGTGAGACCTAACTTCTACAGTCCTCTTCCTCTTAAAAGAATATTTATATCTGGTTACGTAGAGATCGATGAAAGAAGGAAGTACAAAAATGTTCAGGGAAACTTAGGAATACAGGAATACAAGTTGTACCAGCATCAAATAAACAGGAAGCGCAGGAAAGTTAAGACGAAACGGCTGTTTGAAAAGTGTGAAGAAATCGAAAAAAATAATTGATTGTCGGGAGGAGATTCAGCATACAGGAATTAAAAGCAAACGTGAATAAAATTGATAATTAAATGAAGACGCTAAGCTACCGATAGGCGTTGATTTACATCAACGGGAACAGTTGAAAATGTGTGCCCTGACCGGGATTCGAACCCGGGATCTGCTGCTTACTTGGAAAACGCTCTATCAATTTTTGTTGCTGATCTCATTTTGTTCTATATAGTTCGTTGAATTTGTTCGTGGCGGACGTCCGATGACACTCGCTCAGGTTGTTCGTTGATCCGTTCATTCAATTTTTTTGTTACAGAGGGTAACTAAGCTAGTAATGTGGGTCTCACGGGGAGCGTGCAACAGGTAAGTCCCTGCAGTCGCACTATCCTCTGTCCCCTCGGTGGCTCAGACGGATAGAGCGTCTGCCATGTAAGCAGGAGATCCCGGGTTCGAGTCGCTGTCAGGGCACACATTTTCAACTGTCCCGATGATGTACATTAACGCCTGTCGGGAGCTTGGGGTCTTCACTTAATTAGCATTTCATTCTAGAGAGCTGCACGGTCAGCGATGGTATCTGTTCAGAAATGCTTCAAATGGCTCTGAGCACTATGGAACTTAACATCTGTCGTCTTCAGTCCCCTAGAACTTAGAACTACTTAAACCTAACTAACCTAAGGACATCACACACATCCATGCCCGAGGCAGGATTCGAACCTGTGACCGTAACGGTCACGCGGTTCCAGACTGTCTTTCAGACATATACAAAAGAACAGATAACATCTTCATATAAAAGCAAAGGTGATAAATTTAAGAGTACAACGAGAATTCCACTGTTGAATGCAAAGGGGGGAACGAATAGGTGGAGAAAGTACATTGAAAGGGGAAGATCTGTCTGATCTGATAGAACAACAAGCAGGAGTCGATTGAGGAAAATAGCGGATTCAGTATTACACACATCAAATAATGTTTAGCATCACCTCGGTTCCGAGAGTTCAGGAACCTGCACAGAATATTGGCATAGAGATCAACATAAACATCATTTTTTACTCTTCTTATTGCTCATGAAAACCACACATTGCATGTTGTACCATCATATAGCGAGACCTTCAGATGTGGTGGTCCTGATTGCTGTACACATCGGTACCTCTCATACCCAGTAGCACGTCCTCTTGTACTGATGCATTGTCCCATTCCTCAACGGCAATTTGGCGCAAATCCCTCAGAGTGGTTGGTGGGTCACGTCGTCCATAAACAGCCCTTTTCAATCTATCCCAGGCATGTTCGTTAGTGTTCATGTCTGGAGAACATTCTGGACACTCTACTCGAGCGATGTCATTATTCTGAAGGAAGTCATTCACAAGACGTGCACGATGGGGGCGCGAATTGTCATCCATGAAGACGAATGCCACGCAAATATGCTGACGATGTGGTTGCACTTTCGGTCGTAGGATGGCATTCACGTATTGTACAGCCGTTACTGCGCCTTTCATGACCACCAGCGGCGTACATTGGCCCTACATAATGCCACCCATCAGAGCACCTCCGTCCGCAGCTCGTGGTGGTGCGGTAGCGTTCTCGCTTCCCGCACCCGGGTTCCCGGGTTCGATTCCCGGCGGGGTCAGGGATTTTCTCTGCCTCGTGATGACTGGGTGTTGTGTGATGTCCTTAGGTTAGTTAGGTTTAAGTAGTTCTAAGTTATTGGAGACTGATGACCATAGATGTTAAGTCCCATAGTGCTCAGAGCCATTTGAACCAAGAGAACCTCCACCTTGCAGCATTCGCTGGACAGTGCGTCTAAGGCGTTCAGCCTGAGCGGGTTGCCTCCAATCACGTCTCCGACGATTGTCTGGTTGAAGACATATGCGACACTCATCGGTGAAGAAAACGTGATGCCAATCCCGAGTGGACCATTTGGCATGCTGTTTCATCCATCTGTACCGCTCTGCATAATGTCGTGGTTGCAAAGATGGATCTCGTCATGGACGTCGGGAGTGAAGTTGCGCATCATGCAGCCTATTGCGCACAGTTTCAGTCGCAATACGACTTCCTGTGGCTGCACGAAAAGTTTTATTCAACATGTTGGCGTTGCTGTCAGGGTTCCTCCGATCCATAATCCGTAGGTAGCGTCATGCACTGCAGTAATACCCTAGGGTGGTCTGAGCGAGGCAAGTCATCGACAGTTCCTGTCACTCCTTATCTACTCCATGTTCGAACAACATCACTTTGGTTCACTTCGAGACCCCTGGACACTTCCTTTGTTGAGAGCCCTTTCTGGCACAACGTAACAATGCGGACGCGATCTAACCGAGGTTTTGGACGTCTAGGGATAGTTGAACTACAGACAACACTAGTCGTGTACCTCCTTCCTGGTGGAATGACTGGAACTGATCGGCTGTCGGATAATCTCCGTCTAATAGGCGCTGCTCTTGCATGGTTGTGTACGTCTTTGGGCAGGTATAGTGACATATCTGAACAGTGAAAGATACTGTGTCTGTGATACAAAATCCACAGTCAACGACTATATTCAGGAGTTCTGGGAACTGGCGTGATGCAAAACATTTTTTGATGTGTGTGGGGTCAGAATTCAAGAGCGGTTTGGAGGACTTAAGATCAAATAAGGCAGATAGGATTGATAACATTCCATCAGAATTTCTAAGATTGTTGGGACAAGTAGCAACAAAATGATAGTTCACTTTGGTGTGTAGAATTATGAGTCTGGCGATATACCATCTGACTTTCGGAAAAATATCATCCACACAATTCGAAAGACTGTAAGAGCTGAAAAGTGCGAGAATTATCGTAGAATCAGTTTGTCAGCTCGTGCACTCAATTTACTGATAAAAGTAACATATGAAGAACGGAAAAGGAAATTGAGGATGTGTTAGATGACAAATCAATTTGGCTTCAGGAAAGATAAAGGCATCAGAGAGGCATTACTGACATTGCGGATGATAATGGAAGCAAGACTAAAGTAAAATTAAGACACATTCATAGGATCTGTTGACCTGGAGAAAGCATTCGACAAGGTAATATGGTGCAATGTGTTTGAAATCCTGACTAAAGTAGGGGTCAGGTATAAGGAGAGACGGGTAATACACAGTATAATATATACAAGAGCCAAGGGGCAGCAGCAAGACTGGACGAACAAAAACAAAGTGTTGGGATTAAAAAGGGTGTAAAACAGGGATGTAGTCTTTACCCCTACTGTTCAATCTGTACATCGAAGAAGCAGTGACGGAAATAAAAGAAAGATTCAGGAGTGAAGTTAACCAATGACGGACGAAGAACGGAGGACATCAAAAGCGGGCTAGCACTGGCAAAAAGGACATTCCTGGCGAAGAGAATGCTAGTAATATCCAACACATGCCTTAATTTGAGGAAGAAATTTCTGAGAATGTACATTTACAGCACAGAATTTTTTGGTAGTGAAACATATACTATGGGAAACCGGAACAAAAGTGAGTCGAAGCATTTGAGATGTGGTGCTACAGACGAGTGTTGAAAATGCGGTAGACTGATTAAGTAAGAAATGAAGAGCCCCTACGCAGAAACAGAGAGGAAATGAATATGTGGAAAACACCGACAAGCTGTAGAGAGCGAAAAACTGTAGAGGAAGACAGAGGTTGGAATACAACCAGTAAATAATTGAGGGCGTAGGATGCAAGTTATATTCCGAGGTGAAGAGGTTGGCGCAGTAGACGAAATCGTGGCGGGTCAGAAGTCTGATGACTCAAAAAATAAAGGTGGAGATTAACGTTCGCATAAAACACGTTTCTTTAATCTATTGCTAAGTTCCAAAAATATCAATAGTATGCGCGCAGTAGAATGTATTACCCATTTGTGTTGAATTTTTGCTTGTTCTGTGTTAACAGCTGAGTCCTTACCGATACTGAATATGATCGTCCAGTTTTCTCCATCTATGGTCTAATGTTACTCGTGTATACTGTTCTTCCCGACACTAATAGCCAAAATTCTGGAAATGTTTACTACAGCCGTGTTCGTTGTAAAGTGTTACTCACACAAGTGTTACGAAGCCGGAGACAGAGCCTTTGAGCAAAGATTAAACGCGACGTAAACAGGTCGATATACTGCCACTCATAGTATACGCAGCACCGTCGTGGTTGGACGGTTTGACAGATGTCTGCATTATTTGAACGTTGCAGCCAGAAACAGTGGACGATGCACCCGTCAGCGACGATACCGGCGTCGGTTGCTGGACTCAGGCACCAGCGTCATCATCCCCTCTGTATGTCACCAAATAGCTGTTAGCTAGAGCTATAAGGTGAACAGCTGTTGGGATTTTACTGATTAGATGCAAAGGGTTAGAGTTCGATACCAACGGAGATTTTACAACAGATACATGTTTGAAAGAATAGTCAAAATATTAGTCACTCACTTAAAAGGGCTCATTGGTCCTTTTAGCGCGCTATTGATGGTGTAGGATTCTAGAATTACATCCAAAAGATCATCTGATCATTCATTCCCGACCGAAGTCATGACAGTAATGTAGTATGAATGTGCCTGGCTGTTGGATGGAACCAGTACAGTCCGACCGGTCTAAGCCAACATATGACTGAACTGCAGGAAGGAGCTCTCGTGTTATAAGGTGCTCAGTACTACATCCTGGAGGAAGCTGCCTCACCTTTTCGTCCATCAGCGCACTTTGTATAACGCTAAAGGGAATCATACGTCACTCGCAGCCATCTGACAGTGGTCATAAAGAGATCCTAAGCAACGTGAGACCAGAGACAAATTTTAACAAAGACAAGTAGTTTCAAAGCAGACAGGAAAAGCTGGTACTAGATGCTTGGTCTAGATGTTTGGTCTTTGGCGTGACGTCATAAGCGAGTGACTGTGTGAGATCGCTCGCAAAGTTTTTATATACTTTTAGGTTTCAGATACATATTTTAACGGTTTTTGTGATAATATTTACTATATAAGTGACTTATTGGTAGTTTCTTCATTTACCTCTGCCTTTCTTGTGTTGTGACCTGATATTTGTGAGTGTTCCGTATCGAGCAACGTAACCTCTTACCTGTGTTTACATTCCGCGCTGACCAGTTGCAGCTGTAGCGGCGCATCGAAAGCTAAGTACTAATTAATTGTTTGTGTATAGTGGTTTATTTAGGAACTTTAGTAGTCTTCAACCGCTGTTTTTTTGTGTTTTCTGGTGAAATATTTCAGAAGAACCTTTTGGGAACTGTTTTCACATTAGTTACTGTGTCATTAGACGTTTGATTCTCTTTCTGTATTAGTCTTTTGTTATATTCACATTTGTTGTTTATTAATACTGTTAATAATAGTAGTATTAGTCTTTTTTTATATTCACATTTGTTGTTTATTAATACTGTTCATAATAGTAGTTACTTCCCTTGTAGAGTAAATTTGTGATTACTGTACTCAGGTTTTTAACATCTTCTCATTGTAGTAGCGGAACTCAGAAAAAGTAAAATTTTACCATGAGTGAGAACTGTGGGCTTTGCCGTAGGTTCGTCAGTAGTGGATTGCGGTGTGAGGCTTGTTCGAAGTATTTTCACGGGGGGGGGGGGGGGGGGGGGGAATGCAGTGGGGAAGCCAATGGCCATTCTGGTGAGATCCTCTCCTGGAACTGCAGGTTATGTAGCAAGAGTAAGTTGATAGAGGAGCAGGAGCGTAAGATCTGTGCCCTTCAGGTGCAGATGAAAAACGCACAGGAGGAGCTAGATAGGATGAGGTGGGAGAAGGGGGTTGGGAAATGGGAGGTGGCTGTTGGCAAGAGATCTGCTAGAAGAAGAAGATTTTCAGATAGTTTTACTATTGGTGTTTACAATAGATATGACCAACTGTCAGAGTCTAGTGGAGAGAAATCTCTAGTAGCTGTATATGTAGGAAGTATGCAGCAGACCTCAGTAGTTACGGTGGCTAGAACAGTTGCAAAGTCGAAGAGGAAGAAGAAGGTTCTGCTGTTATGTAGTTCTCATGGCAGAGGTGTAGGCCAGCAGTTGCAGCAAGTGCTGCGGAGTGAGTACCAGGTCACCAGCATTGTGAAGCCTAATGCAGGATTGGCTCAGGTGACTGTTAACATAGGGGGGTTATGTAGGGATTTTACTAAAGAGGATCAGGTAGTGATTGTGGGTGGGGCTGGTAATAGTATTGATAGGGATGGGGAGTATGGCATAGATGGTGACCTGGAAAAGATAGCCACTCAGACTGGCAACACGAATGTGCATTTCGTGGAACTGTTTCAGCGTCACGATTGGCCTCATCTTAATACAGCCGTCAGGCGTAATAACATGAGACTTGGGGGTGCGCTGATGACAGAAAGCATGGGTCACATTTCAGTGGTGTCGGTGGAGTCTATCAGCAGGACGGGTTTCACTAGACATGGCCTGCACCTCAACAGGTATGGGAAGGGGAGGTTGGCAAAGCTTATAGGTGACAGCATAGGTGGGGTTGGTGGGATCACTCATGGGAAAATTCCTGCAGTAGTGGGTGTTAGAACTGCACCTTTTTTAGATTGAAGTCAGCTGATAGGTATTCCTGCTCAAGGGAAGTCTCTCTCAGAAAGGAACCGCTTTTGACAAAGCTTAGGTATCCGAGTAATGAGGGAATTAGTATATTTCATCAAAATATACAAGGTATTAGAGATAAAGTTAGTAAACTGCTTATAGATGTTGACTCTGAAATTATTGGTATATCTGAACACTTCTTAAATAAGGAGATAATTCAGAGGCTTCCTTTACCAGGATACAGATTGGCTGGCAGCTTTTCTAGGAGCTCTTTGCGGTGTGAGGGAGTAGCCATGTATGTGAAAAACGGCATCCCATTTGAGTCAACTGATGTTTCAAAGTACTGCACTGAAAAGGTGTTTGAATGTTGTGCAGGTGTGGTTAAATTTAATGGAGCTAAACTTCTAACTGTTGTTATTTATTGATCCACAGACTCCGATTTCACAACATTTTTGCTAAAGCTAGAGCAGGTTCTTGGTTCACTTTATAGGAAATACAAAACGTCAGTTATATGTGGTGACTTCAATATTAATTGAATAAGTGATTGTGCAAGGAAGAGGATGCTGGTAGACCTCCTTAATTCATATAATCTTATGCAAATCGTATTCTTTCCAATGAGAGTGCAAGGGAACAGTAGAACAACCATTGACAACATTTTTGTTCATTCCTCATTACTAGAAGGGCATTCTGTTAGCAAAAAGGTGAATGGCCTTTCAGATCATGATGCATAAATTTTAACTCTAAAAGATTTTTGTGCTGCAACACGTGTTAAATATAGTCATCAGCTGTTTAGGAAAGCTGATCCAGTTGCTGTAGACACCTTTGTTAACCTTATCAAGGAACAAGAGTGGCAAGATGTTTATAGCGCTGATACAGTAGACGATAAATATAATGCTTTTCTCAAAACTTTTCTCGTGCTCTTTGAAAGTTGCTTTCCGTTAGAACGTTTAAAACAGGGTACTAGCACAAACAGGCAGCCTGGGTGGCTGACTAGAGGGATAAGAATATCTTGTAGAACAAAGTGGCAATTATACCAAAACGTTAGAAACAGTCAAAATCTAAATGCAGCAGCCCATTACAAACAGTATTGTAAGGTGCTTAAAAATGTTATTAGGAAGGCGAAAAGTATGTGGTATGCAGATAGAATAGCTAAGTCTCAGGATAAAATTAAAACCATATGGTCAGTCGTAAAGGAAGTGGCTGGTCTGCAGAGACAAGATGAGGACATAGAATTAGTGCGTAGTGGGAATGTCCGTGTTACTGATAAGTAGCATATATGTACAGTATTTAATAATCCCTTTCTGAATATAGCAGGTGAACTAAATAGAAACCTAGTCCCAACAGGGAATCATATAGCGCTCTTAGAAAAAGTGTTCCCAGACTGTTACCTGAAATGCTCCTCCATGATACTCACATGAGGGAGATTGAGTTAATAATTAAATCACTAAAGACCAAGAACCCTCATGGATATGACGGGGTATCTAGCAGAATACTGAAGTATTGTTCTATGTATGTTAGCCCAGGACTTAGCCATATCTGTAGCTTATCCTTTAGGAGTGGTCGGTTTCCTGACCGATTAAAGTACTCGGTAGTGAAGCCACTTTATAAAACGGGAGACACTGATAATGTTGACAATTTTAGACCTATTTCTATGCCATCGGTGTTTGCTAAAGTTATCGAGAAGGTTGTATATACAAGGTTACTGGAGCATTTAAATTCGCATAATTTGCTGTCAAATGTTCAGTTTGGTTTTAGAAATGGTTTAACAACTGAAAATGCTGTATTCTCTTTTCTCTGTGAGGTTTTGGACGGATTAAATAAAAGGTTGCGAACGCTAGGTGTTTTCTTTGATTTAACGAAGGCTTTTGACTGTGTTGACCACAAAATGTTACTGCAGAAGTTGGACCATTATGGAGTAAGGGGAGTAGCTTACAGTTGGTTCGCCTCTCACTTTAAGAACAGAAATCAGATGGTAATTCTCCGCAATATTGAGAGTGGTAGTGATGTTCAGTCCCAATGGGGCACTGTTAAGTGGGGCGTTCCCCAACGGTCGGTGCCGGGGCCACCGCTGTTTCTAATTTATATAAATGATATGCCTTCTAGTAGTACAGGTGATTCAAAAATATTTCTGTTTGCTGATGACACCAGGTTGGTAGTGAAGGATCTTGTGTGTAATATTAGAACAGTATCAAATAATGTAGTTCATGAAATAAGTTCGTGGCGTGTGAAAATCAATTTGATGCTAAATCACAGTAAGACTCAGTTTTTACAGTTTCTAATTCACAATTCAACAAGAACCGATATTTTGATCAGACATAATGGGCATATTATAAGCGAGACGGAACAGTTCAAGTTCCTAGGCTTTCGGATAGATAGTAAGCTGTTGTGGAAAGCCCATGTCCAGGATCTTGTTCAGAAACTAAAGGCCGCTTTATTTACCATCTGAAATAAGTGACATTTCAACACGAAAAGTAGTCTACTTCGCATACTTTCATACGCTTATGTCGTATGGTATTATTTTCTGGGTTAATTCTTCTGATTCAAAAAGGGTATTTTTGGCTCAAAAACGGGCTGTTCGAGCTATATGTTGTGTAAGTTCGACAACCTCTTGTCGACCCCTATTCAATAGTCTGGGAATTCTGACATTGCCCTCACAGTATATATTTTCTTCAATGTCGTTTGTTGTTAGCAATATTAGCCTATTCCCCAGAGTTAGCAGCTTTCACTCAGTTAATACCAGGCAGAAATCAAATCTGCTTGTGGAATGCAGTTCCTTGACTCTTGTGCAGAAAGGAGTGTAGTATTCTGCTGCATCCATTTTCAAATAAGCTACCACAAGAACTCAAAAATCTTAGCAGTAGCCCAAACTCTTTTAAGTGTAAACTCAAGAGTTTCCTCATGACTTACTCCTTCTATTCTGTCGATGAGCTCCGGGAAGAGCTAAAAAATTAAGCAAATTCCAGTGTTTCATTGTTGATTTTCTTTATTTAAACTTACGACTTGTCACCTGAATATGTTTTTTTATATTTCATTTTATCTGTTTCTAATATCGTGTTATAATTTCATGTATTGACTCGTTCCATGACCATGGAGACTTCTCCTTAATTTGGTCCCACGGAACAATAAATAAATAAATAAAACCCATCGCAAGTAGTTTATGAGCGAATATTGGTAAACGAAATGCGTGCAGTTGATATTTGGAACAGAGTACCTCGCAAGAGCCTGTGTTTCACCGTGGTACACAAAGCTCCGTCTTCAATACGTCAGACAGCACGGAAAAGCAGCTCAGTTTCTTTTTTTTTTTTTATTTCATCAATGTTCTGACTGGTTAGATGCGGCAAGCCGTGTGCCAAATTCGTCACCTGAGGGTAACAATAGCTCCATATGGCCTCAATGACTCGTTGGATTTATTCAAATCTTTGTTTTCCGGAACAGATTTTGCCCTCTGAAGCTCCCTCTGGTATCTTGATGTCTTAGCACATGTACAAGAGTCCTGTTCCATGTTACTGTCAGTGTTTTCCATGTATTCCTTTCTTCGCTGATTCTGCTAAGAAACTCCTCGTTCCTTATGTTGGAAGTCCATCTAATTTTCCAATCCTTACCCTACACTTCTTAAAATCTTCGATTCTCTTTCTTTCGCGGCTTTCCTACAGTGCATAATTCACTACCATTACGATATTGTGCCGCAAATATACAATCTCACATATTTCTTTTTCAAATCAAGGCCTATTTTAGATACTAGTAGACTTCTTTTATCCAGGAATACCATCTTTGTGCTACTCTGCTTTTCATGTCCTTGCATCGTCCATCTTGTGTTATTTAGCTATCAAGGTAGAAAATGTCGTGACCCGACTTGGGTCGCAACAGACTTAGAAGCTGACATTCAGATAAGATATGACGCGTGATTTTAGGTTATCCGTTTCTTGGTACACGAGCTGCAGCCTACAGAAGTCAAACGGCGATAGGGTCAAGCTGAGAGTCTTCAGGTCTGTGTGTTTGGAGACAGTACTAATGACTTGGATGTTAGCCTAAGGAGGTAGATGAGGTGATAATTGGGAAATGAAACACTTGGTTGGCTTACTGGTCTGATTTTTGTTCGTTCTTCGCGTATTTGCAATGAACATGCAAAAGAACATAGACACTGGTTAACAGGAACATAGATGAGGCTTACTAAATTCTACAACCAGTTACCTGAATAAATGACTATCCTAGAATATAAGCTTGTTAAGATTTGGGTATTCACATTAACCAAGAACCACGGAAGTGCCAGATTCTATTGCTCTAGTAGAAAGTGACGTACAGACATAGGAAACTGTAGAGAAATGTGGGACGGAAACGAAAAACCAAGTCCGAAGGTATGTACAAGCAAGCTTCGCAATTCCTTAAAAGTGTACAAGCTTAACTGGAGATAAGAATTCTGTGTAGACTGTTGATCATCTGAGTCTGCTCGTTATGGAACTCTTCTCGGTTTGGAACTCGTGTTCGCTGGAACTCTGCCTTGCTTGACCTTTGAAGACCTCAGCATACGCCATTTGGGATTGTTTGCTTACAAAAGGGACGCGACTGGGTAGTTTTTTACCTCGGATTCGTAATCAGTGCGAGTGAAAGAAGTGGTTTCTTAATGCGTATGACTGACTGACGAAACTGGCTTACACTGTCCGCCTCTAAGTGACAAGGGCTACAGATAGTATTCATACTTACGTGATATCCTTTTTTTCCTGGCACTCTTTCACTTCTCGGTCAATACACTTCCCTTACCGGGAAAAGATTAGCCCTGAAATTTTAGATAATATTGTACACTTCTTTATTATACAAGATACGTTGGCTTGTACATATACATCTATAAATACTTGGGTGTATCTTTTAATACATAAACGTACGTGCATAGATATTTCCAGTGAGGCAACTAATGTACACCCCTGTAACACTACTGTGCACAATACGTAATGAATTGGGGAGCACGTCTCGTAAGTTTTCCAATGTGCTGGGTCACAATTCAGCCATACGTCATCGCAACATCTCGTATTTCCTCTTCTTGCACTGCATACTGCGTCTGAGTAATCCTAGCACCACTCTATGGTTACGAGAGTGATGTTGGATATGAAAGCACGTACGGAGACGCAGATTTTTCCATTTGGATCTCTCAATCTCTGCTACTCCTTTGTATTACCCTAATTTATTTTCAAATTCACTGATATGCTCTCCTATCCATCCTGCTTCCTACGCTGCCTGGGTTAGGCCGTTAGAGGCGAAGTGATTAGGGCTCCCGCTGTCTCTTAGGACCAATCACAATGTCTCCCTCACCTACACCTTCAGAATTCCTATACAACAGACCCGATTTAGTTTGTTCTTTCCCTGTGTATTTCAGTATGAATAAACTCAGTTTTACCACAACCTCACATGTCTAAACTTAAATGGACCCTTTAAAGTCTTTGTGTGTACTTTTATGAACTTCTTATTCGTTAAATCGAGTATAACATTTGGCCCACAAGCCTTTACGACGCGAAAAGGTCTTCTTCATGGCTTGTTAACTTCTTCAACAGTCCTCTTCTCACACTTTCATCATGTAATAATACCTTACCTCCTGCATTAAATTCCTTAAGTTTCTGAGTGCAGTCATAAGATTCCTGATTCTTCTCCTTATATTACTTAATGAAACTCTTTGCCGTATGATGCATCTGGCGCATACTTTCCTTTAGTTCCATTATGAAATCATTGTAGCTGTAATGTTCTTTGATCGGAGCACACCGTATGATCACGGGAATGTTGCATATTCTCCAGAAAACAGCTCAAATAAAGTGAACCCAATTGATGAATGAGGTGTGGTGTTACACAGAAAAGTGGGAAAATGCATCCATTCATACCAGTTTTCCTGCTTCGTTCCCACACTATGGCATAGACATTGTGTTAGTGTCTACGCGTTCTTTTGAGTGCTCCGTTCGTTTGTAGATGACGTTCGCAAGACTGAATCTTCTCAACCTTCAGTTAACGAGAAACCTTCTTTAGCATTTCACATATGAAGATTGTTTCTTTGTAATTCAGTAATACTGACCGTAATCCATAACCGCCATTATTTCTCGGCACTAAGATTCATGCTTTTGTGTCAGACTCCTGTTGTGTTATAGGCACAGAGCATCCTCAAAGGATGTACCTCTTTTCTTTCTCTGTTATTTTGAATGCTCCGATTACATCGATATC
The DNA here is from genome assembly GCF_023864345.2 of Schistocerca serialis cubense. Lineage (NCBI taxonomy): Eukaryota > Metazoa > Arthropoda > Insecta > Orthoptera > Acrididae > Schistocerca > Schistocerca serialis. The sequence goes on along the minus strand of NC_064641.1, from coordinate 325,295,724 downwards.
ACAACGAATGAATGCCTGGTTAGGTTTTTCAATCAGTATTAAGGGCATGTTCCCCACATTTCGTGTAACCAGTTCTTCTGACCAGACTTGTCACTCTGAATGTAACCCTCTGTCTTGTTTCATAATCCTCCACATGGTCTGTGTGTGGCTGATTCATTGGTTCCATCTATTGGCGAATCTGAAATTTCTTGAGAAAGGCTCGTTTCTCCTCTGGGTTACCCTTACATTTTAATATGGCCATATTTGCTGCTGATATCTTGATGTCCACACATTAGCTTATCACGACATTGTTTCAGAATGGTTAGTTTCTCCTCTTCACAAACCACTGAGCTGTATATTCCATTAAGTGTGACAGTACGTCTGCTACTATGTTTTGCGATACGAATTTGGCTATTATCTCAAAGTCGTATTCCGCTAATTCGATTGTGAAGTGCATTAATATCAGCGACAGATCACTTATACAGGGTGTTACAAAAAGGTACGGCCAAACTTTCAGGAAACATTCCTCATACACAAAGAAAGAAAAGATGTTATGTGGACATGTGTCCGGAAACGCTTAATTTCCATGTTAGAGCTTATTTTAGTTTCGTCAGTATGTACTGTGCTTCCTCGATTCACCGACAGTTGGCCCAATTGAAGGAAGGTAATGTTGACTTTGGTCCTCGTGTTGACATGCGACTCATTGCTCTACAGTACTAGCATCAAGCACATCAGTACGTAGCATCAACAGGTTAGTGTTCATCACGAAAGTGGTTTTGCAGTAAGTGCAATGTTTACAAATGTGGAGTTGGCAGATGCCCATTTGATGTATGGATTAGCACGGGGCAATAGCCGTGGCGCGGTACGTTTGTATCGAGACAGATTTCCAAAACGAAGGTGTCCCGACAGGAAGACGTTCGAAGCAATTGATCGGCGTCTTAGGGAGCACGGAACATTCCAGCCTATGACTCGCGACTGGGGAAGACCTAGAACGACGAGGACACCTGCAATGGACAAGGCAATTCTTCGTGCAGTTGACGATAACCCTAATGTCAGCGTCAGAGAAGTTGCTGCTGTACAAGGTAACGTTGACCATGTCACTGTATGGAGAGTGCTATGGGAGAACCAGTTGTTTCCGTACAATGTACAGCGTGTGCAGGCACTATCAGCAGCTGATTGGCCTCCACGGGTACACTTCCCGCGAATGGTTCATCCAACAATGTGTCAATCCTCATTTCAGTGCAAATGTTCTCTTTACGAATGAGATTTCATTCCAACGCGATCAAATTGTAAATTTTCACAATCATCATGTGTGGGCTGACGAGAATCCGCACGCAATTGTGCAATCACGTCATCAACACAGATTTTCTGTGAACGTTTGGGCAGACATGGTTGGTGTTGTCTTGATTGGGCCCCATGTTATTCCACCTACGCTCAATGGAGCACGTTATCATGATTTCATACGGGATACTCTACCTGTGCTGCTAGAACATGTGCCTTTACAAGTGCGACACAACATGTGGTTCATGCACGATGGAGCTCCTGCACATTTCAGTCGAAGTGTTCGTACGCTTCTCAACAACAGATTCGGTGACCGATGGATTGGTAGAGGCGGACCAATTCCATGGCCTCCACGCTCTCCTGTCCTGAAATCTCTTGACTTTCATTTGTGGGGGTATTTGAAAGCTCTTGTCTACGCAACCCCGGTACCAAATGTAGAGACTCTTCGTGCTTGTATTGTGGACGGCTGAGATACAATACGCCATTCTCCAGGGCTGCATCAGCGCATCAGGGATTCCATGCGCGCCGGCCGCGGTGGTCTCGCGGTTCTAGGCGCTCAGTTCGGAACCCCGCGACTGCTACGGTCGCAGGTTCGAATCCTGCCTCGGGCATGGATGTGTGTGATGTCCTTAGGTTAGTTAGGTTTAAGTAGTTCTAAGTTCTAGGGGACTGATGACCACAGATGTTAAGTCCCATAGTGCTCAGAGCCATTTGAACCATTTGAATTTGATTCCATGCGGCGGAGGGTGGATGCATGTAACCTCGCTAACGAAGGACATTTTGAACATTTCCTGTATCAAAGTGTTTGAAGTCACGCTGGTACGTTCTGTTGCTGTATGTTTCCATTCCATGATTAATGTGATTTGAAGAGAAGTAATAAAATGAGCTCTAACATGAAAAGTAAGCATTTCCGCACACATGTCCACATAACATATTTTCTTTCTTGTGTGTGAGGAATGTTTCCTGAAAGTTTGGCCGTAACACCCTGTATGTGCCAACCAATACAAAGGTTACAAGCGATACGAAATTCCAGTGAAGAAGTACGTTGAATGGATGTCCGAATGAACAGGCACTGCAGTGACTATGGTTGCTATGAAAGCTTTCTTTACCAACAGAGGCAGTGCATAGTCGAATTTACTGGCCGATACCGTGCCTGATTCGTGCCGTGAGCGCGGTAGCTCGCACCATACGAGTTGAGGGCTTTCTTTGCCGGTTCTAGGGTTTTTGGTATATATTTGTGGTATGTGGTAGGAAGGAGTGGAACGAGCGCAAAGGAGGTGATCGAAGCTGGCGAGGGTTCGTAGTGGTGTCAAGCAGAGCATACGTGCTTCTAGGGGAGCGATTTCCCAGCACTACTGGTACACGAATTTTCTGCTGCGAGCTGAGCTTGAGTTTACTGTAGAGCACGGTGATATTGTTGACGGTCTTGGTGAGTCAGCCCCTGCCTGGCTGGCGCTAGTTCGCGTGGTTTCGCGGTTCCTTCTTTAGAACTCAGAGCGATTCGGCGAAGACTACGGATCATGAACCGGGCTCTCTTAGTCGCTCGCAAATCCATCGTGGGATTTTTCCGGACACCAGGTCAACGCCTTCTTTGGTTATCCGGTTGAGGACAGAGCTATGTTGTGTCTCATTCAGTTTATTGGTGAGCGTCACGTGTAATGTTAGCCAAAAACTTGTCTAGGTAGCTTGCATTTTGTTTGAAGCAGCTTGACCCTTGCCTAAAATTGGATTTTCAACTTCAGTTGTAATGCGTTATGGCATTTTGCATGTAATTAGTGATTATTTCATAGAGTCGCTGGTATGCACTCAACCTCCGCACGTATGCAAGTTGGCTTATCCGCTTAGAATGTGTTCTTCTTTATATTTACTTTAAGGATTTAGGGCGCCCGATTTTTAGTAACAGTTCGAAATGTTGTCTTTTTGTGATTCTGATTTTAAGGCCTCTCAGCCTGTGACAATTTTAACTTTGCACTTCATTTTGTCTCTGTGGTGAACTTACGAAAGTTAATCCACTTTAATCGTTGGCCATGACTTGGTTCCTGCAGCCAAAGTATATCTGCCTCCTTACTATTTAGCAGGACAAGTAGAATATTTAATATGATACTCACACACTTCTTTTACAGATGAATTATAAATAACCTTTACTTCTAGGGTACTTTATGTGTGATACCTTTCAAAGATAGGTCTCAATATTAAGTTTTGTTTTATCCTTTTACTGTTTAAGAGAGTGTTTTCTGTACATGTGCCGGCCGCTGTGGCCGAGCGGTCCTAGGCGCTTCAGTCGGGAACTGCGCTGCTGCTGCTGTCGCAGGTTCGAATCCTGCCTCGGGCATGGATGTGTGTGATGTCCTTAGGTTAGTTAGGTTTAAGTAGTTCTGAGTCTAGGGGACTGATGATCTCAGATGTTAAGTCCCATAGTGCTTAGAGCCATTTCAACCAATTTGCCGTACATGTCATAGCGTTCAACTCTCTCTCACGTGCCTTTTTGTTGCAGGGGGCTGAGGTCCGAGGTTTACGTCTGTAGCCTGTCGTGTCACCAACGGGAATGTGCCCTGATCTCATATCAGGCTCGTCATTGATACGGTCATTAATATGTAATGCGTCTGATGTTCTATAATCCCGTTAAAATTGTCTACCATGTGGTACTTGAAGTTTAACAATATTTCCTAAATCTGATGTTAATTCTTTTTATTTTTGTAAGTAATAGGGAAAAAACTCATGTTACTGTTTTCGAAAAGAATTTCAAATCGGGTAATAAAATTTTTGAGGAGTGGTTTCCCCAGCCCTTGCTCTAGGACCAGATGTTTGTGTCCTCTAACTAGGTACACGCCGTTGTTGCCTTTGCCTGTTCCTCTCCCATGAACGGGAATAGCAATAATGGGATGTACAAGTACTGCTATGACACATGGACTATGACATATGGAAGTTTGGGTATGGGTGTGAGTTGTGATCGGATAGCAGAAAGCCGGACAAGGTAGCTCAGAATGTTTGCTGAGAGGGCTGGCTGCCCTCTATAAGAAAGAAACTGAGTGAAGCATGTGAAATATTCAACGATGAACTAAAAGCTTTGTCATGTCACCTCTTCCCAGACAAAATGACAAGAACAATGACAAACAAAATGATGGAAAAAAGCGGTAAAGGCGATCGCTCGGTTAAGCGTAAAATCCGAGTGTGAGTGCATGTCCGCTACCTATCTTCACTATCATCATTCCATTATGCAGTTGGAGGTGGTTCATATTCGAAACTTCGAATATATTTCATGTCTCCCACAGCAGGTTTAGTCTCCACAGTGCCTCCTCATTCTGACTTGCAGGCATCGCACCTCTTTACAACACGGGCACTACAGTTTCGTATTTATCGACCAACACTTCCAAAGAAAATTTCTCGACTGTAACGAAAAAACATTAAGGGTCTGTATGACCAGTCTAAGCTCGTAGTCCAGGGATATCATCACTGACTGCAACTCAAAACGTCTTATGACCACCCCTTGTGACTGAAAAAAAATTTAATAGAAATCATCAGCAATGGCAACGGAAGACTTTCGGAAATAGGAAGTCACCCTCGACCTGCCAAGGCCTTGTCAAAGAGGGCGGAGAAGCGAACAGAGGTTCAAGGCACTCTCGGGAAACTACCCCTAAAAGGTTGAAGAATCAGCAATGATCAACGGCAGGAGGATGCAGAAGGCAATGGAAACAGCTGCGTTAAATACAGGTAATGCATATCCACCTGATATGTTCTCTATAATTGAAAAAGTGTCATGATGTTTTCTCCATCCTCGAAAATTCCGGAGAAGTCCCCCATTTGGATCCCCGAGACGGGACTTCCGAAGGGGAGGTGTCCATCAGAAAAAGGTTAACGTTCTACGAATCAGGGTGTGAAATGTGAGAAGTTAGAACGTGTCAGATAAGCTAGAAAACTGGAAAGGGAAATGCTACGACTCAGGTATAGTGTGAGTTGTTGTTGTTGTTGTTGTGGTCTTCAATCCAGAGAACGGCTTGATGTATCTCTCCACGCATCTCTATCCTGTCCAAGCCTCTTCATCTCCGAGTAACTACTGGAATCTACATCCTTCTGAATATGCTTAGTGTATTCACTCTCTGTTCTCCTCTACGATTTTTACCCTCCACGCTCCCCTCCAGTACTACATTGGTGATCCCTTTATGCCTCAGAACATGTCGGGTTAGTGACGTGAAATGGAAAAGATGAAGAATTTCCGATCAGACTTGTATGGGGTAATATCTTCAGCAGGATGATATGACACGACGGGAGTAGGTTTCATTATGAATAGGAATGTAGGGCACAGAGCAAGTTACAGTAACAGGCCAATGATAATATTTTTCTCGGCAGCAGCAGCAACAACAACAACAACAACAACAGTAGTTTGGGTACACATGCTACCATAGCAGGCAGCAGATAAAGAAAAAGAGAAAGTGTTTGAGGATATTAAACGGGTCGTTCAAGGTGTCAAAGGAGATGTGACTGGAACAGAACTGTCGGGGACGGATAGAAGGAAAGATTACAGGAGCACATGGGCTTGGTATTACTAATGAGAGAGTAGAAAGACTAATTGAGTAGAGCAAAAAATGTCAGCTAGTAATAGAGAATACTCTGTTCAAGAACCACAAAAGGAGGAGGTACACTTGGAGAGGCCGGTAGGTATGGGACGTTGCCATTTCCATTCCATTATGGCCAGACTGTGATTCCGAAATGAAATACCGGATTGCAAGGCGTACCAAGGAAAAGATATAGACTCAGATCACAACTTAGTAATGATGAAAAGTAAGATGAAATTTAAGAGACTTTTCAGGAAGAATCCAGGCACAAAGCAGTGGGATACCGAACTGCTAAGGAAAGGAGAGAGGAACTAGAAGTTCAGTGCGACTATAATACGCCGATAATGAATAACTCAGTAGAAAGTGTAGGTGAAGAGGAATGGATATCTCTAAAAAGGTCAACCACTGAAGCTGAAAAAAATAAAAAACAACGTAGGCACGAAGAAGGTAACTGCGAATAAACCATGGGTAACAGAAGAATCGACGAAAGAAGGTAGCGTAAAAACGTTCAGGGAAACTCAGGAATACAGAAATACAAGTACCTTAGGAATGAAAAAGTAGGAACTGCACGAAAACTAACACAAAATGGCTACATGAAAAATGTGAGGAAATCTTAAAAGAAATGACTAGCGAAAGGACTGGATCACCAAAGGCCACTAACATCGAGAGTGCAATCGCAATTCCACTTTTAAATGCAGAGGAGGGAGCGAATAGGTGGAAAGAGTACTTTGAAGGCCTCTGTGACAGACGGGACTTGTTTCATGACGTGATGGATAAAGAAACTGGAGTCGACATGGAAAGAGAGAGGGGATCCAGTATTAGAATCAGAACTTAAAAGAGCGTTGGACAGCTTCCGAGCAAATGAGGGGATCGATAGCCTTTCGTCGGAATTTCTAAAATCTTTTTGGGGTAGTGGCAACAAAGCAACCATTCACTTTGTTTTGTAGAATGTAAGACGCTGGGGAAATACAACCGGATTGGAGAACAAACATCATCCACACAATCAGAAGATTGCCACAGCCGACAAGGGGGAGAATTATCGAACAATATGCCTAACAGGTCATGCAACGAAGCTGCTAACAAGAATAATGTACAGAAGAGAGGAAAATAAATGTAGGATACGCTGAATGACGATCAGTTTGGATTTAGGAAAGGTAAAGGCACCAGAGTGGCAGTTCTGACGTCGCGGTTGATGATGGAAGGAAGTTTCAATCTATATATCGAAGAAACAAGGACCGAAATCAAAGAAAGTTTCAAATGTGGGATTAGAATTCAAGGTGAAAGACTATGAATCATAAAGTTCGCTGATGACATTGCTGTCCTCAACGTAAGTGAAGAGGTATTAAGAGATCTGTTGAATGGAATGAACATTCTAATGAGTACAGAGTATGGACTGAGAGAAAACCAGAGAAAGACAGAAGTAATGTGAAGTAGCCCAAATGGGAAATGCCTTTTTTTTTGGTCATCAGTCTACTGACTGGTTTGATGCGGCCCGCCACGAATTCCTTTCCTGTGCTAACCTCTTCATCTCAGAGTAGCAACCTACGTCCTCAATTATTTGCTTGACGTATTCCAATCTCTGTTTTCCTCTACAGTTTTTGCCCTCTACAGCTCCCTCTAGTACCATGGAAGTCATACCCTCATGTCTTAGCAGATGTCCTATCATCCTGTCCCTTCTCCTTATCAGTGTTTTCCACATATTCCTTTCCTCTCCGTTTCTGCGTAGAACCTCCCCATTCCTTACCTTATCAGTCCACCTAATTTTCAACATTCGTATGTAGCACCACACCTCAAATGCTTAGATTCTCTTCTGTTCCGGTTTTCCCACAGTCCATGTTTCACTACCATACAATGCTGTACTCCAGACGTACATCCTCAGAAATTTCTTCCTCAAATTAAGGCCGATATTTGATATTAGTAGACTTCTCTTGGCTAGAAATGCCTTTTTTGCCATAGCGAGTCTGCTTTAGATGTCCTCCTTGCTCCGTCCGTCATTGGTTATTTTACTGCCTAGGTAGCAGAATTCTTTAACTTCATTGACTTCGTGACCATCAGTCCTGATGTTGAGTTTCTCGCTGTTCTCATTTCTACTACTTCTCATTACCTTCGTCTTTCTCCAATTTACTCTCAAACCATACTGTGTACTCATTAGGCTGTCCATTCCGTTCAGCAGATCATTTAATTCTACTTCACTTTCACTCAGGATAGCAATGTCATCAGCGAATCGTATCATTGATATCCTTTCACTTTGTGTTTTGATTCCACTCCTGAACCTTTCTTTTATTTCCATCATTGCTTCCTCGATGTACAGATTGAAGAGTAGGGGCGAAAGGCTACAGCCTTGTCTTACACCATTCTTAATACGAGCACTTCGTTCTTGATCGTCCACTCTTATTATTTCCTCTTGGTTGTTGTACATATTGTATATGACCCGTCTCTCCCTGTAGCTTACCACTACTTTTTTAGAATCTCGAGCAGCTAGCACCATTTTATATTGTCGAACGCTTTTTCCAGGTCGACAAATCCTATGAAAGTGTCTTGATTTTTCTTTAGCCTTGCTTCCATTATTAGCCGTAACGTCAGAATCGCCTCTCTCGTCCCTTTACTTTTTCTAAAGCCAAACTGATCGTCACCTAGCGCATTCTCAATTTTCTTTTCCATTCTTCTGTATATTATCCTTGTAAGCAGCTTCGATGCATGAGCTGTTAAGCTGATTGTGCGATAATTCTCGCACTTGTCAGCTCTTGCCGTCTTCGGAATTGTGTCGATGATGCTTTTCTGAAAGTCAGATGGTATGTCGCCAGTCTCATATATTCTACACACCAACGTGAATAGTCGTTTTGTTGCCACTTCCCCCAATGATTTTAGAAATTCTGATGGAATGTTATCTATCCCTTCTGCCTTATTTGACCGCAAGCCCTCCAAAGCTCTTTTAAATTCCAATACTGGATCCCCTATCTCTTCTAAATCGACTCCTGTTTCTTCTTCAATCACATCAGACAAATCTTCACCCTCATAGAGGCTTTCAATGTATTCTTTCCACCTATCTGCTCTCTACTCTGCATTTAACAGTGGAATTCCCGTTGCAGTCTTAATGTTACCACCGTTGCTTTTAATGTCACCAAAGGTTGTTTTGGCTTTCCTGTATGCTGAGTCTGTCCTTCCCACAATCATATCTTTTTCGATGTCTTCACATTTTTCCTGCAGCCATTTCGTCTTAGCTTCCCTGCACTTCCTATTTATTTCATTCCTCAGCGACTTGTATTTCTGTGTTCCTGATTTTCCCGGAACGTGTTTGTACTTCCTCCTTTCATCAATCAGCTGAAGTATTTCTTTTGTCACCCATGGTTTCTTCGCAGCTACCTTCTTTGTACCTATGTTTTCCTTCCCAACTTCTGTGGTGGCCCTTTTGAGAGATGTCCATTCCTCTTCAACTGTACTGCCTACTGCGCTATTCCTTATTGCTGTATCTATAGCGTTAGAGAACTTCAAACGTATTTCGTCATTCCTTAGTACTTCCTTTTCCCACTTCTTTGCGCATTGATTCTTCGTGACTAATGTCTTGAACTTCAGCCTACTCTTCATCACTACCATATTGTGATCTGAGTCTATATCTGCTCCTGGGTACGCCTTACAATCCTGTATCTGATTTCGGAATGTCTGTCTGACCATGATGTAATCTAATTGAAATCTTCCCGTATCTCCCGGCCTTTTCCAAGTATACCTCCTCCTCTTGTGATTCTTGAACAGGCTATTCGCTATTACTAGCTGAAACTTTTTGCAGAACTCAATTAGTCTTTCTCCTCTTTCATTCCTTGTCCCAAGCCCATATTCTCCTGTAACCTTATCTTCTACTCCTTCACCTACAACTGAATTCCAGTCGCCCATGACTAATAGATTTTCGTCCCCCCTTACATACTGCATTACCCTTTCAATATCCTCATACACTTTCTCTATCTGTTCATCTTCAGCATGCGACGTCGGCATGTATACCTGAACTATCGTTGTCGGTGTTGGTCTGCTGTCGATTCTGATTAGAACAACCCAGTCACTGAACTGTTCACAGTAACACACCCTCTGCCCTACCTTCCTATTCATAACGAATCCTACACCTGTTATACCATTTTCTGCTGCTGTTGATATTACCCGATACTCATCTGCCCAGAAATACTTGTCTTCCTTCCACTTCACTTCACTGACCCCTACTATATCTAGATTGAGCCCTTGCATTTCCCTTTTCAGATTTTCTAGTTTCCCTACCACGTTCAAGCTTCTGACATTCCACGCCCCGACTCGTAGAACGTTATCCTTCCTTTGATTATTCAATCTTTTTCTCATGGTAACTTCCCCCTTGGCAGTCCCCTCCCGGAGATCCGAATGGGGGACTATTCCGGAATCTTTTGCCAATGGAGAGATCATCATGACACTTCTTCAATTACAGGCCACATGTCCTGTGGATACACATTACGTGTCTTTAATGCAGTGGTTTCCATTGCCTTCTGCATCCTCATGTCGTTGATCATTGCCGATTCTTCCGCCTTCAGGGGCAATTTCCCACTCCTAGGACAAGAGAGTGCCCTGAACCTCCATCCGCTCCTCCGCCCTCTTTGACAAGGCCGTTGGCAGACTGAGGCTGACTTCTTATGCCGGAAGTTGCTATAAACTTAAAATTAGAAAAGAGGATCACAAAGTACTCGACGTTACGGAATTCTGCTACGTAAGCGGCAAAATAACTCATGATAGTCGGAGCAAGGAGGACAGAAACAGCTGACTTGCAGTGTCGAAATGTACATTACTAGCCTAGATGTCTCAAACATAAGCCTTAAGACGAGGAATGAATTTCTGAGAATGTAGGTTTTGATTACCACACTGTACGGTCGTGCATTGTGGATTGTGGGAAAACCGGATCAAAAGACAATCGAAGCTTGTCAAATGCAGTGCTACAGAAAAATGTATTTTAGCTGGCAATGTATTTTATTTGGCATGTTAAGGCAAGGGCTAGGAAGTTCTCCATAGAGTAGTCGAGGAAAGGAATGTACAGAAAACACTGACAAGAAGAAGAATCAAGACGATAGTATATGTATTGAGACGTCATGGAATAGCTTCCTTGTTACTAGAGGGGGGTCTGTGGACGGAAAAACTGTAAAGGAAAGACAGAGATTGGAGTACATCCAACAAATAATCGATGACGTGTTGTGCAATTTGCTACTTTGAGATGAGATGGTTTGCTCAGGAGAGGAGCACGTGGTGGGCCCTTCAAACGAGTCAGAAATCAGTCAAAAGGGCACGATATAAGGAAATGTGGATGTGGGCGTGAGTCATGGTCGGATAGCTGAAGCAGTTAAGGCAACCACTTGCCTAAAGCAAGAAATTCAGCTTCAAGTCCAGCTGCAGGTTGTTCATATTCACAACTGCGAATCTTTCATAGTATCTGTAGCAGTTGCAGTGCCTGTTCCTTCGTCCATGCATACTTGTCTGAAGGAACATTGCATCATACTTCAAAACAAATGCACTGCAATTTCATATCTACCGACCAATAGCGTGTCTGAGGGTTATAAATAAAATGTTTCCCCTGTACGGGAATAACATTAATAAGATGTACGAATACTGGTATGACACTTGGACTGTGAATGAGGTAAGTTTGAATCAGGCTGACAGTCGTGCTCCGATAGCCAAAGCGGTTAAGGCGAACGCTTGTGTAAAAGGGGAATTTGGGTTCGAATACCATTGTGGCACAAATTTTCACTGTCGCCATTCTATTATACAGCTGGAGATGGTTTATATTTGCAACTGTGAATATATTAATTCTTCTTCACACAGTAATGTCCCGATCGACGTCTTGTTAGGCTCCTTTGTTCTTGTTAATTGCTTCGTGAAATCGAGATACTGTATGATTGAGGTATTACTCATATTTCAGAAAACTGCTTCTTCCTGAGTCGACCACTCGTAATTTGCTCTTTCCTTCGTGTTTTTTACCTTCTTTCGTAATTATGTACCCTAAGTCAGTTATTCTCTTCCTTAGAAACTCACACCTGTCAACCTGTAATTTGAAAGAGTGCGACTGGAATCTCTCAAACGCTTCGCGAATTCTGATCTCGACCACGTTATCTAAATATAGGAACACCTTGTGTCCCTGAAGTCCAGTTGGTAATGTGTTCATCACACTCTGAAATGTGGCTCCACTATCTCTGATAGGTAATCTTTGGTATTCGTAATGCCTTTTGGAGTAGAGAAGGCTGTTTCCTCTCTAGCATCCACATTCAACGGTATCTTGGGGTAACTCTTTGCACAGTCTAAAATGGTGAAGTGCTTGGCTTTCCCTAAGCCATCTAAAACCTCATCAATACAGAGTAACGGAAACACAGTGCGACTACAGGTGTTATTTGCTCTCTGACAGTCCGCAGCTTTCTCTCCACTACACCGTTCGTCTTCTTCGGAATGAACACAAACAGAAAAATTCCGTACACTTGTACTCGGCGTAGTGATATCCTCTCTCGACATCCCATCTGTCTCGTTTCGGAAGGATTCCTTCTGCTCCTCGGGTAGTCGATATGGATGAATATTTACTACTTTCCCTTGCACGTCTGGTTTCAACTTTATTTCATGTTTCATCATATCAGTGTAAGTTAATCTGCATGTGGACAGGTGAAACACATCATGTGTAACACACAAGTCAATAATCTAAGTCATTTCTTCTCTATTTATGTGATCCACTCGAACCATTTTCTTTAGGTAAGCCGCGACCTTGAGTCCGTAACTGTACTAAGAATATGGAGTTCCCCGTCTTCTCCAGTGACAGGTGTAGCTTCTATCTTCACTTTGGGACATTCAAGTATCAGTACTTCTGTGGTATTCAAAATATGAGTTCTTGTGATGCAAGTTTCTCTCCGCACGGTCTCCAATGCGGCAGGCAAGTATGCGCCCGTTTGCAACCTCTCTGCTTGTTCATAATTTCTTTGGTCAGATCTATGTTGGCACTTTACTCCTTAAAATCGTTTCTTCTCTAGGGTTTGTTCGTATTACGTCAGCTACTAGTCATCTTGGTTCCCAGTTCCCTTTAGTAGCAGCACCTTATCGTTTTTTATTTCTTCTGGTCACTCACTCTGGAGGTCTCTACTCTCTCGCCTCTTGAGTCTGATCGTACCTGGACTCCTACAGATACCTCAGGTATCACAGTTGCCACACCCACCTGTTTGGGACTCTGCGGCTCTCTCCCTGTCCGGAAGATTCGCCGGTTCGGTTCCAGTTCCATATGTAACCGAACTGGTCTACCGTTGGCCCATAGCCTAAAAGTGCTTCATACAGTATGTCTAACTCCACTATATGAAATTTAGTTCCACACTTCTCATCTATCCTCAGCGTTAGCATCGTGGTTCCGCACGTCTCTGTTACTTCTTCAGTGATCCCTTTAAGTTTTGTTCTTGCGTCAGTATTACCGCCAACCTATTCATTGATGCTGATTCCTTTACTGTGCTAACCTGAGCGACATACCTAAGATGAAATTTCTGGTTTCCGTAATTCCTGTTAGCATCTTTAATTTACGAAATTATTCTAGGCATTGCAATCTACTGGATGTAATCGGCATAGGTTGGCTGGCTACTGACGCCGTACATTCGTTTTCAGGTTCCTGAGTCCTCATATCTGAAACCGTAGCACTAGTATTACACTGTCGCTCTAACAAGTGTGAGAAACCCCCGCGTGCGAAAAGCTATTCGGTCGCAGAACACAAAGTGTGGGCCGTGCACTTCTTTAAGATATAAATTAACAGTTCAATGTACGCTATTTTAATTAATAACGCGACTTCTAACGCTCCACCTATAGATCCTAAAGTGATGACTGAAACAAAATTTATTTCAGTACAAATGGGGGGTATGTAAGAGAAACAATGTTCAGTAAACACAATAATTTTTTCAATAAAACATTCGTGGGGCATTCAATAAGTAATGCAACACTGAGACGTGGGTCTGAGGGAAAGCAGGAAAGGTGTGGACGGGGTCTAATCAGTTACCGTTGGTTGCACAGAAAACACACACACTTTATTTTTAAAAAGCAGAACTCTCAAAAATAATTTTAAAAGATTTTACTACACTGGCGGCTGAAAGCCTTATTAGAAGAATTGCAAGTCATTGTCGGCTGAAGGCCACAAGCAATGTTACACACAGTAAACGGCTGAAGGCCTGATTAAAAAGGTTCAAAATTATTCGTCGGCTGAAGGCCAGAAGCAATGAAAAAAAAAAAAAGAACTCAACGGCTGAAGGCCTGAATTACCAATAAGGTAGACTATTATATGTTAAAAAATACGAAAATCCTTTTTAGAAATCTTAATAACTGTAACAAGTCGTAGTGACGGCTGAAGGCCTTATTAAGATCGAGCTGAAATGATTTGTCGGCTGAAAGCCAAAAGCAATGTTACAAACAATTAACGGCTGAAGGCCAGCAGCGATTTCAGAATACACAAGGGCTGAATGCCTGAATTACAAATAAGGTGGACAATAACACTTTAAAAATACTAAAACATTTTCTAATGAACTTAAGAACTTGTAACAAGCTACAGTGACGGCTGAGGGCCTCACTAAAACAGGATTGAAAATTGTTGTCGGCTGAAGGCCACAAGCAGTGTTACAAACAATTAACGGCTGAAGGCCGGAATTACAAGTGGGAAAGGCAATAACATGTTAAAACATTAGGGCAAAATTTAAACAATTATGACAACTTGTGCAAATAAGAGGGAGTGATCCACAGACAGTGCTTCCTTGATCGACCTGAGGAAGGTGACTACAGCTGTGTAAACGGTGAGACACGCAGCAAAGAATTGTACTCACGCAGCAGCATAGTAGCTCACACTAGGGGTAGCTTAAGCGACGACCGACCGACTATCCAATCCGCCGAACGTCCGATCACCGGTACAACGATGGAATATTTGTAGGCAAGGGCAAAGAGATAGACCGCACCACGTCTTCAGAAACACTCCCCAGGCCGAAGGAAACACTAGAACCAAGGTAGACATCCCAAAAACATATGCACAGTATAATTCAAGATGCTGTCGAACTACACGCCGTGTCGGACAGCATCAACATGACGAGGAAAGGTACACTGCCCAAAAAGTACGTTAACCTCCAGGGCAGGTAACTGGGGTGTTAGCAGCCACAAGGCAGAAAATACCACTGGTTGCACTTCACTAGTAAGAATAATACTAAATCCAAACTAACATCAAGGAGTAGAAGGCGTATAATAGCTTCCGCCAACCTGACAGACTACACTCGTTGCGGTTGGTCTCACCGACCCTGGGAGCAGCAACACGCAAGCAACAGCGAGATCTCAACCAGTGGAGGTTTCAGTACTGGACACGGTTCACTCATCTTCAAAGTCGTGGGTTCGGTCGCCCGTCGGTCCGACAGTGCCTGCACGCCGCCAACCGTCCTGGCCTGCCCTGACCCTGCGGACCTGCTCGCGCTCCGTCCAAAGCCGAACTCGTCGCGCACACGACGACCGAGAACGCAGACAGCATATAAATAACTGCACGTTGAAAACCACGCAAGATACACACGGATCGGGGAAAGAAAATCCACAATGTCTCAAACAATACTAAAACCAGTCTCTGTGAAACAACACGGACGAATTATAAATCGGCACAAACACAGAGAAGCTCGAAGCGGTCGGAAAAGCAAATGCATGTCGTCCGCTGTGACGGCAGACCGACCAACCGAACGAGAAACCAATGGTCGTCCCCACTCAAGTCAGGCACGGAAAAGATCCCAGTTTAAATCGTCAACTGACAACTTATTGCCATGAGGTCACTTCGACGGGAGCGCGCGCGCACACACACATACACACACACACACACACACACACACAAACACACACACACTATACATAAATGACCTTGTGAATGACATCGGAAGTTCACTGAGGCTTTTTGCGGATGATGCTGTGGTATATCGAGAGGTTGTAACAATGGAAAATTGTACTGAAATGCAGGAGGATCTGCAGCGAATTGACGCATGGTGCAGGGAATTCTGATTGAATGTCAATGTAGACAAGTGTAATGTGTTGCGAATACATAGAAAGAAAGATCCCTTATCATTTAGCTACAATATAGCAGGTCAGCAACTGGAAGCAGTTAAATCCATAAAATATCTGCGAGTAGGCATTAGGAGTGATTTAAAATGGAATGATGATATGAAGTTGATCGTCGGTAAAGCAGATGCCAGACTGAGATTCATTGGAAGAATCCTTAGGAAATGCTATCCGAAAACAAAGGAAGTAGGTTACAGTCCACTAGTTCGCCCACTGCTTGAATACTGCTCAGCAGTGTGGGATCCGTACCAGATAGGGTTGATAGAAGAGATGGAGAAGATCCAACGGAGAGCAGCGCGCTTCGTTACAGGTTCATTAAGTAATCGCGGAAGCGTTGCGGAGATGATAGATAAACTCCAGTGAAAGACTCTGCAGGACAGACGCTCAGTAGCTCGGTACGGGCTTTTGTTGAAGTTTCGAGAACATACTTTCACCGAGGAGTCAAGCAGTATATTGCTCCCTCCTACGTATATCTCGCGAAGAGACCATGAGGATAAAATCAGAGAGATTAGAGCCCACACAGAGGCAAACCGACAATCCTTGTTTCCACGAACAATACGAGACTGGAAAGGAAGGGAGAACTCAAGGTACCCTCGGCCACAAACCGTCAGGTGGCTTGCGGAGTATGGATGTAGATGTAGAGATATAGAAAGCTGCCCTACTCGAATATTACGATCCGTTCAACTAAAACTCGCTGAATGCGGTCCTTGACGTGGTCGTGCGCTCTCGCGACCACATCCTTCCGTCGGACAGCGCATGTGTGTCACCATCGGTCGGGCGCGAGTACTGGCTGTCCCGACCTCACTGCTGCTCCTTCCCAATCAACTCCCTGGACACAGGACGACCCGGAAATACTAGAGGCCGGTCCAAAGATGGTACCACAGTATGCACTATCGATAAGCGCTGCTGCTACCACTTACGGACAGACAACGTGAGCAAACGTAGTGGCGCCAGTGAACACACCAAGAAAACGAGATGCCACTATCGCTATTACAAGATGCCAAGCTATGAACGGCATCCACGCGAGCCACACAGGGCTCAAACACATTTTTACTCCATGCCAGTTTCGGATGGAAAAATAGGGAATTTGTTGTTGGAAGTCACAGCATACTCTCGCTTCAGCCCTTATAGTTTCATGAAGTTCCGGTAAGTGCCCGCGCTGTTCATAGATTTCAAAATGGCGTCTGTAAGGGAGATGCGTTCCAAGCAGAGAGTCGACCCTGAGATTCCTTTGGCAGAAAACCAGAGCATTCAGATATTCATAGGCGCTTGCTGGATGCTACGGAGAGCTGGAAGTTAACAAAAGCATGGTGAGACGGTGAGGCGTCCATCATCATCACAACAAGGTCGCGCCAACCTTTCTGATCTCCCGCATGCCGTCCGGTCGCACAAAAATGTGACTCCTGCGAAGCAGGGTATTCGATAACCGACTTCGGCTTGTTCGTCGCCATAAGAACGCAAAACAACTTTTACTTCCCCATGACAACGCAAGGCCTCACGCAGGTTGTGCTCACTAGAGGACCTCACAAATCTTAAGTGGTCAGTTCTTCCTCATCCACCCTACAGCCTGGGCATCGCACCCTCCGACTATCATCTGTTTCGCCCAATGAAGGATGCACTCCACGGGAAACGGTAGGCGGATGATAGGGAGGTTATTGATGCAGCAAGCCGTTGACTCCGAAGTCGACCGCTAGAGTGGTATTACATGGGCATGCAGGCACTCCAAGTGAGGTGGCATAAGCCGTCTCACTGAACGGAGATGATGTTGAAAAATAGGGTTTTGCATCAAAAAGAGTGAGGATAATGTGATTTACACGAATCCTGTATAAAAACAACTTGCTTTCAGAAAAAATATAAAAAAGGCGTTGCATTATTTATTGAAGGGTCCTCGCAGTAGAAAAATGAACAGTGCATTCAAGATTGCTGTATGATTTATGAATGTATTGCATATAACTTTAACGACTGGATTTCGAATAGTTTTCACAGTTACTACCCGTAGCGAGATAACAAAGCCTCTCTACAGTAAAATATCGAATACTAATTTGATCTGAAAACAGGTTAACCCCAGACGAACACATTGACTGGTTAATCAAGAGGTTCACGCACTCAGTACAGCAGCTGCGAGTCTCAGACAGCTTACCACACAGAAATCTTCAAGGGTTGATGAAGAGTGCCTTATAGCGCCGGAACGTCAAATTATACTTACCGATGAACGACGCTGACGTGCGGTAGGCACTTCTGTAGACGACCTAGTCGTCGACGGGAAGTTAAACAATAACCTTCGAATTTACTCCTCACCATTGTTTTGGTTTTGCCAGTAGGTACAAGCGTCTTTGCTGTCGAAACGGTAATGGCACAGCTGTAAACCACTCTTGGAAGTTCTGTTCAGACTGCGTGGTATGTTATTCTAACTTCTATCAGCCAAACATCTCCAACGCAGTATTGGCTCCAACAGTAGAGGCTATCATACCTTATTGCTTTCGGATAAAGAACAATTAGTTTATGGAGACGGTGATTGACTTTTTATAATTTTTGCTTATTTGTTGAGACAGTACCTTTCTTACAAAACAATCATAACAGGCTTCGGTCACATTGGCCATCTTCAGATAGTACAAAAAATAATAAAAAGCTTGTACTAAGGTCTTGAAGCAAGTAAAAAAGAATTAAACTAGCTGTGCTTGTTATCTAAGTAAAGCGCTGTTAAAATATATATAGATCATACCTAATAGCAGCATTTAGTGAACAAATGTTTGTGCGTCGTAAAACATATTACGAAAAGTCAGGGAATTATATAGGGTGTCTGTCCTATGGGTCGTCAAGAGCATTTTCTCTGGTGTTTCGGTGGATATATGTAATTTCTATTTTGCATTGTGTAGCTTCAGTCAGCCAGGAGAAGTGATAATTACGTCTTTCATGCGGCGCTCAGCGCTTACAGAGAGCATCGGTTTGTGTCTCGTTAGGAGCAAAATAATTTTTAAAGCTCAGTTTTAAGTGCCCATTCAACTGAACGGTCCCACATTAGTCCAGCGTGATAATCGTTTCATCTATATGTACTAACTCGACCAGTAAAACACGAAGGAACACCTGTAATTCAGCAGTTACTGTTTCTGAACCTATGTTAGCAGCTTTACTGGCTACTAAAGCAAGTATGAGAAAGGAGTGTAAAGATTCTATAGCTCATTTGTGCGCTGGTTACTACCTGCACTAGCAGCTCCGCTCAGTAACTGCTACTGAACTACCGGTTTTTCTTCGTGGTTTACTGCCCGTGTTAATACATTTACATGAAACGAATGTCCCACTCGACTAACGTGGGGCCGCTCAATCAAGTGGGAACGTAAAATCCCGCTTTAAAAATAATTTTGTTCATAATAGAAAACAAATGAACATTTTCTGTCGGCACTGGGCGTCGCATGAAGGAATGATGAGACATATTTCTGACTCCAGCTGCACACTGAAAAAAATACATCGCTAATATCTACCGAAACAACAAAGAAAATGTATGTGTCGCCTATTAGGAGATCGTCACAAACATTAAAATATCCACCTATTTCAAACTTTCTCTGTTTACCGAGGAGTTGGTCCGTTTCCTTTCGCTTGTAATATAAGTTCCCAGTTCTTCTAAATGTCTGTTTTTTGTTTTACTTAATGTAAAATTCTTAATTCTCCATCAATGTTACTAATAATGTATCCCTCCTTTTGAGCATTTAAAGCTAATGCTATCTTACTGCTGGTGTTGGTGTGCACCTTAAATCTCATATGAAGTAACCTGCCTGTCTGGGCGATACAGCTTTATTCGCGGTCATGGTGCGATATTCTATAGATCCCAGGTTCCTCATATTTATCGCTCTGGTGTGGCAAGTTATGGCACCTTCGTATTTATATATTTTCTGATGTCTTGAAAGAGCTTTAAGTATTGAATCTACGCGGTCTGTAAAATACGAAAGAAGCTCTGTTGGCCAGACAGGGAGATTCGTTGATGCGAGATTTACGGAGCACACCTTCACCTGTAGTAAGACAGCAAAACATAACATATATACATTTGCAAAGGGAGAGACGTTATATTGATAACGCTGAAGAACAATTAAATATATTACATGAAACTGAAAATGGTTGGCGGCTACACTTTTAGGAGAATAGGAAACAGCCGTCCTGAAATGGAGTGAAACAGACAGACTCCGAAATGAGTAGAATGAGTCTGCAGCATTTTCTTATTCTAATACTTATGACTATCTATTCAGTTCGGGTAGTCGCTGTGACCTACACACTGTACATGCTCCAAATGTTGGTGGGGCCTGCCTGCTACGAGTGCTGCAACCTCCGACCCACTTCTTCACTTCCCGGCACCTGGCCGCCTGATGTGATCACCAAGAAGCTAGAAAAGGAGTGCCAGCGGGTCGCAGGAGAAAGGCTACTTATCCGTACCATCGCTTCTAACCTTACGGGCAATAATGTAAACATCTAGGAGTCACAGGCACTGCGCCCTCGCCAATCGCAAATTTGCACCTTAAGGATTGCTCCTTTGCGTCTTTTATTAGAAAGGCCTTGCTCTTTCATAAATATTGCTTTACTGACTTAACAACCTGCAAACTGTTTTAGTATCTTCACATACAACTGCTTGAATTATTTTTCTACTACTTGTCATATTACATGCATTTAAAATGGTTCAAATGGCTCTAAGCACTATGGGACTTACATCAGAGGTCATCAGTCCCTTAGACTTAAACCTACTTAAACCTAACTAACCTAAGGACATCACACACATTCATGCCCGAGGCAGGATTCGAATCTGCGACCGTAGCAGCAGCCCGGTTCCGGACTGAAGCGCCTAGAACCGCTTGCTCACACCGGGCGGCAACTTGCATTTAAAAAGTTAAGACTGTAGATGACGCGCGCATCTAGTGCAAAGGGTAGGGAAACGAAGGTACACTTTATTATGTTCTTACAAGTCCGTGATTTTTCGTAATACGTTAAACCTGACAACACTAAACCTTCTGTTCCCGAAATGCCGCTCTGGATATTGTCCACATGTATTTTACCAGCACTTTGCTTAGCTCTCAAGTATATCAAATTTATATCTTTTAACCGGCTTTAATGTCTTAGTACGCGCGGTTTATAACTTTTTGTAGCATCTGGATATGGCCAATGTAGATGAGGCCACATGTTATTGGTTCACAAAAAATGATCGTATCAATAAGTGCACAAATATTATTCCTCATTGCGCTTCCACTTTTGGCTTCCAGTTCACCTCCTCAGTAGGCTCTAACGCCGGTGGTACACGATAACGATAGTTCTCTGATTGCTTGTATTCCCTACACTCGATTTAATTCATTACTAAGCTCATGCAGTTCATTACCTGTCCATAGATGAGTTCTGCACATCCGAGACATTGTCAGCTGCAGAGAATTATCTGTTAGACGAACCTAAGAAATTTAAGAATTTTGACAACATAGCCTGTTATTGAGCCGTGCTGCGGCTCGCGTTGATGCCATGTGGAGGTTTCTGCAAGACCGTGTCGTTTAGTTGGCATGGTTGTGTTGTTTGTCTTCTTCTCGTGTTAACTGGCGCCTCTCGGTTTCGTAACTGTTGCCTGTCCGCTAGTGGCAGCAGCGGCACTTATCGATACGTAGTTCTGCTGCCCTATCTTTGGGGCCACCTCGCCCTTCTTCCGTGTGGTGTGAGTGTGGAATTCGGTTGGGGTTGCAGGAGCAGCGAGGCCCGCGCAGAGCGACAACATGCCGGGACCGCTGGTGGCGTGTATGGACGGCCGGATCGAGGGGCAGTGGTCACGAGGGTCCACGACCTCGTCGATACCTGATCCTGCATGTTTATGTTGAGTGCATCGCAATTTGCGTGGAGAGACCTCCACCATTGTGAAATCTCTCGATTCCCCAGTGACTTGGGTTCGTGTTACTGCTCGTAGTGTCGCCGGGGCGAAAAGCAGTGAGTGGACTATCTTGGGAAGGCGGATCTGATTAGCCTTCCTGAGCTTCTAATTACTATTTTCAGCTTCTTATATTGTTAAGTTCAACCAGCGCTATTTTTCTGCATAATGGCAACTAACGCCCCAGTTACCTGCCCTAGGGGTTAGTGTATGTAACGGCAGTGTAGATTTCCTTGCCTTCCCGCCTCTCTCCGATGAGGCGTGTAAGTTTGAAAGCTTCGTGAATATAGGTTGAGTGGCGTTCTTCTACCTTGTTCTGGGCACTCTAAGCACAGTATTCTGTTGGTGGAGCCCAGACCGCCGGTTCTGGCTTTGGCATAATTTTACATCTTGCATTTGTTTTGTTGGGTGTCAGACAGACTCAACAAGATTATCATTAGTCGCTCATTAGACTGCCACTAGTCTGAGTTACCATCTTGTGATTTGAATGCAACTCTTGGCTGCCTTTCTCTTAGCTCGCGAAAGTGTTTTTGGTGTGACCTATTCAGAGGTAGATTCCTGGAGCCCCATCTTTCACTGGCTCTTGTATTTTATTTTATTACTGTATTATTAAGTTACCATCATTTGTCTCACCTGTTTGGTATCTGTTTTTTTTAAATTAACTTTTGCTATGCCATTCGCCGTTTGACAGTATATTTGTTAAATTGTTTTTAATTGCCGTTTTGGTGTTAAATGCCTTCAGCCGTAATTGTGGCTACTTGCTTTAAAATTCTGGTTGCGACCACATTGGGTTGTTTTCAAAAATTATTTGCTGTTTGTATTTTATGTATGTTTCTTTAATTTTGGTATAATTGCCATTCTGGTGTTAAACGCCTTCAGCCATGATTGTGTAATTGTGATTAATTGCTTTAAAATTCTGGTTGCGACCACACTGGTTCGTTTTCCATAATTATTTGCTGTCCAGGCGTCTCTGAGTGAACCAAAGCGATGTTTTCGGACATGGAGTAGATACAGAGTGACCAGGAACTGTCGATGACATGCCTCGTTCAGGCCGCCCTAGGGTATTACTGCAGTGCATGACGCTAACTACGGATTATGGATCGGAGGAACCCTGACAGCAACGCCACCATGTTGAATAATGCTTTTCATGCAGCCACAGGAAGTCGTATTGCGACTGAAACTGTGCGTAATTGTCTGCGTGATGCGCAACTTCATTCCCAAGGTCAATGACGAGGTCCTTCTTTGCAACCATGACAGCATGCAGCGCGGTACAGATGGGTCCAACAACATGTCGAGTGGACCACTGAGGATTAGCATCATGTTCTCTTCACCGATAAGTGTCGCATAGGCCTCCAACCACACAATCGTCGGAGACCTGTTTGGCGGCAACCCGGTCAGACTCAACGCCTTAGACACACTGTCCAGCGAGTGCAACAAGGTGGAGGTTCCCTGCTGTTTCGAGGTGGCATTATGTGGGGCCGATGTATGATGCTGGTGGTCATGGAAGGCGCCATAACGGCTGTACGATACGTGAATGCGATCCTCCGACCGACATTGCAACCATATCGACAGCATGTGTGCGAGGCATTCGTCTTCATGGATAATAATTCGCGCGCCATTCGTGCACATCTCGTGAATGACTTCCTTCAGGATAACGACATCGATCGACTAGAGTGGCCAGCACGTTTTCCAGACATGAACCGTATCGAACAGGCCTGGGATAGATTAAAAAGGGCTATTTATGGACGACGTTACCCACCAACCACTCTAAAGGATCTACGCTGAATCGCCATTGAGGAGTGGGATAATCAGGACCAACAGTGCCTTGATGAACTTGTGGATAGTATGCTACGACGAATACAGGCATGCTACTGGGTATTAGAGGTACCGGTGTGTACAGAAATCTGGACAACACCTCTGAAGGTCTCACTGTATGGTGATGCAACATGCAATGTGTGGTTCTCAAGAGCAATAAAATGGTTGGAAATGATGTTTATGTTGATCTCTATACCAACTTACTGTACAGATTCCGTGTGCCGCTACCGCTCATGTCCGTACACCGTCTTAGGTACTCATACGGTGTACTCAACGAATGTGACGAGAAGAGTGTAAGATTTTACCACTTAACTTTAATGATATTTACGGCCGGCAAGAGCGTAAATAGAGCACTTATTTGGCCGATCAGGCACAAGAAAACATCATGATCATCTGTGGGACCTGGATGTATACTTTCTTAAAATAATTCTCTGAAGTCTGATTATTTAACAGCGCACACTCACCGCCTTGTTAATATAGGATTATGTGAGGCGCTTTTAGCATTTATTAAAACTGAGATCTACGTGGAGCTTTCGTACTGACAAAAAAACGTAAGCCTAATCTCAGGGATTGTATTTCATGTTATCAAATTTAAATATTGCTGCACGATATCTTCACTATAGTGAATTTAATCAAAAGAAACCTTGTACTGAAATAAAGTATTTCTCTCTTTCTCAAAGTAATAATCTTCGTCGTGCCGAGAAGCGGCCAATATTTGAATTAAGTGGAATGTTCTTTTTTACTTTCATACAACATACAATAGTATATTCACTTTCTTTTCCTTAGTAATTATGGTGAGATTCTCTTAATGCGTCCGTTGATGAGTGGTCGATTGCTCGACCGTTCTTGTCGTTTATCCAGCGTGTTGAAAAACTTACAAATAAAATTTTTATTTCTGCATGAAGGTCACTCGGCATATGAAGAATAAAATACACAATCAGCATAAATTATCATATATTATTTAACATTTACAACTTACAATGCGTAAAGGCCGCCGTAACGTGTGTTAGCTTCGAGACTAGAACAGAGAGTGAGTAATACCGCTGGTCTTTCTAGTCTGTTTAGTTATCGAGTAAAAGAATAATCTATTTATAGAGAGATACTATACAGTTATCTTACAGAGTCTGTTTGTACCATTATTATTTCATTTTATTATAAATTACCATCATGAGAGCTGATTGCACGCGTTTTTCAGAGGCTTTTACTATTATCATTTTACTTTGTTTTGTGTCTGATTTGTCGTCTCTCGTTTTAATATTTTGTACAGTATGTCGGTACATCCGGAACTCTCGGAACCGTGGTGATGCAAAACTTTTTTGATGCCTGTATTATCGCGATCTCGACTGGTCATTTTAGCGTAAACCACTCTCTGATACTGTTAACATTACCCTATAGTCGTGTGATCAGAAGTCCTTATCTTCTTCCAGTTTGTACTTCACTAACACACTCAGTCTGCACTGAATCTCTGCATTGAAGTTTTTCTACTACATTGAGATTTCTACTATCCCTGGTACCGAATCTTAGAATACTGCCCCGTCATCGGCTATGCAATTTTTTTTTCGTGTCATCTCCCAGATTCTTTGCCAAGGGAGAGATCAGCATCACACTTCCAATGACAAGAAACATGTCCTGTGAACAAACCTTAGGTGTCTTTGATGTAGCTGTTTGCCTTTTAGAACCTCACGTCGTTAAAAACTGATGATTTTTCCTTCTTTCAGGGACCATGTCTCACCACAGGGCTAGAGGTTGTCCAGAAACACTGTCTGTTCCTCCGTCCTCTTCTCAAAGCCAATGACAGAACGAGTGTGACTGCCTGTAGCTGATGTCTTCGGCCACCAATGACGTTGTTATCCATGATACACGGAATTCACTTTTTCATAGGATATCTTAGAACTTTTAGACACATTAACCGGCAGTGGCAACGCAATATTTGCCTTTCATTGTCAACTATTAAGCGGCTAACACATAACTGATAACAGAACAGCGCGGGATCACACGTTGTTTTGTGGTCCGCACACTGACACGACTGCAACAGATAGCGCGGGTGTAAAGTTGTTTACGGCGCCTCATGCAGACACAAGGCTCTACATGTAGTGCGATATTACATTTATTTTATTAGGAAATTAAGCTAATAATTAAAACAATAAAACAGTGCCTCCCAATTTTCATTATATCCTCGAAGAGAGAATGAGACCGAAATTACTTAATATGGTTTCCTGCGTAAAGCATTACTTTTGGACGAAATTGATTTTTAAGTCATTTCGCTATAAATTGTAATAATTGATGGTCATCAAGATACCGGTGGGCGTTAGAGTAGCTCCCTGCTTTGACGAAGGGTGCCAGAGGCACAGGGATGCATTCCAGGGAGGTATTTGGCGGCTAGAGCCTCTCAGGTCTAAGAGATACGGAGAGTTTCCTCAGGATTCGCTTGTGTGACAGGCATAGCTTTAGAGTGGCATTCAAAATAGTGTGTAGTTTACCGCTTTCAATATGGAACCGAATTTTTAAACTGGTCGCAGCTGTATCACTCAGCCTCACTTTTGGCAGTTTGAGGAGCACTCAGCAAGTAGCGTCCCTCACAGAGGTTCTCCAGGACAACACTGTCGGCGCAACACAGCGAGATGCTATGGCCTGCAGGTTTGGTAACACGACGTCATACTGCATTGTTGCTCCACAGTGTTGGAATTCTCAGTTTCGCTCGTCTCAGCGTCATAGGGTCTTCATTCAGAAGAATTTGCAGCTTTTATGGACTCACTGCGTCTCTAGTTAAGTGACATAGTGGGGATTCAAGCTTGTGAACTCGATATTAGATTGACCCTTCCCACCCCATTTCAGTGCATAATATTCGCTTTTGATTGATTTGTAAAGTTGGAATATAGAATATACGTCACTTCCGTAGTCGCTTTTTCTGTTTTTCCGATTGTTATGATTGTGTCATCGCTGACACATGGTACTTACTGGCATTAAGGGAAGCGCGGAAGGGAGGACCCACCAATATAACTTTCTTTTCACGCGACCTTTCTATTTAACACTGCATAAACTGTGTTTCACAGATAATCGAAGGATTTAACCATAAAATTTGCTTCAGCAAATGAACAAATCTGCAAAATTCTTTGCACCTTAAACCATAAATTGAATGAGCTTTTAATCTTTGCAAAAGAAATCTTAAGTGCTGTATTGCAAAACAGCAAACAATATGACAATGATTACAAGACGGTAGCACCTGCGGCCCGCCCATTATCGGGTAAAACAGCGGTGTTTAATACCGCGCTGGACACAGTCTGTCATGTTAAATGCTATTCTGCAACACATTAAATCTATACAAGGACCACTGATGACACGAGGGATTCAATTACTCAAAACAAATGACTTAACTTTTAATCTGAAAGCTGTATGTCGAAAGGTTCGGGGTTAAGATGCGCACCTGTGCTTAAAGGTTAAACACATTAGCAAACAATATGACAATGATAGGGCTTACTTCAAAGCAACTAAAGTCTTAATTTCACCCGGCAACCAAGGGGGGACAGGACCCCAACCCGTCCTTCTTACAATTGGCTAAAGCCTAGTGACAGCTGGCTGTTAATATTTTCAAGGTTAAACTGATTGTTATTTATTAAGACCGCTCACAAGGAACGTCTTAAAACAACACTTGTGAACACTTATTACAAGAGACCTCACTCGACGGAACCAGCTGAAATACACGATCCAGATAAAATACACCAATAATGACCCACTCTTTCAAACATAGAAACGAACAGCAACAGGTTGTTCAGATTATAACTAATGACTGTGAAATGCAATGACAATCAAACAACTTAACCGTTTAGCAGCTAAATCTAACGACAAGGTTCCTATTTTGTTTAAAGCTAACCTGTGCCTTAGTACAATTGTTCCGGCTGTATTTACGACCAAGAGTTGATTAATTAGAAAATTAATGATCGGGTGCAAACCAGAAAGGAAGGGCAATACAATAGCGGGACCAATTTTCAAACGACAACTAGTGTTTTAGTACAATACTACTGCCTATATTTACGACCAAAGAGCCGACCGAGTAAAACTCAGAGGGTCTGGTGTAAACCAGAAAATAATAGAGCCCAGGTAGACAAAGAAACAAATCGTCACGAGTGTTGCAGAATGTTACTCCTCTTTATCTGCAAGCAGTTCCATGGATCCACTCTGGTGTCGATGAAAGCCTGGTAGAAGAGGGCAGCCAGGCCACGAGCGGTCGTCCGACACGAATGTTGCCAACCAACCAACGGGATATTTGGCCTGCTCCTTGTAGTCGACGTTGAACCCGGCGAAGTACTCCATATCTTCGTTCTGTGCAGGCCCTCTTTGCGCAGCTAGTGGCTTCGGCCGCTCTGACCTTGTGACCACCTCTTGCCGCGACGCTACCGCCAATCCCCAAACTTCGTGCCTTCTTTTCGGGTCAGCGAAGACCTTCTAAGGACACAACCCACAGATACCAACTCTTCCTCATAGATACTGGCAGTGGGGCCGAAATGGGATAGTCGATACTACACCTGAGCCAGTGGAGACATGCAGAACAGTCTACTATCTTAATGGCGCCGTGGCACACTTGCCTTGTTGTTGACCTTCGCACCCATTAGTGAATTCGATGAGTCAGATAGAGTCATGCTTTTGTTGTTGCACGCCGTGGCATCGCCTTCATTGCGTTGAATTTGTCACAGATAGCGAGGCCAGGCGATATGTAACGCCACATCTGTGGCGAATGTTACCGGACTCATTCTTAGAGTAGTTACGAGGCCTTCTGTAGAGAGTTAAAGTTTGACCCTTTATGGAATGTTTGCACAGCCAGGTAGAGAGCCGGGGACGGCAAAGTGGTTTTGCGTACCCGCAAAGAACTTTGTTGGAAAACGTGGATACAGTAGAAGTTGGGAGTGGGAACTTTATGGAATCGGAATTCTATACTAATTCCAGTTGTTCAAGTCTGCTAGTAACTATCTGAAAGTCTTCGATGTCTTTGATTTCTAAGGTCTGAATACTAGAGTCTGTTTTGGTTTTCAGATCGTTAAGTTCATCCCGTAATTCCGTGTTCGAATGTCTGACTGTGTTAATTTCATCCGATACTGTAGCAGTGTTGGTGTCATCTTATGGGTTTGCTTTCGCGAACTACTTACGCTTCTCTTCCTGCCCCGGTGTAGTAATTGTTTGCATGACTTGTTTCTTTACTTTCTTCTGTTCTTGTATGGATTTGCGGTAAAGTGTTTCACTGTTTTGTAGGTGGTAATTGAAACGTTCGTCAATTTGTGTGTTCTGTCGTTCAAATTTCTCGTCAATTTTCGCATGCAAAGCGCGAGAAAGTTTTACTGATACTGCTTTAATCTCCTCTTGTAACTGTGTTGAGTTTTCTGAACATTATTTAGTGACTGCGTTGATTTCATCTCTAAGTAATTTTGTTGTAGCTTCGTGTGTAATACATATCTCTTGTGCTACGGATCTGATTGCTTCACTACTATTCCTGGCACAGGCCTTAATTTCCTCACGTAATTGCTTTTTAGTTTCATTGCAATGCACGGCAACGGCTGTAATCTGTTCAGAAGCTGTTCAACAGAGGTGTCAAGTTTTTTATTAATAAGTTTGAAATTTTCATTGATTTGTTTGATCGACCTGTCGTGTATTTCATCCGACCGTTTGAAATTTTCATTAAATTGTAGCAATACTGCCATAACTTGATTAACGTTGAAATTAGCGACTCTGTTTTTTATGCTGTGTGGTAGCGTATCTGCATTTGGTACTTATTCTGTAACCATTTGGTCATTGTCTGATTCATGAAAAGTTCTGCAGACTGGTTGTGCACTGTTGGTCACTACATCCTAACCAAATAAATCTGACGTATCTTGAGTAAATTGCTCGTTTTCATTAGTAACATTTAACTCCCCACTGTGTAAATTCTGCACATCCGATGGTTGAAACTGTGCAGCGTTCGTTGCAGTGGAACGTAGCGCGTCAAAAATTATTGTTACGTTTTTCAGTGGATATAATTAAGAAACTGAAGAAATTGCAAAAAGGTAGGAACCTAAGGAGATGGGACCTGGATTAACTGACTAAACCAGAGGTTGTACAGAGTTTCAGGGAGAGCGTAAGGGAACAATTGACAGGAATGGGGAAAAGACAGTAGAAGACGAATGGGTAGCTCTGAGGGATGAAGTAGTGAAGGCAGCAGAGGATCAAGTAGGTAAAAAGACGAGGGCTGGTAGAAATCCTTGGATAACAGAAGAAATATTGAATTTAATTGATGAAAGGAGGAAATATAATAACGCAGTAAATGAAGGAGGCAAAAAGGCATACAAACGTCTCAAAAATTAGATCGACAGGAAGTGCAAATTGGCTAAGCAGGCATGGCTAGAGGACAAATGTAAGGATGTAGAGGCTTATCTCGCTAGGGGTAAGATAGATACAGCCTACGGGAAAATTAAAGAGACCTTTGGAGAAAAGGGAGCCACTTGTATGAATATCAAGAGCTCAGATGGAAACCCGGTTCTAAGCAAAGAGGAGAAAGCAGAAAGGGCGATGTACTTGAGAACAATATTGTGGAAATGGAAGAGGATGTAGATGTAGATGTAGATGAAGATGAAATGGGAGATACGATACTGCGTGAAGAGTTTGACAGAGCACTGAAAGACCTGAGTCGAAACAAGGCCCCGGGAGTAGACAACATTCCATTAGAACTACTGACGGCCTTGGGAGAGACAGTCCTGACAAAACTCTACCATCTGGTGAGCAAGATGTACGAGACAGGCTTCAAGAAAAATATAATAATTCCAATCCCAAAGAAAGCAGGTGTTGACAGATGTGAAAATTACCGAACTATCAGTTTAATAAGTCACAGCTGCAAAATACTAACGCGAATTATTTACAGACGAATGGAAAAACTGGTAGAAGCCGACCTCGGGGAAGATCAGTTTGGATTCCGTAGAAATGTTGGAACACGTGAGGCAATACTGTCCTTACGACTTATCTTAGAAGAAAGATTAAGGAAAGGCAAACCTACGTTTCTAGAATTTGTAGACTTAGAGAAAGCTTTTGACAATGTAGACTGGAACACTCTCTTTCAAACTCTAAAGGTGGGAAGGGTAAAATACAGGGAGCGAAAGGCTATTTACAATTTGTACAGAAACCAGATGGCAGTTATATGAGTCGAGGGGGCATGAAAGAGAAGCAGTGGTTGGGAAGGGAGTGAGACAGGGTTGTAGCCTCTCCCCGATGTTATTCAATCTGCATATTGAGCAAGCAATAAAGGAAACAACAGAAAAATTCGGAGTAGGTATTAAAATCCGGGGAGAGGAAATAAAAACTTTGAGGTTCGCCGATGACATTGTAATTCTGTCAGAGACAGCAAAGGACTTGGAAGAGCGGTTGAACGGAATGGACAGTGTCTTGAAAGGAGGATATAAGGTGAACATCAACAAAAGCAAAACGAGGATAATGGAATGTAGTCGAATTAAGTCGGGTGACTTAAAGTAGTAAAGGAGTTTTGCTATTTTGGGAGCAAAATAACTGATGATGGTCGAAGTAGAGAGGATATAAAATGTAGACTGGTAATGGCAAGGAAAGCGTTTCTGAAGAAGAGAAATTTGTTAACATCGAGTATTGATTTAAGTGTCAGGAAGTCGTTCCTGAAAGTATTTGTATGGAGTGTAGCCATCTATGGAAGTGAAACATGGACAATAAATAGTTTGGACCAGAAGAGAATAAAAGCTTTCGAAATTTGGTGCTACAGAAGAATGTTGAAGATTAGGTGGGTAGATCACGTAACTAATGAGGAGGTATTGAATAGATTTGGGGAGAAGAGAAGTTTGTGGCACAACTTGACTAGAAGAAGGAATCGGTTGGTAGGACATGTCCTGAGGCATCAAGGGATCACAAATTTAGCATTGGAGGGCAGCGTGGAGGGTAAAAATCGTAGAGGGAGACCAAGAGATGAATACACTAAGCAGTTTCAGAAGGATGTAGGTTGCAGTAGGTACTGGGAGATGAAGGAGCTACCACAGGATACATTAGCATGCAGAGCTGCATCTAACCAGTCTCAGGACTGAAGACCACAACAACAACATAATTAAATCTGTTTGCCCATCGTTTAGATTTGAAATGTTACTGGTGGTTGACACGCACTGAATATCTAAGTTTGAAGAATTAGAACTGTGAGACTGAATATCAAAAATGGTTCAAATGGCTCTAAGCACTATGGGACTCAACTGCTGAGGTCATTAGTCCCCTAGAACTTAGAACTAGTTAAGCCTAACTAACCTAAGGACATGACAAACACCCATGCCCGAGGCAGGATTCGAACCTGCGACCGGAGCGATCTTGCGGTTCCAGACTGCAGCGCCTTTAACCGCACAGCCACTTCGGCCGGCTACTGAATATCTATAGTATTATTAGTTAAATTACTCAAATCGTCGATTTCATTCTTTGCACTTCGCAATATACTGTTTGCAGTTTTTCGCGGCATTTTCATGAGTCAAAAGTGGACACAAAATCAAACAAAGACAAAGCGGGCACAAAGTGGAGCAAGTACAATGACAAGGAAGAGTAATAAATTGCGATAATCTGTGAAAAATTATGCATTGCACCAAATTCAAATTACATTTAACACTGGATAAGTAAGAGCAGATATATAGCTGACTAATTCTCAAAAGATTATCAAAATAACGATCCTGGCGGATATCGCCAAGTGGAACTTTCCTGTATAAAAAAATGATAATTTTTTTTAGTATCGTATCTCATGAAAACCGATAAATTTGTGACGTAAGCAGCGCTACGCCATGGCCCTGTGATATCAATCTGAAAAATACTTACCTCATGATGGTGTCGCCGGATAACGCTGTCTATATATCTGCTCGTGAATGGCACAGCTTAGTGCAGTGCTGGCCTATCTACTAAGACTGGCCTATCTACTAAGACTCGACAACATTTGTCTGAGATCTGAATCATTAGAAAATCTGACTTTGCTTATTTACATAGCTGCGCAGCTGGTTTCCTGATCACTAAAGAACACATGACTATGATCTGAGGAAATTTCTGAAATATTAAAATTTAAATAAATGACTGGATCGGGACTGATAATGACTTCAGGCAAAATTATTTCTTCCTTATTTTGTTGACTGGTAAAAATTATATTATGTATGAAAATCTTTTACATTATTGAAAAAGATCTGCAACCCATTGTATGAAAAACTGAATATTACAAATCTGGATCATCTTGTGCTGACGAATCACAAAAAGATTGAAACAAATTCATATTAACATCTCAGACAAGTGCCTTAACTACGCGCATGCCAATAAAATTAATAAAATTTACCTTACAATACATGGCTATGAAGTGCGCTGTACCAGCGACAGACTGCAACTGCGCTGTATCAGCGAGAGACTGCAACTGCTGCCGGGACTGCTCTGACCTGCGACTCAGTTGCCGCAAAGATATTTCTGTCACAGGCAGCGCGTGAGCAATAGATCGAAGTTACATTTGTTCCACCAGGGTGGTTAAACCCTTACAAATGATTCAAATGGCTCTAAGCACTATGGGACTTAACATCTGAGGTCAGCAGTCCCCGAGACTTAGAACTACTTAAACCTAATTAACCTAAGGACGTCACAAACATCCATGCCCCACGTAGGATTCGAACCTGCGACCGTAGTACCACCGCGGTTCCGGAAATGCAATCCGAAAACAAAGGAACTAGGTTACAGTTCGCTTGCTCGCCCACTTCATGAATACTGCTCAGCAGTGTGGGATCCGTACCAGATAGGGTTGATAGAAGAGATGGAGAAGATCCAACGGAGAGCAGCGCGCTTCGTTACGGTATCATTTAGTAATTGCGAAAGCGTTACGGAGATGATAGATAAACTCCAGTGGAAGACTCTGCAGGAGATACGCTCAGTAGCTCGGTACGGGCTTTTGTTGAAGATTCGAGAACATACCTTCACCGAGGATTCAAGCAGTATATTTCTCCCTCCTACGTATATCTCGCGAAGAGACCATGAGGATAAAATCAGAGAGATAAGAGCCCACACAGAGGCATATCGACAATCCGTCTTTCTACGAACAATAAGAGACAGAGGTACTCAAGGTACCCTCCGCCACACACCGTCAGGTGGCTTGCGGAGTATGGATGTAGATGTAGATGTAGATGTAGACTGAAGCGCCTAGAACCGCTCGGCTACAACGAAACCTCTTACAATTCCAACTGGTGGACGTTTGTGTCAGGACTACCAACACAGACAACCACATGAGCAGCAAGGTGCTTGATTGTGATCCGTCGATCACCTCGAAGAAAGTGTCCTCACGTTGCAACATTGTAGGGACCACAGCTGTGTGCTACCCGCCCGCACGGGAGATATGAGACAGATTTGCACACCATTGTTGTGGTGATGACAGATACCTCGCGCAACAACTCACCGAACTTTTGTTCAATGGCAGATCAACGTATCACATAGTCCAAACGCCTATAAATATCTGCGATGCTCTGTATTTCCGGCAAAAGAAACTCAGTGACAGCTGTCTTCTTGGAACGGACCTCCGGTACAGACGCCAATTTGAAGGTCACTTACAGCGCTACCACCTACTGGAACTTCATGACACTATAGAAGTTGAAGAGAGAGTATTTGATTGTGTCCCACAACAAATCTGCATGTTTTCAAACCAGATTGGCCGAGAAAAAGAAATTCGTTGCATTACTTTTTGAACACCCCTCGTACGTCTCCACTTACACATATGCTTCACCAGACACTGTGCAGTACATGGTGGAAAGAGAGACTGAATCAATGTCTTCGGTTTTCTTTCCTTTTCCATTCGCGTAGTGAACGAGAGACATTCCACATGTTAATGGGGTGATATCACATCTCCATCCATTTAACAATTATCATCAGATTATTGATTCGAGCGCTTTAACTATTACCTCTTAAGCAAAACTTAGTCCCAGGAAAGGTGAAATGGAACAGTGATCCACGAAGCTTGATCGCTTTGAGATGAAGTGATCAGATTAAGTGGATGACGTTTGAGCAAACTAATGTGCTCCGTGTGAATCACTTCACTGTTTACGTCACGTTGACATTATGGCGGCATGTTACATCAGGCTCTCGTGGTATAGCAAACGAATGATTTGTGGGCCTGTTGTTCTACTTGCCAGGACCTGCGCTTCCCATTATCCCTGTTTGTTTCCTGATGTTGCATCGTTAGCATTAAAGTAACAGCACTTCCGCCTCGCTGGTAATGGTCATGTTAAATTTTTATCCATTCGAGTTTCATGCTTTCACGTCAGCGATGAGGATGCGCAGTCACTGAGTAATCTCTGCATTATTCCTGGTGGCAAATATCAATTATTGTGGGATAAGTACAGTCGCTATCGTTGACAGCGGCCGAAGGCTGTGGCGGTGGGAAGTGTTACTCACCTCCGTACCTCCGTACTCACTGTCACCACAGAAAATAGCTGACTTTATTACAGTACTGCGATTGCCCGTATCAGTCAAAGGTGATGGTGGCACAAGAGAGACGTTTACCTCAGTTGCTGTTTTCGGCATGTCCTTAGGCGTCCGTTTGTATACTGTTGCAATGCATACACTGCTGGGTAACTCTTGCCGGTAGTTGAGTGGATTATTTTCAAGTTTATTAAACGAAAACTATTTTCCCTACCTCGTCTCACAACGCAGTGACGTGTTCATGAGAAAAATGTGGTTATAGACTAAGTAATACAGGGGAGATATGATCGCACTTTACATGCAGAATAAAAATATTGCTGTTATTCGAAAGAAGAAGCTGGAGAAGATATGGAATGCACACTTTACATTCGCAAATCGTTCGGCGATATCAAGCCACATTGAGAGGTCAAGTTAACAACAGGAGAGTATTCTTGTAATCGTCAAGTCAGAGCAGTTTAAGAACTGCTGGCGACAGTTGCGTCTCTATACACAAACCAGTTTATCTTCATCGCGTGGTGAGTAAGCAACGAACTGGGCTAACAACTTGGTTGCAGATTAAAAGCAGCAATTATGAATTTGTTAGTAGGATGTATCCAATATCTGTTTTAACAACTTTTTCTGTGCTTTGTATACATTCCGCAAAATAACCGCTTCCAATTCATGCTTTCTTTCGCTGTCAAAGACAAATTAAGCGTATTATCTGCTGTGAGTGGCACGAGAATGGATGCGCAGCTGCTATTTCTGTTTGTGGCTATTTGGTATACCTCATGTTGCCCAAAGCAGCGTCCTTGTGTAATGGCCTCAGCGGCTTTGCTTCATCAGCATCGGGCGCAGCCGACGATGCATGAGTATCACAGCATTATCCTACCGTAAAACTGTCTTCCTGGGATATGTAACCAACACATGAGCATGTGGGATCGGCTTAAAGTGTTTTATGAGTCGTCAGATACGGCAATACGTTACGTGCTTCTCCGGTCTGCCATTGTGGTACCTTCTAACTGTAGTCTCTGACTACATCTGGTGCGACAGCTGCGCCAGATTATGCTTCCGAAGTAGGACTCGCATTGAATAGCTACTTTAACTTCATTAATGAATCATGAAGGGGGTGCACAATTTGAAAAAGATTTTTTAGGCGTACAAGTATTCAAGAGGTCTTAACATATGGGAAAGACAGATATAATAATGCTCCAACACTCTTTGAAAATATGTCTAAGAAAACATATTTGAACAATCAAAAGTACATTTGAAATTACATATCCGACTGTGAATCCTGTGCTGTGAGAGCAGAACGCTATACAGCACTCGTCATTTGTAAATGCCTGTTGTAGCTGTACAACTTTTATTCTTTTCACGTCTATTCTTCGGATTCTCCAAGCTCATCTTAGATAAAGGTTTTCTTTCTAAGTAAATAGTCGAGATGGAAACATCCACTGTCTGAACAAAAGTTATGATGAATATTTTGAGTTCAGTACCTTTACGATTAGAGTTACCCGAGTAATTCTACATCTACATTGATACTCCGCAAGCCACCCCACGGACATTGTTATACAATAAATCATAACAAAAACGATGCTCTTTGATTGGTATTTACTGTACCAGTGTCCTGAAACAGTATATTTTTATAGCAAGAAAACTCTATTCAGTACCGAATCAAGGTGAAATGGAATTACCGTGGGTTTAAGGTAAATGCAATTTGCAAATCACATGTATTTACCTAGATTACTACAAATAAGAGTACGCAAACCAATCATCAAACTTTCCGAGGTATATTCGGCTTGTAGTGGCAGTATCCAGTATTTTAGGAGAAAATATTAAATCCTTAGTGTAAGTGACCGAAGGCAATGTGAAGGCCGCGGCAGAGTATTGTGATAACAGCGCTGTCCGTCAGCAACGCTATGTCGACATGTAGGGCACAATAACAGATGTACGAGTACAAGTGAGTTCCAAGGGAGAATAGCTGAGCGCAGAGGCAAATGGCCCCGCGCAGCAAAGAACGATGTAGCAAGCGGGTTGTTGTCACCACGATTGACTGATTGTCTTTTTTGTGGGTAACATGAATAGACATCCGGTTTTAGAGAAACAAGTGGGCAGTAACAGACTATACATGAGGCTGAAATTGAGGACAAAGCGTCATTCGAGATGGGGACTTGGTCATCACTGAGTAGCCGTATGAAGTCGCCAGAGCACCCCTGGACCTCAAGACGACTGGGCAGCGTCAATAGCAGCTTCCGTTCGAGGCCAGTCAGCCCCTGCCGCCGCAACGTGTCCTTCGTGGATCTTGGTGCCACAGCCCAGTGTGCAGTCCGTGCCTGCTTCCGCCGACACTGAGGCTAGGGAGGGACTCTGCGTCACAAAGCCAGCCGCTGTCTGCTGCCTGTCCGGGAGAAGTGGGGCGAGACTCGTGCACAGCTGCCTCGGCCACCGACGACCAAAGAACACTGGGGCCGCCACCTAACGTGTCGCTCCTTCGGGAAGCGCCGCTGTCGTAACTGACCGTGGCTTTGCCTGCGCCGCTGGGCTGGGGTCCTGATGCAGAATCGCCGGACGCCGTCCTAGTTGCCGACGCCAGGAGCACCGTCGACAGGACACGAGGAGAGGCGCGCTTGCTTCATGTAGAATTGAAGACACAATAAAGTGATATTCTTAAATTGTGTACAGCGTTTCCACTGGTTTCCAAGTGGTTCAAATGGCTCTGAGCACTTTGGGGCAACATCTATGGTCATCAGCCCCCTAGACCTTAGAACTACTTAAACCTAACTAACCTAAGGACAGCACACAACACCCACTGGTTTCCCATCACCTACGATGTCACCATATACACACCACACCCTACAGAGGTGCCACTATAGAGTGGTGGATACAAAGTGGTGTCAGGAGGGCCGATGTCACAGCAATCAATAGGTGAGTGTGTGTCACCCCGCAGCACATCGTTCGAGCCACAGCCTACGTTGGGGTGAGTGAGACTATTTTGTTCTAGTGTGGTAGTAATCATGGGGTCGAAATACAGAGGGAGTGTTTTACGAAAGTTATATTCACGAAACCAGAGAAATCCGTGTATCTTTCACAGTTTTTGAGCAATGTTAAAGACGATCGGTTAGTACTAGTTCCTGTACGATGCACTCAGCGTAGTTTACTTAGGCATTCGGCGCCTTGTGCTAAATCCATAGCAGAGTTGCTTTACCTGTTACCAGTTTGGGCACACGGCTAGGCAATGTAGGGACCCCAGGTTGGTTATGATTAGAGAGAATAAGTAACTTGGTAGGACACTTTGGGACTAACTTTTCTGTGCGTATTGTTTTGTTGTAATGTAATTTTTATCGTGGATACTGGACTTAGAGGCAAACACCATAGACACGTGGAGTCACTCTGAAGAAGCGATGCTTTGGTACACGATAGAAATCGGTATGTCGATAGGAGTAAGAGAGCAGAAAAAGGTGCTTACACCGAATATTAAGTGTTTCAACTGCAATCGAACGTCACGTGCATGAAGGTAATGTTACCTATTACGGAACCCACAACACAATTGTAGTTGCATGGATCGCATACAATTTAGTGGAAATGACAGTAGAGGAGGTTTTGGTCAACGGAAAGATTATAGAGAAAATGGTAGAGGTAGTCGAGGGGGTAGGAAGGGTCCGTTAAACTTAGAAGGGAGCCCCAGGGCTGCCCACAGGAGTTCCCGATAGGAATAAGCTCAGTGAGAACGAATGAGGACGCCAATCGTGCCATAATGGGTCTTGTGGATTCAAGAGATTATAGAGTATTGTTGAACACAGGAGCATATCAGAAGCCTCGACAGAATCAGTGGGTAGGAGTCAGTGGAACCCACCATGAAATGATTTACTTGGAGTAAGGGATAATGATATATGGCCATTGGGGCTGGCAGTGGTTAACTTTTCGGTTGGGGCAACCAAGTTAAGGCAATGTGTGGAAGTGGTGCCGCATGTAAGCGAGGGGTGCAGCATAATCCCAGAGTCAGATTTGCTGCATCAACATCGTGCCATAATTGACCTTAGACGACGTATAGCGCAATTGAATGGGAAGACATCCCGACTGAAACGCCCGCTTAGAAAAATTTAAAAATGACAGTGCCGGAAAACCTCTTACGTTATTTGTTTTTCAAACAGCTGAGCAGAACTGAACGTACTCAGACATTTCTCCCTTTACTTATTCTGATCATCACTAAACTGACACATATTATTTTTTTAGCGCAACGTAATCTGATTTACAATAATCCCTACAAAAGAATGGCCCTGACTGACAATAAACTATACCTTTCATGAATCACCTTCCAAAAATCTGCGTTACTCGAACTACTGCAATACACCGAGTGCCAATACTGCCAGCTAAATAAAAGTTTCTAACTACTGAAGGCACTGACTACTGATAGGCATAGTTAGCAAATGAAAGATTTTGATAGAGAACAAACAATGTATTTACCTTAATAGTGTTCAAAAGTCATCAT
This sequence comes from Schistocerca serialis cubense, assembly GCF_023864345.2. Classification (NCBI taxonomy): domain Eukaryota; kingdom Metazoa; phylum Arthropoda; class Insecta; order Orthoptera; family Acrididae; genus Schistocerca; species Schistocerca serialis. The sequence goes on along the minus strand of NC_064641.1, from coordinate 325,256,231 downwards.
ATATATATATATATAGCGCAACGTAATCTGATTTACAATAATCCCTACAAAAGAATGGCCCTGACTGACAATAAACTATACCTTTCATGAATCACCTTCCAAAAATCTGCGTTACTCGAACTACTGCAATACACCGAGTGCCAATACTGCCAGCTAAATAAAAGTTTCTAACTACTGAAGGCACTGACTACTGATAGGCATAGTTAGCAAATGAAAGATTTTGATAGAGAACAAACAATGTATTTACCTTAATAGTGTTCAAAAGTCATCATATATATATATATATATATATATATATATATATATATATATATATATATATATATATATATATGAGATGACTTTTGAACACTATTAAGGTAAATACATTGTTTGTTCTCTATCAAAATCTTTCATTTGCTAACTATGCCTATCAGTAGTCAGTGCCTTCAGTAGTTAGAAACTCTTATTTAGCTGGCAGTATTGGCACTCGGTGTATTGCAGTAGTTCGAGTAACGCAGATTTTTGGAAGGTGATTCATGAAAGGTATAGTTTATTGTCAGTCAGGGACAGGGATGTCATATATATATATATATATATATACCTTAATAGTGTTCAAAGGTCATGATATATATATATATATATATATATATATATATATATATATATATATATATATATGATGACTTTTGAACACTATTAAGGTATATATATATATATATATATATATATATATATATATATATATATATACATATATATATATGACATCCATCTTTACAAATTTCCTTTTTCTGGCGGAAACACGTCAAGATCGTCCTCTCAAAACTCTGGCATCTCTCTCTCCACATTCACCACTGCTGGCGGCTCACCTCCAACTGCACAATGCTACGCGCTGTTCACATCCGACTGCCCTACAGTACAATAGCGAATATTCCAGCAATGAGTCCAACCAGCCACAGACTGCATACAGCACAGTCAGTGATTTTCATACAGAGCGCTACGTGGCGTTACCAACATAAATACCTAAACAGCCTACTTTACACGACTAGGGGAAACTATTAACAATGTTAATCTGATGTGAGGAGTGCCTACGATACACGACGGTCCAGTTAAACTGCGAGAAATCTCTATGAATGAATTTTGAACCGTAGGTATACTACGTGTAATAGAACCACTGAAGAGTAGTGAAGTATTACAAACAGCGTGTGTTTGGTTGGGCACAGTATTGTACACGAGCAGGAAAGAGGCGGAGTATTGGCATGGATAGTTTTGGCATTAAATATGTAAAGTAGTTGAAGGGAAAGTTATTAGCTCACTAGAATACCGGATTAGGAGTATCACCACACAGGAGGTGTGAGCTATAAGGGGCAACAGGACGCTGCTAAGACGGCATTTTATTAGAAGCTGAAGCATCTGAAAGGAGCACAAAGATCACAGTTGGACGACCTGTTCCTAGAATTCCAGGATGTATTTCTTCTGAGAGGGCCGTTGCCTGCTGCACGAGTAACACAATACAGGACTCCAACAGGAAATGAAGTACCGGTATATTGAACACCATGTGGAATACCACAGTCGTTGGAACCATTATTAGAAGAGTTCATAGAGCAACAGTTAGCTGACAGAATGGAAGAAAGTAATAGCGCATGGAGGGGGGGGGGAGGGGGGGAGGAATTGTAACCGTACTGAAGAAGCCTTTGGACGATTAGCAGAAGTATCTGTTTTGTTGCGATTATCGCTGTTTGAGTAGCAAGCTTCCAACAGATGCGCATCCTATTCTGAATATCATGGAGACCATAAGTAACCTAAGGAAAAGCAAGTAATTCACTACGTTGGACTTAAAAAATGCATACTGTCAGTTAAAAGTGGCTTCCGAATATAGACCAAAAACTGGGTTGTCAGCAAATGGAAGATACTGACAATATGGGTTGAAAAATGCGCTGGTGACGTTCCAACGGTTTCTGTACGGAGTGCTGAGCGGAGTGGAACCACACAAGTGTTTAGTGTATCTTGATGACATAATTTTCCGTTCAAGTGATATGCAGGAACATGAAAACGTCTAAGAGAAGTATTCCGCAGATTAAGGGCAGCACGTCTCACACTCATCGTAGAACAATATCCCTTTGAGGTGGAGGAAGTAAAGTAATGGGATCATGTCCGAGGTTGGTGCAAGCAGTGCAAGATTTTCCAATGCCACAAACTATTAGGAAGTTGCAATCTTTCTTCGGTCTCATCAATTATTGTAGGAGGTTCTTGAAGGGATCTGCGGATATTGCAAGACCGCTTATGCAGTTATTGAAGAAAGGGGTTAAGTTTGTGGGGTCGGAGGGATGTAAAGGAGAATTGGACGAGTTAAAGAAAGTGTTGACATCCATTCCACTTTTGGTGTTTTCAGACTTTCGGCTGTGTTTTGAGCCAGAAGATAGGTGGTCAAGAACATCCTGATCCCTTTGCGTCAATGTAACTGAAAGCCACAGAAAGATATTAATTTACAACACACACACACACACACACACACACACACACACACACACACAGAGAGAGAGAGAGAGATGATGGTTTACAGAATAGCGTACTTTCGAAATTATTTGTATGGAACTAAGTTTAAGGTGATAACACACCGTGCAGCTTTAAATAGGTTACTAGACTTGAATGATCCGTCCAGTAGATTAATGAGATGGCCATTGAAACTCAGTGAATTTCAGTGCCAATTAATCCACAGGCCAAGAAGGAAACACGAAAATGCGGACTGTCTAAGCGGAAAGATAGCTGTAATACAAGCACTGGGTCGCTATCCTGCAGAATGGCGAGCTGAACAGAACACTGACGAAGAATGTAGGCAGTATCAGAAACGGCAGCAATTTGGTATGCTTGAAAGATTATAGTGCAGAGAGACAAAATTAGAACTAGTGACGGTGCCGGCCATGTTAAAATTGGAAATGTCACGTGAGATGCATGATCACATTTCACCAGGCCATGGTGGATGCAGGACGAGGAATAGGAGGGTGACAGAGAAGTACAGGTGGAAGGGAAGCAAGGATAATGTGAATCGGTATGTCAAGAATTGTGTGCATTGTGCACACAGGGCCAATGTGAGTAAAAAGAGATATTGTTACAAATATTGCCAGAAGCAACAGAACCTTTTAGTTTCAATGGTGTGGACATGCTAGGACCATTAAATCGAACCCCAGCGGATAATCGTTTTGTTTTGACCATAATAGATCATTTTTCTCGTTGCACAGAGAAGCTAGTGGAAGGATGGAGAGAATTCATAGAACAGTTGGAGAAGTGCTAAGGTACTACCTGGATTCAAACCATTCAAACTGGGATACGTACCTAGCTTTTGCTGTAAACTCACGTAACTCTAAAGTACATTTTAGCACTGGGTTATCACAATTCGAGGTAGTGTATGGCAAAAAGCTATCGTCGCCTTTCAGCATGATTGACCATAAAAGTAGCAGAAAAGGAGAAGCGCTCCGCAACTTAGCAGGAAAAATAAAGAAGTTGTGGAACAGTGTAGAAAGAGCAACACGAAGAGGCAGTGATTGGGACGTTACCATAGTACAACGTGGACCAATGGGTGATGTTGTCAAGTCCATACACGCTGAAGGGAAAGACAAAGAAATTTTTAACATGGTATCGGGACCCGTACAAGTAGTCGAAACTACGTCACTTGTTAATGTGGAGCTGTGGTTGCCTACAAGGACGACGACTATGCATGTGGGACGTCTGCGACCATTGAAGGGTGCGTCAGAGGCGTTTGCACGAGCAGTGCTAGTAAAGGCAAGAAATAATATTAATGTGAAAATTCAAAACGATGAGCAACGGGAGAGGGAGCTGTGGATACATCAAACTCATTATACACACATTAAAAAAAATTTTGCATCACCCCAATTTACAGAACTCCTGAAGATAGTCGTTGACTGTTGGTATTGTATCACAGACACAGTCCCTTTGACTGTCAGAGATATCGCTAAACCCGTCCAAAGATATAAGCAACCATGCATGTGCACCGCCTGTTAGACGGAGGGGGGTCCGACAGCCAATCAGTTCTAGTCATTCCATTAGGAAGAATGTACACGGCTCGTGTTGTCTGTTGTTCAACCATGCCTAAACGGTCAATACTGCGTTCCGCTTTGTTACTTTATGCCAGGAAGAGCTCTCAACAAGGAAACTGTCCAGGCGTTTCGGAGTGAACCAAAGCGATGTTGTTCTGACATGGGGGGAGATACAGAGAGAAAATAACATACCTTGCTCAGGCCACCCAAGGGCTACTACTGCAGCGGATGACCGCTACCTATGTTTCATGGCTCAGAGGAACCCTGACAGCAACGCACCATATTGAACAATTCTTTTCGTACAGTTACAGGACGCCGTGCTGCGATTCAAACTGTGTGCAATAGGCTGCATGTTGCGCAACTTTGAAGGACTCGCTGTGTGGTGGTACAACGTGCAATATGTGGTTTTCATGAGCAATAAAAAGGGCAGAAATGATGTTTATGTTAATCTCTATTCCAATTTTCTGTATAGGTTCCGAAACTGTCTGAATTGATGTGATGCAAAACTTTTTTTATGTATGTATTTTGTGCAGTTTGTTTGTACGTGTAGTGTAGGACGTAATGTTGGTAGAAGTGGTGGTAGACCTATATTATTTATTTATGGTAGTCTTATTGGTAAAACAATAAGATGATCACTGTTCAGAGACAGCAAACTTGTGTCGGTAGGGAATGTGATGGGAGCCCTATTCTCAGACCGCCATTCGAATGAAAAGCGGAAGAATGTCTTCCCCCAAACCCTATTTTCGGAGAGCAGGTCTCCACTGAATCTATTCAGCGTACAATGACACGGTGTTGGTCGCTAGTTATTATAAACAAGGGAAACTCTTGGGGGCAAAATGTTTGGAGTTACCAGGCAGCTGACTGTGTGTGATATAGTACGACCAGCGACTATAATGGTTATTATTCTATTTAATGTGACACAGCCACAGCTCTACTGGCCAGATGAACCACTAGAGATCTTGTCAAAACAGAATTTTACCTTTCTCAAGAATATTTGGGAGCAAGGTCTCGACCAATCCTTAAGCCAAATGACAGCAGGCGGGAAACAGCGCTACAAATGCTGGAGCATGTGAGCAGGATCGGAATAGGAGATGCCAAGTAACAGCGGCTTTACGTGTCGCAATTCCTAGAACCACGGTGACTATGATTACACTCTGGCTACTTTATATATACAGGGTGTTACAAAAAGGTACGGCCAAACTTTCAGGAAACATTCCTCACACACATATAAAGAAAAGATGTTATGTGGACATGTGTCCGGAAACGCTTAATTTCCATGTTAGAGCTCATTTTAGTTTCGTCAGTATGTACTGTACTTCCTCGATTCTGATGATCAAATTGTAAATTTTCACAATCAACATGTGTGGGACGACGGGAATCCGCACGCAATTGTGCTATCACGTCATCAACACAGATTTTCTGTGAACGTTTGGGCAGGCATTGTTGGTGAAGTCTTGATTGGGCCCCATGTTCTTCCACCTACGCTCAATGGAGCACGTTATCATGATTTCATACGGGATACTCTACCTGTGCTGCTAGAACATATGCCTTTACAAGTACGACACAACATGTGGTTCACGCGCGATGGAGCTCCTGCACATTTCAGTCGAAGTGTTCGTACGCTTCTCAACAACAGATTCGGTGACCGATGGATTGATAGAGGCGGACCAATTCCATGGCCTCCACGCTCTCCTGACCTCAATCCTCTTGACTTTCATTTATGGGGGCATTTGAAAGCTCTTGTCTACGCAACCCCGGTACCAAATGTAGAGACTCTTCGTGCTCGTATTGTGGACGGCTGTGATACAATACGCCATTCTCCAGGGCTGCATCAGCGCATCAGGGATTCCATGCGACGGAGGTTGGATGCATGTATCCCCGCTAACGGAGGGCATTTTGAACATTTCCTGTAACGAAGTGTTTGAAGTCACGCTGGTAAGTTCTGTTGCTGTGTGTTTCCATTCCATGATTAATGTGATTTGAAGAGAAGTAATAACATAAGCTCTAACATAGAAAGTAAGCGTTTGCGGACACATGTCCACATAACATATTTTCTTTCTTTTTGTGTGAGGAATGTTTCCTGCAAGTTTGGCCGTACTTTTTTTGTAACACTCTGTATATTTGAGGCGATGTAGCGTGAGGAAACCCAATCCGGAGCTAACGCAAGTTCCGGCAGATTGGATTCCCAGAGCAAGAGATGGCAGATAGATCGACTTGTTTGACATTGTAATTATGTAATAATTGGGAATAGACAAGTTGGTGTAATTGTACAGATAAAGAGTTGTAATCAAAGTAGGGTAATAGATCGAGGCAGACCCGAGGGACCGGGTAAAGGTATTAAATCCTTGGTGTACGTGACTAAAAGTAGCATGGAGGCCACCGCAGAGTATTACAGTAAAAGCTAATGTAGACTGTAAACAGTAGTTCGCTGCTGTGGTTTAGTGCAAAATTTACTAGTGATGGTGGAACGAACATGTGTATGTACAGACTGTACTTTTTTACCATATATTGACATGTGTGCTCGCTCTACTTAGCAGCGTTACAGATGTATATGGCAGCAAACGACAACGACATATAAATGTATCTGCCTGTATAAATTTAACATGGCTTAAAGCTAAAACGTCTGCACTTGAAATGGCCTAAGGCCGAAATTGCAATAGTGGAAATAAAAGGTTTAACACTCACTGGCGTAAACATGATGTCTTTCAAATAAGTAATCTGCTTGGCTTTTGCGGATGATCTTGCAATACTTTCAGAAAAGCTGACAGAAGTAGTTATTGAAATAAAATTTCTGAAAGAAATAGCAAAGAGAACTGGTCTCAAAATTTCAGTTGAAAAAACGAGATTCATGACAAATATAAAAAATGCGCCAAGATTCATAGAAACACAAATATATAAAATAGAGCGAGAAAATAAACTTAAATTCCTTGGAGAAACTATACAACAGAATGTACTAGAAAAATTTGCAATAGATGTAAGAATTAACAAAATGGGTGGAGCATATGGTCTGTCCCAAAATATTTACAACAAGCCGGCCGCGGTGGTCTCGCGGTTCTAGGCGCGCAGTCCGGAACCGTGCGACTGCTACGGTCGCAGGTTCGAATCCTGCCTCGGGTATGGATGTGTGTGATGTCCTTAGGTTAGTTAGGTTTAAGTAGTTCGAAGTTCTAGGGGACTGATGACCACAGCTGTTAAGTCCCATAGTGCTCAGAGCCATATTTACAACAAGAAATGTGTATCTAGAAAAACAGAACTAATACACTACACCACATTGGTACGACCAGAATTTTTATATGGATCTGAATGCCTTAAGATGAACTATAAGATGGATAAACTAGAGGTACTGGAAAGAAGGATTATTATAAAAATAATGGGCGCAATAAGAACTGCAGATGATTGGAAAATAAGAAGTATTGAGGAGATCTACAAGAATGTAAAGAAAATATTTGAAGTAATGGCCAAACGAAGATTAACCTATTTCGGACACCGAATGGATGGAAATAAACAAATGCTCATATATTTCTGGAAGAATAAATCGACAATAGCATGGATTACAGAAGTAAGGAAAGGTCTAGAAAGAAACAACATCAAAGAATCAGAAATAGCAAAAAGAAACCGTTTTCAAAATAAAATACTAAATTTGGACGGCTTTCAAAGCAGAAGAAATAAAAAATGGGGCGAAAATGAGGGAATAGTGAAAAAATAGGAAACAGCAACAAAGGAAAGCATTTTCACTGGTTCCCCACCATCTACGGCATCACCCACGTGCCACCCATACAGAGCTACTACTACAGAATGATCCACACAGGCTGTTCTTGGGAAATGAACTTTTTCAAAGGAAGAGTACGACATGAACAACAACTAATCGCTAAATGGATGTTTATATTTAATACTTAATACTGATATCCCCTATGGCTGTACTGTGTACTACACTGACGGGACTAAAGTGATGGGATAGCGGTGTACACATATCCAGACGGCGGTAGTATCGGGTACACAAGGGACAGCGGTGTACGCATATCCAGACGGCAGTAGTATCGTGTACACAAGGTAAAAAAGAGCAGTGCATTAGCGGAGCTGTCATTTGTATTCAGATGTTCCGTGTGAACAGGTTTCCTACGTCATTATGGCCCCACGACGGTAATTAACCGACACTGAATGCGGAATGGTAGTTGGTGCTAGACGGATGGGACATTGCATTTCCGAAATCGTTAGGGACTTCTGTATTCCACCATCGATAGTGTCAAGAGCGTGCCGAGAACACCAGATCTGAGGCGTTACCTCTCACAGCGCACAGTGCAGCGACCGACGGTCATTACTTAACAGCCGAGAGAAGCATCGTTTTCGTAGAGTTGTCAGTGATAATAGACAAGCAACACTGCGTGGAACAAAAGCAGACAACAATGTGTGACGTACGACGAATGTATCTGTGAAGACAGTGCGACGTAATTTGGCTTTAATGGGCTACGGCAGCGGACGAACGAAATGAGTACCTTTGCTAAGAACATGACACCGCCTGGATCGCCTCCCCTCTCCTGGGCTACTGACCACATCGACTGGACCGTAGACGATTGGAAAACCGTGGTCTGGTCAGACGAGTCTCGATCATACTAAGTGTGAGCTGATGGCAAAGTTCGAGAGTGCCGCAGAGCACACGAAGGCATAGGATCAGGTTGCCAATAAGATACTGTGCAGAATGAGATTTTCACTCTGCAGCGGAGAGTGCGCTGATATGAAACTTCCTGGCAGATTAAAACTGTGTGCCCGACCGAGACTCGAACTCGGGACCTTTGCCTTTCGCGGGCAAGTGCTCTACCATCTGAGCTACCGAAGCACGACTCACGCCCGGTACTCACAGCTTTTCTTCTGCCAGTACCTCGTCTCCTACCTTCCAAACTTAACAGAAGCTCTCCTGCGAACCTTGCAGAACTAGCACTCCTGAAAGAAAGGATATGCGGAGACATGGCTTAGCCACAGCCTGGGGGATGTTTCCAGAATGAGATTTTCACTCTGCAGCGGAGTGTGCGCTGATATGAAACTTCCTGGCAGATTAAAACTGTGTGCCCGACCGAGACTCGAACTCGGGACCTTTGCCTTTCGCGGGCAAGTGCTCTACCATCTGAGCTACCGAAGCACGACTCACGCCCGGTACTCTCAGCTTTACTTCTGCCAGTACCTCGTCTCCTACCTTCCAAACTTTACAGAACCTCTCCTGCGAAACCTTGCAGAACTAGCACTCCTTTCTTTCAGGAGTGCTAGTTCTGCAAGGAGACGAGGTACTGGCAGAAGTAAAGCTATGAGTACCGGACGTGAGTCGTGCTTCGGTAGCTCAGATGGTAGAGCACTTGCCCGCGGAAGGCAAAGGTCCCGAGTTCGAGTCTCGGTCGGGCACACAGTTTTAATCTGCCAGGAAGTTTCAAGATACTGTGCAACCTGGTGGTGCTCCATGACGAAGTGGGCTGTGTTTACATGGAATAGAATTAGTCCTCTGGTGCAACTGGTCCGATCATTGAGTGTAAATGCCTATATTCGGTTACTTGGGACCATTTTCAGCAATTCATCCACTACAAGTTCCCAAACAACTAGGGAATTTTTACGGATCACTGTGAACCATGCGCCGCGCGGATTGGCCGTGCGGTTTGCGGCTCCACGTCGCGGATTGCGCGGCCCCTCCCGCCGGAGGTTCGAGTCCTCCCTCGGGCATGGCTGTGTGTGGGTTGTTCTTAGCATAACTTACATTAAGTTCGTTTAAGTAGAGTGTAAGTCTAGTGACCGATGACCTCAGCAGTTTGGTCTCTTAGGAATTCACACACATTTGAACATTTGAGTGAACCATGTCACTGCGCGACGACTGTTCGGGCCTGGTTTGAAGAACATTCTGGACAACTCGATGAATCCTTTGACCACCCAGATCGCCCGACGCGAATCCCATCGTACATTTAAGGGACGTAATCGAGAGGTCAGTTCATACAGCAAGTCCTGTGTAGGCAACGTTTTCGCAAATACGGACGGCTACAGATGGAACATGGCTCAATATTTTTTTTCGGGGGACTTATGACGACTTTTAGACTCCACGCCACGTCGAGCTGCTGCACTACGCCGAAAAAAAGGAGATCCGTCACGATCTTATTAGGTATCCAACAAATTTTATCACTTCAATGTACATGACAATGACTGTTACCCCTTTCACCAATGAAGTACGCTGTTATCAATGAAATCAAGTTTTACCCTCTGGAAGAGTGATAATCAGTATTACGTAATTCCTTTTGTTTGCCCTCTTAATTTAAGCTGAGGACTACGCCATATATCTACTCGCCACGAAGAACCATCGCTTCAGTAATGGTACAGCATCAGTTGTTGGGCGCAATTTACTGACAACTATTTGAATCTATGATTCAGGATACCTCGAACGACGAATTTGGAATACCTGCAGAATAGAGTGCCTGGTATCTAGTTTGTCGAATAGGGAACATCAATCAGTTCTTCACTATCATTTGTCCAGCATGCGGTGAATCAGTGGAGAAAATAACCGTTGCGATGCCTCTCTTCTGCCATTTTCAACTCAGAGTAGCACTTCCAACCTACGTCCTCAATTATTTACTGGATATATTCCAGTCTCTGCCTTCCTCTTCTGTTTTGGCACTCTACAGCTCCCTCCAGTGCCACGGTAGTCATTTCCTGATGTCTCAACAAATGTTTTACCATCCTGTCCCTTCTTCTAGTCAGTGTTTTCTATATATTCCTTTCCTCACTGATTATGCGCAGAACCTTCTTATTTCTCACCTTATCAGTCCACCTAGTTTTCAATACTCTTCCTTAGCACCACATGTTAAATGCTTTGATTCTTTTCTCTTCCGATTTTTCCACAGTCCATGTTTCACTACTGTACAATGCTGTGCTCGAAACATGCATTCTCAGAAGTTTCCTTCTTTGAATAGAAGCCTATGACTGACAGCAGTAAACTGCTCTTGGCTGGGAATGCTCTTTTTGACAGTGCTATTCTGCTTCTAATGTCCTCCATGCTACATCGATCATCGGTTATTTTTCTGTATAGGTAGCAGAATTCCTTAACTTCATCTAGCTCGTGATGACCAATACTCATTACTCTCTTTCGTCGATTTATGCTTAGTCCATGATCTGTAATCGTTAGACCGTTCATTGCATTCAGCAGATTGTGTAATTCTTCTTCACTTTCACTGAAGATAGCAACACTATTAGCCAATTTTATCATTGATAAATTTTTACCTTGAATTTTAATTACATTGTTGAATATTTTTTCCATGATTGTTTGTTCGATGTACAGATTGAACAATAGGGGAGAAAGATTACATCCCAGTGTTACAATCAATTTAATGCCTACACTTCATTCTTGGAGTACTTACGATCACAGTATCTGATTTACCTTTGGTTCCTTTGAATAGACCTACACTGATCTAGTGAGCTACATTATCGTGACACGTGCGTTGTGACGCTGTGGAGGAACAGCCCGACGTTTCAAAAAGATTGAGGGAAGCTCTGAACCAACTCCTGGCACGTACAGCATTGACGTCACAACGAGCTCTAGTTATAAAACCGACAGCAATAAAGTAGTAGCATGCAATGTGACGTCGGTTAATAAACGTTGCATTGGGGATGTATCCGATTTTCAGTCTACGATTATAATTGGTCCACATTTTATAAGATAACGATCCAAGTTAAAAGTAAATAGAATAAAAAAATAAATAAAAATAAACGAAAATGACAAACAAAGGGCGCTATGGGGACGGAACAGCGATGAGGACGAGCGTAGTACAGGAACAAAGTGAGTGCTAACCCAATTAAATTTTGATTCGAGCCCGCTGCGTGGCAGGGACACGGCTTGCCTGCAAATCTAATTAGAGCGTGGCGTGTGTAGCGCCATACGCGACTGCTGCTGCATCAGTAACGAGCCTCGCGCCCAGTCTGCAGCCTGCAGCCCAGTGCCAGCAACGCCTCGCTGCAGCACCCCAACCCACGAGACAGGCTGCTGGACGCACTGCGTCTTGGGAGCGTCCTCTCCAAGACCCTCCTCCAGCACCTCCGCAGTACAGTAGCGTACCCAGTAGTGTACCGTAGGTGATCCCAGGGGATGGGAAAACCTCTGAGCAGGTTGGACTTGAGTGTTTGTGCCTTGAGTGGTAAATAACTGAGCACACACTGAACAATGTATTTAATCCTCTACTGAACAACGGCAAGGACGGTTTCAACGTTGGTACTTGTACAATATTTTAACGAAAGCAAACACAGGATGAAGATACGAAAAGGTGAACCACAATTTGATAGTTCCTTTAAAGAATTATTGTTATCACTGGTAGTTTCTGCTTACTCCTTTTGCAACGGCAGTTGCTTTGCTTGTCTGAAAGGATAAGACGTCGCGTCAATTGCAAACAATAAATCGAAACAAAAGTTAATCTGACTCTGTGATTTCCAAAAATTGTAATCAGCTGCCAAAAAACAAAAACAAAAAAACAAACAAAAAAGATTAGACCCAAGTATACTTCAAACGTCGTAACAGTCTCTATCCTGCTTCTTTACTTCTCTAACATGAAATCAGACAAAACTAACTGATTCCTGATCGAATGGCAGGTAGTCTCTTCAAACCTGAAACGTAATTCTTTTCTTTTTCTCTCGTGGCCTCCCTGTGGCAATGAAAACGCTCGGGCAACTGCTGTCTGGAAACTGCTGCTGCTGCAATTGAAAGCTACTAAAAAGGTGTGTGTCGTTTACTGTAGACTAACTACAACTGAAATTCGTATGCGATGAGTCCATGTAAAGGGTCTGCATTTTAAATTGGAATTAAGAAACTTTGTCAAATGAATGAGGAAGCTTTTGGAAATGAATAATGATGTGGTGAATTACGTTAATACTGATTCTTTTGAAAGGTGTAGTGGCAAATTCAGAAAAGTCACTTTATAGAGTTAGTCTTTATTATAATCAAAAAATGCAATGAAATGACAAACTCTGAAAATAATTTAAGGTAGTTTGTTCAACAGTTTCCTGTTTAAAGAAATATTGCAGAATATATATGTTCATAGTACATTACAAAAGGTTGAGTTAATCTTTTCTGAATTGCCGCCGATGTTTCTTAATTAAGAGGACGGGGAAACGTTCTGTGCTGGATACTAAATTGTTATAGTGGTCAACAGCAGCAGTTCGCCTGTAATTAAAGGGAAGATAATTAATTATTACCTTATTATGAAGTCTTCATAAAATCTACCCAAAAACCTTTCTCTTTCGAAATAGATACCAAATTAAAATGGCTCTAAGCACTATGGGACTTAACATCTGAGGTCATCAGTCCGCTAGACTTACTACTTAAACCTAACTAACCTAAGGACATCACACACATCCATGCCCGAGGCAGGATTCGGACCTGCGACCGTATCAATAGCGCGTTTCCGAACTGAAGCGCCTACAACCACTCGGCCACAGCGGCCGGCATCGTGCTTCATCAGTTGTTTAATTAAACAAGTCCATGTCATTAAACACTTCTCTAATCTCGAGTGTGACATTCTCACTACTAGTGAGGACGCTACGCTAAACTTAATCACTTCTCACCGTTAACATGAAATGAGATAGAGCGAGCTCACCTAAAGTCTGCCAGCAGGGAAGTCCGCTCAAACATAGCTTACGATGTGGTTATATAGTTCCAGTGCAGCATGTGGGCAAAATCCCCATCCGCAGACTGCAGGGCCCGTACTTGCCGCATCACGGAGTCTTTCACAGCACGTGCCCACAATACCGCGGCACAACTGCACCAGGAGTCGCCATACGTATCACACAGCATCACTCCTTCTGCACTATAGCTCACTCCTTGAGTAAGAAGTCGCACGTTCAATCTTTAGTAAGGCTCATTTGAAAGCGTTGTGTTAGTAATTATGACAGGAAAAATAGTAGCTGCTATTGACTCAAAATGCGATTAGAAGGGCGACAGAAAATGATTGTCCGGAAGGTGCTGAGATCAACCTTCTGTGGGATGTATGTATTACACTTAACAAAATAGATATCGTAGACAATCAAGGAATGTTCAGAACAAACAGTGAAATAGCACCATGACCACGGAATGAAAAATGCGTGTCGCAGTAATCACAGACCTTCGCACCGTCAAAATGAAAGGCGATGTTCTTGGGGCTTAAAAACCGTGCAGGATTTTCAGCTAGGTATCCACTAATAAAGAAAGCACATAGAATTATATTGGTGTAACAGGGTTTTGAGAAATATTGGAATATGATGGCATGCAATCGAATGTGAAACCGCCTGTCGTGAAGCATAGCGTGAAAATGTCCATTCTTTAAGGCGTAGCTGCAGACAGTGGGGTAACAGGCATGGGAAAAACACGCATCCCGAGGCTGAAGTTCTCCACTAGTTTCTGGTAGTACGAATTACCATATCACACACTTTCAGGAGGGACAGTTTACTCTAATGGGGAATGATTTTTATACGCAGACGAGGAATCAAGCAAGGGAAAGTTATTTTGACCAGCTATTGGCAAAAAGCAGTGCTCATACCATAGTTGTAGTCCTCGTACTCCCATTTTCCCACTCTTGCGTGCTGTAACATAAAGACTCCCTACTGATCTTGCATGATCACGTACAAGAGAGAGATTCCTACGGTCAGAGCACCTCCAACTTCTTGCAGCCCAATAAATAGCTTTGAAGCCAATTTACAGGTTAACAGTCGACATAATGGTATGTGAATGCGTTAAAGCATTGATGTTAGTTGAATACAGCCCTCTTGGTACCTCTAATATGCAGGTTCTCTTTCACACTTACTTCCTCTTCAAATACCGTTTGGTCGGAGTTATAAACAAAGTAGTTAGCCAGCGGTGGGATAAGTTTCTCTTATCTCATATAGAAATTTTAGGGAGATTTCGCAGTATGCTGTGCATCGCTTTGTTTGAAATTTTGGTATCTCATATCTTCCAATTTTGTAGCACTGTCTTGAAGTTATTCAACCATCCACTACTTCCCTTGCAATCACTGCAGTCAATGTCGCGCGCAATTTGGTGTGCATAACGTAGTAGCTCACTATCATGCGCTTCCTGAAACCGTATGGGAAAACCTTGAAACGTGCCAACACCAGTTTTTATAACAAGTGTGCCTTGTCGTTCCTTAAATATCCGTAGTTTTTCTTATGTAGTACACGGTCATATTGCTGCGGACTTATTAGAAATATGTTCATAACCGTTTTATAATATACTACGGATGATCTTCCACATACATAACTATGTTGTACAATGATTGTCCGCTACTTCGTTTCACTGGAGACAGAATTTATGGCTCCCTGTTCGAAAAGGATGATCAACTACATGGCTCGACACCTGTTTCAGTACCACTTTCACTTGTTAAGTACGTATCGTCATCATTCTACTTATCTTGTACACTGTCCACACAGTCGAGCGTATATTACGAGGGCAGTTCAATAAGTAATGCAATACATTTTTTTTCTCGGCCAATTTTGGTTGCAAAAACCGGAAATTTCTTGTGGAATATTTTCAAACATTCCCGCTTCGTCTCGTATAGTTTCATTGACTTCCGACAGGTGGCAGAGCTATACGGAGCTGTTAAAATGGCGTCTGTAACGGATGTGCGTTGCAAACAACGGGCAGTGATCGAGTTTCTTTTGGCGGAAAACCAGGGCATCTCAGATATTCATAGGCGCTTGCAGAATGTCTACGGTGATCTGGCAGTGGACAAAAGCACGGTGAGTCGTTGGGCAAAGCGTGTGTCATCATCGCCGCAAGATCAAGCAAGACTGTCTGATCTCCCGCGTGCGGGCCGGCCGTGCACAGCTGTGACTCCTGCAATGGCGGAGCGTGCGAACACACTCGTTCGAGATGATCGACGGATCACCATCAAACAACTCAGTGCTCAACTTGACATCTCTGTTGGTAGTGCTGTCACAATTGTTCACCAGTTGGGATATTCAAAGGTTTGTTCCCGCTGGGTCCCTCGTTGTCTAACCGAACACCATAAAGAGCAAAGGAGAACCATCTGAGCGGAATTGCTTGCACGTCATGTGGCTGAGGGTGACAATTTCTTGTCAAAGATTGTTACAGGCGATGAAACATGGGTTCATCACTTCGAACCTGACTCACCTTGCAGAAACGTTAATATTACATCTGCCACTTCTTTCTCACTCTTTGAAATTCCTTGTGTTCCTTCCTGACAAAATGTCAAGTTCGACAACTGTTGTTGTAGATATAATGCAATGTTTCCTATGTTTATCGTTGCCATTACTCTGCTTTGTGTAGCACTGTAGCATTGCCGCGAGCTACTCGTCGCTTAAGCAGTTCATCTACGGTCAGTAGCCTCATGCTGTGTTGACTGCTGAATACTTCCTGCCACATTCCCTGATGCCATTAACAGCCAATAACGTGGCTGCATCGTAGACCATATGGGGGGCGTCCATTGCCGTTAACATCATAGTTCTTTTGCAACCTCGCACTCAAGAGGCTCCTTGACAGACACGGCCGTCGCATTCTCACCTCACCAACCCATATTTGAGCACTACTCAAGCAAGAAACGCGGCGCCAGGGCGCACGCATAACCCTTCTGAGTCAGCGATGATAACTATCACATAATCAATATGGACATAGCCGGTACGAGATTATTGATTCGTAAATCATTATGTTTGAGTAACATTCCTGTGTGCTCAGGGAGAAAAAGTTTTTGGCGTAACAGTGAAACGCTGTTTTTTTTTTAATTTTTTTTCAGAAAAATCCAGTTACGGGGAAATTTTGGCGGTTCGCAAAATGTTTCTCCAATGTTTACCTTCCATGGCAACAGACTACCCTAAATGATTGCCATGAATTTTTCAGTGCATTCAAAACTTTTTCCAAGAAGAAATATGGGTAGATGTCGGAACAAATTGAGATATGAGGAGGCCATATATAAACCTGTTAGATTTCACAGTACTTTGCCGGGACGAGAGCAAGTTGACAAGCGGATTGTGGTAACTGACCGTTTATTTCATGTTCATTCTGCTAGATAGCACGAAATTGTGGGTGCAAATTACGCTTCACACTGTGTGGCAGTAATCACTAGCACAGTGAAACCTTCCCCGCTTTTTCAGGGCTCCTGAGTTCCTGGCACCAGAGTACCACTGGTTCTGTTCTGCCCACCCTCAGCAGCTTTGAAAGTGCAGATCCCAATAGACCAGTACGGAGGATGGAGATGGAGAGTGAAAGTAATTGTATAAGCTCAACGGACAAAATATTTAGTTACGTTGATGCGCACTCACACATGACTCGTTAAGACTTTACAGCTGGCGAAGCGATCGAGTGACGCACTCAATCACCCGCGCACCACCTCTACGTGAGCAAAAGGCAGCTGCAATCAGTGGAAAATTCATGTTGCAAGCGGACTTTGTACGTAAACATGGGCAAATGTAGCGACGTGACATAATGACAAAAAGCGGGATCGTGTTTGGCTGTGCACATCATCAAACGATATGTGAACTTGCTGGATTTGACGGGTTTTCGTAGTGCTGCGTTTAACGTGTCTGCAAGCAGTGGTGGTAGCGCACGTGGGCAGACGCCAGAATCGGTGTCAGACAAACATTATGACTGGGAGGATCCGGAGACACGTTGCATGGCTTGTGAATCGAAATCTATTCGAAACTCGACAGGATGCGCTGCGGGCAATGAATGAGGCTAGATATAGATGTGAGAGTTTTACACTCTCAGAGAGCTTTTTGCGAGTAACACGTGCTGTGTAAACAGCGCCGAGATTCAGATCGCCGGCAGTGTCAGAGTGGCGCAAGAACGATCGCTGATAGTTGTGCTATGCGAGTTTAGACCCCTCGTGAAGACGAGCTGCTTGCTGTAGCTGTAAGACCAGAAAAACGACGCCGGCACTGTCGGGAGGGCAGAGAGTACTCGGTGAGGTCTGAACGGCCATATTGTGCGCAGGATTTATGCTGTAATTCATAATTTTTACTCTACGACAACTTCATAATGTTTTTTGCCGTAGCTATGCACACTAAACATTAACGTGGTCCGGAAATCACATCTTTTTTCAGCCATAATCGGCAGCTGTCGAATGTTAATGGGCGTCTGATTTCCCTCCTACACGAACGAAATGAACATTTAGACTGTTCCGAAAGTTCTGGTCTTAAACAATGCAACGCAGCAAAGAACTTAGAAAAACATCGTAGAAATATTGTATGCAATAAATAAACGAAAAAAAATTATCACCGACGAGGATCGATCCTACGTTATTGAGAGACAGCCCGTTATCTATTGCGCCACATGGACTGCAATATACAATACGCTATTACTTGACTACAGAAACTGTGTATGTAGTCTGTAGAAAGTTTGTCGCAAGGTAATAAGCCATTAACTGAATACAAAATAATTTTTTTTGACACGAAATAACGCGTTTCGGCGTATGCTCTCTTTAAAAAGCAGAACATTACACACAACTGTACATGAAATAAAATATAAAAATAAAAATATTAAAAATAATAAAAAAATTATACAAAACTAATTTGCACAATTCTTCTAAACGCGTAATCCTAAAGTACATATCCTGGCATTGAAAGTAACTAGTGGACCTGATAGTTACATGATATTAACGTAACCATCATGAACAGACTGAACAAATCCTGAGCTGTGTTCAAAGTAAATACATTTTAATGCCAGATGGTGTTATCAGTATGGCTACCGGATTTTACACTGTCATCATGCTTGGAGAACACTTCAGTATGAATAACGACAATTCCACGAAATATTTCAAATTTATAATCAAGAGAGAGAACAATATTTAGGTCAAAAGATGTTTTAAAAAAGGTACAGGCTGCTTACAAGATACCATGTTATTTCCGGTGGTAAAGAAGTAAAATACGTTTTGTTCATGCAGTCGCATAGTCGCATTGCTCTATGGCGCAACAATTTTTATACACAGCGCATAAGAAATGTAAAAATACAGGAGTAGTAACAGCAAATAAGAACAGAAACATAATTTATTAAAATGGTGGCTTTAATACATGTTATCTAAACTACAAGATCACTAGTCCTGTGTATGGGGCGAGAGAATTCACCGTCACAATACGTTAAGTGCACTACTTAGCGTGACTGGTCAGTAAAAATAATCATATTACTCAAACAATTCAATGTGTCATAACAGAATAAATCGTTAGTAGCAACGATTATGACTTGTACTTGTGTGTGCACATGCGATGTACAGCAGAACAGTTTGAGCAAAGAAGTTACAACATAATTAAACGATAAGAAAGCAACACACAGCAATCATATGACACAGGTGAAGGAGTAAAAAACAAGTTCTATAGACAATTACAAGGTAATACGTTAAAATAATAAAATTCAATGTCAAAAATAAAGCAATGGGCAGGTCAGGCAAAAAGTGAGGATGGAGGAGGAGAAGGGGGAAGGGGATGGGAGAGGACTTACACAAAATCCAAGCCAAGGTTAACCAAGGAATCGCTAGACTATCAAAAAACGTGATTCATAAGTTTGATAAATAATTGTGATATAAAGGCTATTTATGTTTGTACGTGGAAACGGTCCGGCGCAAAAGTTATTTTATTAGATTAGCTAACGCCATTTGTCTGATTCTATTGTGATACTTGCACTCGAGGCCCGATTGCCATACAAACTCTAAGTTTGTCAGCGGGGCCACTGATACATGTCGTTCTATCGCCTCATAAGCTCCGCTGCGCATATGTTCCTAAGTTGTGAGGCGCCTTTTACACATGGCGACGAGTAAGGTAATTAAACTATTTTTCGGTATTTGTTTTCACGGTCTCCTCAGCTGCCCTTTCCGCATCTATCATTTCCAAGTTATCAAACCTAAAAAAATTTTTCTCTGCAAATTTTTAACATTCCGGTTCTTTCCAGGAACCCAGTAGACCGGCATTGGGGCTTTCAACTTTTTGATATCACAGTCGCATTTTGGTGATGTGCTTGCAATGTGTAACCGTTTTACGGACGGCGTGCACCGCTATCAGTTTCTGTAAGTCTGATGAGCACTTGCCTGCCGGCCGCGGTGGTCTCGCGGTTCTAGGCGCGCAGTCCGGAACCGCGCGACTGCTACGGTCGCAGGTTCGAATCCTGCCTCGGGCATGGATGTGTGTGATGTCCTTAGGTTAGTTAGGTTTAAGTAGTTCTACGTTCTAGGGGACTGATGACCACAGCTGTTAAGTCCCATAGTGCTCAGAGCCATTTGAACCAGTACTTGCCTCGTAGAGTACGTTTTTGAACAAAATGGGATCAAGACGTTCCCTTACATTTATTTTTATAATTTTCTTGAGTTGTAGATAATATTAAGATACCTAACACAACTCAAATTTGATAGTAAAAACCTTCGCCGCCAAGACTGTATTTTTATATCAAATGAACAAAAGCGCTTAGCCCGTTAATGCCGCCGTAAGGCAAACTGTTATCAGAATTCACTTACAGCAAATTGTTGACATACATGAAACTATTACAGGATAAAAGGAAAGACACATCACAATAGAAGGAGTAGGTTTGGGGGGGGGGGGGGGGGAAGTGACTGATGCAGGGATGGTAGGAAATTGGAGGGGCGCAGGGGGGGGGGGGTGAGAGGGGAGGGGTGATGAGGCATCGCTAAAGTAACCATTGCCGAGACAAGGTAATATATGCAATACAAAGGTAGCGCCAGGAAAGTACACCCAGAATTATACATCCAATAGACCATTGTAAATGTCAAAACACCATTTATGATTTCAAGTGATTTGTTCATTCAAGACGTTCTGTGGATTCTCCAAACAATGTTCATAGATTTTAAGATTTTTCAGTTCAGTGTAGGTCTAAACCTTTTAATTCAGTGTGTAAGATGGTCATTGCACTTTCCAGTGGGCTCCAGAGAGTGAATGGCATTTGGCAGTTGACAGCCAAGAGCAGTTAAGTTCTTGTAATTGTACTCTCTGAATCTGGTTTTAAAATCACGATCTGTCTGTCATATATATATATATTTCTCAAGACCCACATTAAAACGCCTGACCTTGAAAATTCTTGCACTTTCCGGACTACTGAAGTGCTTATAAAGGACTTAAGTTTCTTCCCCGTGTGGAAGCCTATCTCTACATTAGGCTTCCTGATAGCACTGGCAATTCACTCACGCAACTGACCCGAATAAAAAGTAGAAGTTATCATATGGAGCACGACTAATGTTTAGCTTGTCAAAAACGACTTTACCAATGCAAGGGATGATCCTTTCCGAATAGCCGTTATTTGTTGGCATTCTAATTTCGATTTCCCTATTAATGCAATCACTGTTCGGGTTTAGCTTTGCTAATCTATGAAAAACATGCTTGAAATATGCCCCTTTATGTGCGTGGGAATGGCACCAATTCGCACCAATAATTATGTTTGTAGCGGTAGGTTTCCGAAAAATATCTAACTTAAGTTGGTGCCTTGTCTTATTACATTCAAATCAAGGTATCTGCGCCACCCGTTGCTCTCAATGTCCACCGTAAACTGAATATTACGATGCAGTTGATTAAGATTGTTAGCGAGCTGAATTACATGATACTAATCACCTCGAAGTAGGACAAACGCATTAACATGTCTGCGACATATGAGAATGCTATTGAAAGCTTATGCGTTACTCTTGGAAAAACGCTTCTGTAAATTATTAATGAATATGTCACCCAAAAGATCTGACGGGCAGCAGAACGTAGCAAGGCTATCTTTTTGAAAGTATGTTCTGTTGTTGAAAATGAAGTAACTGAAAGAGAGAGACGAACGTATTAATTCCAGCAGTTCAAATATTTCACCAGGACTCATCTTTCTATGCAACAAAAGATTTGCATGTATGGGAGGCAGAGTCTCCTCAGTCGGAGTGTCCATCTATAGAGTGCTGTGATATTTAACAAAGGTATCACAGAATTCCGGGGGGGGGGGGGGGGGAGGTTATACTAATGCCTTTAAGGACCACTGTCGTTTAATAGCTGTTATTAACTGCCCAGTTCTCGGTAATAGTAAAAACACCTTTCAGCATTGATTACCAGAAACTATAGATGAAATAGTTCGTCCCTTGACAGCCGTCAACAATAGGACATATCGAGCGGTTATTCTTATATAACTTAATCTATGAACGATGTATGGGGATCTCAAGATTAATAGGAATCTGCCACGCTGTTTAGCGCCCGAAAACCTCAAACCACACACACACTCTCTTAGCATGTTCTGATGCAAATAAAAAATTCGAGGTTTCCTCAATCTTTTTAAATCACTGAGATATCGCAAAAGTTCGTATGTTCCTACTTCAACTGTGTTGTTAGACTGAAAAAAAAATCTATAGTTTTGAAAGTGCGCAGATTAATTAACATAGAGAAACAAGTGAGGTTATGCTAGAAATTTTAGTATCACAAGCAGTCTATTTTTAACGGATTTACTCATAATAGCGTTTTGTATCGCAATTTTGGGTCCAGTATATCTTCCATTTCCATCGCTGTCATTCTCGTTAAATTTCGAAATTGTTGTTAATCTTCTATCACCAGCTTTACAGTGAGATTCAAAATCATCCCAGCGTCGAATCCATTGGTATCCAACGCGAACACGGTTGTTTATGTATTTTCTTTTCCACTAAAGATATTAAAAGTGGAGCTGCAGCCCGACCCTCTCCCAACACAACCTCTTCTTAAGCGCACAGAACTACGACTCAGTCACATCTCAGCTCTCAGAGACTCTCAGCCTGCTGTGTGGAAACACTTCCGAAAGCTGCCCTCGTAATACTCTCAGACACTAACTGGCAGTACTCGCAAGTGACTATCGGTCCGTTACTATCAATGAAAATTCGCTTCTAGTGAAAACGAAACTGCAAGCACTATCAGAGATTACCAACCCATCTAAGAGGACAAAAACTCTCACGTTTATCCCAATAGTAAAGGTCCGTTCCAACCTGTTACCTGGAGAACATTGGACGGGAACAGCACGCAGTTAACATATGTAGTCGGTCGCGTCGCAAAAGGCCACTGATCACAGAGACACGTAACAACGTTCATCTGGATTGGATTGGATTGTTTTGGGGAAGGAGACCAGACAGCGAAGTCATCGGTCTCATCGGATTATGGAAGGAAGTCGGCCGTGCCCTTTGAAGGGAACCATCCCGGCATTTGCCTGGAGCGATTTAGGGAAATCACGGAAAACCTAAATCAGGATGGCCGGACGCGGGATTGAACCGTCGTCCTCCCGAATGCGAATCCAGTGTTTAACCACTGCGCCACCTTGCTCGGTCAACGTTCATCTGACTGGAAGGATATATGATTAGTAATCTGAACACTCCCCCACTCTGTTGCATCTAGACTTGCTTGAAAATTCCCCTGATTTGAACCACATACAAAATCTGTGGACATATTGAGGCAGCGAGTAAAAAGCCGACGTCATCATGTCCGCAGTTTGGTGGAATTGCTTGATCTAGACCTCAGTGAATGGGTTAACCTGGATGCGACGTACTTTCACAATATTGTGGAGTCACTTCGCAATCGATAAGGAGGTTACGAAGTCTAGGAGCGGAATTTCACGGTACTAAGTGATCCTGATAATGATTTTCCTAGGGATGATTAATTTTTGTCTTGTGAGCGTATGCGATACTGTAATTTGCGGAATAAGAAATGTATTTATGAGAGTTTAAGACATTATAACACAACTGTGCTGCATAACAGACCATTTTAAAGTGTAATGAGATGCTGTACAGTACACGGAGTGTTGCCAGGATGGCGTATCTAGCTAATAGTTGACCCATGCTTTACGCGTTCTCACATGAACTAGTGTGTTATTAATTAGTGTGCTGAAGGTGTAATCTTTTACTTGTAAGTGAAGTTGTAATGAACTAAACGAGCGTGAAGCCAGAGGGCTAAACATGGTAGAGTACCTCTGAAAGTTGTGGCTCAAGCTTGGGAAGTGACCATTTTTGGTAAAAATTATACACTGATTTCCTTGCTTGTTGAGTTTTGTTGCAGATCGGTCCAAGGTTGAGACCCGAGCCCCAGGTGCATCAGACGAGAAACACAATTTTTTCAGCGTTACTTTGGAAGAATAGCAGTGCAGCAGAAATGGAGAAAATTCCCACAGATGTTATGGGGCAAACACCTGCAGCTCCAACAATGTGACCACTGTCCTTCAAGGATAATCGCCGGAAAAGATGACATTCAACACAAACTACATGAGAATGTCTCACACGAAGGTGTAGCCCTTCATTTATTAATAAAGATTTAATGGCTAAACGAGTATGGAGCCAAAGGGCTGAACACCGTAGGGCAAATGCGCAGCCCTTGCAGCTTATGGTTCAAGCTGCCTAGTACTTCAGAAGTCAAAATAAAAATTTTAGCGGAAACTTTCTGGCTAAGTTTTGAAATCTAAGCTTCTAACGTCGACAGACAAGAATGCATGAGTAAAGAAAAGCTTGCTATAGAGACCTAAAGACGTGCGAAAGACAGAAAAGGGCGATATACATCAACAAAACATCGTAAATACATTTCATTACACGAACACTGAAAGAGGAAAAAAAGGGACAAACCGCCGGTAGAATTTGCTTCAGAGTCCTTAGACTTCTCACAACCTAGCAGTAGCTCATGTATAGATATTGAATTACTGTTTGGCGATGTAGTATTCGAAGAGGGAGAAGAAGAAGGAGAACAAAAGACGGGGACTTCAAGGAAGAATCAGAGGACAAACAAAGTACATTGTTTGCTAGGTATTTAGACAGCTATTTCACTTTTGTCTTTTTTTTTTTTTTGTCGGTCTTCTGACTGAATTCCTCTCCTGTGCCATCCTCTTTATCTCAGAGTAGCACTTGCACCTACTCCCTCAGTTATTTGCTGGACGTCTTCCAGTCTCCGTCCTCCTGTACATCTCTGGCCATCTACAGATCCCTGTGGTATCAAGGTAGTTATTCCCTGATGTCTTAACAGGTGGCGCGGGGTGCCGCGCGGTCTGGGGCGCCTTGCCACAGGTCCCGCGGCTTGTCCCGTCGGACGTTCTAGTCCTCCCTCAGGTGTGGGTGTGTGTGTGCTTTATCCTTAGGGTAAGTTAGTTTAAGCAAGATTAAGTAGTGTGTAAGCCTAGGGACAGCTGATCTAGCAGCTTTGTTCCATAGGAACTTACCACGAATTTCGAACATTTTCTTAACAGGTGAGCTACAATTTTGTCCCTTCTTCTTGTCAGTATTTTCCGTATATTCCTCTTCTCGCCGATTGTATGGAGAACCTCCTCTCAACTTCCCAACTAATTTTCAATATTCTTATGAAACACCACATCTCTACGCTTGTATTATCTTCTTTTCCTGTTTTCTTACAATCCATATCTCACTGCCATATAAAGCTGTTGTTCCAAAAGTAGATTTTTCAGAAATATCTTCCTCAAATTAAGGCCTATGTTTCATACAAGTAGGCTGCTCTTGGCCAGAAATGCTGAAGTTTCTCGTTGTTCTCATTTCTGCTACTTCTCATTACTTTCGCCTTTCTTCGATTTCTATATTCTGCAGTCATTAGACTATTCATTCAATTCAACGGATTCTGCCATTTTTCTTCATTTTCACTAGGGTTAGCAATGTCATCAGCGAATCTTATCACTGATCTCCTTTCACCTTAAATTTTAATTCCACTCTTGAAACTTCCTTTTGTTTCATTAATTGATTCTTCGATGTAGGGATTGATCAATATGGAAGAAAGACTGACACCCTTTCTTACAAACTTTTTAATGCGAGTAATTTGTTCATTGTCTTCCACTCATATTGTTCCCTCTCGGTTCTTGAACGGCCGAGCGGTTCTAGGCACTTCAGTCTGGAACCGCGCGACCGCTACGGTCGCAGGTTCGAATCCTGGCTTGGCATGGATGTGTGTGATGTCCTTAGGTTAGTTAGGTTTAAGTATTTCTAAGTTCTAGGGGACTGATGACCTCAGCTGTTAAGTCCCATAGTGCTCGGACCCATTTCAACCATTTGGTTCTTGTACTTATTGTATATTACCGGTCTTTCCCTTTGGCTTATGCCCACTTTTCTAAGAATTTCGAACATCTTCCACCACTTTACATTTTCGAACGCTTTTTCCAGGTCGGCAATCCTGTGAACATATCTAGCGTTTCCTTTAGCCTTCCTTCCATTATCAACCGTAACGTCAGAACTGCCTCTCAGGTGTCTTCATATTTCCCAAAGCCAAACTGCTCGGCATTAACACATCTTCAGTTTTCTTATCCATTCTTCTGTATATTCTTTTTGTTAGCAACTTCGATGCATGAGCTGTTGAGCTGAAGGTGCGTTTATTCTCACACTAGTCAGCTCTTGCAATCTACGAAATCGCTAGGATAATGTTTTTGCGAAAGTCAGATGGTATATCACCAGACTCATTCATTCTATACATCAACGTTAATAATTGTTTTGTTGCCACTTTTCCCAATGATTTTAGAAATTTTGATGGAAAGTTATCTATCTCTTCTGCTTTATTCGATTGTATGTCTTGTAATATTCTAATTGTAATACTGGATGCTCTATCTTTTCTATATCGACTCCTTTTTCTTCTTCCATCACGTCATGAGACAAGCCTCCCCCTCATAGAGGCCTTCAATGTCCTCTCTCCACCTATCCGCTCTCTCCTCTGCATTTAACAGCGGAATTCCCATTGCACTCTTAATGTTGCTTGGGCTCAGTAATTCAATTATTTTATGTCTCTCTACTAATCTTCCTCTCGTTATTTAAGTACTACATAAAAATTTACGAGATATTGCACTACAGTATTTTGTTGAGTAACTTGTCCGCGATATGACAGTGTTAAAAATGATTATTTCAAGGGCTCTTCTACGCAGGCACCCGTTTTATTTTGTGGGCTAGAAACCCCGCAATTTATTGTTTTAGCTTAGTCATAAATCTCTCTATAATTAATAGTCAGACAGTTATAGATAACAACCCAGAGTAGGACATCTGCAATCGCGAGAAAATCTGCCCTCATGGACCATAGTACTACGAAAAGTGAAAACCGTGGAATCCCAACCATCCTGTTACATGGAGTGCATATTAACGAGGTTAGAAATGTATAGGTTAGAAAGATGAAAGTTTCAGAATGTTCCCTGCAAGTCTGGAAACTACATTACACAACACCTATGGAAAAATACTCCACTAAAATGTCGTGCAGATTACTATAAACACCCCAGTAAGGTACTCTTATTGGGACTGCGTAAAGAGAGACACTGTGTCACTAGGATGTGTGCATTTTCCACTCCACTATGTGTCAGGAACTGAGCGCTGATTCTTAATATAGTGTGGTAGACAGCGCTACTCAAACAGTACCATTGAAGAATATGAGTGAATGTCATGATTCACTTTTGTTTTTAATCTTCAAAGTGTTGACTGAATTCAGAGCTTCCCATATATCCTAAGTAGGGTGAAATTTCATTTGTGCATGTTTTGCAACCAGAATAACGTAAGTAAATAGATAAACGTGTTTTATATTATAATCTTGGTTTTTTCTTACAATATCTTATTCAAAACATTTGCTAGTGGCAGGATAACAAACTCTGCTTTCCATCTCATACACCAAGATAGCTTGTTCATTGGGTAAGTTATTTAAATAAAAATCAATCTTCAGTACTCCCTTCTAGCAACTCTTTACATCATGCTTTACATAGTACTTTAGGACTGCATTAGCAGCACATTTCGGAAAATTTCTGTTTCTTGTACACGTTTCCCCTTAATTGGCAAGTTTAATCCACGGCAGACATCTTTCCTATTTTTGAGCTGACACTGATTATAGTAAAGCTATTTAGATGAAACGAGTGCGGCTATGGTGACAAAGGCTCAAATCGCAGTTAAATGACCTTGAAAAGTGAGGGTTATGGCGAAGATTGGATACATGCCAAGTCCCGTCCCTCTTATCTGTGATATCATAGTCATCACCATCTTCAGCATCATCGTCATCATCATGCTGAAAGCTACGCCCTCCCTCCCTTATCTACGTGTCATCCACAGCCCAAGAAGTCACTCTTTGTTTCTTAGAATGGTGTGTGGCTTTCAAAAAGAAACTGTTACTTACGTCCCAATAATTTACAGGCTCTTAAAACGAAACAGTGAACCACAATGTAGCCCGAGAGCTGCCATAACCAAGCCAAAATCAAAATTATTTGCAAGATCTGACATTTGCGCCATGTTTGAAAATATGTGATTTTATTGACAACAATGCAGTACCTTCACGTCAAAAATACGCAAGCTTCCTTTGAATTTAGTGTAAATTGGCGACAAGTTCTAATTGTTAAATATCTATTATAAAATTATTTGACAGTTTGAGGTGACAATTCTGTAATTATGCATTTTCTCTATACAACTATGTTCTCTACATACACACGTGTTTTGGATAGCTAAATAGAGTACAAGCTGTGGGGGCCAAATAAACAAAACAAAACAACAAAACTACCTAAAGATAATTATAATACCGGTGTTTCCGGACACGAAGGTCTAGTTTATAGGTTAAGTTGCACTTGTGAATGTCCCTACTTCTATCTCTGTACCACACTTCGTATATTGTACAGTAAACTCTCAAATTTAATATCTGCGCATCTGAATAGTTCTGTGAACACACAGGATACTAAGTATCGCAATATTATTTCCACTTCTAAGATGTATGCTAAATTACGTCAGCAAGCCTAAGCACTATTTATTTCAGGCGATGCAATTTTATTTCCGCACACACACACGCACGCACACACACACACACACACACACACACACACACACACACACACACACATCTTCAAAATTGATGCGTGAAACAAGAGTGGGATATCCAAATTCAGGTTTCCACCAACAATGTCCATGCCTACATTGTTGCAAAATACTTGAGGCTGAAAAACCATGCAAAGCAGACACATCGCATTTCGTTTTTATTATAGTGGGTCTTTCCAGAATTCCAAGCACATCCCTTCTGTCATTTCGTAGTTTCATTTCAAGTACACATTTATCCCGAAAACTAGCTTGGTTTTTCATTCTTCTTCGTTTCAGGAAAACGCAGAATGGTAGAATCCCTTCTTTGATAGTACTACATATATGAGCCCAGACCGATAGTCCTCAAGTGTCTTCCTGAGCTGCACTTCTGTTCTCCTTCTTTGTGATGAAAGCTGGTTCTGCCTCTGTTCCAGCGATGGTAGTGTTGATTAGAAGAAGGCCAGCTGAGGGCTTGCAATCAACCAGTTGCCTACCAGACACACTGGACCTAAACCTAGCGTTATGGTCAATGGTGCGATATCGTATGAAATCAGGAGTGCTGTCGTGGTTATCCCACTGTAAAAAAAGATGCTAATCTGCTAATACGTCCTTTTGTGCTGCCATTCAAGAACAGCATTCTACTGGTTGTTTTCCAACAGGATAACGCTCGCCCACATACCACTGTTGTAACCGAACATGCTCTACACTGCGTCGACATGTTTCCTAGGCCTGCTTGATGATCACATCTGCCTCCAGTCGAGCACATATGGTGTGTCATCAGCCGACAACTCCAGCGTTATCCACGAACAGTATTAACCGTTCCTGTATTGACCGACCAATTGCAACTACGTGGAACTTCACCCCACAAACTGATATCCGGCACAATACTGGCTAGTAATGGCTTAGCTCCCGCGTAAATTAACCTGTGATCTTGCAATGTTAATCACTTAAATATGTTACCTAAACAAATGTATTCCAGAAATTTTAGTACTCCACATTAATTATTCTCTTTGGTGCTGTAGATTTTTTCCATCAGTGTATTAACTATTACAAGGAGATAATGTTATTCCATGCTTTCCCGTCTAGCAGTAGGTCCATAAATCTTCATAATGAACCTTGGGGCACGGTAACTCAGTTCAAGTTCCAGGTTGCCTATCTAATGGTTTCCAGGGGAACAAAAGTTTTATTTTCAGTATTTCATCTAATCATTGACCGAATTTAAAAATTGTAAACGCTCTATTAGTCCATTCATTAAGTGCTACAATTTTATCTTATAGGTTTAACGCAGTAACACAAATTCTACAGTTATAAATTAAGTATATTGCTTGAGGCAGCATAACACACGGGGCGCATCAAGACTGTGTTCATCCAGTGTTTAGCGACTTCCAATTTACGTAACACTTAGTTTCTAGCCTTTACGATACAGTTCTGTCATCAACTTCACCCCACGAAATCTTGAGAGGAAAAAGGTTTATCGCTTACTGCATTTTCACAATTCATTCAATCAAACTTCAGCATCAGGCATAACGTTTTAATTTATTACTTCTTTATTAGTAACTCAATTCGCGATATATTTTGCAGACAGTATCTAAATATGCCACTGAACGTTCCTGAAAAACATTATCAGTGTATGACACACATTTCAAGAGACATGACTCCCGATCATGGAGATGCGTGAAAAACTAGCCTTTCTTAAAATGGAGCGCAAATTACCCACACCATACTAGTGCACTATTTGACACCGACACTACGTAGGGACATCCTGCCAACTTTAAACATAACTTTAAACCTTTTATAAACTATTTCGCGTTTACATGCCTAATATCAAATATTTAACACATTAATCTATTTGTAAAGTAGATAGAAAGCTGAAGCTGGTTCGTACATGGGTGTTCGATTCTTTGAAGAATCACGAGTTTACTGGTTGTCGACGAACCGGTACGCAATCAAATAAGTCTCTTGGTTTTTTCCAAGTACACCGTCTTCACTAAAAGCGACTGAAAGTAATCAAAAGATTCCCACGACCTCAGTAGTGCAATATTCTGAACACTTGTAATGAGATAAAATAACATACACACAAAGGGGACTCTGTGAGTGTATTAAGAGTTCTCTTAAAAGCAAGGTGCTTAAAAGGGACGTAGTATACTGATGTGATACAAGTCGTGGGGTACCTCCTAATATAGTGTCGGACCTCCTTTCGCTCGAAATAATACAGCACTTCGACGTGGTGTCGACTCGACAAGTCGGAAGTCCACTGCAGCCGTCTGTAGCTGTCCATACTTGCGAAACTGTAACCTGTGCAGGACTTTGAGCACCAACTGACCACTCGATTAGGTCCCATAAATGTTCGTTGATTACTCCGGTATAATTTTTAATATTATGACTCGGTACGATACACAGGAAACTCTTATGTCACCTGACTGGCCGTGGAAGCCTACGAAATTATATGAAGTAGATGAATAGCTGCGAATAGTCTCCAAGTAGTCGAACATAGCCATTTACACTCAATGCTCTCTTCAGCTGGACCAGAGGACCCAGTCCATTCCACGTAAATACATCCCAGTTATTTATGGAGACATCGCCAGATTGCACAGTGCATTCTTGACAACTTGGGTCCAAGGCTTCGGGGTTTTCACCACACTCGAATCCTACCATCAGCTCTTACTAACTGGAGGCGGGACTCATCTAACCAGGCTACGATTTCTCATGGTGTGGGGGTAGCGTGTTTTATCAGTAATCGAAACATCCGCGGTCCCAAGTCTGAACCACGCCACTCCTTATATATTGAAGAAAAATCATCAGCCATTACCGCTAAAGACTTCCAGCAAAAGCAGTCATCTCGTTCTGCCAACAGCGTTGTCAAATTGTGTGGAGGAGCAGCCAGCGGTTCGAGGCACTTTCTTGCCCTTGGGTGGTAAATCGTCCCTAAAAGGCGGAAGAATCAGCAATGATCAACGGCATGATGATGCAGAAGTCCATGGAAACCACTGCATTAAAGACACAAAATGTGTATCCTCAGGTTACTGAAAAAGTATCATGATGGTCTCTGCATTGGAAAAAATTTCCACACTTGTCCTCCATTCGCATCTCCAGGAGTCGAATGGCAAGGGGGATGGCGGCCGTCACAAAAATACAGACTAACAGACGAAGATCTAAGAGTCTGGGCGCGGAACATCAGAAGTCCGGAAGTGCTAGGGGAGCTAGAAAGTGTGAAAATGCAAAAGCTAAGGCAACAGAAAATGGTATGAAGAGAGTAGGATTCATTATGAATAGAAAGATAGCACGATGAGTGAGTTACTGTGAATATTTCGGTGACAGGTTTGCTCTCATGAGAATGGACAACAAACAAACATCGACAACAACAGTTTAGGTACAGATTATTTACGTATACAGACAAGGTCGCAAGCAGAAGATGAAGACATAGACAAAGTATGTGAGGATATTGAACGGGTAATGAAATACGTAAAGGGAGATCTAAAAGTTCTGGAGTGCTTCTGGGACTGTAATGCTTCTGTAGGGATAGGTATAGAAGAAAGGGTTAGGGAAGAATATGGACTAGGGGTAGTAGGAATGAGGGAGGAGAACCACTAACTGAGTTCTGTATAAAATTCAAGTTATAATAGGGAATGCTCTATTCAGGAATCACAAGATGGGGAGGTATACCAGGAAAACGCCGAGAGGTACGGGGAGATTTCAGTTAGATTACATAAGGGTCAGGCAGAGAGTCCGAGATCTGATAAAGGTTTCTAAAGCGTACCAAGAGGCAGACGTAAATGACAAAGATGAAGAGAAGTCTGAAGTTTGAGGTATCAATCAAGAAGAATCAACACGAAAAAAATTGGATACGAAAGTCCTAAGGAATGAAGAAATACGACTGAAGTTCTCTGAAGCTATAGATGTTGCGATGATGAACAACTCTGTGGGCAGTCCAGCTGTAGAAGAATGGACACTTCTAAACAGGGCAGTAACAGAAGTTGGACAATAAAACATACGTTCAACGAAGGTAACTGCGAAGAAACCATGGCTAACAGCAGAAATAATTCAGCTGATCGACGGACGAAGAAAGTTCAAAAATGTTCAGGGAGATTTAGGAATGCAGAAATACACGACACTAAGGTCTCTAAAAATGAGAGGTGCAGGGAAGCTGAGGCTAGATGGCTAAATACAAAATGTCGGTGAATTTAAAAGCAAGGCCAGTAGCATTAAGAGATCAATGGGAATGCACTGTTAAATGCAGAAGAGTGATTCGATCGGTGGAAACAGTACATTAAGGTCCTCTATGAGGGGTAGAAGTTATCTTATGATATTATAGAAGAAGAAACTGTAGTCGTTACGGAAGAGCTATGGGATCCAGCATTAGAATCAGAATTTAGAAGCGGTTTGGAAGACTTAGAATCAAGTAAGGCGAAAGGCATATATAATATTCCATCACAATTTCTAAAATCATTGGGGCAAGTTGCAACAAAACGGCTAATCATGTTGGTGTGTAGAATTAAGAACTGACGATAAACCTTCGGACTTTCGTCCACCCAATTGTAAAGACTGCAGAGAAGAAGTATGAGAATTATCACATAGTAAGCTTCACAGCTTATATACCACAGTTGCTGGTAAAAATAATATGCAGATGAGTGGAAAAAAATTGTGGATGTGTTACACGACGATCAGTTAGGATTTAGGAACGGAAGGAAAATAGGGGGTAAACTACCGAGAAAGACTGGTAATATACAATATTTGTAAGAACCAAGAGGTAACAGTAAGAGTGGAAGACCACGAACGAAGTGCAGGGGCTGAAAAGGCTGCAAGGAAGATACGTGGTCTTGCGCCACGGTGGTTCTATCTGTACGTCGAAGAAGCAACGATGCAAATAAAAGAAAGGTTCAAGGGTGGGATTAAAATTTAAGGTGAAAGGATATCATTGCAAACATTCGCTGATGACATTTCTGTCCTCAGTCAAAGGGCATATACAGGATCAGTTGAATGTAGTAAACAGTCTATCGAGTTCAAAATATAGATTAAGACTGCACTAAAGGAAGACGCAAGTGTTGAGAAGATGTAGAAATGAGAACAGCGAAAAACTTAACATGAGGATTGGTGATCACGAAGTAACTGAAGTTCACTATTTCTGCTACCTATGCAGAAACATAACCCTTGATGGACAGAGCTAGGAGTACATCAAAAGCATGTTAGCAATGACCTGAAGGGCATTCATGGCCAAGAGAAGTCTGCTATTATCAAACATCGGCCTTAATTTGAGGAAGAAATTTCTGAGAAAGTAGGTTTGGAGCACAGCATTGCATGGTAGTGAAAAATGGACTGTGAGAGAACCAAAAAAGAAGAGAATAGAAGCACTGAGGTGTTGTGCTTAAGAGAAATATTGAAAATTACATGGTAAATAGTGAGGAGGTTTTCCGTAGAATCGGCGAGGAAAGAAATATATGGAAAACACTGAACAGAAGATTAGGCTGGATGATAGAACACCAGTTAAGAAATCAGTGAACATCTTCCACGGTACTAGAAGCGATTGTAGAGGGGAAAAATTATAGTGCAAGATGGAGATTCGAATAGGTACATCCATCAAATAATTGAGGATGTAGGTAGATAGGAATGAGATGAAGAGGTTGGTTCAGGAGAGGAACTCTTGGCGGGCCGCACAAATCAAGTGAGAAGACTGTTGACTCAAAACAGACAAAAAAAAAAAAAAGAAAAAAAGGGGTGTCAAAGTGATATTGTCACGAGTTCAGCAGTGGCGCCGTAGGCGATATCGTGTTGTGGGCAAAGTGACACACGTCTCTCGCCTGCTGCAGTAGCCCATTAACGCCATATTTCGCCACACTGTCTTAAAGGGTACGTTCGTTGTACATTTCGAACTGATTTGTCCGGTTATTTCGTGCAGTGCTGCTTGTTTGTTAGTAATAAGAACTGCACGCAAACGTCGCTGCACTCAGTCGTTAAGTGAAGACTGTGGGCCAATGCGT
This sequence comes from Schistocerca serialis cubense, assembly GCF_023864345.2. Lineage (NCBI taxonomy): Eukaryota > Metazoa > Arthropoda > Insecta > Orthoptera > Acrididae > Schistocerca > Schistocerca serialis. The sequence continues at coordinate 325,221,527 of NC_064641.1, read as the reverse complement.
TGAGCGTGGTGACAGGTTATGCCTGACGTATGGTAGTCTCGGCTCATGCCTGACACTTTAGGTCTCGGAATATTGAATTTCCTGACGTTCCCTCTAGCGAAATGCGTCATGCATCTAGGTCCAACTATCTTTGCGCGTTCGAAGACTGTTAATTCTCGACGCGAGACCACAATCACCTCCGAAGTCTTTTCATGTGAATCACCTGAGTACAAATGACAGACTCCACCAATGCACTGTCCTTTTATACCTTCTGTACACGATCCCACCGCCATCTGTATATGTACATATCGCTATCACATGACTGTCGTCATATCAACGTACACTCCTGGAAATGGAAAAAAGAACACATTGACACTGGTGTGTCAGACCCACCATACTTGCTCCGGACACTGCGAGAGGGCTGTACAAGCAATGATGACACGCACGGCACAGCGGACACACCAGGAACCGCGGTGTTGGCCGTCGAATGGCGCTAGCTGCGCAGCATTTGTGCACCGCCGCCGTCAGTGTCAGCCAGTTTGCCGTGGCATACGGAGCTCCATCGCAGTCTTTAACACTGGTAGCATGCCGCGACAGCGTGGACGTGAACCGTATGTGCAGTTGACGGACTTTGAGCGAGGGCGTATAGTGGGCATGCGGGAGGCCGGGTGGACGTACCGCCGAATTGCTCAACACGTGGGGCGTGAGGTCTCCACAGTACATCGATGTTGTCGCCAGTGGTCGGCGGAAGGTGCACGTGCCCGTCGACCTGGGACCGGACCGCAGCGACGCACGGATGCACGCCAAGACCGTAGGATCCTACGCAGTGCCGTAGGGGACCGCACCGCCACTTCCCAGCAAATTAGGGACACTGTTGCTCCTGGGGTATCGGCGAGGACCATTCGCAACCGCCGCCATGAAGCTGGGCTACGGTCCCGCACACCGTTGGGCCGTCTTCCGCTCACGCCCCAACATCGTGCAGCCCGCCTCCAGTGGTGTCGCGACAGGCGTGAATGGAGGGACGAATGGAGACGTGTCGCCTTCAGCGATGAGAGTCGCTTCTGCCTTGGTGCCAATGATGGTCGTATGCGTGTTTGGCGCCGTGCAGGTGAGCGCCACAATCAGGACTGCATACGACCGAGGCACACAGGGCCAACACCCGGCATCATGGTGTGGGGAGCGATCTCCTACACTGGCCGTACACCACTGGTGATCGTCGAGGGGACACTGAATAGTGCACGGTACATCCAAAGCGTCATCGAACCCATCGTTCTACCATTCCTAGACCGGCAAGGGAACTTGCTGTTCCAACAGGACAATGCACGTCCGCATGTATCCCGTGCCACCCAACGTGCTCTAGAAGGTGTAAGTCAACTACCCTGACCAGCAAGATCTCCGGATCTGTCCCCCATTGAGCATGTTTGGGACAGGATGAAGCGTCGTCTCACGCGGTCTGCACGTCCAGCACGAACGCTGGTCCAACTGAGGCGCCAGGTGGAAATGGCATGGCAAGCCGTTCCACAGGACTACATCCAGCATCTCTACGATCGTCTCCATGGAAGAGTAGCAGCCTCCATTGCTGCGAAAGGTGGATATACACTGTACTAGTGCCGACATTGTGCATGCTCTGTTGCCTGTGTCTATGTGCCTGTGGTTCTGTCAGTGTGATCATGTGATGTATCTGACCCCAGGAAAGTGTCAATAAAGTTTCCCCTTCCTGGGACAATGAATTCACGGTGTTCTTATTTCAATTTCCAGGAGTGTAGTTTTGTTATCACTTGAGCAAAATGTTGGCATAATTGGTCTGAGTCACTACATAACATATATTTCAGTTATATTCGACTTTCAGTGCATAGCCATCCTCTGATATTTAGCACGAATAACCGCTGAATATGCTCTAAGGATGTGTGTGTTCTCTTCAGTGCGTGGGACTGAAATAATGAAAATTCTGCAGCGCACTGAACTTTGCTTTACTAACGAGGCTGTTGTAGCGCTCGAATGCGAGAGCAGCCTGGGAGTTATCTGGCGCGGCAAATGTGGCAGTGGAAGGAGAGCGGCGGCGACTGCGCGGTGTAAAAGCTGATGAAGACGTCAGCAGCCTCAGGTAATTACGGGCGCGCTCCGCACCCCGCCAACTTGCGGCCATTATCCGGGATTTATCGGCACAACGGGATAGCTTCACCAGAGTGCGGTGTAACGGCAGGTGTTTACACATGCCCCCACGCTAATGATTCTGAACGTTTCAAAGCCTTTGCGTTCTGAGACCAAATTTCACAGTCTGCCCTGTTGACTAACGTGAGAGATTTAGTATCAGAAATTTTACGTTTATATTAGGATGACGTTGAAGTTTGTAGCATTGTTCCATAAATTTAAGAAGCACAACAGACACACGTAACAGAGGCTTTGGTCATCAGTAATATTACAACATTCAGCGAACGCTAGGGTAACTACTCGATGCCACCACCGTAGAAATCACGTGGTTTTGAGGCGAAGAACTCGTGGAACCATTTTCATCTGGAAAGGAAGTTGGTTGAAGATTGTTCGATAGAGAGCGGGAAAGAGGAATATCCGAGGGCGCAAGACGAGGTGAATGAGGTGCATGCGGAACGACTTCCCAAACAACCTCTTCCAGAGTATTTGTCCGGGCTTTATCGTAGAGTAGCATGAATTCATGCAGTCTTCCTGGTCGTTGTACTTCGGTCGAGTCTGCAAGACGTCTCAATTTTTGACCATTTTTGTCAGCAGTCATAGTTACACGTCGGGGAAGTCTGTCACACTTCTGTGAGATGCATAACATTATCTTTTGTGCATGTGTGCATATATTTGTACAGGGATTTGCTGCTTCGTTTGGGCTCAGACATTGCTTTCTTTTTCTTATGTTAGTATAAAGATACCGTTTCTCATCACCAGGAACGATACAGGATAGAATTTGTCAGTGTAGTTCATGAGTCTATTGATGACCAACATATAGCCACCGACTGATTTTTGTAATCTTGACTTAGAGCATGTGGAACCCATATACCTGCTCGTTTAACCATCTCTATTGCATGCAAACGTCGCACAATGGTATAATGATCACAGTTCATCGCTTTTTTCAGTTCCACAGTACACTGACGTAGATGATTGTGGATTAATACGTTTAAGCGATCTTCTCCAAACCAATATCTTCCTCAACGTGGAGAGTCGCTGACTTCAAAAGTACCCTTCTTAAAATGAGAATACCATTTTCTAGCTCTGTCCACAGGTCTTATCCCCACATCGATTGCCAATATTTCTGGCTGCTATAACAGCTCTATTGAACACAAAGACACGAATAGGTAGGAAATGTTGCGATTTCTCCATTTGGCGCTCCATTTTCTAGAATCCACAGCTCCGCTCACTACCTCCAAATAACGAAATGACGATATTTTAGTTTAAATAGCAATAGTGAACTACAAATAAAAGATGACAATAGATAAGTAAACCCATAGCAACGAGAATATCAACATGCAAAACAAAAACACTACGATATTACGTATCAAGCTGAAACTGTTATTACCATCATTCTCCCGTCACGTTACCAGAACTAAACGCTATATAGGGTGTTTCACAATTACTGTTAGAGGCTTCTTGAGGTTGTAATAAGGTCTCCACAGTTCTCGATGAGATACACTATGCGATCAAAAGTATCCGGGCACCCAACAAAACATACGTTTTCATATTAGGTACAGTTTACTGCCACCTACTGACAGGTACTCCGGATCAGCAACCTCAACAATCATTAGATATATTGAGAGTGCAGAATTTGGAGCTCCGCAGAACTCATGCACTAGTCAGGTGATTGGATGTCACTTGTGTCATACGTCTGTAAGCGAGATTTCCACACTCCTAAACATTACTAGATCCACTGTTTCCGACGTAATAGTGAAGTGGAAACGTGAAGGGACACGTACAGCACAAGATCGTACAGGCCGACCTCATCTGTTGGTAGAAAGAGAAGAGGGTCGTCATGTGAAATAGGCAGACATCTATCCACACCATCACGTAGGAGTTTCAGACTGCGTCAGGATCCACTGCAAGTTCTATGCCAGTTACGAGGGACGTGAGAAAACTGGGATTTCATCGTCGAGCGGCTGCTCATAAGCCACACATCACGCCGGTAAATGCCAAACGATCCCTCGCTTGGTGTAAGGAGCGTAAACATTGGGACCATTGAACGGTTGAAATTATTGTGTGGAGTGGCGATTCACGGTACACTATGTGGCGATCCGATGGCAGGGTGTGGGTATGGCGAATGCCCGGTGAACGTCATCTGCCAGCGAGTGTAGTGTCACAGTAAAGTTGGAGGCGGTGGTGTTATGGTGTGGTCGTGTTTTTCATGGAGGGGCTTGCAACTCATGTTTTGCGTGACACTATCATAGCAGAGGCCGACATTGATGTTTTAAGCACCTTCTTGCCTCACACTGTTGAAAAGCAATTCGAAAATGGCGATTGTAGCTTTCAACACGATCGAGTATCTGTTGATAATACACGGCCTGTGGCGGAGTGGTTACACGACAATAACATTCCTGTAAAGAATTACTTTTGAATGTATTACGTGAACAGCAGTGATCAATGTCTTATAAATAACTGCTATTAAAAACAGTCTTGATCACGATTTATTTAACAAGGTGACCGGTTTCGACCACTACTGTGTTCATCTTCAGACCGTTGAGTAGGAACCTCTTTCTGTTGGAGAACAGAGGTTCCTACTCAATGGTCAGACCGTTGAGTAGGAACCTCTTTCTGTTGGAGAACAGAGGTTCCTACTCAATGGTCTGAAGATGACCACAGTAGTGGTCGAAACCGGTCACCTTGTTAAATAAATAGTGATCAAGACTGTTTTTAATAGTAATTGTTCCTGTAAAGGTTTGGCCTGCCCAGAGTCCTGACGTGAATCCTATAGAACACCTTTGGGACGTTCTGGAACGACGGCATCGTACCAGGCCTCACCGACAGACATCGAAACCTCTCCTCAGTGCAGCACCCGGTGAAAAATGGGCTGCCATTCCCCAAGAAAACTGACTGAACTTATGCCTGCGAGAGTGGAAGCTGTCATCAAGGCTAAGGGTGAGCCAACACCGTATTGAATTCCAGCGTTACCGATGGAGGGCTCCACGAACTTGTAGGTCATTTTAAGCCAGGTGTCCAGATAGTTTTGATCAAATAGCGTAGGTTAAAGAGAAATGCTTAAGAATACATCACCATTTATTTTTAATTTTCCAACTGTAGTGATGACTGCAGAGGAGGTATTTCAACATTCTGCCACTTGACATTACTGTATAGACTTCGAAACAACTGACATTTACCGTATCACATTGGACATCAAAAATGGCACCAATTGATGTCAAATGTTATTTACTTCAGTTTTCAGTCCAGCGAGAATTCAATAGTGGGAACCCTCCCTCCACAATATCATTTTGGCCAGGAAGGGAGAAGTGAAGGTAGACTATTTTTAGCACTTCGGAGCATTGGTCTTGTGTCACATAGGTTTTCAAAAATTGTACTCACTGTTTGCTAGGTAATAAACCACTGAATTCTGCATCCGACTTATTGTGTTTTGTAAAAGGCTTTAATTTCTTGACAAACAAAATAATCGTAGATATGTTTGTTAAGAGATTACTTTTTAAATGTCTGCGTATTTTGGCAGCCAGGCCAACACTGAAATCGTTGGCATTCCCAGTTTTCTGGGACGTTTGGCAGTCCTAGAGTGTAAAAAGCTTTGTCAAGGAAATCATGTCCGGAAATGCACCGTTTGGAAATAAAATAAACTTGAAGATCAGATCAGTTTCAAATTTCTCCTTTTTCGGTGAGGCATGTAATGGTCGAGCCGTATCGAAAAAGTTTTCTGGACCACGTCAGTCAACCACATACCATTATCGTCCTAATACAACAACGTCTATAAGGAACTGGTACTTTTACACCTAGGATTATTGACTGTGGTACTTCACAGATACACACCACGGTTTGTGGACTGCGGGTGTGAAAGTATGTGTCGCAGATATGCCTTATACAATGAACAGCAGGCTCACCTAGTGGAGCACCTCCTGTAGAGGTTGTAGGATGAAAATCGATAATCGACAGTGAACCGAATGCAGTGAATCCTTACAAAACTTTGATTCATATTTTTCCTTGTTATTCACTGAGGATTCGCATGTATTTCTGTATTATTTCTGCTGATGACTGTACCGTGTTCGTGTACGCATCGTTTGTGTAGCACGAGTTCTCCAAGTAAGTGGTGACCCGGGAACTAAAGTGATGTAGTAGTGGATTATTAAGCCGTAACTCGCTTCGTGACGTATTGGAACGTCGTCCGAGAATAACCTAGTGTGCGACATTGGTGGTGGAATCCAGAATAGCAAGAATGAGATCGATGTTTTGCGAAGTCCAACGGCCCTACAACCGTTACGGGATTCTCTGCCTCACGCCGTTAATCAACCGCAACGTCACGGGATCACCTACTCTTGTTGTGCTGTCGGCTTCCGTGCCACTGCCACAGGGTATTGTTTCGCACAACCAGACAACATGACAAAGGAACATTAAAGCAAATATGGAAATACTTTCGATTAAATCAGCGGCACCAGTGCTGCTCGCACGAGGTCCAGACATTCCGCTCGATTCCTCTTGTTGCTCATCCCACATCGTGATTACAAATTCGGGGTCCACAGTTCGTTGGTTTGCTATTATGGTGAACATTCTCGTGATTCAGCAAATATTCAAATGGTTCAAATGGCCCTGAGCACTATGGGACTTAACATCTGAGGTCATCAGTCCCCTAGACTGAGAACTACTTAGACCTAACTAACCTAAGGACATCACACACATCCATGCCCGAGGCAGGATTTGAACCTGCGACCGTAGAAGCAGCGCGGTTCTGGGCTGAAGCGCCTAGAACTGCTCGGCCACAATTGCCGGCAACAGCAAATATACGATTAACTTTAATTATTTATGTTGGTCATTCGCAACGTAGACCAGCGTGTTTATTCTGTGATGTCGGACACTGTTTAACACCCCCGTCCACAGCAAGCCGACAGCACCCTCAAAATGGCGTCCTTCCCTACTGGAGAAAACTTCAGAATACACGGAAGTTAAATTTAATGGCACTGACTAAATAATGTTACAAATTTATAAAACGTTCTTTCTTAAATTAACATTTACATTAAAAATGAAATAAATAAATGAAATTTAAAGTAACTGACTAAATACAGTGTCACTGAAAATTACAGATGAAATATTAGACTGATGGGAGCGTGATGAAAGAGGGGACTGAAAATATGCTCGTTATAAGTAGAATGTTGTGCTGAAGGCACCAGAAACGTCTTCGTAGCATTATACTTGATGGGAAAGAGAAAATTTAAATAAAAACTTCTCCTTTTTCATTGGGTGGAGCTCCAATCCTCTTGTTGCTATATCATAGAACGTCAAATAAAGTGGCAGTCACAGAACAAGACCTGCGGTGATTCATGCAGAGTGACTGATACTTCCGAGACACTGGACGGTACTGCAGATTCCTTGACAATTTTGAAGAGGTTACACAGTTCATAACTGGAACCATCACTACAGTTGGGGGAGATGGGGGTGCCCCCATGCGAAAAGCACAAATACTTTTAGTTACAGAAAATCAGTTAACACAAGCTCGACATAAATTTGTCAATGTTAATAGTTAAAAAGTGGATGGGAAAGTAATAAAGTGAGAGGTATATAAAATATTGTACATACGGTTTTCCTGTTTTAACTGAACGTACGAAGATAATATTTCCCACCACTGATGTCCATCACTACATACCTTATCCGTTAGGGTGCTCTAAGTGACTGACTCTCGGCCGTACCATCTTTGTGTGTAATAGGCTACGGGCAGGAAATGAAACTAATATGGAAATGAATGTGGGACAGAATTTAAGTGTCTTGCCTATTGCGTTATTTGTTGATCACAATGTTGAGCAGACACACGGTCATGTCTGCGTATATCGGAAGACAGAAGAAAAATTACGACGTGAGTAACATACGGATATATTGGTATATCTGAACACTTCTTAAATAAGGAGATAATTCAGAGGCTTCCTTTGCCACGATACAGGTTGGCTGGCAGCTTTTCGATGAGCTCTTTGCGGTGTTGGGGAGTAGCCATGTATGTGAAAAACGGCATCCCATTTGAGTCAATTGATGTTTCAAAGAACTGCATTGAAAAGGTGTTTGAATGTTGTGCAGGTGTGGTTAAATTTAACGGAGCTAAACTTCTAACTGTTGTTATTTATAGATCCCCAGACTCCGATTTCACAACATTTCTGCTAAAGCTAGAGGAGGTTCTTGGTTCACTTTATAGGAAATACAAAAAGTTAGTTATATGTGGTGACTTCAATATTAATTGTATAAGTGATTGTGCAAGGAAGAGGATGCTGGTAGACCTCCTTAATTCATATAATCTTATGCAAACCGTATTCTTTCCAATGAGAGTGCAAGGGAACAGTAGAACAACCATTGACAACATTTTTGTTCATTCCTCATTACTAGAAGGGCATTCTGTTAGCAAAAAGGTGAATGGCCTTTCAGATCATGATGCACAAATTTTAACTCTAAAAGATTTTTGTGCTGCAACACGTGTTAAATATAGTCATCAGCTGTTTAGGAAAGCTGATCCAGTTGCTGTAGAGAAATCTGTAAACCTTATCAAGGAACAAGAGTGGCAAGATGTTTATAGCGCTGATACAGTAGACGACAAATATAATGAGTTTCTAAGACTTTTCTCGTGCTCTTTGAAAGTTGCTTTCTGATACAATATCCACATTCAACGACTATCTTCAGGAATTCTGGGAACCGGGGTGATGCAAAACTTTTTTTGATGTCTGTATCTTCATATCATTTTACAATTACAACCTAGGCAATGTTTACACACTTTAAGAACGGGATATGATTCTTCAGTTTGTCACAGGACATACATTAACAAGTTGTATTTTACGTAATAAATTGTACTTACAGATCGATGGGTATACAAAAATAAAACTGTGTCAAGCGCCACCAGTAATCTGTGACTGTAAGCCTGGTACATATTTTAACAGCGTAATGGTAAGGTTACGATAAATAGCGCTCTTGACTGAACGACATGGATCGCTAGGGTAGTATAAACTTCAAGAGATATCTCAGTGTCGTTTTGTGCTACCTGCCAAAATTATTGAAATTTCGTTGAAGATAAAAAGGCACTATACACTTACGCTTGCAGTATAGTAATAAAAACACTTATCACTGAAGAAGGACATGACAACTAATGTCGCTGAAATGAGAATCCCTCCGTGCACTGTTCATACAGAGTTTTATACGACGATAGACGAAGTACTAGTCCGATGTGCTCTTTACTGTCTGATCAAAAGTATACTGATATTGCTACGTATGCGTAATTGAGCATTAGGTGTCACGAGAGACATACCAGATACTACAACATGAGACGGCGAGTATTGGGTTGTCAGTAGAGGAGTAGTAACAGCAGGATTGGTCCGTCAGTGATATCTAACGTGGGCTGAATATTTTATGTCCCCTGAGTAAGAATCCATTTGGACGTATCAACCCTTTCAAAGCCGCCCAAGTCGGCTGTTGGTAATGTGAATGTAAAGAGGGATGTAAAGAATGTAAAGAGGGGTGCTGCCGGGCAGTGGGAACTGGAGAAGAGTGATTCGGTGTGACGAATTACTCTATACCCTGTGACAATCTGGTGGAAGGGTTTTGGTTTCGTGAATTCCTAGAGAACGATTTATCCCATCATATGTAATGCTAACATTGAACTTCTGATGCTACTTTTTGGTATGCGTAAGAAAACGTTAATGCTGGATGAAATGAAAGCATTTTACAGCATGGTCTCCTCCGTAATGGAAAAGTTCGGATGCGCTGACTGCATCAACGTGATAAAGCAACGTCTGCTCAAGCAGCGTGTGTGGGGTGGCGGTTTGTTGATAATAACATTCCTGCTTCATTGGTTCACGGGCGTCGCATCGGATAATGTTGAGGGAGCAGCACAATATTTCGACGAGACAGCTGCTCGTCATCCCCAGATGCTTACTGAAATGGAGTACACTATTGAGAGCCCCGACGTAAACAGTGTGACACATCTGTGGGATGAATTAGAACGGCGACTTCTTTCCAGACCCCAGCGCCCAACATCATTACATTATCTGGTTGTGGTTGTGGCGTTTGAGGAACAATGGGCTGTCATTCCAGCAGTGGTGAAGCCGCCACACATTCTGCAAAAGACCAAATCGTTAGTGTGATGCTTTGCCCGCCTGGGCAGAGCGGGCGCCGCCCGCCGTGGCGGTTGCAGCAACTGTAGCAATGTGCAGTGGTGTCGTCCATGTAACATCTCCACCCGTGACGGTTCGGCGAATCACTAGGAACGGTAGGAAGGCAAGAAGAGCAACAGAGCTTCAGCTCATGTGTGGGACAAAGTTAATCTATCTGTTGCTTTAATATTCGTACAAAGCGTTCAGTTTCGGCACTGGACTGAGGGTGGAAAGGTGTACTCGTGATGTGTTTAATGCCGCAAGTGGTGCAAATCTGTTCAAACTAGGTGGCAACAAATTGAGGTTCGTCGTCAGTCACAATCATTTCAAGCAAGCCCTCGAGGAAAAAGATCGACAACAGCGGCTGGATTGAAGAACGAGCCTGGTAGATGGCAAGGAACCAGTAAGGAAAATTTTCTGAAGGCGTCAGCAACGATGAGCCAATGTGTTCCAGTAAGGACCTGCAAAATCCGAATGATATCGTTGTCAAGGTTCTTGAGGTGTGATCGTTCAAAGAACTGGTGAGGCGGAGCAGAATGGTGTTTAACACAGGCTTGGCAGTGAGATTCAATTGTTCAACTTGCGCATCCGGACCGTGCCGTACAATGACGTCGCATCAACTGCTTGGTGTGAACGGTACGTGTGACATAGGTGTAGCAAACCAAGCATATTAAACTGGAGTGCCTGGGGAATCACAAAACGTGACAGGTCATAACTGCTGCGAAGCAAAATGACACACCTTGGTGAGCTAAAGGGAAGGATGCAGTGCTACAGAATTTACGCATCAGTATTTGCTGTTGCGGGCTGGGAAATTTTCCGGTGATTAAAAGGAAAGCAATGATGTGCATCCTTGTCTTGCGCATGACTGTAACAACGAGAAGCAGAGGACTCGTCGTATGCGGAATCTGGGCCAACGAGGAGGTGAGAAAGAGCGTCTGCATTGGCATGCTTAGACGTGGGCTGACACACGACCACATACTGGTAATTTGGCAAAAGGAGATATCACTATTACACCACTCTGCGAGCTGGGACAACCAAAGGTTCTAGTGATTTATCGTCAGTCAGTCACCAAGAAAAATTTTCTGCCAAAAAGATACTGGTGAAACTTAGTGTTATCATAGGCACTGGCGAGAGCCTCCTTTTAGGTTTTCGAATAATTACAATGAGCTTTGTTCAACAACTTCGAGGGAAAGGCACTCGGCTCACCAACCACACCAAATTTATGCGACAAAACTGCTCCAATGCCGCAAGAGGAAGCATGCTCAGCCAAGACCGTGGGTTTGAACAAGGCGTCAATCACTAAGCAAAGTATCTTTCAGCTTTTGGAAAGCAGACTGACACACTTGCGACCAAACAAAAGAAAATTTCTTCCTTCTCATGCGATGCAAGGGAGCCGGGATTTCAGTAGCGTTAGGAATAAATCGAATGTAATACGTTAACCCCCCTGACGTAGACTGTAATTCCCGCACACTGGGTGGAGGTGGAAGGCCACGTATAGCAAGCAAATGTGACTGCAATGGGTGAACACCCTGGCTATTTATGACATGACCAAAGTACTCAAGTTCAGTCTAAAACACACGCATTTGTCTCTGTTACATATGAGACCAGCTCAGACAACACTTGAAACAGAGTGCGAAGATTGCTAATGGGTTCTTCGAGATGCGACAATCTAAATCATTTGAACAAAATGGAACTTTTGCAGTCAGCTGCTCCAGAAAGTGCTAAAATATGGCGGAAGCAGTAATTCAGCCAAAAGGCAATACAAAAAATTTGAAGACACCCAGATGAGTGTTAATGACAAAGTCTAGTTGGAATTGTTCATCCTGAGAGATTAGCAACTTAGTGTAGCACAAATACATTTTGGGAAAGGAACAACCGGTACCACCAATTCCTTCGGATGCGGCAACGTATAACTGTCAAAGACTGTTTGAGGATTCACAGTTTTCTTAAAATCAGCGTACAACCTGAGTCTGGCGGACGGCTTATTGAGAATAGCAACAGAGGACGCCCATTGATTGGCAGTAATGAGCGCTACGATCCCTACATCTTGCAAGAAGCAGTGAGTTCCTGGGCCACCTGTTCCCAAAGTGCCTGAGAGACAGAGGAGCTCCAACAAAACGCGACTCAGCATTGTTTTTCATTGTGACATGGTGAACAGAATTATTAGCTTTAGCTAAAACCCCATAAAACAAATCATGAAAGTCTGCACGTAACTTAGCAACTTTGTCTGGAGGATCAAAGAAAGAGACGGAAAGTACATTATCCTGAATGCTTAACCAAAACATACCAAAAGGGTCTAGACCAAACAGTAGCCCTATCTCGGGTAGGAAGCACAGTGAACGTTGTCCGCATCAAAGTTCGGAAAGCTGCAGGACGGCTACAAGCACGTAGGACTTGAGTGGCCTGGCCGTCATACGCCGTTAGCGTGTGGCTCGATGTGCACAAGTTAGATTTGAAAAGAATTAGTAAGTGAGCAGTCACAGGGTCTCCAGTGTTAAGTTGCAGACGGACTGATTATCCAGCAATAATAATAGACACAAAAATATTAGTTGGCCTCAGGTAGCGCTGCAGATGTGTTGGGAGCCTTTCCTGAATGGTCCCTGAATGGCTATTTGAATGTTGTTTCGCACTAACGATGCTTTGGAGATTTGAAAATACACTACACACGGTTTGTGACTCAGACTTACGTGAAGGAGAAGCAGAAGGAGTGCCTTATGCTTCTGTAATCACACAGGCTGTCCATGTAATCGCTTGGCGGAAAAAAGGCAAGTCGCTTCAAGCGAGAAGCTAGATCGACAAGCAAGTGCCGCATTGCAGCTAGGGTATGACATCACACCTTGTCCACAGCTCGTGGTCTACTGGCTTGCGATGCTGCCTCTAGATCACGTGGTCCCGGGTTCGATTCCCGGCCGGATTGAGGATTTTGTCTGGCCGGGGACGGAGTGTTTGTATTGTCATCATCACTTCATCCTCATCATCATCATTCGTGACAGTGGTTACATTGTACTGTGTAAAAATTGAACTGCGTAAAAATTGGGACTTTGTACGGGCGCTGATGACCGCTCAGTTGAGCGCCCCACAAACCAAACATCATCATCGACTTCACTTGTGCCGGATGTGACACGAGCTGCAGTGAGTGGTGTGGCTATGGCCAGCCGACCACTATTTGTGAGCAGGCCGCGACGCTTGTTTGTCGCGGCTGGCCGGCCGCGGTGGTCTAGCGGTTGTGGCGCTGCAGTCCGGCACCGCGGGACTGCTACGGTCGCAGGTTCGAATCCTGCCTCGGGCATGGGTGTGTATGATGTCTTTAGGTTAGTTAGGTTTAAGTAGTTCTAAGTTCTAGGGGACTTATGACCTAAGATGTTGAGTCCCATAGTGCTCAGAGCCATTTGAACCATTTTGTCGCGGCTGTCTACAGAACAAACAGGCGCTGTTTCAAAATTGTCTGCTTCGCTTTCGCAGGGATGCTAATAGACGAGAATTAGTATTTATGAATCAGTTTCCGAATTCGAGTATCATCAAGACTGTGCATGAAGGCTTCATGAACCGTTGTATCGCTATAATATTTGACATAGTCACATTTGAATCTACATTGCCTAGTAAGACCTTGCACTTCAGTCACCCCCTGACGGGATGTCTGCCATTGCTGCTTACGCAACCTAAACAGTTCGTAACAGGCAACGGCCTCTTGTAACCTAGGCGCCTGTAGGAGGTACTAGCTCAGGGCGGTGCGTGGGAGAAAGTTCGGTGCAAAATCTATAAATAGTCACTCCCACCAAGGCCAAGAAATAAGAATATTTGTCAGCCGGTAACTTGTCGCCAGATATTGTGTACGACTTCTTACACAACGGAAAGAAGAGGTGGGCTACATAGTAGTGTTTCAACTGTCACCGTAGGAAAGCTGGTCAGGAAGAGAAATGATTAACGAACAACTTAACACAACAAACAGTTGCTGTACTTAACTTACGTTTTTCCAAGTAAACGATGACTCTTTTCAAATATACAGCAAGAAGCAGAGTAGCTATTACAGTGACAATGAGGACGATGCTTGCTGTAAACGGCAGCAGCTGTGGTGTTGCTGTGAAGAGGCGCCAAGCGTGAGTGGACCAGAGCAGCTGCAGACGGCCGTCCTATTTGTGGAAGCAGGGGACGCTCTGTGTCCAGGGCCGCTGGAGGTATGGCTCAGTGGGCGTGCTCCATTGGACGTGCTGGACCCCACTGGACCGCTATGGGTCTTGGGCAGAAACTTGCAATTATGTTGCGAACTGCGATATGCCAGTATGATGGTATCAGTATGTGATAACACAGTATGTGCATATAGAGTCCACTCATATTGTTTCGAGATTGTTTGAACAAAAGCCTCTAGGAGTTTTAACTCCAAGTTGTTATGCAGTTCACAAATTAGAAAATAAATTTCGTGAAACGGTAAGTATTGATGACAAGAAGAGTAAACGGCGACGAACAGTAATCACACAAACTCATCTCGATCACACTGCATATCGCATGCAACACACGCAAACATGTTGCACGTCTGTAAAATGTGCAGTTAAGTTAGCTGGGCTAAGGGCCTAAAGGGTAATAATAGTGCAGAAACTTAAACATACGAAATTTTTTGGGAAATTCCTGGTAAGATCCTATGGGACCAAACTGCTGACGTCATCGGTCCCTAAGCTTAAACACTACTTCATCTAACTTAAACTAAGTTACGCTCAGGACAATACACACGCCCATGCCCGAGGGGGGGGGGGAGCCGTGCGAACCGCGACAAGGCGCCTTTGACAACGCGGCTACCCCGCGCGGTCACTTAAACCTGGTGATTAAGCACACAGGATTAGTACAAAAATTGTTAAGGCTTTCGTGGCCACTTGTTGACAAACTGCCTATTGGTTTCTGTCTCGGGTTCTATGGCCGACGTTCATCTAACGACTTTACTGACGTTTTGCCAGCACGAGTGGCTGGCAATGTCAAAGCTTCACCCTGCATTGCCGGTGGTGAACTGGAGCCGAGCTCGTGGCCGTAGACTATATGTACATGGCGCGCCAACGTCCGAGGGCTTCTCCGCGGTCATCTCCGGTGCAGTTTTCCTCTTGCTACCGGCGACGGTCGTTCGCTGCAGTACGGGAAGCCAGGATCTGTTTACTTTAAGGCTTTCCCCTTCTTGTTGAAACTGTTCGCGTGATTTTGTATTTTTACAGCTTCTCAGGACAAGCGCGTATGATGGTGCTTAGCCGGCTGTGGAGGCCGAGCGGTTCTAGGCGCTTCAGTCCGGAACCGAGAGGCTGCTATGGTCGCAGGTTGGAATCCTACCTCGGGCATGGATGTGTGTGATGTCCTTAGGTTAGTTAGGTTTAAGTAGTTGTAAGTTCTAGAGGACTGATGACCTCAGATGTTGTCCCATAGTGGTGGAGGTTGTCGTTAGTGTTTAACGTCCCGTCGACAACGAGGTCATTAGAGACGGAGCGCAACCTCAGATTAGGGAAGGATTGGGAAGGAAATCGGCCGTGCCCTTTCAAAGGAACCATCCCGGCATTTGCCTGAAACGATTTAGGGAAATCACGGAAAACCTAAATCAGGATGGCCGGAGACGGGATTGAACCGTCGTCCTCCCGAATTCGAGTCCAGTGTGC
The DNA here is from genome assembly GCF_023864345.2 of Schistocerca serialis cubense. NCBI lineage: Eukaryota > Metazoa > Arthropoda > Insecta > Orthoptera > Acrididae > Schistocerca > Schistocerca serialis. Next base: position 325,205,638 of record NC_064641.1, on the reverse strand, counting down.
TAACCACTGCGCCACCTCGCTCGGTGTCCCATAGTGCTGAAAGCCATTTGAACCATTTGATGGTGCTTCTCTACAGCCCGAACTTCCGTGTCGGCGAATTTTATTACGTGGTCGGTCTCACTCAGTGCGTGCTCTGCCACGGCCGATTTCTCCACCTGCCACAACCTGCAATGTCGCTTATGCTCTTTGATCCTGGTGTTAATTGATCGTCCAGTCACTCCGACATAAACTTCTCCACATGCGCATGGTATACGGTATATTCCCGACATTGCAAGTGGGTCCATTTTCTCCTTTGCCGATCTAAGACACTCTTTGATTTTCCTTGTCGTTTTGAAAATCGTCTTTACGCCATGTTTGCGCACAGGTTTAGGTTTTGCGAATGGATTTTGAAACAATTCCATGATGGGGAAATGGAACCTTACCTCGTTCTGGGGACTTAGTTCCGTTTACATAAATACGTTAATTCCCAAAACTGACGACACTGAAGCGCTAATAGACCTTTAATATTTCATGAGGAACCCCTTCATAGTCAGAGAATAGGAGTGTGGTATGCAGTTACTGGTGATAGAATAAAAGGTATAATTTTGTAATGACACAGTTAACAGTAAAAGGTATGTTCAAAACATTTTTCAACCGTTTTTTACTGAACTCAGTGAAAGAGAACGAAACTTCGCGTAATTTCAACAGAATTCCGCAAGGGCTCATACGGCCAATGTTTCTTTGCATGAAACTCACGATTGTGTTCCACGGCAGAGTCATTCGTAACAATATATGGCCCACTCGAAGTCCTGATTTAGCCCCGTGCAATTTCTATTTATGGAGAACACTAATGGAGAAAGTGTGCACAACAAATCCACACACCTTACAGGAACTCAAGGATGGTATCTGTGAGTCAACTATTGCAATTTCTCAACGAGAATTTTACCGGGTGATGAAAGATTTCTTGAGTATGTGTGAAAAATGCGTGGAAAACTAGGGCAGGCATTTCCAACATCTCCTTGAATGGTATGGGTAAGTAAAAAATTTACTTATACTTTTAAATTTAGTACTGCAGTAATAGACGGGCTACACGGCATCTAATTCGCGTGGCAACACAGCGCTCCCTTCCAACAATCTACTGTGTCGTGTGTACGATCTTGGGGTAATTTGGACAGTCCATACGGAAATACCTGAATCTCTTTTCGGTGTTTTCTGTGAAAGCTACTTTTAAATTTATCTTTCGTCTATGGATTCAGCGACGTCAAAATTTGTATATTTAAAGGGGAAAGACCAATAAACCTAACAGTGTTTTGAAATTCCGGTTATATATTTGTACACACAATTTAAAGCTTCCTAAAAAAAGACATATTTTATATAATCCAAAGGAAATCGCCGCTACGTAGAAGACCAGCAACCTAAGTGTTAAAGAAGAACGGCAGTTGGAAGACGTTTTCAATTTGATGGTTTTTATGAAAAGAGTGAATCGTGTGCTAGAAAGATGCAGTGTCTTTTGTACTTATATCTGTAGTGCCGCATAGCCGACCACTGTGGCCGAGCGGTTCTAGGCGCTTCTATCCGGATCCACGCTGCTGCTACGGTCGCAGGTTCGAATCCTGCCACGGGCATGGATCTTCGTGATGTCCTTAGGTTGGTTAGGTTTAAGTATTTCTAAGTTTAAGGGACTGATGACCTCAGATGTTAAGTCCCAAAGTGCTCTGGAAAGAAAAATGCCCGATATAAGAGCACAAAATCTTTCCAGGCCCGAAGTCCATTGCTGTTTGACCCTCGTTTCTCTCAGTTTCTCAGGTAGCTCCACGGCAAAGGCATTCTACACTGTAAAACCATTCAGCTGAAATAAGCACAAACTCCTGCGACTGGTAGTGGCCCTGCAACAATGGACTTCCTCTAAAGCATATCGTTCTCTCTATTGACGTAGAGAGATAAGTAGAAATTAGTACGCTGTTCCATTCGAATCGTTCCAAAAAATTCGACGAATATAAAATTAGGACTATAGCACCACACATACAGGCAGTTTTCTCTCCAGTGAAACAAAAACAGTCCAGGAAAGAGACCACCTAATGAAATGCAGTCAAGCAGCCAGACCACATATAACTTGTTCTATATCACGAGTCAGAAATCGTACTGGCGACGCGAGATTTGCAAATAGGCGTTTTCTTGAGAAAATGGGTTGCCGTCAATCATTCTGAATACGTCAAAACGTTTCTGTCTCCCGTCAACGTTTTCCTGTCACATTATTGGAAGAGGAATATGAAATCAGATCCTTAATGACAATAGTTTAATCGATGCGCAATGCGGTACTGGGATGAACAGTTAAACCACTCCTATCCTTATCTGTAAGGAACCATCGATCCCATCTCACATGTACAGAGTAGAATACAATACTTTAGTAGAGAAGTGATAGGTGAGTTGTAAGCTGTGTCTCTTTAGAAGACTTCTAGGTGTTCTGACATTAAATCGCTGTCTTTGGCTCATCCCTCCCCTTGAGATTTTGCTGTTGAAAAATTATATGAGAATATGTTACAGGCAAAATAGACCTCGTGAGATTATAGCAGTGAGAAAAATCCAAGAAATTAGAGCTAGTATAGAGTTTTCTCAGCTATAGATAATGTATGTATTAAATTTTACTGAAAAACTGCATTACTGTTTCCATGTATTGCAAACGTTCGCTTCCGAGTTATAGTGCCATGGTGTTTGCTTAAGTTGTGCCCATACTATCCTACTACACCCAGCAGTATGGCAACACACATAATAAATTACTTGTGGTAATTGTTAAAACATGGATCCAGGTGCTGTGAGTATAATTTGTTTATGTATCTCCATTATGTTATTTAGTGATGTAGTGTGTGTCTGTGTGACCTAATGTGTGTTGTATTAATGTAATTCTGATGTATACTTGTCCCACACAAACAGACCAGGTAGGTTGACTTAGAGGAATATCCTTCATTTTTTAAATTAAGATAAATGGTTTTTTAAATTTCTCACAATTTATCACAAATTCACAGTAATGTCATGTGTCGGTGACAGGAGAGCTTAATGTGTTGCTCATCAATATTCAAATAAGAAGGCTCCGCGCCGAAATAGCGTACCAGCAAGTTACAGACGAAGATTATAGACCAATCTGTACAACGGGGAAGTTTTAAATTTAGCACATAGTAATGTACTGTGCTAGAATTATTCAGTGTGTTCATCTCTTCGATACATTTTTGGGTAACTTTTCTTTCTGTTTACGAGAGAGTGTATGAAGTTGCATACACCTTAAGAACATTTTGTTTTGTTTTTAAATCTTTCACATTTAATCTCAGGTTTTTATTCGCAAGTTCACTCCAGTTATCTTCATTCTGCAGGCACGCTATGTGTGGTGTCACCGCCAGACACCACACTTGCTAGGTGGTAGTTTTAAATCGGCCGCGGTCCATTAGTACATGTCGGACCCGCGTGTCGCCACTGTGTATCGCAGACCGAGCGCCACCACAAGGCAGGACTCGAGATACGGACTAGCACTCGCCCCCAGTTGTACGGACGACTTTGCTAGCGACTAAACTGACGAAGCCTCGCTCCTTTGCCGAGCAGATAGAATAGCCTTCAGCTAAGTCCATGGCTACGACCTAGCAAGGCGCCATTAGTAACATTGCATGTATCTAAAGAGTCTCACTTGTATCGCCACAATCTCCAGATGTACCAAAAGGATGGATTAAAGTTAAGTATTACAGAAGCTACGTACTTTTCTTTATAGCATTCATTACGTATCCTGTTTCAGACCTCACGCACCCTGCTTTGGCTTATCGCGTGCCTGTCGGCTTCCTCTCATTGTGTCTAGGCTGTCTTGTCTAGACACAACAATTTTTGGCGACGAGTCAACGGAAAGGGTCTTGTTCATTCTAATTGCTTACACTTACTTGTGTCATGGCTTCGGCAGATGTACTGTCCGAATTTTATCGCTTGCAGAATCAGCAGACGCAGGCGTTATTGGATGCCCTTGGACAGCTCGTCCAGGGTCAACGTGCACTGCAAACCGATGCAGCCGCCACCGCTTCACCGCTATCGCAGCCACAACATGCAGTTGCACCCCCATTTCGTCCCTACGAACCGGTTAAGGAAACATGGACGGAGTGGTCACGCCAGTTTGGATTTCATCTCGCCGCCTACAGAATTCAAGGTAACGAGCGGCAGCCTCATTTATTGGCGTGTGTAGGGGTGCAAACGTACCGTGTGATAGTGAAATTATTTCCCCGACGCGACGTAGCGACTCTGTCCTACGATGAAATTTTGTCTGCTTTAGATGTCTATTTCAAGGAAACAGTTAATGTAGCTGCAAAAAGGTATACTTTCTTTCGTACAAATCGTACAGCCGGTCAAACTAATGGGGAGTGGGTTTCAACACTGCAAGGCCTTACAAGGGATTGTGCTTTTGAGTGTGAATGTGGACTCCCTTATTCAGATACTATGGTACGTGATGCAATTGCACAGAAAGTGTCTGATGTTCACATACGGGAATAGATTTTGAAACTCGTCAATCCCTCCCTTCAACAAGTGATAGACATATTGGATAGACAAGACACGCTTGACTTTGCTTAGGAATCATTTGCAACTTCGCCAGCCGTGTGTAACATTAACCGGCCCTCCGGGCACGCTGCACGGCCCGGTAAACTGCCCTCGCACACGTCCGCGCAGCTGCCGCCACGCTCTAAACCAGGTGTGCCGCGACAGCATACAACTGCAGTGAAATCATGCCCGCGGTGTGCTACTAGACATTCGCGTGAAAATAGCCCGTCACGCCAAGCTATTTGCTTTTTCTGTAATAAGAAAGGACATGTTCAAAGTGTTTGCCAGAAAAGGCTCAGATCAGACAATCACAACCATTCCAGGCCCTTTGCCTCGCGCCGGAATCGAACCAAGAATACTCAGGCTCGTGAACCTTCGCCCATGGACATTCATGTAGTTAATTCCACTTCGTCCAGTGCCACTGTCTCTGACAGTGACTGTGTTCATCCCACAAATACTGTGCGTCGACGTCGCCGGAAATCGCGTCAAGTCGCAAGTGCTTCTGTACCAGTGTCAGTTCAAATTGCACAACACAGTCGCTCTTGTCGCCAGCAGGACAATAAACTTTTTGTAGATTTGGACTTTAATGGCACGGTCATACCATTCCAGCTCCATACCGGAGCTGCAGTTTCATTGATCAATCACAACACGTACAAACAACTGGGCACACCTCCGTTGCGTGCCGCAAATGTTCAGTTAAATAGTTATTCAGGACAAGCTATCCCTGTGTTAGGACAGTGCAGCCTTCTTGCAACATATAAGGGACAAACAAAACTTGTGTCATTTTATGTTCTTTGTTCTTCTACTGCAGTGAACTTGTTTGGTTTAGATTTATTTCAATTGTTTAACATGTCTATAGTAAATCAGGTCCTATCAGTGAATCAGACTGTGCCTTCAGACAGTGTTTCTCGTCTATGTGAAGAATTTGCAGACATTTTTGCACCGGGCTTATGTTGCGCTCAGAACTATGAAGCACATTTGGAACTGAAAGTCAACGCGCAACCGAAATTTTTCAGAGCGCGCAATGTTCCTCACGCATTGCGTGATGAGGTCGCAAGAACATTACACGATTTAGAATCACAAGGTGTAATTGAACGTGTGCAAGCTTCTCTCTGGGCCTCACCCTTAGTAATTTTGCCAAAACCTTCCGGAAAACTGAGACTTTGTGTGGACTTCAAGGCAACAGTGAATCCACAGCTCGTGATTGCAACTCTTCCCTTACCCCGCCCGGAAGATCTTTTTGATAAGCTGTGCCCGGGTAAATACTTTTCGAAGTTGGACCTAGCAGATGCGTACTTGCAAATCCCAGTGGACGCCGAATCCCAGCGCGTCTTGGTGGTTAACACGCATCTTGGTTTGTACCGATTCAAAAGACTGCCATTCGGGTGTGCCTCCGCCCCTGCATTGTTTCAGCAAAATTTACAAACTGTTTGTGCGTCGGTCCCTACTGCTGCGAACTATCTGGACGATATTGTGATCTCCGGAAAGACAGCAGACGAGCATTTAGCACACCTACGAACATTATTTCAGGTATTGCGACAAAATGGTCTTCGCTTGCGGAAGGACAAATGTGTGTTTTTTGCTCGTGACTTACCATACCTGGCACATGTAATCAATGCCCAAGGCATACATCTGAGTCCAGAGCACCTCCGTGACATACAAGACTTGCCTTCGCCACAGAATTTGAAGCAGCTACAGAACGTGTTGGGTAAAATTAACTATTATCATCGCTTTCTGCGCAATGCCTCTTCCATTTCAGCTCCGCTTCATAGCTTACGCCGTAAGGGTGTTCCGTTCGTCTGGACGACGGAATGCGAACGCTCCTTTCGCCAGTTGAAATCGGCGTTTCTTTCAAATACTTGCCTGACGCCATTCGATCCCCAGAAACCCCCTTTTGTTGATGGTAGATGCATCGGATTTCGGGATCGGTGCTGTGCTTGCGCACAAAGATGGGTCGCATGATCGCCCTATTGCCTTTGCGTCCAAATTGCTCTCGTCTGCGCAAAGAAATTATTCACAGATAGAGAAAGAAGCTTTGGCTCTCGTGTTTGGTGTTACTAAGTTCCATGATTTCTTGTATGGTCGTCACTTTACCATCATCACAGACCACAAACCTTTGATGTCGCTTTTTCATCCGAACAAGCCCGTACCTCCGCGTACAGTTCAGAAATTCATTCGCTGGTCTATTTTCCTCTCGCTGTACCGCTACGATATCTTGTATCGGTCCACTGCTAAGCACGGAAACGCCGATGCGTTGTCCCGTTTGCCTGTTGCTGAGGATAAAGCATTCGATTCTTCCGAACTTGCTTGCATGTTCATTGATTCGGAAACCGATGAAGTGGTCGAATCGTTTCCGATTGATTTTCGTCGTGTCGCTACAGCCACAGCTGCTGACCCGGTCCTTGCTACCGTTTTGCGTTTTGTTGCTACGCAATGCCCTTTGTCAAAGTCTCGGATCGAGGATCCGTTGGTTCGCCGATTTTTTGCTCACAAGGAGAGACTTTTTGTTCGACGTGGTGTTTTGTTGTTGCGTTCTCATAATGATCAGTCCAGAGTCGTGGTCCCATGTTCGTTACAATCCTCTGTCATACGGCTTCTTCACCAAGGACATTGGGGTATAGTGCGAACGAAACAACTTGCTCGTCAGCACTGTACTTGGTTCGGAATCGATGCTGCGATTACGAATATGTGTTCTTCTTGCATGTCGTGTGCCGAACAACATTCCGCACTGCTGCGGAAAGTCTTTGCATGGCCACAAGCCACTTCCCCTTGGCAACGCTTGCACATCGATTTTGCTGATCCATTCTGGAATGATAGATGGTTGGTTGTGGTAGATGCCTTCAGTAATTTTCCTTTTGTTGTCCGGATGTCTTCCAAGACGTCATCTGCCACCATCCAAGCGTTGTCTGCTATCTTTTGCATTGAAGGTCTTCCGCAGACTATTGTTTCCTACAATGGCCCACAATTCATGTCCGCAGAATTTCAGTCTTTCTGCAAGGCCAATGGTATTCAACATCTGACATCCGCGCCGTTTTCGCCTCAGTCAAACGGTGCCGCTGAACGATTGGTCCGGACTTTCAAGTCGCAGATGTTGAAGTTGAAAGAGGCGCATTCTCGGGAGGACGCGTTGTTGTTCTTTTTGTCATCGTATCGCTCTCAGCCCCGAGCTGGTCGCTCGCCGGCTGAGTTTCTCCACGGTCGTCCTCATCGAACCTTGATATCTTTGCTGCATCCGCCGCATCAGGTTCCTGTGCAGCGGCAGACTCCTGCTTTTGCTCCAGGCGACGTTGTATTCTATCGCAACTATCGAGGTTCACGGCGTTGGCTCGCAGGGCGCATTCTTCGCTGCCTCGGCCGTGCGATGTATTTGGTTTTGGGGGCCTCTGGTGAGGTGCGTCGGCATCTCAATCAGCTGCGCCTCTGTCGTCACACGAGTTCTGCCGCTCCCCGTCTGCTTTCAGCGACGGTGTCGTCCGGTCAGCGCCCCGGGGACCCATCTACTGGCTCGCCTCATCCCCAGGTGTTACCGACGATGCCTTCCATTTTGCCCCATGGCGGCGCGCCGCCGCAGCCGCCGCCGCCGCCGCCTGTTCTCCCGGCGGCGCCGTCCGCAGTGGATCCGTCGCTGCAGCCGCCGGGCGCCTCCCTGGGTCACGCGCCGCCGATCGCTTCCCGTGACCAGCCGTCCTCCGCCATGAAACTGTTGCCCGCTCCGGACCCCATGGCGTCTTCGCCCGTCGGGTACCCCGACGCAATGGAGGTCGACCCTTCGGCCCTTCCTGTCTCTTTACGGGCGCATACACTGAATGATGACGTGCACCCTGGACTAGGTTTTCAGGCATTTCCTAGATCCCCTCGGACCGAATGGCCAGGTGTGGGTGGCACAGCCTCGCCTGTTGTTAGGCTCCCCACCTCATCGCATACGTCAACATGGGGTCCTCCCCACGGCGGGCGGAAGCCTTATAACACGTCTGTTCGCCGATTTGCGGGGGAGGAATGTGGTCTCACCGCCAGACACCACACTTGCTAGGTGGTAGTTTTAAATCGGCCGCGGTCCATTAGTACATGTCGGACCCGCGTGTCGCCACTGTGTGATCGCAGACCGAGCGCCACCACAAGGCAGGTCTCGAGGTACGGACTAGCACTCGCCCCCAGTTGTACGGACGACTTTGCTAGCGACTACACTGACGGAGCCTCGCTCCTTTGCCGAGCAGATAGTTAGAATAGCCTTCAGCTAAGTCCATGGCTACGACCTAGCAAGGCGCCATTAGTAACATTGCATGTTTCTAAAGAGTCTCACTTGTATCGCCACAATCTCCAGATGTACCAAAAGGATGGATTAAAGTTAAGTATTACAGAAGCTACGTACTTTTCTTTATAGCATTCATTACGTATCCTGTTTCAGACCTCACGCACCCTGCTTTGGCTTAGCGCGTGCCTGTCGGCTTCCTCTCATTGTGTCTAGGCTGTCTTGTCTAGACACAACACTATGATCACAAAAAAATGGCTTTGAGCACTATGGGACTTAACTTCTGAGGTCATCAGTCCCCTAGAACATAGAACTACTTAAACCTAACTAACCTAAGGACATCACACACATCCATGCCCGATGCAGGATTCGAACCTGCGACCGTAGCAGTCGCGCGGTTCCAGACTGTAGCGCCTGGAACCGCTCGGCCACTCCGGCCGGCCCTTGATCACAAAAACGCCTTTAATTCTCTTGTGTAAATATTTGTATTTACCTTTCTAAAATTGTCAAGTAATAGAGACTTGTATGTAGAACAATGCCATCGAGCCAGAGTAAGAAGGTAAAACAACTACAAATAATGACAATGTATTTTAAAGGACAAGGGTACTGACTACCACATTGTCATTAGGTTATTTGTGGCCCACACAATGACACATAGTTCGCTCTTACCTAAATGGTGGGGTTAGATACGGAGGTGACAAAAGCCTTGGGATACCACCTAATATCCCTATCCCGGCGTAGTACAGCAACTCGATGCGGCATGGACTCAGCAAGTCGTTGGAAGTCTTTGCAGAAACACTGAGTCCTGCTGCCTCTACAGCCGTCCATAATCGGGAAGGTGTTGCTGGTGCACTGACCGATCTCTCCATTATGTCCCATAAATGATCGGTGGGATTCATGTCGGACGATCTGGGTGGCCAAATCATTTGCTCTAATTGTCCAGAATATCCTTCAAACCAATCACGAATAACTGTGTCGCAGTGATATCTCGCAACGGTCATCCATAAAAATACCGTAGTTTTTCGAGAACATGTTACGGGCATGAATGGCAGCAAATGGTCTTCAGGTTGCTGAACTTAACAGTTTCCGATCAACGATCGATTCATTTGGAACAGATAATCAAGTCCATTCCACGTCAACATAGCTCACGCCATTATAGTGCCACCACTAGCTCGCACTTTGCTTTGTTGACGACTTGGTCCCATGGCGTCGTGCGAGGTGCGCCACACTCGAATCCTATCATCAGCTCTTGCTGCCTAACGTCTACACTCACAAGGGAACCTCCCCATCGCACCCCCCTCAGATTTAGTTATAAGTTGGCACAGTTGATAGGCCTTGAAAAACTGAACACAGATCAATCGAGAAAACAGGAAGAAGTTGTGTGGAACTGTGAAAAAATAAGCAAAATACAAAAACTGAGTAGTCCATGTGCAAGATACGCAACATCTAGGATAGTGTGAGTTCAGGAGCGCCGTGGTCCCGTGGTTAGCGTGAGCACCTCCGGAACGAGAGGTCCTTAGTTCAAGTCTTCCCTCAAGTGAAAATTTTAATTCCTTATTTTCGCAAGGTTATGATCTGTCCGTTCGTTCATTGACATCTCTGTTCACTGTAATAAGTTTAGTGTCTGTGTTTTGCGACCGCACCGCAAAACCGTGCGATTAGTAGACGAAAGGACGTGCCTATCCAATGGGAACCGAAAACATTTGATCGCAAGGTCATAGGTCAACCGATTCCTCCACAGGAAAACACGTCTCATATATTCTATACGACACTGGTGACGGCATATGCTTCACATGACAGGAATATGTTGTCGACCCACCTAACTTGTACACTTGACGAATGGGTAAAAAGATTCTTCTACCTTGCCCGATTTAGGTTTTCATGTGGATGTGATAATCACTCCCAAAAAAGTGATGAAAACATAAGAGTTTGTCACATAAACTGCAACAAATGAATGCAACAGTTTCACAGTCGCACAGTTTTGCCTGTGCTCTATCAAAACATATGTTTTTAAAGTTTTAAAATTTTTCCGTGTGTAGACCGTCAAATCCTGCATATGTCCAAGCAAATCTGAACGTGTCCTGGAATTTTGGAGAGCGAAGTTGATTATGTGTGGGTGCCTGAACTTTGATAATTGTGTGAAAACAAAAAATTAAACTCTTCGCTCGAGGGTAGACTTGAACCAAGGACCTCTCGTCCCACAAGTGCTCACGCTAACCACGAGACCACGGCGCTCCTGGGCTCAGGCCACCCTTGATGTTGCATATCCTGCGTATGGACTACTCAGTTAGTATATTTTGCTTACTATTTTCATAGTTCCACACAACTTCTTCCTGTTTTCTCGATTGATCTGCGTTCGGTTTTTCAAGGTCTATCCACTGTGCCAACGTATAACTAAATCTGAGGGGGGTGCGATGGGGAGGTTCCCTTGTCAGTTTACCAGGCCACGGTTTTCCAGTCCTCTAGGGTACAACCGACACGGTCACAAGCGCAGAAGAGGCGCTGCAGGCAATGTCATAGTATTAGCAAAGGCACTCGCGTCGTTCGTTTGCTGCCCTAGCCCATTAACGCCAAATTTAGCCCCACTGTTGTAACTGATCCGTTCGCCGTACGTCTCACATTGATTACTGCTGTTATTCCACGCATTGTTGCTTGTGTATTAGCACTGACAACTCTACAACTCTACGCAAACACCGCCTCCCCCGGTTGCTAAGTGAATGCTTTCGGGCACTGGGCTTTGTCCATCATGCGAGGTAATACCTGAATTTTGGTATTCTTGGCTCAATATTGACGTTATTGGTCTTGATATTTTGAATTCCCTACGAATTCCGAAATGGCTCCAACTATTATTCAACATTCAGAGCCTGTTGATTCCCGTCGTGCAGCCATAATCGCATCGGGAACCTTTTCACACGAATCACATGAGTAAAAATGACAGATGTGCCAATGCACTGCCCTTTTGTACCTTGGTATGCGACACTATCGCCATCCGTAAACGTGTATATCGCTGTCCCATAACATTTGTCACCTCAGCACATGTGTTGTATAGTAATGGTTATTAGTGTTAATGCATATTTTGTCAGAAAAGGAATTTCGTATTGATACAGTACACGCTGAATTCATTTAAGATAAAAGAGAAGGTTGTGTGATATCGATAGACTATAAATACGCATCTGTTAAGTAAATGTTCATGTTTTCCATCATTTACGTAGATTTCCTGTATAATAAGTGCAGTAATTGTTAATATTGAAACAAAAAATCGTGTAACTGTGTTTATACGCTGGCAAATTGGGGAACGTAACTCACGGCCTTCTACAACGAGGTGGCTGATAAACTTGGACTTATAAACATTGCCCCCCGACGCTCTCCATCTCGAGCAAAAATTTTTCTCTCTTGTGTTTGTAGGGGTGCTCCAGTGCTGCTGGTAGCGTCGTCTGAGCCGACGGATGGCCTTATAGAACGGGGGGAGGGAGCTCTCCGTAGCCTGTTGGCGACAGCGTGTAATTACAGCTGACTCGTCTCCTATTGTCGTCATCCACAGAGGAAACGGAACGGCGTGGGGGACTTCCCAGAACGGGGCGATGTCTTTTCTTCGCTTTTTGCGCCAGTTGCCTTGGAGAATCGTATCACGGATGGAGGACAACACTTCTGGAAAGACGAGGACTACTGTAATTCAAGTGTTCTCCTCCACTTCAATTAGTTTTTCTTTTCCGTACGTACATTATGAGTTTAGCTTGTTTCATTCGTACAGGATTTTCTATAGAAGGAGCAGGTAACAATAGTCAACCCCAGTTTTTAAATCACTTGACTAAGTTCAAAGTGCCTCTTAGGATGACACATTGCATGACTATTTCTGTTTCCCATTGAGACCGATTTCATACACCAGCCGACGATTTGATCTCGCAGTTACACAGCCTCTCTCCCTCTCCTTAACCTATACTGTTAATTGATTTATGCCCCACTGGCGTTGATTTATGACTCCTGCAGATAATCCACACTTCTAAGAAACCCTCCTCACCACTCCCTCCTCCTCCACCTCCCTCATCCTCTGGGAAATCCCCAACATACTCCCAGCTACTCACTGAAACGACCAACCTTTTGATATAAAATTAATTTAGTTAATTAAATCGATAAATTACTAACCCATATGAGAAATTGCCCCAGCTCTTCACTCCAGTCCCCCACTTCCCCTCCCCACTACCACCTGGAAACAGGTGAAGAAGAGGCTCGTTCTGTGTAGATCGGAAAGATTCTACAACAGAAAATTCAATTATATGACAAAGGACATACTGTTTATTCACAAAATTCAATTTGCAGGGATTAGATGTCTCTTTTACTCGGCTGGAAAAACTCATCATTCTCTCCTGTTTTGGAAAATTAATGTCTTGCAAAATACGTGTAGAAGATGCAATTAAACAGATCGCTTTTTTCGTATTGTGCAAGGAACACGTCATGGAGCACTTAATGCAAGTAATTACACTGACACAAATTTTCCGATCACGTAATAACCGTAGGCCAGACATATCAGCCGCCTCGCGTATTTCCACGCTCAAAGATCATAAGAGAGGCCTGCACATATGCTCGGCTCATTTGGTGCACAGTCAGACTAATCCCCAAATAGTGTGTCAGTTGACAGGAATCCTATGCACAACTGTGCCAACAGCTAAGAGACGGTGGGAATCACTACCTTTCTGCTGCAACAAATACCAGGCGTGATATCCTGATCTGAATACAGTGCTGCATATTGGTGGTGGGAATAACATCACCAAAAATAAGTCGCTAATTTGGCCCTAAACATTCCACAAAGATTGTGAAAAAAATGCTTAAAGCATATAAGCACACCTGTCAAAAGGTCTGATCAAATACACACTGTTAGAAAAATAGCTCCCATACCACACTTCACTGGGACCATCACAACAAGATGACTGCTTCCCACTGCTGCTGGAAGCTCTGTGCTCAGGCCCACCAGACAACTTGTGAGCGATCCCAGCGCACCCTGGCGACATTGGTGGGGACTACTGACTGGTGATCACGTCACAAATAGTGGTGTGGTCCATCTCCACATGTGTAGACAGTTGAAAGAAAATCAGGTATTTACATTTCAAGAACACTCGCCGAATATTTTGGGTGTTGCATGTAGCGACCTATGAGAACACAAGCACTCACCACCATGGATTGGCCGTAACCCACATCGTCGTGGAGGCAGACATAACGAATATTGAGCAGTAGTTTAGTACACACGTACCCAGAGGGTGCCCCAAGCGTTGCCACCTAAACAGTCCAGCAACCCCAGAGCAGAAAGTGTCGTTTTGATATTTGATACCTGGGAAACCATCTCCACTCTCTCTCTCTCTCTCTCTCAAGTGGCTGCGTCGTATTTGCGTGTGAATCAACATGTCCAAACACACAAATTGACGTTTTAATTTCTCCTCAGAATGCTGTGTTCTTATTTGATAGTCCCATAGGACCTGTGACGGTACGTCACATAAATATTGACATTTTTATTGGTTGTAAACGTATTTTATAGATATAATTAGTATAAAAGATATAGTTAATGTTCTTGAAACAACTGACGTGCAGCGATAATTTAAGAGTAGCATCTTTATTTAATGTCTATGAAAATAAAATAAAAACAATCGAAAAGAGACGCGATGGTACACACACTGTTTTGTTTCGCGATACGGAAGGCAGCCATTGAGAGGGTACACATATTTTATGTAAGTTATTCTGTATTATACTAAAATAATGAATTTCTTTGTAATAGTTTTCACCTCAAATGCTCGCAGTGGCTAATTATTTTTAATAAGCAATTTTTCAGTAATTTGCGCTGCGGGAAGGTCATCTCTCTATGCAGCCTCTGGTCGGCCATTATGCGCCGAGGTATTAATTTATTTTTCAGTGTTAACAGTAACTGTAAATGCAAGAGATTTCGTTTTAAGAACCTTTTTAAATTGCAACAGATAATTTATTTACGTTAAAGTTCATGTTTTTAAATTATACAGATTCCATGAGTTCAGTAAGTTTTATCTTGTCCGCTCCACGGCAACAATCGAAATTCTCTCGGGCCTTGCTTTGCATGCAATAAATAGAAATTAACAAAATTACATTCAATTCACTTAACGGAAACTATATTTTAGTCACCACGTTCATAAGTTGGTAGATGGATAACAACGGCCCTTCAAGACCTGTTTCGTATTTACTTATGCACGTAAGTAAAAGTGATAAGAAAAGATAATATCCCTGACAGAAAGAATCATGCTCTAACAATAGAAAAATTCACATGCGGATAAATATAACGTAATATAAATATAACGTAACAAATGCCACCGACGTCACAGACCTTACCACAATTTTTTTAATATCTTATAGGCTAATGCTGGGGAGAAAGGGGACAAAGCTGAAGCAAATTTCATATCAAGAATAGAGGAAAGTAATTCATTTGCAAACCAAGCAAATAAATTTCTACCACAAATTGGCTGTATGATAATATATATCTGAGGTCTTGAATTCGCTGATGTTTGAAAACAAAAGCTCTCTCCTCCGCCACAACATTTCCACTAAACATATCTCGTGAAAAAATCCGACTGATCACACACACTTGCAGTTGCAAAGAGCTCACTGTCTGCTGACTGCTGAGAGCCATGGTTGTACCACCATCTGGGATAGCAAATTGTTACATGGGCATCAGTCAGGAAAGGCCCGCATACGCATTTGCAGGTGCACATTCATCCCCCGGCATCATCCACACGCTGATCCACTGAATGCACAGAGGTCAGAGAGACTGTCACCAAACAGTCAACTGATCATTTTACAAGGGGACGAAAGATCATCCAACACAAACATCTGACACATTGAATCTTCTCATGCAACAAGAGTTTCTGCTTCTGTCGTTACTCACCCAGCATACTGGCTACTTCGCTAGTCAGTCATCAAGATAGGAGCATTCTTTGTAACTAACGGCCCTTCAGAGATGAAGCTAATCTATGATTTCCAATCAACCACACCCTCATACCCCATCAAGTCTCTAGCCATAGCACGGTATGAGACAAGCAGGGGTGGTTTAGATGTATAGTTCTAATTGCATTTCCATCCCATCATAGACTCTCGCCAGTTTGAAAGATCCACCTTAACCAGTCCGAGGCAGGGTGTTATTGACCATACACAGTGAATGTCTGATGCAAAATGTGGACTTCGTGCTCTTATATGAGTTACTTTTGAAGACAAAAGTAACCAGGGCACACATGCATTTCACGTCACTAAATTATCGTTATTTGTTGTAAATCCTGCAAAAGTATGGCATAGGCTATGTTTCCTCTAAGTATTTTCTCATCAGGCGAAAAGATTTGTTCTAATCAGCTTAATAACTGTTACATACTGCTTCACAGGACTAGAATATTAAACTCACTTTCGGCTCCTGATGACGTGCTAAGATCAACTTCTGCCACAGGATGCTTCCACACTTTCGAACTCTCTTAAAGTAACAAAATACTTCGTCACACACGAAGTCTCTTGAGATAACAGCATAGAGGAGCTGTAAATAACAGGTTTACACTACATATCGCTTTCTACATTTTGTAATGCAGCTGATTTTATTACGGTGGCCATCTATCTCTGTACAGGTGGGAGATTCAAATTTCTTTGAAAGGTATCGCCACTACGAAAGAACGCCTGATTACCGTTCCAACTCCAGAGTCGTATCTATGGTGCCCTAGCCCTCGCGTCCACTCGCCTGGCGGTATGTCTGTTGTATCAAATTAATAAGCTAATCACTTAAATTGATAAGGAGAGTCACTTTGCATGGCAAGTATTCCTCACCCCCCCCCCCCCCTACTCGCAGTCTTATTACACTCATCAGGTAGCTTAAATGGGTATCCCTTGAAGGAATACAATACTCTTATCGAGGAACCCTGATGGTAACGGACTTTTGAATAACATGTGTTTCACATATGGACCATAAAGATAAGATACGAGAAATTAGCACTCATTAATAGGCAGACAGGCAGTCACTTTCTCTTACTCTATTTGCGAGTGGAATAAGAAAATGAACCTTCCCTCACACACCGTATGATGGCTTGCGAAGTAAGTATATAGATGTAAACAATTATTTCGTCTACCTATAAAAATGTCACTCCATCCATGTATAGGCACAGAAAACTCATGGAAGGATATTGTTTCTTCTATATCGAGAAAACAAATGATGGAACTTCTGCTGCTGATTGTGTCTTGGTAGAATTATACATATTAGCTGCCAAATTTCTCATTGTAGTGACTTTGCGATTCGAATGTTAAAGACTGTAGTATGTTTGCCCACAGCACTTAGGAGAAGCGGTGTAGAGCTCACCTCTCAACTCCTCTTACGTCACAATATGCCTTAACTGCTGCATTCTCACAAATCTTGTAGTCTTTCATATATATACCATTTGAGGCCACACGTTTTCCATGAGTAAGAAGTGCCTCCCATCAAATCACAGAACCCTACTAATTCTCTCGAAATCCCATCACATTCTGACAGCACTGTTCAATTAGTTAGAAGGCTTTCTAGTCCTCCGCCCATCACTGGAAAGCAAGAGAGCTATCACAACGACAAAAATAGCACAATAACGTACAGGAGGATACTGACAACCATGCAGAGTACACGCAGACTGCACAAACAAATTCAGAAGCATAATACCTATTATTCATCTGTATCAAACGATGGTCTATAAATATCACCCTCTACATGTCCTGAGCGCCTTTATCATACTCCTCTAATTACTAAGTTAGAAATACAACAGTCTTATGGTGTCAGAGACAACGTGCAATGGAGTAAAACTATGAACTATAAAAACTTCACTAATGCCACCTGGTAGAGAGTTCGATAAGATACTAACACATTCATCTCTACAAATACATCAAAAACAAATACTGTTTGTGCATTGACCTGAAGCACAAATAATGATACTATTCAATATACTTATATTGATCCATAGAGCAGGGGGCCAGCTCACATAAACCAGTGCAAATGTTTGCTGCCCATACTATAGCATGACCTTATCGCACAGACGTTGCGTTGCTGTTTCATAAGCAGTTTGATAAATTATTTTGCGGCTGTACCACATCCACACAGTGTATAATACAGCTTTGTACACTGCCATACATGTTGTTGTCCCACCATGAGTTTGTGATCTCTGGGAAGTGCTGAACTGGCATTAACACTTTCTGATCCATCAGCTCTCACAGAAAGTTGGATGTTGCATGATGATACTTGAAAAAAACATAGACGTGTTTCTTACTGACAAAAATGTGGAAGACATTGTGACATGTGGAAACTGGAAGAGTCTGTAACATCGTGGAGAGTCTCCAAACAACTCTCTGAAGGTGTTGCCATCTACATAGTGATTGGGTAGCAGATGTCTTAGAGTTGCACTTTCAAAGGCACCAAATTCATTATTTTCTCATGATGGAGGGGCATATCGCACCTAGGTACATGATCACGTTTTGGTGTCGTAGGTGGTGGTCATCATGACCGCCAAATCCTTGGACACTACATCTTTCCTTTTTATGGCTTACAATGCATAACTGTATGTGGAACAAGGCGTATTCTGCAAGAGTATGCACGTAGAGCGTGGATAGTATTGATCAATCAGTTCTCAATCACACTAGTGGAGGAGGGAATGATTTCCATACTTGTACGCTACCATCATTTTATAGGACTGATTATACCTCTAGAAAGTTATATAGTGGAAGGATCACAAAGAATTTATGTTTTTCCTTTGATGTAGAAGGTAGTAGTGTTATTATCTTAAGGTTTCTTATCACAATGAGTGGGACTGGAAACTTTCAAGGTGAATGTATATCACGTGTTTTAAATATATATTTCCTGCATTACATTATCAACAGCGTTTCATTCCAGCTGATTAATAGATCAGGAAATACACTGCCTTAGCATTACAGCAAGCATAAGTGCAGAACTGTGTAGGCTTAGGAGCTTCTCTCTTCCCAGTACCTTTATGGTGTCGAATCTAAATACTACAATTCTACAACATCGATAGCAAAAGAGATTTACGGAAAGTATTTCAAACGTCTTCCGTCTGGAACTCCATTATGCATAGACCGTAGGTTTCTTCTGCTTCATAATCGTATATTATATCACCACAGTACTCTCAGGTGTATGGGGCTCGTACCTGCTACGCACCTATAGGGAGCACTAAACATCTCAGCATGCAAGCATCTAGAGAGATCCTGTGTAATTGGATGGGTTGTAACACTACTGGCCCTTACCAAACTGGCAATCACAGATAATGTTAGCCCTCTGTTTACCGTGACTGTTTCTATTGACAAAAACTCGAATTACAATTTCATAATCGCGAAATGAGTGAAACAGGAACAACAGCCAGCCAAACGTGTTTCGAAATTTCGTTCTATTAATACAAAAGTAAAGGGTAATTATATATGCATGGTGTCGCCAGCCTATTTAGGTAATGTGGTATCAACTTTTATGCCAAGCAGAAATGAACCTTCCCTAAGGAAAAACCTCACTCGATGCACTAACTAATCTCTTCTAAAAGAGTTACTCTCAATATTGTAGTGCAACTTGCCCTAGCAAACAATACAACAGGTAACCCTTAAGCAGAACATAGAATGGTCAGTAAATGCAGCAATACACACTGTCTCACAATGACACTTGGTACTAGCAAAAACAACTCTGCAGCTCATATGAATTATTAACAAAGTCTGACTAGCAGTAGCTTGAACTACTATTACTTTAATTCACTATCACAAAATATCATGTCTTTAAAAGAGTAATGGTTACTATGGGCTTAATAAATCGGCATGTGCAGTTACTCTATACAAATGGGCAGTACAATTATCACTCATAACATAAGATTTGGTGCAAAAATTAATGATTTTACTGATTGCTACACTTGCTCAAAAGGAGCCATTACTTTCATTCATCACACAAGTAAAGTAGCTTATGGAGTCCCTTAAACTGCTATGGTTTGATGAACCATAATTAATTTTCAATGACAACACACAAAATTAAGAAAATGGGAAATGCCTTTACTAACAACTTTAAGAATAATGAATTAAGCAAAAGTACTTCAATAGTTAACAAGGGAACCTATAAACTGGTCTCTCATTGGATTCCAGTCAGTTGAAATTGTAGACGACTACCCAGCTTTAAAAATTACTTTAAAGCAACATGTACAAAGAAATAAACTCTTACAAATTTACAAACCTGCTCAGAGTGAAATAATTCCAACATCTTTTTAAAACTTTTACTTACAGAGAGATATAAACCCCTTATATTTTTGTGATTGATTATTTTAATGGTAGCTTCTTATTTAATAAAAAGTTTTGTTTACAAAAACATCTAAGGAATCATCAAGGTTAAAATTTATGTGGAATAAATAAACCATTTATTACTGTACAGAAAAGTAGCCAAACGTCAGACTCCACAAAGTTAATAAAAACTGCAAAAGGTTTTACAACCAAAATTGTCAGTTTAATAAAAACAGGATAATCGGTTTTAATTCACTTGGAAACGACCCAGTCTAGGAACATGACTGGGCATGATCTTGGCTGTGCACATGTGAATGAGGAATTCAATACATGATATCTGGTCCACTGGATGTACATATTTAGATAGCAGTTCTGCTGAAACTGGTGGTGCTTGTGGAATATTACAGTGGCCACGAACTTGGCAATTAAGCAACCACGATTCTTGAAAGTATAGCTACGCCATAACTCTTCTTGGTGTCGTAAATTTAACCTAACGGGGTGAATGATGATACAATGGTCGATAGACCACATTATATTTTATCTGGGGCTAATTTACGTGTTTCCAAGCTCTTCTTGCCTTAATTAATACATCCAAATATACCACTCCACTGACCATCAGTATTACAGTCAGAACTTTAATATCCACTCGCCACACAGAACCAAGCACCTCGTACCAAGTCCTCCTTTCCTGTCCTGCCAAACTACTTCCACAGTAGTGGAGCTTTACTAAGGGTTTGCAGTTAGCTTCCTGACTATGGACCAGTTTAGTATACAGACGTCTTACAAATTATTACACTCACATAATGTTACACATGCAACCAGAGGTAAAGTTAGAATACAATTTCTTAAACACCAAGTGAATTAACATAATTATTACATATTTATACAACAAAAAATCTGAATATGCAGATACACTTATGTACAATGTCAGCAGACAGGTTATACAGAAAATAGATAAATGTATCGATTATTCTCTTTTCAAATAGGTACAGTTTATTTCCAGACATTTTTCTGAATGTATGTATGTCATTCAGTTCTGTGGACATATAGTTCAAGATCTAATATGTTAGGAACATCTAGGGGGTTCTTTGATTTCGGGTATACCAGATACTAGGTGTTAATGTGAGGGATACTTTGCACACACACACACACACACACACACACACACACACACACGCACATACATACATATATATATATATATATATATATATATATATGTATGTATGTATGTGTGTGTGTGTGTGTGTGTGTGTGTGTGTGTGTGTGTGCAAAGTATATAGGAAATAAAATTAGTAAGGGAGAAGATGAAAAATGAAGCAGAGAACACAAGCCTAGTCTAAAAGGCATGACAGGAACCTCAATGTTACTAGGTTCAAGGTTCAAGTTTATATACTTATGATAACTCATGAGAAATCCAGTGAACTGAACCATGAAGTATCTCTCTCTCTCTCTCTCTCTCTCTCTCTCTCTCTATATATATATATATATATATATATATATATATATATATATATATAATCATGAGTTACCATATGTATATAATCTTGAATCTTGAACCCAGTAACCTTGAGGTTCTTGTCATGCCTTTTAGACTTGGCTTCTGCCCTGTGCTTCATCTTTTCCCTTATTTATTCTATTTCCTTTCCTAGGTCTGATCCACACAGTGAGGGAATTCTGTGTTTCCCTCGATCATGCTTTTACTCTCGTTATCTCGCCAAATCTCTTCAGGTGTAAAACCTATAGACTCATTATGCAAAACATTCGAATTCGGACACAAACCTGCCAAAGCCCGATGGTTGTGATGACAGTAAGTTCTGTACCACCTTCCTATCTCACCAATGTAACGTTCAACTGAGTTCGTAGCTGGATGGTAGGCCGAAATATATTTGACTTGTTCATTAGTTCGTTCATACCGTTTTTACAAATTTTGGAAATAATTTGAGTCTCATTATCAGACAGTACTGAATTAGGTTTTCAGTGGTATTGAAGTACTCAGCTTTTGCTATTGCTTTCTTTTGAGGCTACAATTAAACAAATATCCAAAATACCAACATTATTATAAAAATGTATGTAAAATTTCCAGAAGTTTTAGGAAGGGGAGCATGTAGATCCACTCACGAGAATTCTAGGATGTCTTTTGGTAAGGTGTTCTCATGTGGCCCTGAATCATTTTATTACTTATCTTAGTTCTTTGGCATACATTTTACGATTTGATATATCCAGCTACTTTTTTACTTGCATAACTGGCGATTACTAATATACTTGCCACATTCTCTGAACGCTTTTGCGGCTTATAGTGCCCATAAAAAAGGTGTAAATGGTCTATAACTTCAGTATGTCTAGTCCATTGGAAATGCATATTGAGTTATTAGTTCTGCCAAATGTGGTGGCAAATCAAGGTGGCTATAAACTTGGCTGTAAAGCAACCAGTGTTATTGATGCTAGTTACGCCCTGATATAGCTCATCTTGGCGTCGTAAATTTAACTGCACTGGGTCAATAATGATACCATCGTCGATAGGCCACTTTACATTCCATCAGAGGCTAATTTACTGCTAGTAAGCTCTTGTTGCCTCAATTTATAAATCCAAGTTAATTACTATAGTTGACCAAAGCTGCCACTGGACACTCAGTATCACAGTCAGAATTCCAGCATCCACTCTCCACAAAGAACCAAGTACCCTGCATCAAGTCCACTTTTTCCAGTCCTGCCAAAGTACTTCTGTAGCGGTGGGGCTTTACTACAGATACTACAGTTAGTGATGGGTATTTCCTACACTAAGAAACAGTATTTGTGTCATGTCATGAAGACAGTGTAACACGGTTCTCAATCTGTTCACATACATTTAGCTTCCATGCTTATGGACTGAAACGTCCCCTTTGAACAATTCTACACGAGACTGTGCTTAACCTGACACACAATACTTTGTTAGCGCAACGCAATCTGACTTTCAAAATTCCCTACAAAAGAATGGCCCTGACTAACATTAAACTATACCTTTCACAAATCACTTACCTCACAACAATCTTCGCTGCTCAAGCTACTGCAATACAGCAAGCGCCACTACTGCCAGCTAAATAAAAGATTCAAACTACTGAAGGCACTAACTACTGATAGGGGTAGTTAGCAAATGAAAGATATTAATAGAGAAAAAACAATGTCTTTACCTTGATATCATCATATATAAATATAGCAGTTCATGACAAATTTCAAAACTCCGCCATCTCTCTCCCCACATCCACCACTGCTGGCGGCTCACCTCCAACTGCGCAACGTTACGCGCTGTTCACAGCCAGCTGCCTAACACTACAATGGCGTGTATTACAACAATGCAAAGCAGCCACAGACTGCACACAGCACAGCCAGTGATTTTCATACAGAGGTGGCGTTACCAATAAGAAATCCTAAACAGCCTACTTACATAAGAACCTAAACAGCCTCTTACATAAAGAAAACATAAACAGCCTACTTACATAGCCCCCATGCTCCCCACAAAAAATTTTTACAAATGGTGTTGGGCACTGGCCAATACAGATTTGACAAAAATTTTTCACAATTACAGTAACAAAGATATAAAATGCACACACTTATTGATACACCGTTGGTCAAAAGCTCAAATTTTCTCACAGTCCATAAAGACAGTCCTAATCGTACATAACAGCAGAATAGCAACATGCTGACAGATAATGGGCCGCAACAGAGCAAACCCACAGCAGAGTCATTCGACGTTTTGAAGAATATTGGTAGGTAGGTCATCACAGAACAGACCCACTGTAGTCCTGGTAGAGATTGTGGTATTGGTGGGCCACCAGAGGTGCAGACCCACTGTAGTCCTTGTAGAGATAATGGTAATGATGGATCATCAAAGATGTAGACCCACTGTAGTCCTTGTAGAGATGGCCAGCAGCCATCTGTTGCGATTGTGCAGGTGCACATTCACCATCGAAGAGTCTTGCGGAGAATATAGCAAGTCCATAAACCACCACTTGTGCACTCACAATGTTTTTCTTTTAATTGTCCTTAGAACCAGCAATGCTGTTATCCAGTCCCTTGCTGAATTACCAACACACGTGCAAACACTATCAGTCCCTACTTCTCACATATTGTCCATATACTATGACCAACAGAAACGTGTGCAGTGAAATGGAACTTACAAGTTAATAATATCATGAACTGGTGACAATTACAATTTTATAACAGAAGAATACAATAACAAAGGTACAAAATACATCATTAAAGAACATAACAATACAGATAACATTTGTAGTACAGGCTTTACAAAAGAATCGAACTAACATATACATCAGTGGAATTATGACATGAGTACATACATAAAAGATCACAATAACTTTTGAAACATCAACTTCACACATGAGCATTAACACAAAACAGAGTAAATAATGTCTAAACATCTTTACAAAGTAAATAACATATTATTAATGCCAATTATATTCGAGGATAACAGTATTCCTCATCATAGTGAATGTAGCTTAATAGTAAAAGAGAAAAAAATTCTATGAAACTGTACACAGAGACAGGAAGAAAACAAATACACAAGGGTACACAAACATATAGTGGGATAACACAAAAGGGAAAGGACAGGGTTCGTTTTTAGTGTGACATTTGGTACTGCAGTCCACCCCAAAACTTCAATCGATATATCTTTCCTCTTATTTCAACATTTGTTTCCACCAAAAAAAATTCTATCCAAGCATGCTTTCTGTATTTATATGTTCACACATTTCTTACCTCATTATTTATTTACCATTATCTTACCTCATCATTTGTTTCCAAGAAAATCCTACCTAAACCTGTGGGCCCAAAATCCTACTTTTTTGGTTCATATCCTCTTTCTAAATTCCTTTTTTTTTTTTTTTTTTTTTTTTGGCCAAGCCATTTTCTTATAGCTTCTAAATGCATTTCTTCTAATTCATCATAGTTAGTTTCTTATATAGTCTACCCCCTCTTAAGCTAACTTAAATCTACTGAGCTCAGATGCTAAACTAAGGGACGAGGCAATGCAGCAGCACATAAAACAATTAATATAAGCAGCAATGACAAGAAATACAGATTGGTAAAGCTAGCAGCAGCAAATGTAATAACTTATATCAAAACATGACATAGCTCAAGCAAAAAAGATATTACAGTAAAAACAACAATGCAGATAAGGGAAATGTCTATTCACATCTTAATGTCTATGTAATTAAAGTGGTGCACCACAACAACTTATTGTAAAAAAAAATATTACCATGTACTTGAAAAGAAAATTATGTGTTACTGTTACTAGTTCCTTCTTATTGTTCTTTCCTTTCCAAGTGCTCCTTTTTTAAAGAATGTGGATCATAAAATAGTTATTTAATAGATCTGTTGACAGAAAGTGTTCACATTAGCAAATGCATTTTATTTTATAAAAGCAATGCTGCAACACAGCTGGAAAACAGATGTCAAATGAAATAAGCAACTATGAAAAGCAAAGCATAAAAATATCATTCAGTAGTCATGTGACATTTCATAAGTTAGTAGCTCTCAACTCTCGTAGAAAGACATTTGTCATTATCAGGTTTGCAGATGTAAGTATCTTTCCAAGTAATCGCCTCCCTTTTTTTTTCTTCCTGTGCTCTGAAAAGGCACGCGCTAATGGCTTTTTCTCCAGGCGTCTGACACAGCTGGGTGCCCACGACGCATTGCGTGCAGGTGGTCACTTAATTTTCTTACGGAAATATTTACGACAGCAGTTTCCACTACAGAGGCAGTCACATATAAAAAAATTCACAGGTTTACACATGGTACACAAAGTAAGCGTGTACCCCCCTGAGGATTAATGTAATTATACCCTCAGGTGTTACAGATTACACCAATGGAATGAAATATATCACGGAAAACTTTCTTTGTAATTCAAAAATCTTTAAAAATAAATGTTTTAAGTATAAAATTGATCACTCAAATATGTGTACTGTAGCGCTAAACTGTGCGTCTTGTAACATAATCTCTGTGGAAGTGTCGTAGTTATCGTCCTCCGAAAGCTAAGTTCTGCAGAAGTCAATGTACTTACCTCATGATAAACAAAAGTGAAATGCTTTATGTATAGATATCTTAGTTATTACGCTTATTGCCATGATGAAGAAAGTACTGTGCTGTAACGTATTGTTGTGCTACGGAAAAGGCAATCTCATTGTAGCTATACCACAAAAGTTACTACTAAAACATGTTTTACTTTGCAGAATAAAACAGAAAACTGTGCAGATATAAAACAGATACACCGCAAAAGCAACAAGGTAAATTGTGTCACACATTAGTAGCGTCGTGATATAGTCATGTAGCTGTCAAATAAACTAACCACTGTGTCACCTGGTATCTCTCAGAAAGCACCTTGAATCCATAATGTATTTTCAAATAAACCAAAATGTTGCATTAAAATCTCATTAGCAGTACTGGTAAATGTTCTAAGTATGTGAGCCTTATAGTCGTTACGTAATCGTGCAACAAACAAGCAAGAATGTACACACACAATAACACTGTGACGTCTGTTCACTATAACAATGCATTCGTCATTTCTGTTTAAATAAGTTCTCTTGGTTCTTGATTGGATATTTAACTACAAACATTGTTACATGTTAACAGATTCTAAATCTGACAAAGCATACTAGAAATGTGAAGTGAAAAGTTTTATGGCAAAGACAAAGTTAAAAAGCAGATTTTCTTTCAATAAACGGTTTTACATGTGAAATGTGGTGTAAACCTTTACTCTTCCTAGTACGCAGAGTTTCAACTTCAACGCAATTATCATGTGGTATACGTCGGATTCTGTAAGGTCCATTGTAAACTAGAAAGAATTTGTGACTCAAGTGTTTCTTCTTATGTGACAATGAATGAGCTTTAATGAGTACTTTCTGACCAATATATAATTTCTTTGCATTTGGTTTACCGTGTAGTTTTCTCCTTTTGTCTGCTGCAGATTTTATATTTTTAAGAGCCAAATCAATTATGTCTTTGTGTCGAAGTTTACGTGTATTGATTTGATTTTGATTTTGTTTGAATTTTCTAATTTCTACATACTCTTCAGTGTCAGTGAAGGCTACAGGTGTTGTGTTATTCAGATCATCATCTACCTTTGTAGATAAGTTAGTGAACTGATCTGAAAGTTCTGCTACTTTATCCGATAGTGAAATTATTTCCTCTGTATGTTTTTCTGAACCAAGTTTCAGAGTATCTACTGTGTCCTTTAAGTTTTCCTGAGTTTTTGCAAGTTGCGTAACCGAATCGGTAGATGCAACTGAGTCAATTTTAGCTTGCAAGGTGTTGTGATTTTCATGAACAATAGTTTGCAGTTCTTTTATGGCTGCTTCGTGATTCTGTAGTGCATTTTCATGACGCGAAAAAATAGGTTGGAAATGCTCACAAATTTGTGTTTTTACGTCATTACAGACTTTTTGACATTTCGATTCAATGTGATGTAACTCAGCAGTTAAATCCTCACGTGTTCGTTCAAGAGTTTGCTCCAATGAGTCTAACTTTTTAAGATTTTGTTCCATTGTGTCTAACTTTTTGAGATTTTGTTCCACTGTGTCTAACTGTAGCTGTGTTTGTCTCTGGTGTTGTTCCATTGTGTCTAACTTTTCAAGCTTTTCTCCCATTTGTTGCATTAATTGTAATAACAATGCACTGGTGTCTGAAACATGTTCCTCAGTGCTTTTCGGCAGTGAAGTTGCACCGGCAACATTCACATTTTGAAAAGCGGAAAATGTGTCTTGACTCATTTGAGAAAACGGTGAGAACCCAAAACCTGAGTCTGCAGTATTTGCAATATTGTGTTCTGTCATTTCGGCTTCCTGAGGCGAGCTATTGCCGACCGATCGATCGATAATGCTTCCCTCTTCACTAATTGTTTCACTGTCCACGCCATTGTTTGCCGCCCGCTCCATTTCCCTATGCACAATTACCAAATTACTACTTTGAACATCAGTTAATTCATTACTCTGCGGCGCTAACACACTGCCTTCGTCTTCACTGTCATTTCTCAGTTTACTTTGGAGCCTAGTATTACGTTTTTCACACGCCATTATTGTCACAATATTTCACACGACAACACAGAAAAACACAATTTGAAGAGCAAAATAAAATAACGTAGCAATGGAAATAATGTCTAGTTAATTGCAGCTGCGAAATACTTGGTGCAAATCTACATGCATGCCACAACTGTTTTACTCTACAACAATGAAAAACTACAACTACAAAGGAGATTCTCTCTACAATTACGCGCTAGCAATAAACAAAAGCTACACTAAGTACACAAACTACAAGAAAAAAATCAGAAGATTCCAGTGAGGTATCCTAGGCTAAGGGTCGACATATGAAACGTCCCCTTTGAACAATTCTACACGAGACTGTGCTTAACCTGACACACAATACTTTGTTAGCGCAACGCAATCTGACTTTCAAAATTCCCTACAAAAGAATGGCCCTGACTAACATTAAACTATACCTTTCACAAATCACTTACCTCACAACAATCTTCGCTGCTCAAGCTACTGCAATACAGCAAGCGCCACTACTGCCAGCTAAATAAAAGATTCAAACTACTGAAGGCACTAACTACTGATAGGGGTAGTTAGCAAATGAAAGATATTAATAGAGAAAAAACAATGTCTTTACCTTGATATCATCATATATAAATATAGCAGTTCATGACAAATTTCAAAACTCCGCCATCTCTCTCGCCACATCCACCACTGCTGGCGGCTCACCTCCAACTGCGCAACGTTACGCGCTGTTCACAGCCAGCTGCCTAACACTACAATGGCGAGTATTACAACAATGCAAAGCAGCCACAGACTGCACACAGCACAGCCAGTGATTTTCATACAGAGGTGGCGTTACCAATAAGAAATCCTAAACAGCCTACTTACATAAGAACCTAAACAGCCTCTTACATAAAGAAAACATAAACAGCCTACTTACAGGACCTACAAAGTATTATATTCACAGAATGTTTCTAGAGATACAGTAACAAAATAATTTCTTAAACTGCCCAAATATTTAATATAATTATTAAATATTTATACAAACAAGTGGTTTTGATTACACAGGTACACTAATGTACAATGTCAGCAGAACTGTTATATGGAATGTACAGACACCTTTCGATTATGTGTATTACAGGGTGATGTGAATAAGACTGGTACAGAACAGTCTTCCCAAATTGCAGTTACAGTATTGGAATGAAAGTACTTGTCTTTATCACTAGCGTCAGTCAGTATAAGTTTGGAGCACGTGTTATACTCTTTGTGAAATCAAAATATCGAAGTGTATTGATTGCATGGAATTCAGCTTGTTCTGTTCCTTCACAAGACACCGAATGCTGCAAGTACAGTACCCTTCTGTTCCTGTTCATTTAGAAATTAAATCAGAGAATGCTGCAGGAAGAGTTGGTTAAGGACTGAGGAAGAAATACCTAGAGAGAGAAAGACCATCTAGAATTTTGCTCAACTTAGCTGATAGGTTCAAGGAAGCGGTAGCTCATTTTGAAATGGATGGCAGAGTGCTCGATCTTTGAATCTACGACTCTATCCTAAAAATGCGAAAATAGTTTGTGACTTCCATCCACGTAGGGGGAGATACAAATCGTAATCAAATCATACCGAAGATTTTAAAAAATGTTTGAGCTAAGGAATGTAGTTTTTGCACCTCCTCTCTGCTGATGGCTGTTTCCGACGCTAAGAAACAGTATTTGTATCATGTGATGTAGGCAGAGAACACCAAGATATCTGCTACCCCATAGCTGTGCAACATCAGATTAAATGTATAGGTCACCACCTTCAAATAGCTGTTTGGAAGTGGTCCACAACGCTGCAAACCTTCCCAGTTTCCATGTATGGAGATGTCTTCCACAACCGGCCGGGGTGGCCGAGCAGTTCTAGGCGCTTCAATCTGGAACCGCGCGACCGCTACGGTCGCATGTTAGACTCCTGCCTCGGGCATGGAAGTCTGTGATGTCCTTAGATTAGTTAGGTTTAAGTAGTTATAAGTTGTAGGGGTCTTATGATCTCAGAAGTTAAGTCCCCTAGTGCTCAGAGCCATTTGCCATTTGTCCTCCACTTTTTTTCGATAATAAACACCACCTCTGTCTCTTATTTCAACTGTCCTGTGTGTTGTTTCAAACAGCTTAACTTAAGCCATGTGCTGTCCAGCTTTCTGTGAGAGCTGATGGATCAAAATATGTTAATGCTGGGTCAGCACTTGCCACATACTTCAGAGTCATGGTGGAATAACGAAATCTATGGAAATGTATAAAGCTGTAGTCATACACTGCTTGGATGTGTTGCAGCAGAAAAAAAAGTATGAAACTGTTATGAAAGAAAAATACAGGAACCCTCACTGGCCAATGATGATCTGTGGGATATTGTACTCCTATATTATGGGCTACGGTACTTTACACAGGTCTGTGCAAGACACTTTGATACTGGCCACCTACTCCAATGCTCGATGACAACATGCAGATGGTATTTGTGTTTGATACATCAGAGGGAGAGAGACACTGTAATATCTTATTGATTTCTCTACCACATGATGTTAGCGTAGTTTTACTCTAGTGGATGCTATAAAAATAATGAGGGCCAAGAGATGTAGAGGGAGAGTGGTTGTGCTGTCAGTAAAGTCTCTCACACCATTACGCTGTAGTATTTCTGATGTTTTAATCATAACAAAAAAAAAAAAAAAAATGGTTCAAATGGCTCCGAGCACTATGGGACTCAACTGCTGAGGTCATTGGTCCCCTAGAACTTAGAACTAGTTAAACCTAACTAACCTAAGGACATCACAAACATCCATGCCCGAGGCAGGATTCGAACCTGCGACCGTAGCGGTCTTGCGGTTCCAGACTGCAGCGCCTTGAACCGCACGGCCACTTCGGCCGGCTTTAATCATAACAGCTCGATAAGGGAGACCAGGACATTAGAGTGTGATATATATAGAAATATCTGCTAACAAAATCTCAGTCTTCCACCTACACACAGGGAGATGACCATCATAATAAAATCAGCTATATTACTGAATTTGTGTAGTGATATATACTATAAACCGAATATTTACAATCTCTCTGTGTTGTTACCGTAAGAGACTTCATACACGACGAAGCATTTGGTTAGTTTAAGAGAGTTCGAAAGTGAGAAAGAATCCTATGACAGAGACAAATCATAGCACTATCAAGAGCCAAAAATGGGCTAGACTTGTGGTACAGGATGTAACAATTATCTGGCGGAGGAGAACAGAGTTTTCTACCAGATGAGAGAATACTTAGATGAAATATAGCCTATGCCATCTTGTTACAGCATTTTCAAAACTGATATGAAAACTCCTTTTTGCCATATTTTTCTCTCTCTTCGAATATAACTCTCTCACATTGTGTAAAGTGGATTTTTTAAACTGCGGAGGGTCTATGTCGCTTTGGAATTGCTATTACAGGACCAAGCCACGCCTCCTCATTTCACAGTTCACCACAGCTGGCGACGTATGTGGGCATGAGGCTTTAGTTGACTGGAAATAACAGGTTAGCTTAGGCATTAATGGGCAGTTAGAAAGAATGCTCCGACCTTCTGTCTCTTGCTCGATGCTGTAGCTACAAGTCCCAGTGGCAGCGCTCCCTGAATGACTGATCAGTGACGTGACCAGTTTGCTGGGTGAGTGGCGACAGAAGCGGATGTGTACGCTGCGTGAGAAGATTCAGTATAGCTGGTGTTTGCAGTGGACGGTTACTCCCCCCGGCCCC
Source organism: Schistocerca serialis cubense (assembly GCF_023864345.2). Lineage (NCBI taxonomy): Eukaryota > Metazoa > Arthropoda > Insecta > Orthoptera > Acrididae > Schistocerca > Schistocerca serialis. The sequence continues at coordinate 325,173,818 of NC_064641.1, read as the reverse complement.
CTGCCCCAATCAATTGACTGCTACCTCTGAGCATTCAGTAGGACCGCCATGTGGATGCCAGGGGATGGGTGTGCAGTTGCTGATGAATGAGCAGGCCTCCTACCTGGTGCCCTTGGAACGACGCAGTGTAGCAGCCCGCAGCGTTCCCATGGCTCTCAGCAGTCAGTGGACGGTGCACTCTTCATTAGCGCAAGTGTGTGGGATCAGTAGGACTTCTTCACCATGTATCTTGAGTAGAAATGCTGTAGTGGAAGAGGGTGCTTATTTGTCAAACGATAGTGCATACAAGTCCTCAGATGTATTTAGGACTACAATCTATTTCTGGCGGAAATTTAATTATTTCATTTATAAAATGTTTGTTTGTGATTCTCAAACGTTGAAAATACGATTTTATTTATCATAAGGTGGTGGTGAGTGTTTTAAGTGATCTGTTCGCCTCCTCTAAATTGTTGAACAATTAATCTGATGTGGTCGTAAAAATCGACAATTTCCCTCTGATTTTTGTATTGAAATTGCATCAGCTCTCCCCAGATTTAGCTTCTGATGAGAGATAAAAAAACTCCTTCTGCATGTTTGGGCATATTGGTTCATGCAGAAACAGGAAGTAGCCACTTGAAAGAGATTGGAGCTGTTTTCCCAGGCACCAGATATCAAATGGTCGTCGACTTCTTCTCTGTAGACTCTAGATTGTCCAAGTGACCTTTGAGAATTCATACTTTACAGGAAATCTGTGGCGGAGGCTGATTGTGTTCTCAAACGTCTCTGCAGTCAAATTCCCGATACATGGCCAGTGTTCTTTAGTTTTAATTACCTGCTTTGCTTTCGACTATCTTCGAAAGTGGGGATGGTCCACATCACTCATTATGGTGTGATCTCCCGTCATTAGTTCCCACCGACGTCGTTAGGGGTCGTTGGGATCGCTCACTAGTTGTCCACAGCAATGGGTACAAGACTTCTGGACACAGTGGGAAACAGACATGTTGTTGTGATGGTCCCAGAGAAGTGTGGTAAGGGAGTTATTTTCCTAGAACCATGGTTTTGGTTGGAGTTGTTAGCAGATGCATGTTTTGTAGAGTCCATCTGCTTTTTTTCGCAGTTTTGTGAAATGTCTAGCTCTCTCATTTTGTTTGCTTTGTAATATTTTACTCCCACAGTCAATCTGCAGCACTGTTTTCAGTGCAGGATATCACGTCTGATAATACTGGCAGCAGAAAGCTAGTGCTTCCTACCACCTCTTAGCTGTCAGCACAACTGCGCAAAGGATTGCCATCACCTGCTGCTTTGTTCTGGGATAAGCAGGACTCCTGGTCTATGTGCTGCATGAGCCGGCCCTATGTGTAGGCCTCTCTCCTGACCTGCATGGGAATACGTGAGGGAGCCAGCATGTCTGCCCTGCTGCGGTGCGAAGTTACATTTGGAATATTTTCAACACTGTAATTTCGTGTGGCGACTGCTTTATGATGGTAGTCCTTGTGCAATCGGGAAAACGTGATCTTTTTGATTACTTCTTTTCAACGTACAGGGTGTATCAAAAGAATGGGTCGATTTGGCATGACTATATTTCTGAAGCTAATAATTATATAGACTGAATTTTATGTTTTGATGAATAGGTGACTGAAAACGTTTTTTTCAATATCTTTTCATAGGCCCCATTAGAGATGAGCGGCCTATGTCAATGCAGTATTCATATTGTTCCCACAATGTAGTGAGCATGAACTGAGTTGCAGCTTCCACAGCTGCTGTTAGGCAATGTCTCAGTTCATTCATTGTTTTTGGTAACGGAGGCACATAGACACAGTCTTATAGACTCCACAAGAAATAATCACAGACAGTCAGGTCTGGTGACCTTGGAGGCCAGTAATGTAAAGCTGAATCATTTGGTCTAGTGTGACTGATGCATTGTTCAGTAATCCTTCTGATTCAAAAATTCCTCACTTTCATATGCCAGTGCGGCGGTGCCCCATCCTGTTAATAAATGACATTATTTGAATCAGACTCCAACTGTGGGAAAAGAAAGTTCTCAACAATATCTAGACATGATATTCCTGTAACAGTATTCTCAGCAAAGAAAAATGGACCATATACCTTTTCTCATGAAACTGCGCAGAACAGATTAAATTTTTGAGTGTCCCTTTCATGTTGTACAACTCCATGTGGTTGTTCTGTACACCATATTCTCACATTATGACGGTTCAAATTTCCATTTTCATGGAATGTTACCTCATCACTAAACTCTAAGTATGGAACAGGACTGTCACCCTCCATCTTGTCAAGAACGAAACTGCAGAACTCCATATGTAGTTTGTCATCTCCACAAAGAGCTTGCAGCAGCCGAATTTTGTATAATTTCATGTGTAAAGTCGACACAACACACATGAGACGGGGGCATATTGACCTACTGAGTTGCGCGGGGAACAGGTTTTTGGGGACTCTTCCTGAAACTATGGCAGATGCTGTCTACATCTTTATCAGACAACCGGAGATCGTCAGGTGATTTGCCTTTACACAAACAACCTGTTTCTCGGAATTGTTCATGCCATCCTATAATGCTCTGTGCTGTAGGGGGACCCACACCATGCGTAGTATGGAAGTCATGGTCAACAGTTGTTACTGACCTGCACTGACTAAAATGTAGAACAGAAAACGGTTGCTGTTGTCTCGACACCATTTTTACTAGAACTGAAGGTGACTTATAACTGCTGTTACATAAGGGGAACCATGTAAAACTCGAGAGTTTGCGCTCTCCAACAGCACTTTGTTCACACACATATCTCAAATGACATCATACTTATGATTTAATAAATCGGATGATTCTTTTTCATACAACCTGTATTTTACGAGACCTGCATATTCCAAACCAGCAGAGAATGATGTGCTTTTCTCGTCAAATGAAAGAGAGATCCAACCCCTGCCTATTCAAATTTATAGATAAACGGAGAAACCTTTGTTATGTAATTGAATGTGGGATCCTTCTAGTCCAGCACATACCGAGCCTTTTTCTCCTCCGTTTACATGTGGTGTTGGGAAGGAGTTGGATTAGGGAAGTGGACAGCTGAGGGATATCCCAGATGGAAGGGTTTAATTAATTTATCGATATAATTAATTGCTCAATGTTACATCAAAAGTTCGTTTGTATGGACGAGGGGGACGGCGAGGGTTTGGCAATTTGCAAGACGAGTTGGGATGGTGGAGGGGAGGGGAAGGGGAAGGGGGAGGGGGTTCTTAGAAGGATAAATTATTTGTAGGGGTTCGTTGATCAACTCCAGGGCGTCATAAATCAATTAACAGAAAATATGGCAAAGGGTGACGGAGGGGGAGGGGTTGCATAAAAATCTTCTTAGCAGGTTATAAATCAATCAGTTATCAAAATTTAATGAATTTGCATATCAATATGATATCAAAAGTGTCCCAGAATCGGCTCTGACCTATTTTTGATGTGTTGCCATTTGTTGTCATCATGTCCACAACCTCCTCATTTCTGATCAGTCCACTTGATTTGTGGAATCCTTACGTTAACACAAATCAGACCATTCCTTCCTCTCTTTCTGAAGTTCTTCCACAGTCCTCAATCACGTACATGCATTACAATACCATCCTACTTATCCATATTCTCAGGAATTCCTTTTTGTTCAAAGTCTATGTTTTACACAAATAGCTACATTGTGGATGGCTCTTTTCACATGTAGTGCTCTGCTCCTTATATCATAGCTCCACATATCATTAATTATTTTGCATCTGGGTTACCACAGTCCTACAATTAGTCCATTACATGGGCCTCCAGCATTGAGGTTAAGATCTCACTGTTCTCCTTTCTGCTCCATCTCGCCATTTTCGTCATTAGTTTGTTGATACTCAGTCCATATAGTGTATTTAGCAGGCTTTCCATTACTTCATAACAACTTTAAATCCTTCCCAATTGCACAAAGAATAGCAATGTTATCAGTGAAACTTATCACTGATATCGTTTCACAATAAACTTGAATGTCATTCTTGAAAATTTATTTATTTTTCTGCTTTTCTTCATCGATCTATAGCTTGAGGAGCACAGAGGAAGGTAATACTTTTTTGTCACGTTTCTTGTACTTATTTTTTAACACTCGTCTTTCACTTTAATATGTATCAATTGGTATCAATTGTTACGAGGATTTGTAACGCTCTTACAAACGATACATACACTGTTTTCTAAGTCTACAAATATTACACAAGTTTCCCGCTTTTTCAGTAAGTTTGCATCCATTATCAAGGATTATCGTTGGATATCCCCTGCTGCCTTCAACTTAAATAAGGCGGAAAGTGTCGTCATGTATCAGATACTGAAATTTCTTCTCCATTATTTCATATATTAACCACCTGAGAGAGACTGGTACGTGAATTGTCATGAAGATCCTATTTTTGTTCTCGCGCTTATCTGTCCCTGCTATATTCTGTTTTGTTTTGATAACATTATTCGAAAGTCTTAATCTCATAAGTTCTGCACACCAATTTCAATAATCTTTAGTTTCCACTAACATCAAAGAATTAAGAATATCCAAAGGAACATTAATTTCTCGTTTCTCTTATTTAGGCTGGCACAGTTGCTTTCAGATCTGGGAATTATGGGTTCAATCGACAGGCTACAGAGAAAGTAATTTATCGACAAGGCCAGAGGCCGCAGTTAGGAAGATGTGTTTCAGGAAAACTCTTTACACTTACATGAAGTTGGAGCAATTGCAGGTGCGCTCCTTAGGGAGCAGCCTGGCTTCAGTCTGTGGCATATTCGTATCAGTGTATCGGAGGCTGTTATACCGGAAGGTCACACCCACTGCTGGGACTTTGCGCTCACGAAATGAGGCGGCAGTCTGCTGTAGCTGGCACAGCGTTATTGCAAGCCCCGGCGCAGTTAGCACACATCATGACGACTTAGCGACGGTCTCACGCATCTATGTATGCTACGGACAGCCTGGTGGTGTCGAACTTCAACCCCACGGAATGTGTCCAGCGTCTACGAGATGTAAGTTTACCCTTGAAACACATCCTCTGAGCTCTGTCGCTCTGTAACTGAACACCTTCCATCAACGCTGTTTACTTGTGGCACCCCATGCCTATTTGCAGCTCCCCGTCCCCCTCCCATTGCAGCGCCCCCCTATCCCGCATCGAGTTGTTTTGCTGCCTGGTGACGAAGGCACGCGCATGCCATTGCAGCAGCGCTACATTGGAGTCTGGCCACACGTTGACACGATACTGGGCGGCTTAGCAGGTCTTTTGTGTCGTCAGCCACGTGTCTGTGGGAAAGTAAGCTGCTGTACCTCTCCGGTGGTCACCACATTGAAGTTGTACTGTCTGTGCAGGTGGAGAGGCCTGTATGTTCCATTGAAGCTCAGGGCTGTGTTAGCTGTGAGAACCTACAGTCAGTAAGGTCTGGACTGATGCACCAAGCAAAATGTGTCATACAACGACCTGTCATCTCACATCCAATCCTTGTCCTTTCCGAACTCCTCAATACCCAACCCAAGGTGTGATGCTATTCATGCCAAGGGGTGGGTGGCCCATAGGAAGATGTGTCTTGAATGGAGCGTCAGGGATACTGGGCGACCTCCCTGAGTAATTAGCCTTGCACTGCGTGGGGTTTCTGTGGTGTGGAGAAATTAGATCCCCAACTTTCGTGGGACCAAAATTGACATGAAAGAAAATAGCTGTACTGAGGGGCAAGTTGAGACCTCAGACACGCAAACATTGTGGCTGGAATCGATAGAGAACATCCCCTCAGCTGAACAGGGGGGACAGATCTGTTCAAGAAGTGGGAATGGTTGCTAAGAAGTTGGACCAGATTAAGATCAAACACTTGCCTGGGGCTCAGAGCATGAAACTTCTTAGAGAACAAAAGCTAAAGGAAGGAAAAGAGTGGCTTCATAAACAAAAGTGGGGGGAACTAAAAGGGCTTGAACACAAGACGTCCAAGAAAAGAGTGTCTCAGGGTGAAGGGGTTGTACAAATCCCTTTCTAAATCGAGGACAGGCAATAACAGAACAAGGGAGGAATCTAAGACTCCTACTTCTCAGCATAAGAGTCTCCATAAAAAGCTGACTCTAGAAATAGGAAAACAGACCTATAGTACCACAGTCTTGATTTTTAGGGTGAAAGTTATCCAGCAAGGCTATCCACTGGCCAAGATCACCTCGCAGCAGTAGGAGCTCGTGCAGATGACTCTTTTTGAGAAAACTCGTGGTTGGGGGGGGGGGGGGGGGTTGGTCCAGGACTCAAATTCAGGAAAGTCTATCTGGATCACGCTGCTCTTATCTTTGTCTGTGAGTGGGAGGATACAGTGGACTGGCTTGAGGAAATGGTGGCCCTAATATCACCATGGGCAGATGCAAAGCTGTTGGTAAAGACAGCAGCTGAGCTCTCCAAGACCGCAAAGATATTAATCTGGGTGCCAAAACTCCTTAAGAATTCCTCTCCAGAGACTCTGATTAAAAAGAGTAGGCTGTCAAAAGCCGGTTGTCTCGACAGACGAATGGAAGGTAATCATCTGGAAGTTGCAAAAAACGGCCAAACCCTTGTGGTGGAAGTAGGAGAGAAGTCGCTGAGGGCAGTGCGGGAACAGTACCTGAGACTATTCTTGGGGTTCTCACAGGTTGCCGTCAGGGTAATGAAAGACATCAGAAGAGACAATGGCGTGAAGACGGAGATTGAATGTGCTGCAGATAAAACTGAAACACGGTAAAGGGGCCACTGCTGCCCTGAACCGTCATCTGGGAGGACAAGAAGTGGACATGGCCTTGATTCAAGAACCTTACTTATATAAATAGGGTGCATCGGGCCTTGGCGGCACTGAAGGTAAGCTGGTTTATGCAAGAAACATAAAAAAATTGAATCCCTTTCATACCAATGACGCACTTTTGTTCTAGGGACTTAGTTACCATCAGGGTGCAGCAATGCGAGGAAGATATCACGAGGGAGTTTGTAATAGCCTCGGCATATCTTCCTTACGAGGACAGTGTTCCTCCTTCTCTGGAGGTGACGAAACTGACGGAAGCCTGTGCACAACAGGGCGACCAGCTATTGGTTGGATGCAATGCTAATGCCCACAACTTAGCGTAGGTCAGCACCGACACCAAAAGCAGAGGTGACAGCCTTCTAGAATTTATTCTAGCTAAGAACTTAGAGATCCTGAATAGGGGCAAGGAACCTATATTTAGGAATATAATAAGGGAAGAGGTAATTGACATAAACTTTGGTTGTGCTTTGATGGGTAGTTATGTCAAACAATGGCATGTGGCTTTGCAACTATTCTCATCAGACCACATGTATATTAACATGGAGGTTGAAATGGGCATTGGACAGACCATGTCCTTTAGGACTCCCAGGGAAATGGACTGGGAGGTTTGTAGAAGGAACCTCGACTCGAGCCTATCGGAACTCAGTACTTCGACAAGGAATCCAGTAGAGTTTGAGGTGGTAACAGAGGCAGTGACCTCTGCCATCATGACCTCGTACCATGACAACAACTCAGTCACCAAGAAGTTCACGAATAGGAATGTATCTTGGTGGAACAACAACCTGGAATCACAGAGGAAACAGGTACGAAGACTGTTTAACCTTGCGAGATGGAGAGGACAATGGGCAGAATATCGGGAAGCCCTTGTCAAATAGAATCATGCAGTTTAGCAAGCAAAGCAGGCGTCCTGGAAGGTATTGTGTTAGGAGGTAGAGACTTCACGAAATTCTCACTAGGATAGCAACTAATCCAGGAGGAACTTTAGGTTAAGAGGGTGGTGAGTATAGAAGGACAGCACATGAAACAATTGGAACTACTCCTCAAGACACTTTTTCCTCAATGTACTCTGACAGACATCATAGAGCAGGACGAGATCCCTGTGACATATCAATTTTGAGGTATTCAAAGGGAGAACTGGGAATCTGTCAGAGAATGTGTTGACCGTAGCAAATAATCCAATGGGCCTTGGGAACATTCCAACCATTCGAGTCACCTGGCCCAGATGGAATTTTTCCAAAGCTCCTGCAACAAGCACGAGAGAACTCAATAAGATTCTTACGCAGGTTATTTAGGGTTAGCCTAGCAGCAGGAATCATTTCCAATGTCTGGAGTGCAGTGAAGAGTGTCTTCATTCCAAAGCCAGAGAGAATTGATCATACCAAGGCCAAGGACATGAGACCAATCAGTCTGTCATCCTTTCTTCTTAAAACATTAGAAGAACTGGTCAATGTGCATGTTAGGCAGAGGAGGTTAACTAGGGTCCCTCTACACATAAACCAACACGCATGCCAACTGGGAGAATGGTGTGAAACTGCACCCCGCCAACTTGTTAGGATGGTGGAGAAAGCACTTCTTGGACATCGAGAGCTTTTGGCAACACGACCTTCGAATCCATGGTTAAGGCAGCGGAGGTGCAGGGCTTGGAGACCGCGATTTGCAGGTGGATTAGAGCAATGCTTAGTGGTAGAAAGGTGGAAGCCAGCATGATGCAAGAAAAAATGCTAATCAAGACCACCAGAGACTGTCCACAAGGAGGGATCCTGTCCCATCTACTGTGGAACCATGTGGTCGAGGAACGTAACGTAGAATTAAACTCTAGGCAGTACTTTTTCCAGGGATACGCAGACGACCTTGGCATAGCAACACTTGTCAAATTTTCAAGTACAGTCAGAGCAATGGCACAAGGAACACTCAACATTGTGTAAAATTGGTGCAGGAAACAGGATCTAAGGTTCAGTCCTAAAAAGATTGTTGTAGTACCATTTACCAGCAGATCCAACTCACATATTGGAATCTCAAGCTTCTCAATGTAACTATGCCAGTGAAGGGTATAGTGAAATATCTAAGGGTAACCCCGGATGAGGAACTGTCATGGACCCCTCACATAAGGAACACTAGTTCTAAGGCGTAAACTGCAGGTAGCTACTAATGAGCAGAGATTGGCCTGCTTAGCCATTAGAGGCGGTTAGCAGCACATCCACTGCTGGACATGACCCAATTACACCTGTGGGTAAGGATGTAAGCAGCAGCTGGACTAAACAGATTAAAAACTGACAAAAACTGGAACTCACTGGAGTATAGAGTATCACACATTAAAATACCGAGTGAGGTAGACATAGGTATAGTTGGGGAAATGCCAGTCGACTATATAATAACACCCAGCTGTTTCAAACAAGCCTTTCAGTAGAGAGCTCTTGGAGAACAAATTTCGATGCCTTGGGAACATAGTCTGGTTCCCTGACGGTTCGAGAACAGACAAAGGTGTTGGGGCCGGGGTATACGGAGTGCAGCCAAGGCTGGCGAGTGCAATCTACCTAGCGAAGGTGGCCACTGCATTTCAAGCAAAAATATCTGTTATCACGGTGTGCGTGGAGGAAAATTTGCGGAGGTGCTACAGAGTGCCGTAGCATTTTCATTTATTCAGCCAAGCAGTCGTGAAAGCACTGGCTGCTTCTGAGACAAGATCGTAGATCGTGGCAGAATTCCTCAAAGTCCTTGTGGAGCTAGGGGAAAGCGATAGAGTAAACCTATTGTGGGTCCCTAGTCACTCGGGGATTAGTGGTAATGAGCAAGCCGATATGTTGGCCATGATAGGAGCGATGACACCATTTATTGGACCGGAACCCGTCCTGACAATCACCAAAACTACGAGACTGGACAAGGAGACAACATGTAGAATATTGGGCTACGGTCCAAAAACAAGAACGTCGCAAGGTATTGATGCGGAAGGCATGTTCTAAGAGAAGGCTCTCAATCCTGGAGTTGAGCAGGAGAGAAATGAAACTCATGGTTGGACATTTTACAGGTCATGGGAACTTCCAGAAACACCTACAAACTATGGTAATAATAGAAGACCCCAAATGTAGGTTGTGTGGTGTGGGCGAGGAAACCGTATCACATTTGATCTTCGAATGCGAGGTATTGAAGATTAAAAGACACAGAATATTCGGATCAACCAGACCCGAAGAAATTGTGTCTAGCAAAGAACTGGCAAAGGATCTCCTTGAACTGTTCAAGCGGACTGGTTGGCTTTACGAGAGACACAGGAAATGATACCGCGCTGGAAACTCTGTTTCGGCGCGGGCAGCAGAAGGCTTGCCCAATGCTGTTTTTGCTTCCCTGATAAACTCAAATCAAATCAAATCAAGCTGCTGTATGTAACCAAGGCAGTTACAGACAATCATCTCTCCACTGCGGGTGCTCACCAGGCTCTAAATGTTGCAGGAAACGGAGAAATGCCGCAAAATAATGAGGATAACGAGCAAGGGGAACTACAATAGTAATGTGTGGATACGTTGAGAATTTAGTTCTGGCTCGAGACGTGCTAAGGTTTTCCATGCAGTCTATGTCTGGATGAAGTGAGCATATACCTAGTAAGCAGGAGGCCTGGGTTCGAATAACAGTCCGGCACTAATTTTCAACTTGACCCATTATTTTGAATCAGTATCCATTCACAGTCAAAGCCTATAATTTCTTTGTGTCTCAAGTAAGCTGAAAACCGCGTTCCAGAGTTCATCTGCAGAGTGATATTTCCGTCCATACCCGTCACGCTCAAAGGCTTAGGAGAGATTGCTACATTAAATTACAATCAGAACATTATTTGACTGTTGACAGCGAAGTTTAACTGCAAACATGAGAGGCAACATTGTGTTTCTTGTTGAGAAATATCACCGTGAGGTATTACGAATATAATACCTAAGAATATGTTAAAAATAATAAAAAATGTGCTCATACCTCATAGGGTGCTGAGGAATTAACAATTTGTTCTGGATAAATTTCCTGATGTATTGTGTTCAAAGAAGACTGAAACTGTCCATAAATAAGTGGCTTATACCTTTCCTCTTCTAAACCATTACCAATATTCCTTTCACATCCCCAGATGCCAATAATCATACTTCACATATGGAAACGTCAAGTTATTCAGTCTATGGAAGACGCTTCTCACTCTGCCGTTAGAGCAAGGCGTGTTACAAGCCCAAGAATTTCTGAGGTTCTTTAGGACTTAGTTCTTCATCTTCGTTTTCGATGTTGTCCAAACAGCGCCTTCGTTCACCATAATAGGTAGAAGTATTTCATATTTCTGATGTGTCCTCCACTAACACTGCCGAAAACACTCCATTATAGGTCCCAGATCTTTATCTATTAATGTGTAATGAGCACCAAACCTGGCGAGACAATTCAACAGAACTGGAACAAGCACCGAGAAAGCGTTTTAGAATCTTCCTGGGTGTGTCTCAAACGTAGAGGCGGATTAACGCTGTTCGTCGTACACTGAGAGAATCACGGAATACGGACAGTATCTGCGACAGTATATTGACATAACATAACGATTATCAGAATGGTATTACAGTAGCCGATCAAGCTATACGAACTACATTATGTATAAGAAAATAAAGAAAACATACATCTCTTAGAGATAAGATCGCAAACACATATTTGGCAATTATTTCACCCCAGCATAGTGAAAACAAATGGAGGAGTTGAAGAGAACTACTTATCTACTTAGTTTATTCGTAAATGAATAACGTTGTTAGTAGATCTAACCCAGTGCACAAGCAACAACAGATATTACAAATATGTTATTGTGACACAGTTTACGAGCCTAAGTTGTATTTCAAAGTGTAACAATACATCAGCATCCAGACTCCGATATCGCACGAAATAGCTGTTGCTATAACTGTCACATTCCTGCCTCGGTGAAGTGGTCCTTTTGTATCTCCTCAGTAGGTAACCATAGCACTCCGTTCGCGAACACTGTCTCGTCGATAGTCTGCATGGCTTGACACATTGTCAGTACACCACGTATTGGGAACTGAAATAGACATATATGACAGCTCAACTGAGAACCAATAACGCAGGAGTTAGAGTAGTCAGTAGTCAGCGGCGATACAATTTTCACCCAGCACACAACGACAAAGGGCCGTAGAGTGCAATTTGTCAGCAAAATGATGTCTCCTGCACACGAACAGACACCAGTCGCCGTCGTAAAACCGGCCTCTGGATAAAAGGATATGCGTTTGTTTAACTTTTACTTGTTACAAGTTTACAATTATTGAACTATACGAAGTAAAATTGTCGTAACACCTCAACGGTGTGCGTTAGGACGTTCGAACTGCACGGCTTGCGCGCGGCATGATGGGAATTAGTATGCGCATGAGCGCGTGCCTTGATGTCAGATTTGCACGCGAAAATGTCACGGAACAGCGTGCCTGAGCGCATAGTGCTTCTGATGGCCTACTATGCAAGCAATATCAGCCCAACTGCAGTTCAGAGGAAGACCGAGTTCAAGCCGAAGACAACCCGCCCAAGTGTGCTAACAATCAAACTTTTGATTCTCAAGTTGTGAGAGTGGGTAGTGGTGGTGATGATAGTGTTGGCAATGTTGGTCGTCCAAAAAGGGTGAAAACACCTAAAAACATCGAGAAGACACGCGCTGTGTTTCAAACCAGCCCCAGGAAATCTATAGATGAGCTGCACAACAGGTGAGAATCAACCGAGAGACACTGTGATAGATTGTTGAAGACTTGCAGCTCTTCCCATACAAAATACAAACCCATCATCCATTAAGCGCCAGGCCCATTCAACAGCGGTTGTGTTTCACTACAGAATCGACGAACAGGACTTTGATGTGAATATGGTTTGTTTTAGCGACAAAACCCAGTTTCATTTGAATGGGCTCGTCAATAAGTAAAATTGGCTCATTTGGGGGACTGAGAATCCGTATTTCGCGATCGACAAATTTCTTCACCCTCAATGGGTGACTGTCCGGTGAGCAGTGTCCAGTAATGGAATAATCGATGCGATATTCCTTGATGACACGGTGACAACTGAATGTTGAGAGAAGGTTTTGGAAGATGATTTCATCCCCATTGTCCAAGCCGACCCTAGTTTCGACAAAATGTGGTTCATGCAAGACAGAGCTCGACCCCATCGAAGCAGGGGAGCGTTTCATGTACTGGAGGAGCTTTTGGGAACCACATTCTGGGTCTGAGGTACAGAGAGGCCCCTGACATTGATCTCGATTGGCCGCCATATCTTCCAGATCTGAACACATGCGATTCCTTTTTGTGGGGCTATATTGAAGATAAGGTGGACAGCAATAACCCCCAAATTATTTCTGAGCTGAGAACAGCGATTCAGAGGATCATCGACAGCATCAATGTTCCGGCACTTTAGTGGGTCATGCAGAATTTCGCTATTCGTCTGCGGCACATTGTAACCAATGAGGGTAGGCATATAGAAGATGTCATAACCTAAATCCTCGTACCTACAGTGACGTTAACATGTTGAATAAACTGTCTGGACGCTGAAGTATGTGACTAATTTACGTTTCTTTCAATAATTGTCACGCTACTCGAGTAGCGAAATATGTGACTAATACAAAACTATAAATGGCTAAGAAAATCTCTGAATTACTTTTCTTACCAGAGTCCTTTGTACGCCTCAATAGGTAAGTAGTCAGCGCGGTAAAATGCCACTGAAGGAGCCGGTTCGATTGCTGGCAGGGATGAAGACTTTCTCCTCTCCTAGACACGGTGTTGCCTTCATCATCATTTCATCCTCATCGATCGCAAGTTGCTGAAGTGGTGCAAACTAAAAGGACTAGCACCGGGAGCCCGATGTACCCGACGGAAGACCCTAACCACACCAACATCACATCATCATAATCCCTTAAGAAATTTTCGTTCAAACCATCACCGACTAATAAATGCTATCTGACAGCAAATATGAGGAGGAGGAGAGGATTAGTCTTTAACGTCCCGTCGATAACGTGGGCATTAGAAACGGGGCACAAGCGCGGAATAGGGAAGGGTGAGGAAGGAAATCGGTCGTGCGCTTCCAGAGAAACCAATCCAGCACTTCCTGGAAGCTATTTAGGGAAATGATGGGAAACATAAACCAGGATGGCGGTACGTGGGTTTCAGCCGTCGTCCCCCCGAATGTGAGGCCAGTGCGCTAACCACTGCGCCACCTCGCTCGTTGACACTAAAAGTACTACGTTGAATCAGTTGTTGAAAAAGTTTTTAAAAAGTTCCAGAGTTTCCAGTTGGGTGACAGTGAAAAAATATAGCGGCATTCGACGGTCATATCATCTTACAGTCGAGACATTGCGGATATCCCCCTACTTACAAGTGATTGGTGTCCGCCTCATCTACCCTGAGTGAAGCAACAGGATTTAATACATAATCGTGATGGAAGAGAGGAGCAGACTCATTGACTGCCAAATGAATTGGAAGCGACAGTCATATACGATGTTACACATACGCTTCTCGTATGTGTGGTTTCAATGGATCCTTCCCAGGACTTAGTACATTTTTGTGCTCGACGAAGGTCGGAAGACGGTTTGTATTCGGCCTCTATAACTGTGTGTGACTTCGCCATTAGCAGTGGATATTGGAGTAATATACTTCAAAACGTATATTTTAAGATAGATATTCGTTTCGTGACCACATTTGAATGGATGAAGAGACCTTTTTTTCGGAGATGTTCTCTATCATTGAAAGAATATTTATCTCGGCAGGGACATCCAATGATACCATACTCGACCCACCATCCCACCCCGTGTGTAGGTGGCAGTGGTAGCGTCGAAATCTTCAACGGGAATCCCCGTTTATTATTGCAGATTACCATTCTACGGCAAAATCTACATACTTTTTTTCTGAAGCATTTTTTTAGTATCGCCAAACATGGCGCTGGAAATGGAGGAATACAAGTGGGTACAATCGTAAATTACGACACGTTACTCAATTGCCCATGAATATCCAATGGCACGTGGGACCCCATCTTCATGCCATGAGGATAGAGCAGGCCAGTATTTGATAATTTCTAATAGGAAACTCCATTCGTAACGTTGTAGTCCTCTGACATGGAACTGGGGCTACTATATGCGCCACTGTGGCGCGGTTCGATGTGAACGCTACTCTACTTTTCCAATTAGAGTAAGTGTTCAAACGTGTTATCGCCAACTTTAATACATGTAGTGATACATTGACAATGACAGTATAAAGGACAGATGCGTATCAGCGGATATGTCAGAACAGACGTTTCTGATACAGTCGACCACGTCTTTACGGCTTGTTGGCGCTAGCTGCTACACCTTATCTCTTAAATATTGCCACAGGAATAAATCCGGCGACGTCAAATGCGGCGATCTATCAGGCTAGTTAACAGAGCCATCTCTGCCCATCCACCGACAGTGTATACACGGTCTAATACCTCATGTCCTTCAACTGCGTAAGGTGCTAGGCATCCGTCATGCTCAAAACAAATACGCTATCGAACGTCCAGTGCAACATCGTGCAGTAGTAACGGTTCCAGAAACGTTCGATATTTGCGTCCATTCAACATGCCATCGATAAAATACGGACCAATGAGTTTGTTCCCCATGACGCCACTTCGTACGTTAACCGACCAAGGACGTTGATGGTGAACTTTCAGTAACCATTGGGGACTGTCTATACTCTAGTAATGCATGTTGTTATGACGGTTAACGTTCATATGGTTTGTGAATGTAGACGCTGCGGAAACTAGTACCTCGGCAAGGCAGTACAACCTAAGCATCACCACATCATTAAATAGAGTTCTTAAAATGCATTGTTCAAAGGTGATAATTTAAATGAAAATAATTCTCCGTTTTTATGCCATAATAACGTAAAGTACCAAGCAGTTTCAGGAATTATTAACTGTCACACAGCATTACTTGTTATCAGATGATTACAAGTCAAGAAATTCAAATGATCAAGCTAATAACTACACTTATCCGCTGCACAAATGGCTTAAGTCCTAATGATCAATGCCTACCATGGTGAAGTCGTTTCTAGTAAGTTTTACATACAAATTTAATTAAAGAACGAGACGCCATGCCCCTAAAGAGCTGCTTGCCGCAACACTGATCATTCTTAAGTGAACAAGATTTCCCTGTTGAAAAACTTCGACAACATTTAAGACTAATACAGAACAACACTATCAATAGTTTGTGGCCATGCTGACAAGGTTCACAGTGGTCGAGGGTGATTAAGGATTCACAAGAAATTTGATTAAGAATACATGATACTCATCAGTAATATAATTTTAGGTGAATCTGATGTCTACATCATACTCCGTGAGCCCCGTAATGGTGCGTGGCGGGGAGTACTTTCTGTACCACTAACTCAGTCCTCCATCACTGTTCCACTAGTCAATAGCACATGGGAAGAACGGTTGCCGGTATACCTCTGTATTGGCTCTAATTTCTCGAATGTTCTCCTCTTGGTTATTACGCGAGTCGTATGCGGGGCGAAGTAATATGCTGTCCGACTCTTCCTAAAAAGTGCTCTCTCGAAATTTAAATCTTTCCCTGATGCACAACGCCTTAACCTTACATATAAAAACGCTTCTATGCAAAGCCAAGTTATTAGGCATATAAACACAGTGAGCCTTATGGCGCTATGGCCGATCAAAACTACCAGGTACAATGCATCTTCACAGCAAACTACCTATAAAGTACTGGGTCCCGCAAATGACCAAACCAAACTTACATTAAAAGCCAGCTCTAGATGGTGTTGCTTAGATTTACTTAAACAGAACTTATAAGGAATCAGATATAGCAAATCATAAGGAAGATCAATTATAAATACAAAGGCGCCTTAACCAGTATCACATCAAGCTGAAATGTGGAACTCCAAAGTAAGGCAAGCACTTAACTAGAGGGGCTACAGACAAGCTAACAGCAACAGCAGCCGATCAAATACGTAAAAGGAATCAGGTAAGCCCAGCAGGAAGAAATGCAAACAAACTGACTGCAGTATAATTACTACACAGGTATCTTTTCTCGTGTCATAGTTGGTATGGAAGGAAAGAAGTCCTTGGGTCAGGAAGAACTTATACTTCTCCTCATAACGAATATAAAAATAAAGAAATCATTTGTTAAGTGAATTACTCTTATACTTTCCACAATTGCGGCTCAGCTTTCTGTTTTTTCGGCTAACTCTCCATGTTGGTGTTGTTGTTGTTGTTGTGGTCTTCAGTCCACGGACTGGTTTGATGCAGCTCTCCATGCCACTCTATCCTTTGCAAGCTGCTTCGTCTCCCAGTACGTACTGCAGCCTACATTCTTCTAAATCAGCTTACTGTATTCATCTCTTGGTCTCCCTCTACGATTTTTACCCTCCACGCTGCCCTCCAATACTAAATTGGTGATCCCTTAATGCCTCAGAACATATCATGCCAACAGGTCCCTTCTTCTAGTCAAGTTGTGCCACAAACTCCTCTTCCCCCCAATTCTGTTCAATACCTCCTCATTTGATATGTGATCTACCCATCTAATCTTCAGCATTCTTCTGTAGCACCACATTTCGAAAGCTTCTATTTTCTTCTTGTCCAAACTATTTATTGTCCATGTTTCACTTCCATACATGGCTACACTCCATACAAATACTTTCAGAAACGACTTCCTGACACTTAAATCTATACTCGATGTTAACAAATTCCTCTTCTTCAGAAACGCTTTCCTTGCCATTGCCAGTCTACATTTTATATCCTCTCTACTTCGACCATCATCAATTATTTTGCTCCCCAAATAGCAAAACTCCTTTACTACTTTAATTATCTCATTTCCCAATCTAATGCCCTCGGCATCACCCGAGTTAACTCGACTACATTCCATTATCTTCGTTTTGCCTTTGTTGATGTTCGTCTTATATCTTCCTTTCAAGACACTGTCCATGCCGTTCAACTGCTCTTCCAAGTCCTTTGCTGTCTCTGACAGATTTACAATGTCATCGGTGGACCTTAAAGTTTTTATTTCTTCTACATGGGTTTTAATACCTACTCTGAAGTTTTCTTTTGTTTCCTTTACTGCTTGCTCTATATACAGACTGAATAACATCTGGGAGAGGCTATACTCCTGTCTCACTCCCTTCCCAACCACTGCTTCTCTTACATGTCCTCGACTCTTATAACTGCCATTTCGTTTCTGTACAAATTGTAAATAGCCTTTCGCTCCCTGTATTTTACCTCTGCCACTTTCAGAATTTGAAAGAGAGTATTCCAGTCAACATTGTCAAAAGTTTTCTCCAAGTCTATAAATGCTAGGAACGTAGGTTTGCCTTTTCTTAATCCAGCTTGTAAGATAAGCCGTAGGGTCAGTATTGCCTCACGTGTTCCAACGTTTCTACGGAATCCAAACTGATCTTCCCTGAGGTCGGCTTCTACCAGTTTTTGCATTCGTCTGTAAAGAAATCGCGTTAGTATTTTGCAGCCGTGACTTATTAAACGAATAGTTCGGTAATTTTCACATCTGTCAACACCTGCTTTCTTTGGGATTGGAATTATTATATTGTTCTTGAAGTCTGAGGGCATTTCGCCTGTCTCATACTTTTTGCTCACCAGATGGTAGAGATTTGTCAGGACTGGCTCTCCCAAGGCTGTCAGTAGTTCTAATGGAATGTTGTCTACTCCAGGGACCTTGTTTCGACTTAGGTCTTTCAGTGCTCTGTCAGACTCTTTATGCTGTATCATATCTCCCATTTCATCTTCATCTACATCCTCTTCCATTTCCATAATATTGTCCTCAAGTACATCGCCCTTGTATAGACCCTCTATATACTCCTTCCACCTTTCTGCTTTCCCTTTAACCATACAGTAAAGCTGCATGTCCTCGGGAAAATTTACGGCCGTAGTTTTCCGTTGCTTTCAGTCGTTCGCAGTATCAGCACACCAAAGCGTTTTTGGTTAGTGTTACAAGGCCAGACTGTTGCCCCTACAACTACTGAAAAGGCCGCTTCCCCTCTTCAAGACCCACACGTTTGTGTGGCCTCTCAACAGATACCCCTCCATTGTGGTGGCACCTACAGTACGGCTATCTGTATCGCTGAGGCACGCAAGCCTTCCCACCAATGGCAAGGTATATGGTTCATGGGGAAGGGGAATCTCTCTGAGGACTGTCTCTACACAAACCACTTCTTCCTCCTCTTGTGGGAGATCTGCTGCCTAAGATTCGTGTTGAAATATTCGGTTACAGGCGTTGGCCACACGGTTAGGTCCAACTTTGCACCTTCAGTGGAAACAACATGACCAAGCAACCTGATCTCTTTTCAGGCCTGGTTGACCTTATCAGATTTTATAGTCAGCCCGGCTTCACAAAGATGGCGAAAGACTTCACCTTTATGATACAAGTGCATGCTGATGGTTTACTGTGAACAAATACATAGTTCAGTTAGTTGCAGACACACTTAAATTTGAAGTTGCCCAGCACGGAACCATTAGATGCAATAACTCAGCTACTCTGGTAGCCAGTCCATACCGAACGTTGTTAAATTCAAAGAGGTTCCAATCTACCCAAACAGCTGTAACAGGCTTCACATGAGTTCATACTGGATTTTGTCGATGAATTCTAGCCGATAGGTGAGTGTTTCTGGGTAGCACACCAAGACCTCCAGTATGTTATATTCTTGCTCTTTACTCAAATGAGTTAAACCTCACTATTGCTGCTCTTCTTATGTAGAAGACAAGCAGTGTTTGTACCAGTACCTATATAAAAAAGCTTCTCCCCTGCGCTAATTTGAACACAATGACTTTTTCGACGTAATTTAATACGCACCTGGTCTGCTCAAGAAAATTATAGTGAATTGCTGGGCCAAGAGAACCCCTGAACGCCAACAAGCATTTGCACATTGCTCACCACTGGTAACGGCACCTATCCACAATGCGACACATCGTACTTTACTTCTGTATGCTACGTAACCTACAAATATTTCGCATTTGCTGTATATGCCAAATCGCCAGTGACATATTACTACCAGAATCTAATAACACGTTTTTTCAATCCACACAGTCCAATATAGTGGTTCACGTCTGCCAAATGTCAGCTCTGACCATGATATTCTTGCGTTATGGGGCAGTCCCAGGTGACGTACCGTGCTTGATTGCACCGAAAACATGTCGTCACATTATTATACTTGACATAAGATTGATCACACTGGGCAGCTTATCTTTCCTCTCGTGTTCTAGAAATAGATGGGGCCAGAGCACGTCTCTCGTGGCTGAAGCGGATACTTTCCATGCTGGCAACCCACTAACCTACCTCAGAGAAGGCTTGGGACTTACTATTAAGTAAAATTAGTGGCATGTCCTTTGACACATCCTTTGGAATTTGTTGAGATTTAGGAACATCAGACAGAAAACCATCTTCAATGTACAGCACCAAAATTTCATAACGTTCCTGTATCTCATGAAAATATTGACTTCAGACCAATAATCCTCTAACATCGTCTGTCAGGAGGTACTCAATGGTTCATCTACGCCAAGAGCTTCCGGAACAGCTAGCTTCCCAGGAATCGGTTGGTAGATAAGCTGAAAAATCAGTAAGATGTGCACTTGGCCTTTCAAGTGTACATTTAATCTAATACGTCTATAATTTATTCATTAGTATTCAGAGGGTGTTGGGCAATTGGTTAATAGTTTCCCGCTCCACTAATTGGCCTCTCCTACTCATCCTGACACTAATATTCCTGCCATTTGAGGAAGCTACCCGCCAGTAGAAAGTGGATGACTGTCATGCAATTCTTTAGTTTCGGTCTTCTGTTTGGGGTCTGTATTTATGAAGAGAAAGTGTTGCACTCAATTACCCAAATTACTGAGTCGAAACTGGATTCTGAACATCTGAGTGTGGGTGGGGACCCTACCACGCGATAAGTCAATGCAGCTTTGCCGACCATCAATAAGACGGCCACAGACTGTACAAGCATCACTTACCTCGCCCCCAATGTTAGATGTAGTGACAAGACTGCAGCCCAGTACATCCCACAATCATTGTCCAAGCTTCACGATGCTACCCTCTGTTTCCTCACCCTTGGGAACCAGATCATATTGTAGTTGGGGTTTTATAATGTAACATGTACTCACAACACCTCTCTGATCCATGACCATTCACTTAAACATAAAACTCAAGAGACACTTTACACAGAAAAATTATTCTACGTTACCACTACACGTGTTCAGAATCCTGGAACTCAAATGTAACCATGCTCTGCCACTAATGAGGCGGTAGGGATTTTGCTGGGGAGAGGTAAGACAATATTATACACATCAGGACACAAATGAAAGCACTACTATTAGAAATATACTAAGTTTAGCAACGGGATAATTTTTCATCAATCTTCTGACTGATTTGATGTGGCCCACCACGAATTCCTCTCCTGTGCTAACCTCTTCATCTCAGAGTAGCACTTGCAACGTTTGGAATCTCTCTGAGGATTGTCACTACGAAAGCCACTTCTTTCTCCTTATCAATGTTTTCCACATATCCCTATCCATTCCAATTCTGCACATAATCTCCTCATTCCCTATCTTATCAGTCCACCTTATTTTCAACATTCGTCTGTAGCACCACATCTCAAATGTTTTGACTCTCTTCTGTTCCGGTTTTCCCACAGTCCATGTTTCACTACCATGCAATGCTGTACTCAAGACGCACATTCTCAGAAATTTCTTTCTTAAATTAAGGCCGATATTTGATATTCATAGACCTCACTTGGCCAGGAATTTCCTTTCTGCCAGTGCTAGTCTACTTTTGATGTCCTCCATACTCCGTCCGTCATTGGTTATTTTACACCCTAGATAGCAGAATTCCTTAACTTGATACACCTCGTGGCCATCAATCCTGATGTTTAATTTCTCACTTTTCTCATTTCTACTACTTCTCATTACTTTCGTCTTTCTTCGCCTTACTTTCAGTCCATACTCTGTACTCATTAGACTGTTCTTTCCGTTCAGCAGATCATATAATTCTTCTTCACTTTCACTCAGGATAGCAATATCATCAGCGAGTAGTATCATTGATACCCTTTCACCTTGAATTTTCGTTCTACTCATGAACTTTTCTTATGTTTCCATCATTGGTTCCTCTATGTACAGATCGAACAGTAGGAAGAAAAAGCTACATCCTTGCCCCACACCCTTTTTAATAGGGACACTTGGTTCTTGGTCGTCAACTCTTATTATTCCTTCTTGGCTGTCGTACATATTTATATTACCCGCCTCTGCCTATAGCTTACCTCTACTTTTCTCAGTATTTAGAATATATTGCACCATTTTATATTATCGAACGCTTTTTCCAGGTCGACGAAGCCTGTTAACGCGTCTTCAGTCTTTCTTCCCTTATTAATCGCAACGTCAGACTTGCCTCTCTGGTATCTTTCCCTTTTCCAAAGCCAAACTGATCGTCAGCTAGCGCATCCTCAGTTTTCTTTTCCATTATTCTGTATATTATTCTTTTAAGAAACGTGGATGCATGAGCTGTTAAGCTGAATGTGTTGTAATTCTCGCACTTGTCAGCTCTTGCCGTCTTCGGAATTGTGTGGATGATGCTTTTCCGAAAGTCATGTGATTTGTCGCCAGACTCATAAATTCTACACGTCAACGTGAATAGTCGTTACGTTGCCATTTCCCCCAATGATGTTAGAAACGCTGATGGAATGTTATCTATCTCTTCTGCCTCATTTGATCTTCAGTCCTCCAAAGCTCTTTTTAATTCTGAGTCTAATACTGGTTCCCCTATCTCTTATAAATCGACTCCTGTTTCTTCATCTATCACAACAGACAAATCTTCCTCCTCATAGAGGCTTTCAGTGTATCCTTTCCACCAATCCGCTCTTTCCTCTGCATTTTACGGCGGAATTCCCGTTGCACTGTTAATCTTATCATCCTTACTTTTAGTGTCACCGAAGGTTGTTTTGACTTTCCTGTATGCTGAGTCAGTCCTTCCGACAATCATTCCTTTTTCGATGTCTTCACATTTTTCCTGCAGCCGTTTCGTCTTAGCTTTTCTTCACTTTCTATTTATTTCATTCCTCAGCGACTTGTATTTCTGCATCCCTGATTTTCCCCGAACATTCTTGTACTTCCTCCTTTCATTGATCAATTGAAGTTTTTTGTCAGTTAGCCATGGTTTCTTTGCAGCCGAGTGGAGTGGCCGCGCGGTTTCAGGTGTCATGTCATGGACTGAACGACACCTCCTGCAGGAGGTTCGAGTCCTCCCTCGGGCATGGGTGTGCGTTTTGTTCTTAGCATGAGTTAATTAAAGTAGTGGGTAGGTCTAGGGACAGAATTCACACTCATTTGAACATTTTTTCTTCGCAGTTACCATCTTTGTACCTATGTTTTCCTTCCCAACTTCTGTGATGGCCCTTATTAGAGATGTCCATTCCTCTTCAACTATACTGCCTGCTGAGCTATTCCTCTTTGCTGTATCTATAGCCTTCTTAGTACTTCTGTATCCAACTTCTTTGCGTATTGATTCTTCCTGACTAATGTCTTCGACTTCAGCCCACTATTCGTCACTCCTATATTGTGATCTGAGTCTATGTCTGCTCTGGGTACGCCTTACAATCCAGTATCTGATTTCGAAATCTCTGTCTGGCCATAACGAAATCTAACTGAAATCTTCCCGTATCACTCGGCCTTTTCCAAGTATACATCCTCCTCTTGCGATTTTGAACAGAGTATTCCCTTTTACTAGCTGAAACTTGTTGCAGAATTCAATTAGTCTTTCTCCTGTAGACATTCCTTGTCCCAAGCCCATATTCTCCTGTAACATTTTCTTCTATCCCTTCTCCTACAACTGCATTCCAATCTCTCGTAGATTTTCATCTCCATTCACATACTGTATTACCCTTTCAATATCCTCACACACTTTCTCTATCTTTTCATCTTCAGCCTGCGACGTCGGCATGTGTACCTGAACTACCGTTGTCGGGATTGGTCTGCTGTCATTTCTGATAAGAACAACCCTATCACTGAACTGTTCAGAGTAACACATTCTCTACCCTACCTTCGAATACGTAACGAACCATTTGCTGCTGCTGTTGATATTACCCTACACTCATCTGATCAGAAATCCTGGCCTTCTTTCCACTTAATTTCACTGACCCCAGCTATACCTAGACTGAGCCTTTGCATTTCCCGTTTCATATTTTCTAGTTTCCCTACCACGTTCTAGCTTCTGACATTCCATGCACCGGCTCATAGAAAGTTACCCTTCCGCTGATTATTCAATCTTTTTCTTATGGTACCCTCCCCCTTGGCAGTCCCCTCCCGAAAGGGGGCTATTCCAGAATCTTTTGCCAATGGCTTCTTCAATTACGGGCCACATGTCCTGTGGATCCACGATATGTGTTTTTAATGCAGTGGTTTCCTTTACCTTTTGCATCCTCATGCCGTTGACAATTGCATATTTGACATAAATGCCTTTAAGGGCAGTTTCCCCCTCCTAGGACGAGAGAATGCTCTGAACCTCTGTCCACTTCTCCGCGCTCTTTGACAAGGCCGTTGGCAGAACGAGGGGTGAGTTCTTATACCGGAAGTCTTCGGCTGGCAATGCTGATTAGCAGTCACAATTAAAGCGGTGGCGGGATTCGAACCCGGGACCGAATATGTTTTTCAATGTGAATCAGAGACGCTACCCCCCTTTTTTTCTTTGACGATCAGAATGACTTGGTACTATCACAACACTTCAGTAGACGATAGTCATATCCTATTTCTAATGATTACTTGATTGACGAATGTGCTCCAGTGTTGAAGTTGCTCACGCTACACTGATATATCTGTGGTTCTCCATCACTCTGTCTCAAGTATTAAGTTTCCTGTCTTCTGACTGTTTGAAATTATCTGAGTGCCATATATGACGTATTTTAAAATTTCTTTTAATTGCAATTTACTCAATGTCTGCTTATTTTGTCATCCAGACCTGAAATTAATTGTGTCTTTCGTTTCTAGGCTGCCACGTTATTAACAACCTCTGAGGTCGAAACTGAGTTTTATGTGTATTGGAATTATTGCTTTCTGGCTGATGTAACAACTGTAAAATTGCCTACTGCCGTGGTAGTTAAGTTCCATAACTCAGGTGAGATTTTACCCCTCTCAAAAGAGTATTAATATTTGTCGTTCTAAATACAGTTACTGTTGTTGTTCGAGTGTTAACCCTCAACATCTGCCTGCTACCTTTCAACTACTTAAGTTAACATGTTAGAGTAGCCCTGTGATCTTGGTTATTACATAAATTGTTGTTATATTGTATTATAAGATGTACTGATCACTCATACTTAGTAATTATTATTGTAATATTCTTGTCGTAGTATATAAGATTTGGTTGCGGTTTGCAGGCACGCTCAGATTGAGTTCCTTCCCTTGGTTTGAGAATTTTCACATGCTCTTTATTATTTTACGTGAATTATACGTCTGCTTGTTTGTTCTCGGTATTCGGAGCTGTTTGTAGCGTTTGGAGGCGCTGCTACGGGGTGTTATCTGTTAACAACTGGTTTACCTGGCGTTGCCTGTCTGCGCCGGCTGTGTATGTGGGTGTGGTTGGCACGCCGCTTCCCGTCTCACCACCGCCTCTGAGACACTGTGGCCCTCTGGTTTGCTATGGCGTCCCTCATAAGTTGAATTTCTATCTCGTAACAATCGGGCGTTAATTTTACCTGAAGTTCCCGTTATTTTAAACCACCTTACTCTGACCTGGCCAACTGTACCATGCCTTTCTATGTTTTCCCTGTTTGAAATTTGGTTTTAACGTAATAGTATTAATAATGGTGTAGTCCTCAATTTGTTAAAAAAGGATTTGATTATTTTTCTGACAGTATCTTGATTATGCCCAAGGGGCTTCTCTGATTGATCAGAGCTTGGATATCTACAACGAGAATTGTTCCTGAGCTCATTGCATATAATATTATTACTTAATGGCCCTAATTTTTTCAGTTACCAAACCGTTGGAATTTCACATTAATCCTTCTCTTATAAGTGAAATTCACTAATATCAAGCATCCCTTTGGACTAGCCAGATGTTGGAATTATAATCTTTAGCATCAATTCTGTTATTGTTTGCCCAGCGCTAAGTGCATTACTTGTCAGTCCTTCCAAAACTGGTGCATCTTATACATTTAAATTAAGTAATTAGTCATTAACTAGTTTAACTGAAGAAGGTCAGGAGTAATTGCCTGAAGTAATAAATGAGTTGTGATAAACTCGCTGCACCTATCCCACACGCATTTAGTTGTTCCTTTATCCGGGGAAGTCCACTGACATTGAAGGGTAATCTACTCACACATAAATAAAAATGTGTGTGTGTGTGTGTGTGTGTGTGTGTGTGTGTGTGAGAGAGAGAGAGAGAGAGAGAGAGAGAGAGATAGAGAGAGAGAGTTTGATCTATATTGTATATCTGGGATATTTTTGCATCCCTACTGGGATGCCTTTTGTATTCAAGTATAGAATATACACAATAAATAAAAATTGAAGATATATAAGCTATACCACAGATAGCGGTGGCTGAATCGCGTTCTATAATTATATTTTCGGTTTGGTGCACTAGTAGGTATATAAAACGATGCGTGCTTTCAAATGCAACATTGAGTCGAAATTTCAAACCACTCGTTGAAGAACTTTTGGAGATTTAAGCTTTCGAACAGAGAACATGAGAATATCATATTATCTGTTCAAAAGGTAATGTACATATTGCGCATCTGTATGTTTGTAAAACACATGCATATTCAAACGCAGCATTGTAACAAAATTTCAAAGTGTTCATTGAACATGATTATGTACAAATGTACTTTTCAGTGCATATAAATTCGAAGACACATACGATCTTATACACTTACTAGAGCGCAGCTTATAATATATAGATATTTACGGCGATAGAACTGCGCTTATCTGTGTGCTTTAGTGCAACCAGCATATTCTTCGAAAAGCACGGACAAAATTTTTTCGTGTGTTCTCCATCTTTGTGCTCAAACTTCACTAACGTACCTATTGTGGAGACTATGCGCATTGTACAAGATCGGATCCCACCCAAATCTTCTTAGATTACTTGCACCTGAATCAGGATTTTTACTTAGCGATTGAAGCAAGGTAAGTAGCTAATTACTGTAATAAATTTCATTTATATAAATAAAAACAGAAACGTTCGTTTGTCAAAAGTCATGTATCTCCGAAAGGTCTTCATTGATAGTTCTGAAATATTGACCCAAGGCTGCATTCGAACACCAGCATACTTTTATGTACATACTGGAACACCATAAGACACACACACACACAGAAATACAGACACACACACACACACACACACACACACACACACACACACACACGCGCGCGCGCGCGTATGTATATCGCAAATCTCCGAAAATTCTACACTTATTCTATTGTGTTGGCAGAAGAGCCAACACCGTGTTAATAGAGGAGGCCGAAATGCACGCGTTTTAGCTCACGCAGGCTGGCGTGAAGAGAGAAGGACTATACTGACGTGAGGTCTGGAATATGACAAGGAATTATAATTCAGAAGGCGGACTTAATTAGTTTGATCCTTAACTTTAATCCATTAATGATGAACGTCGCTCTTGACGGTACATGATTCACAATATTATCTGTTCAGAATACATTCTGGAAGTAACTGAATATGGCGCCTTGCTAGGTCGTAGCAAATGACATAGCTGAAGGCTACGCTAAACTGTCGTCTCGGCAAATGAGAGCGTATGTAGACAGTGAACCATCGCTAGCAAAGTCGGCTGTATAACTGGGGCGAGTGCTAGGGACTCTCTGTAGGCCTGCCGTGTGGCGGCGCTCGATCTGCAATCACTGATAGTGGTGACACGCGGATCCGACATATGCTAACGGACCGTGGCCGATTTAGAGGCTACTACCTAGCAAGTGTGGTGCCTGGCGGTGACACCACAGATTCCTTTGAACTTTGATACAACATTGTATTCGAATATTCACTTGCTTTTATTTGCTAATTTTTCTAATATATAAAATATATAAATATATATGTAATACATATAGGAAAAACGTTGTTATCAAAGTTCTTCAACATTTTACTTCAGATTTTTACACTGTACTATAATGAATATTCAAGCAGACATATACTAGACATTTTTAACATACATAATGAAAAATTTTATGCATAAGTATATAATAGTTAAATATTATTAGAGAACCGGAGTGTTATATTGATGGCTTGTCGGTTTATGATTTGAATACTACTACAGATTGTGGATTAACAGTAAGAATAAACAAGGCTCAACATCAGCAAGGGGTGGGTGAAAGAGGACATGGACAGAGGGGTGAAGACGGACAGAGAGAGGAGGTGTTGCACAGACAAAGAGGGTCGGAGGAGATAATGAAGTAAGGGAGGAAGAGGAGCGGAAAGACAGAACCATGGAAGAGGAGAAGATCAGGATGCATTGTAGACACTTGCCTACTCTTTTCTTTCTTTTCCATTTAGTAAGACAGAACCACAGAAACACGTAGCCAGGAACAGTTAGTTACATTATAATAAATAACTTATGAATTATTTAAAAGATTCTCATATATTATTCCAAAAGTAGAAGTGTACCATAAATATGAGCTGTGGCACGTTGTACAACACTATGTGATAAGTAGTAGTTGTCCCAGATTCTAAGTGTCCATAGACTCTTGGCAGAACTGTATATCTGGTAAAACATTTTCAGTCCTCACTTCCACACAGTTTCTCAGCAGCACAGGGTTGGTCCTTCACAGTGGAATTGTGTTTCCGTCTGAATTAAATGAGTGCTTTGTTAATACAGGGCTGATATCCGTACTGTGGAACGTCATGGAGTCCAAAGTATCTGGCACTGGTGTAGAAATGTAACGACAATCAAATGTATTCGGGTCAAGTATGTGGCCCCCACCCCTCTTCCAAATCATCCCTCTACTTATTTTCCTACTTAACGAAGCTTCTCGTACAGCTCGTCTCTCACAGCTTTTCCTTCACCGTTCGTTCCGCCATCGCCCCCTCATCCCCACCACCCTCCAACCCTCACACACATTGTAACATAATTTTCACGCTTTCCTTTAACCAGCGTCAAAACATAATATAATTAACTCGAAAAGCTGTCTGTTGAAACACAGTCAACACGGATTTAGAAAACATGGTTCTTGTGAAACACAATTAGCGCTTAACTCAAACCATGTACTGAGTGCAATTTACAAGGGATTTCAAACTCAATCTGTAGTAATTGACGAAAAGTTATCGAGTAAAACAGAATAGATTTTTGGCACTCTCCAATGTAGTGTTATAGACCCTTCGCTGTTTCTTAAATACACAAACGATTTGGGAGATAGTCTGAGCAGCCGTCGTAAGTTGTTTTGCAGACGATGCTGTCGTTTTTCGACTAGTAAAGTCATCAGAAGATCAAAAGAAATTGGAAAACGATTTAGAAAAGATATCTGTATGGTGTGAAAATTGGCAATTGACCCTAAATAACGAAAAGTGTGAGGTCATCCACATGAGTGCTAATAGGAATCCGTTAAACTTCGGTTACACAATAAATCAGTCAAATCTAAAGGCCACAATTCCAACTAAATTCCTATGAATTGCTATTACGAACGACTTTAATTGGAAGGAACACATAAAAAATGTTATGGGGATGGCTAACCAAAGACTGCATTTTATTGGCAGGACACTTAGAAAATGTAATAGAGTTACTAAAAAGACTTCCTACACTATGCTTGTCCGTCCTCTTTTAGAATACTGCTGCGACGCGTGGGGTTCTTCTTACCAAATTGGATTGACGGAGTACATCGAGAAAGTTTAAAGAAGGTCAGCAGGTTTTGTATTATCGCGAAATAGGGGAGAGAGTATCACCGCAATGATACAAGATTAGGGGTGGACATCATTAAAACAAAGGCGTTTTTCGTAACGGCGGAATCTTCTCACAAAATTTCAATCACCAGCTTTCTCCTCCAAATGAGAAAATATTTTGTTGACACCGACGTACATAGTGACAAACGATCAGCATAATAAAATAACGGAAATCAGAACTCTCACGGAGAGATATAGGTTTTCGTTTTTTCACCGCGTTACAAGAGATTGGAATAATGGAGAAGATGGTTCGATAAACCCTCTTCCAGGCACTTAAATGTGATTTGCAGAATATCCCTGTAGATGTAAATCTAGCTGTAGATGTAAATGACGTAAGAAGAATATTCTCAAAGAAAACTTTATTTTTTGATACTGCTCGTAACAAATGTGAGTGCAAAACAAAGTAAATTTTACTTAGAATCAGATAGTATCTTATGAAAATCTGAATTACGCTGTAAGACAACCATTTCACTTTGGCAACAAAAACATTAAAATATGGTTAAATAAAACACAAAATAATCCCGAAAGCGAGTGAAATAACGTCGAATGTAGTATAGTAAGACAAAATACAAACAAAAACATAATTTGGAAGAAGTAAGAGCACCTACGTAATAATACAAACTGACAATGAAATTTTCGTGCTTGGTCATCTAAAGCTTTGTGTTGCATAACCGACTTTTCCTCGTTATTGCAAAATTGCCTCTTTATTTTATAAAAAAATGTTTCGCGCTCTTTAGTTTTCTATTGATAGCATAGCCAAACCATATAACCAGGTAATTAACAGAATTGTTAAAGTGCGTATTTAAAGTTTTTTCAGTGTGGAAATAAAATGATGAGCTTCTGCAAAATTGTTAGGCACATGACGTTTATGCATACGTCAGGCTAGGGCGATAGATAGCAGTGAGCTGTCTTTTACTAATAACATCAACGATAACTCTTGTATGACAGACTATGTTCTCTAATAGCAGTTCTCATCAACATCAGCTGTAGTGGAGAAAAAAGATAGTATTGCTTGACATAAGTGTTTTATATCAATAATTCTCTGAAACAGCGTTTCAGTTATCAGATACCAACAAATTGCGTCAACTCGAGGGGTAAATCAGTCAGTGTGGATATAGCACTGTACGCCTCTCTCAGAGCTCTTCTATGCGATTTTGGCAACTTTGGCTCGATGTCCATCTTTTGAAAGCCTCATCAACACCTTATAGAAAGGTCCTTTCTGGCAGTTACTTTCCTAACAGGTCATATGCAGCTCCCCTGTCCATAATTTCAGATTTATAAACCTCAGACGCTTTACTGACTCGTTTTTCTGCTGGATTATTAAAAGGGTAACAGAGCTGTAGATTTCAAGTTTCCGTATTACTATTATTCTTACACTTAGTTTGTTACACCTCCTACGCGTAAAATGTGTGCTTGTTAGAGATTTAAGAACGCTGCAGAATCTCTCATTAACTGCGTAGATGGTCTCGTACCTCGATGACCAAGACGTTCAGTTTAATTGCCTTACCGTTGCCTTGAGGACACTCACCGGACAAGTTTTCAAATGGTGCCACCGTGGTATACTGTGTTGAAAGATTAGTGGATGCTCTCACATGTTTCAGGATCTTAAACGTGGCTGCGAAACAGCAACTGTGTATTTCAGAATAGACCGAAAAAATCTGCCAACCAGTTGCAAAGAGAGGTTTATTATCCTTTGACCATGGTTCTGATATTTGTAGAAATATCTTCTTGTGAAGTATTGACTTTATTACATCACATGGTGCAATAGGTAGCACAAGAGAAAATATTTGCGTAAGTTACATGTAGATTATGGCAGAGACTAAGACTTCCTTCATGTGTAAGTAGTTAAAGACGCAATTTAAATTGTGACTTTCAGCTGCGGACGAATTATGGATGAAATTCTGGTTTCTTGATTCTTTTTTGTAGATAACGGTATACGCCACTCCATCATCGCCTTACCGCAACATCTGCTCAGATCTAATCCATAGAATTAATTATCTAAGATTCGAATTCTAATTCAGATGTATCCTCGGTAAATTAAATGATTTATATACTGTATCAACCAAACGAAACAAGTTTTTCCTTGTACCGCAAAACTTCACTTAGGTTGTAAGCACATTTTCCAGTGCACAACAATCAAGCATATACAGACACATGTCCCCTTCGTAAACTAACAATTCTCGACTTACACTATAAAAGTTGTCTCAACTGTTTTGTCAAAGTTACACTGATTGTATTTTGCCAACGTATGCCATTCAGTACTACCGAATTTACTCCAAACTGAGAATAAATTTACACTAGAGTAGAGCTACTTTACACAAGAGTGGGTGTTTTTGAATACCTATTTACGAACGAAGACACCAAGGTTCTTCTCCTATGTAGAAGTTGCTATATTATCTAAAAGGGGTGAATAATTGAAATGAATTGGATCATTCATTAGCAAATGTGACGATAACACACTCCTTTTTAATTTTTAAAATTATTTTGGCCTCAAGTATGTACTACGAAATGGACTTACAACGTCAAGCAACGGTCACACAAAACCGATAACGTTATCCGAATCAAAGCAGAACATGTCTCGTTTATTTAGTACAATATACAATATTTCACAAAGAACCCACAGTTGAATCAATTAAAATAATTTAAGTATCTTAATCCGTATAGGAGTTCCGAGCAGACTTTTTCCAGATAACAACTGTTCACCACCAACATGCTACATACATGTACATCGATGTACGTAGTATTTATATTTTTATATGTTTCCACTTATTTTTCCACGTTCCTGCAACTTTTACAATCTGAACGGCTTTATGTATCATACATAAAATAAAATCGGAGATGTAATATTAGGATGTACGATGTAGACGGTAAAACATGAAATTGTGGGTCGGTCTCGGGAGTGTGGACGGAAAGTCAAAGTAGTTAAGGCAGTCGCACGCGATAAGCGGGAAATCTGGGATCGAGTTCCGCTCCGGCACGAATTTCCGTATGCCTCTATTTGGTACTAGAACTTATCTGCAACTGACGTCAAGTAATTCTGAGGCAGCGAATTAATTTCGAAGTATTTCTTACAGCTGTGGATCATTTATAGAGTCTGTTGGTTTAGACAAGCATGTAACTATTACACGGCTAGGTGGTCACAGGACGATAATATTATTCGTCTTGATTTCTCAGTGTCTCATTGTCCGTGTTTCGGAAGCGCAAGTGATGTTGCGAGCATTGGGTAATGAAATTAGTGGACTACGATGTAGACTGTAGACAGTGCGATACACGGCAGTTGGGTCGATCGACGGAGCATGCCCGGGTAGCCGAAGCGGTTAAGGTGACTGCTCTCGATACGTGCGATATCTGGGTTTGAGACCTAGTCAAGCATTTTTTCTCATGAGGCACAACTGAATAATAGATCTATATATAACATGGCAGATCTCAAGGAATTTGAAGTCAACGAATTAATTTCTTTAATCTCCTTAGGCATTTTGCGGTAAAGTTTATTCCAAGGTAAAACATGCTGTTTTGAAATTTTGTGTCCAGACTCTCTTTGTAAATGTAAGTTAAGACTAAATCTCGTTCCATGGTCTTCGGCAGAGCCATTTGTGTGCTAATTACGTTATTTTTATGTGTACAACTGACTGGTAAATGTGCTAAGACTGTGCAGTTAAAATCACAGTATTCTGAACAGATCCTTACAGTGAGTATGACTACCACAGTTGTTTATTCTTCCTTGGCCGTGTTCTGCAGTCTGATCAGTGTGTCCATATTTTGTAGGTTTGTTCCCTGGAAAATTTAGTGTACCTATGAACAGTAAGTAACTTAAGACAATGGCTGTTAGAGACTGATGCCATAATGTTTGCAAGTATCTTTTTGTATACACATCACTGCGACTGAGAATCAAACTTCGTTAATAGAAATTTTTCATTATTACACGCTTTACAGAAGTTTCATACACTCTTAACAGGATCATTTTCCGCCTTGAAACTGAAATTCATAGCTGTACTCTTCCTTGCATTCAGAGCAACTGTGTTGCATAGAGATCAGTTGTAAATTTCCCTCAGAGTTCAGTTTGCTTTCTTTGCCAGGAGAATCCTTGTTTTCTCTGACGCTATAATATTTCTGTCTTCAGGAAGAGAATTTTTTCCCATAATTGACAGCACTGAGTACGACAGTGATGTATATCAGGAACAGTATTTTTTCAAATTTTTTATTTAGCTTATGATAAATGTTTTACTGCGAATTTGAATATATGTTACCTCTAGAACTACCTTGTCTGCTGGTATAATCGGAACCTGTCATTAGGTACCCTACCTATTTATAATGTTTGTAGCTTATTTAGTAGAATCTTACGGTTAACGCTATGAAAAGGCTAAAAAAGGAGCTAAAAATACGCCTGTGACACACTCATATTTTTCAAGAATGAAGACAGGGCCAGATGCATCCTTGAAGAGGTACTCTCAATGGGCGAGAGATAAGTAAACGCAATGCACCCATTAATACTGTCGAACGTGATCGTTATATTGGCCGAGGTGTTTTGGTGTGGCGAGACGTAATATGGCATGGACGTAATGACCTCGAAGGTTTTGACCACGGTTCACTCACAGGTCAACGTTATTGTGACACTGTACTCATTCCTCAGGTGCGTCTTTTCACCGGTACATTCGGACCTGGCTTCATTTTATGGATGACAATGCGCGACCTCATCGAAGATCACAAATGGAGCTCTTAGAACGAGAGGATATTCGGCGAAGAGACTGCACTCCGTTACCCCGACGTAAATCTCATCGAGTCCATGTGGGGTGCTTGGGGAGAGTATTGCAGCAAATCAACGTACCCCAACATCCAATCAACAGCTTACAACCACAATGGTAGAGGAATTGGACGGCCCGTCAGCAGAAATTCTTACGAACGTTATGGCCAGCAGAGAAGGAAGTTGCAG
This sequence comes from Schistocerca serialis cubense, assembly GCF_023864345.2. NCBI lineage: Eukaryota > Metazoa > Arthropoda > Insecta > Orthoptera > Acrididae > Schistocerca > Schistocerca serialis. The sequence continues at coordinate 325,139,276 of NC_064641.1, read as the reverse complement.
AGCATGCATCGCTGTCTGTGTTGATCACACATCCGTTTCTGGAATACTCAGGGGACGATCATAAATCGCTGTGACTTCAGTGTAATTGTTGTCTTTCGAGGGAAGTGTTAGACTTGTTCGTCTCATTGCGTAATTCTTTCAGTTACGTCCTGTTCTATATTGTAGCAGTTGTTTCTGTGTGTGGTCCATGTTTCATCGAGCTATATTACATCGCAGTGACAGATAACGTACTTTCGAACTTTAAGTTTAGCTCACCAGTGTATTTAAAGAAAAAACCTACGCGTATATATCACTACTTTTATGTTGGTGATATGATTATACTTAATCCCTGACGTACCCGTCGTCGCCTAATGAGAAGTGAGCAATTTGTTGTCCAAGTGATGTATGGCGTCGCATCACATCCGCTGCCGTCTGCTGTCAGGGGCGGGCGCGGCAGAAAACAAATTTAGCTCCGTTCTCGGCGTTTCTTTTTGCTTTGTTGCCACGAGAGTTAATTGAGTGCGGAGCGGTGAGTTTGTCACTTCAGTTTCCAGATAATTAAAAACTTTCCAAACTTTAATCTGTGACGCCAACTGACAGCATGGCGTTCCTGAAACTTTGCAACGTCAAGCATCGCGAAGTTGGCAGGTTGGCCTGCAATAACGGTACAATGCTGTATTTAACGCTACTTCTCGGCTCTATAGTAATTTAATCAGTTGGTGAGTGGTTTAGTGATTAAACGTGTGTGGGTAACATTGTTCTGTCAAGCAGTTCGCTATAACTTTTGATGGTATCCGATATAGTAAGCAGGATAATAGAATGCAAAAGACTGCCGGCCGTGGTGGCCGTGCGGTTCTAGGCGCTTCAGTCTGGAAACGCGTGAGCGATACGGTCGCAGTTTCGAATCCTGCCTCGGGCATGGATGTGTGTGATGTCCTTAGTTACGTTTAAGTAGTTCTAAATTATAGGGGACTGATGACCTCAGATGTTAAGTCTCATGGTGCTCAGAGCCATTTGGACCATTTCTTGCAAGATACTTCCCTCAATAACTGTCACAAATAGCGCCCCTCTGGACGGATATGAAGGCTATCACTCCAGTATAATAATAATTATGCTTTCAGCTGTTTGGTGCCGTCTTTTCAATTTGACGTCACTTGGATGACTTGCTTGCAGGTTCGTCACGTCCAAAAGACAGAAATCTGGACTCAACGTTATATTTAGTCGGACATTTTGCCGTAATCGCCAGACAGTCTATTTTAAGCATGAATATTCTGTTGGGTATTTTCAGTCGTTAACTAATAATCGGTTACAGGCAGTTTCACGCAGGACCAAACTTCACTTGTGCTTAAACTAAAAGTAAATCAGTGAACAGTGTTATAATTTCGCAGTTATGATAACAACTTAGTACTCAGTCTTCTAAAGTAGTATATCTACATATCCGTCTGGTATATCTCATTATTCTACGCGATATTTAATCCTCGTGCTAGCGTCATTAGCTGAGAACGGAACTTTGTTTTGCGTTCTCTACAGGACATAACAAAAGACAAATATTATATATTTTCAACCAAATTATGTGACAGACCCAAAAAACATCATACAGAAAACCCAGATACACCAGAAACATTGTGACGTTATTCTAGGATTGTTATTACAAAGTCACCATTGCTTTAAATTATAGTAGATTGTAAAATTCTAAACTACTAGTCCACTGAAGCAATGTGAGCTTATGATGACTGTGTAAGAGCGGATGATGTTAGTACACAACACAGGAAACTACTTTTCTAATCAGGGACGTGTATAGAGAGTTATTGGCACTTATAAGGTGATTTATAAAGGTGGTAATGTTGTAAATCCTCCAAAATTGCATGTAATAAGAATGCAGCAACATTGTCGCAGATAGTTACCTTATATTCCTATTTCACGTGTATGTATAAATTTACATATTCATAAAGTTTTTTCACTACATGTACTTTGTTAATAAATAATCTTTGTTATTTTAAGGATTTATTTATCGTCATTGATAAATCTGCATGCATGCCAGGAGCTCATTGGTGTGCTTAGACAAAACATTCGCTTGTACATGGACGCGAAAATTCAAAATTTGGAGCGTAATGTTGGAGGCATACGCTAGCATCAAGACGCATATTGTTACACCCCTTTGAGACTGTGCAACAAACTGAATGATTGGAAGTAAACGACTTAACAGAAAGGGGCATTGTATGAAGGGGTCACGCAATTGAAAAGAAAACAGGCGACTTAACTGAATGGAAAATAGTTGTTACCAAGAAGGGGGAGCAGCATAAGAAGAAGAAGAGCGGATATATTAAACCTCACGTTGCGTAGAGGTCTAATTAGTATACAACGAGGTGTGGACTAAGCATAAAGTCATTGAAGCACAGAAGGCCACTCGAGAGAAGCTACGGCTGCTGAGGATACGGCAACTGAAATGAAAGCCGACACTGTGAGAAACTTTTAAACCAGTTAATGAATCTCTCGATGAACAACCAAATAAATTCAGCAACAACATCGGTTACGCTATTTCCGATTTCATTAACAATCACAGTGACGCTACGATAGACAATACATTCGGTGTCAATGGTGGGCACCCAGTTTTTAACTTTAAGTGACCAAACAATACACATCGTTGATAGATAATATCAAAGAACACTCGCTCTACGCAACTTGATTTTCCAAGGTCCCACAAAAACTATAAACTATTCGCCTAAGGATCTGGAAATATGTCGTGAAATATTGCTTTTGACTGATCTGCATAAGAATGCAAAAAAGCCTATATTGGACCGTCAGAAAAATAGCAGTGGTGATTGTATTGATGTTCAACATAGTGAGCCTTCGACTTCGACAATTCAGTATGAAATTAAAAATGAAAATTTATGTTTAAAACTGAACAGAACAGTGAAAACTCAAATGTGGATGCAGTTTAATCACGGTGGCTCATGTAAATGGACTGATATCCTTCCGCAAATACGACCCCAGTGAATTAAGAGGGGGGGGGGGGGGGGGGGGGGAGGGCTACGACTGCACGTGGCATTAGCTGTTGCTGGCAATACAGCTTAGTCGAATGAAGTTATTTTGAATAATTTCTGAGCTTAGAGAGAGAGAGAGAGAGAGAGGTATCATCGAATAAGTAGGGAGATGTAGTTTGAGAACTACACGAACCAGCATCAAAAACATACCCTCGAAGATACGTTATGATTAAAGGTTTGGACGACCTGTGGCAGGTGGATCTTGTTGACATGAGGGAACATTCACGCTTGAATAACGGATTCAAATATATTTCATTGGTCTTTGATACTTATTCTAAATCTGCCTTGGCATAACCCGTGAAACCGAAAACAGGTAAGGATGTCGCACATGTGTTTGAGCGATTACTGCAGACAGGGACGATTCGAAGCCCAAACAATCATGAAACAGGTCACAGCGGCGAGTTTTACAATACACATTTCAAGACTGTGATGGAGCGGTATGGAATACATCACTACTCGACATCCACCCACCTGAAGGCGAGCATCATGGAACGTCTGAACAGAACAGTGAAAACTCAAATGTGGATGCAGTTTAATCACGGTGGCTCATGTAAATGGACTGATATCCTTCCGCAAATAATTGCACAGTATAATCGAACCGAACACCACACAATAAAACTAAAACCAATCGATGTTTATGGTAATATATTTCTAGATACATTATGCAGTATTATCTTCGCGCAAACTGCAATTTAATGTAGGTGATTTATTGCATATTTCAAAACACAAGACAGCATTTGCAAAGTAACACACACTTTGAAGTAAACCAAGCACTGTATCACGTGTGAGATACAGAGGCGAGCGAGTGCGCCGGGACTTACCCCAGTTCACCTTAACGCGTCTGCATGTAGCGCGCAAGTATCGCACCACAATTTAGTATGAAATTATAAATGAAAATTTATGCTTAAAACTTTGTTAAATTATAGTTTAATGTAATAATGTTCCAAATACCAAGTCTTGATGTTCTGAACTGTTTACGGAAAAATGCCGTTTTAAGAGAAAAATCAGAGTCACTAAATAATGACGCTAGGAAGCCAGAATTTGGTCAGAAGGTGCAGCTAGAAGCTATAAATAAGTGATGCTGATTTCCAAAACCATAAAACAAAAATTAACGCCAGAATACACGTTTTTCGGAAAAATCAGAGGCGCTTAATAATGGACTTAGAAACTAGAAAATTTGTTTTATGCTTCAGTACACCCCAAAAATAATAACAGAGCGTCCACGTTAATCTACCTCTTATAGTTTTTGAGTAATTAAATAAAAACTAATTTTGTAACTAAAATGTACCTAAGTGTCGTAGATTAAGTACTTGAAATTTTTTATGATACAGGTTTTGGTTAAACCAGATGATCAAATATATCAAATAATAGAGCTACACCAAGTTTAAGACTTGTAACATAAATAGCAACTGATATAAGACTTAGCAAAGTATGGTTCAGAGGTAACAATCTACCGTTAGTTCCTCTAAATAAATTCTATTAAGCAAAGTTTTGATTCTGAAACTTCCTACGCGCTTTCAAACTGCTTATCTGCGTACCACCAAATATTAAGAAGTTTCTGAAGTAGTTGGCAACTATATTATTAAAGATTATGTACCCGAGATAGCGGTCGTTTGTAGACTGCTGCCGTATGCAAATAGACAGGGACAACAGATGTTTTCTCGGCAGTCCGCACCGGCACCTTATCAATACAGCCCCTGAAGCAGTAGAAGGTTCACTTCGCTCTCAGACACTGTGAGGTCCACGCCAATTAAACGTCTGGTCGCGCTCTGCCTCGGATGACGTAAGAGCCGAGCTGTGACAAGCGCGTATTTGTCAGTGAAAACGGATAGTGAACTCGCGAGGACTGTACACCGTCCTGGATCGTTTAGAATCCGGTAAAATAACTGCTAGTGTGCCGTCCGTGTGAAATTCAATGCCGCGTGGCAAGTGGTGAATTTATTTCCACTTTTATGGCGAGCATTAAATTTTGAACATTTATTGCGAACTTTCAATTCAGTGATGTTATTCAGGGCGAAAAACAATCTGGTAGGAAGTTACCGTAGAGGTCGCCTCTGAACTGTTAAAGGTGCTGTTAGATTAGAAAGACTTGTTTTCAATTGAACATAACGCAATTTTAAGTGTTGTTTGTGAGAAACTTTAATCACATTAAATCTTGATTGGAACTTTAAACTTTTAATGAAGTCATAGTCCTGATCCCGCAAAGAAATGGGAAATAGACACTTTTCTTTCAGTGCGATGGACCGGTATGTGGCCGTGCAGACTGGAAAATAAGGTCAGTATGTTTCCCTTCGCTTTCTAGCTGAGCACCAAATTAGTTGCCAGGCTCACGTGATTAAAGACGGCATCAAACTTTAAACCAGTGAAGTAGCTTACTCGCCGGCCCACAACTTGGTCAACTGAGATATTCAGTGTTTCCAAAGTGCAGAGAACGAATTCTAGAACCGGCCACTTAAAGGACAGCAGTGGTATTGCAGCTGCAGGATGCTTTTACACAGAAGAGCTCAGAACGCATAGAGAGGGTCATACGGCGTCGAAGGAATAGAGCGGTAGTTAATTTGCTTGGTTTTCCCGCATCACAAAACAGCTGGATCATCACTCACGATTTGCTGTATAACAGGGTGCGCAGACCACAACCACCTCAGCAGCATAACATGCACGGTAGGAGAAGCGTTAGAGGAGGAGGCGGTATTCTCGACAAACTACCTTTCGAATTACACATTACTGGATATAACTACCGTGGACGTGGAACAAAACTTCAAAAACGATTGTCACACTGTGATAAGGAGTAAATTTATTCTAAAAAGCGTGTGTGGAACACGCCATCACATACGCAACAAATAAAGATCGTCACACCACTAATAGAATTTTAGCTGATAAAGGTAAGGCAATACGTGCGAGATGGGATATTGGTGTAGATAAATGCATTGAAACATTTGCAGTTGAAAAAACGATGCATGGGAAAGTTAAGCTGCGCTTAGGTGTGAAGAAGTTCAACCTAGTTATGAGCGCTACATGTTGGGTGCTAAGGAAGAAGATGTTAACCAAAAGGTGCATGAAAAACTGTGTGCTGACCGTGTTGTATTCCACTGAAAGTGCTCTGGAGCAGAAAGGAGAGAGAGAAAAAAAAGATCGACTAAACCAACCAGGGTTCTGTCATTAACCAAGATGTCGGGTAGAATTATTCCCTTCCTCATTCCTGCCCTAGCTGGTCTCTCAGCTGTGAGTTCACTGGCTGGGGGTGATGCGACTATTACCAGGACAGCTCAAGAATGCACAAATCTCTCAGGAGCAACTACAGGAGGCACGAAGACATAACCGCATGAAGGAGGCAGCAGTCATCGGAAAAGGGCTATACTTGAAACCATACCAGAAAGGACTAGGTCTCTTCATAAACGAGGAAGAAGCCCTCTAGCAGCCCTACCAAACAGATCTTCTTAAGTTTGCTAAGAAGAAATTCAACATGACGAGATTCCGAGGTTTATTTACGCAGAATATATTACCGAAGACTGTGTGAAAATCAGGAGAATGCCGAATTATGGATCTGAACGTAGCAGGAGAACCTGGAACTCATTGGGTAGCGTATGTTAAAAAAAGAAATACTATTAATGTTTACTATTTCGACATTCGACGACCTGCAATCCCAGAAGAATGAAAACGATACTTCACAGGCCAGAATATCATGGGTTCTACATTTTTCGACGCAACGAAGACTTTAACATATTCCGTTGTAGTCATATACGCGTCGTTTCGATGAAGGATGTTAACAATGGCAACATTTCACGTAATTTACGTGTTTACATGCTAATAATGTGAAGGATGTTGACACTAGCAACATTTCAAGTAATGTATTTAATTTCACGATATACATAGCCTCGCTCTTGTGTGATGTTACTACATTTCTGCAGTGATTAGGCTTATTTTTTAAGATCTCATGTTTACACGTTGAAGGATCTTGAAGTCTGTCCTCTGCTGAAGCAATCTCTTTTGAGGTACTACTTGAAAATGTCCCAAAGGCCGAAATTGCAATTGTGAAATAAATAATTACACTAGTCAATGGCGAATATGATGTCCTTCAAAAATGCTATAATTCACACTCACATCTCAAACAATTTATGAAAGTTCACTTTGTGAATCATCTTTACTGGTTAGCGAGATTCGGGGAAGGGTAAGGATGTCAATCAGGACGTGATAGATAAAGTTGCACAGCATGTAAGCAGTGATAGCACAGCAAGGAACTGACAGCGAATTTATATACCTCTCCTACTGTGAGAAAACGACCGTTCTACAGGCCACTGTCTCTGTTTTGAATAAATGTATAGTTATGCCTACTGGTCCTTGGAATGCTGCTGCAGCAACGTAATTGTTACAATTATCCGTGATTGCTGGCATCTAATAGTAGGTGGCCCTCCGTCACCTCCAGTCGTGTGTGCCCACGCTGATGTCCTCCGCCTCCATAGGAATGATGGATACCTGCTCCCTTCCGTGTATACTTTCAGAATGTTTATGTCCTTCATTCCACTCTGAGTCCCCCGTTCGAATCATATTCTCTATTAGAAAAGTACCCTCCTCCATGGAGGTCTACAATATATCCAGCGTCTCGCGTTTCCTCCTACATTGGTAAATCTTATAAATTTATAAAGTGTCATCTACTCCCTTCATCAGTTCTGTGACAATTCTAGCCTCAAATCGCTTCCTTAGCTCCAATCTCTGCTGAAAAAGTGAAACATAGGACGGATGTCACAGTCAAATGGCTCTGAGCACTATGGGACTCAACTGCTGAGGTCATTAGTCCCCTAGAACTTAGAACTAGTTAAACCTAACTAACCTAAGGACATCACAAACATCCATGCCCGAGGCAGGATTCGAACCTGCGACCGTAGCGGTCTTGCGGTTCCAGACTGCAGCGCCTTTAACCGCACGGCCACTTCGGCCGGCTGATGTCACAGTCCATCCATGTATGAGCAGCGTTATTTCTCTACCAAGGGAAAACAAAAAGGCTTCTGCTCTTTCATCATAGGGTTGGAGTGCCCCACACACCATTAAAGTGTTACTGACTATAGTGTTTTTTGATCAGCTTTGTACAGATGTTATTTACATCCTGAGCTTATGCTCCTGCACTCTGGGGATAACGTTCCTCCAAATGTCGTCATGCTGTCGTTTAGGCTTTCTAATCCACATGGGGATGATTGATGCTGTCCTCTGGGTGTGCTAATTGAAACTGTGGATTTTGCATTTTTATCACGGTAGCTCCATCCGACCGCATTGTCATATGCAAGGACTGGCTGGGTTCTGGCACCTAGGCATCCGATCACACAAAAGCTGTCACCTTCTCCCTGCTATGAGTTCAAGTCCCAGCTCTGAAAATAAACCGCTGTATGTGACTCACGGGTGTGACCATAGAAGCACCTGTTTCTCACCTGCCACGAATGGGCCAGGTTCCGTCTTCCACACATCTGTTGGATGTGCGTTTGCGATATCCGTCCTTATGATTCTAAGTACTATTGCTACACGTTGTCTTTCATTAACTTCTTTGTTAGCCTAGGATGCGGCAGGCTATGTGACTAGACAGAAGGAGTAGTCACCTCTCAAAATTATCTGATACTCATGAATCATTAGTCTGGATCTTTGTAAGAGGTATGCGCTATATGCGCTGCCTGCAATAGGCAAGGCATAGGAGAGTCTCTGACCAGGGAGCAGTATGTAGTTAGTTGTTGCTTGTCGCTAGTCGGCATTAGTCTTCAGTAGTCGGCGTGAGTCGGCAGTAGTCGGCAGTTGTGTGCGCGTGTCGGCGTGTGTCGGGAGTCTGCTCTGGTCGAGACTCTGGAGGATGGGTATTATTGTAGAAGGTAAAGAAGCAGCCTTGCGCATATCTAGTAATGTGTATTAACTGTCATCAATTTCTTTTCAAAAATGCCCCAATAATAATTTTTATAATATATAGTATTTTTTTAAAAAAGCATTCATTTCAATTTAAAGGTTTTATCCAATGAATAATTATTCCTTTCACGAATCACAAAGCATAGGCCAGCATTGCACGGAGCTGTGCCAAAACTTTTTTATGTAAGAGCAGATATATTCGCAGTTTTTATTGAGGTAAGAATTTTTGCTTTTTTTATTCAGAGCACAGGGCCGTGGCGCAGCGCTGCTGTCGTCATAAAATTTACAAGGTTACTGAATTTTTTTATTATTTTTGGGTTTAGGAATTTTTCTGTTTCGAACTTAACATTAAAAGAGAAAAGAATTTTGTGGGTACATTAAATGTGAATGCATTTCTGCACAGACATTATAAATGGGAGCCAATTTTATTCAGAGTTTATAATATTTAATACTTTAATTTAAAATATTTCCGTGTGGAGGTTACACTTGGTTTATTTTTAATTAATATTTTGGGGGGGGGGGGGGGTTACACTTGGCGACATCCGGCCAGGATCGTATTTCTTTGTGAATCTTCTGATAAGTAGTCATATATCTGATCTTATTTACTTAAATGTAGTTTGCATCTGGCGCAACGCATTCACTAATTTGTCACTCTTTCTTTCACAGATAATCGGCAATTTGTTGCTCTTTGTTGATATTGTGTTTGTTGCATTTTTTGCATTTTCTTTGTTTCATTTGTGGTTAATTTTGATTAGTGAAAAACGCCGCGAGAAACTGTTAACAGTACATCGCGATGTGCAATGAGTGATATAGCCGACTCGAATAGCTTCACCGATAATACTTGCAACACTCAGTGTAATAGCGTCAGTCCTCCATTTACAGACAATCAGTGCGTACCGACCACTAATATGGATTTTAATTCTAGTGATGAACAAACAAATTCAATTGTGTCCTCTGTTAATTTAACGACAATTGATGACGCGGGACGTTCTGTTACAATGAACGCTGCCCAACTTGACACACCCGGTTTGCAAAATTTACGTAATGAACAGACAAATTTTTCTAACGAAAATGAACAGCGTAATCAGAATACGTCAGATTTATTTGATTCCGGTGTAGTGACCAACAGTGCACATCCGATTGGCAAAGCTTTTCAAGAATCAGAGAATGACCAACTGGTTACACAAAACGCGACAAAAGCAGATACACCAACACACAGCACAGAGAATAGAGTGGCAAATTTTGGCTTGGATCAGATTATGACATTGTTGCTACAAATTAATGAACGTAATGAAAGTTCCGACAACCATTTCAAACAACTTAATGAAAAATACGACTAACTTAATGAATCGTGCAAACAATTAAATGAAAGTTTCAAACAGCGAAATGAAAATTTCGACAACCATTCCAAGCAACTCAATGAACTAATTAATGAAAGTTTCAAACAGTCGAACGAAAAACACGACAACCTTAATGAACAGAACGAACAACTTAGTGAACAGATTACAGCCGTTACCGTGCAACGTGATGATACTAAAGAACAGTTATGTGAAGAAATTGAGGCTTGTGCTAAGAACAGTAGTGAAGAAATTAGATCTGTTGCACGAGAATTAAATAATGCACATGTAACCACAACAGAATCAATTAGAGATGAAATTAATGCAGTCACTGAACAATGTTCAGAAAATGCAACACAGATACGCGACGAGTTTAATTTAAAGTCATCAGAACTTTCACACACTCTGGATACGGAAGTCGATAAGAAATGTGAACAACAGAACAACCAAATTGACGAACGTATTAAAGTGACAGAAATGAAAAATGTTTCAGTCACTAACACGTCACAGCATATGGCACATTCCGAACATTTGTCATACTCACACAGCCAGTATAACTTAGGTAATTTACTGAGACTACGTGACTCAGAATACGAAGTGACACAGACAAACAGATTCTCATTCAATCCTGAACCTGTTCAGACATTCAGAGATGATAACGCTAATTATAAGCAATTTTTGCCCCTAAAAAAAATCTAAGGTATTTGAAAATGGCAGAGCACAGGTACACGCTTTGAACGGGATACGACGATTTATTTTTTTACTTTCACCGCCATTGCGTGTAATGCAGAAACTAAAATTGGGTTTGATACAACAACTTGCTTTTGAATTTTCACCGGCATTGCCTGTAACGCAGAAACTAAAATTTATCTGCAGCGCATAATGACCTCAGGGGATTCATTACGCTTTAATGAATATGTGCCGTAGCGTGAACAGGGCCCCGAGCCGTAGTAGTGCTGTTTCATCTTTAGTTTTCTGCACTGCTGCCTTCTCTTCTACTATCCTTTATATCTATTAAAACAGCTCTTCAACTATCGATCTATCTAGTATCAGAAACGTGTATAGAAAACATGATATGACGAGTTTTTATCGAAAGTGACAGTTTTTATTAGACACTCCAGAAATGACAACTACGAGAACTTTAATAACAGACAAAAATTTAATCATCAGTATGTGTAAAATTATCAGCAACAGGAACCACATTTTGGTATCAATAGACGTTTTTCACCCCAACAACAGCAACAAAACCAACCGGTTAGCATACCTAACCAACAATGCAGTCTGCAAGGTAAACCAAGCTTTAATGTTTCGCCGCCTGCACATATAGCGTCAGCTCCAACAAATAGTAACGCACAGCAACAAGGAAATAACTACGTACAGAAAACATGCCATTTCAATTCCTATCGCAATGCACCGTATAGAAATGAGTATAATGATAGACGTAAAAGTAATGAGCACAATTTTCAGCGTACGTTTAATAACAGTCGGTCTTATCAGCAGCAGAATCATCCACAACAACAGATTATCATGAATGAACCAGACAGTAGGTATCATCCCGAACGTAATACGTCTGGAAGAAATAACAGAACAGTTCAAATAGTCGAAATGCCACAGCATCCTCCCGAAAATAATAGCACGTCAGATAGAATTTGACTAGATACAGTACAGGTTGCATCTTCCAGTAACGCAAGCAATACTTTTGACACGCAGAATCTTGTTCACGAGAGTGTTATTTGAAACATGCTTTGTTAAATGCACCACTTTTATCGCACCCAGATCTTACTAGAAATTTTCCCATTGCCACTGACAGTTCTAACACCGCTTTAGGCGTACACATTTTTCAGGAAATTGAAGAAGATGGCGCTACAGTAATTAAAAACATCGCCTTTGCGAGTCGCATTCTGTCACCTGCTGAACTTAATTATTCTGTTACAGAACTTGAAACATTATGTGTCGTATGGGCATTTAAGAGATTTCGGCATTTTCTTTATGGAAGATATACGACCGTTTACATAGATCATAGAGCTATACAGTTTTTACTTTCCGCTAAATTTACACACGACAGATTAAACAGATGGAAACTTTATTTGCAGGATTTTAATTTTACGATTGTTCACATTCCCGGTACACAAAATATTGTAGCAGACTCACTATCCCGTTCTCTCAGCAACAATCAGCAAGACATCGCAACCAACTTCTGCAAAGCAAATTTCAGCGTCATGTACATTCAACAAGTTGCACTTGAGAATTTCATTTCGTCGTCATTACAAGACATGGCACAAGAGCAGAAGAAAGACAACGTGTGGAAAGAAATTAAACACCTTTGGCAAGATAGGAATAATGTTACCATTAGAAACCATTACACTGTACGCAATAACATTCTGTTTCGCCGCTCTCACCCTGACAGCAAAAATTGATTATTATGCGTTCCTGATGAGCTTGTTAACAAATTAATTTGGTATACTCATTTAAGTTACGCACATTACGTAGTCAGAAAATGTTTTCTTATACTGAGACAGAACTGTTATTTTGCCAACATGGAGAAACGTATTCGACGAGTTTTAGCGTCATGTAAAATCTGCCAGAAAGCTAAGTCAGATACGACTTCACATATTCCTCCATTACATCCCATTGTACCTGTTAAATTGAGACACATGGCCGCTGTAGACATTTTTGGTCCGATTCCCAGAACTAATAGAGGTTTTTGCTACATCTTTGTCGCTGTTGAACTCACTTCAAAATTTGTTACCTTCACTCTATTACGCAAAGCTACTGCTAAAACTGTTTCGAAAGCATTTGTAAAACATTTTCTATTTCATGTAGGGCATCTATTGAAAGTAATTTCCGACAATGGACCACAGTTTCGATCTGCTATATCGACATGTATGTTACGAGCTAGAAACATTTCCCCGATCTATATATCCAGGTACCAAGCTTCTTCGAACCCCTGTGAACGATTAATGAAAGAAATTGGTAAACTGTGTAGAATATACTGCCATAAAAAACAAATTGATTGGGACACACACATACTCTCATTCCAGGATGTAATTAATTCAAATAGTTCAAATGGTTCTGAGCACTATGTGACTTAACTTCTGAGGTCATCAGTCGCCTAGAACTTAGAACTAATTAAACCTAACTAACCTAAGGACATCACACACATCCATGCCCGAGGCAGGATTCGAACCTGCGACCGTAGCGGTCGCTCGGCTCCAGACTACAGCGCCCAGAACCACAGGGCCACTCCGGCCGGCTGTAATTAATTCCATACCAAATGAATCTACTATGCTATCTCCGACTGTTATACTGAAAAATGTTGAACCACCTAACAAAATTAAAGAATTAGTAACCTTTCCTACATCTCGTCGACAACGACACCATGAAATAATTGACATTACGCTGAACAATATCAAACGTGCGGCAGAGCGCCGGAGAAGGCAGCAAAAACAGGTTTGTACACGTCGTGACTTTCACATTGGACAGAAGATATTAGTACGTACGCACTATCTATCCAACAGAGGCTCTTCATGTCGTTACACATCAGACCGTGCACATTTTTCCAGATGAACTTACACATTTTATGACCACTTATGCAATTATATTTATGTGATTACTTACTGATGATTATCGTATTTTTTCTTGGCAAGTGCGGAGCAAGGTAAGTTTAGCAGGTCGCTTTTCTTGTTGTGACACCACAGACCATGCACATTTTTCCAGATAAACTTACACATTTTATGACCACTTATACAATTATATTTATGTGATTACTTACTGATGATTATCGTATTTTTTCTTGGCAAGTGCCCGGCAAGGTAAGGTTAGCAGGTCGCTTTTCTTGTCGTTACACATCAGACCGTGCACATTTTTGCAGATAAACTTACATATTTTATGACCAATTATGCGATTCTATCTAGTGACATATTAATTTTTTCAAATTCTTTCTCCATTAAAGTCTTCAACTCTCGCCTCTATCAACTACACAACATACAAGCTGAACAAAGAGAAGCATTTCTTGTTGTTACACATCAGACCGTGCACATTTTCCATTTTTTATGTATGTATGATAGTTTTACTGTTTTGTTTGTATGCACTATGAAATATTTAAGATATAACAAACACCAGTTGACTTTAACGTTTTGCCTTACGATATCTCAACATCGCGACTAATTTTACATTTTTTTTTTTTTTTTTTTTTTTTTTTTTTTTTTTTTTTGCTGCTATACTCTGTGTACATTTTTTGCATCTGAACACTGTCTATGTTTTTGACATATTACGTTTTCTGTCACGCTATGCTGTATGCTTAATTATATCGCTAGAAACCAGCTTTTATTTAATGGGTATATGATTTAAATGCAAGACATTAATCATTGTTTATCATTTTCAGAAAGAAATAACGTGTAAAAGAAATAAATTATGGGAGTTTCACCTTCGGAATGAACGAAAGAAGATGCAATACCTTGTCACGAAGAGTAAATGGAACAGAATTAACAAGCATTAACAAGAATATACTATACACATCGTATGATAGCAGCCTTAACTAATTTTTTCTTTCAGAATATGAGGCGATTGATGCAGACTGTCAGACAGAACTACATATCTTAGTTTTAGTGATGAAATATGCTAGAAATGAGGAACTCTATACTGAATAGTTGTATAATGAATAATGAAGTGACTTTTTTGCAGATGATAATGAATGGTAATGAATAGTAATGAAGAATACGCTACTATGGATAATGAAGTTTTTCTTGACAGGTGATGATAATAATGGAATTATGGTGATGTGGATAACGAAGTTTTTCTTTGCAGGTGATGATAGTAATGATAATGATGTTTTTCTTTGCAGATGAAAATAATGATGAAGTTTATATATTTACTATTAGTTAAGAAATGCTATGTAGTTATTTAGGTATTTGTTGCAGTTCGTTTTGACAGTATGTCTTATGTCGCATGGTATGATGACTGAAGGTTTTGGGAAGGACAGCTAGAGAACATATATATTTAATACACATTTCATTACCTGTTAATTCGAAGTTCACTCCTTTTCAGCATAATATGCGTTTCTTCTTTCAGCTTAATAATCCATTTTGTATTTTTCCAGGAGAAGGTATTCATGAAATTAATGTGCTATAAGCAGTTGGTGATTAAACCTGTGTCATTCATGAATGTGATCATATATACTGTATTTGTTTCATAACCTTGCTACAGCTGACTCAAGACGAATGACGTTACACATCTTCATTTGCAGCAATAAGTCAAATGCAAATATTGTTATGCCCCAGCAATTAATTATCGGTCCCAACGCAATGCATTGCTAGCACAAAAAAAAAAAAAAATGTATTACCAGTCCCAAATAATGCTAAGAGAGTTATGAGTAATACTGAATGATGTTTTCTAATCACAGACTTTGAGTAATAGTTACAGAGTATTACATTTTTAAATATGTCATATGTCACTTGAATGATGAGTTCTGAGTAATAGTGAATGATATTTTGTAATAATGCATGCATGCTCTACACTCATTAACTTCAGTTTTGACTGATGACTTCTGATGTTTAGTAACTGATCATTGAGTGTCAATAATTATTTTTAAATATGTCGTATGTCACTTGAATGATGAAAAAATATTTTGTAATATTCAATACTTGCTGGCCAATGAATGCCACTGTTTCTTATATTTTAAATTTATATTATGTCACTCTCATGCTATATATATGAATACCAGTAGCTTGATGCTACACTCTTTAACTCCTGTTTTGACTGATGACTTCTGATGATTTGTAACTGACCAATAAGTGCCAATATTTATTTTTGAATATGTTGTATGTCGCTTGAATGATGATAAATGTTTTGTAATATTCAATACTTGCTGGCCAATGAATGCCACTGTTTCTTATACTTTAAATTTATATTATGTCACTTACATGCTATATATATGATTACCAGTAGCTTGATGCTACACTCATTAACTCCTGTTGTGACTGATGACTTCTGATGATTTGTAACTGGCCAATGAGTGCCAATAACTATTTGTAAATATGTCATATATCACTTGAATGACGAAAAATGTTTTGTAATATTCAGTACTTGCTAGCCAACGAATGCCACTGTTTCTTATATTTTAAATTTGTATTATGTCACTTTTATGCTATATATATGAATACTAGTAGCTTGATGCTACACTCATTAGCTCCTGTTTTGATTGATGACTTCTGATGGTTTGTAACTGGTCAATGAGTGCCAAGGTTCTCTGTAAACAGATGACATATGAACATTATTCTGTAATACTTCATACGTGATACAGAAATGTTCAGTAACTGAGTGATGAGTGCCACGAATAAGACTTAATGTCCTTCACCTTCTGACCTAATTACGAGAAATTACCGCAATATCCGTTTGTCCTGTCTATCCTCATGCTCATGGAGCACTATATTTGGTTTTTGTACTTATTCTACGTTGGTATACCTTACAAGAACGTGGTGTTGACACGAAATGCTGTCCACCACCTTGAGCGATGGAAATGTTATTACGGTCCCACTGTTTGTTGTACCTAATGTACTACCAAAATGATAGCATGGAATATTACTATGACATTTCAGTGTCTTGGCTACACTGATTAATACTTCCGGGAAAAGAACTTCCGATTGTCTCACTTGGTTTGTGCATCTGTAGAAAGATATGGACTTTCAGTGCAGCTGCGTGCAACCTAATGTGCTACAACCATGATGCAATTCTTCCCTTTCCTATCCTAGTTCTTGTAAAATAGTAAAAAAAAATATTACAGTGGGTGTGCACTTTATGTCATTTGCAAATATGATTTGTACTCATTGCGTATACATTTTGTGATTTCCTGATATGTTCTGAACTACAGTGCTTGTGCACTTTATGTCATTTGCTAATATGATTTGTAGTCATTGCGTATACATTTTGTGATTTACTTATATGTTCTATACTACAGTGCGTGTGCACTTTTGCCATTTGTTAATATGTTTTGTACTCGTTGTGTACACATTTTGTCTTTGCTTGATATGTTCTGTACTCAGTGCATGTGCACTATATTTTATTTCATGTTCTGCACTTACATATGTATATATTCTGTGATTGTAAACTTAGTTAATTAAGAAAAATTTTTTGCTCATGACAAGTCCAATTGAATCACCATCGCTGCCAAATTTTTGCCCCCACAGTAGAGGGTTATGTAAGAGCTATGCGCTATATGCGCTGCCTGCAATAGGCAAGGCATAGGAGAGTCTCTGACCAGAGAGCAGTGTGTAGTTAGTTGTTGCTTGTCGCTAGTCGGCATTAGTCTTCAGTAGTCTGCGTGAGTCGGCAGTAGTCGGCAGTTGTGTGCGCGTGTCGGCGTGTGTCGGGAGTCTGCTCTGGTCGAGACTCTGGAGGATGGGTATTATTGTAGAAGGTAAAGAAGCAGCCTTGCGCATATCTAGTAATGTGTATTAACTGTCATCAATTTCTTTTAAAAAATGCCCCAATAATAATTTTTATAATATAAAGTAATTTTTTTTAAAAAAAGCATTCATTTCAATTTAAAAGTTTTACTCAATGAATAATTATTCCTTTCACGAATCACAAAGCATAGGCCACCATTGCACGGAGCTGTGCCAAAACTTTTTTATGTTAGTGCAGATATATTCACAGTTTTTATTGAGGTAAGAATTTTTACTTTTTTTATTCAGAGCACAGGGCCGTGGCGCAGCGCTGCTGTCGTCATAAAATTTACCAGATTACTGAATTTTTTTATTATTTTTGGGTTTAGGAATTTTTCTGTTTCGAACTTAACATTAAAAGAGAAAAGAATTTTGTGGGTACATTAAATGTGAATGCATTTCTGCACAGAGATTATAAATGGGAGCCAATTTTATTCAGAGGTTATAATATTTAATATTTTAATTTTAAATATTTCCGTGGGGAGGTTACACTTGGTTTATTTTTAATTAATATTTTTTGTGGGGAGGTTACAACTTGTGCTCACAAAATTGTTCCGAGTACTCTGAAATGTTAAAGTCCGTAGCTCAGACATTAGTGCTCAGGTGCACATTCACACGGCAGAAGCATGCTGACAACTACAACCAGATACAATTGACACAAAACATTGCCGACCAGGAAAAATAAAGATGAAGACTCAACTGTAAGTCTTTACACAAGTGTCTAATATGAAAAGTAGTTTCTCGAAATGTTTACCGAAATCGTCAACTTCCATACGATGCATCATATGATCAGACTACTGCAGTGGTCTAATGGTTACTAATTTTATAATCTATCAGAATTAAAAACCATAGTGAGTTTGCAAACATTCTACAATCGCGATTCAAGCAATACTGAGCTCACCTCACCGCCGCAATTCTTTTGTGTACTTGACTTTTCTGTATCACGTTTCCAGTGTCTGTCACCTAATTTCCCTGAAAATATGTAATATTAATCTTTCAGTTTCTCCGTCTTGTATGTAGCTGAGTCGTCTCCTGCTTCAACCACTGCGCGGAGTCTGACCTTCAGTAAGAGCCCGTACATGGAGCTCAGGCGCATGAACGCCTCGTTTTTCTCGCCTCCCGTACTCACTTGCCCTGGCCAGCTGGGTGGCTGCCTCAAACCGTCAAGTACTCACCACTGCCTCTTGCCCTATAATCTAGCTTCTGTAACAGATTCTCGCGTAATTCTGAGAAATTGGCTCTGTCGCAAACAAACTCAGAGCTGGTTGATGGAAAAGAGCCGTTCTCCAGAGTGCAGCGCTTCACGCACCTCACAGAAAGCCTGGATGAGCTGTATTACTCGTGTAAATAACACCACCCAAATATAGGCACAACAGTTTTTTTTACAATATATATAAGTCCCAAATTGTCCGAGGTGCATACCTAACCGACGCACACTGAGAGCTGAACTTGTCTGACATGGTGCACCCAAGCTAATATAATGAGAACCCAGCAGCCACCAACTTAATCAGCAAGGAAATATCTCCATTTTGTGGTCTCAGTTAAGGCAGACGGCACAGGGCATATACTATCCTTAGTTCTTCTAGTTTTGTTCTTCATTTCGGCTATTACATTTTCATCCTAGACACTGACACTGTTTCATTCGAATAACTGTGGCTAGAATAAAAGTGGGGAAAAGCAGGAAGGAACATCTTGGGGTATGAAGGAATGGTAAATTGTGTTGAGAGGGAAACATGGGGCAAACCCTGATCAGGAAGATCTAAGACTAGATAACAGTAGGCAGGTTCAAATGCTTGTACGTTGAACAAGTTGCGCAGACATGAGGCTCGCGCAGACTTGTTTCTCATGGATAGCTGCATCAAGTCAGACGTCAGAACGAAGATGACGACAACCACAGCTTCAGTTTTTGTTCTCACGGCTGTTACCGATGTGCAGTCCCCCTAAGTTCATCATTTCTCGAGGATCGTCGTGTAATCCGTCCACTGCAGTAACAGCTTTGAATGCAAATTCTAAGAAAAAAAAAAAAAAAAAGAGAGAGAAGAAGACGACGCACCACGACGGAATTATTCGAATTGGTAGATGTGATATGCAGATACAGAAAAAAAATATGCTTACAATTTCTGAAAAATTGGATGATTTATTCAAGAGAAAGAGCCTTATAAATTGAGCAAGTCAATAACGCGTTTGTCAGCTTCTGCAACTTATACAAACAGTTATTCTGCTTAGCACTGATTGACAGAGTTGTCGTACGTGCTCCTGGTGAATATCGTGCCAAATTCTATCCAATTGGTGCGTTAGATGGTCAAACTCCTGAAGCGGATGGAGGGACCTTGCCCCTAATACTCAAAATGTTACTAGCCGGGGAGATCTCCGGCGTCCTTCCTGGGCAAGATAGCGTTTGTGGCTCCGTAAGCTTTCCCGGCGTAGTAATTGATGATATTCATGTCGGGTCTCCAGCCGGAACATAACGTCATCGTCACACAATATTTCGGCGTTCCACCTGGCCGCCAAAATATTTTGTCAAGATGACATCATGTTCCGGCTGGAGACCCGACATGAATATCAGGATAGCGTTTGGCGAGCATGAAAACGGGCAGAAAAATGCAGTGTAGCCAGGTGTTTTCTTTCAAAAACAGCACTTCGCAGCTTTTTAACGGGTCCAGAAACGAAACTTATTTACTGCTAATTAAAAATCACCATTTGCCTTCCAAAATATTAAAAACACTTCATACCACCAGGTCTAGGGTCCCAACCACAAACTGTCGTATGTGCGCGGTTGTTCCTGGTTGTCAGGACGTATGGCGGGCAATAGTTAAAAAAAAATCTTCAAATGTGTGTGAAATCGTATGGGACTTAACTACTAAGATCATCAGTCCCTAAGCTTACACACTACTTAACCTAAATTACCCTAAGGACAAACACACACAACCATGCCCGAGGTAGGACTCGCACCTCCGGCGGGGTCAGCTGCACAGTCCTTGATTGCAGCGCCCAAGACCGCTCGGCTAACCCCGCGCGGCGGGGGCGATAGTCAGGTTGGTATCCAACTGCTGTCCACCGCGTCTGCAGATACCTCTTCGGCATCGATTCTCATTTGTTGGAGTACAGTTGTCTTCAGTTACTAGTCCTGCTTCGAAGTGAGCACCGATCACCAGCGAAGACGCGTCCAAAGAGGCCATGGTCAGCGTTGATGTACTAATCTGGCTGTCGCCCGCCATGCGACCCGGTAACCAGGAGTCAAGGTTTGAGGTGCTATTTCTTTTAATACCAGCACCCATTTCCTTGTCATACGGGCACCATTACAGAACATCGGTTCGTCGACGATATTCTATTGCCCGTCTCGTTGCTCTGCATGGCACGCTGTCCTGGGCTTATATTTCAGCAGGATAATCCCCGCCCGCATACTACGAGAGTTACCACTGCTTGCCTCCGTGGTTGCCAATCTCGTACCTTGCCCTGCAAGACCGCCGGAGTTCTCCTCATTTGAGAACGTTTCAAGAATTAAGGGTAGGATCCTCCAACCAGCTCGGAACTGGACGGATTTTTGGTGCGACATCAGTCAGGAGGATGTTCAATCATTGCCAAGCCGAATAACTGCTCGGATAAGGGCCAGAGGAGGCCCACCGCGTTATTGACTAGCTCAGTTTCTGAAGCTCTTTCTCTTTAATAAATCATCCAGTTTTCCTGAAACTGTAATCACTTGTTTGACTGTACCTGTACATCACATCAAGCACACGCTCCATCTTGGTCACGAACCACCCAGCGTTCTGTATATGAATACAGTATTAAAGGTGGTCGTTAATGATAGATTGTTTATGTAAGGATCTAGCAGTTGGCGATACTGACTACAGTTCTAAAGGTAGTCACGATTGCAAAGAAGTACGGTTGTTACAAAAATACCTGTTCTTGTTGTAAGCACTACGATTCTCACTAATACAGCATATGACACCGTACAAATGGCACCTTTGTGTACTCATATACTATCAGAGACAGCAGACTGTGTGTTCCACGCCTTATATCTAACACAGGGCAACGGGTAATTTGGTTGTGGCTAATTACACTGTTTCCAATGGCGACCACAGCCGAATGCTGTTTGGCTGATACTTCAGCTGTCACAGAGCGAAGAAGCAGGTAATTATTTTATTCATGGTATTGGTGTTATTGTTGGAAGAAGATACATTCTCTCAAACCATTTCGGTTTAGGTGCCGGACGGCGAGGAAGCAAGGCAACGTATGCCACCCACACAAAATTTACTGGAAGTTCTGTAGATGGCCTCCAAAGCTCTTGTATAGGTGGACATTATCTACACTACGTGTGGGAGGTAATAAATGTTTGAAGAGTGTATTGAAGTGTTACTGGCAAGGGGAACTCCCCCTCGCACCCCACTCAGATTTAGTGGCAAGATTGGACCGTCCGACGAAAACTGAACACATAAAATGTTAAAACAGGAAGAAGGTGTACCGAACCGTGAAAAAAGAAGCAAAATAAAGACATTGAATGGTCGAAGGTCAAGATGTCCAACATCGAGCAATTTTGAATAGACATAACGTCGTGGTTAAGTGGTCAAGGTCTTGGAGAGCGGAGGGGGAGATCTACATCTACATGTACATCTACATGGGTACTCTGCAAATCACATGTCAGTGTGTGGCAGAGGGTTCATAGAACCACCTTCACAATTCTCTATTATTCTAGTCTCGTATAGCACGCGAAAGAACGAACATCTGTGTTTACATCTCCCTTGTGCCCTATATGTATATACTTTTTCTCAAAATTGTCAACAGTCTGTCCGGTCATTGACGTGTCTGTTCGTTGTATTCGAATTTGTGTCAGCGTCTTGGTGTAACGTCAGTTAGCAACAGCGAGGTGTGAGAAAGGGACCTCCAGACGTACGTACCTCCTGTTTGTTCTATGCAGGCACTTCATGCTACGACTCCTGCGATCTGTTTTGGAAGTCTTCACTCTAGAATTTCTTTGTTGTAACATAGTTCATACTTGTTTATTTTTTGTTTTCATTTCTCTGAGAGGTTTATGCAGCATCTCGTCCGCCCTCGCTACCAGTCACATATAGCTGCGTCCGCCCCATTTGGCGTGGCGGAATGCCACGCCAAGGGGCCCCGGTTCGATTCCCAGCTGGGGCAGGAGATTTTCTCCGCTCAGGGACTGGATGTTGTGTTGTCCTCATAATCATTTCATCCCCATATCCGACACGCAAGAGCTAAGATCTAAACATAACCAGTGTTTGTAAACAACAACAGACTTTCTGCATAAACACGGAACTACTCCGTGAAAAGCCATGTGACAGAGATCCACCAATTGTAACTAATGTGACTATGTGTAGCACTTTGCCCATTCGGAGTATAAGCACGCCAGCAGCGTCAGACCGGCAGCGTGTGCATACAACTAGGAATCTCTGGCCAATACCTACGCCGGCTGTAGCATAGTAGATACTCTGCATAGCCTTCAGTAGGAAGTTGTACCTTTGTAATTGTATAGAGTAGTATATTGGTTATTGTTTTCTTTTCATTGTCTTGTACTCTTATCTGGTTTTTGCCATCACAGGAATAGTTCTGCTTGTTGTTCTTGCGTTTGGAAATGCAAGATGGAATTTCAGTTGTAACAAAGTTTGTTCAAACTTGATCGTTAGTTCTTTCCTGCCGACTGCATGACAGTACAATTTTCTCCTTTTTAAAACAGTCTACCAGGGTGGTGTGAATGCATGGTACAGACATAGCCAAGTACTCGTTTAAGTCGGTATCATACAAAGCAATTATCGGCCGACTAGCCTCTCAACTGTAAAGTGACCGATGAAGAAGTTCCGTCAGCATCATGTTGTTGTTCCTCCCCTCTACAGCTTGATGGTTCAAATGGATCTGAGCACTATGGGACTCAACTGCTGAGGTCATTAGTCCCCTAGAACTTAGAACTAGTTAAACCTAACTAACCTAAGGACATCACACACATCCATGCCCGAGGCAGGGTTCGAACCTGCGACCGTAGCGGTCTCGCGGTTCCAGACTGCAGCGCCAGAACCGCGCGGCCACTTCGGCCGGCCCTCTACAGCTCCCTGTATACGTCATTGTCGTGTGACTAGTGTTTTCCCTAAGCTGTCAAATGTCGAAGCAATAAATAATCTACTGGTTACGATAGAGATAAATTTCCAGATATCTTACTTCCACTTTAAAATATAGAAGAGAATCCCGATCTCTGGCTCTAACGCTCATTCTCTCATCGGAAGATTTTATATAAATGCACCCCGACAGTCACACACATACGAACATGGGCGTTTATTTAGCTAATGATATACAATGGTAACAACGTTTGTCTCGTCGTCAAGTCACAGGTGAGGTTCTCTGTGCAGAAAATGAGGTTTCGGAATCACCTGTAGAGGCAGGGTATTGCGCCGCAAAGGCCTTGCCACGGCAGAGACTGTCGGAAGAGACGCAGACGATGAAGCTCCGTAGTCGTAAGGATATTGCCCTATTTGTTCGCTGTCAACAAAGGGTATCAAGGAGAGTGGTTTCCGAACGTGACTTCTGTACCGATTCCATTCCCCTGCTGCGAGAGAAAGATTGGCGAGCTGGAGACAGGCTGAAGTACAGCACATCCACGAGTCACTATAACGATTTGGTTACAGCAGGATTTAAGATTATTAAACTTCTTTTACATAGACACATACCATGACATTAAAGTGCAATGTACCAAAGTTTTGCCTTTGTAAAAGAAAGTTTGCACTTTCTTGATGGTCGCAAACGAAAGTAATTAAAAGACTGTGTTAAAAACTATCCGTGACATTACAGCGTACAAGCGGTAACTGCTTAATCTGGATACATCCTGTGACAGTGCATATACTGTTAGAAGTCGCTGTATAGGAAGGGAATGCATATCAAACAGGTTCTAATTGTGTTCTATACGTAGCACTAACGGAGTGCACAATTATAAAATATATAAGACGCAAAATTCACATTATGTGCAATATAAGGGCCTCCGATACGGGAAAATACCGACAGTTTTCTAACATTTGGCAAGATACGAGGTTAAGGGAGATGGTCTTACGACTAGCCTCGAAATTCTGTTATTGGGTACAACGTTGTTCGACATAGTGAATTTTTGCTTTTAGCAGAGATTTCTCTAGATTCCACATTTTTTATGCTAGGGGAAAGATTGAAGCACGTTCATCTACAGCTGCTTCAACCCATAGACAGAACATATTTTCTAGCACGAAATATCTTTGACACTGTGAAAATATGGAAGTCACAGGTGCTAAACCTGGTAAACTTCTAATAATTCTTACTTCGGTAGACCTTATTGTGTCAGCACGTGTGTTGTCTTGATGACGTTTGAGTTTTCTTCTCTAGGGAGAAACATTCTCATGTACCTTATCATCCACCTACTCTGTAGCAGATACGCACTATACGCTAACCATTTATTTAGCATTAGGCATCATAACCCCCCATCAACCATGGACCTTGCCGTTGGTGGGGAGACTTGCGTGCCTCAGCGATACAGATAGCCGTACCGTAGGTGCAACCACAACGGAGGGGTATCTGTTGAGAGGCCAGACAAACGTGTGGTTCCTGAAGAGGGGCAGCAGCCATTTCAATAGATGCAAGGGCAACAGTCTGGAGGATTGACTGATCTGGCCTTGTAACACTAACCAAAACGGCCTTGCTGTGCTGGTACTGCGAACTCTGAAAGGAAGGGGAAACTACGGCCGTAATTTTTCCCGAGGGCATGCAGCTTTACTGTATGGTTAAATGATGATGGCGTCCTCTTGGGTAAAACATTCCGGAGGTAAAATAGTCCCCCATTCGGATCTCCGGGCGGGGACTACTCAAGAGGGTATCGTTATGAGGAGAAAGAAAACTGGCGTTCTACGGATCGGGGCGAGGAATGTCAGATCCCTTAATCGGGCAGGTAGGTTAGAAAATTTAAAAAGGGAAATGGATAGGTTAAAGTTAGATATAGTGGGAATCAGTGAAGTTCGGTGGCAGGAGGAACAAGACTTTTGGTCAGGTGATTACAGGGTTATAAATACAAAATCAAGAAGGGGTAATGCAGGAGTAGGTTTAATAATGAATAGGAAAATAGGAATGCGGGTAAGCTACTACAAACAGCATAGTGAACGCATTATTGTGGCCAAGATATATACGAAGCCCACGCCTACTACAGTAGTACAAGTTTATATGCCAACTAGCTCTGCAGATGACGAAGAAATTGAAGAAATGTATGATGAAATAAAAGAAATTCTTCAGGTAGTGAAGGGAGACGAAAATTTAATAGTCATGGGTGACAGGAATTCGGCACTAGGAAAATGGAGAGAAGGAAACGTAGTAGGTGAATATGGATTGGGGGTAAGAAATGAAAGAGGAAGCCGCCTGGTAGAATTTTGCACAGAGCACAACTTAATCATAGCTAACACTTGGTCCAAGAATCATGAAAGAAGGTTGTATACCTGGAAGAAACCTGGAGATACTGACAGGTTTCTGATAGAATGAGATTTTCACTCTGCAGCGGAGTGTGCGCTGATATGAAACTTCCTGGCAGATTAAAACTGTGAGCCCGACCGAGACTCGAACTCGGGACCTTTGCCTTTCGCGGGCAACTGGCAGAGTCGTGCTTCGGTAGCTCAGTTGGTAGAGCACTTGCCCGCGAAAGGCAAAGGTCCCGAGTTCGAGTCTCGGTCGGGCACACAGTTTTAATCTGCCAGGAAGTTTCAGGTTTCAGATAGATTATATAATGGTAAGACAGAGATTTAGGATCCAGGTTTTAAATTGTAAGACATTTCCAGGGGCAGATGTGGATTCTGACTACAATCTATTGGTTATGAACTGTAGATTAAAATTGAAGAAACTGCTAAAAGGTGGGAATTTAAGGACATGGGACCTGGATAAACTGAAAGAACCAGAGGTTGTACAGAGTATCAGGGAGAGCATAAGGGAACAATTGACAGGAATGGGGGAAAGAAATACAGTAGAAGAAGAATGAGTAGCTTTGAGGGATGAGGTAGTGAAGGCAGCAGAGGATCAAGTAGGTAAAAAGATGAGGGCTAGTAGAAATCCTTGGGTGACAGAAGAAATACTGAATTTAATGGATGAAAGAAGAAAATATAAAAATGCAGTAAATGAAGCAGCCAAAAAGGAATACAAACGTCTCAAAAACGAGATCGACAGGAAGTGCAAAATGGATAATCAGGCATGGCTGGAGGACAAATGTAGAGGCTTATCTCACTCGGGGTAAGATAGATACAGCCTACAGGAAAATTAAAGAGACCTTTGCAGAAAGAGAACCACTTGTCTGAGTATCAAAAGCTCAGATGGAAACCCAGTTCCAAGCAAAGAAGGGAAAGCAGAAAGGTGGAAGGAGTATATAGAGGGTCTATACAAGGGCGATGTTCTTGAGGACAATCTTATGGAAATGGAAGAGGATGTAGATGAAGATGAAATGGGAGATATAAAACTGCGTGAAGAGTTTGACAGAGCATTGAAAGACCTGAGTCGAAACAAGGCCCCGGGAGTAAAAAAACATTCCATTAGAACTACTGACAGCCTTGGGAGAGCCAGTCCTAACGAAACTCTACCATCTGGCGAGCAAGATGTATGAAGCAGGCGAAATACCCTCAGACTTCAAGAAGAATATAATAATTCCAATCCCAAAGAAAGGAGGTTTTGACAAATGTGAAAATTACCGAACTATCAGTTTAATAAGTCACGGCTGCAAAATACTAACGCGGGTTCTTTACAGACGAATGTAAAAACTATTAGAATCCGACCTCGGGGAAGATCAGTTTGGATTCCGTAGAAATGTTGGAACACGTGTGGCAATACTGATCCTACGACGTATCTTAGAAGCTAGATTAAGAAAAGGCAAACCTACGTTTCTAGCATTTGTAGGCTTGGAGAAAGCTTTTGACAATGTTAACTGGAATACGCTCTTTCAAATTTTGAAGGTGGCAGGGGTAAAATACAGGGAGCGAATGGCTATTTACAATTTGTACAGAAACCAGATGGCAGTTATGAGAATCTAGGGACATGAAAGGGAAGCAGTGGTTTGGAAGGGAGTGTGACAGGGTTGTAGTCTCTCCCCGATGTTATTCAATCTGTATATTGAGCAAGCAGTAAAGGAAACAAAAGAAAAATTCGGAGTAGGTATTAAAATCCATGGAGAAGAAATAAAAACTTTGAGGTTCGCCGATGACATTGTAATTCTGTCAGAGACAGCAAAGGACTTGGAAGAGCAGTTGAATGGAATGGATAGTGTCTTGATAGGAGGGTGTAAGATGAACATCAACAAAAGCAAAACGAGGATAATGGAATGTAGTCGAATTAAGTCGAGTGATGCTGAGGGAATTAGATTAGGAAATGAGACACTTAAAGTAGTAAGGGAATTTTGCTATTTTGGGAGCAAAATAACTGATGATGGCCGAAGTAGAGAGGATTTAAAATGTAGACTGGCAATGGCAAGGAAAGCTTTTCTGATGAAGAGAAATTTGTTAACATCAAGTATAGATTTAAGTGTCAGGAAGTCATTTCTGAAAGTATTTGTATGGAGTGTAGCCATGTATGGAAGTGAAACATGGACGATAAATAGTTTGGACTAGAAGAGAATAGAAGCTTTTGAAATGTGGTGCTACAGAAGGATGCTGAAGATTAGATGGGTAGATCACATAACTACTGAGGAAGTATTGAGTAGGATTGAGGAGAAGAGAAGTTTGTGGCACAACCTGACTATAAGAAGGGATCGGTTGGTAGGACATGTGTTGAGGCATCAAGGGATCACCAATTTGGCATTGGAGGGCAGTGTGGAGGGTAAAAATCGTAGAGATGAATACACTAAGCAAATTCAGAAGGATGTAGGTTGCAGTAGGTTCTGGGAGATGAAGAATCTTCCACAGGATAGAGTAGAATGGAGAGCTGCATCAAACCAGTCTCAGGACTGAAGACCACAACAACAACGACAACAAACAGGCATCATAAACATGTGGTTGAAAGATCCACCATAAGGCGTGACAGTTAGTACGTCCAACTGTTTGAACTATCTGACAAATAATGGCGGTTTCCAAGTAGGGACAAGGTTGATCTGTTGTCCGCATTGATTACTGCGCTTACTTTGTATTTGTGCCTGCAAGTTGTGTTGGTTTACCTTCGGTGATTCGGTGTGCGGAGAAAGGTATAAGGTAGTTACTTTAGCGTCAGGATAGACAGTTCTACACAAAACTTTTGGTAACATTTTCACAGAACAGCGATCTTGTAAGCTATATAATATTAGAGAAAAACAGTGTTGATCGCAATGACTAGGCCGAAAGAAGTCGTTTTAAATAATGGAGACATTGCGATCTAGACTGTTTTTCACTAATTTTACATAACCAAAACTACGGCTTGTGTTCATAATTTGGAACTAACATATCAGTTTGTTTTGATATCGCTGCACGTTATTCCTTACAACCGGTCGTCAATTGCAGGGAGTGTTCATAGGGTAGCAATGCCTTTAGGATGGTACTAACTTTGTCTTTTCAGGGAACAGTACCTAGAATCAAGAAGAAGAAAGAACGGGAAAGCATTGGAGACAGAGCGCGTGCAAGTAGTTTTCCAAGGAGCTTCCGAACTCAAAATCGTAGTTTGGGATTCATCGCATAGGTACATCGAACCATCAACTATGTTACGTAAGAAAACTGGAAAGCATTAGCATAAGAACTGAGTCACCAGTTAACGTAAGTGAAAGCTGAGGAGATATTTGAAAAGTAAGTAGTAGAACTCATCAGAGCACTGGTAATTCGGCTCTTTTGGGTCACTAGTACTACGACTGCTTTCATGCGGTTGGGCATAACATTTATCCCGTGGCAGTATCAGTGTTCTCATCTTACAGCAACAGTTACACTCAATTTCGTCAGTTATTTGATGAAGAAGTTCCATTCTCAGTGCACTTCTAGAAATTTTGAGGTCAATGACTCCATGTAGTACTTTGGAAGGCCTTCCCACAAGTAATATCGCTCTGTACCGTTTTCTTTTGTAAAAACAGCTTCCAGAAGCTTCCATTGTCAACTTTTACGATTTTCCTACCGTGCTTGGTTTCCTTTCCCACAATCCTGTGCTCCTTTTGTAGTTTATCAGGAATTTCTTACTCAGCTTGAGACTTATGTTTCATACTAATAGACTTCTTTCACGACGTATGATTTCTTTATGGAATAAAAATATTTAAAAAATGTTTCAATGCGTAGAACGTATGTATTGTTTTCTTAAAATACGGTACCTAGTTTCGGTTGATTTCTAAAACCATCTTCAGATCATCCAAACCGAAAAGAAGCGGCGAATACGCATTAAAATTTATCAATATTAGTTGTAAATATGCAATAAAAACTGTCGTAATTAGCTAGCGTTACACATTTCGTACTGTGGGCAACAAAACTACGACATTATGTAGTTACAAACTTCATCCTGAGAGTGCCAGGGCGTAAACCATAATCTTGCAAGGCGACGTAACAAGGAAGGCGTATGACATCTTCTTACGTCATTACCGTAATCTTGTGCTTTATGATTTACAACCTGACTGGCTCACGATGAAATTTGTAACTATTGATACATAACATAACAGTTTTGTTGGCTCATAATACGAATGCATATAACTGCATTATCATAGCTAATGATGATAGTTTCTACTGCGTATTCACCAGTCATCAAAGGTTTGGACGATCTCAAGATGGTTGTAGACTGCAATCGAACCTAGTTATAGTACTTTAATTGTTTAAGAAAAACGTATGTGATCTAAGCACTGATTTATTTTTAATTTTCGTTTCTTAAAGTACATTTTGACCGCCGGGCGCCTCCCTGACAATGTCAGGCTTTACTTTAGATTTCCTTTCCTGTGGCAGTGTGCTTGATATATTCTCCTTGTCTCGTTCGTAACGCTTTATTTTATTTCCAAAGTTGTTAACAAGATAAGAGGTTTCAATGCCCTGATGATGAAGAGGTAATTAAAGGCGGAGCAGAGCCTCGAATTCGAGAAAGATACGGGAGAAAATCCGTGATCCTCTTTCGAAGGAACAGTCTCACTAAGCACCTTAAGAGATTTAGGAAAATCATGGAAAACATAAACCTTGATAGCCGAACAGGAATTTTAACGCGAGCTTCCCGTATACGAGTCATGTGTACTGCCATTACACCATATCAGTCGGTCCAAGCTAGAAGAATTTCTTTATTTCCTCTGTTACAAGATGTCCTGTTTTAGTGTTAAGTTCGTCACTAATTTCATGTGGTCATTGCTCAAAATCTCCGTCTTCCTTAAGTTTCGGCCAATAGTTCGCTTCATTGAACAGGTCCTGTAATTCTTCCTTCCTCTCTGTCGGTGAGTAGAAATCTTATCAGCGTATCTTATCATTGGTATACTTTACAACTGAAATTTTAATCTTATCTCTGACCATATTTTTGTTTCCTTCACTTATTCTTCGATATGCATGTTGCACAGTATGAGGAACTTCCATGTCTGCTTGATTACTTACTTAATCCTACCGGTCTCTTATATTAATCCTATTGATCATCTTTACTCGTCTTTCCCTATTGGGTACATACAAACACACCGGGCAGTAGGTTAGTCGCCATAAGGACAAATCACCCTAATACCGTATAACACCAGCTGTTGGTTGATAGTGGCCTCAACTCAGCATGGAATTGCGGCTGAAGCCAGCTATTGATTCATGAACTGTAGATCCATATATTAACTGCGATTAAGATCCGGTAATTTAGAGGGGCAGTCGATATGCGATAAAGTGCCTGATTGTTCGACAAACTTTGGACGTAGGCGTATGTGTGGAGCCATTTGAACAGGACTCTTGCCGAGTTGGAAGATTTGAGTGTCCATACCATCATCATGAAGATGTGGAAGTGGGTGCACTGAAATCGTCTTCCAAATCATTTATATTTACTCTGGTCGTAGATGATTGATGTAGTGCAGAGACACATTATATGCGGGTTCTCCACTGCTAAGAATGCTACAGTGTTCGACTGCCTAGTGAATGCACACACACGATCCAGTCACATTGATATGACCGCCTGCTACTTTCGATGTCAACGTGCAACAAACACTCACGGACGGCAGGTGTCAGCACTAGCAATGGAGGGTACGTATATCTAGTCGGGGGAATGTGGAAAGCAGTGCTGTCTTTGTCGTAATGCGGAAATGGAGCGACTTATCTTACCTCCAAAAGGGCACGATCTTTGGTTTTCTGGCGAAGAGTGGAAACATTTCCGCAACGGCTATGTTTGTAAAGTGTTCATGCTGCGGTTTGAAGTATACTGTACATGGCAAAACACCGCTATACTAAACCGACACCATGGATCGTAGATGACAGGAGTTAGCAATGGCTGTAGAAAGGTAAATGGCCAAACTGAAGTGCAACTGTTGAGCAATTGACCTCCCGGGTCATCCAAGGGGATACCTACTGTGTCTCCTCAACGACCGTTCAAGTGAACGTTTCTGCATATGAGCTTTCGCAGCAGGCACCTGGTTCATACAACCAGGCTGACTGCTATTAAACGGGGATCAAGGCTGGAATCTGCACGCGAGTACCACAACTGAACGTCCTCTGAGTGGTGACAGGTGGCCTTCTCAGATGAATCAGTTTGTATGCTGTATCGGACAGATGACATTTGCTGTTCTGGTGTGAAAAATCTGTCAGCTAACAAGGACGGAGCGTTATGATCCGAGGAATGTTTTCTTGTCTTTCCCAAAGTTATTTCGCCATTCTGGAAACCACGGTGGTTCAACACAAGTATACCAATGGGGACCATGGCCACCCATAACATGCAGTCTGTTTCCACTCGGCACGATGGAATCTTTCAGTAGACGATGTAATGCATCACACAGCTCGCTATGTAGGTGAGTGGGTTGAAAAGCGGCCAGGATGAGTTTATCGTACTTCTTGGCCATCAAACTCGTTAGACTGAAACCCAATCGATAATATGTAGGACCACCTAGTTCGGACTGTTGCACGATGGATCCTCAGCGAAGAAACCTAGAGCAGCTGCCATGTCATTGAAATCAACACGTCACTGGCTCCACATCCCTGTTGGTATCTTCCCGATGCTCATCGACTCTCTTCCCGCACGTCTCGCAGTGGTCCGCGCGGAAAAGAGCTGTTATTCAGGCTTTTGACAGATGGTCACATTAAAGTGACTGTATAGTGTGAATACTCGATACCACTGGAGGAATAGATTATGGACCAAACACATGTTATCATGGCAGAGTTCTACGTCAGCGTGCCTCTCTAAGCTGTTGGACGAAGACATACTGTTTCCTACTTTTCATCGTGCTGGCCCTACAGGCTGTTCTGGACCTTGTTTCCAGAGACTTTGGCACCACATCTATCGTGGGGGCACCACCTGTACCAAGACGATGTTACATTTCGATGGTCATTTCTATACACCTACATAATAGAATATATGGTGAGATCTTTGCTATGCAAGCAAAAGTTAGTGTCATATTTTGTTTGCACCAATTTCAGGGTTAAAGATGTATTTTTCCGGAGTATCCAAGCTTAACATAGGTTTTTGAAACATAGAGATTTGATCCATGTTCACGGAACAACGTATCTTCCTTCGCTTGTGCCTTTGTCCCGCAGTTTGCGCAGGGTCAGCATTGTTACAGTCGGATTTGGCACGGTTAATGTAAAGTGGTGCCCGGATGTCCTTTCTGCCGCCACCACGTACCTCCGGGACGGAATTAGTGTACACGACCTGTATCCATCCAGTGTAAACCATGAAATAGTGCGAACGTGTTTCAAATGTATGCGAGCCGAATACGTAAGGCCGGACGGGGGGACCAGTCCAGTATTCAGCTAGTGGGATGTGTAAAACTGCCTAAAAACCACATCCAGGCTAGCTGAAACACCGGCCCACTCCGTGAATCCTTCGGGAGGATTCGATCCGTTGCCAGCGTGCCTACCAGAGTCCAGGAAGCAGCGCATTCGCGTGCACGGCTAACCTGGAGGGTCTCGCGGAACAACATACATATATTTCCGTTATTCATAAGTAAGACAAGGGCATGCCATGAATGAAAGTCCCTTTTTTTAAAAATTGCTATGGAGATTTTGTAAAGGAGTCTCCTATCATTCTTATTTTCATTTTTTATCGAACTGCTCACGAAATGGTCCACTGTGAAACAGATGCAGTTTGGTTCTCCCACACCCCTTTTCATCAATGAATAGTTAGAGTTATTGAGGCTTTACCGACGACCTTTTGACGCCATGAGGTGTCGGGCGTTCGTCCGGTTATCAGTGCCACCCATGCAGAATATTTTAACAATGCGAATCGTTCTCTTCTTCAGATGATATTTCAAGATGTCAATATGTAGTTACTCTAATGTGTCTTCGACAATATCTTTCCCACACTCATTCATGAAACTTTTAAAATTTTCTCTGTTTTTCCCACGTGCTCTTATGTTTTTGCATAAATCAGTAGTTTATCTGGGCACAAGATACTAAGTGTGTAGTAGATTTCTGTACTAAATGCAGGAGTCATACCAATAAGGACGACGACACGATGGTATCAGCAATACTGCTTTAATCTCACAACGCGACGTACACGACAAGCTCGCAGTACAAGTTTCTAAACCGAATTCACTCCTCTGAAGTCAAACCCGCCCGATATTCCCCTGAGCCGCATGTGTCCTTTGATCAGAAGCGTTACTTGTGCTGGCTTCAGTGGAATCACTATTCAAACCGAGCTGCCATGAGGAAAAATACTTCGAATTTTTTGAGTGAATAAGACAGGCAGTAAGGCAAGTCAATTTTGGACAAAACATCAAAATCTCATGATGATCCTGATTGTGTTAGACATGACTACTGCGTTTCACGGTCGGCTTTGGTAGTCTTTCTGCTCATGAAGTTGGTCTCGCATCCTCACCGCACGTGATCTACTTACAAGAAACGTCACAAAGCACCTAAAGAGTGTGCCTGAAAATTGATTTAAATATCTGCACGAGCGTCCCTTGCATTCTCCATTGCGCTATGACATTAGAGGTCAGGTAGTATTAATTTTCGTTCTTGGACCAATATCTGAAACAAAAAAAGGAAATACTGAGGGCATTTTCACTTAAGTTAATCTTTTATGTATTCAGTTTAATCAAACAATTTGTCGGTCCTGAGTCAGGACGTCTTGTTTCTGAGTATCTTGGCGAGCGTATTACTCAGTCTACCCTAGATGATATTATTATTTCATCCTCTCTCTTTCCTATACTAAGGTATACTGTATGTGCCTTTCTTTTGGACACCACATTGGCATCCTGTTCAAATTTCATGAGGTGGATGTTTGAAATTATTGCATAAGCGTCTTTGGGTGCCTGAGAGATTAATATATGATACAGAAAGCCTTAATGGAATGTACAGTGGCTTGCTGAAGATTAATTTGAGCTATTCTCTCGCTAAATATATTCCAGTTAATTTATGAATATTTATTGTATGTAGCCATGAGGAGTATTTTTAAAGAGTCAGTAAAAACTCTTAGTACAAGCAACACACCATATCACACGCAACATTCTATTGAACATAGCAATTTGAAAGAGAGAAATACATAGGAGAGTGTAAGAGTGAGGTAATGCTTGTTTGTCTTCACAGGCTAATACTGTTTTCTAAAAATATTGATAATTGAACACATGGCATGCTTCTTTTATCTGCTTTACGATATTAACATCCTAAATATAATGACAGTTTAAAAGTATGTGTCATAAATTTAAGAGGTAACTCAGTAACTTTAAGAAGTAGAGAATACTGATCATTTTGGTTCATCTGATTGAAGGTTTAGTGTGCGTAAGTGTTGCTAATTGTATGAATTACTCCGTACATTCAGGTCTTGCTAATGACCAAATTAAATGTTATTTTATGAACTAGGGAACTTGACAACTATACAGCACTTTACCTGTGATATACGAGATGCCCACTATGTATTTTTCAAAAGGTTTTGTGACTATGAGTATTGCATTTCGTTTGCGTGAGTCCTACGTTATTGCCAAATAACTATTGTGCTCTGAGCCCACACAATACTTCTTTTATACTTTATTTTATAATTTTTTGTTCTACTTTCATTGCCTGAATTGGAGCAAGAAATTTTATATGGTTATGTGTTGTTTGTTAGACTACAAGTATTCACACGTTTAATGTCTGATCAAATTTTTATTGCCTAGTTTAATCTTGATACATATTTGCCTGACCAATAAATACATCACTCAGAAAAGGAGATAAAAACTGAATGATATTTCGTAGGTTGAGAGGGTATGTGACATTATCTCAGTGAATGTAAAATTGAGTCAGTCTTACAGAAAAATTTACATTAGAAGTCAACATACCAGGATAATTTCGGGCCCCATCTGCCCCAGATGCTTGTACTGACTCAACTGGGATGGGTGTTACAAAGCTGTAGTATCCTGAGGCAAGGTGTCTTACAACTGTCACTGATCCTTGACATATTTGGTATTGACAATGAGGATTGCACTGGCATTCGAGCTGGTCACTCACATGTTCTATCAGGGACAGACGTGGGAATGTTGGTGGCCACAGGGGGACTTCAACATCTCGCAGACAGTTTGTAGAAAGTCTTACCATCTGTGGATAAGTGACATACCTTTGAGCCAACGGGGCTCTCTCAATCAGATGGCTACTCACTGGTCAAAATTGGTCATGGTAGTGCAGAACTAGAATTCATCACTGACTGCAGTGTGTCACCATTCATCAGCAGTCTTCGCTTCCCAGCCAAGGCGCCAATCAAAATGCAGCAGTGTGTATGATGCTGTTAATGGCATTGTACGTAGGTGACGGTAATGTCCTAATTTGTCTGCTAATAGTGTACAACCAGGGGTGAGGAATGGCGCAGAACATGTAGAGAATCCGCTGATTGGAGAGGTTGTGTCCTTGATGCATAATACAGTGCTCATTCCTTGTGATCCACATACAGTACGTTGTCGCCCAGAACCCTGATGACGAGTATGCCTGCTCCTGTGCCATCATCCAGTCGAACACTGAGCCGCTGTCACATCCGAATGACGTGTTTAAGAATCTCCATGTCTTTAACAGTGATCGCTCAAGATCTGACGCCCTTCTCACCCCTTATATACCCTATTAACAACATTAAACATGAACAACACTACTGGATCATGATGATCGTTCGAATTGTCAGAGATAAATGCAACTCAACTCATTTACACTCACACCATTGGTGAACATGTGTGTGAAGTTACATTAACTTCTAACCATGGCTTCCGGTGCGTAATTTCTTTTTGTTCTTTTGTTGTATCTGAACACAAAACAGTATAATACATCGTTAGATCACACGAACAGGTGTGGTGCAATAAGTAGGCATCGACACGCTACCCATCCACGCCATCCGAAAGATATACATCCAGAAGCGGAGGCAGAGACTCGATAGCAGCTGCAAGAGGAGCCCTACAGGACGAAGAATGACCAACGGCATGAGGCTGCAGAAGGCAGCTGCATTGAAGACAGTATCTACCCACAGGACATGGGGCCTGTAACTGAAAAAGCGTCATGATGATCTCTCAATTGGCAAAAGATTCCGGAATAGCCCCCATTCAGATCTCATGGAGGGGATTGCCAAGGGCGAGGCAACCATGACAAAACGACTGGACAACCAACGAGAGGACAACGTTCTACGAGTAGAGGCGTGGAATGTCAAAAGTTTGAACGTGGTAGTGAAGCTACAAAATCTGAAAACAGAAATACTACAACTCAATCTAGATGCAGTGGAGGCTCATTGAAGTGAAATGGAAACTAGGCAAGGTTTTTTGGTCAGGTGAGTATAGGGTATTATACACAGCAGCAGAAAATGATGTAACGGGAGTGGGATCCGTTGTTAACAGAAAGTTATGGCAGAGAGTGAAGTACTGTGAGAGGTTCAGCAATGTGGTGGTTCTCATCAGAATCGACAGCAAACCAACACCGACAACGCAAGATCAGCTAGACATGCCGACGTCGCAAGCCGAAGATGAGAGACAGAGAAAGTTAATGAGGATATTAAGCGGCTAATTCAGTACGCGAAGGGAGTGGAAAATCTAATAGTCATAGGGGAATGGAATGCAGTTGTAGGAGAAGGAGAAGAATATGAGCTTGGCAGTAGGAACCAGACAGGAGAAAGAGTAATTGAGTTCTGTAACAAATATTAGTAATAGCGTCCCGCCCGGTTAGCCGTGCGATCTAACGCACTGCTTTCCGGACGAGAAGGCGTGACGGTCCCCAGCACGAATCTGCCTGGCGGATTAGTGTCAGGGTCCGGTGTTCCGGTCAGTCTGTGGATGGTTTTTAAGGCGGTTTTCCATCTGCCTCGGCGAATGGGGGCTCGCTCCCTTTATTCCGCCTCAGTTACACTACGTCGGCGATTGCTCCACTTACGCGTGCACCATATTTACTCTACCACGCAAACATTGGGGTTACACTAGTCTTGTGTGAAACGTTCCCGGGGGGTTCTCTGCTGGAGGTCGAACCTCACAATAACCCTGGGTTCGGTGTGGGGCGGCGGTGGAGTGAGTGCACTGCTGTAGCCTGTTGTGGGGTTGTGAATCACTGCGGGCTACGGAGGGAACGAAGACTCTCCGTCGTGTCTGGGTCCACAGTTCCATATAATACTCTACAATACAATAGTAATAGAGAGAACACTGTTCAAGAATCACAAGAGGAGGAGGTATACTTGGAAAAGGCTAGATGATACGCGGAAATTTCAGTTAGATTACATCGTGGTCAGCGGGGATTCTGAATTCAGATATTAAATTGTAAGGCGTACGCAGGGACAGATATAGTGTCAGATCACATTTCAGCAGTGATGCAGAGTAGACTGAAGCTCAAGAGACTAGTCAGAAAGAGTCAATGCGCAAAGAAGTGGAATGAACAGATATGCATGAAGTTCTGTGAGGCTATGCATATTGCGATAACGAATAGCTCAGTGATTGGGACAGAAAACTGATGATCAATTTGGCTTTAGGGAAGGTAAAGGTACCAGAGAGCCTGCTCTGACGTTGGGACTGATAATGCTAACACGACTGAACAAAAATCAAGATATGTTCACAGCTATTGTTGACCTGGAAAAAGCGTTGGAAAATGACAAGTGGTGCAAGATGTTAGAAATTCTGAGAAAAATAGGGGTAACCTATAGGGAAGACGGGGAACATATAATAGCTGAAGGCCAAGAACGAGGTGCTCGAATTAAAATCAATGTTCAGGCTCGCTGATGACATTGCTATCATCAGTCAAAGTTAAGAAGAATTAAAGGTTCCGTTGAAAGAAATGAAGAGTCTTACGAGTACTGAATATGGATTGAAAGTACGTCGAAGAAAGATGGAAATATTGAGTATTAGCAGAAATGCGACAGATTTAACATCAGAAATGGTGATCACAAAGTAGATGAAGTTCAGAAATTCGGCTACCTAGACAGCAAAATAACCCATGAATGACGGAGCAAGGATGATATAAACAGCAATGCCGCAGTGACAAAAAGGGCTTTCCAAGCCAATAACACTGTACTACTATAAAACATAGGCTTTAATTTGGGGAAAATATTTCTGGGAATATACATTTGGAGCACATCATTGTATGGTAGTGGAAAATGGGCTGGGTGAAAACAGGAACAGAAGAGAATCGACGTATTTGACATGTGGTGCTGCAGAAGAATGTTGAAAGTAGGTGGACTGAGATGGAAGGGAAGGAAGAGATTCTCCAAAGAAACGGCGAGGAAAGGAATATATGGAAAACGCTGACAACAACACAGACAGAATGGTAGTTCATCTGTTAAAACATCAAGAAATAACTTCCCTGGTACTAGAACGAGCGGTAGGGGTTAAAAACTGTAGGGGGTGACGAAGATTGGAATATATCCAGGTAATAACTTAGGACGTATGTTGCAAGTGCTGCTCTGGGATGAAGAGGTTGATTCAAAATAGGAATTTGTGGCGATGACGTCAAACCAGTCAGAAGACTGATGACTAAAAAAATCGACTTTTTTTGGAACTAACAGGTTAGTTAACAGAGTGAAGACAGTGAAAGGATACTGCAGGATCTGGTAATACGTGAACATTTTGAGAATTAGTGCAATAAGGTAACAGCATCTGGTTTCGGTTGTAGTCACATGTACAGTGACGATAGGTGATAAAAATAAAAGAAACGATTGTAGAATTTTCTAATTTCGTACAAACTCTTTGACAACTAATTTGCATACAGAAAATAGCGACGCAACCCAGACAGCTCCACATCCTTTCACAATGAAAAAAGGAGCTGAGTATTTAATTTACAATATTTTCCATAAAACTCTGCACACGAATAGGACAACTTTTCAAGATATTTCATTATGGCAAAGTTGTTCGCATGTCGCAGAAGCTAGTAGTAACTTTAAGTTAGTCAGGTTCAGTGTAGAAATACAATCAGATCTCATTAAAAAATGCAATCAGATTAATTAATATGAATAGTTATAAATTTCTGTTGAGCACAGTCATTTACTTTTTTCCATTCAGCGAGCCACAAACATATTAAACTTGGTTTGAAGTGCCAGGATATAAGACAGTAGCTATACTTTACCTCGCTTATGATTCCATAATCAATAGTGAGACAAATGTAGTCCAACTACAACAGCCTTATTTTATTATGTCGATTATTGTGTATTATTATCGCCGCCTTTCGTGTAGACCGTCTCAAGAGAGTGTGAGTGTAGCCTCTACCACCAAACCCACCGGACGCACCTCGACCGAGCGAGGTGGCGCAGTGGTTAGCACACTGGACTCGCATTCGGGAGGACGACGGTTCAATCCCGTCTCCGGCCATCCTGA
Organism: Schistocerca serialis cubense; assembly: GCF_023864345.2. Lineage (NCBI taxonomy): Eukaryota > Metazoa > Arthropoda > Insecta > Orthoptera > Acrididae > Schistocerca > Schistocerca serialis. The sequence goes on along the minus strand of NC_064641.1, from coordinate 325,098,787 downwards.
TTTAGGTTTTCCGTGATTTCCCTAAATCGTTTCTGGCAAATGCCGGGATGGTTCCTTTGAGAGGGCACGGCCGATTTCCTTCCTAATCCTTCTCTAACCCGAGCTTGCGCTCCGTCTCTAATGACCTCGTTGTCGACGAGACGTTAAACACTACCCACCACCACCACGCACCTCGAGCAGAAGAAGTTCCTGCTGATACACTGTATTTAGTTTAGCTTTGGTTCTCATGTGCTTCTGCGTATGTGTGAATTATATCTGTGCATTGAACTATGTTGACTAGCGTATACTAACTTATTATAAGTTTTGCGTAATATTTTAATTCATTTGAACTGTATGAGCTGAGTATAGTAGAAGGCAGAAGTAGCGGGGCAGTAAAAGTTATCCTGAGTCCAGCAACTGCTTGGCTTAGAGATCCTTAATGACGCTGTGTCCTCCTATTCCATCATCTTGACCGGTCGACACTCTACAGTAGAGTGTAAGTTAATTTCGACTAGACGATGAAGCTTCACAACCGCACTTTTATTAATATATACATAATAAGGTTGTTTACTGAATTTCAATAAGTAATGTGTACTCCTTTTGTTTCAATGAGCTTCTGAACATGTTGAAATACGCATTAGGCCATATCAGATCAAGTGTTTAGTAATTTATCGTCATGAAGAACTTTTCCATTTAGCGGAACCGGGTGTGCTCCTGGTGCTTCGTGCCTTGCTGACACGATATTTTGACGTCGTTTCTAATCACCATCATAGGGTGTTTTGTGAGACTGGTCGATTTGCTAATCGGGTCCCATGTTTATCTCTGCGTGGTTAGCGCATGCTGTATTCTGCTGTCGTATCCGTCTCCAAGCGTTTCTCTTCCGTCTGTTCCCGTTTTGTCTGTCTTCCGCGGTGACGACCGCCCTGCGGCCTTTCGTATTGGGTCCACGCCCGCAAGGAGCGTTTAGATCACTATCTTCGACGCTATAGACGTTTCTTTTGCTGCTCGCGACTGCTGTGGCCTTCTATCGCGGCGCCATCATCCTTCTGGCGTTCTGAACTGGGAACCCGCCTGCGAGGTAGACTACCAGCTGCATCAGACTACTGCTGGAGTTGCATTTAACGTCCGCGCACGCATCAGCAATCTCTTTTGACGTTAGCCACCGTCTGGCGTTCCATATTATGTGTGCCCCCAGACTGTACGGTGCCTGAAGTTTCAGGACGTTTATGTCGTTCCCCATCTTGTCCGTGACAACTGTGACTGTCTCTCGAGGAAGCAGTTGCTGCTTGGTGCTCAGAATGAGGTCTGATCCTGTTAATTACGCCCCGAGTCGTTTGAAGTTCATTACCGGAGAAAGGAAACTTTATCTCATGTTTCTGTAGTAGTTCCAACACCGGATTCCGCGCTGTGCTGCTGGCATCCTGCTTTCCGTTTGATGAGGTTTCCCGCTATGTTGAGATTAACAGAAACGTTAATGGCACTATCTCAAAATCTGGGGGTATGAGCCAGGATGTTATTTTTGCCTTAATATATGGTGTGTTCAAGTTCCCGGATATGTTCTGCTATTGCTGATTTAGTGGACTGCCGTTGCATGGTATATCTTTGGTGCCCCTTACGTCTTACGTCCACCGTTCTGGTGGTATGACCGATGTAAGACATACCACTTTCGCTACGTATAGGGTAACTACCAGGTTTTCTTATCCCCAGACCATCCTTAAGGAGCGTCCTGATCTTGTTGAGCGGGCAGAAAAAACTTTCGCTGATCTTAGCAAAGACAGGCCCTGCATATGGTAGAAAGGCTGTCTTTCTGGACACTTCTTCTTGAACCTCTTCCGTTCCATCAAGTCATATGGTGCAATGTAAAGATTTGCGGAGTTCCCTTGTTGAATATCCGTTGTCCGTGAACACTCAATGTAGTCGTCGGAATGTCGTTTTCGGAAGGTGCGGACCACCGACAGTACACCAGATTCTGCGAGGTGACAGCTAACCGCCGGGAAAGTCTAAGAAATTATGAGCATTTTTTGTTGAAAAGTCCGTTTTACCCGCTAAAGCACATTCGTGTTGTTTTCTTCCATGAACGTCTTGACTGCTTTAGAAGTAAGACATACAGCCAGATCATGTTGAAATGTTCCTCTACCATCTGCAAAGGTCTGTAAGAATTGCCCGATCACATACCTAGAAATTTCCACGTATTTGGCTGAATTAATCAGGTGTAACTTGTGCCCTAGGGCCCGTTGCACTGAAGAAAACCCACAACATCTTTTGGAGTGTGTTTTAAAGTCCATTCAAGATGCTCAGTTCTTACTGCTCCGCCTCACAAACCTTGTTCTGTATCCTTGAAATGCGACTCAACACTGAATGCACACAGGTTTCCAGTCGTTATAGGTCGCAGATATTTATGTTTTGTCACATGCCCGCGGGTTTTTCTTCATGGCAAGTGATAACAACTACTTCTTTAATCGGTTTCGTCCCTTTTGTCCAAATTGAAGATACTTATGCAGTGCCATTGAAGAGTCAGTTTCAATCCCATTAGCCAATAAAACTTATTTGTCTCTGGAGAATGAGTTGTACTCTTTTTAAGCAGAGATTTGTCAGTCCTATGGTGGTTCTTTGTTTTCATCCATATCTGCATTTTCTCTTTGGAGACAAGGAAGCAGTGTCACAGTGTGCCTTCCTAAACCTTGAAACACTGCATTTTCCCACAGCAGCAACAAAAGGGTAATGTCTCGTATGTTCATGAAGAGGAACTATGTAGCTCTCTTCTGAAAGGAAAAGTCCATTTTAACTCAGACACAAAGTTCTTCTGTCGATAGCACAGAAATAGCAAACGCTGTTGCCACACATACAAAAACTCAGCTGAATTGGAGGGGCTCATGCATGTGTTGTTCATACTCAAGGCATCACTAGTCCGCCAAGAATTCAACAATTAGGTAGATAAAACTGGTTACCGGTTATCACCTACAATTCCTTGTAAAATATGAGATTCACCCAATTAAATGAACGTTACTGTACAAGCCGGTGAATGACCAACGGTGGCGTTGTAGTGAATGTGTGAACGGAAGACAGTGATATAGGCTGCAAGGCTGTTCCTTTGCGGCCTAAAAACAAGTCCTAGGTATATCTCACTGCTGATCACTGAGTCAGCAGGGAACGCCGTGGCTGGTAGGACTAGGACTGAAGTTCCGGATAGGCGCCGATGGGGGGGCTGCTTTGTCCACGAGAGCAGGTGATGGAGACCCTTGAGAAAATAGATGGCAAGCCGGCTGGGAAGGCCAGTGTTCACATTGTTTGCTCTACGAGGAGCGACAGAGCGCGCTGGGTGCACACGACTCCAAATCGTGGCTCGTATCGGTGCGAATGACGCTTTCTCCCTAGATTCAGAGGCCATCCCCGTTTTCTATAGATGGCTGGTTGTTTCGGTGGAGACAACTAGCTTCGGTCGCGGGGTGGGAGCAGAGTGCGTATTGCAGTATCGTTTGCAAAACCGACCGTGGTCCTTTGGTTTGGATCCGTCTGGCAGGTTTAACCCAGAGATTCTAACCATCCTGTGACCTTCTTGGATCCTGTTTTCTCGACCTGCGCTGTCGAGTGGAGAACTGCAGGACTCTCTTAATAAGTCAGATGTGCAATGCTCTCAGAAACGGGCTACTAAGGTAGAAGAGTACGTTTGGCATACACACGTCTGATTGTTAGGATAGAGGAATCCCTCCGAAGTCCCAATACATGCTTTTGGTTTCATACATGAAGGAGTATTTCCCTATGAAATAAAGAGAACAGTATGCGTTACGTGGGATAGGAGAAAATTTTAATATAGTATCAGTTAACTATCGCAGCCTCTATGGACTGGTCTGGGAACTGGTGTTTTACAAACGGGAACAATGTCGTCACGCACAGTAAGGGTGCTTGCAGCATATAGATGTAAGATGTAGATGTAGGTTTCCGTACATCAATCGGTAAAAACGGAACTGTTACAGCTTCAGTTTGTTGTCCGTTTACCTGTCTGTCTCTTCAACTGTTCAAAAGTCTCTTCCTCAAGAACAGGATGACGTATCAAATTGAAACTTATATCGCATATGAATATCTACAGCCCCTTTGGGGGGGAACAATGTGAAGCTTCTCAGTAAATGCAGCAAATTATACGACCAAATGTCACATATTTCGATGCTCGCAGACTCACTCAAATCCTACAGGTACTTCACTTTGATCTAGAGTCACGAAATTTTACGAGGAGTAAGGTTCCACACTACACCCAACGGGAAAAATTCGAAAGTTGTTGATCTGTATTTATATCACACTATTGTTTTTCATTTGTTATCTGACTTTTCATCGGTTAAGCTCCGTTTTTCTGAGGAACGGCTAAACATATCAAGTTGAAATTTATGTCAAACGCTAAGGTCTGTATTCCCTACGCGGTATAATAAAGCAATGAAATCAAAACACACGGCTCTTTAGGACACGTGTACTCACTCGCAAACTCATCAAAACCTACTGCGAGTTTTCCGTTGATCTAGAATAACAAAATTTGACAAGAATACCTGAAACTAGAAATTAAAACAGCCTCGAGAGTCTTGAAATTCCTGGGACCGACATTTTGCCAGTATCAGTGTCGATAACAGCAATAATCGTTAAAATCGTCGATTCCCGTAATGGATGAACTTCCTATACGGATACTTAAGTTTGTACGGAACTCTCAATGTCCCACTCCTACTCCCACCTGGCCATGTCTTTTTCATCTTTCTATACCAGAAGTACTTAACGCAAAAGGAACCAACGTGTCATTTAAATGTCGATATTTATTGTAAACGGCTGTAACCTATCTTAAACTGTACAACATTGTCGTGACTAGTAGTCTGAGCAGACATTATTAGAGACACGAAATAAACGTATCTAAAGAGCTAGGTAGAAAATGTGATGATTGGTGTAATGGTTGACCTTATTAGTCTTCTGCGATTGAACTATGCCGGCGCTAGCTGCACTGACCAGATATACTCATTGTTTTATGGTGAGGGACGACAGATATAAGCATTTCAATTACTTAGGGATTGGTACCACCGCAGTTTCACCGCTACTAAAGGTAGGTACAGATTACGGGTGTTAGACATAGATTTCCGTTATAATTGTGAAATATACTGAAGTAAATGAAATTTAAAAGCATTCATTATTATGCTTACCCCTCCCCCCACCCCCCACCCATTTTAATAACTTTTTTCTTTCCTGTTACTGGACCAGTAATGTAATCATTGATATCAAATGCGACTGTGGTCGCTATTATGTTAGTTAATGCATGTAGCCAGTTCATTCTGTAGAAACCTTTTTCTATATCAACTGTCATTATCGCATTCCACACCTACATTGCACACCAACAGCCACTTCATTAACGTTTATTGAAAGCGCTGTTCAGATTAATTCTATAGCAGCAGTAATAATAGCTGAATGCTCCCGAATACATGTGTGGAATGTGTGTGCTGATATTAATATGTGAGCTAATGTACGATTTCTACGTTAGCTTCCATATCGATCAGTAAACAGATTTTTAGTCTTTTGATGAAGATACCTTGTTCTGAACACCCGTTGTGAATACTTAGATTCAGTGAATCTTTCTGGGCATTTATTAACTGACACTGTACTACTGTTGCAGAAGATTATGATTCAGTAGATTTTCCGCTACATTTGTAGTCAGTCTCCTTAAATTCACCTTCGGATCGTATTGGTAGCATCTGCTGTCATCTCCTGTAAAGATGAGGATGTCCAACAACGCATGACCACGGTATTTCGGGCGATTCCACAAGAAGAATTCGCTGATAATTTCCAACAGCATTAACGGCGATGTCAAAGGTGCGTCCGAATACTTTGAAGGTAAATATAGGTAATTTATTTTCTCAGACCATTCACCGACGTTTTCAGACGCTCCTTGTAGGTATAGTCATTGCGTCAACCACTGGTGTGCTTACTATTATCGTAAGACCTTAATGACTCACAAATTTTGTACAATCAGTCTTAAGTGATACATGTGGATCACAGAAGGTGTTCAAATGGCTCTGAGCAATATGCGACTTAACGTCTAAGGTCACCAGTCACCTAGAACTTAGAACTAATTAAACCTAGCTAACCTAAGGACATCACACACATTCATGCCCGAGGCAGGATTCGAACCTGCGACCGTAGCGGTCGCTCGGCTCCAGACTGTAGCGCCTAGAACCGCAAGGCTACTCCGGCCGGCACAGAAGGTGTATAACCCTCACTTCCCACGAGAACGCAGGCAGAACAACGTACAACGACTTTGGACAGTACTGTATTCAATGTTCTGTACAGGGCAGAGGATAAATTTGAGAAAAACTCTCGAATCTATTTAGAGGGAATTGATGATGCTTCTAAATCGATTGGTGTTGGTACTTTGGTAGTACATAAAAACCATTCCGTCAAGTGCCTCAATAACTACAGAGTTTACAACTCAGCGAATATCATATTATTGTTGAACTATACCACACAGACACTGAAACGCGTTCGAATCAAGTCGAAGCCTCATTAAAATTGATCATAAGGAACAACAAGAAAAATGACGAGACTGAGGATAAACGGAGATGAGGAACAATGTCGAAGGAATTAATGCCGGCCTGAAGGTACGAAACTGCACTGATACTCAAATATTTATCACTCACACTTCCACAGCACGTTAAGGCCTCGTGCATACTTCTCAGATTTCGTCCAGTGTCCAAAAAGCACACCGCGTGATTGAAAAAAAGAACGTATTTAATCGCTTAATACAGACAAATTATAAAAGACAGGACAATATCCCGCATGTCACTGGAGAGATGAAGGTTCAACGTTTTGACACAGCTGCGCTGTTATTTGTGTGCATACCAAATGGTTCAAATGGCTCTGAGCACTATGGGACTCAACTGCTGAGGTCATTAGTCCCCTAGAACTTAGAACTAGTTAAACCTAACTAACCTAAGGACATCACAAACATCCAAGCCCGAGGCAGGATTCGAACCTGCGACCGTAGCGGTCTTGCGTTTCTAGACTGCAGCGCCTTTAACCGCGCGGCCACTTCGGCCGGCTTGTGTGGATACCAATCTACTACATTACAAGAGAAATCATTTCATGTGTTGGAATTCACGCGAAGTTAACCAATTGTTCAAGTGCAACCTGCATTCCGTAGTCGATTCAGCAAGACACCGCCTCTGCACACCCAGATTTATGACAGTCATACAAAATTCTTAGACGTTGGTTGCATATGCAAAGGGCACTCGTCAGCCTCACACATATGACTGTCGAGCGTATCCGAGATGCGTTCAAACGGGGCCCTCAGAAGCCCGTAAGATGGGTAGGCCAGGCTTAAAGTGCCTCAAAGAACAATCTGACGTTATCTGGAACGACGCCTGCATATGAAGCTTAATAGTTGCAATTACTGCAGGAATTGCGTCCTGGCGACCGTAACAAAAGGTACGAATGTAGCATTTCATGTCTCTAAGTACGGTGGACGACACTTTTTCCGAACGACTCATCTTTTCGGACGAATGGACGTCTCATCGGTGGGTTAAAGTAAATTGTCATAAAGTAAGAATTTGGGGGTCACAAAATACTGGCGTCTTCGTCGAACATGAAAGAGTCTCGCCAAAACTGAATGTATTTTGTGCCGTTTCAGTTCACAAGGTTTATGGACCGTTCTATTAAGTGAATGAGACTGTGACAAGAATGCCATACCTGGACATGCTGCAAAACTAGTGGTATCCTCAACTGCACAAAAAATCCGATGATTTGATTTTTATGCATGGTGGCACTCAGTCCCACATTCTCATTTGTCCCACCTATGGAACCTACTGTCCAAGAACAGAGTAATCGAATTGTTGAAACTGTAAATTTAATAAACAGAGACCCGTTGATCCGTGTTTGGAATGAAACGGACTACCGTTTTGATGTTTCTCGAGCAATGCATGGTGCTCATGTTGAGTGTATGGTAGCGTGTCTGTGCTGTTGTAAATATTTGAAACTTTCTCTACCTATTGACATGTGCAATGTATTCTATCTCTCACAATTTGCCTGTAATAAACAATTGAAACCCTTTCATTCTTTTTAAATCACCATCTATAATGCACTTTAGAAACGAAAGTTTAATGACATAATTCTACCTAGATGAGGAGAATCCACCTGCATAAGCTTGACCTCGATGCAGGTGGTCTGGTGTCATCATTCACGTCACAACCACATTACAAATGGGCACAGATCAAAAGAAGCTCTTCTATGTCTATTGAATATCCTACGGGTAGTGGGGAGACTCAGTGCAGCAAATGCACTTGAGCGTATGTGAATTACCGAAGGAGAGATATTATCAGCTGAATTCGTTCTGAGTTTTGAAAATATCATCACACAGTTGACGAATTCTTCCCACTGGAAACAGAGATACAAAAGTCTTTTATTATGCAGACATTTCTTTGCAGCTATATTCTTTGGTTGACGAGAAGCATATGATACTATCTAGTGTGATATGTCATCATCAATGCACTACCCGAATGGACATTTCGTTGGTGCCCCGTAGTGTGATTGTGGTCCTTGCTAATTGAATTATAAGTTCGAAATCGAATTACTGACTAGCCAGTTAACTCAGGAGAATGGCTTACCTTAGGACAGCATTTTATCATTCATTTTATTATAACAAAATATATAGCATTTATGATACATAACATCCCAAATTCAGTATTCCTTGTTTGTGTATGACATTTCGGTATTCCGCCTTTTACTAGTCTTACAACAGCTGTATGGCACCTACAGCTGACCTTGTTAGTGGGATGGTATGGTGCAAATAGTTGTATGTCAGCTATATAAAATCTATTTGCCCTTGTCTGCTGCTGAATTAACTGAATTTCGAATGGTGGTCACCATTTGGACTTCATATTCTCAGTCACCTCGACTTTGATCACAGGCAGTCATGGCTGCAACACCTCCATGGTATGAAGTGTATACACGCAAATGCTTTAGAATTACTAAAACTGGATCTAAAACGCATCTTCATGATAGCTCATATCCAGCAGTAATTTCGTGATGCTTTCAAGATATCTAAATGTGGTTTTTGAGAAAAGGAAGTTCCCTCAGAAGCAAGTAATTTTATTCTATAGATTATTATCTTCTACATCTACATCTACATCTACATCCATACTCCGCAAGCCACCTGACGGTGTGTGGCGGAGGGCACCCTGAGTACCTCTATCGGTTCTCCCTTCTATTCCAGTCTCGTATTGTTCGTGGAAAGAAGGATTGTCGGTATGCTTCTGTGTGGGCTCTAATCTCTCTGATTTTATCCTCATGGTCTCTTCGCGAGATATACGTAGGAGGGAGCACTATACTGCTTGACTCTTCGGTGAAAGTATGCTCTCGAAACTTTAACAAAAGCCCGTACCGAGCTACTGAGCGTCTCTCCTGCAGAGTCTTCCACTGGAGTTTATCTGTCATCTCCGTAACGCTTTCGCAATTACTAAATGATCCTGTAACGAAGCGCGCTCTCTTCTATCAAGCCTATCTGGTACGGATACCACACTGCTGAGCAGTATTCAAGCAGTAAGCGAACAAGCGTAATGTAACCTACTTCCTTTGTTTTCGGATTGCATTTCCTTAGGATTCTTCCAATAAATCTCAGTCTGGCATCTGATTTACCGACGATCAACTTTATATGATCATTCCATATTAAATCACTCCTAATGCCTACGCCCAGATAATTTATGGAATTAACTGCTTCCAGTTGCTGACCTACTACATTGTAGCTAAATGATAAGGGATCTATCTTTCTATGTATTCGCAGCACATTACACTTGTCTGCATTGAGATTCAATTGCCATTCCCCGCACCATGTGTCAATTCGCTGCAGATCCTCCTGCATTTCAGTACAGTGTTCAATTGTTACAACCTCTCGATACACCACAGCATCATCCGCAAAAAGCCTCAGTGAACTTCCGATATCATACACCAGGTCATTTATGTATATTGTGAATGGCAACCGTCCTATGACACTCCCCTGCGGCACACCTGAAATCAATCTTACTTCGGAAGACTTCTCTCCATTGAGAATGACATGTCGTGTTCTGTTATCTAGGAACTCCTCAATCCAATCAAACAATTGGTCTGATAGTCTATATGCTCTTACTTTGTTCATTAAACTACTGTGGGGAACTGTATCGAACGCCTTGCGGAAGTCAAGAAATACGGCATCTACCTGTGAACCCGTGTCTATGGCCCTCTGAGTCTCGTGGACGAATAGCGCGAGCTGGGTTTCACACGACCGTGTTTTTCGAAACCCATGCTGATTTCTACAGAGTAGATTTCTAGTCTCCAGAAAAGTCATTATACTCGAACATAATACGTGTTCCAAAATTCTACACCTGATCGACGTTAGAGATATAGGTCTATAGTTCTGCACATCCGTTCGACGTCCCTTCTTGAAAACGGGGATGACCTGTGCCCTTTTCCAATCCTTTGGGACGCTACGCTCTTCTAGAGACCTACGGTACACCGCTGCAAGAAGAGGGGCAAGTTACTTCGCGTACTCTGTGTAAAATCGAACTGGTATCCCATCAGGTCCAGCGGCCTTTCCTCTTTTGAGCTATTTTAATTGTTTCTCTATCCCTCTGTCGTCTATTTCGATATCTACCATTTTGTCATCTGCGCAACAATCTAGAGAAGGAAACAGCTCTGGAAAAAGACATTTATTATTTCGGCCTTTAGTCTGTCATCCTCTGTTTCAGTACCATTTTGGTCACAGAGTGTCTGGACATTTTGTTTTGATCCACCGACCGCTTTGACATAAGTCCAAAATTTCTTAGGATTTTCTGCTAAGACAGCACATAGAACTTTACTTTCGAATTCATTGAACGCCTCTCGCATAGCCCTCCTCACACTACATTTCGCTTCGCGTAATTTTTGTTTGTCTGCAAGGCTTTGGCTATGTTTATGTTTGCTGTGAAGTTCCCTTTGCTTCCGCAGCAGTTATCTAACTCGCTTGTTGTACCACGGTGGCTCCTTTCCATCTCTTACGATCTTCCTTGGCACATACTCATCTAACGCATATTGTACGATGGTTTTGAACTTTGTCCACTGATCCTCAACACTATCTGTACTTGAGACAAAACTTTTGTGTTGAGCCAACAGGTACTCTGTAATCTGCTTTTTGTCACTTTTGCTCAACAGAAAAATCTTCCTACCTTTTATAATATTTCTATTTACCGCTGAAATCATCGATGCCGTAACCGCTTTATGATCGCTGATTCCCTGTTCTGCGTTATCTGTTTAAATAGTTCTGGTCTGTTTGTCACCAGAAGGTCTAATATGTTATCGCCACGAGTCGGTTCTCTGTTTACCTGCTCAAGATAGTTTTCAGATAAAGCACTTAAAAAAATTTCACTGGATTCTTTGTCCCTGCCACCCGATATGAAGGTTTGAGTCTCCCAGTCTATATCCGGCAAATTAAAATCTCCACCCAGAACTATAACATGGTGGGGAAATCTACTCGAAATATTTTCCAAATTATCCTTCAGGTGCTCAGCCACAACAGCTGCTGAGCCAGGGGGCCTATAGAGACATCCAATTACCATGTCTGAGCCTACTTCAACCGTGACCTTCATGTGAAGAAGTATTGAAGGATTATTGTATTTTTAATGGAACGGTGAATTTTTTTTGTTAGTCGAAGTGCAAAGCACCGGAATTACAGAACGCTTCTTAAATCTGTTATCAAAACTTCTGAAAATGCAACTGAAAATAGGCTAAATTCAAGAGTCAGATGGACAGAATAAAATATTACCACCTCCAAGCATGGATTACAGGCAGCTCTCATTTATACCGAAGGTTTGTCTGTTTACTTTTCTGCATCTTAGACTTAAGAAGAGAAATTTGTATCGAGTAGACTGCGGCAATAAGACGGCTTGCTGTTGTTTGGTGTTCCTTGCGAGCAGACATGAGCTGTGAGGTACTCTGGTTTTGTATAACGAAGGTAAAATTTGTTGTAACAAGAAGGAGGTGGTGAAAGGAAATCTATATCGTTCGTTGGTGTCAGATGCACCAGGTACTGGCACCTATTTTATGGTGTTTAGTGCAAATAAATAAGCATCTTCATCAGACACACAAGGTGAGGAAAATACAGCACATACGAAGAAGCTGCTCTACGACACTTACCACTATGCATGGTGAACGAAATGTTGTAAGGAGGAAAGATTGAGCCACCATACATGAAATATTCTGTTAGATTCGTATTTCTAGCAGATCGCTGTTGACAGTGCACAATAGTATTGTTAATAATTTCATTAACTGATACTGGCGAGCACCACATAGTAACCTTGATATAGTACTGTATGTCTGGGCGTTAATTAGAACTGACCACTGACGGAAAGTACAAAGTGGGTAACATGTTCCTCAGAAATCGCTATCCGCTGAAGAAGGGCTAGTAAAAGACGTGCTATGTTCTGCAGAGACGGAAATTTAGTATCTTGTGAGAGAGCAGGGCATAGAGAACGCCGTATAGAATCGTGAGGCTGTAGGAATCCCGTAGTGCAGACCCAGTGATCAGAAGGTATCTCCTTAGCGGCACTGAAAAAAATTTAGTGTAACGTACCAGGAGAAAGAGAGTAGGGAGTGGAACAAGACGAAAGCACATGCTTTTAGGGCAAAGAAACGTCTGAGCTCAAAAATGATGATCACAATCTGACCTCCGAGGAATCTTCTCACGGAAAGCGCCAGCGCACACATACCACGGAAAAGTAGAGACACGTTTCTTACTCGAAGAGTGCTGAGAGTGTATGAGATGAAATGGAAACTTCCAGAAAATCTAAAGGAGTATGAGGTTCAGGTGAGTAGTTGACTGATTCGTGAACCACGTAATGGGAGCTAATGGTTTTGTAACAGGCACCGGGATTCGTCACCTGAGTGCAAACATAGACGCTGTGTGTCCAATAGGGAACTGGGTTGACGTGAAGTGATCGAAGGCACTTCCCTGCTGGGGTGTATCTAAGAGAGTTCATTCCGGGTATCGACACAGAGACTCTGCTGGCGAGAACGACAATGGGGAATATGATGGTCACATTTGGCAAAGCTTCGCTGTAGACACCGGGAGCATGTGAAATCGTTTCTCTGTGACAGAGTTGTTATTCTGGTTACTCGAGTGATGATCGTTAACCTCTCTGTGGAGTCTGACAGACACTGAAGCGCTTCTTCACAGGAGAACACTAGAGTCGAATCTCTGTTCTTGGCTAGCGGGCAAACAGAATTCTTCAGTTCCGTCTTGTTCTGAGGTAATTTCACCCGTAGGAGTTTACGGACGGCATATCGTATCCACAGTGTAGGCAGAGAATTGCAGGTACGTCACGCACGTCTTCGGCACCTCGGCCAGCGTTCCAGCGTGCAGATCATTGTTGAAGTACAACTGATGTTCGTCCTTCAGTAAATGATGTGCGCTCTCCAGATCGGCGGATAGGGATACAGTAACTGTAAGTGTGTTGAGTTCCATTTTGTGGTCCACTAACCGTCTTCTGAAGGTGTCAGAGTGGCGGAGGTCTTCCGTTTATCACCGCTAATCAGTATCAGCCAACTTTCTGTCCATCTAATAACGGGAGGCCGCAGATCTAAAGGCAGTCAAACATATTTTCTGCCAATGTCGAAGTTAAATGTAGAGTAGAATCTGACATTGTTATCTCATATTTATAAAATTTATTATACTCTGAATTTTGAAAATTAACAACTTATGGTACCCACGTTGTCGTTCATGCTGTTGATTTACCGGTAGGTATCAACGTTTTGATGTGCTAAACTGACGTGAAATAGAACAACAACACGGTACGGCACTTCGTTTTATAAAAATCTCTAGCAATAGGATGTCAATGACAGGGTCATCTTAATCATTTGTAGGAGTGAGAATTCCATTGCGGAGACAACATTACGCAACCACACACATACGCACCATACGTTGCAAACACCACAGGGGTTTTACAACATACACTATGTGATCAAAAGTATCCGGCCACCGCCAAAAACATATGTTTTCCATATCAGCTACGTTGTGCTGCTACGTACTGTCAGGTACTCCATATCAGAGACCTCTGTAGTCATTAGACATCGTGAGAGAGCAGAATGGGGCGCTCCAAGGAACTCACGGACTTCGAACGGGGTCAGGTGATTGGGTGTCACTTGTGTCATACGTCTGTACGCGGTGATTCCACACACCCAAACATCCCTAGGGCCACTGTTACCTATGTGATAGTGAAATGGATACGTGAAGGGACACGCAAAGCACAAAAGCGTACAGGCCAACCTCTTCTGTTGACTGACAGAGACCGTCGACAGTAGAAGAGGGTCGTAATGTGTAATAGGCAGACATCTATCCAGACCATCACACAGGAATTCCGAACTTCATCAGAATCAACTGCAGGAGGTGAGACAACTTGGATTTCATGGGTGAGCGGCTGCTCAAAAGCCACACATCACTCCGGTAAATGCCAAACGACGCCTCGCTCGGTGTAAGGAGCCTAAACATTGGACGATTGAACAATGGAATAATATTGTGTGGCTTGACGAATCACGGTACGCAATGTGGTGATCCGAAGGCAGGGTGTGGGTATGGCGAATGCCAGGTGAACGTTATCTGCCAGTGTGTGAAGTGCCAAAAGTAAAATTCGGAGGTGGTGGTGACATGGCGTGGTCGTGTTTTTCATGGAGGGGACTTGCTCCCCTTGTTGCTTTGTGTGACACTACAATGTTTTAAGCACCTTCTTGCTTCGCATTCCTGAAGAGCAATACGATCGAGCACCTGTTCGTAATGTACGGCCTGTGGCGGAGTGGTTGCACGACAATAACGTCTTTGTGATGGACTAACATGCACAAAGGTCTGATCTGAATCCTATAGGACACCTTTGAGATGTTTTCGAACGCCGACATCGGGACAGGCCTCACCGATCGACATCGATACCTCTCCTCAGTGCAGCACTCAGAGAAGAAATGGCTGCTATTCCTCAAGAAACCTTCCAGCACCTGATTGAACGTATTCGTGCGAGAGTGGAAGGTGTCATCAACGCTAAGAGTGGGCCAACACGATACTGAATTCCAGCATTACCGATGGAGGGCACCGAGAACTTGTATGTCATTTTCAGCTAGGTGTCCGGATACTTTTGATCAGATAGTGTTTCACAGTGGGATATGACATCATTTGGTTGGTTGGTTGGTTGGTTTTGGGGAAGGAGACCAGACAGCGTGGTCATCGGTCTCATCGAATTAGGGAAGGATGGGGAAGGAAGTCGGCCGTACCCTTTCAGAGGAACCATCCCGGCATTTGCCTGGAATGATTTAGGGAAATCACGGAAAACCTAAATCAGGATGGCCGGACGCGGGATTGAACCGTCGTCCTCCCGAATGCGAGTCCAGTGTCTAACCACTGCGCCACCTCGCTCGGTTATGACATCAGTAATATGTGCGTTATTCACATATTAACTAAAAAGAATCTGTTATCGACCGGCTTACTCTTAAACCTCAGTGATTTATTAGGCATAGTCCTATTGCAGGAGGAGCCTTGCGTTATTTAGACTTTTGTCCTGACCAGTTATGGAAAACCTACAACTGAACATGAATTCCGAACCACTGCGTAACTCAGCGCTTTGCACCTTAATAAACACTCCAAGAGGTGAATGAAGTGAAAGAATCCTGGGGAGACCGGGTCTCAAGCCTATCACTTTCGAATGAACTATTTTTCTTGTCATTAGATTCGGCCTCTCAAATGTCGCGCTTTCGATAGAAATATAGAATTTCGTCAGATTTCCGTGCAACGTACTATTTGCCGATGAAGGTGGCTACAGGAGATACAGGGGCCACAGCCGTGGAGTGTCGAGCTCGGCTACACGAGCTTGCGACCGAAATGGTATGAGCGCGGCAGCTGCCAAGCGAATAAACTCTGCGGCCAGCAGCATAGACCAGGCTACAGAGAGCTGAACGAAGCGCCTTCGGCAAGTCACAGTGACTGAGCAGAACGTAAGTGGCACGTGAACAGCTACTGTTCTACGGTCCACAGGAAATATCTGGACACGAACGGAGAGACGAAGGGTAAGCGCGGGCCAGAATGGCCGTGCGGTTCTAGGCGCTGCAGACTGGAGCCGAGCGACCGCTACGGTCGCAGGTTCGAATCATGCCTTGGGCATGGATGTGTGTGATGTCATTAGGTTAGTTAGGTTTAATTAGTTCTAAGTTCTAGGCGACTTTTGACCTCAGAAGTTAAGTAGCATAGTGCTCAGAGCCATTTTTAAGGGTAAGCGTGGCACCAGCTGAAAGAAGGCTCTGATACTGCGACCTCGTTGCTTCCTGTTCGCATCTACACTTTTCTAATAACATGTATCTTCGACATATACAGAAAGTAGATACCGTAATTTTAGTAATGTTAGTAAGGAAAAGGCCTTGTATTTGGAATATGAGGACAAATGAAGACATGATGCGGCGTAGTACGAAATATAATTTGTGTGCTTTCAGATTTCATTGAGCAGTCAGATGCGCAAGGAATGTCTATTTTTAAGCTATTAATTATTAATGTGTTACAACATGCAGTCGGGATGGCAATATAATTGTCCAGTTTATTTCTTTGAAAGTCGTCACCCAATTTCAACTAGAAAGTAAATGTCGCATGGCATGTTGATGTGAGGTCGGTTTGTATTGACAGGCTGCATGGGTGTACGGTAGAATGTTCGTTGGTTCAAATGGCTCTGAGCACTATGGGACTTAACTTCTAAGGTCATCAGTCCCCTAGAACTTAGAACTACTTAAACCTAACTAACCTAAGGACATCACAAACATCCATGCCCGAGGCAGGATTCGAACCTGCGACCGTAGCGGTCGCGCGGTTCCAGACTGTAGCGCCTTTAACCGCTTGGCCACCACGGCCGGCAGAATGTTTGTTACAATGCTGGAGTTTTCAGTTCGATTCCCAGCTGATACAAAATTTTAAAAAATGGAGCGCTTGTTACTAGCAATTCAGTAAAGTTTAAAGCACTATACATGAAGAAGAATAAAAACGTATTTGCTGGTCTAGGTCTCGTTCCGTTAATTATATTCTCTCGTTCTTCTTCGTTCATTTCGAATATCTACGTCATTTAAATAAAATATTAATCAAATATTTCCTAATTAATAGATGACTAATTAATATTTTTATGAAAGACGGACACCCTCTTATTTATAATTACATGTCACACACAAAAATCCGTAGCATATATAAATTCTTAATTACTAATCTTTCTAAAAAAGTTGTTTGAACTAGAAAACATTACAAATTAACTTATTTTTAATCCTTGTGCATGTTCTCTTCCTTGCCTTATGAGAGCGAAACTTTATAGATATTCTGATACGTTAATGCGGGAAAGATTTAGGCTGGTCACCAGGTGCAAATCTGGCGCTGTGAATGCGAGAAATATGTATAGAAATGTTTTCACACGTAATGGCTTACGATCGGAACGTGGGCAGGAAAGGTCAAATATACGAGAAAGTCATAACGTTGATTGCATTATTAACCGCCGGTACACAGCGTCTTCAATCTGAGCATAACCGGTTACGCAGTTTGTTCAGTCTGAGCACCGGAGACGTCGAAAAGGTGCTGTGCAGGGCCAGTTTTGCACCTAGTGGCTAGAACTGGAGATACATTTTTTCAGCGTAAATCGGTTCCGCATTAGAGTATTAGCATATGTACCTAGTTTCGCTGCCGTACCATAATTAGTTCCACACTAGATCCCTGCTCTTTAATTATAGCCACATGGTATGTTTTAATAGTCATCGCTTTAATGGTTTTAATTAAATTAGTAGGGTATAGTAGTCCACATTCGGTTGTTGCCCAGATAGCACAGTTCTACGCCCAACAGAACGTGGTAAAATTATGTCTGTATTTAGAAATGATTGGATCTGCTTTAATTGATGGACATACGGTACATCGTCTGTGGCGATTCCCTTATCAGTCGGCCATGTACCGTATGTTCCTCGGGAGTAGATGTTCTGTCTACCATCCGACTTACTTCATACCTCACGGCTTCTAATTGTAATTACACCTGTAGTTAACTATAACACTCCCTACATTTTCTCATAATACAAGTTTGCACCAACCAGTCCCTGGCTAAACATGAAGTTCAGAAATCATAAACATTACCAAGCATCAACTACATTATTCAACCGATATCATCACTAGAACAACACGTGGAATGCAATAACATTACAGCAATAGGAGTACCCTTACACGTTTCGTCATTTAAAGAACCGATCGAACAGAGTTAAAAACCGGGTAGCCTTAAACTTGAACAAATACGCGTGATGTGTGCTCTTTACGAAGAGCGCGGTCACATTGTTGTGGCGTAGCAAGACAGCCACGCCACGGAAGTAGCCGAAAGGCACGCGTTTAGTTCACGCAGGCAATAGATAGGTCTGTAAGAGGATACGTAATGAATGCTATAAAGAAAAGTACGTAGCTTCTGGAATATTTAACTTTAATCCATCCTTGGTACATCGCTATTGACGATATAAGTGAGACTCCATAGATACATGCAATGTTGCTAATGGCGCCTTGCTAGGTCGTAGCCATGGACTTAGCTGAAGGCTATTCTAGCTATCTGCTCGGCAAAGGAGCGACGCTTCGTCAGTGTAGTCGCTAGCTACGTTGTCCGTACAACTGGGGCGAGTGCTAGTCAGTCTCTCGAGACCTGCCTTGTGGTGGCGCTCGGTCTGCGATCACACAGTGGCGACACGCGGGTCCGACATGTACTAATGGACCGCGGCCGATTTAAAACTACCACCTAGCAAGTGTGGTGTCTGGCGGTGACACCACACACATAACATGTTTAAAAGTATCAAGTGTGACCGTCGAGATTTGGCAAGTCCTGTCAGACCATAGGCATACATTACTGACGATCTGCGAATTGAATCAGAGGATAGGGTCTGCTGAGTGGTGCGTAGCCTCGTCTTAACGCTCTCAGTGGCTCGGCTGCCGTTTTCTAGTTCTAGTATGAATGACAGTGACCAAACATTAAGTTGTAGCTTTCACGCTCCATCGCAAATTTCCAAAATCAACGGGGAAAATAGAAACAAAGCGACTATTTACGTTGTTTTGTAGAATGTATGGGTCTGGGCATAAGCCATCTGAAATTCGGAAAACCTTCATCTACACAATTACGAAGATTGCAAAGCTGAGAAACTCGAGATTTCTTGTACAATCAGCTTAGCAGTTCACGCATCTAAGTTGCTGACCAGAATAATATACAGGTGAATGGGAAAGAAAATTGAGGATGTGTTTGATGACAATCAGTTTGACTTTAGGAAAGGCAAACACACAAGAGAGTCAATTCTGACATATTATTTGATACTGGAAACAAAACTGAATAAAAATCGAAACACGTTCAATGGGGTTTGTCGACATGGAAAAGGCGTTCGACAATGTCAACAACAACAAGATATTCAGAATTCTAAGGAAAAAGAGGTAAACTATTAGGAGAGACGGGTAATATGCAATATGTACCAGTGCCATGACGGAATAATAAGAGTAGCCGACCAAGAACGAAATGCTCGGATTAACAAGAGTGTAAGACAGGGATGTATTCCTTCGCCCCTACTGTTCAGTCTATACATGGAAGAGGAAATGATAGAAATAAGAAAAAGGTTCAAGGTTGGAAATAAAAGTCAAGGCGGGAGGCCATCAATTATAAGATTCGCTGATGACATTACTCCTCGATAGAAGTGATTAAGAAGTGCAGGACCTCCTGAATGGAATGGTCTAATGAATACAGAATATGGACTGAGAGAAAATCGAAGGAAGATGAAAGTAATCAGAAGTAGCAGAAGTGAGAAACTTAACACTAAAATTGGTGATCACGAAGTATATGAAGTTAAGGAATTTTGCTACCTAGGTAACAAAACAACTCACGACGGTCAGAGCAAGGAGGACATCAAAAGCAGACTAGCATCAACAAAAATGGCATTCTAGGCGAGAGAAGTCAATTAGTATCAAACACAAGCCTCTAAGAGGTCCAAAATTAAGGAATTTGTTGCTAGCGCATTCGAGCAGATGTAATTTCGATGGTTGCTCACTGGCTGCCTGCGATATGTAAGCTATAAGAGAATCTTAGACCAAAGAGCAGTATTGTATGCAGTAGGAACTGTGTAGCAGTAGGAGTAAGTAGTAGCGAGCAGTCGTGTGTATCGAGTTGGCTGGGCCGGTCGTGGGAAGCGATGGCGGAGACTGAGCGTTGTAGTATAAGGTAAAAGCAGCCTCGCGCATGTATACTGTTGTTGTATCAAGTCCCATGTAAATGCTTTAAAAAATCTCTTAATAGTAATCTTTCTTATAAAAATTTACTTTTGAGAATCATTCATCTGAATTTAAAGATTCTACTAATTTCTCCAATCCATGGTCATCCCGATAATTGTAAAGAAAAGTCAGTTGTTTCCTTTTATACATGACCATACTATCGGCCAGCATTGCACTGAGCTGTGCGAAAAAAATTTCTTATAGCAGCATATATATATATATATATATATATATATATATATATATATATATATATATATGCCTTATCCGGCGACCTTATTGAGGTAAGAATTTTCAATTTATTCAGAATGATCCTTCGGGGCCATGACGCAGCACTGCTGACGTCCAAAATTTACCAGTTTAAATTCACAGTCAATTATTGAAAGGTTATAAGTGAGCCACAATTTTTTATTGAGAGATTAGTCACATTTTACTATTGATAGGTTACGCAATTTAATTTTTGGGAGGTTACGCTAAATGTAAATATTATTTCTATTATTTATCTCTGGAGAGGTTAACCTCCCAGTAATCAATATAATTATGTATAGCATTGACATTTAGTATAACCTAGTAACAGTTTATTATTCCGTAACCTACCAATAACAACGTGACTAATTTCTCAATAAAATTGTGGTTCACTTATTACCTTTCAATAATTGACTGTGAATTTAAACTGGTAAATTTTAGACGTCAGCAGTGCTGCGTCATGGCCCCGAAAGATCATTCTGAATAAATAGAAAATTCTTACCTCAATAAGGTCGCCGGATAAGGCGTATACATCTGCTCCTACAAGAAATTTTTTTGGCACTACTCAGTGCAATGCTGGCCGATAGATTGATCATGTATAAAAGGAAACAACTGACTTTTCTTTACAATAATCGGGATGACCATGGATTGGAGAAATTAGTAGAATCTTTAAATTCAGATGAATGATTGTCAAAAGTAAATTTTTATAAGAAAAATTATTATTTGGGGATTTTTTTAAACATTTACATGGGACTTGATATAACAATAGTATACATGCGCGAGGCTGCTTTTACCTTATACTACAACGCTCAGTCTCCGCCATCGCTCTCTACGACCGGCCCAGCCAACTCGATACACACGACTGCTCGCTAATACTTACTCCTACTGCTACACAGTTCCTACTGCACTCAACACTGCTCTTTGGTCTGAGATTCTCTTATAGCTTACATATCGCAGGCAGCGCGTAAGCAACCATCGAAATTATATCAGCTCGAGTGCGCTAGCAACAAATTCCTTAATTATGGACCTCCTACAAGCTTTAATTTGAAGAAGAAATATTAGGAACACAGCATTGTATAGTAGTGCAACATTTACTGTGGGAAAACAAGAAAAGAAGAGAATGGATACATTTGAAATGTGGTGCTACGGAGGAATGTTGAATATTAGGTGGACGGATAAGGTAAGGAATGGAGGGCCTCCAGAGAACCGGCGAGGAAATGAGTATACGGAAAACACTAACAAGAATAAGAGACAGGAGGTAGGACATCTACTAGGACATCAGGCAATAAATTCCGTGTTACGGGAGAGTGGTAGGAGGTAAAAACTGTAGAGGAAAACAGAGATTGGAATATACCCAGGAAATAACTGAGGACTTAGTTTGTAAGTGGTACTCAGAGATGAAGAGGCTGGCACAGGAGAGGATTTCGTGGCGGGCCGCGTCAAACCAGACCAGTCACAAGATTGATGACCCAGAAAAAGAACTATATATTTGACGCTGCGGGTGGGGTACTGTTCAGAAAATGTTACCTTCCAAGTTAGCAATTGGAGTGACTCCAGCAGAGACAATCCAGGTGTAAGACAATACCAACTGGAATGCTACTAAATATATTTGTCTACCGGAAGTTACAAAATAGAATAAATATAAATTAAAATCATGGAACTGTCGTAAATCGCATACAGCTTTCGTTTTTTTCATGTTTTCCTGGTCCGACACGACAATTTTTTAAAACAAATTAGCAACTTACGATCACATGTTAAATGTTTCTGGCTGTGTACAGCGCCGGCTTCAAATATAAAATTCATGATGTCGGCACTGTACGCAGTGAGAAACATTTAACTTCTGGCCGTTGGCTTCTAAATTTCTGAAGTTGCTTGTATATTACGAGCGAAACATGTAATAAAGGCAAGTTGTAAGTAGGCTGTTTATGTTTCCTTATTGGCAACGTTACGTAGCGCTCTGTAGGAAAATCACTGGCTGTGCTGTGTGCAGTCTGTGGCTAGTTTGCATTGTTGTCTGCCATTGTAGCGTTGGGCAGCGGCAGCTGGATGTGAACAGCGCGTAGCGTTGCGCAGTCGGAGGTGAGCCGCCAGCAGTGGTGGATGTGGGGAGAGAGATGGCGGAGTTTTGTAATTTGTCATGAACTGCTATATATATTATGACTATTAAGGTAAATACATTGTTTGTTCTCTATTAATATCTTTCATTTGCTAACTATCCCTATCAGTAGTTAGTGCCTTCTGTAGTTTGAATCTTTTATTTAGCTGGCAGTAGTGGCGCTTGCTTTATTGCAGTAGTTCGAGTAACCAAGATTTTTGTGAGGTAAGCGATTTGTGAAATGCATAGGTTAATGTTAGTCAGGGCCATTCTTTTGTAGGGATTTCTGAAAGTCAGATTTCGTTGCGCTAAAAATATTGTGTGTCAAGTTAAGCACAGTCTTGTACAATTGTTCATAAGGGGACCTTTAAAAGTTACTTGCCACATGTGACTGTTTCACAGTTTTATTTTCTACGCTAGCTGTTCACAGGCAAATGATGCCTGGGCTCGCTTAGCTTAACAAAAATTAACACTCTGCCGTGGATAGAGGTATAGTATGAATAAAAGAAAACACGTAACATCGCTAAATAAATGTGATACGTCCATCGACGGTGGCATAAAAATTTACAGGGAGCAATGATTAAACACGTTTATTTATCGACGCTTCGTAGTAGTATGGGTTGAAACAAAACAATAGTAAAACAATTCTTGAAACAGAGCTGAAATAATTTTCTAGCTGCTGATTTCCAGTTGGATTGTAACTGGGGCAAAGTTTTTTACACACACACTTTATTAAAGTGAAAATCTCTAAGAACGCTCATTGCTAAAGTACGAACTGAATGAAGGAAGTGTAAGTCACTTACGGAACAAGTTTTCGAAGACCAGTGAGCAGCAATTTGAAAGTTACACAGAAGTATATTCACAGGCCCACGAATCTGCCATGACGACAAAGTCCAGATCTTCTTCCACGAGGAGGCTATAAAAAGTCTAAGTCAACAGCTGGCAGCTCCTGTGGTCGCGAAGTCAGACGTGAACGGCAGTGACTTCGAGCGGTGGCTCTCGAATGAGATTCATGATTAATGGAACCCTTGGAGAATCGTGCCTGGCTCAGGAAACCCATTCAGGTCGACCTGCTCTGATCTGGTCTAGAGCTGCCATAAATACCACAGCCGGGACTACTTTCGATCGCATGTTTTGTGAAAGAGAATGCGTCCGTGTGGTCTACGGCCTCTAGCGGCAATTGAGCAGCCTCTTGGTGGACAGTCGGAGCGTGGCTGCCTCATTTCTGAGATGTGTTTCAGGCAACTTCGAAAAAGTGAAGTGATGTTGGTTGCCGATACTGCAGGCGTTAAGCCTTGGTTCAGCAAAATGCAAGCCGAATTTCGCTGCGCAGTTACAACACATGAACGAATGAAAGTATTTCCTCACCCAAGCGTGTCAGTAAACAAATTACAGTGTCATATATATACATTGCTGTCAACTGAAATTGCAATATCGTGGAGGCGGCATGCAACAAACATTATACTGGGATGAAATTTGAGTTTTATATGGTTGGACATGCAAATGACAAGCATATCATCCCCACCTATATTCCGTATATGAAGAAATGCTTCGCAGCAGGCATCTCTTTCGGATACTCTATTTCAATATATGTGGTTAGTTGGAAGCTACTGTTGTGTCACATCTAATGAGCATGCATGGGATACGACGGTTGCAGGATCGTGGCCTATGGAGACTGTTTCTGTTCATTGCGCGATATTACAGCTCACATTGGTTGAGACTCTGCAACCATCTTATGAATCTGGAAACTACGAGTTGAGTCAGACCGTATTCAACACCTACAATCTCACAAGCAACCCCTTGAGTGCGAGGTAACATGAATCTTTAGTAACTCTCATTTGAAAGTGTTATGTAAACAGTTATGACAGGAAAAATGTTAGCTGCTAACGATCCAACATGTGCATCAGAAGGGCGACAGAAAATGAGTGTCCGGGAGGAGCAGAGGTCAGCCTTCTATGGGATGTATGTATTATATTTTACAGATTGGACGTAATAGACATTCAAGAAATGTTCAAAGCAAATTATTGACTATCACCAGGAAAACCGAATGCAAAATAGCGTGTCAAAGTGTTCACAAAGGCTCGCACCATCAACATTGAAAGCGAACTCTTTGGAAGTTACAAATCATGCAGGACCTTCAGCTAGGAATCCGCTCTTAAAGAATGAATATAGATTCGTGCTGATGTAACGGGGTGATGAGAACTGATGGAGAGTGACTGCATGCAACGTAATGCGAAACAGTCTGGTGACGAGCTTATAGTGAAACTGGTTATCTTTCAAGATGTAGCTGCAGATAGTGTAATAATATGTTTTATACGCTCAGAAAAGGCAAAAATCCAGAGACTGAAATTGACCAGTGGTACGAACTGCAAAGTCACACAGATTTCAGCAGAGTATGATTTTTGCACGCAGACCAGGAATCAAGCTAAATCAAGTTATGTTGACAAGCTATTGGCTAAAACCAGTGCTCATACCACTTTTCTCTTACGCCCAGTTTCCCACTCTTGCTGGCTATGATGTAAATACTGCCTACTGCCATTGCAAGATCACGCACGCGAGATAGAATAGCAGGGGCAGCCATATTCAACTTCTCGCAGCGCAATAAATATAACTTTCCAGCCAATTTACCATCTAGGTAAGCAGTCGGCGTAATAGTATACGAATGCGTTGAGGCATTGCTATTTGTTGATCTTGTTATATTTCTCTTCTTATTCCTGATTTCCAGGATTCCTTTCATATGCATTTCCTCTTCAAATCCAGATTGGTAGTAATTGAAAACAAATTCCATACTGAATAATAGGATAAGTTTGTTTACCTCATCTACAGATTTTCGAGCCTATTCCGCAGTTTACTCTGCATCGTCAAGTCGTTACCTTACGTCTTCCAGTTCTGTAACACTGTTTGAAGTTATGCAACCATCCACTGCTTCCCTTGAAATCACTGTAATCTATGCCATATGATGTACATAACGCAGTAGGTGACCATCACACACATCCTGGAAACTGTATCGAGCATCCTTTATAAGAAGTGCCCCTTGTCCTCCTTAAATATCCGTAGTTTTCCTGTCGCACTACACGGTCATATTGCTGCGGACATGTTCGAAATGTATTCATAATTTTTTTCATTTTTTTACTTTTCTGCGGATGATCTTCCATGTGCTTAATTATGGTTAGTACCCTTGGACTGCAATTGTCGTTTACTATATTTCACTGAAGACAGGATTTGTGACTCCCTGCCCGACAAGTATGATGAACTATATGGCTCGTCAGGTTTTTCAATCTCACTTTCACTTGTTAAGCACGTATCGTCTTCATTATAATCCGCATGTGCATTGTCCGCATAGTCGAGCGTATACGACATATTCCACTGACTCACCTTGCAGAAACGCTAATATTTCATCTGCCACTTCTTTCTCACTATGCGAAATTCCTTGGATTCCTTTCTGACAAAATGTCAACTTCGGCAGCTGTTGTAGATACAATACAATGTTTGCTTCGTTTATCGTTTCCATTGCTCTGCTGTCTATCAACACCACTAACATTGTAACACTGTTATGAGTTACTAGTCGACTAAGCAGTTTAAATACGGTCCATAGCCTCATGGTGTGCTGACGATTGGATACCTCCTGTCCCACCCCCTGTTACCATTACCAGCCAATATTGTGGTTGCGTGGTAGGCAATATTTAGGCGTTGAACGAATAGAACATAGCTACTCCTTTACGATTTCGAACAGCAGCCACAGCGGCGATGATAAATGGCAGTACAAAACTAAATGTGAAGAATCAGTTTAGAGCTACATTATCTACAGCCGGCCGGGGTGGCCGAGCGGTTATAGGCGCTACAGTCTGGAAATGCGCGACCGCTACGGTCGTAGGTTCGAATCCTGCATCGGGCATGGATGTGTGTGATGTCCTTAGGTTAGTTAGGTTTAAGTAGTTCTAAGTTCTAGGGGACTGATGACCTCAGAAATTAAGTCCCATAGTGCTCAGAGCCATTTGAACCATTTGAGCCATTATCTACAGCAAATCCCCCTCCCTCCACACTCATTGAACTAAATCTGATCCTAAGTATGGAATTGCTGATAATAGGTTTGCAATTGCTGTTGCACCTCACAATGACATTTGACCTCAAGGACAAAACACATCCTATAAATGCATCTACTATAATTCTCAGTGGGTTTCTTGCAAGCGAACCCATGTTGCTGGTGCTGAGAGGATACAAATACTCTTCGTTCGGCCATGCAGGCCACACTTTGTACCTTGTACCTTGGCTCGAAAGTAGACCCGTTTGTAAAAAAAGAAACCGCGTGCACATGGACAGCGTGACACCTGGATACCTGGCACTGTCAACACGGCGATCATAGTTGTGGCTTCCTTTGATGTGGCAGAAGTGAGAAATGCACTGACATTGATGCGTCCAATAACAACACTAATCAAAGTAATATATGAGGAGAATGAATGAAGAGAGACTGGATTCATCACCGTCATACTGTGCTAGCACCTCCCACGACACTATGGGGTACCATGGAGTGCAAATCCGCAGCCGAAAACTTTGAGAAGAGGCATTAATTGAGTGACGTGTTAAAGTCAGCAGCTATGCTTCGTCTTGGAGCTCAAAGAGGTGATGGGACAATGCATCTTGCTTGGTGCCGTGACCTGTTCCGATATAGAGGTTGTTCGGTTGTTGCCCTGTCCAGCAATTTCTCAGGTCTCACAGTAACTGAAAAATCTATTGATTGGTTGCCAACGGGTTGTTATACCACAGATCGCAAAGCACTACTCTTGATGAAAGCGTGGAACGACTTTCCCGCACCTGTTAGTCAACTTCGGCTTGATGTTCAGACGAGTTGAAGCTGTTGTTGCTGCCAGATGTGACAGCGTCTATGTACGAACTTTCAAATTGTCAACAAATTTTACCATTTAATCTGTCTACGGTACTGCATATGTCATTAAATATCATCTTCAGAGTCGCAGTTTTAATAGTTACTGTAAAAATTACAATAAAATGTATTAATAATCTCACTGACGTCAACATCAAGCACTCGACATGCACTGCTAGATAAAAGCTTCTTGAAGACTATTCTATTCATTATGATCTTCTTCTCATACATTTTAGTCGTTAATATTTTTAACATTATCTTTCCGTTTTGAATTATCTCTTAATCTCGAACTACTTCCCTGCTCCTACTTCACCTACTAGTAGTTTCCTGGTCTTAAGTCTTGCCGATTATCAATTAAGGTTCATGAGATTCGTTGTTGCATTCAACAAGCTAGTGTGTTCCCTGTTCAGTTCCTTTGATTGCCTGTCTTTCTTTGTAGTTCCATATATGGATTCACTTCATTTCTCGCTTAGAAACCTACAGTTTTGAAAGTTTTCATTTTAAAACTTCTGTACTGTATACTGGAAAAACTGGTAACCCACGTGGACAGCAGACTTTCCTTTTCCGTATCTGAATTCCAGTTATGGAATGCCTGTTTTTTATTATTATTACCAAAAGCAGTTCAGGTTGCATTTATTCTATTGTTTGAAGTCTTTGTCTCCAACTGCCCGTCACTGTTAGTTTATAGTAATATGTTTTCGGTATTTTGGTTATACTTTAGTTTTGCAGCAGATTAATTTTTTGAGTCCTCTTTTTAATTTGCTGTATTTAGATCTGTTATTCATTGCTGAAGTTCTTTGTGTATAACTTTGATTTCAACGTTACCCGTTTCTACTGAAATGCGGTGATTTCCAAATACCTTTTCTTTCTTGATACTTCTGATGAACATATGCATATTATGTGGCACTACATTCAGAACGTTATTATTTCAATATTACATATACTTATATCTAACTACTCTTTTGAAACATAAAACCATTGAAGCTGTACAGTTCTCTCTCTTTCTTTTAGTTAATGCGCCATCCGCATATCAATTCATCTAATGTGATATCTGCCGAACTTAGGTTTGTGTTTAGCTTTCCACACACTGACGTTGCTTTAGTTCTGTCATTATCATATCATTTTCCCTTTTTACACTTAGCCAATTATTTTTGTAGAATTAGGTATATTTTCCCAATTTCCTATTGAAGCTGAAAGGAAGCGGTAGGAGACTGGTAAGGTGATGGTTTAAACAAAAATCTATGTGCTCAGAAATTAGTTTGAGAAAAAAAAATCAAACACCTACCAACCAGTAAACAAAATAAGCTAACAATGGGAGCAAACCATGGGCCCACCACATCAATAAAGACAATAACATAAAGTGCATAGGTGCAAGGTGATAACTTAAAAAAATGTCGCTACACTTTGACGAACCCAAAATAAATGTATCCTTTCCACTCTTATCAAAATTGTGAAGTGTTCAGAAGTTCCATCAAGCTATCAAGAATTATTAATTGACATATGACGTTGCTCCTTAACAGACATTTGCAGGTCAATAACTTGCTTGCAAACAACTACTCTTAGCAAGTGCATATACGGCTTAAGGCCCAATGATGAATGTTTCGTTAAGGAACTAGAGGCATCGGCCCTAAGTACCACCTAGAAGCAACCCTGAACGAATTTTAACTACTCATAAACTTTATTAAGATATAAGGCAGGTAAAGGACAACAGGAACAACGGCTGGCGGCCATGCAAACAAGTTTTACAATAGGAGAAGGAACTTCAGGATTTACACGAAATTTGGTTAAGACTCAAGATCCGCATTAGTAATTATTCTAAGGATCCACAAACTTACGTCCAAACACACCTCAGGAGGCAGGCAGTCTATCAGGCATATTAACACAGCGAGCCTTGCAGCGCAATGACCGACCAAAAGCAATCGTCAGGGTGTCAAGTTCGTGAACTACGGCAGATTGTTAGGCTTCACAAAAGGCCGTACCGAACCTATACTAAAAGGTAGCTATAGACGATGTTACATGGACCTACGTAGGCGTGATTTAGAAGGAATCAGCAGCAGCAAATCATAGGCGAAAAATGCAAACCGTGTCCAACTGAACTGCAAATCGCAAAAGCAAATAAAAAAATCTCAGGGGGTTACAGGCAAGCAATCAACGGCAGTGGCAGATCAAATAAATAGAAAGAATTAGCTTTGCTTAGCAAGAAGGAACGTCAAGCAAACCAATCACAGTATAACTGTTACACAGGTGGCTTGTTCAATAAAGAGTTTATAAATAAAAAATAAAACGGATTTTCTAGAAGTAGTTGGCCAGTTGTCTTATCAGAGTAGATATCTTTCTCACAGATGTAAGAGGAATTTAAAGTACCAAAAATGATATCATGAAGCCGACAAGACCAGCTTAATAGCACAGTGGACCCCTTTCCTGGTTTGCTCCTATATTCAGTAAAAAGCTATTAGACAATGGCCAATTTGTCCTGTAACACAACAATAAAGGAACTCAAAAACTATCCTAATATAAATCAGAGCACTAAAAAATAAAACTATGCTGTCTAGCACTGAATAGTTAACAGTCAGGCAAGAAGCATATAGAAAAGTTTTATCAGTAACGCTAGCTTACGCGCACAGCTAGCCAAGTGGCGCTACCCAGTAACATGGTAAGTACGAATAAAAAGTCAAATCAAACCCACATTTCCGTAAATCGTTTATACTTCCCAGAAAACAGACTGGAAGAAAAATTCAAACGAGTGTCTTCGCTCACAACAGAATATCGGAGAAGGAACCACAAATACGAGCTGTATCGGACTGGAATCAGGATGCAGTGGGCCACACGTCATTTAAGAACAAAATTACTGCCCGTTGATTTGATTTGATTTTGGCAGGGAAGCTAAAACAGCTTTGGTCTAACATGCCACTGCCCGCACCGAAACCGAGTTTATTGTGCGGTATCGCCCCTGTACATCTAATAAAGCCAACCAATGCCCTTAAACAGTGCAAGGCGTCCCTTTACCAGTTCTTTGTTAGACACAATTTCTGAACGTCTAGCTGTCGCGAAAATTCTGTGTCTCTTGCTCTCCAATGCCGTCCATTCTAAGATTATGTGTGATGCAGTTCCTTCATTATTATCACAGATCATACATTTAGGATCTTCTTCCGTTATACCCATTGTATGTAGGTGCTTTTTGGAATTCCCATGGCCGATCATCAGTCCGACCAAAAGTTTAATCTTTTTCCTGTTGAAGCCTAGGATTACAGAGCTCCTTTAGCATCATTACCTTACCATGCTTTTGTTTATAGAACTTGGTCCAGTATTCTACGTGCTGTCTTCTGAGGCAGTTCCGTAGTTCTACTTTGATCATAGCCTTGGTGATTGTCAGGACAGGTTTCGGTCTAGTCAATGGAGTCGTTGTCCCCATCCTGGCCGTTCTGTAGGCTTGTTCATTGCCACCGATCCCTAAGTGGTCAGGGATCCACACTAGGTTTTCCCTTCTGCTTCCTCCAAGCTGAACCAGAGCCTACTGCCCGTTCCAGAAAAAGGCGCACCACACACGATTCAGACACATAACGTTTCCCGGAGCAGGATCGCTTCCTGCAGCGGTAGACAAGCTGACAGTTAAAGTCCACTCTGTGGGATAGCACCAATAATGCTCCACAGGCTCGACGGCTACATTCCAGCTGTGTTCGGCCCAAAGGAGTGCTCACGTTTCCTACATACAACCGAAACCCCAACTCTCCACACTCCTGCCAGCAAGTCATCCTCCCCTGCAGTCTGCCGTGCTCGTCCCTGTATCCCCACCCTCCGCTGTCCATATGCCCTCTTGCTCACCGGCGTCCTCCATTTTCCACGGAATAGAGCAAAGACAAATACAGGGAAAAACTGTCGATAACTGAATTACAAGGATTTCGCGTTCACACGGCACAATCAAACTGCACCCCCCTTCCCCCCCCCCCTTTCCCACTGCAATATAGAGTCTGCGGGGCTGAAGCAGAAAGCTATTGGGGATCTTCAGCTGGCTGATCCCAGCTTCGGTTAATTTCTCGTTGGAAACTTTGAGCCCATAATTTATTCAAATAGACTCAGTCTTCTCGGCGTAGCAAGGTCGGACACCTACCCCTGGTTTACTGTGCAGATCCCCCAACCCACCCCCCTCTGGTGTGCAAACCAGCCTCTCTCTGGTGTGCTAATCTCGAGGTATTGCTTGTAGATTCACAATTCTTATTAATGACAGGACCGTTATCTTCAGAAAGGAGGTCATTAACCGGCAGCAGGCTGGAACGTGACGAATTGACAGGGAAAAAGCTTGGAGGGGTGGTCCTATGAGTACCATGCATTGCCATGTTGAAAGCAGAATTACAGTAGACCACCCTACTTTGTCTGCGACACCCCGTGGTAGATGGCCAAGGGCCGCTTAAGATTGTGATTGTGTCTATTAGGGGGTGGATGTTATTGCATTGTATTATATGTGAACCGGGGACCTAGAAACAACGGAGAGGCTCCGTCCCCGCCGCAGCCGCAGTGGTCCACAACCCAACGACGACTACCGCAGTTCACTTCACCCCTCCGCCGCCCCACACCGAACCCAGGGTTACTGTGTGGGTCGGCCCCCGGTGGACCCCCCAGGGAACGTCTCGCACCTGATGAGTGTAACCCCTATGTTTGCGTGGTAGCGCGTACGTGGATAACTTGTTTGCGCAGCAATCGCCGACATAGTGTAACTGATTCGGAATAAGGGTGACCAGCCCGCATTCGGCGAGGCAAATGGAAAACCGCCTAAAAACCATCCACAGACAGGCCGCTTCACGGGGCGTATTCGTGCCGGGGACCAGGCGCTCCTTCCCGCCCAGAAAGCTGTGCGTTAGACCGCACCGCCAACCATGCGGGCACGGGGGTGGATGTTAACTGAGAAATGCCACTGGTAAAGCCAAACTTTTACATTTACAGGATACAAAAGCTGGGCCATTGTCCCTAATCAAAATTTTCTTGGTCCCGGGTATAGAGAAAATAAGATCATGTTTGGTAATAGCCAAACAAAACGGGAGCACTACCAGCCCATACCTTTTACCCTTTTTAGTTCGGGCAAGAGGTAATTAATCGATGAACACCTTGTCTGTATGGGACTCCTCCTTGTCGGAGCTAAGCTTCTCTACCTGGGTGTTGGAGCTGGGTGTCTCTCTCAAGAATTATACCCACTGGCTCAATGATTTATGGACTACTTCTTTCATCTGTGAGTTTTCCACACCATGCAGCTTCTCTCACAGCAAAGTTTCCGTCTCCTATCTCGCCAGTCCTCTTCGTGCTTGGGTCTTTACTGCATCATACGCCTCACCCTACCTTTAGAATATATCCGGGATCTTCATCTTTATCTGTGTCGTGGTGATGTTCATTTCCATACTTTAGAAGGCCATCTTTCCTGTGTCATTCTTCTAAGATGTCCATACCATTATAGTCGTTTGTTTTCAATTGTGTTACAATATCCCTGGCATCTGTCCTCATGGCAGTTTTCTTACTTTCTCTCCCTATCTTTTTTTTCATTTTACTTCATAACTTAGTCTCCTAACCATTTCCTTTGCCTTTAATTTCTTCTCATTGACTCTGGAGACTTCCCATAGTTCACTCTATATAGAGCAATGCTCTGAGCTACACGTTTGTATAGTCTCCCTTTCAAATTTTTTTGACGCACGGTTATTCCAAATAATGGATGGTGACAGCTTAATAGCCACCTATCCCTTTCCTATTGTCTGCTTTATTTCCTCGTTCCTGCCACCTTTATCCAAAATGATCGACTACACTTTACTACAGATCCATCATCCATAACAAGATTCTTTCGTATTTCTCTAACTACCAAGTATTTAGTCTTTGTGGAAATAATTTTCATATGCTTCTCCAAGCTTTCTTACATGTAACGCACATCCTCTTCTTCCTCTGCAAAAGTGACCTGATAGTGGGTGCAATTTAAGGAGATAAGTATCTCAATTCTAATTCCCATGCTTTTCCACTTCTTTTTCCAATTTTTCAGTGCATCATCCAAATAAATAAAGAGGGTAGGCTCGAAGTAACACCCTTATCTCGGTCCTTTGCTAACTTTAAATTTCTGTGATAGAAACAACTTCAACACAACAACTATTATCTCGTTACAGCTTTATGACGGCTTGTACATAGCATTTATGAATATTCATGTTATTCATTGCTTCTTACATCCCAGATGTTAGTACACTGTCCTACGTGTTACGCAAGTCCATAAAAATCATGTTTGTTTCCAAGTTACTTGCCATTCCCTTGTTGCCAAGTTATGTGCCATTCTCTTGTCAGTCACTTGTCTCATTCTGCTGATATTATCAACACAAAACCTGCCTGGACGGAAGTCACACTGTTCTACTTCCTCTTTCGGTTTTTGTTTTACGGATCTTACACTTAGTCTCTATATAGAACTGAGCAGTATGATACCCCGATATTTAGCGTAGTTATCCTTGATTCCCTTTTTTTAAATATGTAAGTAAAGAATCCTATTTTAAACGCGACTGAGATTATCTCTCCACTAAGACAGAGATTGAACCGCTTCACGAGATGTTCAGCTAATACTTTTGGCTGAACGTTCAACAACTCCACATGCAGTTTCATGTGCTCATACTTTGCGATTATTGAATCGTTTATCTGTCTCCCATACCTGCGTTGTCGTTATCTGCTGGATTTCTGTTTAATGGTCGTCTCCTGAAAACATCCATATATTTCGGAATTCGGATCATCTTCCTTAAACCGTTTTTCATAACATGTCTTCCATCTATCTATGCTTAACATCTGTAAATTTATTATATTTCTGTCATTTGTTGTTAGCTGTTTTATCACCTTCAATGATTCTTTGGACGCTGAACTTCTTACGTAGTTATTAATTTCTTCACATTTAAATCCTACATTTACATTTAAATTCCATAGCATTTTTTGCTCTAATTACTGCTCTCTTTTCCTTGTATCATCAGTCTTATTGCTTATAGCCATCTGCTGTACGTCTCCTATTTCTTCGTCACCTTTTCTGCAATATCATCATTCCAGCAATCACTTCTAAGTATTCCACACGTTTTCTCAACTACATCGAGACTTTAATAGGCCACTTCACAATTACTCTCACAGATGCCTCATGCACTACTTCCACTGTCTTATCAAAAGTCCGATTTAGCTTCCTGCTCCATCTAAGCTTCTATAATAAGGCAACTGAAGGCTACGGCACTAAAATGAACTTACACTGTTCTCATTACAGTTGTGAACCAAAGTGCACACCGAAGCAGCAAATGGTTGGATCCACACTCTGCTCCCCCAATAGGCTCTTCAGTCTTACACAACAGTACGATTTCTTTCTTCGCCTATAGCGTAATCAGTTTGTAGGCTGTATCCATGTGTATTTACGGATCTCCTTGTAGCGAAAAAAAGAAGAAAATCAAAAACGATCCAAACCTTAGACTGTACTGTCCACACATTTTAGCCGATCTCTCTCCATTATCTTTCACAATATCGTCCTTAAATTTTTCCACAACATCGCTAGCATCCTGCTTACCCTCTCATTAAAATCTCTTAAACGATACTGCTCCATCCTATCGCGAATGTCTTCTAGAAGTTTTGTCAAATAATCAAAGACATTACTCTTGTCCATGTCAGTAGCTTTGTTTGTGGTTGCATATACTGCAGTGATCGCTATGTTGTATCGTTTTAGCTTCGTTTACATACAAATCACGAATCCATTCACACAGTCTAAATTCTAAAAGAAACCTCTCCTCCTTGTACGTATAGCATCGTATATCTCCTTCTTTGTCCAACTCTCCTTGTTCACTCCGCTGCAAAAATTAGCATAATCGTCTACTTCCTCTACAACTTTATGTATCTTTTCTGTGTCTGTGAGTGCTTCTGCATATTGCACCCGGGTTTAGGGGTAGCGTCATTGATTAGTAATTAAAACATCCTCAGCCACAGCTTCGAAATCGCCACCGCTTAAAATTTGACTAATAATCAGCATTGGCGGTCAAATAATTCCGACATTATGCCAACGGCCTTGTCAAAAAGGGCGGAGGAGCAAACAGAAGTACGGGACACTCTCTTGTCCTTGGGGTGGGAAACTGCCCCTAGAGATGGAAAAATCAGCTATGATCAACGGCGTGAGGAGGCAGAGGGCAATGGAAACCACTGCATTAAAGACACGTAGCGTGTATCCACAGGACATGCAGCCCATAATTAAAAAAAAGTATCATGATGATCTCTCCATTGCCAACATTCCGATCTCCAAACATTCAGATCTCCGGGAGGGGACTTCCAATGGGAAGGTGACCATGAGAAAAACATTGAATAGCAACGAAAGATAATCACTCTACGAGAAGGGGTGTAGAATGTCAGAAGCTTGAACGTGATATAGAAGCTAGAAATTCTGAAAAGGGGAATGCAAAGGCTCTAACAAGATACAGTGGGGGTCAGTGAAATGAAATGGAAAAAAGAAAAGGATTTCTGGTCAGATGAGTACAGGGTAATATCAATTGCATCGGAAAGTGGTACAACGAGAGTAGGATTCGTTATGAATAGGAAGGTAGGGCAGAGAATATGTAAGCGTTAACAGTTGAGTGGTAGGAGTGTTCTTATCAGAATCGACAGCAAACCAAAGCCGACAACGATAGTTCAGGTATACGTGCCGAAGTCGCAAGCTGAAGATGAAGAAATAGAGAAAGCATATGAGGATAGTAAGAGGATAATACGGTACGTAATGGGAGATGAATATCTAATAGTCATGGGGGACTGGAGAGCAGTTATAGGGGAAGGAGTACAACAAAGGTTACAAAAGAATATGGGCTCGGGCAAGGAATGATAAAGGAGAAGGACTAATCGAGTTCTGCGATAAATTTCAGCTAGTAATAGCGAATATTCTGTTTAAGAATCACAAGAAGAAGAGGTTGACTTGGAAAAGGCCGGATGATAAGGGAAGATTTCAGTTAGATCACATCATGATCAGACAAAGATTCCGAAATCAGATAATGGATTGTAAGGTGTACCCAGGAGCAGACATAGACTCAGATCACAATGTAGTAGAGATGCAGAGTAAGCCGAAGTTTATGAGATTAGTCAGGAAGAAAACTTACACAAAAAACGGGAATCGCAGACGTTGGAAAACATAGGTACAAAGTAGGTAACTGCGAAGAAACTACAGGTAATAGAAGAAATACTTCAGTCGATCGATGAAACAAAGAAGTAAAAAAATCTTTAGGGAAATTCAGGGATACAGAAATGCAGACCACTGAATAATGGAATAAACAGGGAGCGCAGGACAGCTACGGAGAAATGGCTGCACGTAAAATGTAAAGAAACCTAAAACGAAATGATTGTTGGAAGGACTGACTCAGCATACAGGAAAGTGAAAACAACCTTTGGTAAAATTAAAAGACAGTGTGGTAACATTATGAGTGCAAAGAGAGCATCGGGAAATCCAATGTTAAATGCAGAGGAGAGAACGGATCGGAGGAAAGAGTACATTGAAGGCCTCTATCAGGGGAAGATGTGTCTGATGTGATAGTTGAAGAAACAGGAGTCGATTTAGACGAGATAAGGGATCCAGTATTAGAATCAGAAATTAAAGGAGATTTCGGGGACTTACAATCAAATAAGGCAGACGGGATGGACAAAATTCCATCACAATTTCTAAAATTATTGGGGGAAGCGGCTGGAGAAAGACTATTCACATTAGTGTATAGAGTGCACAAGTCTGGCGAGATAAAACCTGACGTTCGAAAAAGTATCATTCACACAATTCCGAAAACTGTAAGAGCTGACAAGTGTGAGAATTATCGCATAATCAGCTTAACAGCTCATGGATTCCATGATGGTGACAAGAACAATATACAGAAGAATGGAAAAGAAAATTGAGGATGTGTTATAATACGGTACGTTTGGCTTTAGGAAAAGTAAAGGCACAAGAGAGACAATTCTGACAGTGCGATTGATAATGGAAGCAAGACTAAAGAAAAATCAAGACATGCTCATAGGATTTGTCGATCTGGAAAAAGCGTTCGACATTGCAAAATGGTGCAAGATGTCCGATATTCTGAGAAAGATGGGGGTAGGACATAAGGAGAGACGGGTAATATAAAATATGTACAAGAGAAAAGAGCGAATAATAATTGTGGAAAAACAAGAACTAAGTGCGCCGATTAAGTGGGTGTAACACAGCGATGCAGTCTTTTTCCGCTACTCTTCAATCTGTACATCGAAGAAGCAATGATGGAAATAATATATAGGTCCAAGAATGGATTTAAAAATTATGGTGAAAGGATATCAATGATACGATTATCGGATGATTGCTATACTGAGTGAAAGTGAAGAAGAATTACGTTATCTAGTGAATGGAATGAAAAGTCTAATGAGTAAAGAATGCTGATTTAGAGTAAACCTAAGAAGGACGAAAGTTATGATAAGTAGCAGAAGTGAAAATGTGAGGATCTGAACGTCAGGAGTGATGGACACGAAGTAGATGGAGTGAAGGAATTATACTACCTAGGCAGCATAACAACAAATGGCGGACCGAACAAGGAGAACATCAAACGCAGACAGGAAATAGCAAAAAATACATTCTTGGCCTAGAGAAGTCTACTAGTATCAAATACAGGCCTCAAATTGAGGAAGAAATTGCTAATAATGCAGTGTGGAGCACAGCGTTGTATAGCAGTGAAACATAGACTGCAGGAAAACCGGAACAGACGAGAATCGAAGTATTTGAGATTTAGTGCTTTAGATGAATGCTAAAAACTAGGTGGACTGATAAGGTAAGGAATGGGTAAGATCTGTGCGGACTCGAAGAGTAAAGGAATATGTGGAAAACATTGACAAGGGGAAGGGACAAGATGATAAGACACACTGTCTTCCATGTTGCTTGCTAGACGGAGCTTTAGAGGATAAAAACTGTAGAGGAAGACAGAGATTGGAATACATCGCGCAAATAATTGAGGAGTTAGGTTGCAAGTGTTGTTCTGAGATGAAGAGGTTGGCACAGGAGAGGAATTCGTGACAGGCCGTATCGAACCAGTCATGAGACATATAACTAAAATAAAAAAAGTGCTTTGATATCTACGTTGTTCCGATGGTTTTTTCCATTATTTTTGTTTTCTTCGCCGGCCGAAGTGGCCGTGCGGTTAAAGGCGCTGCAGTCTGGAACCGCAAGACCGCTACGGTCGCAGGTTCGAATCCTGCCTCGGGCATGGATGTTTGTGATGTCCTTAGGTTAGTTAGGTTTAACTAGTTCTAAGTTCTAGGGGACTAATGACCTCAGCAGTTGAGTCCCATAGTGCTCAGAGCCATTTGAACCATTTTGTTTTCTTCGTTTTGATACATACATTTTTCATTTGCTGGGTCGATTCCGATTTTCAGCAGCAACTTGAGTTTGCCTGGGACCAACTTTCCCTGCCAGACCGTCAGCCACGGGGGTTAAGGAAT
The DNA here is from genome assembly GCF_023864345.2 of Schistocerca serialis cubense. Classification (NCBI taxonomy): domain Eukaryota; kingdom Metazoa; phylum Arthropoda; class Insecta; order Orthoptera; family Acrididae; genus Schistocerca; species Schistocerca serialis. The sequence goes on along the minus strand of NC_064641.1, from coordinate 325,059,847 downwards.
GAAAGGGGAAACAGGCTGGTAGAACTTTTGCACAGAACATAACTTAATTATAGCTAACACTTGGTTTGAAAACCATGAAAGAAGACTATGTACATGGAAGAGGCCTGGTGACACTGGAAGGTTTCAGATAGATTATATAACGGTAAGACAGAGATTTAAGAACCGGGTTTTAAATTACTAGACATTCTCACGATTTATTGGTTATGAACAGTAGATTAAAACTGAAAAACTGCAAATAGGCAGGAATTCTGGGAGATGGGATAGACTTAAAGAACAACAGGTTGTAGAGAGTATCAGAGACATAGTTATTGAACTATTAACAAGAACAGGGGAAAGAAATACAGTAGAAAGAGAATGGATAGCTTTGAAAGACGAAATAGAGAAGGCAGCTGAGGATCAAGTACGTAAGTAAAACGACGAGGACTAGTAGAAATCCTTGGGTAACACAAGAGATATAGAATTTAATTGATGAAAGGAGAAAGTATAAAAAGGTCGTAAATGACGCAGGCGAAACGGAACACAAACGTCTGAAAAATGAAATCGATAGGAAGTGCTAAGTGGCTAATCCGGTGTGGCTAGAGGATAAACGTAAGGATGTAGAAGCATGTATCATGTGAAGAAAGCGGTTCCTGGACATTTACTATGGCCGTGAGTGTGTGATTAGAAAGTATTTAAAGAAAAACTGGATGAAGAAAATTAATATTGTGTAAACCCCACGAACCCCTTTTACTTCCGGAAACTTCAAAAGTACATGAGAAATTTCCGAATCCTGTTAAAATCCTGATAATAAAATCCTTTGATAGTGGAATAATTTAAAACCATCTGAAGCTAATTTGATAAATAATGACACAGCGTACTGTAATTTTGCTTGCCAATAACAATCAAGCCCAGATAAATTTTCATCTAATCAGGGCATTAAGTGGCATGTAAACAAAGATCGCGTACTGTGTGAACTGTCAGATTCAAAGTTCCCTCTAATACTCTAATTTCAACCAATGGCGAATAAGATACTTCTTTGTAATTGGTCGGTGTAAATAACTTCAATTGTAGATGCCTCAACTGACACGTTTAGCCACATTTCGCAGTGCAACACATAAATTCTCCCGCCTAAGTTACTGTATATATACATCGAAGCACACACTTCCAAAAGACACATACTACGCATGCAACGACTAGTACAAATACACTAAAAGCAAAAACAAATAAATGATGGCAATAACTACAATAAGAGGTGGGCTAACAATCACTGAAAGTGACCAGTCTTTACAATACACTACTTTTATTTACAGAAAGAAACATTAAGAGATCGTCTATTACAAAGCATAAATCAATTAAATTGGTTACAATTGCGTATCTCGAAGAGACGAATGTTACCTGTTCTGGGTCTACGTGATGTGGCGATGGCGGTATTAGCTGTTTGAAGTTGCTAATATGAATCCTATAAGTTCATCCAGTCGTGTCCTTGGCATTCAAATATCCTCTTTCCTTACATCCTGTTTCGGCTGGCGTTGGTAAAAAGTTGCGTAGCATCCATTTGTCGTAGGCCGGAACAAAGTAACTGCTTATGCAGCACCTGAAGGTCGTATTAGTACAACTGAAACTTTCACACACAATAGTTTGACACAGTCCACAGGACGCGTTTAAACTAACATTCCATGTGCTATAGATTGCCAATTGTGAAGTTAGACAGTGCATCTGCTGTTAATATTCATTGTCTTGTTAATATTAAGTGTCTTGAAAGGAGGATTAAGATAAACATCAAGAACAGCAAAACAAGGGTAATGGAATATAGTCGAATTAAATAAGGTGATGCTGAGTGTATTGGATTAGGAAAAGTATTAAATGAGTTTTGCTATTTGAGGAGCAAAACAGCTGACGATGGCCGAAGTAAAGACGATATAAAATGTAGACTGGCTATAGTAAGGAATTTTTTTCTGAAGTAGAGAAATTTGCTAACATCGAGTATGGACTTCAGTGTCAGGAAGTCTTTTCTCAAAGTATTGGTATGGAGCGTAGCCATGTATGGAAGTGAAACATGGACGATAAACAGTTCAGAAAAGTAGAGAATAGAAGCTTTAGATATGTGGTGCTACTGAAAAATGCTGAAGATTAGATGGGTAGATCACGTAACTAATGAGGAAGTACTGAATAGAAATGGCGAGAAGAGGAATTTGTGGCACAACTTGACTAGAAGAAGGGATCGGTTGGTAGGACACATTCTGAGACATGAAGGGGTCACCAATTTAGTACTGGAGGGTAGTGTGGAGGGTAAAAATCGTAGAGGGAGGCCAAGACATGAATACAGTAAGCAGATCCAGAAGGATATAGGTTATAGTAGTTATTCGAAGATGAAGAGGCTTGCGCAGGCTAGAGTGGCACAGAGAGCTGCATCAAACCAGTTTCTGGACTGAAGACTACAACAGCAATAGTTTTGTACCATTTAATTGGTCTGTTGCCTTAGCACTGTGATACAACTATTCCAGTATAAGAAAAACTAGCTGTTCAATGGAATATAATGTTTCAACCTTTTCCTTCGTCCCGATAACTTTCTTTCATGTTTAAACGGTGAAACTAATCGCTCTGAGCGGAGGGGCAGTATTTATAGGCACCACGTACTGCAATTACAGCATCTATTAGCGGCTTTTCGAGCTACTTCGAAACTACTGTATTCTGTATAAAATTTTTACATCTTCACAATGAATGTACTATGTGTTTCTCTCGACTATAGATTTTAGTTTTCGAGATACCTAATTTTGAATTTTGAAATCAGATCTCCTCCGCTGGACACCCTGTAAGATGAAAATTTAAATTGACGGCAGACATCCACACAGCTCACCTGGCTATTTTCTCCGTCTTCCATGGCCTAGGTAGCATCCACGATATTTCAGTACTTCCAGTCGTGATCCCACGTAAGTTGTTTATTTTTATTTTTAGGTCACCGGTTTCGAACTTCTAAGAGATTTTCATATTTTACATTCATTGATGACTATATGAACAGCTGCCTTGGAGCAGTTCCATCTGTTCAGGCGTGGAGAACACTGCTCAGTTCCACGTTAAGGCCTGGTTGTCACGCTCTTAGCGGAATGCCTTATGGTCAAGATGATACGATCGTTACAACCCAAATAATATCGCTATCGCTTCTTCTGCAGTTCACCCTTCCTCTGAAATTCGTTAAGGAGGGCAGCCAGCTGTCTAAAGTTGTGAACGAATTTACCGTTCCTACGAATTTAGTGATATCCTTTTTACCATTTTGCCAGGGAAACAGATGAATATCCTCATTTCAGTCATGGTCCACCCTTATATCTTCACTATGGATGACCAAGGAACGACATCTCTTTTCGTGCCACGTTGGCCTTTGCAGGATTCACGCTCAGCCCACCTTCCTGGAGACAGGGAAGGACTTGTCCTATATGACTTGGTGTTCATTGAAGAATTTACAGTAAGTAATCACATTGTCGAGGTAGTTATTGGTACACTTAAATTTCAAGTGACCACGAGCAAAATATAGTAGGGGCGATGACACGGTTCCTCTGGTAGCCAACACCAAAAGGACTTTGTTATATTGAAAGTGGTTCCAATTTGAGCCAAATGCTGTGAGAGGCTTAGACTCCCCTGTGAGAGGCATCTGGTGGAAAGCCTGATTCATGTCAATAAAAGCAAAATATTTCACACAGTAAAACCAAGCAAAACTTTTATGAAGGGCATTGATTGGTACAGATTACTGATTCATCTTTTGTTCAAGTACACTACAATGCACATCCCTCATCCCCACTGGGTTTGGGAAACAGGAAAATTGGTGATGCACAGGACGAGACCGACTGTCGAATAACACCATCAGGCCAAATGCTGGTCTACAGTTATTCTCAATATTCTCACCTTCAGTGAGGCATGGAAGTCGCCGAACAATCACCTGGTCTCTCAGCGAGGTCATACACTGAATTTTCTCAGTTGTCTCTGGACTGTCTGTGAGTACTTATGGTTATCACCTCAAGACCTCCTACAAATCATGCCCCTGCTCTTTCCAGTGGCATGCATGGAACCACGACTACTCAGGTTCTGCAGAAGACACCCCGTGCCCTTACCAGTACCGGCACAAAATAACTTCTTTCCTGGTCTATCTGAACACAATGACCGTTCCAATGTAATTTACATGCTGGAGAACATCGCACCCCAGGAGTACGTCATTGCCCAGTCCTTCAGTAATGGTGTACTCAACACACCAAGACAGCCCCTACATGCCAAGATGCAGTCGCACCATGCCTACCACGGATAATGGCCTCCCATTCACAATTAATTTGTAACTTACGAGTTTATGAATCCTATATAATATCTTTTTTATATGACCAAATGTAGACCATTTACTTTATAGTTCCATTTGGCACTTGTCTATTCAGTATATTCTGGAGCAATGTATTAAGTACAGATATGTTGCTCTTCTCTATAAATTCCTGAAATACATGGCCTCTATCGATTATGAAATTTGTGCATAGTCTTCCAATGATGAGCAGTCCTCTAGTTCAATTTCCACTTACATATGAAAATCCTCTATAATATCGTGTAGTCCGACTTACTATAATTTATACTTCAGTAATTCAGTGACCCTTTGGAGACATACCTTCTCATGAAAACAGTAAACCATACCTCCTTTTGCTTTTTTGGCAGAATTGTGTTTAGGTCTTGTTCATTATCAGATTTTTTTATTAGTTATCATCCTATTCAGTCCCATTTGATCTCACATAACTCCTCTTGTAACTCAAAAGTCACCATAGCATCTTAGGGGTATGTAACTTACTCTTTCTAAACAGAATATAAGCGCTTTCATATCTGAGGTCCATGGTTTCAACTACTTAAATGAACTTTGTGCAGAAAGAAGCTTGTGCTGACGTATCTACTTGTACACCACGGCTCGGTTCCCAATTGTCAGCCACTCAAGTACCGCAGGCGTTACAAAGAATTTTAAGAAAGTACTGTTCCTAAATATGTTCATTGTTGCCCTATTTTCTTTTGAACTGGCAGAAATTGAACGACTTCAGACTTTTAATGCTTTGTGGCTAATCACCTTAACAATAACAATAGTAGTACTGTGTGCTATAGGAGCCCTTATGTAGTTGCTGTTGTGTCGTGGTGTCGATTAATTCATTTATCTGTTTCGAAGCGAGTAATGAAGCAATTTCTGGACCGCTGCAGGTACTATTTACAACTTGGAGAAGACACTGTAATGCTGTATTCAGCATTTGTTACGTATATGTCTCACTTTTATAACCAACGATGTACTGAACAAAGCACAATATACTCGTTTAAAGGGTGGACTATGTGAGGAATCTGAACCTCTACCATATTAATGCTATTAATTCAAAAAAGTAATTGTTGATAACATATCAAAATTAGAATCTTACAAAACTGTGTTAATAGCAATGATCTTTTGAAAGTAATTTAGTTCCGCGAGAGAAACAGAATCGAATCGTTTAGTTTTTACCCCTCCGAAAATCTCATTTTACTCATTAGGGGATAATTATCCACAGGCGGGGAAACACTGTCGCAGAATATAGCAGACTTTGACACACCATACAGTCGGCAGTGTGGCTGGATGTGTAGTTTGGAAATTTGTGGTAAGGTCTTATGGGACCAAACTGCTGAGATAATCGGTCCCTAAGCGTACACTCTACTTAATCTAACTTAAATTAACTTATGCTATGGATAACATACATACCCCGGCCCGAGGGAGGACTCGAACCTTCGACGGGGGAAGCCGCACGGACCTGGACATGACGCCCCAGACGTCGCGGATACCCCGCGCGATGTGTAGTTCTTCCACACTTAGTGCCCATAAAGAAATCAATAAAAAATATTGCTTTATGAATACTAACTATTGCACACTGTGAATGTCTCAACTGGCAAAATAAATCTATCTCGTTTGATTCCATTAATCCTAAGATGCGATTAAGTAATCTGCGTCCAGTTCTTAGGTAATTCATGTTTAGCAGCCTTTCACGTTATTTCATAAACTTTGATGATTTTAAGAGATTATTCTAATGGAATTCAGCACTTTCAACTTCCGTGAAAACTTGATTGCCTAAGACAACAGCGGTAAGATATCAAATGTTTACTTGATGCGTCCTGAACTACAGTGACTAAGCATACTGAGGCACAGGATTAAGGTTTTAAAATAAATATCTTAACACACAAGCTTTGAAGCACTTCAGCTTCGGTTAATTATTACAGCGGTTTAGGCCTGTGAATGCCAAAGTTGCCCTTTCGCCACCAATAGCAATGCTGACCTTTTGTCATCATAGACGCCTGTCACCCATGCAGTAGATCAATCTCTCGCTCACTTACCTGTCGTAGAGGTGCATTTTAGTGGCGCAGATATACTCTGCCGACGAGTCAATGGACTTTGGTGTGCGCAGTCTAGAATCCTGCCTATCCCACTGAAACATATCTCTGCTGTACTGAAAAGAGAGGACTTTACTTTCGTTCCAACCTGTGATCAGTGGCAGAAACAATGGTGCCTGATTATCTATTTCCAATACAGACATTTATAAGGTTTTCTTGCCTCTGGTGCATATTTGCACTTTATATGGTAGTAATGAACAGCTCTGTATTCTATTATCTAGGAATAAACTGTCATTAAAATTTGTATACCACAAATTACGTACAAATACCTAAAACACAGTTTCACAACGGTAACTTTGCGGAGGTTAAAAATGCACGTATCCTTAAATTACAGACTCGAAAATATAAACCTGTCCTGTCTGCAGGTATCTAAAGTCGCAAATTGGGTTAAAGAGTCGAAGGTAAATAAGTCAGCGAATGGGATCGAGAATTTGAACAGTGTACACTGCAAATCTTCCAGGAAACAGATTTTGTGTGTTGTGACATATACGCAAAACTGACGCAGATAGCGGTGCCTGTATAGAAGTAATGAATTAAAATTCAGTTAACTGAACAGCCATCACTGAAGCCATTAAAGCTGATCCTCCAGAATAGTTTGACGGGAACATGGAACACGGGAGGCTGTGGCCTGCTTGAAGCAGTCATCTCGAAACTTGCCTTAAAATAATGCTTGATGATTTAGAGGTACCGTTAAAGTGAAAATATGCATCGCCTGTGTTGCAGGTTACGTCTGTCGGTCGTGGCCAATGTCTTCAGTAATCAACTTCCATCGGGAACGTTAGGTTTTAGCGCAAAAAGTCATTTTGGTACTCAGCAAAGGGTAATATTTGTAACTACAAACACGCTTTGGGCATAGATTACCTTCAGCCTTCCACTTTTATTACATTCACGTCTTCATATATTCAGGGTGATCACAACACCTCCGGCCAAATTTCAGAAGTTGTTCATGATAATTTTCTGAGTATTTCGGTATAAGTAACCAGTTATCAGCAGCAGGTCGTGATGATGTAATTGAATAACATTGGATTCCTTAACTCCAGTTTTTACTGTATCTCGTTGTAAATACGAGGGCTGTCCAGAAAGTAAGTTACGATCGGTCGCGAAATGGAAACGACTATGAAAATCCGATAAAGCTTTGCAAAGACGTGTTGGGCAGTGTCTCTAGTATGACTCTAGGTAGAATCATGGCGCTCTTTTCATTCCTGAGCTCTTAGTGAGCGCGTAAAGATGTTATAGATAAAAGTGTCTCCCGCCAACTACGAGGGCCTGGTGAGAATTTTCCCCTGAAGCTATGCAACAAACATTACATAACTGTCGTGCGGTTTCTTCTTCAAGACAATTATCAGCCTCATTCTGCAGGGGCAATGAAGATGTTCCTGCATCGTTTCAATTGGAAATGTTTGGTTACCCACAATACAGCCAGTAATTGTCTCCCACTGAGTTTCATCTCTGCTCAAACGAACCGCTGGCTATGAAGACAACATTTAGGCACAGACAACGAGCTTTAGGCTAGCGTAGACAATTGGCGGAAAGCACTGGCGGCTGCCTTCTATGACGAAGGCATTGGAAAGTTGGTACAACGCTACGACGAATGTTTGAGTCAGAACGGCGACTACGTAGAGAAGTAGGTGAAAGGTGTAGCTAACTGTTACAAATGAAACATTTTTGATTTTCACTGTGATTTTCATTTCGCGATCAATCGTAACTTACTTTCTGGACAGCCGTCGTATCTGCACAACAGTGCAAATTTTGACGGTTTGCGTTGTGTATCGTGTTCGCAACGAATTTTGTCGCCTTCATTCATGGTGGCTGCTGTTGACAACAGTACAGCACACTCTTAGTCCTGAAGCTAGCAACGAGTGCTGTTTGGTTCTGTCTCGCCTTTTGGAAGAGATAACAGCGTAACAACATGGAATAAGAGTTGGCCGATATTCATATCTGTAAGGGTACCTGAAAGCAAAGGAAGAGCAGCCCAACGACACGATCTTCAGCGATGATAACCGCTAACCGCCACGACAGTAGATTTGCATCGACCCTTTGGGTGCTACGAGGAACCGGACCCTTCCGTGTTATCATCATTGTAAATAACAGCTTCTATAAATTTTGTAAATGCATTTTCTGCAGAAAAGTTCATCAAATACTTCCCTTAGTCAGTTCCACGAGGATCACGAGTTTGTGTGGGTATCTGTAATTTCTAAAGATTGTAATGCCCAGCAATCAATTGGAAGTGAAGGAAAACTCGCTGTGTCCTTGAGGTAAGTTTTTTTTTTAATTTATTGCAAATTAAACACGTAAGTGAGGGCTACATATGTTCCTTTGGTAAATTAATAAGCCATATTTTTGTTCCTATTCATGAGCTTAGAGTAAAATAGGGTAGGGGTACTTGAAGGCTCGACCACTGAGTGGTGAAGAAATGTCGGAGACGAACCGCTGGAATCGGACGAGTACAATGAATATGAAGCAGTTGTTGCTTCGTAATTCCGAGACTGTTCAGTTTATTGAGCTGGACGACTGTGAATTCCTAGGAAAGATCCCTCAGGTGGCGAAATAACTTGAAACATTTTACGTCTTTTGGAACGATGTTCCTGAGATATAGGGATCAAAAGTTAGAGTAATAGTTTTAAAATAAAAACAGTCTAGGCTCGCATTTACGTTGTTAAAATTTAAAAATTAATCCCCTGACCGATTTTGAGGGCTGCAGTCTATTTTGACGACACAGCGGGCTGCACCTTGCCACTCTCTTCAGGCGTTCATGGAGTTTTAATGATCTGATGAATATTGTACCACGATCGAAACCGCTCACTTGATTCATAAATTACAAATTTTAACAATCTGCATGTGATTCTACACTGCATCTATTTTAAAACTTTTCATTATGTATTTTTGCTTGGAGTGAAATGTTGACTTGGTGCCGGCCACTATGGCCGAGCGGTTCTAGGTGCTTTAGGCCGGAACCGCGCCGCTGCTACGGTCACAGGTTCGAATCCTGTCTCGGGCATGGGTGTGTGTGATGTCCTTTGGTTAGTTAAGTTCAAGTAGTTCTAAGTCTAGGGGACTGATGACCTCAGATGTTAAGTCCCATAGTGCTTAGAGCCATTTGAACCATTTTCTTCTGATGACTTGTTGGCTGCATAGCTTTACTTGCGTGGAACATCGAGATGAAGAGCAGACCGGATCGCTGGCAGATTTCGAGTCTTCAGTCATTTTATGTTCACTCGCTCTCACGTTTGCCCTTTGTTCGTGCTGCACAATGGAAGCATCAAGTTTCTCCATCTTTTTGGTTGTTCATTACAACACCAGGCTTGATTAATAAGAAATGGTCCAGTTCTGCAGGACAGTTGCAGATGTAGCTTCCTCGTAATCATCTTCGTAGTGTCATTGTCGTCATTCTGAGACACCGCCAGTGGGCGTTTCCCTGCCATGCACTGCCCAGCGCAACAATGTGCACTGTTGTGTTCACACCTGTAAGTCACAAAAGTTTTCGTAGACCTGCCTGTCCTGCTCTGCGCTTCATCCGCTACATTCCAATGTGTGCCTGGCCATAAGAATGGACGCCGCAGGCACGTATATTCAGTCTCCTTACTCTAGCCCTAGGCTATTAAGATTCCGTAGGTACCTCAGGTGTTGTGTGATTATGACTGTCGCGAACTTTCACCAGTGTTTTCGAGTACTTTGTCTTGCTTTTCATTAACAGTCTTAGACTGAGGTCATCACAACATTAGACACAATGGATTTTAAATGCTAATGCAGTTGCCGGCCGAAGTGCCCGTGCGGTTCCAGGCGCTACAGTCTGGAACCGAGCGACCGCTACGGTCGCAGGTTCGAATCCTGCCTCGGGCATGGATGTGTGTGATGTCCTTGGGTTAGTTAGGTTTAATTAGTTCTAAGTTCTAGGCGACTGATGACCTCAGAAGTTAAGTCGCATAGTGCTCAGAGCCATTTGAACCATTTTTTTGCTAATGCAGTTGCATGGTATACAACCTAAAGATCTAAAATACGTGACAGCCTGCGGACGTTCAAAAGATGTGCAGATCTATAAGCTAGTAACTGAGTAGTGCTTTTGACACACTCTGACAACTAATTTTTATTTATCTAAAACGTTACTGCTACTATTCTATGTGTTTCTTTTTTTAGTTTTGTTAGGAGGGGGTGGGTATGCGGGCGAAACGGGGGCTACATCTGCTTTTACTTCCATTGCGGTTACATATTTAATGTGCACAAATTTTACGATTCAAAAAATAATGGCATATTATTGACAACACTACTTAAGATCATATATTTGAAATCGTTTGCCCCGAGAGGTCTAATGTATTTGACATTTCACTGAAGTCTGTGCTATGCTGTATACATTTTAATTTGTGAATACGTTGTTTCTATTTAACATATGTTGATGTTTTTCTATGCATATGCGTTATTGCAGGGGTATCTTTCATTGTATTCGATGAGCAACTGATCTGGGGCACTTTTGAGTATGGTATGTAAAAATGTGTCAAAGCTGAGACAGTATGTATCTTATCTGTCTGTTTGAAGTGCTACTCCAGTTTCCTTACCGAAAAAGGTAGTGCAGTGGTTAGCACACTGGACATGCATTCGAGAGGACGACAGTTCAAACCTACCACCCTAATTTAGATTCTCTGTTGTTTCCATAAATCACTCCAGGCAAGTGCCGGGATGGTTACTGTGAAAGATCGCTGCCCATTTCCTACCCCATCCTGCCATAATACTAGCTTGTGCTCCATCTATTATTTTTTTAATTTGTGGTAAGATCCTATGGGACCAAACTGCTGACGCCATCGGCCCCTAGACTTACAAACTACTTAATCTAACTTAAACTAACTTTCGCTAGGAACAACACACCAACACACACACCCATGTCCGAGTTAGGAATCTAACCTCCGAGGGTGGTGGGGGGGGGGGGGGGGGCAGCCGCGCGAACCGTGGCAAGGCGCCTGAACCATGCGGCTACCCCACGCGGCTCCGTCTCTCAGGACATCGTTGTGGACGGAACGTCAGTCTTCCTTCCTTCTTCCTATTCTTGGCTGATTAGTGACCAAGTAAAGCTGAGAATTAAGTACTGATAGTTATGGGCCATGATATGTAGTTGTAGAGAACTTCAGACAGAATTTGCAGAATATCATTTTCCTGATCTTGCCGTTGTAATAGGGGGAGACTACAACTCGCCAGGTATATATTGGGAGTGTTATGCCATCAAAACTGGTGCCAGAGACAGGGATTCGTGTGGCATTGTTCCGGATGCCTTGTCCGAAAACTACCTTGAACAGATAGTTAGAAAATCAACTCGTGAGGGTAGTGACTTAGACCTCCTGGCAACAAACAGACCTGAACTTGTCGAATCAGTTAACGTAGAGGAAGGTATCAGCGATCATAAGGCTGTGAAAGCATGTATGACGATGCATCCTCCATGGAATGTTAAGAAAGGTAGGAAGATATATTTGTTCAGTAAGGGTGACAGGATACAAATTTTAGAATATGTCAGCAGTCGGAAACAAATATTCGGTGATTCGCTGATGAGGGCGAAGATGTGGAGAACAAATAGAAAAAATTCAAAGGCATCGTTCAATGTGCCCTAGAGAAGTATGTTCTGAGTAATGTTTTAAGGGATGGAAAAGAACCACCATGGTTTAATAGCCGCGTTAGAAAAGCTCTATGTTAACAAAGTACACTTCATCTCAGATTGCCAGCCGCGGTGGCCGAGCGGTTCTAGCCGCTTCAGTCCGGAACCGCGCGACTGCTACGGTCGCAGGTTCGAATCCTGCCTCAGGCATGGATGTGTATGATGTCTTTAGGTTAGTTAGGTTTAAATAGTTCTAAGTTCTAGGGGACTGATGACCTCAGATGTTAAGTCCCATTGTGCTCAGAGCCATTTGAACCATCTCAGATTCCAGAGAAGTAAAAATCTACCTGACAAACAAAAGCTGAACGAAGCGAAAATGTGCATAAGGAGAGCAATGAGAGAAGCATTTAGTGATGTCGAAAGTAAGACGTTGTCAACTGACGTGAGTAAAAAGAATAAGAGAATCAGTAAGTGGGTCAAAATCATCTACTCATTCTCTCAGTGACCACACCGGCACCGAACTGGAAGGTAACAAAGAGAAGGTCGAAATACTTAATTCGGTCTTCCGAAGTTGTTTCAACCCGCGAAATCGTAACTATGTCCCTCCTTTCAATCACCGTACGAGCTTCGAAATGCCATATATTGAGATAACCGATCGCGCAATTAAAAAGTAGATAAAATTTCTTACTAGTGGAAAGACGTCAGGACCAGAGGATATACCTATAAGATTCTATGAAAATTATTGCGACAGAACGTTCTCCCCTTCTATCGTAGAACGCTTGACCAACGGAAGATACCTAACGACGGGAAGAAAGCACAGGTCATTACCACTTTTAAGAAGGGCAGTAAGGCAGATCCACACAATTATAGACCTATATCGTTGACGTCAATATGTTGTAGAATTATGGAACATGTTTTATGCTCAAGAATTATGATGTTTTTGGAAAATGAACATCTCCCAAATGGTTCAAATGGCTCTGAGCACTATGCGACTTAACTTCTAATGTCATCAGTCGCCTAGAACGTAGAACTAATTAAACCTAACTAATCTAAGGACATCACACACATCCATGCCCGAGGCAGGATTCGAACCTGCGACCGTAGCGGTCACGCGGTTCCAGACGGAAGCGCCTAGAACCGCACGGCCACACCGGCCGGCGAACATCTCCTCTTTAAAAATCAACATGGGTTCCTCAAACAGAGTTCTTGCTGAACTCAACTCTCTCTGTTCCGCCATGAGATCCACAGCGCAGTGTACAAAGGCGCTCAGGTTGATGCCGTGTTCCTTGATTTCAGGAAAGCATTTGACACCGTCCCGAATTGCCGTTAAATAAAAAATTACGAACTTACGGAGTATCGGAGCAGACTTGCGATTGGATTCAATTGCAGATAGAACTCAACACGTCGATCTTAACGGAACTATATCGACAGATGTAAAGGCAATATCAGGATTACCACAGGGAAGTGTGATAGCCCCGTTGCTGTTTACAGTATATGTAAATGATCTATTAGAAAGCGTCACATGCTGTCTAAGGCTATTCGCAGGTGATCCAGTTGTCTATATCAAAGAAGTAACGGCAGAAAGTAGTAAGAATCTGCAGAACGACCTGAGGAGAATTGATGAATGGTGCAGGCTCTGGCAGTTGACACTGGACGTAAATAAATGTAACATATTGCGATTACATAGGAAAAGAAATTCACTATTGTTCGCTGGCCGGTGTGGCCAAGTGGTTCTAGGCGCTTCAGTCTGGAACCGCGTGACCGCTACGGTCGCACGTTCGAATCCTGCCTACGGCATGGATGTTTGTGATGTTCTTAGGTTAGTTAGGTTTAGGTAGTTCTAAGTTCTAGGGGACTGATAACCTCAGATGTTAAGTCCCACAGTGCCCAGAGCCAGAGCCACTATTGTACAGCTATACTGCTGAGGACAATTAGCTGGAGACAGCGACTATCATAAAATATCTAGGCGTAACCATTCAGAGCGACGTTAAGTGGAATGACCACATAAAAGAGATAGTGGGAAAGCAGACACCAGACTCAAATCCTCGGAAGAATCTTAAGGAAATGTAGCTCATCCACGAATGAAGTGGCTTACGAGGCACTTGTTCGCCCTATTCTTGAGTACTGTTCATCAATCTGGGATCCCTATCAGGTAGGACCGATAGAGGAGATAGAGAAGACCCAACGAAGAGCGGCGCGTTTCGTCACGGGGCCGATTAGCTGACGAGAGAGCGTTACGGAGATGCTAAACAAACTCCACTGGCAGACGTTACAAGAGAGCCTTGTGCATCACGGAGCGATTTACTACTGAATTTTCGGGACAGCACTTTTTCCCCCGACATACATTCGCGTATTGACCAAGAGGAGAAAATTCGAGAAATTAAAGCTACTCGTAATACAGAGGCTTACCAGCAATCATTCTTCCCACGCACTGTTTGCGAGTGGGCCATGGTTGGAGGGTTCAGGTAGTGGTACAGCCTGTATCCTCTGCCACATACCATTAGATGGCTTTGCGCAATATGATGTAGATGTGGACGTAGATCGGTAAAAGTGAATCGCAGACGTTCCTGAAGATGGATTTGTAGTACACGAAAAGACATGGTGCTTGACGGAAATAATAATAAACAGTTACATTAAAAAATAAGGATCTGCCAGCCTTGTATGACTTAACATGAGTAGTCAGATTTATCAGATGCCCTAGCAACAGTAAGTGTGCTTTAATAGTAACTTTGTTGCACAAAAGCATGTAATTATCACAGTGAAGTCGAATGATAATATTAAGGGAGCGTATAACGGTTGAAAATGTGGTTTATAATTACCATACTTCTTCTTACAAACAAATACCTCTTATGCAGTCTTATGAACTAACAACAGTCCTTCAAACAAATAAACTTGTCTGCGTCACGAATAAGCCTAAGTGAAATATTGGTCTGATGAGAATGAAGTAATAAGGCATTCAACGCATTAAATATAAGATACTGAAAACTGTTGCAAAAATGTTCAGAGGCTGGGTGAAGTATAGAATGAATATTCTTTCGACAGATGATTTGAGGCCAACTCCGATTAAAACCCATGTGTACCATGGAACTTGTCTTGCAGAGAAGGTATTGCTGGAGGCGGAAATGTCGAAGATGGAAATGTTACCACAGTTATTAGAGGAAACGACGCGTAGTATTAACAGAGAAGATTACAAGAACAAAGAAATTGAGTCTACACTAAAGAAGTTGAATGTAAGCGTGAGTTTCGACGGCCTTTGTTACAGTCTATAAAATTGTTTTGTCTTTGTGACTGCTTTGGAAAAGTGTAAAATTGTCCGACTTGTCGGCCACAGTTGCAAATAATCTCCCTCGGGTGTTTTCGCTTACTCTTAGCAAAAACGCACTGGATAGGACGGTTTGCAACAATGGCCGAAACGCTTGAGAATTTACACATTGCCAGTGCGGTCAGATACCAAAATGAATTTTGTTAAAAAAATTGAGTTTAAATTTTAAAAAAATGTAATGCAAGGAAGGGAAACAAAACAACGTAATACGTTGACTAAGTACTTCTGTCGGTTTAAAGTAGACGAATAAGATGACGATATCGAAGAATAATTATAGCGCCAATCATCAATGCCATGAATGTGTCACAAATATGCTTAGTCTGCCCCCGGTAGCTGAGTGGTCAGCGCGACAGAATGTCAGTCCTAAGGGCCCGGGCTTGCTTCGTGGCTGGGTCGGAGATTTACTCTGCTGTGGGACTGGGTGTTGTGTTGTCCTAATCATCATCATTCCATCCCCATCGACGCGCAAGTCGTCAAAGTGGCATCAATTCGAAAGACTTGCACACGGCGAACTGTCTACCCGACGGGAGGCCCTAGCCACATGACATTTATTTAGCTATGCTTAAAGTGTGTGATGGAGGTGACAGAAATTAGTAACGCTTTCCTATAATTAATAGAACTTAACAAAATTAATTGAGTATGAAGAAGAAAGATCCATTAGTTTTTCCTTTAATATCTTTCATGGTTTTGGATGAATTTCATGGATAATAAATGAAAGACTGTAACTGCTCAGACCACACAGTTGAGTCCATGGCTAATAAACTCGTCAGAAAGGTCGTGACGTGAGTTAGAAGTAACTGCAGTAAATTCATTGCTGTTGTGGTGTTCACACCGAAGACTGATTTGATGCAGCTCTGCATGCTAGCTTATCCTGTGCGAGCCTCTCCACCTCTGCATAACTACGCAATCTACGTCTTTCTGAGTCTGCTTACTATGTTCATCTCTTGGTCTCTACAAGTTTTACCCCCGACACTGTCTCCCAGTACTCAACTGGTAAACTCTTGATGTCTCAGAATGTATCCCTTCTTTCGGTAACGTTGTGCCACAGATTTATTGTCTCCCCCAGTCTATCCAATACTTCCTCATTAATTACGTGATCGACGCACATAATCTTCACCGTTCTTCTGTAACACTACATTTCGGAAGCCACTGTTCTCTCTTTATATAAGCTGCGCCATGTTCCACTTCGACACGTAGTTACTCTCCAGACAAATACTTTCAGAGAAGACTTGCTGACACTCAAATCTCTATTCAGTATTAGATTCCTGCTACTCTAATTTGATTCCCTTAGCGCCACTCGATCTAATTCAAGTACATTCCAACATCCCTATTTTCCATTTTTTGATGTTCATCTTATCAAGACATTGTTCTTCCGTTCAACTGCTCCTCCAAGTCCTTTGCTCTCTCTGACAGAATTCCAATGTCATTGCAAACCTAAAAATTTTATTTCTTCACCCTCAACTGTAATTCCGACTCCACATTTATCTTTTGTTCCCTTTACCTCTTGTTCAATGTACGAGGGTGAGTGAAATGAAAACCTTAAATATTTTTTAAATATTATTTATTGTGCAAAAGCGGTAAAACCTGTATAACTTTTCAACATAATCTCCCCCACGCTCAATGCAAGTCCTCCAGCCCTTACAAAGTGCATAAATTCCTTTAGAAAAAAATTCTTTTGATGGTCCGCGCAACCACTCATGCACCGCTTGGCGTACTTCTTCATCAGAACGGAACTTCTTTCCTCCCATTGAGTCTTTGAGTGGTCGAACCATATGGAAATCACTTGGGGCAAGGTTTGGTGATGAGGAAGACATTCAAAATGCAGGTCTGTGATTTTTGCAACAGTTG
The DNA here is from genome assembly GCF_023864345.2 of Schistocerca serialis cubense. Lineage (NCBI taxonomy): Eukaryota > Metazoa > Arthropoda > Insecta > Orthoptera > Acrididae > Schistocerca > Schistocerca serialis. The sequence continues at coordinate 325,042,709 of NC_064641.1, read as the reverse complement.
TACGGGCAGTGTGGGCCTTGCATTGTTATGTTGCAAAAGGACACCTGCTGACAGCAATCCACGTCGCTTTGATTTGATTGCATGCCGCAGACGACTTTTTAGGAGATCTGTGTATGATGCACTGGTGACAGTGGTCCCTCTAGGCATGTAATGCTCCAAAATGACGCCTTTTTTCTCCCAAAAGACACTCAGCATAACCTTCCCTGCTGATGGTTCTGTTCGAAACTTCTTTGTTTTTGGTGATGAGGAATGGCGCCATTCCTTGCTCGCTCTCTTCGTTTCCGGTTCGTGGAAGTGAACCCAGGTTTCGTCCGCAGTAACGAATCTTGCAAGGAAGCCATCACCTTCTCGTTCAAAGCGCCGAAGAAGTTCTTCACAACCATCAACACGTCGTTCTCTCATTTCAGGAGTCAGCTGCCGTGGCACCCATCTTGCAGACACTTTGTGAAATTGGAGCACATCATGTACAATGTGGTGTGCTGACCCATGATTAATCTGTAAACATGCTACAATGTCATTCAGTGTTACTTGGCGGTTTCCTTCACTATGGCTTCAACTGCTGCAATGTTCTGTGGAGTCACAACTCGTTGTGCCTGACCTGGACGAGGAGCATCTTCCACTGAAGCCACACCATTTGCGAACTTCCTACTCCATTCGTAGACTTGCTGCTGTGACAAACATGCATCATCGTACTGAACCTTCATTCGTCGATGAATTTCAATAGGTTTCACACATTCACTACCCAAAAACCGAATAACAGAACGCTGTTCTTCCCTGGTGCAAGTCGCAAGTGGGGGCGGCCATCTTTATACTGATACTGCGATGATATGTGTGCAACTGCACTATGCTGCCACCTACTGGCCATTCTGCACGCTATTTGTAGCACGCTTACCAGCTTACAGGATAACGGGGCGAAATTTCGATTTGTTATTACAAATGTAAGGTTTTCATTTGACTCACCCTCCTACATATTTAATAACATTGGGGATAGGATACAATGTGTCTCACTTGCTTTTCAACTACTGCTTCCGTTTGATGCCTCTCGACTCTTATAAACACTGTCTGGTTTCTGTTGTTTTTTTGGTCATCCGTCTACTGACTGGTTTGATGCGGCCCGCCACGAATTCCTTTCCTGTGCTAACCTCTTCATCTCAGAGTAGCACTTGCAACCTACGTCCTCAATTATTTGCTTGACGTATTCCAATCTCTGTCTTCCTCTACAGTTTTTGCCCTCTACAGCTCCCACTAGTACCATGGAAGTCATTCCCTCGTGTCTTAGCAGATGTCCTACCATCCCGTCCCTTCTCCTTATCAGTGTTTTCCACATATTCCTTTCCTCTCCGATTCTGCATAGAACCTCCTCATTCCTTACCTTATCAGTCCACCTAATTTTCAACATACGTCTATAGCACCACATCTCAAATGCTTCGATTCTCTTCTGTTCCGGTTTTCCCACAGTCCATGTTTCACTACCATACAATGCTGTACTCCAGACGTACATCCTCAAAAATTTCTTCCTCAAATTAAGGCCGGTATTTGATATTAGTAGACTTCTCTTGGCCAGAAATGCCTTTTTTTGCCATAGCGAGTCTGCTTTTGATGTCCTCCTTGCTCCGTCCGTCATTGGCTATTTTACTGCCTAGGTAGCAGAATTCCTTAACTTCATTGACTTCGTGACCATCAATCCTGATGTTAAGTTTCTCGCTGTTCTCATTTCTACTACTTCTCATTACCTTCGTCTTTCTTCGATTTACTCTCAAACCATACTGTGTGCCCATTAGACTGTTCATTCCGTTCAGCAGATCATTTAATTCTTCTTCACTTTCACTCAGGATAGCAATGTCATCAGCGAATTGTATCATTGATATCCTTTCACCTTGAATTTTAATTCCATTCCTGAACCTTTCTTTTATTTCCATCATTGCTTCCTCGATGTACAGATTGAAGAGTAGGGGGGAAAGGCTGCAATCTTGTCTTACACGCTTCTTAATACGAGTACTTCGTTCTTGATCGTCCACTCTTATTATCCCCTCTTGGTTGTCGTACATATTGTATATGACCCGTCTCTCCCTATAGCTTACCCCTACTTTTTTCAGAATCTCGAACAGCTTGCACCATTTTATATTGTCGAACTCTTTTTCCAGGTCGACAAATCCTATGAAAGTGTCTTGATTTTTCTTTAGCCTTGCTTCCATTATTAGCCGTAACGTCAGAATTGCCTCTCTCCTCCCTTTACTTTTCCTAAAGCCAAACTGATCGTCACCTAGCGCATTCTCAATTTTCTTTTCCATTCTTCTGTGTATTATTCTTGTAAGCAGCTTCGATGCATGAGCTGTTAAGCTGATTGTGCGATAATTCTCGCACTTGTCAGCTCTTGCCGTCTTCGGAATTTTGTGGATGATGCTTTTCCGAAAGTCGGTTGGTATGTCGCCAGACTCATATATTCTACACACCAACGGGAATAGTCGTTTTGTTGCCACTTCCCCCAACGATTTTAGAAATTCTGATGGAATGTTATCTATCCTTTCTGCCTTATTTGCCCGTAAGTCCTACAAAGCTCTTTTAAATTCCGATTCTAATACTGGATCCCCTATCTCTTCTAAATCGACTCCTGTTTCTTCTTCTATCACATCAGACAAATTTTCACCCTCATAAAGGCTTTCAATGTATTCTTTCCACCTATCTGCTCTCTCCTCTGCATTTAACAGTGGAATTCCCGTTGCACTCTTAATGTTACCACCGTAGCTCTTAATGTCACCAAAGGTTGTTTTGACTTTCCTGTATGCTGAGTCTGTCCTTCCGACAATCATATCTTTTTCGATGTCTTCACATTTTTCCTGCAGCCATTCCGTCTTAGCTTCCCTGCACTTCCTATTTATTTCATTCCTCAGCGACTTGTATTTCTGTATTCCTGATTTTCCCGGAACATGTTTGTACTTCCTCCTTTCATCAATCAACGGAAGTATTTCTTCTGTTACTCATTGTTTCTTCGCAGCTACCTTCTTTGTACCTATGTTTTCCATCCCAACTTCTGTGATGGCCCTTTTTAGAGATGTCCATTCCTCTTCAACTGTACTGCCTACTGCGTTATTCCTTATTGCTGTATCTATAGCGTTAGAGAACTTCAAACGTATCTCGTCATTCCTTAGTACTTCCGTATCCCACTTCTTTGCGTATTGATTCTTCCTGACTAATGTCTTGAACTTCAGCCTACTTTCTGTAAAAGTGGCTAATAGCTTTTTCCTCCATGTATTTCTCCGTGCTAACTCCAAAGAGAATATTCCTGTCAACATTTTCGAAAGCTTTCTCTAAGTAGAAAAACTAATCCAACGCAAATAGAATAGCTAATTCACAGGATAAAATAGAAACTGTATGGTCAGTCATGAATCAAGTGTCTCGTCAGCAGCACAAGGTCGACGATAGAAAGTCAATTCGTAGTAAAAATATTTCTGTTACCGGTAAGTCAGATATATGTACAGCATTTAAGAATCAATGTCTGAACATTGGTAGTGAATTAAACAAAACTTACTTTCTACAGGGAATCATATACCTCTCTTGGAAAATGCCTTTCTGAGACTGAAATACTACAGTGTGATAGTGACAAGGGAGAGATTGTGTCAATAATTAAATCACCGAAGACTAAGGGCTCTCATGGATATGATGGAGTGCCTAACAGAATATTAAAGTACTGTACTGCACACGTTATCCCTGTGCTTAGCCATGTTTGCAATTTTTCTTTTAAGACTGAGAAGTGGTTTAACAAATAAAAATGCATATTTATTTTTCTCTGTGAGGTACCAGATGGATTAAACAAAATGTTTCGAAAGCTAGGCATCTTTTTTGATTTAACTGAGGCGTTTGACTATGTTGATCAGAAGATATTACTCCAGAAGTAGGACCGTTATGGAATACGGGGAGTAGCTCACGGTTGGTTGACCTCTTACTTTAACAACAGACAGCAAAAGGTAATTGTCCTCAGTGTTTAGAGTGGCTATGATGTGGGGTCGGAGTGGGACACGGTCAAATGTGGGGTGCCCCAGGGGTCACTCCAGTAGCCACACCTGTTCCTTATTTATATAAATGATATGCCCTCTAGTATTACAAGTGATTCTAAAATATTTCTGTTTTCTGATGGCACTAGCTTGGCAGTAAAGGATGCTGGGTGCAACATTGGCACTGACATAAGTTCATGGCTTGTAGAAAATAAACTGAAGCTAAATCATTGTAAGACTCAGTTTTTACAGTTTCTAACACACAATTCAACAAAACCCGACTTTCAATTTCACAGAATGGACGTAAGATTAGTGAAACTGAACAGCTGAAATTCCAGACAGTAAACTGTCGTGGAAAGTCCACGTTCAGGATCTTGTTCAAAGACTTAATGCTGGCATTTTTACAATTCGATCGGCATCTGAAGTAAGTGATAGTTCGACACAAAAAATAGTCTATTTTCCTTGTTTTCATTCACTTATGACGTATGGTATTATGTTTTGGGGTAACTCTTCCCGTTCTCAAAGAATATTTTAGGCTCTGAAACGGACGGTTTGGGCAATAAGTGGTCTAATTTAGCGAACCTCTTGTTGACCCCTGTTGATTAGCCTGGGTATTCTGACACTGGCTACTCAATATATACATTCTTTACTGTCGTTTCCTGTTAACAACATCAGCTCATTCCCAAGAATTAGCAACTGACACTTAGTTGATACTAGGTGGAAATCCAAACTGCATTTGGCTCTCACTTCCTTGACACTTGTGCAGAAACGTGTGCAGTATTCTGCTTCATCCATTTTCAGTAAGCTACCACAAGAATTCAAAGATCTTAGCAGTAATCCACGCGCTTCCAAATCGAAGCCGAAGGGTTTCGTCATGAGTCACTACGTCTATTCTGTCGAGCAGTTCCTCGAAAAATTAAGCTGATGCCTGTGTTACATTACTGATCCCATAAACTTATAGCTTGTCTTTTTTGCGTTCATAAACCTTATTATTTTATCTGTTATTATTTTAATGTTGTAATTTCATGTACTGACACGTTCCATGTCCTTGTAGATTTACTCCTCATCTTGGTTCTATGGAACTAGACAACAATAAAAAATAAGTCCACAAGTGCTTGCCTTTTAAGACAAGTCATAGGGTTAGTACTCCCTCGCGTGTTCCCACATGCATTATATGTTCCAAAAGGAAAAGTTCTTTCCATGTTACATTAGCTGTGGAGGAAACATGACATATAAGTTAGTGTTAGTCTTACTTTAAATAACAAGAACCCTCTTCTTAAAAATAACGTATTGGCGTGTTTCGGGCTCGGACCACAATCGGAATATCAGAAAGAAACTTTACACAAAGAACCATTTTAGGTGGTAATTTTAGTACCAATGTTAGTAGCGTTACCACTTGACACGATTTTTCGTGTTACGTTCGTTTCTGATATTCTGAGACGCGTCATCGAGGTATTTATGACAAGTGAATTCTTCATATACGGCGACTTGAAGTAGTGAAGAGGGGTGCTCAGTTAATTGCATAGTATGCAGTGGTAAGCTTGGGTGATGTTAGCACCAGTCAGACGCCATTGGATTGTCAGTAAGCGCTTCAGCGTTGCAGGAACGGAGGTGGAGGATCTATTACACAGACGTATGAGGTGGTGTTAAAGCCGCTGAATATTGTCACAGAGGAACACCGGATCACTGTGGAGACGGTTTGAACAACGGCTCAACTTGGCCACCTCCTCGCTGAGTTTCCTCGGAACTTGCTCCGGCGGCGGCTCGGACCAACTTCGGCCTGGAGTTTGGGTTCCCAAGTATTGTGCTCTTTGCCAGTGGAAGGCAGCGCGGCGAACCGGAGAAGCAGAGGTTTTGTGCGAGACCTCTGCCGGTTTCCGCAGTGATGCCCACTGTCAACTTCCCGTACAGTTTGTCTTTGCGGCAAGCATAACGAACGAAATGGCGTTTCATCCACTGTGTACCCGAAGATTCCTTCTCCTTGGTGGTCACAACTGTAAATAGACACGCCAGATAGCTAACGTTAATTAATTATTCGTCTTTTTCTGCGTCCTGGAATGTAGGAGATAGACTTACACAGATATACGATACAATTTGAAAGTGACAAACAAGTAACTCAGTTCATTAATGTAATCATGCCTCTTTCATAATGACGTTTCTCAGTTGTTTACCTGGGTAATGTAGAGACAGAAATTTAGCCTTTTTCGTTCAAAAATATTATAAATTTCTTCCATTGAAGTTAAGCTGACTCAGAGTTCATAAAACGCAACCCATTACCAACACCAAAGGGATAGTGCTTCGTTCAAGGCGTGTCGTGGATAACAACATTGGGGTAAAGGAGTCATTTACTTTTTTGTCAACAAAAGCAATAGTTCAGTTGTTACTAGTAGTTTTTCTGAACCCGGTAATCTTCTATTTCAGCTTAGGCATTTTCATAGCGCGGTAAGCAATACATAAGTCTGTATGTGTGTAACATAAAGCTGTTACAGGCTGAACTGCTGTTCTCACACCTAAAAGTGTCGAAACATGGCACTGTAAAAGCGATTGATTGCAAACTGAGTTACTGTTTCAGTATTGACAGAATACAGGCAGTCGCGTAAACTTCTACTTCATGATGTTAACGCCATGTCACATACATGCAGTTATTAAAAGAATTCAAACGCCTGAAATGCTATAATGAACAGTATTGTATCACTTCTACCAATATCACAGCTTTCATTCGTTGCATAATTTGCGTTTTCTGATGGGTTCTGGAAGTGGTCTGAACCGATTTATATGCTCTAAAGACGAACACAAAAGGGTTAAAACTGAGAGCTGTATGAATAGGTGTTGAAAAAATATTAGTATAAGCATAGCCTGAGTGATACCCAAGCTAATGATTTATCGGACGTAAAAGATCTTTTCCGTGTAAGATTTTTCGAAATGTGAAAATTCGTAGTAGAAAAGCGTCGTTAGTTAAGAAATAGGAAGTCTTTCATTTGAATATTTCGAAGAGAGGACTGTCGGTATTGACACAAAGGCATGATATCTCAAGAAACGTTTAAATTTGATACAATATCTTTTAACACTTTCGTCATATTAAAATAAAATAAAACTTATAGGTTGGGTCATTACATTAGAGCCCTGTTAATACACATATCTGAGAGAAAATATATCACGTAAATGAGATGTAATATTTTTAAAGAAGCAATATTAACAGTTTTAAAAATTTTACTTAGTTTCTTAATTCAGGGTTGCTTCAAAGTAATGATATTCAGAAAGGGCGTCTGTTTAAATTCGAACAAAACTTTATCACTAACGCAATAAGCTCACCCATTTGGAGCTGTGCAATGCTAACACTGAGGAAGTTCAATTTTTGATCGCTTGTTCAGAATCCTCTTCTTCTCTATTCCCTATTGAGGTTTACACCTTCTTTTGCATACGACATGAGTTACATTAAGAAGTGAAATACGATTACTTCCAATATTCTTTTGCGATAGGCCAATAAAATGGGAACATGATTAACAGATTTCCACAAATTATCTTTACTTCTGCACACAAAACATATGAAGGTGTAATCGTCGCAAATGTATTCCCGTTGCTTGGTACTGTCAGGCCTACGTTGAGATTCGAGTTGCGCCATCTGATCCAATAAGTGAGTGCACCACTCTCGCAGTGAGTTCAATCATGTGAAACGAAACGTCCACAGAGTTGGATGTTATGCAACGTGCTCATGGAAGTGGAAGTGTTAGTGAACTGTTTACCACCGCTGTCACGTGGCTTGATAACTTGGCTATGTTCTGGCATCAGTAGGTTAGTGTTTGTTTTCTGCAATAGATACTTGACATGGTGTTGTCAGAGTGGTTGTGTTGTGAGTAAATTGTATGTGTTCCTGGTCAATCACCTATCGCGTATCCGGGAAGAGGTTGTCGCTCCATCGTCAGAGGCTCCGTAATGACGTGTGATCGGTAACTAGGCACACTTGTGTCGTATTTCATAAGTAGGCAAACCACGAGAAACTTAAGCTGCTTATAGTTTGTGTCTTGCGCTTTGTATTAGCTTTTGTGTTTTAAGATAATTTGTGGCATCTGCTTGAAATCTCAGACTGATCCAGTATCTTAGTGGTATAATACGAGTCGTTAACGAGGAAATAAATTTCGCATGTCATTCGAGAGGTACGACCAGAAAGTCACAAGTGTGTATTGTCTGGTATCTTCAGCAACTAACATAAGACTGAAGCACTACTGTGCGTTACATGACCACTCAGTGGCGTTGTACGACTACATGTGGTTTGAGAGAGAATTGTCCAGGACAGTATTGGCTTCGACTGGCAGTGTTATATTAATTTGCCATTAATTTGCCATATGTCGTCACCTTGTGTTCATCTGTATTTCCCTTCAATATTCTCGTCGTGATTTTGGTATTATTTGTGTGTTGGACACACGCCTGCGCATTTGTTCTAATTTGTCGGGTTGTGTTGATAGATGTGTGGCTTGAGGATTACCGTTGTTTGTTTTGTCTGGTTGTAAGGAAAAATTGGAAATTTGTGGTAATGTCATATGGGACCAAACTACTTAGGTCATCGGTTCCTAAGCCAACACACAACTTAATCTACCTTAAACTAACTTACGCTACGGCAACACACACACCCATGCCCGAGGGAGGATTCGAACCTCCGACGGGGGAAGCCACACGGACCGTGACAAGGTGCCTTGGACCGTGTGGCTACCCCGCGCGGCGGTTCTAAGGAACGAGGTCCTTGTTGGTTGTGTTACGTGAACATTTCTTATAATTGCCCATGCTAGTTATTTCACGTGCATATTTATTAAGTTGTGCGTTCGTTGTGGAGGTTGTCGACTTTCCGCAGTGAATGTCTTGAGCTCTCATCTGCTAAGTCCTACAACGAGAACTACTCTTAATCTCTTAGTGACAAATAGTCCAGGGCGCTGGTTACTGCTAAGGTTACCGCAGTATGCTGGGTTTTATACCATTAAAGTTCCAGCTCTAAACTGAAAATCAAGCTTAAGCTACGGGTTATGCAGATTATTTGGTTGCTGGTTTATCATTAGTGCCTACTGGCATGGTTGTTAGTGACGTTAAGCTCATTAACGTTAACACGTAATGAGCCTTCCAGCTTAAGCCCCTTTGGATGTAGCTCATAGAGCGGCCAAAACTGTGTCTACTAATGCTTGACGATCTCTGTTACTAACAGAGTAGGGGAAATATATGTTACACAACTACTTGGCTATGTATGTTGTATCTGACTAGCAGTACGCATTTCGCCATCATGTTTCATATTTCAGTTTTCGTATTTAAGTATCTGTGTAATAGCCGGGCAAAGTGGCCGAGCGGTTCTAGGCGCTACAGTCTGGAACCGCGAGACCGCCACGGTCGCAGGTTCGAATCCTCCCTCGGGCATGGATGTGTGTGATGTCCTTAGGTTGGTTAGGTTTAAGTAGTTCTAAGTTCTAGGGGACTGATGACCTCAGAAGTTAAGTCCCATAGTGCTCAGAGCCATTTTTATCTGTGTAATATTTATTCTACTCAGATTTTAGTCCGTTGTTCGAACGCATCTTTAGGTGTACTTTTAAATATGGACTGCCAGTGGTGTAGCTGCTTGAATTGATATCATTTGGTTATTCAGATCTCTGTTTCAGACGAAGAGAGCTTCCGTTTGTTGGTCTTACGTCTTAGCAGTTGAGGGGTGGGCGCCGTCGTTGCCACTGAAGCCGCGCTGGTCCATTTGGGCTAGGTTCTCACAATTGGCGCGCGGCTCACTCCAAGCACGTCAGGGATAACGAATTGGCGTCGTATCCGAGGAGTTGTTAATGAAATTGGAGAAAAAGTAATACTAAAAATATTGATGGATAAGTTTCTTTCAGACCCACCAACATGAGACTCAAACCAATCCAGTACTCCACTCTTCTTCTACCATCCCTGCCCAGTGTCTTGAAGTTGTCACCGAAGACGTGCTTCTAAATAAATTATTTTGCATCTACGAGGGAAACACTCTTCCCCTTACTCCCGAGTGCAGCCCCATCCCCTTCCATGTGTGTGTGGGGGGGGGGGGGGGGGGGGCGAGGGAGGGTTCGTTAGCGAGTGCACGAGCACGCATGCTTCTCAACGCCCATGTGTTCCGCATTATTTAAGCGCGGGTGTGAGTTACATTATGCACAAACATGCCTCAGCAGGGCACACATAATGCTAGTCTACCTCTTCTCCGTCTCGACAGATTGAAATCTGGCACGTCTCCTACACAAACAAGTTAACAATAGACTCAGGCTTAATTTTTGTCAAGATTAATTCTAGGAACGGGCAGTCCAATGAAAACGAGACATGGTAGACAAAGTAAGTAAGCTGTTTATAATTTAATAATATTGTCTCAATAATTGTAAATAATCCTATCTCCACTGTGAAACAAGACCGTCAATTGGTCAGTGCTCTCGTGGAAAAATATTTGCGACTGCCTACGCAACCATAGGCGTACCAAGCGTGCAGCTCTCCGTCCGAAGCAAATCGAAAGCCCCGAGCGCCTTTCCTCATGGCTCCAAGAACATGAAGGATGTGTAATGGCTTGCCAGTCAACTTCTGCACGGAGGATGAAACAACCTTGGCAACATGTGAGACACCGCCTATCCTTCACATAGCGCCGATTTATCCTCTTCGATTTTCATATTTTGGCAGCCCTGAAGAAAAACATCCGTGGCCGTTGCTTTCTGTCAGACAAAGAGATGCACGCTTGGGTAACTATGGTTCCGTAGGCAATTGCAAATACTTTTCATGAGGGGACTAATCGCCTTGTCTCACTGTGGGACTAACGTATTAACAGTTACGGCAATTGCCTTTGAAATAATAAACAGTTCACTTTCTTTTATTTCCATTTGTCTCCTTTTCATTTGTCTACACCTTACACTGTATTTGAAGCAGAGAAAGTAACGGAACTCAACTATCAAATGATGGACGTTTCAGAAACGTGTCTTCATAAACAATGAGAAAATGTTCAGTCTTTGTGATGGTTTCAGACACAACTACTGACTTTAATATTATGAGCAGACCTTAAGAGGGTGAATCTTATGGTTGGTGGTTACGGGTTTACACATATTATTTGAGAGCGATTGTTGATGTTCACTTTATAACCTGTTTTGAAGACGCTAACTAATCCATTCACTTACTGCTGGGAATGTGTTTTTGTGTATGTGGTACTTTCCAGTCCGAATGCTGGTTTGAAGCAGCTCTCAACGGTAGTCTATCCTCTGCAAGTCTCTTCATCTCCGTCTAAGTACTGCATATTACACGCATTTCAACCTGCTTACCGTGTCTGAACCACGGTCTCCATAATTTTTATCCACTGAGCTTCCCTCTGTTACCAAAGTATCTATTTCTTGATGCTTCTATCAACCGATAACTTCTCTTATTCAGCTTGTGTTATAAATTATCTCCTTTATTCCGTTCAGTACCTCGACATTAATTACCCGATTTACCAATAAAAATTTCAGCATTATTCCGTAACAACAGTTCAAAGAACTCTATTGTAGTCTAAACTGTTTGAGTAGATATGTCGTGTACTTCCTTCCTCTGTTGTAAAGATTTTGACATGCCAATGTTTCTCCATCGCTGTCATGAGATCAGACGAAGTAGACGGTTTGCCTACGACACATTTCGTAAAGTGCCGTTCGTTTGTGAAGGAGCGTGGGCCACATTTGTACGTTAGGAACCATAATGAATTTCCGAAAGAGGTAGCCATGCCTCTTAATCATAGCATTGCAGCCATATGTGGCACCTGTTAGGAAGGTATATTGTCATGGTACGTAGTCATCTTAAAATATTTCATGGTTTTGTTACTCAGCCAGTGGCAACGAATTATGTATGTACTAATTGTACCGTTTGGAGATCTTTGTCTGCCTCTAGTGTGTGGGCTTTTCTGCATGAGTTTTATACCTGAGTCAGTGTTCCCAATAAATTCTGCAAGCTTTTGCTGGAAAGTAATTCCCCCGAAATTTTTACGTTAAGGTTCTGAACTTTTTAAGTAAAACAAGTGTTATTAATGTCCTACACTTTTACTCTTACTATCTACATATTTGTTTCTGAACATAGTCACCCTGGCGATGAACACATTTCTTCTAACTGGAGACCAGTTTGTTGACACTCAATAATGTTTGATATTGTTGAAAGAGTCACAACCTCACTTCTGTTTGCACCACTTCTTCACTATCAAAGTGAAGTCTTCGAAAGAGTTCTTTAAGATTTCGAAACAGATGAACATCGCATGGCGGCAAGTCGGAAGTGTGTGGAGGGTGATCGATGACAGTGGACCCAAGCAGTCGGCTTGTTACAGGTGTCTCAGCGCTCGTTGTGGACTGTCAGTGTCAAGCTGAAGAAGAGAGTGCTTCATGTGTGGACGAACTCTTTGAATTCAATACTCGATTACAGCACGCAATTTCTCAAGCGCCGACATGGTTACGTTTCACACCGCTCTATTACACGTTACAATTTGGAGGCCACTACCGGCAGAAGGATGCAAATATGAGTACATGAAGACTAATGGTGTAGAATGTTAATAACGCTTGTTATATATAAAAAGCTTCTGATGAATTCACATAATAGCTGGACGACATTATTTCTCATCACGGCCTCGTACTAAGCGATGTCGTCAGTGGCCATCCACATCTGTCCGCACATAATATAATCTAAAATGTTACCTTGACAGGCTTTTCTAGGACGTATTTGGCTTCATATTAATTCTTTAGTATAAAACAAATATTAATTTAATTGCTCTTTTCGAAAATTTTCTTACGCTTGCTAAGTCTAAGGTGTGGATTAGGCTATCATCTTGATAGTATTAAATACAGACTACATCAGCAGAACTCAAATGTATTATTGTTTGTATGGTTGCACTGGCTTTCAAAATATTGTACCATATCTGCCCCTTGCACAGTGAAGCATTTAAACCACATTCTTTTATGAGCTTTACAAACAAGCTCCATGTTTCTGCATTAGTTCCTTTGATTGTTGGAAAAAATGTTTCTTAACTGACAGAATATCTATTATTTCCTCCGTATAAGTGCACCGACTGCCTCAATACTAGCTGCAATATTTAGAGCTAAATCAGCCAGATAAAGGCTACTATGATAACTACTCATCTTGAGCTATTTCGCCTTGCGATGAGAATTACGGTTTGTAAATTCAGCAGCAAGAGCAAGATCTCGATAGCATGAGCCAAGGAAGTCTTTCAAGGTAAACAAGAAAAAAATGCTCTAAATATTGATTTTATTAGTATATGAAACAACACTTAAGGTTGACACCGTTCTTTGGTGAAGTGTTAAAGCTGACAATGACGCCACCACTGAAAGAAAAACTTCACACTGAACATAGCAGCGACTGTCTCCATCTTAAACCTTATTACATAACGTGAGGCACAGTCTTTATCCTCAGCATTACAGACATTAAACTCTGGCAGTAATCCCTCGAACCACTTCACTCTCTCCACATCCTTCATGAGCACAAGCGATTATGATGATATAAGCGCACACAAACCATTCAATGCCCACTGAGAAAGTACTACAGTTATGATGCTTTCCCACTACTAACTTCTACAGCACAAGCTGGATGCTTGTGGATGCGTAATGACGATCAGTGTTTATATTTATGGTGGAAAGTGTTTAATTTGTGGCAGACAGGAAACTATAGAATTTTCTCAGTGGGCACTAACTACTATATCGCCCACACTGCTGCAAGCCATCACCCAGCATCACACGATGGAAACAGAGATGTGGGTACCTTGTATGTGCCCCATATGAAGATCAACCTTAAAAGGCTCGAAAATTAGTTTATGTGAATAAATATCTCAGATAGTGACGGGTCAAAGCTGTCTGTTTTTACATTTAGTACAAAGTCGCGGCTTCTAGAACACCCAAAACGGATAGGCGTAACCTGTCTTTCACTCTCTAATCATCTGTTACGAGAAACATGGGTACGAGTAATAACGCATACTCCATGTAATAGGTCGGTGTATACGCGTCGCAATGGATGTCAATGGCGGAACAGACTTTAGTGGAAATATGGATTTGATTGACATTCTACGTTATTATATTGTCGCCTACACTAACTGTGTGAATATCTTCAAGAAATCCCCAGGCCAAACTAACAGCTAATGATTCTGATACATCCTTTGATTTCATGGGTATTTGAGTCATTGTTCCCTGTCCACGCTTGTTCGTTGACTGCTGCACATCTGGCTTACGAGCTTTGCTTTTCAGATTTATTATCAGTCTAGTCGACTTCCGAAGTGCAGCACGAGGGCAGCGAAAAATATAGAGGAAGCAGTCCCTTTGCAGCATGATGATAAAAAAGAAGGAAAAGGAGATAAATGTGCTTGAAATCACTGAGTCATACAAGAAATCGAAGTGCCCATATTGCAAACGGCGTATATTTATGCAGCATCTGTTTTCCAAAGGAGATGCACTGTACAAACAGAAGCGAATACGCTATAGGGACTGAAATCTATCAGCTCTCTCTCGCTTCCATCTCTACGCTCTTACTCTGTCAGTCCGCAAAGTCTCTTCTCGCCCGTCTTCCGACTAGCAGAGTTTCCAGTTAAACACTTGGAGCCAATCCTTGCCGGCGCTACTTGGGAAACTGCGGCTAAACCATGGCGTGCTGTGAGTTGCACGCATTGATTTCCAACCTAGCCGTGGAGCATACGGGACATGGTTCTCACGCGCTGACGAGCGCTGTCTCCAGTTTCGTGCCAATGGCTTGCGGAATGTCTCGTAAGTTGTTAAATTAAGCTGAGTACCGACAACACTTCCTGAAAAAGCCTGCCACAAAATATTGCGAATTTGACTGTTTTCCGCATTTCTCTCTGAAAAGTAACTAAGTTATATTACTTATTACACAGTAAAAATTTAGCGAGCAATATATGTAAAGTTTCCTCTAACACAGATTCTTTGTAACTTTTATATCGTCATCTTGTCGGATTAAAGTTTTACACAAAAGTTAGTGATATTCACCAGTTACACACACAAATATAATGATACTTTATGCAAAGTAATGAAGCACAGCAGATGTAAAACGTCTTAATGAATATTTATTTTCATGTTAATAAAGATTTAACCACCGAATCTACTTATAGAGAATGAAACAATGAACAAAACAATAAGGAAATATAATTTGAAAACAACGCACGCCCCGTCATAAGGACAAGCTGAAACAAAATTTGCTAGATTACTGATTCACAGACAACAGTGCAAATAGAAGGTAATGAAGATGGTCAAAGGAAATGAGAAGAATGATTGCGCACTGAGCAGGTAGAATGATGCATATCGTAGAATATCCCATGTAAGCTGTTGTCCCTGTATTATTATAATTATTCCTTTTGCTCTCCCCTCCACATCTGTAAGGTACTATCTACTTCCCACACCCTTGGGCGGGACAGGCTTGGTTTCCATGTTGGTTTGTATGTGTTTTCAAAGAACAGTTGGCGTAAACTCATATCTGTCACAACTGCATACCTCTCACAAGTGTTTAATGACCAACATGAAAAAGTTTAAAAGAGGACATACGCCAACGTTAAAAAGCACTGAAGAGAAAGTAAGGGACAACTGCAGGTAAAACATGTAAGTGTACTCACAATTTTCGATGTAGCTATCGCCAATTTCTTGAGAATTATGATGTGATGCTTTAATAATATATCCGTTCGTCAGTACTCTGACAAGGACATATGAGGTTTATGTTGTAGTTTGTGTCGTTCAAGTTTTAACAAAAGGCATCGTTCGGATTGGGCCAGATATCAAAATTGTTACCAGTACTTGTAAATAATGATTGCATGTTGCAGAGACTGGGAACCACCCCTCTTTAAAAGTAAATGTAAACAGACTAAACACCGTTAGTCTTCCGGACCTGCAGTCTATCACAATATATCAAACATCTAGATCTATCTGCCCTGAGCGATTCATGGTGAAATAATGAATACATTAATATCTTCTTGTGGAAGGTAAATGCTAGACAGAGATTTATAGAATGATTTCTAACAACGTGAAACTCACTCATAATGGAGAAGAGTTACAAAACCCTAGCTGAACTAATTCAACAGTATAGATGTCGGTGCGTGAGACTCACCGTTTGCAAACTGAGGTAAGAGTATATTTTGCAAGCAGTGTGATTCGTCACCGGTTCGTTTAGTTAACTTTAAAACGTTACATATTCTGGACTGTGGCACGTTCGATGACACAGTTTATTCTCACATATTCCGTTAGGTTCATAACATGACGTGTTGTTGCAAATAAAGTGGTGGAAACCATGTACTGGCATTCTGATGATCACGTTCCCATCTCAAAGTTTTCCTTTGTGCAAGTTAGGCCAACCATGGCACCTGTGCTGTAAAATTCTAGAGGTATGTCTTCCCTTTTTTCCTTGAATCCTTTTAGTAAACATCCAAGAGCGGTGGTATTGGGTAGCATCTGGTTTGTCCGTAGATCTTCAATGAGGAAGGGTTCCCTCGTCAGCAGGTACAAGAATCTGGAACGTCTTGTTTTGGGCACTCCAAACACTTTTTTCGTATAGGTCGACTTTCCTCTTTATAGTGTCGGTATATTCTTTACTGTGAGATGCTGTCCTTTGATTTCAATGCCATATGTCAATATTATCGATGTCTTCGCTGTTATTAGTTCCATTATTGCTGTAGCCTGAAGGATCTAATGTGTCCTTTTTCATGGACAGCCATTATTGCTTGCATTGCTGTCTTTGTTACGTGTTTTGGACTGGTTTGTATTGTGACCTCCAGGTACTGTAAGCCTGGTACGATTTTCAGTTTTTCTTCCGTATGAAGATCTCAGCTGATACAGGTGCTCTTCCTCAATTTCTGAACATCATAATTTGTGTTTTTGACAAATTTATTTCTAAACCGTGTTCGACGCACCAATCTTCCATGTCGTTTATTGTTTTTTGTAGCTTTGTAATGTCCTTTGAGCCTATTACAATATGCGTGTGAGATTACACCCTCCCTTTAGCATACTATTCCATTTCTTCCGCTGCGAGGATAAGTAACTTACGACTCAGTGGGTCTTCCTGAAGTACTCCGTCTGATTGGAGTGTCGGTTTTAATCGGGAGAGGTTATATGAGATCCCTATTTCGTTCCACTGCAGCTATTTCGCTTATGATTCGTGTCCATATGTTGTTTTCACTTTGGGTTTTGTTTGTTCTTTTTGTCACTAGCTCTCTGTTTGTAAAGTCAAAGTCTTTTGTGGAGTATACCCATTATCAGAGTAAAATGGTCGTTTTGGAGTGCCATAGTTGATTCAGTAATGATACCAAACGGTGTGCGACACTCTGCTGCATACCTAAGTCATGCCAGTGAAGAGATTTGCACGTGACAGTTGTATCAAATCGCTGCGGTAAGTTGGTCGATATAGAGAAATGACGCAATGACAGAATGGAAATATCGAGTTACAGGTGACCCACGGCATAAGAACAATGGTCGTGAAAATACCATAACCGATAGGCAATGCAGATCATTGGAACGCTGTATCAGTGGTTGTCGGTTTCAGACACGAGTTACTGCTGTGTGGTGAACGCAGCTCCATGCAACAAGTCTTAGAGTCAACACTACTAAGGGAACTGCTTGCAGTGGGCATTGGTAGTAGAGTATCTCTCAGCGGCAGAAAAAGTTGTCGCGGTGTGTCTGACAGCACTGATACTGGCCAGTAGTTGAAAGAAGTCGTGTAATGTGTTTCGAAGAGTCTTGATTACTAGTGCAAAGCTTCAAGTGTACCGACATTCCGACGAGGGTTTAACCTGCAGTGTGCAGTGTGATGTTTTATGGGTGCTTTTCTTACCATGACTACTAGGGAACCACTCTTTGTACGCACTTTTCCATGCTGATGACCAGGTCGTTGCAGCGAAAGTTGAAGAGAATGTATCCTACCTGCGTAGGAAGTTCTTTGAAGAGTATAGAAAGTGGGATCGAAAACTTAATGTTGAGAAGACTGAATATCTATTTTCCGAGAAGAGGAAAGTAACTTGTATACTGATAGATATATTATTGAAGTGTGCAAGTAATTTAAGTGCCTTGGTAGTATGCTGTCACTTGATGACAGATGTGACATAGACATCCAAAAACAAAAAATTAAAGCTGTATTTCTGATCTCAAAAATTAGTTTAAAGGTGAAAATGCATTTATGCAAATCTGTCGTGGAACCAGTAACAGAATGTGGAAGTGAGTGCCGGGAACTCACAGTAAGAAATAAACAGAGACCACATGGGATGCGCATGTAGAATTTCCCGATTTGACCAGGTAATAAATGAGGAAATAAGAGAAAGGACGCCGACTCATTATAGTGTTGCGTTCAGAGTAAAAGAAACGCATCTTGGATGGTTTGAACATGTCAGAAAAATGGATGCAGATGCCCCAAGAGAGTACTTTCATCCCAATCTCCTGGAAGGAGAATAAGAATACCATGGAAAGTGTGGCTAAGTGGTGTTCAAGAAGCGATACGGGGAACAGGAATGGAAGAGGATGAGGAAGAGTGAAGAATTCGAGGCATTTGTGGATACAGATGCAGGATCCAGCGACAGCTGTACGACGCCAAGAAACGTATGAGCAAAAATTGAAGGATGTTTATTTCAGCATTCTCAGTGATGAGATATCACCATTTTATTTACGTCTTCATGACAGGTATGCTGTGGATACTTCCGTCTTCAAAGCACAGAATAGATGTGTTCACAGATCTGCCGGCATACAATTGTTTCAAAACACTCAGATACCATCTTACGCCTATACTGATCCGCCACTCCTGAATCAGTGGTTGAAACAGAGCAGCCATGATACCTGCTACTTGGTAGCTGTGCAGGAACTGATCATCAGTTACCTGAAGAAACTTGTAGACTCTTTTCGTCGCCGCATTGTAGCAGTTATCAAGACTAGAGACTGTTGTTCCATGGTATTACTGTAGTGTCCTGCGAATGCTTACGTAGTGTAAACCTGAACTCCACTGACAAACTTGAGAGGCTGTTCAGGAATATCTACTGAGTATTTGGTATAAGGGACCTAAGGTCTTCGGCGGCTCGTTACAGATTAATAGAGTAATTACGACTTTTTCAGTTTGTTATCACATTCACTCTTGTTTCCATAACAATGCCTTCACAGCTGTAAAGCAGCCTGTGATATGCAATAACTGAAACGTACAACATGTAACACAGAGTAACGCAACAAGCCTCAGCCGAAAGAGGCATTGAGTATGCTCTACCTGTTCTGTCAGCGTACAGTACAGCATGTAAAAACAGCTCGGCTGTTCCTTACAGGTATTGTTCCAACTTAAGAACACCATGACCGTTGCAGAGTGTACAGCGACGCACCATCGATTGTCTTAACATGCTCAAGAATACCCGGACTTTGGCGCAGTAATTCCACGGCTCCGATAATCGAAGCAATCAGGTCCGTGAGACTATCGACCAGAGTCTCGGAAACTAGGCACCTCATACGCCCCCAAAAGAAGAAGTCCATTGGTGTCAGTTCTGGTGGCCGAGCTGCACATGTAACAGGTCCACCGCGAGCAATACGTTTTCGCCCAAACAGTACCTCAGTGTCGTTCCTAACATTGAGCGCAAAGTGTACCGGCGCCCCGTCATGCCGAAACTACATACAGTGAACGAATGGAAATATGACTTATAGCGCATATCGTCGACTTCTCAACTTTTGTGCAATGTTATCAATACAATACAGAAACAAAGCTAAATGGGGGAAGAAAGCAAACGAAATGCAATAAATATGTAACGAGCCGCTAGAGAACATGTAAGGCGTACTGCTATCTCTGGTATTCCGACGATGCGATATTTCTCTCCTTACTTATGGCTGGATTCTAGAATTTTCGACGTTGAGTGGGCGTTTTCTTGCTATTTACCGTCTACCGTGGTCCAACACTACTGATCGCGGGCTAAGTTATGTGTGCAGAGAGTCGATGTTCGGGTTCTGTAAGAAGTGATCTCTTGCGCCCGTACCACGAATGAAAGATCCGCTAAAGACTAGACTATAATTAAGCACTGACAGTGTTACTTCGCATCGTAAGTGTAAACGATTTATGATTCGGTTCTTTCGTCGAAAAGTGCAAGGAATTATGTAATGGAAGTTACGTGTGAAATGCATTGTGGATATCGATTAGTCACTTTGTTATCCGAACATTCTGCTACTGAAACGGATATTAAAATCTTTCTATGAATATTGATTACCTGTTAAATTAACATGCCAAGGCCACGTACCAAAGTTGACTTCAGCATGAATTTGTAACAAGCTTAACTATTGATACAAGAATGAATGAGTTGTATGCCAAGTGCTAAAGGAATAAATAAAACAAACTAATTTGATCTGCTGTACCATTACTGCAAAACTGAGGAATGTTAAGTTCTGAAATGTATAAGAGGCACATTTTCACATGCTCATGATCATTTCACAACAAAGAGTGTTCTCTACGTAAAGCTCAGTCCGAAAGCTGCAAAATAACTAAAATATCTGAAAAGGAGCTCCACATTTGTCACCGAGACAGGAAAGACATATTAAATTGGGCGTATCGTGCGTGGAGAACTGCTTCTTCGGTGAAGAATTTGTATGCAATAATGAGAAATAGCGATGAACAGTAGACTTACGAGTCAAATGCAGAGATTGCAAAATAGTGTGTTATCTCTAGGAAATCTTGTTTGAGGTGGAAATCTCTATTGTTACTGATTCTAGGTGACTATCTTGACGACACAAAGGGCGCACTTTGCAGCATAACGCTAAGGCACAGAAGTCAACAGTGTCAGTAATCCACACTTTCATACTAAGATTATAAATGCGAAAGTAACTCTGTCTGTTACGCGTTCACAAATAAACTTCGGAATCGATTGTGATGAAATTTGGTAATGAGGTAGTTTGAACGCCGAGGAAGTACACAGGTTACTTTAGAAAGTGTGTAGTATAACATATTTATTGAGTTGAAGAAAAAAAGCGAAATATGAAACAATAATGACTCTCTGAGAAAACTGTATACTCGTTGACTTTTGAACTTCATTGTAATTGTGAAAATGCTTCATTGTTCGCAATGCTCTACATAAGACGATTGAACGTAGCAAATACAATGCTTATGCAGTTGCCTACGGTTTAATCCGTGCTTCCATACTAATATTCACAATAACGTCACATTTTGGGTGCTCAGCATCTTTCGCTGGTATAGTTCCAGACGGGATAATAAACACTCAGCAGTTCATAGTCTTATGGTTAGCATTGTAGAATCACAACTAGGGGGGCGCGAGTATGACTCCAATTCAGATCGTACTTTTTCCGCTCGCGACTGTGTGTGTGTTTGTGTGTGTGTGTGTGTGTGTGTGTTGTTCTAATAATTATGTTATCATCTCAACACGTCGCAGTGGCACCATATAAACACTGACAGTAAGTCCAGAATGAGATTTTCTCTCTGCAGAGGAGAGGACGCAGATTTGAAACTTGCTGGCAGGTTAAATCTGTGTGCCGGATGTAGACTCGAAATCGGGAACTTTGCCTTTCGCGGGCAAGTGCTCTACGAACAGAGCTACCCAAGCATGACTCACGGCCCGTTCTCACAATTTTTCTTCCGTTAGTACCTCGTCTCCTACCTTCCAGATTTCACAGAAGTTCTCCTGCGAAACTTGCAGGACTAGCATCACTGGAAGAAAGTGCCGGAATATCCCGATCTGAGCCACCGAACCAATAATGCCATACGCAAATTTCACTTCATTTTATTTTACTGATATGCGAACGCAGCCGCGGGTTACAGCTAGTAAACATATAAGTATCACAAGAATTCCAAATGCATGTAGTTCGAAGGAACTCCTCTGGGCGAAACTATTGAAACATTTGGCATGTGACTAATCTTGTATAGAGAAAGTTACGTACGTATTTCCCTTATCATTTTGATTTTCAAGTGTAACACTACTAATAACGAAATGAAGATATACCAGTAGACAGCGTTGTGGCAGGTCGGATCAATAGAGAGGAAGAAATGAAGGATATAACAGAGTTAGTCAATATTATGAATGAAGGCATAACAGTGCTTTGGGAAAATTATGCGAAAAATAGGAATGAATTTAGGAATATAATGAAATCCAGATTATTGAGATGGGCAAAAAAAGTTAAAGAGATATAAGGAGGAAAGTCACAAACATATAAAGGAAATTCTAGATAATATCGAGAAAATAAGTCAAATGTGTGGGTGCGGGATTAGCCGAGCAGTCATGGACTGTGCGGCTGGTCCCGCCGGAGGTTCGAGTCCTCCCGCGGGCATGGGTGTGTGTGTTTGTCCTTAGGATAATTTAGGTTAAGTAGTGTGTAAGCTTAGGGATAGCAGTTAAGTCCCATAAGATTTCACACACATTTGAACATTTTTCAAATGTGTGGAGCAATCAAACGCGTAAACGAATTTAAGAAAACGTGAAACATACCAATACACCTTCCGGAATGTTCGTTGCCTACGGAGTCACAACCAGAATCAGCTTCGGATAACGACTTCTTCATTGAGATGCCTAATTCTGACCTTAAAACATCAAGCAGAATGCCAGGTAAAACCACCTCAGATGACGAAACGAGTGCAGAATGAGGAAACGGTGATAGTGTTGAATCGTACACTCATATTTGCTGCACGGAACGTAAGTGGGTGAGGAATGTACTTTTCAGCAGGAGATTCAAGCAGAGAATGTGAAGATTATACTGCTACAGAGGAGCGATAACGTACTGTCTCGGAACAGAAACAAGATTCATAGGAGTATTCATTAGATCACATTATACACTCCTGGAAATGGAAAAAAGAACACATTGACACCGGTGTGTCAGACCCACCATACTTGCTCCGGACACTGCGAGAGGGCTGTACAAGCAATGATCACATGCACGGCACAGCGGACACACCAGGAACCGCGGTGTTGGCCGTCGAATGGCGCTAGCTGCGCAGCATTTGTGCACCGCCGCCGTCAGTGTCAGCCAGTTTGCCGTGGCATATGGAGCTCCATCGCAGTCTTTAACACTGGTAGCATGCCGCAACAGCGTGGACGTGAACCGTATGTGCAGTTGACGGACTTTGAGCGAGGGCGTATAGTGGGCATGCGGGAGGCCGGGTGGACGTACCGCCGAACTGCTCAACACGTGGGGCGTGAGGTCTCCACAGTACATCGATGTTGTCGCCAGTGGTCGGCGGAAGGTGCACGTGCCCGTCGACATGGGACCGGACCGCAGCGACGCACGGATGCACGCCAAGACCGTAGGATCCTACGCAGTGCCGTAGGGGACCGCACTGCCACCTCCCAGCAAATTAGGGACACTGTTGCTCCTGGGGTATCGGCGAGGACCATTCGCAACCGTCTCCATGAAGCTGGGCTACGGTCCCGCACACCGTTAGGCCGTCTTCCGCTCACGCTCCAACATCGTGCAGCCCGCCTCCAGTGGTGTCGCGACAGGCGTGAATGGAGGGACGAACGGAGACGTGTCGTCTTCAGCGATGAGAGTCGCTTCTGCCTTGGTGCCAATGATGGTCGTATGCGTGTTTGGCGCCGTGCAGGTGAGCGCCACAATCAGGACTGCATACGACCGAGGCACACAGGGCCAACACCCGGCATCATGGTGTGGGGAGCGATCTCCTACACTGGCCGTACGCCACTGGTAATCGTCGAGGGGACACTGAATAGTGCACGGTACATCGAAACCGTCATCGAACCCATCGTTCTACCATTCCTAGACCGGCAAGGGAACTTGATGTTCCAACAGGACAATGCACGTCCGCATGTATCCCGTGCCACCCAACGTGCTCTAGAAGGTGTAAGTCAACTACCCTGGCCAGCAAGATCTCCGGATCTGTCCCCCATTGAACATGTTTGGGACTGGATGAAGCGTCGTCTCACGCGGTCTGCACGTCCAGCACGAACGCTGGTCCAACTGAGGCGCCAGGTGGAAATGGCATGGCAAGCCGTTCCACAGGACTACATCCAGCATCTCTACGATCGTCTCCATGGGAGAATAGCAGCCTGCATTGCTGCGAAAGGTGGATATACACTGTACTAGTGCCGACATTGTGCATGCTCTGTTGCCTGTGTCTATGTGCCTGTGGTTCTGTCAGTGTGATCATGTGATGTATCTGACCCCAGGAATGTGTCAATAAAGTTTCCCCTTCCTGGGACAATGAATTCACGGTGTTCTTATTTCAATTTCCAGGAGTGTAGTATCTTTGACGGATGAAGAAGGATATTTATCATAATTAGAGGAATGTGAGATGTTCTGGGGTACTGTGAAGCAGAAGGTTCAAGCCGAAGATGCGAAAATTATAGTTGCAGAGAAGCTGAAGCAGACTCAGCTTCAAACAGAAAATTCGAAAATTATTGTTGCAGAGGGGCTGGAGCATTTACGAAACAACGAGACTTAGAAGTAAATCGTCAGAATTCGTTAGCACGCGAGAAGACAGTTAAAGATACCTTTGTTCTTGAAAGAAGAAAAAGTAATCTTATCGCACGCAGAGATTGAAATGATGTCCTTCAAAAAGTATTGGTATAAAAGCACATATGACGATCGTTTAAATTAGATTTTGAACCCTCCGTACTACGTACCAGGGATAACACAAATTGTACTCGTAATCTTTGGAGAGAGAACTAATAAGAAATCTATGTTTCGAAGTTTGATATGAAGAAAGTCAAGTTATAACCTGGGTTGCGTAACGCCTACCACGAGAAGTATCTTAGTCAACTGACACAGTAATTGAAATTATGAATTCAGGCTCGATGAAGATTCTTACTAAGCGGAAGAGAGGAGAAACGACGGTAGTGAAGGGGAAACACAAGCGTAGGAAGCATGTGAAAACGCGACTACCAGTATGAATAAGTGCGAGAATATTACTGCTTTCTTATTTTCAAAACGCGACTACCAGTATGAATAAGTGCGAGAATATTACTGCTTTCTTATTTTCGGACTGAATCACGGATGGAGATGGAGTGACGGATGAGCAAGTAGCCAAGTCTACCGTATTGTCGTGAACACTTGCGAATAGACAAAGTTGAAGCTCTTCCAAGGGCGTGAATTTTATACAGTGGAAGAAGAGGCGCACAAGAAGATGATGTGTGGATCATCGAAGCGATTATGAATATTGTAAACATGTACGTATGACTAAGTGATCGCAAATATAAAAACTGGCAAATATTTACGAACAGTGATTTATATATTGTTCGTTACAGTTTCTATTAAATACCGTATATTCGTAGTGTTAGCAACAACGTTGACCGCAGTTTTGGTGAACAGTGGAATTTTCTTTCTTTTCACGTTTTGCGAATGCGTTACTTACCGACACAACTGCAGAGAAGTAGGAGTGTTACACAATACACATGTCTTCATTTCTTTTATCATATGTATGGACGTTGAGCAGTTAGTTTCTTAGGTGTCCGAAGGGGTGCCAAGAACACAGTGGAAAAGTACTGTGACGTAATCTAGTTCCCCCTTCCACGTCGCCACGTTCTCTGGAAGGTGACGGGCGCGAAGCATGCGTCGCTGCGATTGCGCTTCGGCACGCCATCCCATGCTGCCACCACGAAACCGGTGCCGCAGAACGGCTGCATCAGCCTTGTCAAAAGTTATCAGCAGCATGTAAACGTCTAAATCAGCTGTTACGACCACCAGTCACTGATGTAGGTTGTATGGCATAGTAGAACTGCAAATACCACATTATCTGCCTGTTTTACATTACTTACAAAAAATAAGCCTATATCTGTTTCTTTCTATTATACCACTTATGTTCTTGAACTATTACTCATACTATACATATCGACGTCTTGGTGTTTGTTCTTGAGATGTAAATATATTCGATTTTGACCTCTGTGCTTACAGACATGGCATTATGCAGAAAAACTTTTAATTATTGTAGGTACTGAAGTACACAGAAAATTTTCAGTAAGAAAAATTGTTTAAGTAGCAAGTGACAACAAAAGCTTTATTTGAGCGTTTTGTTTTTTAGAGGTACCTTGAAAATTTGACTGTGAACTACGGATAATGCATTCGCCATAAAGAGCCAAAATTTTGATATTTACATTCAGCGAAGATAGGCTGCTTTGCTAAGATAGGGCCACATTTACAATCTTGGTTATTATGACTAATGCGTTACTCGCAGTTCCCAAAAAAATTGTGAAGACGCCACAAAGGATGAAACGCGTAAATAAAGCTTTTACTATCATTTGCTACATATACTAGTTTCATTACTGAAAATATGTCACTTATCATAGCGTGTAGGCTCTGGCTCTGAGCACTATGCGACTTAACTTCTGAGGTCATCAGTCGCCTAGAACTTAGAACTAATTAAACCTAACGAACCTAAGGACATCACACACATCCATGCCCGAGGCAGGATTCGAACCTGCGACCGTAGCGGTCGCTCGGTTCAAGATTGTAGCGCCTAGAACCGCACGGCCACTCCGGCCGGCTAGCGTGTACGC
The DNA here is from genome assembly GCF_023864345.2 of Schistocerca serialis cubense. Lineage (NCBI taxonomy): Eukaryota > Metazoa > Arthropoda > Insecta > Orthoptera > Acrididae > Schistocerca > Schistocerca serialis. The sequence continues at coordinate 325,016,276 of NC_064641.1, read as the reverse complement.
TTTCACGGCCGGCGTCTTCAGTAATTAAAACTTCCGGGCTAAGAGGCCGTGGTCCAATAGTAGAAATACTTCTCCCTGACGTTTCGTTGCCAGCTGCGGGCAACATCATCTGAGGTGAGTCGCAGGGAGAAGTATTTCTACTATTGGACCATGGCCTCTTAGCCCGGAAGTTTTAATTACTGATATGTCACTTATGTTCCTGCACCATAGCTATGAAGTGGGAGGTGTTACATCGGTAACACATATTCTGAAACCTTTATTTCTGCCTTGTGATATTTACACAAACAGATAAAATTAATTTGATTGTCAGTTTCCGTGATTGTTTGTATGTAGTAAGCTGTGGTTGTATATATATCTTTTCGCTAATATTTGTATATAGCAGAGATTTGAAGAATCATAATATATGAACGAATGGAAATATGTGTGACAATTGATGACTTAGTAATGATACTGTATTTTCTGTGCAACCAATGGACATACCTTCGGTAGATTTGTATGAAGATGAGCTAACAACAGCAAAACACCAACTCTCTTATTGGAAGAGTACATGGTAAGTATAAGTTTAATAATACAGAGATTCAACTGATCTGCATTACATCCATTTTTCCACTGTTTTTGTGTACATTACCTTCGTAGAAATGAATTTCTATATTTTCTTGCTGTTTAATCTAGTTATATAATAAATCTCATTTCCATGTATGTTCACTGCCAACTGATCACATACATAAATAAAAATGTAAAAAGGTTGTACTTTTCAGTGCAAATATAAGAAAACATAAAGTGTGCCTAATATTTTTATTGCATTAACTTAAACGTAACTTTTTTGGGGGAGAAAGATGCACCACAGGACTACATAGAAAGCCATCTGATTAAATTATTAAAAAAAGTTGGTAGTGGCATTACAAATACATTTTCAGAAACCAATAATGGAAATGGTGACAAAACAGAATAATGACTGGGGCACGAAGTACGAGTAGGGGCTTAGAAGGTCTTGTTGTTAAAGACAAATTTCGTGGTAACTGAGCGAAAATGTTTTGCAAATCTGATACAACAATTCACAGTACCGTTGAACGACCAAAATGTAATTAGGTATCGGTCTGGGTGAATATCATTGGTGAGCATTTGAAAGTAAATGAAGATGACCGACAGTTCACGCTGTAAGACATTCGGAAGATTAACAGTGAAGTCTTCCCAAAGACTGAGACGATACCATATGGGTTGTTCTAAGACTTCTATGAAGATTTGTTATTCTTTGGAAAAATAAATCAGTACAAGAAAACCACGATAACCTTTCGAAACAAAAATTATATCATCTTATGTGAAATGTAGTATTAGAATAGAAGCAAAGTCCAACAAGAGAAACTCATCTTAATTCTGAAATTGCTGCAGTGAGCCTGGAGGACATTTTTACCACGAGTTTACGAATTGCAGATCTATCACCCATAAAAAATTTACTCTGATAAAATTAAAAGCGACATTCAGAATACTTGAATTTATTTCTTACGCTTATCATCTGTCCGAAAAAATGGAGACCGTTGAAATCTAAAGACAAGTGAGTGCCTTTCACATTCCTTTGTTTCATCTGCAAAATCGATTTCCTTCGTTGCTAATACACAACCAGGTATTGAGAAAATGGTATCTAAGAAATTCGGATCAAGAGCTCTTGTAGGTGTACTGTCAGCTTTTGGATTAACCCTATAATGATGTCAGATAGTTTGAAGTGTCTAGTATGCATAAGACAGAAGAAAGCTCTCAAGATATTTGTTTATCCAGTTGGAGTCTGATGATGTATACGTTCACATTAACCAAATAAATCATAATCAGCACTCATGTCAACAAACATTTTGTACTTCATTTTCCTTTTTTTTTATTTTTACAATCGTAATGACCAACTACGATCACGTTAACAATCTCAGTTCCTCTTCTTCCTTTGATGTTGTTTCCTATTTTTCCAGTATTCCCTCATTTTCTCCACAGGAAGTCTCTTCCTTTATTCTGCCCATTTTTATTTCTTCTGCTTTGAAAGCCTTCCAAATATAGTATTTTGTTTTTAAAACGGTTTCTTTCTGCTATTTCTGATTCTTTGATGTTGTTTCTTTCAAGATCGTTTCTTAGTTCTGTAATCCATGCTATTGTCGATTTCTTCTTCCAGAAATATAGGAGTATTTCTTTTGTTAGTCTATTTCTATCCTTTCGGTAGAGATGTCCAAAAAAGGTTAATCTTCGTTTGGCCATTACTTCAGATATTTTCGCTATATTATTGTAGATTTCCTTATTTTCCAACCATCTGCAATTTTCATTGCACCCATTATTTTTCTAATAATCCTTCATTCCAGTATCTCTAGTTTGTCCATCTTATAGTTCATCGTTAGGCATTCAGATCCATATAAACATTCTAGTCGTGTGGTGTTTTAGTTTTGTTTTTCTAGATATACATCTCTTGTTGTCAATATTTTTGGTCAAACCATATGGCCTTTCCATTTTGTTAATTCTTACATCTATTACAGATTTTTCTAATCCATTCTGTTGTATAGTTTCTCAAAGATATTTAAATTTATTTACTCGCTCTATTTTACCTATTTGTGTTTCTATGTATTTTGGTGCATTTTTTATATTTGTTATGAATTTTGTTTTTTCAGCTGAAATTTTGAGACCAGTTCTATTCGCTAATTTTTCCAGAATGTTTATTTGAGTAACTGCTTCTATCAGGTTTTCTGAAAGGATTGCGAAATCATCCGCAAAAGCCAAGCAGTTTACCTTAATTCCATTTGTTTTCCTTCCCAGAGTTATTGGTTCAATTTTGTGATTTTTTAGCTCCGAATTCCAGATCCTCACAATTTTTTCTAGAACACAGTTAAACAGTAAAGGTGATAAACCGTCACCTTGTCTAACACCAGTTTTTGTTTCAAAATGCTGAGCAACTTCTCCCATAAATTGGACTTTAGATACTGTTCTTCATTTAATGTTATTCTGTTAGTTTTAATGTTTCTAAAACTACACTTGCGTGCAAACTTTAAGGACGAAACTAACTTCCGCATGATATGTAATTGCCAAGTAACATAGCTAGACCAAACTTAGACCACACATAGAAAAAACTGCTACAGTGTAGTACAGAAGGTAGCTGAAGGAAATAAGAAGTGAGACGAAAGGAGGATGGTCCCCCACATCTTATAAAAGGTTGGACATGTCTCTTACTACAGTGTGTGATCACCACCAACGTGTGCTGCGCAATATGTTCCCATGCAGGTCGTGAGGTTGGTAAGATGTTTGGGTGTGTTCCATTCCTCGACGAGAACTGGTGACAATTACTGGATGATCGTTGCTGCATGTGAACTTGTTGCAATAAGTTTCCCCAATACATCGCCAGCCGGACTGGCCAGGCGGTTCTAGGCGCTACAGTCTGGAACCGTGCGACCTCTATGGTCGCGGGTTCGAATCCGGCCTCGGGCATGGATGTGTGTGATGTCCTTAGGTTAGTTAGGTTTAATTAGTTCTAAGTTATAGGGGACTAATGCCCTTAGAAGCTAAGTCCCGTAGTGCTCAGAGCCATTTGAACCCAATACATCCCACACATGATCGATGGAGTTTAAGTTGGGAGAACGGGCAGGCCAGGGCATTTAATGGACATCCTTCCATTCCAAGAGGTTCTCCACCTGCAGTCTCCGATGAGGTCACACATCATTACCCGCAAAAGCGAAGTCAGGGCCAAATGCATCTTTGAAAAGATGCATATGGGGAAGAAGTACATTACCACAATAACGTTGACCGTTCGGTCTACTGTGTTCAAATATTTGGAGGCTAGTGCACCCATGAAACATTATGTTTCTTTACAACATAACACCTGGATCACTCAAACCATCATATTCTGCGACGTTGCTAGGTTTTACGTTTACCCACTTCTTCCCACACGACAATACATCCAGCATTGTCGCTCAGCTTTTGGAAAATGGAATATTGTTCTCAGAACAATGAAACTGGGCGTTAAAACTCTCGTATGACAGCTGGGAGACAAGAAACGATTATGTTTATAAATGTATCTACAGACGTGGAAAAATGGGGAAATGTTATGTGATGTACAGAGCGATTACCATGAACTGAAGTTTACCTATGAGAAACTTGGGGATCAACTACAGCAGCTGATAGGGGCAGTGCCAGAAACAAAAGTTGTGGAAACATGGTAGGGAGGAACTAAGCCGGTTCCACGAACATCTGAACAGTATAAACTCAAGAATTCAGTTTACTATGCCGGAGGAGGTAGACGGCAAACTACATTTCCTCGATGTGCTTGTGTTTAGAAACGAAAATGGTAGTTTGGGCCACTCCGTGTACCGCAAACCCAAGCACACGGACCGATATTTGCACCGGGATTCGAACCACCACCCACAACAGAAGCGGGGTGTTATCAAGACGTTAGCGGACAGAGCTAGAAATATTTGTGAACCTGAGTTGCTCGACGCTGAGATGGAACATCTCCACAATGCACTAACGAAGAACGGATATTCGTCCGCCGAAATAAAACGTGCGTTGAGGCAGCCACGCAGAAATCATACTGACGTACAGGCCACTGCAAAATCTAAGTTTTTCCTGCCGTTTGTTAAAAATGTAACGGAAAGAATAGGGAGGATCTTGAGGAAGCGGAATATTACCGTAATTTACAAGCCCACCAGGAAGATACAGGAATACCTTAGGCCTGCCAAGGACGCTCGCAAACCACTGGAAAAATCTGGAGTGTATAGGATCCCATGCAGCTGTGGTGATGTTTATGTGGGTACCACCAAAAGAACTGTTTCTAGACGTTTGGAAGAGCACAAGGGAAATTGTAGAAGAGGAGAAACGGAACGATCAGCTGTTGCGGAGCATGCTTTCCAGCCAGGGAACCACAATATTCGTTTCGAGGAGACGCAAGTACTAGCGGCCACGAGCGGATACTACGAAAGGCTCTACAGGGAGGCAATCGAAATCGCTAAACACCCAAATAATTTCAACCGAAAGGAGGAGGGCGTCAAATTAAACGGTATATGGATGCCGGTGTTAAAGAAGATGTGTACCACTCGTCCACTACTGTGTGATGGCAACGGCGATCGACGGCGACGGACAGCGGCCAATTGCACTGACGTTTTCAAAACACGTGACGTCACGCCGCGGCGCGGGGGCGCGCGGACACGGAATTTAGCAGCAGTCAGTAGCGAGCCAGTGTGTGTGTTGGACCTTCCATCAAGCTACGGACCCCCTTGAAGATGTCTCCTGCAGTCGGAGACGAAACATTGGGAATCACCTCAGAATTCATCAACCGACCACGGCATAACAGCCCGGATAATTATAATGGACATGGTATTTCCGGCCATGAAAGTTTACATTTTAGTATCAGACGCCTCTACGGGGAGGAGATGTCAAGAGAAGTGCGACGCCTGGAAGGACTCCAGAAGAAGAGAGTGCAGCTTTTGTGTTCCCACACATTCCTGTCTCGTTGCAGAGCCGTCGGCGTTATACCGAAGTTTCTGAAGATAAAGCGACTGTTCTATTCGGGAAAGGCACAACGGATTTTCAAACGGACTGAGGAGGCCTTACTACGAGGGCGCATTCAGCAGACCCGACGGGACTTGGCAAGCACAAACTGTAAGTTAATGTCTCTCCATATTACGATCAGTAATAAACTGTGCAGCGGTGACTGGGATACAATTGATAGACTACTGCATGATACCATGGGGAAGCGTATGTTGACGACGTCTAGTAGGCAGAAGAAGAAGTTTGATAATTTGCTACCTAATCAGACTGTTCGGCATTTAGACGTTTCCCGGACCGTTATCAATTTGTCCAAACGTTCGTTATCTGACGATGAGACATCTGTGCTCGCCAAGGGAGGAAATTTTGCTGTTAGTCCGCGTATTGTGCCCACGGAAGAAATTATAGCCAATGTAGAAGCAGGAATTCGCAGTGTAGATTCTGTAACAGCTGAAGAAATCCGTATAGAAACAGTGAGAATATTAGCCAATGCAAAACCACCGAAATGTAATATAACTGTGGGTGAGAGAAGAGCTTTAAAACTCCTGAATGACGACGATAGTATTTTGGTTCTCCCAGCTGACAAAGGAAGCGCAACGGTGGTTATGGATGTGGCCGACTATCAGAGAAAAATTACGGATCTACTGGATCCGCAAGCATATAGGAAGCTGAATAAGGACCCCACTAACAACGTTCTCAGAACTGTGTCGCGGTTAATAGAAAGTCCTCCATTGAAGAGAGTGTACAGAAAGGTCTCTCCAGTTCGGTTGCGCTACCACCGAGGCTTTATGGATTGCCCAAAATTCATAAAGAAAATGTTCCGTTAAGAGCGATACTAAGTGCCACTGGTTCGCCCACCTACGCGTTAGCCAAGTTTTTGACTACGCTGCTAAAACCACATGTGGGCCGTTCGGACTCGTATATAAAGAATTCGACGCATTTCATCAGCAGATTGAATGGCATAGTGGTCCAGCCGGAGGACATATTGGTCAGCTTCGATCTCGTATCGCTGTTTCCCATGGTTCCACTTAATGATGTATTGGAACAGCTGGATCGAATTTTTCCTGCCGATATTTTAGAGCTGTTTAAGTGTTGTTTGACGACCACATACTTCAAGTGGAATGAACAATTTGATGAGCAAACGGATGGCGTAGATATGGGAAGCTCCCTATGTCCCGTAATTGCAAACTTCTTTATGGAGAAATTCGAAGAAGAGGCCTTAGGTACCGCCAGCAAGAAACCAAATATATGGTTCCGATACGTGGATGACACGTTTGTGTTGTGGAGACATGGTAGGGAGGAACTAAGCCGGTTCCACGAACATCTGAACAGTATAAACTCAAGAATTCAGTTTACTATGCAGAAGGAGGTAGATGGCAAACTACATTTCCTCCATGTGCTTGTGTTTACAAACGAAAATGGTAGTTTGGGCCACTCAGTGTACCGCAAACCCACGCACACGGACCGATATTTGCACCGGGATTCGAACCACCACCCACAACAGACGCGGGGTGTTATCAAGACATTAGCGGACAGAGCTAGAAATATTTGTGAACCTGAGTTGCTCGACGCTGAGATGGAACATCTCCACAAAGCACTAACGAAGAACGGATATTCGTCAGCCGAAATAAAACGTGCGTTGAGGCAGCCACGCAGAAATCATACTGACGTACAGGCTACTGCAAAATCTATGGTTTTCCTGCCGTTTGTTAAAAATGTAACGGAAAGTATAGGGAGGATCTTGAGGAAGCGGAATATTACCGTAATTTACAATCCCACCAGGAAGATACAGGAATACCTTAGGCCTGCAGAGGACGCTCGCAAACCATTGGAAAAATCTGGAGTGTATAGGATCCCATGCAGCTGTGGTGATGTTTATGTGGGTACCACCAAAAGAACTGTTTCTAAACGTTTGGAAGAGCACAAGGGAAATTGTAGAAGAGGAGAAACGGAACGATCAGCTGTTGCGGAGCATGCTTTCCAGCCAGGGAACCACAATATTCGTTTCGAGGAGACGCAAGTACTAGCGGCCACGAGCGGATACTACGAAAGGCTCTACAGGGAGGCGATCGAAATCGCTAAACACCCAAATAATTTCAATCGGAAGGAGGAGGGCGTCAAATTAAACGGTGTATGGATGACGGTGTTAAAGATGATGTGTACCACTCGTCCACTACTGTGTGATGGCAACGGCGATCGACGGCGACGGACAGCGGCCAATTGCACTGACGTTTTCAAAACACGTGACGTCACGCCGCGGCGTGGGGGCGCGCGGACACGGAATTTAGCAGCAGTCAGTAGCGAGCCAGTGTGTGTGTTGGACCTTCCATCAAGCCACGGACCCGCTTGAAGATGTCTCCCGCAGAAACGTTGGGAATCACCTCAGAATTCATCAACCGACCACGGCATAACAGCCCGAATAAATATAATGGACATGATATTTCCGGCCGTGAAAGATTACATTTTAGTATCAAAAGTTCAGATAGTATGGTGAGGACGGTACAAGATATCGAAAGGAACTCAGGAACTAGTGTTTCCATACGATGCAAATTACTGATATTGAACAGGCTGCGTTAAACGTAACATGAACCATGCACAAAATAACAACCGTGCCATAACAGTATACGAAACGAACGATACGATCATTTAATAAAGACCTCAGAGAGTAAAGAATCAGTTAAGGACATTAGGTGAGAAACTGATAATATTGAGATTGCAACATGAACTAATTAAGGGCTTGAGAGATGGACAACAGTAATTCAATGGGTACAAGAAGCGATTCACCATGTCACACATGGACCGTTAGGTTCAAGCTTGTAAAGGGCTGTTCAGTATATGTTGGGAGTGAAGAAGGTGGAAAAAGGATTTCCAACAGAGATATGACACGTTGTACCACAAATGAAATGTAACATAGCATTCTTCTTTCATATTTCTACAATTAAGGTTTAATCAGATCAAGCTAGGGTATACAGGGTGGTCCATTGATCGTGACCGGGCCAAATATCTCACGAAATAAGCGTCAAACGAAAAAAACTACAAAGAACGAAACTTGTCTAGCTTGAAGGGGGAAACCACATGGCGCTATGGTTGGCCCGCTAGATGGCGCTGCCATAAGTCAAACAGATGTCAACAGCGTTTTTTAAAATAGGAACCCCCATTTTTATTACTTATTCGTGTAGTACGTAAAGAAATACGAATGTTTTAATTGGACCACTTTTTTCGCTTTGTCATAGATGGCGCGGTAATAGTCACAAACATGTGGCTCACAATTTTAGACGAACAGTTGGTAACTGGTAGGTTCTTTAAATTAAAATACGGAAAGTAGGTACGTTAGAACATTTTATTTCGGTTGTTCCATTGTGAACTTATCATTTCTGAGAACGCATGCTGTTACAGCGTGATTACCTGTAAATACCACATTAATGCTATACATACTCAAAATGATGTCCGTCAACCTCAATGCATTTGGCAATACGTGTAACGACATTCCCCTCAACAGCGAGTAGTTCGCTTTCCGTAATGTTCACACATGCATTGACGATGCGCTGACGCATGTTGTCAGGCATAGTCGGTGGATCGTGATAGCAAATATCCTTCAACTTTCCGCACAAAAAGAAATCCGGGGACGTCAGATCCGGTGAACGTGCCGGCCATGGTATGGTGCTTCGACGACCAATCCACCTGTCATGAAATATGCAATTCAATACCGCTTCAACTGCACGCGAGCTATGTGCCGGATATCCATTATGTTGGAAGTAAATCGCCATCCTCTCATACAGTGAAACATCTTGTAGTAACATCGTTAGAAGATTACGTAGGAAATCAGCATACTTTGCACCATTTAGATTGCCATCGATAAAATGGGGGACAATTATCCTTCCTCCCATAATGCCGCACCATACATTAACCCGGCAAGGTAGCTGATGTTCCACTTGTTGCAGCTATCGTGGATTTCCCGTTACACAATAGTGCAAATTATGCCGGTTTACGTTACCACTGCTGTTGAATGACGCTTCGTCGCTAAATAGAACGCGTGCAAAAAATCTGTCATCGTCCCTTAATTTCTCTAGTGCCCACTGGCAGAACTGTACACGACGTTCGAAGTCGTCGCCATGCAATTCCTGGTGCATAGAAATATGATACGGGTGCAATCGATGTTGATGTAGCATTCTCAACACCGATGTTTTTGAGATTCCCGACTCTCGTGAAGTTTGTCTGCTACTGATGTGCGGATTAGCCGTGACAGCAGCTAAGACACCTACTGGGGCATCATCATTTGTTACAGGCCGTGGTTGACACTTCACATGTGGCTGAACACTTCCTGTTTCCTTAAATAAATTAACTATCCGGCGAACGTTCCGGACACTTGGATGATGTCGTTCCGGATACCGAGCAGCATACGTAGCATACGCCGCCGTTGGGCATTTTGATCACAATAGCCATACATCAACACGATATCGACCTTTTCCGCAATTGGTAAACGGTCCATTTTAACACGGGTAATGTATCACGAAGCAAATACCGTCCGCACTGGCGGAATGTTACGTGAAACCACGTAATTATACGTTTGCGGCTATTACAGCGTCATCTATCACAATGCGAAAAAAGTGGTCCAACAAAACATTCATATTACTTTACGTACTACACGAATATCTAATAAAAAATAGGGTTTCCTATTTTTTTAAAAACGCATCTAGCGGGCCAACCATAGCGCCATTTGCTTTCCCCCTTCAAGGTAGACGAGTTTCGTTCTTCGTAGGTTTTTCGTTTCACGCTTATTTCATGAGATATTTGGCCTGGTCGCTATATTACGATACATTTTCCAGCTGCAAGCTTAAACTCTCGTTACCGGTGTTTCACGGCCCATCCTTATCCGGTCAAGTGGAAAATTGTCGATAATAGCGAACAAGTGTAAACTGCAGAAGTTTTACTTTTGAAAGGTACACGTGTTGTAATATCAATAACAGAACTTAGCGGCCATTGGTCCAGCACAGGTGGTTCCAACTGACATGCAGTCGTGTGCAGTTCAGCGTCGTGTGCAGTTCAGCTGTTCCCAGGAAATGTGGAAGCCCCAGAGCATAAAATCTGGTATTAATGCCACAACCACATTTTCAGGGGATTGGCTGTCAGTGGTTAAATTCTGTCTTCACAAAGGACAATAATAGTATATTGCTACGGGGATGACGAAAGTAGAGTTAAAACAAAATGGAGTGTCAGCAAATGGAGAGAGATGTCTGATAAAGCTGGAACAAAGTTTCACCTTTCTGTTACGATTACAGTTACCAAAATGAGTACAGGAATTAGTCCAATGTGGTATTGGTCAGAGAAACCTTTTAGCGTGTTACCCATGCAAAACCTCACCTATCTGAATAATACATTAGATCCCACCTTATAACAGAAAATAGATGAATTAATCACTGCAGAAAAAGGGTAAATTTCGGTGGATCAAATGTTACAACATGTACAAGAATAACAAGAGAAGCGTAAACGAAATATCCTTAGAATCAATGTAGGAAGCACCATTGTTATGGTGATACTAGTTTTTACTTGTGCAGTTTACTTTTGTCTCAGAAAGAGAAAAACTAATGTAAAGCACACAGGAGTCCATGCAATTCCTTTCTGGTGGTTTCATACTAGTAAGTAACAGATTTTAGAGTCAAATTGAAAAGCAGCAAGTTCGAAAAATAATGTTGAAGTAGGAGAAGATTTTCTTTGTGCTTGAACAAGCAAAGTAGATATAAATGTGTAAGACATTTAGCGGAATAGGTAGAAAAAGGTAAGATTCAGGACAAAACTTGTTAAAGTGGAGGAGAACGTTACGCGACAAATTGTATAAGGAAACGGGTGTGTAAAACTTTCTAAGTTCGAACAGTCGGCCCTAAACAGCCCACATTATTCAGTCACACGGAAGTATCAGGGGACATCAGCCGGCAGCGTAAACATTTCAGCACCTTTACTCGGTCAGCAACCTCGATAGTCTTGTGTGCGACCTATTTATGACATACTTATGAACGAAAACAACATACTGCACCTTCATTCTAGCAGAAAATGGTTTCAAAATCACATTCCAAACTGTCTTCGTTCCTTTGTTACTCCTGTAATGTTATGTAAGAGGCACTAGGTAGGTCGTAACACCGCGTAGCAGGAGTCTGAGTAAGCGGTAAACAGACTGTAACAAATCCGCTAAGTAGATTTAGCAGAAGTGAAGACCGCTGAAAACCGGAGAAGAGTAGAACCGATTCGCTCGTTACGAATGACGTCGTAGAGCGAAGCCTCTCCTCGACGACATAAACACTCCTCCCCCTTTAGCTTAGAGCACTCGATCAACAGTACCCATGCGGTTCACGTCGTTCGCATTGGATTATCTGATTATGATAATTTAGCCACAGATAATAAAAACCAGCGTCCATTAGTGATGTCAGCACTGCAGCGAGCACCGATGGGTAGCCCCGGATCTACCAACATGTTTCTCTTCCACAGCGAAAGCTGCCCTAAAACTCGAGCATCGCACGAATCCGATGGCCTGCCATACCAATGGGCCAGTTTCAGCATTCAGCACGACGTCACAGTACCTGACATCGCGATGCACCCGAGGTGCCGTCACGGGAAGTGATCCGGAAGGGATTGCGTGTTCCCCGAAACAGAAAGTGAATGAAACACGCACTTCGCAGTCAGTGCAATCCCAAGGCAGGGCTACCGACGGGGCGTACCTGCGAAGCCAGGGCCCGTCAAACTGCTGCACCGGGTGTTATCAACTTCTGCTCCGCGCTAATGCAGTGTTCTGGGGATCCATGGGTCTGCTATTGGATTCAAAGGATCCCTCTCCGGATAACGTAGATTGGATTCAAAGGATCCCTCTCCGGATAACATAGACCTCAGCCATCGCAGAAGAAAACGTCTAGTCTTCTGAGAACTAAATGGAATACTTGAATACTTGCGGATCTCAGACATGCTGGGATGTTGAAGGGTCAGTAACTCGTGATTCCATTTCTATATGACAAACAGTCAAAGTAGTTATTTGGGCTGGTTTTCGTACTGGAACCTTGAATAGCGCACAGGTCCTCTGACAAGGCAGTAGGAGTTTCAAGCCCAGTTGTGGGCGACATCTACACTATTTATGAGAATGTTTCCTGGAAAGATTTTCCCTGTCAGTATTGTTTATCTCATTCTGAGACAGTCTTTTATGATTTACATGCTTGTTCCTTCCTTTCATGTACAGACAGGGGATTTACATATACATGTACGTGATTTCTTTGCAGTCAGGCATATGTCTCGTCAAAAGAACAGCGAGCGAAGCTGTATGATAATCTTTAATGGGCCTCGACTGGTTTCGTGGCCTGTAACATACCGTCAGGTGTGCATAATACATTAACTTAAAGATATCGATGCAGTCACCAACATTCACTGGTAAAACGGCACTGCCAGCCAAATGCAGATGGTCAGTTATAAAAGGAGTCGAATGGTGGATACCCTAAGCATCATTCGGCCCCTTCCATAACTGACTATCTGCATTTGGCGGGCAGTGCCATTTTTTTAGTTGAGGTTAGCCACTTTTCTTCCCTACATCGATGTCTTTAAAGTATTATGTACAACTGAGGACCTGGCTATAGGCTGTGAAACTGGCCGTGTCACACTCAGTATCATAAAGCCATATGCGGTATTCTTTTTCAAGATATATTAACACAGCCACGGATGTCCCGAGCTCAGAGTGGTTTGTCACACATTAAGCGGCTGGGAGATGGTTCATCGAACTTCCTTGAGACTTTTTCTCTACCGTTTGCGAAAAATGAATACTTTACTAGACGGCAAATGGCACCGTCATCGGCAATAAGTTAAAAGGGCTGTAGAGATAATCTCCTAATAGATTAGCAAAGGCAGAATGCCTATAACATTTCCTTGGAGAATGCCACATATCAATTCTGTTACATTTGATGGCTTTCCGATAACTGCTGCAAACTGTGACCATTCTGAGAGGAAACGTAATACTCATTTGAGGGGGCAACATGCAAAGACTACTTGTCCACTAAAAGCAGTTTTTCGGAATCAACATAACGCTTATTTCAGGTTCGTATGAATGAAAACAACATACTGAGCCTTGATTTTTGCTCCTTGATTTTTGCTCATACCAGTAAAAAAAATCTACAGTGTATCATTCCTTTAATAAGTACATTGAGGTATGGACATGTTCGCATTTGCATGAACCATTTGGACATATTCGGCTTTGAATGATGCGCAAAAGGAAAAATGTGGTTTTTTCAAAATATTTTACATCTTATTGTATAATGCTTACTATACTATATATCATATGCATCATATGCATCTGTGTTACGAAAAGTTCTGATGTCATTGTTGCTTCCCATTTATTTAAAATATTTCAAATCACCATGACAGTATACAATTGATGCAACAGTGGAATTAGAAGAACGTGTTAGACTTATATCATATGCCATAATCACCTTCGAAACAATCACAAACAGTATCCTTTATCTCTGCGTCCAACAGCATGAGTATATCGTCAATGACTGATGTATACCAACTTCTCTCGATTTCGCCAGTCTTCTCCGAAAACAGTTTTCAGTAAACCATCAACATCCTTCTTCTAGTCATCTGAAATTCGATGGCTAAGAAGTACTCCAAGTCACGGTTCAGAAAAGAGTTTCATAATGGTCGATCCACATCTCAGAAGTTGCCCTGTCATCAATACGAATGTTTCCCAAAGCTTCCTTCTTGTATATGAAAATACGTTCTGATTCTAGCAGCTCCTCTGCGCGGGAACATCACAATATAACAGGAACTTGACTTGAACCACCGGCTCCTACTGCCAGTAATGGACACGTTCTTGTTGGCTCCGAACGATGTATTTTCAGAGGCATGTACCATGGTATATGTTAGGATTCGCTTAAATTCAGTAATATATTTATATTCTAGTTACCCTAATGTGTTCAAATGGCTCTGAGCACTATGTGACTTAACATCTGAGGTCATCAGTCCCGTAGAACATAGAACTACTTAAACCTAACTAATGCAAGGACATCACACACAGCCATGCCCGAGGCAGGATTCGAACCTGCGACCGTAGCAGTCGCGCGGTTCCGGACTGAAGAGCCTAGAACCGCTCGGCCAAACCGGCTCGCTTACCCTAATGTGTGTTCCATTTTTATTTCCATTTGTTTAAAATTATGGACGTGTTTGCCTTCGCATGTGACATTCTCATTTATCAGTTGCCTGGCGGAACCTGAACCATTTGTCATGACTCACAACAGTCTGGAAAATATTTTCCAGGTTTTTCTCATTCCTTTTCTTGTCAGCGTTTGTGATATGCTTCTTTTTCATGGTGGAGAACTTAATTTTTCTCTGACTTGTGTCTTGGCATTGCTGGTGTCTGTACGATGTTCATTCATTTTTCATTTCCCGCAGTTTCACAATGAAAAAGCTACAACATTTTTACATTGACTCAGCCGTCATGGAAAAGCCACTTTCGGTGACGTAACTCTCCCTTTTGCTTTTAGCATGCTAAATGAGGAACACAACAGTGCAATTTATGTAGTTATTCACTCTGAAGCTGTCATGAAGGGCCGTGTAGCTGTGGGTGTGTATGTGTCCGTCGGTTGAGGACGAGGGGAAAGATGTGGGTACGAGCCGGTGGATCTCATAGCGCGCGGTCATAAAACAGTTCGCAGTCTAGCAGTGTACCCGAGACATGTATCTCCATCACGGCCGACAGCTCGGTCTCTGTGCGCGGCGGCGACTTTGTCTGACGCACCCCTGCCGCCGTCCGCGGCGGTAAATTGCTGCTTGCCTGTGATGAACATAGCGCGCGTGAGCCCGACAGAGTCATCGCGGGCAGCCTGACGGATTTACGAGCCGCCAAGCCCCTGTCCTCAAATGCAGGGGTAGCAGCAACACATCGCGCACCGCTGCCCGTTCCGCACAGCCGGTGGTATCACTGCGTTGACGGCTGCAAGTGGTGGTCGTGTAGCGCCTTCAGGGCTCTCCGGAAACTCACTCTCTCGAAACGTAATACACATTTATCAAATACCTGAATTGTTATGTACACATTTTCGTGGCTCCAGCCTGGAAAGTATTTAGTCATACTAGTTCTCAAGTCACAAGCGTTGAAGTCCATGAAAATTTCCCATTGGAATAAAACGGTGTGGTGTGAGTATTTGGGGTGACAGGAATGCAAAGAAAATGGAATGGAAAATATACGAAAGGAAATAATGACTTCCAGTCGCACAGGGCACTGCGGCAATGCAACGGCGACAGTTGAAAACTCGCACCGGACCAGGACTCGAACGCGGATGCTCTGCTTTTTTAGAATATTTGCCCTAACCTTCTCGGCCATCCGTAAACTCTTTTTATCAGCCCCTAGTTCCCAACTTACCGCTCCCCGCACCTTAACGTACACCGCCTATTAACTTTCTACTCGCAGGTTTCTCATTGCCGTAGAAGTTCGGACATTGGCTGTGCATCCGCACTGAAACTTCTTCATCAAACAGCCGTTGCCCTCACAAAATTATAATGTGAGTAGTATTCGACCTGGGAAAGAGATAGCGTTAATCCCGTTGATTTTGTACAATATATTCTTATATCTTGGAAAGTAAGGCGTGTCTAGTAACACAGTGATCGGCAGTGTAATTTTATTGCCGTAACTGCTTGAAGTTTTCTATTTTTTGTTAAAATGGATAAAAAATAAAACTGTAGCTTCATAAAGTCCCATAAGTTGGACAGTTTGCTGTGTGCAGATTTGGTCTAACAGCCGCCGTTGTTTTCAACAACTGCATAATAGGTGACAATTCACAAGTGGAATTACTTTTTTTTAGAGATTCAATGTTAAATACGAAATGACATCCTAGAATTTCAAACATAAATGAAAACACTCTGACAAAAAACCTGAAGAATCAAGGAGCATTAGTAGGATGTCAACGTATCTTCATATACGTCCACACCATCGACACGTACTTGCATAATAACAGTACCAGTCCTCTGTAAAAAAGAGAAGGTAACGAGAGTGCGTTACTAACGTTCGTGTTAATGTTGCTTCAAAGCATGGTTGGGTACATACTGGACTTGATGTGGTGGTTGCGCATAGTAAAATATCTACGAAAATCTGTGTATCAACCGTCCGCACTGATTTTCGGTACACTCATTGTATACGTACACTTGCTGGTGATTCGTTGTAGCTACATGGGCCGGATGATTACACAAATGTGTATTCCGTCGGCCCAAATACCTTTCAGGACTGCACTGTATTAATTATCTCTTCGTTGTTTAATTCGAAAACATCGACTCGCATAATAGCATACAAGCCTTTATTCACGAAGCACAACAGCTTCCATCTTTTCTCTATAAACTTTGACACTACAGTTCTTGTATATAACAGATCAGGCTCATAAACGAATCTAATACTATTAATGAGTATTATTCTTTTAGTACCCGATGATGGACGATAACTAGTTTGGACAAGAAGCGAATAGAAGCTTTCGAAATGTGGTGCTACAGAACAATGCTGAAGATTATATGGGTAGATCACATAACTAATGAGGAGGTATTGAATAGGATTGGGGAGAAGAGAAATTTGTGGCAAAACTTGACTAGAAGAAGGGATCGGTTGGTAGGACGTGTTCTGGGGCATCAAGGGATCACCAGTTTAGTATTGGAGGGCAGCGTGGAGGGTTAAAAATCGTAGAGGGAGACCAAGAAATGAATACACTAAACAGGTTCAGAAGGATATAGTTTGCAGTAGGTACTGGGAGATGAAGAAGCTTGCAGAGGATAGAGTAGCATGGAGAGCTGCATCAAACCAGTCTCAGGACTGAAGACCACAACAATAACACCCGATGATAATTTTGCGCCATGTAATTATAGTGTTATCGGCTGTTAGGCTCTCCATAGATCCGACTCCAATAGTCAAAACTAATAAAGATAGCAACTGCTGTGGGAAAGTCTATGATTAACACGTAACTTAAAAATATTTTCAGACGCGTTTCATCTGATGTGCCAGAATATATGCAACTAATATTTTTCGCAACTCGTTTAAAGATTTTGTATCAAATATCTTCACTGTAAAAACAAATTTTCAAACCACATAACTAATATTCATCGAAAATACAGTATATTTAGTTATAGTACACTTCAGTCGAAATATTATTGATACATATCTTCCTGACAATATGCTTTCGTAGAGCGATTCAACACTTTAATTAATACAGGAGTCACGGAAATGATTCCCAATACAGTTCTAAACGTTTTCAATCACAGCACTCACGTATACTTTATTGCATAAATTAAGAATCACATACAGTATAATGGTTGTATTCAAGTCAAGGTACAAACATGAATTGACTTCAATAGGACTTTCTCGCTATTTAAAGAGAACATCAGTTCACGTTTGAATTATAGTTGCGGGAGACAGCTACAACGCCTACGGTTTCTTCTCCCGGTGAGGATGTCGGCTGCCTGACAGTGATAACCAACTTCTCATTTCGCAGCACTTGCTCCAGGAATTCCATTGCCCTTGGACAGATAAACCACAAACAAACACAGTATTTAGTAACAAATAGATTCTTAATACTAACATCACTTACTGTGTATCATAGTGCACATGTGTCAGCCAGCGCTGACCAACTGAATAAATACCAGCCCAGTGAACAACGTCAGATGGTGAGTGTTTACTGTAAATGACACAGAGACGCCGCAACCTCGTGTGAGACAGAGTTACCAGCGCCTGACAAAGTTTGCAAAGCGCCTTGTTGTAAGTATCCGTTTAGACGACTTCAGATTTCTGGGAATTTGTAATAGAGAGTGGCCCCATATTGGACTGCATCGCACCGGAGGGCTGGTATAATCGTAGTCAAGCTTCCGGACGACCATGTCTCACCACCACAAGGGAGGATCGCTGTATCGTGAACAAATCACATCGTTCTTCTTCACATCTGTGCCTGCCATCCGAGAACAAGTAACGGACTTCCTGCAAAATTCTGCGTCATACCGCACCTTGGTCGGTAATTAGAAGCAGCTGACTCGATAATTACAGTCCCACGCGTGTCTTCAGGTTAATACCAGAATATAAATGCCTGCGTTTCGATTGTGCCGTGCCCAGAAAACACGCACTGTTCATGAATGCAATGAATCGCAGATCCGCACAGCCCCCGAATACCTGACGTCACCGAATAGGGCGTTTACCTAGGGAGAGATTCTATTCGTCCAAGGATTTAGAGAGACACAGCAGTTTCCGCTGGAGTGATCAGGGAGCTAACGGGCATGATTCAAGTCACGGCTGATAATGATTGAAGGAATTTTGAAGACACGTTAGTACATCATGCACATATCGAGTCCTTATGAATTACCTGTCATGCTACAGTATCGCGGTGCCATTTCTCAACTGAACAGCTCTCTGCCACACGTGGCAGGCGCCTCTGTGAATTATCTGCGCGATGCTGAAGTTCTCCCTTGGCCTGAAAGATCCCCAGATCTGTCCTTGTTAGAACTTGCTTGGGTACATCTCAGACCACATTCCCTTCCCTCTGCCAGTATATAGGACACTAAAGTCACCATAGTCTTGGGTTTTATGAATTCCTCCCCAACGAAACCAGCGAATGTATCAGGTAAAATGGGGAGCAACGTGATACTAATAAATGGGTTCATGCTGCACTAATTCTTAGTAATTTTTGCTCGATATTATAACCACTGAAATACCATCAAATATTCCCAGAACCCCTGAAGCTTCATTTCGTTTTCTCTCTCCCTTCCTGATTCTTCAATTTTTTGTGAGACAGTGTGTTGGTGATGACCTAGACTTGTGCTTGGGTCCTGTCACTTTCGTAGACTGTTGACATAAAGCCTAAAGAGACATCCCTTTTCTCAGATATATTCCGAACGCTGACACATCGATTCACTCTCACATTTGAGTCAACATTTTCACTATGGAGATACACTAAACAATAAAATATCGAAACATACAAAGTCACCTATCAAATTATAAGTTCCTATTATACGAAAATAGCTTTCCAAGTAAACCATATAAGAAGCACATTCTACATCACTAGAAGGATTAGAGCATCTTTGAGACTGACGAGGGATAATTATGTCTTTCTGTTGTAATGGCCCGCAATACTCAGATCGGTTTGATGCGACTGTATACGCTAGTCTGCGAAAAAATTAATATTTGGGTCAATATTTTTAAAACTCTAATTCCTCTCTCTCAAATCCCACCCTATGTGGAGAGTTTTAGTTTTAGTGAAACAAATTTTATGAAGTAAATAGGCATTTCTTATTTATCCTTGACCATTTTCCATGAAATAATGAGAACATGGATTTTCTTGAATTACAGTGCCAACTACCAGGAATCAAACCAATGTTTAAGACCAAATGTACGTAGTTTCTCATGTAGACTCTAGACTCTGATTCTGCAATAAAAATGGGGGTTCCAATTTGAAATTTGAAAGTTGCCTCCCGCCCCACCCTATATATATTGCTTGATCTTTATCAGTTGAGTGGCGTAAATATTCGAGAGGTACAGCGTATATATATATATATATATATAAGGTGTAAATTTTAAGCTGACAAACCAGAATAAGTCGAAAAATAAGCTTCACAAGAAAAAATGTGTAGAATCCAATTGATTATTTTCGAGGGGGACATCTACAGGTGCTAAAATTAGCCCGTCACCCCAGCCCTGTGGGGTGACGCTATATATATATATATATATATATATATATATATATATATATATATATAGCGTCACCCCACCCTCACAGGGCTGGGGTGACGGGCTAATTTTAGCACCTGTAGATGTCCCCCTCGAAAATAATCAATTGGATTCTACACATATATATATAGCTTGCTTGATCTTTATCAGTTGAGTGGCGTAAATATTCGAGAGGTACAGCGTAGACTTCAGTGATTGTTATGACAGACTGTAAGCACAGAACGTCCTGTCACTGTGCAGCAGAACAAAGGTTGTTTTCTGACTTTCTGGAGCTCCACGATGTGGCTTGTGATAGAAAGTAGTGTAAGTAATAAAGAAGGCATTAAGTAGCGAATATACTGCCGAAAAATGCAGCTTCGGAATATTTACTGTCCGGGACACTCTGTAAACTAAGTCTTCTGGTCCACACATATTTTTTTTTACAAAGGTCAGTATTATATGACTGCCCTACAGATGGGCTATTGTTGTGGGACAATTTTCTACATGCGACACGTGTAATCAGCTCGAATCTACAATGTGAAAGGAAAGCCCATTAATAAGTGACTCTCGCCAACTCACTATGTAAACTGAGTTGCAAGTAAGGATGTAACTAATGCCGAGTGAATAATTCACTTCAATAATATTTGATCTTTAAGTTTGCCATCTCAGTCGATGGTAGAAAGAGTCCTTTCAAGATTTTAGAGCACAGTCTTTGATTCACTAACTTGGCTGAGATGCACAAGTAAAACCTGAACCTTGTGCACGTCAAAATACTCATTAGAAATGTAAAACCTATCTTCAGTTCTTTGCAGCATAGCGTTACATTTAGAAAATAAACATGCTTTTGGCTTTCCAATAATTACCACCGGTGTTTTAGGCTTTACTTACTGCAGCATCTGTTTAAAAATTTAGAACATCCAACACGCATTTTGAATGTCTGTTATACTATGGTCCCACAGCATGGGGTGGAAGAGATTCTCCACTGAGCTGTTGCAAGACTTTCGTAACAAGTTGCAACTGCGTGTAATTAGCAGAAGCAGCAACTATTGTCTCGTCAAAGGGTCACCTCTAGTGTTTGTGTACCTTTTGTATCACATTCGCAGTTCTTTTCCGTGTCGCACTCAAGAGTAAGAAAATTCGTATAGCACCAGATAGCATTTTATGACATGGGATCAAGTTTTAAGTCGTTTTTCAGCAAATTGTTGATATCTGACAGAGGAACATTGAAATTCCTGTATCTCTTGTGTTCCCTTTGGCGTGATATGAACATTTGGTTGACTAGCGGCCACTCTTCCACTGCGACAAGCGTCACAACAGAACTGCCTGTCTAATGACAACTTAAGCATCGAATCCGTAAGCAACACTCCGACTGTGGCTGGAAACGAGATCGTTTTATTGTAAGTGAAAGTCGTTGATGCTACATCAAACTACTAGATTAATCTCGTCAAACCAGTGAAATGATTCTGAATTAGGGAAATAAAAACGTGTCCACTGTGTTTTCGTATCATTTTGGCCAGCCTAGGCACATGTCTATTGTTCGGACATAGAACAAAACTACTTTTGTTTATAGTTTTGTAGCTCGCATTGTGACTGATGAAGTTATACAGGGTGAGTCACCTAACATTACCGCTGGATATATTTCGTAAACCACATCAAATACTGACGAACCGATTCCACAGACCGAACGTCAGGAGAGGGGCTAGTGTAATTGTTTAATACAAACCATACAAAAATGCACGGAAGTATGTTTTTTAACACAAACCTACGTTTTTTTAAATGAAACCACGTTAGTTTTGATAGCACATCTGAACATATAAACAAATACGTAATCAGTGCCGTTTGTTGCATTGTAAAATGTTAATGACATCCGGAGATATTGTAACCTAAAGTTGACGCTTGGAACCTCCGACGCTCAGTTGCGTGTTGGCAAACACGGGCCACGGTCGGCGAGCAGCTTCTGCAGGGACATGTTTACGATGACGACCGTGTTTACGAGTGTGGCTGTAGTGCACTGTTGTGGTTTGGTCTAGCTGTCGCAGTGTCCGCATGTAGCGCTTGTGCTATTGTTATTCTGCATTCGTCTCCGCACGCAGACCAGGTGTAATACACCTTGTTACCAGACGTCTGTGATAGTGTAGTGTTGTAGGAACTGTGATCATGGTGTATTCGAACTCTGAAAAGGCAGAGATGATACTCATCTATGGCGAGTGTCGACGAAATGCAGCTGAAACCTGCAGGGTGTATGCAGAACGGTACCCGGACAGAGAGCATCCAACGTGCCGCACATTGCAAAACATCTACCGCCAACTGTATGCAACAGGTATGGTCGTAGCATGCAAACGGGTCCGTAACAGGCCCGTCACAGGAGAAGCGGGTGCAGTTGGTGTGTTAGCTGCTGTCGCCATGAACCCACACATGAGTACACGGGACATTGCGAGAGCCGGTGGACTGAGTCAAGCAGTGTCATGCGCATGCTGCATCGTCACCGCTTTCACTCGTTTCGTGTGTCGCTACATCAGCAATTACATGGTGATGACTTTAATCATCGAGTGCAATTCTGTCAATGGGCGTTAACAGAGAATGCGTTGCAGTTCTACCTGTTTACCGATGAAGCGGGTTTCACAAACCACGTGGCAGTGAATCTACGGAACATGCATTACTGGTCCGTGGATAGTCCTCGCTGGCTCAGACAGGTGGAGCGACAGCGATCGTGGACTGTAAATGTATGGTGCGGAATCATTGGCGGCCACCTCATTGGTCCTCAATTCATTGCAGGGGCCCAAACAGCTACAACATACATCGCGTTCCTACAGAATGGTATGCCAACGTTGCTCGAAAATGTCCCACTGGAAACGCATCGACGTATGTGGTATCAGCAAGATGGTGCACCTGCACATTCCGCAATTAACACTAGGCTGACCCTTGACAGGATGTTCGACGGGCGTTTCATAGGACGTGGAGGACGCATAAATTGGCCAGCCCGTTCTCCTGATCTTACACCTCAGGACTTCTTTCTGTGGGGTACGTTAAAGGAAAATGTGTACCGTGATGTGCCTACAACCCCACAGGGTATGAAACAACGTATTGTGGCAGCCTGCGGCGACATTACACGAGATATACTGCGGCGTGCATGACATTCATTACGCCAGAGATTGCATTTGTGTGCAGAAAATGATGGCCACCACATTGAACATCTATTGGCCTTACATGTCGGGACACACTCTGTTCCACTCCGTAATTGAAAACGGAAACCACGTGTGTACGTGTACCTCACCCCTCATGGTAATGTACATGTGCATCAGTGAAAAAGACCAATAAACAGGTGTTAGCATGTGGACGTAATGTGCTGTTGCAGTCTCTTCTGTACCTAAGGTCCATCACCGTTCCCTTTGGATCCCCACGTAATTCGGTGCTCTCCGATACACACGGTCGAACAGCGGAGGAGTGGTACTCAAGCGTCAACTTTAGGTTACAATATCTCCGGATGTAATTAACATTTTACAATGCAACAAACGGCACTGATTACGTATTTGTTTATATGTTCAGATGTGCTAACAAAACTAACGGGGTTTCATTTTTAAAAAATCGTAGATTTGTGTTAAAAAACATACTTCGGTGCATTTTTTATGGTTTGTATTAATCAATTACGCTAGCCCCTCTCCTCATGTTCGGTCTGTGGAATCGATTCGTCAGTATTTGATGTGGTTTACGAAATATATCCAGCAGTAATGTTAGGTGACTCACCCTGTATACTAATTTCAGTATCTACTGTGGCATTGAAGCAGCTGATTAACCCACTCGGCCTACATTACTGACGTTAACTATACACACTGTATGACAAAAAACTGAAGCACTTAGATGTGCAGTTGAAAACTAAATGAAACATTACGGGCTCGGAGGGTATTTCAATGTTATTTCACTGATTACAAATTTACACTAAATTTAAAACCCATTTGGCAGTATGATTCCACTTACGATTCTGACTTTGTGCCACCTCTGATCTGGATGATTGCTCTGATTAGGTTGGGAAGAAGATCACAAGGACATTGTAATCCGTCGTGAGACACGCTACCCCACCAGTGTTGTAACTGGCCCTTGATATCCTATATACGGGCGCTAGGAGGAGTTTTTCGTCCGAACTGATCCACACATGTTTTTTGGGAACAGACGCCGGGATCCTGCTGACGACGAGATTACCTCAACGTCACGAAAACAGTTAACGGAGTCTCGTGTCACATGTGGACGAGCATGGTCCTGCTCGGAAGTGGCACCACGGTACTGACGCGTGAGTGACAGCTGATGAGCACGTACGATGTCCGTGACATAGCGTTATGCTAACAGAGTATCCTCAGCCACTGTCAGCTGTGACCTGAGGTCATACCAGACGCCAACCCAAGTCATGAGGCCAGGAGTAACAGTACCTCTGTAAAACGTTGGAAGAATGGGAGCTATCCTCAGGTTACTGCTATACTCGCTGACAGCATTCTTCGAGGGTAGTTCACAAACGTGGCTCACTGCTGAACAACATATTGCGATGTCATTCGTGAGCAGTACATGAGTCCTGGTCAGAGCATCACTCAAAAGACAGCCATTTGTTTTGTGGAGATCAGGGCAGTCTACATCTGGAACGGTAATTCCCAAGTACAGCTGCTGTCAGTATCCGAACAGTTTTGTGGGGCGGCATAGAATGTTGCAGGTAGTCAATTACTTCCTATGGTAGGGGCAGATGTGCAGGCATCACGATGTGCTCTGCGCGCATCCATGGTGGCAGTCAGTCTCAGTCGATCCTAACCTCAAAAAAACGAGTATGCTTGAACTCACGTGCCTATGAAGTCCAACATCTGGCCATTGCCACATCCGCAAGAGCTGCAAATCCGTACACTGCACCATTCGACCAGTCAGGCAAATGGTGACCCAAAGTGAGGCCACTTTCGAGCTTTGTAAAGCGGTGTTGACGCTCTCTTACGCGCGATCTCAGTGCCTTTAACCATGATCACTCTACATCTCATGCTGGTGATGCCCCTTATATGTTAGACGGCCACAATGTTATTGCACCTGCTTTGGGCAGCTTTTCGTGAGGCAGTGCGTAATCAGTATTGATAGTATGTGCACAGCTCACCTGAAAGCATTGACAGTGCCATGCGCTTTCTTTAGTCACCATAGTACTTGTTTACCGTAGTGACACCAAGTGTTTCCGGTCATGGTCATGTGCAATAACATAGTGGTAACAATACTTAAGGAGAATAGCGTCATTTCGCCTACTGTGGGAATCAGCACTCACATAAACAAGGCAGGAGAGAAGTTGCGATGGCCTGTAGCAGGAATCCAACTGATCTACACATTGAACTTGAAGATTAATATCACACTTTATTTGTACAAAAAGGACAACCATTACTTGTTGTGCTTCTGTGCTGTTACTTATAACCACTATTACTATTCGCAGAACGCAGACTTCTCAGTACTGATGTTCTCGAAGTCTGTGAACGAAATGGGGCCGACCAGTGAAGGGCGGCTGGTTAAAACATTATTCACACAACAAAGAACACGCACACGCACACACACACACACACACACATCGCATGAACAATCCTTGAAGGGAGCACAGTCCCGAGTTCTGCGTCCCTTGTTAATCGACATTGACAGGATGCGTGAACTCTGTCTTCCTGGAGGTGTGACGTTGCCCACTTTTTCCATTGCAGCGGGGGTTAACGCCTTCTTGACGCCGTTACGCGACACTGTGCTGGTCGGTGTGTAATCAATGCTTCACGTCTGTACAAATAGCATTATGCACATTGGCGTCCGTTCTAAACATCGCATAGAACTGAAACTCTAATCATTCACACACCCATCAATGACGTGTACGTAAACGAAATTACATTGACATCCGGCTGCTTCTTGTGGGTGGTTCAGGATTTTTGTCATTAAAAAGAAGTGTGCGATACTGTCATCTACATCTACATCTACATCCATACTCCGCAAGCCACCTGACGGTGTGTGACGGAGGGTACTTTGAGTACCTCTATCGGTTCTCCCTTCATTCCAGTCTCGTTTTGTTCCTGGAAAGAAAGATTGTCGGTATGCCTCTGTGTGGGCTCTAATCTCTCTGATTTTATCCTCACGGTCTCTTCGCGAGATATATGTACGCGGGAGCAATATACTGCTTGACTCCTCGGTGAAGGTATGTTCTCGAAACTTCAACAAATGCCCGTACCGAGCTACTGAGCGTCTCTCCTTCAAAGTATTTCACTGGAGTTTATCTATCATTTCCGTAACGTTTTCGCAATTACTAAATGATCCTGTAACGAAGCGTGCTGCTCTCCATTAGATCTTCTCTCTCTCTTCTATCAACCCTATCTGGTTCGGATCCAACACTGGTGAGCAATATTCAAGAAGTGGGCGAACAAGTGTACTGTAACCTACTTCCTTTGTTTTCGGATTGCATTTCCTTACGATTCTTCCAATGAATCTCAGTCTGGCATCTGCTTTACCGACAATCAACTTTATATGATCATTCCATTTTAAATCACTCCTAATGCCTACGCCCAGATAATTTATGGAATTAACTGCTTCCAGTTGCTGACCTACTACATTGTAGCTAAAAGATAAATGATCTTTCTTTCTATGTATTCGCAGCACATTACACTTGTCTACATTGAGATTCCACTGCCATTCCCTGCACCATGCGTCAATTCGCTGCAGATCCTCCTGTATTTCAGTACAATTTTCCATTGTTACAACCTCTCGATATACCACAGCATCATCCACAAAAAGCCTCAGTGAACTTCTGATGTTATCCACTAAGCCATTTACGTATATTGTGAATAGCAACGGTCCTACGACACTCCCCTGCGGCACACCTGAAATCACTCTTACTTCGGAAGACTTCTCTCCATTGAGAATGACATACTGCGTTCTGTTATCTAGCAACTCTTCAATCCAATCACACAGTTGGTCTGATAGCCCATATGCTCTTACTTTGTTCATCAAACGACTGTGGGGAACTGTATCGAACGCCTTGCGGAAGTCAAGAAACACGGCATCTACCTGGGAGCCCGTGTCTATGGCCCTCTGAGTCTCGTGGACGAACAGCGCGAGCTGGGTTTCACATGATCGTCTTTTTCGAAACCCATGCTGATTCCTACAGAGTAGATTTCTAGTCTTCAGAAAAGTCATTACACTCGAACACAATACGTGTTCCAAAATTCTGCAACTGGTAGACGTTAGAGATATAGGTCTATAGTTCTGCACATCTGTTCTACGTCCCTTCTTGAAAACGGGGATGACCTGTGCCCTTTTCCAATCCTTTGGAACTCTACGCTCTTCTAGAGACCTACGGTACACCGCTCCAAGAAGGGAGAAAGTTCCTTCGCGTATTCTGCGTAAATTCAAACTGGTATCCCATCAGGTCCAGCGGCCTTTCCTCTTTTGAGCGATTTTAATTGTTTCTCTATCCCCCTGTCGTCTGTTTCGATATCTACCATTTTGTCATCTGGCCGACAATCTAGAGAGGGAGTTTGGACTGAACTGACGACAAAAACTCCGGTAAAATTCCAGTGTTAAATGAAAAGTATATCCATGATATCTCATCAGACCCAGAAATCATGCAAACCTCCTATTTGAGTTGCAAAAAGCAAGATAATACTGTTTATGAAGTAGGTTCAAGATTTTATGTCCATGGGTAATAAGGTTACTGAAACACAATGTTAATTTCTTTCTATTGGCAGCCAAAATTAGTTTTGGTAGTCAACCGAGTGGTAATACGTCATGGCACTGATTGCCCTATCAATAGATTCTCGTGTTGGCGTCCTGCTGCGGTGGCTATTTACAGCCTATGGGGCTACTGCCGAATACACCCTTCCGTATTTCATTTTACATTTACATGGTAATGAAGACCAGCTGTTTAGATTTTCTTCGGTGGAAAAATTGTATTTCCAACACGTGTATGTATAAGTTTCATGCATATATGCAACATTAGAAACCTTGAATTTTATAAAACAAGATAATTATTGTTAACTAAAATTGTAATATTCAATGTCGTTGTTTAATTTATTACAGTTTCCAAACTGTTTTACCTTTCCCAGACAGAAAACAACAATATGTGGTACAAGCGAGGAATAATGATTGACAGTTTTTGAACTCTTTCTTACATCTTTGTCTCCCTGATATACGTATATAGCCTGAAGTTGCGAATGAAAATTTGTACGAAAATTGGGAATCAAACCGGAGTCTCATACTTACGAGGCAGGTGCCTTAGCCACTAAGCCACCTTGGCGCAGAGATTAACACCACTGCATGGATTAAACGGGCATGCCTTCGTCCTCCATCCATATTCTTTCTACCATCGCAGTGTATTTTAAATTTCCGTGTAAACACGAACAGAATTGCTGAGGCTCTATACGTTCTGGAATAGCACCTCAGTATCGAACGTAAATAGGAGAGCCAGCCTGATCCCAGGTGCACGTACTTATACAAATGAGATGACACAGCTTCAGAGATATTACTGATCTCACACAGATATAGACTGAAGCGCAATCGGTGCAGTTACGTGAACCGCTGTGCCAAGGTGATGTCGTGGCTAATGCACTTGCCTAGAAAGAAATTAACAAATTCTCGCTCACCGCTTCAGTCTATAAACATAAAATCTTAGCTCTAAGAGACCAGTAAAGACTCTGAAATTGTGTTATTTTATGAATGAAACTATTATCGCTGATTACTTTTCAGACCAATAAATAACTTGTATTACCGTACTAGTACCATGAAAACTTCCTATACATGTATCCCACTCGAAATCGTATGCCACCTAGGCAGCAAAATAACCCATTGTAGACTGAGCAAGTATGACATTCCCGGCCAAGAGATGTCTATCAGTATCAAACATAGGCCTTAATTTGAGGAACAAATTTCTGACAATGTACGTTTGGAGCACAGCCTTACGTGGTAGTGAAACACGGAAACATGAAAAGGAAAAGAATTGGAGCATTTGAGATGTGATGCTACAGAAGAACGTTGAGAATTAGGAGGACTGATAAGCTAAGGAATGAGGAGGTTCTCCAGAGAATCAGTGACGAAAGGAATATATGGAAAATGCTGAAGAGAAAAAGGTATAGAATGGTAGAACGTCTGTTAAGACATCGCCGAATAACTTCCATGGTACTGAAGGGTGCTATAGAGGGTAAAAACTATTGAGGAAGAGAGAGACTGAAATACATCCAGCAGTTAACTGAGGACATAGGTGGCAACTCCAACTCCAAGATGAAGAGGTTGGCACATAAGAGGAATTCGTAGCGGTTCGCATCTAACGAGTTAGAAGACTAATATCTCATGACTCATGACATTACCCGGTGAGTTGGAGAGGGTCCCAGTCCCTATATACAGCTGCATGCAGGATGCACAGAAACAGTGTGGAAAGCTTCCAAGAGTACTGCAGGATAGGGTGTGTTGAGCAACAATTCTTAAGACGAAAGTTCTACAACTTGCCAAGTTTCCATGTTAATTTGCATTTAAATTAGCGAATCAAATCATTATGTGTGGAAATTCAAGCAGCCCTGTAGAGACAGTGTCGCCAAACGTGTTATTCGTTTGATTTCCTAAGGCTGAACAGGAGAGAGGCACAAAATCAGGACATGGACGGTAATAATGGTCGTATTCGAGCGATAGGTTATGCCGTCACGTGCTCTGTCATCTACGCCAGTGGTTCTCAATCTCTCTTACACCATTACTTCTGAGTGCAATCAGACATTAGCTAGTATCCCTACCCTACCTGCCCCTACCCCACATTGACACTACCCTTAGCACCTAACTAAACTGTAGAATGAAGGTCTTTTCTTGGAATACTTTTATTTTTAAAATTACGATTGATATTTAGTTTATCTGTGTGTCAGTACGAATGACGAAGGAATTCGTAGTGCAGTGCTAGTGCTTTCCAAAAGTCCTTCACAGATAAGGTAACTAGCTGTCCACAGTGTGGGTAGATGCTTGTTACAAAACATACCTCTGCTGTGTTACTCTTCTCCACTGCGGCAGTTGCTTCACCTGCACAGTGCAACCCATTTCAAATCGAAAAGATTCAGATGTGTGCACTATACTTACTGTTTGTAAATCACTTGATTGTTGCACTCTTTACTTCTGAACGACAGAAATTGGATTACTTCAGGCTGTTAACGCTGTGTGTCTAGCCACTGTAATAATAATAATAAGAATAATAAAATAATGTGCACAACACTATAGTAGCCCTTATGCAGTTACTACTGTGTCATGTTGTCAATTAATTCATTTATTTGTCTCGAAGCAAGTAATGAAGCAATTTCTGGACTAATGCAGGTACTATCTACAACTTGGAGAAGACATGTTCTTGGGATACTTACCATTTCTTAGATATGTCTCACTTTTATCATCAGCGATGTATGGGACAAAGTACAACATATATGTGTGCAGTGGGTGGACGGCGTGAGAGATCTGTAACCTCCACAGCATTACTGCTGCTGACTGAGAAAAAGTCATTATTGATAACTTTTGTAATCAATATTACAGTACCACAAAATTGTGATAAACGCAATGAAATTTTGAAAATAATTTAGTTCCGCATCTGAAACAGTATCGAATTCCACACTTTTGACTCATCAGGTAATTTCATTTTAAGAAACAGGGGGTAATTACCCCCAGGTTGGGAACCACTGATGTACGCTATGAGAACAACTGACACTAATTACACCTGGCGGGCAGCTTGAATTTGCGAGCGGAACAGCCTGTTTTGCTAATTTCAGTGCTAATTACCTCGGAAACGGTGTAGCGTAACGATTCTTTCAAAATGGCTCTGAGCACTATGGGACTTAACATCTTAGGTCATCAGTCCCCTAGAACTTAGAACTACTTAAACCTAACTAACCTAAGGACATCACACAACACCCAGCCATCACGAGGCAGAGAAAATCCCTGACCCCGCCGGGAATCGAACCCGGGAACCCGGGCGTAGGAAGCGAGAACGCTACCGCACGACCACGAGATACGGGCAACGATTCTTTCCTTAACAAATATTTGTCAGCACAACCTACCCTGCAACATCCTTACAACCTTTTCAGATTGTTTCTTATCTCCCAGTAGAAAAAGAAGTGTCTTGGATGATACAATGACTCATCACCGACGAGCCCAACCGGTAAGGGAAGATACCTGAAATCTGGAGAGAGTGTTGATCCTATACCGTAGACGTAGTTTATGAAGGAATTTTTCGAAATTCCTTTTCTGAGAAGATGAAATAGGGGATGGAATGGTTTTTTTGAAAGTATGTCGCTGTTAAGAAATTCTGAAGCTAATGCTACGGAAATTGGTATATGGTTTCTCCTCAGTAGTAGAAAAACTACATGTTTCACCATTTTTGGAAATTCAAAACATAAGGGAGGACATAGTGGGTGAATTGTTTTTAGTAAATCATTGTCAAAGGACTGCTACAGTATTGTTAAAGCTACATTCCAGAATTTGGTATTCGACCTCCTGGTTGGAAATAAAAGAAAAAAAATTAAACTTGTTTCAGTGTTTTTGTAAATTCAGCACCTAAAGGGAATGAAATACAATTTTCAGAAATTATTCGCTTATGCAAGCTTTTTTAAAGCTAAATCTATGAAAATATGTATTTGACTTCTCGGTTGGATAAAAAAAAGTGTGTCAGTATTTTTGAAAATTCAACCCCTACATGAGTGAAATAAGGAAATAAAACTTTTGCATCCCAATGAAAAGTAAGAAACAAACATGACTGTGCAGACCACACAGGATACTCAAGCAAAGCAGTGGGCGCTAAGCTAGCTGGACATAAATCCGAAGGGCTTACCAATTATAACATTTAAACTTAAGCACCTTGATAGCACTGGGGACTTGTAACTATATTAATTAATTTCTAAGACAATGTTCGCTATTGCAGAGACAAAAATTAAACTTATGTGGCTGTGCACTGTTAATGCGTGTGCATGTGTGCAATTGTAGATACTCCAAAAAAAAATATATGAAATGTCCAGTGAATATCACCTACGGATTTGCACCTGTCCTATTTTCTAAGTGAGACAAGGAAACCATTAACTGTATGCGGATTCTTTTAACGTGCGATATGTGATCAAACGTATCAAGACACCCCCAACGTTTTTCATATTAGGTGCATTGTGCTGCCACCTACTCCCAGGTACTCCATATCGGCGACCTCAGTAGCCATTGAACATCGTGACACAGCATAATGGGGTGCTCCATGGAATTCAAGGACTTCGAACGCGGTCAGGACATTACGTGTCACTTGTGTCATATGTCTGTAGGCGAGATTTCCACACTCCTAAACATTCCTAGGTGTACTGTTTCCGATGTGATAGTGAAGTGGAAACGTGAAGGGATACGTACAGCAGAAAAGCGTACAGGACGACCTCGTATGTTGACTGACAGAGATCGGCGACAGTTGAAGAGGGCCATAATGTGTAATAAGCAGACATCTATCCAGACCACCACACATGAATTCCAAACTGTATCAGGATCCTCTGCAAGTACTGTGACAGTCGGGAGGTGACAAAACTTGGATTTCAAGGTCGAGCCGAAGCTCTTAAGCCACACATCACGCCGGTGTATGCCAAACGTTGCCTCACTTGATGTAAGGGACGTAAACATTGGGCGATTGAACAGTGGAATAACGTTGTGTGGAGTGACGAATTACGGTACCCAATGTGGCGATCCGATGGCAGGTGTGGGTATAGAGAATGCGCAGTGAACGTCATCTGCCAGCGTGTTAGGTGCCAACAGTAAAATTCGGAGGCGGTGGTGATATGATATGGTCGTGTTTTTCGTGGAAGGGGGCTGGCACCCCTTGTTGTTTTGCGTGGCACTATCACATCATAGGCCTACATTAATGTTTGAAGCACCTTCTTGCTTCCCGCTGTTGAAAAGCATTTCCGGGAAGGTGATTGCATCTTTCAACACGATCGAGCACCTGCTCATTATGCACTGTCTGTGCCGGAGTGGTTACACGACAATAACATCTCTCTAATGGACTGGACTCAATCCTATAATCCACCTTTGGGATATTTCGGAACGCTGACTTCGTGTCAGATCTCACCGACTGACATCGATGCCACTCCTCAGTGCAGCACTCCGTGAAGTATGAGCCGCCATTCTCCAAAAAACCTTCCAGTACCTGATTGGACGTTTGCCTGCGGGAGTGGAAGCTATCATCAAGGTTAAGGGTTGGCCAGCACCATACTAAATTCCAGCATTAACGATGGAGGGCGACACGAACTTTTAAGTCATTTTACCGGCAGTTTTGGCCGACCGGTTCTAGGCACTTCAGTCCGGAACCGCGCTGCTGCTATGGTCGCAGAGTCGAGTCCTGTCTCGGGCACGGATGTGTATGATGCATTTAGATGTACTATGGCATCACAGAAGTTTTGTTCAGTAGTTCATCGTTTTTCACTGTAATTTAGTAAAAAGTAACAGTCTAACGGCATTGTAGCTCACACGTCAGTACGTCGACGCACATAAACTGCTTCCAGCATCTTTACAATTTTAATCACTTGGAAAAGCGCATTGTTTACTCCACTTTTATACATTTTTTCTTTAGCTGTTAGTACTCATTTTCAAACGTTCGATGACCGGAATATCTCGCACCAACTCTCGTTTCCTCTCCCTCCTTCCATTTTCCTTCAACTGTGTCCTCCAATGCTGTTTCGCAGATATTTATCTTTCTTCGCCTAGCACAGGTCTCTCATAAATAGATGATTTACGAACCCATTAATTTACATATGTCAGATAACAAAGATAGCATTAATCAATGCAAAGTAGGAAATGAACGTAAATGAACTAGTCAGGAGAAAGTCCCTCTCGATACAATACCAGAGCAGTCCGCCAAGAACATCACATTCAGTTTGGCAGCTGACAACCGACTAATGTGCTTTTGCTAACACAAGCACTGGACTCAAAGCCAGTCATAGTTCCATACACTTCATCGCTGGACCACGTAATATTGACTAATGGTTTGAGGCTGAATTGTAGCCAGGTCCCTTATAAACCCCAGGAAAGTAGCATGTCGGAATCTGACTTATAATACTCTCTCTCGGAATCTGATTTACGATAAGACATTCCTGAGATATCTCTCCTAAAAGGCGACACCCGATAGAATCGAGTGCACATTAGAGGATATTCTTCTTCTTCAAAGAAGAGCCATAATAGAGGGAATTTTTTCTCTTTTTTTCGTCTCTGAGTGCCTGCACAGGGTGGGAAACCACTGACGCACAAAGGAAATATCGGATCTCTAAGTCCCAGAAGATGTAACCTGATAGATGCTATTCTCATGAGATGGCAAGTGACCTATTTTATGGCACCAATGGCTTACTGAAACTGGTCTCTCATAAAAACTCTTCTTGCCCTATTTTCCTATTTCGGACACTAGTGTTTGTAGTTAGACGCCGCATTCGGAAGACGCAACGGTTACCGCATTCGACTCCAGGCGCTTGCTTCCTAGAATCTCGTTACGGTTTCTCGCACTAAAGGGCTATCGCGTTAGCGCAGCCCGAGCAACTGTTATGGACAAGTGTGCTGTGCTCTAGCAGCCTCATAGATACTTCAGATCATTTTCGACATCGTCATATGGTAAGAAGAAGTCGCAATCTTTCTCACCTCGAGCGACTTCTCGTGGCTGCAACAATCCCTTTGATCTCTCTATTTTAAGTTGAAGGATTCTCCAAACTGTATCCGCGATGCAGACGTTACATGTAGTTTCGACAGTTACGGTACACTGTCCGCCACTCTCCAACCACAAGTCGTTTAGTAATTTACTAAAAATGTTCCCCTTTAAGTATCACTGTTTTACTTAAGGTTATTTGCGGTAAATTATTAGCTGCAATTGTACACTGGCAACGGTTGTTCTCGTTAATGTAAAAGTTCCTGGCTCTAATAAGTGAATACTTTAATATTATCATTTTTTCAAAAATGGCTCTGAGCACTATGGGACTTAACATCTGTGGTCATCAGTCCCCTAGAACTTAGAACTACTTAAACCTAAATAACCTAAGGACATCACACACATCCATGTCCGAGGCAGGATTCGAATCTGCGACCGTAGCAGTCGCGCGGTTCCGGACTGAGCGCCGAGAACCGCTAGACTACTGCGGCCGGCTATAATTTTTTCCGTACCGTAATTTCTAGCCATCTCGTCTGTTATCAGTTAATCAGTTTAGAAGCACCAGTAAGCACGGATAAATTCGACGGCATTGTGAAGTCGCCAGAGAGACAGTAAATTGTAATTAATTTTTCCATTGGCAGAGCGTAAGATGGAAGCATTCTCATCCCCTCACATAGAAAGAGTGAATCAGTACCACTCATGAAGTTATCAAATTTTTGGACTTAGGAATGAGAGAAGCAGGACAGATGGACTTGGTATAGTGAGATACTACATGGTCGAGTCACAATATGTGACCACATGTTACAGGCATGAATAAGTACCTTTTGCAGCGCAGACACTGCGAGACCTGCAGGAAGACAACCTATGAAGTTCTGGAAGGTACCCACAGGGATGTGGAGCCATGCCAATTCCTGTGCCGTGATTAGCTGCGCTAGCTTCCTCAGTTGAGGAGTTATGGCGCGAACAGTCCGATCTAGATGATGAAAAATGGTTCAAATGGTTCTGAGCACTATGGGACTTAACATTTGAGGTCATCAGTCCCCTAGAACTTAGAACTAGGTAAACCTAACTAAGCTAAGGACATCACACACATCCATGCCCGAGGCAGGATTGGAACGTGCGACAGTAGCGGTCGCGCCGTTCCAGACTGATGTGCCTAGAACCTCTTTGCCTCAAAGGCCGGCTCGAGATGATCCCACAGATTCACGACTGGCCAGGAGGGAATGGTAAAGTCATCCGGTTGCTCCTCGCACCAATCAAATGTAATGCAGGCTATATGACACATTGTCTTGAGTAAAAACAAACAGCATGTAGGGATGGGTATCATCCGTAAGAATAAATTCATGCTTGACCCACTGTGCTTTGCAGCATTGACGAGACCACTAAGAGAATGCCACGGAAATATACCTCAGACTACAACGTTCATTCCTCTGGCCTGGATCATTGCAACGATTGTTGCATGGTGTTTGCCTTCACCCATTTCACAATTTAAGCACCAACGTCCACCTCTGTAGTGGAGCATAAAACGTGATTCATCTGCAACGGCCATCAGGTGCTAGTCAGTGGACACCCAGTTGCGGCATTGGTGTGCAAATTTTAGCCTTCATCGTCGATGAAAATCAGTCAGTATCGGTGCATTAAACATGTGCATGCTGCTGAGGCTCCTACGCAGCAAAGTTCGCTGAACGGCTGTTAAGGGGACACTGCTGGTAGTCCCTTTGTTCATCTGGACGGGCAGTTGCCCAACAGTTGGACGTCTGTTCGCCCATTCACACCTCCATAGCCATCGTTTATCCCTGTCATCTGTGGTCCACAGCGCAACACACTTGTCTCGGCGCCAGTTTTGATAGCACCATTTACCATTAACGGTATACTTTTACCGTGGTGGCACGCCATCAGTTTACAAAATTATCTGTTTCGGAAATGCTTCCACCCTTGACTTGGAAGCCTATGATCAAGATCTGTTGCCCCATTTGATAAATCGCTCCATCTCCGCATTATGACCACGACTCCATTGTTTTCCGTATGCCCCCGACAGGCTTTATATACCTCCTAGTTCTAGCGCTGCCACGTGCCTTCTGTGAGTGGTTATCGCACGTCGAGGTCGAACATAGGCGATGGTGACATTAACGTGACTGGACCGTGTATATGATGAACTAATTACTTTTCGTACTTACCGTGGTACAGCGCAATTATTTTACTCCGTCATGTTACTGTTGTTCATCTAGATATAAAACTGACGATAGAACAAATTAAACTATTATTCAGTGAAACAGGCCTTCGAGGGCTGACACTGAAGGGTGAAGCACGAAGCAAAAGTTACTGCTCGAAAGTTACGTGTTTATTCAGCGAAACCTGCCCTGGGACGCTTCGGTGCTCTGCGCCTCCGCTGGGGGACCTGGCGGCGGACTCTGCGACGGATAAGCTGCCCGCCCCATCCAGACCTACCGCCCCGGCAAACAGCGGCCCGCAGCGTCCGCAAACACTTGTCAACAACGCGCGGCCGGCGGCGGAGCTGTGAGGCGGGCTGCATCATTTACGACGGTAGGCGCAACTGCACTCGCACTCTCTGCTCCTCTGCCCGCACGGACAGCTGTCAGCTTTACTTTCATTAGTCGGGAGCCAGAGCAGCGCATAGCGCGTGTTTCGCGCTTACTGCGCTACATCATTTCAGAGGGCCGGAGACAGCTTGTCACAGCGAACCAGGGTAGACATAAAGTATCCTGCCACGGCTTACATTACGTCCTATGTCACATTTGTAGCCATATTTCCGTACGATGACTCACGTCTTCCTGCTAATGAAGACAGGAAATGTACCCCTGCATGTCAAAACCACAGAATTCTGTGCATACCAATGACTTACGTGAATGGCTGTTACCAAAAACCGTGAAATATAATGTAAATGCAGATGAGGCCAAAGAATAAACCAATGACTTGTAATGAAAATCATACCGAATGCAAATCTGTTAAGGTGATGATTATTTAGTACATTTTCTAGTCATCGTTATATATGCGGTTGTAAAAATACTTAAATCGTGAATGGGAACAATGAAATGTTTGTATTCAAAAGTAATACTTTTCAAATGTGACCTTTGCTCCACACTTATAGGGGTAAGTTGTAGAGCATTAGCTTGCAAACAATACCCACGTGAAATTCCTTTCCCCTTATTGAAGTTATCCTTTCAGGTGCGACATGGGATCACTAAATAGAAGAAACCATCACATTTCTGTAAAGCGTGACATCAGTTACGTTTCCGAATAAGTCGATCAGAAAAGGACAGATTTCATTGAGCTACTCTTCAGGTAATCATTGTGAGAAACCAATGGAAAGCAGACATATGTTTTAACAAGGAAAACGCAGACATTTCTAGAACGAAAAGTACTACACTTATCGCACAGAGTACTAACATTTCGCCTACTGCAATACTGGAAGCACATTTAAACTACGCAGTACTCTGTCAGGCTCAAAACGATTAATAGTGCGGCATCAACACAGATCATCATACGTGATGGACTACATACGTCGCTGTTGAGAATATTAAATATATTTTATAGACACTACTACTTCGGTGTTCTGGTTTAACAAAGTAATTTACATGCGAAGAGCGTCGTGTTAAGAAACACAGAATACTGTAATTTCAGCTATGATGACTGAACATAAAGGGCCTCTGTTTACATTTCATGTCCAAGATTACAACTTACACATCATAAAAGTACAGTGCGGTGACAAAAGTCATGAGGGAACGATATGCACGTGTACAGATGGCTTTAGTATAGAGTACAGAAGGAAAAGGTCAAGGCGTTGGCGGGGCTGTCATTTGTACTGAGATGTCTCGTAGCAGACATTTCCCACATGATTATGACAGCACGAAGGGAATTAACGGACTGTGAATACAGCGTGGTATTTGGAGCTAGTGGCATGGGATGTTCCATTTCGGAAAACGTCTTTGTTGTTTTTTTAGTCTTCTTGCTATATTTATGTAGCCCGCCACGAACTCCTGTGCCAACCTTTTCATCTCAGAGAAACATTTATTACAACCTATGTCCTCAGTTACTTGTTGGATGTATCCCAGAATCTGCATTCCTCTACACTTTTTACCCTCAACCTCTCGTTGACCTATCATGAAAGTTATTCCCCGATGTCTTAAGACATTCCCTATCATCGTGTCCCCTCTTCTTGTCAGTGTTTTCAAGATACTCCTTTCCTCGTTGATTCTGAGGCGAACCTCTTCATTCGTTATCTTACCAGTCAGCCTAATTTTCAACCTTCTTCTGTAGCACAACATGTGAAATGCTTAGATTTTCTTCTGTTCAGATTTTCCCACGGTCCATGTCTCACATCCATACAGTGCCGCGCTCTAAACATGCTTTCGCAGAAAGCTCTTCCTCAAATTAAGATCTGGGTTTGATACTGGTAGGCCTCTCTCGTCTAAGAATGTCTTTTTTGCAGGTCTGCTTTTGATGTCTTTCTTGCTCTGCTCCATAGGCTATTTTGCTGCCTAGGTAACAAAATTCCTTAACTTCACCTACTTCATGATCTCCATTTGTGATGCTAAGTGTCTCATTGTTCTCATTTCTGCTATTTCTCATTCCTTTAGACTTTCTTCGATTTATTGTCAATCCATAATCTTTAATCATTAGACTGTTCGTTACATTCAACAGCTCCTGTAATTCTTCCTCACTATCACTGAGGATAGCAATGTCCTCAGCGAAACCTAACATTGATACACTTTTACCTCGAATTTTAATCCGACTCTCGAACCTCTCTTCTATGTCCGTCATTATTTCTTTTATTTATAGACGGAACACCAGGGCTAAAGCTACATCCCTGTCTATACACACTTCTTAATAAGGGAAATGCATTCTCAGTAATCCACTCTCATTGATCCCTCTTGGTTCTTTATCATATTGTTAATTATCCGTCTTCCCTTACAGCTTACTCCTATCTTTTTTTCAGGATTTAGAACATTTTGCACCAATTTACAACGTTGATCACTTTTTCCAGGTCGACAATTCATACGAAAATGTTTTCTTTTTGTTTAATCTGACTTCCATTATTAACGGGAAATTATTTATGAATTCAATATTCTGAGATTCACAGTGTCATGAATGCCGAGATTACCAAATTTCAGGCATCATCTCTCACCACGGACGATGCAGTAGCCGATGGCCTCACTTAACTACCGAGAGCAGCGGCGTTTCCATATTGCTGTCAGTGCTAACAGAAAAGCAATACTACATGAAATAACGGTAGAAGTCAGTGTGGGACGAAGACGAACGTATCCATGAGGACAACATGTCGAAATATGGAGATAATGGGCTACGGCTGCAGACGACTGGCGCAAGTGCCTTCACTGTCAGCACGACGTCGCCTGCACCACCTCTCCTGGACGCGTGACCCTACCGATTGGACCCTACATTGGAAAACGGTGGCCTGGTCACGATTTAAGTTTGTAAGAACTGATGGTTGGGTTCGAGTGTTCCACAGACAGTACGAAGCCATGGATCCTAGCTTTCAACAAAGCACTGGGCGAGCTGGTAATGGCTCCTTAAGGTGTGGGCTGTGTTTACTCGGAATGGACTGCGTCCTCTGGTCCAGCTGAACCGTTAACTGACTGGAAATAGTTATGTTTGGTTACCTGGAGAACATTTTCAGCCATTCATCGACTTCATATTCCCAAACAAAGATGTCATGTCAGTTGTTAGTGAATGCTTTGCATAACATTCTGGAAAATTCTGGGGAATGATTTGGCCACCCATTTCGCCCGACATGAATCCCATCGAAGATTCATGGGATGTAATCCAGGGGTTAGCTAGTGCAACTTCCATCACCGGCAACATTTTTGCAGTCACCGTCGTCTATAGAGGCAGCATGCTTCAATACTTCTGCAGGGAATTTCCAACAACTTTTGAGTCCCTGGCACGTCGAATTGCTGCACTACTCTGGGAAAAAGAAGGTCCGACACGGTATTAGGAGGTATCTCACGACTTTCGTCACGCCTGTGTGCGCTTGGATATGAATCTTCAGAGCAAAGCGTTCGAGTATTCAATGTACATAGTATTATTGTATCCTCGCCATGATCTGAGTAACTGCACACGTCACCACTTATGAGACTTTCAATTCGAAATATAATGCTAAAAACGGGATGAACTTTCACTTGTTGCGTCCACTATTAAGTGTTACAATAGATGAACGCAACGTTTAACTATAAAAACAACTCCTATGAACTGGTGGCAATGGTCCCAAATTGTGTGATTTCTGATATCAACAGTAGCTGTGAAAGTATCCTAGCAGCAAAACAACACCTCAAGGGTGCACAGACCGTAATTAAGAATGTTT
Organism: Schistocerca serialis cubense; assembly: GCF_023864345.2. Classification (NCBI taxonomy): domain Eukaryota; kingdom Metazoa; phylum Arthropoda; class Insecta; order Orthoptera; family Acrididae; genus Schistocerca; species Schistocerca serialis. The sequence continues at coordinate 324,975,104 of NC_064641.1, read as the reverse complement.
CTCCTTATTACAATAGCGTCACTGTTAGATGTGAAACACATTTCACAGAGAAAACGTCTTCATTCCAGGAATCTCTTTTTTAGTCTGAGTCGTGGGTGTCTACTGTCGTAACACTGTGCTCTGTCAAACTCAAGATATTTTTACAGTAAAAATGGTAAAAACAGCTTAATGATCGTAGTACGTAGAGTGGAGCTATTTGAGTTTAAATTGAGGGAGCCTATCAGAATTGTTCCAGAGACGAGTAATATGTCAGTGGGCAAGCTGGCCGACCTTTACGAAATCTACAGTTCAGACCAAGAATATAAGAAACGATACATTTTTATCAAAAAAGGAGCTGCATCCGTAGATCATGCTAAGAGAGGAGAGGAATGAATTTATTTACGTAGCGGCAACTGTTCAGTTAGTATGGACTATAGTATATTTATGGTCTACAAGGATTAGCAGCAGCAGTAAAGAAACCTTCCCTCCCTCTTCCCTCTCCATAGAGACACACATTAGGCTGACGGAGAAAGAAACGAAACATCAAAAAGGACTTGTAAGACATAAACGAAAGTTAGTAGGCTTGTCTCTACGTCTGAAGATGACGTCTATTCAAATTTCACGCCAGTCGCATAAGAGTGGTGCTAGTAGCGCCACTAAAAGGTTACAAATCGCGTTTGCTTTAAGCACATGTTGTAACGGTCGTGATCGGTAGTTACCCTTGAGTCTGACCGTGGTGAGCTCATGCTAGCCTAGAATGCTTTTAAGGCGACAAAGACGCCACTATGAGCACCTCACTGACTTTCAATGAGGTCGTGTGGCAGTGCTGGATCTTTCTGTAATATTGCAGTAAGACTTGTCAGGAATGCAGCCAGTGTACTTGTTTGCTGGTAGCAGTGGTCACGAGAATGTACGGTTGCAAGAAGGCCAGGCTCCAGACGGCAACGTAGAACTACCAAGAGGGAAGATCATTGCGTTCAACGTGTGGGCTAGTCGAGGGCCTGTAACCAACGATTCAGCGTGCTAGACGCACGTTACCTACACCTGGAGTTACGTTTTAGGAGCGATTTCGTGTGACAGCAGGAGCACTCTCTTGGTTATCCTACGCACCCTGAAAGCCAATTTGTATGTCAGTCTGATGATTCGACCTGTTGTGATGTCGTTCATGAGTAGCCCAATATGCTCTACAGAGTTTCGACATGTTGTCTTGGCCTGCTCGATCACCAGATCTGTCTCCAATTGAGAACATATAGAACACCACAAGATGGCAACTCCAGCTACATCTGCAAATAGCATTAACAGTCCCTGTATTGGCCGAACAAGCGCAACAGCCGTGGAACTCCATCACACAAACTGACATCCAGCACGCTGTACTATTCAATGCATGCATGTTTGCATGCTTGCGTACAACATTCTGACAGTTCCAGTGGTTACTAATTATCAGCATTTCAAATCTGGAATAGGTTATCTCGCTCTTACATTAATCTGCGATCTTGCAATGTTAATAATTTAAATATGTTACGTAGACCAATGTATTCGCGAAATATCATTGCTCTACAATAATGATTTTTTATGCTGCTATTTTTTGCGTCAATATACAAGCACATGTCGTGTGCAAGAAGAACACGTGTTCGTGGTACATACAATAATCTACAACAGTGGCCAATGATACAAACACATAAACACACACACACACACATATATATATATATATATATATATATATATATATATACTCCTGGAAATTGAAATAAGAACACCGTGAATTCATTGTCCCAGGAAGGGGAAACTTTATTGACACATTCCTGGGGTCAGATACATCACATGATCACACTGACAGAACCACAGGCACATAGACACAGGCAACAGAGCATGCACAATGTCGGCACTAGTACAGTGTATATCCACCTTTCGCAGCAATGCAGGCTGCTATTCTCCCATGGAGACGATCGTAGAGATGCTGGATGTAGTCCTGTGGAACGGCTTGCCATGCCATTTCCACCTGGCGCCTCAGTTGGACCAGCGTTCGTGCTGGACGTGCAGACCGCGTGAGACGACGCTTCATCCAGTCCCAAACATGCTCAATGGGGGACAGATCCGGAAATCTTGCTGGCCAGGGTAGTTGACTTACACCTTCTAGAGCACGTTGGGTGGCACGGGATACATGCGGACGTGCATTGTCCTGTTGGAACAGCAAGTTCCCTTGCCGGTCTAGGAATGGTAGAACGATGGGTTCGATGACGGTTTGGATGTACCGTGCGCTATTCAGTGTCCCCTCGACGATTACCAGTGGTGTACGGCCAGTGTAGGAGATCGCTCCCCACACCATGATGCCGGGTGTTGGCCCTGTGTGCCTCGGTCGTATGCAGTCCTGATTGTGGCGCTCACCTGCACGGCGCCAAACACGCATACGACCATCATTGGCACCAAGGCAGAAGCGACTCTCATCGCTGAAGACGACACGTCTCCATTCGTCCCTCCATTCACGCCTGTCGCGACACCACTGGAGGCAGGCTGCACGATGTTGGGGCGTGAGCGGAAGACGGCCTAACGGTGTGCGGGACCGTAGCCCAGCTTCATGGAGACGGTTGCGAATGGTCCTCGCCGATACCCCAGGAGCAACAGTGTCCCTAATTTGCTGGGAAGTGGCGGTGCGGTCCCCTACGGCACTGCGTAGGATCCTACGGTCTTGGCGTGCATCTGTGCGTCGCTGCGGTCCGGTCCCAGGTCGACGGGCACGTGCACTTTCCGTCGACCACTGGCGACAACATCGATGTACTGTGGAGACCTCACGCCCCACGTGTTGAGCAATTCGGCGGTACGTCCACCCGGCCTCCCGCATGCCCACTATACGCCCTCGCTCAAAGTCCGTCAACTGCACATACGGTTCACGTCCACGCTGTCACGGCATGCTACCAGTGTTAAAGACTGCGATGGAGCTCCGTATGCCACGGCAAACTGGCTGACACTGACGGCGGCGGTGCACAAATGCTGCGCAGCTAGCGCCATTCGACGGCCAACACCGCGGTTCCTGGTGTGTCCGCTGTGCCGTGCGTGTGATCATTGCTTGTACAGCCCTCTCGCAGTGTCCGGAGCAAGTATGGTGGGTCTGACACACCGGTGTCAATGTGTTCTTTTTTCCATTTCCAGGAGTATATATATATATATATATATATATATATATATATATATATATATATATATTGCATTAAAACTTTAGCTTCACAGTAGGAGACCTCATCCCATCTCCACAAAAGAAGCGTTTGTCATCATGGCCCGACAGACCCATTTTGAATTGCAGTGCAGTATGCATCTCTTTTCACCACTACCGAAAGACTGCTTACTACACGTCATGATGTGATTCATTTATCATCTAGCTGACTCTCCCTATAGTCTTCGCTCGTGAGGGCCTGTGAGGCCACACAATACAAAACCTTAGCCTGTCTGTGGGTGATACCTGCATCCACGCAGTACGCATACATCTGCGATCCGAAACCTGCAAACTCAACAGTCTGATAGCCATTCGCGCGTCTGACACCAGGCCATATACGAGGGTTCCCCAGAAGGTCAGTTCCGATCGGTCACGAAATGGAAACCACAGTGACAACCAGAGACGTTTTATTTGCAACAGTTAGGTACACCTTCCACCTACTTCTCTACATAGTCGCTACTCCAATTTCGAGTTTTGTCGTAGTGTTGTATCAACTTCCCAATATCCTCTCATAGAAATCTCCCGCCTGTGCTTTCGGCGTTATCCGCACTGGTCTGCAGATCGTTGTTTGTGGAAAAATTTTGTCTTCATAGTCTGCGGTTCTTGTGAGCAGAGATGAGACTCAGGGGGAGCCAGTTACGGACTGTATTGTGGGCGATCAAACACTTCTCATCGGAAACACTGCAGGAGCGTCTTCATTGCCCCTGCAGTGTGCGGCCGAGAATTGGCAAAAAGAAGGAACTGCTCGACAGTTATGTTGTGTGGGCTGCATGATACAGGCGAAATTTCTAACCAGGCCCTCATACTTGGCGGAAGACGCTATTCCCTACTCATCTTTACGTGCTCACTGTTCACTCAAAACCGAAAAGAGCAACGCGGCACGGTCGACGGGCTTGCCAGAGACAATGCCAAATACATCTGTGCAAAGCTTTACCAGATTTTCCCAGTGGTTTCCATTTCGCCACCGATCGGAACTTACTTTCTGGACAACCCTCGTATCTCTTTGTTTTGTAGCCATGTGCATCGAGGATTAACGGCATTTTATCCAAACGTGTCGAATATTTCGTGATTCTACATAATCTCTTCACACAGATCGCCTACACTCATTAGATGAAACTACCTGTATCCACATCAGGGAAGTTTTATTATGCAAACTTGTAGTGGAATAAGTACATGTGGAGATCGGAGACGTCCAGAGCACACTTATCGTAATAGACACACTTCATGAACTTCATTGACTAAATGTATTTCACGACACTTTTTGACATTTTCCATGTATTTGTAGAAAACTGAATCTTCATCAACTTATACATATATTTTTTTTTACAAAATCACACGTCAAGAGATCCCTTCACTTGGTTTTTACATCAATGTACTTCTTGAGCCAAGGAGGCTGCTTGAAGGAGATGCCGCAGGTGAATCTAGGAAGTCACACCACTAACTGGAGATTTCCGTTTGTTCCCCACTGTTGTCGTCAGCTTGGGACTGAAAACATTTCGCGGGACTAGATGCTTCGGACACAGTGGCAGATCGCTGTGAATGTCATGCAAACTGGTGGGATATTCCAGGTCTGCTTGTTACGGCGACATCGACCACCTTAAACGGCAATCGATGCTAACGTTATACCGGTGCGAGGAGTTTTTGAAACCTATGACCGTGAGGTAACCTAATGGGAACAGAACAATCAAACTGGGATTCGTTGCAGTAACACTCCAACTATAAATGGTGGGTCAGGAACAGATGTTCTCCCAGTACAAAAGCAAGTTGTAACATTACATATTAAAATCGGTCCCAGCCTAATTAGGCATTCTGGTGTTGAGCAATATAAGAAAGCAGTAGGCAGTGCTAAGGCTAACCTATCCTTCCTTGACACACACATTAAACTCTTACCTTATATCTGTTCACACTACAACACAGTAGCCTACCTTGCAGATAAATGTGCCACTAACTGTTAAGTCAGACAAACAAATTGCCAATGAGATTAAAAACACTAACATATGCCTCTGAACGACACATTCCTTAAATGAACTAGGTGCAGCAGTTTATAGAACGTATTATTGTCTCACATGAAACTAGTAGCAATACTGAGCAGGGAGAGCGTGAAATGATTGTAATTTAAATCAGGAAGTCTGTTAATGATCATACTCTATAACATCATTGCTTAGTGCAGGATCTCTATACCTGTGCGTTAACCATCTTGCACTAGACTAGCTAACACAGTGGATATGTCTTTCTTCAACTTGGTTTGGAGCAATTAAACACAATACTAATCTATCTACACTGACTCTGAAGGAGTCTTTGTTTTGCTTCAATAACTAACTAGTCTAGTAAATAATGGCTCTTAAAATTTCATGGTTTGAAGAACCATGCACATCAACAAAACTACACAGTATATATGAGAATTCGTAAGTATTCTCATTAGTAATTGTTAGTTATCTAAAGCACAACAAACCATAACTCTTTAAATAACAAATGTGCTTTGATATGCAGTCTTAACCTACTGAAAATATAGTTGGCTGTCCAAATACCAACACAACATTACATTCAAGTTCAAATACTTTCTCATGAAATGAACACTGACAAAACATTGCAATTCTGATCAATGTGCAACTTTTTCGCTTTAGATCAACTCTACTATTTTGAGGCAGCTTTCCAAGTAAGGCAAATTATTTAAGGAAATTGCTGCAGATTGATTTAAAAATGCACTGTAAGGGGAGCACTTGTAAGGGGTCTGTAGGCCCTTACTATAAATTTGCACTCGGCACAGGTCGATAGGGCGAACAATCGATTGTGTCGTGTTGCGAGAGCGAGTGTGGAGTTGAGCCAGTGCCATGTTGCGGGTAGAGGTGTGTGGAGGCCAGTTGTTGAAATGTAAGGCTTTAACGGTGAAGGGAGTCGCCATCGCCATGGTTAGACCCCTTTGTACTAGAATAATACCGGGAAAGTGAAGAAGTATTATTACGAAAGTGATCAGTGACATTTCTAGGGCCGATATTTGGTTTCGCATCTACCGCGCTAGCGTCTCCTTGGATTGCAGTGTTGGATTGCAGTGTTGGATGCAGTGATGGATTAGCGTGTGACGATAATGGAAAATGAAGAAGCCTGTGCTGAGATTAGCCGTAATTAGATATGTATGACGAAGGCAGTGGCTGTCTCCTCCTTTTTTGTGTTTTTTAGACGAATATAGGTTCGTGATTAGTGAAACTGTGTTGGTGTTTTTCTTGTTACCAGACATTTCATTATTACAGTATTGAGAAGGACTAACTGGAAAGTAGCCGGCCGGAGTGGCCGAGCGGTTAAAGGAGCTACAGTTTGGAACCGCACGACCGCTCCGGTTGCAGGTTCGAATCCTGCCTCGGGCATGGATGTGTGTGATGTCCTTAGGTTAGTTAGGTTTAAGTAGTTCTAAGTTCTAGGGGACTTATGACCACAGCAGTTGAGTCCCATGAAAAAAAAAAAAAAAAAAAAAAAAAAAAAAAAAAAAAAAAAAAAAAAAAAAAACTGGAAAGTAACAACTTCCGTAGCAGTGAATTCCGATTGCCAGCCCCATTAGGTACACGGTCACATTAATAATAATTATTGGGCTGCTATTCGATCAGATCAGCTCGGGATAAATAAACGGAGGTGTTACATACTTCTTGCTTCTATAAAAATGAACTTTAAAAATGTACCGCAACCACCCAGGTTCGGACACCGTCTCAAGTGAACTTATGGTGTCCTCAACGAATGTGACGAAAAGAGTGTAAGAAAATCTTAACGCCGAACTTTATTGATATTTACACACGGCAAGAGAGTGAATAGACCACTTATTTGGCGGAGTGGACGCTAGAACGAATGATGATAATATGGGGAATCAGAATCTATACTTTCGTAAAATAGTTCTTTGAGCTCTGACTATTTGACAGCACGCGACTCACCGCCTTGTTAATACAGGATTGCGTGAGGCACTTTTGAAAAAGTTATGTCTATGTGAAGCGTCCATAGAGACAAAAACGTTAATCTCAGGGATTATATTTCGAATTATAATCTTAAAACATTGCTGCAGGACATCATTACCGCAGCGAAATTTATTTAAAGAAACATTTGAATCACAGAAGATATTTCATTTTGAAACGAAATAATCTTTGTGTGGCGGAGAAACGGACAATTTCTATACTGAACTGAAAGTTTCTTTTAGGTTTTACACTAATGCGAAATAAATTAATTTGTGCAATTTCTTGTCTATAGTAATTGTGATTGCCAGTTTTTTCAATCGTACGTTGATGACGGTACGCAATACTATTATAATGAAATTCTTCCTATGCCAAATGTCTCCCAAGATTGGTCGATTGTTCAGCCGCTCTTTTTCTTTATCCAGCGTACTGTAAACCTTATGTTTACTTTTGCATAAAGGTCACTATATACATGAAAGAAAAATGTGAAATTAACATAAATTACAATATATTCTTTAAATTTCGCAACTGACAGTGTGCCATGGCGTGCGTTTTGTTCAAGGCTGGAACAGAGGGTGTGTGTAATAACGCTAGTATTTTTGTTTCTTGCACCAACGAATAGAAGAACAATTACATTGCTACATAGATTTTATACAGTTATCTTATAGTGTCTTTTGCTCCGTTATTACTTCCTTTCATTGCAAATTACCGTTCTGACAGTCAATTACACACGCATTTTCAGAGCCCCACGTGTTATTTCCCTTAATTTAAAGTTTTACAATTTTTATTTACTTCGATTTGAGCCCGACTTGTCGTCGCACGATTTAATATTTAGTACCACGTATCGATACGAACATTACAACTCAACACATTAGAAAGCAATCACAGCTATTTTTACAGCTGCCGAATAAGTCTTTCCATAATAAAATAGGACACTCGGAATTAAATTCACTAGGATTGGATTCCCGTCCAGGTTTGGGATTTGAGATAATCACAGGTGGAAGACAGAGTTTTTAGCAATGTCACATTATTACTAAAATCAAACAAGTTTCACCAATACCTCATCCATTTACAGAGTGCCGAGTGTAATGAATATGTAAGCTCCACCGCACTTATCGACCTTAATGACAGTGAAAAATTAAACCGCGTGTAAGTAATGAAAATTTGGGAAAAGCAATCGTCATCAAAGTTAATCTGTCGGTAAAGAGGGAAGAAGGGCTACATCTAAATGAAAGGAAATATGCAAATGAAATTAGTGGAAATTAATTTTGAAAAGGGTAAAGTGAATAAAGAAAGTAAATGTGCGGTCGTTACGTTAACAATTAACTGGAGTTAATTAGATACATGAGATTTGAGGAAAATTACAGTTGCCAGGTCTATGGACAACTACTATAACAACTGAAAAAGAAAGGTTAATGCATATATAGTTAGCACTATAAGCGTGGCAACTGATGGTTGACACGTGTTGTGTGATAACTGAATGTTTGTCAGAAGTCATAAATTTTGCTACACTCTGACTTAATTTAGCAAAAGAATTAATAAAACCAAAAAATTAGAAGTTAATTTTGTGACTGAAATTAATAGTGAACTTTGTTTCTGAAGCACTACGAAATTAAATAAAATAAGGTTAGTCTTGGGCTACATCAACAACCATCTCAAAAGCAACTTGAATCTACCCAATTTATAAATAAGAAATTTAACTTTGAACAATTAACAATAGTATAATTTAGTACATACCAAGCTGAGCTGCAGGCACTGGTAAGCTATGTGGCGACAATCACAACCTGTCGGCCGTCACTGTTGCAGAAGGTGGATGTTGGTGCACCTTCTTCTCAACACGGTCACCAGGCGAAACGGACTCTTGATGTGTGCCAGCTAATATTTCCCGTCCGCGACACCGTGTCAGAAACTATCATAGAAAGTCGAGCGCAGTTACATACTGCCAAACCCCGAAAGCACGGCAACTGGTGGGAGCGTCTCTCAGCACACCTGCTCCACCGCCCTACTCCAGCCAGACTCTGCTCTTCGCCCACTCCACGCGGCAGAGTTAACACTACCCAAGATCCTTAACACCTTGGTTCTTCACAGGACCTGTCAATTTAATCATTCAATAGCATAGTTTTCCCTAGGCAAGACCCAGCGTAAAAATGCAAATAATATTTACCAAACAAACCAAATATACATCGACATAAACGAGTAAGTATATGTATATATATATATATATATATATATATATATATATATATATAGTAAAACAATTACAATATATAAAGACACCGAAATGTCATATTTCAGGTAACAAAATAAGGAAAAAATTTATAGCACAATAGCTGGAAATAGGAGGATATGCATTTCCGGCGCTACAAATTTAGTGGAAGGTTGGTGGTACTGGTGGAGTAATTTGCAGTGGCTGCTAACACACTGAAGACGCAGTCATTACTGTACTGTTGGCCTCGCCCCGTTATAGATCTTCTTGGAACCGGAATTATATTTTTCAAGGGCCAAAAACAATGCCTTGATAATGGTATCACCAAATGCACCATCCGAGGCCCGTAAATACTGCTCTTAATCTCCTCTGGCCTCAATACTCCTAGAATATGGGCCACAATGATTCGCTACGGCTAGCGCGATTTATTGATCAGCCCAGACTGCTTACCTGTCACAAAGTACAAGTTGCCCTTTGCATGCCAGCCACACCTTTTCCACTCTGCCAGGCTACCTCTGTAGCTGCAGGTCTACCCTGCATATTTTACATTCAACCCTATGCTCCCTAACTATGTACCAAGTCATCTACAGTGTATTATATAACAATCATTCCAGTAGTTATTTAAATTAACGAGCGTAGTTTCAATAATACCGTTCAAAAAGTTCATCTAACTGAAATATGTATACGTAGTCAAAGAATTTCCATGATGGATACAGCATTTTGTATAGGCAACACTACAAACTCACGTAGAAATATCTGTATAGAAATAAAATAAGTAGAAAATATGAGTTACATATGACCCATTGTACATTGATGTTTACTGCTAGGGCTACATCAATGAAACTTCAATAGCACGTAAACGGTGTCGAGGAGTCAAAGACAATATCAATCCTACCACAGTTGGGCATGAAAAAAAAAATATATTGACACACACTAAAACACTATACACTTTATTCACATCGTTACCGAAATAAGCATCAATATTCAATTCTGTACACCTACCATAACTGACTCCCATTTTGTAAAACGATAACTTGAGTAGTCCTCAAATTTTTTCTCTGTAGCAAAAAATTCTGAGTAGTATATTGTAAGCGTTCACATAATGTAGGCACACATATACCAGTATACACCTAAGTGTATCACAACAGATTTATCACTGGACACATAATAAATCATATAGTATACTTTTGAAGTTATTTGGCAAGACATTTTCAATGCTGCTTCTAATAATAGCAGTCTATTCCTTGACATTTACATAAACATATAAACATATTTAAATTTAACTTATTATTCTTCTTCAATGCCCGTATTTGAAACAGGCAGTCTATCTCTGAAAGCCATAGCAAAATGCATGCAATACTAACCAAGACAATAATCAATTAATTATTATATCTGCAATAGCATTTGGTAGTCCATGTTTGCTAACATTTCAGCACTGTATATATATGATATTAATTAATTGGCTGCTCACTTTGGGTTTTGGCAGTCTATTTCAGATAATGTGTTCTTGCCCACTTTGACCTGCCAGGTTAGCAGAGGGCGCTAATGGGATGCTTCCTGGACTCAGATAGGTGTGCTGGCCCCTGATCGAACCTGCCCAGAGGATTAACTACTAGGGCCAGTGTGCCAGCCAGCCTGGGTGGGGTTTCTAGGTGGTTTTCCACATCCCACTAGGTGAATACCGTGCTGGTCTCCATGTTCCGTCTCAGATGCACGACTTGCAGACATTTGAAAACATTCACACTATTTCATGCCTCCCATAAGATGTAGATAGCTGGGGTACACTAATTCTGTCCTGGGGGGTATTGGGTGGCGTCATGAAGAGTATCTAGCCACCGTCCGACACTAACATCACTAAATCCATATCAGTAAGGCCGACCCACGTTGAAGTGGAACAAAGGCCCAAGCAAATGATGATGATAATGTTCTTGCTCCACTTTGGTAGGACTTTTATGCTGCCCACTCCGTATGTAAGACAGTCCACATTTCATTTCAATTTGGCAACATTTGCCAATAGCCATTTCAATATAGCGTTTCACAAATTTTACAACAATTTTTAGAATCTGAAGCATAAAAGACAGTATCAGCAACTTTATATATCTACCAACATTTTTATAGAGAAATAAATTACAGTTAAATACAGTGCAATAACTTCATAAGGTAGGTATATTTATTTTACAGTATAGTATACAAGTTTATTCTGTTATCGTTTTTGAATATGCTTCATTTACTAATTCCTAGGGACATAATGTTTGAGATCCACTATGTTGCAGACACCAAGGGCTTCTTAGACTTTAGATAGTTAAATAGAAAGTGTTGTTGTGAGACATATCTTGTATTATGAACGCCACATTGTGTATATACTTAAACTCTGGAATTTCATGGTTAAGTTCACTTGATTGTTCATGGGTCTTTAGAAGAACGTAGTCTCCAAACTTGAACCTGGCCAACTTCAGGTTCCTATTGTGCCAATTAGACCTCGCTTCTGCTTTCTGCTTTGTTTTTTCTTGTACCAATTTTTTCTTTTCGGCTAATCCAAAATCTGTACATGGTGAGAACTCAAGATTTACCTTTATTACATCTTCGCTCTTATTACTGAGCAGGATTTCCTCGAGTGTAAACCCAGTAGATTCATGAGGCAAAGCATTCATTACACTCTCAAATTCAGATACAAATCTGCCTCCTGCTCGACGGTTATGGTGGCAATAGGTTCTACGCAATCTTCCTATTTCCCTCATATACCTTTCAGCAGGGTTGCTGGCCAGATTGTGGGCCAAAATATATCTAACTTTCTACACCATTCTGCTCCATGCCATGTTTCCAGATTTTGGAACTGAAATGAGTGGCATTATAGGACAATACTGTTTTGGGTTTACCAATGGTTCTAAAATACTCGACCATCCTATTGAACATTGACTTTGCTGTCGCCTTTTTCAGAGGATAAAATTTTATTGAAAATACTTCTAAAGTCACTAAAATTACCAGGAGTTTTGGGGAGGGGGCCATACAGTTCCACAGTCAGTATCTTCGGGTACCGTACTCTGCATTGGGAATTGATTAATTCTGTTCCTTACCTTAGCTCTCTGGTAGATGTAACAAGAACTATTACGCTCAGTTACATCTCTATTGGCACGATAGGCAATCTCTATAACACTATCCAGTTTATCTAGACGCTTCTTTGGCTCACTGTGTTAGGTGAAAATATCTATGACATTTGCATCAAATTGGGTATGCCAACACACCCTCCATATTTCAGTAATCAAGTCGTTCCTCCTACACAACGAACCTTTAAAATTTTATAATATTTCTTAATCTGTGGATACTGTATATTATCAAAATTTAGTTTCACTGATTTCCAAGTAGATCCTTATTTTGGTAGCGTATCATGTTTTTGCAAATTTGTTCAATTTTGTCTGAAACTTCCTTCGTGTAATTAATTTGGAATGTTCCATCAAGTACTTGTATTCTGACGTTATAAACGTCAACCAGCACTAAGGACAGTTTGGTTGGTAAATTATTGTCATTATTTTGTTCCTCCAAAAACAGATCTTGGTCGACCTTAATGTCAGCCCAAGACATGCACGTCTACAGCAAATCACCTATATCAGGTGCTTCTTCTATTTCTGGAGTCCAAAGTTTTTAATTACTTGAACTCTTCGTTGAAGTGGTTCTTTCCTTCTTTGTTCAGTAACGACGTAAAGATTTTGTTCGGAAACATCGTCATTGGTTGGTACAAGACTGCTGTTTGTTGCACCTTCATTGGTTTCAGGTACACCGAAATATTCGTTATCCAAGCATTCATCCGAATCCCTCCACTCTATATCGCTTTTCTGGATATAACATGAAAGTTTTTCTGAGATAGGCGCTATGTTCGTTTTCTGATTTCTTATCAGACGTTAATTCTGACTAGAAATTTTCTTCTGATAAGATATCATCCTCGTCAGCTCTAATAAAGTCCACAGTAGCTTCATACTTTGCATAACTTTCTTGGTCCTTAAGAGCACATAGACAATTGTCTGTATTTTCTTTATCTTCAAATTCGTTCCTTTCGGTAGCAGTTTCTACTGTTTATGACTAGTTAACAGAGTTTATTTCATGATTACAGCTGAGGATGCCATTCTCCAACATTCTTCTACCGATAATGACCTTTTCATTGGCTGCATGCGAATGTTGTGTAGCGCTTTTCATTTCCTCCTCTTTATTTTCATGCCACCTTATCGACGTCCATATCACCTCCCCTACCGTTATTTAACTTTCTGGTCACATATGGTTTCTTAAAATCCTCCCATTCGCATTGTGTGAGGCCCCTGTACAGATTGACCATCTGCACACGCCATTTTGTAATCTCAGAAAACTCATTTTCGCCAGTTACACTACTATTTGCACTTCTAATCGCGCCTTCTATTACATGTACGACTCCGCCCACTCTTTCCTCAACTACGGAACTATTATTTGCTGTTGCGGTTTCAGTTCTACCTGCTGTGACATTTACATTGTGTTCCGGTGCCTCACACATGGCTTTCCCTGAAACAGGTTGACCATTTGCACTGGTCGTTGTTCTCTGACAGCTTACACTCGTAGTTTGCTAACGCCAGGCCCGCTGCCTAATATCGGTTAATCACCCGAGCGGGAACCTGTCGTTGTACAGTCGTGGACAAAACGAGCGAGACCCCTCGCCTTTTCGTTACCCTGACCCGCACAGCTTTAAAGTCGGCTACACTGCATAACCGGCAAGGTGACGAAGTGCTACCAACATACTATGCACAGGTGTGAAATTGAAAAACTATCCGAACTTAGTCAGACTGTTTTCAGTCATGTGTAAGACTATATTAATGTTACACAAAACAAGTAAATATATAAGTGAAAGAAGAATTATTATGAACTGTACTAATAAAAATGAATTTCAGCCTATCGAGATAACATAACTGTTTTAGTACGACAAAGTACCCCAGATCGTTACCAATTAGCAAAATATTATGAGCATTCGGCTGCAAAACGGTTTTTGTCAACGTTAAGACCAGTCATACTGGATTACCGCTGCTCACCTACCATGAAAGTGTGCAAATTTAGCAATGTGTAAAGATTCATAACGAAATTCAGTTAAAAATCATTCAGTGCCACACTTAAGTCAATTCAGTTATTGACAGAAGCGGAAAAAGTAGGCAGTACCAAGTATGAAATTCTTTAAGAGTTTCGTATTGACATCCACAGAGCGCCAATACAGAACAAAATTTAGCAATAAAACGTATTGGATGCGCTAGAATTTCTTGAAATTGCTTTACTGATAGTCTATCTGCCCCCATCGAGATTAGAACCTGAAACAAACTAGACCTCCCTTGCAGTAGCAAACCCTTTCACTACATTAGCAGAGAACCCAGGCAAAAGCCCTCTATTATTACCCCAGACATGAATAAGCCGCCAATTTTGCAATGAAAATGGCAACATTATCTGCAGTCTCTGTTGCATAGATCTTTCTGGACTGAAAATCATAATTTTCTACCTTTACGTCACCGCTAATGTGACAATCATTCGGGATGTTTATCGAAATAACCAAATACTGTTATTAACGAGTAAATTTGGTAGGATAATTCTGCACAACCGCAGGAAATAAACGGCTGCATACGGCTGGCCAACGTAGTCTACAATGTTTCGAATTCTCCATTAGACTAGCCATATCCAGAAAACGTTCATTAGCCGCAAGTGTTTCTTAAGCTAGCTAGCAATGGGAATGCTCGCACTTCTAAAACGCAATGCCATTAATACTGGGATCTGAATTACCACGTGTATAGGCGAATGGATTTTATTTGTGTTACTGTAAACCTGATTTGGATCGAAAGCATAGCTACGAGTAATATGTTGATGTATCGACTGCAACTAGAACATTTCGAATAAAGAGTAGGGGGAATTATTTACGCTGCCCTCATCTTCAGTAAATGTCGTAGCGTTTTTCGTTGTTGGGATTTCGTCACCTAAATCGGTAAAAATGAAATCCTACTAGTCTCACTTTCTTGGTCGTCTATCTGTCCACCCAACTCTTAAAACCTGTTTACCTCGAGTACGGGTAGACATAATAATAGGAAATGTATCGCACTTCCTGCGGTATACGGTCCCTTGGTGGTGTAAAAAAGTGAGCTTCTATGTCATCGCAATCTATAGCTAGGGCCGTTTATGTAAGGAAAATTTACGCTAAAGGTCAAAAACTGGCTCTAAGAACTATGCGACCAAACTGCTTAGGTCGTAAGTCCACTAGACCTAGAAATACTTAAAGCTACATAACCTAAGGACATCACACACACCAATGCCCGAGGTAGGATTCCAACCTGCGACTGAAGCGACATGATCCGTTCGGCCATAGCACATGGCGAAACACATTTCACGTCATGTATATTGATAATATATACTGTCTTATGAGGATAAAATCGATTCGCCAGCAACTGACATCGTTTGATCACGGAAATTTTACGAAGCTATATTCAAATTTTGTTCGAAGTCGTCTGCAGTATCCACTTATGAACACCCTAGGAAAGGCGTATGCGATATCCCCTTCTGAAGACGCTGGCAGATACTGCAGTACCATAACAAGTAGTTAAGAATTTATTGTTATTGGTCCATGCATGACTCTTTATGTCACTATCAATTTAATGCACCTTGGTGTATGTCTATGGCTGAAAATAATGATCAAAATATAAATAAACAGCAAACAGTTTCGATGTTCAAATCAAATGTCACTCACATGTCGCAATTACAACATAATTTCGTTGTTACATCTACATGACTACTTCTACAGGATTTCTTTAGAATCCAGACTTACGTGCTTGGTACAGGGTTCATCGAACCACCTTCGAACTATTTCTCTACCGTCCCACTCTTTAAAGCGTGCGGGAGAAAGGACCACTTACATCTTTGCTCACAAGCCCTGAATTACATTATTATTGTTATGGTCATATCTTCCCGTGTAAGTTCCCGAGGAAATAATGTTTCGACATTCAGAACAGATGTTGGTGAACGAAATTTCTTAAAAAGAAATCGCGGCAACGAAAAACGTTTTTGTTTTTGTGAATGTCACCCCAACTCGCTTATCAAATCTGGGACTCTCTCGCCCCTATTTGGTGACATTACAAATCGTGCTACCGTTCCTTGGACGTTTTTGCGTGCACAGTCAATCACGTCTGTCAAGGATATTATAGCAGTGGACGGACAAACGTAGTGTAGGCAGTGTTTTCAGTGTACCTGTTGCGTATTTAGGTGTGCGGACAATAAACCGCAGTCTTTCGTTTGCCTTCCCCACAAAAGTATGATTACGATCGTTCCAGTTTAAGTTTTACTGAGTACAGAGATGAATTGGCAGTATTTCGACTTGTGTTTTATCATGTAACTGAAAGTTAATTATTGTTACTGGACGCAGCTTTCGTTTTTAATGTATTCCTCATGCAACAGAGTAGACTCCTCGTACACCACACGTAACTGTTTCAAAGTATTAAATTGTTACTGATGTTACCAAGTTGCAGTGGTCATCTAAACTTTCCGTTTTGAAACAAATGAAAATATTATAGCGGAATATCGCAACAAAGTAGCGGACTACCCAAATAAACAAACATTTCCGGCTCAAGTCGTTGCAGTACGTCTACTACACAGTAACGTAAATTAGGAGCTAGGTCCATTAGTAGATCGTTATCAGGAAAACCAGTCCTCATAATGCAAAGTGGCACTACAAGAGCGAAAGTTTCCAAACATGTCAATGAGTAGTCGAGGAAAGTGGACGCACTCTGTCTACTGAATAGCAACGCATGCCACTTACGATGGGACCCGCCAAGTGTCATACCCCGATCTTGCTGAAACTTCTCTCAGTGAAAGAGGGTACAAAATAAGCGAACACGTGTCGCGAATTATCTGCAAACACTCGACCGCTTCTGAGAAAACGACGGTCAAAGTTTTCTGTGCGGTGTTGCTATAGGGTAAATACCTTTTAGCGTGTCAGGATCCAATTGAAGCGCTGTCTCAGCAGCTACCGTCGCGACTTCAGAACTATGCGCTGCGAGTTCGAAATCCGGTTGTTCCTTTTTTTCCTCCTCACTCTCTGAATTATCTACGAATGTTTATTCCAATTTATGTTGAAACATTGTTGTCATTATTCATCAATTAATTTACTGTGTAATGGAAGAAGTTAAAATAATGAACGAATGAGAAAATGATGTGAAATATTTGTGAATGTCCTTGCAGTTTTACAGGTTGTAAGGAGCTTCAAAAATATTTCACATTACTGTCTCACTCGTATATTATTTTTTTAAATTAATTACACAGAAAGTTAATTGACGAATAACGACAACATTTTTTCAACATAAATAGGAAAAAACATTCGTAGATAATTCTGATAGAGAGGGAGGAAAAAATAATAATAATAAAACCAATATGGTCTCGAACTCGAGAATCGAAGTTAAGAACGAACGACGGTAGCCACTGAGCCAACGCTTCAATTGCATTCGCCGCGCGGAATTAGCCGCGCGGTGTAAAACGCTGCAGTCATGGACTGTGCGGCTGGTCCTGGCGGAGGTTCGAATCCTCCCTCGGGCATGGGTGTGTATGTTTGTCCTTAGGATAATAGAGGTTATGTAGTGTGTAAGCTTAGGGACTGATGACCTTAGCAGTTAAGTCCCATAAGATTTCACACACATTTGAACATTTTCAATTGCATTCTCAGCCGCAAAAGGTATCTACACTATAGCAACATCGTGATGATAACTTTTACCGTCGTTTTCTCGCAAACGGTCTAGTGTCTGCAGATGTTCGCTTATTTTGTTCTCTACTTCACTGAGCAAAGTTACCGGACAATCAGCGTATGGCGCCCGGCGAGTTCCCCTCGTTAGTCGAGTCGCTTCTTACACCCAGCGAGAACTATGGATGCCTCAGAGTAAACTGCGCCACTTGGAAACACGGCGAGCGAGGATAAACGCGTTTTCGTTCTTATTAGGCAACCTTCTACAGCTAAAATTCACGGAATGTTCTTCAGGTTGCCTTAGATATTTCAGAAATGTTTCTTGGGTTAGGCCTGCCGTATATGCAAAACGTAAACATTTAATTTCACGTAATATTTATCAGGATAAGACATGACAAGTGTAATAAGTTTAGTGTCTGTGTTTTGCGACCGCACCGCAAAACCGTGCGATTAGTAGACGAAAGGACGTGCCTCTCCAGTGGGAACCGAAAACCGTTGATCGCAAGGTCATAGGTCAACCGATTCCTCCACAAGAAAACACGTCTGATACATTCTATACGACACTGGTGACGGCATGTGCGTCACATGACAGGAGTATGTCGTCGAATGGCGAATGGGTAGAAAGATTCTTCTACCTTGCCCGATTTAGGATTTCTTGTGGATGTGATAATCACTCCCAAAAAAGTGATGAAAACATAATCGACGGACAGATAATTATTGTCTGAACATAAAAAATTAAAATTTTTCATTAGAGGGCAGACTTGAACCAAGAACCTCTGATTCCACAGCTGCTTAGGCTAACCACGGGGCCACGGCTCTCTTTCTCTCATATGCTCCGTGACGTTGCCTATCTTGAGCATGGACTACTCAGTTTGTATATTTTGCTTATTTTTTCATAGTTCCACACAACTTCTTCCTGTTTTCTTGATTGATCTGTGTTCGGTTTTTCAAGGCCAATCCACTGTGCAACTTAGAACTAACTCTAAGGGGGGTGCGATGCGGAGGTTCCCTTGTAAGCAGCATCAGCAGAGGTGTTTTTTTTTCAGCCCATAACCAATCAGCTGCAACAGATGTTTCAAGTTCTCTAAAATGTTCAAGTTCTCTAAAAAAAATACATGACGCACTGGTATATGCAAGAAGGGTAAAAAGCAATTCAGCACAAATGACAAATATTGAGGAGAAGGTCGCCGATGAAGGCGTAATTGGAGAGGGAAGGTTGGGCTGGAAGGGGATGTAAGGAGGTCTGAAAAAGAAGAGAATGATCAAATACCCAATAACAGCTGAGGGCTGTTAGTTTATGCGATTCGGAGTAACAGTAGAGGAATAGCTTAATTTACTGATTTTTTGGCTTTATTTTGTGACCGCTAAACAGTGCTGCTTCATGAGACCCACTATTTGTTGACATGTGGCTAAACATCAGAGGTGTAAAAAATTCGGAGGTGACGAAGTTCTCTGGAACAGTAAAGTGTTTTAGACAAGAAGATGATTTTTAGTTCATTTCATTTTAACCATTCACAGTATGCTTTGAGATTGTAATCTACGATTTCATTTTATTATTATGTATCATTTCTTCAGTGAAAGTGAACAATAGTAAACTTCAAGATATAAAGAGTATCTAGAAGTTTTTAATTTGTGGAATAGCATATTTAACAGTTAATATTTTCAACAAATCTGTAGTTATAGGACATATTAAGAGGCAAATCAAAAATGGCATTGTAGAAAGATCGGGTTGGTCCCTAAAGGATGACGACGGTCAAATAGCAAATTCAAAACTGTGGGTAACAACTATTGTTGATGGTGAGGAGCCATAATCGATATGCCACTATTCTGTAATTGTGTTTTTGAAGTTTATCGTCGATCCTAGGACTGAAACCGATACTCTGTTTTACGTAAAGAATATAACCTTTAAAATTTACGTAGCAGTACAGAATATTAATACACAGTATATAGATCAGGAACCTAATCTCACTGCCTTTAATTTTATTCTCACGGATGACATTGACACAGTAAACAACAGGAGGAATTACAAAACTCTCAGAATCAATATAGAGCGTTCATATGTCCAGTGGATTCAATAGTTTTCTATAATAGCGAATAATTGTTTTCACTGGAGTCAGTTTTCTCAGTCAAACAATGTCAGAAACTCGGACTAGCAAGGTAAACATTTTTCCACAAATTCTCAAATTAGACGTCGATGATTCTGCGGTGTTGCCATTGTCCATTAGACTAGCAGCAGGAAATAAACGTTCGCTCAGCTGATGTGCAGAGGTAGCTAGCACTGGGGAAGCTCGCACTTGGAAGACGCCACAGCATCGTCTGCCACCACTTCGTGGGAGACGAAATACCTAAAGTATAGGCCAATGTGTTGTATTCGCAAATCTGTGGCTATGACTTGGCGCTAAAGTGTGGTATATCATAAATAAACATAAGGGAAAATGAATTAGGCGTCCTTCCTCTTCCGTAACATCAAATATATTTTAGTTACTCTGTCTTACATGAACAGCGCATAAAATTATTCACCAGAAGTGAATAACTTTTTAGCGACACCAGATGATGTCAAAAGCTTGCCGGCGCGGATTAGCCGTGCGTTCAAAGACGTCATATCGCGACCCGCTGCTTCTTGCGTCGTCAGTTCGAATCCTTCCCCGGGCATGGATGTGTGTTAGGTTACGTTGGTTTAAGTAGTTCTAGGCCTATGACACTGATAACCTAAGCAGATTGGTCGCATAGTTCGAAGAGCCAATTTTTGACCTTTCGCGTAAGTTTCCTTTACATAAACGGCCCTAGCTTTAGATTGCGATGACATAGAAGCTCACTTTTTTACACCACCAAGGGACCGTATACCGCAGGAAGTGCGATACATTTCCTATTATTATGTCTACCCGTACTCGAGGTAAACAGGTTTTAAGGGTTGGGTGGACAGATAGACGACCAAGAAAGTGAGACTAGTAGGATTTCATTTTTACCGATTTAGGTGACGAAATCCCAACAACGAAAAACGCTACGACATTTACTGAAGATGAGGGCAGCGTAAATAATTCCCCCTACTCTTTATTCGAAATGTTCTAGTTGCAGTCGATACATCAACATATTACTCGTAGCTATGCTTTCGATCCAAATCAGGTTTACAGTAACACAAATAAAATCCATTCGCCTATACACGTGGTAATTCAGATCCCAGTATTAATGGCATTGCGTTTTAGAAGTGCGAGCATTCTAATTGCTAGCTAGCTGAAGAAACACTTGCGGCTAATGAACGTTTTCTGGATGTGGCCAGTCTAATGGAGAATTCGAAACATTGTAGAATACGTTGGCCAGCCGTATGTAGCCGTTTATGTCCTGCAGTTGTGCAGAATTATCCTACTAAATTTACTCGCTAATAACAGTATTTGGTTATTTCGATAAACATCCCGAATGATCGTCACATAAGCGGTGACATAGAGATAGAAAATTCATGATTTTGAGTCCAGAAAGATCAATGCAACAGAGACTGCAGACAATGTTGCCATTCTCATTGCAAAATTGGCGGCTTATTCATGTCTGGGGTAATAATAGAGGGCTTTTGCCTGGGTTCTCTGCTAATGTAGTGAAAGGGTTTGCTACTGCAAGGGAGGTCTGGTTTGTTTTAGGTTCTAATCTCGATGGAGGCAGATAGACTATCAGTAAAGCAATTTAAAGAAAATCTCGCGCCTCCAAAACGTTTTATTGCTGCATTTGTTCTGTACCAGCGCCCTGTGGATGTCAAATGAAACTCTTGAAGAATTTCATACTTGTTACTGCCTAGTCTTCCCGCTTCTGTCAATAACTGAATAGACTAAAGTGTGACACTGAATGATTTTTAATTGAATTTCGTGCATTACTAAATTTGCACACTTTCATGGTAGGTCAGCAGCGGTGATCCAGTACTGGTCTGAATGTTGACACAGATCGTTTGTTATTTCATTTATATCTTATATTTACTTGTTTTGTTTAACATACTAATCAGCATTAATATAGTCTTACACATGATTGAGAACAGTCTGACTAAGTTCGGATAGTTTTTCAATTTCACACCTGTGCATAGTGTGTTGGTAGCACTTCGTCGCCTTGCCTGTTATGCAGTGTAGCCGACTTTAAAGTAATGCAGATCAGCATAACGAAAAGGCGAGGGGTCTCGCTCGTTTTGTCCACGACTGTACACGTGGCGTCATGCTGCGCCACGCGATCACTTTCCTGTTTCATTATTCGGAGACTATTTCGGTAAAATTTACATCGTCTTAGCCGGTAAATACTGCCTACGTCAGTTAGGCGGTATTTAGTTTTCCTTATCGCTCTGGCGTGCATTTCATGTTGGGAAACCTCTTCCGCCACTGGCAGTTTTTCCTCCTCCTCTGCCCCTACCTCTACCTCTTTAAATCACATTGATGAGAGAATTATTACTATCATTTTGTTTGTCATGATTACAGTTGTTTCTGTTAGTATTATTCCGGAAGTTATCCCTATTTCCTCGCCAGTGGTATTCTTTAACCTCCCTTTCTAAGAACACTAAGAAGCTTCGATGATTACTTCTTACTTACCTTTTAGAATGTATGGGAGCTTCTTCCATAGTTCCCAAACGATTTCGGATTCTGATCGTCTACTTCTCGAGTGTCAACTTCTGGTACCAGTATCGCAGAAATTTTTTAAGGATTCCTGCCCCTATTTTCATGGTGTTTAGCTATGATAAACTCCCGCCATAAGCAATTCTGCTTCTGTTGAGACCACTATTCATCTGTGAAATTTTGTTAAAAATCATCACACGTCATTTGCTCTGTGTTCAAGTTAAGTCCTCTGCGCTAGGCATCAACTGCCAAGGCGCTAATCATTACATTTATCTTTCCCTGATCAAATAAATAATCAGCAAAATTATTTCGCAATTTTTACGAAATATAACGGATGCCATCCGTTAGGTTTCTTGGCGGGATCGAAACTTTCCTCGCCTTCCAACAACTTGTCAAGTGGTTTACCGTTACTAATAACATCAGCCCTGTCTCGTATTCTACATTCTAAGTAAGAATGTTTTCCCTGAAGTTGCGAAGTATTTTGATCAGACTTCTGTTCTCATTCAACAACTTGTTTACGTAAAACTCTTTCTGTATTTGAAACTGATCCTCGCGAATGTGAGATTTCACTATTGCACTCACCTGATATTTCAGTTTTCAGAACAAAAGGTTTTTAGTCCACTTTCGTCGCTACCAAAACTTATATTTTTTCTTGGATGTTAATGATATCAACATCGAACTTTTATTAATATAAGTAACTTGGCCCATGCATATTATCCATGTTTTCATTTATGAAATTAATTTCATTTTTCGTTTGAGTGACAGTAGAACTTAAGGTACCTATTTTTTGGCCTAACTGTCCTATCTGTTGACTTACTTTTGTGTTACGAAACTTTCTTTGACTTTAGAGACAGATAACATGTGTTTTTATTATTTCAAGCTTGCTACCTTGGGTTTCAAAATGGCTTTCAAGACTGTCAGCTTGGGTTGAGTTTGCTTGCCGAGACCACTGATTTGTGTTTACATTTGATCAGACAACATTTTTAAATAGTCAGCCACAATCATCGATTGTCTACTTCCTTGTTCTATCGAATTTTCGTGCTCTGACTCTACGTCATATGCTTCTTTCGGTTCTTTCTTTCTTTGTGGCGAATAAAACATATCAATAGATTTGTTCACATAAACCGCTGTCGTGTACAAATTCCTCGCCATTTGTGGCCTCTGTTTTTACTTGTTTGATTTGGGACACTCTCAACATTTCGATCTGTTCATTTACGTGTTCATGATATTGCTTGTAGTACATCTGCATATTACCAGCGCCATCTGTTATCTGCTCGTGTAAACTACTACTTCTGCCAGAAGCATTTCCCATGGCGCCCGGCACTATTTGGTTTCGTTCACTGGGTCTAGTTACTGCATTCACACCATTGCCCATTCTCAATGTATATTACATTTCACATTTATATTCTGAAGGACTTCATAGGACCCTCGCGCCTCTGGACATTTCACTGCTCGAACCACACTAGTTTTTCACCAGGTAAGCCGGCCGGAGTGGCCGTGCGGTTCTAGGCGCTACAGTCTGGAACTGGGTGGCCGCTACGGTCGCAGGTTCGAATTCTGCCTCGGGCATGGAAGTGAGTGATGTCCTTTGGTTAGTTAGGTTTAAGTAGTTCTAAGTTCTAGGGGACTGATGACCACAGCAGTTGAGTCCCATAGTGCTCAGAGCCATTTTTTCACTAGGTAATTATTATATTTCGTAATCAAAAACAATAAACGTCCTGCCATGCGGCGCCAACTGTTACGGTACCACCGACCACCTTAAACGGCAATCGATGTTAACATTGTACTTGTGCGAGGAATTCTTGAAAGTTCTGACCATAAGATAACCTAATGGAAAGAGAACCATCAGACTGGGATTCGTTTCAAGAACACTCCAGCAGAGTATAACCAACAGTAAAGTGTGGGTCAGGAACAGATGTTCTCCCAGTACAAAAGCAAGTTGGAACATTACATACTATAACCGGTTGCCAGCCTAATTAGGAATTCCGATGTTAGGCAATACAATAAAGCTGAAGGCAGTGCTAAGGCTAACTAACCTTCCTTGATACACACACTAAACTCTTTCCTTAAATCTGTTCACACTACAGCACAGTAACCTACCCTTGAAGATAAATGTGCCACTAACTAGTGAGTCAGGCAAACAAATAGCCAATGAGATAGTAAACAGTAACATATGGCTCTCAACAACACATACTTTAAATGAAATAGGTGCAGCAGTTTATAGAACCACTTATCGACACATGAAGCTAGTAGCAATACTGAGCAGGGAAGAGCGTGAAATGATTCTTATTTAAATCAGGGAGTCTGTTTATGATCGTACTCTATAACATCACTGCTTAATACAGGATCTCCATGCCTGTGCATTAACCAGCTTGCATTGGAATAGATAACACAGTGGATACGTCATTGTTAAACTCGGTTTGGAGCAATTAAACAAAATGCTAATCTATCTACACTGACTCTGAAGAATTCTTGGTTTTGTTTCTTAACTAACTAGCCTAGTAAATGATGGCTCTTAAACTTTCATGGTTTAAACATGAGATTTGGTAAGTATACTAATAAATAATTGTTAGTTATGTAGCTCTTTAAATAACAAACGTTCTTTAATAAGCAGTTTTTTAAGCTATTGAAAATATAGTTGGCTGTGCAAATACCAACACAACACTAAATTCTAGTCCAAATACTTTATCATGAAATGAACACTAATAGAACATTGTAATTCTGATCAAAGAACCTAAATGCAACAATCAGTGTTTTTCATTTCAGATCAACTTTGCTATATTCAGGAAGCTTTTTAAGTAAGGCAAATTATTTAATGAAATTGATGCAGATTGATTTAAAAATGCACTGGAAGCGGAGTATTTCCTACTTCCGTAAAACCTAACTTTAAACACTATACCTCCACACATTAGAAAGATATCACAGCTATTTTTACAGCTGCCGAATAAGTCTTTCAATAATAGAATAGGGCACTTGCAATTAAATTCACTAGGATACGATTCTTGTCCAGGTTTGTGATTTGGGATAATCACTGGTGGAAGATAGAGTTTCTAGCAACACCACGACAATAACTAAAATCAACCAAGTCTCACAAAAACCTGGTCCATTTACAGAGTGCCAAATATCATCAATTTAGTAGAAGGTTGGTGGTACTGGTGGCGTACTTTTGCAGTGGCTGTTAGCATGGCAGTGGTGCAGTCATTGTTGTACCCTTGGCCTCGTTCTGTTATAGATCTAATTGGAGGCGGAATTATATTTTTCTAGGGCCAAAAGCAGTGTCATGATAATGGCATTACGAAATGCAGCATCTGAGGCCAATAAAAACTGCTCTTAGGCTCCTCTGGCCTCAAAACACCTAGAATGTGAGCCACAATGATCCGCTACTGCTAGCGAGATGTTAATCACAGTATTGCTTAGCCCAGTATCCTTACCTGTCACAAAGGAGAGTTGCCACTTGCGTGCCAACCACACCTTTTCCACTCCGCCGGGCTATTTCTGTAGCTGCAGGTCTGTCCCACATCTTTTACCTTTTAAACACTACAAATGGATATAGGAATATTGATACACTTACAAAATAAGTCGAAAATAGGTGTTACACGTTTCCTCAACACCTCTCCTGTCAGAACCAACAGTCACATCTTGGATCTTATCCTTCAGTCCTACGATTTCATGTTGAACAACCATCACAGCCCTGTAATTGGCAATTCGTCGCATGGCATGTCCAGATGGATTGTTTCCATCCTAGTAAATAATGAACCTTAGTCATCATTCAACTGTGGATTATTAGCCTTGGTCTTCAGTTGTTAGTAAGTAGTGGGCAGCGGCGGCATCAGCGCATTTTGTTAGCGCAGTTAAGTACTTCAGGGGCAGGAATACATTGAGGGGCAAACCTATTGTTCTCTTTTGATTCGCACTAACTTAACCTATTATTCTACTAAGAAGAGCATCGGTTGGATCGTTAGTGACAGAGCACCTCTAGTTCCTGGTGCTAATAAGGCGAGTACACCAATCGTTTGTTATATATTTTTAGGAGCTTCAAACAGAAGCGACCTATTTTAAGTTATCTGCGTAGTTACTAGTTTATTTCTGTAATTTTTTGCATGTACTGAGTGCTTACTAGGCATAACCTTTTATTTTAATAACAGTGTAGAGTACAGTACCGCCTTTCTGATCGACGCTTTTATCGACCCTCGTATCATACATTCTTTTGCTTGTTTCAGTTAGCGTAGCTCAGTTCAGTTAGAACATCAGCGGAAGCACCTCTAGTTCCTGCTGCTAATAAGCCGAGTACACCGTTCATTTTTTATTTTTATAAGCTACAAACAGGAGCGACTTCAATGGTTCAAAGGAACTGTGAATGCTTTACATAGATGCGAGATGAGTTGGTGACACTTCGCTCGCAGCTCCAGGTGGTGTTGGCTTCCATCACACAGCTCGAGGCTGCTACCAAGGGGCGCTGTGGGAGGCCAGATACGGGGTGCGAGGGAGGGTTCAAATTGTTCAAATAGCTCTGACCACTATGGGACTTAACTTCTGAGGTCATTAGTCCCCTAGAACTTAGAACTACTTAAACCTAACTAACCTAAAGACATCACACACATCCATGCCCGAGGCAGGATTCGAACCTACGACTGTACTGTCGCGTGGTTCCAAACTGTAGCGCCTAGAATCGATCGCCACTATGGCCGGCGATGTGAGGGACACCGAGCATGTCCCACATGTCCCCTGATTGGTCCACTGCTGTAACCGCCCTGGGTACTGCCTGCACTGCGGTTGACCCCTCACCTGTGGTTGAGTGGGAATTATTTTGATGTGTGGCAGGCAGCGAATGACTTTCAAAGGGGCCAATTGTAGGGCCTCCCAGGTTCACTTTTACGAAAAGGTTTCTGGCATTTTCTATTGTTGATGAAGTCTCTAAGCTGGATGCAGACGTCCACCCTGTTCCAGAGGAGGCTTCTCAACCTGCAAGGTCTAGGCAATCACAGAGGGTGGGTCTGCTGGTAGTGTGGAGCGACAATGCTAGGTATGTAATGGGGCCCCTTAGGAAAGTGGCTGCCAAGGAAGGGAAGGAAGCCAGCGTGCACTCCGTGTGCATACTGGGAGGAGTCATTCCTGATGTAGAAAGACTGCTTCCGGATGCCATGAACAGCACAGGGTGCAGCCAACAGCAAGTGGTGGCTCATGTCAGTACCAGTGACATGTGTCCCTTTGGATCACAGATTCTGTCCAGTTTCAGGCTGCTAGCGGAAACGGTGAAGACTGCCTGTCTGCTTGTGAGATTACTGCGGAGCTCACTATCTGCAGCATCGTCGATAGAATAGACTGTGGTCCTTTGCTGCAGAGCCGAGTGGAGGGTCTGAATCAGAGACTCGGGCCATTCTGTGACCCTGCAGGCTGCAGGGCCATCTGCTAGTGGGTTTCCAGGTTCTGCTTCATAATAGATTAGGAGTCCACTACACACAGGAAGTTACACGGGTAGCGTGGGCTGTGTGGAAGGGACAGGGCGTTTCTTTTTTTTTTTTAGGTTAGCGGGTCTCATGAAACCACAGAAAGGGCGTCTGTCTAAAATGGGGCAGATAAAACACATTAAGGTAGTTGTAGCAACAATTGGTATTATGGCTATTATTGCTGTAAATTGTTGTAGCTATGTTGGGAAAGAACCAGAGCTACCATTAGGTACGGAAAGCTGCCTAAAACCGGAAATAAGTTCAGCCGAAATTTTTTTAATCGACCAACAGTGTTCAGGAAGGATAGGGGGGGTATTTATTGCTGTCATATGTCTATCTTGTAGTGAAATTGAAGTAGAACATTCCTGCGAAATAGTATGGGTAGAGCTTATACTTAACAATCGGACTAAACTATTAATTTGATCGTTTTACCGACCCTCCGATTCAGAAGAAATAGTTTCTGAACAGTTCAAAGAAAACTTGGTCCTCATTTGAAATAGGTGCCCCACTCATACAATTATAGTCGGTGGTGATTTCAATCTACGCTCGATATGCTGGAAAAATTATATGTTTAAGGCTGCGGCAGGCATACAACGTCATCAGAAATGGTATACTGGATGCTTTCTCAGAAAATTATTTGGAACAATAGATTCATGAACCTACTCGAAGCGTAAATGGTTGCGAAAGCATACTTGACCCCTTAGCAACAAATAGGGAGTATCATGACAGGTACAGGGATTAGCGACCACAAGGCAGTTCCTGCTAGGCTAAATACCGAACACCCACAACCATCAAAAAGAAACGCAAAGTACATCTATTTAAAAAAGCTGATACGAATGCTCTTAACTCCTTTTTAAAAGACAGTCTCCACTCTTTCCAGTCTCATCACCTAAGCATGGAAAAGATGTGAAATGATTTCAAAGAGATTGTATAACCGGCAGTTGAGAAATATATACCACATGAATTAATAAGTGATGGTACTGATATCCCATGGCACACAAAACGGGTCAGATCACTGTTGCAGAAGCACTGAAAAAAGCACGCTAAATTTAAAAGAACCCAAGATGGGCAATGTTTTGCGGAAGTCCGAAATATAGCTCGTGAATCAATGTGAGTTGCTTATAATAATTTCTACAACGAAACTCTGTCTCGGAATCTGGCAGAAAAACACACATAAATTCTGATCATACTTAAAGCTCACCAGTGGCAAGACGCAATCAATAGCTTTCCTGCTCGATAACAAAAGTTGAAGTCAATGATGACAGCGCCACTAAAGTAGAGGTATTAAACACGTTTTTTCGAAAATGTTTTACCGGAGAAGACGAAGTACATATTCCTGAATTCCAATCAAGAACAACTGGTCGGATGAGAGACGTAGGAGTAGATATTCTCGGTATAGCAAAGCGGCTTAAATGACTTAATAAAGGAAAGGCCTCCGGTCCAGATTGTAAACCAGTCAGGTTCCTTTCAGAGTATGCTGATACAATAGCTCCATATTTTGCGATTATGTACAACTACTCGCTCATAGAAAGATCCGTACCTAAAGACTGGAAAATTGCTCAAGTCTAACCAATACCCAAAAAGGGAATTAGAAGAAATCCGCTGAATTACTGGCCCATATCTCTAACTTTGATTTGCAGCGGGGTTTTGGAATATATACTGTGTTCGAACGTTATGAATTACCTCGAAGAAAACGATTATTGACATATAGCCAGCACGGATTCAGAAAATAGCGTTCTCGTGAAACTCAACTAGTTCTTTATACTCATGAAGTAATGAGTGCTATCGACAGGGGATGTCAAATGAATTCCATATTTTCAGATTTCCAGAAGGCTTTAGACACCGTTCCTCACAAGCGTCATCTAACCAAACTGCATGCCTATGGAATGTCACCTCAGCTGTTCGACTGGGTTAGTAATTTCCTGTCAGAAAGGTCTCAGTTCGTAGTAACAGACGGAACGTCATCGAGTGAAAGAGAAGTAATATCCGGCTTTTACCAAGAAAGTGTTATAGGACCTTGTTCCTGGTCTGTATTAACGGCATACGAGACAATCTGAGTATCCCTTTTAGAGTGTCTGCAGATGCTGCTGTCATTTACCGTCTAGTAAAATCATCAGAAGACCAAAACGAAATGCAAAATGATTTAGATATCTGTATGGTGCGAAAAGCGGGAATTGACCCCGAATAAAGAAAAGTATGAAGTTATAAACATGAGTACTAAAAGAAATGCGCTAAATTTAGATTACGCGATAAGTCACAAAGATATGAAGGCTGTAAATTCAACTAAATACTTGGGGATTACAAGCACAAATAACCTAAACTGGAACGATAACATAGATAATGTTCTGGGTAGAGCACACCGAGGACTGCGATTTATTGGCAAAACACTTACAAAGTGCAACAGGTCCACTAAAGACTCTGCTTACACCACGCTTGTCTGCCCTATCCGGGTTTCGGGATCCGCATCAGGTGGGACTAACGGATGACATCGAAAAACTACAAACAAGGGCGGTTCGTTTTCGTATTATTGCAAAATAGGGGAGGCAGTGTCATAGACATGATACGTAAACTGGAGTGCAATCATTAAAACAATGGCGTTTTTCGATACGACGTGACCTTCTCATGAAGTTTCAGTCACCAGTTTCCTCCTCCAATTGCGAAAACATTCTGTAGAACCCACCTACAAAGGGAGAAATGATCATCATAATAAAAAAAGAGATATCCGAGCTCACACAGGAAAAAATTATGTCTCTTTTCTCCCGCGCGCCGTCGGAGAGTAGAACGGTAGAGAGACAGTTTGAAGGTGATACATTGAACCCTCTGCCAGGCACTTTATTGTGAACAGCAGAGTAATTACGCAGATACAGATGTAGATGTAGATGTACATGAGGATTAAGACAACCTGCGGATGATCCATTCTTTTGATTCATAGGTTATGACCCTGGGAATAATCCTTCCTTTTCATTGACAGGTCCTTAACCTGTTGTTCTCCCACCCCCCACCCTCCTCCTCCACTCCCTTCCCTCTGGGAACTCCACTCGCTAATAAAAGCAAACTTTTTATATCAATTTCCTTGCCTAATTAATTGCCGGCCGTAGTGGCCGAGCGGCTGTAGGCGCTACAGTCTGGAACCGTGCGACCGCTACGATCGCAGGTTCGAATCCTGCCTCGGGCATGGATGTGTGTGATGTCGTTAGGTTAGTTAGTTTTAAGTAGTTCTAAGTTCTAGGGGACTGATGACCCCAGAAGTTAAGTCCCATAGTGCTCAGAGCCATTTTGACTAAGCAATTAAATCGATAGATTAATTAAATACACCACCTGCAGAACACAGCCCTACCCCTTCCCTCCCCCCCTCCCCTGCTCCTTGGCGAAACTGGCGGGAAAAAGACTCAGTTGATTGGCCATTTGGAGGGAAATCAATTGCAATGTATGGGATTTTGCTTAAACCATTTAGGCACTATTGTGTATTTATTTCAAAGAAGTTGGTGGGATGTCGATTGGTGTGTATGGAATATTGTTTAAAGGAATTAGAAAATTTGTGGAACGTTGTTTATTTAATTAATTTACCGGATAGAAGGTGATATATGGAATATTTAAATAACTATGATGCTTTTTTATTCTGATCACTCATGAAAGACTTTCATGAAACACCCATCGCACGTAACTGCACTGTAAGATATCTTTCGATCGCTAATCACACAACGTCCACCATCCTGCACTGAGTGCAAGCTCACACAACCATACACGCAGGTCGCCTAGGATCTCACAAAGTAAAATGTCCGTCAGCGGCCGCACTACACGTTGGTGTCCAAGAGGCGTCTGCGGGGGCACCGCGACTGGAAACCTGGATGTCATGCTAATCCCTAAACAAAAGCACCTGAGAATATCCTGACGAAACACGTCCTCTGTCTCCCTCTCTTTCTCTTCCTGTAACATGTCACTGTCAGGCCTGCACACACTGTCGGTCGTAGTCAAACACAACCACAAACAAAGTGTCGTTTACCCAGTATACCGCTGTGGAATACCAATGCATGCAAGCATTCCTTCCAAGGCCTGACTGTGGATTCCGCCATGAGCTCTATGCTGCCGTCTGTGCTGGAGAGGAAGGATATCACGACAGGAAATTCAATTATATAGCATAGGATCTACCATTTATTTATAAAATTCAATTTGAAGGAACTGCATCACACTTTTATTTCGTGAGAGAAGCTCATATCCCGCAACTGCATGTCCTAGTTATGTAATTACACCTGTAGATTGGATGTGTCAGCTTGTTGGAAAATATTCATGTGTGCAATCACCTTGTAGTGCAGGGATCTACTGAGGTAGTGCATAGTGCCACCACCGTAGGACGTCCCGCCCCACTACCTTTAGCCTACCTCCCTCCTCACCCACCCCAGAAGAAATTGGTAGGAAACGGACTCACTGTATGATGGAGAGGAAGTATCTCATGACACGAAATTCAAATCAAAGTCAATAATATATCGATACATGGTTTTTATTTAATCAGGAGAGAGGCGTCATGCCTGCGCCCCCCCCCCCCCCCCCACAAACCTTTGTCCTCATGACATATAAACAATTATCACCAGAGAATGGAATGAAGTGCGATAAAGTGGTCACCGTTTGGGCTACTCCTTCCCCTACAACTGCATTCCAGTCCTCATGACTATCTCTTCACCTTCAGCTTACGATGTGGGCATGTATATGTGAACTATTGTTATCGGTGTTGGTTTGCTGTTGATTCTGGTAACAACAACCCTGTAACTGGAATGTTCAAAGTAATGCACTTTCTGCCCTATCATCCTATTCATAACAAATCCTACTCCAGTTATCCCATTTTCTACTGCTGTTGATATCACCCTATACTCATCTGACCAGATATCCTTGGCTTTTCTCCAGTTCATTTCACTGACCCCTTCTACATCTACATTGAGTCTTTCTATTTCCCTTTTTAGTTATTTTGGGGTAGAAGCTCTTTTCTTCCATGTTTGCTTTAACAATAGCTATGCTTTTGGATAGTGTCCGCCTTTAGTCACTGTTGAAACACAACACATCAGAAAAACCACACCATGTGGTAAAAAGGTATGAATTCGTAATTTATGTGTTTTTTTCAAATATCTGTAATTACGATTTAAAAACTAATAGTTACATGTATACAAACAGCAAAGAACACTCTTTATGTTTAACAGATGAAAAAAAAGTCCACTGAAGATGCTGCAACTGCAGTGAAACATGTTTGGGCTAAAAAACAAAACTGTGTTTTGCTAAAGGCGGACCCTATCCAAAAACAAACGTATTCTCTTTTTAGATTTTCTAGCTTCCCTACCACGACAGGCTTCTGACATTCCACGCCCCGACTCGTCGAATGTTATCCTTTCTTCGTTATTCAGTCTTTTTCTCATGGTAACCTCCCCTTGTCAGTCCTCTCCCGGACGTCCGAATGGGGGACTATTCCGGAATCTTTAACCAATGGAGAGATCATCGAGGCACTTTCTCAGTGACAGCCCACAAGTAACGAGGATGTGTCTTGTATGCAGTGGTTCCCATTGCCTTCTGCATCCTCAGGCCGTTGATAATTGCTGATTCTTCCGCCTTAAGGTGCAATTTCCCACCCCAAGGAGAAGAGAGTGCCCTGAACTTCTGTCCGCTCCTCCGCCCTCTTTGACAAGTTCGTTGGCAAAATGAGGGTGGCTTCTTATGCCGAAAGTCTTCGGCCTCCAGTGCTGATTATTAATCACAATTTAAGCAGTGGTGAGTTTCGATTCCAATTCGTAAACTGGTTCTCTCCACTACATTCAGAAGGAAGAGGAGAAAGGTTCCACTGCGTGATGGAATAGAGACAACAGAAAATACCACTGCAAGACAGAGTCCACTGCGATGTAGATCCAATCCACAGTAGTAGTGGTTGTTGTCGTGGCTAGGTGTCGGAGATCGCTATCAGTTGGGAATTTGACGTCATGACTAGGTTTTTAAGGTGCTATAGAGTTCCTAAATTGGTTCTCTCCGCTACCTTCGGAAGAAGGAAAACTGTGCGGCGTGATGAGGTGGAGACAACAGCAAATACCACTGTAGGACAGAATCCACTGCAATGTTCTGAGAAGTACTGAATACGATACATTTAAGCCACGCCTCGGACCGTAGCAGTAACTGCTGTGGGTAGATGTCAGAAACACTCACACATCCCACGCACTCACCTCCCATTCGTTCACACAGAATGCACACGTCCACTCATGCACCACCAGTGCTGACGTTCAGGGACCAGAGGAAACTACAGCCGCGGCCACAGTCTAGGACATGCGTGTATGCAAGAGTGCACCACGCCCAGCCATGAAGGGCTAATCCGTTACTTCTGGTTCCCGAATCCTCATAACGGTCACTGCAGCCAGCCTGGGTCACTGATAAACAAGCAGCTGCAGCTTGGATGTATACAGTAGTTCTAAACAATTCCACCCTGACATAGGTGCTCCAGTTTGAAAAAATCTACTTTACCCAACCCGAAGCAGCAATGTTGTTGACCATATACCTCGAATTTTTCATTTAGAATGTAGATTTCTGTCTTTTATTGCAGTTATTTTCGAAGGTAGAAGAAACAAGAATATACACCCGTTTTCACATCGCTAAAGTATAGTTACTTGTTGTGAAAATCCTATACACGACTGTGGCGTAGGCTATATTCCCTGTACGTATTCTCTTATCAGGGAGAAAACTATATTTTCTTATCTGTCATGTCCTGCATTGTAGGACTAGAATATGAAACTCATTTTTGTCTCATGATAGAGTGAGAAGATCTACAAATGGCACAAGTCACCTCCTCATTTTCAGACTCTCTAAGAGTAACAGCACTCAGAAGTTGTAAATATAATGTTTATGCTTCGTATCACTTTATTAATTCGGTAATAAATCTGATTTTATTACAATGGTCGTCTCACCCTGTGTAGGCGAGAGATTCAATTATCGTTAAAAGATGTCCCCGAACCAAAAAAAAAACGACAAGTCAGGAATCATATTAGTGAAGCCCGATCCATCACCTCCACCCACCAGGCGGTATGTCACTGGTATGAAACTCATGGTCTAATTAATTGAATTGATCAGAGAGACACTTTTCATTAGGAGAAAATTTTCAGTAGTTGGACTACTCCCAGCAGGTAGGTCAAATGGGTAGGCCTGGAGGGCAATGACTGTTCTTTCCGAGGACCGCTGTTGAGAACCAACATTTGCAACATCACAGAAGGATTCTACCGCTGGTAGCATACATTTAGCATAAAGACTGCGGTATTGAAAACACGATCACAACGACTATGTTACCGTCACCCTGCATAAAAAACTGTCTTGGTTCTACAGGCACAAACAAGAGCCGCTGACAGCGTTACGCTTTTTGGTGGAAATGCTGTCTGTGAATTGGAATCAAGTCTCTCCATTCAACCATATTCTTGCTTTGGGTCCTATGGAGATATCTTTTAATGATTACAATAACTGGTGAATTATATTCGTGCCACTCCCATACCCTAAAACGAGTCACCTTTCCCGAACCTATCTGCAACTGTAAAACCGCAGCGTGGCTTTAGACAGTCACTCTGATTAGTCGGTTTGATCGTTCCAATTTAAGCCGGAACTAAGTAGAAGTCGGAGAGCGCTATATCTACCACCTTCTGCATCCTGTGGAGAAACGAGCTGAGCTGAGTTAATGTGACAGGATCGTGTTATCTGACCACTCAGTGCAGATGTGCCGGTTTTGTCGTAGCTCCGCCAAAAATGTACGATGTGTAAGGTCAGCGCCAAAACGAAGCTTTCTCTTGCAACACGAGGCAGTATAAACGACAGTACGGGAACTACACTGCTGGCCACCGTAAATGCAGCACCAAGAAAGACAAGAGGTAGCACAACAAGATTTATTTTGTAGATAACATGTTGACCAAGTATCAAATGATTACGTTTACAGACGTCTGTGACATGTGGTTCCTGCCAGAATCAGTAGCCAGAGTAGCCGCCATTGTTGGAGATCACCGCTGTCACACGTCTCGGCATTGAGTCAAAGAGACGTTGGATGTGTTCCTGGGGTACAGCAGCCCAAGCAGCTTCCACACGTTGCCAAAGATCATCTGGTGTGGCAGCTGGGGATGTAATCTGGGTCACTCGTTGAGCAACCATGGACCACATGTTTTCTATCGGCGAAAGATCCGGAGAGCGAGCCGGCCAGGGAAGCACTTCAATCTGGATATTGACGAAGAACCTTTGGACAATGCGTGCCACGTGTGGTCGCGCATTATCCTGTTGAAATATGGCTGTGGCCGAGCCCTGAAGGTAAGGAAGGACAACTGGATCCAGCACCTCGGATACGTAGCGCCGGCTATTTAAAGTACCGGCAATGCGTACTAGAGGCGTGCGAGAGTAATATCCAATACCGCCCCAAACCATAATACGCGGTGCAAGACCAGTGTGGCGGTGCATAATGCAGCTGTCCAGCATCCTCTCTCCACGGTGTCTCCACACTCGAATCCGACCATCGTGGTGCTGCAGACAGAAGCGTGCCTCGTCAGTAAAGACAACGTCATTCCATTCTGCCGTCCACATCCGTCTGTCATCACACCATTGGCGACGGAGACGTCTGTGGTTCTGCGTCAATGGTAGATGAAGCAATGGACGTCTTGCGGACAGACCACTCTGCTGTAAACGGCGTCGAATGGTACGCGCAGACACTGGATGATGCGTTACAGGCGCAATGTGCTGTGCTATGGTTCGGGATGTCACTGAGCAATCCGTCACTGCCATGCGCACAATTTGCCTATCAGCACGTGCAGTGGTGCACCGAGGTGAATGCGATCGACCACGTCGGTCCGTCGTACCCTTCTGCATCCATCGGTCACATATCCGCATTATAGTTGTTTGGTTTCATCCAACACGACTAGCGATTTCTCTGTGTGATAATCCACAATTTCGGTAAGCCACTATCCTTCCTCTGTCGAACTCGGTTACTTGATCAAAAGATGTTCGCTGTTGTCTACGAGGCATAACTGATCGTCTTGTGAAACAACCACAAGGCAAACACACGTGGCGAACGTACACTCGTCGAAATCGCCAAGCCTTAAATGGCGCTATGAGGTGGCGCCACGGGCGCGCGTGATGTGCGTCTGCGCTGAAATTCTAATCAGTTGCATATCTCATCGTTGCAAACCCATGGTGTAAATATCACTTGATTCGGATGCTTCCTTCAGGGTGTTGCATTTACGGTGGCCAGCAGTGTAGTAGAAGGATTGGAGGAAGGACGAGTGTTTTGCTATTGAATTCCTGCATATCTCCAAACTTCACAAGGTGCTGCTCTCCGAAAGAGATCTGCATCTCTCAGGCTACATTCAAGTCTGTCACCCAAACATTCTCTCATGGCTAGTTTGTTACATCCAACAAAGAAAAACTACGAAACCTGCTAATATCATCTGACAGAGAACTCGATAAAAATTTTCCGTGGCCTTGTCTTTAGATACATGTAGCGAAAACAAATACCGTCTGTGTGCTGGTATCGAGCATATGTGATGATCCTATTAAATATACAGAGCAGATGGCGAGTGACTTAAGTCACTTGCACAGACCAGTGTAAAGTTTCATTGCCTGTACTGGAGGGGATCATTTCACGCAGACTATTAGTCACAAGAGAGGGCCCTGTGTTTTTTGTCTTACATTGTTTTTTTATGCTGCAGCACGTCCAACCACTTTATTACTACAGCTTTGTACACAGCCATACATTTTATTTTTTCTATCATGACTTTGACGTATGAACGTTAATATGTTTCGATCCATTGGCTCTCACGGAAACCTGGACATTGCATAGTATAAATCATGTTGCGGAAGCTCCCAAAACACGCACGTCTGATGACTAAAATAAAAGACAGTCACAACATAAGGAAACTGGAAGAGGTTTCCCGCATTGTGCAGAGTTTCCAAACTGCTGTCTGAAGGTGATTGATGAACTCTACATTAAAACTCATCTTTCATAGCGATGGGGTAGCAGTTGGTTCGGTGTTCCTTTTCGACTGATTCCTCGTATTGTAGTAATGTACATGATAACTGTTTCGGTGCTAGACACCCCCAGGAGGTGTTGCCCCTCCACCACGATGCTTTCTCCAAAAGTGATGTCAGTCAATCATTATGTGGTAATGAAGAGCGAACAAGTGGGCAGATTGGATGGAAATGATACCATCGATGTACTGTAATAAGCATCACAGTTGACAGTGCCACCAATGTTAACAATTTTACCAGTTCTTCAACGCCAACCAGTGATATGGCAGTATGTTTCCCAGTTTCTGCATCATTCCTAAGCCAGCCGTCCAGTAATTTGCAAGTATCATGTACCAGATTGCGAATGTAGACAGATGACTGTGCAGTACATCCATTCATTGTTAATTCTCGAACGTATATATATAAAACAGTGATCTACATATTTCTTCCACTTCGATCATATGGCGTAATTTGCAATTACAATTGCCCATCTTTCGCTATGCACATGAGACTCACAGAGTATTCTGGCAATCTTACGACAATCGCCGATTTCGTTTTCAATTGACCAGAAGTAGACAGCTACGACGGCCGTTCAGAAAGTAACCTCCGGTTGATTTAAAAAAATACACCAAGTTAAATAAAAATATTTTAATATATACATCTTACAACTACATCTTAGCACTATTTTTCTACATAGTCTCCATAGCGATTGAGGCACTTATCGTATCTCTTCACAAGCTTCGAAATTCCTTCTGCATAAAAATCACCCGCTTGTGCCTGGAGCCAGCCTGTGACCGCATCTTTGAGCTCTTCGTCGTCATGAAACCGCTGTGACCCGAGCCATTTCTTCAAATGCATGAAGAGGTGATAATCACTTGGCACCAGGTCTGGGCTGTAAGGTGGATGGTTGATAACGTCCCACTAGAAGGACTCAAGAAGGGCCGTTGTTCTGCGAGCAGAGTGAGGACGGGCGTTATCGTGCAAAAAAACGATACCGGAAGTCAGCATACCACGGCGTTTGTTCTGTATAGCCCGTCGTAACTTTTTTATTGTTTCACAGTACACGTCTTGATTAATGGTCGTACCACGTTCCATGAATTCAACCAAAAACACCCCTTTGGCATCCCAAAACACCGTTGCCATCAGTTTTCTGGCAGAAAAATCTTGCGAGGCTTTTCTTGGTTTGGTAGGCGAATTTGAATGTGCCCACATCTTTGATTGTTCTTTTGTCTCAGGGTTCACGTACTTAATCCAGGTTTCGTCACCGGTCACGATTCTGTTTAACAATGGTTCTCCTTCGTCCTCATAACGTGACAGAAAGTCTAATGCAGAGGCCATTCTTTGAGTTTTGTGGTGGTCGGTAAGAATTTTGGGCACCCATCGTGCACAGAACTTACGGTAACCCAATCACGGACAACTCCTTCACTCATAACTCTTGGTCCGTACACGGCACAAAGCTCACGATGAATAGCTGCTGCAGAATATCCTTTGGCTGTAAAAAACCTTATGACAGCACGCACTTCACATTTAGCGGGGTTTTCTATTGCAGCACACATTTCAAACTGCCACAAAAACTAAACTAACGCAGGTACGACGTTCACTCGACCACGGCTTGATGCCGACTGACCTGTTGAGTGCGTGAACTCACAGATGGCGTCGCTACTCCCCCCACAACCCGCACTGTGACCAATCGGAGGTTACTTTCTGAACCGCCCGCATCATTCCTAAGCCAGCCGTCCAGTAATTTGCAAGTACCATGTACCAGATTGCGAATGTAGACAGATTACTGTGCAGTACATCCATTCATTGTTAATTCTCGAACGTATATATATAAAACAGTGATCTACATATTTCTTCCACTTCGATCATATGGCGTAATTTGCAATTACGATTGCCCATCTTTCGCTATGCACATGAGACTCACAGAGTATTCTGGCAATCTTACGACAATCGCCGATTTCGTTTTCAACTGACCAGAAGTAGACAGCTACATTCCACTTATCGGGAAGGAGCAGAGGGAGCCGAGTTTGTAACTGCTGTTCCACATCAGTCTTACTCACAGCATCCATCCATGTGCACAAGATCTCTCCAGATGCGCGCATGTTGAGAGGTTAGTATCCCTTATCGGTATATCGTAGGTATGAGAGTGTTTTGATGAGAAAGAAACGTGTGGTTTATTCATGATGGAGCTCCAGACAGACGTAGTTTGAACCATTTTACATAAATCTACTGCGCTGTCAATTCAGAACTATAGTGCTAGTCTGTTAGGTCAGTACCGAGAAGGTATTGGTAGGAGAAAACATAAACACATGTACTCCTAAAGCTATAGGACCCTGCACTTACAGCCGGCCCGTGTGGCCGTGCGGTTCTAGGCGCTTCAGTCTGGAACCGCGTGACCGATACGGTCGCAGGTTCGAATCCTGCCTCGAGCATGGATGTGTGTGATGTCCTTAGGTTCGTTAGGTTTAAGTAGTTCTAAGTTCTAGGGGACTGTTGACCACAGATGTTAAGTCCCATAGTGCTCAGAGCCATTTTTGAACCCTGCACTTAAAAGACGCTACAACGTTAGAGCAGTGCGGTTTCCGACCTATTTGTCGTGCAGAATGCAGCGGTGTTAATTAGCCAATGTAAGAAATGTACCCCCAGCGCCTTGGCTCTCAAGTTTCTCTGCAATGAAGTATGGCGACGAACTGTAAGTTATAAAACTACTACCGTGCATACCAAAGAAGACATAGATTTTCTGTA
Source organism: Schistocerca serialis cubense (assembly GCF_023864345.2). NCBI lineage: Eukaryota > Metazoa > Arthropoda > Insecta > Orthoptera > Acrididae > Schistocerca > Schistocerca serialis. The sequence goes on along the minus strand of NC_064641.1, from coordinate 324,934,301 downwards.
ACACAAACACTACATATACTTCCAGAGTTGAATGACTTGCCCTCTCCCCGATGAAACAGGCTACTTCACATACATCATCGTTCGTCTGGAAGAGGGCACCGAAACAGGATGGACATGTTTTATCACACACAAGTTGGAAGTCCCCTGATGACCGAGAGGTTTGCTGTTAACGATCGCGAGTAGAGGGTGCTGTAAGTCACACACAGAACACACAATTGTATACTAGTCGATTGCAGGTTATACCATGCTCCTGGTACATCTTAAGAGAACAACGGAAAAAATGATTAAATAGCCTGGAGCAACATCTCCTTCTCTCCCTCTACTCCATCTACTTCCTATGGTCCTAACGCAGAACCATGTACTTATAGAGGCAGATGACCCTCTTTTACAGGAAAACATCAAAGACATCAGTCAACTTATATGTATCACTATTACCTAAACAGACATGCAGCAGAATGTTGCCATACAGTAATTGATTGTTAGCTGACGCCGCAAGGTAATGATTGGCGGAGAGTACAGAGAAGCACTTTGTAAATATTGTTTGTTTGTACTTAAAACATGTTAACGGTCCTGGACAGGGTCAAACACGTGATCCATTCTGTAGCTGTATACTGCAGTCATCCCAGCCGGTAATACAACGCTCTTCAACTAAAGACACTTTATTAAAATTTATAAGCCGACTGCCGATAACTTCGGGGTCACACCTGAGCATGCGATCCTACCTATATAAATTTATTACTCTGCATTTGGAGGTCATCCACGTTAAACACTATGTTCCAACTGTCTCATCGCGGTCGACGAAGAATGACTTGTTCCCAAGTTCCCAGTGCTTCCATGTCAACGTTTTCTCGTATTTATCTTGCTGTCACATCCTCGTTCCCATGTAGAAGACTTGTCCTACACCAAGTAGAAGACATGCAAGTACACTCTCAGTATCTCCTCATTTCGGCGTATTTTCTCCTCAATTAATACGTATTTCCGCTATTTTTTGTAATTTTATGTTTTATTTTACTGCTACCCATGCGATCATGACACCACTTTGAGTTCCATAGTCTAAAATTACTTGTAAATGTAGTACAGTTACCTACACCTAGCGTAAATGAACTATTTTTCTGGTAGGATGGTGTAGTACAGCATTTTACTCGAATGCGTCCAGTCACTTCCAACCACATATTCTACAGTTGGAGTGCGTTTGCTTTGTTTTCTGCATCTGGGATGGGGCTCGACGGTTGGTCAACCACGCGTTACGTCTGGGGTGTTGGAAGGTGGATCCACCAGCGGGAGGACCGGGTTATGGGACCCGTCCGCGACACATGCAAAGACGCAGACATGCAGAAACACCGCATATCTGTCTCGAAGTATAATATAGCGAATTTATCTAAATCAGAGATGTTGACCTTGTATTAAACTTTCATTGCATACCTTCCCTACACAGCCGTTATGACAGTGCCTGCAATTTCGCTGGTTTATATAGGTCTAATAAAAGAAATTATTGAGGTAGTGAAGGGAGACGAAAATTTAATAGTTATGGGTGACTGGAAATGGAGAGTAGGAAAAGGGAGAGAAGGAAACATAGTATGTGAATATGAATTGGGGCTAAGATATGAAAGGGGAAGCCGACTGGTAGAGTTTTGCACAGAGCATAACTTAATCATAGCTAACACTTGGTTGTATACATGGAAGAATCCTGGATATACTAGAAAGTATCAGATAGATTATATAATGGTAAGACAGAGATTTAGGTATCAGCTTTTAAATTGTAAGACATTTCCAGGGGCAGATGTGGACTCTGACCATAATCTATTGGTTATGAATTGTAGATTAAAACTGAAGAAATTGCAAAAAAGTGGGAATTTAAGGAGATGGGACCTGGATAAACTGAAAGAACCAGAGATTTAGGTATCAGCTTTTAAATTGTAAGACATTTCCAGGGGCAGATGTGGACTCTGACCACAATCTATTGGTTATGAACTGTAGATTAAAACTGAAGAAATTGCAAAAAAGTGGGAATTTAAGGAGATGGGACCTGGATAAACTGAAAGAACCAGAGGTTGTGCAGAGTTTCAGGGGGAGCTTAAGGGAAAAATTGACAGGAATGGGGGAAAGAAGTACAGAAGAAGAAGAATGGGTAGCTCTGAGGGATGAAGTAGTGAAGGCAGCAGAGGTTCAAGTAGGTAGAAAGACGAGGGCTACTAGAACTCCTTGGGTAACAGAAGAAATATTGAAATTAATTGACGAAAGGAGAAAATATAAAAATGCAGTAAATGAAGCAGGCAAAAAGGAATACAGGCGTCTCAAAAATGAGATCGACAGGAAGTGCAAAATAGCTAAGCAGGGATAACTAGAGGACAAATGTAAGGAGGTAGAGGCTTATCTCACTAGGGGTAAGATAGATACTGCCTACAGGAAAATTAAAGAGACCTTTCGAGAAAAGAGACCCACTTGTATGAATATCAAGAGCTCAGATGGAAACCCAGTTCTAAGCAAAGAAGGGAAAGCAGAAAGGTGGAAGGAGTATATTGAGGGTCTATACAAGGGCGATGTACTTCAGGACAGTATTATGGAAATGGAAGAGGGTGTAGATGAAAATGAAATGGGAGATATGATACTGCGTGAAGAGTTTGACAGAACACTGAAAGACCTGAGTCGAAACAAAGCCCCGGGAGTAGACAACATTCCATTAGAACTACTGATGGCCTTGGGAGAGCCAGTCCTGACAAAACTCTAACATCTGGTGAGCTAGATGCATGAGACAGGCGAAATACCCTCAGACTTCAAGAAGAATATAATAATTCCAATCCCAAAGAAAACAGATGTTGACAGATGTGAAATTTACCGAACTATCAGTTTAATAAGTCACAGCTGCAAAATACTAACGCGAATTCTTTACAGATGAATGGGAAAACTAGTAGAAGCCAACCTCGGGGTAGATCAGTTTGGATTCCGTAGAAATATTGGAACACGTGAGGCGATACTGACCTTAGGACTTATCTTAGAAGAAAGATTAAGGAAAGGCAAACCTACGTTTCCACACTGGACTCGCATTCGGGAGGACGACGGTTCAATCCTGCGTCCGGCCATCCTGATTTAGGTTTTCCGTGATTTCCCTAAATCTCTCCAGGCAAATGCCGGGACGGTTCCTTTGAAAGGGCACGGCTGACTTCCTTCACCATCCTTCCCTAATCCGATGAGACCGATGTCCTCGCTGTCGGGTCTCTTCCCCCAAACAACCAACCAACCAACCTACGTTTCTATCATTTGTAGACTTAGAGAAAGCTTGTGACAATGTTGACTAGAGTACTCTCTTTCAAATTCTGAAGGTGGCAGGGGTAAAATACAGAGAGCGAAAGGCTATTTACAATTTGTACAGAAGCCAGATGGCAGTTATAAGAGTCGAGGGGCATGAAAGGGAAGCAGTGGTTGGGAAGGGAGTGAGACAGGGTTGTAGCCTCTCCCCGCTGTTATTCAATCTGTATATTGAGCAAGCAGTAAAGGAAACAAAAGAAAAATTTGGGGTAGGTATTAAAATCCATGGAGAAGAAATAAAAACTTTGAGGTTCGCCGATGACATTGTAATTCTATCAGAGACAGCAAAGGACTTTGAAGAGCAGTTGAACGGAATGGACAGTGTCTTGAAAGGAGGATATAAGATGAACATCAACAAAAGCAAAACGAGGATAATGGAATGTAGTCGAATTAAGTCGGGTGATGCTCAGGGAATAAGATTAGGAAATGAAGCACTTAAAGTAGAAAAGGAGTTTTGCTATTTGAGGAGCAAAATAACTGATGATGGTCGCAGTAGAGGGGATATAAAATGTAGCCTGGCAATGGCAAGGAACGCGTTTCTGACGAAGAGAAATTTGCTAACATCAAGTATAGATTTGTGTGTCAGGATGTCGTTTCTAAAAGTATTTGTATGGGGTGTAGCCATGTATGGAAGTGAAACATGGACGATAAATAATTTCGACAAGAAGAGAATAGAAGCTTTCGAAATGTTCTACAGAAGAATGCTGAAGATTAGATGGGTAGACCACATAACCAATGATGAAGTATTGAATAGAATTGAGGAGAAGAAGAGTATGAGGCACAACTTGACAAAAAGAAGGGTCTGGTTTGTAGGACATGTTCTGAGGCATCAAGGGATCACAAATTTAGCATTGGAGAGCAGCGTGGATGGTAAAAATCGAAACGGGAGACCAAGAGATGAATACACTAAGCAGATTCAGAAGGATGTGGGTTGCAGTAAGTACTGGGAGATGAAGAAGCTTGCAGAGGATAGGGTAGCATGGAGAGCTGCATCAAACCAGTCTCAGGACTGAACACCACAACAACAACAACAACAACAACATATAGGTCTAAGTGGTTTTGCGAATTCTCCACAACAAATGCGGGTATTCTTACGGGAAAGCCCTGTCCTTCATTACAAGATGAAACTTTATATCATCAGGAATTGCAGCCCGAGTGATTTGCATATGCTGCTGACACATCATGAGCAAGTTTCTGGAGAGGTGCCTCCATAAATGATTGCGAAACCTGGAAAACAAATGCTGTTCTTTGCATGATTCGCTATATTGAGGAGCATGGTGTGACCTTTCATGTTTCAACCAAAAATCACCTAAATGCACAACAAGAAAGCAATAATCGTACCTACTCAAATCACGGAAAAATTCTGGTATGTGTCGTGACAGCATGCGCTTCAACTTGCGGGCATTGTGAGCTACAGTGTGGAACCTTCCTGGCAGATTAAAACTATGTGCTGGACCGAGACTCGATCTCGGAACCTTTGCCCTACCAACTGAGCTAATCAAGCTTGACTCACGCCCCGTCCTCATAGCTATAATTCCGCCAGTAACTCGTCTCCTGCCTTCCTGCAATCCTTGCAGAACTAGCTCTCATGGAAGAAAGCATATTGCGGTGACATGGCTTAGCCACAGCCTAGGGGATGTTTCTAGAGTGAAATTTTCACTCTACAGCAGAATGTGCGCCGATATGAAACTTCCTGGCAGATTAAAATTGTGTGCCGGACCGAGACTCGAACTCGGGACCAAAGGATCTATCCCCAACAGATGATTTAAATTTCTTGTGTCTGGCATAATATGAGCACATAAATCGATATTCTGCCTCATAAGGTGCATGTCATTGTGTGAATGTGGTAGGAGAGTCATTTGAATCACCTTCACAGAAGCTAGTAGGTACTGAAGTCACCGTTACTGTTTGTGGGCAGTAGAGGGACAACCTATGTACGGGAGCACGTGGCATTGTTGCCAAATATATTCAAGATGTCGGCAATAACGTCGTCCAAGATGGCGGCATGTAGACTTGGCAACAGTGCATGATGTCATCAAAGATGGCGGCTTTTGGCGGGAAAATAGGTTAATTGTGCTATGTCCACTAACCTAACCTCAGGCAAAAATGGCGAGAAGTTTGAGTTTTGGCGGGAAAATAGACTAATTGTTCTGTGTCCACTAACCTAAGGCTCCAGAAGGAAAAATGGCAGGAAGTTTGAATTCCAACATAATAATGCATGCAAAACCATACTTGTCTTTATTATTGATTATCATTTATTAACATTCAATATCATTTATTACTATTTATTATCACTTTTATTATTTATTATCATTTATTAATATTTATTATTATTGACCTGCCTCCACTAGAAAATTCCCTCCAAATTCAAATTCCAACACGATTATGTATGCAAGACCTTACTTTTGTTTATTATTCATTATCGTTTATTAACATTCATTATCATTCAATGTCATTTATTATCATCATTATGATTTATTTTCATTCATTATCATTTATTATTATTATTATTTATTATTATAGGCCTACTTCCTCTAGAAAATTGAACCAAATTTCAACATGATAATGTCTCGAAAACTGGTACTATTTATTATTATCATTTATTATTTATTCAAGATGTCCAATATTCTAAGCGAGAAAGCCTTTTCCTCACATCCATAACAAAAATCTATCACAAGTTCAAATCCCAACACCATAATCGGTCATACGTACGAACTTTCTCCATTACTTATCTTTTTTCACTGGTAGCCTACCAGAATTGCGTCAAATAATAAACTACACTTTCAGTAACGTAAGTCACGTCCTTTGATTTTGTAGGGGGGAAGGGACTGAAGACTTTATTTCAAGCAGTACGGTCATCACTTGGTCTCCAACACAATCAGCACACATCTTTGATATCACAGCGCAGTCGCCGCGAGGTCCGCGCTCCAACTGAACTAGTTCAAATCCGCGCCACCCCTGGCCAGCTCGCGGAGACACTGCTGACGCCTGTCACGTGAGGTGGCTGGCCGCTCGCGCTGGACTGCCGGTATGCTGGGGGCGAGCCCAGCGATCGCTCCCACGTCGTAAACATGTTTTCGCTGGACAGGCTGGAACTTGCCGAGTTTGACGTCACAGCGGTCCCTTCTCCGCTCACCACGTCTGTTCGTCACCTCTGCACGTTTCCCGCCAAAATTGTTTGCCTCGGTGTTGAATCACACAACGGTCGGCCATTCCCTGTCACACTTTTGGCGCCAAAGTTTTTTTCGTTGGCACGTTCAAACCTGTCGATGCCGACCGCTCACCGTCCACCACGTGTCCTTCTGCGAGCGAGAAACACAGTGCTACACTTTTGGCGGCAAAGTATGCTCGACAGTGGAGTCTGCCATGACTGTATAACAGTACGTTTGGTCGGCACTAGAACGCTCGCTAATTGACTCTCTCTTGTGCACGCGTTATAACTGTACAATCGCTGCGCCGCCGCCCCGCTTACGTCACCCACCCTCCATACACGTGACGGACATAGTCTTCTGTAAATACCTAAGTACTTAATCCCATTTCCGTTTTAATCACATGAAATAATTCAATTTACAATTACATACACGTGTGCAAATGTGTTCAGTTACCGAATTTCAACTACGTTTCGAGGACCAGACAGCCACCTCTTCCTAGGAACCTGCGCTGAGATTGAAATCTGCCAGTAAACAAAGATCACTTGCGCTACCGTCACCAACCTAAGAAAATGGTTGCTAACGAAGCTTATCACTGCTCAACTAAGCCACCAGCTCTCAACCTCTTCCTACACGTTTCGGGTAGAAGGACTCACCCTGCACTAGACCCATTGATGGAGGAAGCAATTTACTTTATTTAGGAATGGAGTATATGTATCACACCGACATGATCCACACAATACAGACCTGCAAATCCCTCTTACGTAACTCATTGATAATGCTCTAGACACACACTTGCTAATTGTAAACATTTAAAATAACACATAGCACAGCCTACAGACATGTTAACCGCTCGTAAATAATGCAAAACATTTATGTCCAAATAGCCAAATAACTCCTAATTTTCGGAATTAATTTCAGTGCATAGCCTCATGGAAGGAGGAACGGTTGCACTTTATTTATTTGGGTCTTTTGGAACCTTTGCATCTCATAGGTTTCGATATGTAAGGCTGACTGACCTAAGGCCGGTTCTGAACTCCAGTAGTGCCCTACACGCGGCAACACGACCACACCCATCAAGATATTCATTCCAATCCAGACCTGTAACTCCTCTACAGGTAAATTTGTCCAGTGATATGTCGACTCACTCATAGTCTGACCAGATTCCCGTTATTGCGCAAAAACCGCTCAGACTGCGCTGTGCTACTCGGTGAAGTAAGGAAGGACTGCACTCCATTTATTTCAAGCCCTTTTATTTAATCGTGGAGTATATTTGTCACAAAACACCCACACTGATCCGACTGTGGTCATCTGACACAGGCCACAAACACGTAAACAACTCCTAATTACACAACACCACAGCAAACAGCTCTAAAATACTGCAGTACAGAATATCAGCAGACGAGCTCTGTGCTCTTAAACTCTCCAAATAATGCACAGCACAGTGCACAGACATGCTCGCAAAATAGTGCAACAGACGCGCCCAGACACCCACAGTTGCCGAACCGACCAAAAGTCTCTGCTCGGCCTCCCCCAACCATGACCTCAACACAGTCGCATTCGCGCCTAACTCCCGAGAAATTGATATCACCTATGCGCCTTAGATTATGCTCCAGGGCAGGCCGCGCGGGCGTGCGGTCGAGGGCGTGGCGGTTCCAGAGACTCCAGCCAAGTTCAGCTGCCGAGCGCTCGAGACAGACGACCAGAAAGGGCACACTCGTCTGACACATGTCAAAGCTGCGTTGTTCTTCTCATGTTTACCGCAGACGACTCAGGTCTGGACCGGCCTTCACGTTTATTGTCAGAATTGAGCATAGCTTGTTGACACACACGATTAACGTGGCCGGGAAAACATTTACTACTCGCATGCAACCGAGATGGTGACGGTAATCCAATCACTCTGATCTGCGCTGCAGGCGCGCGTTATCATTGAGATCAATCTATTTATTTTTTCGAACAACTTATTTAACCATACAGTATATCTATCACGCTATCACAACACACCCACCCAGATGTGCCCTGGGCCATGTCGCATAGTCCACAGACACACACCCAATAATAATGTCAGTACACACTATAGCAAACTGCTACTAAATAATTCTTCACACAGATGTGTATATATGCTCAGTAGTCGAAAACTACCCTAATAAGGCATAGCAGAGCCTGCAGATCTGCTCGCAAAATAACTCATATAGGTACGAGAAGGTGTTCGCTACGCTTTCAACTACCTAGTTTCTACTACTTTTCAAGGTCATCCAACGGCTCACTTCCACATCCGGAATACAGGCTCATAGATCGTTGTATATGGGAAACATCTTACGATCTTCGCTAGCTTAGCAAATACGAGAAGTCTAAACTCTCGAATATAATATTTATTACCTTTCCGTATTCATCTATACACAGAAAACCACTCTTTCTTTATTTACTTTGGTGTTGTTTTAATAATGTCCAATTTAATCTTAAACTTATATCCACATCTCAGTCATCTATTTCTTTCTCCAAGCAGTAATTTGACGAATACACAGAAGGTATGTTCTCGAATTCTAATAGATATCTAATTGTTTTCCTCTAAGATACTAGTTTTATGGCTTTGGCTATTAGCTCTGTTCCTTCCTGCAGCTCTTCTAGGCGAGAGCATTCGGGGATTTTAATTTTTCCTCGTATCTCCTCATGACGCTACAGTTAAAGCATTCCACGTTTTCCTGTGTGTATGTCGGCAACTCTTCTGCTTCACGTACTTGCGGGATTTCTGTGTAGAACATTAAGTTGACAACTTTTACAAGCGAGTGTCCATTAAATGTAGTTATTGAATTAGTTTCAAATTCCGCAAATTTCTGTTGTGTTGCTAGGTGGACAACATCTACTTCACCAACCTTAGATATAATATAACCATCCTTTTTAAGCCTATCCAAATGGTAACAGAGCTTAATAAACACATTTTTCGTGTATCCCTTGATATAGTAAACGATCTCTGATTTCTGCCAGTACTCCAACACGTGACTAGTTTCTGTAGCTGTTTACTGTAAACGCCAATATTTCGTATTCCCCCTTCGTAGAGAGAGATTTTTCCATACACTGTGTTTACCTGGACTGCACATCCGAATAGCCTCCTCCTTTTTCATTTGCAGTTTATATTCTTCCTTTATCGCAGCTGTCTTCTCTGTATACCCTAGTTTTCTTTTCTTTAGCTCGATGTTAACCATTTCTAGTTCCTTTTTTCGTGCACATAAAGCATTAACTGCACTTAAAAGAGTAATTACTTTAATGGGGAATGGTTTAAGTCTGTGTGATACATTTACTCTTCTTCTTAAGACTTGTGGTATAACAGGTAGATAATTAAAACTGTATGCAGACAGGGTATAACTTACAGGGTTTTCTCGGTCCTGAGAGTCCGGCAGACTTATGTGCACACCAGTCAATTTTCGAGTGTTCTTATTACCCCTCTAGACAAATTGCAGAACTTTGTTAAACACCACACAGCAACTGTTCGGTAAATTGTTAGTTAGCTGGCACCACATAGACGGAATTGGCACAGAGTAAAGTGGGGCACATTGTAAAAACCGCTTGTTAGTGTCTAATTAAAGTAAACAACTCTGCACTGGGTCGAACACACGATCCATTCTGTAGTTGTATATAGTAGCCTCACCTTTCCCGAACCTGCATGCTACAGTAAAATTCCAACATGGCTTTAGTTACATCCTACACATCGTTCAGCTGATCCCATTTCCTGATCATTGCGCATCTGATATCTGCAATTTAAGTCCGAGAAAGACATGTCCATTACCTTCTGTAGCCTGTTTAGAAACAGGACGTCCTCATTTACTGCAACAGGACCTTGTTTTGACTATTCGCTGGAAATGCGAGCGCTGTCGGCGGCATTTGAAAGCCACATATCTGTTCATCTAAACAGCCGTCCACTCAGAAGTATGTCTGACATGACGGAAAAGTAAGCGATCTAAGGTTATCGCCGGTTTTTAATTACTGAACGTTCTAGTCTTAGGAGTGTGTGTGTGTTTATGTTCTCTCCCCCCCCCCCCCCCTCTCTCTCTCTCTCTCTCTCTCTCTCTCTCCTACCGGAACCTTCGACGCACCGATCCTGGACTCTACAACAATACTTTACACATGATGGATTGGATGATTCACTTAGAAATGTGTCGAACTACGTTGTGTATAAATATCGCTCCGTTCTTGTTCTTCTTAACTGAATGCTATTAAATTAAGACACTTTGAGATCTGTTACTATAGATCGATATGGTGTGCTAAGCTCCAAGACTTGGTTACATTTCGAGAAATGTGGTGCACTTGGAGGGGTTAGGACTAGGAAAGCTCTATTCCGTCAAGAGAGGTGGAGTGTAGCTGTATTCGTCTGCTCGGTTGAGGAATAATTGGGTAGCGATGTTGCGGGGTAGGTTGGTCAATGTCGAGGTGAGGATGGTCTTTTAACGTAAGAGGACTAGATAGCTCTGTGACCGCCATACGCAGAGAGATTGATCAAGTATTATGTGCGAGGTCTTAGAAATATGTATAGCGTTGTCTGGTACAATTTGATCGTGTCTATGTGTTCGAGAATTAAGTGTGAATGGACGTGCTGAGCAGTCATCTATGAATGTTCGCAATGATACTTGCAAAGTAGAAGATGCATGGTTTAGCTATGATACTGAAATTAGGAAAACAAGCTGTCACATGATTGGCCACTGTTGGACTTACTGTAAAATTTTTCGCGATATCAGCAGTGATGGATAATATTACAGTAGATAGGTTGTGTCTTATCCATCGCAACTGTGCATTGGTACGACATAATGATTGACTGACAATGCTTGTTTCAGTTGGGGGACAAACTTTGGTTGATGGACCGCGACTTCCGGGGTTGCTAGCACCAAAAACGGTGATCCCGCACTTGTGTGCAAAAATGACCAATCACTAGAAATGGAACGCGGAGTTATAAACTCTTCGGTCACTGCGACATATGAGTTTAAATGTAGAGGTGGTCAATCACTTTCGCGGGAAGTCGCTACAACGCCCCCAGGACCCTCTAGTTTCCTTGTGTTGTGGCTGGGTTTTCTGTGGGGGGCGTAAATGCTTGTACAAAATTGTTATAATGGGATGGGGGGCATATAAGTAGAACAAGTTTTGTGAAAGTGTGTGTTGAAGGACTGAGTGAGTGGATGACGCGACTCATCTAGGACTGTATCATTAGGACATGTAAATAAATGTTATATAACCTAAATTGAGTTCTTTATTTTCTTTTTAATCATAGGTATGACTTCTGCTTGGAATTATGTTTGGATATTTGTTCTAAATGCGTACTAATATATGCTTAGAATCGGATAATGTTTTTTATTATTAAGTGAGTTTTGGCAGGAGTGAATACGCTTTTATATATGAGAGTGTTTAAGATATGTGAGTGGAAGTTGTCAGAGCACCGTGAAGGACTTCGGGTTCGTTGGCTGGGGGACAGACAGTGTTCACATGTAAAGTTGGAGATGCAGGGAAGGATAGAGATCTGGCTATTCAGGAATCCATTTGTGCAGTGTATGTGGTTAGACAATAGCTGGAGAGCAGGTACAGAGATTTTCCACTTCGACATGCTGGCCCTGGGGCTGGACGGCTGTTTAGATGGCCAGGTATGTGGCTTTTAAATGCCGCCGACAGCGCTCGCATTTCCGGCGAATGGTCAAGAGAAGGTCCTGTTGCAGTAAATGAGGTCGTCCTGTTTCTAAACAGGCTGCAGAAGGTAATGGATATGTCTTTCTCGGACTTAAATTGCAGATATCAGTTGCGCAATGATCTGAAAATAGGATCAGCTGAACGATATGTAGGATGTAACTAAAGCCAAGTTGGAATTTTACTGTAACATGCAGGTTTGGAAAAGGTGAGGCTACGATTACAGCGGCTTTTACAATGTGCCCCACCTTACTCTGTGCCAATTGCGTCTATGTGGTGTCGGCTAACTAATAATTTACAGAACAGTTGCTGTGTGGTGTTTGACAACGTTCTGCTATTTGTCTACTGGGGTAATAAGAACACTCGAAAATTGACTGGTGTACACATAAGTCTGCTGAACTCTCAGGACCTAGAAAAGCTTATAAGATATGCTCGGTCTGCATACTGTTTTAATTATCTACCTGTAAACTAAGTAGAGGTTCTTAACAAGGACTCTAACAAAGACAATATTAGTATAACGCAGAAGCGCTATGTTAAAGCAGGAGAAAATTATTTTTTTCAATCTAGGACCCTGTTCTCAACAATATGATATAGATATCCCCGAATTATGACTGGTTCCTACAAATAGTGTTATACCCCAAGTCTTAAGACGAAGAGTAAATGTATCACACAGACTTAAACCACTCCCCATTAAAGTAATTACTCTTTTAAGTGCAGTTAATGTTTTATGAGCACGAAAAAGGGAACCATCGACCTAAAGAAAAGAAAACTAGGGTATACATAGAAGACAGCTGCGATAAAGGAAGAATTCAAGCTGCAAATGGAAAAGGAGGAGGCTATTGCGGATGTGCCGTCCAGGTAAACACAGTGTATGGAAAATCTCTCTCTACGAAGGGGGAATACAAAATATTGGCATTTACAGTAAACAGCCATGGAAACGGGTCACGTGTTGGAGTACTGGCCGAAATCAGTAGAGTCGAGAACGTTTACTATATCAAGGGATACACGAAAAATGTGTTTATTCAGCTCTGTTACCATTTGGATAGGCTTAAAAAGGATGGTTATATTATATCTAAGTGTGGTGAACTAGATGTTGTCCACCTAGCAACAGAACAGCCATTTGCCGAGTTTAAAACTGATTCAATAACTACATTTAGTGGACACTGCTTTGCGAAAGTTGTAAACTTAATGTTCTACACAGAAATCCTGCAGGAATGTGGAGCAGAAGAGTTGCCGACATACACACAGGGAGACGCTTTAACTGTAGCGTCGTGAGGGGATACGAGAAAAAATTAAAATCCCATAAATGCTCTCGCCTAGAACAGCTGCAGGAAGGAACAAGGCTAATAGCTAAAGCCATAAAACAAGTATTTTAGAGGAAGACAATCAGATATCAATTAGAATTCGAGAATATACCTTCTGTGTATATGTCAAATTACTGGTTGGATAAAGAAATAGATGATTAAGATGTCGATGTAAGTTATAATTCAAAAATTAAATTGGACAATATTAAACTGTACCTAAGAAAAATAAAGAAACAATTGTATTCTGTGTGTAGGTGAATATGCAAAGGTAATAAATATTATATACGAGAATTTAGACCTTTCTTACTTGCTAAGCTAGCGAAAATCGTAAGATGTTTCCCATATACAACGATCTATGAGCCTGTATTTCGGATGTGGAAGTGAGCCGTGGGATGACCTTGAAAAGTAGTTGAAACTAGGTAGTTGAAAGCGTAGCGAGCACCTTCTCGTACCTATATGAGTTATTTTGCGAGCGGATCTGCAGGCTCTGCTATGCATTATTAGGGTAGCTTACGAGTACTGAGCGTGTATACACATCTGTGTGAAGAATTATTTAGTAGCAGTTTGCTATAGTGTGTACTGACATTATTATTGGGTGCGTGTCTGTGGACTGTGCGACATGGCCCAGGGCACATCTGGGCGGGTGTGTTGTGATAGCGTGATAGATATACTGTATGGTTTAATGAGTTGTTCGACAAAATAAATAGAGTTTTCTCAATGGTTACACTCGCCTGCAGCACAGATCAGAGTGATTGGTTTTCCGTCACCATCTCGGTTGCATGCGAGTAGTAAATGTTTTCCCGGCTGCATTAATCATGTGTGCCAACGAGATATGCGCTATTCTGACAATAGACGTGAAGGCAGGTCCAGACCTGAGACGTCTGCGGTAAACATGAGAAGAACAATGCAGCTTTGACATGTGTCAGAGGAGAGTGCCCTTTCTGGTCGTCTGTCACGAGCGCTCGGAAGCTGAACTTGGCTGGAGTCTCTTGAACCCCCACTACCGCCGTCCGCACGCGCGTGCGACCTGCCTTGGAGCATAATCTAAGGCGCATAGGTGATATCAATTTCTCCGGTGTTTGGCGCGAATGCGACTGTGTTGAGGTCATGTTTGGGGGAGGCCGAGCAGAGGCTTTTGGTGGGTTTGGCAGCTGTGGGTGTCTGGGCACGTCTGTTGCACTATATTGCGAGCATGTCTCTGCACTGTGCTGTGCTTTATTTGGAGAGTTTAAGAGTACAGAGCTCGTCTGCTGATATTCTGTACTGCATTATTTAAGAGCTGTTTGCTATTGTGTTGTGAAATTAGGAGTTGTTTATGTGTTTGTGGCCTTTGTCAGATGACCACAGTCGGGCTTGAAATAAATAGAGTGCAATCCTTCCTTACTTCACCGAGCAGCACAGCGCAGTCAGTGGTTTTTGCGCAATAGCGGCTATCTTGTCAGACTGTGAGTGAGTCGACATACCACCGGTCAAATTTACCTGAAGAGGAGTTACAGGTCTGGATTGGAATGAATATCTTGATGTGTGAGGTTGTGTTGCTGCGTGTAGTGCACTACTGGTGTTCAGAACCTGCTTTATGTCTTCCTTACACATGGAAACATATGAGATGCAAAGGTTTCAAAAAGATACGTCCCAAATAAATAGAGTACACTCGTTCCTCCTTCCATGTGGCTATGCACTGAAATTATTTCCGAAAATTAGGAGTTGTTTGGATATTTCGACATAAATGTTTTGCATTATTTATGAGCAGTTCGCATGTCTGTAGGCTGTGCTATGCGTCATTTTAACTGTTTACAATTAGCAAGTGTGTGTCTAGATCATTATAAATGAGTTATGTAAGAGTGTTTTGCAGGTCTGTATGGTGTGGAACGTGTCGGTGTGATACATATACTCCATTCCTAAATAAAGTAAATTGGTTCCTCCATCCATGGGCCTAATGCAGGGCGAGTCCTTTTACCCGAAACGTGTAGTAAGAGGTTGAGTGCTGGTGGCTTAGTTTAGCAGTGATAAGCTTCGTTTGCAACAATTTTCTTAGGTATGTGGCGGAAGCGCAAGTGAGCTTTGTTTACTGGCAGGTTTCAAACTTGGTGCTGGTTCCTAGGAGGAAGTGGTGGTCGGGTGGCTGAGGTTAGTACAAGTGCCCTTTCTTTCCAACAATTTTGTTAGGTTGGTAGAGAGAGCCGAAGTGACCTTTCTTTACTGCTAGAATTCAAACTCAGCGCAGGTTCCTAGAAAGAGGTGGCTGCCTGGTCCTCGTAAAGTAGTTGAAATTAGGTAGTTGAACATATTTTCATACGTATATGATATTGTAAATTGAATTATTTAATATGATTAAAACCGAAATGGAATTAAGTACTTAGGTATTTACAGAAGACTATGTCCGGTGCGTGTATGGAGGGCGTGTGACGTAAGCTGGGCGACGGCGCAGCGATTGGACAGTTATAACACGCGCGCGAGGGAGAGTCAATTAGCGAGCATTCTAGTGCCGACCAAACGTGCTGTTATACAGTCATGGCAGATTCCACTGTCATGTAAACTTTGCCGCCAAGAGTGTAGCACTGTGTTCTCGCTAGCACAAGGACACATTGTGGATGGTGAACGGTCGGCATCGACAGGTTTGTACATACCCAGGAAAACCACTTTGCCGCCAAAAGTGTGGCAAGGAACGGCCGACCGTTGTGTGATTCAGCTCCGAGCGAAACAATTTTGGCGGGAAACGTGCGGAGGTGACAAATACTACTGGTGAGCAGACAAGGGACCGCTGTGACGTCAAACTCGCCAAGTTACAGCCTGTCCAGCGAAAACATGTTTACGACGGGGGAGCGATCGCTGGGCTCGCCCCCAGCGTACCGACAGTCCAGCGCGAGCGGCTGGCCACCTCACGTGACAGGCATCGGCAGTGTCTCCACGCACTGGCCAGCGGTGGCGAGGGTCGCGGCGACTGCACTGCGATATCAAAGATGTGTGCTGATTGTGTCGGAGAACAAGTGATGACCATACTGCTTGAAATAAAGTCGTCAGTCCCTTCCCCCCTGCAAAATCAAAGGACGTGAATTACGTTACTATAAGTGCAGTTTATTATTTGACGCGATTCTTATAGGCTACCAGTGAAAAAAGATAAGTGACAGGGAAAGTTCGTACGTGTGATCGATTATGGTGTTGGGATTGTAACTTTTGATAGATTTTTGTTATGGATGTAAGGAAAATGGCTTTCTCGTCGAGAAAATCGGGCATCTTGAATAAATAATAAATGATAATAATAAATAGAAGTACAGTGTTGGAATTTGGCGCAATTTTCTAGAGGAGGTTGGCCTATAATAATAAATAATAATAACAATAAATGATAATGAATGATAATAAATGAGAATGAATGATAATGAATGTTAGTATATAATAATGAATAATAACACAAAGTAAGGTTTTGCAGTCATTATCGTGTTGGAATTTGAATTTCGAGGGAATTTTCTAGTGGAGGCAGGTCAATAATAATAAATGTTAGTAAATGATAATAAATATTAATAAATGATAATAAATAATGATAAATGATAGTGAATGTTAATAAATGATAATCAATAATAAAGACAAGTATGGTTTTGCATGCATTATCCTGTTGGAATTCAAACTTCCCCCAATTTTTGCTTCTGGGGGCTTAGGTTAGTGGACATAGCACAATTGGTCTATTTTCCCGCCAAAACTCAAACTTCCCGCCATTTTTTCCTGAGGTTAGGTTAGTGGACATAGCACAATTGACGTATTTTCCTGCCAAAAGCTGTCATCTTGGATGATGTCATGTGCTGCTGCCAAGTCTACATGCCGGCATCTTTGATGACGTCATCGCTGCCATTTTGAATATATTTGGCAACAATGCCGCATGCCCTCGTACTAAGGTTGTCCTTCTACTGTGGGTGTTCTTAAACTCTGAGGTCTTCTTAACCCTTGAAGGCAATTCCTCAAGTACTGTTTCCTGGCTCGAATAATCAGTCAGATGTGTTTCTAAATACTCACATTTAGTAAAATTTAAGATGCCTACATTAAAAGTGCCTCATACCATGATGTTTCGAAAACTTGACCGATAATAGATGGGATATACTTCTGATCCAGGCATAATCATGCTTGTCACTTTTGGAGAATATCAGTAAATCTACGAGCTTAGGACACTGTCTCGCCACTTAGTATGAGCAGAGAGGTGCAACTTCCTTATGCATCACACCTCCTAGCCTGTTTGTTTTCATCTACATGCAGATCATAAACATGAACAAATTAATTATTATTGTGCCTCTCAAATTTTTACTCGTCCGGGCCCATTATGAAGAAAGAGAAGCCTTGAATGTTATAATGCCCATAGACATGGGATATCGAATATATATCCATAATATATGCATGATTCTAGTGATCTCTGTCACTAGTCAAATCGATGCAACATTTATTATCCTTCTTGGTTTTCTAGAAATCAATACATGTCCTTTTAGTGACATATCTGCAGGAAGAAGAATGAAGCTGAACCACTCCGCCCCCTTATTAACTGGATCAAAATCATGTGCCTAGACAGCCAGAGAGGGAACGTGGCCGAGCACCTTAGCAGACCGTCTTCCTTCATATTGGAAAAACGTCTCAAAATGACACTCTCAGTAAAGTCTCCGTACCACTCTGCAACTGACACACCCTGCAATATCATGCTGTCTGTCCCCCACGATTGAGAATGTTTTTCTCCGCAGCATCGTTACTGCTTTCTTTATTGGGATTCGTCAGATCGCAGTAGAGAAGAACTTGGGCCAGAAAATGGCATACTACTGAGTGTTAATAATTTCATGGTGTTCCTTTCCCATACTGCTTGAGAAGCATGAAGAAAAGTAGCTGGACTTCCAAATCAGCATTGACGTTATCAATACAGGATTGCACGATCCCATCCCTGAAGGCACCAGCAACCACAGACTAATGTGGCAATGTGATTTACCTGCTGTTGGTGAACAAGTCAGGCAGTGTGGCTGCTGCTGCTAGACTAGGGATGAGGTGATGTAGACTTCTACATTACCGCTCTGATACAACTAGGCTAGGACAGGAGCCAGGTGGGCCCAAACAAGGAGACGTTTGCGTAGTGGTGTTACCCTGCTACCGTTAGGGTGAAGAAAATAGTATTCAAGAAATATTCAAAAAACTAAAATAAACGGAAAAGCGATGGCACTTGGACTGCAAAAATTCAGTACATGTAAAAGTTCCAGATTCTCTTCATCTGACAGAGATATGTGAAATACTTTCCGCATCAATTTTTCCGGCACAATTTTACACTCTTCTTTTCCATCTCCTAGGTTTCACTAGTTATTATAAGTAGTTCTGCGCAAGAAATGCACTGCAGATAGTGTCAGGTGAGTCTCACAGACTGGAGACGTGTGGCTGTCCTTCAAAGATGCGGTACTGGCTGTTAGGTCAGTACCAACACAGAGCCACACACCCATGTAAACTGCTGCTATTCTAACAGTGAGCTACGTCCAACATTACGTTGTCAAATTGGATTCCTCATTTCATGTTCTCTCAGAGCTGACTGGTGGAATTTTGTTGTGTTTAGCAGCAACACAACTGTTAGATTCACAGTGAAAATTAATGAGTGTGAGAGGATATTGTAAATGTTACAAGCCCAGAATACTATTCATATTCTTATGACAAAAGTAAGTGAAGCAACAGAAAAGAAATGCCACATATTCTGATACCATTTCCCAGAATAAGTGAATGTTAACGATATTTGTATTAGTTTATGCATAAATGTAACGATTCTGTTTTCACGTCTTCACACGAGAAACATGATATGTTGTAACTGAAATTTCCTAAATTTTTGTTCATGCTCCATTAAATTCATTGTTGCCGAAATATACAAGGGTCACTCCAAACGAAATTCACACTATTTTTGTAAAACTGCTGTTCTCATTCTGCATATGTGAAAGTTTTACAGTGTGTAGATACATCCTTCTCGCTTGTTTTGAAACTTAGTTCAACCTGTTCCCGTGAGTGGTGCCGTCACAGCATGTTATCAAGATGACTGCTACACTTGGCGTTCGTCAGAAGCAACGTGCTGTCATAGAATTCCTGTGCTGTGAAAACGAGACAGTGGGAAACATCCACAAGAGTTTGAAAAAGGTTTATGGATATGCTTCTGTAGATCGCAGTACAGTTAGTCGGTGGGCAAGCAGGTTGTTGAAAGTGGCTCATAAAGAAACAAGAAAAACGGTATGCAGCGAAATTTTGGAACAATACGAGAATGTAGGAGACGAATTTCTTGGAAGAATTGTGACAGGTGATGAAACATGGTTCCATCATTTTTCACCAGAGACGAAGAGGCAATCAATGGAGTGGCGTCATGCAAATCCACCCAAGAAAACAATTCAAAACCACACCTTATGCTGGAAAAGTTATGGCTACGGTGTTCTTCGATTCCGAAGGACCCTCGCTTGTGGACATCATGCCAAGTGGAACCACTATAAATTCTGATACATATGTGACGACACTGAAGAAACTTCAAGCTCGACTGAGTAGTGTTGGACCACATGGGCAAAAGCGGGAAGTTTTGCTGTTGCATGACAATGCACTGCCACATATCAGTCAAAAAACCATGGAAGAGATCACAAAACTCGGATGGACAACACTGAAACACCTGCCTTACAGTCCTGACCTGGCTGCTTGTGACTATCATGTCTTTGGGAAACTGAAACACTCTGTTCGTGGAACAAGGTTTGAAGATGATGACTTCCTTCTGCACGCTGTCAAACAGTGGCTCTAACAGGTTGGTCCAGAATTTTAGCGTGCGGGTATATAGGCGCTGGTTCCGAGATGGCGTAAGGCAGTTGAGAGGGATGGAAATTATGTGGAGAAATGAAAATATTGTTCCTAAAGGATGTATCTAGTCACTGTAAGACTCTCATACATGTAGAGTAAAAGATGGAAAATAGTGTGCATTTCTTTTGGAGTGACCCTCGTATACAGAAGCCACTGCAGCCACTGTAATGATGACCATAGCAGAGTGCACCAATTATAGTAAACATACAGACACAGCAGATTTTTTATCAATTCAGAATAGACCTATGTATGTTGATTCCTCAACAGCTAGAAGATAATTTCCTTGCCTAATTTAAGAGTGTAGTGTGAAGACTTGTAGATATTCTTAGAACTTACAATTAAATATTCTGACATTAGTCTGAACTCAAGCAGCCAATCATACTTAAATATCGACATTTAATTATCTGACCTTTAAGAAAAACATGTGTGTTAATATGTATTTAACCTCCCACTAACGAGCACTTGTAATTGACGCACTGATGCGTTTTAATGGGGATGAAAGACTCAGACATGAATTCCTCTCTGGCGCCATTCGCTTATTGTGAACAATTGCAATTACAACTGTAGATGCATTAGCCTGTTCACGTGTTGGTTACAGGCTGATACAAGTTAAAAGTTTTGAAACCACTTGCCACATTTAATACCTTAAAATTCCAGTGGCATTTCACCATTACGAATATACACCGTTTCAACAGACGATGCAACGAGCATTCTAAGGAAATACTGAAGCGTATTATTCAGAAAAATGCTTGCAACCAAGCATTTGTGAAGAATGAAATCCAACCAATATATATCTCAGTTCATTATGAAACAGCTACAGTAAGTTTAATCATGTAATCGAATTCAGATGTAGGCAACAGGGAAACAAGCAGAAAACAGGACTTTTAGCAAATATTTTTCCGTGAAGCATACTTTACAGAAGAAGAGTTTATCACTTAATGTTACACTGATCACGTGACACAGTATGTTGATATTACTTACATTTCTCCACTCTAAAGCCCTTCAACACAGCGGGGCGATCTTTGAAGAATGAGCTAGAAAGTAATGAAGGAAAAATTATTATTTTAACCAGGCACATCATCATGATCAACGTCTGTTTGAAATCCACAGTTAGATAAACACCTCTTTTGATTTTCCATCCGTTATAGAATTCAGTTACTGTAATTATAACGCAGCAAGGTTTAAAAAATGATATACTCATTTTATACTAGTTTGCCCTCTATGTCTTTCCTCATCGCTTGGAATCCAACCGAACAGGACCTCGCCCATGTACTGGGTACCCAAATTCCTTTTTTAATTAATTAAGTCACATTTATGTCCTGCACTCCAGTCTGCTTCCTTGATCAATTCTTTTGCATTCTAAAAATGTTCAAATGGCTCCAAGCACAATGGGACTTAAGATCTGAGGTCATCAGTGCCCTAGACTTAGAACTACTTAAACCTAACTAACCTAAGGACACCACACACATCCATGCCCGAGGCAGGATCCCAACAGCCATATTTCTCTGTTAGCTTCTTTTATCCGTAAATCCTGTAGTCTTCTTTCAGCTGCAATATATATAAAAATGCCACACAAAAATCTATGAATTCATTAACAAGTTGCTCTTAAATTATCTTTACATCTTCAAATTAGTAAAAATTCAAAACTGATCTAGATAACAACAAATAATTTTCATCGTCCGCTAAGATAACTCAGAAGTTCTCAGAAGCTTTTCTTTTATCACTGTCTTCCGATTGGAGCTCATACTTCCATGTCAATTGTGGAAAGGCTACACGACAGTGTGTCTGAGGCGACTTTCGTGTCAATTAGACGATACAAATATAAGGAAAACACAACACCTAGTCCCCGATCGAAGAAACTCTCCTACCCAGCTGGCAATCAAGTCCGCACTCCTTTGGTTAGCAGTCTGTCGAGTTGGCGGACCTCAGAAGGTTTCGTGTCCTTATCCGCACTCGTCAGTTTGTGCACCCCATTCGCATGGACTACATCCGCCCAACATACAAATCCATATGCGCTCGATGAACTGTAAGGCAACATGTTTTAGTCCTTGGCGAATGTATATTTTCAAGTTCTGTGTGTCTGTAATATTGGTTCGGCACCACCGGTCCTTGAAAAGTCCTTATTGGAAGAAGATTAATAGTATGAGATCAGGTGATCGTTGTGGCCACCGCATCGGATCACCTCGTCCAGCCTACCTGTCCAGAAACTATTCACCTCGATGTCGACAGACGTTTAGGGACCCATCCTCACTGAACGTGATGTCAGGATTCAGGTGTTTCATTGTGACAACACAATTTCTTGTATCATGTCCAGATAAACATTACCGTCAACCGTATACTCGCTGAAAAGCAATGGATTTCACGTGTAACATGAGGAGTCTCCGATGTCCATACACAAACGGTCCGTTGGTCCAGGTTGGCATATACGTGATACGTTTACTAAATGGAGAAACAAATCTTAGCTAGCAGATCTACTGCAAACTGTTCGCCCTGGTAATTGCTCGTTGGCTTTATTGCCTGATGCAGTTGTCATCTTATAGGCAAGACTTTGTGCACTGCCATTTCCAAGTATTTGACCGCCGTACGCTTTCACTTTCCTTGCCTGTCAAGTTCGAGTCTGCCGCCTGAAACACATGGATGACCACTCTCCATTTTACGGAGAACATGACTAATATGCTCATATGCCATATAATAAGCCGAAATTGTTCGACTGGACGACGGTTCTCTTCAATACAGTGTCAGAAAGTTTTACTATACTTGGATATCACATTTCGTCTCTGCGAATCAGGCTACACATTGAGCTTTCTCCTTAGGGATCTATAGTTATCATTAAATCTGCGTCACCTGGAATACAAACGAGGGAATGTATTGATAGTTTATTGGTATCTTGTATAATACATCGTCCGCAGCTCGTGGTCGTGCGGTAGCGTTCTCGCTTCCCGCGCCCGGATCCCGGGTTCGATTCCCGGCGGGGTCAGGAATTTTCTTTGCCTCGTGATGACTGGGTGTTGTGTGATGTCCTTAGGTTAGTTACGTTTAAGTAGTTCTAAGTTCTAGGGGACTCATGACCATAGCTGTTAAGTCCTATAGTGCTCAGAGCCATTTGAACCTATTTTCTTTGTATAATATTTTACTATTATTGTAATTCGTTTCCCTCATTTGTACTTTCAAATTAGTTCTGCCATATGTAAGTGGAATATGTTACAACAGTGCTGTAACCACGGTTATTGACTCCAGTTAACCTGTCCCAGACATTATTAAAACCAATTAATGTACAGGGCGAACATTAATGACACCTTCAAATTGCAGGGACGGATTCCTGACCGAAAACGATGCATTTCCACACAAGTGTTTGTAGGACCTTTCTTCTTCCATTCTTAGTCAGCTATCCGTTCCTACAGTTTGTCGGATTTATTAATGTGCTCCACAAATTTTCGTAATTAATAACTATTTAATAAAAGGATGTATGCCCATTACATCAATGAAAATCTCTCAGAGGAAGTTATTGTTGCTCAGAGACAAATAGAAATCTGGATCATGCATTGTAACGGAAGTGCTTAGCCGTGTGTTGTGTACCGTACCACGATGCAGCCATCTGTCGCCGGCTGCGCGGCTGACTGAGCGCAGGATTCAGCCAACGGCACTCCCAGGGGGCATCTGTGATGCGGTGGCAAGTCTGCTCCTTCTCCTGCCACCGCAGTTGGACGTAAGCAGGCGCCCTTTATGTACCACCCTCTGAAGATACCTGTGTACAGAACCAAAGAACAGACTGTCATCCGAGCTCTAGTGTTTGTCATGAAGGCTCACACTTACGTCTTCATTAAGTCGTAGCAATGAAGTTATCATAAAAGGATATCTCTGCTTCTCTTCTGAAGATTTTTTGTGGATACGGATCTGTATCTGATTGGCTATCTCTGTTTTTGAAGACCAGCTTCAGTAGCAGTTAATTACGGCCCTGTTTTTCCACACACAAAAAATGCAACACAACACACGCACGCCGGTCACAGACACACACGCATTCACCAAAAGCCTTTTCCCCTGAAGATCACCAAAATCGTTTTCCCTGATGGCAGCTACAAGCCTGGTTATGCCTCCCAGATTGCTACTAACTCTGTCTCTGACGGACACGTCAGTTTGTATCCTTTTAGAAAACTGCCCCTATGTTCAACTTACGTACATGCCTACGGCTGAATTAAACACTGGGTTTGTGCGACCCCATCCCATCTAATCGGCTTTCCCTGCCTGGCTGACATTGCCTGTATCCTTAAGGTGTATCGACAGACTCAAAACAATCTTGATAATCTCTCCTTTGGCAAAAGATTCTGGATCAGTCTCCTAATCGGATCTAGTTGCTGGGATTAGCAACTTGAACGTAACCATGAGGAAACGAAAATAACTAACGAAATGGTCACATTATAATAGTTGGATCGCAGAATGTCAGAAGTTTTGAAGCGGTTTGGAAGACAGAAAATATGAAAACAGATAATTTAAAGCCTCATCTAGGTATAATGGGATTCACTGAATCGAAATGGAAAGAATGTAATTATATCTCGTCAGGCAAATATGGGGTAATAATAACAGCAGCAGAAAATGAAATGAAACAGTAGAATGCATTATGAACAGGAAGGTAGGGCAGAGAGTTAATAACTGCAGTTCAGTGATGTACACTCCTGGAAATGGAAAAAAGAACATATTGACACCGGTGTGTCAGACCCACCATACTTGCTCCGGGCAGTGCGAGAGGGCTATACAAGCAATGATCACAAGCACGGCACAGCGGACACACCAGGAACCGCGGTGTTGGCCGTCGAATGGCGCTAGCTGCGCAGCATTTGTGCACCGCCGCCGTCAGTGTCAGCCAGTTTGCCGTGGCATGCGGAGCTCCGTCGCAGTCTTTAACACTGGTAGCATGCCGCGACAGCGTGGACGTGAACCGTATGTGCAGTTGACGGACTTTGAGCGAGGGCGTATAGTGGGCATGCGAGAGGCCGGGTGGACGTACCGCCGAATTGCTCAACACGTGGGGCATGAGGTCTCCACAGTACATCGATGTTGTCGCCAGTGGTCGGCGGAAGGTGCACGTGCCCGTCGACCTGGGACCGGACCGCAGCGACGCACGGATGCACGCCAAGACCGTAGGATCCTACGCAGTGCCGTAGGGGACCGCACCGCCACTTCCCAGCAAATTAGGGACACTGTTGCTCCTGGGGTATCGGCGAGGACCATTCGCAACCGTCTCCATGAAGCTGGGCTACGGTCCCGCACACCGTTAGGCCGTCTTCCGCTCACGCCCCAACATCGTGCAGCCCGCCTCCAGTGGTGTCGCGACAGGCGTGAATGGAGGGACGAATGGAGACGTGTCGTCTTCAGCGATGAGAGTCGCTTCTGCCTTGGTGCCAATGATGTATGCGTGTTTGGCGCCGTGCAGGTGAGCGCCACAATCAGGACTGCATACGACCGAGGCACACAGGGCCAACACCCGGCATCATGGTTTGGGGAGCGATCTCCTACACTGGCCGTACACCACTGGTGATCGTCGAGGGGACACTGAATAGTGCACGGTACATCCAAACCGTCATCGAACCCATCGTTCTACCATTTCTAGACTGGCAAGGGAACTTGCTGTTCGAACAGGACAATGCACGTCCGCATGTATCCCGTGCCACCCAACGTGCTCTAGAAGGTGTAAGTCAACTACCCTGGCCAGCAAGATCTCCGGATCTGTCACCCATTGAGCATGTTTGGGACTGGATGAAGCGTCGTCTCACGCGGTCTGCACGTCCAGCACGAACGCTGGTCCAACTGAGGCGCCAGGTGGAAATGGCATGGCAAGCCGTTCCACAGGACTACATCCAGCATCTCTACGATCGTCTCCATGGGAGAATAGCAGCCTGCATTGCTGCGAAAGGTGGATATACACTGTACTAGTGCCGACATTGTGCATGCTCTGTTGCCTGTGTCTATGTGCCTGTGGTTCTGTCAGTGTGATCATGTGATGTATCTGACCCCAGGAATGTGTCAATAAAGTTTCCCCTTCCTGGGACAATGAATTCACGGTGTTCTTATTTCAATTTACAGGAGTGTAGTTGTTCTCACCAGAAACCAAAATAAACCAAAGCTAACAACAGTAGTTCAGATATACGTGCCAAAGTCCCAAGTAGAGGATGAAGAGATGGAGAAAGTATATGAGTGCCTTGAATGGGCAATTCACTACGAAAAGGGAGATGAAAATTTAATAATTATGATTGACTGGAATGTGCTTTTAGCGGGAGGAATAGACAACACATTTACAGAAGAATGTGGGCTAGGTAGTAAAAATGAGACCAATTGAGTTCTACAATAAATTTCAGCTACTAACAGCGAATATAGCGTCAAATATCATGAAATGAGGTGGTATCAGTGGATAAAGTCCAGAGTCACGGGAGCGTTCCAACTAGATCATGGTCGGACAGATATTCTGAAATCAGATATTGGATTGTAAGGTGTTCCCAGGAACAGATATAATCTATGGTTACAAATTATTAATGATGAAGAGTAATCTAAAGTTAACGACAGTCATTCAGAAGAATCAGTGCGAAAGCAGATGGAATACTTAATTACAGAGAACGATAAGATGCGTCTGAAGATCTCTAAGCCCGTGGAGACTGCTGTAATGAATACCCCAGTATACAGTTCAGTTGAAGAGTAATGGACTGTTATGAATAGGACACTGACAGATACTGGATAGGAAAACATTTGTCGAAGGAGAAACCTAGGATAAAAAAGAAATACTTCAAAATGGTTCAAATGGTTCAAATGGCTCTGAGCACAATGGGACTTAACTTCTGAGGTCATCAGTCCCCTAGAACTTAGAACTACTTAAACCTAACTAATCTAAGGATAGCACACACATCCATGGCTGAGGCAGGATTCGAACCTGCGACCGTAGCGGTCGGGCGGTTCCGGACTGAAGCGCCTAGAACCGCTCAGCCACTCCGGCCGGCTATACTTCAAAAGATTGACCAAAAGTTGGAGAAGAAAACTGTTCATGCAAAGACAGGAATATAGTAATATAAGTTAGTTACGAATGAAATAAAAAATAAGCAAAACAGAAATGGCTGCAGGAAAGATGTCGATAAATCGTAAAACAAATGCTCCTTGGCAGGACTAATTCAGTAAAATTAGAAAAGTTCTAACAATCTCCAAAGAAATTAAAGGCAAAGTTGTCAAGATGAAGAATGCAGTGGGAATCTCACTATTAAACGCAGAGGACAGAGCGATGCGAAAAGTACACTGGAGGCCTCTATGGGAGGAAAACGAAGAAACAGGAGCCCTTATGGCTGACGGAGTGTATGCAGAGAGCTTGAACAAGCTCGAAGATTTGCTACCAGAGAAGGCAGAATCATTGGGGAGAGTGGTTATCAAACAAGTGTTCAAGCTGGTTAGAAGAATCTATGAGACCGCAGACATACCGTTGGGCCTTCAGGAAAAATGTCACCCCTACATTCTTGAACACAGCAAGAGCAGGTAAGTGCGAGACTCAATCACACAATAAGCTGATGATCTCAAGCGTCCAAGTTCTTGACAAGAGTAATATCCAAAAGAACAGAAGAGAAGACTGAAGATCCGTTAGACAACGATTATTTTGGCATCAGAAGAGGCAGCAAGCCATCGCCCACTTTAATCACAAATATATGTCTGAGTGAAGCTACTCATGTGCCACGAAAAGGAAATAAAAACACTCAATAGTAGCAGGAGTGTGAGTGAGAACAGTGACGTATTTAAGTTTACAAAGTAATGACAAGTTTTATTAAAACTTTAGTAACTACACCTACCTGATAAATCTTAGACAAATACGACACCACAAATCAGATAAGGAATGGTATTTGAAGCATACATTGGGGTGGAAGCTATACAAATTCTGCCCTGAATTAATCCTTTTTACAACGCAATTTGACTTCGTTACAAGAATCCACAGTAACGCACAACTCTAATCAAATTGATTGAACTATACCACAACAATGGTTCACCTGAGAACAGGGAACTGTGAATGTCATTTAACAGCCTTATGCAGCAGTACTTTATCCTTTCAACTTGATTTAATGGGCAGCAGAAAACGGCAATCTGTGGGCGAGGAGTAGTCACTACGGTCAGTGTCATGTTCTGACGTGCCACGAAAATGTGTCAACTTCTCGTTCTGACAACCTGATTATCAGAAGGTGAGAAACTTCCCCATTAGAGCCCTGAAGTCCTAGTAGATTTCAATGTGAGGTGCCCCTGTTCGCTGGTTTCGCCTATCAATTTAATTCAGAGGCACGACGGCGCGTGCTCGAACTGTCAAATGTCAGACGGCTGACTCAGGACGAATGAGTTCACCAACTTGACACACGATATTTCCGAGATAACATGATGTTCCACTGTCGATATAGTTGGAAACTGCCAGTGGCTCGTAGTCCACCACAAGTTGCAGACCACAAGTCTCACCCACCACGGAAAGACATGAAGTTCTCCATCAGAAGAGGAAGAGAAGTTGAAGAAGGCAAAGAATCCACAAAGGCCTGGTAGAGGAGCCGAAATAGCAAAACAAAATTGCCCCCACATTTCACACACCAATCGAAATGTCCTCTACTCACTGAATCTCCCCTGTTAATTGTTCTGTTAGCCTGGTAGCCAATGAAGGCACAGCACCGGTGTTCTAACACTGCTGGTGTTTGTGGAAGAGGGGGGGGGGGGCAAGCCTCCACTTCTCTACTTTGCATGAACTCAGAGGAGCCAATCAATTACTCCGAATCTCTCTTGTATGGAAAAAATGGCTTTACACTAGGGAGGCGTCGTTCTCAAGCTAAGCATGCTCCTGTTTTCGCAAGAAACATCTACCTAGATGAGGCCACAGTCCCTCATTTACTGAGTGTGCTAATCTTTCTGGGCCAACCATTTAAAGTTTCTGAAAGAAGGCTGCTAAGCTTCGCAGACAGTCCCGCCTGTGAAATATGTATTTTTACCTCTTAGTAAAAGCACCTGGCGACTTCCTTGTGTCAGGGAAGGGTCACAGTCCTACCTCCACCAGACACATAAGCCAGCCCCTCTGTCCATATCGCCCCAGCTTCTAACATAACAATGCATGGAGGTTTATTACCCACTGTTTGCACAAAAGCTCAGATTACAACAGTCTCTCTTCAAAGGTTTGCTCCACCTACTATCAGCCATCTGGCCGTCTTCTGCGATGGACTGGCGTCTAGCCCACATAAAATGTTTTGTGAAGTAGCGCCATTCTATCCGAGGCTAAGGGAAAGCTGGGAAGAACTTCAGCCGGAGGTCCCTCTGAGAGTAAGAACCACTGGACACTGTTTCCAAGAATCACTCACGAAGCTAGGTTGCACAGCATTTGAAGTCCTCAATTCATCTCATTCCCTGTTCTCAGTAGCCTGTGCTGCAGCCCCCTGCTCAAGCTCTCTACAGGTTACACATGCAGTTACAAGAACATTCTGCCCACAATTTCTTCATGCAGAAAAAGTCATTAATCACACATAGCAAATGTAGTACCGGTGAACACTGAGATTATGTACAAAACTATGAATGTTAATCTGGTTGAAAATGTTGTTAAAGCGAGAGAGAGTGGTGATCCGCCTCTCTAGGTAAACTGATCTGATAGGTAGTTCTGACATTGGGTTTGATAATGGAAGTAATATTTAAGAATAATCAAAACACATAATGGGCCAAATGTTTAAATTTTCATTTTCCCCACAATATTAATTTAGATCATAAAAGACACAGTAATGAATATTCATGAGTTGCTGATTGCCGGAATAATGGTCACAGCTGGTAAAGTCTTCTTTTTAATAATTTTGCCAAATATTTAAACTTATTAGCTAAAACTTAGTAACAGTAAACTTTGTGTGTGGCAAAACCTCTCGTTACCAATCTTAAAGAAAATACTTCTAAATTCCGATTGAAATGTCACCCATGTATTTTTATCTAGAGTAGTCTTAGCTACTCTTCTTTTGAACATCAACATTAACTAAGTAAATTAGTTTGAATGTACGTGATACCAGTTCATTTAAATTACATCTGACTGTCTGCAAATGAGATTCCATATAAAAATATTTCTAAATGATACTCAGAATGGCTTTGTCATGAAACTATCACATGCAATGGCTAACTGTTGCATATCCAAAATATGCCATTTTGGAAAAACGCATAAGCTGAATTTATATGAAGTTTCTGTAAATGAAAACTGTTGATAACTTTCTCACAAAAGATTCGTTTACGCTCGTTGCAACGAATAACTCGGTTCTGCTTTGTCTGCATGCTGTGCAAATAAGTGCTGAAATGCACGTACTTGAAATAAATCACTG
Source organism: Schistocerca serialis cubense (assembly GCF_023864345.2). Classification (NCBI taxonomy): domain Eukaryota; kingdom Metazoa; phylum Arthropoda; class Insecta; order Orthoptera; family Acrididae; genus Schistocerca; species Schistocerca serialis. The sequence goes on along the minus strand of NC_064641.1, from coordinate 324,903,719 downwards.
CTTAGCAAACTGTCTTTTTTTTTATTTTACGCTGCTTTCTTAAATTTATTATTTGTTTAAAAGCTCAGCTCACTCTCCTCACATGGTGTCACAAGACGAAACAGAGCAGAACTTCAACAGATTTACTCTCCATGTATCAGTGAAGATTAGGTACAGTGCTATGATTCCAGATGAATAAAAGGGTATTTTAAAATTAGATTAAATCCTTTTAAAACACAGAAGTGACTCATACTAACAGGAACACTATCTTTTCCTGAGCATTGTCATAATCATAGAAATTACTTTTAGACACAATATTTAAATTACATAAATTTCACTATTTGCTTTCCTAACGAAAAACTTTCAACTAACAGTGGTGGAAGAAAGATAATTAGAGTACTGAACACATGACTGATATTTGAAGAAATGCATCTCTGAGACATCAGCTGTTCAAAGATATATTTTTTCTCTATCTGTTTCAGTTAAATGATCATCTTCACAGGAGGAACATAAATTAAAAAACAGAAAAAGGTATGTAGTATACAGAGGCAAAAGAAATACATGGGTGAAAAACAGTCACTTAGATAATACTTTTAAAGCTGTACAATGATGAGTCGCAGATACAATATCTTAAAATGAAATCTTATCATATGTTCACACAATTGCTTCACAAATTCAGATGAACTAAAATTATTTTGTCTCATGCAAATACAGTATTGTATAAAACGCAATCCTTGACTATTATAACTGATTATTTCAAACACAGAGAGATATACATTACAAGCTGAAATTCAAAGTCGCAATTGTCAAAGTGTACAATAAACACCAATAATCTGTAGTTCAAAGAGCATAGATCGTAGGCTATAGCTAACTTTGGCAGACATCAATACATTTGTCAGCAAAGATAGCGCCCAAATATATTGAGATACTTTTGGAAACCAGTAATGGCATTACATCTAATCTTAAATATGCATGAAAACAAGACTAATAGATGTGTTTAGACGTACATTAAGTTAATAATCTCTATGAATCAGGTGCTAAATTTTAGAGCTGCCACATAGGAGAAAAATGTAACGACATTTCTTATATGCTAGAGTACAAAGTGAATCATCCATATCAACAGATATCTTAGAATCATTGAGAAACCTGGCATTACAACATTATTAAAATAGGAAGACCATCTAGTATCATTTTATCATGGGGATAATATAAAATCATTACGTGTGGATGTACGGGTAAGAAATGTTACATAAACATTGGGATTTTTCATAGCAACTGTAGTATAAAATTGGGAAAGAATTAATAAAAGTTAACGGAGCACAGACCATTAATGAATTAGGTTCAGTATATCTGCACATCAGTTAACTTACGTGACCCAGTTCCAGGGACACATTAAACATAGACCTAGGTCACCTAAGTAAACCATCATCAATTGACATCTGTAGTAGAAACTCACTGAAAGCAGATAATTTTACATTTCCTTTAAATATTTGACACTTGCAAACAATTACCTAATAAAATTTCTACCTTTACTGATAATTTACTCTGGATACCAAAACGTAGATATTGGTTAACACAATTAAATCATTACTCCACAATACTCTGCAGTAAATGCTTGCGGCAAGTGAAAGCTATATTCATGTTACCTTTCTCCAAATGTATCATATCTGTATGAAATCATCTCAAAATCAATCTTTATCCTCGATCACACCAGGGACCACCACAAGTAAAATTCATTGTCTTTTCAGCACCTCTACCATAACAGCTTGTCACTAAGTGACGACTCTCTCTTTCTCTCTGCAACTGACGCACTGGCTGGCCCAAGTTGCACCCAATAATACCACCTCTGATAGCGAAAGAGCAGCGTCCTCAGCTTCACGTTGATGGGAATGAATATCCTGGGATATCTTCAATTTTTTGGTCCTGTCCTCCTCAGTTGCGCGTAATACTACGGTGTGTTGATGATTTTCACTTATGGACCGTCTGACAGCAACTGAATAAAACACAATTTCAGTGCCATACGCGTTTCGCCTTTATTTTCTGCAAGGCATCATCAGTGGCCTGTAATATGTACATATGTTAGCTATTTTATTTACATTTTTGTCACTGTGCCTATAGGTTATAAACAGTTCTGGTGGTTGGTATTTCCTATTAAGTAGTAATGTTTTGAACTGTACTTACAGGTTGCGTAGACAGTTTCTTATATATTACGCTCCTGTTACATTTTTGGTCTTATTCTTCTTCCTATGAGCGCCAATTTGCTGTTTTTTTCTGCATTCCACAGCACTATGCACTGAACGCTTTTTTTTAATGCAATGTTTTGGTTTCTGTTGGCGACTGTCAAATGTTTTTGCCAAAGATCGAATATTACTGCCAAACTTATGAGTGTAACTATCGAAGTATCTGTGGTCTGTTGGTGTATGCATTTGTGTGTGCGCTTGTGTGTGTGTGCGTGTGTGTGTGTGTGTGTGTGTGTGTGTGTGTGTGTGTGTGTGTGTGTGTTTGTGTGTGTGAGTGAGTGTTTTTTGGTGTCATATTATTTTATTTTATTGTATTTAATTATTTATTTTTGTTTATGTCCTGTGTATGTGTGTGTGTGCGTTTTGGTGTGATATATATATATATATATATATATATATATATATATATATATATTGTGTCTGTCTGTATTTTGGTGTTATGCATTATTTTTTTTTTTTTTTTTTTTTGAGGTGGGGGGGGCTGTTGTGTGTGTGTGTGTGTGTGTGTGTATTTTGGTGGTATATACTTTTTTTTATGTTATCATTTCCTTTATTAAGTGTAGTAAGGAGCCTGTGCTGATGTGTGTCTGTTCATTTATCATATGTTTGTTTTCTGCTATGGCTTTCTGGATGTGGAAGTTTTCTTGCGTTTGTATAAGATGTTAGTCATGGTTGCTTATTCTCATTATTTTCATTTCTTGTTCCATGTTTGTAGGATGATGGTTGTAGTTAATTTCTTAAAATTGTAGATGTCAATACAGCTATGTCAAGCATTCCCTGTCAACCTGTACAACAGGTTCAAGAAAATACATCTGAGACTCCATAAGACGATACAGCATATAAAATTCAACAGAACATGCAAAAAGAACGATTTAATTCCAAGCTACATTAATGTAAAGGTTAAAAACAGTTCTACAGTGGCACAAAAGTCGAAATCATTTGCAGAACGATTTTGGCTACTACATGAAATTAAGATGCTCTATTCGAAAAAACAGCACCGAAACATGATGCTCTATGAAACTCATCTAGAATTGGCAAAAAACGTAGGAAACGCCGCAGTTTTCATGGCACTAGTAGAAAAAACTGAGCACAACACATACATAGCAATGAAACATTTACAAAACAAACATAAACACAAGATAATCAAACTGACAGTAAAAAAGACGCAAAAATACATTTACATTTTAAATGTGAAACCACATGAACACCAACACTCATTCCATCCACGATTAGTTAACCTAACAGAGACAGAACTACACGAAAACGAAAAAATGCTCTTGGAAAAAGGTTTGAAACACTGCACCAATAGCAAGGTGAACAATCAATACATAGAAAATCTCATAGTAGAAACCGAACACATCCTTACACGTGAAGAACAACAAAATAATTGTGAAATAAACATAGGACTGACAAGAGAACTAGTAAAAGAAGAAATAAAAGGCATAATAAAACAAACACAGCAGACACACAATAAGAACAACCAAACAGAAGCAGCTACTATGAAAAGGTTAAAACAAAAGTTAACAAACAGCAACGTATTAATAACAAGAGCAGACAAGGGAAATGTAACAGTACTCATGGATAAAGAGCAATACATCACAAAAACCAAGGAATACATAAACACCAACGCAATACAAAAACTGAAGTCAGATCCAACTACACGACTCCAGGCAAATGTGAAACGAACACTGAAAAACATTGAACACACACTCACAGACAAACAAAAATACTACTTAACACAGAAAAACCCACAAGCACCAACACTCCGCAGTCAACCGAAAGTACATAAAGACGGAATGCCAATGAGACCTGTTATCAACTTCAAGAAAGCCCCAACATACCGCATAGCCAAACACCTCCAAAAGTTAGTTACAAAACACTATAAAGTAGAAAACAACAGAACAATGATAAAACAGGAAACCTAATAGAAAATATACAGAACATACAGGTACCACACACAGCATCACTGATTTCATTCGATATAGAAAATATGTATACCTCCATCCCTATCACAGAAACAATAGAAATCATAGAACAAAATCTCTCATCCCACAGCAACCTCACCACAGACACAATAAAAGAAATAACAGATATGCTCAGACTGACAACTGAACAAAACTACTATCAGTTTGAGGAAGAATATTATCTACAAACTGATGGACTGCCCATGGGATCCCCAATATCAGGAACACTAGCAAAAATTTTCATCAGTCACCTTGAAAATCAGATATTTGATAAGATAACCACAAATGAAAGTTTCAAAATCATATATTGGTACAGATACGTGGATGACATTATTTGTTTGGTAGACAAGCCAAGTGAAAAAATAGATGAACTCATTCAGAAATAAACAAAGCTCATAAGAACATAAAATTCACACTTGAAAAAGAAAAAGAAAATCAAATAAATTTTCTTGACATTACAATTAAAAAAGAAAATGGAAAACATACATTTAACATCTTTAGAAAACCAACAGCCACGGACACAATAATACATTCCACATCCAACCACCCCCAAAGCCAGAAATTTGCAGCACTAAGACACATGTTACATAGATTAAACAGAATCCCACTCAGTAAGAGAAACTATGAACAAGAAATGAACACGATCATACAAATAGCTAGGAACAACGGGTATGACACACATGTGGTACACAGGCTCAATCAAAAAATAAAAACACAAATAAAAAACAAACACAACATTTCCACAATACAAAAGAACTCACAAGCTGAAAACTTACAAACACACACAACAAACACACACAATGACAACACCACACAGAAAAGAACCAGATGGTACACCATGACCTACACACATAAACTAACTCACAGAGTTGCAAACATACTAAAGAGACAGGGCTTCAAAATAGCATATAAGCCTGGGCAAACCCTTCAATCACACCTAAGCCAGCCAGCTACCAAGAGGGACAAATTCCAACAATCAGGAATATATAAACTTGAATGTCAAAGTTGTGATGCAGTATACATAGGCATGACATGCAGGAATTTTGAAACAAGATACAAAGAACATATCAGATGTTGGAAGTATGAAACAAACCATTCCACATTTGCAGAGCATTTAAAACACTACAACCATCATCCTACAAACATGGAACAAGAAATGAAAATAATGAGAATAAGCAACCATGACAAACATCTTATACAAATGCAAGAAAACTTCCGCATCCAGAAAGCCATAGCAGAAAACAAACATGTGATAAATGAACAAACACACATCAGCACAGGCTCCTTACTACACTTAATAAAGGAAATGATAACATAAAAAAAAGTATATACCACCAAAATACACACACACACACACACACACAACAGCCCCCACCTCAAAAAAATAAAAAAATAATGCATAACACCAAAATACAGACAGACACACACACACAAAAAAAATATATATATATATATATATATATATATATATATATATATATATCACACCAAAACACACACACACACACACACATACACAGGACATAAACAAAAATAAATAATTAAATACAATAAAATAAAATAATATGACACCAAAAAACACTCACCCACACACAAACACACACACACACACACACACACACACACAAGGGCACACACAAATGCATACACCAACAGACCACAGATACTTCGATAGTTACACTCATAAGTTTGGCAGTAATATTCGATCTTTGGCAAAAACATTTGACAGTCGCCAACAGAAACCAAAACATTGCATTAAAAAAAAGCGTTCAGTGCATAGTGCTGTGGAATGCAGAAAAAAACAGCAAATTGGCGCTCATGGGAAGAAGAATAAGACCAAAAATGTAACAGGAGCGTAATATATAAGAAACTGTCTACGCAACCTGTAAGTACAGTTCAAAACATTACTACTTAATAGGAAATACCAACCACCAGAACTGTTTATAACCTATAGGCACAGTGACAAAAATGTAAATAAAATAGCTAACATATGTACATATTACAGGCCACTGATGATGCCTTGCAGAAAATAAAGGCGAAACGCGTATGGCACTAAAATTGTGTTTTATTCACTTGCTGTCAGACGGTCCATAAGTGAAAATCATCAACACACCGTAGTATTACGCGCAACTGAGGAGGATAGGACCAAAAAATTGAAGATGTCAATACAGCTATGTCAAGCATTCCCTGTCAACGTGTACAACAGGTTCAAGAAAATACATCTGAGACTCCATAAGACGATACAGCATATAAAATTCAACAGAACATGGAAAAAGAACGATTTAATTCCAAGCTACATTAATGTAAAGGTTAAAAACAGTTCTACAGTGGCACAAAAGTCGAAATCATTTGCAGAACGATTTTGGTTACTACATGAAATTAAGATGCTCTATTCGAAAAAACAGCACCGAAACATGATGCTCTATGAAACTCATCTAGAATTGGCAAAAAACGTAGGAAACGCCGCAGTTTTCCTGCAGAAAAGCTATGTCTAAGTCCACAGCCTGCAACATGTCTCACAGCATTTGGGTCTTTATCGAGCTGCTTGTATCACTGATGTTAAATGTACCAATACGGTAGATGTGGGGCATCTCATCGCTGTGCACTTTTAGAACGTGACGCACCAAAGAATCGGCCGACAACGAATCATTCCCTCTTGACCGAGGCCACACGACACAGCCTCATTGGTGTGACGTGGAAGAGGTCCCCTCCCGGCTCATTGCCGATGGGGGCCAGAGACTCAACGACCACCTCCTTCCTGTATCTCGTTAGCCTCGTCCATTTATTGCGCCTTATTTCCCAATGAATTTATGTGGACGCTCGCTGTTGACGGGCTTCCTTCTCTAATACTGATAAGTGGGACGCCATGCTGTTGCATTTCTGTCTCCATCGCTTCTCGATGACGTTGTGGCTCTTCCGTGATCTGTAGCTCAGACCCTTTGGGTGCGACTTTCTCTTTGCCAGTTGGTGGAAACGAGTAGTGATCATTTCCACTATCTGTTAGTCACCTACTTTGAGCCGGTGGTGACCGTTGTTTTCGTAGCAGCGCCTCCACGTCTGGTTGATGGCCCAGCAAGTCCTCCTGCACCGTCAGTGCTGTCGGATCGGTGGCGATACTTGTAGACTCTATGGGCAACGGCCTGTCATGCATGTCCTCAACGTCGTTCCGGAACATGTATGTAACAGGCAGCGATGTATTCTGCAGGTGCTGGATGTCCCGAGGTAACTGTACAAGACCTCTCTGGAGACAGTCGGTTCAGACGTGACCTGCACACATCTAAAGCAGGTCGTCGGTGGACCATCGTATACAGGGTGTCCCATTTTAATCTACACCGTCCGATATCTCTGTAGCGACACAATTCTGCAAAAAAAGTCTCTATTAAAAGTTGTAAGGTTCGAAATGGTCGTGGAATGGTTACCTCAAACCAAGGTCAAGTTCATTTTTGCAAATGGTAACCCCTATTTTTTATTCCTTATTCGTATTCTACATGAAAAAATGCATTGTTTGAATGGAACATTTTTTCCACGAACCAACGATTTGTCGCTAGGGGGCACCCATTGTAACTTTCTCAGGAAAACCACACACACACACACACACACACACCAGTATCTTGCGAACGAAGCGAGACCGGGAAAAATTTTCAATGAAAATCTTGTACGGTTTCTGAGCGCTGTCCACTGATAAAATTTTCGTGAACCAGAAATGGCCTTGAAACTCTTCAGCGGGGATTAACTTGAAAGCAAATACCGACGGCATTAGCGGAACCCAATGTGCACTACTTGGTGGGGGCCGAATCAGACCAGCATCGTGCTTGTGCCGTCACACTCAGAGAAGAGAAGGGTTGAACTTTGAGGCTAACTGATAACCGTCATTGTAGGGGAGTTTGGAATCATCACTGGCGTTCAAAGTCACACACCCTTTATACACCTAAGGAATTTTATGAAAGATCGTTGTTCAATACATTATATTTTGGCTTCACGCTGTAGTGTAAACAATAGCGAGCATGTCTAAACACACAGGATGCGTACTCTGTAATAAGTCAGTCGTCCTGCAACACACTTGCCTGATGTTTCGTTGAAGGAAAAACCTAAGAAAAACAATAATAATAGTAAAGGTGATCAGTGCGATTTATGTTTAGACTTTAATCTCTCTGAAATGTCTGATTACATGCCCTTAGAAATACTGAGAATGTTAAAAATTGTTGGCGACTGTCGCGATTATGATGCTGCCATGCAAAGATTGTATGCCGAAAGGTATCCCGATGTTTGTCATCCCACGAAGGCTACAATTAAATCTCTGGCAAGACCAGCTGAAAGAAATACCTTGAAAAGGCAGAGACGAAAGGCTTGCCCGAGAGAGGCCATTGCGCTGGAAGTTCGTGCTATTGTCGCTAAAAACCCACACCTTTCAACTTGTCAGATTCAGCGAATGGATGGCGTGCCTCGAACAACGGTACCTCGTGTTTCCACCCATATCTCTTACATATCAAGCAATTGAGCCTGGGGATCCTGAGAGACGCCTGGAATTTTGTCAATTAGCCGATACGCAAATACGTCGTGATCCCTTTTTATTCGCACGCAGTATCTTTACAGAAGAAGCAAACTTCGACAACATGGGAGGAGTCAATCTCCATTACGCACACTACTGGGCGGAAAGCAAACCCTCGCTGACAACTAGATCACCAAACACAGAGGCGGTGGACAGTCAATGTCTGGGCGGACATTGTTAGAGATTATGTGATAAGTACTGTTTTCTTTATTTCGAAACGTTAAACCTCTTGCGCTATCTTCATATGCTCCAGAATCAGGTGCTTCCTTTATTAGAAAATATCCCCCCAGAAATAGGAGCACATTTGTGGTTTCAACATGACGGCACCCCTGCCCATAAGGACTTACATGTCAGGAAGTATCTTAATGCAGCTTACCCGAAAAGATGGACTGGTATCGGTGGTGCAATTCGCGAATACCCTCCAAGATCGCCAGACTTAAGAACATGGGACATTTCTTACGGGCAGCTGTGAAGTAGAAGGTGTACTTCACTCTCCCGACGACGCCCGAAGATATGAGAGAAAGAATTGTGGCGGTTTTCAAGGCAATCACCATCAGACATTGAATGATGTCGAGACCAGTTTCCGACAGACAGTGCAAATGTGCATTAGGCAAAATGGGCACTTCATTGAGCATCTGAGATCCTAGATTTCCAGTGACAACCATGTTAATCAGCCCTTTTCAGCGCTAAGTATGTGCGAAGTCCGCTGGGCAACCTCCACGTGGTGCACATTGTGTTCCGCTAATGCCGACGGTATTTGCCTTCAGGTTAAACCCTACCGAAGAATTTCAAGGCTATTTCATGTTCACGAAAATTCCACCAGTGGACAGAGTTCAGAAGCCATAAAAGATTTTCATTGAAAATCTTTCCCCATCTCGCTTAGTTCGCGAGATACTAGTAACCTCAGAAAGTTACAATGGGTGCCTCCTGGCGACATATCGTTCGTTCTTGGAAAAATAATGTTCCGTACAAGCAATGCGTTTTTTCACGTAGAATACGAATATGGAATAAAAAATAGGGGTTACCATTTGCAAAAATGAACTTGATCTTTGTTTGACCTTGAAAAGGGGGTTCAAGGTAATTTCGAAGTAACCACTCCATAACCCTCTTCAAACCTTACAATTTTCCAGAGAATTTTTTTGCAGAATTCTGCCGCTTCAGACACACTGGCGGATTCAGATTCAAATGGGACACCCTGTATAACGATGGCTCGTCGTCCTCAATCTTTATTTACTGAATGCCATTGAATATGGGATACCTCTCGATGCTGGTCACTTCTCTGTAGCACTATTAGGGACTATGCCATATGGGCGAAATACTTCGATAACCATTTTCGCAGGAACTTCCAATGGAAGTTTGAATACAAGTACAGTTCTGACGATGAGACTCGCATGATCAACTGAAACCACAACCACGTTCGCGTCGGCGTCCAAAAGCGATAACTTTCGGTGGATCGACTGGTGAATTAGTCCCAGGCTGCTTCGTCTATAACTTTGACGTACACTACGCTGGGCAGTACATACAATTTGGTCGTTCCAACTCCCGTGGGTCGAGCTTCACTACAAGGCGCATTCAACATTCGATTTCATGTACTTTCAATTTTGTACATAGTGCGTCGAATATGCACTTGATTCTCTCCGTACAGTAGGAAAAGCTATCTTGGTTTGTGGTAATTAATAAACCGCTGTATGACGCCTCACGGATGTAAACAAGGTCACGCTAATGGCGCCGCCGGAGCGCATAGCACGCCCCAGTCGCCATATTGTAGAAGCAGACTGTCCTATCCCACGGGGTCTTGGCATAGACGTGCTGACTAACAAATCTTTCAGACACTGTTCACTCATCATTCAATGTTACTGTGACTTCGCAGTCGTCACCAAATCAGTATTTTCTGGGGTACCTTCGGCCTTTAATTCATTTTTATGAGCGATAATATGCGACCGCATCGAACTGAGCATGTGGTGGGGTTTTTAGAGATACAGAGTATTCCGCGTATGGATTGAACTACTCTTCTCCCGGCCTAACTCCCGTAGAACACGTGTGGTATGCGTTGGGAGACACATTTCAGAACGCGTACATCCTCCAACGGCCACGTTGAAGTTGTAACAAAGCTGCTGGAAGAATCGAGCGCCCTACCACAAGAATTCTTACCGACCTTGTGGGAGCGCTTTCCAGAGCATACAGATTTTCCGTGGTGCCCACACGGCCTTTTAAGAATCATGTCTGGCCTTTTGTAATGCCCAGGGGTCCATCATAAATCACGCTACCTTCATTATAATTACTATTTTCGAACAAAAAAAAAATGGTTCAAATGGCTCTGAGCACTATGGGACTTAACATCTATGGTCATCAATCCCCTAGAACTTAGAACTACTTAAACCTAACTAACCTAAGGACAGCACACAACACCCAGCCATCACGAGGCAGAGAAAATTCCTGACCCCGCCGGGAATCGAACCCGGGAACCCGGGCGTGGGAAGCGAGAACGCTACCGCACGACCACGAGATGCGGGCTATTTTCGAACAAAAATGTCTGTATTACACTACATATGTTCCAAGATTCATCGAGCTTTGTTACTTAGCTGTGACACATCTTGCGAATGTAAAAGGCAAGTTTTATCAGTGAATAAGTTTTTTACTTTTGAGAACTGCCAGAAGTTAGAAGTATATCTCTGGTTGTATAGTACTTTGACGACCTCAATTTACAAATTAATTTTTTGATGTTAAAAGATTAATAATGAATACCAAAACCGTATAACAACGAAAAATACACAGTAGTATTACCTGGGAAATAATCCTATGGCCAATTAAATGTCGAAAGTTATCAATGTTGTTGTTGTTGTTGTGGTGGTTTGATGCAGCTCTCCTTGCTACTCTTTCCTGTGTAAGCTTCTTCATCTCCCAGTACTTACTGCAACCTACGTCCTTCTGAATCTGCTTAGTGTATTCATCTCTTGGTCTCCCTCTACGATTTTTACCTTCCACGCTGCCCTCCAATGCGAAATTTGTGATCCCTTGATGCCTCAGAATATGTCCTACCAACCAGTCCCTTCTTCTTCTCAAGTTGCACCACAAACTCCTCTTCTCCCCAATTCTATTCAATACCTCCTCATTAGTTATGTGATCTACCCATCTAATCTTCAACATTCTTCTGTAGCACCACATTTCGAAAGCTTCTATTCTCTTCTTGTCTAAACTATTTATCGTCCATGATTCACTTCCATACACGGCTACACTCCATACAAAAACTCTCGAAAACGACTTCCAGACACTTAAGTCTATACTCGATGTTAACAAATTTCTCTTCTTCGGAAACGCTTTTCTTGCCATTGCCAGTCTACCTTTTATATCCTCTCTACTTCGACAATCATCAGTTATTTTGCTCCCCAAATAGCAAAACTTCTTTACTACTTTAAGTGTCTCATTTCCTAATCTAATTCCCTTAGCATCACCAGACTTAATTCGAGTACATTCCATTATCCTCGTTTTGCTTTTGTTGATTTTCGTCATAATGTAAGAGGTCCGAGCAGATGTAATTTCGATGTATGGCTCATGCGCTGCCTGCAATAGGCAAGGTATAAGAGAATCTCTGACCAGAGAGCAGTGTTGACTGCAGTAGGAACTGTGTAGCTGTAGCAGTAAGCTGTTGGTAGTCTGGAGTCTGCCTTGGTCTGGTCTGGTGTATCGTGTTGGCTGGCCCGGTCGTGGAGCGAGTATTGATGTATAAGGTTTGAAAAAAAAAGAAACAGCCTGCAGCCTCGGGCATATTTAGTAATGTTATCTCAAGTCCCATGTAAATGTTTTAAAACTCTCGCAATAATAATCTTCCTCATAAAAAGTAACTTTTAACTACCATTCATTTCAATTTAAAGAATTTACTAATTTCTGCCATCCATGATCATCCCGATTATTGCAGTAGAAAAAGCAGTTGCTTCCTTTCATAAATGACAGATAGGTCGGCCAGCATTACACAGAGCTGTGCCGGAAAAATTTATTGTAAGAGCAGATATATCCAGCGACTTCATTGAGGTAAGAGTTTTTCCTTTTTTCATTTGGAATGATCTTTCAGGGCCATGACGCAGCACTGCTGTCGTCCAAAATTTATCAGGTTAAATTCACTGTGAATTATTGAAAAGTCATAAGTGAGTGACAATTTAATTGAGAGGTTAGTTACATTGTTTTATTACCAGGTTACTGAATTTATTTTTTATTGGGACGTTACATTGAATGTGAACGACATAATTATGATTTTTACTGTTGAGAGGTATAGGAATTTTTCTGTTTTGAGGTTATGCTAAATGTGAATGAATTTTGAGCTTAGATTAAATCAGAAAGAATTTTGTGTGGAGGTTAAATGTGAATGAATTTCTGTAGGGAGGTTATAAATGGGAACGAATTTTGTGGGGAGGTTACACTGTGAAAGAATTTTGTTTTGAGGTTACACTGACTTAGAATCATATTCTTATTATTTATTTTTTTTATTTTGTGGGGAGGCTACACTTGGCGACAACCGGCCAGGATCGTATTTCTTTGTGAATCTCTGAGAAGTAGTCATATATCTGCTCTTATTTACTTAAATGTAGTTCGCATCTGGCGCAACGCATTTACTGATTTGTCACTCTTTCTTTCACAGATCATCGGCAATTTATTGCTATTTGTTGTAATTGTGTTTGTTCCATTTCTTTTGCTTCGTCTTTGTTTCATTTTTGTGTTTAATCTTGAACTGTGAAAATGCCGCGAAAAACTGTTAACAGTACATAGCGATGTGCAATGAGTGAAATAGCCGACTCGAATAATTTGACCGATAATGCGTGCGACACTCAGTGTAATAGCGATAATCCTCTAATTACTGATAATCAGTGCCTACCGATCACTAGTATTAATCAAATTCTAATGATGAGCAAACAAATTCAATTATGTCCACAGTAAATGTAACAATTGATGACGCGGCACTTTCTGATACAATGAACGCTGCCCAGTTTGACATACCCGGTTTGCAAAATTTGCATTGTGAACAGATAAACTTTTCCCATGAAGATGAACAATGTAGTCAGAATACCTCAGATTTTTTTGATTCCAGTGTTGTGACCAACACTGCACATCCAATTGGCGAACATTTTCAAGATTCAGACAATGACCAAATGGTTACCGGTACACAAAACGTGACATATGCAGATACACCATCACACAGCACAGAGAATACAGCAGCTAATTTTGGCATGGATCGATTTACGGCATTATTGCTACAACTTAATGAAAATCTCAAACAACAACTTAATGAAAGTCTCAAACAACAACTTAATGAAAATAATGAAAATCTCAAACGACTACTTAATAAATAACTAGACAGCAATTCCAAGCAGTCGAATGGTAAACAAGACAACAATTTCAAACAACTTAGTGAACAGGTTACAGCCGTTGCCGTGCAATGTTATGATACTAAAGAACAATTACGTGAGAAAGTTAAGGCTTGTGCAAGGAACAGTAGTGAAGAAATTAGATCTCCAGCACAAGAATTAAGTAATACACATGCAGCCACAACTAAATTACTTAGAGATGAAATTAGTGCAGTTGCTAAACAATGTTCTGAAAACGCAACACAGTTACGCAACGAGTTTAAATTAATGTCAGCAGAACTTTCACGCACGCTTGATGCGAAAGTAGACGCGAAATTTGACCAACAGAACAGCCAAATTGACGAACGTTTTAATCACCACCTACACAACAGTGAAAAGCGTTACAGTAAATTTATACAGGAACAGAACAAAGTAAAGCATCAAGTCATGGAAACAGTTACTGTACAAAGACAGGATGATAAGCGTAAACTGTTTACGAAAGCAAAAACATACGTAGACATCAATATTGCTACAGTATCAGACGAAATTAACAGTATCAAACAGTTGAATAACGAATTGCATGATGATATCTCCGATCTTAAAACAAAAACAGACACACACACATTAGACTTTCAGACAATGACCAACAGACTTGAAAAATTGGAACTAATACAGGATTCCGATGTCATCAAAGCAGACGTTAAAAAATTGAACAAAACCACATGTAAAATACAAAAACAAATTAATGTCTGTGATACTAAAAACGATGATCACGTAAAAGCACTGACTGAAAAATATGATCAATTGGCCAGTCGTGTTTATGCTATCGAAAATAATAATGACACCAAATCAGACGATACGTCACCAGTTTCGCTTAATCAAACACCCGAATTCCAAAATTTACAGCAGACGATCAGTGAGATAGGTTCGTCCAATAATACATTACATAGAAAATTGTCACCTTTACAGCAAGAAGTGACGGAGATGAAAAATATTTCCGCCTTTAACACATCACAGCATATGCCACTTTCTGAACATTTGTCAGACTCACACAGCCAGTATAATTTAGGTAATTTACAGAGAGTACATGACTTAGATTCTGAACAGTCACAGACAAACAGATTAACATACAATCCTGAACCTGTTCAGACATTTAAAGGCGAAAATTTTGATTACAAGCACTTTCTATCTGTGAGAAAATTTAAAGTATTTAAAAATGACAGAACACATATACATCCTTTGGACTGGATACGACAATTTGCTTTTGTATTTTCATCAGCTTGGCCTGTAACGCAGAAACTAGAATTGGATTGGATACAACAACTTGCTTTTGAATTTTCACCGGCATTGCCTGTAACGCAGAAACTAAAATTTATTTGCAGCGTGTAATTGACCTCAGAGGATTCATTACACATCGATAAATATGTGCCGCAGCATGCACAGGGCCCCGAGCTGTAGTAGTGCTATTTCCTCTATAGTTTTCTGCACTGCCGCCTTCTCTTCTACTATCCTTTATATCTATCAAAACAGCTCTTCAACTATCGATCTATCTAGGATTAAGAATTAGTAAAGAAATCTGATACGACAAGTTATACCTAAAAGTGACAGTTGTACGCTCCAGGAATGACAAACACGAGAATTTTAATAACAAACAAAATTTTAATCATCAGTATGTACAAAATTTTCGGCAGTCGCAAACACATTTTGGCAACAATAGAGGGTTTTCCCCGCAACTGCATCAAAGCCAGTCGGTTAACATACCTAACCAACAATGTAGTCTGCAAGGTCAACCAAACTTGAATGTTTCGCCGCCTACACGTATAGCGTCGGCTCCGCCAAATAGTAACGCACAGCAACAAAGAAATAACTACGTACAGAAAACACACCATTTCAACTCATATCGCAATGCACCGTATAGAAATGACTATCGTGACAGACATAAAAGTAATGAGCACAATTTTCACCGTACGTTTAATAACAGTCGGTCTTACCAGCAACAAAATCATCCGCAACAGCAGATTATCATGAATGAACCAGACAATAGATATCATCCCGAACGTAATACGCCAGGACGAAGTGACAGAACAGTACAAATAGTCGAAATGCCACAGCATCCTCCCCGCAAATAATAGCACGTCAGAAAGAATTTGACTAGATACAGTACAGGTTGCATCTTCCAGCAACGCAAGCAATACTTTTGACACGCAGAACCTTGTTCACGAATATTTTATTACTTTTGACGACATCCGAGACACTGTTTTGCAGGAAAAACCAGTTATCCAAAAAACCATTTCACACCCTGTCATCGAAGTAAAGATTGGATTATCCAAATTTTCAGCAGTAATCATTTCTGGATCACCTATGTCAGTTATAAATGAGGAAACGTTCAACGAATGTAACAAAGAGAATATCTATCCTACTCTACCACTAGGCAAAACTAAAGTGAAAGGTGCAGTATCTAGTAAAGGAGTAGATGTAAAGTTACAGACACACTTATCATTTTGTATTGCAGGTCATACGATCCACTCAAATTTTTGGATTGTTCCCTCATTGACAACAAACGTTATTTTAGGTACGAGTTTTTTGGTACAACACGACGCAGTTATTGACTTTCAAAATTCCTATTTAATGTTAAAGGATGAAAATGTACAACTGGCATTAGAGTTTCAGCACTCTTTATCTGTAGAAGAACACACAATTAATCGTACAGCAGTCATTTCTGCATCACGTAACATAGACTGTCATTTGACATTGTTCACAGATACGTACGTACACAACTATAATACCCCAGACGAAGCCGACTATGACGTTATGCAGATGATTTGTGATAAAGTTAAACAGAGCAGTGCAAATACAGACGACGAACCTTCAGAGCTACGCAAAATTCTTTTACAGCAAGCTCCACTTTTTTACAACATCCCTGGTACTATGTCCGGTTTTATGTATGAATTTCAAGTTAAACAGCACGACACGTTTAAAGCCAAACATTATCCCATTCCGTATATTCACAGAGAACAAGTTAAGAAAGAATTGCAAGCTATGCTTGACCAAGGTATTATTGAACCGGCAGTTAGTCCGTACATAAACCCGCTCCACATTGTTAAGAAAAAGGATGGTTCACTTCGCCTCGTACTTGATTCGCGTCACATCAATGACATTATTATTAATGAAACAGATCGCCCTCAAACACTAGAAGAACTTCTACAGAAATTTCATGGTACTGCTATGTATTCCACATTAGATTTGAAATCTGGATTTTGGCAAACTCAGCTCCATACGGACTGCAGAAAGTACACAGCTTTTCTCTGTTTTGGTGACTGTTATCAATTTTGTAAATTACCGTTCGGTTTATCTATTTCTTCAGCAGCATTTATTCGCCGTTTGAATACTATACTTCCGACAGAATTAAAAGACAGAATCACAACGTATGTAGACGACATTCTTATTGCAGAAGCTAACTGGTCTGAACACAATTTGATTCTTGAACAACTGTTGCGAAATTTTTGTGCAAATGGACTCACAGTCAATCTTAGCAAATCACACTTTGTCAAAACTTCTATAAAATTTCTTGGACATGTAATTTCAGCAGAAGCCACTGGGCCTGACCCGGACAAAACTTCAAGCTTTACGTGACATTACTGTTCCTACGACGAAGAAACAACCACGCAGCTTTTTGGGTTTAATTAGCTTTTTTCGTAAATTTATTCATTACTCTGTTTTATACACCCCTAGATTATGTCAGTTGACGGGTAAAAACACTATTTGGTCCTGGGATAGCCAAGCACAGTCTGAATTTGCCAATCTGAAACAAGCTTTGTTGGATGCACCACTTTTATCACATCCAGATCTTACTAGAAATTTTTCCATTGCCACCGACAGTTCTAACACAGCTTTAGGCCTACATATTTTTCTGGAAATTTAAGAATACGGTAATATAGTAATTAAAAATATCGCCTTTGCGAGTCGCATTCTATCACCTGCTGAACGCAATTATTCTGTCAGACAACTTGAAACATTATGTGTTGTATGGGCATTTACGAGATTTCGGCAATTTCTTTATGGAAGACATACGACCGTTTACACAGATCATAGACTGATACAGTTTTTACTTTCCGCTAAATTTACACATGACAGATTAAGCAGAGGGAAACTTTATTTACTGGGATTTAATTTTACAATTGTTCACATTCCCGGTACACAAAATGTTGCAGCAGAGGCACTATCCCGTTCTCTCAGCAACAATCAGCAAGACATCGCAACCAACTTCTGCCAAGCAAATTTTAGCGTCATGTATATTCAACAAGTTGCATTAGAAAATTTCATTTCGCCGTCATTACGAGACATAGCACAAGAGCAGAGTAAAGACAACGTATGGAAAGAAATTAAACACCTTTGGCGAGATAGGAATAATGTTACCATTAGAAACCATTACACTGTACGCAATAATGTTCTGTTTCGCCGCTCTTACCGTGACAGCAACAATTGATTACTATGTATGCCTGACGAGCTTGTTAACAAATTAATTTGGTATACTCATTTAAGTTACGCACATTACGGAGCCAGGAAATGTTTTCTTATACTGAGACAGAACTGTTATTTTGCGAACATGGAGAAACGTATACGACGAGTTTTAGCGTAACGTAAAATCTGCCAGAAAGCTAAGTCATAGACGACTTCACATATTCCTCCGTTACATCCCATTGTACGTGTTAAATTGAGACACATGGCCGCTGTAGACATTTCTGGTCCGATTCCCAGATCTAATAGAGGTTTTTGTTACATCTTTGTCGCTGTTGAACTCACTTCGAAATTTGTTACCTTCACTCCGTTACGCAAAGCTACTGCTAAATCTGTTTCGAATGCATTTGTAAAACATTTTTTATTTCATGTAGGGCATGTATTGAAAGTAATTTCCGACAATGGACCACAATTTCGATCTGCTAAATGGTCATGTACGTTACGAGCAAGAAACATTTCTCTGATCTATATATCCAAGTATCACGCTTCTTCGAACCCTTGTGAACGTCTAATGAAAGAAAATGGTAAACTATGTACAATATACTGCCATAAAAAAACATATTGATTGGGACACACACATACTCCCGTTCCAGGGTGTAATTAGCTCCATACCAAATGAATCTACTATGCTATCTCCGACTGTTATACTGAAAAATGTTGAACCACCCAACAAAATTAAAGAACTAGTATCTTTTCCTACATCTCGTCGACTACGCCACCATGAAATAATTGACATTGCGCTCAACAACATCAAACGTGCCGCAGAGCGCCGGAGAAGACAGCAAAAACAGGTTTGTACACGCCGTGACTTTCACATTGCACAGAAGATATTAGTACGTACACACTATTTATCCAACAGAGGAAAAAGTAGATGCAGTAAATTTGAGCTTCTATACTCAGGTCCATATCGAATTCGCAGCATTCGTCACCCCAATGTAGTACACATCGAAACTCTGAGAACCAGAAAAAGTAAAGGCAATCACCATGTCTCCAATATTAAACCCTTTATTGAATTAACACATTTATGATTTACTACACTGTAATGCCATTTGCAGATATTTATAAGAACACTTACTGATGTTTATCATATTTTTTTCTTGGCAAGTGCCCGGCATGGTAAGGTTAGCAGGTCGCTTTTCTTGTCGTTAAACATCAGACCATGCACATTTTTCCAGACAAACTTACATATTTTATGACCAATTATGCAATTCTATCTAGTGACATATTAATTTTATCAAATTCTTTCTCCATTAAAGTCTTCAACTCTCGCCTCTATCAACTACACAACATACAAGCTGAACACAAAGAAAGTCATTTCTTGTCGTTATATATCAGACCGTGCACATTTTCCATTTTTCGTGTATATATGATTGTTTTCCTGTTTTGTTTGTATACACTATGTAATCTTTAACATATAACAAACACCAGTTGACTTTGACACTTTGCCTTATGATATCTCAACATCGTGACTATTTTACATTTTTTTGCTACTACATTATGAGACTGTGTGTACATTTTTGCACCTGAACACTCTCTATGTTTCTTACGTAATACGTTTCCTGTCATGCTATGCTGTATGCTTAACTATATCACTAGAAACAAGTTTTTATTTAATGAGTATATGATTTAAACGCAAGATATTAATCCTTATTCATCATTTTCAGAAAGCAATAACGTGTAAAAGAAATAAATTAAACAAACCACAGTGGATTACTATGAAGTGGAAATTTCACTTTCGGAATGAACGAAATAAAATGCAATACCTCGTCATGAAGAGTATATGGATCAGAATTAACAAGCATTAACAAGAATATACTATACACATCATATGATAGCAGTCTTACCTAATTTTTTCTTTCAGAATACGAGGCTATTGATGCAGGCTGTTAGACAGAACTACGCATCTTAGTTTTAGTGATGAAATATGCTAGAAATAAGAAACTCTATACTATAGATAGTTGTATGAAGTAAATGGTAATATGAATAATGAATATTGAAGTGGCTTTTTTGCAGATGATAATAAATGATGATGAATAGTTATATGAAGAATATGGTAATATGAATAATGAAGTTTTTCTTTGCAGGTGATGATAGTGATGAATTTTATATGGCCACTAAACGCACCACTTTTAAGTATTTCTTTGCAGATGAGAATAATGATGAAGTTTATATATATTTACTATTAGTTAAGAGATGCTATGTAGTTATTTAAGTATTTGTTGCAGTACGTTTTGACAGTATGTCTTATATCACATGGTATAATGACTGAATGTTTTGGAACGGGCAGCTAGAGTACATACATATTGAATACACGTTTCATTACCTGTTAATTATAAGTTCACTACTTTTCAGCATTATATGCGTTTCTTCTTTCAGTTTAATAATCCATTTTGTATTTTTTCCAGGAGAAGCTATTCATGAAATTAACGTGCTATAAGCAATTAGTTATTAAACCTGTTCTAGTACTCGCATTTTTTTTACCCATTTGTGTGTGTCATTCATGAATGTGATCACATATACTCTGCTTGTTTCATAACCTTGCTACAGCTGGCTCATGACGAATGACGTTACTAATCCTTATTTGCAGCAATAAGTTGAAAGCAAATATTTTCATACCCCAGCAATTCATTATCGATCCCAACGCAATGCATTGCTAGCACACAAAATTAATGTATTACCAGTCCCAAATAATGCTACTAGTTTAAGAGATATTTATAGTACTAAATATAATGCAGATTTGTCAGATGTATTGAATCCATTATATCTATGTATTATTGAACCACAGACCTTGAGTAATAGTTACAGTGTGTTACAATTTAAATATGTCCTATGTCACTTGAATGATGAGTTCTGAGTAATACTGAATGATGTTTTCTAGCCACAGACCTTGAGTAATAGTTATAGTGTGTTACATTTTAAATATGTCTTATGTCACTTGAATGATGAGTTCTGAGTAATACTGAATGATGTTTTGTAATAATGCATAAATACTACGCCAATAATTTCTGTAAATAATATTTTTGTTGTACTCTATAAATGCTATGCCAATAATTAACTCTCATTTTTAATGATGACTTCTGAATAATACTGAATAACGTTTTATAAAATTATATGAATACTTTGTAACTGGCCAAAGAATGCCACTGTTTCTTATATTTTAAATTTGTCATATGTCACTTACATGCTATTATATATGAATAGCAGTAGCTTGATGCTACACTCATTAACTCCTGTTTTGAATGATGACTTCTCAACAATGCATAAAAATGTTTAGTAACTGGCCAATGAATGCCAATGATTATTATAACTAGATGAATTATGTTAATTCTATGCCATTAATTATCTCTTGTTTTGAATGATGACTTCTGAACAATGCATAAATATGGTTTGTAACTGGCCAATAAGTGCCAATATTTAGTGTAATCAGATGACTTATGAATAATATTCTGTAATACTCCATACATAGTACAGAAATATTTAGTAACTAGGCAATGAGTGCCAACAATTACTCAAATCGGTTGATAGACTAATGCAATTCTCAATGACGACTAGCATAAGACTTAATGTCCTTCACCTTCTGACCTAATGACCAGAAATTACTGCAATATCCGTTTGTCCTGTCCATCCTCATGATCATGGAGCACTATATTTGGATTTTGCAATAATTCTACGTTGGTGAAAAGGTATCAATTCTGCAGGAGTGTGGTGTTGATACATCATGCTGTCCACCACCTTGAAGGATGGAGATGTTATTATGGTCCCACTGTTTGGTGTACCTAATGTACTACCCAAACGATATCATTGAATATTAATACGATATTTCAGTGTCTTGGCTACACTGATTAATACTTCTGGGAAGAGAACTTCGGATTGTCTCACTTGGTGTTGTGCTTCTGTAGAAAGATATGGACTTTCAGTGCAGCTACGTGCAACCTACTTTGCTACAACCATGATGCAATCCTTCCCTTTCCTCTCCTAGTTCTTGTGAAATGGTAGAGGCATATACAGTGCGTGTGCACTTTATGTCATTTGTTAATATGTTTTGTACTCATTGCATATCCTAGTTCTTGTAAAATGATAAAAAATATATACAGTGCGTGTGCACTTTATGTCATTTGTTAATGTGTTTTGTACTCTTTGCGTATACATCTTGTCACTGCTTGATATTTGTCATTGCTTGATATGTTCTGTACTCAGTGCATGTGCACTCTATGTCATTTCATGTTCTGTATATGTATATACTCTGTGACTGTAAACTTAGTTAATTAAGTAGATTTTAGAAAAAATTTGTTGCTCATGGCAAGTCCAATTGACTCACCATTGCTGCCAAATTTTTGCCCCCCCCCAGTGGAGGGTTATGAGAGGTCCGAGCAGCTGTAATTTCGATGTATTGCTCATGTGCTGCCTGCAATAGGCAAGGTATAAGAGAATCTCTGACCAGAGAGCAGTGTTGACTGCAGTAGGAAATGTGTAGCTGTAGCAGTAAGTTGTTGCTAGTTTGGAGTCTGCCCTGGTCTGGTCTGGTGTATCGTGTTGGCTGGCCCGGTCGCGGTGCAGCGATGTCGGGGCCTGAGTATTAATGTATAAGGTAAAAAAAAAAAAAAAGCAGCCTGCAGCCTCGCGCATATGTAGTAATGTTATCTCAAGTCCCATGTAAATGTTTTAAAACTCTCGCAATAATAATCTTCCTCATAAAAAGTAACTTTTAACAACCATTCATTTCAATTTAAAGAATTTACTAATTTCTGCCATCCATGATCATCCCGATTATTCCAGTAGAAAAATCAGTTGCTTCCTTTCATAAATGACAGAAAGGTCGGCCAGCATTACACAGAGCTGTGCAGGAAAAATTTATTGTAAGAGCAGATATATCCAGCGACTTCATTGAGGTAAGAGTTTTTCCTTCTTTTATTCGGAATGATCTTTCAGGTCCATGACGCAACACTGCTGTCGTCCAAAATTTATCAGGTTAAATTCACAGTGAATTATTGAAAAGTCATAAGTGAGCGACAATTTAATTGAGAATTTAGTTAGTTACATTGTTTTCTTACCAGGTTACTGAATTTATTTTTTATTGGGACGTTACATTGAATGTGAGCGACATAATTATGATTTTTACTGTTGAGAGGCTTAGGAATTTTTCTGTTTTGAGATTACGCTAAATGTGAATGAATTTTGAGCTTAGATTAAATCAGAAAGAATTTTGTGGGTAGATTAAATGTAAACGAATTTTGTGTGGAGGTTAATGAGAAAGAATTATGTAGGGAGGTGACAAATGAGAAAGAATATTGTGGGGACGTTACACTAAATTAGAATCTTATTCATAATATTTATTTTTTTTATTTTGTGGGGAGGTTACGATATATCCTCTTTTCAAGACACTATCCATTCCATTCAACTGCTCTTCCAAGTCCTTTGCTGTCTCTGACAGAACTACAATGTCATCGGCGAACCTCAGAGTTTTTATTTCTTCTCCATGGATTTTAATACCTATTCGGAATTTTTCTTTTGTTTCCGTTACTGCTTGCTCAATATACAGACTGTATAACATCGGGGATACGCTACAACCCTGTCTCACTCCCTTCCCAACCGCTACTTCCCTTTCATGTCCCTCGACTCTTATAACTGCCATCTGGTTTCTGTTCAAATTGTAAATATCCATTCGCTCCCTGTATTTTACCCCTGCCACCTTTAGAATTGGAAAGAGAGTATTCCAGTCAACATTGTCAAAAGCTTTCTCTAAGTCTACAAATACTAGAAACGTAGGTTTGCCTTTCCTTAATCTTTCTTCTAAGATAAGTCGTAAGGTCTGTATTGCCTCACGTGTTCCAATATTTCTACGGAATCCAAACTGATCTCACCCAAGGTTGGCTTCTACTAGTTTTTTCATTCGTCTGTAAAGAATTCGCGTTAGTATATAGCGCCTGTGGCTTATTCAACTGATTGTTCATTAATTTGCACATCTGTCAACACCTACTTTCTTTGGGGTTGGAATTATTATATTCTTCTTGAAGTCTGAGGGTATTTCGCCTGTCTCATACATCTTTCTCACCAGATGATAGAGTTTTGTCATGACTGGCTCTCACAAGGCCTTCAGTAGTTCTAATGGAATGTTGTCTACTCCCGGGGCCTTGTTTCGACTCAGGTCTTTCAGTGCTGTGTCAAACTCTTCGTGCAGTATTGTATCTCCCATTGCGTCTTCATCTACATTCTCTTCCATATCCAGAATATTGTCCTCAAGTACGTCGCCCTTGTATAGACCCTCTATATACGCCTTCCACCTTTCTGTTTTACCTTCTTTGCTTAGAACTGGGTTTCCATCTGAGCTCTTTATATTCATACAAGTGGCTCTCTTTTCTCCAAAGGTCTCTTTAAGTTTCCTGTACGCAGTATCTATTTTACCCCTAGTGAGATAAGCCTCTACATCCTTACATTTGTCCTCTAGCCATCCCTGCTCAGCCATTTTGCAATTCCAGTCGATCTCATTTTTGAGACGTTTGTATTCCTTTTTGCCTGCTTCATTTACTGCATTTTTATATTTTCCCCTTTCATCAATTAAATTCAATATTTCTTCTGTTACCCAAGGATTTCTACTAGCCCTCGTCTTTTTACCTACTTGATCCTCAGCTGCCTTCACTACTTCATCCCTCAGAGCTACCCATTCTTCTTCTACTGTATTTCTTTCCCCCATTTGTGACAATTGTTTCCTTATGCTCTCCCTGAAACTCTGTACAACATCTGGTTCTTTCAGTTTATCCAGGTCCCATCTCCTGAAATTCCCAGCTTTTTGCAGTTTCTTCAGTTTTAATCTACAGTTCATAACCAATAGATTGTGGTCAGAGTCTACATCTGCTCCTGGAAATGTCTTACAGTTTAATATCTGGTTCCTAAATCTCTGTCTTACCATTATACAATCTATCTGAAACCTTTTAGTATCTCCAGGGTTCTTCCATGTGTACAACCTTCTTTTATGATTCTTGATCAAGTGTTAGCTATGATTAAGTTAAGCTATGTGCAAAATTCTACCAGACGGCTTCCTCTTTCATTTCTTTCCCCCAATCCATATTCACCTACTATGTTTCTTTCTTTCCCTTTTCCTACTCTCGCATTCCAGTCACCCATGACTATTAAATTTTCGTCTCCCTTCATTACCTAAATAATTCCTTTTATCTCATCATACATTTCATCAATTTCTTCATCATCTGCTGAGCTAGTTGGCATATAAACCTGTACAATTGTAGTAGGTGTGGGCTTCGTGTCTATCTTGGCCACAATAATGCGTTCACTATGCGGTTTGTTGTAACTTACCCGCACTCCAATTTTTTTATTCATTATTAAAGATACTCCTGCATTAACCCTACTTGATTTTGTATTTATAATCCTGTATTCACCTGACCAAAAGTTTTGTTCCTCCTGCCACTGAACTTCACTAATTCCGACTATATCTAGCTTTAACCTATCTATATCCCTTTTTAAGTTTTCTAACCTACCTGCCCGATTAAGTGATCTGACATTCCACGCTCCAATCCGTAGAACGCCAGTTTTCTTTCTCCTGATAATTACGTCCTCTTGAGTAGTCCCCGCCTGGAGATTCGAATGGAGCACTATTTTACCTCCGGAACATTTTACCCAAGAGAACGCCATCATCATTTAACCATACAGTAAAGCTGCATGCCCTCGGGAAAAATTGCGGCTGTAGTTTCCCCTTGCTTTCAGCCGTTCGCAGTACCAGTACAGCAAGGTCGTTTTGGTCAATGTTACAAGACCAGATCAGTCAATCATCCAGACTGTTGCCCCTGCAACTACTGAAAAGGCTGCTGCCCCTCTTCAGGAACCACACGTTTGTCTGGCCTCTCAACAGATACCCCTCCGTTGTGGTTGCACCTACGGCACGGCCATCTGTATCGCTGAGGCACTCAAGCCTCCCCACCAACGGCAAGGTCCATGGTTCATGGGGGAAGTTATCAATATCAAGTGTAAATGTCAACGCAGGAATCAACTATTTACGTTCTCATTTAGTTTTTGTTTAACCATTACCGCTCGTTGTCTGGGCAACGGAATAATGAAAAGCTGTATAGGAGGGGGAGGAGCGGTTAATAATTGGTGAAGACAGATGGAATTACTTTGAATTTAACGACCACTTTAAACCCGTTTAGAGCGGGGTAGCTCGGATAGAGTGATCCTTGGGTGGAAAGCCAATAGACGACAGATCTGCAAATCATTTGTTATCATCATCTAAGGAACATACATTGCTACTTAGAGCATACGAAAGGATTACTTATAACGGGATTTTAAATCATTATCTGTTTAAATCAAAAAAAGTTAACATTATCGTTAGGCGGTACTAGCCTCTTAGAAGGTTGTTAACAAAACCAGGAAATTTTCTTTAATTACTTGGAGACACTAAGGCACGTATAAAAAAAGGTAATAACAACATAGAACGACATCTTGACGTCAAGCCAATGGATATAGCCTCCCTCTGTATTATCTTCAATCTAAGATAAAACCAACAGCCACTAGTGCACACGAAAAGACAATAAGTATGCACTCCAATGTTGCTCAACGCCAGACAGTAGCCATTTTAATATTCATTATTTTACTAAGCAAAGTCTGCGGACTACGAAACATGGACATTAGCCCCTTCGGCCAAACACAGGAACTTTAAAGACAATTTGCTTACGACAAAATTTTTACAGCAAATTTGCATGAGCACGGATAATAGACCTTGGGAATTAACGGCCTGACATTTAAATCGCAAATTGAGCAAATTTTCTAAAATGACCTGAGATCCAACACTTTTAAAATTACAGGACTCACGACCACTACAGAACCAGTACAAACTCCAACACACAAATTTTTAGATACGGACTGTAAATGACTTAAATTTCTGGCACTATCTCTCCTTGAAATTTTCCACAAAGATGTCCAAATCTGAGGCACAAAGCGGTTAAGCGAACTCAGGCACCAGCCACTTTTAACTGCAGGTTAATATACAATATTACTTAAGCGCTATTACAAGTAACAAGAGTAAAGATAATATCAGTCTGAAATCAACAAACACACTGACCTGCACAACTGCTTGTTCCTTTTAAAATTTTACCACTTAAATTTTTGGAAATTCGTGGTAAGTTCCTACGGGACCAAACTTCTGAAGTCATCGGTACCTAGGCTTACACACTACTTAACCTAACTTAAACTAACTTACGCTAAGGATAACACACAACAAAGCTTTGAGCTGTACGTACTTGTCACCCAGGAGAATACCACACAGCTCTACTCTTCGAAATAATCAAACAAGAATACGTGGTTACTTACAGTACCTTGAGCCGACGGTCACCTTTTCAGCACTCGGAAATCAAAATTGTATTACCCATTCCGTTGCAGACGGTTTACCAGTGCGTTTTGCTGACCGCATAGAAATTGGCTGTCAGTAAATGCAAGTCATCAGCTGTTAAAGTTAAGTAAGCACCACACTCAGGACGTTTCATTGCTTCCGTATAAACCTTGCTGCATCTACAACAGATAACGGAAATAAATGTTAATCCACAATGGTGCATGAAAGACAGCACACTTCTCAAAGCACGAGCACGCTAAATTTTCAACTTGTAGTTAATGCGGTGGATGAAAGTCGAACACAGTAACTACTGAAACACTCGTGGTGCACTACCGGTCGAACACAGGTAACTCCCTGGCCCGCTTTCGCCGCTCTCCGGTACATCAAAACAACTGTCAAATTCCCACTGCCGAGGAGCGGCGGCATCCACCGCACCGTAATCCGTCGAATCTGCTTACAGGTAAACAATCCCATTGACGGCCCACAACTCACTGTTCAACCGTAAGAGCAGGCGGCTTCTCCTATGCTCGGAGAGACTGCGGCCCCTGACTTTAGCCTGATCTATACAACTACACGGCCGACTGACAGGTCCGATCGATATGTACCTATCAACACAGTTGAAGAAATTATTGGGCGCTATAGTCTTCCTATTTTACGCCAGTTTGGCGACATGGATACTGATACAGATGAGGTGTAATGATTACGACATCACAAATACCTGGCTGCACCGTGAAGAAAATCTCCGACCTGTTCAGAATCGAACCCGGAATTTTCCTTTATTTACCACTTAATTCTTCAAATAAGGCGAAGTTGTATATATTTATGAAATTAAAGACGTACAGGATGCTCGAAAATTTCCGCTACAAACTTGGAGACTTGGAGAGAGGAATGAGTACAGTCCCCAGCTCGTGGACGTGCGGTAGCGTTCTCGCTTCCCGCGTTCGGGTTCCCGGTTTCGGTTCCCGGTGGAGTCAGGGAATTTCTCTGCCTCGTGATGACTGGGTGCTGTGTGATGTCCTTAGGTTAGTTAGGTTTACGTAGTTCTAAGTTCTAGGGGACTGATGACCATAGCTGTTAAGTCCCATAGTGCTCAGAGCGATTTTAACCATTTTTTTTTTGAATGAGTACACAATATTTTGCATAAGAACCCAGTTTTTAGAAACGTACCGTTTCCCTACTACAGCCATTTGAAAGCATGTTTTCTAGGCAGTACGAAACAGATAGTCGTGGTGGAGGGAGCATACATGGAACAGGCTGATGTCATGTGATGTCTATCCGGCCTCTCTGATCTCGTTCGAGCATAATGCACATGTCTGTTAGACCTACATCGATAAGTATGCGTTTGCAGAATACACCGATGTGATCCTTCTGGAGGGTGAAGCTCACGGTAACAGAAGGACTGTCCGTCGCCTTTATGAGGATCGTTCTCCACAAGGTCCGACTCCATCCCATAACCTTTTCGCCACAGTTGAACAACAGCTTTAAAAAGGGAAGGGGTACCTTCATCGCCAACAGACGTGACTGTGGTGCTCCAAGCAGACGCTGCACGCCCAGAGTGGAAGAGGCTATACAGCATCGCACAGAAGTGAACCCGTCACCGAATTCACGAAAAATTTCTTTTGCTATTAATGATTACAACTGTCAACCAAGTGATGCACTGGGACACACCTGGTAAATTGTTCGTAAAACTGGTCCTTTTGCCAACATGTTTTCAAATCGTAGCACGGAAACGGTACATTTCTGGACATGGATTCCTATTCAGATTATTATGCACTCACTCTCTTCTACTTGTCCTAGAAGCCTGTAACGAAGATTTCACAAAATCCTATATCCTTAAACTGTATCACATATCAGATCAAAGTGTGTTGGTGTCAGGACAACATACGAACAGAACATCAAAAACTATATTCTTTATCTATTTTCTGTTTTCAAAAGGGGTCTGTTTCACAAAGAATCTACACCCTTCAAAAAACGTTTTGCATCACCCTGGTTCCCAGAACACCTGAAGATTGTCGTTGACTGTGTGTATTGTATCACAGACACAGTCACTTTGACTGTTCAAAGATGTCACTGAACCTACCCAATGTTCTACATCTACATCTACATTTATACTCCGCAAGCCACCATACAATCCATGAGCAGCGCCTGCTGGACGGACTGGGTCCGACAGCCGGTCATTTCCAGTCATAGCACCAGGAAGGACGTATACGGCTCGTGTTGCTTGTAGTTCAACCATGCCTAGACGGTCAATACCGCGGTTTGATCTCGTCCGCATTGTTACTTTGTGCCAGGAAGGGCTCTCAACAAGGGAAGTATCCAGGCGTCTCGGAGTGAACCATAGCGATGCTGTGTTGCTTGCGGCATAAAGTTAAATGTGTCTTACGTCCGCCGGCAAAACTCAGAGCTCTCTTGGGCTCATCTAAGGACAGCCTTGGCTTAAGAAGACCCGGTGTTTACGAGATTCCTTGTAGCTGTGGCATGTCGTACATCGGACAAACTTGTCGCACTGTAGAAGACAGATGTACTGAACACCGACGCTACTCTCGTCTGGAGCAACCAGAAAAGTCTACAGTGGGCGAGCATTGTCTCACTACCGGCCATTCTGTGAATTATCAACATGCCAAAATTCTCGCATTGACGAGTTCGTACTGGTACAGTGTTTTAAGGAAGCAGTGGAAATATGTAGCTCGACGAATCTTGTAAACAGAGACACGGGCTTTCAGCTTAGTACAGCTTGGGATCCAGCACTGGCCACATTGAAGTCGCTTCGAGCAGAGAGAAGTACTATTGGTCATACGACGGTTGACGATTCGCCAGCTACATAAATATCCTGTTCACTACGGGAGGATAATTAAGGCGCCTACGCGGACGCGCATTTTTGCTTGCGGTTTCCGACAGAGGTCGCTGGGGCGGCCGATGGCAGTGCTGAGCAGCGGCGGCAGCCTCCGCGCGTGCACCGAAGTCTTTGGTTCTTCATCCTGTAGGTGGCGTTGCTGTCCTTCCAGCTATCGGTTGATATCGTCACTATTGGCCATCGAATTTGGCGCCTCCACGCATTCGCATTTCCTGCCTAAGACTGGCATAAGTAGCGGGCTCTGGTCTTGCCTTAGCAGTGTGTTCGTCGCACCTGAAGATGTCGGTCAGTTGCGCTGATGAAATGTTGTGGAGTTTTCACTATGACATTCGACGTCTCACCCGAGAACCATATATACAACATGTCCGTCGGCAAAGCCTCAAGCAACACATCCGATTCCTATACGGAGAGTCCGCAGCTCGTGGTCGTGCGGTAGTGTTCTCGCTTCCCACGCCCGGGTTCTCGGGTTCGATTCCCAGCGGGATCAGGGATTTTCTCTGCCTCGTGATGACTGGGTGTTGTGTGCTGTCCTTAGGTTAGTTAGGTTTAGGTAGTTCTAAGTTCTAGGCGACTGATGACCATAGATGTTTAGTCCCATAGTGCTCAGAGCCATTTTGCATCCTATACGGAGAGGAGATGGTAAAAGAAGTTAATAGTTTTGATAAACTACGGAATAAGAAGAGCAGACTGTTATGTGCCCCTTTTTTTTCTCATCAGTTTACTGACTGGTTTGATGCGGCCCGCCACGAATTCCTTTCCTGTGCTAACCACTTCATCTCAGAGTAGCACTTGCAACCTATGTCCTCAATTATTTGCTTGACGTATTCCAATCTCTGTCTTCTTTTACAGTTTTTGCCCTCTACAGCTCCCTCTAGTACCATGGAAGTCATTCCCTCATGTCTTAGCAGATGTCCTACCATCCTGTCCCTTACCCTTATCAGTGTTTTCCACATATTCCTTTCCTCTCCGATTCTACGTAGAACCTCCTCATTCCTTACCTTATCAGTCCACCTAATTTTCAATATTCGTCTATAGCACCACATCTCAAATGCTCCGATTCTCTTCTCTTACGGTTTTATTAAGATGCCGAGATCATCCAGTTATTCCGACGTTCGCTAAGGTGACGCACCTCATAACCTCTGCAGCCGCCAAAAGGATAAAAAATCGAGCAGGCCATGCACTGGTAAGAGAAAGGATTCACCATATTCGTCGATAACTGGACTTTGTATCCGGAGAGCTCTTGGCACTTCATTTCAAGATATCGTCAAGACTGTCCTCTGATTCTTGGACGTGGGTTGACAGCGCTACTTGGGCGTTCTGAGACTGGAAACGACAACAAGACACAGCATGCCAAATTGATAAGTTTCATCGCTTCACAGACCGTTTACCACAAGAAGAGAACAACGAATTTCGTAGACTAACTGTATACAATCCTTTGCCTGATGCGGCGGTATCGGTCTTGGAGAAAGGATTGAACGTCGCACCAACTCCGACGACACCACCTGTTCTGGACATCATTAGCTCCGTCGAACAAGGCGTCCTAAAATGTCCCAGGGAATCTGCCGAGGTGATTCGGTGGGAGACTTGACGTGCTCTGACACGGGCTCAAGTGCCTAAGAACAATATAACAGCTGCAGAGAGGTCAGTGGTTCGAACCCTACGAGAAGATCCTGATATTGTGATTTTATCGGCGGATAAGTTAAATGCCACTGTTATCCTCTCGACGTCAATGTATCTGAGCAAGGTGCACCAGCTTTTGGGAGACTTTGCATATCGCACACTAAACAAGGACCCCACATACAAACTTCAGCGAAAAACTTTGGAGCTCCTCAAAAACAGCATGATCCCCGATGTGGTTGCTAAGAGACTACGTACACAGGCGCCCGTCACCTCCCATGCTATACGGATTGCCCAAAATTCACAAGGATAATGTGCCGCTGCGGCCTATTGTGAGTAATATTGGGGCACCAACGTATAACCTCGCGAAACATGTGGCAGCGTATCTGAGCCCTTTAGTAGGAAACTGTGAGCATCATATCCGTAACTCACAAGACTTTATTCGTCGGCTCAAGAACTTACGACTCGTACCATACCAACATGTGCTCAGCTCGACGTACTTTTTATTTAATGGACAATACTTTGAACAGACTGACGGCGTCGCAATGGGTAGCCCCTTGTCACCCATTGTGGCTAATATTTTCTTGGAAGACTTTGAGGAGAGAGCACTCCAGACGTCGGATTTGAAACCTACGTGTTTTTGGCGATATGTGAACGACACCTTTGTTATCTGGCCTCACAGCATTGCATCGTTGAATGTTTTTCTTGGGCATCTTAATTCGCTTCATCCCAACATCAAGTTCACTATGGAGATGGAGAAAAACGGCGAACTTCCGTTCCTGGACGTGTTGGTACGGAGAAAGGAAGATGACACATTAGGTCACGCAGTGTACCGTAAACCAACACACACGGACTTATACTTACAGGCCACAAGCTGTCACCATCCTTCGCAACGAAGTGGCGTACTGAAGACGTTGGTTCACAAAGCACGAGCCAAATCAGACTCAGACAGCTTATCCAATGAGCTACTCCATCTGCGTACCACTTTCCAACAAAATGGGTCCTCCGAACGGGAGATTTGCCGTGCCTTACAACCGAAGCGGGTTTCAAAACGTGAGGAAGTGGAAGAAGGCGAAGAACAAAGGAGAATGGTTATCTTGCGAATACATCGGCGGTGACTCTTCACAAATAGGAAGATTATTGAAGAGGCATAAAGTTAAATGTGTCTTTCGTCCGCCGGCAAAACTCAGAGCTCTCTTGGGCTCATCTAAGGACGGCCTTGGCTTAAGAAGACCCAGTGTTTACGAGATTCCTTGTAGCTGTGGCATGTGGTACATCGGACAAACTTATCGCACTGTAGAAGAGAGATGTACCGAACACCGACGCCACACTCGTCTGGAGCAACCAGAAAAGTCTACAGTGGGCGAGCATTGTCTCAGTACCGGCCAGTCCATGAATTATCAACATGCCAAAATTCTCGCATCGACGAGTTCGTACTGGGACAGTGTTTTTAAGGAAACAGTGGAAATACGTAGCTCGACGAATCTTGTAAACAGAGTCACGGGCTCTCAGCTTAGTACAGCTTGGGATCCAGCACTGGTCATATTGAAGTCGCTTCGAGCAGAGAGGAGTACTATTGGTCATTCGACGGACGACGATTCGCAAGCAACATAAATATCCTGTTGACAACGGGAGGATAATCAAGGCGCCTACGCGGACGCGCATATTTGCTCGCGGCTTCCGACAGAGGTCGCTGGGGCGGCCGATGGCAGCGCAGAGCAGCGGCGGCAGCCTCCGCGCGTGCGCCGAAGTCTTTGGTTCTTCATCCTGTAGGTGGCGTTGCTGTCCTTCCAGCTATCGGTTGATATCGTCGCTATTGGCCATCGAATTTGGCGCCTCGACGCATGCGCACTTCCTGCCTAAGACTGGCATAAATAGGGGGCTCTGGTCCTGCCTTAACACCGACTGCTTCCCGTTACCCAGTGTGGCTTTCGGCCGTCCTTCTCTTCCGACGAGCGTCTCCTTCACCTCACTAATTTCCTTTCCGACCAGCTTAATTCCCGTCGCTCCGCGATCTTCCTCTCCCTGGACCTCGAACGTGCTTATGACCGCGTATGGCATTCCGGTCTCCTCTTCAAGCCCTTCCCATTAACTGCGTCCGTCTGATCGGCTCCTTTCTCTCCCACCGTCCTTCCTACGTCACCATCCATAACACGGATTCCTACATCTTTTTACCCTCCACCGGTGTGCCCCTAGGCTCCGTCCTCTCCCCCCTTCTGTACCTTTTGTACACGGCGGACATGCCGCCGCATTCACCCCCCGTCCACCTTCTCCAGTTTGCCGATGACACCGCTTTCCTTGCCCTTGCCCCAACCCTGCAGCGCTCCCAATACCTTCTCCAATCCCATA
Source organism: Schistocerca serialis cubense (assembly GCF_023864345.2). Classification (NCBI taxonomy): domain Eukaryota; kingdom Metazoa; phylum Arthropoda; class Insecta; order Orthoptera; family Acrididae; genus Schistocerca; species Schistocerca serialis. The sequence goes on along the minus strand of NC_064641.1, from coordinate 324,868,979 downwards.
TTGACCGGTTCACCACGTGGTGCAACCAGTGGATGCTCAGGGTCAATCCCTCCATAACCCAGACGATCATTGTAGGCAAAACCACCCCTTCCTTCCGCCTCCTTGATTTTTATCTCACCATCTATGGCCGTTCTATCGCCCTCACTCCCACCCTTAAGTACCTTGGCGTCACCCTCGACCGTCGCCTCTCCAGGACTCCCCATCTCCGGACAATCCAAGCCAAGGCACACTCCTGACTCCGTCTCCTCAAGCTCCTTTCTGGCCGTACGTGGGGTCTGGACCCCTCCACCATCCCCGACACCTATAGGTCCCTCATCCGCCCTATCCTTTGTTATGCCCATCCGGCCTGGATCTCTGCCCCCCCCTACCTTTTATAAATCCCTACAAATCCTTGAACGCCGAGCTCCCCGCCTCGCCTATCGCACCCGTCTCCCCTCCCCCACTTGGATCCTGTATGATCTCATCCCCTTCCCCCACCTCCTCTTTTCCTTGAAAGGATACGGATCCTGTACACCTCCTGCAAACTCGATCCTCCTCATCCGCTTGTCTCACCCATCCTCTCCCACCCCTGCCCACTTCCGCGGCTGTATTCCCACGTCCCACCCGATCTCCATCTCTCCACCTTCTTTACCCTCTCCCAAGGTGGCTTCCGCCAGCTCCCCCTCCCTGATGATGTCCTCCTGCCCTCCATCTACCCCTCCTACCAACTTTGATCCTCCCTCCCTCTTCCTGTGTCTGTTCCTTTGGGCACCCTCCCTCCCTCCTCCCTTTCTCCCCACTCCTCCCCCGGGCCACCCCTCCCCTGTCCCTCTACTCCTCCTCCCATCTCCTCAGCCATTGGCATCTTTGTTCTCCCCTCTCCACCCTCTCCACCCCACCTCACCCTTCTTCCCCTCTTGGCAGGTCCCCAGACTTCCACATGCTACGTGGACTTTCGCGTGCCGGAGATCATCGCCATCAGTGTCTCGTGTGTGTGAGGTCGTTTTGTGTTTTTAGTGTCCGCCGTCACGCTTCTACGTTCACTTGTGCCGTCGGATTCATCAGTGTTATGTGCGCCGTGTCAACATGTTTTCAGTGTCGTTATCGTCGAGTGTGAACGGCTCCGTGTTTTTTGTGTATCTGTGAACACAATTTTTTGCCCATCACTATGTTCATTCTAATTCTCCATTCTTGTACTGTTATTGTCAACACTATGGCTGAAGAGCGGCGTAGCATGCCGCTAACAGCCTACCTGATTGTTCAGGTATTAAAATAACAATAAAGGAAAAAAAAAACCTGCCTTAGCAGTGTGTTCGTCGCACCTGAAGATGTCGGCCAGTTGCGCTGATGAAATATTGTGGAGTTTTCACTATGAGATCCGACGTCTCGTCCGAGAGCATTATATACAAAGCGATGTTGTTCGTTCGTGGAGGAGATGCAGAGAAACCGGAACTGTCGATGACATACCTCGTTCAGACCGCCCAAGGGCTACTACTGCAGTGGATGACCACTACCTACGGATAATGGCTCGGAGGAACCCTGTCAGCAACGCCACCATGTTGAATAATGCTTTTCGTGCAGCCACAGGACGTCGCGTTACTAGTGAAACTATGCACACTATGCAGCATGATGCGCAACTTCTCTCCCGACGTTAATGGCGACGTGCATCTTTGCAACCACGGCACCATGCAGAATGGTACAGACTGGCCCAACAATATGCCGAATGGACCGCTCAGGATTGGCATCATGTTCTCCGCACCGATGAGTGTCGCATATGCCTTCAACCAGACAATCGTCGGAGACGCGTTTGGAGGCAACCTGGTCAGGCTGAACGACTTAGACACACTTTCCAGCGAGTGCAGCAAGGTGGAGGTTTCCTGCTGTTTTGGGGTGGCATTATGTGGGGCCGACGTACGCCGCTGGTGGTCATGAAAGTTGCCGTAACCGGTGTACGATACGTGAATGCCATCCTCCGACCGACAGTGGCACCATATTGGCAGCATTATGGCGAAGTATTCGTCTTCATGGACGATAGTTCGCGCCCCCATCTTCCACAATCTTGTGACTGACTTCCTTCAGGATAACGTCATCGCTCGACTTGAGTGGCCACCATGTTAACCAGTTATGAAGGCTACCGAACACGCCTGGAATCGATTCAAAACGGCTGTTTATGGATGACGTGACCGACCAACCACTCTGAGGGATCAACGCCGAATCGCCGTTGTGGAGTGGGACGATCTTGACCAACGGTGTCTTGATGAACTTGTGGACAGTATGTCACGACGAATACAGGCATGCACCGATGCAAGAGGACGTGCTACAGGGTATAAGAGGTACTGGTGTGTACTGCAATCTGGACCACCACCTCTGAATGTGGTACAACATGCAATGTGTGATTTCATGAGCACTAAAAACGGTGGAAATGATGTTTATGTTGATCTAAAAAATTGTTCAAATGGCTCTAAGCACTATGGGACTTAACATCTGAGGTCATCGGTCCCCTAGACGTATAACTACTTTAACCTAACTACCCTAAGGACATCACACACATCCATGCCCAAGGCAGGATTCGAACCAGCGACCGTAGCAGCAGCGCGGTTCCGGACTGATGTGTCTAGAACCGTTCGGCCACAGAGGCCAGCATGTTGATGTCAATTCCAGTTTTCTGTACAGGTTCCGGAAGTCTCGGAACCGAGGTGATGAAAAACTTTTTTGATGTGTCAATATTAGAACTCACAAATAGCCCATTAACTGCTTAAGCGTAAAAGGAAAGAGCGCGAACTCCTCTACTGCATCGCCTGGCAAAATCGTTAATGGTGGCAGCGATCAGCATTCCCGAAATTTTTTTGCGGTAAATCTTTTTTTATTTTACATTGTAATTAAGAGCCAAACAATCGTTAGCTTTTAGCTGTAACTGGGATTCATCGAGAGATATCGAGCTGCCCCGTCGCAGTTACGCCGTTAGAAGAAATGAAGGAACTGGCACAACGTTACTCTTAAGGGCTTCAGGTCGCTATTCTGCCGGAATATTATTACGGATTGAGGATATTTTCCTCGGAGAAAGGAAGAAGTGTGGCGGCTAAAGTGGCTTTTGTATTTACGCAGCCAGTAGCACTTGGATCGGGAACAAGAGAAGTTGGCGGCACTCCAATGAGCTCCAACTTTTGGGCGAAGCTCGGCAGCACGACTTTACACTTGACCGAGCAGGGATGGAGTTTACCAATAGCAGGTGCTACGGATCGTTAGCTGCTGCCACAGGTCGGCGCCAGTGAACAGCCAGCGCAGGACACTGCGAGTTCCAGTTTAAATTCGCAAACTGCAGGGAAGATTTAGAATACTATGACTTATCGGAGACTACAGAACAAGAAACAGAACATTATTGAAGCAAAAAGTGGTCGCCTACATCGTGAACAGCGACAGACTCAGTACAAAGAAAGAAACGTTATGCTAATATATCTCTTGTATTTCAGTGTATGAATACGTCCATAATTTACTCGACTCTTATTTCGTTTACCAATATAAATATTTCTGTGTTACGAGTAACATTTGTTAATAACGTGAGACCAGACTTCTCGATTTACACTTTCGTAGCGCAGCTCCAAGCCAGATTATCTTCTATACTGTCCTAAAATGTACAGGAACAGATTTTGTTTGTGGTGCATAAGCGACATCAGCACAGCAACTACGGTGGTAGCTTGAACTGGCAATCTGCCGTGAGCAATGAGTTTCCTGTAGTGGACGTGAGACCCTAAGGTGTCAAAGCTGGCCGGCCGGTGTGGCCGAGCGGTTCTAGGCGCTTTAGTCTGGAACCGCGCGATCACTACGGTTGCAGGTTCAAACCCTGCCTCGGGCATGGATGTGTGTGATGTCCTTAGGTTAGTTAAGTTTAAGTAGTTCTAAGTGCTAGGGGACTGATGACCTCAGATGTTAAGTCCCATAGTGTTCAGAGCCATTTGAATTTGTCAAAGTTGTCGTGTTGGAAATCGCAGTGGAGCAAAGAACTGAACATCCTTAAATCAAGCGTTCAAGACATTTTTCACAATGTTTTGAAAAGAAGAAAAGTATGTGCCGTATCTGTCCTGCACACTTTGACTCCCGAACAGGAAGCGACCTGTGGACACATTCAGCGACTTGACTGAAATGAAAAAAGCGGATAAATTACTGTGCAGATGCTCTCTGACGGTCTACAAATACCAGAGTAGGTGGAAATGTGATTCGCGAGTTTAATATCCCAAAGAAAGACGTTTCTGACATTTGCACATGGTTGTATCGACGTTCTATGCTTTGTACGCAAGTGGGGGAAGAGTACATAAAACTCTGAAATTTTAAAACAACTAACTTAAATTTTCTCTACTTTTTACTAACAGAGTCTCGAAGTTCTTGTGTTGGTGGGGAAAAACTGAATCTCTATTACTGTACCTATTGAAACGTCCCCTTTGAAAAATTATACACTTGACTGGGCTTAAACTGACACACAATATTTTTTAGCGCAACGCTATCTGACTTTCAATAATCCCTACAAAAGAATGGCCCTGACTAATATTAACTTATACCTTTCTCAAATCACTTACCTCACTAAAATCTTCGTTACTTGAACTACTGCAATATAGCGAGCGCCACTACTGCCAGCTAAATAAAAGATTCAAACTACGGAAGGCACTAACTACTGATAGGCATAGTTAGCAAATGAAAGATTTTAATAGAGAACATCAATGTATTTACCTTAATAGTCATAATATATATAGCAGTTAATGACATCCAGTCTTACAAATGTCAAAACTCCGCCATCTCTCTCCCCACGTCCACCACTGCTGGCGGCTCACCTCCAACTGCACAACGCTACGCGCTGTTCACAGCTAACTGCCCAACACTACAATGGCAGACAACATTGCAAACTAGCCACAGACTGCACACAGCACAGCCAGTGATTTTCATACAGAGCGCTACGTGGCGTTACCAATAAGAAAACCTAAACAGCCTAGTTACATAGCCCCCATGCTCCCCACAAAAAAATTTACAAATTGTTTTGTGCAGTGGCCAATAAAGATTAGAAAAATATTTTCATAATTACAATAACAAAGATATCAAATGCACACACTTATTGATTCAATGTTGGTCAAAAGCTAAAATTTTCTCGCAGACCATAAAGACAATCCTGATCATTCATCACAGTAAAATTGCAGTGTTTTTTTTTCTCAAAGTCTGAGCATTTAAAGAAAATGCACACAGTAGTAGTGGATTTCCATGCAGTCTTGAAAAAGTAGTGTTGTCCTTCCAACGGAAAGACAGTGCTGACTCTTGACATACAGACAGGGAATGGGCCACAACAGAGTAAACCCACAGCAGAGTCAGTCGAAGTTTTGAAGAATATTGGTAGGTAGGTCATCACAGAGCAGACCCACTGTAGTCCTGGTAGGGATTACGGTATCGGTGGGCCACCAGAGGTGCAGACCCACTGCAGTCCTTGTCGATATAATGGTATGGTGGGCCACCAGAGGTGCAGACCCACTGCAGTCCTTGTAGAAATAATGATATTGGTAGGCCATCAAAGATGCAGACCCACTGTAGTCCTTGTAGAGACGGCCAGCAGCCATGTGTTGCGACTGTGCAGGTGTACAATCACCATCCAAGAGTCTTGCAGAGAGTATAGCAAGTCCGTAAACCACCACTTGTGCACTCACAAAGTTTTTGGAATTGTCCTTAGAACCAGCAATGCTGTTATCCAGTCCCTTGCTGAATGATTAACACACGTCCAAACACTATCAGTCCCTACTTCTCACATATTGTCCATATACTATGACCAACAAAAACGTGTGCAGTGAAATGTAACTTACAAGTTAATATTTTGATGAACTGGTGTCAATTACAATTTTGTAACATAAGAATACAATAACAAAGGTGCAAAATACATCATTAAAGAACATAACAATACAGATAACATTTGTAGTATAACAGGCTTTACAATAGAATCGAAATAACATATACATCAGTGTTACAGGAATTATGACATGAGTACATACATAAAAGCTCAGAATAACTTTCGAAACATCAACTTCACACATGAGCATTAATACAGAATAGAATAAATAATGCCTAAACACCTTTACGAAGAAAATAACATAGTATTTGAAAATTTCTACAACATAAATCTTATTAGCTAAACACATAAAGACAGGAAAAACACAAATATACAAGAGTACATAAACACATAGCGGAATAACACAAAAGGACAGGGTTTGTTTTCAGTGTAACATTTGGTACTGCAGTCCAACCCAAAACTTCATTCCATAGATCTTTCGTCTTATTTCAACATTTGTTTCCACCAAAAAAAAAAAAATCCTATCAAAACGTGCTTTCTATATTCTGTTCACATCCTCATTCAAAAATAGTTTTTCTCCACTGTGCACAACTGTTTTGGCGAAACCATTTTCTTATAGCTTCTCAATGCATTTCTTCCAATTCATCATAGTTAGTTTCTTATATAGTCTACCCCCTCTTAAGCTAACTTAAATCTACTGAGCTCAGGTGCTAAACTAAGGGATGAGGCAATGCAGCAACATAAAACAATTAATACAAACAGCAATGAAAAATATGGAAATTGTCAAAGCAAGCTGCAGTAAACCTAAATTACCAAGCAATGCAACATTACAACTAATATGAGCCAATGTGAAGCAACAGGAAAAATAAATCAGTAGTAAAACTATCATAACAGAGTAATACAAAGTGAAATTTAGTAGCACTATGCCTGGCAAACAGCCGCAGGAAATGCAATAACTTATATCTAAACATGAGAAAGCCCAAGCAGAAAAAATATGACAGTAAAAGAGGCCATGTTTAATACGTACGTCTCACGTTAACGCTAGAGTGATGGATCACTGTAACTTGCTCTAGCAGACTAGTTACCAAGTCACTGACAAAAATTATGTATGCAATTCCTGGGAAGTGGAAATGTCTTTTTGTGCTCCCTCATTTTTTTGGAGTACATCCATCATAAAGTTATTTTTTACTGGATCTGTAGGCATAAAATATTTATATAAGTACATCTATAAAATTTTATTTTAACCAATGCTGCAGTGCAGCTAGGAACTAGATATTAAACAAAATAGGCAAAGCAAGGTGTGAAACGTCATTCACTAGCCATATGGCATTTCATAATGCAGTAAACAATCTTTCAACTAGCAAGACAATAGACATGAAATGTTTCTCATCATTTCATTTCAGTAAATAACATTAATTAAGAACTCGACAGTGTCATCATGTTTTCAAGTTTGAGGGTGTCGTATTTACGATGCTTTCTACAAAGGAATGTTAATAGCGAGGATAATGGCCTTTTTTTTTCTTCTCCACCTGTGCCTCTGAAAGGCACACACTAATGGCATTTTTCCATGTGTCTGTTATGCAGCTGGGTGCCCACGACGCATTACTTGAAGGTGGTCACTTAACTTTCTTACCGAAATATTTACATCAGCAGTTTCCGCTACATTGACAGTCTCAAATAAAAATATTTCACCGGTCAAGAATTTGCGTTACAAATCTGTAGAAACAAAATCCTATTGATATAACAGAGTCCAAAAAATTTTCGTCGGCATTGTAATACATTCATGCATTTACATACATTTCATCACTCTTAAAGTATGATTCTTGGTTTCCAACAACCTTTTTCACAAACCAGAGTCCCTAACCACTACTCATTATTCCTTACCTTATTCGTCGACACTTCTTCAATATTTCATCATAACAGATACGTAGCATACTCAAATAACTCATATAACATCAGCTTATTGATCATAAACATACCGCAACAGCATAATACACATAGCCATCGTAATAATAACATCATAACACCTCAATCAACTCTAAAAATCGTCGTAGTTTCCTCCAATAATTCCAAAACCCAAAAAAAAAATTCTCTGTTCATTTCAATAGTGTCATCTACCTCAAATGTACTTTAAAATCATGCTCCCTTACCAAATATATCATTCAAAGCTCTCATGATGTCACAATGGGTCCTCACAAATGTCTTCATTACTTGAACTACTGCAATACAGCGAGCGCCACTACTGCCAGCTAAATAAAAGATTCAAACTACGGAAGGCACTAACTACTGATAGGCATAGTTAGCAAATGAAAGATTTTAATGGAGAACAAACAATGTATTTACCTTAATAGTCATAATATATGTAGCAGTTCATGACATCCAGTCTTACAAATTTCAAAACTCCGCCATCTCTCTCCCCACATCCACCACTGCTGGCGGCTCACCTCCAACTGCGCAATGCTATGTGCTGTTCACAGCCAACTGCCCAACACTACAATGGCAGACAACAATGCAACCTAGCCACAGACTGCACACAGCACAGCCAGTGATTTTCATACAGAGCGCTACATGGCGTTACCAATAAGAAAACCTAAACAGCCTGCTTACGCTATCCGTGTGTGGTTTTGTATAGCAACATGAAAAGAAAACTTTTGCAGTTACGTGATTTACTGCATTTAACACTTCACTGTGCTGCTTTGGAGATGCGCAAGAAGGAGCACAGTATTTTGTAGATGGGAAAATGAATGCTTTATGAAGGTAACTGAAAAGAATCTGTCATTAGAACGCGCTATTGGGCTTACGACGGGACAGTACGTGCTGCTCTGTGTAGTACTTTCTGATAGACATATATTGCTCTATTGATAGCTGAAGGAAGGACTCATAAATGTATAAAATGCAGTGTTTCTACAAACTGTGGAGAGTACACCGTTCTCTTGAACTTGCATTTCTGTTAACAAATACATAAGTGCTACACGAATTACTTTTGATTCCATACATGCAATAGTGCATGCTAATACTCTCAACCACACTCAATACGATAACAGATTAGTGTTTCCTTCATTCAATTTTCTGCTAGCTCCTTGTGCTTGTTCGAGTGTTTTGGAGTCAGTATCGTATATTGGTAACGGATGACGTAAAGTGACAAATTATGTAGAACTAATGTTCCTAAAACTTGTCTGGCTGTGGAGGTGAGTTAAATTGATTCTTGACATGAAGATTCTTCTATAAACGTAAATGATCTGGAATTTGCAGACAGTGAGATCAAACTTAAGGCTACTATAGGGACTACATGCAAAGAAAATATTTTTTTAAGGATTTTAGTAATTAACTACTTGCTGATATACCTGTATTACAAGCTTCTTTAAAACACCCAAAAGATATAGAAGAATCGAATCATTTGAAAAAATGCTTCATTTGTAAATGATTTTTTTATATTCAAAGTAAGTGTTACAGCGCCCCAATCAATCTTAGAGTTGTCCACGCCGCATAGGATTTTTAAATATTTCTTTATTGACGAATTAATGCCAAAGATTGTAGAAGAAACTAATCTTCACAGCACTAAGAAAAAGTTAAACAATAAATGTCAATGCGCATGGCAGTAAAAAATTTATAGGTGTACGCTCTTTGGCTCCTGCTACTGTTGTTCATGATCTCCGGATTGATAGTACCGGTGTTGACCTAACAAAAAAGACAACATCTCAGAGGCACTTTCGGACTCTACTTTGCATTTTATCAACAATACAAAGCGACTAGATTCTCAGAGTCTGTATCATAGCAAATTGTACAAAATTACGTCTGTAGTTGATCATGTGAGTAAAAAAGCCTTTCAACTGCAATGAATGAGCGTTTGTCAATTGACGAACAAATTTGTACATTCAAAGCTAGGTGTCACATGATGATGTATGTGTACCGGATGGGCGTATGGGCATGCGGTGGGCATTATGGAATGAATAGCATAATTTTTAGATAAAGGCCATTTCGGCAAAATCATGTTAAAAAGGGGTCGCATAGGTCTAGGGAGGTGAGGGTGAGCTAGAGCGTAGAGTTTGGGGAAACATAGTTCGTGAAGCTAACGACAGTTGGGTCGGTCAATCGGGCCAGTATGAGCGGCATGCCAAGTGCGAAAAAACTAAGTCTCCGGCACCGCAGCACCGGGAGAAGCCGGAAATGTTCACTGCCACAGGTCACACATCCAAAAGAGCCGGCCCGGCGACGGGCGGCTGGGTATATTCGACGCACTACGCGGCTTCCTCCGCACTGGTTCGTTGGGACCGAAAACCCTGCAGGTAGCATGGAATTTTCCAGAGCGTCGCCTGCCAAGCAACACCTGGGGTGGCGTTACCTCGTCAACACGTGAGGGAGGCGCGTGGCCAAGGTGCCCTTCCTTGGTGCTCTCTTCCTGTTGCTAAACTGTGGGACGAATGAATGTACAGGCAGCCGACACTGCCAGCCGTGGCTTGGCCGTAATGGAAAAATGAAATTACGTTTGAAAGCTCATACAGTAAAATCCCCTACTGCCTGGCTCATCCTTTACCTCTTCCCTCTTCCGTGGGAGTGGAGAACGTACGTGAATTGGCTCAATTTAATTATTTAAATGTAAAAAATTATATTTTGCAAAACAAAGTACACGTCACTTGATTAAGAATAGCCCTCACGGAAGATGGCAGGAGTTTAAACCTATGGGAGGGTGTAGAGACTGTAAAGACCTCCTAGTGGTTGCAAAGGGACTTACACACGTCAACAATATTATGTGTATACAAGAATCATAAAACTTCTAAACATAAATCAAGACAAAATTATATTAATGAAACACATGAATGAAACATGATGGCTTGAATGAGGCAAACATGCCAAGTGCTTTTGTTGTCAGGGTGAAGTAAAAGTGTCTTTTTGCTTCCCCTCGCCCCTCCTCACTACCCACCCTTCACCCTGCAGGCCACATGCCTCAGCCGCACTAAATCTTGGTCATTCGTACCTTGCAGTTTAAACAGCAAACCTAAAAGGATAGTTATAGAAATAAATTCACCAGCTTAATATTGCCCTACAGATTTTAATATTCTCATCTAAAGATGAGAATCGATTTGTGTTGTCTATTTGAGTTTTTAGTAAGGAAGAAAATCTTGACAGAAGTTTTTCCTTGTACCCATTGTCTACACCATCATGATTACAAAACGTTTGAATTTCAGATCGATCTCCGGCTATGTCGTATTACCATCAAGGTTAATAAACGAATCTATATGGCGTCAAGTAAGCTGGTCCTTGCATGATATCTGTTCTCTAAATGACCGTTGTGTGGTAAACTGTTAGCAAAGGAGTTGGGTTTGGAATGTCATCGCAAAATACAGTTTATTTAGAAGTCTAACATCTGCCAGTTACCTAAATTTTAGGGAAACAGAGTGTAAGTAAAATAATTGGAACCTGATAGTTTCGTATGCTCTAGCGATTGAAGTTATTAGAGTCCGTGAGTAACTGTTGTGAGCATTATATGCTAACTTTGGAAAAAATATTGTGACCGCCAAGAGAACTTCACTTGTCACACAGCAAGGAGGCTACCCCACCACCCACATACAAAGACCTAATCAGTTCTACGCCACCCTCGCCACCCCCCCACCAGGACCAAGCCTGGCCATCTGCGTTGTCTCCTGCTGCAGAAGTAAAGAAACGTCATCTGTCCCTCCGTATTCCTGAGGCGTGGGACCGCAGTACAGTATCCTATGATAGCAGGAAGTAACTGACATATCTATACTAAATAGGAGATTATTACTTTCATTAAACACTACCACTATTGAAATTAAGGTTTAATCTGTCATGATAGAAATTGGGAATGCTTTGTATATGTATTAAGTGGGAGTAGTAAAGAAGGGAGAAGTGAAAGTTCTATGACTTGTAAAGGGTTACTTGATAAGCCATCTACGACCTGGTCTAAGATATTAAAAACACATTACAGTAGTAACCACCATTAGTGTTATAAAATAATCACGGAACCCGCCATTCGTAAGGCTTAGTTCCGCCCGCAGCCTAGTGCAGTAGCACTGACTTGCGTGGGTGCTGATGTCAGTACTACCGCCAAGTCAGTTGAAACCGGATGCAGCTGTACTGCCAGCTATGCTGTCAGCAACTTACATTCTCACGAGCGCGATGCGTGTCGCACCTTAGCACCTCAAGCTGCACTGAATGTCAACACAGAATTCTTAACCACTATATAACGAACCCTTTGAAAAACTTTACGCACATTTTCAATACTAAGGTGCTGTATCCTTAGTGGATAAGCAGAGCAAAAGTGTGGGTTCAATTCGAGAAAGTTTTCCAGGATGTCGGGATACGCAACACAAAGCAAACAATTAGTAATAACTTGTATTAAGAGAAATAAACAGATTACATAACTTCTGATATGTTGAGCGAAGCAAAGTACAGGATACAGTGTTCATAGATAATTTTTCTTCTGCGCTGGCTAGCTGGTGTACGTCTGCTGTGTGGCTCGTCGTCTTCTCAGAAGGAAGACTCGGTGCTCTCTTTCTATTGGCTGCCGCGTGGCGGGGCGCCCTCGTGGCGGCCCGCAGCAACTTCTATTAAGTCATATCGATGTCTTAGAGATGCAACTAGCTTCGTCGAGCCATCTATAATGAATATATGCAAGCAAGTAGGTGAGAGAATTAACAAAAGGAACAACAGTCATACCCTTGGACGATTGATTGGGAGACTGATAAGCACCAATATTCGCAGTTATGAGACAAGGAGTACAAATCAACACAGGAAATATCATAAAAAATGTTTAATAATTATTGGTCTGTTCATCGAAGGAGACATAAAACCACTTTTCATCAGAACATTGTTAAAGGAAGTATTAACATGACCTTACACTACGCCACAGCATTACACCTAACTTTGCCATGACTTAACGACTGTTTTCTTGTAGGTAGAAGTACGAAAGACTATCAGTTGGTATGAAAATATAAACGAGAGCATAAAGGAATGTGAGGGGATACTTACACTCATTTTGCTACGAAATGTAACTGGAGGATAAGTGAATTTTGTGTAAAGGAAATGATTTCTGGACTTTTGCTTTTGTTGCGGATTTGCCACCGCTTGTATCACTATGAGATGTTGCCAATTACTTACGTCTAATTACTTGGTCCCAATTACTTATGTCGATGTATTATTTTTACTATTATTCATTTAGTCCATGTCTTATTTATGCTATTATCAAATATTTGGAGAAGTTTAGTAAAGTTTTGCCAGCACCAGTACTTTAGTACATGGGTACATGAACCTAGTGTTTCCATGTGTCACTGTGTTACTAGACTGATGAGGATAATTATGTTTGTAGGATTTCAAGTATGCTAGAATAAGTTCCCGACTATTGACAATTATTTAAGTGTTTAATAGTAATGATGCCTTAGGTAAGAAATTATTTTGGAAGGGTAACATTAGAGGTAACCATGTTGTATTTGTTTATCTGGAGGGGCATGCCACATGCCTACCCCCGTGATAGGTAACAAAAACAGAGTGAACCACGCCGACAGAAGGAGCAAGCTTTGGCCATATACCTAGTCTGTTGGATGAACAAGAGAGTAACACCCATAGGGGCACGTACCATACGTGACGCGAATGTCTGTGTCGTTTCTTCACTTTTCCGTTACGCAACATAGTCTGTTCTACCCACGTTCATCTGTCAGCTTTCAAAAGAACAACGTTTTTGGAATTTATTATCCGGGCGTATTCGAACACAAAACTATTCAGTTCAGCTGAACTAATACAGTCAGACGTTAATATTTCATGTCGGAGAAGAGTTCACGGAAACAATGTTCTGTGATCTCGGACGACAGCCGATCAGGCACCATCAGACGTCAACCGCGTCTAGCCCGCAGCTAAACCGCCAGTAAGCGGATATCTCCGTTCAAAACGTTGAGGATTCTTTGACACTATTTTTCCGTTGTATTTTCCGAAGGATTACCGCCTACTGGCGTAGTAGCATTTAACTATATGAGGTGTCCCGGGACACTGTGGTATAACCGAGGATAGACAGAGTTTTCAGCAACTAGCTGGGCCCAATGAGGCCAGCACCACGGAGTTATAGAAACGGCGAGTTTAGTCGCAAATGTTGAGAGGATTAAGACAGCGAATTTGGTGGCTCAGTAAAGTTTTTTTTTATTTATTTTTTAATGAGAGATGTCGAGTTTGAAGAGTAAGTACGTAGCAGCTATCTTGGAGTGGCAGAATTGTCATATACACAGTTAAGTAGGCGATAACGTCGTGTCAACGATGCGTCGTGAACTATACCTTCATAAAGGAAAAGTCCTTCAGAAATTAAGCTCAAATTAGTTTTTTGTAATCCAGTTCCTTACTCTTTCTGTTTCCATTATGGAAAGTCTAGATTCTCTTCGAGTTTTGTTGTTCTCCTCTCATTAGCAACAGCATTGACATCCAACGACACAATCTACTCCCCACCTGCATAAAACTGGTGCCATTTTCCTTTGTCCGTCTCACTTTATGGTGTTTAGCAAATATATATTGATGCATGAGAAACTTACTGAACTCGGATGATTAGCCCAAATAGGCTTATGGTATTGATATGGTATGTGCAACAATTTAATATGATACTTGGTGCCTCATTTCTATATTTATGCGTGTTAATGTAGTTTTAAACAGAACCCCCTGTAACAAGGCATCTAGCATGGTGTCACGCATAATCCCATTCCTGACACCAGTTGTACAGGATGGGCGTATGGGTAGGCAGTGGGCGCTATGGAATGAATAGGATAATTTTGAGATAAAGGCCATTTATTGGCAAAAGCAAGTTAAAAAGGTTCACATAGGCCTAGGGAGGTGAGGGTGACCCAGAGCGTAGAGTTTGGCGAAACACAGTTCGCGAAACTAACGAAAGTTGGCGTCGGTCAATCGGGCCGGTGTGAGCAGCATGCCAGCTGCGAAAAAACTAGGTGCTGAGCGTCATAGCCCCGGGAGAAGCGGGAGATGTTCACTGCTACAGGGCATGCGTCCAAGAGAGCTAGAAGACAAGAGTACAAGAGAGCGGGACCGGCGATGGGCGGCCGTGCGTATTTGACGCACCACACAGCTTCCTATGCCCTGATTGGTTGGAACCGAGAAAACCATGCAGGCGGCATGAAACTCTCCAGAACGTCGCCTGCTAAGCGATGCCTGGGGTGGCGTTACCTCGTCAGCGCGTGAGGGAGGCGCGAGTCCAAGGTGCCCTTCCTCGGTGCTGACTTCATGTTGCTAAACCGTGCGATGAAACAAGTTAGAGGCAACTAACACTGCCAGCCATGGCTTGGTCGTAATGGAAAAATGAAGTTACCATTTGAAAGTTCATATACTAAAGTAAAATCCCCTACTGCCTTGCTCATCCTATACACACGCGTATGAAACACAACAGATATAAATGGCGCTGTAAACATTTCGTTTTGTGTGGATTAATGAGGTTTGCACACAAAATTGAAATTCACAGTGGGCAACGAAGTACGTATTGGTGCTTCTAGAAGCGTTGTGATTCGCCTTGCAAGGGAAATTCCAAGGAAGCAGAGCTACAAGATCTATTTTAACATATATAATACGGATATTATACGTTATAGATATAGTTGTATACCTATTCAAGCTAGGGATTCAGTATCAAGGAACATTCGAAAGGAATAGAATACCAAACTGTAAATTTCAAAATGAAAAGGGGCTTAAGGATTTTATTATATGGGTATTCAAAGTAATACATTACTACCGCTAACAAGGAGGACATTTCTTCCGTTTTGTATAAAGACAACTGTGTTGTAATTTTCCTGTTTACACTTGTAGGTGAGCTTTGAAAATCTGAAGTGAAAAAGTTTGACAGAAAAAATAGAGAACACATAATGTATCATGTCGTACTACTGTTCCTATTTACGTGCAGGAAATGTAGATAACACTATTGACAGACGTCACATAGAGGTTACATAGAAATGATGATATGTGCGTTTTTTTCCCCATCTGACTGATACAACTGCATCAAACTCGTCGATTCTATACATATGGGTATTCCCTAAAAATGAACAGCAGCACGCCATTAAAGCAGAAGAATTGAAGCGCTCAACTGGCTCAAACTCTTCGTCAGATTGGTCTTGAAGCAAGAAAAAGCGTGGAAGACCAACTAGCACAGATCCAGTATTGACCAATAGGCTTAAATATGAGGTGTCATCGTTACTTCCACAGGAGATTAGATATCCTTAGTCATGGTCACAATGGAATGACAAGAGAACTATGTGAATGAAGGAGAGGTGTAAAGCAAATTTGTGTTTAAATGAAGATAAAAACTGCTTCCTTGCATTCCATAGTATCCATTCCCGACAGTACCATTTATTCTATCATGACTGTTAATCATTTGGCATTAAAATTGTTTTATACTTAACAAACATTTGTTAACGGCCGAAATTTCACACCATTTTTCCTATGTGGAGAGTATCACGTGTGAGTGAATATAGTTACTTTCACACACATTTGCATAAATGTTCTCTGTAAAGAAATATTTTTTTGCAGAGTTAAGAAGGTATTACTTTTGCAAAAAAAAAAAAATTCTGACTTCCATGATTTTTATTTTTTTTATTTTTGTGTTCTAGTCAAAGTCGGAATGAAGGGTTAAATCGATCATTTATCACCAGTGTGCAGTTTCAATAGGTGATTATATCCTTGTATTGGTTTGCTAAAATATTTGAAAGCACTAACTCCTACAAGAAAGAAAACTAATTTCTGAAACGATGTAATATTCTCTTCATGTGATTAATTTTATCATTCTGCAAGAGAATAGCAGAATATTATTCCTGTGGAACAATTCCTACATTGAATGCACCAACGGCATAAGAAATATTCTAAGGAAGGAGGATTTAATTTTTATTTGAGCACTGCTTTTGTGTTCATTCTTTTATATGTTGCGATGCCCTATCCTGAAGTAATAGCTATTAAACCTGTGCAAGCTGCAGCGGACTTCAGGATAGGGGAATACACGTGTAATAGCTGAATGTTGTTGTTGTTGTTGTTGTTGTGGTCTTCAGTCCTGAGACTGGTTTGATGCAGTTCTCCATGCTGCTCTATCCTGTGCAAGCTGCCTCATCTCCCAGTACGTACTGCAGCCTACATCCTTCTGAATCTACTTAGTGTATTCATCTTTTGGACTCCCTCTACGCCTTTTACCCTCCACGCTGTCCTCCAATACTAAATTGGCGATCCCTTGACGCCTCAGAACATGTCCTACCAACCGATCCCTTCTTCTAGTCAAGTTGTGCCACAAACTCCTCTTCTCCCCAATTCTATTCAATACCTCCTCATTAGTTATGTGATATACCCATATAATCTTCAGCATTCTTCTGTAACACCACATTTCGAAAGCTTCTATTCTCTTCTTAGTTAAACTAGTTATCGTCCATGTTTCACTTCCATACATGCCTACACTCCATACAAATACTTTCAGAAACGACATCCTGACACTTAAATCTATACTCGATCTTAACAAATTTCTCTTCATCAGAAACGCATTCCTTGCCATTGCCAGTCTACATTTTATATCATTTCTACTTCGACCATCATCAATTATTTCGCTCCCCAAATAGCAAAACTCCTTTACTACTTTAAGTGTCTCATTCCCTAATCTAATTCCCTCAGCTTCACCCGAGCTAACTCGACCACATCCTCGTTTTGCTTTTGTTGAAGTTCATCTTATATCATCCTTAAAAAACACTGTCCATTCCGTTCAACTGCTCTTCCAAGTTCTTTGCTGTCTCTGGCAGAATTACAATGTCATCGGCGAACCTCAAAGTTTTTATTTCTTCTCCATAGATTTTAATACCTATCCGAATTTTTCTTTTGTTTCCTTTATTGCTTGCTCAATATACAGATTGAATAGCATCGGGGAGAGGCTACAACCCTGTCTCACTCCCTTCCCAACCACTTCTTCCCTTTCATGCCCCTCGACTCTTATTACTGCCATCTGCTTTCTGTACAAATTGTAAATAGCCTTTCGCTCCCTGTATTTCACCCCTGCCACCTTTAGAGTTTGAAAGAGAGTATTCCAGTCAACATTGTCAAAAGCTTTCTCTAAGTCTACAAATGCTAGAAACGTAGGTTTGCCTTTTATTAATCTAGCTTATAAGATAAGTCATAGGGTCTGTATTGCCTCACGTGTTCCAATATTTGTACTGAATCCGAACTGATCTCCTCCGAGGTCGACTCCTACTAGTTTTTTCATTTGTCTGTAAAGAATTCACTTTAGTGTTTAGCAGCAGTGATTTATTAAACTGATAGTTTGGTAATTTTCACATATGTCAGCACCTGCTTTCTTTGGGATTGGAATTATTATATTATTTTTGAAGTCTGTGGGTATTTCACCTGTTTCATACAATTTCCTCACCAGATGGTAGAGTTTTGTCAGGACTGACGCTCCCAAGGCTGTCAGTAGTTCTAATGGAATGTTTACTCCCGGAGCCTCGTTTCGACTTACGTATTTCAGTGCTCTGTCAAACTCTTCACGCAGTATCGTATCTCCCATTTGATCTTCATCTACATCCTCTTCCATTTCCATAATATTGCCCTCAAGTACCTTACCCTTGTACAGGCCCTCTATATACTCCTTCCACCTTTCTGCTTTCCCTTCTTTGCTTAGAACTGGGTTTCCATCTGAGCTCTTGATATTCATGCAAGTGGTTCTCTTTTCTCCAAAGGTCTCTTTAATTTTCCTGTAGGCAGTATCTATCTTACCTCTAGTGAGATAAGCCTCTACCTCCTTACATTTGTCCTCTAGCCATCCCTGCTTAGCCATTTTGCACTTCCCGTCGATCTCATTTTTGAGACATTTGTATTCCTTTCTGCCTGCTTCATTTATTGCATATTTATATTTTATGCTTTCATCAGTTAAATTCAGTATTTCTTCTGCCACCCAAGGAATTCTTCTAGCCCTCGTCTTTTTAACCACTTGATCCTCTGCGGCCTTCACTACTTCATCCCTCAAAGCTACCCATTCTTCTTCTACTGTATTTCTTTCCCTCATTCCTGTCAATTGTTCCCTTACGCTCTCCCTGAGACTCTGTACAAACTCTGGTTTCGTCAGGTTGTGCAGGTCCCATCTCCTTAAATTCCCACCTTTTCGCAGTTTCTTCAGTTTTAAGCTACAGTTCATGACCAATAGAGCGTGGTCAGATTCCACAAATGCCCCTGGAAATGTCTTACAGTTTAATACCTGGTTCCTAAATCTCTGTCTTACCATTATATAATCTATTTGAAACCTGTAGTATATCCAGGCTTCTTTCATGTATACAACCTTCTTTTATGATTCTTGAACCAAGTGTCAGCTATTATTAAGTTATGCTATGTGCAAAATTCTAATAGGCGGCTTCCTATTTCATTTCTTAGTCCCAATCCATATTCACCTACTACCTTTCCTTCTCTCCCTTTTCCTACTACCGAATTCCAGTCACCCATGACTATTATATTTTCGTCACCCTTCACTATCTGAATAACTTCTTTTATCTCATCATACATTTCTTCTATTTCTTCGTCTTCTGCAGATATAGTTGGCATATAAATTTGTATTACTATACTAGGCGTGGGCTTCGTGTGTATCTTGGCCACAATAATGCGTTCACTATGCTGTTAGTGTAGCTTACACGCATTCCTATTTTTTATTCATTATTAAACCTACTCCTGCATTACCCCCATTTGGTTTTGTATTTATAACCCTGTATTCACCTGACCAGAAGTCTTGTCGCTCCTGCCACCGAACTTCGCTAATTCCCACTATATATAACTTTAACCTATCCATTTCCCTTTTTAAATTTTATAACCTACCCGCCCGATTAAGGGATCTGACATTCCACGCTCCGATCCGTAGAACGCCAGTTCTCTTTCTCCTGAGAACGACGTCATCTTGAGTAGTCACCGACCGGAGATCCGAATATGGGACTATTTTACCTCCGGAATATTTTACCAAAGAGGACGCCATCATCATTTAACCATACAGTAAAGCTGCATGCCCTCGGGAAAAATTACGGCTGTAGTTTCCCCTTCCTTTCAGCCGTTCGCAGTAGCAGCACAGCAAGGCCGTTTTGGTTAGTGTTACAAGGCCAGATCAGTCAATCATCCAGACTGTTGCCGCTGAACTACTGAAAAGGCTGCTGCCCCTCTTCAGGAACCACACGTTTGTCTGGCCCCTCAACAGATACCCCTCCGTTGTGGTTGCGCCTACGGTACGGCTATCTGTATCGTTGAGGCACGCAAGCCTCCCCACCAACGGCAAGGTCTCTGTTTCATGGGGGGACTAGTCTTGCTAATACTTTTACTGTTAGTTTACTGTAAGTAAAACTATTAGTTTTACTAATAGTTTTACTAATTTCGCACAGGTGTCACACTGTAGAATTTGATGGACAATAGCGCGGATTATAACAGAGTTAATTATTGACTAATGACTTCGAGATGACTGGACAAGAGAAGAAACCTCAAAACTCAAGCAGATCTAGTAATTCAGTTCTCAAGATTTCCCTCAAAACAAGACGTTTCTTAATGCGTAGAATAATACTGCAAGCAGTACAATTAAATTTAGTATGGTCCACAAGAATACATTCCTCTTGATTGTAAATGTGCTGAAGGCACAAATTCCTTCCTGCTTAATGAATTTTTCAAAACAAATGATAACAAAGGGCCGGCCGCTGTGGCCGAGCGGTTCCAGGCGCATCAGTTCAGAACCGCGCTGCTGCTACGGTCGCAGGTTCGAATCCTGCCTCGGGCATGGTCGTGTGTGAAGTCCTTAGGTTAGTTAGGTTTAAGTAGTTCTAAGTCTAGGAGACTGATGATCTCAGGTGTTAAGTCCCATAGTGTTTAGAGCCATCTGAACCACCTGATAACAAAGGATTCTGCATGAGGTGAAGGTTCTTAATGTAACCAACAAATTAATTAAGACTGTACTCATTAAGTAAGGTTCCGGGCTAAGAGACCGTGGTCGAACAGCAGAAATTCATCCTCCTGACGTTTCTCTGCCAACTGCGGGCAACATTTCCCGAGGTGAGTCAACGAGTGGTAGCTGGGACGTAGAGATCCGGTTTATACAGAGCAAATAGAGGGCGCCACCACTCTCCACTTATTGTGGACAGTGATACTAACTCTTACTAACGTCATTTCTCTCGATCAAACGTAATCGATTATCGCATTGTCGATAGAAAGTAGACCGCCATATCTTGTCTAAATTTAAGCCTTCTACTTTTCTGTTAAAATTGTTGTAGTGTATATAAATGTCTATGGCTTCTTTGTACATACGTGGATAACAATGCGATGTCTTAGCTAGCACGCATCTCTAACTAAATTTTATTTCATGATCACAGTTTTCAGAAACATGTTCCGCTACGTACGATACGTCGGTGTGGCCCAGAGGACAGTTCCTTTTGTGGTCGGTTACAACGGCATTGACCCTACTTTTCCTTGCTCCAATATAAAACTCAACAAAATTACGAGGAATTTTATACATGCGAGGGACTGCGAAAGGGTGTCGTGCGTCTTTCGCCGATCTTAAGCATTCACTGATCTTCTTGGGAGCCAAAACATTTTTTCAACTGAATACTCGGGCAGAAATTCTGTGTAGTTGCGATAAGGTTTATATTGGAATAACGAAAAGAAGTCACAATATCCACCTAACCGAACGCAGAAGGAACCGGCGTCTAGGACACACCAACAAATCGGCTGTAACGGAACATGTTTTTGAAAACTGTGATCATGAAGTAAAATTTAGTTACATAAGCGTGCTAGCTAAGACATCGCATTATTATGCACTAATGTACAGAGAACCCATAGACATTTATAAACACCAGAACAATTTTAACAGAAAAGAGGAAGCCTTAAAGTCAAGTAAGATATTACAGTCGACTTTGTACCAACGATGTGCTATCATCGAGAGTAATGACGTTAGTTAGGAAAGTTTCACTATCAACAGCACGTGACGAGTGGTGAGACCTGACGTCCACTTCCCAGCAACCAGCCGTTGACTCACCTCGGAAAATCCTACCCGCAGTTGGCAACGAAACGTCAGGAGGAAGAATTTCTACAGTTGGACCACGGCCTCTTTGCCCTGAAGTCTTAATTAATGAAGACTCCGGCCGTTAAACCATACGTGTTACAATAAGAATCCCTACTTAGCCTGCATTGTGTTGAAGACACAATGTGCACTGTGGTTGGTGCAAATTATCTGATTAAGAAAACAACTTTTAGCTTACTTGTGCATCCCGTTTATACTGTAGCAATTCCGATCACTAAATACTCTTTTCTCTATTATCACAGGCTGTTCTACTACTTAAATTAACTGCAAAGCTACAGTGCCAGTTCTACATAGTAGAAGTTGTGGAAGAATGCCTGTAGTTTTCAATCTACTGCAGAAATCTCCTATCAAATATGGCCTCGAGGACAAAACTAAACACGAAACTCAGAATTTGTGTGCATTTCGTATTCGGCGTATGACGCTACTTGCTATAGAATCCATTGGCATTGTAACTACTACAAACTTGGTGGGGTTAGCACACCGTACGACATGGACTCTGTATGGAATTATTTCGCCTGAATGAGAAGACACGGCGATAATTCAACGTTTATAACGAAATTATTATTTAGTAATATACATACAACTTGCAAACTGAAGAAAAATGTACTGCACAATTTTAAGAAATACTAGTACATGTAATACTGCACGTAATGGCGGCTATTAGCGTCCCTTACTGGCTCAATGTCAAATGAAAAGAATACTTGAATCTGATGCTATCATATTTACCTTTGCCGTACACCTCGTTGCAGACTTTTACACTGTTGCAACCTGTGATTCTTTTTGGGTCCACGTATATTACTTGCTGTAACAGCAACAGAAAAACTTACAAAGAAGCAATGCATTGTCCAAGTTGTGAAGTAGCGCGCAAACCGCACCAATGGTTGAATATGAACCAATATTAGTTATCGTCAAATGGTTTGTAAGTAGGCTGTTTATGTTTTCTTATTGGCAACGTTACGTAGCGCTCTGTAGGAAAATCACTGGCTGTGCTGTGTGCAG
This sequence comes from Schistocerca serialis cubense, assembly GCF_023864345.2. Lineage (NCBI taxonomy): Eukaryota > Metazoa > Arthropoda > Insecta > Orthoptera > Acrididae > Schistocerca > Schistocerca serialis. Next base: position 324,846,132 of record NC_064641.1, on the reverse strand, counting down.
TCTGTGGCTGGTTTGCATTGTTGTCTGCCATTGTAGTGTTGGGCAGCTGGATGCGAACAGCGCGTAGCATTGGACAGTTGGAGGTGAGCCGGCAGCAGTGGTGGATGTGGGGAGAGAGATGGCGGAGTTTTGAAATTTGTAAGACTAGTTGTCATGAACTGCTATATATATTATGACTATTAAGGTAAATACATCATTTGTTCTCTATCAAAGTCTTTCATTTGCTAACTATGCCTATCAGTAGTTAGTGCCCTCAGTAGTTAGAATCATTTATTTAGCGGGCAGTAGTGGCGCTCGCTATATTGCAGTAGTTCGAGTAACGAAGATTTTTGTGAGGTAGGTGATTTGTGAAAGGTATAGGTTAATGTTCGTCAGGGCCATTCTTTTGTAGGGATTATTGAAAGTCAGATTGCGTTGCGCTAAAAATAATGTGTGACAGTTTAAACACAGTCATGTATTATTTTTCAAAGGGGATGTTTCATATGTCGACCCTTAGCCGAGGATACCTCACTGGAATTTTCTGATTTTTTCTTGTAGTTTGTGTAATTAGTGTAGATTTTGATTATTGCTAGCGCGTAAATGTAGAGAGAATCTCCTTTGTAGTTGCAGTCTTCCATTGTTGTACAGAAAACAGGTGTGGCATGCATGTAGATTTGCACCAAGTATTTTGCAGCTGCGCTTGCAATTAACTAGATATCATTTTCAGTGCTATGTTAAAGTGTTTTCCTATTTTGCTCTTCAAATTGTGCATCTCTGTGTTGTCGCGTGAAATATTGTGACAATAATGGCGTGTGAAAAACGTAATACTAGGCTTCAAAGTAAACTGAGAAATGACAGTGAAGACGAAAGCAGTGTGTTAGCGCCGCAGAGTAATGAATTAACTAATGTTCAAAGTAGTAATTTGGTAATTGTGCATAGGGAAGTGGAGCGGGCTGCAAATAATGGTGTAGGCAGTGAAACAATTAGTGAACAGGGAGGCGTTATCGATCGATCGGTCGGCAACAGCTCGCCTCAGGATTCCGAAATGACAGGACACAATCTTGCAAATACTGTAGATTCTGGTTTTGCGTCCTCACCGATTTCTCAAATAAATCAAGACACATTTTCTGCTTTCCAAAATGCGAATATTGCCGGTTCAAATGCACTGCCGAATAGCACTGAGGAACATGTTTCAGACACCAGTGCACTGTTATTACAGTTAATGCAACAAATGGGACAAAGGCTACAAAAGTTAGACACAACGCTTCAACAAAATCAGAAACAAATGGGACAAAATCTTCAAAAGTTAGACGCAATGGAACAAAATCTTCAAAAGTTAGACACAATGGAACAAAATCTTCGGAAGTTAGACACCACACTTGAACAAACAGGTGAAGATTTAACTACTAAGTTACATAACAGTGAATCGAAATGTCAAAAAGTCTGTAATGACGTAAAACACAAATTTGTGAGCATTTTCAACCTATTTTTTCGCGGCATGAAAATCCATTACAGAATCACAAAGCAGCCATATAAGAACTGCAAACCATTGTTCATGAAAATCATGAGACCTTGAGGGCTAAAATTGACTCAGTTGCATCTACCGATTCGCTTACGCAACTTCCAAAAACTCAGGAAAACTTAAAGGACACAGTAGATTTGATTTCAACACAAATGGACACTCTGAAACTTGGTTCAGAAGAACACACTGAGGAAATGTGTTCACTATCGGAGAAAGTAGCCGAACTTTCGGTTCAGTTCACTAACTTATCCACAAAGGTAGATGATAATCTGAATGACACAAAACCGGTAGTCTTTAATGACACAGAAGACTGCGAACAAATTAGGAAATCCCAACAAAATCAGAATCAAATTAATACGCAACACCAAAGAGAAATCCGGGAAGTACAAGATCAGCTGACACAGGTAATACAAGAACTACGTATTTCAGAAGCCACTCGCGCTCCAATATGGGAAGAGGGACATAGAAATACGGAACAACCACAAAATAATAACACAGGACACTTCGGAAATTATGAAAGAAATTGGCAAGGCACACCGAATTTTGAGATGGAACCGCCGAAACGACGTAACAATGACCCACATACGACTCGCCGACATGATGATTTTGACTATAAGCTGTTCATTACTACACGTAAATTCAAATCATTTAAGAATTGTGGCAACGACATTCATCCACGAGCATGGCTCCATCAATTCTCTCATTGTTTTCCTCCCAACTGGTCATTAGAGCAAAGATTAGAATTTATGTGTGGCTACTTAGAGAATGAACCAACTGAAAGAATGCGATCGGTCATTCACGATAGTCACAGTGATGGAGAATTTTACCATGCCTTCCTCTCAGCATATTGGTCTCACGCTACACAAGACCGAGTAAAACATAGCATCATAATGATGAAACATTTCGAACAATCTGAATTCTTCAGTCTTGTGAAATATTTTGAAGACATGTTGCATAAGAATCAGTACCTGTCAAACCCATACAGCCCCTCAGATCTCATCCACACTTGCTTAATCAAATTACCTGAACATTTACGACATATTATTTCGGCAGGACGTTGCAATGACGACATTGAAGCATTTCAGGGACTCTTACAAGAATTAGAAATTGACACTGACAATCGCGGAACTCGAAAACAGGAACACAACAATTACAGGTCACATCCGTCGCAATTCCGCGATGAAAGAAATAATAACTGGACACGACAAGGCTATTGTCACAACACAAATCGTGACCGAAACAGACACCGCCCGTATTACAACCACTGGCAGAATAATAGGTACAGAGAAAGATCGCACTTCCATAGTAATGAATATGACAGAGATAACCATAGAAACAGACAATATGGGAACCAAAGCAATTATTATCAAGGGAGACAGAATAACTTCAGACGCAACAGTTCAGTGCGCAGTTACGATTCCGCTAGAAATTCTCCATCACATGACAGACAAACAAGAAACTATGTAAACTACCGACAAAACGACAGACCTGAATTCCATCAGAACTGGCGGGATTCAAACAGAGCAGGGCACTGTTGACAAGGTGAATTTGTAGAAGTTAGGGCTCCTAATCCCAATAACGACTCACGCCAACAAAGAGACAGACAATGACTCGCACCGCAGGCAGCCACGTGCGCCGGCTGGTTCAGGGAAAAATAACACAGACGCTAACCTTGAGAAAAATTCCAGTATTCTTTACCGACGTATACCACATGATAATTGCGTTAACGTTGAAACTCTGCGTACTAGGAAGAGCAAAGGGTTACACCACATTTCACATGTAAAACCATTTATTGACAGATAATCTGCTTTTTTAACTTAGTCTTTGCTATAAAATTTTTCATTTCGCGTTACTGGTACTCTTTGTCACACTTACAAACTGTTAACATGCAACTGTGTTTTAAAGTTAACTATCCATTCAAGAACCTAGAGAACTTAGACAAGTAATTACGAATGCATTGTTATAGTGAACAGACGACACAGTGTTGTTATTTGTACATTCTTGCTTGTTAGTTGCACGATTACGTAACGACTATAAGGCTCACATACTTAGAACATGTACCGGTACTGCTAATGAGATTTAAATGCAACATTTTGGTTTACTTGAAAATACATTCTGGATTTAAAGTACTTTCTGTGAGATACCAGACAACACAGTGGTCAGTTTATGTGACAACTACACGGTTTTATCACGACGCTACTAATGAGTGACAATTTACAATGTTGCTTTTGTGGTGTATCTGTTTTATATCTGCACAGTATTCCTGAATTATTCTGGAAAGTAAAACATGTTTTAGTAGTAACTTTTGTGGTACAGCTACAATGAGACTGCCTTTTCCATAGCACAAAAATACATTACAGCATAGTACTTTCTTCATCACGGCAATAAGCGTAATAACTAAGATATCTATATGCAAAGCATTTCACTTTTGTTTATCATGAGGTAAGTACATTGACTTTTGCAGAACTTAGCTTTCGGAGGACGATAAATGCGACACTTCCACAGAGATTATCTTATAACAAGACACACAGTTTAGCGCTACAGTACACGTATTTGGGTGATTAATTTTGTACTTAAAACATTTATTTTTAAAGATATTTGAAGTACAATGATACAAAGGTTTTCCGTGATACATTCATTCCACTGCTGTAATCTGTAACACCTGAAGGTATTATTCATTAAGCCTCAGGGAGGTACACGCTTACTTTGTGTACCATGTGTTTGGCAAGCACAAGGAGCCCTAGCTAATATGGTATTTGCTTATACAACTTTACGCATCGGTAGCATATTTCTCTAACACACAAATTACACAACTATCTGATCATTTAACTGAGAGAGACCAACTTTTTTACTATGGCAGTGACAGATGTTTACGTAATTACACCGTTGGATAACTTCACACTTACGAAATTGTATTTTGTCTGTGCTTTGTGAACTGTTAATATTTTTTCGGACCCATTGTGACATTATGAGAGCTTTGAATGATATATTTGGTATGGGATCACGATTTTTAAAGTGCGTTGAATCAGATGACACTTTTGACATGAGCAGAGAATTTTTTTTTTTAGGTTTTGAAATTATTGAAAGAAGCTGCAACGATTCTGAGATGTGATTGATCTGTTATTATATTACTATTACGATGGCCATGTGTATTATGCTGTTGTGGTATGTTTATGATCAATAAGCTGATGCTATATGAGTTATTTGATAATGCTTCATATCAATTATGATGAAATATTGAAGAAGTGTCAACAAATAAGGTAAGGAATAATGAGTAGTGGTTAGGGACTCTGGTTTGTGAAAAAGGTTGTTGGAAACCAAGAATCGTACTTTAAGAGTTATGAAATGTATGGAAATGCGTGAATGTATTACAATGCCGACGAAAATTTTTTGGACTCTGTTATATCAATAGGATATTGTTTCTACAGATTTGTAACGCAAATTCTTGACCAGTGAAATATTTTTATATGAGACTGTCACTGTAACGGAAACTGCTGTCGTAAATATTTCGGTAAGGAAGTTAACTGACCACCTTCACGTAATGCGTTGTGGGCACCCAGCTGCGCGACAGACGCCTGGAAAAAAGCCATTAGTGTGTGCCTTTCAGAGACATAGGTGGAGAAAGCATCGTAAATACGACACCCTCAAACTTGAAAACATTATTACACTGTAGAGTTCTTAATTTATGATATTTACTTAAATGAAATGATGAGAAACATTTCATGTCTATTGGCCTGCTAGTTGGAAGATTGTTTACTGCATTATGAAATGCCTTATGGCTAGCGAATGACGTTTCACGCCTTGCTTTGCCTATTTTGTTTAATATCTAGTTCCTAGCTGCACTTCAGCATTTGTTAAAATAAAATTTTATAGATGTACTAATATAAATATTTTATGCCTACAGATCCAGTAAAAAATAACTTTATGATGGATGTACTCCAAAAAAAAAAAAATGAGGGAGCACAAAAAGACATTTCCACTTCATAGGAATTGCATATATAACTTTTGTCAGTGACATTGTAACTTGTCTGCTAGAGCAAGTTACAGTGATGCATCACTCTAGTGTTAAGATCTGACATAGGTATTAAACATGGCCATTTTTACTGTAATATTTTTTCTGCTTGAGCTTTCTCATGTTTAGATATAAGTTATTGCATTTGTTGCAGCTGTTTGCCAGACATAGTGCTACTAAATTTCACTTTGTATTACTCTGTTAAGCTAGTTTTACTACTGATTTATTTTTCTTGTTGCTGCACATTGGCTCATATTAGTTGTAATGTTGCAGTGCTTGGTAATATAGATTTACTGCAGCTTGCTGCGAAAATTTCAATTTTTTTTCATTGCTGTTTGTATTAATTGTTTTATGCTGCTGCATTGCCTCATCCCTTAGTTTAGCATCTGAGCTCAGTAGATTTAAGTTACCTTAAGAGGGGGTAGACTATATAAGAAAATGAACTGCGTTGGAAGAAATGCATTGAGAAGTTGTACGAAAAAAGTACAGAAAGCAGGTATAGATAGGACTTTTTGGAAATAATGAAGAACGAAGGGAGATCTCCGAGAAGTACAGAAAGTTTTGTTTGCAAAATACTTCAGTAAAACAAACACTGTTCTTTCCTTGTGTTACCTCACTATCTGTTTGTGTACCCTTGTGTATTTATGTTCTTCCTGTCTTTATATGTTTATCTGATAAGACTTATGTTGTAGAATTTTTCTAATACTCAGCTACATGAACTATGATGATGAATACTGTTATTCTCAAATATAATTTGCATTAATAATATGTTATGTACTTTGCAAAGGTGTTACACATTATTAATTCTGTTCTGTTTTAATGCTCATGTGTGAAGTTGATGTTTCAAAAATTATTCTGATCTTTTATGTATTTACTTATGTCATAATTCCTGTAACACTGATGTACCTGTTTATTTCTATACTTTTGAAAAGCCCCACTACTACAAATGTTATCTGTATTATTATGTTTTAATGATGTATTTTGTACTGTTGTTATTGTATTCCTATGTTATAAAATTGTAATTGATACCAGTTCATCATATTATTAACTTGTAAGTTACATTTCACTGCACACGTTTCTGTTGGTCATAGTATATGGACAATATGTGAGAAGTAGGGACTGTTAGTGTTCGCACGTGTGTTAATAATTCAGCAAGGGACTGCATAACAGCATTGCTGGTTCTAAGGACAATTCCAAAAACTTTGTGATTGCACAGGTGGTGGTTATGGACTTGCTATATTATCCACAAGACTCTTCAATGGTGATTGTGCACCTGCACAGTCACAGCAGATGGCTGCTGGCCGTCTCTACAACGACTACAGTGGGTCTGCATCTTTGATGACCCACCAATACCATTATTTCTACAAGGACTAAAGTGGGTCTACACCTTTGCTGACTCACCAGTACCATTATTTCTACAAGGACTGCAGTGGGTCTGCACCTCTGGTGGCCCACCAATACCGTAATCTCTACCAGGACTACAGTGGGTCTGCTCTGTGATGACCTACCTACCAATACTCTTCAAAATTTCGACTGACTCTGCTGTGGGTTTGCTCTGTTGTGGACCAGTACCTGTCTGCATGTCAAGAGGCAGTACTGTCTTTCCGTTGGAAGGACAACACTACTTCTTCAAGATTGCATGGAAATCCACTACTTCCATGTGCATTTTCTTTTACTGCTCAGACTTTGAAAAAAAAAAAAAACACTGCAATTTTACTGTGATGGATGATCAGGACTGTCTTTATAGACTGTGAGAAAATTTTAGCTTTTGACTAACATTGTATCAAGAAGTGTGTGCCTTTGATTTCTTTGTTATTGTAACTATGAAAAATTTTATCAAATCATTATTGGGCACTGCCCAAAACAATTTGTAAAATTTTTTGTGGGGAGCATTGGGGCTATGTAAGTAGGCTCTTTATGTTTTCTTATTGGCAACGTTACGTAGCGCTCTGTAGGAAAATCACTGGCTGTGCTGTGTGCAGTCTGTGGCTGGTTTGCATTGTTGTCTGCCATTGTAGTGTTGGGCGGCTGGATGCGAACAGCGCGTAGCGTTGCGCAGTTGGAGGTGATCCGCCAGCAGTGGTGGATGTGGGGAGAGAGATGGCGGAGTTTTGAAATTTGTAAGACTGGTTGTCACGAACTGCTATATATATTATGACTATTAAGGTAAATACATCATTTGTTCTCTATCAAAATCTTTCATTTGCTAACTATGCCTATCAGTAGTTAGTGGCCTCAGTAGTTACAATCTTTTATTTAGCTGGCAGTAGTGGCGCTCGCTATATTGCAGTAGTTCGAGTAACGAAGATTTCTGTGAAGTAAGTGATTTGTGAAAGGTATAGGTTAATGTTATTCAGGGCCATTCTTTCGTAGGGATTATTGAAAATCAGATTGCGTTGCGCTAAAAATAATGTGTGACAGTTTAAGCACAGTTATGTATAATTTTTCAAAGGGGACGTTTCAGGTTGAAATGGCTCTAAGCACTATGGGACTTAACATCTGAGGTCATCAGTCCCATAGACTTAGAACTACTTAAACCTAACTAACGTAAGGACATCACACACATCCATCCCCGAGGCAGGATTCGAACCTGCGACAATAGCAGGAGCACGGTTCCGGACTGAAGCACCTAGTTATCGTCGAGACACACCTTTCCTGGTTTGTAATCCATTACCAGTACCAATAATAAGTACTTTGTCCGAGGCACAGCAGTCTTATCTCACAAAAGTTCACTAACAGTGAGGTGGCTCAGTGGTTAGTATATTGGACTGTTATTCGGGATGAAGACGGTTGAAACCCACTTCCGGTCATCCTGAATTATGTTTTTAGTGATTTTCCTAAACCGATGGGACAGGTGAACTCGCTGTTTGGTTCCTTCCCCAAATTCACCAGCTAACTAAAAGTTCACTTGTTAGCAACACAGACTCCCAGAACCTGGTCATTACTGCTTCTCTGATAAACTCGCACTACCGTCTGATACTTGGCGCCAGAATACTGCGCTCCAACGCCTCAAGTTCTCTCATTGACGGGGATTCCCCGTATGTAATTCACTACCTTTACTTAAAGTCAAGGACTCTGAGCACGTTTAAAGATACAGTTAATGTAATAATAAATAATTATACCATTTCCAGATACTCAGATATTATTACAATTATCTATTACATACAAATAACATACGAAACAGTTTATTAGTTTCAATATTTAGCCACTAATTGGCATCACACATCAGGCACTTGGCCGCTCTATGGTTTCGTACACCCAGCTGCCGCCAGATAATGGTAGCTGACTGTAGTGCGACTCATGTTTCACACTGGTAGATGCCAGGTGCATACACTTCTCCCATTCTTGCTTCCACAGCTCGGACTGAGTTGCCACTACTCAACCTGTTACTTCCTCTTTCTTGTGACAGTTGCTCTAATATGACATTGTCTTCATTAAGACATAATTACAACGTACTAGTACATACCTCCTTCCCAGTATTACACTCCAGGGGGTACCTAGATGTATACATATATCTATTATACACTAACAACCAATTAGTGTTCTGTTATCAGTATATATCCTTCTTATTAATTTTTCTAGCCAACAATCACTTAATGCTTTATTCTCCGCATCTCAACGCAGTCTTTTGAAGTTATAGTTCTTCAAAAAATTATATTACTTAGTTTGCTAATTTACGTTGAGCTAATATATGGCCACTGTTCAGTCCCTAAACACGTTGTGTCGTTCCTGCTTTCACTGGAAGTAACCATTTTTGCAACACGAGCCGCCATATGAGTGTCCATTCTGTTTAACGCGGCCACTGCGAATCACGTAGTTCTCATATAAAAAATATCATATGTCAGAACCTAGCGATGTGTGTGGTCTATGGCTTGTTTCTAGAAGGAAATGTAAAATGAATGGAACTGTACTGAAACCACAAAGCAAGCCCTCGAGTACTTGGGAAAAACACCGTCATCACGTACAGAAACGCTGGCATATGAAAATAAAAACCCTGAGTAACATCGGGAAATTACTTTTATATTTCAATAAATTAAATTTAATTCGTTCTGAATAAAATTTCAATAACCCAACTGAAATTATTATCACAACCGAAAGCAAAAACCGTCTGGGACGACACCACCGATCTCTCGTAGCCCTGGAACAAGAACATCAGACACAGGCAATAATGTCATCGTTACGTTACTTTTTTACAATAAATATGTTTATGACTCAGCGGGCTCCGTGATAATTTGCATTTTAGGTACGGACTCTACTCCAGAATGACTATAAGCTATTTTTAAAGCTCTAAGTCATACTGCAGAACACATCGAAAATATACAACGTGTTTTACAGGTTCTCATACAATGTTCATAAGGTACACTTCTTACTGCATTTCCAGGGAAGGATCAGAAGATGGTTTGTTGATCTAAATGATACTCATCATCGCAAAGACATACATGTGTTTTTGACGCCATTAAAAGCTGCCAAGTGCGAAAACTATCGCACAGTTAACAACTCCAGCATCTGAGTTGCTGACTAGAATAATATACAGAAGAATGGAAAATGAAAATTGTTTGATTTCGTTCTATTTAGCTTTAGGAAAAGTAGAGGCGCCAGGCAGGCAAGTCTGACTTGCGGTTAATAATGGAAGCAAGACTAAAGAAAAATCAAGACACGTTTATTGTATCTGTCGACCTGGAGAAAGCGTTCGACAATGTAAAATGGTGCCAGATGATCGAAATCCTGATAAAAGTAGGAATAAGCTGTAAAGAGAGACGGGTAATATACAATATGTACAAGAGCCAAGAGGGAATAATAAGAGTGGACGACCAAGAACGAAGTGCTTGGATAAGAAGGGTGTAAGACAGGGATATGGTCCTTCAGCCCTGCTGTTCAATCTGTACATCGAAAAAGCAATGTGCAACTCAAAGAAAGCTTTAGGAGGGGAATTAAAATTCAGGGTGAAAGGATATCCATCATAAGATTCGCTGATGACATTGCTGTCCTAAGTGAGAGTATAGAAGAGTTACATGATGTGCTGAATGGGATGAACGGTCTAGTGAGTACAGAATATGGACTGAAAGTAAATCGAAGAAACACAAAAGTCATAAGAAGTAGCAAAAATGAGAACAACGACCAACTTAACAAAAGGATTGATGGTCACAAAGTAGATGAAATTAAAGAATTGTACTACCTAGACAACGAAATAACCAATGACAGACGGAACAAGTACGACTTCAAATGAATACTATCACTGGAAAAAAGCCCATTCCTGGTCAAGAGAAGTATAGTGGTATGAAAGACAGGCCTTAATTTGAGGAAGAAATTTCTGAGAACGTACGTTTGGAGATGAGTATTGTAGTGAAACATGGCCTGTGGGAAAACCGGAACAGAAGGGAATCGAGGCATTGGAGAACTGGTGCTATACACGAATGTTGAAAATTAGGTGGGCTGATGAAGTAAAGAATGAGGAGGTTCTGCGCAGAATTGTCGAGGAAAAGGATTATGTGGGAAACGCTGACAAGGAGAAGGGACACGACGAAATGTGTTACAATACTAGGTAATGAATGCCATGGTACCAGAGGGAGCTGTAGAGGACAAAAAACTGTAGAGGAAGACACAGATTGGAATACATCCAGCAAATAATTGAAGATGTAGGCAACAAGTGATACTCTGAGATGAAAAAACAAAAAGATTCTGTAAGTGAGACATTACCTCAGCGTGGAAACTGTGATTGTTGAGAGAAAACAGCATCCTCTCTAAAGAGATAAATAGAGGTTTCCTCGAATGTAGAAAAAATTATGTCTTGTCGGTGATATGTTCCGTAAACACGAGGTATATGCATTTATGTAAGAGTTTTTGGTTGATGTGTCGCACGAGTCACTTCGCTCCACATCATAGTGATCGACTGGAGACAAGTCGGAAGACCTTGCTGGCCAGGAAAGTTGGTGCACGTCTGCAGAGCACGCAGTTTCACAGGCAGTGTCCGGGCGAGTATTATCCGGATAGAATAACGTATCACCTTCCCGTTGCAAGAACGACAAAAGCATGGGTGTAACAACATTCTGCATGTACCGAGGGCTGGTTAATGTACACTCCTGAAACTCCAAGGTTGAACGGGAGTTGTAGCTTGTGACATAAGACGTCATCGAATCAGATTGCAAGTAGTACTTTTAGGTGTACTTTCTTTCGGCAGCGTATTTGTGCACACAATAAGCTTTCCTACAAATTTTATTGAAATGTGTTAGGTTGTAATTTCGGTGTATGTTCACTGTCTTATGACACTGAATAAAAAGTTCTTTTGCAAAGTGTTAGGAAAGTTGCTGTGCAGTTAAAACGTATGTTGAAATAGACGTCCTCAGACGGCTGTTAATCCTAGCCCGCTTAATTTTATTGAAAACACTTTTTGCAGATGGGATTGTGATATGTTACTCATGCATCTAGTAAGTCACAAACCGTGTGTTGGCATTGCAACGTATTACCATTTTGCTGCTCCCCTACGAAAAAATCTGCGGAATAAGGTCGGCCAGCGAGGAAGTCACAACTTTTTTAAGATGACACGTTCCCCAAAAACTCTTCCAGAAGACACTTAGTATTGTTGCCTGTGTGTGCGGTAGCATCGTACAGTTGTAACCTTGATTAGTTGAAAAAATGAAAAGGCTCTGAGAACTAGGGGACTTAACATCTGAGGTCATCAGTCCCCTAAAACTTAGAACTACTTAAACTTAACTAACCTGAGAACATCACACACATCTTAACCCGAGGCAGGATTCGAACCTGCGACCGTAGCGGTCGCGCGGTTTCAGACCGAAGGGCCTAGAACCACTCAGCCACAGCAGCCGGCCATGATTAGTTGATTTCGTCCTCCATTACTTCGCCAATGAAGTCATGGATCATTAATCAATGACATCCACGCTTTCTTCAAAAATAAAGGTCCAATCCAGTAATGCGCCGTACGGATACTGCTACTCACACTCCAGTTTTCTGACCATACAATGGCGTATCCGGCAAAGCATAACGGTTCTTCGTTGACGATAAGCGTGTGTTAACATGACCAGAGAGACGGGACGTGGTCTCCTCTTTATAGAACAGGGCGGCCAAGTATATCGCAGGTGTTCCTCTCCATCGGGAAGGCGTGCCGGATTAGCGTCGAGGTCCGGCGTGCCTGCAAGTCTGTGGATGGTTTTTAAGGCGGTTATCCATCTGCCTCGGCGAATGGGGGCTGGTTCCTCTTATTCCGCCTCAGTTACACTACGTCAGCGATTTGCGGTTTTGTTGTTCAACTTATAATGTCTGAAATTTCTATCAGAGCTGTTCAGAATTTTGTGTACTGTCAGAAAAGAGAAATAAAAACTATAAAGATTGTTTAATACCCTACCATAAACGAGAAGAGGTTCTTTTGAGTCATCATTCTCGTAACATGATTGTTGCTGACCGCCATGAGTTGCTCTCCTGCGCTAACTTCTTCATCCCAGAGTAGTCCTAGCACCCCACGTCTTCTATTATTTCTTTTGTCTATTCAAACTTTCGTCTCCTGCCGTCGAGGTTATTCCTTGTTGCCTTAACACGTGTTCTATCGTCCCGTCCTTTCTTGTCAGTGTTTTCCGTATTTTCCTTTCACCGTCGATTGTGTGGGGAACCTCATCATTCGTTATTTTATCAGTCTATTTGTAGACGTGTATATTTCTATTGTTTATTGTCAAATCACAATTTATGAAAGATGTTTATATTTTATTAATAGGATTAAGTAGGAATAATTAATATTTGTCATGTTGGAAATAATTGTGGTAGCAGGGAATGTCTGCACCAAAGTATTGTTGACAAGAGAGACCGCAAATTTATATAATTTTAAAAAGGGCGGGAGAGACCGCATATGGATTCATTTTAAGAAAAGAGCGGGAAAGGCCGCGCATTGATACATTTTGTAATGGTAGCAGGTATTGTCTGCACCAGAATGTATTGTTGGCAGGAGGGAGCGCACTTTAGCGTTCGTAGGAAGTCAGTAGTAAGCGAGAAGTTATAAAGGCACATTTGCATGCCGAGCGTGAGTTTCCTCGGAAACTCGAAATATTAATTAAATAAATAATCAGTGACAAATAAATAAAGCCTATGGCACACAACTGCAGCGCTGTGTCGCTGATAAAACAAAAGCACAATTACGTTACTCTTATGTTTGATTAAAAAAAGGAGAGCTCTGGGTGAAGTGGTGCGAGAAGCACGTATTTTATTTTATTGTCTGGCACACCGCCATATTTCATGTTATAGAAGAATACTGCGAGTTGCAACCACACTAGGCACTCGATTCTGTAAAGAATTATATTTATAAAAGTAAGTAGGATTATGAACTGTAGGCTTATTCATTGAATATATCTGATTTAACTAACTGTGTAACTTTTTTATGTTTAGTAGACAATCACCTCTGTACGACGTATTGGCATGGCTGGCAAATTATTGTAATATTGAGATTTAGATTATGAGTCCGCACCTACCGCAGCAGTCTTTGGAAACGATTTAATTACGAAGTCCGATTATTCAGTTTTATTTCACGGTCAACTACGAGTAACATTGCCTTTACGAAAAAGCCATTGTCAAGCGTCTGATAACGAATAATCAAACGTCCACGTTCCAGATAAGCAAACACAATTGCAATCACAATCACCATCATACAGTTAGAATAATTAACATATTTAAATAACAACATATTTTTATTTATTTATTTTATTTATTTTATATTGGCGACTGCGTGTCGGACTTGTTATTTTGTCATTGTTCTCTTTGTTTCATGTAAAAAAAATCAACTTTCTGGACCTGGACGTCAATGTATGAGAGATAACAAAATCTGAAGATATTTTCCAATTCTGAAATTTTGCGGGAAGACGCAATGAAACTTCCAGCAAAATAAGGTAAGACGCAGCATCTTTGCATTGGTAGGCTTGACCAGATGTATAATTCAGTGTATTAGCTTTTCAGTAAATTCTGTAGTGTTTCTTTTCTGCATAACAGTTTCAGTGATAAATTTTATTCTCAGTACTTTTTCCTAAGCAATAACGTATGCAACAATACCAATACACGAGTGTACAATATGGCCGACTTCTGTACGATATCATGTAACATGGCCAGCAGCCATTACCAATAATCTCAAATTCAGTTTATATTTTTAAATTAACAGACAGCCATTGTTGCTACGAGCGATTCATGCTCAACTACATTTTATTTTAAAATCAGTGTCAAAAATTTTCTTGAAACATATATCACGTGTGGCATGATAATAACTAGAAAACAATACGCAAAAATGGAACAGCAAAGACGTACACAATAACTTAAATATTTACGATACGAATTACACACCTAACGAGATCATGTTCAATTGCAAACAGAACGATCAGTGGATAGAACCATTACCTAAGTTGTCAGACAAGGAAATCACACCTGAACAGAAAATAAAAGAAGTATTGACTACATTGACACATCACGCACAAATACGAAACAAGCATCACAGAAACATAATAAAAAGAAAACAAAAATTCGAGGTAGGAATGCTTGTACTACTTCGTACTCATCATAAATCTGTAGCACTCAAACGACGCAACGCTAAGTGGCGTCTGCTATATGAAGGACCGTATATAATTGTTAACATACCCCATCCTGGTGCGTATCTGTTACAACATCCTAGAACTAACAAAATTATTGGGCTATACGCACACCGAGATCTTAGAGCATTTCATGCTGAATAATGTCAAAGTCATACCCATCAAAATATTGCTAAGCAACTCGAAAAACTCTGTTGTTACAACACAGATAATAAGTAGTATAGAAATTTTCATTTCAGCGGTTCCAGTGACGCAGTTGAAGACAGAAGAACTCTTCTTTCAGCGCGCGCCTCCACCTGAAAGACGGAATATTAAAGTAAAATTTATGATTACGTAGCAGTGGATGACATATTAATTTTTCACGGAACATTTGTTACTGAAGGTACCACTGACTTGGTGTGACACCTGACGAACTGACAGACGTCATCTGTGAAGCGATCTTTTACTTTGAGAATAGATTAGACGCACATCTCTCAACACGAAAAGCATCTATCAGTAGTCAAGGCCACACAGACACTCTACACACACGCACAAAACGCGAGGAATCGAACATTTTCTCTCTCTTACTATTTTGAATATTTATTGAGTAGTGAAAACGCCTGGTCTTGCCTACTGATGTAATGAATGTTGTGTCTAACCTATCTTAATTTCAGATGACATCACAAAAAACATCGATAATATCCCAGCAAAACCGCTAAAGAGGATGTAAATATCTGCAATTCGTGTAATCAAATGTGACACAATGTAATAACCTATAGCGATGTAATGATGATGTAAACATGTTTATGTGCAACTATATTATGTTTATGCTAAGAAAATATGTGACATGTGTATGTATAATTACTTATTTTTTTAACTGATGTATAGTGTAACTGTTACTATGTAAAAATTTGAACAAAACGAGTGCCAAAGAGACATTGCATAGTGAACCACTGTTCACGGACATTAACGAACGTTACTAACTCTGCAACTACGCGGAAACCTATGTGAAAGAAACTGTTAATGCCATTCATTATGCATCGTATCTATGTAAACGCGATGAACGATTTCCTTGATTAATAACTACGAACATTTAGGTGAGCTATATTCAGCAAAAAACTGAAAATGTGAAGTGCATAATTTGTGCATCGTCTAGTGACATTACTACAGTACCCAACTTCAAGATGTTAACTGGATTAAATGGACACAAGTGCCTGTCCAGAAAACAACACGACGGGTGGAAGAATTTTGGTTGGAACTTCAGGGAATGAAATGTTCTCGAAATGTGACGGACACTCTTACCTGGACTGTCCAAGGATCGACGCCAGCTATGTGCCGTCCGAGGTTCTGCAACCAAGCTTCCACGGAATGTAAAAAACGAACTGCACGTGGACCAATTACTCGACGGGTCACGTCTGATCTGTAATAAGCAATGCTTTTAGTCACAACAAACTGCATCACTACGACTATAATGGAAATGAGAAATGGACACGCTTATGTATTAATCACGTTGTTATACAACGATGTTACTGTGATCAAAAAACTTTACCACGACGATACTAACCTGTAAAAAATTATTGTGCAGCGGATGAATATGAACTGTAATAACGACACGATGTCTATAGGTCAACACACCTGAAAAATATGGACATTTTTCTTTGAAGTATTTCAAAACAATACTATGTAACTAAGAACATTCAACAATCTAAGTTGTATTGTGTTATAACAAATATTGTAAATTTAAAACTAAGTTACCTGTCATAGAATGTAGTCTTCATATGTAATCTTGGTTGAATATTTTCTTTGTGCTACGACTGAAAAACGCGCGCACACGAACAATATGATCTGCAATACTGTGCCGCGTGATCTAACTGTACGATATAACGGCAGTCCCGAAGTTACACAGACGCTTCTGCGCATGCGCGCACTCTATCTGCCAACATAAGAACTTTTACGGCGCACCCGCGTCATTCAAATTTTGTATATAATGTGTATAATGTGTAATGTAAGTCATGTAAATAGTTGTAGATAACTTAGATTTTCTTGTGCCTTTAGGTGAATTGCTCGCCTGCAGGTGTGTCCTTTCGCCTCGCAATTCAGGGGGCAATATAAAGGCACATTTGCATGCCGAGCGTGAGTTTCCTCGGAAACTCGAAATATTAATTAAATAAATAATCAGTGACAAATAAATAAAGCCTATGGCACACAACTGCAGCGCTGTGTCGCTGATAAAACAAAAGCACAATTACGTTACTCTTATGTTTGATTAAAAAAAGGAGAGCTCTGGGTGAAGTGGTGCGAGAAGCACGTATTTTATTTCATTGTCTGGCACACCGCCATATTTCATGTTATAGAAGAATACTGCGAGTTGCAACCACACTAGGCACTCGATTCTGTAAAGAATTATATTTATAAAAGTAAGTAGGATTATGAACTGTAGGTTTATTCATTGAATATATCTGATTTAACTAACTGTGTAACTTTTTTATGTTTAGTAGATAATCACCTCTGTACGACGTATTGGCATGGATGGCAAATTATTGTAATATTGAGATTTAGATTATGAGTCCGCACCTACCGCAGCAGTCTTTGGAAACGATTTAATTACGAAGTCCGATTATTCAGTTTTATTTCACGGTCAACTACGAGTAACATTGCCTTTACGAAAAAGCCATTGTCAAGCGTCTGATAACGAATAATCAAACGTCCACGTTCCAGATAAGCAAACACAATTGCAATCACAATCACCATCATACAGATAGAATAATTAACATATTTAAAATAACAACATATTTTTATTTATTTATTTTATAAAGTGAAGCGAGTCGGTAGCAGGTCTGAAGCGAGAGGTTGAGAGGAGCGGTGTGCCTGCCAGCCACTAGCTATGATTTTCAAGAGATTATAAACGGATGTACAGAGACATCAGCTAACTATTATAATAAGAGGAACTAATATTATTGAATTAATATTTTTGAGAAACTCAAGACTACTGAAGGTATATTTGCGCATTGCTAGTTGTAAGATTATTGTAAAAAGTAAGTCCCATCTGAAAGTTTGTAAAATCATTTCATTCAGAATAGAATTAACTTTTGCCCGCAATATTGCATTTCCAATTATAATCCATCCCAAAAACCATCAACGTAAAACTTTGCAAAATTTTATTGTTGTCAAGAAAAAGATTAACTATGAATTACGTAACTTCAGTCAAATTAATTAAAGAATAACGTCAGCTTTGCTATTAAGGAATAGCGTCAGCTTTGGTGATAAATACAGCCACTTATTATGAAAGCCCACCAGCAGCTAATAGAGTATAGTAAAGCAGAGTAAGTATATTCATGTCGCAGTTCGATGTAGCAGTCAGATGGCGATCCAGTAACAGTAAAAAAGGTAACAAACAGTTTTGGGTTATTGCAGATAACGACTGAGGGCCACGACGACGACACATTCTATGTTTCGTCGAAATAATCAGAAAATCACTTTTAATAAGCAGCAATTAAATTTGTAAGGGAAGATAGAGAAAGAGACTAAATTTCAAAGGGAAGATTTCATTTGTTATTATTAAGCAAGAGAAAGAAATCGTAAGGGAAGGTTACATAAGTTACTGTAAAAGGGGAAGTTATCAATAACAAAAGAGGTACAGAGGAGACGAGAAGGTTTCACTTGGCGACATCCCATCGGTAAGACTCTTTAGTGAATCTACTGTGAAAATGAATATACTGACTCTGAGAATTGTATGAATAAGCTAGTGTTAAGTGGGGCAACGCTTATACCAAACTGTATACCTTTAATTCACAGCCTATCGGCAATTGATTCTGCGTTGAAAAGTGTTTGTTCAGTGTTAAATCCGCTTTGAACAGTGTATTATTTTGTTGCGTGTGTTAATTATAGACAATGTCCCGCAGAATAATTACTCGCTCTAAAAGCGATAAAAGTGTAGAAAGTAGTGACGAGTAATTCTTTTCAGGAATGGACAGAAATATTACGTGTGAAAATTGCGGTAGTGAAACATTAGGTGAACAGACATTCTAGAGCAGTAATAATATGAATTCTTTTGACGAACAATCAAATTCAGAAATGTTAACTGATAAGGAGACATTAGTGCAAAATAATTTGTTTTTAAATACAGCAGACGCTACACAGTCGCAAATTAAGCGTAGCAGACATAACAGTTTCAGTAACGAAACCACTATAATGCAGTCAAACAGTGTGACTGCATTTCTTGCCGAAACAGATTCAAACGGTACACAGCTACACAACCAGCGTAACAGATACCACAGTTTTATTGACAAAAATTCCGAAACCACGGAAGAGGTGACACGATTACAATCGTCTGAGGATGTACAAATGATCACAGATTTACAGCCTTAAACAACGAATACAAATACACACGGAAGTCAATCCCAAACGTATGCAATAATGGCATTTTTGCTACAAATGAGACAAGACTCGAATCAAAACTTTAACAGAAGGGCACAAGAATCAGCAGACCTAAAAAACGAAATCAAGGCAGAACGCACAAACACAGATCAGAAATTAGACAAAATGTACCAAAATCTAAAACACGAAATCAAAGTAGAAATTCAAGCGGTCGCTGAAAAATCAAACCAAGAATTAGACGCATTCACGGTAAGCATACGAGAAACAATGACAGAGAACTTTTCTAAACAAAACGCTCACATTGATGAACGTTTTAACAATCGCAGAGGAAACTGTTTGATATGTCACCGCAAACTGGTGCGATCGCAGGATAAAGAACGAAGAGAACTATCACAAACAATTAATAAACAGCGACAGGACGACAAAAATAAAATGTTTGCACAGGGAAAAACTTACGTCGACAATCACATACACTCGATTTCGGAAGAAATCTAAACGGTTGAGGAGGAAAATATCCAAATACAAGAGAGGCTCACGGAAATCCAGTCACATACAACTGAGGCGAAAATTTCTACCCACACTGAAATCCAGAATATTAGGGATAAATTAACAGAAGAAGTTCTGACACTAACTGACAAAATGGAACACATAGAAATCAATCAAGACTCAGAAAATTTGAAAGCGGGATTTAAGAAAGTAACCAAAAGTAATCGTAAATTACGAAACGAATTGACAGAAAAGATCAACGAACTCATTACAAGAATAGACCTGTTAGATACTACCAATGAGAGTAAATCAGATGACACTACACCAGTCTCAGTTCAACAGATTTCTAATAGCAAAGATACGCAAATTACAAACGTGCAACAAACAAACGCAGATGTAGAATCACGTAATAATTTATTACATCTGAAAATCAATTCCTTACAGTAAAGGATATCTGACACACAAGAAACAACTGCAAACAATAAATTCCAACAGAACACACACCATTACGACATGCCCCAGATGCACAATACATATAATGTCGGTAGACTTCAGAGAGTAAGAGATCTTATCAAGGCAGAAAGACACACAAATTCATATTCACAACATCACGAAAATAATTACACACAGAGACATGACGGTTTCGACCACAAGCATTTCCTTTCAGTGAGAAAGTTTAAAACATTTAAAAACGACAGGACGCAAATACATCCACTGGATTGGATCCAACATTTCAACGCGGCACTCCCATCGGTAGAACAGTACAGCTCATAGAAAACACATAACACTCCCCAACAGAAAACGAAATGTCAGTACATTTATGACTAGAGATAGCCTGTAATGAATCTCTAAATGACGACACTATGGATGAGGACAGAGAAAAGATAACGATAGAAAATTCCATTACGTTCGACGATGTGCGAGACACACTGTTACACGAAAAACCGATCATGCAGAAAACTATATGCCACCCAATAATTCAGATAAATTTAAAGTCACAAAATATTTTAGCAATAATTGATTCAGGCTCACCAATGTGCGTAATTAACGAAGACACTTTTAACAGATGCAATAGCGATAATGATTATTCAGTAGTCCCGTTACACAAAACTAAAGTTAAGGGAGTATTTCCAGGAAAAATCATTGAAGTCAAAAGACAGACACAATTAACGTTTGTTTTTGCAGGGCAAACTTTCCACAGCAATTGTTGGATAGTTTCACATTTAACAATTGATATTATATTAGGAATGAATTTTCTCGTACAGTACGACGCAAAGATTGACTTTAAATCGTCATACCTAACATTACAGAAGGAAGACAGTGAAGTGGTAGTGAGATTTCAAAACACAGTATCCTCAGAAGAACAAAACATGCACATGATCGGGATTATTGCAGATTCTAAAGATAACGATTGTTATCTCACACTATACGCGAATACACATACTAACTAAATGGCAGAGGAATAGGAGTATAATGTATTAGAGGCAATTACACGGAAGGTTGGAAACAGTATAGCAAAAGACGACACAGAGCGCACAGAATTAGAAAAATTCTTGTGCAACATAAAACAGTTTTTAACAATGTTGCAGGAACGATGACAGGATTTATGTACGAATTTCAGTTGAAACCACACGAGACTTTCAAAGCAAAACACTATCCAATCCAATGCACAGAAGCAGTTAAGGAAGAGTTACGAGTAATGACTGATCAGGGTATAATTGAACCAGCAGCAAGCCAATATATAAATCCATTACACTTAGTTGAAGAGAAGGATGGATCACTCCGTTTAGTTTTAGATTCAAGTGAGGTTAATAAAATAATCATTACAGAAACTGACCGACCACAGACGTTAGTAGAGTTACTGCAAAAGTTTCATGGCACCTCTATATATACCACCCTCGATCTCAAATCAGGATTTTGGCAAATCCAGTTGCACCCAAATTGCCGAAAGTATACGGCATTCCTTTGCTCTGGTGAATGTTACCAATTTTGTAAACTTCCGTTTGGACTAACGATTCCGTCTGCAGCCTTTATACGAGGCATGAATACAATTCTCCCACAGGATCTTAAAAACAAAATTACTACATATGTAGATGACATTCTAATCGCAGCAGAAAACTAGGAACAGCACAACCACACTCTTCAACAAGTACTGAATACATTCGAGCAAAACAGAGTAACTATAAACCTCCGTAAATCTGAATTTGGAAAAGCCTCAATAAAATTTCTAGGTTATATCATTTCACAAACAGGTATTGCACCAGACTCTGACAAATTGCAAGCATTGAAAGATATCGACTTGCCAACAAATAAGAAGGAACTTCGGATATTTTTAGGCCTTATTAATTATTTTAGAAAACTCATTCATTATAAAGCATTAGACACACCCTTGCTATACCAGCTCACAGGTAAAAACACAATTTAGTCATGGGATGAAGACGCTGAAGCTGAATTCGAGAATTTGAAAGAAGCTTGACTAAGGGCACCTTTATTATCGCATCCTGACCCAACACCAAACTTTTCCATTGCAACAGATAGTTCAGCTACAGCACTAGGAGTACATATTTTCCAGGAAGTAGAGGAGGACGGTAAGACAATCGTTAAACATATTGCATTTGCAAGCAGGTTACATTCTCCAGCAGAGCGCAATTATTCTGTAACAGAATTAGAGACGCTATGTGTAGTATGGGCATTTAAGAGATTCCGTCATTATCTATATGGAAGACACACCACAGTATATACCGATCACCAAGCAATCCCGTTTTTATTATCAGCAAAACTTACGCATGATAGATTAAGCCGTTGGAAATTATATTTAAAAGAGTTCGACTTTACTATTGTGCACATTCCCGGCACGCAGAATATTGTTGCCGACGCACTATCGAGATCTATTCAGCAGAAACGACTAGAGAAAGAAAATACCTTCTGCTACAACAACCATAGTATTATGGACATCAAACAAGTAGCTTTCGAAAACTTTATATCATCAGCATTACAGGACAGAGAGAGAATAGCAGAAAGATGAAACACTAAAAGAGATTTAAACGCTTTGGCGAGACAAGAGCAACGCAAAAATCAGACATAATTACACTATACATCAAAATATTCTGTTTATTCGTTCGTACCCAGACGGCAACAACTGGCTTTTATGCATTCCAGAAGGGATCAGAAACAAATTGATATGGTATACGCACCTAAGCTATGCACATTACGGAGCTAGGAAATGCTTTCTAATTCTTCGCCAAAATTATCACTTCAACAATATGGAAAAACACGTTCGCAAGTTATAGCATCCTGCAAGATATGTCAGAAAGCTAAATCATCTACAGTATCACATATTCCACCACTGTATCCCATCGTACCAAGTAAGTTAACACACATGCCAGCAGTAGATCTTTTCGGTTAAATCCCCAGAACAAGTAAAGGTTATAGTTATATTCTAGTAGCCATAGAACCGACATCCAAATTTGTAACATTTTCTCCACTAAGGAAAGCAACAGCTAGATCAGTATCAAGAGCATTTGTAAGAGATTTTCTATCAATAGTAGGACATGTACAGAAGGTTATTTCAGATACCGGACCGCAGTTTAGGTCAGACATATGCCAACAAATGTTAGAGAGTAAGAACATAACACCAATTTACATATCAAGATATCACAGTTCTTCTAACCCGTCAGTAAGAGTAATGAAAGAGATCAGGAAACTTTTTAGAATTTGTTGCCACAGAAAGAATTCAACATGGGATGAATACATTTCACAGTTTCAGAAAGTAATAAATACAATACCTTATGAATCAACGATGCTCTCACCAACTGTAATACTGACGAATAAAGACGCACCGAATAAACTTACTGAAATGATTACTTTTCCAAAGAAGCGTAAACTTCGTCATTGTGAGATAATAGAAACGGCATTAACGAACATTAAACGAGCTGCAGATCGTCGGAAGAGACAGCAGAAGCAGGTAAGTAGATTACGCAAGTTCGAGATTGGCGATAAGGTACTAGTTCGTACCCATTATGTGTCACATAAAGGGAAGAAACGATGCAAACAATTTGAAATTCTATACGCAGGACCGTACAGAATTCGAAATATTCAGCACGCTAATGTAGTACACATTGAGACACTCAGAACAAAAAAGTCGAGAGGAAACCATCAAATGTCAAACATAAAGAAATTCTTAAAATAGAAAAACCTCCTCACAGGGATTCATATTGACAGAGTATAACAATGAGCCTTTTAACACATTCCAGCAAGCCCTAATACAGTGAGCTAGATAAATACACTGAACATTGGTAGCAGACTTAGAAGCGTTCTCGCAGGATATTTACTTCACATTATGTAAGGTAAGTGAAGCAATTAACAGGTCTACTTTAAATGTAATTGTATAACACGTACAAATAATTTTCATACTGTAGTAGCAGTTAGATGTATTCTTTTACCCGTGCATGCGGCATTGTTGTCATTCAAAATAAATGTATTTTTAGTTGTTGTTGTTGTTGTGGTCTTCAGTCCTGAGACTGGTTTGATGCAGCTCTCCATGCTACTCTATCCTGTGCAAGCTTCTTCATCTCCCAGTACCTACTGCAACCTACATGCTTCTGAATCTGCTTAGTGTATTGATCTCTTGGTCTCCCTCTACGATTTTTACCCTCCACGCTGCCCTCCTATGCTATATTTGTGGTCCCTTGATGCCTCAAAACATGTCCTACCAGCCGATCGCTTCTTCTAGTCAAGTTGTGCCACAAACTTCTCAACTCCCCAATCCTATTCAATACCTCCTCATTAGTTACGTGATCTATCCACCTTATCTTCAGCATTCTTCTGTAGCACCACATTTCGAAAGCTTCTATTCTCTCCTTGTCCAAACTGGTTATCGTCCATGTTTCACTTCCATACATGGCTACACTCCATACAAATACTTTCAGAAACGACTTCCTGACACTTAAATCTATACTAGATGTTAACAAATTTCTCTTCTTCAGAAACGATTTCCTTGCCATTGCCAGTCTACATTTTATATCTTCTCTACTTCGACCATCATCAGTTATTTTACTCCCTAAATAGCAAAACTCCTTTACTACTTTAAGTGTCTCATTTCCTAATCTAATCCCCTCAGCATCACCCGACTTAATTTGACTACATTCCACTATACTCGTTTTGCTTTTGTTGATGTTCGTCTTATATCCTCCTTTCAACACACTGTCCATTCCGTTCAACTGCTCTTCCAAGTCCTTTGCTGTCTCTGACAGAATTACAATGTCATCGGCGAACCTTAAAGTTTTCATTTCTTCTCCATGGATTTTAATACCTACTCCGAATTTTTCTTTTGTTTCCTTTACTGCTTGCTCAATATACAGATTGAATAACATTGGGGAGAGGCTACAACCCCGTCTCACTCCTTTCCCAACCACTGCTTCCCTTCCATGCCCCTCGACTCATATAACTGCCATCTGGTTTCTGTACAAATTGTAAATAGCTTTCCGCTCCTTGTATTTTACCCCTGCCACCTTCAGAATTTGAAAGAGAGTATTCCAGTTAACGTTGTCAAAAGCTTTCTCTAAGTCTACAAATGCTAGAAACGTAGGTTTGCCTTTTCTTAATCTTTCTTCTAAGATAAGTCGTAAGGTTAGTATTGCCTCACGTGATTCAACATTTCTACGGAATCCAAACTGATCTGCCCCGAGGTCCGCTTCTACCCGTTTTTCCATTCGTCTGTAAGGAATTCGCGTTAGTATTTAGCAGCTGTGACTTATTAAACTGATAGTTCGGTAATTTTCACATCTGTCAACACCTGCTTTCTTTGGGATTGGAATTATTATATTCTTCTTGAAGTCTGTGGGTATTTCGCCTGTCTCATACATCTTGCTCACCAGATGGTAGAGTTTTGTCAAGACTGGCTATCCCAAGGCCATTAGTAGTTCTAATGGAATGTTGTCTACTCCCGGGGCCTTGTTTCGACTCAGGTCTTTCAGTGCTCTGTCAGACTCTTCACGCAGTATCTTATCTCCCATATCATCTTCATCTACATCCTCTTCCATTTCCATAATATTGTCCTCAAGTACATCGCCCTTGTATAGGACCTCTATATACTCCTTCCACCTTTCTGCCTTCCCTTCTTTGCTTAGAACTGGGTTGCCATCTGCGCCCTTGATATTCATACAGGTGGTTCTCTTCTCTCCAAAGGTCTCTAAATTTCCTGTAGGTAGTATCTATCTTACCCCTAGTGAGACAAGCCTCTACATCCTTACATTTGTCCTCTAGCCATCCCTGCTTAGCCATTTTGCACTTCCTGTCGATCTCATTTTTGAGACGTCTGTATTCCTTTTTGCCTGCTTCATTTACTGCATTTTTATATCTTCTCCTTTCATCAATTAAATTCAATGTTTCTTCTGTTACCCAAGGATTTCTATTAGCCCTCGTCTTTTTACCTACTTGATCCTCTGCTGCCTTCACTACTTCATCCCTCAGAGCTACCCATTCTTCTTCTACTGTATTTCTTTCCCCCATTCCTGTCAATTGTTCCCTTATGCTCTCCCTGAAACTCTCTACAACCTCTGGTTCTTTCAGTTTATCCAGGTCCCATCTCCTTAAATTCCCACCTTTTTGCAGTTTCTTCAGTTTCAATCTGCAGTTCATAACCAATAGATTGTGGTCAGAATCCAGATCTGCCCCTGGAAATGTCTTACAATTTAATACCTGGTTCCTAAATCTCTGTCTTACCATTATATAATCTATCTGATACCTTTTAGTATCTCCAGGATTCTTCCAGGTATATAACCTTCTTTCATGATTCTTAAACCAAGTGTTAGCTATGATTAAGTTATGCTCTGTGCAAAATTCTACAAGGGGGCTTCCTCTTTCATTTCTTCCCCCCAATCCTTATTCACCTACTATGTTTCCTTCTCTCCCTTTTCCTACTGACGAATTCCGGTCACCCATGACTATTAAATTTTCGTCTCCTTTCACTACCTGAATAATTTCTTTTATCTCGTCATACATTTCATCAATTTCTTCATCATCTGCAGAGCTAGTTGGCATATAAACTTGTACTACTGTAGTAGGCATGGGCTTTGTGTCTATCGTGGCCACAATAACGCATACACTATGCTGTTTGTAGTAGCTAACCGGCACTCCTAATTTTTTATTCATTATTAAACCTACTCCGGCATAACCCCTATTTGATTTTGTATTTATAACCCTGTAATCACCTGACCAAAAGTCTTGTTCCTCCTGCCACCGAACGTCACTAATTCCCACTATATCTAACTTTTAACCTATCCATTTCCCTTTTTAAATTTTCTAACCTACCTGCCCGATTAAGGGATCTGACATTCCACGCTCCGATCCGTAGAATGCCAGTTTTCTTTTTCCTGATAACGACGTCCTCTTGAGTAGTCCCCGCCTGGAGATCCGAATGGGGGACTATTTTACCTCCGGAATATTTTACCCAAGAGGACGCCATCATCATTTAATCATACAGTAAAGCTGCATGTCCTCGGGAAAAATTACGGCTGTAGTTTCCCCTTGCTTTCAGCCGTTCGCAGTACCAGCACAGCAAGGCCGTTTTGGTGGATGTTACAAGGACAGATCAGTCAATCATCCAGACTGTTGCCCCTGCAACTATTGAAAAGGCTGCTGCCCCTCTTCAGGAACCACTCGCTTGTCTGGCCTCTCAACAGATACCCGTCCGTTGTGATTGCACCTACGGTACGGCCATCTGTATCGCCGAGGCACGCAAGCCTCCCCACCAACGGCAAGGTCCATGGTTCATGGGGGAAGTATTTTTAATTATAATATCACTATTGAATATGGAGAAAAGTTGGTAAATGCTTTACAGGTCATACCGAGAGCTGACGTCATATTCCAGATGCAGAGAGATGTTGAAGTCATGCCGCGCGCTGACCATTATTAACCATGAATATTTTGTTATAGGTAATACAGAGAGAAATTGAAGTCATGCCGTGCGCTGATGATTATTAACAATGAATATTTTATTATGGGCTATACAGAGAGGTGACACGAGGTACAAAGGAGAGAGGAAAATGAAGATGTTGGTATGTAAGGAATATAATTTAGTAATGGTTTATTTTGATAACGGGTGACACAGCGCAGCGCAGCACTACGGATGGAGAAACAGTTTTGGTTGGCTGGAGAGCCAACACCGGGTTACTAGAAGAGGCCAAAAGGCACACGTTTTAGCTCACGCAGGCTGGCGTGAGGTCTGGAACAGGACAAGGAAATTAGAATATAGAAAAACGGACGTAGCTGGTGGAATACTTAACTTGAATCCGTTAATGGTGAACGTCGGTCTTGACGGTACATGATTCAGTATCAATAGTAACTGATATGGCGCCTTGCTAGGTCGTAGCAAATAACGTAGCTGAAGGCTATGCTAAACAATCGTCTCGGCAAATAGCGTATTTTGTCAGTGAACGATCGCTAGCAAAGTCTGTTGTACAACTGGGGCGAGTGCTACGAAGTCTCTCTAGAAATGCCGTGTGGCAGCGCTCGGTCTGCAATCACTGGTAGTGGCGACACGTGGTTCCGACGTATACTAACGGACCGCGGCCGATTTAAAGGCTACCACCTAGCAAGTGTGGTGTGTGGCAAATCGCAAATCGGCGTACGGTTGTGGCGTAGGGCTTCCGCCCGCCGTGGGGAGGACCCCATGTTGACGTATGCGACGAGGTGGGGAGCCTAACAACGGGCGAGGCTGTGCCACCCGCACCCTGCCATTCGGACCGCGGGGAGCTAGGAAACGCCTGAAAACCTGCTCCAGTGTGCACGCCAACATGCGGTGTATGCGCCCGCAGAGAGACAGGAGGGGCCGAAGGGTCGACCTCCAACGGGTCGGGGCACCCGACGGGCGAAGACGACATATGGTCCGGAGCGGGCAAGAGTTCTATGTCGGAGGACATCCGGTCACGGGAAGCGATCGGCAGCGCGTGACCCAGGGAGGCGCCCGGCGGTTGCAGCGTCGCATCCACTGCGGGCGTCGCCGGCGGGAGAACAGGCGGCGGCGGCGGTGGCGGCGGCGCGTCGCCATGGGGCAAAATGGAAGGCAGCGTCGGTAACACCTGGGGCTGAGGCGAGCCAGTAGATGGGTCCCCAGGGTGCTGACCGGACAGCACCGTCACTGAAAGCAGACTGCGAGCGGCAGATCCCGTGCGACGACAGAGGCGCAGCTGGTTGAGATGCCGACGCACCTCACCAGAGGCCCCCAAAAACAGACACATAGCGCGGCCGAGGCAGCATAGCCTGCAGGAAGCGCTGATTTATGCAGTGGAATGAAGGTAGGTCGGTAATTTTGTTGTGCTTCTGATAGTGGGAGCATTGAGATGGAGATGTGACGACCGTCATTTCGGTCGCTCAGTCATTCTAAGACTAACGAAAGGTTAATGTAAGATGCGACATCTATCCCACAATCATACATGCGAAATTCAAAGCACGAAAAAAAGAGTTATCTGCGAAATACTGTCGCATAGTTGTAGATAACATTCCCTCAGAATTTCTAGAATCATTGGGGGAAGTGGCAACAAAACGACTATTCACGTTGGTGTGTAGAACATATGAGTCTGTCATCTACCATCTGACTTTCGGAAAAGCATCATCCACACAATTCCGAAGACGGCAAGAGCTGACAAACGCGAGAATTATAGCACAGTCAGCTTAACAGCTCATGCATCGAAGCTGCTTACAAGAATAATATACAGAAGAATGGAAAAGAAAATTGAGAATGCGCTAGGTGACGATCAGTTTGGCTTTAGGAAAAGTAAAGGGACAAGAGAGGCAATTCTGACGTTACTGCTAATAATGGAATCAAGGCTAAAGAAAAATCAAGACACTTTCATAGGATTTGTCGACCTGGCAAAAGCGTTCGACAATATAAAATGGTGCAAGCTGTTCGGGATTCTGAAAAAAGTAGGGGTAAGCTATAGGGAGAGACGGGTCATATACAATATGTACAACAACCAAGAGGAAATAATAAGAGTGGACGATCAAGAACGAAGTGCTCGTATTCAGAAGGGTGTAAGACAAGGCTGTTGTCTTTCACCCCTACTCTTCAATCTGTACATCGAGGAAGCAATAATGGAAATAAAAGAAAGGTTCGGGAGTGGAATTAAAATCCAAGGTGAAAGGATATCAATGATACGATTCGCTGATGACATTGCTATCCTGAGTAAAAGTGAAGAAGAATTAAATGATCTGCTGAACGGAACGAACAGTCTAATGAGTACACAGTACGGTTTGAGAGTAAATCGGAGAAAGACGAAGGTAATGAGAAGTAGTAAAAATGAGAACAGCGAGAAACTTAACATCAGGACTGATGGTCATGAAGTCAATGAAGTTAAGGACTTCTGCTACCTAGGCAGTAAAATAACTAATGACGGACAGAGCAAGGAGGACATCAAAAGCAGACTCGCTATGGCAAAAAAGGCATTTCTGGCCAAGAGAAGTCTACTAATATCAAATACCGGTCTTAATTTGAGGAAGAAATTTCTGAAGATGTACGTCTGGAGTACAGCATCGATGGTAGTGAAACATGGACTGTGGGAAAACCGGAACACAAGAGAATCGAAGCATGTGAGATGTGGTGCTATAGACGAATGTTGAAAATTAGGTGGACTGATAAGGTACGGAATGAGGAGGTTCTATGCAGAATCGGAGAGGAAAGGAATATGTGGAAAAGACTGATAAGGAGAAGGGACAGGATGATAGGACATCTGCTAAGACATGAGGGAATGACTTCCATGGTACTAGAGGGAGCTGTAGAGGGCAAAAACTGTAGAGGAAGACAGAGGTTGGAATACGTGAAGCAAATAAAGGAGGACGTAGGTTGCAAGTGCTACTCTGAGATGAAGAGGTTAGCACAGGAAAGGAATTCGTGGCGGGCCGCATCAAACCAGTCAGTAGACTGATGACCAGAAAAAAAACCATAGTATCTGAATAAGGGAGTCCACATTGACACTCAAAAGCACAATCCCTAGTAAGGCCTTGCAAGGTTGCATCCACTCCCGATTAGTCTGATCTGCCGTACGTTTTGTACGAAAGAAGGTATACCTTTTCGCAACCACATTGACTGATTCTTTGAAATATGCATCTAATGCAGACAAAATTTCGGTGTAGGACAGAGTTGCTACGTCGCGTCGGGGAAATAATGTGACAATCACCCGGTACGTTTGTGCGCCGACTGAAGACAACAAAAATGGCTACCGCTCGTTATCTTTAATTCTGTAGGCGGCGAGATGGAATCCAAATTGGCGTGACCACTCCGTCCAGTGTTCCAGTGCAGCATCAGAAGGTCGAAAAATTGATACAACAGCGTGTTGTGGCTGCGTTAGCGGTGGAGCGGAGGCTGCATCGCACATTGACCCTGGACGAGCTCTCCAAGGGCATCCAGTAAGGCCTGCGTCTGCTGATTCTGTAAGCGATAAAATTCGGACAGTACATCTGGAGACTGTGGCGAAGCCATTACACAAGTACATCAGGGCAGTTGAAAGAAGAGCGCGGTTTTGCCTCGTCGCCAATGTTTTGGTTGGCAGGAGAGCCAACACCGGGTTACTAGGAGAGACCGAAAGGCATGCGTTTCAGCTCACGCAGGCTGGCGTGAGGTCTAAAACAGGACAAGGAAATTAGAATTTAGAAAAGCGGACGTAGCTGGTGGAATACTTAACTCGAATCCGTTAATGGTGAACGTCGGTCTTGACGGTACATGATTCAGTATCAATAGTAACTGATAATGGCGCCTTGCTAGGTCGTAGCAAATAACGTAACTGAAGGCTATGGTAAACTATCGTCTCGGCAAATGAGAGCGTATTTTGTCAGTGAACGATCGCTAGCAAAGTCGGTTGTACAACTGGGGCGAGTGCTAGGAAGTCTCTCTAGACCTGCCGTGTGGCGGCGCTCGGTCTGCAATCACTGATAGTGGCGACACGCCGGTCCGACGTATACTAACGGACCGCGGCTGATTTAAAGGCTACCACCTAGCAAGTGTGGTGTCTGGCGGTGACACCACAGAAACCACATTAAATTTCTTACTATATGTACTTTGCATTGAACATGGTATCTTTTACATCAGATACATACATAGGAAAAACAGATCACACCAAATGTCAGCATACCGATTCGCACTCTACGTATAATACAAATGTTTTCTCTTAAATAACAATGACAATGTGTGTTACACAACTCAAACATAATATGTAGTCGACTGACAATATGACTCGTAACTGACAAACACATTATCGAACATACTGAATTCACAGAAAGTGACATATTTTGTCAAAATGTACTTTCATATTTCAAAAATTGTGAATTCACAACCTGTGAAGTAATATAACAGTGTCTTTATGTAATTATTTATATGAGCACCAGATTAAGATTTATTTAGAGTCACAGAACATGACATAGTTTGTATAAAGGTACTTGTCTATTTTATTTAAAATGTTGATGCCTAAATGTACTATTAAATTCCACATACAGAAATATTTGTTTATGTTATCGACTGTCACGTAATGTAATATGTATTGTAGGCTGAATCCACTACAGATGGAAAATGTGTTCTTTTATGTAATTGTTTACAATTATAAACTTTATCTACAGTCACAAAATGTGAAATATTTTGTCCTTTTAAACGTAAAATGAATAATTTTATGAGCACAGAGGAAAGAGATGATGTAAAATTTGCTAATAACGATATCAACCATATCCGTGAATCTTTTGACAAAATGATTCTACCTGTACCTAAATTCCTGTGCATCCCCATTGTTATGGAGCACAAATTAAGTGAACAGTGAACCACGTTACTTCAATCTACAATGTTTTCTATGAGATGTCGGCATACCAAGATGCACACCACAGTCATGATGTACGTCAATAGGTGCTTGCATACCAAGATGCACACCATCACTGCTAATGGACAATTTGACTTGGAACTTGGAACTGATGTAGCTGCGGCAACTCAGGCAATTCGATGGTTAACTTAGTGTCTGGTTACACTAAAACTATGGACCAAAGAGACGACGGAAGCACATGGCGAATCCTGGTGTTGTGCTATGTGGGGGAAAGAAACGGACTTTTGAGTGAATTCACAGACACTTGCCAGTGCTTTGATCATGCTATCCAATTCCTTTTTTTCCCCTTCCTTGAATATTGTACTAATAGATGCCAATTTATAATGAAACATAAACTATGTTCTAATTTTTGCCATTTATTACTATTAGAAATATAAGTAACTTTTACTACCTGATGTACACTTCCAACTTACTGACTCATATTCTTTGTATATTTTGATGTATACTCTTTTGAATATTCTCTTTGTTAGACTTAGGAAAACAAATTCTTATGACAGTATATGTATGTGCTTTGTTGAAAGAAATATTCTATCATTAACTTACTTATTACTACACATATTTCTATATTCAAATTTCCTTCTTACGTCAAGTCCAAATGACTTAACGACGTAGGAAAATTTGAAGGAAACCCAGTGGAGGGTTATGTAAGAAGTGTATACACTCCTGGAAATGGAAAAAAGAACACATTGACACCGGTGTGTCAGACCCACCATACTTGCTCCGGACACTGCGAGAGGGCTGTACAAGCAATGATCACACGCACGGCACAGCGGACACACCAGGAACCGCGGTGTTGGCCGTCGAACGGCGCTAGCTGCGCAGCATTTGTGCACCGCCGCCGTCAGTGTCAGCCAGTTTGCCGTGGCATACGGAGCTCCATCGCAGTCTTTAACACTGGTAGCATGCCGCGACAGCGTGGACGTGAACCGTATGTGCAGTTGACGGACTTTGAGCGAGGGCGTATAGTGGGCATGCGGGAGGCCGGGTGGACGTACCGCCGAATTGCTCAACACGTGGGGCGTGAGGTCTCCACAGTACATCGATGTTGTCGCCAGTGGTCGGCGGAAGGTGCACGTGCCCGTAGACCTGGGACCGGACCGCAGCGACGCACGGATGCACGCCAAGACCGTAGGATCCTACGCAGTGCCGTAGGGGACCGCACCGCCACTTCCCAGCAAATTAGGGACACTGTTGCTCCTGGGGTATCGGCGAGGACCATTCGCAACCGTCCCCATGAAGCTGGGATACGGTCCCGCACACCGTTAGGCCGTCTTCCGCTCACGCCCCAACATCGTGCAGCCCGCCTCCAGTGGTGTCGCGACAGGCGTGAATGGAGGGACGAATGGAGACGTGTCGTCTTCAGCGATGAGAGTCGCTTCTGCCTTGCTGCCAATGATGGTCGTATGCGTGTTTGGCGCCGTGCAGGTGAGCGCCACAATCAGGACTGCATACGACCGAGGCACACAGGGCCAACACCCGGCATCATGGTGTGGGGAGCGATCTCCTACACTGGCCGTACACCACTGGTGATCGTCGAGGGGACACTGAATAGTGCACGGTACATCCAAACCGTCATCGAACCCATCGTTCTACCATTCCTAGACCGGCAAGGGAACTTGCTGTTCCAACAGGACAATGCACGTCCGCATGTATCCCGTGCCACCCAACGTGTTCTAGAAGGTGTAAGTCAACTACCCTGGCCAGCAAGATCTCCGGATCTGTCCCCCATTGAGCATGTTTGGGACTGGATGAAGCGTCGTCTCACGCGGTCTGCACGTCCAGCACGAACGCTGGTCCAACTGACGCGCCAGGTGGAAATGGCATGGCAAGCCGTTCCACAGGACTACATCCAGCATCTCTACGATCGTCTCCATGGGAGAATAGCAGCCTGCATTGCTGCGAAAGGTGGATATACACTGTACTAGTGCCGACATTGTGCATGCTCTGTTGCCTGTGTCTATGTGCCTGTGGTTCTGTCAGTGTGATCATGTGATGTATCTGACCCCAGGAATGTGTCAATAAAGTTTCCCCTTCCTGGGACAATGAATTCACGGTGTTCTTATTTCAATTTCCAGAAGTGTATTTCTATTGTTAAATATCAAATCACAATTTATGAAAGATGTTTACATTCTACAAAGCCCACCAGCAGCTAATAGAGTATAGTAAAACATAGTAAGTTTATTCATGTCGCAGTTCGATGTAGCAGTCAGATGGCGATCCAGTAACAGTATAAAAGGTAAGGAACAGTTTTGGGTTATTGCAGATAACGACTAAGGGCTACGACGACGACACATTCTATGTTTCGTCGAAATAATCAGAAAATCACTTTTATTAAGCAGCAATTAAATTTGTACGCGATGTTAGAGAAAGAGAATAAATTTCAAAGATTTCATTTGTTATTATTAAGCAAGAGAAAGAAATCCTAAGGGAAGGTTACGTAAGTTATTGTAAAAGGGAAGGTTATCAATAACAAAAGAGGTATAGAGGAGATGGGAAGGTTTCATAAGGCATTCTCAACATTCATCTGTAGGACCACGTCTCAAACGCTTGGTTTCTCTTCTCTTACGTTTTTCCCACAGTTATTGACTCACCACCATACAATGTAACTTTCCATACGTAAATCCTCATAAATAATTTTCTGAAATTCAGTTCTATGTTTGATACTAGCAGACTTGCTTGTGGTGGTCTGGTTTTTAAGCTTCATCTGCCATGGGTAGTTTTGCTTCCTTAACTTCGCCTACTTGTGATGAATTTTGATGTTAAGATTCTTACTATTCCCTTTTTTGCTACATTTCGTTGCCTATAACTTTTTCTGATCTACTCTTAGTCCATAATGTGTACCCATAAGACCACTCTGTGCAAAAGGACCTATAGTTCTTCATTTTCACAGATAACAGCAATGTCATCAACGAATCTTTCAGCATTGATATGGATGCATGAGTTGTTAAGTTGATTGTGCGATAATTTTCGCATTTATGAGGCTTTGGTATCTTCGAAATTATGCGAATTGTGGTACGTCTCCAGTCTCATTGATTCTAGAGAGAAACCTGAATGGTCGTTTGGTTGCCACTTCCCCCATAGACTTCAGAAACTTTGATGGAATGTTTTCTGTCCCCTCTGTATTATTTGGTCGCAAGTCTCCCATATCTGTACAAATTCTGAGAATACTACAGGATATCTTCCATATAGAATCGAAAGGTTCCTTCTTTCACTTCATCACCGCTAGTAGATAAAAATGTTATGAAACGTGTATTTTTATGGATTGTTCTTCTACAAAAAATGTCAGCAGTTGGCTTCTGTGTGTCTGCACATTGTCTTCAGACACTGATAACCTACGGCACTGTGCAGTCCGAAAATGTCGATCGCACACCCACCAGCGCAGCGCCGCGGAACAGCATCAAGAAGGCGCTGACTCGCGCGACAGTGGAAAGAGCGGGCAGCGCCACACCTCTTGGAAGACATAATTCAGTGCCCCCTGTCGATGCTGATTTAACCAGCCACCCATCGCTGGTCGGCACAGTTCGGTCGCAGATGGTGCTAGATGTGGTAAGTTCCTATGGAATCGAAATGCTGATGTCATCGGTCCCTTCGGTCTCACACTCCTAGAGCATCAGTACTGAGTGACAGGAAGACGAGACTTCCTTCTGCTAGAAGTAATAGCGAAAAGTGTTGCATGTGGCCGGCCGGAGTGGCCGAGCGGTTCTAGGCGCAACAGTTTGGAACCGTGCGACCGCTACAGTCGCAGGTTCGAATCCTGCCTCGGGCATGGATGTGTGTGATGTCCTTAAGTTAGTCAGGTTTAAGTAGTTCTAAGTTCTAGTGGACTGATGACCTCAGAAGTTAAGTCCCATAGTGCTCAGAGCCATTTTTTGTTTGTTGCATGTAGGAGGCACCGGCCATCGCAACTTCTCTTGTGTTGTGTCCATGCTGACTCCCACAGTAGCTGACACAACTGATACAACGCATTCGTTAAGTCTGGCACGCTACAAATTAGTGGTTTGTCATCTTTCAATATTTTATGAAATATATACTTGTTTCATATATTATTTTAATTTGCTGTATAACATAGTTTATTGCATTTGTTTGTATGCATTGAAATGATCTTTGGTTTCTGATTACCTAATATACAGTACATCACCAAGTCTGGCACGCCAGAAATATAAGTAATGCGCCTCGTATATTTTCTGTTGACAGTTTTTCTGTGTTTGGATGTAAGTGTATCTTCGACAACATCAGCTGTTGTTTGTTGTTGGGCTGCAGTAATTAGAGCACAGTTACCACTACATGTGAGGTTGTGACATTGATCTGCATGAGTTCCCAGTGTAAGAATGGAATATGACGTCTGCTTCGTATGTGTAGAGAAAAATAATATCACACCTGTAAGTAGGTAAAGTGCATCGTACGGAAGTATGTTATCGTGAGTTGTGTAATGTGATACTTACACATGGCGATGTATTGTGATGTATACAATGTCATACTCTTCTACGTTGGTTTTAAAGATGCTTGAGAGCGACAGACTATCGAAATTAGCTAACTGCATGATTTAGAAAAGATCATTTACATTACAGCCTACCGTAGGCTGTGTTTTCGTTTATTTTCTTGTAGAAACAGCAAACAGCCCATCAGTTGCCTAATGGAAGGTTCTTCTTTAAACCCCCTTTACCATGGTTTCGACCATCTATAAAAACTTCTTCTCTAGAGGCAAATGTTGACAACTGGATACATGTTGTGGCACATATACGTTAAAATACAGTCGAAAGGCATTAGGCAATTACAAAAATTCACCTCCATAATCACAAAATATGCACAATCTCTTTGTTGATATTTGGTACTTCCTCACTAATATATAGCTTGGAGACTTGCTATACATTCGGGTGGAAGTACCGAATAACAGCAACCATGTTGTGCATGGTTTAGTTATTATGTGGTTAGTAATTTACATTTGGTTGACGCCTTTCGATTAGATTTTAACGTACGTCTGCCGCAACATCCAATTCAGTTGGCAATATTTGCTTATGAAAAAGACGTTTTTATAAAAGTTGAAATCATTGTAAAGAGGTTTTAATGAACTTCACATTTTGGAAGTGATTGGCTGTTTACTACCTATATAAGAAGATTTCATCCTGCCGTTGCTGATCCAGGCATACACAAAATTTTAAAATTTTCATTTATTATTAAGGGCCTGTGGATCCACACAGAAACAAAGTTTTAAACACTTTGTGGTAGCCCTAGAATGTCTGCTCGCAATATTTTACGCTATCAGCGGTGTACCCCACTCGTACGTTTCCGAAGATGCGTCATACGTATCTGCACAGCTGTACGTGCTTGGAACAATGGTGATCACTATACGTGGCACTGTCGTTGATGGCGGAGCTGAGTGTGGCGGAGCTGTCGGCTCGGCTGCCGCAGTAGAATGTGACGTCTCCCCGACTAACATGGCATGCCGGTTAGTTGTGAACCCATCCTCTCACCAGCGAAACGCTGCATGCTCTTCGAGGAACAGGCAGTGCCCTCTTCCAAGCACGCAAGTGCCTGATAACTCGAGGAGCAGCACAGCGGGCGGTTTCATGTTGGCGGACCGCGACTGGTATTTAGCGCGCCGAGTAACGGCAGACGTGCTAAATGCGTAGGTTCACTCAGGAAGGGAACCAGAGAAGAGAACAAAAAACAACGTGCGCAACTGGTCATCGAGGATGCCCTTTGGTGACGGTCGCAGAGTATTTCAGGCGGCTGGAAATATTTATCGCCACCCCGCAAAGTCTGGCATGAGAGCAACTGAGCGGACTGGACCTCCAACAGAGGATCCTGTGAGTCCGACGTGGCTCGTAAAGTCATGCAAATCAGCCGTCCGACCCCGCCGCAGCAAGACCCTTCGCAAATTATTGCCCTCTGCGTGCTGGCGGACGCAATTCTGCCGCTTTGAGATGTCATAATAGCCCCGGGCTCTGCCGCGTGTCTGTGGGCGGGCAATTTCTGCTCCACTGCGCATTTCAGAATGGCCATGCGACGAAGTGATTTCGCACCAGAGGACCCGTCGCGGGATTTGTGTGGCTCTGCGAGGCTTGCAGACGACGGCAAGGCGGTTAAATGCTTCCTAAACAATCACACATACTTTGTTTTGCACTCAGATGGATTTGTCAAAAGAATTACGGGACTGATCTCTCACGAGACTGGAGAAAAGAATCTCGCTATAACACGCGAAAATTCGGATGGCATATTTGAACATTCCAAACAGCCAGAAGAGAACATCCCCAGTTTACACCTAGCTAGAGCTATGTTTCATATGAGACTTACCTGACGAGCAGGCACGGAAACGACAAATTACTGAAATACTTCTCGTAAGGGAAATTTCATGTTAGAACGAAACTTATAATTTATTGTGAACTAGATGTTTGCCGTCAGCTTTGACCACGTCCGCATATATCAAATATTGGTTGAACCAGAACTCCATGGACAAACTTTCAGGATTGTTGCTACCTACATTAACAAGGTAGAAATTTCTTGTAAGTATTGGATGTAAAATGCGTATCATAGGAGCTCTGACCACTTGTACCTCTTCGCTACTATGAAGCTATCTCCTCTATTGAACTACTGCTCATAACTCTAAGGGTATACGTTTTAGAGCTCACGTTTATTGAATATTTTTTTCTTGTTTTGGTTCATAGTACCATCACTTAGGAGTTCGTCTGTGGAGTTCTGGTTCGCCTATTCATTTCATTCATACCTCATCTCTCACAGCTTAGGGGTGGAGTTCTGTTTCACCTAATATACAGGGTTATTACAAATGATTGAAGCGATTTCACAGCTCTACAATAACTTTATTATTTGAGATATTTTCACAATACTTTGCACACACATACAAAAACTCAAAAAGTTTTTTTAGGCATTCACAAATGTTCGATATGTGCCCCTTTAGTGATTCGGCAGACATCAAGCCGATAATCAATTTCCTCCCACACTCGGCGCAGCATATAGCCATCAATGAGTTCGAAAGCATTGTTGATGCGAGCTCACAGTTCTGGCACGTTTCTGGGTAGAGAAGGTTTAAACACTGAATCTTTCACATCACTATGCGTGAAACTTGCCCGCACGCGTTCAACCGTTTCTTCGCTCACTGCAGGCCGACCCGTTGATTTCCCCTTACAGAGGCATCCAGAAGCTTTAAACTGCGCATACCATCGCCGAATGGAGTCAGCAGTTGGTGGATCTTCGTTGAACTACGTCCTGAAGTGTCGTTGCACTGTTATGACTGACTGATGTGAGTGCATTTCAAGCACGACATACCCTTTCTCGGCTGCTGTCGCCATTTTGTCTCACTGCGCTCTCGAGCGCTCTGGCGGCAGAAACCTGAGGTGCGGCTTCAGCCGAACAAAACTTTATGAGTTTTTCTACGTATCTGTAGTGTGTCGTGACCATATGTCAATGAATGGAGCTACAGTGAATTTATGAAATCGCTTCAATCATTTGTACTAGCCCTGTATAGGGAGTTAGGGGTGTATCAGAACAGATTTTTTGTTGGTGGCAGGGGCAGTACACTGAACAGCATTACATCAGTATATATTTTGTTTGTAGACTAATAATTATTGCTATTAAGAGTAGTATGTTTTTTAGGCTGATTAATAACTCCAGGTACATGTGGGAAGAGCAAGCTGTTAATACTTATTTTCCCGTTGGCAGTAGGCAGGGGGTTGAAGTGTAGACGTGTGGACGCAAAACTTTGGATCTATACTGAAAAGCGTACTCCTTTCAGTGGTGCAATTACGATCATGTACAAAGCATCAGGGAGTAAATTATGTGATGTGATTGCTCAAACACTGTTAAGCATGGAGAAAAAAGCTAACTAAATACAGTGGGTATATATGAAGATACCAATAATCACAAAATCTACACTTATACACCCATCCCCAAGTATGCCTGCTGAAAAGTAATAATTTCGAATTTTTAATGTGAAAACTCGTAAAACTTTTATTTAATAAAAGATAATGAGATTCTCTATATTTATTCTTCATGTCTGTATATTTATTTCTCAAAATAGTCACTGTGACGATCAACACATTTCTCCGAACGAGAGACCAGTTTGTTGATAACGTCAGTGTAGAATGTTTATTGACACAGCCGTAACCTCACCTCTGCTTGCACCGCTTCGTCACTATCAAAGTGAAGTCCTCGAAGGTGTTCTGTAAGTTTTGGAAACAGACGGAAATCTGATGGAGCCAGATGGGGATTGTATGGAGAATGATCGATAACACGGAACACATGGTGTCTGATGGTTACAGATATCGGAGCGCTTTTCTGTGGTTTGGCACTGTCGCGCTGAAGTAGAGGATGCTCCATGTGCGGACAAACTCTTCGGGTTAGTGTTTTCAGTTTTCTGAGGCCACTCGCAGTACAGTGTAGCGTACATGGTGGTGCGTTTGGGCACGAATTACAAAAGCACCACACCCGGACTATCCCAGAACACTGTGAGCATGACTTTGTCTACTGGTTGCTCTAGGGAGAACGATGTTCCTTCTTATGGAATTACGAACAGTGCAATTGAGACGTTTATGATGCTTGAAACATGTACATAAAATGTACAGAAAAAACATTTATCATCCAACGTAATTATATTTAAAAAGAATATCGACTTACTACGTATATTAGTTCTTCGTTAAAAATTTCCATAATGGTGAAACAGTCGAATGATGTTATGTAAATACTCACTCTGGTCTTAATCTTGGATGACGGGTAGAAGTTAGAGACATTTTAAGTGCACTTACGGTGCATTTTGGTTAAATATATGTGTTTACTTGCTCTTAAAAACACTATTCCTGTATCTTTAGCATTCCTACATTTTTCGAAACTAATAATTTATTTTTTATGAATATTAGAAACTGCAATACTGCGCTGGCATATAAATGATTGATTGTTGTCGGCCATTTGCACGGCCGCAACGTCTTATTTGAATATTACAAATACTAAACCGCATAGAGCAGCAGCAACAACATACAAAGCTTGCATTTTCATTACATTATTTAACTTCAGTGCCATTTATATTCATTTGCGAAGATTAATAGTAGTTTTCAGTATATTGTTGTGGTTGCCGCATAACGGCTGTCTTTTATCTCAGCTACGTAAATTCACAGTGATAAATATGGCACGCAATAATATTTCTCTAAAAGGGGTCATGACATTAAAGCAGTATTAATTTCAATGAATTTACAGCGCAAAAAGAAACTGACATACTTTGTTAACATGCGAGTCAGTACAGTGCTTCTCAACGCTCTTTATGTGTTTTACATTGCGGGCATTAAATCTTGATATAACGTATCCATAAAAAAAGACTGTGTAATTTGCCCACTATAAGTTGTGATAGTTACTTTAGTGTGTGTGGCGTCATTTGATGTGTAACTGTACGTGTATTTGCCTACAAATCATGCAGTTTAGTGAACCGCACAAGTACACACAATTAAAGCACATACATATTAAAAACAACACACTAGCGCCCAACGTGGGGCCAGAAATATTTGACTGGTTGGGTTATACAATATTTGTATTTTATCGTAATATGTATTGTATTCTCTTTCATGAACTACGTCGATCACAACAATAACATAGATACTGATTGGCAAGGATTCTACGAAAGAGTGGAGGCATTGCAAATTCAGATTCTGAGAAAATTTACAATACGACAGAACATTAAAGGAAAGGAGACGGGTTTTTGCCCACCAAACTTCTAGGATACACGCCAGTAGTACCTTGTGTGCATCCAATCAGTGATTTGCGGTTGTACATTTTTTTCTGAAAGTATTTCGCGTCGCTAAATATACTGCAGTGCTGTGAGAGATAGTTTCGTTCACAGACTAGTTTCAATAGATTATTAGAGAGTAGTTCATGGGGACCTAATTATTAGAATATTAA
Organism: Schistocerca serialis cubense; assembly: GCF_023864345.2. NCBI lineage: Eukaryota > Metazoa > Arthropoda > Insecta > Orthoptera > Acrididae > Schistocerca > Schistocerca serialis. The sequence goes on along the minus strand of NC_064641.1, from coordinate 324,803,448 downwards.
TGAATAAATGCAATAATTTTAGTAGGTGTGTGACCGGTTACGAAGTTTCGTAACCGGTTGGCCCTGACTAGTATTAGAACGCAATCTGACTGCATAAAATAAAAATAAAGAATGACAAGGAATATCAATTAACACAATTAATTAATTAAGTCCCCTGCAACTATAAAAGCTACGAAATAACAAAGCACAAGTGTAGCAGTTCTGTCTGTGGTAGTGTGACTCAACGTACATGTATCTGGCTCGGTTCTTTCTCAATACGACAAAATATTTTGAACACCATTTACAATGAACTAATTGAAAAACCAGAAATATCATAATTGCACATAGAAACCAGAATTACAAGTCTAATAAATGAACACGAGCCAGATGCTTTGTTGACTGTACCTGTGAGCAAGAGGCATCGTCATTAAAGAAAACTGTAATACCTTTTTACCTCATTATATATTGACGAAAATTTTCCATTAGACCAGCATCATAAATCAAAAGTCCATATCCTTTCTCAAATGCACTGAGAAAATTGCTACTTCTTCCACCGAACAGCATTTACTCTCTCGCTCAACAGAACAACAACTGCCCTCGACATCCTCTCGACAACTACTGCCCAGTGGAGGCGGCGGAATAATAATCATTGGTGCAGTCTCTGGCGCTGTGACTCAGTGTAGCCACCTTTCAGTAGGTTTAGTAAGGGGGAAAGATTTTTTTATTCGGTTTATTGCACTATTTTCAGTGTCATACCCTTTTTTGTGTTTTGTGTGTTGTATTTGTGTATATCTAGCGTGTACTTTGTACTTAGTCATCAAAGAAGAGTAGGCCAAAGAGAAAGCGGAAGGTGACAATATTGCAAATTTAGAGAAGACTGAGGATATCAGGGAGTTGCCATGTACTGATACGGATAATTTTAGCTGCAATTTCAAGCTTAGGAAATCGAGGAGTCTGAATTATGGAACTTAACGTCTGGTTCCAATGTGGAAACGTTCTAACCACAAGCAAGCGCCGGATCAGCTGACGATAAGTTCAATATTGAACGTGCAGTAGCGGCAGGAAATGTTATACCGTCGACGGTCATAGGAAATGACTTTCCCTCGGCTTTAATCCATACTGTAAAGCAAAAGTTAGCTGATAAGGAACTACAACGCCAGGAGAAAGAAAACGCGAAAGAAAGGGAAAAAGAAGACAGAGAAAGGATTACCGTAAGGAGAAGGAACAATTTAAGGAGGAGGAAGGGGAAAAAAAGAAAGGATTAGGAGGAGACAACAGATTAGTAGAAGAGCTTAATAAGGTCTTCGATGCACCAGCTAAGCAGATCGTTGACCATATTAAAGATGAAATAGATAAAATCCCCCCCCTCCCCCCCCCCCCATGAACCATGGACATTGCCACTGGTGGATAGGCTTGCGTGCCTCAACGATACAGATAGCCGTACCGTTGGTGCAACCACGACGGAGGGGTATCTGTTGAGAGGCCAGACAAACGTGTGGTTCCTAAAGAGGGGCAGCATCCTTTTCAGTAGTTGCAGGGGCAACAGTCTGGTTGATTGACTGATCTGGCCTTGTAACACTAACCAAAACGGCCTTGCTGTTGTGGTACTGAGAACGGCTGAAAGCAAGGGGAAACTACAGCCACAATTTTTCCCGAGGGCATCCAGATTTACTGTATGATTAAATGATGAAGGCGTCCTCTTGGGTAAAATATTCCGGAGGTAAAATAATCCCCCATTCAGATCTCAGGGCGGGGACTACTCAAGAAGATGTCGTTATCAGGAGAAAGAAAACTGGCGTTCTACGGATCGGAGTGTGGAATGTCAGATCCCTTATTCGGGAAGGTAGGTTAGAAAAAAAGGGATATGGATAGGTTAAAGTTAGATATGGTGGGAATTAGTGAAGTTCGGTGGCAGGAGGAACAAGACTTTTGGTCAGGTGAATACATAGTTACAAATACAAAATCAAATAGGGGTAATGCGGGAGTAGGTTTAATAATGAATAAAAAAAATAGGAGTGCGGCAAGCTACTACAAACAGCATAGTCAACGCATTATTGTGGCCAAGATAGACACAAAGCCCACGCCTACTACCGTAGTACAAGTTTATATGCCAACTAGCTCTGCAGATGATGACGAACTCGATGAAATGTATGATGAGGTAAAAGAAATTATTCAGATAGTGAAGGGAGACGAACATTTCATAGTCATGGGTGACTGGAATTCGACAGTAGGAAAAGGAATAGAAGTAAATTTAGTAGGTGTATATGGATCGGGGCTAAGAAATGAAAGAGGAAGCCTCCTGGTAGAATATTGTACAGAGCTAACTTAATCATAGCTAACACTTGGTTCAAGAATCATGAAAGAAGGTTGTATACATGGAAGAACCCTGGAGATACTAGAAGGTTCCATATAGATTATATAATGGTAAGACACAGATTTAGGAACCAGATTTTAAATTGTAAGACATTTCCAGGGACAGATGTGGACTCTGACAACAATCTCTTGGTTATGAACTGTAGATTAAAACTGACGAAACTGCAAAAAGTAGGAATTTAAGGAGCTAGGACCTGGATAAACTGAAAGAACCAGAGGTTGTAGAGAGTTTCAGGGAGAGCATAAGGGAACAATTGACTGGAATGGGGGAAAGAAATACTGTAGAAGAAGAATGGGTAGCTTTGAGGAACGAAGTAGTGAAGACAGCAAAGGATCAAGTAGGTAAAAACACGTGGGCTAGTAGAAATCCTTGGATAACAAGAGATACTGAACTTAATTGATGAAAGGAGAAAATACTAAAATGCAGTAAATGAAGCAGGTAAAAAGAAATACAAACGTCTCGAAAATGAGATCGACAGGAAGTGCAAAATGGCTAAGCAGGGATGGCTAGAGGACAAATGTAAGGATGTAAGGATGTAGAGGCTTATCTCACGAGGGGTAACATACATACTGCCTACAGGAAAATTTAAGAGACCTTTGGAGAAAAGAGAAGCACTTGCATGAATACCAAGGGCTCAGATGGAAACCGAGTCTTAAGCAAAGGAGGGAAAGCAGAAAGGTGGAAGGAGTATATGGAGGGTCTATACAGGGGCGATGTTCTTGAGGACAATACTATGGAAATGGAAGACGAGGTGGATGAAGATGAAATGGGAGATATGATACTGCGTGAAGAGTTTGACAGAGCACTGAAAGACCTAAGTCGGAACAAGGCCCTGGGAGTAGACAACATTCCATTGGAACTACTGACAACGTTGGGAGAGCCAGTCCTAACAAAACTCTACCATCTGGTGAGCAAGATGTATGAGACAGGCGAAATTCCCTCAGGCTTCATGAAGAATATAATAATTCCAATCCCAAAGAAGGCAGGTGTTGACAGATGAGAAAATTACCGAACTATCAGTTTAATAAGTTACAGCTGCAAAATACTAGCGCGAATTATTTACGAATGGAAAAACTGGTAGAAGCTGACCTCGGGGAAGATCAGTTTGGATTCCGTAGAAATGTTGGAACAAGTGAGGAAATAGTGACCCTACAACTTATCTTAGAAGAAATATTAAGGAAACGCAAACCTACGTTTCTAGCGTTTGTAGACTTACAGAAAGCTTTTGACAATGTTGACTGGATTACTCTCTTTCAAATTTTGAAGGTGGCAGGGGTAAAATACAGGGAGCGAAAAGCTATTTACAATTTATACAGAAAGCAGATGGCAGTTATAAGAGTCGAGGAACATGAAAGGGAAGCAGTGGTTGGGAAGGGAGTGAGACAGGGTAGTAGCCTCTCCCCGATGCTATTCAATCTGTATATTGAGCAAGCAGTAAAGTAAACAAAAGAAAAGTTCAGAGTAGGTATTAAAATCCATGGAGAAGAAATAAAAACTTTGAGGTTCGCCGATGACACTGTAATAATGTCAGAGACAGCAAAGGACTTGGAAGAGCAGTTGAACGGAATGGCCAGTGTCTTGAAAGGAGGATATAAAATGAACATCAATAAAAGCAAAACGAGGATAATGGAACGTAGTCGAATTAAGTCGAGTGATGCAGAGGGTATTAGATTAGGAAATGATACACTTAAAGTAGTAAAGGAGTTTTGCTATTTGGGGAGCAAAATAACTGATGATGGTCGAAGTAGAGAGGATATCAAATGTAGACTGGCAATGGCAAGGAAAGCGTTTCTGAAGAAGAGAAATTTGTTAACATCGAGTATTGATTGAAGTGTCAGGAAGTCGTTTCTGAAAGTATTTGAATGGTGTGTAGCCATGTATGGAAGTGAAACAAGGACGATAAATAGTTTGGACAAGAAGTTAATAGAAGCTTTTGAAATGTGGTGCTACAGAAGAATTCTGAAGATTAGATAGGTAGATCACATAACTAATGAGGAGGTATTGAACAGAAATAGGGAGTAGGGGAGTTTGTGGCACAACTTGACTAGAAGAAGGGATCGGTTGGTAGGACATATTCTGAGGCATCAAGGGGTCACCAATTTGGTACTGGAGGGCAGCGTGGAGGGTGAAAATCGAAAAGGGAGACCAAGAGATGAATACATTGAGCAGATTCAGGAGGATGTAGGCTGCTGTATGTACTGGGAGATGAAGAAGCTTGCACAGGAGAGAGTAGCATGGAGAGCTGCATCAAACGAGTCTCAGGACTGAAGACCAAATCAATAACAACATAGATAAAAAGCGCACCCAGCTCGAAGAACTTCTTACGCAAAACAACGATTTACATAACAAAGAGAGCGAAATAGAATCACAATTCACTACATAAGGGGAAGCGCATCAAGCGCTTGAAGAGCAGGTTAAAAAATTACGGCGACTGTAGACGATTTGTATATCAACTTTGATAAGAAGACGGAATACTAAGCAGCCGCGACTCTGCAGCCTAGGAATATTTGAGCGAGCTGCGAGGAAAAATAACGTAGTAGACAACTGCCATAGAATGGGCATGACGTTCCGCAGCTTAAGTCTGGAGAAGAGCGTTAGGTCGATGACAGTAGGTATCGACAAACTGAAGCTGTGGTTCCAACATTGGCACATATAAAACATGAGGAATCTTTAATAAAACACTGTTAGCTCCAAACATCCAAAGAAGAGACGAAAACTGTGCCTCCTGTGATATTTCTTAAGAGTTTTAAGAATGTACTGCCTACGTTATGGACAGAAAGACCAAAGATCCATTTCGTGATTTCATTTACAACTGGCGACTTAGCTCTGTGGGAGATGGAGATCGCTGATAGCTTCCAGACACTTTCTGAATTTGAGTAGACATTCTTGGGTCGCTTCTCGTCGAAGTGTGCACAAGAACGCTTAAGTAAACGAGATTACAATCCTGAGCCGGGCAAACCAAAGCAGGGATACCTGCGCATGTACTTTGAAAAGTACTTGAATAACTCGCGATACTGGGATGAAAGCGTGTCTTCGTGCGACGTGTTAAGAATTTCAAAATCTAGATTACCGATCGCTTTACGCGAAAAACTATACCACGTTCCTGATACGGACTTGGAATTGTTTATAGCCGTGGGTGATTCACTCTGTCTTACCCAAGAGGATGCGAAGCAGGGCTACAGTAAAAACAAAATCAGAATGACAACAGTCCACTCGAGAACGGTGAAAAGAGTGGTAGTGATTACTGTACATGGAATAACAACAATCAACCAAATACACATTAAATCAACAGTCATAACAGTTGATCAAACCGTAATCAGTTCCGTAAGCGAAACAGCAATATTAGCAGAAAAATACGGAACAAAGATAGTACGAGTATAATGCCCAGTTCCAACCTAAAAACATGTGTGAGATGAATTATCCTGAACAAAGAACAGGTCCAGTAAACTGGAAGTTGAATCCACCATGGGATGGATACCATTCGGTAAATAATGTCAGTGTAATAACAATGCCACCTCCTAACCAGCAACAGTGGAAATGCCACAAAACGAGATGCCGCCGCACATACTGCAGCAATCTCATGGCATTAGTATTCTTGACGTTGTTGACGAACCCCTGCCCAAGACGTCACAAGCGCCAAACTCTACACTGTCGATGTAATCTCTCCACGTGTCGTCGAAAGGGGGAGGGGCGGAGCACAAATGGGGGCCAATTATCAGGTAAATTTATCCATGCGCAGGTACAACGAAGGGCTGGACCTGAAGGAGGAATTATGCGCTGATACACGCAGATGTGGTCAGCGAAACACTCAAATGGTGGAAACTGCGATTAAGGGAACTTTTCATGGAATATCATCATCGACTCTGGTCCAAGTGTATCTGTAGTGAATTATGACTTCCTCAGGTGCATAAACCAGATCCATACGATACCATTATTGCTGATGCAAAATAGCCAAATTTTTGGATCCGTATGTGGACTTTTTGAGAGAGAGGGATGCAGATATAGACCATTTTTTTTTTACTGTATGTTCACTAAAGAATAATGGCAGAATTGTAGAACTGGCAGCACACGGACAGTATTGTATTTGGCTAAAGGTTGCTTATGACTGGCCGAAGTTCAACACATTGCGTGTAGTGATATGCATGAAGACTACATCTATATCTACACGGATACTCTGCAAATCACATTTAATTGCCTGGCAGAGGGTTAATGGAACCACCTTCACTACAGTTATGTATCATTCCAATCTTGTACAGCGTGCTGAAAAAACGAACACCTATATCTTTCTGTGCTAACTCTGAATTCCCTCATTTTATTATGGTGATCGTTTCTCCCTATGTAGGTCGGGGTCAACAAAATTCTTTCGCATTCAGAGGAAGAAGCTGGTGATTGAAATTTAGTGGAAAGATTCCGCCACAGCGAAAAACACTTTTGTTTTAATGATTTTCACCCCAAATACTGCATCATTTCAGTGACATTCTCTCCCCTATTTCGCGGTAATACAAAACGTGTTGCCCGTCATTGAACTTTCTCGATGTCCTCCATCAATCCTATATACTCAAGTATGTGTAGGAATGACGAGAATGTGATTGACATCATTAAAAAGACATTGATACTAAGATCACCGAATAAAATTATCTCGACAACAGTCAACAGCACCAACTTCCAGAACTGTTAAAACATTATGGTGCGCTATTCTTGAAGAAACTGGACATAATAAAAGGATACATTTATCACATGCAAGTTAAACAGCATGAGACATATTACCGAATTACCTAATCTGTCCCCTGGCGCAAGAAAAATTTGTATCCAAAGAGATACAATGTGTGCTGAAGTTTGGGCTAATAAAGACCTCCTTATAGTCGCCCATTGATCACAGTCTCCAAGTCGGACGGTAACATTCGCCTTGTGCTTGACATAACCCAGTTACCATTCCGGTGTGCACATGATCTGAAATGTAAAGAACAAATACTTAAGTCCTGGGGAGTGATATATCTTACAAGCTTGGACCAAATGCCTCATACTGGCAGGTCTTACTATCTGAAACCTGTTGAAAATACACTGCATTTATATTTGCTGGTCATAGCTACAAGTTGGGAGTTCTACCCTTCAGACTCAACAAGAGCTCTGGAGTTTTCATCAAGGTCTTAGACAGACCTGCTAGACAGGGTAACAATGCATGTGGACTACCAGCTTATAGTGACAAAGTCGCGGACAGAGCACCTGGAACTGGTAAGTCGTGTTCGTCAGACATTAGCTGAGTGAAGTGTAGCAGTAGATCTCTAAAAGTCCGAATTTGGACGGGATGAAATAAACTTTTAGGACACATTGTAACACCTATCAGGATCATGCCTCACCGAGAGAAACTGTACACAATAAGACATGGGGCTTATCCCAGCATAAAGAAGCCTTCTTTGTCCTGGTATCATATTTCAGACACATTATGCTGGCTCAGACGTTAAACAACGATGTATTGCTGAGCCTGTTGTCAAAAAACGCGCCATGATTTTTCTGACAGGACTGCGATAATGCATTTGATAACATCAGGCAATGAACCCAATTTCAACAAGGACTGGTACCTTGCCGCCAATGCGTAAGCCTGCAGTGTGTGTGTGTGTGTGTGTGTGTGTGTGTGTGTGTGTGTGTTTTACAAAATGACTCAGATTAGCTAGCTGTGTCTTACATAACTGTGAGCATACTTGCGCAAACCCATGTCATTAAAACAGTATTAATTTCATTGAAAATGTGATAAGTGGATGGGCAAATATCTTTTAGGTATGTAGATTGTGGACATGTTGGGAATGTGGGTCTCACGGGGAGCGTGCAAGGGATAAGTCCCTGCAGTCGCGCTGTTCGTCTGTGTCCTCGGTGGATCAGATGGATAGAGCATCTGCCATGTAAGCAGGAGATCCCGGATTGGAGTCCCGCTCGGGGCATACATTTTCAGCGGTCCCCATCGAGGTATATCAACAACACCTGTTGGCAGCTAAGGGTTTCAATTAATTATCATTTACCTTAAGTTAGGTTAAGTAGTGTTTAAGCTTACGGGCCGATGACCTCAGCCGTTTGGTCCCATAGGATCTCACCACAAATTTCTAATTTTTCGGGATTTCCTGCTTACAAGGCAGTTACGTTAACCACTGCGCCACCCAGACACGGTGTTTATCGCCAATGCGTTGTTCCAATTTCTGTCTTCCTCTACAGTTTTTGCCCTCTACAGCTCCCTCTAGTACCATGGAAGTCATTCCCTCATGTCTTAGCAGATGTCCAACCATCCTGTCCCTTCTCCTTATCAGTCTTTTCCACATATTCCTTTCCTCTCCGATTCTGCATAGAACTTCCTCATTCCTTACCTTATCAGTCCACCTAATTTTCAACATTCGTCTATAGCGCCACATCTCACATGCTTCCATTCTCTTGTGGCCGGTTTTCCCACAGTCCATGTTTCACTACCATACGATGCTGTACTCCAGACGTACATCTTCAGAAATTTCTTCCTCAAATTAAGACCGGTATTTGATATTAGTAGTCTTCTCTTGGCCAGAAATGCCTTTTTTGCCATTGCGAGTCTGCTTTTGATGTCCTTGCACCGTCCGTCATTGGTTATTTTACTGCCTAGGTAGCAGAATTCCTTAACTTCATTGACTTCGTGACCATCAACCCTGATGTTAAGTTTCTCGCTGTTCTCATTTCTACTACTTCTCATTACCTTCGTCTTTCTCCGATTTACTCTCAAACCATACTGTGTACTCATTAGACTGTTCATTCCGTTCAGCAGATCATTTAATTCTTCTTCACTTTTACTCAGGATAGCAATGTCATCAGCGAATCGTATCACTGATATCCTTTCACCTTGGAATTTAATTCCACTCCCGAACCTTTCTTTCAATTCCATTATTGCTTCCTCGATGTACAGATTGAAGAGTAGGGGCGAAAGATAACAGCTTGTGTTACACCCTTCTTAATACGAGCACTTCGTTCTTGATCGTCCACTCTTATTATTTCCTCTTGGTTGTTGTACATATTGTATATGACCCGTCTCTCCCTATAGCTTACCCCTACTTTTTTCAGAATCTCGAACAGCTTGCGCCATTTTATATTGTCGAACGCTTTTTCCAGGTCGACATATCCTATGAAAGTGTCTTGATTTTTCTTTAGCCTAGCTTCCATTATTAGCCGTAACGTCAGAATTGCCTCTCTCGTCCCTTTACTTTTCCTAAAGCCAAACTGATCGTCACCTAGCGCATTCTCTATGTTCTTTTCCATTCTTCTGTATATTATTCTTGTAAGCAGCTTCGATGCATGAGCTGTTAAGCTGATTGTGCGATAATTCTCGCACTTGTAAGCTCTTGCCGTCTTCGGAATTGTGTGGATGATGCTTTTCCGAAAGTCAGATGGTATATGACCAGACTCATATATTCTACACACCAACGTGAATAGTCGTTTTGTTGCCACTTCCCCCAATGATTTTAGAAATTCTGATGGAATGTTATCTACAACTATGCGACAGTATTTCGCAGATAACTCTTTTCTGCGTGCTTTGAATTTCGCATGTATTAAATCCAAAATATTGTGGGATAGATGTAGCATCTTACATTAACCTTTCGTTAGTCTTAGAATGACTGAGCGACCGAAATGACGGTCGTCACATCTCCATCTCAATGCTCCCACTATCAGAAGCACAACAAAATTACCGACCTAACTCTATTCCACTGAAGAAATCAGCGCTTCCTGCAGGCTACGCTGCCTCGGCCGCGCTATGTATCTGGTTTTGGGGGCCTCTGGTGAGGTGCGTCGGCATCTCAACCAGCTGCGCCTCTGTCGTCGCACGAGACCTGCCGCTCGCAGTCTACTTTCAGTGACGGTGCCGTCTGGTCAGCACCCTGGGGACCCATCCACTGGCTTGCCTCAGCCCCAAGTGTTACCGACGCTGCCTTCCATTTTGCCCCATGGCGACGCGCCGCCGCCGCCGCCGCCGCCGCCGCCGCCTCCGCCGCCGCCGCCTGTTCTCCCGCCGACGACGCCCGCAGTGGATGCGACGCTGCCACCGCCGGGCGCCTCCCTGGGTCACGCGCTGCCGATCGCTTCCCGTGACCGGATGTCCTCCGACATAGAACTCTTGCCCGCTCCGGACCATATGTCGTCTTCCCCCCTCGGGTGCCCCGACCCGATGGAGGTCGACCCTTCGGCCCCTCCTGTCTCTCTGCGGGCGCATACACCGCATGTTGGCGTGCACCCTGGAGCAGGTTTTCAGGCGTTTCCTAGCTCCCCGCGGTCCGAATGGCAGGGTGCGGGTGGCACAGCCTCGCCTGTTGTTAGGCTCCCCACCTCGTCGCATACGTCAACATGGGGTCCTGGTATCATATTTCAGACACATTATGCTGGCTCAGACGTTAAACAACGATGTATTGCTGAGCCTGTTGTCAAAAAACGCGCCATGATTTTTCTGACAGGACTGCGATAATGCATTTGATAACATCAGGCAATGAACCCAATTTCAACAAGGACTGGTACCTTGCCGCCAATGCGTAAGCCTGCAGTGTGTGTGTGTGTATGTGTGTGTGTGTGTGTGTGTGTGTTACAAAATGACTCAGATTAGCTAGCTGTGTCTTACATAACTGTGAGCATACTTGCGCAAACCCATGTCATTAAAACAGTATTAATTTCATTGAAAATGTAATAAGCGGATGGGCAAATATGTTTTAGGTATGTAGGTTGTGGACATGTTGGGAATGTGGGTCTCACGGGGAGCGTGCAAGGAATAAGTCCCTGCAGTCGCGCTGTTCGTCTGTGTCCTCGGTGGCTCAGATGGATAGAGCGTCTGCCATGTAAGCAGGAGATCCCGGATTGGAGTCCCGCTCGGGGCATACATTTTCAGCTGTCCCCATCGAGGTATATCAACAACACCTGTTGGCAGCTAAGGGTTTCAATTAATTATGATTTAGCTTAAGTTAGGTTAAGTAGTGTGTAAGCTTACGGGCCGATGACCTCAGCCGTTTGGTCCCATAGGATCTCACCACAAATTTCTAATTTTTCGGGATTTCCTGCTTACAAGGCAGTTACGTTAACCACTGCGCCACCCAGACACGGTGTTTATCGCCATTGCGGCTGCTATCTTGGCACACTCCCTGGCCGACTCTCCGTCACTTACCCGCAGTCCCTGTCCATGTCCTCTATGCTCGATAATTTTTAGATTCCCTCTGGATGTCGAACGTAGTTGTCCAACCTCTCAGAAGGTTGTGGGTTCATTGCTCACTGACGAGAATCAGTTACATGAATGCGTCGTATTTTTTCGGAAATGTTCCAGTGAACAGTCGGCATGCATTCATATAATCATATTTTAGCATCGTTTATGCTTTCTGGCGGAACTCGTTTCATACCCTCCTGTTTTCGGGGTCAGAATGGTTAAACCACCTTTCATCACCTGTCACAGTATTGTTGACGAACTAAGACAGGAAGGAATTATAGACACTGGCTGCGAGGGACTCATCACCTGTACAATGTTGTTAAGGATCCAGTCGCCCTCAAGTTGAAAACGCAAAAGGTATGGTTGACAGATGGCCAGTCTTCTCTGTTTGTGTTTGGTCAGGAGTGATGACTCGAAGCAAGCACTTAACGTGGAGAAAATAGTTCGTACTGCATTTCTGCAATGATGGCCTGTGCACGCTCTCGTGATATTCCACGCTAGGATAAGACTGTGTCTGTATCAGCCGGCCGCGGTGGCCGAGCGGTTCTAGGCGCTTCAGTCCGGAACCGCGCGACTGCTACGGTCACAGTTTCGTATCCTGCCTCGGTCATGGATGTGTGTGATGTCCTTAGGTTAGTTCGGTTTAAGTAGTTCTAAGTTCTAGGGGACTGATGACCTAAGATATTACGTCCCATAGTGCTCAGAGCCATTTTTTAAACTGTGTACCATAGGTGTGGCTGGGATATATTAAAAATAATTTTGTACAAATATTTATACAATTAAAAAGTAACGTTTGTACAAAATTTACTTGAGATTGCTGCAGACGTTCCTCAGCTCAGTTAAGCTCCTATGTCAACCCGCTTTCACCCGCACCTCCCACATAAGCTGTCACTGGCGGGCGGACAGTACTTCACCAATCATCATAATCAAATGAATGTTATAGTAACACATGTAAGAGTAACATATTATTGTTTTTACCATTTGACGACAAATATCTGGAATATCTGCAGTTGAGCTCTAGGATCAGGCATTATGTCACACTAGATCTTAAGTATAATTGTATTGTTTTACATTTCCACTTCATATCAATATCCTGCGGTCACAGGCCCTGCAGACCAAGTGCTGCTTCCACAAAACTTCCGCCATTCCATGCTGTTTTGTGCCCGGTTCATCCAGATGTCTTTAGTCCCCAGAGCTGCTAGGTCCTTCGCCAGGTCGTCCATCCAGCACCGCCTTGATCGTCCAAAGCGGCGTTTAGTGTTTGGTTTGCCCTCTAGTACCACCTTCGCCTGTCTTCCATCGGGCATACGGGTTAAATGGCCCACCCATTGTATTATTTTGCTCTTTATGTTCTGTAGGATTCCTCTTCACCTTAGTGATAACGCAGATTACATTCACTCAGTACTATCTCTTCCAGCATCTTCACGTTTAAGTCGTCAAGTAATATTTGGCTTATCAAATGAATAACCTTCCTTTCTGTTGAATGCGACATCCCATTTCGTTTTTTGTTCCCTCGTATTGTCCATATAACTATCATTTTACAAGCATTTCAAGAAACCGAGAGAAATGCGGTCATATTCACCTCGTTGGTAATATTCTCAAGTTACACTCGCCTTCTGGATGACGTTAAAGTAAGAAACAATTCAGGGAGCTCGGTTAGAAAAGACTGAAATTAAAATGAAATGAACACCCTTAGCTGCTTACAGGCGTTGACATACGTCAACTGGGACAGATGAAAATGTGTGCCCCGACTGACACTCGAAGCCGGGATCTCCTGCTTACATTGCAGACGCTCTATCCATCTGAGCCACCGAGGACACAGACGACAAGTCCGAAAGAGCAGATACCATCTTAGTAAATATAGAGTTAAGGCTCACCTGCCACTTGACCATCTTCTTCTTCTGTGCGAATGCACAAACAGTGCCCGAACTCTTACGGGAATCGGCAACGCGCCGCGAGTAATGAGTATAAAGGGTGGTGGCACTACGAATGTAGCGTGGGTCAATACGTTGAGAATGTGGGTTTCGCGGGAGGCGTGCCAGAGATAAATCCTTGCAGTCGCGCTATCCTTTGTGTCCTCGGTGGCTCAGATGGATAGAGCGTCTGCCATGTAAGCAGGAGATCCCGGGTTCGAGTCCCGGTCGGGGCACACATTTTCATCTGTCCCCGATGACGTATGTCAACGTCTGTAAGCAGCTAAGGTTGTCCATATCATTGTAATTTCATTCTAACAAGCTGTTTGGTCACCGATGGTATCTGTTCTTTCGGATATGTCCGAAACAACAGATACCATCTTAGTAAATGTATAGAAAAGACTGGGTTCTGCAATGTGAATTGACTTCCCAGACTGGCGGTTGATAAATACAGAAGCTCTTCTACTACCATAGAGATACAGACACGTGCTTCTACGGCCACAGTAACGCATGACAAAGGAGTTTTACATGATCTGATAGAACTGGGAACTTAACAAAGCAACCACTAATTATACACTTTACATGATATACAATGAGGTGACGAAGGTCATGAGATAGCAATATGGACATATAAATATGACGGTAGTATGGCGTGCACAAGAGTACATTGGTGGAGTTGTCATTTGTGTACAGGTGATTCATGTGAAAAGGTATCCGACGTCATTATGGCCACACAACGGAAATTTACAGACTTTGAACTAGAAATGGAAGTTGGAGCTAGACGCATGGGACAAGCCAGTTCGAAAATCTTTAAGAAATTCAATATTCCGCTATTCACAGTGTCAAGAGTGTGTCGAGAATACCACATTCAGGCATTAATTCTCGCCACCGACAACGCAGTGGCCGACGGCGATCACTTACCGACCGAGGGCAGTGGCATTTGCGTAGAGATATCGCTGCTAACAAACAGGTAACACTGCGTGAAACAACCACAGAAATCCATGTGGGACATACAACGATCGTATCCTTAGGACAGTGCGGTGAAATTTGGCGTCAATGGCCAATGGAATCAGGTGACCGACGCGAGTGGTTTTGCCAACAGTATTACATTGCCTGCAGCGCCTCTAATGGGCTCGTGAACACATCGACGACTGGATACTCGTGACCTGGTCAGAAGAGTCCAGATTTCAGTTGGTAAAATTGAAAATTTTAGGTACATTCCTAAGGCACCAAACTGCTGAGGTCACTGGTCCCTAGGTTTATAAACTACTTAATATAACTTAAACTAACGTACACTGGGGACAACATACACACCCATACCCGAGAGAAGACTCGTTCCTCAGACGGGAAGAGCCGTGCGAACCGTAGCAAGTGGGCGCCGACCGCATGGATTCCCTGTGTGGCTTTCATTTGGTAAAACAAATAACAAAAAAAGTTTTCAACACCCCGGTTCAAAGGACTCCTGAAGATAGTCGTTGACTGTGGATATTCTATCAAAGACACAGTCGCTTAGACAGTTCAGAGATGTCACCAATTCCGCCCAAAGATGTAAACTATGCAAGAGCAGCGCCTATTAGACGGAGGGGGTCCGACAGCTGATCCGTTCTAGTCATTCCACCAGGAAGGAGGTATACTGCTCGTGTTGTCAGTAGTTCAACCATCCATAGACGGTGAATAGCGCGGTTCGATCGTGTCCGCATTCCTACTTTGTGCCAGGAATGGTTCTCAACAAGGGAAGTGTCCAGGCGTCTCGGACTGAAACAAAGCGATGTTGTTCAGACATCCAGGAGATAAAGAGAGACTGGAACTGGCCATGGCACGCCTCACTCAGACCACCCAGGGGCTACTACTGCAGTGGATGACCACTACCTGTGGACTACGGCTCGGAGGAACCCTGACAGCAACGACACAATGTTGAATAATGCTTTTCGTGCAGCCACAGGACGTCGTGTTACGAATCAAACTGTGCGCAATAGGCTGCACGATGCGCAACGTAACCCCTGACGTCCATGGGGAGGTCCATTCCTGCAACCACGACACCATGCAGTGCTGCACAAATGGGCTCAACATGCCGAATGGATCGCTCAGGACTGGCATCACGTGCTCTTCACCGATGAATGTCGTATATGTCTTCAACCAGATAATCGTCGGAGACATGTTTGGAGGCAACCCGGTCAGGGTGAATGCCTCAGACACACTGTCCAGCGAGTGCAGCAAGGTGGAGGTTTCCTGCTATTTTTGGGTGCCTTTATATGGGACTGACGTACGCCGCTGGTGGTAATGGAAAGCGCCGTAACGGCTGTACGATACGTGAATGCCATCCTTCAACCGATATTGCAGCCGTATCGGCAGCATATTGGCGATGCCTTGGACTTCATTGACGACAATTCGCGCTCCCATCGTGCACATCTTGTGAACGACTTCCTTGAGGATAGCGACATCACTCGACTAGAGTGGCCATAATGTTCTCCAGACATTAACCCTATCAAACATACCTGGGACGGATTGAAAAGGGCTGTTTATGGACGACGTAACCCACCGCCGAACAGCCGTTATGGGGTAGGGACAACCTGCGCCAACAGTGCCTTAATGAACTCGTGGACAGTACGCCACGAGGAATCTTGGCATGCATCGATGCAAGAGAACGTGCTGCTGGGTATTAGAGGCACCGGTGTGTACCACCGTCTGGACCACCACCTCAGGAGGTCTCGCTGTATGGTGGTGCAACATGCAAGGCGTGGTTTTCATGAGCAATAAAAACGACGGAAATTATGTTTATGTTGATCTCTATTCCAATTTTCTGTACAGGTTCCAGAACTCTCGGAACCGAGGTGAGGCATAACTTTTTGGATGTGTGTAGCTGACTGCAGAGTTCGACTGCGGCACAGATCAAATTTGTCAACAAAGAACTGTGCTAAGTGGTAATCGCTCTGTAAGGGTGTGGGCTCGTTTACATGTAATGGATTCACTGGAAAAGGTTTTGTTCGGTTACTTGTAGACCATTTGTAGCCATTCATACATTTTGAGCGACTAATTTGCCTACCGGGATCACCCAACATGAATCCCATAGAATATTTATGGTTTAAATGGCTCTGAGGACTATGGGACTTAACATCTGAGGTCATCAGTCCATGAATATTTATGGGACATAATCTAGAGGTCACTTCGTGCATACATCCTGCACCATCAACACTTCCACAAATATGGACGGTTATAGAGGCAGCATGACTGAGTATCTCTGCAGGGGCGTACAAGGAGAGTTAAAGGAGATAAGACACCAGAATGAGAGGCATTTCACGACTTTTGTCATTCTACTGTAATTTGTGTTATGGTGAAACAAGGGCAGCCGGCAACCAAGGGGGATCTTCTGTCTCTCATTTGTATTAATAATTAATTTATTTATTTTAACTGCTTTCTGGTTTCAGAATTCAAGACGGGCTACTGAAAAATGTGATATATGCATCTAGCTTTCGAGGACAACTCTAATATTTTGTTACCTATGTTATGTCTCCGTGAAATGTGACGAAGAAAAATCTACGCAGAAAGGCACTTAGGATTAAATAAACGATTTATGGTTTATACAGTGTCGTGTTAGAGAATTAATACTGGTCATAGAAAACATACATAGTACAACGTAATTGGAAACGCTTTCTCGATCAGTGATTGTTTAATTAACGTGAAATCGCAACGTGGCAATGGTTACTTAAGTGAATGTAAAACTAACTTAACTGTTTAACGAGCTGAATGAACCTAGACAGTGTTCGGGAAGTGTATTACATGCGAAAGGATCAATAAGCCCAAGCTATTTGACGTGAACTGTTATTACTTCAGATTGAAATTTTTTCTTTTCTTTTAGCAAAGAATTTAAATATTTGCAACGCAAAAGAGATACGTATTTGTACAAGGCACATGGTCAAGTTATTTTCGCAACGAAGTGTGATCTCTGTGTAAGGTTCCTGTACTTGTGACCGATAACCAGAATCGGAAAAAAATCACACACAAAAGATATAAGGAAAGATCTTTACGTAACTATTTGATAACTGCAATGGAAGTTGTCTGACACGGTCCAGCCAAACACGATATTGATGTAGACAACAGCTTCTAGAAAGCGTACTGTAGACAGTTCTGTAATCTATGGGGTGGACACACTCGCAGTAGTTACGATGTCGTTCACGGTATCCTGGAGAATGACTCAGATTTTCAATTAAGTCAGCGGAACGCACAGTTTCCAGTTTCTCTGAGGAGCGCCCATTCCGTGACTTCTACTCGATCTACATCTACATCTACATCTACATGGATACTCTGCAACTCATATTTAAGTGCCTGGAAGAGGGTTCATCGTACTACCTTCATAATTCTTTATTATTCTAATCTCGTATAGCGCGCGGAACGAACAGACAACTGCATCTTTCCTTACGAGCTCTGATTTCCCTTATTTTATCGTGGTGATCGCTTCTGCCTATGTAGGTAGGTGTCAACAAAATATGATCGCATTCGGAGGTGGTTGAAATTTTGTGAGAAGATTCCGTCGCAACGAAAACGCCTTTCATTTCATGATGTCGAGCCCAAATCCTGTATCATATCAGTGACACCCTCTTCAATATTTCGCGATAATATAAAACGTGCTGCCCTCCTTTGAATTTTTTCTATGTACTCCGTCAGTTCTATCTGGTAAGGATTCCACACCGCACAGCAGTATTCTAAAAGAGGACGGACAAACGTAGTGTAGGCAGTCCCCGTAGTAGATCTGTTACATTTACTAAGTGTCCTGCCAAAGAAACGAAGTCTCTGGTTAGCCTTCCTCACAACATTTTCTATGTGTTCCTTCCAATTTAAGTTGTTCGTAATTGTAGTTCCTATGTATTTGAGTGATTTATCGTGTAACCGAAGTTTAACGGAATCCTTTTAGCACTCATGTGGATGACCTCACACTTTTTGTTATTTAGGGTCAACTGCCAATTTTCGCACCATTCAGATATCTTTTCTGATTCGTTGTCAATTTGACGGCTGCTCATATCGTCTCCCAAATCTTTTATATAGATAATGAACGCCAAAGGACCTGTAACACCCTTGGCGAACGCCAGAAATCACTTTTGTTTCACTTGATGACTTTCCTCAGTTACTACAAACTGTGACATCTCTGACAAGAAACCACGAATCCAGTCGCGTAACTGAGACAATATTTCATAAGCACGCAATTTCACTACAAGCCGCTTGTAGATCTGTTAAAAGCCTTCCGGAAATCCAGAAATACGGAATCGATCTGAAATCCCTTGTCAATAGCACTCAACACATCATGCAAATGAAGAGTTAGTTGTGTTTCACAAGAACGATGTTTTCTAAACCCGTGCTGACACTGTGTCAATAGACCGTTTTCTTCGAGATAATTCATAATGTTCGAACACAAATCCTGCTCCATATCGTCGTTAATTATATGGGCCTGTAATTAAGTGGATTACGCCTAATATCTTTCTTGAATATTGGTGTGAACTGTGCAACTTTCCAGTCTTTGGGTACGGATCTTTCGTCGATAGAACGGTTTTATATGATTCTTAAATATGGAGCTAATGCATCATCATACTCCGAAAGGTGCCTATTTGGTATACTGTCTGGACCAGAAGGCTTGCTTTTATTAAGGGATTTGGGTTGCTTCACTACTCCGAGGATATTTACTTCTACGTTACTCATCTTTGCAGCTTTTCTTGATTCGAATTCTGGAGTATTTTCTACGTCTTCTTTTGTGAAGGGACTTTGGGATACTGTGTTCAGTAACTGTGCTGTGACAGCCCTGTCATCGCTAGTATCTCCATTGCTATCGCACAGAGAAGGCTTTGACTGATTCTTGCCCCTAACATACTTCACGTACGACCAGACTCTCTTTTGATTTTCTGCCAGGTTTCGAGACAAAAGTTTCGTTGTGTAAACTGTTAAACGCATTTCGCATTGAAGTCCACGTTGAATTTCGAGCTTCTATAAAAGGTCGCCAATCGTAGGGATTTTGCGTGTGTTAAAATTTGGCATCTTTGTATCGTTGTGCTCGTTTTGTGCACCAAGAAGCATCATCTCCGTCGTTTGTTAATTAATTTGGTACAAATCTCTCAATTGCTGCCGATACTATTTCTTTAAATTCAAGTCACATGTGGTCTACACTTATATTATTAATTTGAAGGCGTCAGGTGAATTTTCATCTGCTTCTTTGAGCAGGTATATTTTTCATTTACTTTTGGAGGATTTTGGGGTTACGACATTCAGTCCCGCTACGACAACCCAGTGTTCACTAATCCCTGTATCCGTTTTGATGCTCGTTATTAACTGAGGATTATTTGTTCCTAAGAGGTCCAGTGTGTATTCACTACTGTTTACTATTCGAATGGGTTCACGAACTAACTGCTCGAAATAATTTTCACAGAATGCGTGTATCACAATTTCGGATGATGTTTTATGCCTCCGGAATTAAACATGTATTTTTGACAGTGTAACCAGGGTAAATTAGAGTCACCACCAACTTTACTCGTATGAGTCGGGTACGTGTTTCAAATCAAACTCAAGTTTTCAAAAAAATGGTTCAAATGGCTCTGAGCACTATGGGACTCAACTGCTGAGGTCATTAGTCCCCTAGAACTTAGATCTAGTTAAACATAACTAACCTAAGGACATCACAAACATCCATGCCCGAGGCAGGATTCGAACCTGCGACCGTAGCGGTCTTGCGGTTCCAGACTGCAGCGCCTTTAACCGCACGGCCACTTCGGCCGGCAAACTCAAGTTTTCCTTGGACATTTCAGCAACTGCATATCTGAATTGGGAGGTCGGTAAAAGGATGCATTTTTTTTTTCTTATTGCGGTTGGCAACGATGAACTCTGCCCGTACTAACTCACCGGAACTATCTACTTCAATTTCTCGACATGGTGAACTATTTCTAACAGCAACAAACCCGCCACCGCCAATCATGTTTAGCCTATCCTTTCGGAACACCGTTAGGTTCTATGGAAAAATTTCGGCTGATTCTGTCGCCGGTTTTAGCTACCTTTTCAGTGTCTATATCGATTTAAGCATCAGTGCTTTCTATTAGCGCTTGGAGCTCTGGCACTTTCCCGACAGAGATACGACAATTTACAACGGTTATACCCATGGTCACTGAATCTACATTCATCCTGTCTTCGACCTGCACTCTTTGTGACTGAAGCCCTTCTTGTGTTTTCCCGAGGCCATCTAGCCTCAAAAAGCGTCCAGTCCATGACAGACAGCCCATGCTAGCCGTGTAGCCGCCTCCTGTGTATAGTGGACACCTGAGCTATTCAGCGGAACCCGAAACCCAACAACCCTTCGACGCAACTCGAGGAATCTGCGCTTACACGGTCACAGAACCGTCTGAGCATCTGATTCATACCCTCCACTGTACCAGAGTTCTGCAATCGGTCATGTCGACTATGCTGCAAATGGTCAGCACAGCTTTCATCTTGCAAGCAAGACCGGCTACCTTTACGATTTCTGTTATCCGCTCGAAACCAGAGAGAATCTCTTCTGATCCAAAGTGACACACATCATTGGTACCGACGTGAAGAACCACCTGCAGTTGGCTGCAACCTATGCTCTTCAACGCGTGTGGGAGGACCCGTTCCACATCTGAAATGACTCCACCAGACAATGAACACGGAGTGTAAATTGACTTTCTTTCCCGTCTTGTCAGCCATGTCCCTAAGATGGCCCATATCGCGCCTAACGTTGGAGCTCCCAACTATCAATATTCCCACACTCTGTGATTGTGCTGATCTTGCAGGCTGAGAGGTTTCCTCTGAAATAGGACAGGTGACAGCATCTGACACAGAGCGACAGAGTCAGCAAAGATAGCACTTGGAACTTGTTTGTCAAACAAACTGGGAGGCCTTACGTGCGGTCGCCACCTGCTACGCCCCAGTGCGACCTCCCTCTAGACCATCAGTGAGGGGTCAACCTCGGTGCGAGCAGTAACTGGGCTGGTCACCGGTGAGGACCGATCGGAGGGCTTGGACATGCTGGACGTCCGTTGGATCCCCACGGCCGGCACAATATAGTGGTGCCCATCCTCTGCAGCCTCAAGCTGTGTAACCGAAGCCATCACAGCCAGAAGCTGAGAGCGAAGTGTCACCAATTTGACTCCCATCCGCACACAACAATCGCAGTCCCTGTCCATACTAACGACCGTGGAAAATTAAACTATGAATATAAATGGACTACCGGCACGTGCTGCGCAACTCTACTGTAGACCCTGACGAAAACGTAGAAACTGAGTCTAATAAATTACATTAATACGCAGGGATTCAAAAACCTAACTGCAAAAGCACTCAGGTGAAACTAAATGATTCGCCCCTGGTTAGGAACTTCTAATATGTCACAAAATCGATTTACTTTCCGACGCAAGCGCGAACGTGAGAACTGTGGCTATTAGATATTAAATTAACACGCAAAAAATCAATAAACTAAACTACTAAAGCACACAAATTCGCTCCTGTTTAGGAACTCTTAAGGTCACAATACTGCTGCCTGATATTTGTTATTTTTCATGGGTGTAGCGAGACTGGAAGAAGTCAACAAGATAACGATCGTTAATAATTTTCCACTGAAATGTGTCGACGCAGGCGAATTATTTACACAAAATGAAGCAAAGGTGAAGTGCATAGCTTCATCTCATTAAATCGTTAACATTCTCTGACAAAAATGAACTACTCATGTCTTCGACTCCGAGGAAAGCTGCATTTGAGGCCATAAAGGAAAGTTTGGGCAGCAAAACTTCTTAATAGGATGCTCTTAGTAAGATTTTGTGCGAGGAACTGTCTGTGCTAGTAATTTAACTCTGAAACTGACATTGATCCATTACATCTTTTATCATCATGAATTTCTTTCCCATTTGCCATCGCATAGTTTAAGCTCGCTGTGGAAAGCAGTAAACATGCTAACTGTTTTGTAGGACAATGAGTGCACTCTGCATTCAGTAGCTTCAAGATTCTGCCTTACACTTACCTGTACATCTTTTCGTTAAAGGTTATCTCTCAAGTGAAACACGGGTTTCCTCTACAAAAAGGGAAGGTTTCCTTCTACTTTTTGCAAGTCTGTAACAACATCTCACCGATTTTTCTTTTAGTCCTCAATGGTTTGGACGTAAGTAACTGCCTAAGACCAATTATTCCCTTGTAAGGAAGATTTTCAGAGTTTATATGTAGCAATATTTTTCTAGTATTTTTCCTGCCAATATTCTGCCTATTGCCTTGATTTTATTAATAAGGTTATGTCGTTCGAGTATATCTCATTTACTAATGTGGAAATGAATTAAAGCGTATTGGCCATTGTCAACCATATTCATATACGCGACCAGGTCAATACGACGACGAAAAGAGAGGGCTGTGTGACGCATCTCTCGAAGACGATAGGGTTTATTAGAGGAATAGGATTATTAGAGAAATACTTATTAGATGGCAACTGGAAGCAACCGTCAAGCACACGGCTGTAACCACGCCACAACACCTAGGCACGTCAGTCCACAACAGCTCCCGAGCCGGCACAGTGCGACAGCATACTTGGTAGCTATGGGACGGCCATCGACTTGTGTCAACAACTTCAATGTAAGACGAGGACCCACAGTCCAATATACTTTTAATTCTGTTTTACTCTATGGACTTCCCAACTATTTGTGATGGTATTTTGTCTTTTTAGTCCGTTTAATTTCATGACATAGACTTTACAACCTGATGATGAGAGCATTGTCTCTTGAAACGCGTTGTTAAAATATATGCATAAGAATCGCGGTTGAATGCTAACAGTGATAACCAGTATAACGACAACTGCTACCTCGACTCCATAATGGATTAAATTAAAAGAAAAGTTATTCCACGTAAACTGCCGACGTTGTTTACAGGAGTCTGTCCGCATGAGAGGAAACAGAGTTTTGTATCTGAGTCCAGTTTTTGGAATCGGATCTTTCCCTAATGCATTCGGTTTGGTACCAGGTGACGACACTGGTGTCAGAGTTGTCAGCTTCTAACATTGGATTCCCACTGATGAGGAGACTGTTGGTCCTTACTTAAACCTATTTCATAACATATTAGTGAAAAAAAACAGGTTCGGATCCTCAGTTAATACTTCCTTCTACGACAACGCTGCTATTACGTCGCTATAGGGACCTTGAGCGATACGAAATACTGTAGCCCACGACCAAGATACAGCAGCGCTCTCGCGTCTTGTGCAGCGATAGGAAAGCCAGCTGAATGGTTACACGTTCTTCGATGCTTTATAATAATCTATAGAGGCAGCTTATGCACATTAATACATTTTATGTAATGTGGGGTGCTTTAAAAACATTAAACATCATTCACAACAATATACATACTTCTAACCTTAAAACGTTTGTGCAAGTAGATTGAGAAAGCAACTAAGAAATTCTGAGTCGACTCCAAGAGCGTGAGGGAGATAATATTTTTTTTCTTTTATCTAGTCTTCGTTAGTGATAAAAGGAATAACTGGTGAAATGGTTTGAGCTTCGTGTGACTTACCGGTGCGTAACACTCTTATGCGTATACACAAATCTGTTTGAAAGCCTTCCTTTTAGTGCTTAAAGCTCTTAATGAGATAATCTGAGAGCTTTTGCGACGACTGAACAGCTTATTAGTCTGTACTTACAGCTAGAATTATTAATGTTCATGTACAGCACACGTTGTCAAATATGCTGAACAAAAAACGTAAACGTAAGTCTCCTCAGTTTTACTGCAAGCAAAAGCCTTCGCTTCACTCCACCTCTCTTCTGATGTCCAATGTCCAATCTTCAGTTCCAATGTTATCATGTATTGTCTTGTCTTTATGAAAATGTCCCCCGCATAAGATAACGACAAATTTAAGACATGTAAGCCAATAAAAACCTTTAGTCGTCTCTACTTTGTGATTGTCAAGTGTATATTCTACATATAGAGAGACTTTCATAGAATGGAAACTCCAAAAGACAACAGGAACAACCATCGCAGAGATTTTGTATCAGTTTCCCAATAAAACTGATGTAAGCAACATTACCTGCCCTCTCACCTACTTCAGAACACAGATTCAACAACACATCATGATGCGAATTATGCATCATGTTATTTAGCCAGCTACAGTACACAGCCCATCTCAATAAAGCACAAGTTTGGGAATAAACTGGCACGTGTACCGCTTCGTGGATCATTCACAGATGTTCACTGCTATGCAAAACTTAAGGGCGAAAGTAACTTCCACCTGAAAGTAACATCCTCCGTTCATCCCCTACCGCTTAATTACTTTCTAAAACTGCACATATCAAAAGAAGTTATGCACCACCCCAGTTCCCAGAGCTCCTGAAGATAGAGGTTGACTGTGGAAATTGTATCAAATGCACAGTCCATTTCACTATTCAGAGATGTCACTAAACCCGCTCAAAGGTGTAAACAACCATTCATGAGCAGCACCTATTAGTCGGAAGGGGTCCAACAGCCGATCAGTTCCGGTCATTCCACCGTGGAGGAGGTACACTGCTCGTGTTGTCTGTAGTTACACCATGCCTAGACGGTCAATACCGCGGTTCCATCGCGTCCGCATTGTCACTTTGTGCCAGGAAGGCCTCTCAACAAAAGCGTCCAGCCGTCTCGACTGAAATAAAGCTATCTTGTTCGGACATCGAGCAGATACAGGGAGACAGGAACTGTCGAAGACATGCCTCGCTCAGCCCGCCCAAGGGCTACTATTGCAGTGGATGACGGCTACCTACGCATTATAGCTCGGAGGGAACCTGACAGCATCACCACCATGTTGAATAATGCTTTTCGTGCAGCCACAGGACGTCGTGTTACGACTCAAACTGTGCGCAGTAAGCTGCATGATGAGAAACTTCACTACCGACGCCCATGGCGAGGTCCACCTTTGCAACCACGACACCATGCAGCGCGGTACAGATGGGACCAACAACACACCGAATGGACCGCTCAGGATTGGCATCACGTGTGTAACCTCCCAACACATAAATTCCGTAACCTCCCAATAAAAAAGAGCCTATTCTGCCAATAAAAATGAGACTCATATATAACCTTTCAAAAGAAATGTCTTAATGTAACCTTTCAATAATTAACTGGCTGTTAATCTAAACTGGTAAATCTGGACGTTAGCAGTGCTGCGTCATGGCCCTGAAAAATCATTCTGAATAAACTGAAAATTTTTACCTCAATGATGTCGCTGGATAACGCGTATATATCTGCTCCTGTAAGAAATTTTTCTGGCACAGCCCAGTGCAATGCTGGCCACTAGATTTTGTTATGTACGAAAAACAACTGATTTTCTTTACGATAATCGGCATGACTGTCAATAGGAGAAATTAGTAAAAACTTTAAATTCATATGAATGACTGCCGAAAGTTATCTTTATAAGAAAGATTATTATTGAAAGGTTTTTGAAAACATTTACGTGGGACTTTGATATAACAATAACACAAAAATCAGTTGTAGCAGTTAACATATGCGCGTTGCAATAAAGAGCAATAATATTTTGCTTTTACCTTATACGACATCGCTCAGGCACAAGCCATAGTTCTCCAGGTCCAACCTTGGTAATTCCATAACTCTACTGTTCTCCTCGAGCTACGAGACACCACTACTGGACTGCACTGTCCGAATTCTAGCACGCAAGTGCTCTCTGTGAACTATGTAACTCGAAAACTGCTCTCTACGAGTGACCTCACCCAAATGCCAGACGGCGAGCTACAACTACTACTGCAGCCGATACTTCTCTCTGGTCTGCGATTCTATTGTAGTTTACATATCGCGGGCAGCGCGTGAGCAATCCATCGACGTTACATCTGCTCGAGTGCACTAGCAATAAATTCCTTAGTCACGGAGCTCTTACATAACCCTGCACTGGGGGGTAACAATTTGGCTAAGTCAATTGGACTTGCCATGAGCATTACTAAGTCTGCAGCCACGGAGTATATAAGATTATTGATAAATAATATAAGTAAAGGACATATTAAGAAATGACATAACATGCACACGCACTGAAGATATGACATATTAAGAAGTTAAATAGAGTGCATACGCATTATATCGGTTTCTGCCAATTTTATAAGAATTAGGAAAGGAATGGGAAGGATAGCATCATGGGATAGCACAGTGGGTTGCACATAGCTGCACAAATGTCCATATCTTTTCACAGAACCACAACACCAAGAGTAATAATCTGAAGTTCTTTTCCCTGAAGTATTTATCAGTGTAGCCAAGACACTGAAATGTATTATTAAGACTGGATGTTCTCCTCTTGTTAGTACAGTAGGTACACCAAACAGTAGGACCTTAATGACATCTGTGTCGATCAGAATGGTGGACAGCTTAATATGTCAACACCACGTTCTTGTAAAATTCATAATCTTACATCAATGTAGCATTTGTGCAAAAACCAAATATAGTGATCCTTGACCATGAGGATGGACAGGACATATGGATATCGCAGTAATTCGTGTTAATTAGGTCAGTAGGTGAATGGTACATTAAGTATTATGCTACTCATCATTCAGAACTACACTAATGCATCATCCGATTTGTATAATTATTTGCATTCATTGACCAGTTACAAAGCATTTATGGAGTATTACAAAACATTATTCAGAAGTCATCTCATTGCATTAATTATTGGCACTCATTGGCAAGTTACAAAGCATTTATATAGCATTAAAAAACATTATTCAGAAGTCATCTGATTTCAATAATTATGGGCACTCATTGGCCAGTTACAAAGCATTTATGTAGTATTGCACAACATAATTAAGCATTACAAATGACAAAGAATTCATTATTCAAAACAGGAGTTATTGTGTGTAGCAACAAGCTGCTAATTAGCATATTTGATATCATGCATGTGACAGATGACATATTTAAAATATAAGACATTGTACATAGTACTCAACGTGTTTAGTCCAATAATACATACACATAATGGAATCAATACGTCAGTAAAATTTGCATTATATATAGGGCTAGCAATATATCTTAAACTGTTAGCATTATTTAGTTGTATACGGGTAATAGTCGCGACTAGTATTTTTTGTGCTGGCAATGCATTGCGTTGGGATCAATAGTCAATTGCTGGGGCAAGAAAATATTTGCGTTTGACTTATTGCTGGAAATAAGGATTATTAACGTCATTCGTTATGAGTCAGCTGTAGCAAAGTTATAAGATAAGTAGAGTATATGTGATTAAATTCATGGCTGATACAGGCAACTGGGTAAAAAAAAAGTACTAGAAAAGGCTTAATAACAAAGTGCTTGTAGCATGTAACATAACGACATATTTCAGAAATCATTTTAATGTCATGAAAAGCTCCTCCTAGAAAAAAATTGAAAGTGGATTATTGAACTGAAAGAAGAAATGTATATTATGCTGAAAAGTGGTAAACTTATAAATAACAGGTAATGACACATCTAGCTGTCCCTTTCCAAAACATTCAATCATTATACTACGCAATATATGACATACTTTCAAATAGAACTACAACAAATACTTAAGTAACTACATAAACTTCATCATTATCCTCATCTGCAAAAAAGAAAAAAAATACTTCATTATTCATTACCATTTCCTTCATATAACTAGACACCATCATTTATTATCCTCTGCCAGAAGAGTTCATTATTAATTATCTTATTTATCAGCATCATTCATCAGACTCATCATTTCATATATTACTAAGTTTCTTGCTTCTAGGATAGTTCATCACTAAAATTAACATACATAGTTCTGGTCGACTGTCTGCCGCAATTGCGTCATACTTTGAAAGAAAAGTAATTAGTCAATGTTGCTATAATGGGGTGCATATACTATATTTTGGTAATCTTTGTTAATTCAGATCCATTTACTCTTCATGACAAGGTATTGCATTTTCTTTCGTTCATTCCGATGGTGAAACTTCCATTTCATAGTAAACCACTGTGGCAGTTTAATTTATTTCTTTTACTTGGTATTTCTTTCTGAAAATGATGAATATGGAGTAATATCTTGCATTTAAATCATATACCCATTAAATGAAAACTTGTTCCTAGTGATATGACTACGCATACAGCATAGCATGACAGAAAACGTATTAGGTCAAAACCATAGACAGTTTTCAGGTGCAGAAATGTACACACAATATCATAATGTAGTAGCAAAAACAAAAAAAAAAGAATGTAGAATACTCAAGATACTGGGATATCATAAGGCAAAATGTCAGAGTCAACTGGGGTTCGTTATATGTTAAGGATTTCATAGTGCATACAGAGAAAATTGTACTTTCGATAGGAAAACCATTATATATATATATATATATATATATATATATATATAAAAAATGGAAAATGGCACGGTCTGATATATAACGTGCTCCCTGCCGCCGTTGGATAAGCAGCTGCAGCAGCAAGTCGTATACCCCTAGCTTACTTATTTGTTACATAGTTTAATTCCTAATTTCTTTGCGTGTTTTTGGGGTGCTTGTATTGTTTAATTCATAAATTTCGGGCGTATTATAGTATTTGAGAGCTGTAGCATCGCGCTTTAGTGTTTACTTCGTAGATTCTTACTTAAATTGCGTGTAAGTTTCGTATAGGAGGTGTAATTTCGAGTTTTAGTTACTGTAATCGTAAATTCAGGCACATTGTAGCGCAGTCGTTAGCCATTTGTAGCGGTTAGTTAATACATTCTTTGCATGTTTCCCTTGCATTATCTAGGCACGGACTTGTGTTTCAGTAACTGTTGTTCAACATTGATTAGAATGGACAGGGACTGTGATTGCTGTGTTCGGATGGGGGCTGAGTTGGCATCATTTCGCTCACAGCTGCAGGCGGCGCTGACTTCGGTCGCGCAGCTTGAGGCTGTTGCCAATGGGCACCACTGTGGAGTATCACGGGGATGTCAACCTCGTCCCGTCTGTCCTCAGATCGGTCTGCCGCTGTGGTTGCCCCGGTTGCTGTCCGCAGTGGGGCTGAGCCCTCGCCTGTGGTTGATTGGAGGTCGTTCCAAGGCGTGGCAGGCAGCCAAAGACGTCCCCGGAGGCTGATCAGAAAGTCTCCCCAGTGCGTCTGACAAACAGGTTTCAGATACTGTCTCTGGCTGAGCCAGATGCAGCTGCCTGCCCTGTTTCAGAGGATGATACTCTGTCTTCAAGGTCCGGGAAATCACAGAGGGTGGGCTTATTGGTAGTTGGGAGCTCCAATGTTAGGAGCGTAATGGGGCACCTTGGGGATATGGCGGCTAAGGAGGGGAAGAAATCCAGTGTGCACTCTGTGCGCATTCCGGGTGGCGTCATTCCTGATGTGGAAAGGGTCCTTCCGGATGCCATGGAGAGCACAGGGTGCAGCCAGCTGCAGGTGGTGGCACATGTCGGCACTAATGACGTGTGTCGCTTTGGATTTGAGGAAATTCTCTCTGGATTCCAGCGGCTATCTGATTTGGTGAAGGCTGCCGGTCTTGCTTACGAGATGAAGGCATAGCTCACCATCTGCAGCATCGTTGAAAGAACCGACTGCGGACCTTTGGTGCAGAGCTGGGTGGAGGGTCTGAATCAGAGGCTCAGACGGTTTTGCGACCATGTTGGCTGCAGATTGCTTGACTTGCGCCATAGGGTGGTGGGGTTTCGGGTTCCGCTGAATAGGTCAGGAGTTCACTACACTCAGCTGTCGGCTGCGCGGGTAGCGGTGGCTGTGAGGCGTGGAGTGGGCGGTTTTTTTGGTTAGAAGGTCCCTGAGCTTCAAGCGCTAATAGAAAGCACAGAAGCTGAAACCGTTATAGGTACAGAGAGCTGGCTAAAACCTGAAATAATTTCTGAAGAAATTTTTACGAATTCTCAGACGATGTTCAGGAAAGATACACTCCTGGAAATTGAAATAAGAACACCGTGAATTCATTGTCCCTGGAAGGGGAAACTTTATTGACACATTCCTGGGGTCAGATACATCACATGATCACACTGACAGACCCACAGGCACATAGACACAGGCAACAGAGCATGCACAATGTCGGCACTAGTACAGTGTATATCCACTTTTCGCAGCAATGCAGGCTGCTATTCTCCCATGGAGACGATTGTAGAGATGCTGGATGTAGTCCTGTGGAACGGCTTGCCATGCCATTTCCACCTGGCGCCTCAGTTGGACCAGCGTTCGTGCTGGACGTGCAGACCACGTGAGACGACGCTTCATCCAGTCCCAAACATGCTCATTGGGGGACAGATCCGGAGATCTCGTTGGCCAGGGTAGTTGACTTACACCTTCTAGAGCACGTTGGGTGGCACGGGATACATGCGGACGTGCATTGTCCTGTTGGAACAGCAAGTTCCCTTGCCGGTCTAGGAATGGTAGAACGATGGGTTCGATGACGGTTTGGATGTACCGTGCACTATTCAGTGTCCCCTCGACGATCACCAGTGGTGTACGGCCAGTGTAGGAGATCGCTCCCCACACCATGATGCCGGGTGTTGGCCCTGTGTGCCTCGGTCGTATGCTGTCCTGATTGTGGCGCTCACCTGCACGGCGCCAAACACGCATACGACCATCATTGGCACCAAGGCAGAAGCGACTCTCATCGCTGAAGACGACACGTCTCCATTCGTCCCTCCATTCACGCCTGTCGCGACACCACTGGAGGCGGGCTGAACGATGTTGGGGCGTGAGCGGAAGACGGCCTAACGGCGTGCGGGACCGTAGCCCAGCTTCATGGAGACGGTTGCGAATGGTCCTCGCCGATACCCCAGGAGCAACAGTGTCCCTAATTTGCTGGGAAGTGGCGGTGCGGTCCCCTACGGCACTGCGTAGGATCCTACGGTCTTGGCGTGCATCCGTGCGTCGCTGCGGTCCAGTCCCAGGTCGACGGGCACGTGCACCTTCCGCCGACCACTGGCGACAACATCGATGTACTGTGGAGACCTCACGCCCCACATGTTGAGCAATTCGGCGGTACGTCCACCCGACCTCCCACATGCCCACTATACGCCCTCGCTCGAAGTCCGTCAACTGCACATACGGTTCACGTCCACGCTGTCGCGGCATGCTACCAGTGTTAAAGACTGCGATGGGGCTCCGTATGCCACGGCAAACTGGCTGACACTGACGGCGGCGGTGCACAAATGATGCGCAGCTAGCGCCATTCGACGGCCAACACCGCGGTTCCTGGTGTCTCCGCTGTGCCGCGCGTGTGATCATTGCTTGTACATCCCTCTCGCAGTGTCCGGAGCAAGTATGGTGGGTCTGACACACCGGTGTCAATGTGTTCTTTTTTCCATTTTCAGGAGTGTAGATTAGGCAGAATTGGTGGTGGAGTGTTTGTGTCTGTCAGTAGTGGTTTATGTTGTAGTGAAGTCGAAGTAGATTCTCAGTGCGAATTGGTATGGATGGAGGTTATACTTAACAGCCGAACTAAGTTAATAATTGGCTCCTTCTACCGACCCCCAGACTCCGATAATATTGTTGCGGAACAGTTCCGAGAAAATTTGAGTCTCGTAACAAATAAATACCCCACTCATACGGTTATAGTTGGTGGGGACTTCAACCTTCCCTCGATATGTTGGCAAAAATACTTGTTCAAAACCAGTGGTAGGCAGAAAACATCTTCCGAGATTGTCCTAAATGCTTTCTCCGAAAATTATTTCGAGCAGTTAGTCCACGAGGCCACGCGAATTGTAAATGGTTGCGAAAACACACTTGACCTCGTAGCCATAAACAATCCAGAGCTGATAGAGAGCATCATGCTGATACAGGGATTAGTGATCACGAGGTCGTTGTAGTTAGGCTCAATACCGTTTCTTCCAAATCCACCAGAAACAAACGCAAAATAATTTTATTTAAAAAAGCGGACAAAGTGTCACTAGAAGACTTCCTAAGAGACAATCTCCATTCCTTCCGAACTGACTTTGCAAATGTAGACGAGATGTGGCTCAAATTCAAAGATATAGTAGCAACAGCAATTGAGAGATTCATACCTCATAAATTGGTAAGAGATGCAACTGATTCCCCATGGTACACAAAACAGGTCCGAACGCTGTTGCAGAGGCAACGGAAAAAGCATGCGAAGTCCAGGAGAACGCGAAATCCCGAAGATTGCCTAAAATTTACAGACGCGCGAAATCTGGCACGGACTCCAACGCGAGATGCCTTTAATAGGTTCCACAACGAAACATTGTCTCGAAATTTGGTAGAAAATCCGAAGAAATTCTGGTCGTATGTAAAGTACACAAGCAGCAAGACGCAGTCAATACATTCGCTGCGCAGTGCAGATCGTACTGTTACCGACGAATGTGCCGCCAAAGCGGAGTTCTTGAACACAGTTTTCCGAAATTCCTTCACCAGGGAAGACGAATGGAATAATCCAGAATTTGAAACACGAACAGCTGCTAGCATGAGTTTCTTAGAAGTAGATACCTTAGGGGTTGCGAAGCAACTAAAATTGAAACGTCCCCTTTCAACAATTATACATGACTGTGCTTAAACTGACACACAATATTTTGTTAGCGCAACGCAATCTGACTTTCAAAATTCCCTACAAAAGAATGGCCCTGACTAACATTAAACTTTACCTTTCACAAATCACTTACCTCACAAAAATCTTCGCTGCTCAAGCTACTGCAATACAGCGAGCGCCACTACTGCCAGCTAAATAAAAGATTCAAACTATGGAAGGCACTAACTACTGATAGGGATAGTTAGCAAATGAAAGATATTAATAGAGAACGAACAATGTATTTACCTTGATATCATCATTTATAAATATAGCAGTTCATGACAAATTACAAACCTCCGCCATCTCTCTCCCCACGTCCACCACTGCTGGCGGCTCACCTCCAACTGCGGAACGCTACGCGCTGTTCACATCCAGCTGCCGCTGCCCAACACTACAATGGCAGACAACAATGCAAACTAGCCACAGACTGCACACAGCACAGCCAGTGATTTTCATATTGAGCGCTACGTAACGTTGCCAATAAGAAAACATAAACAGCCTACTTACATAGAGAAAACATAAACAGCCTACTTACATAGCCCCCATGCTCCCCACAAAAAATTTTACAAATTTTTTTTGGGCAGTGGCCAATAATGATTTGATAAAATTTTTCATAATTACAATAACAAAGAAATCAAATGCACACACTTATTGATACAACGTTGGTCAAAAGCTAAAATTTTGTCACAGTCTATAAAGACAGTCCTGATCATTCATTACGGTAAAATATAGTGTTTTTCTCAAAGTCTGAGCAGTAGAAGAAAATGCACACGGAAGTAGTGGATTTCCATGCAGTCTTGAAGAAGTAGTGTTGTCCTTCCAACGGAAAGACAGTGCTGACTCTCCACATGCAGACAAGTATTGGGTCACAACAGAGCAAACCCACTGCAGAGTCAGTCGAAGTTTTGATGAATATTGGTAGGTCATCACAGAGCAGACCCACTGTAGTCCTGGTAGAGATTACGATACTGGTGGGCCACCAGAGGTGCAGACCCACTGCAGTCCTTGTAGAAATTGTGGACAGGCCCACTGTAGTCCTGGTAGAGAGTATGGTATTGGTGGGCCACCAGAGGTGCAGGCCCACTGTAGTCCTTGTAGAGATGGCCAGCAGCCATCTGTTGTGACTGTGCAGGTGCACAATCACCATCAAAGAGTCTTCTGGATAATAGAGCAAGTCCATAACCACCACTTGTGCACTCACAAAGTTTTTGGAATAGTCCTTAGAACCAGCAATGCCGTTATCCAGTCCCTTGCTGAATTATCAACACATGTGCAAACACTAACAGTCCCTACTTCTCACATATTGTCCATATACTATGACCAACAGAAACGTGTGCAGTGAAATGGAACTGACAAGTTACTTAATTTGATGAACTGGTGTCAATTACAATTTTATAACATAAGAATACAATAAAGGTACAAAATACATCATTAAAAACATAACAATATAGATAACATTTGTAGTACAGGCTTTACAAAAGAATAGAAATAGACATATACGTCAGTGTTACAGGAATTATGACATGAGTACATACATAGAAGATCAGAATAACTTGCGAAACATCAACTTCACACATAAGCATTTAAACAGAATGAATAATGTCTAACATCTTTACAAAGTAAATAACATATTATTAATGCCAATTATATTTGAGGATAACAGTATTCCTCATCATAGTGAACGTAGCTTAATATTAAAAGAGAAAAATTCTATGAAACTACACAGAGACAGGAAGAAAACAACTACACAAGGGTACACAAACATATAGAGGGATGACACAAAAGGAAAGGACAGGGTTTGTTTTACTGCAGTCCAACCCAAAACTTCATATATCTTTCCTCTTATTTCATCCTTTGTTTCCACCAAAAAAATTCTATCTAAGCATGCTTTCTGTATTTATATGTTCACACATTTCTCACCTCAACATTTATTTCCAAGAAAATCCTACCTAAACCTGTTTTCTGTACTTTTTTTTGTATAACTCCTCAATGCATTTCTTCCAATTCATCGAAACTCATTCTCTTAGAGGCTACCTACTCTTAAGCTAACTTAAATCTACTGAGCTCAGATGCTAAACTAAGGGACGAGGCAATGCAGCATCACATAACAAATTATCACAAACAGCAATGACAAAAAAAATGCCAATTTGCAAAGCAACCAGCAGCAAATCTAAATTAACAGATAAAATGCAAAATTACAACTAATATGAGCCAATGTGCAGCAATATGAAAAATAAATGAGTAGTAAAATTGGCTTAGCAGAGTAACACAAATTAAAGTTCAGTAGCACTATGCCTGGCAAACAGCAGCTTATATCTAAACATGACATAGCTCAAGGAGAAAAAATATTAGTAAAGATAACAATGCAGATAAGGGAAATGTATAATCACATCTTAATGTCTAAGTAATTAAAGTGGTGCACCACAACAACTTATTGTAAAAAAAGTATTACCATGTACTTGAAAAGAAAATTATGTGTTACTGTTACTAGTTCCTTCTTATTGTTCTTTCCTTTCCAAGTGCTCCTTTTTTAAAGAATGTGGATCATAAAATAATTATTTAATAGATCTGTTGACAGAAAGTGTTCACATTAGCAAATGCATTTTATTTTATAAAAGCAATGCTGCAACACAGCTGGAAACCAGATATCAAGTGAAATAAGCAACTACGAAAAGCAAAGCATAAAAATATCATTCAATAGTCATGTAGCATTTCGTAAGTCAGTAGCTCTCAACTCTTGTAGAAAGACACTTGTCATAATCAGGTGTGCAGATGTACGAATATTTCCCATCAATTCATAAGCATTGCAGTAATTAGTACAAAGTACGAGTAATCATATGTTTTCAGGTAATGAGCGTGTAATATTTGCGATGCTTTCTACAAAGGAACGTCAATAGCCAGGATAATGGCCTCCCTTTTTTTCTACCTGTGCCGCTGAAAGGCTAATGGCTCTTTTTTTTTTTTTTTTTTCGGGCGGCTGTCGCCCAGGTGGGTGCCCGCGACGCATTACGTGCAGGTGGTCACTTAACTTTCTTACAGAAAAATTTACGACAGCAGTTTCCGCTACAGTGACAGTCTCACATAAAAATATTTCACAGGTCAAGAATTAGCGTTGCAAATCTGTAGAAACAAAATCCTATGAATATAACAGTGTCCAAAAAAATTTTCAGTGGCATTGTGATACATTCACACATGATTCACACATGTACACACATTTCATAATTCTAAAGTATGATTCTTGGTTTCCAACATCCTTTTCCATAAGTCAGAGTCCCTAATCACTATTCATTACTCCTTACCTTATTACACATATCCTGGTAGGGTCGCCATATGAAACGTCCCCTTTCAACAATTATACATGACTGTGCTTAAACTGACACACAATATTTTGTTAGCGCAACGCAATCTGACTTTCAAAATTCCCTACAAAAGAATGGCCCTGACTAACATTAAACTATACCTTTCACAAATCACTTACCTCACAAAAATCTTCGCTGCTCAAGCTACTGCAATACAGCGAGGGCCACTACTGCCAGCTAAATAAAAGATTCAAACTATGGAAGGCACTAACTACTGATAGGGATAGTTAGCAAATGAAAGATATTAATAGAGAACGAACAATGTATTTACCTTGATATCATCATTTATAAATATAGCAGTTCATGACAAATTACAAACCTCCGCCATCTCTCTCCCCACGTCCACCACTGCTGGCGGCTCACCTCCAACTGCGGAATGCTACGCGCTGTTCACATCCAGCTGCCGCTGCCCAACACTACAATGGCAGACAACAATGCAAACTAGCCACAGACTGCACACAGCACAGCCAGTGATTTTCATATTGAGCGCTACGTAACGTTGCCAATAAGAAAACATAAACAGCCTACTTACATAGAGAAAACATAAACAGCCTACTTACAAAATCACTTGATACGGGCAGGTCTTCAGGTCCAGATTGAATACAGATTAGGTTCCTTTCAGATTACGCTGATACAATAGCTCCCTACTTAGCACTCATATACAACCGCTCGCTCACCGATAGATCTGCACCTACAGATTGGAAAATTGCGCAGGTCTCACCAGTGTTTATAAGGGTAGTAGGAGTAATCCATCTAACTACAGACCTATATCATTGACGTCGGTTTGCAGTATTGTTTTGGAGCATATACTGTATTCAAACATTACGAATCACCTCGAGGGGAACGATCTATTGATACGCAATCAGCATGGTTTCAGAAAACAACGCTCTTGTGCAATGCAGCTAGCTCTTTATTCTACATCTACATCTACATCTACATCTATACTCCGCGAGCCACCTTACGGTGTGTGGCGGAGGGTACTTATTGTACCACTATCTAATCCCCCCTTCCCTGTTCCATTCACGAATTGTGCGTGGGAAGAACGACTGCTTGTAAGTCTCTGTATTTGCTCTAATTTCTCGGATCTTTTCGTTGTGATCATTACGCGAGATATATGTGGGCGGTAGTAATATGTTGCCCATCTCTTCCCGGAATGTGCTCTCTCGTAATTTCGATAATAAACCTCTCCGTATTGCGTAACGCCTTTCTTGAAGTATCCGCCACTGGAGCTTGTTCAGCATCTCCGTAACGCTCTCGCGCTGACTAAATGTCCCCATGACGAATCGCGCTGCTTTTCGCTGGATCTTGTCTATCTCTTTTATTAATCCAACCTGGTAAGGGTCCCATACTGATAAGCAATACTCAAGAATCGGACGAACAAGCGTTTTGTAAGCTACTTCTTTCGTCGATGAGTCACATTTTCTTAGAATTCTTCCTATGAATCTCAACCTGGCGCCTGCTTTTCCCACTATTTGTTTTATGTGATCATTCCACTTCAGATCGCTCCGGATAGTAACTCCTAAGTATTTTACGGTCGTTACCGCTTCCAATGATTTACCACCTATGGCATAATCGTACTGGAATGGATTTCTGCCCCTATGTATGCGCATTATATTACATTTATCTACGTTTAGGGAAAGCTGCCAGCTGTCGCACCATGCATTAATCCTCTGCAGGTCCTCCTGGAGTACGTACGAGTCTTCTGATGTTGTTACTTTCTTGTAGACAACCGTGTCATCTGCAAATAGCCTCACGGAGCTACCGATGTTGTCAACTAAGTCATTTATGTATATTGTAAACAATAAAGGTCCTATCACGCTTCCCTGCGGTACTCCCGAAATTACCTCTACATCTGCAGATTTTGAACCGTTAAGAATGACATGTTGTGTTCTTTCTTCTAGGAAATCCTGAATCCAATCACAAACCTGGTCCGATATTCCGTAAGCTCGTATTTTTTTCACTAAACGTAAGTGCGGAACCGTATCAAATGCCTTCCTGAAGTCCAGGAATACGGCATCAATCTGCTCGGCAGTGTCTACGGCACTGTGAATTTCTTGGGCAAATAGGGCGAGCTGAGTTTCACATGATCTCTGTTTGCGGAATCCATGTTGGTTATGATGAAGGAGATTTGTATTATCTAAGAACGTCATAATACGAGAACACAAAACATGTTCCATTATTCTAGAACAGATTGACGTAAGCGAAATAGGCCTATGATTATTCGCATCTGATTTATGACCCTTCTTGAAAATGGGAACGACCTGCGCTTTCTTCCAGTCGCTAGGTACTTTACGTTCTTCCAGCGATCTACGATAAATTGCTGATAGAAAGGGGGCAAGTTCTTTAGCATAATCACTGTAGAATCTTAAGGGTATCTCGTCTGGTCCGGATGCTTTTCCGCTACTAAGTGATAGCAGTTGTTTTTCAATTCCGATATCGTTTATTTCAATATTTTCCATTTTGGCGTCCGTGCGACGGCTGAAGTCAGGGACCGTGTTACGATTTTCCGCAGTGAAACAGTTTCGGAACACTGAATTCAGTATTTCTGCCTTTCTTCGGTCGTCCTCTGTTTCGGTGCCATCGTGGTCAACGAGTGACTGAATAGGGGATTTAGATCCGCTTACCGATTTTACATATGACCAAAACTTTTTAGGGTTCTTGTTTAGATTGTTTGCCAATGTTTTATGTTCGAATTCGTTGAATGCTTCTCTCATTGCTCTCTTTACGCTCTTTTTCGCTTCGTTCAGCTTTTCCTTATCAGCTATGATTCGACTGCTCTTAAACCTATGATGAAGCTTTCTTTGTTTCCGTAGTACCTTTCGTACATGATTGTTATACCACGGTGGATCTTTCCCCTCGCTTTGGACCTTAGTCGGTACGAACTTATCTAAGGCGTACTGGACGATGTTTCTGAATTTTTTCCATTTTTGTTCCACATCCTCTTCCTCAGAAATGAACGTTTGATGGTGGTCACTCAGATATTCTGCGATTTGTGCCCTATCACTCTTGTTAAGGAAATATATTTTCCTTCCTTTCT
This sequence comes from Schistocerca serialis cubense, assembly GCF_023864345.2. Taxonomy (NCBI): domain Eukaryota; kingdom Metazoa; phylum Arthropoda; class Insecta; order Orthoptera; family Acrididae; genus Schistocerca; species Schistocerca serialis. Next base: position 324,764,113 of record NC_064641.1, on the reverse strand, counting down.
TGGCATTTCTTATTACACTTGTAGTCATTGATGCAACCACTGACTTATGATCACTGATACCCTCTTCTACATTCACGGAGTCGAAAAGTTCCGGTCTATTTGTTGCTATGAGGTCTAAAACGTTAGCTTCACGAGTTGGTTCTCTAACTATCTGCTCGAAGTAATTCTCGGACAAGGCAGTCAGGATAATGTCACAAGAGTCTCTGTCACTGGCTCCAGTTCTGATTGTGTGACTATCCTATTCTATACCTAGTAGATTTAAGTCTCCCCCTATTACAATAGTATGATCACGAAACTTCTTCACGACGTTCTGCAGGTTCTCTCTGAGGCGCTCAACTACTACGGTTGCTGATGCAGGTGGTCTATAGAAGCATCCGACTATCATATCTGACCCACCTTTGATACTTAACTTAACCCAGATTATTTCACATTCGCATTCGCTAATAACTTCACTGGATATTATTGAATTCTTTACTGCTATAAATACTCCTCCACCATTGGCGTTTATCCTATCCTTGCGGTATATATTCCATTCTGTGTCTAGGATTTCGTTACTGTTCACTTCCGGTTTTAACCAACTTTCCGTTCCTAATACTATATGCGCACTATTTCCTTCAATAAGAGATACTAATTCAGGAACCTTGCCCTGGATACTCCTGCAGTTTACCAATATTACGTTAACTTTTCCTGTTTTTGGTCTCTGAGGACGGACGTTCTTTATCAACGATGATAATGTCCTCTCTGGTAAGCCGTCAGGTATTTTATCGTTTCGCCCAAGGGGGGGTCCCTCTAACCTAAAAAACCCCCGTGTGCACGCCACACGTACTCTGCTACCCCAGTAGCTGCTTCCGGTGTGTAGTGCACGCCTGACCTGTCTAGGGGGGCCCTACAGTTCTCCACCCAATAACGGAGGTCGATGAATTTGCAACCATTATAGTCGCAGAGTCGTCTGAGCCTCTGGTTTAGACCCTCCACACAGCTCCAAACCAGAGGACCGCGATCGACTCTGGGCACTATGCTGCAGATATTAAGCTCAGCTTGCACTCCGCGTGCGATGCTGGTTGTCTTCACCAAATCAGCCAGCCGCCGGAAGGAAACCAAGGATGGCCTCAGAACCCAAGCGGCAGGCGTCATTCGTTCCGACATGTGCTACTATCTGCAGCCGGTCACACCCAGTGCGTTCAATAGCTGCCGGAAGGGCCTCCTCCACATTACGGACGAGACTCCCCGGCAAGCACACCGAGTGCACACTGGCATTCTTCCCCGACCTACGCGCTATTTTCCTGAGGGGCTCCATAACCCGCCTAACGTTGGAGCTCCCTATAACTAATACGCCCGCCCTCTGTGACTGTCGGGACCTTGCCAGAGAATCGGCCACTGGCCCAACAGGCGAGGCATCCTGTGGTGGCTCGGAAACGATGTCATCACCACTAGGAAGCACCCCGTACCTGTTGGAAAGGGGTAAGGCAGCTGCCACGCGGCCAGATCCCACCTTCGCCTTTCGGCCAGGCACGCGCGAGCCCACCACTGTCCGCCATTCACCCTGGAGTGATGGCTGACCGGTAAGATGCTCACTGCCGGAAGACGCAGCGACATCAGGGGTTCCATGTGATTCCAAGGCCACCGAAGTAGGCATAGGTCTCACCACAGTTGCCCCAACGCCACTACGAGCCGACGCCTGCGCCTCGAGCTCGATGAGCCTAACAGACAAAGCCTCCACCTGCCCCCGAAGAGTGGCCAATTCTCCTTGCGTCCGCTCACAACAACCACAGTCCCTACACATGACTATGTTTACCCTACTCTATACGGTGACAAATTCCCAAGATAATCTTCTGATGAGCTACTCTGATAATCAAGAAACACTCACTGAAATACGAGAAGCGAAAACTACGCTAGGTTTTCCCAGAAAAACTATTTAAAAGCTAAGCGCAGCAAATAAGTACAAAAACGCTTTATACAAACAGTACTCGCTGCTGCTGGTGCTCTCGCTCTGGCTGTCACAAGACAACTGCTGATTCAAGTGACTAGTGGCTGACGGCCGCGAAACAAACAAAAGACGGTTTTAGGGCGCTTTCTGTTCTAAACGATCAAGAAAACACTAAGAAATCTAACACGAAAACTACGTAAAGTTTTATCAAGAACTGTTAGTTACTATGCAGAGCAGATAAACACAAATAGAATCCCTTCCTTAGTGGAAGTAATGGCCGCTATCGACATGGGGTCTAAAGTTGATTCCGTATTTCTAGATTTCCGGAAAGCTTTTGACACCGTTCCTCACAAGCGGCTTCTAATCAAGCTGCGGGCCTATGGGGTATCGTCTCAGTTGTGCGACTGGATTCGTGATTTCCTGTCAGGAAGGTCGCAGTTCATAGTAATAGATGGCAAATCATTTATTAAAACTGAAGTAATATCAGGTGTTCCCCAGGGAAGCGTCCTGGGACCTCTGCTGTTCCTGATCTATATAAATGACCTGGGTGACAATCTGAGCAGTTCTCTTAGGTTGTTCGCAGATGATGCTGTAATTTACCATCTAGTAAGGTCATCTGAAGACCAGTATCAGTTGCAAAGCGATTTAGAAAATATTGCTGTATGGTGTGGCAGGTGGCAGTTGACGCTAAATAACGAAAAGTGGGAAGTGATCCACATGAGTTCCAAAAGAAATCCGTTGGAATTCGATTACTCGGTAAATAGTACAATTCTAAAGGCTGTTAATTCAACTAAGTACCTGGGTGTTAAAATTACCAACAACTTCAGTTGGAAAGTCCACATAGATAATATTGTGGGGAGGGCGAGCCAAAGGTTGCGTTTCATTTGCAGGACACTTAGAAGATGCAACAAGTCCACTAAAGAGATCGCTTACACTACACTGGTTCGTCCTCTGTTAGAATATTGCTGCGCGGTGTGGGATCCTTACCAGGTGGGATTGACGGAGGACATCGAAAGGGTGCAAAAAAGGGCAGCTCGTTTTGTATTATCACGTAATAGGGGATAGAGTGTGGCAGATATGATACGCGAGTTGGGATGGAAGTCATTAAAGCAAAGACGTTTTTCGTCGCGGCGAGATCTATTTACGAAATTTCAGTCACCAACTTTCTCTTCCGAATGTGAAAATATTTTGTTGAGCCCAACCTACATAGGTAGGAATGATCATCAAAATAAAATAAGAGAAATCAGAGCTCGAACAGAAAGGTTTAGGTGTTCGTTTTTCCTGCGCGCTGTTCGGGAGTGGAATGGTAGAGAGATAGTATGATTGTGGTTCGATGAACCGTCTGCCAAGCACTTAAATGTGAATTGCAGAGTAGTCATGTAGATGTAGATGTAGATGTAGATGAAGAGAAGCGACCTGCTAACCTTACCTTTCCGGGCACTTGCCAAGAAAAATATGGTCATCATCAGTAAGTAGTCACATAGATATAAGTGCATAAGTGTTCACATATATGTAGGTTAATCTGGAACAATGTGCACGGTCTGAGGTATAATGTTAAGAAAAGCGACTTGCTAACCTGACCTTGCGGGGCACTTCCCAAGAAAAAACATGAGCATCATGATAATCTGAAAATGGCATTACAGTGTGATAAAAAATGAAGTATATTCATTCAATAAAGGGTTTAATATTGGAAATATGGTGATTGCCCTTGGTTTTTCTGGTTCTCAAAGTTTCGACATGTACTACATTGGGGTAAGCTGGTGGGAAAGCAAAACTTAATTGTTGTATCCAAGCCAAGGGGCGAATCGGTGTTCTATCATTTTTAAATACCTTAAATTTCCTAACTGATAGAAAGTCCTAGCAATCAAAATCAGCGTCTCTGAATGTCTGAGCAGATTCAGGATTGTATGAGAATCTGTTTGTCTGTGTCTGTTTGGAATCTGAGTCACGTACTCTCTGTAAATTGCCTAAGTTATAGTGGCTGTGTGACGAATGTTCAGAATGTGGCGTATGCTGTGAAGTGTTAGAGGCTGAAACATTTTTCATTTCTGTCACTTCTTGCTGTAAAGAACACAATTTTCTACGTAATGTATTATTGGACGTACCTATCTCACTAATTGTCTGCCGTGTATTTGGAATTCGGGTGTTTGATTGAACCAAAGTGGTGACGTATCGCCTGATTTTCGATAACGTCAATACGACTGTCCAATTCATCAAATTTTTCAGTCAGTGCTTTTACCTGATCGTCATTTTTAGTGTCACAGGTATCAATTTGTTTTTGCATTTTACGTGTGGTTTTGTTTAGTTTCTTAACGTCTGCTTCAATGGCATCAGGATACTGTATTAATTCCAATTGTTCGAGTCAGCTGGTCACTGCCTGAAAGTCTACTGTGTATTTATTTTCCAAAGTCTGAATATCAGTATCTGTTTTTGTTTTCAGATCGGAGATTTCACCAAGCATTTCAGTGTTCAACTGTTTGATAGTACTGATTTCGTCTGATACTGTAACAATGTTGGTGTCTAAGTATTTTTTGTTTTCGTAAACAACTTTCGCTTATCTTCCTGTCTCTGTGTAGTAATTGTTTCCATGACTTATTTATTTACTTTGTTCTCTTCCTGTATGAATTTACGGTAATGCGTTTCACTGTTTTGTAGGTGGTGACTAAAACGTTAGTCAATTTGGCTGTTCCGTTGGTCAAATTTCTTATCGACTTTCGCATCCAGAGTGCGTGAAAGTTCTGCTGACATTAATTTAAACTCGTCGCGTAACTGTGTTGCGTTTTCTGAACATTGTTTAGTAACTGCACTGATTTAATTTCTAGATAATTTTTTGTGGCTGCTTGTGTATTACGTATTTCTAGTTCAACGGATCTAATTTCTTCACTAGTATTCCTAGTACAAGCCTTAATTTCCTCACGTAACTGTTCTTTGGTATCATGACATTGCACGCCAACGGCTGTAATCTGTTCACTAACTTGTTTGTAATTGTTGTCGTGTTTCTAATTAAGTTGTAGCAATAATTACACATCTAGATCCATGCCAAAATTAGTGACCCTATTGTCTGTGCTGTGTGATCGTGAATCTGCATTTGTCACGTTTCTTGTAACCATTTGTTCATTGTCTGATTCATGAAAAGGTTTGCTAATTGGATGTACACTGTTTGTCACTACATCGGAATGAAATAAATCTGACGTATGTTGAGTACATTGTCCATCTTCGTTAGAAACATATATCTGTTCACTGTGTAAATTTTGCAAGTCACATGTGTCAAACTGGGCAGCGTTCATAGTAGCGGAACGTGCCGCGTCATCAATTGTCGTTAAATTTACCGTTTGCTCATCATTTAGATTATAATCATTACTGGTGGTCAGCTGGTGATTGTAATTGGAGGATTATTTTTATGACACTGAGTGTCACTAATATTATCAGTCAAATTAATCAAGTCGGCCTTTTCACTCATTACATATCGCGATGTACTGTTGTCAGTTTTTCGGGGCATTTTCACAAGTCAAAGATAGGCTCAAAATCAAAGACAAAGTAAAAATGGAACAAATGCAATAACAACAAAGAGCAATAAATGGCCGATGATCTGTGGAAGAAGGAGTGACAAATTAGTAAATGCGTTGCGCCCGATGCAAACTACATTCAACATTAGGTAAATAAAGGCAGACATACAACTGACTATTTTTCAGAAAGTGTAACCTCCCAACAGATAAATTCCGCAACCTCCCAATAAAAAAGTGCCTAATCTGCCAATTAAAATGTGACTCATATATAACGTTTCAAAAGAAATGTCGTAATGTAACCTTTCAATAATTAACTGACTGTGAATCTAAATTGGTAAATCTTGACGTCAGCAGTGCTGCGTCATCGCCCTGAAAAATCATTCTGAATAAACTAAAAATTCTTACCTCAATGATGTCGCCGGATGACGTGTATATATCTGCTCCTGTATATATCTGCTCCTGTAAGAAATTATTCTGGCACAGCCCAGTGCAGTGCTAGCCACAAGATTTTGTTATGTATGAAAAACAACTGATTTTCTTTACGATAATCGGCATGACTATCGATAGGAGAAATTAGTAAAAACTTTAAATCCACATAAATGAGTGTCAAAAGTTATCTTTATACGAAAGATGATTATTGAAAGATTTTTGAAAACATTTACATGGGACTTTGATACAACTATAGTACAAAAATTAGTTGTAGCAATTAACATACACGCGCGGCAATAAAGAACAATTATATTTTGCTTTTGCCCTATACTACATCGCTGAGGCATCCCCATCATTCTCCAGGACCTACATTGATAATTCCATAGCTTTACTGCCCTTCTCGAGCTACGAAACACCACTACTGGACTGCATTGTCCGAACTCCAGCACGCAAGTGCTCTTTGTGAGCTATACAACTCGACAACTGCTCTCTACGAGTGACCTCACCCAACCTCCCGAGTGCGAGAGACAATTAACTACTGCTGCCGACACTGCTCTCTGGTCTGCAATTCTGTTGTAGCTTACATATTACAGGCAGAAAGTGAACAATCCATCGAAGTTACATCCGCTCGAGTGCGCAAGCAATGAATTCCTTAGTAATAGAACTATTATACGTTCTCTTCACCGATGAGCGTCGCATATGCCTTCAACCAGGCAATCGTCGGTGACGTGTTTGGAGGCAACCCGTTCAGGCTGAACGCCTTAGACACACAGTCCAGCGAGTGCAGCAAGGTGGAGGTTCCCTGCCGTTTTGAGGTGGCACTACGTGGGGCCGACATACGCCTCTGGTGGTCATGAAAGGCGCCGTAATGGTTGTACGATATGTGAATGCAATCCCCCGACACATAGTGCGACCATATCGGCAGCACGTTGGGGAGGCATTCGCTTTCTTGGACGACAATTCGTCCCCATCTTTCACATCTGGTGAATGACTTCTTCATTCAGGATAACAGCATAGCTTGAATAGAGTGGCCAGAATGTTCTCCATACATTAACTTCATCGAACATGCCTCGGCTAGATTTAAATGAGCTGTTTATGGACGACGTGACCCACCGACCACTCTGGGGGATCCACGCCGTATCGCCGTTGAGGAGTGGGACATTCTGGACCAACACTGCCTTCACGAACATGTGGGCAGTGTGCCAGATGAATACAGGCATGTATCGTGGGAAGAGGACACGCTACTGGGTATTAGAGGTACTTGTGTGTACCGCAATCTGGACCACCACCTCTGAAGGTCTAGCTGTATGGTGGTACAACATGCAGTGGGTGGTTTTCATGAGCAATGAAAAGGGCGGAAATTATGTTTATGTTGATCTGTATTCCTATTTTCCGTACAGGTACCGGAACTCTCACAACCGATGTGATGGAAAGGGAAAAAGGAAGAAGGAGTGACAAATTAGTAAACGCGTTGTGCCAGATGAAAACTACATTTAACATAAGGTAAATAAGAGCGGATATATAACTGAGTACTTTTCAGAAATTCACAAAAAATAAAACATCGAACGTGGTCGGCTGTCGCCAAGTTAACCTCCCAACAGATAAATTCCGTAACCTCCGAATAAAAAAGGGACTATCCTCCCAATAATGCAAGAGGACATGCTCAGGCTCCGCCATCTTTCTCCACGACCAGCCACATTAACACCAAGACTCTACTGCTCTTCTCGAGCTACAAAACACCACTAGTGGGCTGTATTGCAAGTGCTCTCTGTGAGCTACACAATTCGATAGTTGGCACAGAGATTCTGTACTGCAGTAAATTTCATATTTCATACTCATGTGACTGTGTTTCTTTGATGATGTTGCTTGCGTCCTTTTTGCTTAGCTATTATTACCTTCTGTATATGGTTATGTTGACTTTAAAATTGCATAAGTGGCAAGAAATGTGACTTCCTTCAGCTAAAAATACGGAATAAGTTAATCTGAACCAGAGATTTTTTTTCCTTAACACTTGTGCACTAGTTTGCTGGGTCAAAAAGCAGGCCAGTAATCCTACCATTTCTCTAATATTTTCAATATAATTATATTTTCAATATAAGCCTCCCCCCCAAGAACTATGTACCTTGCCGTTGGTGGGGAGACTTGCGTGCCTCAGACATACAGATAGCCGTACCGTAGGTGCTACCACAACGGAGGAGTATCTGTTGAAAGGCCAGACAAACGTGTGGTTTCTGAAGAGGGGCAGCAGCCTTTTCAGTAGTTGCAGGGGCAACAGTCTGGATGATTGACTGATCTAGCCTTGTAACACTAACCAAAACAGCCTTGCTGTGCTGGTACTGCGAACGGCTGAAAGCAAGAGGATATAGATGAAGATGAAATGGGAGATACGATACTGCGTGAAGTGTTTGACAGAGCACTGAAAGACCTGAGTCGAAACAAGGCCCTGGGAGTAGACAACATTCCATTAGAACTACTGACGGCCTTGGGAGAGCCAGTCGTGACAAAACTCTACCTTCTGGTGAGCAAGATGTATGAGACAGGCTAAACACCCTCATACTTCAAGAAGAATATAATAATTCCGATCCCAAAGAAAGCAGGTGCTGACAGACGTGAAAATTACCGAACAATCAATTTAATAAGGCACGGATGCAAAATACTAACACGTCTTCTCTACAGACGACTGGAAAAACTGGTAGAAGCTGACCTCGGGGAAGATCTGTTTGGATTCCATAGAAATGTTGGAGCACGTGAGGCAATACAGACCTTACGACTTATCTTAGAAACTAGATTAAGGAAAGGCAAACCTATGTTTCTAGCATTTGTAGACTTAGAGAAAGCTTTTGACAATGTTGACTGGAATACTCTCTTTCAAATTCTGAAGGTGGCAGGGTTAAAATACAGGGAGCGGAAAGCTATTTACAAATTGTACAGAAACCAGATGACAGTTATAAGAGTCGATGGGCATGAAAGGGAAGCAGTGGTTGGGAAGGGAGTGAGACAGGGTTGTAGCCTATCCACAATGTTATTCAATCTGTATATTGAGCAAGCAGTGAAGGAAACAAAAGAAAAATTCGAAGTAGGTATTAAAATCCATGGGAAAGAAATCAAAACTTTGAGGTTCGCCGATGGCATTCTAATTCTGTCGGAGACAGCAAAGGACTTGGATGAGCAGTTGAACGGAATGGACAGTGTCACGAAAGGAGGGTATAAGATTAACATCAACAAAAGCAAAACGAGGATAATGGAATGTAGTCGAATTAAGTCGGGTTATGCTGAGGGAATTAGATTAGGAAATGATACACTTAAAGTAGTAAAGGAGTTTTGCTATTTGGGGAGCAAAGTAACTGATGATGGTCGAAGTAGAGAGGATACCAAATGTAGACTGGCAATGGCAAGGAAAGCGTTTCTGAAGAAGAGAAATTTGTTAACATCGAGTATTGATTGAAGTGTCAGGAAGTCGTTTCTGAAAGTATTTGTATGGAGTGTAGCCATGTATGCAAGTGAAACATGGACGATAACTAGTTGGGACAAGAAGAGAATAGAAGAGTTCGAAATGTGGTGCTACAGAAGAATGCTGAAGATTAGATGGGTAGATCATATAACTAATGAGGAGGTATTGAATAGGATTGGGGAGAAGATAAGTTTGTGGCACAACTTAACTAGAAGAAGGGATCGGTTGGTAGGACATGTTCTGAGGCATCAAGGGGTTACCAATTTAGCATTGCAGGGCAGCGTGGAGGGTAAAAATCGTAGAGGAAGACCAAGAGATGAATACACTAGATTCAGAAGGATGTAGGCTGCAGTAGGTACTGGGAAATGAAGAAGCTTGTACAGGATAGAGTAGCATGGAGAGCTGCATCAAATCAGTCTCAGGACTGAAGACCACAATAACAACAACAAGCCTGAAAATCAGAAAAATAAAATTAAAATCAGCGAGCGTGCTACATAGCATCGCCGTTTTCCAACCTTCAAACATAAACAGATTTCTCCCCTCTACAGTCCTAGCCTACCCCGCCTCCTCTCTCTCCCCCCCCCCCCCCCCCCGCCCGTCCCGTCCCGTCATTAAAATTCTTTTTTCTGTCTTACAGAGTGTTAACAAAAACATAAAATGCTACACGTAACCGTGTTCCAGTGGCTGCCGCCGAAAACTTACTCTCAATAAAACATACATAGGGAAAGAGGAGTGGTGCATTTAGCGTATACAAACTTTATAGTAATAATGGCAGCCGCCGTTTCTCGACCGGCGGTTTTGAGCGCAGTAAATGCCTCTGCTGTCGCTGTATACCGTATTTTACCGGCTATGCGACACACTTTTTTCCTCAAACAATTGCCTTCAAATTAGTATGAAAATGTCCATCGGCCACCACTGGATTTAACTGGCAGCAGCAGTGCACCGATGCGACGATCATGAGTTGTGGGGATTCACAAGCTTGCTAACACTGTCTCCCTCCTGTCCCGCCATCACAATCACCGACTAGCCTATGATGTGTAGTCGCAGTCTACGGTGCTCAACTTGAATTAAAAGTTGTTTGTGTTATCGGTAACAGTGCAATATTTTTGTCAGTAGATAATTTCGTAACGGAAAAAATTAAAAGATGTTCGTATGATGCTAGCTATAAATTGAAAGTAATAGCATATGCAGTAGAAAAAGGAAACAGAGCAGCTGAGCGGTATTTTGGCCCTCCACTAACAGATAAAACCGTTCATTATTGGCGGACTAGTAAAGAACAACTGAAAAAGACGAGGAAGACTAAATTTGCAAATAGAGGACTCAAAGCAAAAGTCCAAATCTGGAAGGTTACGTACTGAAATGATTCAAGAACACCGTCAAAATAGCACAGGAATTAGGTGATACAAAATGATTCATATACACAGCGTTACAGTGGAACTTAACAGTCTTAGGGGTGGAGATGGTTGGTACTACAGGTTTATGAAGCATCATGGACGTAGTTGGGAACCAAAACCAATATATCTCAGAAAGCGCCACAAGAGAATGAAGATAAAATATGATCTTTCCATCACTTTATTATTCAACATCGAAAGAAAACCAATGTGGAAGTAAGCCAAATAGGGAATATGGACGAAACTCCTCTGACATTTGAAGTTCCGAGAGAGAGAACTGTTGCCATGGAAGATGCTAAGACTGAAACTAAAAACAAGTGGACATGAAAAAATGCACTACACGGTTGTCCTTTCATGTTGTGCCGACGGTAATGAACTTAATCAAATGACCATTTTCAAGCGCAAAACCTTCTAATATATTGTTGTTCACGTATTTGACAAGGATTGGAAGGACGAGGGTAGTATGAACTTACAGATTAGCAGAGTGTGGGATGGAAGGGAAGGTGCTTTATTCATGTGTCAGATCAGTTTAGTAGTCACTTGAAAAATTCTGCAAAAGACAAACTGAAACAGGGAAATACGGAGCTTCCTGTTACTCTTGAAGGACTTACTTGATGTCTCGATAAATAAACCATTAGAGTGTATGTGTGAGAGGAATGGAGCGAAAGGGTGATGGATGAAATCCAAAATTAATTCACTTCGAAGATAGCTTTAAAATGACCTTCAACCAAACAAGTGTGTCAGCGGATAAAAATAGTCATAATCTAGAGTGAGAGAAGACATTATTGTTAAATTTTTCAAGAAGTACAGCATAGGTAACGCTCTCGATGGCAGTGAAGACCATCTTACACACGAAGAGGACAACGATGACGACGAAGAGGAAGAAGAAGAAGAATAAGAAGATTAAGAAAGTTCAGATCGCGATTTTCAGGGTTTTTAAAGGACAGTTTGATTTTATAAACTGAGAATTTATTGTAGTCTGGCTTTGCAGTCTAATAATAAAAACGGGAAAAACGCTGTTTTAAAAAAACTGCTTAAAATTGATGTGTTTATTATAGTCCGAGGCGTCTTATTGTCCGTAAAATACGATATTTCTCATGCTGCGTACCATACATGCTGCATAAAAATGACAATACTGTTATCATAAACTGAGGACACAAAAGCCATGGTATACCTCCTAATACTGTGTCGGACCTCCTTTGCTCGCCATAGTGCACTCACACGACATGGCATGGACTCAATAAGTCATTCGAAGTCCCCTGCAGGAATACTGAGACACACTATCTCTATAGCTGTCCATAACTGCGGAAGTGTTGCCGGTGCAGGATTTTGTGCTCGAGCTGCTCTTTCGATTATGCCCCATAGATGTTTGCTGGGACTCATGTCGGGTGATCCTGGTAGCCGATCATTGGCTCGAATTGTCCTGAATGTTGTTAAAACCAATCGCGAACTGTTGTGGCTTAGTAATATAGGATATTGTAGTCCACAAAAATTCCATCATTGCTTGGGAGCATGGAGTCCGTGAATGGCTGCAAATGGTCTAGAAGTAGTCGAATATAACCATTTCCATTCAGCGATCGGTTCAACTGGACCAGACCGCTCAGTCCATTCTACATAAACAAAGCACACACAATTGTGGAGCCACCACTGGATAGCAGTGTCTTTGCACCACACTTGAACCATACCATCGGCACTTACGAACCGAACTATCGACTCATCTGACCACGCCACGGTTTTTCAGTATTCTAGGGTACAACCGAAATAGTCACGAGCCCAGATGATGCACTCTAGGCGATGTCAGTAAATGCACTCGCGTAGGTCGTCTGCTGCTGTAGTCCACTGACGCCAAATTTTGCCGCCCTATGCCAAGGTACACGTTCATCTTATATCCCACATTGAGTCCGACGATTATTTCACGCAGTGTTGCTTGTCTGTTAGCACTGACAACTCTATGCAAAACGCCACTAATCTCGGTCGTCAAGGGAACGCCGTCAGTTACAGTGTCGTCTGTGGTGAGGGGTAATGCCGAACATTCGTTATTCTCGACACACTCTTGACACCTTGCATTTCAGAATACTGAATTCCCTGACCATTTTCGAAATGGAATATCCTATGCGTCTATCTCCAACTACCATTCCGCATGCAAAGTCTTTTAATTCTCATCGTGCGCTCATAATGGCGTCGAAACCTTTTCACACGAATCACCTGAGTGTAAATGAAACCTCTGCGGATGCGCTGTCATTTTGTATCCTGTGTACGCGGTACTTCCGCCATCAGTATATGTGCATATCGCTATTCCATAGCTTTTGTCACCTCAGGGTATTTTTCTTCTAAGGCAAATTCATAAAATTCATCTTTGTTCTTTTTACCATTATTCGTAGAAAAAAGAAACATTAACTACCGGCTCGACATTCTGAGAAACAGAAATGAACAAAAAAACTGCTCAATGAACTCATTAGAACAAATTACTGTCTCAGAGCACGTGTTCTTAACGATAACTCTTCCATTTATACTCTCTTGTTGTCCTCGAAATTTTGTGGCTAATAATTTTCCAGAAGTGTGATAACACGTCTCCAGTTTCATAAATTCTACTCATTAACGCGAACAGTTGTTGACTGTCACTTCCCCCAACAACTTTTAGAAAATCCTTTCTGCATTATTTGATCTCAAATCGTCAAAACTCTGTGAAACTATGACACCAATGCTGGGTCCCTCATGTCTTCCATCAGACAATTCCTTCTCTTCGTAATCTCCTGCAGTGTACTCTTCTCCACGTATCTGTCCCTCCTCTGCGTATAACATCGAAATTCTTATATTATTCTTAACGCTCCACACTTGCTTTTAATTACACCGCGGTTTGATTTGATTTTTGACTACACCGATTCAATCCTTCCGAAGTACATTTCTGTTTCTCTTTCACTACCTTTCCCCCTACCTATTTCGTCCTGGTTTTCCTGCACGTCTTATTTGGATCATTATGGAGTGACTTAAGACTTTCTATCTTTCGCTAGACATTTATCACTTCTTCCTTTCTTCGATCAGCTGAAGTACTTATGCGCTTATCCAATCTTTACTCGCAAGTACTCTTTTTGTAGTTATGTTTGAGTGTGCGTCTTATGTGATTCCTCTTGTCAAAGAAGATCATTCTTTTCGAACTGAGCTACATAATGTGATATTCATTATTGCAGTGTCTGCAGCTTTACAGCACTTCAAATGAGTTTTATTAGTCCTCAGTACTTCACGATCCCATATCGTCATCTTCATCATAATTGATGATCTGAGTCCGTATGTGCCCACAGACATGCCTTATACTCCAATATCTGATATCGAATTCGATGTTTGGCGATGATGTAAACCAGTAGGAATCTTCCCGTGTTTCAGAGCATTTTTCAATTACACTGTCTCCTCTTCTCATTCTTGAACAGTGTATTCGTAATTATTTGCTTAAAGACATCGCAGAACTCAGTCTTACTACCTAGCCTGCGTTACCTATTTCTTCTATGCCTTCCCCTACTATCGTGTTCTGCTTCCTAGTGGTTATTTGAGTTTCATATTTCCATACATACTGAATTATCCGTTCGGTATTATTCTATATTTTCTACAGCTCTTCAGTTTCTTTTTGTGACCTAGGGCTGTAAACTGAACTATTGTAGTTCGCTTTTGCTTGCTATCGATTCTGATGAGAAGAAACCTATCACTCGACCGCTCACAATGACTCAGTCTCTGACCTATCATCCTATTCCTAAATAATTCTAACCGCGGTATGCGATTTTCTGCTACTGTTGATATTATCGTATATTCGTCGCACCAGAAGTCCTTATCTTCTTTCCATTTCACTTCTCTGACCCCACTGTATCGAGGCCTAGACGTCACAGCTTTTCTAGGTACATTCTACATTTAGACTTGTTTCCCGAGGTCACCTGCTCCAAGGCGTTTCCCTCTCTGAGATTTCAACGCTTAATGTTTTGTCAATGGGGGGAGCCATCATAATGCTACTTCAGGTACATTCTACATGCCTGCGGATACACCGTATGTGTCTTGCGTGTCATGGTTTATTTGTCTTCTACATTCCTGTGTCATTGAGCATTGATGATTTTTCCGCATTTTAGGAACGCTTTATCACCCTAAAAACAAGAAGGTTACCCAGAAATTCTCTTCGCTCCTTCATACTCTTTGGCAGGACCATTGGCAAAACGCTTCTGAGTCCTTACACTGGAAATCTTTAGTCACTATTGCTAACGACTTTTATTACACATTTAAGGAATGGGTAGGATCCCACCCACAACCCAGAACGTTTTTAATTAGCGGTAAAATACGCTACCCCAAACCAAGCAAACTTCAGGTATGATAATGTAGACGACATAGTATAAACGGTTTCACACCTTTCCAAGAACATGTCTTTCGAGAGCGAAAGAAATGAAATGATCAAATGGAACTAACCTAAGATGAAATTTCCTTTATGCGACTTCTAAAGACACAATCAGTACGTCGAATTTTTCCGAAAAGACAGAGGCAAATAATAAAGAATGTAGCGGATCCAACTTTTTGAAAAAGTTAAACTTCACATGGGAGAAGGCAACAGTTATGATGAAGATGAGAATTTGAATAACTCGAATATGAGAGAGTATGCAAACTTAAACTGTCCGCAAACGTCTTCAAAAGTGTACGAGAAGACCAGTAAATGATCGGGAAAGGAAATAATAGGCAGCTAAATAAATAAATAAATCAATAATTAAATAAAGAAGAAAAAGTAAAAATAAAGAATGGAAAGACTGACTAGAAGCTTATGTTAGGTGAACATAACATATCATCAGCTACAGATAACGCATAACATATTAACTAACAACAGAGAGAAAGTTGTTGAAATGATTGAAGGATTTTTATATGTTTGTGTGGCTAACTACATTTAATAATGAAATGACTGATATTTAGAAAACAGTGTGAGATAAGTTGCATTAATCTATCAAGGATATGAAGAAGAAAACGGCTTGGAGATGATACTTCAGTAGAAAAGTATAAAGCCAGAGCCGAACTAACAGAGTAGGTTCTCCAAATTAATCACAGGATTTTTCCGTCGAAGACATTGACCCAAAACGGGAAAATGCAGTTGTTCTTCATCGGAAGTTAGGTACTAACATCTTATTAAAGTCTACAGGCGCATAAGGTTCCTCTAGATGATGTGTAAGTTATTTACCAACTGTTTCACATACCGAGTAAGAAAACAATAGACATCAAACAGTTTTCATTCCTTAAAACCATATTGCTTTCCTTATCACAAAGTTATGTTCAGAAATACAAGAAAATGATTTTACATACGTATATGCTGTAAACATTCACCCTCGTCTATAGCATCATGTATCACTTTTGAAAATTCTGTACATCTAATGGTTTAGAAAATATTGTATAGTAAATACATGTAATAAATTACGTTACATCCGGAGACCTGCAACGGTGCCACACTATTTTAGTGGAAAATAATTTTTCCTGTGTAGAACGTATTGTTCAAACTGTACATTTACGTTTCAACCGAATAATAACTACGAAGCACTAAACTGACGTTGGGCTATCGCAGGATTTACGAGTTTCTCGACCTTTCCTATGATTTATAAAGAAAATAAATGTATCACTGAGGTAAGTTATCGCTATTACGTCTGCCTGTTTTTCTTGTATTATGACATAGATTGGAAAGTAAAGAACAATTTATCGCCAGTGGAGGTGAGTTATTGCGGAAGTCAATGAAGTTCAGTTGCGGAGGTTCTCTGGAAGCAAGAAGAAACATCGGTGGTAACCAATGAGATGTTTGCGCACTCATCTCTCGACGAGTGTTTTAAGAGAATTTAGTTCTTTCTTGAGAGATGTTGGTAACAGTGACGATGCGTAAACTGTGATTACATCCCAGTAACAGCTAACTTCCACCAGTAGAACATTCACAGCATTGGGAGCAAGTATATTTTTCAGGGCCTTTCGTAATTCCCGGAACTTATACTGGCGACCAGCGCACGAAATGAAAAACAGTCATTTAAAGAAGCAACGTCAGTAACAGTTCTTTTAACAGTTCTCTTCCTCATTTGGAAGCGAGAAATATCCGTAGTAGATTCTCGACTATCCGGCTCGTGACAATGCGGCCCCCGTACTATCCGTCCTACTTTAATTAATATCATTATAATACTTCCCAATGCTCAAATAAGGATTACTTTATTCTAAGTGGTGTACATTTCCAAAGTTAAGTAATTGGGCGCTGGGTAAATTGCTGTGTGTCATTTCAAAATGATTTGGGCGTCTTTGTGCTTCTAACACTCTAGTGTCACAATTTTAAGCACAGAATGTTTTGTCAAAACACAGTAAACAACGGAAACCGCTCGTCAACAAACGATACTCTGAAGTCCTCTTCCAGCACTAACAGATGACAGTGAACACACGAAAACAGCTCTGTTGGCATCACTGTGTTTCTAGAGTTGCATATCAGACCACCATAGTGCGCGCTCTCTTAAACTGTTGTTTTGTGCATTCCTTTGTATTTTAATTAAAGAGTGACAAATTGTTGATAGACAGAAAAAGAGCAAGTAATGGCTGTGGATCAAAAACGGCGTATAGTAGTGCACTAGATTCTCGGATGGCAGCCAAAATATTGCTTTGCTTTGGAGTTAGGGTGTCCCGTGAGCACCCCAATTCCAGGAAAACTACCTTCGCCACAGTCGACTTCCACTGGAAAATACACGTTTTAATCAAAAATCGCCATCGATTGTCTATCTGTAACAACGGACAGACGTATTCAGGTGCAGCAAATAAAGGCATAACACATTTGCCAACGCTCCTTCTGATACTGCGTCTTACTCGAAAGGTGAGTTGCATACAAGAACGTGTGAAACTCAATGAAAAAAAGAAGTGATAACAGCGTCTTCTGAGAAAACCGTGTCGCGCGTCATCGGTAAATATCGATTCACCCTCGTATATGGAATCGGCCAACCGAGACGTATCCCTTTACGAACTCTTGCGCAGTACCTACTGAGTCAGCCCTAGCACCGATGCCTTTGTTAATGTCTGCGGAAAATGCCATGGCTCGTAGATGCGCAGTCGGCAGGGCACGCGTGGGGAGAGGGGTGGTGGCGAAGGTTTCACGCAGGCGCTGCAGGGGAAATGCCATGCGCTGGATGGGGACTGCCGTTCCAAACTGAAGCTCATGTTTTTTTGTAAATATAAAATTGAGGCCCTCCACGCCCACACCAGCATGGTGACCGTACAAAAAGATCTGTTACTTCTGCTTTGGTTAGTATCTAAAAAGATTTCCGCAGGAAATCCAGTGATTTGATTTCACCTTGGCTTCTTCAACATTTACAGCTTTCAAAGCAGCGTCATGAGCGGCGAAATTTGAGTGCAATATAGACATTTATATTGTTGCCATGTTAAAATTTGTTTCTTTTTCCAAAACACAGCAGAGTTTACGAATTGTCACTTTACCAACATGCTGTGCAGACACAATTGCGAGAGAATTCTGAAACAATAGTTTATTAAGTCTGGAACCAAGGGAATGTAAAGTGAGTAGCTTATATAAAAGCACATCTTCCGTACAAATTGACGTGTAATATCTTCAGTTATGTTCTTCCCAAACCCATAGCATTTCTCGTTTCGCTAGCTATCGATGGCCCTTAAAAATTACATACTTCCATTGAAAAAGTCTGCAGTTAGTGGAATAACATGCCAGATAATGAAACTTTTCATAGAAGACACATGAAGAAGTATTTTGCTCTTTGTGTGCTGCCATTTGCCAAAATCTGTTTTCGATGCCTCAGGTCGGTTATGAAATGGGAGGAATGTTGTGGATATCTCATTCTGGTTTTAATGCTTGCATGACGAGAACGCAATGAGTATAATACGTGAAATCGAGTTACTCGAGATTGTTTACAGATAGACACCACCACCCAAGTCAAAAAAAATTTATGTATTAAATTTCATATACAGCAACATATTATGTAGTATGCACCAAACGCAAAATTATAGCGACCTCCATTTTTCATTGCAAACTTTTTCGAATTTGTCGCAGTGTCTTAGTCCCATTTAAGTATCACAAGAACTATCACCATTAAGAAAATTATGCTCACATCATCATAAACCAGATTTATAAAGCCTTAAGTGAACCTAAAATGAACTTTCTCTATCGAATACTTTCCGTAATATAGTTTGAGGATGACTACAGGGCGTGCGCCTCGATTCTATCATCAGAGACCGACCGAAAGGTGGCTTCCCCTTGTGAACAAACGAATGAACTCGCCCAGCGCTTTGGGCGAGAATTGGTCATTGCGCATCGGCCACCCTATCCTGCACGGACCCACCGTCTAAGGCTGGCCTTGCACTTACGGATATCCACCAGGCCGTAAGACCACATCCCCCTTACCCACTCTCAGCGTTCCAGTGTTACCGGTATCGACCTTATTCTGTGAACTACCGGCCGTTTCTCTTCTCACGTTACTGGAACATCGCTATTCGACGTTCGAATTATGGGAGAAGATAACTTCGATCTGTTAGTCTTATACACAATGTATATCGCCTCATTCTAGTGGCGTGGAAACCAACTCTAAGAGTACCAGTACCTGTACACCCTTATCAGACAATACGATTGTGGCATCAGGAATTCCAGAGATTACACCAAACACATCCCATTAGATTGGTCGTCCATTCCTTCAGCATCATTTCATGCTGGTGATCTCGACTTCCTCTCCTGTGTCAAACTTATCTACAGACGTTTCCAATGACTCTGGCCTTTTTTTCTAAGCCACATAATCCTTTCCTCACGAGTCGTAAAGAATTTACTTCTTTTATTATCTTATCAGCCCACTTAATTTGCGTTACCCTTCTGTAAAACACAAACGCCTAGCAAATGCTTCGATACTACCCCTTTATAAAATGGCCTTATTCATTTCATATTAAGGTCAATGTTTGATACTAGTCGACTTATCTCAGCGAGAAGCGTCCTCTTTGCCTGTGCTGTTCCGCTTCTCATATCGCCATTGCTTCATACGTTATTCTGCTTCCGAGTTTGCACCTCGTGTGCTACGTGCTCCCCAGTTTTGACGTTGAGTTTCTCGTCAGTCTCATTTCTGCGACTCCTTAATATATTCGTCTTTCTTCGGTTCTATTTTCTGTGCTGAGTAGACGGTTCACTTAAGAGGTTCGGTCAACCCTCATGATACCAATGCCATTAACGAGTCTTAACAATGATTTATTTCGCCCTGACCTTAAACCCATTCCTGTACTTTTCCTTTATTTCCGCCATTACTTCATCGACTTTCACATTCGACGAAAGGGATGAAGACTATGTCTTTGCCTGAGACACTTTCTAATGCAAACACTTCCCTCTTGGTCTTCTTCAGTTATTGAAACCTCTTTGTTCCTGTACACAGTTCATATTACCGGTCTTCACCCATAATTTATACCTACCTCTCCTGCAATTTGAAACAAATACTGAAGTTTTACGCTGCTGAAAGCTTTTCCAAGGCCAACGTATTTGATGCAGGTATTTTGTTTCGCTTTTTC
The DNA here is from genome assembly GCF_023864345.2 of Schistocerca serialis cubense. Taxonomy (NCBI): domain Eukaryota; kingdom Metazoa; phylum Arthropoda; class Insecta; order Orthoptera; family Acrididae; genus Schistocerca; species Schistocerca serialis. Next base: position 324,743,878 of record NC_064641.1, on the reverse strand, counting down.
TTAACTCTGGTTTCGCCAATCTCTTGTGTCTTTATTTATTCTCATAATGACAAATTGGTGTCTTTATTCTCATAATGATCGTTTTCTAACAGACCCACTTTTTTTTCATTCTTCTGGATATGATTCCTGCCATCAACTTCATCTTCCCTTCCCATCTCTAGAATTATGTTGGCGACATATCTCTGGAAGTCTGATGGTACTTCCCCAGTCACATAGATTCATCGAAACCAATGTGAATAAAAGATTGCTTACCGATTTTCGAAATTCGAAACGAATAGCACATACAATTTCTGCTTCGTTTATTCACAAATCTTCCAAAGATGTGTTAACCTCTGACGGTAATATTTTACCGTCTAAATCTTCCATAACGCCATGCACTACTTACATCACATAAGCGGAATGTTTTCCCCTAAGAGAGGACTTCTAGGTACACTGCCTCCTTTGAATACTTTTTCACTCTTGATATTGACGTCACCATTGTTAACTTTATTATTTTACATATAATGAATCTGTCGTTGCGAGGACTACCATATCTTGATATCTCCTCAGTCTTTCAGAAACTTTTTCGGGTTAGCGCCCCTACACTTTCCGCATTTCTTTTCTGACTGTCTTACATTACTTTCCCTTGAAACTTTTTATAGTTCTTATTTCCGCCCGTGTATTTAAGTTTTTCTATTAATCAGGCTTTCTTCATAGTTACCTATCTGAGAGTTACTCATGAAGAAACAGTCACGATCGCAGAGTATTAGTTATCTGAAATGACCCGTTTCATCACATACAGTGTGTCCTCGTGAGATTAATTGCACTGTAAACATTACAAAAGTGCATGATAATTGGGGAAGCTAGTCTTGCATAAAATGTACAAGGATTAAACTAAAGGGGCGTGATGTTTTACCTAATTTGTGGAGCTATCGGCGTGCTGAGCAGCCTCGTGTTTTAAAGTCCATAACTGCTGCTGGTGGCTGTACTGCCACACGTCAAATAGCACGTAATAGAGCGCCAATTTGGTGCATTACGTCAGCTGCAGCCAATGGGATCTTACTTAAATATTTATGACGTTTTAATGAAGTATAAAACCAACTATACAGTTATATGTATATCATTATGCAACTGTAGCTGTTTAAATAAGCAGTGCAGGTCACTAAAAAAATTGCTTCACTTGAAATAAGCTTGAAATAAGCTTGAAATTCAAGTGCACTAATTCAGAAGGTTGTGCGAACGTTGAACGCCAGGTGGTGGTGCTTGTTTGTACTATAAGGCGACGCCGTTTCCATGGAAACGGCGATGTTTTTGTCGTTGCTTGTCAGAGCCCATGTCGTAGCATACTGTTGCTTTGGCGACGTTGTATAGTGCCTCTTGGCATATACAGATTTATGTAGCCTACCCCATTCCCTTGGAGACGTTGTCTGCAGGTTACGCTGTTTCCATGGAGACGTTTTCCTGGCGGCCGTTACTTTGGTTGAATTGGCATTTTGCTCGATGTTTTCAGCGGTGTTCGTAGAGAACACCGCCGTTTATAAAAGACTGGGAGAATTAGACGGCATTTGCAATAATTATAATGTGTTTGTAAATGACTGTAGCATAAGGCCAAAAATCGTTTTTAACAATTAATTAAAATTTGTAATGAGAGCTATGTGGCGATGTCAGTCGTAAAATAAATATCATGAATATTTTTAAAGTTTTTTTGTCGTATAATATAGTGAATCAGAATTCGTAAAATATTTGGGAAATAAAATACTAGAAAAGTGACGGAGTCAATGGGTATAAACGAAATACGCAATATCTACAACGTTCAGTGAAATATTTTAAAAAGTGTGTGAGAGAAAGTTAATAAATGAGGAAACGAAGAAGCAACAATCCTTCCTTTCATTATTTCTTCAAAAAGATCGAAAAAGGCAGTTTCGTGAAAATCTGATTGTTCATTTAAAAGAACTGACGGATTGTTTCTTCAGTGAATATAAATTTCGAAGTCCTGAAGTGTGTTCAAGAGTAGCCCCTTTGGGCTAGTGAGTAATATTTCAAGGCAGTTGGTGACTTCACCTTCCGTATGTTACTTGTTTATAAGGTGCTGTCCAAACATCGATTTGTTTCGTGAGATTGCTGGGGTACCTTGCTTAAAACTCGTTACAGAATTACGTCAAGTCTGTCCAATGTAAATTTTTTTCACCGTTACCACAAGTTAATTTGTATACATGTGAGCAATAAAAGTGATTATTGGTATTCCCAGTAGAGTGTCAATTTATTTAAAAGGGTATTTGTGAGAAAGAAGGCAATAGAAAGGTTGGTATCCTTGAAAAGTCTGTTAATTCTACTCGAAATTTTCCCCATACGAATATATAACATTTTTGAGAACATTTGTTTTGTAGGTTATGGTTTTTTGATTTTACTTTCTGAAATCATGTTGATTAAGATCATACCTACCTGATAATTGTCTACCTCTTGCCGTGGCGTCCCTTCCTTAAGGATGTGCAATCTTATGTGACAGAACTGCGTACTGTGGCATTCATCATTGCAGACCTTGCGGTGTGTGAGACTTTCTATTGCTCAAAATCCCTGAATAGCTCAGAACCCAATTTATTTGTCGTCAGAACCTTCACGAAATGCACTTAAACCTCAGGCTACTCCTTACTATTATCAAACATTGATCTGAGTCTACATCTGTTCCTCGTTACCCCTTGACAATCAAATAATTATAACGAAATGTCGGGTTTCCATTGATTTAAACTGTCTTGTATACTCTCGTGTCTCCAGATATCTTCGAAGTATACCTCACTGAGCAGTATGGAAATTGTAGGTGGAGTTCTGACGACTTCTGTTCCTGAATTAGTGACTGTGTGTGAGTGTGTGTGTGTGTGTGTGTGTGTGTGTGTGCGTGTGTGTGTTTTCCTATTCTGAGTCTTGTGTCAGTTCTCTTACAGCGTTCTCGTGACCATCAATCATATACAGTGGCTAAATCCCTGTCAAGCCTTTCCACAATATCGGGGAAGGAACGACCAGCTTCTTGTAGTCCTATTACAATACTTCGTTCAGATTCAGTGAGGAGCTGATAATGAAGTCTTTGCGCCTTAAAAGCAGTGTTGACTAATATCAGCTAACCATGTCCAGTCACAAAGTTAACAAATGCTCACGACTGTTGCAGCGTGTATTTAAAGCAAGCCTGATCTGCTACCAGCACCACTCTCACGCACAGGCGCGTTATTTGAATGGATGTCACAGCTCAGGTGTTGAAAAATGCCTACCAGCTTAAAAGTTTATGTCGCAAACTCCTTCTTGATGCTGCGATTATTTTCCATGCGTGCAGCAAAGACAAGGTTTTCGGGATTGGAACATTTACAAATTTGAAGTGAAGATTTGTCCGTCGGTACACGAACACGTTGAATCTTGATGAAGTTTATTATATTTTTGACAGGCCTCCTTTTGCGGGGAGATGGTTTTAATTTCAAAAAATGTCGGCAACACATAGGAAGCGATTGCTACTATTTAAAACTGGAATAATGAAATATATTACACATCTACGACAGGGCTGACTAGAGGAGAAAGTCTGACAAGTGGTCAGAGGTACAAAACTTTACCATACCATAGCCGCATGGTTATTACATTTGATCTTCCTGCACATATCGAGTTAGAGTCAGCAGTGGGACAACGCCAGCGTCGCCCTACTCTGCATTGTTACACCCAGAAAATGGCGGGAAGATTAAATTTTGGTGGAAAAAAGGTCATTTGGGCCACCTCCACTAACTAAAGTCATCCGACCACCACCTCTTCCTTGAGCTGGCGGGAAGCCAACTGAGCCTGTTCTGGGCCGTTGGATAGGATGTAAGTAAGTCCTTATTTTGCATGCACTGTTTATTTAAAAAGTTTGAGTTGTCATAGGCAGGAGCTCCAGCCAGTGTGTTGACCATGAGGCCAGAGTCCAACTGACCTGATACACAGTACTGCCACCAGAGTGCGCTGTGGTTCTAAGTTCTGTCTGTGGAAAAGTGGCCGGAAAGGAATCAGTCTGTGTCCAGCTGCTGGAGAGAAGAAGGAGTGTACTTTATTTATTTTGGAACAGTTTATTTAGGGATGGATTTCGCGTATTTCATTTATTACACAGATACAAAACAAGCGCTCTAACGTTCTTGGGGTCACACTACATAGCCTACAGACCGACAGACTATTCGTAAATCACGGAGATAATGTAGTGCAGTGATGTTCAGACACGAAAATAATTCGTAAATTGTGACACATGCACATACACAGACATACAAAAAATAGAACGCCCTGAAACTGTCGAATATGTGGGTGGAAGCGGCTGCATGCAATTGTCTATAGTGCTATAGTATGCTATAGCCTGTTTTAAGTGAAGAACTGTATAGCCTTAGGAGTGCGTGTGTTTAAGGTCTCTCTTACCAATACCCTCCTGGTACTAATCCCAGACACTAGAACAATACTTTAAAATTCACAACATAGTTGATTTACGTAAAATGCTTCAAACTCCATCTGTCTGGAGTTCCATCAAGTACAAAAACCATCCGTTTCTTGTTTTTCGTAACCATTTGTTATTACATCACAACACTTTCAAATCTAATACTATACACCAATAAGGGGTGCTAACCTCCTCAACATGGGTGCATCTGGAGAAATCTTGTGCAGTTGGGTGGGCTCAGGCTCGGCAAGTTCCATTCATTTGTGAGATGCAGGATATAGTGGTCTACTTCTGGTATGCTGCAGATTAAATCGGTAATGGTGCTGCAGGGCGGGTTGGTCAAAGACAGTGCGAGGGGATCTTTCAGTCTCTAATTTTATCCTAAGACTGTGACAATGCCCTGTGACTCCAATCTGCATAGAGATACATCACTATCAATTTCTGTGCTTATTATTACAGTACATTGATGGTGTCTTTTCTATGCCATCCATCAAACTGTTGATTACCACATAATGATTAACTGACATCTCTTGTTTGAGATTCATAAAGAGTTTTGGTGGAGGGGCAACACTTTCTCAGGGTGGCTAACACTGAAACAGTGATTGTGTACATGACTGTAATGTGAGGAATAAATCGAAATGGAACACAGAGTCATCAGCTATCCTGCCATCACTGGACAGATGAGTTTAAATGTAGAGGTCATCAATCACCTTTGGACAGCAGATTGGAAACGCTCCACAACGCTTTCAAGCTCTTCCAGTTTCCTTATTTGTAAAGTTCTTTTATTTAAAATCATCCAGTGTGTGTGGTGTGTTATGGTAGCAGCAGCAGCAACATAATTTACACCGTGCGAGTCTAGTTTTCTGTGAGAGACAATGGATCGGAATGTGTTAATATCAGTTTAGAACCTGACATACACCTCGAAGTTGTGGCGGAGAAAACAAAAGTATGGCAGTGTATAAAACTTGTTACAGTAGAAAAGAAACCAATGTTTCAAAAACGGCACGGGGTCACAGGCAGCGTCTCTTGCGGCTTAAGGTATAGTTTGTGGGATATGGTCATCCTCCTACAGTACAGGCGATGCAACTTTACTCTGGCCTGTGCGATGGATCACTACCTATATATTTAACATGATCATCACATGTGCTCGATACCGGCATGCAGACGGTATTTGTTTTTGATATATGGGAGGAGGGAGTGCAGTAAAAACTTATCAAGTTCTCTTTTGGATGAAGTTAGTGGAGCTTTTATAGATCACAATTTTGCTCTGTTGGATGGTATAGAAAAACGATGATAGCATGTTGGGGTGGTCGACGTGAATGGGCCCTGGGGCCCTGAGGGACGTAGATCTGCTTCAGACTGCAGTACCTATATGTAGTTCGATGACGCACCACAAAACAGTAGCAAAATCCTCGTCCTTCTCCCAGTTCCCATACTGTCTTTTATACTACCTTGTGTTGAAGAAGGCTTCGTTTACCGCTGACCTTACACATAATATACTGTTGGTGGAGCTACAACAACACGTTCCCATTTCCACCGAATGATGAAAACACAGTCCTGTCACACTAACTCAGGTACTCTGTTTCTACATGGATTGCAGAAAGTGGCAGATATAGCTCTCTCCAACTTTTGCTCAGATCCGACTTAAATTGGAACACTCACATGCATAAAGCTGCAGAAATGGAAGCAGTTGCTAGAGGCATCGGGACTACCTAAAATATCACTGTAGCAGATAGATTCGAAAGAGGTGACTTATTTCGAGATATGAGAGTGCCAAACGTATGATTTGCTAGCGGCTGTAATGATTAAAAGACTTCTCCATAGGACCCAATCTAGGTATGTGATTGAATGGAAACAGTTGATTCCAAAACACAGATATCTACCGGAAAGCGTAGCACTAGAGATATGAAAGGCTAGTGTACATTTCTTACAACCTCAGTCAGCACACCATCTACTATTTCTAATCCTACTCTATCAACTATAACCCAGTGGGTATATCACCAAACCTTTGACGTGGCATCGAAACAGAGTGCATCAGAAATACTAGTCAAATATCTAGCAGTGGCATGAGGGAGTTGCAAATACTGGCTTCATACTAAGTTCCTTAGCTGAGTAACTTTCTAAATTCGGTAATTTTATTACGAGTTTGTACCATCGGCGACGTGTAACCGCACCGTTGGTCTGATAACACACACTCCGCCGATCACTGTCTGCATTCACTACCATGGTATTTGTCTGGAAAAACCTCTTCATTCGGAGGTAACGCAGTACTTCGATTTATAAAGGCAGTATAGCTTTTATCATGGATCCTTGTGAGCACGAGGAGAACCAAGACCACTTGTGACAGTAACATGGTCGTTGTGACCATGATTTTAACATCTGGCGGCTTGTAAGTCGATTACGCTTCTCATTCTGAGACACAGTGGTACCATTCGCAGGAATAACTTGTGAGACATGTCCACCCTTTTCGCTCAGTATTGTTTTGTATGCCAGCAACGAAGTATTTAGTAGTAGGGGATGCATGATAGGTTCGCCTTGGGCATCACGCTCATGAAGTATGTTTGTGTGTTCCAACATGCGCAGAGGAAATAACTATGTCAATTTGTAAGGGATGTATGTATTTGACATGGAATACTGCGATAGCAAAGGGAATGAAAAAATTTTTTACTTGGAAAAGTATGTCAACTCATAAGTATGGTACAGATAACTGTACTTGCTGAGCCACTGACATTAGCAGGAAGTATTTCCGATACTTAACTCATTGTCGAATGTAATTTAAGAGAGCCCGATTGTAATATTTAATTGTGTGTACAGTAATCAACTATATATGTAGCCAGTTTCCTATGACGATTCTGTCTGAGGGTGCGTGGTTGTGCGCCTGTGGCGGGAATGATTCACGTTTTCCACTAACAGCAGAAGCCGTCCTAATGGAAAGACCGGTTGAGGTACAGGAATGTAGCCAACCTAAATGTGTTGCCCTTTAAGTGGCTGAATAGCGATTTAGTACTGAGTATGTATGGATAGCCTTCGAGATAACATGTGTTCTCCTTGAAAATTTGAAAATATTTTATATGGACGTGTATTTGCGCTGGACCATTATTCCTTCCATGTAAGTGGTCCGATTCACTGCTTCTGCACATTTCCGGCCTTTATTTGGTTGAGAGAACGTCGATTGTGGTGTGTGCATCTAGCAGGTGAAAGACGGGTGGAAGACACGTTTGCTGGTTCTCTAGACTTGAGAAGCACCTTAGCTGACTTTGTAAATTATATGGATGATTTGGAATCTGCTGTATTCATGAGTGGAAATATCAGTTTCCTTTTTCTTTCTTTTTTTTTGGGGGGGGGGGGGGAGGGATTTAAGGTGAAGGTCTTCGCAGAGAAGATAAGTGACTAGATACTCAGTGGTTTACCGCACTTTCCACATCGCTAATGTTTCGGGTTTCGAGAGAAATAATTTCCAGTCTATATCTTCAGAAATAATGTATGCATTTGATCGGTAGCATACTGCTAAGTGCTTGATATCGAGAAGTACCGCGGATATGATATGATATTCTGGCACAAATGTGAAAATACGTATGTTCTTGTAATCCCAGAGTCAGGAGATGGGGGTAGAAAGCAAGTGAGTCATCAGGTAGGGGCCAGAAAGAGTAACGTCTTTGTGCCAAGGGGAACCAGCCCAGCTTTTATGTAACAGTCTTCGGGGTATTTGTACGAGTCTCTGGTAATCACTACCTATATGCAGGATGAAGAATTGCGTGTTTACTACATCGATGTAGTATGTGGTTCAAGTGGTTCAGATGGCTCTGAGCACTATGGGACTTAACTTCTGAGGTCATCAGTCCCCTAGAACTTAGAACTACTTAAATCTGACTAACCTAAGGACATTACAGGCATCGATGTCCGAGGCAGGATTCGAACCTGTGACCGTAGCGGTCGCGCGACTACAGACTGTAGTGCCTAGAACCGCTCGGCTAACCCGGCCGGCTATAGTGTGTGGTGATATATAGCTGGGTTAGAGATCAGTTTCACGCAGAAATACTCAAGCTTCCATCATCAGTGGCAGAGCAGTGTAATTGAGGAAGTGTCTTCCCATATTTGACGATCGTGGACCACTTTTACAAGGTTTAACTGTCATTGCAACATGGCGATCTGTACAAAATAGTTTCGCCGCTGAAAGTCTCGTCTGCAGAAAAAAAAGACGGACAGTGTTCCCACACTGGCTGTATTAGTAATTGGGTAGGTAAATTCAGTAAGAGCCAATCAGAATGCTCCATTCATTCACAAAATAACCCTTTGCGCTGAGATATAGGCGCCTCTATGGACTGGTTCTAGCAAGATGGGGGCAGTGTATCTATGGTGGGATGTGGTGACTCATTCACCACTGTGGCATTGGGACATCTCCAGCTGCTGTAGGACACCGGAAATTCCAGCATTTCTCTCTTCTACAGGACAGTGCTTCGAATTCTGTTTGCATAATTATTCTGATTTTCCTGTCTGTGCTTAGACAGTGCTCTTTCCAAACAACAAGAACGCTTCTATGATTAATAGTGTTTTCCCAAGTGTGCACATACATGATCAAGGATTTTAGCGGTGATAACATTTGCAGTTTCTGTGACGTATGTTGAAAGCAGGGAAAATTGATTTCCAGGAAAGGTAGCATGGGATGCCTCATTAGGACAATAAGGTAGAGTGCATTCGGTGTTATTCTGAGCTATTTTCGCAAACAGATCCTCATAGGGCGAGAGTTTCCTTGCAAACAACCCGAGACATCATAAAAGCTCCTACAATAACAACAAAAGCGACCATTAACTATCTCTGCAACACTTTACGATTTCCGAGAGGTAGACTTGGCTCTTATTTAGATAGACATGTGGTGTCGGTATAACACTGACAGCATTTTAGCTGCGTCTGTGAGGGTGAGCCATTATGCAGATATCTCTCACTTGCCAATTAGGCCTCTTCTGGACCTGCAGCTCTTAAAGCCATGCATCATCCATGGTAATCACTTGCGCAGCTACATGAATCTCGTATGTCCTGTTAGGATCGCTGGGAACAATCCATCCAGTAATATTCTGGGATGCATTCTCCAGAGGGAGACTTGCTCTTCTTTACATAGACATGTGACGTCAACGGCAAATATAACAGTCTAAGAATTCTAACAGTATACCCGAAAGTTGACGCGACTTCCACCTGCTGGCTGCGGACAGCAGAGGCATGAGAGCGGTGGCTCACGCGCTGCCATTCATCTCCCCAGTGGTGACTCGTGTCCGGCTGCCCCTGCAAAGTTCGTGTACGATGTCAGCTGTGGCGGCGTCAGGCATCTGGTTAAGTTAGGTTAGTGGTGTTTAACGTCCCGTCGACAACGAGGTCATTAGAGACGGAGCGCAAGCTCGGGTTAGGGAAGGATGGGGAAGGAAATCGGCCGTGCCCTTTCAAAGGAACCATCCCGGCATTTGTCTGAAACGATTTAGGGAAATCACGGAAAACCTAAATCAGGATGGCCGGAGACGGGATTGAACCGTCGTCCTCCCGAATGCGAGTCCAGTGTGCTAACCACTGCGCCACCTCGCTCGGTCAGGCATCTGGTGGCGGAAGTGCTTTTTACTAGTGATCTTTTGTTTAAACTACATTCCATCATTTTTCCTAAACAATAGGATGCTGGGAAATAAAAATGCTACCCCATACATGTGAAGGATATCGATTTAATTAATTTGCATAATTTTTTTGTATCAACATGGTGTTAGCAGTATAATAGTTACGGGGAGGGGTTGGGTGCAGGGTGACATGGAGTAGAACAGCTGATTAAGTGCAGGGCTGGGTGGTTGTGCACTGTATTATTTCGACAGTTTACAGTTAGTGAGCATGTCTGCAGAGCGTTTTACATACATTGTTTTCATAATTTACGAGTTGTTTTCATGTCTGCACATCAGTGTATTACATTAACAGGGAGATTTATGATTAGTTTGCAGATCTGTAGGCTATGTAGTGTGACCCCAAGAACATCAGAGCCACTGTTTTGTATACATGTAATAAATTAACTATGTGAAATTCATCACTAAATAAGCTTTCCAAAATAAACAAAGTACACTCCTTCCTCTCTCCAGCAGCTGGACACAGACTGAGTCCTTTCCCACCAGTTTTCCCCAGACAGAACTTACAACCACAGCGCCCTCTGGTGGCAGTACTGTGTACCAGGTCAGTTGGACTCTGGACCTCGTGGTGAACACAATGGATAGAACTACTCCCTATGACAACTCAAATTGTTTAAACAAACACTTCACACAAAGTAAAGATTTATGTCCATCCTATTCAGCAGCCCAGCACAGGCTGAGTCCTCTTCCCACCAATTCCAAGGATGAGGTGGTGGTCGGATGACTTAGGTTTTTGGAGGTAGTCCAAGTGACCTATCTTCCTGCCATTTTCTTAGGTTAGTGGAGGTTGCCCAATTGACCATTTTTCTGTCAAAATTTCAAATTCCTGCCATTTTCTTGGGAAGGGGAGGGGGTTAGGTTAGAGGAGGTATCTCAATTGACCTATTTTCCCGGCAAAATTTGAACTTCCCGCCATGACACCACTGCTACATTGCCATATCTGATGTGGCCATCTTGGATATTCCATCTTGAATAAATTTGGCAACATTGCAGTGTGAGGTGACGCTGGCCTTGTCCGATTACTATAGTATACTGTCTCTCCCCGTCAACTAATGTCGGTAGGTATATCTGAATTATTGTTGTTGATGTTTCCTTGCTATTGATTCAGCAGAGAATCCCACAGTGTTTCGGATGTAGAGAACGAAATGTCGCCGAATTATTAAGTAGATGAAGAATAAATCATGACATTGCTTCCTGGCGACAAATCGCCTCACCAAAAGTATATTTGTGTGGGGGACTAGCAGAAGGATTTCTGAGACAGGTGGAAACTGTCCTGTGTCTGATGTGTTGCAGAATGGAAGTCTGCAATTATATCCATTACACATTCTCCGTACAATCGCATACAATCTCTCCAAAGTTACTGACAGTGATGCTCAGGATCCAGTTACCTGACAAAACAGAATGGTTGCTGCGAAGGGTTGGACGCACTTAAATTACACAATTCCTGTTCTTATGTTGTAGCTGAATCCTGCATTATATTAGATTTGTCATGACATACATTACAGTATGCTGCGGCACCTCAGACAGAGAACTCAACAAATGCTGCTCGTCCTCCTTAAATTCGTTTCGGTTTAAGAACGTTTGCCCGAGGGTTACAGCAATTTTTTTGTTATTCCCCTTTAGATCCTTGAAGGATCGTACTTGTTCGTGCAGTAATCTTCATTAGCGATGTAGGTAAGGTCTCGATAGTTAGCCAACACTCTGTTTAGACCTTACAATTCTTAACGCTTCTTAATCGCTTTCAGTGTGGGTTTAGGAGCAGCTATTAACAGTAGACCGATGGCAGTGAAACGTCCCGTACAGAGTTAGCTGACTGGGGACGACTTCTCCACCTTGTGTCCCTCATCCGGCTTTGCAACAACAGTTCGTCGGTTATCGCTGACAATCAGAATTGGGAGAAACGGTCGGAGAAGAAAGGTTTCCACTTTCCAACAGTGAAAGGTGTGTATTCCTCTTTAACCGTTCACATTGTTTTAGATATGCTGATATTAAGACGATGAAAACTACTGTAGTTATAGGCAGATGGCCCGATTCTGGGTCTCACATTTGGTTCTGAGCTAACCCTTTGACATAGCTTAAGGACCAGAAGCGTGATAGTTAAAGACGTTAAAAATTCATTGATCATATTCACAAGCTTTCGTGCAGTGCCGTCTCAGGTGTGCAGTGTCTGGTTTAAAGAACCCTCTAATTAAAAAATTGGTAATGCGGTTGAAACAACAGCGACGCTGTACTATTGTACATATAAGTAATTTTTTTCTTCTGATTTTTCGATAAACTTGTGTAATTGATGTCCTGATTTCCTTTATTTTTTTGTTTCATGTCATTATGTTAAGAAAACTGTAAATAAGTTTCAATGTGAATATTAGCGTTAATGTCAAATTTCAAGCAATATTGTAATAGAATTGAAATGTAACAGATGTTGAAACTGTTGTAAGATGTTTAACATTGCAACTGTGCGTCTGGTCCATACGTAGGCAATGTGTTATGATATGTAGAATGCAAAACCTCGGGTGAATACCCGGTCTGTAAGGGAGCGGTAAAAGGTGGATGGCAGGCGAGCGCGGGAAAATGAGCACGGGCACTGCACGGCACAACGGGCTCAGCAGTTGTAGTTGGAGTTTGGCACTGGTTTGAGCAACACCTTCTGGAGCGAGGGGGCTCTCCTGGAAGACATAGCTTCACTGAGCCTCGGGTATGCGTTTCCAACGCCCACACAGCATGGCCAAATTCCGTAGGCAGTAAATGGAAAATTATTGCGACGCAAAGAAGAATTAAAGTGCCGATACGTCGAGCCATAGCTGTGGTTGTATGTGTGCTCTGTGCCTCGTCATCTCGCCGCCCGCCAACCACCGCATCGATACTTAGCAGGTTGAAACTTTTAGTACTGTATTCGTGTGGACCAGAGAGTGAACTGTCCAATAACAACCTAAATTTTACCAGAACTTTCCCATCATTTAATTATCCTCATAAATAACCTAGACAGGGTCCTGTCCAAATGTTGTGCAATCCGAGTGTCCCGAAATGAAAATTAAAATCTGTGTTAATAATAATTATTTGCAGAACTAGCTATGTTAGAATGGTATTTAAAGAAATGTTTTGTTAATGAACCAGTAAGTGAATAACGAAGGTCTAACGAAGTTGAAAGATAACTTTAATATTGATACAGTAATGAAATTTATTATTTCGACACAGATATAAAGGTATTTAAATGAGCAGTAAATAAGATGAAAAGAGTAGTAACTTATATACTGGAAATATTGAACGCATAATAAATTCAGTAATCATTTTTTTCAATACAGCGATCATGACAGTTTCAACCCCCCCCCCCCCTTTTTATTCATTTGAATTCTGAAGTGTTCCAAATTGGTTTGACCAGAAAAAGTTAAAGTCAATATAAAAGTCAAAATTTACCAGTGTTTTATCTTTAACAAAATTGACATTTTGTGTGTGGCACGAAAGTGCTATTTCTAGGGTAACCTACGCCCGATTTTAATCAGATTAGTAGACAGTATAAAGTTTTGTAGTACACATTATAGTGTAGTGTTATGTTTTCATGGTTTTTCCATATCCGTACAGAAAAATGGCTCTGAGCACTATGGGACTCAACATCTGTGGTCATCAGTCCCCTAGAACTTAGAACTACTTAAACCTAACTAACCTAAGGACATAACACACATCTGTGCCCCAGGCAGGACTCGAACCTGCGACCGTAGCGGTCGCGCGGTTCCAAACTGAAGCGCATAGAACCCCTCGATCAGTACAGAACGTGAAACTATCTGTTCAACAGATTTTCTGGTCCCTAAAATTCTACTATATTATGCAGTGTTACAATTTGTTGTTTTGCCTGAATACATACCAACTTTTACAGGGAAGAAACTCAGTTAATGTCTAATTAGGCTGACGACCGTATTATTATCAAATTGGTAGCATCTTCTGTGTTGTTTTCGATCCATCCTGACGTGTAATTGCATTTCAAACTTACTTGACGGATCATTGTTATTACAGAGTGGATGTAAGTCTGATTTGCCACCATTCAGGTACACGCGGTCGATATCTATACGAAAATCCTTTGTCATAAGGTGAACCCCGCTCACTTACCATAGCACAGGCTTTAACGAGTACTGCGCCCCACAGATTACAAGGTAACTTAAGTTTCGAATTTCTGAATATAAGTGTGGAGAAGGTGCAGTTTCCTGTGGGAGAACACTGCAGAATTTAGCTGTGGGAGTTTCGAAAATTAGCTTCGTAACATTCACCTGAAGCCATCTAGAAGACCGAAAAGCTCACAAAAAAAAAAAAAAAAAAAAAATGGTTCAAATGGCTCTGAGCACTATGGGACTTAACATCTGAGGTCATCAGTCCCCTAGAACTTAGAACTATTTAAACCTAACTAACCTAAGGACATCACAGACATCCATGCCCGATGCAGGATTCGAGCCCGCGACCGTAGCGGTCGCGCGGTTCCGGTCTGAAGCGCCTAGAACCGCTTGGCCACCGCGGCCGGCAGCTCACCAAAGCGTATATTACTGCTCTCTTTATCTTTCAATATTTCGTCCATAAAGGAGCATAAGGTTTGCGACTGATGCCGAAAACAATTGTATTTGTACTTATATCTCTTGTTTAACGGCCTTGTCACGTCTAGTAGGAATACTGATGTAGTAATAAGGGGTCTAAAGTCAACACCATAGTCTAGAGGGTTGCGATTATGTAGTCGTGCACTGCTCAAACGTATGTACGGTACTCAGTATAATAGCCGGCTGAGCAGGTCTGTGGCCATCCTGGTTGGGGCGGGGGGAGGAGGGGCCGGAAGTAGGAAAATTCCTCATTCCCAACCCGCACCGAAGCTGGATCTCAGAGACGGAGACTGGTGTTGTACTTGAAGGGCCACCACGGCCAAGCCATCCTTATTGCTTCAGCGGCGTCTTGACGTTTAAGTACGTGACATTTACGAAAATTGTCAGAATGTATATACGAGCAAACAGATGAGGTACCAAAGAACTAAAGAACGATGAGGTACTATTTTAGTTCTCTAAGGCTGAATGAACAACTCTCCGTTGTTACAGAAGTTGTCCAGACAAATGTAGATACAAATACGGTAACTACGAATAAACATTGTGTAACAGAGGAAATGTTTCGACTGATAGGCGACAGAAGGGAGTATAAAAATGTCCACTGAAAGAATGAAATATAGTGGTGCATATGACTCAGGAATTAAATAAGTAGGAAGTCCTAGAAAACTAAGACGAAGTGGCTATGGAAAGAATATGAAGAAATCGAAAATGAAATGGTCATCGGAAAGGTAGATTCAGAATATGGAAAAGTCTAAAATACTTCTGTGAAATTAAAGGCAAAAATGTCGGCATTGTGAGTGCAGGAGAAATGGCACTGTAAAACGTTGCGAGTGCACAGGTGGAAAGTATACATGTCTTTGCGAGTGGGAGGACCTGTCGGCTGACGTAATACACCACGAAATGGAAAACTATTTTGAAGACAACAGGAAGAGTGAAGAATATCAATCGACTATTAACGTATCTGTACATCCAAAGTGCTGGCAAGAGTAATATACAGAGTGAAAGTTGTGTGTATATAACTTTATGGGTAATTTTCTTCTTTTTGGATGACTTAAGAATCGCATGTACCATTTTAATTGTTTAGTCAGAGACGCTGCGCTTCCCGGAAAATAGTTAGGTAGCCGTTGCACTGAAGATGCGGGTGTGTTAAAGGTTGACAAAGGTTCATCGTGAGGAGAGGAGACGGGAAGTTGTAGCGGGGTGTCGAGGTAGTGAGCCTGTGCAGGAATGACGCAAAAAATGGTGTGCTAGGAAACTATTTTGTTGTTCTGAAGATAGATATTGTTATTGCAAAAGGAATATTTGTGCAGTGAATGAGATAGATTTACTAAGATACACTCCTGGAAATGGAAAAAAGAACACATTGACACCGGTGTGTCAGACCCACCATACTTGCTCCGGACACTGCGAGAGGGCTGTACAAGCAATGATCACACGCACGGCACAGAGGACACACCAGAAACCGCGGTGTTGGCCGTCGAATGGCGCTAGCTGCGCAGAATTTGTGCACCGCCGCCGTCAGTGTCAGCCAGTTTGCCGTGGCATACGGAGCTCCATCGCAGTCTTTAACACTGGTAGCATGCCGCGACAGCGTGGAGTGAACCGTATGTGCAGTTGACGGACTTTGAGCGAGGGCGTATAGTGGGCATGCGGGAGGCCGGGTGGACGTACCGCCGAATTGCTCAACACGTGGGGCGTGAGGTCTCCACAATACATCGATGTTGTCGCCAGTGGTCGGCGGAAGGTGCACGTGCTCGTCGACCTGGGACTGGACCGCAGCGACGCACGGATGCACGCCAAGACCGTAGGATCCGCCACTTCCCAGCAAATTAGGGACACTGTTGCTCCTGGGGTATCGGCGAGGACCATTTGCAACCGTCTCCATGAAGCTGGGCTACGGTCCCGCACACCGTTAGGCCGTCTTCCGCTCACGCCCCAACGTCGTGCAGCCTGCCTCCAGTGGTGTCGCGACAGGCGTGAATGGAGGGACGAATGGAGACGTGTCGTCTTCAGCGATGAGAGTCGCTTCTGCCTTGGTGCCAATGACGGTCGTATGCGTGTTTGGCGCCGTGCAGGTGAGCGCCACAATCAGGACTGCATACGACCGAGGCACACAGGGCCAACACCCGGCATCATGGTGTGGGGAGCGATCTCCTACACTGGCCGTACACCACTGGTGATCGTCGAGGGGACACTGAATAGTGCACGGTACATCCAAACCGTCATCGAACCCATCGTTCTACCATTCCTAGACCGGCAAGGGAACTTGCTGTTCCAACAGGACAATGCACGTCCGCATGTATCCCGTGCCACCCAACGTGCTCTAGAAGGTGTAAGTCAACTACCCTGGCCTGCAAGATCTCCGGATCTGTCCCCCATTGAGCATGTTTGGGACTGGATGAAGCGTCGTCTCACGCGGTCTGCGCGTCCAGCACGAACGCTGGTCCAACTGAGGCGCCAGGTGGAAATGGCATGGCAAGTCGTTCCACATAACTACATCCAGCATCTCTACGATCGTCTCCATGGGAGAATAGCAGCCTGCATTGCTGCGAAAGGTGGATATACACTGTACTAGTGCCGACATTGTGCATGCTCTGTTGCCTGTGTCTATGTGCCTGTGGTTCTGTCAGTGTGATCATGTGATGTATCTGACCCCAGGAATGTGTCAATAAAGTTTCCCCTTCCTGGGACAATGAATTCACGGTGTTCTTATTTCAATTTCCAGGAGTGTAGATATTATTTTGGGAAGACTGGGATTTAAGGTAATGAATGAACATATTTTATTCTGTTGAGGCAGCATTTATATAGGCATTCTTGGTTTAACACAGACGTCTAAATCAGGAATTTCCTGCTATTTTTATAAAGTTTTGTTACAGTCAGTGTTTAGAAAAGTCGAAAGGAAATTAATCATTAGGATGACGACTTTCGTGTTAGAATAAATTTTCAGGATCAGTTACATTTTTGTACTTCTATGGTGCTAATCTTAAGTAATTGTACTTCATACGTAAATACTATCTTATTGCTTGCTAAACCTTCAATGGCGAAATTTTGTAAGTGGAATAGTATCAAGAAATTTTTTGAGACCAATTTTTTTAAATACAGTTTCTTGAGAAGAATTTTTGTCTGCTGAGTAACTCATACTACCCTACGTCATTGTTCATCTCCCATCACCTGATGAAAACCATTGCGACACGTGTAAGCCAAATACAGGGGATACGTGTTTTCAGTTGCACAGGGTCGATTAGCAGTGTAGAATTTATTTATTCTCAGTAGAGTTCTCAGTCCAATCTCTTTTTGTAACAGACAAGGTTGGTTCAGAAAGGACATATTTGATTTTTATTTTTGCTGTCAGGTTTGTTTCTCATTGTCGCGGACAACTATAACCATGAAGTTGGCTTATGCATATATTCCTTTCCTGCCAACGAAATTTTTTCGCACACGACAGCTTACATTACGAAACTGACCATATGTTCGGAAAAAGACAATCCAAAAGTAAAGCAACCAGGTGCACATTAACATAATCCTTTCAACGTGACCGCCTGTATTTAAATAGTTAGGTAAAATAGCTGAGAAACGAAAATGTTAACTTTCTGTTAATTATGACTCGCAATAATTAGCAAAGACGGAAACATTAAAGAAAACAGGGGCGTCTTTTCACGAAATATAGTTTGTTTGACCTATTGTTAATGTTTTCACGTAAATGCTTTCACGTAAGTTAGTAAACAAATCCGGTAACAACTTCAAAATAGCTACGGCCCTCAGATAGCTTGGATGGCAGCTCTTTCGCTGACTGTGAAATTTTATACTGTTTGCTTTTGGAAAAGAATGTGTAATGTATAAGAGGACTTCATAATGTAAAAAGGATTGCAAGTGCTATCGGAATTTATAGACGACACATAGTTGAAAATGAAATGGCGCTTGTAAGTCACATGGACCGAAAGAAAAGCTTTCGTGTTTAATTACTCCACAATTACTAAATATGTAAGGTAAGGAATGGTATTTAAATGAAATAAAAATTAATTTAACAATATATTTCCAAGGTAATTGACATGAACACTTACCTTTGGTCTTCACAAAAACTAATCGACAGTTATGAGTGGAAAACGAAAATGAGAAGAATGTTTTACGAGAACAAAATACCCATATAAGATTCCCATATATTTCATTACTCCCAGAATCTGGTTAAACATTTATTCCCCAGATAAGATCTGAAGCTGAACACCGAGTTAAATTATCATCGGATCAAAGCTAGCATAGTTCAGAATCCAGCGAGTTGACAAAGCGAGCGAGAATGATAAGCAAAAACTGAGATCTAGGGCCGTTGTGCAATACTTTATATAATCACTTCTGTACATTATCTTCGTCTGTTTAGGGACTACATTTATGGTCATGACACATTACATAAACACGAAATTTTTTAGAATTCGATTAGCATTTACTGCGACTCATTTTAGAGAGTTCAGTTATTATAAAAATATGTTAAGTTCTCTGTGGAATTTTTCTTAAAAGTTTATACATTTTATTAAATACTCATGGTTCTACATCGTTGTTTGTAGACATTGTTCATTTAAAGGTTGACAAGGCTTCGTAAGTCGACACGCATTTCAGCTTGTTATCTTTCCCGTAACGAAACAAATTTTTACAATATAAAACGTAGAATAGTTTCTATATGAAATCTACATCTACATCTACATGATTACTCTGCAATTCACATTTAAGTGCTTGGCAGAGGGTTCATCGAACCACAATCGCACTATCTACCATTCTACTCCCGAACAGTGCGCGGGAAAAACGAACACCTAAACCTTTCTTTTCGAGCTCTGATTTCTCTTATTTTATTTGGATGATCATTCCTACTTACGTAGGTTGGGCTCAACAAAATATTTTCGCATTCGGAGGAGAAAGTTGGTGACTGAAATTTCGTAAATAGATCTCGCCGTGACAGAAAACGTCTTTGCTTTAATGACTTCCATCCCAACTCGCGTATCATATCTGCCACACTCTCTCCCCTATTACGTGATAATACAAAACGAGCTGCCCTTTTTTGCACCCTTTCGATGTCCTCCGTCAATCCCACCTGGTAAGTATCCCACACCGCGCAGCAATATTCTAACCGAGAACGAATGAGTGTAGTGTAAGCTGTCTCTTTAGTGGACTTGTTGCATCTTCTAAGTGTCCTGCCAATGAAACGCAACCTTTGGCTCGCCTTCCCCACAATATTATCTATGTGGTCTTTCCAACTGAAGTTGTTCGTAATTTTAACACCAAGGTACTTAGTTGAATTGACAGCCTTGAGAATTGTACTATTTATCGAGTAATCGAATTCCAACGGACTTCTTTTGGAACTCATGTGGATCACCTCACACTTTTCGTTATTTAGCGTCAACTTCCACCTGCCACACCATAAAGCAATCTATTCTAAATCGCTTTGCAACTGATACCGGTCTTCGGATGACCGTACTAGACGGTACATTACAGCATCATCTGCGAACAACCTAAGAGAACTGCTCAGATTGTCACCCAGGTCATTTATATATATCAGGAACAGCAGAGGTCCCAGGACGCTTCCCTGGGGAACACCTGATATCACTTCGGTTTTACTCGATGATTTGCCGTCTATTACTACGAACTGCGACCTTCCTGACAGACAATCACGAATCCAGTCGCACAACTGAGACGATACCACATAGGCCCGCAGCTTGATTGGAATTCGCTCGCGAGGAACGGTGTCAAAAGCTTTCCGGAAATCTAGAAATACGGAATCAACTTGAGATCCCCTGTCGATAGTGGCCATTACTTCGTGCGAATAAAGAGCTAGCTGCGTTGCACAAGAACGATGTTTTCTGAAACCATGCTGATTACGTATCAATAGATCGTTCCCTTCGAGGTAATTAATAATGTTTGAATACAGTATATGCTCCAAAACCCTACTGCAAAACGACGTCAATGATATAGGTCTGTAGTTAGATGGATCACTCCTACTACCCTTCTTAAACACTGGTGCGACCTGAGCAATTTTCCAATCTGCAGGTACAGATCTATCGGTGAGCGAGCGGTTGTATATGATTGCTAAGTAGGGAGCTATTGTATCAGCGTAATCTGAAAGGAACCTAATCGGTATACAATCTGGACCCGAAGACTTGCCCGTATCAAGCGATTTGAGTTGCTTCGCAACCCCGAAGGTATCTACTTTTAAGAAACTCATGCTAGCAGCTGTTCGTGTTTCAAATTCTGGAATATTCCATTCGTCTTCCCTGGTGAAGGAATTTCGGAAAACTGCGTTCAATTAATTCGCTGTAGCAGCACAGTCGTATGTAACAGTACCATCGGCACTGCGCAGCGAAGGTATTGACTGCGTCTTGCCGCTTGTGTACTTTACATACGACCAGAATTTCTTCGGATTTTCTACCAAATTTCGAGACAAGCTTTCGTTGTAGAACCTATTAAAGGCATCTCGCATTGAACTCCGTGCCAAATTTCGCGCGTCCGTAAATTGTAGCCAATCTTCGGGATTTCGCGTTCTTCTGATCTTTGCATGATTTTTCCGTTGCCTCTGCAACAGCGTTCGGACCTGTTTTGTGTACCATGGGGGATCAGTTCCATCTCTTACCAATTTATGAGGTATGAATCTCTCAATTGCTGTTGCTACTATGTCTTTGAATTTGAGCCACATCTTGTCTACATTTGCATAGTCAGTTCGGAAGGAATGGAGATTGTCTCTTAGGAAGGCTTCTAGTGACACTTTATCCGCTTTTTTAAATAAAATTATTTTGCGTTTGTTTCTGGTGGATTTGGAAGAAACGGTATTCAGCCTAGCTACAAAGATCTTCTGATCACTAATCCCTGTATCAGTCATGATGCTCTCTATTAGCTCTGGATTGTATGTGGTAAGAGGTCAAGTGTGTTTTAGCAACCATTTACAATTCACGTGAGTTCGTGGACTAACTGCTCGAAATAATTTTCGGAGAAAGCATTTAGGACAATCTCGGAAGATGTATTCTGCCTACCACCAGTTTTCAACAAGTATTTTTTCAACATATCGGGGGAAGGTTGAACTCCCCACCAACTATAGCCGTATGAATGGGGTATTTATTTGTTACGAGACTCAAATTTTCTCTGAACTGTTTAGCAACTATATCATCGGAGTCTGGGGGTCGGTAGAAGGAGCCAAATATTAACTTAGTTCGGCTGTTAAGTATAACCTCCACCCATACCAATTCGCACGGAGTATCTACTTCGAATTCACTACAAGATAAACCACCACAGACAGACACAAACACTCCACCACCAATTCTGCCTAATCCATCTTTCCTGAGCACCGTCCGAGACTTCGTAAAAATTTCTGCAGAATTTATTTCAGGCTTTAGCCAGCTTTCTGTACCTATAACGAATTCTGCCTCCGTGCTTTCTATTAATGCTTGAAGCTCAGGGACTTTCCCAGCACAACTACAACAATTTACAACTACAATTCCGACTGTTCCTTGATCCAAGCACGTCCTGTATTTTGCATGCACCCTTTGAGATTGCAGCCCACCCCGTACTTTCCCGAGGCCTTCTAACCTAAAAAACCGCCCAGTCCACGCCACACAGCCTCCGCTACTCGTGTAGCCGCCAGCTGAATGTAGTGAACTACTTACCTATTCCGCGGAACCAGAAACCCCACCACCCTATGGCGCAAGTCAAGGAATCTGCAGCCAACACCGTCGCAAAACCGTCTGAGCCTCTGATTCAGACCCTCCACCCGGCTCTGCACCAAAGGTCCGCAGTCGGTTCTGTCAACGATGCTGCAGAAGGTAAGCTCTGCATTCAGCTCGCAAGCAAGACCGGCAGCCTTCACCAAATCAGATAGCCGCTGGAATCCAGAGAGAATTTCCTCAGATCCAAAGCGATACACGTCATTAGTGCCGACATGTGCCACCACCTGCAGCTGGCTGCACCCTGTGCTCTTCATGGCATCCGGAAGGACCCTTTCCACATCAGGAATGACTCCACCCGGAATGCACACAGAGTGCACACTGGATTTCTTCCCCTCCTTAGCCGCCATATCCCTAAGGGACTCCATTACGCGCCCAACATTGGAGCTCCCATCAAGCCCACGCACTGCGATTGCCCGGACCTTGAAGGCAGAGAATCATCCTCTGAAACAGGGCAGGCAGCTGCATCTGGCTCAGCCAAGGACAGTACCTGAAACCTATTTGTCAGAGGCACCGGAGAGGCTTTCTGATCAGCCTTCGGGGACGTCTTTAGCTGCCTGCCACGCCTTGGAACGACCTCCCAATCAACCACAGGCGAGGGTTCAGCCCCACTGCGGGCAGCAACCGGGGCAACCGTAGCGGCAGACCGATCTGGGGACAGACGTGACGAGGTTGACATCCCCGTGATGCCCACGTCCGTGAGGAACTGAAGGATCGACGTCTCGCCACGTAGGTTGTAGGTCGACGTTAGAACTCTCGGAAGCGGACAGGAACACAGGAATACAAGCCAGGAAATCGTAGTTAGTAACAAGATACAGATCGCCAGGTTGTATTCTTTCGTAGGTCAGGCATCTCATGGGCTAGACACAGGGAATAAGGTCGTTTGGTTTTACCATACTAGTAGAGAGTTAAGATTTGTCGGGTGAGAAGACGTTCATCTGTACACATACACTACTGGCCATTAAAATTGCTGCACCAAGAAGAAATGCAGATGATAAACGGGTATTCGTTGGACAAATATATTATACTAGAACTTACATGTGATCACATTTTCACGCAATTTGGGTGCACTATAATATGTTTCATGGGATTGTACTTGCATATCATATACGTAACGTTTGTTTACGCTCGGTTTCTCAAACAATACCTGGAAGTATGTGTAC
Source organism: Schistocerca serialis cubense (assembly GCF_023864345.2). Classification (NCBI taxonomy): domain Eukaryota; kingdom Metazoa; phylum Arthropoda; class Insecta; order Orthoptera; family Acrididae; genus Schistocerca; species Schistocerca serialis. The sequence goes on along the minus strand of NC_064641.1, from coordinate 324,720,391 downwards.
AAAAGACTACTGAGTTGCTGTTTAGTTAAATATCCAGATCGTAGGATCTTGCCCCGTAGAACTACAATGAGATTATGGCATATCATTAACATTAGTGGTGCACATAGTGTTATTAGCTTGAGTAATTGAAAGATTACCTATTAACCATGTCTCAGTACCCACGAACTTAACCTTTACCCTCCGGCAAAATTTAGCATGTTTCGCTTTCGTTTTAACCAACAGAGTGGTCGATTTTTGCGTACCCCTCTTGCAGAAATCCTATACCTAATACACAGCTGCCCGACAGATTCTCCACTAGCAGGAACGTGCCCTTACATGCTGCGTTTGCTGTAAAAATGTCTACTTGCGTCTGCCAGCTAAAAGTCTTCCATCTTGCGCCAATGACACCTATCGTTCTGCAGTGCTGGACTGCTAATAGGGAAGATATACCACCCTCACATGTTTGCTTAAATAGGTCGAGGGAAAGTACATTTATTGACGTAGATAAGTCTATAATCAATGCGGTATTTACCTTACTCACAACAGCGGCAAATGCGGCTTAGACTACAGTATTATTTTCTTCCTTACAGTATATCTTCGTCTTCATTATATCTGATCAAACTGATCTGTTCTGTGGTTTTGCCTCCTGTGCTATTCTGGACCACAATATGAGAGCATGACGTGTCCAAAATCAGTTTGTTGAATTACTGTTAAATAGTTGATTACTTTCAAATTGTCTCACGGTTTGGTTTTTTTCTCCAATTTGCTTTGTTACTATTATTATCAGTGTTATTGTTTTGGTTCTGGTTTTGATTTGAATTCTGCGGACCACTGCTCTGTGGTACAGGATTCTAATGCCAGTTGCTTTGGACATTACCTTGCACGCATCTGACATATTATTAGTATTGCTACTATTATTATTTCGGTACCCATGATTGTACCTAGACCTGTTAGTAACGTCATCATCATAGTTATTTATACAATTTCATTGATGTGAGGATCTATCATTAACATTCACATTACCGTTGTGATTAAGGCGATGGTGATTCTTCTTCTTCTTCTTCTTCTTCTTCTTATTATTATTATTATTACACTGTTGGTGATTCTCACTTCTAGTATTGTGACTATCGCCATTAGTTACGTTTTCGAGTCCTCGTATAGCAGGTCAGCTCAATCAGCTGCTGACAATAAGTTGTTGTATGTCTGTTACAGATGTATGCAACAAGTTTTCTTTCATGTTCAGAAGCGGTTTTGCTTTAAGAATTAGAATTAAGTCTTTCCTTGATACTGGGTCATCCCAATACCTTGTCTTGTTCATATACCTTCAAAATATTTGCGTAAAGTTTTCTGCTTACTCTTTCAAGCTTCTGGGGACTGTACTTCATTGCCTAACCTCTCTTGGATGCATTGAGATCAGTATTTGGCCAGAACAAATATTTTAAATTTCTCGTAAATTTCACCAATTATTTCCGATGCCCAGAGGGCTCCATCACCCTGAACATACGGAATCACAGACTGTAACATCTAATGTCTTTCCATCATCTTGGCATCACCGCTGGAAAAATCTTGACGGAAATAACTGGATGAGGTCCTCCTTTCTTATCGTGTGTGTGCATTTGAAATTGACAATGCTTTAGAGGACCTTCTTGCATCAAAATTGTGAATAACTCATTTACCGCCCTCGTCTCGCACTTAGAGTAATTTCTGTACTTGTCTGGAACATGATTTACTTCCCGATACAACATTTTACGTTCTGGTGTAGCAAAGTATCCGTTTTTGTTGCTGGCTATTGCTGCTAGAGTCTCGCCTGCATTATTGCTTGTAACGGATAGCTCTTTCTGTAAATTATTTTGTTTCTACCTCGGGGTTTCGTGTGTTAGCATAGTTTTAATTTTATTAATTCTGTTTTCACTTCATCGTTATCTTCTTTACGACTGGTCAGAACACGTACACTTGAGCTAGTATTACTGTACCTAACTCGGTTTTTAATGTTTCATTTACTTGGGCATCTTTCTTTTGCAACCAGTTAACAAATTCGTTGTTAATTCTATCGCGTTGTACACTTAAGCATTCGCTAACTTATTCAGGTTTGTTTTGTAATCAGGTAACAAATTCCTCTTTCATACGGCTAGTTTGAGAACATATCTCTTGTACAGAATTCTATAATTCAGACTGGGTTTCTTTCAGTTCTTTTACCGGAATAAATTGCATTGCATATTCTGGTAAATAATTACAAACAGGTTTGAAATTTGCTAACTCATTCGTGAGTGTTTCTAAATAAACATTTAGTCTAGAAAGTTGATCGGATTGCTCTGTAATTAACGTTTAAATACATTAAATTTATTCGCGATTGTGAATAATGACAACCATCTGCTGCAGAATGGAATAATGACAATGAAAATTTGTGCGAGACCGGGACTCGAAAAAATACAGATAGTGCAACCCTAAAACGATTACAATCATCACACACGCTTTTGCCGAGCGATGCTTAATGTTATTGGAATGAATGGAAAAAGAGGGATTTACCGCTTATCACGAGCGGTCGCCTTACCATCAGGCTATCCGCGAGCGACTCATGGCCAGACCCAATCTCCCATATTTTGTTGCCCAGGCGTCTACGATCTACACTCGTACATCCATCACGTACGGGGTGAGGCAGTGAAGCGGCACGGTTTTGAAAAATCACCAATAATATGTATACAAAAAGAGCATATTTGTTTCAACACGAATCGTAAGTACATGAGTAGAAATTACTGTTTCATCATAAAAACTATCATTTTTTAAATATGGAGTCAGTTCTGTAGCATCTACAACGGAATGTTGATAATTTCCTGCAGGATTCGCTCCTTCAAATCTTCTTTTGTTCCTGATGGATTTTCCTCGAAAACTTTGCGATTAAGATAGCCCCCAAAGAAAGAAGTCTGGGGCAGTCAAATCTGGCTAACGGGAAGGCCATGGGATGTCACCATTCTTGCTGATTAGCAATCCTGGAAATTCGAGTTTAAGCAAATCCGTTGAGACATTAGCGGGATGGTTTGTTGCATTATCTGGCTAGAATAATGTTTGGTTCAAATGGCTCTAAGCACTATGGGACTTATATTCTGAGGTCATGAGTCCCCTAGAACTTAGAACTACTTAAACCTAATTAAACTAAGGACATCAAACACACCCATGGTCGAGGCAGGATTCGAACCTGCGACCGTAGCGGTCACGCGGTTCCGGACTGTAGTGCCTAGAACCGTTCGGCAGAAGAATGTTTCTTTGCCTGGATCATACTGATCGATTTCAGGCAGACCAAAGGTGGCCAACATGTCAGAACAATGTTCAGAGTACACCGTTACTATGTTATCATGTTCCTCTTCAAAAAAATAGGGTCCCACGATTCCACGAGAAGATATTGCACACCAAACTGTTCCTTTTTCAGAATGGGGATAGTGGCAGACCAATACCGTAATTTCTGCTTATTGACAAAGCCACTAAGGTGAAAGTGGGCCTCATCACACATCCATAAGTTATGCCCTCTTTTTCCATTCATTCCAATAACATTAAGCATCGCTCGGCAAAAGCGTGTGTGATGATTGTAATCGTTTAGGGTTGCACTATCTGCATTTTGTATGGATGATAGTGTAGGTCATTCTTCAAAATCAGTCTCACTGATCGTTTGCTGAGACCAAGTTCAGCGCTGTGCCGCCCTGCTCTCTTCCGTGGACTTTGGGCTAATGCATCGCGCACACGATCAATGATCTCGGGGTTCCGGATTGTTTTTTTCGCTACCATCTATTTTCTTCGTCGTACTTGCAGTGACTTCAGAATTTTTCACTCACAGGAGGCTAGCTTTCTTTGATGGTACGGGAGCCGGTGGCGGTACATTAAACTCATGACGGAAAGCGCGCTGGGCACCAACCACACTGATTGCCGTGGTGGCCGAGCGGTTCTAGGCGCTACAGTCTGGGACCGCGCGACCGCTACGGTCGCAGGTTCGAATCCTGCCTCGGGCATGGATGTGTGTGATGTCCTTAGGTTAGTTAGGTTTAAATTGTTCTAAGTTCTAGGTGACTGATGACCTTAGAAGTTAAGTCCCATAGTGCTCAGAGCCATTTGAAGCAACCACACTATCTGTGTTTCTACAATATGCTTTTACAGCAAACGCAAGTTGCGCGCTTGACCAACGCTCCATGGCTACTGGAATTATCACCTGTCTAGACTCTCAAGATCTTTTCCCCCTCTCCCATAAGCCCCCTCCGCTCCCGTCAGCTGGAGTCGAATTCATGCCGTTTCGCTGCCTCACCCTGTATATTCCCCTACAGGTCAGACGTTGTATTTGAAAACCGCTTGCACGGTATGCATGCATCTCCAAAGGAATTTCGCATCATGATCACAATAACACAGGTACTGCGATGTCATATAAAGGTTTAAAATAGTAATTCATATTCTGCTCCATACGTGTACTCTTTAGCAGAGTTTGGTCGTATGTAGAGGGTTTAAAATTCCCATCTATTTGATTTTGAATACGCGTACAGATTCGTACCGTTTGTTCCTTAGGAATATGGATAAAGCTTTTCTGTATAATTCTGAATAGTCCTCCGTGCAGCTCAGCAAAATGACCTGATACGGGACGTGGCAATTCAGTATCTTCGTGTGGCTGGTCCCGGCGGAGGTTCGAGTCCTCCCTCGGGCATGGGTGTGTGTGTTTGTTCTTAGGTTAAGTAGTGTGTAAGCTTACGGACTGATGACCTTAGCAGTTAAGGTCCCATAAGATTTCACAAACATTTGAAACAAAAACAGTATCTGCTTAGGGTTCCTTTGGTAAACTACAATACTCACGTCGGAAATTGTTTCTTAGGTTTCTTGATCATGAGTCTGCCGATATCGACATTTGCCGATCTTCACATATTTCTTGTGTGTCATCCTCTTCTTCCAATATTGCAGTTTTACCGCCATTACCCATCTCCATTGGTTTTCTAACGAGTTTGTCGCCGGATAACGTTGTTCAAATTCCACAACATTTCATCAGAGAAACTGTCCGACATCATCAGTTGATTCAACCTTGCTGGTGGCTAGGTGCGATTGATGGTATCCGCATGTGAAGGACCTGTATACAGAAAACGAGCACGAAGAATGCGCAGGCGCGGAAATCACGAATGCGCTATGATTTGCAGAGAGATGGCGCCTTACTGAAATGCCGAAAATCGCAAAGAGGCCCTCCTACGAGTGCGCTGTACACTGTGTTTACTAATAGTGCGGCCAGACGTCACTCACTAAAAGCTACACTAGACAAATATTATGAGGGGACTGTTATCGAAAAAACTCTTAATTTTCTCGTCGTGATATTAACAGCTGCCAATGCAGGGTTCCAGGCTGTACTCAGTTGAAATCCAGCATCCCATTTCATGAGATTATCGGCTGTACGGATATGTATTGCTTCCATAATGACACAATCTCAGAAAGATGATGCCGTGAATAAAACTTCCGTCCTTTCATAATTCGTGCGATGTCCTACATTCAGACAGTGTTCTGCAATTGCCGGCTATTCCGGTATATGACGCTGATGTTCATCGCAGCGTTCTTGTACTATGTGAAATGTCTGGCGTATATATGCTGCCCCACATTAAGAAGGAATCATGTACACACATCGTTTCCTCAGATCAAGATCATCTTACCCTAACCAAATAGATTTCTCAGTTTTGCTGAAGGTAGAAAAACATACTTAAAGTCATAAAATCCTAGGAATGTTCCCATTCTTGACGACATGGCACCAAAATACGGCAAAAAGGCCAAAGTGAAGGGTGTCTTCCTATCTTTACTCTGCTCCATAGATTGAACTCGCTTGGGCCTCAATTCATTACGTATCTATGTCTCAGAATAACCGTTTAGCAGGAACACTGTCTTAAAATATTATATTTCACTCGACAGGCTTTCAGGATAAGATACCACATGTGCTCTATGAACTAACGTACGTAATGCACTACCACATTGTAATGATGATGGATTCTTGTTGCCTGAAAATATAGATCTGTATTAGTTAGCTTGCGGTAGACGCTGTGTCTGAAGGTGCCATCTGATTTTCCTTCGTACCATGGCATCAAGAAAAGTTAAAGTATCATCTCTTTCCACTTCCATAGTGAAGTATAAATTCGGATGGAGCGAACTGAAATGCCGAAGAAACGTAGGTAGGGTATCATGTCCATGAGGTCACACCACCAATGTATCATCCACAAAGCACAGAAAACAAGAGTGGCTGTCTGTAGAGCTTTTTCTTCAAAGTCCTCCACAAAATAATTTGTCACCACAGGAGACAGAGGGCGTCTCTTGGCGACACTGTGCACTTGTTCAAGATATTGGTCATAAAATAAGAAGTATCTTTAAGTAAGCACATGTTTAAGTAACGTCGTTATGTCCTCCTCAAACTTGTTGCTAATGAGCTCTAAACAGCACTGCAAGGGTATCTTTGTAAATGAAAACATGATATCATAAGTTACTAAGAGATTAGACTATTGCAATCCGAGGATTTTCAGGTGACCTATGTAATCTTCAGAGTTTTGAATATGGGAGTCGCACCTGCCTGTGAGAGGTCCCAATAGTGATGTCAGATATTTGGCAACAAAATAAGTAAGTGCTCATATGTTACTCGCAATGGGACGGAGTGGCACCTCATTCTTTTGGATCATGGGTAGGCCATAAAGTCTAGGAGTTACTGTAGCCGGCTGACGCAAACCCTTAGTGACTTGCACTGGATTCCAGCTCTTTCTCATGGGTTCCGAAGTCTTTCTCTGGAGTCTACACGTCGAGCTGTTTGCATGTCTTGTTATTATATTCTGCGCGTAAGAGAAGCACAGTAGCATCTCCTTTGTCAGCAGGTAAGATGATGATGTCTTGCTCTCCTCTCAGTTTTCGTGGAGCTTTTCTTTTAGCAGTTGTGGTGTTAAAGTTGGACTTCTTAAGCGGAGCTCGAGTCAAGATGCGGCATGTGTCACACCTAATCTTTGAGATTATCCTGAGGGTAAAAATACGTAATGCATTGAGGCTTATGCGAGTTCAATCAATGGAGCAGAGGGAATATGCGAAGACACCCACCACTTTGGCCTTTTGGCCGTATTTTGGTGCCATGTCACCAAGAATCGAAGAGTCCTCGGAAGATGTAACTTTAAGTGTGTTTTCATAGCATCCGCAAAACTGAAGAACCTGTTGGGTTCGGTTAAGGATGATATTGGCCTGAAGAAACAAGGTGTATGCAAGATTCCTTGACAATGTAGGGCAGCATATATAGGCCAGAACTGTCGCGCAGCACAAGATCGCTGCGATGAACATCAGCGTAATACACGGCTACGTCAACCGGAAAAGTAAGCAGTTGTAAAACACTGTCTGAATGTAGGACATCGCAAGATTTATGAAAAGACGGAAGTCTTATCGCCGGTGTCATGTTTCAGAGATTTCATCATTAAGGAAGCAATACATACTCGCACAGTCGATAATCTCATGACCTGGGATGCTGGATCTCACCTGAGCACAGTCTGGAACCCTGCATTGGCGGCTATTAAATCACGACGAGAAAATTAAGATTTTTTTTTCGATAACAGACCGGTCATAGAATTTGTCTAGTATAGATATTCGTCAGTGACGTCTGGTTGCAATATTAGTAAATATAGCGTACAGCACACTACAGGAGAGCCACTCTACGATTTTTGGCAGAGAACGTTGTAGTAGGGCGCCATCTATCTGAAAATCATTGCGATGCGTGATTTCCGCGCCTGCGCATTCTTCGAGCGCGTATTCTATATACACGGCGCTGACGTGCTGATACCGTCAGTCCCACCGAGCCACCACCAAGCTTGTCCCACCTGAAGATGTCGAAGACTTGCTGCGATGAAATATGGTGGAATTTTCACGTCATCCCGCGACAAACCCATGAAGACTATTTCAAAGTTATTGAAGTTAAAATATGCATTTTTATACAACAAACTCTACTACCCAAAAATAATATTCTTATTCAAGTAGTCAAGATGTTCTACTCAGTGATAAGACAAACCAGTAAGCTTCTACCAGAAATACTGACCCTTAGACAATGTGTCTAATAGTGTATTTTAAATACGACAGTATGCCATCTTAGGCACTGTGTAACATTAAAACACGTGATAATGGCACTTTACAGCCGAAATCATGATCGTATAAATGTAACACTGCAAATAAAAAACAGTCTAGTGGCGGCACTGACTTTAAAGAAATATATTATGACTGTGGCCCCACATTATGAAAAAGTTATGTTTTACAGGCTTGTCGAATTTTGGGCATCCTATATAAGAACTAAGAAAGAACAATAAGAATGGAAGGCAAACATCGAAGTGTACATATGAGAAAGAGTGTGGGATAGGGAAGCAGGCTTTTTTCTCTTCTGTTAAATCTGCTCATCTAGGTGGCAGTGACGGAAAACAAAGGGGGGGGGGGGGGTTAAGGATTGAAATTGAAATACATAGTTCAGCGACGTCAGTGATAAGATTCACGGATGACTTTGCTTTTTTCAGTGAAAGTGCAGAAAAATTTCAGGGTCTGTTGAATGGAGTGAACGGTCTATTGATAAATTACGTGGATTGAGACTAAACAGAAGAAAGACGATTTAATCAAGTGTAGCATATGTATGAGATAAGTTGGGAATTTACGAATAAATGAGATTAGTGACACACTTAACGATCTAAACCGTCGGCCACGACGTATGTAAAGTGGAGGTATGACGAACGAAGCTAGGAGGACATAAAAAAGGAATGAGGGCATTCCTGACCAAGAGAAATCGATTAGTATCAAGCATAAACCTTAATTTTAGGAAGATATTTCTGAAAAACTACTTCTGGAACACAGTATACACTCCTGGAAATGGAAAAAAGAACACATTGACACCGGTGTGTCAGACCCACCATACTTCCTCCGGACACTGCGAGAGGGCTGTACAAGCAATGATCACACGCACGGCACAGCGGACACACCAGGAACCGCGGTGTTGGCCGTCGAATGGCGTTAGCTGCGCAGCATTTGTGCACCGCTGCAGTCAGTGTCAGCCAGTTTGCCGTGGCATACGGAGCTCCATCGCAGTCTTTAACACTGGTAGCATGCCGCGACAGCGTGGACGTGAACCGTATGTGCAGTTGACGGACTTTGAGCGAGGGCGTATAGTGGGCATTCGGGAGGCCGGGTGGACGTACCGCTGAATTGCTGAACACGTGGGGCGTGAGGTCTCCACAGTACATCGATGTTGTCGCCAGTGGTCGGCGGAAGGTGCACGTGCCCGTCGACCTGTGACCGGACCGCAGCGACGCACGGATGCACGCCAAGACCGTAGGATCCTACGCAGTGCCGTAGGGGACCGCACCGCCACTTCCCAGCAAATTAGGGACACTGTTGCTCCTGGGGTATCGGCGAGGACCATTCGCAACCGTCTCCATGAAGCTGGGCTACGGTCCCGCACACCGTTAGGCCGTCTTCCGCTCACGCCCCAACATCGTGCAGCCCGCCTCCAGTGGTGTCGCGACAGGCGTGAATGGAGGGACGAATGGGGACGTGTCGTCTTCAGCGATGAGAGTCGCTTCTGCCTTGGTGCCAATGATGGTCGTATGCGTGTTTGGCGCCGTGCAGGTGAGCGCCACAATCAGGACTGCATATGACCGAGGCACACAGGGCCAACACCCGGGATCATGGTGTGGGGAGCGATCTCCTACACTGGCCGTACATCACTGGTGATCGTCGAGGGGACACTGAATAGTGCACGGTACATCCAAACCGTCATCGAACCCATCGTTCTACCTTTCCTAGACCGGCAAGGGAACTTGCTGTTCCAACAGGACAATGCACGTCCGCATGTATCCCGTGCCACCCAACGTGCTCTAGAAGGTGTAAGTCAACTACCCTGGCCAGCAAGATCTCCGGATCTGTCCCCCATTGAGCATGTTTGGGACTGGATGAAGCGTCGTCTCACGCGGTCTGCATGTCCAGCACGAACGCTGGTCCAACTGAGGCGCCAGGTGGAAATGGCATGGCAAGCCGTTCCACAGGACTACATCCAGCATCTCTACGATCGTCTCCATGGCAGAATAGCAGCCTGCATTGCTGCGAAAGGTGGATATACACTGTACTAGTGCCGACATTGTGCATGCTCTGTTGCCTGTGTCTATGTGCCTGTGGTTCTGTCAGTGTGATCATGTGATGTATCTGACCCCAGGAATGTGTCAATAAAGTTTCCCCTTCCTGGGACAATGAATTCACGGTGTTCTTATTTCAATTTCCAGGAGTGTAGTAGGAGAGTGAGTTTGAGGAAACCGAAGAGACGGGGATCGAAGCGTTTGAGACGTTCTGCTATTATAGAAGCTGAAGATTACATGGACTAATACGAAAATAAATTAGAAGACTCTCCACAGAATCGGCGCAGAAAGAGATTTTTTAATACACTGACATGAAGAATGAGTATAATGTTAGGGCATGTATTACGAATCCAAGAAGGAAATTCAATGATAGATGAGGGACTGTAGAAAGCAAAATCTGTAGGGAAAGACAGCCATTGGAATAAATCCAGGAAACTATCGAAGACGTTGGGTAGAATTACTGCGCTGAGACGAAGACGTTGTTGCAGGAGAAGAAGTGCGGCCTCATAAAATCAGTCAGACAGCAGGTAGAAGAAGAGTAAAAGGAAAAATTATTTTTAGCATGTACATTACACTTCCCACTGTTTTGGCTACCCTATTTTTGAACAAATTCGCATTTTTTGAACAAAAATTGGCCAAGACAAAAACGTGTTGCATTACTTTCTCAACGGTCCTCTCATATTTTATCTAATACTCTGTGGCTGTTATGAATTAAGTCATTAAGGATTCATTTCTACGCCCATATCCCTAATTAGTGTACACCAACTCAATATCTTTTTTCCATTTTGTATGCGTATAAGCTGTTATGCTTCATTAAGAAGTTTTTTCACGTAAGCTACGTATATTATGGAGATCCATTATTAGCTGTAGTTCTGAACATTATAAGAAGTTTTTAAAGAGAATCGGAAATATTATCTATTGAGTCTAGCCATGAAGGTCGATGGAAGTGAACTCTGACACTGATTTTGACGTTTGAAAACTTGGTGCAAAGATGAAAGAGTTTGGTGGTAGTCAAATTATGCCATTCTTTCTCTGTCCATGAATATAAAAGTAGTTTAGATCAAAGGGGAAGCTTAATTAAATGCATTTAATGTAATTAATGTTTTTGTGCTATTTGTCAGAGGAAATAAGTATTTGATACCACACCGAAGGAAAGAAAGAAATCGCAGACTGAACACAGTATTTATGATTGGTACGTTATCGCTGGGAGATGCCATGTGAACAGTCACGCTCATTGTTACGCTCTAATGATGGCGTTCACTCTGCATCTAGCCAGTTTATGTCTACAACACTCGGGGAGAGCAAGTCTGCCTTCCATAGCCGGCGCCAAGGTTCATCAGCGGGGCTTCCCCTGCTACCTAATACGCGTTGTCTGCCCTTTCGGGGGGCGCTCGCTCTCTGCGTTATTTAGCTCCTCTGCGATGATGCTGCTAAATTCAGCCCGCCTCTCTTCCAGGAGCTCGCAGGAAGTTGCACGCCTCAGCGAGAGCACAAATCCCAGCTTATTGGCTGTTACCGTTGCCCCGTTTGCTGAGGGAGCAACAGGGGCTCTCTCTGAGAGGAAAGGGGAGGAAGAGGTTAGTTAAGGGCATGTGCTTTCTCACTCGGATTAACCGATTAATGAAATTCTTTTTCTGTTCTCTGTACCTGCAAGTGAATATAGCAAAGCTACACAATTTACATCTAATCAGAACCCCTTCCGCTCTTCCGATAATGAAACAAGATCACCTCGAAGTTCAATTTTTACAGGCTGTCTACTCGTGTAAAACAAAAGTGGGACATGGGGCAACTGAAACGCGAGCGCCTGGAAAACGTGTACCGTGCCCATGACTGAGACACTTTGTAAATTGAGTGAACCCCATTTACAGAGTAATCATTGCTACTTTATATTTTTAAATAGGTTTAACTACTCGAATTTTTTTTCTGATACGAAAATTGTTTTTGTTTGTGTTCCTGTCATTTATAGTCTTTTGCATACCTCATGTTAAGATAAATGACTTTTGGTACCTAAAGTAGTGCTAAACAGGGAATAAATAGATATAAAATTTGCTTTTAATTCGAACAGTTCTTCAATAATTCAGCCATGAGCTGAGTCACTATTGATTTCCAGAATTGTTGAATAATAACAAACACGAAAAACAAAAGTTTCCATTCTTTCAAGCTTCATTTGAAAGTGTTATTTTTGGGGAACGTCAAAATCGGCATCAACGAAATTTTCATTCATTAACAATGTCACTTAGTATCTTCTTGTTAGGGACTCGTGTACTCCTGTTTCCATAGCCCTTTCTAAACATTATTTTGTCCCTCTCGTACTTTTATTTTTTGTTGTACTACCACAAGTAATTATTCTGTGTGATGGCGTTCTAGAGCAGGGATTTCCAGACTGTTTCTCAATATGTACCACATGGAATTTTAAAAATTTAAGCTTCGTATCGAAATTATAGTAAAATAATTCTCATTTATTCTTCAGTCTCAGTTGCACATTTTTAGTTATATGACACGTTTCGATCCCTCTGGATCACCTTCAGTGCTATGTAGTTGTGTCATCAGCACATCTTCCATTCACAGAATCTCACATCAGAGTACTATATATACTGATATGAGTTTCTGAGTGCTTTATACTCTGATATGGGGTTCTGAATACATAAGTTGGGCTGCCATAGCAACTATTTAGATCGGAAGATGATCCACAGTGATCGAAACATGTTACGTAGTTAGAAATGTGGAACTAAGCCGGAAGAATAAATAAGAATTATTTTAAATACAGGTACTGACACTCTAGAGTGGAATTTGCTGGCTATAGTGGCAGTTCAATAAGTCACGGTTGCAAAATTCTTTACAGAAGGATGAAAAGACTTATAGAAGCCGACCTCGGGGAAGGTAAGTTAGGATTTGGGAGAAATGTAGGAACACGAGAGGCAATACTGACTCTACGACATTTCACAGAAGATAGGTTCAGGAAAGACAAACATAGGTTAATTGAATTTGTAGACTTAGATAAAGCTTTTGCAAATGTAGACCGGAAATTTAAGTTCTGAATATGGCAGGAGTAAAACACTGGGAGCGAAAAGCTATTTACAATTAGTTCAGAAACCAGGTGGCAGTTAAAGGAGTTAAGGGGCATGAAACGGAAGCAGTGGTTGTAGCATCTGCCCGATGTTATTCAATCTGTATATTGAGCAATCAGCAAAGGAAACAAAAGAAATTTTGCAGAAGGAATTAAATTCCCGGCTGAAGAAATAAAAACTTTGCGGTTTGTCGATGGCAGTTTAATCCTGTCAGAGACAGTAAAGGACTTCCAAGAGCTATTAAACGAAATGGACAATGTCTTTAAAGGAGAATGTAAAATAAACATCAAGAACAGTAAAACGAGGATAATGGAATTAAATCAGATGATGTCGCGCGAATTAGATTAGGAAATAAAACACTTGAAGTAGTCGATGAAATTTGCTATTTGGGCAGCAAAGTAACTGATGATGGTCGAAGAAGGATGTAAAATATTGGTAGACTGGCAGCGACAAAAAAATGTTTCTCAAACACAGAAAATAGTTGATACAGAGCATAGATTTAATTGTCAGGGAATCTTTTCTGAAAGTATTTGCTTGGAGTGCAACCATGTATGGAAGTTAATCATGGACGATAAACAGTTTATTCAAGAAGAGAAGAGAAGCTTCTGAAATATGGTGCTACAGAAAAATTCTGAAGATTACATGTTTAGACCACGTAACTAATAAGGAGTTACTGAATAGAATTTGGGGAGAAAAGAAATTTGTGGCACAACCTGACTAGAAGAAGGGATCGATTGGTGGAACCCATTCTGAGACATCAAGGGATGAGAAATTTAGTATTGGAAGAAGGTGTTGGGGGTAAAACTCGCAGTGGGTGACCGAGAGATGAATACAACAAGCAGATTTAGAATGATATAGGTAGCAGTAGTTACTCGTAGATGATGAGGCTTGCGCAGGATAGAGTAACATAGAGAGCTGCATTATACCAGTCTTAGGTCAGAAGACCACAACAACAACAAGTGACAGTTATAGGAGACGAGAATCTGCTCGTTGAAATGCACACACTGCGGTTCCAGGCGCAAGAATTCTTCGTATGACGATGTCATTTGACGTAACGTCCATAAAAGCGACAATAACAACAATAGTTCCTTCGCCGCGTAATGGCTAGCACAACTCCACACAGTGGTACTCAGCATAAGTTGGCAGCAGTTTCAAAGAGACGCGATAACTTGGGATTAACGGCTGGCGAGACCCAATCAAAATATCGCCAACGTCAAAACTATATGAATCAGTCCCGCCCAAGGTAGCGACGACTAATAAAGAATGGGGGAACGGAGGGGAGGGGTACTATCCGATCTTCCTGTGTTCTGGATACACTCCAAAAATTGATCATTTTACTTTAAAAATTAAATAACGCAGTAGCATATTTTACTTATGTCTGTGCGTGTTTTGTAGCTTGCGTGCCACATGAAATGTCCTTGAGTACCATCAGTGGTACGCTAATCACCGTCTGGGAAAGCGCGCTCTAGAGGGAAGATGATGATATCTGAGCAAGGGACCTTCCATTGTTCCCTTTCACAAAAATAAAAATATAAATAAAGCCTTTCCACTTTTCTCGGAATAATGGAAATACTTTATTTCTCCCCTCAATATTCTGAAAATGGAATGCGAAATACTGACTATATAGAATTTTCACGGTATATTTTTAACGTCGGCATTTTATTGGAGAGAACTCTAGACCCGACAGCTCCTTCTGTTACTCTTTTCGCTCTGTTCGTTGTTAAAATGTGACAAAACAGAGTTTTCCATGATATCAAAGGCAAGTTACTGCCTTCGAACTTTCTCTCGGTATGGTACTGCACGTTGCCCCGGAAACTATAACATAACACTCCCACTAATGTAATTAAGCTATTGGCGAAATAAAATTTAAAGATCCTTACAGCATGAAGAGTACTGTCATGATGACAAAAATTTTATAAATAACAGGGTTCTGTAGACCATAATGGACATGGGGTAGCACGCAGGCCTTGTGAGTTTGATCAATGAGTTTTAAAATAATTAGCGCCTTTAGCGGCCACACTCTCTGGTTCTGTTTACGAAATTGCATAAATGTTTTCAATTTTTCAGTTAAAATGAATACAGAAAATTAAGTACAGTAGTGGATTTGGTTTTCCACAATTAATGTCATTCTATACTTTTAGTTTTGAGGACATTACTTACACCTCTAAATACCCTTAAAAAGTATATTGTGACTATGGTCAACAAAAATGAACGAAATTTGGCTTATTTTGGTGGTCATACAGTATCCCCAGTTTGGTAGTACACGTTATTAAAATTACATCCTCATTGATATTGATAAGAGTGTGGTAAAAGATATTTTTAGGTTCTTAACCCTAATTACATGTCAGTACTTTTTTGAAAAATATGTTCTTAATATAAGTCAACAACAATAAATGAAATTTGTGTTTACATTTAAATTTTGGCAAGGCATAAAATATGCACCCCCCCCCCTCCCTTCCTCGGTAATCATATTACGGAAGATACGTTGGTGTTGCCTCGGTTAAACTGCGTCAACCAAGCAAGCTTAAAATCAAATGCGACACCCTGAAATGTTACTGTTAGAAACTCCAAAGTAGTCTAAACGGTTAAAAAGGATACACAAAGCCTTCACTGCTGAAAAGATCAAACCTTCCTTCTGCGACCATTTCTACAGTTTCTGTTTGTCAGGATTACTGACAGAATTGTTGTAGCAAATCTGGAAGAGGGAGAAAAGACAAGTTGTTCATGATCAGTGAGCTCTGGGTAGGACATTTTACTGCCGTTGCTCCAATGTTTGCAGCTACTGCATGGACGACCTCAAATAATACCTGGAGGGACATCTCTTTATCAGAACGGTTAGAGAAGTAGTCGCTAAATAAATAGTAATGGATCGTGAGAAGAGGAAGAATCGCCTAAAGACGGTAAGAAACCGCCGCATCCGTGCGGCTGTCTGAGGTAACAGCGCCACTAACGAGTGAAACTCGCATCCCCGTCAGACTTAGTGGTAAGGTGGTCCATTGGATAGCGCATCCAAAAATGAACACAGATGAAATCATGAAAACAGGTTGAAGATGTGCTGAACTACGAAAGAAAAGGAAAACAGAAACAGTCAACGGTCGAAGCTTTATGAGTGCAACATCTAAGTCATGGTGTTGGTCTACGAAGAGGATGAGCTGGGATCGAAACTCTTTCGTGCCCTCAATTTTTATTCTTTTCTCCAACATTATGAACTGGCTGTCCGATCACTGAAATGTTTGTTCTCTTTCTGTAACCTTGGGAGATGTCATACTATGCATTGGTTATAGAATGTGAGGCATGTGATAAGCATCCATTAATGTCCCCAGTAAATATGATCAATAGCGACAGCAGACGAGATAGCAGGAAGATGTCCCACAGGAATGATGAGAGATTGCAGGACACTCTCACTTTTGATACGGTTTCGTGCTGCTCAGTGTTCTTAGGGAAGATGACCTCTATTACTAGATTGCTATACTTGACAAAATCTGACGTCATTCATATGTTGAAATGGTAGGCAGTAGTTACCGATCTATATTGTGTGCTCTAGTGAAGGGATAGCAGTAAGCTCTATCTGCATTCAAAGGAAGAGGGTGCCGAGTTAATTGACTGCAGGAAAGCGTACGGCGGCTGAAGGACGGGGGGAGCGTTTTTTCTACGGAACCAGGATGAAAACGTTTGTGGACTGCACAGTCACCAGCTGATCACTTTGTTCACCATAGAACGCATATCACTGAAAATGTTAGTCAAATAAAAAATGTTTGTGTGTCGTTTCTTTAGCGATCTTTTGTCATGCGATGTTAAGAATAAATAAATCAATTGTTATTTAGACCACAACTCCTCCCAGTGTTCTGATTAACATTACCTTTGCCATTTTTATTAAAATCTTGATTACAATTGATAGACGGAAGCTTTCAATGAAAACAACAGAAAACGTGAGTGAACTATGTAACAATAAAGGAATATAAGAGTCTAAACTTCCAAAACGGAACGAAACTTCAACGTATGTTTTCACAGAACACAGAGAAACTGTGTCATTATGAAACTGTTGTGTTCATTTGTTGCAGCTTATATGACTAACTATTATATTTTTCATGATTTCCTTGGGAGCGATCACATTCACAATCATGCAAACACCTAAATCAGGCAACTAGCCGTATCTCACTCACTCACCATGCGCTCATATTAGGTTCGTCGGTAAGAGATTCCTATCGTAATACACAGGTACTGTCACTCATGTCACGCACAGCATACCAGATGTGTATTTTGCTGGAGGATTCGGTTGACTTGTCGCCTTGTCATCAACCGTTCGACGTTTCCATTCGAAAGCCACTTACTTTTGGCTTTTGCTCAATCAACTTACATTATAGGTCCCTCCCTTACACCTCGCTGGGCTGTTCAGTTACCTCTATGCTGCATTTCTTAAACTCTGACCGTTCACTGTCTGTATTTTGCTATTTTTTCACAGTTCAGTATTCCTTCTTCCTATTTTCATGCTTGATCTGTGTTCAGTTTTTGACGAGCTGTCCACTGGGCCCTCCTACTACTAAACCTGAGAGAAGTGCGATGGGGAGTTTCCCTTGTAAGTAGTATTGTAGACCTTCTTGATGTAAGAAAAGAAAAGAAAGATAGGAAACTATTATGTGAAACTACCCAGGAGGACGTCTTGTACATCCACTTAAAGGTAGGCCAGCTTATCAAAGATAAAATTATATGTCCGGATGCCACACTAAAACTGATTAACAAGCGGTCAGGATTCTAAGACGTAGACAAGGTGCTGGATGATCACAAGATCTTTCCTTCATGGCTAATTAAATTTCGAAATTTTTGGTAAGGTCTTACGGGACCAAACTACTGAGGTCATCGGTCCCTAAGCTTACACACTACTTAATCTAACTCAAACTAACTTTCTTGAAGGACAACACACACACACACACACACACACACCAATGCCCGAGGGAGGACTAGGGGAGCTACGCGGACCGCGGCAAAGCGCCCTAGACCGCACGGCTACCCCGCGTGGCCCTTCACGGCTAATGAATCTTATTATTCGGTCATGTTCGATGATTTCAAGATTATAAAAGGGAATAAAGCAAAGTATTCGCTGGAAATTGTCGTGATAACCAAATAAATGTACAGAGTGCAAGGAGAATTTCTTGATTTCTCTGTGTGAGGAGCCGAATGCTGCAATGGACATCCAGTCACACATAATGCAGGATTCAGCTACAACGTAAAAAGGGAAGCTGTGTAACTCAAGTGTGACACGCCCACCCCAGCAGACATTCTCCGGCTTCGGTAGCTAGATCTTGACTGTCGGTGGCGGCAGCTTGAGAGGGAGTTTCACCGTTTTTTGGAGAATATCTAGTGGGTTCGTTTAAAGACTAGAGGTCGGCACTACAGTAGCCACAGGGCACTTCCCATCTCTCCCAGAAGTTCTCCTACTACTTTGCAACACATCTGTAAGTTCAGCGTGGCGGTTTATTGTCTCGAAGAACTGTTGTCATGTTCTCTTCTTTGTCTCCCCAATAACGCGACGACATTTGGTGCTCGCCATCCGAACCGCCGCGAGGTTCTCTGCTAAATCAATAACAAAAAAAAAGGTAACAACAATAGTTCAGTATACATGCCGACGTTGTAAGATGAGAAAATGTATGAAGATACACTGATAAGAAGAAACATTAAGACCACTGTCCGCCACGACGTTAGACGCGTTGGTGGCGCTGCGGGCACGTAAAGCGGTAACAAAAGTATGTAAGCGGAGCAGCCACGGGCGGAGGATCACACTAGCGAAAAACGAATATCTCGAAAACGGCGAAGCTGGTCGAATGTTCACGTGCTACTGTCGCGAGCACCTACGAAAAGAGGTAGAGGTACAGTGAAACTACCACTAGTAGTTGGGCGTCAACGACTCTTCACAGAATGAGTTTTTCGGACCGTTGCCTGCTCTGTAACATACACTACTGGCCATTAAAATTGCTACACCAGGAAGAAATGCAGATGATAAATGGGTATTCGTTGGACAAATATATTATACTAGAACTGACATATTATTACATTTTCACGCAATTTGGGTGCATGGATCCTGACAAATCAGTGCCCAGAACAACCACCTCTGGCCGCAATAACGGCCTTGATACGCCTGGGCATTGAGTCGAAGAGAACTTCGATGGCGTGTACAGGTACAGCTGGCCATGCAGCTTCAACACGAGACCACAGTTTATCAAGAGTTATGACTGGCGTATTGTGACGAGCCAGTTGCTCGGCCACCATTGACCAGACGTTTTCAATTGGTGAGAGAACTAGAGAATGTGCTGGCCGTGGCAGCAGTGGAACATTTTCTGTATCCAGAAAGGCCCGTACAGGACCTGCAACATGCGGTTGTGCATTATCCTGCTGAAATGTAGGGTTTCGCAGGGATCAAATGAAGGGCAGAGCCACGGGTCGTAACACATATGAAATGTAACGTCCACTATTCAAAGTGCCGTCAATGCGAACAAGAGGAGACCGAGACGTGTAAACAATGGCACCCCATACCATCACGCCAGGTGATACGCCAGATGACGAATACACGCTTCCAATGTGCGTTTATCGCGATGTCCCCAAACACGGATGCGTCAAGGTTAACTGCAGCTGATAGTTCATGCTGCTGCAAACGTCGTCGAACTGTTCGTGCAGATGGTTGTTGTCTTGCAAATGTTCCCATCTGTTGACTCAGGGCTCGAGACGTGGATGCACGATCCGTTACAGCCATGTGGATAAGATGCCTGTCATCTCGATTGCTAGTGATACGACGCCGCTGGGATCCAGCACGGCGTTCCGTATTACCCTCCTGAACCCACCGATTCCATATTCTGCTAACAGTCATTGGATCTCGACCAACGTGAGCAGCAGTGTCACGATACGATAAACCGCAATCGCGATAGGCTACAATCCGACTTTTATCAAAGTCGGAAACGTGGTGGTACCCATTTCTCCTCCTTACACGAGGCATCACAACAACGTTTCACCAGGCAACCACGGTAAAAAAATGGCTCTGAGCTCTATGGGACTCAACTGCTGAGGTCATTAGTCCCCTAGAACTTAGAACTAGTTAAACCTAACTATCCTAAGGACATCACAAACATCCATGCCCGAGGCAGGATTCGAACCTGCGACCGTAGGGGCCTTGCGGTTCCAGACTGCAGCGCCGTTAACCGCACGGCCACTTCGGCCGGCTGCAACCACGGTAAACTGCTGTTTGTGTATGAGAAATCGCTTGGAAACGTTCCTAATGTCAGCACGTTGTAGGTGTCACCACCGGCGCCAACCTTGTGTGAATGGTCTGAAAAGCTAATCATTTGCATATCACAGCATCTTCTTGCTGTCGGTTAAATTTCGCATCTGTAGCAGGTCATTTTCGTGGTGTAGCAATTTTAATGACCAGTAGTGTAGGATAGACGGTGATCTGTGGTATCTGCGCCGATAGAGCACAATGCTGGTGCATGCGTAACTGTTTCGGAACAAACCATTTAGTCTAAATTGTTGAACATAGGGCTCCGCAGCAGATATCCCCTACGTGTTCACATGTTGACCCAACGACATTGCCAGTTACATTACAGTAAGCTACGGGTCGTGTGTATTTGACCGTCGACCAATGGAAACGAATCGGCTCTTCGGGTGAGTCACAGTTTTGCTGTTCTAGGTCGCTGGTCGTATCCATAAACGTGGTCGTCAGGTGATCGGCGGCTCGAAACGTGCAGCGCGCCACGGTCGTAGGCTGGTTGGAGCAATATTATGGTGTGAGTGACATTCTCCCCGGCTTGCATGGGACCTGCGTTAGTAATCGAAGACACGCTCACAGCTGAGAACCACTTGTATCGCTTCATGCTTGATGTCTTCCTCGGTGGCGATGTCAATCTTTTAGCAGTACAATTCTACGTGACTCTGAGCCAGAACCGTATTACAGTGGTTTGATGTCTAGACGACCAAATTCGCCTAAATCCTATGAAACCCCCCTGGGTTGCTATCGGGCACCATCTACGGGTACGCAAATCGGCACCCCGTTATTTACGCGGGTTGCATGACCTGTGAGTAGACATCTAATGCCACATACCTGCACAAACCTACCAACAAACTGTCGGATCCCCGATACGCAGAAGTACTGATGTGTTTCGTTCCAAAGACGAACCAACAAACTGTGAAGCAGGTGGTCATAATGTTTTGGCTCATCATTGTAACTAAGTATGCAAAGGAAGAGCAGATGTAATAATCATGCGGAAGGTAAAAAGAAAAAAAAAATCCGCGAAAGTAAAGTTTATTCCAAACACGAAAAACTGTTGCAACACACAACATGGTCATGTACCTAGGAATAAATGTCCTTTTAGAATTTGAAAGTGTTGCAAATCGAGAAAATGTTGTCTATACTATGTTTAATGGGGTATGTGTTACATTATTATTGCACTACACAATAATAGTCAGTACTTGAAATAGAATTGCGAAGTAGTGTGACTAATTAGTTACATCATACATTTTGAAATAGATGCTGTTGACATCTAACACACATTTCCGTTTCCGAGACGGGGCAAATTGTCGAGCGATTAAAGTAACTCGATTTATTTGCGAATATCACATCATCCAAGCTAAAAAAAAAAAGTGCTGCTTGACTGACGAAGTATGGTTTAACAGCCCAAACATCATGTAACTAGGTCGGAAAACATCCGGAATTTTACTTGCCATGAAACCTTATAGCTGAAGTACTTAAACACGCAGAAGTGATGATATTAACAAAGTATGCACAAAATACGATCTCATGTTTCACAAAAAGAAAAAAAGAAAAAAAATGGTGACGTTGGAATCAAGTGTGCAATCCTTTGTGTGTCTCTAACATCGATCACAAGACTGAAAGACCGATCACAAAACATCATGTGGTTGTAGTACACTATGCTCGAAGTACAACAATCTCCCCTACGCTAGACTATGGGAAGGAACAGAGGACAGAGCTACAGAAGATTATGGGATCTGTGGTAGGAATGAGAGGGGAAAGGGAGTCCTTGAGTTCTACAATAAGTTTCATATAGTCATACCAAATCCGCTCTTCAAGAATGAGAAGAGACTGAGCTATACTTGGACCATACTTGGAGACACGAGAATAACCAGCTGGTTGAAGTCATGGCAAAACAGGGATTCCGGTAAGGGTATTTGACTGTAAGGCGTAAGCAGATATAGGCTCAGATCAGTATTAGGTAATAATGAGAAGCAGACTGAGTTTTAAGAAAATTTAAGGAAGATTGAAAGTGCAAATAAATGGGATGCTGAATTATTCAGGTACGAAGATGTGCTTTTGATTTTCTCAGACACCGCAAGTTCTGCGATAAAATAAAGGCTTGTCGACAGTTCAGTTGAAAAGAAATGGTCATCATTAAATAAGGCCTACCACAGAAATTGGACAGCTAAATACAAGAGCGGTAACGACGAAGAATCATTGAAAGAAATGCTTCAATAGTTTGACGAAAGTAGGAATGACAAAATTATCACGGACAAAAAGCAATACAGCAGTGTTAGTCAGTTGGGAAAGAAATGTACGTAAAGTGTAGGGACACTAACTCGAAATGGTTTCTGGAGGAATTTGAAGATTGTCCTCGGAAGGAGAGATTCTTGATGCTGTAGAGCCTGAATAACAGTATGTAAAGTTAAAGGCAAAGGCGTCAACAAAACTAGTACCAAGGAAATTCCTCTACTAAACTCATAAAGCGAACAGGGTGATAGCGTACCATGAAGGCCTTTCCTGATGGAGTGAAATCCCTCCTGATTTGGTGGAAGAAATGCATGTAGGTTAGGAAGACGTTGGCTGTCCAATATTACCATTAGAGTTTGACCGTGTCTTGGAAGACTTATAAACAAACAAAGCTGAAGGTGTAGATAATATCTGTTAGACATTTCTAAACTCGAGACTAGAGACGTACTATCAGACATTCGGAAAAATTTCTCCCATATTATTCCGAAGATGGGAAGTGCAGATAAAGTTTCTGACATGAAACACGTAGAGAATAATTATAAAATATGTGAATCTGTTAGAGAACGACAGTTTATCTGTATGAAAAAGGGAGATATGAGACAGACATTTCTGATTTTGCGCTTGACTGCGGGACTTACGAAAAATCGGGGCTCCTTTATAGTTTTCATTGCCTGGAAAAAGTTTTCGAAACGTAAACCTGTTTTAACATTACATTTGTTTCAGAATATGAGAAGAGTGGATTTAAATTACAGGGAAAGACGGATAATATGAAATCTGTACAGGAACCAAGAGGGTTTTATGACACCAGAAGACCAAGACAGAAGATCAGAAAGGGTCTGAAACAAAGAAATTCTGAACTCCTTATGTCGAACCTACAAATCGATGAAGCAATGACAGAAATGTAGGGTATGCTCAAGAATGTGTTACAAGTTCAGGCTGAAAGGAAATCGTTGCTAAGCGTCGTTAATAACATTCCTGTCACCAGTCTGGTTAAGGAGGAACGAACCAACCTGTAAAATGAACCGAGCAGTGAGTGTAGAATTTGGATGAGAGTAAACCGAAGGAAGAAGAAAGAACTAAGGAGACGCATAAATGAGACTGACGAGAAAGTCAACGTCAAAACCGGTGACCATCCAGTACACGAGAAGCTACCTCGGAAGAAACATAACGTATAACGCACAAAGATGTAGGAAGCAGAAAGATACAGACAAGGGGGACGTTTCTCGACAGCATTAGTCTGCTAGTTTCAAACATTGGGAATAATATATGGCCGATCAGAAAATTTTGTAAAGTAGTGGAATCGAAGCATTTGATATGGAATGCTGGGTTACGAAAATTAAGTAGGTTGATAAAATAAAAACTGTACTATTTCCGTACCACTGATGAGGAAAGGGTTATGTGGAGAACACTGATTCGAAAATTGGCAGGATCACAGGGGATGTCGTTAGACAAATTTGGCACTGGACAGAAATTCGCCGGCACCAGCATGAAACCAGGCTGAAAAAACAGATGGAACCAACGTCGAATCTGAGGCTATGTTTTTTTTTCCATAATCTCAAATCCCTGACTGAACAATCGAACTATCCGATAAGCTGTTACAGCAACTTGCGTTCATAGATTCAGTTCGCATACCACTGGACTGGCGATCTTAATCGTGCACAAGACTAATAAATGGAAGTCGCATTTTCCCGTGCACGAATGCCAAATAGCGATGTTCCAGTTACGTGAGGCGAGCAACGGGAGATATTTCGCGAAATAAAACTGAGATTGGTGACATGGAATTGCTGAGGGTAGGGCACGGGCGAGGAGCTGCATAGGCTTACGGACTGTCGTATGTGGAAGCCCAGCCCTGAACGGTATCATAGGCTCTCTCTGAGCGCTATGGGACATAACATCTATGGTCATCAGTCCTCTAGAACTTAGAACTACTTAAACCTAACTAACCTAAGGACATCACACAACACCCAGCCATCACGAGGCAGAGAAAATCCCTGACCCCGGTATCATAGGCGTTGCTTGTGTTTCCACTATGTGACGACTGGTTTGATACCCTGGAGGTATATGTTCAGGTCATACAAAACTAATACTTCATGTGCCGCGAATTCCAAGGTACAAGTGAAAGTAAAACCAGGTCACTCCTCGGGAAAACCTTGGATAAAACGGCAGACTGGCATTCGATTTGGACCATGCATGATCAAAAATGCGTGCCCAAAGCACAACCAAGAGACGAGATTAGACAGCACATGACAATCCACGTATGTTAGGGTAAAACCGTCGTGAAAATTGTCATGTGCTGTCCGAACTCACCTTTGGACTGTGTTTTGGAGACATCTTACTGATTTCATCCAAGGTTTTACCGATTAGTGACATATTTTTACGCGCACTAGTACCTTGGAATTCGCGGCACAAGAAGTATCAGTTTTATGTAACCTGAAGATATACCTACAGGGTATGAAACTGGCTATTATACAGTCAAAACACATAAACAGCTATTGCGGATTTGGACTTTCACTTAGTTTTAGTATAGATTACTTTACCATCTCTGATTTTAGCTTGTTTGATTGTCCTTCGCATTCTGAACAAGTTTTTAGCTGTGGTTGTCAGACCTGTATCGTTATTTGTAAAGGCCTCACTGCTAGGTAGGCGTAAGAGATCGAAAAGGTTTTAGTGCATGCACCGATGCAGCATCTCGGCTGGTCGATTTTACGCACAGGGGTGAATCGATATTTACCGAGGATACGTGTCAGGGTTTTCTCAGACGTCGCTATTGTCACTACCTTCGTTTTTATTTGAGTCTCAAAATTCCTTGAACCGTTGTGCAGTTGAATTTCCGTCAGTGTCTTTAGTTATCTTTGTTCGACACCTCACACAAGTTTCGGAGCTGTGATTACTAAAGAAACTCTGGCGCGACTAGTGAAATGATCGAGTATGGTAGCTCTAGGATACACAGTGAGACCAGCTCCTTGCTGGGATACAATGATTGTAGGGACCTGGAGTGCACGTGGAGTGAAAGAGGTAGAGGTGGAGCCACAGAGCACTGGCAGTACGCAGCGGACCTGTGTGCTGTGCCCTGTGTGCACTCGCGGTTGTACGTGCCGTTGTTGAGGTCCAGCACGCTGTACAAAGTACACAGTGTCTCCGTATCTGAACTCTTCATGTGTTATCTTGGATTAGTTCGAAGAGTGGACTGTGGTTCTCGAGAAATGTAATTCCTGTATGTTCCCTAGTGACGCTACCGCTCCATGTGCTGCTTGTGGAAAAAAGTTCTTGCCTATAGTTGTTGGAACGTAGCCAGCTTTCCATGGGCCTCCAAGCATGCTGCTGATGTTAACGGGAGTAGAATTACTGCACTAATGGTGAGGGATACGGTGAGAGTTCCATTACTGGTAAGCACTTACTTTCTTCTAAATATACGTATTATAGTAAACTTGTGCGAGGATCGCCATCCTTGCTTCCTGACATAGATTTTGTAGAGTTAAGTGATTGTTTTGGTTTTCACGTAGCAACACGATGGGAAAATAATTCATTAATTTTAAAGGAGCCAGTGCGCCGAGTGATTTAGGTATTATCTAACATTATTTAAATTTGCTATTTGTTACTGTTGTTGAGCTTTTCCAATTAACCTGATTTACCGTGAGTTTTAAACTGTGCTGTCTGCCGTAAAGTATTGCTGATGTGTTACTTGTAAATGCTATAACTCATCAGTGCAACTGTTTATTAGAGTAATGTAACTTACAAGGTACTTCTGGCACTTAAACTGATCATTGTACTCAATTCTAGGATCACTTTCTTGTTAATCAATAAACGTTCTTCGTAATTTATTTTCTTTGCTGGAAATCAAATAAGTAAGTATCAGTTAATTAGCCTAGCCCTGGTGGTTTTAAAGCTCACTCAGGTATCCTGGTTATTGCAAGTGCTTAGTAGTTTTTTAGTTGCAGGAGCTTTTGCTAAGTGCTGAAATTTGTACTAATACAGTGACGTAAGGTCCAACTGCAATCCATGCGCGTGGCACGTATAAGTGATGTGAACAGGAGCTCAGTCTAACGTTAATGCTACCGTCTAGAAGATCTCATTTGTGAGACGAGGCACCTTATTCTCTCTTAAAGTTGTTGGCTTAGTTTGGAATTTTCATTGCGTGTCTTTCACGTGATTTTATTCTTCCAAAATTTTTAATTGCCTTGTGTTTTTTTATTTATTGTGTAGTTTTAATTAAAGTTATGAAACTTTTGTGTTTTGTCGCATTGCAAATTTTACTTAAATTTAAAGAAAGCTAATTAAAGTCACATGCTTTTTTAGTAAAAGTGTATCAATGCATTGTGAAAATCACAAAAGACTTCAAGAAGTTGTAGCATGGAAATTCATGATCTTTGATGTTTAGTGAAGTAAGTAACTTCTTTTGAACTAGTAGTCCCAGCACCTCTCCTCTCCTACCATACAAGCTCATAACTGCCCGTTTGGTCTAGGTTGATTAAAATTTGTCTGCTGAAAAAAATTGTTATATCACATGACGAAGATATGAGATCAGTTCAAATACACCGCTCAGCTTTCGACTTAGACGCAGTACGAGAAAGAGCGGTGACGCTTTGTGCTGCACTTGGATACGTCTGTCCACTGCTACGACACCACAATCATTGGCTACTTATGGTTACAACTTGTTTTTGCCCATAGTAGGAGGGATGGGAAAAACCGGCAGGTTAAAACTGATGCTGGTATTTTACTTCTGAGTAACAAGTATTTTTTTCGTATTTGGTCTCGGTTATAATTGGTGGTTTTTATTATTTACTAGTAATCGAGTAAAAAACCGAAATATCAATTAGCCATATCAGCAGCGCTAACGTTCTCGTTTAATGGAAACCTTTTTTTTCTAAAATGAGGAATTTTTATTCGTAAAATTTGCAATGGTTTCAAATATGAAATTGTGGAGATGCGATCAGTGCTATTTTAATAACAGTGTCTACAGAAAGGGGCATCAGACACATGGCATAAATACTGGTACAGCACTGCTAAGGCAATTATGTGTGTCGTTGTTTAGGTAAGGGTATACGTGAAGACTTGTCACCAGCTGGTCTATAAAGCAGTTTCTCGCTGTCGTCGACGACATCAGCTGCATTGCAGAATCGCACCAACCCTAGTCTGGGAATACTTTTATGGAGTGACGTAGCAGTGAAGTACAATGGTTCATTTGTTTCAAAACATTAAAGGTATGTCTGCCATTTCTGTGAAATAATAAATGAGGAAGTAAAGTATGGTAACAGCAATAAATTAAAAACTTAGCAATGGCTCATTCGTAGAATACAATAAAAGTAGAATGTAGTTTATCTGCCGTTTGTGTTCACATACCATGCCTTTATATACTTGTAGCCCTTCAGAACGGACAAATTAACACAAAAGACGGAGTTCTCCATCGTTAGTTTGCACCCTTTAGCGCTGACCATATTGTAATGAACAAACAGTAGTATTATCCCTGATTACAAAACGATTTTTAAGCAGAGTTTCATAGAATTAGAATCATTGGGAGAATACTGGTGAATTTTCTTAGTACTCAACCACTTATCACATAGAGGAAAGAGGGAAACGTTGGGCGGACTAAGTTGTCTGTCACTTTCATTCTATGTATCTTGAAACTGAGAGAGTCAAAATTTTTCAATCTTTGTTGGATTTCTACTTAATTACAAGAATGAAAACCTAAAATCAATTATTTCAGAAACCGCTTATTTTGAGCGGTTTTAACACTCATAATAAATTGGACTGATATAACCGGAAACCGTTTGTTTGAGGGATAACAGACATCCCTACGCGGCAGTTGACTATTGGAATGTATGTACCCAAGAGGCGCAATGGAGAATTGCGACTTGAAAAGGCCGATACTTGCACGACCTCACAGCTGTACTGACTCACTTGATAGGAACCCGCAATCAGTTAAACCATTACCCCGTCCCTTTTCCATCCTGCATCTGGCCGTCACGCCAACATCCAGACGAGGTTCTAGCACCAGCCCACTCTCGTGACAAGCAGAGTTCTTCCACCCTGATCGGCGGGATGAGCACACATCTTAAAATACCACCACTATCCACGAACACATCCCTCCTAAAACTGAAAGGTAGATCTTTCGCAAGAAACGTTATAGCAGTGTGACTATTCCACTATGAATCTAAAACGAAGTTACAACGTTAATCTGCTTTGCTTATCTTCTAAACTTCACTAAAACACATACAATATGATGCACCTGAGGGCCTCGTAAATGAACGAGACGAGAAAAGGTTCTCTTTGGGGCTGAGTATGGTCTCTGAGTTTTCAATTTCTTATTAGTGCCCACGAAAGTAAGTTTAGAATTCTAGGATAAATACAGATTGCTGATAAGAGAAAGTGCTGAAATTAAATGCAGTTTCACAAAGTTCCTGACTGTTAGCGAAAAAAATTATGGAAAATGGAATCCATGTTTGTATCATTTTAAAGTCCTGCAGGACAGTTAATGCAGAAAATTAATGTACTTTTAGTAATATATTAAAAGGGGTGATACGGCACTGGCTAGACTTTAAAATATTATTTCCTTGAATAAAAAATCTCGGATCTACAGATTAGGAACAATTTACACCAATAACTTCCCGTCGCAGTGGTGATCACCTTTCCTTGCAATATTGTAGCTTTTATTTAGTGACATGGTTTGGCAACCGTAAAAAAGAAATTATAAGGACGTAAGCCGATAACACAATTATTAAAATTCCTTCAGTTTGATGTGCTTCACTGTCTAAAATGTCCTTAAATGAGCTCTAGCAACGGTGCAGCAACCCTTTTTATACTTCGCGATAGAACTCGGAAATTGGCAAGAATACGAGGGAGTCGCTCAAAGAGTTCTTAGGAGTGTTGCTAAGCAACTGTTGATAGACGAACTCGCTTGTGGAAAGGTGAAACAGCTGTGCCGGCTCTGTGGCGTGGAAGTAATCACTCGTTACCCTGCACTTGCACTGATGCTGTCTAAGTTATCGGACTCGCCTCCTACTGCGACAATGGTTCGATGTAATATCTCCGATCGCAGTTAACTATATTAAGTATAGAAGGGGTAGCTTAATTCTACTTAAATAAGAGTCCTTCACTGACTAAAACACACTGCCTGACAGTTTCTAAGGAACAGAGACATTACGAGACAGGAATAATCGCTGGTAATAATGGATGATATGAAACACAGTACATACGTAATACAAGTGGAGTGATATAAAGAAAAGTGGTACGCGTATCACCACATGGGATGTCGGGATAATGGCTATGAATAACATTCATTTTTGACAGATACCCAACATAAAGAGCGCTATCGGACCTTCAGCAAGGAATATGTCGTTTTCGGGAACTAATGCACGTTTTGCCCCTGTTATTTATGCCGACCAACACAATGTAGAAGAGTCCTAGGATGACATGTCCCACTCCCATCTCAAGGACGATTTTAATTCTTGCACGGATCGAGAACGGGAGATCGGTGAAAAATAAGTCTGACAAAGCAATCCAGGCATGTTAAATAGGATTTTAAGTCCGGCGAGTGTGCAGGCGATTCCATAAGTTCAATACCTTCACTTCCCAGGGTGCCCGACGCCTCAGCGGTCCTGTGTGGTATGGCATTGTCATTCATAAACAGAATGGAGGAACCTTCCACACGCCTAAGCAGACAGATACGATCCACAATAATCTCACTGAAATACCGCTGTACTGAAGTAGTACCTCGAGCAAAGATATGCAGTAGTGTTCGGCCATTGCGCACCATTGCTGCCCACACCTTAACGCCTAGGCCATACCGATGACGTTTGTGAACACTCTGTGATATGCAACGTGTCCTCCTGTCTCTCCAAACAAACTAGTAGCCAGAATCATTGTCAAAGTGAAGCAGGGATCGTCGGAGAACATCACTCTGGACTACTTTTGTAGACCCCAATGTGGTCCGTACACCAACTAACTCTTGGTCGACAATGGGATGGTTGCACTGGAATGCATGTAAATGGCTTCAGAACAGACAAACCAGCCTGATTTAATCGCTGCAAACCGATTGTGATGGAAATACGTGAACCGGTTGCGCCTGCAACGTCTGCTGTTATGTGCCTATGGTTGAGACCTCTATTCCTTTCCGACACTAGGGCTACGTATCGATCCACGTGGGGGTGTGATGGTCTGTCTATGACGACCGAAAGGGTTTTTCAATTGCGAGATGACTCTTTCCGACATGCCCATTACTGTGGCCATAATAGTGACATTCTTGACCGGCTTCGGCATGTCTAACTGGTGGTCCATGATCGGAAGTGCTCAAATGAGTGTTGTTGACGTTTTACCATACCACACGGCATGTCGTGCCATTCTGTTCCACAACAAACTTCGTCAGACACTGCACAGCATGAGCTCTTGAATGAGCACAGAGGGCTTTTACACCGCTTCACTGCAGTTAGAACGTCCCATCCTCTGCTTTTCTTTCTACTGTCATTGGTCGGTGATTTGGTAGCTTTTGTCAGTTGAGCTGCAGCAATTTTCAATTGGTTCCTTAGCAAGTGCACCTATCTAATTGTGAAAAAAAGCCCTAAAATTGGGGACAATATAGCCGGGACACCGGAAATTTGTTACTGGACAGGTAGACAACATTCGGTCAACCAAACAAAACCACACGTATCAGTCACTAGAGCACACAAATGAAGATACATTGAGGTGGCAAAAGTCATGCGATAGCGATATGAACATATAAAGATGCGATAGTGTCACGTACACAAGGTATAAAAGGGTAGTGCATTAGTGGAGCTATCATGTATACTCTGACGATTCATGCGAAAATGTGCCCGACGTGATTATTGCCGAATGGCTGGAATTAACAGAATTTAAAAGCGGAATTATAGTTGGAGCTAGAAGCATAGGAGTGTCCATTTTGTAAATTGTTAGGGAGTTCAGTATTCCGCGATCCACAGTGCCAAGAGTGTGCCGACAGCATCAGTTATCAGGCGTTACCTGTCACCAGTGACAGCGCAGTGGCTCACGGCCTTAACGACTGAGAGCAGCGGAGTTTGCATAGAGTTGTCAGTGCTAACAGACAAGCAACACTTCGTGAAATAACCACAGAAATGAATGTGGTACGTACGACGAACGTATCTGTTAGGACAGTGCGGCGAAATTTGGCAGCAGAAATTTGATAGCAGACAACCCACGCGAGTGTCTTTGCTAACAGCACGACATTGAATGCAGCGCCTCTCCTGGGCTCATGGCAACACCGGTTGGACCCTAGACTTGGAAAACCGTGGTCTGGTTAAATGAATGCCGAGTTCATTTTGTAAAATATGACAGCAGGGTTCGAGTGGGGCGGAACCCACGGAACCATGGACCCAAACTGTCAACGACGCACTTTGTAAGCTGGTGGTGGCCCCGTAAGGGTGTGGGCCGAATTTACATGGAATAGACTGAATCGATCATGGAGGGGACATTGTTATTTTCGGCTACTTGTAGATCATTTGCAAACCACTTATTGGCTTTATGTTCCAAAATAACTACAAATTTGAATGAAAACAACGCGCCATGTCACCAGGTCAATCCCATCAAACGTTTATGGGACATAATCGAGAGGTTAGTTTGTGCTCAAAATCCTGCACCGGCAACAGGTTCTCAATTATGGGCGGCTATAGAGGCAGCATGGCTCAATATTTCTGCAGGGGAATTCCAACGACTTGTTGAGTCAATGTCACGTGGAGCTGTCGCATTCCGCCGGGCACAAGAGGTACGACACGACGTTAGGGGGTATCCGACGACCTTTGTCACCTCAGTGTATAAGCCATGTAAGTAAAGACGAGCAAGGCAGATACTAATGATGGCTCTCAGTAGAACGTATCACACTCTCTTAGCGGCGGCATGGAAGAGTCGGTGTTCTGAATGCAATCGTAATTACGAGTAGCCATCGTAATTTCAAATGACATGACTGTCGTAGGTAATGAGCAACATGATAATTGACTATTTTTCCGACGAAATGGCACTCTCTTAACGGCCTTTCTGGTACCTGTAGCACTAAGCTACACTATCTCAATCCGATGGATCTTGAACTCTGGAGACTGACTGTACCACTGGCGAAAGGCGTGTTCACGGCGGAAGAAACCGGGTCCGAATAAGGAAGAACTCGGGTTTCAAACTAATGGGTGAGTCCGCAGAGGCCTCTGCTAGCCAAAGCCAATCCAACTGTGTTCAATTGCTAAATTTTGAACATGTGTCCTACTTCAGTTATGTTTCGAGACAATGGCTTCTTCTAAAGGCCAGAACCACTGCTGAGACGTTTGATTGGTGTAATCAGTCGCGAAGGGCTATTCATACAGCAAAAAGGGCTCCCTTACAATGGAAAACACCGTCCTGACGAAAATTACCAACTTCTGACTTAACTGCAGTTACGGCCTGTGAAAGCCCCTATCGGGATATCTCTAGTTTGCCCTCGCAACAAAGAAGAAACCTGTAATTAAATTAGAGTCAAAGTTAATTAATAACATTTGTAGGCTCGAAAGCTTCTTAACTCCCAATTACGCAAGTTCCATTGTAATGATAATAGTTTAACGCCCTTAGTGAGACTGTCATTACACGCTGCAGAAAATAATATGATACAAGCTTACATTTTGCAAAAAATAGCATACTGTCTGTCTCAGAGGAAATCTGCAAGCAGTTGTTGTGCAACAGTGAAACTCAAGAAGAATTTGTGGATCTGTTGAATGGAATGGCCAGTCTAATGAGTAAAGTTATGGACTGAAGGGAAACAGGAAAAAGACAAAAGTAACGAGAAGTTATGGAAATGCGAATAGCGAGAAACTGAACATCAAAATTGGTGCTCAAGATGTGGACGAAGTTAGGGAATTCTGTTACCTTGGAAGCAAAATGACACTGGACAGACCAAGCATAGAGGGCATAAAAATCACACTAGCAAAGGCAAAGAAGGCATTCTTGACCTAGAGAAGACTTCTGGTCAAAAATGTGATTTAATTTCAGAAACAAATTTTTGAGAATGCACGTTTGGAGTGCAGCATTGTATAGTAGTGAAGTATTGTTGGCAGGAAAAATGGAACAGAAATAATCGAGGTACGTAAGATGTGCTCCAGGAAATTTCTGAAAATCGTTTAGAGTGTTAAGATAACGAATCAGAAGGATTTCTTCAAGAATTGGGGAAGAAACATATAGAAACTCTGCCGAAAAGAAAGGGCAAAATGAAAAGGCTTATGTTAGGGCATCAGAGATTGACATCCATGGTGCTAGAGGGAATTGTAGAGCGTAAAAACTGTAGCGAAGTGGGATACTGGAAAACATGCAGCTAATAACTGAGGACGTATCGTGAAATCTTTGGTACGATAGAAGTTTTTTCCTGATATCTTAATACATGTCCTATTATCCCGTCTCATCTTCTTGTCGGTGTTTTCCACATGTTGTAATGATCATTCAGCGGAGAACGCCTTCATTTATTACCATTTCACCATGAAGACGTTGGTGCCGGAGGAAAATTCGTGATGGGACGCATCAAACCTGTCAGAAAACTGATGACACAAACAATGTATTATTTCCGTCTAGACTGCATGCATTTTTAAAATTGATACTGGTTTACGGTCCACATAAGATTTGATCAGAACGGAATAAATCAGTACAGGAATAGCCTATAAACAGG
Source organism: Schistocerca serialis cubense (assembly GCF_023864345.2). Taxonomy (NCBI): domain Eukaryota; kingdom Metazoa; phylum Arthropoda; class Insecta; order Orthoptera; family Acrididae; genus Schistocerca; species Schistocerca serialis. The sequence continues at coordinate 324,686,089 of NC_064641.1, read as the reverse complement.
GAAGCTGATATGCTATATTCTGTGACGCTAATTTTGTTCATGAAGTGAGCGGGTCACACTTATAGGCGATATATTTAAATTACTTAGTTCTTAGATTGTCTCGGATGGGTTATTTTATGACAGATATACCCAGATCTGTAGATGGTTCATGTGAAATCGAAACTGGTCACAACTTATAAATTGCTTGTAATCTAGAAAGACAACAAAAACTCGCCATTTAGCAAAAAGTTATACGTTACGTGTCTGCTTCCACACACCGCCGGACCTGAACCACTGAGGTGGCCTGGAAAACTGAAAAGAATCCGTGCATTAAAACTTGAACTTCTGGAGAAAAGAGCGACATGCCAGCCCTTTTGGGAGGCCACTGCGTGGTATAGGTGTTTACTCGGCTACGATCTGGGGCGGGCGGAAGAGCTCTTGCTACCTCGTAATTTGGGCGGAATATTCAACAGAGGATTAACACCGCATATTTGCAGGCTCAAAACTTCGCCTTCGTGGCTGCAGGGTAAACAAGGAATTGATATACAGCGCGTGTTTGCATCCGAGAGAATGAAGCTTGACCGCAGTGGAGGTTATTCTCCCAAACAGGAACAACTCCAACGGAGAACGCAATCCATTCAGAGAAAGTTACTTACACTTTTCGAAAGAAAGCTGTCACAGTAAGAAAAGCCTAGAGCCGTATTCTAATATCGTAGGCTACTATAGGAGTAGAGTTAACGCTCTTGGTATTTCGTTTCTTGTCATGTTCCTACCAGTTGTACAATAGCTCGTCCTGCATGATAATTTTACTTATATGGCTCTTTATAGTAGTCATATTGTCTGTATTTTTTCAGATGCATAAACTTCAATATCATTAGTGGAAATAATAATTGTTCACAGAAGTAGTCCTCGGTCTTCTGACTGACTTTATGAAGCGTGCACGACTGCCTCTCCTGTGCCAAACTCTTCATATCGGAATTGCTATTGCACCGCAAATTCATGAATTATTTGTTGGACTTATTCCAATCCCTTTTTTCCTCTACGGACTATACTTTCTAGGGCAACCAATGGTACTATGAAAATTCTTCCCTGATGTCTTAATAGATGTCCTATTGTAACACAACACAGAGCCAAAAAATTTTTAGTCTAAATAATTCTGTAACCATAAGTTAACTGTGATCCAATTTCTGTCAAACGTACCTTTTATTATTTTATTAATTTTCTCATGCAATTAAATATGGAAATAGAATTAATTCCAGTGATCTAATTAATAATAATATTTTAATTATGATGTATTAAAGAGGCTGGTCTTTTGATGGAAGTTTGCTGTTGTAGAGAGCCAAAGAACACGTTTGATGTAAGAAGTATTTATTGTTGCTAGGCGCTTAAACGCCGATTCGGGCAGAAGCAATCTGCGGAGAGAGTGGCTAGCGACAAGTGGTCACGTTCATAAGCGATGCGCGGTAATGTAAGGAATAAACTAAAAGACTGTTAATATAGGGATAGTTATATTATTAGTTGTAAATGGGCTCATTACATTGTCATCAAAAGGAATTAATATTCAATGAGAGTACTGTAGGCCCAATCTTGTTATATGGAGTGGCGATAAAGAAGCGCCTGTTACCACAGATTGTCGACGAATAATACCTTACATTACACGAACTCCAGCTCACCAAAGTAAGATCCGACTAGTATCATCTTTGAATGTACAAGGCTGGCAAGCATAGTAGTTTTTCTTAAATGGATTACAGGTCGTTTAGCACAGCAACTATTACAGTGTAAATCAACTTTTCATTCATTTCCCTATCAGAGTCTTATCCTGTCACCATTATTCTCTCCGAAAATAACACCAATCAAAGAACAGTCCAATACTGAAAGTGACGAGCCTATTTAATTCTGGTAACTACTACAACGAATTCCTATTTACAAACTTGAGAACTATCGAAAACTGTCATTTTACTGCAGTGAAGTTTGTTGCTTGGTACAACAACTAGTTAAAGAATAATGACCAAGAGTAACATAGCAAAAGTATAATTTAAATGGATGTTGACAAAATATTGCTTCTGAATTATACAAGGCGTGTCTTTTGTGCATTGCAAACTTCGCTCACATTCCAAATTACTTGACTGTCTAGTGCAAAATAACTTATTCTTCGGTAAATGAAGCATTGCTAACTTTCCAGAAATAATTTATTGGAATAGGAAACAAGTATATAATGAATATTTGCATTTCTACAATCATTAACCGTTGCATTTATAGTGAGTGAACTCAAGACAGTTGATTAAGCGAACTGTTTAGCCAACTACAAACTTCTACGTGCGTGTGTTCAGAACAAACTATTTTGCTGGTTTGCTGATTAACGTCAAGTCACAGTATTAACTGTGTTTTTCCGTATGAGCTCGAGTCAGTGCTTTTGGTTTCATTTTCACCTGGTTGCAATTCAGAGATTAGCTCGTAATAACAATCTATAAACAATTAAAAATCATAGAGTAATTTTTGCTCAACAGTGAGCTGTCGGCCGTTCGTAAATAATTTGCATTCTAATTTTATAACTAATTCAATTTATTTACTCCAAATTTCACCGTTTCGTGTTTTTACCTTTTTTGTCAAAATTTCTTTTGATCCTTATCGTGCAGTAGTATTCACGCAATACCGATTCGATTGTAATTGTATCTGCACTTAACCGGATTTTTCTTTATTCTTCGGAGTAGATGCCTTTCCCAGACAACAGGCAATATTAGGTACAGTTAAGAATCCAAATTAACCGGAAGTGTAAGATCATTATACTACCATCATGTCTCTTTCTCTTGTCAGTGTTTTCTACATGTTCTTCTCATTACTGATTCTGCGTATAATGTCTTCATTTCTTGCCATTCCACGTAATTTTCAGCGTCCTTCTGTAGCAACACATCTTAAATGCTTTGATTCTCTTCTTCTCCGGTTGTTCCACAGTCCATGTTTCTGTTTGTCCCATATTACTACCCCTGCTGGTTAGGCCTCCATTCCATCACCGTGGCGTTTGGCGCAGCATACATGACGGCGAGACCAGGAGTACGGTCAGCTGCAGTGATTGTTCACAAATGCCACGCTCCTCAAGGGTGCCAACCACAAGCAACAATGACAGGATTCCGCTTGGGGATCCAACAGACAAGGAGTGGGTCTTCCGCGAATCGCACGGATTGCTACACGGATCTATAACCTGCGGGCTGGCAGCCTTCAGCCATCAGTCTTCGGTCCTCAGTCTCACATCTATGATGAAGTCAGTTCTCATCGATGCAGTCTGTCAGCAGAGCTTTTCGGGAGTTAGTAATCGCCATACCGGAATACTTCATGCTTTAATAACCGGCAAAGTCTGGAAACTGTCCCGTTTGGTTCAAAATACTATATTCGGTTCAATGTACCGAAGTTGCTCGTCCTCTGACTATTTCTGACCCACTAGATCCATCATTAGTTCGTTTTTGTGCATTCTCCGACTGTGATACCAATTGTGAAACTGCTACCATTCCCTCTGCACCATCACTACGCGCCGTTCTGTGATTCTCACTTGAGACTTTATGCTGTACATCAATCTCTGTTTTGCCAAGATCTTCAATTTGACCTATCGGCGATATTCTCTGTTTTTCAGCCTTCTCCGATCGTCTAAGAAACCTCTGTGTCTCTCGTATTGCGCGAGCTTGCGCTCACGTGAACATCACGTTATATGAACTTACCCATTTCCAAAATACCTTAGAAGGTTAGTTAGATTTTGTACACATCATTGGCAACGTCGTTCACTGTTTGAAGAATCTCAACCCAACTCAACATCGCCGTGAATAACTTTGCGTGGGCCAGCAAGGTCATGCACAAGCTACTTCTACACAATGACCAATATTCGTCTACTTGTTAATACAACTTGTCTACAATTTGGATCACACATATACTGTATTCTGTCCACTATACATTTACATACATTGGGTAACCTCATTACAAAATAAAATAATTTTTTTTTCAAAATTGAAAATTTTTTATTTTTCTTACTAATTTGACTAATTGCCATCCAGACAGACCAGTTGCCATCCTGGCAGGGTTGCCACTTGTAAGGTGCAATATTTTTTGGTTTACTTATTCTAGGATTGAGGACAACTGTCTAAGTTGAAATGACGTGTTTAATTTCGCAATATTAGCACAGAGCACACGCTTTTACACAGTCTTCAATGTGACAACGAGAAAACCAGTTGTCAGGATAACACATCTCTTCAACACCAAAAAGTAAAATAACACTAAACACAACAATATTAAATATTAACTCTTATAAGGTTAAGTTATCCTAAACAGGACAATATCAAAGTTTAACTAGTATATTTTCAAAATTGTTCCTACACTCATGTTAAGACGTTGGTCAGTACTATGAAAATCGTCCGATTCCGATTCAAAGTTCGGTACTATTTTTAGGATGACAATCAAGTCTATGGTGGATGGTTAGCTATGTGACAAATTGAGCAAAAGATTACCCAAGGTCGCTCGACTTTACAGTGGACACAAGCTGGTTAAACAAAACTTTTACGCCTCTGCACGTGGTATTTACCTTAAGGTGCGCTGAAATTCATAAAACCTAATTACACCTTTGCAAAATTTTCCAGCAGTAACTATCCCAATGTTTCTTGTTATGAGAGAGAGCATTTTCTCATCCCTAGTCTTAGAATGTGGCGATACACACGCACATCTTTGGAGCAGCGTGCATATTATAATGCCCTTTTAGTTCTCGCAAGAACAATTAACTAATTGGCTGATTCGTTTCTCCACAGTTAAAGCGAAACGATACTACAGTTAATTTTTAGCTGGATATCAGCCACTGTGAACGCAATGTCCACACAAATTAATTACTTTTCTGTGTTTTACAGAGCGTTATGCGCACCATTCTGCTCTTGACGCCAGGTCAGAGAAGAGTCCACGAAAATTTCCGCTTTGTCTTACTCATAGCCGAACTTTCTCCCGACCTGGGTTCTTTCGCTCTTCACGTCACGGCTTTTTGCGACCAGTGGGAGCATTCCTCTTATTTTGTGGAAACTCCCTCTACCAATTGCAAGGTCTCTACCATTAAATTGCGTCGAAACTTTGGCTCTTTTCCCCTTCCTAGCGCTTTCCGCCAATCGGACGTTTTGTGCCCATTCGAAACGCCTGAATGCATAAATTGACTCTCTCACATGTGTACCACTCATTGGACACGTGATCTTAAATGCTTCACTGGTCTGGTTTCATTGTTGTTGTTGTTGTTGTTGTGGTCTTCAGTCCTGAGACTGGTTTGATGCAGCTCTCCATGCTACTCTATCCTGTGCAAGCTTTTTCATCTCCCAGTACCTACTGCAACCTACATCCTTCTGAATCTGCTTAGCGTATTCATCTCTACGATTTTTACCCTCCACGCTGCCCTCCAATACTAAATTGGTGATCCCTTGATGCCTCAGAATATGTCCTACCAACCGATCCCTTCTTCTGGTCAAGTTGTGCCACAAACTTCTCTTCTCCCCAATCCTATTCAATACTTCCTCATTAGTTATGTGATCTACCCATCTAATCCTCAGCATTCTTCTGTAGCACCACATTTCGAAAGCTTCTATTCGCTTCTTGTCCAAACTATTTATCGTCCATGTTTCACTTCCATACATGGCTACGCTCCATACGAATACTTTCAGAAATGACATCCTGACACTTAAATCAATACTGGATGTTAACAAATTTCTCTTCTTCAGAAACGCTTTCCTTTCCATTGCCAGCCTACATTTTATATCCTCTCTACTTCGACCATCATCAGTTTTTTTGCTCCCCAAATAGCAAACCTCCTTTACTACTTTAAGTGACTCATTTCCTAATCTAATTCCCTCAGCATCACACGACTTAATTAGACCACATTCCATTATCCTTGTTTTGCTTTTGTTGATGTTCATCTTATATCCTCCTTTCAAGACACTGTCCATTCCATTCAACTGCTCTTCCAAGTCCTTTGCTGTCTCTGACAGAATTACAATTTCATCGGCGAACCTCAAAGTTTTAATTTCTTCTCCATGAATTTTAATACCTACTCCGAAATTTTCTTTTGTTTCCTTTACTGCTTGCTCAATATACAGATTGAACAACATCGGGGAGAGGCTGCAACCCTGTCTTACTCCCTTCCCAACCACTGCTTCCCTTTCATGTACCTCGACTCTTATAACTGCCATCTGCTTTCTGTACAAACTGTAAATAGCCTTTCGCTCCCTGTATTGTACCCCTGCCACCTTCATAATTTGAAAGAGAGTATTCCAATCAACATTGTCAAAAGCTTTCTCTAAGTCTACAAATGCTAGAAACGTAGGTTTGCCTTTCCTTAATCTTTCTTCTAAGATAAGTCGTAAGGTCAGTATTGACTCACGTGTTCCAGTGTTTCTACGGAATCCAAACTGATCTTCCCCGAGGTTGGCTTCTACTAGTTTTTCCATTCGTCTGTAAAGAATTCGTGTTAGTATTTTGCAGCTGTGACATATTAAACTGACAGTTCGGTAATTTTCACATCTGTCAACACCTGCTTTCTTTGGGATTGGAATTATTATATTCTTCTTGATGTCTGAGGGTATTTCGCCTGTTTCATACATCTTGCTCACCAGGTGGTAGAATTTTGTCAGGACTGGCTCTCCCACGGCCGTCAGTAGTTCCAATGGAATATTGTCTACTCCGGGGGGCCTTGTTTCGACTCAGGTCTCTCAGTGCTCTGTCAAACTCTTCACGCAGTATCATATCTCCCATTTTATCTTCATCTACATCCTCTTCCATTTCCACAATATTGTCCTCAAGTACATCGCCCTTGTATGGACCCTCTATATACTCCTTCCACGTTTCTGCTTTCCCTTCTTTGCTTAGAACTGGGTTTCCATCTGAGCTCTTGATATTCATACAAGTCGTTCTCTTATCTCCAAAGGTCTCTTTAATTTTCCTGTAGGCGGTATCTATCTTACCCCTAGTGAGATAAGCCTCTACATCCTTACATTTGTCCTCTAGCCATCCCTGCTTAGCCATTTTGCACTTCCTGTCGATCTCATTTTTGAGACGTTTGTATTCCTTTTTGCCTGTTTCACTTACTGCATTTTTATATTTTCTCCTTTCATCAATTAAATTCAATATTTCTTCTGTTACTCAAGGATTTCTACTAGCCCTCGTCTTTTTACCTACTTGATCCTCTGCTGCCTTCACTACTTCATCCCTCAAAGCTACCCATTCTTCTTCTACTGTATTTCTTTCCCCCATTCCTGTCAATTGCTCCCTTATGCTCTCCCTGAAACTCTGTACAACCTCTGGTTCTTTCAGTTTATCCAGGTCCCATCTCCTTAAATTCCCACCTTTTTGCAGTTTCTTCAGTTTTAATCTACAGGTCATAACCAATAGATTGTGGTCAGAGTCCACATCTGCCCCTGGAAATGTCTTACAATTTAAAACCTGGTTCCCAAATCTCTGTCTTACCATTATATAATCTATCTGATACCTTTTAGTATCTCCAGGGTTCTTCCATGTATACAACCATCTTTCATGATTCTTAAGCCAAGTGTAAGTTATGATTATGTCGTGCTCTGTGCAAAATTCTACCAGGCGGCATCCTCTTTCATTTCTTAGCCCCAATCCATATTCACCTACTATGTTTCCTTCTCTCCCTTTTCCTACACTCGAATTCCAGTCACCCATGACTATTAAATTTTCGTCTCCCTTCACAATCTGAATAATTTCTTTTATTTCATCATACATTTCTTCAATTTCTTCGTCATCTGCAGAGCTAGTTGGCATATAAACTTGTACTACTGTAGTAGGTGTGGGCTTCGTATCTATCTTGGCCACAATAATGCGTTCACTATGCTGTTTGTAGTAGCTTACCCGCATTCCTATTCATTATTAAACCTACTCCTACGTTACCCCTATTTGATTTTGTGTTTATAACCCTGTAGTCACCTGACCAGAAGTCTTGTTCCTCCTGCCACCGAACTTCACTAATTCCCACGATATCTAACTTCAACCTATCCATTTCCCTTTTTAAATTTTCTAACCTACCTGCCCGATTAAGGGATCTGACATTCCACGCTCCGATCCGTAGAACGCCAGTTGTCTTTCTCCTGATAACGACATCGTCTTGAGTAGTCCCCGCCCGGAGATCCGAATGGGGGACTATTTTACCTCCGGAATATTTTACCCAAGAGGACGCCATCATCATGTAATCATACAGTAAAGCTGCATGCCCTCGGGAAAAATTACGGCTGTAGTTTCCCCTTGCTTTCAGCCGTTCGCAGTACCAGCACAGCAAGGCAGTTTTGGTAATTGTTACAAGGACAGATCAGTCAATCATCCAGACTGTTGCCCTTGCAACTACTGAAAAGGCTGCTGCCCCTCTTCAGGAACCACACGTTTGTCTGGCCTCTCAACAGATACCCCTCCGTTGCGGTTGCACCTACGGTACGGCTATCTGTATCGCTGAGGCACGCAAGCCTCCCCACCAACGGCTAGGTCCATGGTTCATGGGGGGGAGGTCTGGTTTCATATCCATTTGGAATTCCGAAATACAGTTTTCTAAAAGCTTTCTTTCCTGTCCTCCCTGAGATGGGCCATTATACTCACTGTCCCTGTCTGAGTCACCTGGTCGGTAGTTGACTTTCTGCCTGGGACACCCCTTTAGGTGGTTTCCGTGGTACGCCCTGTTGCGCAGCCTTGCGTCTGCCCTCATCCCTCTGAATTCCAAACTAAAACGCCTCTCACAGCTTCTTTCACCTTCCGCTCAAACACGCATTATAGGAACGGTGTGTTAATTATCGTCAATTGAGTGTCAGCCCTTTTTGTATTACATACAAATAAGGAAATTTGCTCATTACCGCCGAATTAAGTTAGGTGTCATATTCACCTCCCCGTTGCGATGTATAAAACTCTCATGTAAGGTGCGAATCTGAACTTCATTAGTTCTGCCACCTAACAAGAGTAACAGTAAATAAGTGTTCGTGTACCTCCACTAATTCTTTTGTGTAGCGGAAACAGAACTCTTACTCTATCGAAGTCGTTGGAACCCGGCCTCATCTGTGATACGATCCACAGCGTGGCAGTTACAATAGTGGGTGGGAGGACGCAACCATAGCCGTGGTAAGATCGATACTGTGACTTTTATAACAGGGGCGTAGTCGGTAGGACATGATTAGTAATGCTGTCTCCCTTCAAGATGACAGTCATATGGATTACCAAATCTGTGTATCACTCACAGCCAGCCAGGCAAACTCAATGGCTCTCACAAGTAGCAACCGGAGCGCGTATACTTCAGCGGACATCAAGAAGACCATGCCGACGAGGATGCGGTACAATGAACTTTCTACATCTTTGCTGATTACAGGGTTGACTTAGGGACAATCAGTTGTCATAAAGGCTATTGTACCGGGAACGTGCAACGGCCTGATTAGTTAACTTCAATGCTAATCAAGTCAGAAACTGATCAAAGTACCGAATTTTATTCTTCACAATTACATCTCAGCAAAATAACCATGCAACACCTTCACAATCTTTTCAGACTCTTTCTGGACTGTTTCTGACCACCCTCTACATACTGTATCTGTTCCAGACGTGGCTTGGAAAGTAAGTCATTCATAATTGATTTGTGTATTTACATTTAAACTGTAATTCTAATCAACTTGATAATTTCTCTTTCGTCACTTCCAGCATGCTGGATAGCAATGAAACTAATAATTTCAATGAAAGTCAAAGTACCACAGAAGCCAGTTTTCCTCTAAATGTCAACCAGTTTTGGACCTTAGTTCATTATCAGGCCACGCATTTAAGTCCCACCACAGCCCATAGTGTGTATAAGCTGGCCACATTCCTTGTGTGAGTGACTAAGTGCAAGTTATTATGCACATATGATAGTCCAGCGCTGCGTGCTGTGTACAGCGTGCATGCCAGATACTCTCTTTTGATTGTATTCCATGACATGACCGGCGCCAATAACAGATTTGTTCAACAATTTTGTATGACGCTTGTGGTCTACATACCGGTCTTACACGGTCCTCATGGCCTGAACAATGTATGGCTTGATACGGTTGCAAGGTATACGGAAAACAGCAGCCTTAAGCAGGCCAAGATCATCCTTTACAAACCCTGAAAGGGGTTAAACTGAGAAGGTACTTGAAAAACACATTTCACATCTTAATTTCGTAGAACAAGTCCAAACGTGTTTGATATTTTACCTCCGTAAGATCGATTTATAGACGCCATCTATTTATTTCCGTTAACACTCGATTTACGGTTGATAGATAGCGCAACGTGCATCTGATCTTTGTCTACAACAGTTCCGCAGCAGGAGACGTCGTGGTGGAATAACTCGTGATCTGAGATGACGAGCACCCTAACAGTCAATGTACTAAGTACGTCTTTCAAGGTAACCTGAATGGTGACAACTGCCAACCTGAAGATCTAGTGCACAATCTGTGTGCTTTGGATCCCATACCAACCGTATTTCCCAACGTACTATCAACTTTCCTCTCGACCACCAGATCAGGAATTGGAAGTGAGCCATCCTTTTCCAAGCTCCATATGATGAATAGCATTCAATCGTCCTAGAAATTTGTTGAAATTCTTATTGCCATGAGTCAATCAACGAAAGTTTAAACTTACTGTCAGAGTAAAACTACGTGCTGGACCGGGATTCGAACTCCAAAACTTTCCCATTCGTGGGTAAATGCCGTACCAGTCGAGATGCCCAGATAGGACTCACGACACGTCCTCACAGCCATACAGCTCTTTTGGTACAAAACCTGTCCGTAAAAGCCAAAGGTCCCTCGTTCAGAACCCGCGAGAAATTACACTTCAGCGCACATCACTCAGCTGCAGTATGAAAATTCATTCTGGAAACAACCCGCCGAGCTGTGAACGAGCCATGTACACCACGCTTTTGCAGTATCCTTTCTTCGAGTAGTGCCAGGCCCTCATGTTTCGCAGGAGAATTTCCGTGAAGTTTGGATAGTAGGAGATGAGGTACTGCCGGAAGCAAAGGTGCCAGAAGGGTCGTAAGCTGTGCTCAGATAAGTCGGATGATAGAGCAGCTGTCTGGGAAAGGCAAAGATCCTGGGTTCGAGTCCCAATGTAGTGCACAATTTTAACTACCACGGAAGTTTTATATCAGTGCACACTCCACAGCGGAGTGAAAATTCAATTTGCAAACGAAACTGTGGTCTATGTGTCAGAAAAAAATAAAGGTTTCAATTCTGTCGATTTCCGGGCATGTTTTTCTAAATCTTCCATAAAGTGTTTGGCAATAATGGATGACAAAGTTCTCCCCACCGTAACTACATCTGTCCATAGATTTGGTCTTTGAATAAAAGGTGAGTGGAAGTCAATACTTATCGCAGTAGGTTAATTCATTCAACATCAAGTCGTACAGCAATTAATTTGAATCAGAAGAACCTGTTTATAGGAGAGAAAACTTAAAAACGTATTAATATATTATAGTTACTCATATGTCCAATAATCGACACAAGAAATCAGCTGGATTCTATGTGTGATGTAGGCGCCGTTCTAATAGTGCGATCAACGGAGTAGGAAGATGTTTTGCTACACGGAATGTTGGAGCATGATTGGTAATAATAATAGGCATATAAAGAATCACCCTTAAGGATGTACGAAAGGACTTATAATCTTAAGGGGACACCAAAATAAGTGTTACGGCTCTTGACAGTCTTTTGCGACAAGAATATTTCTGCAATGGGCTAAAAACGACCTGCAAAACCTTTTCGTTGGCTATCCAGAGTCTGTCATATGTTGAATCAGACAGTAAGCAGAGTATCTTGAACATAATCCTGCTTTTTCGTGATTAAGTTTCGATGCAATTATGATCAAGGAGTGTCTGGAAAAACTGCTTCGATCCGTCTACTGGTTTAATGTAAGACTAAAATTTCTCCACTTTCTTTATCCAAGTGCGCAGATAGAATTTTACTTTAGAATTCGTTGAACGGTTTACCAACGCCTCTTCTTACATCTGATTTGGCCTTGTTCAATTTTAGTTTATATATGAGGTGTTGGCTATGTTTAAATTTGCAGGATAGCTCTCTGCGCTTCCGTATCATCTTTTTTAACACCGCTATCGAACCACTTCAGGACTTACCCATTGCTCACGACTTGGGTTGGCATTCAGCTGACTAAGGACTTTTGTACTATACTTTTAAACTTTGTCCATTTATGGCCCTAGAGAGGAATATGTTATGTTCACCACTCAGACAATCAGAAAACAATTATTTGTTGTTCTTACGAAGTAGAAATATCCCCCTATGTTTTTTCACAATACCGTATTCAGTGATTCTGCAACGACCATGGAATCACTGACACCCTACTCTAAACTAACTGAGTTGAAAAGTTCGGGCGTGTTGGTGATAGAAAATCTATGATACCTCCACGAGCGGTTCTCTATTTTTGCATAATGTATTTAGAACAATTTCTCATGTTTCAGACTTCCCGCCTGGTGTCTTCTAGTTTAAAGCTGGAAATACGAAGTCCCCATCTCATACATGACGCGTAAATTCAAGGGAAACGTTCTCCACGTTACTCCCAAAAGTTCCAACACCTCTTTTCCTCAATCAGGGAGTCAATAAAAGCATCCAGTGATTTTGTTTGATCCGTCTTTAATACTCTTCATTACCAAAATCGTTTCGAACACCGAATGTGTACTAACAATACAGGATATTATCGCATTATTTACTGCTTTAAACACGTCACCACCACAACAGTTCAACCTATTTTCGCGATAATAGAGTGATTCAAAATTCCTGTAATAGGATTCTAGGGTAATTAGTAGTTGATATTTTGATAAGGAACATACGTCTGGAAATATACCATTTGGATACAAAATAAGTTTGAAGATCAAATCAGTTTCACATCTCGCACTTCACTGCAGGCACACAAGTAGGTAAGAGGACGCCGTCATCAGTCCCTGTAGTTATGCATCACGTAACACCATCATCCTACTACGATAATGGCTTCGAGAAATTGCTACGTTAGAAACTAGGAGGGTTTGCTGTGATGTTCCATTTACGCTCTGAACGCTCGTCTTTGACGAGGGTATTCTTAATCACGTAGAAGAAAACCCTAGGGCAGAGACCAGTAACATTGCCCATGCCATGTCTTCCTACACAGGTCAGAAGTCATTATCCTCGCTGGGTGCACACCGGGAGCCGGGAGATTTAAAAGAGATCTGGTCACCAAACTTATTTTACATCCAAACGGTACATTTCTGCATATGGGTTCCTTATCAAAATTTCATCTACTAAGTCCCCTCTACATCCAGCAGAAATTTGCTACAGGAATTTTGAATCACCTTGTGTATCCCGTCGGAGTTAAAATTTTCATTGCTACTAACATATTCAAAGAGTCAGTTTTCTGTTCACGGTAATGTGTGCGAAATATTACCACTTATAAGTGAGACTAGACCCACCCCACCCCAGGGGGTCTCCCATATAATTAATATTGCTGTCAGTTTTGTTTCTACGATAGTCCATTACATACGTTAATCTCTTTAATGAATTGGGACAGAATTCTGCACTGTCAGAAATCAGGAACTGTATGGTTTGTCCTGTGGAGGAATCACTCTATCATCAAAATCCCACATGTGAGAGTCTAATGTAGTCTGCTACCCTGGTAACCGCTTCCTGCAGGTATTGTACGCCTGACTCCATGCTACTCTATCCTGTGGAAGTTTCTTCATCTCCGAGTAACTACTGCAACCTACATCCTGAATCTACTTAGTGTAGTCAACACTTGGTCATCCTCTAGATATTTACCCTCCACGGTTTCCTCCAGTACTAATTGGTGATCCCTCGATGCCTCAGAACGTGTCCTACCAACCGATCCCTTCTTGAAGTCAAGTTGTGCTACAAATTCCCTATTCTCCCCAATTCGATTCACTACCTTCTCATTGGTTACGTTATCTACCCGTCTAATCTTCAGCATTCCTCTGTAGTACCCCTATCGAAAGCTTCTATTCCCTTCTTGTCTAAACTATTTATCGTACGTATTCAACTTCCATACATGGCTACACTCCACACTAATAATTTCAGAAAATATGTCCAGACACTTAAATCTACATCCGATGTTAACAAATTTCTCTTCTTCAGAAACGCTTTCCTTGCCATAGCCCGTCTATATTTTATACCCTCTCTCCTTCGACCATCATCAGTTATTTTGCTTCTGTCCGGCACACAATTTTAATCTGCTGGGAAGTTTCATATCAGCGCACACTCTACTGCACAGTGAAAATCTCATTCTGGAAACATCCCCCAGGCTGTGGCTAAGCCATGTCTCCGCAATATCCTTTCTTTCAGGAGTGCTAGTTCTGCAAGGTTCGCAGGAGAGCTTCTGTAAAGTTTGGAAGGTAGGAGACGTGATACTGGCCGAAGTAAAGCTGTGAGGAGGGGGCGTGAGTAGTGCTTGGTATGAAACGTCCCCTTAGAAAAATTATAAATGACTGTGCTTAAACTGACACACAATATTTTTAGCGCAACGCAATCTGACTTTCAACAATTCCTACAAAAGAATGGCCCTGACTAACATTAACCTATACCTTCCACAAATCACTTACCTCACAAAAATATTCGTTACTCGAACTACTGCAATACAGCGATCACCACTAATGCCAGCTAAATAAAAGATTCAAACTACTGAAGGCACTAACTACTGATAGGCATAGTTAGCAAATGAAAGATTTTGATAGAGAACAAACAATGTATTTATGTTAACAGTGTTGAAAAGTCATAATATATATAGCAGTTCATGACATCCATTCTTACAAATGTACTGTTTCTGATGGACACACGTCCAGATCATCTGCTCTCAAAAATCCACCGTCTCACTTCGCCACATCCACCACTGTTGGCGGCTCACCTCCAACTGCCCAACGCTACACGCTGTTAACAGCCAGCTGCCCAACACTACAATAGCAAACAACAATGCAAACCAGCCTCAGACTGCACACAGCACAGCCAGTGATTTTCATACAGAGCGCTAAGTGGCGTTACAAATAAAAAAACCTAAACAGCCTACTTGCATTGGGTAGCCCAGTTGGTAGAGCGCTTGCCCGCGAAAGGCAAAGGTCCCGAGTTCGAGTCTCGGCCTGGCACACAGTTTGAATCCGCCAGGAATTTTCAAACTGTAAATAGCTTTTCGCTCCCTGTATTTTGGTGCTGCCACCTTCAGAATTTGAAAGACAGTATTCCAGTCAAAAGGATCAAAAATTTTCTCTAAGGCCCAAACACTAGAAACGTAGGTTTGCATTTCCTTAATCTGTCTTCTAAGATGAGTCGTAGAGCTAATATTTTCTCGTGTGTTCCAACATTTCTACGGAATACTAACTGATCTTTCAGATTTTCCATTCGTCTGTAAAAAATAGGTGATAGTATTTTGAAGCCTTGACTTATTAAACTCATAGTCCGGTAATTTTCACAGCTTTCAACTCCTGTTTTCTTTGTTATTGGAATTATTATATTCTTCTTAAATTATGATGGTATATCACTTGTCTTATATATCTTGCTCACCAGATGGTAGAGCTTTACCATGGCTGGATCTCCCAAGGTTATCAGTCGTTCTAATGGAATGTTGTCTACTCTCAGGGCCTTGTTTCGAGTTAGGTCTTTCAGTGCTCTGTCAAATTCTTCACGCAGTATCATATTTCCCATTTCATCTTCATCTATGTACTCTTCAATTTCCATAATATTGCCTTCAAATGCATTGCCCTTGTATAGACCCCCTACATACTACTTCCACCCTCTGCTCTCCCTTCTTGCTTAGGACTGGTTTTCGGTTTGAGCTCTTGATATTCATACAAGTGGTTCTCTTTGCTCCAAATCTCTCTTTAATTTTCCTGTACGCAATATCTGTCCTACCCCCTAGTGATATATGCCTCTACATCCATGCCCCCCCCCCCCCCCCCAGGTGGTCCATAACTCTTTTCTGGATACATGTGGGACAACTACGGCACCCCGAGCTAGTGCAGCTCTCTTTCCTTTCTATGATGCATGCGCTCCCTTTCTACACTCCTCCTTGCCCTGATCCTGCCCCTTCCATGCCTCTTCCCTTCTCCTTCTTCCTCTCTTTGGGAGTATGTTTTGTGCCTACGTCCGGAGACGGACGCTTGTGACTGTAAGATATAGTTTCTCTCCTTTGCTCTCTATGCTGGAAAGTCTCTGTCCTCACTTAGTCCTTGTCTTTTCCTTGATTCTTCTCTTTACCCTCTTCTCCGCAGCAGCGTTTGAGACCTTTCTTCTTTTCTTTTCTTTGTTACTCCCTTTCTCTTTCTTTCCTTCCTGTGTGTGTCTGAAAGCCTACCCACGCGTTCCCACGCACAGCCAGTGACGGAGTAACGCGTAGTTCCTCGCCCCAGGTAGACAAGTAGGACACGTACGTATCCCCTCGGAAAGGGCAGGCCCAGGGAGGGAAGATTACCCGAGCTGGTACTTCCGAACGTGCCAATTGGTCCCACGATCAGTTTCTCGGGAAATGTGACCTGAGGTGTGGACTATCACCTAAGGCGGGAGTGCCCTGGGAGAACCCCCCCACGAGGAATGCGCGTGCCATCAGAGCGCTGGTATTGATGGGGGATATTTCGTAATGGTTTCCTCTACTTTTACAACTTCTGCCCACTAGAGAAAGGTAGATGAGCCTCAGACACGGACAATCAATTCTGCCATCAGTGCCAAAGGTCCTAGTTGTTTCTCGGTCTGACGAAGGTCAAGACTTCTCCACAGTCAACCTTTTCGTTATTAAGAAAGGACCGACGCAGTTGCAGGTTCTGTAAAGTCTTGTTCCCGGTTACGAAATGGCTCCTTGTTGTTTGAAACAATCAGGCCCTCCAGGCACAAAAATTGCTTCGAACTACACTGCTACACACCTTCCCTGTCCTGGTGGAAGTGCACTGCACTTTAAATTCATCACGCGGGTTGGCTTATACACGCTCACTCGACGAACTGTCCAACGAGGATATTCAAAACTACTTGTCTGTATGCAGTCCTGAAAAGGGTTGACAAGGACTTGATACCGACCCGTACTCTCCTCTTGCCGTTTGAAAGAGTTCAACTTACATCGAACATTAAACCGGGATATCTGATCATTTCAGTTCGCCCTTACATCCCCAACACTATGCGATGCTATCGGTGTCACCGGTTTAATCATACCAGCAAGCCGTGTTCCAATATGGCCAAATGCGTTACATGTGGCAGGAATATCTATGAGAGTGATTGTTCACTTCCATCCCCTCCTTGCATCAACTATATGGGCGACCACGCTGCTTGCTCTTGAGACTGCCTATTTCCAAAGGTGAACGATTTATTTAGGAACTCCGAGCGAAGGAGAAGGCGTCTACCTTTGCTGCTCGTAAGTTATTCGCCAGTAGAATGCCCACTCTGCTCCCAGCGGGTAAATAGGTAAATAGCACTGTCCTGGCCTCTCCTCGGCCTAAGGAGGTAGCCACGCAGAATTGTGATCTCACCTCTAGCGCCACGGTCGTCAGATCGGCTAGCCCAAAGATCACCTTGTAAGACGTATGTGTTGCCGGCGATGGGCGAGCCATGGCAGAATCTCTGACCAGAGAGTAGTATGTAGTTAGTTGTTGCTTGTCGCGAGTCGGCAGTAGTCGGCGCATGCCTGCGCGTGTCGGCAGTCTGCTCTGGTCGGGACTTTGGACGATGAGTATTATTGTAGAAGGTAAAGAAGCAGCCTTGCGCATATCTAGTAATGTATATTAACTGTCATTAACTTCTTTTAAAAATGCCGCATTAATTATTTTCGTAATATAAAGTATTTTTTTTTTAAAGAAAAGCATTCATTTCAATTTAAAGAATATTTCCCATGCATGATCATTCCTTCCAAGAATCAGAAAAAAATATACGCCAGCATTGCACGAAGCTGTGCCAAACACTTTCTACATAAGAGCAGATATATTCGCAGTTTTTATTGAGATAAGAATTTTTCCTTTTTTTATTCAGAATACAGGGCCGAGGCGCAGCGCTGCTGTCGTCATAAAATTTGCCAGGTTACTGAATTTTTTTATTATTTTGGTGTTTAGGAATTGAATTTTGTGGTTACATTAAATGTGAATGCATTTCAGCATAGAGATCATAAATGGGAGCCAATTTTGTTCAGAGATTACATTAAAATTAATTTTGTTCAGAGGTTACAATACTTTAAAAATTCATTTAATTATTTAAATATTCGTGTGGGGGAGGTTACAACTTGTTCAACCTCCACACTGTCGACTGTCACTCTGAGGTTCCTGCTGAATCACGGGTCCCAAAATCGGGCGCACAGACTTCCAAAAATTAGACGACTTGCGAAGATATTTTATGTACCCCGACCTCACAACCATCGATTCCTCCCTCATCTCAACATCCTTCTTCCAAGAAGGCTCATGAGATACGAAGTTCCTCTCCTTCTCTGCCATGGCGTGTCTCGTCTACAGCACCACCTAGCGGTTGCCGCCTTCGGCCGTCTTCCGTGTCGCCGAGACGCACAGCTGGCGGACGATCAAACAGTCGATCACTGGCGGCATTAGCTGCCCCCGGACAACCTATGGATCAGGATCTTTTGCCTATGTCGAAATGCCATTCCACGCCGTCGGCCGCCGTCTCTCAACGGTCGCTGAGTTGATCGCAACCGTGGTCAGATTTTTCCCTTTTCTGTCCGCCCTATGTCAATTATCCTTTGGAATATCCGCAGAACTCGCTCAAATCGGGATGAATTGTCGATCCTCCTACGATCCTAATCACCAGTCGTCTTCTGTCTTCAGCGACATTTGATCACCGTCAATTTCCTAGATTCGACGATCAGGTTACTTATGTTAGTGAAGTTACTCTTACAGCCGCGGAACTTTCAATACCTCGTACCTCCCCTTTGCCCCGGCTCCCCGCAGTTCCTTGCTGGACCGAGGCGTGCCGTGACGCAATACGCGAGCCGAGACGTGCTCTTACCTTTTTCCGCCACCATCCTAAGTTCGCAACTGTATCCTCTATAAGCAGTTACGTACTCGATGCCGTCGCATCATCTGCAATAGCAAGAAGGCCAGCTGGGACTTCTTTACCAGCTCCTTCAACACTTTCATTCTCTCTTCAGGAATTTGGAGTCGAATTCGACGTTATACGACACGTCTAATTTCTCCCTGATCTCTGGGCTCACTGTGGCGCATGATACCTTAGTGGACCCAGTCGTAATTTCTAAAACATTGGGTCAATACTTTGCTGAGATTTGGAGCTCTTCAAATTATCCGCCAGCCGTCCTCCCGAAGAAAGGAGCAGTGGAAGTGAGACCTCTTGCTTTCTGCTCTCAAAATCTCGAAAGCTGTCATAACGTTTTCTCTATACGGGATCTCCAATACGCACTCTCTTTCTCTCACTCTTCCGCTCCAGGACCGGATGGCATTCACGTCCAAATGTTGCTGCGTTTATCATACCGAAGTCTGCGTTAGCTCCTTCGCCCTTATAATCGAATTTGGACCGACAGTACAATTCCCAGAAGATGGTGGGAAGCTGTCGTCATTGCTGTTCCGAAACCTGTAAGGACAAACATCTCTCCTCTAGCTATCGCCCCATATATCTCACGAGCAGAGTATGTAAGGTTTTGGAGTGTATGGTAAATTGCGCTTAAGGCTGGTGGCTAGAGTCCCGAAGCCTTTTAACACCTGCCCAATGTGGTTTCCGAAAGCATCGTTCCGCAATTGACAATCTTGTGGCTCTCTCCACTCATATCATGAACAATTATCTCAGGAAACACCAAACGGTAGCAATATCTTTTGGTCTGGAGAGGGCATACGATAAATGTTGGCGGACAGACATCCTCTGCACACTGTTCTCTTGGGGCTTTCGAGGTCGGTGACCCTTTTCATTCGTGAATTTATGACAGCGCGTACATTAAAGGTGCGGGTGAATACTTCTCTTTCTCGTACTTTCTCCCAAGGAAACTGGGTGCCCAAGGCTCCGTGTTAAGTGTTGGATTGTCTTCTTCCCGATATCTCGGGCTCCCTCTTTGTCGACGATTTTTCGATTTACTGCAGCTCTCAACAGACCAGCTTTCTTGAACGGCGTCTTCAAGGATGTCTCGATTGCCTCCACTCATGGAGCATTGAAACCGGCTTCCGATTTTCTCCCAGTAAGATCGTCAGCGTTAATTTTTGGGGTCGTACAGAGTTTCCTCCACCTTCCCTACGTCTAGGCTGTGACGACCTTCCGTTCGCAGACGTTGTCGAATTGTTAAGACTTACGTTTCACAGAAAACTCTGCTGGTCTTTCCACGTTACATATCTTTCGGCTCCCTGTCTGCGATCCCTCAACACCCTCCGTGTTTTGAGTGGTACCTCCTGGGGAGCGAACCGAGTTCTTCCGCTCATATCGCACCTTAGTGCAGTCCGATTGAAAATTGAAATGCGGGCAGAAAGACCCGAACTTTACGACTCAGAATAGACTATGGAAGCATAGTTTACTCCTCTGCATGGCCGCCTATTCTTGGGCATCTCGACACTATCCACCACCGTGGATTGCGTTTAGCGTATGGAGCTTTTTACACCGTCCCCGTGGAGAGCCTTTATGCTGAGACTGCTGAACCTCGGCTGTCCAATCGTCGAGTTGTCCTTCTCGAGTCGTTACGCTAGTCATCTGTCGTCCATGCCTACTCATCCGGCCCATGCCCGTTTTTTCGACACCTCCTTGGATTTAGGTTATGCAGACCGCCATTCCTCTCTATTACCACTGAGAGTTCGCTTATGTCAACTGCTACATTCTCTTTCCTTCCTCTTCCCTAAAACTTTCTTGACAAATGCGGGTACGGCACCACCTTGGCTTAATCCCCGGACGTGCCTGTTCCGTCACCTTTGTCAGCTTCCCCTATAGTTTATCGTCTGGCATCTGCTGCTCTTTGCCCACAAACGGAGGATGCCACATTTATGTACTCTGACGACTCAAATACCACATTTGGTGTTGGAAGTGCCTATATCGTTGGCGACAACAATATTAGATTTCGGCTACCTGACGAGTGTTCGGTGTTTTGCGGAGCTTTACGTTCTTCTCCAGGCTGTCCAATACATCCGTCGCCATAAGCGGATACAGTATATCACATGCTCGGATTCGCTCAGCTCTCTTCCAAACAGCTCTCTTCTAAACCACCTAGCTCTTTATCCCGTCCAACCTCTAGTCCATCAGATTGAAGACTGCCTCCACTTGCTTCACTTGGGGGACGTCTCTGTGGCAATCCTCTGGATTCCAGGGCACGTTGCTATCCGCGGAAACGTGGCAGCCGATATAGCGGCAAAGGCTGCAGTCTTTCTACCTCTGCCGGCTGTTCGCATTGTTTCCTTTGCCGATCTACAGAGCCTTTTATGTCGTTGTGTTGCTCTTTTGTGGCACACAAACTGGTCTGCACTCCCCAATCATAAATGACGGGACTTAAAACCTCTTCCCTGTGCTTGGACCTCTTCCTCCGGCCTCGTCGTCGAGAGGAGGTAATTTTAGCTAAACTCCGGATAGGGTACTGTCTTTTAGCCATCGACATCTTGTAAGTGGCGATCCTCCCTCGCTTTATCCCCACTGCTTTCAGCTGTGGACGGTGAGACACGTTTTACTTCAGTGCCCCTATTTTAATACGATACGTTCCCGTTTACAGCTGTCACCCGATGTATCTTCCCATTTAGCAGATGACACGCGCTCGGCAGATCGCATCCTTGAGTTTATCAGTGTCAGTGAGATGACGTCGGTCTTTTGGAGCTCTGTTTCGGGGGAAACAACCTCCCATTAATAGTAGTTTTATAAGATTTACTTCCGTTTTTACGTTCCCCCATTTTTGAGTTTCGCTCCCATTGCTGCTGATTTAAGATTCGGCTTTTACCCTTCCTCAGCCACATCATGGCCGCTTATGACCGTAGGAGTTTTGAGCCATGAAACCATAACAAAAAATCTACATCCTTGCATTTGTCCTCTAGCCATCCCTGATTAACCATTTTGCATTTTCTGTCGATCTCATTTCTGAGGCATCTGTATTCTTTTTCCCCCTCTTCATTTACTACATTATTATATTTTCTCCGTTCATGATTTAAATTCAATATCTCTTCTGTTGCACAAGGGTTTCTACTATCTCTCCTCTTTTTCCTACTTGATTCTCTGCTGCCTTCACTATTTCATCTCTCAAAGTTGCCTATTCTTCTTCTACGTTACTTCTTTCGCCCATTCTTGTCAATCGTTCCCTAAGGCTCTCTCTGAAAATCTCTGCGAACTCTGGCTCTTTCAGTTTATTCAGGTCCCATCTCCTTAAATTACTACCTTTTTCGAATTTTCTTCAGTTTTAAGTTATAGTTCATAACCATTAATTATGGTAAGATTCCACATCTGCCAAAAGGAATGTCTCACAATTTAAAACCTCGTTCCTAAATCTCTATCTTCCCATTATATAATCTATCTGAAACCTTCCAGTGTCTCCAGGCCTCTTCCACGTGTACAGTCTTCTTAGCTATGATTAGGTTATGCTCCGTGCCAAGTACTACCAGGCGGCTTCCTCTTTCATTCCTTATCCCCAGTCCATATTCACCTACTACTTTTCCTTCTCTTCCTTTCCCTATTATCGAATTCCATTCCCCCATGGCTATTAAATTGTCGTCTTCCTTAACTGTCTGAATAGTTTCTTTTTCGCATCATACACTTCTTAAATCTCATCATGATCTGCAGAGTTAGTTGGCATATCAACTTGCACTACTGTGGTAGACTTGGGCTTTGTGTCTATCTTAGCTACAATAATGTGTTCACTATGATGTTCGTAGTAGATTATCTGCGTTCCTATTCTTTTATTCATTATTAAGTCGACTCCTTCATTACCCCTGTTTGATTTTGTATTCATAACTCAGTATTCAGCTGAGCAGAAGTTTTGTTCCTCCTGCCACCGAACTCTACTAATTCCTATTATATCTAACTTTATCCTATCCATTTCCCTTTTTAAATTTTCTAACCTACTTGCCCGATTAAGGACTCAGACCTTCCACACTCCGACCCGTGGAACGCCAGTTTTCCTTCTCCTGATAACGCCGTCCTTCTGAGTAGTCCCCGCGGTTCCAGGCTGTAGCGCCTAGAACCGTTCCGCCACTTCGGCCGGCGTGGTTGCACCTACGTTACGGCTATCTATATCGCTGAGGCACGCAAGCCTTCCGACCAACGGCAAGGGGGGGGGGGGGGGGTTGGGGGCAATACTCCACACATGCAATATACTACAGAAGTGGGAAATATCCACTAATATTATTTGCTATTGACTGCAATGCGTCAAAACCTTGGTAATACTCTTCCATATTGAGGACATTTCTTGTATTTGAGGTGTATCACACAAGATCCACATTTCCTTTGTAATGTGTGAACGTCAAACCTGCCTTCCGTGGAGGGCTAGTCTTCGCATCCTCTATCAAATCGCCAAGATGCTTGTAGCCAGAGCGCAGTTTCTTGCAACTGACTGGACGTAGTTCGTTACATCACAATCTCATTCACACGCAGACACATCATTAAAGACGGATACTAAGTTCCATTACCTCATGTGTTATTGTTGTTGCTGTAATCTGCAGTTAGGAGACAGCATTGATGCATCCCTTACGTTAATCTGTTCATTTCTGTATATCAAACGCACCCTACACCTATTTCAGTCTGCTTACTGTTGCCATGTTTTGATCTCCCTTTACAGACATCCCTCAAATACCAAATTGAATATTAAGCTTTCTCATCAAGCTGTGCAAAAATTCCTTTCACCGCCGTTTCGACTGGGTATCTTTTCAGCAGCAGAATAACATTATTATACATGTTCATTTTTTTAAAAATTCTGCCATGTGAACTCATAACAGCTTTGTGCCAGTCAGAATGTCAACAATACAAACTGCTGGTGTTAAGTAAGTCAGGGCTTCCTACTCAATCTCCAAGCCAGGAAGGCCGAATCGCGAATGTCACTCTGTTACTTACTCATAATTCAACAGTGCAAGTAACACTACAGCAACTTCAATGCCGCAGTCCGATTGAAAAGTGAAACGCAGGGAGAAAGACCCAAACTTTACGACTCAGAATAAATATTTCACTAACACATGTCGATAGAAGTAGCGCTGACTGGACAGATCATCGAGGGAAAATGCCTTCATGCACGCGGAGTCACGGCATCATAGGTGCAGGCTCAGCTCTTTGAGTTAAGAGGCGTTTGGAGCTCAAAGACACATCCAGTCATGCTGACATTCCATCCACGTCGCTAGAGCCAGAGAGAGTGCCAGTCTGCACGCGGAGTCACGGCATCATAGGTGCAGGCTCAGCTCTTTGAGTTAAGAGGCATTTGGAGCTCAGAGACACATCCAGTCATGCTGACATTCCATCCACGTCGCTAGAGCCAGAGAGAGTGGCAGTCTATTAATTTATGGTGAAATTACGACAAAGTGATCAATGATGATGTTTTAGGTACCTGATTGCTGGCTTCAGCACCAAAATGCTGCTAATCTGATGCAGCCGTGGTTTGCCGTTAGTGCCTACTGGAGCATTTCGGATGAGGTGAATGTTTGTTCAAATGGTTCAAATGGCTCTGAGCACTATGGGACTTAACTGCTGAGGTCATCAGTCCCGTAGAACTTAGAACTACTTAAACCTAACTAACCTAAGGACATCACACACATCCATGCCCGAGGCAGGATTCGAACCTGCGACCGTAGCGGTCGCGCGGTTCCACACTGTAGCGCCTAGAACCTCTCGGCCACCCCGGCCGGGCTGAATGTTTGTGCGCGGTCAGCCCTTCCCCACAAAGGGAAATCGTGGACGATCCGTCAGCTGTCATCTCCTCACAGACCAGATGTGGTATGTCCGTACATCTCTCGGACCGACTCATACAAATCTGTTGCAATCTTGGTCAATCGACTCTCAACAAGCATGGGCTAGTCTTCACGACAATAGGCATCTAGGACCACAGACCACTGTCAACACGTGAACACGCGACAGGCTGCCTTGGAGAGCGCTGAGGTGAGCAGCACCGTCTCGTCCCTACGCTGCAGGCCGGCACGCATCTGTGGCTCACTGACTTGCGAGGCGATGTCACGTCTCTCAGCATTTCTTTGTGGCACACAGTTATGACTGGCCAGTGACTGCCTTGATCACCCTTTATAACTCCGTAAACTCAGCGAAAGAAACAAATATTATTTGAAATATCTTTATGTCAGTGACGCATTTGCAAGTGGACCACTCACCCAGCACCATACCCATTCTCCTGCTCACAATGAAACCCCCAGATCTGCGACAGTAGCTATCCAGAATACCCATCCAGTTGCAAGACGTGCACTTCTTTCTCATTCGCTATGCACGTCTTTCATATTTTAAATTTTTTTGTAACGACACTATATTCCATTAGTCTCTTATAATTAAGATTGAATCCTAAGAGAATAGATAAGTTATTATGTTAATATCACTTAGTGAGAGAGGGTGGGATGCAGGATAGTTTTCTTTATTTGTGTCGTCAATTCAACAGCCTCCCTGTAACCACGGTGACTCCACCTTTCCCGATTTGATCGCTGCTCTAGTGGAAGCACGTTGGGACCAGTTTGAGTTTTTCTAGCAAGTTCACGAGACGTAAAGAAGTTGTCTGGGTCACATTTCTTCCTTTATATACAAATGGCTCCATGAGATGCAGAACGACATACTCTCCAAGTGGTTGTTTCTATCCACGCGTGTCCTCTTTGCCGAGGTATGGGAAATTATCACATACATACTTTGTCGTTACATCAACAGCCAACCAGAACTTGACACCAAATTTGTCTGGTTTGTTTGACATGAATTGAGTAAACCTGCATCTTGCTTTGCTTGGTAACAGTTGATTGTCTATGGTTGTATTTTCTCCAGGGTGGTGAGTGCGAATACTATTTTCAATTAACTTTCCCCAAATTTCAGATGCGGGAGTGAATTTGTTGGCTGCCAGGCGTTCAGCCCAGGTTGATTTTTCATCAAAATGGAGAAATCTGAGCAGTTCCTGAAATCTGTCCCTTGGCATAATGTCCTTGATAATAGCAGGCACCAAAGAGTGCGACCAGAGGTCATTAGCAGATATACCTTTTCTGCACAATACACCCTGAATATACATGATGGCTATCAGTTTCTCCAATTCCTCAAGTGACGAAGTTCAGTCCTTGTTTTTTAGTACTTTTTGAGCATTTTATTCTATGTATTTCTTCTTGAGACGTGGCATTCCTCATCAAATATAAGACGGAAAGCACTGATGAAAGAGCTATCTACTCGTTGGCAAGCATTAGCAGTGGGACGTCCTCTCTCCTTCAGAACATTCACAGCTGACCACCTTCAAGAAGATGAATTATTTCCAATCTCCCACATGGTTCCATCCCTTGCAATCATCTTTGTGGACTCGTCCAACTGTACCTACTGTGGTGAAAGAAGTGATGATTGCCGGATATCAGCATATGAATCTTCTTTCACTAATAGCTCCTCGTTCACAATGTCTTCATCTTCTAGTGTCCGGTACATAATCATAATCTTCATCAGTGAAGTTAATTTCCGATCCAACATCGGAATTCTCTAAGAGATGCAAAACTTCTTCATCAGAAAGTCCACGTCGACGATACTTGATCGAAAATGTTTTTCACGGACAAAGACTGCCTGAGAGACACAACATAAGCTGGGGCAGACTGGCACGTACACGTGCCAAGTTGAACAATGAGGAGCAACTGCTCTGCGTTACTGTTCACTGATGCCACTGTATTGTTGGATGCTTTATTTATATTCGGAAGAGAAACTACAGTGGAGTCAAATTGATCCTTTCCACCATTCTAGGTATACTGAATGAAATGGCGAAGAAAATTAAATTATTTTGTAAATATTCATAATAAAACATCTTCAGAAAGAGGAGAGAAAATTGGAAAAGCCGTATAATTTCATTAACAAAATAAATAAATTCGATATGATAATGAACGAAAAACGTATGACAGTGGTCTTTTTGATCCCTTCTGCCATTCTAGTGTTAAATCACAGCCGTCGTGAAATAGACTTGTCCCTTGTGCTACACCACGTGAACACTTGGCGAAGAGCGTGCCTTCCGTTATGATGATTCCATTGCAAGTCGTTCTTATCCGTGGTAGTTTGATCCTCTTTGGTCAGTCGCAAGTTATTATCATGGACACTAATGACTGTTACTTGATTTGTGGATGGAAGGCCACTTTGGCGGCTTTTTATCATAGTTCTCAGGACTCGTTATTTCTAGTTGATGGTACTGGCGGTTGGATGTGATAACTTCATTCGCTCACTAAGAAGTAACGCAGCTTTCAGTCACGACGATCGTGTTCCTCGGTTCCTTGCCCGCCATCCTTACAGCTCCACATCATTGTGGAAAAGGCAGGCTGTTGGCCGACTGCCTCATCCCACCATTCCTTGAAGATCAGGTTTAACTCCATCAGAGCAAGTATGAATAACGAGCTTAATATTTGGTACTCGTAAAAGATTCAGTTCCCCTTCTTTCGTTATTAAGACGCAAAATTAATGTCAATCTACCTATTTTCCATTCATTAGAAATTCACCACCTCACATGAGAATTGTTTGCAAGTCCCCTGTATAATCATTCTGATTAGAAAGGTAATGCATGCATTACGCGTGTGATCTCCTTAAGGTCGGCCGGATTTTGGTCATTTCAAGCCACGGCCAAGTTAGTTTACACACATCCGTTATAGCCATTGCACTTGTGGTACCAGAAAAAGTAAAACCAGAGTAAGGGACAGGTTACGGCCCACTGTGAGAAACAAGTAAAATTTCCCTCGATGTTGTGAAAGAAGAATACCTTATTGTGAGTAGGTGATACGATTGTTTGGGTTACTGACTTGGAAACATTTTTATAACAGTAGTTTTCCATAGTCACACACAAATGACCGAGATACTAAGCCCGAAAAGGTATTGCTATTCAGTTAGTCTAGATCTTTTATCAATCCCCACATCAATGAGAAAAACAAGGCGCCCCTTTTACCTGGATACCCTGTAAATGATATTACTGATAGGACACATCGAATTATAAGCAATTTGAATATTTTTCTGAGTAATTTTTTTTCCTTATAACTCGTTTCATTCTCTTTTCCACAGTTTATTTCGCAATTCTGTTTGCTTCTGGTGTACCTACGCTGCTAATAGAGCGTTGTCATATTTCTCTTTTTGTCTGATTGTTCACCCCTTTTTGTGAAGTAATTAATTAATTAATTAATTAATTTTCTGTGTTTGTAGTGTGGTAGAGTTAACCCTGGCCATATAAATTGCACTTGTGTGAGTTGTAAGGAGAGCGAGTGCGGTGTCAGTTGCTTATTACGTAGTATAGTGAGGCACTTTTTTCAAAAGTTCCATAAAGGTAATCGACTGGGACAGGAATCCCAGAGTCATGAGCGAGGATAGCACACCCGCTTCGAGGGTGGCCGGACCGGAGGTCCTATTAGATGGCAACAATAGACCGTCCGGACAAAAGGGCGGCCGTGGGCGACGGCATGGGTATAGGTTAAGTTCCCCTCCATAAGATGCAGCGAGGCGAGGTGGTCGCTGCTAGCTTGAATTCTCGGCTTGTGCAAGTGGAAACAGTGGGCTCTGCTGCCTTCGACCTGTCAGTGTTGCAGGCACTACTTACGGAAGACCTGAAGGCTGTTTCCGAGTAACATAAAGATACTGATTAGAAACTCAAATTTAAGATAGCCGAATAGAGTAAGAGACTAGATACCTCTGCAGCTGAGACCCAGAACGTAATTGCTGCATTTAGGAAGGAAGTAGACAAGGTAAGAAAGGGACTCCAGGCCATTGAATCTTGTAAGGGGGGGGGGGGGGGGTTAGCGGAGGCGATAGAAGGGCAAGCAAAGGTCAATCAGCGACTGGAAGAGCGGATTTGCATTATTGTTAGTCGTTCAACTGGTAGACCTCAAACGGCTTCAGTAAACAGCGACAAGATTTGAGATGTTCTCACTGATGTCCATAAGGATGAAATTTCGTAGGTCCAGAAAGTATGTCCTTTTCCCGTAACGCCGGCCGCGGTGGTCTAGCGGTTCTAGGCGCGCAGTCCGGAACCGCGCGACTGCTACGGTCGCAGGTTCGAATCCTGCCTCGGGCATGGATGTGTGTGATGTCCTTAGGTTAATTCGGTTTAAGTAGTTCTAAGTTCTAGGGGACTGATGACCTCAGCTGTTAAGTCCCACAGTGCTCAGAGCCATTTGAACCATGTGAACCATTTTCCCGTAACGAGGTAAATCGAGTGACAGAACACTTACTAACTTTGACAACGGTAATCGAACAGTTATCAGCGATGACTTGTGAGGTTTCGGAAAAAAAACTAAATCTGCAATAAACCATGAAAGCGAAGAGGTACAATCCCTGTTACGCTTTAAGGATAAGCAGGTGGAAATTAAGCGGTCAATCCAAGAGACATTGCTTGAGCTGGATTAACTCGCTAGATGTGAAGACGTGGTGCAAGAAGGGACTTCGAATGCCAAAAGAGAAGGTAGTAATGATCGCGCTCCTAATAGGGTGAATGCAAATGAATGGCGGCCGAAGTGGCCGTGCGGTTAAAGGCGCTGCAGTCTGGAACCGCAAGACCGCTACGGTCGCAGGTTCGAATCCTGCCTCGGGCATGGATGTTTGTGATGTCCTTAGGTTAGTTAGGTTTAACTAGTTCTAAGCTCTAGGGGACTAATGACCTCAGCAGTTGAGTCCCGTAGTACTCAGAGCCATTTGAACCATTTTTTTGCAAATGAATTAAAGAACATTGAGGAGAGGCTAATTCGAATGCCAGAATGTAATCAGCAGGACGATTCATGACGCTATGAATTGTTCGACGAGGTTCAGGAAGATACCAACCGGAGGCATTTCCTATCAGTGCAGAAATACAGCACTTTTCCGGACCCTTCCGTCGAGATACATCCGCATATCTTAACTGATCGGTTACTGGGAGTATTTCCGTCCTCGTAGAGCTCTGCCTTCAAGATCAGTTTCGTCTGCGGGTATCTCAGGAATGAGACATCGGCACGCATGTGAATTCTAGCGCCGATTGCCGAGACTTTCGAAAGGTCGTTGTTGATGAGTTTTGGTCAAAGAGCGCTCAAGATCGCGTGAAACTGGAAGTCGTGATGACCAAGCCGTTCATTTGAACAAGCCATCAAAGCCTCCTTACTTATTTTCAAGACTTCATACAACGTAATCAGTTTCTGGATGCGCCGTATGACGCACGTGAGTTGTTCCACATCTGCCTGACGAAATCCTCACCAATACTGTAACGCGATATTGTCATTGCCGGGAGAGGCACGAAAGACACTAAATCCTTTTAGTTGTTAGTGTAAGAACTCGCATACGAGATGAGTGGTGAAGTGCGCGGGTCACCGCGCTCTGGGGTATGCCAGGTTGCGCGCGCCCGTACAAAAATCCGGACTAGCAAATGAAACAATCGCCGAGGTCAAGTGTCACGCGTCGGGGCCGCAGCGCGCGGGGGGATTATTCTGCACCCCGTAACGGCTTTAATCGACGACGCCAGTGGGGGCCAACGAAGTAACACGCACTAGAGGACGCTAGCGTCAGATCAGGGGACCTGGCCTACGGCGTAGCGTGCCGCACGATGGTGGCGACAATCAGGCCCACAGCTGATTGGAAGAGAGCAGTTCGGGTACTTCTAGCCTGCAAGTAGCAAGGCTCTTAATTTCGTACATAGGTACCCAACTCATTACAGAAGATCTGCGGCGATAGTCAGAGAATGTTGGTTCTATCCCGAGGAGTAACCTGTCGGTGATGAACAAGTGCAACAAGCGGCACCGGAAATGGGTTGATTACCTTGCGGAATTCCAAAAGGTGATTAATAATCTGCCGCACGAGTCCCACAGGATAAACTCCTCGTACTACAGAATAGACAGCCCACCGATTGGATTCGGGAGCTTTTCAACTTCCCTCCCTCTCCCCTGAGGTTGTGCGGCTTCCCATCAAGCAAATAAGCCAACAAGTCGCGAAACGGAATGTGCACCATAAGGGGCCCATTAGAAGGATGTACTTGGCAATAGGACAAAACATCCTGCTTATAGCCCATTGATTATCTCAGAAGTTCAAACATCTTTGCAAGAAGCCTTTCAGTGTATTCTGTGGCCCGTTTAGGAATCGAAAAATCGTCCATTAGAATGTGGCTATAATCGCCCGGTGAGTGCCATATAACTAACCTAAATGAATAGAATGAGTTATGAACTACATGAATGCTCTATAGCGTGTTTAGCTTGATAACAATAGTAGGGCTGTTTGGTTATGTTGTTTGCCCACATATTGGTGAATGACTTCTTCTTGGTCGATCTTCAAGGTCATCGGAATTGTACAGAATTCGTTTCTGCTGTGGTTCTCTCTTTTGATGGAATACGAGGAATCAGGTCTTGGCGAGAGAGGAGCATTGTACTGTTAACTTCTCTGCTTTCCAGGGGTGGGAATGGGCATACAATGAAGGAAACGATTGGGAAATCGGTATGTACCGCCATCCATCATGTATGTTGCGGAGTCACCTCAAAAAACATGGCTCTGAGCACAATGGGACTTAATTTCTGAGGTAATCAGTCCCCTAGAACTTAGAACTACTTAAACCTAACTAAACTAAGGACATCACATACAACCATGCCCGAGGCAGGATTCGAATCTGCGACCGTACCTGTCGCTCAGTTCCAGACTGTAGCGCCTAGAAACGCTCGGCCACCCCGGCCGGCGGAGTCACCTCAAGCCACAATTTAACATGTACATATTATACGTGCTGGTACGTACAATTAGCTGTCTGTTAATTGCTCAGTTTACACAGATGTGATGTTATCGTTTAAAATGCAAAACCACTGTTTACCAGTACGATTAGGCCTAAAACATACAAATTACAGCAGTAAGGCAAAAATTTTGCAATTGCTATATGCATGTATGCATCAAGAATGCAAATAACATAGGTTCTACGCAGAAATATCAAAGAGCTTTTAAAGGCAGTGTGTAACCATTAAGTACAATATTTACGTTACATAAAAAATAATAGTTGACAAAGAAAGCTACAATTTCTACTAAGAGATTTGTGAAATAAATAATACTTGTAAGAATTACGTTGTAAATTAGATTGTGTCAGTGATATAAAATATATTTAAACTATTAAGACATTTTAATAATAAATAGTGTATGAAGCGAAAAAAGTGGACTATAGCGATCAGTCCATACTTACATTGTACTCTGAAAGTGCACTTAAGGGTAGAGTAAAATAATATTTAATTTTCACCACTCCCAAAATGTCTATGGGATCATGTGTTTCGTTAATTTATTGCCTTCTTTAGTGTCCACCTAAATATCGTGAGTGAACAGATCTTTCTCTGAAAGTGACATACGTTAAGTAAGACTGCTTATCAGTCCGTACTGGAATATGTCTATAACGATAATTATCAAAAGTACAGTTTTCTTAAATGAGATTAATCACCAACTTAATTATGTGGCAAAAACGACTATCAATGTACGTAATAAGAAGAGGAATAAACTTACATCTAAATCGACATGACTACTCTGCAATTTACACTTAACTACCTGGCAGAGGGTTCTTTGAAACTCAGACTATTTCTCTACGAGTCCACACTCTAACAACACTTGGGATAAATAAAAACTTAAATCCTTCTATACGAGCTGTGTTTTCTCTTATTTTGTTATGAAGATCATAACTTCGTTATGTAGCTTGTTAAAAATAACATACTTTCATTTCAAAGGGAATAGTTGATCATTGAAATTTAATGAAAAGATCTAAACCACTACTCTGAATAGTTTTTGACCTTGAAACACTAATTCGTTCTAGTGTAAAAACGGGGAGACCCTATGTTCATTGGTAATGGAACAGTTTTAAAACGTGTAAGAAACAAGGCAGTGGTAGTGGACGGTGGGAAAACCAAAAAAGAAGAAACTCGAAGCATTTGAATTATGATACTACACAAGAATGTTAAAAATTAGGTGGACGGTTAAGGTACGGAATGTGGATGTCGTCTACAAAAATATGGGAGGATAGAAATTTAGGAAAACACTGATAAGATGGGACAGCGTGGCAGGATGTGAGTAAAGACATCAGGGAATACCTTCCATAGTAGCAGAGGGAGCTGTAGAGGGTAAGAATTATATGGAATGTTGGTGGTAAGTTCCCATGGGACCATACTGCTGAGGTCATCGGTCCCTGTGCTTACATTCTACTTAATCTAACTTAAACCAACCTACGCTAAGGACAACACACACACACACACACACACACACACACACACACACACTCGCACACACACACACACACACACACACCATACCCGAGGGAGGACTCAAACCTCCCACAGGGTTAGTCACGCGAACCATGTAAGGAGCCATAGACCGCGCGGCTACCCCGTGCGGCTGCACAGGAGGGCAGAAATTGGAATACGTAGAGAAAATAATTGAGGAAGTAGGTTGCAAGTGCTACTCCGAGATGAAGAGGCACAGGAGAAGAATTCTTGGCGGGCCGCATCAAACCAGTCAGAAGATTGAAAGAGAGAGAGAGAGAGAGAGAGAGAGAGAGAGAGAGAGAGAGAGAGTTGCCATCCTCCATAAAAAAGAACGGCGTCCATAGGACTCCGGTACGCGTGTAATATGCTGTTCCCAACGCGGACGGTTTAACCCAGGAAGTTGCACATTTGACAGCTGTGTTTGTGGAAAATGCCTCTGGGAAGCAGATTCGTTGAGCTGTGGAGTTTGGACCATCGCGTACGCTGATGAAGAGGAGCGTAGATCTCTGGCCTTCATTACTTATGCTGGAGGCATATGGTATAATACTGGAAGAACTTTAAGGAATTTTGGCAATTATCCACCTTCTGTAAAAAATAAAATACATAGGCCCTTCGATAAGCATAGTTCAAGACATGTACGTGTAACGTCGCTGCCCCAAGAGGCTAGAACAGCCTCAAAAATCGGTGGTAGAAGAACATTGCTTAAACGAGGGACACGGGAATTAACTGGGCGATACTCTGATAGTTACCGGTATTTCTTGTTTTCGGAACAATGTTTATCAGGAGGGTATTCAAAGTAGATTGGCGGACAGTTTAATAAAGACAAGTCTGCCTCTTAGCAGGGCATGTGATCCTGCACTGCCTTGCATCATAACACATAATCCTCTGGCGTGGCGAGCCCTAGTATTTGAAGATAGTACGTGAGTGCGATGCATCTTTCGCGACAATGTCCTGCTATGAGCGGCGCCACTAGCCCAGTCGTGGGTGCAGCAACAATGGTGGGCGGCCTCACTCCAAACGCCATCTGCTGCTATTAACGTCTCAATGCAAAATCTAACTTCCTCAGCATCATTTGATGTAATCCGACTTCAGTCAGTATTCTTGTTTTACTTTTGTTAATATTCATCTCAGAAATCTCTTTTGGAGACACTGTCTATTGCTTTCTACAAGTTTTCCAATAAGCTGATAGAATTGCAGAGTGACCGGCTAACCTTAAATGGGGATTGCGAACTTTGGATTAACTATCTGAAAAACTCGTGAACTCTGAGGACTTCTCAGATATTCTGTATTTCATCAGTTACTCACGGTCACTTCGAAATGACTTTGGAACATTTATTTGTAACGAATGAAATAATTACTCTCTTTGATACACATGAGTTACATAGGTATAATTGCCTTCTTCAATTCATCAGCTGAAATCAAATTAATCATGTGCTATGTTCATTCTCAATGAATGGCAACAAGATGTTAAACCCCGACGTAATACACGAGCAATAAACGCCCAACAGGAAAAATATCACGCTTGCAAGAAGGGTTGTGCTCCCCCCAAGTGGCTGCACTAGGATTATTCCGAATAAAATCTATAATTGAATTAAAGTTTGTCGCATCCCGTTTTTGTATAGTGACATAGTTGTAACAAATAGCATGCTGGATATTGAGGAACGTCATGAAGAGAAATCATACAAAATTAAAGGAAGGCTAGCATAAACTGACGCACTAACACATTTTTCGCACTAGAAGGACAAATTAAGTTAGTTCTTCACGAAATAACTAATGACTAAAACACTCGAACCTTCCGATGAAGTAAGGTTTTAGTAAATAAAACAGTATATAGTACCATCACACAAGGAAAATCTTTGCGAAAGGGAACCACATAGACGCAAGAATCACTGAAGTGGGACGTTCGCAATCTGAATATCTACGAACACATTAATTAAATAGATACGCACCACTATTAGAAAGTGGAATGAACCGCAATGGAAATGAGCAAGCGATGAATACGAATATTGAGGGCTCAGCTGATTCATCTGAAAACTTGATATACACGAACAAAGCAAGTATGGTTCAAATGGCTCTGAGCACTATGGGACTTAACTACTGAGGTCATCAGTCCCCTAGAACTTAGAACTACTTAAACCTAACGAACCTAAGGGCATCACACACATCCATGCCCGAGGCAGGATTCGAACCTGCGACCGTAGCGGTCACGCGGTTCCAAACTGACGCGAGCAAAGCAAGTATTCAAGATCTGAATTTAACACCGCAAAATCACACGAAAAACGCTTAAGGGCAAAGAGCATTTCATAGTCGCGAGTCACTGTAAGAAGAACGACCGGATAGCGTTGAGGGCGCTTCGAAGGAATTTACTACCACGTAATGTAAAACACAAGTCGAAGTTAGGAAACTGATAATAAAACCGAAAACGAATGAGTATACAGCAAGAAATAATTCATTCGCAGTAGAATGCAGTCAAAGTCGTATTACACTTAGGAGAAACCATTCCGTCGGAACTTAAGCATTTCGTGGTGGAATGCATTTCCGCATTACAAGTTCTGGTAGAAAAAAGTAAGTACCAAGAAAGCTTAGTACAACGAGCAAATATCTCCACTATCCACTCTGCATGAACTATGAAACATTCTATCCCTAATGCTGGAAAACAAAATCAATTAAAATACATCAGCCAGCCTCATTCTAAGTTTCTAATCTCACTCTTACAGCAATGATCCACACTTACAAGCCGACCAGTGCTGTGTTTCGGCATAAATGATAGCTCCTCCACCAACATACTACAGAATGTGTTGTTACAAGAACAAACGTCTTTGTCTTGCCTGAACACACTATGCTTGTCGCACTGTGGTGCACTACTATCTCCTATTTAACAAAAACAACGCCACATTCTCTCACTCTTTCATACTGATAAGGAAAGAAAGGAAATGTGGGAGAACAAAAAGTAATGTAAGCTGAAAAGGGAACATTTTATCAACATCAGAAGGGAGACAAAGCGAATGCTAAGGGCAGAGAGGAGAATATATCTAACCAGTTTGCTAGAACAAGTTGAGGCAGAGAGCTAAAACAAGAACTTAAGGCAATTCTTCCAATACATAAAAAATCGGGAACATGGATTTCAGAGCCCAACCTTTTTCATTCGAGATAAGAACAGCAACTGGATAAATGACAAGGTAAAGATTGTAGAAAGATGGAAAGAATACTTTTCAGAACTGTTGAATCGCCAGAACCAAGATGAGATATTACCTGCAAACACTACGGAGGAAAGGAAAGATGAAGAAAATCGGAAGTTATTGAGGAAGACGTGAAAATCGCAACCAAAGGACTCAGAAACAACAAATCCCCAGGCTAGGACAGAATAACATCAGAATTAACCAAGCATGGAGGTGAGAGCTTACACTTACAGATATATAAACTGATCCAGTTGATATGGGAGAAGAAGACACTGCCAGAAGAATGGAAATTGGCTATAATATTCCCAATATATAAAAAGGGAAGCAAAATGGAATGCGGTAACTACAGAGGAATCAGCTTGTTGAACGTAACGTGTAAGGTGCTGTCCACCGTTATCCTCAGAAAAGTACAACAATTCATAGAGAACAACGTAAAGGAGTACCAAGCTGGCTTTCGACCAAACCGATCGACAATAGATCACATTTTCACACTACGACAATTGTTTGAAAAACACTGGGAATATGGTAAAGATATCTACAACTTGTCCGTCGATTTTCAACGTGCATATGACAGCATCAACTGGAATAGCCTGTACAATGCAATGCGTGACTTCAGAATCCCTGAGAAGCTAGTGAGAATGGTGCAAGGTTGTATGGAAGGGTCAAAGGCAGCAGTACGTTTCCAAGGAGCCGCATCAGACATATTCGAGATTGAGACAGGCCTCAGACAAGGGGATGCTCTCTCATGTATTCTGTTCAGTGTCATCTTAGAGAAAGTAATAAAAGAGTGTAGGCAACAGGAGTGAGCTGGAGTAGAGATGGACGGTAAATTCAATTGTCTCGCATATCCAGATGATGTAGTACTACTAAGTGAATCAAAGCACGAGTTTAAAGAAATGTACCAGAAAATGGACAGTTATCCACAGAAGGTAGGGCTCAAAGGGAATCGAGACAAAACAGAGTTCATGCAATTAGGAAGAAGACAAGAACAGGAAGAATTTATTGAGATAGATGGTTCAAGTGAGTACACCAGTCAAATACTTGGGATCTTGGTTTAGCACGGACAACAACATAAAAATGGACATCAAGGAAAGAACAGTAGTGAGAATGAAATGCATGCGTTCCCTCAGAGAGACGCTCGGCTCTAAATAGATCTCAGTGAACACTAAGATGAAAATCTACAACACAGTGATATGCCCAGCAGTAATGTACGATTGAGAAACATGGAGCATGAATAAGCTAGAAAGGGAAAAGCTCTTAATATGAGTAATGAGGAAGATATGGGGACCAGTATTAGATGACGGAGAATGGAGGAGGAGGAAAAACGACGAAATCTACATTCTGATGCGACAACCAACTATCCTACAGAAGATAAAGAGCAAAAGAATACAATGGGTGGGCCATGTAACCCGTATGACACATGGAAGACAGGAGAAGATGGAAGTGGCGGGGAAACCAAACACCAAACGCCCCATTGGAAGACCAAGGCAGCGCTGGATGGCCGACCTGGCGAAGGACCTAGCAGCCCTGGGAATTGAAGACCCCTGGAGGAACCGGGGACAAAAAAGGAAGCAATGGAGGCAGTTTGTGGAAGCAGCGCGTGGTCTGCAGGGCCTGTGATTGCTGGATATCTATCTATCTATCTAATTTACATAGGACTCAAGGCTGGGGTGGGAACTTAAACATGCGTATGTAAATGCTTTTAGAGGAATGCAGGAAAAAGGCTATCTGCATAGCTGAGTTAAATTAGAATGAAATAAACGTATCCAACTGCTGAGTTTTCTCGTGGGTTGAGCTAATAAATGCTCCGAGAATTCTATGTACCAATATTGATGGGAATATCAAGTAGCAACAAGAGGTGGATTCTCAAGAATGTCTAAAATGCCAAGCCCCAACATTTATTACATTTAGGTAACCGGTTTCGGCAACGCTGTATTATCTTCTTCAAATCATACGCTTTATCACAACATCATCTTTTGCATCAGTGCTGTTGTAATGCTATAAAATACGAGATCCGAAAATGGTAACTTAGCGCTGTCGAAACCAGTTCTCTAAATCTAATGAATATTTCATTAGCGATTTTGGCGTTTGAAAGTTTCTTCAGAGTCGTCTACAGGCTGATACACTGTCAGGAGAATATAGCAACGAGGGACTACATGAAACATTTCTGATAGACATACAAACCTCAAACATTTTTCTTCAGCGTTAACTTAATTCACTTCCAAAATTTCTATATGGATGACGATATTGGTTTCTCTCAGTGTATGCACTGATTGACATGGAGGAGAGGCTACAAACCTCTCACACCCTCTTGTCAGCAACTGCATTGCTCTCATGTCACGAGACCTTTTTAACTGCTGTCAGATGTCTGTAGATGCCAACCGGCCCTGTATTTCATATCCGCTACCCCTGAAACTGAAAATACCGTTTTTCAATCATCATCGCCAAAAGATTTACCTACAGTCTTTCTTCATTCTATCTTAAAAGGTACGTCGCAGGTCAATATTATCTCGCGTTTTGCTACGCATCTCCGGAATACGCTATCTTATTTCGTTCTCGAATTATTTGGTTTTAAATCCGAAGGACGGTCGTGTGCGATGTGCCCATTCACGTTCTTACACATAGCGTATCACGTGCTCATAGAAATCGTCACGTCTCATAAACGATATAAGGTAAGCACATACGTTGTGTGATAAATGGTCATCACCCTTTTATTCATCGAGGTGTGGAAGTAACTCGTCCGCAGGTGAGCAGATCAGTACGCATATAGGCGTCCACGGCACTGTAGGAAAACCGAAATGGCTCGGTTATACACGTCGACAGCACCTGGGGAACAGCGTAGCCGGTCATGTATACGAGTAGATGCCCACAGCAGCAAAAGCGTTAAAATTCTGTACGGCATCACTATGATTTCTATCGTTGTAGTCTAGCTTTCTAAATTCGAAGGTATTCATCCCGTATTGCGCGAATTGTTCATATGTTTATTGCAAACAGTGTCTCAAAAACTTTTTCATTTCTGTACACAGTTCTTCTTGGAAGTAATCTGACTACAACATAGTTTTAATGTGATAAATTCGGTAAACTATATCTTACACTGGGATGCAATAAATTTCGAAAATCACAGACAGCTGTTGTGCATTCTTCCTCTTCCCAGAAAAGTACTGCACAATTTTTTTCTTTAGAACAACTACGCCAATATCTATTGCCAGGAAAAAAGAGGAAAGCACCATTGAGGGAAGCAAGAAACGAAACGAAACCTGACAGGTTAAGTCTGAGCTGTTCCAAGAACTTCTCTTCCTACCGAAGTCAGAGAAGGCTTGCGGTGAGTGCGGTCTGGGTCATATTATCTGTAGCCAACGAGGAAGTGAAGCAGCGCCAGGTATTGTGGAGTCTCTGCGAGAGTCTCTCTGGGGACGAGAAAATGAAAACACTGTCTGCTGGAGGGTATCGGCGAGCAGGCGGTTTGCGTGACGAGGGAGGCACAGAGCTGCGGGGAACGAATGCAGGCAGTCTCTCTCTCTCTCTTTCTCTCGCTGCCACGCACGGAGTGTGACGTCTGGTGGATGTTGCGCATGTCACGTCCCGATAATGATGGATACGAAAGTACGAGATTATGGTAGTATGGTTCTCAGTTGTGCTCGCAAGAGGATAACTAGCCGTCACGTCGGTGATCGCCAGAGTTTAAGATCTAAGTGCTTTAGAGTACGTTCTGCTCCGGTAGAGGCTGCGTACTCTCTTTTCCTCTTCACTGCTATGGGATGGCACAGCAGTGTGAAAGGGTCCTGAGTGTTTGAGCGACGTTGTTTGGCCGTTATTGTCTTCTATTAGAATTTGGGCGACGTCGCCTGGCGGGCATGTTGGCTGATAAATCTATGAACGACGTTGTTCTGGCCGTGTTTCGTTAGGAAGTTGCACGTTTAATTGTGGCTCTTCCGTCATCATTGTATCATTCGTTGAGTTTATACTGCCTCGTCGCATGAGCTTGTGTCCTTTTTAAACTGTGTAAGTTAATGCAATGGTTTTTAGTGTAAGTGAGAGCGTTGTCTCTTTCGTCCCTTGTGTTAAAATTAGTGCTGGGATTGGCTTGTCTTTTGCTTAAGTATGCCTCTAACAGTCTGTCTGATGCATATGACTGCGTTGTTTTATTGAGAGGTTAATTTATGAAACTTCCCACTATTTTATTGTCTTTAAATATTTATCGTGCTATTAGCAACTAGATTGTGTAACAGACCGTTCGATATAGGTGTTAGCTATTGATCTAAGGTTGCCACGATTTAACACTCTGAAGTTGAAAGCACCAGCTACGACATGGTTACGTCAAGAGTTCAGTGTACGCCAAACTAATTGATTTGTATTTATCAAGTATATATTTCGAGTATTTGTTTCGAAAGTATATTTTAAGGGAACTGCTGAATACTTG
This sequence comes from Schistocerca serialis cubense, assembly GCF_023864345.2. NCBI lineage: Eukaryota > Metazoa > Arthropoda > Insecta > Orthoptera > Acrididae > Schistocerca > Schistocerca serialis. The sequence goes on along the minus strand of NC_064641.1, from coordinate 324,645,237 downwards.
TAAATGGCTTTAATGGTTTCTAAGGAGGAAGTGGCACTGGCTGGGAAGTTGCTGTTACTGTAGCTGCAAATACTTGTCGTACCATTTTTGTTTTTTAAAGTTGGTCATCAGCATTCAATTAATCTCTTTTAACGATATATTCTGTCTTTGAATATGTTTGAGAATTTGTTATTTTGCGCCTTTAGGATTACAGAAAAACATTTTTTTTTTTTACTTGTACTTGTAAGATTAACCTTTTGTTATTGCCGAATGTGATGATGCATTATATATATGGCGACTGAACTGTTTTACGACCAACATTTCTGAAACTGCTCTTACAATGCAATGTTATATTCAGACTGTTTCTATTAACACACCGTTGTGCCCCTCCTAAGCTCTGGAAAAACACGAGCTCTCACCAGGTTACAATCTTTCTCGTCGAAGATCCTCATCCGGAATACGTCTAAGTGCGACTCATCGCTGGATACAAAGCGTATCCATGCATCTGTACTCCCTGCTTCCCGTTTACATCACCACGAAATACAGAAGTGTGTGTTAGTGTGTGTACACTTCAGCACACGTTATTAATATTCTATCGACTCAACTTGTGTTTTCTATGCGGAAGACACCTCACTATCAGATGGCTTTTGGTGGCACTCACACTGACTGTAATGACGATCGCCATAAAGTTTCATAGGCTGCCCTGTTATTGGCAATACGTATTTGAATTATTTTTAGTAATTCCATGATACTTTTTTATTTAACAGACGAAAATCCTTTCGTTGTGCGTGCATGTGTACCGCTCGTAATCACAATTACTATGATCGTAATAAAACTGGAATAAAACACTGACATATGTACGTCTTCCTCCATACTCCTTTACTCTCAGACACACTGGCCTTACTGGTATTTCTGCTCGCTAAGACTGAAAAATTAAAGCCTACAAAAGGTAACGCTCCCTTATTAAAGTTTGCTTTGGACAGTCAATAGAAGATGAGAAAACACTTCTCTCAGTAGCTTCAAGTGGCCGACCACAATTCTAGAACATTATCACGACGCAATACCTGTCACCAAGTTGAGTTTCTTCCATATTGGACAACATTTTCGTTTCAGTATACCACGTTATTTGACGGAATAACTGTCCACCAAAAAATAACATCGTGATTGAGGTTTGGCATATCTCTGCGTAGGGACAATTAGACAAAAAACTTAGAACAGACTGCTGAACATTGCCTGCAGTTTTTGAATAGATTTTCACGTTGCTCTAAGACGAATACATCGATCACAACGGACATGACTTCTCCATAGTCACTGTTTTTCTAACGTGATCGAATTCCTCTCTCATTTGTGAAGTACGCGAGCTTTTAACTGCATGTGACCCGCTGAACCGTTTTATTGGCCAAAGACGCCAACTCGGAAACTGTAATTGCTTTCGTTCCGGCTCAGGGTATTAATTTGTCACAAACGGTATAACAAACGGAAACGTGAATTACACTACTGGCCATTAAAATTGCTACATCACGAAGATGACGTGCTACATGCGCGAAATTTAACCGACAGGAAGAAGATGCTGTGATATGCAAATGATTAGCTTTTGAGAGCATTCATACAACGTTGGCGCCGGCGGCGACACGTACAACGTGCTGACACGAGGAAAGTTTCCAACCGATTTCTCATACACAAACTGCAGTTGACCGACGTTGCCTGGTGAAACGTTGTTGTGATGCCTCGTGTAAGGAAGAGAAATGCGTACCGTCAGGTTTCCGACTTTGATAATGGTCGGATTGTAGCCTATCGCGATTGTGGTTTATCGTATCGCGACATTGCTGCTCGCGTTGGTCGCGATCCAATGACTGTTAGTACAATATGGAGTCGGTGGGTTCAGGAGGGTAATACGGAACGCCGTGCTGGATCCCAACGGCCTCGTATGATTAGCAGTCGAGATGACAGGCATCTTATCCGCAAGGCTGTAAAGGATCGTGCAGCCACGTCTTGATCCCTAACAGATGGGGACGTTTACAAGACAACAATGATCTGCAGGAACAGTTCGACGACGTTTGCAGCAGCATGGACTAACAGCTCGGAGACCACGGCTGCGGTTACCCTTTACGTTGCATCACAGATAGGAGCGCCTGCGATGGTGTACTCAACGACAAACCTGGGTGCACGAATGGCAAAACGTCATTTTTTTCAGATGAATCCAGGTTCTGTTTACAGCTTCATGATGGTCGCATCCGTGTTTGGCGACATTGCGGTGAACGCACATTGGAAGCGTGTATTCGTCATCGCCATACTGGCGTATCACTCGGCGTGATGGTATGGGGTGCCATTGGCTACACGTCTCGGTCACATCTTGTTCGCATGACGGCACTTTGAACAATGGACGCTACATTTCAGATGTGTTACGACCTGTGGCTCTACCCTTCATTCGATACCTGCGAAACCCTACATTTCAGCAGGATAATGCACGACCGCATGTTGCAGGTCCTGTACGGCCCTTTCTGGATACAGAAAATGTTCCACTGCTGCCCTGGCCAGCACATTCTCCAGATCTATCACCAACTGAAAACGTCTGGTCAATGGTGGCTCGATACAATAGGTCAGTCACTACTCTTGATGAACTGTAGTATCGTGTTGAGGCTGCATGGGCAGCTGTACCTGTACACGCCATCCAAGCTCTGTTTGACTCGATGCCCAGGCGTATCAAGGCCGTTATTACGGCCAGAGGTGGTTGTTCTGGGTAGTGATTTCTCAGGATCTATGCACACAAATTGCGTGAAAATGTAATCACATGTCAGTTCTTGTAATATATTTGTCCAATGAATACCCGTTTATCATCTGCATTTCTTCTTGGTGTAGCAATTTTAATGGCCAGTAGTGCATTTTATTTACGATAAATTCTTACATAACGGGTTATGTGTGAATACGCCCATTTTCTAACTGCTATAGCTATTCTTCTGTATTTCAGTTTCGTCGGCGGTGTCATCGCAAGCGGCTATTTTTGGCTGGTTACCGAATGCCTGAATAATGTTTCTACATCTACATCTACATCTACATCTACATCCATACTCCTCAAGCCACCTGACGGTGTGTGGCGGAGGGTACCTTGAGTACCTCTATCGGTTCTCCCTTCTTTTCCAGTCTCGTATTGTTCGTGGAAAGAAGGATTGTCGGTATGCTTCTGTGTGCGCTCTAATCGCTCTGATTTTATCCTCATGGTCTCTTCGCGAGATATGCGTAGGAGAGAGCAATATACTGCTTGACTCTTCGGTGAAGGTACGTTCTCGAAACTTTAACACAAGCCCGTGCCGAGCTACTGAGCGTCTCTCCTCCAGAGTCTTCCACTTGAGTTTATCTATCATATCCGTAACGCTTTCGCGATTGTTAAATGATCCTGTAACGAAGCGCGCTGCTCTCCGTTGGATCTTCTCTATCTCTTCTATCAATCCTATCTGGTACGGATCCCACACTGTTGAACAGTATTCAAGCAGTGGGCGAACAGGCGTACTGTAACCTACTTCCTTTGTTTTCGGATTGCATTTCCTTAGGATTTTTCCAATGAATCTCAGTCTGGCATCCGCTTTACCGACGATCAACTTTATATGATCATTCCATTTTAAATCACTCCTAATGCGTACTCCCAGATAATTTATGGAATTAACTGCTTCCAGTTGCTGACCTGCTATTTTGTAGTTAAATGATAAGGGAACTATCTTTCTATGTATTCGCAGCACATTACACTTGTCTACATTGAGACTCAATTGCCATTCCCTGCACCATGCGTCTATTCGCTGCAGATCCTCCTGCATTTCAGTACAATTTTCCATTGTTACAACCTCTCGATACACCACAGCATCATCTGCAAAAAGCCTCAGTGGACTTCCGATGTCATCCACAAGGTCATTTATGAATAATTGTGAATAGCAACGGTCCTATGACACTCCCCTGCGGCACACCTGAAATCACACTTACTTCGGAAGACTTCTCCCCATTGAGAATGACATGCTGCGTTCTGTTATCTAGGAACTCTTCAATACAATCACACAATTGGTCTGATAGTCCATATACTCTTACTTTGTTCATTAAACGACTGTGGGGAACTGTATCGAACGCCTTGCGGAAGTCAAGAAACACGGCATTTACCTGTGAACCCGTGTCTATGGCTCTCTGAGTCTCGTGGCCGAATAGCGCGAGCTGGGTTTCACACGACCGTAAGTGGCAGTGCTAATGTATATCATCAGCGGAACAATGCTCCTGTCGAGGCACAGAGAAGGCCAGTATGTTGTCCTTTAAAAGACTCAGACAGAATAGTGGGGAACCAGCTACCTCAATCCTCATTCCGCCTTCCACCATACGTTTTGGCTTGTGAACATACACTCCTGGAAATTGAAATAAGAACACCGTGAATTCATTGTCCCAGGAAGGGGAAACTTTATTGACACATTCCTGGGGTCAGGTACATCACATGATCACACTGACAGAACCACAGGCACATAGACACAGGCAACAGAGCATGCACAATGTCGGCACTAGTACAGTGTATATCCACCTTTCGCAGCAATGCAGGCTGCTATTCTCCCATGGAGACGATTGTAGAGATGCTGGATGTAGTCCTGTGGAACGGCTTGCCATGCCATTTCCACCTGGCGCCTCAGTTGGACCAGCGTTCGTGCTGGACGTACAGACCGCGCGAGACGACGCTTCATCCAGTCCCAAACATGCTTAATGGGGGACAGATCCGGAGATCTTGCTGGCCAGGGTAGTTGACTTACACCTTCTAGAGCACGTTGGGTGGCACGGGATACATGCGGACGTGCATTGTCCTGTTGGAACAGCAAGTTCCCTTGCCGGTCTAGGAATGGTAGAACGATGGGTTCGATGACGGTTTGGATGTACCGTGCACTATTCAGTGTCCCCTCGACGATCACCAGTGGTGTACGGCCAGTGTAGGAGATCGCTCCCCACACCATGATGCCGGGTGTTGGCCCTGTGTGCCTCGGTCGTATGCAGTCCTGATTGTGGCACCCACCTGCACGGCGCCAAACACGCATACGACCATCATTGGCACCAAGGCAGAAGCGACTCTCATCGCTGAAGACGACACGTCTCCATTCGTCCCTCCATTCACGCCTGTCGCGACACCACTGGAGGCGGGCTGCACGATGTTGGGGCGTGAGCGGAAGACGGCCTAACGGTGTGCGGGACCGTAGCCCAGCTTCATGGAGACGGTTGCAAATGGTCCTCGCCGATACCCCAGGAGCAACAGTGTCCCTAATTTGCTGGGAAGTGGCGGTGCGGTCCCCTACGGCACTGGGTAGGATCCTACGGTCTTGGCGTGCATCCGTGCGTCGCTGCGGTCCGGTCCCAGGTCGACGGGCACGAGCACCTTCCGCCGACCACTGGCGACAACATCGATGTACTGTGGAGACCTCACGCCCCACGTGTTGAGCAATTCGGCGGTACGTCCACACGGCCTCCCGCATGCCCACTATACGATCTCGCTCAAAGTCCGTCAACTGCACATACGGTTCACGTCCACGCTGTCGCGGCATGCTACCAGTGTTAAAGACTGCGATGGAGCTCCGTATGCCACGGCAAACTGGCTGACACTGACGGCGGCGGTGCACAAATGCTGCGCAGCTAGCGCCATTCGACGGCCATCACCGCGGTTCCTGGTGTGTCCGCTGTGCCGTGCGTGTGATCATTGCTTGTACAGCCCTCTCGCAGTGTCCGGAACAAGTATGGTGGGTCTGACACACCGGTGTCAATGTGTTCTTTTTTCCATTTCCAGGAGTGTATTAGCGCTCTTTTAACAAAGCACGTTATATTCTTTCAGCCAATCTCTGCTTAAAGCTAAGCTTTCATACTCAGCATTTACCTCTCTGCCACTGTCTAGATATGCCTCTCACCCACTGTATATATATTTTTTTCTCCCATTGGTTTACGGCATGTCCCACTGCCACTGTCTCCACTGTCACCTACACTGCCTCCTTTGCCTCCCTTTCCAGCTGCCACTGCTCCTCTATACCTCGGCAGCTGAAAACTTTGGGAGAGGGGGTCCTACTTATTACCTACCCTATACATATGAGATTCTATTTTCAACGGCTGAAAATGCGGCGTTCCCTATGCCTACGTGATAAAGTTCCCCAGTCGGGGAGAGTCCATACCAACCATGCCTATGTATGGTCTCCCATCATCTGTACTATTCATTTCCAGTGTCTCCTCTCTGATTTGCACCCACTGCCTTTATCTCCATCCATCTGTCTTTCACTTTTGCTGGCACTGTCCCTCTCTGACTTGCCACCCACTGCTGTTGTCTTCATTCGTTTCTCATTCATTGACATCTCCTCTCACCCACTATCGCTGATTTCTCTCTCTGTCTCTCCTTCTGGCATTTTCTCTTCTCTCTCTGACCATCACTATATCTCTGCTACTCTCTTTCAACACAAAAATGTGCGAATATATTCGCACGCCGAAATTTTGGGTAGGGAAAGCGGAAAGAGGATTTAGGCAACTGGTTCCCTGTATTCTTGTTAGTCTCTTAAAGAGGAACATGTCCGCCATTTTTGTATCCGACAGGAGCATTTTATGGCCTACTCACTTCATATTCCTGCTACAGTAGTATGTGCTGCTTACATGAAAAGAATTCTGTATGTCAGTAAACTTTTGATAGTTTATTTATAAGCTTCGACAAATTTATACCATTTGACATATATACACCACAAATAAGTGCGTATAACTTGAGGTTAACACAAACTCTTTCGCTGTATAGTTCTTCTGGATACTTCGCTCATCGATCGCAGTTTATCGAAAACGTGCGGCTAATGATTGTTAGAAATATAATACTGAATCTGCAATATTTCCAGTTTTACATAATTTTTGCCAGTCGTTTTAAGTTCTTTGGAAGCGTGTTAAGGCCTCTTTAGCCCTTTTTTAGTTACAGGAATACGACTTTGGGGATATTTGTGTTATTGTGAAGTACACATTCTACACAGATAGCGCGTCATAAAGTTTTATTGAAGAATAAATGCTGATCAGAAACACAGTTTGATTACCTAAAAACCGTTGGGATGACCACAGAATTCTACGTCAGTTGAAACTACATTTACTCCCTACAGCGGATATAACGTGGATGTTTTACGTCTAAAGTAAGTTAACGTTGAACCTAAGAAATATATGATATCGGCAAAACCTTTAAGTTTGGACAAAAGGTTCAAGGTTTCGCGAGAACATCTTCTTAAGAACAAACGATAAAAAAAACGGGGATCGGTTATGAATGAAAGTTATACAAGTAGCTTTACCCAAAACTTGAACTTTTCGTACCCAAATCTCATAGGGTTTAGGTTTTTCTCATTAACAGCAAGTGAACAAACGGTGAATTTTATAAGTCGCCTAGAGTCCACCATAGATCACACCCGCTGCAAAAGAACTAACAGGTTTTCTCAATTTCCCTGATCTGGAGAAAGTTTGCAATGTTTAAGACAACCACAATATGCCCGTTCTTCTGATGTGTATACAAATGGTTGCTAGGTAAAGAACTATGCGAAACACTTCATCTCTTATCTCAATAAAACCCGAGTGTCCTTGCCATATACACATTCTGGTTCTGTTGTAGTTCTTGTATATTTGACTGATAAAGGGAAAGACCAGTAACATTCTAAAGTATGAAATCGATTCGTGAGTGCTACTAAATGGTTGCTGGCAGCACAATATTACCGACAACCACAGGCCCTGTTTCGAGTTCCAGTAGTCATCGTTTGTAATTAAAATGATAACATACTAATTGGCAAATGTAAGAACAAACTTGAACGACTTTATTCATAAAATTAAAGTGTTACTCGGAATTATTTGTTAATAGCATAGTGGTTATAATAGATTTACTGTTTCGTGTAAATTTTACGTTTTATCTGATGGTGAATGATTTAGTGACGTAAACTTACAATCATACGTTGCTCTTTCAATATATTTTCTAAAAGACGAAAAAATCGTTGCAGTATTTCTGATACTGCAACAGCTAGTATTCCACAAGTTTCTGCCATTTTATCCCTGTGATATCACATTTCACTTGTTTGTATTGTAATCGGACATTCCAGATGCTACGGCTTATGAGAGAATTCAAAATATTTGGCGAAAAAAATACTGTATTTGCACATTGTTCCCGCCAAAACGCTTTGCAACCAATCAGTTGGAAGCGTAACTGCAGTTTTACTGCGGTGTACGCATGCTAGACAAACAACAAAAGTATGAAACTGAAAGTTGGAAACACGGCTTAAAGGGAAATGTGAATAGAGTAGCGATAAATGACATTTCATCGCAATAAAAGTGGAGTTTGCTGCGCTAAAAGCCAACAGAATAGCTTTCAACAGAGAAAACTGTTATTCACAGCAGTCCCAGTGCCGCTAAAACTGCAACGTCACATAAATACCACCCAGTGTTCTTGCGGTGATAAAAGGGGATTTAAAGAGCTTTTATAGCTCTGTACTTTCTTGTCCACATGCTACAAAACGTTAAGCGAAAACAGTATGAAAATATCGCTTGAAAATTTATAATTTTTCTCAAAACAAAAAACAAAAAAATATCTAAAGAGACACATGAGAACGATATACGCTTCCACAGTATCAATGACCAGATTGTACAATCTGCCTCCATGCAGGAAATTTGTGACGTAAAATATATTATTCGATATGGGTTCCATCGCTGCCGGTAGCGAGTTCTGAAAGTACGTTTATTTACATAGTGATTTAAATACACTCCAAGACAAAACAAAAACAAGAACGACGCACTAAGAAGGAATTATGCGAATGGGAAGGAAATCGGTAGATGCGATGTTCGTGTGCGGACAGATGAAACAACTTAAGAAGAATTGGGTAGTCTATTCAGGACAAAGAGCTTCACAAATTCAGTAAGTCAATAAAGCGTTGATTCACCTCTGGCCCATATGCAAGCAGTTATTCGGCTTGGTTTCGGTTGACAGAGTAGTTGGATGTCCTTCAGATGGATATAATGCCATATTCTGTCCAATTGCCGCTTTAGAGTGTCAAAATCCGAGCTGGTTGGGAGGCCGTGTCAATATTGCTCCAATGTTCTCAAGTGAAGAGAGATCCGGCGTCCTTTCTGGCCGAGGTGGAGTCTGTGAAGCACGAAGGCAAGCAGTAGAAGCTCTCGCCGTGTGATGGCGGGCTTTATGTTGCTGAAATGTAAGCCGAGTATAGCTTGCCATGAAGGGCAACACGGGGCATATAATAAACTTCGGCCTGGAATCCCACTGATTTGAGTAGAATGTCTTCAGTGATGAGTCCCGCTTATAAATGAGCCCCAATGGCAAGCGAAGACGTATGTAGAGACAGCGGAGGGATACCAACCTGAATGTCGCCCGCCAACAACCGAGAGTGAGATCTGAGACGCCATTTCTTTTCATGACAGAACCCATTTCGTTGTCATCGGCGGCATCCATACAAACTAGTGGTAGTTCAACGACATTCTACGCCGCTTTTCGTTGCCCTTCGTGGCATGGTTTACTGGGCTTAGATTTTAGTAAGATAATGTCTACCCACACTCGGTGAGAGTTTCTAATGCTTTTATTCGTGCTTGGATAACCCTACATTGGCCAGAAAGTTCATCGGATCTCTCCCCAATTGACATCGTGTGACGAATTATGGGCACCGCCCTCAAACCATCTCGAGATTTTGACGATATAACGCGCCAATTGGACAGAATTTGGCACGATACCCCTCAGAAGGACATTAAACAACTCTGTCAATCGTTGCCAAGCCGAGTTACTGTTCGCTTAAGGACTAGAGGTGGACCAACGTGTAAGAGACTTGCAGAATTTCTGAATCTGGTTCTCTTGAATAAATCTTCCAATTTTTCTGAAACTATAATCATTTGTATGTACATGTACATCACATCTACCGATTTCCGTCCCATTCGGATAATTCCTTCAAGGATTTTTTTCCATAGAGTGTAGTCACACGAAGAAGAAACAATCCGAGATAACAGATTACTTTAGAATAAAATTTCACTAAAAATCATCAACCCAATGTACCGTGAAATCTTGCATATTAATATTTTCAATAATGACTCAGTAGAAAAGTAAATATCACATTTCGAAACAAAAGTAACCTTTACTCCGGTAACTCTTTGATACAACAAGACCGTGAGGGCGTCTCGTGAGTCGCACCCGAATGCCTCGGTCAGCAAGACACAGGCCACCAAATGAAGGCTGCTGATTCCAGACGCTGTGTGGCGTACAATTTTAATCTCTCAGGATGTATCGTTTCCTCACTGAGTTAAGTATTAGGCCTGTACCTGCCTACGTCCAATGATAATTACGGATATTCAGAGGTAGTAAACGTCAACTTTATAAATGGTCGCGCGGTTCCAGACCGAAGCGCCGAGAACCGCTCGGCCACTCAGGCCGGGCCACTCTGTCTCTGATCTAACTTACACCTCTTAATGATTTGGAATGTGGCCAAAAACAACAAATGTTTCGGAGTCCACTTTAAACTGTAGGCCTTCTTTACCCTGTTGTACAGCGCAGAAGGCGCCGAAGTTGTGTCCAGTTGAACGATTACCACTTGGCTATTGAGCGAAAAGCCATTTTAATGTTATATCTAACTGTCTGCCGATTTCCACCGGTTAATTAGAAATTGATGATTAGCGAAATTTATTTTACACCCCTTCGCACGGTATTTTTAACCAGCTGTGACGTTCGATAAAATTGATATTTCAGTCTCGAATTTAAAAAGTCAAAATCTACGCTTGTTATATCCAACTAAGCTCCTTCAAGTTGTTGAAACTGAAATGTGAATGTACTGAATGTTCCCTGATATTTATGGTTTGAATTTTTTTCCAGAGAAATTGGTCGTGACAGCTGTTTCTCCCAATGAGCTCAAACAGTCGACCGTTCACGCGCCTCTCTGTTGATCTACGTCAGCCGACGAATGACTTTTGGTCCGAGCAATCTGCATGAAACTGTATCTTCAGTATGGTTCGACGTCAATATGCTTACCATCAGTGAAGTAATATAATACTGAAAAAGAAGGCAAATGATTGCCTAGTCTGCAGGTTGTGCTATTGTCTTTGAAAACGAACGCCGACGGTGTAATGTCGACAATACTTTAAAAGTGCCAGTCATGGTCAGCACAATGATCTCTGTAGTGGTGAGTGCATTATGTCGGAGCTAAGAGAATTCGAACTTACGTAAATTGTTTGTGGTCGCGTAGTGGGTGTTCCCGTTATCAAAGTGAACGAAGTGTTGTGTGTATCGAGAGACGTCATATCAAAGATTTACACAGCATAATAGAAAATGCGAAGAACATCATCCGCTAAGTCACAAAGTAGAGGAAAGTTTGTGTCGAGTGCTGGCGCAGGACGGTCACTGAAGATCTTCGTAAAGGAAAATAAGAAGACTACAGCAGGAAAAGTCATTGCAGAATCGAAACGTCACCCATACGAACCTTCTCAGCATCAAAACCACACGAAAGGAGCTCTATAAGCAGAGAACTGCTGAACGAACTGGAATTTCAGAGCCATTCATCATCGATCCATATGCCTATGAGACGCCTCAGTACGCCTCTACTAACGAGGATGACGAAGCCATGGTAAAATGGTGATTGAGCATCATTCGTTAATGGAAATTCGAAGTAAAGTTTATTAAGGTTACAAGATTCTACATTGATAAGTAAACTTAAAAGGATGGCCATCGAATAGTTAACAATTTCGAAATGTTAGCACTGCAAGGCCAATATTTAAGTATGATAAAATCTACACCATATTCTTTACATCAATGAGCAGTTGGGAATAAAATTATATAATCTTAACGATATCAACTTTAAATAAAATCAAACAACTCTTATAACTCATTAGCAACGTTTGAAATAATGTACATAAACTGACAGTTACACCCAACTGAACCTTAACTGAACACGTCCAGTAGCATTTAAATCAATTTAAAGAATGTTTTAGGAAAAGACGTATACAAAAACTGTAATAATAAATTTGATGGCTAAACTTTTGCAAGATATTCTTTGCAACTTTCTGGTACTACAGGCGGCTTCTACCAGGCTGCAGAACCCGTGACACTCCACAAGAACGCGGCCAAGTAGCCCAAATTAACTGGTTTTGAAATGTACGTAAAATTATTGTTACAAACACAATACATTTAACACCTGCAATATAGCGGTTTAGACTTCGGGTTTAGCTGCACCCTACCTTCTGCATCACTGTGTTTAACTTTATAAGAAGGAAAAAGTAAACAGTTACTGGTACTGATACAGTACACAGCTACACCAAAATTAATACAATTGTGCTTCATTTACAAGAAGTAGAAAATTTTTGATTACAAGAACCGCTTTACCGCTCTTACTTAAAAAAAATCGCATTAATACTTAGAGAGCCAAGACTGGCCCAACTCTATAAGGATGGCTGCAAGAACACAAATGGGGCGTTAAATGTCACACTAAAACCTTACGCTGTTCCCAGTAGCAAAATGTACTGCATGGAAAATCATATGTCCTTACCCACTTTATTCGCAAAAAGACGAGAGTCATAAACAGCAAGCATGCAATCAGCGTAATCAGGAGGGAGTTTTACCACGGGTGGCTGAACCTTTTCAGAAAAATCGAATGATTTAAAGAGTAAGATGATAATTTCCAGGTATCGGCTTCTCTCAGAGTACGCCCAGTTAACGAGCATTACCGAAGTTAGCGCACCTCGCAAGGCACTTGGCTGGTATAACGTGTCGTAATTGCAGTTGCAACAGCGCTGCTGCACTGCTAAATACAAGCAGCCACTTCAAAGCTCCTCACCTGCTATTAGTGGAGCGAAGTAAACATGCAGATTGCGGTCCCCTGGCGCCACGCAGAGTACAACTCTGGTACATACGGCGGTTTTCAGCAACAATCATTTGCAGGCGGTGGCAGAGGCCCTCTCCCCGCGAGAGCACCAGCTACTGGAGAACGCGGCCCACGTGTCCTCGTTGAAAGCGCAGAAGCCAACTACAGACGTCCAAGTGCTCCACATGCTCCACGAGTTTTCCAGGTAGTTACCGACACATTCCTCGGCGGAATGACTGCGAGAGAGCGAGCTCGCCAGGCCTCATAGAAGCCGCCCGTGTACGCTATCTAGCCAAAAACAAGCCCAAACGAAAGCCTGTCACGATAAGTCTATTCGCGTCATGAGTCAGCCTGTAACAGGAAAACGTATGCCAAAGCCGTAAAATGTAGAGCATGGAGTAATCGAAGAATGTCATTTCGGATGAATCTTGCTTCAGACTGTTTCGAACTTCTGACAAATTTTAAGTCGCAAGATTGAAACATGAAGGAGGTTGCAAAATGACCTTTTTTTTAATAATAATAATATCAGTATTTATGTATGTCTTTGGAGAGAGAGAGAGATTGATTTTTGATTGAGATTTTTACTTTAAGTCATAACTCGTATCCGAATTTTGGTTGCTGCCTCCCTGAATGGTCAGCTTCTGCACCAGTTGATGGCGTATTGCAATTTGGAGGAAGTTATTGTTCTTTAAGGTTTAAAATACGACTCTGTTAATACTGGACTCGCATTCGGGAGGACGACGGTTCAATCCCGTCTCCGGCCATCCTGATTTAGGTTTTCCGTGATTTCCCTAAATCGTTTCAGGCAAATGCCGGGATGGTTCCTTTGAAAGGGCACGGCCGATTTCCTTCCAAATCCTTCCCTAACCCGAGCTTGCGCTCCGTCTCTAATGACCTCGTTGTCGACGGTACGTTAAACACTAACCACCACCACCACGACTCTGTTAGTAATTTGGCCGTATTGCGGATAGCTTTGAGCCCAAGTTTTTGTAGCTTTTCATACCTAAGGTACCACTGTTGTAAGTAAGTTCCAACAGCAATCTGCTTTTCGTGAGAAAAGGAAATTGCTTGACACACAAACTTCCTTCAAACTATACGTCCTGCTACATCAAAATTGGTCAGTGGAGTTGAGCACCATACTATTGTACAAGAACATAATCCAATTAAATGTTGTCGATTGATAGACGGCGACGACAATGAAGTTCACCTCCTTTTCCACAAACAATATATTTCCATTCTTCACTTCCAGAAAATTTTTATACATAAATGTTTGGCAACTCTTACACATATTTCGCTCAGTTTTATAACTAAAATATCAATTTTCATTAAATGTAACAATACGTTCTGAGCGACGGCCTAGCAACACGCCCTCTTTCCACAAGATACAGATCAACAGTGTTTTTTTAAAATAAAATCAATTGTCTTTTTTTTAGAGTCCATACTCAAAGATTCTCTAATACTAGCGTTGCGGGGATTGCGCGCTAAAGAGTATCTTGCTGTCGAGCTGCGCTTCACTTCACTTCAAGTACTTTCTGAATAACATTTACAAAAATGGCTCTGAGCACTATGCGACTTAACTTCTGAGGTCACCAGTCGCCTAGAACTTAGAACTAATTAAACCTAACTATCCTAAGGACATCACACACATCCATGTCCGAGGCAGGATTCGAACCTGCGACCGTAGCGGTCGCTCGGCTCCAGACTGTAGCGCCTAGAACCGCACGGCCACTCCGGCCGGCAATAACATTTACATTTTCGGTATTTACATACGTTACTGAGCTTCTCAGAATAAAATCAGGCACAAATCAGTTACAGAAAAAAACAGTGAGGCACACATAACATTACAAGGTTCACCAGTTGCCGACGACTGCCAGTTATGAGCAGAAGAAGTGCTGACATCAGCACCAGCGTTCCAGGAATTCTGACGTCACCGCAGCCGGTAAACGGCACCAGTGCAATGACATTCTTGCTCCGTGATTTGTAATGAGCCACCCATGTCAACTGCCCTGAGACTTCTGCCTCCCCCCGTGCTACCCTAAACTTCCACAACACATGCCACCGTGTGTCCCGCGAGTGCTCGTCTACGTCATTTGCTGTTTGCCAATGGCGCGCAGATTAAGCCCCCTACATTTCGAGCAATTTTAATTACTTTATAATTTGCTTTCCATCTGTGCTTTGCACAGTATGAAATGCTACCGGCAGTGGCAGCTATGTGCTCGGCAGAGGAAGTGTGACAATTAGTATTTAGTGAATCCAGTTTGTAATTAACATAGTTAATTAGCATATTAACATTACACCACTCCAACTCAGCTTGAGGGCAGCAACTAATATTACACTGCTACCATGCATGAGCTAGAGAACTACCGCTTGTGTATTTCAAAGACACGCTCACCTATGGTGATAAATTATTGGCATGTACTGTCACTATATATACAGGGTGAGTAACCTAACGTTACCGCTGGATATATTTCGTAAACCACATCAAATACTGACGAATCGATTCCACAGACCGAATGTGAGGAGAGGGGCTAGTGTAATTGGTTAATACAAACCATATAAAAATGCACGGAAGTATGTTTTTTAACACAAACCTACGTTTTTTTAAATGGAACTCCGTTAGTTTTGTTAGCACATCTGAACATATAAACAAATACGTAATCAGTATCGTTTGTTGCATTGTAAAATGTTGATTACATCCGGATATATTGTAACCTAAAGTTGACGCTTGAGTACCACTCCTCCGCTGTTCGACTTTTTTATTGGTCTTTTTCACTGACGCACATGTACATTACCATGAGGTGTGAGGTACACGTACACACGTGGTTTCCGTTTTCAATTACGGAGTGGAATAGAGTGTGTCCCGAAATGTCAGGCCAATAGATGTTCAATGTGGTGGCCATCATTTGCTGCACACAATTGCAATCTCTGGCGTAATGAATGTCGTACACGCCGCAGTACATCTGGTGTAATGTCGCCGCAGGCTGCCACAATACGTTGTTTCATATCCTCTGGGGTTGTAGGCACATCACGGTACACATTCTCCTTTAACGTACCCCACAGAAAGAAGTCCAGAGGTGTAAGATTAGGAGAACGGGCTGGCCAATTTATGCGTCCTCCACGTCCTATGAAACGCCCGTCGAACGTGTACCTCACCCCTCATGGTAATGTACATGTGCGTCAGTGAAAAAGACCAATAAAAAGGTGTTAGCATGTGGACGTAATGTGCTGTTCCAGTCTCTTCTGTACCTAAGGTCCATCACCGTTCCCTTTGGATCCCTACGTAATTCGGTGGTCTCCGATACACACGATCGAACAGCGGAGGAGTGGTACTCAAGCGTCAACTTTAGGTTACAATATCTCCGGATGTAATTAACATTTTACAATGCAACAAACGGCACTGATTACGTATTTGTTTATATGTTCAGATGTGCTAACAAAACTAACGGGGTTCCATTTAAAAAAACGTAGGTTTGTGTTAAAAAACACACCTCCGTGCATTTTTTTCTGGTTTGTATTAACCAATTACACTAGCCCCTCTCCTCACGTTCGGTCTGTGGAATCGATTCGTCAGAATTTGATGTGGTTTACGAAATACATCCAGCGGTAATGTTAGGTGACTCACCCTGTATATAATGTGGGTATACTTACGTTTTGTTGTCACTGTTACAGCTCCCGAAGCGGTGCTGGTACAGCCACCAAAGCTTACTGAATCTAGTGACCTGTCTGCCGTAACATCCACACTACGTAGTATCTTTGCCACCGTGGTCTAGAGTGCTATCAATATACTCTGGTCCCAGTCTGTGAGACATATCATAGGCAAGGCCATTCTGCCGAGATATTGGCGTGAATTTGTGTGGCTAAATGTGTGAAGAAGGAAAAAGTAATGGCTAGTCCTAGTTTTCAAGTATAGTGTATCCTGAGCCTGGTTTTTTAGAAAAAAGTTTCCGGTACTGTGACATGCTGGGAGGTGTCTCTTTGAGATTTAGACGTTTTAAAATGTTGTTGTAAATTTTTTCCTTCAGAGGTACCACTACGGCAGACCGGGACGTACTGTCACAAATTGGGGTGTGAATGTCAGCTACAAAAAAATTGATCCGATTATGTGACTTCCGCCATTCGCTGCAGTGAGAAGCAGAGTAAAGGAAAATTGCAAGATAGGATACTTCGACAATATAAAATAACGATGTCGTGGTGTAGTATGCAAACGGCAGAAAACATTAGTGGAGGGAGCCCCCCACCCCTCTCTCTCAAGTAAATTCCTCCAAATTATTTATGCAAAGCAGACTGTAGCACTACATCTGCAGCTGGTGTGACAGTTCTGTGTGAATTCTTTTGTTGGCTTGCTAAGCCGGCCTCATGGATGACACCAGCTATGTGCGAATCCTTTTGGTGGCTTGCTTAGCTGCCCTCGTGGGTAGCTACTGGCATTTGGTGCTGGACATTCTGTGTGGTGACTGCCGAGAGAGAGCCTGGTCATTGTAATGGTGCCTGGATCGTGGCTAGCGTGTCCACTCCGTGTCCTGCTTCCTCAATGAGAGTTTGTTTCCTGGGGTGGTGCAAGCCATGGAATTATTTACATAAAGCAGAGGGCAGCATTACCTCAGCAGTTAGGGTGGCATTTCTGTGACAATCCCTTTCGTGGCTTGCTTAGCAGGCCGTGTGGGTAGTTCATGGCATTCGGTGTTGATATACTTTGACAGTATATAATATTTACGTCGTTGTATGATATGTCGACCTGGAATAAGCGTTCGACAGTGTAAAATAGTGAAAGATGTTCGAAATTCTGAGAAACATAGGGGTAAGCCGTAGAGAGAATACGTACAAGGGCAAAGGGGGAATAATAAGAGTAGACCACAAAGAACGAAGTGCTCGGATTAAAAAGGGTGTAAAACAGGGATGTAGTCTAGCAATGACGAAAAATAAAAGGAAGTGGAATGAAAAGTGGAGGTGAAAGGATATCAATGATATGATATGCTGATGACGTTGCTATCCTGAGTAAAAGTGAAGAACACTTACATGATCTGCCGAATGGAATAAATAGTCTAGTGAGCACAGAATATGGATTGAGAGTAAATCGAAGAAAGAAGAAAGTAATTAGAAGTAGCAGAAATGAGAACAGCGAGAAACTTTACATCAGGATTGATGGTCACGAATTAGATGAAGTTAAGGAATTCTACTACCTAAGCAGCGAAATAACCAATGATGAACGGAGCAAGAAGGACACCAAAAGTAGAATAGCATGGCAAAAAATAAGTATTGCAAGCCAAGAGAAGTCTACTAGTAACAAATATAGGCCTTAATTAGAGGAAGAAATTTCTGAGAATTTATGTTTGGAGCACAGAATCGCATGATTGTGAAGCATGGACTCTGTGAAATCCGGAACAGAAAATAATCGAAGAATTTGAGATGCGGTACTACAGACGAATGTTGAAAATGAGATGGACTGATAAGGTAAGGAATGAGAAGGTCTGCGCAGAACAGGAGAGGAAAAGGGTATGTGGAAAATAATGACAAGGAGAACGGACAGGATGACAAGACATCTGTTAAGACTTCAGGGAATGATTTCCATGGTACTAAAGGGAGCTGTAGAGGGCAAAAACTGTAGAGAAAGATAGAGACTGGAATACATCCAGCAAATAATTGAGGACGTAGGTCGCGAGTGCTACTCTGAGACGAAGAGCTTGGCGCAGGAGAGGAATTCGTGGCGGACAGCATCAAACTAGTGTGAAGACTAATGACAAACAAAAAAAAATCAAAATTGCATATTTGTTAGTTGGGAACACCCGTTCCCCTTTGTCCCAGGCAAATTCAATTTGGTGACTGCCGAGCGGAAGTGTGTTTTCTGAGATGGTGCAAACCATGGAATTCGTCTCCATTGGGGTTGCAATACATGGGTAACATCCTGCTTGTGCGTCCACGAGCGGGAATCTACCTCATACTTGGTTTCCATATCCCTTATTATTTTTCGTCATCGCTGTCAATTTTGGAAATTAAAGTTCACAGTTTACCTATGGTTTAACTTCTTTGAGTGTTCAACATCCCACGAGCCACAATATTACTAATTTCATCAGTCTGCGTACCACATGATGGCTTGAGGTCTTAAGCTGTTTTCTTTGATCTGATTAAAGAGTGCATGACTTATATTACTTTCATTAGTATGACTGTAGTTTTACTTGATAACAAAAGTGATTGCTATTCTATCTTTAGGAAGTATTCATTTTCATTTCTATTTTACAAAACCACCGCATTCGTGGCAAATGTATGTACAGTTGCCTGTTTTGTTTTCTGTATTATCTGTAAATGATGGTTTTTAATGCTTAGCTTAAATGAGCTCAGATTTCGTTAACTTTGGTTAGCCATTTTCTTATTCCTGATCTTTCGATTCTTTCTTACGTTATATCCCCTTTACCAAATACCACATAATGGTTCAGTAAATCCACAAATACTGCTACTACACACACCACCACCTCAAAATATAGTAAGTTTAAAGGTATTTATAAATGAAATTGAGGCTGCGGGTCAGCCATCCGAACTACCAAACACTTAAATATCATCAGAATACTGCTGCTTGCCAATACTTATAATTTGACTGGTAGCGGATCTAAACGTGTGCATGTAAGTATGGTATCTGACAGAAACTTTGTTGTAGTAATTGTATTACAGAACACCTAACGTTTTATATGCTAGAGTGAAATATCCGTGACATAAGTGGATCTAGCTGTGCAGTGTGATGAACTACATAAAAATGTGGTCTATCACGTAGACCTGCTGGAATCTACATGTTTGGAGAAAGTCGTCATAGGAGTATAAATTCAGTTATTCCTTTTACTATATTTAAGAACTACAACATGAACTTGGAGATATATAAGTTATATGTCAAAATATTGACCCATCACATCGCTATAAAAGTGCGGTTGGTTTCCATTGTAAAGCTTGCAACTTTACCGATAAAAATGCGGTTCCCTATTAGAACAGTAAAAAAAGTTATTACACTTTCAGGGTGGACTTAATTGTGGAGCTGTTAGAGAAAAATGTTTTTCTCCTACTACGTTCCTCAAGTATGAGAGAGGAGGATTAGCAATTCGTGAATAATTGGAATGCACTGATGAGCTGTAATGGTACTGGGAAAGGAATGCACATGGTGTCTTCCATCGCTGAGTGAAAGGTTTTCTTTTTAATATCCGAGATATGTACCTTCAACAGCAGTCATGTCATTCCACAAATATGGTAACGAAGATACAGAAGTGTCCACCCAGTGGCAAAGCAATATTTTATCGACTGCAGATGAGGAACGGTGTACACCGTAGATCATATGCCAAGGTATTTACTGGATGCTTGAAGATTGCCCATGGTGAAGTTATGCATTCAATGATTTCAGCTAAAACAGTTTTTCTTTTTTGATGAAATTTATGTCATGTGAGATGGTAAATGAATCTACATCATGACAGTGTAATCACATGCCTGTATCTGAAGCAACAAGCAAAAACGTTTGTTTTTATGCATGTTTTTCCGAATGGTGTATTCCACAATATCATCTGAAACTGTTTTTCTATAAAATTCACATCACGTATATTGTAAATGTTTCTGGTCATAACAAAACAAACGTGAAAGAGATATGTATTAGTAAACTGTCTATACCTCATGCTGTTCTAAATTTTCTCCTCCATCATATCCATTTCACAACATTAACTTAGTTTCCTAATACCTTCACACGTCATAATCCTGGGTGAATAATGTTTATTAAGGCATTTTAAGTCTAGCAACTACTCCCAGCAACAGGCAATTCTACAACTTTATACAAGCAACTATTCATTAGTACATATTTGCCAAAACTATGTCCATTACAATTTATGGAATACAGAGACAACAGCGAAATGCATCAGTCATATCCGTCGATGTCTGCTCATTTTGATGTCTAAATTAAGGGAAGAAAAGAACCATACCACTGGATCGTTCAACTCATATAATTTTATACACTTACATAATAATGCATTTAATATACTAGCATTACTATCAGCAATGCAAACAGAACTAGCCTTTCTGAAAAAATAGGAAATTGCTCTTACCAAGTAATAATACTAACTCCTATCAATACAGTCCCTTGGTTCCAGAATGAGATTTTCACTCTGCAGCGGAGTGTGCGCGGATATGAAACTTCCTGGCAGATTAAACCTGTGTGCCGGACCGAGACTCGAACTCGGGACCTTTGCCTTTCGCGGGCTCAGGCGGTTCTGTGACCATGTAGGCTGCAGATTCCTTTACTTGCGCCATCGGGTGGTGGGTTTCCGGGTTCCGCCACACACAGGAGGCGGCTACACGGGTAGCGGGTGCTGTGTGGAAGAGACGCGGCGGTTTTTTAGTTTAGACGGTCTCAGGGAACCACAGAAGTGACGTCCGTCTAAAACTGGTCAGGTAAAACACAGTAAGGTTGAAGTATTGCTGTTGTAAATTGTCATAGTTAGGAAAGAACCAGAGCGCCAAGCCCTAATAGAAAGCACTGAAGGTCAAATATTTGTAGGTGCAGAGTGCTGGCTGAAGCCGGAAATAAATTCAGCAGAAATTTTTGCAAAAGCTCTAACAGTGTTCAGAAATTATAGATTAAATACAGTTGGTGGTGGAGTCACAAGTAGCCCAAGTAGTTCGCGTTTTAGCGAAATTGAAGTAGATAGTTCGTGTGAAATAGTGTGGGTAGAGGTTATACATGACAATCGGACTAAACTATTAATTGGATCGTTTTACCGACCCCCCGACTCAGAAGATATAGTTGCTGAACAGTTCAAAGAAAACTTGAGTCTCATTTCAAATAAGTTCCCCGCTCAAACAATTATAGTCGGTGGTGACTTTAATCTACCCTCGATATGCTGGAAAAATTACAAGTTTAAAGCCGGCGGTAGGCATATAACGTCATCCGAAATAGTACTGAATGCTTTCTCAGAAAATTGTTTTGAACAATTAGTTCATGAGCCCACTCGAAGCGTAAATGGTTGCGAAAGCATACTTGACCTTTTAGCAACAAATAATCATGTACAAAAAGTGAGTATTGTGACGAATACAGGACTTAGCGACCACAAGGCAGTTGCTGCTAGGCTGAATACCGTAACACCTACAACCATAAAAAAGAAACGCAAAGTATATCTACTTAAAGAGCTGATAAAAATGCTCTTAAGGCTTTTTAAGAAACAATCTTCACTCCTGCTGATTTGGTCATGTAGGTGTAGAAAAGTTGTGGAATGTTTTCAAAGAGATATTATCGACAGTAATTGAGAGGTATATACCACATAATTAATAAGTAATGGTACCGATCCCCCATAGTACACGAAACGGGTCCGATAGCTGTTGCAGAAGCAGCGAAAAAAGCATGCCAAATTTAAAAGAACACAAAATCCCCAAGATTGGCAAAGTTTTACAGAAGTTCGAAATATGGCGCGTACTTCAATGCGAGATGCTTTTAATAATTTCCACAACGAAATTCTGTCTCGAAATCTGGCAGAAACCCCAAAGAGATTCTGGTCATAGATAAAGAACACCAGTGGCAAGACGCATTCAATACCTTCACTGCGCGATTACAACGGTTAAGTCACTGATGACAGTGCCACTAAATCAGAGTTATTAAACACGGTTTTCCGAAACTCCTTCACCTAAGAAGATAAAGTAAATATTCCTAAATTCCAATCAAGAACAACTGTCAAGATGAGAAACATAGGAGTAGGTATCCTCGGAGTAAGAAAGCAGCTTAAATCACTTAATAAAGGCAAGGCCTCCGTTCCAGATTGTATAGCAGTCAGATTCCTCTCAGAGTATGCTGATAAAATAGCTCCATATTGTAGCAATTATATACAACCACTCGCTCACAGAAAGATACGTACCTGAGGACTGGAAAATATCTCAAGTCACACCAATACCCTAAAAGCGAAGTAGGAGTAATCCGCTGAATTATAGGCCAATTTCACTAATGTCGATTTGCAGTAGGGCTTTCGAACATATACTGTATTCGAACATTATGAAGTACCTCGAAGAGAACGATTTATTGACGCATAGTCAGCACGGTTTAAGAAAATATCGTTCTTGTGAGACACAACTAGCTCTTTATACTCGTGAAGTAATAAGTGCTATCGACAGGGGATGTCATATTGATTCCATATTTTTAGATTTCCAGAAGACTCTTGACACCGTTCCTCACAAGCGTCTTCTAACCAAACTGCGTACCTACGGAGTATCGCCTCAGTTGTGCGACTGGATTCGTGACTGCCTGTCAGAAAGGTCACAGTTCGTAGTAATAGACGGAAGGTCATCGAGTAAAACATAAGTAACATTCGGCGTTCCCCAAGGAAGTGTTATAGGCCCTCATTTGTTCCTGATCTATATTAACGACATAGGAGACAATCTGAGTAGCCGTCGTAGATTGTTTTCAATTGAATCTGTCATTTACCGTCTTGTAAAGTCATGAGATGATCAAAAAGACTTGCAAAATGATTTAGGTAAGATATCTATATAGGGCGGAAAGTGTGAAGTTATTCACATGAGTACTAAAGGAATCAGCTAAATTTCGATTACGCGATAACTCACACAAATCTGAAGGCTGCAAATTCAACTAAATACTTACGGATTACTATTACAAATAACCTAAATTGGAACGATCACATAGATAATATTGTGGGTAGAGCAAACCAAAGACTGCGATTCATTGGCAGAACACTTAGAACGTGCAACAGGTCTACTGACTGCTTACACCACGCTTGTCCGCCCTATTCTGGAGTATTGCTGTGCGGTGTGGGAGCCACATCAGGTGTGACTGACGGATGATATCGATAAAGTACAAAGAAGGGCAGCTCGTTTTGTATTATCGCGAAATAGGGGAGATAGTGTCACAGACATGATACGTGAATTGGAGTGACAATCATTAAAACAAAGACTTTTTTTGTTGCGACGGGATCTTCTCATGAAATTTCAATCACCAGTTTTCTCCTACGATTGCGAAATCATTCTATTGGCACCCACCTACATAGGAAGAAATGATCATCACGATAAAATAAGAGAAATCTGGGCTCGCATAGAAAAATTTAAGTGCTCGTTTTTCCCGGGTGCCATTCGAGTGTGGAACAGTACAGAGAGCTTGAAGGTGGTTCATTGAACCCTCTGCCAGGCACTTTATTGTGAATGAGGGTAATCATGTAGATGTAGATATAGATGTAAAACCATCACCAGTTACAGTATTCGGTGCTACTTTGCTTGAACTACAAAGTGAGTAAGATGCTGGAGACTGATATAATCGATGATAATGTACTTATATCAAATAATATACACATGTTGCGCAATGCACCTTATATATTTTCATGTACACAGTTTCACACATTTTAACCCTTTTAGACCTGGCGGACAATGTAATAGACGCAAACACTGTACATTGTGTAACAGTAAAGGATTTCGTTCACCTCTGAGACCGAGAGGCCTGTTTACTGGTCACCTGTCACTCTCAGTTTCGTGATTTTTTTCTGCTCTCTGTTGCTGGAATGGTGTACTACAACAGAAAATAGTGAAGATGGCAGACCCATTACAATCTGCTCGAGGTAAGACGTATTTACGTAGTAATTACTACAGTATGTACGTGTTCCAGTGCTCATAAAAATATATGTTGAGAAAGAGCAATCTGTAAAAACTAAATTTATGATAAGAGGCATTAGGCTAATGAACTATATCTGCAGTGACAATAAAATTCGTTATCAAAACTTCAGTACTGCAGGCATTAACGATTTAGCTGTCTTCCTATTCACAATGTTATATGAGTGCGTGTGATAGCTTTTGGATTGTTATACAATAAGGCACCGTGAATGATTGTGTATGTTGTCTGTGTGTATATTCTATGCTTAGATGTATTCTCCTACCCAAAGTGCTAGGTGTACCTTTCTATTATATTAACAAGTAGTATTTACATCGTAACTACCGTATGCTACTTTTGTGACGTAAACTGGTAAGCAGCCATCCATTCATTTTGCTGAGGTGCTACACACACTGATAAAAAAAATCGTTAACACCAAAGAATAATTATTGTGGAGTAATGCAATTTCGGGACTACATTTCTCTAGGCAACATGTTTAAGTGGTTAACTTCACAAGACCAGAACTTAACCCTCGCATGAAGTTTGGGGCCATTTTAGACCCCAAGGCTCGTTTAACTACAACTAAACAGTTTTAATGAGGATACAGACTATTCATTCTCCAGATATGCTATTCAAACACTTTTTGCTATAACAGTGTAAAACATTCATGACTATATTACAGTATTTAGTACAATAATTCGAAATTTTTGCAGTGGGGTCAGAAAAAACCCAGATACACAATAAGTGATTTTCAGTGTTATATATATAAGTTTTGATACGAAATTAAATGTTGGCAACAGTGCACCTTATAAATCGACATTAATTGGTACACTGTTGTAATCAATGAATAGAAAATTCATTCACGTGCATCGTTGTGACAAATTCACAGTTTGGAATCGAGTTTTGTGGATGGAAGGTGTGGTGTTATAGTTTATTCGTTATGGGTAGTGATATATATTTTTAAAGGACTACAATATCGAGCAGGCTTTGTCAGATTTACAGAAGAGTGATAGTGATAATGAATCAATTTTTAGAATTGAGAATGATAGTGATGCTGATGGAGATACGACATACATGTCGGAAATGAAGTGCATATGAGTGCCTGTGAAGAGGAAGATAATGGTATTCAGGTAACAAGTGCATCTATTTTGGTGTCTAGGATTGGAAAGCTAGCATATAACACAATACCATCTAATGTGCGCAAGCAGGTTTCAAGGATTCTAATATGTGAAACTGCGCATGCTCCATGGAAGTTGTTGACCATAATTACAGACAAGGGCAGATTCTTTCAGACTTTTGATCACTAATCACATGTAGAGTGTAGTAATGGTTACCAATAATCATGCAAAAGGTAATAAAATTCTGTACCCAACTGTTAAACGCTGGATTGAACTTTATTCTACAGAGCTGCAGGCATTCTTTAATTTACTAATAGTAACTGGGTTGCCTGATGCACGTGGGAAGCCTTTCGGCCAAAAGAGTAGGGCTTATCTGTTTTCGAGACACAAAGAGCTTGTTAAGATTTCGTGATATTTTGATGTGCCTCTGGTGTGATGATAAACTTACAAGGGAAGAAAGAAAAGCTGCTTTTGGATCAAAAGTTCAACCTATGAGGGCTGTATTTGAAATCTTAGTAGATGGATGCATTTCGTGTTATGTCCCTGGATCTTATATTACGGTTGATGAGCATTTGTGCTCTTTCGGGGTGACTGTGTCCAATCAAGGTGTACATTCCTTCGAAACCTGGAAAGTATGGGATAAAAGTGTGGGCTGCTGTAGATTATGAGACCAATTATGTCATAAATGCAGATGTGCATACGGGGAAATCTGCTGAAAGAAGGGAAATAAATCAAGGGAGGCAAGTGGTACATGATTTAGTCGATCACCTGAAGGAAAGTGGTAGGAACATTACCACTAATAACTTTTTACCAGTTTTCATTTGGGACAGGAATTTCTTGTTAATAAATTGACGCTTGTGGGAATTCTTCAGGCCAACTGAAAAGAGATGCCAAAAGAAATGTTTCCATCGGAACAGAGGCCTTCCACTATCGACTACTTTTGGGTATGATAGAATACTCTTTTAGCTTTGTCTGTCCCCACACAAAATAAATGAGTCATTTTGATGTCTACTCTATAGCAAATATTTCATGTAAGTGAGCATGAGCACAAAAGACCTGAAATAATAATGTTCTACAACGCAACAAAGTCAGAAGTTGATATAGTTGATAAGATGGCTAAACATTATTCAATGAATCGTGGAACAAGAAGGAGGGCACTTGCTGTATTTTTTGATATACGTGCTTACATTCTGTTATGTAAATTTTTACGTGATATGAGAAGTAAGAATGCAAGAAGAGAATTCTTCTCAGAACTAGGAAAAGAACTAGACCAGCTTCACATTGAACGACGAATCCTGTCGCCCCAGTGCATTCGTTTAGCAATAATATCTTCAGGCATCAAGGAACTTCTAAACGAAAAACAACGTGATAACCAGGAAGCTGATGTTCCAGATCTGAAAAGAAAACGGTGTGGTTCCTGCCCAAGGTCAACAGTTGAGAAACTGAATCAACAATGTGATGGTTGTCACAAGTTTGTCTATAAAGAACATTATATGATAAGTGTGTTGTGTAATGTTTGTTTGTCATATGACACAGAGAGTGAGTAGGTATGTATTTCTAATAAAAATCCATGTAAGTGATATTACACATAATATTAATAAATTACAGTATTGTTACACTGACTGTGGGTTTTGAACATTTTGTGTTACAATAATTTTTTGAACTCAAGAAACTAAACGAAATATGTTTTTATATTTCAAACAAATGTAGTAAATAATTACATCTTGTATATAACTTAATTATATTAAGAAACTATGGAGTTGTAACACCAACATTGTGCATATTTTTCTCAATAAATTTTAATTACTTTTGTGGAGATATTTGAAATTTTATAGCAATAAAGTTGCTTGAATCACTTTGGGGTCAAAAGAGACCGTAGGCATACTGTACGTTTCTCCAGAGCTGATATAACGCCAGGGATAAAGTACATTTGAAATAAGCCACCGAAAATGTGAAATTCTACTATATTATTACTATTAGCTGATGGCATACACCAGAAACGATGATCGTCCCTCTTGGCGTTGCCACCCGACCAGCTGGAACCCCCTGTCGTGAGACTGTACATTTTTGTGAACAGCACTGCAAGCAATCATATACAGTGGCTATGTTCCTGCTGTAGCGAATCAACCATATTCAGTCAAAAAGTGCTCCAGAGTGGAAGTGAGATGCAACAGAGTGAGCTGTAGGCAGGCAAGAGTTTTATGCATTGTCAAGCAAAACACGGACAGCAAGCTTAGCGAAGCAGAGCCGGCTGGGTGAGTTACAGCAACAGCTGATGCTGCCATAAACCAGTGGAAGGACGGAAGCCTTTCTTTACATTCCACGATGGAAGTGTCTGCAGGCTGTGCCTTAAGCCCTTTACGAACATAGTATGGAACACGTAAATACTCAGCCACTCATTTACCAAAATATTCTCATCTCAGCAACACAGCCATCACCATGACGCTATGACACCCAGATCGACATTCTGGAATGCAGTACAAGATCCGCTTTTCGAGCACAGGATGAGAAGCCTGCCCTGAGTCATGAGAGCAGTTGCCACTAAATCAGAGAGCCACCCACTTGCTGAAGGGAGGTCACGACCGCGTCAGTGGTATCGTCAGCAACACTGCTATGCTCTCATCATGATCACAGCCAGAGACACCACTGACACTCACTGACACCCAACTCTTTGCATTGTTAGCCATGTCGGACGTCTCATGTTCCACATTAGAGGCAGCTGGATGCCTCCACCAAGCTGTTCCTGACGTAATACGCCCGAGTGCCAGAATAAAAATGTTAATTAAAGAAATCAACTGTCATCATAATATCTCATTTCAGTCTTCATGGGTGAGAATCTATGACTCATCTGACACTGTTGTCACATCATTGACATTACCTTCTTAGTGCAACATCTGAACCTACAGCCTACGGTACGGCGAGCACAAATAATTTTGCTCGTATTTTGATCATGGGAAAAAGGTTAGATAATCATACATTTTCTAAAGTATATATTATTCTGATTAAAGAACCAATGGATTTGCCTAGATTTTAGAGGTAATGGAAGTCAAGATTGATTAGTGCCTGTTAGATGTGCACAATGTAGCCTTGAGGGACATTCAGCGCCATGTATAGAATTTATTCCAGTAAAATATTATACATGAAATAGTGAGGGGCATATTCCCAGTGTGGGGCGGTGGGTTGATAACAAAAATAATAATAATAATGTATTTAAATTTCATAGGTAAGGGAAGTAAATATTTGAAATATTAGAAAATTGTGGAATTGCTGTAAATATTAGAATATTGTTCGCCGTCTTTTACGAGAGTCTAAATGTTATTTCTGTGGTCAGCCAGAAAGTGATGGAGAACATACTGACCATAGTTCCAAGTCTGCAAGTCGACATTCTTGTCCAACCCACTGAAACACATGTTTCTATTCTCTATTTGCTCAGCGGGATCAGGACTATGATGATAAATGAAAATTTGATTTCTGATTGATAGATATAGTTCCTAAAGTTTCACATGCTCAGCATTGAAATACTCATTATGTTCATACTGATAATAAATCTCCCTACCCTAAATAGCAGAATGCGCAGTTCAGAGGCGACCTATTAAATTCTCTTTCGCCCTGACTTCGGACAATCAAAATAATTTCAACATTATGGGCAACACACTAACAATTACTTCGGCAAAATCTAAGCGATCCAGGACGGTGTACAATCCTCGCGAGTTCACTTTCTATTGTTACTGAAAATATTCATTTAGTAATAACATGTCTCTGATGTCACCCGGCGCAGCGCGCACTGTGACGTTAGACTGACGCGGATCGTACAGTGGCTGGGTGTGAAGTGAAGCCTATTCTTGCCTCTCTGGTTGTATTTAGATACGTGGTGCAGCGGACGACCAAGGAAAGACCTGCCCACGGTGGCAGCTTCTAAACGGCTAGTTTTTCGGACCCATAATATTTTATAGTACTGTCGTATATTGATTTAGAATCTTTGTGTTTTTTGTAAGAATCTAGTTAAGGTAGTTAAAATCACAGAAAAAGTCTTACCTTGCCCGCATTTAATCTTTTCAGTCTAGAATTTTCAGACTGGAACTCACAGTAGAACCTGACCTCTGAACTACAACGTTAAGAGACGTTGTGTTTGTTATTATTTGCATCCAGAAGTTGAAACTTGTTATAGCTCTATTGTTTACTAGGTTTCATCACGTGCTGTAACCAAAATACTCTAGCTCCATTAGTTTCCTGCAAATTACTCAAAAAACATTAGAGGTAACTCATTGGGGTTACATAATTAATCTTTTTCTGTTGACCTGATGCTTCATACAAATTTTCATCTTTCTAAGTCTAATATTTAGAGTTTTCACTTTTTCTTAAGGATGCAGATTCTGACCAAAGTATTTGTTTTATTAAGTTGATACTTGTACCAGTTAATTTTGACATATATGTGCACGTTATGATCAATTTTTGTGTTTCTAGCTTTATTATATAGCCTCACTTATTTTTTCTTAAAAAGGTCTATTTAGGGGAAAATATTGACCTGATCATTCTGAGATTTGACAGTTTACAAATTAATGTACTAAAGCTCATGCTAACAAAGTTTTTAAATGCAACTTAACCTTTTAATCCCATTCTTACGTTATGCTGCAATAGTTGTTTGCTACGCACAGATGCGTTATGGTGACGTGGCGCTACTAGCAGTGAACTGGGGTAAGTCCTGGCGCACTCGCTCACCTCTGTGTTTCTCTAATGAGGCAGTCTTGTTTCGCCACACCGAGTAACGACAAGAGTCGAGATGGCTCATGACCAGATGCAGGCATTCTTCTCATATATTCTGTTTTCTTGTCTTGTCAATGTTCGTCCTCAAAGTGAGCTTCGACACAACCAGAGGCACAAGGTGTGTTGGAGCCGCAGCAGTACTCATATTGTTAATACAGCACAGTCTTGCTTGGCGAACTGCACCTGTTGCCAGGGGATAGAGTCTTTGATTAATACTCAAAATATCTTCGGTCCCGAGTTCGATGCCTGTCACTACTTAATGTTCGATTAATAATCAACATTGACATCTGAAGATTTCCGGTATGTGAAGTCACCCTCAATCTGCAAGGGCCTTGTCTAAGAGGGCGGCGAGTGGACAGAGCTTCAGGGAACTCTACCGTCCTGGGTATGGGAAACTGTCATTAAAGACGGAAGAATCAGTAATGATCAATTACATGACGATTCAGAAGGCAATGGAAGCCAGTGCATTAAAGACACATAACGTCCATCCACACGACGTGTGACCTGCAACTGAAAAGTGTCATGATGATCTCTCAATTGGCAGAAGATTCCGGAATGGCCCCACATTTGAATCTCTCGGAGGGAACTGCCCAAGAGGAGGTGACCTTGGGAAAAAGACTGAATAGCGAACGTAAGGGTAACGTTCTACGAGTAGGGGCGTGGAATGTTACAATCTTGAATGTTGCAGGGAAGCTGAAAATCAGAAAACTGAAATCGAAAGGCTCAGTCTAGATATAGTAGGAGTCAGTGAAGTGAAATGGGAAGAAGGCAAGGATTTCTTGTTAGATAAGTATAACGTAATACCAACAGGAACAGAAAATGGTATAATGGGAGTAGGGTTCGTTATGAATAGGAAGATACGTCAGAGAATGTGTTACTGTGAACAGCTAGGCGCTACAGTCTGGAACCGCGCGACCACTACGGTCGCAGGTTCCAATCCTGCCTCGGGCATGGATGTGTGTGCTGTCTTTAGGTTAGTTAGGTTTACGTAATTCTAAGTTCTAGGGGACTGATGACCTCAGATGTTAAGTCCCATATTGCTCAGAGCCATTTGAACCATTTTGAACTGTGAACAGTTCAGTAGTAGGTTTGTTCTTACCAGAATCGACAGCAAACCAACACCGGCAACAATGATTCAGGTATACATGCCAAAGTCGCAAGGTGAAGATGAAGAGATAGAGAAAACATGTGAGGATATTGAAAGGATTATAGAGCACGTGAGATGAAAATGTAATACTTATGTGGGACTGGAATGCAGTTGTAGGCGAAGGAGTAGAGGAAAAGGTTATAGGAGACTATGAACTTTGGACAAGGAATGAGAGACAGGAAAAAATAATTGGCTTGTGTGATAGAATTCAGCTAAAAACAGTGAATACTCTGTTCTGGAATCACAAGGGGAGGAGGTGTACTTGGAAAACACCGGTTGTGCGGAAAATTTCAGTTAGTTTACATCATGGTCAGTCAGAGATTCAGAGGTCAGATACTGTACTCTAAGGAGTATCCAGGAGCAAGTGTAGACTGAGATCGCGATGTAGTAATGTCGAAGAGTAGGCTGATGTTTAAGACGTTAGTCAGGAACAATCAATACGGAAAGGAACGAGACGTGGAAGTACTAAGGAACGATGAGATGCGCTTGGAGTTCTCTAAGGCTATAGATACGGCAATAAGGAATAACTCAGTATTCAGTACAATTGATGAGGAATGGGCAACTCTAAAAAGGACAATCACAGAATCTAGAAAGAAAAACATAGGTACAAAGAAGGTAATTGTGACAAAACAAACGGTAACAGAAATAATACTTCAGTTCGTCGATGAAAGAAGGAGGTACAAAAATTTTCAGAGATATTCAGGAATAGAGATATACAAGTAGCCCCGAAATTAAACAAATAGAAATTCCAGGGAAGCTAGGACGAAATGGCTGCATAATAAAACATGAAAAAATCGATAAGAAGTAATTGTAGAAAGGACTGAGTCAGCATAGAGGAAAATCAAAGCGACCTTGGGTGAAATTGAAAGGAAATGTGATAACATTAAGAGTGCTACTGGAATTCCACTGATAAAAGCAGAGGAGAGAGCGGGTAGGTGGAATGAGTACACTGATGGCCTCTATGAGGGGGAAGATTTGTCTGATACAATACAAATCGATTTAGAAGAGACAGCGGATCCGTTATTAGACTCAGCGTTTAACAGAGTTTTGGAGACCTTAGGATCAAATAAGGCAGAAGGGATAGATAACATTCCATTAGAATGTCTGATATCATTGGTAGGAGTGGCAGCAAAACAAACATTCATGTTGTTGTGTGGAAGGTATGAGTATGGCAACGTATCTTCTGACTTTTGGAAAAATATCATCCACACAATTCCAAAGACTGCAAGAGCTGACAAGTGCGAGAATTATCGCGTAATCGGCTTAACAGCTCATGCATCCAACTTGCTGACAAGAATAATATAGAGAAGAATGGAAAAGAAAATTGAGGATGTGTTAGATGACGATCTGTTTGTCTTTGAAGAAAGGTAAATGGACAAAGAGGCAATACTGACGTTGCAGTTGATAATGGAAGCAAGACTATCAAAAAGTCAAGTCACGTTCATAGGATTTGTCGACCTGGAAAAAGCGTTCGAAAATGTAATATGCTTGGATACTACGTTGGGGAAAATGGTTGGATACTACATTGACTCACATTACACCCACTGGGATGTCTATTTGGAGTATGTCGCCTCCGCCAACAACTCAAAGCAACATTCGAATACAGGGTTACATCATATGAAGTAGTATACGGCGGTAAAATTCCATCACCGTTCACATATTTAAAACGAAGAAAGGGAAGACTGGAGAGTCTTTTAAGGTATTTGGCACAATGATTGGGGAAAGTTGGAATAGAGTAAGGAGGGCAAATGCACGAGCACTGCAGAAACAGGAAGAAGCAGTGTACGGCAAGAATACCACAATATAGTGTTGATCGATGGGTAAAACTATCAACTTCGTATACGCCGAAGGGAAAGACAGACAATTTTGCTGTAAAGTATCAAGTGCCATACCAAATGGTAGGGACCACATCACCAGTAAATTTCAAATTTCAATTGCCGACGAGAACGACAATTGTACCTGTAGGACGTCTGAAACCTCTTCAAGGAGTCCGGAAGTTATTCCAAGGGTAGGAAGTGCAGATAGGAATGGGAGAGTGAGGAGAAAAATATAGGAAGATAAACAAGAGGTTGTGAATGAAACGGTAAGGATGAGCCCATATGGATTACGGCCTAGGAGATAGTCATTTAATAATTTTTTAGCTTAGGTATAGATTTGGTGTAATTGGTAAACAGCTGCGGAGCAGTAATGAATTTAAGGGGGAATAATGTGACAGGTATTCGTGCCTATAGGTGAAATGCCGAGTAGGTGACATGGTGCGGTTTACAGTGGGACTACTGATCTTAGTTGGGGTCGAAGCTTTATGGAACCAGCACCTGGAACGGGGATTGCTGTTCACCTAGCAGAAGAACGCAGTGATCACCACTCATCACCGAGTGATACAGGTGGTATTCAACGTACGGGAGATATGTAACAAGGTGAGATTGGAAGAAACATTCGACTAATTCCAACAGGGAACAGAAAGGCATATCTAGACAAATGGAGAGCCAGGGTTTGTGAGAGAGTACATGGAGTGTATGAGAAATTAAGGAGTGAGGAGACCCAGGTACTGGGTGTTATTCCACACGCACGAAGGTGGATGTGTTGGATCAGTGCTGGAGGTCGGCTTATGAAAACAGTAGACAGTATTTGGCACTACTGATGACGACGCAGCGACTATCATTAACTGTAAAAAACGATGGAAGGTATGTAGAAATGTAGGAAGCAAAGTTACAAAAATGCTACCAAGGGAGAAGCACGGTCTGTCCGAATATGATAATGAGAAAGCGACAGGATTCCTGCGCAGGGGAGTTGCTAATGGACAAAAGGAGGTAACAGAATGCAATAAAGAAGTGATCGATTGGGAATTGTGTTTTAAGCGGGCTTAGGAGCATTGGTAGCACTCTGCCTTTGACAAGATGGTGGTAGAGGCTAGTTGTTACGAGCAGTGGAAGCTGACGTCAGCAAAGAGGATAAAAGTAAACTGGAATGGTTTTTATTAAGTGGAACACCGTGATAGATAGTGAGACCTAGTCTTCATCTGCTGGCCAAGATTTCAGGACTAAATCACCTGAGTATTTCACGGCCTCGTTTGTATTGGCCAGAGGAGCCCATGGAAGTGCTATCTGCCACAGATCTAGCCAGCTTAAAACTAATTCTAGGGCCGGAATTAACGCAGTCTATAAACACGCATCTCAACCAGTAGGAGGGGTGAGTCTCCATGGAAATCTTAGTGCAGTATGTAAATTTATATTGGGAAAGTTAGAGCCAGAATGAGACAACATCAACTATTGTCATACCAACCACTACAGCTGCAATTGTACTGCTACGTATAGTGCTTATTCTGGAGCATGAAGCACAAGATTGAGTGAGTTCTGACCCAGTGGCCCTTCACATTCCAGTGGATTTGGTATCCTGAGCATAAAAGCTGCAGAAGGTGGATGAATACACAAGTGGTAGCATTAAGGATAACTGATTCATTTTAGATTGTAAGTTTGCAATATAGACTTAGAAGCCTAGTAATGAAAGAAGTTCCCTGGAGCCTGAATTAGTAGCAGGGCCCTTATAGATATATTAAATATTATGTGATAGGGTTAGGGAGACCGGTTTTTAGAATAATTCTTAAGAGCTAAACACGGCCAGAAGGAACCAGTCGCCAGGATATCCAGTATAAAGGATAATCTAGTTTTGTCGACCCAAGGGGCGTGTCTTGATAGAAAGGAGAGCGCTGTAGCGAAGCGACCATATTAGGTCAAAAAGTTTGCCGGAGCGAAAGTGAGTTGCAATAGAGGCAGCCACAGACTGGCAAGAGTGTTATGCACTGCGAAACAAAACACGGCTGACAGGAATTGCGAAGCAGAGCCAGCTGGGCGATCTGTAGCAGCAGCCGATACCGCAATACACTAGTGGAAGGACAGAAGCCTTTTCTCACTTGCTACCATGGAAGTGTTCAGAGTGTGTGCCTCAAGCCCTAAATGAACATTGTCTGGTGCGTATAAATACATAGCGATTCGTAGACTGATTTATTCTCGTCTGAGTATCATAGTTTACACCACGAGCCTGTGACATCCCGAGTAACATCACGGAACACAGTACGGGGTCCGCTTTTCGATTACGGGATGGGGCAGACTAGCCTGAGGCACGAAAGTAGTTGCAGCTGGAGCAGAGCATGCGGCTCTCTGGAGGGAGGTGAGGCCGCCTCCGCTGTATCGTCGGCTGCGCCGCCGTGCTGTCATCACGAAAGCCGCCTGAGACGTCGCTGACAGCAGCATTCGAGAGACACCCCCTCTTTGCGCAATTCCAAACGTACATTGTTTCCATTGAGAGACAACTGGACGCCTCCACCAAGCACTAGTACGGCTGAGGACCAGAATGAAGAAATTAATTAAACAAACCTGCTGTCGTCCTGACGTCAGATTTCATTCTCAATGGGTGACAGTCCATGGGTCAAGTAACGCTGCTAAGTCTTTCTGGAATGTCGCAAGCTTCTCGTAGCGCTATTGCACAACCTCGTTCAAACTCAGCAAGGTGTTCACAAATATTTTCTAAGACTGAAAACGGGACACTTGTCAACCGACCTTTTCTTAAATTTGTGTTAACCTTAGACCTTTAAGATAATGCCATTATAAAACGTAGAACGTTGTTAATATATTTATTATTAACAAAAAATTTAATTATCAGAGTACTCAATGTATTCATTATATCAAAGTAAATTTTATTATAATATATAAATTATATTATATGTAACATTACTTTTACTATACACGTAAATACCAGCACAATTATAATGTTCTGTTACTTAAAAAACTCTTTGATATTGGATATATTTTTCTGAAGATTTAATTTTCTTCAGAAGTTTTTGATTGTGCATCAAGTAATTGAAAGACTCAAGGCAGCTCTATTTGAAATTTGTTTAGTTAGGGAAAAATGTTTTCAGTTTTCGAACTTTCAATAGCATTTCTTCTGATGTCCATATTTTGTTACTGCTTGCAAAAACATTCTCCACAATTGCATTCGTACCTGACAGTGGTAACTCAAATTCTACCACTTTATAAAATAGCTAAATGATAATTTTTAAGAGGAGAAATATTGAAACATATCTATCCATCTCTAATGAACTTATTTTCCGTCATTATTTTACTGAGCAAAATTGTCTGCAGTAGCAAATTGCTTGATATAAACAAATTCGCAAAGACTGGCATTACCAGCTATATTAGGACATATATATATTAACAGTACTCCATTTTAGGACATTGTTAAGCAAGATCCATTCAAACTACTGATGTACTTCAGATCTGTCAAACGTGGACTGTTAGGCATCCAATAGGTCAACCAAAGAAAGCATATCTTAATGTTTCGTAATCCTTTACTTTCACTTCACTTTTCGTTTTTTAATTCATGCAAAGAACATTTTGCAACATGTAGGATATAATTGTTCACCTCTTTCTCAGTGATATTCTCTTTCAACTTTGAAACAGCCAAAGCTACCTCAGCCCCTGTTGTAAGCTCACCTTCTACAAGGAGAACTGCCTAGTGGGAATCTGTGGCTTTGTTCTGGAGAAAAAGAACGACAACTTTTTCCAGCGGTTTTTCAAACAAAGATTCTATTATCACTGAACATTTTTCCTGAGTAAGAAAACAGAACCTCAAAAAGTGCAAAAAGTGCAAGAACTCTTACAAGTAGCGGCATTAACGCTAACCGTCTAGTGTTATTATAAATCCTTCAGTGATTATATACGCACGGTGTCGGTGTGAAATTGTAGTACATTCTGTGAAGAACAGTTTCTTCATCAATAGGTAAACAATGTCGTGCAGCCTTAATTGTGTTGTGCTCTATATGAGCTGTACATCCAACCCCAAGGATTTCACCATTCTATACCATTTTAAATTTTTGAAAAATATTTTTTGTTTCTTTATGTGCTGCCCCATCAAAGTTTATATTGATATTATCACCACAGAACACGATTATTTTATTGTATAGGTTGTTTTTCGCTAGCATGACGGTCGGTTAATTGGTAACGATGTCTGCTGTTTCGCCAGGATGTTCACCGAGGTCCAAATCTGAAGCGGTAAAAAAATACCTACTCATAACGGGAAAAATCTTTTTCTCGGGATGATTAGAAACATCTATAAATAAGATGACGTAGCGGAATTCCTGTATCTCATTTTGTAACATTTCACTAGTATCTTCATAGCACTGGCTTCAATCTTTGTGCGACTTCAAGAGAATATCTTTTCAGACAAATTTCTTACTAGTGTCGAGGCACAGTCATTTGAACGAAAACAGTGATTTTCACCAATCACATGGTAATTCCAGACTTTTCATTTGCACACAAGTGCACATATGGGTCAGCTGCTGAATTTAGTGTGGAAAACGAAGCTACTCTTCTGGATGACGCTGCAGCAATTTCTGCCATTTTGTGTTTACTTCAATTTAGATGTTGCACAGTGTCGCTCTACACTACACACCCAAAAATCGGTGCTACAGATGGCACGATGAACATTTTAATCGGCAAAAATACTCTTTATGCTTGTGTCCATATGGTAGAAGATAAAGTACAAGTAAAACAGGCAAAGTTTTTGTTGATTTATTATTAATTATCGCGAGTTAATTTAAAATTCTCTATAAACGGCTACTCCTAGGAATAGGCTAAGATACTTAACTTTATTGCAACGTAGCAGTGAAGACACACTTTCGTTTTGGCATCTCGAATTTCTCACGGAACTGCCGAAACAGTGAACATTACAAACCGATTTTCACTGAGTCACTGAGAGAATGGAATCGAATTGTTGAAGTCATGAACATAGAAATTCAAATTTTATGTAGCATTACATAGAGGGTAAAAATTAAATGTTACTTTCTAACAAAACCGAACTAAGAGGCGTTTCGACCTAATCTATCGGGACCCAGGGACAATAGGTTGAAAAACAGTACAGTGCCGCTAAAAACGGGGCTTCTGACCACTTTACCTTAAAAGCGTTCCTGACTAACATCAACTCACAACTACCAATCTCAAAGGTAACAAACGCTAACTACCGTTAAAGCGTGTATTTAAAGCAAACATGAGCTGTTTCCTCATAGTAGCGCCACTCTTACGCGAATGGCTCTAAATATGAAGAAATATCTTTCAGATGTAGAAACACGTCTACGAACTTCGCTTACGTCGCACAACTCCTTCTTCGTTGTTGCGTATTTTTCTGACTGCGTATATAACTATGTAATTGGAGATCGACATAAACTTTGTGCTGCGTTGTACATACCATGACCTTGTTCGAGAGCAGCCAGCAGCAATGGACATGAAGTAGTAGAATTCAGAAATGGTGACTGCTTTTTGATCCATGTTATGATTCACGCATGACTCACTAACGCCACTGCTACTCAATCTTTCTGTTAAGTCAATGATGTTACGACTGTGACCTCTCTGCTTGCGTGAGGAGTCTGGTAACCATGCCAATACGCTGCAGGCAGTAGTTACCACTTGTCGTTTTATGCAGATATCGAATGATTGCTGTTAGTTATGAAAATCACACACACACACAAGCCACACAGTGCTGCTTTCTGTATACATAAGATTTATAGTTATGAACATTTGAGTTTTCAGTTATTCTGCGGTGTAGTTACCGCATTTGTAAGGGAAGAATAATCATTATTACGTAATGTTGTGCACGAAAGTTGTACGTCATATATACACTCCTGGAAATGGAAAAAAGAACACATTGACACCGGTGTGTCAGACCCACCATACTTGCTCCAGACACTGCGAGAGGGCTGCACAAGCAATGATCACACGCACGGCACAGCGGACACACCAGGAACCGCGGTGTTGGCCGTCGAATGGCGCTAGCTGCGCAGCATTTGTGCACCGCCGCCGTCAGTGTCAGCCAGTTTGCCGTGGCATACGGAGCTCCATCGCAGTCTTTAACACTGGTAGCATGGCGCGACAGCGTGGACGTGAACCGTATGTGCAGTTGACGGACTTTGAGCGAGGGCGTATAGTGGGCATGCGGGAGGCCGGGTGGACGTACCGCCGAATTGCTCAACACGTGGGGCGTGAGGTCTCCACAGTACATCGATGTTGTCGCCAGTGGTCGGCGGAAGGTGCACGTGCCCGTCGACCTGGGACCGGACCGCAGCGACGCACGGATGCACGCCAAGACCGTAGGATCCTACGCAGTGCCGTAGGGGACCGCACTGCCACTTCCCAGCAAATTAGGGACACTGTTGCTCCTGG
Organism: Schistocerca serialis cubense; assembly: GCF_023864345.2. Classification (NCBI taxonomy): domain Eukaryota; kingdom Metazoa; phylum Arthropoda; class Insecta; order Orthoptera; family Acrididae; genus Schistocerca; species Schistocerca serialis. The sequence goes on along the minus strand of NC_064641.1, from coordinate 324,605,587 downwards.
GGTATCGGCGAGGACCATTCGCAACCGTCTCCATGAAGCTGGGCTACGGTCCCGCTCACCGTTAGGCCGTCTTCCGCTCACGCCCCAACATCGTGCAGCCCGCCTCCAGTGGTGTCGCGACAGGCGTGAATGGAGGGACGAATGGAGACGTGTCGTCTTCAGCGATGAGAGTCGCTTCTGCCTTGGTGCCAATGATGGTCGTATGCGTGTTTGGGGCTGTGCAGGTGAGCGCCACAATCAGGACTGCATACGACCGAGGCACACAGGGCCAACACCCGGCATCATGGTGTGGGGAGCGATCTCCTACACTGGCCGTACACCACTGGTGATCGTCGAGGGGACACTGAATAGTGCACGGTACATCCAAACCGTCATCGAACCCATCGTTCTACCATTCCTAGACCGGCAAGGGAACTTGCTGTTCCAACAGGACAATGCACGTCCGCATGTATCCCGTGCTACCCAACGTGCTCTAGAAGGTGTAAGTCAACTACCCAGGCCAGCAAGATCTCCGGATCTGTCCCCCATTGAGCATGTTTGGGACTGGATGAAGCGTCGTCTCACGCGGTCTGCACGTCCAGCACGAACGCTGGTCCAACTGAGGCGCCAGGTGGAAATGGCATGACAAGCCGTTCCACAGGACTACATCCAGCATCTCTACGATCGTCTCCATGGGAGAATAGCAGCCTGCATTGCTGCGAAAGGTGGATATACACTGTACTAGTGCCGACATTGTGCATGCTCTGTTGCCTGTGTCTATGTGCCTGTGGTTCCGTCAGTGTGATCATGTGATGTATCTGACCCCAGGAATGTGTCATTAAAGTTTCCCCTTCCTGGGACAATGAATTCACGGTGTTCTTATTTCAATTTCCAGGAGTGTATATTTTCACATTACAGAAAACTTTATTTCATTGGTTCGCAACAAAGTTTAGTTTAATAATGTACATTTCAACATAAAGGTACATTACATTTGTGTCACTATCGTACAGCATCCCATGAGAAATCTCACAAGCTACGATCACATCACCACTGCTCCAACAATTTCACGTCTATCTCAGCAGCCACTGGTTCGTATTTAACTGGACACACGAGTGCAGAGAGTGGTGGCATCTTAATATTACGTTAGCCATATTCTGGTGACAAGTCGTTAACCCGCTTCACATAATCCAACTCTTTCACAAGGACACGGGATTTCGCTGGAATAACTGAGCATGTACAACTCAGCACCATCGACAATGGAATACCATCTGAGGCAGTTCTGTGACGGGGGTGATTCTCTGTTAACCAATTATAAGAACTAACATCCAGCTAAAAGTGGGGCGTTATCAAAACTAGAAAGAAACCTCTAGAGGGAATCACGCTACTCAGAGTGCCTTGCAACATCCGAAGTGCAAGTTTCTTCACAACAAATCGATGGTCTGTGGAGCTGAATCCCTGTCATTCAAAGAGAGCGTCGTACATAGCTCTAATTCTGACTTATATACTGCTTCCAAATGCAACTGCAATCGAATAGTACTCCTGGAAATTGGAGAAGTTCTGGAGAAAAAGGGAAACACAGCAATGTGCTGTTTCACACTACAAAAAGACCTTTTCGTAAGCATGAGAATTTTTGTTTTCGCCCTTACAGTCAGTAAGACTTTCGACAGATTACTGATTAGTTGCTATCATCTCTTCGACTAACACTGAAGGCGTTGTTATCAGCACTTACACTAATACAGAAGTGAATCATAGCTAGAAAACTGGTTACATCGAGAATAAATGGAACAGCGGACCAGTGGGAATCCTAGCTCGGCAAACACCTCATCCTCCCTATTGGCTTGAAAAACCGGTGATATTCAGTCCCCCACTACCTGTATTCCCAGGTCAACTACCTTGGTTTCTAACTTCTTGGATCCCCATCAGGAATTGCTAGTCGTTGACAAAAGACCAGTTTTGCAAGATACAGCATTATTTACACTGACAGAAAAAACCGCAACACCAAACGTGGAATAAGTAAAATTAGGGAATACATTTGCGTTGGTAACACATTTAAGTAATTAACATTGCAAGATCACAGGTTAATGTAAGCGCGAGATAAACCACTGCAGGCGTGAAATGCTGGTACATTAGTAACCAATATAACGGCCATAATGTTGAATGCAAGCTCGCAAACGTGCATGCATTTTGTCGCAAAGGTACCGGATGTCAATCTGTCGGTTTTAATTGTTGTACTTGGGCGGTCAAAAGAGGGACAGTTAATGCTGTTTGTGGATGACGTTGGAGTTGTCGTCCCATTAAGTCACGTATGTGCTTGGTTGGAGACAGATATGGTGACTGAGCAGGCCAAGGTAAGATATTGACAGTCTGTAGAACATGTTGCGTTACAACAGCGGTATGTGGGCGGCAGCTATCCCGTTGGCAAACACCTAGTAGTATGTTGTTAATGAATAGCAGCACAACAGTTCGAGTCATCAGATTGGCGTACAAATCAGCAGTCATGTGGCATGGGGTGGACACAAGAATGCTCTTGCTGTGATACAAAACATCACCGCAGAGGTAGGTACAGTGTATCTAGCATGCAGACAGACTGAATGCAGGCCTCAATTGACCTCTTTCTAACCAACATACGGCCATTACTGGTGTCAAGGTAGAATCACCCTTCATCAGAGAACACATCTCCTCCCTGCCCTGCAATGACCTTTCACTTGACACCACTGGCAACTGGCGGCGGTTTGGAGTCGGTGGAATACACACACAGGTCGTCTGGCTCGGAGCCATCCTTGAAGTAACCGATTTACAACAGTTCGTTGTATCACTGCGGTGCCGGCGTCAGCTGTATAATTCACCAGAGCCCCCCGCCGAACACCATGTCCTTCTCGGTACTGTGATATGGTCATCTGGCGTCAGGTCTTCTTGCGACCTTACATTCTCGTGACTACCATTGCCAGCAGTCATGTACAGGGGCTAAATTCCTGCCAAGTCTTCCGGCAATATCGCAGAAGGAACGTCCGGCTTCTAATAGCCCTGTTACAGGACCTCGTTCAAACTCAATGTGGTGTTGACAATGGCGTCTTTGTCACCTTAAATCTACTATGTCCAATATCAAAGGTACCTAAAGCTCACGACAGGTACTGTGTGTATTTATAGCAAACCTGATTTGTATCGTCATTCACGACTGGCGTATAATTTGAATCGACATCATCTTTCAGATATAGACGTACGCCTACCAAGTGTTGTCTGTGACGCACAACTCCTTCCTAGTGTATTGATCTGCATTCCCATAAATTTACTTCGTCCTGTTATGCCATTTTAGAAAGTAACTGCCTCCTATGCACCACAAATCCAGCTTGTATTCGTTTAATACTTATGTAGTTAACAGAGCTTTGGAGGATTTAAGATCAAATAAGACAGAAGGGACTGATAACATTCTATCTGAATTTCGATAATCAGTGGGGAAGTGGCAACAATACGACTAATTACATTAGTGTGTAGACGACATATCATCCACACAGTTCCAAAGACAGCAGGACTTGACAAATGGAGAATTATGACACAATCAGATTAACAGCTAATGCATCCAAGATACTGACAAGAATAATATAGAGAAGAATGGAACAGAAAACTGATGATGTGTTGACGATCACATCTACTTTAGCAAAAGTAGAGTCACCAGAGAGGCAATTCGGTTGATATCCTTTCCCCTTGAATTTTACGGTTGATAATAGAAGCAAGACTAAAGGAAAATCATCACTCGTTCCAAGCTTTTGTCGATCTGGATAAAGCGTTCGCCAATGAAAAATAGTGCAATATGTTCGAAATTCTGAGAAAAATAGGGGTAAGCTACAAGGAGAGACGGGTAATATACGAGTACAATATGTAGAAGAGCCAAGAGGGAAAAATAAGATTGGACGACCAAGAACGAAGTGCTCTGATTAAAAACGGTGTAAGACTGGAATGTAGTCTTCCGGCCCTACTGTTTAATCTGTACATCGAAGAAGCAGTGATGGAAATAAAAAAAAAGGAGTGGGATTATAATTCAAGGTGAAAGGATATCAATACTCAACAAATTCGTGGTAGCGACCTGTTCCATGAAGGCGCCTTTGGCACAATCTGTTTGTTGAAATTGATAAAGCACAATGAAGTTCTTTAAGTATAACAACACTTGAAAGTGTCACATATGTGTTTGCGTCACACGAAGTTAATTGTAGTATTCCCTCAGAAAACACATCTGCTGCAGGTATGTTACAACGAAGCATGTGAATGTCAATCAGAATATGAGATGCACCATACTCGTCGGTCATCTTCAATTCTATATATTCCATCATAGCACCTGTATCAAGCATACTGAGGTTCAGAAACGACGTGTTGCGCATTTTCCACTTCTGATGCTGCATCAAAGTCACTCTTTACTGATAGACTCACATAAATGCATTCAGTTCGACTCACCGTCGTGTTTTAAGTCTTAGCGAAACGCAGTACCTTTGTAAGACTTTCCAGTGGCTCGGTGAGCTATTGTAGTTTAGTCTGTCGCTGTAGCATTGAATAGTTGATTTATACCAAGTAAAATAGGTCAGGAAGATTCCCAACAGACAGCGACTGCTGTTGCTGCTGAGGCAGTAGTATCGTGCGGAATGCCTGCGTGTCATGATTCAGCAATTTGGGTGTTGTAACTATGATAACAAAAACTAAGCATAAAAACATTAAATGTACACAGTTACTAATTTATCACAATAATTCAGCTCGATTGTAAAATATGAATGCAAGAGTTTTCTAAGTCATACAAATAAGCAACGTAACGTTACGTACTGCCCTCATGCCACATTGGAGTGCTGTGACTTACACAGGCAAAATGGTAGCTTTGCTAATTATAACAATGTTTCTAGAATGAAATTTTCACTCTACAATGGAGTGTGCGCTGATATGAAACTTCCTGGGAGATTAAAACTGTGTGCCGGACCGAGACTCTAACTCGGGACCTTTGCCTTTCGCGGGCAACTGCTCTATCAACTGAGCTACCCGTGCACGACTCACGCCCTGTCCTCACAGCTTTAATTCCGCCAGTACCTCGTCCCCTACCTTCCAAACTTTACAGAAGCTGTCCTGCGAACCTAGCAGAACTAGCACTCCTGAAGAGCTTCGCAGGAGAGCTTCTGTAAAGTTTGGAAGCTAGGAGACAAGGTACTGGCGGAATGAAAGCTGTGAGGACGGGGCGTGAGTCGTGGACGGGTAGCTCAGTTGGTAAAGCACTTGCCCGCGAAAGGCAAAGGTCCCGAGTTCGAGTCTCGGTCTGGCACACAGTTTTAATCTGCCAGGAAGTTTTATAACAATGTTCTTGTAACAAAAATACTTACTATCAGATTTCTCCTGTTTGGCTGATCACTGCTGTTTCTGAAGGCGGTGCTTTGTAGTGGACCAAAGCAACACAGAAAAAAGCTGACAAATGTACAGTGGAATAATAAAAAAATTACTCTAAATGTGAGGGCTGAGCTTGTACACCATTTGAAGACAGCATAGCGATGAGAGAGAGGGGAGCAGATGCCTGACGCGAGAGGGCAGGGGGTGTAGGGTGCGGGTGAGCTTCAGAGGGCCACGACGTGATGCAACTGCTGGGATGTGACGATGTTAAAATTCCTGAAAGGATAAACTCATGGCCTTGGTACAATTTTCCAGGTGTGATGATGTCAGAATTCCGGGGACGTCGATGATAACGTCAGCATTTTTGTGCCCAGAAGCGGGAGTCATCCTCTACTTTCCGCGATGATTCAGTAGCCACATTGTGTTATTCCATGGGCTCCATGGTTGCTCTGCAAGATGACAATTTCATCATTCATACAGCCTTCATCGTCCAGGACTGGTTTTGTGACCACAAGAATGAAGTGTCGTGAAACCCCTGGACATTACACTTACCAGATCTCAATAGTATTTAGCCTTTGTAGTCTACTCTGGAAAGAAATGTGTGTGATCGCTATCCAACTTCATTATCACTACCTTAATGCGGCTTTGTTTTGCAGGAGCAATAACGTAACTATACTGCAACTTCATTTATCCAATTATTCATTCCCTGGAAACTGGAAGCCATTATGAATCCCATCATGAAACTAGCACTGTATTATGGATGGTCATGTGTTGTGTTTCTGGTGCTCCATACTTCTGTCCATGCAGAGTATATTTCTTCAGGGCTGTGAAGGAGTATATAGCAACGCATTTCATGTTCAGTTGCAATGTTCATGCACATGTAAAATTGCTGGTCAAAATGGAGGAAAAAGATATTGTAAATTCTAATATACAAACTTGTGCATTCTGGAGGAAAAAATAGTAGCAGTTAGGATGGTTGGTTGGTTGGGTGGAGAAGCGACCAAACTGCATGGTCATCAGTCCATCCGACCTTGGATTATCTAAAGCCGATAAAATCCCACATTAGAAGAGGGAACTACAATGTCAATAAAAAGATAGACTGATCCCCATCTCTGCGAGAAGGCTAAGTTCGGGGCTAGAGCGAAAAGCACCAGTCGCAAGTCGGACCCCACAGTGGTGGATGGGGTCTACATCTACATCGAAGGCGACGCTAAACCATTGACAGGACTTTCATAGTGTAAACGAGACTGCACCAACGCTTGATACAATTGCAGGAGAGCAGAGTGGTCTGCATCCAAGGAGGTATTGCACAGACACCTAAGAACACTGAGATAGGACAGCACATCCTCCTCAGCTGGCGATGAGGGAGCCATGTCAACCAGGTATCGATGACCAGACCCAAGAAGCGATGGGTGTCCACCACCTCGAGGGGCTGTCCATCGAGCAACAGTTCCAAATGGGGATGGACTGTACGGTGACAGCAGAAATGCATGACACACGACTTGGCTGCCGAAAACTGAAAGCCATGGGAGAGAACCCATGAGTGCACCTGGCAGATTTCCCCTCATAGACAGCGTTCTGCAGCACCCATTATGGAGCAAGAGACGTAGATACAAAAATCTTCATCTAACAAAGAGGGGGACACGGTCGGCCCAACAGTTGCCACCAGATCATTAATGGCTATGAGAAAGAGGGGGATACTCAGCAAGGAACCCTGTGGATCCCCATTTTCTTGCTGATGGGGAATGCTGTAGGAGGAGCCAAGTTGGACCTGAAAAGAGCGACAAGAAAGGAAGTTACTGATAAAAACGGACAGAGCGCCACGAAGGCCATATTTGTGAAGGGTGGTGAGGATAAGGTGGCACCAGGCGGTGTCATAGGCTTTATGCAGATCAAAGAAGACTGCAATGAGATACTGCTGATGGGAAAAAGCCGACTGGATAGCAGACTCCAGGTGGACTAGGTTATCCAACGGAGAGACGTCTACAGACGTTAAAGTAACCTCTGGCGTGCCGCAGGGGAGTGTTATGGGACCATTGCTTTTCACAATATATATAAATGACCCAGTAGATAGTGTCGGAAGTTCCATGCGGCTTTTCGTGGATGATGCTGTAGTATACAGAGAAGTTGCAGCATTAGAAAATTGTAGCGAAATGCAGGAAGATCTGCAGCGGATAGGCACTAGGTGCAGGGAGTGGCAACTGACCCTTAACATAGACAAATGTAATGTATTGCGAATACATAGAAAGAAGGATCCTTTATTGTATGATTATATGATAGCGGAACAAACACTGGTAGCAGTTTCTTCTGTAAAATATCTGGGAGTATGCGTGCGGAACGATTTGAAGTGGAATGATCGTATAAAATTAATTGTTGGTAAGGTGGGTACCAGGTTGAGATTCATTGGGAGAGTGCTTAGAAAATGTAGTCCATCAACAAAGGAGGTGGCTTACAAAACACTCGTTCGACCTATACTTGAGTATTGCTCATCAGTGTGGGATCCGTACCAGATCGGTCTGACGGAGGAGATAGAGAAGATCCAAAGAAGAGCGGCGCGTTTCGTCACAGGGTTATTTGGTAACCGTGATAGCGTTACGGAGATGTTTAATAAACTCAAGTGGCAGACTCTGCAAGAGAGGCGCTCTGCATCGCGGTGTAGCTTGCTCGCCAGGTTTCGAGCGGGTGCGTTTCTGGATGTGGTATCGAATATATTGCTTCCCCCTACTTATACCTCCCGAGGAGATCACGAATGTAAAATTAGAGAGATTAGAGCGCGCACGGAGGCTTTCAGACAGTCGTTGTTCCCGCGAACCATACGCGACTGGAACAGGAAAGGGAGGTAATGACAGTGGCACGTAAAGTGCCCTCCGCCACACACCGTTGGGTGGCTTGCGGAGTATAAATGTAGAAATGTAGATAAATGTAGATGTAGATGTAGAGCGGCCACGGCGAATACCACTTTGAGTCCATGACAAAAGGTCGCGGCATTCAAGGATCCAAAACAGCCGCCAACTCACCATGCATGATAGTTTCTGACATGGTGTCGCGGACGGGAAGATCTACCTCGCGCACATCAAGAGCCCGTTTCGTCTGGTGACCGTGTTGAGAAGAAGGCGCGCCAACATCCAGCTTCTGCAACAGCGACTGCCGACAATGAGTGACTGTCGCCACCTCCTCGATCGGTGGCTTCAAACCTTCAATCAACCAACAAGGAAGACTAAAAGCATGTAAAGTTTCAGAACTGTATGGCAGACCTCAGCTTTTCAAATTGTTCCATTTGCCTCGCAAAATTACAGCAACTTAGCATGAACCTTTGTTGCTCATTGTCCCAATTGCATTGCCAAGCAGGGTCCCTTCCTTTTCCGAAATGAACCCGAGTGTCGTTGAAATTCAAACGCCAGCATTAAAATAATATAATTAGATTTCACTGCTTTAATTTCAAAGTTCAGTTAAAGTATTCATAGCTGGCTACAATATTTAGATTACACGAGCACAAGTTATGAGTGCGAGTTTTGTTACCGTATTTTAGCTTACCTGTGAATGCAGCTCAGCTTGGTACGTACAAAATTTTACTATTGTTAATAGTTCGGAATCATTTAATTCAAGTTCAAAGTTAAATTTCTTGTTTCTAAATTGCGTAGAGTCAAGTTGCTTTTGAAATGATTGTTGAGGTAGTCCAAGACTAACCGTATTTTACTGGATTTCGATGTGCTTCAGAAAGAAAGCTCACTATTAACTTCAGTCACTAAATTAACTTTCGATTTTCCGGTTTTATTAATTCTTTTGCTAAATTAAGTCAGAGTGTAGCGAAATTTATTACTTCTGACAAATTTTCAGTTTTCACACTACACGTGTCAACCTTCAGTTGCCACGCTTCTAGTGTTAATTATATGTGTAATAACCTTTCTTTTTCAGTTACTATAGTAATTGTCCTTAGGACTGGCGACCGTGATTTCCCCCAAATCTCAAATATCTAATTATCGCTAGTTAATTGTTAACTTAACGGCCGCACATTTACTTTCTTTATTAACTTTACCCCTTTTCAAAATTAATTTCCACCAGTTTCATTTGCATTTTTCCTTTCATTTAGATGTAACCCTTTCCTCCCTCTTTACCGACAGATTAACTTCGGTGACGATTGCTTTTCCCAAATTTCCATTAGGTACACGCGGTTTAATTTTTCACTGTCGTTAATGTCGATAAGTGAGGGGGAGGTTACACGTGGCGACCTGGTGACAGGACAATCTTCAAATTTGAGGTTGTTCTGGACATGAATTTTGCATCGTGCAAATCCCGTAACAAAGTACTGGTTACGAAATGGTCGATACGTCAGCGAGAATATTAGTGTGACGAATCCTAATTAGATTTGAGATTTTGCATTTATATTGAAAATTATTAAAATTAGTGAAGGCAACAATTACCAAAATTTGGTAGACTTGGATACGAAACAATCGGTCGAACAGTGGGAAACGCGCACCGCGGTACCCATTGTTTAGGGGCAGGCGGCTAGCATGAAAGACGCGACCGCCGAAACGCAACAAAGAGCAGAAATGGAATTCCAAACTTTAGAAAATGTTTCGGAATCGGAAGTGAAAAACAAATATGAATCCCTTGATGACGAATGCGGGGGGACATTTAAAGAGGAAGCCGCTACTGAAGTAAAACCGGTAGTTTCCGAGAATTTAACTGATTTATTGAATGTTTTGATTAACGAAATCAAGAGTCAATCGGCAGAAATTAAAGCTCTGTCTGCCAAGCAAGAAGCTCAGGCTGCCAAGCAAGATGATCAGGCTGCCAAGCAAGAAGCTCAGGCTGCCAAGCAAGAAGCTCAGGCTGCCAAGCAAGCAGCTCAGGCTGCCAAGCAAGTAGCTCAGTCTGAAAAAATTGAGCGAATGCTAGACAATCAGAACAAAGCTATTAATGTTGATAACAACAATGTTGAAGTTGTTAACACAAAAGTTGATAAAATCAAAGAAGATATTGTTGTAATTAATACCGAAATCGGTAATCTTAAACAGGAAATGATAGGCGTTCAGGCGGAAATTGCGAGCATAAATACTCGTTTTAATTCCGAAATTAGCAGAATCGAGAAAAGTGTAGGAGAATCAGTTGCTCCGATCATCGAGAATAAGGTGACGGAACAAATTCAATTAGTGAAAAAAGAGGATCAAAAGAAGGTGGAAACTTTAAAGGCTTTAGTATCCGAAGTAGATACCAAAGTGACGAAGCAGGCTAATACCTGCGAAGAAAAAAAAAGGGAAGTAGAAACGCTTGCGACAACCACTTGCCAAGTAATTACGAGAGTGTCGGAATTAGAAAAGAAACTTGACGAAAAACAGAGCTATGTGCCAATCTAAGCACATAGTTCGGAATTGTTGACGAAAGAGGAGCGGTTCGATCCCTTGAAAAAAGGCGGTATACACGCGACGGATTTCATTAAGAATTGTGAAAGGGTTTTACCCAGATCGTGGACTAATGAGAGAAAAATTAATGCGATTATTGATGTGTTGGCTGGTGATGCCAAGCGTTGGGGCTTAAACCTCAACATTACGAACCTGACTTTTGACGAGTTTAAAAATTTGTTACTGGCTGAATACTGGTCAGAGCAGAAACAGCAAGGTGTCTGGCGCGAATTTGTCGTATCGAGGCCTTTCGATGCGAATTCGCGCGTTTCGATGAAGGAGTTTTGTGAGGGCTGGATCCGCAAGTTGGAATATTTGCGTGATCGCCGCACGGAATCCGAAATAATCTGGGAACTCTACAAGAAGCTTCCAGATGATACAAAACGCTACATAGGAAGCAGTTACAAGACAATCAATAATTTCCTAGAAAGAGTTGAGGACGAGGATAATTCGCGCAATAATCGCGACAGTGGTAGAGGCCGTGGTAACAACAACGGGAACCACAACAACGATAACTATGGGAATAATGCATACCGCAATCTTGGCAGCAATAACAATAATGGTGTCGGGCCGTAATGACAATCGGTACAATGCAAATAATAACCGGAATGACGGAAACCAGTATCATACTAGCGTGATACGGGCTGCGCAGAATAGTAATAACGCCAAAGGGTGTGACCAGCCGCCTCAGCAGTATCCGGGCAGCGTATCTGCTAGGGCGAGACAGGGAAACCACTAGCCGCGCCGGTGTGGGGCCGACCGGGCGTGGACAAATTTTGGAGGCCCAGTAACAAGAGAAAACCCAGGTGTCGTCGTTATGAAAATTCCGTATGGAATAATCAACGGCGGGAGAGTGTGCCTGTGTTAAGAGAAAGGAGTGCGCCCACAAGTAGTAGATCAGCTGTATACACGGCAGTAGAAAATACATTCACTGTCAGTGAGAACAATTTAAGTAGTGTTCCGGAAATCGATTACAAAGTGGCAGCTGTATCACCCACAGCGGAACTGGAGATTGAGTTTAAGAATGATTCGCAAGTGTTGAGAGAATATCAGATGTCGGATAAAACGTCCGTCATTGAGCGAGGGGATGCAGAGAGGGATGAGGTCTGGTTAAGGCAGTTCGGTCGCTTATACGACGAACTAAGAGATTATAGGGGCCTGTACGGGAGAAGTGTTTATAGGGAGCGCGGGCAGGATTTGCCGCGTCTCGTCCCACAGGAAGATAGTAGTTGTGAAATGATAGAAAGTTCTGGCCCTAACCGGCAGACTTTACTAGAAATAGTTGATGTTAATGAGGAGCACGAGCAAGATGCGTCGTGTTTCGTCCCGCAGGAGTTGAATGTTGAAGTAGTAACGGAAAGTTCTGGCCCTAACCGGCAGACTTTACCGAAAGTTGTAGTGGTAGAAGTAGCCGACCCATCCGACGCGAACATCCAGTTTAAACATTGCGACAGTATTAAGGAGAAAGACAACGAAAATTTTACTGATAGCCGGACACGATTGGTAGATTACAGCGTGTGTGAGGTTAGAGCTGACGTTATACGGTGATACGGTAGCAGCGTGGGTTGCGCAGATCCAGAGGAAGTAATTTCAGATGCTACTGGGCACATTCTTCCAGGTAGATTGGCAGATGAGATCAATCTGACCAAAGTGGAATCAACGAAGGTGACAATTAGTGAATTGATAGCAAAGCAACACTCACTAGTTGACGAGTTACAGGAAAAGGTTTCGGTATTGGACGCGAAGCTGCAGACTAAGCCTCTGGACAAACGTGTTGAAATTAAAACTGTATGTGAACAGAGGCTGAAAAAGCCGCCAGATAAGCCGAATTTAGGATCAAATCCGAATGGTTGTTTCTGGAATGACCTGGATATAGACGAGGATTTATTATGGGAAAATAAAGAAACAGTCGAGGACAAGTGTAGACAGATAGTAGTGACTGTTAATATGCACGAATTACAACTAAACGTGTTGATTGACACCGGTGCAGAATGGAGTGCTGTATCTGGGAAAATATTTGAGTTACTGAAAGACAGACCTGGCATCGTAGTTATGCCAGTAACAGGAGTGAAAATTATCGGTGCTACTGGGAAGGCCAGTAAACCAGTCACAAAACAGATTTTTGTCAACTTCGAGATATGTGGGGCACGATTTAAGCAAGAGTTTGTCGTCGTGCCAGACTTAACTACGGAAGTCATTATCGGGTTAGATTGGCTATTAAAGTACCGTGCAGTGATTAATTGCGAAAGCAAAACTTTGACATCTACGTCACAACATAAAACAATAGTAGTTAGCTTTGGCGAGGCAGGAGACGGTGTGCATAAGCAATACCAGCCTATACACATTGTTAACGGGCCGAATGGTATTGATGTAGGTATGAATTTGAACTACTGTAATGTGAGGAATCTCGGCATTGACAATAGTGTAGAAACTGAATTGGAAAGTATTGTAGACGGTATGTTAAACGTAACACACGAACAAAGACGAGGCCTGTATGAAGTGATAATGAGGAATAAGAGTGTGTTTTCAGACAAACCGGGTCTTGTGGAAGGATATAAATGCAAGTTGCATGTAATTCCGCACGAACCATTCTTCGTGAGACCGTATGCTATACCGCTGTCCAAAAAGGAAGCAGTGCAACGGGAGATAGATAAGATGATCGAATGGGGAGTGATCGAAAGAAGTACAAGTCCATACAATAACGGTTTGGTCATTGTAGCAAAACGGGATGGTAGTGTGCGTATTGTGATTGACGCACGCACGTTGAATAGGGTCGTTCAACGTGAAACAGACAGACCAGAGAGTATGGAGGAGATTTTGCAACGTTTTCATGACGTTAAGTTCATGACTAGCCTCGATCTGACGGCTAGTTACTGGCAAATAGAACTCGAAGAAGAATCTAGGCCATACACCGCCTTCTTGTTTGCGGGCAGGTGTTATCAGTATAGAGTACTGCCGTTTGGACTTAATATATCTGTGTCCGTATTCATCAGGGCCCTAGATAAAGTGCTAGGACCGGCTTTGAGTTCAAGATTAACTATATATGTAGACGACCTATTGTTGGCCAATGCCACTTGGCATGACCATTGTGACCTGTTAGATGAAGTTTTTAGAGCATTGCGCCGTGGCGGAATGACTCTAAAGCTAAAGAAATGCGAATTTGTGAAGCAGGAACTGAAATTTTTAGGGCATGTAATTACCACTGCTGGTATTACGAAAGACCCAGAGAAACTAGAGGCAATAAGGAATTGTCCTCCACCCAAGTCTAGGAAACAGTTAAGAAGTTTTCTAGGGCTCACAGGATTTTACCGTAAATTTGTAAAAGGACAAGTGTTTAATGATGAAAATTTGAATAACCTCTTACGCAAAAATGTTCCATTTGTGTGGACTGACGGGTGTCAGACCGCTTTCGAGAGATTAAAAGACGAGTTGTTAAGATCTAACATACTATTTCATCCTGATTTATCGCTACCCTTATAACAACGGATTCGTCGAATTACGGGGTGGGGATAGAACTGTTCCAAGAAGTTGGTAAAGGAGAGGATAAGGAACACCGGACGGTAGCGTTCGCGAGTCGAACTTTATCAAAAAGTGAGCGAAATTGCACGATTTCTGAGAAAGAGTGTCTCGCTATCGTGTGGGGATTCAAGAAGTTCAAGGGTTACCTATGGGACCGTAAGGTGATTATTCATACGGACCATAAGGCGCTCACTTATCTGAAGGATTGTAAACTACTTCACGAAAGACTGACTAGGTGGTCGCTGTATTTACAGCAATTTAACTATGACATCTGTTACGTAAAAGGGACCGACAATTGCGTAGCGGATGCGCTGTCGCGGTTGCCCGAGTCTAATCAAGGTCTATTGAAAGATGAGGCAGATGGAGTGGTCAAATTGTACTATTTTAAAGAAGTTGAGGGACGTAAATTAATAATGAACAGCTGTAAGAATCTACGTCGTCATCAGAACGAGGATGGTTGTTTAAATATGGTGAAAACCCGATATGACGAAAGGAGTCCAGAAAGAGAGAAATTAAGGAAGTATTACAAGATATACGATCATATCTTGTACATACGTAAGGGTGAAGATAGTAATATTTGGCGGGTATGCTGGCCCACCAAATACGTCACGGAAATAATAGACTACTACCATTTGACGTATGGTCACTGTGGACGAAAGAAATGTACGGAAAAGCAGAGTGAAGTAGTGCATTTTAACAACGTGTTAAAACGAGTTACTGACAGAGTGAAAACTTGCGATTTATGTCAGAAGGTGAAGGTTACCAACTGTACGAGTCGTGGTCCTATGCAAAGTATAACGCCTAACGACACCTTTGAGTTACTGTGCGTGGACTTGTACGGTCCTTTGCCCAAGTCATCAGGAAACTTTGCCTACATTTTAGTACTGCTAGAAGCTTTTTCCAAGTTCATCAAACTATACCCGATTAGGAAAGCTACAGCCAAAGCGGTCTATAGCAAGCTTGTGAACGATTATTTTGTTCATAATGGCAAGCCCAAGGCGATTCTGTCAGACAATGGGGCACACTTTACTTCTAAGTTGTGGAATGAAGGGGGCACACTTTACTTCTAAGTTGTGGAATGAAGGCATGGAAAGTAATGGGGTCGAGGTGATCCATATTTCAGCTTATTGTCCGGCTGGGAATCCCGCTGAGAGGTATATGCGCGAGATAGGATGACTTTGCCGTACCTATTGCCATCACAACCATAGGGCATGAGGCAAATATGTAGCAGTATTTGAGAGAATTATGAACACCTTGAGACATGAATCGACGGGATTTTCTCCAGAGGAAATCTTGTTGGATGACAGAAGTAAAAGTTTAGTGGAAGAGATAATCAAATTCCCTCCACGGATTGACATTAGTATTCGTGTGAAAAAAGATCGTTTGCGAGAAGTAATGAAGCTTAAAGCCGATGCTCGCATACGTCGTCATGACGCTAAAGCGCGTTTTGTTAAGTTTGCAATCGGAGACTTAGTACTTGTAAAAGCTCATGAGAAATCGAGCGAGATAGACAATGAAATCTCTAAATTTAAGTTTGTTTATAATGGACCATATAAAGTCATTGGTATACCTCACACAAATGCTTATTGCTTAGAGTATCCAAGCTCTGGAAAACTATTAGGTATACGCAACATTGTAGACTTGAAATTGTACCAAACCTAGGATTGATTAATACCACAGAATGGGTAATTTGTATAGTATGTGAATATAGGGTGTAAGATTTAAACGATTTGCTAGATTGCCATGCTTTTGCCTGACCAAGAGGACATTAAAGAAGTTGTAATTAATAAGTAATTAAATTTTACTAAATGATTTAAGAGTCATTATAAATCAATTGAGAAGTCCAAGTTGCTAGTTTAAATTTTCAGCTGAGTCACAGTAGATTAAGGAATGTAAATATGATTTTGTAAATAGCTGTAAGATTTCATAAATATGTGATTTACTAGTCATTGCCGATGTACTTAGACGCTGTTTTAAGTTTAAGGCTAGTACATGCGTGTGATGATGGACAGTGTTGAGTTATCCACTGTGATAGTGTTAATGGACTCCTTGAGATTACTCGGGAGTGAGTTTTTCCGAAAGAATTCAGTGAAACGGACGTTCTGGAAATGCCGTTACACAGGGCGAGTGAGATCAAGCGTGCCGCACAGGCGGGCGCGACAATACTGGCGAGGCGGAGTCGCTGTCGGCTCTTGTGCCGTTGTCGGCTCTTGTGCCGCTGTCGGCATTCTTTGTACTTGCGAGTACGGAAGGCGGAGTTGTTTTTCTTCCCGGACAGCTGATGTGAAAGAATTCCGCTGTCAATATTTATGTTTTATCGATCTGATGTGTATCATTTTCTCGTTTACCGTTCAAGTGGACTCTCATGGCGAGAGTATTAATTATGAAAAGGTTATATAAAATGTGTATTCTATGTAATTAATTATTAATTTGCATATTTGATCTACCTGTTTTTATGACCATGCACTCTAATTAATTTTGCAAATAGTATTCCATTTCTTATAGTGTTACGAATTTTAATGATTTTGGAATAGCTAAACCATTTTCTATGTTTTCTATGAATTTTGATATGTTGTCAACCTGTTTTATTTTGTGCAAGATGACAGAGTGGAATAAGATTAGGAGTGTCTCCACTCAATTATTATTGTCTAAAAATTGGTTTATGGTTAATTAGACGAATGCTAAATTTTTTTGATGTTTTGAGCATATGCATTTCCGCTGTTTCTTTTTTTGGGACATTTTCTGAGTCTGTTTACGTTACACGAACATCCTCAGACAATGTGGGGCACGTGTAACGCCGGAAATGCATATCCCCCTATTTTCATCTATTGTACTATTGTTTTTTTTCCTTGTTTTGTTACCTCAAGTTATGACATTTCTGTCTCTTTGTATATTGTAATTGTTTTACTGTTTGTATATATGTATTTATGCACTTATGGCGATGTATAATTGGTTTGTTTCGTAAATATTATTTGTATTTTTACGCTGGCTCTTGCCTAGGGAAAACTGCTATCGAACGATTACATCGATGGGTCGTGTGAAGAATCAAAATGTGTAGGATCTTTGGTAGTGTTAACTCTGCCGCGTGGAGCGCGGGCTGAGCAGAGAGAGTCTGGCTGGAGTAGCGAGTGGAGCAGGTGTGTTGTGGGTAGCTCCCGCGAGTTGCCGCGCTTTCGGGGTTTGGCAGCATGTAATTACGCTCGACTTGCGATGATAGTTTCTGACATGGTGTCGCGGACGGGAAGCATTAGCTCGCGCACATCAAGAGCCCGTTTCGTCCGGTGACCGTGTTGAGAAGAAGGCGCGCCAACATCCAGCTTCTGCAACAGCGACTGCCGACAATGAGTGACCGTCGCCACCTCCTCGATCGGCGGCTTCAAACCTTCAATCAACCAACAAGGAAGACTAAAAGCACGTAAAGTTTCAGAACTGTATGGCAGACCTCAGCTTTTCAAATTGTTCCATTTGCCTCGCAAAATTACAGCAACTTAGCATGAACCTTTGTTGCTCATTGTCCCAATTGCATTGCCAAGCAGGGTCCCTTCCTTTTCCGAAATGAACCCGAGTGTCGTTGAAATTCAAACGCCAGCATTAAAATAATATAATTAGATTTCACTGCTTTAATTTCAAAGTTCAGTTAAAGTATTCATAGCTGGCTACAATATTTAGATTACACGAGCACAAGTTATGAGTGCGAGTTTTGTTACCATATTTTAGCTTACCTGTGAATGCAGCTCAGCTTGGTACGTACAAAATTTTACTATTGTTAATAGTTCGGAATCATTTAATTCAAGTTCAAAGTTAAATTTCTTGTTTCTAAATTGCGTAGAGTCAAGTTGCTTTTGAAATGATTGTTGAGGTAGTCCAAGACTAACCGTATTTTACTGGATTTCGATGTGCTTCAGAAAGAAAGCTCACTATTAACTTCAGTCACTAAATTAACTTTCGATTTTCCGGTTTTATTAATTCTTTTGCTAAATTAAGTCAGAGTGTAGCGAAATTTATTACTTCTGACAAATTTTCAGTTTTCACACTACACGTGTCAACCTTCAGTTGCCACGCTTCTAGTGTTAATTATATGTGTAATAACCTTTCTTTTTCAGTTACTATAGTAATTGTCCTTAGGACTGGCGACCGTGATTTCCCCCAAATCTCAAATATCTAATTACCGCTAGTTAATTGTTAACTTAACGACCGCACATTTACTTTCTTTATTAACTTTACCCCTTTTCAAAATTAATTTCCACCAGTTTCATTTGCATTTTTCCTTTCATTTAGATGTAACCCTTTCCTCCCTCTTTACCGACAGATTAACTTCGGTGACGATTGCTTTTCCCAAATTTCCATTAGGTACACGCGGTTTAATTTTTCACTGTCATTAAGGTCGATAAGTGAGGGGGAGGTTACAAACAGCAGAACAACAATGCTTTCCTGCCACCGGGTAGGAAAGACTCCTTCACTCCTCAGACGGTTGAAGAGGGTCAGTATACAATGGGGGCCAGCCACCGATAAGTGTTAGAGTATTTGGTTATGTATGCAATCTGGTCCAGAAGCCATGTTGAGACAAAGGGCGAGGGCGCTGGCGAATTCCTAGACCCTGAATGGGGCATTATATGGCTCCGAGCAGCGAGAAACAAAAGACAGAGGCAGCAGTTCCGAGCACTCTTTCAGGAGAATAAACGTGGGCGGACACTGAGGTGATGCCGAAGCTTTAGCAAAGTGTTGAGAAAATTTTCTGCTACAAAGTCGGATTGGTAAGGACAACATGCAAAGAAATTCCGGCAAACCCAGAGGGAGGACGTTGGCCAAAAATTCGGCTGAGTGTCGCCCAGACTTGTGAAGAGGCGGTTTCTGGTCCTATGGCAGCTACATATCGATCCCAGCAAATCAGTTTCCGAAATTGGGTGAGGTAGCGGTCCCGGGTGCGGAGCAGTTTAAAGACCTAAAGAGCAGTGGAAGGGTGCTACTTGAAGTGTTTAAGAGCACAACAGCGGTATTTTATAGCTGCAGCAAGATCCAGAGTCCACCAAGGGATCATCTTCCAGCAGGCACAGCCTGAGAAATAAGGGATTGCTGAAACTGCTGCTAAAAGGATGGCGGCGGTCAAAGTCTACGTAGATTCATCAATAGTGTCGTGTGGCAATCCAGGAGGGATGGGGCAGAAGAGCAGGAACCCCAGTCAGTCTTAAATATGGCCTACCTGGGAGGGTGAAGGAGCGAGAGACACTGAAGGAAGCTCAAAACAATCGGGTAATGGTCACTGTCACGTAAGTCATTGTCGACACCCCACTGAATGGAGGGAATAGGGTCAGGACTGCAGATGGAGAGTTCAATGGTAGAGAAAGTGTCATGTGCCACACTAAAGTGCGTAGGAGCGCCTATGTTTAGTAAACAGAGCTCAAGCCCTGACAGAGCAGCTTCAACTGTCCTGCCCAGGGCAGTAGTCGTAAAGTCCCCTAGTAGCAGGAAGGGAGAAGGTTGAAAAGGGGTGGTTAGGGCAAGGGATGTGGGTGACCTGTCAGGTGGGAGGTAGAGATTACAGATTGTGATTGGTGTGGCCAGATGGACCCTGGCAGCAATGGCTTCCAGAGTGGCATGGAGGGGAAACCATTTACTAACAGTGTTCTTGTGGACCAAGGTGCATACACAACCAGAAGCCCGCAAGGGCCAATTCAGTACTGACAGAAAGCATGCAACCCTCAAACGGCGGGTGAGTAAGAATTGACATATTGGGTTTCCTGGAGCGCAGTACAAGCGCAGCAAAGCAGAAGGAAAGAAGGGGCTGTTACTCTGGAAGGTGACGCAGATATCCATTACCATTCCACTGGAGGACTCTCAAGCCAGTGTCCAAACGGGGAAGCGAACAGACCAGAATTGGTCACGCCGCTGAATCGCCATCCATCACCAATAAGGATGGGGTAATATCCAAATAGGTGGGGTCAGACTCTGTTGGTTCATTGACTGGAAGAGGGGAAGGCTGCGCCATGCACCGTATGGTGGATTGTGGAGTATGTATGTAGATACATAGATGTTGATAGTACCAGAGGGGCCTTGCTCTTGTTCTTGCGTTTCTGCTACTTCTCTTTGAAAGGAAGAGAAGGGTAGACTTCAGTGAGGGCGGGCACGTTATTACACTGAGCAATCTTGGCACCAACCAGCCATTGATCATGCTGCCGATGTGGCACAGCAGATCGCCTTTCAGGGGGGTGCTGGGATGAGTTCCAGGAGGGAGCTCCAGTACTGGCTGCCATCGAAGGAGGGGAGTACTTCTCTGGAGGGGGAGGGGGAGCAGCACCAGAAGGGGTCAGTGTCGGTACTGATGGGGAGGGGGAGAGGGAGAGGGAGAAGGAGAGGGAGAGTGAGAGTGAGAGTGACAGGGAGAGTGAGAGGGAGAGGGAGAGGGAGAAGGAGAAGGAGAGTGAGAGTGAGAGTGAGAGTGAGAGTGAGAGGGAGAGGGAGATGGAGATGGAGATGGAGAGGGAGAGGGAGAGGGAGAGGGAGAGGGAGAGGGAGAGGGAGAGGGAGAGGGAGAGGGAGAGGGAGAGGGAGAGGGAGAGGGAGAGGGAGAGGGAGAGGTAGAAGGAGAGGGAGAGTGAGAGTGAGAGTGAGAGTGAGAGTGAGAGGGAGAGGGAGATGGAGATGGAGATGGAGATGGAGATGGAGAGGGAGAGGGAGAGGGAGAGGGAGAGGGAGAGGGAGAGGGAGAGGGAGAGGGAGATGGAGAGGGAGAGGGAGAGGGAGAGGGAGAGGGGGAGAGGGAGAGTGAAGGCATGGGATGCATGGGGTGGGTCTGGGATGAGGAGGGGGTAGGAGGGGGAATGGACATAACTGAAGTAAACGTAGAAGTCATACGGGATGGAGCTGGTCATACTTTTGACAAGCCTCAGTGTAGGTGAGCCATATAAGGTTTTGTACTCTTGCATCCTTCTTTCTTTCACAAATACTGGCCATGCAGGTGAGCATTGAGAGTGCTGTCCATGATAATTTATAAACACTGGCTGGGGAGCAAAGGCATTCCCCTCATGGAAGGGGCGCCCACAGTGACCGCAGAGGGGATCAGTGGTGCAGTGGGAAACATGTGTCCAAGCTGTAAGCATTTAAAGAATCTCATTGGTGGAATATAAGGTTTTACATCAAACCGATACACCATTACCTGACCTTCTGTGGGAGGACATCCCACTCGAAGGCCAGCATAAAGTCAGATTGGGCAGCAGAAGATGTAACTGGACCGCATTTTACTCATCGATTCCACTTCTCCATACTTATCTTCAATCGTCTCGACAGAAAACAATGCCATGGTTGTGGAAAAACTTCCGTCATCTGTCCTGGTACAAACCTGGTACTGAGGAAAAGGTTTCAACCCCAGCCAGCGGGCTTGACCCTCCTCACAGGTGGTGGCCCGGGAGGGTAAGGCCGAGGGATCGGGAGAAGAAGTGTCACGTCTGCTACCACTCTTAGACACAGAATGGCCAGGATGGTGAAGCTTTTGTCGCTTCATACTCAAGGCGTCTGCCCTAGTACCACCCACTCCGATCAGGGGCTCACCCCATAGGAGCCACCCAGCCTCAGCAAGAACTGTCTGGCACGGCGGCCATTGCCAGGGGTTCTGGTGCCCTAAAGTGATGAGCATCGACTCCTGGGCATACACCAAGCGTTAACAGCTCAGGTAGTAGCAGTGTGAGTCCTGTGGTTTCAGGGGGCTCAGCAAAGTGGGTACTTAACAGACACACCACATGGACTGGCTACTTTGCTGGTGACCTAGCAGGAGGAGGGACAAAGGAAAAGGGGAGGGGAGGGGGAGAGGTACCTGCACCTTAGGAGATAGGTACGGAGTTCATCCCCAAATGGCTCACACCTAATGGATAATTTTGGAAATGGAGGTCAAACCCCAAGGGGGACCAAAAACGCCGAAAAGCAGATGGAAACAACAAACTAAACAATAGCACAGATCAAAACAGAGCCAGGAGGATGGCCAGGTCGACATAAAGAAGTCCATTAAGAGGGAAAAGAGGGGGCAGGGACAAAGGAGCAAGGATAGGGAGGGAGAGGAACAGGGATGGTAATGTAGCCTGGATAAGTTAGGACATTGGTTTTAGTTGTGTTTGTTAAGATATTAAGGATGGTTTGCCATTTGCTGTAATTTGGAGCGGTTTTGCTTCAGGCGGTACATGCCGCGGTTTGATGAATCAAATCAACGGAACGACCAGCAGGCTCTCAGCGTCACTCTCATGCCTGCTGCGACCCGTCGCAGGCTGTAGACAGTGCAAAGGGCAGTGGGTGTTGCACTGTGTTGGTCCATCTTTGTTCTTTTAACTGTGAGACAATCTCCAGCAAAGTAAAAATGTCTCACAGGGCTACAATAGAGAACTTACAATAGGGAACCGCCATTCCCGACTGATACATTAACGCGATTAATCGATGGAACGATGCCAGTCACATGAAACGAACTGCGTAACGAGGGCGGGCTTTCCACTTCCCTTTCTGCATCCTCTTTGGCGGTACATAGACAGCATCCCCAATGTGACTTGAATGTCAGTCGAGGGCGACAACATCGTACACACAATGACGTCGGATTGAGATAGATGTTAAAGTAAAGCTGTAAATGCGTACATGCGCAAGTGTACAAATCTAGAATTTGCAGGTCTTCCACGTCCGTACAGCCCCATAAGAATATAAAAATTTTTTGCACATCACTTGAATGTGTAACACGTCGAAACGCTTGTATTTTCAATTTTCATGACAGCGCTCTTGTCCTGTAAGGCCATTCTCAGGAAATATAATCGCCCTACAACATAACGATCAATGCCTGCGTAAGATGTAACTCTGTCGTCAAGTTTTTTTATTGTATTGTATCATCATACGCACAGTAATTTTGAGCAAACTGGCGACAAGCGTGGAGATATCCACACGCTCTCAGCATTTTCACAGCATATACCGGTTCTCTTACCTTATCTCGACCTTTACGCTCTTCTCTGAATGAATAAAGCAGAAACATACCTTCGCAAAGAAGATCCATACCTTCGCATCATAGTAAAAGCCTTTCCGTCCCAACTCATCACGCAGCCAGCTTCTTTAATTAATTTTCAGTTGAAGAAATCAAATTTAAATGGTATTAGTTGAATTCAAATCTTTCTTAAAAATTACGATTGTTTTACTACTATAATTTTCGTCTACTCCCAAGGATAATACTAGACAATAATCATTCTTCACATAACCATGACTTAAAAAGTATTGTGTATAAGAAGCGTTGGTTCAATGTAAGGTAAGACATAATGGTCCGAGTAAAGTCTGTTTGAAAGAATAAACAAGTAGAATTAATTAATTCTTTAATGCTGAACCATATGTGCTCAAAAACCTCTAGAAATTTTCCTGCACTGATGACAGCAAAAAATATAATGAATCACACGTGAATACAATAACACGCAATATCTACTCGATAAATACTCGGTTGAACACACTATCCGAAAAGTGAAGAGCCCAACGCTCTCCCTTCATCTCAGTCTAACACATCAGTCACAAAAGAACGTGGATATTCAGCACCGACGTTGGGCATGCTATACAGCCTTGTCCCACAGTCTCTGCCCTTAGCGTCAGTATGTCGCAGAATCTATGAGCTGAAAAGGCTTAGCTGAACGTTTGGCGTTGCAATATTATTCGGAAGAGTGACATCCAAATAGATCACCCGTTACTTTATGTAGGTTGGAAATTAACAGAATAGCAGTGAATGACCAAACCATAACGGCGAACGGCACATAATAACACAGAGAGAACAAACCAGTGCTAATGCAAGAAAATGCAAAACCATTGCTCTGGCCCCGCTCGAGATGGACAATTTTGATATATGTGTCACACGCAACGTCGCAACTTTGTCTTTCCATGTACGTATGTGAAGTGTTGCTGCAGTTGTTACCCATCCGTCCGTTTACATTGGGCACAGTGAAACACTTGAGCACATAGTTGCGCTATTATTAATTACAGTAATTGTAGATTATGCTCTTAGTTACATACTAGTTATTACCTATGCAAACCGAAATATGCTACATGGAAACCTAATTGAATGCATTTCAACAGCATTACCAGCTATTACTATAATCTTTATCGCATTACCTTCAATACGGTTAGAGTTTACTGGCGTTTCCCTCGATAACTTCATGTAAAAGTCCTAATGGTTCTCTTAACAGGTCGCAAGAAACAGCGCCAAGTGATCAGGCGTCCTTTTAAAATGAACGTGACATTGACAGAACTTTTAACTTCAACCTTTCTCCCTTCCCACAGGATAATTAACAAAATTGCCTCATAGATGAGTTAGCTCAGAGGAACACACAATCTCCTTGAGAGGTGTGTAATACTATTTAATGTATTAGCATGTGGAAATATGCTTCCTATGAAGATATTCCAGGACTGCGAGAAATGTTGCTTCATCTCCTGGCTTTTATCAGTCTAGGAGCCTGTATCATATCAGTGAAACTGTTCGGTGACATATCAAGCATGTGTGCATAAATATGTTCTATAGTTCATGGCTGTAACAAACAAAACGTTAAAAGGAGCTTCGATTCTCTAAATGACCGTTCAAAGTATTTTCTTCTCTTTGGTCACGAAACTGTTTTTCATCTACATGATCTTAACTCCCGCAACGATGTACGATACATGACAATTGGTAGAAAGTAATAATATTTTCATACATTCTTTGCTGCGTTGATGTGGATCATGTTACTAGTAAGCGTCGTAAAGGTCAATGGCAAACGGTCAGGGACAGCCTAACTCTCGAAAGCACTATCGTAACTTTCTGTTCAAGTCTGACTGAGTGCTGCTAGCCATGTGAAATGGAAAGGTAACCTGTTCTGTTCCAGTATTGAAGCGCTCAGTAATTAGAGCAGCTGCAAAAGTCGATATTTGTGTGAACTTGATCATGTGAGAGGAGACGGTTAGGTTGAAGTGAATCAGAGTACCGCTGCCGTTATGAATGTGATGTGTGTGACAAACGAAACAACTCTCAACAACACAAAAAGGGGTGTGAATCATGGAGGATGTGTAATGTATATGAACGATGTAGTAATTAAGCAATGTGATATACTGCCAAAGTTGCTAAACATCCACGACTTCCATGGGACCGTTTCACGACGAATATTCGTTGTCCTAAGGTAGTGCGTTGAACACTGAGATAAGGAAATAAATCAGATGGCGAAGTTTGATTCACAGAATAGTTTAGTGTAATGACTGATTTAACACAATAGAGTAACGAGAACGGTATAAACTTACGTGACTAAAAGGTTTTATAATCCGAAAACCACGTAGGTCATCATTTTAATAATGATGTAACATAGTGGTAGAGCATTATGATACATCTCCACATCAGCACTGTCACAAGAGAATATTTCTGCATCGAGATACAAAGGTTTTTTTTTTGGGGGGGGGGGGTATTAGGATCGGCTCTAAAGCCCGGATCGATTCATTAAATTCTCCTTCTCAGAAATTTGTGATTCGTCATGAATTGATGTTTTCAATGTTTAATTAATAGCTCAAGTTGTCTGACAAAATGTATTGGAGACGAAATGGCGAACACTATCTACTAAGAACGTAGTCAGGATGAAACTAAGAAAAAAATTTATATTCATCTAAATCCAGCCACAACTTTGTTAGAAAATAGATTCAAGTGAAAATTGGTTCCTTTTAATGAGCCTCCAGCTTAGAGAACACTGTTTCTGAATAATTCAAGGGAAACTTGAGTCTCATTTCATATAGGTACCCCACGCATACAATTATAATTGGAGGTGACTTCAATCTGATCTCGATAGTTTGGAGAGAATGCATGTCTAAAGTCAGCGTTAGGCATAAAACGTCTTCGGGAATGATAGCGAATGCTTTCTCAGGGAATTATTTTGAGCACTCGAAATGTAAGATGCGGTGGAGACATATTTGACTTTTTAGCAACTAACACTCCCGAGCGGATAGAGAGGATAGTGAGACATGCAGGGATTAGGGATCACAAGGTCATTCTACCAAGACTCAACATCGTAACATCCTAATACATCAAAAATTAACGCAAAACACATCCATTAAAAAAAGCAGATAATAATTCGCTTGGAATTTTCCTAAGAGATAGTTTCCACTCCTCACAAAATAGCTATATAAGCTAGACCAGATGAGACCTCTACTCAATTGAATTTTATAGACCGCAGATGAGTTATACTTATGCAAAAAAAAACAGCAGGGTATGATGCTGATCCCCCATGGTACACAAAACACGTCGGAACGCTGTTGCAGAAGTAGCCATAAGGCTTGCCAGATTTGAAAGGACACAAAATATCCCAGATTGGAGATATTTTACTGAAGCTCAAAATTTAGCGTATACATCATGGGAGATACTTTAAATAATTTCCACAACGAAATTCTGTCTCGAAATCTGACAGGAAGTCCAGAGATCTCTATGCAATATACAACAGGTGCAAAGCACAATCAATACCTTCACTGTGCGGAAGGAGTGGTAACGTTACGGATTGCAGTGGCACTAAATCGGAGTTATTAACAAGGGAACCACCCCATCGCATCCCCCTCAGATTCAGTTATAAGTAGGCACAGTGGATAGGCCTTGAAAAACTGAACATAGATCAATCGAAAAAACAGGAAGAAGTTGTGTGGAACTATGAAAAAAATTAGTAAAATATACAAACTGAGTAGTCCATGTGCAAGATACGCAACATCAAGAAGTAAATGAACTCAGGATCGTAGTGGTCCCGTGGTTAGCGTGAGTAGTTGCGGAACGAGAGGTCCTTGGTTCATGTCTTCCCTCGACTGAAAATTTTACTTTCTTTATTTTCGCAAAGTTATGATTTGTCCGTTCGTTCATTGACGTCCCTGTTACTGTAATAAGTTTAGTGTATCTGTTTGCGACCGCACCGCAAAACCGTGCGATTAGTAGACGAAAGGACGTGCCTCTCCAATGGGAACCGAAAACATTTGATCGCGAGCTCATAGGTCAACCGATTGCTCCACAGGAAAAAGGTCTGATATGTTCTATACGACACTGGTGACGGCATGTGCGTCACATTACAGGAATATGTTGTCGACCCACCTAACTTGTACACTTAGCGAATGGGTAAAAATATTCTTCTACCTTGCCCGATTTAGGTTTTCTTGTGGATGTGATAATCACTCCAAAAAAAGTGATGAAAACATAAGAGTTTGTCACATAAACTGAAATTAAAATATTAAACTTTTCACTCGAGGGAAGACCTGAACCTAGGACCTTTCGTCCCGTAGCTGCTCTCGCTAACCACGGGACCACGGCGCTCCCTGCCTACCATTTTCCTTGATGTTGCCTATTTTCGCATGGACTACTCAGTTTGTATATTTTACTAATTTTTTTCATAGTTATACACAACTTCTTCCTGTTTCTTGATTGATCTATGTTCAATTTTTCAAGGCCTATCCACTGTGTCAACTTATGACTAAATCTGTGGGAGGGGGGGGGGGGAGGGGCGATGGGGAGGTTCCCTTGTAAGACACGGTTTTCCCAAATTCATTCACCAAGGAAGACTAAGTAAATGTTCCAGAATTCGATTCAAGGACAGTTGCCTACATGAGTAACTTAGGAGTAGATAACCTCAGTGTAGCGAAAGATCTTAGACCTCCTAAGAAATGTAAGTACTCTGGTCCGGCTTGTATACAAGTCCAGTTCCTTTCAGAGTATCGTGATAAAATTGCTCCATACTTAACAATCATTTACAACCGCTCCCTCTACGAAAGATACGTACCCAAAGACTGGAAAATTGTACTCAAGAACGTCAATTTGCGGTACGGTTTTGGAATATATACTGTGTTCGAAAAAAAGATATCTGTTGTCAAATAATCAGCACGGATATGAAAAATATCGTTCTTGTGAAACACAGCTAGCTCTTTATTTACAAGTAGTAACGAATGCTGTCGCAGTGGATCTCAAACTGATTTCCAGAAGGCCTCATATATGACTTCTACCGAGTATCATCTCAGTTGCACTTCTGAACTCGTCACTTCCTGCCAGAATGGTCACGGTTCGTAGTAACTGACGGAAAGGCATCGAGTAAACCAGAAATGATCTCTTGCGTTCCCGAAGACGTGTCACAGAGCCCCTGCTGTTCCGAATCTATTTAAACGATGTAGGAGACAATCTAAGCAGACCTCCTAAATTGTTTGGAGACGATTCTGTCATTTATCGTCACGTAAAGTTCTCAGATGATCAATCGTTGCAAAGTGATCTAGACAGGATATCTAGTTTGTGGAATTGCTTCTAAATAATGAAAAGTGTGAAGTCATCCAAACGAGTACTGAAAAGAATCTGCTAACTTTTGGTTACGAGCTATACATACAAATCAGAGAGGCTATCAATTCAACTATATACTCAGGGATTATAACTACGAATAACTTAAACTGAAACAATTACATAGATAATGTGGGGAAAGCTAACCAAAGACTGCATCTTACTTGAAGAACAGTTAGAAGATGAAGCAGGCCTACCCACACTACGCTTGTCCATCCTCTTCTGGAGTATTTATGCGGGGTGTGCGATACGCGTAGAATTGACGAAGAATATCGAAAAAGTTCTTGGGGGGGGGGGCATCTTGTTTCGTACTATAATGAAACAGGAAAGAGAGTGGGTAGGGATGGGAAGTAGGGGTAGGCATAATTAAAACTAACGCACTTTCCGTTGCTGCAGGATGTTTTCAACTAATTTCTATCGGGAGTTTTGTTCTCTGAACGCGTAAATATATATATATTTTTTGCGGTCCACCTGCTTAGGGAAATGATTACCATAATAAAAAAGAGAAATTAGGAGTTTCGTTTTAACCGCCCGCTGTTTGAGAGTGGAATGCTAGAGAAATAGCTTGAAGGTGATTCGCTGAACCCTCTACCAAGCACTTAAAAGTTAATTTCAGTTTAGCCTTGTAGATGTAAATATAGAATAGATATATACTAAATGCGTATACCAAATAGTAATAATGAAATCTATTTCCTATTTATACTGTGTTGGCATGCACATTTAGTATACATCTAGTCTATATTTACATCTGCAAGACTACTATGCAATTTTTCATTAACGTAATACTGTTGTCTCTCAACTAGTTGTGTAGATAGGACAAACGGAATTGCACGGAAGTAATATTTCACCAGTTCGCCGAGGGCGCGTAGCAGACAGAAACTAAACCTGTTTGCACAGCAATTAGCACTCCTGCTGGCGTACGGAGATCCAATAACGGGCCCCATCACACCACACCACACCGCAGCACGTCACGCCAGGCAGCGATCAGAATGCACCCTACGTGACCGCCAGCATCGCAGGTGTTCACCCGCAGCTGCCGCTGCCATCTCTGGTCTTCGACGACGGGAGACGATCTGAACACGGACCTCGGAATACGTGAGGCTCCAGATATCTTATTGCAGACGTTACTTCATAGTTAGTTACTTGTAGTTAAGTGTGTTGTTTCTGTGACTTAATACTAAACCGTGTCTCACAAACTACGAAAATTCACAAATGTCAAATATCGTTTCTACAGCGTGCTTGAAGCACTTGCAAATATGCGGGAGACTGCATGTTTATGATGAGATGGATGCTGAAGTACCAAGAATGCCCGAAAGCAAATGGATTTATCATCTTCGACCATATGGATCGAGATTACTTTCTCTCTATGAACTGCAATGGGTGGTTGTTCATTAGTTCCAAAAACGTAAACTTGATGTACAGTAGAAGAACTGGTAAAATGTTCGTCCCTTTGTAGTTCATATATTGTGAATTTTTTAATCCATGGCTAAGTATCGAGAATGTTCAGGCAAAAATGCTAGATGTTAAGAAACGGGACAGGGTCAGAGCAACTCATTCCACCCTACTCTCAACTATGTTTTTTCCTACTAAGACCACCACTGAAACTTCCTGGCAGATTGAAACTGTGTGTCCGACCGAGGCT
Organism: Schistocerca serialis cubense; assembly: GCF_023864345.2. NCBI lineage: Eukaryota > Metazoa > Arthropoda > Insecta > Orthoptera > Acrididae > Schistocerca > Schistocerca serialis. The sequence goes on along the minus strand of NC_064641.1, from coordinate 324,575,394 downwards.
GGATCTCGGGACTTTTGCCTATTCACGGGCAAGTGCTCTACCATCTGAGCTACCGAAGCACGACTCACGCTCGGTCATCACAGCTTTACTTCTGCTTGTATCTCGTCTCCTACCTTCCAAACTTTACAGAAGCTCTCCTGCGAACCTTGCAGAACTAGCACTCCTGAAAGAAAGGATACTGCGGAGAATGGCTTAGCCACAGCCTGGGGGATGTTTCCAGAATGAGATTTTCACTCTGCAGCGGAGTGTGCTCTGATATGAAACTTTCTGGCAGATTAAGACTGTGTGCCCTACCGAGACTCGACCTCGGGACCTTTGTCTATTCGCGAGCAAGTGATCTACCATCTGAGCTACCGAAGCACGACTCACGCCCGGTCCTCACAGCTTTACTTCTGCCAGTATCTCGTCTCCTACCTTCCAAACTTTACAGAAGCTCTCCTGCGAACCTTGCTGAACTAGCACCCCTGAAAGAAAGGATACTGCGGGGATATGGCTTAGCCACAGCCTCGGGTATGTGTCCAGAATGAGATTTTCACTCTGCAGCGGAGTGCGCGCTGATATGAAACTTCCTGGCAGATTAAAACTGTGTGCCCGACCGAGACTCGAACTCGGGACTTTGCCAGTTCGCGGGCAAGTGCTCTACCATCTGAGCTACCGAAGCACGACTCACGCCCGGTCCTCACAGCTTTACTTCTGCCAGTAACTCGTCTCCTACCTTCCAAACTTTACAGAAGCTCTTCAAGACCACCACTCTTTTTACTGTCACAAATCTGCACTGAAGATTTCCTAACCGTGACATGCATGCGAATTCCCTGTGTAGAGCACGATGTTCATGTTTAGATAGATATGAAAGAGTGTTAGGAATACACGCTCCCACGTTTATTCCGATACGTTTTAATTTCAGAATTACAATAAACGCATTTATACTTCACGAGGAGCTACGGAAAGTTGTTAGCAGGCAAATTTTATGCCTTTGGTTTGAAGTAAAAATAATGTATGATAAAGAATTGGTTGAGGTCTAAGTTTTAAGTAACGTGTCTATCGATGCGAAACAGAGTCTGTGCCCGTTTGTAAGGACTATATCTTCGATTTTTAGAAGCATCGGTATCCATTATGATTCTTTCCGACACGATAACAGTTCTGCAAAAGTGTTGCAGTTTAATTAGGTTACCTGTTGGTTAAAGGTTTCCGTATACAGAATCATCCCGAGGCCAGCCTGTGGTAAAAAGAATCGATTACATATTTAGAACGTATCACTCTCTATGACAGCAAACGTATGGTATACAGGGAACTTTAAAATGTGTAGGTAGCCCTCAAACCCCTGAAACCCAATCGTCATACTTGCTTCCCATGTAGGCGGGTCAAATATGAAAAGGAAAAGTCGATGTTGAGCTTTCAGCAAGCAGTTCATTTATTTACTTTTTAACTTGTTAAAACATCACAATGGAGAAGACATATAAAAACATAAAAAGATTTGGAATTACGAAATTACGTAAAAAATAGTCCCCACTATAGTTTACAATACTAAATGAAGTAAAAAATGGTTCAAATGGTTCTGAGCAGTATGGGACTTAACTGCTGAGGCCATCAGTCCCCTAGAACATAGAACTACTTAAACCTAACTAAACTAAGGACAGCACACACATCCATGCTCGAGGCAGGATTCAAACCTGCGACCGTAGTGGACGCGCGGTTCCAGACTGTAGCGCCTAGAACCGCTCGGCCAGTCCTGCTGGCTAAATGAAGTCAACTCCTTGTTTAACTTTTTAACCAAACGTCTCGTAAAGTCCTGACTGATTTGCATGACACTGTAATAAACGATCGTACGCAAATAAGATAAATTTTTTTGTTATACATGGTTTATAAATATCTGTATATATACTATATAAAAGGGAAATTCTGCTAGCAAAAATCTCGTAAAGTTCTTGAACAGTCTACCCTTTATTCTTTACACGATAGTCTAATAAACGTTCTGACACACATAAGCTACATATTTTTTAAATATGTGTATGGGAAATCGGTTCATATATATGCTATATAATGGGGAAATGTGGCTGCCAAATATCACACGAAAAGTTCACCATTTACTTCAGATTTTTGTGCGATAGATATCTGAACGGACGTAGGCTATCGACATTTTTTAATTTGTATAATACACAATTATACATGTATCATATAACAGGGAAAGGTTGTTAGCAAAGGTAGCGAAAAATTCTTGACCTATTTATTGAAATATCTACATGATGATCTAATAAACATTTCTATAGGCATGATTTGTAGATGTTTTTAATATATGTGGCATATAAACGAATATTTAATACATAATGGGGAACGATCACCAAAAATCTTGAAAGATTCTTGAGCAAGTTATTTAAAATTTTTTTGCAAGGTAGTCTGACAAACGTTCAGGTTTTCACATACTTCTTCAATAATCATTTGGACAGACATAGGTCAGAAGCGGAGTTATTTAGCAAATTTATTATTTTTTCCGTCTTCAACAACTATAGCCATATTTGTTGAAGTAATCGGCAACAAGTTGAACAAAAGAAATTTCATTCCTTCACTGGTTTCAGCATGTAGTGCCATTCTTCAGAAGATTATAACTATGGCATAACAATCGCTAATAATACGATGATTATAATCTTTTGAAGAAGGACGCTTGGTGCCCGAAACCGGTAAACGAATAAAATTTTTTTCGCAACTGGTTGCCGATTATTTCAACAAATTATTGGGCAACCTCATCTCATTTCGTATCTGTAATTACTCAGAGTTTTAGTTTGCAACTGTCATCAGAAAGTATATGACTTAGCATTCAAATTCACTTAATTGTTTTTAATGCTTTATAATCGCAAATTTATTTTGTAATAAACAATGGAATATCCTCAGATTTTATTATCACATTCAGTTAATTTCAATGATTTACTGCCAATGCCTAAATAAATGACAGCGTTGGTAAATCGTGTGCATAAGCTGAATTTGGCACTGAATGTAAAGGGTGTGCCTCATTCACAACTAATTACGATTTCGTTCAATTTCACTTTCACACAAATGGGGTTTCGCAAGGTATGTTTTAGCATGACAAAAATCTGATAGAAGACTATAAATGAAATAATCTTTTTAATTTGCTTTTACGCAAACAGTGTGCATTTAGGTCCTTTATATTCATTAATACTATGTATGAAGAGTAGCTGTGATAATCCTTACGAGTTTTGTGTCACGCCAAATTGCCAACATTGTTTAATTTAGACGTTTTACTAGAGTGACTGATACTCCTCCAACGTATGGATGTCCAGTAAGGTTTAACCGTTAACCAGATGGGACATGCGAACACTTACCGTCTGCAATTTTTATTTATGGTACTTATCATGAAGCAGCTTTCTTGAGATATATTTGGATAAATCTAATTCGTAGAATCGTTCCTTACGTGTTGGTCTTCGACTCGATTATTTCGTGTTAGACACTGTAGTATGATATTTACAACACCTTATGTCTTTGCTCCTTTGTCTGGAAGTAAATGTGACATGCGTTTTCAATGATTCGTTCTACATCAACAGGTAGTCTATAATGCGGAAGATTCTATGATCGATATAGCACATTGTCCCACAGTGTGCCTTGCATCTCTGTCCTCTCAATATAGCGAGTGACGTTTAACGAACATGCTGTGCACAAAGACTAAATGACATTTAAGCAGTGTTGCACATGCCTATAGTCATCGAACAACGATACCTTGTTGTAGACTTCATCAGCGTCAGTGAAGTACATAACCCCAACAGATAAATCGTTTCCTACGCTGACAGAATTAGTCGTTTTATGTGGCACACAACACCGTACTTCCGTTTCTAGGATCGTAAAAATGCTTTCTGACAACCGCAAGTGTACACAGTCTCTCAAAAATGTTCCTAGACTAATCTTATTCCTTCCGTGAAAGCTATAGAAGCGCAGTAACTATGGGAGCAGTACGAACTAATAACTGTAAGCAACAGATGTTCAGCCGACCAGTCAATTGTAAGCAGACAGTGTTAATTGATTCAGCGCCATCGTTATGTGGCACCACTGTTACGTCGCGTATCTCAGTCGAGCAACCAATCAAAAATCTCTCGATAAAGTGATGAAATCATTCACCAGAACGTTCTGAAGAACAGAAAAGTGTCTGTAAAATTAAACAATTGGAAATCCAGGACGGAATGTTAGAATACTATTAAAAGGATAGTTGCTACTCGCCACATAGCGCAGATGCTGAGTCGCAGATACGTATAACAAAAAGACTGTGGGAATGTGAGCTTTCGGCCAACAAGATCATCGTCGATGGCTGACAACATTCACACAACTCTCACGCAAACGCAACTCACCGCTGCCACCAGTGTGAGCAAAGTTCGTCCGGCACATTTAGAGTCACGAACACATATAACGATGCATGGATCCTGTTGCGAAGTTCGAGTCGAACAGCAGAAGAAAGAGTTTTTTGACAGTTTCACATACTTGTATTTTATGATGGGTCTGAGTGTGGGTGAGACTATGTAGAACATCGGAAACACTGAATCTCCCTCCTTAACTTCCCTCTCTCTCCTTTCCTTTCTTTTCTTTTCATTTTATAAGCTGGTCTCGCAGCTGTTAGTATTGATGGGATATATTTTTACAGTGAGAAGAATAAATTCAGTGCCTTTTTATATTACATCGGGATTTTCTCCGTGACCGTTATTTTAAACTTTAATCCACATGGTTACGCAAGTAAGTTCCGCAAATCGCAGAAGCCACTGTACTACGGTAGACACAGGGGGCGTTGCCTAAACAGTCGCATGCAGTGAACCAGCTTGTTTGGACGACCGCTGTGCATGTCAGCCACTGCTCTGAGCTCACAGGAAGTCCGCAGCGGCGAACCGAGTGCGGCCCTGGTGTAGCGGCGCGAATCCGCGACAGCTGCGTCAAGTACAGCACAGAGCAATACGGCGCGGTCGGTAGGTGCCAGCCAGAGCCCGTCTGTTATGCAGCCCGCAATACGTTGCCACCGCCGTCCACAGCTAACTAGCTGCAGCGGTGCGCCTTGCGTGTCAGCGCATTTGGCTTCTCATACTTATTATCCTCCTCTTCTGCATTTTATGATATCGTTAATTCTGCTGTTCCTGAGCTGCTCTGGAGCTCGCTTCTACTTATTTTTGTATAAGTATTCTCACATGTTTTCTTATCTAAATAGCGACATACGCGAAGTAAAAACCGCTATGAGGTGAATGACAGACGGTACTTAGCAGCGTAAAAAATACTAAATTTTCTTATTATTCTTGTCGCATGTGGAATGGAAGACAAATGATAGCTTAAATACGTCTGTGTTTGGTGTAGTTAGTTCAACCTGATCTTCGCAGGCCCTTTGGGAGCAATAGACTGGGGGACGAAGTGAATCCCTAGATTCTTCGCTTAATAATAGTTCTTGAAAATATGATAGCTTTTGCGGCATTATTGGCGTCAGTAGTCAAAGAAGCCTTTACCATTTGTGTCTACCTTCTTTGAACGAAGGGTTCACAATAAGTAATGAAACGCATTCTTTTTTTGAAGTCAGGTGGGTTTTCTTAGGTATTGCCTTATACCATTTATTGTCCATTCTTTTGACTACAAAACTCTGTTTCTCAACACAATCACCATTCAATGCCAACATACTGGGAGGGCCTGTATGCCGTCTGCATGGTACCACTGTACGAGTCGGTAATCGACATCGGAACCAACGTCTTGTAGCATCAATAACATCCCAGTCATGCACGTACTGCTTCCAGTGGAGTACCCTCTGCATTGGGCCAAACAAATGGATTAGCGAGATCCGGGTGTAAGTAGGCTGTTTAGGTTTTCTTATTGGTAGCGCCACGTAGCGCTCTGTATGAAAATCACTGGCTGTGCTGTGTGCAGTCTGTGGCTAGTTTGCATTGTTGTCTGCCATTGTAGTGTTGGGCAGCTGGATGTGAACAGCGCATAGCGTTGCGCAGTTGGAGGTGAGCCGCCGGCAGTGGTGGATGTGGGGAAACAGATGATGGAGTTTTGAAATTTGTAAGACTGGATGTCATGAACTGCTATGTATTTTATGACTTTTCAACACTATTAAGGTAAATACATTGTTTGTTCTCTATCAAAATCTTTCATTTGCTAACTATGCCTATCAGTAGTTAGTGCCTTCAGTAGTTTGAATCTTTTATTTAGCTGGCAGTAGTGGCGCTCGCTGTATTGCAGTAGTTCGAGTAACGAAGATTTTTGTGAGGTAAGTGATTTGTGAAAGGTGTAGGTTAATGTTGGTCAGGGCCATTCTTTGTAGCGATTACTGAAAGTCAGATTGCGTAGCGCTGAAAGTATTGTGTGTCACTTTAGTGAATGTTTGAGTACGTTCAGTTTTGCTCATCTGTTTGAAAAGCATATAATGTAAGAGGTTTATCAGCACAGTAATTCATAAATTTTTCTAAGGGGACGTTTCATATGTCGACCCTTAGCCGAGGATACCTCACTGGAATCTTCTGATTTCTTCTTGTAGTTTTTGCAATTAGTGCACCCTTTGTTCATTGCTAGCGCATAATTGTAGAGAGAATTTCCTTTGTAGTTGTAGTTTTTCAATGTAGTACAGTAAAACAGTTGTGGCATGCATGTAGATTTGCACCAAGTATTTCGCAGCTGCGCTTGCAATTAACGAGATATTATTTTCAATGCTATGTTAATGTGTTTTCTTATTTTGCTCTTCAAATTGTGCTTTTCTGTGTTGTCGTGTGAAATATTGTGACAATAATGGCGTGTGAAAAACGTAATACTAGGCTCCAAAGTAAACTGAGAAATGACAGTGAAGACGAAAGCAATGTGTTAGCGCCACCGTGTAATGAATTAACTAATGTTCAAAGTAGTAATTTGGTAATTGTGCATAGGGAAATGGAGTGGGCTGCAAATAATGGTGTAGGCAGTTAAACAATTAGTGAACAGGGAAGCGTTATCGATCGATCGGCAACAGCTTGCCCCAGGAATCCGAAATGACAGGACACAATCTTGCAAATACTGTCAATTTTCAAAATGCGAATATTGCGGGTTTAAATGCATTGCCGAATAGCACTGAGGAACATGTTTCAGACACCAGTGCATTGTTATTACAATTAATGCCACAAATGGGACAAAAGCTTCAAAAGTTAGCCACAATGGAACAAAATCTTCAAAAGTTAGACACAATGGAACAACACCAGAGACAAACACAGCAACAGTTAGAGACAATGGAACAAATCAGAGGCAAACACGGCAAAAGCTTCAAAAGTTAGACACAATGGAACAAAATCAGAGACAAACACAGCAAAAGCTTCAAAAGTTAGACACCGCACTTGAACAAACACGTGAAGATTTAACTACTGAGTTACATAACATTGAATCGAAATGTCAAAAAGTCTTTAATGACGTGAAAACACAAATTGGTGAGCATTTTTGACCTATTTCTTCGTGGCAGGAAAATGCATTACAGAATCACGAAGCAGCCATAAAAGAACTGCAAACCATTGTTCATGAAAATCAGGAGACCCTGTGGGCTAAAATTGACTCAGTTACATCTACCGATTCAGTTACGCTACTTGCAAAAACTCAGGAAAACTTAAAGGACACAGTAGATACGATTTCAACACAAATGGACACTCTGAAACTTGGTTCAGAAAAACATACTGAGGAAATAAGTACACTATCAGAGAAAGTAGCCGAACTTTCGGATCAGTTCACTAACTTATCTGCAGAGGTAGATGATGATCTGGATGACACAAGACCTGTAGCCTTCACTGACAGTGAAGAGTATGAACAAATTAGAAAATTCAAACAAAATCAAAATCAAATCAATACACAGTACAAAAGAGAAATCCGGGAAGTACAAGATCAGTTGGCGCAAGTAATACAAGAATTACATATTTCAGAGGCCACTCGCTCTCTAGTCCGGGAAGAGGGACATAGAAATACGGAACAACCACAAAATAATAACACAGGACACTTCGGAAATTACGAAAGAAATTGGCAAGGTGCACCGAATTCTGAGATGGAACCGGCGACACGACGTAACAATGACCGATATGCTACTCGCCGACACGATGATTTTGACTATAAGCTGTTAATTACTACACTTAAATTCAAAACATTTAAGAATTCTGGCAACGACATTCATCCACGAGCATGGCCTCATCAATTCTCTCATTGTTTTCCTCCCAACTGGTCATTTCAGCACAGATTATAATTTATGTGTGGCTACTTAGAGAATGAACCAGCTGTAAGAATGCGATCGGTCATTCACGATTGTCACAGTGAAGGAGAATTTTATCATGCCTTCCTCTCAGCATATTGGTCTCAAGCTACACAAGACCGAGTAAAGCATAGCATCATAATGATGAAACATTTCGAACAATCTGAATTCTCCAGTCTTGTGAAATATTTCGAAGACATGTTACATAAGAATCAGTATCTTTCAAACCCATACAGCCCCTCAGAACTCATCCGCATTTGCTTAATCAAATTACCTGAACATTTACGACATATTATTTTGGCAGGACGTTGCAAAGATGACATTGAAGCTTTTCAGGGACTGTTACAAGAATTGGAAATTGACACCAACAATCGCGGGATGCGTAAACAGGAATACAACAATTACAGGTCACATCCGTCACAATTCCGCGATGACAGAAATAATAACTGGACATGACAAGGCTATTCTTACAATGCAAATCCTGAACAAAACAGACACCACCCATATGACAACCACTGGCAAAGTAATAGTTACAGAGGAAGATCGCATTTCCGTAGTAATGAATATGACAGAGACAATCATAGAAACAGACAATATGGCAACCAGAACTATTATTATCACGGGAGACAAAATAACTTCAGACACAACGGTCCACCGTGCAGTGATAATTCAGGGAGAAATTCTCCACCACTTAATCGACAAGGAAGAAACTACAGGAACTACCGACATGACGACAGACGATATAATCATAGTGACAGACCTGAATTTTATGGGAACTAGCGGGATTCAAACAGAGCAGGGCACTCTCGACAAGGTGAATTTGTAGAAGATCTCCAAATCCCAAGAACGACGCGCGCCAGCAAAGAGACAGACAATGACTCGCGCCGCAGGCAGCCTTGTGTGCCAGCTGGCTGAGAGACAAATAACATAGAAGCTAGCCTTGAGAAAAATTCCAGTTACTCTTTACCGACATGTACCGCATGATAATTGCGTTCAAGTTGATATTCTGCATACTGTGGAAGAGTAAAGGTTTACACCACATTTCACATGTAAAGCCGTTTATTGAGAGATTATCTGCTTTGTAATTTAGTCTTTACTATAAAATTTTTCACTTCACGCTACTAGTACAATTTGTCACACTGAGAAACAGTTAACATGCAACAATGTTTGAAGTTAAATATCCAGTCAAGAACCAAGAGAACTTATTTAAACGGAAATTACGAATGCATTGTTATTGTGAACAGACAACACATTGTTATTGAGTGTGTACATTCTTGCTTGATAGTTGCACGATTATGTAACGACTAAGGCTCACATACTTAGAACATTTACCAGTATTGCTAATGAGATTTTAATGCAACATTTTGGTTTACTTGAAAATTCACTCTGGATTTAATGTACGTTCTGTGAGATACCAGATGACACAGTGGTTAGTTTATGTGACAGCTACACAATTTTATCGTGACGCTACTAATGAGTGACAATTTACAATGTTGCTTTTGCGATGTTTCTGTTTCATATCTGCACAGTTTTTCTGAATTATTCTGGAAAGTAAGACATGTTTTATTAGTAACTTTTGTAGTATAGCTACAATGAGAGAGCCTTTTCCGTAGCACAACAATACATTAGCACAGTACTTTCTTCATCACGGCAATAAGCATAATAATTAAGATATTTATACGCAAAGCATTTCACTTTTGTTTATCATGTGGTAAGTACAATGACTTTTGCGGAACTTAGCTTTCGGAGGACGATAACTACGACACTTCCACAGAGATTATCTTACAACAAGATGCACAGTTTAGCGCTACAGTACACGTATTTGATTGATTAATTTTGTACCTAAATCATTTATTTTTAAAGATATTTGAAGTATATTGATACAAAGGTTTTCTGTGATACATTTCATTCCACTGCTGTAATCTGTAACACCTGAGGGTATAATTACATTAATCCTCAGGGGATTACACGCTTACTTTGTGTACCATGAGTTTGGCAAGCACAAGGAGCCCTAGCTAATATGGTATTTGCTTATACAACTTTACACATCGGTACCATATTTCTCTAACACGCAAATTACACAGCTATCTGATCATTTAACTGAGAGGTAAACATTTTTTTACTACATCAGCGACACATGTTCACGCAATTACACAGTTGGGTAACTTCACACTTATGAAATTGTATTTTGTCTGTACTTTGTGAACTGTTCATATTTTTTCGGAACCATTGTGATACTGTGAGAGCTTTGAATGATGTAATTGGCAAGGGAGCATGATTTTAAAGTACGTTTGAGGTAGATGACACTATTGAAATGAGCAGAGAATGTATTTTAGGTTTTGCATTAATGCAGAAAGCTACGACGTTTTTGAGATTTGACTGAGGTGTTATGATGTTATTTTTACGACGACGATGTGTATTATGCTGTTGAGGTATGTTTATGATCAATAGGATGATGCTACCGTAAATGAGGAATTTGATTATGCTACGTATTTATTTTGATGAAATATTGAAGAAGTGTCGTCGAATACGTATATAAATAATGAGTAGTGGTTAGGGACTCTGATTTGTGGAAAAGGATGTTGGAAACCAAGAATCGTACTTTAAGAGTAATGAAATGTGTGTAAATGCGCGAATGTATCACAATGTCGACGAAAACATTTTGAACACTGTTATATTCATAGGATTTTGTTTCTACACATTTGCAACGCAAATTCTCGACCTGTGAAACTTTTTGTATGAGACTGTCACTGTAATGCAAACTGGTGTCGTAAATATTTCAGTAAGAAAGTTAAGTGATCACCCTCACGTAATGAGTCGTGGGCACCCAGCTGCGCGACAGTCGCCTGGAAAATAGCCATTAGTGTGGGCCTTTCAGAGGCACAGGTGGAGAAAGAAAAAGGGGCCATTATCCTCGCTATTGACATACCTTTGTAGAAAGCATCGCAAATACGACACGCTCATACTTGAAAACATTATTACACTGTGGAGCTCTTAATTTATGATATTTACTGAAATTCTTAATGAAATGACGAGAAATAATTTATGTCCATACACCTGGTTATGACTACTGTCTTTCTAGTTGAGAGATTTGTTTACTACCTTATGAAATGCCATATGGCTAATGAATGATGTTTCATGCCTTCCTTTGTACATATTTGCTCATTTTCTTTAATATCTAGTTTTTAGCTGCACTGCAGCATTGGTTATTATAAAATTTAATAGATGTACTGATATCACTATTTTCTGCCTACAGACCCAGTAAAGAATACGTTTATGATGTACTTTCTTAGAAAAGAGAGCACAAACAGACATTTCCCTTCATAGGAATTGCATAAATAATTTTTTTAATGACTTCGTAACTTTCTTGCAGAGTAAGTTTTTGTGATGCATCACTCTAGTGTTAAGATGTGACATAGGTATTAAACATGGCCATTTTTACTGTAATATTTTTTCTGCTTGAGCTATGTCATGTTTAGATATAAGTTATTGCATTTTCTGCTGCTGTTCGCCAGGCGTAGTGCTACTAAATTTCACTTTACATTACTCTGTTAAGCCCGTTTTACTACTGATTTATTTTTCTTGTTTGCTGCTCATTGCCTTATATTAGTTGTAATATTGCTGATTGCTTTACAAATTTGCATTTTTTTGTCATTGCTGTTTGTGTTAATTGTTTTCTGCTGCTGCATTGCCTCATCCCTTAGTTTAGCATCTGAGTTCAGTAGATTTAAGTTAGCTTGAGATGGGGTAGGCCATATAAGAGAACAAGTTGTGATGAATTGGAAGAAATGCATTGAGAAGCTATAAGAAAATGGTTTGGCCAAACAAGTATTTTGAAAGAGGATATGAACAAAAGAAAAGTAGGGTTTAGGGACAACAGTGGGTCTGCATCTTTGATGACCCATCAATACCATTATTTCTACAAGGACTACAGTGGGTCTACACCTTTGCTGACTCACCAGTACCATTATTTCTACAAGGACTGCAGTGGGTCTGCACCTCTGGTGGCCCACCAATACCGTAATCTCTACCAGGACTATAGTGGGTCTGCTCTGTGATGACCTACCTACCAATATTCTTCAAAACTTCGAATGACGCTGCTGTGGGTTTGCCCTGTTGTGGCCCATTACCTGTCTGCATGTCGAGAGTCAGCACTGTCTTTCCATTGGAAGGACAACACTACTTCTTCAAGACTGCATGGAAATCGACTACTTCTGTGTGCATTTTCTTTTACTCCTCAGACTTTGAGAAAAAAAAAAACAATGCAATTTTACTGTGATGGATGATCAGGACTGTCTTTATGGACTGTGAGAAAATTTTAGCTTTTGACCAACATTGTATCAATAAGTGTGTGCATTTGATTTCTTTGTTCTTGTAATTATGTAAAATCTTATCAAATCATTTTTGGCCACTGCCCAAAACAATTTGTAAAATTTTTTGTGTGGAGCATGGGGGCTATGTAAGTAGGCTGTTCAGGTTTTCTTATTGGTAACGCCACGTAGCGCCCTGTATGAAAATCACTGGCTGTGCTGTGTGCAGTCTGTGGCTAGTTTGCATTGTTGTCTGCCGTTGTAGTGTTGGTCAGCTGCATGTGATCAGCGCATAGCGTTGCGCAGTTGGAGGTAAGCCGCCAGCAGTGGTGGATGTGGGGAGAGAGATGGCGGAGTTTTGAAATTTGTAAGACTGGATGTCATGAACTGCTATGTATATTATGACTTTTCAACGCCATTAAGGTAAATACATTGTTTGTTCTCTATCAAATCTTTCATTTGCTAACTATGCCTATCATTAGTTAGTGCCTTCAGTAGTTTGAATCTTTTATTTAGCTGGCAGTAGTGGCGCTCGCTGTATTGCAGCAGTTCCAGTAACGAAGATTTTTGTGCAGTAAGTGATTTGTGAATGTAATGTTAGTCAGGGCCATTCTTTGTAGCGGTTACTGAAAGTCAGATTGCGTAGCGCTGAAAGTATTGTGTGTCACTTTAGTGAATGTTTGAGTACGTTCAGTTTTGCTCAGCTGTTTGAAAAGCAAATTATATAAGAGGTTTATCAGCACAGTAATTCATAAATTTTTCTAAGGGGACGTTTCACGTGCTGTACAATGGATGAAGAAGAGTCCGATGAGTTTTTGTGTGGTCCTTTGGGGTGTGCAGGCTTGGATGAGGCGTTGCGTTGCCATGGAGAAGGGGATATTAATTTGGATTGTTATGGCGACGAACCAGCTGAAGTCATTTCTTCAATTCCTGAGGCTAGCACAATACGCTTCAAAATTAATCGTTGTACCATGAGGGAGGACATCAAAAAGAATGACTCCTTCAGCGTCCCAGGCGACTGTCGCTATGACTTTGCCAGCTGTGGATCTGACTTTGAACTTCTTCTTCGGAGGAGAGGTAGTGCGTCACCACTCTGTGGAATGCCATATTGTTCCCGTTTCGTATTGATGAATCCATGTTCATCACATTTTGTCACCATCAGCCTTGTGACGCGAGTATTTACGCACAGAAGGTTCTTCGTCGCTGTTTATGGTCTTCAGTTAGGCTGCGAGGAATCCAGCGTGCCGACACCTTTGAGTACCCCAACTGGTGGACGAGTATGTCAGCACTACCAACTAAAACGTCCAGTTGTCCAGCGAGGTCTTCGTGATCGATCACCTCCAATGGGAGTGTCTTCACGTACCAATATCGCAGGAGTCACAGCTGTGTGCGGCCGGCCGCCGGCGGGACATAAAACAGGTTTGCGCGACCGTGTTGTGATGACGACAGACGCCTAGCCCAACAACTCACCCTGCTTCTGTTCACTGCCACTCCGCATGCATTCTGCTGTGAATATCTGCTGTGTTTAGGTCTTTTGCAAAAGAACCTCGATGACAGCTATCTGCTTGGAACGCACCTCCGTTACAGACGCCGTTTTGAAGACCAGGTGTAACCCACAGCCCATCGGAACTTCATGAAACTGTAAAGGCTAAGACGGGAATATTCGATAGACCCTCACAAGAAATTCCTCTGAAATGTGGTATATTATTTATTCATCGACCATCGTATAAGATCCATACCTCCAGTTAACGTCATTTGTCTTGGATCCTACAGACTTGAGTAATATTGCATGATGATATGCACGAGTGATTTACAAGAAAGCTCTTATAGTGAGCATTTCCCCAGTACCCTGATACTGCGACAAGATCTGCCGCCAGCGTTACCTATGAATGAGCCTGTGTATTCATTCCCCTTCATTTTCCTAAAGATTCTTACACCGATGAATTTACATGAATTGGTTGATTCTTACTGAGTCAGGTGATTACTTCCCTGCGTTTAGTGAAGTGTTCCATTTTACGTTTCTGAATATCTTGAAAAAAGTTGCAGTTCCTTGCGCTACACACATAAAAAAAAGTTTTGCATTGCTCTTGTTCCCAGGACTCCTGAAGATAGACGTTGCCTGTCAATATTTTATCTCAGACACGGTCCCTTTGACTATTCAGAGATGTCACTAAGCGCACCCGAAGATGTGAACAGCCACGCATGAGCAACGCCTATTAGACGGAGGGGTCCTGGCAACCGATCGGTTCCAGTCATTCCACCAGGAAGGAGGCCCACGGCTCTTATTGTCTGTCTTTCAACCATGCCTAGACGGTCAATACCGCGGTTCGATCGCGTCCGCATTGTTACTTTGTGCCAGGAAGGGCTCTCAACAAGGGAAGTATCCAGGCGTCTCGGAGTGAACCAAAGCGATGTTGTTCGGACATGGATGAGGTACAGAGACCAGGAACTTTCGAAGACAAGCCCCGCGCTGGCCGCTCAGGGGCTACTACTGCAGTGGATAACCGCTCCGTACGGATTATGGCTCGGAGGAACCCTGACAGCAATGCCACCATGTTGAATAATGCTTTTCGTTTAGCCACAGGACGTCGTGTTACGACCTAAACTGTGCGAAATAGGCTGCATCATGCGCAACTACACTCTCGACGTCCATGGTGAGGTCCATCTGTGCAACCACGACACCATGCAGTACGGTACAGATGGGCCCAACAACATGCCGAATGGAATGCTCAGGATTCGCATCACGTTGTCACCGACGAGTGTCGCATATGCCTTCAACAAGACAATCTCTGGACACCTGTTTGGAGACAACCCCCTTAGACTGAACGTATTAGATACACCGTCCAGTGAGTGCAGCAAGGTGGAGGTTCAATGCTGTTTTGGGGTGAAATTATGTGGGGCCGACTTACGCAGTTGGTGGTCATGGAAGGTGCCGTATCGGCAGAACGATACGTGAATGCCATCTTCCGACCGACAGTGCAACCATATCGGCAGCATTTTGGTGAGGCATTCGTCTTAATGGACAACAATTCGCGCCACCATCGCGCACATCTTGTGAAAGACTTCCTTCAGGATAACGATATCGTTCGACTGGAGGGGCCAGCAAGTTCTCCAGACATGAGCCCTATAGAACATGCCTGGGATAGATTGAAAATGGCTGTTTATGGACGATGTGACCCACCAACCACTCTGTGCGGTTTACGTCGAGTCGCCGTTGAGGACTGGGACAATCTGGACCAACAGTGAATTGATGAACTTATGGATAGTGTGCCACGACGAATACAGGCATGCATCAGTGCAAGAGGACGTGCTACTTAGTATTAGAGATACTGGTGTAAACAGAAATCTGGGCCACCATCTCTGAAGGTCTAGCTTTATGGTGTTACAACATGCATGAGCAATAGAAAGGGTGGAAATGATGTTTATGTTGATCTCTATTCCAATTTTCAGTACAAGTTCCGGAACTTTCGGTCCCGAGGTGAGGCAAAACGTCTTTTGAAGTGTGTACTGTCATATCTTACAAATATAATGTGCAACGTAAACAACAAAGATCCCAAGACATTTGACTGGGGCATACTTGAAATTACTTCTACTACTGTCGATGCTGTGTCTTCCATACCGAGAAACCCTCAATCGCTCGTACATTTTCTTTGAAACCTCAAAATATCCTATCGCTTTTTTTTAAATTTTTATTTTTTTTGTAATTCTGCACCAGTAGCGTTGTAGTAAACTAAAGACTATTTTCGAAGTACTAAGTTCATTTTCAAGCCAGCCTTATTCAAGCTGCACTAATTGTGGTTGGTTAAGTGAAAGTCAATTCGCATGTAGATAATACATAGTCGCATAATAATAGTCACATGAAATGACAAACCATAGTTAAACTACACTTTATGAATATTTTCACGCTGAGAAATTGGTCTGAGATCCCATGTAACTATGTATTAAGCGTTTATTACCTATGTGTGAACTGTTTTCTGACTAACCAAGCACTATTAGTGCAGCGTTAATAGGCCTGACGTTAGAATGAAGTTGGAAATTCGAAAGTAGTTGTCAGCTTAATAAAACTCAAACGTGACGAAAGTTCAATAAGTAATTTGCTATCCAAATTGCTAATACTGCCCTGAATTCGTGTTGGAAATAAGCATTCCTACTTTTGTTAAGAAATGAAGGCGTGGCATACAGTCAAATGCTTTCCTGCACCAACCCCACAAGAGGTAGATGGAACTACAAGCCCCCGGGTTATAGCATCATTCATCATTTTCCTGTTTCAAAAAAAAGACAATAATAGTAAAACACAATGAAATAATCCTCTGTAAGTAGGAAAATGATACCTGTCTAACACAATGGTTTTTATTACAGACCCAAGATTGAAAGTGGTTCTGACGAATTGAAACCCAACATTTTTGAAGCTCAAAACTATCAATCAAATGTTACAACGACTAGCACAAATTTAATAACAGGTAAAAAATTTTTAATGTCCCAGCTGACAAAATGTTTTTAAATTACAAATAAAAATACCGTCTTTTAGCAGAGCTGCCTAATTGAAGCAACACATGGGCCAGAAAATGGGCCGGCTCACTGGGGAAACCATAGAGAACAGCCACGACACGAAATATTTCCAGAACAAAAGCCAAAATTAGCGACCTCTGAAGAGATTTAGAACCAAGTGAACTAAAGAAGAAAAAGCTTAACACAGACAGCAGTCAACGAGCCGTGCAGTTGCTTCACACAGGGTAATGCCAGCGGCGAATCCCAAATGCCGTCGACACTATCGTGCCACCGGTAGGCTCACCCCTGTCAGGCCGCTATAAGTGCGCGCATAGATTGGAGAAACAGAAGCTGAGCCCTCAGGCAGCCGCAGGGCGGATGTAAAATAAGCGCCATGTGACAAGAAGATGCCTAGAAACCCTATCAGTTCAATTAGTACGATAAAACACTTTCAGGTAACAGCTGACTGGACAAGCAATCCACAATTAGATGTACAACCCCAGCAAGCACCAACTAACGAATTGAACTAAGAACTTCAGGAATAGAACACTGGAAAGAACTAAGAATAATCATGTTAACATAAGAAACCTACAAACATTGTTGAAGTTAATTTTAAACGACCAAATTTGGACTTCCCTCCCGGATTAAAGTGCTGGCTCTGTTACAGGGCTGTTACAAATGATTGAAGCGATTTCATAAATTCACTGTAGCTCCATTCATTGACATATGGTCACGACACACTGCAGATACGTAGAAAAACTCATAAAGTTTTGTTCGGCTGAAGCCGCACTTCAGGTTTCTGCCGCCAGAGCGCTCGACAGCGCAGTGAGACAAAATGGCGACAGGAGCCGAGAAAGCGTATGCACTCACATCAGTCAGTCATAACAGTGCAACGACACTTCAGGACGAAGTTCAACAAAGATCCACCAACTGCTAACTCCATTCGGCGATGGTATGCGCAGTTTACCGCTTCTGGATGCCTCTGTAAGGGGAAATCAACGGGTCGGCCTGCAGTGAGCGAAGAAACTGATGAACGCGTGCGGGCAAGTTTCACGCGCAGCCCGCGGAAGACGACGAATAAAGCAAGCAGCGAGCTAAACGTACCACAGCCGACGGTTTGGAAAATCTTACGGAAAAGGCTAAAGCAGAAGCCTTACCGTTTACAATTGCTACAAGCCCTGACACCCGATGACAAAGTCAAACGCTTTGAATTTTCGGCGCAGTTGCAACAGCTCATGGAAGAGGATGCGTTCAGTGCGAAACTTGTTTTCAGTGATGAAGCAACATTTTTGCTTAATGGTGAAGTGAACAGACACAATGTGCGAATCTGGGCGGTAGAGAATCCTCACGCATTCGTGCAGCAAATTCGCAATTCACCAAAAGTTAACGTGTTTTGTGCAATCTCGCGGTTTAAAGTTTACGGCCCCTTTTTCTTCTGCGAAAAGGGACACGTGTATCTGGACACGCTGGAAAATTGGCTCATGCCACAACTGGAGACCGACAGCGCCGACTTCATCTTTCAACAGGATGGTGCTCCACCGCACTTCCATCATGTTGTTCGGCATTTCTTAAACAGGAGATAGGAAAACCGATGGATCGGTCGTGGTGGAGATTATGATCAGCAATTCATGTCATGGCCTCCACGGTCTCCCGACTTAATCCCATGCGATTTCTTTCTGTGGGGTTATGTGAAAGATTCAGTATTTAAACCTCCTCTACCAAGAAACGTGCCAGAACTGCGAGCTCGCATCAACGATGCTTTCGAACTCATTGATGGGAACATGCTGCGCCAAGTGTGGGAGGAACTTGATTATCGGCTTGATGTCTGCCGAACCACTAAAGGGGCACATATCGAACATTTGTGAATGCCTAAAAAAGCTTTTTGGGTTTTTGTATGTGTGTGCAAGGCATTGTGAAAATATCTCAAATAATAAAGTTATGGTAGAGCTGTGAAGTCGCTTCAATCATTTGTAATAACCCTGTATTAATATAAGGTCAGACATATGCGAAAGACGGCCCTCAGACCAAATCAGGCTCCAAGAATAACATAAGGGATGTCGCCTTACAAATCCCAAGGGAGATAACACAGTTCTCCTGCAATGCAGCCAGTATACTAATAGATCTGACCAGATCAGAATCTGAAACATAATTAAAAGGGTACATTAATCATAAATGTTCATGGCAGCACCAGCGACCGCTGTCACATTTCCAACGCTCGCATAGGCCTTGGCAGTATAATGTTAGTCATCATTTGGCATGGAGAAACACTATTAAAACCAAATAATAACAAACAATCACGACAATCGCCATACCTGGGGATTACAACTAAGCAACACAGGGCACTCAGCAAACAGAGATGTGGGAAGACTAAGTTGATGTAAGCGATACAGACTGCAGTACGGTGGATGAAAAACTGCCGGAAAGCACAAAGTCACAACTCGGGGAAGAATCAGATAGGGAAGGGCAGCAAGAACAGACCCAACTAACGCCGCCAAACTAGATCACGCAACACGGCCTGACAAATGGAAAGAGGTGTCGTTTCAAAACACGAGAATCAGCTATTGATAATCGACATCATTCCCGTTTCAGCCATTCCCTCAGAGCGAACAAGGTAAGACAGTGAACAATGGTGCATGACAAACACGCTTTCCTCAACCGACTTCCTTTTTCCATGTCCTCCAGTGTCCGACTGATCCTCCAATCACATACCTCGCAAACCTTTAAAATCAGAAGAAACAAGGAGCCCTACCTCGCTTCCTTGACCTGGCTGACATGCACCCACCTAGTCTTACAGGCGGCAAGATGGTGGACCAAAAATGTAACTGGGCCAGGGCCCTAGGGATTCGTCAAGGCCCCACAAAACGCCGAGTGAGCCTCGTAAAAGTAGCTGCACCCCTGGCACCGCCGGCACTGAAGATCCAATCAAAAACTCTATCCCCACATTACGCATGAAATGGCTGCCTCCCCTGGTTGTAAAGCCTGATGTGGCAGCTGTGTGTAAGTTCGATATTGCGCTGAGCCTTATCCCATTTCCGTTTGATGATTATGGGAGTTGTATCTTAAGGCAAAAGGTCATTAATGCTTGATAAGCTGCAGAGCGGAATTAACGGGATAGGCAAACATTAAGGAGGCTGCGGTAGTCTTCACCGTTCCATGTTGAGCAGAATTAAAAGCAAAATTATACCAGGGGGTTGGGGGGGGGGGCATCCCACTTGGTCTGAGATCTGGCATGGTATGGTAGATGATAAGAGTGGCCTTGAGATTTCTGTCCCTCCTTACGGCCAAAGAGCGCTAACAGGGAATGATAGTGAAATGCCTGATTCTCTTACAAAAGCAAAAACGCTTAAACTCCTCAGACAAAAAGGCTGAACTCACTGGGGCTTCAGGTGGCCTAAATATAGAAAAGAACTTGGAGAGCTGGTGGGTGGTAAAAGCTGCAGTAGCGCCGCCCCCTCTCCCCCCTACTAGGAAGGACATACAAAAAAGAAACGCGAAAAGGCATCTACCACAAACAACAGACAAGGATTCCCCCATCTGTGCTAGGAAGAGGCCCCATGTAGAGCTCACAGCCCCCCGCTATCCATCAGATATCCTTATATAATGGCGGCCAGGTCAAGTGTTGCGATGCTCCAAAATGCCTTCCAAGCAAAGAATCGTGAATGTAATAAAAATGGAAGGAACAAGCTCCACAAGGAAAAAATCCTAACATTAGCAGATCTCCCATCTTCGCGACAGGTAATCAGCCATTCTCTGGCTAGCAGATCGTCTCTAATCGGTAACAAAATGGGACCCTGACCTTGTTTAGACTAAAGGTCGGAATAAAGCTCCGGTACCTCTACCCAAAAACCATAGACAGGAGTCACGGACGAGGAGTGATATCCTCTTACTCCCTCACAGCCTGCCTGGAACGTGCGACTAAGTGCATCGTCCACCTGATTGTCAGGCGTCTTAATGCGTTGGACTCAAGCGGAATGCGATTATCCGCACCACCCACCTGGCGATCCTACCGGTCTTAATACAGGGTGTTTCAAAAATGACCGGTATATTTGAAACGGAAATAAAAACTAAACGAGCAGCGATAGAAATACACCGTTTGTTACAATATGCTTGGGACAACAGTACATTTTCAGGCGGACAAACTTTCGAAATTACAGTAGTTACAATTTTCAACAACAGATGACGCTGCAAGTGATGTGAAATATGTAGAAGACAACGCAGTCTGTGGGTGCGCCATTCTGTACGTCGTCTTTCTGCTGTAAGCATGTGCTGTTCACAACGTGCAAGTGTGCTGTAGACAACATGGTTTATTCCTTAGAACAGAGGATTTTTCTGGTGTTGGAATTCCACCGCCTAGAACACAGTGTTGTTGCAACAAGACGAAGTTTTCAACGGAGGTTTAATGTAACCAAAGGACCGAAAAGCGATACAATAAAGGATCTGTTTGAAAAATTTCAATGGACTGCGAACGTGATGGATGAACGTGCTGGAAAGGTAGGGCGACCGCGTACGGCAACCACAGAGGGCAACGCGCAGCTAGTGCAGCAGGTGTTCCAACAGCGGCCTCGGGTTTCCGTTCGCCGTATTGCAGCTGCGGTCCAAATGACGCCAACGTCCACGTATTGTCTCATGCGCCAAAGTTTACACCTCTATCCATACAAAATTCAAACGCGGCAACCCCTCAGCGCCACTACCATTGCTGCACGAGACACATTCGCTAACGATATAGTGCACAGGATTGATGACGGCGATATGCATGTGGACAGCATTTGGTTTACTGACGAAGCTTATTTTTACCTGGACGGCTTCGTCAATAAACAGAACTGGCGCATATGGGGAACCGAAAAGCCCCATGTTGCAGTCCCATCGTCCCTGCATCCTCAAAAAGTGCTGGTCAGGGCCGCCATTTCTTCCAAAGGAATCATTGGCCCATTTTTCAGATCCGAAACGATTACTGCATCACGCTATCTGGACATTCTTCGTGAGTTTGTGGCGGTACAAACTGCCTTAGACGACACTGCGAACACCTCGTGGTTTATGCAAGATGGTGCCCGGCCACATCGCACGGCCGACGTCTTTAATTTCCTGAATGAATATTTCGATGATCGTGTGATTGCTTTCGGCTATCCGAAACATACAGGAGGCGGCGTGGATTGGCCTCCCTATTCGCCAGACATGAACCCCTGTGACTTCTTTCTGTGGGGACACTTGAAAGACCAGGTGTACCGCCAGAATTCAGAAACAATTGAACAGCTGAAGCAGTACATCTCATCTGCATGTGAAGCCATTCCGCCAGACACGTTGTCAAAGGTTTCGGGTAATTTCATTCAGAGACTACGCCATATTATTGCTACGCATGGTGGATATGTGGAAAATATCGTACTATAGAGTTTCCCAGACCGCAGCGCCATCTGTTGTTGAAAATTGTAACTACTGTAATTTCGAAAGTTTGTCTGCCTGAAAATGTACTGTTGTCCCAAGCATATTGCAACAAACGGTGTATTTCTAACGCTGCTCGTTTAGTTTTTATTGCCGTTTCAAATATACCGGTCATTTTTGAAATACCCTGTAGGTTGCGTTAAGACCAAGGTTAAAGGCTTGGTTGTCCGTCTCCAAATGAAACTCCCTGAGTTCGAAATCCCTCAAGGCCGAAGAGAATGGCCAAGTCCTTACAGTCGTACATGGAATACATTAATTCAGCATCAGTTAAACTTCTAGAGGCGTAAGCGATTGGACGCCTTTCCCCGGAGCATTCCTGCTAGAGCACGGTCGAAATGCCAGCGTTAGATGCATCAGTCTGGACAATGAAGCCTTTCTCGATGTCCGGTATGGCCGAAACTGATGGATTACTCAATGTGATTTTAATTGGAATTCTTCAAGCCTTCCCGGCGAGGCGTTGTCATGTTGATTAATCGGGTTTCTGCCATACTGATTCCAGTGTGAAACGACTCCGGTATTTATGCCTACGTTGTGCTGGGCGTTCCCTCAGCGGTCAGCGCCGCGTCTGGCGCTCTGTCCGTCGTGTGCGCCGACCAATGGCAACGGCTGTAGCATATTCTTCTAGCTGCGGCTGTTGCGAACTCTGTGCGCTTACTTTGTGGTTATTATCCGTTGTCAGTATACCTGAATCAAGTTCTGATTGGCGTCTAAGCTGTGCTAAACGTTTTATCTCCAGATTGTCGTCATTTGAGTCCTTCTGTGAATTAGGACGTTCTGTTACCGTCCTATGTCGTGTTAGACGTTCCGTCCGAAGTTCTTGCCACCCAGGAGCCGCTGCAGCGTCATTTTCAGGCCGATTGTGCTCAAATCGTCGCTCGACACTCGGAAGAGCGTCCTCGGACAGTGAGGTGCCATTTCACGTACGTCCTTAGTTACATGTAATGGGCTGTCATCTCTAATTCCATGCTTATACTTGTGTCCCTTTGGATCTGAATGTTGTCTACGTTGCGTCTTCAGAAGATCGAGTTCTGGGTTCCAGACCGAGCTCAGCTGGAAACCAGTATCCCGGTTAATGAGATTCTCCGCAACCTTAATCTCAATAGATTCTTTGATGACGCTGTCCCGGCATCTCGATGTTTGTGTTAAAATCTTGGCATCATTATACTTCTTAGAATGATTGAGTTCTAAACAATGTTCGGTAATAGCTGACTTGGTTGCCGTCTCAGTCTTGTGTGCCTTTGGTGCTCTTTGCATCTGACGTCAACTGTCCTGGTCGTCTGGCCGACGTATGCCATAATACATTCACATGGTACGTGGTAAACGCCCGTTTTCTGTAGACGCAGGTCATCCTTCGCACTCCCTAGCAGAGCCTTAATCTTGGTGGGTGGGTAGAACACGCTTATAATGTAATGTTTGCTGAGAATGTTGCTGATTTTGGTAGATATCGGCCCAACATATGGCAAATGTGCAACCTTTTGCGTTTCTTCTTGTATCTCTTCAGGAACCTCTCGTGGGGAAACAGGGCGCAGCGTCTTTTGGAGATCTCGAGGAGAGTACCCATTTTTGTAGAACACGGATTATAGATGTTCTGTCTCCGTCGCCAAATTATCCGGATCTGACAGAGTTTGGCTCCAGTGAACCAGTGTTCTGAGTACACTGTTTTCTTGTGCCGGGTGGTGGCAACTGCTGGCCTGCAGGAACAAGTCGGTGTGAGTGGTTTTACGGTACACACCGTGACTGAAGATACCATCTCCCTTCCTCCTAACTAGTACATCTCGAAAACGGAGTAACCCTTCCTTCTCCAATTCCATGGTGAATTTAATTTTAGGGTGGCGTGAGTTTAGGTGGTCAAAGAAGACATCGAACTTTTCCCTCTCGTGGGGCCATATGACAAAGGGGTCATCGACGTATCTAAAAAGGCATTTAGGTTGACCTGGGGCCGATGTAAGTGCGTCTTCTTCAAATCTTTCCATATTCAGACACATACTGACGTCGATGTACTTCCTGTATGGTGGTCAATTCTACGAACAAACGGAAGGTGTGTCAATGGGCAGCCCGCTCTCACCAGTGATGGCCAATCTCTTTATGGAAAGAACATCTCTGGTCCATCCCCCTATGTTGTTTTGAGTAACAAATCTGTTAAAATTTAGAAACAAGAAAATAATAAAAAAAACAATTAAAATTTGAAAGAATGATTGAATTCGATAAGGGAAGACTACTCCCCTCCCCCCCCCCCCTCTCCCGCTCCTTAGCCAGTAAGAAATACCCACGCTCTGGGTCATCAAATTGTGCTTAAGCGAGACAGTCAACAGGAATTCAGAAGGACTAGCCCCCCTGTTATGACGTCATTCATTATTTGCCAAGTGATTCACAATTATTAAACAATTTCCTTTTTCAAAAAAGATGATAATAGTAAAACACAATTAAATAATCAGTTAGGAATAACAAAATGGTACCAGTCAAACACTATAGTTCCAAATTACAGATGCAAAATTTAATGTGGCCCTGACTAATAAAAGCAAAATTTATGTCGGCTGAAAGTAACAAAGGTTAACACAAATTTAGTAACAGGTTAGTTATTTAAACAATTTATATGTAACAAGCTAACAGAATGGTTTTAAATTACACATCAAAATTTTTGAAGTTCAGATGTCACCAATTTAGTAATACATAGATGTTAAATAATTTTAAATGCCCAATCTGTCAAAATGGTTTTGTACTACAAATGAAGCACGGTGTTTTGGGAGAGCTGACAAATTTAAGCGACAAAAAATGGTTCAAATGGCTCTGAGCACTACAGGACTTAACATCTGAGGTCATCAGTCCCCTAGAACTGGGAACTATTTAAACCTAACTAACCTAAGGATAGCACACACACCCATGCCCTAGGCAGGATTTGAACCCGAGACCATAGCGGTCGCGCGGTTTCTAACTGAAGAGCCTAGAACCGCTCGGCCACTGCGGCCGCCTTTAAGCGACACAAAGACCAGGAAATTGACCAGCTGACTGCTTGATACAGAAAGGTGACGATGCAACAGGAATCCAAGTCAAAAGACAAAATATGCGAGTTCTGAAAACATTGAGGCCCACGTGAACCAAAGAAGATAAGGCTTCAAATTAGCAGCAGTCACCGCGCCGTACAGCTGCTTCGCACAGTGTAACGGCAGCGGCGAATTCCAAATGCCGTCCAGCAGTTCGTGCCCCGGTACGCTCATTCCTGTCAGGCGGTGACAATTGCACGGATAGACTGGAGAAACAGTATCTGAACCATCAGTCAACAGCAGAGTGCTCGTAAAATAACCATCATGCGATACACCAAAAGGTCAATTAATACGATAACACACTTTCAAAACTTTCTGGGTAAACAAGCAATCAGAATAAGTTACAACAACCCCAGCAAGCGCCGATTAATGGATTAAACACTGGCAAAAATCGAACTCCAAAGATAGTTTAATTACATTTTTAACAAGCACCCGAACTTCCTTCCGGGTTGAAATGGTGCCTCCATTAATAATATAATGTCAGACACATGCACAAAACTGCCCGCAGACCCACACAGGCTCCAAGAATAAGGTAAAGGATGTCGCCATACAAATCCCAAGGGAGATAATACGGCTTTCATGCAGTGCACCAGGGGAACTAATATATCTGGCCAGATCAGAATATGAGACATAATTAAA
Organism: Schistocerca serialis cubense; assembly: GCF_023864345.2. Taxonomy (NCBI): domain Eukaryota; kingdom Metazoa; phylum Arthropoda; class Insecta; order Orthoptera; family Acrididae; genus Schistocerca; species Schistocerca serialis. The sequence continues at coordinate 324,549,259 of NC_064641.1, read as the reverse complement.
AGAACACTTTAATCATGAATGTTCATGGCAGCATCAGTAGCACCAGCGACTGCTGTCACATTTCCAACACTTGCACAGTCTTTGTCAGAAGTAACGTTAGTCATCATTTGACAAGGAGAAACACTGTTGAAACCGAACAACGTAAAACTGTCACTAAAATCGTAACACTCGGGGGTTAACACTAAGTAATTTTTCAGGAAAGCTGCACGGGGTTGTAAGTGAACTTAAAATCTCAAACAGTTTGCGTAAGCGATATAGCCCACACTAGGGCGTATTCAAACATTGCACCGAACGGTTCTAGGTGCTTCAATCCGGAACCGCCCGACTGCTACTGTCGCAGGTTTGAATCCTGCCTCGGGCATGGGCGAGTGTGATGTCCTTACGTTAGTTAGGTTTAAGTAGTTCTAAGTTCTAGGGGACTGATGGCCTCAGGTGTTAAGTCCTGTAGTGCTCAGGGCCATTTTCGAACCAAACATCGCGGAAGGCACAAATTCACAGTTTTGGGCAAGAATCACAAAGGGCGGAACAGTAACAAAAGAGCCCGCTAACGCCGCCAAACGGGATCACATAACAAGGACCGACAACAGGAAAGAGGTGCCCATCCAGAGCACTGGATTCAGCTAATGATAATCCAAGACGTTCTCGTTACAGCTGTTCCATCAGAGCGAACAGATCAACACATGGACCACCTGCGCGTGACGAACAGGTCTCCCCAAACCTACTTCCTTCCTCCCAGACCTCGGTAACTGTCTGGTCCCCAACTTTTCCTCCTCGCAAACATTTCAACATTTCAAACTACATGATACTGTGCAAGGACGGCTCCCGGCACTAGGGGCAACACGAACCAAAGATAAGTTTTACATACCGCCACCTATAAGAGCCGACACGGCTCAGCAGAGACGGGTAATGAATTCAGAATAACGTGCAAGACAAGAAGCAGCATTTCTTCTCCATATCTAACTTTCAGCTAACGTTCTACAAGAGTTTTGACTAGTGTACATCTGCACTGCAATTACGATAAACTGTGGTTGCTGATAGATACTACTTTACATTAGCCAAAAGTTGCAGGCACAGAGGTTAAAGGACAGTGCACACGACTAGTACGTCACATGACGAGAATTTGGGTCGAATAGGAAGCATGTCTGGATGAGAAAGACAGTTACGGCGACCGCTAATGTGAAGTGAGAATTCTGGATTCGAGTAGCGGTGCAGCACAAATTTCCACTTCTCACCGATTTACATATTTCAAAGTGTCGGTTAGACCGTCAGCGAGAGCCTACCGCTAGTATTTTTACGAGCTTCAAACAGGACGACTTATTTTCACTTATCTGGATAGTTACTATCTTATTTTTGTAATTTCTTGCGTGTTTGAATGCTTACTAGGCACAACCTATTATTTCATTAACAGTGTAGCGTACAGTACCGCGGTTACTATCGACCCTTGTATCGCACAGGCTTTTGTTTCTTTGGTTAGAACAGCTCACTGTCGGTTAGACCGTCAGTGAGAAAGTACTTCGATTTCCCACTGCTAATAAGGCGAGTACACTGTTCGTTTGTTGCATTTTCTTACGAGCATCAAACAGGAGCAACTGCCGTAATGGATAGGAACTGTGATTGTTGTGTACAGATGCGAGCTGAGTTGGCGACCCTTCGCTCACAGCTCCAGTCTACCTTGGCTTCCGTCACACAGCTGGAGGCTGCTGCCAAGGGGCGTCACTGTGGGGGGGGGGGGGGGGGGTCGAACGAGGGGATGTGAGGCACGTCGAGCACGTCCCACGTGTCCTCCGATCGGTCCACTGCTGTGACCTCCCCGGGTTCTGCCTGCACTGAGGTTGACCCCTCACCCGTGTTCGTGTGGGAGATCAATCCAAGATCTGGCAGGCAGCGAAAAACTTTCCGAGGAGCCGACCGTAGGGCCTCCCCGGTTTGTTTGACGAACAGGTTTCGGGCGTTATCTTTGGCTGACGATGTCTCTGGGCCGGATGCAGTCGTCCACCCTGTTCCAAAGAAAGCTTCTCGACCCGCAAGGTCTGGGCATTCACAGAGGGTGGGTCTGCTGGTAGTTGGGAGCTCCAACGTTAGGCGCGTGATGGGGCCCCTTAGGAACATGGCTGCCAAGGAAGGAAGGGAGCCAGTATGCACTCCGTGTGCATCCCGAGAGGAGTCGTTCCAGATGCTGAAAGGGTGCTTCTGGATGCCTGCAAAAGTACAGGGTGCAAGCCAACTACAGGTGGTGGCTCATGTCGATACCAATGAAGTGTGTCGCTTTGGATCGGAGCAGATTCTGTCTGGTTTCGGGCAGCTAGCGGAAATGGTAAACACTGCCAGTCTTGCTTCCGAGATTAAGGCGGAGCTCACCATTTGCAGCATCGTCGATTGAACCGACTGTGGTCCTTTGGTGCAGAGCCGAGTGGAGGGTCTGAATCCGAGGCTCAGGCGTTTCTGTGGCGATGTAGGCTGCAGATTCCTTGACTTGCGCCGTCGGGTGGTGGGTATTCGGGTTCCGCTTAATAGGTCAGGAGTCCACTACACACAGGAGACGGCTACATGGGTACAGGGGGCTGTGTGGAAGGTACTGGGTGGTTTTTTAGGTTAGAGGGTTTTAGGGAACCACAAAAGGGACGTCCGTCTAAAGGTGGGCAGGTGAAACACAGTGAGGTAGTTGTAGAACCGATTGGTATTGTAGTTGTAAATTGTCATAGCTGTGTTGGGAAAGAACCAGAGCTCCAATCCCTAATAGAAAGCATTGAAGCTCAAATAATTGTAAGTACGGAGAGGTTGCTAAAGCCGGAAATAAGTTCACCCGAAATTTTTTCAAACGATCTAACAGTGTTCAGAAGGGATACATTAAATACCGTTGGTGGTGGAGTATTTATTGCTGTCAGAGGCAGTTTGCCTTGTAGCGAGATTGAAGTAGTATGGGGGTAGAGGTTATACCAGACAATCGGACTAAAGTATTAATTGGATTGTTTTACCGACCCCTGCCCCCCCCCCCACCCCCCACCGACTCAGAAGATATTGTTGCTGAACAGTTCAAAGAAAACTTGAGTCTCATTTCAAATAAGTAGCCCGCTCATACAATTATAGTCGGTGGTGACTTCAATCTACCCTCGATATGCTGGAAAAGTTATGCGTTTAAAGCCGGCGGCAGCATAAAACGTCATCCCAAATTATACTGAATGCTTTCTCAGAAAATTTTTTGTTACAATTAGTTGATGAGCTCACTCGAAGCGTAAATGGTTGCGAAAACATACTTGACCTTTTAGCAACATACAATTCTGAACAAATAGTGAGTATTGTGACGAATACAGCGATTGGCGACCACAGGGCAGTTGCTGCTAGGCTGAATACCGTAACACCTACAACCATCAAAAAGAAACGCTTTTTAGGAAACAGTCTTCACTCCTTCCGATCTGGTCATGTAAGTGTAGAAAAGATGTGGAATGTTTTCAAAGAGATATTATCGACCGTAACTGTGAGATATATACCACGTAAATTAATAAGTAATGGTACTGATCCCCCACGGTACACAAAACGGGTCCGATCGCTGTTGCAGGAGCAGCGAAAAAAGCATGCCAAATTTAAAAGAACACAAAATCCCCAAGATTGGCAAAGTTTTATAGAAGTTCGAAATATGGCGCGTACTTCAATGCGAGATGCTTTTAATAATTTCCACAACGAAATTCTGTCTCAAAATCTGACAGAAAATCCAAAGAGATTCTGGTCATAGATAAAGAACGCCGGTGGCAAGACGCAGTCAATACCATCACTGCACGATAACAACGGTGAAGTCACTGATGATAGTGCCACTAAAGCAGACTTATTAAACACGGTTTTCCGAAACTCATTCGCCAAAGAAGACGAAGTAAATATTCCTGAATTCCAATCATTAACAACTGCCAAGAATGAGAAACAAAGTAGGTATCCTCGGTGTAGCGAAGCAGCTTAAATCACTTAATAAAGGCGAGGCCTCGGTCCAGATTGTATACCAGTCAGGTCCCTCTCAGAGTATGCTGCTAAAATAGCTCCATATTTAGCGATTATATACAACCACTCGCTCACAGTAAGATCCGTACCTAAAGGCTGGAAAATTGCTCAAGTCACACCAATATCGAAAAAGGGAAGTAGGAGTAATCCTCTGAATTACAGGCCTATACCACTAACGTCTATTTGCAGTAGGGGTTTGGAACATGTACTGTATTCGAACATTATGGAATACCCGACGATAACGATTTACTGACACATAGTCACCACGGTTTCAGAAAATATCGTTCTTGTGAAACGCAGCTAGCTCTTTGTACTCATGAAGTAAGCACTGATGAAGTGCTATCGACAGGGGATGTCAAATTGATTCCATATTTTTAGATTTCAAGAAGGCTTTCGACACCGTTCCTCACAAGCGTCTTCTAACCAAACTACGTAGCATCTCCTCAGTTTATAAGACTACCGTCCGCTACTGCTGCTATACCACAGCCTTAAAGTTGGAAGCAGATCGTAAAATAGAACTATCTTGTTACAGCAATTATGGCATAAAACAACACAGCAGTGTTACCCGCTGAAAGGAATTTTGCTGTATTGACCGCGATTTACCTAACGTAGATGGTTTATCGGAAATGAAAGTCAGAATTACGTAAATATTTAAACAGTACAAACAATAATTTACCTATCCACAGTGTTCTAATGATAGAAACAACGTTCGCCAGCCTAATTAGGCATAATAATGAGTAACATTCTTGTTCAAGAAACTGAAAAAAAGTAACTTAAATCGGCAAACATAGGCTATACTTTGTCACACGCGAGTGCAATGAACTCTGGCGTCTGCATTTGGTCACGTTAAGGTTGAATCTGACAGAGCAGAACAAACTATTTGCATAAATATAACAGATAACGAAACACACTATAACCCTGAGGACATAGTCAAACTGAATGGTCTCAATAACGTTACTATTAATATTCACTGTAGAATCGTAAATTGGACATAGGTTCAATATTACTTTTCAAATATATTCCTATCTGACATGAAATATGGATATGGTTCACAGCAAAATTAGTTATTGTGCATAGAATGAGTCTCTCACTACTAAACACCTTTCTGCTTGGAATGAAAGTTAAATGGAGTTCACTAACAAATTACTTCTCACTGTCCTTTCATAGATACGTAGTGGTCTTTCTATCAATCGTTATCTAGCATGAGCACAATAGACAGGCTGTGGATCCTGTTACACCATTACTATGCACTTTTAATACACCAGAGGAACCCAATATTGTACAGAATTTGACTTGAATAGCAAGAGTAATTGAAACTTTCCATAATTAAATAACTTTGAGCAATTGAACTACTTTCAATGGTGGGGGGCTTAATGTTGACCACTGCAGTAGAGCAAACTAAACACACTTTCAACACATTAGAGAAACAAGCCCTTAACAAGCATGAACATGTAACTTTCAGCAGTAATGGTTCTCAACTTTTACTGTAGTAGAACACAACTTGACGTAGTTATAAGACAATAGCTCACCTTTGGGTGATTTTCAACAGCCTGCACTGTGATCATTTAATTTGCAAAACTCTATAAGCCCCAGTTTTGCGAACATTCACTTTTGAAGTTGAAAACAAAATATTAATAAGCAGTTTTAATATAAAATTTATTTTCAGCAAGCATCATTTACTATATTACTCAGTTCTGCTACATTAACTTTAACTTAGTTTCTTCTTACTATCTTCAAGTGGTATTATTGAATTAATAACTGGGCTTTCCTATTTTTACAGTATGGACACTCGGTAAGCGTTTTCGACATATGAAGGACCGTAAGTGGTCGTGTGATTGGGTATAAAAAATCAAGGTAGGTATGAGAGTTCGAGTATAAGTTACACTTGAGTACACTATAACATCCAATGATCTGATCCTTCACTGTACATTACTATAGTTCTTCTGTTCCATTACAGTGATTGCGCAATGTGGTGGCGAGTGCATGTTGGTAGGTGGATTTTCAGGTAGAATTGCTGCACTGTGTCATTTCTTGGTGGCGATGATAGATATCGATTTCAACATAATTTCAGCTTGCTTACAAATCAATCCATCCGAGGCATTGGCCCATTGGAAAACGGCACGAAAAGCCTCTCTCGGCACCAGCACAATACACGACTTTTACATAAGCTGTTAATAGTTAGGTAGCTCGTCCCCGACTGACTCTTGGTTGCACCTTTCTATCCATGCCAACCACATTTTGCGAGCGCTGCATGCTTCCGTTCCCGAGGGGGAACCACAACACCTTTTACATACAAAATAACTAACAACCCTAAGTGAAGGTCAGCAATTTACTTAACAGCAAACAATCACTTTAAACAAAACATATCTTTTGCACATATTGGTATTTGTATAAAAAATTATTTAATTAAAATTAAAATTATATACATTAAGTTTTGTTCCCTCCAAATGAGACAAAGAATTTAAATGATAGATACACTACATTGCTTAGAATCAAACCATGAGATCATAGTTTTTACAAAGGAAAAAGTAAAGATTTTTATACAGTACAGAATTAATCGTAGAAAAATTACAGAAGCTCAACGATAGAATCTTGAACAAAACAGAAAGCAAAATGAATCAGCAAAAGGTATGTAGTGTCTAAGCTGTGGTGTTACACGTCGTGCGACTGGATTCGTGATTTCCTGTCAGAAAGGTCACAGTTTGTCGTAATAGACGGAAAGTCAACGATTTAAACAGAAGTAATGTCCGGCGTTCCCCAAGGAAGTGTTAAAGGCCCTCTATTGTTCCTGATCTATATTAACGACATAGAAGACAATCTGAGCAGCCGTCTTAGATTGTTTACAGATGATGCTGCCATTTACCGTCATATAAAGTCATCAGATGATCAAAACTACTTGCAAAATGATGTAGATAAGTCATCTGCATGGGGCGAAAAGTCGCAATTGAACCTGAATAACTAAAAGTGTGAAGTTACTCACATGAGTACTAAAAGATATCAGCTAAATCTCGATTACGCGGTAAGTCACACAAATCTGAAGGCTTTAAGTTCAACTAAATACTTAGGGATTACAATTACAAATAACCTAAATTGGAACGATCTCATAGATAACACTGTGCGTAGTGCAAACCAAAGACTGCAATTCATTGGCAGAACACTTGGAAGGTGCAACAGGTCTACCACGCTTGTCCGCCCTATTCTGGAGTATTGCTGTGTGGTGTCGGATCCGTATCAGGTGGAACTAACGGATGACATTGAAAAAGTACAAAGAAGGGCACCTCACTTTGTATTATCGTGAAATAAGAGAGACAGTGTCACAGACATGATACGTGAATTGGAGTAGCAATTATCAAAACAGAGGCGTTTTTCGTTGCGACGGGATCTTCTCATGAAATTTCAATCACCAGTTTTCTCTTCCGATTGCGAAAACATTCTGTTGGCACCCACCTACATTGGGAGAAATTATCATCACGATAAAAAAAGAGAAATCAGGGCTCTCACAGAAATATTTAAGTGCTCGTTTTTCCCGCCTGCCGTTCGCGAGTGGAACGGTAGAGAGACAGCTCGAAGGTGGTTCATTGAACCCTCTACCAGGCACTTTATTGTGAATAACTGAGTAATCACGTAGATGTAGAAAGCAAAATTGCAGCCTATTTCCTTGTTCCTGTGAAGATCTTCTACATGTACAAGTCCGCCGCATCACAGTACACGTATTTATAGCAGTACCTATGAGCATAGGCGGCTCGTCATAATTTGTGTGCATATGCATACTGCGTCCGAATTCTTGCAGGTCTCAGCCAAAAGCTGCGAGCAGATGGTTAACGGTCAGTGGACAAAACTAGTGCGTGACAAATTAAGAATCTGTGCCGGATGGGAAGCGTATCTTGATGGCCAAGGCAGTTAAGGTTATCGCTTTCATATGATGGGATACCTGGACTCGAGTCCCGGTCTGGCACAAAATTCACTCGTCAACGTTGAATTCTTGTCAATGCCCAACTTCCACCAGTATCTTCCATTCTCTTAAAACGTTGTATATACAGGGTGGTCAGAAACAGCGTGAGAAGCTTGTAAGATTGTTGCAGGGACGATTGTCCTGACAAACAATTTTTAAGGAAAAAATTCCTACGTTACTCCAAGTTTCTTAGCATTAGAGTCAGCCAGTCAGGCCGTTACAGGCAAGACCAAGGGCCAGTAAGGGACAGTGTCGCCACAGGTGTTCTTCGGATCCAATCTGAGCCAGAAGCTGATCAGTTTAGTGCGTTACCAATAACGCTACAAGAAGAAGTGACACTAATTTTATGTGGCGGGCGAACCACTAGCACACGCAACGGCCTGGTTGGCTACATGGAATGCAAAATAACTCGGAAACAGCGCAACGTATCGAATTTTTTTCTTAACAATTAAAAAAAATGGTTCAAATGGCTCAGAGCACTGTGGGACTCAACATCTTAGGTCATCAGTCCACTAAAACATAAAACCACTTAAACCTAACTAACCTAAGGACATCACACACATCCATGCCCTAAGCAGGATTCAAACCTGTGACCGTAGCGGCCGTGCGGTTCCAGACTGTAGCGCCTAGAACCGCATGGCCACAACGGCCGGCTCTTAACAATTATTTTTCAGAACAACTTACCCTGCACCATGCTTATACACTTTTCAGACTGTTTTTGACTGTCCTGTACATAAGGCCACTGTATCACGAAGTGGTGTCTGTTGTGTCAGATACGTCCAACACGACTGTCAACATACTTGCGTATAAAGTAAGCTCTATGAGAATAGACAGCCCATAGTAATTTCAAGACAGATCCACACTATGTCTGAACTGTTGTGGGACCCAGCCAAAAGCTGTGAACAAAAGGAGCCGGCGAAGGGTGGGGGGAGGGGGAGGAGACAGTAGAAGGTACTAGAGCATGACGAGTTGATAATTTGGGTCGGATGTATAGCGTGTCGAGCGGCACAGTTCACTGGCGGCAGCAGTGGTGAGCGATAGTCTCCAGTGTGCCTCAGCTGACCTCTCTTGGTGAGGCCCTGTACTTTGTAGCTTAAAGCTGTTCTTACTTGGAACCGTCTGAGTAGAAGAAAATGCAATGACGTCCCAGTCACGTAGAAGCTGTGATGTCAACATTCGATGGAAAATATGTTAGACTGACTTCTTTGAGGTAGAAAGGATCCTAGAATAAAAACAGCCATGAACCATATTTTTGAAATTGATATGTCGATTATCATTTTTGTAAACTGAGAAATACAGAACTATGTGACAATATACAAGATTCATATGTAAGTAGTTGAAAATTCAAATATTGTGATGACAATATTTTTTCTGTTAATGTTTAAGATGGTGGATTCGGTATGAGAGCTGTCAGAACTTTGAGTTGCTGTTTAAATTGATTACTGAATATATTAATGCACTATTCTCGAGTTAAGTCTTGCGCTGGATGAGGTAAAATGAATGGATCACGTGACGCCCAGCTACGAGCCGGCGAAGTGGTAAGACCTACGTCTGCGGCTGGCCACTGGACAGAGTCCATCCAGCCTAATTACAGCAATTATCCAGAATGACAGAGACAGTGGAAGAGGCATTTTTATGGACACCTCTGGTATTTCCGAGATATCCTTGATGAGATAACAACCGACAGAACCTATGATGAATGCCCCAATTGCTAACAACCCAGATAACAGTATTGTAGCGGCTATCAGTGGACAGGAAACACCTATCCAGACTCTGACAACACTAACGAATGACAATTTTAGTGTAAGTGGCATTCCAAAGGAGACCTCTGACGTAGCAGGGCCGTCTTTGACCAAACCACAACTCACAGAACCAGTGCTGAAGGTTCCAGTCACCAACGCCCCATATAACACTCAGGATTCCGAAGGAGTATCTGCTGACGATGATATTTCCAATCAGGAGCAGGGAACTCAAGCGCACTCTTCAAGGACTCCAAAAACATCGTGACCAAAACAAAAAAAAGCTAAGGCTTAATCAAGACGCTGAACAAACTGACCCTCTAACTCCTGCGGAGGGTAGAAAGTCAGAAGTGTAAATGTGGTGGGGAATCTAGGAAACCTGAAAAAAGAAATGCTAAGGCTCAATCTCGACATAGTGGGGGTCAGTGAAGTGAAACTGGAAGGAGACAAGGATTTGTGAACAGATGTGTATAGAGTAATATCAACAGCAGCAGAGAATGAATAGTAAATTGGGGGGGGGGGTGAAAGGGGGTAGGATTCGTTATGAATAGGAGCTTGTGGCAGATAGTGAGTTACTGTGAACAGTGAAGTGGGAGTTTGAATTCATCAGACCATCGCCGACAACGATAGTTCAGGTGTACATGCCGACTTTGCAACCCGAAGGTGAAGAAACAGAGAACGTATGTGACTATATTGAAGGGGTAATTCAGTACGTATAGGGAAATGAAAATCAAACACTCAGCTGTTGCGACACTTTCTTCAGTGAGACCATAGTGAAGGCGACACCACATCAAAACTACCTACACTACTGGCCATTAAAATTGCTACACGAAGAAAAAATGCACATGATAAACGGGTATTCATTGGACTAATATATTTTACTATAACTGACATGTGATTACGTTTTCACGCAGTTTGGGTGCATAGATCCTGAGAAATCAGTACTCAGAACAACCACCTCTGACCGTAATAACGGCCTTGATACGCCTAGGCATTGAGTCAAACAGAGCTTGGATGGCGTGTACAGGTACAGCTGCCCATGCAGCTTCAACACGATACCACAGATCACCAAGAGTAGTGGCAGGCGTATTGTGACGAGCCCGTTGCTCGGCCACCATTGACCAGATGTTTTCAATTGGTGTGAGATCTGCAGAATGTGCTGGCCAGGGCAGCAGTCGAACATTTTCCGTATACAGAAAGGCCCGTACAGGACCTACAACATGCGGTCGTGCGTGAGACGTGCGTCGAGACATGTAACGAAAGACACCTCATACAATCACGCCGGGTGATACGCCAGTATGGCGATGACGAATACACGCTTCCAATGTGCGTTCACCACGATGTTGCCAAACACGGATGCGACCATCATGATGCTGTAGATAGAACCTAGATTCATCCGAAAAAATTGCATTTTGCCATTCGCCCACCCAGGTTCGTCGTTCAGTACACAATCGCCGGCGCTACTGTCTGTGATGCAGTGTCAAGGTTAACCGCAGCCTTGGTCTCCGAGTTGATAGTCCATGCTGCTGCAAATGGCGTCGTATTGTTCGTGCAGATGGTTGTTGCCCTGCAAACGTCCTTATCTGTTGACTCAGGGATCGAGACGTCACTTGATTCAAATGGTTCAAATGGCTCTGAGCACTATGCGATTTAACTTCTGAGGTCGCCTAGAACTTAGAACTAATTAAACCTAACTAACCTAAGGACATCACACACATCCATGTCCGAGGCAGGATTCGAACCTGCGACCGCAGCGGTTGCTCGGTCCCAGACTGTAGCGCCTAGAACCGCACGGCCACTCCGACCGGCAAGACGTCATTGCACGATCCGTTATAGCCATGCGGATAAGATGCCTGTCATCGCGACTGCTAGTGATACGAGGCCATTGAGATCCAGCACGGCGTTCCGTATTACCCTCATGTACCCACCGAGTCCATATTTTGCTAACAGTCATTGGATCTCGACAAACCCGAGCAGCAATGTCGCGATACGATAAACCGCAATCGCGATAGGCTACAATCCGACCTTTATCAAAGTCGGAAATACGATGGTACGCATTTCTCCTCCTTACACGAGGTATCATAACAACGTTTCGGCCGGCCGAAGTAGCCGTGCGGTTCTAGGCGCTGCAGTCTAGAACCGCGAGACCGCTATGGTTGCAGGTTCGAATCTTGCCTCGTAAATGGATGTGTGTGACGTCCTTACGTTAGTTAGGTTTATCTAGTTCTAGGGGACTAATGACCTCAGAAGTTGAGTCCCATAGTGCTCAGAGCCCTTTTAACCATTTTGAACAACGTTTCACCAGGCAACGCCGGTCAACTGCTATTTGTGTATGAGAAATTTGTTGAAAACTTTCCTCTTGTCAGCACGTTGTAGGTGTCGCCACCGGCACCAACCTTGTGTGAATGCTCTGAAAAGCTAATCATTTTACATATCACAGCATCTTCTTCATGTCGGTTAAATTTCGCGTCTGTAGCACGTCATCTTAGTGGTGTAGCAATTTTAATGGCCAGTAGTGTAACATGTCCTCCAGCTGCACCACTATGTCGCTTGATTTACTAAAATTGGCAATTGCATAAGTGGAAGAACAAATAATACTCACTACAGGCCTTAGAGGAACATGTTCATTGTGCACAGTCTTGGTGCAAGCGCTACCTTCTTTCTCAACTGCGTAACAATTTTAAGAACCTTATCCGTGGGGTCTTTACTTAGTTTCCTAAATGTCTGTGGATCTTATAAGTCGTTCGACCTACTATAGTAGTCGGTCACCTTCAAAAGAGCCGTTGCATTTCCCTTGTCAGCGGGGAGAATAATAACATTATCGTCCTCATTCAGGCGTTTTATAGCATTCCTCTCACTCACAGTTAAACTATTATTGGAGGCTTTGAGCAAGACAATATTCTTACAGCTTCTACACGGATTTCTTCAGCCTTAATCATATCCACACAACGAATGCTAGTCTCTACATTGACTATTATTTCTTCCGTGGACACAACTCGCGGGGAAATTTCAAAATTTTCTCTCTTGGCAGGGAAAGATCTCTCACAGTGAGATAACGAACGTCTGGATAAACCGATAACCGTGCGGGAAGCGTCTAACTGGTGCATCCCCTACCAAGGTAGCAGATTATAAAATTTCTTCTTCTGTCTATCACATGTTTTCAATATACGCTTCCTAATAGTATCGTGCAACAGTCTGTTTATTCTGTCCTAGTCACCCCTACACAATTTGTTGCCGATAGCAATATGGATGGACAAAACTTACAGCCTCTGCTTGCCAGGTTCCGGTAGCTCTATCGAATCCGCTCTTGCAGTAGAGATTCTTCCGTGCTTTGGAAAATACGCTTCGCCTTGGCCAAGCTGCATAGTCGCTTACTCCTCAAAAACTTCGGAATGTCACTCACCGCTCTGCAACGAGAGAGAAATGTGAGGAAACATAAAAGCTGCACACTCTTCTTCTGAAGACTTCCCATGTCTTGCACATTTCTTGGCATCTCCTCCCCGTGGAGGATTCTAATTGCAAAATGTAAACTTTCGCGTTGGGAAATGTCACAGTCAGTAAAACGCCGTAGTCGAATGGATTTCATTTTAAAACCCGACGTTTTGTTCCCATCTCCGGGGGAATTTTTCCCCAGGAATTTCAGTAAGAAGAAGGAGAGGGTGATATTGTTTAAAATTTGGATTCCGGTCCTGAAGAAGATGTGTACCGGTATTCCACCACGGGATGATAGCAACAGCAGACGACGGCAGTCGATGACGGTCAATGGCGCTCACGTATTTCAAACATGTGATGTATCGCAAATGCGCTGAAGCTCGTGGCAGCGGTATCTTGCTGTAGTCAGTAGCGAGCTAGGGTGCGAATTACACATTAAACAAAGCTACGATCCTCCTTGAAATTGTCCTCCGCAAATGGGGACGAAACGTCTGGACTTAAGATGAAATCCATTCAACAACAGCATAATAGCCCTGAACATTTTATGAATAGTGATATTTCCGGCAGTCAAAGTTACATTTTAAAACGGTGGTAAAGATAGTTATGAATGCAGTGCGAATTCCACTCTCAAATGCAAAGAGACAGCAGATGGGTGGAAAGAATACAATAGATTCGTCACAACAGGAGCCGATGTACAAGAGGTAGGGGATCTATTACTAGAATCAAGAGTTTAAAAGAGCACTTGAAGACTTCAAAGGAAATCAGGTAGAGGGGATCGATAACACTCCAACAGAATTTCTATAACTATTGCGGAAGTGGCAACAAAACGAATATTCACGTTGGCGTATATAATATATTAATATATGATTCTGGTAACTTACCTTCTGACTTCGGAAGAAAATAATCCATACTTCCAAAGATTACAAGATGCGACAACCGCGATAATTATCGTACAGTCGACTTAACCGGTCATGTATCCAAGTTTCTGACAAGGAGAATATACACTACTGGCCATTAACATTGCTACACCAAGAAGAAATGCAGGTGATAAACGTGTATTCATTGGACAGATATATTATACCAGAACTGACATGTGATGACATTTTAACCCAATTTGGGTGCATAGATCCTAAGAAATCAGTACCCAGAACAAGCACCTCTTGCCGTAATAACGGCCTTGATACGCCTGGGCATTGAGTCAAACAGAGCTTGGATGGCGTGTACAGGTACAGTTGCCCATGCAGCTTCAACGCGATGCCACAGTAGTGACTGGCGTATTGTGACGAGCCAGTTGCTCGGCCACCATTGACCAGACGTTTTCAGTTAGTGAGAGATCTGGAGAATGTGCTGGTCAGGGCAGCAGCCGGACATTTTCAATATCGGGAAAGGCCCGTACAACACCTGCAACATGCGGTCGTGCATTATCCTGCTGAAATGTAGGGTTTCGCAGGGATCGAATGAAGGGTAGTGCCACGGGTCGTAACACAGGTGAAATGTAACGTCCACTGTTCAAAGTGCCGTCAATGCCAACAAGAGGTGACCGAGAAGTGTAATCAAAGGCACCCCATACCATCACAACGGCTGATACGCCAGTATGGCGATGTCGAATACACGTTTCCAATGTGCGTTCACCGCGATGTCGCCAAACGCGAATGCGACCATCGCGATGCTGTAAACAGAACCTGTATTCATTCGAAAAAATGACGTTTTGCCATTCGTGCTCCCTAGTTCGTCGTTGAGTACACCATCGCAGGCGCTCCTGTCTGTCATGCAACGTAAAGGGTACCCGCAGTCATGGTCTCCGAGCTGATAGTCCATGCTGCTGAAAACGTCGTTGAACTGTTCGTGCAGATGGTTGATGTCTTGCAAATGCCCCCATCTGCTGATTCAGGGATCGAGACGTGGCTGCACGATTCGTTACAACCATGCGGATAAGATGCCTGTCATCTCGACTACTATTGATACGAGGCCATTGGGATCCAGCACGGCGTTCCGTGTAACCCTCCATAACCCACCGATTCCATATTCTGCTAACAGTCATTGGATCTCGACCAACTTGAGCAACAATGTCACGATATGATAAACCGCAATCGCAACAGGCTACAATCCGACCTTTATCAAAGTCGGAAACGTGATGGTACGTATTTCTCCTCCTTATACGAGGCATTGCAACAACGTCTCACAAGGCAACGTCGGTCACCTTCTGCGTATGAGAAATCGGTTGGAAACTTTCTTCATGTCAGCACGTTGTAGGTGTCGCCACCGGCTCCAACCTTGTGTGAATGCTCTGAAAAGCTAATCATTTGCATATCACAGCATCTTCTTCCTGTCCTGTTAAATTTCGCGCCTGTAGCACGTCATCTTCGTGGTTTAGCAATTTTAATGGCCAGTAGTGTATATAATAATGTGAAAGTAAAACTTAAAGTGAGGAAGGTAAGGATCTACTTGGCTTTAGAAAAGAAAAAGCCTCCAGATGCGCAGTTCTGACGTTGCAGTATATAACTGAACCAAGACTGACGAAAAAGCAAGAGGCGTTCAAAGAGTTTGTCGATCTGGGGAAATCTTTTGACTATGTATGATGTTGCTATATGTCCGAAATTCTGACAAAAATAGGGGTAAACTTTAGGGAAAGATGGTATTACACAACATGTACACGGAAAAAGAGAGAAAAATAAGAGTGAGTGACGAGAAGTACGTAATCAGATAAATAGGGTGGAAGACAGGGATGTAATCTTTCGCCCCAAGTGTTCAATCTATACATCAAAGGAACCTTGACGGAAATAATCGAAAGATTCAAGAGTGGATTTAAATATCAAGGTGAAATGATACCATTCACAAGATTTGCTGATGGATTGCTATCCTCAGTGAAATTGAAGAAAATTCACAGGGTCTGCTGGAAGGAATAAACCATCTACTGAATGCAGAACATGGACTGAGAGTAAATCGAAGGAAGGAGAAAACAGTTAGAAGTAGCAGTAATGAGAACAGTGAATAGCTTAACATCAGGATTGGAGGTCACGAAGTAGATGAAGTTAAGGAATACTGCTATCAGCACAGCAAAATTATGGACCACACAAGGACATAAAAAGCAGACTACCAGTGTCAGAAGTGATGCCCTGGAGAAGTCTACTAGTATCAAAAAAGGGTTTTAATTTGAGAAAAAAATTTATGAGAATGTACGTTTGCAGTGCAGCATTGTGTGGTAGTGAAACATTGACTGTGGGGAAAGAATTGAAGAGAATCAAGTCATTTCAGATGTGGTGTTACAGAAGAACGCTGAAAATATCGTGGACAGATAAGGTAAAAAGTGAGAAGGTTTTCCGGAGTATCGGAGAAGAAAAGAATCTATGGAAGACTCTGACAAGGAGAAGGTTGGTTGGTTGGTTGGTTTGGGGAAGGAGACCAGACAGCGTGGTCATCGGTCTCATCGGATTAGGGAAGGATGGGGAAGGAAGTCGGCCGCGCCCTTTCAGAGGAACCATCCCGGCATTTGCCTGGAGCGATTTAGGGAAATCACGGAAAACCTAAATCAGGATGGCCGGACGGGGGATTGAACCGTCGTCCTCCCGAATGCGAGTCCAGTGTCTAACCACTGCGCCACCCCGCTCGGTCAAGAAGAAGGGACAGAGTGGTGGGACATCTATTAAGACATCGCGGAATAACTTACATTGTATTAGAGGGAGCCGTAAAGGTAAAAACTGTAGATAATAGAGATTAGACTGTATCCAACGAATAATTGAGATCATAGGCTGCAAGTGCCACGCTCAGATGAAGAGGTTGGCGAGCGAGAGGAAATCGTGGTGGACCACATCAAACCAGTCACAAGACTGACAACCCAAAAAAATACAAATAAATAAGAATAACAAAATTATAAACAGCCAACCAGTTTCAATGGGTAAAGAATTCCTTACCTAGATTTCAAAAAATGTAAATTTGTCTTCTTCAGAAGGTGGCCTAAGGACAATGAACATCATTGCTTACATTAGAAAAGTATAAAACCTAAGTCAAGAATAGAATTTAACACAAATTAGAGAGCTCTTGTATCACAGAAATATGAGAACGACGACTGGCACTTAAATTTTACATTAGTAAGGACTAATGTGCAATCGCCGTTTTTACAAATGTCGGCATAGATCCATTTGTCAAAATTAAAAAATAGCCCTAGAAATAGGGTTTGTCACGTAAATATAAATTACTACATGGATCTTGCAGAGCTCACAACCGACTGAGTGCAAATGGCCAGCGTAGTTGCTCTGCGACCAGTGCAGGTGGCGCTCATGGCGCGAACCAAGTTCCAATTGGCGTACAAAAGCAACGTGTAAATTATCAGTATTAATAACGTCCTTAGATAAAGTAATGATAATAAGAAGGAAGGCGTATAACACTCCCGTTATAACAGTACGGGAGCCTTGGTACAACTAACGTAGTTATACATCAGAAAGGCAGGTGGCGCTTACGCCGAGAGATCTTAAAATCGGTTTGGAATCTCTGAAATTAGAGAAAACCGAGCAAGTCAAATGTGATTATGAATGTAATAACATAATAGAAAAAGAAACTACATTACTTCCTAATGGGCATTTGGGCGAATATAGTATAGTAAAACGCATTAATCGTAAGCTTAGAGAACACGACGCCTTAGTCACTAAGAGTGACAAAGGGAAGACTGCTGTCGTGGCTTATAAAAACGAATATATAGGAAAGACTGTAAAGTTTTTTGAGGAAAATGACATCACTGAGGTTACCGCAGATCCAACCGCGGAATTGCAAAATGAAATCCGGCGTACTTTACCTAGTTCTATCAGCCTGTTCAATAACTTCCAAAAGAAATGGCTTATAAATATGAACCCGAAACCACCCGTGCTCAGAAGTCAGTTTTAACTGCAGAAACAAAATCACCCGATACGCCCTGTGGTGAATGGAATAGGTAGTCCACATCACGCACACGCTAGGCGCCTCCATTTTAAAATTAAAAATGCTTTCACATTTGAAAATAATTTTTCGGTTAAAAATAGCAAGGAATTAACTAACAATATTCAAACTGTAAGATGTACACCTGACACTAGACTGGTTTCCTTTGACGTCGTCAGTCTTTATAAAAATGTCCCGGTCGATGAAACCATAACCCTTGTAAACAAGAATCTTTGAAAACATAAAAAACTGAGTGAAATTCAGATTGCGGAGTTGATTGGTTTGCTTAAGGCCGTTTTAAAATACAATTATTTCACGTTCAATGGGAAAATTTATGTGCAACCAGATGGTTTAGCAATGGGTCGCCCCTCGCCGGTATTTTA
This sequence comes from Schistocerca serialis cubense, assembly GCF_023864345.2. Lineage (NCBI taxonomy): Eukaryota > Metazoa > Arthropoda > Insecta > Orthoptera > Acrididae > Schistocerca > Schistocerca serialis. The sequence goes on along the minus strand of NC_064641.1, from coordinate 324,530,858 downwards.
GCAGATGTTTTTATCAACGCCCTGGATATAACGTTCTTCAATTCAAGTTCAGAATTACGCCACAAAATCCGCTATAATGCACGTTATGTTGACGACATTATCATTGCTTTTGATGGTACTGATCATGAGTTAGAGCTTCTCTTCAATACTTTCAATGGTTTACATGAAAGGATTTCCTTCACAAATGAAGTTCAGAATGAAAAAGGTGAACTTAACTTCCTCGATTTAACAATTTCTATACAGAATAGTTCCTTCCATTTCAATATCTTCCGTAAGGAAACGTACTCAGATAATGTCATCCCTGCTGACTCAACTCATCCAAAAGCTCATAGACTGGCGTTTTTTCATTCTGCCATTCACCGTATGGTAACTACTCCTTTATCACCTGCCGATCAACAAAAGGAATTGAATGTCATCAAAGCGATTGTGGCTAATAATGGGTACAATCAGAATATGATTGATTACTTGTTCAGTAAGAAAACTGCCCGAAACTGTTCGACTTTGAGCAACAACATTCCCACTAAAAAATTTATTTCCATTCGTTTCTTGGGTAATATATCGTATAGGATTAAACGTCTTCGAAGGAAAAAATATAACTGTAACGTCTCCATCTCTACAGATAACAGTTTAAAAAGAAATCTTGTACATTCAGTAGAGATTAACGGCGATAGATTTTCCAATTCAGGTGGTTACAAACTAACCTGTAATAACTGCCTCTCATATTATATTGGTCAAACAGATAGAGCTGTGAAAACAAGATATACAGAACACCTATTAGGTAAAAAAGGAGCGAATATACACAGCTCTACTTTTGCTGAACACCTCTTGATATCCGGTCAAACGCCTTAACAGTTAGAAGACACTGTTATCCTACACAGAGAAGTCAAAGGGCGTAGATTAGATCTGTGGGAAGAGTTACAAATTTTTAAACATCTAGAGCTCAAGGACGGTAATATACTGCACGACCAGTTGTCCTTTGCTTGTAGACAATTTTTCGAAGGCTTTAAACCTGTACTGTTTATGGTATAACATTAATGCTGGTAACCTTAGTGGTCTATTTTGTCAGGAAGCTATGATGCACTTTCAATGCTTTAAGGCCACTACCCTTTATGTAATGTGGTTTTCTTACGATGTATGGCTGCCACTACATCGGCCCTTATGTGATTTTGTCTGGCTCTAAAACGTTGGTTCCCTGCGAATGTGTATTAACTGTATTGTGGACCAGGGTTCGTAATTCTGCCTTAAGAGCCATTATTGTCAATTTTAAAGTTCTGACATATATACCGTTTGTGGGCTTCACTAATATAGTAATGTAATTTATATATTTTGGCTGTATATGCCACTGTGCGTGAGTCTCTCGGCGTAAGCGCCACCTGCCTTTTTGATGTATAACTACATTAATTGTACCAAGGCCCCCATACTGTTATAACGGGAGTGTTAAACGTCTTCCTTCTTTTTATCACTACTTTATCTAAGGACGTTATTAATACTGATAATTTACAAGTTGCTTTTGTACGCCAATTGGCACATGGTTCGCTCCATGAGCGCCACCTACCCTGGTCGCAGAGCAACAACGCTGGCCGATTACACTCAGTCGGTTTTGAGCTCTACAAGATCCATGTAGTAATTTATATTTACGTGACAAACCCTATTTCAAGGGCTATTTTTTAATTTTGACAAATGGATCCATGCCGACATTTGTAAAAAAGGCGATTGCACGTTAGTCCTTACTAATGTAAAATTGTAAGTACCAGTCGTCGTTCTCATATTTCTGTAATGCAAGTGCTCTCTAATTTGTGTTAAAATCAATTCTTGACTTCTGTTCAGTGTTGTTCGTCTTTCTTGCGTTGCGAACAGAAACCATGCTGTCGCTGGGTGTGAATTTCATGTCTTTTGCGAACAGAATCCAGACTGTTGCCGTGTTTTTTTTTTAATTGTCTGTCTATTGTTTTACCTGTCTGCTTTGTAAGTATTTTCTTAGCGTCATCATCCCTCTGTTCTTTGTTTTATGTTCCACGATTTCTTTTCGCCATGTTACTCTTTAAGTCTCCGATTTTATCGCCTGTTTTTCTTATTTATTCCCTTCATCTTTCTAACTAAGTCTTTAGGCTGAAGAGCAGCATACTAAGCTGCTGCCAGCCCGCCCCCTTCGGGGGGAATTGAAATTCAATAAAGGAAAAAACAAAAAAGAAATTCTTTTCTAATGTAAGCAATGATGTTCATTGTCCTTAGGCCACCTTCTGAAGAAGACAAATTTACATTTGTTGAAACCTAGGTAAAGAATTTTTTATCCATTGCAACTGGTCGACTGTTTATAATTTTATTACGTGGAACCGTTGCTGTTGTGCAGCTATGTTCAAATTACTGAAATTCCTGCCCGGCGAGGTATCAAAAGCTGCAACCAGGTACGTGGGCATCAAATTAAAAATTGTGGAAGCAGGTATGGCTATTGACTTTAATCAACAATGCCTAGATAAAAACATTACCCCTGAATATGTTAAGGCGTACTTAAACTTCAAACAGTGTAACAAAGGGGCTTCTGTTGAAAAAATTAGTGCGTTCAGTCATTTCGGATAGCACTAAGAATTTGTACAAGAAAAAAGATGTTCTTAATAGTGAAGCTTAGTGTATACACCTATTTTTAACTAAAGCCATTAAAGATCTTTGTAATTTCCAAATTGTCCAACTGTGGTATAATATTAAAGAATGGCTCTTTAATCGTAAAGAAGAAATCAAGGCCAGGCATGAAAGAAAGTTGTTGAAGTTTAGTAATAAGACCACAAGTAAAAATGTTAATAGAGCAGTCAATAGTGTCAAACATCAATTTTACGGAAGAATACTGAATAAAACAAATATTACTTTTTCGCAGGCTGAGAATGACTTGGTATGTAGAGGCCTTAAATATAATTTGCCTGCTCAACTCGATAAATATCCAGTTATCTGTAATCTTATTGTAGATCTTAAAAAAGGTTTGGAAACCCTGAAATTAGAGAAAACCGAGCAATGTCATCAAAGCGATTGCGGCTAATAATGGGTACAATCAGAATATGATTGATTACTTGTTCAGTAAGAAAACTTTCCAAAACTGTTCGACTTTGAGCAACAAACTTCACACTGATGGCAAAGAAGCTAAAAAATTTATTTCCATTCCTTTCTTGGGTAATATATCGTATAGGATTAAACGTCGTCTAAGGAAAAAAATATAACTGTAACGTCTTCTTCTCTACAGATAACAGTTTAAAAAGAAATCTTGTACATTCGATAGAGATTGCCAGCGACTGGTTTTCCAATTCAGGTGTTTACAAACTTACCTGTAATAATTGTCCTTCATATTATATTGGTCAAACAGGTAGAGCTGTGAAAACAAGATATAAGGACACCTATTAGATAAAAAAAGGAGCGAATATACACAGCCCTACTTTTGCTGAACACCTGTTGATAGCCGGTCATACGCCCAAACCGTTAGAAGACACTGTTATCCTACACAGAGAAGTCAAAGGGCGTAGATTAGATCTGTGGGAAGAGTTACAAATTTTTGAACATCTAGAGCTCAAGGACGGTAATATACTGAATGACCAGTTGTACCTTGCTTGTAGACAATTTTTCGAAGGCTTTAAACCTGTACTGTTTATGGTATAACATTAATGCTGGTAACCTTAGTGGTCTATTTTGTCAGGAAGCTATGATGCACTTTCAATGCTTTAAGGCCACTACCCTTTATGTAATGTGGTTTTCTCACTATATATGGCTGCCACTACATCGGCTCTTATGTGATTTTGTCTGGCTCTAAAACGTTGGTTCTCTGCGAATGTAAATTAACTGTATTGTGGACCAGGGTTCGTAATTCTGCCTTAAGAGCCATTATTGTCAATTTTAAAGTTCTGACATATATACCGTTTGTGGGCTTCACTAATATAGTAATGTAATTTATATATTTTGGCTGTATATGCCACTGTGCGTGAGTCTCTCGGCGTAAGCGCCACCTGCCTTTTTGATGTATAACTACATTAATTGTACCAAGGCCCCCATACTGTTATAACGGGAGTGTTAAACGTCTTCCTTCTTTTTATCACTACTTTATCTAAGGACGTTATTAATACTGATAATTTACACGTTGCTTTTGTACGCCAATTGGCACATGGTTCGCTCCATGAGCGCCACCTACCCTGGTCGCAGAGCAACTACACTGGCCGATTACACTCAGTCGCTTGTGAGCTCTACAAGATCCATGTAGTAATTTATATTTACGTGACAAACCCTATTTCAAGGGCTATTTTTTAATTTTGACAAATGGATCCATGTCGACATTTGTAAAAACGGCGATTGCACATTAGTCCTTACTAATGTAAAATTTAAGTGCCAGTCGTCGTTCTCATATTTCTCTAATGCAAGTGCTCTCTAATTTGTGTTAAAATCTATTCTTGACTTAAGTTTCATACTTTTCTAATGTAAGCAATGATGTTCATTGTCCTTAGGCCACCTTCTGAAGAAGACAAATTTTCATTTGTTGAAACCTACTTAAAGAATTCTTTATCCAATGCAACTAGTTGGCTGTTTATAATTTCATTACGTGGAACCGTTGCTGCTGTGCAGCTATTTTTAAAATACTGAGATAAGAATAAGTATAAAATAAAAAATTAAAATACATGCAGAAGCTAATCATGTGGTATCACGTGACGTCACCACACCACAAGCATCATATCAACGGAATTTAAGGTTCAGGGTGACGCCCATAATGCTTGTGTGGGATCCGACGGACTCAGTGGAGCGAGTCCGCTATGTCACGCCTATAGCCGTCCGGCAGCACGAACACCCTCTCTCACTGCAATGTAAGATGGCCGGCGGCAGAGGCTCAGCCCACTCGCTCTTGGAGCCTCTAAGCTGCAGGAAGTTACGCAGAAGACCCCTACCCACAACCCTGGCATTATCGTTCGTACTTCAGCACGGAGAGACTCTCCCTTGTTGATATTGATGGCTACATCATTTATAACGAATCTTCGTTCGCTTGGAGAAATAATAGTTAAGTAAACCTTCTGGTTGCTATGTCACTTGTTCACTAATCATTTCCACACTTGTCCAGCTTTCCTACAACGACAGTTTCTGCTACACTCTGTAGCTCATATCTTCTTACAGTTGTGTAAAATGTAGCTAATAAAATCAGTGAAATCAGTGAAGGATCGGTGGGAACGTTTGCGCAGCATCCATCAGGCTCAGCCTTCAAAATTGCCTCCAATTATACGAAGCTGGGTCAATCTGCAAGTGCTACGAATAGCGACATCACAGAACAGACTCCACACGCCAATGGGCAAAATGGAAACAACCCGTCCACACAAGGGACATAAGCAGACGAAACAATCGAGGACTTAGAGGTGAAGAAAATGCCGGTGTGAACAAAATTCCGGCTCCTACTAACGAGGCGAAGATGGGCTTTATGCGAGATCTCTGAGGCAGTGAAATTATGACTCTAAGTCAGACAATGGGATGCGGTTTTGTGATATATATAGCTCTCATCGCTAGAAGCCTTGCTTTGACTATATATATATATATATATATATATATATATATATTCTCGCAAATTTTTCACTGATGAGGCTGACATTTATTTGCATTGTGTGAAGAACAGTCAGTTACAGTTTGTGTGTGCCTTGTACAAATTTTTTAAAATCCTGATATGAAGCTTGCAAGAAGATCAGTACAAAATATAGCGTCTCAGGAAATAGACGGCTAAGGCGACTGTTCGAGTAAAGCGGGAATCCGAGTTCGAGTCCTGGTCCGGAAAAACTTTTCCCTTGCCACCACTGAATTTATTTCACTGCCCAGTCACGTCCGATGTCTTCGTTTGTCTTAAAATGTCCCGTATATACGGCTGCAGCATCAGAAAATCGTACGTACTGCAAGTGTCAGACATCATAAGTGTGTCCAGTAATAAAATGATCTTAATGAGATTGTATTTTGCTCTGATTGTTGCCAGCATCATATTTGAGCAAAATACAATATCATTAAGATGGTGGAATGACACAGTCAAGGCAGCCTGTAAAAGGAAAATGAAGGCGTATCAGAAATGGCTACATACTAGAACTCAGGTAGACAGAGAAAGTTATGTTGAAGAAAGAAACAAAGCCAAACAGATAATTGCTGCATCCAAGAAGAAACCTTGGGAAGACTTTGGAAACAGGTTGGAGACTATGGGTCAAGCTGCTGGAAAACCATTCTAAAGTGTAATTAGCAGTCTTCGAAAGGGAGGTAAGAAGGAAATGACAAGTATTTTGGACAGGTCAGGAAAACTGCTGGTGAATCCTGTGGATGCCTTGGTCAGATGGTTTTTCTTAAATCCACACATACTGTCAGCAGCCCGGTGTTTCCCCCTCGGCAGTCAGCATCGTAATGAGACTCGGTTACAGTGGACTAGAAACGGGCTTAGATGTTATGTTTCATTTGAACGGATAAATGGAAAGAATTAATCCTTGTCTCTGTAAACAAGAGAAGAGGTAATGGAAGTGCAGGAATTACACAGAAGTATCCCTAAATACTGACCACAGAACGCAAAGAACTCTGACCTACGTTATTCCAAAAATTCATCACAAATACCGAAGACATTATAGGAGCCAACCAGAATGGCTTTCGCAAAAATAGATCAACAATAAACACCATGACTGCATCATTTTTGTAACGATTAACACGATGGAGTAGTTTCTTCAATTTTCTCAGGGTACCATAACAAACTTCAAAGTTTATCGTTGTTCCATTAGGTTGGGCATCAAACAGAATAACGTCTTCAAAGTCACAGAAGGATGTTGCCACGATTCTGCCGGCTGACACTGCGGCTTAAACTTTTTCTCGGAGCACAGGTGATCTGTCACCTGTCCATGAATTGCCGTTTCATTTTCGGTGACGACATTCGACAAAAAATTGTCACTATCAGCCTCGTAACACAGAAGCGATTCCACACAGATAGTCTTTCGTCGATCTTTATGGTATTCTGTTAGACGCCGAAAAACCCAGCTGGCACACACCTTTGAGACGGTGGACGAGTGTGTCAGCACCACCAATAGAGTGCTTCAGTTATGGATAGGAGTGTTTGATTGTGATTCATCGATCACCTCGAATGAGAGTGATCACACGTTCAAAATCTGCGGGTGTCACAGTTTTGTGCGGCCGGTCGGCATGTGGGAAATGAGACATGTTTGAGCTATCTTGTCGCAGTGATGACAGATCCCTAGCCCATCCGTTCACCGTGCTTTTGTTCACAGCCACGTCTCCGTAGACGTGTGTGATGCTCTTGTTTTCCGCCAAAACTCCTCAATGTCAGCTGATTGCTTCGAACGCACTGCGGTTCCCGATGCCGTATTGATGTTCACTTATACCGTCCCTACCTACTGTAACTTCATGAAACTATAGAGGCTGAAGTCGGAATATTCCGCGATGTCATACAACAGATTCCACAATTTTTCAACAGAAATTGACCGAGAAGAAATGTGTTCCATTACATACTGAACGCTCCTCGTAAATGAAACCAGCGTGAAAATACATTTAAGAAAGAGTGAAGGAAAAACGAAATACGTGGTTGTACAAAGGAAAAACATTACTACAGAACAATGTGATGACCACGTAGAAAACTACACTTTCAAGAACTCTCACAACTTCATATACTTTAGTGTAAATGAAAATTACTGCAATGAAAGATGGGCAGAATACCCGTATAGACCGCGGAACGCAAACAGTCTTTGCTTTTCCCCCAAAAAACTTCTATCTTCCAACTTCTTGACCAGAAAAACCAAGCTGAAACGTTACAACACTATCTTCAGGCTACGACTGTTCTAAGGAGCGGAAACATGCAGCATGAACAAAAAATAAGAGTACCAGCTCTCAGTCTTCGGAAATAACCTGTGCAGAAAAACCTTTAGGCCACATTTGATCAAACAACACAACGATCGATTTGTAGACCCAAAGAAGAAGTACACTGCGCAACACAATTAAGGGATCACTTTTTCGAAATGTCGTAATTGTCTCCCATTGCGACGGAACACTTTGAAATTTGTCTCAACGCTGCTTACAACCTTCCTCTGTAACGATGCAAAACCGTGGCACCCTGTGACGTCACACTTTTGCTCGGTGAAGCTTCATACATCAAGATGTCGACACATGCGAGAAAACAGGCCAGACCTCAAAAAGTTCATATGAGGTGTAAGGATGATTAACGATGTCACATTGGCACTAAATTTTACCACAGTTATGCTCAACCTAACCAATGGAGAGGTCGTCACATCCCGTTCTACCCACCTTTCACCCATTCTTTTGACGCCTAACCGATGAGGGTCATTTCTACGGTGTACAACGTTGAAATCACGCAGTTTGCTTCCGAGTGGTCGAGGAAAGCATTTCAGATACATTTACGCCTCTCAGAACTCAAACGAAAATGCTTTAGGGGTGTCATAAAGGGCGTCTATCAAACCACCACCTCCCCCAGGGTTTTGTTTCCCAAACATCTCGCGATCGGAAACAACAATTCGCAGTGCGGTGAGCACCAGTACTACGTTCTTGATAGTCTTTTACACAGCTTACACCTACCAGACGCTTCAACCCGTCTCTAAGGACTCCTTGGACCTGCAACGCAGCTGAACGTGAATGCACCCCTGCTAAAGTGCAGTGGGACCGCAGTTTTTGCTGTAGTGTGCTGGGTGGAACCACTAGCGTTAGTGTTTATACTTTTACAGCCCTACTGTTTGTCGCCCTCCTGATGTGATGCTACAGAGGGGAGCGACATTGGCACATACGTGAATAAAGTGGTAAAGAGTACTTCTAAGACCCCCAGTTAGGCAAAACCCTCGGTGTCACTGGGGCTTTGGTCAACAATCTAAAATTGTACGTGTACAGTGACCACATATGGAGGTATTTCAAACAGCAACCCCTTCGAACTCCTTCGATTCCGCATGGCCTACTAGCATGTGCAAGACCAGCAACGTAAAGTGTCTGTCGTCATGTGCTCTGTTTATGCAGGTATATTTTTTTAAGGTGTTGAAGAACAAAGGTTGTAGGCACCTTCCAGCTAAATTTCTAACTTATGCATAGCAGTGCAAGACAATTGCTGGCTTTTGAAAAACTGATTCTTTAATTATATTGAAGACTGTAGTTAAGCTAGCCAACCAACGCTCGGTTGTGAAATTCGTCAAAGCGAGACGTTTGCAATGGTAGGTAGGGTCATTACGTCAGAACGGATCTTGGCCGAATAGTACGACAAGGAGATGTAAGGATCAAGACCCCCTGGACGAACAAGAAGCAGGTGGCAAATGAGATGACCTCAGAAAGAAGATTGTTGAGTAGCAAGCGGCAAGAGAGAGAGGGACACTGATAGTAAGAGTGACTCTGGGACGTCACGTCCCAAGTAAGCCAACGTGATGAGTAGGTATTTCTCTCATTCTCTCTGATGAAATTTAGAGCTCACAAAGTAAAGTACACGTTATTACTTTTACTATCATACACAAACAATTAAAGTGTCAGGACCGAGGGGCAGGAAACCCATTGAAGCTACGGTTTGTTAAGCCGTATACAGAGCTGTTACCTCGAAATATCTTATGCTGATGCCGTGCTTGCATGGTTTATACTTGGGCAAACACTCAAGATAAGCAAATCTGCTGTCAGCTAGGTGTCTGTAGGAAGATAGGTAAGAGCTTTGGGCCTTGGAGAAAGAGCTCGTTACCGCAGGCGCTGAGCAGTCACGTGACTGCATTAGCGTTAAATTTGAAGCGACCCGTAGAAAGCGGGCGCGCAATTAGCCGAAACTAATTTCGCGGCGGGCGGATCCCATTTGCATGCGCTGTTCTCGTCTCCCTTCCCCCCTTACAGTGCCCCCCGCCTCCCCGCACTCGCCTCACCCTCCTTTCGTCCAGGGCTGCTGGCGGCCGTTTCGTCCTGAGACGATGGTAAGGTCGACAACGGGGTCATGAGCCACCAACAACGAGCTCTGGAGTGATAGCTGACTTCTGTGATTCGTCAGCTGAAACTGTACCAGACACATTTTATAACCATGAAAGTGGAAAAAGGCGTTCAGTCAGCAACAGGCGGCACGTAGCTCATATTTTCTGGTAAAGTGTAAACATATAGTTACAACGTGGAATTATTTCTGCATATCGTTGGAAATCTGTATTTTGGTAATATAAAAGGGCTATCAAACGAATACTTGTCAGATGGAAAGAAGCCAATAATCTGTTTATTATAATATTAAAAGTATCTCTCGTAATACACTTATACCGCTGTGAGGCAACACGACCAACAAAAAAGTGTCCAAATTCAGTATCCAGATCACTTTCCTTTATTGCAGTATGACCCGTTTCAGGCCAGTTGCCATCTTCAGATCAGCTCTTACAGTTACAGAGCAACCTGTCGAATATGGAACTTAAAGTTCACTGTCATAGCTATTTATTTATGTTAGCTGGCCTAGTTATGACAATGAAATTTTGGTTCTATACTTGACAGGTAGCTCCGTAACAATGATCTGAAGATGGGTAACTGCCTCGTACCTGGTCCTACTGAAATAAAGGAAAGCCTCTGAAAACTGAATCTGGACATTTTTTACAAGTAATGATCGTCGTAACTCTTTAGACAGACCTAAATCGCATCAGGCATGGGCCGGGATGGTTCCTTGGAAAGGACACGGCCGACTTCCTTCCCCATTCTTCGCTAATCCAATGGGACTGACGACCTCACTGTGGGTCCCCATCCCCGAATCAACCTACCAACCAGCAAACCTCTGAAACGAATGCTTCTAGTTCTGAAAACACGCTCAATACTTTCACCGAAAAACGTGATTTTATCCAGATGTGCAGCTCATCGAAGCCACTCAGCAACTCGATGGCCACCATAATCTGTCTTCAAGGCTTCCTAAAATTTGGAATTCGCATGGGAAGAGATCTGCCAACAAAATCACCACCCACATTGTCAAGATTGTTTAGAGTACGCTGCGAAAAATTCACTGGGAACTCTTACACATTATCCAGTACATCCTGATCTTTCCCCATATGATTTCCACATATTTGGAGCCTATAAGTAAGACATCCGTGGCCATTGGTTTCCTTCGAACGAAGAGGTGCACGCCTATATTAAATGACCATAGCTCTCTAGTTTCCTCAGTTTTTGCTATAAACTGCTGCAAAGGTAGATACTAAATCGTATTGATAGCAAAATTATCCAACAAGTGCAAGATGAATAAGCTGAATTTCGAAAGATACCAAACTGAACCGACATGTCCTCAAATTTACTCGTACAAGCTTGAAATCTTTCATTGTCTCTGTAGAAAATGCAGTTTACAGTACCGTATCGAGAAACAGATTCCTACTGATTTTACTAAGACTGCTACCCTGTACAACTACACCTCAGTTATTAAATCATGTGTTATAAAGACATGGAAGCTATACTAGTAAGGAGACTAGAAACCGAAGCACTCGGATGAACTGGTTTCCTAGGGCTCTGTACTTGCACCTATTCGTTTGTACCTATAAGCAGATGGTATTTCTCAGACTAAAGGCAACAAATTCGCTAAAGCAGGTGACGAAGCATTTGGTAACTACGGAAAGTTTATAGAAGAAACGGAAAAATATCGAAGGGTAATACCTCTGTCATGTGTAGTACTTTTTTAAGGGACATCTCAAACTCAGCTCGAGGAAAGCAGACATCTTGTGCCTCCATTTCATTAACACACAAGCCAGCCATCAGCAATAAACCTATTGAAATGGAAATCTATGAAAATAAAATTTAGTCTACTGATTAGTATTTTGGTACTACTCAGGAATGATTCTTGGTCTATCAACGACACTTGACTGACACTATTCTACACTGTCTATACTCAATGAACACTTATCTGGCCACAATAAAGATACGAAAATTACTGTCAGCCTATGCAGTTTGTGAAGCAGGTCATGATTCCAGGGATGAAACTGCAGACCTTACTTGAAATGAGAGACTGTGTATGAGTGGTTCTGAATTAAGAAAGGTATTCCTGATGAGGTGTAGTTTAACCAGTAACATTTCTAACATGCTTGTTCTGCTGTTCAGGGAGTATTTTGAAAAGTGATAAATGAAGAGTTGTATGCATACACATGATGAATCTGGGGAACATTGTGTGATGTAGAAATGGAATAAGATGAGGAATTTTGCTTTGGGATTGCCATGTGAGGCTTACGAAATTATTATGGTTTTTATGGTGAAACTTTGATATATTATGCTGCAATTATGGTATATTATGTGAAATGGATTATGATTCTTAGGATATACTGCTGAAGGTTAATGAAAAAATGTCGTTCTAACGATGACAGACGAGGCATTAGATATGATTTAGTGAATAAGCATTTTTTGCATCTATTTATGGAACAAGACAAGTTAAGGAATGTACAGTCTTTAAACGTAGCAGCCCACAGCTGTACTAGATACATGGACTCTCTGTTTGTGCACACTTCATTCGAAGGTAGAGTCATAATAATACCTCCAAAAGAAATTTATTTGATGTAAATATGTCTGAGAGAACACTACTATTGAACTTTTGTTGATACGTATGAAATGTATTATGACACTGAGAGCGGCTATTATGGAAAGAATACGAATTACAGTTTGATATATCAATCATACATGCAATATACTCTGAAAACCCTAGAAAACACGAAAGTTTTACCTGTATGAAACACTAGTGCTTGCAGATGACTAACTTTTTTTTACAACTATTTGGAGACAGTACTGCATATGTGGATGTATCTCTCGAGTAAGAAACATGGATGGTTTAACAAGGACTTTTTCTCTACTGCTGAATTATGTGAGGTATGTGAGGTGTGTGAATTTTCTAGCTTCTCGAAGTTTTAAAATTGAATTGTCTCGGTGCTAAATTTTGTTTTTCTACTTATTACTGTTTACACTTACTCTACCTCATTTTTTCTCTATTGATGAAGTAATAAAAAGAACACAAAACTGTATGTGTTTGTATGAACTAAACAGTATTTTCATATCAGAGTATAACATATGTAGTGAGCGAGTTACATTCTAACAATTCAAATGTTGCAGTGGCCTGTTATGGGGAACTAGGCATTCATTCTTGCCTTGTATATAAATAGGTTATGTAAGTTATGTATTTCCACAACTTTTTTTTTCAGTTTGTAGTAGTTTTATGCCTTGATACAAGTTCATCAGCTACATATTCATTCATGCTGTAAACAATTGCGTGAAATAAGTTACTTCAATACTTTATTGTCCTTGTTTTTAAATAATTTTACTTCTGACTGTCTCTTAAGCTTCTGTTACAGCAGCGATGCAGTGCTAACTCTATCACATAAAGTTAATGATTCTAAGGTGATGATTTTTTCTCTTGACTTTAAGCAATACTAAACTTGAAGAGAAGTTATTTGCTTCATTTTCACTTAGTAAACCATTTCTTTCAGCTACTACTCATAGTTAGAGGATGAATATTTTTGTGTTGTATCATAGAGTGAGTTATGACACCATTTGTTGCTTTGTAAGATATGTCTTTTCAATGTTGTATTTAATTTACTGTTGTTATTAACTGTGTGTGCCCAAACGGTTCTGACTCCATAAGATTGTTAGTCCGCAGCTCGTGGTCGTGCGGTAGCGTTCTCGCTTCCCGCACCCGGGTTCCCGGGTTCGATTCCCAGCGGGGTCGGGGATTTTCTCTGCGTCGTGATGACTGGGTGTTGTGTGATTTCCTTAGGTTAGTTCGGTTTAAGTAGTTCTAAGTTCTAGGGGACTGTTGACTATAGATGTTAAGTCCCATAGTGTTCAGAGCCATTTTGAACCATAAGATTGTTATTCCAAACCATTCTGACTCCATAAGGTTATGCCCATGTGATACTGACTCCATAGGATTAAGACTCCATTCTATTCTGACTCAACGCAATTCTGGCTCCACACACAGACAAGGTGACATTAACATCTGACGATAATGACCTTGCAATAATACTTACAATTCTGTATTGATGGCCAACATGTAAATATTATTATTATTATTATTGAAAAGTAATTATGTTGTAATGGTATGGAAGTACTTCTGATAATCACAGAAACATCACTCAATGATTGAATGTGTAATAAGTTATGAGAACTAAAGTGAATATGCAGTTATAAGAAATGACATTTTTTATTATTTTTCATTGACTGGAGCTTAAGTTACTTCCATTGTATAAGAAGAAATTGCATGTATATTCACATATATTTTTTTAAAACATCTAACACAAAAGTTGGATTATATGAACTTGATATTTTGATTGTTTACCTGTCATTTTAATGTGTATGTGAATGTATCTTTGAGCAATGCTAATCTCCTATTGTATGATAATTTAGATGCCATGTAATTACTATGTACATATTGACTGTGGTACCAATGAGTAATTGTAGCATTTTCTTAAATATGTAACCATTAATGTCTTTCAACAGATCTGTAAGTCGTTCAGTGATATTGTATGTCACGTATTTTGCATGTTCTGGATCAAGACATGCACTGTATGGTGCGTTGTACATTGTACCATCAGCAAATGAATATTTATAGAACAAGTTTCCAAGTATGTGGTTGACCTAATCTTCATTTTTAGAGCTTTACTTGAAGAAACTTGCCACTATGGTCATACATATTGTGACTTACTTACTGAGCACTGACCTTATATGCCTCTTCACATAATGTTGACTTCCATATTAAAGTGTGTATAATTTACTATTATTCATTTATTCACTATTATTTGTTTCATTGATCTTGTATATCAATTATGAGGACCTGTTTTATCAAAGGGATACAGTGTCATTGCTTTTATGATCTTCATGAATTCTTTGGTACTCAACGAGGTGTATGAAAAGAGTGACCCACAAAAACGTTGTGATGTGGCTGTCAGTGGACATAATGTATGTAATGAGTCCCTCCCTGAGTTTGCTGCATCTGAGACATATATCTCTTTCGCTATTTTTCTTTGTTCAGATGATCGTCACTCTCTTGAAGAACTGTAAATAGTATTTTGTTATCTTGTCAAATGAACTACTGCCAATATCATGCAGGTATGAATGCTTACCTGTACAATTGTACTTTTCCATTTATTTTCTCTATCTTCGCACTATCTGCAGTTCTGTGTCATAATATTTCTATTTACAAAACTGAGAAATATTTTTTACACTCTCCCAGAACCATTAATAAATTCAGTTATCTTATCAAATGAAATACTATCAGTGTCAGGTGGAAATGAGTGTTAACATGCGCAAGATGATACTCTTATAAGAATTTTTATTGACTACATTGTACAGCTTATAAATTTCCTATTATGTAATCTTATGCTTATGCTTATGTGTTCTACTACTTTTGTCAAACATCTGGTGCTTTTCTTTTTCAATTTAGTCATGTAAGAGCTTTGCGTTTGCTCCCTCCTAACTTGTTGTACAAGAACCATCCCACTAATTTCTTAAAAGTGAGAGTAGGCTTTATGAAAGTTGGACGTTAATACTTCTTTGCAAAGTTTACCATTGATTCTACTGTGGTGCGCATATACAAAATCTGAGTCCGAGACATTATTATCGCATTTAGTAGCTAGCAAACAGTTGTTGAGAGGAGTCTTAAGTGGTCGGACACAGCCTGCAGTGGAGAGAAGCCATGTGACATTGGAGGTCGTAGCCTGCTGTGATAGAGCTAGTAGGGCCAGAGGAGGCTTTGGTATTAGTTGAATATTTTTGATAATTTGTCTTTTTGCAGCACTTAGTTGTTGTTTGCTTGCACACTGGAGGTGTTTGACAGATCTGTGTATGCATACGTTGAGAGTAATTTTCGTATCTTTCCTGTTCATTGAGAATAGACAGTGTAGAATAATTAAGGTTTTTGTAAAGTTCGTCTGTGGTTAGATAATGCATTTTGTGAAAATAGTGCATTAAAGTCTTTATCGGTTTCTTTCACTTTTTACACCACGTAAGGCTTGTTGACCAGATCCCTCATGGTCATTCAATTTCGATATAAAAGACGTATAGCAGTAATTGTCGCAGTTATTGTGATGAAGCATTGCACTCTGCATGTTTCGCACTATTGTTTTCGAAATATTTTTAGCATGTTGCTGATCTCTTAGTTGCAGCATAAAGACGAAGTCAGTTGTCCATTGCGTACAGGAGCATTGCGGAACACTTATTCGGAGTTGCCAAAGAATATTCTAGAACTATCAGTCAGACGCTTAAGAACTGATTTATTTAAGATTTGTACGAAGAGTAACTAATTTCTGTTTCTCTATGTTCTCCTTCACAATTCTAGTATTGTCAGAGATGTAACGTCACATAATTCTATACATCTCTCACCAGAGCAAATAATAGTTACAAATATATGGGAGTAACAGAAATACTTACGAACTAGTTTCCCCATTATGGATAGAATAATCAAATGATTTTGCATGGAAAATGAGATTTAATAGTGTGAGGGAGTATTCAAGAAACCCTCCAGCCTAAAGAACTTTGCTGCTGTCGTCTTTAAGCGCCTGGATGAGAAATGGTCTCCTGCAAGATGACCTAGTCTACCTGATCATTCGATACAGTACCCGTCGTAATGTTCACACGCTAACTGGTTGAGAAGAACTCTCATTCACTGCCTGCAGCAATTCCTGTAGGGTTTGGAAGCTGCTTTGGTCAAATTACATAAAACTCATCTCCGGTCCGTCTCAGTCCGGATCTTTTGACGATCACAAATCTGATGTCATGTTTGGTGGCCAATTGTATTCCACCACAGCTTATAGGAACTTTGAAGAGTCCGCCGTACTAATAAATCAAGCAACTTCGGACACCGTATGTCCATATTCACGGCAAAACACAATTTCCCCTTTTCGCCACTGTCACGTCCTTAAATTTGGCCAGGTTTGCGTACAATGTCAGCTTGAAACACTGATATCTCACAGATCCCTACTTCCTTATGCCGACTCAGAGGAATTGCACGCGTGATTGAGCGCGTGACTCGATCTCTGGACCATCTGTAGAGCCTTAACGATTCATCTGCACGTCCGAATGGCCAGACTTTTGTCCGATGTTATCGGCTGTGTGACTTGTGCTTATGCTGGTGTGTAAGGCGTGTGACCTTGAAGGGGACTTAGCCGCTGAGCGAGGCAGCCGGGCAACACGGGCCTTAGATTTACTAGGCCCGTGTTGCTGGAAAATCAAACTGTGGGTTGCGCAATCGGGACTGATAAGGCGCGCTGGCGCTGTGCGCGCCTGGTGGGGGACAGGAAGTACATCCTGTTCTGAGGCAGCAGCATGCTCAGTCGACTCGAGGCAGCCGCACGAAGCACACAGCCATGCCGTACCGTCGTAGAAGATACAGGAGGAGCAGATTCCCAGTTTACAAGACAGTGGACACTTTCAGTTTTGTTCCTAATAATGTTTCTCAAGAAGAGTTACTGACTGGTCCTATCACCTTTGTTGGTTGCAAGATTAACTTTTCATGTACTACTACTGAACTTGTTCCTGGTAATTCATGGTTAACACTTGCTGTAGTACGAGGTAGTGATAAAGCATTGCAAGGATTGGAGTCGTACTATGACAGAGACATTATCGTCTATCGTACCTTTTCAATTGGATGTCAAAATGTATAGTACACCGATGCATTAATTTCATTCCTTGTTTTATAGCACTTGATACGTGGGTAAATTAGTGCCGAAATACGATATGGTAATTATGTCACATAGCTGACAACTGGTGCGTAACACTCTCAGTACCGACTCATGAAACAGATGTACAATGACTACACAACAGTTAAAGACCGAGATTTTCAAAAATATACGACTATTGTATAGTGTTTTCCCACAGCGTTATACAAGATAATATTTGGTAAGTACACACACACACACACACACACACACACACACACACACAGAGAGAGAGAGAGAGAGAGAGAGAGAGAGAGAGAGAGAAATGTTGATGTCAAATATTGTATCCTCATCAGTAAATTTCATTGTCTTTATGCATTACTCTTTCAACGAGGACCTTTAAGTGTGTGTAGTATCATTTCACACCAATTATCTCAACATTTTTGGAGTGATTAACACTATAATCTGTCAGACAATGATCAGTTTCATATTAAACTAAAGGAACGTCAGGTAAAATAAATGAAATATATGTTTTTTTTATTTTTCACACAGTAAGGCTGTTACAAAACAAACTGAATTTTTCTGCATTTCCACACATACAAAAAAATCACATTTAACTTTCTCTTGCTACATAAATCACATTTTACATTTTCATGTACACGCAATATACTAAATCATAATTTTTCAGGTGGTAGCTACCGGACCCTATAGTATTCACTTTAGCTGGAGGTATATGACTTTTATCATCTTCTGCTATCCTGTACTATATAGCTGTAGAAATTATGTGGCGCTTGGATTGATATATGTGTACTCACAGCATGTCAGAAAGTGAGTTATCGGACTGAGAAAGACATTGTGCAGAAAAATTATAGGGTGTGAATGCCTATTGTATCGCGTAAACTGGTTTTTATGTTACAGTAGGCTATAGCTAAACCACCTGTCGGGCACACAGCAATGACACCTTGTACCAATGCTCATTTTATCAGCTAGAATGAACCGCTTATCATCTTTAGTTAATAAGAAGATTCTTTTTCAGTCTTGTGGATAATAGTGTATTAGGCAAAACTATTCAAATTTTACGAAATAAGCAAGATTCCAATGCACTATGGCTGAACATAAACAGTGCCTCTGATCTCAATCGAATGATTCCTTTCGATATGCAGATCACCCATGTAAAACTCTAATTTATTTAATAATCTGGGCACAATGGCAGTGGAAAGAGAGGGTGGATCTGAGAAATGAGTGTGGCTCTTTTTACAGTTATTGATAGTAACGGTGATCAAGGGGTTTGCCTGTAAATACTGAAGTGAAAGAGCAGCAGCTGATACCATAATTTAATACAAAATATTCCGCAGGAGAAACAACTTATTATAAACATATGCAATAGTTAACTGCCTAATAGTTAACTCTCACACACTCGAGCTGAACAGAAGTCGTTATATGAAGGCTGTATAATTGAAACAGCGGAAAATCCTGTGTACAAGGGAAGAAAATAGTCCAGTGGCAAGTTCTTGAGATCATTCTGTAGATTAACTACACGTTTCGCTCTATACCCGGCTACTTTGTCATTCTGGTGGGCTTAGAAAAATACTTGCAGGAACCTAAATAACTGTGTCATGGTTAAACTCACGAGCGCCAAAGCAGTCAGAACGAGATACCTGCGCTTTAACTGAAAATACGACTGCTCCAGGCTCAGCACTAACATCTCACCTCGCTTTACTGCCACATATTAGCAACTGTATAGGGCGAAAGGACAAGCTCCGACTTCAGCACCTGTACATGGCATCTCTGCAGCAGTACCGGCCCCAGACTGCACAGTGGTTGAATTTCTCGCTCACACTCTTTACAGCCACAGAGAACTGCTCCGGCTCAGTCTCGAGCAAGCGTGCCGTTTTGCTTCGCATCCCAGTTACAAGAACTGTCCTACTTCGCATCCTCACTAAGTATAAAATTAAAACTATTCTCTAGAGTGCTTTCTGTGGGAAGACCACCAAAGTCGAATCAGACAGAATGCTAGAATAGTCGCTAATGACAACCAAATCGCAAGAACTCCTCTCTCTCTCTCTCTCTCTCTCTCTCTCTCTATCTATCTATCTCTGTCTATCTGTCTCTTGCAAAATGTCGATTCTTACTTAATAAATCTAAATCAACCAAAAATGTACGAACTTATATACTCAGTTCACATAATTATCACAGACGTTGCGTTGCAAGTAAGAGCAAAATGCGTCTTGTGTAAAACTCTCTTTAATTAAATTGTAGTAAAATTAAGGCGGAGAAGCCAATACTAACTGATTTCAGAAGCTGCTGTGGAAGACGGATATTCAAAGAAACATATTATCGACGCCTTATCAGCCATTTCCAAGTGGCCTCTACATGAAACTAAGAAGGATACGTCTTAACCTACTTTGAACTGTCCCACATATATGTTTTAACACCATTTGCAGATAAATACATTAATGTATAGTTTAAGAACAGTTCTGCCAGTGCACAGAAAACGAAACAAATAGCTCAAAAAATTTGGCTCAACAATGAAATCAAGTCTCGTTATGCTAAAAGGTAAACCCTAAATTGGGACCCATATAAGTCTCATCTTTATCTTACAAAGGATTTGAATACTAAAGCTGTTTTATCCCATTTAGTTAGGAAGATCGAATGTCAACATATAGCATGAAAGTTAAAAATGAATGAAGCTCACAGAAGGAGGACTGCAAATTTAAAAGCTAAACAAACATTTAACACAACACAAATTACATCCACTCTAATGAAAAATGTCTCCTTTGTCCCAGAGTGGTCTATCTCATTGACACTGGTTTGCATATAAAAGAAATAAAACTGCTCGGAAGAGGTCTGAAACACAACGTCGGTGTACAAATAGATGAAAAATACATAGATGACCTCATAGTTGGGTTAGAAAGCATTCCCAAACAGGATAACGGAAAAGAAACAAATGGGGAAACGTTGGTCTGCCGAGCAAGTCTATAATGAAATCAGAAACATAACGACACAGATGAAAGAAAACATAGGAAACCCAAACAATCCAGATTCTGTAACACTCCCCTAAACTTAAAAAGAGTCTACAGGGAAACAACGCCATCATCACTAGGGCAGGTAAGGGAAATGCAGTGGTTCTCATGGATAAAGAGCAATACATCAATAAGACACAACAGTTTGTCACAAAAAATTAAATTACAAAACTAAAGTCAAATCGAGCTAACAGATTCCATACGAAATTGAGAACACTTAGGAAGACATCAAATATACACTATAAGACAACGAAAACTAAAACTGCCACAGACAAATGTCAGTGCACCTTCACTCCAATAGCAACCAAAGTAACACATAAAAATCTCCCCATCATAACCAGGGTAAATTATAGAAAAGCTCACTTACACCCACTTTCAAGATACATGTTGAAACGCTTATCAGAAAACTCCAATTTACAAGAGGATAGAACTATAAGACACACTACACAGGTGATACACTACATAAAATAATACAGGTTCCAGTTACAACCACCCTATTGCCTTTTGATGTAGACAATATGTATTCCAATAAACCAATAACTGAAACAATAAACAATGTACACAACAAAATCCCAATACACACAGTACAGTCTCACATGAATACATCAAAGAAACAGTCAAGCTATTAGACCTAATAAAGAACAGAATTATTTCCAGTTTAGTAATGAATTCTATTTACAAAGTGAAGGATTACCAATGGGATCCCCAGAGTATGGAATCATAGTAAACATATTTATCAATGATGTAGAGCAGGACGTATTTAACAAACTAGTGATAAATACGTACACCATGTCACACTGGTTAAATATATGGGTTACATCTTGTGCCTGACAGATGAACCAACTGACCAGTTACAGATACAAATAAATTCCGTCCATGGTAAGATACATTTTGCAATAGAAAAAGAGCAAAATAGGTAGTTAAATTCCTTGGACATGACGATAAAGACTCAAAACAATCAAAACACCTTTGACATATGCTGAGATCTGACAACAACAGACGAAATTATGCATATGACATCATAATACCTGAATTTCCTAAAGCAGGCAGCACTTAGGTACATGCTCCACAGAATAATCACATTACTATTAGCCATAAGATACTTCCAAAAAGAACGAATACCATAATACAAATAGCCACAAACAATGGATAGAAAGAAAACTTAGCAACAAAACTGAACAATTAAATCAAGACCCAGAAAACAGCAGACACCCAGCTGTCATCAACACAAGGACAGAATCCCATACAGAAAAAGACTCAAAATACAGGAGCAGCAACGACACGAAATTACAAAGAAATTTAAAATAAAAGGTGATACACAATGACATGCAATAAGAAATACACATACAGAATATCCAATAGGTCGAAAAACCAAGGCATAAAAATAACTGAAGGTCACGTCAAGACGACATTTGTGTCCAGATACAAAGAATATGTAAAATCATGGAAATATAGGAGAGATAGTTCAACGTTCACAGAACACTTACACCAATAACAATGTAAAATTATCACCAATGACACAGATATGGAAATCATAAGGGTAAACAACAAGAAACCCCTTCTCACCTTACAAGAAACCTGTCACATTCAAAAACCCATAACAGAAAAGAAACAATTCATAAATATCAAACCAACCTGGTAAGCAATAGACTCCTTAAATTAATTGACTACATATTATAACATTAAGTATGCAATCACCCCTCCCATCACCTCCTCTCCTCTCAAATCTTTGCCGAACATAGAAGACAGTTTCACTTCGTCTAAATGGTGTAGTGTTTCACTTTGAAAGCAAATAGTGGTACAGCAACAGTGCAAATAATAGATGAACTACTAAAATCAATGAAATCTCCAGATAAATAAGTGTAAACTCACTCTAGTGGTATAAATACATGCTTGCTACAGTAAATATCGAACCGAGAAAATTGACTCTTGAATTGAATAAAGTACAAAATAAGCACTCAACACCATCCAAAAGGCTCATAGAGTATGTTGAGTATAAATATTCACGAATAATCTTTTACTGGCAGGTCCAAGGAACAACACGAAAAACGATATTGAGCGAACAATCTGGGTTGGATGCGATCCCAACCTTCGTTAATAGCATCACATAACTATCAGAAAAAAACCTTCCACCTGAAGAGTTTAAGTGTCTGCACCTTGATGCACTAAGCAACTTAGTACCAGTCATGCCTCTCCGCTTAGCTCCGCTCCTCCTTTCCTCTTTTCCTTCTAAATGTATAGTTGCTGATTTCTCAAGTTTGTTCTACCCTGTCTCTGATGGTACACAGAGGGGCCACCCACCACAAGTGCTCTGCTTTGGTCTTTTTCAGGTTACATTGATATATTTTCTCCAGTCTGTAGCTGACCCTCCAGTAGTTAGTGCTTCTGCTTTCTCGAGCCTGCTGTAACCTCTCACTCATGGTACACAAAGAGATCCATCT
This sequence comes from Schistocerca serialis cubense, assembly GCF_023864345.2. Taxonomy (NCBI): domain Eukaryota; kingdom Metazoa; phylum Arthropoda; class Insecta; order Orthoptera; family Acrididae; genus Schistocerca; species Schistocerca serialis. The sequence continues at coordinate 324,507,812 of NC_064641.1, read as the reverse complement.
GCTGATGATGCTCTGCTTTTGTCAATATTGGGTTGACAATGATATACTTTTCAGGTCTGCAGAAAACAAAAATATTTCTAGCAGATTACGAACCCTCGGAATAGTACCGAAGTACTGTATATTCGTTATGAGTAGGGCAAAATCAGCTCTCCTGAAGAAGAATGGCCAAAAGCATACTACGGCTCTCAGCTGCATCTCATGGTGGGAAGAGGCAGATCCGTGGATTGCACTACCCAAAGGGTATGTTACTGTTCAATACACTGGCGCCAACCACCCCCTCTGCCACCTGCTGACTCCAGCAGCCACCCCTGGCCCACAGCTCTCCTAGCTCCCAAGCACTCAAAATTAGTGTCTGTTGAAGTCTTGTAAGTAAACTGTCATGCATGTGGGTTTTACACTCATTTCAGACACACAACAATTAATAAAGAACAGTGGTTTTCCTGCAATAATTCAGATGTAGGGAAAAAAACACAGTAATTTTTACACCTGACAACATATTACAATTCGAATCCTCTCCCTCATAATTATTTTGTAAGATCCAATTGAGTAAAACACGAACTCGGTCTACGATACTGCTGTCATTGAGAAATGGGCAAACTGCCTAGATTGAAGCTCTATAACAATTCATCTCTTGCATATATTAACACATCCCACATCTCTTGTATATGGCTACTGTGTATAAAATCGATAACACATCCTGAATGAACTGCACACTTTTGGTACCAAAGCTATCGGTCACTGACCAACGTCCTTGTTATTTTGGGACGTCCATCTGCGTAAAAGTGAGAAGTTTAATCCGCAAAAATATTAAATCTACCAGACATGTGTGTTATAAGCTCTTAGATGATGGAAATTTTCAGTGGAACAATTGTATGTAATATCAAATTACCTACTGTAAGACAGCTATCAAGAAAAAGAAGTAAACATTTGTGTTGGTGATAAAGCAGTCATGCTTTCACGAGAATACACACTACTAATTTTTTTTCATTTTAATGGATAAATTGGTATTGCTGAGAGCGTTCCTCATTTTCCAAATTAGTGAGTGTGGAAGTCTTGTAAATAAACTGTCACGAAATTGGGTATTACAAGAATTTGAGACACATGAAGTATTAATGCTGAACATTATATTTCACACTGTCTATTCATATATCGGAAAAAAACCATAGTCCCGTATACACGCAATAGCAAGCTATAATCCGCAACTCTCTTCTCGTTATTTTTTACGTCCAATGGACTAAAACTACAAACTATAAAAAACTTCAATAACATAATCTCGAAGACAACTCTGTAAGATTTTAACGGATTCTGTCTCTTCCGATACATCGAAAACAATTAGCATCCATGTGTTGACTCGAGTATATGTGGCGATCCCTTGAAGTATACAGGTATTGGTCCATTGGAGCAGGTGGCCAGTGATGGAAGTCCATTCCACAGTTGTTATAACGTCTTGTCGCCTGTACTGGAAAACAGTCAATCACAACACAGAATTCCTGTGTTGTACTTTCATAAGCAGTTTGATACATTGTTTTTAGCTATAACACATCTGTGTAGAGTAAGATTACCGCTTCGTACACTGCCATACATTCTCTTTTCTCACCACGACTTTGAGGTCTAAATCAGGTTCTAAGCCGACATTAAATCGTTTCGATTCACTGGCTCTCACAGAAAGCTGGACATCGCGTGGGCGCAGGGTGTCCTGCTCCCACAACACACATAGTGTGGTGGAAAGGAAAGATGACATAACCGGTTTTTTTTTTTTTTGTTTCAAATAGCTGTCTTGTAAGAGGCAAGCTGATGTTACAGACAGTTGTGGATGTCCCAAAATAACAGGGACATTGTTCTGTGATTAGTTGTTTTCATTTAAAAAAATAGTGGAGTTGTCTGCTTATTTAGAATGTGTTATCGGTTTTATACATAGCAGATATGTACAAGAGATGTGTGATAGGTTAATACATGTATCATATGGGTTGTTACAGAGCTCCAGTCTAGGCAGTATACTGATCCCTTATTGGCAAAAGTATCGTAGACTGACTTTGTAGTTTTGCTCTGTTGGATATTACAAAGTAACGATGATGGATGAGATGCGAATTGTAGTTTGCTGTTGGGCGTACGAAATGACTGTTTTTTCTTGTATATGAATATATGGTGTGAAAACCGGCTTTCTGTATTGACATTTCTGTATCTGAAATATATACAATACCCACATGCAATTCAGTTTATTTACAAGATTTCGATAGACAATAATTGTTTGTGCTCAGAGTCAAGACGAGCTCACTGGCTAGGGGAGGTTGCTGGAAGCGGCTGGCGGCAACAGGGGTCGTCGGCGCTGGCGTACTGTGTAGCAACCGCCTCCAGCGGCCTCAATGGCTGCTGGTCTCAGCGGCTGTCCCTCCATAAACAGGAGCTGCCATTTCCCAGCGCATGAAGTAGCCGTGGCTGTTGGATTTTATTCTTCTGGAGAGCTATCTTCTCCCCATCCATGAAGAATAGTCAAGTTTTTCGCTGTAGTTCCAGGAGTTGGCATTTGCTAGAAATACGTTTGATTTTTCGAGACCTGAACGGTATATCATTGTCAACCCGACATGGACCAAAGCAGAGCATCGCCAGCAGATGGATCTCTTTGTGTACCATCAGTGACAGCCTAGATAAGGACTGGGAGAAGAGATACAGGGAGAAGAGAGAAAGGGAGGAGGGGAGATAGGAGGAGAGGTAAGACTGCTTCAATGCTGCTTACTGTGTGTCCACACATCAAAGTGAAGAGACATGCCCTGGTCAGGCGGGAGGTTTAATTTTGTCTATAGTTTTGTGAGGTTATCACAGTGTTTCATCTTCCTACAGATCCAAGGTCGGGATACACTCGCATCATAACATAGTCATTGGTACTGTGTTTTCTCTTTAGTAGTTGTTCTCTTATGAGAGGATTATGTCTGTCTCCATCTAGGACACACTTGTACCACTGACAAGAATACCGCACGTATCCATCACAGTATGTTCTCCAAATATTGGTTAAAAGTTGTCATTTAGCTGTAGCACTGTAGCGTCATTGGCGAAGTCTTCTAATCACAATAGTGTCTGGGGCTTGCAAGTTGAATGTGTGTTTAAGGATTGCTGGATGGTGTTAAGTTCTTATTTTGTAGCATATTCACCGCAAGAATAAATGTTCCCGGTTCAGTTTTCATTGTAGCAACAGTGCCACAACATCGAGTTTTACACTTAGCTGGAGATTTCACTGATTTTAATGTTATATCCGTTGTTTGCGTTGGACTACCCCCTTTACATGATGTGACGAGAGGAATGTCAATACAATATTTGTTGTAGCAGGTATACGTATGACACTTGGAGAATACACAGTCGTAGTACTTCATGCAGTATATCACTGTACGTGATTAGTCAGTCGTCAGTCTCTTTTTTTTCAAATAAGTCAGCAAACTTTACAGCAGGTAAGTTGTTAAGGACAGCAACACTTTAGGCAGACCCGCTATGTGTTACTCCATGAGGAGCAAGTGAAACAGCCTTCAGGCAGTTTACCTGAAGAAGTACAATAAATGCGTCAATCATAGGCTGTGACTGCCTCGAAAACAATGCTCTCCACACGTCAGGGGCAGAGTGGGCGCACTGCTGCACAGTGAGATGACTAGTATAAAGTTCCGCGTGCATCTGATTTACGCGGGACTTACTATTTCAACGTTTTCCCTACATGAGATTGAGTTTTATTAGCGGAGGACCACTTTCAGAGCCAGCACATCGAGAATGTTTAAAAGTACGTCACAGTTGACCGTTCAGTTCTTCATCTGTGATGGGCAGTCAGATATTTCGCTATTATTTCAGAGAGGCTAGTTTTTCCAAGAAATACTCTTAACGATTTGCAGAAGGCGTCCCATTGTTGAGTCTTTTGTCCATCTGTGACTGATTTCTACAGACCTGAAACAGTATGTCACTGCCAGCATATGGGTCACTTAGTGAAGCAACACGTTACAGAAGACCTGAAAGACCGGTATTCCTACCTGCAGAGGCGGGGTGGGGTGCTGAAGTTGTCAGTAGGGGAGACAGAAGGGGAGGTAAGACTAATTCTATGCTGCTTAGTCTGTATCCACCTATCAAAGAATTCAGTAGCAGCTGCCACCACTCTGTCCTGGTGGGATGTTTGGGGGTCAATAATTGTGGTGCAATGTGGTGCGTTGTTTAAAACTGGTGATTTCTTCACATCAGTTTCGATGTGTAATTAGACCAGTGAAATATTTTTCATCAGTTGTGGTAGGATGCATTGGCCTTCATATACTTCTGTGATACCATGTATATGTGTACAAGTTCCTCAGCAGCTATTTCACTTGCATATCGGTAGGAGGCAACTCTTACTACACTTCAGTCATAGTTTGCTGTACTATCCCTTCTTACCAAATATCTGTGTACAAGTTACTGAGCAGTTATTTCACTTCTGGGTCAGTATGAGAATATTGTTCAGAGAGCGGCTATAGTACAGTTTCCCACCCAATTTCGAGTGGTGTTGTGGATTAGGGTACACAACAAAGGTAACATATATGCATTAGCGGTTTGAAAAAGTGTGTGTGTGGGGGGGGGGGGTAGGAAGTGGGGGTGAGTAAGAGGTGGCTAGAGGACAGTGCCTAGCACCCTCTGGTGGCAGCATCATGGACTAAAGCATTCAGTCTTCAATCTTCGAGGCGAACGTACGTACTCGCGATCGAAAAAAGTGTGAGGATGGCGGCAGAAAAGTGGGGGGAGGACGGTAGCGGAGTGTGGAGCAGCTGTAGGACAATCTAGTAATAGGATAAAAAAGTAAACAATAAAGACAGTACCTTATTTCCTTCCTCTGCAGCAGATCAATGCAGACTGAACTTTTCCCAACAATTCACAAGTAAGGGAGGGGTAGGAAAGTGTGTGATGGGAGGGGAGGGAACAGGGAAAGGGAGAGGAAGTGGGAGAGAGGGAGGGATGGGTATGTTGACATCAATAATGCGATTTTGCCACACCTGGTCCCAAGGAGAGGATGTAGAGGACTGTCAGGGAAGAGCCACTATCTTGAATAAATTTGGCAATCATGGAGACTGAGCCTGCTTCGGCTGTATACCAACATATTTATGCAGTCTGCAGGATAACCAAAGAAAATGTCTTAAGAATAAAAGGCAAATGCTTTTGATGTAAAACTCTCTTAATTAAACTCTCTTAATTAAATAGCAGTGACCTTAGGATGAAGAAAAGAGTAATAACTAAAATGGACAACAATTTGAGCTAGGCCATCCACCTGGGAAATTCGTAGTAGCTTAAAAAGAAAGAACTCTAGCTTCCGCCTCTCCTGAGGTCGATGCCTTTTCTCACTCTGGCTAACTTTTAAGACAACATCGAATCAATGACCGCTAATAAGCGTGTGAAAAGATCGGGTCGATAGCCTTGAAGTATTGGCAGTGGACGGATGAATACCGAAATTGAGGAGTGAGCCTAATAGGTGAGACTGTGTTCCTCCCTCACATGGCCTTATCTGCAGTCCAAACGTGTGCCGCATTTATCCAGAATCATCCTCTTTACATGCCAGACTGCCAGAAGCGGTCTAGACAAATTCAAAGCCAGGCCTAATGTACACGTGACCGCTCTCCTACAACGTATGCACAGTATTATCTGCAAATAGCATAATTGTTGAGAATCTCAGGACGCAGTCTCTGCTCGGCAAAGCAATGCATGACCCGGTAGGTAGGGCGCCAGTGTATAATACGCCAAGGGGACCGACATAGGGGAATTGGAGGCTGGACCACCGATGTTGAGAATGTACAACCTAAGTTTGGAAACACCAAGTGATTATGGACAATGGAAAGCAAATACATTATAAAATAACATTTAATTGTTTTCTAATTCTTTATTAAGTTTAAACAATACATAGGAAAATAGAAGAATTAAATTTTAAGCTACTCAGATGAGCCACCCTTTGCTTTAATCACAGCCTTTCATTCTCGCGACATGCGATGGATCAGTTTTGTCAGGGATTCAGTTGGAATTAATTTCCATTATGCTGTAGGACGTCACACATATGGGTCCTTGTCATCATACCCAATTTTCTGATTCCCTTGTCCAATTCACCCCATAATAGTGTGGTTGGGATGCAGTTGGGGGACTGGTGTGATGATTCCATGTTTTCCAAAATTTTCTGAACATCTAGGGACTTCACATACCTCTGACAAAAGCGGGATGTGTTTTTCGGATCGTTGCCATGCTGCCAGACAAACCATCCCCAGTCATTGTCGCTGGACAATGTCATTAGAATCCTTTTGATTCATTTTTCCATCTACGTTCACCAAATCTCCAACTTTATCCCTCCCAATGATCCTTGTACCATCACAGAAGCTCTTCCATGCTTCGAATTACACTTTGGGTATTCAAAAGCTCTTGGGATGAATGGCGTATGAACTGACGACGTTTACTTCAAAATATATCGAACTTGGATTCACAAGTGAATGAGACTCTTTCCCAATCCCATGCTTTCCAACCGCAGTGTGTCGTTCCCCATTGAAGCCTTTTCTCCTTGTTGACGGGGTGCAACGATGGTTTCCTTACTGTTGCGTAACCCTGGACGTTGTTTTCCACCAGGCACTATCTCACTGTTGACTCCCTCACTGGTGCACCCCTAGTAGTGTTTAGTTCAGCGTCCAATTCAGGAACAGTTTTGAATCTATTAAGCATGCTGGTGACAACCCAGTCTCTTCCTGGCGTTTTGATTTTTGCCTGGGTGGTCTTGAGAGAGGACGAATATCATAATAACCTTTATCTTGATGCCAGTCTATGTTCATTATAAACTCGCTGATGGAAATCTTCAACTTCTTTGAGATATTTCGGACAGTATTGCCTTCATAGGGCTAAGTGATTGTCTTTATCCGTGAATAAAAAATAACCTGACATCTTGTTGTCAGTTTCTGTTACTTCCACTGAGTGTACCTCCTTCGGATTGCCTTAGCTTCATACAAATGGAACTACAACTAAACAGAATTATAAACAATGTAAATCTACATTATCGTGCTGTCTACGGCTCCACCTAGCATGCTTAGTGGAACTGCTTGGACAGGTAAGGTCAGTTTATATGAAACTGAGCGATACTAATATGTACTAATATTTACATATATGTCAATAATAATCTGAACAATATTCTAAGTGTCATGATTAACCATTATTTTGACACACCATTCTATATTCTAACCAATAATTCACATAGGTCACTTCCGCCTTGCTCCATTGCAGTATGCAGCATGGTATTTCCAAGCTTATGGAGGGCAGTGTAGTTGTCCTGGGGGCCTCAGGTAGCTGCCACCCAGACCAATCCAGAACAACACTTTCCTTTCAGTAGCAACTGTCCTACCATGACCCTACCTAGCATCTAAATACAATAAAGTACACGAAATAAGGGGAAAATATTTTTGTTAGGGGGAAGTTGTTACCTCTGTAATCTTCATGTAAGCCTCATTTTCTTATCAAAACCCACATTGTTGTAACTCAATACCAGCAAAATCTCTGTGTCTCACGACTGAGTAACTAGTATTCTTAATAAAACTGAAACCGGCACTGTGGCTCTAGCCTGGTGCGTTTCAAAGATGAGAGAAATAAAACTAGCAAAGTTTAAAGTAGGTGAGCACAGAGTAAAGGCATTGACTGCAAAACTTAAGCTTCAAAGGAATGATATCTTTAACGAAAGTTAGGTCAATACTGAACTAAACAGGCTTCATGTAGTGTTTGACAAACCAGTAGCAGTAGGAATTGCTGTTCTAGGTATTTCAAATCCCAATCTTACAGACTTTCATTATGGTCATGTCCTAAATAAGTTTCTAGAAAAGCTTGTACAACTGTCTTTGAGGAGGTCAAGAGGTTTGGTACTACATGTAAATAACGGATAAAACATTCTAATTAGACACGAAAAAATATTTGGAGTAAACAAAGGTAATATACAGGGTAAAGACGTAGATCCCGTTCAAGGATGGACGAGGATGGATGTCGGAAGGGAATGTAGGAATAAAGAGAGAAATAAACTGAACTTCTGAAAATATTCTGAGAGTACGGGATACAGAGGGGCTCGCCCAGGTCAGGACTGAAAATTCACTCACTGGTCTATGGAGCGGCGATGAACAGAGAAATATGAAACGGGATAGAACGTCTTTCGTTCACAACAGGTTTCGTTCGTAGAGGTTCATGGAGCACATAGATAGAGGAGAAATCTGGATCATAAGGTAGCAAAAGACATGAAACAGTCCCCTTTTCAAGAGTTAACCATTGATGATGTCATCGACGGCACAGACAGAAACAGTGACGTGATTCCATTCTAATGCCTCCTACTGTTAGCTGCGGTGGTACAAGTAGCCTGATTATTGGGCAAAGTACAGGATGTGTCGTAGTGATGCTGAAGCTGTGGTTCTTCCAAGCATGTAATCACTAATGGAACTAGTGACTGTTACTTTAGATTCTGAATACAATTTCGATGATTTAATTTCTGGCGTTCCCCAAAGTAGAGTTACAGGCCCTTTTCCGTTCCTTATCTATATAAACGACTTAGGAGACAATCTGAGCAGCCATCTTAGGTTGTTTGCAGATGAGGGTGTCCTTTATCGTGTAGTAAAGTCATCAGAAGATGAACAAAATAGGAAAACGATTTAGAAGAGACATCTGTATGGAGCAAAAATTGGCAATTGACACTAAATAGGGAAAAATATTAGTTCATCCACAAGAGTGCTAAATGCAATCCCTTACACTTCGGTTACACGAAAAATCAGTCAAGCCCGTAAATTCAAATATGTACCTAGCAATTACAATTACGAACAACTTGCATTGGATGGAACACACAGAAAATATGCGGCAAGGCTAACCAAATACTAGGTTTTTTTGGAAAGACACTTTGAAAATGTATGAGCTCTACTAAAGTGACTGTCTACACTACTCTTGTCGGTCCCACACCTGCATGGTGTGCGATACTTACCAGATTAGGACTGTAAAACAAATTTGTTTTGGAATAGATACATTGAGAAAACAATGTAGTGAAAAATTTTGGCGTATATTAGGAGGGCTGTACATCAAAATATTATAGTTTTATTCATTATTACGATCAATATCAGCTTGATTCGTGCAGTATCCATAGGAACCTAATACTTGTCTCAACTATAGCTATAACGAAATAAATGAAAGGCCTGTAATCATTTCTTTGAAAGTTCTTCCGTATGTTTTAATTTCCAGTTTCCTTACAATAATCTTTTTCTCAGTTTCTGAGCATAATGATAAGTTTATCATTAAATATTGATAATTTTTGGAGTCGTAATAAATCTGTTGTTATAATTACGTGTGTCTGAAGAAAAAAAAGAAGGGCTGGCAGAGATCTTCGTTTCATACACAATGTGCTTCGAAAACTAAGCGTTTACTTGCTCAGATACGGACTGGTTAAGTCCTAGCGACCTTTAGGAAATGTATAACCAAGCGTAAAATTTTCAAACTCGGTTTTCTAGAAATCGGTTGAGAGGTGCGTCTTAATGTTTATACATGTTGAAGTCCTTGTTGTGCCCTGCACATCCTGCCAATATGAATCAAATCGGCGAGAGGTAGTTTGTACTGCCTCCTAGTGAGATCATCTTGCTAGCTTACGAATGAAAGCCATCTCCACCGCCTTCTGCATTCTTCAGTCGTTGTCGGCTCTTATCCATATATTCACAGTCATCTCACAAACAGCATGCTTAGGGGGACAACGTTACTGGAAATATTTATCCTTTTTCTATCATACAGTTTCATTCATGTCAGTTTTTTCCCTATTAATTATAATACTCCTTGCGTGTACGAAACATGTAATCATCGTTTATAATGTGTTGTCAGCAGTTAACGAAAACAGGGACGAATGGGAGTGAAAAGTAGTTGACCACAACCTTAAATAATTGTAACGTAATTTTTGAAGTAGGATAAGGAAACAGTGTCACTGATATTCTTTTGGGTGTTGTCCTATGTTTTATTTCACTGCCAAGTGTTCGTGTCAACAAACTTTGCTGTGGTAACTTTGCGAAATAGCTTCATAGTACATCAAACTGAAACTGCGTCGGAAAAAGAATTTGGAGGTATAAGATGCAGGATATTTTGAATTTATCTCACTGTGAAATTTTTTTCAGTCATAAAATCGTCCTGTATTTCTTTCCGAAACAATATTCTTAATCTACATCTACATCTACATTTATACTCCGCAAGCCACCCAACGGTGTGTAACGGAGGGCACTTTACGTGCCACTGTCATTACCTCCCTTTCCTGTTCCAGTCGCGTATGGTTCGCGGGAAGAACGACTGTCTGAAAGCCTCCGTGCGCGCTCTAATCTCTCTAATTTTACATTCGTGATCTCCTCGGAAGGTATAAGTAGGGGGAAGCAATATATTCGATACCTCATCCAGAAACGCACCCTCTCGAAACCTGGCGAGCAAGCTACACCGCGATGCAGAGCGCCTCTCTTGCAGAGTCTGCCACTTGAGTTTATTAAACATCTCCGTAACGCTATCACGGTTACCAAATAACCCTGTGACGAAACGCGCCGCTCTTCTTTGGATCTTCTCTATTGAAATCCCTGGAGACAAGAAGATACTTTTTCCGCATGGCACTATTGCACAAATTTAGAGTACCGAAATTTGAGGCCAACGGCAGGACGATTCTACTGCCGCCAACATACATTTCGCGTAAGGACCAGGAAAATAATAAAGGAAGAATTACGGATCGTAAAGAGGGCTTTCGACTGTAATTTTGTTTGTTAAACACTTAATCTTTGTTCGTAGGCAAAATAAATTACTAGCTTCACCCAATCATTTTCCATATTGTAGGTACTAGTAGTACAGTTCCCTATTGCAACAGTTTTAAATAAGTGCAGTGGCTTACAGATGTGTACAATCACCATCAAATGAGTCGCATAGTTATATATAAATGTTATCTGTAGTTGAAAATTGCTGAAAATGTATATTCATTCATGGGAATGCGGCACATTCGTGGTCAAATACACCACCCCTATGGTATAAATCTTTTGTTTCAATTTTTGTCAGCACAAAAAGCTCCTCTTGCTAATTTGGTAACAATCATTACATTTTTTCTGTAACTCATGTATGCAACCAACTTATTCTCCTCCGTCATATTTCGTATTTCATCTTTGCTCTTACCAGTAACTAAATGAGTACAAATAGTACATGTAATTTCACAATTGTGCTCTTAGTACAAAACATAAACGAACAGTGTTATAAGGCTGTTGTCCTTACAGTTTCAAAAAGTGTCTGTGATATGGTGTGATTTGTTAAAATTTCATTTGTCGTTTACCTGTTGCATAGTGATGTATAGAGAAACTTGTTGCAGTTTCATGTAAAATGAAGACAAATAGGTGAATCTGTTACATTTGAGGTATGAGTGGTAATATATGAGATAAATATGTATGGAGGACTTTTCAATAGTTATAGATTTGTTTTATGAAGGGGGGCAGTTGATTATAGTTCTGACGTAACATGGAAAAGTATGTTTCAAGGAGGGCAGTTTGCTACTGTTTCACAATAACATAAACTGAAGTGTTTTACAATTTTGCTGTAACATACACCACCTGTACACAAGTATTCAAAATGCGAAACTGACTACTGTGCACAAGCTATGTACCCACCAGTATAAAAGAAGGCGAGAAGTGTTGTGTTGCCAGCAGAGAAGCAGTAATGTCAGACTGAGTTGATCAGCAGAGTCCAGTAACGGAAGTGCTAACTGCCAGTTGAGGTGGCGTAAATAACGATATCACTGGACAGTTAATGACTGGAAACAAATGCTACATCACGTTGAACCCAACTGCCAGCCAACAGAAAACATTGCATTCCCATCACACGTAGTGTCAGCAGTGAAGTAAGGAGTATGTAATGTTATGATAGGTGACTGCTTTGACGATTACTGCTTGGCTCTATTATTGGGCTTAAGGAAATACTAAATGCAGAAAAGTATGGGCACATTTTACAGCACTGTGCTTTGTATACAGTACGAGAAGAGCTTGCAGAAAACTGTTGTTTCTTCAGCATCACAATGCATCGTGTCATAAAGCAGCGACTATGAGACAGTTGGTGGAAAGGGCTGACATCCCCAGAGCCTAGATCTGAACGCATGGGAATATCTTTAGAATGAGTTAGAACGCCGGCATCCAACAGCATTACTATCTCTGGTTTTGGATCTTCAGGAACAATGGGCTCCAATTGCTCCAGATTTTTAAGACGCCTCAGTGAGAGTGCCCCCAACAGAGTTCAAGATCATATGAAATCAGAGGTAGGACAGACCCAATATTAATACCTACTAATAGGTGTTCCGGCTCTTTTGAGGCTGAAAGAAGTAATTACCAATAGTTCACTGCAGAAGGCTGCTGATAGGTATGGAATACATTTCATGACGCAACAGTAGTGTTGTGTCTAGACAAGACAGCCTAGACACAATGAGAGGAAGCCGAAAGGCACGCGCTAAGCTAAAGCAGGATGGCGTGAGGTCTGAAACAGGATACGTAATGAATGCTATAAAGAAAAGTACGTAGCTTCTGGAATACTTAACTTTAATCCATCCTTTTGGTACATCTGGAGATTGTGGCGATGCAAGTGAGACTCTTTAGATACATGCAATGTTACTAATGGCGCCTTGCTAGGTCGTAGCCATTGACTTAGCTGAAGGCTATTCTAACTGTCGGCTCGGCAAAGGAGCGAGGCTTCGTCAGTATAGTCGCTAGCTACGTCGTCCGTACAACTGGGGCGAGTGCTAGTCCGTATCTCGAGACCTGCCTTGTGGTGGCGCTCGGTCTGCGATCACACAGTGGCGACACGCGGGTCTGACATGTACTAATGGACCGCGGCCGATTTAAAACTACCACCTAGCAAGTGTGGTGTCTGGCGGTGACACCACATTCCTCCCCCGCAAATCGGCGAACGGTCGTGTTATAAGGCTTCCGCCCGCCGTGGGGAGGACCCCATGTTGACGTATGCGGTGAGGTGGGGAGCCTAACAACAGGCCAGGCTGTGCCACCCGCACCCGGCCATTCGGTCCGAGGGGAGCTAGGAAACGCCTGAAAACCTAGTCCAGGGTACACGTCAACATGCGGTGTATGCGCCCGTAAAGAGACAGGAGGGGCCGAAGGGTCGACCTCCATTGCGTCGGGGTACCCGACGCGCGAAGACGCCATGTGGTCCGAAGCGGGCAAGAGTTCCATGGCGGAGGACGCCTGGTCACGGGATGCGATCAGCGGCGCGTGACCCAGGGAGGCGCCAGGCGGTTGCAGCGACGCGTCCACTGCAGGCGGCGCCGGCTGGAGGACAGGAGGCGGCAGCGGAGGCGGCAGCGGCGCGTCGCTATGGGGCAAAATGGAAGGCATCGTCGGTAACACCTGGGGATGAGGCGAGCCAGTAGATAGGTCCCCAGGGCGCTGACCGGACGGCACCGTCGCTGAAAGCAGACGGGGAGCGGCAGAACCCATGCGACGACAGAGGCACAGCTGATTGAGATGCCGACGCACCTCACCAGAGGCCCCCAAAACCAAATACATCGCGCGGCCGAGGCAGCGAAGAATGCGCCCTGCGAGCCATCGCCGTGAACCTCGATAGTTGCGATAGATTACAACGTCGCCTGAAGCAAAAGCAGAAGCCTGCCGCTGCACAGGAACCTGATGTGGCGGGTGCAGCAAAGACATCAAGGTTCGATGAGGACGACCATGGAGCAACTCACCCGGCGAGCGACCATCTCGGGGCTGAGAGCGATACGATGACAAAAGGAGCAACAACGCGTCCTCCCGAGAACGCGACTCTTTCAACTTCAACATCTGCGACTTGAAAGTCCGGACCAATCGTTCAGCGGGACCGTTTGACTGAGGCGAAACGGCGCGGATGTCAGATGTTGAATACCATTGGCCTGACAGAATGACTGAAATTCTGAAGACATGAATTGTCTGCGGAAGACCTTCTATGCAAAAGATAGCAGACAACGCTTGGATGGTGGCAGTTGACGTCGTGGAAGACATCCGGACAACAAAAGGAAAATTACTGAAGGCATCTACCAGAACCAACCATCGAGCATTCCAGAATGGACCAGCAAAATCGATGTGCAAGCGTTGCCAAGGGAAGTGGCTTTTGGCCATGCAAAGACTTTCCACGGCGGTGCGGATTGTTGTTCGGCACACGCCATGCAAGAAGAACACACATTCGTAATCGCAGCATCGATTCCGAACCAAGTACAGTGCTGCCGAGAACGTTGTTTCGTTTGCACTATACCCCAATGTCCTTGGTGAAGAAGCCGTAAGACAGAGGACTGGAACGAACGTGGGACCACGACTCTGGATTGATCATTATCAGAACACAACAACAAAACACCACGTTGAACAAAAAGTCTCTCCTTGTGAGCAAAAAATCGGCGAACCAACGGATCCTCGATCCGAGACTTGCCATTGCGTAGCAACAAAACGCAAAACGGTAGCAAGGACCGGGTCAGCAGCTGTGGCTGTAGCTACACGACGAAAATCAATCGGAAACGATTCGACCACGTCATCAGTTTCCACATTAATGAACATGCAAGCAAGTTCGGAAGAATCGAATGCTCTATCCTCAGCAACATACAAATGGGACAACGCATCGGCGTTTCCGTGCTTAGCAGTGGACCGATACAAGATATCGCAGAGGTACTGCGAGAGGAAAATAGACCAGCGAATGAATTTCTGCGCTGTACGCGGAGGTACAGGCTTGTTTGGATGAAAAAGCGACATCAAAGGTTTGTGGTCTGTGATGATGGTAAAGTGACGACCATACAAGAAATCATGGAACTTAGTAACTCCAAACACGAGAGCCAAAGCTTCTTTCTCTATCTGTGAATAATTTCTTTGCACAGACGAGAGCAATTTGGACGCAAAGGCAATAGGGCGATCATGCGATCCATCTCTGTGCGCAAGCACAGCACCGATCCCGAAATCCGATGCATCTACCATCAACAAAAGGGGTTTCTGGGGATCGAATGGCGTAAGGCAAGTATCAGAAAGCAACGCCGACTTCAACTGGCGAAAGGCGCGTTCGCATTCCGTCATCCAGACGAACGGAACACCTTTACGGCGTAAGCGATGAAGCGGAGCTGATATGGAAGAGGCATTGCGCAGAAAGCGATGATAATAGTTGATTTTACCCAACACACTCTGTAGCTGCTTCAAATTCTGCGGCGAAGGCAAGTCTTGTATGGCACAGAGGTGTTCTGGACTGGGATGGATGCCTTGGGCATTGATTACATGTCCCAGATATGGTAAGTCACGAGCAAAAAACATACATTTTCTGGCAAACACTTTGAACATGTCCTTTCTTATTACAGTAAAAACAAATAGCTTGGCATGACGGGCAAATGTCACGCGAATGTCTAGTAGCACACCGCGGGCATGATTTCACTGCATTTGTATGCTGTCGCGGCACACCTGGTTTAGAGCGTGGCGGCAGCTGCGCGGACGTGTGCGAGGGCAGTTTATCGGTCCGTGCAGCGCGCCCGGCGGGCCGGTTAATGTTACACACGGCTGGCGAAGTTGCAAATGATTCCTGAGCAAAATCAAGCGTGTCTTGTCTATCCAATATGTCTATCACTTGTTGAAGGGAGGGATTGACGAGTTTCAAAATCTGTTCCCGTATGCGAACATCAGAAACGTTGTGTGCTATTGCATCACGTATCATAGTATCTGAATAAGAGAGTCCACATTCACATTCAAAAGCACAATCCCTTGTAAGGCCTTGCAATGTTGCAACCCACTCCCTATTAGTTTGACCGGCCGTACGTTTTGTACGAAAGAAAGTATACCTTTTTGCAACTACATTAACTGTTTCCTTGAAATAATGATCTAAAGCAGACAAAATTTCTTCATAGGACAGAGTTGCTACGTCGCGTCAGGGAAATAATTTCACTATCACACGGTACGTTTGCACCCCTACACACGACAATAAACGAGGCTGCCGCTCGTTACCTTGAATTCTGTAGGCGGTGAGATGAAATCCAAACTGGCGTGACAACTCCGTCCATGTTTCCTTAGCTGGTTCATAGGGACGAAATGGTGGTACAACTGCATGTTGTGGCTGCGGTAGCGGTGAAGCGGCAGCGGCTGCATCGGTTTGCAGTGCACGTTGACCCTGGACGAGCTGTCCAAGGGCATCCAATAACGCCTGCGTCTGCTGATTCTGCAAGCGATAAAATTCGGACAGTACATCTGGCGAAGCCACGACACAAGTAAATTAGAGCAATACGAACGCGAAATCCTCTTTTAAGCCTCGTCGCCAAAAATGTTGTGTCTAGACAAGACAGCCTAGACACAATGAGAGGAAGCCGAAAGGCACGCGCTAAGCGAAAGCAGGATGGCGTGAGGTCTGAAACAGGATACATAATGAATGCTATAAAGAAAAGTACGTAGCTTCTGGAATACTTAACTTTAATCCATCCTTTTGGTACATCTGGAGATTGTGGCGATACAAGTGAGACTCTTTAGATACATGCAATGTTACTAATGGCGCCTTGCTAGATCGTAGCCATTGACTTAGCTGAAGGCTATTCTAACTATCGGCTCGGCAAAGGAGCGAGGCTTCGTCAGTATAGTCGCTACCTACGTCGTCCGTACAACTGGGGCGAGGGCTAGTCCGTATCTGGAGACCTGCCTTGTGGTGGCGCTCGGTCTGCGATCACACAGTGGCGACACGCGGGTCCGACATGTACTAATGGACCGTGGCCGATTTAAAACTACCACCTAGCAAGTGTGGTGTCTGGCGGTGACACCACAAGTAGTTCTGTCGAAAAGTAAATATCAGTTTTTGAGTAATAATATTTATAGTTGCACATAGTTATAGAGTTTAATTAGCTAAGACACCATGAATGTATCGAAAGTAATTGAGTGAATATTCTGAAGTGAATTAATTTCAAAAAATACTGCTGTAATTCAACACAAACACAGTGAATCTATGTATTACAAATATAATATTTGTGGTTTCTCTTACCATCACTTAGCGGAGATATTAATGGCATATTATATTACTCTCAATTTGAGATCTTAAGCCTGTGGTGTCGGATGTTGGTGTAAATAATTCCAACTGATTTGTCTGAGGAGAAGGTGCAGTTGAAGAAGTAGGCACTTGAAGTTCCCATCAGACCTATTTCTCAACTGCTAAAGAAACTGTATTTTGAAGTGCAGATATTCTTGAAGGAGAAATAGACAGACGAATGTGATGACACTGAAGCCAAGGAAAACAATGCATTTATGAAAAATGCAGGTGGAGATGTTGTAGGAGAAGAAGGAGTTGATAATTATATTGAAGAAGGAGATGTTCGTGATTGGAAGACGCATCAATTCATATTGACTGTGTCTACTGGAAGAACCCAAATTAGAGTGATCAGTTTTCTTGCTGCCATTTAAAGTTTTAGGTATTAATTTATATAATGACCAAATACCTATTTAAGAAGAATTTCGATAAGCATGGATTATTGTTTGACGTTTGCGATGACTGTCGAAAATAATTAAGTGAGAGACTCAATCGCAGAATGGGAGGTTGAGTATAAGAAAATTCTGTCAACTGAAAGATATCCACAAAAGTGGTAAAGTATGGAAATAGGGACGTAAATGTTTTGTGGGACTTTGGATATCAGACTGAACAAAAAAAAAAGGCTCTGAGCACTATGGGACTTAACATCTGAGGTCATCAGTATCCTAGAACTTAGAACTACTTAAACCTAACTAACCTAAGGACATCATACACATCCATGCCCGAGGTAGGATTCGAACCTGCGACCGTAGCGGTCGCGCGGTTCCAGACTGAAGCGCCTAGAACCGCTCGGACACTCCGGCGCGGCTCAGACTGAGCAGTTTGAATCTTGCGACCATATTACGATAGGTCATATTTAGTTCCAAAGGTAAATTTTTAGACACAAATATAATACCAATATTAGAAGCTGGTCGTCACAGAAAGTGAGAGCCTAGCAGATACATTTGTGTTCTTAACGTACTGTTTGCGCACTAAATGCCACTGAGTGTCATTTACGTTTTATTAAGGCAGATACAACTGTTAAATTTCGGTAACTGGAAGAAATATTTCAAATATTTCCTCAGATTGTAACAATCAACTGTTTCCAGCAGACGATTTTGTGAAAAGTACTGAAAATGAATTACAATGTGTATTAAGTTCGTCTTCTGTATGTGTCAAACCGTTTGTGTTACAAGTCAAAGTCATCACCGATTTTAGTGTATTTGTAAAAAATCTAAAAATGTAGAAGGTGGAAAAATGTGAAAAACTAAATTTTATGACAAAATCTATGTCTACAATGTTTCTGTCTTATTTTCTTCAGATCACCTACTGTAATACACTGCAATGTACATGCCTCATTCAGCTAACCGTTACACACACACAAAGACAGACAGAAAGGCAGAGAGCGGGGGGAGGGGGGCAGGGTGGAGAGAATGAGAGAGAGAGAGAGAGAGAGGGAGGATGGGAGAAAGACACACACACACACACACACACACACACACACACACACAAAGAGAGAGAGAGAGAGGGGGGGGGGGGGAGGGAGAGAGAGAGAGAGATACAGACAGCTGAAATGAGATATAATACACATTCAGATTTACTGATGAAGTAGACTTTCAGACACTTTATATATATATATATATATATATATATATATATATATATATATATATATGTGTGTGTGTGTGTGTGTGTGTGTGTGTGTGTGTGTGTGTGTGTGCATGTATCTACGTTTGAGCACAGGTGACATGATATTTATTCAATTTATGTATATAATTTCACATATATACTATTAAACAAGTTGAGCTTTCGTAAAGAATCGTACTGCACTGTCATCGGCTGTGAAAATTTTCTCTCCAACACCATATTGTGCTGTGACTGGATGAAAAGTATTTTCCACCAGTGCCATGTTGCATTTTTTGAAGTTACCGCCACCACCTTCTCTAATATTTGAATTTCCAGAAACACAATCTTGCATTTTTTTAATATTTCGCCATCTGCTTTCTTTATAGCGTAGCTAAAGATATGTAGCCTGCGCCTCAGATAAGGGAGAATTGTTGTGCTGCCACAAACGTAAACAAATTAAATATCTTTGACTGAGTGCGCTGGACGTCCTGTAGATATACTACTGTTCCAAGACCTGCAAAGAGTCCAATATATACCTGCGACAATCGTAATTTTGGTACTGTTTCATCGATTTCCATACAGCCATGTCGCGAAACAATTTTTCAATAACAACTAGGCTCTTAACTCACAACCAAATCTGTTCTGCTGAGTATATTCCTGGCAACAATATTTGTAACGGGCCTTTAAATTTATTTGAATCCTATATACACTCTAGGACCAGGGGAAGAAAGCACCACGAAGGAATCTTCCCGACGGGACAAGAATCGATAAACGAGACGTACATATTCAGGCAAACAAACGATTACAATTGTAGAAAAATATCGATTCAAAAGAAAGGGCGTCACAATTTGAGCAACCCGATAACGCACTGGTCCATTTCTAGCTTCATGCAAACAGTTATTTGATTAGGCACTGATTGACAGAATTGTTACATGCCTCCCTGAGGGTTATCGTGTAAAATTTTGTGAAATTGGTGCGTCAGATCGCAACATCTTAAGCTGGTTACAGGGCCCTGCAAATAAAGCTCCAAACGTTGTCAATGGGGTTAGAGATACAATGACCTTGCTGGCCCAGGTAACGTCTGGCAAACACGAAGAAAAGCAGTAGAAACACTCGCAATGTGGGGGCGGTCATTACCTTTCTGAAATGTAAGGTGTAACGCCGGAAATGCATATCCTCCTATTTCCATCTATTGTACTATTATTTTTTTCCTTGTTTTGTTACCTCAAGATATGACATTTCTGTCTCTTTATATATTGTAATTGTTTTACTGTTTGTATATATATATTTATGCACTCATGTCGATGTATAATTGGTTTGTTTCGTAAATATTATTTGTATTTTTACGCTGGGTCTTGCCTAGGGAAAACTGCTATCGAACGATTACATCGATGGGTCGTGTGAAGAATCAAAGTGTGTAGGATCTTTGGTAGTGTTAACTCTGCCGCGTGGAGCGCGGGCTGGGCAGTAGGAGTCTGGCGGGAGTAGCGAGTGGAGCAGGTGTTGTGTGACGCTCCCGCGAGTTGCCGCGCTTTCGGGGTTTGGCAGCATGTAATTGCGCTCGACTCGCGATGATACTTTCTGACATGGTGTCGCGGACGGGAAGCATTAGCTGGCGCACATCAAGAGCCCGTTTCGCCTGGTGACCGTGTCGAGAAGAAGGCGCGCCAACATCCAGCTTCTGCAACAGCGACGGCCGACAATGAGTGACTGTCGCCACCTCCTCGATCGACGGCTTCAAACCTTCAATCAACCAACAAGGAAGACTAAAAGCACGTAAAGTTTCAGAACTGTATGGCAGACCTCAGCTTTTCAAATTGTTCCATTTGCCTCGCAAAATTACAGCAACTTAGCATGAACCTTTGTTGCTCATTGTCCCAATTGCATTGCCAAGCAGGGTCCCTTCCTTTTCCGAAATGAACCCGAGTGTCGTTGAAATTCAAACGCCTGCATTAAAATAATATAATTAGATTTCACTGCTTTAATTTCAAAGTTCAGTAGCTGGCTACAATATTTAGGTTACACGAGCACAAATTTAGAGTGCGAGTTTTGTTAGCATATTTTAGCTTACCTGTGACTGCAGCTCAGCTTGGTACGTACTAAATTTTACTATTGTTAATAGTTCAGAATCATTTAATTCCAGTTCAAAGTTAAATCTCTTGTTTCTAAATTGCGTAGAGTCAAGTTGCTTTTGAAATGATTGTTGAGGTAGTCCAAGACTAACCGCATTTTACTGGATTTCGATGTGCTTCAGAAAGAAAGCTCACTATTAACTTCAGTCACTAAATTAACTTTCGATTTTCCGGTTTTATTAATTCTTTTGCTAAATTAAGTCAGAGTGTAGCGAAATTTATTACTTCTGACAAACTTTCAGTTTTCACACTACACGTGTCAACCTTCAGTTGCCACGCTTCTAGTGTTAATTATATGTGTAATAACCTTTCTTTTTCAGTTGCTATAGTAATTGTCCTTAGGACTGGCGACCGTGATTTCCCCCAAATCTCAAATATCTAATTACCGCTAGTTAATTGTTAACGTAACGGCCGCACATTTACTTTCTTTATTAACTTTACCCCTTTTCAAAATTAATTTCCACCAGTTTCATTTGCATTTTTCCTTTCATTTAGATGTAACCCTTTCCTCCCTCTTTACCGACAGATTAACTTCGGTGACGATTGCTTTTCCCAAATTTCCATTAGGTACACGCGGTTTAATTTTTCACTGTCATTAAGGTCGATAAGTGAGAGGGGGAGGTTACAAAGGCCGGGACAGTTTGCCGTGAGAGCCAGCAAAACGGAGTGTAGGTTATCGTCGATGTACTGCTGTACTATAAGGGTGCGTACACATTGTATTTTTGTTTTTAATACAAGTAGGGGAGAGTATTGTAAACTGGATTAGTTTGATACTTTCACATCCACCTATAACTGGAATGGATTTTAATATATAATTTTTGTGTGCTACGGTTCCATTCTAAATTGTAAAGGTTTCTCTAGGTTAATAAGGTTTTCTCAAACGCGTAAAAATATGCCAATTTACAGTATGGTCATGTACATCCGAACAAATATTTTTTTTCAAGTTAAAAACTTTGTAATATTTAAAATCTTGTCAATAGTGTGTTTAACAGCCCAACAGTTACATTATCGCTTTAAAACACAGCATTATACAGTAAGCTAAATTAAATTAACTAGCAATATTATCAAAATTGAGTCCCAACTTAAAACAGAAGCTATTGAAAACAAACACTAATTCCTATCTTCAAGACAGGTAAAATCATTAAGGCATAAATGAATGTACCTTCATTTTCCAATACCACACGCTCCATGGTGTAAGATCTTCTTTCATACCGTACAAGGAGTATGATCGGCAGTGTATTGGGAAACCGTCCATATATAAATGGTTTTAACAATATGTAGAGATTTTATCACCATTAAAATAACTAGCTGAAGAATTAACAACATCTTCCAAATAGCTTCAGTATATTATACAGCACTTAAATGAATCCAAAATATTTAGAAATACTGCACAAAAGAGACGACCTCATGAATCGAAATTACAAAAACAGTAGGAAACGAATGAAACTACTTATCGCGGTCGCTAGTACACGTACCTTCATTAAATTCTAAAATCGGTCGCTAGACTGAAACACCAGCTAGGAAACATTATTTGCTCGTAGGTACATTATCCTAAAGGAATAACATTCTCGCCTGCTAATTTAATTAAAATAAAATTACATAAGGGATCTTCAGTCCTACTAAAGACTTGGAAATATTTTACAATCAGCAGGCGTGCCCAATATTTCGAAAATTATGGGACATTCTTTGTAAGAGGGAATGACGGAAACTAATGCCACCGAATTTTTAATTTGAAAATTCTTTAAGTTTTTCAAATGAAATAGACCTTATTAACATTCTAAATCTCTATTCTTCATTTCTGCATATATTTGCATTCCTCTAGGGCTAGAGGGCTCTGAACAGCAGCGTATTGCATGGCAACATGTAACGGAATTATGTCAGGGCGTGACAAACAGCGTGCTGTAATAGAGTTTTGAACTCGAAAAGTTGGTACACACACAGACCACACTCTTATCCAGGCCATAGTGGAAACACTGTTGACTGTAAAGAATGCTTCATCCAGTTTCAGTACATGTTTGTTATGGGCTCACTCTGTTGAGTCTGGCCGGCGCTGATGTATGGGCAGCGGCTTCTGTCCTGCGGAGAGGACGTTGTCTAAGCACATTGTTTTGCTGGAAATAGGCCTATGGATGGCAGGCGGCCTCTGTGGGCCACGGCCGTGAGGTCGTGGTGGGATATTTCTCTATTGACGATGGAGTCTGTTGTGTCCTCTAGACCCTACATGCATTCACCACAGCAGCACGTGGAGACAGCTGTACACGGGATTCGACCCACCGACCTGTGTCAGGAGTTGGGTGATGGCTGTAGCTGGGGCACTGAGTCCTGTGGGGAACTCATTACTGGCAGCAAGAGGTGACGACAGCAGATTGGCGGAGCTGGGATACAAAGGCACATGAACAACTTAATGGTTTTGGAGAGAGGCGCAATCTAGTCGTAAACCCATGGGTCGTGTTGGTGATACCCACACGTTTGGCTATCCAGCATGGTCCTGGAAACGTGCTGATGCTGCTGGGCTCCAGCGAAAGGAGATGCTTCCCCCTCAGTAGTCAGACACATTTATAAGACACATTTGTTTCACTAACACTTGGCACACAGTCCCGTCACCCATAGCAACAGACTTTCTACGGTGTGGTAATATGGATCCTCTTTCTTATTCTGTAGCAGAACTTCTATTATTGCAGTGTGTAAAATGTGGCGGGCAGAAAATACTCACTTCTCTGTATTCACGTAAGGACTCTGTGATCGACTCTCTATCGCGTGGCCGCGGTTTTCGTCTTTTGCCACTTTTCGGCTATTGAGAGCACGGCGCTGTGAGGAGAGGGCTGGTTTTGGTCTGTTGGTTGGCACTCCGGTATGCAGTATGGTTGTCGGCGGTTGCTCTTTGGATATGCTCTGTCAAATGGGCAGTGGGGCTGTGGACGGAGACGTGCGTGCGGTCGGGAGTGTGTTTTGCTTCTAGTGAGGTGGCAATGGTCTCGTCTGTGCTGCAAAAGGGTGTGAGGATGTCAATGTGGCTTTGGAACGTATCAGCCTACAACCGGATATGCTCCAGAACCAAACGGTGTGAATTTCTCCGGTTCTTAGAGATACTGAACTTCGTTCTGTTTGCAGTTATCGGCTCCCCCTGTGTTTGTACGCCCATGTTATCTATTTCGTGTTGACCACTGGTGCACAACTTATTGAACAGTGGTTACCTGTGTGAATGAGGTTTGCCTGTTTTGGACGCACTTCAGATATTGGCAAGGAGTGTTTATCTAAGTGCGTGTCTGTTCACTCCGAAATAATCACAGGTTCGATTTTCTGGCACCTCTTTCTGCCTTTTGCTAATATGTGTAATCCCCCTGTAGTGGCACTCTTTTGTAAAATTACGAGATTTATGACATCGTATTTCTTCTTGAATGTAATAATTATTTAGGATTATAAGACAAACTGGTTTCTACACATTTTTCAGTGTTCTCACGGTGAATTTTTGTATATCGTGATTCCTGTGGAAACGGAGAGTGAACTGTTGTTGTAGACAGCGATTCCAAGAGATTTAATTTGGCTGCGAAGAGTAATTGCGTTCCTGTTTTGAGAATTTATAATGTTTTAGGATTGTTTTATTCTGTGTACTGTGCAGTTAATGAATGGTTCTATGTTTTTGTTTCATTGGTAAAATTAGCATCTGTTGTAGCTGGTCGTTTAACTGCGGGACAACGCCTTTGTCGGCGGCCAGTTTGAATTCCAGCCCATAGCCCGCTCGCTATATTTGTCTTCGGCGAGTTTATATTGAGTATCTTATTGTTTGTTGCTGGTGACACCGAGGCGTCCGTCTTTCCCTCTTCACCGCTCCTTTCTGCTTTCGTTCAGACTCGATCTGAGTTGTAGTTTCCGCGCACCTCTGAAGTGCCATTTCTTGTCACTGAAATGTTGTAATACCTGAGAGATGCCTTTCATTGCGCAAGGTTTTTAATATCTTATTCACAAAGAGAAAATGTGATTTATTTCTGCTGTTATATCTTAAAAGTAGTCCTGCGTCTGTGGAAGTTTTTGTCAGTAAACCATTTATTGTTTTTATGGTTCTTAAAATTTTTGTAAAGAGGGTTTTAAAATTATTTATTGTTTTTGATGGGCATTGGTGCCCTTATGCATGTTGCCTGTTAGTAATGTTTTAAATTCCAGGGCAATTATGTATATTATTCTGGGGTAGCAGCAATTTGCTGTTATCATGCAATTGTTAAATAAAATCTGTTTGAAATTACAAGCCAGAGATTGTGTTTGATTGACAATTATTGCCATGTAGCGGATCTCTTTTGTGCAGCGGTGAGGGGGGGGGGGGGGGAGGAGGGGTGATTAACTTTCTCATGGCTTGTAGTTTCCTTCTATTGTCTTTCACAACTATTTAGGCTTTGTATCCGATTTTGATGTGTTTTTACATTCACAAGAGACCATGACCACAGCTAGCGCATGCGCTCTACCCGGCATTGCGCATCTGCGGCGCGAACATTTTGTACGAACTAAGAATGCGCGGATTACCAACAGATGGAAGTGTGTCAGATCCTGCCGCCAGCCTCCATGCCGCAGCCAGTAGGCCACTGTCATTCTCTTCAGATACGTTCACTAATATTGGTGAGTTTCTCTCATGTATTTCTGTAGCTGTTGTTGAACTAACCCAGGCTGGGAGCTTTCTGTAGTCCACCCAGCCTACCTAGCAGCAGATCTTTGGAGTTCAGGCGTATCTTGCGTACTATAATAGCTGTCTGTCCGATATAGCATCAGGCTGTCGCAGTGATCTAGATTAAGTTACTCATAATCAGTTATGTGACTCAGTGAGCGCTTTGCAGACTCGCCTGTTGACATCGGTTTAGAAGGGGAGGTCTGGGTCCCGAAACCGAAACAGTGGTACAGGCCGTGGATACCTCACCACACTCAGTAGGAAATTTATCCGAGCAGTTTGCTCGTTTCCCTAACACGTTACTGGCATTAATAAAAGATATTAAACAATTAACCGTGGATCCATTGCCACAGATCCAAGACGTATTTTGGGTACTTTGCGACTTCAGGTTCATGCCGATGCCTTGTAGGTTCGTCATCCGGTTCTGTTGTCCCTTCTTTACCCTACGACAAGAGGATGATTAAGCATAACTGTTTCGGTGGTTTTACAAGAGCAGGAATCCTTGGGCACCTTCGGCAACGGGTCGTAAAATAGAAGCTCTCCGCACATACGCGGGTCCACTTGGAGCAAGATCTTCATTGGCGCGTAAAGGTGCAGAATGACTGTTTAGCTAGGTACCTTGATCTGGTGCGCACAGCCGTGTTAGTATGAGAAATAGGAGTTTCTCTAACGGAGTGTAGTGACCATCTCATTGAGGGGATGCGACTCCAAGTCCGGTCAAATTTTACGTTCACTTGTCGCCCTGTATCTTGAAGTCAGTTTCAAGAGCTTGTTGACGCTGTCGGGGCACTAGCTTTTGCTGATGAGCAACGCGTGACTTTACAGGGTGACCGTTATTGTAATAACGACGATGCCCACACCGTAAAACAAGACAATAAACACAATCAGGCAGTTCGCCGTTGTTCCCGGTGCGTTGGTGACGATTATTTCGTTCGCCAGTGTCCGATACAGCGGGGTCCGCGCCCTAGTGGTTGACGCTGGAAGAGGAGGGGGTGGGCTCGCCGTAGGAATTGGCTACTGAATTTTAAAGCTATTCGAGCTGTTGCAACTCCTCCTATCTCGCACATCGGCACTCGTTTAGGTCAAGAGCCGGTGTGTGCTCTCCTAGACTCCGGTAGTTCTATTTCACTTATTGATAAAAAATTGTATGTGGAATATCGAACCAATGTACGTTTTCTATTCCTAATTCTGTTGATCGGAAATGTTGGCACGCTGATGGGTGACAGTTATCTCTGATCGGGCAGATACTGGGTAGTCTGTTGGTGCACGGATGTTCCTGGCATGTGCAGTTGATCATTGCTACGAATCAGAGTATAGTCGTTATACTTGACAGCGTTTTTATGCACCGCACTGGCCTCTTTCTTGATTATGCTGGAGGTATCTTCCATTTCAAAATTTCTCTGCGCAATTGTTTTGCGTTTTGTTCGTGTAGGCATCCGTTCTTAGTTCACACCAAGTCTGGGGAGGCAGCGCAAGTCGATCTCAGTCACCTCACTGCTGATCAGGTCCAGTCACTAAATAATATCTTCAACCGGTATCCCAATGTGGTTTGAGATAGGGATTACTCCTCTCATCCAATACACCATCCACCTAGCAGAGAGTATCCCTGTCCGTCATGCACATTATAGCCCCCCCCCCCCGCTCCGCTCCATATCTTGCGCTCGAAGATTGATCACATGCTGGAAGATGGGGTGATTAGGCGCTCCACGTCACAATATGCCTGTGTTCCTTGTCCCTGAGGGACAGGGTGCTGATTATCGAGCAGTTGTGGATTATCAGTCCCTTAATAAAAATATGAGTCTGGAGTCTGTTCCGTTGCCTGATCTTCGTAACTATTTCACTTGGTTTGCCGGAGCGCTAGGTGGTTTTGTCTTCTCTGTTGGATACGGTCTTACATGACCTGAAACGTAGTTGTAGACTTGGCCTGGCCACAGGCGCGGTGGTTTTGTCTTGTCTGTTGGATACGGTCCTTTTTTTTTTTTTTGGTCATCAGTCTACTGACTGGTTTGATGCGGCCCGCCACGAATTCCTTTCCTGCGCTAACCTCTTCATCTCAGAGTAGCACTTGCAACCTACGTTCTCCATTATTTGCTTGACGTATTCCAATCTCTGTCTTCCTCTACAGTTTTTGCCCTCTACAGCTCCCTCTAGTACCATGGAAGTCATTCCCTCATGTCTTAGCAGACGTCCTATCATCCTGTCCCTTCTCCTTATCAGTGTTTTCCACATATTCCTTTCCTCTCCGATTCTGCGTGGAACCTCCTCATTCCTAATTTTCAACATTCGTCTATAGCACCACATCTCAAATGCTTCGATTCTCTTCTGTTCCGGTTTTCCCACAGTCCATGTTTCACTACCATACAATGCTGTGCTCCAGACGTACATTCTCAGAAATTTCTTCCTCAAATTAAGGCCGGTATTTGATATTAGTAGACTTCTCTTGGCCAGAAATGCCTTTTTTGCCATAGCGAGTCTGCTTTTGATGTCCTGCTTGCTCCGTCCGTCATTGGTTATTTTACTGCCTAGGTAGCAGAATTCCTGAACTTCATTGACTTCATGACCATCAATCCTGATGTTAAGTATTTCGCTGTTCCCATTTCTACTACTTCTCATTACCTTCGTCTTTCTCCGATTTACTCCGATTTACGGTCTTAGGTGGTCTGAAATGCAGTTGTGTCTACGACTATCTGGATGACCTGGTCATTTTTAGTAAATCCTTCTTCGACTACCTCGAGCATCTCGATCATGTTTTTTCTCGGTTGCGTGCCGCAGGTCCCACCGTCAAACCATGTAAGATTGATTTGGGTAGACCTTGTATTCTGTTCTTGGGGCATCTAGTGACGGCAGAAGGGGCTAGGCTTGACCAAGAGCGCACTAAGGTTAACAGACGGTCCCTGCCCATAGGGATAACAGGGGCACCGCACAATTCATCGGTATTGCGAATTTTTCCGCAAATTCATTCCAAACTTTGCTCAGATCGCTGCACCACTCAATGATTTAAGCAAGAAAAATAAACAGTTCGTTTAAGGTCAAGATCAGCAGAGTGCCTTTGAATCAATCTAAACTGCCTTTACAAACCCTCTGGTTTTGGCGGTACCAGATTTTAGTGGAAGCTTTATTGTACAAACCGATGCGTCCCGTGCTGGAATTGCTGCGCTACTTCTCCAACAACAGCAAGGGGTGACACGCCCGATCGCGTATACGTCCCGGCGCCTTACCAATGGCGAGAGTAATTATTCAGTCTATGAATGTGAGGCCCTGGCCGTGCTTTTCGCTCACGAGAAATTCAACTTTTACGCTGAGCATTAGGAGTTTCTTAGCGAGACTGACAATCAGGCTCTGAGTAGGGTTTTAGCCATACCACCCAAGACGGTCCGCACAGAGCGGTGGGCGGTGCAGATCTCTGCTTTCCGCTTTCGGGTAAAGCATTTCCGGGGAACCGAGAATGCCGTCGCTGACAGTAGCATGTTCACGGAAGAGTTCGGGGAATGTCATGAGAATACTCAGCTGGATGTCGGGGCGAATATTGTTCTATTCGAGACACCTGGGCTCTTTTATGATTTAAGGGCAAAGTAGACGCAGGATCCCACATGGGCTCCTATACGTAAGACGATGGAATCGGGAGAGGCGTTTCCGGGGTTTTGCCTCAATAAAAGAGTGCTATGTAAGCAAGTGGGAGTTGAGCGCGCATTAAATATTTGTCTTCCGGTCCATCTGGTTCAGAATGGTGTTAAGGGATTTCCATGATTCCGCCGTGGCAGGCCATCTCGGATCACAAAACTCTGAAAACGGTTCGTGAGTGTCTGTTTTGGCCGAACATGTATTGCAATACCCGGCGTTTCGTGTATGGATGTGATCAATGCAAGTGTGCTAAACCGGATTCCGGAGCACGGAAAGGGAGGGCCGTTACAATCTCAGAAGGCGCTGTACCCCCTGGAACGGATATTCATTGATTTCAAGGGGACCCTATCTTTTACGAAGAAAGAAAATGGATATGTGCTGGTGGTGATATACGCCTTCTTTCGTTTTACCCGGTTATTACTTACTCGAGAGGAGAGAGCCGAAGTTACGGT
The DNA here is from genome assembly GCF_023864345.2 of Schistocerca serialis cubense. NCBI lineage: Eukaryota > Metazoa > Arthropoda > Insecta > Orthoptera > Acrididae > Schistocerca > Schistocerca serialis. Next base: position 324,478,314 of record NC_064641.1, on the reverse strand, counting down.
TCTGCGTATATCATGATTTATTTCCTGGTTAGGGCCAGCCAATTCCCTTGTGAGTGACAACGCACGCGCCTTTCTGTCGAAAATCTTTCAAAGTTTCTGTTTTAACCATGGTATCAAACGTACTACTACTACACCATATTATCCCAAGGCCTCGTTCGCCGAACGGGTGAAAGGAAAACTAAACGTGGCTCTTATCATTTACCATGGTAAGAGTCCGACTTGGTGGAATGCCAGTTTACCATGGCTTAATCAAGCATTTAATTTCGCTCCTCATGAAGTTACAGGTGTCACTCCCGCCCCCCTCAGGTTAGCATATACCTTGAAGTCTCCTCTGTCAAACCTGTAGAGTATTAATGATCTCCTGCCTGCCACTGTCAAGCCGGCTAGCCTCAGACAAAATTGGGAGTGATCAAGGTGAAATATAAGCTTGGCCCGTCATCGAAATGCTGAAGGGTACAGTCGGGGAAGGCGACCCTTTGAGAGGAAAACCGGTGATGTCGTCTTTATTAAAAAAATTTCCGCACGTAAGGGTAGGGATATCAAGGGCAAAATGAGGCCCCGTTACCGGAGCCCCTGTCGTATCATTAACATACATAGCCCAGTTAATCTGGTGCTTAAGGAACTGTCCTTCACCGGCCGCGGTGGCCGTACGGTTCTAGGCGCTCCAGTCCGGAGCTGCGCTGTTGCTATGGTCGCAGGTTCATATCCTGCCTCGGGAATGGGTGTATGTGATGTCCTTAGGTTAGTTAGGTTTAAGTAGTTCTACGTTCTAGCGGACTGATGACCACAGCAGTGGAGTACAATAGTGCTCAGAGCCATTTGAACCATTTTGAACTGTCTTTCGGCAGACGATACTGGGTTCAACTCAGTCGAGTGAAGCCCGCAAGGCAGCGGGGGTAAGCGTCGGGTCGGTTTCGATGCAGGCTGTGGCCTCTATTGAGAGTTGGAGGATGATATGTGGCGCCGTTTGCACCAGTCGCTTCTCTGTATTCACTTACGATCTCTGCAATCGACTGTGTATCGCGTGGCCGTGGTTTTCCTCTTTGGTCGCCGTGGGAAGAGGGCTTGTTTTGGTCAGTAGGTTGGCGCTCCATTTTGCAGGCTGGTTGCCGGCGGTCGCTCTTTGCGCAAGCTCTGTCTCTTTCTGTCACGTGGGCAATGGGGCTGCGGACGGAGACGTGCGTGTGCGGTCGGGAGTGTGGACTGCGTATAGTGAGAGGGCGATGGTCACGTATGTGTTGCTAAACAATGTACACATGTGAAAGTGACTTTGGGAAGTGTCAGGCTACAAACGGACACGCTGCAAAGTCAATCGTTGTGAATTATTCAGGTTCTTTGAGTCCTGTTATATATACGAGGGTTTGAACTTTAGTGGTAATTATTTATTCACAACCGTTACAAAAGAGTTACTTGGTGGCACCTGTTACTGTCCTTTAAAGTAGTCACCAGCGTTGGGTAGAATCAGTTGCCAGCGATGTGGAAGCCGTAGTATGCCGTTAGCAGAGCCTGTTCTGTTGATGTTGCGAATGGAGCCGTCTTCTGCCTGTCGAATCTCTGGAATATTTCTGAAACGAATGCCGCGAAGTGGTTCCATCGTCTTCGGAATCCAATCAGAGTCACCAGGACTTATGTCCGAGGAGTATGGTGGATGCTACACCACTTCCCAGTCCCACTGACCGAACAGAGGAGCTACAGCTTGCGCTGTATGAGCCAGCTCATTGTCGTGTAAAATGATGGGTGGGTTGCACACAAAGTGTCGCTGCTTCTTTGGTAAAGCTTGATGACGCTGTCGTGCTGTACGACCTCTGGCACATTTAGTATTGATCCAACTCTGTTGTTCCTGTTTCGAAAACATAGCGACAGATTTATGTTAGACTGCCTGCTCACAAGTGACTGTTTCGCTCGATTGTGCGCACGCCGGTTACGTGAGACGGGCGAGTCCATTTGCTCAGAGGTAAGGTAGGTATGTCAACAACATTTGCTATCAGCGACAGTAGTAGATTCTACTGCATATTGTCTTCACAGCAGAGTTGCCACTATTTAAGTTACAACCCATACTTGTATACTGAATTTCGTGCTGTTTGTAGTTAATGGCTCTCCGAGTATTAGGACGCCCATGTTATCTGTTTTGTGTTGACCACTGGTGCACAACTTATTGAACAGTGATTACGTGTGTGAATGGGATTTACCTGTTTTGGTCGCACTTCAGATACTGGCAAGGAATGTATATCTAAGTACGTGTCTGTGAACTCCGAAATAACCATAGGTTCGATTTTCTGCCACATTTTTCTGCCTTTTGCTATTAAGTGTAATTCACCTATAGTGGCATACTTTTGTAAAATTACGAGATTTATGACATTGTTTTTCTTCTTGTACGTAACTATTATTTAGAGTTACTAGACAGAGTATGTTTTCTGGTTTCTACACATTCTGCAGTGTTCTCGTGGTGAATGCGTATGTATGCTGCTTCCTGTGCAAAGGGAGTGTGAACTGTTGTTGTAGACAGTGACTGCTGTAGATTTAATTTGGCTGCAAAGGGTAATTGTATTCGTGTTTTGAAGTTTTCTAATTTTTAGGGATTGTTGTACTCTGGATACTGCCCAGCTGCTTTGTGGTCTTATGTTGTTGTTTCAGTAGTATAATTAGCGGTGTGCGTCGTCTGTTGTATCTGGTCGTTTAACTGCGGGACGACGCCTTTTTCGGCGACCAGTTTGATTTATAGCAGACAGCGGCGTCGCTGTGTTTAATAGTGGGCTTCAGTTCCTCGGCGAATTTATGTTGAGTATTTTATTGTTTGTTCCTCGTCACGCCGAGGTGTTCGTCTGTCCTTCTTCACCTATCCTTTCAGCTTTCATTCAGGCTCGATATGAGTTGTAGTTTCCACGCACATCTGATGTGCCATTACTTTTCACTGAAATTTGGTAATACCTGGAACACGGCTTTCATTGCCCTGGATTTTTAATATCTTATTCAGAAACAGATTTGTTTCTGCTGTTATGCCTTTAAAGCAGTCCTGCTTCTGTAGACGTTTTTCTCAGTATATTATTCTGGGGTAACAACAGTTGGTTGTTGTTATGCAATTGTTAAATAAAATCTACTGGAAATTACAAGCCAGAATTTGTATTTGATTGGTAATTATTGCCTTGCCATTATGGAGTTCAGGTATCCTTGAGCGTGTGTACCACGTCTCACTCTCATTTAGAGATACTGATATAATGAAACAATAAGCAAGTACCAATAATTAAATATTAAGTTGTGATGCAAGTATAAAGTACGTTTTTCCACATCATAACGAACTATGATTCAAACGATCATGGAACATGAAACTATGTAACAATCCCTCTATGTTTATTACCGCCGTGTTGTGCAGTTTTTCACTAATTGTGACCAGCCGCATCTCCCAATCCACTTTGGTTCGTGTTATTGTGTCCCACATGTCATCACAATGGCGTTAATTGGATGTTGCTGCTATTGCAATACTTTATGGTATCTATCTCCCAACAGCATATAAATTATGTGAAAATACTGGGCGCTAATACTACAATAGACAGGAGATGTAGAATGTTGATAATGTTGTTTTATTTAAAAAGCGGTAAGAGTTTTCATGTAAAGTATTCGGAGGAATTACTTTTCAGTATTCTCTCGTAAGCACTCACTCAAATCACTTGCAAAGTGAGATGGGTACAAGATTAGCACTCCAAAGATAAGAAGAGATCCGTCACTGAACTGTATTCACTGACTCTGCACTGTGCCTTAACTACTGGTATAATTTTCACTCTGGGGAGGAAGTATAAATGAGAAAAGTAGAGCAAACAAGTAATTCTCTATGTGAGAACATAATACCATATTACAAAACTATTATGGATGAGTACTGGCTATGTAATGAAAGGCTGAAAGCGAAGCTTTTTATGAGTCAAACAGTAAACATATCAATTAGAAGAGTGAAGTTTCTTAACAGCCAGACAATTAGCATATGAAATACCAGCTAGGGTCACTAATTCATTACGTTATACTCGCAGTTATTTGCTACACTCAGTCATGCCTTTGCATTATCAGTATCAGTTCTCTTTAGAAAAATAGAAAATCATGGAAGGAAATTTTAAAGAAACTTTCCATTAATGTAAGACTGTGGAAGAAATTTACGCTTTCACTAGCTTTAAGCAATGAGACATGCAGCTAAAAATTGAACACCACTTCTGAAGCGATAGAATAGCGATCAGCCAGTTAGCTTGATCCTTATGCAATAAATAAATGAATAAAAATAAAAAGTTAAAGATTAAAATGGTACTTTATCCGCTGCCCATTCTTTCGCCAACGAAATCAAAGATCAGACAACAATTACAAGAAAATGTAGGATGTTGCAAGAGGTGAACCCTGTTCATCGACATTGCGCCAGGTAACTGTGATGAAAAATTTGCGAAGCGTCAGTCTCGAACCTGTAGCGTGCATTTCTTTCAGCTACCCAAGTTACGGACTTCTTTCGCAACTAACTCAGTAGTACCTGCCACACCGTAAAACTGGATCGGCAGTACCTGAGTAGAGGCGCTCCCCTGCTCTCCGAAGCTGGCAGCTCATTATCCTCGACTCTGGAGAGCAATTGCTGCTAAATTAATTGCTGTGGTCTGCCGGTGAGTAGGACGTCCAGTTAAGGGCTCTGGCGCAGCGCCTCGAGTACCTTCAATTAGCGTACCGGTTAGCGCCCTGATTATGTTGCCGCCGTCGCTGCATCGTGCAGGGGCACAGGGCTGTATCCGATAAATCAGTAGGTCTGTCGTAATGGAAAAGATGGCGTCTTTATAAATGAAGATGCTCAGTAATGGTTTTTTAAGGCACGCAAATTCCAACCCGGAAGGTGAATAATTAGCATACGGCTCTCCACTGCAGTGCACTCTTCTAATATTAAGTACAGAGATATCTCTATTACAAACCACTTTCACAAAGCAATGTATTAGAAATTGCAATGGACAGAGCTAACGCGAGAAAGAAAGAAAAGAAATGAAGAAGAATAGAAGAAAGGGAGTAATAAAATGTTAATTCAACTACCTGTGTATGTGCAAAATTTATTATATGCAAAGAAATCAGTAGTGGCCTCTGTAATGAAGTAGCTCGATGTGATGCACTGAATGCATCTCAAACAAACTGCACTCCGTAGATAATCTGAAACTGGTACTCTAAGATGCAGGTCTAGCGATGTTGTCACCGACTTATTGTATAAGATTTTTACATATGTTATTTTATGGAATAAGTAAAATGGTCAACGAGGAAAGCCATTCTAAATTAAATTATTTTATTTCTGAATATTACTTTCGTATGCTACTCTGTATCCACAAACTGTATGAAAAGCATTGTAATGATAGTCCACCAGAACTGGTTATTACATGTATTTTGTTTATCGCTACATGTTTCGAGCTTGGCTCAAGTGGTATCAATTCAATATTCAGCATTTACACATATGAATGTTTTGTTGTCTTACATTTTTATTTTAGTTACGTCATATGATCCTGAATGCTACTTGTGAAACACGACATAGAGTGTTTATATTTTGGCTTGGGTGTAATAGTATCGACCTTTGTGTCACAGTCAGGTCTTGTTTTTAAATTTTTATCTTTAATGAAAATCGCTTTATATCGTACATAATGTTTAGGACTGTTTTTTGTTTGGAGCTAGCTATCACTGATAAGAGTTTTGTCAGTGGCCGCAATATATTTTTTTTCTGAGTTCTGTTTGTAGATGTAGAATGGTATTTGGATTTTTGGCCAAATGTGTGTAATTATCTATTTCCTCCAAGATGATCTTCAAGCTTCCTTTTTCGGGTTTAAGACGACCGAAAAGGTTAGTGCTCGTAACTACCAACTGCATAGATTTAATTCTCTAGAAAATGTATACTAAATGTTGAGAGGTTGCTCTTTGTACATTGCAACAAATTTTTTTCCTGTTTGGCCGATGAAGACTACTTCACAGACACTATATTTAGTTTTGTGTACTTCTGGTTTAAAAATAAACGAAATCTCTTGACACATAGATAGATAATTTTACAACCATGCACAGACATGAGAAAATAAAATAATATTTTTAATATAGCATTTAAGATCTCACTGCAAAAGGGATAAACTGGTCATAGGACCTAATATCTATATGTATGCGTGCTGTAGTGATCACAGTTTCAAAACGAAATGAGCAGTTAATTAAAAGAATATATAAAAAAGATGCTCTGGTGTACTATATTTATGATGCATTTTATTTGTGGCATAATTTCAGAGCAGAAATTATTCATTCTCGCCATAGGCAGCAGCGGAGACTCAGAATTACATGCTCAATTTTTTAATCCTCTGTGAGGCATTTAATGTTGATTTTCTTGTACCCAAATGGTCACCTGGTATCCTTAAGTCGCATGAAAATGGCGTAAATAAGATTGCAATCTGAAATTGACTACAAAGAAAGTAATAATAAAGGTGAAGTTATACTCCCTAGCACAACAAGATAATTGATCAGAAGCAAGGGGTCGTAGTAGATGGATCACACAGTTTCCTAGTGAACTACTTTCTGGCTGGAGACAAATAAATATTGATGAGTCATAGGACTGACTACTTAGTCCACCACCGGTCTTGATGTGTGTGAACAGCTTCCAGTTTTTTGTTGATGAAACAGTGATGCTTCTGTTCATTGATGACGCTAGACTTGTAATGAAGTTCAGTGGAAGTGTGCAAATAATAATTAGTGGTAGGTGAAATAATCGATTTTCTGTAAACTGTTTATCTCTTATGTTTGAGGAAAAAGCAATGTGTTGCAGGGTACAGAATCATTACTACCAGTAGAGTAAGGCATAAATGTGTCCATCATCAGTATAACTGACCTTATGTGGGCCTGCATTCAAGGGAAACAGGGAATAATTATGGTCTGTTCCCTGACTATTGCAGCCATCGGGATAAGGATGGACACGGTGTGGTGGTTAGATCCTAGCTATCCTTGAGAGTGCCAAGAAAATGAAATTGACGACAACACATTTATTAGGCAGTAATACTGGATTGTCTTCAAAAGCACCACGCCGTGAGTGGGCCTGTGGAATAGCTCCTTGTCAGTGGTGGAAGCCCAGTTTGCATTCATCTTGCAGTATAGTCATCACATCAAAACAGCAGGTGGTTGCTGCTATGTCATGAGCGGCCTTCCAACGTGGAATTCGGTGGCCTCTAGCTCTGCGTATCGATCTCCAAAGCACTATCGTGGACGTCAAGGGTTCGCACTTAGGAGTCTCACTGCAGGCCGACCTTAACTACGCGTTGGCTCATAGGAGTCAGCTCTTAGCTCTCATTTAGGAGACAGAAATCAGCATCAGCAGTGTCTGCAGCAGGAAGAGCATGAGCAGCAACCCGAAGGCAGATGATGCACAGAATCCAGCTCATGCAGGTGAAGCCTCCAACAGACCTACTCGGCCACAGTGAAATCTGTGCAACATCTGTGTGGCCTAAGAAGTTGACAGTGCAGCTGTTACCAGCAGTGTCCTTCCCAGCAGACTTGTGATTCCATAGACGATCGAAGGCAGTTAGGCTTCTGAAGCTAAACATCCATAGCCCGCCCTCTCAATGGTTAGCTGTAGCTAACACAAGAGCTGAGACTACGCAATGGCAGTTGGCTATCAGCTCTCATCAATCAGCGATGGGGCATTTGTTAAAAAGGGTACCGTACGTATGTTGGCACTTCCTGTGTAACCTGCGATGGCGTGCATGTCTATGGCATCATGTATCCCAATTTTTCCTAACTGTCAGCTCTCCCACAACTTCATCTATCATCGGCTCTTTTCTGCTGGCTCAACACTTGAATACGTGAAGTTGCATTGTACCAAGTCTTCCTTATGAAACTCTGCTTTGTCACTGGTATGGCTGTAGCTCTAAGCTTCCATGATGTCATAATGCTTTCCTAGCAGAATTGGGCTCTAGGTCATTCTCCCATGATGCGTCACCTTCCATGTTTGGCACAACTCGCTGAGCATTTCCCTCCTAGCTGCCTGTCTGCTGGTCATTGACGTCGGCAGATTGGCTTCTGGGAACTGCCAAGGTGGAATTTGGACTAATCGTTAGTGCCACAGGGGATACTATCCTGGAGTGTAAGTTCTTCCCCTTCCTTCATAAAATTCGTCTCGTATTTTTCAGTTTTCAATGCCTGTCATTAAAAAATCCCACATATTTCTCACCAATAGTTGTTCATTATATACCTTTAATAACTTTTCCATTATCATAAAGCTAATATACATGATTTAAGGGTTCGTTTTTTCCATGTCCATAAAAAATCGTGAAATTTATTTGAAATTTCAAGATATTTGCTGTCTTTTTAGAAAAAAAATCAGCTAAAACCAAATGATGTTAAAATAATATACATAAATTTTAACGATCTGTAAAAGAATTTTCCGATTATTTCATAATTTTTTATCTTTTATTAATTTTATTTTTTCTGATGATCCCCTTGCCCCTAAGGAAATCAAATTTTCCTAAGAAGGGAAACGAAAATCAAGTTTAAGGAAATAAGGGATATAAATCGTTTTATTATTTAATATTTGTCCAAAATTTTCGTTATCGTTTCCTTTTTAGTAGACATAAGTTTGTTATGAACTGTTGATTGTTCATGTTGTATGAGTGCACTATTAAATACAGTTCTCCCTTATTCACAAGTAATTTTAATTTTCTGATACCTCCTATCACATTCCTTACATTTATTATGACACCCGTTTTACGACGTTTATCGTTACAATTTTCTTCAGTTCTTTTTATTTCCATATACTAGTTGCACTTCTTGGTGTCAGTGATTTAATTATTATAAATACTAAGTCAATAAAATAAAATTTTTGAACTAGAGGTTCTAGATCATGAAACACATTACTGTTATTTTAAGTGTCTTCATTCCTTTAAAGCTCAGGTTACTCTGCTCTTCTCCAAGAATTTAAAATCCCATTCAGTTGTAAATTTCAGATATCAATGTGGTAAAATATCCTTAACTCCCTTTTAAGCTCCATAGGAATTTTCTTCCAACATCTACTGCTCACATATTCGCAGGAAGTAATGTAATTGGAGCTCACAAACGTTTTGAACAAACTGGAATTGATAATATTGCTGTGTTTCTTCAGTAGGGGCTCCATTTAGGAAGTAAAAACTTTAATTAAGGAAATAAAGTGACAGCTGAAACTTTACTGCTTAAAAGACAGTTTTTTCTGTAAAACTCCCATCTCAAATTGAGATATCTGAGGTAAACTACCCAGAATTCTTTGAAAAATGCTCAGTATTTGGGTAGGAGTGCAACCAAGAAATACCACATGGAAGCACTTCTTTCTTTGAATCACAGGCACCTTACGTGCTCAGCTAGCAATGTAAAGCAATGGTAGCTGAATCCTTACATAGCTCATGCAACATTCGTGGGTGGATCAAATTACAACTAAATGGCATACAGTGTGCGAATTGAAACTTTTAATCAGTAAGAACTGTTTAGTCACGATTTATGCATTTGTCCAACGCATATGCTAGAATATTCGTTTTAGGGTGTGCACATACAGTTCATGTAAGTTTCTTGAAATGAATTTTACTGTTGAACTGATGGTAAACTCACTAATTCAAAGGTTGACCTATTAAAATCGGATAAGAAAAAGGAAAAATTTGCTTAAGAACCTCATATTGAACTTCACCATGGAACGGACATCTAGCACTCAGAATTTAAAACACTTCCTTGTGTGCCACTGCAGTGAATATAGCTGTGTAAGAGAGTGAGAGCTAATGTGTAAGTCAGATAGATAATATTCCAGAAATTAAGACTATAACGAATGGATCTATTAATCTTTATTCATTTTATGGAGAATATCAAGTCTATCCATTAAAAATGACATAATCTAAGAAAGAGAAAGATATTAATTTGATTTATTTACAAAATTATAGAAATGTAGACTGTTGTTATGCAAAGTTAATTTAGGTTTCTTTTGAGTCATATTAAATATTGCAAAGTAAATTTATTTGTGCCACATGTTTACTCCACTTCAACAGTGAGAAAAAATTAAATGATCACACATGGAACAGATTAGTTAACAAACCATTACAAGTAGAGGTTTTTAAGATATCTGTGGTGGCCCAGTGGTTAGCACACTGGACTCACATTCTGGAGGACAACAGTTCAATCCTGCACCGGCAGTCCTGATTTAGGTTTTCTGTGATTTCCCTAAATTGCTTCAGGCAAATGCCAGAATGGTTCCTTTGGAAGGGCACAGCCAACTTCCTGTCCCATCTGCCACTAATCTGATGGCACCAATGATCTCGATGTATGGTCCATTCTCTCAAACCAACCAACCAACCTAGAATTACCAAGAAAGGTCCACATGTAAGTTTTAAATACCTCAAAAGTACACAGAAAGTTCCACTGGTTATTTTCACAAAATCTGAAAGCTTTTTTATTAAAGAATAGTCATTGGGGACTGGAATTCGATGATAAGGAAAGGAAGAGAAGAAACATGTAGGTGAATATGGACTGGGGGAGAGGAACGGAAGAGGTAGCCTCCTGTTAGGAATTAGCACAGAACAAGATTTAATCATAGCTGCCACTTGGTTCAAGAATCATGAATGAAGGTTGCGTACATGGAAGAAATCTGGAGACATCAAAATGTGTCATATATGTTTTGTATAATGGTAAGACAGAGATTTCGGAAACAGTTTTTAAATTGCAAAACATATCCAGGGGCAGATGGGGCTCTGACCACAATTTATTGGTTACAAACGGAAGATTAAAGCTGAAGAAATTGTAAAAAGGTAGGAACTTAAGGAGATAGGACCTGCATAAACTGAAAGAAACGGAGGTTGTAGAGGGTTTCAGAGAGAGCATTGGGGAATGTCTGATAAGAACAGGGTAGAGAAATACAGTAGAAGAAGAACGGGTAGCTTTAAGAGATTGTGAAGGCTGCATAGGATCAAGCAGGTAAAAAGACGAAGGCTAATACAAATCCTTGGGTAACACAAGAGACATTGACATTAATCTATGAAAGGAGTAAATATAAAAATGCTGTGAATGAAGTAGGCAAAAGACTATACAAACGTCTAAAAACTGAGATTGAGAGGGAGCGAAAATGGATAAGCAGGAATGGGTAAGGGAAGAACTTCAGGTTTTATTAACACATGTCACTACAGGAAAGATAGATGCAGCCTACAGAAAAATTAAAGAGACCACTGGAGAAAAGAAACCACGTGTATGAATTTCAAGAGCTGACATTGAAAGCCAGACCTTGGCAAAGAAAGGGAAGCAGAGAGGTGGGAAGAGTATATAGAGTGTCTATACAAGGGAGATATACTCGAGGGCAATATTATGGAGATGGAATAAGACGTTGACGAAGATGAGATGGGAGATATGGTACTACATGAAGAATTTGACAGAGTACTGAAAAACCTAAGTTGATACAAGGCCCTCAGAGTAGATGATATCCTTTTAGAACTACTGATAGTCCTGGGAGAGTTCGACGTGACAAAACTCTCCCATCTGGTGAGCAAGATGTATGAGAGAGGAGAAATACCCTCACATTTCAATAAAAATATAATTATTCTAATTCCTAAGAAAGTGGGTGCTGAGAGGTGTGAAATTACCGAACTATCAGTTGAGTAAGCCACAACTGTAAAATGCTAAAATGAATTATTACAGAGGATTGGAAGAGCTGGTAGAAGCCAACCTTGTGGAGATCAGTCCGGATTCTGGAGAAATATGGGGACATGTGAGGCAATACTGATCCTATGACTTACCATAGAAGGTAGCTTAGTGAAAGGCAAACATACGTTATAGCTTTTCTAGACTTAGTACAAACATTTGACAATGTTGACTGGAATACTCTTTAAAATTTTAAAGGTTGTTGGGGTTATATACAAATAGCGACGGGCTATTTAGATTTTGTACAGATACCAAATGGCAGTTATAAAAACAGAGGGGAAGCAGTGCTTGAGAAGGGAGTGAGACAGGCTTGTAGCCTATCCCCAATGTTATTCAATCTGTACACTGAGCAAGCAGTGAAGGAAACAAAAAACTGGCAGTAGGAGTCCAGGGAGAAGCATTAAAAACTCTGAGAATTGCTGATGACATTGTAATTCTGTCAGGGACAGCTAAGCAATTACAAGAGTAGTTGAATGATGTGGACAGAGTCTTGAAAGGAAGATATAAGATAAGTCGAATGTCAGCAAAAGCAAAAGCAAGGTAATGGAATGTAGTCAACTTAAATCAGGTGAGGCTGAGAGCATTAGTTTAGTGGATGAGACCCTTAAAGTAACAGGTAAGTTTAGCTATTGGGGCAGCAAAATAACGGATGGTGATGGAAGTAAAGTCGATATAAAATGAAGATTTGTAATTACAAGAAAAGCGTTTCAAAAGAAAATAAATTTGTTAAATCAAATATAGATTTCAGTGCGAGGAGCTCTTTTCTGAAAGCATTTGTATGGCGTGAAGCCATGTATGGAAATGGAACATGTTTTATAAACTTCTTAGAAAAAGAAGAGAAGATTTTGAAATGTTGTGATACTGGTGGATGCTGAAGATGAAATCGGTAGGTAGGTAATTAGAAGGTACTGAATAGAATTGGGGAGAAAAGAAATGTGTGGCACAACATGACTAGAAGAAGGAATAGGTTGGTAGGACACATTCTGAGACATCAACGGATCACCAATTTCATACAGGAGGGAAGTGTGGGGGGTAGGGGGGAGGGTGAACATGGGATGAATACAATAAGTGGATTCAGAAAGGTTTAGGTTGCAGTAGTCAAATATGAAGAGGCTTGTACAGGACTTAGTAGCATGGAGAGCCACATCAAACCAGTTCCAGAAACAAACCAATAGTCAACCAAATCCAGAAAACTTATATAGAGGGATCACTTATGCATTGAGGACCAAACTGTCATAAAAGGATTCACTGAATGTACCAAAAGGAGACTGAAGACACTGGAAGGAATTATTCCAAAATAGAAAAAATGAGACCATCAACAACTGATGAACAATCAAGACACACAAGCTCTAAAATATGCTCATTATGTAGATATCATTATATCGGAAATAATAAAATGTTCGATATCATGATCTTTTAACACAAAAATTGTATAAATCCTTTGTGTTTTAGATATAATTTACAACTGAAAAACATACAAATTTTGTCTAAATGTATTAAATAATATCTCATGGTACGAGTCTCATCTGTTTATAAAAGAACTCTGGTATGATAAAAGATCAATAAATTTGATGCACAAAAATAAAAAAATTAGGAGATAAACTTATTGCCACATTCAGATTTATGGCGTCAAGGCTTGACAGATTTTCATCTATTTTCAAGGATTGATGAGAAAGTTAGGAATTTTTTTTCTTGAAGATTTATTCAATCTATTGATCAAAAAATGTTTCTATCTCTCTCATTATATGAATTGTTGGAAGAAATTTGAAGAGGCACAGCTACCAGTAAAAGAACAACTTCACAGTAAACTGAATAACTGTGGAACAAGTGACAAAGATTATAACAATGCAAAACTAGTTTGCAAAACATTTCATATGAAATATCTTGATGAACATCATGATCAGTATTTTGAAACTGATGCTTTCTTATTGGTTAATGTGTTTTAAAATTCTAGAAAACTTGTGTAATAGCATACCATTTAGATCCATCTTGGTGTTTTTCTGCACCTGACATATTTTGTGGTGGAATGTAAAAATTAACTGGACATCAACTGGAATAATTACATAACTACAATATATTTATTAAGGCTGAAAGAGGAAAAAGAGGTGGTATATCGCAGTATTGTAAAATATATGTCAAAGTAAATAATAAATATATTAATGACTGGGATGCAAAAAAGGATATCAAAGTATTTCGCATATTTAGATGCAAGGATTCTGTGTCATTGTGCCATCAGTCAACATTTACCATAAGGAGGATCTGATGGGACGATGTAAATAATTTAGATCCTTAAAAAAATTGTGAGATGTCAGATGCTTCTCAAGTGGGAAACATGTTTCAAGCAGTTTTTCTATACTCTAGAGAAATGCATGATCTACACAGAGATGCACCATTACTTTCTGAAAATAAACTCGTGTATGGAACTAAAAAAGTAAGATATTGATTACTCTGGATAACGAGTATAGCCATGTAACTCACAACAAAAACACTATCTGTCTCTGAGAATGAAGATAATGAAGTATACCATACCTAATAATTCAAGCACTTTGAGTAGTTAAAGAAATATGCTGATTTGAATACAGAAGTGAAGATGAAAGCAAACTATGATTTGAGAAAGAATTCCACAAATTGATCAATAGTTCAGTGTTTGTAAAGACAATAGAGAGTATAATAAATACCATTGTTACAAAATAAGTTTCAGATGGAGATAAAATAATGTGACAGACTTCAAAGAAAGAAAATATTTTTAAAAAATCATTTTGCTATCCATGTTAATAAGATAAAAAAAACATTCAGTAAACCTATCTATGTTGGTATGACTATAGATGAACCGTCTTAAGAATTGACGTAAATTTTTGACAATACAGTTATACAACCAAAATATGGTGAAAATATTTAGGAGTGTTATCTAGCTACAGACAGCTATACATATAGACTGAAACCCAAAGATCCTGATGTAGGTATGCATATTCAACAGGCAGAACACGGCGCTGAGGTCGGCCACGCCTGTATACGCGTAATTCAACCAGAGTCTGGCGCAGTTGTTAGATCGTTTACTGCTGCTACAGTGGCTGGTTCTTAACAATTAAGTGAGTTTGAACGTGGTGTTATAGTCGGCGCACGAGCGATGGGATACAGCATCTCCGGGGTAGCGATGAAGTGAGGATTTTACCGTACGACCATTTCACGAGAGTACCTTGAATATCTCCGACATCGCTGCTGCTGGGAAAAGACCCTGCAAGAACGGGGCCAACGACGAATGAAGAGAATCGTACAGCGTGACAGAAATGCAACCCTTCCGTAAATTGCTGCAGGTTTCAATGGTGAGCCATCAATAAGTGTCAACGTGCGAACCATTCAACGTAACATCGTCGATATGGGCTTTCTCAGCAGAAGGCGCACATGTGGACCCATGATCACTGCATGACACACAGCTTTACGCCTCGCCTTGTCCTGTCAACACCGACACTGGATTGTTGATGACTGCAAACATCTTGCCTGGTCGGAAGAGTCTCGTTTCAAATTGTGTCGAGCGGATGGATGTGTTCGGGTATTGAGACAACCTTATTAATCCATACTCCCTGCATGTCAGTAGGGGACTGTTTAATCTAGTGGAGGCTGTAACATGGTGTGGGGCGTGTGCAGCTGGAGTGATATGTGACCCTAGATACTACTGGATATGATTCTGATAGGTGACACATACATACGCTGTGTTCACCTACATCCATTCTAGTGCAGTGTCTATTCCGATGGACTTCGGCAATTCCAGCACGGCAATGTGACACTCAACAAGTCCAGAATTGCTACAGAGTGGATTCAGGAATAGTCTTCTGATTTTAAACAAATTCCACTGGCCACTTAACTCTCCATACAAGAACATTATTGGGCATATCTAGGATGCCTTGCAACATGTTGTTCGGAAGAAATCTCCACTCTGTCGTACTCTTACGTATACAGGGACAGCCCTGGAGGATTCATGGTTTCATTTCCCTCCAGTGCTACTTTAGGCACTAGTTGAGTCCATGCCGCGTCGTGTTGGGGCACTTCTGTGTGCTCGTGGGCACCCTACACGATATTAGGAATTCTACCAGCTTCTTTGGCTCTTCAGTACATGACATACATATGGAAGATATTTAGGAAGTTATGAAGTCAATAATTGGTACGTCTGATCTCCAACTTTTGTAGCCCTGTCTTCCTCCGTTGCGTGTAATACTACGGTATACTGATAACTTTTACTTTATGGACCATCTGACTACAACTGAAACACAATTTTCGTGCCATACACGTTTCGCCTTTATTTTCTGCAATGCGTCATCAGTGGCCTGGCATATGTACATGTTTTTGCTATTTAGTTTTCATTTTAGTCAATTTACCTATATGATATAAACATTTCTGGTGGTTGGTTTTTGCTATTATGTAATAATATTTTGAACTGTACTTTCAGGCTGCGTGGACGATTTTCTAGTGCTGTGACATGTGGGAAAAACCCCAAAATGGCACTTATAAGAAGAGGAAAACCACCGAAAATGTAAGAGGAGTGTAATATGTAGGAAATCGTGCACACAACCTGTAAGTACAGTTCAAAATATTACTACATAATAGCAAAAACCAACCACCAGAACTGTTTACAACCTATAGGTACTGACCAATAGCAAATATATGTACATATTACTGGTCACTGGAGATGCCTTTCAGAGAATAAAGGCGAACCGTGTATAGCACGAAAATTGTGTTTCATTCAGTTGTAGTCAGAGAGTCCATAAGGTAAAAATTATCAGTATACTGTAATGACACCTCTGATACTAGTGAGTAACCAACAGGTAATGTATACACTATTTGACAAATATAATAGTCAAGAACGCAAGTTCTGGCTACTTCTTCAGCGTCAGTGTAATGGCCACCCGACTCAGCAGCAACAAGTAAGTTAGAATGTCCTCGCACCACATGTGGTCAACCTTTCTCGTTTGATGCTATCAGATGGTGAAATGAAACCCGTAGAAAAAGGTCATAGCTTCAGAATGCCAGCCTCCATCACGCCTTCTTTGGATAAAAAAACCGCTGCAGAGGTGAAAAGTAGGTGTGAAATTTAGAAATTGTCCAAGAATGTTTGGACTAAACTTGCAGTGGTTACCTATGATATCTTTGTGAGAAGCAACCAACTATACTTGACCACAGACACTAGTTAATACTAGAACCGCTGATATTTGGACATACCTAGAACCGCGGCCGGGTCACTAATGACCCGCGATCTTTTCCTTTATTTCCCCTATGTCAATGGGTTATTGTTACAGCCAATGAATCTAGTGTTAGAAGCACTAGGAAATTTAGAACGAAACTAACAAAAATAAGCAAGGTTTACACAAATTATAATTTTATACTTTAAAACTTACATGTATTTGCTGAGTTTTTTTACTGGCTTTCGTTACATACTGAACACAAATAATAGTCTTTTGATCTACATTTGTTGCACATAGTTTTCTTGCAGATGTGACACTTTACAAATGATTTGTTTCCTTCACAGTTAGACTTTACAAGGCAACGTGTTCGCTTTTTTGTCTGTCAGGAATATCTTCAGGTCTGACAGAGACGCTAGTCTTTCTAGTCGCTGCGTACTTGTCAGCAAGCTCGTCCCCCAGCTGCGGGATGAAATCCCTGCGTTTCAATTTTTTATCATTTAGAGAATTGAACAATACCCACGCATTTATCCCAGCCAAATCCAGAAAGTTGTAAAATGTGTTAACAGGCCAACTTCTCGATGGTGCTTTGACAGAGTATTTAGGAGCCATTTGGTCGACCACGTCCACTCCCAATTTAGAGCAATTATAAAACGTAATTGTATCTGGTTTCTTTCTTATACCATCCTCAATCGTCACATAAAGATACATAGTGCTCAGAATCAGGACATTCTTGTTGCTCTTACCGCGATAAACAGTCAGCAATACTGTGTTTTATAACTGTTCTCTTACCTTCTTGATACAGACTGGTATTTCTATTCGAGATCGATTTATTGTGCCCACAAGACTCGTGGAATTAACTTTCAGTGTCTCAGAGAGCGCTAAGGAGGTGAAAAAATTGTCACATGTGACATTTCTTCCTTTGTTGAGGTAAGGTTGCACCAATTTTTTAAAAACAAAGTGACCAAAACGCTCATCGCTTTGCCTAGTGTCATCCTTTCATAGATAAGGGATAGCATTCGCAATATATTTTGAGTCCTTATCTACCGGCATCCAATACTTTTGTCCGTATTTGTCCGGTTTTGAGGCCATAAACTGCGTGAATTTGCAACGGCACTTTGAAGGAAAAAGCTCTTTGTCGATTGTTATATATGGACCCGGTATGTAGCTGGACTGTGCATTCGTAATGAACTCATTCCAGATTTCTGATACCAAAGCAAACTTGTCTTCTCTTAGTCGTTCTGATCTTGTCGATCTAATGTCAAAGCTGAGATAACGCATTATCTCTCTGAATGTGTCACGAGCCATTGTTGATTTCATAAAATTATTTCCCCACTTCACTGACCACAATGTGTCTAGTTCTAAGCTCTTAGCTCCAATAGCACCACGGTCGTAGAAATAGCTATAAAAGCTTCCAGTTCTTCAAATTTTATAGTCCACTCATCTGAGCTCAGTACACGACGTGCTTCAGTTTCTGTACATTTTACATGTTTCAAAATTTTGTCCGTTATCATTAGATGCCATGAACTGTAACAGGTCTCATTCACGTTTCCTTTTGCATGCGGAGATGGTCCTGTCCTATCTTTGAAAACATTCTGTTGTCCATATCTTCCAGTTGAACAGTCACCTGTTACTCCAACTATCCAGGTTGTTCCAAAGGGCGCTACAATATCGCTACCTGAAGGAAATTGAAGTAGTCCAGAACCCTGGGCTTTTTTATGTCCACGCCGACCTTGAGGACGTCCACTTCATCGAGATGACTTAGTCTTTGAGGCAGCTGTTCCTGTAACAGTAGTTATACGTATTAGAACGCGATTTAATATTGAATATATTGTGTAATATTAGAACAAAAAATCATCT
The DNA here is from genome assembly GCF_023864345.2 of Schistocerca serialis cubense. NCBI lineage: Eukaryota > Metazoa > Arthropoda > Insecta > Orthoptera > Acrididae > Schistocerca > Schistocerca serialis. Next base: position 324,459,622 of record NC_064641.1, on the reverse strand, counting down.
TCATAAATGTAATATATAACTTGTAAAAATTCAAGACAAGACAAAGTATAAACATAAGTGTTGCAATTGAAATTAATGTCTATGTAACAGACACATAAACAAAAATTATTATAAAACAAATACATAAACAAGCACACCTTTCTCATCAGCATTCAGTAGAACCTACTCAGGAGTAACATCGTCTTCTGATGAAGAATCCGGAACTATTGGCGATGGAAATTCTTCCTCAGATAAAGGCTCCAGCGGTTCGCCCTCAGATTCATTATCTAAAATCTCATGTAGAGCATTTACAATGTCTTCTTCTGAGCTTAGAAATTTGGCCATAATATATTCGTAAGTTACAAGCACTATCTACACAGACAGAATGCACTACTAAACCCGTTTTCGTGGTACAAAACTCTGGGTGCGCAATATCTGCATACAGGGTCAGACTTGTTTGAACCTCTCTCCGTCTCGTCCCCTGCTGAAAACTGGAACGTCAGCCGGAAGTGAAGTAAAAACGAGTTTTGCGATTGTTGACCAAACACACACTAACAATAGGCATGAAGCTACATGAAAAATGCGATTCTTATAGCGACTGCGGCGGGCACGTCAGAACTGACCCTTCCGCAGTTCTAGGTGAATCTTCATATTTCCCTTTTATGTTTTCGCCATAAACTGTGAAATGAAGTATAATCATTAATTACCTTATTTCATGAAAAGTCACAGAAATGTAACACTCTAGGCAATAAAACAAAAGAATGACAAACAAAAGAATTATCAAGTGGGTCACGAGTGTGCCAGACGCGGTTCTAGTGTCAAACAAGTTCAACAGCTGAACGAAAGGCTGAGAGACAATCAGGTTCTTGTCAAGATGACGGACAAGATCTGCTTCGCAGTGTTAATACATGACAGTGATTACATTTATAAGAGTTCAATCTTCTTTAATGACAATGGTATTGTGGAGGTGGATAAAATTCCGCTACCTATATTTATAAGCGTGATGTAATCTTAAGACAATAATTCCGAGGTTTTCTACGAAACCAAAAGACAGAGGAATAGTGTGCTCATGTTGAACCATAAAATGCCTATTTTAATGCCACGAGTTAGTATACATAACAAAGAAAATTCCATCTACCCTGTGGTTAGCTCCTGTCGGAGTCCAAACTATATCGTTAGCAGTTTCTGGACAAATAAAATTGAAGAACTATATAAATTCCACCATGTACATTGCTTGAAAAACGGTTCTGAATTTGTTCAGTGCATTAATGACCTTAGGTTACCGAGTGACTATTTTGTTTTACTTGGATGTCACTAATTTGTATACGAGTTTTCCTATTACAGAAACTCCAGACATGGTTCAGTATAACGCTATTTTCCATAATAAATTAGATTCATCATTGGTGAACGAACTTGGTGACTTAGTAGGCCAGCCTCTTTGGTTAAATTATTTTTCTATAAAGGACGCGTTTTTCGTCAAGATAACAGCTTGGCAATGGGCTCAAACCGATCTGGCATTTTGTCTCAGACTTTTATAAATAGTCTGGAACGCGAACTCTTCGCAAAGCAGAATGACTTGTTAATAAGACTATACTGTACAAACATCATGTTGAGGATGTATTCGTCGTTCGTATTTGGAGTAAGAACGAGGCGCTCAAGTTACGAAAAACGTTTAAGTCTTTTCACAACAATTTCAGTTTCTCTACTGAGTTTGAAGTGAAGGATTCTCTTCTTTTACATTATGGATAAGTAGGAATGGCCAGTGTTCAGAAGGCAAGGTTTTTCGTAAGTTGACAACAACGGATGTCATTACTGCTGCGAATTCTAATCATTGCCCATCACAGAAGATAGCATTTTATCGTTCAGTCTTCCACAGGTTAAAAAAATTGGTACTTACCCAGGAGGTCACCGACCGAGAAATAACCTCCATTGTACGTATGGGGGTTGCAAATGGATTTAGAGAAAGTGATATTAGGAATGTGGGTGAAAATCTCCGTCAGACCCGCACTAAGGGATTGGAGTAAAGAACGAAGACGTTAGAGATGCTACTATAAATATGATGGGTCTCCCTCTCTAAAGATTAGTAATAGTTTTAATAAGCATAACTTGTGCTGATGTAAGCAGTCACCAGCACACCGATCGACAAAGATGTAGCGCGAAGATCGACAGTAGGCGCTGTATCAAGCGTGCCTATCACAAGAGAAGCCAGAGACACACTGACAAATAACACGCCAACAACGCCTTCTCGACAGCATGTATTTTTGCCACTACCACTGACCGGAGGGCCTCAGTGACCCACTATCCTAGTTTGGCAACCGTTTGTTCGATCGCATAGATCACTCATTTCACGTCACAGGCTAAGACAGAACACAGCGACCAGATTAGTGACTACAGCAAGATTACCTAAATTATCTGCAAGAGGACTATTATTCATGAGATTGTGCCACAACACTTGGACTCTATTCCAGTTAAGTAAAAACTTATAGTTCTTGTAAATAAAGACCTATATTAATCCACAAATGTATTTCTGTAGTAGCAAGAGGACACCAGCCACCCGTAACAACAACATCTCTCTTGCATCCTTGCAGTACAAGAGTTTCCAGTGGCGACGAGGATACTACAGTGGCGACGAGGATAATTCAGTGGCGATCGAAGATAATCAGTTTGTCTGAAGATTTTGCTTGCTTCTCTTGTGTTTTAGCTTGCATGGGGTGATCGTGTTCAAGTGTTTCTAGTAGCAGATTTCTTTTTGTGTATTTGTATTTATTTTGGGAGGGGAGTCAATGCACTAATCAAATTTTACTTTTCAGAGGCTTTGCTTGTTCTTTGGTATCACGCATTTGTGTGAGCCATGAGTTCCCCGCCCCCTCCACCCCCTGCCACAGCTCCTCAGCCGCAGACGGACAGTGCAGTGGACCTAACACAAGCTTTTCAGTTTCATGAAACAGCAAATCGTGATCTTACTGACGACGGTACAACCCAACCAGCCCAACAAGTGCCGCCAACCAGTTATACCGCCTTTCCGGCAATTTAAGGGAACAGAAGAGGAATGGATCGAATACGTGACTCAGTTCCAAGCACACTGTCAAGTTCATCGTGTTCAAGACACAGTAAAGCTACAATACTTCCATTCGATTGCGGGGTCCCCTGTGTTCAGGTTAATACAAAAACTATTCTGAAACAAATCCCCCAACTAACTGAGCTATGACCTAGTTATCGCTGCATTAGCTACATACAGCAAGTCGAGCTACAACTTGATGTCGGTTCTTTGACGTGCAGAAAAAGCCGGAACAGACATACCGCTAGTGCTACACAGAATTAGCGGACATGACTAGGAACTGTAAATTTAAGTGTAGTTGTGGCAACTTTTACAGTGATTTAATTATTCGTGATGCAATAACATTTAATGTCCCAGATAATAGAATACGGGAACAGATCTTACACTACTCTGATCCATCACTTCCCCAAGTATTGTACATCTTAGAGCAATATCATTCGGGTGTCACAGCGGCCGGTAAGTTTGACCAGGCCCCGATAGGTCGGGTTCAATCGTCCCTTTTTCGCGACCGCCCCAAGTAGCCACAACAACAAGCGCACACACAGCCGCACGGACAGCCACGTAAACATGTAAACAGACCTGTGAATGTGGTTAACTCTAGCCCTACAAATTTTGCTCGCCATAAAATACAGGATTGCCCATCACGTAACGCAACGTGTTACACGAGAGGAAAAATGGCCATGTCCAATCAGTTTGTTTGTATGGAACAAAAACGCCAACTTTACCCACTCACAGTGAAAATTGGCTCATGCAGTTATAGTGAACGCTGTGTTTTCAAAACCTGTAGCAGGTTCTGACAATAACAAGGTTAAGGTTGTCCCTACTTCTCGCCCAAGTCCAGCTTAACGACGTTCTAACAAACTATTTGTCTCATTACGGTTCAAATGGCTCTGAGCACTATGGGACTCAACTGCTGAGGTCATTAGTCCCCTAGAACTTAGAACTAGTTAAACCTAACTAACCTAAGGACATCACAAACATCCATGCCCGAGGCAGGATTCGAACCTGCGACCGTAGCGGTCTTGCGGTTCCAGACTGCAGCGCCTTTAACCGCACGGCCACTTCGGCCGGCGTCTCATTACGAATTGCTGGCCGTCGTATGACCTTTCAGTTAGACACAAGTGTCTCAGTGACTTTGCTTAATCGCTCCATGTACGAACATTTACTCTCACAACGCCTTTCTAAATCTAGTTAGCACCTCACTGCTTAAAAATAACATGAAATACCAGTGCTTGAACAGTTCAAAATGGCTCTATGGGACTTAACATCTGAGGTCATCATTCCCTTAGAACTTAGAACTACTTAAACCTAAGGACACCGCACACATCCATGCCCGAGGCAGGATTCGAACCTGCGACCGTAGCTGTCTCGCAGTTCCAGACTGAAGCGCCTAGAACCGCTCGGCCACACCGGCCAGCGCTTGAACAGTGTAGTTTGCCTGCCACTTACAGATATCACACTAGGACAGAGTGTTATACTATTTAGGAATCAAGAGAAAGTGAGGACTAATTCGTTTGGATGCCTTCGATTTGTTTGGATTTAGCATTAAAGACAATATACTTTCAATGGCTACTTTTACGCCAAAAGTTAGTGTATCTAGCTTGCTCAAAGAATTTCCAGAAGTACATTGCTCAAAACAATTAGTAGATCAGGTGAGATAACATACACATTAGATATATGGTAACATATTTATTCAGATATCGGTTACAATTTGAACCGTTAATTTACTTTCAAAACTTTTTCTTAAGAATTCACTTTATTTACTAGCGATCCATCAAGAACATTAACAGATTTAATTACACTATGTGAACATGGAACTGGTTGCCAGTGGGTAACTGATGAAAACAAATTAAATTTCTTTCAACAAATGGAAATTTTATCTCTAAAAGCCTTTTTTTTAACAGATTTAAAATTATAGTCAGAAGCACCCTCAAAATATCCAGTTACAATTTTCTTCAGAGGTAGAAAGAACAAATATTGACATATGAACTTTCGGGCTGGGAACCTTGCCGCTGTCTTTTGACACGGCTGTAGTCACGACTGCTCACAACAACGTCTGAAAGACCACACTGGTGCAAATCTGCAATACACCAGATTACTCTAAACTAAAAATTTTACCAACTCACACAGGCACATAAACCATGCACCCAGTAGGACGGATGGAAATAGTAAAAAACACTAACATTAAAAAAAAATAACTTGCCACCGAATGTGCAACTTGATTATAAAAAAAACTCCTACGGTGGAAGGGTGGCAACTTTATATATTCTAATGAACATTGAAATAAAAACCCATGAAATGCAGTCTTACATAAAATATACTAACATGCTCTACATTACACATATACCGCCTCTCAAGATGATAGGCAAGATAAAACATATTTCAGAAATTCCGCTGTTACACTTCAAGTAATAAATTCGTTAACACCGAATCCGACAAACATGACACAGGCAGCTATTAAGGTACGGCAGACCGACAGACAGACAGACACTAACTGCCTGATAAATGCGGACGAGAGAGACAGACAAGCAAGCTGGGGACAAGAGACTGACCAAGGAAACAAGTAGAATTTAACAAGTAAATGAAACAACATATCACGAATAACTTAACTTCTAATAAATTGCGATGTCTTGCGCAGACCTGGCGTAGCACCCCCAAAACGCTCTTCCGAACCGTCCGCTGCCAGCCGCTTCAACGGACGCAGGAAGGCGCGCCGATCTCCCGTCTCACGCCGTCGCAGCTTGCGCCGGCCAGACCGATGTCGTGGGTTGACTCCTGTTCCTCTCGCGTCGGCCGCGAAGCCACTACGCCTCGCTATACGGCGCCGCCCACTGGACTGCCGTGGCGACCTCACATGCGCCAACGCTCAAGACGGACAAGTCATCTTGTGTGACAGTGCGCAACCGACCAACCGATCGATCCAACCGCCAGTTACCATTGCCTGAACAAACTCGAGCTGACTGGCGGCCTAACACATACTAGCACTCCGGACGACAGACAGACACTAACTTCCCTACACTGATCCGGCTGACCAACTAACCAGACTCGCTCCGACTGCACCCACTTAGGCTGACACCCCCCCCCCCCCTCCTCGCGAGCTTATAGCGCCCCTTAAATGCACGTGAACAGGCAACCTGTCCCCTTTTCCACCAGAGGGAGACACCCAAGCTCCGATGCCACAGCGGCGCTACCGGCAGAAACGGAGGGCGACTGCTTCACACCACGCACTGCGGCGCGCTCTTCACAACAGCAAATTTTATGACGGTTCACAATTGTTATTTATGCCTGAAATAGTACGATATTTTGCTGTGTCAACTTTTTACTTGTGGTTTACATGGCGTTTACGTAGAGCGAGGCACAATGGGGCTACCATATTAGTGAAACAGTCATTGTCGTTGCCCTCTGATAAGGTGTGTGATCATTTCGGATGGCCAGTGCAGTTGCACTTCTTCGTGGCATGGACAGTACGAGGTTATCAGTTAGCTCTTGAGGGACATTTGGCCATTCTTCCGTGGGTGAAAAAACCAGCTCTGCAACCGTTATGGGAGGTGCTAGTCTGGCGTCAATGTGCCTGCCAAGTGCATCCCAGACATGCTCAGTCGGGCTTAAGTCTGGTGAACAAGCTAGTCACTCCATGCGTTCAATTCCCTCCGCTTCAAGCATTTTGTCCACCAGTGCAGCTGTGTGGCGACGAGCGTTATCGTCCAGCAGAAGGAACCTGTCTCCAATGGCACCAGCGTAGGGAACAACAAGAAGTCGAAGAATCTCGTCTCTATACCTCTGAGATGTCTAAGCATCATTCTGAATGGCATAGAAGTCAGTACGTCCGCCAATATTGACTCCTGCCCTCACCATTCTTCCACCACCATCATATGGTGATGTTTCCTGCGCATGAGCAGGATTGTTTCGAGTTCACGGTCTTTCCACACGAAGTAACGACGATTGTCTGGCTCAACACAAAATCTTGATTCATCTGTGAACAGCAACTGGCGCCATTCGTTACAAGTCCAATCCTGATGTTCCTCCGCCCAGTTTCAGCGGGATAAACGATCTCGTGATTTTAATGGGACACACACCATACCTCCGAGCGCAGAGACCACATTCCCGAAGGCGATTTCGGACTGTTCGTGATGATGCTGCGCGTCCTGTTGCTACAGGGAGGGTGCGTTGCAGCTGAGTTGCAGTCAGCCTCCTGTCACGACAGGCTGTCAACCAGAGATAATGGTCACCTCTTACTGATGTTACCCGTGGACGGCCTTGGCCTTTCCTTCTTTTAACGGTTCCCAGTTTTTTGAAATCGCGTCCAGGACCTGGAAATTACACTTTGGGACACTCCAAAATCGGCAGCCATCACCCTCTGTGTCTCTTCCGCTTCCAACCGTCATATGACTCTCCATGCTCTAGCTTCGGGTAAGTCACGATGTTATAGCATTGCACTACCTGCTCACTACCTATTTGAACCCAACTGCCTGTATATGTCGTTTGGTAGAGCCAACACAAGTCAACACTAACCCCCCTCTGGAGCCACTTTTCGTTATTACCACTACCTCAGTGACGTAATATTGTATCCACTCCGTAGAGCGGATAGACGGACGTGCAACCATTTTAGTTCATTATGCCGATCACAATAATTCAGAACCAAGATATCTCTAGTGATCCCCTAATTGTTTTGACCAGTGTACTTTCAAAAGGAATGGGAAAAGCTAATAATTTTGGAGCGCATGTTACATTGAAAGACAATGCACAGCCTTTGCTTTAAGAGACGAAGTAGCCAGTAAACTGAAAGAATTGCCAGATAATGGTGCCATTGCTTCCATTGAAGCTAGTCAGTGGACAAGCACTCTCGTTTTGTTGCCTGAGCCTTGTGGTCGCATTCTCATTTGTGTTGACTTCAAGTCTACTGTCAATCCAGAGACAGTAGTTGTCACTTATCTGTTACCCCGCCCTGAGGAACTGATGGACAGGTTTGGTTCAAGACTTTACTTTTGTAAGAGAGATTTGCGTGATGTCTACATGCAAATCCGTTGGATGATGATTCACAGAAAATGTCTGTTGCAAATACACACTACGGACTGTTCAAGTATTTGCGCGTGCCCTTCGGCAGTGTTCCGCAACAGCCATGTTTCATCGTTACTTGGAACAGCTGACCGCAAAACTGCCATTTTATTCAAATTACATTGATGCTACGGACACCAGAGGAACATATTTCCCATTTGCGTACTGTTTATCAAATGTTGTCCGAACCAGGACTCAAGTGTCGTCTAGAAAAGTGTAACTTTTTTCGAAGTTAATTACAGTACTTACGTCATGTGATAAACAATCAGGGTGTGTAACTGTCTAATCTCAATTGATTGCAATCAATGACCTGCCTGTTCCTTGTAATGAGCCTGTACTGCAGTCAGTACTAGGCAAGATGACATACTACATTCGGTTCATACCGAATACCGCTCAGATCGTGGCTCCATTGCTTCGCCTGCGTCGGTAAAATGTGCCTTTCGTGTGAACCAAAGAGTGCCACGACGCATTTCAGAAACTCAAAAATGCCTTTCTCAGTGACACATATTTCGTACGCTTTGACCCTGCCAAGCCAGTTGTTTTGCAAGTCGACGCTTCTTCCTACTAAATCAGTGCACAGAATGGTGCACAAGACAGACCTATTGCTTTTACCTGAAAGTTGTTAACTCAACCTCAGTGCACTTATTCTCAAATAGAAAAAGAAGCTGACGGTATTGCGTATGGTGTCTCAAAATTCAATCACTGTTTGTACGGTCGCATGTTCTTTTTAGTGACAAAGCCTTTGCTATCCGTGTTTCATCCGACAAAGCCGGTTCCTCCCCTAGACTTAGAACTACTTAAACCTCGATCTCACACGCATCCATGCCCGAGACAGGATTCTAACCTGCGACCGTAGCAGCAGCGTGGTTGCGGGCTGAAGTGCCTAGACCTGCTCGGCTACAGCGGCCGGCCACCCAGCTCAATATTCTGTGGCATTACATTCGCAAGTCTTGGCGATGTTTTGCACGTCAGCATAACCTTTACGTTCAAGAGAGTGTGATTCTAGTTCAAAATGACAGTGGACATTCGGGTGTTCTTATTTATAAAGTGTTGCAACTGATGTGTTGCCATTGTCCACCTAGGACATTGGGTTTTGGTCACACTAAACAGTTAGCGCAACGGCATTGTAATTGGCAGGACATGAACGTCCATGTTGAAAAGATGACATCACAGTGTCGCGCAGCGGGGATAATCAATCCGCTTCACCACTGTCAATGTCGTTGTCAAAGAGTGCACATTGACTTTGGAGGACCATTTTGTAACACCCGTTGGCTCATAGGGGTAGACTCTTTTAGCAAGTTTCCATTTCCGGCGCCTATCGCTTCTACCACATCACGTAGCACCATTGGGCTCCATATTTAGCATAGAAGCTTTGCCAGAAGTACTTGTGTCAGACAACATACCACGGTTCACTTCACGCGATTTTAACAGTTTAGTGAACGAAAGGCGTTCGTCATCTAAATAAGTGCTCCGTTTCAGCCCCCACCCGACGGAGCAGCATAGCTCTTCGTACGCACCTTGAAACACTGGATGGCCAAGATACGCACCACCCACATATGAGAACAGGCGCTGCAACTCTTTCCCGCCTCCTATCCTTCCCACCAACGAGACAGACTATCACTGATGGCCATCGCCATGGGTCACTGCTACACTTGCTGCATCCACCTCAACATCTGGCGCCGCCGATGGTCCGCAAGTATCGCTTTGCACCGCATGATCTTTTTCTTCATAAGGTTTTTGGCCGACATCAGCGCTGGGAGCGAGGTGAGATCCAAAAACGCATTAGCTCTTTTTTGCACTTGATTGCAGGTTCCGATTGTTTGCAGCGCCTGTCTACCACAGCGACAGCATTTGGGGGGTGGGGGGGGGGGGTGGGAGGCAAGTACTGCCGTAAGCCATCGCCAGCATACCGGTCGGCAAAGATGAAGGGCGAAGAAAATGGTTCAAATGGCATGGAGCACTATGGGACTTAACTTATGAGGTCATCAGTCCCCTAGAACTTAGAACTACTTAAACCTAACCAACCTAAGGACATCACACATATACATGCCCGAGGCACGATTGACGGGCCAAGATGGTTAATATGCACTTGATCAAGAGCGCCTGTCACGAGAGAGGGCAAAGACACACTGAGAAGCTACATGCTGCCAACGCCCCTCTCCACAGCATGTATTTAAGCCGCTACCAGTGACCGGAGGGCCTCAGTGATTCACTCTACCAGTCTAGTTTCTCAGTTAAATCACAAGGAAAACCTAGTTCATGTCACAGGCTACAACAGTAGGAAGCGACCAGATTCTTGACTATAGCAAGATTACTGATATTGTCTGCAAAGGACTACTACTAATGTGCTTGTACTACAACACGTGGACTCTATTTCAGTTAAGTAAAAACTTACAGTTTCTGTAAATAAAGAACTGTATTAATCCAAGTGTGCATTTGTATACCGACCACCTATATCAACAGCCTCTACCCTGCCTCCTTGTGGAACAAGACTGTAGATAACGTGGTGGTAACTTTCAATAGCCTTAACGATTTGAGGAACCTCCTATGACGTAGCATAGAGCAGCCATTTCATAAGTTTTCTGTTGAGGGGGGGTTTATAAGATTAAGTGAGGAGCTCGCAACAAGTTTTACGTCGCACACACTGGGAGGGAGTTCAGGACGCTATGTGGGGAAAATGGTTATCCTAGCTAAGGTAGTGCACTAGGAGATCATTTACATCAGTGCAGTTACCAGCTTCCTGACACTCAAAACAATTTACACCTCTTCATTACGAGACAGAAGGTGTTTATTTGGGTATCTAGGAACAGCTAGTAATTTTCGTACGTAGACGGTGTTTCCATGACCGATTACTTAATGAGCAGAAAGGGGAACAGGAAGTTGGTCTTTTCACATTTTTGATAATGTTTTCAGTTGCCACTGCTAATATATTCGTGCGCCCTTTGCAGGCACTGTTTATAATACCAAACGTATGGTCAGATTTGCCGCAATTTTTAGATTACTTTTATAAGCTGTCATTTTCATATATGTAGTATTTACTGTCATATATTACACGTTTTTATGTGTTTTAGCTTTACTTTTGTCATTGTTAATGATCTGGATATATAACTTACATTAAATTTCCCTGTGGTACTGACGGCTCTTCAATGTGGCATTTTCTTAGCCGAAGATGCCATCCATCAGCCACAGCGCACGTTAGCTACAACTCCGGATCTGATACATTTGGTTTCTGTCTCTGCAAACTGGAAGTTATTGCACGTGATATGCCACAAGCACTTCTTGTTGTACAGTATTTACAACTGGCTCTTGAGCTTATATAATTGCGTGTGGTAGATACATTTTGCCTGTTTTGACATCTTGGATTTTTTATTGGTTTTGTACGTTTGTGAACCTTGCAGTTGTGTATAGTTGCATTTGTATAACGGGAAGCGTTTGTAAACCCAAATTTTAGTTGCTGCAGGTCACCAGAAGGTGAGCTGGGTCCAAACGTGTTGTAAATTTGGAAACTAAAAATCTCCAAAAACAGCTATGAGATTGTTTTTCTGCAAACAACAAACATTTTTAGAGTATATTTTATTATACTGGTCAGGGTTGCCTATCTTTACCAGGACATTCATTTTGAAACATATTAATATTCGACAAGTAATCAAGACACTATTAGGAGGAATGAAAGACGAATGTAATGGGAAAATAGTAGAAGAAATTTGTGATTTAAAAGGAAAAATAAATGCTTTTAAAATTGGTGAGATAATAGTCAAGAAGTCTAAAAGGGTCAAGAAATGTGTTGTCGAAAAAAAAATATATTCAGAGGATTATAAAGATTGATTGTTTAATAATACTGTGGAATACACAACTACCAGTTCAATATGAAGTATTAAGCATTAAATTTATTTAGGTGAGGTAAGTAAAAAGGGCACTGGGGTCACATGATGATAAAAGAAGTGTTTTGGAAAATAAAATAGATATATTGCCACATTCCATTATTCATTTTTATCACAAACAGTATAGCCTTCATCTTCCTTAAAAAAGTAAAAGTATTAAAATAATTGTCTATATAAGAGGAGGCTCTGCTCCACCAACTGAACAACGTTAGCAATACTAATTTGTTCAAAAAAAATTGTGAGCTGCAGATAGATGTTATATACAACACTGCTGGCTGTGAACATATGAATATTAGACAGGTGGATATACTTTGTATGGAAGTTAATCACAAGTTTAAGTTTATTTTACCACACAAATGTCTGAAATGAATAACTAAATGGGATTTTCAATTTTTTTGCAGGATACATTACACTGAGGGAAAAATCATAATAATAAATTTCATTCATTTCTAGATTGAAAGTTATTTATTTTTCGTTTAATGTTTGTAACCTTTAAATGAGCAACACTAAGCAATGTAGTCAGTTTGAAGAAATAAAATATGCTGAAGAATTGTATAACGATAAACATCAAATAGTTGAGTATCATAATAAATGTAAATATTTTGATAAGAGATACCAGAAAATAAAAGTTAGATGTGAATATGCTATAACTATATTTAATAGTGCTCTCAAACAGCATGAAAAATCAATTGATCATAACAATATTATAGCTGCCAAACAAGAAAATATCTGGAAAACTTTAGCCGTAAATTAAATAAAAAGAGATTCTTTTCCCTTAGTATCTGAAATTAGCTTTTCGTTCCCCTTCTTAGTGAAACTTGACTTTCTGAGGGAAAAGGAGACCACAAGAAAAAATTAAATCGAATAGGATAAATTATAAAATAATGGAAAAAGATCTTAAAAAATAATTTACAGTAACAAAAGTCTGTAGTTTCTGAGTTAAATTTACTTAAACCACAGCAAAAATTGTGAAATTTTGAAGAAATTATACTATTTTTGAGAAATTTTGAAAAAATGAGCTATGCCCACTGAATTTCACCATGCAACGGTAACGTAGATCTTTGCATAAGACATTTCTTACACGCCAACACAAGTATTCATGTACTTATTGGTTAATCTATTAATTTACACGTAATTCCCTCACTATATCTGAGATTTACTTACAAACAAAACAGTGGCTATCTGACGGACAGGTGAATCCGAGCAGTGCACTGACATGCGATTAAGACAGATGCAGATTACACAAATCGCAATCGGAAGCACTACAGCGCTGGTAGATATCACGCTTATAGTCGTGACATTACGACCTTGTTCATTGTGGACTTTCCGTATGGGTTGGAACTGTTGTTAAGCTGTAATTGTTCTTTTCTTGCATTGCTACTAGCTTGTCTACTGACTGTAGAATGTTTGGATTCAGAATGTTATTTAGAAAGGTTAAGTTCAGGGTCGGGCAGCACCTGTAGCAGCTTCTCAGGCCAGTATAACACAAGTTATTCGCACTTAAATGTGGTCATGCCAGTGATTATATCTGGTAGACGAAATGTCGTACCTGGAATGTCACAAGTTGTAGTGTTTATTATTATACCACAGTCCAGTAATTCCAATCTGTTCACACATGTTTATTTCCCATTTTCATGACAGTTTATTATGAGTACTTCTGATGAAAAACACTGATTAGGTCCATTAAGTGCATACCCTCTGGAAATGTGGATATGGCATTAACACTTCCCCTGAAATTTACTAGCTTGGGTGTTTTCCAGGAAAACTGGATCTCACAAGGCTGTAGGCCAGTTTTTATCATTCTATTTGCACAGATCGTAAGACTTTCCCTCTGGCTGTAGGTCTTCCAAAGACATTAGAGCGTAGCCATCTATTTGCTCTCATGTTATTAATACATCTTTGGTCCCTACCTGTACCTATTTCGGTATGCAAATTGAGAGAAAGGAAACTTTGTCAGTATCTACCCTTCCCGCCAGAAGACGAGATTACCTGTAGAAAACTATACAAATCCCATATTTTAAAGCAACATGTTATCGATCTCCCGATAATGAAAAACAAACAACCCTTAATACAGGGCTATTACAAATGATTGAAGCGATTTCATAAATTCACTGTAGCTCCATTCATTGACATATGGTCACGACACACTACAGATACGTAGAAAAACTCACAAAGTTTTATTCGGCTGAAGCCACACTTCAGGTTTCTACCGCCAGAGCGTTCGAGAGCGCAGTGAGACAAAATGGCGACAGGAGCCGAGAAAGCGTATATCGTGCTTGAAATGCACTCACATCAGTCAGTCATAACAGTGCAACGACACTTCAGGACGAAGTTCAACAAAGATCCACCAACTGCTAACTCCATTCGGCGATGGTATGCGCAGTTTAAGGCTTCTGGATGCCTCTGTAAGAGGAAATCAACGGGTCGGCCTGCAGTGAGCGAAGAAACGGTTGAACGCGTGCGGGCAAGTTTCACGCGTAGCCCGCGGAAGTCGACGAATAAAGCAAGCAGGGAGCTAAACGTACCACAGCCGACGGTTTGGAAAATCTTACGGAAAAGGCTAAAGCAGAAGCCTTACCGTTTACAATTGCTACAAGCCCTGACACCCGATGACAATGTCAAACGCTTTGTATTTTCGGCGCGGTTGCAACAGCTCATGGAAGAGGATGCGTTCAGTGCGAAACTTGTTTTCAGTGATGAAGCAACATTTTTTCTTAATGGTGAAGTGAACAGACACAATGTGCGAATCTGGGTGGTAGAGAATCCTCACGCATTCGTGCAGCAAATTTGCAATTCACCAAAAGTTAACGTGTTTTGTGCAATCTCACGGTTTAAAGTTTACGGCCCCTTTTTCTTCTGCGAAAAAAACGTTACAGGACACGTGTATCTGGACATGCTGGAAAATTGGCTCATGCCACAACTAGAGACCGACAGTGCCGACTTCATCTTTCAACAGGATGGTGCTCCACCGCACTTCCATCATGATGGTCGGCATTTCTTAAACAGGAGATTGGAAAACCGATGGATCGGTCGTGGTGGAGATCATGATCAGCAATTCATGCCATGGCCTCCACGCTCTCCCGACTTAACCCCATGCGATTTCTTTCTGTGGGGTTATGTGAAAGATTCAGTGTTTAAACCTTCTCTACCAAGAAACGTGCCAGAACTGCGAGCTCGCATCAACGATGCTTTCGAACTCATTGACGGGGACATGCTGCGTCGAGTGTGGGAGGAACTTGATTATCGGCTTGATGTCTGCCGAATCACTAAAGGGGCACATATCGAACATTTGTGAATGTCTAAAAAAACTTTTTGAGTTTTTTTGTGTGTGTGCAAAGCATTGTGAAAATATCTCAAATAATAAAGTTATTGCAGAGCTGTGAAATCGCTTCAATCATTTGTAATAACCCTGTACATTCTGTAACAGAACAAAATAAAACTGGATGACTCCAAATAATCTACACATGAACAAATGAAGTGCAGTATAGCTTTAGCTATTGACGTGGCCTAAGGACGTATGGTATTTTAGATGTACTCTGGACATCAGTCATCCGGTTTTTCTTTGTTACATAAGGCTACATACTTTATACTTCAGGTGCTGGTTGTATCTGTGGCAGTGCATCGACAACTCCCTTAAAAGGCTCAATACGTCCCATGTGACTAACTGATGTCTTCGTTGGTGTACGATGTCATTTCCACTATTTGGTTTGGTCCGTGGTATTGTTCATTTCATGTTTTGGTGTATATGGGTTCGTTACTAATACACATTGGTGAATCCTGAATTGTAGTAACTTCCCTACACATTGTCAACTCTGCTCTTGTCAATCTAAGGCTTTTGTACTTGGGTGTTTCACTTTTTGCCAAACGTCTCATCATTTCTTAGCAAACATTGTTACTGATTTAGCGTCGGATTCAAGATTCAGCTTAATCATTTCGAAAGGTGTAGGCTTTTTCATCTCATGTATTACTTCGTATGGTGGAAGAGTGGTAGCCGTATGGACTTCAGAACTGTATGTGGAGGTTACAGAATTAAAATATACATCCCAATTTTCATGATTACTGCTAGTATAATTGCTGAACATATTTGGTGTCATGTGATGAACTTTTTCTGTTCTTGCATTGGTTTGAGAGTATAAGGGGCTTGTTCGCAGTCTGCGAATTCGGAGCAATCGGAAAAATTACTCCATAAGATCGAACGTGAAATTGGTGTCCTGGTCTGTAATTAGCGTGTCTGGAATGCCCGAAGTGACCAATCTATTATTTACTAACGCTTGAGTGACAGTGCATGTTTTTTGGTCAGGAATCGCAACCATTCCTACATAACAAGAGAAATGGCCAATTATACTCAATATGTACTGATTTCCTGCTGATGTTTTACTAAATGGGCCTAAAATGTCGGATCCAAGCATTTCAAATGCTTCTGGTAGACATTGTATTGGAACTGGATGGTGGCTAAGATGACCTCATTGCCCTCAATGTACAAAGTTCCTGACATATGGCTCGAAATCTCGTTTGTTAGTGCTCCACCAAAGTGTTTCAGCAATTGATATACCAGTTGTTCTTCTCCCACCATTGTGCTCTTCTCCCACCATGGACTGACAACATATGGTCATGTGCTTGTGCGAATATTTCATTCCAGGAAGATGTAGGTGCTACTGCTCTTAATCCACACTTTGTTGTTCTGCACAGTAACCCACTGTGGATCAAAAACTGAGGTTGCAACTCCGATTCTTCGCAGAACTGGAAATTTTCTACTCAAATCACTCTTGAAATGATGCAGAGTCAATGGTGATGGAGTGTTACCCACAGAGGGACAAGTGGTAAGGCAGAGAGTTCAACATTATCTCTGCCTTGATATTAGTATTAGGGTAGCGTATCATTTTCAGCGAAGTAAACGCATTTATGGAACGTCAGTGGGAATTGACTCTTGGAGCTCCTCATCATGATACGTGAAATTTCTCCATTTTAATCTGTGTGCCAAGATTCGTGTAAAAGACCACCATAAAACTGGCAAAGTGCTATGTATATACATTGGTAAGATATCGCTCCCAGTAATTCCAAGACCGTTTCAAAGTCTATATAGAAATTCCTCAGACTAGCCAGGACGTATAAAAACAAACGAGCAGGTACTTCATTTTGTATATGTAGATATAGAAGATTTAATAAAATATCTTTATATACTTACTATAACATGACAATTTATTTAACATTTTATGTTTGCATGCAGTAGTGTTCGTGTATTACAATTGCCACGCATGACGAGTGCAAATTATGGCCTAATGTCAAAAAGATATTTTACGTGATAAAATTACAATTTAGCAAATTTCAAATTTTGTTTTACTTTACTTGTTCTCTGAAACCTTGTTTTTTTTCACAAATTTCATGATTCTACGTCAATGGAAAGTACCCTACAGGTTCTGGTGAATGGGTTTGCGAGTATGAAAATGTCTGACATAAGGGCTTTTAATTCTTTAATTGAACTGACCTAGAACGTTCTATTTTTTACATCGGCAAGGACCTACAGAACTTAGCAAGTGGCTTGCTCCAGAGAAAATGGTGTCTTACCAGGCGGACAAGCAGATGGATAAAAAATTTTAACTAATATTCGTTCCACATGATATAATTTTTTCTTATACTTGTTCTGTGAATACATGCATTTTGTGTAATCTCGTAATTCTAGGTCAACGGGAAGTACACCACAGGTTATGATGAGTGAGTTTTAGAGTATTAAAATGTATGATGTAAACAGTTGTATCTTTTGATAGAATTGATTTGGAAGCTTAAAATTCTTTTCTGGGAAGGTACCTTAGCACTTCAGTCTGGAACCGAGCGATCGCTACGGTCGTAGGTTCGAATCCTGCCTCGGGCATGGATGTGTGTGATGTCCTTAGGTTAGTTAGCTTTAATTGGTTCTAAGTTCTAGGTGACTGATGACCTCAAAAGTTAAGTCGCATAGTGCTCAGAGCCATTTGAACCATTTGATATTGTCACTAACTTTTTATTTAAATCTAGAATACATAATTATGAGAGTTGAGGAGGGCGCTTGATAGTCGTTTGAGAGCTTTAGGTGGTATTAAAAGCTATTTTTTCGGCTATTTGGTCTATCATCAAGAGCAGGACCACTCTCCAAATGCTGTATCTAGTAATTTTGGTAGATTTACGCAGAGTTTGGTTGCTATAATATGCAACAGTTCTTCCGATATGTGTGTTACACATCTATCCTTTAGCAGTCGTTGAAGTCTCTACCAAATAACTTCTTATATCTTGATTCGACACCAGCGTCCCCTAAAGCAGTCTTCCAGCAACATGGAGATACAACCAGACCTTACTACACATTGACAATACATTTGCAAGAGATTATCATCCGTCATTACGGCAGACTGATATCTAGTCCAGACTGTGACTTTCAACCAATTTAACAAAATGGAATTAAAAAAGTGATTCAATATATGGTGACATATTAGCTAAATGTTATGTTCGAGTTGTTCATACTCCGTGGAGCCGCGTGTGGCGCAGTCGTTTTGCTGCACTTGCGATGACGTGAAGCTCAGAGCTACAGTTCTCGTCGTCATACGTAATCCATTAGAAATACCTCAAGCAAATAAAGAGAACAGTCAAGACAGTGTGGGCTCCATAACAAAGATTCGTACGTAATAAAAATCATACTGTCTCTCGAAGTGACTTTTGTACTTAACCTTGCCTAAACGTTCCTGTTCTCATTTATTTATCATGTTAGTATGTATTTTCCTATTAATCATTTGGTTTACCTTTTGAAATACTTATGTAAAAAGTAGCGGAAAATCTCTTACCCCCTCACCTGCCACCCTACATAAATGAACAAGCTTCGAACAATTGAACCTCATTTAGTAAATATTTATGTAAAGTGAAAACAGCTTCAGTTACTAATATTGCACCTATACTACTGATTACAATAGTTCATAATAATTATCTCCTCTAATCTACCTAAGTTTGTATGTTACATATAGGTCATCTTTCTGTCAACATGTTGCAGGTAATTAAGAAAACAAAGAAAACATATAACAGCGTTGTTATTTAATATTTGACAATACGCCAGTGTAACTCAGATGTTTATAAGGGTTGTTATAGTGTGTTATGCGAATTTTTTATGTCTTGCAAAATAGTCCTGTTTAATTTTGTTACAGTACTGATCCATCCCCATTGTAGCTAACAATTAAAAGTTACAACCTTCTAGGGCTGCACTACCTTGGGCTAGTCTTATTATTTCAAGTTGCATAGAACGGATATAAGGAAGGGTTTGCATGGTGAAACTATTGCATATAGACCGAGGGATGATAGAACTGGCACAGTGATAGGGTAATAAAGAAAGGAGAAGGAAGAACTAACAGCGTAAGTAACTAAGAAAGCAGAGAATGTCCCAAATTCTAGTAAACTTCCTACCTGCCACTCCAGACTATTCTCCTGGGTGAGGTTGTTCACTTGTAGAGTGGAGAATAGTGGTGTTTGTCGATTCTGCAGAACGGCAACCACTAGCTTCACCATTCCAGACCCCGAAAAGTAGGACATACGTAGTAGTAAGGAATGCCGACGAAAGTGTAGTGCACTTATCTAGCTTGATTTCTGAAGAGTAAGTTCAGATAACAGAGCTAGGTTCGTACTCCTGATTACTCGAAGGGTTCAGAGATAACTGCTCCTTTCTGTAGAATAGGAATTGTTTCTACTTAACGACGAACTGCAAATAATCTTCCTCAAAAATATTCATACAACCCTGTATTTCCAGTTTAACATGCCAAAAAAAAGCACTATGCCTTTCCCTTCAAAACTTATCCAAACTGCAGCTACCTTCCCACAGAAAAGATAGCATTCTTCCTCAGGTGAGGTCCAGGAAATGAAAGAAACGTAAAAAATCCCCTAAAAACTCAACATCTTGGTGTGCAAACCCAAAATTTATATAAATTTACTTTCTGATCCTACAATCCAAAGAAAAACTTACACTTTTCAGATCATTAACAGATCAGTGCAACATTTATTATTGCAGTACCAGCATCAGCTTCAAACTAGGCATAAGACTGATCAATTAAAAAAGTCGCTGGGGCTGATACTGCGGTTTCCGCATAAGGAATGTATCGAAGACAGACCAAGGTTAGGTTTTTGGCTTCATTCAGTCTTATTACTAACTAGGATATAACAATTCTGGCCATTCCTGTTGCCAGAGCGTATATTAATAAAACAGTCGTTTCACATAGTATGTTGTAGCTACCTTACAAATTCCTTCTGGAAGGATAACAGGTACGAAACTTTAAACGTTACAAACAGTCTCCCTTCTCTGGGATCTGTTACTACAATTCTCACTTAAAACACAATTTATCAGTTACTAGTCATCATTGGGGTAGAAACACTTGTACAAGAAATTAAAATAAAACTAACGGATTCACTGCCCAACCTAATATTGCATGTTAGAAATTATAATGAACCTTGGCATCAATGTACACACTACAGTAAGTATACATCAAATACTTTGCCGGGGCGCTCACTAAAAAAATACATCCTTACTACTATACCACAATGGCAGCAACTTTAGACTATCCCTCCACTATGATCAGTTGCCCCTTTGTACCTTGTATAGAATTTTATTAAATAATTGTAGGCTTTTTCTTAGACGAACTGTAGCCCTTTCTCCAAGAGCCCAATAAGTTGTCAGATGTTTTGTGACATATTTTTTATACAAAGAATTTTGAAGAGTATATTTCTTATCGCTTATTATCCCGTCATTCAGTTGTGAACAATTTCACATCTTGCGTATTAAACATGCCTTTTTCTGTATGATTTTTAACTATAACTAAATCTCCTATCCGGTGTGTATTGGGGTACCTTTCTGCCACCTTTTCTTCCTGTTCTCTGCCTCCTTTGTAAGCAACTTCTTAGTATTTTCATATGATATTGGTTGAATATGAGCATTCCCTTCTGGCCATTCAACTCACATAAGAATCTTTTCTCCTTCTACTCGCCCTCCAACTGTTTTCACTGGAGAGATTTTTGGGGCAGACCGTGGTAGCTCATTCAATATCTTTTCTAATTCTTCTTCTGGTTTCATCCACCGTGGATGCCTTTTCACACAATAGGTCTGGCATAACCTGTATAGCTCACACATGACTCTTTGGAGACAATGCTTTGCTTACGGTATCTCCAAATTAAAATATGACTGACAATTTCCCATGCTAGGAATGCTTTTAACCATTTGATCATGAATTGTGTTTCATTGTTGGACAACAGGATCTTAGGCTACCAATATTTTCAAAATAATCTTCTCTCAATTTGTCACACTACCGGTTGTTGCTCTTTTAAGTGACTATATTCAACCAACTTGGACTAGCATTCTGACACAATGAAGATACATGCCAGCATGAAGATAACACGCCAAAGGTGTCCACTGCTCACATCACCCATTGCTTGCTAATAGTAATTCGATGTAACATTTTGTGTATTCCAGCTGTTCGTCCTTTAGCTTTTTGACCACTATAACAAGATTTTAATATTTTCTTTACTTGGCGACCCACATTTATAAAGTAATATTACTTATTTGTATGTCGATACATTTCCTAAGACAGAAATGTGCGTAACTTATATCTATGTAATAAGTTCGTAACTTTATGCCACCTTTTGGAGTACATAGTAACCATTTTGATGCAATTTTTTCCTGGTGAATAAAATTCCTTTGCACAGTCACTGTCCACTGGTGTTGGCACTGCTTCATTGAAGTTATCACTTCCAATTTTTAAATGTACATATTGCCGTTGTTCTTCTGCTAAGCTGTACAGAAATACCATATGCCTTTTTCATAATTATTAAACTTTACAATTAATTTCAACTTTTCCTTTTTATTTTACATCTTCAATTGACTGATGGCCTACAGTTAGTCTAGATACTGCATCTAGAACTATATTATCTCGTACTCTTATGTATGTAATACAAAGTCTAAACTCCCCTAGAGAAAGTGCCCTCTACTACACTGTAGTATGCTTTTCAATAGAAATGGTAAAGCCCTTTGGTCAGTGTGTATTATTGTTTCCATTCCTGCTAATAGGTATTTAAATTTAATAAGTACGAATACTACAGGAGAAATTTCTTTTTGTGTTACACTGTAATTCCATTCATGTTGTGCAAGAATTCCACGAGTAAAAGCAATTGGCCTGTGTTCGGTTGTATCGTGTATATTATATTCCTGAAATATATGACATCACAAACTGTAGTCTGATGCATCCAATGCTAAATGGAAAGGAAGACCGAAATTTGGCTGAAATAATAGCTATGAGTTTTCCCAGGTTTCTTTTTATTGGTAAGCTCTTCTTTGCAGAGTATATCCCACTACCGTGTTGTGTTTTGTTTCAACAATTTCCTTGAATTAGCTGTATTACGCACTCGGTTTGGAAGGAATTTTCTGTAAAGTCCTACGTTCACCTCTTGAGGAACTTAAGTGTGATTTGCCGCATGTCCATATAGATGAAGAAGATTTAAGTCGTTACATTTACTGCATTTAATCTGGGTGGTTCGGTCTTAATTGCTATTATTTTGTCCCAAAAACACTACTTTATTTCTTTAGAATTCTGATTTTAACAATTTAATGATAATATCTTTGGAACTTAATCTGAGGAAACCTTCATCCAATGTTTTGAGGTGTTCCTTCCTTGTTGCAAATAGTACTACTATATAATTCTCATAAAATAACACTCTGTACCTTAATTCACTGCGTATTGCCTTATTAAGCGCTCTTATGAATACAGATATGGAAATATTTACAACAAAGAGCAGTACTTTTAACTGGTATGATCGTTCTTCCAAAAACTAAAAATGCTGTGTTTCTCTTGAATCATTGTGTATCACTGTTTGACGATAACAAGACGCTAAACGCATCGCCATTATGGCGCTTGCCCCTGGTTACTTTGTTAATATTTCCTCTGTTATGGGTGACTTGTCTCTCTCTGATTCCATTATTTTATTAACAGTGCATGTGTCAAATACTAACTACCAATTCCCGTCTCGTTTTTAACGGCTACTGAAGGACTATTATAACAGCTACAAGATGTTTCAATTACATTCCACTACTTTCCTTTCGTACCAGTGGCTTTGTAGATACCAGCTAGACTATGGTCTTATGTAGAATGGATTGTGAAGTTCAATCCTTAAAGTGCAGTAACATCTTTAGTAATTTCCTGCAAGATTAAATCTGTGTGCTTGACGTAGACTGGAAATCGCGACCTTTGCCCTACTCGGGCAAGTGCCCTACCTTCTGAGCTCATCTCCTACTGTACTGGTGGAATTAGGGCTGTGAGGACCGGTCGTGAGTTGTGCTTGGGTAGCTCAGAGGGTAGAGCACTTGTCCGCGAAAGGCAAGGGTCCCGAGCTCGAGTCATGGTTTGGCACACAGTTTTAATCTGCCAGGAAGTCTCACATCAGGGCTAAATCCGTTACACAGTTAAAATTTCTTTCTATTTAGTAATTCCTGGCCACTGTAAAGACATTTTCGCCTTCGAATAAAAAGTAATCAAGCTCTCTTTTTTGTTTTTTTTAAGATTTTTTGAATTATTTATGGTATTGATTATATCAGTTTACTCTCCCTCTAAATCGTAATCGCATAATTGATTTTTGGTATTTTGCCCTAGTTTCTCTTCTTTGATAGGAATCATACCCACTGTGTGGGCAGTCATTTGTTCAAAGTGTATCATAAGTATTTCTTTTTGTTGACTACTTGGAAGTGTTGCTGTTTCACTATGGAAACTTCATGAAACCACTTGTTCTACACATACGATTACAGATATATTTAAAGTTACAACGAGCATTGACTGCTAAAATGTATTGTTATTTCGTTCGAATAAACTGTTATTAATTACTGAAACACCACTACCCAATTCCAAATAATCCCTACTTGAACATTTCATAATATACCTCATAGTTTTCGTTTTATGTACCTAGGTTTCGTTTTATGTACCTTGGTTGCATATTTCTTGAACGGTGCTAGGCTCGTGTTCCAGCCATCATGTGTTTTACACCCAGTTTTTAACGTACTTCCACCTCACTACCTTAATTTAAATTACTACTGCCACTGAGCTGCTGCTTTGCCTGACCGTGAATGACGTTAGCAGCGCATATCATTATATCCCATCTCGTAGTATCTTTGCTCGAGTGCTGTTACTTCCCGGTAGTTGTCTGTCATAGTGGAGTTCAGTTAGTGAGTTCCAGCTGCCAGTCAGTTGCAACGCTTCTGGAGCGCAGTCCGGACCTGCCAGTCAGGGAGTTGCAATGCGGCACTAGTGCAGTCGGGTTGCAGCTGCGAGGTCTGCACCGACGTGGCTCGCCTGACCATTGCCGCCATGCATCACTTGAACTGGACCACGGTCGTGGTGGATCGTCGGTTGGTCGTCCTACTGGACGACGCGTTTTGGCTCGCCGATCGTTCATGAGTCGGCTGTGTGAGTGTGCATCGACTCCTGATTGGTCTTTGTGCGTGCTTAGTGACTGTTGGGTATCGTTCAGGTCTTCGTGCAAGTGTTTTTCAGGTAGTGTGTGTAGTTGGCGCTATTTCCACTGACGACTATTTTAGATGTTGTCGGCATTCTGAGGGCAGTCGGTCAGTTGCAGCGGACCTGGGCAGTTATCTCCACACGGTGCAGTCGAATGGGTCTGCTGGCGGTCCCTGCACACTGTCAGAGCGTGTGTGGAACTTCGTGGATCACCGACCCAGGACGTCAAAGTTGAGTAGTGGTTTCAAGTGCCCAAACCACGTCCATTCATGTTGTATGATTCGTTTCGGTGGTTCGCTCTTGGGGAGGTTTTCCTTTGAGCAACAACGATTGTTTGTATTGCTGAAATTTAGCCACCATGCGGTGCAATTAACTACATTGGTTCACTACAATTCAAGTGCACCAGCGGAATTTTCTGCCTTGTGGCCTTTAGTGTGGCCTTTCCTCACCTGTTGTCGCTGTCCAACATGATGTGTAGTTTTGGCAGCTTAATACATTTACATATTTGATTGTGGATAATCACGCCTGTAACATTTTGTGTTTCAATTCTAATGTACCCATAGGTGACAAGCAAGTCGTTTGTCGGTCGGTCCGTGGCTGTCCCTTGGTTGGATTCCGATGGATCAAGTTTAGTTGGGCTCACCACGTCTCTCACCTAAGTGAACAAGGGCAGACCGGCCCCCTGGAGGCTTCTGAGTGCTGTTGTCTTTACTGTCTTTCTCACCGGTATTTAATTGTCTGTTTATAATCTATAATACCCAATTATTAAAAAAACTGGTTTTCCTGTATATGTAAGTAAGTTGGAATTACTGCAGTTTGATATTTGCTGAAAGGTTATTGCCATTGTGTTGTCTTTTCTTTTAGTCCGGTTTCAGCTACCTAAAACTTAAGGCATATGGTTATATTTTCTTTTTAAATTTTGGAAAATTAATTGTGGGCCTTCAGCTTTGGAACCTTATTCTTAAAATTACCTTTCAAGCTTAAACATTGCAGCTTTCTGCCTTTCATAAGTTATGGTAATTTATTTTAAAATCTGGAAAATTTTATTGTGGGCCTTTAGCCATTTGTACTGCATTTTGTTTATGTTTGTCTATCCACCTTTGCTTTAGTCTTTCAGCCTAGCTGTGATATATATTTATTTTAATTATTATATTTGTAATTGTAACTGCGTGTTTTCAGTTGCTTGAAATTTACCTTCTTGATTTTTAAGATTTCTTGTTTGGAGGCCTTCAGCCGTGAAAGATTTGTAGTTTGAAACTCATAGTTGTAAAAGTTCGGCTATGTTCCCCTTTGGCTGTAAATGTGTTATTAATTTACAATAAAATACAATTTTAAGGTGAAACTGACCCCAACCTTATTTGACCCTTTCCAAAATCCTCATCACCTGTTGTGCCCAGCGGGTTTAGCTGGCGTTTCACTTCCTTTTAATGATCCTTGTGTTATGTATTGATATGGTATTACCTAATCAGACTTGAAGCAATTTTTTGTGGCTCATTGTGCGCCGCTTCAGCAGACCGAGCCCCTCCTAACACTCATATTAGTTTTTCTTTCCTGTGTTCAAAGTATCGTTGAATATCCTATTCTGATAGTGTCTGTTATTATTTCCATTTCTGCACCTATTTCCAGGCCGAATGTGATCATGACCATTCAGTCCTCTGTTTCTCTACATTTTTAGTGCCTTCATAGTTACTCAGGACACGCTGTTGTTATTGCTACGTTGGTTGTTGCTGCTACTATTACCAGTTTGCAATCTTTCTGTCTTTCCAATGTTTCTACTTATTCAAAGTATTCAATTAAATTGCTTACATTTGTCTAATCCTTTACTACTAGCTTGTCTCTGACTCTCCATAGTAATCAGCTAATTACTGCATCCAGTAAGTATTCTTCTCTTATTGGATCATCCAAATACTTTGGGTTGTTGGTGTGGTATTATGTGAAACCTCTATAGCTATTACCTGAATTACTCTTATAAGGACTCAAACTTACCAGTTCGAGCCGTAATTTATTTCTGCAACTTCGCACGGCATTTAGATTTCAAAGCAGTTTCTAAATCATGACAGATAGTAAATGTCAGCATGCCCCATTGTCATGTATCGCCTGTCGCGTAAACTATTATAAATCGTTTCTTCCTGTAATCTGTCGAAGATCTAGAAACATACACTTAAATCCCTTAGGAACAGTGCTGGATGGATGTCTTCTGAGGGTGTAAATTTTGCGAATTTCTGTAGATTTTGAGAGTTTTTCATTCAATACTTTACTTAGTATTGCCACTATTGCGTAGTGTTCCACTCTTCGTTAACAGTTCTTCTACTTCCTATCTTCATCCCTTTTATGTTTCTTTTCAATTTGTAGAGATAGCAAAATTCTTGCTTTTATTCTTGTTGAAGCTCCCTCTGCTACAAGTGTAGCGGCCAAGTAGAAGAACCAATTATCGAAAAATTCCTTATGCTTATTGTGTAGTTCTTCATTTTTTACCTCTATTTTTAGTTCAGGATTTGGCAATCGAGGCTCTAGGTTATTGATAATCGAAGATGAAATATGTATATTCTTATCCGTATATTTCGGTATAGTGATTTAGTGAATGACACCTCTTTTAAGTTACACCGTCAGTGAACAGGACCTTCCGCTGCTGCCGCAGATAGCGTGAGTACACCGTTTCTTTACGAATTATATTTAAGAGCTTGAAACGGTAGCTGCTTACTTTCAAAAATCTGTGAAGATAATAGTCTAGTTTTTTTAATTTTTTGCGTGTTTGAGTGCTTACTAGGCACATTCTAGCATTCTAAAGAGTTATCCGTCTTTGGTATGGATAGAAGCTGGGGTAGCTGTGTTTATCTGCGAACTGAGTTGGTGACACTTTTCACATGGCTTGACATCGATCACACAGCTTGGGACTATTGACCGTGGGTCGGACAAGTTCAGCACGTGCCACATATCGGCCGATAAGTCGACTACTGTGGTAACTCTGGGTATTGCCTGCACTGAAGTTTTCCCCTCACCCGTGGTCGAGTGGGAGTTCCAAGTAGCGGCAAACAGCGAAGGACCTTCTGGGGGAGGGACCGGAGAGTCTCCCCTGTTCGTCTGCCAAAGAGATTTCGAACATTATCGAAGTCCCTGAGTCGGATGCAGTCGCTCTATGTGTTCCAGAGGGGGGCCTCACGGTCGCCAACGTCCGGGCATTTGCTGGGGATAGCATTTCTCGTAGTTGAGAGCTCCTGTGTTAGGCACGTTGGGGCCTCTTAGGGATATGGCTGCGAAGGACGAGAAGGTATCGAGTGTACACTCTGTGTTCATACTGGGAAGAGTCATTCCAGATGTGTAAAGGATGCTTCTGGATACCATGAAGAGCACAGGGTGCAGCCAACTGCAGGTGGTGGCTCGTATCGGAATTACCGATGTGTGTCTATTTGGATCAGAAGAGATACTCTCTGCTTTCGGGCAGGTAGCCGAATTGGTAAGAACTGCCACACTTGCATGTGAGATAAAGGCAAAAGTTACCATCCGTAGCCTTCTCGACAGAATCGACTGTGGTCCTTCGGTACAGAGTCGAGTGCAGAGTCTGAATCAAAGGATTAGACGAGTTCGATACCGTGTAGATGGCGGGTTCCTTGACTTGAACCAGAGGGTGGTGGGTTTCCGGGTTTCGCTTAATAAGTCAGGGGTCCATTATACGCAGGAGGCGGCTGTACTAATAGCGGGGACTGAGTGGCTTGGGGCTGGGTGGTTTTCTAGGTTGAATTCTCTAGGTAAACTACAGAAAGGGTGTTAGTCTATAAGGGTGGATGACGAAGACGGAAAGTAAACCTAGCAGCAATACTTACCGTAGGTGTAAACTGACGTAGTAGCTGTGTTTCAAAAGAACCTGAGGTCCAAGTTCTAATTGAAAATACTGAAGCTTAAATCGTTATAGATACAGAAAGCTTACTATAGTCGGAAATAAGTTCAGGCGAAATTCGTACGGAGGACCTAATCGTGTTCACAAAGCATAGATTAAATATAGTTGGCGGTGCAGTGTTCATTGTTGTCAGAAGTAGCTTGCCTTGTGAAACTTACGTTTGTTGTTGCTGTGGGGTAGTATGTTTAGAACTATTACTTGATAACCGGAATAAATTAATATTGGGATCCTCGTACTGACTCCCGACTCAGAAGATACAGTTACTCAACAATTCAAAGAAAGCGTGGATCTAATTTCAAATAGATACCCCAGTCATAGAATTACAGCTGGTGGTGACTTCAATATAGCCTCCATACGTTGGCGAAAATAAATGTTTAAGGTTGGTGGTAGGCATAATATGTTGTCCGGAATCGTTCTGAATGCGACGTTAGAAAATTACTCTGAACAATTAATTCAGGAGTCCATTGTAAGTGTAAATGTTTGCGAAAACATACTTAACCACTTAACAACAAATAATCCTGAGCAGATAGGAACAAACATGACGGATACAGTGATTACTGACCACAAGGAAGTTGTAGCTAGATTGAATACTGGAATATTCAAATCCACCAAAAACAAATGCATAATATATCTATTTAAAAAAGCAGATAAGGATTAGCTTGATGCTTCCTAATAGACTTTTTCCAGTCTGACAACGTAAAGGTAAACCAAAAACAGTATCGACGACACTTGAGAAATATATACCAAATAAGTTAATAAGGTATGGTACTGATCACTCATGACACACAAAATAGGTGAGAACACTGCTGCAGAGGCTACGAAAAAATCGATGCCAAATTTAAAAGACCGCAAAATATAAAAGATTTGCCTACTTTTACAGAAGCTCGAAATTTAGCGCTAACTTCAATGGGAGATGGTTTTAATATTTTCCACAATGACGCTACCTCAAAATCCAGAGAAACTCTGGTCGTTTGTAAAGTACACCAGGGACTGGAGACAATCAATACACACACTGCGTGATAACAATGATGATGTTGCTGATGATAGTACCACTAAAGCAGAGTTACTAAATACTGTTTCTGAAATTCCTTTACTAATAAAGACGAACTAAATATTCCAGTGTTCTAGCGAAGAAAAGATGTCTCCATGAGTAGCTCAGAAGTAGATATCCCTCGTACAGCAGAGCTCCTTAAATCATTTAATAAAGACAAGGCCTCAGGTCCTGATTGTACATCAATCAAATTCCTTTCAGAGTATGCTGATAAAATAGCTCTAGATTTAGCAGTCATACACAACTGCTCGCTCTTGGAAGATCCGTACCAACGGACGGGAAAGTTGCACAAGTCACACAAGCCCCCAGGAAAGAAAATGGATTTAATCTGATGAATTACAGACCCTTATCGCTAAAGGCGATTTCCAATAGGATTCTGGAATATATACTGTGTCCGAACATTGTGTTACCTGGAGGAAAAGATTTATTTACTAACAGTCAACATGGATTCAGAAAAATCGTTGTTGTAAAAGAAGAAGGATCTGAAACTGATTCGATACTTTTTAAATTTCTTGTAGACATTTCATCCCGTTCCTCATAGGCGACTCCTAATCAAATTGCGTACTTACGGAGTTTAGTCTCAGTAATGCGACTAAATTGGTGATTTCCCCTGTCAGAAACGTCACATATACGTAGTAATTGATGGATAATCATCGAGTACACCAAAGTAGTATCTGACGTTCCCCGAGAGAGTGTTGTAGGCCGGCTGTTGTTCCTGATCTACGTAAATGGTATAGGAGACAATCAGGGCACCTCCTTAGATTGTCTGCAGTTGATTTTCTCATTTACCATTTTAAAAAGTCATCAGATGATCAAAACATATTTCAAAACGATTGAGATATATCTGTACTGTGCGAAAAGTGCCAGTAGAATATGAAAAGTGCGAAGACATCCATCAGATAAATAAATGGAATCCGCTAAATTGCGGTTGTATAATAAATCACACAACTCTAAAGGTTATAAAATCAACTAAATACTTAATGTTAACAATTAGAACTATCACATACATAATGTTGTGCGTGAAGCAAACCAAAGTCTACAATTTATTGGCAGAACACTTAAAAAAATGCACTAGGACCACTAAAGAGATTGCACACACACTACGCTTGCCCGCCCTCTTCCGGAGTATTGATGTATGGTGTTTGGGCCATATCAGACAGGATCGACGGGGAACATCGAAAAATTTTAAAACAGGGCAGCTCCTTTTGTACTGTTGCGAAATAGGGGAGAGAGTTCCATGGATATGATACGCGATTTGTGATGGCAGTCACTAAAACAAAGACATTTTTAGTTGCGGCAGGATCTTCTCATAAAATTTCAATCACCAACTTCCTCCTCAGAGTTTTAAAATGCTAGGAATAAAATACTAGAGAGAATGATAATGGTACGAGGAATCAAAGGTCGAACGGAGAGATTTTCCGCATACTCTTCGAGAGTGAAACGGTTGAAAATTCGCTTGAAGGTATTTCGATGAACCCTCTGCCAGGCATGTGCTTGTGAATTGCAGAGTAATCATGTAGATGCAGATGTAGGTGAAGCCTCAATTCTTTGTAACGTTTTATCCCGTTCTGTCTTTACATTGTGTATGTGTTGGAATTTACCATCCAGCACAGCCCCCACAATTTTAATCGATTATCTATTTCAGAAACTGATCAAATCACGACAGTAATCTAATCTCCAATCTATCTGTTCTTCCGTTAAGCCGTGCAATGACGTTATTGAAATCCATTGAATCTTGTCTCTAAATCTGTAGACCTCTTATCGATTTGAGTTACTTTGTTGTCATACTGTTCGATTGTGTGAAACTGTTATTCACACGTTTAAATTGTTCTAAGAGCACCTGCATGGACACTTCCGTGGTTATACACCTCTTTCTAAAAGCTCCAATGCATAAGCGGTTTAGATAAAGATCTTTGAGATTGAATCTGTTCGCTTGTTGCCGTGGGAAGAGACACGATTTCGGAAAAAAATCATCCCTTCCCCTTTGCTGGAAACTCAATAAAAAGGCCAGTAATTTGCGGTTTCTGTTTTTTTTTCCACAGACGTCGGTTTCTTAGCTCTTGCCCTAGTTCGAAATTAGTTGGTGCTGTCGCATGGGAGGGAAGATGAAGCGCCTCTAGAACCCTGTCATTGGCTCAAAATGGGGTGAAGGTGGTGTCGTTTGTGCGCTTTGCGGGAAAACGGATTTTTTTCTGGAGAGGTGCGAGGCACTCGGGTGCGGTATTTTGGTCTGGTACGCAGTTCTGGTCGAAGCTCAGGCGAGTGTGGTTGGTACTTGGGACCTGTCCTGACACTGACTTCACTTGCGAGTAGTTTAGACTGGGGAGCCTGTGATGAAGTTCTTACTGTACCGACAGTGTGACTTCAAACGTCTCGGATCACTCGTTTGCCGAGGGCACACTTATTCGTTTTTGGTTCACCAGTCTTGACGTTTGGTATCCTTGCGCGCTCTGTCGTATAAGGGAACTCTGCGTTCTAGGAAGAGTAAAGGTTTACACCACATTTCACATGTAAAACCGTCTATTGAAACACAATCTGCTTTTAACTTTGTCTTTGCCATATAACATTTCACTTTACATTACTAGTATGCTTTGTCAGACTTAGAGTCTGTTAACATGCAACAATGTTTGAAGTTAAATATCCAGTAAAGAACCAAGAGAACTTATTTAAACAGAAATTACGAATGCATTGTTATTGTGAACAGACGACACAGTGTTATTGTGTGTGTACATTCTTGCTTGTTAGTTGCACGATTACGTAAAGACTATAAGGCTCACATACTTACAACATTTACCAGTACTGCTAATGAGATTTTAATGCAACATTTTGGTTTACTTGAAAATACATTCTGGATTTAAAGTACTTTCTGTGAGATACCAGATGACACAGTGGTTAATTTATGTGACAGCTACACGATTATATCACGACGCTACTAATGAGTCACAATTTACAATGTTGCTTTTGCGGTGTTTCTGTTTTATATCTGCACAGTTTTTCTGAATTATTCTGGAAAGTAAAACTTGTTTTAGTAGTAACTGTTGTGGTATAGCTACAGTGAGACAGCCTTTTCAGTAGCACAACAATACGTTACAGCACTGTACTTTCTTCATCACTGTAATAAGCGTAATAACTAAGATATCTATACGCAAAGCATTCCACTTTTCCAGAATGAGATTTTCACTCTGCAGCGGAGCGTGCGCTGGTATGAAACTTCCTGGCATATTAAAACTGTGTGCCCGATCGAGACTCGAAGTCGGGACCTTTGCCTTTCGCGGGCAAGTGCTCCACCATCTGAGCTACCGAAGCACGACTCACGCCCAGTACTCACAGCTTTACTTCTGCCAGTATCTCGTCTCCTACCTTCCAAACTGATACTGGCAGAAGTAAAGCTGTGAGTACCGGGCGTGAGTCGTGCTTCAGTAGCTCAGATGGTGGAGCACTTGCTCGTGAAAGGCAAAGGTCCTGAGTTCGAGTCTCGGTCGGGCACACAGTTTTAATCTGCCAGGAAGTTTCATTCCACGTTTGTTTATCATGAGGTAAGTACATTGACTTCCGCAGAACTTAGATTTCGGAGGACGATAACTATGACACTTCCACAGAGATTATCTACCAACAAGACGCACAGCTTAGCGCTACAGTACATGTATTTGAGTGATTAATTTTGTACTTAAAACATTTATTTTTAAAGATATTTCAAGTACATTGATACAAAGGTTTTCTGTGTTACATTTCATTCCATTGCTGTAATCTGTAACGCCTGAGGGTATAATTACATTAATCCTCAGGGGGTACACGCCTACATTGTGTACTATGTGTCTGGTTATATGTATAATAAGGTAAGAAATAACGATTAGTGGTTAGGGACTCTGATTTGTGGAAAAGGATGTTGGAAACTAAGAATCATACTTTAGAATTATGAAATGTGTGTACATGTGTGAATGTACCACAATATCATTGAAAATTTTTTGGACACTTTTGTATTTATAGGATTTTGTTTCTACACATTTATAACGCAAATTCTCGACCTGTGAAATCTTTTACATGAGACTGTCACTGTAGCGCAAACTGCTGTCGTAAATACACTCCTGGAAATGGAAAAAAGAACACATTGACACCGGTGTGTCAGACCCACCATACTTGCTCCGGACACTGCGAGAGGGCTGTACAAGCAATGATCACACGCACAGCACAGCGGACACACCAGGAACCGCGGTGTTGGCCGTCGAATGGCGCTAGCTGCGCAGCATTTGTGCACCGCCGCCGTCAGTGTCAGCCAGTTTGCCGTGGCATACGGAGCTCCATCGCAGTCTTTAACACTGGTAGCATGCCGCGACAGCGTGGACGTGAACCGTATGTGCAGTTGACGGACTTTGAGCGAGGGCATATAGTGGGCATGCGGGAGGCCGGGTGGATGTACCGCCGAATTGCTCAACACGTGGGGCGTGAGGTCTCCACAGTACATCGATGTTGTCGCCAGTGGTCGGCGGAAGGTGCACGTGCCCGTCGACCTGGGACCGGACCGCAGCGACGCACGGATGCACGCCAAGACCGTAGGATCCTACGCAGTGCCGTAGGGGACCGCACCGCCACTTCCCAGCAAATTAGGGACACTGTTGCTCCTGGGGTATCGGCGAGGACCATTCGCAACCGTCTCCATGAGGCTGGGCTACGGTCCCGCACACCGTTAGGCCGTCTTCCGCTCACGCCCCAACATCATGCAGCCCGCCTCCAGTGGTGTCGCGACAGGCGTGAATGGAGGGACGAATGGAGATGTGTCGTCTTCAGCGATGAGAGTCGCTTCTGCCTTGGTGCCAATGATGGTCGTATGCGTGTTTGGCGCCGTGCAGGTGAGCGCCACAATCAGGACTGCATACGACCGAGGCACACAGGGCCAACATCCGGCATCATGGTGTGGGGAGCGATCTCCTACACTGGCCGTACACCACTGGTGATCGTCGAGGGGACACTGAATAGTGCACGGTACATCCAAACCGTCATCAAACCCATCGTTCTACCATTCCTAGACCGGCAAGGGAACTTGCTGTTCCAACAGGACAATGCACGTCCGCATGTATCCCATGCCACCCAACGTGCTTTAGAAGGTGTAAGTCAACTACCCTGGCCAGCAAGATCTCCGGATCTGTCCCCCATTGAGCATGTTTGGGACTGGATGAAGCGTCGTCTCACGCGGTCCGCACATTCAGCACGAACGCTGGTCCAACTGAAGCGCCAGGTGGAAATGGCATGGCAAGCCGTTCCACAGGACTACATCCAGCATCTATACGATCGTCTCCACGGGAGAATAGCAGCCTGCATTGCTGCGAAAGGTGGATATACACTGTACTAGTGCCGACATTGTGCATGCTCTGTTGCCTGTGTCTATGTGCCTGTGGTTCTGTCAGTGTGATCATGTGATGTATCTGACCCCAGGAATGTGTCAATGAAGTTTCCCCTTCCTGGGACAATGAATTCACGGTGTTCTTATTTCAATTTCCAGGAGTGTATTGCGATAGGAGAGTTAAGTGACCTTCACGTAATGTGTGGTGGGCACCCAGTTGCGCAATAGTCGCCTGGGAAAAAGCCATTAGTGTGTCCCTTTCAGAGGCACAGGTGCAGAAGAAAAGAGACCATTAACCTCGCTATTTACATTCCTTTGTAGAAAGCATCGCAAATATGACATGCTCATTACTCGAAAATATATGATTACACGTACTTTGTGCTACTTACTGAAATGCTTAAGAATTGATGGGAAATATTCGTACATCTGCACACCTGATTATGACAAGTGTCTTTCTACGAGAATTGAGAGAATTTCTACTAACTTATGAAATGCGTTATGACTACTGAATGATTATTTTATGCTTTACTTGGTACATAGTTGCTTATTTTATTTGATATCTGTTTTCCAGGTGTGTTGCATCATGCTTTTATAAAATAAAATTAAATGCATTTGCTAATGTGAACACTTTCTGTCAACAGATCTGTTAGATAATAATTTTATGATCCACATTCTTCAAAAAAGAAAGGAGCACTAGGAAAGGAAAAACAGTAAGAAGGCACTAATAACAGTAACTGTATACATAATTAACTTTTCAAGTACTTGGTAATTTTTATGGTAGAATAAGTTGTGGTGCACCACTTTAATTACATAGACATTAAGATGTGAATAGACATTTCCCTTATCTGCGTTGTTGTCATTAGTGTACTATTTTTTCTGCTTGAGCTTTGTCATGTTTAGGTATAAGTTATTGTATTTGCTGCTGCTGTGTGCCAGGCATAGTGATACTGAGTTTCACTATGTATTACTTTGTTAAGCCAGTTTTACTACTGATTTATTTTTCTTATTGCTGCACATTGGCTCATATTAGTTGTAATGTTGCATCTTCTCTGTTAATTTAGATTTACTGCTGCTTGCTTTGCCAATTTGCATTTTTTGTCATTGCTGTTTGTGTTAATTGTTTTGTGCTGCTGCATTGCCTCGTCCCTTAGTTTAGCATCTGAGCGCAGTAGATTTAAGTTGGGTTAAGATGGGGTAGGCCATATAAGAGAACAAGTTGTGATGAATTGGAAGAAATGCATTGAGAAGCTATAAGAAAATGGCTTGGTCAAAAAAGTATTTTGAAAGAGGATATGAACAAAAAAGTAGGTTTTAGGGACAACAGGTTCAGGTAGGATTTTCTTGGAAATAAATGATGAGGTAAGATAATGGAAAATAAATAATGAAGTAAGAAATGTATCAACATATAAATAGAAAAAGCATGCTAGGATAGAATTTCTTTGGTGGAAACAAATGTTGACATAAGACGAAATATCTATGGAATGAAGTTTTGGGTTGGACTGCAGTACCAAATGTTACACTGAAAACAAACCCTGTCCTTTCCTTTTGTGTTACTCCACTATGTGTCCGTGTACACTTGTGTATTTGTGTTTTTCCTTTCTTTATAAGTTTAGCTGATACGAGTTATGTTGTAGAATTTTTCTAATAATGTGTTATTTTCTTTGTAAAGATGTTTAGACATTATTTATTCTGTTTTGTTTTAATGCTCATGAGTTAAGTTGATGTTTCTAAAGTTATTCTGATCTTTTATGTATGTACTTACGTCATATTTCTTGTAAAACTGATCTACATGTTTATTTCTATTCTTTTGTAAAGCCTGTTTTACTACAAATGTTATCTGTATTGTTACGTTCTTTAATGATGTATTTTGTACCTTTATTATTGTATTTTTCTGTTATAAAATTGTAATTGACACCACTTCCTCAAATTAAGTAACTTGTAAGTTACATTTCACTGCACACGTTTCTGTTGGTCATAGTATATGGACAATATGTGAGAAGTTGGGACCGTTAGTGTTTGCACGTGTGTTGATAATTCAGCAAGGGACTGGTTAACAGCATTGCTGGTTCTAAGGGCAATTCCAAAAACTTTGTGAGTGCACAAGTGGTGGTTTATGGACTTGCTATATTCTCCCCAAGACTCTTCGATGGTGATTGTGTACCTGCACAGTCGCAACAGATGGCTGTTGGCCGTCTCTACAAGGACTGCAGTGGGTCTGCACCTTTGATGATCCACCAATACCATTATTTCTACAAGGACTGCAGTGGGTCTGCACCTCCGGTGGCCCACCAATACCATAATCTCTACCAGGAGTGCAGTCGGTCTGCTATGTGATGACCTACCTACCAATATCCTTCAAAACCTCGACTGACTCTGCTGTGGTTTTGCTCTGGTGTGGCCCATTACCTGTATGGATGTCGAGAGTCGGCAGTGTCTTTCCGTTGGAAGGACAACACTACTTCTTCAAGACTGCGTGGAAATCCACTACTTCCGTGTGCACTTTCTTTTACTGCTCAGACTTTGAGAAAAATAAAAAAACACTGCAATTTTACTGTGATGGATGATCAGGACTGTCTTTATGGACTGTGAGAAAATTTTAGCTTTTGACCTACATTGTATCAATAAGTGTGTGCATTTGATTTCTTTGTTATTGTAATTATGAAATTTTTTTTCAAATTTGTATTGGCCACTGTGCAAAACAATTTGTAAATTTTTTTGTGGGGAGCATGGGGGCTATGTAAGGAGGCTGTGTAGGTTTTCATACTGGTAACGCCACGTAGCGCTCTGTATGAAAATCACTGGCTGTGCTGTGTGCAGTCTGTGGCTGGTTTTCATTGTTGTTTGCTATTGTAGTGTTGGGCAATTGCCTGTTAACAGCGCGTAGCGCTGCGCAGTTGGAGGTAAGCCGCCAGCAGTGGTGGATGTGAGGAGAGAGATGGCGGAATTTTGAAATTCGTAAGACTGGATGTCATGAACTATTATATATATTATGACTTTTGAACACTATTAAGGTAAATACATTGTTTGTTCTCTATAAAAATCTTTCATTTGCTAACTATGCCTATCAGTAGTTAGTGACTTCAGTAGTTTCAATCTTTTATTTAGCTGGCAGTAGTGGCGCTCGCTGTATTGCAGTAGTTCGAGTAACGAAGATTTTTGGTGAGGTAAGGGATTTGAGAAAGGTATAGGTTAATGTTAGTCAGGGCCATTCTTTTGTAGGGATTTTTGAAGGTCAGATTGCGTTGCGCTAAAAAGTATTGTGTGTCAGTTTAAGCACAGTCATGCATAATTTTTCTAAGGGGACGTTTCAACTTTCATACCAGGCGCCCGAACTGCAGTTTCCTAGGATCACAGAACACATCAGCAAAGGCTTCAACTACACCACGTCGACGCCAACGGTATTCCCGGACCTGCAGAACGTTTACGACAGGATTTTCCAGGACAATCTCGTCCACAGATTGCTGAGACAGATGGCCATCCGTGTTCTGGCGTAACCGCAATCGCAGACACGAAAATGACGACCCTAGAAGTCTGTGAAGCAACGTCGGCCAGTGGTGCGCTGCTTTGGACCGCAGCACGACAGGAGTGCTCCCTGCAAGAACTCAATATAAGCGCTGCTGCTGCCAGCTCCAGCCTCTCAGATCAGCTCCGAATGTGGACATTAGTGGACGGTTGTAGACTGGCACTCGCAGAACTGTTTGCAGTAATCCGTATCAGGTGCTTAGTTGAACTTGTCTATATCGACGAACATAACTGTTTGCATTCCGCTCTTCGTTTGCGACTGCTTCTTGTAAATCTCCAAGTTAAGTATTGTCAATCTGCTTAATAGAAATAAAACTACTATAGTTATTTGCTTGAATTATTGCATAGCATTCCGAGAACGCTGCATCCCTTAGACACCCTACACGAAATAAGTGGGCGAGACCCAACAGCTAGCTATGAAGGGTTACAACCTAACTCCGTGCTGATGGCCACGAAAATTTCTGTGTTTTCTTTGCACTGACGCCTTAGTTCTCTCTTTTCTTTACTTTTCAGGGGCGCAAATTGCTTCAACAGTTTCTTGCCGTTTTTGCTACTCAATGTTTTCAGGTGGATGTTGCAGAAATTTTCTTTGCCTATTTTGATTGCTTGTTGCCTTTGGATCTTCCAACATAACCCCCCCCTCCCCCCAAACCTGTCCTGTTCCCTGATTAGGCGCCACAGCTACAAGCGTAACATACCACACAGCCAATGCACGTGTTTCACTTCCAGACTCAACAAATCTCCACGTAACTCAACACGGTGTAGCAGCTATTGGTCATCGCTGCGCTCCCGACAGAACAAGTACTGCCTACTACTGCTTGTATATCACCTTTTCGCTGTTTTCTGTGAACAAGACGAGGAATGGCACGAGTGGTTAGCCCAGTTCAAAGCCCAGTTCATTGCCCACAATGTACCAGGTTATGTGACAGAAGTTATATCCTAACGCCACTCCGAAAAAAATGGTTCAAATGGCTCTGAGCACTATGGGACTCAACTGCTGAGGTCATTAGTCCCCTAGAACATAGAACTAGTTTAACCTAACTAACTTAAGGACATCATACACATCCATGCCCGAGGCAGGATTCGAACTTGCGACCGTAGCGGTCTCGCGGTTCCAGACTGCAGCGCCAGAACCACGCGGCCACTTCGGCCGGCTAACGCCACTCCGAGTAAACTTAGTTATGGATAGATGGTACACGCCCTAACAGACTATTACGACCAATAAGTGTATGTGGTAGCAGCTAGTTATCAATTTCCTAATTGCAAAAAACGGTCAAAACAAACATGTATGGTGTGGGTAACAGATTTCCAAGGTATGACAAGGAAATGGAAATTCAAATGTCCTTGCATGCTTTGTATTCAGAAGTTACGTTACGTGATGTGATCGTGTGCAATGTACCTGATGTCAAAATAATAGGACAAATTTTGGAACAGTCCTATCCGTCCTTTCAGCAGGCAGTGCAAATACTAGGTCAGAACGATTCCGGTGCCTTACCGGCTCATATATTTGAGCAGCCAGCTATTTGTCCGGTTGAGTCCCTTAGCTGCGATCGCCCCATTCCACATCGGCGCCGAGTACCTAAGCAAACGTCCACGCTGCGTAAGCAGCTCGCTACACAGGAGAACCGAATTAAGTATTGCCCTTGCTGTTTACACGGCACAAATGCCAAGACTGCCGCTCCCGACAAGCTCAGCGTTACGCATGTGGAAGGTGGCCGGCCGTTGTGACAGAGCGGTTCTAGGCACTTCAGCCTGGTACCGTGCGACCGCTACGGTCGCAGGTTCGAATCCTGCCTCGGGCATGGATGTGTGTGATGTCCTTAGGTTAGTTAGGTTTAAGTAGTTCTAAGTTCTAGGGTACTGATGACCTCAGATGTTATGTCCCATAGTGCTCAGAGCCAATTGAACCATGTGCTAGGAAAGGACATGTACAATCCGTATGTTTGCAACGCAACAATCATAAGAATTCGGTTCACTCCCAAATGGCTAGTCACAAGGCAGATGTCATTAATACAGTATGTACCAAGACTGCAACTATCAAACGTGCAACTTCTTCAGTGACACGACAGCCTAACAAACTTTTGGTCCATTTACTTATTTGCGGGAAACATGTGAAATTTCAGTAGGGCACGGGTGCCTCTCTCACGTTGCTAAATAGTCACACATATCAACTGTTAGGCTCCCCACGCCTGTCTAAAACTAGCACGGAACCGACGGCTTATAATGGACAAGTCATTCCCGGTTCTCAGAACATGCACTTTGCCTGCTACGTATTGCATGCATACGCGAACAGTGACTTTCACAGTGCTACAATCACGCGAGTGTGATAACATATTTGGTCTTGATTAATTTGATTTGTTTGGCTTTAACATTCAGGACAATGTGTAGTCAGTGTTCGCATTCAACGCAAAAGGAGTGTAGCTAGCTTGCTAAAAGAACTCCCAGAACTCTTTTCTGAAGGTTGAAGCAAAGCTAACAATTTTATTGTACATATTACGCTGAAAGACAATGCTCAGCCGAAATTTTTCCCGTCCGGAACTGTTCCCATTGCATTACTGGACAAAGTCGCTGCTGAACTTAAGGAATTGCAAGGTAACAGAGATATTGCACCCATATCAGCTAGTCAATGGGCAAGTCCACTGGGTTTGCTTCCGAAACCTTCACGTCGCTTTCGCCTCTGTGTTCACCATAAGTCTACAGTCTACAGTCAACCCCTAGAGGATCCTACGGATAAATAAAGCGCTGGACGCTGCTTTTCAAAAATTGATTTGCGCGGCTCATATCTTCAAATACCGCTCGATGAAGAATCTCAAAAAGTGTGTGTAGTAAATACTCATATGGGCTTTAAATATTTGCGTTTGCCTTCTGGCATTGCTTCCGCACCCGCCATTTCCCTATGGTATTTGGAACAGCTGACTGCACAAGTGCCAAACTGTTCGAACTATTTGGACGATATTGTCGTTACGGGTCGTACACTGGAAGAACATACTGAAAATTTACTTGCTTTGTTACGTGAGTTTCCTGAAGCAGGGCTAAAGTTAGACTGAACAAGTGAGATTTTTTAAACCTTAATTGCAGTATCTTGGTGTATCATAAACAGTCAAGGTGTACATCCTCTTCTGTCGCATTTGTTAGCCATACGCGATTTGGCAGTTCCTCGAAATATCACAGAACTGCATTCAGTTTTAGGGAATCTGAACTATTATATTCCTTTCAGACCGAATGCTGCACAAATCGCAGCTCCATTGCATCGCTTGCGTCTCAAAAATGTCCCCTTTGTTTGGAGAGATGAGTGCCACGTACCTTTCAAAAACAGTAAGATGCATTGCTCAGTGATCGATGCTTACTTCCCTTTCACCCTGAAAAACCGGTTGTATTGCAAGTCGAAGCTTCCTTTTACGGAATCGGTGCACAGCTTTCGCACAGCATTGGTGATAACGACAGATCTATTGCATTTGCGTCTGAAGTGTTGTCCAAAACTCAGTGTAAATATTCATAAATTGAAATAGAAGGTTTGGCTAATGTGTATGGTGTCACCAAAAAATTCTACTTAGTAACCAATCACAAGCCTTTGCAGTCCTTTTTTCCCCCGA
This sequence comes from Schistocerca serialis cubense, assembly GCF_023864345.2. Lineage (NCBI taxonomy): Eukaryota > Metazoa > Arthropoda > Insecta > Orthoptera > Acrididae > Schistocerca > Schistocerca serialis. The sequence continues at coordinate 324,417,753 of NC_064641.1, read as the reverse complement.
CGAAAACGGTTCTTATACGAACTGCCGAAAGAGTGCAACGATGGGCTTTCTTGTTGTCTCAATACCACTACGAGATTGTGTGTCGGTCCGACAGCTCAACATGGTAATGTTGGCCCTGATAAAGACTTTGACGTTTCTGCTGCATCTTGTTGTCACATCGATGCTCAGGATTCTGAATTGCTTCAATCATTTCCGATGAACTATAAGAAAATTGCACAGGCCACAGACGCTGATTCAGATTTGAACATTTTGTAAAGCGACATTCGCACATCGTGGCCTGGTTCATTGAACTGCATGAAGAAATCTGTAGTGCGCCGATACTTCGCACGTCGGCATAGCCTCGCTCTACAGAAAGGTGTAATCCTTGTTCAGAATGCCGGTGGCCAGGCTCGTGTGTTGATCGCTAAAGCTTTGTAAGAAGAAGCGTGACAGTTACTTCACAAAGGACACTGGGGGATTGTTCGTACGAAACAGTTAGCTCGTCGACACTGTACTTGGCGGGGTTATGGACGCACAAATAGAACAGATGACGTCACCGTGTTACGCATATGCGGAAAATCAGTCTGGTCCGCCACAAAAGTTTTCTGCTTGGCCTGAGTCGCAATCACAATGGCAACGTGTGCACATAGACTTTGCGGGACTTTTCTGGAACTCTCGCTGGTTGATGTCGGTTGATTCGTATTGCAAGTTTCCTTTTGCTGCGCCTATGAACTCGACAACGTGACGTAGAACAATTCAGGTGTTGTCATCGATTTTTTGCCTCGGAGGTTTACCTGAAGTCATAGTGCCAGACAATAGACCTCAGTAGACGTCAAATGAATTTGAAACATTCTCTGAACGCAATGGCGTACAGCATCTAACTAGTGCAACGTTCCATTCACAGTCAAACGGTGAAGTGGAACGTTTTGTCAGAACCTTCAAACAGCAGATGGCCAAACTTCGCTCCGGAGACACCAGGGATCAAGCATTGCAACTGTATTTCGTCTCATACCGTTCGGACCCACGAGATGGACCATCGCCGGCAGAAATGCTTAACAGCTGCCGCCATCGGACCCTGCTCCACCCGCTCGGCATCTTGCGCCGATGGAAGGCCGCAAGTACCGCTTCACGCCGCATGATATTGTCTTTTACAGGGTTGTTAGCGGCAGCAGACGGTTGGTTCGAGGCGAGATCACCCGTCGACTTGGCGCTTGCATGAATCTTCTTTCAATTCCAGATAGCTTGCAGCGCCGCCATCAAAATCTTCGATTGTGTCAAGTAGACACTGATCAGTCCCTCTTCCGCCAGATTCATGGGTCCAGAGGAGAGTGCGGCGCAGCAGCCGCCAGAGTGTGTCATCACGACACCGCGGGACGACCCGATGGACACGGAGCGCCATCGCCTCCTCCGTCTTCTCTCGTCCTACGGATGCAAATGTACCCCCGAGATCGCAGCAATCGCCGCCATCTTCATCTGGTTCATAGCAGCAGGAGGTGTACGCGTACCTTTCTGGTCGTTTTCCGGGGGAAGTTTCTGCAAGAGCTTAGGCCGGATGGAGGGTACGGCTGGAAGCTTGACGTCCCCTGCAGCTACAGGTTCCGGCCTGACGGTGCGCCCACACTTCTACATCCCCCGCAATGGTCGTACTCCATACACGACAACGGTCTATCGTTTTCCGGGAGGGGGAGATAAATGTTCTGGCGTAACCACAAGCACCGAAACGAAGATGAAGATCGGACGAGCCAAGAACGCAGTGAAACAACGTCGGCCAATGGTGCACAGATTAGGACCGCCCCACGACAGGAGCGCCGCCTGCAAGAAGTGAATATAAACGCCGCTCCTGCCAGCCTCGGCCGCTCAGATCGGCTCCGTATACGGACATTAATGGGCGGTTGTAGATCGGCACTCGAAGAACAGACTGTAGTGATCCACATCAAGTGATTACTTGGAGTTGTCTATATTGGCGAACATATTAATTGTTTGCATATCGCCCTTCGTTTGTGAATACTACTTGTAAATCTCCAAGTTAAGTATTCTCTGTGTTTTTTACCATCCTCTGTAATGTGTGTGTGAAATCTTATGGGACGTAACTGCTAAGGTCATCAGTCTCTAATCTTACTCACTAGTTAACCTAAATTATACTAAGGACGAACACACACGCCCATGCCAGAAGGAGGACTCGAACCTCCTCTGTAATACTTATGTTAAGGATATGCCAGTCCTCCCACACTGCCACCTGGTGCAGTGCGCCGACGGTACGGTATTCTGTACTACCAGCCGCAACACCGACCAACTCATTCCTTGTCTCCATAGGCAGATGAACGCAACAGTCACCTGGTGTCGTTAAAACAAGATTGCCCTTAATGTTACCACAACTATGGCTACCTACTGCACCAAACGGTGCCCACTGTCCGCAACAACATAACCGTAGCAGATGTACGAATGTCATAGTCCCTGATATCAAATTTCTAGGCGTCCGAATTGATATGAACGTGCTCTTCCACCGACATGCGTATTACTTCATCCAAAAGGAGTGAAAGGTGATAAAAGCTTTGTACTTCCTCTTCAGGAACAGGGAACTGAACTTAGACACCAAGCTCTGACTGTACCATATAGTTGTCCACCGTTCCCTTACCTATGGCTCCACTGAGTGAGCCACGAATAGTGCCTCCCAGATCAGAACCTCCAGAGTTTGCAGAATAAAGTGCCTCGGTGGAGATTGCGTGCCCACTCCCCCCCCCCCTCCCCCCCCCCCCCCCCGCCCCTACTCATGAGGATTGTTATCCTACATGAAGAGACGAACATGGGCTCTCCATAGATGTTTTTTGGAGAGATGGGAAGGCGACTCTAAGACAAAGTGGGCGTGCTCCGTTACACGGTCAATGGACTGCAAAACAATGGCACCACGACTACCCGACTCTGGGACAGCCACCTTGTTCCTCTTACCGCCCTCGAGGACCTGGATTTGGACGATCGCTAACGTTATCCCTGGTATGGACACAAATAATGAGTCAGTTTTGATACGGGCACTCATTACGTGAAATCCATGGCACGACCACCACTATAACTTACCGGCAACCTGGACCTCACGCCGTCGGAGGGAGCCTTGGGACTTCAAATGAAGTCTCATGCTTCTTGACAGAGCGTAGGGAAACGATGCGGTAGACCCGCCTATTGAATATTTGATTCTTTGGCATTCCTTGGAGGTGCGCAGGATGCAGCAGTCTCATTGTTGCACTTGCAACAAGGTCAGGCAGTCAGTCACAGCCTCACAGTAGTCATCACCACACGCGGTCCATAAGGAATACCTCATACAAATAAATAGAATAATCACGACAGAAGGCGCTCCATAATTAATCTTCATACCTACTGAAGTTAGTTCTTACTCTAAAAATGATTTTTCTACTTAGCTTTACCAAAACACACAACTATGTTCTCCGGTTCCTTTATATATCAAGCTAGTATTGGAGGTTTCTATTGATCCATTGGTTTTCCTTTTTTTTCACTTATTACTAATAAAATAGCGAAAAATCTCGTACTCCCTCAAATATTTATTAGATTGTATTGTAAAGTGCCAGAGTGTTTCTTCGGGGCATCACAGCTTTTGCAGAGGAATGAAAACGTCAACGGGAGTGAAGGATGTGGTTTATCTTATACTCAACCACGGACTCTGTAATTGGATGTCAGCTAAGAATGATAAATTTCACACATGGCAGTCTCCAGCAAAGTTAGAAACCTTAAGCATTTGTGGATAATGTGATCCGAATGACTTTTGTCGCCCCGTCAGCGCTTAAGCCGAAAATAAACAGTTATTCCATAGTTCCTCTGGAATAAACGTATTGCAGAACCGAATCATCATAACAATATGTGTTGAAGAAACAATGCAATCATTTTTTGTGTAAATAAAGTTCTTTTGTACATCTACTTCACAGAAGTTGCCATAAGCATCAGTCTGCGAATAGAAACTAACACACGAACGCAACGCTAGCAAAGTAGACATTGCACATGTCACTTGAACCCACATGTCCTCTGCAAAACAAATTATGCTGACTAGAGGAAGCGTGAGAATGAAATGTGCTAACAGATTACGACCATACACTGGCGCGGGACACCCGCCGACCGTTCCTTTCCGCGGCCAGCGCTTTTACTGACGGTGGTGCAAGTGAAACTCTCGATTCGGGTGGAAACTTAAATGGCTACCCCTACTTACCAAATTCCGTGGACTGCCACTTCTTATCGAAAGTGTATGGGGACAAACGCATCGTCACGGCACATGCGATGTTACTTGAGTACAAGTATTCACTCCATAATAGCGCAACATACAGGAAATTTAAAACTGTGGGCTCTGCTAAAATAAAAATTAAAAGTCCGAGGTGAAATAGTATCTCATTCAGGTATCTAAGTGGTGAATATTCAATAAGGCCTATCAAGAGACATTTGAGTAACATTAATTTTCCACGATCTGGGGCGAGAGATGAGTTTGACTGTTGTGGGAAACTGAATAATCTACAAAAGAGTATGGGACTGCTAAACTGGTATTACGTATAGATTACTAAAATAAAGTGGAAAGAGGTCGGAGAATCCTAAACTAATGGGTGTAGAGCAATGACAACAGCCTTAGTGAATGATTTAGCAGTTGGTGGAAACAGAATGGTGTGGAGCGGTGGTTATCACTGGGCTGCTAAGATCACCAACTTCAGGATTTACAGAGACTCCATAAGGCAGTTAAGGCAAATGAATGGTTAGTTTCTGTGTGAGATGACACGCCTAATTTATTTTACCATCCTTCTCCAATCGAAGATGGTATTCAATAACATCGTCGTAAACAGAGCGTTGAATCCTAGAATTCCTTCTTAAGTGCTGGCATTGTTATTCTGCAGAAGAAGAAAGTAACATTCTAAACTGACGTGAGCAACACAGTCACCAAATATTTGCAGACTTACGAGTCTACTTTGATAGTTTTTTTATTCATGTGCGCAAATTACACCATTAAGTGTAAGAATTCGCACACAATGTGGACCTAAGTGACAGAAACGGTATAGTAAAGGAGAAAAAATAATGTGGAATAATTATTGTTGACTTAGAGGAAACCAGAGCGAGACTTTTCAAGACTGTGACAGGTTTTGACCAGTTTTAGTGAACATCAAGCGTTAATTCAGAGAAATTGCAAAAGACGTTGTAAAATGCAACAGGGCTGCCACATGGTTAAATGAGGAATTGGGAGTCAAACATTTTACTCAACGTGACTTCAGATACGGACGCAGAACATAATCTAGAAGTGATGACTACTAAGTTGGAAGTCAAGTGGTATGATGGAAATATAATGATGGTGAATTTTATCTAAGGCAATGAAGTAGGGTCTCCAAGTATAGGTTACTAGTACAACAGTGGAATGTAATAAGGGTATACTACAGCGTACCGTTAGTGCATCGGAAGCAAGAGCTATAAATCTACGGATATTTAAGGTAGTGCTCCAGAATATCGGATTCCTGAAACAGAAATGGGATAGTTAAAATTAAAATTTATTAGATATGACACTAAGGAGAAGAAATATGCTAATCAAGGTGTGTGAGAGTAAGGTAATTCTCAAAGAAGATACTACGAAACTTTCAGTCAGATTAAATACTATTTTAGGGAAATGAAAGTATCGCAGATGGGAAAAATATATTACGTACCGGAGGAAGTACAGAATGATGTCAGTAGTACGTCAAAACTATCTTCAATGGAGAACAGTCCCACAGTAGATCAGAAGCGTTGATGAAAGGTTTTTGATGAAACTGGTATGCATTTAGATCCTGAATTGAAGCAAGTCATCGTAGAACTATCATATACCATAATAGTTACAGGAATAACTAGTAAATGTAGGAACGAGGATGTTATTTTGGTGATTACAGCGTAACACTCATCAAATTTGCTAAGACGACGTGTTTTCACATTATACTAACGCAGAAGCGGGGAGGGGATACACGTGTAAACCATCAGATTACCTTCTGCTGACTCAAAGAATGTCTTTGGCTGTTTTAGTTGGAATAAGATGCACTAAATTCTCATAATGAACGTAAACTAGAGATGTACGACAGTAACTCCAAAATGTTTGTGAAGTCAATCTGGGAATATCAAAAGTGGAAAATAATTGATAAATTACTTTTAAGATGAGATTAATAATTTTTTTTGTGAACCAACTAAGTAGGTAATAAAAAATTTCGGAACCGGAAATTGATTCTTTACTTGCTTATACCATCATATTGGTCACAGGTGACGTTCTGACTTTACGTAAGGGACAGTTAAAACGTTCTGCATTTAATCTAAAGCATTTTTAGTATAGGTTCTTGGTTTACGAAGACGTAAAACAAATCAAAGCAATTAAGAGTATTACATCAGTGGATCGTTATTTGCTCAACATCAAAAATGAGTAATACGTTGATTTAAGGAAGCATGTCCCTTCTCTAGTTACTATGTACTGAAAAGAGAAGGAAGAAGAATTTACTGTGCGTGAAGTATACAGGCTAATATCATGTAGATAATAATCTTGGTCTATCCATAATCTGGTAGTTAAGAAACTCGTTCCCTCTGAAAATTTAGAAATTACGTTTAGTGACAAAATATGAAACGTAGATTTAGTGAAGAGATGAAGGATCATAAAAAAATGAGTAATAGTTAGGTGATGAAATGATTATTTATACTGAGTAGCCGGGTTGTAGTGAACATGACGCTATAGAGGGCTAGAGACGAAAACAGTTGTAAGACCGGCAAAGATTAAAATATGCGTATTTGATTAAAGAGAATGTTTGGTTGAGCAGGTACGTATAGCGGGAAATTTTAACATAAAGTAGCAACAGGTGGCGAATGGCATGAAACCAGATGAAAAAATTGACATTTTAAGATTAAATTATGAAAGTTCTCTTGTTTAGGAACTTTTATTCAAATGAGCAGCTTCTTCTTTTATATCCTATGTTTTGCGGGGGATTCCTTGTTCATTATTCATGCATGTTATTACTCGACATAAGAGCTCAATAAATAATCTTGGCAGAAGTAAAAGGAACGAGAATCCCGCCATGTTGGAATAAGAAAAAAAATTCCTGTGATGGAATCTAAATGGTTAGAAAGTTTGCAGCCTCAGTTTGACACACAGTGTAGTTCGTTGCCTTATTTCCTTATCGTAGCTAGTTTGTAGATTTAGAAATCTCAGGGACAAAGCGACTAAGGTAAAGCTAGCAGGGTTTCTTATAATTCACATTCCCTATAAATACGAGGAGCGTACCAATAGTCTGAATTCATGTCAGTTTCGGTCAATTAAATCGATCTAAGATTTCATTAAAACTTGATGGGGCGTATAGTTGTCATGTGGGACAAACTGTGGCATATATGAGTCAGGGATTGCAAAACACAACATATAATTACTCAGAAATCTTATGGTAATCATTCCGCAAATATAAAAGTGAATGGTGAATACTCAGAGTTTTTTTTTGTGACAAATGGAGTCGGACAAGGTTGTAAGCTGTCATCACACATCTGTAACATCTATAGCATTGGCTGTCAAACTGCGGCCCGCGGACCGCATGCAGTCTAATTCAGCTATTACGTCGGCCCGTTATTCTAAGCCGTATTTCTAATAATAGACATCTAGCAACTAACAGCCGAATCCAAAAACGTCAACTAATGTTAAGAACACCTTAAAAGATTAGTTTTCCTGCTCTGTAACAAACAATCTACCGAGATAATTTAAAATACGCTTAATGTAGAACGACGGCGGTGAATTCGGCAGTGACGTAAGTAATGTTGGCCACTTACATCAATGACGGAGGGGTAATTAGCGTGACCAGTGCGGGGTTTGGGGAAGTGAGAGGGCAGGGTAATGCTTTATTTTTTATCTCACGGTTCTCAATATTCACTGGCGCGCCCGACTCATTCCGATCACCTGTTATGGTATAGCTTTTCAAACAGAAGTAATATAGACTCGTGTATGAGCATTACAGAGACTTAAATATTTTCAACATTTCGTGGCCCTGTCAGTAACTGTATGAATGAATACTATTTCTAATTTTAAAAACCAACAACCTCAGTTGCAAAATATACCTACATATACCTAGGTTTCAGTCGGTATAACCCAATCTTCTGCAGAATAAAAATAACTACCGTTTGTCCATAGTCGACTTCTTCAAGCTAAAACTACAAATCCATACATTATCGTCAGATTGTAAAAACAGTTTTTCCTAACTGACGATAATTTATGGATTTGTAGTTTTAACTTTACGATGTCGACTACGGACAAAACAAATGGCTCTGAGCACTATGGGACTCAGCATCTGAGGCCATCAGTCCCCTAGAACTTCGAACTACTTAATCTTAACTAACCTAAGGACATCACACACAGCCATGCCCGAGGCAGGATTCGAACCTGCGACCGTAGCAGTCGTGCTGTTAAATCGCTGAGGTTGGCAGCTATCTGCAATAGACCATAGCCAACACGATGTGTTCCAAATGATGCTGACATTTAACGATCAGCACCGGTTGTCAACTTATCACGCCTTTACCATAGTTAGTCTATTGGCGGCACGTGACATACTAATATATGTAAGTCACTAATTAATAAAAGCATCTCCATAGACGAATGGTCAACATCGCCAAGGAAGGCCACTGCGGAAGGATCCGAGTTCGATTCGCGGTACCTCCTCAGACTTTCTAAGATGTACGGAGATCTGCCTTGCAGTCTACTCAGTGCTCGATAGGTCAAATGAGGAGGTCCTTAAGTAAAGAAGCAGCAGGGTCATCAGGATTCATCTGGTGACAATAACTGTTGGAAGGATGGCAACTTGCTGAACACATGGCCAACAATCAAAAGTCGCTCCTCGCACTACTTTGTAGAGAGGAGACGGCCAGTCGGAACAAGGCTACAGCCTACTACGTGAGTGCTGATTGTGCTTTACCAATTAATAACAATACGGGTACATATGCAGCCTGAGCTAATATTCCGTAATGTCGTAATTGGCTCTTGAGCAAAAAAGATTAAGTACCGCTAGCTGGGGTAATGCTATCAGGGGAGTACTGGATGGGTGGGATGGTGTAGTTACAATTGGCGGTAGGAAAATCAGAAATCAGCACTTTGCAGATGGTACTACCCTCATTGCAGAATATGAGGAAGGGCGTAGGAATCTGGTCTCCAGAGTGATAAATATTAGATTAAGCTTGTGTCCAGAGATAAACATGAAATCTCTAAACTAAGTGTTATTAATGGCCTAGGTTTAGATCAGGGTCAACTTACAGGATGCTTAAAGGATCCGAATATAGTGTCTGATTGTGTGTATCTGGTCAATGAAACAACATGAAAGTGAGATAAAGATACAAATTGAAGGATCCATCTTCCTCGAACCACAATGTTTAAGTTCATTGAGGTCCAGCAAATCCGGGTAATGTCTAAAACAATGAAGATGCACTTGGTGGAATCCTTGGTGTCTCCTGTGTTCTTGTACAGCTGGCAGACATGGAACGTGTAAGCTAATTACAACAGCAGCACTGCTGCTTTCGAGACGTTACGTGTACCACGGAGAGAAAGAAGAAAGAATGTTTCGATTACAGAAGAATTTACCATCACAAGAGGCATATCTTAGTGGTTCAGTCAACGATACTTGCAGTACGTTGGGGTACATTTTGAGACGAGAATATTCAGAGGAAAAAAGATCTTGTAAGTGAAAACTGAAGGCAGAAGACCACCAAGATGAGCAGCAAATAGATGGTTGGATCAAGCGAAGAAGTTTACCACCCTACCACTTCACATTATTTTAAGAAGAGCTGAAGATCACTGTGGATGGAGAAGTCTAGTCGAAGTTTGATGTACTAAAGAAGTGTATGGAGACATGAGGTCACGACATCCAACACTGCGTTAACAAACTGATGAAGATGATACACTTATTACTAACTTGGTAATTGCAATTACCACATACGGTTTTCCTCAATCTAATACTGAACAGCCTCGTCTCTGAGGCAATTGAGAGGGATAACGGCTCTGTTGGAGAATAATAATTTTTTTCATAAAAGAGACCACTCACGTGCTATGTCGTTCGCTGCGTATGCCCTTGACACATACGCTTTGTTACTGAACGTTCTCCATGAAGGATCGTAGCACTCGTATTGACAAAGACGTAAAGTATTTGACAAGTTGATTTCATTCGCGGTGCTTATAAAGAAAAATGCATAGCAGTTGAGTCTGCAGAGTAATCATCTACGTGGCGTGTCGACGTATGGCACAGTAGGGCTTTTTCACTGTTTGCTGTCATTTGAAAACATGCCTGAAATGGAGGTTCTTTCACCGACGATTGTGCGCTTCTGCAGCTATTTCGAATTGACAAAGCAATCCCGCGTTCATTTATAGCGCGTTTCCATCATTCAGGGCCGGCGGAGCGTATAAATGCCACGATTCCGGGCAGAGGCGAAAATGCAGCGCGCCCGCCGCAGCCCGACAATGGACGCTAACCCGCACGTCACGTGACGGCCGCCCCCTGGCGTCGCGTCGCCGCCGCGAGGTGCCGGAGGCAGCCGACTCGCCGTGCCACCCAGAGGAGGAGGAGGCAGGAGGCGGCAGGGCAGAGAGGGTGAACTCCCGCAGAGTTGCTCTGGTGCTGACAGCCAGAGGGTAAGACAAAATTTCGTAGAGTACACGCATTAGAAAAACCGAAGGACCGCTGAAGTTTTTTATTATTGTGAGCACGTATTCAGGTAACCAAATGAATTAAATCACTTCAAAAAAATATTCAGTGACACCTAATACCTCATTTATTTTGAAATGATCGGTTTCGGCACGCCTGCACCTACATCTACTTGGATACTCTGTATACACATCGAACCACATTCAATAATTCTCTGTTATTCCAGTCTCTAACAGCACACGGAAAAAACTAAAACCTATATGTTTCCGTACGAGCTCCCATTTTCCTTTTTATATCGTGAGGAACCCTTCTCTCTATGTAGGTAGGCGTCAGCAAGACATTTTCGCATTCGGAAGAAAAATTTGGAGGCTTAAATATCGTGTGAAGATTCCGTCGCAACGGAAAACGCCTTTGTTTTAATGGCTTCCACCCCAAATCCTGTCTCATGTCAGTGACACTCTGTCCCTTCTTTTTCGCTAATACAAAACGTATTGATCTTCTCTGAACTTTCTCCATGTCCTCCGTTAATAGTACCTGGTGACGATTCCACCACGCTCAGCAGTACCCCAGGAAAGGACAGCAGACAAGCATAGTGTGGATGTGTTGCATCTGCTAAATGTTTTGCCGATACATCGCAGTCTTGTGTTCGCCTTCTCCACAACATTTTATGTGTGTTCTTTCCAAATTACGTTGTTCGTAATTATAATTCCTCGGTATTTAGTTGAATTTATGGCCTTTAGATTTGACTGATTTCTCCCTATAACTGAAGTTTAACGGACTCCGTTTAGCACGCCTGTGGATGGACTCACATTTTTAATAACTTACGATCAATTGCCAATTTTTGCTCCATACCGATGTTATTTTGCAATTTGTTTTTATCTTCTGATGACTTTACTAGACGGTAAATGAAAGCATCATCTGCAAACAACCTATGAATGTTGCTCAGTTTGTCTCTTAAATCGTTATATAGATAAGTAACAGCAGAGTAAATACGACACTACCTTGGAGAACGCCAGAAATCACTTCTGTTTCAATCGATGACTTTCCCTCAGTTACTACTAACTGTGACCTCTGTGACAGGCAATCACGAATCCAGACATATAACTGAGAAGATATCCCGTAAGAACGGGATTTAATCACAAGCCGCTTGTGGGGTACAGAGTAAAAAGCCTTCCGTAAATCTAGAGATACTGAATCAATTCGAAATTCCTTGTCAACAGCGCTCAACGCATCCTGTGGGTAAAGAGCCAACTGTGTTTCACGAGAACGATGTTTTCTAAATCCGAGATGACTGCGTGTCATAACACCGCTCTCTTCGAGATAATTCGTAATGATCGAACACAATAAACGTTCCCGAATCCTGCTGCATTTCGACGTTAAAGATATGGGCCTGTTATTTAGTGGATTACTTTTGCTGCCTTTCTTGAATATTGGTGTGACCTGTGCATCTTTCCAGTCTTTGGGTACAGATCTTTGTCGGGGAAGTGATTATGTGTGATTGTTAAGTATGGTGCTATTGCATCAGCATACTCTGAAAGAAATTTCACTGATATAGCGTCTGGACCGGAAGACATGCTTTTATTAAGTGATTTAAGTTGCTTCTCTACTCCAAGGATATCTAAGTTACTCATGTTGCAGCTGGTCTTGATTCGAATTCAGGAATATTTTTTTTTTTTTAATATTAAAAGGCCGTCTTCAAATAAACATACGAATGTGGTTGTTAATTATGGAACTGTGACATTTGGCTGGAGTTTTACATAAAGTGTACAAAATATCAGAAGTACAATAGAGTGGTGTTTACCCATTTGGCCCAAGCTAGTGACCTAGTGAACTACCGTGTGTGGTCGCAACAGCAACCGCCGCTGGTGGCTATTCTACCACGGACTAAATAATGTACAAACACTCGCAAGATTGCTGCACTACGTTAGCTGCATCCAACGCATACAACTTAGGCAAAAAATTGTAACTCTGGAATATCTGTATGTATCGCATTGACAAATAGTAGAAGTCTTAAATAATCTTGCTACTAATTTATCAAAAACTTTAAAATAGAAACACCGAAATATTTGTACGATCGTTGAATGCCACCTAGCGACGATTCGTGGTACTTCTAGCGACTTCGTTTCCGTAGAAATATCAATGGTATGGCTTTTGCTACTCATGGATTATGCTGTAAGACAGCGTTTCGATGAAGACGCTGCATAACGGCCGCAGGTTACGAAAGAAGTATGCAGAGGACTCTGTTACCATGGGGACGTTATTCCTGTGACCGCCGCTGGTTACAGATAGTAATTTGATGCTGTTTCCAAGATGATGATGTAGGTGCGGTAGCCATTGGCCGGCGCAGGTGCACGTAGGAAACGCCGTGACAACCACGATGAAGGCACCATGCATTGATGTATAATACGTTTAGAGGTGTAAGTTGACATTGAACCTCGTTTTCTTTAATGTGTTTCAATTCCAAATCCGGGGCGGGCTAGCAGCAGCATAGGCACTGCTCTTCACCCGAGAAAAGTAAGTACTTAACAGGAGGATATTTAAAACAAGATAAAAGAGAAAATATGGCGGAACATAGACATAAAAACGGGGAAAATAATGGAAGCGAGCATAAAAAAAGGCGGAAGAACACAAGGTGAAGTATGGCTGGAGCATAAAAGTTGCAGAATGATTAAAACAGCCACACAATGGGCGGTGTAGCACTGAACAATCATGGACAGCAAAACTATGTACAAGTCAAGCACACGATTAAAACCACCGCACTTGATGTCACTGGAGAACGGCACCGAACACAACACTGACATAACTCACTGATCACGAAGAACAAACAGGGAAAATCTGCCAGGCATAGGGGAGAAGGGAAGAAGGGGGAATGGGGATGTGCTAGAGGTGGGAGAGAAAGGGGGGTGGGGTGGGGGGGTGCATCGAAGGGGGCTGTTAATGGAGGACAGTAGAGGAAAATGGGTGAGGAGTAAGTGCAGAGACCGGGGGTGGGGGGGGGGGAGAGAAGGAAAAACTGCTCTGGGCAAAGGATGGGAGGGCAACAGGGGGCGGAGTCTGGGAGGAGGGCGAACAAGGTCAGGCTACAGTTGGTAGGATGGGTAGATGTCATGGCGAAGTTCACCATCTGGGAGGGGGAGGTGCTGGAAATTGCCCTGATAAAGGATATGGAGGTTGTGGAGCTGGAAAGAGTGGGTACAGCGATAGAGGCATGGCAATAGGTGGGGGGTGGAAAGGGAGGAGGACAGCAGGGGGTGGGTGGTGGACTAAGCCTACTGACAGTGTAAAGAAGGCAGATATGTTGGTGAAAAAAGAGAAGGTGGAGGAAGTGGATGAGGTCATACAGGCCACTTGTAGAGGATGGAAGGCTGCATGGTGTTCAAGGATTATGATGGCTTTATAAAAAGCGCAGGGGGGGGGGGGCAGAGCAGAGATTCAGGCAATGCTGGCATGACATAGGATGGATGAGGGATTTGTAGGTATGGAGGATGCAATACCCTTGTCCAGCCAGACAGGAGTTTCAGGAGGTGTAGGTGGGTTTGGGCTTTCTGCTGGATGGTAGGGAAAGTTCATGGGAAACAAAAATGACGGAGAGAAGGAGCTAAGTTGGAGGGATGAGGTTAAGGAGTCCAGTCCTTGGCAGAGAAGGAGGCCAGAAGCCAAACTGGGTATGGGGGAGGAGATGGTGTTGATTAAGGTGGTGATGTATATGACAGGAGAGAATGAATTCAAGTACCTTACTGAAGACAGAGGTGAGGCAGATGGGATGATAGTAAGAGGCTGTGGTAAGACGTTTGTTGGGTTTGAGGAACAAGAGGATGTGAGAAGACTTTCACAACTCAGGGGCTAGAAGCCAGTGGAGACGATGTTGTATAAATTGGCAAGGGCAGTCAGGAAGGAGAAGGGGAAATCTTTGAAGTGATGATAGGTGAAACAGTTGTGACCAGGGAACGTGTTGTGTTTTGACCAGAGGGTACGTTTAGCGTTTTGTGCTGTGACTGGAGTGTTGATGTCATAGGGGAGTAACTGTCTCAAATACTGGAGTCTGGGAGCAAGCGAAGTGACCGAGCTATTGGCGCAATCCATGACATTGGGGAGAAGTGAATAACCAGGGATGGAGTAGACATTGGAAAGGCGGGAAGCGAAGTGGTTGGCCTTACTGAGGTTGTCGAGTAGGGGGCAGTCGTTGTGGAGAAGGGTGTACTGGGGAGCGGAATGAGAACCAGTAAGGTGATTGGAGGCCAACTAAATATTTGCAGCAGTGTATAATGAGGGCAGCGTTGAGTCACGTACATGTCTGGCGCCAGTCGGAACATGTCGCTGGAGTTGCTGGTCGCTGTGGAGTGTATTCCTGTCATGAGTGCACAGGTAGAAGCGATATATGCAGTGGGATTCACGGAGGAGGACGACCTGCTAGTGGAGGAGAGTAGAATGGTGCAGGGTGGATGACAGGATCATGGGCCTCCCACACTGTCAATAATGGCCTTCTGAAGGAAGGATGAGGGTGTGGGGTGATGTCCTCAGGACAGTGATAGGTAAGAGGGTGGCTTTTGAATTGGGTGGCGATGGATCCCCTGTAGGCATCCCAGTTGGCGCGATGGTAGTCATGGACTACCTTGGGAGGGGGCGTAGGATGGGGAGCCAGTGGCAGGTGGTGAGTAGATGTTACGGTGAGAAGGATGGAGGTGGTCAAGGATGTCTACGGCGATATCCCAAAGGAGGTTGACAAATGCTATGACAAGATTGAGAGTGGTGTTGCTTTCAGTATGGGTGTGCTGAGGAAGAGGAACAAGAATCACCTCCGATTTTTGGAGAGGAGCTGATGCCACCGCCGAAGGGTGGCAGGGGAGCCATTGTGGATGTTGATGTAAGGCAATCACATAGATGGACAAGTTGTGGTTAATGTGGGAGATGATGTCATAGGGAATAGTAGCAATGGAGTGAATATAGATAGTGGTCCAGGTCATGGTGAGTGAGGGGAAAAAGACGCTGAGGACGAGGTGTTCGGTATGGTCATTGATGAGGGGTAGTGGCTGAAGAGGAATGTACTTACAGTGGCTAATGATGACTCCACCCTGCACTCAGGTGGAGGATATAAGTAGAAGTGTGGATAGTACGTTGGGGCTGGAGAAACGCTTCAGTCACGATAAAGGTGTCGACCCATTGTTGGGAGAGGGTGTTCATGAGTAGGTGTTTGTTGATGTGGAAGGAATGGATGTTCTGGAAGAGAATGCAACACTCGTGCTGCACCATGACGGGAAGAGAGGAGAGACTTTAAACTAGGGTGTCGAGGCAGGTGAAGGTGAAGTGAGCTTGGATGTGGGAGTAAGTGGCGGAGGTGTTAAGGTGAATGATGGAGAGGGTGGCGAAGGAGACTTTTTGGAGTGTATGCAGGTGTTGCAAAAGCTGGATGTCCTGGAGCACTATGGTTAAGAAACAGATAATGTCTTCTGCTATGGGGGGGGGGGGGGGTGGACAGAGAGAATTGTTGGGGTTGATGGGAGGACAATGGGATGGAGGGGTACTGTAAGCTCGGAGGTTGCAGGAGGAGATTCTGCCTTACATTTGTGGGAGTAGGTGGGATGCAGTCCACTTGCAGGTGTTATGGAAATAGGGATGGCGAGGTTGGGACAGTTTTTGAGACAATGGGAGGCCTTGCTATAGGGACAGGTGTGTGTGTGTGGGGGGGGGGCGTTTCTACAGATTGGGCTCATGTGATCATTGAACATTAAGCAGCATTGGCAGCAATAGGATTCGGAAGGGGATTTGGAGGATTCAACTGGTGGTGGCGGTGAAAAAGCATTGAGGTATGGGTGAGGAGGCGGTCGATGGAGGGGGCAGAATCAACAAGACATGCATGAGATAAGTGGGAGTGGAGGCATAGTGGATGCAGCTGGGAGATCCGATTTCAAGGTCAGGTTGAGAGTTTAATACAGCCAGCACCTCATCCTCCGTTATCATTGGGCTGAGCATGGTAATCACATTGGTGTAGGTTGGGGGGCGACAGGGAGGCTGGGGCTGGCGAGGAGAGGAATGGTGTCAGGGATGCATTGGGGCCACACCAGACACATGGGAAGCGGACCACCCGAGGGATTGCAGCGGAGGCGGCAGCAGTAGCACATATCTGGGTGGTGTCTATTTTGGATGTGGAGTCTGGAGAAAGGAGGTGGGGGTAGACACAGGGGGGAGATGGAGGATTGAGGATTGGGTGAATGGTGCTGAGGGTAGGCGAGGAGTAAGTCGGGAGGTCGGTGGCGGCACTTCAGGAAGCGATAGTGGAAGTGGGGGAGTGGGAGGTATAACTGACAGTGGAGGTGGGGCTCTTCCGAAAACATCGATTGCACTCTGAGAGTAGCCCAGATCGCGTAATCTTCCGATTTGGAAGTTGAAGGGATCCAACCCTTGAGATGACGGTCTACCTTATGTTGCTTGCTGTTATCGACACTAGAAATCATACATAAGTGGCAAAAATTTGGAAAGTGTTAATGCCACGAATGTTACAGTATGAGAGAAATTCTGTATAGCACGAGAATTTGTGATTAAAACTCAAGCCTAATAAAAGGAATAAAAATATTAATTCTTAATAGCGAAAAATGAGTCAGAAGTATATTAGAACTATGCGAAGTGGTCAGAAACATCAATATGGTCACCAGCTAGCAATCAACGATCCTGCACCAGTTTCTATTCGTGTTTCTTCTTTAAAGTCACTCATAAATGTATAGAAAGGTTATTAAAGACGTATAATATTTCTAGGAACACTCGCATTTGTATAACGGTATACATAAATTTTATTTACAAACTGCTATGATTTTTTAAGTTAGTTAAATTTCCATTGGCTGCAGCTAACGTACTGTAGCCATGGCGCGCTTTCGTATGCTATTTAATCTGTGGCAGAATAGCCACAAGCAGCAATTGCCGTAGTGACCACACGCTGCTGTTCACCTCATCGCCAGTTCCAGCCGCACTATAGTGTTTCTGATCTTTTGTACAAGTTATGCAAAGCGCAAGCCAAATGTCATACTTCCGTAATTAAGAAGCACTTTCTTATCGTCACATTACTCGTAATCTGAAAATGGCATTTTAAACGTGCCGAATACTGTCATTTCGAAAAGTGAGATGTTCTGCGATCTTGACTGTTTTTGCTAATTGATCATCAAGAACATAGCGATGTTACCCCTTTGCCTTGTCCGTTGAAATTAAATTAAGGACGTATTTGCCAGACAGTCTGTTCAAAAAATTTGTACATCGTTGTCAACAGTCTCTTACAATGAAATCACTGGCAACCCTATATAATACATAAATTAAAAGGGATTACAATTCTGCCAGCTGCAGCGGGACGTTACGCGGAATCAGCTGCGACGAGTGAAAATATGCACCGGCCAGGGTTTAGAACTGAGGATCTCCTGCCTACTAGGTAGATGTGCTAACCACTACCCCATCCAGGACACAGCTTTATCGCAACTCCCTGGACTATCTGTGCACGCCTCACGGCCGTTACACACTCCCACAGAGCCCACTTATCCGCAGTCCCTGTCCATTTCACTCCCGTTCGTTACTCTGAGATTCCATTAGGATGTAGGATGTATTTGTGCATCCACACTGAAGATGCCTCAAATGGCTGTGAGGACTATGGGACTTAACATCTGAGGTCATCAATCCCCTAGAACTCAGAACTACTTAAACCTAACTAACCTAGGGACATCACACACATCCATGCCCGAGGCAGGATTCGAACCTGCGACCTTAGCAGTCGCGCGATTCCGGACTGAAGCGCCGAGAAACGCTCGGCCACCGCGGTCGGCTACACTGAAGAAGGTGGATCCATTGATCACTACGCGTATCAGTTACAGAAATGTCAGAAAGAACAGACACCACGCGTTCATATTACTCCACACAAGCCCACTCAGAAACACTGCGCGCAAAGCGCAGTCACACATTTTCTCAGCTTCCATTTCCAGTCCTATGATGGTAATGGTCTGCCAGGCTGTGTTAAAATAAAAAAAAATTCATAAAAATATCTACAATTACAACAAATAACTTTTTTTTTCACGACTGCACTCAAAATGCAGCTACACTCCTGGCAGTTATTGGCGTAGGATGGCGGCTTATATGTCGCTGTGAGTTCAAATTCACGTGTACGCTGCATATAAATATCCATAAGAGCAGAATATACTGTTTGGTTGTTTCGGGGCTAGCTATGACAAATCACTGTGATAGAGATAGAATTGTTATTCCTGGTGAATAAAGTGAGTCTTCGCTATCTCTAATTCGCGTCAATTGTTAAAGTTAAGCTTCGATGTAACCTAATATTACTCGGGTACATACACCACTCAAAAGAATTGCGGCAACATGACTTTGAGCTACTGTCATCCTCCGTTGAGCAATAACTGAGGACTGGGTATGTTACTAAATTATGCGTTTATATTATGCAAATTAAATACACAAGACATCGACACATCGTCGCTCATTTAAACACAATAGGAAATGAAATGTCCCACAGGTGTCGAAAAGATTGAACACAGTCATTCGTCCCGTCATCCTGGGTCCATTTCATGGGACTTTGAGAGCTTCAATAACCCTTATGCTCCGCACGAGTGTTTATCGCAACCTGACATCTATGTAGCATGCTCCGCTTGAAACTGCAGTGCTGTGCATACTGTGGTATACGTTTCCATTCTTCAAAGACAGCCCTTTTGGAGTTCTTGGAGAGTCTATGGTGGAACAGAACGACCATGAATACGTCTGTCAAGCATGCCCCATACGTGTTCGACGGGCTTAGGTCGGCACCCACCTCTAACCATTCCATTTCTTCTATGTCAAGGCTTCGCAAGATATCACTGGTGAGGCCCGCCACATGCGATCTCACTTTATCGTTCTTGAAAAGGAATTCAGGGCCACTACCGTATGCAGCAGCCACCACATGGCCGAACAGGATGTGTTCGATGTACTGCCTGGCGGTAAGGCGGGCATGAACAACGACAAGATCCGTACGGACGTCTAAGCTGATGCCTCCTCACACCGTCACAGAACATTGCAAAAGGGTTGATTTCCTGCACAACATTTGCCAGGTACCGCTGACCACGGCGTCCACAATCACGAACACGGCCAGCTCCGTGCATCAGAGGAAACCTTGTATCGTTTAAGAGTAATAGGTTTCACCTACGACAAAGTTTCCAGTTGACGTCGGAATGATAGAGCTGAAACCCAGCTGTGAAGTGTTGTCATGTCAAGCGAGGTACTCGAACAGGACTTCTGAGTCGAAAGGTCCTTTCTGGTAGACTGTTCCTTACAGTCTCATAGGGACAGAGTGGTTGCAGCGGCTCTTCTGAGGTCGTCTTACAATTTTATGGTGATAGCCGTATGACGCCGCAACGCAGAAATAGCCACATAACCGTCTTCAGGTGGTGCTCTGTGTATCGGTATCCTTGTCCAACTCCCCTTTCGCACTGACCTATATTCCTGTAGCGTGTCCACAACCAACTGATGACCGATGGAGGAACAGTGACGTCCATAGCGACATGACGGGAGGTCCGTACATCTTGGATCGAACAGACTACCCTTGCAACATGTACTGCATTTACATGCTTATTGCATGTGCTTTGTTGAACACAACATCCACAAACGACCACTGTCATCAATTTTCCTTATTGGAGAAAACTGAAATACCGTTATTGGTTCAAATGGCTCTGAGCACTATGGGACTTCACTTCTGAGGTCATCAGTCCCCTAGAACTTAGAACTACTTAAACCTAACTAACTTAAAGACATCACACATACCCATGCCCGAGGCAGGATTCGAACCTGCGACCGTAGCGGTCGCATGGTTCCAGACTGTAGCGCCTAGAACCGCTCGGCCACACCGGCCGGTGAAATACCGCCATTCACTTCCTTCTCAGAGGTGACCAGATACTGCAATGCATAACACGCTGATAGCTGGGGTCCGCAGCTCGTGTTCTAGTGGCTAGCGTTGTTATGTTAAGATCACGGGGTCCCGCGTTCGATTCCCGGCCGCGTTGGGGAGTTTCTCTGCCTTGGGGCTGGCGGTTGGTGTTTGTTGTCCTCATAATTTCATCATCATCATTCATGACAGTGGGTAGATTGGACTGTGTAAAAATTGGGACTTTGTACGGGCGCTGATGACAGTGCAGTTGAGCGCCCCACAAATCAAACTGATTGGTGGTGACTTCCTTTAGATGCTGCATACCGTGTAAGCAATGCTCTCAAGCTATGCAATAAGACCACAAGCACCAGCTATATAAAGACATAGCAGTGCAGTACGTTGTTGATTTACTCAAAGCTTCAGCGCTCAACACTTAACAAATGTAGAGCGCTGAAGCAATGAATAAATCAATTTTCGTTGAACCGCAAGACAAAAGTAAGTGCTGAGCAGGACTAACTCACAAAACATTACTAAGTTTTGACAATCATTCACAACCGGAAAATAGTGCAAACTCTTGTTATTACACTCGAGAAAAACCACTAGTTAGCCGGCCGCTGTAACCGAGCGGTTCTAGGAGCTCCAGTCCGGAACCGCGATGCTGCTGCGGTTTCAGGTTCGAATCCTGCCTCGGGCATGGATGTGTGTGATGTCCATAGGTTAGTTAGGTTTAAAAAGTTCTAAGTCTAGGGGACTGATGACCTCAGATATTATAGGATCTACTACTTCAACCTCCTGCTTGAGTAATGCTGTGTGGTATCTCCAAAACATCGTGTTGAACACTGACAAATGTTACATTATGTAACACCTCTCCTCTGCCTTAACATCAACGTTTGAGTTTCGTTTGTTATACTTTCAAATGATCTACACTTTCCAGCCTAAACAAAATTAACGACCAGCCCACGTATTTTCAAATTTCATTCGTACGCCGTCCTGTGTAGCTAACAACTTATTCAAAAGTCAGTCTTTCTAATTTTTAGGGTAAATTACAAATTGATTACTTCCTTTTTATACACTTTTGGTAAGTCTTTTTCTTTTCCCTGCTATTAGATTCAATTTTCCTGTATGGAGCATCAGTTCCTAGTAATAACCTCTGTCTGGCCATTTCATTAAACCTCTAACGCTTTAATTCATGTTCTTCTTTCATTTGCTGTTAATTCATACTTATTTTACCTATGCTTCTCTCCACCTCATATTCTGTATTATTGCATTTACTTCTGCCCTTCATATTTACAGCATAACCTTCTCAAAGCGTGAGGTGACAGGAGTGTGTATACCTTTAGGTCGTCGCGAACAGGGTAGTAGCTAACACTATGTTGCCTGCGTTACGATTCGTTACCTAAGAAGAGTATATTGAAGGAAGGTGTTATTGGACTTACCAAAAGTGTATAAAAAGGAAGTAATCAATTTGTAATTTAACTTAAAAATTAGAAAGACTGACTTTTGAATAAGTAGTTAGCTACACAGGACGGCGTACGAATGAAATTTGAAAATACGTGGGCTGGTCATTAATTTTGTTTAGGCTGGAAAGTGTAGATCATTTGAAAGTATAACAAACTATTTTACGTTATTGTCTTTTCGAGCCAATATATGATAAAATATTAATGATACGCCATTACTTTGTCCACTGATCTCTGATTTGATTAAGAAAGAAGAAAGCAATGTTTGAATCGCCAAATTACTGGTCGTAAATGGAGACGTTTTATTAATTACATAGATTCATACATACATTAATACTTGTTCCGTAGATCATGAATACGACATTTTGTAATGACGTGGAACATATCACTTTAACATAAATTTTCTTTACACAACTTGCCGCAGTAGTAACACCGGTTCCCGTCAGATCACCGAAGTTAAGCGCTGTTGGGCTGGGCTAGTACTTGGATGGGTGACGATCCGATCTGCCGAGCGCTTGGCAAGTGGGATGCAGTCAGCCCTTGTGAGGTAAACTGTGAAGCTACTTGACTGAGAAGTAGCGGCTCAGTACTTTGACATACGGCCGGGAGAGAGGTGTGGTGACCACATGCCCCTCCGTCTCCGCATCCAGTGACGCCACTGAACTGACGATTACACGGCGTCCGGTCGGAACGTTGGGCCTTCATGGCCAGTTCGGGAGGAGTTTAGTTCTTGACACAAAATAATGAAGTTTTCGTTTTAAATTACTAATTCATATCTAAAAGTTCCCTAACTGAGTGGAACGAGTTGTCATTCAGAAATTCTTTTAATTGGTTTTTAAATGTTGGTTGGCTATCTGTCAGAATTTTAATGCTATTTGGCAAATTACCAAACATTTTTATGGCAGTATAATTCACTCTTTTCTGTGCCAAAGTCAGATTCAACCTGGAATAGCGAAGATCATCCGTTCTTCTAATGTTGTAGCTATGCGCTTCGCAGATATTTTAGGATTGGCAAGGGTTATTAATAACAAATTTCATGAGTATTGTATTGCGAAGGTACTGTGAATATTCCGAGTTCCTTAAATAAATGTCTGCAAGGTGATCGTGGGTGGGCTCCATCTATTATTCTGATTACTCGCTTTTGCGCAATGTGTACTATTTCTCTTCATGATGAATTACCCCTAAATATGATGCCATATGAAAGCAGTGAATGAAAATAGGAATAGTAGACCTCACTGATATGTTTATCACCAAAATTGGCAATAACTCTAATATCATAAGTAGCTGTACCTAACCATCTCCTCTCGTCGACGTGGTTCTTCCAATTCCATTTCTCATCAATGCACACACCTAGAAGTTTTGAATATTCTTCCTTAGCAACAGACTTACGATCAAAGTCTGTATTTATCAGTGGTATTATGCCACTTACTGTACAGAATTGCTAACATAATGCATTAGATGTTAGTTAGCTGTTCGTGATAAAGACAGTGTTTGCTACGAAACCCCCGATATGTGTCACGCACTAGCAGCAAAGTAAGATTGATTAAATATACTTATTCAAATTTTGAAAACAGTTCTCAGATGCGTAATGTTTAAGCCGATTGGATTTAGTTATTTTTTTGAACTCGTTACATACAGAAAGGTAAGGTGAGAGAGGTTCGCTGTTATTAAATTGCAATAACAAGAGCGCAGCGATTTAAAATATTCCTTTTAGCCATCTCAGTGTTATCGGGAAACACTCAAACGTGACGTAATTTTGGCGTCACACGCAGTATCGACAACCTCACAAACTACTATTGACTTTCGTTATCGTTCTATGCGGGTACCTCATGCACGGATTACAACTCACAAGACTTCATACATACGTGATGTCAGTTTGAAGTCAGGCGTAGTATCGAAGATTTACGAAACCACGTCTCTGTTGGTACGATTTGTCATAATTATTATTATAATTAGATGTTACAGAATGACTCAACGGTGGTTAAAACTAAGTCTAAAATTCTTCAATGTCATGATGGTGTAGTGGTTATGAATCTGTTATACCAAAGTGAAAGTTTGCTGATTGTTTGTTTGTGCCTCACCACCTCCAAATTTTTCCCCCGTTCTAGGAGATTCTGTTACTTCGTTATAAATTCAATAGAACGTTGTACTGTAATATTCGACCTTACGTACATATAAGGCTGCTGTCGCAGGAGTGAGCTGTCATCCTTAATAAATTACAAATTAAGCATAGAGCACGAAGATGCGAATAAATATTGACAACACATTGGTCGTCTTGTAAAAGTAACACTCATAATCAAAATTACAGTAAAAACTAATGCACTTGCAAAATAATTGATAGGTGACTTAGTCTAAGTCATCTATAAGATATGAAAGAAAATTTGCGAGCTAGTTCTTTAAAGTCATTTCGTTGCCAGAAATTGGTCTGCACGAGTAGTACTCTCGCTCCGAGGGTTCCGTACGAACATAATTATGTACATAGGCTGTTCACACATCCCGGGCGTCGAGAATCTACACGATTTTTCACTTGTGTTGACTTTAATATTGGCAAGATATCGGTCCCTCGAAATCCAAGGATTTCTAGAATGTTTTAATGCTATGTTTGAAGTCGGCTAAGTGACAAAAAATATTTTGTGCAATATAATTAAAAATGTAAAGTTTCGGATTTTTTCCTTTTCTTCTATTGTGAAACGTTGCTTCTTGTGAAATATCATGATTTTAGATCAACAGGAAGTACACTACAGGGTTAGGTGAGTGAGTTCATGAGTCTCAAAATATTTGGCAGTAATGGTTGTATCTCATGACTGCAGTTTTTCACCGCTAAGGAACCGTAGACCTTAGAATGTGGTATTAATTTCAGCTTGATACGTCCAATCGTTCCTGAGAAAAAGGGTTCTTAACAGTCGGACAGACAGACAAACAAATTGACAGACAACGAAGTGATCCTTTAAGGATTCCATTTTACCGATTGAGGTACAGAAGCCTAAAAGGAATGTCTTGAATTCAAGTACACCCTTAACCACCCATATGGCGTTTCTCCTTATTTTATTGGAAGAATTTGAACCAATACCGAAGCGTGTTCGAGAGTTCCTTAATGTGCTGATGTTTTGAAACAGAATTTACTCAAAGAACATAAGTTAAATGAGCTGCAGTTTAGTTTGTCTGTTAGAATGGCTATCCACTCTACCTAATTTCAGACCACCTCCGGAAACTAGTTCCCAGAGTTCCCAAAAATAAACTCACGTTGTTGAGACACTCTAATTATCATTGCTGAACATGTACGCTACATGGATTCCGCGCCGGCTGCCTTCAGCTTGTTTTTCTGCTTGTAAATCAGCAGTTCGTCTCACATTAAGCGTTGATGAAGACGTATTACTAGTAATAGTTTATACAACTTTTTCAGTAATTTTCGGAATTAATTCTCGCAACACTTAATCCCTCCCTTATCCACAGACAAATTCACATGAAAGCAGATCTTCACGCATGTATTATCGATATAATTTCGAGGTAACGTACTCTGCAGTAAAGAAAAACCGTAATCTCCAGTTTTCTCTAATTCATGCGTATGTTATCGTTGTTAACATCATTTTCGCCTCAAGTGTTGTGCACTGTACGATCATGACAGTAGACAACAGCCCATTCCGTCTTCGATACACCCCGTCATGTGGAAGTGACGTCACTTTTCCACGAAGTCATGCGAGATGTTTCATCCCGTGTTATCAGCTGACACAATATTATCGCTGGCGCATGTAATATACAAAGTAAAAGTAAACTGGCGTGTAAGGAAAGAACTAATCAGTAATACATATTTAATACAGTAATTCGCCATCCTTGCTTATTTCTGTGACTTACAAATGAAATAACGCTCTGGTAGTGTTGTTTTCCTTTGTCAAGCAGTCAGTCATCAACTGAAAGCACGAAGTTCATCGACTTAAGGCATGGACCTTAGTACCTTGGACACCTTGAGTGTACGTTGAACTACATTAAAATAAAATAAAAGAGAATCCAACTGTTTCCAAGGTGATCTGCCGACAGACATAACTGTCAAAGCGGCTGTGCAAGAGATGGCGAATTACACAGGAACCGTGTGGTCGGCTCCTTTGTAGGCGAGCCGATTGCAGATGGCGGCCGAACGGTTGTTTTGAAACGGCTGTCGTAATAACAGGTACATGATGCACTGCGGATATATGTTCTCCGTATTAATGCTTTCTTCGAGACGAAACTAATCAGCCGACACTGAAACTTGTAGGACAATTAGTTTAGTAGATACAGAGTGATGAAAACGTAACTGTTATCGTGGATTTAGATGAATTATAACTCACACAGATGACGGATAGCTCAAAAGAAAGATTTTTCAGTGTATAACACAAACGAAATACAAAAACTAGTTCGTTAGAGCTTATTTGAACTTTTCTACATTTTTATGAAGTTTTAGTAAAAATATCGTAAATGTGTAATACCAATAAGAAAGAGACTACTGCATGAGGAAGTACATTTTAAGACGATTTTATGTAAATGCCACAACCTGCGACGACCTTAGTCTCACTTGAAACATCAGCACCGAGGCGTATCAAAAGACATGACCGCAATTACGATCAGCTAACATAATACCCGACAAAATTATCTTCTACATGTAACTCTCACCACAAGGAAACCGATGGTCCATCCTTTGCTAGCATCTGAGAAAGTAAGCGCATATTGCAAATTGTATGAAATCTTACTTTCTGTGAAAATTGATATTGCTGTGAATAACTGAATTGTAAGGACTGTGGAAGAAGTATTGCAGCAAATTCATGAACATATATACAGATGAGCGCTGGTAACGCAGCCCATCTGACATGTATCTCTAACACGTAAACTAAAAAACTTTTAAATGACGACGTCAAATGTGATTTAGAGGCTCGGAATAACGGTCGCTCTGACTAAAAAGAAATCGGCGAGAGGGCGCCTTGCGGCCGTCCTTTGTTGGACAACGCTACGGGCAGCCCTTTGCTATCGAGTGTCGCGAGATACAGTATGGGTGTTCGCTATCAGCGGTAAAGTGACCGCGCAGTCGTAGAAATTCTGCTACGTAGTGGACTTAAAAACTTTCCGACAGCCACAGGAGATATAAAATTTCTGCGGTCGTTGGGCTCATAAGAATTACCTGCTTGTAGAGCGCAACACACGGCGAGATAGAGCTATTACAGCGTAATAAAATATTTTCTTCTTGCGCCTAAAATGAGACAACTGTGTTCACATGCAACTACACACGTATTTTCAGGCAAGAAAACAGCTTTGTCAAAGCAGTCTCGGTGTTTCCGCAATTGAATTTGTACGTCACAGTGGCGTATTCGTGATGCAGTAAATTACGACGAGTTGAAGGCAGCTGTAAACGCTAATGTCCAGGGCAGCAAGTATACTGCTGCGATTATCTGAACGTGAGAAAGGAATGCTGGCGTGGTACATGATTATCCTTCTAAACTGTATTATTCCCACAGAGACACTCATTTTGCACGAAATGAGAGAGTTTGATCTATGTGTTTCTGATGTAGAACGAAATTAGTAGATTCTAGTAAAGAATTTGTGTAACTATCAGAGAAGCGCATACACAGAATGAAGCCGAAAAGGGCCTTGAAACACCGTGAAGCCTCGTCTACGAACTGCTTAAATCTTTTCATTCCGTGTAAATGTAGCATCTCTGCGGAAACCACACAGTTTCTCAGGATATGCATGTACGTCATATGCATGTACCTCGGCAGCATGCCATTTTCACATTCAGATAGACTCAGCAGTATACTTGCTGCACTGGACATTCGCGTTTACAGCTCGTAAATCTTGGCTTGGACAGATACAAGCTGAATAAATCCTCCTTTCGTGTGTTGTCTTGTTCACTAAACATCTCTGCTCGCAGTCCTGTTACGACAGTTGCCACACCACTCCGTAGTCCAGCCTTCCTTTCTGTTGCGTACAGGGCCATGCATAACATAAACAGGGTTTAAAATCGTCCATAACAATTTCTCGTGACAACGGCCCTTCTCACTTCACGACCATATTGACATCATCAAGAAACAGAAGTTCTGAATCATTTTGAATCATCCGTATATTAATTTATCTCTTCCAGTAGTTAGACAATCGAATCGTGTTAATAGTTAATGTAGCCATTTTATACAAAAAAAGGAAGAAGGACAAGGTGTGACTCATTTCAGTAGATACAGAGTGGTCCTAAAAGTATATGTCAAACTGTAACGGCAGCTAGAGGTGACCGAAATAAGCAGATGTCTTATAGAAATGTGTGTGCGGTAATGCGACCTTAGCCCGCCCGGTTAGCAGTGCGGTCTAACCAACTGCTTTCAGGGTAGGAAAGCTTGCCGGTCCCCGGCACTAATGCGCCCGGCGGATAAGTGTCGAGGCCCGGTGTGCCGGCCAGTCTGTGGATTGTAATTAAGGCAGTTTTCAATCTGCTTCGGCGAATGGAGGCTGGTTCCCCTTATTCCATCTCAGTTACACTATGTCGGCGACTGGTGCGCAAACACTTTCTGCGCGCACGCGTACGCCATAATTGCTCTATCACGCAAACATAGGTGTTACACTCGTCTGATGTGTGACTTTCCCGGGGGGGGGGGGGGAGGGGGGGTGGCAAGGGTGGAGGGAGGGGAGGTCCACTGGGGGCCGAACCGCGCAATAACACAGGGTTCGGTGTGGGGCCGCGATGGGGTGAGTGGACTGCAGTAGCCTATTGTGGGATTGCGTACCACTGCGGGCTACGGCGGGGACGATGCCTCTGCGCCGTTTTCGTGTCCCCAGTCCCATACAATGCCGCTTTGAGCCGGTGGAGACCACTGATGACTGCGGCGTATAAAAGCGCTTCGCTGACTGGATTCATCTTTTCCCGCACAGATCTCGAGCAGCATGCATCGTTTCGCCAACAAGGAGCAGGGCGACATGTATTTCATGTATGGGGCTGCACAACGAAATGAATTAGCTGCTCAGAGGATGTAGAGGGAGCGATTCCCGGATAGGAGTCAGCTTGATCGACAAAAATTCGATCCTCTTGATTTGGAGTCACGCACTAGTGGATCGTTTTACGTTTCCAGGAGTGGAACTGGCACTGGAAGATATCGCAGAACTCCTGCAGTGGAAGAAAGAACACTAAACACAGTTGACGATAATCCGTCGACAAGCTCGAGAGCTGTAGGACGTACGTTGCGTGTGAGCTGTCAAAGTGTTATGAGGACTTTACATGAATACGTAATGCATCAGTATCCTTTACAGAGAGTGCTAGATACGTCCCCTGACAATTATCTTTCACGTCTCAACCTTTCTCGTTGGTACCTACAGCAGACTGCGGCCAATGAAACCTTCCCTGAAGAAGTTTTATCTACCGATGAGGCTACATTTATGCAGTTTAGGAATGTTGAACATGCATAATTCTCACCTGTGCGTTCATGGTAACCAACATGGCACAGCACACGGCTGCCGAGAGAGGTTTTCCGTTAATGTTTGGGCAGGCACTGTGCACAGTTGCTTAGTAGGACCGTACATTCCATGTAGTCATTTAACTGGCCACACATGCAACACCTCCCTACAGGAGGTCGTAGCTGAAATTCTGGGTCATGTTCCTCTAGCTGTCCGCAAACGAATGTGGTTCCAGCACGATGATGCCGCAGCTCACTTCAACTGAAAAGTCTTGAATCATTTGGACGCTGTCTACGTCAGGAGTGGACAGGACGGACCGGTCCATTTCCCTGGCCACCGCGTTCTCTCGATTTAACCAGGGTGGTTTTTTTTTTTTTTTCTTGTGGGGTCATATGGAAAGACTGGTGTACGAAACCCCGTCACATATGAAGAGGATCTAGTTGGCGTCGTGTCTGTTGCTGCTGGATCTGTGATTGACGTGCCTGACATATTTTCTGATGTACGCCGATCCTTGCACCGTCGCTGTGATTTGTGTATCACTGTATGTGGCCGCTCTTCCGAGCACCTCTCGTAAACTATTAATGAGTTTCTAATATCATTTTTCTTTACACGCCTTTTAAGTTTCCTGTGATTCATACTGCTTTACAACGTAGACCTGTCATTTGCCATTCTCGCACACACATTTCTATACGAAATCTACGTATTTAGGACCCCTCCATCCGCCTTTATATTTTCAAAATGTAGTTTAGGACCGCCCTGCATACTGTATGTTGACAAAACTGTTATTCACACAGAGACATGTACGTAGTTTTATGGGCAGAGGAAACATATGTGATAAAAGAAATAGTTTTGAATTGTGTGAGAAAACTTTAACCTGATTATAGATGTAACTTAGACCATCAGATGGGGATTGCTACCCCGCGTTATTAAGTTTAAAAGTGCTTGTGATGTACAGATAAAGGTGGAACAAGAAGCCACGAATTATAGAAACATGTGCATATAAGTGTTTGTGTACATATGTCCATATGTTCCAAATCTCTTCCTCAACCACTGCATCGATTTTTGCCAAACTTGGCACACTTAGCCCTGATTGTGAGATAACAATCACTGTAGGGATAAGCACCACTTACGCACAATGGTTCGGGAGATATAACGTCATTGGTAACGTGATGCGTGAAAAACGGAAGCTTCATACATGGCGTTTAAATTTGTTACTCCTGTGCTAACTTCTGTATTCACAATAGTAGACAGTGCCTGCATTCCCCAATAACTGCACCTACAAAATTATTAGTGAGAGATATAGTTCAGGAGACGTCACGTCATAACAAGATGGCTGAAAAACTGCCGTGTTGGGTGTGACGCTTAAATTTATTGTTTGTTTTGAACTAGTCCACTCACATCACATTTTGCAGACACTATCAACAAATGCCGTTGAATCTACCTACAACATTATGTCATTTTTTGACCCGTAGATTGGGATATATGATCTGATAAACAGAGAGATGGTTGAAAAAGTGCCGCATCATGAATGACGTTTAAATTTATTACTACTTTGCTGCTAAGTCCATCCGCAACATATTGCGCAGACCGTATTCACAGATTCCGTTGAGTGTACCTACAGAAATACAGTATGTCATTCTACGACACACGGTTCAAGAGATATGACGTCATAAATACTGAAGACTGAAAGAGTGCAGCATCATGCATGAAGCCTTAATACAATTATTCTTTACCACTCAGACACTCCTACAGCCAAGTAAACGTAAGGTAATTCCTCATACTTCGCCGCGCTTGTGACAGCCTGCAGCTGCTAAGCACAAAAGGCTGTGGGCGAATACAATAGCCGTCTATAGAGCTATGAGGAGGCGATGACATAGAGATGTTTACAAAATCGCTATGTATACACGCGAAGCGTACTGAAACTGTCAGGGATACTGTACTTATGCTCTTGTACATTACTCATTTTCCTTTGTACGACTGTTTCATAGTTTCCAAGGTTGCTTTAAGAGTACAAAGATGTGAATTTTTTTCAATATTACACTACAAACGCAGTTAATATTTTGTTTTCGTTTGTAACAGAAAATTAGCCAAATTAATACCTGGTCAGTGCCGGGTTTGTCGGCTAAATAAACATGAATAGTCTTCTCGATAAACTCGGTAGCTAAAAGAAATGTTGCCGCGCGACCGCTACGGTCGCAGGTTCGAGTCCCGTCTCGGGCATGGATGTGTGTGATGTCCTTAGGTAAGTTAAGTTTAAGTAGGTCTAAGTTCTAGGGGACTGATGACCTAAGAAGTTAAGTCCCATAGTGCTCAGAGCCATTTGAACCATAAAAGAAACGTTGTTTCTCACAGAGCGGTTACAGCGTTCAGAACGCTTTAAATGAAGAACTTTATGCTGCTGGAGATAGAAATGTCTTACGTTAACTGAAGATGGGTGAAATCCGAAATGAATTTTGGTAAAAAACAAAGCTATATCAAAGTACGTAGTGACTGTATGTGCTCAAGAAATTTTTTAATACACACGTATTTTATTTGAGTAATGGTTCAAGTGGTTCTGAGCACTATGGGACTTAACTTCTGAGGTCATCACACAAATCCATGCCCGAGGCAGGATTCGAACCTGCGACCGTAGTGGTCGCGCGGTTCGAGACTGAAGCGCCTAGAACCGCTCGGCAACACCGGCCGGCCATTTCATTTGAAACGTCACGGTCAGTTTCAGTAAAATACTGATACCTTACATTACTAACATTAGCTATAGCACTTTGTTTTACGGGTGTTTGTAAAAAAAAAAGGAAACACCGCAACGAAAGAAAACAGTTGCTGTAATCGTTGTTTCTGGACTTTAAAGATGACTGAGAAGACAGCAGAGTGGCGGAGCGTGGTCTGTGTGTGGAGACTGCGGATGGCTGACGGAAAGGGAAACGGTTATCTGCGTGCAGAGTCGCTTTGCGAGCTGACGAAACCCCACACTAACTTTGATGGATCTGGCGCGATCGATGTCTGCGAAGAGGCAAGGAGTCTGGCTGCGCGTGGAGCGGTGCTGGGCAGCGCCTCTCCGTGGTGGCGCCCGCCGCCCATCCTGTACGCTATTGAACGGGAGGCGCCGGGGGTGGCCGTGAATCATCCGTGTTATTACAACTGGCGGCGGGCCAGCAGCGGTAGGCGCTGGCCGGCTGGCTGCATCTGGGAGCCGGCAGCCGGTCACGGCTCAGCCCTGCCGCCTCGCGAGAGCTCTGGGGGTGCCGGCCGGTGGACGTCTGCCGGCAGACCGCTACCGCGTACGGGTAATCGAAACAATGACCACCTGCGCAAATATGTCGACTAGTACCGACTATCATGCTACCGCAGACGAGTAGCGAGGTGTTACTCGCGAGACCACGTGTTACTGTACAGGGCATTAAAAAAATACCAGTATCCTTTATTTCAAGTTTGTTACCTTGGATCAAGCAAGGTGACTCCGGTTTAAATGAACCAGAAGCCTGACAGGCGTTGCTAGTGTTAGGGTGCCCTTCAAAATCATGAAGGAGGAAACTTACGACTACAAAATGAAACAGGAATCACAATTACAATGATTGGTTCCGATAAAATAATTGAGAAAACAAATGACAAACAGTAGGAAAATTCATCAAGTTGCCCTCCATTGGGTGGGTGCACGCAATGACTGTGGTTATATTGGGTTAGATAGAGCAGCAATCAGTCGTGGAAATAAGTTGCTTTAATATGGCATTTATAGTCACAACGCAGATCACATTTCGACCGGTGTCAGGTCATTATCACTGCTAAAACAAATACAAGAGTATATATTACAATGTGATTTACAAAAATTGTAGGTCCATCACATCATTTGCTTTTAATGTTGACATTACATAACAGAGCGGAACTGTAGCAGTTGTTCGTGCTCAAGTGAATGCTTACACAGTTCAACCATTACTGTCGTGCAATTATACACTCCTGGAAATTGAAATAAGAACACCGTGAATTCATTGTCCCAGGAAGAGTAAACTTTATTGACACATTCCTGGGGTCAGATACATCACATGATCACACTGACAGAACCACAGGCACATAGACACAGGCAACAGAGCATGCACAATGTCGGCACTAGTACAGTGCATATCCACCTTTCGCAGCAATGCAGGCTGCTATTCTCCCATGGAGTCGATCGTAGAGATGCTGGATGTAGTCCTGTGGAACGGCTTGCCATGCCATTTCCACCTGGCGCCTCAGTTGGACCAGCGTTCGTGCTGGACGTGCAGACCGCGTGAGACGACGCTTCATCCAGTCCCAAACATGCTCAATGGGGGACAGATCCGGAGATCTTGCTGGCCAGGGTAGTTGAAATGGTTCAAATGGCTCTGAGCACTATGGGACTCAACTGCTGAGGTCATTAGTCCCCTAGAACTTAGAACTAGTTAAACCTAACTAACCTAAGGACATCACAAACATCCATGCCCGAGGCAGGATTCGAACCTGCGACCGTAGCGGTCTTGCGGTTCCAGACTGCAGCGCCTTTAACCGCACGGCCACTTCGGCTGGCAGGGTAGTTGACTTACACCTTCTAGAGCACGTTGGGTGGCACGGGATACATGCGGACGTGCATTGTCCTGTTGGAACAGCAAGTTCCCTTGCCGGTCTAGGAATGGTAGAACGATGGGTTCGATGTCGGTTTGGATGTACCGTGCACTATTCAGTGTCCCCTCGACGATCACCAGTGGTGTACGGCCAGTGTAGGAGATCGCTCCCCACACCATGATGCCTTGTGTTGGCCCTGTGTGCCTCGGTCGTATGCAGTCCTGATTGTGGCGCTCACCTGCACGGCGCCAAACACGCATACGACCATCATTGGCACCAAGGCAGAAGCGACTCTCATCGCTGAAGACGACACGTCTCCATTCGTCCCTCCATTCACGGCTGTCGACACCACTGGAGGCGGGCTGCACGATGTTGGGGCGTGAGCGGAAGACGGCCTAACGAAGTGCGGGACCGTAGCCCAGCTTCATGGAGACGGTTGCGAATGGTCCTCGCCGATACCCCAGGAGCAACAGTGTCCCTAATTTGCTGGGAAGTGGCGGTGCGGTCCCCTACGGCACTGCGTAGGATCCTACGGTCTTGGCGTGCATCCGTGCGTCGCTGCGGTCCGGTCCCAGGTCGATGGGCACGTGCACCTTCCGCCGACCACTGGCGACAACATCGATGTACTGTGGAGACCTCACGCCCCACGTGTTGAGCAATTCGGCGGTACGTCCACCCGGCCTCCCGCATGCCCACTATACGCCCTCGCTCAAAGTCCGTCAACTGCACATACGGTTCACGTCCACGCTGTCGCGGCATGCTACCAGTGTTAAAGACTGCGATGGAGCTCCGTATGCCACGGCAAACTGGCTGACACTGACGGCGGCGGTGCACAAATGCTGCGCAGCTAGCGCCATTCGACGGCCAACACCGCGGTTCCTGGTGTGCCCGCTGTGCCATGCGTGTGATCATTGCTTGTACAGCCCTCTCGCAGTGTCCGGAGCAGGTATGGTGGGTCTGACACACCGGTGTCAATGTGTTCTTTTTTCCATTTCCAGGAGTGTATGTTGGTTTCACAGTACACATCGTTTTTGCGTGTGGCGCGCTCTATTAGCTGCGCCTGAAGTTACAGTTTTGACGACATTTTTTTGTAATATTTATGTAATGAAATTATTATGAGTAAAACTATGTAAAAATTACAATTCTTACTTTTTCTCATGTCTGTAATGTGCTAGATGTTTAAAATTATTATAGCATGTAACGGGGACAGTTACGCCTCATGGGCTAAAATTAATTATAAAACTAATAAGCCTACGTAAAGTACGTTATAGGAGATATTGCATATTTAGTCGTGTTGGGACCTGTCTTAACTTAATTAGTTATTACTTGACAAAAGATACAACGTGAACTTTATTTACAAAATGCAATTTGTTGGCGCTAGTAACGCTTGTAAGCATCATTTCAATGAGTCGCACTTAGTGGCCGAGAAATAAGAACAATATGATAAATAGTGATCTTTTGAACACTTATTTTGAAAATTAGTAGTTTTACGTATTAATCGTTGCTAATGGTAACCTTCGTGAGTCTGTGTTATTCTAATGCAAAAAAATGTCGTCAAAACTGTTACTTCAGGCGCAGCTCATAGAGGGCGCCACACGCAAGACGGATGTCTATTGTGAAACCAACATATCATTTTACGACAGTAATGGTTGAACTGTGTAAGCATTCACTTGAACACGATGAACTGCCTCTCTCTGCTTATTGATTGGATAGCCACTGAATTGCTATTAATTGGATAATAGTAATTATTAAAAGGTGGCAATTTTGTTTAAGCACTGTTTTTACTCTTTCGATTGTTGCGAGTTAGCGATAGTGCAATGCTGCTCGCTTTGGAGAATACACATTTTATAAGAAGTATTTGTTCCAGGAAACACTTTTGCGATCACGGTTGCGATTTAGACGGTATTCGAGTAATTGTACTGATTAAAAGTTATCGTTATGCAGGTTCGATTAAAGCTGTGTGCACTTTTGCGCGTATAATGAAAATATTCATAATACGTCGCGTAACAAAAAGAAACATGCGAATCACGACCGTGATCAAACGAAGAAAATATATGACAACATAAATGTTCTTCACTGTTATTCAGGACAGGCTCAGATCAG
This sequence comes from Schistocerca serialis cubense, assembly GCF_023864345.2. Classification (NCBI taxonomy): domain Eukaryota; kingdom Metazoa; phylum Arthropoda; class Insecta; order Orthoptera; family Acrididae; genus Schistocerca; species Schistocerca serialis. Next base: position 324,381,724 of record NC_064641.1, on the reverse strand, counting down.
ACCTTGCAATTTTTAGTTATAGGAAATCACAAGATGTAATACGTTAAAGATATTTGTTTTGAATAACTTGTATTTACCTTCTCTCTCTCTCTTTCCTTTTTACACCCTTTATACCTTCACATCGATTAAGGAACTTTACCTTCTCAACCGACCAGTACGAGAAAAAAATTCAGACTGAACAAAATGTCTTACATCGAATTATTACATGCTTAACCCTTAACAATCATATATAGTTTCGTAGTACAAACAATGCTAATTTATTCCGTGCATTATAAAGTCTTTGATACACTGAGTACAAAAATGAAAATAGTACAATTATAATTACATTTTTTAATACCATGAATACTTCTTTAAATCATAAAAATAAGGTTTGACGTCGTAATATTAATTTTCATCGTTGTAGCACTACATTGCCCCCTTTGGTTGTACAGTCACACTTGTTTGACTGGACATCCAAGCAGGCTTATCTTCCTTGTCTGTTCTGTTTAAAGTTCACTGTGTTCTTTCACTTGGTAGCATGTGCTTTGTTTACTTTTAAGTCTCATGGATTTTGAGTTACGCTCCCCCATTCGGACAAAGTCCAATGAGAAATCCCCGAAAAAAAAAACCACGGCGGAGCGAGCACGTCTTTCATACCCTCTTTTTTAAATTTTCAACATTTGGATATTCACTTCGTATGACATTTAATAATGGTACAATTTCGTGATAGTGCTGCTGGTGACGACGGCTGGCAACTTGGTGTACTGCAACACCGATGTCTCGCCCCATCAGGTAAGTCTGCGATGGACTGCGATGACGTGGCAGGGTGCGGCAGGGGATGACGGATGGTGTCGCTGCAGTATGCTGCCCTCACCGACACTTGTGCTCAGCATCCTAGCATACAGTCACATGAAATTCAAACAGCAGTATCAGTTCCTTAAATTAACATGTATATTACATCATATTTCACGCACTCTTTCACTCAACAAGAAGAATGTGTTTTTCTTTTTTGTGAGGTGTTCGACTGTTTGTGAGTTTCTTTATCATGATGCAAGTCCATTCGTTCTTCCGACGTAACTGACTATCTGCAATTAAAGGTTCATGTAATTACGTTCCAACATTGATACAGTTCTGCAACGGGTTTAATGATATAGTCAGTAGCAGTTCCTAACACTGTTACAACTCACCACTATTGCTGACTGATCGATAAAAACACTTGCTCTTGAGTTTTAGTTTGCCTGGAATGTTGCATCCACGAATGTTGTCCGAATAACACTCCGAATACTTGGCATTACTAAACACACGTAGCACAAAATTTGAAAACGAAATCATGGTAGCACAACGCACTCATTGAGCGTCCACTTTTGCGTTAAATTCCATTCTTTCGCCAGTGAAATAAAGTTCATACGCGCAGAGGATAATGTTCACAGGAAATCTTTGTTCATAGGTCATCTGTGACATGTTCACTCCACCACGTAGTCACTTGATCACTGTTATCAAGTCTGACAAGGTAAAGTCCTTGTCTTTACACAGTCTAGTTACATAATGATAGATAACTGAATGGTTGTACATATCGAATGAAGTACATAACTGTAGTCGTTTACAATATAAAAGCAAATCCTAAGTCATATATTTTCTCGAAAAGGTGCTCCTGGACTTACAAAGAATTGTGCAGTGATAAACACAAGTCTGTATACGTTTGTCTGTGTAATGATCTGTTCAGTCATGGACAACATGTTGTTCGACCTGGTTTATAGCTCATGCAAGTCCGAGCACTAACTTATGGTGGAAAATTTGTTAAACCTATTCGTAACTCGCGTAAACTTTACATGTTTAAAGTGTATCCCGTACACAGTCTGAAAGAAAAAAAAAGAACATAACCTGCTCACACTAGTGAGTTCAAAATAGTTAACAATCAACAAAACGGAACGTTTATTTTCTAAAGTCACTATATCCTACTGTTGTGTGAAATATGCAGTTCTGTTCACTGTTCGTAGTTTCACACGCATAAGTTCCTGAAAGTTTACTAAATCTCAATAAGTTTGTATTATGTTTGATTAAGTGTCTTAGGGTGGAATCATCTTGAAGCAATTCTTCTTCTCGTTGCTGCAGCTCGGCATCCTCATCTCCGTCGAACTGGAACTGAAATTTTCTTACAACTAAGTGGCATTCTGAGAGTCTCTTCCTCCAAGCAGTACTGATGCTTCCAATGTTGTATGTTCCTATTCTCCTACACGCCACATCGCAGTGTGTCCATGAAATACTTATACACTAGTCCATTTATTAATCATTGTCACTTAGCCTACTCGTACAGTACTTGAGTCTTTAATGTTTGACTTCACCTCACTACGACACACGTAAAAGGCCATATACTGTACTTAAGATACATATCTTTTCAAGTCTTTGTGATTGTATAGGCCTTTCTGTCTATTTGAGTTGGGATAGACCAAGAAATAACTATTTTTATGTGGTGTACCTAGATGATAACGAGGTCTCAATAATTCCCAATTCCAGCATTCGTCTAATTTCTTTTGTTACTGTTGCCCTTTTCGCGCTGGGTATTGAGTACGTTTGATGACAGTAAATTTCATGGGGAAACACTTGCATGTCGTACACGTAAACATTAATTAGTCCAGGTTTTATCAAAAATACTTTACGATATTTAGCAAGTGTGTCTAATGATTGCTTTTGATGCAGATTTTCAAGACCAGGGGATTGTGGTACTTTTTCTACTATTTGAGAGAGGTGGATATTATCCTCGTCCTTCACATCTTCCATGACCGGGAATGTACTGCAATTGAAACTATCTTGAAGCCGCCATAAATGTGCGCGAATCGATTCTATCTTTAAAATTTGACAATATTTGCCATGCAATTCTTTGGTCTTTACCAAGTGTAACCCGACTCTCGTGTCACCGAAACACATGCTGCATTCACCCCTTGCGGGATCGATTATAGTTTCCGTCTCTCGCAAAATATCTAATCCAAGGAGACAGTTCACGGCTAAATTCTTTACAATAAGGAAGTTGCACTCTTTGGCTCCCATTCCAAAATTAATACAAATCCGTGTCTGTTCCCGAACTAGTTGGGCTTTCTGACTAATGGCTCCTGTAACTCGTCAATTAGTGACTGGAAAAACATGAAAGTTTCTAATCTTCTTTAAGTGAAGAAAGAACGATTCATTCAGCACAGAAACAGATGCTCCAGTATCTAAAATCACCGTAGTTTGAATACAGTAAATATTACAAACTATAGCTGCTTGTACAACTTCCCGTTCAAACAAATTACTGTTCTTCCGAAAATCTTGACATAATTCCTCTCGTACATCGACTCCGTCATTATATCCTAACATGTGCATAGTTGAACTACGTTGCTGAGCAACATCAACAGAATTATTCCTACACACTGCATCTTTTGCGTCGTTCGACCCGATCGCTGCTGATTCTATGCGACACACATTGTCATTGTTACTACAGCTGGTTGTCTGCACGCTTGGTTGCTCGTTATTACTAACATCATTCATGCACGTGCCCCCTAGACACCCTGCGACTGACACACGGGACAGAATGTCGTCGCATCTAGTTTGACTGACTGGTACTGGTTGATGGTTGCGGTTCGCTTACCTCAATGATCTTGATATTTTGATTCGGTGGTTGCCATGGCTGCGCATTCATATGCTGATGCATGTTATTTGACATATTTGTACTGTACGGGGGTTGTACATGATTGTTGTTGTGATATTGCGGTGGCCTAGGTTGCTGCCATTGCTGTTATGCTTAATTGTGTGTTGACCAGTTATGTGGTGGTTGTATGTTTTGCTGATTATTTGAAAACTTACCGTTATTGTAATTGGCGTCAGCGCTAAAATCTCATTTCCGTTTCTTCGAAAAGTTTCCGTTATTGTTTTGTCCACTGTTGTTCTGTGGATGATAATTGTGATTCGGCGCATTACCGTAGTGTCCATTTGTGTTCATATTGTGGTTCTGCCATCCTGATTAATTCGGACTATTCCAATGATTTTGATTCCTATAGTAGGTGTTTCTATTACTATTGTTTTTGTGGTTTCGCCCATTGCCATTTCCATTACCATTATTCGACGAATTATTCCCATAATGGTGTCTGCCCTCTTCGATAACCAAAACTAAAGAGTCCAGTACTGATAGAAAATGTTCCACGTTGTCTTCAGGAATGTGAAACAATTTCTCCTTTAGATCATGCGGTAACTTCTCCTTTACTATCTTTAAAACATCACACTCATTAATTGGTGTGGATAAATATTTCACTTTGTCCAGATACTTTTCGAAATATTTCCGCAAAGTACCGCCTTTTCTATTGAATGGCTCAGGACTATAAACTTCTTTTCTTAATCGTTCTTGTACCCCACGCGACCAATACTTGTTTAGAAAAGCTTGTTCAAATTCATCGAAGGATCTGCATTGTTCAGCTTTCTGTGTCGCGAACAACGCTGGCTCACCTTGAATATGGGTAATGGTAAAGGCAATTTTCTCCCTTTCGTTCCAATTTTTTGGCATTATTCCGCGGATCCCTTTGATAAACACAATTGGATGGGGTCCGTTCTTATCATTGGTAAACTTTTGAAACTGTGAGTTCTTCACTAAAGCATCCTGAGTCACCAATGATTGTGTATGGTCTTGATAAACGGATGTTACTCCACGTGTTGCATTGAAATTATTGCCCGTCTGCCCCCTACTTTCAGTTAAAGGCGTTTCATAATGATCAGGGTGTGTTTCTGCGATATTAACACACTCCGGTGGACGGTTATGAGATGTTTGCATACCTGTTTCATTAAGCACTTTCTGCACGTTTTGTAATTCAGTCTGGAGTTCATGAATCTTTGTGTTGTTTTCATGTATCAGTTGTGTTCCTGCTCGTTGTAACATCACAGGTAGTTCCTTCTGTATAACAGTATTAATTTGTTTGTCTTTGTCATTTAGTCATGTGCTGAATGTGGCCACAACGCGTTCTTCTTGTTCTTTGCATTTTAGTTCTATTACGTTTTGATTATCAACCATAAGGTTTTCTATACGTCTACTTCTGTTGCGTATTTCTGATTCCAAATAAGTGTGTGTTTGTTGTAATTTGTCCACATCCTCGGTTACTTGCTTTACATTCTGTGGTAAGTCATGGTATGTTTGTTGCATACTTGAAACGTTGTTCTGTATAGCAGACAACTGCGCATCTATTTGCTGTGGCAGCTGGCGATCGTGTTCTTTGAACCGGTTTTCAAGCTTTTGATCTATCTCTCGAGAACTGAAAAGCTTAACTGAGTACGCTCGTCTAATTGACTGATGCGTTCATCCAAGGTCCTAATCCATTCATCTACTCTGCTAATACGTTTATCTAAACTATTATTAATCTCAGTTGCAAGCTGTTTAGCAGTTTCTTGTTCACGCTGTATCTGTGATTGTTCCTGTATTTTAAACATTTGTTCCATTTTCATCATTAAGAGAGAAATTGGATCCATTACTGTTTGTGTTGGCTCTACCGGTGGTAAATCGACTGTAACTGGTGTTTCTTGTGGTTCTGCTTCAGTATGCACTTGACCTACCGTCTGTATTCTGCCTGAGTGTTCTACAGCAGATGGATCACTGACTTCAATATTAGTGTTCTGTTCTATATCCTCTGTCTGATCTGAAAAAATATTATCAATTTCTACATCACTAGTTATTCCTTCCTCCTCTGAATGTTCTACAGTTACTTCCTGCTGTTTAGCTTTTCTTACACGTCGCACTGTTTTCACCATGTTTGCAATCGTTTGGGTGCAAGTCTAATTGGGAAAATGTCACACGCAACACATCAATTATTCCGTCACACAAAACATAAAATAATTACTACACTGCACCAGATTGGAATCAGTACTATAAATGTTCACTTTCTTTTGATTAAAATTCAGTTCCAATCTCGGTCAGTTAACCGCTACTGAAAACACTTGATGCTATATTTTACTGATCCTTCTCGCAGTTATTTAAATATAATTGACTCTTATAGCTTCCTAAGAGGACACACTAACAAAATGTAGGATCTTTTTTGTTAATTTTTTTTTTTTTTTTTTTTTTTTTTTTTTTTTTTTTTAAGAAACAGCTCCACGTTGTAGATGATGTTGTGCCTACCGTATGCAGAGCTTCGTTCTGCTACCACTGGGATGGAATGGTGCAGCAAAATTATCGTGCTTAGGGTCGTAATAGATTTCCGCTCATTACAGCATGAAACAAATAGAAATATCACACATTAGCACACACATATAAGCTAGTCCTGTCACAGTCGCCACTGAATTGCCCTCTCTGTGCTTATTGATTGGATAGCCACTGAATTGCTATTTATTTATTTAATTGGATAATAATAGTTATTAAAAGGTGGCAAATTTGACAAAAAGATCAGGGGAAAGATGTTATTAGTAGCACATGTGAATAGTTTGCAATCGCAAGCTGGCTAGTGACTACCGTGATGTAATAGATAGCAGACAGTATTTCAAAGGGGATGATGTCGAACCTGCTTTTGGAGTTGAGGGCAGAAAGTTCATTGGTTCAAAATACAAGTCTTCAAAATGAAGTTTGAAGTGATCCAAAAGTAATTATATGGTTTTAGTTTCCGTAAATCCCATCTCACAGTTTTGGCTCCAACTCACCACAGTGTTGTAGGTGAAGGATGAAGTGGCTGGAGATTCAGTTTTTAAAGACACCAACGACAAAAGTTCTCATCAGCCCAATATCTCTCCATGTTTATCGACAGTTAAGCTCTGGTGGTGACACTCGATGGCGACCAAGTCCAATATTCAGGCTCACATGAAGTTTAAGATGAAGGAGAAGATAAAGTACAAATTGAAGTGATTTCTGGTTCCATGTTTACTAAAAGGAAACCTGGCATTGGCACGTTTTTTCTTGTTACTGAAACCGGATTGGCTAATCTCCGGATCTTCCCAGCGTCACCTCAGAAGAACGCCGTCTGGGACATTTTAGTCCACTTCCTTGGTCTCACCTGTATTAGGGTAACCAACAATGTTAGTCTTGTCGTCTTACACAGAAAAACGTGACTTCACTTTTTATCTTATCTGATTAACTCGTAGCTTCTTTGAGCCAGTCCCTGTGATCCCTACGTGGTACAAACATTTGTTATCTTGCGTAGTCAACACGTCCTGCTGTGTCTACATGAGTCCCCATTTCATCTGTGGCATCTTGTGGCATCCGGGTGAAAACTTTGTTTCCATTTTTGTGCACAATGAGCACAAAGGTTCTCTCTTTTAGGGTTGTAAAATGTCGGTTGGAGCTCATACCACAGGTGGTCATAGCTCTGTGTCCACGAAGCCTTAGGTGCCACGTCTTGCCGTGGCCAATAGACTCTCGTCTCTCCCTCGGCAGGCCTTCTGTAAAATGGTTGTAAGGCTTGCAGCCGAATTGTACTGTTCCTGTATGTTCTCTCACTTCTATGAGGCATGCAAATCCGAATCGAGAGTAAAAGGAGAGTAAGGTTACATCAGTCAGATACCGACAGTACCAGTACTACTGTTTATCATATTCCTCGGTCTCAATTAAATATTCCTATCTGATGTTTCTTTCATTGTGAATTTGCATACGTGAAGTGACGATTTCCGACTAGGTCAGTCACATAACAATCAAATCAAGAAAAATGTCCAGTAAGTGTCGGCTCTAATATGTGTACCATAAGAAGTATGAGCATCGGTTGATCTTGAGTATTGCGAAAAACATACCTTCTACCACAAGACGTTTGCTGTTACGAACGACGTACAGTCTGCATTGAACAAACAGGAACACATTATTCTGTGACTGGGAAGCTGCAGAACTTCCAGTGTAATGTGTTTCCTATTGCATACGACGAGTACATGAGAGCCATCACTGATGGAGCGCTCAGTGTGATGTCCATTCGTAGTAAGGTACGTTCCTTTCAGACTTATTTACCAAGCATTCACTTTCTCAGAAACTCCTGGTTGGAGGTGGGTGTATTGGATGGCCTGTAGTGTTTACATATCATTAATGGGCCGTGCGTATATCGAAGATTTAAACTGTCCCACAAGCAAAAATTGAAAAGATTAAAATCGCAGCAATGAGCTGGCTAATGTACTAGACCACACCGATCGACACATTTCCATTATATTTTTTTGTCAGATTTTCTCGGTCAAGCAGCTGGTGCTCAATCATGCCCGAACCAAATTTTCAGCCGTTGTTGCAATGATAACTCCTCACGCTGCACAGGCAATTCGTTTAATTGGAACTGACGATACCCCCTGCGTCAGTCTGTTGTTTTGTAGGGTTTTGTAGCGACTGGAGCGCGAAGGGTTGACAAGGAGAAGAAATTAATCTAAGTATTCCTATTAACAGTAGCCCTCTTAAATCGAGGCGAGCCCCTTTTGCCAGTTCAGTATATGGAGTCTTAGGCATGATGAAATCACTGACTTCACGGTCATTGATTGCGATTTGGAGAGAAAGTCGACCCAATCACATATCATCTATAACGAAATTTGTCTAAATGCCGTATATAGAGAGCCTCAAATGTCAGGCAAGGCAGCGTTCCAGACAGAGAAGAGTTCCAGTCGGATGGACAACAGTCTGCAGTAGATACTATATGAGTGGTGATTATACTGAACTACACCTTCACACAGAAGTGACTCACACAGGTTGCCTACATGCACTTGTGAACTAGGGCTTTAGGTTTCCTTTGTACATTTTGTATCAAGTACCTGCAGCTGTTTGTCACTTCCATTGGGATGTGCAGTTGAGGGTCAGATTAGAAAAACAGTATCTGGCGTTTCAATGATTTTTTATCTGTAGTACGACTAGGTACTGTGCATTCTCAAATGCTGATGGGGCCATTTCTCCTTGTAATTGACTGGTGGATACAGTAAGCACTTTGTGTGTTTCACACTTTCTGAAGTTATAAACTGGTGTCTCTGCCCTTCTGCATGTAAATTGTAAACACTTGAAAAATCACTGATAGCAGCATTAAACCATCGCAGAATCTTATATCCTCATCATCACCACATATACCACCGAGTTACTGTCACAGAAAGAATTCAATATCATGACATTCACTATTCTGCTTTCGGTTTCTTTATTCCATTATATTTTAGTGTCATCTGTTCTTTTTCAATTAATTGACCACATCTATCAATAATTATTAATTTAGAATATTTATCTGGTAAAATAATCTTATACTCATTATTAGGCTGCATACAATTTTTTTCTCCATACCTAGTATATAAATATTCACATCCAGTAATATTTTATAAAACATTTCTCTCTAACCCAGTTAGTTTTATAATCTCTTTTGAGACACTAAAGTTGTTGAGCTGCTTGATTATAGTCACCATATATACAGTAAAAATGTTAATTAAGACTTATTGTTTTAATTAGTAATGACTCTGTATGTTTGTATTTTCCAAAACATATCTTTTTATCACGAGGGCTCAATGCTTTCCTGTTTATTTTAACTGTGAATATTTTGTGTTTTTCATTTCCAATCATTTTAATTCTTCTGTACTGTTCTCTAATGATAAACAAACAACCTTTATAATCGTCAAAGCTTGTTCTTTACATGTAATAAAAAGAAGAAATAGAACTTTTATTGGATGTATATTAAGAATGAATAACGAACTGATAAAAACCGTTTTAGAAGGTTATGTACGAGTAGAAAGAAAGAGGAAGCCAGGAAGGAAGAGTTTTTAGATAGTGGGTGATGTAGTGGACAGTACAACATACAGCAGCCTTAAGAAGGATACAAGGGATCGCAGAAACTGGAGAGGCAAACAACCTGCTAATATAGCAGAAAACTGATGATGAAGCCTATTCTATTGTTGACACGAGATTCCTTAAGTCCTTTAGATTCCTCTCTATTTTATAACCAACTTTACAAGCATATATTTTTGGTCTTAAACAAAGAATTGTTCCATAATATTTCAATTAGTTTCGTCTTTCAGTTTTCCTAAAACTTTCACGTTTACTTGAGCAATACCATAAATACGAGGGTCGGTCAAAAAGTAATGCCTCCCATTTTTTTTCTACTTAAAGAAATTAAGTTAAGTGAAAAATTTGAATTTGGCGCCATTCCTCAAACCTTCTTCTGCAGTCCACTGCAGTAGTAACTTTCTGTGTCAACAGGTGGCAGCACAGCAGAAGTTTGTAAGATGGCCGACATCGATGTTCGTTTGAGACAGCGTTGTGTGATTGAATTCTTGAATGCAGAAGGTGAAACGCCCATACGCATTCATGAAAGACTGAAGAAGGTGTATGGTGTTGTGACAGTGGATGTCAGCACTGTTAGACGATGGGTTCGTCGTTGTAAGGAAGCTGAAGGGCAAACACCGTTGACTGACGAAAAACGGAGCGGCAGGCCGGTGAGTGCAGTGACTCCACACAACATTCAGCAAGTTGATGACATCATTCGTGGTGACCGTCGGGTGACTGCAGATGAAGTGTGTCGCATTATTTCTCTTAGTAAAGGCAGTGTGATCACGATTATTAAACAATTGGGGTACTCAAAAGTTTGTGCACGGTGGGTTCCAAGAATGTTAACCGATCAGAATAAAGAGGCAAGGAAAACAATAGCCTCCCAACACTTGCAGCGCTTCCGTTTGGAGGGAGATGAGTTTCTGAAAAAAATTGTGACCGGGGACGAAACATGGGTGCATTTTTTTGAACCCGAATCAAAGAGGCAGTCAATGGAGTGGCGTCACACAAGCTCGCCGAGGAAGAAAAAATTCAAAACTGTGCGATCGGCAGGGAAAGTTATGGCAACAGTTTTCTGGGATACAGAGGGTGTGATTCTGGTTGATTTTTTGGAGCAGGGATGCACAATAAATTCTGTTCAATACGTCACAACCCTCAACAAACTTAAAGCACGTCTTCAGCGAGTTTGCCCAACAAAATCAATGGCAGATGTTCTTCTTTTGCATGACAATGCAAGACCACACACCAGTCGTCACACCTCTGACGAGATTGTCAAAATTGGATGGGAAGTTTTGCCTCATCCCCCATACAGCCCTGACCTGGCACCATCAGACTTCCATCTGTTCGGGCCACTAAAAGAAGCTCATCGTGGGATTCATTTTGAAGATGAGGAGGCCGTCAAAACATCCGTGCGTCAATGGCTTAGGAAGCAGAGCTGTGATTTTTACCGTGCTGGGATACATGCCCTTGTTCAAAGATGGACCAAAACTGTAGAGATGGGCGGAGATTACATTGAAAAATGACAAAATGATCCTCAATGTTGTGGTTTTCAACCTATGTAATTGCATTTAAATTTCCTGACAATTAAACGTAGAAAAAAAAAGGAGGCATTACTTTTTGACTGACCCTCGTATTATTTTGTAGATAATCACAAGTATGAAATTTATCAGTTATCGTTTTCCTATATTTATAAAATTTTTTAGTTTGTAATTATAGATATAACTGCCCATATCTTAAAAACACAGCTAAATATTATTTTCATATCTCAGTTTCATTGTTCTATAGTGAAAATCGTAAATCAGTATTTTGATATATCAAGTGTACTCAAACCAACAGAGATGCATTTATTAAGTGTGAATTTTGTCATAGTCATATGAATAGCAGCAAAATCTTCATTAAATATAGTTCTTGCTTTACAGTTTGGCTTTGCTATTAATTTATCACATTTTTCTCCATATCACTATTTTGTTATCAACTCCATCTAATACACTTCATTCTCTTATCAAATACTCAATTATTCATCAGTTTATAGAAATCTTTATCAAAATCATTTTTGGCTTTAGTTCTTATTTGTGTATTGAAATCTATTTACCTCATTAACCAATCAAATTGTTTAAATTTGAATACATTATGTATGCATTTTTTAAAATTTCATTCCTAATGATAAATACTCCTTAAGATTTCTATAATGCTCTACTTATGTATTTTGATCTTCCAGAGCATTCAACAACTTGCTATCTTTCATTCCAGTTACAACTTTATTTTTAGGAGCTAATGGAAAAAGAAATAATTCTTTTCGATATTCTAAATCTACGTCAAAAATATATCCATGTATCTGATTTTTCACTTATTTTTCTACAATGAAAATTATTTGGTTTATAACATTCAAATCCACCATATGGTTAATATGGACTCATAGCATAACCATATAAATTATATGCATCTAAATGTGTTAAATAATTTGATATATTTATACTACTAAAACAGTTCATATATTTATTGTTTGCATTAACATATATTTCACAACTCTGTGGTATTCCTCCTCTTATACAATTTGTGACCATTAAAATCATATCATAATCATATAATATATCAAGTGGTTGCTTAGTCACTTTCAATACTGCATCCCAAAATAACTGTAGATTACGTTTATTATCGAATTGATAAATTTTTCAGTTAAATTATCATTGCATCGAAACTTCTGATTTTTCTGTGAGTATGCCATTAACACAGTCTCTGTAGTTTTGATTTAATATGTCTTGTTGTTCTACAGGAGTTAATGGTCTCCTTTCTTCAATTTCAGAATAAATTCATCCAATCCCTCAACCTCTTTTTTTATACATTGAATAAATATTTTTATGACAGTTTGGTCCTGTATAAGCAACAGGACATTTGTAGAGTCCATTTACATATCAAGTATAATAACATAACAAACATAGTTCTTGTTTTTCATATTTCATTGTATGCAAATCTTCTGGATTGAGTTGACAGTTTTCCATCTTCAATAGCAAACTTTCAAAATCAGTCTAAATGACAAATTGAACTTAAATAATTTCGAAAATTTATGTATGAACCTTTCTCTGCCATTTCTACTCTTAATGGTCTGTCGACAAACAGCTTCATGTATGATTATGTAATATCTCTTTACTAGTGTAATCGAGAAATCACATATCCCAAATAAATTTTAGTTCTTCATGCTTATTAATTTGACTCTGAACGATCCTATATAAATTTTTCACGGAAAAGCAATGTCAATTATATCCTTCCTTGAAATAAAGGAGACCCACAAATTTCTCATTCTTACTTTTCTTAATTTTTAATGGATACACCTGATAAGTTTCATCAAGCAAGTAAATTTCAAAGACACATTGACTTTATTTTCATTAATAAATGTCAAACATACATTGACTTTATCTTCAATTGGAATATGATCAAATACCACAGGAATATCAAAATTCTACCTTAAAGATAAAAATCTTAATCTTTACTTTTACATTAATAAATGCTTTTTCATTTTTCATTTTATTAGGTAATTCGTTGTGAGATGATCCTCTCAATGGAACATATCTTTTAATTCCAAGTTGAAGACCAATAATTCTATTTAATGTCCATCCTGATACATGTGCTTCAAACTCACCCATCCTTGATGAAATATTTAGCTTACAATTAAATATTTTTTAATTATGTCCCTCTCATATGTGACCCTACAGGTCTGTCTCCAGTATTAACTTCTCGTAATATTTCTACTGGTACTCACAAAGAAGTTGAATAACTGTTTTCAATCAATTTTTTTCAGACTGTATTTCACAACTTTCACAATTTTTTGTTTTACTGCAGTTATATATAATTCAGAAATAAATAAAAGATATGCTTAAAGGACGAACAACTTACTTACAAAATTTAAATAGAAATCGAGAAGATCAGGTTCAAAATTTTAAGGGAGTAGCTTTAGAAAGCTTACTTGAAGGAAACGAAGAAATAAATAGTTTATTACTTCATGTTGTACCTCAAGTAGTTAATGAAACTTTAAGACCAATGTTTGTTATTTTCAAATTCCTTGACGCTGATTATGAGTACAGTTACTATGTTGTTAGGAATGAGAGAAAGAGTTTACAAAAACAGTTATCTAGAATTGAAGATAGACATCCAAATTGTGTTCCAAGCCTAATTCTGTAAATTTTTATCAAAGCATGAAAGAAATTTAAAATAAATTTATTGACATAATATTTTAATATTGAAAATGATTACACTCAAGAAGAATTGATGAATGATATAATAAATCTAGATATGGCAAATTGTGTCTATATTTTCTATATGGAATTTCAGCAAGTGCCATCCAAGTCTCCAGATAATTAAAGCATTTTAAAACCAGCAGTGTATAGCAACACCTCTCAAAAAATAAAACAAATGAGATTATATTATTTTAGAGAGGAATAAAATTATACCATTGAAAATTTTATAACTCATTCAATATGGAATTGCATACAGGGGCTTCATCCCATTTTCACATTTTAAATTTAACTCATTATGGAATGTACATAAACAAGTCAACTCTATAACAGTTGAATAGTGATTAATGTTATATTTTTGCATCAATTCCTTAAAGTATTTATTATTAATCTAGTAACCATTATTGGTTTGCAAATTTCTTGACATTCTGTTGCATATTTCTCCAAAAGCATTATCTTTAACTGGAATAGCACAAGCAACTATTGTAAAATTTTGAAAAAAATTATCAACACTTAATAAATATTTATATCCTTTATTTATTTTGGAATTCCTTTCTAATTACCTGTATGTTTCACAGCTAGATACTCTTGCAACAAATCGGCTATGTTGAGAGAAATTGCATTTCTTCTTTTAAAATTTTTTCTCATTGGTTTATATAATTCATAAAAAATTTCTTCACAAACATTTGAAGGGGTGAGCGAATTTCAGATTGAGGGTGTGCTCTGTTCTGCAAGACTATCACTCATTCCTTCACCCACAAATTTTCGTACAAAGTTTTCTCTTTTGCTTTACATACTATACAAAGACCTTCAAGTATTTGTTGGTACTCTGTGAGGCTTATGATTTTAGCTAACTTGTTTTACTCTTCAAAGAGTAGATTTGGATTTCCATTTGTTTTCATCAACTGGAACGGTTTCTACTTTATCATTTGATTTGACGGTTAGAAAATTAGGTTTGTGCACAATACTAATAAGAATTACTAATGATTGATGACTATTATTTATTTCATCTACTTTATCTGATACACTTATTTATCAGATCACTTACTGTAATATCATAATTGTCAAATCACATTTTTCTGATTAAATTCTTACCAACAGCAATAACACTTTTAAACTTGAAATCTTATTCGGAATTATGTACTTTTTTTCACTTACAGTCATAAAAGTAAGTTTAATTCTTTGTTTATCATACAGTATATTTCCTAGTGTATTACACAAGTCCAAAGTAAATATAAGACTGTATGCATGCTTTTCAATTTTTTCATCAAGACTTGTTATATTATCAAAACTATCTTGATGAATCTGTGAAACCAATTCATTAAAAATGTTTAGTGACCTTAGTATCAAATTGTGTTACAATGCTTCTACATTCAGGTTTTGTAACATATTCTTTTTCTAAGAACTGTTTAACAACAACATCATAACCGTTTACTGGATCTTTTACACGTACTGTTCTTCTACCTATAGTTCAGTATGTCCTTTAGTAGCTTTAAAAATTTTATGTAATACTTTATAAAATTGTTTAACTTTTTCAATCAATATTGGCTTGTAATTCATTTTTTCATCTCTTCCAAGTTTGTTTGACCATTAACCATTTGAACTTCATTCTGCACCTCATTTTCAGAAATATCCATTTCTTAAATTGAAAATGTCATTAAACTTAAAATTCATGCATTGTAGTTTTAAAATAAATAGATATAAATTCCCACATATTAATTCATTAAAATTCTATACCCTTTCGACTTGGAGCATAAATAACTTTTTTCTAAATAAAGTGTTAGGTGTTTTTGGATATATCCTCCAAATGAATCATAAACCAACTTTATATCTATGTCACAGTGTGAACACCGTTATTGCTGTAACTTATTCTTATAATAACTTTTCCAATGGGTAAGAACGAAATCTGATGTAACTAAAGTAACTAGCCTACCTTCTGAAGTTTTTGACTCCTTAGGTAATTCATTAATCATAAAATTGCCATGATAATATTTAACTTGTAATCATTTAACTATTACTTCTATGTCAAAATTAGACAAAATTTTCTTAAATGTTGTGTCAATATCTCTGAATTTTTTACTCTTATGAAGCCTTTCCCATGCCAGAGGCTGGAACCTGTTTTAGCTTCCAGTTTATTTTCCATTGCAAGATTACATCTTTTTTTCTTTTAATTCTTCTTCACCTTTTTTCTTGTTTGTTACTCTAATTGTGATTGCCTCAGAATATCTATTAAGTGGTAATAATTTTTTCCAAAATTTTTCAACAGATGCTTGGGCTATTCGAGTTAAAGATAATCCTTTTGAACAAATATAGAACAGAATACCAATAAATTTGCAAACCAGTAATGGTTACTAATTTAATAATAAATACTTTATCGAATTGATGCAAAAATTTAACATTAATCTCTATCAACTGTTTCAGAGTTGAAAACAAGTGAGGCAATAGTTGCTACCTGTGGTAGTTCAGTTAACAGTAATGGAAGAAACCCACCTTCAGGTTGTATTAATCCTTTAACTTATTTCCTTTTTTGTTAGAAATTCAATTATCTTTTTCACAACAAGAATAGCTAATGTAACAACTAAATTTCAACGATTTTTTTTCTTTTTCTTACTTACTTGAACAGCAGTTAAAAACGGTTCAGTACTATTTAATTGTTCATTATTCAGTATAAATTTAATTGATTTTGTTTTAGGTTGGCCACTTGGTAGACAAGCATAATCTATTGCAAAGTTATTCATTTATATAAACAGGCCATGAGGGCCCAACAGTACTGACCAGTCACCATGTAGTTCTTATCTAGAGGCATCACTGGATGTGAATATGGAGCGGCATGTGGTCAGCACACCATCTCCCAGGCATATATCAGTTTATGATACTGGATATTAATTTATGTAGATGAAAATATATAATGATAAACAATTTTCTGTATTTCTAGTCTACATAACTCCATAAAATGTATTTCAATAGCTTTCACTTACTATGGTATATTCTCATTCTCAGTTTATTTTTATTTTTTCATTTTCATAATATTTTGGATCTTGCTTATTTCTACGATAACAATCTCTTCTGGATTTTCATGTTTTCGCTATGTATCACATCTTTTCACAGATGTAAGAAAGGTGCTAAAAGTACATTGAAGAAAATTGACTTATCATACTTTTCTACTTCATTCTGCTGTTCCATTCTAAATTTTTCCATTGACGAAACAAAAACAGATCTTACAGGTTCAACTCTAAGATTTTCAGTTCTTAGATTTCTCATATGAGTGGACACAGGTTTTGTATTTCCTTTTCTAGCATTGTCTAAATGAATAGCTATTCTTCTACATAATATTATAGTTGTACTTCCAATATAGATTTTACTGTTAGTGCTGTTTGTAATCTTATATATTTTACCATGTCTTATATTCATTTAAACAATATAAATTGTATTAGAAGAAAAAAATTAGTTTTGTAACCATCAACAATTTTCATCAAGCCGCAGGCTTCAGCCTGCTCTAACTGGTGGCATTACCCATAACTAATTTTCGTGTTTCATACATTATTCAACTAAATGCCAAATGCAGCTATTGTTCCTAATGAAGCATCACTTGAATGCATTCTTTCTTTTGCAGCTAATTGATGTTCTTTATCAGCATGATGTCTTGATTGTAAATCTTTATGATCATGATAGGCTATATCATGGTTTTTATAAGCTTCATTTAGGTGATTAATTCCTGGATCCTCAGTGCCAGTCTTTCCTCAAATTTGGCCCCAGTTCTGCAGTACGAGTAGCCTGAAAGATGCATCTCAAATATAAATGTCCTAAAGTATTTAGTAATACTTTACCACGTTTTTAGTTTTCCAAAATGTGTGAGGATGATTATTCAAAAATCTAAACAAATATAGAATTTCTTTAGGATGATTAATAAAGAAATCACTAAATTTGTTGGTTACCAGCCGTATTATTCCAACTTTTTCATTATGATTGTTTTTATTTCCAGCTAATTCTTCTCCATAAATTACTGTTAATCTATCGAATCAATCTCTAACATCATACAGCCAAACAGATTCGACTGCTTTTTCTGAATATTTCTTTACCCATTTTCTCAGGTGAATTTATTTCTGAAGAATCTGAAGAGTCAATACTTGATCTTAAGTTTGGGGAATAGAAATCGACAGTTCATTTTATTACTCATTTACATTTGTAACCTCTACTCGATTTTATTTTATTTGGGTCACTCTCAGAATACAATGGTCCTGATTGATGTAATATACCCGAATACAAGACTAATCAACATCATCAAATTTGCTACCGATATTGTCCACAGTAAACTGTTTTTCAGGCGAAAGATTCATTAATCCATGTGTTTCTTCACATGTCTTTTCACCAATAATTAATTTATCTCCATTGAAATCAAATGGAAATTACCAAAATATTGAAACATATCAATGGTTCTCAATTCAAAACCTTCATCTTTACTATGATTAATATAGTTTTTTCATTAATATTTATTTTTTACCATCATTGTTCATTATTCTATTAATTATTTTTTAATGGTACCTCATGTGTTTTTACTTTTACTGTATTATTCATACATCCATACATGTCCTGTATTCCTGATTCACTTACTATATAATCATGATGTGGACTTTCATAAAATTTAATTTCTGGTATATCTCCAAAATATTCCACATGATGACGATATGAAATCATTTGTTTTTCAACTTCTCTGTCTTCTTCAATAACTTTTAACTCATTATCATCTCATCCTTCGATTCCCTATTTTACTTGTTCAAATAGCATTGATAACTGATTGATCTCCTTTTCTGTAATTTTCATAATCTGTTCATGGTTGTATTTTTCCTAAGCTTGACTTGTTCTTTCAATTCTACAGCTTTCTTTCTATTTCGTCTATCGTTTTTAACAACTTCTGGGTTGTAATTAGCAAACATTTATTTGAGATGAAAAAATATTATTTAAACATTTCTAAATGTTTATGGTTATGTTTATGTTTAATGTGTAAGTTTAACGTTTATATTGTTATGAAAATCTGTATTTTATTGGTGATTTTAGCTTTATTCAGTCACAGTTTTCTAGTCATGTCTACAGATGGATTTGTAGTTACGTGTGGAAAGAAAAGTCTTATCTTCAATGCTCAACATAGAGTAATGTTAGACAAATGAACGAAAAATTAGAAAAAGTTATAGAAGTATTAACTTTATGTTTACATTTCGTTTTGAAGTACTTTCGGAGCAATAGAGAAAATAAAAACTGAAAAAAAATCCAGTTTTATTCAATATATTTTTTTCTGAATAGCTCTTTTTCAACATATTATGTTAGTATTTTGAACGTTTAAAATCGGTTAATATTTGGCTGAGTAATTAAGAAAACGTTTTACTCCTCTCATTGGTTATTCCATCTTTTTTCCATCTTTTTACTATGGGAAATTCTTCCCTGGCAGTCCCCTTCTAATTGCTTAGTGGCTCAACTACATATCAGTAGGTGTACTAACATCTTTCACTGATCATGCTGTCTAACAATCTTCCCTGTTACTTCATGCCCTAATCGCTTAAGCAACATGGGCGTTTTCCTGCATGGAATTAACTACTCAAAATTATGCACTCTTATTAATTTTGTATTCTCTTTTATTTATCAATAAACCATGGTCGCCTTAAGACTTCAATTCCTCAACTGGTCTTGTAGAAAAATAACTTTTCAAAATAATATCTGCCTTAGGTAATGAAAATTTGAAGTGAAAGCAGGTTCTGTCACTTTTCTTGCGAAGTATTATTAAATCTGCGACAGTGGTGGATAATCAATGGCATCACTATATTAAGACGACCAACTGGATTCGACTCTCGACGAAGTTTTGCTGCAAAACATTTACAAATGCTATCTGTGACAACAATCAATAAAAACAGCAGAAGTAGTCCGATCATTTGAATAGGGTGAATTAAGACAAGATACCAAATAGGATAATACAATGGCTGTCAACACAACGGAAGAAAACAGTCCACCCACAACTGGCAAAGTGGTGTGAAGGAGGTTATGGGGGCAATGAAATATGAACGTTCATGAAAGGCAAGACAGAAGAAGATGGTGTCAGGTGGCAGAGAAATTGCGCCACAAGTGAATAATCCGCAACCAGAAGATAATAAAATTTTTGCTAGATCTGTCTTCTGGTCTGTAGAATTGCCCAGTTCTCTCCTTTAAATGTTGCCGCAGGGGATAGCCGAGAGGTCTAGGGCGCCTAACCATGGTTTGCGTGGCTCCTTCCGTCGGAGGTTCGAGTCCTCCCTCGGGTGTGAGTGTGTGCGTTTTCAGTTAGTTAAGGTTAGATTAGATTAGCCTAGGGACCAATGACCTCTGCCGTTCGGTGCCACAGGAAATTTCCACAAATTCCCAAATGAATATCCTGTATATGATCGTCTTGGCTATGAGGAAGTCTTCTTGACGTAACGAAGTCCTTTGGCGGTCACGGTCAAGGCAACAGGATACTGGCATATGAAGCCAAGTGCTCCAGGTAACTGGGAATCATCGGGCAGACAGCTTCAGTAACTAATCTTATCGCAAAGCTCATTTAGCAAAAATCAATAGTGTCTGCAATCTGTATGGTGTACAGTGTAATAAATGAGTATGAAATTAGGAGGAATTATTGTTAACTTTTTACTCCCTTTTAAGGCGTATTATTTCGTAAAGGTTTTTATGTTAATAATTAGTATAGTTTAGAGTCAATTACCGTTTTGTGCCCCAAAACTGGGAATTGGTTACTCTGTTTATTGGGACAAGCTCACGATAGGGATGAAATTTTGTTCAGTACGTCCGAGAAACTGAATGTTGTATCCATCAGCTAGCGTCCACCGCGCATTATGATGGCCTAGAGTGCAGCGGAAACTGGCAGCCGAGGCGCAGTTCTGTAGCAGCCCAGTGGCGCCACACGGACGACGGCGAGTCGGCGGTCTGTGGGCCGCAAGAGTGCATTAGGCTGGCCGTAATGCTGTTAGACCGCGCGAACGCGAGGGCCGGCGACTCCCATTAGCATTGCTGCAGTCCTACGGGAGGCGTACAGTGTTCCGCATGCTTCAAGACTGCGCACAGCCAAATGGAAGCGAGGATCTGCTGAACTTCCACCATCAATGCTGCACTTTCTATTAATCCCCATTGATGGACGTAATTGCGTAGACGCGTTACTCGCTACTTCGACTATGTTCAGCGAGGTGGTTGCCTGTTAAAGTCTACGAGGTACGATATATTTTGGTGAGCATGTTTCCATTGCAGGGGAACAGTGCTTCTGGCAATAAAACTGTGTGCCAGTTTCCTGCTCTTAACCACAAAATTTCTCCCGTTCTCTGATGAAGCGTGAGAGCGTGTGGCACTTGTAAAGGTGGTCCAGTCAATGGGATGCTGCACATCTTATCGATACTAGTGCAATTTCAAACATTTTTGACCGGGCCAAAATAACTGCATCCATACAAGTTATAAAATTAGACGCGCATTTTATACACTTGTAGAGGCTGTAGAGGGGACTTAGTAGATCAAGTACTACATAGGAATCCACGTCTAGAAACGTCATCCAAAGATGGTATAGAGCGTCAAAGCTGTAGGAGCCGCACCTATAAATGTATGTATATATGTATGATTCCATGATGATGTTACAAGCTTTCAAGAATGATGGAGACGGGTAAATGTACCAATCTGATGTAGGGCTTCCTCGTTAGGAAAAGAACGAGTCAGGAGTTAGAAGTGAAAATCATTCAAACACCTCTAACAGTGGGTTAAATTTTCTGGTACTGATGTTGCTAAGAATGTAGGGAACTCAAGTTCCAGACGTGGTAGCACAGAGCAAAACTAGGACAAGCACACCTGCGGAGCTATGTGTACCAATTAATCTTCGCTAGTGTGAAACATATCCTCCGGTATGCATTTTGATTTTGTAGCTATTACAACAATCTAAGCCCAGTACATTCAGTATGCTGTCATAGTAGTGATCTGCATGAAGTGTTACACTCAATAAACAACGAATATACTTCGCATAACGAAGCAGTCCAACATGAACAACGCTAGAGAATCCATCCTATTTACGTGACAGTTCGCAGAAAGTAATTTCATATGCCATACACATTTAGAAACGAGAAAGGCTGCCTTTTATTTACAGTATACACAAACAGTGAGTTTTCTGAGTTTTAGCTTCCCATTTAGTACTAAACATTACTTTCTGGCAAATATAGTAGGACAATGACATTATGTCAATTAAAAAGATACCAATACTTTTTATTAGGAACAAATAACCTACATAAGGGATACACTTCGATTTGCATCCAGTTTGAATATATTGTAAGGTAAAATAAGAGACATATTTTTTCTTGTTGTGCCCTTACGGCAGCTAATCGAGTTAAAACTCCCTTGAAAAATCTGAGTTAAAAATTTATGAATGAATAGCATTGAAATGGTGACAGACATAAAAGAAAGGAAACTTCAAATAAAAGTTCCATGGCTTTTATTACGTGTTACAAAGCTGCATCCGGCATTGTCGAAAGTCATTGTTTCCGAAATACCCTAATCCCAATTACTTCTTTTTCATTTCAACACTTGACTAATAGTAACACTCATAGCATTGTTAACACAGAATCTGGTTATATACGATGAAGTTGTAATCAAAAGAAATAATCTAGTTGGTCTCTATATCGGTGTTCGCGCGACCGATGTGTATCCTCTTCAGTGCGCATTGTTCTGTTCGGTTCTATAGTGAGTCTTTCCCAGAAGGTATTTCGAAAAGAAGACTTTTTACACAAATCTGGGTGCACCATTGAAACGTACATTAAAATCCCTAGAACTCTTTTTTTCGAGTTTTTTTAAATGTCTGATATCTGTTAACCTACCAGCGGTACTCCTTCAGAAATGTTAAAAACAACTTTTTCAGAGTGGGGTTTCACCCCATTATCGGTAGAATGGGCACGTATAAAAAACTATGTGTCAGTTTGCTCCACACTACAAATTATTCAAAGTCCTTAGAAATCGATTTACTCGTAAGTTACTTTTTTACTCTCTGCTTCTTCTTCCTAGTAGAGTGTGTGGTACATGCTTGTCGAATAGCTGAAACGAAATACTTACTGATAGCCGTATCGATTGCCTGATAAGACTTATTGACAAGCTGAAGACCACTTTCTTCTAGATTCTGGCTACCATTTTTCGCAAAATTTTAGTTTTTCAATATAGCCACACGTGTGCGAGGCATATGAGCAGTCATGATTAGGTGACATTTCTTAAAGAACTTATCCCCGTCTCCTAGCCAGGCTGTTATTACCTCCATCCTGAGAACAAGTACCACTATGCGCCTAGCAGAGAAGATGTTTCATTATTATCTACTACACACAGACACTCTTTTAACAGGCTTCTTCAGTCTCTGTACAGTTACCTGTCCTCTGAACGGACTTTTGTCATTGTTCAGAAGAATTAAGACTTTTTATCTCGCTGATTGTCTGGCAGTTGGTCTCGTTGTCTTCTGTTCGGGAGAATGACTATGGCCACAGGTCATAACCGAGCAAGGAATGTATACATATTGTTAGGGGTAAGACTACAGATATTTCTATTGATGACTAGGGACACTACTGCACAACATTACATCAGAATTTACTTCATTTGCAACTAATAATTGAGTCCTTTTCCGAAAGAAAGGCTCATAGGACAAAACGGTTACGTGAGATAGGGCAGTTTAAATAATTCAAATTAATATATTTGAATAAAAACCTCATTCTAATACACAAGTATATTTTAATAGGGTATGTAGTACTATTAACTATATCTTTCTATAATACTAGATCATTTTAACCTATGATCTTACTGTGAAAAATAATGTTTCTCATAAATATGCGACAGTATGCTATAATGAGCAAAACATTAATTTCAGTAAATGTAATTGGAACCTTCAGAACACATACCGGTCATATTATTCTTAATAATACCTACGAACATGGATCCTCAATGAGGTAAAATAACAGGAAATAAATTGTTACCAAAATAAAACTATACAAACAAAATACCACTGTTTTATGCTGTCGTCCGTACGTTACGACGGACAGTTTCTGTGGTATTGTCTCTAGTTGCTTAAGAACCGTCGTTTCTTTTCTACTTCTTCTTCTATTTCTTCCTGTCCCGCATGGATGTCTATTTTCAAAATTATATATGAATGAATCTTCAAGCACATTTTGTCACACGAACTAATTTCATCACCCATGTCGATAAGTAAGTTCTTGACATATTTTCTTTTTCTGACGTCAGTGGGCTAACGTCACTGTTGATAGTCTGAAATTTTCTAATACTCCATTATTGTGTTTCGGTTTACAAAGTGGGAATGTTGTACACGGACCTTCGTATTTTAGTGAGCTGTGCTGATTCATCTGCTTTAAATTGCAGTACAAAATATTTCTGAATTTTAAATACAGTAACAGCGTCATTAAACTGAATGACAAGTGCTGCGTGCACACACATCAAGGAAACGCTACCCTGACCTCTATCTCTGTGATAAAGACACCATAGGACCTACATAAGCCGCTGATTAACTTGAAATGGTTTCCCGGAAAATGGCGCGTTGATCTGTGGACCCTACTTCCTGAAAATTCCTCAACTGCAGGTATTACGAGTCGTACGTTTTTAGGTTAGATAGTTTCTCGAAATATGTGTGACATGAGGAAGCGACTAAAGTTTATTTTCGCCCCAGCAACAGGTTCGTAATTGAAGTGTGGGCGCGTGGACGCAAAATAGACAGACTATATTGCAGGCGTAGTCAATTTCGTGGCGCAGTTACGGCATGCAGAAAACATTAGATAATAAAGTATGTGCTGTGTTCGTGTGAAGACTGTAAGAAGTATGGGGAAAGAACTAAAACGGTTAATTGGACACGTGATAAGGTAGCAATTAGCCCAATATTTGTAACTACACACGTAGCATCCTGCTTATTTATTTCAGGAGTGTGAAAGTTCGAATGAATCAGTAACTACAGAAGAACCTGAAAAGTCTACAGTTTAAACATTTTTACTTTCAACTCTTCAGATATAAGTTTGACAACCCTCTCCCCTTAGCTACAAATTCCTACTAAACATTTCTCCTTTCTACAGCAGCACAAAACAATATCTCGTCGAATGCAAACAAAAAGAAGTCCAAAGACTAAATTGGAGACACAGAGGTCAAGATGGTTTACACCGTTGGCAGACACATTGTTTCAATTAACTCATACATAATTTAGCAAAAATCAATAAAAATGTAACTTATGGAATTTCAATTTAAGTTTGTAAACTAGTATAACTAAATAAAATATCAACAGTTAGATACAAAATAATGAAGTTTAGAGCATATGGTTTTACATGTGAATGAAATTATCTACATCTACATACGTATTCCGCAAACTAACGTACAGTGCATGGCGGAAGCTACCTTATACCACGACTAATTATTCTCTCCTATTCCACTGGCAAATAGAGCGACGGAAAAATGACTGTCGAAAGCCCTCTTTATGATCCGTAATTCCTCCTTTATTATTTTCTTGGTCCTTACGCGAAATGTATGTTGGCGGCAGTAGAATGGTCCTGCCGTCGGCCTCAAATTTCGGTACTCTAAATTTGTGCAGTAGTGCCATGCGGAAAAAGTATCTTCTCGTCTCCAGGGATTTCAATCTGAGTTAATGAATCATCTATGTGATACTTGAATGCTGATTGAACCTAATTAAAGGATATCTAGCAGTCCTCCTCTGAATTACTTCGATGTCTTCCTTTAACCTGACATGGTTAGGATCCCAAAAACTCCAACACTACTCAAGAATGGGTTGCACTAGCGCTCTAGACGCCGTCTCTTTTATGGATGAGCTACACGTTCGCTAGCTTCTCCCAATAAAACGAAGTTGAGGATTACCCTTCCCTACTACCAACCTGACGTTCTCATTCCATTTCAGATCGCTTTGTAACGTTCCTCATACATAATAAAAGTAAGAAGAAGAAGAAGAACAAGAACAAGAACAAGACTAAAATGAAGAGACAGCTTCTGGACATTTTAAATATAAACGCCCGAACCAAGCAGTAACAGCAGTAGTTTAGTAACAGTTAATGATGATGTCAAGATTGTTTTATGAAATGTCTCCTGTTACACTCTAGGTTTTACTTCAGAGGACTGCATAGATAATCCTTTAGTACGACTCTCCTTGGTTACCAAAACTTGCATACTTACTCGGCAAGAACATAGTCCGCAGGTGTTAAGAATATGTTTTCGGCAAATAGGCGTCATGAGCCTAGAGTCAGCGCCATAACTAAGCTTTTTCGGGCATTTTTTGCCAAGGTTTTACAGTAATGGTTACCCACTCAAACAGATGTTTAGACAACTCGCCAAAAATCAACCAACATTTCAACCTGAACAATTTTGTTCGCGACCCCAGTGTCTAACACTACTTGCTGGCTCGTAGAGAAAACTTAATTCTGAGTTATAATGATATATACAGAAAATAAATTGATCTCTTCTCTTACGAAGACAGTACACTATCCAAGCAATATCTACAGTTACATGACTTTTGTACAAATGATAATTCAGTGGCTCTCAGACCGTTCATATATCCATCTTCATGCTACTTCTCTGCCATTCCACTCTCGAACTGCGTGGGTGAAAAATAAACATTTAAATCTTTCTCTTATTGTCTTATGGTGATCATTCTTCTCTATTGTAGGATACTACCAACAAAATATTTTCACACTCTGGAGTGAAAGGAGGCAATTCAAATTTCTCTAGTATGACCATCTATATCATCATGTCGCTGTTTACACCTCCTGCGCAATGGAAAACCCATTTCCTTTAATAACTACCGCCCCAATTGGCGTATCATATACGTGACACTCTCTCCATACTTCACGATAATGCAAAACGAGTGCCCTTCTTTGAAACTTTTCGACGTCCTCCTTCAATCACATCTGATGTGAGTCCCACGCCACAGAGCCGTAGTACGAAGAGGGCAGAAAAGCGTAGCCGGCCGCAGTGGCTCAGCTGTTCTAGGCACTTCAGTCTGGTTGAAGAAACCCAAACCATTGTTTCCAGTATCCATAAATTTTGAGAAAGCTTTTGCTAATGTTGACTTTAATATCTTAAGGACAGCTGTTACATGATCCTTTAACAGTACTACCGGTTGCGTAACGTTGGAGCTGAATCTTCGAGTACATCTGAAGAAGAACCAATGAGGGAATTAAGAATTATAAAGAAATTCAAAATAACAATTTCTTTTTTGTGTATTAGCAAGAATGTAAGGAGGCGAACGTAACATCATATGCAAGGGACGTAACTGACAGAAGGAAATTAAAACATAGAAGTCAGCTTGTCAGCTTACTTATTTTCAGATGGTTTACAGGCAAAATTTGAGCTTATTAGACGTGCACTCATTCCCTGTCATGTTGTAATTATTCGTGAAAATGGTGATGAAAGTCGAAGTTAAACCTGGCGGAATGAAGAAGACAGTCATAAAGGAAGTCAACTATAACAGACCAATAATATTATAAACCCATACAAAGAGAGGCAGCTTGATGAAAGTGAAATTAAATAGTAGTCGTGATAAGAGACAGGTTGTGATGAAAAGCTCATGAATGGACCGTAGAATAAAATTGGAATACATACAGGTAGAAATAAAAGATGTAAAACGAGACTTGTTATTTTAAAATCTTACCAGAAGGGTCTGACACATGTCGTGAGAACCATAATGGGCGGATTCCAGCAAGATGACGAGCGTATATGTGAGTACAAAGTACACGAGCACTTGCGGCTCACTTGGAAAAGACGGCCGCCGTGTGGAATTGCAAATACTCATTATTCAATTATACGGCCTCTTCTCTGTCTTTTTATCACGATTGGTATTTAATTTCGTTGTTATCGTTCAGCACCCCGTTCTCTGGTATTACAATGTCATTGTTCTGCTTGGAACTGACTTCCTACTATGGCTGTGTTCTTCATTCCGCCTACTTTAACTTTTTACTTTCATCACTCTTTTCACGAATTATTACAGCCTCAATGGGAATGGTGGAACGTCCAATGTGCTCAGCTTGTGCCTGTAAGTGTCAGAAATATAAGTTAAGTTGCTTTCTGTATGTAAATTTGCTTCTGTCATTTACATCCTTATGTAGATGAATTCATATTCTCCTCCCTATACTCTTGTCATTTAAAAAAAATTATATTTTAATAATTTTTTATATTTCTTAGTTCCTTCAATTACTATGATTCTTTATTTAGATGTAGCACTATTAAATGATCATAGAACAGCTGTTCGGGATTTATTTTTCTGAACTGCTTTACTTCAGCTGCGGATACCAATGTTATAAATTGTGTTGTTGTTCTTAAGATACCAGAGAGAAAATACAGAGACACGATCAGCAACATGTCCATAAATCATACTGCAGTTATAAGTGTCGAAGAGTATGAGAGGGGACCAGTATTCGAAAAAGGAGTGACACGATGTTTTAGCATATCCTCGATATTGTTGAATGTGTACGTCGAACAAGCAATAAAATATACCAAGTAGAATTTTGGAAAGTGGATTAAACTTCCGGTAGAAGACGTAAAACGTATGAAGTTCATCGATGGCGTTGTAAGTCTTCCGTAGATAGCCAAGGACGTGGATCGCCGAATGAATGGAATGGGTTAAGGCTTGAACGGAATTCGACCAAAGTAAAATGGGTTATGGAATGTAATCGAATCCAATCAGATCATTAAAGGTCGGAAAATGAAAGGCTAAAAACAATAAATGGGTTTTGTTATTTGGGTAGGAAAGTAACTATAGTAGGACAGAGTACACAGGATATAAGTTACCTAATCATTGGCTAGAAACTTGTTTCTGAGAAAGAGAAATATAAATTTAATTGTTAGAAACTTTTTCTGAAGTTAGCTGCGTGGGATTAAGCCATGAACGGAAATGAAACATAAACGCCACACGGGTCAGATAAGACGGGGAAAAGGTGTTACTGAAATGTGCCACCGAACAATGTTGAAGATTAGATGTAAAGATTGGATGGATAATGACGGGTTCTAAATCGCAGTGGGGAAAAATTTTAATTATCGCAGGACTAAAACTGGAATCGGTTGGTAGGACAACCTAAGGCACCAAGAGGTCCCCATTGTGGTTATGGAAAGAAGAGGGGGAGTTCAAAATTGTCGAGAGAGACCAAGACTTTAAGACAGGAAGCAGGTCCATATACATGCAGATGCAGTAGTCGTGCAGAGGCAATGAGGCTTGTCGTGACCGGGCAAGCAAGGACTGCTGATAAATGTGGACTGATGTGTAGCGGTTTCGCCATACCAGGGGTGACCATCGTCGGGGAGTATGCGGATAGGTCCTGTACTTTCTATGTTGCTGCTGGCATTATGGTGTCGGGATCCGTCGCGTTTGACTTCAGGTCATGGCTGCTAGACTGAAGGGCCTCTGACGGCACAACGGTACGTCACGGACCTCCTGCGGACTCATGTGTCACCTCTCACGTGAGGTTATCGTGGCGCTGTTTCTCAGGTTGACAATGCTTTTCCACATATGGCACCTCTCCCTATGAAGTCTCTGCGTGATGCTGAGGTACTCCCGTGGCCATTATGATCCCCAGATCTGCTCGCTATAGAACATGTTTGTCTGGACTAGCTCGGATGGCACTATCCTGGGTATCAAAGGCCAGATACAACAATTGCAGTCCAGCTTACCTCATGAAGGGTTACGACAACTTCATGTCATCCTTTCCAACCGAGTCAGTTTATGCATCCCAGCCAGTCCGAGAAGTCGGCTCACGCTGCGGAATTCTCTGTAAATTTGACTCGATAAAGAAATAGCTGGAAAAGCACAACGTGTCCACTGAATTCGTAAAGCTACATTTCCTTTCTTCTTCCCTTTCTGGGAGCTTTTCCTTTCTTCTCCTCTTTCGGGGAGCTTCTCTGCTTTGGTCAGGCTGTGAGAAAAAGTCAGCTGCTGTCTACCAGTTACCTTTACTCAATTGTGATCTGGGTATGTATCTGCTCCTAGCTACATCTTGCAGCCCAGAATCTGATTTCCGAAAATCTCTCGGATCCGGATGTAATTCAGCAGAAACTGTTGGGTTTATAAAGTCCTTTTCCAAAAATTATACACCATCTTTTAATTTTTATAACAGTTTATTCATTACTACACGTCGAAGTTTATTGCAGAACTCAGTTATTCTCCTCTTTCATTGCTCTTACCGAGTCTGCGTACTCCGATAATTCTCGCTTCTATTCCTTTCCCTGCTGCAGCATTCCAGTTCTTCATGATACACTGAAGAGCCAAAGAAACTTGTACATTGGTCCAATATCGTGTAGGACCCCCACGAGCACGCAGACGTGCCGCAACACGATGTGTCGTGTCCTCGACTACTATCTGAAGTAGGCTATCCATAAATACGTAAGGGTAGCATCTCAGATATGCTCCATAATGTTCATGTCTGGGGAGTTTGGTGTGCAGCGTAAGCTTTTAAACTCAGTTTCTGTAGCCATTCCGTAACAATTCTGGACGTGTGGGGTGTCGCATTGTCTTGTTGGAATTGCCCAAGGCTGTCGGAATTCACAAAGGACATGAAT
Organism: Schistocerca serialis cubense; assembly: GCF_023864345.2. NCBI lineage: Eukaryota > Metazoa > Arthropoda > Insecta > Orthoptera > Acrididae > Schistocerca > Schistocerca serialis. The sequence continues at coordinate 324,351,250 of NC_064641.1, read as the reverse complement.
GGATGCAGGTGATCAGATAGAACGCTTACGTACGTGTCACCTGTCAGAGTCGTATCTTGAAGTATCGGGAGTACCCATATCACTCCAACTGCATACGCCCCACACTATTACAGATCCTCCCAAGCTTGAAGAGTCCCCTGATGAATGCAGGGTTCATGGATTCATGAGGTTGCCTCCATACCCGCAAACGTCTATCCACTCGATACAATTCGAAACGAGACTCGTCCAACAGGCAACATGTTTCCAGTCATCAGCAGTCCAATGTTGTTGAATTGACCAGGCGAGATTTAAAGCTTTGTTTCGTGCAGTCATCAAGGGTACACGAGGTGTCCTTCGGCTCCGATAGCCCATTTAGATGATGTTTCTTTGAATGGTTCGCACCCTGACACTTATTGATGACTCAGCAATGAAATAGTCAGCCGATTTCGGAAAGGCTGCACTTCTGTCACTCTTCAGTCGTCTTTGGTCCCGTTCTCGCAGGATCACTTTCCAGCCGCAGCGATGTCGGAGATTTGGTGTTTTACCGGATTCCTGATATTCACAGTACGGCCGTGAAATGGTTTACGGGACAATCACCACTTCATGGCTATCTCGGAGATGCTGTGTTCCATCGCTCGTGCGCCGACTATAAGACCACGTTTAAACTCACATAAATCTTGATAGCCTTCCATTATAGTAGCAGTAACCGATATAACAGCTGCGCCAGACATTTTTTGTCTCATATATGTGTTGCCGACCGCAACGCCGTATTCTGCATATTTACATATCTCTGTATTTGAATACGCATGCCTATACGAGTTTCTTTGGCGCTTGTGTTATGCAATTTTAATGTCCATTTACATACGGCGGGAAGTTCGTTGTACACTTCCTCTATCTTCTCATCTTCTGCTTGTGACGTAGGCATGTACAGTACCAGAAACATCTCATAGGAGGTAGTAAATGAATGAAAACACAAATTTACGTGCTTTTATTGTAGAGCATATTATAAGCAAAAATGAAATCCCGTTTGGAGATTAAATAAATGTTCTTTCAGGGAACCCCAAACCATATCAAACACCACTCCCGCGAAAAAAAAAAAAATGTATGTTTCTCACACGTGACGTCTCTCAAATAATAGAGTGGATAGAAAAATTACATCTTCATATACTTCTGGGATTCGATAGATTTTCGTCGATCGATCAAGAAACCATCATAAATTCGTATTTCCGGATATACGACAGTCACATGTATCATCTGACTGACTGGAATCCGTACGTTACGTTGGAAGGCGAATGTGCCACATAAACCAAAGTCACATACCTTACACCAGACAGGAGTTCGACAAAACCGTGAATGTTCTCAGTTTACATAAATTATTTCTGAGATAATATCAGCAGCACTACCTGATTATTTCCTGCCGATGCTGTGGTCCACAGGAAAGAGATCTAAGAGTTTAACAGGAGAACAATGCTTCCAAGTTTCCGTATATGGAAATTCTTAAAGGTTTTTAAATAAAACAAATGTTATTATCATTCCGAATCTTTACATTTTATTTCTACATATTAAATTGTCAACGTAGCCACCCAGGAAACGAATTCATTTCTCCCAACGAGCCATCCTTTGCTGATGTCGTCACTGTAGAACGATTGACTTTGTTAACGAGGCCACAACCACACATGTGCTTGTGCCGCTTCATCACTATTAAGGTAATGTCTTCGAAGGTGTTCTTTATGTTTTGGAAAGAGGCGAAAATCGGATGGACTCAAGTGGGGACAGTATGGGTATGATCGACTACAGTGAACCCAAGGCGTCGGATTGTTGCTTTCAGATTTCTAAGGGTCTCGCAACACTCCGACATGGTTGACGTCAAACACCGTCATGTTACCCACTACAGTCCGGGGCCCTCTAGCGGTAACACGCGTCAGCGAAGGGGAAAGACGATTGAGCAGTATGCATAACATGTAATATCTCAACCAATATTGAGAACAGAATAAAAAATTCGGAGGCATTACTTTTCAGCACACACTCGTAGTTAAATAAATGTAAAGAAATTTAGAACTATTCCTATTTGGTGCAACAGAATGATAGCTGCCTTTGGTTGTGAATTCGTGTGATAACAGAGTGAAGGCATCCATTAACATCCGGTTATAATGGCAGTGGTAAACAAGTGGAAGTACGACAGATGAAATCATAAATATGAAAGACCTAAAATCTTGAACAAGTCAGTTTGGAGAACTGTGTACAAATGTTGTGGATACAGCTTACGGAACACTAAGATAACATTCTAGTGATTTATTGCTTGTAGTATGACAGTCGTAAAAGAATGATTTAAGAGGAACTCTGATATCATCTAAACAAGGCGGTTTAATCCAAGATAACAAGTATGGGAACTGTCAGAGGATTTAGATTCCAACACAGGAAATTATTGACGACGCTATTCTAGAGAACACTTGTTATTTAAATGTAAAGAACCGGTATTTGAGTAAGACTGGGAAATGATTCTGTGGCCTTCGCCGTCCAATTTTCCTAAGGAAAATAGGGACAGAACAAGAAAGAGTCGACTGTCTAAGGACCAATGTAGGCAGTCATCTATCATAACACCACATGCGTATACAATACCACTACCAGTTTGTCTGTAATAATTGTATAAAATATCTTCTGCCGCAGACGGTGCAGCAAATGGCTTGTCATTACAAGGCTGAATGAATTTAGTTTTCGGGCTATGTCCTAAGGAATAAGAGAAGTATGGAAGCAGTTTGTTTAACTAGGGATTGTAGTCGAAGCATACATTGGTGGAAATAAGGATTCTTCTGTAGCATACTTCCTTCTTCGAGCCTAGAAAGACACTTACAATTACTTCTGTTGACTATTAAGCAATATGATACCATTATGTTTCACTTGCTTGTCAATTCTGTGGCAGAATAAAGATTTAGATCGAACTGTTTACTAGGCAGCGCTAACTGTAGAAACAGCGAGAAATTGATCTTTCATCACCGAAATAATTACAGAGATGTCCATCTTTCAACATAGTTCCTACTTCCATTGCATGTAGTTTCTTGTACTACACCTCGTATAATTATAGGGATACAGTCCTTTGTGTGGGTTTAGCGACTATGACTAACCTTAATCATCAGCTTCCAACTATCTTTCGCTATTTAAAATGTGACATAAACCTAGCAATCTTTGGAACACTGTCCTCAACTAGAAGTACATTATTTTAAGTAAACCCTAGTTGTACATATCTTACGCGTGCAGAGCGTTTTGGAAGTAGCTGTCGTAAAGGAACCACCACATAAGCGAAAAATTAGTTTTCACGTTAGTTAGCTGTCGAATTCAAATGATGTAAACGTGTTATCTCAGTACGCGACTCTTAACTACTTGTAGCGAAAACTGTGTATTTAGCATTCTCTGATAACATAGTAAACTTATAAGCACTGATTATTTTACAATGAAATATTGAACAATTTCAAAACTGGCACAATTTCTGTACAGGAAGCTGCACGTCACATTGCGTTGGGAAGCAAGTTGAAGTGTATGTGAATCAGCTAGTTCTTCATTACAACACGACGCGGAGCCATGATCTGGATCACAACGCACGGTAAAGAATCGTCGGTACACTGGAAGAAGAACGAAGTATGTGTAGGCTAGGATTCAAATATGCTGGCTCTATTGTTCCACTTGGACGGGAAACGTCCGGAACCACAGTCACTGCTGCTCGAAGGAGGGTAGGTGGTCGACCAAGGCCAACAACAGCAACCGATGAACGCTGCATTCTGAAACTGGCAAGACGGGTCCAAAGTAAAACAACGGGTGAAATTGCAACAACGAGGCACGCAACCTCACGGTCCGCAGTGGCACGGCGGCTGCACTACGGTGGTCTCTTCGCCCGACGTCCGGTGCGTTGTGCTCCGTTGACCAACGCAAATCGGCGGTAGTGTTTACGATGGAGGCAAGAGCAAAGGGACGGAACTAGCAGGGAGTGGGGTCGCGTGGTGTTCTCGCATAAGGGGAGATTCCAACTGTGTAGTGACTCTGGACGTACCCTAATACGGCGAGAAGCGTGAACATGTAATGCATCCGGAACGCTGTCGATTATGATAATTCGTCTCACTGTGTAATCTTTTCTGTTACCTTCTGTACTAAAATTTGTATCGTCAAGGTTCATCGAGCTAATTTGCTAGGCAGCGACTCATAATTTGCAAGTTAGGTTCATCCTTGCGTTTTACGCACCCCTGTATTTCGATGTGAATGAAATATTCGATTTAATCTTGGAATACCTTGCAGTATTAAGAAAACAATGTTTGTTGAGACACTGCTCTTTTTGGTATTTTAGCAGTACACTTTAGCATAAAAAAAAGACATCGCACTACGAAGGAATTACCCGAATGGAACGGAAATCGGTGACTGTGATGTGTATGGGTTGGGTTGCTTGGGGAAGGAGACCAAACAGCGAGGTCATCAGTCTCATCGGATTAGGGAAGGACGGGGAAGGAACTCGGCCGTGCCACTTCAGAGGAACCATTCCGGCATTTGTTTGGAGCGTTTGAGGGAAATCACGGAAAACCTAAATCAGGATGGCCAGACGCCGGATTGGAACGTCGTCCTCCCGTATACGAGTCCAGTGTGCTAGCCACTGCGCTACCTCATTCAGTCTGTGATGTGCATTCACACACAAACCCATGATTACAATTTCAGGAAAACTGAATGATTTATTCAAGAAAAGATCCACAAATTAAGCACCCGAATAACATGTTAGTCCATCTCTGGCCCTTATGAAAACAGTTGTTAGGCTTGGCATAAATTTATTGAGTTGTTGGGACGTCCTTCGGAGGGATATCGTGTCACATTCTGTACAACTGGTGCGTCAAACTGTCAAAATCCCGAGCTGGTTGCAGGGCCTGCCCATAACGCTCGAAAAGTTCTTAACTGGTAAGAGATTCGGCAATCTTGCGGCCAGTGTGGGGTTTGCCAAGAACGGGGACGACCTACAGAAACACTCTCAGTGTCCGGGTGGGCTACATCTTGTTGAAATGTAATCCCATAACTGCTTCCCACGAAGAGCAACAAAATGACCAGTCGCTTATCGCCAACATAGCGCTGTGCTGTAATGATGCCTCGGGTGGCAACCAAGGGGGTACTGCTATGAAAAGACATCGCACCCCACACCATCTCTCCCGGTTGAGGAGCCGTATGGTTAGCTACATTCAGACTGGTATCCCACCGCTCTCTGGTGCATCTCCAGACATGTCTTCGCTGGTCATCGGGACTCATCAAAAGGCAGTTATACTCCAGTCAGTGAGATTCCAGGCCGAAGACGTGTCTGGAGACGTCCCAGACGATGGAGGGACACCAATACGACAGTCGCCCGCCGTACCGCGCGACAACTAAGAATGATTGTTTGATGTACATTTCTCTCCGCAGCGGGACGATTGTGGTTGTCATCGGTGCCACTCTTACAGGACAGTGGTACGTGGGCATTGCTTGACGTTCCGTTTTGCTGCCCTTCATGACAAGCCATCCTGGGCTTACAAGTGAGCAAGTTAATGACCTCCCGGACACTGCGAGAGCTTCTACTTGTTTTCGTATTCGCCAAACGCTTCCTTCGTCAACAAGGTCGCCGGATCTCTCAGCTCGTTTGGTGAGTTATGGGCGGGGCCCTGTAACCAGTTCGGGATTATGATGGTATAATACTTCAGTGGATCAGTATTTTTCGTGGGGGGTCTTTTCCTTTCTTAACGAGTGGTTGTCGTATAAGGCATTGGTTACAATGTAATTTGAACTTATCGTCTTGAGATTGAAGTTCTTACAGATTTATTTGTTTTTGGAGAGAGTCCACCTGGAGCAAAACGCATTTCATACTTTTCTTTTTATTCTTCAGACATGTTAGCTGAAACCCAGTAGTATCCAACTATTCCAAAACTATATAAACTCAGTTCACACCAAAATAATATTCACCATAGAAATAGGCAATAACAAAACGTTAAGTTTCCTTCATCTCACAATACACAGGTACAACAGCAATCAGCATTTCTCCACATTCAGGAAAGTCACGGCCACAGCCATACACAAAAAATTCGAATCATCCGACTGTGCACAAACTAGCCAGTTTCCGGCGTATGCTGCGCGGACTGAACAAAACTCCACTGACTGAAAACAACTGCAGGATTACAGACAATCAAACAAGTAAATACAAGAATGGATATGATACAAACATTATAGAGAAACTGAATTAAAAAAGTAAAACAAAAGTGAAGAGAGCACTCGGCACACAAAAACAAACCACCCGTCACTAACTTATAGACACACAGACATAACCACACCTAACAACCACTCACTCACACACACACACACACACACACACACACACACACACACAAACAGGCAAATGGTACACTCCCGCTTTCAAACAACGAAGTAGTCCATAGAATAGGCAACATATTCAATAAACAAGGACTAAAAATAGGCTATAGGACAGACAACACAACACAGAGAAAACTACGAGCAACCAACACATGCACAAACAGACACAACACATCTGGTATTTAACGACTGACATAACACGACTGAAAATCAATATGTATAGGGCAGACAAGCAGATTCTTTAAGCAGAAAAGCATTACACACGAACAGCTGTCATTCTTCATTTGCTGAACACTTTATGGACATGAAAAACAGTCCAAAGAACATCAACACTGACTTGAAACTTGTCAAACGCAGCAACAGCCCCTCACAAAAATTAATAATTCAAGAAAACTGTCAGACATAGAAAGCTATAGTTGAACAAAAAAAGTAATAAATGAATACACACTTCTCTGCTATGGAACTCTGTTCTCTGCTCTCAACGAACTTTCAGGCAACACCAACCCACAGACACACCACACCCCTTCCAAACATACATACACGAATAAATAACAAACAAATAAATTGAATTAAATTAAAAAGTAGTAACTAAATAAATAAAACTCACAATCATTAACCAAAACACACACACAGAGAGAGAGAGAGAGGTACAACCTCACAATATTCCACATAGTATTGCTTAATGTTAGGCATAACCTTAACAAACCCAGTCGTAAATTTTCAGATTAAATAACTGTTCTTCATTAAGTTCTATATGGTGACAGATGACAAACTATGAAACAGACCAACTACATTGAATGACATAAAATGGAGGAAATCAGCAGAATGTTGTAAGAGGTCGATGATTAAAGAATTTGTTGCTAGGGAACTGGAGCAGATGTAATTTCGATGGATTGCTCACGCGCTGCCTGCGATATGTAAGCTATAAGAGAATCTCAGACCAGAGAGCAGTGTTTTATGCAGTAGGAACTGTTTGGCTGTGGGAGTAAGTAGTAGCTAGCGAGCAGTCTGGTGTATCGAGTTGGCTGGGCCGGTCGTGTAGAGCGATGGCGGTGCCTGAGCGTTGTGGTATAAGGTAAAAGCAGCCTTGCGCATATGTAGTATTGTTATATCAAGTCCCATGTAAATGCTTTTAAAAAGAAATCTCTTAATAATAATCTTTCTTATAAAATTAAGTTTTGACAACCATTCAACTCAATTTAAAGATTTTACTAATTTCTCCAATCCATGGTCATCCTGATTATTGTAAAGAGAAATCCGTTGTTTCTTTTTATACATGACAAATCTATTGGCCAGCATTGCACTGAGCTGTGCCAGAAAAATTTCTTATAGGAGCAGATATATACGCGTTATCCGGCGACCTTATTGAGGTAAGAATTTTCGTTGTTATTCAGAATGATCTTTCAGGGCCATGACGCAGCGGTGCTGACGTCCAAAATTTACCAGTTTAAATGCAGAGTCAGTTATTGAAAGGTTATACGAGTAAGTGAGCCACAATTTTATTGAGAGATTAGTCACATTGTATTATTGGTAGGTTACGAAATTTTACTGTTGGGAGGTTACACTGAATGTGAATGATATAAATAATTATATTTTTTTACTGTTGGGAGGTTTCGGAACTTTTCTGTTGGAAGCTTACAATGTTGTAGAAGGTACATATACTAAATTTCATTTGCTTTTCAATTATGTAAATACTGACTTTATAAACCCAAATTTATATGTGTACTAGTAGTAAATATCATTTTTCGTGTTTTACAGAAGATACATAGAACCCACTGATGATGGTGTAACTTCAGTGAAACAAGCCTGAAGAATAAAAAGAAAACTAAGAAAATGTGTTTTTCTCAATGACATCCCACTCCAAAAACAAATCTCTCTGTAATCTGAAAGTTTCTACACAACAAGTTTTTTATTATTTTTTTTTTTTTTTAAATACTCAAGGATCACTTACTAGCTATCACGATACCAATGCTTTTCATGATGAAAGTCTAACCGAAAGTGTCATCGTTATTTCAAAACTCTTACATCACTAACAAACCAAATGTGTGTTGGATCTAGCGCTTTTCTGTGCATACCAGCGAGTGCATGGATCCTTTGTAAACGTACCGGAAGCCTTCATACGCCAACATGTCTCATCTCTACGCCACATATCGCAATCCGTCGCAACCAGTGCACAAATATCATCTCACGTAAATCCGCTCGCTGCCTCGGCAGCATTTCGGATGACAGCGGCTGTCAGCCACAGTAAACGATCGATGCGGCATCCATCAAAAGACTGCCGTGTTCCGGTGGTTCCAACCCACGCACGCCTTACGTCTGGCCTAAACGTGTTTGTTTGTTGTAGGTAAATATTAAAGGTAACCTGTGCTCCAAAAACAAAGTTTGAGTTTTAATCCTGCGACGCTAATATAAGCAATTGTCTCTAAAGCGTCATATGAGAGGAGTTGACATGAGACATCACTCTAGAGTCTAGATGGTCTGCATTTCAGAGAAATGATAACCGGTCAAACTTTTCTCTACATGGGCGCCCAACGTACTGTTATAAAAAAAAAACACATACACACACACACACGCATACGCACGCATATATAATGTTGCATGAAATATTGGACTAACAGTGAAAACAGTAAAGTTTCTTGTCAGTGTTCGTGATGACAGTGGAGGATCGTTTTTCATTGACATTAAGAAACTCATTTCTTAACAGTGCCAAAATTCGTAAAAACATCTTACACCTCAAATATATTCGCGAAATGTTTAATGTTAGAAAATATTTAAATATACGAAAGGACAAGCATTTTCGTTAATAACTGAAATCTGAAGCTTCTGTATTAACAAAATACGGTGGCAGTTCAACAGACAAGGTAATGTGTGCCCTCATGCGTGTCTAAATACCATGTACGAATTAATTTCCTGGTCAAAATAGACAAGACGCTGAAAGCTGTGAAACTCTATCGGTAAACCAAGGCGCTTCGAAATAAAGGTTTTCGAGTAAAGAAATCGTCCCCGGTTGCAAGTCGTCACCAACTGAAGTTGGTCCGCATGTGCAGGGGATTTTATATGCTCCAGCTCTGGCGGTTGGCGGGCGTGGGCCCTTAACAGTGGTCAAATATTCAAGCACGTTTCTTATTGGTCTAAACACTGCATTAATACGTTGTTTCCTGAGTACTCTGCAGATACGATCTGCTACTCGTTTTACAAATCGAAGGAAAACTTTCCCTTTGGTTTGCTCTTTTACTAGCAGCTGTAGACCCTTCAGGGTGTACGGCTCTATTTACCTTTTTGTTACAGTAGCTGTTTCTTAAATGATAAAGCTCGCTCTCCATGTCACTGCAAAATGGAGCATTGGCACCCTCCTTAACGAATATATAGCAATAAATCGCCTAGGATAGAGGTGGAAATCTGTAGTAGCAGATTATGTGTGCACTGGGCCAGGGAACTAACAGTTTCGTTCCTCTCATACTGTTGTTTTAACAGGGTCTAACCAACAGTACACTAGGCGGTAGAGATAGGCCATCTTAGATCAAAAGCACAGAATCAACTTTAACAGAAAAGAAGAAGCATTGAAATTAGATAATTTGTGGGCCTTAGAACTAATTAGACGAACAGTACCAAATCATACCCACTACGAGCTCCATAACACACGTCCGGGTGACCCTGCGTTCTTAGGCAATGGTCTGCTGGCGTCACTAAGCGAACGTTACGTGGATACTTGTAAACCAGGAGTGCGTAAATTTGCTATAGCGGGCGCTGACGCCCGGGAGTGCCCACACGGCTTGCCCGCGCTCGATGTCGGCCAAACATCGCCCGTTTGTTGCCGATGCGTGCGCGGAAGGACAGACCCGTTTACTTAGTGTCGTTAGTGTTGTCGTTGTCTAACTGCCATTGACCTAGGGTTAAATTAGTGAGAGAAAACTGGCTGAGGAGGAGTTAAGGTACTCAACACAGATATCACTCCAATCCCTATGTTCAAATGGTTCTAATGGCTTTGAGCACTATGGTGCTTAACTACTCAACACAGATATCACTCCAATCCCTACGTTCAAATGGTTCAAATGGCTCTGAGCACTGTGGTGCTTAACATCTGAGGTCATCAGTCCCCTAGAACTTAGATCTACTTAAACCTAACTAACCTAAGGACATCACACACATCCATGCCCGAGGCAGGATTCGAACCTGCGACCGTAGCGGTCACGCGGTTCCAGACTGAAGTGCCTAGAACCGCACGGCCACCCCGGCCGGCCAATTAATATAGGTATTTATTATTTCTTGAAAATGTTACTTTTATTTGTAATACTTCATTGGTTTTTATCCTTGATTTTACCGCTTCCTTGTTAAGTATCTACTGGTAGAGAACAATGTCATCGACGGTGATACCGCATTGAGTGAGAGCTACCACATCGCTCTTAAAATAGCCGAAACAGTGCGTTCCTCCAGCGTTTGAGGATTTATTAATGAGTTTTTCCTTTCTGCTGCATCAATCTTGTGCCCAGAGACTGTTCCGGTGTTGTAAACTGTTCCTCTTTCACGGACAATAGTTCGATGGCGCATAGAAAAAACTGCAAAAGACATGGAAACTGATCTGAAAGAACAACAAAGGTTTGGCTTTTTCTCTATGACTTTGGATGAAAGCATATGTTGCTCAGCTTGCTGTATTTGTGGGATGACGTGACGCTGGGGACATCATTGACTTACTGCCAATGCACGATAAAGCCATGGCCGCCAATATATTTACTTGTTTGAGGAACATAATTGACACATATATCGTCCGTTCGGAAAAAAATTTCTTTGATTCAAACAGTTGGAGCTACTGCAATGACCGGTCAAAAGTCTCGTGTTGTAGCTTTGATAAGAAACAAGGTGTAACTACAACTTAACGCTCAGTTGTAAGTTTACATGTGTTAAGTTAATAGATCATTGATATAATAAGTTTTTAATAAGAAAGCATGATTGTTTGCTTATTGATTTATGCCTTGTGTTGTATTTGTGTTTCTTGACCTCTGTACCGCCACCGTGCCCCTCCCCATTCCCCCTCCTAACCTGCCCCATTCGCTGCTGAACGGAACCGCATATTATGTAACGTTTCTCACTGCTTTCAATTGCAGTAAAACTATGAAATTTATTACTTTGAGGCATTGCAATACTGATTACGAAATAACACAGTGAAAAGACTTTTTTTAAATATTCTTTATTTCTTTGTCGTTGTATTGTGCTTATATTGAGCTGGAAACGGTGAATCGCGTTTCTATCGCCTGTTGGTATTGTCCCAACGTGTTTACTTGTCTTAAGTTTTTTCGAACGAAAGAGGAACGATTCATTCACGCTCAGAAGTAATGAGAACATGAAATACGATATGGTTGCGCGGGGATAAAAAAATTCAAAATAAAATTTCACTTAGGGACAAACATAGGACAATACCAAGACTGTATTAAAACCAAATAACTTACATATAAAGCCATACAAGTCCTGATGGCGCATAAAAACGTGCAGAAAAGCGTAAATTCATTTGCTTGCCTTCATAACAAAACTGTTATAAGCTATTACTGTTTCTCCATTCGATAGCATTTTTGTGTAACACACGGTTGGTGTTTAAGTCTACTTCGGTTGATAGGAACAGAGGGAGCTGTGGCACTGTATGATCAAATACTATGCACATATTACAAGGTGCATTCAAGTTCTAAGGCCTTCGATTTTTTTTCTCCAGACTGGAAAGAGATAGAAACATGCACATTGTTTTAAAATGAGGCCGCGTTCATTGTCAATACGTCCCAGAGATGGCAGCACCGTACGACAGATGGAATTTTACCGCCAGTGGCGTGAATGAGAACTGTTTTAAATACTTAAAATGGCGACGTTTTCCTTACTCGAACAGCGTGCAATCATTCGTTTTCTGAATTTGCGTGGTGTGAAACCAATTGAAATTCATCGACAGTTGAAGGAGACATGTGGTGCTGGAGTTATGGATGTGTCGAAAGTGCGTTCGTGGGTGCGACAGTTTAATGACGGCAGAACATCATGTGACAACAAACCGAAACAACCTCGGGCTAGCACAAGCCGGTCTGACGACGTAATCGAGAAAGTGGAGAGAATTGTTTTGGGGGATCGCCAAATGACTGTTGAATAGATCGCCTCCAGAGTTGACATTTCTGTGGGTTCTGTGCACACAATCCTGCATGACGACCTGAAAATGCGAAAATTGTCGTCCAGGTGGGTGCCACGAATGCTGACGGACGACCACATGGCTGCCCGTGTGGCATGTTGCCAAGCAATGTTGACGCGCAACGACAGCATGAATGGGACTTTCTTTTCGTCGGTTGTGACAATGGATGAGACGTGGATGCCTTTTTTCAATCCAGAAACAAAGCGCCAGTCAGCTCAATGGAAGCACACAGATTCACCGCCACCAAAAACATTTCGGGTAACCGCCAGTGCTGAAAAAATGATGGTGTCCATGTTCTGGGACAGTGAGGGCGTAATCCTTACCCATTACGTTCCAAAGGGCACTACGGTAACAGGTGCATCCTACGAAAATGTTTTGGAGAACAAATTACTTCCTGCACTGCAACAAAAACGTCCGAGAAGGGCTGCGCGTGTGCTGTTTCACCAAGACAACGCACCCGCACATCCAGCTAACGTTACGCAACAGTTTCTTCGTGATAACAACTTTGAAGTGATTCCTCATGCTCCCTACTCACCTGACCTTGCTCCTAGTGACTTTTGGCTTTTTCCAACAATGAAAGACACTCTCCGTGGCCGCACATTCACCAGCCTTGCTGCTATTGCCTCAGCGATTTTCCAGTGATCAAAGCAGACTCCTAAAGAAGCCTTCGCCGCTGCCATGGAATCATGGCGTCAGCGTTGTGAAAAATGTGTACGTCTGCAGGGCGATCACGTCGAGAAGCATCGCCAGTTTCATCGATTTCGGGTGAGTAGTTAATTAGAAAAAAAATCGTAGGCCTTAGAACTTGAATGCACCTCGTACATTGTGTGGTAGGTATTGGTTCAAATGTCTCTGAGCACTATGGGACTCAACATCAGAGGTTATCAGTCCACTAGAACTTAGAACTACTTAAACCTAACTAACCTAAGGACATCACACACATCCATGTCCGAGGCACGATTCGAACCTGCGACCGTAGCGGTCGTGCGGTTCCAGGCTGAAGCGCCTAGAACCGCTCGGCCACCCCGGGCGGCGTAGTAGATTTTCATTGCTTTGTCCCACTGTAACAACTGCGACAATGAAAGGAATAGGAATGTTACTGTGAACTCGAGTGTCAGCCGCCGATCGTGTATTATCGGCAGTCTTCAGCCCCATTGGCGAACTGCACACGCATCGTGCCCGTTGGTGATACAGATGACCACAGAGCCCTCGGGCAGCTTCACGGAGAGCTCACGTGCCTCGCCTTGCTGTCAGCAGTTGGGCTGGTTGAGATCTTATGAAAATGAAATTGTTTTATTAGTCGTCAAAGAATCTGATGTTGTCCCATCACTGGAGGGCGAATTCTATTATTAAACTTGCAGCTCTCTTTCCGTCACTGCCGGCCGCTGTGGCCGAGCGGTTCTAGGCGCTTGAATCCGGAACACTGCGACTGGTACGGTCGCATATTCGAATCCTGCCTCGGGCATGGATGTGTATGACGTACTTATGTTAGTTAGGTTTAAGCAGTTTTAAGTTCTAGGGGACTGATGAACTCAGATGTTCAGTCCCATAGTGCTCAGAGCCATTTAACCATTTTTTTCCGTCACTGAATAATAATTTCATTTTTCATAGTTTTTGTATCAAAAACACAGGCCAACGATTGAAAATAATCTTTGCAGAAAATGCCTTTTCTTGTGTTTTTTAGGGTGGGATATCCAAATATGATACCAAAAAACTTTATCACCTACCATTTCTTCACATTTTACTGTTAATTTTTCTTTAAGCGATTTCTTAAAGAATTTAACAGCTTATATATAGTTACAATAATTTAAAAAGGTCGATACAATTTCTGTGTTAACAGATGATGTTTTGTTTACTGTCAACTTAACCTAAGTTTCCCATTACAATGTCTAATCATGGTTCTAAAAACTCTGCTGACAGTTTTTCTTATATTTGTGGTGAAATTGAGATTAAAAAACACCAAAGAAACATTACAGACTGTGTGAATAAGTTATTGTTGTGGTCTTCAGTCCTGAGACTGGTTTGATGCCGCTCTCAATGCTACTCTATCCCGTGCAAGCTTCTTCATCTCCCAGTACCTACTGCAGCCTACATCCTTCTGAATCTGCTTAGTGTATTCATCTCTTGGTCTCCCTCTACGATCGTTACCCTCCACACTACCCTCCAGTACTAAATTGGTGATCCCTTGATGCCTCAAACATGTCCTACCAACCAATCGCTTCTTCTGGTCAAGTTGTGCCACAAACTCCTCTTCTCCCCAATTCTATTCAATACTTCATCATTAGTTATGTGATCTACCCATCTAACCTTCAGCATTCTTCTGTAGCACCACATTTCGAAAGCTCCTATTCTCTTCTTGTCTAAAATATTTATCGTCCGCGTTTCACATCCATACATGGTTACACTCCATACAAATACTTTCAGAAACGACTTCCTGACACTTAAATCTATACTCGATATTAACAAACTTTTCTTCTTCAGAAACGCTTTAGCTGCCATTGCGGGTCTACATTTTATATCCTCTCTACTTCGACCATCATCAGTTACTTTGCTCCCCAAATAGCAAAACTCCTTTAGTAATTTAAGTGTCTCATTTCCTAATCTAATTCCCTCAGCATCACCAGAATTAATTCGACTGCATTCCATTACCATTGTTTAGCTTTTGTTGATGTTCATCTTATACCCTCCTTTCAAGACACTCTCCATGCCGTTCAACTGCTCTTCCAAGCCCTTTGCTGTCTCTGACGGAATTACAATGTCATCGGAGAACCTCAAAGTTTTTATTTCTTCTCCATAGATTTTAATACCTAGTCCGAATTTTTCTTTTGTTTCCTTTACTGCTTGCTCAATATACAGATTGAATAACATCGGGGATAGGCTACAACCCTGTCTCACTCCCTACCCAACCACTGCTCCTCTTTCATGCCCCTCGACACTTATAACTGCCATCTGGTTTCTGTACAAATTGTAAATAGCCTTTCGCTCCCTGTATTTTACCATCACCACCTTCAGAATTTGAATCAGAGTATTCCAGGCGACATTGTCAAAAGCTTTCTCTAAGACTACAAATGCTAGAAACATAGGTTTTACTTTCCTTAATCCTTCTTCTAAGATATGTCGTAGGGTAAGTATTGCCTCACGTGTTCCAACATTTCTACGGAATCCAAAATGATCTTCCCAGAGGTCGGCTTCTACCAGTTTTTCCATTCGTCTGTAAAGAATTCGTGTTAGTATTTTGCAGCTGTGACTTATTAAACTGATAGTTCGGTAATTTTCACATCTGTCAACACCTGCTCATACATCTTGGTCACCAGATGGTAGAGTTTTGTCAGGACTGGCTCTCCGAAGGCTGTCAATAGTTCTAATGGAATGTTGTATATTCCCGGGGCCTTGTTTCGACTTGGGTCTTTCAGTGCTCTGTCAAACTCTTCACACAGTATCGTATCTCCCATTTCATCTTCATCTACCTCCTCTTCCATTTCCATAATATTGTCCTCAAGAACATCGCCCCTGTATAGACCCTCTATATACTCCTTACACCTTTCTGCTTTCCCTTCTTTCCTTAGAACTCTGTTTCCATCTGAGCTCTTGATATTCATGCAAGTTGTTCTCTTTTCTCCAAAGGTCTCTTTAATTTTCCTGTAGGCAGTATCTATCTTGCCCCTCGTGAGATAAGCCTCTACATCCTTACATTTGTCCTCTAGCCACCCTAGCTTAGCCATTTTTCACTTCCTGTCGATCTCATTTTTAAGACGTATGTATTCCTCTTTGCCTTCTTCATTTACTGCATTCTTATATTTTCTCCTTTCATCAATTTAATTCAATATTTCTTCTGTTACCCAAGGATTTCTACCAGTCCTCGTCTTTTTACCTACTTGATCGTCTGCTGCCTTCACTACTTCATCCCTCAAAGCTACCCATTCTTCTTCTACTGTAATTCTTCCCCGCATTCCTGTTAATTGCTCCCTTATGATCTCCCTGAAACTCCGGTTCTTTCAATTTATCCAGGTCCCATCTCCTTAAATTCCCACCTTTTTGCAGTTTCTTCAGTTTTAATCTACAGTTCATAACCAATAGATTGTGTCAAAGTTCACATCTGCCCCTGGAAATGTCTTACAATTAAAAATCTTGTTCCTAAATCTCTGTCTTACCATTATTTAATCTATTTGAAACCTTCTGGTATCTCCAGGGTTCCTCCATGTATACAACCGTCTTTCATGATTCTTGAACGAACTGTTACCTATGATTAAGTTATGCTCCGTGCAAAACTCTACCAGGCGGTTTCCTCTTGCATTTCTCAGCCCCAATCCATATTCACCTGCTATGTTTCCTTCTCCTCCTTTTCCTACTGTCGAGATCCGGTCACCCATGACTATTAAATTACGGTCTACCTTCACTACCTGAATAATTTCTTTTATCTCATCATACATTTCGTCAATCTCTTCGTCATCTGCAGACCAGTTGGCATATAAACTTGTACTACTGTAGTAGGCGTGGGTTTGCCGTCTATCTTGGCCACAATAATGCTTTCACTATGCTGTTTGTAGTAGCTCACCCGCACTCCTGTTTTTTATTCATTTTTAAACCTACTCCTGCATTACCCCTATTTGATTTTGTATTTATAACCCTGTATTCACTTGACCAAAAGTCTTCTTCCTCCTGCCACAGAACTTCACCAATTCCCACTATATCTAACTGTAACCTATCCACTTCCCTTTTTAAATTTTCTGTCCTACCAGCCCGATTAAGGGGTCTGACATTCCACGCTCCGGTCCGTAGAACGCCAGTTTTCTTTCTCTTGTTAACGACGTCCTGTCGAGTAGTCCCCGCCCGGAGATCCAAATGGGGGACTATTTTACCTCCGGAATATTTTACCCTAAAGGACGCCATCATCATTTAATCATACAGTAAAGCTGCATGCCCTCGGGAAAAATTACGGGTGTAGTTTCCCCTTGCTTTCAGCCATTCGCAGTACCAGCACAGCAAGGCCGTTTTGGTTAGTGTTACAATGCTCGGTCAGTCAATCATCCAGACTGTTGCCCCTGCAACTTCTGAAAAGGCTACTGCCCTTCTTCAGGAACCACACGTTTGTCTGACCTCTCAACAGATACCCCTCCGTTGTGGTTGCACCTACGGTACGGCTCCCCAGCAACGGCAAGAGGTCCATGGTTTATGCTGTGAGCGGGGGGGGGGGGGGAGGTAGAAAAAGTTAATTTGTCACATTTTAGATCTAAACTTGGTGATTTATCTTAACCTTGGGCGCCGCATAAGGTATGTTAAGTTTATGTTTAATATCTGAGAAAATGGTTCAAAAACGGAAGAAAAAGCCCTTTAGATTTGCTGTTCTTATGATATAGAGGGAGCCAAGAAATCATTCCTGTGATTGCTACTTTTGCAGTGTTGATATTACTGGTCATAATTTGAAAAACAAGAAGGTAATAAGCTACACTAACCTTCCGTCAGCCATCCAATCAGTAGGGCGTGGTGTAGATTTGCCGGTTCCTGAACCACTAGATGATTTAAATTCTATTCCAACACAAGTTTTTCTGATGCGCAATCTGATTTAGATGAACCAGATGTTGAATTCCATTTTAACTAAGAAAGTATAGAGCCTAAATTGTTTACTCACACCGAGCTTACCGATTTGGTTAGGGATCTGGGCTTAACGAAAGAAAAAACTGAATTGCTTGGCTCTAGATTAAAAGAAAAGAACGTGATAGGGGACTACTGTTGGTCACTTCGCCGAGAAGTTCAGTAAGTAACTCATCATAGAAAATGGTACATAAGAAGCATCAAAGAAAAAAAGAGAAAGAAAATACACACCAATCCCAGCTGACAAGTGAAACCTCTATTAACACATATCATTCTTTTAAGTAGCTCACTGTAAATACAAACCATGCTTGTGTTGTAACAAAACGTTTCATTAATTTTTCCCTTTAACGGATAGCATAGGATTTTTATACTATATAATGAAAAGCATATTGCTCGAAAACTATAAATGATACAAATACATTAAGGCTAGATTTGGATTCTGCTTATTAAAATCTGTAAAGATCAGGTATCAAACTTTAAAAAACAGTTTTTCAAAAAAAAATTTCGTCGGCCGGTGAAATTTACGAGACATCTCCTTAATACATACTGACTGCAGCAACTAGTTTCAACACATCCAGATCTCTATACAGGTTATCAAACGCAATACTGGTGACTTTTACTGTACTGTTTATCCCTCTTTTTGCAAGCACAGACGGTGTCTCCCACCATCCCAAATACGATAACTTGTCAACTGTTTCTGTGACTATAGTGTTCCGGTGTACCATTTTCTGTTCTATCTCTCCACTGTAAGTTACGTTATCGTAACAACGCGGAATTACTGTAACAAGCATGTATGAAAAGGTCACTCGCAGAATAGCCGTTTTGGGCGCTCTTGGTACACGGCTCGTATTTCACTTAAAATCAAGAAGTGAAAATGTTTTTGGTTCAGTCCGGACCAGCGGCCATTTGTATAGTTATTCGAAAATCTGGCTTAGCTATGTTACTATATAATAAGTAAGGCTTGAACGGGGAACTAGAGCTGGCAGTAGGCAGACTGTACGAATCGATTAATTCCGTCTGCATAAGGATTTTACTGGACAAATATTAATGCTCAGCTGATGGCACCTTTGGTTTGTGAACCCTTCGGATTTTATGTGCAAAAGCAGTGACCATCGATCGGATCTTATGTCCAAAAATAGGAACCAATAAATACCTCCGTACTGTAGCGAAGGTGATGGTTGCAATTTGGTCCAGCGGTATATCGGACCTCGGCCTAAGAGAAATTTTAACCGTTTGAAAGAAACTTGTTGCGTTTGGATTCAACGTGCAAAAAACATGTTTTTTTTCTGAGAGGTTTCTGAAGCACTCCACTTCTCTACTTGAATCTCGTGCGAATCAGTTCAAACTTTGCACGAATGTAGATGAATGGTTTAAGTCAAATTGTTAATTTTTATCTAGTTATCATTACCCGTTGTCGAGATACATTGGTTTAAAGTGGAGCTAACTATAATTTATTCTTCGTGAACAGAAGGTGCAGACTCAGTTGAAAGTAAAGCAAATAAATAAGAAACACATCTTACGATAAAATAGAAACTCGCTTTTAAAAATGTAGCTCCATCCGGATTTTACGTGCAAAAAGCACGTTTCTTTAGAGTTTTCTATGCGCGCAACATCTATGTTTCAGTCTTGCGAATTTTGGTTCAACCTTTGTAAGAAAGTAAATAAACATTTAATGAATACCCAATCTGTTGTTTTGTGAAAGCGTTATCTGTTTCCACGATATAGCGGTCTAATGTTGTGCATACATTTCACGTAAAACCTGACTTTAAGCGAACCGATTGTATTGAGACGGTTTAAAGTGATGCAGACGATAATAAAAAGATGTGTGTTCCGTAGCAGTGCATGAATTATAAGCAGTATACTTAGATATCATTTAAATAATACTGGTTCTACAGTTAATTATCTTTCCGTTGTTTATACGCTAAGACTTTAATAGCCAGTGGCTTAAAATCATTGGAAAGTCTTTACACAGGCAAAACAGGGGATGTACCAAACGAAAATTAGGCCTAGTTCTGTACAGTATGATATACTCTTTGATTGAGCATTTAAAGTTTTAGTGATGACCGCGCAGAAAATTAAAGTAGCCCAAAAATTGCTATAAAAATAATAGTCAGAAGAAACGTCCACTTATTTCTAACCAGGAAAAAACACTTTACTGCATTTTACTTCAAAACTGCTGTTTTATCTTACAGAAAATTTATTGAGGATTATTTCTTGTTCGCACTGTGTCAGATATAGACAGTTTGCCTAAAGAGCTCACCCACCTAAAGACAGTGTTCAGAAGAAGTGGGTATCCCATTCGGCAGATTAATGGGGCACTGTCAGTTAAAACCAAGACTCGAGATGTGGATAAGAAGGAGAACACACCGGCAAAATCATTAGCTTTTCTTCCTTTTGTGGGCAACCTTTCGTTTAAAATAACAAGAATCAACCATAAATGTCACGTGAAAGTGACTACATCTAAGGCTGATAGACTTTTTGCGATCAGCGAGAGACAACCTGTCATTGCAAAAGGCCGGAATTTACACATCATGTTGTCAGTGTGTTATGGCTCACTTAGGACAGACCACACGCACTGTGAAGGACCGCTGCACTGAACATCAATGTTGCACCCTTTTTTTTTTTCAACCAGACAAGTCTACTACTGCCGAAGACTGTATTTCCACTGGACATTCAATCGAGTGTAATAGAACTATGATGCTGACCACAGCAACATCGTTTTGGGATCCCATTATCAAAGAATCCGCGAAAACACGCCTGGCGGAAAATAAATTGAACCACGGTAGTGGCTACCAATTGGACAGTGCTTGGAAACCCGTCATCTCCAGGATTAGTTCATATGAAGACGACACAGTGCGCCAACAGCCGCAGCGAGCGGTAACGCATAGGACAGCTGAGTTCCGCGGTTCCGCTAGCTAGGGCGCCGCCACCGTGGATCGTCGATCTATCCACTTCAATTCTGACGCATACGCGGAATACTCGCAAGGCACTTCGTTGTCTCGTCTGAAGAGGATGGCAGGCACGCAGTTGAAATATCGTGGAATGTGTTGTAAGAAAGTAGATAAACATGTAATTAATGATCAATCTGTTGTTTTGTGAAAGCGTTGTCCGTTGCCACAATACAGCGGTCTATTCTTGTACATAAAATGCACGTAAAACCTGAATTTAAGACCGGGTGCGACCGTTTTTAGCTGCAGTTTATGGCGGGTCATGGGCCATCAAACATAGGCCGGTGTAAGGTGGAGCGTGGACCATTAGGTTAAGTAGTGGTTTTGACTTTGTACATATGTATTGTTTGTGTTTTTCCTTTATTTTTCGTTTATAAATGTATAGCTATGCTGTTCTTTTAGTCAAAGGTCTTCTTAGGCACTTGTGGGTGTTATTGTTGTTCTGAAGAAGGTGTAGTTACGTACGCCGAAACCTGTGTTAACACTTAACACTAGGTGCTCTTTTCGCAGCCGAGGCGGGTTTTTAGTTTTTTTAATACAGTAACCAACGGTTGCTGACGCGCTGCGATGTTGAAGGTTCTTAAAAATCGGGTGCAACCCCGAAAATTGCGGGAACAATTAATTCCCTTGGAAAATTTTTAAATTCTCCAAAGTGATTTCTCCCCAGTCACAATAATCTCCCATCATTACATTGACTGATTTATGAACCACAATTTTCTGCGTTTGTTAGGCTTGGTATGACTATGTTCATTGGTTGGCTATAACATCCATTCCACAAAAATTCAGTTTATCTAGGAGAAAGGTTACCCAAACAAAGGGGTTCGAACCAGTACTATTTTGTAATTTAATGTTTGCAGAATTTGGCCAGTGAACGTGTAAATAAACTCCACATTTGATCAATTCTTCTGAAACCAAAACTCTGATTTATTGAGAATACAATTTGTGGCTCAGATGGGACAATATTCTAGAATACGTAACCCTCACAAAAATTGTGAGAGGGAAAATTTACCATGTACGTTAACTTTTGGATTATGTTGTAACAGTGACAGACGGAAGGGCTTCACCTTCCTCTTTAAAATAAGAAGATATTGAAACACGCTCAGAATGCAAGTACGTTTGGTCTAGAGGCGTACGTCTGCAACAGGAAAGGAGTTTGTGGATGTTTTTGTCTTATGAACGGACACAGCTAGGAGATACCAAGGAAAACTGAGAAGTTATATTACCAGAAAATCACGTACTTGGTTCTTATTTTTTGCAGTAAACGGTAATATGAAAATAGTGCTATGGTTTATGCTTAATACACTCATAAAATATTTAAATAGGCCTGAGAGGGATAATTAGTATAAAAAATGTAAATTGTTTGTGGAAATCACGTAGAGCAATCTTTATCCACGCAACAGCTCGGGGCTCGAATGTGGTTTCACGATGTTCCTAAGGTGGCTAGGTGTATGTACGTCTCCGCACTGAAACGATTCAGAAACATCTCGATGAAAAGGAGATAGCTCTCCTGCAGCGGAAGGAACACGAACCTGTGGTGAGCGGCGCCGGCCAATTAGGTCCTAAATTGCTTTCGGCACTCCGAGCCACGTTCAAAGTTGGAGTTCAAATGGGATGAAATTACACGAGCTCTCAATGACTGTGAAATTTGTGTTTTAACGCGTCGTCGGGAAATATGATGAGCGCGAAAGAAGAGTCGTAATACCCTCTGAGCAATTTCCTCAGCACTGGAGCGGCGGGCTACGGCTGCGTAGCTCTTTTTCGTTTTGTACGGAGGAACCCCAGCACTTTATGATAAATCAGACGGAACAGAGAAAATAATCTCACTCCTTCATTAGGCTGGCGAAAGGGAAAGACGAATGCAGAAGCACCGCTAAATTGACATCATTTGCATTTTTACTGTATATACATCCAGCTCTTTTAGAGGAAGAACTTTCACACTTAAAACCCAGAGAGTCATGATGTTTATATGTTTTATAGTTATGTGAACCTTCTTCCACCCGGCATCGTGCTGCATTTCCTTCTTTATATAAACCATCTACTCCCATTTGCATGGCCAGTACTATTCTATGTTTTCCAAACGAACGTCTAGACAGCAACCAATCAAATTTTAATTTACGTTGAGAAACAACAATGTGAAGAGACTATGGGTATTTGAAAAAAAAAAAAGAAAAGAAACGCTTATCGATGAATTTATAATGATTTGTAGGGAGTATTTCTTGTGGAAAGATTTGAAAAGGTTTCGGCCATTCATTCGTGGCCAAACGTGGAAAAATTGAGGTTCAGAGTCAAACGACTGACATTTCTTCTCCAACTTCAATTCCATACACTAAAAATAGAAAATACATATAAGTTAAGAATATAGCCTACTTCAAACTAGGTCCCAGAAACATATTTGTAATTCTTCGAAATAATTTTAAGCTGTCACTTTTAACATAATATTATCAGTATCTCTTATTTTGTGACATATTTCATCACCGAACATCAAAGACGCTACAGCAACACGTGCTGTTAACACTGCAAATGACCGACATTACCAGAGTAGACGTATCGATAGCTCAATCAAAACAAGTGTTCATTTATCGCCATCCTGTTTTCCTGCACAGTTGAGTTGCCTGTGATGTCATGTTTCAAATTATCTTCAAAAGTTCGGGAACCAATAGTTTACATGTTCGGAACAGCTATGTAAATGGAGATTCATTAACACACCATAATGAAACATCCACAGAAGATTCGTGTGATTGTTTAGCATTATTTTCACGTGTGCAGCAGACCAACAAACCAAGAAACATGCCCCCTATTTTTCAAAATGTTCAAATGTGTGTCTATTCCTAAGGGATCGAACTGCTGAGGTCATCGGTCCCTAGACTTACACACTACTTAAATTAACTTACGCCAGGAACAACACACACACACCCATGCCCAAGGGAAGACTCGAACCTCCGGTGGGAGAGGCCGTGCAAGCCGTGACATGCCACCTGAAACGGCACGGCAACACTGTGCGGCTCTCTTTCTCCACAGGATGACTATACAAGGAACAGAAATATGTATGTACAACCGCGTTAAAAGTTATTGTCCTGCCACTGCTGCCTGATGACGTCAGTAGTGAGGCTGTACCGCTCTTGGTGGAGACTACATTGTTGCCAGTTTTACCAGTTTCTGCTACTTGCCCTCCGCTGCAGTCCTGCTTATGATGTTGTCAAATGTATCCCATATGGCTGTCAGAGTCAAGGTAAGGCCACCTACCTTCCACACAACATCTCTTCAACATGTCACCGCACCAACCACATTTGTAGGCCAACTGCATGTCTTAAAATTGACGGGATGTCTCCTTGTTCATTGTCTGATCCCTCCCATTTTCTCTAGGCCTCATATTGGTCAATGCAATGTCAAAATATTTTTTTCGAGTTTGCAGGGTATATGTATATTCTTGTCAAACAGCCTCATGCAGAATCCAATCCTTGATGAGGTGTCAATAAAGTCGTTGCATTCTGCACGCTTGTAGGGCATGTGAAGCAGCACTTGTATTCAGCAAATCGTGGTGAGAGAACCTAGTGGATCTGACACCTAGTCCAACAGACATTTACGCAGATTCTATCATTTATGGTGGGACAGAATGGTTCAAATGGCTCTAAGCACTATGGGACCTAACAACAGAGGTCGTCATTTCCCTAGACATAGAACTACTGAAACTGAAGTAACCTAAGGACATCACACACATCCACGCCCGAGACAGGATTCGAACCTGCGACTGTAGCAGCAGCACAGTTCCGGACTGAAGCGCCTAGAAACGCTCGGTCACACCGGCCTGCTATGGTGGAACAGCGAAACGCTACAGATAACCTGTGCCCCAGGTAACTTAGTATGTGCACACCAAAACAATAGTCAGCAAGCATCTATTACGTTAAAAACACTGCCACCATTCCAAAAATTTTCAAAATTTACGAAGTATCGTCTTTTTACACGTCAAAGTGTCTTTATATTACATGTACAGAAAGTAAAACTTTATCTGATAAAGTATGACATCACAATTACAAATGGTTCAAATGGAACAGAGCACTATGGGACTTAACTTCTGAGGTCATCAGTCCCCTAGAGCTTAGAACTACTTAAACCTTACTAACCTAAGGATATCACACACATCCGTGCCCGAGGCAGGATTCGAGCCTGCGAATGTAGTGGTCGCGCGGCTCCAG
The DNA here is from genome assembly GCF_023864345.2 of Schistocerca serialis cubense. NCBI lineage: Eukaryota > Metazoa > Arthropoda > Insecta > Orthoptera > Acrididae > Schistocerca > Schistocerca serialis. Next base: position 324,326,021 of record NC_064641.1, on the reverse strand, counting down.
ACTGTAGTGCCTAGAACCGCTCGCCCACCAAGGCCGGCCCATCAGAATCACACTAAAATCCACATATGCTCACTGCACACTGACAGTTAATGTTTAATGGGCGTTTCTTCTGAATAATTGCATTCACACTTAGCTGGAGATGTGCGTAGTGCTATTACAAAGTTCTTGGTATGTAAAATAGGATTATTTGTGAGCTCAATTACACTGCTTACCGAACGATTTTTCAGAGCAATTGCGTTCACATTTTGTCTGGGGACATGGAAGGTGCAATTGCAGACTTCTTGCTATGATAAACAGGGGACATATTCACTCACACTTTTTGCTGAGAACGTGGGGGGTGGTGTGTAGCAATTACCCTTATTCTATGACCTGTCACATCCCATCATTGATTCTATACAATATTATAATGCATACAGGCTGAGAATTGACAGTTAGACACACACACACACACACACACACACACACACACACACACACACACACACTTGACATGGAACACACACACTACCATCCCCAGCAGTTAAGCGCTGCAGGGTGTAGGACTAAGGAATGTAGCAAACATGTCTTTATTCTGGGAAGTCATCCATCAGAATCGCAGCCACCATACTCGATGCAACACAACAGGTTAAGTGAGCCAATCTATTTACGATGTGATATTTCCTACCACACATTCTAATTCAAGCACTCACTGATTTTGTAATGTTGGTCAGTCGTAAAACGGTGGTTAATCAAGACTGTGGCTGGTAGGAAAATCATAACTGGGTTCTTCAGCTTCACAGAAGACGATGTACTGTTTGCTACATCATACAGTTTTTATGCTTAGGGGCTGTGATCACATTTAATTTCCGAGGCAGCATTAATTACCATCGAAGAGCCATTGTCTTCAGATTGGCATACTTGTGGCTGACACTATACAGTGAAATTAACATTATACTCAATTCTCATATTGATCATACAGTGATTACAGAAGGAACAACTGTCAGCACTCAATTAACGAATTCAGCGACGCTTCAGAGAAGGTCTAAAGTTGTTGTATACATGCACAAGCGACTGCTTACTACGTGGGAGGGTTTTTGTATATTGAGAACACAGAATACTGTACAACTACATTGTGAAGGTTTTGCATATACGAGTACTCTAAACATTGTTCAAGGAACCAGAGAGACTATCTGTGGGACCGAGAGAGTGCGCCCCCATGACTACGAGTGTCACACACGACTACAGGATAGCAGAGCATGATATACCAAGTTACGCATGCTGTATATGGTTTGATGTGGTATGATGTACCCAGATTGCATATAAATTATTTGCTTTTAAGTGGTGTCGTATATCCATGTTAGTTTATATAGTGCAATATAACCAGTTTAAGCAATGTGGGTAAGACGATGTGGCATTCGTGGTAACAGGGGCAGACTTGCTCAGTCCTGTAGACAAATTACCTGGTTCCTCTGAATTCATTTCCACTTTTACAAGCACCTTGTATCATTAGAGTATATGCAACACTTTCACAGCTGCAGCTGGTCAGTATTCTTTATTATCAACGTCCAAGAACTCTCCCATATGCTGCTTATTTGCTAGTGCTTGTATGCAACAGATGTAGGTCTTCTCAGACACGTCACTGGATCTATGCAGTAGAATGCTGACAGGAGACCATTCTGTAATAACTCTGCGGTAAACACGAATATTGAGTATGTACAAATCTCTCTTTATAATGACTGCGCAGCAAGTTATCTCTGGACACAAAACCTCTTCTGATGTTCACTGATGCTGCCACTGACATTGAAATGAGATCTCTAATATGGTCTCAGTGGGGCTAACTAACCCCAAAGCATCAAAAGTGGATTATGTGGCATACAGTACAGTGTGTTTTGTGAAGCTCTAGACGCGATTGCCACTGTTGTACTAACTGTGTTCTTTTGAACAACTGCCGTGATGTCATCAGTGTGCACGTGAATTCGGATCTGTGGTAGGAGATATCATCTCTTAAGTACTGTGGCATAGAAGTATTTGCGCCGCCTCCTCTTATTTGCTGTTATTGTATACAGGGGACAATCACAATAGTTACATAACTGTTTACGGTGTAATGTGGAGAGAAAGAGAGCGCCACGAATTTTTTTTATGTAATGAGGTTGGGGGATAACTCTGTTTTTTGTCACTTTCTTGCAGAATAAATAAATTTCATGTTGTCTCTGAAGTACAGAATTCAGCTGCCATATTATACTGATCATCTGAGCTTTATAGGGAGCTTACAGAAGCAAGATCTCCATTGGCAGTTGCTACAAGAGTAACAGTTTTGTGTGGGTCTTACTCTGGAGGGAAACGAAATATGCTAGGACGAAAGGAAGTGCATTCCTATTCCTTCTGTACTTCTTTATTTCTACAGTGGGTGGTGCAGGACCATATTTTGAGCTATGTATGAAAGTTACTAACGCTGTGGATGTAGGAAATAACTCTATTTTTGAAGTGCTTGCAAAGATTTTAACATAATACATGCTTATTGGCAAATGCCAGAGATTTATATTTATTTGTACCCGACAATTTTTGGATGGTCACACATGGTATAATAATGACCAACTTATCAGTTTATTCTGTCTTGTGGTTGATCTCTGCTGGCTTACGATGTCTATTATTGGACAGTGTAAGCCAGCTGAGATACAATGATCAACAGTATTTGTTTTATGCATTTTAGACGCAAAAATTAATCGGTATCGTATACTATGTTACTGGTGCACACACTCCCATCGTATATTCTTTATGTTTCGGATAGAAACCTCAGATGTGTGGAGTTAGTGAATGTGATTCAACACATAAGCCCCTGCTAAATGTGTGATGGATAAGACGAGTGCCACGGAAAAGAGCCACAGAACGGAGTGTTTGAATGGGCGATTGAGAAACCAGGCACTTCATCTTCCTATCAGACCCATTTCTCTACTGCCACGAAAATTAGAACAATTATTCGTTAAAAGCAATATAGTAATGAAAGACGAACGCGATGATGAAGATGATGTTGACTGCGAAGAAGGAGAAGGTGATGAAGAAGAAGATGAAGAAAAGGTGATGATGATGGAGATGATGGATATGACGATTACGTTTATGATTGAAGGACATATTTGGGAATGAAAGAGTGATTTACTGGTTCTGTACACTTTTCTGCTTTGATGACGATGATGATGATGACGATGTTTGGTTTGTGGGGCGCTCAACTGCGCGGTTATCAGCGCCCTTACAAATTCACAAACTTTGTTCAGTCTAATCTCGCCACTTTCATGAGTGAAGAAGAAATGACGAGGGCAGCACAAACACCCAGTCATCAAGAGGCAGGTGAAAATCCCTTACCCTGTTCTACTTTGAAGTGCATGGTAACATTATTGAGGTCACTATGATGCATAAAGGACGGCTGTTTAATCACTAGTGTCGTCATCAGCTTGGGATGGAAGACGTTTCGCAGAACTTCAAACTCTAAACACAGCTGCAAATAGCAGTGCGTGACATAGACTAAATGGAAATCAGGATAGTTTCAATGTATCTATTGAATTAGAGAAACAATTCAACAACGTAAAGCGGTACATTTTGCGCAACATCCTGAGAAAAACATTTAGGATAAAGTATGGAAACAGACAAATAGTATAAAATGTAAGGAACTCAAGAGGGAAAATAAAAAAGAAATGGGAACTGGGGAAATACGTGTTCTGTTTATGTACTGTAGGGTGCAAGGATAGAGATGGATTAAAGGTAAACCTAGGTAATATGAATGTTCCTAGGGATGCTATAACGGAAGGTAGAAACCATTGAAAGAGGGAAAGTGCCGTTAATAGGAGATATGAGTTAATTTCGGTAACTAAGAAGTGGGAGCTATAGCGAAAATACTAATAGTATGTCAGAAGAGAACTTTAATCACCACTCAATATCTATTTTGTTAAGTAAAACAGTAATGGAGATTGGCAAGATATTCCTAAAACTTAACATTTGGAATAAATTGCCGGATTGAAGTGAACCGTGGGCTACAAAGTAGTCACTAAAAAGAAACAAGAAAAAGAACTACTTTAGTTCGAACGATTACTCAGATAATATGGGTAAAGCAAACCAAAGACTACGATTTATTAGCAAAGCACTGAGAAAATGGACCTAAATAGACTGCAACACTACGATTTTACGTTTTCGTCTAGAGTAATGCTTTGCTATGTGGAATCCACATTATGTAGGACCGACGGCGATCATCGACAAGGTTCGTAGAAGGGTAGTTAGATGGGACTTGAATTGGGGTGTCAATCACTAAAACAAAGCATTTTTCGTTACGGCAGGATATTCTCATGTAATTTCAATCACCAATACTGGATATGCACAAAGCTGTGGTTCATCCCCAACATTACTGAAAATATATCTGCAAATAGCGTTGCAGAATTTAAGAAATAAATGCAGTACAATGGAATTCAGTTAGATCACAGTTTATATACCGTTTTATTCGTGTATCTCCAGGTGGTGATTGCTATCGGTTTACAAGCTGTCTCCAGTATGTTGATGAAATTAATACAAGACTATGACAAATGGGGACTAAGGTTGAACATCAAGAAGACAAAATACTGAATCACAGAAGCACAATCGGTAGATCTAGAAATATAGCATCGGTAATTGTGGAAGTTACAACTGCCTTCTAAGTATAATTAACAAAGATGGCACGAGTGAAACTGACTTGAGAAACAGATAAGGCTCAGAAAGGATGGCAATATAAAAATTTAACTCCATTTTGTGGTCAACAAAAATAGGATCTAAAACCAAACGTATGAAGTATCAAATCACTATGCAAGCAAATTAAAATGTAAGGTACCGCTAGAAGACAGAAGTTGAAAAGATGGACTGCCTAAGACGAGCGTCAAGGATCTCCATTTTGGAACAAAGAACAAATGAAGATTAGTGGGTAATAACAGAAAACATAGACACCACAATGGATTAAACATTATGCAAACAACTTTTATGGACTGGTCACTTATCGAGAGTGAGACAACAAAGAATATCAGAAAATACCCAAAATATATTTCAATACATACCGTCAAACAGAAGGAGCAATAGGAAAACCGCAGCTTATATGGACTGGAGGGATAGAAATGTGTATGAACAAGATGTTAAAATTTTACTATGCTTCTCTTTATCATATTACTCTGTTTTTATAATGCTTACAGTTCCACAGAGTACGCACACAAAGGGGTCGATTTGAGATAAAGAACAGTGCGGTTAATAGAAAAAGATTATTTCCATCTCCTAAACGAGATGAAGACTTTAAAATTATATAACACCACACGTACCACCACCCTTGTCCCCACCCTCCTGTGTCAGTCAACGCTATGCGAGGGTATTTCCAATCTGCACCCTGACATGCATTGCATGGGGGCTTATTCAAATAGAATGCAAATAATTTTAAAATTTTTAGTAGCTGTAAGTCCGATTACGAAGTCTCGTCACCGGTTGGCCATGACTAGTATTTGTACGCAATCTGACTGCATAGAATAACAACAAAGAATGAAAGAAAATTTTCGTTAACACAATTAATTAATTAAGTCCCCAGCAACTATAAAACCTACGAAACCAAAACACAAGTGTAATTGTTCTGTGTGTGGGAGTGTGATTCAACATACACATCTGGCACGGTTCTTCTTCAACAAGACAAGAAATTTTAAATACCATTTATACTGAAGTAATTAAAAAAATATAAATACTATAATCGCGTAAGGAAACCAGAATTACTCTCTAATACAAGAACACAAGCCAGATGCTTTGTTGACTGAACCTGTAATGACGAATTATTGAAGACATTGAGATAATAAAAAGAAAAGGGATTTTTTTTTACCTTCATATGTATTGACGAAAAGCACTCTGATCATTACAATATTTCCATTCGAACAACTTCTGCTGTCTAGCCCATCAAACAACTGCATAAAACACGGAACAAGAACTCCTTACTACAACATCTCAACACCGACTCACTACTACCCCATCTCGATAAGCACTCTTCACCACCACTTCTCGACAAGAACTTTTCACTACGACATCTCAGCAAGCACTGCCAGTGGAGGCGGCGGAATAAAACTCTTTGGCGCAATCTCTGGCGCTGTGGCTCAGTGTAGCCACCTTTCATATGCCCTTCCTCCATGGGCCAGAATTTGATGGTATTTTTGCCAGCATTCGTGGTGAAAATACCACCAAATTCGTCCACAAAAATGCAGACAAAATAAAAGATAATATTGATACATAAATATCACATAATTAGATAAAATTTTGACTTTGCAATGACCTTTCAATAACCTAATATATAAAATACAGTAAGCAATACAAATTCCTTCATACATGTGACTTTACATAATAGTTTACACAATACACAAAAAAACAGTTTATACAAATGTTCACATAAAAAGCTTTGAATGATTCAAAAAAAAAAAATGTTGTTGATAGTTCCAGCAGTAGCATCCAGCAATGGTCAACAGGTGCAAATACCAACAAGTGACATCATTTTTGTAGAAGCAGTCCATCAGTGGCACCCAGCAATGTTGAACAGGTGCAGACACCAACAAGTGACATCATTTCAGTAGAAGCAGTTCCATTAGTGGCACCCAGCATTGTTGAACAGGTGCAGACACCAACTAGTGACATTATCTCAGTAGAAGCAGTCCATCAGTGGCACCCAGCAATGTTGAACAGGTGCAGACACCAACAAGTGACATTGTCTCAGTAAAAGCAGTCCAACAGTGGCACCCAGCAATATTGAACAGGCGCAGACACCGCAAGTGACATTATCTCAGTAGAAGCAGTTCCATTAGTGACACCCAGCATTGTTGAACAGGTGTAGACACCAACAAGTGACATTATCTTAGTAGAAGCAGTCCATCAGTGGCACCCAGCAATGTTGAACAGGTGCAGACACCAACAAGTGACATCATTCATCAGAAAGAGTTCCATTAGTGGCACCCAGCAATGTTGAGTTGGTGCAGACACCAACAAGTGACATCTTTTCAGTAGAAGCAGTTCCATTAGTGGCACCCAGCGATGTTGAACTGGTGCAGACACCAACAAGTGACATCATTTCAATAGAAGCAGTTCCATCAGTTGCACCCAGCAATGTTGAACAGGTGCAGACACCAACAAGTGACATTATCTCAGTAGAAGCAATTCCATCAGTGGCACCCAGCAATGTTGAACAGGTGCAGACACCTACAAGTGACATCCTTTCAGTAGAAGTAGTCCATCAGTGGCACCCAGCAATGTTGAACAGGTGCAGACACCAACAAATGACATTATTTCAGTAGAAGCAGTTCATCAGTGGCACCCAGCAATGTTGAGCAGGCGCAGACAGCAACGAGTGAGATTATTTCAATAGATGCTGTCCATCAGTGGCACCCAGCAATGTTGAGCAGGTGCAGACAGCAACAAGTGACATCAATTCAGTAGAAGCAGTCCATCAGTGGCACCCGACAATGTTGAGCAGGTGCAGACACCAACAAGTGACATTATGTCAGTAGAAGCAATTCATCAGTGGCACCCAGCAATGTTGAGCAGCTGCAGACACCAACAAGTGACATTATGTCAGTAGAAGCAGTTCATCAGTGGCACCTGGCAATGTTGAACAGGTGCAGACACCAACAAGTGACATCATTCAGCGGAAACAGTTCCATTAGTGGCACCCGGAAATGTCGAGTAGGTGCAGACACCAACAAGTGACATTATTTCAGTAGAAGCAGTTCCATCTGGGGCACCCGGCAATGTTGAACAGGTGCAGACACCAACAAATGACATCATTTCAATAGAAGCAGTTCCATCAGTTGCACCCAGCAATGTTGAACAGGTGCAGACACCAACAAGTGACATTATCTCAGTAGAAGCAGTTCTATCAGTGGCACCCGGCAATGTTGAACAAGTCCAGGTAACAGTCCATAATATGCACCATCACTAATCAGACAGTTCAGGCATGAACAATAGTTTGAATGCACACACAATTGCTTTTACAAAATTATTCTCAATGCTCTTACACTAAACATTCAAATTATAACAAACACACAAATCATATCAGATAATTGTCATATTAACTATTACAAATACACAAATATCAGTAAAACTATAATATTTATGGCTGTCAGTGCAAGCTCAACAAACAGGTAGTATAATATTTAGGAGATAAGTCGGTACCACTTATCTGGGATTAGGAAGGGAAAACACACAAAACACACTCACTCGTCTTTCATCCACATTAAGTACTACTGTGTAATTGAATAGTGTTAACTGTGTAAATGCAATTCTGTCAAAGGTTTGATGTTCATCATGTGTATCAAGTAGTAGTGGCAGCAATGTATAACAGTCAATAATAGTTAGTCAACGTCATAGTCATCATGTCAAGACCAATGTTTGCCAAGCCAGATCAAAATGTACAGTTGCTGAACAACTGTCAGTGTGCCAAGATATGTAAATGCTTCCTCTCTCCAAGAAAAAAATGTACTGCTTATAGATTTAACAAAGTGTGTGTAGACAATCTTCCTTCCTCTTTAATGTTCTAGTCTGCTATCTCCATCCTCCTTGTTCCATAAAACCAACAAAAAAAATATGCTCCTCACTTACTTTACCTCTTATCCACCAAAACTTCAATAATCACTAGCATCACATAATCTTAATACTTCAATAATACCTCTTACGTAGATACATATAAACCTTATTATCAGTATCATTTACCTTACCTCTTGTCCACCAAAACTCCAATAATCATCAACTTCACATAATCTCAATACCTCAATAATACCTCTTCAATACGTCGATACATATAAACCTTAGCACCAATATCATTTCACTTCCATAATAACTCTTTCCTCTAGTCAGTCTCCTCGAACAAGTACAGATGAAATCCTAGTGCAAACTTCAGTTCATCATCCCATACAATCCGAAGACACAATGTCCACACACAACCTCTGTGTAGTTCACCTGAGCCAAATCTTCTACTCATTATGAATTATAAAATACATTTTGGTTACCTTGTCCATCATTAAACAAAAGAAATGCATACATGACCTCTAACAGCCTTTAGTTCTAATAACTCTCAGTAATTAAGTACGATTACGCAGTGTGAATGATCATAATATTTCACAGTGTGTACACCACTTCAAGAATCATGGCAGAAGCAAACATGTGGAGTATTTTTTGTGTCAAGTGTCACTTGCTATTTCAATTGCTCACGAAGAATGCAGTGTAATAACTGTCAATGGTCTAACCCTAGTGTTGGTATGTCATGTCGTTAGCTTCCTTCCTATTAGCATAAATTTCTACAGCTTCCATAAAACCTCCAGCTCATGTGACTTCTATGAAGTTTCTTGTACTAATGTCGTTCAACGAATGATAGCAGTTCATTTTCTTATCTTAAAAATATAAGGCACTGAGCGTGAGCAAAACATGCAATAGCGAGTAAATATACCAGTAGACAACAGAATGTCAACAAGTGGATGCAGCACAATCCCTACAACAAGGCTCTGCCAAGCGAACAATAATTAATACCATAGTGTAACCTAAACTCCATGTTCATACAATGTATATCAGCATTTCTATATATAGCAAATTAAAGAATAGTTATGACAACAAACAGAAATGTATAAATATGCTATCCATACGCACAGCAGCAAACATATATCTTACATAATAAACAGATCATTAGCATCATATCAGCATAAGCAAATAAATGTTCATATGTAATCTCAATAAGTAAACATAAAGGCGCAAGCAGATAAATCACAAAGTGTAACCTACATACATAATCACAGTCAGCACAATTAATCAGGTGACAATTATAATTTAAATAAATAAGCACAGCAGGCACATAATAGAAAAATATGACATCAGTGAAAAAGCAGTGCAGCCAAGCGATGCATAATATACATAAGTAACAACCCTGTTCTTTTAATCAATCATTGTGAAATCAGTTAATGTACGCAAGCACGTCGCTTCACAAGTAAATTCATAGAACATGAAATTTAGCACAAAGTATGAATCACGTAATCGCGAGCAGCAAATTACGTCTAAAGTACGTACCTAAGTGGAAATATGTTACCTGAAAAATAAACTCAATTAATCGTTACCTTTTTAGTTTATTAGTTTCTTCATGGAAATTACAGTCTTCCTGAAATTTTCTCGATAGCAAGTCCTCTTAACGTCGGAGACACACAGAATTTACCTGAAGTTCTCAAATATTTTATACAACCGTATCCTGAAAAATACTGAACGTTAATAACATAATTTATCAAGTCACTATAGCTTTATACTTGATTTATTCGGAGAATTTAGACTGTGTATTTGTTTACGGCTGTCAGTGCGTTCGCACTGAGCGCTTGATCAGCTGTAGGTACGCGTGACGTAGGAAGTAATTGTTTGCGGTCAACGACTGCCTTGTGCGGCACGCAGACTTGACTGTTGCTTTGAGTATGTGCCGCCGCCAAAACACAGTGCGGTATCCTTGTATTCTCTGCATGTTTACACGTAGCTGTTAGTTTCTCAAAAGTATGTCATTCCACAAAAATTTTAACGTTAGATATATGATGTACTCCCTTAGAGCGTCTAGATTTAAGAGTTTCTACTTCGACAGTGTTATCATGAATAATTTTGCGAACCCTACATGGACCGTTATAAAGCAGAAAAAAATTGCGACACAAGCCTTTTCCTTTGTGAGACAAACGATGAGACTTAATTAACACCTTTTGACCAACTGACAAGGTTTTTAAACGACCAGGACGTTTAGCTGATTTCTCTCTTCTAGCAGCCGCAGATGCAATATTTCGTAGAGCCAGGTTGACAACTTCAGAATGCCGCAGTTTCCGTGAAGGCGGAAAAGGAACGATTTCAGAAATGCGATTTGTCGGTGCTTTGTTTTTTAATATCAATATAGGCGGTAAAGAAGTTGAATCATTAGGGAGTTCATTCAGAATGTTTTGAAAAATATGAAGATACTGATCCCAAGTTCTGTGAATCTGATGACAGTAAAGTCGACACAATTTATTGATTTCCTTCATCCATCTCTCTGAAGCGTTAGATTGAGGGTGAAAAAGTGAAATGAAAATTGGTTTAATCTTATGACGCCGTAGAGTACGAAGCCAAATTTTAGAGCGAAACTGTGATCCATTATCTGATATAACCTTATCAACATGACCAACTTCTTTAAGAAAATGTTTGATGAAAGCGTTAGATACTGAACCAGCTGTTGCTTTGCGTAAAGGTGTAAAACACACATATTTTGATGTCAATTCCACTGCTACGAAAATATACGCAAAACAATTAGTAGAACGAACCACTGGACCTAACAAATCAACTGCAGCCATGTCCTTTAATTTCGCTGGAATGATAGGAAACAACGGTGCTCTATAAGAAATAGTTGGCGGCTTAGCCTTTTGACATAATTTGCATTTGGCAAGAACAGATCGAATACGTTTTTCCATATTACTGAAGTAGCAATTTTCTCGTAATTTATGGAAGCATTTTCTGGGACCAAAGCGTGCATAACTGAAATGTGTGTACCAAATCAGTTTATTGACCCACTCATCAGGAATACAAACTAACCAAACAGAGTTGTCGACCGATTTTCGTTTAAAAAGAATATCATTGCGAACTAGATAATACTGTCTGATCGCTACGCTTTCCTTTCTCCTCCACTTCTCCTTAATGTCCTTCCAGATTGGATCCTTATTTTGCTCCTTAGCGATGTCCTGGAGCGAAGACGAAATAAAATTCTCAAACGCAACACCTTGAATATACATCAAACAATAATTGTTTTCCTTGCAGTCCTCTTCAGCACTTTGTTTCAAACCCATAGGTGCACATGATAAAGCATCAGCAACAATATTTGAAGAACCCTGTATGTAAACAATACTAAAGTCAAATTTCTGTTGATACAACGCCCATCGTGACAATCTTCCATGAGTTAATTTTGTTGACATAAGAAATTCCAGAGCTCGATGGTCGGTGTAAACCTTAGTATGTCTGCCATACAAAAATATGCGAAATTTTGTGAAAGCCCATACAACAGCCAAAGCTTCAAGTTCCGTAATCGAATAATTCTTTTCTGGTTTAGAGAGAACACGACTTCCAAATGCAATAGTTTTCTGTACTACAACGCCGTCTTCTTCTATGTCTTGAAATAAATGAGCACCTAGGCCTTTGTATGATGAGTCCGTCGCCAAACAAAAATCTTTAGATAAATCCGGATGTGAAAGAAGTGGAGCAGCAACTAAAGCATCACGAAGTTGTTCAAATTCTGGCTGAGCTTCCTCATCCCAACACCAATTAGATTTCTTTCCAGATAGTTCACATAAACGAGGTGTGGCCAAATCGTCCAATCTAACAAAGCGTCTAAGAAAATTACAGACACCAAGGAAACTACGAACATCACGTTTTGTGGTAGTAACAGCATAATTACGAATAGCGTCTAGTTTCTCTGGATCAGGAAGAATACCTTCTGTAAAAATAATGTGACCAAGAAATTTCACCTGAGAACGACCAAATTCAGATTTTTATAAGTTCACTGTAATGCCAACTCTTGCAAAAATACGTAATAATTAATCCAAAATTTTGTTGTGTTCACTCCAAGAACGTTTAGCAATAAGAATGTCGTCAGCATATGAAGTAATATTGTCACGAAGATAAACAGGTAAGATTTCGTTTAAACTACGAATGAATGCTGATGAAGATACAGTAAGTCCAAATGGTAATTTCCGAAATCACTTTTGGGTAAAATAGTCATATCCGGTTATTCTTTAACGAGTCTATAGATAGATTGATAGTAGAAGAGTTGTTTTGACAGATGCAAAGAATAGTAAAAGAGTAGGCAGCGGTGCAGAAAACTAAAAGGGAAATAGCACCACTACAGCTCGTGGTCCTATGCACGCTACGGCACATATTCACTTAGTGTAGTGAATCCCCTGAGGACTTTAATAGCCGCACATAAATTCCAGTTTGTGACTTAGTGGCCAATTTGGTCGAAGTCCGTACGTAAATTGATCTAACCATGGATGTATGTCGTTCTTAGAGTTGCGAAAGATCTTAAATTTCCGAACAGTTAAGAAGTGTTTATAGTCAAAGTTTTCTCCTCATGGCGACAAAGACCTACCGCGTCTGTCCCAGTCCGAATGTCGATTATGGTCACGTTCGCGCGCCTGGCGCTCTCTTGTTGCTTCTCATAAATGAAATAAATTATTTTCTTCAAAGCCCTCTGCTATCTGTGATTCTAAATTTCTTCTGCTGTCTTTTCCTACGATTTCGCCTTCAATTTGTTTGACTTGCTTTCGTAATGCCTCAACTTCCCTTTTAACGCGTTCATTAAATTTTCCCTCATTTTCAACATGTTTATTTATGTTCTGGTACTCTTCGGTTTCTGCAAATGGCAATGGTGCTGTATCATCTGAATCTCTGTCCCAATTTAAACTAAGACTTGTCAATTTATCTAAAATCTCCTCAACTCTTTCCGATAAATCACCTATTTGTTCTTTCTGTTTATTTACGTCATCCGTAAGTGCCGCGACTCGGGTTTCAGTATTAACGCATTTGGTAGTTAACTGTTCATATTGTTGTGTTAGATTATTTATTCTGTCATTTGGTACGGATTCCTCGATTCTCTCAAATATTTCCTCCTTATCGTGTGCACGTTGTAAATTTAACTCTGTAAATTTTTGTACTATCACGCGATCTCTTTCTTCCTGTTCTCATTCCTGTTCCTTTTGTCTAATCTCTACTGCAATTAATCTATTATTGTGAGAATTCAAAATCGGTTGTACTTCTTCTCTGATTTCTTTCTTTAATTCACCTTTCGTATTTTTGAAACATGTCCCTATTCGTGAGTCTAACCGTGTTTCCATTCTTTCCATCTCAGCTTCTAGCCGTGTTGCCACTGTTCTCAATTCAGATCCTAACTGTGATCCCAATGAGTCTAACCGTATTTCCATTGTTCCCATCTGTGTTTTTAATTCAGATCTAAACTGTGTTTCCATTCGTGCTCCAAAATTTAATATAGCACTCATCAACTGCTCCATTTCTTCTGTCGTTAACCACGTAATCTGAAAATTTTTCGATTGTGAAAAATTTTGAACTGTTTCTGAACTATTTTCCCTACTTATTAAATTGTTTTCAACTTCATTATTCACCACCCTGTTCTCCTGTGTTGGCGAGTTCTCCATGTCAACAATTTCGTTATTCTGACTATTCATCATTTTTGCCTGTTTCATCGATCGCGTAATCATTTACAAAACATACAAAACTCGTCACTATATGAAAATTACACACAATGACACTTTATCTCCAACAATACCATTCACACGAAATGTTTCCCTCAAACACGATTAACGAACAATTGAAATAATTGCACTAAATTGTCAAACTCGTAGACAAGACAACGAAATTAAATTCTGAAAAAAAATACCATTAGAAGAATGACAATTACCAAATCTACACATGCAAAATAGACTACAATTACTAAACTACAAATTACTACAACAATACTACTGTCTACTATTTTTACAATCAGAAGAATTACAAGGGACGATCCGAAGCAGCGGTCGCCACGTGCATGCGGGCTTATTCAAATAGAATGCAAATAATTTTAAAATTTTTAGCAGCTGTAAGTCCGATTACGAAGTCTCGTAACCGGTTGGCCCTGACTAGCATTTGTACGCAATCTGACTGCATAGAATAACAACAAAGAATGAAAGAAAATTTTCGTTAACACAATTAATTAATTAAGTCCCCAGCAACTATAAAACCTACGAAACCAAAACACAAGTGTAATTGTTCTGTGTGTGGGAGTGTGATTCAACGTACACATCTGGCACGGTTCTTCTTCAACAAGACAAGAAATTTTAAATACCATTTATACTGAAGTAATTAAAAAAATAGAAATACTATAATTGCGTAAGGAAACCAGAATTACTCTCTAATACAAGAACACAAGCCAGATGCTTTGTTGACTGAACCTGTAATGACGCATTATTTAAGACATTGAGATAATAAAAAGAAAAGGGTTTTTTTTACCTTCATATGTATTGACGAATAGTACTCTGATCATTACAATATTTCCATTCGAACAACATCTGCTGCCTAGCCCATCAAACAACTACATAAAACATGGAACAAGCACTCCTTACTACAACGTCTCAACACCGACTCACTACTACCCCATCTCGATAAGCACTCTCCACCACCACTTCTCGACAAGAACTTTTCACTACGACGTCTCAGCAAGCACTGCCAGTGGAGGCGGCGGAATAAAACTCTTTGGCGCAATCTCTGGCGCTGTGGCTCAGTGTAGCCACCTTTCAGCATCATACACGAAAGCTTGTGAAATCACAGAACATGAACAGAGCACGTGTGACACCATTAAAAGCTTTTAATTTAATTCTGCTGGTGCGCATCCCCAAACGCAGGTCTCACGTGCTGTCCCCTTTCTCATGTTGTTGTGATAGGTAATGCAGTAACGATATTTCTCAACTCAGGGACGATTTTTTCCTTACAGTTAATAAAACAGCACTTGCATATGCACTTTCCAAAACTACTGTGAATTATGACTTTAGTATAGCTACGATTGCTACTTCTCTAATTCATTCTAAGAGAATGATTAGGTCTTCAAGAAAACGTATTTTATTGTACGATCTGAACTTTTCTTGTTAGGCTTGATTTGGTCCCAACTTTGGAACAGGGATTTTAATTTTTAATATAACTTTTATTTGTCTAATTCGCGAATTTTAATATAATATTACCGGTGTGCCAGCATTCATCCTCAGCTCGAAGAGACACGGAAAAAATATTATTTATAAAATGTTGTATCTACTTCCATTAAGTACTGTATGGAAAGAAAGGAAAGTAACAATCCTCTACATTAGAATTTTTGTTTTATCTGATAATGTACCTACCAGTGTTTTTTTTTAATTTTCGGTTGTTCAATTTTGTTACTTCCATTTAGTTAACTTGGCAAGATTTTTCTGTATACTGTTTAACTTTGTTTCAATATGATTAACTTCATTACGTAATTGTGCACACAGTGGTGCTCTCTAGCAAATGTATGCCGCTCTGTAAGATGAATACTAGCATCACGGAACACCTAGTAATTCAACGTGCAATATGTGAAGTGATACACACTGTAACGATATTTTTTGGTATATTCTATGTCCCTTTCCCTTATTTTCACATTGTTCTTAATGTAAGATAGAACCTTATAAGTAAAATATTCTTTTTGTATATTTTAGGTATTAAGTTGAATGCTATGATACTCGAAACTCATAATATTTCATAATTCCCAACATAGTTAAGCAAATATTGTATTAAATTTGACATCCAACAGTACCGATTCTGAAATAATTTAACGGCATAGGCACAATGTCAGAACGTTTCTTCAGTTTTCATTCGATTTATTAAAATTACTGGAGTATGATTTTCTTTCCATACCAAACATGTATCAATAGGTCTACCTAAATTTGTGTCCCGCAAAAGAGAATGGAATTATCTGTACCGCACAAAGTGAATGGAGTAGGTATAGAATGGAACTGTCGTAATCTGTTATCAATGGATTCGTGCGAAACGGGCATAGGACAGCACACGCTTTCCAAAAGTGAACGAGATGTCTGCAGTGAATTTAAAGACTGCACTATAAAATAAATGTTTTATTCAGGAGGCATGCAAAAGCAGTATGCAGTTGATTGGAGGAAGTGGGGCTGAAGGAACTGAGTTACTAAAGGCGGGAAAATTGCCTTCGCGAGGAAAAGGCCCTTTTTATCAATTCACGTTGGAGAACTCACTGCCTGAAGAAATCCCCGCTGCCTCATCCTCCGTCTGTCTCCCTCCTCAGACAATCCGGAGTCAAGGGAGATGAAATGTTTTACCTTCGAAGGGAAGCCGATGAGCCTGATACAGCCTGAATGGATAACCAAGAAGAAAATGTAGCAAGTCTGACAATGAATACAAGAAATTCAGTCTGCGACATGCAGTATAGCTCAGATCGAAAATATTTCCGTATTCAAATAGCCTATGAACAACGCTGCATTCAGATGAGATTTCATAATGGAAGGAAAGACTACATAACGATAGTATATTTCACTGAACTCATTCCGCTGGAATAAAAATCACACTTAATACATTTTCACACAACATATAACATTTCTGAATGTTTATTACTGCCATTAACTATGAAGGTAACATTTATCTATATAAATAAAATTTATTTGTAGCATGTATGGAAGATCATTGCATGAGAAGGACTTTATCGATTTCCCGTTGTTGGTGGTGTTTTCGTTATTGCCTTGGCAAGGTTTGTATGAAAGAAAATTTTGGGAAAATCCAACGGAAAAGTCGTAAATTAACATCAGATGCCATATGTAACAAATATACACATAAAAAAAAGTTTTGCATCACCCCTCTTCCCAGAACTCCTGAAGATAGACGTTGACTGTGGATATTGTGTCACATACACAGTCCCTTTGACTGTTCAGAGATGTCACTAAACCCGCCCAAAGATGTAAACAACCATGCATGAGCAGCGCCTATTAGGCGGACGGGGTCCGACAGTCGATCAGCTCCAGTCATTCCACCGGAAGTAAGTACACGGCTAGTGTTGTCTGTAGTTCAACCATTCCTAGACGGTCAATACCGCGGTGCGAACGCGTCCGCATTGTTACTTTGTGCCAGGAAGGGCTCTCAACAACGGAAGTGTCCAAGCGTCTCGGAAAGAGTCATAGCGATGTTGTTGGGACATGGAGGAGATACAGAGAGACAGGAACTGTCGATGACATGCCTCGCTCAAGGCCGTCCAACGGCTGCTACTGCTTTGGATGACCGCTAAAAACGGATTGTGGCTTGGAGGAACCCTGACTGCAACGCCACCTTTTTGAATAATGCAGTTCGTGCATCCAAATGACGTCTTGTTGCGACTCAAACTGTGCGCAATAGGCTGCATGGTGCGCAAATTCGCTCCCGACGTCCTTGGCGAGGTCCATCTTTGCAATCACGACATCATGCAGCGCGGTACGTATGGGTTCATCAACATGCCGACTGGACCGCTCAGGATTGTTATCACCTTCTCTTCATCGATGAGTGTCGCATATACCTTCAACCAGTCAATCGTAGGAGAACTATCTGCAGGCAACCCGGTCAGGCTGTACGCGTTAGACACACTGTCCAGCGATGCAGCAAGGTGGAGGTTCCATGCTGTTTTGGGGTGGAATTATGTGCTGCCGACGTACGCCGCTGGTGGTCATGGAAGGCGCCATAACGGCTGTACGATACGTGAATGCCATCCTCCGAACGATAGTGCAACCATATCGGCAATATATTAGTGAGGCACTCGTCCTCATTAACGATAATTCCCGCCCCCATCGTGCACACCTTTCGAATGACATCCTTCAGGATAGCGACATCGCTCGACTAGATTGGCCAGCATGTTCTCCAGACATGAACCCTATCGAACATGCCTGGGATAGACTGATAAGGACCGTTTATAAATGACTTGGCCGATCAACCACTCCGAGGGACTACGTCGAATCGCCGTTGAGGAGTGGGACAATCTGGACCAACAGTGAATTCATGGACTTGTGGATAGAACGCCACGACGAATATCGCCATATATCAATGCATGAGGACGTGCTACGGGGTATTAGAGGTACTGGTATGTACAGCAATCTCGACCACCACCTCTGTAAGTCTCGCTGTATGGTGGTACAATGTGCAATGTGTGTTTTTCATTAGCAATAAGAAGGGCGAAAATGATGCTTATGTTGATCTCTGCTCCAATTTTCTGTACAGGTTCCAGAACTCTCGGAACCGAGGTGATGCAAACTTTTTCTGGATGTTTGTATTATCACTCAAAAACGGCTCTACAAATTTGGTTGATTTTCGTATTTTTGTGTTCGAAACTATCGATAGAAGGTTTTATGGACGAAAATTTTTGGAAAAACCACCGGAAGAGTTAGAAATTGAAACCAATTGTGAAATATCGTCACTTGAGAACGGCTCGACCGATCTGGTGAAGTTTTCTCTCTTTTGGGGATGCTAATGTTGTTTTTTTGGTATTAAAAAAGATAATCAAATAAATTTACATTCAGTTTTACATTTCTGCTGTCATATGGTTTTATTCCACCCCCACCCCCCTCCCGCCCAGGAACCATGGACCTTGCCGTTGTTGGTGGGGAGGCTTGCGTGCCTCAGCGATACAGATGGCCGTACCGTAGTGCACCTGAAAATCCAACGGAGGGGTATCTGTCGGGAGGCCAGACAAACGTGTGGTTCCTGAAGAGGGGCAGCAGCCTTTTCAGTAATTCCAGGGGCAACAGTCTGGATGATTGACTGATCTGGCCTCGTGACACTGACCAAAACGGCCATGCTGTGCTGGTACTGCGAATGGCTGAAAGCAAGGGGAAACTACAGCCGTAATTTTTCCCGAGGGCATGCCGATTTGCTGTATTATTATATGATGATGGCGTCCTCGTCGGTAAAATATTCCGGAGGTGAAATAGTCCCCCATTCCGATATCCGGGCGGGGAATACTCAAGAGGACGTCGTTATCAGGAGAAAGAAAACTGGCGTTCTAAGGGATCAGAGCGTGGAATGTCAGATCCTTTAATCGAGCAGGTAGGTTAGAAAATTTAAAAATGGAAATGGATAGGTTAAAGTTAGATATAGTGGGAATTAGTGAAGTTCGGTGGCAGGAGGAACAAGACTTTTGGTCATGTGAATACAGGGTTATAAATACAAAATCAAACAGAGGTACTGCAGGAGGAGGTTTAATAATGAATAAAAAAAAATAGGAGTGCGGGTAAGCTACTACAAGCAGCATAGTGAACGCATTATTGTGGCCAAGATCGACACGAAGCCCATTCCTGCAACAGTAGTACAAGTTCATATGCCAACTAGCTCTGCAGATGATGAAGAAAATGATGAAATGTATGATGAG
The DNA here is from genome assembly GCF_023864345.2 of Schistocerca serialis cubense. Taxonomy (NCBI): domain Eukaryota; kingdom Metazoa; phylum Arthropoda; class Insecta; order Orthoptera; family Acrididae; genus Schistocerca; species Schistocerca serialis. The sequence continues at coordinate 324,306,085 of NC_064641.1, read as the reverse complement.
ATAAAAGAAATTATTCAGGTAGTGAAGTGAGACGAAAATTTAATAGTCATGGGTGACTGGAATTCAAGAGTAGGAAAAGGGAGAGAAGGGAACATAGTGGGTGAATATGGACTGGGGATGAGAAGTGAAAGAGGAGGCCGTCTGGTAGAATTTTGCATAACTTAATCATAGCTAACACTTGGTTCAAGAACCATAAAAGAAGGTAGTATACATGGAAGAATCCAGGAGATACTAGAAGATCTCAGACAAATTATATAATGGTAAGACAGAGATTTTGGAACTAGGATTTAAATTGTAAGATATTTCCAGGGTCAGATGTGGACTCCGACCACAATCTATTGGTTATGAACTGTAGATTAAAACTGAAGAACCTGCCAAAAGTTGGAAATTTAAGGAGATGGGACCTGGATAAACTGACTAAACGAGAGGTTGTACAGAGTTTCAGGGACAGCATAAGAGAACAATTGATAGGAATGGGGGAAAGAAATACAGTAGAAGAAGAATGGGTAGCTTTGAGGGACGAGGTAGTGAAGGCAGCAGAGGATCAAGTAGGCGAAAAGACGAGGGCTAGTAGAAATCCTTGGGTGACAGAAGAAATATTGAATGTAATTGATGAAAGAAGAAAATATAAAAACGCAGTTAATGGAGCAGGAAACACGAATCCAAACGCCTCAAAAATGAGATCGACAGGAAGTGCAAAATTGTTAAGCAGGGATGGCTAGAGGACAAATGCAATGATGTAGAGACTTATCTCACTAGGGGTAAGATAGATACTGCCTACAGGAAAATTAAAGAGACCTTTGGAGAAAAGAGAGCCACTTGTATGAATATCAAGAGCTCAGATGGAGACCCAGTTCTAAGCAATGAAAGGGAAAGCAGAAAGGTGGAAGGAGTATATAGAGGGTGTATACAACGGCGATGCACTTGAGGACAATATTATGGAAATGGAAGAGGATGTAGATGAAGATGAAATGGGAGATACGATACTGCGTGAAGAGTTTGACAGAGCACTGAAAGACCTGAATCGAAACAAGGCCCCAGGAGTAGACAACATTCCATTGGAACTACTGACGGCCTTGGGAGAGCCAGTCCTGACAAAACTCTACCATCTGGTGAGCAAGATGTATGAGACAGGCGAAGTACCCTCACACTTCAAGAAGAATATAATAATTCCAATCCCAGAGAAAGCAGGTGTTGGTAGATGTGAAAATTACCGAACTCTCAGTTTAATAAGTCACGGCTGCAAAATACTAACGCGAATTCTTTACTGACGAATGGAAAAACTGATAGATGCCGACCTCGGGGAAGGTCAGTTTGGATTCCGTAGAAATGTAGGAACTCTTGAGGCAATACTGACTGTACGACTTAGCTTAGAAAATAAAATAAGGAAAGGTAAACCTAAGTTTCTAGCATTTGTAGATTTAGAGAAAGGTTTTGACAACGTTGAGTTGAATACTCTCTTTAAATTCTGAATGTGGCAGGGGTAAAATACAGCGAGGGATAGGCTATTTACAATTTGTACAGAAACCGGATGGCAGATATAAGAATCAAGGAGTATGACAGGGAGGCAGCGGTTTGGAAGGGAGTGAGACAGGGTTGAAGCCTCTCCCGGATATTATTCAATCTGTATATTAAGCAAGCAGTAAAGTAAACAAAAGAAAAATTTGGAGTTGGTATTAAAATCCATGGAGAAGAAATAAAAACTTTGAGGTTCGCCGATGACATTGTAATTCTGTCAGAGACAGCAAAGGACTTGGAAGAGCAGTTGAACGGAATGGACAGTGTCTTGAAAGGAGGATATAAGATGAACATCAACAAAAGCAAAACGAAGATAATGGATTGTAGTCGAATTAAGTCGGTCGATACTGAGGGAATTAGAAGTAAAGAAGTTTTGCTATTTGGGGAGCAAAATGACTGACGATGGACGAAGTAGAGAGCATATTAAATGTAGACTGGCAATGGCAAGGAAATCGTTTCTGAAGAAGAGAAATTTGTTAACATCGAGTATAGATTTAAGTGTTAGGAAGTCGTTTTTGAAAGAATTTGTATGGAGTGTAGCCATGTATGGAAGTGAAACATGGACGATAAATAGTTTGGACAAGAAGAGAATAAAAGATTTCGAAATGTGGTGCTACAGAAGAATGCTGAAGATTAGATGGGTAGATCACATAACTAATGAGGAGGTGTTGAATAGATTTGGAGAGAAGAGGAGTTTGTGGCACAACTCGACAAGGAGGAACCGGTTGGTAGGTCATTCTGAGGCATCAAAGGATCACAAATTTAGCATTGGGGGGTAGCGTGGATGGTAAAAATCGTAGAGGGAGACCAAGAGATGAATACACTAAGCATATTCAGATGGATGAAGGTTGCAGTAAGTACTGGGAGATGAAGAAGAGTGGACAGGATAGGGTAGCATGGAGAGCTGCATCAAAGCAGTCTCAGGACTGAAGACCACAACTGCAATAACATGGTTTTATTACAAAAAAATCAGTTTGATTGTTATAGAGGGAGATATTTTCCACCGCGTTCAAACACTAGGGACTGATCGATGAGAAGTCAAATAAGTCTAATGAACTTATGTCCGGAGATGCACGGTTTCCGTGCTTGAGACCATTTATCAACTACACATTGTTACAAGGACTGCGGTCAAACACGCACTGTACCAAGCAGCCATAGTGGCAGTATGTGTTGAAAATGGTTTCCATGTGGCTCAACGCATGTGTGTACGCGAGGTAGTATGTTCTATATCACATGTTTACATCGTCCAGGCTGGCGGGCGAACAGTGTTAAAGACAGCAGCTTCTCCATTGTCTCCACATTTGGAGCGGACTCTGCATACACGATACTCTAGAGACGGCCCTAAAATCAGAAATCACACGGGTTGAGATGAAGTGAACAAGCAGGCCATACAGCTGCATTCCCTCGTCTCATCTATTGGCCAGGAAACACACGAGTGTGATGCGCCCGGACGTTAATGGCGGAGTGGGATAGAGCACCATTATGTAGCAGCCACATAATCCTTCGAATCATGAATTGCACTTCTTCCAGCAGGGTAGGCAATGTCACCCGCAAGAAACGCCTATAGTTCAGGCCTGTTAAGCGACGTGGAAGAAAGAATGGTCCCAAAATACTGTGGCCAATTGTCTCAGCCCACACTTTCCAGCTACACTGATGATGATGATTCGCTGTCACCATACCAGATGACTGTTCAAAGTAGATGATACCTATCCTCGTAAAGGTGGCCTTATCTGTGAATAGGATGGATGACCACAAGTCCCGGAATCGTGGTTACGTAGTGAAGAAATCAGTGACAAAACTGTTGCCAATGTGGAAAGTCTGCCGCAAGTAGACCTTGAAGACGCTGTAAGCAATAACGGCAGTAACAGTTGTCATGGAGAATGTTCCACACGGTCATCTGACTTACCCTGTACTGGCGGGCCAACTGTCTGGTACTAAGACGGCTGCCGCCTTCCACAATGTTAATGACATTTTGCTCCATATCTGAGGTCCGTACATTTCAGGTACGTCCTTCATGATTTTCTGCTTCCTGGAGCGACCCTGTCTTAAACAAATGGCGACACTGTTGCAATCATTAAGTGCTGTGGTTGTTTTCGGCGGGGATAGGCCTCCTGACACAACCTCGCTGCCCACCGCCCGTTGCCATTGGCCTTTCCGTAAGCAAATACCATTCGATCACGTAACCATGGTCTACAACGCTGTATCACATCCACTAGAAGGTGAGTCAGCCAGAGAAATGAACCGGACACATCATTACCAATTCCTATGGCAGGAGAGGGCACTAGGGCGTGAAGTATGAGGAACAGTACCACCCTCTAGGAGGAAACCATACGTACTGTAACTGTGGTTGCATGCTAGAGCACGAATCTGACTGCAGTCTCTGTAAAAAAGTATGATGCATTAAATGATCTCTAGCGTGAAAACCACGCATTTCCGGACATATTATATATATGTATATGACAGTGGAAACGTTGTTGAATGGCATGATAATGAACATCCAAATGCACTAAGCTACAAATATTATACAAATAACTACCCACAGTGTTTGAAATAAACTCACATATGGCTTGCTGAATGAGTTTTCACTTGGCAACAGAGTGCTGCTCTAGTAGCTGCGAGGCTGAATCATGAGTCGTCCTCCAATAGCAAATTCCCGCGAACGGCCGAGGTTCGATTCCCAGACTCGCACATAGCTTTACTCTATTTCGCCACGAAAAATGTAGCCCGACATGACGTAATGAAATTTGCAACTAACTTGCGTTACGTTGCTACGAATATCTGGAACACCCCTTTGTATCAAACATAAAAGCCGAGCGACATATCACATTGGTTACGGAAATATACAAGGGGAAAGCATAAAATTTTAACTATCAACTCGAAACAAATTATTTCCATGGCTAACTATTTTGTATTTACAATTACATTTCCACACTGTCAGCGAAATGAGCCTTTTTTTCTTTGGCACCGTGCGGGGTTTTCCGTGTGTACCAGAATTACAGATATGGAACTGCACACAAACAAGACCCAAATAAATCATCTTTATGTTTTCGTGGGGATAACTAAAACTTTATGAGTAACCGTCGTACTCACATTCAACAGCAGTAGTTGAAACCACGACTAGCCATGCAGCTGATGTACAGTTTGTCCTATTTGCCTGGAAAAGCATGCAGTTGACGGTTTACAATTGTCTTTGGATTTGCTGGAAACTGACGTGGGCAATGGTAAATTTTGTTTAGACATAAAGACAATCAGCAGTGAGACGAACTATAGATGTACACAGTAACCATAGTGAACTAACTTAACCTTAATAAAGAAGCAATTCATGAATAAAGTACCCGAGTCTGTATATTTAATCACAGCAATCAGAAGTCTGATTTAACAATTACTTTTTAGTGTGTTCAGACATGCTTGTAGGAGGCCCAGTATAGTCCATAGTTATGAATGGCACTTTAATGTTACCTGACATGTAGCCTGCTATCACAGTTCTTACTCTTTTTGTGGGCTGACAGATCTGGTAGCACCAAAGAGATCTGAAAAATTCAGGACTGGAAAATAACTGAACCATCCACGAGCCCGTACTGTACTCTGCTACTTGCTGTAAACAAACTAGAATGAAATATTAAGCCTGTTGCAGATAACGCAGCTCTTAATAAAAACTTCGTAAGTGTACAGGTTTGACTAAAAACGATAGGGGAACAAATTCAAAGATTCCATGAAATTCCATATGTAACCTGCATAGAACTCTGTGGTACTATTTACAAATTTCTATATCCATGAAATCAAGAAATTATAACATTTTTTCTAGGAAAGCAGAAGCTATCAGTTTAACGTGTCGCCCTTAGCTTAGTTCAAGTTTATTCATTGCAGCTCTGTTTTTGTACTGTGACCAGAGTTGCTAGACAGGTTAACTCTCTTTGTGGATAGGGACACAAAAGTAGCAATATCTTACTGACCTTCCAGGGATTGTACTACACATATTTAATGAGACTGTAATTATTTCCAGCTTACAAAAATCAAAATTGGGGCAAGATAAAATCAAATTCTCGGGTACTTTGGTCAGACCCAACGGGATTCTTCTGGGCAATGATGAACTGAATACAATGATAAAAATTCTGACTTCTCAGACTAAGAATCCGTTTTAGGCTTTCAATGGTTTAGCTAAATTGTGTGAATGAATTGTACCAGATCAGCTGTTAAAGTATAAACTTACGTTGAATTTTCTAAGAACAGAAGTAACAGGATGATGGTTAAAATATTGCCAAGAAGCATCTGACTGAATTAATGAAGCCCTAATAAATTCTGACATCTCGCATCACAAAGAGATCTCACTTGAAATTTGTCCCGCAGCTGATGTTTCCTCCGTATGCATGAGCTCTTACCTGTTCCAACTGAGAGATGTACATGGTAAACCTACGTCAAAAGTGCTACTCATCTACTGAATTAGAAGCCCTCACAGTAATCTGAGTGTTCAAGAAGTTCTATTACTACCTTTCTGGGCGTCACACTTCAGTTTACTCTCATCATAAAATTCTAAGGTTTTTATTGAGATGCAAAGTTTTGCATCTTTGGTTAACCAGATGGTCCCTAGCCGTACAGGCACATGACTCTGAAATTAATTATGTCGAAGGTAAAAACAATCTATTGTTAGACGCATTGTCTCACTGACTGGAAGCTTTACAAGATTTACCAGACTCCAATGAGCAGTCTTGAGACCTTAGAATTTTAGTGACGAAAGATGTGACATACAGAAAGTACATATTGATATGTGTAAGAACATGGTAAAACTGATAGATACCACCATGTACCAATGGAAAGCAACAGTTGGCAGGTAACACATTGGCAGGTAACACCTCCTAAAACCTTAAGGAGCACTATGTGGATCGTAACTATTTATTATTTTACCTTCAGGATCCTAAATCTGATCACTGGTGGATGTGCATTCCATATGGTTTCCAGAAAAAACTAATATAGTGTACATGACATATAGGAGGAATATTTGGTGTTATCAAATATGAAAATAAAATTAATTCATACTTCTACTTTCCAAATGAGAGAACGTTCTGCAGATTTTAAAGGCAGGACAAATCTGTCAATAGGCTAAACCATTAAATAAATGATGGTGAATTATATACCATCATACTTCACAAAACCATTATGGCTGTAGCAGTCGACCTATCTGTGTACTCTTTAGCACTTTCTGGAGCGAAATATATAGTCGTTCTAAATGAGATTGTGTCTGAGTTTATGAAACTTAACACAGGCTGTCCTGTTACCGGGAGATCTGTGAATGTTCAAATTCCCAAATATGGCAAGCCAGCAGCAATTTCGTCAGATAACACAATCAGTTTTACCAGAATATGCCTGATAATAGCACAAGTAGTGATCTCACTGTTTTCAGTTAATATATGGTTTCTAGGTGTTTTCGATATGTATAATTTCCCAGTAACGTTTCGTATCTGACTGCGGAAGACGTGCTCAGAGGTGAAGCGGCGAACTGCAGTCAGAACTCGAGGCAGCACCTAACACATAAGTAATGTAGATGGCACTGCAGTCCGCCCCATGATGGCTTCGAGGATGTAACTAGCAGTGCCCACATTGTCTATTGAACGTAATCGATTAACATCCTGTTGTCGCAGTTCCGACATCAATGTTTAATCTAATTTTACATATACCCCTTTTGAGTTAAAATTTTTACATTTATACATCTGAGTACCCTCTATATTCATGTGCACATGGTTGGGTGATGATTTTGATATGACGCTTAAATTAGAATTTCATTTCATGGTTACCTTCTTTGAATACATGCTCCACTGGGGTTGATTTATCTGTACATCCAAGACGGCTATTCCTCTTGTGTTAAACTAAACAGTTTGAAACACAATACATTGAATAACAAATATTTCACGCACTTAATCCTGTAGCTATAATGTAACTGTCACGCAATATCTCTTATACGTATCTTTTACCATGTTATTAATATTGTCGTATAATGAATTGTCGATGAATTATTTCCAGTGAACAAATTAAAGAGGAGCATTGTAATTGTGATGTAGTAAAACCGATGGCCTAGCAAGGGAACTTCTCTATTGTGTAGAGCCAAAGATCACGTCTGACGTAAGTAGTGCTGTTGATGGGCATGAAAACTCCGAGTCGAGCAGAAACAGTCGGCAGAAGACTTGCTAGTGACAAGTGGTCAAGTACAGATAAGGTGCACATAATGCAAGGAATAAACCGCAGTATTTTTAATAAATGGCCAGACATATTATGTTGTTGTAAATGGGCAGAGTACATTTTCATCAAGAGGAATTAATATTCAAGAGGACTACTTTGGGCCCAAACTTGTTATATGGAGCGAGGATAAAGAAATGTCTGTTAGCTTAATTTGCCGACAGCTAATGCCTTACGTCGCACCAGCAGCAACTCCTCGAACTAAGATCTGACCAGTTTCTTCTTTGGATTCTACAAGGCTAACCAGTGTAGTAGTTTTTCTTAATTGTATAACAGAGTTTGGTGCAGTTGATGCTGTTGTGCAAATGACCGTTACCTCCATCATTTACCTAACAGCGTACTACAGTATAGTCATCACTGACTCAGATTACCGCCTGTGGAGAAATAGAAAAAAACTGAAAATGATGGGCTTATTTAATTCGGGAACTAAGGTGAAGAAGTGCTAGTTACAAAACTGAGAAATATCTCAAACTGTCATGTAACGTCAGTGAATTGTATTGCATGGAGAACAACTACTCAAAGAATTATGAGTTAACGTAGAAGAGTGAATGAGTAATTTAAGTGAAATGTTTTCAAACTATTACTTCAAAATAATATAATCGATTGCAAAAGCTGCTCACATTTGCAGATTACGTAACACTGTAGTGTTCAGTTACTTACACTTCCCATATAAGAAACACTATAAACTTTCCAAAAATATATTACTTGAATAAAAAATGAGTATTTATGAACAGTCCCATTTCTATGAACAGTAACAATAAAGTTATTCATTATGCGAAGTGTTCTGCAAACAGATAATTTTCACGCTCTTATGTTCGTACAAATTATTCTGACAGTTCCTGATTGACTTTGATTCATGGTATTAACTGTGTTTTTATATCTGAGCTCGAGTCAGTGTTTTTGGTTCAATTCTCGCCTGATTACAATTCAGAGATCAGTTCGTAATGGCAGACTGTAAGCACTTAATAACCTCAGTCCGGAACCGTGCTGCTACTACGGTCGTAGGTTCGAATCCAGCCTCGGGCATGGATGTGTGTGATGTCCTTAGGCTAGTTAGGTTTAAGTAGTTCCAAGTCTAGGGGACTGATGACCTCAGATATTAAGTCCCATGGTGCACAGAGCCATTTGAGCTATTTTGAACTTAATAACCACCAGTAATTGTTGCCCATACAGCGAGCTTGCGATCGTTCTTTTGTAACTTGCAATCGAAAATTTTAACTGCTTTAGTTTATTTATTCAATATTTCCCTAGCTATTTCTTATTTTTGTCCTTTTTGTCAAAATTTCTTTTGATCAGTATCGCAAGAAAGCTGTCAAGCAACGTTTCGGTTATAACTGTATCTGCATTTATCTGAAATACACTCCTGGAAATTGAAATAAGAACACCGTGAATTCATTGTCCCAGGACGGGGAAACTTTATTGACACATTCCTGGGGTCAGATACATCACATGATCACACTGACAGAACCACAGGCACATAGACACAGGCAACAGAGCATGCACAATGTCGGCACTAGTACAGTGTATATCCACCTTTCGCAGCAATGCAGGCTGCTATTCTCCCATGGAGACGATCGTAGAGATGCTGGATGTAGTCCTGTGGAACGGCTTGCCATGCCATTTCCACCTGGCGCCTCAGTTGGACCAGCGTTCGTGCTGGACGTGCAGACCGCGTGAGACGACGCTTCATACAGTCCCAAACATGCTCAATGGGGGACAGATCCGGAGATCTTGTTGGCCAGGGTAGTTGACTTACACCTTCTAGAGCACGTTGGGTGGCACGGGATACATGCGGACGTGCATTGTCCTGTTGGAACAGCAACTTCCCTTGCCGGTCTAGGAATGGTAGAACGATGCGTTCGATGACGGTTTGGATGTACCGTGCACTATTCAGTGTCCCCTCGACGATCACCAGTGGTGTATGGCCAGTGTAGGAGATCGCTCCCCACACCATGATGCCGGGTGTTGGCCCTGTGTGCCTCGGTCGTATGCAGTCCTGATTGTGGCGCTCACCTGCACGGCGCCAAACACGCATACGACCATCATTGGCACCAAGGCAGAAGCGACTCTCATCGCTGAAGACGACACGTCTCCATTCGTCCCTCCATTCACGCCTGTCGCGACACCACTGGAGGCGGGCTGCACGATGTTGGGGCGTGAGCGGAAGACGGCCTAACGGTGTGCGGGACCGTAGCCCAGCTTCATGGAGACGGTTGCGAATGGTCCTCGCCGATACCCCAGGAGCAACAGTGTCCCTAATTTGCTGGGAAGTGGCGGTGCGGTCCCCTACGGCACTGCGTAGGATCCTACGGTCTTGGCGTGCATCCGTGCGTCGCTGCGGTCCGGTCCCAGGTCGACGGGCACGTGCACCTTCCGCCGACCACTGGCGACAACATCGATGTACTGTGGAGACCTCACGCCCCACGTGTTGAGCAATTCGGCGGTACGTCCACCCGGCCTACCGCATGCCCACTATACGCCCTCGCTCAAAGTCCGTCAACTGCACATACGGTTCACGTCCACGCTGTCGCGGCATGCTACCAGTGTTAAAGACTGCGATGGAGCTCCGTATGCCACGGCAAACTGGCTGACACTGACGGCGGCGGTGCACAAATGCTGCGCAGCTAGCGCCATTCGACGGCCAACACCGCGGTTCCTGGTGTGTCCGCTGTGCCGTGCGTGTGATCATTGCTTGTACAGCCCTCTCGCAGTGTCCGGAGCAAGTATGGTGGGTCTGACACACCGGTGTCAATGTGTTCTTTTTTCCATTTCCAGGAGTGTATTATTATTCTTCGGGAAGGATTCCTTTTCAAAACAACAGGGAATACTGGGTGCACTTGCCACTTAAAAATTAATTAATTAACTAATAAATAGGCCCATTATAAGGTGTTAACACCTATTTCTGTAATACCAACATAGAGTAGTCAAACTATTGAAATCAGTAACCCACGATCTCGGTAACATGTAATCATTTACAGCCCCTCAGTGAAGCTAAACTAAGCAGTAGAGCAGCGCTTTCTCGTCTTCCTTATCAGAAATGAGAAATGAAATGACACACTTACAAACTGCCGGCCAATTGCAAAAGACGTCAGTTCCTCGGAGCACTTAAATGAAACTGTGACTAAATAAGAGTACTTCTCTCTACCGTCACGTGTAGATATAAAAACGTCTTATACTACAGTTTTACACAGATCACAACTGAGTAATGCTAAGCACTCTTAACAATTCTGTGCAACAATGCCCAACCTCCGTTTGAGCCAGCTTTAGCCACAGACGATTTCTGGCGCTGCTCTCTTCTCCTTGCTCGTATTTAGTACAGAATGGTTATAGTTAAACTTTAGATACTTGAGCCAGTGCAGACGGAAAACTATTTACTCTATGGATATCCAGCTTTAGAGGAATAATGTTCAAACTTTGTGCTACAGGATTTGCATTGCTGTTAGTGTTAGTGTCTTGACCTGCCGTTAGATGCCGGTACTGTAAAGGTGATGTAGGGTTGAAACAAGCATCAGTGTGCATTACAGGTAAGTCAATGTGGGCCTGGACAAGGCGAACAGGCTCTTCTCGTAAAGCAGTTCTATCGAAACACCAATAATAATGCTGCTACTTCTCGCGAATTTCGACTCATTAAAAGAATACGAGGAGATCATGAATAACATGATTCGGAAGTTGGAATAAACCAGGACCTTTGAATTGCCCGTGAGAGAGGCCGACGACCAATAACGCCAATAATTGTTGAAGAGGTTAATGTTGCCATAACCAGGAATGCTGGACGCAATGTTCAGTGTACAAGTAGAGCACGAGTTGTGTCACGGCAGTTGAACATTCCATGGTCCACCGTTTGAAAAGGGTTGCGAACTGTTGTGAAATGGTATCTCTGGTAAAGATGGTTGTCATGAAGAGTAATATTTGTAACCAACATAACTTCAAACAGCCAGCATAAAAATATTCAGTCCACACTGGAGATCGGCAAAAAGTCCATCTTCCCGGATCTCGCCATTGACGTAAATACACAGACACATTATTTCGAAATTTATAGAAAGTCTTTAACTACAGACACAGTAATATCTGCTTGCTCACAACGCCGAGTAATAAACATGCAGCCTTCCACTTAATGGTACACCGTCACGTATCTGTTTCCACGTCCAAAGAAGATTTCAAAGCATAATTAGATACAAATAAATTTATTGCGTAAACCAATAGCTACAATCTCGTCCTGACTGGCCACATGTTGCATAGAAAACAAACTGAAATTTATGCCAATACTTCATACCTCATCTGCTGCCCCTTCCACCATCTGCAGAAAGTGGTGTGAAATGCTGATAATTACGGCCTCTTAATTCAGCCAGAAGGAAAACTAAGAAGACCTGGATCAGTTAATGTTCTACAAACTTCGCTGGTAGAACACAAACTTATTTTACAAAGATTCAACACACACCAGCCATTTAAGCTAATTTTTAAAATTAATTGAAAGACCAAGCAATGACACCCATTTACAATTCAATGCCAATTTAAATACTTTACAGGAAATTTAAAGTTAACCTAAGACGAGAATATTGTTTAAGGCAAGAAAAGCTCCATCTAAGATACAGAATGAAACAAGGGTAAGGTCATACTGAAGGCGGACGTAAATCTAAACAATAGATCGGAAGGGACTTAATTACCAAATAGTGAGAATATAACATGATTTAAACTTGACTGATCAAAAAAGCCTAAGACCATATTTAAAACGGTTGAGAACAATTTAACACCAATATCTAGGCAACATAATTATAAGTTCAGAAACACAACAACTGAAGATTCAACACATTTTCGAATGACAAGAATAATTCAGTTACAACAGATTAAGGTACATTTTGGGAGCCCAACACACATGAAAATTTGCCTGATGTGAAGGCCACAAGCTAACAAATGCAAATCCGGAATTATTCCAAGTACAAACTTAACTTGAACAGGAACATCAAGTAGTGCTGCTGCGGCTGGAGGAAACAGCGCGTAAGACAGACAGCGGCGAGAGCTGTCGAGTTTATGCACTCCAAATAACGTGAACAACCGGTTAAGGAAGCCAACTGGGCGTGAGTAAGTGGGGCCCGATCCGGGGTAACACGTACGTACAGTGGCTTGCAAAAGATTAACGTCAGTTTTCTACAGCACAAACAATTTCTATTAGACATAATTTCAACACACAGCCGTGCATCGAATATATAACTCTTAGGGTAGAATTGATACGAGCTCTTAACAAAAACAATGACAACTTAGTTTCAATAATTTAATCAAAGATTTAGGAAAGCAGCTACAAACGTTTTTAAAAAATAATTTCAGCAATGAAATAGTATTATAAGAAATTTTTCTTTTCAACGAACGAATAAAGTAGCCACAAGGTTACTCGGATGAGATTCAAAGTTCATGCATTCGCACGTTAGTCCATAGATGTTCAGAGAGAACAAAAGCGTCCAGGAAAAGACTAAAATTTATCTGACTCACATGAATGTATTAGACGTACTATACAATTTCTTATGCAGCACAGGCTGTTACCGTTAGCTTCAATGAAACCAGAACAAAAGCAAATTGTAAACAGGCCAATAAAATAGAAAAACCAACACACATCGTGACATCAACAGGTAAGTATCCGTGATAATTGGCAACACTAAATATTTCACTGCGTCCCGAGTTGAAAATTACATGGTCAATAATTTACTTAAAAAATCAGAGAAATTAATGGGAGATGAACAAACACAGGTAACGCATACATTAAGGAAACCCGCCAACATTCCAAATAAGCTTTCTTCTGGTACACAGCACTTTACACTGACTAAAGATTCCAAATCACCACGGATAAGTAAGGTTAACAAGTACAACAAATTAAAATATGAGGCAATGAATTAGTGTAAAATGTCAACCTGATCTTAGAATCACATTGCCTTTCGAATACCATGGAGAGACGGGCATCCATAGCCAACAAACAGAAGGAAGGCAGATCAAAATGACAGTTAACATTGCTCTCACAGCTCGACGCCCTTCTGAAACATTACAGCACAAGCCACGTCGGTACTCAATAATTTACACGGATAACACGACCCAAATACGGGTCGCCTGCCCACATCTAACACCACGGCCAAGAGGCCCCACGCAAAGCGCATTACATCTCGTTCCTCAGCTCATCCCGCCCAGCAAACCGACCACCATGAACTGAGGCGCCACACCAGAGGGCGCAGCGCTCCAGCAGCAACATGTTAGTCAAAGATCATAACAATAGCCAAATACATACACTGTGAGAAAGCCGCTAAGGCAAATGGTGTTCAATACCATATCTACAGGGTGTTACAAAAAGGTACAGCCAAACTTTCAGGAAACATTCCTCACACACAAAGAAAGAAAATATGTTATGTGGACATGTGTCCAGAAACGCTTGCTTTCCATGTTAGAGCTCATTTTATTACTTCTCTTCAAATCACATTAGTCATGTAATGGAAACACACAGCAACAGACTTACCAGCGTCACTTCAAACACTTTGTTACAGGAAATGTTCAAAATGTCCTCCGTTAGCGAGGATACATGCATCCACCATCCGTCGCATGGAATCCCTGATAGGCTGATGCAGCCCTGGAGAATGGCGTATTGTATCACAGCCGTCCTCAATCCAAGCACGAAGAGCCTCTACATTTGGTACCGGGGTTGCGTAGACAAGAGCTTTCAAATGCCCCCATAAACGAAAGTGAAAAGGGTTGAGGTTAGGAGAGCGTGGAGGCCATGGAATTGGTCCGCCTCTACCAATCCATCGGTCACCGAATCTGTTGTTGAGAAGCGTACGAACACTTCGACTGAAATGTGCAGGAGCTCCATCGTGCATGAACCACATGTTGTGTCGTACTTGTAAAGGCCCATGTTCAAGGTAGAGTATCCCGTATGTAATCATGGTAACGTGCTCCATTTGGCGTAGGTGGAAGATCATGGGGCCCAATCAAGACATCGCCAACAATGCCTGCCCAAACGTTCAAAGAAAATCTGTGCTGATGACGTGGTTGCACAATTGCGTGCGGATTCTCCTCAGCCCACACATGTTGATTGTGAAAAGTTACAATTTGGTCACGTTGGAATGAAGCCTCATCCTTAAAGAGAACATTTGCACTGAAATGAGGATTGACACGTTGTTGGATGAACCATTCGCAGATGTGTACCCGTGGAGGCCAATCAGCTGCTGATAGTGCCTGCACACGCTGTACATGGTACGGAAACAACTGGTTCTCCCGTAGCACTCTCCATACAGTGACGTGGTCAGCAGCTTATCCGACGCTGACATTGGGGTTATCGTCAACTGCACGAAGAATATCCTCGTCCATTGCCGGTGTCCTCGTCGTTCTAGGTCTTCCCCAGTCGCGAGTCATAGGCTGGCATGTTCCGTGCCCCCCTAAGACGCCGATCAATTGCTTCGAACGTCTTCCTGTCGGGACACCTTCGTTCTGGAAATCTGTCTCGATGCAAACGTACCACGCCACGGCTATTGCCCCGTGCTAATCTATACATTAAATGGGCATGTGCCAACTCCGCATTTGTAAATATTGCACTGACTACAAAACCACGTTCGTGATGAACACTAACCTGTTGATGCTACGTACTGATGTGCTTGATGTAGAGCAATGAGTCGCATGGCAACATGAGCACCGAAGTCAACATTACCTTCCTTCAATTGGGCCAACTGGCGGTGAATCGACGAAGTACAGTACATACTGACGAAACTAAAATTAGCTCTAACATGGAAATTAATCGTTTCCGGACACATGTCCACATAACATCTTTTCTTTATTTGTGTGTGAGGAATGTTTCCTGAAAGTTTGGCCGTACCTTTTTGTAACACCCTGTTTATGTAGATCTACATGAGTACTCTGCGTATCACATTTAAGTGCCTGGCAGAGGCTTCATCGAACCAAATTCACAATAATTCTCTATTATTCCAATTCAGTTTTCTACACTACTGGAAATTGAAATAAGAACACCGTGAATTCATTGTCCCAGGAAGGGGAAACTTTATTGACACATTGCTGGGGTCAGATACATCACATGATCACACTGACAGAACCACAGGCACATAGACACAGGCAACAGAGCATGCACAATGTCGGCACTAGTACAGTGTATATCCACCTTTCGCAGCAATGCAGGCTGCTATTCTCCCATGGAGACGATCGTAGAGATGCTGGATGTAGTCCTGTGGAACGGCTTGCCATGCCATTTCCACCTGGCGCCTCAGTTGGACCAGCGTTCGTGCTGGACGTGCAGACCGCGTGAGACGACGCTTCATCCAGTCCCAAACATGCTCAATGGGGGACGGATCCGGAGATCTTGCTGGCCAGGGTAGTTGCCTTACACCTTCTAGAGCACGTTGGGTGGCACGGGATACATGCGGACGTGCATTGTCCTGTTGGAACAGCAAGTTCCCTTGCCGGTCTAGGAATGGTAGAACCATGGGTTCGATGACGGTTTGGATGTACCGTGCACTATTCAGTGTCCCCTCGACGATCACCAGTGGTGTACGGCCAGTGTAGGAGATCGCTCCCCACACCATGATGCCGGGTGTTGGCCCTGTGTGCCTTGGTCGTATGCAGTCCTGATTGTGGCGCTCACCTGCACGGCGCCAAACACGCATACGACCATCATTGGCACCAAGGCAGAAGCGACTCTCATCGCTGAAGACGACACGTCTCCATTCGTCCCTCCATTCACGCCTGTCGCGACGCCACTGGAGGCGGGCTGCACGATGTTGGGGCGTGAGCGGAAGACGGCCTAACGGTGTGCGGGACCGTAGCCCAGCTTCATGGAGACGGTTGCGAATGGTCCTCGCCGATACCCCAGGAGCAACAGTGTCCCTAATTTGCTGGGAAGTGGCGGTGCGGTCCCCTACGGCACTGCGTAGGATCCTACGGTCTTGGCGTGCATCCGTGCGTCGCTGCGGTCCGGTCCCAGGTCGACGGGCACGTGCACCTTCCGCCGACCACTGGCGACAACATCGATGTACTGTGGAGACCTCACGCCCCACGTGTTGAGCAATTCGGCGGTACGTCCACCCGGCCTCCCACATGCCCACTATACGCCCTCGCTCAAAGTCCGTCAACTGCACATACGGTTCACGTCCACGCTGTCGCGGCGTGCTACCAGTGTTAAAGACTCCGTATGCCACGGCAAACTGGCTGACACTGACGGCGGCGGTGCACAAATGCTGCGCAACTAGCGCCATTCGACGGCCAACACCGCGGTTCCTGGTGTGTCCGCTGTGCCGTGCGTGTGATCATTGCTTGTACAGCCCTCTCGCAGTGTCCGGAGCAAGTATGGTGGATCTGACACACCGGTGTCAATGTGTTCTTTTTTCCATTTCCAGGAGTGTATTATTCCAATACTGATATCAATACACTATGAGAAAGCCGCAACTGTTAATGATGTGCTATACCATACCTACAGATTCATCTACACGGATACAAGGCGAATCACATTTAAGTGCCTGGCAGAGGGTTCATCGAACCACCTTCACAATAATTCTCTATTATTCCAATCTCGTACAGCGCACAGAGGAAACGAACACTTGTATCTATCAGTGCGAGGTCTGATTTCCCTAATTTAATCATGATGATCGTTTCGCCCTATCTAGGTCTGAATCAATAAAATATTTTCGCGTTCGGAATAGAAAGTTAGTGATTGAAATTTTGTGAGAAGATTCCTCCGTAACAAAAAATGCCTGGGTTTTGATGATGTCCATCCCAAACCCTGCATCATTTCAGTGATACTCTCTCCCCTATTTCACGACAATACAGAGCGTTCTGCACTTCTTTCAACTTTCTAGATGTACTCCGTCAATCCAGTATTCTAAAAGAGGACGGACAAGCAAACTGTAGGCTGGCTCTTTAGTAACTCTGTTACATTTTGTAGGTGTCCTGCCAGTAAAACACAGTCTTTGGTTAGCCTTCCCCATATCACTTTCTGTGTGTTCCCCCCAATTTAAGTTGTTTGTAATTGTATTTCCTATGTATATAGCTGAATTTACAGCCCTTAGATTTGACTACTTTAGCGTGTAATTGATATTTAACGGATTCCTTTTAGTACTCATCTAGGTGACCGCACACTTTTCATTATTTAGGGTCAGTTGCCAGATTTTGCACCATACAGATATCTTTTCTAAATGAGTTTTCGACAGCATCATCTGCGAACAGCCTAAGACGGCTTCTCAAATTGTCTCCTAAATCGTTTATATAGATAATGAAGAGGATAGGTCGTATAACGCTACTCTGGGGAACGCAAGAAATCACTTCTGTTTTACTGGATACTTTGGGTCAGCTACTACAAACTGTGGCCTCTCTGACAGGAAATCACGAATCCAGTCACGTAACTGAGACGATATTCCATAAGCAAGCAATTTCGTTACAACTCGGTTGTGTGATACCGTGTCAGAAGCCTTCCGGAAATCTAGAAATATGAAATCAATTTGAAATGCCTTGTCCATAGCACTCAACACTTCGTGTGTTTAAAGAGCTAGTTGTGTTTCACAAGAATGATGTTTTCTAATTCCGTGTTGACTGTGTGTCAATAGACCGCTTTCTTCGGTGTAATGCACAATGTTCGAATACGATATATGTTCCAAACATCTGCTGCATATCGACGTTAATGGTATGGGCCTAGTTTAGTGGGTTACTTATACTACCTTTCTTGAATACTGATGTGACCTGCGCAACTTTCCAGTCTTTGGGTACGGATCTTTCTTCGAGCGAACGGTTGTACATGATTATCAGGTATGGAGTTATTTAAGCAACATACTCTGAAAGGAACCTAGCTGGTATGCAATCTGGACCGGCAGACTTTCTTTTGTTAAGGGATTTAAGTTGCTTCACTACTCCGAGGTTATCTATTTTTACTTTAATCATGTTGGCTGCTGTTCTTGATTCAAATGTTAGAATATTTACTTTGTCTTCTTTGCTGAAGGAATTTCAGAAGGCTGTGTTTAGTAACTTTAGTTTGACAGCACTGTCGTCGATAGTATTTCTAATTCAGTCTTGCAGAAAAGGCACTGATTGTGTCATGCTGCTTGCGTACTTCACATATGACCAGAAACTCTTTGCATTTTCTGCCTGATTTGGAGACAAAGTTTCACTGTGGACACTATTAAAAGCATTTCTCATTGAGGTCCGCGCTAAATTTCGAGCTTCTGAAAGAGATCGACAATCATGGAGCTTTGGCGTCTTTTTAAATTTGGGGTGTTTTTTCCGTTATTTCTGCAACATTGTTCTGACCCGTTTTGTGTGCCAAGGATGATCAGTTTGGTTGTTTCTTAATTCATTTGGCACAAATCTCTCAATTGCTGCCAATACTGTTTTGATTTCAAGCCACTTCAGTTCTACACTTACATTGTTAATTGGGAAGGAGAAGAGGCGTCAAGTGAATTTTTATCTGCTTTTTTGAAATCGTAATTTTTAGTTGATTTTGGAGGGTCTGGGGGTTACAATGTTCCATCTCGCCACGACAACTCTGTGTTCACCAATCCCTGTAACCGTTTTGATGCTTGTTATTAACTCAGGATTATTTGTTGCTAAAAGGTCAAGTGTGTTTCCATTGACGTTACTATTCGCGTGGCTCTCATGATTTAACTGCGCGAAATATTTTTCAGAGAATGCATTTAGCAAAATTTCGGATGATGTTTTAAGTGTACCTCCGGATTGGAACATGTATGTTTACCAACGTGTTGAAGGTAAATTAAATTCACCACCATCTATAATTGTATGAGTCGGGTATGTGTTTGAAATAAAACTCAAGATTTCTTTGAACCATTAAACAATTGTATCATCTGAACTGTGAGGCCGGTAAAAGGATCCAATTATTATTTTATTGCGGTAGCCAACAATGACCTCTGCCTCTACTCACAGGAACTACATACTTTAATTTCGCAACAAGATGAACTACTTGTAACAGCAACAAACACTCCACCGCCAACTAAGTTTAGCCTATCCTTTCGGAACACCATTAGGTCCTTGGCAAAAATTTCTGCTGAACTTATCTCCGACTTCAGTCAGCTGTCAGTGCCTATGACGATTTGAGCGTCAGTGCTTTCTATTAGTATTTGGAGCTCTGTGGCTTTCCCAAAACAGCTACCACAATTTACAACTGTTATATCGATGGTTCCTGTATCTGCGTTCTTCCGGTGTTCGGCCAGCACCCTTTGAGGCTGAAGTCCTTTTCGTCTCAACCCGAGACCCTCTAACCTAAAAAACCACCAAGTCCACGTCACACGGCCCCTGCTAGCCTTGTAGCTGCCTCCTGCGTGTAGTGGACACCTGACCTATACAGCGGGTCACGAAACCCATCCACCCTATGGCGCATATCGAGGAATCTATGGTCTACACGGTTTCAGTATCACCTAAGCCTCTGATTCGAAGCTTCCACTCGGCTCTGTACCAAATGTCGGCAATCGTTCCTGTCGACTGTGCTGCAAATGGTGATCTCCGCTATCGTTTCGCAAGTACGACTGGCATACACACATCATTGGTACTGAAGTGAGCCACCGTCTGCAGCCGGCTGTATCGTGTGTTCTTCGTGGCATCCGAGAGGACCTGTTCCACATCTGGAATATCTCCACTCAGTATGCACTGCATGCAAAGTGCACATTGGTTATCTTCCCCTTCCTGGCAGCCTTGTCTTTAGGGGGAGCCACAAAGCTCCTAACAATGGCGCTCCCAGCTACCAATAGTCCACCATCTGTGACGGCCCGGATGTTGAAGGCTGAAAAGTTTCCTCTGAAACAGGGCAGGCGACTGCATCTGGCTGAGTGACTGAGTCAGCCACAGACAGCACCTGGAATCCTTACGTGCTGTCCCTGGGAAGTCTTTCACCGCCTGCCACGCTCTGAGGCGACCTCCCACTCGATCACAGGCGAGAGGCAAACCTCAGTGCTAGCAGTAACTGGACTGGCCACTGGTGAGTAGAGGTATCTACAGGAGTTCCTGCTACGGGAAGACCGCGTCGGCCCACAGTGTTTTAAGTAGAAAAGATAAGATTCAATTACCAGCCAACGGAAATGTGTACAATATTACAAGTTCTGACTTAGATAAGTTTATCCAGGTAAGTTTATCAAGTCAGGCAGAGACAGAGCAATTAGGCTGGCGGAACATGAACACAGCTAGAGGCTGCAGAATTCTGTCTCCACATTTGCTGTGCAGGTACTGATTGAAGGTCACAACTATCAGCCACAGTCCTACGTCCTTCACTTAGCAAAGGCAAAAAAAAAAAAAAAAAAAAAAAAAAGAGTCTGTGTTTGGGAAGGCCTGAAAATCAACAAAAATCTAGCCCACTGTCCAGATCGAACGTTAAATGAGAAAACATAGGTTTATATTTCCCTTTTATAAACTTCACGTAGTCTTCTAAGTATTCTGTCACTTCCCACACTGGCTGTTGATTCATATTCCTTCATTTTTCTCTACTTTACGATTTTTTTATTTTATTGAGACGCCCTACGTGCTTTATACATTCTGTAGTTACAACTGCTAATTCTTTTCTTTAACTGGTTTCTGTATCGCTTTCAATGATTAATATCATCTGATGTTGTCACATGAAGTACTAGTTTTATTTTGTTTTTTGTTTTTATTTCATGTAAACTGTCATATAAGTACGGTTTCCAAATACAGTGTTAAAGTTTTTCTTGTTTGGTACCTTTATATTTCTTTGTTGCTCTACTTTTAATCTTTTAAACTGCAGAATAACTACAACACTGTTCTGCATGTCCTTACAAATGTTTCCACAAAGTTTCATTGTCCTCGATAAGACGTTTTTCATCGCGAGAATCTCAAGTACTGAAACTTATAAATAACCACCCGGTATACAAGGACATACGTCACTGACGTAGCTCATAGGCAGGAAATATAAGCACATGATGTTGGTACGACACAAAATTTATCCAACACTTGTTACGAGGTATTTAAAATTTTCGTCAGGCTCAAACACTGATTGTTTTACAACATCAGTACGTACGATTAACGCAAACAACATTCCTTGCAGAAAAAAATTGTAGAAAAAGAGCAAGATTTCTTCCTCACCCTCCGACAGTGTGACTACATTCGATGTTTTGTTGACAGCTCCTGTGGTTATTTGCTATTATTTCCAGGATGTATATAGTTTTGTAGGTGTTTTACCAGATGTGTCTTCAGCTGTAAAAAGAGCTAAAGAACAATTGACTAAAGAACAACAGCCAGCCTGTCTCGCACGCGGATACTGCTTTCTGAGGAGAGTCTCGAGAAATCTGGGAAGAGTGTCTTAGGAAAGTAGTATACAGGACCATTCTGAGAAACGTGAAGGTGTCACATTAAATTACTGGCATTTAGAAGCTGTAGCAAAGCACCGAGTCTGATGGTGCAGTGGTGAGACGATAGATTCTAGAGCCATAATCGCAAATAAGGTGGTTCCAGTCTCCGTCAGGTCATTCAGATTTACGTTTCCTGTGATTTCCATAAATACCATTAGGTCAATGCAAGGAATTTTCCTACGAAATGGCTGTAATCGACAAATATCAAGTGTAGCTCTTTTTGTAATTGAGGACAGAGGCATTTGATTCTACATTTCTATTACCGTGTAAATGTAATCCTCTGTGTTTGAACAGTTGATACTGGTGTTCAAAGCTACTTCGGTGTTGCTAACGTGATTGTACGGTACAAATAATATGGTTAAATACGAAATTTATAGCAGGTAAGCTACGAGTATAACGTAGTTTTCTATTCCCTAGATCGTTAATTGTTGTGAGTCCCTAAACCATCGCAATGCTTGATTTCGGTGTCTGAACTCAAAATCCGCCATCAGGGCGACATATTTCGGTGTATGTTTCCATCCATCCGCCGTAACTGTCGTGCTGACCGCTACATGGGTAGAGGCGGAGTGCAAACCGCTACCATCGCACTAAGGTTAAAAGCTGATGAAGTGATTGTCATAGGTTCACCTGTCATGAATACTCATCAATATCAAGTACCCTAGCGGTGAGTGACAAGTGGACTCTCCGAAATCAAGAACCACAATTGTGAGAGGCAAGGGGACTCACCAATACGAAGCATTCCGATGGGACCGGAAAACTATTACATGTACATCATTGTTCCAGGAGAAATTTATATATAGTAAAACTGTTTCCATTCTGTAACTGTCTTGTTAAAGGTTTCAGGAATAATTGCTACCAAACGCCGTTTTTCCTACAGTTTTTATTCATTCACGACTGATTTCGAATCACCTGGTAATTCATCATCATATGATACTATTTAGTTTGGAGTATTGTGGGGCTTGTGCATCTGTGGCAAATATAGAGACGAAAAAGTGAACACAGTAAGTGGGAAGAACATTAAGAGTGAAAGATTAATTTGATGGCATTACTCACTGATTTTATTCTTGTTGCAAGTAACGCTCTGGAAAATATAACGTATGCTTTTCCAGTGTCGTTAATTATGAAGTGAAACAGGCATTTTTCCGCCGATGGCGACATTCTTTACAAAATGTAAACAAACCAAAGAGTGTGGTTGTTATTGACTCCAAAGACTTTTGTGGAGGCAGAGATTTTCTTTGCTCATTTTTCGTTTTGTGTGGCATTCGTAATAAAATATGTAATTATTACATTACTTTCTTTACAAAATTTACTAATATGCTTTTACATTGCAAATTTTTTCTCTTATGCTATTTACAATATCTAAAAAAGAGTGTTTACGAAAATATTTCTGATAGCGAAGTTATGTTTGGCATGTTTCTCATTGCTCAAGAAAAATACATATGGGAGGGGCGATGGGAAGAGGGAGGACAGAAGGAGGTATGAGAGGGGGTAAGGGAGGGAGGGAGGGAGAGAGAGCGAGATCGAGAGAGAGAGAGAGAGAGGGGGGGGGGGAAATTATGTGTGTGTGCATGTGTAAAAAAGAGGTAGAGATGATGGTGTTTAGGTGTGGTATGAGCGAGGTGTGGAATGCGTATGGGAGTGGATGAGTACAGTATTTATTTGTTTTTGTAATTTAAGGAGTCTTTAAAATGTTGGAAGAATGGGTTATCTGGTAAATCAACTTCTCATTTAAGATAGTATGGGTTGTTTATTGTTATGGATGAAATTTTCTAGTTGTTCCAAGAGGTCCATTTTTATTCCTTTATCTACAATGTGTAGAATGTGGAGGTTAGTTTTTATATCTGTGATTGAATGACTATTTTGGGCTAGATGGGCTGCAAAAGTGGGTTTATGTAAGTTATTTAAACAGAGTGCTTCACTGTGCTCTTTGTATTTTATTCCCAAATTTCTGCCTGTCTGTCCTATTTAGTGGCAAGAACATCTGTCACAAGTTAATTTGTATATACCTGATTCGTGATATAGTGGGCTGGTTGTTTGAATGTTGTGAATTATATTGTTTTGTATTTTGTTGTGCATGTGGAAATTGATTTTAGCATTGTGATTTAACATATTTAGTTTCTTGTGATGCTGAGGAATGGTTTGCTGATGGGTTTTTCTTCGTTTTCATTTTGGTATCTAGTTTGTTAACTGCGTTTGGGTCATAAGCATTGTTGTGGGTTTTTATTTTTAAAATGTTTAGTTCCTTGTTTTTTACTGCAGGTTCAGCATGAATTTTGTTTACATGGATGAGTGCTGATTTGAAGAATGCTAGTTCATGCTGATTTGGGTGGCATCATGTATTATTTACAACATCTGTTGTGGTGGGTTTCCTGTAAATTTTGAATTTGTATTTGATGTTGTGACATGTTATGTTTAGGATCAGAAAATTAATTCCCTGTTGTATTTGGTGTTCAGCCATAAACCGTATTTTGGGGTGCATATTATTTAGTTTATTGCCTAAGTTTCCTACTTCAGCTGTGATTCAGTTGTATTATAACAATGTGTCATAATGTGAGTAATTCCATCAAATTAATCTTACAATCTTAATATTCTTCCCATATACATTGGTCAATCTTTCGTCTTTATATTTGCCACAGATGCACGACCCCCACAATACTCCCAACTAAACTGTATCATATGATGATAAATCGCCAGGTGATTCGAAAGCGACCACGAATAAATAACAATTGAAGAAAAAACGGTGATTGGTCTCAGTAATTCCCGAAACCTTTAACAAGACAGTCTCAGTTTGGCTACCTAGCCCAGTAAAATGAACAAATGAATACATACAGAAAGTGTAAATTGAAGTTAATGAAAACTACTCTTGCTATTAAATTCAATAAGTAGTGCACATTAGATAATATTACTTATAATTATATTGAAGTTGTAATCAATGACTACAGTAAATCAGCTAAGGCAGCCAAAGGCAAATGTGAAGCAATATGGATCAATAACGAAATTAGGTCTCATTGTACACAAAAGACTTACTCAACAAAGACATCTACAGGCTGCACTTAGAGTTAAGCAGTCCCATTATGATGTTCCAAATTGTGACATTCATAGATTTAGTTCAACAATCTGTAGATAAAGAAATGCTGAAACTTTCATGTAAACAAAACAAGAAGCTCTCAAACTCCATTGATAAAAATCCACCATCTCCCATTCCAACTTACATGATTGAAAACTTAATTTTTCTGAAAGGGTGGTGAACACAAAAAACAATAATTTTAACAAAGCAGAACGAAATTTGCTGAATAAAGGGCTAAAACACAATATTTTCACCAAACTTGATGAAAATACTGCCAAAGACCTAATAACTGACACTAAGGTAGCCAGCCTATCAGCAAAACTAAATCAGAATTACCAAAATGCTCTTACATATGAAGCAAACAAAATTATAATGAAAAAGATGAGAACAAAAAAAACCACAATATTACTCGTAATGAGTCTACAGCATTAAAACAAATTAATAGAAAACTAATTGATAATAATACTCTTGTGGTTAAGGGTGACACAGCAATACAGCTGTAATAATGTATGGACCAGAGTACATTAACAAAACATTAGTAGTTTTAAGAAATAACAACATAAATGAACTAGTATCTGATCCTACCCCATAACACTAAAAAAAATTAAAAACCTGTTAAAGAACAGCAGCTTCCTCATAACAACTAGTGAAGCAAAACACTGTATAATAACGAACCCAACAGCCCCAAAGCTCAGATCACAACCCAAGGATCATAAACAAGGCCACCCACTATGCCCAATATTCCACTCAATCACAGTCCTGGATACAAAATAACCAAAAACTTCATGGAATTCTTAGTTAATCCTACTCATTAACGGACAACTATTCCACAAAGAACATCAGTGAACTAAATGACAACATAAGGGATATCACTATTCCCACTACAGCACAATTTACATTCCTTGACATAGTATACCTGTACACCAACATACCTATAACAGAAATACTCCACATAATCAAACACAACTAACTGCATCATCAAAACCTAAGTAACATAGAAATCTATGAACTGATGAATATGCTTCAGTGAGTGTTGTCTCACCATTACACTTCCTTTAATAACAAAATCTCTATCCAGAAAGATGATTTAGCAATCGACAGTGGTTTAGATGGCCTACTAGCTGACATCTATATCAATGATCTGCAAAACAAATTCTTATAAGATATGCCAATGGAAAATGTTAAAGTTATTTATTATAAATGCTTTGTTGATTACACATTGATAATATAGAGTGGAACAACAACTGAAATAGAAAACTTAGCCAATAAACTAAATAGTATACATCCCAAAATACGGTTTACAGTTGAACACCAAATACAACAGGGAATTAATTTTCTGGTCCTAAACATAAAATGTCACAACACCAAAAAGCAAATTGAAAAGTTACAGTAAAACCACTACAACAGATGTTGTTATAAATAATACATCATACCACTCAAATAAATATAAACTAGCAGTCTTCATATCAGCACTCATCCAAGTAAACAAAATTCATGCTGAAACTGCTGTAATTAAACAATTTAAAAACAAGAGCCCTCAACAATGTTTATGACCCAAACATAGTTGACAAACTAAATAAAAAGATGAAAACAAAGAAAAATCCATCAACAAAGCTTTCCTCAGAAACACAAGAAACTAAATATGTCTGTATGCCTTTCCTTGGTAATGTATGATCTAAACGTGAAAACTATTCAAACTACACAAAGTTAAAATCAATTTCCAAACACACAACAAAGTACAAAACATAATAGTTCGCAACATTTAAACAACCAGCCCACTACATCACTAATCAGGTATATACAAATAAACTTGTGACAGCTGTTCTTGCCATTAAATAGGACAGACAGGGAGAAATTTTGGAATAAAATATGAAGAGCACAGTGAGGCACACCATTAAAATAATTTACATAAACCCACTTTTGCAGCCCATCTAGCTCAAAATAGTTATTCAGTCACAGATATAAAAACTGACGTCCACATTTTACACATTGCAGAAAAAGGAATATAAATGGACCTTTTGGAACCTCTAAAAATTTTCATCAACAACAAGAAAACACACGAAACCATCATATGCGAAAAACTGATTTAGCAAATAACCCATTCTTCAAAATTTTAAAGAGTCCTTAAATTTGAAAAACAAAGCATTCCTGTACTCATCCACTCCCATACCCATTTTATACCTCACTCATACCACATCTAAACACTTTCGTCTCTACCTCTCTATTACACACACACACACACACACACACACACACACACACACACACACACACACGATCTCTCTCTCTCTCTCTCTCTCTCTCCCTCTCTCTCTCTCTCTCTCTCTCTCTCTCTCTCTCTCTCTCTCTCTCTCTCTCTCTCTCTCCCCCTCTCCCTCCCACCCTTCCTTACACCTTCCGTTCCCTCCCTCCCTCCTCCACCCTTCCCCGTCCCCTCCCCTCCAATATGTATACTGTCCTCTTTATTGAGCAATGAGAAACATGCCAAATATAGCTTCGGTACCCGAAATTTTGTCCTAAGCACTTTTTTGTAGATATTGTAAATAGCATAGGAGAAAAAAAATTGCAATGTAAAAACACAATAGTAAATTTTGTAAAGAAAGTAATGTAATATACATATATTCTATTACGATTGCCACAAAACGAAAAATGAGCGAAGGAAATCTCTGCCCCCACAAAACTCTTAGGAGACAACAACAGCCACACTCTTTGGTTTGTTTACATTTTGTAAAGAATGTCGCCATCGGTGGAAAAGTGCCTGTTTCACTTGGTAATTAACGATACTGGAAAGCATACATTATGTTTGCGACAAGAATAAAGACAGTGAGTAATACCATTAAGTTAATCTTTCACTCTTAAAATTCTTCCCACATACAGTGCTCACATTTTTGTCTCTATATTTGCCACAGATGCACGCCCCCCACAATACTCTAATCTAAATTCTATCATCTGTTGATGAATCGTCAGGCGATTCGAAACCAGTAATGAATAAATGAAAATTGAAGAAAAAATGGCGATTGGTGGCAGTCTTTCCTGAAACTGTTATATATAGTTTCTAACCAGGCATTGAAACAGCTGAACATATAGCACTGTACAATCAAATTTGCAATGCCTAAGTATTGCAATGCTTATTTCGAACGTAAATGTTAACTGTTAGAACGCAAAACCTTGTATTTACATTGGAAACGAAGTTAAGAATTAAATGTGTCGCTTCTTATTTGCAGAAACAGTCACTCTTTGTAATTTTCGATTAAAGAGCTATCTACAATGATTGCGAAACACCACAAGTAATTTATGGCCTAGAAAGTGAATATACAATAAGAAATGTTGGGCCTTTCTCAGTTGAAGATAAAAACTTGACCACATTCATGCAGGAGGTGTGGTAAGGTGGCTGCCAGTTGTAGCACCTTTACTAATATCAACTACTCATCTAAAGTATATTTATTCGTACAATGCGCCGCATTCGAGATCTTTCGTTACCTCTAGTTAAAACAATCAGCCAGTAATTATCCCAGTTGCTCCATTTATGTTGATATGAACAGCCATATGCCTTTTTAATTAGCATCTTCTATGGTAATCCACTTCTCCACTTCAGGACATGTTCAAAAACGTATCTGAATGTGCCATTAACTTAAAGATTACATTATTGAAAACTTAACAACTCTGACTCCCCTGGACTGACACGTAGTGCATATACCAGCGCTATTGTAGCTTGTTCATGTGGTGAGGCTGACAATAAAAGGAAAGATAATCCATGTTGTATTTTTTGTTACTCGATCTCTTTTTTCCGCAGGTGCAAATATGTATGGGTTACATACCGCCTTTTGCAACTGTAATGAATGTCTTACTAAGACTAAGACTTTCAACACAGATTAACTTCTCATGGTCGGGCTCACAGTCGTTTAGAAATTCTTAAACAAGATCAGAATGGCCGTTGACTGTAAAAATTATTTATTTCACAATTGACATTTTCAAGTGGTATTGCAAAAAAAATTTACTTCAGCTCTTGTCAGACTTTAAAATCGTCCGATGTGCCCAAGAGCTGTTGAAAATGGCCCAAAGGTCGAAGTTTCAATGGCGAATGTGACATCGCTTAAAAAATTTTCATTACGGTTGGAAGAGCCAGTATTCAACCTGTACTACTACTTTTATATTTGTGTGAGTGGAATGTGCACTAACGAAGAGAAGGTAGAAATGCTGTTCGTAATTGGAGAATGTAAGTTAGCAGAAGGTTGACTGCAATAGTGTTTAAACGATATATAACTTTTGTAGTATACTTTTATCATTGAGAATTGACATCTTTTAGCACCATTTTCACCTATAATTTCGCACCATTTTTGTACTTTTTCCATTAAATAACTCCACTTAAAGGCCAGTATAAAAGTCGACGAATTAAAATCCCTGATAGTTTTTATCCTGTAGCCAGTTTTCAAGTATGAAGCACAGACAATGTAGTAGTTGTGGTAGTAGTAGTAGTAGCTTCATTCATCTGTATATCTCTTTTTACAAGGATATAGGACATGTCAAAGTATTTACAAATTTAGATCATTTTAAAATAAGCTAATTCCTATACACATATATTTACAGACTTCTAGTTAGAGACAATCATTAGACTTACTGCTGGTATGCAATCCCTTTTTTACAAATAATTTATTAATTAATGTAATGCCAGATTTTTCACTCATATCTCACTATCATTCACTGCACACACTATACACACGTTGTTTCATAATACTTCACTCACTACACAAACACACACACACACACACACACACACACACACACACACACACACACACATGAACACACACTGGTGATCTCTAGACCATTTTCTGTACTGCAACTTCGGATTTGCTATCCTGAAAAGCTGAGCCAGTATCCCTCCATGATGAGTGAGATTTTGAGCTCAGAAAGAGGAAGAAGTGTTAGTACTGTGCAATGCATAGCTTGGGGGTAAGTGTTTCTAGAAAGGAAAAAAAGAAGAAAAAAACAGAAAGTGGGGGTGTTATGTGGAATGTTGGATATTTTATAATCATTATTATTATTATTTGTTTGTATAACATTTTTTAATAGCTACTCTGCTTTAACTAAGTAATCCTTCAATGTATAAAATATATTTGAATAACAGGTACTTTTTAACTGCGTTTTAATTTTTTTAATTTCTTAAATTTCTTTTGGTTATTTATTGTACAGTTTATTCCTTGGTAGAAAATGCTATTTTGAGTTTTATATTTATTTTTTCTTGGTAAATGTAAGTTGAGTATACCTCTTGTTGGATGGTCATGCACAGAGCTGTTTGTGCAGTAATTACCAATGTTATTTTTTATGTGTACAACTGATTGGTAAATGTAATCACATGGAGCAGTTAAAATCCCCAGTGTTCTGAACAGATCTTTACATTGAGCTCTACTAGTATTTTTGATTGTTATTCTTATGGCTCTTTTCTGGAATTTGAAAATTGTGTTCATATTATGTGCATTTGTTCTCCAAGAAAGAAGGCCAAAGCTAAGAATTCAGTGTACATATGAATAATATGTAACTAACAAACACTGTATGTAACACACTGATGATAGGATTCTAAGGGCATAAGATGCTGATGACATTCTGTTTGCAAGTACCTTTGTGTGTCCACATCACTTCAACTGAGAATCAATATTTATTCCTAGAAATTTTTCATTTGTTATGCTGACTATAGAGGTGCCATCTACATTTAATTTAACACTGTCATTTTTCCTCTTCAGACTGAAATTCTTGGCATTAGTTTTCTTTATGTTCATCACCACTTTATTTCTTACTGACCAATCATAAACTTACTTGAGAATTTCATTTGCTTTCTTGGTGAGAAGATCTCTTGTTTTCTCAATGACTGTAATATTGCTGTCATCAGTGAAGAGGATTTTTTCACCATGAGTAAAACTACTGGGAAAGTCATTGATGAATATCAGGAAACTATTGGTCATAATATTCTACCTTGCAGAACCCATATATTAATGTATTTTTGTTCTCATAGGTGTTTTACTAAATGTTTAGATCTCTTTTAAGTATGTGTTATCTCTACTCTTTGTATCCTATCTGTTAGGTATGATCGAAACCAGTCATTAGCTACCCCTCTTATTCCTAATGGTTCTGATTTATTTAATAGAATCTTGTGGTCGTCTGTATCAAACGCCTTAGAAAGATCCAAAAATATGCCTGTGACACACTCATCTTTATCAAGAGCAGCAAGCACAAATTTTGTGAATTCTACTTTGACTGACACCATATTTTTTCCACATTGGAAACCAAACTGTGATTCGCTTAAAAGATTGTGTTTATTAAGGTGATTCAATAATCTGTATTTCTCAATTGCTTCTATTAGTTTTGAGGATGTTGACAGAAGGGAAATGGGCCATTAATTTTCTATGTCTTCTGCATTACCGTTCTTAAGCAAAGGTACAACTCATGCCTGTTGTTACTGCTCTGGAAATATCTATAATGTGAAAGGATTCATTTATTATATTTGTTAAGGGACCTTGTATAAACCCTATGCATTGTTTGAGTGCACACGTTGATACTTCATCTAAGCCTACTGACTATTTATTTTTTTAGTTTTTGAATTGTTTTACTGACTTCATTTTCTGTTGTTGGAGGTAACATCATTGTATTTAGTGCAACATTCTTTACAGGGTTATATTTGTTTGGGGGAATTTTTGTTGTAATTTCCCTGCAATACTCGAAAAATGCTCGTTTATACAGTTTTCTAAGTGCTGTGAATCATTTATTACTTTATCCCCCTCCCTCAGCAGTATGTTATTCTGCGTTTGTTTTTCTCTCCCCATTTCCTTTTTTATAACATCCTAGACTGCTTTGCGTTTATTCTCTGCATTACATATAATTTAGTCATTAAACAACTTTTTTGCAGCAGTCAGCACCTTCCTATAGATCTTTTTGTATCTATGATAGAAATTTCAGAATTCTAGATCACTGCATATCTTTTTCATGGAACTGAGGTGTTTAAGTTTTTGAGAGGACTTATTAATACCTTCTGTTAAACATCTGTTTTTGTGAGATGTTGATACAGACATCCATACTTTTAGAAATGCCTTTTCAGAGTTCAGTTTAAACAATGTGGAGAACTTTAAGAATTCCATATTGACATTTGTTTCCTTATACACTTCATCCCAGCTTTGATTTTCTAGTTATTTTGAAAAATCTTTTATTTTGATTTCTGATATATGTCGTTTGTAGGCTTGTAGTTTATGGAATGATTCCATGCCTTACTTTACTGTTGTTATTTGACAGAGATGGTCTGATAGTCTGAGATCTTTTACAGCTACAGCACATTTTTCCCTGTTCACATTTGTGACCACATAGTTAATTACTGATGAAGTCATTGTGGTAACCCTTGTTTCACTATTGACTAATAGGGACATGCCAGAACTGTGAAGGACGTTTATGAGGGTGCTACTGGATTCTTTTACGATGTTAGTGTTGATGTTTATGTCCCCACACAGAATTATGTTGACCTTTGTACTTGAGACTTTATTTAGAACTTCTGTTAACTTATTGAAAAAAGTGTCCACACTACCACTGGGAGATGTATACATACACAAAATGATTATGTCTTGGTGATATCAAGCTCTGTTAATTCTGTAGCTGATATTTCTAAGTGTTTCTCTTCACTTGCGGTACTAAGGTCATGTCTTCATTTGAACTGTCTTCTTTTTCTGATATAAATACATGCTCCTCCACTCCTTGAAGTAGTTCTGCAGTAAGAGTTTGCCTTTTCATACTATGATAATACTACATATAGGATTTCTGTGTCTCTACACCAGTGCTCTGTAAGACAAACTACTGTGCAGTTCACAGATTGGAGCTCAACTTCTCATAGTTGCATTTTATTTTTTATTGATTGCGTGTTTTGATGGAGGATTGTTAAATGTTTGACATGCGCCATGTTACTCCTTCCAGTGGTTTGTTCTTCTTTGTGACATCTGGTATTTGTCGTATTTGAGGTGTTAAAATCTGTCTTGTGAGTGATTGTTTCAGTATTTTTTAAAGTGCTGGAGACACTCTTTAGGCAGGGGAACCTGTTCTCTCCAATTATCCTAAAAATACCTACTTTTCCTACCTATGACAACAGGTATTTGACTAT
Organism: Schistocerca serialis cubense; assembly: GCF_023864345.2. Lineage (NCBI taxonomy): Eukaryota > Metazoa > Arthropoda > Insecta > Orthoptera > Acrididae > Schistocerca > Schistocerca serialis. Next base: position 324,272,805 of record NC_064641.1, on the reverse strand, counting down.
GTGTGGCCCGAGATCCACCTCTTATACTTGCATGAATCAGCTGTACCAGTCTTCCCTTCCCAGTCCTGTTTAGGAGTATTCCATGCCTAGGGAAACGCCATCTGTTGATAGTCACAACAGTCATCAGAGAAACATGAGCAAAGTTGGCTGTCCTCAGATCCATCCCTAACGCCACATTGATTCGCCTCACAGTTCCATCAAGATGTGGTCGATCATGACGCCATAACAGCTCAACATTGTGTACGTTGGTGCCATGAGTCAGGGAAGCTATCTTCTATCTTGTCCAGGTCACCACCTATGCCATATGCCCCATCCCTGTCCTAACTGTTTCCCGCCCCACCCACTACCACTATATGGTCCTCATTTGTAAAATCCGTACATAAAGACCCTAGGTCCTCTATCAAATGACTAAGCCCTGCATTTGGCATGACGATACTGGTGGCCTGGTACGCTGCCCCTAAACTTTCCTGTAACTGAGGGCCTACACCTCACCCATGGCTACTACCTAACAGCAGCACTTTCTTATTCCTAACACTCTGTACCTTCCTAGGCTTCTTGGCCTGATTTGAAGTGTGCTGCACATTTCGTGCTCCTCATTCTACCTGAGGCTCTTCTCCACTTAACTCTGGCAGTGGTAGGTACCTGGTTTTGGTGTTGATGATAAAACTGTCAGATCGCGTTCTCTTTCTGCCTGTCCTCCTACCAGCTGCCAGTTCCCAACCAGCCTAATCCCCCCTATCTCCCTTGATCCTTATGAGTTCCTTCCTTGCTTCCTGAAGGGTACAGATTTTCCTTTCCTGTTACCCAATGAAAATGTTCCTACTGCATGCCCTGCAGTTCCAGGAGAGAGCCTCTTCTGTTCTCACAACATTCTCCCCACTGCATCCTCCCACCATCCCCCCCAAGTGAAAATATGACCTACAAGATAGGCAACAAATCCCTCTCGTCACTAATCTGTAACAGCTCCCACATTTCTCACTCATGGTCAGTCACGAAAGAATAATTAAGTTTAAAGAATGTTTTAAATTTGTAAAGGACGTGTGATTGGTTGCGCGTAAACAAAAAACCGTACAAAGGTCTAATGTACAGTGGTTTTTTTTTTTGTAATGATTTAGCGATACAATGACAGAAGAATGAATTTGTTATTAATTTCATTTTAGAGAATTTACGTTATCGGGCGTGTTTGGTCACGTTTTTAAACGATTATAACTTGAAAAATTTAGGCCTACATCGCGTCTATCTAACTAGTAAACAACCCGAAATGTGTTAGTTAAATACCATTTAGCAACATTTAATTACACTTTCATTGCGACAATAATCATTGATATAAGTAGTAGTAGTCTTTTTTAAGCGAATTTAGCACTATCAAGAATACTTGAACTGAATTTTTTTTCTTTATGTCACGCAAAATTTCGGGTTATGTTGCGATTATCGGGACTTCAGCTAAAGAACAAGTTTTTCCAAGAACAAGCATTGCTGGGACGCTAATATTCAGTTGTGTGACAATAACGGACACTACGGCAAGTATACAAAACAAATAAAATTTAAATTTGACACTATTTCCTCTTAAATAAGTTCTTTTAGCGGACGAAGAAAATACCTGGGATCTCACTCGGCGGCCATCTTGGTCTACAGAACTGCGAAAAAATTGCGGCGTTTCCATAGAAACGTATAAAAAAATCGCTTTCTGTAATTGGTAGAGGCAGACGGACCTACTGGGTCACCAAGGGTTCTTCTTCTGCCGATTATACTGTAAGTTAACTTGTTAGTTGACGAATGTGTGGCCCCCAGTTTGTTTTGTTAGGGAGCCGATATTTAATATCTATTTCTGAAAGCTGATGGGTTGTTTTGGTTGTTTCAAATTGCATGCTTCTCATCTTCATGGGATTATCGTAAACTGCTCGATGTCGAGACGTTTAATGCTCATTGATCTATCGTTTAGTTAATGTCTGTTCTGGTTGACGGTACACGTTTGGCCATAATATTACAGTACCTGTGTTTCAAAGAACTTTTCTGGCACAAACGGTAGAAAAAAATTCTAAAAGACCCTTATAAAATTTTTACAGTGGCGGGGGAATGAGCATTTATGTCATAATCTGATATGAAACTTTAATCGAACAAAGAGAGCGTAAAAATAAACGATTCTCGTACGTCACCGTTTCGCAAAATCTCTGTTGCGTCATACGAACGGAACACGAACACAGTCAAGGCTAACAATTCACTTACGCTGCAATACAATTTCCGTACGCGACAGCGGCATGAGCTCTGGACGCTAACGAATAATGACGGCTACGGGATCTCATTACTCATTAACCTTTGACAAAGTTGTCGGGCAACAGCGGCAAAATGTTAGGTAAATGCAAACGCAAAGGTTAGCAGCGAAACAAGTTGAATTACCATGTGTAATGCGATTAACGCCAACCTAACGTACGGCACCAAAGTTAAATTGTTCGCAACATAGCAGCAAACAACTGTCTTTTAGATCAACACATCACCGTAGTCCTATTTGCATCCCACTTGCAGTATGTAAAATATTTCTCCATTATGAAAAGCGACTGGCTCCTGCGGGGGCACTGAGTTTTTTCTTCGATCCACAATTCCCTAATTCTAAATTTATATAGATGTGGGCGAATGGGTGTAATACGGTACTAAGTACAGTGAACAGGATGGATGTTCAAATAATTCATACTGAACGTCTCCCAGTTGTCCCACCGACTAAATACCGCTGGAAACGAAATGAGCTTACGGCACTGTGGGCCGGCCGGCCGGAGTGGCCGAGCGGTTCGAGGCACCTCAGTCTGGAACCGCGCGACCGCTACGGTCGCAGGTTCTAATCCTGCCTCGGGCATGGATGTGTGTGATGTCCTTAGGTTCTAGGGGACTGATGACCTCAGATGTTAAGTCCCATAGTGCTCAGAGCCATTTGAACCATTTGAACTGTGCCGGGAGTCCCCTATTCGGAGGAGTTCGGCCGCCGAGGGCAAGTGCTTATTGCATTCGATGCCACATTGGACGACTTGCACGTCGGAGATGGGGAAGAAATGATGATGAGGACAACACAACACCCAGTCCCTGAGCGGAGAAAATCTCCTGCCTCACCCGGGAATCGAACCCAGGCCCCTTGGCGTGGCATTTCTCCGTGCTGACTACTCAGCTAAGGGGGGTGGACGGCTAAATATCTCTCTCGGTATACTTATAACTCTTCATGGTATACGATATTTGCTTGGAATTACTCCGCAAAGATGGAAGATTAAAGCCTAGTCGTTATAGACGCAACACGAATTCGAGTTACGAAAGGGCGCGGAATGAAAATGATGGTGCCCTTTTCAAAGGAACTTCCCCGAAAATTGCATGAAGAGATGTAGGAAATTCACGTAAAACCTAATACTGTATGGTCGGACAGGGTTGTGAACCGTCGTCGTCCCAAAAGAGAACCCAGCATGCTAACCGCTGCGAGACATTGCTCGCTGATTTAGGCCGAAAACGTTACTTAGTATTTGTCAGTTGTTATACGCTCTGCTATACATGATAATTTTTGTATCCCTTGTAAGGACTGTAAGTTTTCCGATGGATAAGATCGACTTGCCTTTGGAGCGAATGGCTTTAAGAAGTGGCTTACCTACTGTTTCGTACTGGTCGACAAGCGATAAACACGCATCTATGTCTCAGTAACAAAATGATGCTCAACATTAATTAACAGTTTTATGGTCATTTGACAAACCCAGTCGGCCGGTGGGGCCGAATGGTTCTAGGCACATCAGTCTGGAACCGCGCGACCGCTACGGTCGTAGGTTCGAATCCTGCCTCGGGCATAGATGTGTGTGATGTCCTTAGGTTAGTTAGATTTAAGTAGTTCTAAGTTCTAGGGGACTGATGACCACAGATGTTAAGTCCCATAGTGCTCAGAGCCATTTGAACCATTTGAAAACCCATTGTATGCAGGAAGCTAACCACAAATTTGTACTGTACACTTCTTGTGAAATCCGATTTATTTGCCAAGATTGCTACTTTGACAATACAGTCCAAAGGATACAGTCCAGATGCTGATACAGTCCAATATCAAAGTATAATAATGAATAACCCTGATAAGCAAAATTTATATAATAATAGAAACGTACCACAAGAAAGTAGGGGCATTACATTGACATGCCAGATTTCCCTGTTCTTGGTATAATGCCACGTTGCCTGCAACGTAGTAACTGGATTAGGAGTATAACGAAATCCTGTGCTGCAGATGATGGTCTACACTACATGACCTCAGTTTCGACTAATGCAACTGGGTCAGGCTTTTCTATAACACTGGAACAACAGATGGAATTTAAAATTAAAATTTGGCACATCAAGTAATGATAACGACTAGGTTTACATAAACTGCTATTAAAGGAGACACAGCATACTGTAAAGTGTCATGAATGGCAACCTACGCCTTCAGATAAAAATTGGAAACATTCTGTGATGTAACGATGACATAATGTACTACATGCACTAGCAAGAGTACGTAATACAATATGTAATAGAATTAGCTTAGGGGGAAAGCTACACAGTCGAAATTTACGGAGTTATGAAATAGGACTTTATGTTATTGGCCTGTTTCGCTGCAAACGAAGGATGACAATTAACAATAACGTAGTAGGAAACAGTGAAACAAGACCATACAAATGCAGGATTGCAATATAAAATACAATTCATGTATAAAACATTTTAAAAAATTTTACCCATACAAAACTACGGGTAAAGTAAACCGTTTTTTACAAAATTTTCAGTTTTACATCAACTTGCCATAAACGTATGATTAGAACTGCAGTTGGTTTGTACCCATTGGACGCAACTTCTGAGAACACGTAGAAGAACTATTTATGACGGAAGTTAACATAAATTACACTTATTGGCTGACTGCGTCATATAACTGCAGTGTTACCTTTCTTCTGACATCCTGAATCAGTCAGCATGAACAGAACAATTATGTAGCGCAAGAATCTATTATTCATATTTAGGCGTAACGTTCATCACAAGATTTCTTTCCTGTAACATGCTAACAGCTCTAACGAAATCGGAGTGACACTCCTTAACTCGAGTGTTTATGGTATGTTAAAGTGGTAATAGAAAGTAGCATATAAAGTACTCTTCGTTATTTCCGATTAACAAGTGAAAATGTTAACTTTTTTCTCTGCTTGTCTGCCGCTATCCTCATTATACTACATAGTTTCCGTGTAGAAATCCAAAGAATTGTGGCACTGATAGTTAGGTAAGCCAATCCACCGCAGCAAGCTCGTAACACATCCGATGGGGAAAAAAAATGGTTTTTAATTTTCTTCAGACCAAAGGCCATATAAAAGGCAACACTGAAACCGGTTATTAATCGTCCTGACGAAAAGCCTCATAAAAATGATGGAAATCGGCTTTTAATTGTCCTGGGCCAAAAACCGCACTAAACCCAGCGAAAAATTCTTTTTTAAGCGTCGCGGGACTGGAGCAAGGCATGTACGTAATGGTATTGTATAACATAATGTAAATCCCAGTTACTGCTGGCTGTGGTGTTATCTAAAGATGCTGTGCTCAGTGCACAGATTACAAATGTAGCTGAACTGAAGGCACACATTGCAGAACAAGTTTGAACGTGACCCCTAAGACACTCCTATCTCTTGTGGAATATGCTGTACCGCAATTTCAGCTTATGGCTGAACAAGGTGGACGGCATTTTGTACATGTGTTATTCCAGTCCCACAACAATTAAAACCCGATTTTTTTGTTGTTCCTTACGCGTCTTTTGCTCTCACGACGATTAAATACCGTTTTCATTGCTGCCTGTTAGGTGGTTTTTGGGCTCAAGAAATTGAAAACAGGTTTCTCCCATCAGATGTGGTAGGACCCTGGTGTGGTGGATGGGTTACCTAACGACAATTGCCACAATTGCTGAATGCCAGACTTGCTCAGTACAGTTAGTTTAATGTGCACCTCACACCATATATGTAGTATTCTGATTTATTTGTCAATGGTAGCAGATCCCATTTACTGTATGACGCTTACAGCACTATTTACCCAGAAAAAATTTTCTCTTTCCATAACGTTTCCCACTTCTTAAATAATATGCGGTTCAAATTTTACGTCATTTTGAGCTGAGTTTCATGTTTTTCCAGCGTTTTGGAACCGTAACTTCAGTTTTCAGTTACAATTAATGTTTCTGCCTCCCTCTCTCTCTCTCTCCCTTCCCCCTCTTCTCTCTCTCCCCCCCCCCCCCCCCTCTCTCTCTCTCTCTCTCTCTCTCTCTCCCTCTCTCTAGACTGAGTCCGCCCTCATATCAGTTAGTGTGTGTACTGTGAAGATGGAGTTGAAAGCGATTAAAAACCATTTTATTGTTGTTTTAATCACCCGGTACACACAACAAGTACATGCTAGCAACCGTATACCCCTAGATAGCCGCCGTTCGTTATTCCTTACATATTGTCATTAGAACATAATTTATCTATACCTATTATCAAAATAGTTTATAAAATCACAGTAAATAGGTATTAATTGACCGAAACAGCTCCAGAACTTCTGACGAATCGTGAAGTAGAAATCCAGTTGATTGTTGGTTACGGACTAATGTATAATGTAGGATCATTCAGCTTTAACTTGGCGTGAGTGAGGTCGGGTATGCCATACCCAAAGTGTTTTGAAGCGCTAATTATTGAATGTCATTGTCGCCACACAAATCTTGATGTCACAGTAGCTGGAGGTAAGGGAGCGAGGTGGGCAAGATGCAGTGTTGGGTTAACTGTTGCGACAGCAACAGAGGGAGATACGCGGGTGGCAGGGTACGACACATCCGACCTCGTTTGGTCGGTGTTAACATTCCTGAGCTGTCAGCAAGTTCATGAGATGTAATATAGTTAGTTAAAGTATTTAGAATTTATATTTCTCAAGATGTCTTACGAAGAAAATGAACGTCGCCTACAAGAACTACTAGAACAAGCTTTAGAAAACTGTTCAGATGCTAGTTCCTGTGACTTAGAGCGTGAAGAAGGGATTGACAAAGTTTCTCGAGGAAGTGAAGAAGGTGATTTAGTGTAAGAGGGTATTTTGCATGATTCGGAAGAGCCGAAATCTGGGTTAGCGTCCCCTAGTCAGTCACCAGAGGTACGTGGGATACTTTATACATCCACAGATGGTACAAGATGGATGAACGATTGTCTACATCTACATGGATACTCTGCAAATCACATTTAAGTGCCTGGCAGAGGGTTCATCGAACTACCTTCACAATTCTCTATTATTCAAATCTCGTACAGCGAGCGGGAAAAACGAACATCTGTATCTTTTCGTACGAGCTCTGATTTCCCTATTTTATCGTGATAATCGTTTCTCCCTATATAGGCTGGTGTCAACAAAATATTTTATCACTAGCGGACCCAACAGATGTTGTCCTGCATGACATTTCAAGCGATTAGGATATTAAACAAAGTATGAAATTAAAGACAAATAATATATAATTTCATTATTCTTTATTTTGAAATAGCGTCAATTTTTCTAAAAACAATTCTTTCTAATCACTAATGTTTGTTTTAATTTTCGCATACATATCAACGATATATTGATGAAACAGCTGGCGGCATCGGAGAACATTATTGTCTACATGGGCACGAATCATCAACCGATATGCGTAGAAGTTCATCGCGCTCACTTTCTTGCTGGTTTCTGCTCCTGCAAAGTAAAAATATAATTAAGACAAAAAGAAATTAATCTTGCATAAAAATAAAATATTAGGTAATGACATGTGTAGATTGTACCTGGTGCTGGATTTCTTTGTTTGATATTTAAATGATATCCAACTTCTCTTTCCGAAAATATCAGTGGATATTGCAAAGCGTCGTAAGAGCGTTGACTATCTTCAATCGTATGCACTGTGTTATCTCGGCGTTGGATTCGTATATCTCGACGTTCAAATGCGTCACCAACCATAACAACAGCAACTTCATTAGTGGTAGCTGCATTACATCGGCCTGCGTGCTGCCCAGATGGTACTTTGTCGGCTCTGATGGCGACCGTATAGTTGTCGTTTTCCAGTCTGTTTGAAACGGTATTGAACAAGTGGACCAACTGGTTGTGATGCTGTAAAAACGATTCTAAAATTCCCGCAACTTCTGGCTCCTCCATCTGCTCGGTATGGTTGTACTGGCAGCGTGCGTTTATTTGCTGCTGCTCCTCATCACTCTTTTTTTTTTTTTTTTTTTTTTTTTTTTTTTTTTTTGTCTACTGACCGGTTTGATGCGGCCCGCCACGCAATTACAGTCCACATGTCCTGTGGATACACGTTACGTGTCTTTCATGCAGTGGTTTCGATTGCCTTCTGCATCGTCATGTCGTTGATCAATGCTGATTCTTCCGCCTTTTAAGGGCAATTTCCCACCCCTAGGACAAAAGAATGCCCTGAACCTCTATCCGCTCCTCCGCCCTCTTTGACAAGGCCGTTGTCAGAATGAGGCTGACTCATCACTCATGAAGTACATTTGCAGAAATTTTGAATCGGTATCAGGCATCGGCATTAAAGAACCAATTTGATGATGCACTTGGCCCTGAATCTTCAACGTTGATTGGAAATTGCGACCATCCTCATTCTGAACGATTTTTGTTGCACCAAATGATGCCATTTGCAAGCACGAATTGAATTTGCGAATTTTACGCAAAAACAATTTAGATTGATGTGTAGCTCCAGCCAATAGTGTTTTCAATGCTTCTAGATTAGATTAGATTAGATTAATACTAGTTCCATGGATCATGAATACGATATTTCGTAATGATGTGGAACGAGTCGAATTTTCCAATACATGACATAATTAGGTTAATTTAACAACATACTTAAGTTAATATAACTACTTTTTTTGTGTTTTTTTATTTTTTTAAATTTTTTTTTAAATATTTTTTTTCTTAATTCATATCTAAAAATTCCTCTATGGAGTAGAAAGAGTTGTCATTCAGAAACTCTTTTAATTTCTTCTTACATACTTGTTGGTTATCTGTCAGACTTCTGATACTATTTGGTAAGTGACCAAAGACTTTAGTGCCAGTATAATTCACCCCTTTCTGTGCCAAAGTTAGATTTAATCTTGAATAGTGAAGATCGTCCTTTCTCCTAGTATTGTAGTTATGCACACTGCTATTACTTTTGAATTGGGTTTGGTTGTTAATAACAAATTTCATAAGAGAGTATATATACTGAGAAGCTACTGTGAATATCCCTAGATCCTTAAATAAATGTCTGCAGGATGATCTTGGGTGGACTCCAGCTATTATTCTGATTACACGCTTCTGTGCAATAAATACTTTACTCCTCAGTGATGAATTACCCCAAAATATGGTGCCATATGAAAGCAATGAGTGAAAATATGCGTAGTAAGCTAATTTCCTAAGATGTTTATCACCAAAATTTGCAATGACCCTTATTGCATAAGTAGCTGAACTCAAACGTTTCAGCAGATCATCAATGTGTTTCTTCCAATTTAATCTCTCATCAATGGACATACCTAAAAATTTGGAATATTCTACCTTAGCTATATGCTTCTGATTAAGGTCTATATTTATTAATGGCGTCATACCATTCACTGTACGGAACTGTATGTACTGTGTCTTATCAAAATTCAGTGAGACTCCGTTTACAAGGAACCACTTAGTAATTTTATGAAAGACAGTATTGACAATTTCATCAGTTAATTCTTGTTTCTCAGGTGTGATTACTAAACTTGTATCATCAGCAAAGAGAACTAACTTTGCCTCTTCATGAATATAGAATGGCAAGTCATTAATATATAATAAGAACAACAAAGGACCCAAGACTGACCCTTGTGGAACCCCATTCTTGATAGTTCCCCAGTTTGAGGAATGTGCTGATCTTTGCATGTTACGAGAACTACTTATTTCAACTTTCTGCACTCTTCCAGTTAGGTACGAATTAAACCATTTGTGCACTGTCCCACTCATGCCACAATACTTGAGCTTGTCTAGCAGAATTTCATGATTTACACAATCAAAAGCCTTTGAGAGATCACAAAAAATCCCAATGGGAGGTGTTCGGTTATTCAGATAATTCAAAATTTGACTGGTGAAAGCATATATGGCATTTTCTGTTGAAAAACCTTTCTGGAAACCAAACTGACATTTTGTTAGTATTTCATTTTTACAGATATGTGAAGCTACTCTTGAATACATTACTTTCTCAAAAATTTTGGATAAAGCTGTTAGAAGGGAGATTGGACGGTAATTGTTGACATCAGATCTATCCCCCTTTTTATGCAAAGGTATAACAATAGCATATTTCAGTCTATCAGGGAAAATGCCCTTCTGATGGCGAATTCAATGGTGGCAATACAACTTTGCCAGACGCGCAGCAGAAACCGGCCGATTCACCCTTGTATTTGAGTGCATGACAGTGTTGGCATTGTTTGTTCATAGCACCGATTAAAATTTGTGAATGTGAGGAATAGCCGATGTCCGACTCATATTCAAACGCAAGGCGAAGATGTGATGCACGTGTCAATGCGCGATACTCTTCCAAACGCTGTTGTTCACTTGTTCTGAATGTGTCGGTGACCCGTTTACGGGCCATAGTTTGTCTCAATGCATTAGCTCGAAGGCGTTCGCTGTGTTGCTCTTAACTTTCATTAGCACGTCTGGTTTCAACTTGGTTTCATCAACTTTCATTGTCCGTCAATTGATCTTCAGCCGAACTATTTAACCTACGGTTCTGGACTAATTGTGAATTCCGAGTCCGTCGACCAAGTTTTCCAGGCTCCCACTTGAATGCATACACAGAAATTCATTCAAGTCGATCCAGCCGTTTAGTTGCAGTATAGTTAAATAACCTAGATACCGACTGCAGCGCCATCTGCCGGGCTGATTTGTGAATCTAAACCATCCAGGGCGCCACCCAAAAGCATCCAAAAAAATTCATACTAATCGGTCCAGCCATTTAGGAGGAGATCAGTGACATGCACACGTACACTAGAATTATATACATATAAGGGTTCGGAGGAGAACGTTGGTTATTAGAATTTCGTGAGAAGATTCCGTCGAAACGAAAAATGCCTTTATTTTAATGACGTCCAGCCCAAATCCTGTATCATTTCTACATCTACATCCATACTCCGCAAGCCACCCGACGGTGTGTGGCGGAGGGTACCCTGAGTACCTCTATCGGTTCTCCCTTCTATTCCAGTCTCGTATTGTTCGTGGAAAGAAGGATTGTCGGTATGCTTCTGTGTCGGCTCTAATGTCTCTGATTTTATCCTCGTGATCTCTTCGCGAGATATACGTAGGAGGGAGCAATATACTGCTTGACTTTTCGGTGAAGGTATGTTCTCGAAACTTTAACAAAAGCCCGTACCGAGCTACTGAGCGTCTCTCCTGCAGAGTCTTCCACTGGAGTTTATCTATCATCTCCGTAACGCTTTCGCGATTACTAAATGATCCTGTAACGAAGCGCGCTGGTTTCCGTTGGATCTTCTCTATCTCTATCTCTTGTATCAACCCTATCTGGTATGGATCCCACACTGCTGAGCAGTATTCAAGCAGTGGGCGAACAAGCGTACTGTAACCTACTTCCTTTGTTTTCGGATTGCTTTCCCTTAGGATTCTTCCAATGAATTTCAGTCTGCATCTGCTTTACTGACGATCAAGTTTATATGATCATTCCACTTTAAATCACTCCTAATGCGTACTTCCAGATAATTTATGGAATCAACTGCTTCCAGTTGCTGACCTGCTATTCTGTAGCTAAATGATAAGGGAACTATCTTTTTGTGTATTCGCAACACATTGCACTTGTCTACATTGAGATTCAATTGCCATTCCCTGCACCAAGCATCAATTCGCTGCAGATCCTCCTGCATTTCAGTACAATTTTCCATTGTTACAACCTCTCGATACACCACAGCCCCATCTGCAAAAAGCCTCAGTGAACTTCCGATGTCATCCACAAGGTAATTTATGTATATTGTGAATAGCAACGGTCCTATGACACTCCCCTGCGGCACACGTGAAATCACTCTCACTTCGGAAGACTTCTCTCCATTGAGAATGACATGCTGCGTTCTGTTATCTAGGAACTCTTCAGTCCAATCACACAATTGGTCTGTTAGTCCATATGCTCTTACTTTGTTCATTAAACGATTGTGGGGAACTGTATCGAACGCCTTGCGGAAGTCAAGAAACACGGCGTCTACCTGCGAACCCACGCCTATGGCCCTCCGAGTCTCGTGGACGAATAGCGCGAGCTGGGTTTCACACGACCGTCTTTTTCGAAAGCCCTGCTTATTCCTACAGAGTAGATTTCTTGTCTCCAGAAAAGTCATTATACTCGAACATAATACGTGTTCCTAAATTCTACAACTGATCGACGTTAGAGATATAGGTCTATAGTTCTGTACATCTCTTGTAAGTAGGCTGTTTAGGTTTTTATATTGGTAACGCCACGTAGCGCTCTGTATGAAAATCACTGGCTGTGCTATGTGCAGTCTGTGGCTAGTTTGCATTGTTGTCTGCCATTGTAGTGTTTGGGCAGTTGGCTGTGAACAACGCGTAGCGTTGCACAGTTGGAGGTGAGCCGCCAGCAGTGGTGGATGTGGGGAAAGAAATGGCGGAGTTTTGAAATTTGTAAGACTGGATGTCATGAACTGCTATATACATTATGGCTTTTGAACACTATTGAGGTAAATACATTGTTTGTTCTCCATTAAAATCTTTCATTTGCTAACTATGCCTATTAGTAGTTAGTGCCTTCAGTAGTTTGAATCTTTTATTTTGCTGGCAGTAGCGGCGCTCGCTGTGTTGCAGTTGTTCGAGTAACGAAAATTTTTGGTGAGGTAAGTGATTTGTGAAAGGTATAGGTTAATGTTAGTCAGGGTCATTCTTTTGTAGGGATTTTTGAAAGTGAGACTGCGTTGCGCTAAAAATATTGTGTGTCAGTTTAAGCACAGTCATGTATAATTGTTCTAAGGGGACGTTTCATATGTCGGCCCTTAGCCTAGGATACTTCACTGGAATCTTCTGATTTTTTTCTTGTAGTTTGTGCAATTAGTGCAGCCTTTGTTTATTGCTAGCGCGTAACTGTAGAGAGAATCTCCTTTGTAGTTGCAGTCTTTCATTCTTGTACAGTAAAAGAGTTGTGGCATGCATGTAGATTTGCGCCAAGTATTTCGCAGCTGCGCTTGCAATTAACTAGATATTATTTTCAGTGCTATGTTAATGTGTTTTCTTATTTTGCTCTTCAAATTGTGCTTTTTCTGTGTTGTTGTGTGAAATATTGTGACAATAATGGCGTGTGAAAAACGTAATACTAGGCTCCAAAGTAAACTGAGAAAAGACAGTGAAGACGAAAGCAGTGTGTTAGCGCCACCATGTAATGAATTAACTAATGTTCAAAGTAGTAATTTGGTAATTGTGCATAGGGAAATGGAGCGGGCTGCCAATAATGGTCTAGGCAGTGAAACAATTAGTGAACAGGGAAGCATTATCGATCGATCGGTCGGCAACAGCTCGCCTCAGGATTCCGAAATGACAGGACACAATCTTGCAAATACTGTAGATTCAGGTTTTGCGTCCTCACCGTTTTCTCAAACAAATCAAGACACATTTTCTGCTTTTCAAAATGCGAATATTGCCGGTTCAAATGCACTGCCGAATAGCACTGAGGAACATGTTTCAGACACCAGTGCACTGTTATTACAGTTAATGCAACAAATGGGACGAAGTCTACAATAGTTAAACACCACGCTTGAACAAAATCAGAAACAAATGGAACAAAATCTTCAAAAGTTAGACACGGTGGAACAAAATCAGAGACAAACACAGCAAAAGCTTCAAAAGTTAGACACAATGGAACAAAATCTTCAAAAGTTAGACACAATGGAACAAAATCTTCGGAAGTTAGACACCACACTTGAACAACACGTGAATATTTAACTACTGAGTTACGCAACATTGAATCGAAATGTCAAAAAGTCTGTAATGACGTAAAAACACAAATTTGTGAGCATTTTCAACCATTTTTTTCGCGGCATGAAAATGCATTACAGAATCACGAAGCAGCCATAAAAGAATTGCAAACCATTGTTCATTAAAATCATGAGACCTTGTGGGCTAAAACTGACTCACTTGCATCTACCGATTCGGTTGCGCAACTTGCAAAAACTCAGGAAAACTTAAAGGACACAGTAGATTCGATTTCAACACAAATGGACACTCTGAAACTTGGTTCAGAAAAACAAACTGAAGAAATGTGTTCAGTATCGGACAAAGTAGCCGAACTTTCGGATCAGTTCACTAACTTATCTACAAAGGTAGATGATGATCTGAATGACAGAAGACCCGTAGTCTTCACTGACACAGAAGAGTATGAACAAATTAGAAAATTCAAACAAAATCAAAATCAAATCAATACACAGTACAAAAGAGAAATCCGGGAAGTACAAGATCAGATGGCACAAGTAATACAAAAATTACATATTTCAGAGGACACTTGCGCTCCAACACGGGAAGAGGGACTTAGAAATATGGAGCAGCCACAAAATATAACACAGCGCATTTCGGAAATTATGAAAGAAATTGGCAAGGTGCACCGAATTTTGAGATCGAACCGCCGACACGACGTAACAATGACCGACATGCGACTCGCCGACACGATGATTTTGACTATAATCCGTTCATTACTACATGCAAATTCAAAACATTTAAGAATTCTGGCAACGAAATTCATCCACAAGCGTGGCTTCATCAATTGTCTCATTGTTTTCCTCCCAACTGGTCATTGCAGCATAGATTAGAATTTATGTGTGGCTACTTAGAGAATGAACCAGCTGTAAGAATGCGATCGGTCATTCACGATTGCCACAGTGAAGGAGAATTTCATCACGCCTTCCTCTCAGCATATTGGTCTCAAGCTACACAAGACCGAGTAAAACATAGCATCATAATGATGAAACATTTCGAACAATCTGAATTTTCCAGTCTTGTGAAATATTTTGAAGACATGTTGCATAAGAACCAATATCTTTCAAACCCATACAGCCATTCAGAACTCATCCGCATTTGCTTAATGAAATTGCCTGAACATTTAAGAAATATTATTTTGGCAGGGCGTTGCAAAGACGACATTGAAGCTTTTCAAGGACTCTTACAAGAATTAGAAATTGACACAGACAGTCGCGGGATGCGAAAACAGGAAAACAATCACTACAGGTCACATCCGTCACAATTCCGTGACGACAGAAACAATAACTGGACACGACAAGTCTATTCTTAAACAGAAACTACGAATGCATTGTTATTGGGAACAGACGACACAGTGCTATTGTGTGTGTACATTCTTGCTTGTTATTTGCACGATTACGTAACGACTATAAGGCTCACATACTTAGAACATTTACCAGTACTGTTAATGAGATTTTAATGTAACATTTTGGTTTACTTGAAAATACATTCTGGATTTAAAGTACTTTCTGTGAGATACTAGATGACACAGTGGTTAGTTTATGTGACAGCTACACGATTTTATCACGACGCTACTAATGAGTGACAACTTACAATGTTGCTTTTGCAGTGTTTCTGTTTTATATCTGCACAGTTTTTATGAATTATTCTGAAAAGTAAAACATGTTTTAGTAGTAACTTTTGTAGTATAGCTACAATGAGACAGCCTTTTTCATAGCACAACAATACGTTACAGCACAGTACTTTCTTCATCACAGCAATAAGCGTAATAACTAAGATATCTATACGCAAAGCATTTCACTTTTGTTTATGATGAGGTAAGTACATTGATTTCAGCAGAACTTTGCTTACAGGGGACGATAATTACGACACTTCCACAGAGATTATCTTACAACAAAGACGCACATTTAGTGCTACAGGACACGTATTTGAGTGATTAATTTTGCACTTAAATCATTTATTTTTAAAAATATTTGAAGTACAATGATACAAAGGTTTTCCATGATACATTTCATTCCATTGTTGTAATCTGTAACACCTGAAGCTATAATTAAATTAATACTCAGAGAGGTACATGCTTACTTTTTATACCACCTATGTGCCCTAGCTAATATGGTATTAGCTTGTACAACTTTACACATCGGAACCATATTTCTCCAACACAGAATTACACAGCTACCTGATTATTTAACAGAGAAACAAACATTTTTTTACTACATCAGTGACACATGTTTATGCAATTACACAGTTGGGTAACTTCACACTTACGAAATTGTATTTTGTCTGTACTTTGTGAACTGTTCAAATTTTTTCGAACCCATTGCGATATTATGAGAGCTTTGAATGAAGTATTTGGTATGGGATCATGAGTTTTAAAGTATGTTTGAGGCAGATGACACTTTTGACATAAGCAGAGAACTTTTTTTTAGGTTTTGAAATTATTGGAGGAAGCTACGACGATTTTGAGAGTTCACTAAGATGTTATGATATTATTGCGACGACGGTGTGTATTATGCTGTTGCGGTATGTTTATGATCAATAAGCTGATGCTATATGACTTATTTTAGTATGCTATATATCTGTTATGACGAAATATTGAAGAAGGGTTGACGAATAAGATAAGGAATAATGAGTAGTGGTTAGGGACTCTGGTTTGTGGAAAAGGTTGTTGGAAACCAAGAATCATACTTTAAGAGCTATGAGATGTATGTAAATGCGTGAATGTATTACAATGCCAACGAAAATTTTTTGGACTCTGTTATATCAATAGGATTTTGGTTCTACAGATTTGTAACGCAAATTCTTGACCTGTGAAATATTTTTATATGAGACTGTCACTGTAGTGGAAACTGCTGTCGCAAATATTTCGGTAAGAAAGTTAAGTGACCACCTTCACGTAATGCGTCATGGGCACCCAGCTGTGTGACAGACGCCTGGAAAAAAGCCATTAGTGTGTGCCTTTCAGAGGCACAGGTGGAGAAGAAAAAAAAAAGGGGAGGCCATATGCTCGCTATTGACATTCCTTTGTAGAAAGCATCGTAAATACGACACCCTTAAACTTGAAAACGTGATTACACTGTAGAGTTCTTAATTTATGATATTTACTAAAATGCCTAATGAAATGATGAGAAACATTTTACATCTATTGTCTATCTAGTTGAGAGATTGCTCATTTTGTTTAATATCTAGTTCCTAGCTGCACTGCAGCATTGGTTAAAATAAAATTGTATAGCTGTACTAATATAAATATTTTATGCCTACAGATCCAGTAAAAAAATAACTTTATGATGGATGTACTCCAAAAAAATGAGGGAGCACAAAGACATTTCCCTTCACAGGAACTGCATACATAATTTACTTTTCAAGTACTTGGTAATTTATATGGTAGAATAAGTTGTGGTGCACCACTTTAATTACATAGACATTAAGATGTGAATAGACATTTCCCTTATCTGCATTGTTGTCTTTAGTGTAATATTTTTTCTGCTTGAGCTATGTCATGTTTAGATATAAGTTATTGCATTTGCTGCTGCTGTTTGCCAGGTATAGTGCTACTAAATTTCACTTTGTATTACTCTGTTAAGCTAGTTTTACTACTGATTTATTTTTCTTGTTGCTGCACATTGGCTCATATTAGTTGTAATGTTGCATTGCTTGGTAATTTAGGTTTACTGTAGCTTACTTTGACAATTTACATTTTTTTGTCATTGCTGTTTGTGTTAATTGCTTTGTGTTGCTGCATTGCCTCGTCTCTTAGTTTAGCATCTGAGCCCAGTAGATTTAAGTTAGCTTAAGAGGGGGTAGGCTATATAAGAGAACGGGTGGTGATGAATTGGAAGAAATGCATTGAGAAGCTATAAGAAAATGGTTTGGCCAAAAAAGTACTTTGAAAGAGGATATGAACAAAAAAGTAGGGTTTAGGAACAACAGGTTAAGGTAGGATTTTCTTGGAAGTAAATGATGAGGTAAGATAATGGAAAATAAATAGTGAGGTAAGAAATATGTGAACATATAAATACAGAAGGCATGCTTGGATAGGATTTTTTTTTTGGTGGAAACAAATGTTGAAATAAGAGGAAAGATATACGGAATGAAGTTTTTGGTTGGACTGCAGTATCAAATGTCACACTGAAAACAAACCCTGTCCTGTATTTTTGTGTTATTATGCTACGTATATTTGTGTTTTTCCTGTCTTTATGTGTTTAGCTGATATGAGTTATGTTGTGGAATTTTTCTAATAATATGTTATTTACTTTGTAAAGATGTTTAGACATTATTTACTCTGTTTTGTTTTAATGATCATGTGTAAAGTTGATGTTTCAAAAGTTATTCTGATCTTTTATGTATTTACTTATGTCATAGTTCCTATAACACTGACGTATATGTTAGTTCGATTCTTTTGTAAAGCCCATATTACTACAAATGTTATCTGTATTGTCATATTCTTTAACAATATATTTTGTACCTTTGTCATTGTATTCTCATGTTATAGTATTGTAATTGACACCATATCAGCAAATTAAGTAACTTGTAAGCATTCATTTCACTGCACACATTTCTGTTGGTCATAGTATATGGACAATATGTGAGAAGTAGGGACTGATAGTGTTTGCATGTGTATTAATAATTCAGCAAGGGACTGGTTAACAGCATTGCTGATTCTAAGGATATTCCCAAATGTTTTGTGAGTACGCAAGTGGTGGTTTATGGAATTGCTATATTCTCTGCAAGACTCTTCGATGGTGGTTGTGCACATGCACAGTCGCAACAGATGGCTGCTGGCCGTCTCTACATGGACTACAGTGGGTCTGCATCTTTGATGGCCCACCAATACCATTATTCCTGCAAGGACTGCAGTGGGTCTCCACCTCTGGTGGCCCACCAATACCACAATCTCTACCAGGACTACTGTGGGTCTGCACCTCTGGTGGCCCACCAATACCGTAATCTCTACCAGGACTACAGTGGGTCTACTCTGTGATGACCTACCTACCAATATTCTTCAAAACTTCGAATGACTTTGCTGTGGGTTTCCTCTATTGTGGTCCATTACCTGTCTGCATGTCGAGAGCCAGCACTGTCTTTCCGTTGGAAGGACAACACTACTTCTTCAAGACTGCATGGAAATCCACTACTTCCGTGTGCATTTTCTTCTACTGCTCAGACTTTGAGAAAATCACTGCAATTTTACTGTGATGAATGATCAGGACTGTCTTTATGGACTGTGAGGAAATTTTAGTTTATTACCAACATTGTATCAATAAGTGTGAGCATTTGACATCTTTGTTATTGAAACTATGAAAAATTTTTTCAAATCTGTATTGGCCACTGCCCAAAACAATTTGTAAAATTTTTTGTGGGGAGCATGGGGGCTATGTAAGTAGGCTGTTTAGGTTTTTATATTGGTAACGCCGCATAGCGCACTGTATGAAAATCACTGGCTGTGCTATGTGCAGTCTGTGGCTAGTTTGCATTGTTGTCTGCCATTGTAGTGTTTGGGCAGTTGGCTGTGAACAGCGCGTAGCGTTGCACAGCTGGAGGTGAGCCGCCAGCAGTGGTGAATGTGGGGAAAGAAATGGCGAAGTTTTGAAATTTGTAACACTGGATGTCATGAACTACTATATACTTTATTAGTCGATAAACGGCAGCGTCATCTGCAAGCAACCTAAGGCAGTTGGTCAGATTGTCTCCCAAATCGTTTATATAGATAAGGAACAGCTAAGGGCCTGTAACACTACCTTGGGGGACGCCAGGAATCACTTCTGTTTTACTCGATTACTTTCCGTCGATTACTACGAACTGTGACCTTTACAAGAAATCGCTAATCCAGTCACATAACTGAGACGATATTCCATATGCACGCAACTTCACTGTAAGCCGCTTGTGTGGTATAGTGTCAAAAGCCTTCCGGAAATCTAGAAATACGGAATCGATCTGAAATCGCTTGTCAATAGCACTCAACACTTCATGTGAATAAAGAGCTACTTGTGTTCCAAAGGAATGATGTTTTCTAAACCCATGTTGACTGTGTGTCAACAGACAGTTTTCTTCGAGGTAAATCATAATCTTTGAAAAAGATATATGTTCTACAATCCTGATGCATATCGACGTTAACGATATGGGTCTCTAATTTAGTGGATTAATCTTACTACCTTTCTTGAATATTGGTGCGACCTGCGCAACTTTCCAGCTTTTTAGTACGCATCTTTCGTCGAGCGAACGGTTGTATATGATTATTATGTATGGAGCTAATGCATCAGCACACTCCGAAAGGAACCTAATTGGTATACACTCTGGACCAGAAGACTTGCTTTTATGAAGTAATTTAAGTTGCTTCACCACTCCGAGGTTATTTACTTCTCCGTTACTCATACTGGCAGCAGTTCTCGATTCGAATTCTGGAGTATTTACTTCGTCTTCTTTTGTAAAGGCATTTCAGATGGCTGTGTTCACTAGCTCTGCTTTGGCAGCACTGTCTTCAATAGTACCTCCATTGCTATCACACAGAGAAGGCATTGATTGTTTCTTGCCGCTAGCATACTTCACATACGACCAGAATCTCTTGGAATTTCCTGCCAGGTCTCGAGACACAGTTTGGTTGTGCAAACCGTTATAAGAATCTCGCATCGAAGTCCGCGCTAAATTGCGAGCTTCTGTAAGAGATCGCCAATTTTGGAGATTTTGCGTTTTTCTAAATTTGGTATGGTTATTTTCTTGTTTCTGCATCAGTGTTCTAACCCGTTTTGTGTACCAAGGAGGATCAGCTCCGTCGTTTGTTTATTTATTTGAGGTACATCTCTCAATTGCTGCAGTTACTATTTTTTGGAGATCAAGCCACATCTGGTTATACACTCACATTATTACTTTGGAATGAGTGGAGACAGTCTCTCAGGAAGGCTCAAGTGAATTTTTATCTTTTTTTAAATATATTTTTCGCTTATTTTTTGACGATTTGGGGATTGCAATATTCAGTCTCGTTACGACAACCCAGTGTTTACTAATCCCAATATCGGTTTTGATTCTCGTAATTAACTCAGGATTATTTGTTGCTAAGAGGTCAAGTGCGTTTTCACAACCGTTTACCATTCGCGTGGGCTCATGACTAACTGCTCAAACTAATTTTCAGGTAATGCGTTTAGTACAATTTCGGATGATATTTTATGCGTACCTCTGGAATTAAACATGTATTTTCGCCAACATATCGAGGGTAAATTAGAGTCACCACCATCTGTTACCGTATGAGTCGGGTACGTGTTTGAAATCGAACTCAAATTTTCTTTGAACTTTTCAGTAACTTATCATCTGAATTGGAAGGTCAGTAAAAGGATCCTATTATTATTTAATTCCGGCTGCCAACAATGACCTCTCCCCATACCAACTCACAGGAAGTATCTACTTCAATTTCGCGAAAAGTTAAACTACTTCTAATAGCAACAAACACGTCACCGCCAACCGTGTTTAGCTTATCCTTTCGGAACACCCTTAGGTTCTTCGCAAAAATTTCGGTTGAGCTTATATCCGGCTTTAGCTAGCTTTCAGTGCCTATAACGATTTGAGCATCCGTGCTTTCTATTAGCGCTTGGCGCTCTGGTACTTTCCCAACCCAGCTACGACAATTTACAACTGTTATACCAAAGGTTCATACATGTACTGCCTTCCTATGTTCGGCCTGCACCCTTTGTCACTGAAGCCCTTCTTGTGATTTCCCGAAACACTCTAACCTAAAAAACGGCCCAGTCCACGCCACACAGCCCCTGCTAACCGTGCAGCTGCCTCCTGCATATAGTGGACACCTTACCTATTCAGGAGAACCCGAAACCCAACCACCCTTTGGCGCAAGTCGAGGAATCTGCAGCCGACACGTTCGCAGAACCGTCTGAGCCTCTGATTCAGATCCTCCACTTGGCTCTGTGCCAGAGGTCCGCAATTGGTCATGTCCTAGGCAAAGTGTTCATATCCGTTCAGAGAATATTACTACCAGTTCTCTAGACATAAAAGGTATTAGAATATCATTATTTTAATTAATCAAAGAAACTGTAAGTTTGTTCGAATTTTGTAGAAAAACTGTTAAACTTCTGAAACTTGTACTTTTTCTGAGAAAAATTAGGCCCTTCATTATTTCAATAAAAAAAGGCTTTTTATCTTAAACATAGTATTTTACTTACTCATCTTTCTTAATAGACACCATTATTAATATTCCAAGTAAAAAATACTTAATGCACGATTATAGTATAAAAACTCGTCATCAGAGTTTCGGGTATCTCATACCTCACAGTTGGTGTAACAATTTCTCGCCTCATTCACTCCGGGTTAAGGCGAAATAGACTTTCAGGACCTTTTCAGATCGCTAGGAACATAACAATGTAATTATAAAGTACTAGTGTGCGAAAAGTAAATAAGCATCTGGGAGGATATGCACATTTCATTATTTCTTCAGATTGAATATCCCATCATTAATTCAGGATATAAGGGCCTTAACACCTCACAGAATCATTATTCACTGTCACATGAAAATAGCAAGAGGCTTCCACGAATTGAAGTGGAGGAATATAATACGTATTTCCTATGATCACATACTTGTAGTTGTCTGTAAATTATGAAACATCTTTGATGTATTATATTCGCAAAGATAATAACATGCAGTTACTCAGTGCTCGACGAAATATTACAGCAATAAAAGACCGACAGCATTAAATACTCCATTTCCGCTATCATGGCTTTTCAACTCTTGTCCCTCCATCCCCTACATTGTCCAAAATGACGCTAAGGTACAGTAAGAATGGCTGGCATTCCTTTTTGTGACGGTGTTGTGATGAACATTTTTCTAAGCTACCTCTAAGCTAGAAGCAAAATGGCTCTGAGCACTATGGGACTTAACATCTATGATCATCAGTCAAACTAGAAGCTGTTCCGAACCATAAACACATACAAAAGTGTTTACTTCTTTTCCTTGGAGCTCGTGCTACGTGGTATGAGGTCCGCTTTTTCAGGATTTCGGAAATTCTATTTGTATTATTTAACTTCGAGGACGGGTGTTCTTACTGACGCTACAGTTGCCCAGGTAACTCAAGACGGGGAATTTCTGTGCATTAATTTTCTGTGAATCATTTCGTCTGTTTATGTATTAGATGTAAGGTGTAATTGGGGTCCAGCCCAGAATTCGCCTAAACACGCGTGGAACCCTGCTAAAAAAATGTTCAGGCTGGTTGGTGTACAATCTCACGACCGGTAATCTGGCGGGCGAATTCGACTCGCGTCTAGCTCACCTCTTTCATTATCCAGAATGGTGCGCGTTGTGCTATATGGACAGGTAACAAACAGTTTCTCTAGATGAGTCTCTGATTTGAAATATCAAATGAAGAGACACTTTATAAAGTTGCATTTCCCTCTTGTCTAGCCAGTGGTGACGGATAGTTCAGTACCCCCAACAGTCTCTATCGTTTCATTACGATTCAGTCCACAATAATAGATTTTCAAAACATTATTTACAAAAATAGAATTCGTTTATGGCTCAAATGGTTCAAATGGCTCTGAGCACTATGGAACTTAACATCTTAGGTCATCAGTCCCCTAGAACTTAGAACTACTTAAACCTAACTAACCTAAGGACATTACACAACACCCAGCCATCACGAGGCAGAGAAAATCCCTGACCCCGCCGGGAATCGAACCCGGGAACCCGGGCGTGGGAAGCGAGAACACTACCGCACGACCACGAGATGCGGGCTAGAATTCGTTTATCAAGCTTCTTCTAGCATGTACTGTATTATAAGCTTCTAGCATGTACTGTATTACAAGCTTCCGGTACAAGAAGATACCGCCTTGGGCAAAGGAAATAAAAAGGAACCCACATGATATAATTTTGTACAAAGCACATTTTTATCGTTGCTAACAGCTACATCTACATAATTACTCTGCTATTCAACATAAAGTGCCTGTCAGAGGGTTCAAGCGATCTTTCTACTGTTTCACTATCGCACGAAGCGCGGGAAAAACAAGCACTTAAATATATCTGTGCGAGTCTTGGTTTCTCTTATTTTATCGTGGTGATCATTTCTCTCCATTTAAGTGGTTGCCGACAGAATGTTTTCGCAATCGGTGGAGAAAACTGATGATCGAAATTTCATGAGAAGATCCCATGGCAAATAAAAACGCCTTTGTTTTAATGATTGCCACTCCACGTTATCATGTCTGGATCACTATCTCCCTATTTCGCGATAATACAAAACGAGCTGCCCCTCTCTGAACTTTTTCGATGTCATCCGTCAGCCCCACCTGATGTGGATCCCACACCGCATAGCAGTACACCAGAATAGGGCGGACAAGCATGGTCTAAGCAGTCTGTTTAGTAACCCTGTAGCACCTTCTAAATGTTCTACCAGTGAACAGCAGTCTTTGGTTTGCTCTATCCACAACATTATCTATGTGATATTTCCAATTTAGGTTATCTGTAATTATAATACCCAAGCATTTAGTTGAATTTACAGCCTTAAGATTTGTGTGACTTATCGCGTAATGGAAATTTAGCGGATTTCTGTTAGTACTCAGGTGAGTAACTTCACACTCTTCTTTACTCAATGTCAATTGCCACTTTTCGCACCGTACAGATATCTAAAAAATTTTGCAATTCGTTTTGGTCATCTGATGACTTCACAAGACGGTAATGGCAGCATCATCTGCAAACAATCTAAGAGTACTACTCAGATTGTCTCCTACATCCTTAATGTAGATCAGGAAAGATAGAGGGCCTATAACACTTCCTCGGGAAACGTCGCATTTTATTTCTGTTTTACTCGATGACTTTTCGTCTATGACTTCGAACTGTGACCTTTATGACCCGAAAAAACTATTAATCCACTCACACAACTGAGGCGTTATTCCATAGGCACGCAGGTTGGTTAAAAGACGCTTATGAGGAACGAATTCGAAGGCCTTCTGGAAATCTAGAAATATGGAATCAATTTTGACATCCCCTATCGACAGCACTCATTACTTCATCAGTATAAAGAGCTAGTTCTGTTTCAAAAGAACGATATTTTCTGAATACGTTCTGACTAAGTGCCAATAAAACGTTTTCTTCGAGGTAATTCATAATGTTCGAACACAAAAATGGCTCTGAGCACTATGGGACTTAACATCTGAGGTCATCAGTCCCCTAGAACTTAGAACTACTTAAACCTAACTAACCTATGGACATCACACACATCCATGCCCGAGGCAGGATTCGAACCTGCAACCGTAGCGGTCGCGCGGTTCTAGACAGAAGCGCCTAGAACCGCTCGGCCACACCGGCCGGCGGAAATTATTAAAAGAATCTCGCACTGAAGTACGCGCTATATTTCTAACTTCTGCAAAAGTTTATCAATCTTGAGGGTCTTGCGTCATTTAACACTCGCAGTCGAGCAGCCGACCCGAGCGGAACGCTGCTCTCTGCGCCTGGCGTAGCTGCCCGCGGATAGCTCCTTGGAGTGGTCCCTAATAAGCTACAACTGGCGTAGCTGCCAGTGACGCTCTTCTGAGCGGCACGAACCCGCGCAAGCTGCTTAACGCTTTCGGGCGCTAAGTGGCAAGAGCTTCGGCTCCACTTCCTGCAACTTCGGTTGCAAATCTCCCCAGCGGGACTCTCCCGTTCTTTGGTAGGGTAATCTCAGTGTCAGGGGCCCGTTCACGTCGGATAACCCCGCGCACTGTAGGCCGCTCTCTTCAACCCGCGCTCTCTTGCGCCGCGCATTGCACTCCGCGCAGATAGGTCGTAGGGACACCCCTCTTCTGTAGGAACAAGGTACACAGCGCTTTCGCTAAAAAGCATTATTGTCGCTCCTTAAAAAGAGCAAAATTGTCGTGTTCCATCCTTCCCTATCCAAATAAATAATTACTCCTGAAACAGCGAAGATGTCCGATCTTTCCTGTGCTTCCCCACCACTCACCCGCAGCAAAGCTGCAGCACAAGAGGCGGTAATGCCGGCTACTCCCGCCATCATTTCCGTCCCACTGTCCACCTTCCAGGAGCAGGTTGCCCTGAAGGACCAGCAGATCGCGGAACAGCTGGAGCTGATCGCAGAGCTGATGGGCAGCGAAAACACACGAACAGAAACACCCACACCACACACACAGGCACCTGCTGAACAACAGAAGGACATGCCCCCTATTTCACCTCTGGCGGCCCAGGCACCGACGGAACCGGATCCAGAGCCGACAGAGGACACAACAAACACGGATGAAGACGGGCCGTGGCAGCAGGTCGGCCCAAGGCGCAAACAGCAGCCAACTACGCAAACAAGTGAGCCCACAAACTCACGAGGCAGCGGCCGAGCGCTGCTGCCAACACCATCCACGCCGCGAACAAACAATAACAACACAGGGACCAACACAAACAACCCTGCGACTGCAGCAACCACAAACATACACGCAGCTACGCAGAACACTAACAACACCGCGACTGGCTTCCCACCGGTCATCATTCACAACTATGGAGACCTAAGTCTCCTAAACAAAGAGTTTAACAATAAGCACAGCCCCACAACATACTACTCCAAGCTCACCGGGGAACACGCCGCACTGTACGTGGCGAACAAGGCAGACTACACGAATCTACTGGACTTTCTCAAAGAAAGGAAGGTAGAACACTTCACGTACAGGACAGTCTTGGAAAAAACACAACAGTACGTGATTAAGGGGATAGACTCACGAACCCCGACCGACACGGTACACAACGAACTCTCTGCTCTCGGGTGGGAGTGCATTCGGGTAAACCGGATGTCAGAGTTCGGCACAGCGAGACCGTCACATAACTACATGGCGGAGCTGGCCGACACGGCCAAATCCCGCGACCTGCTGAAGCTAAAATTATTTCTTCACATGGTCGTTAATGTAGAGGTGTACAACACGCCGCGCACCCCCCAACAATGCCACAACTGCCAGCGCTATGCGCACGCGGGTATCAGATGCGGTCTCGCACCCCGCTGCCGCATTTGCGCTGGCGGTCACACAACCCAACGCTGCAAACTCCCCAATACAGCACCTCGCAAGTGCGCCAACTGTGGTGCTGCCCATCCGGCAAACTACAGAGGGTGCATTGCATACAAAGCAGCTCTGAGGCGCAAAATCGCGAAACATGCGAAGCCAACCGCCATCACAGTTCCAAAACCGCCCCCGCGCCCAGTAAGAAGTGGAATATCCTTCGCTGGAGCGGTCGCTGGCAGCCCCAGCAGCGCGGGACGGTCAGAGGAGCCCCAGAGCTCAGAACACGCTCAGCAAACACCCCCAGCAACAGACACACAACAGACAAGCACAACAAATGACACCACTCCCGCACCGGGCACACCATACGAAACAAGCAACAACACCACTCTACCCCCTGAGATCGCGAACTGCAGCCCACCACAAGCTACAGAAAACGCACCCACACAGGGACAACCACAGCGCCAGAGGAGGAGGAGAAGGAGAAACAGCCGCAGCACGAGGAACACGACCGCACCACAACAAGTACACAGTCAACAGAACACCAACACCCACGAACACATCCCGGACACTAACTCAACAACCCACATAACACACCCACTCACCTCAGAAAATACACAGGCGCCCACAACTGCCACACGAACAACCGACTCGCAGGCCAGCCCTCACCAAACGCCAACACTGGAACAAGCGGCCGCTACCACGACCAACAACTCCCAGGCCGACATGACCAATATCACAACAACATTCCAGAGAATAATGGAAACATTATTCCCCGGACGCACGACCACCGAAATAGTCACGAAGATTATGGGGTGTGTCTCACAACTCTTCATGCAGTTCATGTCGGGTACGCTCAACTGGACTAGCTTCCAAGCCACTATCACACCGCTCTTTACACTACTACATGGATAACACACCACACCAGCCCCGAAACGCAGACTTAAACACAATCACACAGATCCTGTTTTGGAATGCCAACGGGATCGCAAACAAAAAAGCCGAGATGGCCGCGTTCATGGAGCGAAAGGGTATCCGAATCGCTCTTGTGAACGAAACACTGCTTACGCCTCGCAAACAACTAAACCTCCCAGGTTATTGCGTCTATCGTACCGACCGAGCGGATGACAGGAGGGGAGGCGGCACGGCAATCATTATACACAGAGACATAGACCACACGAACATCGAGCTCCCAGCACTTGAAAGACTGGAGGCTACGGCCGTTAGGGTCAAGTTCAACGGAGCCAACACCACACTGGTATCGCTATACAATCCTCCTAAAAACATAGTAACACGCGATATCAGCACAGTACTCAACATGGCACCGCGGGTAATAGCCGCTGGAGACTTCAACGCAAAACACCCCGATTGGAACTCACGAATACGAACCTCCAACGGCAAGAAACTGTACGAACACGCACTAGGCCGAAACTACATTATACTTGGGCCGGCCGTTCCCACGTTCGTGCCTACACAGGCCCGACATAGGCCAGACGTGTTAGACATAGCCCTCATAAAGGGCATCACGTGCACACTCAACCTAACGGTTGAAAACGATCTGGACTCAGACCACATGCCTGTAATACTGCACATGGAAGAGACACTGCAGGACATCGAACCACGCAGGATGCTTAACTACAGGCGTGCGAACTGGACACTGTTCAAGGAAACGCTTGATAGTCGCATTCCTGACACCCACGAAATTAACAACACACAGCAAATCGATGAGGCTGTGGAGGCTCTCACAACTGCCGTCCAAGACGCAATGACTGACGCCATTCCATTTACAACACCAAGACAACACTCGACGGCCCTGCCCCAGGAAATCCTGGGCCTTATCTCAATGAGGAACCGCCTCAGGAGATACTGGCAGCGTACCAGGCGCCCGTTCTATAAACTGCACGTCAACAGACTCCAGGGCGTAATACGGAATAAAATCCAAACATTCAGAAACGAACAATGGGGACAGAGACTCGCTCGGCTGGATACCACACGTCCTGGCGTGTGGCAGCTGGCCAGACACTTCACCAGGGAGAAACATTACATTCCCACGTTACAAGGACCAGACGGCCCAGCCTACTCCGCGACGGAGAAGGCAGAGCTTATGGCCACAACACTTGCAGCGTCCTTCATGCCGAATCTGGTTCCTTCAGACCCAGCATTCACACTTGAAACGGACCAGGAGGTTACACGACTTGTAGCCCAGCCCTCGCGCGACGAAATCAGACGTACTAGCACAAATGAAGTCACATGGGCTATCAAGCACACCAACGCTAGAAAAGCCCCTGGGCCTGATGGCATTCAAAACCGTGTCCTCCAGGAGTTCACGGATAAAGCCGTAGAATACCTCACACACTTAACGAATGCCATCCTGACACACCAACACTTCCCTGACTTTTGGAAGGCGGCCAAGGTCCTGATGTTCAGGAAGCCAGGGAAAGACCACTCCCTCCCACAAAATTACCGACCCATCAGTCTGCTGTGCTCGCTCAGCAAGATTGTTGAGAAGGTAATACTAAAACGTATCACTAGGCATTGCATCGCCAACGACACCCTAAGACCGGAGCAATTCGGCTTTAGGAATCACCACTCGACAACACAACAACTCCTCCGCGTAGTCGAACATATAACACACGGCTACGACATGAACAAAGCCACAGGGGCCGTGTTCCTAGACATCGAAAACGCTTTCGATCGTCTCTGGCACAACGGACTCATACGCAAACTAAGCGAAGCTGGTTTCCCAGACGGACTCGTACGTCTCATACACTCATATCTCACGAACAGATGTTTCAACACTAACGTGCAGGATAAACAATCAACACAACACGGTATCCAAGCTGGAGTACCCCAAGGAAGCATTCTGGGGCCCATCTTGTTTAACCTGTACATTAATGACTACCCAGCGACACGAAACACGACGTTAGCCGTCTACGCGGATGACACAGCCATCCTCGCGCAAGACTGGAAACCGTCGAACATCAACTCACGAATACAGGCAGCACTCAGAACAGCTGAGCCTTGGCTGGAGCGATGGCGTATTAAAGTAAACGTCGACAAGTGCGAAGCAGTTCTGTTCACACGCAGACCGAAACTACTGCGCAAACACCAACACTGTAGACCGATAACACTACATACACGCCCAATACGTTTCCGAGACAAAGTCAGATACCTTGGTGTCTGGCTGGACCGGAAACTTACATGGGGGGACCACATCGAATACGTTGCCAACCGAGCGCACGCGAGGCTCAAACAGCTCTACCCAATGGTCAACAGGGAAAGCACACTAAATAGGAGGGTGTCGAGGTCCTTATACACGACACTGATTAGACCTCTGATGACGTACGCAGCTCCCGTCTGGGGAAATGCAGCTCCCACACGACTGCGCCGCCTGCAGATCATACAGAACAAAGTGCTACGAATCATTAGCAATGCTCCACGCTACACACGCACCGTGGATCTTCACCATGAATACCGCCTTGATACCCTCAAGGAAGTATTCAAGAAACACGCCACACGACTATACAGGAACTCGAGACACTCGAACAATCCTTTCATCCTCACTCTGGGAAACTACGATCACAACCACAGGTGGAAACACAAGCGACCAAAGACACTGCTAGCTAGGGCATAACCACCTATGGTAAACTAACATACGCAAACAGCGATAAACGTCGGTAAGCACCTGCATATCAGCAATACTGACTGGTAACTACCAGCTGCTATTAGAGCCGACCAACAGGCCACAGCAGGGACACCGACGAGCTCGCCCACAGACGCACGAACAATCTCCCAACACTCCCTCACATTGTGCCTCCGGTATATGACCTATCGGACACAAGACCGATAACAAACATAACTGTTGCAGGTTGCAGGACGCTCAACGAGGACTCTGTACCAGCACCCAGCGCCAGCCGCCGAGCAGCACAAACGCACAACGTCAAGGTATCGACATGCATGATACCCACTACTAACAAAGCCTATCCTTGCACAACCTATCGCAGGCAGCAAGACAACCGCTACTGCTCTTGCCGCCCGACCTAACTTTCGCAGAGGTTTTTTTCCCTTGGCTCTTGCCTTGGCACTTTTTTTCCTCTGCCCTTCAAACCGCTACCCTTCGTCAGATTTCGACCAATATATCTCCAGATGAGCGCGTATTAATGGTTAATCCTAACCAGACGTACGCAAACATCGCAGTACCCACATCCTGCGACACCTCACTTTAGTGAATACTAACCCTTATGCAGAGATGGCAGTAGACCTTTTGTGTTGGCCATCATGCCGGTGTGGGCGTGGAGGGGCTCCACC
Organism: Schistocerca serialis cubense; assembly: GCF_023864345.2. Lineage (NCBI taxonomy): Eukaryota > Metazoa > Arthropoda > Insecta > Orthoptera > Acrididae > Schistocerca > Schistocerca serialis. The sequence continues at coordinate 324,241,575 of NC_064641.1, read as the reverse complement.
TCTTAAAGCGTCATCTTAAATTTGCCATGCTTTTTTCGTTGTTCTGCAAACAGCGATCTGACCCGTTTTGTGTACCATGTGGGATCGGTACGATCACTTATTAATTTCTGTGATATGTACATCTCAATTGCCATCGATACTAACTCTTTGAAATAATTCCACATATTGTTTACGCTTACATAATCAGATTGGAAGGAGTGGAGATTGTCTCTGAAAAGGCGTTAAGGAGTATTTTACCAGCTTTTTTTAAAGAAATGTACTTTGCGTTTAATTTTGATGGTTGTGGGTGTTACTGTATTCAGCCTAGCAGCAACTCCCTTGTGGTCGCTAATCCCTGTATCTGTCAGGATACTCCCTATTTATCCAGGATTATTTGTTGCTAAGAGGTCAGGTATCCTTTGGCAACCATATACTCTTCAAGTCGGCTCATGAACTAATTGTTCAAAACAATTTTCTGAGAAAGCATTCAGTACAATTTCGGATGATGTTTTATGTCTGCCGCCGGCTTTAAACGTATAAATTTACAGCATATTGAGGGTAGATTGAAGTATTCACCGATCATAATTGTTTGAGTGGGGTACCTATTTGAAATGAGACTCAAGTTTTATTCGAACTGTTTAGCAATTGTATCTTCTGAGTCGGGGGGGGGGGGGGGGGGAGGGGTCGGTAAAACGATTCAGTTAATAGTTTAGTCCGATTTTCCAGTATAGCTTCTACTCATGATATTCCGTAGGAACTATCTACCTCAATTTCACTACAATGTAAACTACTTCTGAGAGCAGTAAATACTCCACCACCAACTGTTTTTAATCCATCCTTTCTAAACACTCTTAGGTCGTTTGCTAATAATTCTGCTGAACTTATTTCCGGCATTAGCGAGTTTTCCATACCTATGACTATTTGAGCTTCAGTGCTTTCTATTAGGGCTTGGAGCTCTGATTCTTTCCCAACACAGCTACGGCAATTTACAACTACAATACAGGTTGTGACTACAATTACCTTACTTTTGTTTGCATGCCCCCATTTAGACGGACGCCCTTTCTTTTGGATTCCTGTGACCCTCTAACCTAAAGGCCATCCAGCCCTTTCCATACAGCCCCCGCTGCCCGTGAAGCTGCTTCCAGTGTGCAGCGGTCTCCTGACCTATTAAGTGGAACCGTGATTCCCACCACCCGATGGTGCAAGTCAAGGAATCTACAGCCTACACGGTCACAGAACCCCCTGAGCCTCTGATTCAGACCCTCCACTAGGCTTTGAAGCAAAGGCCCACAATCAGTTGTTTCGACGATGCTGCAGATGGTGAGCTCCGCTGTCAGTCTTTATCATTTCCGCTCGCCGTCCGAAACCAGAGAGAGTCACCTGCGATATAGAGTGACACACGTCACTGGTACCAACATGAGCCATCACCTGCAGCTGGCTGCACTCTGTACTCTTTATGGCATCCGGAAGCACCCTTACCACATTTGGAATGACTCCTCCGGGTATGCACACGGAGTGCACACTGGCTTCCTTCCCCTCCTTAGCAGCCATATTCCTAAGGTGATTTATTACCCGCCTAACGTTGGAGCTCCCAACTACCAGAAAAACCAGTCTCTGTGAGTGCCCAGACCTTGGGGGCCTAGACGCTTCCTCTGAAACAGGGTGAAGGTCTGCATCCGGATTAGAGACTCCGTTAGCCTCAGATAACGCCCGAAACCTGTTCATCAAACGAACTGTGGATGCTCTACAATCGGCCCCTCAGAAAGTCTTTCGCTGCCACCAGACGTTGAAATGACCTCTCACTCCACCACAGGTGAGGGGTCAACCTCAGTGCAGGCAGTACTCGGAGCGGCCGGAGCAGTGAACCGATTGGGCGCATCTGACCCCCCCCCCTGGCCCTTGGCAGCAGCGTCAAGCTGTATGATGGAAGCCAACACCACCTGGAGCAGTGAGCGAAGGGTAACCAACTCAGCTCACATCTGTACACAGCAGTCACAGTTCTTATCCATTACTGAAGTCACTCCTGTTCGAAGCTCGTAAAAATATGTAGCAAACGAATGTTGTGATCAGCGTATTAGCACCAGGAACTCCAGATTCTCACTCACTGACAGTCTAGCTTACACTGACTACACTAACCAAAATGAACAAAAGCCTGTACGATATGACGATCGATATAAGCGTCGATAACAACGGCGGTACTGTGCGCTACACTGCCAGTAAAATAAAATGTTGTACCTAGTAAGCACTCAAACATGCAAGAAATTAAAAACATAAACTAGTAACCACTCATATAACTGAAAATAAGTCACTCCATTTTGGAGATCGTAAAAATATATAACAAACGAATGGTTTACTCGCCTTATTAGCAGCAGGAACTCGAAGTGCTCTCTCACTGACAGTTTGACACTTAGGTTATGCATCATGAAAGAAAGCTGTGTGTGTGAGAGAAATCTGGAGATACTAGAGCCGGCCGGTGTGGCCGTGTGGTTCTAGGCGCTTCAGTTTGCAACCGCGTGACGGCTACGTTCGCAGGTTCGAATCCTGCCTCGGGAATGGATGTGTCTGATGGCCTTAGGTTAGTTAGGTTTAAGTAGTTCTAAGTTCTAGGGGACTGATGACCTCATATGTTGAGTCCCTTATTGCTCAGAGGACCTGTACCCGTGGTCCAGGGGTAGCGTCTTTGATTCATAATCAAAAACGTCTTCGGTCCCGGGTTCGGTCCCCGCCACTGCCTAAATTTTGATAAATAATCAGCATTGGCCGCCGAAGACTTCCGGCATAAGATGTCAGCCTCCTTCTGCCAACGGCCTTGTCAAAGAGGGCGGAGGGGCGGATAGAGGTACAGGGCACTCTCTTGTCCTAGGGGTGGGAAATTGCCCCTAAAGTCGGAAGTATCCGCATAATTCAACGACATGACGATACAGAAGGCAATGGAAACCACTGCATTAAAGACATGTAACGTGTATCCACCCGACATGTGGCCTGTATTTGAAGAAGTGTCATGATGATCTCTCCATTGGCAAAAGATTCCGGAATAGTCCCCCATTCGGATCTCCGGGAGGGGACTGCCAAGGGGGAGGTTACCATGAGAAAAAGACTGAATATACAAACGAAAGGATAACGTTCTACGAGTCGGGGCGTGGAATGTCAGAAGCTTTAACGTGGTAGGGAAACTAGAGAATCTGGAAAGGGAAATGAAAAGGCTCAATCTGGATATAGTAGGGGTCAGTGAAGTGAAGTGGAAGGAAGACAAGGATTTCTGGTCAGATGAGTATCGGGTAATATCAACAGCAGCAGAAAATGGTATAACAGGTGTAGGATTCGTTATGAGTAGGAAGGTAGGGCAAAGGGTGTGTTACTGTGAACAGTTCAGTGATCGTGTTGTTCTAATCAGAATCGACAGCAGACCAACACCGACAACGATAGTTCAGGTATACATGCCGACGTCGCAAGCTGAAGATGAACAGATAGAGAAAGTGTATGAGGATATTGAAAGGGTAATGCAGTATGTAGAGGGGGACGAAAATCTAATAGTCATGGGCGACTGGAATGCAGTTGTAGGGGAAGGAGTAGAAGAAAAGGTTACAGGAGAATATGAGCTTGGGACAAGGAATGAAAGAGGAGAAAGACTAATTGAGTTCTGTAACAAGTTTCAGCTAGTAATAGCGAATACCCTGTTCAAGAATCACAAGAGGAGGAGGTATACTTGGAAAAGGCCGATAGATACGGGAAGATTTCAATTAGATTACATCATGGTCAGACAGAGATTCCGAAATCAGATACTGGATTGTAAGGCGTACCCAGGAGCAGATATAGACTCAGATCACAATATAGTAGTGATGAAGAGTAGGATGAAGTTCAAGACATTAGTCAGGAAGAATCAATACGCAAAGAAGTGGGATACGGAAGTACTAAGGAATGACGAGATACGTTTGAAGTTCTCTAACGCTATAGATACAGCAATAAGGAATAGCGCAGTAGGCAGTACAGTTGAAGAGGAATGGACATCTCTAAAAAGGGCCATCACAGAAGTTGGGAAGGAAAACATAGGTACAAAGAAGGTAGCTGCGAAGAAACCATGGGTAACAGTAGAAATACTTCAGTTGATTGATGAAAGGAGGAAGTACAAACATATTCAGGGATAATCAGGAATACAGAAATACAAGTCGCTGACGAATGTAATACATAGGAAGTGCAGGGAAGCTAAGACGAAATGGCTGCAGGAAAAATGTGATGACATCGAAAAAGATATGATTGTCGGAAGGACAGACTCAGCATACAGGAAAGTCAAAACAACCTTTGGTGACATTAAAAGCAACGGTGGTAACATTAAGAGTGCAACGGGAATTCCACTGTCAAATGCAGAGGAGAGAGCAGATAGGTGGAAAGAATACATTGAAAGCCTCTATGAGGGTGAAGATTTGTCTGATGTGATAGAAGAAGGAACAGGCGTCGATTTAGAAGAGATAGGGGATCCAGTATTAAAATCGGAATTTAAAAGAGTTTTAGAGGACTTACGGTCAAATAAGGCAGATGGGATAGATAACATTCCATCAGAATTTCTAAAATCATTGGGGGAAGTGGCAACAAAACGACTATTCATGTTGGTGTGTAGAATACATGAGTCTGGCGATATACCATCTGACTTTCGGAAAAGCATCATCCACACAATTCCGAAGACGGCAAGAGCTGATAAGTGCGAGAATTATCGCACAATCAGCTTAACAGCTCATGCATCGAAGCTGCTTACACGAATAATATACAGAAGAATGGAAAAGAAAATTGAGAATGCGCTAGGTGACGATCAGTTTGACTTTAGGAAAAGTTAAGGGACGAGAGAGGCAATTCTGACGTTACGGCTAATAATGGAAGCAAGGCTAAGGAAAAATCAAGACACTTTCATAGGATTTGTCGACCTGGAAAAAGCGTTCGACAATATAAAATGGTGCAAGCTGTTCGAGATTCCGAAAAAAGTAGGGGTAAGCTATAGGTAGAGACGGGTCATATACAATATGTACAACAACCAAGAGGGAATAATAAGAGTGGACGATCAAGAACGAAGTGCTCGTATTAAGAAGGGTATAAGACAAGGCTGTAGCCTTTCGCCCCTACTCTTCAATCTGTACATCGAGGAAGCAATGATGGAAATAAAAGAAAGGTTCAGGTGCGGAATTAAAATACAAGGTGAAAGGATATCAATGGTAAGATTCGCTGACGACATTGCTATCCTGAGTGAAAGTGAATAAGAATTAAATGATCTGCTGAACGGAATGAACAGTCTAATGAGTACACAGTATGGTTTGAGAGTAAATCGGAGAAAGACGAAGGTAATGAGAAGTAGTAGAAATGAGAACAGCGAGAAACTTAACATCAGGATTGATGGTCACGAAGTCAATGAAGTTAAGGAATTCTGCTACCTAGGCAGTAAAATAACCAATGACAGACGGAGCAAGGAGGTCATCAAAAGCAGACTCACTATGGCAAAAAAGGCATTTCTGGCCAAAAGAATTCTACGAATATCAAATACCGACCTTAATTTGAGGAAGAAATGTCTGAGGATGTACGTCTGGAGTACATCATTGTACGGTAGTGAAACATGGACTGTGGGAAAACCGGAACAGAGGAGAATCGAAGCATTTGAGATGTTGTGCTATAGACGAATGTTGAAAATTAGATGGAGCTGATAAGGTAAGGAATGAGGAGGTTCTACGCAGAATTGGAGAGGAAAGGAATATGTGGAAAACACTGATAAACAGAAGGGACAGGATGATAGGACATCTGCTAAGACATGGGGAAATGACATCCATGGTACTAGAGGGAGCTGTAGAGGGCAAAAACTGTAGAGGAAGACAGAGATTGGAATACGTCAAGCAAATAATTGAGGACGTAGGATGCAAGTGCTACTCTGAGATGAAGAGGTTAACACAGGAAAGGAATTCGTGGCGGACCGCATCAAACCAGTCAGTAGACTGATGACCAAAAAAAAAAAAAAGTGCTCAGAGCCATTTCAACCATTTTGATATACTGGAAAAATTCCGAATGATTATACAGGGTGATACAAAGAGGTACGGCCAAACTTTCAGGAAACATTCCTCACACACAAAGAAAGAAAATATGTTATGTGGACATGTGTCCGGAATCGCTTACTTTCCATGTTAGAGCTTATTTTATTACTTCTCTTCAAATCACATTAGTCATGGAATGGAAACTCACAGCAACAGAACGTACCAGCGTGACTTCAAACACTTTGTTACAGGAAATGTTCAAAATGTCCTCCGTTAGCGAGGATTCATGCATCCACCCTCCGTTGCATGGAATCCCTGATGCGCTGATGCAGCCCTGGAGAATGGCGTATTGTATCACAGCCGTTTACAATACGAGCACGAAGAGTCTCTACATTTGGTACCGGGGTTGCGTAGACATGAGCTTTCAAATGCCCCCATAAATGAAAGTCAAGAGGGTTGAGGTCAGGAGAGCGTGGAGGCCATGGAATTGGTCCGCTTCTACCAATCCATCGGTCACCGAATCTGTTGTTGAGAAGAGTACGAACATTTCGACTGAAATGTGCTGGAGCTCCATCGTGCGTGAACCACATGTTGTGTCGTACTTATAAAGGCACATGTTCTAGCAGCACAGGTAGAGTATCCCGTATGAAATCATGATAACGTGCTCCATTGAGCGTAGGTGAAAGAACATGGGGCCCAATCAAGACATCACCAACAATGCCTGCCCAAACGTTCACAGAAAATCTGTGTTGATGACGACATTGCACAATTGCGTGCGGATTCTCGTCAGCCCACACATGTTGATAGTGAAAACTTACAATTTGATCACGTTGGAATGAAGCCTCATCCGTAAAGAGAACTTTTGCACTGAAATGCCACGTTGTTGGATGAACCATTCGCAGAAGTGTACCCGTGGAGGCCAATCAGCTGCTGATAGTGCCTGCACACGCTGTACGTGGTACGGAAACAACTGGTTCTCCCGTACCACTGTCCATAGAGTGACGTGGTCAACGTTACCTTGTACAGCAGCAACTTATCTGACGCTGACATTAGGGTTATCGTCAACTGCAAGAAGAATTTCCTCGTCCATTGCAGCTGTCCTCGTCGTTCTAGGTCTTCCCCAGTCGCGAGTCATTGGCTGGAATGTTCCGTGCTCCCTAAGACGCCGATCAGTTACTTCGAACGTCTTCCTGTCGGGACACCTTCGTTCTGGAAATCTGTCTCGATACAAACGTACCGCGCCACGGCTATTGCCCTGTGCGAATCGGCATCTGCCAACTCCGCATTTGTAAACATTGCACTGTCTGCAAAACCACGTTCGGGATGAGCACTAACCTGTTGATGCTACGTACTGATGTGCTTGATGCTAGTACTGTAGAGCAATGAGTCGCATGTCAACACAAGCACCGAAGTCAACATTACCTTCCTTCAATTGGCCAACTGGCGGTGAATCGAGGAAGTACAGTACATACTGACGAAATTAAAATGAGCTCTAACATGGAAATCAAGCGTTTCCGGACACATGTCCAAATAACATCTTTTCTTTATTTGTGTGTCAGGAATGTTCCTGAAAGTTTGGCCGTACCTTTTTGTAAAACCCTGTATAAATGTAAGGCAGATACTTAGAAACCAGATTTTAAACTGTAAGACGTTTCTAACGTCAGATGTATTATCAGACTACAAATTATGGGCTGTGAGCTACTGATCAAAACTGAAGCAGTTACAAAAATTTAGTAAAATAAGGAGATGGTATCTGAACAATCTGAAAGAACCAGGGACTGAAAACTTATAGAGGAAGGACTGGGCAACGTTCGACTTAAATAGAGGAAGGGAACACAGTAAAATACGAATGAGTAATCGGGAATAGCTAGGCTGTGCAAGCATATATAAGCAAGGGAAAGCCAAATATGACCTAAACAGTTTTTGGAAAATGCAGAAGCAACTGTTTTACAATGAGAACCTCTGACAGCAAGCCAATGGCAAGAAAAGAACGGGAAGCTTAAATGTGGAAAAGTGTCGGAGGGCGAAATGAACTCGAAGAAAATGTTTTAGAAAAGGAAAGGAAGTGCGAGATAGAAGATACGATGCTACGAGTAGGATTTAACAGAGCACAGAAAGACTTAAGTTGAAGCAAAGCCCTGGAGTAGACGACACCTCCTCATAATTATTGAGACGACTGGAAAATCGCCAGCTATGACAAAACCCTTCCACTTGGTGTGCAAGATGCAGGAAACAGACGAAGTACCCACATTCTTCAAGAATAATCTAATAACTCTCATCCCAAATAGGGGCGGTACTTACAAGTCTGAGTATTCCAAACCCACTTTAATAAGTATAGTATTCCAGCACATTTTAATAAGACTTTCATGCCAAATACTGACACGAATTATTTAGAGGAGAATGGAAAAACTGCTGGAAGCTGACCTCGTGGAAGAAAAAAATCGGGTTCCTAGAGAAGAAAGGAACAAAATCCTTCTCTTATAGTATTTGTAAGCTAGATAAAGGCTTTGACAGTGTTCACTGGATTACATACTTTGAAATTCTGAAGATAGCAGGGCTAAAATACAGGCAGCGTGTTATCTGCAAGTTGTAGACAAATCACGTAGACTCGTAAGACATGAAAAAGAAGCGGTCTATACATCGTGCAAGCAGTAAAGGAACGCAGAGAAAAAATTGGAGAATTACTTGCAGTTCAGGAGGAGGAAATGAAATGTATGAAATTTGCAGATGATATTGTAGTTGAGTCACGGTCAACAACGAACTTGGAAGAGTTGAATGGAGTGGATAGTGTCCTGAAAAGATGCCATAAGATCAGGATAAGTGGAAGTCAAACAAGTACAATGGAATGTAATCGAATCTTTAACATCATGAGAATGTAATCGAATTTAATCAGCTGATGCTGTGAGGAATGCATTAGGAAATGAGGCGCTAAAAGTAGTTTTGCTATTTCGGTAGAAATATAACAGATGATGGCCGAACCGTGGGATTTCAGACTGGTTATAGTGTGAAAATATTCTCTATAAAAGATGAACTGTTGACTTCGATTATGATGGTAAGTGTTAGGAAGTCTTTGCTGAATGCACTTGTCTGGCATGTGCCCTTGCACGGAAGTGAAACGTGAACGACACAGAGATCAGATAAGAAGGGAATAGGAGCTTTACAAATGTGGTGCTACACGAAAATACTGAGGATTAGATGGGAAGATGACGTGACTAACGAGCATATGCTGATTCGAATTGGGGTAAAAAGAAATATATAGCGCAACCTGTCTAGAAGGAGTGATCGGTTGCTACGGCACTCTCTGAACGAAGAATAATCAGTATAGTGCTGAACGGAATTCTAAGGCTGAAAACTGTAGATCGACACAAACGGATGTATACAGAACGCTGGTTAGAATGGATGTGGACTGCAATAGTTATTCGGAGGTGAAGAGGTTTGCACAAGGTACACAAATGTGAGACCTACAATGACCAAGTTTCCACTTAAAGTCAACAACAGTAGGACATGTATGAATAAATATAGCTATGTTGCTTGTTTCCTAAAACCGCAGAGATGTGCTCCGTTTGTTTCGCCGCATTTGGACCCGCTATACGATATTATACGCTGATGTTAAGCTGAGACGTATTTATTCGGGGGTAGCCCGTAAAATATATATATATAATTGACTGAGCTACATTCAGGTTCGTACTGAAACCTACTGCAGATCTTCACGTAGAGATGCACATATAGTTCACATAAAACGGCTTCGCTCCAGTGCAGTGCTCAGAACCGAATTTGTTGGAACGTAAATAATACGATTCCTATTAAGGTACATTGCTATGAGAGTGCCACAAAATCTAACGCTGTTTTGGTTTATCAATTTACCGTTCACACACAACAAGTTTATTGCGTTGCAACGGCTGGCTGACAGTGCGTATCTTCTATGGTCGCAGTGTAAATATTCGTATTTGATATCTTAAACCACCATTTTAACTTGGGTGTTCCAATGAGTTCTTTGTCTCTAGATGCCACTAATACAAACGCTAGACTCGTTTTATTTGCAGTCTTGACTAAGACAGAATTCAAAATTTTCCTGGGAGATTCATACTACAAGATTCTTTAACTTTTCACTTGACGTTTTCCATTGGAAGCTTAGCAAGATTTACAACAAATACTGTCTAGTACTTTTACTACTAAACATCCCCCTGCATAATGAACATAGTAAGCCGTGAGATCTTGTCACATTACGATATCACATTACGTAAAAACTCAATTCCAGAGGATATTTAGCAAAATAGCACGCAGTCTACAAGTGGGCTTACAACACAGAGAGTCGTGTGCCGAGTTCCACGTAAGCCCAGTATTTGATATGTGATTAATTATAGCGCAAATTCATGATGGATGAACAAATGAGCACCTCGTTGTATGAATAATTTTTTCGTACATACACATCAAAGAAATTGCGTTTTTCGAAAACGGAAGAAACGAATTTTTTCAAATAGACATTGGTTATCTTCTGACAAACGCGTGGCAGTTATATAAAACTTGCCAAACAGTGAGGTGAAATATCTGGCAAAAATTGACTGCTTTCCCAAATCAGAGTAACGTAACGTCGTTATGCATTGTACAATGGTTTTGGAGACATGTGTGGCTTTCTTTTAAGTACATCATACACCTGTTGCAATAGTTTCATTTAATAAACTAATATAAAAATTTCATCTTGTTTCAATTTCATGAATAAAAAATGACTGATAGGTGTAAGTTGGTGCTGGCTGATAAAGTTAAGGGTTTTTACTATAGAGTAAAATATTTGTCCCTTAGTGCACTATACTGTGCGAAACGAAAGGAAGACTTCGAAATCATTAGACGAAGCAGACAGTCACAGAATGACAATAGGATGTCTCTTTATTGAAGTAATTATCTGGACATATGATTCAAACGACTTAAGTAATTTATGAAAAAATTAAATCATAACGCCAAGGCTCAGGGAGTTGAGCCCAGTGCAAGGTCTCCCGGTCTAGAGGCGCTGTTACTTATTCCGTTACGAAGATCGTTGCTGCAGCTAGGTGACTGACAGTGAGACTCAAAATAGACGAGAATTTCTCACACTAAATCAAATTTCAGCATCAATCCAGGAGAACGCTTCTCCACAGAGTGGGAATGATGAAGCTTATCTTCCCTTTCCCCATAAAATCACTGGCACAGTCCTAAGCCAGAAATCTCGATGTGTATGACTTGCTTTGAATCACTTATTACCACGTCGACTCGTTTACTGATTGTGCTTGAGAATGTCCTTGCCCTGTCCAGAGTTAAGAGACACAGCTGATCATACAAAGGGCGCCACACGCGAAGGCCAGAATAGAGAAAGGCACAACATTGTTATTTCACACCACACACAGCCGATGTGGACTATGCTATGCTTTCGCCTGACACCACCCAAGTAAAAAGGAAGTAAACATTCATTCTACGACGAAGGTGCAAACTCCCACTCCTCGACTTTTCACAACAACGCTGTCTTTCTCCTTAACGCTTGCCTCGCTCGCTCAGCCTGCCTCCACATTTTCCAAAACTTCACTTCTGTTTTTTCCAAATTGCCAAATGCGAGTGGGTGCAGAGCTTGGCTTGGTGAGACAGGCTTATCGGTGCAACAGGATTTAAATAATACTCATGCTGTTGTTGATGTGGTCGTCAGACCAGAGACTGGTTTGATGCTGCTCTCCATGCTGCTCTATTATGTGCAAGCTTCTTCATATCAATGTACCTATCACAACCTACATCCTTCTGAATCTGCCTACTGTATTCATCTCTTCGTCTCCCTCTACGACTTTTACCCTTCAATACTAAATTGGTGATCCCTTGATGCCTCAGAACATGTCTTACCAACCGGTCTCTTCTTCTAGGCAAGTTGTGCCATAAATTCCTCTTCTCCCCAATTCCATTCAGTACCTCCTCATTACTTACGTGATCAATCCATCTAATCTCCAACATTCTTCTGTAGCATCATATTTAGAGAGCGTCTGTTCCCTTCTCGTTTAAACTATCCATTGTCCATGTTTCAATTACACACATGGCTACACTCGATACAAATACTTTCAGAAAAGACTTCCTGACACTTAAATCCGTACTCGATGTTAATAAATTTCTCTTCTTCAGAAACGCCTTCCTTGCCACTGACAACCTACGTTTCATATCCTCTCTACTACGACTATCATCAGTTATTTGGTTTCCCGAAAAGCAGAACTCATCTACTACTTTAAATGTTTCGTTTCCAAGTCTAATTTCCTCAGAGTCGTCTGATTTAATTCGACTAAATTCTATTATCCTCCTTTTACTTTCGTTGATGTTCATCTCATATCTTCCCTTCAAGACACTGTCCATTCCGTTCAACTGCTCTTCCAGGTCCTTTGCGTCTCTGACAGAATTACAGTGTCATTGGCAAACTTCAAAGTCTTTATTCCTTCTCCATGGGTTTTAATTCCTACTCTAAATTTTTCTTTTGTTTCCTTTACTGCTTGCTGAATACGCAGATTGGAAAACATCGGGAATAGGAATGAGATTTTCACTCTGCAGCGGAGTGTGCGCTGATATGAAACTTCCTGGCAGATTAAAACTGTGTGCCCGACCGACACTCGAACTCGGGACCTTTGCCTTTCGCGGGCAAGTGCTCTACCATCTGAGCTACCGAAGCACGACTCACGCCCGGTACTCACAGCTTTACTTCTGCCAGTACCTCGTCTCCTACCTTCCAAACTTTACAGAAGCTCTCCTGCGAACCTTGCAGAACTAGCACTCCTGAAAGAAAGGATATTGCGGAGACATGGCTTAGCCACAGCCTGGGGGATGTTTCCAGAATGAGATTTTCACTCTGCAGCGGAGTGTGCGCTGATATGAAACTTCCTGGCAGATTAAAACTGTGTGCCCGACCGAGACTCGAACTCGGGACCTTTGCCTTTCGCGGGCACGTGCTCTACCATCTGAGCTACCGAAGCACGACTCACAACCGGTACTCACAGCTTTACTTCTGCCAGTACCTCGTCACCTACCTTCCAAACTTTACAGAAGCTCTCCTGCGAACCTTGCAGAACTAGCACTCCTGAAAGAAAGGATATTGCGGAGACATGGCTTAGCCACAGCCTGGGGGATGTTTCCAGAATGAGATTTTCACTCTGCAGCGGAGTGTGCGCTGATATGAAACTTCCTGGCGGATTAAAATTGTGTGCCCGACCGAGACTCGAACTCGGGACCTTTGCCTTTCGCGGGCAAGTGCTCTACCATCTGAGCTACCGAAGCACGACTCACGCCCGGTACTCACAGTTTTACATCTGCCAGTACCTCGTCTCCTACCTTCCAAACTTTACAGAAGCTCTCCTGCGAACCTTGCAGAACTAGCACTCCTGAAAGAAAGGATATTGCGGAGACATGGCTTAGCCACAGCCTGGGGGATGTTTCCAGAATGAGATTTTCACTCTGCAGCGGAGTGTGCGCTGATATGAAACTTCCTGGCAGATTAAAATTGTGTGCCTGACCGAGACTCGAACTCGGGACCTTTGCCTTTCGCGGGAAAGTGCTCTACCATCTGAGCTACCGAAGCACGGCTAACGCCCGGTACTCACAGCTTTACTTCTGCCAGTACCTCGTCTCCTACCTTCCAAACTTTACAGAAGCTCTCCTGCGAACCTTGCGGAACTAGCACTCCTGAAAGATAGGATATTGCGGAGACATGGCTTAGCCACAGCCTGGGGGATGTTTCCAGAATGAGATTTTCACTCTGCAGCGGAGTGTGCGCTGATATGAAACTTCCTGGCAGATTAAAACTGTGTGCCCGACCGAGACTCGAACTCGAGACCTTTGCCTTTCGCGGGCAAGTGAAAATCTCATTCTGGAAACATCTCCCAGGCTGTGGCTAAGCCATGTCTCCGCAATATCCTTTCTTTCAGGAGTGCTAGTTCTGCAAGGTTCGCAGGAGAGCTTCTGTAAAGTTTGGAAGGTAGGAGACGAGGTACTGGCAGAAGTAAAGCTGTGAGTACCGGGCGTGAGTCGTGCTTTGGTAGCTCAGATGGTAGAGTACTTGCCCGCGAAAGGCAAAGGTCCCGAGTTCGAGTCTCGGTCGGGCACACAGTTTTAATCTGCCAGGAAGTTTCATATCAGCGCACACTCCGCTGCAGAGTGAAAATCTCATTCTGGAAACATCCCCCAGGCTGTGGCTAAGCCATGTCTCCGCAATATCCTTTCTTTCAGGATTGCTAGTTCTGCAAGGTTCGCAGGAGAGCTTCTGTAAAGTTTGGAAGGTAGGAGACGAGGTACTGGCAGAAGTAAAGCTGTGAGTATCGGGCGTGAGTCGTGCTTCGGTAGCTCAGATGGTAGAGCGCTTGCCCGCGAAAGGCAAAGGTCCCGAGTTCGAGTCTCGGTCGGGCACACAGTTTTAATCTGCCAGGAAGTTTCATATCAGCGCACACTCCGCTGCAGAGTGAAAATCTCATTCTGGAAACATCCCCCAGGCTGTGGCTAAGCCATGTCTCCGCAATATCCTTTCTTTCGGGAGTGCTAGTTCTGCAAGGTTCGCAGGAGAGCTTCTGTAAAGTTTGGAAGGTAGGAGACGAGGTACTGGCAGAAGTAAAGCTGTGAGTACCGGGCGTGAGTCGTGCTTCGGTAGCTCAGATGGTAGAGCGCTTGCCCGCGAAAGGCAAAGGTCCCGAGTTCGAGTCTCGGTCGGGCACACAGTTTTAATCTGCCAGGAAGTTTCATATCAGCGCACACTCCGCTGCAGAGTGAAAATCTCATTCTGGAAACATCCCCCAGGCTGTGGCTAAGCCATGTCTCCGCAATATCCTTTCTTTCGGGAGTGCTAGTTCTGCAAGGTTCGCAGGAGAGCTTCTGTAAAGTTTGGAAGGTAGGAGACGAGGTACTGGCAGAAGTAAAGCTGTGAGTACCGGGCGTGAGTCGTGCTTCGGTAGCTCAGATGGTAGAGCACTTGCCCGCGAAAGGCAAAGGTCCCGAGTTCGAGTGTCGGTCGAGCACACAGTTTTAATCTGCCAGGAAGTTTCATATCAGCGTACACTCCGCTGCAGAGTGAAAATCTCATTCTGGAAACATCCCTCAGTCGGCTCTCAGCCGTGGCAGCGTGCGGACGGCCCCGCGCGCTGGCCAGTGCTTCGCTGCAGGCGTTGTTTACTTCCGCGTCGTAGCTTTCAGGCTTGCGTCCGTCCACCGTGAACAACATGTCGAGCGCTTACCGCCGTGCGACCCTTAAAGTTTCCTTCCCAGCTGAACATGCGCGACCTCGTGCACATGAAGTTGAAACGTTCATACGTGAAGAAGTTCGTTTAGATCCTAACCACGTTATCGGAATCCATTTTTCGATCACGAGTAGTGTCGTTCATATTAAAATGACAAACACTGAGGTGTGTGAAGATGTTATTCGCCGCCATGCCAATGGACTTAAGTTCAAATACTCTGATGGTCACGTCGGAGCTGTAACACTTGAACTCGCAGAGTACGGTCAACGCACGATTAGGGTGTTTGAACTACCTTTTGAAGTGCCGAAGGACGAAGTTGTCTCTGCGTTACAACCATACGGTAACGTCATCGGTTACGTAGAGGAAAAATGGCAAACCTTCACGACCTACCATGTCCTTAATGGTGTGCGTCAGGTCAAAATTGAACTGAAAAAACATATTCCATCATACCTGACCATTGGCGGGGTGCGAGCCATTGTCATGTACGACGGCCAACCCCGAACATGTGCGGGTTGTGGACAAGAAGGCCACGTCAGATCCGCCTGCATGCGACGCCGCCTGATCCAGACGCCGGTCGGCGAGGAAGCGTCCCCAGCGGTGATGACTCAGATCCCTGTCACATACGCCAAAGTTGCCCAGGAAGGTAGCACGTCTACACAGAGTCTTCCTGCTCCGTTGACGTCGTCTGATCAGGTAGATGCAACCGCTCCTGGGATTCCTTCTGAGGTGCCCCAGACGCCAGATCCTAACCTGCCGAATCATCGCAGCACTGTGACTGAAAATGCTACTGAGATGGACGTTGATCCGGGAGTGGTACCTACTTCTGCTTTCCTTCAGACTGGTCCGGAGTCAGACGAAAGCCACCCGCAATCGGACTCTGAACGACATGTTCGAAAACAAGGGTCGACACGAAAGAGAAAGAAACGTAGCCGTACACCCCCTGATGAATCCATTCTACGGATGGATACCGGGGATGCAGACCCGAAGATGGACGACAAACCGATCTTTGATGACCGAAAGGCTGATGCGAAAGACCCGCCACAGGCGACCACTGGCAACGAACACCCCTCCTTACTGACGCCGTCGCCCCCACAGGTCGACGTTGAAGAGAGCCTATCCGATGAGACGAAAACTACGTCTCCTCTCCACGTGGATGACGTGCACAGCCGATGCCCTACCGCAGCATCAGTCTCCTGGGCGGACGACGTGGAGATCGAAGGGACTGGGGTGGATGCTGCTGATGATGGGGCACCCCCATCGGTTGCGCCCGCGCCCGCAAACTCTCCACAATAGCAGCCTCTTCAGCGGACCGGCAAGATCGACGACCTCTCGCTCCTGAAGAAGAAGCCCCGCCTGTGCCTGTGGGACTCCAACACCAGCATTATCGTGTCGCAACGATCAACCTCGCGACCATTCGTGCGCCCCACAAACTAGCGCTGCTCCGCGATATGATTTATGATGCGGACATAGATATTGCGCATTTTCAGGAAGTGCATGTCGCCGATTTTTCACCACCACATGCCTTCACGGTGCATCTTTCTCCCGCTTCGGACACCGGTAGTGGTGTTGCCATCATCTTACGCGAAGGTCTTCCTGCCGAAGATGTCCTATACCTCCCCAGCTTCAGAGGTATGGCCCTTACTCTCTTTGGTGTACGCATCATCAATATTTATGCGGCGTCGGGCTCCAGCTACCGTCGTGAACACAATGCCTTCTTCGCGAATGAAGTCACACCCCTTTTTATGGGACCACACGATGACTGGATCATGGGTGGCGATTTCAACTGCACCCAGCGACCTCAGGATCAATTGCCGCGTCACTCACCATGCGCAGCTCTGGAAACAGTCGTCACGCGGCTACAATTTGTCGATACGTGGAGACATGTTCACGGTGATCTTTTGGGCTTTACGTACCACACTGCGCACTCCTCTAGCCGACTGGATCGCATCTACATCTCGCGATCCCTAATTCAACACACTCGACAGGCTGAAATCTGGCCTGTTGCTTTCTCAGACCATGAGGCTTACTTCTGTGATGTTGTTCTCACAAGACAGGCAGTATGGCACGGACGTGGTTTATGGAAACTGAACACGGCACTTCTTAATTCACCTGACTGTCGACTTCTAATAGAAGACACTTGGATCACATGTAATAGACGCCGACCCACGTATCCGTCTACCATATCCTGGTGGATCCAGTGTGCAAAACCTGCTCTTCGAAAAACTTTAATCCGGTATGGCAAAGATGTTGTCGCCTGGAGGAAGAGCACTATGGACTTTTACTACAGGATCCTACGAGAATGCTCCACGATGCCAGCCTCCCCTGAGCGCCATACAAGGATGAACCAAGCTAAGGCCCAAATCTCCAATCTCATGCGACGGCATTTGGAAGGGGCGATAGTACGATCTCGTACTGCTGATCGCATGCCTCATGAACATCCGTCGATGTACCATATCATCCAAGAACGACAAAATCGACGCCGAAAATTGATTCACGTCCTAACGGATCAAGAAGGGCGTCGCTACGTAACCCAATCTGCCATAGGGAATGTGCTTCACGCCCACTACCGGCAGCTCTACGCCGCAGTTCCACATTCCCCAGAGTTGATCGAGGAAGTCTCACAGCTCCACTTCGGTGGTATCCCAGGAGATGCGGCGATTGACTTGATGTCGGAGGTGACTGATGAGGAAGTCCGCGATGCGATCCGGGCAGGAACCATTAATCGCTCCCCGGGCCCCGACGGTCTTCCCCTCGAATTTTATCGCAGCTTCCGTGATTTGTTAGAGTCCACCTTCACCTCCATCTGTCAGGAACTGATGTCTCCGGAAGTACCTGTGCCGGACGCTTTCATGGAAGGAATTATTATTCCTGTACATAAACCGCACGGTGGCAACAATATCAGTGATTATCGGCCCTTCACCCTCCTTAACAGTGATATGAAAATCTTCACTCGCCTTTTGGCAGCACGACTTAAAAACGTTGCCCGCTATGTTGTGTCGCCAAACCAAGCATCTTTGGGAGGCGACAACAATATTCGCACGGCTTTATGCCGCTACAGGGATATGATCGCCGTTACCCAGGCACAACGCCTCTCTGGGGCACTTGCGTCTTTGGACTTTAGTCAAGCTTTTGATAGGGTTGACCATTCGTTCCTTACGGCCGTTCTCCACCATATGGGTTTCCCGGTCGCCGTTATCACGGTAGTGATGCGCCTTCTGCGGGGTGCCTCATCCAGGATTCTGTACAATGGCAGACTCACTCCACCGATAATAATAGGTCGATCCGTACGTCAAGGTTGCCCTCTATCAGCAATTTTGTACACCTTTTCCTTGGAATCCTTGCTATGTGGACTAAGACAACGTTTGGTAGGGTTGTCCATAGATCGCTACCGATTCTGTTGCACGGCCTATGCTGACGATGTCGTCATCTGTTTACGTAATGCCGACGAAGTTCGAGCTGTTTTGACGTGGGTAGCGACTTATGGTGAGGCGTCGGGTAGCTCTTTAAACGTACGTAAGTCACAAATTATGTTCATTGGCACTGGACTTCCCGTGGAGTGCGTTTCACCTCTCACCACCGTTGATACCATTCGTTGTTTGGGAATAGATTTTTCATCTGATCTCCGGCGTTCAGCCACCATCAACTGCCGACGCCTCCTTTTAATGATCAGAGCAGGTCTTATGGACCATCGCCTTCGATCCCTAGATATTCTTCAACGAGCTCGATATGTCAATACATATATCGCATCCCGAGTTCCCCATGTAGCGCAAGTTCTACCTTTCCCGCTTACTGTGGCACGTCGCATGTTGGCAGCGATGGCATCTTTCGTCAGCTCTGGGATGTTGTTCAAAATTAGCTATGCGACCCTTACTCTTCCCCGTGAACGAGGTGGGATAGGTCTGTTTCACGTGCCGGATAGAGCTCGCGCCCTATTTGTCAGCTCACAGATGGCGGTATGGACACGTTGCCCAACGAGCCTCACTGGTCTCCTCCTGTCGGCATACTCGCCGGTCTCACTGTCAGCCCCAGTGATCATCTCGGATGTTCCGGCCTAGCTCCATTATATACGGTACTTCTTTCTGGAACTCAGTTATCTACGCTTCACCTTACCAAGACAGCTTTTACTCAAGACAAAGGCAGTATACAATGTCCTCCAATTAGGTCGTCCACCTAACCCGATTGAACAAAATTTCCCCCAGGTTGACTGGCGTCATGTATGGCGCGCGGTGTTCGCCTGTTACCTTGACACGAATGTTCAATCTGTCTGGTACATAACTGTCAATGGTAAGCAAATCAACCAATTTCGCCTTCATCGTATCCACCTCGCCCAATCACCTCTATGCTCCACGTGTGGAGTGCCAGACAATGATGAACATCGGTTTGTTTGCGGACCGGCGGCGGAGGTTTGGCACTTGGTTCGACATATTGTGGCTTTTCTAACGCGGGACATTCCGGATCGGATTACTCCCCTTTCATTATTATTTCCGGAACGTGACTATTTTCCTCGGACAAAGACCAATGCTGTGAATTGGATTCGCGGACATGCCAATCACTACTTATTTGGACAAACTGTAGACTCTGCACTCGATTTTTGGACATACCTCAATGACCGTCATTATGTCGTTGTCCGTCACCCAAAATACAGACAATTTTTCTCGAACTTCCTTGGGAGTGCTTTCCACGAGCCGCCTCGCAGCTGGAATGTGTTAAGCCAAGAGAGAAGAAGGTTTCCTGTTTGAACCAATGAACATTTCTGAACAATTGAACGGAACACATCAATTTCGAGAAGACGTGACTCAACATATTACCAGCGGGGCGCAGAAGGCCTCTGATCAATTACACAAAAAAAATAAAAAAAATAAAAAATAATAAAATAAAAAAAAATAAATATAAAACTAAAAAAATTAAAATAAAATTCAGAAAAAGGAACATTTTGTTTTGTTTTTCAGGATAGCCCTAACCTTGATTTCCCATATTTCCCCTGGTATATAGGCAGCTCTCAGGGGTAGGTTTAGTCAGGAGCCAACGCCTGAAGTGGTCCAGATTTTTTTTTTTTTTTTTTTGTTATAGGATGAAAAGTGGCTGTGGCACTTATTTAAAAAAAAAAATAAAAAAAAAAATGGTAGAGCACTTGCCCGCGAAAGGCAAAGGTCCCGAGTTCGAGTCTCGGTCGGGCACACAGTTTTAATCTGCCAGGAAGTTTCATATCAGCGCACACTCCGCTGCAGAGTGAAAATCTCATTCTGGAAACATCCCCCAGGCTGTGGCTAAGCCATGTCTCCGCAATATCCTTTCCTTCAAGAGTGCTAGTTCTGCAAGGTTCGCAGGAGAGCTTCTGTAGAGTTTGGAAGGTAGGAGACGAGGTACTGGCAGAAGTAAAGCTGTGAGTACCGGGCGTGAGTCGTGTTTCGGTAGCTCAGATGGTAGAGCACTTGCCCGCGAAAGGCAAAGGTCCCGAGTTCGAGTCTCGGTCGGGCACACAGTTTTAATCTGCCAGGAAGTTTCATATCAGCGCACACTCCGCTGCAGAGTGAAAATCTCATTCTGGAAACATCCCCCAGGCTGTGGCTAAGCCATGTCTCCGCAATATCCTTTCTTTCAGGAGTGCTAGTTCTGCAAGGTTCGCAGGAGAGCTTCTGTAAAGTTTGGAAGGTAGGAGACGAGGTACTGGCAGAAGTAAAGCTGTGAGTACCGGGCGTGAGTCGTGCTTCGGTAGCTCAGATGGTAGAGCACTTGCCCGCGAAAGGCAAAGGTCCCGAGTTCGAGTCTCGGTCGGGCTCACAGTTTTAATCTGCCAGGAAGTTTCATATCAGCGCACACTCCGCTGCAGAGTGAAAATCTCATTCTGGAAACATCCCCCAGGCTGTGGCTAAGCCATGTCTCCGCAATATCCTTTCTTTCAGGTGTGCTAGTTCTGCAAGGTTCGCAGGAGAGCTTCTGTAAAGTTTGGAAGGTAGGAGACGAGGTACTGGCAGAAGTAAAGCTGTGAGTACCGGGCGTGAGTCGTGCTTCGGTAGCTCAGATGGTAGAGCACTTGCCCGCGAAAGGCAAAGGTCCCGAGTTCGAGTCTCGGTCGGGCACACAGTTTTAATCTGCCAGGAAGTTTCATATCAGCGCACACTCCGCTGCAGAGTGAAAATCTCATTCCGGAAACATCCCCCAGGCTGTGGCTAAGCCATGTCTCCGCAATATCCTTTCTTTCAGGAGTGCTAGTTCTGCAAGGTTCGCAGGAGAGCTTCTGTAAAGTTTGGAAGGTAGGAGACGAGGTACTGGCAGAAGTAAAGCTGTGAGTACCGGGCGTGAGTCGTGCTTCGGTAGCTCAGATGGTAGAGCACTTGCCCGCGAATGGCAAAGGTCCCGAGTTCGAGTCTCGGCCGAGCACACAGTTTTAATCTGCCAGGAAGTTTCATCGGGAATAGGCTTCAACCCTGTCTCACTCCCTTTGTAACCACTGCTTCCCTTACATGCCCTTCGACTCTTATAACTGCCATTTGGTTTCTGTACAAATTGTAAATAGCCTCTTGTTCTCAGTATTTGACCGCTGCTACCTTCAGAATTTGAAAGACAATATTCCTGTATATTCCTGTCAACACTGTCAAAACCCTTCTATAAGTCTACAGATGCTTGGTAGGTAGGTTTGCCTTTTCTTTATCTATCTACTCAGATAGGTTTTAGGGTCAGTATTGCCTTAGGTGTTGCAACAATTCTAAAGAATCTAAACTGATCTTCCCCATGGGCGGCTTCTACCAGTTTCTCCATTCGTCTGTAAGGAATTTGTGTAAGTATTTTCCAGTGGTGACTTATTAAACTGATAGTTCGGTAATTTTCACACCTGTAACACCTGCGTACATTGGATTTGGAATTATTATATTCTTCTTGAAGCTAAGGGTATCTCACCTGCCTCATACATCTTGCTCACCTGACGGTAGAGTTTTATATAATTATAATAATTATTATTACACAATTTATATAATTATTATGGTAAAACTAATAATAACTATAAATTTAGTTTCAGCACAAAATTATCTATTCAATTTTCTTCCCTTTTCTAATTGCAGTTATGCTACTAAGATCCGAAACCAGGGATCGGCTAACAGCAACTCTTACACTACCATTTTAATTTGCGGTTAGATATAGTTATACGCAATCTGGTTTTAGTAAGAGACAAAAAGGGAAAAAGCTTTCCCGTACACTAAGAGTCTTCTCTGCTTCTATGTGCAGCTTAGGAAATTCTCCTTTCGACAAATTCTGATAGGATACGATCAAATCTTTGCTATTGTAAGATAAGTCCTTTCAGTGCCATCGGCTTGCAAATCAATTGCTTCCAAATGATAATTGGGAGTCTCACTTTCAATTACTATCGAAAAGGACTTTACAAACACATGAAGTATTAGCAGCAAGTTAACCATTTCCTCTAACAAAGAGATGGCCTTTTGTTAGTAAATGTAAAGTAAAGTATAAAGATGCTTTGAAGTACTCAACGGCGACATGATTTAGTAAACAGGTACTGTGGGCTATTGTTTTGAATGTAATGCTACACTTGCACATTGAAGAAAAACGACTTTATTGCGCTTGGTTGATATACTGGACATTCGCTGGAATCGGTCACTAAACTCATTAACAACGAACTGTATCGCAATGACGTATTTTTAAAAGCGTGCCCCTTCCAGCACCCATGCAGTCTAACAAAACCGTAGTATCGTTCTGAATAAAGCACTTCCAAAATTTTGGGTTCCTTATTAAAGGTAAAATTTATATATCAATTACCTGGCTCAGGAAAGTGTTGCGTAGGTTTCTCTGAAGGATTGTTTTTGGGGAGCTGAAGCGTACGTTGGAAATTTCTATTTTTACGACAATATAGTTGATGAGATAATTTTCTTTTATTTGAATTTTCAGACTGAACTCATTTAGAAGAGCCATAAAGTCTGTTTAAAGTCCTAAATGAACTACCCATTCTGGGTCATGGAAAAGTGGCTCCTTTGTCCTCCAGTAACTGAGCCAATGCGTCATGTGGTCCAAAATCCCAGAAAATCACTTTTCCTTCTCTCAGCCAGCGTAACTCAGCGTGGTAGGGGATATCTGCATACTCCTCCTCAAATGAAGTTACAAATTCTTTGAACTAACGATGAATGAACCTGAAACTTCCTAGCAGATTAAAACTGTGTGCGGGACCGGGACTCGAACTCGGGTCCTTTGCCTTTCGAGGGCAAGTGCTCTACCATCATAGCTACCCTAGCACGACTCACGCCCCGTCCTCACAGCTTTACTTCTGCCAGTACCTCGTCTCCTACCTTCCAAACTTTACAGAAGCTCTCCTGCAAACCTTGAGAACTAGCACTCCTGAAAGAAAGGATATTGCGGAGATATTGGAAGGTAGGAGACGATGTAGTGACGGAAGTAAACCTGAGAGAAGGGGGCGTGAGTCGTGGTTGGGTAGCTCAGATGGTTAAAAATAGCTCTGAGCACTATGGGACTCAACTTCTCAGGTCATTAGTCCCCTAGAACTTAGAACTAGTTAAACCTAACTAACCTAAGGACATCACACACATCCATACCCGAGGCAGGATTCGAACCTACGACCTTAGCGGTCTCGCGGTTCCAGACTGCAGCGCCTAGAACCGCACGGCCACTTCGGCCGGCTAGCTCAGATGGTAGACCACTTGCTTGCAAAAGCAAAGGTCCCGAGTTCGAGTCTCGGACCGGCACAAAGTTTTAATCTGCCAGGTAGTTTCATATCAACGTACACTCAGCTGCAGAGTGAAAATCTCATTATGAATGAACCTGTTAGAACGAATATAGTTCACTACACGCACCACTACGCTCATCACGTCTTGAGGACCGATAACATTTGCACAAAGAGCCTCTTTATGTAGAAACAATGAACGGGAGTTAAATTCCGCATGTTAGTTTCTTTCTGTTCTCAGTAGACCAATAAATCGTTTATTTATTTATTCTTCATAATTACAGCCTATTATCTAAGTAACTGAAATAGGCCATACAAACCACACTTCCTTGGATAGTCATTTTTTTCTGATAATTAAGAAAAAAAGAGAAATTAAAAAGGAAAAGAAACTACAACTACCTCCACTACTAAAAAAAAATTCATTAAAACCCTTAACCAATTACACAGCTACTAATCAACTACAAACACTAGAATGTGTTCTCTGTTTGTTCATTTATTTTTGTGCATTTTACTTGTACATGGTTGTTTTCACTACTGGATCCGTCCTCATTAGACCCTGGTCAACAGTCTTAATCGGCTGGATTCCTTGGGCGTCGGGCAACACGTCAGCAGCTTTTCCACTGTAACGAGTAATTCCACTCATCCCTGTACTTCTTAAAGCCCACACTTCCATGATCACTTGCAACAACGCAATGTAGTTTCTTGGGGCAGTATTTCACTCGGTGGTCGCGAACCTCAGTTATCCTCTCTCCACCTGCAGAGTATGTTGTCTGACCTGGACGGAAGCATGATGATGTATGGTTGAATGCCTCGTGAAATCCTCCTTGGTACTCCTGCAT
Source organism: Schistocerca serialis cubense (assembly GCF_023864345.2). Classification (NCBI taxonomy): domain Eukaryota; kingdom Metazoa; phylum Arthropoda; class Insecta; order Orthoptera; family Acrididae; genus Schistocerca; species Schistocerca serialis. Next base: position 324,216,854 of record NC_064641.1, on the reverse strand, counting down.
ACTGCACCTGCGGTATCTTCCAAGATGCGCCAGGTCAACTCGCTCCTTAGTGCTCCTTTGGGATCCCATATCCTTAATACCTGAGTCCTTTACTCGTTGCATCTTCACAGAGCGCTCTTTTCCACAGTCCCACAATGTGTGTTCTGGTTGCCCACACTGCCAAAGGCGCAGGTATCATTCATCTGTCCCCTGATTTAGTATAGATATGTGACATAAGGGCCATGACCAGCCAGGTAAAGCATCAATCCACTCGATGGGTTAAGAAATCTCATTTTTAATTTCTCCTTGTTGTATTGAGAAATTCATATGTTCTCCTGCCAGTGCCTGAAGTGTCCCTTTCATTTTACCATAGTTGTAATATGCGATCTTTTATTGTCTTTTTCGAACTGGCCTCTGTTCCGAGCTCCCTCCGTACTTCCATTTGATTGACTTTCATTAGCCAGTAGAAGGCTCCTCTTTTCCTAATATCCAAGTCCAGTGTGCATATTACAAGAATTACTAACAAACTATCATTCGGGATAGTGCTGTAGGGCCTCGTTAACCTTAGTAGCATATCTTGTTGAACTCTTCTCACTAGAGAGGCTGGATTCACTAACTGCAGTCTTTGTGCACAAATGCTTGCACCATACCCTACGACAGAGTTAATATAGATTGGTGGTATACCCTAATTGTCTTCAAAGGAAGCTGAAATTGCCTATTTGCAACGGCTATAATTTGATTCATTATGTTGGTACCTTCCCTGCATGATGTGCGAAGTTACGCTGTTCGTTCAGAAGCATCCCTACATAAGTCGTTACTGCACGTCTTCTAATCGTTGTATAATTTAATTTTATATTAGGGTTCCCTATTTGGTTCTCTTTCAGCAGGAGGTACGTTGTTCTGTGAGGTGCTAGTAACAGTTTAACATTTTGACACCAGCCCTCAAGTTCACGTAAGGCCACATTACATTTTTCTTCTATAATTCTTCTGGAGTCACCACTTACAACAAACAGTACATCACCTGCAAATGACACCAGACCGCTTATGTTACCGCTTTGTGTAACTTCTGCAGTATGGGCTCCAGTGCCACATCCCACAACTCTGGACCACACACTGATCCCTGTGGACACCTTCATTTTATTGTCTTCCTTATTTGCTTCCCAGGGCATGTTAATGAAGCATCCCGCCCATGGCAATATTCTCTCAGGCAATTATACAGCGTTTCTGGACACTCAACTTCTCTAAAGCAACCAAGGAAATGCGGCCACCATGGGTTATGAAAATGCCAGCAATATCAATCATCATTAGCAGAGTGTACATGGAATGAGTATCTGTCACCAGCGAAATCGCATGGTTAATTGCATCTTCAGTCGACTCGCCTCTTTTAGACAAATATGGGTGAGGACTCATCACACGTAGCAGTCACTGATCTTGCAATCTCCTAAATAATGGTTTTTCAAATATCTTGCTGAGGATGTTCAAAAGACATATTGGTATGAAAGATTTGGGTACGATTAGATCTTTATCTTGTCCTTTGCTAATTATTACCACTTCAGCATTCTTCCAAGTGCAGGGACCCTTATCTGCAAGAGACACTCATTGTACAGATCATACAAGTAACTATCTAATTTGTCACATAAGGCTTGTATTACATCGTCAGAGTTCCCATCTGGTGCTGGAGATTTTTCCCTTTCCAGTCTTAAATTTATATGCCTAGTTTCTTCTTGTGTGATGGGGTGCACAATTCCTATATGATTCCCATAACATTTCCTGTAACCTCCACTGATCATGTGTCTCGCCTTCTTCCCCATCGTTAGGAAGTAGTATTTCCTTTAGCAAGGCGCCTGACTTTTCCCAACTTTATGTTACCGTCCAATAATTCCTTCTCAGAGTTGATAAGCCTTTTGGTGATCAGATTTTTTTGCAGATTATTTTATCCTGTTAACGCCAGGGATCGGTGTCTAGATTAGCCTCCACCAAATGCTTCCATTGTTTGATTTTTGTTTTCCACAACTCTTCCTTAAAACTTTGTTTAAAATACCTGTATCTGCAACCTTTGGACTCTTTCTTCTTGAGTCGTGCTGCTCTGATATAGGGCCTCACTCCAAATGCATGGTGTTCCCTTATAATGACCTCTGCTGATAGGTATCGATGCCTCCATTACTCTATGTATTGCCATTGTCAGGTTTTGCACTTTAACACTTACATCATCACCCAACAATGGACTTCCTGGACATTGAATCATCCTTCTTACTTCATCCCAGTTAGCATCATTAATGTTATATTTGCGCCTTATGCTCATGTTAACTGTGCCGTCTGGGATTCCCCTTCCAGTGATGGTACAGTGTATGGTGCATGATATTGTGGTCACTCAGTGTAATTCCACTGGCTACATTTCAGTCTTTCACAAGGCGCAAGACTGCCATATTTGCTAGATTTATTTCAGTATTTGATGACGCTCTGACCCTCCCTTTGTAAGTTGTCAAACAAATAACACAACCTACACTGAAAATCCTGAAACAATTCTGGTTAACTCGATATGTCACGCAACATAGTTACGTAAAAATGTACGAATTGTATTGATTGGGAAAGCAAATAAGAGAAACTACGTTTCGGGAATAGAGCACTAACATTCCCACTAGTCATTGCACAAAAGTAATTTCCCTGACACGAGCTACGAGACGCAGTTCTGTGGGAAGAGAATTTTAAAACAGCAATGCCCATGCCGTGCAGGACGAAAACATTCAAAGCGGGACCTAATCGGCACAATGAGACACCAGAGTCACTGTGTCGTCCGTTGGCAAAGGATGGCCCTTGTCCCTGCGCTTAATGATGACCCTTCAGAAAGTTTTGCTACAGCAACATCGTGGGAGATGCTAGTGAAATCCAACTCGGAATATTGGAAACTCATCGTAGCCACATGTGCTAAAACTTGCATGACAGACAAAGCTGTTTATCTTGGTATTACATAGCTGAAGTTTTCCCTACGAAAGAAACGGTGCCTCTGATGGGCTTCCAAAACTCTAGTACATGAAGTTGTAACAAGTACGAAATTTCTGACTGGCCAGGAAGAAAACGCGTGGCCACCGGCTTTGATATAGGCAAATTGCACACAGAGTAATTCATTTCTTCTCTTGCAGAAAATCGTCGAGTGTTTGACCAAGGCGACTCGCGCCATGCTGAGCTGCTTGAGTCACTACGTGAACACTTGTTCACAGGCTCATCATAATTCATAAGGAGTTAAACTGTGAAGTCTCCTAGAATGGAGAATCGCACTGAGCACTAACACTTAAATTTTGTGGGCAATTTGAGGGCAACGACATACACGCTTTACCACCCAAATGATGTCTACCATACCAATTAACTTAGCTAAGGGAATAACTAGGAGTCTAGGCTTCACCAAACACGGGAAATATATCCAATTGGTGTTTAACAGTCGAGAGAGATTAAAATGTATTCTCAGGTACACAGTTCTACGACTATAATACTTTTGAATTTTGCATAAATCAAAATTTTTACCAAAGTAGGATTTGCTACAAATTATTTTGATGCTTATGTTAGTGTTAGTTACATTAATGTTAGAATCATAATTTTTGTAAAACAAGCAGTAGAATGTAAACACTATATTTTTGGACTATGTATAAAGTCATTTAAGTTTTCGAACTGATTTAAATAGTAAGTAGTTGAGAAAATAGTATTAAAAGATCAATGAGAGAGGCTCCTCACCTTCGAAATAAAATCTAAAATACACAAAACATATTTAAATGAATAAGAAAAAGAAATTGACGTCAGTATGAAAATTTGTAGTCATCACTTAAGGGCATAATTAAATCATTAACAAAATTAACCATGTTAAAAAAATAATGTATACGAACCAATAGAATTAAACATAATGAGGATTAGATCATGTGGCTGAACAATATTCAATGCTCGAGAAAATGTATAATTTTTGACTGTCTTAGGGAATGCCTCAACCATCGTCTAACTTTAGTAAAAAATTATCTTGGAAGTGTGGTGATATGGAAGGTGTCAAACAAATAACACACATTACATCGAATTCGTAAAACATTTCCACTTAACTCGATATGTCACATGATATGGTTACATGAAAATGTATGAATTTTATTGATAAGCAAAGCGTATGAAGAAACCGACATTTTGTGAATATAAATGACTAACACCCACGCTAGTAATTTCACTCAAGTAATTTCCTTGATCCGAGCTATGAGATGCAGTTCTGAGAGAAGGAGAATTTTACAATGGCAACGCTTGTCGAGTGTAAGCTGAAAAATTTCTCAGTGGGACCTAATAGACACAAGGAGACATTGGAGCCACTGCGTATGCCTCCAGCAAAAGCCACCCCTTGTCCCTGCTTTTAACGGTGACAGGAAAGCCTTTCTACAGGAACAGGGCGGGAGATGCCAGATGAAACGTCCAGAAAAACCAAATTCAGAACATTGGTCAGTCCTGTAGCAACCTGTGTTAAGACTCACATGAAAGAAAAAGCTGTTCATCTTGGTATTACGTCACTTACGAAAGAAGCGACGCCTTTGGTAGGCTACAAAAACTCTAGTGCATGGAGTTATAACAAGTACGAATGCTCTGACTGACCAGAAAGAAAACTTGTGACCACCAGATTTGATATAGGCAAATTGCAGACAGAGTAATTCGCTTCTTCTCTTGCCGGAAATCGTGGATTATTTGAGCAAGACGACTCGCCCCTCGCTGACACAAGTGCCAGAGTCACTATGTGAACATTTGTTCACAGGCTCGTCTTAGCTCGTAGGGAGCTAAACTGTAAAGTCTCCTAGTACAGAGAACCTCACCGAACACTTAACGCTTTGCAAGCGATTTGAGTGCAATGATGTACATGCCATTCCTGTCAAATAGTGTGTACCACGTCAATTAACTTAGTTAGGGAATAGCTAGGCGTCTCAACTTCACCGAACACATATGAATTATATCCAACCGGTTTTTAACAGTCGGGGGAGATTTAAAATAAATTCTCAGATTCACAGCTCGCGTCCATAGCAGCCACTGCCACTAACGACCAAAGGTGAACGCACGTGCTCGCGCTACGCCAGCAAATGGTACTCAATCGACACAGAATTGCTGTCGTCTTCATCTTTCCTGATTTTTGTACATTCAACCATGACCTGTAGTTAAACATATTCACCACTGTCGGGCTTAATTGAAGCAGAAACGCGAGGTATCCGATCTAACGGAAAAGACTGATCAGCCCCTGCAGAGTGCTTTATACGAGTACTCTGAAATTACTGAACTGTTTTAACTGCGGAATTATCTTTGCAGTGATATTTACGTACCTTATATAGACGCCATTCAACTTTTGAATATTTTCACTGCACATTTTAGCGTATTTGATATCTCTGGTCCCAATTATATTTCATTTGTTTGCATTTTTATTGACCCAGGTATGGTCATCAATCATCTTACCATTAAAGAATCTTATAGTAGTCAGGATTTTCGCTTCACAGTTGTGAACATCCAGTATCAATATTTTACCATGCTGTATATAACTTTGCTAAAAATTGCAATGTCATGAAGTCATACTAAGAGAAAAAATGAATCCTAATAACGAAATCTAAGATTTTCCTTTTTCATTACATATAGTTACGCCTGAACCCGTACAATAATTTCTGTTAGAGATAACGTTTGATTTACAGGGAGTCTAGTGGAATCAACATTGAGATCATTGTCTGAATACATAACTGTTGGTACTGCTGCACTCTTTTGAACTATGCATGTGTGTGATTGTATCTACCTACCTGGCAGGCTGTAGGTTGAAACACGTATGAATTCATTACCAGCGATGGCGAGGCATGACAGAATCTCTGACCAGAGAGTTATTTATCGTTGCCAGTCTGCGCTTGACCGCGCCAGACGACAGTGCTAGTGAGTTGCGTGTAGCGAGTCGGCAGGAATAGTAGTACCATGTAGCGAGTCGGCAGGAGTAGTTGTACTCTGTCTGCAATAGTAGTCAGTCGTCAGTAGTAGCGAGTGGATGGTTGTACTGAGCAGAAGTCGGCATGCGTCGGCGGTGTGCTCTTCTCGCGACTCTGGTCACAATTCAGGACGATGTGTATTGTTGTAGAAGGTAAAGACGCAGCATTGCGCAAATCTAATAATGTATGTTAATTGTAATTTAATTTGTTCAAAAAAATGCCCTAATAATAATTTTTATTATAAAGTAACTCTTTTAAAAAAAGTATGCATTTCAATTTAAAGAATTTTTTCCACTCTTTTGAAGAAAAAGCATTCATTTCAATTTAAAATATTTTTCCTATGCATTTCCTCCAAGAATCAAAATAAAATATACGGCAGCATTGCAGGAAGCTGTGTCGATAAATAAGAGCAGATATAGATGCAGTTTTTATTGAGGTAAGAATTTTTGCTTTTTTATTCAGAATACAGGGCCGAAGGTCAGCGCTGCTGTCCTTATAAAATTTATCAGGTTTAATTATTTCTGTTAGGAGGTTACATTTCATTCTTGGTTCAATATTTGAATAATATTATTGTGGGGTTCATGGTCAATTTTCATTTATCAATATTTGCGGAGAGCTTACATTTGGCTCCAATTTGCATTCATATTTAACATTGTTTGTGCGGAGAGGTTACACTTGCCTCATTATCATTGTCTTACATTTGTGCAGATAGGTTACACTTGGCGACATCCGGACCAGGATTGTATTTCTTTGTGAATCTTCTGAGAAGTAGTCAAATATCTGCTCTTATTTACTTAATATAATTAGCATTTGGCGCAACGCATTTTCTAATTTGTCAATCTTACTTCCACAGATCATCGGCAATTTGTTGCTCTTTGTTGTATTTGTGTTTGTTGCTTTTAGCGTTGTGCTTATTTCATTAGTGAATAATCTTGATTTGTGTAAAAATGCCTCGAAAAACTGTTAATAGTAGATCGCGATGTATAGTGAGTGAAATAACTGACTTAAATAACTTGACCAATAGTACTTGCGACACGCAGTGTAATGATGTCAATCTTGCATTTTCGGACAATCAGTGCGTGCTGATCACCGGTAATAATTGTATTGCTAATTACAAGCAAAGAAATTCAATAGTGTCCTCTGTTAATTTAACGACAATTGATGACACGGGGCGTTCTGTTGCAATGAGCGCTGCCCAGCTTGAAACACCCGGTTTGCAGGATTTACGTGACGAACAGACAGATTTTTTTAATGAAAACGAACAGTGTAATCAGAATGCGTCGGATTTATTTAATTCTGAGGTAGTGATTAACAGTGCACGTCCGATTAGCAAACATTTTCAAGAATCACAGAATATCCAAATGGATACACAAAACGTGACAATTTTAGATACACCATCTCACAGCACAGAGAATAGAAATTTTAATTTTGGCTCAGATCAAATTATGGCATTGTTGCAACAATTTAGGGAAGATTTCAAACAACAGAATGAAAGACAAGACAACAATCTCAATCAACTTAGTCAAGATTTCAAACAACAACTTAATGAAAATTCCAAACAACAGAGTGAAAAACAAGACAACCTTAGTGAAAATTTCAAACAGTTTAAAAAGGAACAATACAACAATCACAGACAACTTAGTGAACAGATCAAACAACTTAATGTAAATAACGAAAATCTCAAACAACAGCTTAATGAAAAACTAGACAACACTTCCAAACAGTTAAATGAAAAATTAGACAACAATTCCAGACAGCTTAGTGAACAGATTACAGCCATTGCCGCGCAATGTCGTGATACTAAAGAACAATTACGTGAGGAAATTGAGCCTTGTGCTAGGAAAAGTAGCGAAGAAATTAGATCTGTTGCTCAAGAATTAAGGGATATGCAAACAACTACAACAGAAGCACTTAGAGGCGAAATTAGTGCAGTCGGTAAACAATGCTCTGAAAAAGCAACACAGTTACGGGACGAGTTTAAGTTAATGACAGCAGAACTTTCGCGCACACTGGATACAAAAATAGACGCGAAATTCGACCAACAGAATAGTCAAATTGACGAGCGTTTTAATCACCACCTGCAGAACAGTGATACGCGTTTCCGTAAATTCATACAGGAACAAAATAAAGTAAAACGACAAGTCATGGAAACAATTACCGCACAGAGACAGGAAGATAAACGTAAATTGGTTGCTAAGGCAAAAACATACGTAGACAACAATATTGCTACTGTATCAGACGAAATTAATACAATCAAACAGTTGAACACAGAATTACGTGACGAAATTTCCGATCTTAAATCGAAAACAGACACACACACAGCAGACTTTCAAACAGTGACCGACAGACTCGAACAATTAGAACTAACACAGGATTCCGATGTCATCAAAGTTGACGTTAAAAGATTGAATGAAATCACGAGTAAAATACAAAAACAAATTAATGCTTCTGACACTAAAAACGATGATCAGGTAAAAACACTGACTGTAAAATATGATGAATTGGCCAGTCGTATTGACGTTATTGAAAGTAATAATGACAACAAATCAGACGATACTTCACTGATTTCGTTTAACCAAACACCTGTATTCCAAAATCTACAGCAGACAATCAGTGAGATAGATTCGTCTAATAATACATTACATAGAAAATTGTCAAGTTTACAGGAAGAAGTAACAGAGATGAAAAATGTTTCAGGGTTTAACACATCACAGCAGACGCCACTTTGCGAACATTTGTCAGACTCACGCAGCCAATATAATTCAGGTAATTTACAGAGTGTACGTGACTTAGATTCCGAACAGACACAGACAAATAGATTCTCATACAATCGTGAACCTGTTCAGAAGTACAGGGACGATAATTTTGATTACAAGCATTTTCTATCAGTGAGAAAATTTAAAGTATTTAAAAATGACAGAACACAGATTCACCCAGTGGATTGGATACAACAATTTAGCTTCGCTTTTTCACCGACTTGGCCCGTAACACATAAACTTGAATTTATTTGCAGTTTTTAGGAAGGCGAACCGGCAACTCGTATGAAACCGATCGCGAGACAATGCTACTCAGTAGAAGAATTTCAGAATGCTTTTTTGTCAGCGTACTGGTCGAAGACGACACAGCATGGAATTAAAGATCACCTAATTAGTTTACCGAATTATGAGAACTCAAATTTTCCCAGTGTCACGCAATTTTTTGAGCATATGGTCCAAAAAAACCAGTACTTAAGTGAACCATACAGTGAATCTGCACTTATTCAATTATGTATTTCTAAACTGCCACGATCATTAAGAGTGTCACTTTTAACGGGTCAGCAAAAAGAAAATATTTCGGCATTCAGGGATCTGTTACAGCTTTTGGAAGTACAGCAATCGGATTATTCATTTGTAAACAAAGATTTTTCGTATAATAACCAAGGCCAACAAACTTACAGTAATTACGATCAGCCACGCAATCTCAGTAGCAAAGGTAATAGACACTTCAGGAACGACGACCACCAGAACTATAATAACAGAGAAAATTTTAATTATCAATATCGTCAAAATTATCAGCAACAAGAACCACATTTTGGTAACAATAGACTTTTTCCCAACAACAGCAACAAAACCAACCGGTTAGTATATCTAACCAACAATGCAGTGTGCAAGGTCAGCCAAGCTTTAATGTTTCGTCGCATGCACGTATAGTCTTAGCTCCAACAAATAGTAACGCACGGCAGCAAAGAAATAACTATGTACAGAAAACACAGTATTTCAATTCCTATCGCTATGCACCGTATAGAAATGACTATCACAACAGACGTAAAAACGATGAGCACAATTATCAACATACGTTTAATAACAGTCGGTCTTACCAGCAGCAAAATGATCAGCAACAACATATTCTCATGAATGAACCTGACAGTAGGTATCATCCAGAGCGTAATACGTCTGGAAGAAATAACAGAACAGTTCAAATAGTCGAAATGCCACAGAATCCTCCTGATAATAATAATATGGCACATAGAATTTGACTACATACTGTACAGGTCGCATCTTCCAGTAACACAAGCACTACTTTAGACACACAGAATGTTGTTCACGAAAATGTTATTACTTTTGACGACATTGGAGACACTCTTTTGCAGGAAAGACCAATTGTTCAGAAAACCATTTCACACCCTGTCATCGAAATTAAAATTGGATCATCCAAATTTTCAGCAGTAATCGATTCTGGATCACCTATGTCGGTTATAAATGAAGAAACTTTCAACGAGTGTAACAAAAAGATTACCTATCCTACATTACCATTAGGCAAAACGAAAGTGAAAGGAGGAGTATCGAATAAAGGAGTAGGTGTTAAATTACAGACACATTTATCATTTAGTACTGCAGGTCACACATTTTACTCCAATTTTTGGTATGTTCCTTTATTGACAACAGACGTTATTTTAGGTACGAATTTTCTGGTACAACACGACGCAGTTATTGATTTTCAAAATTTTTATTTAATGTTAAAGGATGAAAATGTACAACTGGCTTTAGAATTTCAGCACTCATTATCTGCAGAAGAACAAAGAATTAATCACACAGAGGTCATTTTCGTATCACATAGCATAGACAGTAATTCCACATTGTTCACAGATACGTACGTACATAACTATAATACTCCAGACGAAGCCGACTATGAAGTAATACAGACGATTTCTGATAAAGTTAAACAGAGTAGTGCAAATACAGACGACGAACGCACGCAACTACACAAAATTCTTTTCCAGCAAGCTCCAGTTTTTGACAACGTTCCTGGTACTATCTCCGGTTTTATGTATGAATTTCAAGTCAAACATCACGACACATTTAAAGCAAAGCATTATCCCATTCCATATATTCGTAGAGAACAAGTTAAGAAAGAATCGCAAGCTATGCTTGATCAATGAATTATTGAACCGGCAGTTAGACCGTACATAAACCCGCTCCATATTGTTAAGAAAAAGGATGGCTCACTTCGCCTCGTACTTGATTCGCGTCACATCAATGACATTATTATTAATGAAACAAATCGCCCAGAGACACTAGAAGAACTTCTACAGAAATTTCACAGCACTGCTATTTATTCTACATTAGATCTGAAATTTTGGCAAATTCAGCTCCATCCGAACTACAGAAAGTACACAGCATTTCTCTGTTTTGGTGACTGTTATCAGTTTTGTAAATTACCATTCGGTCTAACTATTTCTTCTGCAGCTTTTATTCGCGGTTTGAATGCAATACTTCCGACAGAACTTAAAGACAGAATCACAACGTACGTAGACGACATTCTTATTGCAGAAGCTAATTGGTTTGAACACAATCTGATTCTTGAACCACTGTTGCAAACTTTTCGTGCACAAGGACTTACAGTTAATCTCAGTAAATCGCACTTTGGCAATACTTCTATAAAATTTCTTGGACATGTAATTTCAGCAGAAGGCACTGCGCCTGACCCGGAAAAACTTCAAGCTTTTCGTGACATTACTGTTCCTACGACGAAAAACAACTACGCAGCTTGTTGGGTTTAATTAACTTTTTTCGTAAATTTATTCATTACTCTGCTTTAGACACCCCTAGATTATGTCAATTGACAGGTAAAAACACTATTTGGTCCTGGGACAAGCAAGCATATTCCGAATTTATGAACCTGAAACATGCTTTGTTGACTGCACCACTTTCATCGCACCCAGATCTCACTAGAAATTTTTCCATTGCCACCGACAGTTTTAACACCGCCTTAGGCGTACATATTTTTCTGGAAATTGAAGAAGATGGTTGTATGGTAATTAAAAACATCGCTGTTGCAAGTCGCATTTTGTCACCTGCTGACCGTAATTATTCTGTTACAGAACTTGAAACATTATGTGTTGTATGGGCTTTTACCAGATTTAGGCATTTTCTTTATGGAAGACATACAACCGTTTACAGAGACCACAGAGTGATACAATTTTTACTTTCGGCTAAATTTACTCACGACAGATTAAGCAGATGGAAACTTTATTTGCAGGAATTTAATTTTACAATTGTTCATATTCCCGGCACACAAAATGTTGTAGCAGACCCACTATCTCGTTCTCTCAGCAACAGTCAGCAAGACATCGCAACCAACCTCTGCAAAGCAAATTTCAGCGTCATGTACATTCAACAAGTTGCATTTGAAAATTTCATTTCATTGTCATTACAAGACATAGCACAAGAGCAGAATAAAGACAACGTATGGAAAGAAATCAAACACCTTTGGCAAGATAGGAATAATGTTACCATTTGAAACCAATACACTGTACGAAATAGTATTCTGTTTCGCCGCTCTCGTCCTGACAGCAACAATTGGTTATTATGCATTCCTGATGGGCTTGTTAACAAATTAATCTGGTATACTCATTCAAGTTACGCACATTACGGAGCCAGAAAATGTTTTCTTATACTGAGACAGAACTGTTATTTTACGAAAATGGAGAAACGTATTCGACGAGTTTTAGCGTCATGTAAAATCTGCCAGAAAGCTAAATCAGATATGACCTCACATATTCCTCCATTACATCCCATTGTACCTGTTAAATTGAGACATATGGCCGCTGTAGACATTTTTGGTCCGATTCCCAGAACTAATAGAGGTTTTTGCTATATCTTTGTCGCTGTTGAACTCACTTCAAAATTTGTTACCTTCACTCCGTTACGCAAAGCTACTGCTAAAACTGTTTCGAAAGCATTTGTAAAACATTTTCTATTTCATGTAGGGCATATGCTGAAAGTAATTTCCGACAATAGATCACAGTTTCGATCTGCTATATGGACACGTATGTTACGAGCTAGAAACATTTCTCCGATCTATATATCCAGGTACCATGCTTCTTTGATCCCTTGTGAACGATTAATGAAAGAAATTGGTAAACTGTGTAGAATTTACTGCCATAAAAGACATATTGATTGGGACACACACATACTCTCATTCCAAGATGTAATTAATTCCATACCAAATGAATCCACTATGCTATCTCCGTCTGTTATACTGAAAAATGTTGAACCACCTAACAAATTTAAAGAATTAGTAAACTTTCCTACATCTCGTCGACTACGACACCTTGAAATAATTGAAATTTCGCTGAACAACATCAAACGTGCCGCAGAGCGCCGGAGAAGACAGCAAAAACAGGTTTGTACACGCCGTGACTTTCACATTGGACAAACTACATCTCGTCGACTACGACACCTTGAAATGATTGAAATTTCGCTGAACAACATCAAACGTGCCGCAGAGCGCCGGAGAAGACAGCAAAAACAGGTTTGTACACGCCGTGACTTTCACATTGGACAGAAGATATTAGTACGTACACACTATTTATCCAACAAAGGAAAGAGTAAATGCAGTAAATTTGAGCTTCTATACGCAGGTCCATATCGGATTCGCAGCATTCCTCACCCCAATGTTGTACACGTCGAAACTTTGAGAACCAGAAAAACCAAAGGAAACCACCACATATCGAATATCAAACCTTTTATTGAATGAAGATACTTTATGATTTAACATGCTGTAATGCCATTTGCTAATTTTTATGACCACTTATGCAATTATATTCACATGACTACTTACTGATGATTGTCGTATTTTTCTTGGCAAGTGCCCGGCAAGGTAAAGTTAGCAGGTCGCTTTTCTTGTCGTTATACACCCTAGACAGTGCATATTTTCAATTTTTTATGTATGTACGATTATTTTCCTGTTTTGTTTGTATGCACTATGAAATAGTTAAGATATAGCAAACGCCTGTTGACTTTGACATTTTTGCCTTATGATATCTCAACATCGTGACCACCTTACTTTTTTTTTGCTGCTACATTGTGATACACTGGGTACATTTTTGCCCCTGAACACTATCGATGTTTTTGACATATTACGTTTTCTGTCATGCTATGCTGTATGCTCAATTATGTTACTATAAAGCAGTTTTTATTTAACGAGTATATGATTTAAATGCAAGACATTAATCTTTGTTCATCATTTTCAGAAAGAAATAACGTGTAAAAGAAATAAATTAAACAGAAATGGGAATTTCACCTTCGGAATGAACGAAAGAGGATACAATACTTCGTGATGAAGAGTAAATGGATCAGAATTACGAAGCATTAACAAGAATATACTATACACATCGTAGAATAGCAGTTGTAAGTAGGCTGTTTAGGTTTTTTATTGGTAACGCCACCTCTGTATGAAAATCACTGGCTGTGCTGTGTGCAGTCTGTGGCTGCTTTGCATTGTTGTAATACTCGCCACTGTAGTGTTAGGCAGCTGGCTGTGAACAGCGCGTAGCGTTGCGCAGTTGGAGGTGAGCCGCCAGCAGTGGTGGATGTGGGGAGAGAGATGGCGGAGTTTATATATGATGATATCAAGGTAAATACATTGTTTGTTCTCTATTAATATCTTTCATTTGCTAACTATCCCTATCAGTAGTTAGTGCCTTCCATAGTTTGAATCTTTTATTTAGCTGGCAGTAGTGGCGCTCGCTGTATTGCAGTAGCTTGAGCAGCGAAGATTTTTGTGAGGTAAGTGATTTGTGAAAGGTATAGTTTAATGTTAGTCAGGGCCATTCTTTTGTAGGGAATTTTGAAAGTCAGATTGCGTTGCGCTAACAAAATATTGTGTGTCAGTTTAAGCACAGTCTTGTATAATTGTTCAAAGGGGACGTTTCATATGTCGAGCCTTAGCCGAGGATACCTCACTGGATTCTTCTGATTTTTTCTTGTAGTTGTGTAATTAGTGTAGCTATTGTTTATTGCTAGCGCGTAATTGTAGAGAAAATCTCCTTTGCAGTTGCAGTCTTTCATTGTCGTACAGTAAGACAGTTGTGGCATGCATGTAGATTTGCACCAAGTATTTCGCAGCTGCAATTAACTAGATATTATTTTCAGTGCTATGTTAATGTGTTCTCTTATTTTTGATCTTCAAATTGTGTTTTTCTGTGTTGTCGTGTGAAATACAGTGACAATAATGGCGTGTGAAAAACGTAATACTAGGCTCCAAAGTAAACTGAGAAATGACAGTGAAAATGAAAGCAGTGTGTTAGCGCCACCGAGTAATGAATTAACTGATGTTCAAAGTAGTAATTTAGTAATTGTGCATAGGGACAAGGAGCGGGCTGCAAACAATGGTGTAGAGAGTGAAACAGGTAGTGTACAGGGAAGCATTATCGATCGATCGGTCGGCAACAGCTCGCCTCAGGAATCCGAAATGACAGGACACAATTTCGCAAATACTGTAGATTCAGGTTTTGGGTCATCACCGTTTTCTCAAATAAGTCAAGACACATTTTCTGCTTGTCAAAATGTGAATGTTGCCGGTGCAAATGCACTACCGAAAAGCGTAGAGAAACAGATTCCAGACACTAATACACTATTATTGCAATTAATGCAACAAATGGAACAAAATCAGAGACAAATGGGACAAAATCTTAAAAAGTTAGACACAGTGGAACAAAATCTTAAAAAGTTAGACACAATGGAACAACACCAGAGAAAAAACACAGCAACAGTTAGACACAATGGAACAAAATCTTCAAAAGTTAGACACCACACTTGAACAAACACGTGAAGATTTAACTACTGAGTTACATAACATTGAATCGAAATGTCAAAAAGTCTGTAATGACGTAAAAACACAAATTTGTGAGCATTTTCAACCTATCTTTTTGCGGCATGAAAATGCATTACAGAATCACGAAGCAGCCGTAAAAGAACTGCAAACCACTGTTCATGAAAATCACGACACCTTGCAAGCTAAAATTGACTCAGTTGCATCTACCGATTCGGTTACGCAACTTGCAAAAACTCAGGAAAACTTAAAGGACACAGTAGATACTCTGAAACTTGGTTCAGAAAAACATACAGAGGAAATAATTTCACTATCGGATAAAGTAGCCGAACTTTCAGATCAGTTCACTAACTTATCTACAAAGGTAGATGATGATCTGAATGACACAACACCTGTAGCCTTCACTGACACTGAAGAGTATGTAGAAATTAGAAAATTCAAACAAAATCAAAATCAAATCAATACACAGTACAAAAGAGAAATCCGGGAAGTGCAAGATCAGTTGGCACAAGTAGTACAAGAATTACGTATTTCAGAGGATACTCACGCCCCAATACGGGAAGAGGGACACAGAAATACGGAAAAGTCACAAAATAATAACACAGGGCATTTCGGAAGTTATGAAAGAAATTGGCAATGTGCACCGAATTTTGAGATGGAACGGCCGACACGACCTAACAATGACCGATATGCGACTCGCCGACATGATGATTTTGACTATAAGCTGTTCATTACTACACGTAAATTCAAAACATTTAAGAATTCTGGCAACGACATTCATCCACAAGCATGGCTCCATCAATTCTCGCATTGTTTTCCTCCCAACTGGTCGTTAGAACACAGATTAGAATTTATGTGTGGCTACTTGGAGAATGAACCAGCTGTAAGAATGCGATCGGTCATTCACGACTGCCACAGTGAAGGAGAGCTTTACCATGCCTTCCTCTCAGCATATTGGTCTCAAGCCACACAAGACCGAGTAAAACATAGCATCATAATGATGAAACGTTTCGAACAATCTGAATTTTCCAGTCTTATGAAATATTTCGAAGACATGTTGCATAAGAATCAGTATCTTTCAAACCCATACAGCCCCTCAGAACTCATCCGCATTTGCTTAATCAAACTGCCTGAACATTTACGACGTATTATTTTGGCAGGACGTTGCAAAGACGACATTGAAGTATTTCAGGGACTCTTACAAGAATTAGAAATTGACACTGACAATCGCGGAACGCGAAACCTGGAACACAACAATTACAGGTCACATCCGTCGCAATTCCGCGATGAAAGAAGTAATAACTTGACACGACAAGGCTATTCTCACAACACAAATCGTGACCAAAACAGACACCACCCGTATGACAACCGTTGGCAGAGTAGTAATAACTACAGGGAAAGATCACCTCTCCGTGGTAATGACTATCACAGAGACAATAAGAGAAACAGACAATATGGGAACCAAAATAATTATTATTACGGGAGACAGAATAACTTTAGCCACAACGGACCAGCGCGCAGTTACGATTCAGGGAGAAATTCTCCACCATGTGACCGACAAGAAAGAAACTATGGAATCTACCGACATGACGACAGACGATATGATCGTAACGACAGACCTGAATTGCATCAGAACTGGCGGGATTCAAACAGAGCAGGGCCCTCTCGTCACAGTGAATTTGTAGAAGTTAGGTCTCCAAATCCCAATAACGACGCGCGCCAACAAAGAGACAATAGGCAATGACTCACACCGCTGGCAGCAACAAAACGTACTTACGAAACTGATGACGCAGCTGCCGTAGCTAGTAATTACGTAAAAATGGAAGACATTAGGGACATCTTACTCCAGGAACACGACGTAAAACTTAACAACATTGCATATCCTGTGATTCACAATACTGTAAATGATGTAAATTTTACGGCAGTACTTGACTCTGGCAGTCCCATCTCAGTAATTAGTGAAACAGCCTTTAGCAAATGCAACAAATCGAACGATTGCCCCACACTTCCGTTACGTAAGATTAAATTACAAGGTGCAATCTTTGGGAAAAATGTAGATGTACGCCAACAAACCAACTTAGAATTCTTTTGTCAAAGCTACAGCTTCTCTAGGAACTTTCTTATTGTTCCATTATTGTCGTCGGAAATTATATTGGGAGTAGACATTTTGAATGAATTCAAAGCAATCTTAAACTTTCACGATGCTGAAATAAGTTTAGAGAAGGAAGGTAAGTCAATAACTTTGAAATTTGACGATTGGCTCTCAAACTATGACGAAGAAATCAATCGGCTTTACCTTCTGTTGGACAACAGTTCGGAATTTTCTGCGGAACTAGACAGTAACAATCACTCTGCAAGAACTGACAGGTATGATATCGACGGCAAATTTGAAATTAATGAGTTAATTCAGAATAAAATTCAAACAATTGAGAATTGTAATGACACTGATAGGCAGAACCTTTTTGAGATTTTACAAGAACATTCCACAGTTTTTACTCATAAAACAGGAACAATCAAGGGATTTCAATACCAATTTCGTGTTCGTGAGCATACTAAATTTTGTGTTAGACCATATGTAATTCCAGCACATTATAGGGACCGTGTTAGAACAGAAATACGATCTATGCTTGACGAGGGCATTATTGAGCCTGCAGTAAGCTCATACAACAATCCATTACATGTTGTTGAGAAGAAAAATGGATCGATCAGGCTTGTTTTAGATTCGAGACAAATCAATACGATCATTATTCCTGAAACAGACAGGCCGCAAACGTTGGAAGAACTTCTTCAAAATTTTAATGGTGTAAAAGTGTTGTCTTCCATTGATCTCAGATCCAGCTTTTATCAGATCGAACTTCATCCAGAATGTAGAAAATACACAGCTTTCCTTTGTTTCGGCGTTTGTTATCAGTTTCGGAAACTTCCCTTTGGTTTGAACATTTCTTCAGCAGCATTCATTCACGGGCTAAATTCCATATTACCTGAGTTCTTAAAACGTCACATCACCTAATATGTGGACGATATTCTAATAGCAGAAGCTTCATGGGAACTACATAATCGCATCCTCAACAGTTTGTTACGTATTTTTGCAGAATCTGGAATTACAGTTAACGTGGAAAAGTTTGAATTCGGTAGGTCAAAGGTGAGGTTTTTGGGACATATTATTTCTTCTGAAGGCATTCAGCCACATCCTGAAAAGTTAGAAGCAATCAGAGCCATTCCAGTTCCATCCACAAAAAAAACAAGTCCGCAGTTTTCTAGGTCTCATAAATTTTTACCGTCGTTTTCTGAATGTGCAAATTCTTGGTACACCAAAACTTTGTTCTCTCACTGGAAAAAATACTATTTGGAACTGGGACGAACAAGCACAGTTGGAATTCAATTCTTTGAAAGAATCGCTACTTAACGCGCCAATACTAGCTCATCCAGATCTGTCACAAGATATCTGCCTTAGCACGGATTCTTCTAAGGTCGGTCTTGGTGCCCATTTATTTCAAGAAGCCACAGAAAATAACACTACTGTTCAGAAAACCATTGCTTTTGCTAGCCGAGTGCTAACAAAATCTGAAAAAATTATTCCGTTACTGAATTAGAAGCTTTAGCTATCGTTTGGACATTTAACAAATTCCGTTTCTTTCTTTCTGGTAAGCACGTAAAAGTATACAGTGATCATCGTGCATTACAATTTCTTATGTCTGCAAAATTAAATCATGACAGCTTAAAACGTTGGGCATTGTTTCTGCAAGAATTCCGCTTCACAATAGTCTACATTCCCGGCAAGGAGAACATTGTTGCGGACGCACTGTCACGCGCACCGGCTGGGCTTGAGAAAAGTACCACAGAAGGCAACCTCGAGAAAAATTTCATTATTCTTTACATTCAGTAAGTCGCCTTTGAAAACTTCATCACCACATCTTTAAAGGACATTGCGCATGAACAAGATAAAGATCCGATTTGGAAAGACATTAAGAGCAAATGGCATGAAAAGACACACACTCAGATTCGGCATTATTATCCGGTTAGAAACAACATACTGTTCAAACGCTGCACTGTTGATGACAAGCTATGGGTACTTTGCATTCCTGACGATTTTGTTAATAAGCTCATTTGGTACATTCATTTCAGCTATGCACATTTTGGTCCACGAAAACGTTATCATATTCTTCGAACGACTTGTTATTTTAACAATATGGAAAAGCGAATTCGAAGAGTCTTGTCTATTTGTAAACTTTGTCAAAAGGCGAAACCATCTACTATCTCCCATCGTGCTTCGCTGTTTCCTATCATTCCTTCTAAATTAAAAGAATTTGCTGCTGCTGATCTCTTGGGACCGCTTGTCAGAACATCTAATGGATTTTCGTACGTTCTAGTCGCTGTTGAACTTACTTCAAAATTTGTTTCTTTCACACCATTACGTAAAGCCACTGGACGGTCTGTATCCAACGCCTTTGTTAAAAATTTCTTACGTGAAGTTGGACACATTAGTAAAGTCATTCAGATAACGGACCGCAATTCAGATCTGCTGTTTGGTCACGCATGCTTTGGAATCATAAAATCAAACCTGTTTTTATTTCATTGTACTCAACACATTGTAACCCATCTGACCGGATTATGAAAGAAATCAATAAGCTTTGCTGACTTTATTGTCACAGGAAGCATCAGCATTGGGACAGATATTTACACTTATTTCAAAACGTGCTGAACGAAATGCCTCACGACTCCACTGCTTTACCACCTACTCCTGTACTGAAGAATGAACAACCACCGAACAGAATCAGAGAGCTTGTACCTTTCCCGAATACACGTAAACTTCGACACAAAGACATAATTGATTTGGCTCCTAAAAATATAAAATCTGCAGCAGACAAAAGGAGAGAACTACACGGTAAAGCAAATGCAAAGAAATTATATATTGGTCAGAAAGTTCTCATTAAAGCTCATTCATTGTCACATAAGAAGAAACACTTGAGTCACAAATTCTTTCTAGTTTACAATGGACCTTACAGAATCCGACGTATACCACATGATAATTGCGTTGAAGTTGAAACTCTGCGTACTAGGAAGAGTAAAGGATTGCACCACATTTCACATGTAAAACCGTGTATTGAAAGATAATCTGCTTTTTAACTTTGTCTTTGCCATATAACTTTTCACTTTACATTACTAGTATGCTTGTCAGACTTAGAATCTGTTAACATGCAACAATGTTTGAAGATATAAATCCAGTCAAGAACCAAGAGAACTTATTGAAACAGAAATTACGAATGCATTGTTATAGTGAACAGACGACACAGTGTTGTATTTGTACATTCTTGCTTGTTAGTTGCACGATTACGTAACGACTATCAGGCTTACATACTTAGGACACATACTGGTACTGCTAATGAGATTTTAATGCAACATTTTGGTTTACTTGAAAATACATTCTGGGTTTAAAGTACTTTCTGTGAGATACCAGACGACACAGTGGTTAGTTTAAGTGACAACTACACGGTTTTATCACGACGCTACTAATGAGTGACAATTTACAATGTTGCTTTTGCGGTGTATCTGTTTTATATCTGCACAGTTTTTCTGAATTCTTCTGGAAAGTAAAACAGGTTTTAGTAGTAACTTTTGTAGCATAGCTACAATGAGACAGGGTTTTCCGTAGCACAACAATACGTTACAGTACAGTACTTTCTTCATCACAACAATAAGCGTAATAACTACGATATCTTTACACAAAGCATTTCACTTTTGTGTATTATGAGGTAAGTACATTGACTTCTGCAGAACTTAGCTTTCGGAGGACGATAACTACGACACTTCCACAGAGATTATGTTGCAACAAGACACACATTTAGCGCTACAGGACACGTATTTGAGTGATTGATTTTGTTCTTAAAATATTTCTTTTTAAAGATATTTGGAGTAAAATGATACAAAGGTTTTCCGTGATACATTTCATTCCATTGCTGTAATCTGTAACACCTGAGGGTATAATTATATATTAATCCTCAGGGGGGTACACGCTTACTTTGTGTACCATGTGTTTGGCAAGCACAAGGAGCCCTAGCTCATATGGTATTTGCTTATACAACTTTACACATCGGTACCATATTTCTGTAACACATAAATTACATAGCTATCTGATTATTTAACAGAGAAACAAACATTTTTTTTATTACATCAGTGACAGATGTTTACACAATTACACAGTTGGATAACTTCACACTTATGAAACTGTATTTTGTCTGTACTTTGTAAACTGTTCATATTTTTTCGGAACCATTGTGATACTATGAGAGCTTTGAATGATGTATTTGGTATGGGATCATGATTTTTGAAGTGCGTTTGAGGCAGATGACACTATTGAAATGAGCAGAGATTTTTTTTAGGTTTTGAAATTATTGGAGGAAGCTACGACGATTTTGAGAGTTGACTGAGGTGTTACGATGTTATTATTACGATGACTATGTGTATTATGCTGTTGCGGTATATTTATGATCAGTAAGCTGATGCTATATGAGTTATTTGGTTATGCTACATATCTGTAATGATGAAGTGTCGACGAATAAGGTAAGGAATATTGAGTAGTGGTGACTCTGATTTGTGAAAAAGGTTGTTGGAAACCAAGAATCGTACATTAAGAGTTATGAAATGTGTGTATATGCGTGAATGTATCACAATGCTGGCGAAAATTTTTTGGACGCTGTTATATTTATAGGATTTTGTTTCTACACATTTGTAACGCAAATTTTCGACCTGTGAAATTTTTATATGAGACTGTCACTGTAGCGAAAACTGCTGTCGTAAATATTTCGGTAAGAAAGGTAAGTGACCGTGACGTAATTCGTTGTGAGCGGCCAGGTGTGCCAGCTGCCTTGAGAAAAAGCCATTAGGTGGTAGAAAAAAAAAGGGGAGGCCATTATCCTCGCTATCGACATTCCTTTGTAGAAAGCATCATAAATACGACACCCTCAAACTTGAAAACATGATTACACTGTAGAGTTCTTAATTTACGATATTTACTAAAATGCCTAATGAAATGATTAGAAACATTTTACATCTATTGTCTTTGTAGTTAAGAGATTGCTCATTTTGTTTAATATCTGGTTTCCAGCTGTGTTGCAGCATTGGTTTTATAAAATAAACTTAAATGCATCTGCTAATGTGAACACTTTCTGTCAACAGATTTATTAAATAATTATTTTCTGATCCACATTCTTCGAAAAAGGAGCTCTTGGAATGGAGAGAACAATGAGAAGGGACTAATAACAGTAACTGCATCTATAATTTTCTTTTCAAGTAATTGGTAATTTCTTTTGTAGAATAATTTGTGGTGCACCACTTTAATTACATAGACATTAAAATGTGAATATACATTTCCCTTGTCTGCATTGTTGTCTTTTGTGTACTATTTTTCTGCTTGAGCTATGTCATGTTTAGATATATGTTTTTTTTATTTGCTGCTGCTGTTTGCCAGGCATAATGTTACTGAATTTGACTTTGTATTACGCTGTTAAGCCAGTTTACTATGCATTTATTTTTCTTGTTTGCTGCACAGTGCCTTACATTAGTTGTAATATTGCGTTTGCTTTGCCTATTTAAATTTTTTGTCATTGATGTTTGTGTTAATTGTTTTGTGCTGCTGCATTGCCTCGTCCCTTAGTTTAGCATATGAGCTCAGTAGATTTAAGTTAGCTTAAGAGGGGGTAGCCTATAAGAGAATGTGTTGCGATGAATTTGAAGAGATGCACTGAGAGGCTATACGAGAAATGTACAGAAAGCAGGTATAGATAGGACTTTTGGAAATAATGAAGAACGAAGGGAGATCTCCAAGAAGCAAAGAAAGTTTTGTTTGCAAAATACTGCAGTAAAACAAACCCTGTCCTTTCCTTGTATTATTCCACTATATATTTGTGTACCCTTAGGTATTTATGTTTTTCCTGTATTTATATGTTTATCTGATAAGACTTATACTGTAGAATTTTTCTAATACTAAGCCACATTCACTATGATGAGGAATACTGTTATCCTCAAATATAATTTGCATTAATAATATGTTATTTACCTTGTAAATATGCTTAGACATTATTTATTCTGTTTTGTTTTAATGCTCATGTATAAAGTTGATGTTCCAAAAGTTATTCTGATATTTTATGTATCTACTTATCTCATAATTCCTGTAACACTGATGTATATGTCTATTTCTATTCTTTTGTAAAGCCTGTTTTACTACAAATGTTGTCTGTATTGTTATGTTCTTTAATGATGTATTCTGTACCTTTGTTATTGTATTCTCATGTTATAAAATTGTAATTGACACCAGTTTATCAAACTAAGTAACTTGTAAGCATTCATTTCACTGTACACATTTCCGTTGGTCATAGTATATGGACAATATGTGAGAAGTAGGGACTGATAGTGTTTGCACGTGTGTTAATGATTCAGCAAGGGACTGGATAACAGCATTGCCGGTTCTAAGGACATGTCAAACAAATTTTTTGTGAGTGGACAAGTGGTGGTTTATAGACTTGCTATATTCTCCGCAAGACTCTTCGATGGTGATTGTGCACCTGCACAGTCGCAACAGATGGCTGCTGGCCGTCTCTACAAGGACTACAGTGGGTCTGCATCTTTGATGACCCACCAATACCATTATTTCTACTAGGACTGCAGTGGGTCTGCACCTCTGGTGGCCCACCAATACCGTAATCTCTACCAGGACTACAGTGGGTCTGCTCTGTGCTGACCTACCTACCAATATTCTTCAAAACGTCGAATGACTCTGCTGTGGGTTTGCTCTGTTGTAGCCCATTACCTGTGTGCATGTCAAGAGTCAGCGCTGTCTTTCCGTTGGAAGGACAACACTACTTCTTCAAGACTGCATGGAAATCCACTACTTCTGTGTGCAATTTCTTTTACTAATGAGACTTTGCGAAAAAAAACTGTATTTACTATTATGATGAATGATCAGGACTGTCTTTATGGACTGTGAGAAAATTTGAGCTTTTGACCAACATTGTATCAATAAGTGTGTGCATTTAATGTCTTTGTTATTGTAATTATGAAAATTTTTTCAAATCTGTATTGGCCACTGCCCAAACCAATTTGTAAAATTTTTTGTGGGGAGCATGGGGGCTATGTAAGTAGGCTGTTTAGGTTTTTAATTGGTAACGCCACCTCTGTATGAAAATCACTGGCTGTGCTGTGTGCAGTCTGTGGCTGCTTTGCATTGTTGTAATACTCGCCATTGTAGTGTTAGGCAGCTGGCTGTGAACAGCGCGTAGCGTTGCGCAGTTGGAGGTGAGCCGCCAGCAGTGGTGGATGTGGGGAGAGAGATGGCGGAGTTTTGAAATTTGTCATGAACTGCTATATTTATATATGATGATATCAAGGTAAATACATTGTTTGTTCTCTATTAATATCTTTCATTTGCTAACTATCCCTATCAGTAGTTAGTGCCATCCATAGTTTGAATCTTTTATTTAGCTGGCAGTAGTGGCGCTCGCTGTATTGCAGTAGCTTGAGCAGCGAAGATTTTTGTGAGGTAAGTGATTTGTGAAAGGTATAGTTTAATGTTAGTCAGGGCCATTCTTTTGTAGGGAATTTTGAAAGTCAGATTGCGTTGCGCTAACAAAATATTGTGTGTCAGTTTAAGCACAGTCTATTCTAATTATTCTAAGGGGACGTTTCACAGTCTTAACTAATTTTTTCTTTCAGAATACAGGGCGATTGATGCAGGCTGTCAGACAGAACTACACATCTTAGTTTTAGTGATGAAATATGCTAGAAATAAGGAATAGTTGTGTAATTAGTAATGAAGTGACTTTTTTTGCAGACAATAATGAATGGTGATGAATAATGATGAAGAGTATGCTACTATGGATAATGAAGTTTTTCTTTACAGGTGATGATACTAATGGAGTTATGGTGACATGGATAATGAAGTTTTTCTTTGCAGATGAAAATAATGATGAAGTTTATATATTTGCTGTTAGTTAAGAGATGCTATGTAGTTATTTAAGTATTTGTTGCAGTTCGTTTTGACAGTATGTGTTGTATTGCATAGAATGATGACTGAAGGTTTGGGAAAGGACAGCTAGGGAACATATTTTTTTTATACACATTTCACTACCTATTAATTCGAAGTTCACTACTTTCCAGCATAAAATGCGTTTCTTCTTTCAGTTTAATAATCCATTTCTGTATTTTGCAGGAGAAATTATTTATGAAATTAATGTGCTATAAGCAGTTGTTCATTAAACCTATGTCATTTATGAATGTGATTACATATACTCTACTTGTTTCATAATCTTGCTACAGCTGACTCATGACGAATGACGTTACACATTTTCATTTGCAGCAACAACTCAAAAGCAAATATTATCGTTCTTCAGTAATTACCCAACGCAATGCATTACTTTAAAAAAAATTATATATATATATAATGCTTTGTAATTAGGCAATGAGTGCCAATGTTCTCTGTAAAACGACTCATGAACATTATTCTGTATTACTATGCCACTTATTAGCTCCAGTTTTCAATGATGACCTCTGATGGTTTATAATTAGGCAATGAGTGCCAATGTCCTCTGTAAAACGATTTATGTACATTATTCTGCAATACTATGTCATTTTATACCTCCTGTTTTCAATGATGACTTCTGATGGTTTATAATTAGGCAACGAGTGCCAATGTTCTCTGTAAAACGACTCATGAACATTATTCTGTAATACTACATACATGGTACAGAAATGTTCAATAACTGGGCAATGAGTGCCACCAACTATTAGTGTAATTCTCAATGAAGACTAGTATGTAACTTAATTTCCTTCACCTTCTGACCTAATTTCCTGGAATTACTGCAATATCCGTTTGTTCTGTATATCCTCATGATCATCGAGCACTATATTTGGTTTTTGCACTAATTCTACGTTGGTGTACCTTGCAAGAGCGTGGTGTTGACACGACATGTTGTCCACTACCGTGAGCGATGGAGATGCTATTATGGTCCCACTGTTTGGTGTACCTAATGTTCTACCAAAAAGATAACATGGAATATTACTACGACATTTCAGTGTCTTGGCTACGCTGATTAATACTTCTGAGAAAAGATCTTCAGATTGTCTCACTTGTTGTTGTGCTTCTGTAGAAAGATATGGACTTTCACTGCAGCTGAGTGCAACCTAAAGTGCTACAACCATGATTCAATCCTTCCCTTTCCTATCCTAATTCTTGTAACATAGTGAAAATCATTTTTTGCTAACATGATTTGTATTCATGATCTATACATTTTTTGATTTGCTGATATGTTCTGAACTACAGTGCATGTGCACTTTTGTCATTTTGTTAACATGATTTCTACTCATTGCATATACATTTTTTGTGATTTGCTGATATGTTCTGCACTAAAGTACGTGTGCACTTATGTCATTTGTTAATTTGTTTTGTACTCATTGTATATATATTTTGTCATTACCTGATATGTTTTGTACTCGGTGCATGTGCACTATATTTATTTCATGTTCTATACCTATATATATCTGTCTGTTCTGTGATTGTAAAGTTAGTTAGTTAACAAAAATTTGTTGCTCATGGCAATTCTAAATGACTCACCATCGCTGCCAAATCTTTGCCCCCCAGTGGAGGGTTATGAAACACGTATGTATTCATTACCAGCGATGGCGAGGCATGACAAAATCTCTGACCAGATAGTTATTTATCGTTGCTAGTCTGCGCTTGACCGCGCCAGACGACAGTGCTAGTGAGTTGCGTGTAGCGAGTTGGCAGGAACAGTAGTACCATGTAGCGAGTCGGCTGGAGCAATTGTACTCTGTCTGCAGTAGTAGTCAGTCGTCAGTAGTAGCGAGTGAACGGTTGTACTGAGCAGAAGTCGGCATGCGTCGGCGGTGTGCTCTTCTCGCGACTCTGGTCACGATTCAGGACGATGTGTATTGTTGTAGAAGGTAAAGACGCAGCATTGCGCAAATCTAATAATGTATGTTAATTGTAATTTAATTTGTTCAAAAAAAGCCCCAATAATAACTTTTATTATAAAGTAACTCTTTTAAAAAAAAGTATTCATTTCAATTTAAAGAATTTTTTCCACTCTTTTGAAGAAAAAGCATTCATTTCAATTTAAAGTATTTTACCTATGCATTTCCTCCAAGAATCAAAATTAAATATACGGCAGCATTGCAGGAAGCTGTGTCGATAAATAAGAGCAGATATAGATGCAGTTTTTATTGAGGTAAGAATATTTGCTTTTTTATTCAGAATACAGGGCCGAAGGTCAGCGCTGCTGTCCTTATAAAATTTATCAGGTTTAATTATTTCTGTTGAGATGTTAGATACGGTTCATGGTTCATTATTTAATTAATATTGTTGTTGATTTATGGTCAATTACCATTCCTTTTAATTCTGTGGGGAGTTTTCGTTTGGTTCCATTTCCATTTTTTATTTAACATTATTTTTGTTGGGAGGTTACACTTGGCTTTATTTCAATTTAACGATATTTGTTTCCAATTTTCATTTTTCATTGAATAATTTTTGCGGGGAGGTTACTCTTAGCTCAATTTCCACATTTATTTATTTTTGAAATTTGTGAGGAGGTTACACTAGGCTCCATTTCAAATTAACATTTATGAAAAATATTGTAAGGAGGTTACAAGGTTCAACACCAAATTTCTAAAACACTCACAGACAGTCCTTGTGCAACTATGGTAGGAAGATACGAGGGTCAGAACCAGTCTCACACATGTTAGAATTTCGTAAGTTGACGCATTGTAAGGTTCATTCAATACCTGTAGGCTGAGTTGCATAATGGCTTCTTCTGGTTGTCTTCCACAGTCATCAGTCAGGCAGCTATACTAAAATACTGACTTCGCATTTGCGTCAGTGGAGTACACAAGAGGCTTAGTTCGTGCTATGTGACTGATACCCTTTAGTATTAGCAGATACTCGTCAATCTCATCTCTAAGTGGAAAATACATGGAAACCAGGATGCAACTCTCCCTTCCAGTTAGCATTTCCACACAGAGCACGTGCTCTGAACGGTATTGTGATATTTTTATCACTGTTATGGCCTGATAAGGTACTGTTATTGCTGCCGTAGGACTCTTCCCCTGTGTGACTATCTCGGAGGATATTGGCATACTAGGGTCTTTCCTGCCTTCGTATATGGTTCTCGGAGGCACAGTACATCTAACTGCAACGATTCCGTCACTCTTCTATCCTCATGCAATATGCTGACACTTCTCATGGCATTAAGCTGTCCTAGCTTTATCTCCAATACGGGTGACGGGTAAATATTCGACAGTTTTGGCCTACTCACCGGTAATCGAATACTATACGAACATGCATCGCCACAGTGTGCTTGTACAAAGTATCTAAGGAGAATGATTCATTTCTTCTGGCTGAAACCTGCTTCAGTAACTTCTACAGATTATGTATTTCTGTTGGTAGATAGTCCTAGATAGTTCACTCTGAGATGAATTCTGTCTTCGAAATCAGGTACAGGAAAAGTAATATACACCACTTCTGGATGCTTATACCGTACTAGATATCTTAACGATGTAGTAAGAGTCAGTGTCTCTTCCAATCTAGTGAGTTGCATAATGTTCTCTATGCTTTCGTGAAACTGTCGCGGATCTGTTCTGTTTTGTGTTTTATTGTTTGCTTCTTTGTACAAGGTATTTGTTTACTGCAGGAGCTGGGTGTGAGCCTCGTACTGTTTTTGTTGCAGATTCACTTCCTACATTGGCGATTCTTCCTTTACTTCTGTAGGTAGCGCAGTATATTCCTCTGGATGTATGGTGTGCTGTCGCATTTTGTGTACAATTGGCCAGTATGTGTCACCAAATCCTGTTCGGTTATATCATACGTCACTCCCAAATCCTTCTCTGATGTTGCTTCTCAGTTATACCAGATAGTTCTGAATTTCCGCCAAAAACTTCTTTCCTGCATTTTCTTAGGTGCGTGGTGCTCTACTTCAGTTTGTGTCTCATGCTATGTTCTATGGTACTTATTACTCACTTTTTACCAGAAATTTCTCGCTCTTTCGGCGTACCTCCTTCTCATCGGTGGTGATTTATGTTTCATACATAGACGGCACTTGATGGTGTCACTAGAGCCCTCATAGTTTTCTAATGTTACGATACGACTACCTACAACCGTTCTTAAGATCAACTTGGTTAGGAGGATTTGCTACGCGTGACATTTACTCTACAGCGCACCGAATGAGGTGGCGTTGTGGTTAGCACACTGGACTCGCATTCGGGAGGACGACGGTGAAAACCCTCATTCGGCCGTTCTGATTTTTGCTTTCTGTGATTCCCTAAAACGCTTCATGTAAATGTCAGAATGGTTCCTGTGAAAGGGCACGGCCGACTTCCTTTCCCATCCATCCTTAATCCGATGGGACTGTTGACCTCGCTGTTTGCTCCTCTCCCCCGAATCAACTAAGCAACCCTCTACCGTGCGTTGCTGGCGGCCCGTCTGTGATTACAGTAAACACCTTTTCCCAAGTGAGCCATTTTCCTTCAGCTGACATTTCGACCACTTCTAAGATATCCATCCCTGTAGCAGTGTCCTTCATTGAAATCATATCCAGGGGTGTTACGTGACACGTACGCCGCCGTCAACGCCAAGCAGAAAATTCACTGAGCCGGGTGGCTAAAGAGAATGCAATGAGGGTTTCAGTTTTGGCTGCCAACAGTTCATGTAAATTCTTGATTCGCCGAGATATTGTCATACCGGAAAGTAGTACTGCGCTGTATGATGGAGCTAATGTGGGATTCATAGTCTCTGTTACGTCCAGCGAAACGTCATATATTAATGGCCCTCACTTAAACGGCTTCCCAGCTCTTTCTAAATGTACAGCACCTTTGTAACTATCTCTAAAAGTGCTTTCGGAGCACCATTCATCTTCTCTGCCCTAAATTGAAGTAAAAAGATTGTGTTATGAATAAGACAAGTGAAAACGAAAACGAAAACGCATTTACGCGGGATGTAAACAAACTTCATTTCACTGGACCTGTAACCAAACTAAACGTGCGTCAGAACTGGTATAAACCTCATTTGTGGATACAGAATTCCTTTCTTGAAAAGTCTGCAACTTCCTTAACTCTTCTTCTGTGGCATGCTCTATGATTTCCTTAAGTTTTCTAACTGCAGTTTGTCGTAGTGTCTTTCAATAGACGACTTTCTTACACATGTAATTATTGTGCCAGATTAGAGATTTGGCATTTTTATTACAACCAAAAAAATAAGGAATTTCCTATTCCGACTTAACCGATTTTCGAAGTCTTTCCTTTTCTCGGAGCAGGTTGTTACGTGTTCTAATAACTGTCTAGCACTTATCTTTCACAGTGTTGAATAAACTCGGCAGCACACTACGGCAACTTTACCATGGAAGGTGAATTCAGGCGAACTAAGCCAATTTAGACCGGTACACTGCGCAAAAACAGTCTGTGCTTCACTTTGCAGGCGCGCGATTTTGCGTATTTGAGAGGCCCTGATCTGTGTTCTGAACACCGCGTCTCAGGAGAATATCTGAAAATGTGGGATGAGACAGACATATGGAAACATTAAAATTACAACACGTGATAATGTTGAATACGGTGTAGGAAGCCCGTTGCGATCAAAACAGCTTCTGTTCGTTTCGGACTGGACAAATACAAGTCCTGTATGGTTTTTCAAGGGAATATTGGACCTTCCTACCTGCTAAATAGTGGCAATGTAAGAAATCGATGGTGGAGGTGGATAGCAATCACGTATCCTTCTCTCGAAAGTAGACCACAAAGGCTCGAAAGTACTGAGATCTGCTGACTGTGAGCTGATTGAACAGGGACCCTGTCTTGGAACGCAGAACGCCATTGGGGATCGAATATTGTACCATGACATGAATCTGATCACTCACAATCGTCATATTATGATTGGCAGTAATGCGGCTTTCGAGAGCAACATTGGAATGCCAAGATATGACTCCCCAAAACATTACCGGACTGCCAACATGTTTCAGTCTTAGGCTGCAAGCAGGCTTCCTTGTACATAGGCTTGGGACAGATTACTCCACACGTAAACTCAGCAAGAATTTGGAAACTCTGTGAAATGTCGTTCATCCGACCATACGACCCTCTTCAGTTGTTCCATAGACCAGGTTTTTTAGCTTTGGGGACACGATTACTTGTTACGGGCAGTTGCATCACTGATGTATGGTTTTGAGATTCAAACTGTGAGTTTCTGTGTGAGTACGGTTTAACATGTGGCGAACTGTGATTTTGTGCCAAAACTGTTAGAACAAAGAGGACAGTGGGACTTGTGGTTCTGTTCGTATTAATTGAATATATTTCGTTTATAGCAGCCTACATTACTGCTATTGGGGGCTCGGAGTCAAATTATTATTAAAGTAAAACTGTAAACCGTCTCACCAGTGCTAATTTCATTGTGTGAAAGAAAAGGAGGACGCCAATAAATAGTGATTGAACTGTGTCGTGAAAAACTGATTTTAGTATAATAATCGCCTAATTCTTGTTCCGTAGCATAAACTGTACTTAAGTCTGAGGGAATAATTAATTGAAAAACTATAACAAATGCGTGGGTGTGGAAGTGTACTAATGCACCAAGTGTGGAAATTTTCCCCTGAGACCAACGTGAGAGCCAAAATTTGCAATAATATTTTCAACCAACATCTGTATATGCATGTTTCGTTGGAACTCTGCAACCGCACTTGTTCTGTATTATTTTACCGCCCCGTCGCAAACTTGCCTCGGAATTCCCAGATTACGGAACTTCCATCGCGTTGTTTTAATGCTGACATGTGTCAGATTCTGACATTCAGTTCTGCAGAAACTTTTGCTGCTGTTGTCCTAGCACTTTTCATCACACTCCTCTTCAATGAGCGTCTGTCACGATTACTCAACATACACTTCAGTCCGCACTCTGACTTAGCAGATTATGTTTCTCCGCGTTCTCCGTATGGGGAATAAATCTTCGATATGGTTCCCGTTGAAACACCAAACATTTCGGCTACAGTGGTTACTGAAGCAGCCAGCATACAAGCACAAACAATGTGTCCACCTTACAATTCAGTTAGCTGCGACATAAAGCACTCACAACTACACTCTACTCTAATCCGTCCACGACTGATACTTGCAACGTATTGAGGGCATTTCACGGGGGCAGTTCGTGGTCATATTTAACATCGCAACCTACAGAGCTTTAGGCGTCTGCTTTATGTTCAAGCATATATATCTCGCTGTGTTTACATATTTTAGTCCAACCCCTACAGCTACAGTAGCTGCTAAGCAGAGAGCTACTATACTTTCTACTAGTTATGTTACTTTTCGTTCACTAGATTCAGGGCTAGACCAGTGTTCAAGATCTATGTAACCGACATTTGCCCGTCATATTCATACTCAAGGTTTTTAATGTAAGGTGTGGTTGTAGTAACTGAAGTGTACCTAATTACAGAGGTCCAGCGTGGACTTAATTATCGTGTGGAAGCGAAACTTTGTATATTTGCTAAATGGTTAACACGTAACCGATCTACGCTGGAAAAAAATAGTTCCAATTTTGGCCACAAGCTGAATATCTGGCGCTGTACAGTATCTCGTCAACGCATCCGGTGTTCAATTTGAGCAAATTGTGTAAGCGACGCTAAACAATAAAATGAAAGTTCTACCTCTCTCACTTGTTTAAACCTCTCTGTCTCCGTCCCGTTCCTAATCCATTTCATATGAAAACATTTCTATACGTTATTATCTCACTATCTCACTGATAGCGCCAGATTGGCACCTTGTGGCTAAGATTTTTCCAACGTAAATCAATTCCGCATCAACGCATTAGAATATATACCATGGTTCGCTGGTATACGTTAATTACAGGCCACAACGGATCTCTGTGAGTAGCTGCAGTTTAATTATAGTTACCCGGTATAACATCTCCTAATAAGTTACCGTAGATTGTTGATAATCACTGTTGCCCTCATTTTTGCCGTAGTTCAAATGGTTCAAATGGTTCTGAGCACTATGGGACTCAACTGCTGAGGTCATTAGTCCCCTAGAACTTAGAACTAGTTAAACCTAACTAACCTAAGGACATTACAAACATCCATGCCCGAGGCAGGATTCGAACCTGCGACCGTAGCGGTCTTGCGGTTCCAGGCTGCAGCGCCTTTAACCGCGCGGCCACTTCGGCCGACTAATTCGCATGCAAGCCAGCCACCTGTTGAAACTCCTTTCACTTCAAGCAGTTACCCTGACTGAATCTGAAGGAATCTGAAAACATAACTAACGCAACATTGCTGAAGGTAAATGTCTTTTTTCAATACTTTTTGTTCGTAAAAAACCGTTTTGATCTTTTCTTACTTAAATAGTAGTACACAGTAACTATCTTCTTTCTTGCTGACCCTCGCAGCTAGAAGAATACATTATGCCTCTAGTTTGAATTCATTAGTTAAATAATAATATTATTTTAATGATTTCATCATTATGCTGTAACACACCGTAACCCTGCATTGCATGTACTAAGGAAGCTTTCGGGTGTTTTCTGGTCTTCTAATTAGTTGTAGGCAGTTAGTCTGGTGACGAGACTATTGCGTGTTATAAGCACTCTATTGTCTTCTCATTTCAGCATTTCTTAAGTCGTAAATGCAATCTTTGCTTATAAACGAAATCTATTATCATTCAAACTACTTATTTGCACTGACAATGAACTGAAAACAACGTGTTTCCTAGTCATCAAGCTCGCCTAAGAAAATAAAAAAAAATCTCTAGCAGACTCTTCTAGGTAGTAAGAAGAGAGTAAAGGAATCAATACCTTCTTTCTTATCTTATGATTGCGTGTTTCCTTATCTTGCTGGCTTCGTAGTGAAATCTTTATTTCGGTCATATGTTACTGTCATGAATAAACTTAAAATAATTACCCATACTGGGGAGAGAAAGGGTACGTTACACACCTAAATAAATGCAACTACTTTCGATGGTAGAAAGTTCCCTTCGTGCCACATTTTCGTTAGATTCCAAGAGCATTGGTGATCTAGATATATAAACCATTGTGCATAATGAAATTAAGACTTGTAGGGCTTGTCAAGGATGACCGCACACAGTCACGTATTCCTGTAAATTTACGTTGTCGCCTCGTATATAAAAAAAAATATTGGTATATTTCCAGAACACGTAAAATAAACAGGCTAGCTAATAGGGAAAAGTCGACATGAAGGTGCTTTAGACAGCATCTCCCTTATAATCGTTAAAGCGTTAAATGATAGTGAATACATTCCTAACTGTGTTCTACTTATCCTCAAGGTGTGGATTCGTTGTAAGTCAATTTCTTTTAGCATTTTCATAGTTAGCTGTTAAATTCGGTCTCGTGTTGTTCAGATGAATTAATGTTTAGTGGATTTAATATCAATAATTATTAGATAACTTGTAATCTTTATTTCCTTACCCTCATTTTTAGAACGTAATTTAACTAAATGTTATCATGAACTTCTAACGATTTTTCAGCCACATTGGCTGTGTGGATTAAAAGCTCTCCATTCGTGACAGTCTGCACGTCTTTGATGGAATGTGAAACAAAAATCACATGAGTAGTCATGCTTAAGCACACAAACAGTGATGAGCATCATTTGATACAAAAAAGATAAGAATAAAAGAAACAAAAGACAGGTGGAACATGGATGAAAAATTCATTGATAACAAGCACCACTCTTGAGATTACCTTCTGTTCGAAACAATATACCCGGCGAATGGTCTGGCCGACAGGAGGCTCTAGTCATACGACATTTGCAATTGATATCGATAACATTGTTGCTTAACGTAAAGCTACTTGACTCAAGATGCACGGAAGGATCGTTACTTTCCGTCACATTGAGTATAGTGCATCGGTTAGAATATGCTGATGCACGTTATCCAAAGTGATAGGAAATTGCCTTCAGTATATGTGCCTCTTTGATCAACGATTATATTGATCATATTATGTCGCTTAGAAATGATATTAACTATCGAATCTATCTGCGAATAAAGAACACCACAAACAGCAAATTTATTCCTATTCAAGATGAACTTCTCTTATGTATGAAAAAGGTATAGATCATTACTTGCAACAAATTTAAAAAGGTTCAAATGAGCTTTGAGGTTACTCTAGACCGTAATGATATGAACTACAACTTCGTCACGTTCCAATTTTCTCAATTCCTATTTTTGATTATTATTTGTGAATCTTGTGGTAATCTCTGAAAAGTTACCAAGCAAATAAAATGCGATTCCTTAAGGTAAACGACATTATTTTAGGGTAGTGCCTTTCCTAAATGCGAGTTTAATTATTAAGTTTATCTTTTGGAATACCTTAGGGAAGTATCGCAAATTAATGGATTTTTTCTTTTTCTTGGCTTAGTACAAATCGCCCATACTTCATACTTTTGGCACTACAGAGATTCTATGAAAAAGTCTTAAAGATAGAAAAATCTGAAAACGGTAGTGAGATAAGAACACGAATTACGATTGAACGCACAATAGTCTTTCAGATATCATCGTGGCAGCCTTTTCTAACAGTGATAGGATTCAGCTGCTACCCCAGTAACATACATGGCACTACGTTCATTTAATACTGCTAAATGAATGTTCTAACCGCTCGTTTAACGCTTGTCCGGCCTGAGTAGAGCCCTGGGGGCTCATTGTTTATATTTATGTCCAAATGCCTCCCATGGTGACAGTGTGTAATAGAGATTCACAGCCAGGGCCTGGGACGAGCAAGGATTACATGAGCTGTCCATTAATTCAGATTAGATCATCGCGATAAAATGTGACATATGGCAGGCGAGTCATGTGTCTAATCGACAGTATTTACACATCATGAATTGCGTAGAAAGCAGTTTAACAACAATGAACAAAATCTTCCGCTCAAGTCGTGCATGTTAATGTGTTAATACAGAATAGCTGCATAATTCGGTTTTGCTACAATGATAAGCAGTTTGAAAGATCACCACATACAAAAAAATCTGTATAAAGAAATATGTAAAAGTTCGTTTGCTCAAAATCGTTTCTCCCAAAACTTTTCACCTATTCCTCTGATATTTTGGGACAACGTTACATTCGAGTAAGCGCGTGTTTTCATTTACTTATGGGAGGGTCTAATGACAATTTTCGGTTGTTCAAATCTTAAATCTCCGAAGCTTCTTCACTCACTGCTTCGAAATTCTGACACAACGTCGCATTATAATACACACATGTCCTTATATATCTATTTTAAAATATATGTAATATATAAATAAATATGTAATACATGAACGGGAAAAGTTCTCACCGAAGATCTAGAGGAATTCTTATCTGGAAGACGTATCGCATTATGATTAGTACATTACTATAGAATCTGAATTTGCAATGACAATAAACAAGTCTCAAGATCAGAGTGAGGGGGAAAGAGGAGAGGACAGCGAGAGTGGGAAGGAGGTGATGTAAAGGGGAGGGAGGAGAGGAGAAGGTCGGCATAGAAGGGATTCTCTCAGGGAGAGAGAGGAGGTAGGAGAAATGGAGTAAAAGGCAATGGAGAAGATGGAGAGAGAAAAGGGTTGTGAGGTGATGGACAGTGAAACAGGGGACGAGGAGATGGATTGAGAAAGGTGAACAAATAGAGGGGAAAGGTGGAGGAGACGGACAAAGAAAGGGGAGAAGAAGATGAACAGGAACGGTGGCGGAGGGGGGTGGGGGGTGGGGGTGAGTGGGAAACCTATACATATTAGAGCAGCTAGTTAGAAATTAAAACAATACAATTTTTGATTACGTAGAATGTGTGCACAGAAGACGACGCAAACATATACGAGTAGCTAGTATAAGGTGAATATACCCAGTACAATTCATATTTGTTATGTACTTTTCATATTATTATGTCTAATACACACTGAGCACTACTACCGTGCGAGGTGGCGCATTGGTCAGCACATTAGACTCGCATTCGGGAAGACGACGGTTCAGACCCGCGTCCGTCCCTCCTGATTTAGGTTTTCCGTGATTTCCCTAAATCGCTTTAGTCATATGCAGGGATGGTTACTTTGAAAGGGCACTGCTGATATCCTTCGCCATCCTTCCCTAATCTGATGAAACCGATGACATCGCTGTTTGGTTCCATGAACCACAATCACTATCATGCCCGTATATTAGCTGACATATAACAGACGTAGAAGCAACGAAGGACGAGTTTGCTGGAAGGAAGGACGGCTAGGATTGAACGTCCCCTCGACGATGCAGCACATTTTCGCACTAGGAATGCTAGGAAAGAAAACCGCCTGTGTCGATTTCAAACAGGCAATACTAACTTTTGCTTCAAGGGATGTAGGGAAAGAAGAATTGGAGAACCTGAACTATACGGATGGCTAGAAGGGGATTTGTACCGCCACGCTCCAGAATGAGTGGTACTCCCACATGACGCACTCGAGTGGATTGAGTTACGTACTCACCCCATATCTGGCTTGTGGACAGTTTTCAAAGTGATTTGTCAATGTCTACTCGGAAGAGAATGGCTTTGTTTTGCTTGAATCGTGGTGGTTACGTAGTGTTTCCAAGATCAGCGATTTGCTATTTCGTAGTTTCAATCAATATGATACTCTTCCTTTGCAGATGTAGATATAAGTTTGAGGGTCTTGTCCAGTAAAATATATTATTTGGTGGCAGTGATTAGCATTTACGCGGTTTTTCTGATTAGCGGTTACGACTTTCACATACGTCTCGAGAAATATAATTCATACATTGCTCTGCAAGTTCAGAAAACAGCTGTGCATCCACCTTCAAACGGTTGCAACTTCCTAGAAGTGTGGCAGACCTAACAATCAGTAGGTGTGTTATGGCCTTCCGCTTACCTCTTTTTCGCATGAGAGCACTAATACCCCCTCAAGAAAAGCAGTACATTCGTCGGAATCTCTTTATAGCTAACATGACCGACTCATGTGGCAAAAAAATAGAAAAATAGTATTCCGGAGAAAGAAATTAATCACCGCACGAGACATCATGCCACCACTACCTCTAAGCTTGATTATGACCTCAGTTCAGTGAAGAACAGAAGTCGCCAGTTTATCCA
The DNA here is from genome assembly GCF_023864345.2 of Schistocerca serialis cubense. NCBI lineage: Eukaryota > Metazoa > Arthropoda > Insecta > Orthoptera > Acrididae > Schistocerca > Schistocerca serialis. The sequence goes on along the minus strand of NC_064641.1, from coordinate 324,178,256 downwards.
GGTATGTCATATCCAGCTGAAGCCAATAATCGATTTCAAAAACCCACAGAGCTAGCAAACTACGGGAATGTTGAAACTTCCTGGCAGATTAAAACTGTGTGCCCGACCGAGACTCGAACTCGGGACCTTTGCCTTTCGCGGGCAAGTGCTCTACCAACTGAGCTACCGAAGGACGACTCATGCCCGCTACTCACAGCTTCGCTTCTGCCAGTACCTCGTCTCCTACCTTCCAAAGGGAATGTTGAGTTCTACGTTCTATCCGCTGTTCCAATAGCCCTAGATATTTCCCACAGAATTAAGATCTACGAAATTGCCGAAGCAATCACGTGATAGAGTACCTGAGCGACGGACAAGCCAGGAACGCATGCGTTCGGACTAATGAACATGACTGTTGTCAAATTATGAGTTGGGATCGTTCGCAGGAATCCCAACATTAAGATGTACATGAAAAGGCAACTGTCTGTCACCGATAATTTAGAAAGAGAAATCCCGAATACGGTCACTGTGAATTGAATAAGTGAGATCATGTCACGGTACAAAAAATACGTCGGTATTGTTCTGTTTGTTTCTTGGAAAAGAGTATTTACCAGAGGCCCTAAAATGAGAAGAGCCTACTTCATTACAATGAGTTGGTGGCCTATTGTTGCATTAGCTTGTTGCTTGTCATAGGAATTCTGCAGAAAAAAGGAAGACTATCTTACTGTTCATATACATACATCTGTCTATCGTGGTTATTGTTTTACAACTAATTTCACTCTGGGCAAACAGATGTACTGTCGATAAACTAAGTCACACTAAATAAGTAATACAATAATAAAGTCAGCTAACATACAAATGATGAAGAAGATCAAGAAAATACTATGTGAAAATTTTCAGATACGTTACATATACGAAATGTTGCATGTGAAAATATGCTGGCACCTAGGTGAAATTCGACATTTCTGATTGTATCACTACTACAATTAATGCAACTAACAATGCACTTACAATGAGCATGTTTTATTATTAACAAAGTATCTTTATTTATATTTAAATTTAAAAAAAGGCGTGTGATTTTCCAACATCCGCTGCATCAGTCCAGGAGAAAGTTTTGGTGTGCCTGACGTTACAATATGTGTTGTTTGTTGCTGCCACCAAGAGTGATGTAATGCATAGGAAGCCTCTCTGTGCCGTTTATATACGTCCTCGGTACCACCATCACCAACATTCACTGTTACTGCCATTTTACTGGGTAGCCCACCCAACTCTCTCACTTCAAGTAACGTTCAATCCGCAAAGATAGCGCAGTCGAGGCAACAGCTGCACGTGAACCTGCAGGGAACAACGAAGGATCGTTGTCAGTGGTTCGCGTACTTTACAGTACAAACCTTAGGGCAGTGAGCTTCGTAAGCCTCTTCGTTAGTGCGCTGGACATTTAACAGCGAAGGTAAGGAAAAATTTTTCATATATTTCTGTGAAACTGCAAGCATTTGTTTCCTGATCAGGATACCTGTGTGATCATTTCGGACTTTTATAATGAATAACAATGACAGCATTTGGAGTAAGTGCAGTTGTTAAGATAAAGGTAATTGTGGGAATGAAGAGAAAACACCCTTGAAAATGAACCGAACGACATGAAATAATTTTCCTGAGAGTACGATTATATTTACATTTCCGCATACATAATTTTGAACAACATCTCTTACCGAGCTTTACAGTCCCTCGGTGTAAATGATATTTGAAGAGGGATTGCAGTCTTTGTGTACTTTTTAGTTTTTAATTTTGTTTAAGGGATACGAAACTGTTAGCTTATTTAGCTACTCTTGAAAAGTCTACATACAATTGTCCGTGAGTAAGGACGGGATTTGATAAATACAATCCTGCTCTTTGAAGTGTTTCTCTCTGCGTTTTTTTATAGTGATCGGAAATGCAATTTCATTAGACAACTGTCTTCTTGTCAACTGAAAAGACATGCTTGCGTCAGGTAAAGCTTATCCATGGCATTACAAAAGTTTTCCTGTTGTCAATGAGCTGAGCATTAATTATAATTTCATTGAGTTTTGTTACGACCACGCTCTTCATTGACTAAGCACTCTTTAGCGATCAGTTTTTTTTTTATCAACGTGGCAATAGTGTTTTCCATTATAACAAGTTTATGTGACGGTAATTCTGGCGGATCTAATTAATATAAGAATTCCTATCGGTTGTCAGTCGCATCTTCGAAATGTACGGAGTCCGCAGAACAAGCAATTGTGTACATCCCTGACTTAGTCAAACAGTAACCAGTGACTAATGAACATGACAGCAGTGCGTTCTCGCCACTTCATTATTAATCGAGACAGAAGCATCACTTATCTTTTTTTGGATCTAACCAATTTTGGATATACGGTGACAGATATCGACGAGAAAAACTCATACATAGATGGAACAAGAATTCAATGATAAAAATAAATTTAGTATGAGGAGTCCTTGTGATGTTACATTACGCTACCCTTAAGTTAACACCGAGTTCCAAGGAGTTAAAAATCCCGCTACCTTGTCAAAAAAAAAAAAAAAAAAAAAAAAAATTGTGTTTGTATTTTTACAAGTGTCCGTTCCCAAGTTACTGGCAATAAAGTAGCATGAAAATTTAGAGTCTTGAAATTGTCAAGGAATTCAGAAATTACACAAATTACGTTTAACGCAGGATACTTCCCAGTTTGTTGCCCACATGCATGGGCCTGCATTCTACTGACCAACTGCTGAGGACCTACCAGACAAGCAGACGCAACCATTCAGGAGCTGACTGTACATTAAGCCAACAAAACATCTGACACGGCTCGCTGGTTTGGGGGTACGACCGGAAAAACACACGAAGCTGAGTAAGTAATGATCCACCTTGCCCTTCCCCCTCAGTAATGAAAAAAGTAACAGGACATCTGACGACCCGATGTAGACAGAAACAAACTGCACTTCCCTCAGTTAGGTGTATATAGATCTGTGTTCAGAATCGTAGTGCTAAATGTAATGATGACAAAAGTGAAGGCGCACTACAGTCTCATATCCTGTGAATTTTGATGGTATAGAAGTTTTGAGAGGATTTTTTTTGCTATTATTGTCCATAAATCATTTTCAGGACACATGTAATTTATTTCTCAAACTTTCAGACACACCCTTTTAGAAAAATATATTTATGTAAACTGTAAGAGGGCTTAAGTCAAGGGTGTTGCAGTAGTTGGTATAGCTCTTAGCAGCCCCATCAGTCGAAAAGATCAGTAACAGGCTTGCACTGTACGTGCTTGAGCATTGCCCCGCAAAATAATGGTCAGGTCCTGCAGAAAGTGTTTTCACTTCTGTCTCTATGCTCCTCATTTTTGGAACACAACCTACGACCTGCTTAGAGACGAAAGTGATGACACTTTCTACAGTACCTCACCATCATTTTGCACGGCAATGCTCAAGCACGTACACCGCAAGCTGTTACTGATTTGTTTGACTGATGGGGATGCTAAGTGCTATACCACCTAATGCATTCCCCTGACTTAAGCCTTCGTGAGTTCAACTCGATTTCTAGACTGAATGTAACACTTCACGACATTCGCTTCAGAACTGCTACACATTCGTCGGGCAGTAGACCGCGCCGCTCGAACTGTCAACACAACTGGCACTGCTAAGAGTTTCCTACGATTTGCACATCGCAGGCAACTGTTTATACACAATGCTGGTGACTACTTTGAGGGCCACTAAAACTTTGAAGCACGTATCTACACTCCTGGAAATTGAAATAAGAACACCGTGAATTCATTGTCCCAGGAAGGGGAAACTTTATTGACACATTCCTGGGGTCAGATACATCACATGATCACACTGACAGAACCACAGGCACATAGACACAGGCAACAGAGCATGCACAATGTCGGCACTAGTACAGTGTATATCCACCTTTCGCAGCAATGCAGGCTGCTATTCTCCCATGGAGACGATCGTAGAGATGCTGGATGTAGTCCTGTGGAACGGCTTGCCATGCCATTTCCACCTGGCGCCTCAGTTGGACCTGCGCTCGTGCTGGACGTGCAGACCGAGTAAGACGACGCTTCATCCAGTCCCAAACACGCTCAATGGGGGACAGATCCGGAGATCTTGCTGGCCAGGGTAGTTGACTTACACCTTCTAGAGCACGTTGGGTGGCACGGGATACATGCGGACGTGCATTGTCCTGTTGGAACAGCAAGTTCCCTTGCCGGTCTAGGAATGGTAGAACGATGGGTTCGATGACGGTTTGGATGTACCGTGCACTATTCAGTGTCCCCTCGACGATCACCAGTGGCGTACGGCCAGTGTAGGAGGTCGCTCCCCACACCATGATGCCGGGTGTTGGCCCTGTCTGCCTCGGTCGTATGCAGTCCTGATTGTGGTGCTCACCTGCACGGCGCCAAACACGCATACGACCATCATTGGCACCAAGGCAGAAGCGACTCTCATCGCTGAAGACGACACGTCTCCATTCGTCCCTCCATTCACGCCTGTCGCGACACCACTGGAGGCGGGCCGCACGATGTTGGGGCGTGAGCGGAAGACGGCCTAACGGTGTGCGGGACCGTAGCCCAGCTTCATGGAGACGGTTGCGAATGGTCCTCGCCAATACCCCAGGAGCAACAGTGTCCCTAATTTGCTGGGAAGTGGCGGTGCGGTCCCCTACGGCACTGCGTAGGATCCTACGGTCTTGGCGGGCATCCGTGCGTCGCTGCGGTCCGGTCCCAGGTCGACGGGCACGTGCACCTTCCGCCGACCACTGGCGACAACATCGATGTACTGTGGAGACCTCACGCCCCACGTGTTGAGCAATTCGGCGGTACGTCCACCCGGCCTCCCGCATGCCCACTGTACGCCCTCGCTCAAAGTCCGTCAACTGCACATACGGTTCACGTCCACGTTGTCGCGGCATGCTACTAGTGTTAAAGACTGCGATGGAGCTCCGTATGCCACGGCAAACTGGCTGACACAGACGGCGGCGGTGCACAAATGCTGCGCAGCTAGCGCCATTCGACGGCCAACACCGCGGTTCCTGGTGTGTCCGCTGTGCCGTGCGTGTGATCATTGCTTGTACAGCCCTCTCGCAGTGTCCGGAGCAAGTATGGTGGGTCTGACACACCGGTGTCAATGTGTTCTTTTTTCCATTTCCAGGAGTGTATTTTGTACGAGCTGTAAATAAATAGTTGCCACTGTTAAAGTTCCAACGTTTGTAATTGTGGAAACATACTAACGTTTGGGGATTCGAAGCTAGTTGGCGTGGATCAGGTTATTCCTTTCAAGGTATCTCATTGCTTTTGAGTTCAGGATATGTTCTATGGCTCTGTAACAGACGGATGTCAACTGTATTGGAAGGTAGTTTAGTGGATTCTTTCTGCTGCTGTTCATGTGGTCGGGTGGAACCATTCCTGGCTTCCAGTAACCGATCACCGTTCCCTTTGACGGATCAGCTGTATACTATGTACAAATTAGAGGCTAGCTCAGTGGCAAATTCTGGTCAGGATCTGACAACAATTCCATTGGACTAGGGAACCTTATCTATTTTATGTAATTTCAGCAGTTTCTCAAAGCCACTGACTCACTGTCCACGTCATTCACCTTTAGTCTGAGGTATGAATTAAACTGTTCCTAGATATACGATTTTAAAAGAGCGTTTGCAAATGAAATTCACATTTCTCCCTTTGCTTACTTATTCTTAAATACTTCTCCACACGCTTTTAGGAAGAACTGAAAGTGTGGAATTTTATTTTGATATCTAACACTACTGCCTGTTATCTACTCTGCACAATAGAGTTAAAGGATCACTTTTTCGAAACGCATACTTTTTTCCCTGTGCGAACACGAAGTTTGAAATATGGCTCAAAGGTGACTACAAGCTTCCGAAGTAATGGCTGAAAAGCGTGGTACCCTGTGACGTCACCATCCAGGTTGATGACACTTCAAGCAGCCATATATCGACACATGCGCAAAAATGGCCAGAGCTCCGAACGTCATCCGACATGTAAGATGGGTTAATGATGTCACATTGGCACACAGTTTCACCACTATTCTGCACAGCGCCGCCGTTGACGAGTCACGTGATTGATAGGTCGTCACATCTCCTCTTACCCACTTTACTCTCCTTGTGTTGCTGCCTAATCGATGGAAGTCGGAACTGCGACACCCAGCGTTTAAATTACGCGATCTTTGGATGAGTGCCGAGAGAAATATATCAGACACACTGCCGCTCAGACCTGCCACAGCAAAACTTCACAGGATGGCATAAAGGGCGTCAATGAAACCAGCCCACTCCTTGGGGCGTCGGTCCCATACATTTCGCGGTCGAAAACAGCAGTTCCCAATGCGATGAGTGACAGGACAACGTTTATTGACAAACTTTGACACTCTTGGCACTTCTGGGGCACGCTGTACATGCTTGAATAAAACAGCAAAGAGTCCGTCTAAGAAACCCTATCCACATATCGTCGGCATTTTAGAATTTTCAAAATGAATCTGTATAGACGCAACCTGTGAAGTATTTCTATGTACCACACGGCAGACAATTAGAATTGTATGTGTGTCGAGAGGTTTCCAGCTTTTGCACCATTCCAGAGACACTTTAGGCATATTTGAACCACATTTCAAAAATCTGCGTTGCAAATGGAGTCAGTTACGGAGTTTCAAGGGATCTGTTCTTTATGTTCCTCAGGGTAGTTTACTAGATACATAAATCTTTCAGTATGTTGTAAGCGCCCTTCGTACTATGGTAAACAATGTTGCTACAACTGATACTTGTTTACACTTTAACAAAGTGTGGTCCATTAGTCACTATTAGATATTACAATTACGCCATGAGTGGGCTTCCGCACTCTGCATTCTAACAAGAAACACTACATAAGTGGCACTCGCAGATTCCGATAGTTCAAGTGGCTCTGAGCACTAAGGGACTTAGCTTCTGAGGTCATCAGTCCCCTAGAACTTAGATCCACTTAAACCTAACTAACTTACGGTCATAACACACATTCATGCCCGTGGCAGGATTCGAACCTGCGACCGTAGCGGTCGCGTGATGCCAGACTGTAGCGCCTAGAACTGCTCGGCCACCCAGGCCGGCCGATTCCGATACATGTTGTAGTCTAGGTCAAAATATGTAGCACATATTTCTTTACACGTGTCCACATAGCCGTTGATGCGGTGAAAACCCTTCCCGAGGAAAATCGATTGTTATTTTTCTGAGCACGTATCGTCGACACAGTGGGACATATAACAGAAAATGCTGAAACATCATTTCCATGCTTGCTACTGTACTTTACAACTGTGCAGTCAAGTCTTTAAACATTCTGATATGTTTGGAAATCCTTCCCTCACCTCACAATTATTGAAACGGTAAAATGTTTATGTGTACTATATCAATAGCATATTTAACAACAAATTGAAACATGTATGATAAAGATACATCCCGAAGTCTTGGTAGTCACATATAAGTTGGCCGAACCCATTTATACCGCTATAAACGCACTCTGTGCGCCGTATGACGCTTGTCAGACATGGCGATTGTGTTGTTCGCAATTTCACAGTGGAAGCATATAAGACGGGCTCCTGAAGAAAGTAATTGAAAGTCTCGGTCTCTGTCGAGTCCGGGAATAACCAACGTTGAGGTGGCGGGAGACTGTTCCCTTTTTGTTTCTTCATGGTCTTTCTTTTATTTGTTTATTGTTTGTTTCGTTTCTTTGGCTGTTTGGATTTGGATACTACATGTCACATCTAATTTTTTATTTTACAGTATTTAGGTTGTGTTGCATTATCTTTGATAGTCAAATGGTTCAGATGGCTCTGAGCACTATGAGACTTAACATCTGAGGTCATCAGTCCCCTAAAACTTAGAACTTTCGAGGCAGGATTCGAACCTGTGACCGTAGAGGTCGCGCGGTTCCAGACTGAAGCGCCTAGAACCGCTCGGCCACATCGGCCGGCTTTGATAGTCAGTGCAATAGTGATTGAACGTTGTATTATCCACTGCAAAGAAGTGCTGCATACACATACAAGCTGTGCAGCACTCACATCTGATTACTGCAATATTACTGCACAATTTATAGAATGTATGACAATTTTTAAAGCAATAATTAACAGGAGGTTCACATTTATCAGGTTTTCCTGTGATGTATTCGCTCTTGAACCACTTCATATCCAATCACGTTCACAAAGCGAATGAAAACTGGTTATCAATCAAAGATTGAATTTTCAGTGTATTACTCCTCATGAGCTAATTTACATCATAGCCGTATGGTAGGATTACATCAGAGAACTGGTTTCGAAAACTCTTCCATGGTCTGACCGTGTAAACATCAAGTTGGTGGCATAAACCGGTTGTTCCAGCAGGAATTGTCATACATTGTACGTCCTTACTTCCTTATTCCATTTATTTGCGATAGATTGCACGAAGAGGTTATTACAGGAAATTATTACAATGGTTTCAGTAACTATGATATGCAGGAAGCGTTAATATGGACTTACTTTGGTCAGAAGAATATTGCGACCTATAATGCGACAGTATACTCGGTGTGGTGGGAGAGTGGGGGGGGGGGGGGGGAGGGAGGTCTCGGTGTACCCTAGACCTTCGCAGGGCGGTTATAGACGTTGAATCGCTCGGCAGAAACACGATGATGAAGAAGTAATGGATGGCCGGACAATAGGAGAGATATGCATTGATGTATGCATGCGGTTCAACTGTGTGCGTACACGTGCAGGTACTGCCGTTTGGTAATCATCGCTACCATGAACAGGCGGCTGGAATATGCAGACCAAACATCGGACTGAATTCTAATAGTGTATACAGAGTATAACAGATTGAGTGTAAACACGTTTATTCCGAATACAGCACGATGAATCGAAGAACGAATTACACCAATGCTTGGATCATCCGCAATACGATGTCGACTCTATCATTTCCGACGAGGAAACATCGTTCGCATTACATATAGGGAACCTTTTTAAAGAATCCATCAACACTGACGTAATTGTAGACAGATACAGTACTTTGACCTATGATGACAAGAGTGTATTTCCTGTGGCTGTCACAGTGGAAGAGGTGTTTGAAGACGGTTATGAGGATGTCGCGGTAGACAGTAAGAAGAGTAAAATGGTAATTGATTTGGAATGTAAAAAAAAGCAGTTTCGTTTTGACATAGATAGAAGAGGAATAAGAGTTTAACACGAGTCCAACATAGTTTAGAAAAGTTAAGGATACAAAATCACTATAATGATTGGAGACACAGGTCACTGAAAGTGGGACACTGAAGGACTAAGTATTACAAATTACCAAATAGGTATTGCAGAAATTCCAGAAGGCATGCGATAAATCACTGCTTGTTCATGATGTGGACCAGAAACGTTGGGCTTTGAGGGCGAGAAAATATACTGAAAATTCAATCACTGAATCATATTAACTTTTCATTCGATTTGTGAACATGTTTAGATATGAATGGTTCAAGAGGGGATACATCATAGGAAAACCTGATACATGAGAACCTCCGGTTTATTATTGCTTTAAAAATTGTGATATATGCTGTAAATTGTGCAAAAATATTGCAATAATCAGATGTGCGTGGTGAACAATGTGTATGTGTATGCACCACTTCTTTACAACGTTCACTCACTATTGCACTGAGAATCAAAGAAAATGCAACACAACCTAAATGCTGTAAAATAATAAAGTAGATGTCAAACGTAGTATCCAAATCCAAACAACCAAGGAAACGAAACAAATAATAAACAAACAAAACAAAGACCATGAATAAATAAAACGGGAACAGCGTTCCGGCATCTCCACGTTGGTTATTCCCGGACTCGACAGACAGCGAGACCTTATTGTTTCAATTAATTTCTCAAGGAGCCCGTCTTTCATGGTTCCACTGTGAAATTTCAAACAGTACAATCGTCATGTTTGTCATTCGTCATACGGCGCACAGAGTGCCCGTATAGCGGACTATAGGGGAACGTCCAACTGATATCTGACTACCACGATTTCGGGATCTAACTTATCGTATATAGTTGAATTTTCTGTTAAATATACTATTAGATGAACTACTCACAAACTATTCACCGTTGCAATTGAGATGAGGGGAAGCATTTCGAAATATATCAGAACGTTTAAAGATGTGATGCACAGTTGTAAGTACAGTAAGAGTCATGCAAATTATGTTTTTTCTTATATCTCCTGCTGTTTCGACGCTATGTGACAAAAAGATCACAACCGATTTTTCTTCTGGAGGATTTTCACCACTCCAACGGCCGTACGGACACGTATAACAAAATACGTATCGCATATTTTGACGTATACTACAACATGTTTGAACTGTATCGGAATCGGTGGGTTGCACTTGGGTAGTGAGAGTTGTAAGTAGTTTTCAAAGAGAGAAGTAAGTATATTTTAGCAGGATGTATTGTCTCGCTCATCACTTCCAGAATTGTAACTTTCTCAAGCGACTATTGGATGAGTAAAGTCGTCTCCAAAAATGAGAGTACGATTGACGAATAAATGTATCGGCGATCTGAAGAATTTTTATAAGGTCATTTACTGGAGCAGTCAATATAACATATGATAACCGATTTCGGCCTTTCTGCTAGCCACCTTCAGCTCTACGGAACCACCTTTTACTGCGCTACGATCTGCAGTTATTTCAACTCTTTTCCTCAATCGCAGCGGTAAAAATCATTTCGATCTCGTTGAAATAGACACACAAGCGCGGGTCGTGTGGTGAGTTCAGTACCTCGTACCGGGCTCGCTTGAGCACCATCTTAGGGTACCTGGGGAGTTATCGCTCTCTGGCGGCGGAACGATGAAGTTGACAATCGGGCCAAAGGATATGGGGAATCTTGAAGAGAATGGTGTACGAGGTGAAGCGTACGTATTTAGAGTTAGCTTGGCTATACTTCCCGGTGAGCGCATGTTGGTGGGGCGGACCCACTCGTGATGACATTAACGGTATAGAGCTCTGCGGCAGTTATAAAGGCGTGGCAGTATTTACTAGTGTATTCCAGCCAGATCGTTTGGTGAGTAATTTGATGGGACATTTGCCCGGCTTTCTTGCTTTATTGACTGCTTCGTGCTTAACACTGCCGTCCGTTACGCAGTCTTATTTTCGTAATGTCTGTTTCTGAACTTTCGTCAAGTGTGCTGAACCCTCTCCATCGTAGGCAAATTACTGGAACTATTAAGATTATTTCTTCTTAAACTAAAAAGGTAATTGCCACAGGGAGATCATTTGTTACTGTATTTAGTGTTTAATTTAAAATATCTTGCGACCGATGTTTGTTGTTTTATTCTTTAACCGTTCAGCTTTTGTATATCAAGAAGGGAGATCCCCTTGGTAGTAGGAACAACTATTGAGCGGAAGGATTAGTAATTTGTAATTTTTATCGAGTTTTAGTTAACAGTTACCTGAGTGGACATACTGAAGTATTCATTTCATACTGTCTTGTTTAATTTGTTATTTGTAGCTAGGATTTTATTCCGGTTGGTGTAACCCGTAGCTAGTACGTTGCAACCTGAAAAGATACTTCGCCTCGTTGGGCACACTTCAATAACTTCAATATGAATTTTTTTATTTATGTTCGTGTTTTTATTCTGTTCAGTTTCTCTTGCACACTTCCGCCCCAGCCTAGAGTACCGTGTCTTTTGGTGCTTATAATAACAAGGTCGTTATGGATTCGATTCCGTTGCCAAATGTGCACCATTTTGTTACGTGGTTTGCCGGAGCAAGGTACTTCACCGTCCGAGATCTGAATCGAGACTATTATCAAATTTCCCTGGTGCAGGAATCAAAGGCTGCGACAGCATTTTTTACAGATTGGGACATGAGCGAATTTATTCGTGTCCCTTTAGGGTTGTTTACTAGATCAGCGGTTCTGTCCCGCTTGCTCTATTCTGTTTCGGATGATATCAAGTTCCAGTCCGCTTACAACCGTCTTGGTTAAGTCATCATTTACAGCAGGACTTTTACCGAATGTCTGGACCACCTTCGTCAAGTGTTGCCAACATTGGGGGAGCGGGCCTAACTGTTAAACCTTCCAAAGTTTACTTAATGCGGTTAGGGATTTCCTTTGTAGTTTTGTTTGACGGATTTCGAATGGACCAGACCCGGGATATTCACAATTTTCATCCTCCTACAACTAAAAAGGGAGTAGCTCGGTTTCACGGTATGATAAACTTTTTCATAAGTTTGTGGGTAAATGAGCAGAGCTGCCAGCTTCTTCGAGTTTCCAGAGAGCGACAACCATTCAGGTGGACTGAAAGTAAGCAGGAGTACTTCGATGCACTGAAGAGCCAGATTCACTTAGTAACGCCTCTGTACTAGCCGTCCTCAGTTCTAATTTACCTTGTATATTGGAAACCGACACGTCAAATTCAGCATTAGCAGCCGTGTTGTAGCAGGAACATGATGGGTAACATCAATCCATTGTTTAGGCATAATGCACTTTGACAGCTACTGAGGTCAGGTACTCCACCTATGAATTTGAGGCACTTGCTGTTCTCTTTTGATCACAGAATTTCAACTTCTAAGAACACAATGAGTTCACCTTGCAACCAGACAATCCTGCGCTCTCGTAAGTCGTAGCGCGTCCTCGTAAAAGGGGTGTATTGCGAGACGGGCGGTGCCAATTTCGGCGTTCAAGTTTCAAGTAAAGTACATAAGGGGCAGCGAAAATGTCGCTGCTGACGCGCTAACTCATACGATTGAGTCTAGGGATGAAGGGAATGCTCTTCTGCGAGTGACTGATATCGAAGACGATGTCAGTGGCATCTTAGTGAGTTGCCTCTGTTATTTAGCGACCTTGCCAAACCGCAAGATGTCCTTCCGGAACTGTCTCAGAACAAACAGTGTCTTCAATCTGGAGAGGTAGTGTCCAAGTACGATCATAAAAGGGACAGGCATTTTGTGTTCACCGACCAATGACGATAGGCAGTGTAAAATTAGGTTACTCTGTAATCTTATTCGTAATGTTAAACAGCAAGTGTCATGACCCTCCCTCTACAGGGATGTTAGGTAGATGGTTGAGCAATGCCCTGAAAGTAAACGTGCAAAGCCTAAAGTGAGTGACAAGAGTGGGTGGTTGTAGTCCACAATTGCCGAACATCCTATGGGAACCCTCTCTATCGACTGTGTTTCGTAACCTTCCCCGACTCAGGCGGGTTACCGTTATATTGTTGTTGCTGTCGACGCTTTTTCACATTTTGCGAGGTTAGTGACGAGAGGAGGAGTGACGGCGGGACACAGCACTAAGCCCCTTAGTAGCATAATTTCGCTTTTTAGCCCTCCTGACACTCTTGTTAATGATAATGCCCCGGCACTCGTCTCTCAGCAGTTTCGTCGGTTTTGTTTGGCATTCCATCCGTCTTGTAACTACCACCCCCAAACGTCTTTCGCGGAAAAGGTTAATAGGAATCTGAAAGCTGTACTCGGAGAAGCAACTGAAGTGGAACCACTCCTTCCCGTAGTTGGATTTTGCCTTCAGCAGCGAGAGAAACGAAGGCCATCAAGCCGTGTCAGCGTCCTTCATGTTTTCACATTCTGTAAATTCACAGCTTTGTGACCTGCGGGAAATAGCTGATCTGCTTTCGGATCAGGCTAGTAAGGAAGTAATTAGAGAAAAATGGCGCACGTTGAAGGATCGCTGTGGTCCAGCAAAGGGAAGATGCGCGCTACAGCTACAGGCGCGGGGCTTGCAAATTCCAAGTAGGCGTCACGGTCTATGTCCGCTACTTAGAAGGCCATGATAAGGAACGTAAGGTATCTAGCAATCTTATGGGGTGGCCTCCTCAAAGTCCCCACGCCTGTCATGCTAAGAGTGAAGGATGCGGCGTCCGACAATCTAGACAGACAGCGAATATGTATCAGCCAGATTACGCCAGCAAATTCTCATTAATTTGTATGCCTTCCTCTCTGATCTCATTTCCCGGGAGTTCGATCCTCGAGGAAGACATTGTGGCGAAGTCGATACCTCATCTTGAGCATCATCTCTGACTAACTGGGGTGCTAGCGCTCTCTGGCGAAGGGACTGTGGCGGTGAGAGGGGGGACGATGGATGGTTTGTGGAAGTTGTGGAGAGGACGGTGTAAGAGGCGCGGCGTACTTGTTTCGAGTTAGTTTGGAGAGGTTTCCAGTGAGCACATTTTGCAGTAGCAGAGCCTGTTTATGGGAGCTTACAGTAAAAAGTTCTGGGGCAGTTACTGCGGCGTGTCAGCCGTCACTAGTGTATTCCGGCCAGACGGTTTGATGAGTAGTTGGACCAGATATTTGCTTGACATCCTTGCTGTGCGTGGTCGAAGTCTTAATGTTGACCTTTCTTAGACATTCTGTGACACTCGTTCCGGACGACGGCTCTTGTTTACGCTGCACCGACTTAGTGATTATTGACTGCTTAGTGCTCAACTCTATACCATCCGTTTTACAGTTTTGTTTTGGTAATATCTATTTCTAAGTTTTCGCCAAATGTGCTCAACCCTCTCTCTTCTAGGCAAGTTACTTGATCTCTTAAGACTGTGTCCTTTTAACCTAAAAGGGCAAATACCACAGGGGGATCATTTTACGTTAAGTCTTGTTAGTGTTATTGGTGTCTAATTTCTTTTGAAGGATCTTGCAACCAGCATTTGTTGTCTTATGCTTTAAATGTTTAGCTTTTGTTTATCAAGAAGGGAGCTCTAGTTGACAGTAGCAAAAACTGACGTGCAGAAGCATTAGTAATTTCTTGTATTTCTTGTTAAGTTTTAATTAATAGTTACCTTAGTAATACTTCGGAAGTGCTGAAGTACTTGTTTCTTCTTGGCATGATTAACTTTAATTTTATAGCCAAGAATTTACTTACCGTTGACGTAACCGGCACCCGGTGCGTTGCACAAAGAAAAGATACGTTGCATTCTTCGGCACACTTGGTTAACTTTCATATGAATGTTATGAGATTAATGTTTCTGTTTTGATTCTGTAAAATTCCTCGTGCCCGCTTCTGCTCTAGCCCTGAGAGCTGTGTCTTTTAGGATAGGCCAGTGAGCTGTTGTTTTATCCCTGCTTTCCTTGAGACATGTTCTTTTGTATGTTATAGTTGGGCCAGTGTTAACATCTTGCCCTAACACCGCGGATCGGGTGATCAAGGTTTACCTCAGAAAGTAATGTGCTGTCTGCAAGTTTACAGCTTAATATCACACTGGAGTGGTAGCTCGTAATTTATTGAATGTGATCTAAGGAACCTCTTTGAGTAAATTGTTTTGCCTGAACCTTCTGAAGCATAAAGAGTAGATTTATTCCACTCTTTCAATGAGAAACTAACACTAGTAAACTGCCCTTGTAATCTTTAGTAACATACTGGAAAATTTGCATTCTCTATTTAAAGGAACTTTTCCTGACACTTCACGTTTTTAATAGATAAAAAAATTAATTCTTGCAACTAGTAAATGGTTTAGTCAAAACAATGGAGCTTATCAATATCTGTAGTAAATTGTCGAATGGTATATCGGTAGTTAATTTTGTCAAGACATTGTATAAAAGAACGAAACGATGCTCATCTTGTCACTCAGCCCTTCCACTAGTACCTGTTGATTGTGTCCTCTCAATAATTAACGTCCTTGCTGGGCGCATCAAAGTTCACAAAATGATCCTTCTTATTTCTTGCATTCATTTCCCTAAAAGATACCTTTCCGTACCGCATTCAGCATGACGACCATTAACACACTTCACATTTGCGGTGCTTTCTCTCTGACGCTGAACACATCTGGCTACGGAACTATGTGTGTCGCACTGGTTCAGCTTCAGTTTCAGTGACACACAGTACGTCAGCCATGGAATGAAGGCTGTAGTACCCTGAGCTCTCCCTGGCTGCTGCCTAGCTAAATATTGCCCTTGGACGTACCACTGATGCGACACTCGCATTCAACTTGATGATGGGTGATAGGTCCTGTACTTCTTGTAGAAGAGGCAGCAGCCAAGGCAGTGTCTCATATCGATCAGCTGTTTTGGTATAAATTTCAGACGGAAGTAACGTGGATTCGTGACTGTGCATCATAGAGATCGTGTGAGTGGGCTGCTTCTGTGTTGACAGCGCTGTGTAGCGCTTTGCATTGGATCTCTGACTGCGGTTTCTTTGCAAGAGATTCTGTGGATGGTTGCACTCGTTGTTGGAAGTTAATCGCCTGTAGTGTTGGGCAGTTGGAAGTTGGGCAGTTGGAGGTGAACAGCCAGCAGTCATGGATGTTAGATGTGAGAAGTTAGCATTGATGGAGGGCAGAGGTATGAAGTGTAGGCGTATGCTAACGATCTGGAAGTACCCGACCTGGAGATTGAAAAATGTTCATAATTATATATCTTTGTACTGGCTGTCACATCAATAAGGTAAAAAATACATTATTTGGTTCGCAACAAACTCTTTCCGTTGCTAACCACATGCCTATTAGTAGTTAGTGCCTTTAGTAGTTAAAACTTTTATTTTGCTGACAGTATTGACGCTCGCTTTATTGCAGCAGTTCGCGTAATGAAAAGTTTTGTGAGGTAAGTGCTTAATGAAATGTATAGGTTATTGTTAAGATTTCTTTTTAGTCAGGGTCATTCTTTTGAATTAATTATTTGAAGTCAGGTTGAAATGTTTTTTGAGTAGTCAGACTGCGTTGCGCTGGGAATATTTTGGGTCAGTGTTGACATGATAAGAAAAAGTAAAGAGAAAGTAGGCTCAGTGTACGTTCAGTTTTACACAGCTGTTTCAGAATCAAATAACGTAGAAGTTTCATCTTCTTAGTCATTCAGCAATTTAAGTATGGACACACTCATTTAAATAAAGAAGTTTCAGCTGTTACCTTCAGATACGGTACGTGTTTCTAGCAAGGAGAGATTGAAATGCTTCATAATGATATTCAAAATGGTATCCAAAACAAGTGGTAAACATCTGTGATCGTGTGTCATATTGCATAGCGCATTTAAATATAAGTGAAATTACTGTTATTAAACCTTTGACCTTCAAACCCATCAACTGACGGGACGCGATACTTTCTGTAAACTGCCTATCCAGGATTTCTCCCGTTTTAAATACGAACCCACGTATATTGGTGGCCTCAATCGATATTCACTGTGGTGCGGTGGAAGTACAGTTTGTAAAACAGTAGTCTGTAGTACAAAGCTAAGCTGCTGAACGGAGGCAGCTGTTCAATCAGTACGTAAAGAAACGAAAGACGACCTCACGTTCTCTTGTGGACGACCAAATTTTTCGCGAAGAGGAGACAGATTTCGACAATGACAGTGAGGCTTGTGATGTCGACGATTCGAATACTGGTCTTGACTGTGTGCGAGGAGAATTCAAGTGAGTCTGTCTTGGATAGTATAAGACAATCGTTGATACATTTCGTTCTTTTACGTTTCTTCGTTTTCTGAATCCGAAAATACATCATGTATCTGTTTTGGGAAAGAGAAAAGCCTATATGAAAACGACAGTACGTGTCAGTGCAGCGAGTGCAAAATAGTCATACACAACAAACACTGTTTCACATTGTCCTGTACCAAAAATGTAATCTGAAAGAAATGTGTAACAATTTATATACGTAATCCAGAAGTAGGTAATAACACAGTTCAGTGTTGGCTATTATTCTTGATTAAGATATTAAAAAATTAAAAAAAATGGCCGTTATTATAAGAAACGGAATGGTTTAGGTGGTCGGCACTCAGCGTTAATTAGTCAATCATCCGTTCACTCTGACAACGCAACAGTTTTAGTCGGGAATTTACAGAGTAACACCTTTGGCAACGATTAGGTTGACAACAGTCTGGAACAGAATCCACCAACTTTCAACGACCAGTACTAATGATCGACGGAGGATCTGCAGCGCATTGACGCATGGTGCAGGGAATGGCAATTCAATCTCAATGTAGACAAGTGTAATGTGCTGCGAATACATAAAAAGATAGTTCCCTTATCATTTAGCTACAAAATAGCAGGTCAGCAACTGGAAGCAGATAATTCCATAAATTATCTGGGAGTACGCATTGGGAGTGATTTAAAATGGAACGATCATTTAAAGTTAATCGTTGGTAAAGCAGATGCCAGACTGAGATTCATTGGAAGAATCCTAAGTAAATGCAATCCGAGAACAAAGGATTTAGGTTACAGTACGCTTGTTCGCCCACTGCTTGAATACTGCTCAGCAGTGTGAGATCCGTACCAGATAGGGTTGATAGAAGAGATAGAGAAGATCCAACGGAGAGCAACGCGCTTCGTTACAGGGTCATTTAGTAATCGCGAAAGCGTTACGGAGGTGATAGATAAACTCCAGTGGAAGGCTCTGCAGGAGAGACGCTCAGTAGCTCGGTGCGGGCTTTTGTTAAAGTTTCGAGGACATACGTTCACCGAAGAGAAAAGCAGTATATTGCTCCCTCCTACGTTTATCTCGCGAAGAGACCATGAGGATAAAATCAGAGAGATTAAAGCCCACACAGAAGCATACCGACAATCCTTCTTTCCACGAACAATACGAGACTGGAATAGAAGGGAGAACCGATAGAGGTACTCAAGGTACCCTCCGCCACACACGGTCAGATGGCTTGCGGAGTATGGATGTAGATGTAGTTGTAGACGGTCAGTTTATCTTGCACTTACTACAGTCATTCTATTAGAGGCTCGTAACATACCGTCCCACAGAGTGAGTATATGTTCTTGAGCAAAAGATTTTGAGGAACACCGTTCAGCGAACGTTGTTGCATGTGGGCGACCGCAGCAGGCGACTGGTTCATGCACCCATGTTGATTACTGGTTGGAATTTGCATGCAATTACCGCAACTGGACATCCCCTGAGTACTGATCGGTGGCCTTTTCAGGAGAATCACGTGTAATGTGGCGTGGGACAGATTTACATCAGCGTGAATCTTATGAAATCAAACAAGGGCAGTGCGTTATGAGCAGGGGAATGCTCTGTAGCATTCCCTGGGTGATCTCATCATTCTGGGTGGCGCAGTGGGCCAACGCAAGTACGTACCTTGTCCACGCCTACATGAAGTTTTTTCTTCGGCACTATGGCATCCACCTGCACGACAATACAACGTGTGACACAGCTCGTTGCGTACATGCGTGGTTCGAAGAGCACCTTAGTGAATTCACCGTACTCTCCTGACTGTCTGACTTCCCGGATTTAAACCCCATCGAAAGCGTATGTGACAACTTCGATGGGGCTGTTCGCGCCATGGAGCCTCAACTGAGAAGCTAGCGCAGCTGGCCACGGTTCTGTGGTCGGCAAGGCTCCACATTCCTGTCGGTAACTCCCAGCACAATGATTCACTTTCCTCTCGTCTAGCAGAAGTCAGCTCTGCGGTAAAGTATATATAGGCGAGACGGGAAGAACTCTTAAACAACGCATTAAGGAACACGAACGGCACCTGCGGCTAAAACAAAGTGCAAAATCGGCAGTAGCGGAACAAAACGAGAACTGTGGCCCTGACATCGATTTTAATAACGTACGTGTACTGGCTGAAGCAACAAACATTTATAGAAAAAGGTCTGAGAAGCGATTGAAATTTCTAAGAATGCATCTAATTTCAATAGAGAGGACGGCTATAGGCTTCCGGCATCGTGGGTCCCCGCCATCAAGGAAGTAAATACGCTGCCGCGGTGTGTGAGCGGCATAAACAACGCGCTGCAATTCACCTCGGCGGTCAATAATATCTTGGGTGAACATTCCCCCTCTCTTGCTCTGTCCGTTTCGAATCTAGCCACTGATGACAACCAACCAATAGCGGTAGCAGGCGTTTCAACCAATAACTCTTCTCCAGCGTAGTGTGGAATAGTGCTTTTCTATCCAATGACGATGACCGCCAATGGTATCCAAAGGAGATAAGTTACCAACGCCCCTTCTTCTGTATTAGCCTATAACTATGGCCCACCAATGGTAGCCATATGAATTTTAACCAATACTATCACTTCCCCAGCACCAACGCCAGAAAATTCCCCCTTTATAAGTGGACGCGACACTCGTCCCTGACAGTGTTCTAGCAGTAGTGGACACAAAAAGATCCTGAGGAAGATCCCAGCAGAGGGGCCGAAACGTCGAACATTTTAGAAGAAACATGACGCGGCCTAATAACCCAGAAGATTTTAACTTCAGTGACAACTTCCACGAAAGCCTGCAGACTTACATATAGTACCGTATGACATTTATAACATACGCAGAACGCCGGCCGGTGTGGCCGTGCGGTTCAAGGCGCTTCAGTCTGGAACCGTGTGACCGCCACGGGCGCAGGTTCGAATCCTGCCTGGGGCATGGATGTGTGTGATGTCCTTAGGTTAGTTAGGTTTAAGTAGTTCTAAGTTCTAGGGAACTGATGACCTCAGATGTTAAGTCCCATAGTGCTCAGAGCCATTTGAACATACGCAGAACATACATTGTTACGGGAGGGAAGTCAACTTCATAAGATCTTCGTCTACACTGCGAACGTAAATCACTCTTATCCTAGCTGTAAGCAGGTGCAACATTTTTGGGTTTTATTATTTGGACCCTAGCGCTATTTATCTCACATGGTTTGTCGTGACCGAGCTTCATGTTGCCGAAACACTTACTGAAGCCGATATCTTAAGAACTGTTCACTTAGTGACAAATGCCGATCACAGTATCTGGACATGTTTTCAGTGTTCTTCATCGCATAAATTTTGCAGTGAATGTCGGACGGTCGGCGTTGAAATATGTAACCAAAATCAAATGTATAAACGCTAATTTCACTGCGATGAACTCAGGCTTATCTGTCGGATTTCACGCATTAAGAGTTGGATGTAGGTCCGCACTCTCGCATTGGAATTTTGAAACACACGCTGACATTTGATTTGTCGCAGCTGACATATCAGCTGCTTTTTTTCAGCACGTGGCAGGAAATCGCGACCGATGAACAGCTTATCCACGTATTCCACGTGTCCCGCCAGTATCTGCGTGAGTGAACAAATCCCGATTGTCACTGTACCTGATGATGGCGGATAATCCACATGAAAGCTGACAGGTTTAATATGAATCGCAGATGATATGAGTTTCCTGATACGACAGGCAGGACTCATTACGCAAAAACCGTTCAGCAGTTTGTCGTTGCTCTTGGTGGTTAATATCTCTATTTACGGCAGACCTATACTGTACTGCAGTTGACAGTAGGAAACGATAAACAATACGCATGTGAATCGGGACTGCACAGTAGAAGGGCTGTGAAACATGATGTGTTAACTGATCGACGGCTTTGTAGTGTCCAGATTATTCCGTAAACTATGACATTACGCAGTCATAACCTCGTGCCACAACAGCGGTTTGCTTACAATATATATTCTTACACTGATTCTGTGTCCTCCACTCGCACATACACAGATGTATGACGCAAACAAAACTACAAACTTAACAAAACGTGAAACTGCAGTTTACCTAAAAAAAACATTTCATATCAATTTCGCTTATGTAATTAACCCACCTCCTATTCAAGATCGATTTATTACACACCATGAAAATTCTATTGTGACAAACTTTTTTTAATGTCACTTACAGGATTTTCAACGCATAGTTATTATAAGTATAGCCATTGGCTTTGATTTTTATACATCACTGCACGCATTTGCAGCTATGCTGAGGGCCTCATACTGGATTGCTGGAAAATAGTCAATTTGCTTTCAGACATTATTCTGCAGATGTTTGGGAGGTCATCAGTCTTCTGATTGGTTCGATGCTTCCCTCCATGACTGCCGCTCATGTGGTAACCTTCTCGTTTCAGAGTAGCACTTGCACCACATGTCGTCATTATTTCTTAGTTATTTTTGCAACCTCTGTCCACGGCAGATATCCTTCACTTCGTCTAATTTGTGGTTCACAGTTTTGACGCTAAGTTTACCGCTATTGTCATTACTATTACTCCTATTTATTTTCGTCTTCATTTGGTTTGCTCTCAATCCATATTTTGTGCTCGTTGGACAGTTCATTTCATTCAACAGATCCTGATAGTTCTTTCCACCTTTCACTTTAGGTAGAAATGTCGCCTGCGAATATTATATTGTTATGCTCTCACCCTGAATTTTAATCCCAAACCTGAACATCCGATGTATAAATTGGACAGTAGGGGAGAAAGAATACATCCACGTCTTATAATCTTTATAAACCGAGCACAAAGTTTTTGTCATTCATTCGTTTTTCCCGTATTTGTTCTTCTACTGCATAGTACCGGCCTCCCCCTATGGCTTACACCTATTCCCCTGAGAATTTAGGATATCATGCGCCGAGGACGTCGTCGCAAGCTTCTTCTTGGTCGACAATTCCTAGAACGTGGCTTGATTTTCCTTAAGTCTTGCTTCCACCATCAAGCGCAATTTCCCAACCTCCGCTCTGATGCCTTTACCTTTCGTAATGCTAATCTGACCATCGTCTTACAGGTCCTCAGTTATCATTTCCATTCTTGTGTGTATTACTCTTGTCAGCAACTTGAACGTATGAGCTGTTAAGCGCATTGTGCGATGGTTGTCGCACTTTTCTACCCTAGTCCTCTTAGTGATTTAGAGATTGTGTGGACGAAAGATGATGGTATGTTTCCAGATTCATAGATTCTATAAACCAACTTGAAAAGTCGTTTTGCTGGCACTTTTTTCAAAGGTTTTAGAAATACTGAGGGAATATTATCTACTTATTTTGTCGTAGTTGAATACAAGTCAACCAAAGCCCTGTTTACGAGTCAACCAAACCTACGTTTTATTGGCACTGTCAACAAGGAGATACGCGATCTGTTGTAAATTCCTTGTTTATCTTAGGTATTTAAAATCCATGAAGTCAAGATCGCACATGAAGTCTTCTTGATTAGGACTGATTACGCCTTTCGACTAACAATGTAGCCTGTTCACATTATTAAACGATCTTGAATAGTTATAAATTATATAGTGCAGTACTTTACAATTTATAAGTCACATACAGTCGCGGATTGCATCCACTTTCCGAATAGAAGGTAACCTGATCTTGATTAGTGTTGGTGCCATTTCACACAACGTTAAAATCTTTCTTAAAATGACGACATCCGTTCAAACTCATAATTAAAAACAGCTTTCCATCGATCGTGCCAAGTGTAATTGAACGATGATCACAAAACAAAGACGTTATGCCATTACAACTTAGTAAGCCAGTTATTGATTTATATTAGTATGTAGCCTTTGTTTCATGATCATTGTTCAATTACACCGGTCACGAATCATGAAAACTCGTTTTTAGTTATATCATGGATGGATGTTGTCATTTTGAGAAAGATTTTAATGAAGTGTGAAGCCTAATGGCACCAAACTGTCTTTTGATCAGACACCTACTCCCCCTCGTAGAGTGTCTCTCTCCGCACTCTTGAGTTTAACAGTGGAATTCCTCTTTCCTTTTAATTGCACCTATGATTATATTGACTTTCTAGATGTTAAACGAATCCTCTTAGTGTCCGCTTCTGTTTCTATATTTTCACATGCCTTCTGCTGCCACTACTCCTGTCTTTTTTGTAGCTCTCTGTTTCACTGTTACCCAAGCTTCTTCGCAGTTACCTTTCTTGTTGTCGTCCAAAAAACAAGGTCCCAAGCAAAAGTTGGTACCTCGCGACTGAACCACAATCAAGCGTAATTGCTGCCAGAAGCAGCAACGAATGAGTGAAATTGTAGCAGACACCCTCAAGAGTTCTATACGCCACTGCAGGAGCGTGCTTACTTACGTCAGAGCGGAGTGTCATTTAGCCCAGACTGCAATAATTGTCGACAACATCGCCTCAACACAGCAAGCAATGTGGGAATTGGATCATAGAGAACTATATAGTTTGTACTGAGTAGTTTGTTTCTTTGAGAGAAGAGCCTATTATCTTGTACTGTATAATGTGATTAGTTAGCGTCCAACGTCAGTAACAATCTGTGGTCATGGATTGTGACTAAGTTAGGTATTTCATCTTTTTCAGGTTATAATAAATATGCCTGATAATAGCCTAAGGCCGTAATTGTACAATCGTGCAGGAAATAAATAGAATGACAGCTGAACACATTAGGAAACCTTCCGAAAAATTCATCGCAGCTGCACACCCTACCGCATTGCCAATTACAGTACATTATCTCATATTTTGTGTGTGTTTAGTATCAACCCTTCCTCCTCCAGAAGCAAACCTTAAGAACGCACCACTGTGCCGATGAATGTTATTTCGTCAGGCACAACAGTATTTGACTGTCCAATTTTCGTGGTAGCCCTCTCTATAAACGATAGTTCCTCTTCATCTGATTTGCTTGGTGTGGTATTCACTTTCTCAGTATCTACTTTGAAGTTATTCGCAGTATTGATTCTGGAGGTACTGACAGTGTCTACTATATAAATGGCGAGGTCGCCAAAAAACGATTTCTTCGACAGACGCCACGTATTCATATCACTGTTTTTCAGTGCATTCGTGATGCAGGGCTGCTCTGAAAGATGGCACAAACATTGAAATTTGAATAATTTCTAAAAATATAGGATACAAACGTTTTGGATAAGGGCAAGTGTATAAGAGAAACTTCGGAACATCGTCCCTATTTTGCACGACGGAACTGTTACTGTGACCCAAATCGATTACGTTCGCGATTATTTAAACTTTTTATTCATGTGTACAATAAAGTCAGTCCATCAGATATTCTACCGTTTACACAAGAAGAACATCACCATACGATTGACGTCTTTTACGGCTATGGCGCAACTAGAGCTTCATCAAACAATCGATGTGGTAGACGCTGCACTCTTTTCAAATGTGCTAAACACAATATTCCCCAATTAATTTCGAAAAAAGTCACTTTAAATTATGGGCACTGGGTCTTTGGGTTATAAAGTATTACTGTTCTATACAGAAGAAAAGACAGACAACAACAGTGACGCTGCTATCGTATAGCACTCTGCAGATAACTCCGGAAAATGAAATAAAGAACTGCACACTTTACTCATTGTTATGGACGGTGGAAGTCAATTTTACCGGGTATTACGAAACTTAAGATAACAAAACACCTTCTAAAAAGATTATGTGCTTGCGAAGTATATGACCAGTAACCAGACAGAGACTGTATAGAATATTTCCTTGCCAGCATACTGAGAACATGCTGAGAATCTACCATTATATTGATTTACATACTATTGAAATTACTGTTGCAGATTTACGACTGTAGTATTCCAACAGAAAACTTTAATGATACGATGCACCTGGCCAAATGGATGTTGAACATACAGGATGTAAAGTATGTAAGTGGCAATATGTTTTTATGAAACTTCCTGGCAGATTAAAGCTGTTTGCCGGACCGAGACTCGAACTCGGGACCTTTGCCTTTCGCGGGCAAGTGCTCTATCAACTTTTTTTTTATATAGGTTTAAAACATAGGGAGGTTCTGACTCAGTGGGCATGCTCTGGAGCCTCTTTGCTCTTGAGATTAGAAAAACAGTACTCTGGGCCTGATTTGAACCAGCGACATATGGATAACTGTGAATCCTCCACTACAGTCCACCGCTCTACCAACCTTTTTTTTCCTGAACCACTTCGGGCGTTGGCCCCTATCACCCTTATTACCCCCAAAATCCTATCTAACCTAAAAATTAAAAAAAATTAAAAAAAAATAAAAATAAATAAAAAAGAACAATCTGTTTGTTGCCACCGCCACTTTCACCCTAACTTAACCTATTTTTTTTATTTTTTATATTTAAATAATATATAAAGAAACTGAATAAATCTCCTTTCCGTGACAAACTGTCCAATACCCGTAAAACAGAAGAACACGAAATCAATCAAGCACTTCTGATTTGTTTTATGTTACGGCTTCTGGCAAAATTAGTTTTATTGAGGCACTTTGACTTGCCGTACTATAAAAATAAGTAAATGCCAACTTAATTATAATGAAGCAAAATTAGTATCGACCCGCTGTAGTGTTGTGCACCAACCAAAAAATTACCAATTCATTATGGCAAAATGTGCAGCGGAGTGTGTGCTGATATGAAACTTCCTGGCAGATTAAAACTGTGTGCCGGACAGAGACGCGAGCTCGGGACCTTTGCATTTCGCGGACAAGTGCCTACAAACCGAACTATTCAAGCACGACTCACGCCCCGTCCTCACAGCTTTACTTCTGCCAGTACCTCGCCTCCTACCTTTCAAACTTGTATTTCCGACTCGTTTTAAGGTTGTGGTGCTCTTCCATTATATACTGTATGTACTCGTCTATACTCGCATGTGTATTCGCAACTGCAAAATATGCAAATTGGCCGATAATCCAAGTGTAGCTATTGTGCTTTGTTGCAGGAAAGAAATGCCAGTCTGGTTGAAGTACATCTTTAAGTGTTATAGCAGAGTCCGAGGTTCCAGTAATTATTGCGAGTTTTTTTCTAGTCCAGTTCCATATGTGGTATTGGTCTCGGCAGATGAGAATGTGTGCCAAGGTATCTATAGTATGGCAATGATCGCAGTACGGACTCAGCTTCATTTTGATATTGTGCAGCTTTACACCTGTGGGGACCTTCTCGTTTACAATGTCATACTGCGTGGACACTACTTTGGAGTGGAGGATGGGATTGTTAATGTTTTTCCAGACGTTACTCCAGTTGACCGCTGGATATTTCGCTTCCACTGGGTTTAGCCTATGGTGTCTCGTGAGGTGGTAATAGGTCCTTTTGGTGTTAAGAAGCTGTGAAGTATCTGGAATACAGCTCATTTCCAGGTAGTAAGTCTGGACGTGATCGAGCTGAGCGCTGATAAGACCAACATCGACTGGGGCCTTCTTGCTCGTTGCGGCTAACCTGTTGAATAACGTTTTCGTAATTGTCGGATGGGGTGACTGCAGTATTTTGCGGATTCGGTCCATATATACGGCAGTGCACAGGTTCTTGATGTCTTTGACGCCCAAACCACCAGCGGCGCGGGTTAACACTATGATTGACATGGTGACTTTAAAGATGTTTCCGCTCCATATGAACCAATACGCTGCAGCTAAAAGCTTTTGCGCTGTATCATTGGGTACTGGTAACACTGCTGCGATGTGACATATTTCGCTTAGAGCATATCTGTTTATCAATAGAGCTCTCTGTATCCGATTGAGCGATCTAGTTTTGTGTTCACGGAGAGTAGCCCTGAATATATGTAGTTGATGGTCCCAGTTGGTTACTGTCATCTCTCTTGGGTTGGCCATTAGAATCATACCTAAGTAGTTCGTCTTCTCTGTCCTTTGTAGCCATGTTCTTTGAAAGGTCGCCATATGGGTTCCGATAGGTAAAATTTTCGATTTTTGTTCATTGAGTTTGGCTCCGGAAGAAGTGGCGTAAGCGTGGATTATTTGTTGAACGACTTCCATTTCTGAGTGCGTGTTAACTACTACACTGACGTCATCAGCATAAGCGTGACACACGGTTTTTGTACCCAACACCTGTAGACTTGTAACCGGTGATGCAGGTTTAACAGTAACGGTTCTACGACGATTGCGTATAGTGCCATAGAAAGGGGGCAGCCTTGTCTCACTGATGGCTTAATCGGGACTGGTGAACTTAGCTGGCCATTAATTTTGAATCGAGAGGAAGTTCCGACTATATATTTCCGTATGATCTGAATAAAATGAGCACTGAATCCCATCCGTTGCTTTACAGTTAGTAGAAAGTGGTGGTTGATACGGTAAAAAGCCTTATTGAAGTCTAAAAACATGAGACCAACATTGCATTTACATAGCCACGACAAATATATTGTGTCTCTATATTCACATAATGCATTAGACATTGATCTCCCTGGGACAGCACACATTTGATAAGGGCCAAGTACTTTCGGCAGTACCGTCTTCAGTCTACAGGTTATGAGGCGCGTGAAGATTTTATAGTCGGAATTGAGCAGTGTTAGTGGTCGAAAATCCTTCAGCGTACTGCTACGTGGTTTTTTGGGGATCAGTACAATCATTTCTTCGGTAAACTGAGACGGCATCTGCACGTCTCCTAATAATTCATTGCATATTTTGGTGAATTCCGGTCTTATTATGTGCCAAAAACAACCAAAAAATTCTGTGGGTGGGCCATCTAAACCATCAGATTTCTTTGTAGGCGAATCTTTGATTATGGTACATACTTCTTCGTCAGTTATGTGAGCTGCAAGGTCAGCGTTGTCAGTCGGATGGACCGTGGATTGAATGTTGGATAAAAGCGGCTCACTTGCCGTCGCATCAGTCGCCGATACGGAGTAAATATCTGGATAATGTTGCACCACATAGTTTTTTATTGTGACTTGTTGATCGTATTCGTTCCCCTGTTCATCACTGAGAGTGTGGATTAACTTTTGTTTACCTCTCTTGGCTTCCCGTATCACGTGATATACGGACATATTCTCCTGCGTCAGTTCAATCGGAGGACGCGATCGAACTTTTTTCTCCTCTAGTGATTGTCGTATCAACGCCGTTATTCTTGCTTTAGTGCATTTTAGTCTAGAGCTGTTTGCTACTAATCCCATGGGGTCATCATATAGATCACGGAGCAAAGAAAGTGATACTCCAAGGTGCGTTTTCGCCAGTACGCTTTCATGCAACCATATCGAGCGATGCATTTTTTTATCTGCGGTTTCGCAGACTGTAGCCACCACATCATGAGTGTTGGATATCTGGATTGCACCCTAAGACAACGCTGCCATGTATCATGGATCTCCTGTTTCAGTACTGCGTCTTCCAAAAGTGACGCGTTTAGCTGCCATATGCCCCTACCTGGGGGATGTTTCCAGAAAGAGATTTTCACTCTGCAGCGGAGTGTGTGCTGATATGAAACTTCCTGTCAGATAAAAACTGTGTGCCGGACCGAGACTCGAACTCGAGACTTTTGCCTTTCGCGGGCATGTGCTCTACCAACTGAGCTATCCAAGCACAACTCACGCCTCGTCCTCACAGTTTTACTTCTGCCAGCACCTCGCCTCCTACCTTCCAAATTTTACAGCAGCTCTCCTGCGAATCTTGCAGAACTAGCACTCCTAAAAGAAAGGATATTGCGGAGACATGGCTTAGCCACAGGCTGGGGGAAGTTTCCAGAATGAGATTTTCACTCTGCAGCGGAGTGTGTGCTGATATGAAACTTCCTGGCAGATTGAAACTGTGTGCCGGACAGAGACTCGAGTTCGGGACCTTTGCATTTCGCGGGCAAGTGGTCTACAAACCGAGCTATTCAATCGCGACTCACGCCCCGTCCTCACAGCTTTACTTCTGCCAGTACCTCGCCTCCTACCTTCCAAACTGCACCGAAGCTCTCCTGTCAACCTTGCAGGACTAGCACTCCAGAAAGAAAGGATACTGCGGAGACATGGCTTAGCCACAGCCGGGGGGATGTTTCCCGAATGAGATTTTCACTCTGCAGCGGATTGTGCGCTGATATGTAACTTCCTGGCAGATTAAAACTGTGTGCCGGACCGAGATTCGAACTCGGAACCTTTGCCTTTTGCGGGCAAGTGCTCTACCAACTGCGCCATTCAAGCACGACTCACAGCCCATCCTCACAGCTTTACTTCTGCCAGTACCTCGCCTCCTACCTTTCAAACTTTACAGAAGCTCCCGTGCGAACCTTGCAGAACTAGCACTCCTGAAAGAAAGGATATTGCGGAGATATGGCTTAGCCACAGCCTGGGGATGTTTGCAGAAAGAGATTTTCACTCTGCAGCGGAGTGTGTGCTGATATGAAACTTCCTGTCAGATAAAAACTGTGTGCCGGACCGAGACTCGAACTCGGGACCTTTGCCTTTCGCGTGCATGCGCTCTACCAACTGAGCTATCGAAGCACAACTCACGCCTCGTCCTGACAGTTTTAACTCTGCCAGCACCTCGCCTCCTACCTTCCAAACCTTACAGCAGCTCTCCTGCAAACCTTCCTAAAAGAAAGGATATTGCGGAGACATGGCTTAGCCACAGGCTGGGGGAAGTTTCCAGAATGAGATTTTAACTCTGCAGCGGAGTGTGTGCTGATATGAAACTTCCTGGCAGATTAAAACTGTGTGCCGGACCGAGACTCGAACTTGGTACCTTTGCATTTCGCGGGCAAGTTCTCTACCAACTTTTTTTTTCTTTCTTCATGTCGGTCCTCCATTCTCCCCATATAGCCCGTCACTTGCACTCGCGCTAATTGCCTTCATCGGCTAGCTTCAGTAGCTGTAATTTTAATGAACTAAATGACTCTTCATTACACGGAAATGAAAATACTTCTTGTTTGGTACCCCTGATTCTCCGTAGGTGTGCGCGTGGAATTTCAGCAGACTGATGGCTTCAGAGTTTGTCTTCTCGGTGATTAGCTATTGCTAATGTATTCCGTTGTCGAACATTCGGTTTTTCGTCCATCTCTCAGGTGTTATTTCTGTTCAGCTTCTCTGAACTCCGAAGCCCCGGGCACCAAAGTCTCCAAGACATCCTACCAGGGAACCTTTTTGGTTTACTTACATAAAGGAAATTAAAGAATAAAAATGTCTCCCCATTAGTATGGCGAACGATATGAAAGAAAACTAGTAAAGGGATTAAAAGAAATGATAAAGTAAAGATTCTTGCAATATAGTGACTCTATGTCAACGTTCTTAATAAAAAACAAGCATAGTTTTCTCTATATTTCGTCGTTCGTATCAGTGTCTGGTGTTCCACCGTTAAATGTATCCAACGTTCTTCTTTACTCTTCTCTTTCTCGGATAGGATGTAGTATACAGTCTGGCCCTTTAGCCAATTGACTGCACGTAGTTTTGTATTGGGATAGGGAGCTTCGTCAGGGTTGAGTAGGCGTGTCGGTGTTACCGTTCTTGGTGATGTTCGCATTATGCTTGCGAGTTTCTGTGTGCAGAGAGACCATATGTCCTGTACAGCGTCGCAAGTAAATCTATGCTCGTCTGTGTCGACTAAGAGACATGTCATACAATTCGGTGTTTCGAGCCGGCCGCGGTGGTCTAGCGGTTCTAGGCGCGCAGTCCGGAACCGCGTGACTGCTACGGTCGCAGGTTCGAATCCTGCCTCGGGCATGGATGTGTGTGATGTCCTCAGGTTAGTTAGGTTTAAGTAGTTCTAAGTTCTAGGGGACTGATGACCACAGCTGTTATGTCCCATAGTGCTCAGAGCCATTTGAATTTTTGAATTCGGTGTTTCAGCCAGGTGAATCTTGCGTAGCCTCGAATTGGTCGGGAATTTCCTATTGACTGCCATGTACCAAGTTGAGCGCACTGTAGATGAAAGGTGCGGGTCGTGAATGTTCTCCCAGACTTGTTTCCAGTTATAACCTTTACATTTCTCCTCCATTGGACCATCCTATGGACAGACATAGCTCAGTTTTCTTTGACAGGTGAGGTGAACACACAAAATTCCCGCTTGTGGGAACCTTCACCTCCAGTCGCTGTGCACGAAGTTCCTGTGCATGGTGAACGTGCCATCCTGTGGTATGGCTTCGCGACTATGTTTATCTTTGGCCCATTCTCTTTTGAACAGACTGGCCGAAAGGACCAAAGACGTACAGTGTGACTGGCCAGCGCTGCTGTGATATGCTTCGCCAGCAGAAGATATCCACTCGGAAACAATGAAAAAACTAACACTGCAAATCATCCCGTTCCTAACAAATTTACTGAGCGAGCTGAGTCACTAACTTTTTCCACGAAGAATAACTATCCGGCCACTGTGGCCGAGCGGTTGTAGGCGATTCAATCCGGAACCACGCTGCTGCTACGGTCGCAGGTTCGAATCCTACCTCGGACATGGACGTGTGTGATGTCCTTAGGTTAGTTAGGTTTAAATGGTTCTAAGTCTAGTGGACTGATGATCTCAGATGACCACAGTGCTTAGAGCCATTTGAAAGTATAACAGGAGCTGAAAAGTTTGTAGAACAAAAGTTGCCTGGGACAACGGGGACCTTTATATGACGTTGGTTTTTTGTTGCTATGTAGGGTCGATTCAGAGATAGGACGGTCAATGGGATGCTATAGTTTGATAGTTATTTTCTGATAGTGGCTATCGAGATAAATCCAATGGTGAGTAACAGTAAGGTATTTGAAGGTCTCATAGCTGGTATGAAGGTCCATTTACAAAAGGTGTTCGAGGTGATGACGCTCTGACAATTCTGTCTCGTATATCGTGCAAGTAGTAAATATTCGCCGAATACGGCGTATTCATCTAACGCACAATTTTCATGTAAAAACCATTCGACGGTGTCGCAATACAACACTAACAGGAACGGTAGGACTACTATCGTCGAATCAAGCGAATTAGAATGATGTATTACCTCGAAGAACAAGTCGATATGCTTCTCATTTACGGAGAATGCCAACGATTTCAGTGAGAGATAGAGACTTATTCGCTGAAAGATATACTCAACGTACACACCCTACACGTCATACATTTAAATACGTGTCTGATTAATACACATATCCGGCAAAGGAAAGTTACTAACGAGGACACGGAAATTGGTACTCTTGCCACTATGGTTCGAGACCCTTGTGTTAGTTCGCGTCAAATCGCAACGAGATATGGCGTCAGCCAGAATAGTGTTGTTCTTGTTCTGCATCGCCATCAATATCATCCTTACCAAACCAGTCTCCACCAAGAATTAACTGGTACGGATTGTATGTATCGCACTGAATTCTGCCAATAGACTCAACTTTAAATTCAGAGGGATGACGTATTTATTAAATTGATTTTATTTACTGACGAGGCTTGTGTAACATATGTTGTTGTTGTTGTTGTTGTTGTCTTCAGTCCTGAGACGGGTTTGATGCAGCTCTCCATGCTACTCTATCCTGTGAAAGCTGCTTCAGCTCCCAGTACTTACTGCAACCTACATCCTTCTGAATCTGCTTAGTGTATTCATCTCTTGGTCTCCCTCTACGATTTGTACCCTCCACGCCGGCCTCCAATGCAAAATTTGCGATCCCTTTTGCCTCAGAACATGTCCTACCAACCGGTCCCTTCTTCTTGTCAAGCTGTGACACAAACTCCTTTTCTCTCCAGTTCTATTCAATACCTCCTCATTAGTTATGTGATCTACCCATCTAATCTTCAGCATTCTTCTGTGGCACCACATTTCAAAAGCTTCTATTCTCTTCTTGTCCAAACTATTTATCGTCCATGTTTCACTTCCATACATGGCTACACTCCATACAAATACTTTCAGAAACGACTTCCTGACACTTAAATCTATAATCGATGTTAACCAATTTCTCATCTTCAGAAATGCTTTCCTTGCCATTGCCAGTCTACATTTTATATCCTCTCTACTTCGACCATCATCAGTTATTTTGCTCCCCAAATAGCAAAACTCCTTTACTACTTCAAGTGTCTCATTTCCTAATGTAATTCCTAATGTAATATATATATCAAAAAAAAGTTTTGCATTACCACGATTTTAATACATACATAAGAAAAAGTTTGCATCACCCCAGTTTCCAAAACTCCTGAGGATGGACGTTGACTGCGGGTATTTTATGACAAACACAGTCCCTTTGACTGTTCAGCGGTGTCATTAAACGCGCCCAAAGATGTAAATAACCATGCTTGAGCAGCGCCTATTAGACAGAGGGGGTCAGAGAGCCGATCAGTACCAGTCATTCCACCAGGTTGGAGGTACACAGCTTGTGTTGTTTCTAGTTCAACCATGCCTAGACGGTCAATACTGCGGTTCGATCGCGTCCGCATTCTTACTTTGGGCCAGGAAGGGCTCTCAACAAGGGAAGTGTCTTGGCTTCTCGGAGTGAAAGAAAGCGATATTGTTTGGACATGAATGAGATACAGTGAGACAGGAACTGTCGATGACATGCCTCGCCCAGGCCACCCAAAGGCTACTGCAGTAGATGACCGCAACCTACGCATTACGGGTCGGAGAAACCCCGAAAACACAGTCGCAGGTTCGAATCCTGCCTCGGGCATGGATGTGTGTGATGTCCTCAGGTTAGTTTGGTTTAAGTAGTTCTAAGATCTAGGGGACTGATGACCTCAGATGTTAAGTCCCATAGTGCTCAGAGCCATTTGAACCTTTTGAACCCTGAAAACAACGCCACCATGCTGAATGATGCTTTTCGTGCAGCCACAGGACGTCGTGTTAAGACTCAAACTGTGCGCTGTAGGCTGCATGACGCGCAACTTCTCTTCCGACGTCCATGGCGAGGTCCATCTTTGCAACCTCGACACAATGCGCGCTGCAGAGATGGGCCCAAAACCATGCCGAATGGACCGCTCAGGATTGGTATCACGTTCTCTTCACAGATCAGTGCCGCAAATGCCTTCAACCAGAAAATTGTCGGAGACGTGTTTGGAGGCAAACTGTGCCTTAGACACACTGTCCAGTAAGTGCAGCTATGTGAAGGTTGCCTGGTGTGTGGGGGCGGCGTGATGTGGGGCCGACGTACACCGCTGGTGGTCGTGTAAGGCACCGTAACGCCTGTAAGATGTACGAATGCAATCCTCCGACTGATAGTGCAATCATATCGAGAGCATATTCGCGAGGAATTCGTCTTCATGGACGACAATTCTGGCCCACATCGTGCACATCTTGTGAATGACTTCCTTCAGGGTAACAACATCGCTCGACTAGAGTGGCCAGCCTGTTCTCCAGACATTAACTCTATCCAGCATGCCTGGTATAGATTGACAAGTTCTGTTTATGGACGAAGTGACCCACCAGCCGTTCAGAGTGATCTACGCCGAATCGCCACTGAGGAGTGAGGCAATCTGGGCCAAAGGTACCTTGATGAACTTGTGGATAGTATGTCACGACGAATACAGGCATGCATCAAAGCAAGAGGACGTGCTACTGGGTATTAGATGTACCGGTGTGTACAGCAATCTGGACCACCATCTCTTGTGGTCTCGCTGTATATTGGTACAAAATGCAGTGTGTGGTTTTAATGAGCAATAGAAAGGGCGGAAATGATGTTTATGTTGATCCCTGTCTCAATTTTCTGTAGAGGTTCCGGAACTCTCGGAAACGAGGTGATGCAAAACTGGCAATTTACGCTCTGTTTCACCTCCAAGGCAAGGATATATTGCTAACATCTCCTTGTCACTCTCTCTCTCTGTCCATCTCTTCCTATCTTTATTTTTGTTCATATATTCCCCCCCCCCCCTCCCTCTCTCTATACAAATCCTCCTCCTACCATTTCTCTGTATGTTGCCTCCTCCCACCCTTCCTTTTCCACCTGCACACTACCCCTCTCTACCCTGGCTTCTGCCACACCCCCGCTGATCCCGTCTCTCTGAGCATCTTTTCGTCCACTATTTCCATCCATATCTTAATTTCCATTCTCTCTGTCTGTAATATCCTCCTCCTCTCTCTGTCCATCTACGCCTCCCCATCTCTACATCCCTCTCTCTTTGTCCATGTGCTTATATCACTCTTTCTGTGCATGCCTTCCTCTACTCTCTCTCTGTCCATCTCCCCTTGCCTCTATTTAGTGTAAATTTCATCCTCCATGTCTCTGTATCCTCCTCCACCTCTCAACGAATCTCCTACCTCTCCACGTCAGCCTCCCCTACTTCATCCCCTGTTTCTACTAAGGTATTGTTATCTGTACTTATAGCCTCTTGAATCTGCACAACGTGTCCTTCATGAAAGGTAACCTAGAAGTCAGAAGTTACCAAACCCTCTCGTCTCCTCCCTTACCCCTAATTGTATTAGCTGGTTCCTCCCCTAACAGTCAATAAGTAGTATGTGTACCAAATGTGGTTGAAATCGTTCCAGTGGTTTATAGAGAGATGTAGAACACACACACACCACACACACACACACACACACACACACACACACACACACACACACACACATACTGGGTGTTAGATGTACCGGTATATATGTTGAACTGGGTACCTGGAAACGACGGAGAGGCTTCGTCCCCGCCGTAGCCCTCAGTGGTACACAACCCCAAAACAGGCTACAGCAGTCCACTCACCCCACCGCCGCCCCACACCGAACCCAGGGTTATTGTGTGGTTCTGCCCCCAGTGAACCCCCACCCCCGAGAACATCTCACTGTAGATGAGTGTAACCTCAATGTTTGCGTGGTAGAGTAATGATGGGGTCCGCGTACGTGGAGACAGTGTTTGCACAACAATCTCCGACATAGTGTAACTGAGGCGGAATAAGGGGAACCAGTCCGCATTTACCGAGCCAGATGGAAAACCGCCTTAAAATCCATCCACAGGCTGGCCGGCACACCGGACCTCGCTCCGAATCCGCCGGGCGGACTCGTGCCGGGAACCGGCACCCCCTCTCGCTCGGAAAGCAATGTGTTAGACCGCGCGGCTAGCCGGGTGGGATATATATATACACTCCTGGAAATGGAAGAAAGAACACATTGACACCGGTGTGTCAGACCCACCATACTTGCTCCGGACACTGCGAGAGGGCTGTACAAGCAATGATCACACGCACGGCACAGCGGACACACCAGGAACCGCGGTGTTGGCCGTCGAATGGCGCTAGCTGCGCAGCATTTGTGCACCGCCGCCGTCAGTGTCAGCAAGTTTGCCGTGGCATACGGAGCTCCATCGATGTCTTTAACACTGGTAGCATGCCGCGACAGCGTGGACGTGAACCGTATGAGCAGTTGACGGACTTTGAGCGAGGGCGTATAGTGGGCATGCGGGAGGCCGGGTGGACGTACCGCCGAATTGCTCAACACGTGGGGCGTGAGGTCTCCACAGTACATCGATGTTGTCGCCAGTGGTCGGCGGAAGGTGCACGTGCCCGTCGACCTGGGACCGGACCACAGCGACGCACGGATGCACGCCAAGACTGTAGGATCCTACACAGTGCCGTAGGGGACCGCACCGCCACTTGCCAGCAAATTAGGGACACTGTTGCTCCTGTGGTATCGGCGAGGACCATTCGCAACCGTCTCCATGAAGCTGGGCTACGGTCCCGCACACCGTTAGGCCGTCTTCCGCTCACGCCCCAACATCGTGCAGCCCGCCTACAGTGGTGTCGCGACAGGCGTGAATGGAGGGACGAATGGAGACGTGTTGTCTTCAGCGATGAGAGTCGCTTCTGCCTTGGTGCCAATGATGGTCGTATGCGTGTTTGGCGCCGTGCAGGTGAGCGCCACAATCAGGACTGCATACGACCGAGGCACACAGGGCCAACACCCGGCATCATGGTGTAGGGAGCGATCTCCTACACTGGCCGTACACCACTGGTGATCGTCGAGGGGACACTGAATAGTGCACGGTACATCCAAACCGTCATCGAACCCATCGTTCCACCATTCCTAGACCGGCAAGGGAACTTGCTGTTCCAACAGGACAATGCACGTCCGCATGTATCCCGTGCCACCCAACGTGCTCTAGAAGGTGTAAGTCAACTACCCTGGCCAGCAAGATCTCCGGATCTGTCTCCCATTGTGCATGTTTGGGACTGGATGAAGCGTCGTCTCACGCGGTCTGCACGTCCAGCACGAACGCTGGTCCAACTGAGGCGCCAGGTGGAAATGGCATGGCAAGCCGTTCCACAGGACTACATCCAGCATCTCTACGATCGTCTCCATGGGAGAATAGCAGCCTGCATTGCTGCGAAAGGTGGATATACACTGTACTAGTGCCGACATTGTGCATGCTCTGTTGCCTGTGTCTATGTGCCTGTGGTTCTGTCAGTGTGATCATGTGATGTATCTGACCCCAGGAATGTGTCAATAAAGTTTCCCCTTCCTGGGACAATGAATTCACGGTGTTCTTATTTCAATTTCCAGGAGTGTATATATTCAAATTTACATTTAGCCTGATTCAGCTGTCCCTGTCGTTTTCTGCAACCTGCAATGTTAAAGATGACCTTCATAAACCAAGAGATTTTTCAAATTTTTTCTCGTTTTGAACGATCTATTAGTCATCCAGCAAAACATACAAGACAATTTTTTAGCAAATTTAATGTATTTAAATTTTGTACTGGAATACGTTTCCGCTGCCGGCCACCTTACCGAGTTATACTGGAAACACGTACAAAAGTGACCTTTAGACTGACCTCCTCGCCACACTCATCCTCACCAGTCGGGACTTTTAGTGTGTTGTAACATTTCTTCCTACCTCAGTACAAAAATATCCGACTACACGAACTATTCCTGATATTCGTCATTTATTGATCTCTGTTAATTGACCTATTATGCTAGCAGCCTATTCGGCTACTTCGTTAATTTTATCAGTTTAAATGTGCCCGTAAGAAGAATGTACGAGAAATGACTTTTGTAAACGTCACGCTCTAATTACGTTGACATTTCAATCCATACTTACCCCATGCAAGCGCATTAGTTCGTAGTCAGAAGGCTTTCTGCCATATGTCATCCTCCTTCTCCTCCCTTTCAGTCTTCTCATTCCCCACTCTCCCTGTCCATATGCTACGCCTATGCAGTGAAATACGCAATTACGTACTTTTACAATTAATTACCTTGTATGTAGTAAATACCTATCTTAAAGTGGTAACATTAATATGCTTCATGAAAATGTTGCTAACAAATCTGTCATACTTGCAGTCGATATGTTTGGCGACAAGTTTCTAACCAGCTGGTTCACATCAAGCCTCACATACTGAGACCGTACTGAGAGTGCCTGATCGTAATACCAACCATCAAAGTGGCCAAAACATGCTTTACGATGTAATCCGAGATGACTGACACTACATGAGCCTACTTAGCAAGTCAGAATCCACTTGACTTGCGGCTGTTGGCCGCTCGTTGTTCTTGTCGAATTTCAGCTTCACAGTATTCTTCCGGGGTAAGGTTTCCATTGTTGTTCATGTTTTATATATTCTTACTTACGTAGGAAGATGAAAAAACTTCACTTCCCACGTCACCAAGTTGTAAGTCGTATACGCTACACGAGGCAGCACAGACTTCACTTGACTTGTAAACACTGGCTGCAGCGCACACAAATAAACACCGCGCGACCGACCGCTACGACAGCCGGACTGAAACTGCCCCTAGACCACGTGTGGTCACGCTGTGCACCTGGTGTGTTGCAACGCTTTACAAATAACACATTTTGGTTTTAGAGACGTGTACCCGTGTGAAAATAAAATATGTATTGCGGAAATACGTGCACCAGTGAATTCTTAGACCTCTCACACCAATGATATGATGGATGTGAGAAAATATATGAAATCCATCTGCCGTGAGGCATCGTGTGAACTTTTGCCTTTCTCGCTGGACGTAATGAGGTACGAGACTGTCAGTGTGTTGATTATTACTCTCAGTAACTAAGTTAAGTGTTTGGGCGGTATTGTTGTAATCCGGATGGCTGACACCCGAACATATTACCTCTCAGCTTCCGTTTGCTTATAGCTCTAAAAAAATGTTAAATTCGTGGAAGAGGCAATATATGAACATGTGCACAGGGAAACCATGGAAAAGGGAGAATTACTATATGCCGTTTGTGTAACAACTTGATACAAATTCCTATAATATGACACAATAAAAACCTAAATAACTCTTTTAGCTTCCTCTATTAGATAATTTTTGATGTTGTGAGAACCGTTTGCTATTGCTTTTTGCTTTTTCAACAAATAATATCGTTATTAACAACACCGACCTTTAAAATGACCGTTTTCTTAGAATCTCTGCACCATTATTGACTCCTGAAGACAGTAAAAAAGTCGTTCCGCTTTTGATCCATTCAGTGCTTTCGCTATACGTAAGCGAGGTGACTGTGGGTACTGGTTGTCATCCCTCAACCAATCTCACGTACTTACAACGCACCTAATATTTTTGAGTAAGTTAATCTGACAGAACCATACATAGCACATATCTGGGTACAACGTGCTTCAGATTCTGTGATTGTGTCAGATTTGCTGTATGTGGCAGATTTCGTAATTGATAGCACTGAAAATTCTGTAGTTAACCCATTGCCATAACTTCACCGTAGATGGCGTCAGTGTTTTAACAAAAGATTATTTTTCCTTTCGCAGTGCAGGCCCTTTCTCAAGTATTTCTTCATCAGATTTTTCCTGAAGACTAAAATACCTTCCACAGTTTACATTTATTGATTGTTATTAATTTTCGCCTTCTTATGGAAGATCCGCTTATGTTGCTGAGAAACTGGTTTCTGAATTTGTTTTGGGTCAGCTAGCAGCAATCTTATTCAAAATTTATCTTAGGGAGTTGTCATGCAAAATTACGATACATATTACTCTGATATGCCTATTGCGTCATATACGTCAAATAAATCCTAATACCTGCAGCCCACATGGTGCTGCTTTGGAATGTTAGTGTGGTTGAAAGTTTTTAGGCATTGGTACTGAGTCTTTTTTTTCAGAATATTCCGATCCACTTGCTCAGACATTCTTCCTGCATCTGAGTACAGACTGTTCAGTTGGGAACTGCAGCAGCCTAGGCTTCTATGCCCTCATTTGTGATTCCATTCTTGGGACATTGTTGGTGTCAATCACCGTCAAAGAGAGTACTACACGTCTGAACTCATCCAACCACTTCTTAACTACTGAAGAGAGAGATGTCTCCGTTAAAATCTTCGCCGGGTTCTGACGAATTTCCGTTACCGACAATTTGACTAAAGCAAATAGTTTTTAATGTCATAGTATTTAAGTTAAATCGAATACTTTAAAAAGTGGTATAATCAGTAAGATCCCACGTATAAGTTTGTTATTTACTACCACAGGAAATGAAAAGTTCATCTATGTTAAGGCCATTTCTGCGTCAGGTGCCGGTCGCTGTGGCCGAGCGGTTCTAGGCGCTTCAGTCTGGAACCGTGCGACCGCTACTGTCACAGGCTCGATCGCTGGCTCTGAGCACTATGGGACTTAACATCTATGGTCATCAGTCCCCTAGAACTTAGAACTACTTAAACGTAACTAACCTAAGGACATCACACAACACCCAGTCATCACGAGGCAGAGAAAATCCCCGACCCCGACGCCACCGCACGACCACGAGATGCGGGCCACAGGCTCGAATCCTGCCTCAGGTATGGATGTGTGTGATGTCCTTAGGTTAGTTACGTTTAAGTAGTTCTAAGTTGTTGAGGACTGATGACCTCAGATGTTAAGTCCCATAGCGCTCAGAGCCATTTACTGCGTCAAGCCAAATACAACTCTGCATTTACACTAACTCACATACTCCGCAAGCCACAGCACCCCTACTAGACGTGCCCTTTCCAGTCTCAGTCGCAGACAGAGCGAAGGAAAAACGACTGTCTGTATGCCTCTGTATGAGCCCTAATTCCTCGTACCTTGTCTTCGTGGTCCCTACGTGAAATATATGTTGGAGGCTGTAGGATCGTTCTGCAGACAGCTTCAAATACCGGTTCAATGAACTTTCTCAGACGTGTTCTTCGATATGACTGTCATCTCCCCTCGAGTTATTCTCACCTGAGTTCCTATTACATAACCGTAACACGTGCATGCTGATCGAACCTACCCGTAATAAATCTAGTAACTCGCCTCTGAACTGCTTCGATGTCTTCTGGTGCGGATGCCACACACTCCAGCAGTACTCATGAATACGTCGCACCAGCTTCCTATATGCGTTCTCGTTTACCGCATGAGCCACACTTTCCTAAAATTCTCCCTATAAACCGAATTCAGCCATTAGTCCTCACTACCGCAATCCTACCATGCACATTCCACTTCATATAGCTTCGCAACTTTGCGCCCAGGTAGTTAAACGACTTGACTGCGCCAAGCACGACACTGCTAATGCCCGTCCGAACATTACGGGTTTGTTTATTCTGCTCATCGGCATTATCCTACCTTTTGCTAGATTCAGGGCCCACTGCCATTCGCAACACAACTAGAAATTTTGTCTAGGTCATCTTGTGTCATCCTACAGTCACTGAGCTTCGACTCCGTCCTGCACATCACAGCATCCTCAACGAGCAACCACAGATAGCGGCCCAACCTGTCAAGTGGTTCAAATGGCTCTGAGCACTATGGGACTCAACCGCTGAGGTCATTAGTCCCCTAGAACTTAGAACTAGTTAAACCTAACTAACCTAAGGACGTCACAAACATCCATGCCCGAGGCAGGATTCGAACCTGCGACCGTAGCGGTCTTGCGGTTCCAGACTGCAGCGCCTTTAACCGCACGGCCACTTCGGCCGGCTCCAACCTGTCCGCCACATCATTTATGTGTATAGAAAATTATCCTTGCAAAATGAAAATCCTATGTTATCGGTTTTTATAGTCAATAGACTAAAATGAAAATCCTATGTTATCGGTTTTTTATAGTCAATAGACTACAAAAAACCGATAACATAGGATTTACATTTTTTTTTAAACTGGGGACATAGAGTATAATGAGACATGACTAAATTTCAATAACTATGAAGGTACCTGCTTACTGTTCCTCGCTACATTTCTTGTAGAATTTGGCCTCCGTGTAACCTGCCTCCATTATTCTATGTCCATCACTTTCCTGCTCAAATTCCTGTCTCTCATTGTTCTGAGATCCTCCTCCACACCTTCAAACCACCTTTTCCTTGGTCTTCCTCTTTTCCCTTCGAGCTTTCACGTAACCACTTTCTTAACATTTAGAATTTCTGCCATTATCTTTACATGTCCATCCTAAATTGGTCTTCCTTGCCTGATTTTCGCAACAGTATTTATCTGTAAAAAAGCGTGTAGAGTTCTGCATTTCTCCTTCCTCACCAGCTTCCTTCCTCTTTTAACACTCCAAATGTAATTCTCAAGTGCCTCCTTTCCTGTGACAGTAACCAGCTTTCCTCTTTTGTGGCCATCACCCAGCCATTCGATCCCAAAGTTACTACAGGTCCTTAAACAGTCAAATATATCTGGAATTTAGTTTGTAATCCTACTAACAATTCTGGACTTGAACATCCT
Organism: Schistocerca serialis cubense; assembly: GCF_023864345.2. NCBI lineage: Eukaryota > Metazoa > Arthropoda > Insecta > Orthoptera > Acrididae > Schistocerca > Schistocerca serialis. Next base: position 324,135,512 of record NC_064641.1, on the reverse strand, counting down.
GCAAGGAATAGTAATATTGGATTCCAGTTCTCATCCTTTCTTGAATTTCTAATGCTGGCCTGTTATCTTCTGTTACTGTTAACCATAGGTGTTTAAATTTTCCACTCTTTGACATTCTGTCCCATTTATGTTATTCAGGTCTCTACTCTATCCCCACCAGTCCTAAACTTCGCGCTGCTCCTTCCAGTAGAGCATAATTATCCCTCAAGCCTCTGATATTTATTGCAGTTAATGCTACATCATCGTATGTCACCACCTGGACCTCCTGAATTTGTTGGCATCTGTTGAACGACCTTCTCTATTGCTAAGTTAAACAGTAGCACACAGATCACATCTCCTTACCGCAGCCATTCTCCACATGAAACTCTCCTGACAACTCTTGCTTTATTCTGACCTTACAAACTGTTGCTAACATAGTCATTTCGGTCAATCTCAGCAATTTTAGCGGAATTCTAAAATCCATCATACTTGGGAGAATCTTATTCCTTGTCTAGGCTGTTTCATACTAGTTTCAAATCAACGCCAACTGATGCAGTGGCTTCATTTTCAATAAAATTTCTCTAGCACTTGTCTCAAAAATGATCGAATGTGTGTGAAATCTTATGGGACTTAACTCCTAAGGTCATCAGTCCCTACGCTTACACACTACTTAACCTAAATTATCCTAAGGACAAACACACACACCCATGCCCGAGGGAGGACTCGAGCCTCCGCGGGACCAGCCGTACAGTCCATGACTGCAGCGTCCTAGACCGCTAGGCTAATCCGCGCGGCACACTTGTCTCAATAGAAGCGTCTAGTCGGTTATGGATATATTCCTCCCAAATCCAACTTGATAATACCTAAGTAACAGTTTCGCCCGGCATTCTAACCGAGAGGCTAAAACTCCTTGCACGTTGTATCTGAGAGAGTAATCCCGCAGTAGTTGCTGCCCTCTGCCTTTGTTCCCTTTCTTATGTAGTGGGCAGATTATTCCCATGCTGCAGTCGTTAGCCATTTCTTCGTTTACCCATATTTCGTTCATGAATTCATTAACAACCCCAAATACTAATCATTCGGTCTTTATGCCATTTTCTCTTGCTGCTTTATTATTCTTTTAGTTTTTAATTGCAATCTTCACTTCTTGTAAGTATGGTGGTTCGAGTACCCGCTCCTCCGCTTCTGATTCTAATTCCAGTTCCAGGCTCAGTTCCTCCTCTCCCTCTTTCAAAGCTTTCTCGCTCTTCACTCTCTACTTTCCACCAAGTAACTCAGCTAAATGCTCCTGCCATTTTCCCCAATTTTCAGTATTCTGCCACACATCGTCAGGTGGCTTGCGGAGTATGGATGTAGATGTAGATGTAGTTTTCCTTCTTCGTCCTCATGGACGAGTGCTCTTGGTTGCGATCCTCTGCCCATTTCCTTAGATCTTTCATAGAAATTTTGTATCTCATTGTTCTCGTTCCTTCCAACAGCTCTGCCTCCCAGCTTTCATACTGTCATCCGTTCACCCTACACAATTTACCAGCTGCTTTCTATCTACAGTCTTCGGCCGCTATTCTTGATTTCCTTTGCAGCGTTCTTTGTCTCGTTTCATTTTTCTCATGACTATCAGTGAGTATTTCTCATTGAAGTACGTCATTGCTCTTCAGTATGCTGCCCTCCCCAGTAGCTTCACTGACGACTGTTTTCAGTGTCCCTGATTTGGTTTCCACATCCCCTTTCTTTCATGTGCTGTTTCTTGTCGCGATAATCTCCCCCGATGTCTCAGGTGTTCTTCCTACTTTCGAATAATTTGGAGAATTGTTATATTGTGTTTCACTGTACCCCTACATGTTATGTTTCTCATCATGTCTACCTTCTGTCTATATCTGACCCACAGTAAGTAATGGCGTGTGTCTCCGTCTGTCCCTCTGCGGCTACTGACCTCCACGTCTGACACGTGCCGTTTATCTATAATTACCTGCTCTATCTGGTTTCCTGTAAGTCCATCTGCCGATGCCCATGTGCATTTCTTAATATAATTCCTTGAATGCCTTTTGCTTTTTATTATTATCATTTTACCATTGACGACTGACATCTATCGGCCTTACTCCATTATCATTACTGACTTCATCCTGACTTTCATTTCCTAATGTGTTTGTATAAATTTGTTCTTTCAATAGTTTTGCATTTAGGTCACAAAGGATCATTTCTGCCTCATGCCTTTGAACTTTGCTGATTTTCCTTTCCAGTTTGGAGTAAAATTCCTCTTTCTCGTCTTCAACTGATTCCTTCATGGGGGCATAAACATATATCATTGTAACATCGAAAAAATTTGCCCTGACTTTCAAAGAACACAACCTGTCGTTAACTGCTTTAGAACTTATTTTATTTGCCTCCATTGAGTACTATATCAGAGAGCCACGGACATATACGATAATAGATCTAACTATCGAAATGGTTTATTTGTTTCTACTATTCAATCGTAACATGCGTCGAAGCGTGTAATACTCTTACATAAATCGGGTTCGAATTCAGTTCACAATTTAGAATTGCGGAGTACTAGTGCCGCAACAATTACCTAAGATACGGGTATGTTTAGTTATAGTCAGGAGCTCGTACATTACAATATTCCTAATTATCACTCCTTCAACTCTTACGTGGTATGGATAGTAATAGTTCTCTTTAGATTGCCAAAATATCCATCGTATTTTAAGGACCTCATTGCTAACTTCATCCCTTATATGACATACTTCTGGTACTATAGCAACTTACGAACACACAGAGAAAGTTACTTGAATGGAGACGTGTACTACTGTTGCCGCAGGTGTGTAACGTGTTTAACATCGCCGGGCATTTGTGTAAGACTGATGGTTTGTTTACACACCAAGCTGATCCCGCCTGACCTCCGTGATTAATGTGTTCTAGTTGGCAGGCTCTGGGTTAATTACACGCCCATGCTGCAGCAAATTCTGGAAGATAAATCAGCTTCTTGTTTGTTACCGAATAACACTGCTATGTCAGTAAGCTGCAGCCATAGATAAAGGAAAAAATACAAATGACCTCTTAGATGCAAGTGGTCGACAATATCATTGATCGTAAGGATGAAAAGAAATGGTTATTCAGAGATGATAATGTAAGTTATTACATCTACACCAACTAGAATCCACAGCAAAGGACTAATACGGCAGGTTCAAATATCATTCGTTTCTGTTACAGTTAGTGGTTTTGATCTCATAGTCTTCTAGTTTTCATTGTTTCATCGAATAGATTCCAGATGTAACAGACGTGGTGTATAAGTAAGACAGAGAAATTTAAAATTTTGCGACATACGATAGTTTTTTGTCACACAACTTTAAGAGCAATTTAGCATCGCCCCGAAAATAATTTGATCTTTTATCAAAACTCCCGGGAATCATATTATATTAGTTTAGGTGAGGTTACAACTCCATTAAAAAGTCAATCATTCTACAAAGACGGTATCAACAGTCTGATCTCTCGTTGGGAAATGTATTTGTCGCCAGCGTGACTATGCTGAGAAAGAAATACGTAGACATGAAGAATAAAAGTGCAAAGGGTTAATAACGGTTGTTTTGTTTAAAGAAAGTAAAGACTTTCCAGATAAAAACATGCAAGGCACTTCTTTTCATCACGCCATCGTAGCTCCAACTATAAAACGGCAAATGGTTCAAATGGCTCTGAGCACTACAGGACTTAACTGCTCAGGTCATCTGTCCTCTAGAACTTAGAACTACTTAAACCTAACTAACCTAAGGACATCACACACATCCATGCCCGAGGTAGGATTCGAACCTGCGACTGTAGCGGTCGCGCGGTTCCAGACTGTAGCGCCTAGAACCGCTCGGCCACTCCGTCCGGCTAAATGGTAAATAATGCAGGTCAGTAATAATGTATAATGTCATATACTGCGTATAAACAGTTTCGCCAACCGTTCGTCAATTTTAAGGTATGTGCACAGGAGGAAAAAGTCTCCCTCACGTCGTGGGAGATTCTATAAAAGATCAAAATACTTTTGGGACAATGATAAAGTGCAGTTAAAGTCATTTGACATAAAAGGATTATATGTCGGAGGCCTTTCCAGCGCGCACTTTCGATCATTGCAGTTAAATGGTTTCATCAGAAGCCGATAGATATAGGTACTGGAGAATAGATTGTGTTGTCAGAAAATCTGTAGCGCATTGATACGAAAAAATGTGTAATACATTTGCTTGATTAACGGTATTCTTTCAGCGACCATACGTGCTGTGGAAACAGTGATGGTAAAGCAGCGAGTTTTCAATCACAAATAACCAAAACGCTTGGCTGTATGTTAAGCAGGAAATAAGAACAGAAAGTTATAAATATCCCTCTGCGTAACTCGTACGTTCTACATGCATCTGAACCTGTTCACTGTAATCATGTCATGTTCCACCTCCATATAATTTACCCTAAAAGCCCCTCCATTACCAAATACACTAACCATGATTTCGCAGGTTCTGTGCTAGCCGCCATTCCTCTCTTTTAGTTAGCTTGCGCCAGAAGCCTCCATTTCGACTCAGTACTTCTTTAGTTATTCAACATACCCAAATTTTCCATGTTACGCTACACTACATACAATTACTTTCAAACAAACCTTTTTAACACTTATGTTACTATTCCGTATAAAACTATTTTTTCTGAAAATTTTACATTCCTTCTACTTCGGTCACTGTCAATTATTTTGCTGCCCAGCTTGAAAAGCCCATATGACTATCACTCTAATACTGACTCTATTCAAGTTTTAATTCCGACAATACCTTCTGATGCAATTCGAGCACGCACCATTACCCTTGATTTACTTTTGATAATCGCCTTACGACATCTGTCCAGTACCCTATCTGTTTCAAGCAATTGATGATCGCAACACGTTACCTTCTCTGGTAGATTTACAATGTCATTGGCAAACTTACCGTTTGAAAGGGTTTTCCGGTCCCGAAGCTTAATTTTATTCTCATGTTCAACATTTGTTTGCAAAAAATTATTTTTGATTCATATCTTTGATTAACAATAAAAGATGAATCTCAAATTCAACGTAAATAACTTTTGTCCGTTAAATTGATGAGCCTATGCAGCACGAAATGGTGGTCAAAGTATCTCTTCATGGATTGCGCAACTAAATACCGTATTTCGCACGACTGAGGAAGAAGTATAGGTTTGCATCCAAAATTAAATGTATGTACAGTCGTGCACAAATGTATTCCAATAACCTGAACTGAATTTCGCCTAATTAGAATTCTACCCACATAGCGCAGCTGTCTAGCAGGTCCTCTAATCGCCCCTCGGTACAGTCGTTTGACTATTGAAAATGGTACCAACAAGTCACCACTAGAAAACACTGCTCTTTATCGCAATAGCTCAAGATGTAAAGTAATATCATGGTACTCCAAATATCAGGGAACATCTTATCACAGATAAGACGGTTCTTCAGGCTTGTAAGTTCACATTTATTACAATAAATGACGTACATGAAGTGCTACCTCTCTCATTATTACGTCAGATAGGTAATTCACGTAGTACGTTCATCTTATTCATGATTTCCTCTTCAAAATAACATACCGTACTTACTATTATTAACAAAATGACATTAAAAATTTAAATTATTCACGAGCAGCCAGTTGAGAATATGTATGAACTTCAAAAGATACGAAGAACCGTCTCGTTCTGCATATGAATTCAAACCCAGGTCATGCAGACTAAGCAAAGACTTCGTGAGTGACGGAAAATAACAGTCATTCCTGACTAGGCGTACAGAGAGTGATATACCTCGATTTTAGACAGTATCAGTTTGCAAATATCAACTTTAAATTAGATAACGTAAACATTGTTAACGGACGCGAATTCCTACCCAGTATCTATTATCCTTGATAACGAACTACGAGAGATGTTAAATATTGCTTCTTCACAAGTAACTTACTTGAAATGCCGTGAGGTAAAGCTTTGTGTTGGACAGGGATTCGAACCCAGAACGTAATTGGATTCTCATCAAAGCACAATCAACTGTGACATATCGGATTTTCTCGGCAGTAGCTAGATGTTTTAACTGAAATGACGAGACGAAACATTATTTTTTTCTTTCCCAGGACTCCAAACTGGCACCTATCGCTGTTATATTCTAGAGAAAACGAACGCTAAAAATGGGTTTGTTACAAATGCAGCGACATGTGAGCATGTTTGAACTAGAAATAATATGACGAAGAGTTCAGTGCTGACTGGGAATCGAGCCCCACACATATCGTTGTTAACTGCACACAAAGAGACGTGAGCTACCGAATTTTTTCCACTAGCAGGTCGGAATAACATCCTTGAATTTACAATGATTTCGCAAACAGTTCTGTGTCTCACTGGGACTCAAAAACGTCAGATAAAGTTAGTGTTGACAACGAATGAAAATACATTAAAAATCAAAATTATTACCCACCAGCAGATGGGTGTTCTCATGCTAGAGCTTGATAATACATAATGAAAGCTTTAGTGCCGGGCCAGGATTCGAACCCTTTTACCCACAATATGTGGAGATGCTGAGGAATCTGCAGTTTTGAACAAACAATAAATTGCAGTCGAGCGGTATTGTGACGAAGGGATCAAATTTCACGTTAAGGGTGGTCTGAGTTGCATTCCCAGTTCAGAACCAATTGTATCGACATACAGAAACTCAAATAAAAGATGGAATAAGTGTCCTGTGACCCTACATAGCGTTTGTTTCGTCACTAGAAATAAATAACTACTATAAGAAAGGTCACTGTTGATAGAGTTTCTACGTGTCGCGACTCCTGACTTTATTTTGGTTCAACCTAACGTCTACTTGGTAGAGAAGGAATATCATGTTTAACATGAATATCGGTCCACAATGCCATTATACGTTCTTCACTCGACGTAGCGAGAAGAGAACAGAATCTGTCTCTTCTTATCAAAAATCATCAGCAGAAGTTGGAATCGAACCCAGACCATACTTACATGAACCTAGCATCAATCCAAGAGACCACCAAAGTCTCTTCTCTGTCACACCTTTTTCTATCATAACAATGTTGCTCCACACTACATGAGAATTCTGACACAAAGACTCCCTGTAGTGGTTTGCAGCATGTTCAGTACATTCATTTACTTGATTGACCGAATCGCCATTAACTAGCTGTCTCGGCTACCCAGTGCATACATTCGACTCTATTTTGCAATCATCGAAATATAAACACTTAACTGACACCTACAGACAACTGCCAATAGCGTAGGATGCATACATTTGTACAGGAAGTGTTCCTTTATACTTGAGCTACTCTATTGCGCTATCTGTTTGTTAAAAAAGTCGTGCCGTGCAAAAGAAAAGCTGTAACTGACTGTCTCTCAGAGGTCTAGATCCGGCCATATGCATTATCTCACACCACTGTGCAATCCGCAAGTTCTGGAGTTGAGCTTTGCAGCTATTGTAGCTATGTGTCAGCTAGTAGCGTAACGGTAAGCGTCTCGCGCTGTTGATAAGAAATCGCGAGATTGGGTACATTCACTGCTACACTTTTTAAAACGCCATACTGCTGTCTGCTGAAGTTATCGATCTAATGGAACTTTGAACATAATTCTCTTCACTTCTCAACCCAAAATAGGCGCATGTGGAAAAAGGGCTAACTTCGGCGACATTTTGTTCTTTTCAGGTTTGATAGATGGCCAGGCTGCAGATGCATCTCGAAACTTTTGTATTATATATGGGGAGAGCGCATCATGCCAAAATACGTCAGAAACGTATTTTTTACATTAGCTGTAGCGTGGCAGTGGTATTTTATCCTTCATAACACCTTGTTTGACAGCTTTAACTCAAAACAAGTTTTCTACATACATGTAATCATTAAACTGCATGTGCATTGTCAGACTGTTATAGATAACATCAGAGAATTGGCATATATCGTTAATGATTAATTTCTCTCTCATGTTAACTAATGTTTTAACAACACTAAAAGAAACTGTACGGAAACTGTGCACTGTATTATAAGAAATGAAATAAAACTACGCACGATAACCTTAGGACGAAAGTCTGTTTCAATAAACCTGAGTAAGGTACCCGTGGTCTAGGGGTAACGTCTTTGATTCATAATCAAAACGTCTTCGGCCCCGGCTTTGATTCCCCCCCCCCCCCCCCCCCACTGCCTAAATTTCGATAAATAATCAGCATTGGCGGCCGAAGACTTCCGGCATATGAAGTCAGCCTCATTCAGCCAACGGTCTTGTCAAAGAGGGTGGAGGAGGGGATAGAGGTTCAGGGCACTCTCTTGTCCTAGGGGTGGGAAATTGCCCCTAAAGGCGGAAGAATCAGCAATGATGAAAGACATGAGGATGCAGAAGGTGATGGAAACCACTGCATTAAAGACACGTAAAGTGTATCCACCTGACATGTGGCCTGTATTTGAAGAAGTGTCATGATGATCTCTCTATTGGCAAAAGATCCTGGAATAGTCGCCCGCATCTCGTGGTCGTGCGGTAGCGTTCTCGCTTCCCACGCCCGGGTTCCCGGGTTCGATTCCCGGCGGGGTCAGGGATTTTCTCTGCCTCGTGATGGCTGGGTGTTGTGTGCTGTCCTTAGGTTAGTTAGGTTTAAGTAGTTCTAAGTTCTAAGGGACTGATGACCATAGATGTTAAGTCCCATAGTGCTCAGAGCCATTTGAACCATTTGAACCGGAATAGTCCCCCATTCGGATCTCCGGGAGGAGAGTGCCAAGGGGGAGGTTACCATGAGAAAAAGATTGAATAATCAACGAAAGGATAACGTTCTACTAGTCGAGGCGTGGAATGTCAGAAGATTGAACGTAGTAAGGAATCTAGAAAAACTGAAAAGGGAAATGCAAAGGCTCAATCTAGATATAGTAGGGGTCAGTGAAGTGAAGTGGAAGGAAGACAAGGATTTCTGGTCAGATGAGTATCGGGTAATATCAACAGCAGCAGAAAATGGTATAACAGGTGTAGGATTCGTTATGAATAGGAAGGTAGGGCAGAGGGTGTGTTACTGTGAACAGTTCAGTGACCTGGTTGTTCTAATCAGAATCGACAGCAGCCCAACACCGACAACGATAGTTCAGGCATACATGCCGACGTCCCAAGCTGAAGATGAACAGATAGAGAAAGTGTATGAGGATACTGAAAGGGTAATGCAGTATGTAGAGGGGGACGAAAATCTAATAGTCATGGGCGACTGGTTTGCAGTTGTAGGGGAAGGAGGAGAAGAAAAGGTTACAGGAGAATATGGGCTTGGGACAAGGAATGAAAGAGGAGAAAGTCTAATTGAGTTCTGTAACAAGTTTCAGCTAGTAATAGCGAATACCCTGTTCAAGAATCACAAGAGGATGAGGTATACTTGGAAAAGGCCGGAAGATACGGGAAGATTTCAATTAGATTACATCATGGTCAGACAGAGATTCCGAAATCAGATACTGGATTGTAAGATGTACCCAAGAGCAGATATAGACTCAGATCACAATATAGTAGTGATGAAGAGTAGGCTGAAGTTCAAGACATTAGTCAGGAAGAATCAATACGCAAAGAAGTGGGATACGGAAGTATTAAGGAATGACGAGATACGTTTGAAGTTCTCTAACGCTATAGATACAGCAATAAGGAATAGCGCAGTAGGCAGTACAGTTGAAGAGGAATGGACATCTCTAAAAAGGGCCATCACAGAGTTTGGGAAGGAAAACATAAATACAAAGAAGTTAGCTGCGAAGACACCATGGGTAACAGAAGAAATACTTCAGTTGATTGATGAAAGGAGGAAGTACAAACATATTCCGGGAAAATCAGAAATACAGAAATACAAGTCGCTGAGGAATGAAACAAATAGGAAGTGCAGGGAAGCTAAGACGAAATGGCTGCAGGAAAAATGTGAAGACATCGAAAAAGATATGATTGTCGGAAGGACAGACTCAGCATACAGGAAAGTCAAAACAACCTTAGGTGACATTAAAAGCAACGGTGGTAACATTAAGAGTGCAACGGGAATTCCACTGTTAAATGCAGAGGAGAGAGCAGATAGGTGGAAAGAATACATTGAAAGCCTCTATGAGGGTGAATATTTGTCTGATGTGATAGAAGAAGGAACAGGCGTCGATTTAGAAGAGATAGGGGATCCAGTATTAAAATCGGAATTTAAAAGAGTTTTAGAGGACTTACGGTCAAATAAGGCAGATGGGATACATAACATTCCATCAAAATTTCTAAAATCATTGGGGGAAGTGGCAACAAAACGACTATTCATGTTGGTGTGTAGAATACATGAGTCTGGCGATATACCATCTGACTTTCGGAAAAGCATCATCCACACAATTCCGATTACGGGAAGAGCTGACAAGTGCGAGAATTATCGCACAATCAGCTTAACAGCTCATGCATCGAAGCTCCTTAAAAGAATAATATACAGAAGAATGGAAAAGAAAATTTAGAATGCGCTAGGCGATGATCAGTTTGGCTTTAGGAAAAGTAAAGAAACGAGAGAGGCAATTCTGACGTTACGGCTAATAATGGAAGCGAGGCTAAAGAAAAATCAAGACACCTTCATAGGATTTGTCGACCTGGAAAAAGCGTTCGACAATATAAAATGGTGCAAGCTGTTCGAGATTCTGAAAAAAGTAGGGGTAAGCTATAGGTAGAGACGGGTCATATACAATATGTACAACAACCAAGAGGGAATAATAAGAGTGGACGATCAAGAACGAAGTGCTCGTATTGAGAAGGGTATAAGACAAGGCTGTAGCCTTTCGCCCCTACTCTTCAATCTGTACATCGAGTAAGCAATGATGGAAATAAAAGAAAGGTTCAGGAGTGGAATTAAAATACAAGGTGAAAGGATATCAGTGATACGATTCGCTGATGACATTGCTATCCTGAGTGAAAGTGAAGAAGAATTAAATGATCTGCAGAACGGAATGAACAGTCTAATGAGTACACAGTATGGTTTGAGAGTAGATCGGAGAAAGACGAAGGTAATGAGAAGTAGTAGAATGAGAACAGCGAAAAACATAACAGTATGATTGATGGTCACGAACTCAATGAAAATAAAGAATTCTGCTACCTAGGCAGTAAAATAACCAATGACGGACGGAGCAAGGAGGACATCAAAAGCAGGCATTTCTGGCCAAGAGAAGTCTACTAATATCAAATACCGGCCTTAATTTTAGGAAGAAATTTCTGAGGATGTACGTCTGGGGTACAGCATTGTATGGTAGTGAAACATGGACTGTGGGAAAACCGGAACAGAAGAGAATCGAAGCATTTGAGATGTGGTGCTATGGACGAATGTTGAAAATTAGGTGGACTCATAAGGTAAGGGATGAGGAGGTTCTATGCAGAATCGGAGAGGAAAGGAATATGTGGCAAACATTGATAAGGAGAAGGGACAGGATGATAGGGCATCTGCTAAGAAATGAGGGAATGACTTCCATGGTACTCGAGGGAGCTGTAGGGGGCAAAAACTGTGGAGGAAGACAGAGATTGGAATACGTTAAGCAAATAATTGAGGACGTAGGTTGCAAGTGCTACTCTGAGATGAAGAGGTTAGCACAGGAAAGGAATTCGTGGCGGACCGCATCAAATAAGTCAGTAGACTGATGACAAAAAAAAAATTTTACATTAGGTGTAGCGTGGCAGTGGCATTTTATCCTTCATAATACCTTGTTTGACAGCTTTAACTCAAAACAAGTTTTCTAAATACATGTAATCATTAAACTGCATGTGCATTGTCAGACTGTTATAGATAACATCAGAGAATTGGCATATATCGTTAATGATTAATTTCTCTCTCATGTTAACTAATGTTTTAACAACACTAAAAGGAACTGTACGAAAATTGTGCACTGTATTATAAGAAATGAAATACAACTACGCACGATAACCTTACGACGAAAGTCTGTTTCAATAAGACTGAGTATCTGTACACAAGCGTGCCTCTATCGGCACGAATTAGTAAAATATTATTCACTTAGATTTCGATTGGGTCTGTGTTTGAATGCTATGCTGTGTCATACTAACGTGGTATGTAAATGTGGCATTTCATAAATAAAGTTATGTATTCCTAGAAACCCAAAATTTGTTTGTCAGCAGCGGAAAGTGGCGTTACCTGTTGTGCAGCATTGTGAGTCTTTCACCATTGCACTATGAGCCGAAAGTATTTTCTGTCGATTTCCTTATCGATGTGTGATCTGACTGCTTGTAGCTCTTTCACAGAAGGGCTAAAAACGTTACAGTCAGCAAGACTGGAACCGCAAACCAGAACAGACGCTGTCTCTCAGGTTAGCACGTTTCCACAGAGCTAGGGAAGAGGCATGCGTCTAGGTCTCCTCTTACGAGACCACTAGTGGCTGGAACTCGTAAACCGCTATTTAAAGGACGAGATTAGATGCGATTTTTACGTGCAACGACTTTCTTGGGCTGAAAACCGTAAATATACAATCTTTTGTTGCAGCTCAAGCGTTAATAATAACTCAGATTTTTCAATGGAAATGACAGGAAAAATCAAGTGAACTTTGAGGCTTAATTCCGTGCACACCAGGAAGTAACTCGTCGATCACAGAGTTGCCAAATATACCTTGCCTTGTTGCCAAATCTCAGTTACATTACCAGCAGGAAGAAGACAAACCGATGTGATCCAACAGTGGTCTGGGAAGGGACCATAGCTGACGTCTCAAAGACGCGGCTGCTACGGCCTGGAATACGTAATCCTTCTGATTCACATTTCTGTAACGGGGTTTAGGCACTGGGGCGTAGTTACTAATAATACTCAGAACTGACTGTAAACTAAGCTTCATAAATCAGTAACTCTCATAGTTGTTTTTATATATCTTTCGTAAGTGTACTCAAAACTAAGAAAATCATTGACAAACGTTTTCGTGCTTCGCCGATAATCGAGCACAACAAACAAATAAAAATAAAAAAGACTGTGTGCGTGTGTGTGTGTGTGTGTGTGTGTGTGTGTGTGTGTGTGTGTGTGTGTGTGTGTGTGTGTGTGAGAGAGAGAGAGAGAGAGAGAGAGAGAGAGAGAGAGAGAGAGATAGAGAGAGAGAAGATAAAAATAAAAAAGAATGAGAGAGAGTAAAAAATTGTTGCAAAGGAACTGAAACATGGTTTGTAAAGAAATCTTTCATTAAAATGACATGTTCTACATCATTACGAAATTCAGCATCTATGGAACAAGTATTAATCTAATTAATCTAATTATATCATATTGCTGACTAGTCATGAAGAGGGAGAATTACTGAAATTTACGCCAATATCAGTAACTAAATATGAACTTGCAAAAAACAAAAACAAATCATCAGTTTTTGTGAGAAACCGGGACTCCTTTAAAGACCCTATCGGCCCTGTTAACTAACCACGAAAGATGTGTGATATACCTCCATTCAGAAGGAACAAAGTGTTCACGCATTTAAAGATGAAGCGCATGATGTGAAGTTCTATGACGGAGATACGAACCCAGCACGCAATCGGATTGTTAACTAAGTAAATTCAAATGTTACTTATCAGTTTTTCTTACCAGCTGCTAGATGTTTGAATCTAGAATAAGGATACAAATATTTGTGCCTGAGCGACAATCGAACCGCACACCTACCGTCCTTCTTTATCACCCACGAACATAACTTAAGTAACACTTGCTTACTCACCAACAGTAAGATGTGTGCGTGTTTGACCAGAAATAACGACACTTATTGCGATTGTTGGCAATACATGAACAGACATTAAAAATGCCCGTTAATTTTCACTAGCAAACTGGTACGCACGTGATAGGGCTTGAAATGAAGTTATGAATATTTTTGTACTGGATCAGGATTCGAACCCACATACTTACCTTTGGAGGAGACCTAGATAGGACTGCAGTCTTGGGAAAAGGAACGAAATGATTGAACTATACTGTTCCGAGAGATTCAGCTCCTCGAAAGATGAGATACGAATTCGAATCACAGTCTAGCACCAAATTTTTCAACATCTCTAGTTCAATCAAGAACAAGAAAAATAAGAGCTCTGTTCCTTTAAATGGCTATCGGTTCATCACATAAAATAAAATTTTCTAATGTAAGTAATTCTACTGGAGATAGTATTTCTGTGTACCATGAATTCCGCCTATGTCAACGTAAACCGGCTCTGCCCAATTGCTAATGAAGGAACTCGATGTTTAATGCGGAATCTGGATTATAACGTCTTTCTCTTGAGGTTGCCAGAGGTAAAGTAAATATGTTTGTGCCTCTTAAAAGTAAATGCCTGAACCCACGCATTGCACCTGTGATAGTGCGTTCCACCAGACCATTGTGGCCACATTTCTCAGCCTCAGGAGTGTGTTGTAACGGATGATGTGCTTAGCTTACAAAATTAGTCACGGTGGAAAAAATGCGAGTGTATTAAATGGTTATGTAGAAGCAATTTTCTGACATGGAGATTATGCTATTTTCATGTCAGCAGGATGTAAAGACTCTTCTAGGCATCATAGCCTCGATGTAAAGCCATTTTGAAATATATACTAATTCAACAAATTTCTTATTTCGAGAAAATCCACTGTGAAGTGTGAAGTTACCGGATAAGTCGATTATTACCGTCATTGTTACTATCATTTTCTTCATACCGTTGCTGGAACACATGTGCTTGAAGATCATTTAATGCCTTTTGGTCATTATAGAAGTAGTTGCCCAAGAAGAGGTTTTTACCCTGTCTACGGAGTCCTTTTCATGTTCATATCAAACGTCAGCAATTACTCGCAGATTATATTAAAACTAAAGTAATTGATCAAGACGTTACTTGATAACAAAAACGCTCTGCCTTTCTTAATTTACTTGCGCCTAGAAATGGCTGTCGAATACTGCCAAACCAATAGCCAAGGGATCTTACTGCCTTCCGTTATACGTCGCTGTCAGTTCTTCCACAACATTTGGTCGACGTGACCTGTTTCAAGTTGTGTATGGCAGAGAATGTTTTAGAAAATCAATAGCTTTCCTTTGCAATAAACAGCAAAGATTTTCATTGTAAGCAATCCAAGTTCAAAATTTTCTCATTATTAGTTCAGATTTAACATTCACTTATATAATGTAGGAAAGTATTTCACAGTTGCAAAACCCGCATCCGACTCATTGACCTTATACTTAGTCGCTGACCATAAATTCTAGCTCAGAGTGACACCAGTTTAAGTAACCTAATGTAGCCAAGACTGTTTGCCAGTGCTCTTTTTCACCGGAAAATATACAATTCACTCATTGGGCTCCAATAGTACACTGTAACAGTAATTTCTGTGTGTATGCAATGCACGCGGATTGTGGAATTTAGTGGTGCTCTCTCTTCCACTTCTGTGTATAATATGCCTGACCTACAAGGACCCTTTATCATTACAGGCCCTGGGCAGTGCAACATCATACTGACAACAGTAATGTGCTTATACTGACAGCCTCACTGTTCGTTTTAGCTGATTTTGTAATCATTTAAATAGAACAACATGACCTTCCAGTGGGAGACATTTCGTCCCCCTTTTCCTTGTGTGAAATTTGTCAGTAAGCTTTTTGGCTTCCAACCAGCGAAATGTGACAGAGTACAGCCAGTAAACGATTGACATATCACGATTTAGTGCCGTTAAGACGATTTCTTTAAACATTGTCGTAACCGAAGGAATTTAGTTTCTTCTTAAATCGCCTTATGTAGCAACGTTCACAGATATCTCAAATAGGAAAAGCTCTTTATCCAGGTACGAAGGTTATGAGACAAACTTCCCACAGTTTGTGTCAGGTTGATCTTTTCGTCTGGTAGCACTGCATAAGTATTTTGTCTAAGAGGTCTCACAAGTAGTATTCCTGTAGCTGTGGGAATCATTGGTTGAAAACGAGTTTAACACCAATGGGTACAGTACTGCCAAATATTCAAAATGATTATCAACCTAAGTCTGAGTTCATCCACAAACTGAGGCGTTTTTATAATACGGTACCTAGACTGTGTATCCTTGTCTTCTTTGCGTGGGCATTGGAAGTCATTTACACACACGTATAGAATACTATGAATACTTCGAACACTGTAGCTATCGTTGCTCTCAAATCTAATTTTAGTAGATGAGAGGATACAAAGAAACAATCAGACTCATGGGTGTGGACAGAAACTAAAGGGCAAATGCGGGCACTACGCAGATCTGCGTTTTTTCTTCTCCCGATCTATACAAATAATGTATACAAATCAGCGTGTGCATTGCTCTCATAACGTTTCCCTCTTGTTTAGTCTTCTAATGATGAAGTGGATCCGCACCCATGAGTCTGATTGTTTCCTTGTAACCTTCCATCTACTATCTTTGTGTGTTATTGCTCGGTGTCCAAAAAGCAATAAATTATGCCTGCTCCCACGAGGTGTTAGAACGAGGTCGCAAGAAGGCTAACGAATTATAATCAAAATACACTGAGACGCCAATTTGTTCGTCGTCAAGGTGTAAAGTCGGTAGAAATAGTTGGGTATTAGTGACTACATCACCGGCATCCCATTGCCGTCTTGTCTTTCGTTCGTGTGATGCTCATGGTGCAAGAAGTATTTGTGTTTTGCTTGCTTCTGTGACGGGTTTCAGCCCACTTGATCCGAGCAAGCTCACGAATAGAATGTCAATAATTGGAATTACGCAATAATACACTAAAAATGTGTATTTTTGCATTATGTATCCCGATGAAAATAAATGTAAATAGATTATATGCCTACTTGCTTATTACTCGCGCTTCTCGATGTTTTCCTAAGAAAATAAAAAGAAAAATAAAGAGAGGGAGAGAGACAGAGAGAGAAAACAGAAATATATTTCAAATATCAGCTCGGTGACGCCATGTTCGTCTCGTGATGTAAAGCGAGGATAGTTGATAGGTAGTATCTCGTTGTACTAGCGATATGTATGGCTACAGGGGTCTTCCTTTTCTCTCTGCAAAAAAACAGAACAGAATTCAGTAACAAAGAGGTAAGAAGACCTATGCAGTGCGACAATTAAACACTCAGTCTTTCTTGGTTATTTTGTTAATCCATAACAATCGTCTGTAATGCAGTAAACATCTTTGATTACTGATTTTTATTACTACCATTGTCATTGTTATTCGTCACCACACAACAGATTTCCTATCACTCACTGCTGCCCATGCACGTTACGAATGGATCAGGATGAATGGAATGTGGGATGTTTCGTCACGGAGAATGTAAACATTTCTCTCGGCGTCTTATGTTCAGGGTAATATGAAGATCTCAGTATGAGCAGACGACAACGGGATGCCGGTGATACAGGCAATAATATCCAACAATTTCTGTCGACTTAACATCATTACGACAGACAAATTGTTGTGTCGGTGTATTTTGATTATAATTCGTTAGCTTCTTGCGACCTCGTTCTAATACCTCGTGGGAGCAGGCATAATGTTTTGCTTTTCGAACACCGAGCAGTAACACACAAAGATAGTAGATGGAAGGATACAAAGAAATAATCAGACTCATTGGTGTGCATCCAGTTCATCATTAGAAGACTAAACAAGAAGGAAACATTACGAAAGCAATGAGTACGCTGGTTAGTATACGTTATTTTTATAGATCGGAAGATGAAAAAGCGCAGATCTGCACTTTACTTTCTGTCTTAATGGGCATGATTTTTAGTTTCTTCTCTTCTGAATTTTCAAACGAATTGATTATTACATGGCACAGAATAATTAGTTAACTGTTTTTCTTACAGCTTCCATTCGCACCACCATTTTTCTACATTCTCGGTCAATTCATGAAATTCTACCTATATGATCACAAGACTGCACACAGATGCAATCGATTTAGAGGTGCATAGTGTTTGTTATTTTACTTTTTGTGAATGGTGGGCAAAGTTTATTTCCAAAAACTTTTTATTGTACTGAAATAATCTTTTGTCACAAAGTAACAAGGTAATTGCTTTATTTGTATATATTTCGCGGGAGAGTGTAATCGTTATGGAAGATTATACACCTGAATGTTTCACACAACTGGTAGGAGAAAACGCTGCATATTAACCAAACCACACTCCTCCTCTCCATATCCTGCTACGACATGAGCATGGGATTCTCCTCACATACCGCTACAGAGCTGTTCCTAGCACAGCTGAGAATTGGCAACAGCGTCACAAACATTTGGCAACACTGTGACAGTCCAATCACTTCCACGTATGGTACTGAACTGACTCGCTAAATTCGCTTGATATATCCTTTCCATTTGAATGAATCGTGCTATATAACCCTCATGTAAACTAAGACAGTGAGACTGAAAATTCAAATTTTGGCTAAAGATATGCTGTTCTTCACATTAGTGACAACTTTTATTATCTTTCACGATGTGTTATGAGGTTGAGAGACCAATACCATGAGAGTGGAGTGCTCTCAGTAGTGAGTCCGTAGCCCCGTGGTAAAGCCCGTGTCTCGTGTCGCAACTGCTCAACGAATCGTCAGTTCTAACAGTGGTAGGAGCCAGCGTGTGATTTATTTTATGGAGCTACTAATTTCCATAAAAAATTCTGTAACGAAATCGGAAGAAACTCCTTTACACTTCAAGTCCTCTTGGTAGCTCGACCCAGTAAGTTGTGTTAATGGTCATAGATCTTGGCTTTCTTACTGTCAAGCTGCTTCACAATGCAAGCGTCTCTGAAGAAATTCGAATCGACCGTCAACGATACGAATTTAAATCTTGTTCTTCACATAAGACCCACATGCCAGGGTGATAAGTATGAAGGGAATGAACCTCTTGATTACTGTATGGTCTTTAGGCTAAATTTCCACAGTAGCAGTTAGGAACTCTCTGCAGACATTTACTAGCAGCGACTCTAGCGACTTACTTTTTCTCTGGGTAGCTTCAAATATGGGCACCTTTGTCGACATAAATCCAACTGAAGATTTTAAATATCAAGGCACAGAGAGTAAATGCAGTGTAATGTGTTTGGTTCCTTTCTTTGATTCCCTCTGGTAAATGGATGCAAAACATAGTGTCAATACCTTTCTGAACCTGCTAAATATTTCTTGTTTTGAGATCTATACATTAATTAATGGAGAAGTGAACGTTGGGAAATTACATAGGCGGAAGTCATGGTAAACAGAAATACTGTCTCCAGTAGAATTACTTACATTAGAAAATTTTATTTTATTTGATGAAACGATAGCCATTTAAAGGAACAGGGCTCTTATTTTTCTTGTACTTGATTGAGCTAGAGACGTTGAAAAATTTGGTGCTTGACTGTGATTCGAATTCGTATCTCATCTTTCGAGGAGCTGAATCTCTCGGAACAGTAAAGTTCAATCATTTCGTTCCTTTTCCCAAGACTCCAATCTTATCTAGGTCTCCTCCATAGGTAAGTATGTGGGTTCGAATCCTGATCCAGTACAAAAATATTCATAATTTCATTTCAAGCCCTATCACGTGCATACAAGTCTGCTAGTGAAAATTAACGTGCATTTTTAATGTCTGTTCATGTGTTGCCAACAATCGCAATAGGTGTCGTTATTTCTGGTTAAACACGCACACATCTTACTGTTGGCGAGTAAGCAAGTGTTACTTAACTATGTTCATGGATGATAAAGATGGACGGTAGGTGTGGGGTTCGATTGTTGCCCAGGCACAAATATTTGTATCCTTATTTTAGATTCAAACATCTAGCAACTGGTAAGAAAAACCGATGCTTAACATTTGATTTTACTTAGTTAACAATCCGATTGCGCGCTGGGTTCGTACCTCCGTCACAGAACTTCACATCATGAGCTTCATCTGTAAATGCACGAACACTTTGTTCCTTCTGAATGGAGGTATATCACACATCTTTCGTGGTTAGTTAACAGGGCCGATAGGGTCTTTAAAGGAGTCCCGGTTTCTCACAAAAACTGATGATTTGTTTTTGTTTTTTGCAAGTTCATATTTAGTTACTGATATTGGCGTAAATTTCAGTAATTCTCCCTCTTCATGACTAGTCAGCAATATGATATAATTAGATTAATTAGATTAATACTTGTTCCATAGATGCTGAATACGACATTTCGTAATGATGTAGAACATGTCATTTTAATGAAAGATTTCTTTACATACCATGATTCAGTTCCTTTGCAACAATTTTTTACTCTCTCTCTCTCTCTCTCTCTCTCTCTCTCATTCTTTTTTATTTTTATCTGTCCCTCACTCTCTCTCTCTTCTCTCTCTCTCTCTCTCTCTCTCTCTCTCTCTCTTATTAGTAACTACGCTCCAGTCCCTAAACTCAGTTACAGAAATGTGAATCAGACGGATTACGTATTCCAGGCAGTAGCAGCCGCATCTTTGAGACGTCAGCTATGGTCACTTCCCAGACCACTGTTGGATCACATCGGTTCGTCTTATTCCTGCTGGTAATGTAACTGAGATTTGGCAACATGGCAAGGTATATTTGGCAACTCTGTGATCGACGAGTTACTTCCTGGTGTGCACGGAATTAAGCCTCAAAGTTCACTTGATTTTTCCTGTCATTTCCATTGAATAATCTGAGTTATTATTAACGCTTCACCTGTAACAAAAGATTGTATATTTACGGTTTTCAGCCCAGGAAAGTCGTTAAAGTCGTTGCACGAGAAAATCACATCTAATCTCGTCCTTTAAATAGCGGTTTACGAGTTCCAGCCACTAGTGGTCTCGTAAGAGGAGACCTAGACGCATGCCTCTTCCCTAGCTCTGTGGAAACGTGCTAACCTGAGAGACAGCGTCTGTTCTGGTTTGCCGTTCCAGTCTTGCTGACTGTAACGTTTTTAGCCCTTCTGTGAAAGAGCTACAAGCAGTCAGATCACACATCGATAAGAAAATGGCAAGAAAATACTTTCGGCTCATAGTGCAATGGTGAAAAACTCACAATGCTGCACAACATGTAACGCCACTTTCCGCTGCTGACAAACAAATTTTGGGTTTCTAGGAATACATAACCATAATTATGAAATGCCACATTTGAATATCACTTTAGTATGACACAGCATACCATTAAAATACAGACCCAATCGAAATAAAAGTGATTAGTATTTTACTAATTCCAGCCGATAGAGGCACGCTTGTGTACAGATACTCAGTTTTATTGAAACAGACTTTCGTCGTAAGGTTATCGTGCGTAGTTGTATTTCATTTCTTATAATACAGTGCACAATTTTCGTACAGTTCCTTTTAGTGTTGTTAAAACATTAGTTAACATGAGAGAGAAATTAATCATTAACGATATATGCCAATTCTCTAATGTTATCTATAACAGTCTGACAATGCACATGCAGTTTAATGATTACATGTATTTAGAAAACTTGTTTTGAGTTAAAGCTGTCAAACAAGGTATTATGAAGGATAAAATGCCACTGCCACGCTACACCTAATGTAAAAAATACGTTTCTGACGTATTTTGGCATAATGCGCTCTCCCCATATATAACACAAAAGTTTCGAGATGCATCTGCAGCCTGGCCATCTATCAAACCTGAAAAGAACAATATGTTGCCGAAGTTAGCCCTTTTTCCACATGCGCCTATCTTGGGTTGAGAAGTGAAGAGAATTATGTTCAAAGTTCCATTAGATCGATAACTTCAGCAGACAGCAGTATGGCGTTTTAAAAAGTGTAGCAGTGAATGTACCCAAACTCGCGATGTCTTATCAACAGCGCGAGACGCTTACCGTTACGCTACTAGCTGACACATATCTACAATACCTCCAAAACTCAATTCCGGAACTAGCGCATTGCACAGTGCAGTGAGATCATGCATATGGCCGGATCTAGACTTCTGAGAGACAGTCAGTTACAGCTTTTCTTTTGCACTGCACGACTTTTTAACAAACAGATAGCGCAATAAAGTAGCTCAAGTCGAAAGGAACACTTCCTGCTTAAATGTATGCATCCTACACTACTGGCAGTTTTCTATAGGTGTCAGTTACGTGATTATATTTCGATGGTTGCAAAATAGAGTCGAATGTATGCACTGGGTAGCCGAGGCAGCTAGTTCATGGCGATTCGGTCAACCAAGTAAATGAATGTACTGAACATGCTGCAAACCACTACAGGGAGTCTGTGTGTCAGAATTCTCATGTAGTGTGGAGCAACATTGTTATGATAGAAGAAGGTGTGACAGAGAAGAGACTTTGGTGGTCTCTTGGATTGATGCTAGGTTCATGTAAGCATGGTCTGGGTTTGGTACCAACTTCTGCTGACGATTTTTGATAAGGAGAGACAGATTCTGTTCTCTTCTGGCTACGTCGAGTGAAGAAGGTATAATGGCATTGTGGTCTGACATTCATGTTAAACATGATATGCCTTCTCTACCAAGTAGACGTTATGTTGAACCACAATAAAGCCAGGAGTCGCGACACGTAGAAACTCTATCAACAGTAACTTTTCTTATACTAGTTATTTATTTCTAGTGACGAAACAAACGCTATGTAGGGTCACAGGACACTTATTCCATCATTTACATGAGCTTCTGTACGTCGATACAATTGGTGCTGAACTGGGAATGCAACTCAGACCGCCCTTAACGCGGAATTTGATCCCTTTGTGACAATACAGCTCGATTGCTATTTGTTCAAAACTGCAGATTCCGCAACATCTCCACATTTTGTGGGTAAAAGGGTTCGAATCCTGACCCGGCACTAAAGCTTTCGTTATGTATTATCAAGCTCTAGCATGAGAACACCCATCTGCTGGTGGGTAATAATTTTGATTTTTAATGTATTTTCATTCGTTGTCAACACTAACGTTATCTGACGTTTTTGAGTCCCAGTGAGACACAGAACTGTTTGCGAAATCATTGTAAATTCAAGGATGTTATTCCGACCTGCTGGTGTAAAATTCGGTAGCTCACGTCTCCTTGTGTGCAGTTAACAACGATATGTGTGGGGCTCGATTCCCAGTCAGCACTGAACTCTTCGTCATATTATTTCTAGTTCAAACATGCACACATGTCGCTGCTTTTGTAACAAACCCATTTTTAGCGTTCGTTTTCTCTAGAATATAACAGCGTCAGGTGCCAGCTTGGAGTCCTGGGAAAGAAAAAAATAATGTTTCGTCTCGTCATTTCAGTTAAAACATCTAGCTACTGCCGAGAAAATCCGGTATGTCACAGTTGATTGTGATTCGATGAGAATCCAATTAGGTTCTGGGTTCGAATCCCTGTCCAACACAAAGCTTTACCTCACGGCATTTCAAGTAAGTTACTTGTGAAGAAGCAATATATAACATCTCTCGTAGTTCGTTATCAAGGATAATAGATGCTGGGTAGGAATTCGTGTCCGTTAACAACGTTTACGTTATGTAATTTAAAGTTGATATTTGCTAACTGATACTGTCTAAAATCGAGGTATATCACTCTCTGTACGCCTAGTCAGGAATGACTGTTATTTTCCGTCACTCACGAAGTCTTTGCTTAGTCTGCATGACCTGAGTTTGAATCCATATGCAGAACGAGACGGTTCTTCGTATCATTTGAAGTTCACACATATTCTCAACTGGCTGCTCGTGCATAATTTAAATTTTGTAATGTTATTCTGTTTTAAATAAAAAGTACGGTATGTTATTTAGAAGAGGAAATCATGAATACGACGAACTTACTACGTGAATTACCTATCTGACGTAATAATGAGAGTGGTAACATTTTATGTACGTCATTTATTGTAATAAATGTGAACTTACAAGCCTGAAGAACCGTCTTATCTGTGATAAGATGTTCCCTGATAT
Organism: Schistocerca serialis cubense; assembly: GCF_023864345.2. Lineage (NCBI taxonomy): Eukaryota > Metazoa > Arthropoda > Insecta > Orthoptera > Acrididae > Schistocerca > Schistocerca serialis. The sequence continues at coordinate 324,111,842 of NC_064641.1, read as the reverse complement.
TTGTAGTAACTTAATATTACTTTACACCTTGAGCAGTGTTTTCTAGTGGTGACTTGTTGGTACCATTTTTAATAGTCAAACGACTGTACCGAGGGGCGATTAGAGGACCTGCTAGACAGCTGCGCTATGTGGGTTGAATTCGAATTAGGCGAAATGCAATTCAGGTCGTTCGGATACTTCTGAACACGACTGTAGATTGTCAATATTAAGTTCTCTATGGTGTGAACCTCGAAAATCTAATTTCCTGTAATGCACTTATCAATGGCGGCCACTTGAAAACATGGCTCCATAAATTCGGCCTGTTTTGTTGCCCCTTAAGTAACTTCACTCTTCAGTGATTCCTTATGAGCAAAGTTATCTATTTTCCCGTTCATCTCACCTTGCTTCCATCTACACTAACTTCGAGGATAGTAACTGTGCTGTGCTTTGTCTTTCGTTGACTCCTGTGGCTAAGTGCCGCCATAACCGCTTTTTCAACCCTCTTTTTTCGGGATCATATATTGGAGACGTCTGATGGGTAAGTTCAGCACCTATATCGATATTCTCTTCGACCCTCAGTGTTACAATAGCTTTGAAGGGATAGAACCGACGATCAGAGTCGCAAATGGACAAATCGCAGAGAGCGGCTACAGTGGGTGTATGGATACCTCCATTGAATCTTGATTTTCAGGTGTAAAGTATAATTTGACGAAGCTATACTTTTGATGACATTCTCTGAAGACAACCAGGAGTCAAAATATGCAAAGAAATAGATAAAAAATAGCACATTTGCATGCTTAGACTACACCTACTTTAGCACAACCCAATCAGGAGCTGGAGCTCGGCATTCGAAGCTGGGACCCCGTCCCCTGCTCTGCATACACAGATTTAAGCAACCAGCGACTTCAAGGATTAATTGGGGGAAAAGGAGGAAAGATTCAGTTTCGCGCCCTCTTTTACCACATGTTAATGCCATGTCTTTGCTAGAAGCATGGTTTTGGATGGAACCATCACCCCCCCCCCCCTATAAAAAGATCATTATTGTTGCGTCCATTTCGAACTTTCCAAAGAACGGCCATAAACTCGCTAAGAGCCTCGTGCCTTCACAAATATGTTTTGTAGCAGAGCCTGCACGCCTGGGTACCACTGCCCTGTCCCACGGAACTCGCAGAAACTCTCCACCATCGCATTGGCTTTCTACCTAACAAGGGCCCATACTCTGCTTTATTGCTTAGATCTTAGAATGCCCTGCTCATAGCTGCAGCGCCTCCTTGGCCGGCGCCACTCAACGTGTCTGCACAACATGCGACTTGGCTGTCAGCAAACGTTTTCGCCCAGGATCCACAGAAAAGAAAGCTCCCCTCGGCTCTCAGCCACTGTGCGCTTTTACTGCAGCGAATTAACACATTACCCTCTCCCTTCGAACGCAGGTAAAGCCTACCACTATGCCTTCACTGGAGCACACAAGCAACAACGTTAACTACTACCAACTATTTCATCATAAGAATGAAGTCAGATTGTATCAAATATAGTAACAAAGTAATAAAAATAACCTTAGCTGTGAACATTAAGTAGCATGAGACCGTATCATAAGTGAGAGCACCCAGCAATCTCTCACACCCTCCCCATTCCTCTCAAATTTATTCTTGGGGAGCGTCACACTACAAAATGGTTAGTGTGACACGGAACAGAATAAATAGTGACGCTTGAGTTGGATCATTATCAAATAAATAAACATGTATCGATATTTGTTCACCATAAACCCCAGCACAATGTTATATCATGTCTTTACCACATTCAACCACGGGTCATACGGTAATTACTAAACGGTTACAGGGTCATACAGACATTTATCTGCTCATTCATCTGAAATTGTGGCCTGAGATGGTTATTTCCCTAAACAGAATATAACATTGTCAACAGTAAGGCCAAAGTTAAATTTATGGGTGAAATTTCAAGGAAGTTCGAAATTAAAACAGGTGTTAGACAAGGTGATGGTTTATCCCCAATCCTCTTCAACTGCGTACTGGAAAAGATATTGAGAATATGGAAAGAAGAACTCAAAGGCACCAAGAATGACATCAGAATTGGAACAAAAAAAGAAAAAATAGAAGTGGACTGTTTAGCTTTTGCAGACGATCTGGCAATAATTAAAGAAAACGAAGAAATAGCTCAGAACTACCTGGAGAAACTACAAGAAGTTTCGGCCAGAGCTGGACTGCAGATTTCATTTGAAAAAACCGTGTATATGTCTAATCATAGAAATAACAAGAAAAATCTTATTACTAAATACGGCAATATTAATAGAGTAGAAAAATTTAAGTATTTAGGTGAAATAATTCAAGTGAATGGTTTAGACAAGAGTGCAAACCAGGCGAGAGCAAGGAAAATGGAATTTGCTTTTCAAAAAACCAAAGACATATATAACAAAAAAAACATTTCGATTCAAGCTAAATTAAGACATTATAAAACTGTCATTAGACCAGAATGCCTGTATGCATCGGAGTGCCTAACTCTTAACAAAAAGGGGGAAATAGAAAACATGGAAAAGAAAGAAAGGAAAATTTTGAGAAAAATATTAGGACCGAGAAAGATTGGAGAAGAGTACAAGCTAAAGAGTAATAAGGAAATATACAAAACTATTGAGAAAGTGAGTGAGGCAATGCGTAAACGCAGACTAACGTTTTATGGTCACCTGTCGAGGATGGATGGAAACAGACTAACAAGAAAAGTGTTTGAACATAGTAACAGGAACGAAAAAACCAACAATAAACGGATACAGATGGTGAAAAAGGATTTGGCCTATTTTAATGTCACCCGTGAGTCAATCAGGGACAGGGAAAAGTTTAGACAAATAGTGAACGAAATTAAGTGTTTTCCAGAAGAAACGAAACTAAAGAATAATAACAGGAAATGGTCGGAAGAGCGGAGGAGGAACCACTCGAAAATGATGAGGAAATATTGGGAAGAGAGAAAAAAAGATCAAAAAGCCGGGCAAGTGAATTGTTGAACGTGGTCCAAAGATGGCCGAAATCGAAAGAAGAAGATTGTCATGAGGATTCCTTGCCCCATAGAAAATTACTACCCCTGTGCCACTACGCACTGGTCTGCATCCATTCCTTGACGGAACATGGGTTACAAATGTTCCCACATTCACCCAATATAAAAGAATCATAGTGGTCTTGTGGCACGTGTTATCTGTTCAGCCTATTTCTTTAACATGTGTCAGTCTGTTCCTTTAGTCAACGATGTAAGTGACAACACATCCAAACAACACATACATGACAAAAATCAAGTGCATCTGTACAAGAAATGAAAAATAATATATGAGTTTACTAAGAAAAAAATAAAACTTCGTAAGAAAACTCATAAAATACATGTAAACTTGTAAAATTGAAAATAGCAAGGCACATACAAAACAAATTAATGAAAACAACAAATACCTCCTACAGCTCCCTTCTCAAACGTATTTAAGGAGTCCAGTTTTTTCAATTTACAATTGTCCCACGAATAATCACAGCACTAGACATGTCATGTATCAGCTTAGATGTGGCAACTATACAGGATGAGTTTTCCAACTTGAGTTACCCCTTTTACTCGGCACGTACAATACAGGCAGCAGCCTCAGTGTGGCAGGACCTCCTCATTCTGTGTGGACAGCAATCACTGGTGTCTCATTTACTGACCGTCTTGGATGACGTGGCTATCGGCAATACATTGCCATCGGCGAAGAAGTTCATGGGATAAGCCGGGCACCATATGGAAACAGGTTTGGGGTGAATCACCACTCGCTGTCGCTGTCTGCGTCGTCGCATGTCTCCTGACACGTAAGTACCTCCATTCAGGACTCTGCATCATCGCCCCTTTGGCCTCCCTTGCCCTTCCATTCATCGGTAGGGCCCACGAGATCTTGGAAGCCCGAAGCGGCGGCGAAAATTGTCGCCTGCCACAAGGGCACCAGCTCTTTGACATCACACGGCGCGCAGAGGCTCGCCTGCACCTGCCTCCATTCACGTAGCCCAATGATGTCACGTCGACCAGCTGCCCTGCTGTTGCTAAGTGGGTCAATGCTGACTGCACCCAGCTGCGCCTCCTGCATCTAACAGGGCTGGCGAACGACCATGACTGCCCCGATTTACCAGGTGCACCATGACTGCCAGCTTCTGTACCCGCCCCAGTGTCAGTGTCCTCTCCAACTGCCTGATACATTGCCAGCCACTCAGCTATCGTAGTCTGCACAATGTGGGCTTATTGTTGTGTTCAAATGGTTCAAATGGCTCTGAGCACTATGGGACTCAACTGCTGAGGTCATTAGTCCCCTAGAACTTAGAACTAGTTAAACCTAACTAACCTAAGGACATCACAAACATCCATGCCCGAGGCAGGATTCGAACCTGCGACCGTAGCGGTCTTGCGGTTCCAGACTGCAGCGCCTTTAACCGCACGGCCACTTCGGCCGGCTATTGTTGTGTTTTTACAAACATGTTAACAGGATAAATACAGATAAAATTTTAATAAAGTTGTACAGGATTGCGTTACATGATTACTCCAAAAAAAAAAAAATGGTTTACGGAGCTATTTTGACAAAAATAAAAGCTGATTCTATTCTTCAACTATTCTTTGATTGTATTACAGCAGTAAGTTTAAATTATTGAATTTCTTTCTCTAGATTTTTATAATCTTAAGTAGCGGTGAGGTCACGATATTGTAATTTATGATAGTGTTTGTTAATTTCCCACAACCATCCTAGCAACTCAGAGTACTAAGCTGGCTTAGACTCCACATTCACTTCAGTCTCTCTCACACCATCTATGTCTACAACTTATTCACGCAACTCAATCACTATAAAAGACATACAAACTACTCAAGATATTAGAGATTACTTCCACATTACTTATTAGTTATGGTGACACTAATGCTGGCATATGGCGTGAATCTGTGCTGCTACGAAATTCTCTTTTTGCTGAAACATATCTTCCCGTCAATCTGCTGAAACAAGTATTATCGATATTTGACTGAAAAGCTACATTTCTACCATTCCTCTCTTTCTCACAAATTGATGGTGTCCCTCACTCACTCTGAGAAAACATACCGAAGTGACTGCACATTCTGTGCTTACACCAAGTAGTAGAATCTATCGCCTTAGATTTACCATTCAAGAACTCGCGAACCACTCGCGAAAGCCCACATGAATGTCATCGCACAATAGTGCGGGAAACCACATGTGAAATACACAAGCGAATAACCAAAGTGGACAACAATCGCATAAGACGCGATAACCACATTCGAATAAAATATCCCAATCGCGGGAAACTTCGCATCGAAGGCGACATCCTAAGACGAAAAACACACCACAAATACATCGTGGCACTGACGATGACAACAAATAGCCCACAGCAAAGACACACTGCACTGGGCAATGATCACAAACCATGGCTAAAACACGCAAGAAAGTCAACACACCTCTCGCGTGGGCAATGCACGACCATCCTGCAATTATCTCCACGAGTCTCGCAAACTAATCTCAACGACGCCTCTCTCACACACTATGCTACGAATTGTATAGCGGTTCGTACAAGGGCGTTTACTGGGATGCACACAAAATAAAGGGAAGAAGTTTCATTGTACCTGAACTCCAAGATGTTACGAGAAGAATTCCGTCCCCAATATTCATGCACTTGTTTTGGACTCAAAGACACAAAATTCTATCGTTTTTGTGACACCTGATTCTGTCGTTCCGTGCAAACTGCAATAATGCTATGGGAACATATTAATACATGCGAAATGGAACTCATATAAACAACGAAGTGTCCGTCGTGAAATCGGCACATTTCTACTCTCAACAATTATAATCAGTCAGCTCTGGAATGACTATCTAGACATCTATAAACTTGATATATGTGACGAAGATATACTTGTACAGTGATATTCTATCAATGCCAAACTCTTACTGCTTGCAGTAACAGGAGAAAACCCTGTGCTAATTACCATAGTGAATCACAAAAAAAATCTAAAGAAATTATTGTTGTCTTTAACCCTATTATAATAAACAAAACTTATACAACTACGCTCATGTCTGGCAGTCAACAGCCATTAAACTACCTGTGGCTTGATCAGAATAAGAAATTGCCACTGTATGTTCCCCCTTCTGTTTTCTTCTCTTCTCCTTCTTCCTGCTGTAACTGTTGCCGTCGTGACTTCCAACTTTATTCAGTGAAGTGTTTAATGTGCGATATGTGATGCATTCCTGCCGAAAGTCCAGACCTTAGGGACCCCAGCTCATATGCATTGTCGTGCGCGACACGGCGTATCCGAAGAGCTCCATTATACACGTTGAAGAACTTCTGGCACTGTTTCTTCTGTTTGTTGGAGAGCCTAAACGATTTGACGAGAACCTTCTGTTCAACGCGAAATTCCTGGACCAGAGCGTTCTTGTTTTCTCGCTCCTTCCATCTTCCCGAATCCTTTACGGCGCCACCCCGGTTACCTCTTGGTGTGGAATCTATTTCCGCAAGGGAATTTCCAGTAGCTCCCATACTTTCTCTCTTGGCTCTCTGTTCAACACAGTTATCAGCGCCAAGAGAATTGAACATCAATATCATGTTCCATATGCTGTGCTGTCGATGACAGTACATACGACACACAATCCTCAGGTCCTTCTGAAAGGTATGTGCTGTGATTCGATCAGGATAGAGCCAGTGAAAAATGTCGATAGTTCCCAACCGCAAGATTGGACGAGTAGTACATCTTCGAGTAGTAAGATCTTTGGCAGCTAACAGAGCTAGGTGCACGCGGTAAAAGTTTGAGTAGTGGTGAGGAGATGCGCAGAGACAGCAGACGTGTTTCGTGTCGGAGATAGATGCCTGCAGGAGGCTGCCGGGTCGTGACAGCATCAAAGTAAGAATTGGCGCTTCGCACATAATAAGCTATGTATTGAGCGAACCTCGGCACATACCTGGGGAAACTAGAAAGAATAATTAAGAAAATAGGTTTTCTTTGGTTAAATAATGTCTAAAAGCTAGATAGAAATCCCATTGTTGATGCAATAAGCGTTTTGTGAAACTTTCTCGTAAATCCATGCTATAGAAGTTTTTTTTTTTGTTTTTTCACATGTGCCTTAAAAGTTTGAACCATAAATATTTTTTTAGATAAAATTAGAGTTTCATCTCACACCTTATGTCGTTCTCCGCATCCTGTGCTTACATTGAACCAAAAGGTACATTAAAGTGAAGTTCCCATGAGAAAAGCTAATAATTTCTTTTACCAGAGTAAAATAATCTAAGTGCCATTGCACAGTTGGCAAATTATTCAGATCAGGACAGAATTTTTATTAAGTAACACACAGGGCCACAATGAGTAAAGTTATCTAGAATGACAATTTTATGCCATTGCACTACGGCTGAGTTGAATATATGTTTTATTATCGGCTAAACGGGAAGGAGTGCACGAGCTAAGTCCACAGACGCAGTCAGATGCAGGTTGGTGACTTTCATTTATTTTTACCACTAAACTTTCATGCAGACCGATGTGTATTTTGAGTATTAATTTTCCAACAATATTTTCATGCAGTCAGATAAAGTTCATTTCAGTTAAATACGCAGTCAGATGCAAGTTTTATTAAAGACTAAAGCAATTGCATGCAGTTCAGTCTTGTTTAAATAGAGAAATTTTGTTAACAACACTTTCACTTCATCCATCAATTGGCAGGGTTCGAACTCGGGTGATGTCCCCATACGTAAGTGAGTGCCACCCTACATCTCTCCAGAGTGGCCTTCCATCGTTTTGAGCTGAATTGAGCCCCGTTATCTGTAATAATTTTGTCCACCCTGCCTACTTGCGCTAGGAAGTCCTTTGTTAACACTTTGCAAACCGTGATTGCCATGGCTCATCGTAACGGAGTAAATGCAGCAAACTTAGATATTAATTCAACAGCTACTAAAATACGCCGGAAACCACGCCGAGTGACCAGGAGCGGTCCCATTAAGTTCTCGGCCGCCATGTGTCGCAGTTTGTTTGGAGTGATTGGATGGAGGTGTGCCTTCATTGTCTGGCTGTCTGGTTTTGCCTTCTGACAGGCCTTGCATATGAATAGAACCTTCTTTATGCGTCTTTCCATGTCCTTAAAATGACACAGATCCTTCAATTTAGGCAAGCATTTCCGTGGTCCAAAGTGACAATAACTTAAGTGGATGTACCAGATTAACTTATTAATTTAACTCGTCTGGTATACAAAGGCTCCATATAGTGCTTGTTGCGTTTCGTCGGTGGAACAAGATTCCCTTCCTTACAAGGTAGAGCATTCGTAATTCCACTTCCTGGCGGTTCTTCCAACGTTCTTTCAGCTGCCTCAGTTACGGATCTTTATCCTGCTTTCTTCTTATATCCCGTAATGAAGCATTCATGAAGTTCTCGAAAGCGACTTCCAATAGTAGAATAGACTAAAATGACTATCCTCCGCATCTTCTCCCTTTGCATCTGGTCTCTCAATCTGTGAACGTGGAAGTGCATCCTAAATTACATTGGTTCTTCCCAGGACATGTGTGATGCTGAAGTCAGATTGCTGGAAGAATAGAACCCACCATGTCAGCCTATCGTGTCCCAATTTGGCCAACAGCTAAAATTCCAACGCTCTGTGATCTGTACAGACATGGGTCTTGCGTCCGAGCCGGAAATATTAGAATTTTTAGAAAGCCCACATGATAGCCAATGCCTCCAACTCAGTTACTGAGTAATTGCTTTCGCACTTTGTAAGGACCCGGCTCCCAAATGTGCCCTCTTCCGAAATTTGTTGGACTATTACTACGTCAAGAAATGTTTTCGCTGCATCAGTCCACATGCAAAAACACCGCTGTTAAGTCAGGGTGAGCTAGGGCAGATGCCTCCCGAAGTGACTGTTTAAGCGAATTGATTTCATGATTCTCTGCGTCATCCCATATCCAAGGCTTCTTCTTTCCTGTTAAGGCAAAAAGCCTTGGAGTGCCATTCTCCATCGTTCTAATAAACTTCTTATAAAAATATACGACTACCATGAACCCTCTCAGATTCTTCCTGGTTTGTGGTCTCGGGAATTGGACTGTTGCTTCGAGTTTTTCCGGATTAAGTGCTATCCCTTCTGCCGAAATCACGTGCCCAAGGAAATCCACCTTCCTCGTTCCAAAACAAGATTTTTCTTAATTAATTGTGACACCATGTTGTCTTAGTTCTCCTAGCAGTTCGCCGAGTACCTTGTTGTATTCACACGAATAGGGCTTTGCGGTGAGGATATCAACAACATAGCACGAGATTTTGTTCTTCAGCCTTTCCGTCAAAATTCCGTTCAACCCCCTACTGAATGCTGCTGGTGGTATATTGAGGCCAAAGAACAATCGCTGAAACTGACAGCAGCGTCCTTCATCTACGAAAACCGTGTATTGACTACACGAAGGGTGTAATTCAATTTCCCAGAAACTTGAACGGAGATCAATTGACGAAAACACTTTCCACCATGAAATCTTTTCAAGAGATCTTCCAGCTTTTCCAGATGGTCTGTTTCTGGCAAGATTGTCGTGTTGATTTACCTCAAGCAAGAGACGTATCGACCCATCCTTCCTTTCAACTACCTGAAATGTATTATTGCTTGTGGACTCACCAGTTTCTATGATCCCTTCTTCCAACATCCTCCGTACCGCTCTTCGGACTTTCTCTCTGTATGCGATTGGAATGGGATAAGGTGGGATGAAGAACTTCTGATGTTCTTTGACATGGAATGCATTCTGGAAATTATTGATGGCTCGTCTCTTGGGTAGGAACACTTCAATGTTGTTAAGTGGCAGGTTTGTACCTCTGCCCTATCCTCTTCGGTAATATTGTCAATACCACAAACCCTCTCCTGTATCGCATGACAAATCTTGCCCTCAGTGTCCACGGTGTCACTTTGGCAATCCCTTTCATCTCTCAGCACTGAATCCGACTTTAGTAAATGCCAGTCTTCTGGATGTAAGCATATCTTAAGGCACCTCGCCGGCACTTGCGCCCACGTCGCCCGATCAATGAACCGAAGTATGATGATTTTTTACTTATTTAATGTCGCTGTACCACGACCTACATGTAGTATTGCATTGTACTCACTTAGAAAATCGGTCCTGATAATCAGCTCAGTTGTCAGTTTTGGCACAATCAGAAAGTTTCTCACCTACAGGTGACCTTGACAGAGTAGCTCTAGCCTGTTCTGTATACCTTTCCTACTATTGCTCCTTTTATTCTTAATCTCTTCAACGATAGTTCTGCCCAGTCTTACAGTTTCTTACACTGTCTATAAGTATCTTCTGCGATGGCTGAAATCTCACTGCCACTGTCCTGAATTGCTCTAACTTCCTTTCCTCCTTTGGTTACCTTAATGACTGGATGCACATCATTATGAGTGAACCCCGCTCTTTCGTCCAGCAACGTTTCTTCAAGATCGTCGTATCTAATGACAAAAAATATGGCTCTGAGCTCTATGAGACTTAACTTCTGAGGTCATCAGTCCTGTTGAGTGTTAATTAAGTAAATAAATTAGTGAAATCAAAGTGAACTAAGAAAGTAGAATATAAATGGAAAACTTGGTTTAGTTTAGAGAGTTACATACTGGCATTCAGCGGGCAGAACAGAAGAAACAATGACCGTGGAGTCAGCGAGTTCCACATAAGCGGGCGCTGTCGATTCAGCCGTCAGGGCATCGCCCGACCGGCTCACGTGTTTCTAAGTTGTCGCATGAGCAAAGGCCCTCGCCTACATTCCAAGAGCCAATGACCGACGTTAAGAAGATTCTTCGAGAAGCCTTTCAACGTGACGGAAGAAGCAATGACCGGCTCACGTGTTTCTCAGTCGTCACATGCGATCAGAGGCCCCCGCCTACATTCCAAGAGCCAATGACCGAGGTCAAGAAGATTCTTCGAGAAGCTTTTCAACGTGACAGAAGAGGCAATGGCCGTGAAGTCGTTCACCCCCAGTGAACTGAAGTGAATAAATACGCGAGACGCGGTGGGCCCGGGATGAAGACAGATGAAGACAGGCGGAGACGAAGACGAGAGACGAAGGAAGAAAAGAAGAGTAGCAGTAGTTTTCAGTCAGTTTCGGTGCTGAAGACCGTCATGCAAGAAGAGACTGCATCATGCACAGACGCACCAAGTCCGCCGCTGTAATGGAATAGCAAGCAGCAGCCGCGGCGCCAGAAGACAGAAGTTAAAAGGTATTGGAAGTCTGGTTTTTACATACCCGGGTGACTCGTGAGGACGGGAAGGAGACGGCCTCACATCAGTAGTTACCTGTGAGCTGGGATGAAGACCTGACAGCCGAAGACTGGCAAGCGGGAGTCCGTGGTTCGAGTTCGGGACACTGGCCTTCCACCGCCGCGCCGCTCCGCTGGTCGACGCACAACACACGCGGCCGCTTAGAGAAGAGAAACACTGGGACGCCACATTCAAGGTATCACCATCCGATGCACGACGTCGCTCGCAATAATTAAACGGGTCACCTCGAGCTGCGCGTCTCCGGTCAGGTGGGCGAGACGGCGACACGAGATACACACCGCTACGCGTAATCAGACGCCGCCGCCGCCGCCGCCGCCGCCGCTGTCGCAGCAGAAGGCTACGCAAACGACACGGCTGCCGCTCTCCGAACCAGAACGTCCCAGTAAGATACAGTTGTACGAAACTTTCAATAAAATTTATCTTATGTAAAATGATGTTTCATTCGACCTCATACCCGAGCCAAGGGAGAACCCACCCTGCCCACATGTTGTAAGAGAGAAAAGTTAATTTATTTAATATTTTCACCCTGACAGAATGCCTTAGAATGCTCATCCTGACAATTGACGGCATCAAAAGAGAAAACCCAGTTACATTGAGTGACAGAACTGTCACATTTAGTAACACAATTGTTACATTTAATGTCATAAGCCGTTATAGTTGTTACAATTGGTGTCAGAGAAAAAACCCTTGGCTCAATATGAGGTGTGAATGACAGTCACTAAAGGTCCACAGATAGTATTTTTTAATGTGTGAAGGGATAGAGGTTTGCATAGCAGTCGTAATATTTTCTTTATTTAGAAGTGTATTTTCTCTCATGATTTTAAGAGTTTGTCGGAAATATTTAAACATCTCTTAAATTCAGTATAGGAAGATTGTGTAACTAACAGTTTGTAAAATGATGACACGAAATCGTACAAAGTCAGAGTCAGCACCACAAGCGGTTTCTACTGAGGAAGCTATTCAGAGCTTAGTTAATCAAATAGCACAGCTTAAAAATGATAATAATGCATTATTTAAACAGTTGAGTGAGGTTAGGCAAACCAGTTCAATCCCTCCCACCCTAGATTCCTCAGCAGCAGCCTTAGTAACTCCTTTTTCAGGTAAACCTGGCGAGGACATAACAGCCTTTTTTGATGATTTAGTAGCAGCAGCAAAGTTAGGATCATGGTCAGATGAACAGCTCTTACAAATGACAAAGTTAAGATTGACAGGAGAGGCTAAAGCACACGTATTATTCCATGAAGAATTACGGAATGCTCCAACATTTGAGGAATTGAAGAAAGGATTACTTAAACGTTTTCAAAAACAGAACAGCTGTAGATTTTATAGGGAAAAATTACACACTATCACTCAGAGGCAAAACGAGTCGTTGAAAAGCTTCTCGAAGAATCTTCTTGACCTCGGTCATTGGCTCTTGGAATGTAGGCGGGGGCCTCTGATCGCATGTGACGACTGAGAAACACGTGAGCCGGTCATTGCTTCTTCCGTCACGTTGAAAGGCTTCTCGAAGAATCTTCTTAACGTCGGTCATTGGCTCTTGGAATGTAGGCGAGGGCCTTTGCTCATGCGACAACTTAGAAACACGTGAGCCGGTCGGGCGATGCCCTGACGGCTGAATCGACAGCGCCCGCTTATGTGGAACTCGCTGACTCCACGGTCATTGTTTCTTCTGTTCTGCCCGCTGAATGCCAGTATGTAACTCTCTAAACTAAACCAAGTTTTCCATTTATATTCTACTTTCTTAGTTCACTTTGATTTCACTAATTTATTTACTTAATTAACACTCAACATTCCTCCACCCTTCGGAGAAATTCGCCCTCGAATTTACCACTCAACAGTCCCCTAGAACTTAGAACTACTTAAACCTAACTAACCTAAGAACATCACACACATCAATTCCCGAGGCAGGTTTTGAACCTGCGACCGTAGCGGTCGCTCGGCTCCAGACTGTAGCGCCTAGAACCGCACGGCCACTACGGCTGGCATCTAATGACATTGGTGAGGCTAGGTCCGAGTTCGATTGCAGATGGTTTTTGTGCCTCTTCTGCATATTCAATTAGTCACTGACGTTGGTTGACATTTCCTCGCGCCCCTGTCCTGCGTTCGGTCCCCGAATCTTAATTTCTTCGAAATGACCTCCATTTCCATTTCCTCCGTTGATCATGCGCCCACATCTTCTGTTGTCATTGAAACCGGATCCATGGTTTCGTCAACCGTTGTTTTGTGGTCCATAGCCTTCATTCCTCCTTCCATTCCAGCCTCTGTTACGTAGAACATAACCATAGCAGTTCGAGTCTCTTCGTTGCTCCATTTCATTACTCATAAAACTTCCCGACTGCGAATGGTTTCCATAAGGCGTTCCATTTCGTACATTTGCGCTCCTATTATTATAATTGCTATGTTGCGGACGCGATATAGGGCTTGCGACGTATCTGTCAGAGTTTCTTCTGTGTCCTCTGATAGTCTCCGCTCAAAATGCGAATTCGTAAAGAGTGTTATGGAATGTACTGAGCTCGACATTACACCTGTCAGCTAATACTTGATATACTGACGGAAGTTTGGTCTAACGGTGACATATGATTTAACCGGTTGTAAGGCGTCATGGTCTCCTGACCTTCATTGCTTACGTATTCTGCCCTAACAATCATATTCCGTACATCAAGACGCATCATTCGAACCCAAACTCGATAACATAAAGTGAATGTTGTATGAATTCATGTAAATGATACGCAAATAACAATTGCGCAACAGGGCTGAGATACTCGAGGCTGGCGTACACACACACATTCAAGACACGACGGTCACAAGAGCTTTTAGTTAGGGAGAGGCGGACCGCACGCCGAGAGGCCGGTCCCTTCAGAGGATGATTGAGCCTATCTACGTCGGATGGCGACCGCCCATGGAGTGGACAGCATTTGCCCGAGTGAAAGGGGAGAATGAGCCTGCGTTCGGCTTAAAAGCAAATACCGCTACATTGTGTGGGAGCGCCCAGCCTACGCATTCTTTACAAACATAGCATGCAGTTTCAGAGGTTTTCACAGGGAGACAGCAAACGCCAAACGCCGATGTTACCGATTTCCGGATTGGTCGCCTTAAACGAAACATCATTCTCCCTTTTTAGAAGAGCAATGCTGATTGGCAGACGATATTCCTGACGGCTTGAGCTGAAGGAGTAATGGAAGAGATCGAAAGATATACCCCTTCATGACTGGCATGGAGAGGGCCCATTCTGTTGTCGCTCTTGGAGCGAGAACACGTAACGAGAGCGTGTGCACTCGTATGTGTACTCAAAGAGCGAGGAACAAGTCTCTCCTCAGTACTTGACTGGGAGAGCACCTCTGTCGAGAGCGAATCGGAGTGCGATTCTATATTGAGTCCTTGCGATTATGCATTGTTCACTGTGTTTTCCGCCACACTTATTGTGCGGTGTGAACGGACAGAGTTATAGTTAAACGCCTGTGAGGGAATTTTTGAGTGGCATCGCAGTGGACTGGTTATCTGACCAGTGTACCACGCCAATAGTTAGACTAGGAGTGAATAGGACTCCTTGACTTCATCAAGGCATAGGGAGAGTTTGATTGGCATAGGTCAATCTAGATAGAACGAGAGTTATCTTATTTGTCAACAGCGAGCGGCGCAGACAGCAGTCATCACAGCTTACGGTATTGTGCGTTACAGCTCTTGCGAGCCCCATATTTCCTCCACAACAATACACTTCACTGCATTTCACATGCAACAGCCTTGACTGTACCTAGCAACATTCTAACGGATAATTATTGAAGTTGAATAGGTGTGGCTCTCAGCCATTCGGCCAAGTCATTAACAATCTTAAACTTTGTACAGAAATTTCACTAGCGAATCCTATCCTTAAGAGGTAACTTCACATTCCGAATAGAACCCAGAAATAACTTGTTCAGTTCATAACTAAAAGTGCCATTGTGATTTCTCAGAATTTTTGCAAAAGAAATAAGAATTTTCGTTAGTTTCATGTTTTTCTTACACTAAGTAGCGCTACTCCAGTACCCAAGTATCCCACTAGTTACATAAGAAATTTTGTGAATTTTTGTGTCATTTCCTTACAGAAGATATTTATTGCTGAAAGTTTTTCAGGCCTTTCTCTTTAGAACGTTAGGAGCGTCTGTCTGACTTCTGTAGTAGTGTGCGGGTGGAACCTGCACCTTGAAGGAGCCACAGGGTAAAGGGTACATCTTAGACTAATCCATTGCGCAGAATTACAGAATAGCACCCACAATGTACATGTGCTGTCAGATTGAGTACGGGAATCCTTTATTTTCAATAAAAGAAAAGGGAATTTTTTTTAAATGCGTGAGCTATTAATGGCAATGGATCTTCACGAAGCCGCGCACGGGCCCTGGGTTGGAGACACACCAGATTTTTCCAGTATGTGCCGCTATCCCGCGGCTTGTTCGCGTGCTCGACGAACAAACAACATTTCTGCTGACGGGGTGACGCTTAGGGAAGCGTCGCTTGCCTAGGCAGAGCTCCTACAGCAGCCAATCAGAAAGGTCCAGGAGATCACGTGTGAGCGCCCACCGCGCCGAGCGGCGCGAACGAGGCGTGTGGATCGCTCTCTTTTACTGACAGGCCCCCGACGAGATCAGCCGCATTGGCCGGTTGCCTCCGTGCACTTTTCGAGCCCCGGCTCAATCTGTTTGCGCGTTAGGGCCGTTAAACTCACATAATGTACCCGGCTAGGTCAATCAGTGAATGTTTTCTCAATAAACGGGAGGCAGTTTGCCGACCGGAGTCGAAAAATTAACACTTGTATTTTTTAAACCCCACTTCCACCTCAACCACATCCTGACATGCACAACACGCACCACAGACGGTAGAGCGTGGTATATCAATATACTGGTTCTTGTCAATCATTGCATCAAGGAACTTGAATTGGCTTTTGTACCCTGAACTCGCGAAATCTTTGCCAACAATCATCTCGTACTTGATGCGCTCTTGTATCTTCTTGGACCAGTAGATATTTAGGAAGCTGTCCTTGAACTCCTGACAACTCCTACACGTCGCTGATATTCCGCGCGTTTTCTCCACAACTGATCCTAGCAAGTGCCTGCAAATAAAGTCCAATTTGTATTTTGAAGGCGAATTTGGAGGTAAAGAGAGGTCACATTGCGATATCCAAGTGTGTGGGCAAGTAAAATTACCTTCATTTCGGAAAACTTGGAATTTTCGGATTTGTAAGAAGTGTTGAAAATCGAATGGCGTTTCGTTGACAACTTCCGTCCTACGGAAATTATCAGTCTTTTGGATGCCCTTGTTCCACATACCCTCATCTGAGCTGCCTCCACGGCTTCGAAAAAATGCAACGTTCAACTCTACATGTCGTCTGCTCGCTGCTAACGGTATGCAGTCATCCATGTCGTCCGAAGTTGTTTCCGGTTCCGTTGCGTTCGCCCTTGGCCGGATTTGAAATTGTTTCCTTAGCACCTCATTCAGGTTCTTCTCATTGGACCGCTGTCGCATGATCAGTGGCTTCACGTATTTTCGTGTCGATGCGCTAATCCGCGCCATTTTGCCGCTTTTCCACACTTTCGATCTTCTTGTTCAAATTGATCACTGTCTCTCGTCCTTGCTTTTCCGTGCTTTTACTGTGCTTCAGCCGCTATTCTTCTTGCCAAAGTTGCTACCGTCTTGGCGCCCTCTGATATCTTCTTAGCCTCATATGCAATCTTTAAACTTTTGATGCTTTGGTGTTTACTTTATGTAAGTTTTCCTGGAGTTGATTTGGCCATGACTTGTATTCCGCGCACATCTGATTTACCTGAGTACCGATGTTTTTTACGTCCCTCCTCATCTCATTAATCTTCTCCTCCATCCCTTTTAGTCCATCAATTTTCTTCTCCAGTCCCATTAAAAATGCCATCAGATTGAAGTCCTCTTCCTTTTCCTCAGTGTAGGATCGACCGAAGACATACTTTATATCTGAGGTGTCGTTTCCGCATCAATGCACTCTGATACCTCCCTGTCATCTCTGTCCAGATTTCTGATAATCACCTCCACTTCGATATGTTGTGAAACGCTCATATCTTCTATCGCGAGCTATCTGACACTGTCTGTCCCCTCAAGATAAACCATATCGCTTTTGTCTCCCTGATTTCCTTGCTGCATGACATCGTTGTTGCTAATATCGTTCAACAGTAACGCCTCAGTACGTTCAAAATGTGTCTCCACCATTTCGTTGCGCTCTTCCTCCATGACATGTGCTTCATTTTCCCGCTCCCAGTCTACTTGTCTCTGTGCCCTACTTCTAGTTACCATTCAAATTCTCTATCAACAACGAACTTTAATTATCCGTGCAACATGAGGACAACTGTATTATCTAACTCAGAAGATACACGCAGTACAATATTGAGCTGGTGCACTGTTGGCGCCAGTCTCCATCGATTGTCATCACGGTCGTTGTGAGTCGATTTTCTTTTCGATGCCTGCTTGTCTTCTTCGCATCTTTGATGGATGGCTATTTAACTGCTTCACGCGCGCTCTGCTGGAGGGGCTTGAGTTAGGGTATCAGCTGTGTGAGTGACAGTGACTTTTGGCGTTGTGAATGTATGCAGCGTGGCGAGTGGCCGAGTCGGTACGACGGAGGGTGGGCAGCTCCTGCGGCGTGTTTAGCCGTTGGAACGCTGATCCGCTGCCAACGGTGATTGGGAATTCCTTGAGATTTGAAGGACAGATTTCCTTCACTTCTGTTACATGTTACTCAAAGTGAATGAACTGGATTCGTCGAATTGTTCCTTGGTGGGTTCTGTTCATGGTAATAGAATATCCGAGCGTACACAAAACTATCCTGATTGTTTCAGTTACTTATCACTGTATTTGGTATGGTCACCTGATATGTTGATGGCATTTAAGGGAGTGCCAGTTACACATTCCAAATAGACGTGAAGCCGTGGCTAATGCGTAGCTAGAGTTCATACCAAGTAGTGCGTAAGTCAGTGCCTGGCGTTCGAAAGCGGGCCAAAATAATTTTCCCTGTTTCCATTTTCTATGTTATTATTTTATTGGTTTGTTCTAAAGATTAGGCTTATCAAATATTAAGAGCCGCTACTGGGCAAGTGTTCACGTAGGTTAGTTCTGCTTGGGTTCATTTTGTGCCATGCATAATTAAAGGTTTATTTATAACCAATTGAGCAGATATGTTTTGAGTATATGATGCGCCAGAATGTGTTCTGCCGCTGATGTGTTTATGTTTCAGATAATTGGCAGTGGTTGACGCGAGCTAACTCCAATCGGGATATCACGATGGAAGAGGGAGATTTAAGGACCTTCATCGGTGTCTATGGTTACGTGGTTAGTGTCCTGCAATTCCATATTTCAGTTGGAGCGTTGTGGTTTTCCGGAAGCTTAATTATAGCTCAAAGTTGAGTATAGTTGTACTTCACCTTCTGGTCCATGAATCTCATGTATTTGTTAGAACTTTTCGGTCTGCTCGCCTTCACCACTAATTTTCAACGTAAAATTGAAACGGCCCCATTTTAAGACTGTTTAATATGCTATTATTATACTCTGGGGATGAAATGTATGTTAACCTCATACCTGTAAGTAATACTGAAGAGAAGACTAGCTGAGTTATAAATATGATAATACTTTTAATTTGTTAGAATTGCTTAAGATCAGTCCATGGAAGTTGTTTTAATTGTTGGAAGCAGTTGTAGAATTTGATATGAGTTATGTGAAAGCTAGTTTTTATGTAAGTCATGAAGCTTATTTAAAAGGTTTGGGTGATTCAGTTATGTCAGTTAAATTTGATTAATGGTGGTTTTATGAACATTGTTCTAATTAGTGAAAATTGGTTGAGTAAATTTTGAAAGATCTGTGTCTATCGGACTTCAATGTATCAATGTTTTAATCTGAGTCCTGCTGGTGGTTGTGTGGGGCAGGTGCCTTTTATTACAATCGTTGTTACTGTTAAATGAAATTAGGAGCACGTGTTTGTAATAAAGAAGTGTATGGCAACTACAAACTGGTTATGTGTTTAATTTCGATGTATCGAAAGGAATTACACATCAGATATAAAGATGCCAAAAAAAATTTACAAAGCAGTTTGCAGTCCGAGACTATGACTATAGTACACTAGATCCAGAGACAACAAACAACCAAATACAAAACAATACATTAGTAAACACCAGAAAAATAATTCGACAACGCTGTATTCAATGACGGGAAAACTGTCAACGTGTAATTCAAAAGTCACTGACCCAAATGCACTGTAAATAAAACAGATAAATACATAAACAACACAATCAGAGGAATAAGTATCTACAACATACTAGTGAACCATATTTTTATTTTCTTGACAACATAATTTGTACCTGATTGGGAAGGACGCCAAATGGCAGCATCACGGAAGTTCAAATGGTTCAAATGGCTCTGAGCACTATGGGACTCAACTGCTGAGGTCATTAGTCCCCTAGAACTTAGAACTAGTTAAACCTAACTAACCTAAGGAAATCACAAACATCCATGCCCGAGGCAGGATTTGAACCTGCGACCGTAGCGGTCTTGCGATTCCAGACTGCAGCGCCTTTAACCGCACGGCAATTAGGCAGTAAAGATATAAAAAATAAGGTAATGCAAACAACAACTTCCATTCAGTAGATGGCGATTGGTGGGCGACAATGAGCAGTCTAGTATGTGGGACCGATTCGTCGTGCGCCACCCTGTGCCACTGGAATAATTTGTAGGAGTTATCATATTCTGTTTACAAAATGTGATACCAGACACTCGATTACGGAGTAAGCCAGTCTGCCTTCCGTAGCAATGAACATGCTGTTTCATCTTGGATCAAAAAAAGAAGGAAAATGGCCGCTCGTGTGTGCCGTTCCGACTTTCTTTGCATGTGTAATAACAAAAAAACTGGCCTTTTTACAAGTATGTCTTCGCTGTTTATCGAAATAGTGCAGTAAGCTGATATGCCCTTTCGTTACCTGAAAATACTGCATTACATACAACGTAACTTTTATTGAATTTACGTAATTATAAAACGTGTTTTAATTACCTGTCGTGGATGCTGAATAGAATACGAAAAGAACCAAAAGTCCAGAGTTCAAGAAAGGTTTGAAACAGATCTAGAATTGGTGTGCGCACCAAACGAAACGAACAACAACTCGATACTGAACTAACTACGAGCAGTCGGCAGTGGAACTGCGACAAGTGGACACACGAAGAAGGACGAGTCCGGCCGAGGGAGACCGAGACCAGGACAGAGAGGGGAACGGGACGAGACCGGCCGACGTGCCGTTGTGGGAACGAGACCGACCGTTTCCAGTTCTCGTGAACTATAAGCAGAAAGCAGCGACCGCAGTGAACTATGAACGACAGTTATGTAGAACTCGGTCCTCGCTCCTTCCGTTCATCTTAGTGAACCGTTCCTTTGGACCGGTTAGTTCGCGAACGAGCCATTTCTAACATACGAGAAGGTCTGTCTGAACCATGTCCGTTCGCATATGAACCCAAATTGATCAGTTACATGTGCAATGTACTTGAGTTTGACGGGAATATATGAGACGCTGAGAAGCTTATAACGGAGTCAAGGTACGCTACTGTTACCACGTATTGAGTCCAACAAGTAAAACTGACTAGCAAGTTGTTAGGGAAACGGAACAGGCACCAACACAAATATACTCCATCAGGTAAGTTTTGAAATATCCGTGACACCTGCAAACATACGATTAATTCATTGATACACAAACTCATCCTAAAATGCTTCAGAAACTATAGACAAGACAATTACTGACACCAGAGAGGAGCTGTCTTTTATTAAGGAACTCATTCCTTCCCTTGAATCTGTCACCGAAGTTGAATTTCGAACACCCACGGAAACCCAAAAATGTGCAACGAACACTTACATATGACAAAATCTGTACAAAGCTACGTTTTTTTTCTCAAACAGTTACACACAATTGATAGATGAGTGAAAGAAGTGTCCTGTAAATACTACAAGAGTTTGCTTAGCAAAAATTAGATGATCGAGTAAAATACGACTTAAAATACGGTCCAAAGATCCTCTAGTCAAACGAAACGTCCGACCGTCTGACAGTTATGAACACACAAACATTCCGTTTAGCTACTATGAAAGTAAACAGGACATTTTGCACCGCAAGAACAAAAGACTCTAACGAAAAACAGGTGGAGGAAGTATTCGTACCTGACGTTGCAGACGATATTGGGTTTCAATCAGTTGTGAATAACGTACCATAAGTCGGTCCAGTTGTTCTGTTTAGGCAATAAATATACAATTTTGCTCTCATCCCGCAGAGGAATAACTTCTCCACTCTCTTACATGAAAGTTTTAAACATTGATACTCCGTCGAGTTCTGTGTCTTGAAGCAACAGGAATAAATAAAGTTGCAACTCACCAAACTTTTTGCCAATCTCAGAACTCATACTTGGTAATGAGCCATTTAAACAGCGCAGTCCAGAACTAAACCTAAACCTTAATTTAATTATTGCGTTCAACTGCATCATACATCGAGAAAACCACAGTTGGTTGATGTGTGACCCGAATGGGACTTACTCCAGTCGGCCTTCGTCTATGAAACAGCTACCGGTATTAGACATTTAGATCAGAGATATGCTCATATGCAATTACAGCCGGATGTAATAGATTGTGAAATGCAACAACTGGTTTATGAGATCACATTGCCAGTCAATATCAGTGGCGCCATGCAAGTCAAAGTATTTAAAAGGGCAGAAACTTGTGCCGTCTAAGAGAAGGTTATCTAACATACAAAGAAAATGAATCTATTGCCACTCCAGATACTAAACGGGAGTTTAGTGGTAGCACAGGTGCGCCAAATATCGAATTACACGGTTTTAAGACATAACTGGGCAAAGACAAAGTGGAAGCGATTCGCTCCAAAATACGGCAGCACTCTAATAACTATACAAATTTTTGGACCATTTACAGCAAAACCTATCATTAATCAGACAATGCAGGTGCAAGATGTCGGTCACATAGCCTTGACTTACACTAATCCGTCTGGTATCTGCTTCCGACTGCTCTCTACCGGAGACCGACATACTCTCCAGAAGTTCAGGCGCGTAATGCAAAGAAGAGTTGCACAAGGAATAACGCAGAAAGTAGCCCTTGCAAATGAGCCTATCTCTCCAGACGTTCAGGCGCGTAATGCAAAGAAGAGTTGCACAAGGAATAACACAGAAAGTAGCCCTTGTAAATGAGCCTATGGACACCGATCATGCACTATCACATAAATAAGGGAAAGTGACAGGATGTAATTAAACGACGGATAATCAGAATAAGTCCAGTTTGCCCAGTTTTATTTACCCTAAAGGGCACACACTAGTGTGTTAACCATGGAAAAAAAATTTACATATGAACAAAAATAACGATAATAAACTGTTGATAAACAATCGGATATTACTGGGTTACATCACAGACGTCGTCTGGAGGGTTGCATTGAACTGGAAGGATGGGTGAAACCGTCATTCCAAACTGTCTTGTTTAAGGCGGTCTTCGGCGATGAAAGAGAGACAATTTTACTAGGCATTAAATGTCTTAGTATTACACAGTCACGCAAGGATTTGAAGATTATGGCACGACACTACATGGGCCACTTTTGCACGAATGTGAGGGCAACGATCTATTCGGATGAATGATAGCGATGGTTGTGTAAGTAGGCTGTGTTCATGTTTTCTCTATGTAAGTAGGCTGTTTATGTTTTCTCTATGTAAGTAAAAAAATGGTTCAAATGGCGCTGAGCACTATGGGACTTAACATCTACGGTCATCAGTCCCCTAGAACTTAGAACTACTTAAACCTAACTAACCTAAGGACATCACACAACACCCAGCCATCACGAGGCAGAGAAAATCCCTGACCCCGCCGGGAATCGAACCCGGGAACCCGGGCGTGGGAAGCGAGAACGCTACCGCACGACCACGAGATGCGGGCTCTCTATGTAAGTAGGCTGTTTAGGTTTTTTTATTGGTAACGCCACCTCTGTATGAAAATCACTGGCTGTGCTGTGTGCAGTCTGTGGCTGCTTTGCATTGTTGTAATACTCGCCATTGTAGTGTTAGGCAGCTGGCTGTGAACAGCGCGTAGCGTTGCGCAGTTGGAGGTGAGCCGCCAGCAGTGGTGGATGTGGGGAGAGAGATGGCGGAGTTTTGAAATTTGTCATGAACTGCTATATTTATATATGATGATATCAAGGTAAATACATTGTTTGTTCTCTATTGATATCTTTCATTTGCTAACTGTCCCTATCAGTAGTTAGTGCCTTTAGTAGTTTGAATCTTTTATTTAGCTGGCAGTAGTGGCGCTTGCTGTATTGCAGTAGTGGGAGAAACGAAGATTATTGTGAGGTAAGTGATTTAGTGATTTGTGAAAGGTATAGTTTAATGTTAGTCAGGGCCATTCTTTTGTAGGGATTTTTGAAAGTCAGATTGCGTTGCGCTAACAAAATATTGTGTGTCAGTTTAAGGACAGTTGTGTATAATTGTTCAAAGGGGAAGTTTCAGTTGAAACAGAAGAGAAATATTATCGCGGAGCTACAGGAAATCCCTATGAGAATTTCTATCACGAACTGTATTAGACTTGTAGAAAAAAGGTATCCAACAGCCATAAATTTATGAAATAATTTTATTATGCTACTAGTTTCGGTGTACCGTAGTCTATACAGCCACGTAAAAAACCATGGATCACAGGAGGGAATAAAGTATCTTGTGAAAGGAGAAAGGAAATCTATCTTTTGACAAGAACAAGTAGGGATCCTCCAGTAGTTGCACACTACAAAAACTACTCAAAATTACTAAGAATGGTTATTAAAATATCAAAGAAAAGGCACACGGTATCAAAAATCAATACTTCCGACAACAGACTTAGAGCTATATCGAGTGTAGTGAAACGAGATACAAGACAATCAGCCATAGTAGAAGAGAACTTCACTAATGAACTGAATGGACTGTCTATAAATGGTCCGTCACAGGTACCAAATGCGTTTATTAATCATTTCATAAATACAGCAGGAAGCATGGGGACAAACAGTTGAAGACCAAAATTAAAGTGGTAGGTTGGAAATGTAACTTTCCAAAATTCAGTCATATGAATATATCGCAAATTTCTCCTTCTGAAGTTAAGAAAATTACCCCAAAAATTATAGCTCAGTTAGTTTTGGTGGTGTTCCCAATTGAGTATAAAGATTTATGGCCATGTAATATGCACAGTCTTACATGAAATAAATAGTTCATCACAACTCAAGGCGTTTTTCCAGAGAGACTGAATTATGCCATTGTTAATCACTCTTTAAGAAATGTGATGAAGAGAGATGTCAATAAGTACAGACCTGTTTTATTTTCCAAAATTTAGAAGGTGATATATTCTAGAATATTATCTCAAATTAGCATCAACTCTAGCATCCTTAGAAGGTCACAGTTTGAGTTTCAGGTGGGTCACCCTACTGAGAACGCCATTTACAAGTTCACTCACCAGATTTTACAAGCATTAAATAATAAAACAGCGCCAGTTGGAATTTTCTGCGATCTCTCTGAGACATTAGAATGTGTGAATTACAGTATTCTCCCAGGTAATTTGATGTTTTACGGGATTGATGGTAAAGCCAACCATCCTAAAGCGTTCTTCGCTATAAACAATTTCCATGGAAGCAATTAAAATAAGGCACAAGTTCCAGCTAAAATGTTAGAATGACGGCTCGTCTTCTAGTACGTCTTCTAGTGCGGATCGTCTAGTGCCGGTGTTCTAGCGTGGCTCTACTAGTGTTGCTCTTCTAGTGCGGCCGAGGCTCGCTGGAGCAGCGCTTATATTCTCTTCAGGTAGAGGCCGCTCCTGTTGTGGTGCAGTCCTAGTCAGTGTACTATTGGCTAACGTCGTCTCTGCGATTACGTTCCATGCTGACGTGCCGGCGCTTGATGTTACGCCGGAACATTAGTTGTTGGATGTGCGAAGTGTCAACGCCTATTGTACATACGTCTACGCAAATTTGTTTGATGCAGTGGTTCCTTTAGTAAGTACAAACAACTGGGTGACTTAATCTTGTTCCGTTTATATGGGCATGAAGATGGTGCCAATCAGGCACCGAAACTGGTAGCGTAATAAAATTGTTACACAGATCTACGATTGTTTTGTACCTATTTTCTGTAAATCATCGACCAGCCGCAGTCTCATTCTTCCATTTAGACGAGTTGGAATTACAGAAACTTGCATTCATGTCGTGTTTTCCTAATCTGTCAGATACGGGCCAAAGCAGAGCTCACAGACGAAAAGACGCCTACAGGGACGTGAAGCCGTGGTCTGCTCCTTTCACAATTCCGTGATGGAGTAGAAATCCGCGTGTATAAGTGTGTGGCGCCAGTTAGCTAACATCTGAAGCCACCAAGCCTCACAGAGAGAGCGCTCTCGTCGGTGACGAAACTAGACTGTTTTCGTGGAAGACTCTGAACGGAATGTACTTATTAATACTGTCTCTTCGTTTACTCCTCAGTGTCCATGGAAAGGAAACGCCCCTAAATGTGCACTTTAGCCAGTCAGAACTGTTAACTTACCGTCAGCCAATTGGGAGTGGAAATCGTGGCGTAAAAGCCGCGTCCCAACTATATATCAAGAAAATATAATTTATTCGAAACTTCCACGTAGGAAGTGAGAGAGAGAGGGAGAGAGAGAAAGAAAGAAAGAGAGAGAGAGAGCTGTTTCAACAGCGAACCCGGCGTCGAGTGACCTCGGCATCCTGGTATTCAGAAAGCTTTAACATTCCTCCGCCTATTCGTATTTGTGTCGGCAAGACAATAAGAGTGCCTGGCTGTGTGCCAGAGGGAGCTTCCACACATCGACATCAATAATCGGCTTTAGGATGAGTTGCATTTCCCAAACCGGCCCTTGAAAGCCGCCCCCTCTATAACAGCAGAGAAAATACTCCGAATTGAAGCCCACAGTGCAGGCGAATCCCGGCAGACCACTCCGAAGAGAAATTAGCAAGCTCGTCTGTAGGCGTCAGAAGAAAAGGCCGTTCTCTGGTTCAGCTAGTGATAGGGCGGCGCTGGACAGAGGACATCACAGTTTGATCCTGGGCCTCCACACGCCGCGGTTTGTGAGAGTGTAATTAATATACATATGATGACACAGGGGCGTCCTGAGTGCGGTTCTGCGGGCGTAAGCGTTCGGGCGCGGCATCTTTGCAGAGCGCGTGTGTGGGCGGCTACATTGCGTGTACTCACCGTGAGAAGAAACTTTCTCTTCACGTACCCTTCCAAAGAGGGCCCACGCCCCCCGTAGAGCAGCCGAATGCCAGTCCCTGACTACAACCTAAATCTACATGTAAGTTCAAAACTCATTCGCAGACCAGAGATGTAAAATTTTCATCCAGGTGATGCCTCTAATGGGAGAATAAACAACACTACTTCGACATAAAGGAAATGATAGAGGGGTAGTTATGCTACATTTGATCAACTGTCTCCTGTACTTTGCGTCATTTTCATTCCGGTTGCAAGAGTGGCTGACGTTGGTTGGTCGCAGGGTGAATATTATTTAAATCGACAAGTTCTGGGAGATTGCAAGAGACACCGAAAGAAATGTCATATTTACCTGTGAGTACTTTTACAACCGGCAGAGAGGGTTTTCTTGTACGAAAATTAATTAAACTAACAAACTCTAGGATGATTCGTGGGGAAATGGAAACATCTTTGCGGGGTTGTAGAAAAATACCCGCTACCAGTCACAATAAAAGGTTGTTTATTCGTCACACGACCGGTTTCGGGCTTTCGCCCATCTTCAGATGTTTATACGTTCATGTACATCTTTGTACTGTTGGAGATAAAAAAGATGAAGCCGGCCGCGGTGGTCTAGCGGTTCTGGCGCTGCAGTCCGGAACCGCGGGACTGCTACGGTCGCAGGTTCGAATCCTGCCTCGGGCATGGGTGTGTGTGATGTCCTTAGGTTAGTTAGGTTTAAGTAGTTCTAAGTTCTAGGGGACTTATGACCTAAGATGTTGAGTCCCATAGTGCTCAGAGCCATTTTTTGAGCCAAAAAAGATGAAGCACCATCTCTCTCTCTCTTGATCTCGAACAGTACAAACATGTACATGAATGTATAAACACCTGAAGATGGGCGCAAGCCCGAAACCGGTCGTGTGACGAATAAACAACCTTTTATTGTGACTGGTAGTGGATATTTTTCTACAACCCCATAAAGGAACAGTCACGGAGTTCGACAGCATCCACTATGGACAAAATTCAGGAAACATCTTTTCTAATGTGATTTCCTGAGAGGATAAAAAGTATGCCTAACAGGTTTTAAATCTTCTTTACCTAGACACAACATTAAGAAAACACGACTGCTTCAATTACAGCGGAGGTTCAAAGATGCCTCCATTGCCTCGTAAACAGAGGTTACATCGGTGGGTCATGTTCTGTCTAACACAGTCGAAGACTGCAAGAGCGTCCATTATTCCTATAGATGTTGTTACTATACGGGCGACCAGATCCCCTTCTCATTGAACGGGGATTTTGTGAACAACGTTGAGCGTCTCTCGTCACACAAAAATGTCCAGAGAGGTCAAATCAGAGACTCGAGCAGGCCGTGCTACAGGACCATCACTGTATAACGCCTCTTCTTCTTGATGATTTGGTTTGATTTGTACTTGGCCTCGGCTAAAGCTAGGCGACAGTCGGTAGAATGTTGAAATCGTTATCAAGTTACGAAGACGACGTTACACAAAATAACAGTGCTGAACCGAAATGTTGACGTGTGTGAGATATTTACTTCACCAAGAATCCTAATTAATCGTTCGTAATCAATGTTTAACTGATTAATGATGAAATATTAATGATAAAACCAATACAGTTACATCCACAACGAATTCCCTACAAGCTGGTCGTAATTTCAAGTATCCAAGAAATCGTAACAGTGGGCTTGTTATTTGAGTCAAAGATTCTACACAAGCGCCGAGCGCTACAGTCAAATATTATCACTGCGCGTAATTATTACTCTGGAGTTTCATGTTAATAGTTTGATAGAATTTTAAATCACAACTGCACGACTTGGCACGAGAGGGTGTTTTAATGCACAATATCAGTCACTTCCTAA
Source organism: Schistocerca serialis cubense (assembly GCF_023864345.2). Taxonomy (NCBI): domain Eukaryota; kingdom Metazoa; phylum Arthropoda; class Insecta; order Orthoptera; family Acrididae; genus Schistocerca; species Schistocerca serialis. The sequence goes on along the minus strand of NC_064641.1, from coordinate 324,083,501 downwards.
CCGAGCTGCACAATATCAGTCACTTCCTAACCGAGCTGCACAATATCAGTCGCTTCCTAGCCTTGAGAAGATAACTTTGTGCCAGCACTACGTCATGATGGTACGACATATGCTGTCTTGTATCGAGTGTAACATTATCCAGCAGCTCTGGAAATGTCCTGGCAAGGAAATTGTAAGAATGCCTGTCATTTAAAGGCCTAGACAGGACATTTGGCACACTTAAACAGTCGCCAGTAACTGCCCACACATTTATTTACAACCACGATTTACGAGCATGTAAATGTGGCATGTTCATTAACCTCACACAAAACATGCAACATATGGATGTTAAAGACCCCATCATGCACGAATGTTGCTTTATCTATAAACAGAACAGAGAACGGGAATGTAGGATGCATTTGACACTGTTCCAGAAACCACTGTCAAAACTGTGCTCTGAGTGGGCAATCATCTGTTTCCAGCCTGTGCACACGCAGTAAGTAAAATGGATTAACAATTACACGTGAACGACGTTTCGTTGGTTCGTCTGATTCGTACATATGTTATACCCAATCATAAGCGTGCTGAGAGCTATTACACCCTCTATCGGATTAAAAAATGCTGAAAGGTAATTAGCACGATAGAGAAAAAAGTTTATTTTAGTTTCCCGGTTTAACTAATTTTCAACCCGTATATATATAAGAAGCGAATATTAAGGGAGTAAGCCACAGAAGCGTCTGATGTCTTTCAAAAGACCATACCAGTATTGCCTCGAAATGGAACGTGATGAGGTCGAGATATTCTGCATTCAAATTTTATAAGCCCACGATCATACATTTCTTAATTACAGAACGTAAACGAATTTATAGTACACATAGGGAGATAAAGATTAAACAGCCGAGTAGTATCAGGTATTTTACAGTAATGTGAGCACGGCTGCTGGGCAGTTCCCGACATGACTTAATCGAACCCCGAAACCTCTGCGTAAGACGGAGAGGGCGACCCTTCTACATTTCAAATCCTTCGACCTAGAAGAACTAATGGAAATCTTACAGCAGACCCGAGCCCCCAGCTAATAACGCACCTTAAGCAGATTCTACGCCAAAAGCCTTTACTTCTATTTTATTTATTTATTTATTTATTTATATTTTTAGTCATCAATCTTCTGACTCTCCTGCATCTACCTATTCATCGCAGAGTAGCACTTGCAACGTGCGTCCTCAATTAGTTGCTGGATGTATTCCAGTCTCTGTCGTCTTCAACAGTTTTTACCCTCTACAGCTTCCTCTAGTACCATGGAAGTTACTCCCCGTTATCTTAACAGATGTCCTATCGTCCTTTGCCTTCTCCTTGACAGTGTTTTCCACGTCTTCCTTTCCTCTACGATTCTAAGCAAAACTTCCTCATTCCTAATTTTCAATATCCCTCTGTAGCACTAAAACTCGAATGCCTCTATTCTCTTCTATTCTGGTTTTTCAACAGTCCATGTTTCACATCCGTACAATGCTGTGCTCCGACGTACATTCTCAGAAATTTCTTCCTCAAATCAAGCCCTATGTTTGCGACTAGTGAGCTCCACTAGGCCAGGAATGCCCTTTCTACCAGTTCTAATCTGCTTTTGATGTCCTCCTTTTTCCGTCCGTTACGAGTTATTTTGCTGCCGAGGTAGTAGAATTCCTTACCTTCATGTACTTAGTGACCATCAATCCTGATACTAAGTTTCTCGCTGTTCTCATTTCTACTACTTCTCATAACTTTCGTCTTTCTCCGATTTAGTCTCAATCCATATTCTGTGCTCATTAGACTGTTTATTACATTCAGGAGGTCATTTAAGTTTCCATTCTGCTGCACATTATATGTGCCAGCAGCTTGGATGCATGAGCAGTTAAGCAGATTCTGCGATAATTCACGTACCTATCAGCTCTTTCAGTCTTCAGAACTCTGTGGATGATATTTGTCCGAAATTCAGATGGTATGTCACCAGACTCATACATTCTCTACACCTAAGTGAATAGTCCTTTTGCTGCCACCTCCCTCGATGATTTTAGGAACTCTGATGGAATGTAATCAATGCCTTCCGCCTTATTTGATCTTAAGTACTCCAGAGCTGTCTTATATTCTGATTTCAGTACAGGATTGCTTATCTCTTCTACATTGAGTCCCGTTCTTTCTATCCCCTCATAGAGGTCTTCAATGTACATTTTCCACATATCCGCTCTCTCCTCCGCATTTAACAGTGAAATTCCCGTTGCACTCTTAATGTAACCACCCTTGATTTGATTTCACGGATGGTTGTTTTGACTTTCCTACATGCTGAATCAGTCATTCCGACAATCATGTCTGTTTCGATTTCTTGACATCTTTCATGCAGCCATTTCCGTTATACCATTTTCTGCTGCTGTTGGTATTACCCTATACTCATATGACCAGAAATCATTGCCTTCTTTCCATTTAACGTCACTGACTCCTACGGTATCTAAATTAAGTCTTTGCATTTCCATTTTGAGATATTCTAGCTTTTCTACCACGTTCAAACTTCTGACATTCCACGCCCCGCCTGGAAGAAAGTTATCCTTTCGTAGGTTATTCAATCTTTTTTTCATGATCACCTCCCACTCGGCCGTCCCTTCCCGGAGATCAGAATGGGGGATAATTCAGGAGTCCTTTACCTCCGGAAAGACCATCATCACACTTTTTCAATTACAGGCCACATGTCCTGTGCATATAAGTTACGTGTCTTTAACTCAGTGTCTTCCATTGCCTCCTGCATCCTCACGCTGTTGGTCATTGCTGATTCTTCCACCTCAGGGACAGTTTCCTATCCCAAGGAGAGGTAAGTGCTCTGAACCTGTGTCCAATCTTGCGCATTCTTTGATAAGGCCGTAGGCAGAATGAGGGTGACTTCTTATGCCGGAAGTCTTCGGCTGCCAATGATGACTATTAATCAAAATTTTAGCCGTGGTGGGTTTCGAACCCGGTTTTGAGGAGGTTTTTATTACTAATCAAAGACGCTACCCACGTACCGTGCTTTTATAAAGAGCATTAATATTTACTCCGGACCAAACGTTTGCCAGTTTTTAACTATCTCGTAAGTGGCCTACTTTAAAGGAACTTTTGCAGGATGGGCGTTGATACATTGCAAAAACGTAGGTATAAGTTGAAAATATAAATAAAGAATTACTTAAGATACTAATTAGCATCGACTGTGGCGTGAAACCGCAGAAAAATTAGAATAATGGCGCAGTTCAGTTGTCTTTCCGACGAGCGGCACCTTTTTTGTTCTTGTAGCGGTCCAGATAGGACGCATATCTGTCATCGCTGCAGATAGTAGTTTGGAACACCGCCATTATTCAGTTTTATTGAGCGCAATCTCATTTGGCGTACTCATATTTACAAATAGCAACAGAATTAATGTAAGTGTTTATGTACTGTAATTTAGTATGAAATTTTGTGAATATTCTGATATTGTTTGTTCTTGTGTTTCATTTATGTTGCAAGCTGTTGTTCGATTTAAACGGCGTCTTGGCATGGTTAAAGGTTCCGTGTTACAAATGTTATGAATGGTCTAGCACGAGCCGAAGCTTTCGGGTTTTTCAGTCTATGGAGACCTATAAAGAAATGTTTTCAAAAGAGTCACTCACGGTCAAACTTTACAATGATCGGACCCTACGCATAAAAGCCGTTGTCAAGCGTTCAGAGTTTGTATGAAGCACCATTAAAAATTTATACTCTGATCACATACTATTATCATTATATATTATTATTTGTCTGTCGGCTGATATTCACAAATCAGACCGGAAAAGCCGATAAATCAAACTACCATACTTTCACAAATGATATCACCATCATAACAGCCAACCAAACTTAACCGCGGAAGTTGCAGCAACTCGATTCAATTCATTCGGACATTTAACGCACCAATGTAAAGAACAGTTAATCTAAATTTGAAGAATACCAGTCTAGATCGAGCCATGGGAGGGGACCTTATGCTATACAGAGACATTGTAACCATGAGGTGCTATGCCAACACTTACTTGTTTTTCGCATTTTTAGTTTTCCAGAATGCTCACGACTGACAGATCATTCTTAGACGGCCAACTGACTAGCGGATTTGCACGCTAGATTTTTGTATCACAACAGGATGCACGTTGCGCAGCAAATTAAGAATTAGGGTCCACCAGTACCACAAGTCGCACATAAACTTCCATCGAGGTCTGAGACAGGGGTTCCCGCTATCGGTAGGATTCTATGCTTGGGCTGTTATAAACCACCTCTTCAGTGCCATCAATTAAACAGGTTCAGACAGAATCTTCTTCCCAATTAGTGAAGTGTCACCTACATTCTGGCCAGATTTGTCTTGTTTCTGTTTAAAACGTACGTAATCCATTACTGTGTATATTTATGAACGTTTTTTAATCTCTAGCGTAAATTTTTCCGTAAATATACTTTTTGTTTGTGCGTCGTTACGTTAACTTCACGCAAAGAAGCGTTATGAAAATCAATTTACAGAACTTCTACACCAAATCCTGTTTAGACAAAACTACATTATTCATTAATAGTTGTAACAGGCTATTCCAAGTGTAGACAAAACTTATTGTGCCATTTATGTTTTTATACTTCTAATTCTGATATTTCATCGGTATTGTAACATATCGGGACGTTTACTGTTTTCAATATTTGCAGAAGTTTTAACATGCACTATCAACTGTTATTATTAAAAATATTACCATAAATTCATATTCTCAATGAACGTTTAGTGATCTATACTCGATAAATGATCTAGAAACAGAATTCACACTACCATAATGTTGACTCATCGAAAGTTTAGAAGTTTCGAGAGAGAAAAGCTGATCATATATTATTGTTCGCAGATGTTAACTGCGTCAGACTGTTATTGATGCGGACCAAGTTAACATTCATGAAGTTCTTCGCATTGTGTACGGCAGATAGACAATGAAAATATTTCTATGTTTTATGTGTTGAGATTTTCATGTGTAAATGTGGAAATACGTGTGAACCCTTAAGTGGAATGATAAATAAACCACATTTTCTGACACAATAACTATTAACCGCATGCCATACCATTTAACACCCTGGACTTCAAATACGGTACTACGCAACATCTCAACGCCGCTGAACACTGGTGTCAAAAATCTACGAAAACTTGTTTTGAATTGTTTGCTATCACCCCTGTTGCACTTGAATATACATTGCTTGATAAACAGTAAATGTCTATACACGATGTCATCGTGTATTATGAACAGTAATATATAATTGTTAACGAAAGGGAGGGACGTCATACTTTCCATCCTGTCCTCGAGTACTTCCCATTACATGCCTATACGTAAGGCGTGCAAGTATGCGAAGATGAAGTGAGCGTCACTACTGCTGTCAAAGGAAACACTGCGCAGCTCATAGAAGTACATGATAAGGATAGCAGAGGCACATTCTGTAGGTAGCCATTTTCCCCACTACTGACGAGCAGTGAAGAAGTCAAGTACGAATCACACTTGCTCCAGACTGTTGCGTTCCACAAGCAACTGAAAATATTCATCTCAGCTAATCCTGCAGTTGTGCTCCATCCTCTTAAAGTACTTTACGATGCCACAGCCTACAGCATTTCAACACATTGTTAATGTGACAGCTATGCATTCCCAACCCCCCCCCCCCCCTTGATGCCCCCCTTACCCCGCAATGCGGAAACAATTCCTCCGAGTCGTGGCTTTGGCAGCAGTGTCGTCCTTCAATAAACTATCTCAAACAACGGCCTCACCCATTTCCGAAACCTGTTTGAGTCCTCGCAGTCGTCTAGTACATTTCGATATCTTGTAGGTCAGAACAATTTGCAGAATTTTTTCATCTACTGGAAACACTCACTAAAGCGTTGTTAAACGCCCCTAGGCCCAGTGATATCTCTCCGCAAATTTCCATATTCGAGATAGTACCTCCACTGCACTCTGTGCAGTCGTATTTCATTGCTGCAAGTTACATGGAGGAGGAGACTGTCCACAATTATACAGCTTTTTCATATCAGCGAGCACTACAGCATCTACCTGCATCTCCATTTCACAAAATTTACCCATCGACAGAATGGTTAACAGTTTGGTGGACTTTTACACACAACTTCATCAGATACCAGGCGTATGTTACCTATGGGAGGCCTGCAAAAAGGAATAAAAATAACACCAGTCTAACTGTGAACCCACACTGCAGAAAGGGTCAGTTACGTCATACACTGGCACAAATATTCATCTACACCGACCAAAATGATATTTGGTCGTGGTCGAGAGAGATACTAGCCTGAATTACTACAACGTGCCCCACCACCATACGCTTGACTGTAATTATCCAGGCGGATCGGTAAATGTTCCAAGCTAAACCGTATCTGTAATAGCGGAACAGCTTTTTTTCACGGGACAGTGTTTTACACCTGACCTCGCCACCTCATAAACTTCCGAAACGAAAGAAAATGTGAAAAAAGCAGTTGGCCAGGGATGCGATTATGTCAGGGACTCACACAATGAGCAGTAATGCACAACTCCTAAAAGCAAAGAGACGTCGCTATCAACACACAGACACGTTTTTTTAATTACACATGTAAAACTTTTCTACCGAAATGAAAACTAGAGGTGATATTTTATGTAATTTTGTCTTGTTCAAATGGGATGGGTCTGCGACTGTAACGAAGAAAATAGATACAAATAGCGTAATTTTATTTAACGATTTTATTTAGTTTCCAGTTTCAGTGTCTCATTGACACCATCTTTAGGTCCTTGTACTAATCAAAAAAATTATAAAGGTTACAATAGAGATCCAATTTGTTATGCAGCATCAACTGTCATTATTTAAAAGAAATTTACCGTACATGTGAATTTGTAAAAAGTATGAAGAAATAAATCAAAAACATTAAGAACGAAGAATAAAATAGTGACACACAGATTCTTCTCAATTAGTTGTCATGTACGCATTCATTCTATTAGCAATCCGCTGGGCACACTGGAAAAGTTACATGACCTGTCACTTGGGGTCTTCCAGTACCGCAGTTCATATGACTCGAGCGCTTTGTTTATTGATGGGTTTTGCCATTATTTCCTTGTTGTAACATCAAATTGTTACATTACACACTGATATTATTATTGGTGCATCATATATATCAAAAGGAAATTTATATTTTATACTGTGTGGGCGAAAGTACATCGTTATATAATTTTGTTTTACATAGCTTTTTGTTGCAAAAACATCTTTTATTTTGTACAATTTACATTCTTACATGTTAAACATTACCAGGACATACCGTATTATTTTATCTTTCTGAAGACAACCGATATATTTTCATATTTATCAGTTGTTGTTGTATTTACAGTGATCGTAACAAAAACGAAAAGAAAATGAAAACTTCAGTAAATGAAATACCTGTTCTAATTTTACTGTTATAGAAAAGACCATGTTACCAAGATATACTTACTCATTTTTATCACATTCTAAGCATATCACAATCTGGCTGGAATGAGAACTGTATACAAGTTTTCCACAATAGTTATAAATTGTTTTATTTTTTTTAGGTTTCTGGGATCAAAAATCAGCTTTGTTTTTTGGTGGTGGGTTGGTGATTCACAGGTATACTGATTCCTTTACGCTCATAGTCATATCCAAGAGCAAGGAGACCACTTTTTGCTCCATTTTGAAGGCACCTCCTATGAAGTATTCTTGTGTTTACGTAAGGATGCACAAGCCTAACAGCAGCAGCAACCGTCTCCTCTTCTGATTTGAAGTCATGTTTTGTGGGTGATGGAAATGTAAATGAGCGTTTGGCATCATTGGCCGGGAGGCACCTTACAGGGCAGGTCCAACCACCTGGATGCAGGTCTTATTGCAATCGACGCCACATTGGGTTACCTGCGCACCGGATGTGGATGAAATGACGATCAAGACAACACAACAGCCAGTTCCTTAGCGGAGAAAATCCTCGACCCAGTCGGGAATCGAATCCGGGCCCCTTAGGACGGCAATCTGTCACGCTGACCATTCAGCTCTCGGGGCGGACTGTAGGTGATGATGCAACCATATAATCATTGCAGCGATTCCAGCAATGTCAATCATATTATAGAAGAGAACAAGGGGCCAGAGCTTGGTTCTACGTTTCACGCTATAGGTTCCCACAAGTTGATCCATGGTGTCAACAGCCCCTTATGTTTGTTGTAATGCTCTATTACTTCTGGCTTCTTTTCGTAACCAACTACAGCTCGTTATGAGTGTAAGGAGACAAGTATAACTGCTGATGACTTCTTTGGCACGTATGATATTAGTGATATGGGATCAGAGGATCCAAACACAAAAGAATTTACTTCTACTGATCGATGTGGCTGCATCTCCTTACGAATTTCAATGTTGGTTTTCCTTAGAATTCCGACATAGGTGTTTTTCACCTACAGCAGTTCTCTCACTAGAGGTATGCCGCTGAAAATACTGTCAGATACATTATAGCGGCTCTTACTGAGCCCTTTTGCAGTTAGTTGTCTTATGACTTCACTATCTGAGGGCAAGTATTGATCATCAGCAGTATCCCACACCTGAAGAGGAATCTTATCAGCCTCTTCAGCCCAAACAAGTTTTTCATCAATCCGAAACAAAAAAATTAATCCTATATTTAACTTCTAACCTAACTTATAAGAAAAAAGTTTTTCCTAAAGTTCCCAGTTTTCATAATTTTGACTTACTTGAGTTAAAAGGACCAGACATTTCTTTCCTTTTATGAGCAATATCATACATGCATGTAAAACTGTAAGATTTAAAAACAAATTCCGTGCCAACCTAATAAAGCCAGCCATCATCCACTTCCCTCGCATCAACAATGCTATCTGAAGCTTAACAACTGAGTAACCTTCATTGTTCATAAGTTTTGCCAACTTCCGCCATTTTCTGGCAACACTGAGTCAGGTAAACAAGCTGGGGTCTTTGAAGGCCCGAAGTGCCCATTTCCATTGCTTTCTAAACTAAGTCATCATAAATTAAAGAAATAGTCAATCGCATTTCTGCATGGTAGTCATGTAGGTCATAACTACGAGAGAGATGTCAGGGATCATGAGCGTTGCAGGTCCAGTAAACAATGAAGTGTAAGAAGTGTAAGTGGTATGGATTAATAGCAACCCGTAAACAAAATATAATAGCAATGTAATATTACAGAAAACAAGAAAAATCAGTATACTGTAATAAACAGATAGGCGTTTTTTTTTTTTTTTTTTTTTTTTTTTTTTTTTTTTTTTTTTGCTTCTAGTACGTATCTGTGGTTAACATCTCCTAATACTCATGCATTGCGTCATGTTAACCAAAAATCAAATATCAAATAATGTAGCCAAGAATTTAACTTCATTATCAACTTCTTTGGTTACATTATTTTAAATCTGATTTGTATTGGTTATGATGCCCGTGTAATAGGATATATTAGTCACAGCAACGTACTACAAGCAGAACATAAGTAAATAGGAAACAAAATAATTCATATCTATAGAAAAAAACGTAAATGTGTCATTTAAGAAAAAGTAACTTCGTCCTGAAAGTGAATGTCTGTTTACATTTATGGATTGGATTTCTGCCCGCTGAGTGAGCCCCTGACGTAGGTACATCCCTGCCCAATCGCGTTTTTAACAGTTTGTTCCGTTTCTGTAATATATGAGGTAGTGGAGTTAGGTGAGACACCCTCTATGTGTATGAGTGATGGACTATCACTGCCCTTCACTGATACATCATAATTTTTCATCTATCAGTCTATGACCTAGATTCGAATGGCTGTCTATACATATGCTACAGATTTGTCAGAGTAGGTCAGAACTGAACAAAAGCCTAAACCGAACTGGTACAGTATGTCATAAAAAGCATCCGGACACCTGACCAAAAATTACTTACGAGTTCGTGGCGACCTCCATCTACAGTGCAGAAATTCAGTATGGTGTTGGTTCATCCTTAGCTTTGATGACAGGCTACACTCTCGCAGGCATACGTTCAATCTGGTGCTGGAAGGTTTCTTGGGGAATGGCAGCCCATTCTTCACGGAGTGTTGCACTGAGGAGAGATGTTGATGTCGACTGGTCAGGCCTGGCACGAAGTCCGCGTTCCAAAACAGCCCAAAGGTGTTCTGTAGGATTCAGGCAGGCCAGGACTTTGCCCAGGCCTCTCCATTACAGGGCTGTCATTGTCGTGTAAGCACTCCTCCACAGGTCGTGCATTTTGAACAGGTGCTCGATCGTGTTGAAAGATGCAGTCGCCTTCCCCGAACTGCTCTTCAACAGTGGGAAGCAAGAAGGTGCTTAAAACATTAATGTAGTCCTGGGCTGTGATAGTGCCACGCAAAACAACAAGGGGTGCAAGCCCCCTCTATGAAAACACGACCACACCATAACACCCATCACCTCCGAATTTTACCGTTGGCGCTACCCACATTAGCAGATTATGTTCAGCTCAAAGACAGAGTAACAAGGATGCTTTATCACTATTATTTTGTTTCATTAAGAGTCTACCTCATTGTTTAGTCTTTTAAGTAGAAATGTCATCTGACATCATGGCTACAAGCCTGCAACTGACATGTAGCTTCATTACGTAAACAGCAGTGTTGTTAAACTGTTTTTATTTATGAAGTAGTTCTAATTCTATGTGAATGGATGAAACTTAGTTCAGATCATATAAGCAGTAAGCAGATACCAGACAGACAACAATTAGAATAGTAGCAGTCATCACTAACGGGACAAACGCAGAGAAACACTATGAACTGTGAGACAACTTTAATACATAAAAAAAATCACATGTTACTGGCATTTTTCTTTTTCCAGTATTTTAATCTTTCTTTTAGGCCCAGAAGCTATACATTTTAGATCCTCAGCTCCTCCTTATGTTTTGCCTTAATCATGTGTTACTGGGCCTCCAGTAGTTCCACTCTCTTCTTGCACACATTTTCAATTACTGTTCCAGAACCTGATGGCCCCGGTTTTGCAGGCATCCTGCGACGAAGCCATGTATTTTTCGGTGTGAAAATGTTGCTTTGGATGGATCAGGAGACTGCGAAACAGACTGCACCTGGATGACATCCATCAGAACATTCTTTGATGTGTCTTTATTTTGTATTACGTCAGGTATGTGGGAAGTGCTAGGTTGTGTGCACTGCGCTAGCTCGACAACTGAAGCAGGTGGCGTGATCTCACTGCACTGCACTGCCTATTAACAACGTCCACACTCATACTAAACTGTTCATCGGAATCGTATGCATTTGCTAACAGTTTCATTGAGGAATCAACAATTTCAAACAGTTTTGCCCGATCATGGATCTTGGTTTTTTGGGTTTGATTCCCCCCACCTGTTTTATACACTTCCAACTTTTCTGCTGCAAGATCTTTTCGAAGTCTTCTTTTCAGGTTTTCAGCCTGCCACAGGATCTTTTTGTCACACCTGAAATTAAATATCTGTTGTAGTTTGTAGAACCATAAATTAATTCTTATATTATTTACATTTATAAGTCCATTTTGCATTCTGAGACTATTAACTTATAACTGCAATAAAAATCTAAGATCTATATATGGCTGTTGTTTACATATGAGTTCATTAAAAAGAAAGTGGTATAGGCATATATAAAGAATACGGCACAGTGCTAATTGAGAAACGTATGTTCACAATTTTCAACAAGAAAGCTTCCGTTAATCAAGTAATATTTAGTTAACAGTAGCACAGCATTGGATTTAAAATTTAGTCGAACAAAACAATTCCAACTGTAAATGTACACAGCCCTATCACATGTTTCAGTGGTACATCACTAACACTTTCAGATTTCAAACTGAAAGCCAGCGTGTTCCGTGTCCTATGCTCACGATTAACCCAGAAAAGTTATTAATTTATGAGAAATCTTACCAGGAGTAGAATTAAATTGCGCTTCCAAATGGGACCACATTCCCTGTTTTTCCTTTAAGCTGCAGCCGTCAGTTTCCTTATTTTCAAGAACGGATGCATTTGCACCCACCAACTCAAGAAGTACATCTATCTGGTACTTCGAGAAATTCGGTGTTCTTCTTTTATTCTCCATTATTCTCCAAAAAACGAACAGATCAGTAATAGGTACCGAGTTACGTTTACACACTTCTGCTTGTCGACGGAAAACACAGCAAGGAGAGAATGTGACAAAGAATTAACTCACCAGCTATTATCCGTGCAATTTCATGTTTACTGTTGTTGTTGTTGTGGTCTTCAGTCCTGAGACTGGTTTGTTGCAGCTCTCCATGCTACTCTATCCTGTGCAAGCTTCTTCATCTCCCAGTACCTACTGCAGCCTACATCCTTCTGAATCTGCTTAGTGTGTTTATTTCTTGGTCTGCCTCTACGATTTTTACCCTCCACCCTGCCCTCCATTACTAAAATGGTGATCCCTTGATGCCTCAGAACATGTCCTACCAACCGATCCCTTCTTCTATTCAAGTTGTGGCACAAAATCCTCTTATCCCCAATTCTATTCAATACCTCCTCATTAGTTATGTGATCTACCCATCTAATCTTCAGCATTCTTCTGTAGCACCACATTTACTACTCATGTTTACTAATATATTTGAATCGCCAGGGCACGTTCCATTCCAATGTTCAGAGTTTACCGCAGTCAAATGCACGGTTGGCTGACGACGGTTTGCTGACGAGCAATTAACGATGGTGCACTGCAAAAACATTTTAAACACGATTTACTTTTAACCATGATCGCAGGACCTTGGTTATCATTCTTTTTGACCGTGGTTGGTGCACTCAGCCATGGGTGTTGGTATCGGTGTTGCAAATTTCCCCAATCGCAGTTACGAATGTTTGATTTGTTATAAATGTACAAAAACCTATTGACCTAAACCTAAATAATGGTAACCGAAACTATTGTTAGACAGTTGTAACAAAGGTACTACTCTTCGTATCGTAATCAGTTAGTAAAAGTGATATGAGCAACCAAAATTCATGTATATAAAAGAAAATATCTCTTGAAAGAGTCCATTTACACACTAAATTGTAAAATTCTTTTGAACTTAACATCGCATCAGATTAGTACACTAGTAAATGAAAAAAGCTGGTAGTTTTGTATGAAAACACTTCCACCAGAAGGTAATCTGTTGGGGCAGCTGACAAAGCGGTCGTCGGCTTCAAGTATGAGTCATGATGACAACTCCTCTTATTGAACTTCCATGACTGTCACCGATTGAACAAGATCACTGATCCCAGACTGACGGATATTTCGCTGCAGCTGGAAGCTGCAAAGGTGGCAATAATGTAACTGAAAAAGTTGAAGCTGAAACTGGCGGTGACCAAAATTCTAACTTTATCACACTGTCTGCTATCAATATTGCTTTAAATACTTCAGAAATATTTTGGTGCTGCGAGCTGGGTTAATTCACGAACACACATTTTTACAATCATAGCAACGGACACTCACGTAATACACATTTTGATTGAGCCTGGGCTGGAGGAAACCTGTGCTGTCTACCAGAATACAATGAATATTCAATAGAAGACACTTATTACGTGCTCATAATTTGTTGCAAGCCTTGACAACTAATGACAGAAATGTTGGTAACACGCAAAAATAGCACGAGTCGACCAGCAAATATTGCCACACGGACTGCGGAGGGCCATTAGCACCGCACACACATGTGCTGTCCGCGCGCTAACGCTCCGGGTTTACCACAGCGCTTGCGGCGCACCACGGCTGCAAAGCTGATAAACCCGGCCAGCCATGTTTATGTGACCCGTGGACACATTTCACCGATTCAGGGGGGTACTGGACTGCCCTCTTTTTATTTTGCAAAAAATAAAGCCATTATCATTGTCTGTCGACACGCTAACAATGAGTGTGGTAACTGCTGAATTGAACAGCATTTGCTAATCTGACCATTTGAAACACTGTGATAATTTAATTAAGCTTGGTAGGAAACCAACAAAAAGGCCCATCCCAGGAAGCATTGGTGTGCGTACAGCCTCTCGACAAACTGAGGTAGCCGTTCAGAGGCACTACGCTCAGCGGCGGTTAACCCCTAACCGACGTGGTCGGAAATTTTAACACTAAATGTGCTGCGGATTCCTGGGGAATCCAAAACAAAAAAGTGCGGTGTGTCTGATAATGATTTTTGTTTTGTTGTTGTGGGACGTATACGTAATCAAAGACTTATTATGAAACAAAATTTTGTATTTGGAGCCAATTTAGAAACAAAATAAAGCGAAAAAATATGGAAATACAGGTATTACAAAAATAGATACGGTCATTCTGTCAAATCTACTATCAAAGAAAAATAACTCAGATAAAAATTATTTTCTATCGAATACACATTTTTAAGGTCTAAGCTAAAAGAAAAGAGCATACGTTTACTACTATAGAAAAACTGTAAAATACTGACAACTGTCAAAACAAGCGTATTGAAAGATATAGCGCATTTTCAGTGCGCTGAACACGCAGTTTTCGTCTTCTCTTCCAGAAACCTGGATGGCATCTTCGTCATCATACTCTTCGGTAGAAAGTTCGTTTCCTGTTTCGTGATCACTTGAAATAGCATTTTCGATTGTAATGATCCTCTCGGGATCGACATCTTGACCCGAACGGTTGGCATATTCCTCAGCACATCTTAGCACACATGACTCAAAATCAGATCTGTTCACAATTTTTGTATTCGCAGACGTATTCACTGAACTAAAAATATTACGCTAACTGCTTCGCAACTTCCCGGGGACTCTATGTTCATTGTTTATAATGCTTGTCTTGATAACAGACTGCAGCCACCTGAGAACGTGAAGTGTCCCATCATAGAAGGTACTGAACACGAAAGTTACTACAACTTTATACCACCCTATAATGCCACAGACACCGGCAAGGTCCAAGCAACACAACTCGCCGCTTGGGGCAACAAGTTGTGAGCGGCACCACCAGAGGCACCCAAGGTCTACGTTTAACTTAAGTGTTTATTAGCTACGAAATCTGGTACAGGACTGTAGTTACGAACAGCCGTTTAACTTGAGTACGAACTATTGCCCTTTTTTTTTTTTTTTTTTTGGTCATCTGTCTACTGACTGGTTTGATGCGGCCCGCCACGAATTCCTTTCCTGTGCCAACCTCTTCATCTCATAGTAGCACTTGCAACCTACGTCCTCAATTATTTGCTTGACGTATTCCAATCTCTGTCTTCCTCTACAGTTTTTGCCCTCTACAGCTCCCTCTAGTACCATGGCAGTCATTCCCTCATGTCTTAGCAGATGTCCTATCAATCTGTCCCTTCTCCTTATCAGTGTTTTCCACATATTCCTTTCCTCTCCGATTCTGCGTAGAAACTCCTCATTCCTTACCTTATCAGTCCACCCAATTTTCAACATTCGTCTATAGCACCACATCTCAAATGCTTCGATTCTCTTCTGTTCCGGTTTTCCCACAGTCCATGTTTCACTACCATACAATGCTGTACTCCAGACGTACATCCTCAGAAATTTCTTCCTCAAATTAAGGCCGGTATTTGATATTAGTAGACTTCTCTTCGCCAGAAATGCCTTTTAGCCATAGCGAGTCTGCTTTTGATGTCCTCCTTGCTCCGTCCGTCATTGGTTATTTTACTGCCTAAGTAGCAGAATTCCTTAACTTCATTGACTTCGTGACCATCAATCCTGATGTTAAGTTTCTCGCTGTTCTCATTTCTACTACTTCTCATTACCTTCGTCTTTCTCCGATTTACTCTCAAACCACACTGTGTACTCATTAGACTGTTCATTCCGTTCAGCAGATCATTTAATTCTTCTTCACTTTCACTCAGGATAGCAATGTCATCAGCGAAACGTATCATTGATATCCTTTCACCTTGTATTTTAATTCCACTTGTGTACCTTTCTTTTGTTTCCATCATTGCTTCCTCAATGAACAGATTGAAGAGTAGGGGCGAAAGGCTACAGCTTTGTTTTACACCCTTCTTAATACGAGCACTTTGTTCTTGATCGTCCACTCTTATTATTCCCTCTTGGTTGTTGTACATATTGTATATGGCCCGTCTCTCCCTATAGCTTACCCCTACTTTTTTCAGAATCTCGAACTGCTTGCACCATTTCATAATGTCGAACGCTTTCTCCAGGTCGACAAATCCTATGAGAGTGTCTTGATTTTTCTTTAGCCTTGCTTCCATTATTAGCCGTAACGTCAGAATTGCCTCTCTCGTCCCTTTACTTTTCCTAAAGCCAAACTGATCGTCACCTAGTTACTATTGCCCTAGTTACTATTAATGTGAATACAAACGTTAGGTTATTCCCAATGTAATTGGAATACAATTTCACTCATTGCCTGTCTTAGCTAGAAATAAAATATTGCTTCAGCGAGTTACAAGCTACAATCTACTGTATCAGTTAGAGGTGGTCCTCGTGCTATCCTTGCATTTTGATGCAATTGTATATTAGTCTCTGGCTCTCCAGTGAATTCTTTCATACTACTTCCGATCATCTAGTAAATCTTGACGATACTGCACAGTCCGATGTCCCCATTTATTAACCGTATCAACGGGAGAGTATACTCTTCAGGTCTGACATGATACCGGACAGAAAAATCCACAGAATTGAGGTATGGTGAACTTGAAGGCCGAGATACAGTCTCTGCTCTCTGCTCCTCCTGTCCACCTCGGTCATATTAGTGACTTAGATGTCATCCTACACCAGCAGCAAACTGCGCCTATGTCACATCATGACTGTACCACATTCCCCAAAAATCTGCAACATCTGATGGTATTTGAGGCGAAATAGCATGAGATTTCATCGAAACGTTTACACTTCATGTTGCTTCATTGTCACCACAATATATCATGCTGTAGTCACTGGCAGTTTGTAGTCACACATTCTACGTCATCTCGCAATCAGCTCGTTGCTGTTCCATGTTCATTGCAACGTTTTAGCTTCTGGTATCATATACTTCCACATATGTCAGCTTTTCCTACCGTTTGTGATCCACCCTGTATGTATAACAAAACATGTTCATTATAAAGTCTTACAGCTTATGGCGGTACGCTACACAACGTGAAAAAATAATATTGAAGAGCTTCGCAAATGTAATAAAACTGACTTCATAACGAAATAAATATAATCGCAGAAAAAACGAAAAGACTATGTAATCAACTAATATGATATGTGATTGTTATTGTAATCTCTGTTCCTTTCGAAAAAGGATGGACACATTCCCCTTTTGTTTCTTCGTAGTGTAAGAAGCCATTTTGTGACGAGACACGAAAAGGTGTAAGTTTCGTGTAATATTTATACTAAATATAATCAAGTATTACTTAAAAGTGTCGCTAATGTTTTACTGTAACAATTCCTATATTCGTGAAATGGTATATACAAACGATTAATGCAAATTTTGTAGGGGAACACTGGCACAGAGGTCAACGCTATTGTTGTAGATGATAACGACCTAGAGTCGTAATTAATATTTGATAATTGTGATAACTAATAAAAAATGAATGTAAATGTAGGAGATTTCTCTTGGATAGTGGTTCTTCTTTTGAAACGGTAGCAGCAGTCTTTTTTTGTAATATTGAACCATATTCATTTAACGTGAATTTAGTAATTTAATTTTGATCCCCGCTTAACGGATAATGCGAGAATCTCTTCAGCATTACAATCTAACAAAGTAATCATGCAACTGTATATGTGGTATACTGTGTGTTGGTGGGTATACTGTGTGTTGGTGATGTCTTTTGATATAAACACGGCTTGTCGGGAAACTAATTGCTAGAGGTACCATAACAGTGTCAATAACTTAAATAATATCTCAGTTGTGAACCAGGCAAAATAAAACTAACTCCAACTTTACATAATATAAAAATACCAACAATACCAATACATATACCTAAAAAGAACCACCACAATGGCGACCAACTTGTGGGGCACGTACCATCGATTAATATAAATATCGCAGTTTTGGAGGTACATAAAGCTACACCACAACTGGAGCCCAAAGCGTGCAACTCGAAACCCTTACATAAATATATCCGAACAGATGTGCAAACAGATATACAGCTGTATTTAGTTTTTGATTAAACTCAGAATCTCAAACTAAAACTTAGAAGTAAATGTAAATTTTGTGTATGCAGAAATTCTAGATGGTACATATTTTAATTTTGTAAAAACAAACTGTTTTAAGTACGACTTCCATCAAAATCGTACAAGCAGTGTTTGCGGTAACCGATCTTTGGGCTGCAGCTGTGAGAAAAAAAGTATAACCAGAACAATAAACCAAAAACTACAAAAGGTTAGAACGCAAATACAAGTGCTGCTTGCTGGGGGATGAAAAGAAATAAATGCGTAGGGGGCCAGGCACTCAGCACAGTGAAAAATGTTATATTGTCTACATATTTTAATGAATTTACAGTTGCATATTTTTGCAGTGAAGTCAAAACGATTCACTTACTAAAATGAGTGAATGAGTGTCTGACTTAAATAGTTTAGTGCAGTGCATATTTCATGAGAAATTGCTTGCCAGATTAGTGTAAAGTAATTTAAAGTAAAATGTGCACTATGTTAACTTCAGAGCATAGATCACAAGACAATTTTGCAGTGTTTTCGATAATTAATAATCTAGAATAGGTAAAACTTGCACTGCAGTTGCAGAAAGTTCTGTGGAGTTGTACTAGCTCAATTCATGTACAGGGTCAAGTACTGAGTCAATTTGAAAAACATTTTGGATAATGATAGTCTTACATAACCAAAAGAAATAGAATTTGAGAAGAAATTTCTAGCTTTTGTGTGTTTCTTTTCTAGTGTATAGTGAGACAATTTCATTTAAGTGTGTAGAAGCGGACCAAGAGTGAGGGTCTATCTGATAAGGAAGTGGACGATAATGTCCAAGAGCTCCAAATAACTGACCCATTGAAGAGTACCCATTCGCAAATTCTTCAAAAGGAACCACGACAGGGACCAACATATCACGATTTTAATGATAACACTAAACAAGCTCAAGTGAGCACACATGTTCATGAGATTATACCACAACCGAAGACTGATGTCACAGCATCAGCTGATGGTGCATCAGTAGCAGGAGGTCCGGTCCTGACTTTCTTGCGATGTTGTTAGCACAATTAGATATCCGGGACAGACAACGTTAAAAGCTTTTTTAGGTGAGGTAAAGAACATCTTACAATTAAAACGTAACGAACGTGAGAAAATAGCGTTATGCCCTTCTTGTACAGAAATTAAACGACCTTATAGAAAAACCAGATAAGGCTATCTTTTCATAACTATCGCAGGAGATTGATGTGATAAAAGAACAAGTATCGGAATTTGTAGAACAAAACAAGGATGATCCAGAAAGAATCTGTGACCTTGACGACACAGTTAATAACCTTGACAATGCCCATGAGGTGCTTAAGGGATAAATGAGGTCCATCAGCCAGGCAGTTGATGACCCCGCGAAGTACTTAAACCCACGCATCATCAAGCTAGAGTTGTGGCGATTCGTGGATGAGTCGTTCATTTGAACGACTTTACATAAAGAATCGTAAGAATCAAATCGTGATACGGACGAATCGTCGTTCAAAAGATTCGTAAGAACGATTGCGTGTTTCCGAGTCGTGACGATTCCAAGTTCCAACGACTCATCGATTCTTAGTTCACTATGCTTCGAAGGCACAGAAAAACATTGGATGATATGACCCAAACCACGTCTGCCACACTGCTAGATTTTGTTACTATAAAACAGACGTCTGCAGTTAGATACGTTCAAGCCACACAACCAAACTGGCATACCACGAAATTTTGCACCACCTTTAGCACAAATCAAACGTGACCTTTCATTAATTAAGGCATTACACGCATAAATCGAGAATCACACTAGTAACGTCATATGCATGTTTACTCATAAATAAACTATTTCTGGCGTATCTTATCATGACACAGTTCGATTCTAACCCCATTAACAATTTCAGACGTGCCCTGCCATCTGTGCGTAAGATGTAGAACTTTTTGCATTCCGTAAGAATCGTGCCGTCGCAGACTAGAATGAATCGTGAAAGAATCGTAGGAATCGATTCGCAATGTGAGATTGAATCGTAGGAATCTAATCGGAAAGACAGGAATCGTGTTGCCCAACTCTACATCAAGCGCGTCTACGAAGCGGTGGTCGAGTGTTGATTCTGCGGCCAGTTGCTGCTAGATATCATATTGATACACATGCTCAGTTATCGAACGAGGAACATGGCAACATTCCAGTTAATATACCCCGCGACGAGAAATTTGTCTGCGCGAGTCAGCCAAGCCAGACTCCACCGTCTTTTCCGGGCATTGTTGGTGTCGCAGATACAGGCGTATTACCAGCTCTTCCCCAAGTAAACCTTGATGAATCGTTGATAAATCATAGACGGTTTCAGACATACAATGATGACAAAAAGGTAGTGCGTCCTGTTGTCTTTATAAAAAGTTTTAAAAACGTTTTGCCTCTCATGGACAGAGAGGCAAAAGATCCAATTTGCCACATCCTTCATAATAGGAGATGCAGCGCTGTGGGCACTAGAAACAGCCGAAAGGTGCGCGTCGTTTTCTGATTTTGAAAACAAATTTCTTGCGTGGTTCAGGTCCTGATATGTACAAGAACGTTCAAGAAAACAGATCTACAACCCCGAACTGTTCAACCCCCGCCAGGGGAATTTAAGTAAGTATTTTGAGAAAAATCTTAATACGACGCGATATTGGGATGAACCGATGTTGGCAAGAGATGTATTCTTCAAGGAAAATTACCCATCGCCATTCGAGAAAATCTCGTGCATATCCCAGACATGGACGTGGAACCATTTAAATCAGCACTAAGACTGTTTTGACTTAATCCAAGAAGATGCTCGTCAAAACGAATATGGCTTTGAGGAGAGTAATCAAAACCACAATAATTCACGAAAGTCGAATAGCAGCAGCCCCAGAACTAACGGGTTCGCGAAAAATAATGAGTCTTCAAACAGTGAAGCGTACAATAAAAGGCAGGCGGGACATAACCATCAGCCGAGTAACAGTAATTGGCATCCTAACCATGCGAAAGGAAAGCAATATTGACGACCTACTTACTCACGGAGTAAAAACGGCAATGAACAATACAACCGTAAAAGGAGGGGTGAAGGAGGGGTAACCACAATGTCTCCCAGAAAAATCATGCGCACTGCCAACGAATACTGGCAACGACCAGGGCCCGCAAACTGGCAGGGACAAAGTCAAATGTCAAGTAATAATGTAACGATCTATCACATTAACGTTATACCCATGCCACCGCCACCGCCGCATCCACCTAATCCTAATGCCCAAGTGTATGTACCACAGAGTCAGTGTTGGGCTCAAAACGAGAGCGCGAGGGTTGTGGACGTCACAGGTGAGACACCTGCAGAGGGAGACAGGCCGACCGCTGTAGGCCCCTTCCAGTCGGTCGGCAGTGGAGGAGCAGGGGGCGCGCGGAATGTAAACGTGTGTATGGTGAAGTACAATGATGGCCAGCATTTAAACGACGAACTAATAACTGAACCGAGACAGCGAAGTGGGGGTGATATAAAATTAATTACGGCTGCCTTTCAGGCTAAAATAAACGATATCTTAATTACAGTGATTCTGGACACAGATGCCAGCACATCCGTGATAGATGAACAATTGTTCCGTTGTGTGTATAAGATCAGGAGGATGCAATTTTACCAGTAGAAAACTGGTAGGAGCCCCACGAGGGAAGGGGCAGTTAATAAAAAAACCAGGTGCAGGTAGAGCTAACACTGGAAAAATAAGTATTTACAAGCTCATTCCTGGTGGTTTGAAATCTCGCCGTACCTTGTATCCTGGATTTAGATGATCTCCGTGAAATGAAGGTGAAAACTGACTTGGCACGTGGTATCTGCACCTTAATATACCACGTAAGCAGACTGAATCGGTGTTAATCAGGACGCCTGATGTTGTGCAAGAACTGTTGTCGGCACGTTAACGTAGTGCTCCCTGACAGTCCCACAATAATGCAGGTGAATAATTTCTCAGTAGAGGGTGAAAATGATACTGAAGATGCCTCGGTGCAGGAATCACGCAACATTGAGCAAAATATTGCCGAAAACGTAGCCGAGTCCACATATTTGAATGACCAGCTACAAAGTGAACTGACACAGTTGCTTATTCAATTTGCTTATATATTCACCTAAACACACGGTATAACCGCAGGGTATGTGTACAATACGCAAGTCCCACCTCACGATACATTCTGCCGCCGTATCTATTTTATAACTTAGTCGAAAAAACAGGCGGTAGAAAGGCAAATACAGAATCATTCAGAAAAATCGTTAATATATTCATACTTGATGAGTAAGCATACTTTGAACTAATTTAGGTTAGTTTGAATATGTATTTTTGCGATTTATGTGTGGTTTGTTCATTTTTGAGCATAAATTTTCTTGCTTGTTTACTGTGTATGTATGTGTATTTTTGAATGAGTTGAATTCAACGTGTGCATCATGTATGTGCATAACTAATGTATTAGCAAATTCATCGGACGTACGTGACCATAAATGATATACTAACACTGAGCACAGTACGTGCGCCCGAAAGTTTGTCCCGCTGAACCGTTCGTATTTCTCATTTCAACTACAGTACAACTTGATAGATTTAGCGTGAATACCCACTAGAAGTACATGTGGCTGCACTCTCCCATGCAAGGCAGCTGCAAGCGCGCAATCTACGTTAAGCGAATGGTTCTGTGTCGAATGATAATATTATGTACAAAATTTACCAAACTCACGATATCAGAGTGGCCAAATGGCCAATACTTCATGAGTAACAGGATTTGACAAAGAACATGATAATTTTGTAATAGTCAATGCATATTACTGATTAGATTTCTTGTCGGTAAATCCTATGGAAACTGTAAATCGATTGCATATGCTTTTGTTTATATATTTTTAATGAAGAGAATCAAAATGTACTCAATGTGCCTTTAATGTGAAGTACATTTCCGGACATTCAGATAGTGACATGAGGAAAGAAGTTACTCACATGGTACAAACTTTAAACGAAGTAAGAGTGAAGCAGACTGTAAGTGTTATAGCTAGTGAAAACGTTGATAAACTGTACCAAACTGCAGCAGTAATAAAGTAAACGTACATGTTCGTCACATATGGCTGAACTGTAATAACTGAAGTGCTATATTTTTGTTATAGTTTCACTGAACAGTGCATAGCAAGAAAGAGTGGTGTTTATTGCAAGACAGTGAACTTATACATCGTAGCTTAAACATTGTGGTTTAGAAACAGCCAACTGCGAGCTGAAATCACAAGTGGACGCTTTCAACGGCACAAGTACTAGCGGAACAGTGTGAGCCCACTAGAGAGACGCACAGGAAAATTATAGTGAATGTGTGTGTTACGTATTACTATTTACGTTAGGTAAAAGAGTGTTCTGAAAAAGCCAAAACCCCAATAAAGTACTGTTAATGTCTGTTCCCGCTGTGGCCGAGCGGTTCTAGACGCTTCAGTCCGTGACCGCGCAGCTGTTACTGTCGCAGGTTCGAATCCTGCCTCGGATTTGGATGCGTGTTATGTACTTAGGTTAGTTAGGTTTAAGTAGTTCTAAGCCTAGGGGACTGATGACGTCAGATGGTAAGTCCAATAGTGCTTAGAGCCATTTGAATAATCTGTTCTAAACAAACATACTGCACACACGTACAAATACACGTGTGACTGTGAAGCATATGGCCCAATAACGTTTCCCTTACTGCCGGTGTATTTTGTAGTACTATTGGGGAGAAACCTAATGCTCGGTGGGTCACTTTTCATGTCGCGCGAGTGGCGAGCAGGCGCGAGGCAGTTCTGGACCGCATATTCCATCGGCGCTGAGCGACGCTCACTTGTTCGCTGATGTTATACACGGTCAACGAACCTGCTTTACGAGTGCCTTGTTCCTGCTTATGCCGCTGCCCTGCGCGGGGTACTAGCCGACACCGTCATCAGCTGCCGTCGCGACGAATTGGAATGAGAACTTTATGAAAATAATTAAGAAAACATGTAACGTTATTGCCCATGAGTGTAAAATCAAATGTACTTGATGTGCTAAAACCTCACAAACGTCAAAGGTTTTCCTAATATTACCACACTGACAAAGACATTTGCCTTGTATGTGAAACTAGTATAACATGTTACGGACTTCAACCTTATGTAAACAAAGATGTCATGGACATTCTGACCGAGCGAGGTGGCGCAGTGGTGAGACACTGGACTCGCATTCGGGAGGACGACGGTTCAATCCCGCGTCCGGCCATCCTGATTTAGGTTTTCCGTGATTTCCCTAAATCACTCCAGGCAAATGCCGGGATGGTTCCTCTGAAAGGGCACGGCCGACTTCCTTCCCCATCCTTCCCTAATCCGATGAGACCGATGACCACGCTGTCTGGTCTCCTTCCCCAAAACCAACCAACCAACCATGGACATTCTTAAACAGCAAATATGTAAAACTTTCTAAAATAATTTGCATTTTCACCAACTTCTACATGAACTGCTTTTCTTTTGTGTTAATGTAAATTATCATAGTTGTTGTATATATGTATGTTTAAATGTCTATCATTCGAAAAATTCATTAAATTTTGCAGGAGATTAAACAGTCCGAAGACTCCGGGCGGGGTAATTTTCGACTCGTTTTTTCCCATACGCCTGCAACCCGAATGGGAGAGTATAAGCCTTTTATCGGGTCATAGGTTATTTCGAACGATTCGCCTTCATGTGCAGACACAGGGCAAAGAGTAAGTTAAACACAAGCCACGGCAAAATAATTGTAAAGCTGAAAACACATGGTAAACAAATACTGTAAGTTAAAGCGCAATGACAAGTGTGACTGAAGACTTTAAAAATCATGTGAAGTCGTCGGTTCTGGTAGTAAGTTAGATTCAATATTGGAAATATTTGGGCACAACCTCACTACGGAGCCCATGAGGCGGACGCAACATAACGTGAAAAAATACTATTGAAGAACTTCGCAAATGTAGCAAAACTGACTCGTAACGATAAAACATTATCGCAGATAAATCGAAAAGACTATGTAATAACTAATATGATCCGTGATTGTTATTGTAATCTCTGTTCCTTTTGAAAACGGATGGACACACTTCCCTTTTGTTTCTTAGTAGTATAAGAAGCCATTTTGTGACGAAGCACGAAAACGTGTAAGTTTCATGTAATATTTAGACTAAATACAATCACGTATTATTTAAAAGTGTCGCAATGTTTTACTGTAAAATCTCCTATATTCATGAAGTGGTATACATTAACGATTTATGCAAATTTTATCAGGAAGCACTGGCGCCGAGGTAAACGCCATTATTCTAGATTATAACAGCCTAGAGTCGTAATAAATATTTGCTAATTATGACAAATAACCTAAAATAAATGTTAATGTAGGAGATATCTCTTAATAAATGGTGCGTCTTTTGAAACATCAATAGCAGTTAGTTTAAGTTCCACTGACCCATAATCACCCATTCTTATTTCAGTGAATTTAAATTTGATCCTCACTAATCTGATGTTGCGAGAACCACATTAGCATAGTAAAATAGTAAAAGTAATTATGTGTAGGTGGTGTCTTTTGATATAAATGTAGCTTGACAGACAAACTAACTGCGAGAAGTACGATAAAAAAGTCATTAACTTAAATAATTTCTCAGTTGTGAACCAGGCAGAATAGTTCTAATTCCAACTTTACATAACATGTAAATACCAACAATACCAATACTCATACGTAAAAAGAACCACCACAAGATGCATTCATACATATTATAATTAATGAATGTATGAATTGTAGTCGTCTCCACATTAAACCACCGGACCGATTTCAAACTTGGTACACATATTGCTTCTTTTCAGTCAACAGTTGCTGTGCGTTAAGAACCACATACCTGTCGTTGTTCAGGAGATATGACGTCATAAAAAAATGAGTTACGTGAAGAAATTCTGCATGATACACCACGTTTACATTTGTTATTTCTATATTAGTATATCTGTTCACAATAAATTTTGAAAATCATGTCGACATATGCAGCTAAATGCACCTCCCTAAGAAATAGTAGTACCACACATAGCTCAGGAGTTATAACGTTAGAAGCACTGAGATGAGTAAATGTCTGCCGCATGGTGAAATAAGTTTAAATTTATTACTTCTTTGCTGCCCGTCTATTCGCAACACATTTCGCAGACTGTACTCACACATGCCATTGAATTTACCTACGCAAATATATCATTGCAAGACACATAGTTACGAGATACGACGTCCTTAACACTGAGATTCGTTAAGAAAATGCCGCATCATGCATGACTGATTAATACATTTATTCATTGCCATAAAGACTCTCTTGGGGTTTTATGAGACGTAGACGTTGTTTTACAGTCCATAATGAAATGATCGTATGGCATTTATTGGCCGGTATATCCCCTTCGGGGCTCGGCCATAGTTGCTGTTGTATCTGATTTGTTCCATTCGTGGAAATATTGCTGGCATGTACGACTGTTGACAGAACTTCATATCCTGTCAGTTATTTTTTGGATGCTTGCGGAAACTCTTTTATGTCTGTTGTATTTAGTTGAAAATTTCTCGTCACCTTTCCGAAAAGGAAGTACTCGACACATTACTGCAAGTTAATCCAATAGTTATAACAGTGGTACAGATTTTGATGTACCATGTAGTCGTGGAGAAGTAGACGTACCGTAGAAGAACACAATATTCCTGAATCAGAAGGAAATTTAGATGAAGATTGGTGAGTACAAAGGTGCAGCCCGTGAAGGCACTGACAAGTACTTCTGACTTATACAGTTAAGTGTTTATTGTATTTTAAGTTACTATATACGTGCGCTAGCCTCTAATGCCACGATATACACTTTTTAATACCTTTCGTCTACGTCAAAAACGAAGGAAGAAGTGTGGCACAAACACGAATTGAGAAAAACGTGTGGAGACATGGAAGATGTATCATAATGAGGGTAAAATCAGGCTCAACAAAGTTCGCAGTAAAAACTGTGGCCGCCGTATAACTAGCTTTCTAATTATTTCTTACGAAGAACATAGTTGATAAAATACTGAAGTGGACTGACAAAGAGGAAAGTCTTGATTATGGTAGTAGATGGACACCAAGACACGCCGCTGACCTGAGGTGCTTTATCTTCGCATTGAAATAAGCAGGTGCTTATAAGCCCCACAATAAAGCTACTACAAATCTGTGGAATAAAGAGGATGGTAGACTCATTTTTAGTGAAACAATGGCTATAAATTGTTTATCAAGACTTCAAAATACATCCTATTTCACTATGCAGATGCCAAACTTCGCATCGTCACTTGACAAGCCGACTCCCATCAGATATGTGTCTGTAATGTGGGTAAAGAAATCTCATGTGGCTTGTGTTCTTTACAGCAACGTAACAGTTGACAGAAAACTTGTGACGTTTCGTGGCAAATGTACTTTTTGGCAATATATTCCTTCGAAACCAGGAACATATGTTTTCAATTTTCGTGGTGCCACGATTCGCTCCATCCTTTCATTCTTGACGATCGCGGCCCTGGCAGTACCGAGGCAGATTTTTTATCTACGAAAGTTTTTATTTCATCAAACAACATTACCATCTTGTACCCTCCCAACAAAAAATATAATATTATTTGGTTAATAATTCTTATTTAAGTGTAACGTCCCCACAAAAAAAATAACAAAATAAATAAATATTATGGATAGTGATTCTAATTTTAGTGTAAGCTCAGAACAAAATTGGTTCCCATTTATAACCTCCGTACAGAAATGCATTCACATTTAATGTACCCACAAAATTCTTTTCTCGTTTAATGTAAGCTCGAAACAGAAAAATTCCTAAACGTCGTAATAAAAAATAAATTCAGTAACCTGCTAGAATTTGGACGACAGCAGCGCTGCGTCATGGCCCTGTACGATCGTTCTGAATAAAAAAAGGAAAAATTCTTACCTCAACGAAAACGGCGAATATATCGCTCTTATATAAAATTTTTCTGGGACAGCTCTGTGCAATGCTGGGCGATAGATTTGTCATTTATGAAAGGAAGCAACTGATTTTTCTTTTGTAACAATAGGAATGATCATGATTTGAAGAAATTAGTAAATTCTTTAAATTGAAATGAATGTTTTTTTAGAAATTACTTTACATCACGAAGATTATTAGTAGGACATTTTTAAAGGATTTACATGGGACTTTACATAACATTAATAGATATGCGAGAGGCTGCTTCTTACCTTATACAATAATACTCAGGCTCCGGCATCGCTGCACCGCGACCGGCCCAGCCAACATGATACACCAGACCAGAGCAGACAGTCGACTGCTCGCTAGCAACAACTTACTGCTACTGCTACACAGTTCGTACTGCAGTCAACACTGCTCTTTGGTCTCAGATTCTCTTAAAGCTCACATATCGCAGGCAGCACATACCTCTTACATAACCCTCCACTGGGGGGGCAAAAATTTGGCAGCGATGGTGAGTCAATTGGACTTGCCATGAGCAACAAATTTTTCTAAAATCTAGTTCATTAACTAAGTTGACAGTCACAGAGTTTATACATATATAGAAGTGCATAACATGAAATGAAATACAGTGCACATGCACTGAGTACAGAACATATCAAGCAATGACAAAATGTATACGCAATGAGTACAAATCATATTAACAAATGACATAAAGTGCATACATACTGTAGCACAAAACATATCAAGCAATGACAATGAGTATAAAACATATTAACAAATGACATAAAGTGCATACGCGCTGTAGTACAGAACATATCAAGAAATCACAAAATGTATACGCAATGAGTACAAAACATATTAATAAATGACATAAGGTTCATACGCACTGTAGTATTTTTCTTTTTTTTACCATTTTACTAGAACTAGGATAGGAAAGGGAAGGATTGCATCATGGTTGTAGCACATTAGGTTGCACGTAGCTGCACTGAAAGTCCATATCTTTCTACAGAAGCACATCACAAGTGAGACAATCTGAAGTTCTCTTCCCTGAAGTATTAATCAGTGTAGCCAAGACACTGAAATGTCGTATTAATATTCCATGTTATCATTTTGGTAGTACATTAGGTACACCAAACAGTGGAACCATAATAACATCTCTATTGTTCAAGGTGGTGGACACCATGATGTGTCAACACCACACTCATTCACTGACGTAGAATTAGTGCAGAAACCAAATATAGTGCTCCATGATCATAAGGATAGACAGGACAAACGTATATTGCAGTAATTTCTGGTAATTAGGTCAGAAGGTGACGGACATTAAGTCTCATGCTAGTCATAATTCAGAATTACACTAGTCTATCAACCGATTTGACTAATTGTTGGCACTCATTGCCCAGTTACTGAACACTTCTGTACTATGTATGAAGTATTACAAAATAATGTTCATAAATCATCTGATTACAGTGAACATTGGCACTCACTGGCCAGTTACAAACCATTTTTATACATTATTTAAAAGTGATCATTCAAAGCAAGAGTTAATTAATGGCATACCATTTAAATAATTCACCTAGTTATGGTAATCATTGGCACTCATTGGCCAGTTACAAACCATCAGAAGTCATCATTCAAAACAGGAGCTAATGAATGGCATACCATTTACATAATTCACCTAGTTATAGTAATCATCGGCACTCATTGGCCAATTACAAACCATCAGAAGTCATCATTCAAAACAGGAGCTAATGAATGGCATAGTATTAACATAATTCACCTAGTTATAGTAATCATTGGCACTCATTGGCCAGCTACAAACCATCAGAAGTCATAATTCAAAACAGGAGCTAATGAGCGTAGCATCAAGCTACTGGTATTCATATATAATAGCATGTAGGTGACATAATACAAATTTAAAATATAAGAAACAGTGGCATTCATTGGCTAGTTACTAAACGTATAGCAAGTATTGAATATTACAAAACATTTTTCATCATTCAAGTGACATATGACATATTTAAAATAATTATTGGCACTCATTGGCCAGTTACTAAATATATAGCAAGTACTGTATTTACAAAACGTTTTTCATCATTCAAGTGACATACGACATATTGAAAATAATTATTGGCACTCTTTGGCCAGTGACAAACCATCAGAAGTCATCATTCAAAATGAGAGTTAATTATTGGCATAGCATTTATAGAGTATAACAAATATATTATTTACAGAAATGATTGGCGTGGCATGTATGCATTATTACAAAATATCATTCACTATTACTCAGAACTCATCATTAAAGTGACATGGGACATATTTAAAATGTAACACACTGTAACTATTACTCATGGTCTGTGGTTAGAAAACATTACTCAGAACTCATCATTCAAGTGACATAGGACATGTAGAAAATGTAACGTACTGTAACTATTACTCAAGGTCTTTGGTTAGAAAACATCATTCAGAACTCATCATTCAAGTGACATAGGACATATTTAAAATGTAACATACTGTAACTATTACTCAAGGTCTGTGGTTAGAAAACATCATTCAGTATTACTCAGAACTCTCTTAAACTGGTAGCATTATTTGGGACTGGTAGTACTTTTTTTTGTGCTAGCGAATCATTGGGTTGGGATCGATGATTAATTGCTGGGGCATGAAAATATTTGCTTTTGACTTATTGCTACAAATAAGGATTATTAACGTCATTCGTTATGAGTCAGCTGTAGCAACGTTATGAAACAAGTAGAGTATATGTGATCACATTCATGAATGACACACACAAATGGGTAAAAAAAAAATGAAGTACTAGAACAGGTTTAATGAGAAACTGCTTATAGCACATTAATTTCATGAATAGCTTCTCCTAGAAAAAATACAAAATGGATTAATAAGCAGAAAGAAGAAACGCATATTATGCTGAAAAGTAGTGAACTTCGAATTAACAGGTAATGAAATGTGTACTCAATATGTATGTACTCTAGCTGACCTTTCCAAAACATTCAATCATTATACCATGTGACGTAAGACATACTGTCAAAACGAACTGCAACAAATACTTAAGTAACTACATAGCATTTCTTAACTAACAGTAAATATATAATCTTCATCATTATTCTCATCTGCAAAGAATAACATCATTGTTCATATTACCATAACTTCATTACTATCATCACCTGCAAAGAAAAACTTCATTATTCATATTATCATATTCATTCATTATCATCTGCAAAAAGACACTTCATTATTCATATTACCATTTACTTCATATAACTATTCATAGTATAGAGTTTCTTATTTCTAGCATATTTCATCACTAAAACTAAGATGTGTAGTTCTGCCTGACAGCCTGCATCAATCGCCTCGTACTCTGAAAAAAAAAATTAGTTAAGACTGCTGTCATACGATTTGTATAACATATTCTTGTTAATGTTTGTTAATTCTGATCCATTTACTCTTCATGACGAGGTATTGCATCTTCTTTCGTTCATTCCGAAGGTGAAATTTCTATTTCATGGTAATCCACTGTGGTTTGTTTAATTTATTTCTGTTACACGTTATTGCTTTCTGATAATGATAAACAATGATTAATGTCTTGCATTTAAATCATATACCCATTAAATAAAAACTGGTTTCTAGTGATATAATTAAGCATACAGCATAGCATGACAGAAAACATATTATGTCAAAAACATAGACAGTGTTCAGGTGCAAAAATGTACACACAGTCTCATAATGCAGTAGCCAAAAGTGTAGAATAGTCAAGATATTGAGATATCATAAGGAAAAATCTTAAAGTCAACTGGTGTTTGTAACATCCTAAACATTTCATAGTGCATACAGGAAAACAATCATACATACACGAAAAATGGAAAATGTACATGGTCTGATATATAACGAGAAGAAAAGCGACCTGCTAACCTTACCTTGCCGGGCACTTGCCAAGAAAAAATACGATAATCATCAGTAAGTAGTCACATAAATATAATTGCATAAGTGGTCATATAAAAACCAGGAAATGGCATTACAGTGTGATAAATCATAAAGTATGTTCAGTCTATAAAGGGTTTAATATTGGAGACATGGTGATTGACTTTACTTTTTCTGGTTCTCAGAGTTTCGACGTGTACGACATTGGGGTGGGGAATGCTGCGAATGCGATATGGACCTGCATATAGAAGCTCAAATTTACTGCATCTACTTTTTCCTTTGTTGGATAGATAGTGTGTACATACTAATATCTTCTGTCCAATGTGAAAGTCACGGCGTGTACAAACCTGTTTTTGCTGTCTTCTCCAGCGCTCTGAGGCACGTTTGATGTTGTTCAGCGCAATGTCAATTACTTCATCGTGTCGTAGTCGACGAGATGTAGAAAAGGATACTAATTCTTTAATTTTTTAAATGGTTCAACATTTTTCATTATAACAGTCGGAGATAGCATAGCAGATTCATTTGGTGTGGAGTTAATTACATCCTGGAATGACAGTATGTGTGTATCTCAATCAATATGTTTTTATGGCAGTATATTCTACACAGTTTACCAATTTCTTTCATTAGTCGTTCACAAGGGTTCGAAGAAGCATGGTACCTGGTTATATAAATCGGAGAAATGTTTCTAGCTCGTAACATACGTCTCCATATAGCAGATCGAAACTGTAATCCATAGTCGGAAATTACTTTCAATACATGCCCTACATGGAATAAAAAATGTTTTACAAATGCATTCGAAACAGGTTTACCAGTAGCTTTGCGTAACGGAGTGAACGTAACAAATTTCGAAGTGAGTTCAACAGCGACAAAGATGTAGCAAAATCCTCTATTAGATCTGAGAATCGGACCAAAAATTTCTACAGCGGCCAAATGTCTCAATTTAACGAGTACAGTGGGACGTATAGGAGAAATATGTGAAGTCGTGTCCGATTTAGCTTTCTGGCAGATTTTACATGACGATAAAACTCGTCGAATACGTTCACCATGTTGGCAAAATAACAGTTCTGTCTCAGTACAAGAAAACATTTTCTGGCTCCGTAATGTGCGTAACTTGAATGAGTATACCAAATTAATTTGTTAACAAGTTCGTCAGAAATGCATAGTAACCAGTTGTTGCTATCAGGGTGAGAGCGGCGAAACAGAATATTATTGCGTACAGTGTAATGGTTTCTAATGGTAACATTATTCCTATCTTGCCAAAGGTGTTTAATTTCTTTTCATACGTTGTCTTTACTCCGCTCTTGTGCTATGTCTCGTAATGACGACGAAATGAAATTTTCAAATGCAACCTGTTGAATATACATGACGCTGAAATTTGCTTTGCAGAAGTTGGTTGCGATGTTTTGCTGATTGTTGCTGAGAGAACGGGATAGTGCGTCTGCTACAATATTTTGTGTACTGGGAATGTTGAAACGTCCCCTTAGAAAAATTATACATGATTGTGCTTAAACTGACACACAATATTTTTTTAGCGCAACACAATCTGACTTTCAGTAATCCCTACAAAAGAATGGCCCTGACTAACATTAAACTATACCTTTCACAAAAATATTCGTTACTGGAACTACTGCAATACAGCGAGGGCCACTACTGTCAGCTAAATAAAAGATTCAAACTACTGAAGGCACTAACTACTTATAGGCATAGTTAACAAATGAAAGATTTTGATAGAGAACAAACAATGTATTTACCTTAATAGTGTTCAAAAGTCATTATATATATATATATATATATATATATATGTATATATATATATATATCAGTTCATGACATCGTGTCTTACAAATTTACTCCGCCAGGACACATGTCCAGATCGTCCACTCTCAAAATTCCGCCATCTCTCTCCCCACATCCACCAATGCTGGCGGCTCACCTCCAACTGCACAACGCTACGCGCTGTTCACATCCAGCTGCAGCTGCCCAACACTACAATGGCGAGTATTACAACAATGCAAAGCAGCCACAGACTGCACACAGCACAGCCAGTGATTTTCATACAGAGGTGGCGTTACCAATAAAAAAACCTAAACAGCCTACTTATATAGCCCCCATGCTCCCCACAAAAAATTTTACAAATTTTTTTTGGGCAGTGGCCAATAATGATTTGATAAAATCTTTCATAATTACAATAACAAAGATATCAAATGCACACACTTATTGATACAATGTTGGTCAAAAGCTAAAATTTTCTCACAGTCCATAAAGACAGTCCTGATCATTCATCACGGTAAAATAGTAGTGTTTTTCTCAAAGTCTGAGCAGTAGAAGAAAATGCACACGGAAGTAGTGGATTTCCATGCAGTCGTGAAGAAGTACTGTTGTCCTTCCAACTGAAAGACAGTGCTGACTCTTGACATGCTGACAGGTAATGGGCCACAACAGAGCAAACCCACAGCAGAGTCATTCGACGTTTTGAAGAATATTGGTAGGTAGGTCATCACAGAGTAGACCCACTGTAGTCCTGGTGGAGAGTATGGTATTGGTGGGCCACCAGAGGTGCAGACCCACTGCAGTCCTTGTAGAAATAATGGTATTGGGGGGTCATCAAAGGTGCAGACCCACTTCAGTCCTTGTAGAGGCGGCCAGCAACCATCTGTTGCGACTGTGCAGGTGCACAATCACCATCGAAGAGTCTTGTACTATATAGCAAGTCCATAAACCACCACTTGTGCACTCACAAAGTTTTTGGAATTATCCTTAGAACTAGCAATGCTGTTAACCAGTCCCTTGCTGAATTATCAACACACATGCAAACGCTAACAGTCCCTACATCTCACATACTGTCCATATACTATGACCAACAGAAACGTGTGCAGTGAAATGTAACTAACAAGTGAATAATATCATGAACTGGTGACAATTACAATTTTATAACATAAGAATACGATAACAAAGGTACAAAATACATCATTAAAAACATAACAATACAGATAACATTTGTAGTACAGGCTTTACAAAAGAATCGAACCAACATATACATCAGTGGAATTATGACATGAGTACATACATAAAAGATCACAATAACTTTCGAAACATCAACTTCACACATGAGCATTAAACAGAACAGAATTAATAATGTCTAACATCTTTACAAAGTAAATAACATATTATTAATGCAAATTATATTTGAGGATAACAGTATTCCTCATCATAGTGAATGTACCTTAGTATTAGAAGAGAAAAAAGGTCTATGAAACAGTACACAGAGACAGGAAGAAAACAAATACACAAGGGTACACAAACATATAGAGGGATGACACAAAAGGAAAGGACAGGGTTTGTTTTACTGCAGTATTTTGCATGGAGATCTCCCTTTGTTCATCATTATTGCCAATTGTACTATCTAAGCCTGCTGTCTGTATTCTGTTCACATCCTCTTTCAAAATAGTTTTTCTCCACTGCACAATACTCATTTTGGTCCAAATCTTTTTCATATAACTTCTCAATGCATTTTTTCCCTATTGTCCATAGTCAGATTCTTATATAGTCTACCCCCTCTTAAGCTAACTTAAATCTACTGAGCTCAGATGCTAAACTAAGGGACGAGGCAATGCAGCATCACATAAAACAATTAATATAAACAGCAATGAAAAAAAAACGCAGATTTGCGAAACAAGCAGCATTAAAAAATTTCCGAAGCAATTGTAATATTACAACTAATCTAAGGCAATGTGCAGCAAACAACAGAAATAAATCATTAGTAAAACTGGCTTAACAGAATAATGTAAAGTCAAATTCAATAACACTATGCCTAGCAAACAGCAGCAACTTATACCTAAACATGACATAGCTCAAGCAGAAAAAATATTACAGTAAAAACAACAATGCAGATAAGGGAAATGTATATTCACATCTTAATGTCTATGTAATTAAAGTGGTGCACCACAAATTATTCTACAAAAGAAATTACCATGTACTTGAAAAGAAAATTATGTGTCCAGTTACTGTTACTAGTCCCTTCTTATTGTTCTCTCCATTCCAAGAGCTCCTTTTTTGAAGAATGTGGATCAGAAAATAATTATTTAATAAATCTGTTGACAGAAAGTGTTCAGCAACACAGCTGGAAAACAGATGTCAAATGAAATAAGCAATTACGCAAACCAAAGCATAAAAACATCATTCAATAGCTATGTGGCATTTCGTAAGTCAGTAGCTCTCAACTCTCGTAGAAAGACACTTGTCATTATCAGGTTTGCAGATGTAAGAATATTTCCCATCAGTTCATAAGCATTTCAGTAAATATCATAAATTAAGAGCTCCACAGTGTAATCATATGTTTTCAAGTTCGACCATGTCGTTTTTGCGATGCTTTCTACAAAGGAACGTCAATAGCGAGGATAATGGCCCCCTTTTTTTTTCTACCTGTGCCGCTGAAAGGCTAATGGCTTTTTTTTCAGGCGGCTGTCGCCCAGGTGGGTGCCCGCGACGCATTATGTGCAGGTGGTCACTTAACTTTCTTACGGAAATATTTACGACAGCAGTTTCCGCTACAGTGACAGTCTCACATAAAAATATTTCACAGGTCAAGAATTAGCGTTGCAAATCTGTAGAAACAAAATCCTATAAATATGAGTGTCAAAAAAAAAAAAGAAATATTCGTCAGCATTGTGATACAGTCACGCATTTACGCACATTTCATGACCCTTAAAGTACGTTTCTTGGTTTCCAACATACTTCTTATTCCTCATATACAGTAGCATCATCTTATTGATCATAAACATATCTCAACAGCATAGTACACATCGTCGTCGTAATAATATCATAACATCTCAGTCAATTCTCAAACTCGTCGTAGCTTCCTCCAATAATTTCAAAACCTAAAAAAAATTCTCTGCTCATTTCAATAGTGTCATCTACCTCAAACGTACTTTAAAATCATGCTCCATTACCAAATATATCATTCAAAGCTCTCATAGTATCACAATGGTTCCGAAAAAATATGAGCATTTCACAAAGTACAGACAAAATACAATTTCATAAGTGTGAAGTTATCCAACTGTGTAATTGCGTAAACATCTGTCACTGATGTAATAAAAAAAAGTTTATCTCTCAGTTACATGATCAGATAGGTGTGTAATTTGTGTGTTAGAGAAATATGGTACCGATGTGTAAAGTTGTATAAGCAAATACCATATTAGCTAGAGTTCCTTGTGGTTGCCACACACATGGTACACAAAGAAGGCGTGTACCCCCCTGAGGATTACTGTAATTATACC
This sequence comes from Schistocerca serialis cubense, assembly GCF_023864345.2. Taxonomy (NCBI): domain Eukaryota; kingdom Metazoa; phylum Arthropoda; class Insecta; order Orthoptera; family Acrididae; genus Schistocerca; species Schistocerca serialis. The sequence goes on along the minus strand of NC_064641.1, from coordinate 324,046,336 downwards.
CTCAGGTGTTACAGATTACAGCAATGGAATGAAATGTATCACGGAAAACCTTTGTATCATTGTACTTCAAATATCTTTAAAAATAAATGATTTAAGTACAAAATTAATCAATCAAATACATGTCCTGTAGCGCTAAATGTGCGTCTTGATGTAAGATAATCTCTGTGAAAGTGTCGTAGTTATCGTCCTCCGAAAGCTAAGTTATGCAGAAGCCAATGTACTTACCTCATGATAAACAAAAGTGAAATGTTTTGCGTATATATGTCTCAGTTATTACACTTATTGTTGTGATGATGAAAGTACTGTGCTGTAACGTATTGTTGTGCTATGGAAAAGGCTGTCTCCTTGTAGCTATACCACAAAAGTTACTACTAAACCCTGTTTTACTTTCCAGAATAATTCAGAAAAACTGTGCAGATATAAAACAGATACACCGCAAAAGCAACATTGTAAATTGTCACTCATTAGTAGTGTCGTGATATAGTCGTGTAGCTGTCAAATAAACTAACCACTATGTCACCTGGTATCTCTCAGAAAGCACCTTGAATCCATAATGTATTTGCAAGTAAACCAAAATGTTGCATTAAAATCTCATTAGCAGTACTGGTAAATGTTCTAAGTATGTGACCCTTACAGTCGTTATGTAAACGTGCAACTAACAAGCAAGAATGTACACACACAATAACACTGGGTCGTCTGTTCACAATAACAATGCATTCGTAATTACTGTTTAAAAATGTTCCCTAGGTTCTTGATTGGATATTTAACTTCAAACATTGTTGCATGGTAACAGTTTCTAAGTCTGACAATGCATACTAGAAATGTTAAGTTAAGAGTTTTATGGCAAAGACAAAGTTAAAAAGCAGATTATCTCTCAATAAGCTGTTTTACATGTGAAGTGTGGTGCAATCCTTTACTCTTCATAGTACTCAGAGTTTGAACTTGAATGCAATTGTCATGCGGTATACATTGGTAAAGAATACTGGAATTTTTCTCAAGGTTAGCGTCTTTGTTATTTTTCTCTGAGCCACCTGGCGCACGCGGCTGCCTTCTGTGCGAGTCATTGTCAGTCTCTTTGTTGGCGCGCGTCGTTATTGGGATTTGGAGACCTAACTTCTACAAATTCACCGTGATGAGAGGGCCCAGCCGTGTTAGAATCCCGCCAGTTCTGATGAAATTGACGTCTGTCGTTATGATTATATCGTCTGTCGTCATGTCGGTAGATTCTGTAGTTTCTTCCTTGTCGGTCACGTGGTGGAGAATTTCTCCCTGAATCGTAACTCCGCGCTGAACTGTTGCGTCTGAAGTTATTCTGTCTCCCCTGGTAATAATTGTTTTGGTTCCCATATTGTCTGTTTCTCTGATTGTCTCTGTGATAGTCATTACTACGGAAATGCGATCTTTCTCTGTAACTATTATTACTCTGCCAGTGGTTGTCATATGGGTGGTGTCTGTTTTGGCCACGATATGTGTTGTGAGAATAACCTTGTCGTGTCCAGTTATTATTTCTTTCATCGTGGAATTGCGACTGATGTGATCTGTAATTGTTGTGCTCCTGCATTCCGCGATGTCAGTGTCACTTTCCAGTTCTTGTAACAGTCCCTGAAAAGCTTCAATGTCATCTTTGCAACGTCCTGCTAAAATAATATGTCGTAAATGTTCAGGCAATTTGATTAAGCAAATGCGGATGAGTTCTGAGGGGCTGTATGGGTTTGACAGGTACTGATTCATATGCACCATGTCTTCGAAATATTTAACAAGACTGGAAAACTCAGATTGTTCAAAGTGTTTCATCATCATGATGCCATGTTTTACTCGGTCTTGTGTGGCTTGAGACCAATATGCTGAGAGGAAGGCATGGTAAAATTCTCCTTCACTGTGACAATCGTGAATGACTGATCGCATTCTTATAGCTGGTTCATTCTCCAAGTAGCCACACATAAATTCTAATCTGTGTTCTAATGACCAGTTGGGAGCAAACAATGAGAGAATTGATGGAGCCACGCTTGTGGATGAATGTCGTTGGCAGAATTCTTAAATGTTTTGAATTTACGTGTAGTAATGAACAGCTTATAGTCAAAGTCATCGTGTCGGCGAGTAGCATATGGGTCATTGTTACGTCGTGTCGGCGGTTCCATCTCAAAATTCAGTCCACCTTGCCAATTCCTTTCATAATTACCGAAATGCCCTGTGTTATTATTTTGTGGCTATTCCGTATTTCTAAGTTCCTCTTCCCGTGTTGGAGCGCGAGTGTCATCTGAAATATGTAATTCTTGTATCACCTGCGTCAACTGATCTTGTACTTCCCGGATTTCTCTTTTGTACTGTGTATTGATTTGATTTTGATTTTGTTTGAATTTTCTTATTTGTTCATACTCTTCTGTGTCAGTGAAGGCTACGGGTCTTGTGTCATTCAGATCATCATCTACCTTTGTAGATAAGTTAGTGACCTGATCCAAAAGTTCGGCTACTTTCTCCAATAGTGAACACATTTCCTCAGTGTGTTTTTCTGAACCAAGTTTCAGAGTGTCCATTTGTGTTGAGATCGAATCTACTGTGTCCTTTAAGTTTTCTTGAGTTTTTGCAAGTTGCGTAACCGAATCGGTAGATGCAACTGAGTCAATTTTAGCCCACAATGTCCATGATTTTCGTGAACAATGGTTTGCAGTTCTTTTATGGCTGCTTCGTGATTCTGTAATGCATTTTCATGCCGCGAAAAAATAGGTTGAAAATGCTCACAAATTTGTGTTTTTACGTCATTACAGACTTTTTGACATTTCGATTCAATGTTATGTAACTCAGTAGTTAAATCTTCACGTGTTTGTTCAAGCGTAATGTGAAGATTTTGTTCTATTGCGTCTAACTGTTGCTGTGTTTGTCTCTGGTGTTGTTCCATTGTGTCTAACTTTTGAAGATTTTGTTCCACTGTGTCCAACTTTTGCTGTGTTTGTCTCTGATTTTGTTCCATTGTGTCTAACTTTACAAGCTTTTGTCCCATTTGTTGCATTAATTGTAATAACAATGCACTGGTGTCTGAAACATGTTCCTCAGTGCTTTTCGGCAGTGAATTTGCACCGGCAACATTCACATTTTGACAAGCGGAAAATGTGTCTTGACTCATTTGAGAAAACGGTGAGGACGCAAAACCTGAATCTTCAGTATTTGCAAAATTGTGTCCTGTCATTTCGGATTCCTGAGGCGAGCTGTTGCCGACCGATCGATCAATAATGCTTCCCTGTTCACTAATTGTTTCATTGTCTACACCATTGTTTGCAGCCCGCTCCATTTCCCTATGTACAATTACCAAATTACTACTTTGAACCTCAGTTAATTCATTACTCGGTGGCGCTAACACACTGCTTTCATTTTCACTGTCATTTCTCAGTTTACTTTGGAGCCTTGTATTACGTTTTTCACACGCCATTATTGTCACAGTATTTCACACGACAACACAGAAAAGAACAATTTTAAGAGCAAAAATAAGAGAACACATTAACATAGAACTGAAAATAATATCTAGTTAATTGCAGCTGCGAAATACTTGGTGCAAATCTACATGCATGCCACAACTGTTTTACTGTGCAACAATGAAAGACTGCAACTACAAAGGAGATTCTCTCTACAATTACGCGCTAGCAATAAACAATAGCTACACTAATTACACAAACTACAAGATAAAAATCAGAAGATTCCAGTGAGGTATCCTCAGCCAAGGGTCGACATATGAAACTTCCCCTTTGAACAATTTGTACATGATTGTGCTTAAACTGACACACAATATTTTTTTAGCGCAACACAATCTGACTTTCAGTAATCCCTACAAAAGAATGGCCCTGACGAACATTAAACTATACCTTTCACAAATCACTTACCTCACAAAAATATTCGTTACTCGAACTACTGCAATACAGCGAGGGCCACTACTGTCAGCTAAATAAAAGATTCAAACTACTGAAGGCACTAACTACTTATAGGCATAGTTATCAAATGAAAGATTTTGATAGAGAACAAACAATGTATTTACCTTAATAGTGTTCAAAAGTCATTATATATATATATATATATATATATATATATATATATATATATATATATATATATATCAGTTCATGACATCCTGTCTTACAAATTTACTCCGCCAGGACACATGTCCAGATCGTCCACTCTCAAAATTCCGCCATCTCTCTCCCACATCCACCACTGCTGGCGGCTCACCTCCAACTGCACAACGCTACGCGCTGTTCACATCCAGCTGCGCTGCCCAACACTACAATGGCGAGTATTACAACAACGCAAAGCAGCCACAGACTGCACACAGCACAGCCAGTGATTTTCATACAGAGGTGGCGTTACCAATAAAAAAACCTAAACAGCCTACTTACAATGTGAACAATTGTAAAATTAAATTCCTGTAAATAAAGTTTCCATCTGCTTAACCTGTCGTGTGTAAATTTTGCGGAAAGTAAAAACTGTATAGCTCTATGATCTGTGTAAACAGTAGTGTGTCTTCCATTAAAAAAATGCCGAAATTTCGTAAATGCCCATACAACACATAATGTTTCAAGTTCTGTGACAGAATAATTGCGTTCAGCAGGTGACAGAATGCGACTCGCAAAGGCGATGTTTTTAATTGCTATAGAACCATTTTCTTCAATTTCCTGAAAAATGTGTACGCCTAAAGCGGTGTCAGAACGGTCGGAGGCAATGGAAAAATTTCTAGTAAGATCTGGATGTGATAAAAGTGGTGCATTCAACAAAGCTTGTTTCAGATTCACAAATTCAGAACGTGCTTGGCTATCCCAGGACAAAATAGTGTTTTTACCCGTCAACTGACATAATCTAGGGGTGTCTATAGCAGAGTAATGAATAAATTTACGAAGAAAGTTAATTAATCCCAGAAAGCTGCGTAATTGTTTCTTCGTCGTAGAACAGTAATGTCACGTAAAGCTTAAAGTTTTTCCGGGTCAGGCGCAATATCTTCTGCTGAAATTACATGTCCAAGAAATTTTATAGTAGTTTTCCCAAAGTGCGATTTACTGAGATTAACTGTGAGTCCTAGTGCACGAAAAGTTCGTAACAGTTGTTCAAAAATCAGATTGTGTTCAGACCAGTTGGCTTCTGCAATAAGAATGTCGTCTACATACGTTGAGATTCTGTCTGTAAGTACTGTCGGAAGTATTGTATTCAAACCGCGAATAAACGCTGCTGAAGAAATTGTTAAAACGAACGGTAATTTGCAAAACTGGTAACAGTCACCAAAACAAAGAAAACCTGTGTACTTTCTACAGTTCGGATGGAGCTGAATTTGCCAAAATCCCGATTTCAAATCTAATGTGGAATAAATAGCAGTACCATGAAATTTCAGTATAAATTCTTCTAGTGTCTGTGGGCGATCTGTTTCATTAATAATAATGTCATTAGTGTGACGCGAATCAAGTACGAGGCGAAGTGAACCATCCTTTTTCTTAACAATATGGAGTGGGTTTATGTACGCACTACCTGCCGGCTCAATAATTCCTTGGTCAAGCATAGCTTGCAATTCTTTCTTAACTTGTTCTCTGTGAATATACGGAATGGGATAATGTTTGGCTTAAAATGTGTCGTGCTGTTAAACTTGAAATTCATACATAAAGCCGGACATAGTACCAGGGACGTTGTCAAAAACTGGAGCTTGCTGTAAAAGAATTTTGCGTAATTGCGTGCGTTCGTCGTCTGTATTTGCACTGCTCTGTTTAACGTTATCAGAAACCATTTGCATAACGTCATACTCGGCTTCGTCTGGAGTGTTATAGTTGTGTACGTACGTATCTGTGAACAATGTGGAATGACAGTCTATGTTGCGTGATGCGGAAATAACCTCTGTACGATTAATTGCTTGTTCTTCTGCAGATAAAGAGTGCTGAAATTCTAAAGCCAGTTGTACATTTTCATCCTTTAACATTAAGTACGAATTTTGAAAGTCAATAATTGCGTCGTGTTGTACCCGAAAATTCGTACCTAAAATAACGTCTGTTGTCAATAAGGGAACAATCCACAAATTTGAGTGAAATGTATGACCTGCAATACAAAATGATAAATGTGTCTGTAATTTTACATCTACTCCTTTACCGAATACTGCCCCTTTTACTTTAGTTTTGCCTAATGGTAACGTAGGATAGGTAATCTCTTTGTTACATTCGTTGAAAGTTTCCTCATTTATAACTGACATAGGTGATCCAGAATCGATTACTGCTGCAAATTTAGATGATCCAATCCTTACTTCAATGACAGGGTGTGAAATGCTTTTATGAATAACTGGTTTTTCCTGCAAAAGAGTGTCTCGGATGTCATCAAAAGTAATAACATTTTCGTGAACAAGATTCTGCGTATCTGAAGTATTGCTTGCGTTGCTGGAAGATGCAACCTGTACTGTATCTAGTCAAATTCTATCTGACGTGCTATTATTTTCGTGAGGATGCTGTGACATTTCCACTATTTGTACTGTTCTGTTATTTCTTCCTGACGTATTACGTTCGAGATGATATCTACTGTCTGGTTCATTCATTATAATATGCTGTTGCAGATGATTTTGCTGCTGATAAGACCGACTGTTATTAAACGTACGCTGAAAATTGTGCTCATTATTTTTACGTCTGTCATGATAGTCATTGCTATATGGTGCATTGCGATATGAGTTGAAATAGTGTGTTTTCTGTGCGTAGTTATTTCTTTGTTGCTGTGCGTTACTATTTGGCGGAGCCGACGCTATACGCGTAGGCGGCGAAACATTAATGCTTGTTTGACCTTGCACATTACATTGTTGGTTAGGTATGCTAACTGGCTGGTTTTGTTGCTGTTGTTGGGAAAAACGTCTATTGTTACCAAAATGTGGTTCCTGTTGCTGATAATTTTGACGACACTGATAATTAAAATTTTGTCTGTTATTAAAGTTCTGGTGGTTGTCATTCCTGAAGCGTCTATTAGCTTTGCTATTGAAATAGCGTGGCTGATCGTAATTGCTGTATCCTTGTTGACCTTGGTTATTATGTGAAAAATTTTTGTTTATGAAGGAATAATCTGATTGCTGGACTTCCAAAAGCTGTAGCAGATCTCTAAATGCCGAAATATTTTCTTTCTGCTGTCCTGTTAAAAGTGATACTCTTCATGATCGGGGTAATTTAGAAATATATAATTGGATAAGTGCAGATTCACTGTATGACTCACTTAAGTACTGGTTTTGTTGGACCATGTGTTCAAAAAATTGCGTGACAGTGGGAAAATTTGAGTTCTCATAATTCGGTAAACTAATTAGTTGATCTTTTATTCCGTGCTGTGTCGTCTTCGACCAATACGCTGACAGAAAAGCATTCTGAAATTCTTCTACCGAATAGCATTGTCTCGCGATCGGTCTCATATGAGTTGCCGGTTTGCCTTCCAAAAAACTACAAATAAATTCAAGTTTATGTGTTACGGGCCAAGTCGGTGGAAAAGCAAAGCTAAATTGTTGTATCCAATCCAATGGGTGAATCTGTGTTCTGTCATTTTTAAATACTTTAAATATTCTCACGGATAGAAAATGCTTGTAATCAAAATTATCGTCTCTATATGTCTGAACAGGTTCAGGAGTGTATGAGAATCTATTTGTCTGTGACTGTTCGGAATCTGACTCACATACTCTCTTTAATTACCTAAATTATACTGGCTGTGTGAGTCTGACAAATGTTCGCAAAGTGGCGTATGCTGTGATGTGTTAAAAGCTGAAACATTATTCATCTCTGTTACCTCTTGCTGTAAAGTTGACAATTTTCTACGTAATGTATTATTGGACGAACCTATCTCACTGATCGTCTGCTGTAAATTTTGGAATTCGGGTGTTTGATTAAACGAAACTGGTAACGTATCGTCTGATTTGGTGTCATTATTGCTTTCGATAACGCCAATACGACTGGCCAATTCATCATATTTTTCAGTCAGTGCTTTTACCTGATCATCGTATTTATTATCACAAGCATTAATTTGTTTTTGTATTTTACGTGTGGTTTCGTTCAATTTTTAAACGTCTGCTTTGATGGCATCGGGATCCAGTATTAGTTCCAACTTTTCGAGTCTGTTGGTCACGACCAGCCAAAGTAGACTCGCATCCCACGCCCCCAGCAACCCGCCGTTATGCGATGGAGAACAATTGTATTTTATGCCAATGTAGCTCCTGTAATGAAGCATCTGTTGAAAAAGGAAAATACAGTTGTGACGATAATAAACGTCCTCTTGCATGAGAAAGGGCTCAGTCCATTTTCATTTTGTTTTATGAGCAAAATCTGTATAGCTTTTACAGTCAACCACAGGATACAATTCACATGTCATTATTTTGCGACACAGCGAAATGTACAGCCGCCGACAACAGATGATCAGCAGAGACATGTCCACCCTGCGTAAAATCGAGATAAAAAAATCCATTATTTTGAAGCTAAAACTGCCAATCAATGCAGAATGTCCTCGTTGTTTCAAAACTATCAACGGAATGAAGAAAAGCGAGAATTTAAACTCCAAAGAAAAACATCTATGTTAAACAATTTCTTTCAGCTTGATGGAAGTATACGACCTGAGAGCGTGTCTTGCAGTCAGTAACTCACCATAATCCGTTGGACTGAAGAGGACACGGTCCATTGGAAACTCTTAATATCCATTCAGTTTCTTCGTTTTGCACCATGAAGGTTCCTGACACTTATAATTAACGACAGTAGATGCACACCTGTGTGTTATTTCACTTGCCGCACAACTGAAGAACCTTCGGTAGGTGATATGATATCATTACATTGTACGAATAAACGATTATGATTCAAAGCAATTTGTAAATAACGTCACTTAGGTATTATAATATAATGGAAAAAATATTTCAAATGTCCTTAACCTTTAATAACCGAGTACGTCGATTGAATATATGACCATGTAACGTTAAGAAGAAATCAATGCAGCTAATTCACTTGATAAAAACAATATGAATATTATAAAAGCTATTTTATGAAGTTATCTGAATTAGTCTTGTCAGAGAAAGTGATCGAAAGCAATAAAGGTTATGTGCATCAGTAGTAAAGTACATGTTTGTTGAGAGAGAAAAGAGGTGCTCCACCATACTGAATTGAAATAAAGATTGAAAGAGCATTGAAAAGTGCTTAAACAGTTCACGTCTATGAAACTTCCTGGCAGATTAAAATTGTGTGTCGCATTGAGTCTCGAACTCAGGACCTTTAGCTTGACGGAGAGTCACACTGAGGTCCTTTGTGCCTTTCTTCTTCTGTGAAGTCATGAAGGTAGGAGACGAGGTACTGGCAGAATTCAAGCTGTGAGGACAGGGTGTGGGTCGTTCTTGGGAATCTGAGTAGGCAGAGCACTTGCCTATGAAAGGGAAAGGTCCAGAGCTCGAGTCGCGGTCCGGTACACAGTTTTAAGCCACCAGGAACTTTCATACCAGCGTACACTCTGCTCCACAGTGAAAATTTCATTCTAGAACAATCCCACAGGCCGTGGCTAAACCATGTCTCCGCAATGCCCTTTCTTCCAGAAGTCCTAGTTCTGCAAGGTTCTCAGGAGAGCTTCTGTGAAGGTCGGAGATGAGATACTGGCAGAACTGAAGCTGTGAGGATGGCGTGTGAGTCGCTCTTGGGTAGCTCAGTGGGTAGAGCAGTTGCCCGCAAAAGGCAGAGGTCCTGAATTCGAGTTTCGGCCCAGCACACAGTTTTAATCTGCCATAAAGCTTCATGTTAGCGCAAAGTCAGCTGCAGAACGAAAATTTCATTCCAGTTCACTGCTGTGTTATCACTTGTATAACGACGAATAAATGTTCAGTTTACGGTTTACCTGAGGTTATTATTTCTGGAGGAATACTTACGCTAGTCAATAATTACAAGTATATCGTTTATAAATAATCTTATATGACATGTAACAGGCGTACAGAAAATTGAATACACATATTGATTTCCATCGTCGCGTGAAAGTGTAGTATAATTATCAAATCTATCAGCTTCGACGTCACGTTTCAATAATACTGTAACCGTGATCCACAGTTCACTTACCAGCATCTCATGCGGATAACGATGAAATTGTACCTCACTTGTACCACCAAAATGTTATCTCGTATAAAACGTAGACGGTAAGTACCCACTGCCTATTTTCAGGCAGCAGTTAACTCATTACGTAATGAAAAGGAAATTAAATGCAGAATGATAATAATCCTGTTAACATTACAAGTCTACCAGCCAACAGTTTGAGAAATAGTACAGTGGTTTCATAGTTTTACCTGGAAACTTTTCTGTAATTTATAGAAATAATGATATTTTTATAGATTTAGATGAACTCTTTTCGAATTTTTACTTTTCCATGTTGCATCCTTGCCGGTCCTGCCACCATAGCCGACAAATGGCGCCCCTTTACAGTTTTTAACAATATCTTTTTTCCGGCTCAATTTACGATGAAAACGGAAGTGTAAAAAATTAAATCTTAGACTATTTGGTATGATTTATGTGGTGACTTTCATTATTGGTAAAATGATTAGTTTAAGCGTACGAGCTGCAACATACGTTTTCACCAAAAAAATACTTCCCACCCCACGAGTTTGGATGAGTAAGTGTCACGGCTTCTTTTTGTGGTATCAAAGTAGGTGTAATCTACATTTAACGCGCTATTACGAAATTTAGCACATTGTCCTTCGCCCCCAATCCTTGATGGATCAGATTTTCTGATTTCATCGTCTGCAGTACTGAGTGGAACGTCAGAAACAGAAATTTTTCCCCGTTATCCGGGATAGAATTATCAGTTTCGTTGTAATCCTCTTATTCCTGAATATCGTCATACGTTTGCTCGAGAACAGTCTTTCTTTCTTCCTCTTCATCCCTATCTTTTCCTGGACCATCGGAAATCAAATTCGTGCAAATAACAGAGCACTTCAACCCATCCTTTCTCGATCCGCAGGATCCTCTACATTCCTTTTTTCATTCGCAAGAAATTTTTAACAAGGTTTCTGCAGATACGGGCTCGAGTGTAGTGACAGGAATTAGCCGATTATTGTTTTTTTCCATCCCCATCGCTATGTACTTTTGTTCAGCTCTATACCACTGCTGAATCTGGTGAGAGGCTCCGAACGAATGATGTCACGCTGCTGCTGCTTCGGTCAGTGGCAACGATGCAATATACATCTGTAATTTACGCACGCTATATATAGTATTACGATCGCACAAGCGTACCTGCTTTTATTTCACTGCAAACTCTGCCGTTATTTACGCAGCGCGAAAAAAGAATGATCCATGAATAAGAATGTTTGGATAGTGGATCGCAGTTGTAGATGGGAACGAGCGACATCGTTTGCTCTGCGCAAAGATGCAGAGATTCATTTCTCAGTACAGTAGCACTTTCGATACGCATTGGGAAACACTAACGAACTCTGTTCTTCCAAGAGCATGCTCTCGTGTCCTTTCCATGAACACTTGACTTACGAAATTTCTTCAGTCCTTTTCCCTTCACTTTAGTCACCTCACTTCCTTGCAATGGATTTTCACAATTGAAACAGTTCACTTCTCTAGAAACCATGGCAACAAAACCGTAAACGACACACGTACTGATGGTTCAGGAACAATATTCGAGCCATGTCGGAGATGTTCTGTATAAAGGGTGGGCCATACGCCTAGGCGGCACGTCTCTTCATGCCTTTGACGTAAAGGGGTTACCTCATAAATTATAGGGAATTTTCTTTAGTGTAGTTTTTGGGCCGCATTTTTCCAGTATGGCGGCCGAAGCAACAAAGGTACGTTGTGGAAAAGGGAAACTTCGAAAAGAGCACATCAAAATATATAATAATACCTATTTTCAAAACTCCCCGAACCAGATGACTGTGCTAAAAGTTCTTTCCGCTGCTCATATGCCATAGCAAAAATTAATATTCCATTCCACCTCGCCAGATGCGTCAACTTTAACATCATTTCCTATTTCACAGAACTATCGCTCTGTCACTTCGACTCCTCCATATTCTTGAAATGTTAATCGACGTTTTTCTCATTCATATGGTACTCAAATTACTTTATGGTCTTCTCAACTGTATTTTTACTTCTTCATCAACAGCACAATGTGTTTTTGCACAAATTGTAAAATAACTATAGTGGCTCCAATGCATTGCCGTCTACAAAAAGTTCCTAGTAAGGCTAGGTAGGCAATGGATTTTCCCTTTTGGGTTATGTTAGAGGGGCAACATCTCTTGAAAAACAGGTGGGTGAAGGGCAACTTGTCAGCGTCCAGCGGGCACAATATTTCAGCAAGCGATCACATCATCAGATGTGCAGATAAACTAACCGGTCGGGGACTGACGCGGTGCTTCCATCTCTTCCCCCCTCTGTCGTTCTATCCGCCGCTTGCTCCCACCCTCTCCTTCACCACTCTTCCTGTCGTCCAGGCTCCTCGCAGAAGTACGCTTGCAGGCAACACCTCTGCTGTTCTTCCTCCTGCAACCCAAGTAACGTTGAAGCGGTACTGTAGGACGCTCCATTTGAGCCTTTGAGGCTAATTTCTTTTTACAAATTAACGTGCATGACGTGCAGTTACCCCTCTAGCCAGCTTGACATGGTAAGTTGTCATTGGAGTTTTATTTTTATCTTTCTGCCACACTTACTTTGTTTCTTCACCCTTCCTGTATGGATGTGAGTGACTCAAAGTGATTGCTCTTGCAGTAAAACGAAGGATCATTAACGAAAGATAAGTGGTGGTAGTGGTTCTGAAATAGCAAATCTTTGACGTCAGGTGGTGCAAGAGTAGAGTTGGCAGTGGCTTGCTCGAGTTTTGGAGAGCGAGGCAGGAAACAGCTAATGAGCAGCGTCTTCCTCGTTTCGTTTAAATAGGTGGCCGTTGGGGTAGCTTTCCACCATATTTGGCACTCAACAGCGGGGAGACCTAGGGTGAGGACGTATCCCAGAAGCACCGGCAGAATTGGCGAGATAACCTTGTTAAAAATGGCTTATACTGTGCTACACGTTACGAGGAATGTTGCCTTTCATGTAGAGCTTGGACAGCATACATCGAAAGATTCGACATTCTTCATTATTTTGCGATATTGAAATAGCTGCGGTCGGGAGGTCTCACCTACAACAGACGCCATTTGCCTTCAGCATAGGACTGTAGATTTTGGTATTTCAGTTATCTGTATTTGTTAAATTAATAATTTACAGAAAATACTTCAGTTTGACATGAGTTTTGAGAATATCTTTTGAATTTAGAGGAAGTTTTCCTTGTGGGTGAGTGTTTGGAACTTATCTCGCCAAACCACTATGGGGACAGAGTTGAGCAAATGCGTGGCTGAAGGCACCTTCGGTGCTTAATTACGTCAATACGAACCAGTAAATAAAAATGCTTATAGTCAGTATGCGTGATAGCATTTTCACTGTTCTGCTAAATTACGTATTTTCGTGTGTGTCCTTGGGTGACTGGTGGAACCATGTGCTTTGCGCCAAATCATTTTATGGGATGATAAGGGTTGATTCATTGGGACATGTGGCTCTGAGCACTATGGGACTCAACTGCTGAGGTCATTAGTCCCCTAGAACTTAGAACTAGTGAAACATAACTAACCTAAGGACATCACAAACATCCATGCCCGAGGCAGGATTCGAACCTGCGACCGTAGCGGTCTTGCGGTTCCAGACTGCAGCGCCTTTAACCGCACGGCCACTTCGGCCGGCTTTGGGACATGTCTTCTCATCGTAATGCTTAGGTAAAATTTTGCATCAATATACGATAAAATTGTGTGTGGCTTGGGAAATGTACCGTAGTAGAATTTTGAGTGCCAAGTGTGTTGATGTTATGTGGGGTAGTTTATAGAAAAGAGAATATGTTGCTCAGTGATCATTGCCTTCTGTATGATGCGGAAATGCAACTGTGGTTGTGTGGGTCATGTTGTTGAAATTTGCGAAAGGTATGCAGACTTTATTGGAACTTGCTCAGCCATTCCGACTATCCTGTTGCACAGCCTATCCCACGTCTTTATTGGCTAGAAAAGCTTAGCATTTGCATGCAGAGTGTCTAGTGTAGAGTCATAAACGTGCTCTGTATGCTTGGCACCCATACTTCATTAAATAGGCTCATCCATTCGGTCCTAATAGTGTGGCAACCATTTTATTAACGTAGGAGACCAATGTACCGTTGCCTATATATTTTATGGTAGCATTATCAGTTATTCTTTATTATTATGACTGCTATTCAATTTGATTTGTGAAAGATCCTTTTTAATAGCTTCGTTACAGAATATAATATACGAATGATCATGGGACATTGAACTTCGATTTAGTAAAAACATAGTTCTGTGTCAACTTAAAATCACTCTGAGGTTTGATAAAAGGATGAAATAGAGTTAACATTTTTCACTTTAACTTTGCATAACTTCGGAGTTAATGAATAAAGCATGTCAAGGAAGAATCATATTTGAACCTCCTTCTGTATCGGCTGTAGTGGAATTTGTTAACAGTAGGCTAGCGTTATCCGTTGCGTTGAAACAATAATCTCAGTAGTGTAAGAGACTGTAAGAAAGCTGATAGAATACTCAAATCGGGACTAAATGAGACGTAGAATAATGTCTAATGTGAAATCACGAGATTCCGTATAACATATGAGTCAATAAAGGACAGGCGGAAGTACAGGAAAGGTTACAACTTCATCATGAGGGATCTCCTTCCTCTTCCCACTCAGATTAAAAGTGGATTTCCTGGATTTATTTACGATGTTGCCGCTATCACGATTGATCAGCGGAAAGATATACGTCCTACGTCCATTGCAAAACCGTCGGAAATTGATGAGGTTATTCAAGAAGATGTGGCCACCGCATTTATTCCTTTTTATAGAGCATTATCCAGTAAGACAGAACGAAGTCTCCCGAGTCACCAAGCAAAGATGATCTGTTGCCTACCAGCTACCATATACGGGCATTTCATGGTAGTGTCAAAGATGACCATGGACTACGATCTTATTTTTCATTTTTATTTTTTTAACGAAGGTGATCAATGTATACCAGGTTGCTGAGGTACATACTTTTCACATCTATGACATAGTATCTCAAATGCTTCACCTATCTGTTGCCCACACACACACACACACACACACACACACACACACACACACACACACACACACACACACATTCATTAACCCTCAAGTGAACTATGTGACGATGGAGAGTTCTGATCCTCTCCACACAGATGAATTGTTTGTCATTAACGCACACCAGGCTGACTTTCAGCTGCAGTCCAGTATGTGCCTCATGGCCCCGTGATCAAAATACTATTTGTCACACCATATGCAGGCAATCATTGCAGTCCTCGTCATGACTGCCAGCGACGCCTTCAGATGGCATCTGTTTCTACGTGGTATGCAAACATTTTCGATCTGAGCCACACAGATTCCACAGTCAGTGAACCATTAAACTCTTCTGCTATCAGGCCAACAACTTCGTTGTTCTGACTTATGTCTTAAGGATTATGGACCGCATATACAGAATTATCAAATTCCTCACACTCTTCATATGGATTGCAGCCTTTCACACTATAGATGAAGTTGTCTGTATCTCTACAACTGAAACTTGTGATCACCGAAGTTTCATTGTGCAAACTCATTGTGAAATTGGTACTTGCCGAATTTAAAGAGGTCCAGAACACACATACAAGTGCAGACAGGCTTAGCCATCACCACAGAGACTATTCCTTCTTGGAAGATTGTGCCCTGCTTAAAATTTGGTCAGGTGCTATAACCTCTGGCACTATAACGACCATCCCATCACCAAACAAAATGGATTGCACAGTGACTCCTAACGTCTTCATGGTTTTCCCGAAACCCTTATTATTCACTAATTTGTAAAAGTCCTTTTGACAATCACACATCAAGGGGGCTCTCTTCTTGGTATTAACATCAATGTAGTCCTTCAACAAGGAATGCTGGTGGAAATTGAACCTTTGAGTGGTTCTAGTAAGTGTCTTTCAAGGCCTGAGGCATTTTTGGAGGTTTCTATAATGTAGACTGTACCTCCGCTTCTTCCTCAGAGTTTCAACAATATACGTTACTGGCCATTAAAATTGCTACACCAAGAATAAATGTAAACGCGTATTCATTGGATAATTATATGATACTAGAACTGACACGTGATTACATTTTCACACAATTTGGGTGCATAGATCCTGAGAATTAGTACCCAGAACAACCACCTCTGGCAGCAATAACGGCCTTGATACGCCTTGGCATTGAGTCAAACAGAGCTTGGATGGCGTGTACAGGTACAGCTTCCCATGCAGCTTCAACACGATACCACAGTTCATCAAGAGTAGTGACTGGCGTATTGAGCCAGTTGCTCAGCCACCATTGACCAGACGCTTTCAATTGATGAGAGATCTGGAAAATGTGCTGGCCAGGGCAGCAGTCGAACATTTTCTGTATCAAGAAGGGCCCGTACAGGACCTGCAACAAGCGGTCGTGAATTATCCTGCTGAAACGTAGGGTTTCGCAGGGATCGAATGAAGGGTAGAGCCACGAGTCGTAACACATCTGAAATGTAACGTCCACTGTTCAAACTGCCGTCAATGCGAACAAGAGGTGACCGAGTCGTGTAACCAATGGCACCCCATACCATCAAGCTGGGTGACACGCCAATATGGCGATGACAAATACACGTTTCCAATGTGCGTTCACCGCGATGTAGCCAAACACGGATGCAACCAACATGATGCTGTAAACAGAACCTGGATTCATCTGAAAAAATGTTTTGCCATTCGCGCACCCAGGTTCGTCGTTGAGTACACCATCGCAGACGCTCCTGTCTGTGATGCGGCGTCAAGGGTAACCACAGCCATGGTCTCCGAGTTGATAGTCCATGCTGCTGCAAACGTCGTCGAACTTTTCGTGCAGATGGTTGTTGTTTTGCAAACATCCCTACCTGTTGACTCAGGGATCGAGACGTGGCTGTACGATCCGTTACAGTCATGCGGACAAGATGCCTGTCATCTCGACTGCTAGTGATACGAGGCCGTTGGGACCCACCACGGCGTTCCGTATTACCCTCCTGAACCCACCGATTCCATATTCTGCTTACAGTCATTGGATCTCGACCAACGCGAGCAGCAATGTCGCGATACGATAAACCGCAGTGGCGATATGCTACAATCCGACCTTTATCAAAGTCGGAAACATGATCGTACGCATTTCTCCTCTTTACACGAGGCATCACACCAACGTTTCACCAGGCAACGCCGGTCAACTTCTGTTTGTGTATGAGAAATCGGTTGGAAACTTTCCTCGTGTCAGCACGTTGTAGGTGTCGCCACTGGCGCCAACCTTGTGTGAATGCTCTGAGAAGCTAATCATTTGCATGTCACAGCATCTTCTTCCTGTCGGTTACGTTTCGCGTCTGTAGCTCGTCATCTTCATGGTGTAGCCACTATATTGGCCAGTAGTGTAGAATATACCTCTGTTTATTCCCCAGCTTTGCCTGCAACTTGTGGAGAGAAACATTTCACAGGACAAGGCCCTCTGGGCACAGTAACAAGTCTCTGTATGCGCCATGCATAGTAGTGGGATACTCCAGGACATATCCCACACCAGGACCTGCAACTGCATCCTGACCTTCGATCTCATCATTCAATCTGAAGATTCCATCTTTGGCAGCTATCAGAACCCTCCAAACGGCTGAGATTGTTGCATGGTGTGCCAATAGAGATTGTTCACATCCAGGTAAAGGAACTCAGATCGTAAGATGGTTCATGCACCTCCTATCTCTCTTTTGGGCTATTCCTCTTGGCCTACCGTGCACACAATGACAAAGTTCATCGTGAATCCCGTGATTCAAAGAAAGTGATATATCAACATAAGTCAACAGTATCTTTTTTAACATTATGGCCCATGTACATTGTAAGATAAACGATGATATTATCTTTCTCCAACCGTACATCACCCGAGTACTCAACAAGAAACTAAGCATAATATCAGCTCATATATTGTGCAGAGGTAGATAGCATTTAAAGTTGAGTAGATTTTAAGCTGTCCCGTGGCACTTCACTGTTAGATAAAAGTAGTCTCTAAAGAGAGCTTCTGCATTTCTATCCAGCGACAGTCCACAGATAAGATATTCCGGTGCCTGTTTGTATAAGGTATCTGAAGAGCAGAAGAGCCAACACCGTGTAGCTAGAGGAGGTCGAATTGCACGCGTTTAAGCTCACGCAGACTGGCGTGAGGTCTGGAACAGTTAAAGGAGTTGAGTCTACTAAACAAAGTACGGAGTTGCTTGAATACTTAACTTTAATCCATAATTGGAGAACATCGCTCTTGATGATACATTAATTATAATCTCAATATAAACTGGTAATGGCGCCTTGCTAGGTCGTAGCAAATGACGTAGCTGAAGACTATGCTAACTATCGTCTCGGCAAATGAGAGCGTATTTGTCAGTATATCATCGCTAGCAAAGTCTGCTGTACAACTGGGGCGAGTGCTAGGAAGACTCTCTAGACCTGCCGTGTGGCGGCGCTCGGTCTGCAATCACTGACAGTGGCGACACGCGGGTCCGACGTATACTAACGGACCGCGGCCGATTTAAAGGCTACCACCTAGCAAGTGTGGTGTCTGGCGGTGACACCACATTCCTCCCCCGCAAATCGGCGTACGGTTGTGTTATAAGGCTTCCGCCCGCCGTGGGGAGGACCCCATGTTGACGTATGCGACGAGGTGGGGAGCCTAACAACAGGCGAGGCTGTGCCACCCGCACCCTGCCATTCGGTCCGAGCGGAGCTAGGAAACGCCTGAAAACTTAATCCAGGTGCTCGCCCGCAGAGAGATAGGAGGGGCCAAAGGGTCGACCTCCATCAGAACGGGGCACCCGACGGGCGTAGACGACGTCTGGTCCGGAGTGGGCAAGAGTTCCATGTCGGAGGACCGCTGGTCACGGGAAGCGATCGGCGGCGCGTGACCCAGGGAGGCGCTTGGCGGCTGCAGCGAAGCGTCCACTGCAGACGGCGGCGGCGGCGGCGGCGCGTCGCCATGGGGCAAAATGGAAGGCAGCGTCGGTAACACCTGGGGATGAGGCGAGCCAGTAGATGGCTCCCCAGGGCGCTGACCGGACGGCACCGTCGCTGAAAGCAGACGGGGAGCGGCAGAACCCGTACGACGACAGAGGCGCTGATTGAGATGCCGACGCACCTCACCAGAGGCCCCCAAAACCAGATACATACCGCGGCTGAGGCAGCGAAGAATGCACCCTGCGAGCCAACGCCGTGAACCTCGATAGTTGCGGTAGTATACAACGTCGCCTGGAGCAAAAGCAGGTGGCTGCTGCTGCACAGGAACCTGATGCGGCGGATGTAGCAAAGACATCAAGGTGCGATGAGGCCGACCGTGGAGCAACTCAGCCGGCGAGCGACCATCACGGGGCTGAGAGCGATACGAGGACAAGAAGAGCAATGAGGCGTCCTCCCGAGAATGCGACTCTTTCAGCTTCAACATCTGGGACTTGAAAGTCCGGACCAGTCGTTCAGCGGCACCGTTTGACTGAGGCGAAAACGGCGCGGATGTCAGATGTTGAATACCATTGGCCTTGCAGAATGACTGAAATTCTGCGGACATGAATTGTGGGCCATTGTCGGAAACAATAGTCTGTGGCAGACCTTCAATACAAAAGATAGCGGTTAACGCTTGGATGGTGGCAGATGACGTCGTGGAAGACATCCGGACAACAAAAGGAAAATTACTGAATGAATCTACCACAACCAACCATCGAGCATTCCAGAATGGACCAGCAAAATCGATGTGTAAGCGCTGCCAAGGGGAAGTGGCTTTCGGCCATGCAAAGAATTTCCGCGGCGGTGCGGATTGTTGTTCGGCACATGCCATGCAAGAAGAGCACATATTCGTAATCGCTGCATCGATTCCGAACCAAGTACAGTGCTGACGAGCAAGTTGTTTCGTGCGCACTATACCCCAATGTCCTTGGTGGAGAAGCCGTAAGACAGAGGCCCTGGAATGATCATTATCAGAACGCAACAGCAAAACATCACGTCGTACAAAAAGGCCCTCCTTGTGAGCAAAAAATCGGCGAACCAACGGATCCTCGATCCGTGACTTTGACAAGGGCCATTGAGTAGCAACAAAACGCAAAACTGTAGCAAGGACAGGGTCAGCAGCTGTGCCCGTAGCTACACGACGAAAATCAATCGGAAACGATTCGACCACGTCATCGGTTTCCGCATCAATGAACATGCAAGCAAGTTCGGAGGAATCGATTGCTCTATCCCCAGCAACAGGCAAACGGGACAACGCATCGGCGTTTCCGTGCTTAGCAGTGGACCGATAAAAGATATCGTAGCGGTACTGCGAGAGGAAAATAGACCAGCGAATGAATTTCTGCGCTGTACGTGGAGGTACAGGCTTGTTCGGATGAAAAAGCGACGTCAAGGGTTTGTGGTCTCTGATGGTGGTAAAGTGACGACCATACAAGAAATCATGAAACTTAGTAACTCCAAACACGAGAGCCAAAGCTTCTTTCTCGATCTGTGAATAATTTCTTTGCGCAGACGAGAGCAATTTGGACGCATAGGCAATAGGACGATCATGCGATCCATCTTTGTACGCAAGCACAGCACCTATCCCGAAATCCGATGCATCTACCACCAACAAAAGGGGTTTCTGGGGATCGAATGGCGTAAGGCAAGTAGTGGAAAGCAACGCCGATTTCAACTGGCGAAAGGCGCGTTCGCATTCCGTCGTCCAGACGAACGGAACAGCTTTACGGCGTAAGCGATGAAGCGGAGCTGAAATGGAAGAGGCGTGGTGCACAAATCTGTTATAGTAATTGATTTTTCCCAGCACACTCTGTAGCTGCTTCAAATACCGCGGCGAAGGCCAGTCTTGTATGGCACGGAGGTGCTCTGGACTCGGATGTATGGCTTGGGCATTGATTACATGGCCCAGATACGGTAAGTCACGAGCAAAAAACACACATTTGTCCGTCCGCAAGCGAAGACCATTTTGTCGCAAGACCTGAAATAATGTTCTGAGATTGGCTAAATGCTCTTCTTCTGTCTTTTCGGAGATCCCAATATCGTCCAGATAGTTTGCTGCAGTAGGGATCGACGCACAAACAGTATGCAGATATTACTGAAACAATGCAGGGGCGGATGCACACCCGAATGGCAGTCTTCTGAATCGATACAAACCAAGATGCGTGTTAACCACTAAGACGCGCTGGGATTCGTCGTCCACTGGTATTTGCAAGTACGCATCTGCTAGGTCCAACTTCGAAAAATATTTACAGTTTGTCAAAAAGATCTTCCGGGTGGGGTAAAGGATAAGTTGCAATCACTAATTGTGGATTCACTGTTGCCTTGAAGTCCACACAAAGTCTCAATTTACGGGAAGTGTTTGGCAAAATTACTAAGGGTGATGCCCAGAGGGAAGCCTGCACACGTTCGATTACACCTTGTGATTTCAAATCGTGTAATGTTCTTGCGACCTCATCACGCAATGCGTGGGGAACATTGAGCGCTCTGAAAAATTTCGGTTGCGCGGTTACTTTAGTTCCAAATGTGCTTTATAGTTCTTTGCACAACCAAGGCCCGGTGTAAAAATGTCTGCAAATTCTTCACATAGACGAGAAACACTGGCTGAAGGCACAGTCTGGTTCACTGACCGGACCTGATTGACTATAGACAAGTAAAGCAACTGAAATAAATCCAAACCAAACAAGTTCACTGCAGAAGAAGAACGAAGTACGTAAAATGCCACAAGTTTTGTTTGTCACTTGTATGTTGCAAGAAGGCTGCACTGTCCTAACACTGGGATAGCTTGTCCTGAATAACTATTTAACTTAACATTC
The DNA here is from genome assembly GCF_023864345.2 of Schistocerca serialis cubense. NCBI lineage: Eukaryota > Metazoa > Arthropoda > Insecta > Orthoptera > Acrididae > Schistocerca > Schistocerca serialis. The sequence goes on along the minus strand of NC_064641.1, from coordinate 324,024,483 downwards.
ACGGCACGCAATGTAGTTGTGCCCAGTTGTTTGTACGTGTCTGTATTGATCAATGAAACTGCAGCTCCGGTATCGAGCTGGAATGGTACCACGTTGCCATTTATGACCAAATCTACAAAATGTTTATTGTCCTGCTGACGACAAGAGCGACTGTCTCATGCAACACGAACAGACACTGGTACAGAATCACTTGCTACTTGACGGGATTTCCGGCGATGACGACGCCCACTATTTTTGGGACGAACACAGTCACTGTTAGAGAGAGTGGCACTGGGCGGAGTGGAATGAACTGCATGAATTTCCATGGGCGAAGGTTCACGAGCCTTTCTTGGTTCGATTCCGGCGCGAAGCAGGGGGCCTGGAATGGATGTGAGAGTCCGTTCGGAGCTTTTTCTGGGAAACACCTTGAACATGTCCATTCTTATTACAGAAAAAGCAAATAGCTTGGCGTGACGGGCAATTCTCTTGCGAATGTCTAGTAGCACACCGCGGGCATGATTTTAGCACTGTATTTGCTTGCTTGCACGGCACACGTAGCGGAGAGCTTGGCGGCAGCTGCGCGGACGGGCGCGAGGGCTGTTTACTGTTCCGTGCAGCTCGCCCGGTGGGCCGGTTAATGTGACACACAGCTGGCGAAGTTTCAAATGAGTCCTGAGCAAAATCAAGTGTGTCTTGCCGATCCAAAATGTCCATCACTTGTTGAAGGGAGGGATTGACTAGTTTCAAAATCTGTTCCCGTATACGAACATCAGAAATGTTCTGAGCAATTGCATCACACACCATAGTATCCGAATAAGGGAGTCCACATTCACACTCAAAAGCACAATCCCAAGTAAGGCCTTGCAAATTTGCAACCCACTCACGATTAGTTTGACCGGCCGTATGTTTTGTACGAAAGAACGTATACCGTTTTGCAACTACATTGACTGATTCTTTGAAATATGCATCCAATGCAGACAAAATTTCTTTGTAGGACAGAGATGCTACATCGCGTCGGGGAAATAATTTCACTATCACACGGTAGGTGGGCACACCTACACAAGAAAGCAAAAAAGGCTGCCGCTCAATACCTTGAATTCTGTAGGTGGAGAGATGGAATCCAAATTGGCATGACCACTCCGTCCAGCTTTCCAGTGCCGCATCAAAAGGACGAAAAGGCGGTGCAACAGCATGTTCTGGCTGCGGTAGCTGTGGAGCGGCGGCGGCCACATCGTTTTGCATTGCACGTTGACCCTGGACGAGCTGTCCAAGGGCATCCAATAAGGCCAGCGTCTGCTCATTCTGCAAGCGATAAAATTCGGACAGTACATCTGGAGATTGTCGCGAAGCCATGACACAAGTAATTTAAGCAAGTAGAAAGAAGAAGACCGTTTTTAGACTCGTCGCCATGTGATGTGTTGGCAGAAGAGCCAACACCATGTAGCTAGAGGAGGCCGAAATGCAAGCGTTTAAGCTCACGCAGACTGGCGTGAGGTCTGGAACAGTTAAAGGAGTTGAGTCTACTAAATAAAGAACGGAGTTGCTTGAATACTTAACTTTAATCCATAATAGGAGAACATCGCTCTTGATGATACATTGATTATAATCTCAATATAAACTGGTAATGGCGCCTTGGTAGGTCGTAGCAAATGACGTAGCTGAAGGCTATGCTATCGTCTCGGCAAATGAGAGCGTATTTGTCAGTATATCATCGCTAGCAAAGTCTGCTGTACAACTGGGGCGAGTGCTAGGAAGTCTTTCTAGACCTGCCGTATGGCGGCGCTCGGTCTGCAATCACTGACAGTGGCGACACGCGGGTCCGACGTATACTAACGGACCGCGGCCGATTTAAAGGCTACCATCTAGCAAGTGTGGTGTCTGGCGGTGACACCACAGCATCATAGTCCTGCGATGTGGTCATTGGCTTGTTGTTGCAATTAATACTCACTGCAATTTGTTTCTACATCAAGAGCAACCTTCTCACAGGATTATGGTTCATGATTCGAAAAGATTGAGACTGAAGTCATATGAGCATACAAATTAATATGCCACCAAAAGACAGTGCACATTATGTGAAATGATATTAGAGGCTGAGGGATCAAGTTCAAAACATGCCACAGGAACTAGTAAGCACTCAAAGTGACAAAAACAGCGAAGGAAAAGTGTTCCTGATGCTGTGCGTTCTTAAACTTTAAGAACTTTTTATCCTGGGCTGTCATTTTCGTATGTACCAGTTCCTGGCTCCAACAGTCAGTCAGGTGTCTTTCCAAATACTTCTTCTTAGCGTAAAAGTTAAGACAAAAATGCTTGGACCCTATATCTTTACTTAGTTGCGTGGAAAGTAGGTGGGACACATTTTTGATCCATATGTACAGATGCTTCTCACGATCAGAAAATGTCAATAAATCAGTTGCTACTTTGCAAAAGTAGAGATTCAACTACTTTATGCTTAACATTTTGTAGCTTGCTTTTTTTTCCTTGGCTACATCGAGACTGTAAACGTCAGTTGCCTAATCGGGTTCAGCCTCTCGAAATTTGGTAGGTCTGGGATTGCGATGGGGAATGAGTACCTTTCAGGTTACAACGACTGTAAATGTAATTTCTTATATATTTGTACGAAAGGGATGTTTTAGCTAATTTATATTGCCAGTCAGAAGCGACCATGCAAAGTATTCTCTTTTTTTGGTATTCTAGACGTTAATACATGCCATTTTTGGCAATATCCAGATTAAGAGAGACGTAAACGGAGCGCCCAATAACTAGATCAATGATACGTGAACACATATGAGGGTGGGGTACCCGAGTAAGCTCCTTATCAGTCCCTCTGTTGCATATCAGAAAAATGGTTCCTTATAAAACTCTCGGTAAAAATTCCATACTACATTGTAATAGACGCAACTAAATAGTACCAGATCATCCTTTCCTAAATTTTAACTTTACTTTTCTCTACAGTATCACTAACTATGCAAGGGAGGAAGGGGAGCATCAGGTCATACTGCAGAACTGCCACTGGACGTTCATAATTTCAGACAGCTTCATTTCCGACACTGCTAGACAAGATAAACGAAGACAACCATATACCGATACCCAACTTTGATGTTACAAATGCAAGATTCCATGATGCTATCCCAAGAGCACTAGCAGCTATTTAATAGTTAAATTGTGCTGAGCGATTTAACTGATGTTCATCAACAAGGTGGGGTATAGGACAGACGCTGGTGCTGGAAAATGTAGAAGACTGCTATTATGACCGATTACAGTGTGACACTCTAGACCAAGACGATGTGGACGTTACACGCAGTATTAATGATTGGGTGAAAAATGATGACTGCCATTTTGACAGCCCAGGCTGGGCCAACAGGTTCACCGGCCTTTGCTGCCAGTTTGATGGTCCAGGCTGTGATGACGATGATGGACACTTCATATTCAGGTCCGGCCACTTTGTTGTAAGTCCTCTTCCACAAGGCGTCAATACTGCTGCAAAAAGATGCATAGCTGATAAATATCGTGCTCACTCCCCTTCTCTCTCTTTCTCTCTCTCTCTCTCTCTCTCTCTCTCTCTCTCTCTCTCTCTCTCTCTCTCTCTCTCACACACACACACACACACACACACACACACACACACACACACACACACAAATACATACATTGCAACAGACATACACAACTACCATTAATAATTATTCACTAATAATTATAATTTCTCAGACGTACTTTGAGGTTCACTGAAAATAAGGGGTCCCGTCTCTATTGTCTGGTACATTATGTGCATATTAAGATATGGTCCATATTAAGAGATGGTCCCGTGCTGCATTCATTTCTCCTACTAGAGCTCTGTCAACCACATCTAGAACAGAAAACATCGAAAGTATTACATGCAAGTGTAAAAAAAGTCTTTAATAGAAGAGGGAGAATTAATACTACCTATACATTCTATTCTCTACGATAAGGAAAAAACCTCAGAAACAACTGATTGAGAATTGCAGATCATAGTCTCATAAATAAGCTCTGAGGTTTGCCATGGCCTGATGATCGAAGAGTGGCGATGTTTTTCTCACAATCAACTCATCAGCATTGGACAAATAAGCATGCTTAGCAGCGACATCACCACTGCCATAGAAGAATTGTTGTGTCGTACTGATTCCATAATTAATGCCCACAGTGAAATGGTATATGATGACATCAGCATGCATGTCTCGACTTGATGTGTGTCACCCACTGCATGTGCAATTGTGCCTGAAATATCTCTGTGGCCTAGAAGTGCATGTGCCACAAATTTCGAATTTATGCACGCATGACGTGGTGGCGCTTTGAAATTGAAGCCTGGCGTGACCCTGGCATCTGTTATGTGAACGCTGTCTGGAGCAGTGAACATTTGGTGGAGTGCATGTCACTGTATGGAAGGCAAAAGAGGAAGTGGGACACATGGCTTATGCCTTAGCAACAGGTAAGGTGTGCTGCGAGTGTTATTGGTACTACTGAGCAAGTTCAAAATGGTTCAAATGGCTCTGAGCACTATGGGACTTAACATCTATGGTCATCAGTCCCCTAGAACTTAGAACTACTTAAACCTAACTAACCTAAGGACATCACACAACACCCAGCCATCACGAGGCAGAGAAAATCCCTAACCCCGCCGGGAATCGAACCCGGGAACCCGGGTACTGAGCAAGTATTAGATGTCTCTTCTGTTGGGCCAGCCGCCTGTTTTTCTACTCAGTCTGGAAAAGTGGAAAGGGTGGGTGCTCTAGTCACCCGGAACTACAGCGTAAAGTGAGTAATAGAGGTCATTAGCGAAATAGGACGAAGGGGAAAAAAGAATACTAGTGTGCACTCATTACGTTCGCCAGAGTGTCTCGTCTGTGATGTGGAGATGGCCCTGCTGGCAGCTGTCGAGGGCACTAGTTGCTACAGGCTACAAATAGTGACACATGTCAACAGGAATGATACCTGCCACTTAGGTTCTGAGGACATCCTCAGCTCCTTTCAGTGGAAGACTAATATGATAACGGCAACTGGAATAGGCATAGCATATAGCGTGCAGACTAAGCTGTTTATTTGCATCATTGTATGGAATGTAGCTGCAGTCCACTGGTTTTGATTAGAGTGGAAGGTCTAAACCCGAGACTCAGGGCCCTAGGTAGGTAAACTGCTTAGGGCCACGTTAGTCATTGCAGGACAATGTTGCAAAATCAAGTGCAAAGTGCAGTCGAACTCCGACGAGCTACTGATACTGCTCAAGGTCACGGAGACCTCACAAGCACCCCAGGCAGCTTCAGAACTTTTAAGAACTGTTTTTTCTTAAAACTAAATCATTGTGTTATCATTAATAATGATAACACAATGTCAAATCCCCAGTAATTTTAAGTTCTTTTGTAGTACCATGTCCTTTCATCCACAAGTGTACAGCTTCGCCTGGACCAACTTTTCTCTGATTCCTGGTGAAAACTATCAGAGGATCTCTGGGCTGATACATAGATTCGCCATAGATTCGTTGGCAAACTCAGAAATGTGAAACGTGTTGTACACTATCACGTCCTCTTCCACCAAAATTCTCAAGCTCAGAAACTGATGCAGCAGGACAGCACAACACAGCAACAGACATCCATTGCCTTACTCAAGTGCACCTGAATGACATAGAGTAATACTTCTGCTCCATGCATCAGCAATGGTCAGACAAAAGCCACCATGGGAAAAACTGTCAGATTTACTAATACTGAACTTCAGTACTTCTATTACAAAAACACAAGGGTCATCGACAGCAGTAAAGGATCCTATTAACTTCATTTGATTCTTTGTTAGCATGTTTCTGCCATGTTGTTTAAACTGTCAATAGCAGCAGTGCGTAAGTTCTTAGGTTCCTATGTTGCGCATTGTAAACTGCAAACACCTCTGTTAACCAGTTTGGTAGGTAAGACTTCTCAAAAACAGTTTCGAATTTCGAAATATGCACTAAGTGGATCACTTTGAATTTCTGCTTTTAGGGTATCCACCATTGGAATACGATTTCATACTGTATTCTGAAGCCTATTATCATTTGGATTGAAACGTTTCGCCTTTATTGTATGATGTCCAGTTCTTACTGCTCAGTACACATGAAGAATACGTATCAACCTGCAGTTTTTTATAGTCCTTTTCAAACATTCCACAATATTCGCTTTCATGTGGGGGAATGTTGAGTAGTGGTTTATTTCATATCGTTTCACTACTTAGTTGAAATGTCTATTGTGAAATTGATCTCCTTGGTCAGTCTCAAGATTTTCAGGACTTTGCTTCGTCCCCATCTGCAGAAATTTTTCAGACATATGTGCAACCTCCTTACTTGTCTTCGTCCCCACTGGCAGCGCCCAGTCGCATTTTGGATATGTATATGTCCATATGAAATACTGTTGAAATCTTAATTTGATCGTGTTTATTGGTACATAAACGAGATCAGCTAGCAATATTTCATCCAAATGTGAACATTTCTGTGGAGGAATATTTTCACACATACTTGCGAAGCTGTCTCTATGGTCACTTAATGACCCAGCTTTCTCTTAGACCTGAAACTATTGATATGGTTTCTTATGTGTGCTGTATTTCCTGCTGCAGCTGATGCTGTAAGTAGACGTAGACGTTCTAAGATTTCATTCAGATCATGCACAGTATACTCAAGAGTTCGAGTGTTCAGTCTTTTATGTTGTCTGTTAGTTCCCTCTCCTGCGTTTTTTAAAGCAGCTTTAACCATATTATTGCATTTATAACTTTTAGAGCATTTGATTCATAATTTTGTTGCTTTGTCTTTCCTGTGTGCATTAGTCATAGGTAATATTTCAGCATATGCTTGTTCCTCTTCTAGTAAGTACTTCTCCAGACTTGAAGTTTTGAGGAGTATTGGCTTTACTATACCCTGCTTACTCTGATATTTTGATTCCGGAGCTATAACGCATCTCAGTTAACTGAATATTTTTGGTGCATAGCACACACAGAGTATCAGAAGTACTGAGACAGACTTCGAGGAGATGTACGGGGTGTCTTGGGGAACATATCGAGGATAGGAAATCATGTCCAGAAACATCGACCAACGATGCTACGGGAAGTTGTTGTTATAGCGCCGCAGCCTGCCTCTAAGCCAGCCCTTCGGCTGCAAACGTGACTTTGTATAGTGACAGACTACAGTTGGAATTTCTTAAAATGTTTTTTGTTATTCAGTGATCGTGACTGATTGTCACGACCTTCATTGGATGAGCTGGAACTGCCTGCTGCATGTAAAAGCCTTATTTCCTATGAATACAATGCTCTGTTGCCTTGGTGGATAACGGTACTGGACACAGGTTCCCATCTGCAATTAATTTTTCTCCGGTAACCTTGTAATGCCTCCAGTCTTTTTCGGTATGCAGGAGAAAAATAAACTGGTGGTTATAGGAGTCATGTGGAACAGCTACCATCTAAGTATATCCATGCAAATCAATTAGATTTGAGTTGACGTCTTCAATTTTCTCATTGACTTATAGCTCACAGGTCCTATTCTAGCAAGCAAGCACTCCAGCAGATAAAGATTTTCAGTTTCCCCCTCAATGGTTCCGTTCAATTCCATTAAATTAAGACTGGTAGTCTCGAATTTTTGTCAATGTGTAGATGGAAGTTTAAATACAGGGCCGTTCTCGGCGAAATAACCATCTTACAGCATCCAGGGTCATATTACACACCCAGTGTCAGGTTACAGACTGGTATTAAATGGTTCCCCCACTCCCTCTCCCCTGGGGAACCATCGGAAATTTATCAAGGTCACCCACGGGGAATCGACCAGGCAATTGTGTCTGTGAGATGAAAATGATGGGAAACTACTCTCCCCCCGTCACCCCCTCATAATCTTTTATAACTAGCTCAACTGTGCATGGGCCACTTCATTCGGCATCTCATCTTCAGAAAAGTAAGGAATGTGGGTTTCCTTGCCTTCAGCTACATAGTTTCAACTACTTTTCAAGGTCATACACTACCAGCTTACTGTGCGCAGACCACAGTGAATATGAGTTCACTCTTTTAGAGGAAAGCGAGAACCTGAAAACAAATATTTTTGCACAAAATTTATATTAGCATCTACATATACATTTACACAGAGAGAACCATTCTGTCTTTGCCTTTCGATGTTGTGGTTGCAATAAAATCCACCTTAATTTTTGTGTTATATTTTATATATATTGTACTTCCCCAATTATTACTCCAGCCTGTAATTTGACAAATACAAATAAGCTACGTTCTCGAATTCCAAAATGTATCTAATTTTTTCTTGTCAACTGTCTGTTTATGCTTTAATAGTTAACTCTGTTGCTTCCAGCAGTTCTTATAGACGAAAGCATTTGGTGATTTTAACGTTATCTCTTATTTCTTGCATGATACTATTTTTATAACAACCCACATCTTCCTGGCTGTACACTATCAGCTCTTCTGCTGCACATACTTGTTGAATTTCCGTCCAGAAACTTATGTTTACAATTTTTGAAAACGAGCGGTCATTTAATGTTGTTATTCTGTTGGTTTTAAGCTTGGCAAACGGTTGTCCTGTTTCGGGGTGCACAAATTTCAGTCCAGCACACTTAGAATTTTTAAGCAGATCCAGTTTTTAACTGGGAACGATGCTTTAAAAAAAGGTTTTCCGAGTGTCCTTTAATGTAGCGAATGTGCGCAAAACCATCATTTTTGGCCTGGACTCCAAATTTTCGCCACTTACTATTGTTGGCAACGGTAAACGAAGATATTTTCTCTCCCCGCAGTGGTAGGCAGGTTTCAACACACACTGTGTTTAATGCAATATGTAAGCCTTGCCTGCATGTTTGCAATTGTTTCTCCTTTTTCCATTAGGTTTTTAGTTCCTTTCTTTATGGCAGTTTTCTTCGCCAGATACTTCAGTTCTCGTTCCCAGAATGAGATTTTCACTCTGCAGCGGAGTGTGCGCTGACATGAAACTTCCTGGCTGATTAAAACCGTGTGCCGGACAGAGATTCGAACTCGAGACCTTTGCCTTTCGCGGGCAAGTGCACTTGCCCGCGAAAGGCAAAGGTTCCGAGTTCGAGTCTCAGTCCGGCACACAGTTTTAATCTGCCAGGAAGTTTCAGTTCTCGTTTTTTGTCTTCAGTCCCTTCCACTTCCTGTTTCCTTTTTTGTACACGAAACACAGTAACTGCACTTAGGGGAGTAATTTACTAAGAGGGGAGTGGATGAAGTCTATTGGACAGATTTGTTGTTTTCGTTAAGACTTGCGGAATAGCAATGTTTGAGGGAAGCACACGTAATCCCGCAATAACTATATCTGACGATATTGTGGAGAACAATGTCTTAGATTGAGGGAAACATACTTCTCCTACTTGAATATATCATTTATATGTAATACTTATATTGTGTTTGTTGCAGTCATTGATTAAAATATTTACTTAGTTTACAGGTAGATATTTAAAACTGTATACCGAGAGAACATAACTCATAAGCTTTTCTCTGTCTTGAGAGTCTGACAGACTAACTTGCACGCCAGTCAGTTTTCGGATATTCTTATTATCCCATAGACAAATTGAAGAACGTTGTTAAACCACAGACAGCAGCTGTTCTGTAAGCACTGGGCCGTAACCAGCTTGTCAGCGGCGATTACCAGCCCGCACGTACGCATCAGCTTCAACTAGGCACACACGTGAGGCAGTAATGTCCATCAACTGAACTTATCTCTGAATGCATCACAGATGACTACCTCCAGCAACCCCACCACCACCGCCGCCGCAGCCTCTGACGACAACACTGCCCGTGTCACTGGAGTCGGCGAGTGGGAACCTTACCAGCGAAATAACAAATGGTTCAAATGGTTCTGAGCACTATGGGACTCAACTGCTGTGGTCATCAGTCCCCTAGAACTTAGAACTACTGAAACCTAACTAACCTAAGGACACCACACACATCCATGCCCGAGGCAGGATTCGAACCTGCAACCGGAGCAGTCGCACGGTTCCGGACTGCGCGCCTAGAACCGCGAGACCACCGCGGCCGGCCAGCGAAATAACATAACTGTGTATTATGTCAACACAATACCTCCAACTGCTGTACTAGTACGAGTGCACGCCACCACGAGAAATTTAGCAACACAATAGGTAACTGCAGCCTGTGTGTTACAGGTAAAAAAAAATTAAAAGGTATAAATGGAAGGTAACGTGACTGGAAGTGCCGCCATTTGTGATCATCAGAGTACAGAAGGAGGCTTGACAACCGCAAGCCAATCAGTGTTTTGTAGTAGCTGAAAGTGACAACACGGATACCTCCGAAGTGCTTAACATCCCTCAGTTTTTTTAGGAAGCTGGATGAGATCAACTGACAAATGTTTTGGTTTATGAATATTACCGGAGAATCTGCACGATCTCATAGTTAATTTAGAGAGATCCGCTTCAATTGCACTAATATTTATTTAAACCACGACCGATTTCGGGATTTTAAAATCCCTTCTTCAGGTGTGTAAAATTAGAGTATTTGGTAATACGTAACATGAGGTCAGGCCAGTCGGTGCATTTCTACCGTGTAGCTGCCTGTTAGCGGGCAGTATCCGCCAACATGCAATGATTTGAACTCTTGCACTGACGCGCCCAACCGCATGTTGTATATTACCAATTGCTATAACTTCAAAAATCTGAAGATGGGATTTGTTATAAATAAACAGTAGTCAACTGAAGCGTAAATCTCAGAATTAATTTACACCGAAAATGGTACACTCCTTGACGAGAAGAATTTAAAAGTGCTAACTTAAATTACAGAACCGTTTTCCGATAATTTTATGGTATTTAATATCTACGATGAAGTGGACTGGCAGGATCAGTCAGACAAGGGACGGTCTGTAACGTTAAAGAAGGAGATGTGTGGCTCATTCATTTATTATCTACTTAGTAGATTCTCCAAGTTCGTCACTACAAGACATGGTACCAAGACGAAGATATCACGTCTCCTACACGTGAACTACAGTGCGTCATCAGGAAAAATATTGGATACAATGATGGATGAAGAAATATAAAAATGATGTGGCTATACCACAGAAAATGGAATTAGCTGAGTTTAAAATTGATGTTCTAATGAAAGAGCTGTCTGGAATATTACAGCAGTTAAATGTAGACGACTATTATCTTTTGAATTGGGACATTGCGTAATATTTCACCGAGATTGTTAATAAAATCGAGTTGCACAACTATTTACTATCAAACCACGACTTCAGAATCCAAGGAGACTGCCAGGCGAACTTCAGTTTCATTTAGGACAACAATAAGACATTTGGAATAGACTGTAGACTGTTTAACGTTGATGGCCTCCAAAAATGGTTCAAATGGCTCTGAGCACTATGGGACTTAACTTCTGAGGTCATGAGTCCCCTAGACCTTAGAACTACTTAAACCTAACCTACCTAAGGACATCACACACATCCATGCCCGAGGAAGGATTCGAACCTGCGACCGTAGCGATCGCGCAGTTCCAGACTGTAGCATCTACAACAGCTCGGCCACTTCGACCGGCCGATGGCCTCCAACCTAAGTGTAAAGATATGTAATAAATTTATGTGTCAACTCACAAGTCCAGGTGTGGACAAATCTATCTGTCAGTATCCATCTTATAGATTTTATAAAGTATTCAGACATGCGACTGCGAGAAACTCTTACATCCTCCTTGGCTAAAAAGCATAGTACTACGAGACTGGAGGCAACAATATACAAATATAGAATGGGTTGTGTGTTTGATCCCCGCAGAATTGCTTGTTTTGAACTGTCACAAACAGTATTTACAATGTTCTCCACTGTATTCTGTGCCAGTCGCAAGCATGTCGTGTCACCTAACTTACAACTCACAGAGCAGCTGCTGTGTGCTGTTTAACAACGTTCTGGCGTAATAAGAATACCTGAAAAGTGACTGGTGTGCAAGTAAGTCTGCCAGACTCCGAAGCCAGAGAAAAGCCTGTAGCTTATGCACAATCTGTATACCACTTTTATTATCTACCTGTGAATTATATGGAGACTGTTAGCAGTTGTTCTGGCGTAAAAGTCAAGAGCTGGCACGACGGTCAGTAAAGGTAGAGCAGACAGGGCTGTGAAGACGGCGTCAGCCAATAGTACGCCCACCGACCCCTCTCCAGGACGACACAGTGACAGCAGCGGCCTTTAGGCTAAGGATAATGTAAGTGCCGCACCGCCTGGCCGCTGCCCAGTTGAAGACCAGCCGTTCTACGAGCTCTACAGCAGCGACTTAAAACTGTATTGTTTCACTTATATTGGGAGTTGTGTATACTGAAGAGACTTTCTTGTTTTGTCTCTCGCCCATTGCTAGCGACAAACCATTGTAAATTCTCACAGTTAAGTATGTCATTAATCTTACAGTAATAAAAATTCATTGATACGATTTGCTTGAGTTCCTGTCTAGAGCCGGTCGGAGTGGCCGTGCGGTTCTGGGCGCTACAGTCTGGAGCCGAGCGACCGCAGCGGTCGCAGGTTCGAATCCTGCCTCGGGCATGGATGTGTGTGGTGTCCTTAGGTTAGTTAGGTTTAATTAGTTCTAAGTTCTAGGCGACTGATGACCTTCGAAGTTAAGTCGCATAGTGCTCAGAGCCATCCCCATCCTGTCTAGCGATCCGAGAAAGCAGGTTTCCTCGGCACCCCATATTGGACGAGTAGGCAGGAAACAACCACAGTGACTCCAACGAAGGCAACGTATGTTACGCAGAAGTGCTATGTTAAAGTAGGCGAAACATATTTCTCTCAATCGAGGATATTGTTCTGCACAGTACCGTCGGATATAGCTATCGCGGAATTTGGTCTGGTTCCCACAAACAGTGTTATTCCACACGTCTTAAGGAAAACAGCTAATGTGTCCAGCGGACTTAAAGCCATTTCCTATTAGAGAAATTACTCTTGTGAGTACAGTTACTGTGTTGGGTGTACGAAAAAGAAAACTGGAAATGGAAGAGACTGAAGCCAAAAACAAAAACTTGATTATGTAGCGAAGAAAAATGCCATAAAAGAAGCATACATTCATTAATTTGGAAAAGAAGAAGCTATTGCAAATCTACAGACAAAGCTTACATAATACTAGAAACACAGTGTGTGGCTAAGCCTGGCTACCACTGGGGAATACAAAATATCAGCAGTCCTGGCAGAAAATGATGTAAGGATCACGTTTACTGTGTTAAAGGACACACGAAAAAACCGTTTATAAAGCATCTTTCCATGCTGGATCTGCCTAAAAGGGATGGTTGCATTCTATCTAAGTGTGCTGCACTATATGTTTTGCACCTAGCAACAGAACAACGGTTTGCCACGCTTAAAACTAACGGAATATCAACATCTAACGAGCGCTCGTTTGCAACAGCTGTAAAGCTCTAGAAGGGAATTCCTCAAGAATGTGCTGCAGAAGAGCATTTAGCGAACACCCTCAAAGGTGTGGAATGTTAGAACAATGGTGTTATGCAAGAATTAAGAGGTATTATTAAAATCAGCAGTTGCTCTAGTCTAGAAGAACTGCTGGAAGGAAAAGAGCTAACTTTTTAATCCTTAAAGCTGGTAGTTTACAGGAAATAATTAGGTAGTCTTTGAAATTAAAGAACATAGTTTGTTTGTATCTGTCACGTTACTGCCTAGCGAAAGAATTAGAAGGGACCAATGCAGGTTTCAGTCATAACATAAAAGTGAAGGGCAATGTTACCAAAATCGCACCAGACCAAAGTAAAGGCAAAGTTGTTTTCTATGTGTAAATCTATATAAAAAATGTAATCGATATTTTGTACTATAATATTTGTTTTCATATTCATTCTACCCATATAAAGAAACAAATGGCTCTGAGCACTATGGGACTCAACTGCTGTGGTCGTAAGTCCCCTAGAACTTAGAACTACTTAAACCTAACTAACCTAAGGACAGCACACAACACCCAGCCATCACGAGGCAGAGAAAATTCCGGACCCCGCCGGGAATCGAACCCGGGAACCCGGGCGTGGGAAGCGAGAACGCTACCGCACGACCACGAGATGCGGGCTCCCATAGAAAGAGTACAATAGGATTCCTAATTACGATGGTTTGTGTATGGTTGGTGGGTTGTAGGATGACATGAAAAGCAGTTGAAACTAGGTAGCTGAGGACAAGACAACCCTCGTTTCACATGTGTATGAAGCTTAGATCTCGAATGAAGAAGACCATATACATTTGAGCTAGTTATTAAAGATTATAAGGGGAATGATGAGTGGGTGACCTTGATTTACTCCCAGTAGTTCCCCGAGGGCAGGAAGCGGAGGAAGCAAGTGTGTACCCCGACACCGGATGTGTAATATCACACCGTATGCTATAAAATCATTTTCTCGTCCAGAATAAGCTCTGTGTAGCTATCGTATAGCTTTGCGTCCTAAGAACGGTAGTCCGTGCTCTAGAATACGTTGCATATGAGTAGCCTACCTTTCAAGCGGAATCTCCTGGAGGATTAACTTTATCGGCCTTCACTGTGTTTCCTCATCTTGTCAGTCACGAGGATGTCGTACTGTGTGGAGTTCTAGCAAACCGCACATATGCTAACACATTCTTTGATCACGTCGGTCCCGACATGAACATGGGAAATATCTTTCAAATTCATATTGTCATGTTTCAGTATAACAACAAGATTCGCATTATCACTTACCAGCTGCTTCGGAATCCTGGAATATGTCTGGATCAAGTGTACGGCATCAACTTTTATATGATACTTGGAACAAAAGTGTTTGTGTATCTGATCCGTACTGGGTTACGACGCCGTCAAATATGAACAAAATGTTCGACCTTATTTTCTTAGGTAGTGGAAAATCCCTGCTTTCGCTAAATGTCTGTTAAGTTACCCCAAGAACACCGCATAGAATCCCCTGTAGTAACTGGTGTCTGGATTTGAAAATTTTTTTTTAAAAATATACATGCATACTTGAAGCGAATCCCCTCCGAGTTTGTTAACAGTGGCAGATCAAGATTAGTCTTCCTGGAATCGCGGGGCTCAACAATAAAAGCATCTATATTATCGGGCAGCAGTGAACGATTTCTCATCTTCTCCCAGTTTCTAACATCATTCCAGGATCAGCCAGTCACTACAAGGTTCCTGTGATGGAGGTGCGTCATCCACTAAGTCATGGAGATGACTATCCAATTACATTAGCATGTTTGCTTATTCTTAAGCTCTACTTGTAGCAACACATATAAAGGTACTCGCTCACATTATTACCTTCATTTCCTCTTCTTCTTGCATCGATGTGCAGCATGAATCGTAGAGTTGAACGATGATTTCTTCTTCTGGGTGAGGAGCTAATGTGTCAACAGTTTGCTGCACACACTCTCGTAGAAGCGATACACACATTTTTGCCAGCTGGTTGACAGTCAAAGGCTTATTGAATTGCACAACTCGAATATACACTCCTGGAAATTGAAATAAGAACACCGTGAATTCATTGTCCCAGGAAGGGGAAACTTTATTGACACATTCCTGGGGTCAGATACATCACATGATCACACTGACAGAACCACAGGCACATAGACACAGGCAACAGAGCATGCACAATGTCGGCACTAGTACAGTGTATATCCACCTTTCGCAGCAATGCAGGCTGCTATTCTCCCATGGAGACGATCGTAGAGATGCTGGATGTAGTCCTGTGGAACGGCTTGCCATGCCATTTCCACCTGGCGCCTCAGTTGGACCAGCGTTCGTGCTGGACGTGCAGACCGCGTGAGACGACGCTTCATCCAGTCCCAAACATGCTCAATGGGGGACAGATCCGGAGATCTTGCTGGCCAGGGTAGTTGACTTACACCTTCTAGAGCACGTTGGGTGGCACGGGATACATGCGGACGTGCATTGTCCTGTTGGAACAGCAAGTTCCCTTGCCGGTCTAGGAATGGTAGAACGATGGGTTCGATGACGGTTTGGATGTACCGTGCACTATTCAGTGTCCCCTCAACGATCACCAGTGGTGTACGGCCAGTGTAGGAGATCGCTCCCCACACCATGATGCCGGGTGTTGGCCCTGTGTGCCTCGGTCGTATGCAGTCCTGATTGTGGCGCTCACCTGCACGGCGCCAAACACGCATACGACCATCATTGGCACCAAGGCAGAAGCGACTCTCATCGCTGAAGACGACACGTCTCCATTCGTCCCTCCATTCACGCCTGTCGCGACACCACTGGAGGCGGGCTGCACGATGTTGGGGCGTGAGCGGAAGACGGCCTAACGGTGTGCGGGACCGTAGCCCAGCTTCATGGAGACGGTTGCGAATGGTCCTCGCCGACACCCCAGGAGCAACAGTGTCCCTAATTTGCTGGGAAGTGGCGGTGCGGTCCCCTACGGCACTGCGTAGGATCCTACGGTCTTGGCGTGCATCCGTGCGTCGCTGCGGTCCGGTCCCAGGTCGACGGGCACGTGCACCTTCCGCCGACCACTGGCGACAACATCGATGTACTGTGGAGACCTCATGCCCTACGTGTTGAGCAATTCGGCGGTACGTCCACCCGGCCACCCGCATGCCCACTATACGCCCTCGCTCAAAGTCCGTCAACTGCACATACGGTTCACGTCCACGCTGTCGCGGCATGCTACCAGTGTTAAAGACTGCGATGGAGCTCCGTATGCCACGGCAAACTGGCTGACACTGACGGGGGCGGTGCACAAATGCTGCGCAGCTAGCGCCATTCGACGGCCAACACCGCGGTTCCTGGTGTGTCCGCTGTGCCGTGCGTGTGATCATTGCTTGTACAGCCCTCTCGCAGTGTCCGGAGCAAGTATGGTGGGTCTGACACACCGGTGTCAATGTGTTCTTTTTTCCATTTCCAGGAGTGTATTACATTCTTAAAAATATGTTCTTATAGATCACTGAACTCTTTCTTGTTACAGACTAACTCTTCATGTAAAGTCGCCTTCTTTGATATAGTGATCATCTAGTAACCCAGGGGGGGAGAGAGTCCTTCAATGGAATAAAGGAGCCAAGACACTATATAGACAATTCCTCTTATCTAGGGATAATATTACTTCAGCGTCTCTATATTACTGTATCACTGGATAAAGTTCATTAACCGACACCACCCCAAGCTGGTGCATTTACTGGCAGTCTTGTTTAAGCTATAACTGACTGTAAACAGCATTACTTGCGACGACCTGGCCAGCATTTCAAAGAACTGTCTTGTGGCCATGACAATACCTGTTAATATGTATTGTGACAAGGCACTTTTAAAAAACAATGTGCAAGAAATTTAGATTTCATAAGCCTTTATATTACAAATGTAGAATATATTTTCCCCCTCATAAAGATTCTACAACATATGCGCAGAGGAATGCACAGCGCAGCGGCCTTGTCTCCTCATCCGGTGTCCGTTTGCATGTTGTGCATCGGGTATCAGTGCTGTTGTGGGCTGGCACGGTGTTCAATGGAGCGCCGTGCGGCGCTACACTTGTGAAAAAATCGCCACGTGTGTGCGCCAAGGCCAGCGATGTGTCGAAATCGCGGTCATGCACACATGCTTCTCATACAGAATAGGCGGCAGTGCAGTGACACCAGTGTAACACAGGTGTGACGCCATTGTCACATCGGTGCTAGGCCAGCAATGCTTGTGCGATGCTGCCCAATCGTTCGGATAGTTATGGAATAAGTTGTTATAGCAAAACAATTTTTATCAAAGGGTCTTCTGACTGCAGGTAGAGAACTGGAACGATAGCTATTGGACACGAGTAAAATGGGCAGCGGAATGGAGCTTCATTCCCATTGCACGACCTTCGCCTCCCACACTATTCCCTTCCACTGCCATAGTTAACCTTCTCACGTGTCGCCAGTGATTTTAAATATGACGTACACAATGGCACCAGTTGTGTATTGGCTCCGGAAAGAAAAGTGCTGACAGATGTTGAGTCAACGATATGGGCCGGAACCCGCAGTTACCCTCCACTTCAGACATGTGTATTGTATTGTGCTTATAAAACAACGGAAATATCCTCAAAATTTTTAACGACTTCAGGATTCAGTCACAAGACCGAAAGCGCTCAAACAATTCCATCACTCAGAACTGGCGTGGAAAAAGTAAGTAACATTATTTCCTTAAAATCTTAATCGATACACGTGGGATATTCGGAAATCTCGTTACAAACTTCTAGGACTTGTAGCGGGGAGTAAATACATACATATTTTGAAAAAGAAGCAGTGTTCAGCATTACCGTACTTCGGCGGTTTCAGTAAAGATGTGTATCTGGTCCTTCATACGTGATCTTCCTACAAAACTTACTAGACCCATTCTTGGAAATTGTGTCACTGAATGTCCGTCTGGATATGTGGTTTCAGCATGATGGTGCACGATCTCACTTCTCACGTGCGGTTCGGATGCGTTACAACAGGCAACATGGTGAAAGATGGGTAGGGCAAGGTTGTCCAACCACGTGGCACCTGCGATCCCCGGATTTAACACCTATGGACTGGTTCTTGTACATTGAATGCAAATTTTAATATACGAGACTGCTATAGAGACAGAGTCATGAGTTCTCCTCGCTGCACTAGAAACTGAAAACACTAAGTGGCATGCAGAGTGTGTAACTGAGCAGTGCGTGACGCCTTCAATGATTACTGTAGCAGAATATTGTCAAGTGATTTTTCACGGAAGTCAAAGGAATTCTGGTCGTATGTAAAGGCTGTTAGCGGCAACCAAGTTAGTGTCCACTCCCTAGTGAATGATACAGGAACTGATACTGAGAGTAGCAAAGCAGAAGTTGAAGTGCCTGAATCGTTTTCCAAAAGTTCCTTTTCAAAGGAAAACTCAGGAGTATTACCCCAGTTTAATCCTCGTACCATTGAAAACATGAATGAAATAAGTATTAGTGTGAGAGGTCAGTGTCAGTGGTGTTGAGAAACAGCTGAAATCATTAACATTACACAAGGCTCCAGGGCCGTAAGGAATCTCTGTGAGACTCTTAGAAAAATTGACTCGACCAAAAAACTGTGCCAGAATGTTGAAAAAGGCACAAGTCACACACGTCTACAATAAGGACAGTAGAAGCAATTCACAAAACTACCGACCAGTGGCCTTGACAACGATTTTTTATAGACTTTTAGAACTATTTGAACTCAAACAAAATGAGGTATCTTGAACAAAATGACCTCCTAAGTGCCAGCCAGCATGGCTTTCGGAAACATCGATCATGTGAAACCCAACTCGCACTTTTCTCACATGACATACTGAAAGCTTTGGTTCAAGGCAACCAGGTAGACGCCGTACTTCTTGATTTTCGAAAAGCTTTAGACTAAGTATCACACCTACGCTTATTGTCAAAAGTACGACCATGTTGAGTATTACTGAAATTTTGATTGGATTGAGGACTTTTCGTGGGGAGGACGCAGAATGTTATCTACAGGTAGGTATAGGAGTAACTTCGGGTGTGCCCTAGGCAAGCGTGTTGGGATCCTTGCTGTTCACGTTGTATATTCATGACCTTACAGACAACGTTAACGCGAAATCAGTCATTTTGCAGATCTTGCAGTTACATATAATGAAGTGCTATCTGAAAGGAGCCGCATAAATATTCAGTCAGGTCATCAAAGTATTTAAAAGTGGTGCAAAGATTGGCAACTTGATATAAATGTCCAGAAGTGTAAACTTGTGCACCTCACAAAACGAGAAAGCGCAGTATCCTATAATATCAATGAGTAACTGTTGGAATCGGCCAACTCATATAATAATGACCTGGCTTAGGCTTTGTACGGATATGAAGTGGAATGACCACATAGGTTCAGTAGCGGGTAAAGCGGGTGTTAGACATCGGTTTATGAGTAGGGTACTGAGGAAGTGCAGTCAGTCTACAAAAAGAGATTTCTTAAAAATCACTCGTGCGTCCTGTTCCACAACATTGGTCAAGTGTGTGAGACCCCTACCAGATAGGAGTAACAGGCGATATTGAACGTATACGAAGGGCAGCACGAATGGTCACATGTCTGTCTAATCCGTGGGAGAGCGTCACAGAGATACTGAAGGCGCTGAACTGGAAGACACTTGAAGATAGACGTCTGTTGACATAGTTTCAACAACCGGCTTTAAATGGTGACTCTGGGAATATACTACAACCAACTCCGTACCGCTCACATAGGGATCGTGAGGTTAAGATTAGAATAATACAGCGCAAACAATAATTATTCCCATGTTGTTAGGCCGCATCGTATTTCCTTCTAAAACAATCGACTGAGTTCTAGCGATAGTGGACACCGAAATATCCTGAACTGGATCCCAGCAGAGGGGTAGGAACGTCGATTATCTTAGAACGAAATATGACGCGGCCTAGCAGCCCAGAAGATTTTAACTTTAGAGACAATGGGCACGAGAGAGTGCAGACTTACATTCTCCCCGTGTTCCATACGTGACTGGGAAGAAACATCAATAACTGGTGCAATGGGACGTACCATCTGCCATGCATCTCACGGTGGTCTGCGGAGAACGGATGTTGGCTTAGATGCATCGTAGGTCCCATGTGCGTAACAATGTTGGCACTCGCTACATCGGTCCGCTGTTGTACTGCATCAGTACTGTTATGTACGTACAATATGCTGGGTTCTTTTTCTTTTTTGAGTGTTGTAAACACATAATATTTAAGTGTTAATGCAAACAAATGTACTTAAGTGATAACTGGATGTTTCGTCGTGTTACTTGATAATTGTACCACATCGCGCATGATTCACTTCCTTAACCAAAACTGAGTGAGTTAAACATCTGATTTGCAATCGTCGTAGGACGGTAACGATATGCTTCTAGAAATGGCTTCCTACTCAAAATATTATGGATTCACTCCTCTCTACAAGGCCAAGAAACGTGTAACGGGAATTTCCGAACACCCTGTAGAAGCAGTAGTCTCACCAAACACTGCACATTTCTCGACTTGTTGAGTTACGTTTTATATTAGCTCTTACTGTGAGAAGTTTCTACGGATAATGTGATCTCAGAGCTAGTTTGTGTCCATTTTACCGTACGTTAAGGCAATTCATTTCGATATCTATATCTCCTCTTTTTCTGTGGCAGCAAAACTGTCAAAAACAGTTGAGTGACAGTCGCTTCTAATAAACAATTTACGTTGTCTGCTTTGCGCTATGTACTTGATCATATCAGTAAAATATACTGTGAGTAACACTAAGCAGGTAATAACTATAAAGAAAAATATGTGTGCGTCTTTGGACTGTTCGTCGAAAAATTATTAGTCCAAATGCTAGAAACGTTTCTTCTTTTGTGAATGTATTCCTGTCCGTATGAACTTTTTGCTACAATAAGAGACTGAAATAAGCCTTATTGATGACTAAAATTGCAAAAATATCTAAATAAACAATACAATATACACTCCTGGAAATTGAAATAAGAACACCGTGAATTCATTGTCCCTGGAAGGGGAAACTTTATTGACACATTCCTGGGGTCAGATACATCACATGATCACACTGACAGAACCACAGGCACATACACACAGGCAACAGAGCATGCACAATGTCGGCACTAGTACAGTGTATATCCACCTTTCGCAGCAATGCAGGCTGCTCTTCTCCCATGGAGACGATCGTAGAGATGCTGGATGTAGTCCTGTGGAACGGCTTGCCATGCCATTTCCACCTGACGCCTCAGTTGGACCAGCGTTTGTGCTGGACGTGCAGACCGCGTGAGACGACGCTTCATCCAGTCCCAAACATGCTCAATGGGGGACAGATCCGGAGATCTTGCTGGCCAGGGTAGTTGACTTACACCTTCTAGAGCACGTTGGGTGGCACGGGATACATGCGGACGTGCAGTGTCCTGTTGGAAAAGCAAGTTCCCTTGCCGGTCTAGGAATGGTAGAACGATGGGTTCGATGACGGTTTGGATGTACCGTGCACTATTTAGTGTCCCCTCGACGATCACCAGTGGTGTATGGCCAGTGTAGGAGATCGCTCCCCACACCATGATACCGGGTGTTGGCCCTGTGTGCCTCGGTCGTATGCAGTCCTGATTGTGGCGCTCACTTGCACGGCGCCAAACACGCATACGACCATCATTGTCACCAAGGCAGAAGCGACTCTCATCGCTGAAGACGACACGTCTCCATTCGTCCCTCCATTCACGCCTGTCGCGATACCACTGGAGGCGGGCTGCACGATGTTGGGGCGTGAACGGAAGACGGCCTAACGGTGTGCGGGACCGTAGCCCAGCTTCATGGAGACGGTTGCGAATGGTCCTCACCGATACCCCAGGAGCAACAGTGTCCCTAATTTGCTGGGAAGTGGCGGTGCGGTCCCCTACGGCACTGCGTAGGATCCTACGGGCTTGGCGTGCATCCGTGCGTCGCTGCGGTCCGGTCCCAGGTCGACGGGCACGTGCACCTTCCGCCGACCACTGGCGACAACATCGATGTACTGTGGAGACCTCACGCCCCACGTGTTGAGCAATTCGGCGGTACGTCCACCCGGCCTCCCGCATGCCCACTATACGCCCTCGCTCAAAGTCCGTCAACTGCACATACGGTTAACGTCCACGCTGTCGCGGCATGCTACCAGTGTTAAAGACTGCGATGGAGCTCCGTATGCCACGGCAAACTGGCTGACACTGACGGCGGCGGTGCACAAACGCTGCGCAGCTAGTGCCATTCGACGGCCAACACCGCGGTTCCTGGTGTGTCCGCTGTGCCGTGCGTGTGATCATTGCTTGTACAGCCCCCTCGCAGTGTCCGGAGCAAGTATGGTGGGTCTGACACACCGGTGTCAATGTGTTCTTTTTTCCATTTCCAAGAGTGTATATAAGTGTTAATTACTGGAAACTAATTACGATCTGATGTTCCTACCACGGTTTGGAAATCAGCTACATGAACACTGTAAGGATTTCTATGCGCTGTTTTCCTAACTTCGTCAGCAGTTTGGTAATTACATCTGTCCACATGTCAACAATCTGACTCGAATAGGAAATAATTACTGTTGGTTAACTGAACTGAGCTTTTGCAAAAATCATTACCTCAAATGGTTGAAACTAATTACGAAATTATTTTAGTTAATGTAATTTATCAAAGTTGGGTCTGACCTTATACTAGGGATTACAGACTGACAACTTTATCTTAAGGCATATCTCTCACTGACACAAATGATAGCTGAGAAATTTAAGGAGCAAAACAACACTAAACGGGAATCAGTCCCTGTTTCTTTTGCTACAATTTGTCCTCCGACTCTCTTAGCCGCAGGCACATAGCCTTTTCTTCTGGATTTTCACTTATCCTGGTACCCAGTAAAACGATTTTTGTTCCATTGCTTTAGTGAACAGAGGAGTTATATTGCATTGTGTGCACTTGTTGGCTGCCGGGCGCGTGGACTGGAACTTTCGTTCTTGTTTCAACGTTCTGTGATATTTGTAAGCAGCAGCAGTGTTTACAGGGAATATGCTGTTAGCTTTTAATTAAGTTTCAGAATTTTAAAAGCTTTTTACTGTAGCTGTGAGCATCTCATTCCCTGAAATTACATTACGCTTATCCCTCGTTTAATTTCGGGGTTTGTTTTGCATTTAAATTAAAATGTTCCCTGTATGCTGCACCTACTTGATCAGTGAGCAGACACTTCTGTATCTTCGTTGGCTACTTAATCTAAAGACTTTCATTCTAGTCAATGTCAAACATGATATTCCCTCTCTGGACATTATTTGCATAAGAAAATTGTTCATTCAGTAAATACGTAATATGTAAATTGACGAAATCCGCCTTTCATGTGTACATATACATAATGCAAATTGCCAAAATGATGCAAAATTTTAAAGGAACAAACAAAATATTCCTTGATGCCTTTTCAGTGAAATAGAAAGTACACGTAAAACTCTAATATAAAATATAGACACAGCGTTATATACTGCTACTAACTAGATTAATTCAATTATGAAGTGGCAGAACATGAGAATTTAAAGACTACTCCGTTCGTTCCACTCTGGCCTTTTGTTTGAGGGACACCCTTCAGGGTGTTCTTCCTAGCTAGTAGAGAGAGTTATTGTCCTTGTTAAGTTAGTTACTTAGTTACATGCTCCATGGATCATTTTTCGCGATCGATCATGCCGATTTGGAAAGAGTAGTCCCACATTTACATCGATAATTCGCTAATTAATTTGTATATACGGCTACATTCGGAACATTTAAAATTTTCTATTTTTTTCATTTTTTTGCGAAAATAAACAGGTGTGAGTTATTCACATTACTACAATAGAAATTCTCTTACAGAATGAAAGGAGTCATGAAGGCGAAACAGTCTCAGTTTGTCATAATTTTTTATATCACACAGTTAAGTGCTCAAACATTTTTGTTGCACCATTGTTCAGCTCTTTTCGTGCTAAAGACAAGTAATGAACGTCATTTGCATTTCTGGTTACCTCAGTGTTCATTTTCAACTTTAGCGGATTATTTATAACAAACTTCATGAGGGAACAAGTATACTGCCAAGCAGTAGTCCGCATGCCGAAGTCCCTAAACAGATGTCTACAAGATGGTCGTGGGTAAGCACCATATATTATTCCTACGGCACCTTTCTGGTGAAATGAAGGTTTTCTTTCACATAGGTGAGTTAACCAGACCGTTATGCCATATGACTTTACAAAATGAAATTATGCAAATATGTCAACTTACTAATTTGTCTCTCCCAAAAATATGCTCTGATTCTAAGCGCAAATTTGGCTGAATTAAGTTATTTATGGAGTTCCAGATTTATATTCTCATCAATATGGGCCCTTAAGAATCTTGTAGATTCAACCCTGTTTATTATTTCTTCACAATGCGTTACACTTATCGTTAGTGTAGTGCCTCTAGGTGTGCAGAACTGAGTATATTGTGTCTTTTCAAAATAGAGGGTGAAACCTTTCGCAGAAAACCATTCAGTGATATCTGTGAGAACTTTGTTTACCATTTCTTCTGTTTCTGTTATCAGCTTGGACTGATAATAACACTGATGTTACCTGCTGAAAGAACTAATTCTGCTTGTGTTATAATAGACCTAAGATCCTTTACATGTATGACGAGGAGTAGTGGACCTAAGATTGAACCTCAGGGAACACTATACCTGATTTTTACCCAGTCAGAATTATGTCTCTGGACTGTATTGCTTGAATTAATAAGTACAAGTTCGTGCAGTCTTTTGGTTAGGTATGACATGTTCCATTCGTTGGCTATACCATCAATTTTTTTATAAAATGCATTTTAACAATAAGCTGTTTTATTTTGCATTTTGTAATATACTTTATAACTGTTGAAACTCACCTTATGGAAATATTATGTAAACCATCAGTTTCATAAAACGGCAATTTGTGTTGGAGACTTCTGTGATCCATACAGTCAGATGCCTTAGAGGGGATCAGGAAATACCATTTGGCACTATTTTATTATTGAGTGCCTATAAAATCTGGTCAGTGAGTGTGTAAATGGCATAGTAGGTAGAGAAACCCCAATGAAACCCAAACTTTGATATACTCAGGATACCATTTTTGCTTAAGTGAGATATTATTCTAGAATACACCACCTTCTCCAAAATGTTGGAAAATGATGTCAGAAGTGAAACAGATTGGTAGTTATTAACATATCTCTTATCACTTTTCATAAAGAGAGGTTGAACGTTGGCCTATTTCAGTCTCTCTAGAAAAATGTCTTGAGTTTCTGACGCATTACATATTTCAGGTAAGACAAGGCTTATTGCATGGGAACAAATTTTTAGTATTGGAAACACCATCAAAACCAGATTATCTTTTATTTCCGAGAGAATATGTTATTTCCTTAATTTCGGAAGGAGAGGTTGGTGAATCATTCATATGATTGAATTTTATGAAAGTTAGATTTTTCACATACCATTTTGACTTTGCTCTTGTACTATTTATCCCTATATATTCACCATATGTGTGAAACGATTATTAATTGCATATGCAAGCAGTCACTCATCATTTATCGCCTTCCATTCGGTTCAATAGTTATGTTGTCATGTTCTGTGGCTAGTGGTTCTGTCTCTCACTTCACTACATTCTCTACAGCCTTAAATATGTTGCCGGAAGTACTGATTTCTGACATTACGTGCGCCTTCTCTGAATTTTAGTAATTTTTCTTAGTAGCTTTGAGCAATATTTGTGTGTGCATCTACTGCAGGATCCCTACTTGTTCTTGCCAAAGGATACACTTCGCTTTTCTTTCACAAGATATTTTAAACCTTCTAGTAATCAATGGTTTTTTATATAGCTGTTCTGTGTCTTTTCTGATTATCTTATTTGGAAAGCAGTTTACAAATAATTATGTCACTTTGTCATGGAATAGATTGAATTTTATGTTAGGATTTGGTTGATATTTATCCTAAATAACTGTGCAACATGATCTGAAAGAGTATTAGATACTGGTTAAACAGGTATTTTACTTTTTGTGCTTCATCGGAGGAAACTTTATCAATTGGGAAAAATTTGGAAATTTGTGGTAAGGTCTTGCGGGGCCAAACTGCTAAGGTCATCGGTCCCTAAGCTTACGCACTACATAATCTAACTTAAACTAACTTATGTTAAGGACAACACACACACCCATGCCCGAGGGAGGACTCAAATCTCCGACGGGGGGAGCCGAGCGGACCGTGACAAGACGCCGATGACAGCGCGGCTACGCCGCGAGGCATCAATTAGGACCCTACTGTCTTCATCGACCTCTACTGGAAAGTTAATTACTGGGACGAAATTGTAGGATGCAAATAAGGTTTCCTGATAATTTTTCCTATCAGAATCATTCAGAAAATCTACATTGATACCACCACAAACCATAAACTGCTTGCTGTTGTCTGACAGATAGCACAGTGAGAAATCTGAATTCCTCGTAAATAGTTCTAAATAGTTCAAAATTTCCCAGTTGGGATCTACAGATAGTTAGTACTAAAAGTTAAATACTTTTCTGCATTAATTCACATTTATATGTGCTGATCACTACAAATATACTAGTCTCAGTCCTTTTGAAAACAGAAAATATGCTCTTCTGCCTTATTACTCAATCATCTAATATTCTGATGAAATAAGCTAATGTTACTTTTCTGTGCATTATTAACCATTTCTTTGCGCTCTTTTTTTATTTTCACTTTTTTCAAAACAGGTTGCCTGAATCCTGAGTCAAACTTAAAAAAGGTGCACCACTGACACCAGTGACCACAGAGATCTGGCAATGTGTGATGGTGGCCCCCTGTATGTTACCTGCAAGAAGCTGAGGCCAACCATCTTTCCCTGTCTCATTCAGGTGTTGGCAATTTCTAGTACATATCCATCTCACAGTTGTAGTAACTGGTATTGCACTCATATGCAATTTCGTTTGCGTCAGCTGCTCAACTCAGTGTTCACACGGCCAAAAGCAGTGGTTACCCTCGGCTGGTCATGGCGTCGCAGGACCTCCACAAAACTCACATCTGTGTGTGTAGTTGCTACTCGTATTTCATCCAGGTCACCCCTAATGCTGTAATTACTTTTCTTGGCCAGGCTGTTCCCAGCTCGACCAACTATAATAACCTACTGCTCTTTGCCAAAATCTGTGCTCAAATTGCCTGTGTCCTCTGTCGCCTGTCTAAGGCTTGCACTTGCTTCACAATACTTGCGACCTGGTATCCTGTGCCTAATTTATAGACTAGCATTTTACCTACTCAACTCCCATGACTACTACCTAGCAGCAAGACTCTTTTCTTCCTACACTCTGTCGGTACCGACCTATTTTAATTCTCCTTGCTAAAAGTCTGCTGCAACCTATTGTGACCTACAACTGGATGAGGCTTCGGGTAACAAGTCATATTTATTGGATACTGCTAGCTCAAATGTAGATGAAGTTGAAGAGCTATTCTCCCTTCGCCTATTGGTTGTTATCATTACCCATTGCCCAAGTTCTTATCTCCACTTCAACATACGTAGTTCAAGTTTCGTGTGATCTAATCTAGCCTGAAGAGCATAAAGCTTTGCCTCCTGCGCAGTAATTCTCTTGCCTATTTTGCAAAGTCTGTTATTCCATGGGAGAGACTTGATGAGATCCCCATTCAGTTCCCCGCTACATTCACGCCAGGGAAATTCTAACCGACATTCTGGACAAACCATTCCCTCTTTGATTGCCCTACGGCCACATCCTCAATTATCACGCATTAAAACACAGATTACAAGCTTAAAAATAGCATTATACCATTTGGCACACTTTACACCACACGAATGGACGTTAGTTACGAGCAGCAAAAATAACGTACAGGTTAGCACTACATGTGTATGATATAACAAAAAAGGTTTTTTATTTCCGCTTACAACAAGAAATAGGCACTTATTCAAATGCAGTATCCGTTAAATTATATGAATTACAACATAAAGTGACTTTATTATAGGCAAACTGCAAATAAATAATATACTAGTGCAAAAGACTGAAAATCAAACGAACTGAGTTTTACGCTACTTTCCGGAAATATCAGAATGGTACTTCCACATTATCTAAGTTTTACAGTGTATTGTGTAAATAATGGTTGCTGTTGAGGACCATAGTGATTAATTTGAATAGATTGGACTTTTGTAGGAAAGGCATTTGCGTTCCGTGAAACTACAGATATCTACCCTCAGTCACAGTATAAAGTTGACTTCGCCTTCCCTCTGCCAGATGGTCTCCTTCCAAAGAAACGGCCACTTCGGTTACAAACCAGCTGCATTTCCAAACGTACCTACTCTGACTTCAGTAACTGACAAAATCCACTTCTTCACCCATAAATATAACTATATGCAATATGTATAAGATAACGAACTTCCTGTTAATGTACTGCATCAATTTTAAAAAGTTGCACTTTGTACACTCATACATAGACTCACTAATTAGAACAAATAGATTAGTTAAATCACATGTAGAAGTCAAAATTAACTGTACGATATCATATGGAGTGGATCTAAGCGTAAGTTAGTAGTGACGTTAATTTAAAGTAAATAATACACTCCTGGAAATGGAAAAAAGAACACATTGACACCGGTGTGTCAGACCCACCATACTTGCTCCGGACACTGCGAGAGGGCTGTACAAGCAATGATCACACGCACGGCACAGCGGACACACCAGGAACCGCGGTGTTGGCCGTCGAATGGCGCTAGCTGCGCGGCATTTGTGCACCGCCGCCGTCAGTGTCAGCCAGTTTGCCGTGGCATACGGAGCTCCATCGCAGTCTTTAACACTGGTAGCATGCCGCGACAGCGTGGACGTGAACCGTATGTGCAGTTGACGGACTTTGAGCGAGGGCGTATAGTGGGCATGCGGGAGGCCGGGTGGACGTACCGCCGAATTGCTCAACACGTGGGGCGTGAGGTCTCCACAGTACATCGATGTTGTCGCCAGTGGTCGGCGGAAGGTGCACGTGCCCGTCGACCTGGGACCGGACCACAGCGACGCGCGGATGCACGCCAAGACCGTAGGATCCTACGCAGTGCCGTAGGGGACCGCACCGCCACTTCCCAGCAAATTAGGGACACTGTTGCTCCTGGGGTATCGGCGAGGACCATTCGCAACCGTCTCCATGAAGCTGGGCTACGGTCCCGCACACCGTTAGGCCGTCTTCCGCTCACGCCCCAACATCGTGCAGCCCGCCTCCAGTGGTGTCGCGACAGGCGTGAATGGAGGGACGAATGGAGACGTGTCGTCTTCAGCGATGAGAGTCGCTTCTGCCTTGGTACCAATGATGGTCGTATGCGTGTTTGGTGCCGTGCAGGTGAGCGCCACAATCAGGACTGCATACGACTGAGGCACACAGGGCCAACACCCGGCATCATGGTGTGGGGAGCGATCTCCTACACTGGCCGTACACCACTGGTGATCGTCGAGGGGACACTGAATAGTGCACGGTACATCCAAACCGTCATCGAACCCATCGTTCTACCATTCCTAGACCGGCAAGGGAACTTGCTGTTCCAACAGGACAATGCACGTCCGCATGTATCCCGTGCCACCCAACGTGCTCTAGAAGGTGTAAGTCAACTACACTGGCCAGCAAGATCACCGGATCTGTCCCCCATTGAGGATGTTTGGGACTGGATGAAGCGTCGTCTCACGCGGTCTGCACGTCCAGCACGAACGCTGGTCCAACTGAGGCGCCAGGTGGAAATGGCATGGCAAGCCGTTCCACAGGACTACATCCAGCATCTCTACGATCGTCTCCATGGGAGAATAGCAGCCTGCATTGCTGCGAAAGGTGGATATACACTGTACTAGTGCCGACATTGTGCATGCTCTGTTGCCTGTGTCTATGTGCCTGTGGTTCTGTCAGTGTGATCATGTGATGTATCTGACCCCAGGAATGTGTCAATAAAGTTTCCCCTTCGTGGGACAATGAATTCACGGTGTTCTTATTTCAATTTCCATGAGTGTACTTGTTGTCTTTGAAACTGCACTTCACTCTGATTATTCGGTAAACAAGTTTAGAGCATATTAGTGGCACACTTTGTATGCCAAAACTAAGACACAAAAGGAAGCGTTAGCTTTTTTTGTAATATGAGTATATATTTTCTTAGTTTTTTAATAATTCAACAGAAGCATTTATTGTGGTAAGTGACAGCAGTGGTTGCGGTATAAATGATGAAGTTTACGTCTCGTACACTGCAGTTTGTTGTTTTTATTCTGCGGTGACCAGCGGTGTGCTGATCGTCTCCTCTTATCTTCCGATGTTATCGGTTGGTGCTGAAGTCTGCTGGACGCTGTAAGTTATAATCCAGCATCCAAATGATTTTTAACTTCAGGTTGAGATTAAAACTGGAAGTAATACTGAACTTAAAACTGTCCAAGATGACGAAATTGAGATCGTTTGGAAGTACTCTTAACTACAAGAAAGTGCTCACGCATGAACTGTGAGTTGAATCGACATACTCAGATAACCTGGGAGACCCTGAATCGAACATTTCCTGGGAACATGCGGCTATATTCTCTAGAAGCAGAGGCAATGAAACGTCTGTCTGACGTCACACCACCTTCCGCCTAATACTTTGATATAAAACAAGATATACGTGGCTCATTGTAGAGGCATTGTACAAGTAAGACCTGTACAAGTAAACTGCAACGTTGTTCTTGTTTCTCAGTTATGATGTGCAGCAGAGACCCTGAATAACACCTGAGTGGAACTTGTTAAAATATATATCCCAAAACAGAGATTCCCAGACTTTTGGATCTGTACCTGTCTTTGACATGTCATCTCACACCCCTCCTATTTATTAAAAAAAAATTTTAACCTCATACCATCTATCAGTGTTTTTAAGGTGTTTCAGTTTGAAGAAGAGAGTTCTTAATAACAATCTTCTCACTTATATAAACATTATCTTGAGAAATTTCGTAACCACTTCTTCCACCTTAGTTGTGAATAATACCTCCTTATTAATGCGGAGGAAGCGGCCTCTGACAACCTGCACACATCATCCGCAGAACAGAAATAACAATCAAGCGATGTTAAGTTCTGTATCAAGTTCATTATACACTCCTGGAAATTGAAATAAGAACACCGTGAATTCATTGTCCCACGAAGGGGAAACTTTATTGACACATTCCCGGGGTCAGATACATCACATGATCACACTGACAGAACCACAGGCACATACACACAGGCAACAGAGCATGCACAATGTCGGCACTAGTACAGTGTATATCCACCTTTCGCAGCAATGCAGGCTGCTATTATCCCATGGAGACGATCGTAGAGATGCTGGATGTAGTCCTGTGGAACGGCTTGCCATGCCATATCCACCTGGCGCCTCAGTTGGACCAGCGTTCGTGCTGGACGTGCAGACCGCGTGAGACGACGCTTCATCCAGTCCCAAACATGCTCAATAGGGGACAGATCCGGAGATCTTGCTGGCCAGGGTAGTTGACTTACACCTTCTAGAGCACGTTGGGTGGCACGGGATACATGCGGACGTGCATTGTCCTGTTGGAACAGCAAGTTCCCTTGCCGGTCTAGGAATGGTAGAACGATGGGTTCGATGACGGTTTGGATGTACCGTGCACTATTTAGTGTCCCCTCGACGATCACCAGTGGTGTATGGCCAGTGTAGGAGATCGCTCCCCACACCATGATGCCGGGTGTTGGCCCTGTGTGCCTCGGTCGTATGCAGTCCTGATTGTGGCGCTCACCTGCACGGCGCCAAACACGCATACGACCATCATTGGCACCAAGGCAGAAGCGACTCTCATCGCTGAAGACGACACGTCTCCATTCGTCCCTCCATTCACGCCTGTCGCGACACCACTGGAGGCGGGCTGCATGATGTTGGGGCGTGAGCGGAAGACGGCCTAACGGTGTGCGGGACCGTAGCCCAGCTTCATGGAGACGGTTGCGAATGGTCCTCGCCGATACCCCAGGAGCAACAGTGTCCCTAATTTGCTGGGAAGTGGCGGTGCGGTCCCCTACGGCACTGCGTAGGATCCTACGGGCTTGGCGTGCATCCGTGCGTCGCTGCGGTCCGGTCCCAGGTCGACGGGCACGTGCACCTTCCGCCGACCACTGGCGACAACATCGATGTACTGTGCAGACCTCACGCCCCACGTGTTGAGCAATTCGGCGGTACGTCCACCCGGCCTCCCGCATGCCCACTATACGCCCTCGCTCAAAGTCCGTCAACTGCACATACGGTTCACGTCCACGCTGTCGCGGCATGCTACCAGTGTTAAAGACTGCGATGGAGCTCCGTATGCCACGGCAAACTGGCTGACACTGACGGCGGCGGTGCACAAATGCTGCGCAGCTAGCGCCATTCGACGGCCAACACCGCGGTTCCTGTTGTGTCCGCTGTGCCGTGCGTGTGATCATTGCTTGTACAGCCCTCTCGCAGTGTCCAGAGCAAGTATGGTGGGTCTGACACACCGGTGTCAATGTGTTCTTTTTTCCATTTCCAGGAGTGTATTTGAAATAATATTGAAGGCCACATGTCAGTATAAAGTTCAGATTAGTTCTTTCTATATCTCAGTGCGTCAAGACCTACAACCCATCAGAGACAGAGGTTGCAAGAATTACGGTTTATTCTGCCGTAATATACTACTTTCAATGCTGCAGTTATTACGAAACATTTTTCGAGTGCATGCAGACTGTAACTGCGAGTTATGTGAACGCCTCTGGTGTCGGCCCTGCGCGAGCTTAACTCCTCATCGACGGAAGCAGCAAAATTAAACGACAAGTTTGAGAGCCCGTGTGATAAATAATTCTTATATACAGCGTACGTACACATTTTATTCTGTAAAGACAATCTTTCTTTTCGATTTTATCGATCTCCTATTTTGTCTCTACCTTCCCAAAGAAGATCTACTTTTCAACAAAAGAAACAGAACGCACTTAAAGAAGGCCGCAGTTACAAGTTGTAGAATGACGTCTTGCAAAAAATCCAAAAAGGAGGAAAATGAACTACCTGGAAAAATATGTGTGTGAAATCTTATGGGACTTAACTGCTAAGGTCATCAGTCCCTAAGCTTAGAAACTACTTAACCTAAATTATCGAAAGGACAAACACACACACCCATACCCGAGGGAGGACTCTAACCTCCGCCGCGAGCAGCCGCACAGTCCATGGATGCAGCGCCTTAGAGCGCTCGGCTAATCCCGCGCGGTTATCTTGAATTGACGGAAATTAATGAACATGCAACCTACTGCACAATCTTAGTGCTGTATGATCAGACGCTATTCCCTTACTAGCCAATTGTAATTTCAAACTCTGCTAAACTTCCCATCCAGATCACTTTGTAAATTGCCCTCCTGCTCTTATGCCGTTTCTCTCCTTTTCTTCAGTTAATGCAGTTTCACTTACCCTATTAAAACAGTCCACCTCGTATATTGAAAGTTGGTACATTTACATTTTTAGTCTCCCTTTATATATTTTGGTTATTTGTCATATTGGACCTTTTAAATACAAGATTATACCCCTTGAAAAATGTTACCAGATTTTACTCTGTGTTCTTCAACTTACTTTTCTTCCCAAAAAATGTGTTGTAATTTGTCATGTATTTCATTATTTAATGTGTCACATAGTTTATCGAACCTAAATGAATTTATATCGCATTTAGCTGAAATAACCATTGTCGTTTTTCTCGCAAGTCAAACACAAACTATTTGCATTTTTCGAAACCAGCTGTGATACTCTGTACACTGATAAGCCAAAATATTATGACTGCTCCCCACCGCGATGTTGGATGCCACCTGGTTGCGTCGTTGCAGGCATGTGACGCCGGGGCATCACCTCAGCGAAGATATGGGCTGCTAATGCGGAAGTCCATTGAGATAAGAGA
This sequence comes from Schistocerca serialis cubense, assembly GCF_023864345.2. NCBI lineage: Eukaryota > Metazoa > Arthropoda > Insecta > Orthoptera > Acrididae > Schistocerca > Schistocerca serialis. The sequence continues at coordinate 323,990,249 of NC_064641.1, read as the reverse complement.
GTTTGACAAAGGGCTGATTATTATTGCACAGAGCCTGCGAACGGCGAATTTGTCGAATGTTCACGTCTTATTGTCGTGCGCTGAATGGTTGGACGACCACTACTTGTCACAGAATGCGGGGATGTAAGGCTTTTCTGCTCTGCAAAGTAGGATAAGTGGTAGTCTGTGGTATCTCTGCCGAAAGAGCAAATGCTGATGCACGCTCAAGTGTTCCCGAGCACACCGTTCGTCGCACATGGTTCAAGATGGAGCTTCGCTGCAGACCGCTCACAAGTGTTCACATGCTGATCCTACGATATCGTCAGTTACGACAGCAGTGGGCACGGGACCACCGGGATTCGACCACCGATCAATGTGAACGTATTGGCTCTCGAGTGAATCACAGTTTTTCTGCAGTTGGTCAATGGTCATCTTCACAAACGCCATAATCGAGATGAATGGCGACCTGGATCGTGCAGTGCACCACGGACACAGGCTGATAGGAGCAGTATTATGCTGTGGGAGACATTGTACTGCGCTGGCATGGAACCTGAGGGAACAATCGAAGACACACTGACAGCTGCGAACCACCTGCATGTCTCCATGCTTGGTACCTTTCCCAACGGCAATGTCATGTATACTGGTCCAGGTCACCGTACTACAGTGGTTTGAGGAGCTCATGTTGATGTCTCGGTGACTAGAGTAACCTGTTATATATCCTATGGAAGCCACCTGGCTCGTTATCCGGCGCCATTACCGCGTACATAAATCAGCGTCCCGTTATTTACGCGAATTAAATGACTTGTGCGTAGACATCTGATGCCACATACCTCCATATACCTACCAACAATCTGTCGGATGCCTGATACATAGAATCAGTGAAGTGTTTCGTTTGAAAGAGGGAGAAAGTGAAACGTCCCCTTTGAAAAATTATACATGACTGTGCTTAAACTGACACACAATATTTTTTTTAGCGCAACGCAATCTGACTTTCAAAAAAATTCCCTACGAAAGAATGACCCTTACTAACATTAACCTGTACCTTTCACAAATCACTTATCTCACAAAAATCTTCGTTAATCAAGCTACTGCAATACAGCGAGCGCCACTACTGCCAGCTAAATAAAAGATTCAAAGTACTGAAGGCACTAACTACTGATAGGGATAGTTAGCAAATGAAAGATATTAATAGAGAACAAACAATGTATTTACCTTAATAGTCATAATATACATAGCAGTTCATGACAAATTACAAAACTCCGCCATCTCTCTCCCCACATCCACCACTGCTGGCGGCTCACCTCCAACTGCGCAACGCTACGCGCTGTTCACATCCAGCTGCCGCTGCCCAACACTACAATGGCAGACAACAATGCAAACTAGACACAGACTGCACACAGCACAGCCAGTGATTTTTATACAGAGGTGGCGTCACCAATAAAGAAACCTAAACAGCCTACTTACAAAAGAAGCTATTAAGCTGGTGGTCATAATATTTTTCTCATCGGTATAGGTGCACTATTTTCAATTTTTGAGAGCACAAAAATATCACGGCCTCAGATACTATCTTTATACCTGGATCGGTTTGTAAAATAATGAATAGTGCAGAATATTCCTCTTCATAACGTTGAAAACGGTCATTACGACTATGATCAATGGTGCAGAAAAAAAACGTAAGGTTTAACGGAACAAAGGAAAAACTCCCAATAAAGCATAACGGACAACTGTACCAATGAATGCAATAATACTACTGCTATTCCGTATTTACAGTTCCTATCGGTCTCAAAATTAAAACTACAGTGAATATCGGATGAAGTTTTGTGCAGATATGTTGTGCAGCGTCTCTAGTATGCGTAAAATTGCGTCTTTTGGTTGTGTGCGTACAGTGAGCACGTAAATATGCCTAGAACAAGGGTCTCTCGACAGTTGTGAAATGAACGCTGCACTGGATATCTTATTGCTGAAACGTTCCACCTAGCTTCATGCAGCTCACCTCACGTAACTGTCACGCATAACGGTGAAGTGCAGTAGTGGTGTAGGACTTACGCAGGATGTACAGATGTTCATGACGGAAGTGGTCAGGGAAGGGAGGAAATATCAACTGCGAAACTAGTTCAGGAAGTGGATGAGGTGGTTCGAGATAACCGTTTACAATGTGCATTTAGGAACAAGAGAAGGGGAATGATATCCTTCTTAATGACAATGTTCGGTCGTAACCTGCAGCTCTAAGACAAATGCTCCTGCAGCGTTTTCGTTCGTAAGTGTCGGAGCCTGAAGAGGGAGTCCCGCTGTTTGTCACTTCTTTTCTCACATAAGCCTCTGTCTATGTCATTTTCCAAATCAATAAACCTTACCGGCAGCCGTATACTTTAAATTATTTCATTTCATTTCGAACGCAACCAGTCCCGGTAATTCATTTAGCCTTTTCCAGGCCCCATACACTTATTTCAAATAAATAAGCTTACCGTAAGGTGCCATAAAACTGGACATCGTGAATCCCAATCGTTGTGCAACTGATTCATACGAAAGCGTGACACCAACTGAGCCCACCTGGGCTCACGCTTTCGTTACGAATTAGTTGTACAACGATCGGGATTCTCGATATCCAGTTTTGTAGCGCTATACAATAAGCTCATTGATTCGAAAAAAGCGTGTGGGGCTGAAGATGGCAAAAAGAATTGCCGAAACTGGTTGCGTTGGAAACAAAGTAAAATAACCTGAACTATACGGCTGTAGGTAGAGTTTATTGATCATAGTATGAAAGCTTTCACGACCGGATGACATATCTTCTGGTGAACCTCCGGGATGTGAGGTCGTGGTCCATGAAACTCTTCAGCTCATAACGTTTCGTCCAGAGCTGCGCTGGACATCTTCAGAGGGGTGTTTCTCCTCCGGTGAGTCTTGGCGACTGACGGGTCGGACGTCTGAGAGCGACTTATATATCGTAGAAAGTGGGCGTGACCAGAGTTACGCGTGATATGCAGAGATAACTTTGTCAGAGATAAAACTTAACTATCGATCGTAATCTCGTCACGGATAAAACCGTCTAGCAATTCTGTAGTGCTACGGTCCAAATATCACTAAGTTTCATGGTCTCTTCTTTCCGATTAATTTTAATCGGTAAGAAGAGACCAGACAGTGAGAATAAAATCTTCATTTAACAGAATTCATAAAGCAGCCGACGATTTCGTCTGGATGGCATATAACGGCTTCAGTCACCAAAGTAAAACACAGGTGGCTAATTGGTTGCGCACGAATGTCAACGGCCCTGTGGCCAAAGCAGCACCAGCGGCTCGCCAGTAGCCTAAGGCTCGGAAATGCGCTACACCAATATCCGGTGATTGTAGGTCAGGAACGAGGCATCCGCAGGCGCGGTCGGTGAACCAATAATCGTTGGTTGGTAACCTGGAGTCGGCTGAAGTCGGCCGGCAGAAGGGCCCCAGCTTGAAGGCACCAGTTCATCTTCTGCAGGAACACATAGACCAATGGCTGACGGAGGCAGGTAAGGCGTAGTGTGCTTTTCCGCGGTCTAAGACAGGTAGTGTGTAGTTTGAGAGGGGATATTTGTAGCCCATAAGGCCGTCAGTTTTGTTGACATAGACCGCAAAAGCAGCCCAGCGCCATGCCTAGGTTAGGTGAACCACGGTTCGTTGACGAAGTTCCAGCAGTGTCAGCAGCAACAGGGTTAAACGTGTGGTAATCAGCTCACTTCAGTATCCGAATGTAGACTTTCATCATTTCAACTCAGCACCTTCCCTGATTTTGACATGAGAATGCGGTGGCAGCCTTCTGACTCACCTGGCAGCAAGTTACAGATACTCTTCGGAAAGGTAATGACGTAACAACTTATTTTCAGCCAGAACAGCTGTGTGATGGACGAAGTTGAGCATTGGCATCAGTTTCCATTGCGCTTTCATTGCATGCCCGAAACGGTCCTTTACTCCATCATTGCTTCTTCAGTGGATGAAATAAGAAACTGTCACTAAACAAAGCTGTACACCTGGCTGACACACATATTAAAACGAAATTGTCTTTCAAGATACTCCAAGTTTCTGTATACAGTTGTTTACAATTCTTGTCTCTACTTTCATCCCACTTGTTTCAGAACTGCAAAAGCTTTAATCTAGTTTAAATCTCGTAACTCTTTGTAGTTGTTTCAGTAATAACTGCGAGCATAGCGAGTTGTTATTAAAACTTTTTTCACTATCAGATCCCGATAACCTGATGCAGCCCGAGCGCCGTCTCGTCCATTGTTAATTGGTGCCATTTGAATACCGTGTAGAGCATGCGTGTTTTCTGCACTCCATTCTCTCCACCACTGCAGGCTTTCCAAACCTCCTCAGTTGGCATCATGAAGCTGAGTGCACCCGCTCCATTCCTCCCACCTACGAAAAATCCCTTGCAGTGCTGGAGAGCATATTCATGTTATAATAGATACAGGGTGTTGGGAGTATTAGTGCTGATGTTTCTATAGCTGAATGAGGACAACGTCGTGAACAAAACTACACCAGTAACTACTTCATATGCAGGCTAATCATTACACCTATTACGAACTGTAAGCTTTTTAGGTCTGTTATTACCTCCAAGTATTTGTGTCACAGGCAAGCCGGTCATATTTATATTCTCCTGAGTTCCAGGTCGGATATGATAGTGTGGACGCGTGGATGCAAAAGGGAAAGTCTGTAATGACAAATGTCTTCCACTTTGTAGCACCTTGCAGAAAACATGCGATGTGTTTGTGGGAAGACTGTTAGACGCAGAGAAACATAACTAACTCACAGAAATGGGCATATATTAAAGTACCAATGGTCACAATAACTGTACGTAAACCCTAACATCCTATGTATCAGATAACGGAGCGTGACGCAAAGCCTCTGGAGTATTTCACTTCGTCACAAATTTTGTGCCACCTGTTAAAGAATAACATAGAGCATCATTCTCCATTGTAATGCACGGCGAGCTGCAAGTATAAGTTCTCCCCACTTTTGCCTAATGTATACTAATGCCCCGGCCAATATTTCATGCCGAACAGAATCCAAGCAGTGCCCCACAGACGAATTAGTCATTTTCCTTCATGCATCTAAGTCAACCTTGTAATGTGGTGCGTAAGAGCATCTCTCAAAAAGATACGAACTAATTCCAGAATGCTGGGCACAATGAAATGGTAGATGCAACCGACGCTGCAGTGTGCATTTATTAACGAGGTCATTTTCTGAAGTCAATTCCTCCGTATTATGCAAGGAAAGAAAATTTATTTTCTAGTCCCATTGCTTCATATTTTATGAAGAAAATAACGGCTACATTTAACCTGACAATCCCCTGAGATGAAGTAAGATGCATTCGAACCGTGCAAGACTCCAGCAGGGCCCATTTCATTCGCATTGTATCACATCTCCGCTTCACCTGAACAGCTGTCATCACATGAGATTACTTATAGTAATTACCAAGCGGTTAAGGAGTCAAACAATATTTGTTACGGGGTTTTAAAATCCACTTGTGTTTTCCTTCTTATGCTATGTTATAGAGCTTCCCCTGTAGAAGCATACATTTTGCAAAATTCCACTTTTAACAATTTTAGAAAATGTTTCTGCAACTTCTTGTTGGAGGTCTAGACATTTTAGTGGTACTTCTTTCTTCATTGTTTACGGAACGATTAGGCTATTCTTGCATGTTTATGTAATGTAGTGTCATTCCTTAATTATACATGTTAATTAACGAAATGGTTGAAATGGTCTTTAGCAAACAACACAGCATCATCTAGAGTCATAAACTGCACTTAAATATTGCAGTGTTCCTGCAGACGGAAAGATGGAAAACTATCTTCAGTGATTCTCTCCTGGGCGAATGTTTATGAGCACCGGGAGGACAACTTGCTGCATTCCTAATTCTATAAGTTCAAAAATCTGGAGCAATCTTGTAATCACGCCGTTCAGCCGATTGCGAATTCACTCTCAAAGGGAAATATTTCTTAAGCATAACGTATTGCTAGTTTATAGTAGAGTTGCCCAATACTTTCTTTTTCTAGAATGACATGATACTTTGACTTTAGTAAGTTTCACTGTATACTCAGGTCACGTCTTAATTTGTATGACGCATCACGACGAATGATAGAACTAAATGATTCTGTAAGCCTGGTCACGTTGAGTCAAAGAGACAAAGTTATCCTATGTGATAGCCAATGCCCGTCCTGCTGCTGATAGGAGGGAAAAAGAAAAACAAAAGAGAAAAGAAGAAAAAATGTAGAGTCACTCGTGACTGACAATTAGATACCACTAGATTACAAAATTTAAAGCTACGTGTTCATATTTCTGCCTTTTGTTGCAATTTATCCACTACGCCCTTAGATGTGGGTCTTCTCTTCCAGCTGTCATACCGTCAGCAACCTTCCACTCACTTAACATTTTATTACTCGCGGGTGCAATGTTCCTACTCCTTAAAAGACCGTTCGTCACTAAACTCACCGATCTTTCCTCTTTGAGTTTCATTGGATTTCAGGGGAGCTATCAGTCCTTTTCTCCTAAAGAGCACTGCTTTCTTTTGCTTTTCTTTCCTTATTTTCAGCATATACGTCAGAAGCACAATAGATGAAGTAAAATTTCTTTTTCTCACATTCTGGAAAATGCTAACTGGTCTTGAATCTCTAAGTTCCACTTATACGTTGAATCTCCGTTCTACAAGCATATCAGAGAAACTGATACTGCTTGAGGTGCGATCTTTTCAGATTCTTGATTTTTTCAAGGGCTTGTAATTACATTAGATGAAGGAAGGCAGATCAGGATACAAGCGGGGCACAACGCCACAATGGCAAATAATGTAGAGGGAAATACACCGTGCCCTTTCAAAAGAACCGTTCCGCGATGTGTCTTACTTGATTAGGGAAAATCGAGAAAAGCCAAATCCTGGATGGAACGACGAAGTTTTGAACCACCATCGTGTTGAATACTGGTCTGGTATTTTACACTGCGTCCTCTTGCTCTTTATGTATGTCTGTTTATGTTATTCTATGAGAGACAGTCCATGTAAATGTTTGAAGGAAGCATCATAGCCTCTGCAGCTTTAACTTTGGTCAGAATTTAAGAAAAATTGCAGGTTTTTCACGGGATACCTTAGTAAATATCCGAAGTCGTCCCACCGTTTTTCAGCCAATAATTGTTATTTATCTGGCGTCTACGCAATCATATCCCAACAGCTTCTAAGACACTCAACTAAACTCATTTCTGGTTCTAGGAACTTCATGCATCCCTGCACCTCTGTCGCTATACTAGTGTCACCTGTTACCCCTTAGTAACCCATTTCAGTGTCTGATCATTTTAATTCTTCTCAATTGCTGGAACTATTTCTGCCACTACGGCCGACATATTCGTCAAGCGATTACAGCAGCGATATTGATTAAAACAATTATAATTTATTCTTCACTCCCAGTTGCACATTTTTAATACATGTCGTGTTTCTGTCTCTCTGGATCACCTTCATAACTATGTAGTTGCAACAGCAACCCGTCGTATGATAAATAAGTGACATATTTCGGTCTCTCAGGATCATCTTCAGATCTATGTAGTTGCTACAGCAACCCGTCGTTTCACAAATACATGAGGTGTTTCGATGTCTCTGGATCATCTTCAGATCTATGTAGCTGCGGATTTCAAGCATTCTGCGTTAATAACGGGACAGCAACTTGTGTTAACCAATTTGATGTACAACAGAGCCGAAGCGGTAAAAAAAAAAAGTCATCGCTGGTCATCGGGGCTCAGTCCTACACTAAAGCGCGTCCTAATGCAGTCTATGAAATTCCAGTCCGAAAATATGTAACACGTGCCTGGTGCGGTGGGATACCAACCTGCCTGCCGTCCGCCTTATTGCCCGACAACCGTGACTGATGATATGGGATGCCATTGAATATCATAGCAGGACCCATTTGGTTGTCATCCGCGGCACCTTTAAAGCACGATGGGAAGTCGACGATATTCTACGCCCCGTTTTGTTATCCTTTGATGCAAGCCATCGTTGGCTTACACTGGAGAAAGTTGATATCGACTGCTCGTCCTCTTGTCTGCCAGACGCTACCTTGGCCAGAGAGGTAGCCGGATCTCTCAGTAATTAAGAATGTTTGGAGAACTATGGGCGGGGCCATTTCGGGTTTTTACCATTTACCGTGGCAATTGGACAGAATTTGGCACGAAATCCCTCAGGAGGGCATCTAACAACTCTGTCAATCAGCGCCAAGCCAAATAACTGCTTATGTAAGGACCAAATGTGGATCAACGCATTACTCATTTCCTCAATTTGTGAGGCTCTTTCTCTTGAATATGTCATCCGATTTTTTTTAACTTGTAATCATTTGTCCGTCTGTACAATATTACATTTACCGATTACCGTCCCATTCAGATAACTCCTTCGTGGTGTGTCATTCCTTTCTTTCCTTTGGACTTAGGGTGTATTTAAAAATGTGTAACTGAGAAGAATAAATGAGAATTGTTTTTATTTCCTTTGAATAAGCAATTTGTTGTCTGAAAGCTTAGGAAACATTTTGATGGCTCAGTCTAGTAATTAAGTCCGTTTTATGCAAGTAAAACGAGTATATTTTGGCTTTTGGGAACTATCGATTCTGCAATATGATTAAAGCCAAGTCTGGTATCGTTCGCGAAGGGAGGTGAATAGAAACGTATGCCGAATGTTTAAAAAGAGATGTCACACAGTCTTACAAGACAGGAGAATTTGTTAATCAAAACTAGAAAGTTATCATGAATACATATATCCATAAAGACAACGAATCAGTATTACAGGAGGCATTGTGCATGTATCTGAGTCTCTCCTGTTACTCCTGTTATAGTCACATACACTTGCGCGACATGCTTCAGCATCTGACTCCCCCACCCCGCCTTCACCCGTAGTGTGTGCACCTTGTCGTTGGATATGAATATGACACACATCGATATCAGTAGTTAGACCTGTTACCCCACACTATTGATCTTCTGAAATTTCTCACTAAGTGACAGTGTTACTGCTGTCGTGTGAGGCGTAGATAGTGTGTGATAACGCGTTTCCTCAAAGGCGACGCTTCCCATTTTGCGGATAATTTCTAACGCACAATTTACCGATACATTACGCCTTCTAATGTGCCACGAGACAACTCATGCCCACGTAGCATAGGAAAGTGAACCTTATGATTCCATAGTCGTTCGGGGAGTTGGATAGACTCACAAGTGTTTGTCGTGATAATTACTTATTCCATATTTCATGAGTTCCATTTCTTCATCATCATCATCATCATCATCATCATCATCATTTAAGACTGATTATGCCTTTCAGCGTTCAGTCTGGAGCACAGTCCTCTTTATAAAATTCCTCCATGATCCCCTATTCCGTGCTAACATTGGTGCCTCTTCTGATGTTAAGCCTATTACTTCAAAATCATTCTTAACCGAATCCAGGTACCTTCTCCTTGGTCTGCCCCGACTCCTCCTACTCTCTACTGCTGAACCCATGAGTCTCTTGGGTAACCTTGCTTCTCCCATGCGTGTAACATGACCCCACCATCTAAGCCTGTTCGCCCTGACTGCTACATCTATAGAGTTCACTCCCAGTTTTTCTTTGATTTCCTCATTGTGGACACCCTCCTGCCATTGCTCCCATCTACTAGTACCTGCAATCATCCTAGCTACTTTCATATCCGTAACCTCAACCTTATTGATAAGGTAACCTGAATCCACCCAGCTTTCGCTCCCATACAACAAAGTTGGTCGAAAGATTGAACGGTGCACGGATAATTTAGTCTTGGTACTGGCTCTGAGCACTATGGGACTCAACATCTTAGGTCATAAGTCCCCTAGAACTTAGAACTACTTAAACCTAACTGACCTAAGGACATCACACACACCCATGCCCGAGGCAGGATTCGAACCTGCGACCGTAGCAGTCCCGCGGTTCCGGACTGCAGCGCCAGAACCGCTAGACCACCGCGGCCGGCTAGTCTTGGTACTGACTTCCTTCTTGCAGAAGAGAGTAGATTGTAGCTGAGCACTCACTGCATTAGCTTTGCTACACCTCGCTTCCAGTTCTTTCACTATGTTGCCATCCTGTGAGAATATACATCCTAAGTACTTGAAACTGTGAACTTGTTCTAACTTTGTTCCTCCTATTTGGCACTCAATCCGTTTATATCTCTCTCCCACTGACATTACTTTCGTTTTGGAGATGCTAATCTTCATACCATAGTCCTTACATTTCTGATCTAGCTCTGAAATATTACTTTGCAAAATTTCAATCGAATCTGCCATCACAACTAAGTCATCCGCATATGCAAGACTGCTTATTTTGTGTTCACACATCTTAATCTCACCCAGCCAGTCTATTGTTTTCAACATATGATGCATATTTAATACGAACAACAGTAGAGACAGGTTGCAGCCTTGCCTTACCCCTGAAACTACTCTGAACCATGAACTCAATTTACCGTCAACTCTAACTGCTGCCTGACTATCCATGTAAAGACCTTTAATTGCTTGCAAACCTTTGCCTCCTATTCCATAATCTCGTAGAACAGACAATAACTTTCTCCTAGGAACCAGGTCATATGCCTTTTCTAGATCTATAAAGCATAGATACAATTCTCTGTTCCATTCATAACACTTCTCCATTATTTGCCGTAAGCTAAAGATCGGGTCCTGACAACCTCTAAGAGGCCTATACCCGCACTGATTTTCATCCAATTGGTCCTCAACTAATACTCGCACCTTCCTTTCAACAATACCTGAGAAGATTTTATCCACAACGCTGCTTAAAGAGATACCTCTGTAGTTGTTACAAACTTTTCTGTTTCCATGTTTAAAGATTGGTGTGATTACTGCTTTTGTCCAGTCTGATGGAACCTGTCCCGACTCCCAGGCCATTTCAATTATCCTGTGTAGCCATATAAGACCTGACATTCCACTGTATTTGATGAGTTCCGACTTAATTTCATCCACCCCAGCTGCTTTATTGCACTGCAATCTATTGACCATTTTCACCACTTCCTCAAATGTGATCCTATTTCCATCCTCATTCCTATCCCATTGTACATCGAAATCTGAAACATTACTGACCGTATTTTCACCTGCATTGAGCAACTCTTCAAAATATTCTCTCCATCTGCCCAAGGAATCCACAGGATTCACAAGCAGTTTTCCTGACCTGTCCAAAACACTTGTCATTTCCTTTTTACCTCCCTTTCGAAGACTGCTAATTACACTCCAGAATGGTTTTCCAGCAGCTTGACCCAAAGTCTCCAACCTGTTTCCAAAGTCTTCCCAAGATTTCTTCTTGGAAGCTGCAATTATCTGTTTGGCTTTGTTTCTTTCTTCAACATAACTTTCTCTGTCTACCTGAGTTCTAGTATGCAGCCATTTTTGATACGCCTTCTTTTTCCTTTTACAGGCTGCCTTGATTGTGTCATTCCACCAAGCTGTTTGCTTCATCCTACCTTTACACGCTACTGTTCCAAGACATTCTTTAGCCACTTCTAGTACTGTGTCCCTGTACCTTGTCCATTCCTTTTCCAATGACTGTAATTGACTACATTCAACTAACTGGTACCTTTCTGAGATCATTGTTATGTACTTGTGCCTGATTTCCTTATCCTGAAGTATCTCCACTCTTATCCTCCTACATATGGACCTGACCTCCTGCACTTTCGGCCTCACAATACCAATTTCGCTGCAGATTAAATAATGATCAGTGTCATCAAAGACTCCCCTGAATACACGTGTGTCCCTCACAGCCTTCCTGAATTCCTGATCTGTAATTATATAGTCAATGACAGATCTGGTTCCCCTGCCTTCCCAAGTATACCGGTGAATGTTCTTATGTTTAAAAAAGGAGTTTGTGATCACTAAGCCCATACTGGCACAGAAATCCAAGAGTTGTTTCACGTTCCTGTTGGCCTCCATATCCTCTCCAAATTAACCCATAACCTTATCATACCCTTCTGTTCGATTTCCAATCCTGGCATTAAAATCACCCATCCATTTCTTGTAAGTAAAATGCAAATTGTAAACTGAAGAAGAAAAGAAAATTAGGATTTAACGTCCTGTCGACTTCAAGATCAATAGAAACCAAGCACAAGCTCGGAATGTTTCAAGGTTGGGGAACGACATGGGACGTATCCTTTCCATAGAAACTTCTTGGCTCTTGCCTGGAATGATTTAACAAAATTATGGAAGACCTAAATCCGGATAGATGGTACGGATTCCAGCTGTCGTCCTCCAGAATTCGAGTACAGTGTGCTAACTACTGTGGCAACTAGCTCGATTGTTAACTGCTGATCTACAGCGATTTACAGATTGTAGTATGATGTTGTGGTTCTGTTGGGAGTTCTTCACACGTTTCTTAATAATACCAGTGAATTACAAATCAATACTGACAACGTAAGAACGTGACTTATGAATTCATTTGCTGTGGATCTTCGCACACTTGCGATTTCTTTATTGTGTCCTCGTAGCAATACTGTTTTAATTTTGAAACGGATAGGAAAAGCATATGAAGGACAAACAATGAGCATGACGACCACATAATTTGTTAAGATATTGGGGAAGAGTTTATGTGGTACTACAGTAAGTTGTAAACGACAAAAAAGTGCACAGGAAGACGCACTACATCAAACCACACAGAAGACTGCCAACAAGTATATACGCTGATGGAAAAAATTCGCATCACAGAGAAGGAGCTGTGTCACGTAAACGAAAGTTGGTCGGCGCGTTTCTACGTAAACTTTAGCTACCTTTGGGAGTGGACTTGGTGAGTAGATGTTAGTCAAAACTTCATTATCAGCACCTCACTGAGTCTGAAAGAGGTCGTTGAATAGGGCTACGAGAGGGTGGATGTTCCTTCTGCGATATTGTAGAAAGTCTTGGCAGGATTTTAGCCACTGTAAATGAGGGCAGCAGTGGTCACGAAAAACTGCAATCGCAAATGGACATGGCTTTGGACGCCTGGGTGGCACTATACAGAGGGAAGACCATCGTGTTTACTCTATGGCTGTGACGCATCGTACTACATCTGCAGCAGCAATCTCAGCAGCAGCAGGCATCACAGTGACACGACGAACTGTTACAAACCTGTTACTTCAAGGACAACTCCGAGCCAGAAGCCCCGTAGCTTGCATTCCACTGACCCTAAACCACCGCCATGGTGTCAAGTGAGAGCTCATCGGAGGACACAGTGTAGGTCTATTGCTTTTCTGACGAAAGCTAGTTCTGACTAGGTGCCAGTGATTACCGTGTGTTGCTTAGAAGGAGGTCAGTTGAGGACCTGCAACCATTCTGTCCTCGAGCTAGACACACTGGAGCAACACCTGGAGCTATGATCTGGGCTCCAATTTCGTATGACAGCAGAAGCAGTCTCGCGGCTATCCCACGCACTCTAACGGCAAATTTTTGGTTAAGTTTGGTGATCAACCTGTTGTGATGCCATTCATGAACAGCGTTCCAGGGGATCTTTCCCAACAGGATACCACTCGTTCACATACCACTATTGCAACCTAAATTGCTTTACAGAGTGTCGACATGTTGTCTTGGTTGCTCCGTCAGCAGATCTTTCCCCATTAGAGCAAATGTGCATCATCGGACGACGAACCCACCGTCATCCACAAACAGCATTAACCGTTACTGTACTGTCCGACGAAGTGCAGCAACAACGGAACTCCATCCCAGGAACTGACAACCGGCCGTGCACGAAACAACGGATGCCCAGTCAATAAAACTCTTCTGGGCTTATGACCGCACTGTCAACTATAAATTTACGACGTTTCGGCGACTATTGCAAGGCGCATTCCTCAGGGTGTAATGCTAACTGCAGAATGGGCGCTAGTCTGATTTCTTATATAATGTGGACGAGTGCTGTCGTTGGCAATGAGGGTGAGGAGGAAGGGCATCAGGTGTTCCTTTACTGGTCTTTTCATCACGCGTTGTCATTGACGGAAATAGGCTTTTACCATTGGTGTTTAAATGGCTCTCAGCGCTATGGGACTCAACATCTGAGGTCATGAGTCCCCTAGAACTCAGAACTATTATAACATAACTAACCTAAGGACATCACACACGTCCAGGATTCGAACCTGCAACTGTAGCAGCAGCGCGGTTCCGGACTGAAGCTCCGAGAATCGCTCGGCTCTCTGATCTTGCTCCTCAACCTAAACGACTGTTTCGCCATAAGCGGACCTCTCGAAAGTCAATTTTCTTCCAGCACTGTTGCTGGTGTTCTGCCACCGCTGATTTGTAGTATTGTTTGAGACAGATATACCTCTCTGTTCAGATAACCTTGTGTTAATTAGACGCCCCGTCTCGCCTACACAAACCATTCCACATTCGCACTCGATTTCGTAAAGTCCGGTGGCATGAAACGTGTGAATTGTATCTTTCGTCGAGCCCAGAATGTTTTTTATTTTGCTCGTGCTACGAAAAATAGGTTTAATACCTGCGCGACGGAGAATTTTGTCCAGACGTTCTGCATTTCCCTATTGCCCTCCTCCTTTGGTGCCAGAGTTTCATTCACCATCCTCATGTCGTAACCATTAGCTCCAAAAACGGACCTGAGGTTCTGTAGATCATCTTTGAAATTCTGTTCGTTGCTGATCCTGTAGGCTACCTTAGTTAAAGTTTGCAGGACCGATATCTTTGGCGTAGGATGGTGGTGGGAGGATGCATGCAGATACCTGTCCGTGTTGGTTGGCTTTCTGTTAACTCTGTGTTGAAGCTTCCAATCAGGCTTACGGTAAACGTTCACGTCGAGAAAAGGCAATACCCGATTCTATTCTATCTCCATGGTGAAGTGAATTTTGCTGTGCTGCGGATTGAGATGTTGGTGGAAGTTCTGAAGCTCTTCTTGCTGATGTGGCCAGATGACAAATGTATCGTCAACGTATCATAGCCAGATTTTAGGTGTAATGGTGCAGACTGGAGTGCTGTTTCTTCAGAAGCTTGCATAAAAACGTCTGCTGCTACAGGCGATAGAGGGGAGCCCATAGCTACAACGTCTGTCTGCTCAGAGGAACCCCTTTCCACCAGAAATAGGTGACGCACTAGCTCGCAGATACAGGTGCCATGCATTCCTCTAAGACGTTCGTGTTGTCCGTCACGCGTACATTCGTGAATAGGGACCTCACGTCGAAACTGACAATCAGACCCATACCAGAGACACTCTTTCCTTACTCCAAAGTGGGTGGAGTCCTTGACATATGAATCTGTGTGGCTCACTAGATGTCCAAGCTTCGAAGCCAATTCTGTTGCTAGTCTGTAAGTCGATGAATTCGTACGACTCATTATCGGCCTTAAAGGAAAGGCTTCTTTTTGGACATTCGGCACACCATATATTCTTAGTGCCTGTGGAACTTGTGGAATGAGTCTTCGGGCCGCGTCAGGATTCATTCTAGTTTGCTTCAGCAGAGCTTGCGTCGAGTTCATTATCTTGGCCGCCGGATCCCCCTTAAGTTTATGGTAAATGGGTTCAATCAGAAGATCTTCAATTCGCTTGTCATTATACAGTGTCCAACGCTACAGTGGCATTTTCCTTGTCCGCCTGTATTACTGTTTTCTGAGTGTTGTTCTTCAGCTCCTTGATGGGATGACGTTCCTCCTTACTGATCTTTTGCTTCGGAGGCTTGGCGTGCGCCAAAACTCGCATTGTTCCTTGCCGGATCATCTCTGCTACTGGTCATGGTAGGTGACAAACCGAAGCCCTCACTGATTCGATAATGTCTTCTTCCAGCACTAGTTTTGGTGTGATTGCATAGTTCATCCCTCTAGCAGGAATTTGTGTGGCTACATAGCTCAAGGTGTGCCTGGAGAGGTTGACCATTGTTCTTCGCGTGTGCAGAATCGGTCCTTCATCTGTTGTTTTCTGTTGCAGTTCGTCGAACATCGTCATCTGGCGGCTGGTGGTGCTTTAACTTGACCTTGTGGCTTGTTGGAAGGTTAACCTGTAGACCTTCTCCCAGTCATCCTCATTCAGTTTTCCACTCAGGAAGAGGTGCAGTTCACACTATGTTACGCATTTCACGTCAAGATTACCACGAATGTGTCGGATCCTTTCCCGCACCAATGCTTTGCTGGTTTGTATACAGATATTCCTGACCCTGTTCGATTTTATGTGGGACGTCAGCTGTAAAAATTTTGGCACAACATTGGTGTCCCTGTATCTCTTCAGGAACGCAAGATCATTCAACGGTTTACCCCTTTTCAGCATCAGTGATTCGAGCTGCCTGATATTTCCGTTGATCTGCTGCCCATACAGGTTCGTTATGTGTAAACGTTGGCTTACGCAGCCGTTGTCACAATCAATAGAACTGCATGGCCGCAAAAGAAATCGTCTCTGCAAACTTTAAGTAAGAGAGTCTACAGGGTCAGCAATGAAAATAGCCTCGAATCTTACAACAGAATCTCATGCCCATATTTGGAGCTAATGGCTACGACATGATATATAAAACTATGGCGCCAAAAGAGGAGGGCATTAGGGAAATGCAGAACGAAGCACGGAATACCGGCCAGCTACCGTACGTCTGACATCTGGGCCAAATTCTCCGTCGGGCAGGAATTAATCCGATTTTTCGTAGCAGTAAGAAAATAAAAGACGTTCTCGGTTCGACGAAAGATGCAACTGACAAGTTTCATGGCGCCGGAGTTTACTAAATCGAGTGCGAATGTGGACTGATACATGTGGTCGAGACGGGATGTCCAATGAGGACAAGCTTATCTGAACACGAGAGATATATCCATCTCAAACAATACAACAAATCGGCGGTTGCAGAACACCAGGAACAGTGCCGGAAGAGTCCCGCGAATGTGCGTAACAGCCGTTTAGCTTGAGGAGGAAGATCAGAGAAGCTGCAGAAATAGTCAAGCAGTCGGGCAACATGAACAGAGATGATGTTCAAAAATGTTCAAATGTGTGTGAAATCTTACGGGACTTAACTGCTAAGGTCATCAGTCCCTAAATTATCCTAAGGACAAACACACACACCCATGCCCGAGGGAGGACTCGAACCTCCGCCGGGACCAGCCGCGAACAGCGAAGACGATTACCGACTCCCAGCGTCTCGGCGGCCAGCAGTGAAAGCTTTACGGAAGGACAGCTCCCGCAAAGCAGCAGGCGCGCGGTGGGCCACAGCGGCGGAGGGTGCACAGAATGCTGAAGCGCCCTAGTCGATACTATTGAGTTAGTAAACAGTGCTGCGCTGCAGTCGCCGCTCGATTTGCTGTTCGCCGGTATCCACCAACGGTAAGCAATAAACGAAACACCGAAGGCAAACGCCTATTTCCGTCAGTGACAACACGCAATGCAAAGACCAAGAAAGGAACACCTGATACCGTTCTTCCTCACCCTCATATCCAACGACAGCAATCCTCCGGAGTATATGAGTAAGCGAACTAGCGCCCACACAGCAATTAACAGTACACTCTGAGGAAGGCATCTAGTAATATTCGCCGGAACGTCGGAATTTTATAGTTGATAATGCGGTTACAAGCCCAGAGGAAATTTATTGACTGTCACACGGGTCCCGGAAGCCTACGTTTACGCAATAGATGCCCGTTTGCATTCCTGCATTCAACATTCTGATGGGATTCACTGGTTATTAATGTACGAGCTTTTGGCATTGGAAATACATACCTCACGCTTATATTAACCTGTGATGTTGTAATGTTAATCACTTAAATATGTTACCGAGAAATATATAATCCCGTAATTTCTTTGGTTTAAATTAATTATGTTTTGGGGTTGCGATTTCTTTCCGTCAGTGTATATAAAATAAGGAAGTAATGCTCTTTCTAACATACCTGATGTGTGAACGTAGTGAAGTCCCCCTCAGTGATTTGCCCATATTGCAATTAATACTGAATCTGAAAGTCACAGTTAATGCATTCAAATTGAGTGTCATATTTAGGATGTAATGTTACATAACTGACATCGTGGTTTCATTGTGTTATCCGTTTTAGAGAGATCTAGATCAACGTAACGCGTACCATATCTTGTATGTAGTAAAAGAGACACAGGTACAGTTTATGCCGCTCACGCAACACGCAGTGATTAAAGTCATTGTCATGTCTGCACAATCTCTTTGCTCCCAATCATGATATGATTTGACTTCCATGATCATCACACTGAGTGAAATAAGCACAGAAACCGACACAGTTAATAAGGAAAGACGAGTGAACTTCAGCAGCAAGATAATCCACTTAATTAGATTCTGAACATGCTCGACACAAGACACATTGTTTTCTAACTCACATGTACGAATGGAAGATTTGAACCCCGTTAAATACGAGATCAAATGCTCGGACTAGAGAAGAAAATCAGCCATGAGCTTTACAAAAAAACCATTCTGGAAGTTGTCCTATGCGATTTAAGTTAAGAGCGGAAGATGTAAATCTGAATATCCGGACTGACATTTGAATCACTTTCGTGTCGACTGCTATTTAGGTTCTTAACACTACGCCGTTCCCTCGGTACGAACACGTCTGTTGGCCTTTCTTTCTAATATTTTGCCTTTAGTAGGGTACTCTTTCTTAAACGTGATGTGTATGTTCCAAGTTCCTTCAAAGTTACTGTAAATCATAGTCGCATAATTTCCACTGATTTCTGGATATAAAAGACATTAGCGTCAACCGTCTTTGAAATAATTGCTCAATAAAGTTGGAGAAATTGTGTGTATACAGTTAATGCAGTCTTTCAGTAGCTTCGAGGGGATCCCATTGGCTATTTAGTCTTCCAACTTAGTGAAACAGTTAAGCTCCATCATAGCTGCTGATGGTGAAAATAGGTATCTTGAATGTTTGGGACACTAATATTACAACATTCGTTATGAGCAAAGAGCGGATGTTGGCTTTCTGATTTAAGGTACATTTAACTTCATTAATGTTTTCTGCAGCTGAAGAATACCAAACACAATCCTCTAACTTACTACCTCGCATGTAATGTTGTAGAAGGTTCATGGAAATTCAATATGTCGAGTGGCACCTTTTGTCATTGCAGCAGCGCAGGTAAGTACCGCGTTTCGTTCTGTGAATTTATGCAGCTTCTCATTAGAAGCGACTTATTCTAAAATATCCTCCGTGCTGTCTAGTTAAATCTCCTACATTTCATACATGTTTGTGTATTTATTAGTAACATTTCTGCGTTTTATTTACTCTGTAGTGCACCTTACCGCTGTTTGTTCTGGGCTAGATTTTTGTTTTATGTTTGAAGAGCCACTTCTAATAGCTAGATCCAGCAACGAGTGGCAGCTCTCGTTACTGTAGTAGCGGACCGAAGTACGCTGAATCGTTCCGTACGTTGACGCAATAACTCTTTGGAAGCGACTTGTCCTAACTTTCCTTTGTGCTCTGTTGTTGAACACTTCGGCTGCTGTGTGTATCAAACTGAAACACAAGATGACTTTCCTGCCAGACCATGTGCGTCAAATTGATATACACATTCAGGACGTTTGTATGATTCGTATAAACAGCAGGAACGACTTCAATTGTTCATATGGCTGGCCTGCTCTACTGGAGAGGCCGTGCACGTCTGATTCCGAATTCTGTTGACGGATAGTGTGACAGTAGACCCTTGTAGTTGACCCTGCAGTCAACTGTTTCTCTGTGCTTACGTCCTTTTTATAACTTTTTCAGTCCTCAATCTTCTGACTGCTTTGATGCTGCCCACCACAGAATTTCTGTCGTATGGCAGTCTCTTCGTCTCAGGATAGCACTTCCAACATACATCCTCATTATTTTCTTATTGTGTTTCAATCTCTGTCTTCCTCTACAGTTTTACCTTATACGCCTCTCTCCAGTACCAGACAAGCCACTCGCTTATGTCTTAACAGATATCCTGTCATCCTGTCCTTCCTTCTCGTCAATGTTTTCCATACATTACCTTCTTCTCCGATTCTGCGTAGATCTTCCTCACACCTTACCTTATTAGCTCACCTAGTTTACATCGTTCTTCTGTAGCTCTGGATCTAAAATCCTTCGATTCTCCTCTATTCCGGTTTTCCCACAGTCCATTTTTCACTACCATACAATTGCGTGTTCAAAACGTACTTTCCCAGAAATTTCTTCCTCAAATTAAGGCCTATTTTTAATACTAGTAGGCTTCTCTTAGACAGGAACACCCTTTTTGTCAGTGCTATGCTGCTTTTCATGTCCTCCTTTCTCTGTCCGTCATCGGTGATTTTGTTGCTTAGGTAGCAGAATCCCTTAACTTCACCTACTTCGTGACCATCAGTCCTAATGTTAAGTTTCCCGCTATTCTCATTTCTGCTACCTCTCATGACTCTCGTCTTTCTTCGATTTACTCTCAGTCCGATCATTTCGTTCTTGGTCTTCCTCTCTTATTATTTCCTCTTGGCTCTTCTACATGTTATACGTTACCCGTCTCTCCCTATAGCTTACGCTTATTTTCCTCAGAATTTCAAACACCTTGCATCATTTGACATTTTCGTACTCTTTTTGTCTTTAGTCTAGCCTCTGTTATCAATCGCAACATCATAAGTGCCTCTCACCTTCCTTTACATTTAATAAAGCCCAAGTGATACTCATCTAACACATTCTCAGTTTTCTTTTAGGTTCTCCTGGATATTACTCTTCTCAGCAACTTGGATGCATGAGATGTTAAGCTGATTGTGCGATAATTCTCGCACTTGCCAGCCCTAGCAGTCTTCAGCATTGTGTGGATGATATTTTTTCAGAAAGTTAGATGGTGTGTCGCCGGTCTTATACATTCTACAAACCAGCGTGAATAGATAACTTATTGCCACTTCTCCCAAAGATTTTTGAAATTCTGCCTCAGTTGATTTTGTCTTCCAAAGTTCTTTTAAATTATGATACTAACACCGTATTCCCTCTCTCTTCTATATCGTCTTCTCTTTCTTTTTCTGTCACCTTAGACGAGTATTCCCTTTTACAGAGGCCTCCAGAGTAGTCTTTCCACATATCCGCTCTCTTCTCTGCATTTAACAGTGGAGTTACCATTGCCCTCTTGACGTTACCGCTCTTACTTTTAAGTTCACCGATTGCTGTTTTAAATTTTCTATATACTCAGTCAGTCCTTTCGTCAATCATATCGCCTTAGCTGCGATGCAGGTCCTATTTACTTCATTAGTAAGCGACTTGTATATCTGTGTTGTTTAATTTCTCTGAATGTTTTTGAGCTTAATTCATTCATCGATAAGCTGAAGTATTTTGTCTATTGCCCACAGTTTCTTCGCAGTTACCTTCATTATACCTAGGTTTTTCTTTCCGAGCTGTGTAACAATCCTTTTTATAGACGTATATTCCTCTTAAATTGAACTGCCTACTGAACTATACTTATGGCAGTATCAACAGCCTCAGAGAATTTCTATCGTGTCTCCTCATTCCTAAGTATATCGGTATCCCACTTCTTTGCGTACTGATTGTTCTTAACTAAACTTCAGCTTACTCTTCATCACTATTAAATTGTGATCTGTGTCTATATCTTCTCCTGTGTACAGCTCACAATCCAGGATCTTATTCCGGAAGCCCTGCATAACCATGATGTAATCCAACTGAAATCATCCCATATCTCCCGGCCTTTTCCAGGTATACCTCCTCAACTTGTGATTCTTGAACAGAGTATTCGCTATTACTAGCTGATATTCAATGTGGAACTCAATTAGTGTTTCTCCCCATTCATTCCAAGTATGAAGCCCGTTTTCTCCAGTAACCGTTTCTTGTAATCCTTCCGATACAAACGCATCTCATTTCCCTATGACTATTAGAGTTTCATCTTCCTTTACTTTCTGAATTACCCTTTCAACATCCTCATATACTTTCTCTACCTCTTCATCTTCAGCTTGCGAATCCGGCTTGTAAACCTCAACTACATTATGGCTGTTCGTTTGCCGTCGATTCTGATGAGAACAACCACATTCCTGAACTTTTCAGGGTAACACACTCTCTGCGCTACCCTCCTGTTCGTGACGAATCCGACCTCCGACTTCCGTTATACCATTTTCTGCTGCTGTTGATATTAGCGTGTACTCATCTGACCAGAAATTTTAATCTTCTTTCCATTTCACTTCACTGACGTGCATTCTGTCTAGATTGAGTCTTTGTATCTCCTTTTTCAGGTTTTCTAGTTCCCCTACGACGTCCAAACTTCTGACACTCCAAGCAGCGACTGGTAGAACGTTGTCCTTTCGTTGATTACTATGTCTTTTTCTCATGGTCACCTTCCCATTAGCAGCCGGCTACCAGAGATGCTATTAGACGCGATTGGTGGATTATTCTGGAATTCTTGGCCAATGAAGAAATCATGACACTTTTTGAATTACAGGCCACATGTCCTGTGCGTACACGTTATGTGTCTTTAATACTGTGGTTTCCATTGCTTTCTGCCTCCTCATGCCGTCGATCATTGCTGAGTCTTCCGTCTTCAGGGGCAGTTTCCCACCCCGAGGGCAAGAGAGTGCCCTGAACCTCTGTCCATTCCGCCGTCGACATAACGAGGATCACTTCGTATGCCGCAAGTCTTCAGTCAGCAATTCCGATGTTTTTTAATTCAGAATTTAAGTGTTGGCGCAGTCTGAACCCGGGACCGAGAACGCTTTGATTACTTATCAAAGACGATACTATTTGACCATATCTGGGTGTTGTGTGATGTCCTTAGGTTAGTTAGGTTTAAGTAGTTCTAAGTTCTAGGGGACTGATGACCATAGATGTTAAGTCCCATAGTGCTCAAAGCCATTTGAACCATTTGACGATATGGTACGACAGGGTTTACTACCTGCACTCGAGATAGCTAACACGGCACTGTTACTAGAGGTTATTTGTGTTTGAAGTCTTGTTTTCTTGAAGGTTTGAGCTTGTTTTCTTGTCAGTTTCTGACAACGTCTGACACGGAGGCAATTGCGGGTTGGGTGAACGAGGAAATCGAATTTAATGATAGTGAGGCCAGTTTGTTTGGCGACTATCTGAAGACGATGATCCTGAATACTCTCCTTAGAGGTCCGATAGTGATTCTGACATCTCCGATTCGGGCGTACCAAGAAAAAGATAATTATTTTTTAGATAACCGAGCTTTGGAAATAATTGTAACCAAGACGAATCGTTAAGTCGAGCAGCGAACTATTGTTAGTATTGTCAACAAAAAATATAAAGAACAAAGAAGACTACATTGGGTGGACACTAATTATGAAGAAATTTATTTTTTCCTCATTTTTATTGTTTTTTAAATATTGGTCACAGAATAAACTGTAAAAAAATTAATTAAGTAAAGGTGTATACCGCAACAGGTTTGAATTCTTTTTGAGTGTGCTATATTTTCAAACAGTTATGGTAAAAACAATGGCAAACTGTACAAAATGTTACCATTAGTTCATCTCCTAGACGATAAATTTGACAAACTGTTTTGTACTGGTGAGATAGTGTGCATCGATGAAGCTATGGTGCCTGTCAGATGAACACTGGTATTTTGGCAGTATAACGCGAACTTAAGTTCAGAGGCCATGTGTGTAACAGTTATCACACTGGAAAAGGCCTCTTCCTGGTACATAACCTTGAGTAATTCATATCCAGCAGCCGAAGTGTAAACACCCTGGGCTTCATGTATGTTTATATATTTATCAGGCACTGTTCCGCGTTTTATTAACTGTCTAGAGTATACTTCAACCACCTTTAGTATAGATACGAACAGTGATTGCTGTGTTCAGATGCGAGCTGAGTTGGTGAACCTTCCGTGGCAGCTCAAGATGGTGTTGGCTTCGGTCGCACAGGCTGAGGCTGTTTCAAATGGGCATCACTGTGGCGGGCGGGATGTTAGGATTCGTGGAACATTTACCACTTCACACGTGTCCTCCCGACTGGTCCACTACTGTGCCTGTCCCAGTTGCTGCCCACTCTGACGTTAAACTCTCACCCAACGTCGAGTAGGAGCTGGTTCCAAGATATGGCATGGCATGGAGAAGTCGTGAGCCTCCCTTGTTCATATAACGAACAGGTTTCAGGCGCTATTTGTGTCTGATACAGATTCTGAGCCTTACTCAATGGCTTGACCTTTTCCAGAGTCAGCTTCTGTCCACAAAGTCTTGGCATCCACGAAGGGTGGGATTACTGGTAGTTGTGAGCTCCAACATAAGGCACATAATAAGACCCCTTAGGGATATGCCTCCCAAGGACTGGAACGAATCCAGTGTGTAATCTGTGTGCATACCAGGAGGAGTCATTGCAGATGTGGAACGAATGCTTCAGGATGTCATGAAGAGCACAAGTTGCAGCCAACTGTAGGTGGAGGCTCATGTCGGTACTAACAGTCTCTCGCTTTTGATTGGGAGAGATTGTCTCTGGTTTCGAGTAGGTTGCTGAAATGGTAAACATTCCAGTGCTGCTTGAGAGATGAAAGCGAAGCTCATCATCTCCAGCATCGTCACCCATGGTACAGTGCCGAGTAAAGGGTCTGAATAAGAGACTGAGATGGTTCTGCTGCAGCGTAGGCTGCAGATTCCTCGAATTGTACCATAGGATGGCGGGTTCCCGAGTTCTGCTTAATACGTCAGGAGGCGGCTACAAGTGTGCCGGGGCCTGTGTGGAGAGGACTGGACTGTTTTTGAAATGGCGCCAGACTAAAATCGTGCAGACCAAACACAGGACGAAGGTAGACCTAGCAACAACCGTTATGGTTAATATAAATTATTGTAATTATGTTGATGAGGAACCAGAGTTACAAGCGCTAACAGAAAGCACTGAAACTCAAATTGCTATATGTATGGAAAGCTGACTGAAGTTGAAAATAAGTTCAGCAGAAATTTTTACGAATGACGTAATCATGTTCAGAAAAGATTGATTAAATACATTTGGGCCTGGAGTGTTTAATGCTGTCAGAACTAATTTCAAAAAATCAAATGGCTCTGAGCACTATGGACTTAACGTCTGAGGTCATCAGTCCCCTAGAACTTAGAATTACTTAAACCTAACTAACCTAAGGACATCACACACATCCATGCCCGAGGCAGGATTCGAACCTTCGACCGTAGCGGTCGCGCAGTTCCAGACTGATGCGCCTAGAACCACTCGGCCACACAGGCCGGCAGAAGTAATCTATTTAGAAGTGAAACTGAGATAGCTAGATCATATTAGCTATAATGGTTAGGTACTATACCTGAAACTGGAACAGACTGATAATTTATTTCTTCTGTCAACCATCCAACTCAGATGATAGAGTTAACAGTTTGTAAGTAGGCTGTTTAGGTTCTTATATCGGTAACGCCACCGCCACGTAGCGCTCTGTATGAAAATCATTGGCTGTGCTGTGTGCAGTCTGTGGCTGGTTTGCACTGTTGTTGGCTATTGCAGTGTTGGGCAGTTGGCTGTTAACAGCACGTAGCGTTGCGCAGTTGGAGGTGAGCCACCAGCAGTGGTGGATGTGGGGAGTGAGATGGCAGAGTTTTGAGAGCGGATGATCTGGACAGAGACAGTAAATTTGTAAGACTGGATGTCATGAACTGATATATATATATTATGACTTTTGAACACTATTAAGATCTATTAAATAATAATTTTATGATCCACATTCTTCGAAAAAGGAGCACTTGCAAAGGAAAGATCTACAAGAAGGGACTAGCCACAGTAACTGCATATATAATTTTCTTTTCAAGTACTTGTTAGTTTTTTGTACAATATGTTTTTGTGGTGCACCACTTTAATTATATAGACATTAAGATGTGAATAGACATTTCTCTTACGTACATTGTTGTCTTTAGTGTACTATTTTTTCTGCTTGAGCTTTGTCGTGTTTAGGTATAAGTTATAGCATTTGCTGGTGTTGCTTGCCAGGCATAGTGCTACTGAATTGCACTTTGTATTACTCTGTTAAGTCAGTTTTACTACTGATTTATTTTTCTTGTTGCTGCACATTGGCTCATATTAGTTGTAATGTTGCTTTTGCTCTGCTAATTTAGATATACTGCTGCTTGCTTTGCCAATTTGCGTTTTTTTGTTATTGCTGTTTATGTTAATTGCTTTGTGCTGCTGCATTGCCTCGTCCCTTAGTTTAGCCTCTGAGCTCAGTAGATTTAAGTTATCTTAAGAGGGGGTAGGCTATATAAGAGAATGAGTTGCGATGAATTGGAAGAAATGCATTGAGAAGTTATACGAAAAAAGTGCAGAAAGCAGGTACAGATAGGACTTTTTGGGGATAATGATGAATGAAAGGAGATCTCCAAGAAGTAGAGAAAGTTTTGTTTGGAAAATACTGCAGTAAAACAAACCCTGCCCTTTCCTTTTGTCTTATTCCGCTATGTGTTTGTGTACCCTTTTATATTTGTGTTCTTCCTGTTTTTATGTGTGTAGCTAATAAGATTTACGTTGTAGAATTTTTCTGATAATATGTTATTTACTTTGTAAGGATGTTTAGAATTTATTTATTTTGTTTTGTTTTTATGCTCATGTGTGAAGTTGATGTTTCGAAGTTACTCTGACATTTTATGTATTTACTAATGTCATAATTCCTGTAACACTGATGTATATGTTTATTTCTATTCTTTTATAAAGCCTGTATTACTACAAATGTTGTCTCTATTACTATGTTTAAATGATGTTTTCTGTATCTTTGTAATTGTATTCTCATGTTATAAAATTGTAGTGGATACCAGTTCAGAAAATTAAGTAACCTGTAAGCATTCGTTTCAGTGCACACGTTTCTATTGGCCATAGTATATGCACAATATGTGAGAAGTTGGGACTGTTAGTGTTTGCACATGTGTTAATAATTCAGCAAGGGATTGGTTAACAGCATTGGTGGTTCTAAGGACAATTCCAAAAACTTTGTGAGTGCGCAAATGGTGGTTTATGAACTTGCTATATTGTCCGCAAGACTCTTCGATGGTGATTGTGCACCTGCACATTCGCAACAGATGGCTGCTGGCCGTCTCTACAAGGACTACAGCGGGTTTGCATCTTTGGTGGCCCACCAATACCATAATCTCTACCAGGACTACAGTGGGTCTGCTCTGTGATGACCTACCTACCAATATTCTTCAACTTCGACTGACTCTGCTGTGGGTTTGCTCTGTTGTGGCCCATTACCTCTCTGCATGTCAAGAGTCAGCACTGTCTTCCCGTTGGAAGGACAACAATACTTTTTCAAGACTGCATGGAAATCCGTGTGCATTTTCTTTTACTGCTCAGACTTTGAGAAAAAAAACTGCAATTTTACTGTGATGGATGATCAGGACCGTCTTTATGGACTGTGAGAAAATTTTAGCTTTTGACCAACATTGTATCAATAAGTGTGTGCATTTGATATCATTGTTATTGTAATTATGAAAAAATTTTTCAAATCTGTATTGGCCATGGCCCAAAACTATTTGTAAAATTTTTTGTGGGGAGCATGGGGGCTATGTATGTAGGTTGTTTAGGTTCTTATATTGGTAACGCCACCGCCACGTAGTGCTCTGTACGAAAATCACTGGCTGCACTCTGTGCAGTCTGTGGCTGGTTTGCATTGTTGTTCGCTATTGTCTTGTTGGGCAGTTGGCTGTTAACAGCGCGTAGCGTTGCGCAGTTGGAGGTGAGCCGCCAGCAGTGGTGGATGTCGGGAGTGAGATGGCGGAGTTTTGAGAGCGGATGATCTGGACAGAGACAGTAAATCTGTAAGACTGGATGTGATGAACTGATATATATGTATATATATATATATATATATATATATATATATATATATATATATATATATATATAATGACTTTTGCACTTTTTAAGGTAAATACATTGTTTTTTTCTCTATCAAAATCTCTCATTTGCTAACTATGCCTATCAGTAGTTAGTGCCTTTAGTAGTTTGAAACTTTTATTTTGCTGGCAGTAGTGGCGCTCGCTGTATTGCAGTTGCTTGAGTAACGAAGGTTTTTGTGAGGTAAGTGATTTGTGAAAGGTATAGTTTACATCTACATATATACTCCGCGAGCCACCTTACGGTGTGTGGCGGAGGGTACTTATTGTACCACTATCTGATCCCCCCTTCCCTGTTCCATTCACGAATTGTGCGTGGGAAGAACGACTGCTTGTAAGTCTCCGTATTTGCTCTAATTTCTCGGATCTTTTCGTTGTGATCATTACGCGAGATATATGTGGGCGGTAGTAATATGTTGCCCATCTCTTCCCGGAATGTGCTCTCTCGTAATTTCGATAATAAACCTCTCCGTATTGCGTAACGCCTTTCTTGAAGTGTCCGCCACTGGAGCTTGTTCAGCATCTCCGTAACGCTCTCGCGCTGACTAAATGTCCCCATGACGAATCGCGCTGCTTTTCGCTGGATCATGTCTATCTCTTCTATTAATCCAACCTGGTAAGGGTCCCATACTGATGAGCAATACTCAAGAATCGGACGAACAAGCGTTTTGTAAGCTACTTCTTTCGTCGATGAGTCACATTTTCTTAGAATTCTTCCTATGAATCTCAACCTGGCGCCTGCTTGTCCCACTATTTGTTTTATGTGATCATTCCACTTCAGATCGCTCCGGATAGTAACTCCTAAGTATTTTACGGTCGTTACCGCTTCCAATGATTTACCACCTATGGCATAATCGTACTGGAATGGATTTCTGCCCCTATGTATGCGCATTATATTACATTTATCTACGTTTAGGGAAAGCTGCCAGCTGTCGCACCATGCATTAATCCTCTGCAGGTCCTCCTGGAGTACGTACGAGTCTTCTGATGTTGCTACTTTCTTGTAGACAACCGTGTCATCTGCAAATAGCCTCACGGAGCTACCGATGTTGTCAACTAAGTCATTTATGTATATTGTAAACAATAAAGGTCCTATCACGCTTCCCTGCGGTACTCCCGAAATTACCTCTACATCTGCAGATTTTGAACCGTTAAGAATGACATGTTGTGTTCTTTCTTCTAGGAAATCCTGAATCCAATCACAAACCTGGTCCGATATTCCGTAAGCTCGTATTTTTTTCACTAAACGTAAGTGCGGAACCGTATCAAATGCCTTCCTGAAGTCCAGGAATACGGCATCAATCTGCTCGCCAATGTCTACGGCACTGTGAATTTCTTGGGCAAATAGGGCGAGCTGAGTTTCACATGATCTCTGTTTGCGGAATCCATGTTGGTTATGATGAAGGAGATTTGTATTATCCAAGAACGTCATAATACGAGAACACAAAACATGTTCCATTATTCTACAACAGATTGACGTAAGCGAAATAGGCCTATAATTATTCGCATCTGATTTATGACCCTTCTTGAAAATGGGAACGACCTGCGCTTTCTTCCAGTCGCTAGGTACTTTACGTTCTTCCAGCGATCTACGATAAATTGCTGATAGAAAGGGGGCAAGTTCTTTAGCATAATCACTGTAGAATCTTAAGGGTATCTCGTCTGGTCCGGATGCTTTTCCGCTACTAAGTGATAGCAGTTGTTTTTCAATTCCGATATCGTTTATTTCAATATTTTCCATTTTGGCGTCCGTGCGACGGCTGAAGTCAGGGACCGTGTTACGATTTTCCGCAGTGAAACAGTTTCGGAACACTGAATTCAGTATTTCTGCCATTCTTCGGTCGTCCTCTGTTTCGGTGCCATCGTGGTCAACGAGTGACTGAATAGGGGATTTAGATCCGCTTACCGATTTTACATATGACCAAAACTTTTTAGGGTTCTTGTTTAGATTGTTTGCCAATGTTTTATGTTCGAATTCGTTGAATGCTTCTCTCATTGCTCTCTTTACGCTCTTTTTCGCTTCGTTCAGCTTTTCCTTATCAGCTATGATTCGACTACTCTTAAACCTATGATGAAGCTTTCTTTGTTTCCGTAGTACCTTTCGTACATGATTGTTATACCACGGTGGATCTTTCCCCTCGCTTTGGACCTTAGTCGGTACGAACTTATCTAAGGCGTACTGGACGATGTTTCTGAATTTTTTCCATTTTTGTTCCACATCCTCTTCCTCAGAAATGAACGTTTGATGGTGGTCACTCAGATATTCTGCGATTTGTGCCCTATCACTCTTGTTAAGCAAATATATTTTCCTTCCTTTCTTGGCATTTCTTATTACACTTGTAGTCATTGATGCAACCACTGACTTATGATCACTGATACCCTCTTCTACATTCACGGAGTCGAAAAGTTCCGGTCTATTTGTTGCTATGAGGTCTAAAACGTTAGCTTCACGAGTTGGTTCTCTAACTATCTGCTCGAAGTAATTCTCGGACAGGGCAGTCAGGATAATGTCACAAGAGTCTCTGTCCCTGGCTCCAGTTCTGATTGTGTGACTATCCCATTCTATACCTGGTAGATTGAAGTCTCCCCCTATTACAATAGTATGATCACGAAACTTCTTCACGACGTTCTGCAGGTTCTCTCTGAGGCGCTCAACTACTACGGTTGCTGATGCAGGTGGTCTATAGAAGCATCCGACTATCATATCTGACCCACCTTTGATACTCAACTTAACCCAGATTATTTCACATTCGCATTTGCTAATAACTTCACTGGATATTATTGAATTCTTTACTGCTATAAATACTCCTCCACCATTGGCGTTTATCCTATCCTTGCGGTATATATTCCATTCTGTGTCTAGGATTTCGTTACTGTTCACTTCCGGTTTTAACCAACTTTCCGTTCCTAATACTATATGCGCACTATTTCCTTCAATAAGAGATACTAATTCAGGAACCTTGCCCTGGATACTCCTGCAGTTTACCAATATTACGTTAACTTTTCCTGTTTTTGGTCTCTGAGGACGGACGTTCTTTTTCAACGATGATAATGTCCTCTCTGGTAAGCCGTCAGGTATTTTATCGTTTCGCCAAAGGGGGGGTCCCTCTAACCTAAAAAACCCCCGTGTGCACGCCACACGTACTCTGCTACCCTAGTAGCTGCTTCCGGTGTGTAGTGCACGCCTGACCTGTCTAGGGGGGCCCTACAGTTCTCCACCCAATAACGGAGGTCGATGAATTTGCAACCATTATAGTCGCAGAGTCGTCTGAGCCTCTGGTTTAGACCCTCCACACGGCTCCAAACCAGAGGACCGCGATCGACTCTGGGCACTATGCTGCAGATATTAAGCTCAGCTTGCACTCCGCGTGCGATGCTGGTTGTCTTCACCAAATCAGCCAGCCGCCGGAAGGAACCAAGGATGGCCTCAGAACCCAAGCGGCAGGCGTCATTCGTTCCGACATGTGCTACTATCTGCAGCCGGTCACACCCAGTGCGTTCAATAGCTGCCGGAAGGGCCTCCTCCACATTACGGACGAGACCCCCCGGCAAGCACACCGAGTGCACGCTGGCATTCTTCCCCGACCTACCCGCTATTTTCCTAAGGGGCTCCATAACCCGCCTAACGTTGGAGCTCCCTATAACTAATAGGCCCGCCCTCTGTGACTGTCGGGACCTTGCCGGAGAATCGGCCACTGGCCCAACAGCCGAGGCATCCTGTGGTGGCTCGGAAACGATGTCATCACCACTAGGAAGCACCCCGTACCTGTTGGAAAGGGGTAAGGCAGCTGCCACGCGGCCAGATCCCACCTTCGCCTTTCGGCCAGGCACGCGCGAGCCCACCACTGTCCGCCATTCACCCTGGAGTGATGGCTGACCGGTAAGATGCTCACTGCCGGAAGACGCAGCGACATCAGGGGTTCCATGTGATTCCAAGGCAACCGAAGTAGGCATAGGTCTCACCACAGTTGCCCCAACGCCACTACGAGCCGACGCCTGCGCCTCGAGCTCGATGAGCCTAACAGACAAAGCCTCCACCTGCCCCCGAAGAGTGGCCAATTCTCCTTGCGTCCTCTCACAACAACCACAGTCCCTACACATGACTATATTTACCCTACTCTATACGGTGACAAATTCCCAAGATAATCTTCTGATGAGCTACTCTGATAATCAAGAAACACTCACTGAAATACGAGACGCGAAAACTACGCTAGGTTTTCCCAGAAAAACTATTTAAAAGCTAAGCGCAGCAAATAAGTACAAAAACGCTTTATACAAACAGTACTCGCTGCTGCTGGTGCTCTCGCTCTGGCTGTCACAAGACAACTGCTGATTCAAGTGACTAGTGGCTAACGGCCGCGAAACAAACAAAAGACGGTTTTAGGGCGCTTTCTGTTCTAAACGATCAAGAAAACACTAAGAAATCTAACACGAAAACTACGTAAAGTTTTATCAAGAACTGTTAGTTACTATGCAGAGCAGATAAACACAAATAGAATCCCTTCCTTAGTGGAAGGTCGTAAACAAAATGCAAAATAAACGCTTTATACAAACAGTACTCGCTGCTGCTGGTGCTCTCGCTCTGGCTGTCACAAGACAGTCAGGGCCATTCTTTTGTAGGGATTATTGAAAGTCAGATTGCGTTGCGCTATAAATATTGTGTGTCAGTTTAGTGTTGATCAGAATAGGGAAAGAGCGAAATGTCTGAGTACGTTCAGTTCTGCTCAGCTGTTTGAAAATCAAATAATGCAAGAGGTTTATCAGCACAGTAATTCATTAATTTTTCTGAGGGGACGTTACATAAGTTCAAAGAAAACTTCTGTCACATTACAAGAAGGTACGCTACTCATACAGTTACATTTCATGGTGACTTCAATCTACCTTCGGTGTTTTGGCCAAGATATACGTTTAAATTCGGTGGTAGGGAATTTGTAGTGATTGCCACCTCAGAAAATTATTTTGTCAGTGAATTCACGAGCCCACTGTAAGTGAAAATGCCTGCGAAAACATACTTGAGCGTAAATAATCCTGAGCAAATAGCGAAAGTTGTGACGGATACAGTGATTAGTGGCAACAAGGTTGCTATGGCGAGACCCACCAAAGGCGCAAAATACAGCTATTTAAAAAAGCGGATACAAATTCGCTTGACGCCAAATCTGCCTAAGTAGCCGTAGGCAAGAGGTGTTTTGGACTCAAAGAAATAGTACCGATGAAAACTGAAATATATATATACCAAATAAATTATTAAGAGATACTACTTTTAGCCATAGTACACAAAACGGGTCGGAACACTGTTGTAAAAGCAACAAAAAAAAGCTTACCAAATTTAAAAGAACGCAAAATCACCAAATATAGCAAAGTTCTACACAAGCATGTGGTTTAGCTAGAGATTTTATGCGAGACGCTGTTAATAGTTTCCACAACGAAAGTCTGCCTCGAAATTTGGTAGATAACCGAGAGAAATTCTGTCATATGGAACGTACGCCAGTGGCAAGACGCATTGAATACCTCAACATTACGCTAACAATGATGATGTTACTGATGACAGTGTCACCAAAGCAGAGTTACTAAACACTGTTTCCCGAAAATTCTTCATCAAATAAGGTGACATAACTATTCCAGAACATATTTTGCTTACGTCCAAGGAGACAGGATAGGAGATATTAGGGCTCGTGTGGAAGCATA
Organism: Schistocerca serialis cubense; assembly: GCF_023864345.2. Lineage (NCBI taxonomy): Eukaryota > Metazoa > Arthropoda > Insecta > Orthoptera > Acrididae > Schistocerca > Schistocerca serialis. Next base: position 323,956,894 of record NC_064641.1, on the reverse strand, counting down.
CAGAAAATCATTTTTTCCTCTTCTTTTTTCCAGTGCAGCAGAAGTGGAAATTACATGCAGTGGTGCAGGGTACTTTCAGCCACGCACTGTACAGTGGCTGATGGAGTACGTATGTAGATGCCGATGTAGACGTAGCTTTTTTCTTTAATGCTACAAGACATTGATTTGTGAGCTGAGATAGGGTAGCTTTTTTCTGTGGCTGACAGAGGGTCAGAGATGGAGTCAACCAACGCTTTTGCTTTGTGGCTTACCACAGCTACGCAGACAAGTGAGAACTTGGCTTGTGATTATGGTGCGATGATAGGCACTAGAATTCTGGTGCGTGGGTGCCGGGGCACACACCCACTAAAGAATCAATGGAAATGACATAGCACCTGGTAGTGACATAAGGTATTTGACTGCAATCATCCTAACTGGGTGTACTGAACACTGACGCGACAAAATTAATCCTAACGGTCTAGAAAGAGCTTTCACAATATCTTTCGAGTTGGATTACGTACATCTTACGCCCTACGAAAATTTATACTGAAACTACTAGAGAGCACAGACACAACCTCAAACATTCGTGCATGAAGTGAAAGACTTTGCTACCTACTTGAAATCCAGATTCAAAGTCACACACATTCTTTGACATTTTCATGACATTGCCGAGAAGAGAAGTTTTCACGTGAGTATATCCTCAAGAAATGCTAAAATTGCTTGAGACTTCTCACGATTTAGGTTATGTTCAAGGTTTGGAGCTCATCTGAACACTAAAGACGTCATCATTATCCTGTGCCATGGCAGAATAGATCATCTACATCTAGTTGATATTTACAAGAAGAAAGAATCGACGAGATGTCATCGACATGCAACGTTAGGCTCAGGAGTACCACATGTGGTACTCCTGAGGCAATATGCTTCCAGGACGACCTTTTATATCCTCAGACAACATGCTGTCCTCTTTTTCTCGAGCAGCAATGAAACAACTTCGGCACACTGAACATTTTAGTTTTCTAATGCTGATAGCATGAACCATGCACCTTGCCGTTGGTGGGGAGGCTTGCGTGCCTCAGCGGTACAGATGGCCGTACTGTAGGTGAAACCATAACGGTGGGGTATCTGTTGAGAGGCCAGAAAAACGTGTGGTTAATGAAGAGGGGCAGCAGCCTTTTCAGTAGTTACAGGTGCAACAGTCTGGATGATTGACTGATCTGGCCTTGTAACCCTAACCAAATCGGCCTTGCTGTGCTGCTACTGCGAACGGCTGAAAGCAAGGGGAAACTACAGCCGTAATTTTTCCCGAGGGCATGAAGCTTTACTGTATGGTTAAATGGTGATGGCGTCCTCTTGGGTAAAATATTTCGGAGGTAAAATAGTCCCTCATTCGGATCTCCGGGTGGGGACTACTCAAGAGGAAGTCGTTATCAGAAGAAAGGAAACTGGCGTTCTGCGGATCGGAGCGTGGAATGTCAGATCCCTTAATCGGGCAGGTAGGTTAGAAAACTTAAAAAGGGAAATGGATTGGTTAAAGTTACATATAGTGTGAATTAGTGAAGTTCGGTGGCAGGAGGAACAAGACTTGTGGCCAGGTGAATACAGAGTTATAAATACAAAATCAAATAGTGAGTAGGTTTAATAATGAATAAAAAAATAGGAGTGCGGGTAAGCTACTACAAACAGCATAGTGAACGCATTATTGCGGCCAATATAGACACGAAGCCCACACCTACTACAATAGTACAAGTTTATATGCCAACTAGCTCTGCAGATGATGAAGAAATTGATGAAATGTATGATGAGATAAAAGAAATTATGCAGGTAGTGAAGGGAGACGAAAACTTAATGGTCATGAGTGACTGGAGTTCGAGAGTAGGAAAAGGGAGAGAAGGAAACATAGTAGGTGAATATGGATTGGGGGAAGGAAAAGAAAGAGGAAGCCGTCTGGTAGAATTTTGCACAGAGCATAACTTAATCATAGCTAACACTTAGTTCAAGAATCATAAAAGAAGGTTGCACACATGGAAGAATCATCGAAATACTAGAAGGTATCAGATAGATTATATAATCGTCAGACAGAGATTTAGGAACCAGGTATTAAATTGTAAGACATTTCCAGGGGCAGATATGGACTCTGACCACAATCTATTGTTTATGAGCTGTAGATTAAAACCGAAGTAACTGCAAAAAGGTGGGAATTTAAGGAGATGGGATCCGGACAGACTGATTTAACCAGAGGTTATACTGAGTTTCGGGGAGAGCATAATGGAACAACTGTCACAAATGGGGAAAAGAAATACAGTAGAAGAAGAATGGGTAGCTCTGAAGGATGAAGTAGTGAAGGCAGCAGAGGATCAAGTATGTAAAAAGAAAAGGGCTAGTAGAAGTTCTTGGGTAACAGAAGAAATATTGAATTTAATTGATGAAAGGAGGAAATAGAAAAATGCAGTAAATGAAGCAGGCAAAAAGGAATACTAACGTCTCAAAAATGAGATCGACAGAAAGTGCAAAATGGCTAAGCAGGGATGGCTAGAGGACAAATGTAAGGATGTAGAAGCTTATCTCACTAGGGGTAAGATAGATACTGTCTAAAGTAAAATTAAAGAGGTCTTTGGAGAAAAGAGAACCACTTGTATGAATATCAAGCTCTCGGATGAAAACCCAGATCTTAGCAAAGAAGGGAAAGCAGAAAGGTGGAAGGAGTATGTAGAGGGTCTATACAAGGAAGACGTACTTGAGGACAATATTCTGGAAATTGAAGAGAATGCAGATGAAGACGAAATGGGAGATACAATACTGGGTGAAGAGTTTGACATAGCACTGAAAGACCTGAGTCGAAACAAGGCCCTGGGAGTAGACAACATTCCATTAGAACTACTGACGGCCTTCGGAGAGCCAGGCCTGACAAAACTTTACCACCTGTGACCAGGATGTATTAGGCAGGCGAAATAACCTCAGACTTCAAGAAGAAAATAATAGTTCCAATGCCAAAGAAATCAGATGTTGACAGATGTAAAAAATTACCCAACAATCAGTTTAATAAGCCACAGCTGCAAAATACTAACGCGAATTCTTTACAGACGAATGGAAAAACTAGTAGAAGTCAATCTTGGGGAAGATCATTTTGGATTCCGTAGAAATATTGGAACACGTGAGGCAATACTGACCTTACGACTTATCTTAGAAGAAAGATTAAGGAAAGGCAAACCTACGTTTCTAGCATTTGTAGACTTAGAGAAAGCTTTTGACAATGTTGATTGGAATACTCTCATTCAAATTGTAAAGGTGACAGGGGTAAAATACAGGGAGCGAAAGACTATTTACAATTTGTACCGAAACCAGATAGCAGTTATAAGAGTCGAGGGACATGAAAGGGAAGCAACGGTTGGGAAGGGAGTGAGACAGGGTTGTAACCTCTCCCCTATGTTATTCAATCTGTATATTGAGCAAGCAGTGAAGGAAACAAAAGAAAAATTCGGGGTAGGTATTAAAATAAAAACTTTGAGGTTCGCCGATGACATTGTAATTCTGTCAGAGACACCAAAGGACTTGGAAGAGCAGTTGAACGGATGGACAGTGTCTTGAAAGGAGGATATAAGATGAACATCAACAAAAGCAAAACGAGGATAATGGAATGTAGTCGAATTAAGTCGGGTGATGCTGAGAGAATTAGATTAGGAAATGAGACACATAAAGTAGTAAAGGAGTTTTGCAATTTGGGGAGCAAAATAAGTGATGTTGGTCGAAGTAGAGAGGATATAAAATGTAGACTGGCAATGGCAAGAAAAGCATTTCTGAAGAAGAAAAATTTGTTAACATCGAGTATAGATTTAAGTGTCAGGAAGTCGTTTCTGAAAGTATTTGTAAAGGAGTGTCGCCATGTATGGAAGTGAAACATGGACGATAAATAGTTTGGACAAGAAGAGCATAGAAGCTTTGGAAATGTGGTGCTACACAGGGATGCTGAAGATTAGATGGCTAGATCACATAACTAATGAGGAGGTATTGAATAGAGTTGGGGAGAAGAGGAGTTTGTGGCACAACTTGACAAGAACAAGGGGCCGGTTGGTAGGACACGTTCTGAGGCATCAAGGGATCACAAATTTAGCATTGGAGGGCAGTGTGGAGGGTAAAAACCGTAGAGGGAGACCAAGAGTTGAATACACTAAGCAGATTCAGAAGGATGTAGGTTGCAGTAAGTACTGGGAGATGAAGAAGCTTGCACAGGATAGAGTAGCATGGAGAGCTGCTTCAAACCAGTCTCAGGACTGAAGACGACAACAACAACAACAATGCTGATAGTATCAAACCCTATGCTGAAGTTTAATGTTGTCAATATTTTAGGTCAAGGAAGTATGTGGTATATTTCAGGTCACCAGTCAACTTAATTAGAGCAATATGTATGCTGTAGAGTTTACTGAGACAACCTTATTGCATCCTACCTAATTAATCTCTCTGTCACTATTAACAATAGCATTTCCCATATCTTACATCCAAGTGTGCCCCGACTCCGTCCTCTCTCGTTTCCTTTATCGTCTCTAAAATGCCGATACGACCAATCCACCTCCACTAGTCCATCAACTTCAGTAAAATCGTTCAGACTGAACACTTTAGAACAGTCTACAGCACACCTCAAGTCGACTCCCAGAATCCTAATGTTTCTCCTGCCATATTCTCTCCTAGTATCCTGCCGTGCCTATATCGACACGTACCGTCACCTTACACCTCCGCACTCTTCGTTTCTTCTCCCAATGAAATTTGAACCCTGTCCCAGACCATGAACTCCACCCCAAAATTTACTCATCATGCCATCTGTAAATCCACGCCACCCATTCCAACTTATCAGGGCTTCCCTAGAGATGTCACCACTTTTTTTTCACTTAATTCGTTATTTCTTGATTAGAAATGACTTTTAATTGTGTAACCGATAATAGTGATTAACGGGCAAAAATTCTAACAATCCGCTAGGATCGGGCGAGAAAGCAGGGCCAAGAGCTGGCAGAAGTAACACGACACCTTGCTTCTAATGCATTTATTGAAACTAGCTAAAATACAGTATATAATTTGCCAAGATAATGAATATAGAGAGAATCAAACCTTAAGAAAGTAGTTCATCAAGAATTTAACATTGTACCACGCAACGTAGAAAGCCTGAAGGGCCAATTTAGCATCAATACATATAACGTGTTCTGCCTAAAGGGCTAGTAAATTTGGAAACCAAAATTCACTTAACTTCAAAATTTAAGATATAAGAGGCCAATACCACAGACAAAGAAAATATTTAAATATAAACGTATGAACCGAAGGTTTAAGCCTGAAGGGCCACCAAAATAGTTAACTAGACTTTAGTTAAAGAGCAGATTTTCCAACAGTTTAGGCAAGGCGGTGTGAAACAATAAAGAGGCCTGAAGGGTCGTGCAACTTCCAAGTAAGTGCCTGAAGGGCCAAATTAACAAGACAAGAAAATCTCAAAAATATCATCTGGAAAATAACAAGTGCTTATTAACAACTCAACCTTAAGGGCCAGGTAATAAATGAACTTAGTCAAACAAATTCTGCAATAAGTAAGTAATGGCCAGGAATTTATCAGTAAGCCGGCCTCCAGTAGACTAACAAGGGAGGTTAAGTTTTAAAACTGGATTTCAAAGCCTTAAGGGCTGTAGAGCATCCAAAAGGGGGGCCTGAATGGCCAATTCATCAAGGTACTTAATAAACAGCTCAGCCTGAAGGGCTGACCGATGGTTAAGGTTAGGCAAGTTCTCAAAAATAGAAGGCAAATCAACAAATTTATCAGTAATCAAGCCTTAAGGGCCAAAGTACATTTATAATCCACATTAAGCATTAAGAACTATCATACAGTGAAGCAATTCCCTAAAACTTAGCAACCTTAAATAAATCAATTGATACTATCCAACTTAAAACCTAGGGCACAACAATACATGCATATAATTCTAAAAGGTAAACATGCATAAAATCTAAATTTAAAATGCAAGCAATCGCACACCAACATGGCTAGCAAATTTACAAAAGTTTAACCACAGTTGCTGAGTATGAAATACAAGCAGCTGCAAGGCTACCAATCAGTCGTCATGTCCCAATATCATGATTTACAATCTTCAGGTAGTACGAAACAGGAAAAATACAAGGCGAGCCCCAAAGGGGAATTAAATGATGCCCTACAATTACAAATCATTAAACCACTGAGCAAAGCTGCCACATCTCACAAACTGGTGCAATAGCCACCAGCTCAATCGATACTGTACATATAGGCAAACATACAAATCAGATTCTCTAACCCTGTAAAATTTTCAGTCTAAAAGGGGGCTGATAATATCATACGGTATTAAAACAATCTTTAAGGTAAACACACGCACAGCCACGTACTTCAGAAATTTCTTTTCTTTCTCTCACATACATAGAACACGTAGGCTTGGAACTGATTACCAAATTGCTCACAAGAATCAATAGATAGCCACCAATACATCAGTACCTAATTAGACAGTCTCCTAGTGCGACATGACAGAGCAACAATTCACAATCACAGCCTTTGTTTCAACATGATCTACTATGCCGTAGAACCTCACGGCGGTATCAGCCGGCCGACACCACACAAAGCAACGCAAGGAAGACAAACAAGCACTTTCGGAGTCGATGGCGTACTGCCACGCTTCACGACTCAGTCACTCCACTCCACCGACCTAGAGGGCGGGGCATGAGACGAGGAGAACAGACAGCGCCGCTACGCGGAAAAGCGCCGGCGGGAAGTCAAGGCGTAACTAGGGCGCGTGTTTAAACGAGACGGACAGAAGCACGTCTCAAATTGGTCATGTGGCATCGGACTGAAACCATAGCGATAAAACAATATCTTCAAGCTACTACACTTGGACTGTGTACCTTGCCGTTGGTGGGGAGGCCTGCGTACCTTAGCGACATAACTGTACCATAAGTGCTACCACAGTGGAGGGGTATCTGTTGAGAGGCCAGAAAAACTTGTGCTTCCTGAAGAGGGGCAGTCTTCTCAGTAGTTTCTGGGGCAACAATCTGGATGATTGACTGATCTGGCCTTGTAACCAACAAAAACAGCTTTTCTGTGCTGGTACTGCAAACGGCTGAAAGCAATTGGAGGGCATAATTTTTCCTAAGGGAATGCAGCTCTGCAGTATGGTTAAATGATGATGGCAACTTGTTGCGTAAAATATTCCGAAGGTAAAATAGTCCCCAATTTCCATCTCTGGGTTGGAACCACTCAGCAGGATGTGGTTATCAGAAGAAACGAAACTGGCGTTCTACCTATCGGAGAGTGGAATGTTATATCTCTTAATTGGGCAGGTAGATTAGAAAATTTAATATGGGAAATTGATAGGTTAAAATTAAATACAGTGGGAGCTAGCGAAGTTTGGTAGCAGGAAGAACAGGACTTCTGGTCAGGTTATTAGAAGAGACATTATTTACACAGAGTTATAAATACGTAGTCAAACAGGGGTGATGCAGGACTAGATTTAACAGTGAGTGTAAAAATACGAACGCATAGTAGACGCATTGTTGTACCCAAGACAGATACGAAGCTCACAACGACCACATCAATATAATTTTATATGCCAACTATCTACGAAGATGATGAAGAGATTGTAGAAATTTATGATGAGATAAATGAAATTATTCAAATAGTTAAGGGACATGAAAATTTGTTAGTCATGAGGGACTGGAATTCAACAGGAGGAGGAGGGAGAGAAGGAATAATAATAGGTGAATATGGCCTGTGTAGAAGGAATGATAGAGGAAGCCACCTGATAGAATTTTGTGCAGAGCTTAATTTAATCACAACTATCACTTTGCTTAAGAATGTTGAAAGAAGGCTGTATACGTGAGAGAAATGTCGAAACGCCGCTTAGTTTCAGATTGACTTTATAATGGTGAGGCAGACGTTTCGGAATCAGATATTAAATTGTAAGACATTTCCAGGGGTAGATGAGGACGGACCACAATTTATTGGTTACGAACTGTAGAATAAAGCCGAAGAAATTGGGAAAAGAAAAAGAAATAGGAACCAAAGAAGACGGCACCTGTATGCAATGAAAGAACCAGAGGTTGTTGAGTGCTTCAGAGGGAGCAGTAGGGAACGATTGACAAGAACAGGAAAAAGGAAAACAGTAGAAGAGAAATGGGTAGCTTTGAGAAATAAAATAGTGAAGGCCGAGGGCTGGTGGAGCCACATACTAAGATCTGTGATCCTTTGGTGGTGTAAAAAGGTTGAGCTCCTAAATAAATGCAATCAAAAACACGATCATTTACCTCACCTATTTTGATAATTGAAAACACATTCATTAATCTCTAAAAGGTGTTTTCCATTAAGCTAGAATCATGAAAATGACCAAGAAGCAAGTTTTCACAGTACAAGTAAAGGAAAAAGGCGAAAATTTTAGTTCGTGATTGTATCACACACAAGAAGTACTTGTTCTTCTTTTGTTATTTGTTATCCGACTCAAAACCTCCTCGAAAGTCTAGGAATTCCTGTGACCGACATATTGTCAGTATCAGTGTCGATCATGATGCAGAAAATGGTAGATATTCTAGATTCCTAGGATCGATTAAATGTCTACATACATAAGTGAGTCTAAACGCAACCCTCTGAGTGCGAGTCCCACTCGCAGCCGAGCAGCTCTTTGCTCTCAGTGTTACATGTGCGTTGGTTGAACATGTGATTGAATATGCCACTGACAGCCCATCCCCCGCCCATATGGGGCGTGTGGACTGAAATAACAATTAAAAAAAAAAAAAAAAACAGGGTCTCTGTCGTGTCTTAGGTCTCTGAAAAAATTCACTAGTTCCTCTGCCTATGAGCGCAGAACAGGGAGTTTGGCAGGTTGAGGTCTCAAAGATATTTAGCTAGTCATGGAACGTATATCGGAAGGATAAATTATACTCCATAGGAGGGGGAGTGCTCATTGCAGTGGACATAGCTATTGTCTCTGCTGTTGAGTGTTACAGTGAAGCTATGCGGTTCCCACTCCCTGTTTTGCGCTCATAGGCAGCACACCGCGCTTGGTACACTCGGCGCTCGGGGACCACAGCACAGCCACGACACCTGAGGATAGGCTTATCAGAGCCCGAAACTAGTTCCTCTTTTGACAGATAATAGTTCTGTGATGTTGTTTTTTCTACTATTAAGCAACAGAAATTCTTCCACAGAATCGAAGTTCTGATATGGCTACACTCAAGAGAACGGGCCCACCTTGTTTATGTGCTGCGAGCTTATTACTTTATACTCGTTCTCAGCTTTCTCTACTTGTCGTAAAGATCAGGCATAGCATTTGACTTGAAAAGACTATGAGCAGAATTCCTGTCGTTTATCATTTGGCATATTTTAGTTGTCGGCCTAGTGACAGGACATTTTATTTACTCAGTTTCCACAATTCGCGAGATGATCACGAGACCAAATGTTGAACATTGACATGAGGCACTAATAGTTTCGATGAATTTTTCCGATCGGATTGCTGCAGGATCTCTGCTTGGACTGTACTTATTATACCATAATAATGGTGACTCCCATCCCCTCCCCCGCCCTCTGTGGTTGTGGACTGGATCACTTGAAAAAATATAGCAAGAAACCTGTTTTTGTATTTCTTTATTTATGGGAAGACGCATTTCATGTACTCCGGTTGCTCTAAAACATTTATATTTTAATAAACATATGTTTTTGTCTCCTGCATTTGGAACGCGGAAACTGACTTTTGACGATACAAAACAAGAAAATATACACTCCTGGAAATGGAAAAAAGAACACATTGACACCGGTGTGTCAGACCCACCATACTTGCTCCGGACACTGCGAGAGGGCTGAACAAGCAATGATCACACGCACGGCACAGCGGACACACCAGGAACCACGCTGTTGGCCGTCGAATGGCGCTAGCTGCTAAGCATTTGTGCACCGCCGCCGTCAGTGTCAGCCAGTTTGCCGTGGCATACGGAGTTCCATCGCAGTCTTTAACACTGGTAGCATGCCGCGACAGCGTGGACGTGAACCGTATGTGCAGTTGACGGACTTTGAGCGAGGGCGTATAGTGGGCATGCGGGAGGCCGGGTGGACGTACCGCCGAATTGCTCAACACGTGGGGCGTGAGGTCTCCACAGTACATCGATGTTGTCGCCAGTGGTCGGCGGAAGGTGCACGTGCCCGTCGACCTGGGACCGGACCGCAGCGACGCACGGATGCACGCCAAGACCGTAGGATCCTACGCAGTGCCGTAGGGGACCGCACCGCCACTTCCCAGCAAATTAGGGACACTGTTGCTCCTGGGGTATCGGCGAGGACCATTCGCAACCGTCTCCATGAAGCTGGGCTACGGTCCCGCACACCGTAAGGCCGTCTTCCGCTCACGCCCCAACATCGTGCAGCCCGCCTCCAGTGGTGTCGCGACAGGCGTGAATGGAGGGACGAATGGAGTCGTGTCGTCTTCAGCGATGAGAGTCGCTTCTGCCTTGGTGCCAATGATGGTCGTATGCGTGTTTGGCGCCGTGCAGGTGAGCGCCACAATCAGGACTGCATACGACCGAGGCAAACAGGGCCAACACCCGGCATCATGGTGTGGGGAGCGATCTCCTACACTGGCCGTACACCACTGGTGAGCGTCGAGGGGACACTGAATAGTGCACGGTACATCCAAACCGTCATCGAACCCATCGTTCTACCATTCCTAGACCGGCAAGGGAACTTGCTGTTCCAACAGGACAATGCTTGTCCGCATGTATCCCGTGCCACCCAACGTGCTCTAGAAGGTGTAAGTCAACTACCCTGGCCAGCAAGATCTCCGGATCTGTCCCCCATTGAGCTTGTTTGGGACTGGATGAAGCGTCGTCTCACGCGGTCTGCACGTCCAGCACGAACGCTGGTCTAACTGAGGCGCCAGGTGGAAATGGCATGGCAAGCCGTTCCACAGGACTACATCCAGCATCTGTACGATCGTCTCCATGGGAGAATAGCAGCCTGCATTGCTGCGAAAGGTGGATATACACTGTACTAGTGCCGACATTGTGCATGCTCTGTTGCCTGCGTCTATGTGCCTGTGGTTCTGTCAGTGTGATCATGTGATGTATCTGACCCCAGGAATGTGTCAATAAAGTTTCCCCTTCCTGGGACAATGAATTCACGGTGTTCTTATTTCAATTTCCAGGAGTGTAAGTTACAAGAAGGAAGGAAGCTAATTGTAGCGTTCAAAACGCTGTGGGGAAAAATGTAATATTGATAAATGTATAAACTTTCAAGCAAATTCATGACGGGTGTAAACGCGAAATGTGTCTTGACAGACACAAAGCTAAATACAGTTACCTGGTTACTGCATTTGTTCAAGTAAGTTCGCCTCCACGGGCAGTGAAGATCTCTGGTCAGCAGTTAGTGAAAGTGGCGTAAATCAGAAGTGATTATTATTTCCCGCACCCAAGGTTTTCTGGATTCTGGTAGCTAAAGGAGAGGAGATCGTCGCATTATGGTGGGTCTCTGATGTTGCAGACGGATAAGAAGAGGAAAGATATACGGCCTAGATGATGACGTGTATAAATGAATGGCCTTCTGTCTTGAAGTAGCGCCATTAGGGATACAGACATTAGCAGGGTTAAAGTTGAGAGCAGAGAAAAATAAACTTAATAGCTACAAGATTAAGATATGAAACGAAAGTTAAATTAAAATCCTCTTACGATGACATCGTCTGTAATTTTTCTAATTCATTAATTAATTTCTTAGTTATATTCTTATCAATATAAAACTGCAGAACAGCTCACAGCATCCGTGGGTCCTCACGTAATGGCGGGTGTATGTTTGACGTTACGGAATTCAGTGTTAGTGACTTCCAGTGACGAGTTTGTTTGCCATCCAAAATGTAGAAGTAAACATTGATCCAATGAATGATATCGATAATCTAGAGACCAGGTCGTCGAAGAGGCGGAAATGGCTTGAACATTTTTCGGGAGCCAAAAGGATACCTTATTATGAGGCGAGCCGTAACACAGGTTAGCTTTTAAGGAAGAATAAATGGGAACGCCCTAAAGGCCTATTGATTGTGTTCGAAGAATGGAAGTTGTCACATTTCTTTATCCTGACTTCAAGACTTGCGAGAGGTGTCTACCGACAACTTTTATTGGTTTCAACGAATTAGACTGGTGAAGTACCACCACTAGAGTAGGCAAATCTATTTTTTTAAAAAACATTTTGAGGACTTACTGAATCAAGGCATCACAATGGTGACAACAAGGGTGTGGGCTCAGTTTGGTAGAGTGGAAATCCGCGAACGATCACAGGAAGAAATTTGTAAACTGCTAAAGGCCGTCACGAACAAGGAGGTAGTAATACCACAGATGAGATTCTCCGCTTGTGAAACACTGATTGATGCTTTGAAGCTGTTAATATGTGTCATCTGGACAGCAGAAAAAATTCCTGAAGAATAGAAGGGAGCAATTATATGTACATCTTCAAGAAGGGTGATTCTCCGCTAACGAGAAATGTCATTACTTGAAACTGGTTATAAAGTCTTTACAATGTTGCTGCTACACCGCATGAAACACTTGGCTGAAGGAACTTTACGCCGCTATGGATGTGGCTACGTCATGGACGGTTCACTGTTGACGACATATTTACCTTGAGTCAGCTGAGTTCAGTGGGGAATCCCACGTTATCACCGTTGAATTTGATAACCTTGCGACCACTCCATATTATGGGTAACGTTAGAGGAATTTCATATCCCATCGAAGTACATCCAACTAACGGCAGCTTGCTACTCTCAGTTAGCTTGTCAAGAACTGTACGGCAAACAGCTATCTTCACCAATGAAACTGGCTGTATTCATTCACAACGTTGCTGCTACGTCGCATGGAATAATTGGTTGAAGGAATTTTAGGCTACTATCAATGTGGATTCGTCCATGGGCTGACCATGTATTTAGCTTGAGGCTGCTGAGAGAAACTTTATGGGTTCGATCGGGGATTACACCTTATCTTCTACGGTTTTAGACACGTTTCTGGCACTAATGACCACTCCATGTTATGTGAAACGTCACAGGAACTTCATACCCATTCGAAATGAATCCAACTAATTGCAGTTTGCTACTCTCAGTTAACTTGTCAAGTACTGTTTGGCAACTAGCTGTCACCACCATTCAGTATTCGAAATAGATCGAGACAAGGAGGTCCACTGGTGCCAATAATATCCAACTTCGACTTGGAAAAAGTAAGCCGTGACACTGATCGAATCAGAGAAATTCAGATGGTGAGAGCAAACACACTCCTTCCACTTGCGGAGGATGTGGTGATTCTTGGTGACACACTCGAGCAAGTACGCGCTGATGCCTCCAGATTTCTCCACAATCAGACGAAAACGGGGTTGGTGAAGAATGAGATTAAAATCAAATATCTCGTTGTATCACCGCGTCAGGCTCCCCTTGTTTCGATTGTTGTTGGTGGGTTCACATTTGAACGTGTTCAGGAATTCGGGTAACTGGGTTCGCTACTCAGTACTAAAAGTGAAGTTATGTAAGAAGTGTATCGGCGAATAACAAACGCCCTTCGCATGTTCTTTAATCTAAACATTTTATTCTAGTCACGACTGATACCGTAGAAGAATAAGATCTAGCTGTACGTCGCACTATTACTATTATAGGCTTGTGAAACCTGGGCGACAACAGCAACAACTGAAGAAGCAATCTATGCCTGCGAAAGTAAGGCAGTTCGAAAGATCTATGGACTTTTCTACAGTATCATGAAAGGTAAATGGAAACGAAGAACGAAAGAAGACCTGTGCCAGCGGTTTCGAAAGCGACTCACTGGCCGAATGTTAGGGCACAAGAGGCTATAGTGGTCTGGCGACATCCGTCGAGCTGATGAACTTGTCCCTTACCAGCTGGAAAACGCCAAATGGGACCTTCAAGGAAGCGATAGAAGAATCGAGTATTAACAATCCTTAAAGAGGTGGAGCCGACAGCGGAGGAATATGAAGTTGGAGACCGGCAGCAATGGCCTATCAATCTGTAGTAGATACCTCCTCTGTTGTGATTGGCTGACCTCTTTACTGCTCTTTTTACAATGTATTTTTTTTATAATATGTAATAATGTGCTGTTTTCTTCTGTTTTTGTACTGTGGCTATTTCTTTCATTTTCTGCTGTAGGCCTTGAAAGACCATTAATACAATACTTCATTATGAAGACTAATTCTTTTTGTAATTTGACATGCATATCCAGTACAGTACAACAACTATTAATTTTCAGTTGTAGCCCGGTAGGCAGCCCACACAACGACCTATACAACTGAAAAATGCTTTTTTAACCATCTGCTGTTTATTTGAAAAATATGTACGTCTGCTGGTTTCAGTCACGGACCGCCATCAGGGCGTAAGTTGAAAACAGATCAGATAAAATAACATTTCATGTTCGTTTTCGCGTGCTTTCATGGTCAGAATCCACAATCAATGACAAAATACAGACATTAGCGTAGTAACGAACAAACTTCACATCGATTACCATTACTATTTACTATAATCAGAAGTGTGTTCGTTACTACTGAAAGTGCTGTATTTGACCGTTGATTGTGGAAATCGTATCACCCTCATAGGAACATTAAATATGCTTTTACCTGATCTGCTTTCACCTTATATGCTATTGAGATGGTCCATGCTTGAAACCGGTTGACATATAGATTTTTAAAATAAACGAGGATGGTGAAGATGCATGTTTTCAATAACTGACGACTGTTTATTGACACTCAACTAAAACATTACACGCTGTAGGATCCCGGGGAAAATATGGTGGCTTGTCTAAGAAAATGCAATGAAGTGTACGAGGTTGCACACAAATTACGTTGGATGAAGCACTTCTGAATATTGACACTGCAGCCTGTCACATCAGATGTAAAGTTCTTGTTGGCGTCTAAAAAATAACTGTTCTTAATGAAACAAAAGTTTCTGCTAAGTGTTAGCTGCAGGAACCTGCTTATAGGCAGAATATAAGCCACTCTACGGTTGTTCAATACTTAGAGACTGAAGCAAGTAAGTTTACTGTTTAACGTCTTGCCGACCTTGATATTGTTAATAGCTAAACAGTAAACCAGTTCCATTAACGAAATCATTCCAATACTCAGCTGCACCGATTTAAGTAGTGATGGGAACAACCAGGTGAGAACAATCGATTCATTTCTGGAAAACAATAAGACGCATTCGGTTCTAATTTTACGTATTATTCAACCAGTCTTTGGGAGCAACCAATTGAAAACAATCGTCCACTTAGTCGGACTACTAATTCATTCTTTTGACTAAACCAATGTATGGCCTATTCTTTTTTTTTTTTTTTTTTTTTTGAGTGAAAGCAGACTGGGAGCATTTAATTGAAAACATTCGGACATCGTTGTAGCTTTGCATATTGACTGAGTTATTCATTTCTTCTATTCAATTGAAAAACCATGTTACATTAAAAAGTTTTTTATTTGAATAGCTATTTACTGCTTTTAGTCTTGTTTGTGTGAAATTTTTCAACTGATTTCTGACATTTTGATGGGATTAGTATCGAACTTACACAAAAGCTTAGCAGCAATCTTCCTTATCTGCATAACATTAGCGACTGGAGCAGGAAAACCGCTGTATAGCAGTGCTACACCAAGTACCCTCCGCTACACATCCGAAAATAATACTGCATTGCCATTCAGTTCTCACTAAAGTGGGAAGTTTCAAGTCCTTGGCTTATCGGGAGGTTAATTTAAAATCAGTTGTAGAATTTGTACCGGAGAGACAGACAGAAAGACAGACCGATGAAAAGTACCCTCCGCCACACACTAGACTCTAAGGCGAGTGAATAATGTAGTGCCAAATATTTCTGAGCTATGTTTGAAGTTTCAAGATTCTAGCATTTCTGGAATTAATTTAAAATAAGCCTAAGAACTTTTACCATAGAACTGACAAAAAACCGACATAGTAAAATCGTGTTAAAAGGTGATTCGTCATTTGCATATACGTAAACTTATAGTGCAGAGTCAGATACTAAACTTTCAGACCCCACCAAAAATTGATTTTTAATGCCACAAGTGCGAAAATCTGTATTTGATTAAGTAAGTGCATATATTTTGAAAATACTTCGTTTGTAAAAATTAATTTTTTATTCACCTGCCGTTAAAATAAAATACTTCATGTGTCTCTAAAAAAGAGGTCAGCCCTAGTCATGCTTCATGTATAGCTGTAAAGACTGGAATAGTATGTAAATGAAATCAGTGAAACCCGGACACTGAGTGCAAACACTCATATAACGGTCTCAACCGACAGACTTATTAGTCGGTTGTTCCGCATTGAATTAAACCATTCAAACACGATGGGTGAGTGAAAACATTCATGTAACTGTCGCAACCTACGAAGACTTGTTTCAGTCAGTTGTCTCATACCGGATGAGTGACTGAAAAGATTCATAAAGCTGGTAAGTCCGTAGAGACTAGTTTCACTCGGTTCTTTCATTCGACTAAAAAAACTGAGTGAACGAAAAAACAATCTACTGAGCGATCGGTTCTTATGACCAGTCGCTTGTCACATCACTAGATTTAAGGAAACTAGAGAAAACCCTAATGGATAATGAGCAGGTGGGGATCTGAAATCTACTCCTCTCGATACAGATTCCGGTGCCTGAAGCACTGCAGAATCACTCCGTTAAAGCTGTAAGTGGGGCTCTGGGTGGAGGCAGCATATTACACTTTACAAACTAAAACACTTTTATTGATGCGTCTCGACAGCGTACTGCGTCTCCTGTTATCTCACATTCTGTGTGGCAGACGTCTCTTCGAAGCGCTGTAAGTGCTGTAACTCGCTGTGATAATTAGATCGGCCGCTGTTGCGTGGGAACGTAACCGTGTTCGTTCAGAATCGCTTCTGCGGAGTAGTTTACTGAGGACATGGTGTAATGTTGCTTGCAGCGAGACGCAGATAATAACTTTCGACTCCACATTCTCTCCCATAGGCTTCTGACGTACTTTCCCAAACCACCTGATCAATGACTCCGTCACTACACTTTAGTCTCACAAGAGCAGAGAACCTCCAAAATAGTTACTTCGTACCGCTAAACGGCATACTACAGGCTTAGTTAAAATCCAAGCTCACAAGTTGGGAGATGTCAGTGAAACGAGAATGCAAGTGTCATACTCGAATATTATCGTAATATTTCACAGAAAATTATTAAATTCCTCTACCGCTCTTGATCTGTTACAGTGACAGAACCACGTCCGAAACCAAGCACGCTCTGTTCATCCACGATACCCCAAAAGCGGTAGACACAGGCGCACAGGTATATGCCGTGTGCCTAGACTCCCGGTAGGTTTTTGATACAGTCTTGCAATGCCGCCTAATGAAGAAATACGAGAATATCAGACCAGCTGCGTGACCAGATCGAAGAGTTCTGGACAACAGAACACGACGTGTCGTTCTTAATGGAGATCAGTGTTGAGACGTAAAATTTACCTTGTATGTGTACCCAAAGGAGTTATAAGACCATATAAATGACGCATCAGGTGACGTTGGAGTTTCCATAAGGCCTTACGCGGATGGGACTGTTGTGTATAGAGAAGCACAACGCTGGAAAATTGTAGCTAAATGTAGAAAGACTTGCAGATGATCGATGCTCGCTGCACGGAGTAGCAAATAACACTCAACATAAGTAAATATAACGTACTGATTCAATATAGAAAGACGCTCTATTGTGTAATTGCACGATTTATATAGCAATGACTGGAAGTAATTACTTTCACAAAAATCTACGAAAATACATACGGAACCATTTGAAATGGAACGAGCACATAAAATTAGTCCCACGTAACGTAGATGCCTGGCTTAGATTCATTCTCAGACTTCTCAAGAAATGTGATCCATCTACAGAGGAAGTAGTTTAAAAAACAGTAGTTTAATCAATACTTGAATATTACGTGTCAATCTGTGTCTCATACCAGATACAACGGATGGATGAAATATAGAAGATTCAAAGATGAACAACACGTTTCGTAAAAGGTTCATTTCATAAGTGCGAAATTTTCACGAAGATATTGAGTCAACCACCGAGCGAGGTGGCGCAGTGGTTAGCACACTGGACTCGCATTCGGGAGGACGACGGTTCAATCCCGTCTCCGGCCATCCTGATTTAGGTTTTCCGTGATTTCCCTAAATCGTTTCAGGCAAATGCCGGGATGGTTCCTTTGAGAGGGCACGGCCGATTTCCTTCCCCATCCTACCCTCACCCGAGCTTGCGCTCCGTCTCTAATGACCTCGTTGACGACGGGGCGTTAAACACTAATCTCCTCCTCCTATTGAGTCAACCTCAGTGGCAGACGCTGCAAGAGAAGCTTCTAAATCAGTTTATGGTCTATTGTTAAAATTCCGTGAACGTGCTTTTACAGAAGTGTAAGCCCATATATAGCTTTCTCCTGCCTGTATACCGGGAAATGATCACGAAGATAAAATTAGAGAGGTTCGAGCCGACACGGACGCTTACCAGGAATCGTTCTTCCCGCGAATCATACGCTACTGGCACAGGAGAGAGAGGAAGCGACAGTGGTGCACGAAGTATCCTCCAGCACACACTGTGAGATTGCTTGTGGAGTGTTGGTATAAATGTAGAAGCTCACTCATGCCGTTTGATTGCTTCAAAGTCAATTTTATGCAGCATATATAGTTGATCTTAAATGTGAATGTCATCTCCAGTTGAAGTCATTGGAACTGTACGCCATTTTACATTTAGTTGTTCTCATTCACAAAAGAGCTATAGACGAGTAACCACTGTATTAGTTACCATTCAGCAGCATCGAAACCAGACATGGCTTCGGCTGCAGGAATGAGGCAGTTATGCTATTAACAGACAAATGTCATTTAGACGAAATACTTCAATAGTTGACACATTCGATGAAACGTGTGTCATTCCAGGGAATCAAGTCCCTTAATTGGTTCACTTGAAAGTTCCTCTGTATTTATTGGTGACAAGACGCTGGTTCCTGTTCGTTGGCAGTATCACGTAGTAGTTGCTGTTGCTCTTCTTCACTGTCATCGTCATACACACCCAACGCAAAGGAAAAACAATAACCTTCACTTCACGGTTACTTTCTTGGAATGCCTTGTAACCACAGCGTAATGATCAAAATGTGATGTCTAGGCCTAATAACTAATCAGAAGGTACTGATGTAAGTAGGCTGTTTATGTTTTCTCTATGTAAGTAGGAAGTTTATGTTTTCTTATTGGCAACGTTACGTAGCGCTCAATATGAAAATCACTGGCTGTGCTGTGTGCAGTCTGTGGCTGCTTTGCATTGTTGAAATACTCGCCATTGTAGTGTTAGGCAGCTGGCTGCGAACAGCGCATGGCGTTGCGCAGTTGGAGGTGAGCCGCCTGCAGTGGTGGATGTGGGGAGAGAGATGGCGGAGTTTTGAAATTTGTCATGAACTGCTATATTTATATATGATGATATCAAGGTAAATACATTGTTTGTTCTCTATTAATATCTTTCATTTGCTAACTATCCCTATCAGTAGTTAGTGCCTTCAGCGGTTTGAATCTTTTATTTAACTGGCAGTAGTGGCGCTCGCTGTATTGCAGTAGCTTGAGTAGCGAAGATTTTTGTGAGGTAAGTGATTTGTGAAAGGTATAGTTTACTGTTAGTCAGGGCCCATTCTTTTGTAGGGATTATTGAAAGTCAGACTGCGTTGCGCTAACAAAATATTGTGTGTCAGTTTAAGCACAGTCATTTGTAATTGTTCAAAAGGGGACGTTTCATATGTCGACCCTGCCAGAATACCTCACTGGAATCTTCTGATTTTTTGTTGTAGTTTGTGTAATTATTGTAGATTTTGTTTATTGCTAGTGCGTAATTGTAGAGAAAATCTCCTTTGTAGTTGCAGACTTTCATTGTTGTACAGTAAAACAGTTGTGGCATGCATGTAGATTTGCACCAAGTATTTCGCAGCTGCAAATAACTAGATATTATTTTCAGTGCTATGTTAATGTGTTCTCTTATTTTTGATCTATCCTCAGGGGGGTAACACTTACTTTGTGTACCATGTGTTTGGCAAGCACAAGGAGCCCCAGCTAATATGGTATTTGCTTATACAACTTTACACATCGGTACCATATTTCTCTAACACATAAACTACACAACTATCTGATCATTTAACTGAGAGAGACAAACATGTTCATTTACTACGTCAGTGACAGATGTTTACGCAATTACACAGTTGGATAACTTCACACTTACGAAATTGTATTTTGTCTGTACTTTGTGAACTGTTCGTATTTTTTTGGAACCATTGTGATACTATGAGAGCTTTGAATAATGTATTTGGTATGGGATCATGATTTTTAAAATACGTTTGAGGTAGATGACACTATTGAAATGAGCAGAGAATTTTTTTAGTGTTTGAAATTATTGCAGAAAGCTACGACGATTTTGAGATTTGACTGAGGTGTTATGATGTTATTATTACGACGACGATGTATATTATGCTGTTGAGGTATGTTTATGATCAATAAGCTGATGTTATATGAGGAATTTGATTATGCTACATATTTATTATGATGAAATATTGAAGAAGTGTCGACAAATATGTATATGTGTAACAAGGTAAGGAGTAATGAGTAATGGCTAGGGACTCTGATTTAGGAAAAAGGATGTTGGAAACCAAGAATCGTACTTTGAGAGTTATGAAATGTGTGTAAATGTGTGAATGTATCACAATGCCGACGAAAATTTTTTGGACACTGTTATATTTATAGGGTTTTGTTTCTACACATTTGCAATGCAAATTCTCGACCCATGAAATTTTGTATATGAGACTGTCACAGTAGTGGAAAATGCTGTCGTAAATATTTCCGTAAGAAAGTTAAGTGACCACCTGCACGTAATGCGTCGTGGGCACGCAGCTGTGTCAGACGCCGGGAGAACACGTCATTAGTGAGTGCCTCATCAGAAGCACAGGTAGAAAAAAAGAAAGGGGAGGCCATTGTCCTCGCTATTGACATTTCCTTGTTGAAAGCACACTGTGGAGCTCGTAATTTATGATATTTACTAAAGTGCCTAATGAAATGATTAGAAACATTTAACATCTATTGTCTTTGTAGTTAAGAGGTTGCTCATTTGTTTAATATCTGGTTTCCAGCTGTGTTGCAGCATTGGTTTTATAAAATAAACTTAAATGCATCTGCTAATGTGAACACTTTCTGTCAACAGATTTATTAAATAATTATTTTCTGATCCACATTCTTCGAAAAAGGAGCTCTTGGAATGGAGAGAACAATAAGAAGGGACTAATAACGGTAATTGCATCTATAATTTTCTTTTCAAGTACTTGGTAATTTCTTTTGTAGAATAATTTGTGGTGCACTTCTTTAATTACATAGACATTAAGATGTGAATATACATTTCCCTTATCTGCATTGTTGTTTTTACTGTAATATTTTTTCTGCTTGAGCTATGTTATGTTTAGGTATAAGTTACTGCTGTTTGCCAGGCATAGTGTTACTGAATTTGACTTTGTGTTACTCTGCTAAGCCAGTTTTACTACTCATTTATTTTTCTTGTTGCTGCACATTGGCTCATATTAGTTGTAATGTTGCATTGCTTGGTAATTTAGATTTACTGTAGCTTGCTTTGCAATTTTCCATTTTTTGGTCATTGCTGTTTGTGTTACTTATTTTGTGCTGCTGCATTGCCTCGTCCCTTAGTTTAGCATCTGAGCTCAGTAGATTTAAGTTAGCTTAAGAGGGGGTAGCCTCTAAGAGAATGAGTTGCGATGAATTGGAAGAAATGCATTGAGTAGTTATACGAAAAAAAAAGTACAGAAAACAGGTTTAGGTAGGATTTTCTTGGAAATAAATGTTGAGGTAAGAAATGTGTGGACATATAAATACAGAAAGCATGCTTCGATAGAATTTTTTTGGTGGAAACAAAGGATGAAATAAGAGGAAAGATTTATGAAGTTTTGGGTTGGACTGCAGTACCAAATGTTACACTGAAAACGAACCCTGTCCTTTCCTATTGGTGTTATCCCACTATGTGTTTGTGTACCCTTGTGTATTTGTTTTCTTCCTGTCTCTGTGTAGTTTCATAGAATTTTTCCTTCTTTTAATATTAAGCTACATTCACTATGATGAGGAATACTGTTATCCTCGAATATAATTGGCATTAATAATATGTTATTTGCTTTGTAAAGATGTTAGACATTATTAATTCTGTTCTGTTTAATGCTCATGTGGAAGTTGATGTTTCAAAAGTTATTGTGATCTTTTATGTATGTACTCATGTCATTATTACACTGATGTATATGTTAGTTCGATTCTTTTGTAAAGCCTGTACTACAAATGTTATCTGTATTGTTATGTTTTAATGATGTATTTTGTACCTTTGTTATTGTACTCTTATGTTATAAAATTGTAATTGTCACCAGTTCATGATATTATTAACTTGTTAGTTACATTTCACTGCACACGTTTCTGTTGGTCATAGTATATGGACAATATGTGAGAAGTTGGGAGTGGTAGTGTTTGCACGTGTGTTACTAATTCAGCAAGGGACTGGATAACAGCATTGCTGGTTCTAAGGACAATTCCAAAAACTTTGTGAGTGCACAAGTGGTGGTTTATGGACTTGCTATATTCTCCGCAAGACTCTTCGATGGTGAATGTGCAAACGCACAATCGCAACAGATGGCTGCTGGCCATCTCTACAAGGACTACAGTGGGTGTTCACCTCTGGTGGCCCACCAATACCATTATCTCTACAAGGACTACAGAGGGTCTGCATCTATGATGACCCACCAACGCCATTATTTCTACAAGGACTGCAGTGGGTCTGCACCTCTGGTGGCCCACCAATACCACAATCTCTACCAGGACTCCAGTGGGTCTGCTCTGTGATGACCTACCTACCAATATTCTTCAAAACTTTGAATGACTCTGCTGTGGGTTTGCTCCATTGTGGCCCATTACCTGTCAGCATGTCAAGTGTCAGCACTGTCTTTCCGTTGGAAGGACCACACTACTTCTTCAAGACTGCATGGAAATCCACTACTTCTGTGTGCATTTTCTTCTACTGCTCAGACTTTGAGAAAAACACTACTATTTTACCGTGAGGAACGATCAGGACTGTCTTTATGGACTGTGAGAAAATTTGAGCTTTTGACCAACATTGTATCAATAAGTGTGTGCATTTGATTTCTTTGTTATTGTAATTATGAAAAATTTTATCAAATAATTATTGGCCACTGCCCAAAAAAAAATTTGTGAAATTTTTTGTGGGGAGCATGGGGGCTGTGTAAGTAGGCTGTTTATGTTTTCTCTATGTAAGTAGGCCGTTTATGTTCTCTTATTGGCAACGTTACGTAGCGCTCAATATGAAAATCACTGGCTGTGCTGTGTGCAGTCTGTGGCTGCTTTACATTGTTGTAATACTCGCCATTGTGGTGTTAGGCAGCTGGCTGCGAACAGCGCGTAGCGTTGCACAGTTGGAGGTGAGCCGCCAGCAGTGGTGGATGTGGGGAGAGAGATGGCGGAGTTTTGAAATTTGTCATGAACTGCTATATTTATATATGATGATATCAAGGTAAATACATTGTTTGTTCTCTATTAATATCTTTCATTTGCTAACTATCCCTATCAGTAGTTAGTGCCTTCAGTAGTTTGAATCTTTTATTTAACTGGCAGTAGTGGCTCTCGCTGTATTGCAGTAGCTTGAGTAGCGAAGATTTTTGTGAGGTAAGTGATTTGTGAAAGGGATAGTTTACTGTTAGTCAGGGTCCATTCTTTTGTAGGGATTATTGAAAGTCAGACTGCGTTGCGCTAACAAAATATTGTGTGTCAGTTTAAGCACAGTCATTTGTAATTGTTCAAAAGGGGACGTTTCACTGATTCTAAAAGGTGGGATAGGAGCTCTATGTCATCAAACGGGACTAAAGGAAGTGGATAATTGGACACGACTGGAGGAATCTAGGAATATTTGTTTTGAAAAGGAGGGATGTTTGTAGGCTAAAACTTTTGGGGGAGATCACAGCTTGAATAAAGTAAAGCATGTTCAAATGGAGATTGTTGTAACGGCCACCAGAACAGTCGTGGGGTTGTAGTGATGGAAACACACCACGACCTGTAGAGCAGTCCACAAACAACAGCACAATGGGAGAGGACGGACACAACCAACGAAGGACCTAACGACAACAACAAGAACGGACAACAGAGTTAAGAAAACCAAACAAGATAACCACGTCCACTCGTACAGAAAACACGAAAGTTAATATGCTGTCTAATGCGAGACGATATGTCCTAAGACGTACGCAAGGTTAGACTGGCAGGCTGAGCTTTTTTTTTCTTTATTGAGATTTCATTCCCCTGCCCCATATGTGCAGGGGAGGGGTGTCAGCGGCACAATCCGCCGCTCTTCATCCGAGTGACATGACAACTAAAAGAAGAAGAAAATGCTACATATATAAGGTGATAATAAAGGGAAACATAAAACAGAGTAAGGGGAGAGAATGGAGGTAAATACACTGACAGGGAGACGTTCATGGGGGGACAATTAAAAAAGTCACCATAAAGTTAAAAAACACAGTTGGCGAGTCTTAAAACACAAAGAAGACACTGAGTACACATGCACAGGTTAAAAGTCGGCCACAGTATTGAAAACACTCCAGAACATCACACTTAAAACCCACTTAGAGCATGCACAGTGAAGTATAAATCTGCCATGTGGGACCTGCCGAGGGAGAGTTCGGAGAGGATGGAAAATGAGGGGAGAGCAAGGGGCAGCAAGGGAGGTGGCGGGATGAAGAGAGTAGGAGTGTCAGCAGATACACGAAGAGGCAGGAGACTGGTGGGGCAGGAGATGGAGAGGGATGACAAGGCAGGAGGGAGTGAAGAGACACTGATAGGGGGCACAAGAGAGGGGGGAGTAGGAGGGGGAAGCCGCTCAGGATAAGGGGGGGGGAGGAGAAGCAGGCTGAGCTTTTTTTTTCTTTATTGTTATTTTAACACCTTACATAAAAAGGTGGGCCAGCAGCAGCAATAGTATGCCACTCTTCGGCCACAGACAGTACAAATAGAATCAAGGAAGACACAGAAACACAAAACATAATGGTGGACAAAAAACAGTAGACACATGACCAAAAAAAAAAGAAACGATGCCGTTCACAGGCATAGAAAAAAAAATTAAAACATGTCAGCACTGTGCACCAACACTGATGATTGAGATGACACACATGAATGATGGACTGTGGGCGGCGAAAACACTGAAGCACTAACACAATGACACATACACAGAACCGATGGCGATGATCTCTGGCACACAAATGTTCACTTTATGTGTGTGACTCTGGGGACCTGCCAAAAGGGGAAGCGCCATACATCTTGCAAAGACGCGCATGTTAGACGGTGTTCTTCAGTGAGCAGTTGCTGGAAAAGGAGACAAAGAGGGGATTCTGACAAGCCAATGTTGTGCAGTCGCAGCTTCGTGGCAGATTTCCTGTCGACTATGTGATACCACAGTGCCCACCACTCAGCTATCAGGGTGGACGGAGTCACCGATGTAATAAGTCCTTCAACGTGTGCTGAGATCAGGTCAGCGATGTAACCACCTCTTTAGATGGCACCTTCAGAAAGTTAGCCTTTTAGCAGAAATTTTCGCTGGCTGGTATTCACCCAATGTGCGCTAGTGGCCAGGAGGGAGTGGGGAGGGTGTAGATGGCAGGTGTGGAAGAGGAGGATCAAAGTTGGTAGGAGGGGTAGATGGAGGGGATGAGAGCATCATCAGGGAGGGGGAGTTGGTGGAAGCCACCTTGGGTGAGGGTATGGTGAGTGGAGAGATGGAGAGCTAGTGGGACATGGGAATACAGGCGTAGCAGTGGATGCGGGGGGGGGGGGGGGGGGATGGGAGAGACAAGCAGGTGATGGGTATCAAGTTTACGAGAGGTTTAGAGGATCCATATCCGTTTGAGGAAAAGGAGGAATTGTGGGAATGGAAAAGGTGATACAGGATCCGATTGGGGGAGGGGAGATAGATGCGATAGGCGAGGTGGAGAGCATGGCGTTCTAGGATTTGAAGGGATTTGTAAAAGGTAGGAGGGGCGGAGATCCAGGCAGGATGGGTGTAAAAGAGGATAGGACAGATGAGAGATTTATAGGTATGGAGGATGGTGGAGGCGTCCAGACCCCATGTGTGGCCAGAAAGGAGCTTGAGGAGACCGAGTCGGGAGCATACCTTGGCTTGGATTATCTGGAGATGGGGGGGTCCAGAAGAGGTGATGGTCAAGGGTGACACCAAGCTACTTGAGGGTGGGGGTGAGGGTGATAGGACGGCCATAAATGGTGATATAGAAATCAAGGAGATGGAAGGAAGGGGTTGTTTCGCCCACAATGATCACCTACGTTTTAGGATTGATCTTAAGCAACCACTGGTTACACCAAGTGGCGAACCGGTCAAGATGGGATTGGAGAAGGTGTTAGGAGCATTGCAGGGTGGGGGCGAGGGCAAGGAAGGCAGTGTCATCGGCATACTGGAGAACATGGATGGGGGGTGTAGGCGGCGGCATGTCTACAGAAGGTAGAGAAGAGGGGAGAGGACGGAACCTTGGGGCACATCGACGGAGGGGTAGAAGGTGTAGGTGGATGGTGACGTAGGACGGACGTTGGGAAAGAAAGGACCCAATCAGACGGACGTAATTGATAGGAAGGGTGGAGGTTTGGAGTTTCAAGAAGAGACTGGAATGCCATACACGGTCATAAGCACACTCAAGGTCGAGGGAGAGGAAGATGGCGGACTGACGGAAGTTGAGCTGTTCAGAGAGGAGATGAGTAAGGTGAAGGAGAAGGTCGTCAGTAGAGAAGGATGGTCGAAAGCCATACTGTGTAGCAGGAAGGAAGCAGTGCTGGCGAAGATGAAGGTGGATGCGTTGGGTAAGAATGGATTCCAGGACCTAGCTGAAGGCCGATGTAAGGCTGATGGGACGGTAGGAGGAGACAGCGGATGGTGGTTTGTCGGGTTTGAGGAACTTCGAGACATGGGAGGTTTTCCACAGGTCGGGGTAGAAGCCGGTGAACAAGACCACATTATAGAGTCTCGCCAGGGTGGAGAGGAAGGAGGCAGGAGCTTCATGGAGGTGGCGATAAATAACACGATCGTTACTGGGAGTGGTGCTGCGTTTCATGCGAAGTGTAGTGACGATATCCTGAGTAGTGATGGGTGCACTGAGTTCATTGTGTGTAATGTTATTCAAGCACTGGAAGTCAGGAACCAGTGGAGAGACAGAGGTGTCAGTTCGATCGTGGACATCTGGGAAGAGAGAGTAGTCGAACTGGGGATCGTCTGGGAGGGTAAAGATATCGGAAAGGTAGGTGGCAAAGTAATTGGCATTACTAAGGTTACCAGGGATGAGTTGGTCATCATGAAGGAGAGGGTAGTGGTGGTGGGGGGGGGGGGGGTTAGATCCGGTAAGGCGGTGGAAGGCGGACGAGTACTTGGACGAGTTGATATGAAGTGTAGCATTAAGGCAGGTGCATATCTGTCGCCAGTTCGGGTGTTTCTTAGCCGTGAACAAGTTCCTGATGTGTCGTTATTCTTGCCAGTGGCGTCATAGTGTGTCCGGGTCACACGTGTGAAGGAAGGCGCGGTAGAGATGGCGGGATTCACAGAGGTGGAGGACCGCCTGTGGGGGGAAAGTAGGATGTTGCGGGTGACTATCGCCAGATGGGACGTGGGCTTCCATGGCCTCAGACAAGGTCTGTTTGTGAAAGGAGGCGGCATGGGGAACATCACCGGGGCGGAGGTAGGTAAGGGGGTGTCTATCGACCAAGGTAGAGAGCTTATCCCAGTAGGTATTCCAGTCGTTGTTGTTGTTGTGGTCTTCAGTCCTGAGACTGGTTTGATGCGGCTCTCCATGCCACTCTATCCTCTGCAAGCTTCTTCATCTCCCAGTACCTACTGCAACCTACATCCTTCTGAATCTGCTTAGTATATTCATCTCTTAGTCTCCATCTATGATTTTTACCCTCCACGCTTCCCTACAATGCTAAATTGGTGATCCCTCGACGTCTCAGAACATGTCCTACCAACCGATCCCTTCTTCTAGTCAAGTTGTGCCACAAGCTCCTCTTCTCCCCAATTCTATTCAATACCTCCTCAGTAGTTATGTGATCCACCCATCTAATCTTCAGCATTCTTCTGTAGCACCACATTTCGAAAGCTTCTATTCTCGTCTTGTCTAAGGTACTTATCGTCCACGTTTCACTTCCATACATGGCTACACTCCATACAGATACTTTTAGAAATGACTTCCTGACATTTAAATCTATATTCGATGTCAACAAATTTTTCTTCTTCAGAAACGCTTCCCTTGCCATTGCCAGTCTGCATTTTATATCCTCTCTACTTCGACCATCACCAGTTGTTTTGCTCCCCAAATAGCAAAACTCCTTTACTACTTTAAGTGTCTCATTTCCTAATCTAATTCCCTCAGCATCACCCGATTTAATTCGACTACATTCCATCATCCTCGTTTTGCTTTTGTTGATGTTCATCTTATACTATCCTTTCAAGACACTGTCCATTCCGTTCAACTGCTCTTCCAAATCCTTTGCTGTCTCTGACAGAATACAATGTCATCGGCGAACCTCAAAGTTTTTATTTTTTCTCCATAGATTTTAATACCAACTCCGAACTTTTATTTTGTTTCCTTTATTGCTTGCTCAAGATACAGATTGAATAACATCGGAGATAGGCTACAACCCTGTCACACTCCCTTCCCAACAACTGCTTCCCTTTCATACCCCTCGACTCTTATAACTGCCATCTGATTTCTGTACAAATTGTAAATAGCCATTCGCTCTCTGTATTTTACCCCTGACACCTTTAGAATTTGAAAGAGAGTATTCCAATCAACGTTGTCAGAAGCTTTCTCAAAGTCTACAAATGCTAGAAACGTAGGTTTGCCTTTCCTTAATCTTTCTTCTAAGATAAGTCGTAGGGTCAGTATTGCCTCACGTGTTCCAACATTTCTACGGAATCCCAAATGATCTTCCCCGAGGTTGGCTTCTATCAGTTTTTCGATTCGTCTGTAAAGAATTCGCGTTAGTATCTTGCAGCTGTGACTTATTAAACTGATAGTTCGGTAATTTTCACATCTGTCAACACCTACTTTCTTGGGATTGGGATTATCATATTCCTCTTGAAGTCTGAGGGTATTTCGCCTGTCTCATACATCTTGCTCACCAGATGGTAGGGTCTTGTCATGACTGGCTCTCCGAAAGCCGTCAGTAGTTCTAATGGAATGTTGTCTATTCCCGAGGCCTTGTTTCGACTCAGGTCTTTCAGTGCTCTGTCAGTATTGTATCTCCCATTTCATCTTTATCTACATTCTCTTCCATTTCCGTATCATTGTCCTGAAGTGGCCTTGTATAGGCCCTCTATATACTCCTTCCACCTTTCTGATTTCCCTTCTTTGCTTAGAACTGGGTTTCCGTCAAAGCTCTTGATATTCAAGCAAGTGGTTCTCCTTTCTCCAAAGGTCTCTTTAATTTTCCTGTAGGCAGTATTTATCTTACCCCTAGTGAGATAAGCCTCTACATCCTTACATTTGTCCTCTAGCCATCCCTGTTTAGCCATTTTGAACTCCCTGTCGATATCACTTTTGAGACGTTTGTATTCCTTTTTGCCTGCTTCATTTACTGCATTTTTATACTTTCTCCTTTCATCAATTAAATTCAATATATCTTCTGTTACCCAAGGGTTTCAACTAGCCCTCGTCTTTTTACCTATTTGATCCTCTGCTGCCTTCACTATTTCATCCCTCAAAGCTATCCATTCTTCTTCTACTGTATTTCTTTCCCCATTCCAGTCAATTGTTCCTTTATGATCTCCCTGAAACTCTGTAGAATCTCTGGTTCTTTCAAGTTATCCAGGTCCCATCTCCATAATTTCCCACCTTTTTGCAGTTTCTGCAGTTTTAATCTACAGTTCATAACCAATAGATTGGGGACAGAGTACACATCTGCCCCTGAAAATGTCTTACAATTTAAAACCTGGTTCCTAAATCTCTGCCTTACCATTATATAATCTATCTGATACCTTTTAGTATCTTCAGGGTTCTTCCATGAATACAACCTTCTTTCACGATTCTTAAACCAAGTATTAGCTATGATTAAGTTATGTTCTGTGCAAAATTCTACCAGGCGGCTTCCTCTCTCATTTCTTAGCTCCAATCCATATTCACCTACTATGTTACCTTCTCTCCCATTTCCTACTGACGAATTCCAGTCATCCATGAATATTAAATTTTCGTCTCCCTACACTTCACACATTTCACCAATTTCTTCGTCATCTGCAGAGCTGGTTGGCATAAAAACTTGTACTACTGTAGTAGGCGTGGGCTTCGTGTCTATCTTGGCCACAATAATGCGTTCGCTATGGTGTTTGTAGTAGCTTACCTGTACACCTATTTTTTATTCCTTACTAAACCTACTCCTGCATTACCCCTATTTTATTTTGTATTTATAACCCTGTATTCACCTGACCAAAAGTCTTGTTCCTCCTGCCACCGAACTTCACTAATTCACACTATATCTAACTTTAACCCATACATTTAACTTTTTAAATTTTCTAACCTACCTACCCGATTAAGGGATCTGACATTCCACGCTCTGATCCATAGAACGCCAGTTTTCTTTTTACTGATAACAACGTCCTTTTGAGTAGTCCCCGCCCGGAGATCCAAATGGGGGACTATTTTACCTCTGGAATATTTTACCCAAGAGGACGCCATCATCATTTAATCATACAGTAAAGCTGCATGCCTTCGGGAAAAATTACGGCTGTAGTTTCCCCTTGCTTTCAGCTGTTCGCAGTACCAGAACAGCAAGGCCCTTTTGGTTAGTGTAAAAAGGCCAGATCTGTCAATCATCCAGACTGTTGCCCCTGCTACTACTGAAAAGGCTGCTGCCCCTCTTCAGGAGCCACACGTTTGTCTGGCCTCTCAACAGATACCCCTCCGACGGCTATCTGTATCGTTGAGGCACGCAAGCCTTCTCACCAATGGCAAGGTCCATGGTTCACGAGGAGGGGGGGGGATCGGAAAGAGGTCGCCTTGGAGGGAGGAGAGGAACCAATGCCACCACCGTAACTGGGTGGCAGAACGACTATGGATGTTGAGGTTGGCGGCAATCATGTGGGAGAAGGTACAGTCGATGTGGGGAAGGAAGTCAAAAGGAATTGGGATTTTGGGGTGGACATAGATGGTAGCGCAGGTGATGATAAGGCCAGAGAAGTAGAGACTAAGGATCAGGTGTTCTGTCAGGTTGGGAAGGAGGGGTTGGCACCGAACAGGGATCTGGCAGTGGTGGCCAATGGCTACTCCGCCATGCGCTTTCGGGAGGGGTTTATCAGAATGGTGAAGGAGGTTGGATGAGGTGTGGACAGTGTGCTGGGGCTGAAGAAAGGTTTCATTGAGGAGGAAAGCATCCACATGGTGGGTTGTGACAGTGTGCAGGTGGAGGTTCTTATTGGCAAGATGGGAACAGATGTTATGGTGCTGTCACGCCATGACAGGGATTTAGACAAGGGTGTCGAGATGGGAGAAGGTAAAGTGGGCTTGGTTATGGGAGTAGGTGGTATAGGTGTTTAGGTGGAAGACGGATTGGGCGGCGCTGGATATCTGCTGGAGGGTGTGGTTGCGCTGGAATGGGTAGACGGTCTGGAGGACAATGGTGACAAACCTGATGATGGCCTCAGCAGTGGGGAGGTGGGGGTGGAATGAAGGGAATTTCCAGGAGGGGTGGGGGCGTCCAGGGGGCAAAGGGGACAGTGAGTTCAGGAGTGGTGGGGGAGGTCGGGTCTTGCATTTCTGGGAGTAAGTGGGATGCATTAGGTTGCAGGTATTGCAGGAAGGAGGGGTCTGTAGGTTGGGGTACTGCCAGAGGAAATGTGCCTGTTTACAGTGCGGCCAGATGGGGGCCTCACGGCACTCAGATGTTGGGTGTGCGTTGTAGTGCAGGCACCTCTGGCAGCGGAGGGATTGAGGAGGGTTACGGGAGGGGTCGACTTTGTACCGTCGATGGGATAGGAGAGCACCCTCCTTAATGAGACAGTCAATGGAAGGGGCATGTTCGGAGAAAACCCGCATAAGTTGGGTGTGGCCGGTGGGGTTGAAAATCCAGCGTACTGCCCGTATTTCTAAGTACAGGTGTGCCTTAAGCTCCGCCAACACCTCCTTCTCCGTGATCGTGAGACTAAACCGAGTGATCATGGCGGTGAAGGTCGGCAGGTGATGCAGGGGTTGGGGTTGGTGGGAGGGGGACGGGGAAGGAACAGGGGTGAGGGAGGCATTGTGGCCAAAGCAGGTAATGGGAACTCTGGAGAGGATGTCTGTGTGAGTGGGGGGGAGGCTAGGGGAGGTGATCAGAACGGAGTCTCGGCGGGGAGTGGGGAGGGAGATAGGAGTGTAGGGAAAGTGCTGGCAAGATGGGCAGGGCGAGGTTCTGGGCTTCGAGAAGTGTGAAATCTGGATGGGACAGAAGGTATTAGCAGGAATAGGGCGACGAGTAAGAGGAGTTGGTAGAAGGGACAGGTGGGGAGACATCCATGGCATCCACGGGGGTGGGAGGATGAAGAGACTGAGATTTTTTCGGGAGTGGAGGAGGCAGGTGTGCTGCTGGGACGCTTCACCGCAAGAGAAGGGTAAGAGGGGGGCGTGGGGACTGGAGCATCTGTAAGGTGGCGGGAGGTGGCAGGTCCTGGTGTGGGCGCCAGGAACCACGTGTTCCACTGTGGCCCCCTCACTCTAAATCCAGGCCAGGAGGCGCGCGCCGCTACAGGTTACGGCGGGATGGTGCAGAGACCTCTATGGGTTTTCGACGTCCATGACGTGTGGCGGGGATTGAAAATCCGGCGCGCGTGGTACCAGAGAGATAAGTAGTATTTTCAATAGTAGACACCTGATTAGCAGAGACGAGAAAGGAATGCAAAAGCGTACAACACAAACATGTATGTGCGAGAGTGCATGTTGAACATTTTTGTGCATTGCTATGCAAGACTGTACAATGTTTTATAAATTGTTACTTTTTAATTTATTTATAAAATATATAATGTTCCTTCTTCATATTATGTCATGTTTCCGTGTTGTGTCTCATTCCAATGCCACTGGAAATTTCAGTTTTATGCTTCTGTATCCCAGTTGTTAAAAATAGATCTGTTAGAGGGCCACCCTGCTGTCCGTCGATCTGTCAAATTGTTAAGATCCCTATTTCTCAGGAACGGGCAGAGGTCTCAAGATGAAATTTATATGAAGTACTATGTCCTACGGTACCCTGCCGATGTAAACTATTTAAGCTACGACAGTTCAATTCAAAGGAACTTTCGTATATGTCATATATTTTAAAACTCGCACGTATAAAACCTATAGATGAAATGACTCCGTAGAAGTCGAGCCGAGTGGTCTAGAGGTGCCAGCTCGGTAGATCAGCGTGATTGGTCAGAGGGTTGCTTGCCTTCTGTAATAAATAAATAAATATATATATATATATATATATATATATATATACGGTGTCAGGGAATCGACAGGTGTCAAGGGACGTCCACCAAGACAAAATGCAACGAAAAAAATAAAGGAAAATGCGGAAACGTACATTGAAGTACGGATTTTTTGGTATTCTTTTGTTCGTAGCCTTCACGAGAACGACGTAAAGTGTCTCCAGAAACAACGCATGGAACGGAACCCACAGAAAACGATTCATAGCCTACTGGCTGCAGTTACGTGCTAGATTATGTTACGTTCCTCCTCGAGGTCGTTTCATTGTGTGATGTATATTTGGCTTTTTCAACTACGTTTCCTTTTGGTCTTTGTCTTGCTGGTGGCATGCGGAACTTTGTGTCTCTGATCTAACATACTGTCTCAATTGTAACATAGCAATGACTGACCATTTCAGTCACTAACCGTCTTGATGATGACCTAGACAGTGTAATGATTAATAAAAGTGCTGCGACATTTGAAAATTAAGAGCAATTGGCGGAGGGGATGGCTATGTGAAACGTAATTCACACATAATTTTGACAAATGCAGAAATTCCATATAACGTCGTAGTGGCACATAATCTTTGCCCTCTGCTAGCACTGACGGATCCGGCTAACGTTTTGCCTGAGGGACGAACCGCTGTTCACAGTACCACAGTACCATCTGTTGTATGGTTCCGAATTTAACACTTAAGAGCGTGGTCGACATTAGTCTGAAATGATTGTAAGAGTGTTTCAGGGTAGGTTCAATAGTGTTCAAATGTTTGTGAATTCCTAAGGGACAAAACTGCTGACGTCATCAGTCCCGTTGAAGCAGTACTAAGGCCCCAAGAAAGAAAGAAAGAAAGAGTCAATATCACTTTCTAAGGCGGATGAAGGCATTGTAGATAACCTCAAAGCGAACAACAGGAACGTAGTCCTACGCCGTTAAATGTGACTAACACGCTTTTAAAACAGTGCCCTGAAAGGCTAGCTTCGATGCTAATTAACTCGGAAACGGTGAAGCATACAGAATTATTTTGTGAACAATCATTTCTCAGCAGGCTCGCGGAATGGCCACGCGGTCAGAGGCGCCATGTCACGGATTGCACAGCCCCTCCCGCCGGAGGTTTGAGTCCGCCCTTGGGCACGAATGTGAGTGCTATTCTTAGCACAAGTTGAAGTAGTGGATGTGTTTTTAAGCAGTTTTCCACATCCCGCTAGGTGAATACCGCGCTGGTCCCCATGTTCCGTCTGAGTTACACGATTCACAAACATCTGACCACGTTCGCAGTATTTCATGGCTTACACTAGACACAGACACCTGGGATACACTAATTCTGTCCTGAAAAATAGCAACGTACTTGAGATTAGTATCCTGTACTTCAGCTGACTTATATAGCTTAACCAAAGAACAGGATACTACTACCTTCGTAGTTCAATAGAGATACAGAATGCTAGTGTTACTTATGTCACTATTTTCGTCTTTGCTAACACTAGTATCCTATTCTTCAGTTGACCTATATAGGTCAACGGAACTACGGGACACAAATTTTTCGAATGTTGGTCTTTCCACCTTTGGTAATACTAGTATAGACTGAAAAATATCGTAGTAATGCTAGTGCTAACGAAACTGAAAAAAGAGACAACTGTAAAATTTGTGTTCCGCATTACAATTAACGAACCCTGCTTCAAAAAATGGCTCCGAGCACTATGGGACTTAGCTGCTAAGGTCATCAGTCCCCTACAACTTAGAACTACTTAAACCTAACTAACCTAAGAACATCACACACATCCATGCCCGAGGCAGGATTCGAACCTGCGACCGTAGCGGTCGCTCGGTTCCAGACAGTAGCGACTAGAACCGCTCGGCCACCTCAGCCGTCGAACCCTGCTTCAAGTCCATGTTCATACGAATAGATAAATCCATACCTACAAAAGGAAATCAAAAAGTAAGAAATCATCCAGGAACAAAAATAAGTCCTCCACAATATCTCAAACCCAATAAGAATGAAAATAAGTACTGAATGAATTGGATCGAACAAATGATTATAATTAGTACAAGCTACAGAAATCTTACACACTGTGTATCCCTGACTCTTAAAAACAGATACATTTATTTCAATGTGCAATGATGACGCCTCGTCACAGAAGGAAACCTATTTATTATCTTTGGCTCGAAATAAAGACATTAATATCTATGAGCTGACAGTGATGTCATTGGTAAAAGCCGGCGGGTTGTATCCTATTCTTCAGTTGACCCGATCTTTCCAAGGAGTCATAAGACGATCTTTACAGAAAGTACTTCCACTAAAATTACGATTATATCTTCGGTTTCCTCAAAAAATGGTTCAAATATCTCTGAGTACTATGGGTCTTAACATCTGAGGTCATCAGTCCCCTAGAACTTAGAACTACTTAAACCTAAGTAGCTAAGGACATCACACGCATCCATCCCCGAGGCAGGATTCGAACCCCCGACGGTAGGATCAGCACAGTTCCGGACTGAAGTGCCTAGAACCGCTCGGCCACAACGGCTGGCTCGGTTTCCTCAAATCAATGTCTTGTCGATTACCTTGTGAAGAACTAACTGCCGAGGTAGAACCCCATACCTGAAATGCAAAGTAAGCTGCTGTCGCCGAACAGATCATTTATGTTCGTCGGGCTCTGAAGTCTTATAAACAAACAGAGACAAATAAAAATTCTTTCATATCATGCCCCGAAAATTGGAGCACGTGTATTGAACTATATGCGAAACCTCCCTTTTACAAGATTGCCTCTTTAGGACACGTTCTATTCGAGGGAAATGCATACACAATATGAAAACAGATTCTGCCGATTTGTGTGTTTGTCCGGAAGGATGCAGTAAACATGGACTTGACTAAGTGAGTAGCAAGTTGTGGTTGTAAATTAACAAGGGCGCATTGCTCGTAACGGTACTATTTCCAAAGACTCATCAGTACTTCCCTCTGCGAGAAAACTCCTTTCATACATTTGATTGCAATTTTTGGGTTGCAGACAGGGAAATCATATGACATGATTTACACACCACAAATACCTACTGATTTGATTCAATAGTCTAGGAAGACCGGATTCAATGTTACTCAAATCTCTTTAGAAAGTAGTTGGTAGTTCAACAACTGGTGGTCAAAACGAAGCTCCTGGAGGAGTCCTCATTTTAGATTGTCGACTACAGGCTGTTAGAATACTTCTTACCTAAATGTTATTTGACTGCATCTGAGTTCATTGAAGGTGTGCTGAAAACCCCTTTCTTGCTGCAGCCGGCAAGTGTCTCTCAGTCCAAAAGAAACGGCGTATAATGTAAAAACTCGAACACTCTGGACGACACCATTTCTGGCGAACCGTGCGCACAGCGACCTGATAATCTCGGAAACGGCACAACGATCCAATACTTTTGCCAGTAATTATTTCTCAGCACCTACCTTGCATGTCCTTCACGTGCTCTTCAGACCGTTCATTATCGGCCTATATATTAGCAGAAATTGCTGATCATCTTCTGTCTCTCTCTTTCTCACCTGACTTTTTTTTGCGGGGGAGGGGGGCGGGGTTGTCTTGGGACTGGTTTGATGCAGAACACTCCACGAATATCTCTTCCGTGCCAACCATTTCACCTCAGACTAGTGTCCTCCTTTCTTTGCTGTTTTTTTTTTGCGATTTCTGACTTCTTTTACAGTTTTTACCCTCAACAGCATCCTCTGACATTATGGAAGTACCTGCTTCTTCTTCCCTGATGTCTTAACAGATGTGCTATCATCTTGTCCCTTTTTCTTGTCAGTGTTTTCCATATGTTGCTTTCCTCACCAGTTCTGCGAACAAACTCCTTATTTCTTAGCCCATCAGCCCAACTATTTTTCAACAGTCTAGAGTTGTACCTCATCTCAAATGTTTCGATTCCATTCCGTTCCGGTTTTTCCAAAGTTAATGTTTCACTACTACAGAATGTTGTGCTCCACACGTACGTTCTCAGAAAAGTATACCTCAAATAAGCCTATGTTTGGAACTAGTAGACTTCTCGTGGTCATGAATGCCCTTTTGTCAGAGCTAGAATGCTTTTAATGTTCGTCATGCGTCATTTTAATACGTTTGTACCAGAATTTGTGGGCTTCATCTACTTCCTGATCACCAACACTGATGATAAGTTTTTCGCTGTTCGTCTTTCCGTGTCCTGTATTAATCAGACTATTCATTCCATGCAACACACCCTGTAATTCTCCTTCAATTTCACTGAAGATAGCAGTGTAATCAGGGCATCTTGTCACTGATATCCATTCACTCTGGATTTTAATCTCACTCTTGAAACTTTCTTTTATTTCTCTCATTGCTTGTTTGATGTACAGATTGAACAGTAGGGACGAAAGACTACGCCCCTTTTATTTCCAGGTCGAAAATCCAAGAACGTGTCTTGATTTTTCTTCAGTGTTACTTACATTATCAACTGCCACGCCAGATCTGCCTCTCTTGTGCCTTTAGGTTTCCTAAAGCCAAACTGATCTACATCGAACAGATCATCACTTTTCTTCTCCGTTCTTCTGTATATTATTCTTGTCAGCATCTTCGATTCTTGAGCTGTTAGGCAGATTGAGCGTTAGTTCTCGTCCTTGTTGTCTCCTGCTATCTTCGGAATTGTGTGGATGATGTTTTTCCGAAAGCCTCGTGGTTTTTCACCAATCTCATACATTCTACACTACTTGCCATCAAA
Organism: Schistocerca serialis cubense; assembly: GCF_023864345.2. Classification (NCBI taxonomy): domain Eukaryota; kingdom Metazoa; phylum Arthropoda; class Insecta; order Orthoptera; family Acrididae; genus Schistocerca; species Schistocerca serialis. Next base: position 323,918,691 of record NC_064641.1, on the reverse strand, counting down.
ATTGCTACACCAAGAATAAATGGAGTTGATAAATGGGTATTCATTGGACAAATGTATTATACTAGGATTGACATGTGATTACATTTTCACGCAATTTGGGTGCATAGATCCTGAGAAATCAGTACCCAGAACAACCACCTCTGGCCGTAATAAAAGGCCTTGATACGCCTGGGCATTGAGTCAAACAGTTCTTGGATGGCGTGTACAGGTACAGCTGCCCATGCAGCTTCAACACGATACCGCAGTTCATCCAGAGTAGTGACTGGCGTATTGCGACGACCAGTTGCTCGGCCACCATTGACCATACGTTTTCAATTGGTGGGAGATCTGGAGAATGTGCTGGCAAGGGCAGCAGTCGAACATTTTCTGCAACATGCGGTCATGCATTATCCTGCTGAAATGTAGGGTTTCGCAGGGATCGAATGAAGGGCAGAGCCACGGTCCGTAACACATCTAAAATGTAACGTCCACAGTTCAAAGTGCCGTCAATGCGAACAAGAGGTGACCGAGGCGTGTAACCAATGGTACCCCGTACCATTACGCCCGGTGATACGCCAGTATGGCGATGACGAATACACGCTTCCAATGTGCGTTCACCGCGATGTCGCCAACACGGATGCGACCATTGCTGTAAACAGAACCTGGATTCATCCGAAAAAGTGATGTTTTGCAATTCGTGCACCCAGGTTCGTCGTTGAGTGCGCCATCACAGGGGCTCCTGTCTGTGATGCAGCGTCAAGGGTAACCGCAGCCATGGTCTCCGAGCTGATAGTCCGTGTAGCTGCAGGCGTCGTCGAACTGTTCGTGCAGATGGTTATTGTCTTGCAAACGTCCCCATCTGTTGACTCAGGGATCGAGAAGTGGCTGCACGATCTGTTACAGCCATGCGGATAAGATGCCCGTCATCTCCACTACTAGTGATACGAGGCCGTTGGGATTCAGCACGGCGTTCCGTATTACCCTCCTCAACCCAACCTTTCCATATTCTGCTAACAGTGATTGGATCTCGACCAACGCGAGGAGCAATGTCGGGATACGATAAACCGCAATCGCGATAGTCTGCAATCCGACTTTTATCAAAGTCAGAAACGTGATGGTACGCTTTTCTCCTCCTTACACGAGGCATCACAACAACGTTTCACCAGGCAAGGCCGTTTAGCTGCTGATTGTGTATGAGAAATCGGTTGGAAACTTTCCTTATGTCAGCACGTTGTATGTGCCTCCACCGTCACCAACCTCGTGTGAATGCTCTGAAAATCATTTGGATATCACACCATTTCTCTTGTAGCCATTTCACCTTAAGTTCCGTGCATTTTCTGTATATTTTGCTCATATGTGACTTGTATTGATGGGAATATAATACCGACATGCACATGCTCTTCATTGATTTCAAAAAAGCCTATGTCAGCGCACGCAGGGGTACTACAATCATAGTACTAAAGGTCTTCCGGTTTCCATCTAAAATATCCCGCTTGTGGCATTTCTAGAACAAACACTCTGTAAAGTGGAGACAAATACCGGTCTGTCAGAACAGTTCGAAGTTCGAACCGGCCTCAGACAGGGAGACGCCCTCTCCCCTATATTATTCAACCTAGTGCTAGAAAAAACAGACCGAAATTTATGAAAACTGACCCCATAGGAATACCCCTAGACAATAAGTCAATGACTGGCATAGGCGGATGATATAATCCCAATCAGCAGTAGTAGAGAAGAGCTAATGAGGATGGCAGGCTCGTACTACAAGATTGCCAGTAGGGCAGACCTGCAAGTCAGTGAAGATAAGACGGAATGCATGGTCCTGAGCAAATCAGTGAGAGATGGGGACCCGCTCACGGTGGATAGTTTGCGATTCAAAAGGCCAAATAATTTCAAATACCTTGGTAGTCTCTGCAGTGATCAGAACCACTGTGAAATTTAAATAAATGCCAGAATTATTGGAGGCAACAGGGCATACTTCAGCCTTCAGGATGTGCTGAAGAAAAGATCCCCGTCAAGAAGTTTTAAGACCAGGCTGTACCAAAGTGTGAATATACCAGTGGTTATGTACGGTTATGAATGCCTCACCATTCGGGAAACAGATGATGAGAAACTACTTGTTTTCGAACGAAAAATCCTACGAAAGATTTATGGTCCTGTGATCGATTTACGAACAGGGTGATGGAGAATTAGAAAAAAATCAAGAATTAAAAGACCTTTACGCACAGCCTGAAATTATATAAAGAAAAAGAAGAAGAAGGTTAACCAGGCCTGGACATTTAGCAAGGATGAATGAAGAGTAGATACCCCATGATGTGATTCTGGGAGCTGTAGCTGAAGGGAGGTACCGGGGACGACAGCGGACAAGATGGAAAGACAATATTGACAAGGACACCGAGGACATGGGACTAGGAGAGGTCGAGTAGTGTCAGGAGGCTCGCAACCGGGAATGATGGAGGAGGAGTGGGGAGCAGGCATATGGTCACTAAGGCCCAAGCCACGGGTAAATAAATAAGTAAGTAAAATGGAAATGTGTGACTAGGGCCTCCCGTCGGGTAGACCGTTCGCCGGGTGCGAGTCTTTCCATTTGACGCCACTTCGGCGACTTGCGCGTCGAAGTAAGTAAGGGATTTGTATTTCAGTATTCGTGAGTGTCCCTGAATATTTTTGTGCATCGTTCTTTCGTTAAGGTATATCTTCTGTTATCTTTGGTTTTTTCGCTGTTATCTTCCTTGTACGCACGGTTTTCTTTCAAACTTCTGTGATTTCCTGTTCAGAGTTGTTCATTCCTCTTCAACTGAACTGCCTCCTGCGCTATTCATTATGGAGGGAATATCTATAGCGTCAGAGAAATTAAAGCGTGTGTCTTCAATCCTTGCACACTGATTGTTTCTGAGTGGCCTCTCAAACATCAGTCAGCTTCATCATTTGTAAACTGTGATATGAGCCTGTATCTTCCCCTCGACATACTTTGCAATTCAGTGAATGTTTCCGTTATCACTACCTGACCATGATTTAATCTAAATGAAATCTTCCCATATCTTCCTGACTTTTCCAACTTAACCTCCTTCTCTTGCGCTTCTTGAACAGAGTATTCACTGTTACTAACTGATATGTATCGCAGAACTGACTTAGTCATTCCCTCTCTCATTCCTACTACGAAGTCTATATTCTGACGAAATCTTCTACTCTCTCTCCTACAAACGCTTTCGAATTCCCTGTGACTATTAAATATTTATCTCTATTTATGCCCTGAATTATCCGTTCAATATCCTCATATACTTTCTCTCTCTCTTCATCCTCTGCTGGCGATGTCGGCATGTGTACTTGAACTATTGTTGTTGCTGTCGAGTCTGATGAGAACAACCCTATCACTGAACTCTTCTCAGTAGCCCTGCCTTCCTTTTCACAACGAATCCTACTCCCGTTATATCGTGTTTGCTAATGTTAATAGTACCCCGTACTCGTATGAACATATATCCATTTCTTCTTTCCGCTTCATTTCAATGAACCTCACTACATCTAGACTGGTCCCTGAATTTCGCTTTTCGGATGTCGTATGGGTACACGTTATGTTTCTTTAATGCAGTGGTTTCTACTGCCTACTGCAACTTCATGCCGTTGATCACTGCTGATTCTTCCGCCTTCTAGGGGAAGTTTCCTAGCCCAAGGGCAACTTGTGGCCTGAAACTCCGTCCGCTCCTCCTCCTCTTTGAGAAGACCGTTGGTATAACGAAGGTGACTTATGCTAGAAGTCATGGGCCACCATTTCTTGTGAATTTCACTCAAAATTTTTGTGACCAAGTTAAATCCCGGGACTAAGGACTCTTTTCATTATTATTGTTATTACTAATGAAAGTCGTTGCCCATAGGTAGACCACCGGTCTTCTTATCACAGAACAAATACTGATAATGGAAGTTCCTTCAACACCAGGTCTAATAGTTGCCACACCAAAGCAGAAGGCTACGTGTATGAAGGATGGCATATACTCCTGGGCTACGTAGAAGAGGCAGGCTAGATACATTGTCAAACAGGACGCCATATCCTGGCCCTACTACTTACTTGATACAGAAATAAAAATGGAAAACTGGGCGTTATGTCTTCCCATGCCTACTGAATGAAAGAGAAATAGTAATTTTCTGTAGTGCTGATGATTATACTTAACTGACAAATGCAGTAACAAAGCGCACTTTGAAATATAATGGTGCCATCAGTGGAAACAGCGACACCGAAGGAATCATGTGTCATGCAGATACAGCACTCTTCGCAGATTAACATAGTGCACTGTTGGCTATTAACAAACAGACTATAAATGTAATAACTATAAATTTATAGTTTTTTGCTATGTCTCCTTCACACAGCAGATGTGGCGGAGTGAGCACCATTGCTTTACATACAGTCTTCTTGTCACACACGAAAGCAGATTGATAGGTTTCTTACGCCAAGGAGTGTTCTGGGAAGAAAAGTTGTGACATCAGAAACAGAACTTTTTAATCTGTGGTGTCGTGTTACAGCAGAGACAAATAAGCAAAGTATACTTTGTTGACATCATCATCAGCACTTCATTATCTCCTAAGCCACTCCAAGAACCATGATATTCTGCCGTATGCCATGACCAAGGAGGGGAGGGTTGGGCAACGTGCGGCTCTCGTGCACCCCTCTGCGCTTGCAGTTTACATGATGAAACCCCCTCTCCTACCCTCCTCCTACCGCCCAACCCTAGTGCCCACCTTCCTCTAGGCAATAAAGTGTATACTGTTAACATGAAGCTCAGTGCAGCGTTTGCGCTTTTGTGAGAGCGAGAGTCACCTGTAGTTCAAATGTGTGCCACGATGTTCCAGGAATCATGACATCAGCCCCGCACACTTACAGACTGAATGTGTGTTAGTCAGTATGAATGCCAGCCACCAAGGCCCCACGCTTTGCGCAAGTGCTGGGAGGTGAATCTGTTGACGTCATGCTATTTTATAACTACTAAGTATGAAGGGCTGCATGTGTTGGAATCGCCGGTGCATGCATTTCTCTGAAATCAACATACTGTATGCAAGCCCTATAGCAACAGCAGTTGTGTCAAAAATAAATAAAATAAATGAAGCAGTATTTCGTAAACACAACCAGAACACTCCCAGATTAGTTTACACATCTTCTGAATTAACTATGATTAGGAAGGTTTGATCAAATGTCAAAAGTTGACTAAACGTCAAGCGTCAACCATCAGGTGTCAGGGAGAAAGGCGTCATGGGCCATGCTTCAGGTGTCGTGCATTAGCTGTCACATGTATTTGATACATGATTGCGATTGCAAATTGCGCAGCATTATTTAGTCTGAAGCCTTGTTGTGCTTTCGAATCGTTTCAAAAGTCATATACAGTCAGTGAGTAGGGGGTTGCGGGGGAGGTGGGGGGGGGGGGGTGGCACGAGGGAGGTATGGTCCTCACTATCAGGTCAGCCACTTTGCCATCCCAAACAAAATTTTTTACCCTTGAGAGGACCAATGGTCGCAAAGACCTCTGGAAAAGTAATCGCTTGGATTGATTTAATAGTTGTAAAATATTCCAATAAAGGATAACTCAAATGCAGAAGTATGTAATTAATTATTCTTGTAAAGTTCTGATTACAAATCAGATCTCGTTTTCTGTAATCACAGGTACAGAATATTAAGTACGACAGATAGTACACTGCCAAATGCAGAAGCATGTAATTAATTATTCTCGTAGAACTTTGATTGCAAATCAAATCGCGTTTTCTGTAATCACAGCTACAGAATATTCAGTACGACGGAGAGTAGACTGGTTAAGAACTTTACACGTATATCTCAGGACGACTCCAGAGGTGGTCCTCGCCTGGCTGTCGGGAGTCACTGCTGCGCACGTAATCAAGTACAGTAAGTATTCATCTCCCTATAACTGCTATTATGTTTCAACCTATCGTTACACTCAGGGTTTTTTTGTTGCTACTGCAGTGATAATGGAGGAGTTTACAGGTCGTAGGGTTTTAAAATACCCACGCACAGCACTGTCTCGCTGCATTTGCGCCTTTGACATCGGCGGCAAATCCTCCATTCTCAAACCACACTGCTAAGCATTACGTTGTATTTACCTTTTTCTTTCCACAGCACGCTGACAATGAAGCAACTTGTCGTATTATAGATATTGTAATGAGGATATTTTTGGTAGTAGAGAGATATTGCTTAAATAAAGTGGCACCGGAGCTCACTTCGATGAGGAGGAATAAATATGCCGCACATACTTGTGGTTTAAATCTTTTAAATGCACGGCTTACCGTCTTAACCACAACAGCACAGGCCCAGGTAAGACAATAATACTGGCAGCAGAGGCCGTGAAAACATATACAGCGATCGATAAACAGTTCATTCACTGATGAGAGTAGCTTCATAGGGTAAGGTTGTCGAGACGTATATCAATAATCCCTGCTCCGAGACGGTATAAATATTAACGCCGATGATGCTGAATGGGGAAAAAAACAAAAATATGCTTGCGTCCCCCGACACAGGCGAGGTGAGGTCATTCCAACAACGGCCACGTGACGCGAAAATAACGCTGCTCAAGAAAAAATAATAAAATAAGCTATAAATATTTGCAGCATAATTACATTTGCTGTATGTATTTCGAGCAATAAGCTCCCCAGTCTAGCTCAGTGCACGGATACTTTTTATAACAAGAAATAAATTTTTTACCGTCAAATGTTTTCAAATTATCCGACGACACTATGTGAGGACTATGTCCATAAGTAATATTGTGGTTAAAGTATGCATGGTATTTATTCCCCACTCGTTGTTGTTCCACATTTTATGAGCGAGAAGCAGAGTAAGATCCTCTGACAGTATAAAATCAGGAGGACCTAGTACATTCAACGTACACGCAGCCCACGCCATGTTGGAGTCACCACCAACTTGCACACTGCCTTGTTCACAACTTAGGTCTACGGCTACTTGAGGTCTGTGCCACACTAAAAACCTACCATCAGCTCTCACCAACTGAGATCGGAACTCATCTGACCAGGCCATGGTTTTTCAGTCGTCTTGGGTCCTACTGATACGGTCACGAGCCCAGGAGACACGCTGTAGGCGATGTCGCGCTATTAGCAAAGGCAGTCTCGTCGGTAGACTGCTGCCATAGCGCATTAACGCCAAATATCGTCGCACTGTCCTAACGGATGCGTTCGTTGTACGTGCCACATTGATTTCGGTGGTTGTTTCACACAGTGTTGCTTGTCACGTACCACAGTCGTTAAGTGAAGCCCGTCAACCACTGCGTTGAGCATGGTCAGAGCGAAATGTGGTATTCTCGGTACACTCTTGGCACTGTGAACTCCCTAACGATTCCCAAAATGAAATGTCCCATGCGTCTAGCTCCTACTTCCATTTCGTGTTCAGAGTCTGTTAATCCCCCTCGTGTGACAATAATCACGTCGGAAACATTTTCATATGAATCATCTGAGTACATATGATCCTTTCATAACAACTGTACGCGGTATTATCGCTGTCTGTGTATGTGCTTATCGCTATTCCCATGACTTCTGTCACCTCATTGTATAATCCTAGTTTTCTTTCTTCACGTGCTATGTTTGCCCACGCAAACAATACACGCCACCTGCTAAGCCTTATAGAACTACCAAGGAAGCTGTTTTACACCGGAAATTACATTAGCATTCGTGTAGTACAATTTTCTTGTAACAAGTTGATGTGTGGAGCAACCGATACCACAGACCTAACCATAAGTATTTCACAGAAATGTTATGACCCTTGAGCTTAACGAAGAAGTCTAGACAGCTGTACTACTTCTTGCAGCGTCCTGCATGTTTAATAGCAACAAAATAACAATTTCTGATGAGATAAAACCTATGGAATTAACAGTTTTTAAATTAAAGCTCTACACCAAGTTTGGGTAATAGAGGGGCTAATATCGTACGTCGAACCATACACTGGTCAGGCAGAACTTTATGGCCACTCTCCAACTGTAGACATAAAACCGTGCAGGCAACAGCAGCATCACTGGCGAAGAATGACTGATAGTCAGACACACGTTTGGCTCATGTAATATCAGTGAACATGCCGTCTGTGTGTAGAATGGGGAAGGAACGCGGTCTGTCTGAGTTTGGCAGAGGGAAGATTGGCACGAGCATTCCGGAATTTGCACGGCTTGTCGAACAGTGCTGTGGTGAGTGTCTTCAACACGTGACGATACCAAGGTGAAACCACTTCCAGACATCGTGGAGTTGGGCGGCCACCTATCATTACAGTTGTCGGTGGATGTCGTAGGCTGGGCAGACTTGTAAAACATGACAAGTGGCGAAATGTGGCGGAACTAACATAAGACTTTAACGCTGGGTGGAGTACAAGTGTGTCCGAACACACAGTGCACCGAACACTTCTAACAACAGCCATCCGCAGTGGACGACCCATGCACGTGGCAATGTTAACACCACGACATCGTCAGCTATGACTGAAATGGGCACGTGACCTTCGGCACTGGACGTTGGTGCAGTGGCAGAGCGTTTCATGGTCTGATGAATCTCAATACATTCTTCATCATGACGATGGGATGGAGCGAATCCATCGTCTTCCAGGGGAGCAGCTCACTCACACGAGTAGCGCGGGATGGAGGTAAGATGGCAGCTGCTGCATTATGTTCAGGGGATCAGTCACGTGGGCATCCAAGGGTCCAGTGCAGCTCGTGCAAGGCACCATGACGACCAAGGTGTACCCTACACTGGTTGCGGACTATATACACCCCTTCATGACAATAATGTTTCCAGAAAGCAGTGGCATTTTCCATTAAGATAATGCGCCATGTCACAAGTCCAGGCGTGTTATGGAGTAGTTAGAGGAACATAGTGACGATTTACAATTGGGGTCCCCCCCCCCCCCCCCCCCACCTTTCCCAACTCGGCAGACCTTAACCCGATGAAACACATCTGGGATTTGGGATTTGATTAAATTTGGCGTCAGAACTCATTGCCTCCTCCCCTGAATTTACGGGAAGAGGTGAACTTGGTGCAGAGATGGGGTTCCAATTCCCTCGAACGACGTACCAAGGCCTCGATGCTTCCAAGGCATGCCGTGTCCCTGCTCTGCCAAAGGTTGACGTACTGACTACTGGTACGTGGTCATAATGTTCTGTCTGATCGATGTATACGGAGTGACTAATTTGGCACTGTATTAACTAGTCCTGGATGACTGATGTTCATCTTCTAGTCTTTTCTTGCACATTAAGGATTTATGTTTGAACATTACATTCTTTTTATTATTCTGCTGCGGAAACTTCAGTTACGTTAATATGGCACTTTTATTCCCACAATGCGCTGTACGGTCTTTGCAGCCCAAAGCCGGATAAATAGAGTAGAACAAACATGTATAGCGTTATTTATTGTGACTTAATGCAGAAACAGCCTAGCGTTGTATGTCTAGCGTAGACTGGGCCGCAGGCGACTGCTGCCACTGGTTTATGTCTGCAAGATGGCAGCTGAAGCACTGTGGCGTGATATGCGTACGCGGAAACAAACGCGTGCGCTGTGGCCACAGCAAACGACACGCAGTACATGACGTCGTTATGCAAAACGCGTTCGCGCGTGTAATCGAGGGCGTGAGTGTAGCTTGCAGTTAGACGTCGCCTCAGCGACCAATATGAGCTGCGCCACATGCAGCTTCCCCGTCTGCCGTTTCTGCAAAGCTCATCTCCTTATTAGTTACGACTGCAGAGTACCTACAAGCATGACGTTGGAACCTACGAGTGGGGTCGGTTTCATATTTGTGCGCTTACAGCAAACTTTTCGAGAAGTGACTGCAATAACTGACACGAATCGTGCAACCATAGCCAAATGTTCAAAGAAATCCGAAGCTTGCGGTTCGTGTAACAGAAAGGAATTCTCCGTAACTCGTAGTCGCTGTGAAGGCGGCAGCACAGTTTAATTGTAATCTGAGTTCCTATCTCTTGTCTCTCCTGAAGCCTCACCACAACGGTTGTTCGCTGTGACCTCCTTCTGTCCTTTTGATGGGCAAGTGACCTGTGTGTGTGTGTGTGTGTGTGTGTGAGAGAGAGAGAGAGAGAGAGAGAGAGAGAGGGGGGGAGCGGGTGGGGGGGGGGGGTCACGTACAGCCTAGCGTTACTCTAGCGGAGGACAAATAGGCTGGTATACACACTGTCTCATTGCTTAATGTGTTGCATCTTTTGTGTATTCTGTCAATAAAAATAAACAAAGTTTTTGGTTCACCTAACCATCCTACGTTATCTTTGTGATCGTTCCAATTTAAAGTGTTCGAAATCATAATTATTAGGTTGTATTTAGACGAACTGGCAACCTTTTGCATTTTGTGTGACTTATCGTGGATTGCGTGCTCGCGTAGATAACCTCACTGTCTTCCTTAATCGCAGATAATTACAACTTTTTACACCAACAAGATAGCTTGTCAAAAGGAATCGCAATTGGATTTAAACTGATGGCGGCATACTGGAGGGTGAATAGTGTCATTTTTTCCGTTAAGACTTACGAGATAACACTGAATATTCTTAGCAATAATACTTGTGTTTCTGAACAATCTAGTGACGGACGTTTTTTTCTGCGTCATTGTAGCGATACTGCTCAAGGGTTACCAGCCACTACCACTACAACCCGCCCCACCACCACCACCATCACTTGCACTGCGGATGAGCCGACCTCCGACACCTCTGCCCACTCCCCCCCCCCCCCAAAAAAAAAGAAAAAAGAGCATACCATCTGAAGATAATAGATGCAAATAATTTCCGTAAGTTAGTGCTATTTCTACAAGGTCTAAACGGCATTGAAGCCGATATCTTGTCCAACTCATGTTTTAATTTACGAGGGCTATTCAGAAAGTAGGGAATGTTTCCGTCTGACGCCGCTAGGCGCGCGCCCATCGCGCATATTTTGGTGTGAGCGTGCTCAGCATCTCAGTCGGCATCCATCCATGACAGCAGTAACGTCTCTGCGCGTCTAGTTTTTTCATTATTCGAATTTGAAATGTGCGCTGCAATCGAAAATCCCACCAGTTGTAAGGTTCGATCTATGATACCGTTTCTGGTGGCAAAAAAGCTAAAACCTATAGAAATTTTCGTGAACTGTGCAAAGTGTACTGAAACAATGCAATGAGTGAATGTTCCGTCCAGTTTGAAAATGGCCGAACCAACGTTGATGATGAAGAGAAAAGTGGGCGCCCGAGCATTGTGACTGACGATCTTGTCGCTAAAGTTGATGAAACGATTCCTGAAAACCGTCGCTCCACAACAACGGAGTTTTCGCTTTCTCTTCCACAAGTTTCACGGACTTCATTGTTTGAAATTGTCAGTCAAAAGCTAGGCTACCACAAATTTTGTGCACAATGGGTGCCCAAAATGCCTACAGAGCACCACAAAGAACAACGAATGGGGGCAACGTTGACATTTCTGGAGGCCTACCACAAACATGGTGATTCATTACCGGATCGAATCGTAACTGGTGACGAGACTTTGATGAAACACGTCAACTGCGAGACAAAATTACGGTCCATGGAGTGGAGTCACGGAAGTGCCCCCCAAAAACCAAGAAAATGTTAGCAAACCTTGTCAGCAAGGAAGCTGATGGCGACACTGTTTCGGGATAGACAAGGTGTGCTTCTTATTGATTTAATCGAACGTGGAGCAACCATAAATTCTGTTAAACTTTGCACAGCCTTAGAAGAACAGTTCAAAACTAACGCCGAGGAAAGCTGACGTCTATAATTTTGTTTTTGCCCGACCTCACACAGCAATGTCCGACCTGACACGGCAAACAGAACTAAAGAACTCCTTCATTCAAATGGGAAATTTTCTCTCATCCGCCCTACAGCCTCGATCTTGCACCAAGCGACTTCCACTTGTTTCCAAAGATGAAGAACTGGGTTGCAATGCAGCGCTTTAATGACGACGCGGAACTCCCGGCGGGCGTGACTCACTGACTGAAGTCTCAGGCTGCAGAATTTTACGACAAATGTATTTCATATCTTGTCCGCCGCCATGGTAAGTACCTGAATGTGTTTGGTGACTATGTGGAAAAGCAGTATGTCAGTTGCTCTTTCAGATGTATTTAATAAATTGTATTTCTTGTACTTAGTTATTTTTCTAATGCCAAAACGTTCCCTACTTTCTGAATAGTCCTCGTACCTTTATCAACTGAATAATAACTGTCCATTGTGAACCATAGTCAGTGATAAAATTCCATTTGTACAGCGTAAAATCTCTTAGTGAGCATCAAAATAAAACTGGTCGTTGGAACTTTTGTAAAATTTCGCAAAAATTACCACTTCGTATTTATTTGGTTGTAACAGCACATTTACATCTTCTGTTACCCACTCACTAAAATCTTTAATCAAGAAATGAACAAGTGATTTACCATTACAGATCCAGCTACTGTGTAAGTAACGTGTAAAAACTGGAATACAATTTTCACTAAATTTCAGTAATTACCGATTACCAGCCCAAAATAAAGATATCGCATAATCTTATCTAATCTGCAGCCGAGGAGTGATTATATCCTTTCAGAAGTATTAGTGCCAGGGTTAGATCAAGAACAAACAATATCGATACAATGCGGTTTTACTCATGACCTGAAAAGCCAAGCAAACTTATCTTTTGCATCACGTTATAACATTACACAGGAAGTGAACACAAACAAGGAAAACCCAGATTACAGTACCATGTGTGGTACAACAAGAAGATACTGTTGGATTTCTAAACAGCTAGCATTCCTGTTGGTGAATGCTGGTTCTCATTGGAAACTGAGGAATACTCAGTATTGTAGAACACTCAGTATAACGTCGTTTATTGAAACTCTACTACGGTTCTCGAACAATCACTATAAACACACAAAAAATACAAGTAACATGTAGATGACTATTCATCAAGAGCGACGGTGACATCCGTCGGAGCTGGTCCTAGCTCGGCGAGGAACTGGCTATACTGCTGCTGCGCTGACCTTATAAAGCCGGCGGAGGCCGGCGGAGTACTCCAACTTTCCCTGTGTCTGTGAGGTGACCTCTGCATAAAAAGGTTCTCATTAGTCTCTAGCAAGATCTGTTTGTTTTGAAGAATTGGTTTCCTCTTGGTTGCATCTGCAAGTGCTTGATATGTTATATGGTACACAGGGGTGTCTTGAGTGTAGTCTGCTCGGCAGGGGTCGTTTGTGGCAGACGTAACTGAAACCTATATCTTTTTTCCAGAATAAATTTTCACTCTGCAGCGGGGTGTGCGCTGATATGAAACTTCCTGGCAGATTAAAACTGTGTGCCTGACGAGACTCGAACTTGGGACGTTTGTCTTCCACGGGCAAGTGCTCTATCATCTGAGAGCGACTCGCGACACGTATTCACAGATTTGTTCCGCCAGTACCTCATCTGCTACATTCCAAACTTCACAGAATTTCGGCTGTCGACCCGGACAACTGCAGAAGGCCGTTAAATATCCGCTTTAGCAGGAGACATGATGCATAACGATCATCGTGCTATTTTGATGAAAAGTTGCTGGTAAACCTTTAGGGATGTGAGGTCGTGGTCCAAGAAACTCTTCTGTTCCTGATGTTAAGTCATGGACTGCGCTTGACATCTTCAGAGGCGCTCCTCCTCTGAGTCTTGCCGCAGCGCTGTCCTGGATCAAACGTCATGAACAGAAGAGTTTCTTGGAACACGATCTCACATCCCGGAAGATTTACCAGCAGCCCTTCCATCCGGTCATGAAAGCCTTCACTTGACGAGAAATGTCTCTGAGCCAGAGGCAGAGCACTATCACGCTCAGAAGTATTCGAATCACCTGAACAGCGTAACGCCTGAAATGCATGTTGCCCACGTAACGTAAGTGTCTTGGAGGTCCTCTAAAAGTAATTTGGATTCCACAAATCACCACTAGAAAGCATTGTTCTATACGACAATAGCCCCAGACATAAAGTAATAACGCGATACTGTAAATATCAGGGAACACCTGAGACAATCCTTAACACTTGTAAACTCAAATGTGTTATAAAAAGTGACTCTTGTTTAGTGTTTGACACAAAAATGACTTTAACACATTAGTCATACTTCTATTTTTCTTCCCTAGACGATTTTCCCTCCATCTGTTAATTATCTTTCACTTGGCGATTGCTTTTGTGTACACTGAGTAATGAACTACCGCTCTATCGAAAACACGACCTCAACTATGTATCTCTAGTAATTCCACTATATCCACGAAGGCACATTGGTTTATGTGCAGTTCGAGAACCACTTATCGTACTTGTTATCTGACATGAAGTGGCATTAGAAATGGAAGTTCTTTATATGTCGCGATACAGGACCACAGTATTATCCGTCTTTGCTGACTAACTCTCAGGAGGTGAAATAATACTTTCAGCCAGTATAATTTAGCAAATCTGAACTTTAAATTACATGTCGAAAATTTTTGTACTAAATCGGGACAACTATTTCGAAAGTTTTGTTCCTGTTGACTAGGGGTAGCGTCTTTGATTCATAACCAAAACGTCTTCGGTCCCGGGTTCGATCCCCGCCACTGCGTAAATTTTGATAAATAATCAGCATTGGCGGCCGATGTCTTCCGGCATAAGAAGTCTGCCTCATTGTGACAACGGCCTTGTCAAGCAGGGCGAAGGAGCGGATAGAGGTTCAGGGCACTCTCTTGTCCTAGGGGTAGGAATTTGCCCCTAAAGGCGGAAGAATCAGCAATGATCAACGACATGAGGATGCAGAAGGAAATGGAAACCACTGCATTAAAGACACGTAACGTGTATCCACAGAACATGTGGCCTGTAATTGAAGAAGTGTCTTGATGATCTCTCCATTGGCAAAAGATTCCGGAATAGTCCCCCATTCGGATCTCCGGGAGGGGACTGCCAAGGCGGAGGTTACCATGAGAAAAAGATTGAATAATCTACGAAAGGATAACGTTCTACGAGTCGGGGCGTGGAATGTCAGAAGCTTGAACGTGGTAGGGAAACTAGAAAATCTGAAAAGGGAAATGCAAAGGCGCAGTCTAGATATAGTAGGGGTCAGTGAAGTGAAGTGGAAGGAAGACAAGGATTTCTGGTCAGATGAGTATCGGGTAATATCAACAGCAGCAGAAAATGGTATAACAGGTGTAGGATTCGTTATGAATAGGAAGATAGGGCAGAGGGTGTGTTACTGTGAAGAGTTCAGTGACCAGGTTGTTCTAATCAGAGTCGACAGCAGACCAACAACGACATCGATAGTTCAGGTATACATGCCGACGTCCCAAGCTGAAGATGAACAGATAGAGAAAGTGTATAAGGATATTGAAAGGGTAATGCAATATGTAAAGGGGGACGAAAATCTAATAGTCATGGGCGACTGGAATGCAGTTGTAGGGGAAGCAGTAGAAGAAAAGGTTACAGGAGAAGGGACAAGGGATGAAAGAGGAGAAAGACTAATTGAGTTCTGTAACAAGTTTCAGCTAGTAATAGCGAATACCCTGTTCAAGAATCACAAGAGGAGGAGGAGGTATACTTGGAAAAGGCCGGGAGATACGGGAAGATTTCAATTAGATTACATCATGGACAGACAGAGATTCCGAAATCAGATACGGGATTGTAAGGCGTACCCAGGAGCAGATAAAGACTCAGATCACAATATAGTAGTGATGAAGAGTAGGCTGAAGTTCAAGACATTAGTCAGGAAGAATCAATACGCAAAGAAGTGGAATACGGAAGTACTAAGGAATAACGAGATACGTTTGAAGTTCTCTAACGCTATAGATACAGCAATAAGGAATAGCGCAATAGGCAGTCAGTTGAAGAGGAAGGGACATCTCTAAAAATGGCCATCACAGAAGTTGGGAAGGAAAACTAAGGTACAAAGAAGGTAGCTGTGAAGAAACCAAGGGTAACAGAAGAAATACTTCAGTTGAGTGATGAAAAGAGGAAGTAGAAACATGTTCTGGGAAAATCAGGAATACAAAAATACAAGTCGCTGAGGAATGAAATAAATAGGAAGTGAAGGGAAGCTAATACGAAATGGCTGCAGGAAAAATGTGAAGACATTTAAAAAGATATGATTGTCGGAAGGACAGAGTCAGCATACAGGAAAGTCAATACAACCTTTGGTGACATTAAAAGCAACGATGTTAACATTAAGAGTGCAACGGGAATTCCACTGTTAAATGCAGAGGAGAGAGCAGATAGGAGGAAAGAATACATTTAAAGCATCTATGAGGGTGAAGATTTGTCTGATGCGGTAGAAGAAGAAACAGGAGTCGATTTAGAAGAGACAGAAGATCCAGTATTAGAATCGGATTTTAAAAGAGCTTTGGAGGACTTACGGTCAAATAAGGCAGAAGGGATAGATAACATTCCATCAGAATTTCTAAAATCATTGGGGGAAGTGGCAACCAAACGACTATTCACGTTGGTGTGTAGAATATATGAGTCTGGCGATATACCATCTGACTTTCGGAAAAGCATCATCCACACAATTCCGAAGACGGCAAGAGCTGACAAGTGCGAGAATTATCGCACAATCAGCTTAACAGCTCATGCATCGAAGCTGCTTACAAGAATTATATACACAAGAATGGAAAACAAAATTGAGAATGCGCTAGGTGACTACCAGTTTGGCTTTAGGAAAAGTAAAGGGACGAGAGAGGCAATTCTGACGTTACGGCTAATTATGGAAGCAAGACTAAAGAAAATTCAAGACACTTTCATAGGATTTGTCGACCTGGAAAAAGCGTTCGACAATATAAAATGGTGCAAGCTGTTCGAGATTCTAAAAAAAGTAGGGGTAAGCTATAGGGAGAGACGGGTCATATACAATATGTACAACAACCAAGAGGGAATAATAAGAGTGGACGATCAAGAACGAAGTGCTCGTATTAAGAAGGGTGTAAGACAAGGCTGTAGCCTTTCACCCCTACTCTTAAATCTGTACATCGAGGAAGCAATGATGGAAATAAAAGAAGGGTTCAGGAGTGGAATAAAAATACAAGGTGAAAGGATATCAATGATACGATTCGCTGATGACATTGCTATCCTGAGTGAAAGTGAAGAAGAATTAAATGATCTGCTGAACGGAATGAACAGTCTATTGAGTACACAGTATGGTTTGAGAGTCAATCGGAGAAAGACGAAGGCAATGAGAAGTAGTAGAAATGAGAACAGCGAGAAACTTAACATCAGGATTGATGGTCACGAAGTCAATGAAGTTAAGGACTTCTGCTACCTAGGCAGTAAAATAACCAATGACGGACGGAGCAAGGAGGACATCAAAAGCAGACTCGCTATGGCATAAAAGGCATTTCTGGCCAAGAGAAATCTACTAATATCAAATACCGGCCTTAATTTGAGAAAGAAATTTCTGAGGGTGTAAGTCTGGAGTACAGCATTGTATGGTAGTGAAACATGGACTGTGGGAAAACCGGAACGCAAGAGAATCGAAGCATTTGAGATGTGGTGCTATAGACGAATGTTGAAAATTAGGTGGAACTGATAAGGTAAGGAATGAGGAGGTTCTACGCAGAATCGGAGAGGAAAGTAATGTGTGGAAAACACTGATAAGGAGAAGGGACAGGATGATAGGGCATCTGCTAAGACATGAGGGAATGACTTCCATGGCACAAGAGGGAGCTGTAGAGGTCAAAAACTGTAGAGGGAGACAGAGATTGGAATACGTCAAGCAAATAATTGAGGACGTCGGTTGCAAGTACTACTCTGAGATGAAAAGGTTAGCACAGGAAAGGAATTTGTGGCGGACCGCATCAAACCAGTCAGTAGACTGATGACCAAAAAAAGAAAAAAACTACGAAAAATGTTAAGTATGGTATCATTCCCAAGTAACAAATTTGAAACGACTAATGTATGTGTTTGATAACGATTCGAACATAGAACCTAATCAGCTTATTATGTAAGCACAGACAAACCCATATATCGAATTTTCTCAGCGGTCTGAAATTGCACTGGTGAGAAAAATGAATAATTTCTGCCTTCCTAGATTTCGAACCCGGCACCTATCGCCGTTGTTTTCTAGCCACGAACGCACATTAAACATAGGTTTGTTTCACCAGAAGCGAGATGTGCCCATGATTGAACGTGAAGTGACGTTACGAAGAGTACACTGAAGACTGGGAATTGAACTCCACACACACCGCTGTTGAAACAAGAGGACCCGTTAACTGTCTCATTCTTTTTCACCATCAGCTAGGAGTGTCATGTATGAACTTTAAATGACGAGAAGACCTGTGTCTCTCTGGGAGTTGAAGCGGTCACGCATCGTTATAGACAATGAATGAAGAGAGGTGAAATATCAAAATATTGATCCATCAACAGTTAGGTGTGCACATGGTAAAGCCTGAAAGTACAGAATGAAAATTTTTGTGCCGAACCAGGACTCACATTACGTTGAGATCTTTAGAAGTTTGGAAACTTCAGCAAACAATGAATTGATGGCAGTACGTCGTCACGAAAGGATCAAGTCCTGTGGAAACTAGAACCAACGTATTCAACGTTTCAAGCTGAAATAAAAGATAAAAAAGTAGCATGTGACCTTGAATAGCGTTCGATTCTTTAATTAAAATAAAAATTCTGGCATAAGAAGGGTTATTGGTTTTTACATGCTGCCACTTACGCCTCTATCACGGCCCAGCCTAACCTGTAATTGGCAGCGAAGTGACGTCACGTTTAATGTGAATCTCTAACCACGAGGGAAACGTGTGCTCTAAATCTGGCATAATCGTGGGTAAATAAGATTTGCTAGAACCTGATGAAAACCTTCACTTAAAGAGGGAATCGAACCCTGACACGACATATACTAGCTTAGACTCAATTACCAGATCACTTACCTGCATGTCTGTATACGTCGTGATTTTGATGTAGCGCTGATGTGCCAGACTGGGTGAGACATATGGTTTTCTGACTCCCTGGATTGAATTACATTCGGGATACTCATTTCTGCCTCTATCGAATTGCCATTGCCTGCCGCCTCACCTAAACAGTGCGCAAATTCAGTCTGATTTTGTAATCAGTGAAATAAAATGTCAGGCTACCTACACATATTTCCAACACTGTAGGATGCGGAAGTCTCCAGAGGATGTGTCGGTTCCACTTACGGTACTCTCTGTGGTGAGGGCGACGGACCACGTCTTGAGCCTATAATCTACAGCGGACGTTTGTTCACCCACAATGGCAAACGTAAGATTATATAATATTGTAATGTGGTCTTCAGCGTGAAATATTTCCTGTAAACAGAATGTACAAAGTTGTAACCAGTATTCTCGCAGCACATAACGCAAAGCGTACTAAGTACGATATCAGCCGGTGCTGGCAAAATTTACCAGGAAGAAAGAGGTGATGCATAGGTTTGTAGCGATTTAGGATTTAAGAGAAAGGCCGAAAGGTCGAACATGTGTGACCTGTACGGGGTGAGTGTTTTCGATCAATGTAGTCGGATAATAGCTTTCTCGTGTTATGTAGGGTGATTTTATCGTGAATTATTGGCCACGTTGAGCAGACCGAACCTCTATAGCTCTGTCATACAAAGCTTAAAATGTTAGTTTTTTTTTTTTTTTTTTTTTTTTTAGATTAGAACCTAGAACAAACGTATCTTTAGTTTGGCAATGGGGCTGCGCTTCCACTGACCTACTGCAGCATTCAGTGCTTCCTCGTAGTGGTAGTGGTAGCATGAAGATGAAATTAGTTGTGGTTTCTGTGTGGAATCACCTTCCTGGACTAAAATCAAACATTTGATAGTCAGATGACACACCAAACGAAAATCGTTCACAAAATTTCATTGAAATACAAAGACAATATCACGTGAATTTAGCTGGCTAGTTCTGCGTCACTTCAGGAAGTATGTCGACTATCACAGGGTTGCCAGACTTAATCTACAATTTTTCCAAGCCCCAATCACCCTCGCAGCAAGAAGGAATAAATTTCTGCAGCCAGTGAGTTTTTTGAGCAGTCAAGAAATCCAGTAGTAAGACTTGCACTTAGAAGATGCAGTGGAGACATTTCGCAATCTGGCGGATACTTGAAGTACGAAAGGTATACTCGTAAGCAAATGTGTACAACTGAAGAAAAACAAAATACATTAAAAGCAGGGGGAATGAAATGGATGGCATTCATCTTCATTATGTCATTACTTTATTTCTAATTTTCTCTGAACATTGTAAGAATATTCACATGAGAATTGTCGAGAAGTAATATTTAGTATTAGGGAGATGGGGTATCAGCGCAATTGTAATATGAAATTCATATGCAAATTAATTACTTTGCTCAATTAATCCCGCCCCCCCCCTCCCCCGATCACACCCACCACTACACACAGTCACTTCCACCCCATCCCCAGATTATGTGATGTGTTCTTTTCAGCCAGCACGTGGGCCTCAGCCCGCTCCCCCACTCCATCTTCTCCCAACAACTCTATTAAGGGGAATTTCGAGTTTTGGAGGGAATTCCGAAATTTGGTGCGTATTTCGAATCTTTTTGGGAATATCTTTGTCCCCGTGACGTGCTGACGTCCCATTCCACACAACACCCGGAAACTGGGTGCAAATTAGAAATGGCGGTACAATTTCTGAGACTCGACCCCTGGTATTTCTGGGCGGAAAGCCAAGCGCACCTCCTAAAACAATTATACCAGCAGAGGGGTTTAGAATAGGCGGTAAATTAGAAATGACTATTCCGGGACCCAATCCCTGGTCCTTCTGGATGGAAAGCCCTACTGCTCATCCCAAAACATGGAAACCGTCTAGATACAGGAGAGGAAGGTAAGGTTAGTGTACTTTATTTATTTTGGTTGGGAAACTGATGTAAAGATAGCTCCTAATTACGTAATTAACCACAAAGACCGTACATAATTACACAACTACATGCAGAACACAACACAAGGATCGTTAAAATCCAATAAAGATCAAAAATTGACGATACCATACAACTGGTGTTATCCTGCTGGAAAAAAATTTCACAATATCACTCGGATATAGTGGCAGACATATTCAAACACTACCATTCACCTGAAAACTGGCGGGAAGAAAGAGTGGAGTGTAAGGTACTATCTTCATTCTTTTGTCGGGAAATATGTTCAACTGACGAGATACTGATGTTGGACAGAGAGGAATTTAAAAAGTATATTACCTGTAAGCAATCAGCCGAGGACAGTATCTGCCGTTGTTTGATGTCAGACTTTGCTACAAATGCCTGCTGAAGTATCATCCTGCAGCCCAAGTATTCGAAGCCAATACATGCTATCACAACTGATGGAAAGATTTCATCGCTTTTCTAGTTACACTTCGAAATTCTCGTGAAAAAAGCCTCATAATGAACAGGTCATAATGCAACATATGTTCTGGGTAAAATCGTAGTGCCAAAATACTGCAGAGGGGTGTTCTCCTCGATAGGCACTCACCAACTGCCCAAAATATAGCCCCCCTTACCTCCTCTTATCCCGCCCGTCCCTCCTACCCTCCATCCATCCACCTTCTTGGAGAGCACAGGCTTTTTCAAACGGTAAACCGCTACGGCCTAGCGCCTCGCAGTCGTGGTCGCACATGGCTTTCCTCCGCAACATCGCGGACACTGGCTGCATTTAGGCTATAGTTCTTTGCCAATAGAAAAGCAGCTTTTGTTAACCAAACAATAGGAGATAAAAGGACCCCCGTCCGGATGGCAACTGTTTCGTATAAAGTATAGGGACACAGCCGCCGCTAATGGTCAGGGGGCGCACCTGCAGTGGCGACCTCATACAGACTAGGCACGCCCCCACTGCCTCAAATAGAAGAGTTGTTCTGCAATGGAAAACACTTTTACTTTGCGTCAGCACAACTCTTTCTAGCAATCTCTTACATATATTTCTCAGAAAGACTGGAGTCCTCTCACACCACAGCAAATTTCCGGACAATGATCCAGGTGGTACGCAGTTTCTTCAGTACAATGCATCACCAAGAGCACATGGCTTGGCTGTCACGTTGTTAATTTTGAGAAAAGCTACACGTAAACTAGAGCGTGATGCAGGCGTCCCTCAGAACAAAACCGTGATAAATTATGGTTATCCCGAATGCAGGATGTTTGTCTAAAGGGACAGCCACGACCTCCTACGGAACTCTGCCACCACGTCGTTCTGAGCACTGGACACTAACATTTCTGTTTAACATCAACACGTCTCCAACAATCAAGCATCTATTAAAATAGGAAAACACAATTGCGACAATAAATGCCTTCTTTCCACAAGAACAGGTGCAGTCCATTTTCTTTTAGTTTCATCAGTAAAGTCGGTATAGTTTTACGTTCAGTTGCAGGATAAATGCGCATCTCATATTGCGACAAGCAGCGATGTGCACCGCAGCCGATTACAAACGACCAGCAGAGACATGTCCACCCTGCGTAAAATCGGGAAAAAACTTCCACTATTTTGCTGTGGGAATTCTTTGCCACCAAAGAATGCCCTCATTCTTTCAAAACCGTCATCAGAGTAAAGAAAAGGCGAGAATTTAAATTCCGAAGGAAAAACATCTATATTGAACAGTTTCTTTCAGCTTGATGATCAAATTACTCATTCTGAGAGCATCTGTCGCATGCAGATCAGTGTATGTAAATAAAGAGTCATGCAAGTGTGTATTTCAAAGATTTCAAAGACGTCATATAACATTGGAGAATACAATCTTTCACAAGTCGGCTCACAAATCGGAAAAAACACAATCATTTTACGTTCGACAACAACTAGCTACCTACACTACTGACCATTAAAATTGCTACACCAAAAAGAAATGCAGATGATAAAAGGGTATACATTGGACAAATATACTATACTAGAACTGACATGTGATTACATTTTCAGCCAATTTGGGTGCATAGATCCTGAGAAATCAGTACCCAGAACAACCACCACCTCTGGCCGTAATAATGACCTTGATACACCTGGGCATTGAGTCAAACAGAGCTTGGATGCCGTGTACAGGTACAGCTGCCCATGCAGCTTCAACACGATACCACAGTTCAACAAGAGTAGTGACTGCCGTATTGTGACGAGTCAGTTGCTCGGCCACCATTGACCAGACGTTTTCACTTGGTGAAAGATCTGGAGAATGTGCAGGCCAGGGCAGCAGTCGAACATTTTCTGTATCCAGAAAGGCCCGTACAGGACCTGCAACATGCAGTCGTGCATTATCCTGCTGAAATGTAGGGTTTCGCAGGGATCGAATGAAGGGTCGAGCCACGGGTCGTAACACATCTGAAATGTAGCGTCCACTGTTCGAAGTGCCGTCAATGCGAACAAGAGGTGACCGAGACGTGTAACCGATGGCACCCCATACCATCACGCCGGGTGATAAGCCAGTATGGCGATGACGAATACACTCTACCACGTAGGTTCACCGGGATATCGCCAAAAACGGATGCGACCATCATGATGCTGTAAACAGAACCTGAAATCATCCGAAAAATGACGTTTTGCCATTCGTGCACCCAGGTTCGTCGTTGAGTACACCATCACAGGCGCTCCTGTCTGTGATGCAGCGCCAAAGGTAACCGCAGCCATGGTCTCCGAGCTGGTAGTCGATGCTGCTGCAAACGTCGTCGAACTGTTCGTGCAGATGGTTAATGTCTTGCAAACGTTCCCATCTGTTGACTCAGGGATCCAGACGTGGCTCCCCGATCCGTTACAGCCATGCGGATAAGATGCCTGTCATTTCGACTGCTAGTGATACGAGGCCGTTGGGATGCAGCAGGGCGTTTCCTATTACCCTCCCGAACCCACCGATTCCATAATCTGCTAACAGTCTTTTGGATTTCGACCAACGCGAGCAGTGATGTCGCGATACGATAGACCCCAATCACGATAGTCTACAATACGACCTTTATCAAAATCGGAAACGTGATGGTATGGATTTCTCCTCCATACACGAGGCATCACAACAACGTTCCACTAGGCAATGGCGGTCAACTACTGTTTGTGTATGAGAAATCGGTTGGAAACTTTCCTCATATCATCACGTTGTAGGTGTCTCCACCGGCGCCAACCTCGTGTCTATGCTCTGAAAAGTTAATCATTTGCATATCACAGCATCTTCTTCCTGTCTGTTAAATTTTGCGTCTGTAGCACGTCAACTTCGTTGTGTAGCAATTTTAATGGCCAGTAGTGTATAATTCAAGAGTACGCAGCTGTTTTGCACACTGTAGCAGGTCCCTTTTTACGAATACGATGCTGTATCATACTAGCGTTTACAAAACGTATCATGAGAGCCTGTCTTGTAATAGAACCTCCTATAAAATTTTATCACGTGACTCTCTCTTCTGTTGTATCAAAACCAGTTCCATTTGTGTGCTTACATTTGATTTTTTTAATGCATAATTCAACTCCACCAACATGTCTGCAAAGGTTCTATCATACAGCAGCAGATTCTCACGTTCTAGTTTTGTAGGGATTTTGATCATCACTGCCTGTTCCACGCAATCTACTCACATGCCGGAAAAAATCACTATCATTTCCAGGTTCCACAATGAGCTATAATTCATGCTATTCCTGTGGTTATACGATATGATGTATGGAGCAACACCAATTTTTTTAAACACGCAATCGTGATGATAATAATAAAAGCAGTCATAATGCCATGAGAAGAGATACAGTCGATTCCTGTTTGTTTTATGAGCAAATCGGTGTACAAAATTGTTAAGGCTTTCGTGGTCACTTGTTGACAAACTCCCTATTGGCTTCTGTCTGAGGTTCTTCGCTCGACGGTCATCTAATGATTTTACTGACGTTTCGCCAGCACGAGTGGCTGGCATTGTCAAAGCTTCACCCTCCATTGCCGGTAGTGAACTGGAGTCGAGCTCGCGGCCGCAGACTGTATGTTCCTGGCGCGCCAACGTCCGAGGGCTTCTCCGCGGTCATTTCCGGTGCGGTTCTCCTCTTGCTACCTGCGACGGTTCGCTGCAGTACGGGAAGCCAGGATCCGTTTACCTTAAGGCTTTCCTCTATCTTGTTGAAGCTGTTCGCGAGTTTTTCTATTTCTACAGTTTCTCTGAACAAGCGAGTGTGATAGTGCTTCTCTACAGCCAGAACTTCCGCGTCGGCGAATTTTATTACGTGGTCGGTCTCACTCAGTGCGTGCTCTGCCACAGCCGATTTCTCCACCTGCCCCAACCTGCAATATCGCTTATGTTCTTTGATCCTGGTGTTGATTGATCGTCCAGTAATTCTGACATAAACTTTTCCGCATGTGCATGGTATACGGTATATTCCCGACGTTGCAAGTTGGTCCCTCTTCTCCTTTGCCGATCTAATACACTCTTTGATCTTCCTTGTCGGTTTGGAAATCATCTTTACGCCGTGTTTGCGCAATATACGGCCGATTCTGGCTGTCACTCTGTGAATGTATGGCAGAAACGCCGTAACCGACATTTCTTTTTATGATTCCTTACTTCGCCGAGTGTTTGGCTCTGTTACACTTCTGACATAATTTGTGGAGTACCCATTGCTCCTCAGAACACTTTCCAGGTGTTGCATTTCGCGTCTGAGGTGCTGCGACTCACATATTCGTCCTGCTCGTGTTACGAGCGTATTAATCATGCCTCTTTTCTGGCTGGTAATATATCGAAAAACAATTACCGTCCCTGTGTTGTCATTCAGAATAAACGTAACACTCCACCGGAGCTGGAGGCCAGTGCTCAGTCATTTGCGCAGATCTGCACAAAGTTTTGTCGTATGTGCTGGAGGAAGACCATATCCACAAGGCTATCAATCACACGAGAGCGTTCCTGTATTGTTACTTCGTAAGCAGATTAATACGTTATTTTTCCGGTTGTAACACATCCATTGAGTGTACACCGCCATACCCTTTGTTTCTCTACCACGATTTCCAGGTCTGAATCAGCTGCATTTCCATCCTATGGCTCTCACGGATAGCTGAACATCACATGGCGTAAACTAACCAGCTCTCAGAACACACAGGTTGGTAGAAATAAAACACAGAAGCGACGTTTCTCATTGACAATAATGTGGATGACATGGCAACGTATGGAAACTGGAAGATTTTGCGGTATTGGAGAGAGTTTCCAACGGCTATCAGAAGGTGATGACCTGCACAGTTAATGTCATCCTCCCGAATCACAGGGTAGCGGATGTCCCGGTGTTCCGTTTCGAAGAGTATTGTTCCCTCGTTTTGCAGGCATGTACATGATTATTGTTGCGGTGTTGACCATCACCGGAAGGTGCAGTTCGCAGCATGTGCGAGGTAGGGCAAATAAAAAGTTTTGCTGTTATCTTACTGGTAAAAACAATAAAAAATGAAAATAAAAGCATGTGGAGGGCATCGTAGCATATGGAAATAGGACAAGTCTGTAGCGTTGAGGAATGCTTCCAAACAACTGTGTAAAGGTGATGACCTATACATTTAATCCTATGCTCCACAGCCAGAAGTAGCAGATATCCAGTATTCCACCACGGCTTCCTCCCTCTCAGCCGAAAAGTTTCAGTCTATCATTGCGAGGTAATCAACAGCGTACCTAGTGGACGGCGGGACGGGAAAGACATCGTTGACGTGGAACTATGTACTGCAATACACACCGCACTTCATAGCGAGATCAGTTTTAGCAATTTTACACGTTGTTACATAATTTCAACGCCAGTCAGTGACAAGGTAGAACGCTTTCTAATTTCTGCATCATTGCTAAATAACCCTTCCGCTTCTTTGCAAGTACCATATAACAGATTGCAAATGCAGACAGATGACGGTGCGGTACATCCATTCGACCATATATGCCAAAGTATAGCAGACAGCGTCCTATACCGACGCAAAGAGGTTATCTACGTATTTCCTGGGCGTCGATCATAGTGCAGAATTTACGATTACTACTGGCTATCAAAAAAACTTGTGAAATCTTATGGGACTTAACTGCTAAGGTCATCAGTCCCTAAGCTTACACACTACTTAACTTAAATTATCCTAAGGACGAACGCACACATCCATGCCCGAGGGAGGACTCGAACCTCCGCCGGGAGCAGCCGTACAGTCTATGACTACAGCGCCCAAGACCGCTCGGCTAACCCCGCGCGGCTGTTAGCTATGTCTCTCTGTGTGGATGGGTGCCACAAAGTATTGTCACATTCGTAGGATAATGTCGGAGATTGACAGATCTCTCCCACATCGTCGTTGACCAGTTCTCACTGCAACACCAATCTTACCCACGCCACCCATCCAAAAGGACACGATCTCACCAGGTGCATGCGTGTCGAGGACGTTCACACCTTTTACCAGCGTACAGTGGACATGATAGCAATGCGTTGGTATAATAGATGGTTAAGAAGAAAAGTATAATTTACAGATGATGGAGTCCATATGTTTGGAGTTTGAATTCTGAATCATTATTTCAATGCAATGTCCGGAGTCAGTACCACGAAGGTACCAGCAGGACAGAAATGATCGTAAACCCTCACTCCGATTATTACACATTTCTGCAACTAAAAAATGCTATATTGTTAAAGCCATACGTTTCTGAAGTAGAAGTCATGCGGAATGCAACGTTGTTAATACTCTAATGCAGAATACATTTCTCAAACATCAGGCCTACGACCGCCCCTCAAGTTTCTTATCCCAATCACTACGGTGACAGACTTTAAAATGATGAAACCACACCCTTCTATGCTATTTCGGTGTCCTGGAAATGCATGGTCAGTGTGTATCCACCGCTCAAGCTGCTTATAAACCAACTTGAACGAAGTCTGGAGGTTGCTGTTCTGTCTCTTAAGAAATTAAAGGATTTTATACGTCTTTTTAAGTCGGAAGCGTACGTATCCCGAATCACACGTCCCATGCCAGTAGCGCATATGATTAGTAGTAGTAGCAGTGGTATCGGTTTTGACGGATGCGGCTATGTCTCACTAGGAAACACAGCGAAGGAAATTCTACTTGAATATTTCCAATAGCTGATATATTGAGGTACCACATACACACTACTACAGGAAAATGCACACGAAGTAGCTGAAACGTTTTACAAGAGAGTACGCACCATGATCAGGAGCCGAAACAGATGTAAGAATCTTATTGCTGTGTACAGTAGCATCACCACAGCTCTGGTAGCATTCATCTAGCACAAGGAGGTCCTGGCCTCACGTTAGATAGTTTTGCTCATGCATACGATAATATAGCAGTTTCATCACAACACCATATCTCTCGAGTCAACCCTCCTCACACTATTAAAGATGATATATGTGACAACGGTCCACTCTCGTACAGAACACTTTAGGAAGTGGGCTCAAGTCAGATAACCGCAATAAATCTTCTCTTTACTATTTAAGCAATAACATAGCTTGTGAGAACCATCCGTAATTCGGAAATATATATATTCGTCTGCATACGTCAGAACACAGTTATAGATCAGGATGAATATGTTTTGCTTGCTTTAAGATGGCGCCGCTGTGTAATACATACGTCGCCCATGTTACGGAAACCCACGTAGTTTACAGGGGGAGGGTAAGGGTTGAGAATGAAAGCATCCAGAGCGTAATGTTTAAGCTTTTCTCTGTCATGGGTGACGGGGTAAACACCAACACTCCTCAGTTCCCCGTATTTCATGGTACTTTTTTTCTAATTTTACGTATTTTCAGTCAACTTAAGAAATTTTGCAAGTTTTTTTCGCAGTTGTACATATTCAATCGTATTTGCCGAAATTTTACGTATTTCCCGTCAATTTGTAGTGATTCCTCTACAAGGTTTCCGTCGATTGTTATCGACTTTTTAAGTCTTTCTTCATATTTTTTGATATTCTGTTGTAGGTATATGGTCATATAACAGGCCATCCCACTCGTTGTTTGATTTTATACGACGATATATGTGTGTCCTATACACCTACTTTTTAAGAAACCCTAAGAATTTCCCTCTTTCTGATGATCTACATGCACGCTTTTTGAATAGAAAGGTCATGCGTGAAAGATTGTCTTCTCTAATGTTATTTCACGTGTCTGAAATGTCTGTAATACACGCATACATTACACTTTATTTACAGGCACTGATTTGAATGCGAGAGATGCTCTAAGGTTCGTGCAATTTGTCCATCAAGCGGAATGAAACTGTTTAACATAGATGTTTTTTCTTCAGAGGACATGTCTCTGCTGATTATTTGCAATCGGCGGTTGTGCACTACGCTGGGTGTCGCAAAATAATGAGATGCGGATTGTATCCTGCAGTTGAACATAGAAACTATACATATTTTGCTAACAAAACTAAAAGAAAATGGACTGCTCCTACTTTAGTGGACAGAGGACATATGTTATCATCGCAGTTGTGTTTTCCTTTTTCTAAAGATGCTTGATTATAGGAGACGCATTGATTTTAAACATAAATATTACTGTCCAGTGCTCATTGTATAGGAGGTCGCACTGTCCCTTTAGACAAACATCCCGCAGGTGGGATAGCCCTAATTTATCACAATTTTGCTCTGAGGGATGAATGCATCGAGCTCTATTTTATTTTACACTTTTTGTTTGTCAGCGTCGATAACGCTGACAGCCAAACATGCGCTCTCAGTGACGAATTGTTCTGAACACACTGCAGAAGATCTGGACCGTTTTCTCCAATGCAGAATGGCAGGCGTAATGGAGACGTTAGAGGGATACCTAGTCTGTGTGAGGCCGCCTCCTCAAGTGCGCCCCCTGGCCATTAGGGGCGGCTGTGTCGCTAAACTTCAGATGAACAAGATGAACTTGGGATGAGCGACCTTTTATCTCCTGTTGTTTAGTTAACAGTCCCTGCTTCTGTATTGGCAAAGGACCTTTACTTCTGGGTGGCGAGCAACTGCTAGGTTTTGGTGGATGACCGCGTTGGGCCAGCGGCCGTCAGGTGCTATGCCATGGCAGCTGACCGTGTAAAAACGCCTCTGTTCTCCCTGTAGGCGGATGGACGGAGGGTGGGGGCGGGATAAGGGGAGGTAAGAGGGCCTAGATTATGGGCAGTTGGTGGATGCCTATCGAGGAGGACACACATTCAACTAACACCTCACTGCCTGTTTTTTGGGACGACTATTTTACCAAGAAGATGTGTTGCATTATGACGTGTTCATTATGAGTGATTGTTTTTCACGAAAATTTCGAAATGTGATTACAACAGGGATGCATTTTTTCCATCAGTTGCGGTAGCTTGTATTGGGTTCGAGTACTTGGGCTGCAGGGTGATTTTTGAGCAGGCGTTTGTAGCAATGTCTGACATCAAACAACGACACCTTTAGCTGCTTGCATACGGGTAATACATTTTATAACCTGCTCTCTGTCCAACACCAGCATCTCAGCAGCTGAACAAATTTCCTGCCAAAGAGAATATAGGTAGTACCTTAGAGCCCAACCTCTTTTTCCGCCAACTTGTAGATAAAGGGTAGAGTTTGTGTATGTCTGTCACTAGTTTTGAGTGGTGTTGTGAAATATTTTGCATTAGGATAAAATCATTTGTATAGTGTCGTCAATGTTTTAGCTGTATTGCGAGTTTAGGCAGTCCTTGTGTAGCACTATGCAAAAAGTTGTGTAATTAGGCCCAATGTTTGTGATTAATTCATAGTTACGATTGATTTTTATGCCAGTTTCCCAACCAAAATAAATAAAGTACGCTAACCTAACCTTCCTCTCCAGCATCTGGACAGTTTCTATGTTTTCGGTTGAGAGTTTGGGCTTTCCATCCAGAAGGACCATGGTTTGGGTCCTGGAAAGGGTACAGCCATGTATAATTTCCCGCCTATTCCAAGGGTCTCTGGTGTATTAATTGTGTTAGAGGGGTGCACTTGGACTTTCCATCCATTAAGACCAGGATAAATTTGTCGTCAGTTGGTGGTTGGGATGGGACATCAGCATAGCCCAGGGACAAGGAAATTTCCACGAAAAGTCGAAATTCCTGCCAAAATTTGAAATTCCAACCAAATTCGAATTTCCTGCCAATAGGATGGGTGGGTGAGGTCGGAGGGTAGATTGGGAGGAATTAGAGGGGAGAGGAGTCCCACATGCAGACTGATAAAAACACATGATGTCATATGGAGGTGGGTGCGATCGGGGGTGGGGATCGTCGTGGTCGGAGGGGATGGGATTAATTGTTCAATTTAATTAATTTGCATATCAATTTGGTATCAAAATTGTACTGAGAGCCCCATCTCCATAATGCTATTGTTAGAATCGACTACTTATTCAATACTTATTCAACCAGTAAAATGGTCCTTTTCAAACCATATGACAGAAATCAGTGTCAACGTTGATTACTGAAATACGACGCTTTATCGCAATCATATTTACAATTCCTAACTTTACAATTCAAAGCTACAAATTTTGACTGTAAAATTGTAAACACGACTGCGACAAAGCAACTTGCTTTAGCGGTCGATTTAGTCACCGTTTTCTGTCATATAATCTTGAAGATGGCCATGGAACAGTCCGAATCTTTTAATCGAGGTATCCTTCCTTGCGATCTTGGCAAATTAAACGTTATCGTAAGGAAGGCTACAGCATTTTATTTAAAATTCGCCTCCTACAATGTAAGGTAGTTTTAATACGTTGAATCTGTACATATTTGCACATCAAATCGTATTATCTACTATCAACTGGAATAAGAGACACTGTTCGGGTTCTATATGTTACGATAAGTTTAATAAACAGTTTATTGCAATAATTTTTAGTGATTCTCTATTTTGCTGACCAGAACATACTTGAATGTGCAAGCAGTTCATTGGAATTTTTTTAAAATCTTCTGAATGTTAATTATAGATTAGGTGTATAGGTGTTGCACTTTGATTCATGTGAATTTTTACGTGGGATAGCGCCGTCACAACAATGACTGCAGATATGGCGATGATAATGTGATATTTGACGGATTACAAGTCTTTGCGTTTCAGCCAAAATGAGCAACTTTTAGCTGCTACAATATGTTTTGACAAACAATATGAATCGCCAGTAATTTTTGGTACCAACATGTCTACAATAACAGACATTTAGGTATTTACTTTTTACAATTATTTCGCATTCAATGAAATTTTACGTTGGTGTAATACGGTTCTTCAGATCTCTTTCTAACTGAGGCTCACTTCGGGAGCACTGGCTCTAACTTCCATGATTGTTTTGTAAGCAGAACTGTTGGAAGATTTCGGTGTTTCACAATCCGAGATATATAGTTAATATTACCATAGAAAGGCTCGTTCCAAAAATTTTACTTGAAAGCTTTTCTCTTTGACAATATCATGATGACGTAGTTGCATCTTCATTACACAATTACAAATATAAACCTATAATAACACTACTACCTAAGTCAAAGGATAAATTTTTAGATTTACAATGTTTTATATCATCACACATACTCGGATAATTGTAATTATCAGGTAGTATCGATGTAAACTCACTGAGTTATTCTGTAGGTGCAGTGAATGAAGTCTGCCCTATAGCTGATGTCTGGTGACCCAGACATCTAGAAAAATTTGAGTAGCAGCATTAAAGTGAGATTCTGAGAGCCACACAAAAATAGGTTGCCAATTCACAAGTCACAAGATTGATTTGGCAACTCTGTGACCACCCACTTCCTTTCGAAATTAACTTGAATTATCCTTCTAAATCCATTGGTTATTTTCTTGTAATTCTGATGAAACATTCTGGACGTAATAAGTGACAGTGAGAAAATTTAATTTTGTGTCATCAAGAAAGTACTTCTAGTTGTAAATTGCTATAATTTTTACCTTTCGCTTTGTGAACATTATGATATGCTTTGTGCCTCAAATGCTACTACTGCACTGAGAGAATGTTCTCTGAATCGGAGATTCGCTATCTGTGTGATTACGCGTTTGTTTCCTGATGTGAGTTCAATTTTTATCAGAGGGTGGAGCACAGCTGAAAATGTGGTATATGAAAAGTTATTTGTATCGCCCCTGCTCTAATGCAGCTCAAAAGGACAGGAGTGAAATTCAGTAATCTGAGAGTTTGTACTGCAGTATGTGTAGACTGGACAAGGAATTTCTTATAATCATCGGTTCAGTGTTGCAACGTGCCAACCTTAATTAGTTATTAATATAATTTTATTATTGTTGTTGTTATCTGTTTTTTCGTTCTTAGAATCTCATGTTGCTTATTTCCAGTATTTTTTGAATGTTGAGTTACAAACATGGAAGCATTTGATGTTCACCTCATGCCGTATTCTCCTTCACCATTGGTTTTTACTAAATTTTCAGAGTAAAAGCACCAGCACTCAGTCATAAAAGCTGATAACAAGGAGCCGGTACACTAAGTATAAATCTGCAACAATTTGTGGTGATTTATTACTGTAAAGTCAAAGTAATTCACTTCGCAACGTGTTCCCCGACTATAATATGAGTAAATGCACTGACAGCATTAGAAAACCTCTAACGCTCCTTCTGATTAGGCTATAATGGTTTTCTGTTTTTTCATCTGTTGGCTCCAATGGATTAACTGAAAATGGCAGGAACTGTTTTACACTGCTGGGATTCTGATGCGTTTGTTGAAAATGTTGAAATACTGAATTCTTCTGGTTTTTGGGTCAAAATCCCAGACTTGCGACTGCCTTGATATCGAGACCACTTCTCCAATAGAGTGAATTTTTAATATCGTCAGTAAGGTTTTGGTTAATTTCATTTTCCAGATGTCCAGATGGTAGGTGTTTTTTTTTGTTATGTATGTTCCCATCTGTTTTTCTTCGAGTTGTTCTCTCCGAGCTCCCCTGCTCCGTTTCTTTTGTGTTTAGCCTCAGTATCGCTACAGTTCTATTGTATCATCTGTATATATGAAATACACAACAAATGAACGTATATAACACTTGCAATCAAATTTTCATTTTCCTCTACACGGAAGGCTTAGTTAGTCATTTAGAATTGAAATTGATTTCGTTGTCCTCTTGTCTTTAGATTGTACATAAAAACTACAAAAGTTTAGCATAAAAATAGAAACCAAGCAAAAATTTGAAAAAGTAATAAAACACAAGAAACGAAGTAAGAAGATTGTTGATACGTAGCATAAGAGCTGGGTAGTAGTTATGAGGTATATTCTCGGATTTGTTTTCCTTTCGCTTCTTACTTATTATTCTGTGATCACAACTATTTTTTCTCCCATTTGCAGATGATATTACATGATGATTTGGCTATAAAGTTTCATGATAGTACCAAGTCATTATAATAGCAAAGAAGAAAAAAATTAGTCAGTGAAAACGCTGTTCCACTGCTAATCTGAAGGTGTGTCTGTTCTAGCTTCCAGTCTCGCAAAAGAGTAACGTTTTAACCTTTTTTGTGACAGAACTACAGCGGTTCGCCTTGCTCAGTGTGGCAATAATTCACGTTAAAGTCGTCGTACATGAAACGAGAAAGCTAATATCCAACTTCATTTCATCCCGTTCAGGCCACAGATTTTCGAGCCTCCTGCCTTCCCCATTCTACGAAGTCCAAAATCACCACTAACCTATGCAAAAACCTCCTTTTTCCTGGTAAATTTTGCCCGCGATGGTAAATTACATGCTTAGCACTGGTTCAAACTTCTCTGAGCACTATGGGACTTAACTCCTGAGGTCATCAGTCCCCTAGAACTTAGAACTAGTGCCATAGAACATAGAACTACATAAACCTAACTAAGCTAAGGACATCACACACATCCATGCCCGAGGCACATTCGAACCTGCGACCGTAGCGGTCGCACGGCTCTAGATTGTAGCGCCCAGAACCGCTCGACCACTCCGGACGGCACGTGCTTAGTATTCCTCACATCATACGCTACGAGATTACTGGTTACAACGTTATTATTGCTACACGGTATAAACACTGTTATTAGGAAATATTTCACGCTGAAGAAAACATTATAATATAAAATAATTAAATGTTAGCCAATGTGACTTCAAAAACATCCGCTGTAGATTGTAGGCTCTAGGCGCAGACCGTTGCCATAACCTGGGCGGATGCCGGCTAGCGTCATGCGGCCGTAAGCCAGTGGAGCATAAATTCTTTTGATCAGTAGAGGTAGCCAGGGGCTCTTCAAGGAAACGTATTCGCAAGGTTTTGTTATTATTGATGGCTTATAAAATGAAATAAATTATTTCTGAGCCTCCAACAGGTTGATGCTGTTAGCAACCCGAAGACTTGTAGTTTACTAAATTGCGGAATAATCGGGTTCAGTAACACAGATTTTCTTCTGCACTGCGCGACGTTTACCACGGAGCGTTGCTAAGGGGAAGAAACACTTCCTGTGGAAACTTCCGCTTCCTACAGTGTTAGCAGTGTGTGTAGATGACCATTAGCTGATTTAATTTCCGTCATTACAAAATCAAATTGAATGTAAGCACTGGGTAGCTCAGACAACTGGTTAATGGCGATATGATCGAGCTAGAAATGAATATATAGAAACGACTGTAATTCATGTCTGGGAGTCAGGAAGCCAAAATTCTTACCTTTCCTGGCAATATATTGCCGTCAGTTCTTTGTTTGGCCAAAGATCCAAACTCCTCTAATTCTCCACTTAAGGCGAATGTCCGGCATCGAATCATGGTTCGGCACAAAATTTTCATAATGTCGTTTCGGGCTTCAGCATGAGCACACCTAAATGTTGACGGTAAATTATTTTCATTTTTAACGTCTCTTCACTTACTGGCTGTTGTATCCAGGAAATGCAGAGAAACAAAGTCTTGAGGCGTGAGTGGAGAAACAGTTTAAACTCTCAACTGAAATTCACACAAGATCTGAATACTAACACTGTCAGATGGAATTGTACACTCAGTCCCAATCGTAATTATGCAACACTGTCACTTCCGGCCTGTATACGTTTGTAGTTACAAGCAGTGAGTGGAAGCACTCCACGAGACTGCAGCCTGAATTCCCACTGCCGTATGTGGCGGGCATACGCTTGTAACTAGTGCAGGCCTGCAGTGGTGCGGCATGGTGTGATTGGCCCGTAGTTAGTCGGTTTCTAAGCTACAGACGAATGTTAAAAATTTGGTGGACTGATAAGGAAAGGAATGAAGAGGTTCGGTGCAGAATCGGAGAGGAAAGGAATATTTGGAAAACATTCATAAGGAGGACAGGACGATAGGATATCTGTTAAGGCATGAGGGAATGACTTCCATGGTACTAGAAGTAGCTGTAGAGGGCAAAAACCGAGACTTTAATACATCCAGCAAGTAATTGAGGACGTAGGTAGCAAGTGCTGCTCTGAGATGAGGAGGTTCGCACAGGAGAGCAATTTGTGGCGGGCCGCATCAAACCAGCGATAAAACTGATGAAAAAAATGGATTTCCCAATAATTACACGGAGTCCATGGAATCCTGTGAACGAAGAATGTTGACCCACAGCCCTCGTCGGCGTATGTACGTCGGCTGGCGTTGCCGGGGCTACGGCGGAAGCGTCTTAGGAGTGGTCGCGATTGTGTTGTTAAGCGAGGGTGGTGCTGCCGCTTATACGCCGTGAGCTGAACGTCGTCTGATTCCACTCCACGTAACACCGAGCGCCACGGTTCTGTCATTAATAATACTGAATTCCTCCCCATCAAAATGCCGCACCAAGGTGGTATAGTTGGCATGGCCACGGTGGCGATGGGGAGAAGGACTGGGCTGGAGGTAGAGTGCAGTGGGCAGGTCTGGCGTAGATTATACAAACCCACTCCTGCTGCATGGGCCTCCAGGGAACTCGGAGGAAGACCCAAAAGTGGCAGGTACGAGATGCCTACCCAAATGAGGGGGCTTCTGCTGTGGAAGAAGGATTTCCCGGTCCATAGGCGTCTCTGGAGACGAAGATGAGGATGAAGGCTGCAATAAAGCAGTCCTCTGACATGAAATCAGGGCTGGCAATTGTTCTGACAGCGGTACCACTGGCGGTGACGTGGAAGAGGCACCACTAATGGCTGCAGTGGCAGGAGTGGTGTTAGCAATGGTGGAAAGAGCGGAGCCCGGAACTGAGATGATGCAGTCTCCCAAGGCAATGATGGCGGCAATGGCACTGGGCCAGATGATGAAGACTGGCAGGAAGCGTTGGATGACATCCGTTTCCGGAAACTTTTATGACACATTGTGCCTGTCCATGCCTGCCCTGACAACGGACTCTGCAGATCAAGAGTGCGGCAAGAGTGCAGCTGGTTTTCATGCCTGTGCTGATGGCGCCTCATCCCATCCTGAATAATAAATGAAACCCTAACCGCAGAGTGGATGAAAAGCCCAGGCGCCCATGAAGGATCCCTTGAAAAGCCAAAAGTATACCTGGTCATTTGTCCTGAAGTTAGGGTGCAGAGCGTCGAGCATGGAGGAGATGCAGAGTGGTCTGGAGAGGTCTAGTAAGGTGTAGTTCGGTAGGACACTTATCTCCCTAAAGTGCCATACGGTAGGAAGAGAGGAACAGCAGCAGAGAATTTTCCTAGGAGTGGGATGGCTGTAGCCTTGTCACCTGGGCCTTGAAATTTTACACGAGATTTTCGCTTCCCAACTGGATTGTGGTGGAATAGGCGCTGAGTGGATATGAGTAGTGCCGTTAGCACTGCAAAACAAAGCAGATTCATTTGAGGTGAATTGTTGTCCATTATTCGGTACAAGGATGGCAAGCTAGAAAGGTTCTTATTGTCAGAAAATAGTCGCCAAGTCCTGTGTCATGCTGGCCGACATCACGGAGGTAAGAGGGACCACAAAAGGAAATTTGTAAAACGCATCCACGATGACAAGCCACTGCAAACCCCAAAATTGATGTGAATCCGTTGCCAGGGGCCATCTGGTCAGGACCGGTTGACAAACTGATGGGGAGGAGTGCAAGTTCCCAGCACAATCCTTGTAACTCATCATCGTGCCTTCAATGTCTTTGTCCATACCCAACCACTTACAGTGCTGCTGGCCAACTGCTTTGTGCAGACGATGCTTCAAAGTGACTCATTAGGAAGGGATGCTTTAGTCTCTGGCCAGCGGGACTGGACAAAGTGGTGAAGGAAATGGAGGGTAGAATTTTGTCACGTGGTTTCAGCGAGATGATGGTGGTCAACCAGAAATTAAGTCATTGTGGTTTCCTCAATTCGATTAGTGTTAAAGCACACCACTTCAGAAGAATTAAATTCCATATCTGATCTTACTCGGAGGCAGGACAAGGTATCCACATACATTGGCATGATGGGCAGAGAGAATCTGGTAATCATAATTCACCAGCATAAGCACCGAACGTTGAAGTTTTTGCACCGTCCAGATGGATAAGGGCTTGGCTGGGTGGATCAAACTGGCGACAGGCTTGTGATCCGTCAGCAGGTAGAGCACAGAATTTCTATCCGTAAAGATATCAGCGAAATTTGCAAAGTATAGACGATTCCCACAGCCTCGTTCTCCAGTTGAATGTAGTTGGCCTGAGCTTTGTTGAACAGTTTCGACGCAAATGCAGTTAAGCGGTCCCTGCCACCAACATTGTGGGGCAGCACAATCCTTATCTCATAAGGGGAGGCATCCACCGCAACGACCACCAGTTTACCAGAATCAAGGTGGACAAGAAACTTGTCTTCAAGCAAGATTGTTTTAAAATATGGAAGGAGTTTATATGCTCAGACAACCAGACAGAAGGAACATTCTTTTGCTGGAGGGCAGGCAAGGGTGCTGCGATCAGAGTTTGGCAGAAGGTTGAACACCCTGCGAGTCGATGATGTGACCAAGATGTTCAGTTTGAGTACAGAAAATCTGGCATTTCTCACGGTTGCACCTGAGAGTAGCATCGGTAAGAGTCTGGAAGAGGCGCTCCAGGTTCTGGAGATTCTCCTCTGGAGTCCTGCCACAGTGTCATCCAGATAATTGGCGCAAGGGGACACTCAAATGTTCAAATGTGTGTGAAATCCTAAGGGACCAAACTGATGAGGTCTTCGGTCCGTAGACTTACACATTACTTAAACTAACTTATGCTAAGAACAACACACACACCCATGGTCGAGGGAGGAGTCGAACCTCCGGCGGGAGGGGCCGCGCAACCCGTGACATGGCGTCTTTAACCGCGCAGTCACTCCGCGGCGCAAGGGGTGGCCTTCTATATCAGTAGTTCCAGAATTCTCTGCCGGCCAGTTTGGCCGAGTGCTTCTACGCGCTTCAGTCTGGAACCGCGCGACCACTAAGGTCGCAGGTTCGAATCCTGCCTCGGGCATAGATGTGTGTGATGTCCTTAGGTTGGTTAGGTTTAAGTAGTTCTAAGTTCTAGAGGACTGACGACCTCAGATGTTAAGTCCGATAGTGCTCAAAGCCATTTGAATCATAAGAAATCACAGGAAGGTGGTCGGGTAGAGGTGCTGCCAAAGGGGAAATGCTGATATTGGAACAGCTCAGTGTAAATGCTGACGACGATAAAGACCTTCGTCTCATCATCCAACAGGAGTTGCAAGTGAACATTCAGGAGATCGATCCTGGAAAAGATGACACCACCATATAATTTGTTCATTAAGTGCTGGGGGATAGAGATAGGGTAGGAGTCTGTGACAGGCTGTGCATTAGTAATGGATTTAAAATCAGCGCAGAGGCGAAGGCGGCCGTTGTGTTTCCGGACAATGACAGGGGAGGGGGGGAGGAGGGGAGAGGGGTATGCCCAATGATCAGCAGAAACAGTCGTAAAGGCACAGAAGTCCTGCATATGACGCAGCTCCCCTGCAGTGTTATACCGCAAAGAGTGAGGAACATCCCCAGGTTTGATGAAGTTTGGCTGGGCCACATCCTTCAACGTAATGCCTACATCTACATCATACCCCTCAAGCCACCTAATGATTTGTGGCGGAGGGTACTTTCGGTACCACTATCTGATCCCTGCAACCCTGTTCCACTCGCTAATAGTGAGTGATTGTCGGTAAGCCTCTGTATTTCCTCTAATTTCTCGAATTTTCTCCTCATTGTTAGTATGCGAGATGTTTGTGGGAGGAAGTAGTATGTCTTCTGACTGCTCCTGAAAAGTGTTGTCCCGAAATTTCAATAGTAAATCTCTCCGTGATGCACAACGCCACTCTTGTAACGTCTGCCAGAGCAGTTTCTTTAGCGCCTCAGCAACGCTCTCTCACCAGCTAAACGATCCCGTGAAGAAACGCGCATCTCTTCGTTGGATCTTCTCTATCTTTTCTAACAGTCCTGTCTGACAAGGATCCCAGATAGATGAACAATGTTCTAGAATCGCTCGAACAAGCGCCTTATAAGCCACTTCTTTCGTGGATGAGTACATTTCCCAAGATTCTTCCGCTTAATCTGAGTCTGGTGTCTGATTTTCCCACTTACGGTCGCTCTGGATAGTTACGCCTAGATATTTTACGGCAGACGCTGTCTTCGGCTGTTTGTCATCAGTAGTGTAGCAGTACAGTAATGGATGTCTTTTCCTATGTATGTTACATTTAGTTACGTTCAGCGTCAACTGCCAGAGCCTACACCATTCATCAATTCTCTGCGGTTCGTTCTGCAAATTCTTACTGTCTTCTGGAGTTGCTACTTTTGTATAGGGAACTGCATCATCGGGGATTAGTCTTAAAGAGTATCCGACGCTTTCTAATAGATCCTTTATATATATTGTGAACAGCAACGGTCCTATCAGACTTACCTGTGGTACTCCGGATATTACCATTACATCTGTCTACTTAGTTCCGTAAAGAGCGACGTGTTATGTTCTGTCTGCAAGAAAGGCTTGAATCAAAAAGCAGGTCTGCTCTGATACTCTGCAAGCTCCCATTTTTGTCATTAAATGGAAATGCGTGACGGTGTCAAATGCCCTACTGAAATCAAGGAACACGGCATCAGCCTGAGCGTCTTTGTCCACTGCGCTGTGGATCTCATGGAGGAACAGAGAGAGCTGAGTTTCGCAGCATCTGTGTTTGAGGAATCCATTGTTGATTTTTATAGAGGAAAATGTTCATTTTCCAAAAACGTCATAATTCTTGAGCATACAATATGTTCTCTAATTCTACAACAGATTGACGTCAACGATATAGGTCTCATTTGAGGGTGTGTATTACGGTATGCTCTTTTTTGCAGTCGTTGGGCACCTTTCGTTGCTCAAGCGATCTACGATAAATTACTGCTAGAAGGGGAGCAAGTTGTATCGCATAATCTTTATTGAATGTTATAGGTCCTGAAGCCTATCCGCTACTAAGCGGCTGTAGCTGCTTCTCAATTCCGCTGTCGGTCATCTCAGTATCTGCCATTCCGATGTTCGTACGACGGTTGAAAGGAGGGACAGTGTTACGATCTTCCGCGGTAAAACCACTTTGGTGTAAAAGCCTTTGACCCTAGCCAGAGAGCCCTCGAAAAGCTGGTGGAAAAGACCACTGAGCTTCATGACGCTGTCGTAAGAGTGAATCATCGCCACAATATCTGAGATCTAAAAACCAAATACGTCCAAGCCGTTCAGGCCAAAAATGTTAGGACTTTCATAGGAGCGCATCGCCGTGACCGGAATCGTCTTAGAGGTAGATTGGTACTGCATTGGCAAAAAAATGTGTCCAAGACGGCAATGCGATCACGATTGTATGCCATGAGTTCCTG
Source organism: Schistocerca serialis cubense (assembly GCF_023864345.2). Taxonomy (NCBI): domain Eukaryota; kingdom Metazoa; phylum Arthropoda; class Insecta; order Orthoptera; family Acrididae; genus Schistocerca; species Schistocerca serialis. The sequence continues at coordinate 323,877,277 of NC_064641.1, read as the reverse complement.
TGTCGGAGACTCGAGGCATGGAGAACAGAGCTTCTTGAATGTGCCTCTATTAACCATAGCCACTGGAGCTCCAGTATCAAACTGAAATTGTACTACCTGGTTCCCGATGCGCAACTGGATAACGTTTTTTTGATTCCCATATAAGTAAAGAGGGATGCTGGGAATTATTTACAACTGAAGTTGACCGCGATGCAGTAGAAACACTATAAAAGGTTTGAACTGGAGACGACTCACCAGAAACTGACTGGTGCAGGAGCACAGCATCGTCGCCAACGACCTGACTGACATCCATTGCCTCTGAGCTGTAAGCGGACAGGGAAACAGACTGTCAACGCAATTTCTTTGAGCAGACTTCTTGAATGTGGCCAGTCTCCTTGCAAAACAAACATTTGGATCTGCGAGAATGACAGTCTTTTCTGTCATGAGAAACGTAGCGCTGACGGCAAGAACGCAACTTGCCAGTGGGACGGAGCTGCCGCGGCGTGGCGTGAGTTCTTTACGGCGTCCAGTAGAAAGGGAAGGCCTGTGAGGAGGGGCCGACGAGGGTAATCGGCGGCAACCACGTGCGCCGACATCTCCAACTCAGCGGTGTATGATAATTTTTGTGCCTTGATTGTACGAATGACATTCTCAAGGGAAGGGTCTGTAGGATTTAGAGCTCAAAACAAAGTCGGGAATCAGTGAAATTTTGAACAATAGCGTCCCGCATCATAGCGTCAGCATATGACTTACGACAAGGACAGACAGTTTCGTACATGCGTGTCGCACGATTAACTCCCTGAGCCCTGTCGGTATGAGTGGGAAGGTAGCGTTTTGTACGAAAAAACTTATAACGAGCAGACACGACCAACACCTGAGAGTCGCTATACTTGTGAACAGCATCAATGACGTCCAACAAAGGAACTGATTGTGGCTGAAGAAGGGGAAACAGCTTAATGCACATGCATAAAAGATCGACACCAACCCAGGAGAAGAAATAAGAGCTCTGAACATCACCTGAAAAGTTGTAGGCCACAAAGTGTTCAAACACCTGTCGTTTGTCTTCGTCCCATTCTTCCACTGGAGCGTTGAATCTGTGGAACGGTGAGGCCGATTGGTGTCGGCTGAGGGTGTCATCAACATGGGTGAAGCACTGCCGCACGTTTGCTGCGGTAACTGCCGGTCGTTCAACAGAATGTCAACATCGCCATTAACTACGAAAAATGCATAGATTGATACTTGAAAAGGTCTTCGAGCCGACACAGGTCCCTCAGGTTTGGGGAGCCGCAATGGCGAAAAGGAGGGAAGAAACTAGGAAGACAGGACAGAGTAACGAATGTATGTCCCCGAACAAGAGGCGATGGCACGTCTAACCAGAAGCAAGGGAGGACGAACGAAACCAAAATCTAAACAGAAACCAACAATCATCCTCTGTTACCGCTAGTTTGAGGTATCCAAGAAGTGCCGAACAACAAATACTGGAGGCGTGAGTGGAAGAACGAGTTTAATCTTTCAACTGAAGTACTCACAAGATCTGCATACAAACAATGTCGGACAGAATTATTGTACACTGGGTCCACTATGCCGCGAGGGATGAACCGAGCGGTCTGGGGCGCTGCAGTCATGGACTGTGCGGCTGGTCCCGGCGGAGGTTCGAGTCCTCCCTCGGGCATGGGTGTGTGTGTTTGTCCTTAGGATAATTTAGGTTAAGTAGTGCGTAAGCTTAGGGACTGATGACCTTAGCAGTTAAATCCTATAAGATTTCACACGCATTCGAACATTTTTTTGAACTCTGGGTCCTTATCACAATCACAAAAAAATGTCACTTCAAGTCTGTGTATGTCCGTAGTTACAGCCAGTGAGTCCAAACACTTCGCGAGACTGCAGCCTGACTTCGCACAGCTATCCGTGGAGGGGCGTGCGCTTTTAACTAATCCGAACAGTCAGCGGTATACAGACCGCTAGTGGGCCCGCGGTGGCGTGGCAGGGCCTGATTTGCCCATAGGCAATAGGTTACTATTTTCCGTGTGTACGCTGGCTAGGGTTGCTGGGGTTAACACAGAAGTTGCTTAGCGGTGGTTAGCGCCGGCGCTGTTTGGCAGCGGTGGTACCGCCTCCTATCGGCCGTGAGCTGAACGCCATCTGATTCCTGGTCGCGAAACGCTGTGCTTCAGGATGCGGTCATTGATGGTACTGCAGTGTCAATACCCATTTTGCCTCACAGAGAGACACAGATCTTCTCGGCAGATCATTTAAAGTTCAAACATGACACCCTAGTTACTAATGAAAAGTAGTTCTATAGATACCATGTCTTCTTGCGTAGACAACACCGATATGACCAGGGCTCAATTCCCAGTCATCACTGTATGCTTCGTGACGTCACTTGTGGTTAACACTCGCGCAAGTCTCGCTTCTGGTGAAGGAAAACTATATTTAATGTCCATTCCTATCCATCGCTAGAAAACAACGGCGATAGGTGCCGGGTTCGAATACCAAGAAGGCAGAAATTATTCATTTTTCTCATCATTGCAGTTCCAAAGATTTCGCTGCAGCTAAGAAAATTTGATAAATGGCCTTCGTTTGTGCTTTCATAACAATGTGATTAGGTGCTGTGTTCGAATCGCCATCCAATACATATATTGCGTAACATTTGTTACTTTGGAATGAAACCATATGCAACACCTTTCGTCGTTGTTTAAGAGGAATAACAGTATCTGCGCAGTTATCAGGAATTAGTACAAAAATTTTCTTCGTAATTTAAAGTCCAGAATTTTGTTTAATTTTACGCAACACAGTAACTATTGCAGATAACGAAAAGAAATTCAGATCTTTATCGAGTGCAGATATCTGTCTGTAAGATGGGCACAAATAAAAAAATTTTCCCAATGGTTTACGAAATATCGTATTATAAGTATTTCATTCCGGCTGAAACGCCGTCTCTCAGCACAGGCACCAGCATTTTTCCGAGCAGTGCAGCCACAGCAAAAGCCCCCTCAACACGAAATGATAAAGAGCACGTTTGTAGTAGCAAAACGGTTAAAGGTAAAATAAAACTGCAGTTGTGTGGGTCGGAAAAGAAATTTTCGCATAAAAAATTAACATATCATTTCATTATTCAACGACAAGATTTCTTTTTAATGTAACAAAGCATTTTGTTTGTACCATTTCCGAATGAAGATCATGCCTCCAATGTTCCAACTGTTTCACGTTTAACTCGGCTGCAACTGCTTCATTTTTCTCACCACACGTTTTCCGTCAGATCACAGGAAGTGAGGAATACCTTCGTCGTCAGTTACAGTTATCATATTCTGGTAATATGTACACAACCCATTTCATTACCTCGAGGCCCCTTACGAAGACACGCAACTCAGCTGAAGTTATTAAGCATGTACCACTCAACACCATCTCCAGTGGCATGCAAGCTCAGTCCATACCGCACTTGTGGCGAATCTCCATTAACCATTTAATGGAACTCAATCCAACTCACAGTGGAGAGCTGACAACCTAAACATAAATCACAAGGTGCGTTCGTACTACTTAAATCACCATCTGCCATCCAAAACGTTCAATTGTGTGTAGTGCAAAGTCCCTGACAATCAAGGAACACATTGTACATGACTTCATTTGCGACGAATTAACAATGATGCTGCTGCTGCTATCAGGACTCAGGCATTCTTTTATAACTGGAAAAACGATTCATGCGTAGGAGAGCACACATGCCAATGGCTGCCGTACGTAGAGCCACTTCATGGTAACAATACACATTCAAATTAGTTTGCCTATGTCTACGACGTAGATGGGCGGCTGGGCTCGCAGGTACGGAGGATACTGTGGAGCAGGCGTATGGTGTTTAGATTCCCAGAAATGATATGAAAGCATTGATGCTGGTCTCCACTAAATACAGCACTTTGGCACTGTCTGTGGCTAGTATGGCCTTGGAGACACAAAAGCATTGGTTCTGAGGTCTGTGAACTACAGCATGCAGGCCAGAAATTCTGGGCGCTGGGAGTGCACACTTCACACTGACAACACACATTCAAAATTCCTGGGTGCAGGGGTGTGTGGGTGCTCGTAGCCATATACTGTTGCCATGAACCCTGGAACATCATGGCACGTATATGAGCTCTGGCTCACACAAAAGCGCGAACAAATTGCTAAACTCCATGCTAACAACACACAGAATTGGCTGTAGAGGGGTCGCATTCATAGCTGGGGTAGGGGACCTGGTGTGCTGTATGCATAGAACACTATTACGATGGTGTGAGGCGGGCCCTCCCCTACCCATCCCTTCTGTGTCCTTGCCACATGGCTGGATGTCACGATCCCTGGAAATGCCTTGGAGATAAGTAAGCGCTGATGGGGATGTCAGCAAAATGTAACATTCACAGTTGTCTCAGTTGTAACATGACGCCGCAGATAAAATTGTGCTAATACTGATGTGAGCACTTTTCTGTGCAGAAGTCTTCTTTCCAACCTACTACTGCTAAATGCAAGTATTCAAGTATTCAGTGGCTCTTGCTATCGATTTAGTTGTTTGCTTAGCATCGATTTGGAAATCTTATATAACTCAGAAGACTGTTTTCTTCGTCACTATACTAGTAAACTGCCCATGACACTATAGCATGCTGATTTTATCAGCACGGGAAAAAACTTAGAACAAAGTCGACTAGACACATATTATACTCCCGTTAGGAAGGATGTTACTTCAAAGGAATTGAAGATCACAGCTTTGTCGACATGTTCCAGTTTGTATCATATCCAGTACTTAGCGATTCCATCCTTTGCTATTCAGTAGTGTACTCTCATAGATGTCAATTGAGTCTATTTCAATAAGCATCACTCAGGGAAAAGACAAGACAATGTTTTGAACATAAGAATCGTTGTCCGCATCAACGTACCAATCAAACGTCTGGCACTAGGATGTGAACGTTCGCTTCATGTTCTTAGCTAAATGCAAAACTATTCTCCGGAAAGCTGTGTGCAGTTGTTTAGCACTTTAAAACATTCACAATACGTGGGATTTCTAATCGGTTTGTATGACGCTTCAGGAAAACAACGAATGAAGAGGGAGCATCGTTATGCCAGAACACACATGAATATATGTTTTAAGAGCGGAGGATAGTACAGTGATCCACATTCCTGAGGAATAGACCATTATTGAACAACTTCAAGAGTAAGAGAGGACTAATAATCAATCCGAAATGTGCTATTAGAAAGTGGTTTTCATCATAAAATTATCTTATCACAAGATATACTGCTTACAACACGACAGCTCTCGGACGTTCTTACTGAATGAAAACGTCGAATGCCGTTAATGACGTAATGAATCTGAAATCGTAGACGGCGAGGAAGAAGAAATGAGTGGACAGAAAGGTTTCACGTGTAAAATAAAAATCACTTGATATTTCGACGGTGGTCATTTTTATGTTCTCACTGAAGATACTTTACGCTGAGAAAGTGACACTTCTCTTTACATCAAGGTAGCTGTATTCCGTGGATCGCTCAGATGTGAATTCATTAAGAAAATGTTCGTATACATATATATATATATATATATATATATATATATATATATATATATATATATATGTTTGATATAATGAAACGACATAACATTGTGATATACTGTTACGCTACATTTCTACTAATAATCACGCATAAACTTAACAGAGATACAAATAACAATGTTGCATTATTCACAAAAAATTTTCAACGGCTCAGAAGTTTGCAAGTTCCAAGATCGATGAAACAGCGTTGATTAACAAACGAGTTTTAATATTCTGAAAAAGTTTGCAGATTGTTCTCCTTTTCTGTTATTAATGAGCTATAGATTCTTCAAAATATGAGTGGTTTTTCAGCAACATAATCCTATGTGTGGCCACGACGAAGTCTGTATGAATGGTAGATATTAATAAAGAAAATCTTTAACATTTTTGGATGAATTTCCATTTCTTCGATCTCCTCTACTGTGAAGTATCCATGAATACACGTACTTTGAAGAAAGCCACTTTCTAACAGTATTCCGGGCCGTCAACATTGGCGCTCTTTAACTGATAAGTAGGAAAAAAAATTAGGCGTAATTTAAAAGGCAAATTCACTATTAGAAGCTGATGACTCAATATCTGGAGGTACCACCTGTAGTGATCTGGTCTGACGAGAGGAAGACATAAGATAAATTTTACAGTGGGAAAAGCACAACATAGGTTTAACAGCACAATTGTGCAAATGTTTGGTGCAGCTGCTCTGCAGGTATCCCTATCGCTGGCTAATATGCAATCCACAACTCCTTCAAATACCACACGCTAGATTTTCGTCTTTTATCACTCACTGTACGCAAACTATTAGTCCTACTGAAAGAATTAACAAGAACGTTTTGTAGGAAATTTAATGCAGTTAAATTTTGTGCTGCGATAGGATTTTCCTGGAGACCGTAGGTTTTTTAATTATTCAAGATAAATGTAAAAAAGTGACATTGAAACTGGTTTTTCCTGTACAACTGGAAAACTGTGACCTCCAGTGAAAACGTATCAGAGTACAAAATTTAACTTCAAAAGAATCATGATAATTTTTTCTGTAGGTTTAAGAATTTGCGAGTAGTGAGCGAGAGAATATGAAAAATAAGCGTGAGCTCTGAAGACGTTACTGCTTGCGTACAATCCAACGGTAAGAGTAGCTGAATCACTCTGTGCACAAGATTTGCTTGTATAAGTGAGTGCTTTCCAGTTGTATCAATTAAATGAGGTGGTTGATAATATACTGGAGTCCACAGATATATTAATAAGTCCGTAGCGTAGAGTTATGAAGTTGCTCAAAATTATACGTGGGAAGAGACTTTCTTCTTGCGAAACACTTTTCGCAAATTTGAAAAAACCAGTATCCCAGAAAATTATGAAATCGTTCTATTGTGTCCACGGTGCATATAATGTAAGAACTGCTAGTAGAAATTAACAATTATGGATTAAACAGTATTTTACTTCTAACAGTGAACTTATCCAGAAAGAGGGTAATGGAGGAACATAGCACGAAGTAACATCCACCGTACAGAACAGTCTGGCGTATTATTCTAGATTTAGAAGTAAGCAAATATTTTGAACAAAACATTACTGTGGGCATTTCAGGGTCTAGAAACCTAAAACAAAAGCGAATTGACATTACACATGTGTACTTCATGAACTTGGCAGTGATGATATTTCGTTTGAAAACAAACACTGAAATTCTGGGGATAACAGCGAAACTTTACTAGTCGTATTTAGGACATCCATTTCCAAAGCCCCTTCCAGCTATTATCAGATCATTAGTTTCTGTTGTATGAAACCATGAGTTCATAAAATTGATTGATACTTTTATTATCATTGGTTGATTTCTGAATTTGGAATGAATATTTTCAGAGTACAGGCTTGTCCCTGATGTTAACGAGCTACGGTGTAGTTGAGAAGCAAACACACAGTGGACGACGTGCACATTCAGAATGAGCACACGCTCGGACTGAACAAATGTAGGAAACAAAATATACCTGCTTTTCTAAGTAGGTATTCTGACGCTCCTCTCTACGTTAACTTAAATAATGTTGCTTGAAGAGGGGTTTGAAAGCATTTCCTGCGGAGTGAGTGTCCAAATATACCATGTGCCTCCCCACATGTATTTACGATTGGTACTGTAGTGACATTCGTCGAGACGTAATTAGCTACAGATCTTTCTGGGGGTAATATACACTTCCCTAACTGACTCTAGCAGCATTTACAGAAGGCCACGAGTGTACAGTCCTTCACTGACACCATTAATAGACGACCCTACCCCTTATGCAAGAACTGCGGGTTATACAAGTGCCTGAAATGCAAGATAGCTTGGGACAAAGGAAGGGGCATATCTCAACCGTAAATGCTAACAAGGTTTAAAATGTTTATTTGACGTCACATACGGTCGTCAAGCCACAGCTACTAAAACAACTAAATTTTTAAAAGGTTACATCACTAGTTTCGACGCACTGCCTCGACAGTTTCAAATGTAATCACAAACCTGGAAAACTGCATTAATAATTGCAACCGCACTTCTTCCAAACATTACTAGAAATACACTAAAACCAGTAAAGTGTAGCAAAGACCGTTTCGGCTTTAGTGTATTTTTGGTTATATTTTAAAGAAGTGTGGTTGCAATTATTAATGCAGTATTCGAAGTTTGTGATTATATTTAAAATGACGACTCAGTGTGTCGGAACTAATAATGTAACGTCTTAAAATTTTTATTATTTTAGTGACTGTGGCTTGATGATCCTTTGTGGAGTCAAATAAAAAATTTAAATTTCATTCAGTCACTCTCTTATATGACAGTTATGTCGAAATACAAAACAATAATAAGCTCACTGTGATGTAACTACTTTTCATTGCACCTTTTCGTAAAAGAGAACGTAATACGAAGATAAGTAATAAGTAATTTACAATTAGTATCTATTACAATAACAGACCGTAAAACGCCGTAGCTGATGTATACGTGGCATAACGTTACATTATCTCGGATTCTATAAAGCTAAAATGTTTAAACGATCGTATTATATTTCACTAAACAGATGTCCCAGACTGAATCTCCCCTGGAGCACGAGCTTGGAGATAAGCTATAACTAGTAAAAGGGTTGTATCTAACTAGAAAAAAGGCTAGACAATAAATCCTACACATGTCCCAATGAGAGACAGGGTTGGCCTAAGTAATATTGCTCAATACATTCATAATTTCTTACTTCCCCGTTTTAGGGGCTGGAGTTCCTTTATTCGACTGTGGAGCTTTCCTAAATTTTAAAACCCAGAAAAACACAGAAACATGTTTTTCTCATAAAGAATAAAGAGTGACAGTTTGCTTACGTGTATGTAATAGCAGGGATGCCGGTGGGGAATATTTCTCTGGTGTCTAAAATGAAATGCTTTGTTTCGTCAGACATTCAGGGAAATGTAAGCTGCTCTTTTCAGGCTTTGTGAGATCACAGTCAGATTACTGTGGTTACAAAGAAATGGTGTAAGTTACTTGTTTTGTTGGTTTCATTTCCAGCTCCTAGAACTCTAAGTAGCATCATTATTATTCCTACAACGCAGCGTCAAAAGTGCATTACGGACGAAATGTAGATTAAGAAGAATAAAGTTAAGGGGAACTAACCCAAGACCAAATTCGCGTGCCAAGCAGTTTATGAGAAAGCATTATTTGTACATCAAAAGGAAACTCTTAGCCAGAAGAGACAGGCTAGTGTGAGAGCATATAAAAAAAGAGCAGGCACCTTCTCCGACATCCGCAACCTTTCATGTTCAAAGCAGGGATGGAAAGCAACACAGACTGCATCGAGGTGCAGAAAGGGCAGAAGGCCGTGCGGAACGTAATTACAAAAGTTTTTGTCTCCGGCAGCATCGCGCTTGACCCCCTCACCCAAAGCCCCCTCTTTCTCTGCTGAGTAATAAAATGAAGAACGAAACAAACAATGCGTTCCGGGTACGTTACGTGTTAGGGTGGTCGCCACCGACTCAAACGATGTTCTCCTCAGTGACTTGGCCTACAGGCAGGGAGAGACACCGGCGTCTGCGGCGCAGCCTGAAACACGAGGCAGTCGGCGGCCTTCCTGTCCTGTCCGGTCTCGTCTCGTCCTGTAGGGGCATAGACGGTCTCGCCGCAAAAGGCCAACCACCAATGGCTTGCACCTGTTGCACGCCGCACCGCACCACTGTATGGGTGGACGTAAAGCTAAGGCCGTCCTCATATGGGACGATGCCGTTAACATTGATGTCGACACGGGTGGGAAATCCTACTTCATGAGACTTTGCACAGTCTTCGCTCCGAACGAGCTGGTTAAAGTGATTTCCACCCTCAGCGCTCTCTAGCGGCAGCTTTCGGCTTTATGTTTACATAACATCGAATGTTATAAACATTATTTCTACTAATTTAATAAGAAAGTCCCCCGACCATTTAGAAAACACGGAGGTAAAAGAAAAAAAGTCTACGTATAGCGGAATGCCATCGTGCCAAACACTCTTTTCCAGCTCGTAACCTTCTCCATGTACAATGCGTTGAAATTCTGCAGTAAACGATCTTGTGTTTTATGTCAAGATCTTCTAAAGACTTTAATCGCCAATATGTTATTAACCGACATTTCATCATTACAAATCCTAGCAAGAACGACGCGTTTGTGATAAATATTCAATCTGCCGTTGCATTAAAATGACGTACATCCATAACACAGGATTTATAACACGAAGGTTTATTACAACAATCAGTACCATTTGCGACACATTTTCGAGAGATTCAACGTGCTGGTACTTAGAAACAGCGCGTACCTTCCTAATATTAGCTTCAGCTGAAAACTTTCTGCTTGTGTCGTAGAATGCGTTCTTGCTTCTTATTTGTTCAGCTTCACGTGGCATATTACCGAAATATCGCAGAACTTGGGTTCTTGACGGATCGAATATTACATCATCTTTCGCTAAAGCGTCCGGCATATTATTCATTCTAGTACAGACATTTCGGCTGGCAATTCTTCCGCCATTCTCAATGAGAGTCACTTGCAAAATTGCTAAAGGACTTGACACAGTGGCGTAAACCGCGTGTGTGCGGCTGGTCCCCGCGGAGGTTCGAGTCCTCCCTCGCGCATGGGTGTGTGTGTTCGTCTTTAGGATAATTTAGGTTAAGTAGTGTGTAAGCTTAGGGACTGATGACCTTAGCAATTGAGTCCCATAAGATTTCACACACATTTCAACATTTTTTTAACCGGATGCGTAAATGACACACTGTTGATGACAAAATCGTCAATCTAAGATAAAAGTTCACGCCGTTAAGAGCGAAACAAATCAATTGCAGGGTCAACGAATCGACAGCGCTTACGAAGTGCTGGGATATTATCACGGATGGTGGATGCTGTAATGTCAGGCAGTGAAGACCTACATCAGTATTTGTTTGGAGAGCGAAGCCTAGAAATGACGAGTTTCCGTGGTTCATCGAAGTGAAGACGCTCGTCTCGATTGAGCAGGTCGTCTCCCATTTGTACTTACACATCTTCCTTGAGACTGGATCTCATTCTATGGGAAACGGGGATGCTAAGAAACTGGCAACAGCCTCGTCATAGTAGGATTAATTGGTCAAGGAATATCGGCAAAATTTATGGAATATCGCTGAACTTACTTTGTGTTTTACGTGAAGAAATGGTCCTGAACATAAAACAGTAGGAAGTGGCGTCAAGGAACTCCTACAGTTCCACATTAACGTTAGCTAACTCGTGCCTTGAGAAAACCACATAAGGTTCGATACACACGAGCTAATAAAAGCCGCGCATTCGTGCTGTGTCCAAAGTTGTTTCAGTGTATAAAGGGGGACATCGCAGGAGTAATTTCACAGCAGTTCTAGCTTGGATGGCAACGAGTGTGGACGTAGATAGAAGAAGGCAGACGGTGTGGCTGCTATAAATTGAACTGCCTGAAATAACAGAGTACACTTTAAAATTTTATTGGTGGATGAAGATTTGTACATTCAAATGAGGGGGCTCTCGCAAGGGAGCAAAGCGTTTGCTGGTTAAGCTATTTCAAGCTTTCTATCGTCACATTCCAGGAAAATCGCCACCATTATAACACAAGCAGATAATTGTTTAAGAGATGTCTTTCCCGAACTGAGTTCTGCAGTGAAACATTCACAAAGCCTATCATACATTTGAAACCATGCGAATCTCTTCTTAATCATATCGTGGTAAATCTTACATCAGCCTCATGTTTCAGGGTATTTTCTTCACCTCTTCATAAACAATTCCACATCCAGACCGGTTGCATGGAATCCAGGCTGACGGCAGCTGTTGCTAGGGTCCCGATAGCGTGTGCAGTTCCCAACCCTCCCAGGACGACTGCTGCCTCGTGGCCATCGGAGTGATCAGTGAGAAGCAGCAGTGGTTGGCGAGTTCGCAACTGCACTGCCTGAGTGTGTGGGTCTCAGTTGTTTCACATGATCTTCTAAAAGCCCGAGGAAGTGACCCTGTGGGCTTCCGGTACTAAGTCGCTCATGTACAACCAGCCTAATACCGACTACTACAGAGCGGACTCTTTTCCACAGTTCTCAGTGTCCCACAAGAACCTGGTTTCCCTACTGGTAGCAAAGACCTTCGTTATACATTGTGCAGAAGGTTTAACACACATGAAATAAGCGCAAAAGGACTTAGGAGTCTACAAAGGATTCCTGTAATAAAAGTGACAGCTGCTTAAATGAGTCAATCATCGCACATGGAAAGAAACTGTATTCCAGAATCGCTAAGAGCAGTGGATAAATGGAGATTTATTAATTTTAATTATCTGATCTTCTTCAGATTTCATAAAATTATTTACAGCAGCCCATACGGTAACGTTATTTCTGTGGCACAAGATAAATACTCAAGGGTATGAGCAAAGGCATAGGTCTCGTTTCTGCGAAGAGTCTGGAGAAAATGATTAAGGAATTCGAAAGACATATCCTATTCAACTGCAGTGTGGCAGAGGGAAGAAATTATTTGACCCGACGTCAGTGGAAGATGTAGCTGCAGCATTGCAGGACAGGTCGAGTTGTGGTGTGGAAACATGCAATGCTAGGGGAACACCCCTAACCTCGGACATGCTTATGAGCATGCTACTTAAAACAGTACGACACACCTTGAACTAGTATATATACAAAATTACTGTGCACACAAAATTATACATGTTCAGGAGTTGCTTCATGTTCACTCTCCAGTATGACAAATGTTTTCTCTAGAATTTCTGTCCCGTAAGGAAGTAGGCAATGAAGTTCCATTCAATGTCCTGTGGACTGACGAAGTGCATTTCCATCTCCCAGGACATTTCAGTACAAGTAATTCCAGAATATGGACAAATTCGCTCGCATACCAACCGGTACCGCTTCATTGAGCAAAGTAACTGTGTGGTGCAGGTTGACAGCACCGTTTATCGTAGGATTATATTTTTTTCCAAGAGATTGTGCCTGCGACCCCTGTTACCTATACCGTAACGCTGGGAGAATCTTTTGCGCACCAACGTCATTCCAACCATTAAACAGCTTATATGTGTGGGTAGGATCATTTTCACGTAAGATGGCGCTCCTACGTACACTGCAAAACCAGTAAAGCGGCTGATGGATGGGCGCTTTGGAAGTACTAGAATTATCAGCCATAATTTCCATACAGTCCGTCCGTCCAGATCACATGATCTTAATCCGTGTGATTTCTGGCTGTGGTGTAATTTAAAAGATGCTTTGTTCAGGGAAGGAAGAGGACAGAGGGAGAGGGGAGGAGGAGATAGAGAGGGAGATACGAGAGGATGGAAAGAGAGAGGTGGAAGAAGGAGATGAGGTTGTACATCCAACTCCTATGCGTCCGATAGCATATTATATAAGACTTATCGTGTTTCCTTATCCACACGCGCCCTCCGGTGCCTACCAAGACGTGAGATCCCAAGTCGAATGTGGAAACTTCGTCTACTACACAGGTACTCTCTAGAGCAGTTTGCAACAACAGAAGTGGTGGCAACTGTAGTTACAAGAAAGGGCATGTCCGGACCGTTCGCCGGATAGTTACGTCATTTAAAGAAACAAGAAGTGTTCAGCCACATGTGTAACGTCAACCACGACCTGCAACAAATGATGACGCCCAAGTAGGTGTTATAGCTGCAGTCGCGCTAATCCGCACATCAGTATCAGACTAATTGCTCGAGACTCGGGAATCTCAAAAACGTCGGTGTTGAGAAAGCTACATTAACATCGATTGCACCCGTATCATATTTCTATGCACCAGGAATTGCATGGCGACGACTTTGAACGTCGTGTACAGTTCTTCCACTGGGCACAAGAGGAATTACGGGACGATGACAGATTTTTGCACGCGTTCTATTTAGCGTCATGCGCCAACAGCGGTAACGTAAACCGGTAACATATGCACTACTGGGAAACGAAAATCCACGATGGCTGCGACAAGTGGAACATCAGCGACCTTGTCGGGTTAATGTATGGTGCGGCATTATGTGAGGAAGGATGATTGGCCCCCGTTTTATCGATGGTAATCTAAATGGTGCAATGTATGCTGAATTCCTACGTAATGTTCTACCGATGTTCCTACAAGACTGTATGACAGAATGGCGATGTACTTCCAACATGATGGATGTCCAGCACATAGCTCGCGTTCGGTTGAAGCGGTATTGAATAGCATATTTCATCACAATGGATTGGCCGTCGTTCACCGGATCTGACGTCCCCGGATTTCTTTCTGTGGAGAAAGTTGAAGGATATATATCGTGATCCACCGACAACGCCTGACAATATGTGCCAGCACATTGTCAATCCATGTGCGAACATTACGAAAGGCGAACTACTCGCTATTGAGAGGAATGTCGTTACACGTATCGCCAAATGCATTGAAGTTGGCGGACATCATTTTGTGCATTAATGTGGTATTTACAGTAATCACGCTGTAACAGCATGCATTCTCAGAAATTATAAGTTTACAAAGGCACATGTATCACATTGGAACAACCGAAATAAAATATTCAAACTCACCTACGTTCTGTATTTTAGTTTTAAAAACCTACCTGTTACCAACGGTTCGTCTAAAATTGTGAACAATATGTTTGTGACTATTACACCGCCATCTATCACAAAGCGAAAAAAGTGGTCCAACTAAAACATTCATATTTCTTTACGTACTACACGGATATGTAATAAAAGATGAGGGTTCCAGTTTTTAAAAAGAACGCAGTTGATATCCGTTTGACCTATGGCAGCGCCATCTAGCGGGCCAACCATAGCGCCATCTGGTTTCCCCCTTCAAGCTAGGCAACTTTCGTTCTTCGTAGTTTTTCGTTTGACGCTTATTTCATGAGATATTTGGCCTGGTCACTGTCAATGGACCACCCTGTGTATTTACTATTAATATTCATGGCACTCTTTACACTCCACCCAGGCAGACTTTTGTAGATTCAAGCACCGTATGACGCCTATGCATAGGATTAGCGAGTACAGTGAACGAAAGTTTCTAGGTTCAAATGGTTCAGATGGCTCTGAGCACTATGGGACTTAACATCTGAGGTCATCAGTCCCATAGACTTAGAACTACTTAAACCTTACTAACCTATCATACAAACACATGCCCGAGGCAGGATTCGAACCTGCGACCGTAGCAGCATGGCGGTTCCGGACTGAAGCGCCTAGAACCGCTCGGCCACAGCGACCGGTAGTTCCTAGGTACTGGGAAAATGTTTGAAATAAAATTTTGTTGTTCTTGTTGTTGTGATCTGTAATCCGAAGACAGATTAGGAGTAGCTCTCCACGCCCCTCTATTCTGTGCTATCCTTTTCAACTCTGCACAAGTACGGACAAGTCCATCCAATTGGTCCAGATTGCATTACTGAAGTCCTGGTCTTCCTCTATAATTTTCGACCTTCTAGCCTCCCTGCATTATTAATATGGCGGTGCTTTGTTGCCCCAGAACATGTCCTATGAAATGAAACTCGGGTGAATAGCCTGGTATGAGTCAATATTTCGGCTATCGACCATTTTGCCATCATCAGGTGCGCTGATATACTGACCGGTGGTGGGCCGGCGTCATTTATATATAGGACAATCCCCCTCCCGCTCCCCCTCAGGCGCTTCATATGAGTCGGTGCGGTCCGCGGACCGCGCGCGGTCCAGGTACAGCGTCCGTTCTCCGCTGCGTCCTGGGTCTTCTCGTTCAGGGGGGTCTGCCGGCACCGTTCTCGTTATTCTTCCCTCCTCCCCTGAAGTCGGTACACTCTGGGATATATCCTTTTTCTTCTTATCCGGGTGATCGCGGGTTCCCACGCCTTCCTAAGGATGTAACCGCTGTCACGATTTAGTTGTGGCTCCCTTACTCTGATCTCTATGGCTTCTTTGATGACACAGTCCCAGTATTTGGAAGTCTGTGTCAGGACTTTGGTTTGGTCATAATCCATTCTGTGGAGCTCCAGCAGGCAATGCTCAACGATTGCCGACTTACTGGGCTATTGCAGTCTAGTGTGCCGTTGATGTTCTCGGCCTTATGCGGAAAAATTGAACGCATTTTACGTAAACACCAAGTGAAAACCATCTTCCGTCCTCCAATCAAATCCAAAAGCCTTTTTGGTAGTGTCGAAATGGTCTACGTAAATCAGGGGCTTATCAGATACCTTGCCGCCGGCCGGTGTGGGCGTGCGGCTCTAGGCGCTTCAGTCTGGAACCGTGTGACCGCTACGGTCGCAGGTTCGAATCCTGCCTCGGGCATGGATGTGTGTGATGTCCTTAGGTTAGCTAGGTTTAATTAGCTCTAGGTTCTAGGTGACTGATGACCTCAGAAGTTAAGTCGCATAGTGCTCAGAGCCATTCGAACCATGTTTTTAGATACCTTTCCAATGCGGTGGTGTATACATAGGGAAGACCATTCGTACCATTGAGGACCGATGCCACAGCGGACTCAACCCAGAGGAAGTCAGCTGAACGACAGGCATTCAAGTATGAACGTATGCCTTCTGATGGCAGCGGGAAGACCATCATCAACCTCAGTAACAAGGAACTGGACGACCGCACCGACTCATAGGAAGCGCCTGAGGGAGGAGCTGGAGGGGGATTGTCCGATAAATACATGGCGCCGGCCCACCTGATGATGGCAACGTGGTCGATTCTCGAAATATTGTCTCCTATGCACACTCATACCAGGCTTTTCACCCGAGATTTATTCCGTCATAAAATAGACCTGGAGAAATTGAAGAATCGCATGTCGTATGAAACTATCCCGTCATTTACTCAAGTTGTGCCGCAAATTCCTCTTTCCCCATTGCTCTGAGTACTACTTCATTCGCTATTCGATCTACTCATCTAATTTTACATATATCTGAAGCACCACACTTTGGAAAGGCTCTGTCCTCCTCTTACCTGAACTGCTTATCCCCCGAGTTTCACTTCTGTACTATGATACATTTCAGGAAATACTTCTTTAATTTAAATTTATATTCGATTTGAAAGTTGTTTGTTCTCAGAAACGCTTTTCTTGATATGGCCAGTCTGTATTTATTATCTCCTCTACTTTGACCATACATATGTTGCTGCCGAAATAGCATAGCTCATCTATTACATTTAGTGTCTCATTTTGTAATCTAACACTCTCAGCATAATTTGATTTGAGTGGACTACATTCCATTACTATTCTGTAATTGTAGTTGACATTCGTCTTATAACCTCTTTTCGAGACTTCATCCGTTCCGTTAAACAGCTGTCGTCAGTCCTTCGCTGTATCTAACAGAATTATAATGTCTCTTGCAGCCCGGAAATTTTTATTTTCTCTCCCTGAATTTTAGTATCTATTCCTAATTTGTTGTTGGTTTCATTCATCATTCACTATGTGGTCAATGTCCTAATTGAATAACATCAAGGAGGGCCTACAATGCGTGTCGATTAAATATAAGAGCATTAATTTCATGATTATCAAATGCAATTTAAACACAGTCCCTAACTAACCTAAAACGTTCATGTTGCCTATAAATAATATTAGTAAATGTAAATAGTTAGTAAAGAAGAATATTGCTTGTTCGCATAGTATAGGTCATGGAAGACTAAACGAATGAGTATGGACCAAGGGCACCCATACCAGTGGGCAATGGAGGGAGCGGGGGGGGGGGGGGGTGTACGAGGGTGGGAGGGGCATGGTAATTGAAAAATGTAATATATTCATATGTTTTTCTTCAACAAAAATGATTTGGAGGTCGGTACAACCCAGGTTTTTAACATAATTGCAACTGGAAGTTTATTATGGCTACTTATCGCCATTCGTCCTCCAAAATATTATAAAAAAGACTTCAAGTTAAGGTACGGTAAAAATGGCATGTGAAATACTCTGCACCGCACCTAGAAACGATAGAGAGGCTTCGTCCCGTTGTAGCCCTCTGTGGTTCACAACCCCACAACAGGTCACAGCAGTTCACCCACTCCACCACCCCCCCACAACGAACTCACGGTTATTGTACCGTCCCCAGTAGACCCTCCGAGAAAGTCTCATTCCAGACAATTTTAACCAAAAATGTTTGCCTGGTAGAGTAATTACGTTGTAGGCTTATGTTGAAACGGTGTTTCCGCAGCAATCGCCGACACAGTGTAGCTGAGGCGGAATAAGGGGAACCAGCCGGCATTCGCCGAGGTAGATGGGAAACCACCTTCAAAACCATCCACAGGCTGACCGGCACACCGGACCTCGACACTAATCCGCCAGGCGCACTCGTGCCGGGGACGCCTTCCTGCCCGGGAAGCGGCTAGCCAGGCCGGCTATGACAAGTTATACTTGATGGGTTCAAATGGCTCTGAGCACAATGGGACTTAACATCTTAGGTCATCAATCCCCTAGAACGTAGAACTACTTAAACCTAACTAACCTAAGAACATCACACAACACCCAGCCATCACGAGGCAGAGAAAATCCCAGACCCCGCCAGGAATCGAACCCGGGTACCCGGGCGTGGGAAGCGAGAACGCTACCGCACGACCACGAGATGCGGGCATACTTGATGGGATAATTCGTTTGTAATTGATACAAGACGACGGTGCCGATATGTGTTGACGTTGTTTCGTGATACGCAAAAAAATATTCAGAAAAGCTTCAGATATATTCCTACCGATCACTTAAATTTTCACTGGTTAAGAAAGCAGGTACGTGAAAATCATTAACGGCGTGTTGTCCCTACTTGCAGAACAGTTTCTGAGTGGACTGTTAAATCTGTAAGTAGACAAAAATAACAGTAAAAGGCATTATAAGGTATGTGACACCACCATCTAATCAGGAAAATATTTCCATGTTTTTGGCAATTAATAATTTATTACATTCTCGGCATCGAGTTTGTTATTAACTTATTATTGTTTTATGCGAGGAGTGTCTGAGATAATATGAAATAAGATATTAATGGCTGTCGTGTTTTAGTTTCATGGAACTGATATTTTGTGTTTTTCGTGTCCTTTGCAATAACTTGCGCTGTAAAATTTGTTTTTGTTTTGAACCCTGTCGTTACTGATTCATGTTTTAATATCGTGAGGATATACGACATTCATTCAGCGATGTTGTCTTACATTTCTTGTTTAGCTTCGTTAAAAGTTATGACGTTGCTGGAACACTAGTCTAAGTTATCTCCTTATTGATGTTGGAAGTCCATGAAGATACTGCCTCGAAAATGTAGAGAAATTCTTTCATCATATTCCTCGTAATATCGGCTGCACTAGTTGGCCTGCAAGTCTTATTAAGTAATCATGCTTTCAGCGATGCTGGAATGAGTATGACGTGTCTCTAAATACGTGTTGAACTTAAATGTGAGACAACTTACAGTTGTGGCGACGGCTGCGGGGCGCAATGATTACAAAGTGCTACATATACGCTACGGGTGTGGTAAAGAGCTCTTTCGTGACAGTCCTTTATATAGCGTATTTATAAAGTGTCGGACGTACAGACTGAACCATATTTATGGTATCTGACAAAAAAATCCAAAATAAATGTCTAACAGTATTGCTTCATCTCTTTCTTTCTTTTTCCTCTCTTTTTTTCGACTCATTGTGATTTATTAAGCGCTTTGGAAGTGCTGTTTCCGAGATAAATTTTGTTCCATTGGGTAAGAGCGAAATATTAAAAGGAATAATTACAAATTTATATTCACCATTGGGGGAGTAGCTAATTGTGTGAATTAAAGTTCAAGTTCTATTAGGCAGACAACAGTTTTGTAACTCCCACAATTCCTTTGATGTCTGCTGATATGATCGCCACGACATCAGCTAAATTAGTACATATTTTTTTCCTCTCCTTTCGTACAATTTTCAGAAAACATTAAATAGTTTTTTTGAAAGACGGAACTACAATAGCATCCATTTCTAAACGTTGATAAAAGCAAGTGATTCTACTACATGTTTTAGTAAAACATTATTACATCGTATTATCATTTTCGACGATCTTTTGAGCAAAAGACAAGACATACGGGAGACAGTAATATACTGGGAACTAAACTGGTAAACAACATAGCTTCCATCCAAAACTGTACATACTCGATTATGTTACGTACTATCTTGTCTACAGCCCTCGAGTGTCTTTACAATGTGAATATATCTGCACTACTGAAACTAAAGGTAACTTTTAATTACGTAATATTGCAAACTTAGTAACTCTGTAAAAAATGTAATATTAAAATATTTGCAGTAGAAAACTGATCTTCAGATAAATCCTTCTCAAAGTGAAAACGTGTAAATAATTCAAATACTGGTACAGGTATCTGAGACGTACACTAAAAGTAGGATAGACCACTCTCGTCTGCAGACGCTATCCGCGAGTGGCACACTAGAAGGTGGTTGTTGTGAGTGTACAAAAGCAGTCACGTTATTTCTGTAGTGTAACTACTGTTAGCTAAGTACATGCCTTTTACGGTGAATAAGGCTCTCGATACCGAAGGGAAATAATACCGCCTATTAGGAGCAAAGTGTACAACAGACATTCTCAATAAACAATTTATTCTAAATCTAATCTAATAATAAAATAATTTTGAAATGGGTGGAAATTTAGTGCCATCACCGACGAATCACAAAGGGGGGGGGGGGGGGGGGGGAAAGGTGTCATGCAATATTTACTACGAAGGAAATACTGATTAGCAAAAATAGTATAAAGTAAACTGTCGCCAGCCTACTAGGGTTCTGAATATCAAACCTTAAGAAAGGTAATGGTTCAAATGGCTCTGAGCACTATGTGACTCAACATCTTAGGTCATAAGTCCCCTAGAACTTAGAACTACTTAAACCTAACTAACCTAAGGACATCACACACACCCATGCCCGAGGCAGGATTCGAACTTGCGACCGTAGCAGCCCCGCGGTTCCGGACTGCAGCGCCAGAACCGCACGGACACCGCGGCCGGCAAAAAAGAAAGGTAATGGTAAAGAAAACTAAGCAAATAATCACTGGCATGGCAAGAGGACGTTGTCACACGTTTTGTACAACACAAGAGTTCACGAGACGTCCGCAGCTCGTGGTCCTGCGGTAGCGTTCTTGCTTCCCACGCCCGGGTTCCCGGGTACGATTCCCGGCGGGGTTAGGGATTTTGTCTGCCTCGTGATGATTGGGTGTTGTGTGATGTCCTTAGGTTACTTAGGTATAAGTAGTGCTAAGTTCTAGGGGACTGTTGACCAAAGATGATAAGTCCCATAGTGCTCAGAGCCATTTGAACCATTTTTGAAGTTCACGAGAAAATAAATTAATCAGAAAACACTGAGTTTGCAGTGACTTACTCTGAAATACTAAATGTTGAATGCATGGTCAAATAAAGTTAATTAAATGCTGTAACTGAACCTTCTGTTACGTAAAAAGTGAAGTTGAGTCCAGAGCACCTCCGTGCCATACAAGACTTGCCTTCGCCGCAGAATTTGAAGCAGCTACAGAGTGTGCTGGGAAAAATAAATTACTATAACAGATATGTGCCACATGCCTCTTCCATTTCAACTCCGCTTCATCGCTTACGCCGTAAGGGTGTTCCGTTCGTCTGGACGACGGAATGCGAACGCGCCTTTCGCCAGTTGAAATCGGCGATGCTTTCCAATACTTGCCTTACGCCATTCGATCCCCGGAAGCCCCTTTTGTTGATGGTGGATGCATCGGATTTCGCGATCGGTGCTGTGCTTGCGCACAAAGATGGTTCGCACGATCGCCCTATTGCCTTTGCGTCGAAATTGCTCTCGTCTGCGCCAAGAAATTATTCACAAAGTTTCATGATTTCTTATATGGTCGTCACTTTACCATCATCACAGACCACAAACCTTTGACATCGCTTTTTCATCCAACCAAGCCTGTACCTCCACGTACAGCGCAGAAATTCATTCGCTGGTCTATTTTCCTTTCGCAGTACCGCTACGATATCTTGTATCGGTCTTCTGCTAAGCACGGAAACGCCGATGCGTTGTCCCGTATGCCTGTTGCTGAGGATAGAGCATTCGATTCCTCCGAACTTGCTTGCATGTTCATTGATTCGGAAACCGATGACGTGGTCGAATCGTTTCCGGTTGATATTCGTTGTGTAGCTACAGCCACAGCTGCCGACCCTGTCCTTGCTGCCGTTCTGCGTTTTGTTGCTACGCAATGGTCCTTGTCAAAGTCACGGATCGCGGATCCGTTGGTTCGCCGATTTCTTGCTCACAAGGACAGACTTTTTGTACGACGTGGTGTTTGCCTGTTGCGTTCTGATAATGATCAGTCCAGGGTTGTGGTCCCACGTTCGTTACAGTCCTCTGTCTTATGGCTTCTCCACCAAGGACATTGGGGTATAGTGAGAACGAAACAACTTGCTCGTCAGCACTGTACTTGGTTCGGAATCGATGCAGCGATTACGAATATGTGCTCTTTTTGCATGGTGTGTGCCGAACAACAGTCAGCACCACCGCGGAAGTTCCTTGCATTGCCAAAAGCCGCTTCCCATTGGCAACGCTTACACATCGATTTTGCTGGTCCATTCTGGAATGCTCGATGGTTGGTTGTGGTAGATTCATTCAGTAATTTTCCTTTTGTTGTCCGGATGTCTCCCACGACGTCATCTGCCACCATCCAAGCGTTATCTGCTATGTTTTACATTGAAGGTCTTCCACAGACTGTTGTTTCCGACAATGGCCCAAAATTCATGTCCGCAGAATTTCAGTCATTCTGCAAGGCCAATGGTATTCAACATCTGACGTCCGCGCCGTTTCCGCCACAGTCAAACGGTGCCGCTGAACGACTGGTCCGGACTTTCAAGTCCCAGATGTTGAAGTTGAAAGATTCGCATTCTCGGGAGGACGCGTTATTGCTCTTTTTGTCCTCGTATCGCTCTCAGTCCCGAGATGGTCGCTCGCCGGCTGAGTTGCTCCACGGTCGTCCTCATCGAACCTTGATGTCTTTGCTACATCCACCGCATCAGGTTCCTGTGCAGCGGAAGACACCTGCTTTTGCCCCAGGCGACGTTGTCTACTACCGCCACTATCGAGGTTCACGGCGTTGGCTTGCAGGGCGCATTCTTCGCTGCCTCGGCAGCGCTATGTATCTGGTTTTGGGGGCCTCTGGTGAGGTGCGTCGGCATCTCAATCAGCAACGCCTCTGTCGTCGCACGGGATCTGCCGCTCCCCGTCTGCTTTCAGCGACGGTGCCGTCCGTTCAGCGCCCTTGGGGACCCATCTACTGGCTCGCCTCAGACCCAGGTGTTACCGACGCTGCCTTCCATTTTGCCCCATGGCGACGCGCCGCCGCCGCCGCCTGTTCTCCCGCCGGCGACGCCCGCAGTGGACGCTTCGCTGAAGCCGCCGGGCGCCTCCCTGGGTCACGCGCCGCCGATCGCTTCCCGTGACCAGTTGTCCTCCGACATGGAACTCTTTCCCGCTCCGGACCATATGTCGTCTTCGCCCGTCGGGTGCTCCGGCCCGATGGAGGTCGACCCTTCGGCCCCTCCTGTCTCTCAGCGGGCGCATACACCGCATGTTGGCGTGCACGCTGGAGCAGGTTTTCAGGCGTTTCCTAGCTCCCCTCGGACCGAATGGCAGGGTGTGGGTGGCACAGCCTCGCCTGTTGTTAGGCTCCCCACCTCGTCGCATACGTCAACATGGGGTCCTCTCCACGGCGGGCGGAAGCATCATGCCACAACCGTACGCCGATTTACGGGGGAGGAATGTGGTGTCACCGCCAGACACCACACTAGCTAGGTTTTTTTTTCGGTCATCAGTCTACTGACTGATTTGATGCGGCCCGCCACGAATTCCTTTCCTGTGCTTACCTCTTCATCTCACAGTAGCAATTGCAACCTCCTCAGTTATTTGCTTGACGTATTCCAATCTCTGTCTTCCTCTACAGTTTTTGCCCTCTACAGCTCCCTCTAGTGCCATGGAAGTCATTCCCCCATGTCTTAGCAGATGTCCTGTCATCCTGTACCTTCTCCTTATCAGTGTTTTCCACATATTCCTTTCCTCTCCGATTCTGCATAGAACCTCCTCATTCCTTACCTTATCAGTCCACCTAATTTTCAACATTCGTCTATAGCACCACATCTCAAATGCTTCGATTCTCTTCTGTTCCGGTTTTCCCACAGTCCATGTTTCACTACCATACAATGCTGTACTCCAGACGTACATCCTCAGAAATTTCTTCCCCAAATTAAGGCCGGTGTTTGATATTAGTAGACTTCTCTTGGCCAGAAATGCCTTTTCTTCCATAGCGAGTCTGCTTTTGATGTCCTCCTTGCTCTGTCCGTCATTGGTTACTTTACTGCCTAGGTTGCAGAAAACCTTAACTTCATTGACTTCGTGCCCATCAATCGTGATGTTAAGTTTCTCGCTGTTCTCATTTCTACTACTTCTCATTACCTTCGTCTTTCTCCGATTTACTCTCAAACCATACTGTGTACTCATTAGACTGTTCATTCCGTTCAGCAGATCATTTAATTCTTCTTCACTTTCACTCAGGATAGCAATGTCATCAGCGAATTGTATCACTGATATCCTTTCACCTTGTATTTTGATTCCACTCCTGAACCTTTCTTTTATTTCCATCGTAGCTTCCTCGATGTACAGATTGAAGAGCAGGGGCGAAAGGCTACAGCCTTGTCTTACACCCTTCATAATACGAGTTCTTCGTTCTTGATCGTCCACTCTTATTATTCCCTCTTGGTTGTTGTACATATTGTAAATGACCCGTCTCTCCCTATAGCTTACCCCTACTTTTTTAGAATCTCGAACAGATTGCACCATTTTATATTGTCGAACGCTTTTTCCAGGTTGACAAATCCTATGAAAGTGTCTTGATTTTTCTGTAGCCTTGCTTCCATTATTAGATGTAACGTCAGAATTGCCTCTCTCGTCCCTTTACTTTTCCTAAAGCCAAACTGATCTTCACCTAACGCATTCTCAATTTTCTTTTCCATTCTTCTGTATATTATTCTTGTAAGCAGCTTCGATGCATGAGCTATTACGCTGATTGTGCGATAATTCTCCCACTTGTCAGCTCTTGCCGTCTTCGGAATTGTGTAGATGATGCTTTTCCGAAAGTCTGATGGTATATCGCCAGACTCATATATTCTACACACCAACGTGAATAGTCGTTTGGTTGCCACTTCCCCCAATGATTTTAGAAATTCTGGTGGAATGTTATCTATCCCTTCTGCCTTATTTGACCGTAACTCCTCCAAAGTTCTTTTAAATTCCGATTCTAATACTGGATCCCCTATCTCTTCAAAATCGACTCCTGTTTCTTCTTCTATCACATCAGACAAATCTTCACCCTCATAGAGGCTTTCAATGTATTCTTTCCACCTATCTGCTCTCTCCTCTGCATTTAACAGTGGAATTTCCGTTGCACTCTTAATGTTACCACCGTTGCTCTTAATGTCACCAAAGGTTGTTTTGACTTTCCTGTACACTGAGTCTGTCCTTCCGACAACCATATCTTTTTCGATGTCCTCACTTTTTTCCTGGAGCCATTTCGTCTTAGCTTCCCTGCACTTCCTATTTATTTCATTCCTCAGCGACTTGTATTTCCGTATTCCTGATTTTCCCGGAACATGTTTGTAGTTCCTCCTTTCATCAATCAACTGAAGTATTTCTTCTGTTACCCATGGTTTCTTCGCAGCTACCTTCTTTGTACCTATGTTTTCCTTCCCAACTTCTGTGGTGGCCCATTTTAGAGATGTCCATTCCTCTTCAACTGTACTGCCTACTGCGCTATTCCTTTTTGCGGTATCAGTAGAGTTAGAGGTCTTCAAACGTATCTCGTCATTCCTTAATAATTCCGTATCCCACTTCTTTGCGTATTGATTCTTCCTGACTAATGTCTAGAACTTCAGCCTACTCTTAATCACTACTATATTGTGATCTATATCTGCTCCTGGGTACGCCTTACAGTCCAGTATCTGATTTCGGAATCTCTGTCTGACCATGATGTAATCTAATTGAAATCTTCCCGTATCTCCCGGCCTTTTCCAAGTATACCTCCTCCTCTTGTGTTTCTTCAACAGGGTATTCGCTATTACTACCTGAAACTTGTTACAGAACTCAATTAGTCTTTCTCCTCATTCATTCCTTGTCCCAAGCCCATATACTCCTGTAACCTTTTCTTCTACTCCTTCCCCTACAACTGCATTCCAGTCGCCCATGACTATTAGATTTTCGTCCCCTTTTACATAATGCATTACCCTTTCAATATCCTCATGTATACCTGAACTGTCGTTGTCTGTGTTGGTCTGCTGTCGATTCTGATTAGAACAACCCGGTCACTGAACTGTTCACAGTAACTTACCCTCTGCCCTACCTTCCTATTCATAACGAATCCTACACCTGTTATACCATTTTCTGCTGCTGTTGATATTACCCAATACTCATCTGACCAGAAATCCTTGTCTTCCTTCCACTTCACTTCACTGACCCCTACTATAACTAGATTGAGCCTTTGCATTTCCCTTTTCAGATTTTGCTAGGTGGCAGCCTTTAAATCGGCCTCGGTCCGTTAATATACGTCGGACCCTTGTGTCGCCACTATCAGTGATTGCAGACCGAGTGCCGCCACACGGCAGGTCTAGAGAGACATCCTAGCACTCGCCCAGTTGTACAGCCGACTTTGCTAGCGATGGTTCACTGACAAAATACGCTCTCATTTGCCGAGATGATAGTTAGCATAGCCCTCAGCTACGTCATTTGGTACGACTGAGCAAGGCGCCATTACCAGTAACTACTAATGCTGTAAAACATGTTCCGTCAAGAGCGATGTTCACCAATTATGGATTAAAGTTAAGTATTCCAGCAGCTACGTACGTTTTTTGCTAGTCTCATTTCCTTGACCTGTTCCAGAGCTCACCACAGGCCGGCGGTCACTTATTGATGAATATTGTAGCACATCATCAGATACCATCCCCGGAAATCCTTCCGGATGACAAAAACTTTGTCGGATTTGTTTTAGTCTGTGGCACGAAAACACAGTTTCTGCTAAGTTTCTATCTTCGACGGTGTATTTCTTCTATTTACAATATTTCCAAGTGTGAAACTACCCTTCGTACGTTATCTGCACTTTGATTTTCCTGCTACTGCTACCTTTTAAGCAACAAACAAAGTGTATGTCTCCAAGTTGCCGCGCCGAGTAGGGCTCCATATTTGAGCATCCGCCATCAAGCGGTAAACTTCAACGAGGACCCATGAGAAACGATTGGATATTGCTTTATAACGTAGCGCCACCAACATCGATACGGAAGGAAGTTGTATGTTACGAAATACTAGCAGTTTATTATCACGTGCTCGGTCTATGCAGAGTGTTAATAGCCTCCCCCACACCGTTTCCTAAATGCTCCTTCCAATACTCCTTCCAATTTAAGTTGTTCGCCATTGTAATTCCTAGACATTCACTTGAATTTACGATCTTTAGATTCGACTGATTTATCGTGTAATCGAAGTTTAACAGATTCCTTTTAGCACTCATGTTGATGACCTTACAATCTTCGACTTTTAGGGTCAATTGCTAATTTTCGAACGATACAGATACCTTTTCTAAATGGTTTTACAATTTGTTTTGATCTTCTGATGACTTTACTAGTCGATAAACGACAGCGTCACCTGCAAACAACCTAAGACGGCTATTCAGATTGTCTCCCAAATCGTTGATGCACATAAGGAACAGCAAATTGCCTACAAACTACCTTGGAGAACGCCAGAAACCACTTTGTTTTACTCGATGAGTTTCCGTCAGTTACTACGAACTGTGACCGCTCTGACAGGAAATCACGCATCCAGTCACGAAACTGAGACGATATTCCATAAGCACGCAATCTCACTACAAGTCACTTGTGTGATACAGTGTCAAAAGCCTTCCGGAAACCTAGAAATACGGAATCAACTTGAAATCCCTTGTCAGTTGCACTCAAAAATTCGTGCGAGTGAAGAGCAAGTTGTGTTTCACAAGAACGATGTTTTGTATATCCGTGTTCACTCTGTCTCAATTGACAGTTTTCTTCGAGGTAATACACAATGTTCGAACACAATATATGTTCCATAATCCTGCCGCGTATCGACGTTAATGATATGGCCCTGTAATTCAGTGGATTACTCCCACTGCCTTTCTTGAATATTGGTGTCACCTGTGAAACTTTCCAGTCTTTAGGTATAGATCTTTCAACGAGCGAACGGTTCAAATGGCTCTGAGCACTATGGGACTTAAAATCTGCGGTTATCAGTCCCCTAGAACTTTGAACTACTTAAACCTAACTAACCTAAGGACATCACACACATCCATGCCCGAGGCAGGATTGGAACCTGTGACCGTAGCGGTCACGCGTTTACAGACTGAAGCGTCTAGAACCGCACGGCCACACCGGCCGTCGACGAGCGAACGGTTCTATTTGATTGTTAAGTGCGGAGCTATTGTATCAGCATACTCCCAAAGGAACCTAGATGGTATACAATATGGACCAGAAGACTTGCTTTTGTTCAGTGACTCATGTTGCTTCACTATTCCGAGGATATCTACTTCATCATTTCTGATGTTTGGACCGAGCACCGCAAATGTCGAATCTGTAGTATTCCACTTGTTTACGGCCGAACTGAATAGTTACAACATATTTATTCTGGATGATTTGACAGAATCTACCCCACCTAATGTCTTTCGTCAGATAACATATCCTTGATGGTCGTCACCCGTTAAAGGAGGAGGAAGTTTAGAGTTGAACGTCCCGTGGCCTTCGACGTCGTTGCAGACGGAGCAGAGGCTAAGACTGATTCAAGGACATGCAAGGAAATTGGCCGTGTCCGTTACAAGGAATTGTCCCGGAATCTGTCTGGAAACACTAAGGGAGACCACGGACGCAGGTTTGAACCGTCTCATTCTCGAATGCAAGTGAATTGTGCTAATCACTGCACCACCTCTTTTGGTTCGTCACACGTCACGATGACTCTTATACACCATATCTGATTAAAGCTGTCAGAACACCCCTATGTAATGTACAATTGACCATCTGAGATCAAGAGAGGTGGAATGGCCAGAGTGAAAGGTGGTGGTGAGTGTTGGCAGCAGAGAAGCAGTAACAGCATAATGGGTCGGTGAGGAGAGCTCAGTGGCTTCGAGTGTGGACGGGTCATTGGTTGCCACCTAACTAACAGATATAAGAGGGGCTTTTCATTTCTTTTAAAACGTCCCAAGCTAATGTCAAGTAGAAACTCAAAGGGCAACCAGGGGGGTTGTAGTGAAAACCACATGAAATTAGCGGAAGGAATCGCTCATGACTCTCGAGGTGCTACCAGTAGTCCAGGTAGTACAATGACTGAGTATGAGGAGTTATAGAATGGTTACCAACGGTCGAGCAGTCCTCACTAGCCACACATTTCAGTAGTGTATGCAAAGAAATGCCCGATAAGGTCACAACATACGATAGGAGAACATTGGTTATGAGTGACAGTTCACTCTATACCCCGTGAGAGAGTCCGATGGAAGGGTTTGAGTTTGGCTGATGCCTGGAGAAAATTTTCCTTTTATCATGTGTAGTTGCAATTACAGAGTGTGGGGGTCTCTTCCGTGTCATAACTGTGCTTAAAAAAAAGGAACTCACACATATACAGGGTGAGTCACCTAACGTTACCGCTGGATATATTTCGTAAACATCAAATACTGACGAACCAATTCCATAGACCGAACGTGAGGAGAGGGGCTAGTGTAATTGTTTAATACAAACCATAAAAAAAAGCACGAAAGTATGTTTTTTAACACAAACCTACGTTTTTTTAAATGGAACCCCGTTAGTTTTGTTAGCACATCTGAACATATAAACAAATACGTAATCAGTGCCGTTTGTTGCATTGTAAAATGTTAATTACATCCGGAGATATTGTAACCTAAAGTTGACGCTTGAGTACCACTCCTCCGCTGTTCGATCGTGTGTATCGGAGAGCACCGAATTACGTAGGGATCCAAAGGGAACGGTGATGGACCTTACATACAGAAGAGACCGCAACAGCACATTACGTCCACATGCTAACACCTTTTTATTGATCTTTTTCACTGCCGCACATGTACATTACCATGAGGGGTGAGGTACGCGTACACACGTGGTTTCCGTTTTCAATTACGGAGTGGAACAGAGTGTGTCCCGACATGTCTGGCCAATAGATGTTCAATGTGGTGGCCATCATTTGCTGCACATAATTGCTATCTCTGGCGTAATGAATGTCGTACATGCCACAGTACATCTGGTGTAATGTCGCCCCAGGCTGCCACAATACGTTGTTTCATATTCTCTGGGGTTGTAGGCACATCACGGTACACATTCTCCTTTAACGCACCCCACAGAAAGAAGTCCGGAGGTGTAAGATCAGGAGAACGGGTTGGCCAATTTATGCGTCCTCCACGTCCTATGAAACGCCCGTCGAACATCCTGTCAAGGGTCAGCCTAGTGTTAATTGCGGAATGTGCAGGTGCACCATCATGCTGATACCACATACTTCGACTCGTTTCCAGTGACACATTTTCGAGCAACGTTCGCCGATCATTCTGTAGAAACGCGATGTATGTTGCAGTGTTCTCCGTTACACACGATCGAACAACGGAGGATTGGTACTCAAGCGTCAACCTTAGGTTACAATATCTCTGGATGTAATTAACATTTTACAATGCAACAAACGGCACTGGTTACGTATTTGTTTATATGTACAGATGTGCTAACAAAACTAACGGGGTTCCATTTAAAGAAACGTAGGTTTGTGTTAAAAAACATAGTTCCGTGCATTTTCGTATGGTTTGTATTAAACAATTACACTAGCCCCTCCCCTCACGTTCGGTCTGTGGAATCGGTTCGTCAGTATTTGATGTGGTTTACGATTTATATCCAGCGGTAACG
Source organism: Schistocerca serialis cubense (assembly GCF_023864345.2). Lineage (NCBI taxonomy): Eukaryota > Metazoa > Arthropoda > Insecta > Orthoptera > Acrididae > Schistocerca > Schistocerca serialis. The sequence goes on along the minus strand of NC_064641.1, from coordinate 323,846,453 downwards.
TTAGGTTCAAATGGTTCAAATGGCTCTGAGCACTATGGGACTCAACTGCTGTGGTCATCAGTCCCCTAGAACTTAGAACTACTTAAACCTAACTAACCTAAGGACATCACACACATCCATGCCCGAGGCAGGATTCGAACCTGCGACCGTAGCAGTCGTCCGGTTCCGGACTGCGCGCCTAGAACCGCGAGACCACCGCGGCCGGCTAACGTTAGGTAACTCACCCTATATATATATATATATATATATATATATATATATATATATATATATATATATATATATATATATGTGTGTGTGTGTGTGTGTGTGTGTGTGTGTGTTTGTGTTCCTTAATGTGAAAGAAAGGATATGAACATTTTGTGTGCAGAGTGCACCAGATGAAGAGTTTGGAGACGGCCATTTTATCAGCAAGATAAAGCATCCAGTCTTGTAGCACTATCTATGACACAAGTTTTTTTGGTTAATAGCATTTCTTATACGGACTCAAACCCTTATGGGATGAGTTAGGACACCAGCGTCTAACATTACTTCCTTTACCTGTTCCTCCTCTTGAGGAAGATGGGCTGTGAAACGTGCGTACGTATCCTAAAGCAGCTTAATACGCTGTTAAGTGGTGGGTCTGGACCAGAAGGCAAGGAAGCAGCGTTCGAAGTTGAAAACATGTGTAATCTTTTATTTAAATAAAAGTCAACAACTTTTGACATCAACAAAATAGCTTTTAAAAACAAGTAAAGAAAGTAAAGAACTTCGCGAATATTAGCTGGGAAATGGGAGCAGAAAATGGCGTCAGCAAAAGAGCATTTATACAAGAAGGAAACTAAACACTTTGTCAGACACTAAAAGATATCTCAAGTCAGCACATTAATAATCAAAACGTTGTTAAAATAGGTACACGACATAGCTCCTTATGATAAGTAATATTTATTTACATTTGCTACAGACTGTTTCGGCCTAACCACAGTTTTCAAGTACCTAAAGCTGCAATTTGGTGAGAACAGGTATGGATGCCAGTGTCATACATATTAAAGTAGCTTACTGGTACTCACGTCTACATTGATGTGACGTCCATATTGCGTTGTTAATGGACTGTTGTGTAACTGTCACTGCTTTAATAAGATCATAAATGTTGTTAAGATGTTCAAAATTAATATTAATTACGACGTGACAGCAGTTTGACAGTTCCACTATTACAACGCTATATGTTTACAAAAATTTTGCAGATGAACAGCGATATTATTTTACTAACTAAAATTAATTATGATTATCTTTGGTGGTTGCATATGTTACTTCCGATTTATCCAGTTTCATGTACTAAAAGTTAAATAAAATTTTTAAGGTAGTACTTGTATGTAAATTCTGTATGTTCGTTTAATATTTCTTGTGGGTATTTCCTCGTGTACATATAAATTTCTAATTCCTCAAGAATGTTCATTGCAAACCCTTTGGGTATTCTGTGCAGAATCGGTAGTGCATTATTGATCACATCAGCATTGTGATTTTGATTTTTCAAGTGTAGAAAGAAGCTCGACTGTTTATCTTCGCTCTCTCTAGTGTGTTCTTTATATCTCACGTAAAATTTCTTCCAGTTTAGCCAATGTAAAAGCTATTACAGCTGCCACATGTGATTTTATATACACTGTCGGTTATGTGTCTCTGGTTGGCGTCGTAATTTTGGTGTGGTTGGAGTCATTAACGTGTATGTTCTTTTTTCATGTTCAGTGAGAATGGTATTACAGTTTTTAATGGCTATCTTTATTTTAGCTGCAAACGCACATACACCGGCACAGGAAATAAGATACTTACCAGCAGTCTACCTTGGTAGAGTCTCCAACACAATTAATGCACTTTTTAAAGCCACAAGTATTCGATTAGCCTTACGAACCAATAGCAATCCTTTAATGAAATTACGTTCCGCCACGACTAGAACATCGAAATATGATAACCCACGCATATTGAAAATCACCCACGCATATTTAAAATGACATGTGGCAGCTGTGATACCTTTTACATTGGCCAAACTGGAAGAAATTTTGAGGTGGAATATGAAGAAGGAACAGGAGAGAGCAAATATAATCAGTTCAGCTTCTGTCTACGTTTGAAAAATTAAAATCACGCTGCTGATACGATCGAAACTGCACTACAGATTCTGTACAGAATACCAAAAGGTTTTGCAACGAACGTTCTTGAGGAATTAGAAATTTATATGTACACCAGGAAATACCCACGAGGAATATTAAACGAAGATACAGAATTTAGATACAAGTACTACCTTAAAAATTTTATTGAACCTTTAGAACACGAAACTGGATAAATCGGAAGTAACATATGCCACAGCCAAAGATAATCGTAACAAATTTTAGATAGTAAAATAATATCGCCATTCATCTCCACAATCTTTGTAAACATATAACGCCGTAATAGTGGAACTGTCAAACTGCTGTCACGTCGTAATTAACATTTAATTTCAACATCTTAACAACATTTACGATCTTGTTAAAACAGTCACTGTTATACAACGGCGCAGTATGGACGTCACATCAATGTAGACATGAATACAAGTCAGCTACTTTAATATGAATGACATTGGCATCCACATCTGTTCTCACGAAAATTATAATTGCAGGTACTTGAAAAAGGCGATTACGCCGAAAGAGTCTGTCGTAAATGCTAATAAAGATAACTTATTATAAGCAGCTATTTGATATCTACTGTAACAATGACGTCGTTATCAGTCATATATTACGCTGGTGGTCCTAAAGAAGAAATATAAAAATGACAACATAGACTTTTCCAAATTTTTCAATTGCTTTTTAAGTATAATGACTTAAATTATTGCATCAGATTTGTTAACAACAGTACTAACATAAGCATTGTGTCATGTCCGTTGGTAATATAAGTTCAGAACGAGGAGAAGTTCTACAGATGCAATTCAGCCCTGTGGTAGGCGGGATAATCCGACGGATAGGGTGGATAGAGTGAACTCACCTCCCACGGGTGAGTTGATCGATGGGGCGGTCCCGAAGGACATGAACTGCAACAGACTAAGAACTATTTAAAAAAAAGTAGTAACAGTGCACTGCCTTACAAAGGCCGACACCTAGGTTATTATATTACCAATTAATCACCAAACATAGATAAACATTTACCCAGTCAGCGAACACTGTGATAAGCAACAAAGCACTTAACAACTGGGTAGCACTCTGATTACAGGACTGAGAAAACCAATAGGCCTTACGTGGCCCCAAAATTAATGGTGAACATTTACTTGTACTAATTATGCACCAGAACAGTTATTACATACAATTCTGAAATCTAAGAAAATTCGAAGTCGCTGACTTCCAATATGTTTTGCAGAAGACACTGTCCATAAATAGCGAATCAGGCAGCTCTTACTAATGTAAACTCAAAATATGACCAACTTGAACAAGCAGTTCTATTAATGTAGCTCCAATATCTCTGTAACACAGACCATGCAACTTCCACACATTTCCAGGAAGTAGAAACTAGTCGCAGCACTATGACTTTAATAAAACAGGGCGCAGAAGCCACAGAAAGACTCTCACCAAAATATTTGATAAGTTGGTAGTGAAATGGGACTCAAAATCTCAACCCGTTCGGTATACGGAAATTTCCAGAGTCCCGTTGCCACCACAGCTGACCAAAAACACTGTTTTCACGATATGAAGCCTGTACTCTGCAAAAGCCGTTTCCAGTTAGCTCCAGACAGCGGAGGTAAACCTGTCTCAATTGAGCCCTGTGAGTGCTCCTTACAGTTCGGCTCGCCGGTTTTGTCAGCTTTCGTGCCCGTCAAAGCTCCTCGCGTAGAGAACCATAAAAGATCATGCCCTGCTACCGAGACCTAGCGAAGGATTGGTCGATGCGAGCCGGCACGGCTGAGGCTGCAGTGTCTTCACAACAAAAAAATGGCCCTGAGCACTATGGGACTCAACATCTTAGGTCATAAGTCCCCTAGAACTTAGAACTACTTAAACCTAACTAACCTAAGGACATCACACACACCCATGCCCGAGGCAAGATTCGAACCTGCGACCGTAGCAGTCCTGCGGTTCCGGACTGCAGTGCTCTTCACAACATTCAGACACCTCACTGACTGTCCTCGCAACAGAGTTGAAGCCGTCATAAAGATCAAGGGTGGCCATTCCTCGTATTAATCTTCGCTCATAGCTGAGCAGATTCTTTTGATCACATAGATCAGAGAGTTTCTATCGACGACGTAGAGTGTTTTTTATTTCTATCCGTAGAAGCTGTTGTGGTAATTGCCTCAAAAACGCAATCTACATTGCAAAGTAGTTATTCTTAGAGCAGGAGGAGGACTATCTCATCGTGTTCGTTTTAAGAAATTTTGTTAAACTGCATGACGTTAAGTTCTATGTGAGTAACGAGCAGAAACAAATCTCAACATTTTTTGATCTATAAGAGACATTTCGAATCATGCACCTTTGCTCGTCAACGATAGGTAACTTGGTAGATTATAGCTTTTGTTGTTGTGGTCATGATTGATGCAGCTCTCCACACTATTCTATCCTGTAGCGGCTTCTTCATCTCCGAATAGCTAGAGTAATCCACAAATTTACCACCCGCCTCTCCAATTATAATTTAATTAATCTCTGCTGTCTCAGTGTGTCCCATCAACTGATCCCTTCTTTAAATCAAATTATGCCACTAATTTCCCGAATCCTATTTAGTACTTCGACTTCTATGTCATCCACCCATGTCATTTTCAGGAGTCTTCCGAAGAGCAACATTTCTAAGGCTTCCACTATTTTCTTGTCTTACTGCTTATCGTCCACATTTTCCTTCCTCTTAACGCTACATATGAGAGATATACCCTCGTATTCATCTTATATCCTCCTTTGAAGACACTGTCAATTCTTTTGAACTGCTCTTCCACGTCGTTTGCTGTCTCTGATAGAATGAAAGTGCAATCCGCAAATTGCGAAGTTTTATTTCTACTCAATGAATTTTAACTCGTTCTCCGAACTGTCCTTTCTTTTCCATTACTGTTTGCTTGGTAAACAGATTGAATAACACCGTCTTAGGAACTTGTCAAAACAGCTTTGCTTTCATACATTTCGACTCTATATCTATTCGATGGATTCTGTGCAAGTAGTATATGACCTTGCACTCCCTGCATTTTAGCCCTGCCAATTATTACCTGCCAAAGAGATATGCAAATGCAGATGCTTCATACTGCCTTACGTTCCGATTCCACGCAGACGACAATAAAGATGCAGATTTTGTTTTCGACGTATCCAGCTGTGCCTCACGTTCAGACTCTACGCAGCTACCGATAAAGATGAGATTCTCCTTTCCACGTATCCTGCTGTGGCTAGGAGCAAGACTTCGTGTGGTCGCGTCCAGCGTAGCCATATAGACCGACCACAAACAGGGCGTGTTTGCAATTAAATTTCCGCAAAAACTTGACGATGTGGAAATCAGAGAATTGTACATTACAAACTGTATTGAGGTAGTACCTGCACTGCACATGGCAGAGAAAAACATTAAGAACTTAATGTGCTAGTAATAAAAATAAAGGAAACTCATTATAAGGATGAAACATTACTGAAAAATGCGTGACAGAGTAAAATATTTTTATTTTCTTTTCGTTTGGGCTAGCCTCAGATCATGGAGCTCATTCTGGCTTTTTAGAATACTTCTCATTCTATTTAGCCCACAAAGATGTCGAACGGAATTTCAAGTTGCTGCGGGTCTGCTGTCATTGCGTTGATCCATTTGTTCTTGGAGGCATTCCTCAATCCTTGGTCCATTTGTTCTTGGAGGCTTTCCTCTATCCGTTGTGATGAAGGTCCTATTCGTGAGTCTGAAAGTATTCATATGAGTCAAATGTCCATGTAACGCTATTCACCTTTTCCTTATAGACTTACTTATGTATTCTTGGTACAACTCACTCTTGTGTGTGATCCTGTAGGTGCCATACTATTCTCTTATTGTCTGTAGTGTTCTCTTTAGGATTATCCATTGCTTAAATTCTTGTTTCCGGAGCGAATTTTTCCTGTTCATCATGAGGCATTCAGAGGCATAAGTAAGGAAGGACTTACTACTGAGTTGTAGTGTTTCAGTTTATGGTCCTCTGAAATGTACTTGAAGACGTAAACTGATCTCTAACTTTGCAATGCCGAAATCCACTACCCTAAATACCGACCCCAGAAACTTCACGAATGGTGGTAACTTCTGTTGGAGTTGCAGATGGATTCAGTTTTCTATGTACTAACCTTCAAACCGGTCTTAGCTACTGTGTCATGGGGGCTCTGTAGGTGGTGAATGTCCTCCTCTATATTGCTGGCTAACAAGACAAGGTCATATCAGAAGGTTAGGCAGGCACACTGAGATTACGTTTCTTGTATACAGTCTTCTATGCAGCTCCCGATAGTAGTGCGCCAGTCCATTCGCTGACTACCTTCTGCAATATACAGATGAACAGCACAGATGAGAGGCCATCACCTTGTCTAACACCTGCTTGAATTGGGGATTCACCTCTAAATTGTGACTCACATCTAAGTTTTTTGAGGCTGCGTTCCTCAGAGTCGCATGGACTACTCTGGTGGTCTCATCTAGGCTCAGTTCTCATAGTGTGCAGACCTGGATCTGCTTGTGTACCGAGTCATATGCTTTTGAAAATACTGTAGTTTTATTACCCAGGGACATAGACAGTGACTTCGCTATGTAACAAGATCTGCTGGCTCGAAAGCTGGCCTCATATTCACCTAGTTGGGTGTCAAGTTGCTTGATTACCTTAGTCAGGAAAGCTGTAGAGATAATCTTGCAGATTACAGATATCAGTGATATGCCTCTGTAGTTGTCAATGTATGTCTTACTACCCTTCTTGTGAAGAAGGTAGATCACAGCTGACGTTCACTATTTTGGTAAAGCATCTGTTATTCATGTATCGTGTATAGTGTGATGGAATGTTTGTACAGATTATCCATCTGCATGTTTCCACATCCGCACTGCTTTGCCGTCTTCACCTGCGACCTTGCTCTAATTGAGGCTCTTCACAATATACGTGGAAGGTAAGTCTATCCTTAATTCCCCTGCAGGCCTTATTGTTTAACTGTAACTTCCCATGAGGTACGCAAAAGTTGAGGGCTTTGTACAGTGTGGTCCGATTTTTGTTTTTTCTTCTACAGTTGTTCTTCTGGAAGTGCTTCTCTGCTTGTTGTAAGAGGGATCTAATGTAATTTCACTTGGTACTACAGAGAGTGTATTACAAAGGCACAGATAGTGTGTTACAAAGGCCTGGTAGTTTCACTTGTTACTATGGATAGTGTTCGCCTTTATCTCTTTTCTTTGTGTTACAGAGGCCAGGTAATCGGACTAATTTTTACGCTGATTCCGTTTGATCCAGGCTATGCGATTTCCCTCTGTAGCCTGGTCTGATTCCGTGGTCCACCAGGGATGCTTACCTTTGTTCGATGAGGCAGAGATGGTTTCATATGCGGCATACTGCAGAGCATTTTGCAGGCTGGACCATCCTTGTGGCTCGTTTTTTCTGAGGGTGGTGTGGAAGGTGCAGTCCTCATCATTCAGCCGTAGTATTTGGCGTTCGGTATACGTCTTTGTAACGTTACGTTATTAGCTCATTGGTCATAGGTTGATCTCTTGTAAGTAGAGATAAGGGTCACAGTCTAGGTAGCTCCTCTAGTACCTTGAAATTGTGTGTCTGCCTGTGATGAGTCCTGTCTAGAGCCACATGACCCACCTGGAATACACCCACATGGTATTTGAGCCCTTCCAAGTCTTCGACTTGCCAGATAAGTCTTTGAGAGCGTCTGACTTTAGGACCATGTTATTTTTCTCGCAGGGGTCTGCAAGGCGCTCTCCTTCCTATTAGTCCTCTTGTGGGCTCGATAGTAGCCAACTACACTCCTGGAAATGGAAAAAAGAACACATTGACATCGGTGTGTCAGACCCACCATACTTGCTCCGGACACTGCGAGAGGGCTGTACAAGCAATGATCACACGCACGGCACAGCGGACACACCAGGAACCGCGGTGTTGGCCGTCGAATGGCGCTAGCTGCGCAGCATTTGTGCACCGCCGCCGTCAGTGTCAGCCAGTTTGCCGTGGCATACGGAGCTCCATCGCAGTCTTTAACACTGGTAGCATGCCGCGACAGCGTGGACGTGAACCGTATGTGCAGTTGACGGACTTTGAGCGAGGGCGTATAGTGGGCATGCGGGAGGCTGGGTGGACGTACCGCCAAATTGCTCAACACGTGGGGCGTGAGGTCTCCACAGTACATCGATGTTGTCGCCAGTGGTCGGCGGAAGGTGCACGTGCCCGTCGACCTGGGACCGGACCGCAGCGACGCACGGATGCACGCCAAGACCGTAGGATCCTACGCAGTGCCATAGGGGACCGCACCGCCACTTCCCAGCAAATTAGGGACACTGTTGCTCCTGGGGTATCGGCGAGGACCATTCGCAACCGTCTCCATGAAGCTGGGCTACGGTCCCGCACACCGTTAGGCCGTCTTCCGCTCACGCCCCAACATCGTGCAGCCCGCCTCCAGTGGTGTCGCGACAGGCGTGAATGGAGGGACGAATGGAGACGTGTCGTCTTCAGCGATGAGAGTCGCTTCTGCCTTGGTGCCAATGATGGTCGTATGCGTGTTTGGCGCCGTGCAGGTGAGCGCCACAATCAGGACTGCATACGACCGAGGCACACAGGGCCAACACCCGGCATCATGGTGTGGGGAGCGATCTCCTACACTGCCGTACACCACTGGTGATTGTCGAGGGGACACTGAATAGTGCACGGTACATCCAAACCGTCATCGAACCCATCGTTCTACCATTCCTAGACCGGCAAGGGAACTTGCTGTTCCAACAGGACAATGCACGTCCGCATGTATCGCGTGCCACCCAACGTGCTCTAGAAGGTGTAAGTCAACTACCCTGGTCAGCAAGATCTCCGGATCTGTCCCCCATTGAGCATGTTTGGGACTGGATGAAGCGTCGTCTCACGCGGTCTGCACGTCCAGCACGAACGCTGGTCCAACTGAGGCGCCAGGTGGAAATGGCATGGCAAGCCGTTCCAAAGGGCTACATCCAGCATCTCTACGATCGTCTCCATGGGAGAATAGCAGCCTGCATTGCTGCGAAAGGTGGATATACACTGTACTAGTGCCGACATTGTGCATGCTCTGTTGCCTGTGTCTATGTGCCTGTGGTTCTGTCAGTGTGATCATGTGATGTATCTGACCCCAGGAATGTGTCAATAAAGTTTCCCCTTCCTGGGACAATGAATTCACGGTGTTCTTATTTCAATTTCCAGGAGTGTATTACACGATGATTTTGCTCTTTCCCAACTTATAAGTTGAAATCAGTCATGACGTAGGATGTTGTCCAGGGCCTCTTGTAGAATGCTCTGGTTGTGGTAATTGCTTCTAGGTTTTTCCTGTTAGAGCATGAGAGTCCATATGTGTATATGCCCTGTTGTCGATCATGAAGGATAGTTAAGAGGTCTTACCATTAGATGACGTGAGACCTATTACAGGATCGATCATCCTTTGATTTAAACCAAAACGAGTGCTTTGGTGTACAACTGCCATTATCACTAAGATTTCTGCTTTTCCTTTGTAGGTCCTTTATCATTGGGATTTCATTGCGTCCATAAACCACACTTAGGAACTTAACATCTGAGGTCATCAGTCTCCCAGAACTTAGAACTACTAAAACCTAACTATCCTAAGGACATCACACACATCAATGCCCGAGGCAGGAGTCGAACCTGCGACCGTAGCGGTCGCGCGATTACAGACTGAAGCGCCTAGAACCGCTCGGCCTCATCGGCTTGCACTCCAGCCAAAATATTTTCGAAACCTAGGACCTGTATTTTGCTGAAGCAAACATGAACAAATGTTCTGGGCTCTAGCCTGAGCATGAACAAATCGCTTTGATAAGTTATATGTGATACTGCAGATCACTACCCAGAAATGTATCTTCTCTGAAGGACAAACTGCGTGGGATTATTTCCTCGATAAAACACTGTGCTACTTTCATCCCAAACAAATTAATAAGTGAATAGTTACTGACGACTTAAGACAGACTACTAAATTGATAACATATAAATAAACTTCAAGGCATTATTTTTTAAATGCAATGGCTTTAAACTACAGAATTTACAAACCCTAGAAGTACTAAATAATTTCTTATCGTATTTTCAGGCAATCTGTAATGAAACTTGACTTCAGCATTAAAAAAATTCCGCAATTCATAAAGAGACGACATAGGTGTGCGCGTGCGCCCACGTACACACACACACACGCACACAAACACACACACACACACACACACAGACGCACATATAGTCAAGATGCTTCTGCAGTTGACTGGTAGTCAATGCCATTTCCTGCTAGTCAGTCTTCCCTATAATCCAATTTGAGTATTATTAATTAATTAAAAGTTATTAGTTAATTGATAAACGGTTTTTGATTGATACATGAATGTTCAAGAGTACAATAGATGTCCAACGTTCAATACTAATTTTCATGCTAACTTCTCTCTGTATGAAATATAGTTAGTACTATTATTGGAATATTGAAATGGGTTTGATTAAAGAATGTGTTGTAGCAGTTTAAAATGTAAGTAATTAGCAAATCGTAGCATTACTAAAATACCAATTTAATGTGCAATGCTCTTTGTAATGTCTGCTATCGAAGAACTTCCTAACACATTAAAACTGTGTACCCAAGCGAGACTCGAACTCGGCACCTTCGCCTTTCACAGGCAAGTGCTCTACCATCTGAGCCACCCAAGCACGACCCACAGTTCATCCTCACAGCTTCACTTCGTCCAGGAAGTTTCATACCAGCGCACACTCCGCTGCAGAGTGAAAACTTCATTCTGGAAAAATCCCCCAGGTTGTGGCTAAGCCATCTCTCCGCAATATCTTTTTTTCCACGACTACTAGTTCTGCAAGATTCGCAAGAGAGCTTTTTTGAACTTTGGAAGGTAGGAGACGAGGTATTGGTAGAAGTAGAGTAGTGAAGAGGGGGCCTGAGTCGTGCTTAAGTAGTTCAGATCGTAGAGCACTTGTCCGTAAGAAGCAAAGCTCCCGAGTTCGAGTCGTGGTCCGTCACACAGTTTTAATAAGACAGGAAGTTTCATATAAGCGCACATTCCACTGCACTGTTAAAATTTCATTCTAGTATCGTCTTTAAAGCCTATGTATGTTGGTATACTGTTGCAAAGCAAATCCAGATCTCAGAGGCTCAAATAAATGTTTAACGATATTACTTCGCTAAGAATGTAGAGAATCATATCAGTCTTATACCATGTCCCACAACCTGTGTCTGGGGTGCACAAAGAATGCAGTGCTGCAGAGTCAATGCTCCGTTCATAATATATTGGGGCGTTGGGCTGTGCTGTAACCATGAAACGCAGACGGTACAGTATGATAACACCTAATGCATCATCCTGTGAGCCTTGTACTGCGGAACCCTGACATGTTATCTCCGAGCTCAGCCTCTCAAGGTGTCCTAGCACTATCACAAACTGCAAAGACAAGTGGCACTGATAATGACGGAGACACCACCGTGGTGGCAAGGCCACCGACAACTCCGATTAATGAGACCACACGACAGCATTGCAAGTCACGATTATGATGCGTCCAACTTAAATACGACAGTTTCAGCAGCCACAGCCTCAGTGTGTGGTCACGTGGTTTGCAAATCTGACTATGACAGATTGGTAGTCTCACTAGTTATAGGATAAATTGACTGACGAGTATTAACTTGCTAACTGCTGCCGAGAAAAGACATCACTTCCAAGACCACAGCCAGTCGGCTATAACGGGATTTAGGTGTTGTCACTAGTGCTTGGTAGCCGTGGCGACAGAAGGGCTTCCCCTGGGCTGCCCCTGGTGAAGAGCAGTACTGATTGACTATTGCCTGGAACCTATTCGGCCACACACCTATGTACAGCCTCCATAGCTGTAAGTGGCACCGCCGTCCTACCTGCACACTGTGTCGCTGATTTGAGTCCTGGACATCTGCCTTCATGACACTGCCGCCCCTGATGAGCTGTCAGTGGGAGTCCTGGAGACCCATCCTCACGACGCTGCACCCGTGATATGCTGTCAGCACTCACTTAAGTGCACGTCCGTCTTCTAGAGTGGTGGGTGGGCTGCCAGTCAGCCACGGTCGGCCCGCACCTATAGACTCCTATCTCAGCCACCTGGACGACATCACCACAAAGTCCAGACCCACACAACGAGTACAGCCGACTAGGCTTTTGTGTGTACATACCTTATGCGAAACAGCACAACAACCGATGTGTCAGAAAAGACAGTCTGTATTCTAAAATGACTGTAGTGAATATAATTCCAGATAATGCTGCTTCAATGAAGCCCTAGGCTGTATGGCAGCCATCCACTCAAGTTCCTGAGCTCATCAACGCACTTCGGGTAACTGATACAACAAGAGGATGTAAGTGGCCGTCACGCCGCACCGTTACAACTTGCGCCAGAAGTAAATGCCCACGCTGCAATTGGTGAACAAGTAACTGTTGCACTACACTGCTGGTGATTAGCAGCGTCGCTCACCTTGCCATCAATATTTTGTACAGCCGCTGACCGCTGAGTGCTGATTGTTGAGGGCTCGACGCTACTGTAATATAATATACAGAATGTGGAACTTAATGAACAATGTCAATAATGGATAGGTTGGCACACTTTCAACAGTATTAATCCTTTGCCAGATGGTGTGACTGGCAGCCTGACTGGTCACGCTGACGGTGGTCTTGCTTTCTTGAAGTTCGGTTGTTAGAATGTGAGGTTGATTAAAGGGTACAGTGGGCGAGTGGGATCACAGTTTGACTCAGTGTTGGCACGAACAGCCTCTTATACTGAATCAGTCGTTCACCATTTCAGCCACAACTTGGACGAATGAGAGTGATACCAGATTCAAGGAGTAAGCCACCTGCCATTTATCATCGCAGCAGTATTGTTGTAGACTGTGGTCAGCGGAGTCTTACCACAAGGGGAAGGCAGTTCTAACACCGACTTGCATTTTATAGCAGCTTGACTGATATCATTACCGAATGAGATGGTGTTTCAGTTTCTTGACTGGTCTAGATTATGAAGTATCCAAATTAGCTAATAGCATCATAAGTGAAACTTATTCTGTTTGGCTTAAGTTGGCATTTTCAATTGATTTTTAACTTCCATAAACTTATCAAGGAATCTAGTCACTGTAGTAAAATGTATTTAAAATTTATTTGTGTGATAAATTATGTTCGAGTCCTGTTTACCTCAAGGCAACCGGGCAGCAGGCCGTGTTTCAAATTGGAAGCACATCGTAATTGTCTTTGTGAATCAGTCTAACAAATTGATCTTTATTGAGCAATATTTGTGATACGCAAATGTGTTTTTTGTTCTTTCTCATGTCAGGGCAAAAATATTTTCTTTTGGTAGAGTGTACTTGTTTGATGTATTTGCAGGTGCACTCAGTGGCAGGATAGAGCCTAAAGAAGGAAGATCTCCGATATGAACTCTCTACATGAAGCCTGCCATAAGAAGGTGACATGGTGGTGTTGTGCTCTCAGCTGCGCAATGTGGAAGTGCATCTGATGCAGGGAACCACGTACAGTTTGGCCAGGTGAGTGCTACTGTCGAGCACTGCGCTGCTTCTTTCTCAGATGTGAAAAGAATACTGCTCTCTTAGAAGGTAGTCATACTGTTCACATGCAGGTGTGTAGGATACATGCACTGATTCAATCGAGTTATGAAGCGTCAACAGAAGCTACGTGCCGTTAATGCTCCTGCAAATGAAACTGATTGTAGTAGAATGGGGCGAGAAACCAGAGGAGGAAGTAGAAGGCTCCTAGTTATTAGAGGATACCGACGGCTTTCCTAGTAAGGGTAGGAGGAGTGTAGGCGGTATGACATGTCATTTTGCTATGTCCCCATCCTCTCTTTCGAGTTTACTGTATGACATGGAATGAATTTCAATTGACACCATGGAACAGCTAATATAATTCTTGTGGTTTTCAGTAATCTTAGAGAGAAGCGAATTTGTTTCAGGTCACTTCAGAGGTGACTTTGCAATTTTTACACCCTTTGTCTCGAGTCTCCTTAGCTGAGTTGGTGAGTGTCGCCTTGGTAGAGCCACGTTTCCTGTGGGAATTGTATGAAACAATCCTGATAGAGAAGTTTTCAGAAAAGATTACGAGTGATTTCGTTTATCGGTAAGTATGTCAGGTTCAAAGTGTAGGGGTGTCCATGATCTAGCATATAGAAGAGATACGCACAGCAGTGTTCGCTTTTGACGTGCATCTTCCAGAGCGTAAGGTCGCAGCCACTATATTGCACGGGATGAAAGACGATTCACGAATTTCATTCGCTGAGAGGTAGGTGACGTTTGGCGACGTAGACCGTTTAGTCACTAGCACTGAAGGATTTAAACATGCTAATCTCCAGCAAGGTTGTTGTTGTTGTGGTCTTCGGTCCTAAGACTGGTTTGATGCAGCTCTCCATGCTACTCTATCCTGAGCAAGCTTCTTCATCTCCCAGTACCTCCTGCGACCTACATCCTTCTTTATCTGTTTAGTGTATTCATCTCTTGGCCTCCCTCTTCGATTTTTACCCTCCACGCGGCCCTCCAGTACTAAATTGGTGATCCCTTGATTCATCAGAACATGTCCTACCAACCGATCCCTTCATCTAGTCAAGTTGTGCCACAAAATCCTTTTCTCCCCAATTCTATTCAGTACCTCCTCATTAGTTATGTGATCTACCCATCTAATCTTCAGCATTATTCTGTAGCACCATATTCCGAAACCTTCTATTCTCTTCTTGCCCAAACTAGTTCTCGTCCATGTTTCACTTCCATAGATGTCTACACTCCATACAAATAGTTTCAGAAACGAATTACTGACACTTAAATCTATAATCGACGTTAACAAATTTCTCTTCTTCAGAAACGCTTTCCATGCCATCGCCAGTCTACATTTTATATCCTCTCTACTTCGGCCACCATCAGTTATTTTGCTCCCAAAATAGCAAAACTCCATTAACACTTTAAGTGTCTCATTTCCTAATCTAATTCCCTCAGCATCACCAGATTTAATTCGACTACATTCCATTATCCTCGTTTTGCTTTTGTTGATGTTCATCTTATACCCTCCTTTCAAGACACTGTCCATTCCGTTCAACTACTCTTCCAAGTCCTTTGCTGTCTCTGACAGAATTACAATGTCATCGGTGAACCTCAAAGTTTTTATATCTTCTCCATGGATTTTAATACCTACTGAGAATTTTTCTTTTGTTTCCTTCACTGCTTGCTCAATGTTCAGACTGAATAACATCGGGGAGACGCCACAACCCTGTCTCACTCCCTTCCCAACCACTCCTTCCCTTTCATGCCCCTCGACTCTTATATCTGCCATCTGGTTTCTGTACAAATTGTAGATAGCCTTTCGCTCTCTGTATTTTACCCCTGCCACCTTTAGAATTTAAAAGAGAGTGTTCCAGTCAACATTGTCAAAAACTTTCTCTAAGTCTACAAATGCTAGAAACGTAGGTTTGCCTTTCCTTAATGTAGCTTATAAGATAAGTCGTAGGGTCAGTATTGCCTCAAGTGTTCCCATATTTCTACGGAATCCAAACTGATCTTCCCCGAAGTCGGCTTTTACCAGTTTTTCCATTCGTCTGTAAAGCATTCGCGTTAGTATTTTGCATCCGTGACTTATTAAACTAATTGTTCGCTAATTTTCACATCTTTCAGCACCTGCTTTCTTTGGGATTAGCATTATTACATTCTTGTTGAAGTCTGACGGTATTTCGCTTGTCTCAGACATCTTGCTCACCAGATGGAAGAGTTTTGTCAGGACTGGCTCTCCCAAGGCCGTCAGTAGTTCTAATGGGATGTTGTATACTCCCGGGGCCTTGTTTCGACTCAGGTCTTTCAGTGCTCCGTCAAACTCTTCACGCAGTATCGTACATCAAATTTCATCTTCATCTACATCCTCTTCCATTTCCAGAATATAGTCCTTAAGTACATCGCCCTTGTATAGACTCTCTATATACTCCTTCCACCTTTCTGCTTTCCCTTCTTTTCTTAGAACTGGGTTTCCATCTGAGCTCTTGATATTCATACAAGTGGTTCTCGTTCCTCGAAAGGTCTCTTTAATTTTCCTGTAGGTAGTATCTATCTTACCCCTAATCAGATAAGCCTCTACATCCTTACATTTGTCCTCAATCCATCCCGGCTTTGCCATTTTGCACTTCCTGTCGAACTCATTATTGAGACGTTTGTATTCCTTTTTGCCTGCTTCATTTACTGCATTTTTATATTTTCTTCTTCCGTCAATTAAATTCAATATTTCTACTAGCCCTCTTCTTTTTCCCTACTTGATCCTCTGCTGCCTTCACTACTTCACCTCTCAAACCTACCAATTCTTCTTCTACTGTATTTCTTTCCCCCATTCGTGTCAATTGTTCCCTTATGCTTTCCCTGAAAGTCTGTATAACCTCTGGTTTAGTCGGTTTATCCAGGTTCCATCTCCTTAAATTCCCACTTTTTTGCAGTTTCTTCAGTTTTAACCTGAACATATTCACCTTACTACCTTGCTTGAGATTAAAACTCAAGCAAGGCAGTAAGGTGGATATGCTCAGTTGGGTAGCAGCCTCCCTCGCGGAGGCAGTTTGCCAGGATCCACTAACAAGAGTAGTGGTGGTTGCTATCGTTGTCGTTGTCCAGGACACTTTTCTCGCCAGCGCCGTTATGCGGAGTTGGAATGGAAATTTTTTTCACGTTTTCGGATTTTTGTTCCATTATATACTTTGCAATTTTCCGAATAGGATGATGTATATGTATCACTTATAAACTCACATAGATAGTATTTTATTTTATTTTTTAAGTGTAATCTGCTCCAGTTGAACATGTTAAAATTTTTACGTACGTTACATCAAAATCTAATAAAATCGATTACTTTTTATAGACAAGGCTGCGAACTGCTGCGCTTTAAAGGTTAAATTACGTGTTTGTATTGGTAGTAATGTCAAAAACAGCATCATATCGTTCCATAGTATAAATACGCGTTGTATGTCGAAGTGCTAACGTTCTTCCGAGGAAAAGTGACGAATAGATTGGAAAATCTCTCAAAAAGTAAAGTTGTTGTTGTTGTTGTTGTGGTCTTCAGTCCTGAGACTGGTTTGATGCAGCTCTCCATGCTACTCTATCCTGTGCAAGCTTTTTCATCTCCCAGTACCTACTGCAACCTACATCCTTCTGAATCTGCTTAGTGTATTCATCTCTTGGTCTCCCTCTACGATTTTTACCCTCCACGCTGCCCTCCAATACTAAATTGGTAATCCCTTGATGCCTCAGAACATGTCCTACCAACCGATCCCTTCTTCTGGTCAAGTTGTGCCACAAACTTCTCTTCTCCCCAATCCTATTCAATACTTCCTCATTAGTTATGTAATCTACCCATCTAATCTTCAGCATTCTTCTGTAGCACCACATTTCGAAAGCTTCTATTCTCTTCTTGTCCAAACTATTTATCGTCCATGTTTCACTTCCATACATGGCTACACTTCATACGAATACTTTCAGAAATGACTTCCTGACACTTAAATCAATACTGGATGTTAACAAATTTCTCTTCTTCAGAAACGCTTTCCTTGCCATTGCCAGCCTACACTTTATATCCTCTCTACTTCGACCATCATCAGTTATTTTGCTCCCCAAATAGCAAAACTCCTTTACTACTTTAAGTGCCTCATTTCCTAATCTAATTCCCTCAGCATCACCCGACTTAATTAGACTACATTCCATTATCCTCGTTTTGCTTTTGTTGATGTTCATCTTATATCCTCCTTTTAAGACACTGTCCATTCCATTCAACTGCTCTTGCAAGTCCTTTGCTGTCTCTGACAGAATTACAATGTCATCGGCGAACCTCAAAGATTTCATTTCTTCTCCATGAATTTTAATACCTACTCCGAATTTTTCTTTTGTTTCCTTTACTCCTTGCTCAATATACAGATTGAACAACATCGGGGAGAGGCTACAACCCTGTCTTACGCCCTTCCCAACCACTGCTTCCCTTTCATGTCCCTCGACTCTTATAACTGCCATCTGGTTTCTGTACAAATTGTAAATAGCCTTTCGCTCCCTGTATTTTACCCCTGCCACCTTTAGAATGTGAAAGAGAGTATTCCAGTCAACATTGTCAAAAGCTTTCTCTAAGTCTACAAATGCTAGAAACGTAGGTTTGCCTTTCCTTAATCTTTCTTCTAAGATAAGTCGTAAGGTCAGTATTGCCTCACGTGTTCCAGTGTTTCTACGGAATCCAAACTGATCTTCTCCGAGGTTGGCTTCTTCTAGTTTTTCCATTCGTCTGTAAACAATTCGTGTTAGTATTTTGCAGCTGTGACTTATTAAGCTGATAGTTCGGTAATTTTCACATCTGTCAACACCTGCTTTCTTTGGGATTGGAATTATTATATTCTTCTTGAAGTCTGAGGGTATTTCGCCTGTTTCATACGTCTTGCTCACCAGATGGTAGAGTTTTGACAGGACTGGCTCTCCCACGGCCGTCAGTAGTTCCAATGGAGTATTGTCTACTCCGGGGGCCTTGTTTCGACTCAGGTCTTTCAGTGCTCTGTCAAACTCTTCACGCAGTATCATATCTCCCATTTCATCTTCATCTACATCCTCTTCCATTTCCATAATATTGTCCTCAAGTACATCGCCCTTGTATAAACCCTCTATATACTCCCTCCACCTTCCTGCTTTCCCTTCTTTGCTTAGAACTGGGTTTCCATCTGAGCTCTTGATATTCATACAAGTTGTTCTCTTATCTCCAAAGGTCTCTTTAATTTTCCTGTAGGCGGTATCTATCTTACCCCTAGTGAGATAGGCCTCTACATCCTTACATTTGTCCTCTAGCCATCCCTTCTTAGCCATTTTGCACTTCCTGTCGATCTCATTTTTGAGACGTTTGTATTCCTTTTTGCTTGTTTCACTTACTGCATTTTTATATTTTCTCCTTTCATCAATTAAATTCAATATTTCTTCTGTTACCCAAGGATTTCTACTAGCCCTCGTCTTTTTACCTTCTTGATCCTCTGCTGCCTTCACTACTTCATCCCTCAAAGCTACCCATTCTTCTTCTACTGTATTTATTTCCCCCATTCCTGTCAATTGCTCCCTTATGCTCTCCCTTAATCTCTGTACAACCTCTGGTTCTTTTAGTTTATCCAGGTCCCATCTCCTTAAATTCCCAACTTTTTGCAGTTTCTTCAGTTTTAATCTACAGGTCATAACCAATAGATTGTGGTCAGAGTCCACATCTGCCCCTGGAAATGTCTTACATTTTAAAACCTGGTTCCTAAATGTCTGTCTTACCATTATATAATCTATCTGAAACCTTTTAGTATCTCCAGGGTTCTTCCATGTATACAACCTTCTTTCATGATTCTTAAACCGAGTGTTAGTTATGATTATGTTGTGCTCTGTGCAAAATTCGACCAGGCGGCTTCCTCTTTCATTTCTGTCCCCCAATCCATATTCACCTACTATGTTTCCTTCTCTCCCTTTTCCTACACTCGAATTCCAGTCACCCATGACTATTAAATTTTCGTCTCCCTTCACAATCTGAATAATTTCTTTTATTTCATCATACATTTCTTCAATTCCTTCATCATCTGCAGAGCTAGTTGGCATATAAACTTGTACTACTGTAGTAGGCGTGGGCTTCGTATCTATCTTGGCCTCAATAATGCGTTCACTATGCTGTTTGTAGTAGCTTACCCGCATTCCTATTTTCCTATTCATTATTAAACCTACTCCTGCATTACCCCTATTTGATTTTGTGTTTATGACCCTGTAGTCACCTGACCAGAAGTCTTGTTCCTCCTGCCACCGAACTTCACTAATTCCCACTATATCTAACTTCAACCTATCCATTGCCCTTTTTAAATTTTCTAACCTACCTGCCCGATTAAGGGATCTGACATTCCACGCTCCGATCCGTAGAACGCCAGTTTTCTTTCTCCTGATAACGACATCGTCTTGAGTAGTCCCCGCCCGGAGATCCGAATGGGGGACTATTTTACCTCCGGAATATTTTACCCAAGAGGACGCCATCATCATGTAATCATACAGTAAAGCTGCATGCCCTCGGGAAAAATTACGGCTTTGCTTTCAGCCGTTCGCAGTACCAGCACAGCAAGGCCGTTTTGGTTATTGTTACAAGGCCAGATCAGTCAATCATCCAGACTGTTGCCCTTGCAACTACTGAAAAGGCTGCTGCCCCTCTTCAGGAACCACACGTTTGTCTGGCCTCTCAACAGATACCCCTCCGTTGTGGTTGCACCTACGGTACGGCTATCTGTATCGCTGAGGCACGTAAGCCTCCCCACCAACGGCAAGGTCCATGGTTCATGGGGGGGAAAAGTAAAGTATGACGCCAAAACGAAGTGTTTTTAAGAAACGTGGGTTACATAGTAATAGATTTTCCAATAAAGGGAAACAGTGTGTTCAACATGTTGCGCGTGAAGTTACAGACAGTGAAATACAGGAAACTCGTCGGTATTTAGAGAAACACCCATCAGTCCTTCGAAGATTACAATAAAACTTTGTGATACACAGTTCTCTCAAAACTAAAGTGTCGTCAATGGTAGGGTAGTTTATATTCTGATAGATTTACACATCCCAACAAGGGTGTGTGTTGTAAAATATGTGTAGGGCCAATTAGTTTACATAAAGAAAATGAGGTATCAAATTGACTAGCCAGGAAACGTATCATTAACTGTGCCAGTTGTAATTTACTCAGTCATTTTGGTTTTGTGATAAGAGTAATGATAATTATTTTGAAGTTAATATCAGGTGGTTTTATGGATTGAAAGCTATTGGCAAAAGACACACTGTAGCGGAACCAATATGTGCTATGGTGAATATACGACGCCCTCCTTGTAAAATCGACAAGTATGGAGGATTTATTGGAGCTGCTGTGGAATGTGTTGCATGTGAGTCAATGAAAGGTACTTCAGATAAAGCTGTTGAAATAAATGTTGGTATGAGTGTCATACCAGTTACTTTTGATGGCATTTGGCAGAAGTGTGGCTACAGTTCTAAGAATTCTGTTGCTACGGTTCAGATTTTAACGATTCATTGTTATAAGTGTAAATCAGAGAATGGAGAAGGGTGGATCTGTGACAGAAATTATGAAGGAACAAGTGATGGTATGGAGGCCTCTGCAGCTATTGAAATTTTTAGTCGATCTTTGATCGAAAGGAGTGAGTTAGACTAAATTCTTATCTAAACGAGACTCAGACGCATATATCAGTGTAGTAAGCGCTCAGTCTTATGGTGAGAAGATTATCACAAAACTGGAATGTGTTGGTCATGTCCAGAAGAGAATCGGCACCAGGTTGAGGAAGTTGAAACAAAGTTTTAAAGACACGAAACTTTCTGATGGTAAAATCATGTGAGGCAGGCTGACAGACAAAATGGTTGATGAACTATAGCAGTATTGTGGGATGTCCATTAGAAATAATACTGAGGATTTGTTGGAAATAAAGCAGGCAGTATGGGCTACCTTCTTCCACAGACTGTCAACTGATGAAAAACCAGTACACCACCTTTTCCCTCCTGGACCTGATTCATGGTGCAATTACCGCAATGCCCAGTACTCAGTTCATACAACCATAAACATTCCAACCCAGCAGCAGTCATCGATATCGTAAAACTTATTTACGGAGACCTGGCAAATCCCGAATTACTGAAGAAGTGTTTGCATGGTCAGACTCAAAATCCCAATCAGTCGGTCAGTAATCTTATATGGACTCGCATACCAAAAAATGTTTTTTGTTGGAATGAAGACACTAAAGTGGGGGGTTGGTGCTGTCGTTATTGCTTTTAATGATTGCAACATTGGTAGGGTGAAAGTGACACAGCACATGGGAATTAATCCTGGAGCAAACTGCATTAGAGAACTTGAACTGATCGACAAGGTTCACACTGATAAAGCAGAGTAGGGAACACAGTTGGTCACTTCGGAATTCTGAAAGAAGAAAAGATGAAAAACCTTGGAAAAATATCAAGAGGATGATGTACAGTATGGTGCACGGTGCATCTGTGTGACTAAAAATTAAAAATTAAGCATATATTAAGTGAGCTACAGTTTTTTGAAACTTACGAATCCATTTCTGAAAATTTACATTTTCTGTCGCTTTTTTCCCCAAATCTCTGAAACCACTTCCAGTAGAGTATTCAAAATTTCAGGGAGGAGTAGCGTACATATCCTGAGTCTACTGAACTAAAAGACGAACATAATGTTATGTCTGATTTAAATTATTTCGCATAATGTACAAAAAAAGTACACAAAATTTTAACCATTCAATAAAAAAATTGTATTTCCGAAAGCATTGGGTCAAAGGCAATTATAGGCTCAGAACATACAGTTTAATGTCCTGTAAAAGTTTCATGTCAATGGCTACAGTGGTTCCTGAAATACAGCCAACTCATTAAATTTAACCCTGACGGTATTGGGCGTTCCAACTCCCTTTAACAACGGAAGTCCACAAACAGCCAGGGCCAGAGAGGCCACAGTCGTTTCCTGAATTATGGTTTCCTGACCGCTTGTAACAGTGTGAGGGGTGTGTGTATCAAACTGCTACCTTCGTGTGTGCTGCTGTTAACCATGAGGCAGTGAGTACCTCGCTGGACTCAGAAAGGATTATGTCGTTGTAGAATCATGTGTGGGATCTCAGGTATGATCCGGTTGTGAATTTCTTGGTTTGAGACCTGTTACTCAGATTTGTAGTAGCTTTATCGGCAAGCCTCTCATCTTGATTGGATCATGCGGATTACTTGTAGGACTGGTGAATTCTTCTAGCCTTTTGATTTGTCTGTGGCGAGGGAGCTGAGTATTTATCTGTCCTTTGGATGTGACTGCGTTAAGAATCTCGGGTTGGGTTTGGATTATTCGAGGTGAGTCATTAATTTTGGTTTCTCTCCATTGCTAAGTTTTAGGTTATGCCGACGTTCTAGGTTATTGGGTATTTGTAGGGTAGCGACCAAATCTGGGGGGGTTTGACTTGGCACTCTTGTCGGCAAGCGAAGCACAAGGGCTGGTTCGAGTATTGCAAGTATTTCCTGAGGTGCTGACCAATTAACTAGGCGTAACTGCTAAGACAGAGTATGGCATTGGTTTTCGGATGAGATAGTGGTTGAGCAGTCGCCTTACAGCTTGTTTCCTCCCAAAATGTATGTTTTGCGGCTGTTGGTGGAAACTGTGCTGGAGTTACTAGACCTTTTGCTTCTCCTGATGCTACTTCTGTCTTTCTTGTAGGTAAGGGTAACGGAGCAACTTACGGGCCACTAAATACCCTGCACGCACTAAATCAACATTTTATTATCAAGTCTGATGCGCTTCGTGAGTTACATCATTGTTTTACCTGTTTTGTTGGGATGTGGTGTTTCCCTGGGTTTGATGTTATCCAGGCTCATTACCAAATCCGACAAGCAGAGGATTCTAAGAGTGTCACGGCCTTTGCCACAGACCGGAACCTGCAAGAATTTAATCAGGTGCCTTTTGGTTTGTTTACTGCCACCACTTTGTTGTCCTGGCTTTTCAACTTGGTTCTGGGCGACATTAAATTCGTGTTCGCTTATAATTACCTTGATGATGTGGTGGTTCACAGTAAGTCGTTTCCTGAACACCTCGAATATCTGAGGAAGGTGGTAACAAGGGTAAGAGAGGGGGTGCTTACCGTCATCCCTTTTAAAGTTGATTTGACCCACCAGGAAACATCTTTTCAGGACGATCTGGTTTCGCCCACAGGGCTCAGGATACATCATTCACAAAGTAAGGCGATGTTTAGTTCTGGCTTCGCCAGCCAGAGACCAAGAAGGTACAACCCGGTTTGTCAGTAGGTAATTTTATTTTAGGAAGTTGGTTGCTAAATTCGCCTACTTAGCCGCACTCCTCAGCCAATTGTGGTGGAATTGTGAGCCATTGAAGTGAACTGACAGCCAATAGGGGCCACTGGAGATACTAAAAGTTGTCCTCCCTATGATTTCTTTCTGCTGGCGCTGGACGCAGAGCGTCCGTTCGTCGTGCTGACAAACGTTTCAAAATCGAGTGTCGCAGTGATATTATTGCTGAAGCAGGACGATAAATATTAGCCAGTAGTGTACGCGTCCAAGTATGTTTCCGACAAGGCACCGTTATGCAGCCTGTGAGTTAGAGGCCCTTGCGGTTCTCTTCGCCCTGAAAAATATTCAAATCCTCTCTCGAACGCCGTGAATTTTCTCTCGAGACTGATAATCATGCGCTCTCATGGGGACTTAGCGCAACATCATAAAACAGGACAAATTGAGCATTAAGTAGTACCCATCCACGGGCTCCGTATTTCTTTCAAACATATAAGAGAGCTGGAAAACATGGACTTACGATCTCAGCCACATGTTTCAAGATAACGACGGCGAAAACCTCTACTCCTAAGGGCCTGAGCAAAATGACGTTTGGGCGTCCTTACACAGCGCCGAGTTTGTTTGGCGATTTGAGGGAACACCAGGAGCGAGATGCGGACCCACTACAGCTCAGGAGAAAGTTGAGAGTGTTGGAGGAAATAGCAGCTTATCAACTACAGAAAGGGGTACTTTGTTACCGCACTCCAGGGGGACAGGAAATTTAAGAATTATCTTCCCCATGACTGATGCCAAATATATTTAAATATTGTCATGACTCTGTGGTGGGAGGCCATCTGGTCATCTACAACACAATCCATAGGATTCAAAAGACCTTGACTTCACCATCTCTGTACAGGGATGTTAAGGCGTTAGTGATCCAGTACCAGACTTACAAGGTGTTCACGCCTAATCGAAATGGATGCAAGAGGCTTCTCCAGTCGACATATGCCGAGCATCCCATGGACCAGTTGTTTATGGACTATGATGTTCCAATAGCTCATACTCAAGTTGGGCACAACTAAATCTCTTTAACAAAGGATGGGTTCTCCCAGTGCTAGTGGGGAGCGATTGGGGGGGGGGGGGGGCGGCGGTGGAGGGTGATTACAGAAACCGGCATCCGACATCTTACAAAAACTTTTTCTTTGCTTGGTTACGGTGAGCGATAATGCAACAGCCTTTCTGTCTAAGCGATTCCTTAAAATTTGTTTCCATCATACTGCAACGCATGCTATCACGACCTTATATATCAGGTTTCCTTTGCTCAGAAGCTCAACAGCAACCTGAAAGTTGTGTTAATTGTATTCCATGCTGGTTCTCAGACCAAGTGAGACCGTTCGTTGCTCTAGTTAAAATTAACCCTCTACACAGCGAATCAGCAGGCGCACTCTAACCTCTTTAATGTTTTCGTATTCGATACGCAAATCAATCATCAACGACATGAGGACGCGGAAGGCAATGGAAATCACTGCATTAAAGACATATAACTTGTATCCACAGGTCATGTGGCCTGTAAGTGGAAAAGTGTCGTGATAATTTCTCCATTGGCAGAAGATTCGGGCCTACTCCCCCATTCGGATCTCCGCGAGGGGACTGCCAACGGCGAGGTGACCATCAGAAAAAGATTCATTAACCAACGAAAGAATAGCGGTCTACGAATCGGGGCGTGGAATGTTAGAAGCTTGAACGTGGTAGGCAATGATAGAGAATGTATAATTCGAAATGCGAAGGCTCATTCTAGATTTAGAAGGGCCGTGAAGTGAAATGGAAAGAAGACAATGATTTATGCTCAGATGAGTGTAGTGACAGCAGATAGTGGTATGAGGGGAGTAGGATTCGCTATGAATCGGAAGGTAGGCTTGCTCTTGTCAGAATCGACAGAACCAACACGGACAAGCATACGAACTTCCAACATGCTGGAGTAGTTAGGGTCAGCAACTTCTATTAACCAATAGAACGAAGAACCACTCCAAGTAGCAAATTTTGACTTCTTATCCATTTGATGACTAGTTTCGGGCCAAGACCCAGTTTCAAATCATCATAAGAAAGTCGAAAATGGCATGTCCGAAAACGTCCAATGAACACTTTTGACATCTTCGGAAATGCCATTTTCTACTTTGTTAAGATGATTTGAAAACGGATCTCGGAGCGAAACTAGTCAAGTAAAAATCTTGACACTATGACCGGCTTTTTGTTCTACGGACAACGATAGTTCAGGTATACATTCGGACGTTGCAAGCTGAAGATGAAGAAATAGTGAAAGTATATGAGGATATTGAGAGGGAGATGAAAATCTAATAGTCATGGAGGACTGGTATGCAGGTGTACAGGAAGGCGCAGAAGAAAAGGTGAGCTTGCCACAAGGAATGAGGGAGAGGAAAGACTAATTGAGTTCTGTAACATATTTCAGTTAGTAATAGCGAATAATCTATTCAAGAATCACAACTGGTGGAGGTATAATTAAAAAAGACCGGCTGATACGGGGAGATGTCAGTTAAATTACATCATGGTCAGGCAGAGATTCCGAAATCCTATACTCGATTCTAAGGCGTACCCAGGAGCAGATATAGACTTAGATTGCAATGTTGTAATGATGAAGAGCAGGCTGAAGTATAAGAGATTAGCCAGGAAGAATAAGTACGCAGAGAAGTGGGATGCAAAAGTACTAAAGAATGACGAGATACCCTTGAAGTTCTCTAAGGCTATAGATTCAGCAATAAGAAATAGCTCAGTAAACAGTACATCTGAAGAGGAATGGAGATCTCTGAAAATGATAGTCACTGAATTTGGAAGGAAAACTTCGGAAGGTAACCGCGAAGAGGCAATAAGTAATATAGGAAATACTTCAGCTGATCGATGGAAGAAGGAAGTAAAAATATGTCCCGGGAAATTCTCAAATACAAGTCGCTGGGGAATGAAAAAAGCAGGAAGTACAGGTAAGCTAAGAAGAAATGTCTGCATGAAAAATGCGGAGAAATCGGAAAAGAAGTGATGGTCAGAAACGCACACTCAGCACATAGGAAAGTCAAAATAACCTTCTCTGAAATTGAAAGCAATGGTAGTAACGTTATGAGTGCAACGAGAATTCGACTGCTAAATACAGAAGAGATAGCGGAGATGGGAAAGATATGTCTGATGCGATAGCAGAGGAAAGGAGTCGATTTAGATGATATAGGGGATCCAATATTAGAATGAGATTTTAAGAGATCATTGGAGGACATAGCATCAAATAAGTCAGAAGGAAGATAACTTTCCATCAGAATTCCTAAGATCATTGTGGGAAGCGGCAACAAAACGACTCTTCACGTAGGTGCGTAGAATGTCTGAGTCTGGCGACATACCATCTGTCTTTCGGAAAAATATCATCTGCTCATCTCCGAAGACTTCAAGAGCTGACAAGTGCGAGAATTATTCCACAATCAACTTAACAGCCATGTATCCAAGTGGCTAACAAGAACAATATACAGCAGAATGGAAAAAAAGAATTGAGGTGGTGTCAGGTGACAATGAGTTTGCCTGTAGGAAAGGCAAAGGCACCAGAGGGGCAATTCTGAAATTGCGGCTGATAATATAAGCAAGACTAAAGAAAAATCAAAACACATCAGAGGATTTGTCGACCTAGAAAAAACTTTCGTCAATGTACAATGGCATAACATGTTCGAAATAGGAGAAAAATAGGGGTAAGCTATAGGGAGAGACGGTTAATATACAATATGTTCAAGGGCCAAGAGCGAATAATAAGAGTGCACAACCAAGAATGAAGTTTTCGGATTAAAAAGAGTGTAAAACAGGGTTGTAGACTTTCGCCAATACTGTTCAATCTGTACATCGAAGAAGCCATGATGGACATAAAAGAAAGGTTCAGCAGCGGAATTAAAATTCAGAGTGAAAGGATGAGATTCACTGAAGACATTGCTCTCATGAGTGGAAGTGAAGGAGAATTACAGGATCACCTGAATGGAATTGACAGTCAAATAAGTACAGAATAAGGATTTAGAGTAAATCGAAGAAAGACTTATTCCAACCCCACTTGACTATTAGACATTCATCTCCTTTTGCGTATCTTTTCATCTTCAGATTGCAATGTCGGCACGTATACCTGAATTATCGTTGTCGATGTCGGTTTGCTGTCGATTCTGATAAGAATAACCCTGTTACTGAACTGTTGACAGTAACTAATTCTCTGCCCTACTTTCCTATTCATAACGAATCCTACTCCCCTTATACCATTTTCTGCTGCTGTTTGTATTACCCTAAACTCATATGTATAGAGATTATTCTCTTCTTTCCATTTCACTTCAGTGATCCCTACTTTATCTAGGGTGAGCCTTTGCATTTCCCTTTTCAGATTTTCTAGCCTCTCTACCACGTTCAAGCTTCTGACATTGCAACCCCCCCCTGCCCCCCTGACACCCCCCCCCCCACATTATCCTTTCGTTGGTTATTGAATCTTTTTCTCATGTAACCTTGCCTTTGCCAGTCTCCTCCCGGAGATTCGAATGCGGGACAGTTCCCGAATATTTTGCCAATGGAGAGATCATGACGATATTTTTCTCTATTACAGGCCACATGTCCTGTCTATACACGTTACGTGTCTTTAATACAGTGGTTTCCGTTGCCTTCTGCATCCTCATGCCTATGATAACTGCTGATTCTCTTGCCCTTAGGGGGAGTTTCCTACCCCTAGGACAAAAGAGTGCCCTGAACCTCTGTCCGCTCCTTAGCACTCTTCGGCAAGGTCGTTGACAAAATGAAGCTGACTTCTTATGCCGGATGTCTTGGGCTGCCAATGCTGTTCATTAATCAAAATTTAAGCAGTGGTGGGTCTCGAAGCACAATCGTCCTACATATAAATTCATTTACACATTGGATCCGAATGTGAACTGACTTCTTGTCGTCCCTGCCTCCAGCAGATACGGCACAGCTGTTGCAGCTAACTGGAAGACACGCCTGTTCACTAATTGCAGCGGCAGGTCTAAATAGGCACGGCGCGGAGTCGTCGTATATAACGTTCTCGGCCTTGGCTGATACCAATAAGAGCCTTCATTAACCACCGTGTTTCACAGGTTGTAGTTGCACCAGGTATGGTATAACTGTCCTGAATCGACAGTCCTCCAGTTCCACTGTAGTTGGAAGTGATGTGGCGATGTGCATTGCGATTCCAGTTCACGGTAGTTTCAGATCGATAATGGTCATGTAATCATCCTGTGTGCGTGTGTGTGTACATATATATGGAGAACAACCACATTAAACTGTCAACATTATCTCTGTTGTCGTATAGTATAAATCTAGGTGTCACTGTGTAAATAAAGGGCTTGTGATATAATGTAAGAAGAACTGACGGAGTAACAAGAAACAAATTTAGGAGACACATAACGGTTCAGTAGGTAGACCTGCACAGAATGGAAATAAGTAAAAATTTCTTTCTATATCCAACACGTCAATTTTGTTGAGGTGAAACAGTGCTACGACCAATGTGGCTTAAGTGGAATGCAGAAGCTTTGTATAGCATTGTTTCATGAGTGGTCTTTTGTTTCTACGCAACGACTGGATGAAATAGATGTAGTGAAACTCTTTTACACCAGTACTGGTGAAGAGCCCACGCCCCCCCCCCCCCTCCCTTCCCGGCTCGCCCACGAACCATGGACCCTGCCGTTGGTGGGGAGGCTTGCGTGCCTCAGCGATACAGATAGCCGCAACATAGGTGCAAGCACAACGGAGGGGTATCTGTTGAGAGGCCAGACAAACGTGTGGTTCCTGAAGACGGGCAGCAGCCTTTTCAGTAGTTGCAGGGGTAACAGTCTGGATGATTGATTGATCTGACCTTGTAATATTAACCAAATCGGCCTTGCTGTGCTGGTACTGCGAACGGCTGAAAGCAAGTGGAAACTACAGCCATAATTTTTCCCTAGGGCATGCATCTTTACTGTATGGTTAAATGATGATGGCGTGCACTTCGGTAAAATATTCCGTACCTCTAGGTGGGGACTACTCAGGAGGACGTCGTTATCAGGAGCAAGAAAACTGGTGTTCTATGGATAGGTGCGTGGAATGTCAGATCCCTTAATCGGGCAGGTAGGCTAGAAAATTTAACAAGTGAAATGGATAGGTTAAAGTTAGATATAGTGGGAATTAGTGAAGTTCGGTGGTAGGATGAGGTTTAAATGGCTCTGAGCACTATGGGACTTAACTACTGTGGTCATCAGTCCCCTAGAACTTAGAACTACTTAAACCTAACTAACCTAAGGACATCACACACATCCATGCCCGAGGCAGGATTCGAACCTGCGACCGTAGCAGTCGCGCGGTTCCGGACTGCGCACCTAGAACTGCTAGACCACCGCAGCCGGCGGTAGGATGAGGAACAAGACTTCAGGTCAGGTGAATACAGGGTTATAAATACAAAATCAAATAGGGGTAATGCAGGAGTAGGTTTAATAATGAATATAAAAAAAGGAATGCCGGTAAGCTACTACAAACAGCATAGTGAACGCAATATTGCGGCCAAGATAGACACGAAGCCTACGCCTACCACAACAGTACAAGTTTATATTCCAACTTGCTCTGCAGATGACGAAGAGATTGATGAAATGTATGATGAGGTAAAAGAAATTATTCAGATAGTGAAGGGAGACGAAAATTTAATAGTCATGGGTGACTGGAATTCGATAGTAGGAATATGAAGAGAAGGAAATGTAGTAGTTGAATATGGAATGGGGCAAGGATGAAAGACCACAGAGCATAACTTAATCATAGCTAACACTTGGTTCAAAAATTATGAAAAATATTGTATACATGGAAGGAGCCTGGAGATGATGGAAGGTTTCAGATAAATTATATAATAGTAAGACAGAGATTTTGGAACCAGGTTTTAAATTTTAAGACATTTCCAGGGGCAGATATGCATGCTGTCCGCGATCTAATGGATAT
This sequence comes from Schistocerca serialis cubense, assembly GCF_023864345.2. Lineage (NCBI taxonomy): Eukaryota > Metazoa > Arthropoda > Insecta > Orthoptera > Acrididae > Schistocerca > Schistocerca serialis. The sequence goes on along the minus strand of NC_064641.1, from coordinate 323,815,551 downwards.
GAACTGTTGATTAAAACTGAATAAACTGCAACAAGGGGGTCATTTAAGGAGATGGGACCTGAATAAAGTGACAGAACCAGAGGTTGTTGAGAGTTTCAGGGAGAGCATTAGGGAACGATTGACAAGAATGGGGGGAAGAAATACAGTAGAAGAAGAATAGGTAGCTTTGAGAGGTGAAATAGCGTATGCAGCAGAGGAACAAGTAGGTAAAAAGACGAGGACTAGTAGAAATCCTTGGGTAACACAATATGTATGGAATTTAACTCATAAAAGGCGAAAATATAAAAATGCAGTATATGAAGCAGGCAAAAAGAGATACAAACGTCTCAAAAATGAGAATGACAGGAAGTGCAAAATGGCTAAGCAGGGATGACTTGAGGACAAATGTAAGGATGTGGAGGCATATATCACTAGGGGTAAGATAGATACCGCCTACAGGAAAATTAAAGAGACCTTAGGAGAAAAGAACACCACTTGTATGAATACCAAGAGCTCAAATGGAAACCCAGTTCTAAACAATGGAGGGAAAGCAGAAAGGTGGAAGGAGTATATAGAAGTTCTATACAAGGGCGATGTAGTTGAGGACAATATTATGGAGATGGAAGAGCATGTAGATAAAGATGAAAGGGGAGATATGATAATGCGTGAAGAGTTTGACAGAGCACTGAAAGGTCTAAGTCGAAACAAGGCCCTAGGAGTATACAACAGTCCATTAGAACTACTGACAGTCTTGGGAGAGCCAGCCTCAAAAAAACTCTACCATCTGGTGAGAAAGATGTATGAGACAGGCGAAATACCCTCAGACTTCAAGAAGAATATAATAATTCCAATCCCAAAGAAATCAGATGTTGGAAAATGTGAAAATTACCGAACTATAAGTTTATTAAGTCACGGCTGCAAAACACTATCGCGAATTCTCTACAGACGAATCGAAAAACCTTTAGAAGCCGACCTCGGAGAAGATCAGTTTGGATTCCGTAGAAATGTTGGATCACTGAGGTAGTGCTGACCAGGACTTATCTTAGAAGATAGATTAAGGACAGGCAAATCTACGTTTCTTGCATTTGTAGACTTAGAGAAAGCATTTGACAATGTTGACTGGAATACTCTCTTTTAAATTCTGAAGAAGGTGGCAGGGGTAAAATACAGGGAGCGAAAAGCTATTTACCATGTGTACAGGAATCAGATGGCATTTATAAGGGTCGACGTGCATGAAGGGGAAGCAGTGGTTGAGAACGGAATGAGACAAGTTTGTAGCCTATCCCCGATGATATTCTATGCGTCTATTGAGCAAACAGTAAAGGACACAAACGAAAAATTCGGAGTTGGAATTAAAATCCATAGAGAAGAAATAAAAACTTCGAGGTTCGCCGATGACATTACAATTCTGTCAGAAACACCAGAGGACCTGGAAGAGCAGTTGAAAGGAATGGACATTGTCTGGAAAGGAGGACATAAGGTGAACATCAACAAAAGCAAAAAGAGGACAGTTGAATGTAGTCGAATTAAATCAGGTGATGCCGAGGGAATTCGAATAGGAAGCGAGACACTTAAAGTAGTAGATGAGTTTTGCTATTTTGGGAGGAAAATAACTGATGATGGCTGAAGTAGGGAGAATATAAAATGTACACTGGCAATGGCAAAGGAAAGAGTTTCCGAAGAAGAGAAATTTGTTAACATTGAGCATAGATTTAAGTGTCATGAAGTAGTCGTTTCTGAAAGTATTTGTATGGAGTGTAGCCATGTATGGAATTGAAACGTGGACGATAAATAGTTTGGACAAGAAGGGAACAGAAGCATTCGAAATGTGGTGCTACAGAGGAATGCTGAATATTAGATAGAAGGATCACATAACTAATGTGTGTCTGTGTGTGTGTGTGTGTGTGTGTGTGTGTACTTTTAAGAGTGTTTTTGTGTTGTGATTGCTTTGCCATTATTGATGGATTTAGGGTGTCTACTATGGAGCTGTTATAACCATTTTCCATACCTGTTTGTTTTATTATTTCAATTTCTTGATCACATTTGTCTTCTGAGAGTGGTAGTTGGATAGTTCTATTAATCATGTACCGGAATGCTGCCATTTTGTGTGCTGCGTGGTGCAAGAGGAGTTTTGTATTGTGGTATGTGTTGTGGTAGGCTTCCGATATATTTCAAACTGATATCTGTCATTCTTAATGTAATGGTAAGGTCTAGCAAATTTATACTGTCATCTCTTTGGTGTTCAACTGTCAATTTTGTGTTTTCATGGGAGTTGTTGAAAAACAGGTTCAACTCACTGATGTCATCTTTAGTGCCTTTGATTAAAATAATGGTATCATGTACATATCTGTAGTAGTAGATGATATTTTTGAGGTGGTGGTGATTGGAATTCAGGATTTTGTCTTCTAGGTTTACTTATAAATATTTCTGCCAACAATCCGGAAAGACTTGAGCCCATTGCCAGACCATCTATTTGTTTGTAGATTTTATTGTTAAATTTAAAATAGTTGTGTGAAAATGTGAATTCAAGCAGGTCCATTAGTTCGTTAATGTGAGTTGGGGGGATTTTTTTGTGTTTATGTAGGTTGGCATTGATTATTTGTAGTGTGGGATCTATTGGTACAGATGAAGTATTTTATTCAGCTTGAATGTTGGGTTGTTCCTACAGTTCACTATGGGCCTGATGGGGGTCCCATTTTTGTGTACCTCAGGTTGTGACCTAAGGCGTTGTGCTTGTGGGCTCAATGTTATAATGTTTCTTACTTCTTGGATGGTGAGTAGAAAGATAATGTTGTTTGAAATGTGTTTAATCTCCTTTTGTATTCTACCTGTTAGATCTTTATGTATTTCAGTTATGTTGCTGGTTTGGAAGAAGTTTAAAGTTTTTTCTATGTATGTTGTTCTGTCCATTACAACAGTTGTGTTGCCCTTGTCAGCTTTTACAATTGTTGCATTATTCATGTTTGATTTAGTCTTAATGGTATGTGTAAGGGCTTCTTCTCTTTTCTTGTATCCTGGGAATGGTTTTGCAATTTCCTTTTCAATGATTTCGTTAATTTTGTGGCAGGTTGAAATTCTGTCAGTTTGCTTCTTAAAGGCGATGGTCGAGATCTGTGTGACACAAGTGATGAGCTTTTCTTGGTTATTTTGGTCCAGCGGAGCTTTGCAGAGTAGTGCCTCTTCTTCTGCAGTGAATATTATGTTCGTGTTGTTGAGGAAAGGTGTGTATAATGTGTGTTTCTTTTGGCTGTTTTGGTTCGGTTTGGGAGGTATTTGTTGCTTTATAAGATTGGTCAGTTTTTTCTTCTGTGTAGCTTTCGTTTTCTGTACAATGAACTCGGTGTACTCCTTGACGTTTTTGGTTATGGAATCATATTCTAATCTATGAATCAACTTTCCCACCTGTAATTCTGCATTATAAAGCTGTGTGTTGAACATTTGTTTTTTAATATAAAGTTCTTTCAGTTCATTTTTCACTCAGAGCTTTCGTGCGATCTCCAATGTTTTCTTCGCAGTTGTCGTGTTTGTTTTGATGTCAATCTTGACATAATTTGGGATAACGTTATTCTTGAGACAATTCCTATTGAAGTGTATGTGTTGTGTGGCCATTGCGACCTTTTCTGCACTGTTTTTGTACTCGAAAATAGCCTTCATTGCCTGACTGGGCAGATTAACTTTAAATGCGAACATTTTTAGGTTTGGCTTTACCGTGACTGTTACTGACATTAAATGAAACAACAAGTTTACTGTTACCAGTCACCGTTTTATTTATTTCCACGACGCGTTTCGAAAGTTTGAACCTCCATCATCTGGTGGATTTACATTAGTTAGTATTGCATTTGTGTGTGTGTAGTGTTAATATTTTAGGAGGAACTTGTGGCACTGCCTAGTGGAGAAACAAGACACTATTTCAGAATATGGTTTAGGACTACTTTTGGCAAAAAATTAAACTGATATCTAATGGTAAACTTTAAATAAGTAAACTGGAGTACCTCCAGTGGTCACAGGTTCTTTATGATGTATTTTATGATGCGCTGAATGACATGGCTTGAGAGCACAATCTCAGCAGTACCAGGTTGTTCTTGATCGCTAATACTGCTGCAGCTCCTGCTACACTTTCCTGTTACAGCCAAATAGTTTTCAGCACATGAGTAAACGATGAAAGATAAAAATTTACTGTTATTCACTAACAGTAGATTCTACTCATTCTTGTCGAGCCACAATTCAGTAATGTGTCTCCCTCCTACACTTGTATATTGTGATTCCGTCAGCATAGCATTAGACTGGACTTCCCTTGGACTGTGATGGTTGTGGTAATATTAATTTGTGACTTGGTAGGGGCGAATGCTGCGTAGGAATACTCTGTGCCAGCTGCTTCTATGTGGTGTCACGTTACGAATGATTTACAGAATGGTGTTTAACAACGATTCTGCTGACACTTCCTGACAGATTAAAACTGTGTGCCGGACCGAGACTCGAACTCGCGACCTTTGCCTTTCGCGGACAAGTGCTCTACCAACTGAGCTACCCAAGCACGACTCGCACCCCGTCCTCACAGCTTTACTTCTGCCAGTACTTTACAGAACGTTTGCAGGAGAGCTTCTGTAAAGTTTGGAACGTAGGAGACGAGATACTGGCAAAAGTAATGCTGTGAGGACGGGGCGTGAGTCGTGCTTGGGTATCTCAGTTTGTAGAGCACTTTCCCGCGAAAGGAAAAAGTCCTGAGTTCGAGTCTCGGTCCGGTACACGGTTTTAATCTCCCAGGAAGTTTCATATCAGCACACACTCCACTGCAGAATGATAATCTCACTCTGGAAACGATTCTGCTTTTTGTCTAATGGCACACAAGTCAACATTTAACTATATTCTATCTACATACGGCTATAACAAGCTAATATGACACCAACGGAAGTGCTACAGTGAAACAGGGGAAGCATGCTTCTCCGCAACACCGTCAGTTGCGCAGTTGTCTGTGGCGATATGGTACTTTGTCAGATATAGATAGCGGAATTCAAAATTACGATATCCTGTATCCTTATTATTCGCCGCCTTTTTTTGGCGGAATATCGTATGACGCCATTAATTTATAGAGAGTGCATATAGGATTCACATAATGTTCTACTGCACTATAAATCCACAATAACCGAACCAGCCTGCTTCAGTAGTTCTACAAAATTTTTCGTAGGTGTAGCTTAATGTTCACTGGAGGCAACATCTCGCAGACACGATGGCACAAAGAGCTATGCTACAGAGCAAGACAGTTAGGGTTGACTGTTTAATGTGAGTGATCTCCAGTTGTAGAGTAAAATCTACATAATGCATTACGTGTGTGAATTTACAATGTAAGAAGCGGGGCTCTTCTTACTAAGAAGCTTACAGGTTTTACAAAGTGCCTAGACACTCGAGTAACTTTGTACATCTTCCTTGGCTAACGAACAAGATCTGTATAACTTTTCAGAACATTTCTATTGTAAAACAGCGGTTTTTTAGTACTTTAAAATGAACATAAACAGACACAACGACACGAAAGCTTTCTTAAGTTACCTGTTTCAGTCTGTTTTAGACCATGTTCAGACCTCATACTACAATGGTAGACGGTGGCTGTTAACGGAGTAGTCGCTGTGACTCCACCCGCCATGGTGCGAGCTGTGAAAATGGTCTAAAAGAGACCAAAATTGGTACCTTTAGAAAAAAAGTTTATTGTGGTTGTAACTGTTCACGTTCATTTTCAAAATGGTATTACCTGGTTGAATACTACACAGAAGGGACAGATGTTTGTCCCATGTTCAAAACCATTTAGGTATGTTCACAATTACGTGTGACTTTGTTTTCGACTACTCAGTTTCAGAATATGATTACGTCACTTTGGCAATTTTTGGTAATTCGTTACCACTATTGCTGCTGCAATCACGTTATTTCGTCTCCGTTTTTGTGTCCATTGCCACGTCGGTATCGTCATCCCTGGAAACCGGCAATGTGAAGTCGTTATTCCCACACGATTTTAAGCATCGTACTTCGTAATATTTCCTATAACTTTGGATTGGACTTTGTGTATTGGAGGTTATAAAGGCACATTTGCATGCCGTGCGTGAGTTTCCTCGGAAACGCGAAATCTTAATTAAATAATTAATCTGTGAGAAATAAATAAAGCCTATGGCACAGAACTGCAGCGCTGTGTCGCTGATAAAACAAAAACACAATTACGATACTCTTATGTTTGATTAAGGGGAGAGAGGACTTGGATAAGTGGTGCGGGAAAAACGTATATTTGATTGACTGGCACACCGCCATATTTAATGTTATATAAGATCACTGCGAGTTGCAATCTTACTAGGCACTCGAATCTGTAAAGAATTTATATTTATGAAAGTAAGTAGAATTATTTAACTGTAGGCTTATTCGTTGAATATATCTGATTTAACTAACTGTGTAAACTTTTTATGTTTAGTAGACAGTCACCTCTGTACGACGTATTGACATGGCTGGCAAATTATTCTAATATTGAGATTTAGATTTGAGTCCGCACCTACCGCAGCAGTCTTTGGAAACGATTTAAATACGAAGTCCGATTATTTGAGTCTTATTTCACGGTCAACTACGAATAACATTACATTTACGAAAAAGCCATTGTCAAGCGTCTGATACCGAATAATTAAACGTCACGCAAATATTAATTACAACCAATCACTATCATACAATAATGCATAATTAATATTTTATTTTATTTTATTTTATTTTATTTATTTTATATTGGCGACTGCGTGTCGGACTTGTTATTTTGTCATTTGTTACATTGTTCTCTTTGTTTCATGTGAAAAATCAACTTTCGGGGCCTGGACGTGAATGTATGAGAAATAACAAAGATCTGAAGATATTTTCCAATTCTAAAATTTTGCGGGAAGACGCAATGAAGCTTCCAGCAAAATGAGGTAAGACGCAGCATCTTTGCATTGGCAGGCTTGACCAGACGCATAATTCAGTGTATTAGCTCTTCAGTAGATTCTGTAGTATTTCTTTCGCGCGTAGCAGTTTTCAGTGATAAATTTCATTCTCAGTACTTTTCCTTAAACAATAACTTCTGCAACATTACCAATACACGAGTGTACAATATGGCCGACTTCTGTACGATACGTTGTAACATGGACAGCAGCCATTAACAATAATCCCATATTCAGTTTACATTTTTAAATTAACAAACAGCCATTGTTGCTACGAGCGATTCATGCTCAACTGCATTTTATTTTAAAACCAGTGTCAAACATTAATTTCTTGAAATATATATCACGTGTGGCATGGTCATAACTAGAAAACAATACGCAAAGATGGAACAGCAAAGACATACTATTCAGACGCAATCCGACTCGGACGAGAGACAAGTGTTAGAAAATGACTTTACGACAGCAACCGGTAGTGACGATTCATCAAATATTGACGCAAGTGTTAACGGAAGTTTTGACAATAGGCCGTCCACCACAAAAATTTCAAAGTCTCAGTCAGAGCCCATGTTAATACATGACGTCACGTCTAATGACGCGGCGGGGACAGAGACCTTGCAAACAGTAAACATTGCCAACATGTTACAAATGCTAATGAAACAGAACGCGGAAAACATGGCAACCTTAAAGACACAAAATGACGAAATTAAATCTGACCTCATAACAATCAAGGCATGTAATGACACTTTGTGTAAACGTGTGGAACTTATAGACGCCACACTGACCAAACAGATGACTGAGCTCAGTACGAAATTTTCCAAGCTTAATACGAGACAAGAAAAGACTACAAATGACGTAGCACTTTTACAGACACAATTAAAAATCCTTAATGTCACGTGTGAAGCTCTTACTGAACAAATTCAAACATATCCTTCAGTACACGACAACCTTGAAAAACGAATTACTGACGTGCAGAATAAATTTGACGATGTTGAACAACACCTGACTGACATCTTACAATCTGATGCCACAGCTCATTTTCAAAATATTAATAAAGAATTTCATGATTGGGTAGAGAACAAAGACAAACATTTTGATAGATGCATACGTGAAAATTTACCAACAATTGTGCACGACTCCGTAGCGGAATACATCACTAATAACAAACAGCTGATTAGTGACGCAGTACAATCCGTCACTGCACCCATGAGACAATTCACCGATCAACCACAGTCTGAATGTAACGAAAATATCAGTCAAAATGTACAGTTCAGAAATCAATATACATTCGAGTATGACGCACACATACCGCACACGACAAACACACAAGAACAAAACACACTACGACTACAACACATACCACGACGTCCAACCACAAACACAAGCTATTATCATGGTAAACTACAGCAACATTATCGTAATTACTCGCCAGCTGAGCATTGCAGTAATTACAGTGGAACAAATCCATATCATAATGCAAAGGAAGAAGAAAGCTTAATAAAACACAGGCAATTTCAGGCTTTTATCCCAGAAAAACGAACCATTCATCCGGTGATTTTTCTTAAATCTTTTAGTAACGCATTTCCACGTACTTGGAGTGACCGGAAAAAGATTTCATATATTGTCGGTTACATCCAAGGCGATGCAGCTGTCTGGGCATACAGTCAAGCTGACGTATGTACCACGTACAGTGAGTTTGAGCGTGCTTTTCTGAACAAATTCAGGTCGCAATCCGTCCAGGAGCGACTCAGAAGACAAGTTTTAGAACCTGAAACTTTTAACAGTAAAAATGGTAACTTACGCAGATATTTTGAAAAATACTTAAACATGGGACATTTTTTAGACGAACCAGTCGCAACGCGTGATATACTCCGAGCGTTGAAGGCCAAATTGCCTTTCAACATTAAGGAAAAACTTCTACATATCCCGGATGACGATTCAGATTATTTTTTAACAGCTTTAGATTCGGTTGATATGTTACTTGAAGATCAGCGCTTCGCGCGGCAAAACAGCAGCCACAATGTTTACACTAGTGGTATGCAAAACATGCAGGCTTGCCAACACAATTCTGGCGCGCCCACAGTTGGATACGCGGTACAGCAAAAACAGCAAACTCACATGCCGTCTCAATACGGAAATCAAAATCAACACGCGTATTCCAATACAAACAACAATTACAACAGTAATAACACTTCATGCGGCAATCCATACAAAAGGCACCGCGGTAATAACAACAACGGTAACAACGGATACAAATGTAACAACAAAAACACAAACAGAAATAGAAATAATAATAACTACGAGCAAAGACAGCATCAAGGCTGGACTCGTAGCGATCAATACTTTCATTCAAATACTGCTTTACCACAGCAGCCACCAGGACAAAATTGGAGCATACCTTACGACCGACAGGTAAGTTATAATGCGCAACAGCAACAACAACCGCAAAAGTTTGGAGATCATAATAGGCAATATCCGAATGTGAATATAATAGAAATGACACCTGATGCACAACCCCAATCTGTGTCAGTACCTAGTACAAATGATAATCCAACAAACTAGAAACAGTCACTACTTTGCCCCAGGTCGTGGCTGAAGAATTCTTGGGGGGCGACTTCAATGTTAATCAGTTATTTGACACCACAATTGAACAACAAAATATTGATGTGCCTAATAATTCTAAACAAAAGCTACCTGTTTTATTTATAAGATACAACCACAATGACAATATATCAGATGAACTTTTACAAGACAGTACACAATGTCGTTTAAACACAAATGAAATTGTTTTAGCATCTACTACTGGTGTAGTAGGTGGGATTCCAACTACTATTATCCTAGATACAGGTGCAGCTGTGAGCGTTTTGTCTTTTAATTTCTATAAAAAGATGTGTGAATTGGAGCCTGTGCCTGAGTTTCCTGCCCAAAACTGTAAAATAACTACCGCTCTAGGTAATAAGTCATGTAGGGTTACAAAGCAAGTTTTTGTAAACGTTAAAATAGGTAATGGAACCGTACAATGGCCATTCCTGGTTGTACAAAACCTTGTGACAAATTGCATATTAGGAATAGATATTATGAGCGAGAAGGACTGCATTATAGACTTCTCCAAAGGTAAATGTATTTTAAATGATAAAGGCAGTGTAATTATTATTGATTTGGACAGGAGAACTCTAAAGCATGACAAACACTGTACAGGGTACAAGGTTCAGTTAGTACTTGACAAAGACATTCAAGACATGCAAACACACTCATCTGACACAGAGCTAATGGACTTGAAAACATTGCTTGATCATAAGATAAGTGAAGCTACAGCTCTCAGTGTACATGAACGTATAAAACTACAGGAAGTGTTATCCAAATATTTACAAGTTTTTACCAAACGATTAGGTGTTATCAACACGTATGTGTACAAGATTGAAGTTAAGCCTCACAAGATCTTCTACCATAAGACATATAACGTACCGTTATCTCAACGACCTGCTGTGTGGCAAGAATTAAAATAAATGTTGGACTGGAAGGTCATTGAACCATCCACCTCACCTTATTGTAGTCCTCTACTTGTTGTCAAAAAATCAAATGGAAGCATTAGGTTAGTGTTAGACGCACGAGCTATTAATGAAATAATTTTACCGGTTCACACAAAACCTGAAAATTTAGAAGAGCAATTACAGAAATTTCTAGATGCAAAATATTTTTCCACAATAGATCTCGCTAATTCGTTTTGGCAGGTGGGTATCACTCCTGATTCTCGGAAATATACTGCATTTATGTTCGGGGGGCGAACCTATCAGTTTTGTGTTCTACCCTTCGGACTGAATGTCAGCTCTGGGGTATTCATTACAGCCCTGGATACCGTCCTTGGCGACGATTTAGTTGAGACAGTCACACACTATGTAGATGATATACTGATAGCTACACAATCTTGGAATGAACACGTTGACACTCTTCAAAGAATTTTAAAAAAAATTTCACAAGCTGGAGTCACAGCCAACCTAAGAAAATCAAAATTTGGTTGCAGTGAGATAAAGTATTTAGGACATATCATTAATTCACAGGGCATACGTCCGGATCCCAGTAAATTAGATGCTATCAGAAACTTTCCTAGCCCTCGAACTAAAAAGCAGTTAAAATCATTCCTTGGGCTATGTTCATTTTTCAGGCGTTTTTTGCCACAACCACTTTTGAACAGTAAACATCTGCTAAATCTACTCAGAAAGAATCAAGTTTGGATCTGGTCGGAACAGTGCCAGAATGACTTTAATACAATTAAACATGCTTTAGTGAATGCTAACATTTTGAGCCATCCAGATTTCAATTTAGATTTTTGTATGACTTGTGACACTTCACGTACTGGCTTGGGCTGTTGCTTATTTCAAGTTGTAAAGAATAAAGAGGAGGAACAGATAAGAATTATTGGGTTTGCGAGTCGCACTCTAACTGAATGTGAGCGTACATACTCCACTACTGAGTTAGAAACACTTTCCATAGTATGGGCATTCAAGAAATTCAATTATTATTTATTTGGAAAACATACGGTAATTTACACCGATCACCAGGCCCTGACATTTTTGTTAACTTGTAAACTTGTACATCCTAGACTATCACGATGGGCAGTTACACTTCAGAACTACTGTTTTGAAATTAAGTACATAAGAGGTAAGGACAACACCATTGCAGACACTTTGTCTAGACTTCCACAAGGTATGAATGATACAAACAGTGACTTAGAAAATATAAATGACTAGAGGATTCTCTTAATGCAAGACAAGCAGTATCACCAATATTATATTGATATGTGCAGAAACATGGCTGAATTACAAAAATCTGATCCTCACTGGTATAAGATAATAACATTACTGGTAGAAAAACACAACCATCCTTTGACTAAGTATTACAAGTTACACAATGATGTGTTATTTTACCGCCGACATCCAAATGCTACTAACTGGTGTGTATGCATTCCCAAAGAGTCTGAACGTAATCTAATTTGGCACACACACTTAGTTTGTGGTCATTATGGGACGAAAAAGTGTTTGGCAAAGCTCAGTACATACTGTTATTTTAGCAATATGAGAAGAAAAATTTATAGGGAACTAAAAACATGTGTCATATGTCAAAAATCAAAACCTCAGAATTTATCCACAAAAACAGATTTACATTCTATTTTACCTAGTAAACCCCTGGAAATTCTGTGTACTGACATCAGTGGACCGCATCCAGCAAGCTCTGGAGGCGTCAAATATATCTTAGCTTTTTACGATATATTTTCTAAACATGTAAAACTTTATGCTTTAAAATCCGCCTCTGCAAATGCTATAATACGAAGATTCTCAAGTGATTACCTGACGCACGTGGGAAAACCTAAAGCAATTCTGTCAGATAATGCAGCATACTACTCTGGGTACAAATGGAGAAATTTCTTGAAGGACAATAACATTAAAAGTATATTTATTTCGAGGTTTAGTCCACAATGTAACGCGACTGAGAGACTTTTCCGAGAATTAAATCGATTCATGAGGACCTATATTTCATCAAAACATACTAATTGGGTGTCCTACCTAAGTCTTTTCGAAGACGTACACAACAACTTAAATATTTACAATACAAATTACACACCTAACGAGATCATGTTCAGTTGCAAACAGAACGATCAATGGATAGAACCATTACCTAAGTTGTCAGACAAGGAAATCACACCTGAACAGAAAATAAAAGAAGTATTGACTACACTGACACATCACGCACAGATACGAAACAAACATCACAGAAACATAATAAAAAGAAAACAAAAATTCGAGGTAGGAATGCTTGTACTACTTCGTACTCATCATAAATCTGTAGCACTCAAACGACGCAATGCTAAGTGGCGTCTGCTATATGAAGGACCTTATATAATTGTTAACATACCGCATCCTGGTGCGTATCTGTTACAACATCCTAGAACTAACAAAATTATTGGGCTATACGCACACCGAGATCTTAGAGCATTTCATGCCAAATAATGTCAAAGTCATACCCATGAAAAAATTGCTAAGCAACTCGCAAAACTCTGTTTGCTACAACACAGATAATAAGCAGTATAGAAATTTTCATTTCAGCGGTTCCAGTGACGCAGTTGAAGACAGAAGAACTTTTCTTTCAACGCCGCGGCACCACCGAGAAGACTGAATATTAAAGTAAAATTTATGATTACGTAGCAGTGAATGATATATAAATTTTTCACGGAACATTTGTGACTGTAGGTACCACTGACTTGGTATGACACCTGACGAACCGACAGACGTCATCTGTGAAGCGATCTTTTACTTCGAGAAATAGATTAGACGCACATCTCTCAGCAAGAAAAGCATCTACCAGTAGCCAAGGCCACACAGACACTATACACACACGCACAAAACGCGAGGAATCTAACAGCTTTCCGTCTCTTATTATTTTGAATATTTATTGAGTAGTGAAAACGCCTGGTCTTGCCTACTGATGTAATAAATGTTGTGTCTAACCTATCTTAATTTCAGATGACATCACAAAAAAAAAAAAAAAAAAAGAACCATCGATAAAATCCCAGCAAAACCGTTAAAGAGGACGTAAATATCTGCAATCCATGTAATCAAATGTGACACAATGTAATAATTTATAGCTATGTAATAATGATGAAAACATGTTTATGTGTAACTGTATTATGTTTATGCTAAGAAAATATGTGACGTGTATATGTATGATTACTTATGTTTTTTTTTAACTGATGTATAATGTAACTGTTACTGTGTGAAAATTTGAACGATAACGAGTGCCAAAATGTGAAAAACTTTTTTTTAAAAAAAATGCGTAGTGAACCACTGTTCACGGACATTAACGTACATTACTAAGTCTGCAACTACGCAGAAACCTATGTGAAAGAAACTGTTAATGACATTCATGATGCATCGTACCTTTGTAAACGCGATGAACGATTTCTTCGATGAGTAACTACGAACATTTAGGTGAGCTATATTTAAAAAAAAAAAAAAAAAAAAAAACTGAATATGTGAAGTGCATAATTCGTGCATCGTCTAGTGACATTACTACAGTACCCAACTTCAAGATGTTAACTGGATTAAATGGACACAAAGTGCCTGTCCAGAAAACAACACGACGGGTGGAAGAATTCTGGTTGGAACTTCAGGGAATGAAATGTTCTCGAAATGTGACGGACACTCTTACCTGGACTGTCCAAGGATCGACGCCAGCTATGTGCCGTCCGAGGTTCTGCAACCAAGCTTCCACGGAATATCGAAAACGAACTGCATATGGACTAATTACTCGACAGGCCACGTCTGATCTGTAATAAACAATGCTTTTTGTCACAACGAACTGCATCACAACGACTATAATGGAAATAGGAAATGGACATGCTTATGTATCAATCACGTTGTTATACAGCGATGTTACTGTGATCAAAAAACTTTACCACGACGACACTAACCTGTGAAACAGTACTGTGCAGTAGATGAATATAAACTGTAATAACGACACGATGTGTATAGGTCAACGCACCTGAAACAACAGAACATTTTTCGTTGAAGCATTTCATTGCAATGCTATGTAACTAAGAACATTCAACAATCTAAAGTTGTATTGTATTACAACAAATATTGTAATTTTAAAACTAAGTTACCTGTCATAGAATGTAGTCTTCATATGTAATCTTGGTGGAATATTTTCTTTGTGCAACGACTAAGAAATGCGCGCGCACACGAACAATATGAACTGCAATACTGTGCCGCGTGATCTAAATTTACGAAATAACGGCAGTGCCGTAGTTACACAGACGCTTCTGCGCATGCGCGCACTCTGTTTTGCCAACATAAGAACTTTTTCGGCGCACGCGCGTCATTCAAATTTTGTATATAATATACAGTATAATGTAAGTCATGTAAATAGTTGTAGATAACTTAGATTTTCTTGTGCCTTTAGGTGAATTGCTCGCCTGCAGGTGTGTCCTTTCGCCTCGCAATTCAGGGGGCAATATAAAGGCACATTTGCATGCCGTGCGTGAGTTTCCTCGGAAACGCGAAATCTTAATTAAATAATTAATCTGTGAGAAATAAATAAAGCCTATGGCACAGATCTGCAGCGCTGTGTCGCTGATAAAACAAAAACACAATTACGATACTCTTATGTTTGATTAAGGGGAGAGAGGACTTGGATAAGTGGTGCGGGAAGAACGTATATTTGATTGACTGGCACACCGCCATATTTAATGTTATATAAGATCACTGCGAGTTGCTATCTTACTAGGCACTCGAATCTGTAAAGAATTTATATTTATGAAAGTAAGTAGAATTATTTAACTGTAGGCTTATTCGTTGAATATATCTGATTTAACTAACTGTGTAAACTTTTTATGTTTAGTAGACAGTCACCTCTGTACGACGTATTGACATGGCTGGCAAATTATTCTAATATTGAGATTTAGATTTGAGTCCGCACCTACCGCAGCAGTCTTTGGAAACGATTTAAATACGAAGTCCGATTATTTGAGTCTTATTTCACGGTCAACTACGAATAACATTACATTTACGAAAAAGCCATTGTCAAGCGTCTGATACCGAATAATTAAACGTCACGCAAATATTAATTACAACCAATCACTATCATACAATAATACATAATTAATATTTTATTTTATTTTATTTTATTTTATTTATTTTATAAGGTCCGAACACGAATTATGTGGTTGAGGGCTTGATGTTAAGCATGTACTTCAGTTGAGGCAGCGTCTTGGGTTGGTAGAATTTCTAATATCAGTTCTAGGTGTGATTCACAAATTTTTCGAACAAAACGACTTCCACACCAACATCTACATATTTGTATCTTGTTGAGAATAACAATGCCTTAATACGTGTTGCGACATTTATTTAGCATTTATAGCAATGGAGGGATATATAAAAGGTCTGCAGTTAGGTATTAAGCGTATTATTATCGCTTTTTGTGCTTGCAAAGGGTAAGAAATCTAATTTTCTTAGAGATTCATATTAAATTACGATAAACATGTATTTTAATGATCATGCAGATAACTTTGATGTGGCAGTATTTAATTTGTGGTCACAATGTATTATAAGTAGTTTTATTTATTTTATGATAAGTAACTTTTTTTTTATTTTCTGAGGTATCGACTCCGACATTGTCTGTGTAAATGTGAACTACTTGCTCAAGGTACAATCAACAAACTAAGGATGGTTTTAATGGAAGAGTTATTTGTTGGGGTGGTAAAAAGATAGCCCTACACTCGACTTTTCAACGTGGCCATCTGCTGGTGACGGAAGGATCTGATGTGTGACATAGGTCTTGCTTTTATTTGGCATTTATTTAGCATTTTCTTGATTCGTGCGATGGTATTTAAGGTAAAACACATGTTCAACATATACGATTCCTAATTCTTTATTTGTATTCTGTGAGTAAATATTTTCCTGTGCAGCTACCTGCTGGTGACAGGAGGAACTAGAATGTGAAACAGAAGATGATTTTATTTCACGTTTTCTGGGCTTGTGGGATAGTGTTTAAGGTCAAACTCATTAACTTTTCACAAGCAAATGTTGGTCGGCGAATGTTGATTCACATACAACTGGAAACTCCATGTCTACGTGCAGTAATCGCTCCTCGCTATGTGATAAATTCCGAAACACGTCTTACGAGCAATATAGTCATTTCTTGACTGATGTTTGACCTTCACCATTGCGACACAGTCATCCTGAACTTAGAACTACAGGTTATTGTAGTAGTGGTCGCCTGCCTCCTATATGGATTTATGTTACATTTACCCATGACTTTATGCTACATTTATATTACTGAAATTAAAACAATCTCGAATACAATGGAATCCCTCGGACAGGTACCTTGACAATATCAATTTCAATAACTGCCAAAAATGGTCGAGATTTCAAGTTTCACAGAATGGATAAAGTGCCTGTATACATAACTAGCTTAATGCCAGCTTGTATGGCCTGTATAATCTACACAGATACATTTTATTCTCCTTTAATCGAATTTATGTATTGCTTCCAAACTGTAACATCTTCGAAGCTTTGCACACTTATTAAGGTCATAGAAGCACAGTCTTCTCCCGATGTACAGAGTGACAATTATTGAACTGTATGAAATAAAATCCTCATAACTTCTGAACGGTTTGTGTCAGGACGTTCAAACTGCACGGTTGTCAGTGGGGAAAGATAGGAATTAGTATGCCCATCGTTTAGCGACAAAGCCCACATTCATGTTGATGGGTTCGCCAATAATCAAAATTGGCTCAAATGAGGGACTGAGAATCCGCACTTCACGATCGAGATGTCTCTTTACCTTCAAGGGGTGACTCTGTGGTGCGTAATGTCCAGTCACGGAATAAACGGTGCGGTATTCCGAGATGGCACGGTGTCCACCGAATGGTACGTGAAGGTTTTGGCCGGCCGCTGTGGCCGTGCGGTTCTAGGCGCTGCAGTCCGGAACCGCGGGACTGCTACGGTCACAGGTTCGAATCCTGCCTCGGGTATGGATGTGTGTGATGTCCTTAGGTTAGTTAGGTTTATGTAGTTCTAAGTTCTAGGAGACTGATGACCTAAGATGTTAAGTCCCATAGTGCTCAGAACCATTTGAACCATTTTCAAGGTTTTGGAAGACTATTTCATCCCCAATATCGAAAGTAACCCTGATTTCGGCAAGATGTGGTTCATGCAAGACGGAGATCGACCCCATCGTAGCAGAGAGTATTTGATGTCCTGACGGAGCACGATGGGGACCGCGTTATGGCTCTTAGGTACTCACAGGCCACTGGCATGGGCCTTGATTGGCAGCGACATTCTTCGGATGTATACACATGCAACTGCTTTTTTGCGGGACATGCAGAATTTCGTTATTCGTCTGCTGCACATCATCGACAATGATGGCAGGCATATCGAACACGTCATAACCAAATTCTAATATCTCTGGTGACTTTTACATGTTGAATAAAGTGTGTGCACGCCGTAGTTTTGCAACTACTTTACGTTTACTTTCATATAGTTCAATATTTTTCACCCTGTACTTCTGGCCAAAAAGTGATTCTGGCAGACAGTGTCGAGGTCTTTGCTAATCCTGCTTTTTGAATTTTTGTGGTGATATTTTCCTAGAAACTTTCATCCCGTAGCATATAGTTCTTTAGACACAAAAACAAATTTTCATATATTTAGCATCAAAAATATTTTAACATAAGGAAATATTTTCATACAAATTAAAAACCTCTATTTTACCCCCTTAGTCGTAAAATTTCGATCAGGTCTTTACCAGCTGGTGCCTACAGCATCCTCTCGAAATTTCAAATTCCGGTCCTTAGCGGTTTGGGCTGGGCATTGATTAGACAATGAGTCAGTCATGTACTAATTCATCCCCTTAGTGGTTGAATTTCCAAAAACCACTGCATCTCGTTACTTTTGACCAAGAAGCTAAAGACAAATTTTTGTAAATTTAGCTTCGAAAATGCTTTGATATTGAAACATTTCCGCAGAAATTCCGTCCACTATTTCATACTTACGGGCTGAATTTCCAACTCCACTGAAACAGGTTTTTTTTTTATTTTATTTCTAACAGAAAAGTTAAATAACAATTTGCACTGATGTAGCTTTGAAAATGCATTAGTAGTTCTTTAATAACTTTTTTCTTTTAATTCAACAACTGTTTTAACATCATAGGGGTTGCTGACACAAGTGTTCTTTTAATTTCTGACCGAGGTACCAGACACCTGTTTCCGTAGTTCTGGCTACAAAATTGCATTAGTGGCGACATATTTTAAAGGAAATTTTCATCCTCTATTTCCTCCCCTTAGGGGGTTCGAAATATTCCTTCTTAAGCGGTACCTCTCCAATTTTCAAGTTTGTAACGTTAGCGGTTCGGGATAGGCGACGATGAGTCAGTCAGTCGGGACCATGCCTATCAGACAGAGATTAATCCTTAGACGAATGCGAAAGGAACGTCCAAATTATATCATTGAATCGCCCTTGATCATTAAGATTTAGTCAGTCGTAACATGCAAGGGAGTAACCTATTACATCGTGTGCTAAGGACGCTACACCAGCTTAAATAATTTCAGTATTCGAGCACTCACTCTCATCCTTTTTTCACCTACAGGGCTCGGTTATGCCCTGTCATCGACTTATACTGCGACGTGGTCCGGCTCAGTGACAAAGGGTGAGTGCACAGGTTACATTAAATCACTAATTTTGAGTTCAGATTCGTGCTGTTCGTGAAATTACTTTACATTTCATGTGGCTCTCGAGGTCAGAAAATTAATGAATTTTCAGTATCCAAATTCAATTAATTCCACAATACCGAAAAACGGCGAATGGCGGTAGAGGCTAGTCAGCCATTAGCTTCAACTTCAGGCCACGTCTACACAAGGACTCGCCATTTCTGCGGTATTCCCGCTACAATAACAGCACAGATGTTTGAGCCGGAAATCTCTGATCATTGCACAGGAGTGCTAAAGGTAACAGACACACTGGTTGCTTTGGTTATACGTGCTTCTTCCCGCCTGCGGAAGCATATTGTCAAGAAAGTGACGAGAGACGGCAAGGAAAGGCAGTTTTTACTAGTGGAGGAAGTGGAACGGATGTGAACAGCTATGACGGTCGTTAGTTCGGGGCCACCCACGACCTTGGAATTGGTGTTCAAGTTTAGTATGCCTTGTCCACCGTAGCCGCTTCACTCGCCAGGTGGTAGTAGGTTCTATCAGTACCTGCATTCTACGGCGTTCATGGTTATTCTGGATAACCTTCGGCACGCCTAGACTGGACGCTACTTAAGACGATTATTAAATAACTGTATGAATTGCTTGCCATTATCTTTCTTGCCGATGATAAACGTTCTCCGTGATTTCTCTCCTCGCGCTCCCGCATAGCTCAGCGGCTATACCAAGCTAATTGAAGACTTTAATATCGATTGAATGTTTACTGTGTAGTATTCTTGACCCGCAGAAAGAAAAGGTAGCAAATTATTTTTATAAATCTACAGTCATATTAGTAAATCAGGCTATCCCACATTTCTTTTGTGTGCTACTCTAGGTACAATATAATATTATTTTAACAGAACAGACACAAATTCTCTGGTGTGTAGCTTCCCCGATTGTCGCGTTCTTTATTTCAGTTAAAGATAACTGTACCCCTGCCAGAAGAAAGGAAATTCGGTACCAGCCACGGTCGAGAGAGGAGACAACAAGTTGGTGGACGACAGATCTCATTGCCTACAGGGAACGGAGAATTTGTCTGCTCCAGTAATAACCGTCACTAATGTTCATTAGTTATCATGCCAGCGTCTCTAGCAGACCACAAACGGCTACACACACACCTGCAGTCTTCTACAGTCGACAAAATTCTTCTTGAATAGTCTTTGTTGGAACTATTATTGCTGTAACGAGTATGTCACAATATCACACAGTAGCGTGGTACATGTAACAATTTAGATTATCATAAATTACTTTAACTAGTCGACTTTTGTGATGGTAGGAAAATTTTTATTCATTTTACTGTTACCAGTTTCGAATCGCCTAGTGACTCATTCATTGTCAGATGGTACACATTTCCTTGTATTTGTTTGTAGAGTTGTGTGTGTTGATGTGTGGCTGTAGCACGACAGAAAAAAAACGAAACAAGTACATAATGAGACGAAGTATGTAAAATTATTTAGATAAAAATGGTGAGCTACTAGGCGGTTGGGCACCAAGCATAACTCCATGTATGCACATAATGGAAGTACTAGTATCAAGTCGACATTTCCACCACCACAGAAAGTGATCGGTTGCACTATCGGCTGGGAAGCTATATGCTCCCCAGACGCCGTGTTTCACGTCCTTGCCGGATAAAACTGCTAGAGATTAATATATGATCATAAAGGTGTCACTTCATTTACCTTATACCCGCTGACACTTGCCAAGAGAATTTCTTCAAATGAAAACTTAAAGCGGAAAACAGAATACAAACGTGACATGGCTAACTATTAGTTCACTCTCCAGTATGAAAGCACACACTTGAGATTTATACAAAGTTTGTGCCACAGCATTCTGTCGCTTGATTTACGCTTCAGGTACCGGTCACTTATCCGCCTCCGTAGCTGAGTGGTTAGAGTAGGTGGCTGTCAAGTGGAGAAAACCGGTTCGGTTCCTCGTACTGGTAAGGATTTTCCCTCGGTAGGAGCACTAGTAAGGGGTGCACTCAGCCTCATGATTTCAACGAATGAGGAACTTGAGCGAGTAATAGTGGCCCCTGCGTCTGGAAAGTCTATAAGAGCCACAGAGAGAGCGGTGTGCTGACCACACGCCTCTCCATACAGCATATCCATGAAGCCGCCAGCCAGAGGATGACATGCCGGCCGGTCAAGATCACACGGGCCTTCACGGCCCGAACAAGAAGCTCGCTTGTAGATCATATACTGTCGGACGTCATTAACTCTTGACGGCCTTAACACCACTTTTTTGGGTAAATTTGGGAAGAAGATTGGAGTATAACGTGTCGTCGATAGAGTCCAACTTGATACAAAGACGGGGAAGGAAATCGGCCGTAAACTTTTCAAAGAAACCATTTTCAGTTACACAATATAATTTGTAGGTTTTACTGCGGACTATGTAAATACAAATGGCCATACATGGATGGGAACACAATATCTCCCGAATGCGAGTCCAGAGATAAACTTTGCCGACTTGCGAAGTCGTAAAATTCGACTGTTGCAAATCCACATTTCATATAAAACCATCAAAAAATAATCAGATTCCATTGGCTTACAAGTAGTAATCAGTACAGGAGCTTCCTAGGTATTGTTTCGTCTTCACAGTGAAGTCATTAATAACAAACGTTTAGAAACAATGAATCGGTCATATGGACCTTTCAGATAGTATAGGTACAGACGAACTTCTAAACTTTTTAAATATGGTAGGCGACCTACTGCTTTCAAGGTAGGGGGTTCCCGCTACGTTCGCGTCTGAGGCATATCGAGTTGCAGCTGCAGTCGTAAGGATGCAGGACTGGTAAAATAAAAAAACTGCTTAGCCTCTCGAAACCCCAAACTGACATCTTAAATGTCAAATTCTGGAACCACTGAAGCAACGTAATGCCTACGTTTCGCATATTCATGTTTACATCCTGCACTGAAAACAACTGCCTTAAAATTATGTAAGTTTTTTCGCTGCAGACTGCTGTTTGTATTCTTAAACCTAGACAAGAAATGAATCCTCGCAATACCAAAGGGTGTGGGTCACTTTAGGCCCACATCTCGAAAATATTGCCAACTGGTCCATTCTTTACATTTTAAAATTAAAAAAAAAATATTGTTTTAGAGAACTCTGCAACCATATCCCATAAGTGGTTCAAAATTTTCTGTTAACCTAACCGAAAAATTGAAGTCTTAGTAATAAGTATCAATTTCCCAAATGAACGTGTTACTCAATATTTTCAAGTTCAGGACCTTACTTTCAGAACAGTATCTCTTTAAAAAGTATGTAGTGAGTAGAAGTCAACAGCAGTTTACGAAAAACGCAATTTTAATTTTTCTGTGGTGCTCAATAAGTACCCTTCCCCCGCCTCCATTAGCACACCTTACTGAAAGTGCGTTGATGTTGCTAAGAGTGCGTGAAAAAATTTTCAGTTTCTGCACTACACTAACACGCCACAAACACTTTAAAAAATGTTCTTAACATAAGTTATAACCAATTAACGAATTCTGTTAGTTTTAATTATTTTAACTGTGGGCTAAAGTACTCCCGTCCCTGCTCTTGTAACGCGATTTGTGAAAAATGTATTGGTATTGCTAGAGTTATGGCTCTAAATTAGGACATCTCTGTTTATAAGTACACGCATCGGAGGAGAGACTTTTCTTGTTCAATTGTTATGGTTATTCTTTTCTGCTAGAATACGGTATGTAGTAATAAGTATGTGACATAAACTCATATACGAAGCTAGTGACCATTCTTGTAAGTAAGCGTACATCTGTAGTTAAGCTGGCTGGATAGCATAAAGAGTCACACAGCAGGTGACCTCATTCGTCACAAAGAATGCATGATGTGTTTCGAAATTATTTCCATCTCCCGAAATGTGGGAGTAAAGGTGGCACAAGGCCAAGAGTGTTACCAGTTGGGTGTAGGCTGTCATATCATGCTACTCACAGAACTTAACTTTTCCTGCGACCTAAGCTGCTTAACTACAGATCTACGCATATACACACTACGTAGTATTTTCATCGGTTTTGTTCGCGACAAATAAAAAGGAGCCTCTCCTCTTATCTTACCAGTAGCACTGTTACCACTCAATACAAGTAACTTCTGTGTCGCCTTTTTTTGGGAAATCCCAGCATCTCGTTAATGATGTAAAGTATAATTGAAAGGCAACACAAATTTAAATACGAAATGAGTGAGATTAATGCTTACTGTATCTCCATTTCCTTTCGTATTTGTTTTCCCTTGATCGCTCTATTCTGTGCTCAAAAAACCTGCGGTTGAGTTTGTGTCCAGCGAATGCACACGTTTTGCGGGTTATGTGATAATGGACGAATGATGGACAAGCTCCACTAAAAATTTACGTCCCTTAATGCTGTAGCTGCGTGCTACGAACTGACCCATACAGTGCGTTAATCATTCATGGCTGACCTCTATATACGTGCCCATGTCGGCGTTATAAAATTCCCCGATTTTGCAGGATATTTAAATAAAGCACTCGCCGACAACACAAGGCATTAATACTGGTATTGTCTCACTGCGATCTGCGCTGTAAACGCGTGTGCAGTGAAATTCTGGGGCCTTGACTGCATCGCTGGATGTCAAATAAAATCCGAAAAACCAGTATGCGCAATATCAATCAGCTAACAGCATTAGAACTGAGCTAGTGACCTGCTCAGCCTAACTGGTCCCCATATGACAGGTGGCAACGCGTTAAGTACAAGTGGTGAATGTACTCGATGATTATTTTGGAACAATCGGAAAACCTTCGGTTACGTAAATATGATTATGAACAGAACGATGAGACTAGGTGCTTGTAATTAGTCGTCAGGCTCAAAGCTGTAAAAGTAGAAGAAATGCTAACAAATAAGCGCACTCCTCAAGGTTGCAAGTAACAGAATTAAGAAGAATACCTCGGAAGACACAATGGAATACAGCAAGAGATGGCGAATGTCACACAACTGAATGATAGCTATGTATCACATTAAAATATTCTTATTTTTTAAAAATTAAACATTTCACAGTCAGTTGATGTCACTATCCGAAAGTAAATGTTTGATATTGGTATCAGTGTCACTAAAGGCAATAGCTCAGATGTCACGATTTGGATATGTTCGGCATTAGAGAAGCCAATATAGTAGCATAAAGAATGGAAAGATTACAAATATTACGCCTGCTCCAACTTAGTAACAGTGGTTAGTGAACAACTATTAATGTAATAGTTCTTAAATTCATCCAAAACTCTAGAGTTACTCATAACAGACTTCCACTTCCCGGAAATGCTAAAGCTATGTTCTACCTGCTGAAGCATAGCTTAAGTAGGCTGTATCTCTGTTGTGCGAATAACATTTGGCCCAAAGCACCTCTGACAGTACTTTAATTAAGGAATCAGACCCTGTATTTCTTAATATTGTTGTATGTATTGCCACTATTTCTTCTGCTATCTTCTATTAAGCTGTTACAGTACAATCACATACGAAATAGGGCTTGGGATGGACACTACCAGAATAATTTTCGGCCCCACTCTCCCACTCGCTGATGTTACATGGGAAGACTGTTGACACCTCTCTGTTTAGCTGCTTGTACCGTTGGGGAGAATATGTGCAATTTTGTTGGAGCAAGTGATATGTTTCCCGGGTCATTTCAGAAATTTTATGTTCGGTATTTTCTGACCAGAGTTCGCCAAGATGCTCAACGCCTTTCTTGTGTTGTTTCATTTTTAGTATGTTTGTGATAGCCTGACGCAGACTAAGTAAACAAATGACGAAGCACATAACTCTTCTGAGAACCATCTCCATCTGCCCCCTTCCCCCAACTCTCTCTCTCCCTCTCTCTCTCTCTCTTTCTCTCTCTCTCTCCCTCTCTTTTCCTCTCTCTGTCTCTCTGCCTGTCCTCCATCTTCCTCCGTCCTGTGTTAATCAAACTTAGTAAGAGCTTCAGTTCTCTCCAGCACACAAAAATTTGCTGAACTAGATTTTTTTAAAGTTGCCTCACTAATGAATGACATACACTTGTTTAGGGTTTCTTGTAACAAATCTGCGGCTAACTCTTGACTCCCACAACGTTGGATCTGTTAGATTACTTCATTTTACTTGATACTTGGCTTTTAAGATGGATTCTAGTGACTAATCGGTAGTTATGTACTTAAATTATACGGTATATTTTCGTGTATTATGCGTGTTTGTTACATTTATAGCGAATGGGTAAAAGGAGGTCCCCAGATGGGGACTTTTGACGGGGATTGGGTAACGGGTATATGTGTATATCTTGGTCTATTTTTTCCTACTCTCAATGAAACATTTTTGGTTATTATATACTGGTGTCCAAAATTAAGACAACAAAGGGAAATTTACCACCGTTGCGTTTGTTTTGTCACAAAATGTAAACACAGTTGATGGTAAAGTAGAAACAGAACGTAAACAACTGCAACATACATAACGTTAGATAAAAGTTTTCTTCGTTTTTTCCAACTTCACGGAGTTTACTACGCATCCCGACAACTGGTTAATGTGATCAGTAAGGAGTGTGACCACCTCCGGCAGCAAACACAGGTCTGACGACGACGGGATATGCTGTGAGTGATGTCATCAATCTGATGTTGAAGCAATAACATCCATCTTCGTGCAGATCTGTTCGAAGTCTTGGAGAATGGTTTGTGGATGCTGACGTGGTTCAGCCCGTCTTATGCGTGCAATATCTTCCGTTTGCAAGGAAACATTAACCACCCGTGCTCTATGAGGTCGAGCATTATCGTCACTGTGTCAAACCCTCGCAACAACCACACATGATGATACTCGATAATAGCTAAACCATGCCAGTTCACCTGTAGAATTTCATGAAGAGGTGTTGGGTGCTCACCATAATTCCTGCCCACATCATCAGAGACCCTCCTCGATAGTCCTCTCTCAACACAATGTGTGGGTCGCAAAATCGTGTTCCACGTTCCCTCCAGATGCGAATCCGTTGATAATCACACTTCAGACCAAGTTGGGACTCATCTGGGATAAGAATGTTAGTGTACTGTTCGACCGTCCAGGTGGCCTGTTGACGGCTCCACTCTAGACGCATCAGAGGTATTCATAGTGCAGGTCTTCGACAACAAAGGCCATTCTGCCGAAGCCTTCTGTACACCGCTTGCCTCGATACAACACATCTAGTGGATGCTGCAGGTCAGGAGCCAGTTGCCGTGCAGTAGTAAGGCGGTACCGTCGAGCCCTTACAGCCAAATAATGGTCCTCTCTTTCTGGTGTCATACGTGGTCGGCCCTGCTCTGGTGTTCGGCATACAGCTTTCGTCTCTATAAACTGTCGCCACTTCCGTGAAACAACAGAATGATTCACAGTAAGCCATCGGGCCACATCAGTTTGCGACTGTCCTGTATCCATTCTTGCAGTGGGCCACCATCGCAAAGCGTCTGGTAGGCGTCTCCTCTGCGCCATACTGCACCGTCTGTGACTGAGTAAACAGGGACTGAGGGTGGAGGCTTACCCGGCAAATACTACGCCCTTTGGTAGGTGACCTGTTGTCATCGCTGGCGTTGTTGTCGTTGACCAGATGCCACCTTCCGTGCAGAACTCGATCGTACTGACATCTGTTGACAGTCTGTACGATTATGTAGTGAATCAGACACGAGATAAATCCGACTCAGTGTACAGCCTGGATCTTTTCAAACAAAGTACTGTGAACTGGAACTGGGGAAAAAGTTATTCCAGTAGTATATATGTGAGACGGTATTAAAACTCTGGCTTTCATCCTACAGCCAAGGGACACTACCAAGAAAAATGGAGCTCTTGTTGCCTGATTATGGAAACAAAATCTCCCATCAAATATATAGGAACTCAGTGTGTGTTGCATGTTTCTGCATGATGGTGTAAGGTAATGAAGTCGATGGGTTAGTCGCCACGAAAATGGTACCTGCGTTTCACTGACGACAGTGACGCTTGTTTTGTGTTTACATTTCATTATTTATCTTGAATTGTAGGTAGATCTTTCTGAGATTCAGCACACTGAAGAGTTCAGGCCTTCCAGGTTAAATCCCAGCAACTGAGAGGTTCCCAATTGGGAACATGTTGGGCTTAGCAGCTTCAGTTGTTCACAACTATCGAGAAAAATGTCTGAAAAACTAGGCGGGACCTGGTTGGTTGAAGCTATTTTAGCTTTATTTGTGGATTAAAATGTCACAAGAAAGGAAAAAAAAACATGAGCCTAAATTTCTTAGTCAAACTATTAGCGTTTCTAGGAAATTAAATTCGATTGCTTGTTCATTGTATGGGTGTATGTAACAGCAAGCTGTTCCAGTTCGCACACGTTTTGCGGCACAAATCTTTTCAAAATAACGAGAAGCAAACTGAGGGTACCCCAAATAAATTTATTACGTTGGGGATTTCGAGTTCCAGAATTTTCCTTACAAGCATTTCAGAAACCTTAGTCTAAAACTGAGAAACGTTGCTAATGGCGATTTCTATATGGGGCAGTAAGTCTCAGCCAAATCAAGAATGTTTAGTATATGTTTTTGAAACAGATAGTTTGTGGTAGTGGTATGGGAAGTGTCGTGTCCTGGCTGTTGGGATGTGAACGTGGGAGTTGGGGACGTGTAAAAGTCACATTTTTAGGTTCTGCTTAAATATATAAAAAATCAGGCTTCTATTAAAAATGTGTCTTTGTACAAAAGTAAAAACTGTTTTTGCGTTGCAGGGTAGATAATCGAAATTTTAAGAATATTGTTTTTCAATAAGTCAAAATTGATGTTCAGTGTTGCATGATGTGGTTTAAGAATAAATAGTAAATGTACGTATTGCATCTAAGCGCAGGAAAGATAGGGCGGAAGTTAGAAGTGTGAGGGACGATAAATCGTCGGATTGAGGTCACGCAATTCCGTCCTTCACAAGTCTGCAAAGTGAAGAGAGAGCAAGCACTTGCTCGTTCTCTCTAGCGCATTATTTCCAATGTGTACCGACTTCTCCACAATTTACCTTATGAATCACAGGTAACGCAACTGAGCTTTTGTTTATATAGTGAAATTATTTTAAGTTTATTAAATTATTACGTATTTGCAATGGTAACCGAACTTTACATGAAATTCGTTTCAGCAAACATGGCTGGGAAGTGTGATGTTGTAGATGATCCATGTAGTATTGGTGGGCCATAGTTTGGGTTCGTAAATGTAACACGTTGCTGCTATTTGTAGTTGACAGCATTTTTTAAAACCGTGTAATGATGATGAAGTCACATTGTGGTGAGTTGATGAATGACCAGAAAGTTACTCCACTTTACTCACCACTGTGTTACTGGTAGTCTGCTTAAATCTCTTTCATTCAAGGCCTGCTGGCACTACTTGCGTGGAATGCACTCCGTAGAGTCACTTACCACACGTCCATAGCACATTTTGCAAGGTAGTTATCAATATATCTCACGAAACAGTATTGATGGTGTTTAAATCCAGAACAGGAATCTGCTGAGATACATTGCTTGACTTGTGTTGAAATATCAAGCCCGCATCTCGTGGTCGTGCGGTAGCGTTCTCGCTTCCCACGCCCGGGTTCCCGGGTTCGATTCCCGGCGGGGTCAGGGATTTTCTCTGCCTCGTGATGGCTAGGTGTTGTGTGATGTCCTTAGGTTAGTTAGGTTTAAGTAGTTCTAAGTTCTAGGGGACTTATGACCACAGCAGTTGAGTCCCATAGTGCTCAGAGCCATTTGAACCATTTGAAATATCAAGTTCCAGAAAACTTAGGTGACCTAGTTGTGTCACAGAGGGATCCAATTTAAGCATCTGGGACTCTTTAGACTTTGGGAGGACTGAGGCTAGGGGGGATGCATTTGATACCCTAAAGCTGGGAAAAGTAGATCAGCCATTGCTAGTGAGAATAATGAAATCGACATTGTCGAATACGTGTTGGCAGCATGTTAAACTTGGAACGGCTCTTCATTGTGTTAGTTGAGAGGTCCAGCTGTCCACATGTGCTTCTTGCACTACTATACGGGGCGTGTGGTAGAGGTGAGTTATCACGAGGCAGCAGCACCCCATGGCGCACCACTGCAAGACGGGTGCTTTCGATGGACATGCTGCCCCGTCCACTTTCTTCGTGCTCCGATGTATGTGGACCGATTTTTGTCCTTCAGCAGCCGAGGCAAGAATAAAAACAGATTTGCGTTAGGTAATAATGTCTCTATAGTTCATGTTTCCGCACGCGCATTTGAAAGACTCAAATGCCACAGTAATCGCTTGCCTACATGTAGCTGATTCTATATCCACATCGGAGACACACTACGTTGCATAAATGCTGCAATAAATCCCTCAAACGAAAACTTTTTGATCGTACCTTATAATTAATTTAAATCTATACTGCATGTGGTATAACGCATTTGGTGGCTAACAAACCCCACCAGGTATGTCTGCACACTCTTTCACCAGTGATTCTTACGTCAAACTGCGGAAAGGTAGTTATAACTTAGCAAAACAGCCTGTAGTTGCTTCTGGTGAAGCAGTACGCTTGACTGAATGGGGTATTGCCTCCAAGCTCTTCATTTTGCAGAAGTCTGAAGGACAGAATCGTGTGGCCATAATCCAGTGGCCTGCATTACCTCACACATTTAACCTCCACCCTCGTTTTTACGCCCTGTTACAACCCCAGAACAACATTCGTATTTCAATATGGTTCCATTGTACTTAAATGTGCAACACTCTTTAAATGTTCTTAACCAACTTCATTTAACATAAAACATTAATTTTATATCTGTAAAACACTACATTGAATAATCTGCGTTTTTTTCCGTCCCCTAAAACGCTGAGATTAGTAGTCATACAGAAAAAAGGAATACGAACCGTTCTCTATAATATTTAATGCAGAGATAATTTAATGTTGTACTGGGAAGCATTTTCGCTACAAGTAATGGTTTTCGAGTGCGTTGCCAC
The DNA here is from genome assembly GCF_023864345.2 of Schistocerca serialis cubense. NCBI lineage: Eukaryota > Metazoa > Arthropoda > Insecta > Orthoptera > Acrididae > Schistocerca > Schistocerca serialis. Next base: position 323,785,517 of record NC_064641.1, on the reverse strand, counting down.
TTTTGAAACTTTAGTCTACCTCCAGCTCCCCCTCTCACCCTTAGTCACCATCCTGTCATTCCACCACCAAGCTCTCAGTCGTGGTTTTCAAGTGCATTATCACCTTTGAACATTTAATCTATCTCCACCCCCCCCCCCCCCGCCATTCCTCCATCACCATCCCGCTGTTCCACCACCATGCTCTCAGTCGATGTTTTCGAGAACGTTACCTCCATTGAACTATTAATCTACCTCCCTCCCCCCCAAACCCCCATCCCCCCTCTGTCGCCATCCCGCTGTTCCACCACCATGCTCTCAGTCGTGGTTCTCTAGAATGTTACCTCCTTTGAACTTTTAATCACCATCCCGCCGTTACACCACCATTCTCTCAGTCGTTGTTTTCGAGAACGTTACCTCCTCTGAACCATTAATCTACCTCCCTCTCCCCCCATCCTCCCTCCGTCACCATCCCGCTGTTCCACCACCATGCTCTCAGTCGTGGTTCTCAAGAATCTTACCTCCTTTGAACCTTTAATCTACCTCCCTCCCTCCCTCCTCCCCCCCCCCCCCCGCCAACTCTCCGTCCGTCTCCATCCTGCCGTTTTACCACCATGCTGTCAGTCGTGTTGTTCGAGAACGTTACCTCCTTTGAACCTTTAATCTACCACCCCCGCCCCCCCCCCCCAATCTCCCTCCGTCTCCATCCCGCAATTCCACCATCATCCTCTTGGCCGTGGTTTCTGAGGACGCTACCTGCTTTGAACATTTAATCTACCTCCTCCCCCCCCCCCCCCACCCTCCATCTCCATCACGCCGTTCCTTCACCAAGCTTTCAGTCAAGGTTTTCGATAACGTTACCCTCCTTTGAACCTTTAATCTACCTCCCGCCCCGTCTCCTTTCTGCCGTTCCATCACCAAGCTCTAAGGACATTAGCTACCTCACTCCCTTCTATCTCTGTACAAAAATTTGGGACTACATGATTTATACGCTAATTTTCCTTCACTGGCATGGCTGCAACCACAGCTCGCCGTTTCTGTAACAACTTTTGCACTCGCCTTTGTATGTATCAAGTTTGAAATGTAAGTTAAACTAAAATTCAGCCGATGCATCCGGATCTTAGTAATAGGAAACGAAGCAATAGTTCCAAATACATTAACTGTAACTAACTGGAAGTTCCAGCTAGTTACGAAAGAACTCTGTTATCCGATAAACTGCGTGGTAAGTTATCAAAGGCACTGTGTCGACGTCAAGACGTCACTGACTTTCACATATTATAAAAATGAGTAACACATTCATTGAACACCATAATTTGTTTATCCTGGGGCTATGTGGACAAGGAAAGAATTGAAAGTACAGATAAACATATTTCTTAGTTGAATGCCAGACAGTCAAGCTCCGTAACACTAGTAAAAATGCCCCATTTTTCAAATAATTTACGGTTAATAAGACTGGGACAATCACGGTGAGTGAACATCACACATAAATCAGAATTAATGAAAATTTTGAAGGGAACAAAGCCACAAATGAGTCACTTAAATTTGTATTACATTTTTTTTTAGAGATTCATGAAATTGTTGTGTTATGTTGCTCACAATGACAAGTTCTAACTATTAGCAAAATGGCAGAATATTTATAGTGCAGGACGTTTTCTTTCCTCTTTTATGCCATTTTGTAAACCAAACATGAAATAAGTTTTCGCTCCTCCTTTGAGGCGGACACTAATGCCTGAAAATTTGTGTGTTAAGTTTGGAAGGTGGAAGAAGTTTCTCTGTACATAATTATTTGTAAAAGAAAATTTAACACGTTTAGACTATTGTCTTATACTAACTTACTAAAACATTGAGACCAACAACCAGCGATAAATTTAACGTCACTTTATGGCGTTGAGTTCGAGTCATGCGGTAAGGAAATTACTCAAAGGAACCGAATCATTCTAGCGTCGACACAACAGCAAATGTCTGAACAAGCTGAAATAAGCTATTTCGACAAATGATAGTTCCAGCCAACGCTTCTGAAATAGCACCTTGGAAACAGACACGCTGGTCTACAGGTTTTCATGCTACAGTCGTGAGCATCTATAGAATGTGGTTGAAGGATTGAAAACACTAGCAGGTGGACATCCGCCTGCCAACATGGAAAGTGGAGATCGAACTTTCGCTCGCTTTGCAAACCAAGACAGGCGGCGATCTGTGGCAGGTCTGACGACAGAATTGAATTTCGGTGCAGGAACAAGTGTTTCAGCCACATCCTTCAGCGCACGTTATTGAACATTAGGCTGCGCAGTAGGCGACCGTACAGTGCTCCCATACTAACTCAAACTCTCGTCAATTATGAATGCAGTGAGCACAGGATCATCGAGATTACACCATAGATCCAAGAAAACTAGACGGCTCGTCGGATGAATCCTGTTTTCCGTTACTCCAGGTCGAAGTACGGGTCCAGACAAGCGGCATCATGCTGTCCAGCTGCTCGGCACATACACCGCGCGACGGACGGAACCCGGTGGGAGAGTAATAAGCAACGTCTGAGAATCGATGTACGAAGAAAACGACGAGAAAAATGAGTCAGAAGCTTCCTCCATCACGACAACGAGCTGTACCGCAACTCGCTTTTACTTCTACAGTTTTTGACCGGAAAAAGTGTTCCTGTCTGTCCACATCCATCGTCCCGACAATATTTAACACCATGCGACTTCTGGCGATCCCCAAAAATTAAAACCTTGCTTGATGGAAAACTGTTTGACAGTATTCCTGACAATGTTAGGGCCACAGGAGAGCAGCCCAAAGCCCTTTCAAATGATATGCTTCTGGTCATGAATTCATGATTGGATAATTGCATTGCTAGCCAAGAACAGTACTTAGAAGAAGATTAAATAAAATTCCATGTACGCTTATTAATTTCTTTATAATAAAATCCTTCAATGCAGCTGAATACACAACCACTAAATTTTTTGGTTCTTTTCTTAATATTTCCTTTGTGTAAATATGGCTCCTATACGAATATTGTAAATTTGATGGTGACATTTAATTTACATATCTTCCGAACGTCTATAACGGTGAATACATTTATACACTGGGATTTTTATTATAGTACATAGTTGTAAAGTAATTCTGTAAGAAGTACGTCGTCTACCAAACGTCTCTGCAATGCCAAACAACAGGTTGCGCGAGACGTACATCAAAAATCTACTGTTATCGATTTGAAATAAGTAGCCTGGAGAAACTCAGCGCTCGTCACTGCGTGAGAGACGATTTCCAATAACTATGAATCATTTTCATTGCGATAGGAGAAATGTTGGTGGCAGCATGGAGCCAGCTCCTGTACGGCAAGATTTCTAGTTACCAGACGCCGCTTCCGCTGAGCAAGAGAAATGGACAGGGGTCCCCGGTGGACTATTGAAGGCGTTCGTTGTGCGTCGCCACTGTATCTAGAGATGGACAGTTTGTGAGAAATATCGTTTAGGGTGATTAGTATTTTAAAGTTAGTACCAGTTCATGCTCTGGTAAAATCATGATGACACAGCTGTGTTGTTACAGCAGTAATATTGCAGTAAGTAGAGCATCTTATTTACTTTTCAACATAACTTAGAAGACTATAACAGATGGCTTTGTCCCTGGATTGTTGCACTGCCATGAGATACTCGTTTATGTATTCTTACTGTTACTTGTTCTGCCTTTCTATAGGATGCTACCCTCATATTTAAATTTTTTTACATGACTTGATGTGCTCGCGTTCTAGTATAATGTTTCTACCTTTTCTCCACTGCACAGGTATTCAGTGTTTTGAAATTTGCTTTAAGTCCCCACTTATCTTATTCATCTAATAATTTTCTTAGTACAAAGCAGTTACCATCCTCTTCATCGGCCACCATCACCTTATCTGAAAAGTACAAGGTGTACGTACTTTGATCCTTTATCAGCTGAATCATAATTTCTGCTAATTTCGTACTTCGGTCAAGGGCTCTTCCTATTAATCTTCTTCTACCCCATCTCGCTGCTCATCTGCTGCTACCTCCTCGCTCCCCCCATCTCCTCCGCTTTTCTTTATCTGTCCATATCCTCAAAAAAAAAATGGTTCAAATGGCTCTGAGCACTATGGGACTTAACTTCTGAGGTCATCAGTCCCCTAGAACTTAGAACGACTTAAACCCAACTAACCTAAGGACATCACGCACACCCATGCCCGAGGCAGGATTCGAACCTGCGACCGTAACGGTCGCGCGGTTCCAGACTGTAGCGCCTAGAACCCGTGGCCACCCACCCCGGCCGGCTCCATATCCTCCTCCCCTCTCTTTGTCCATCTCCTGCCCCACCCCTCTGATGCCGATCTCTCCCTGCCCCTGTTTCTACCTCCTTTTCTTTCCTTTCTCTGTCCATCTCCTCCTCTCCCCATTCTCCTTTCATTACCTCTCCTCCCTCTGTGGCCATGTTTTCCTCCCTCTGTGTCCATCTCCTCTTTTCCCCTCTAGACTGTTCACTTCCTCCTCCAACTTTCTTTCTCCACGTTACCACCCACACTCTAGTAGGAGTCTGTTCGTTCTCACGGCCACTGAATTTCTTTCTTCATCGTAACAACTATGTGTAATGTATTTTGTTGAAATCGTTCCAGGGGTTTAAGATGAACTTCCTACCATCAGGTTTGCTCGCGTATACATGTCAAACATATTCCACACGTATTTGACAGAATTCACACTTATTTGTACACTTATTTCAACTGTATCTCTATAATTTCCTTCTGCAGATTTATTTTCACGAATCTGAGTGTTTATGACGTCTTACCTCCTGAGCTGTCACACACTCATATATTTCAGTAAGCACATTCTGAGACATATGTGAACACTGCCTGCAAAATGTCTTACGAATAGAGTTAGTAGTAAGGAAATAATGATGATGCGTCAATTTTTCACGCAGCTCAGTATACGAAGTCATATCTTCTAATCTACGTGTTTTACTATGATAATACTCGTATTTCTGTGGGTGGACTGAACGACATATGTGTTAACTGTATGCGTAATGTTTCGCGAATACAGTTTGTAGTAAATAAGTGATAAATAAAGACACCATGTTTCATGCGACTGTTTTACTGAGTGAAAAGTGAAAATGTTCTAGGCAATAATCTTTTTTTTTCTTCATTTTATGCAGGCTGTCAGAGCGGGTAAAAAGTCTCTAATCGTATGAATTATATTTAAAGTTTGTAGCAAGTCACCAAGTGCTCTCTTTCGCAAGTACTGGATGAATGAATTATGGACATTCACGCGTCGTGGGCTATACTACTTTTTCCTTCAACCTCCCCCCCCCCTCCCCACCCCCCCCCCCCCCCAACATCTTTGATAGGTAGGTGCTTCTTATTCCTATAGTGATTATCTCCAGACAGTAAGTGATATGTGAACCATGTTGGATGAAATCGGTCCAGTCACTTAGTTGTGGAATATACATGTGTACGTACGGACTTATGAGTACGTATATGTGTATGTAAAACCTTTTCTATAATACTTTATGGATACTGAAAATGTAACATTGTGGCCCCCGGAAGCCATCAAATAGGCATCCAGCATCTGGCTCTGGGTTCTGTGCCCATATACATATCCTGAGTGTCAGTGTGTTGATGAAATCATCTGCAAAATTGTAATCAAACTGAGACACTACTTTCCATTTGAGATGCTGATAAAGCTTGCAGCAGCTAAAATTGTTACTTTCTTGTCCACAGAATTGGCTGAACAACTGAAGCACTTATTGAAGGCTTTTAAAGTAATCATTAAAGTAATACGAAATTTTGGTTTTCATTTACAGTGGTAGACGTTTCTCATACTTAAATAACAAGTTTTTATGGGCCTGTAGTTTCATTGAATCCGTGTTGCCGTGGCTTCACAAGTACAGTTGCGGCGCTAGATAATCCTTTACATTGCAGTTTTGTTTCATATATTATTAAGAAAACTGAACTTTGATTATTTTGATCATTTTAGGGAGAACGAACCTGCAAAGATAAACGGTAATGTGCCTTGATGCTCAATGTATGCGCTCTTTAAGCGACACAAATTACAGCACTAACTATAGTACCAGCTTTATTCGAAGATTTAAAGAAGTTTTGTTTATTCAGATGAAAGTAAATTATTTTTAATATAACAGGACACTTTTACACCTGATGAATTTCTGAATTACGTGAATCGCTTTTGGTTTATACAAATACACACTTGAAAAAAACTCTTGCAACACCTCGGTTCTAAAAGTTCCAGAACCTGTACAGAAAATTGGAATAGAGATCAACATAAAAATCCTTTCCTCCCTTTTTATTGCTCATGAAAACAAGACATTGCATGTTGTACCATCATACAGTGAGACTTTCAGAGGTGGAGGTCCAAATTGCTGTACAAACCAGTACCTCTAATACCCAGTTGCACGTCCTCTTGCATTGATGCATCCCTGTATTCCTCGTGGCATACTATCCACAAGTTCATCAAGGCACTGTTGGTCCAGATTGTCCAACTCGTCAGCGGCGATGCGGTGTAGATCCCTCAGAGTGGTTGGTAGGTCACGTAGTCCATAAATAGCCCTTTTCAATCTATCCCAGGCGGGATCGAAAGGGTTCTGGAGAACATGCTAGTCACTCTAGTCGAGCGATGTCGTTATCCTGAAGGAAGTCATTCACAAGATGTGCACGATGGGGGCGTAAATTGTCGTCCATGAAGACGAATGCCTCGCCAATTGGCTGCCTATATGGTTGCACTATCTGTCGAGGATGACATTCACTTATCGTACAGCCGTTACGGCGCCTTCCATGACCACCAGCGGCGTGCCTCGGCCCCACATAATGTCACCCCAAAACAGCAGGGAACCCACACCTTGCTGCACTCGCTCGACAATGTGTTAAAGGCGTACAGTCTGACTGGGTTGCCTCAAAACACGTCTTCCACGACTATCTGCTTGATGGTATATGCGACAGTCATCGGTGAAGAGATGCCAATCCCGAGCGGCCCATTCGGAATGTTGTTGGTCCCATCTGTACGGCGCTGCGTGGTGTCGTGGTTGCAAACATGAACCTCGCCATGGACGTCGGGAGTGAAGTTGCACATCATGCAGCCTATTGCGCACAGTTGAGTCGTAACACGACCTCCTGTGGCTGCACGGGAAGCAATATTCAACATGATGGCGTTGCTGTCAGGGTTCGTCCGAGCCATAATCCGTAGGTAGCTGCCATCCACTGTAGTAGTAGCCCTTGGGTGGCCTGAGCGAGGCCATCGACAGTTCCTGTCTCTCTGTATCTCCACCATGTCCGAACAACATCGCTTTGGTTCACTCCGAGACGCCTGCACACTTTTCTTGTTGAGAGCCCTTCCTGGCAAAAAGTAACAATGCGGACACGATCGAACCGCAGTATTGACCGTCTACGCATAGTTGAACTACAGACAACACGAACCGTGTAGTTCCTTCCTGGTGGAATGACTGGAACTGTTCGGCTGTCGGACCCCCTCCGTCTGATGGGCACTGCTCATGTTCGGTTGTTTACATCTTTGGTCGGTTTTAGTGACATCTCTGAACAGTCAAAGGGACTGTGTTTATGATACAATATCCACAGTCAACCTCCATCTTCAGGTGTTCTGGGAAGCGGGTCGATACCAAACTTTTTTCTATGTGTGTAGTTATTTAGCATAAAGGCATAAAATGGCTCTCAGCCCCTGCGACCGTAGCGGTCGCGCGGTTCCAGACTGAAGCGCCGAGAACCACTCGGCCACACCGGCCGGCATATTGGTGTATGTCGACCGTTAAGTCTGATAGTAATTACTGTTGTTCTTTCCGGTATGTTAAAATATTGAGCATATCTGTCGTGTCACATTCAGTGGTTCGTACAATATTTCACCGAAATTATCAAATGTTATTTTATTTAATGTTCGATTACAGAATATGAGCCGTGGCGCCGCTGAGTTCTGTCTGGCGCAACTGGCTGAGCTCTAGTGTCGGCTATCCCTCTTGCGGCTCCATTGCTATTATCTATGAGGAAGAGTTGGTATCTGTGGGTTGTGTCCTTAGAAGGTCTTTGCTTGCCGATATAGTATATGGGGGTTTGCTGGCTCGAGAGGGAAGTACAATGTTTGGGGTTTGGCGGTATCGTCGCGGCAAGAGGTGGTCACGAGGCCCGAGCGGCCGAAATCACGAGCTGCGCAAGCAGGGTCTCTGCACAGCAAAGATACCGGAGTATTTCACCGGGGTCAGCATCGACTACAAGCAGCAGGCCGACATTCCGTCGGTTGGTTGGCAACATTCATGTCGGACGACCACTCGTGGCCTGGCTGCCCTCTTCTACCTGGGTTTCATCGTTACCACTCAGTAACCGCTGCAACGCACCGTGGATCCGTGGAACTGCTTGCTGATGAAGGAGAGTAACATTCTGTAATCATCGTGGTGATTTGTTTCATTGTCTACCTGCCCCTATTAGTATTTTCAGGTTTGCACCAGACCCTAAGAGTTTTACGCGGTTGGCTTTTTGGTTGTAAATATAAGCAGCAGTATTGTACTAGACACTAATTGTTGTTTGAAAATTTGTCCCGCTATTATATTGTCTTTACATTCTGGTTTGTACCCGATCATTAATGTTCTAATTAATCAGCTCTTGGTCGTAAATACAGGCGAAACAATTGTACTAAGGCACAGGTTACCATTAAAAAAGAGAGGGACCTGTTAACCGTTCAATACTTTGATTGTAATAGCATTTCTCAGTCATTAGTTATAATCTGAACAACCGGTTGTACTAAGCTGTTCGTTTCTGTCTTTTAAATATCGGGTCATTATTGGTTCCGCTGAGTGAGTTCTCTAGTAATAAGTGTTCACTAGTAATGTTTAGAGACGTTCCTTCAGAGCGGTCTTAAAAACTGACAATCAGTTTAACTTTGAACATATTAACAGCCGACTGTCACCAGGGCTTTAGTCAAAATAAAACTGTCAGAAGGGACGGGTTGGGATCCAGTCGCAACTTGGTTGCTGATTGAAGTTAAGAGGTTCGTTGCTTTGAAGTAAGCTTATCATTGTCATATTCTTTGCTAATCTGTTTAGCCTTTAAGCAGAGGTGTGCATCCTAACCCTGAACCTTTCGACTTACATCTTTCAAATTAAAAGTTAAGTCATCTTTTTGAGGAACTGAATCATTCTTTTCATCAGTGGTGCTTATACAGTTTCATGTGTTGCAGAAGTGCGGTAGTAAACACCGCTGTTTCACCCGATAACGGGCGGGCTGCAGGTCCGGCCGTCTGGTAATCATTGTCATATTGTTTGCTGTTTAGCAATACAGAACTTCAGATTTCCTTTGTAAAGATTGAAGGCTTATTCAAGTTACGGTTTAAGGTCAAAAAAGTTTGGAAATTTGTTCATTTTCTTAAAGAAAATTTTATGGCTAAATGCTTCGATTATCTGTGAAACACAGTTTGTATATTGTTAAATAAACAGGTTGTGTGAAATAAAGTTATATCGGTGGGTCCTCTTCCACGTTATTCCTTAAGTCCAGTAAATACCTCGTTTCAGAAGACACATTTTGGACTTACATGTGGGCGAGTGGAGCTCTTACACAATACTTATTAAAGAATTTAGGGCCATTTTGGGACGTACGCCCGTTCGCTGTCAGTACATGTAAAGAAGGTCTGTGTGGATCATAGGCTCTGTAAAATAAGGACTAAGCGTGCCCCTGTACAAACAAAGATAAAAATATTTATTTTGAATAATAAATTCATTCAGTACTTAATGTGAGTAGCTTGCTTACTTAACTGAATGCGTTCCCAAATCACAGCCAATACCCATAGAGCTACCTGACCGGTCAGTGACTCACAGAGGCATTACAGAAGACGTTATGCCGTTCTGTTTTACAAAGCAGTGGCTATCCCCTGAAAACTCTTTCAGTTTTGAGGTATAACGCTATCAGCTTTACAAGTTGAACAACAACACATTAATTCCTTCGCTTTCACAGCTGACGCCAGGGACTGTGTTTACCGCTCATTACTATAAGTCTTCATATTTATGACTGGACGTGTGCAATAATTATTTCTTTGAATTTAAAGGTTCTTTGTTCATAAGTAATGCATTCCGTTACTTACTTAAAGTATTTATCACAGCACATTGGAAGATAGTTGTAAATTTCCCTCGAAATCTAAGTTATTGCCATCAAATAATTTTTTTCATAAGGTGAGGCTACAGCCATAATATATTTCTTTAAAGTCAGTGCCGCCATTAGACTGCTTTTTACTTGCAGTGTTACATTCACACGATCATGATCGTGTAAATGTAACACTGCAAATAAAAACAGTCTAATGGCGGGACTGACTTTAAAGTTATTGCCATCAGTCTCTTCCACGCTAAAGCAAATTACTTCTAGTAACTGACGTGTACTATAGAGCACATAAGACAGTACCACAGAACAACAGACGCCACAACACCCTTGTCTCCAGTGCGCCACACAGTCGACCGACGCTCCATTGTTGTTTTTTAAGGATCTACTAGGAACGGAGCGAGATGTAAACAACTGAAAAGATATAAAATACAGAATGATATCAAACGAGCCACAGACTTGACTTGTGATGACAATGAAACCTCACAGAGGGAAGGTACGACTCTGTAACAACATACCAGTGTTTTCCTTGTTTCTCTTGTGCTAGTAATTTTACTTTAACTAACTACAACAAATAACCAATGCCCAGAGCAATTAATGAAAGAGAAAGGAGTCTTTCTGTACGAAATGTGAATCCGTAGTGTTTCAAAACTAGGAAGAAGGGGTACAAATTAAAATATCTTTACGATATGTCCTCTATCTGTAGTCTTTCTTGCTTCTTCTGTCACGTCGTGCCTTACCTTTCTTTCACATGGTCTTGTACTGTTAAGACACACACATTAATGTAAGTTTCTTTAAGTGAAAGTAATCTGTCATTTTTTGTCGAAACATTGTGCTATGGCCTTTACTTTATACTAACGCCTTCCTTTATATTTTATTAACAATTTTTGTAACGAAATGCTGTATGAACGGTAACAGTTGGCCAGGGCGAAGTTTGCATAGCCGCCATCACGGCCGTCTCACCGAGATTAATATCATTTGATTAAGAAGTCCAACTGTCGAGTGCGAATCGAATAAGCGCCACTGAGATTTGGAAGAAGCACAGATTCTGATTCTGAACCTGTGAAACAACATACTAAAATAGGAAGATTTGTATGAACAATGCTGGAAACTACAAAAATATGATCATCGGAGCTTCACAACCGAAAAGAAATCATTTTTACAATCATCTAAAGATATAGCACAGAGTAGTGCTTAGAAATTTATTACTAACGATGTTAATAGCTCGTCGTTGATAACTGAAGGGTCGAAAGGAACACCAAGGCTAATGCTTGAAATCAAATACTAGTTATAGAGAAAGTGAAAATCTGACAAGACAATCGCAGCTGTGAATTAGCGATAGCGAAGCCAATCTAAATTCAGCAATTCGGCAAGTTACGTTTTGGAATACATATAAAATAAATTTACTTAGAGTCCTCATCTTGTTTGAGATAATTTGCTAGGACAGCAGCCTACACACGATAATATTGAAGTTTTTGAATTAAATTAGAACTCTCTTGCCAAAGTATTGTATAGTGGAGTATCCACCTGAATTCTAGGGACTACTCAATATGCAAAGCTACTTATTGCTTTTAAATGTTCACTAAAGAGAATAAATGCCATTTTTATAGTTCTTTTTCCTTAATAATGCATGTCGAAGTACGTATCTGTCCCCATTCTAAACGAAAAGAACTGTATTTAGAGTTCAGCATTCTTTCAAAATTTTATTAAGATCAGACGGATGATTCTCATATCCTGAAGTGCTTTACAAAAACTAGGAAATAGTATACGCTACTTCCATGCTGTTATGTCGCATTGGCTAACATAAATCACAGGCAGGCTCACGAATCAAACTAATGTGGTCAATTCACTGAATAACCAAAAATATTAAAATTATTCCAGTAGGAATACATCAAATCCCGAAAATTACCATTGGTGGGATTTAATAGTTTGTTTCTAATAAAATGTGAGTATACTTACAACAGATTTGATTGGATTAACGAGTTCCTTGAACACACTCCTCATAGTCGCATGAAAATACAGATTTCATCAACATTGTTCACGTAGTTATTAAACTGAGAGTTACAAGTGATCAGACTAAGAGAGGCGTCAAGGCCCCTGAGAACTACAAAAAATTACAAGAAACTAGAAAAAGCATTACTATAAGTTCGAAGTTTCTTCTAAGTATCGTTATTTGGTCACAGGACGTGAAACTACACTTTCTAAAAGAATAAGACTTTTTAAAAGGAAATCTGATTTTCTCAGTTATGTGCGCCCTGAACATTACACTTAGTAGCTCTATAGATTATATAATTAATGCTAAAGCAGCAGTACTAGTAATTAGATTGAAAGCTATTGATAGATTAGCTGCTTTAGACCAGTACTTAGTGAACTAAAAAGAGAAAGAGATGTTACTGCTATTTTCCAGTCTTTTCAGCTGCATGAGCCGAGGTTCAACTCTTCCCCTATTCATGTCGAGCGCTAAGTGATCATGGTTAATTTTTTGTGCCAGGGAATCAAGCTGTGGGCAAGCGTAAAGGAAAAAAACTAACTTGAAAGACAAGAGCCACTATATTGGACATTTTCCGTATTTGAGTCGGCTTTGTTTGTGATCCGACTGTCACATATCCGAGGTGTTAACTTACGAACTCACGAGAATTATAATTCCTCCAATTAGCGTGTGAAGGAAAACAGAACTATTCACCTTCTTCCTTTGTGTTTTCAACTGCACGAGAAGAGTAAGCAGCCTGCTGGACTTTTTCCTTTTACGTGTCATATGTTTGACAATGTCGACATCGATTTACAGCGAATCCACTATTGTCGAAGAAATTTTGATGTTATTACTTTTCTATACTTATCAGATTTTGCACTGCTCATTTTTCGTGCATTATTTATTATTAATAAGGAAAAACTCTGCTGTCTAATTGGCGTCTTCAGTGGGATGAACAAGGATTTTAATACTGAAGTCGGTCTACCAATTAAGAAAATATTTTACCAGTTTTTCAAAATCCAAACTTCTATTTTTAAAATCTAAAATTTTCAAAATCTAAACTTCTGTTCCTCTCTGCATGAACCATGGACGTTGCCGTTGGTGGAGAGTCATCCGTGCCTCAGCGATAAATATAGCCGTAACGAAGATGCAACCACAACTTCAGGGTATCTGTTGAGAGGTCAGACAAAAGTGTGGTTCCTGTAGAGGGGCAGCAGCCTTTTCAGTAGTTGTAGGGCCACAGTCTGGATGATTCAATGATGTAGCCTTGTAACATCAACCAAAACGGCCTTGCTGTGCTGGCACTGCGAACGGCTGAAAGCAAGGGGAAACTACAGCCGTAATTTTTACTGAGGGCATGCAGTTTTACTGTATGGTTAAATGATGATGACGTCCTCTTTAAAATATTCCGGAGGTAAAATAGTCCCCCATTCGGATCTCACGGTGGGGGCTACTCAGGAGGACATCGGTGTCGGCTGAAACAAAACTGGTGCTTTACGGATTGCAGAGTATATTGTCGGATCCCTTAATGTAGTAGGTAGATTAGAATATTTAAAAAGGGAAATAGACAGATGAAAGTTAGATATACCGGTAATTGGTGAAGTTCGGTGATAGGAGGAGCAAGAATTATGGTCAGATGAATACAGGCTTATAAATACCAAATCAAAAAATGTTATGCGGGAGTAGGTTTAAAAATGAATAAAAAATAGGAATAAGCTACCGTGAATAGCATAGTGAACGCATTATTATAACCAAGATAGACACGAAGCCCACGCCAACCACAGCAGTACAACTTTATATGCCTACTAACTCCGCAGATGATGACGAGATTGAAGAAATGTAGGATGCGATAAAAGAATTTACTCAGATAATTAAGGGAGACGAAAATGTAATAGTTATGGGAGACTGGAATTCGATACTAGGAAAAGGAAGAGAAGAAAAAGTAGTAGGTGCATATGGAATGGGGGTAAAGAATGAAAGAGGAAGCCGCCTGGTAGAATTTTGCGCAGACCACAACTTAATCATTGATAACACTTGGTTCAAGAATCATGAAATAAGGTACTATACGTCGAAGAGGCCTGGAGACACTGGAAGGTTTCCGATAGATTATATAACTGTAAGACAGAGTTTAGGAACCAGGTTTTAAATTGTAAGACCATTTCAGGGACAGATGTGGACTCTGACCACAATCTATTGGTTATGAACTGTACACTAAAACTGAAGACTGTAAAAAAGCAGGAATTTAAATAGATGGTACCTGGATAAATTGAAAGAACCAGGAGCTCTCGAGAGCTTCAGACAGAGCATTGGGGAACGGTTGACAAGAACAGGGGAAAGAAATACAACAGAAGAAGAATGGGTAGCTTTGAGAGATGAAATAGTAAATGCAGCAGACGAACATGTGAGTAAGAAGTCGAGGACTAGTGGAAATTCTTGGGCAACAAAAGAGATATTTAATTTAATTGATACAAAAGAAAAAAAATAGCTGTAAATGAAGCAGCTGAAAAGATATACAAAAGTCTCAAAAATGAGATCGACAGGAAGAGCAAAATGGCTAATCAGGGATGGCTAGAGGATAAATGTAAGAATGTAGAAGCATATATCACTAGGGGTAAGGTAGATACGCCCTAAATCAAAATTAAAAACACCTTTGGAGAAAAGAGAACCACTGTATGAATATCAAGAGCTCAGATGGAACACCAGTCCTAAGCAAAGAAGGTAAGGCAGAGAGGTGGAAGGAGTATATAGGGGGTTTATACGAGGGCGATGCAGTTGAGGGCAATATGATGCAAATGGAAGTGGACGTAGATGAAGATGAAATGAGAGATATGATACTGTGTGAAAAATTTGATAGAGCGTTGAAAGACCTAAGTCGAAACAATGCTCCGGGAGTGGGAAACATTCCATTAGAACTACTGCCTTGGGAGAGCCAGCCATGACCAAATTCTTCCATCTGGTGAGCTAGATTTAAGAGGCAGGCGAAATACCTTCAGACTTTAAGATGAATATTATAATAACAATATCAACGAAAGCAGGTATTGACAGGTGTGAAAATTGCCGAAGTATCAGTGTAAAAAGTCATTGTTGCAAAATACTAACACGAATTATTTATAAACGAATGGAAAAGCTGCTAGAAGGCAACCTCGTGGAAGATCAGTTTGGATTCCGCTGAAAAGTTGGAACACGCGAGGTAATACTGACCCTACGGCTTCTTTTAGAAGATAAGTTAAGGAGAGGCAAGCCTAAGTTTCTAGTATTTGTAGACTTAGATAAAGCTTTTGACGATGTTGATTGGAATAACCTCTTTCAAATTCTGAAGGTGGCAGGTGTAAAACACAGGAAGCAAAATGCTGTTTGCAATTTATGCAGAAACCAGACGGCAGTTATAAAAGTCGACATGCATGAAGGGGAAGCAGTGGTTGAGAAGGGAGTGAGGCAAATTTGTAGCCTATCCCCTATGTTATTTTATCTGCCTATTGAGCAAGCTGTAAAGGACACAAAAGAAAAATTTGAAGTAGGAGTTAAAATCCATGGAGAACAAATAAAAACTTTGAGGTCTACCGACAACACTGTAGCTCTTTCAGAGACAGCAATGGACTTGGAAGAGCCGCTGAACGGAATGGACAGTGTCTTTAATGGAGGATGTAAGATGAACATTAACAAAACCAAAACGACGATAATTGAATGTAGTCGAATTAACTCAGGGAATGCTAAGGGAATTAGATTAGAAAATGAGACATGTAAAGTAGTATATGAGTTTTGTTATTTGGGGAGCAAACTGATTATGTTTGAAGTGGAGAGGATATAAAATGTAGTTTGGCTACGGCAGGGAGAGCGTTTGTGAAGAAGAGAAATTTGTTAACATCGAGTATAGATTTAAGTGTCAGGAAGTATGTGTATCGAGTGCAGCCATGTATGGCAGTGAAACATGGACGATAAACAATGGAGATGAGAAGAGAACGGACGCTTTAGAAATGTGGAGCTACAGAAGAATGCTTTAGATTAGATGTTCAGATCACGTAAGTAATGTGGAGATACTGAGTGGAATTGGAGAGAAGAGGAATTTGTGGCACAACTTGAGTAGAAGAAGGGATATGTTGGTAGGACATGTTCTGAGGCATCAAGGGATCAAGGATTTATCACTGGAGCGATGCGTGGAGGGTAAAAACCGTACAGGGATACCAAGAGATGAATACGCTAAGCAGATTCGGAAGAATGTAGGTTGCGGTAATTACTCAGAGATGAAGGAGCTTGCAGAGGATAGAGTAGCATGTAGAGTTGCATCAAACCAGCCTCTGGAGTGAAGACCACAACATACCTCTAATTTCGCAGACACCTTACTGTTATTCCAGAAACAATCTTAGAAGTTGGTCTAGGGAAGTGATGTTGAATTCAGGACGTGAAACACCACACAGATTTTATAGATAAACCCGTTTCGCTATACTTAAAAGAATGAAAATAAGTTTGTTAAACTGAACATTTACACAAAAAGTAATCCTTCTCTTGCTAATAGTGATGTGTCGACAGAAGTGCCGACACAGTGTTATTTTGAGGGGGCCGATAGGCACGCTATCTAACGCAGACGGGCGTGAATTCTGGAACAAGATAACTATTGAATGGTAGCAAGAAAAGTACGTAGCTGCTTTATACTTAACTTTAATCTTTCTTGGTTTACACGTTCTTCGTAAGACATTTATACGATAACTCTCAAAGTAGGTAAGGCTAATGGCGCCTTGCTAGGTCGTAGCCATGGACTTAGCAGAAGGCTATTCTAACTGTCTCTCGGCAAATGAGAGGAAGGCTTCGTCCGTATTGTCGCTAGCAATGTCGTCCGTACAACTGGGGCGAGTGCTCTATCGTATCTCGAGACCTGCCTTGTGGTGGCGCTAGGTCTGCGATCACGCAGTGGCGACACGCGGGTCCGACATGTACTAAATGGACCGCGGCCGATTTAAGCTACCACCTAGCAAGTGTGGTGTCTGGCGGTGACACCACATTCCTCCCCCGCAAATCGGCGAACGGTCGTGTGATAAGGCTTCCGCCCGCCGTGTGGAGGACCCCATGTTGACGCATGCGATGAGGTGGGGAGCCTAACAACAGGCGAGGCTGTGCCACCCGCACCGGGCCATTCGGTCCGAGGGGAGCTAGGAAACGCCTGAAAACCTAGTCCAGGGTGCACGTCAACATGCGGCGTATGCGCCCGTAAAGAGACAGGAGGGGCCGAAGGGTCGACCTCCATTGCGTCGGGGTATTCGACGCGCGATGACATCATGTGGTCCGGAGCGGGCAAGAGTTCCTTGGCGGAGGACAGCTGGTCACGGGAAGCGAGCGGTGGCGCGTGACCCAGGGAGGCGCTTGGCGGCTGCAGCGAAGCGTCGAATGCGGGCGGCGCCGGCGGGAGAACAGGCGGCGGCGGCGGCGGCGGCGGCGGCGGCGGCTGCTGCTGCGGCGGCGCGTCGCCATGGGGCAAAATGGAAGGCATCGTCGGTAACACCTGGGGATGAGGCGAGCCAGTAGATGGGTCCCCAGGGCGCTGACCGGACGGCACCGTCGCTGAAAGCAGACGGGGAGCGGCAGAACCCGTGCGACGACAGAGGCGCAGCTGATTGAGATGCCGACGCACCTCACCAGAGGCCCCCAAAACCAAATACATCGCGCGGCCGAGGCAGCGAAGAATGCGCCCTGCGAGCCAACGCCGTGAACCTCGATAGTTGCGATAGAATACAACGTCGCCTGGAGCAAAAGCAGGAGTCTGCCGCTGCACAGGAACCTAATGCGGCGGATGCAGCAAAGACATCAAGGTGCGATGAGGACGACCGTGGAGCAACTCAGCCGGCGAGCGACCATCTCGGGGCTGAGAGCGATACGAAGACAAAAAGAGCAACAATGCGTCCTCCCGAGAATGCGACTCTTTCAATTTCAACATCTGTGACTTGAAAGTCCGGACCAACCGTTCAGCGGCACCGTTTGACTGAGGCGAAAACGGCGCGGATGTCAGATGTTGAATACCATTGGCCTGGCAGAATGACTGAAATTCTGCGGACATGAATTGTGGGCCATTGTCGGAAACAATAGTCTGCGGAAGACCTTCAATGCAAAAGATAGCAGACAACGCTTGGATGGCGGCGGAGGACGTCGTGGAAGACATCCTGACAACAAAAGGAAAATTACTGAAGGCATCGACCAGAACCAACCATCGAGCATTCCAGAACGGACCAGCAAAATCAATGTGCAAGCGTTGCCAAGGGGAAGTGGCTTTTGGCCATGCAAAGACTTTCCGCGGCGGCGCGGATTGGTGTTCGGCACACGTCATGCAAGAAGAACACATAGTCGTAATCGCAGCATCGATTCCGAACCAAGTACAGTGCTGACGAGCAAGTTGTTTCGTTCGCACTATACCCCAATGTCCTTGGTGAAGAAGCCGTAAGACAGAGGACTGTAACGAACGTGGGACCACGACTCGGGACTGATCATTATCAGAACGCAACAACAAAACACCACGTCGAACAAAAAGTCTCTCCCTGTGATAAAAAAATCTGCGAACCAACGGATCCTCGATCCGAGACTTTGACAAAGGCCATTGCGTAGCAACAAAACGCAAAACGGTAGCAAGGACAGGGTCAGCATCTGTGGCTGTAGCGACACGACGAAAATCAATCGGAAACGATTCGACCACTTCATCGGTTTCCGAATCAATGAACAGGCAAGCAAGTTCGGAAGAATCGAATGCTTTATCCTCAGCAACAGGCAAACGGGACAACGCATCGGCGTTTCCGTGCTTAGCAGTGGACCGATACAAGATATCGTAGCGGTACTGCGAGAGGAAAATAGACCAGCGAATGAATTTCTGCGCTGTACGTGGAGGTACAGGCTTGGTCGGATGAAAAAGCGATGTCAAAGGATTGTGGTCTGTGGTGATGGTGAAGTGACGACCATACAAGAAATCATGGAACTTAGTAACAACCAACACGAGATCCAAAGCTTCTTTCTCTATCTGTGAATAATTTCTTTGCGCAGACGAGAGCAATTTGGACGCAAAGGCAATAGGGCGATCATGCGAGCCAACTTTGTGCGCAAGCACAGCACCGATCCCGAAATCCGATGCATCTACCATCAACAAAAGGGGTTTCCGGGGATCGAAAGGCGTGAGGCAAGTATTAGAAAGCAACGCCGATTTCAACTGGCGAAAGGCGCGTTCGCATTCCGTCGTCCAGACGAACGGAACACCTCTGGAAGAGGCATTGCGTACATATTTATGATAATAGTTAATTTTACCCAACACACTCTGTAGCTGCTTCACATTTTGAGGGGAAGGCAAATCGTGTATGGCACGGAGGTGCTCTGGACTCGGATGTATGCCTTGGGCATTGATGACATGGCCCAGGTACGGTAAGTCACGAACAAAAAACACACATTTGTCCTTCCGCAAGCGAAGACCATTTTGTCGCAAGACCTGAAATAATGTTCGTAGGTTCGCAAGATGATCTTCTTCTGTCTGTCCGGAGATCACTATATCGTCCAGATAGTTTGCTGCAGTAGGGACCGATGCACAAATAGTTTGTAAATATTGCTGAAACAATTCAGGGGCGGATGCACACCCGAATGGCAGTCTTTTGAATCGGTACAATCCAAGATGAGTGTTAACCACCAATACGCGCTGGGATTCGTCGTCCACCGGTATTTGCAAGTACGCATCGGCTAGGTCCAACTTTGAAAAATATTTTCCCGGGCACAGTTTAGCAAAAAGATCTTCTGGGCGGGGCAAAGGAAAAGTAGCAGTCACTAGGTGTGGATTCACTGTGGCCTTGAAGTCCACGCAAAGTCTCAATTTTCCGGAAGGTTTTGGCAAAATTACTAAGGGTGAGGCCCAGAGAGAAGCTTGCACACGTTCAATTACACCCTGTGTTTCTAGATCGTTTAATGTTCTTGCGACCTCATCACGCAATGCGTGGGGAACATTGCGCGCTCTGAAAAATTTCGGTTGTGCGTTTACTTTCAGTTCCAAATGTGCTTCATAGTTTTTAGCGCAACCTAAGCCCGGTGCAAAAATGTCTGCAAATTCGTCACATAAGCGAGAAACACTGTCTGAAGGCACAGTCTGATTCACTGATAGGACCTGATTGACAATAGACATGTTAAACAACTGAAATAAATCTAAGCCAAACAAGTTCACTGCAGTAGAAGAACGAAGAACGTAAAATGACACAAGTTTTGTTTGTCCTTTATATGTTGCAAGAAGAGTGCACTGTCCTAACACAGGTATATTCTGTCCTGAATAACTATGTAACTTAACATTTGGGGAACGCAACGGAGGTGTGCCCAGTTGTTTGTACGTGTCGTGATTGAGCAATGAAACTGCAGCTCCGGTATCGAGCTGGAACGGTATGACCTTGCCATTAAAGTCCAAATCTACAAGAAGTTTATTGTCCTGCTGACGACAAGAGCGACTGTCTCGTGCAATTTGAACAGACACTGGTACAGAAGCACTTGCTAATTGACGTGATTTCCGGCGACGTCGACGCACACTGTTTGTGGGACGAACACAAGTCACTGTTAGAGAAAGTGTCACTGGACGAAGTGGAATTAACTACATGAATGTCCATGGGCGAAGGTCCACAAGCCTGAGTGTCCTTGGTTCGATTCCGGCGCGAAGCAAAGGGCCTGGAATGATTGTGATTGTCTGATCCGAGCTTTTTCTGGCAAACACTTTGAACATGTCCCTTCCTATTGCAGAAAAAGCAAATAGCTTGGCGTGACAGACAATGTTCATGCGAATGTCTAGTAGCACACCGCGGGCATGATTTCACTGCAATTGTGTGCTGGCGCGGCACACGTGGCTTACAGTTCGGCGGCAGCTGTGTCGAAGTGCGCGAGGCCAGGTTACCGGGCCGCGCAGCGCGTCCAGCGGGCCGGTTAATGTTACACACGGCTGGCGAAGTTTCAGAAGAGTCCTGAGCACAGTCAAGTGTGTCTTGTCTATCTAATATGTCTATCACTTGTTGAAGGGAGGGAATAACTAGTTTCAAAATTTGCTCCCGTATGCGAACATCAGAAACGTTCTGTGCAATTGCATCACGCACCATTGTATCTGAATACGAAAGGCCACAGTCACATTCAAAGGCACAGTCCCTAGTAAGTCCTTGCAATGTTGCTACCCACTCCCTATTAGTTTGACCGGCCGTACGTTTTGTACGAAAAAACGTATACCTTTTTGCAACCACATTAACTGTTTCTTTGAAATAGGCATCTAAAGCAGACAAAATTTCCTCGTAGGACAGAGTTGCTACGTCGCGTCGGGGAAACAATTTCACTATCGCACGGTAGGTGGACACACCGACACAAGAAAGCAAAAACGGCTGCCGCTCATTACCTTGAATTCTGTAGGCGGCTAGATGAAAGGCGAACTGGCGGGACCATTCTGGCCACGATTCGTGCGCCGCGTTAAAATTGCGAAACGGCGGTGCAACGGCATGGTGTGGCTGTGGTAGCGGTGAAGCGGCGGCTGCCGCATCGGTTTGAATGGCACGTTGACCCTGGACGAGCTGTCCAAGGGTATCCAATAACGCCTGCGTCTGCTGATTCTGCAAGCGATAAAATTCGGACAGTACATCTGGCGAAGCCATGACACAAGCAAATGTAAGCAATCAGAAAGAACACTTTAAATCGTCGCCAAATGCTGTGTCGACAGAAGTGCCGACACAGTGTTATTTCGAGGGGGCCGATAGGCACGCTATCTAACGCAGACGGGCGTGAATTCTGGAACAAGATAACTATTGAATGGTAGCAAGAAAAGTACGTAGCTGCTTTATACTTAACTTTAATCTTTCTTGGTTTACACGTTCTTCGTAAGACATTTATACGATAACTCTCAAAGTAGGTAAGGCTAATGGCGCCTTGCTAGGTCGTAGCCATGGACTTAGCAGAAGGCTATTCTAACTGTCTCTCGGCAAATGAGAGGAAGGCTTCGTCCGTATTGTCGCTAGCAATGTCGTCCGTAAAACTGGGGCGAGTGCTCTATCGTATCTCGAGACCTGCCTTGTGGTGGCGCTAGGTCTGCGATCACGCAGTGGCGACACGCGGGTCCGACATGTGCTAAATGGACCGCGGCCGATTTAAGCTACCACCTAGCAAGTGTGGTGTCTGGCGGTGACACCACAAATAGTTATGTCATTTACAAAAGGCAATTTCCTCTCGGCACAATAGCTTTCCTGTCACACTAAAATACACTCTCTAATAAAAACAGTGAAAAAAAACGACGCACCTGAAAGAATTATCCGAATGGGAAGGAAATCGGTAGATGTTGTCTACTTGTACAGGCAATCACGATATTAGAATTGCAGAAAAAATTTGATGATTTATTGAAGAGAAAAGGCCTCACCAATTGAGAAAGTCAATAACGTGGCGATCTACCTTCGACACTTATGCAAACAGGTGTCGGGCTTGACATTGATTAATAAAATTGTTGCATGTCATTCTGAGGGATTTCTCACCAATTTCTGTCAAATTGGCGGTTTAGATCGTCAGAGTCCCAAGGTAGTAGGAGGATCCTACCCATAATACTCCCAACGTTCTCAAGTAAGGAGAGATCTGGCGACCTTTCTGGCCAAGATAGGGTTTCGCAAGCGTGAAGATAAGCATAGACCAGCGGTAGAAACTCTCCCCGTCTGCCTGATGGCGTTGTGTTGGTGATATATACGTCCACCCTGGGCTTGCATTTCAGCAAGACAATGCTCGCCCGCGCGCGGCTAGAGCTTCTACTGCTTGTCTTCGTGCTTGCCAAACCATACCTTGGCCAGAAAGGTCTCCGGATCTCTATCCAGCTGAGAATGTTCCGAAAATTATGGGCAGAGCCCTCCAACCAGCCCATGTAACACGCCAATTGGATAGGATCTCGCCCCATACTTCCCCCCCCCTCCGTCCTCCTGCCACCGACACCCCCTCCCCTCCCTCCCAGGAGTAATGCTAAGCCTAAGGGCCAAAGATTGACTAACCCGTTATTGACCTGCACAATTCGTGAAGCTCTTTCATTTAAACAAATAACCAATGTTTGTGACATTGTACTCATTTGTTTGTCTGTACATGTACATCACATCCAGCGATTTATGTCCATTCTGATAATTCCTTCGTGGCATGTGTCTTTTCTCTTCCTTAGAGTGTATTACAGTCAGCCTTAACTGCACATATACTCTTCCGTTGCACTTCACACTCAAATTATAACGCTCTCAGGGATTCCAGTCAACAATTTTTTTTTTTTACGTAGGTACTAATCCACATTCCGTAGGCTGTCTTGCATCAAGCAACACTTCTCTAAACACTTTTAGGCCTTCCTCAAAATAACTTAACGGATCTCTCAACTCCTGTCCTTAGTCATACAGAGCCGGAAAGCAGAACGCTGCTGCTATCCTAGCCTTCATCTATTTTACGCTACGAAACAAGGTATTGACTTACAATTCGTCGGTTTCAATCAGGCATTTACAAAGTTCAGTTCCGACATAGAATTTCGTATTTATAAAACATTTGGTCTAACGTACGGCATTTTCTTTCTTACTATCCAGTACTGAAAATTTCTGTACACAAACATCTGATTGAATGAGAAATCAGGAATTACTTAAAAATATAATGACTTTAACCCTCCGGCTGATAATATTAATAGTTTACAGTCAATCTTTTATTCCCTTTAAACATATACTCGATAAGAATATAAATATTCCTTTAGGATAGTAGAAAGACAATAGGATATTTGGTCAAAGTATCTAACATACCATCGTGCCGTACCTAAATGGTAAAAATGATATCATCGCTACGAATATCACTCATGCTTAAATCGTGGTTAGCCCTTGTACACCGTGTAAGGTCTGTTGATATCGATTTGTTTTACATTCCTGATATTTATTTTCTATAAATTATTCGAGGTATTGAGCTGTTTCTGACTTTCATTCAACCCTGCTCTGGCTTACCGGTAACCTACAATCTATCATGTTCTTTATCTACATCTACAGCCATACTCCGCAAGCCACCTGACGATGTGTGGCGGAGGCTACTTTGAGTACCTCTATCGGTTCTCCCTTCTATTCCAGTCTCGTATTGTTCGTGGAAATAAATATTGTCTGTATGCCTCTGTGTAGGCTATAATCTCTGATTTTATCCTCATGGTCTCTTCGCGAGATATACGTAGAAGGGAGCATTATATTGCTTGACTCCGCGGTGAAGATATGTTCTCGAAACTTCAACAAAAGCCCGTACCGAGCTACTGAGCGTCTCTCCTGCAGAGTCTTCCACTGGAGTTTATCTATCATCTCCGTAACGCTTTCGCGATTACTAAATGATCCTGTAACGAAGCGCGCTGCACTCCGTTGTTAACACTAAGATTATTAAAATATAGTAGTATGTAAGGGTATGAGTTTTCTTAAGTGTGTAATCAAATCTGGAATGTTCCACTATAGCGGTGTTATGACGATGCCTTGTGTGATTTAGCTTTCCAGCAATAAAAAAAAAAAAAAAAAAAAAAACATTGAATACAAGAAGTATAAAAATTTATTTGCGAAACTTTTCCTTCACACACTTAACGAAGACGCAATGAAGTACACCAACCAATATTGGTAACACGTTTGCGTAGATAAAGCTATGATCAATGTGAGAAACATCAATTTCTGTCTCGGGAAATATCGTGAAGATTATTAAAATATTTGGAGGTGGAAAATGGGTGCACCACTATTTTACGGTTCTTTCCATTATTCTGATTATTGGTCAAATCACGCAGTCATTCTACAACATTCGGAAATAACAGTTCTAAGAGTGCTACTTGGATATCTCCTAGAAGTGGATACAGTTGCATGTCGTAAGTAATACTGTTGAATTAGAGAAATCATTTGGGCGTAGATGTTGCTATATTTAAATGCAACAACAAATACATTGACTTGAAACAAAGGTACAAGAGCTTAAATATGTAATCTCCAAGACGTATGAATAGCCGTTCCTTGCGTACTCTTAAATGTGGAACGTCTGAACACCGCCGTGATAACATCGTAAATATCTGTACAGGTAGCTCATCCACAAACCGTGCATGAACATGCTGTTGTGATCTTCAGACTAACACAGGTTTGATATAGCACTCCGCGCTAGTTGATCTTGTGCATGTCTCTTTGTTTTTGCATACCTACGGCAACCTACGTCCATTTGAACCTAATTACTCTGTTAGAGCCTTGGTCGCCCTTTACAAAATCTTCGACATTACAGTGCACCACATTTCAAACTGTATGATTTTCTTTCTCTTTTTTTTTTTTGGACTGCTTATCACCCACACTTTACTACTGCCCATGGAATCAGCATGGATCAAGATCAGCCGGCCGAAGTGGCCGTGCGGTTAAAGGCGCTGCAGTCTGGAACCGCAAGACCGCTACTGTCGCAACTTGAGTCACTGAACAAAAGCAAGTCTTCTGGTCCATATTGTATACCATCTAGGTTCCTTTGGGAGTATGCTGATACAATAGCTCCACACTTAACAATCAAATAGAACCGTTCGCTCGTCGCCGGCCGGTGTGGCCTTGCGGTTCTAGGCACTTCAGTCTGTAAACGCGTGACCGCTACGGTCACAGGTTCGAATCCTGCCTCGGGCATGGATGTTTGTGATGTCCTTAGGGTAGTTAGGTTTAACTAGTTCTAAGTTCTAGGGGACTAATGACCTCAGCAGTTGAGTCCCATAGTGCTCAGAGCCATTTGAACCATTTGATCAAGATCATAGTCAGCGACACTGATGACCTACATCTGACACTGTCGCTCTAAGGTGCTCCACATAGGTCACTTACGTAGTAGTTACGTAGTTGTAGCCAATACAACTACTTGCCTCTCACACCCTAGCATTACCCTGCCTTTCACTACTGCTGACACCGAGAAATGCTACAGTTTATGCTAGTCTCAAATGGCCGAAACTGCTGGTCTACATCTAGCCATGTAGCCACATCATCCGCTAGGTAGTGATCTACGAGCCGTGGCTAGACTTCGAGATCCCAGTGCTCGAGCCTTTCGTGGTACTTCATCCTCTCTGGGGGACACCAACTGGTTCTCGGTTTCGATGGAGGGGCGGGAGGTGAGTGAACCAACTCACTATGTGCCTGAGCGACTGCCGTAGTGACCAGTTGTCCATCGCACGTGCCTGATGCCTTCCGAATCTGTCATCAGTCTCACGTCTGCCGAGCCACTGGTCACTGCTACTTCGATGACTCAGCTTTACTATCTGGTTATATGTGTATTCTTCGTCTCTGTTGCTTTTTATTCTAATGTCAGCCACTTCTTTGATATCAGAAACCCAATATGATGCTGTTTGAGCAAACACTCTGGTTTTTTTTTCATTTTCATACTTTTTCGAATTGTATTTTATTTTTATGCTCGTTTTCTAGGCGATGTTCAACCACGACCGACTTCTCAAGTTCCGTTCGTTTTATATGTCGTGAATGCTCTGCCCAAAGCTCGGCAACAGTCCGAATAGTTTCACTACGTAAATAGTATCACATTCACAGGGGACACCATAAACGCCAGGAACTATGTCATCTTTCACGGGGCGTAACGTATCTCTTATTTTGGAGGCAGGCCGGAACCCTATTCTCAGTCCATGTCTCTTCAGCTCTCGCTATACCTTGCTGCAATCTTTCAACAGTATGGAAGGAATACAGCTGGCTTGGCCTCTTCCACCTATTCAAGAGGTGTCCTTCGTCGGTGGCACATGAAAGCTCCAGCTGTTTCCCCCATGCTGTAACCATTTTCTCTGAATGCGCGCTTCAAATGCTGAAATTCAGATTCCACATGGTCGTCGTCAGTAATAATCTTTTCCCTATGTACTAACGTGCTCAGTAACGTTTTCGTACGTACAGGTTGGTGAAAACTGTTCAAGTTTAAGTACCGGTCAGTGTGCGTACATTTCCTGTATACTGAATGACCGAGTAGTCCTCCTTGCGTTCCGTTGAACTAAAACATTGAAGAATGGAAGCATGCCACTTCTCTTCACCTCGACAGTAAATGTAATGTTGGGATGAAGATGAACACCGTTCATGTGGTCGACGAGCTGCTGAAATGTATTTTCGCCATGAAGGAATATCTGAAAGATGTCGTCAGCGTACCCTAGGAACGAAGATTGTTGCAACCTCGCAGAGTTCAGAGATTGCTCCTCAAAGTGCTTCACGAAAAAGTTCGCGACAGACGGAGACAGTGGGAATCCTACGACTGTGTCAAATTTTGTTAGAAGACCATAAGAGTCAGTTTAGCTTCTGGATTGCTGTTTCACAATGGGGTACTTATTTCGGTATATCCTAGATACTTGGTTGCGCCTTCAGATCAGTTGCTGCCCTAGTATTTAAATGTCTTACTTGCCTTGGTGTCCTGGCCATCTACTATTATTTCCCACATTTTCTCCACAACACAAGTATCCAGCCTTTTGAAATTTTACTTCCAATCCACATTTCTCTTATTCTTGTAATACGTGTCTTGGCATAAAGCAGATAATGGTGGCCATCAATAATCATCCGTGAAGATCGAGGTGTACAAAAATTAATCCTTCCTTAGCTGAATGCCCATTCCTACATATTTCCTTCTCTACAGAACGAAGGTTTTATAGGTTTTAATTTAAAACTATGCGGGAGACAGCAGAAGTTCCATATACTCCTATCGTCTTTCTTTTCAAGCTCACTCCCTCGTCGGATTTCAAACAGTTTGTCAGTGCCTTCTCGAGATCCATAAACACAAAATGGCTACTTAGATTCTTGTCCAGTCTCTTTGCCATTAATTGTCTTAAAGTAAAAATGTTGTCATTATAAGACCTTCCATTCCGGAGTCCTCTACGTTCTTCAACATCAATGAACACCATTTTCTTTTAGGGCCAGACCATTCAGCCTAAAAGTGTTTGTAACACTGATTCCGTGATAGTTTCCATATACCTTCTTACCACCTTTCCTTTAAAATGGGCTTAGACATGCAAAATTCCATTCCTTGGGTACTTCCTCACTCTGTAACATGCACGCCTTACAGGACTGCCTCAAACATTCCCGTAACACGCTCGGCCTACATTGCACTAATTCTGTCGCTATGTTTACTGGTCCAGAGGATAATCTGTTCACCATTTCTTTCACATATCATATAATTTCTGCTGTAATTACACACTTCCCACACATAAATCATTCTCGAAATTCATCTCCACATCATTATAATTTGTTTATCGAAACGATTTTCACATTCTCTAATGCCAATAACTGTTATATTTGTCCCTTCTTTCACGTCTCTTATTAAACCCTTCACTGTTTTCCAGATTTCTGTCACCTTTGTTCCTCTCATACATCTAAGTATCTTCACATATCTCAGTTTCCTATTAATAATATATTTTATAACCTCTCTATTCATTTTCACGCAAACTTTTCTGTTCTGCTGATCTCTCATCCTCAGTCAATAGTTACGCATTTTCTTAAACACTCTTATCATTTTCTCCACGTTCTTCATCCAACATTCTGGGCTTTGTGTTCTCTCTTCACTTTGTTGACCTAGCTCTTCATATGCTCTACCGTGAATGCATCCTGTTCCCTTCAGCATTTCGGACTTCGTCAAAACTTTATAAAGATATTTTACACCTTCATCTCTGAGATTACTTACATTGTAGTTAGAAGCGCTTGGACGTACACTATGTGCACTGTCTTCCTCAGGTATACTTCGTTCCACATAGATTTTTCCCACTGTAGACACGCAGTTCTTGTTTTAAGCAGGAACTGGTCAAAGCCACATATCGGGTTTCTGTAGATCTTCACGTTACTCACCATAAATTTAGAATTCTTCTGTTCTATGATGTAATCTATGATTCTTTTCAGATCCCTTGAATGACTACTCCATGTCCTTGTGTCTTCACTTATGGGGGAAGGAATAATTTCAAATACTGAAGTACAATTTAGTGCATGTATTTACTAATCTTTCGGTGTTTTCACTTACAACATTCTCTACATATCGTCTTCACATTTCATCATCCACCTCTAAACATGTTCAACCATTAAAAATCTCCCTTAAGGAGTATTTCCTACAGAGACTTTATCTTTACCAAGGCTCTTATCAGTTCCTCTTAAAAGTCAACTTTGCTTTTGTTCTTAGTTTTATTTGTCGGGGCACACACTTCCAGTAAGGTGTACCCATGTCCATAACTGGAAAAGTCCACAATCATGAATCTTTCATTTATTGGTTTCCAGCCCCTAATGCCCTTCTCATGCTTTTTACGGATCCTCAGTGACAAATCTCTCCTAACTCTTTCCTCCTTCTCATTCCCAATGTAAAAACGAAGAGAATCTGCTACTATTTTGTTTCCCTTCCCATTTTTTTTTGTTTCTGTTAATACCCTCAAATAAAACTTTAACATTTACAGCTCCGAGATATTTTTTTGCTCGTTCTCAAGCCTCTTATATCCCATGTAACCACAAATAAAGTACTTTTCTGTAGCAATCTTCGTCTCCGTGATGTTCCAGATTGCACTGTAAAAATAACTATTAACAGGTTAACTGTTTGCTGTTTAAACTGACTGTGAGTTCAAATATATCTATTACGCCTTATGTAATACTACGCAAAGCACAAATAAATATAAGTATACTGTTCAGATGTATCGGCTATTCAGTGTTTCGAAAGGTATTAAATTCGGAGGTAATGGCATAATACTGAGCAAAGAGAAACCGGTTGTCCACGGAAGTGGAAATCTAAACAAGCGTAAAATGATATTTAAGACAATGAATAATAAAAGCATTAATGAGTAAGGTGCATGACTGAAGCTTGTAGCAAACTAAACGTAGTATTGCTATTATAAATCACTTCATGGTCTATCTTTAATCTCTTTCTAGCTAAGCATTACTACTCTAGAGTCATTCCATTTACAACTATCGAACGTAAATAGTGACATTGTTTTTTAATGAAAACTTATATCAAGTGTCAAATGTAGCACAGGAGTATGCCAGTGCCTACAGAGTTCCGATTATATGGTGTGATTACAAATTCTAATTGCTAGAAAATTCAATGCTGCTAACATAATTGTAAGCAAATGAATTCTATTCAACACATTTTTCAAGGGAGGCTAATTACTGTTGTTTTCTATTCTCAGCAAGTACTGTGTGACTATATTATTAAAGGTCAAGTCTTCTGCATTATTAATTTCACTTTAAACAATGTTAACTTTGCCCCTTACACAGTTAAAGCTAACTTTCCAAGAGAATTCAGAATTCATTGCACGGAACAGTATAGGTCAACCTCCACTCGTAGCACAATCTATATAACAGACGCAACACAGTCTTTCTTCTGTCTGAAATCACAGGTAAAATAGATCAGTATCTTGCTTAAAGCTTTCCTGAAGAACTCGCAGCGCGTTTGCCTTACCTTAAAGAAATACTTCACGTTGTAAGCTGTTTAGAGTAATACTAGCTTCTGCCACTCGACAGTTTCCCACTTCTGCCTACATTTTTTTTTTTTTTTTACTCTTCCGCTCTTCAAAGTTTGAAAGTTCTTCGACTCTTGCGAAATCTTCTTCTGCCTCAAATTTCGGAATTAATTCTCTTCATTGCAGCAACAGTAAAATGATCATGTTCGAGAAAGATCTGAGTTCTTCTCTTCTCTTTACGTAATTATTTCATTCCCTTCTCCATTCACTGTGTCCGTGAACTTCTCAAGCTCCTCCACTTTCCACTGCTACTAAAAATATTCTGCTCTCCTCAAAATATTATTTGTTGACTAATTAATTCTATACTCACATGCTTCCGATCTCACACAACTGAGATCCGAAAAAGACTGTCTGCCCCTCTCTACTTAAAACTCCAGAATTCACCTTCTAATCTCAGAAAATAAGCTGATTGTCCATTAACAATCAGACGGATCACCGCTGTAGACTTTAAAAAGTGCATCTACATAGAATGGCTTTATTTGTGAAAAATTTTTCATTAATAAAATGTTTCCTACTTGACCAAAGCGTCAAATTATCCAGAGATGACCGCTAATTATATTGTCAGAATAACACTACGAATTCATATACCTTTTTTATGTTTTCATTTAGATTAATACTTAAGAATAAACGAAGGATATTTATAAGTCTTGCAAAATACAGGTTTACAATATATTCTTGTTAGGTATTACATTGAAAATAAATGAAGGATATTTAAAAGTCGTGCAAAATACAAACTTACAATATGTATCCAAGGTTCTCGGGTGTCCAGCCGGATCCGTTCGTCGAAGTTCCACATGGACAGGAACAGCTACAGAAATTTCTGCAACATCTAAATTCGGTCCATAGTAACATTCAGTTCACGATGGAGACTGAGAAAGATGGAAAACTACCCTTTCTTGATGTACTAGTGGAACGTAGGTCTGATGGCTCACTTGGTCACAGTGTGTACCGAAAGCCCACACACACTGACCTGTACCCACATGCGTCCAGCTGCCACCATGCGGAGGGGTTTAATCGAATGCTCAACACCTTGGTACATAGAGCACACTCGATCTCTGATGAACAGAACTTGACAACGGAGTTCAAACACCTGGAGACCGTGTTCCGCAAGAATGGGTATGGCAACCGCCAAATCCAAAGGACCTTCCGACAACAGAAGTGCAGCAAGAACCGAGATGAAGAGCAACCCGAAGAAGAAAAGCAAGCTCTGGCCTTTCTGCCGTTTGCTGGCAACGTGTCGTCAAAAATAGGGAGGCTGTTAAGGCGACACAAGATTGACACAGTCTTTCGGCCACCAGCAAAGATTCGTTACCTACTAGGAACGGCAAAAGATGACGTAGGGCCGAAGAAAGCGGGCGTATATGAAATCCCGTGCGGCTGTGGCAAATCCTATATCGGCCAAACAGTTCGCTCGGTCGAGGACCGATGCAAAGAACACGAACGGCACACCCGCTTGCACCAACACAGCCATTCGGCCCTAGCAGAACACTGCATTGAAACCGGACACACAGCGACGTTCGAAGAGACAAAAATCCTGACTGCCACAAGTGCCTACTGAGACAGTATCTACAAGGAGGCCATAGAAATTCGAGTAACAGATAACCTCATCAACAGGGACACCGGGTTTCAGCTTAGCAAGGCCTGGAAACCGTTATTAAACACCATCAAAGAGCAACGGCACGAACGGATGCGAGATCCTTCCGCCACGGTGGACGGACATGGACTGCGCCTACCACCGGGCGTAGCTGCAGCTTCCCCCACCCCTCCCAGCACGCGTTGCCCAGCCGGCCGCCCGCGCCTGGGTACGACTCGGGACCCCGCGGACATAAATACCACGGACACAGCGTAGACAGATCATTCCATCAGCACCACCTGATGATGGTGGAGCAGTTATCCGCCGAAATATCGTGGAACTTTGACGAACGGATCCGGCTGGACACCCGAGAACCTTGGATACAGCACATTCGCCGGGAAAGCCTGAGATCTCATAACTTACAATATATTTTTATTAGGTAGTACAATAGTGAGAGCTGTTAAGTTATTACACAAGGAGCTACAAATACACCTGTCGTACTCTCTGCCTCGGCGATGGTAAGTTTTCTCCTGCCTAAACAGCAAAGACCATCTACACTTCCGATATCTGATGTCCTAACTTCGTTCTCTCAACGTTGACTTGTTTAATTCGTCTATATACAGTTATTGTTGTTTTTCTGTAGCTAATGTTCATCCTATACCCTCTTTTCCAGAGGCTTTTCATTCCATTCATCTTCTCAACCAGTTTCTTTGCATCGCACACAGAATTGGCATGACATCAACAAATCTGGAAGCTGTTTGTTGTTCTGCTGACTTTTAATTTAATGTCAAAGTTTTTTCTTAGTTTATTTCGCTGCCTGATATATACATACAAAGTAACATAGGAGACAGGCTGCAACCTTGTTTAACTCACTTCTCAACTAAGGCTTCCATTTCGAATCTTTCAGATCAAATAATTACGTCCGTTTTCTGCACAAGTAATAGTGTCACTCTCTGTATTTTAAACCTGTTACCTCGAGAATGAGTGTATTCAGAATTGCCTAACGTGTTCCTATATCTTTCGGGAAATTTCCCTAATGTTGCTCTCTACCAGCTTCTCCATTATCCTCTAAATACAATATCTCAAAATTCAAGTTACAAGTACCGTTACATTATTAACTCAGAATCCACTAAAATGCTTCCTCACGCTTCTAATTAAGCGATATAAGTTCCGGTTGTCAGTTCAGAATGGTCTTCTGTTCAAGAAAAAGGCACTTCTGTTTAGTCAGTCAGAAGGCTTTGCTTTTTCCAGCCAATCCTAGTGTAAATGCATTTTAGTGATAATACTTACATAAATAAGACTTCAACTGCAACTTCTGATTTATATAGATGAGAACTAAACGTTGAATCTATTTTGTTAACTCTTCAATGGTCATTTTTATACAAAATTCCATTCGGTTACAGGCTTGAAACCTAAATGAATAATTAGGAGTCGCTCCCCATATAAAATGTCCATCTTGTTGCCGTTTTTTGCGTGATAAAATGAAAACGTCTTAAATCCCTTATGAATCGTATTTGTGACATAGCAAACATTGGTTCAAATGGCTCTGAGCACTATGGGACTTAACTTCTGAGGTCATCAGTCCCCTAGAACTTAGAACCACTTAAACCTAACTAACCTAAGGACATCATACACATCCATGCCCGAGGCAGGATTCGAACCTGCGACCGTAGCGGTCACGCGGTTCCAAACTGTAGCCCCCAGAACCGCTCGGCCACTCTGGTCACCGTGACATAACAGTACGTGAAGATATACAATGCGTTCCAAACTCCTACGAAGCCTTTATCCATATTGAGTGTCTAATTGCAATGAATCCCTGAGCACCGTGCAGTCGTCTCAGTACACATCATCATCCACGTCTATTACGTGCCCTGTCTGATGCCTCACTGTGGGAAGATTTGGAACCTAAGTCCGAACAGTGACACTACGCCTTGCGAAATACACTGAAGAGCCAAGAAGCTCGTACACCTGCCTGATATCGCGTAGGGTACCCGTGAGCTCGCAGAAGTGCCGCAGCATGACATGGCAAGGACTCGACTAACGTCGGAAGTAGTGGTAGACGAAAATAGTACCAGGAATCCTGGAGGGCTGTCCATAAATCCGTAAAAGTTCGAGGGGATGGAGATCTCTTCTGAACAGCACGTTGCAAGGCATCCCAGATATGTTCATTTCTGCGGAGTTTGATGGCCGGCGGATGCGTTTAAACACAGAAGAGTGTTCCTGAAGCCCATCTATAGCAATTCTGGACATGTGGTGTGTCACATTGTCTTGTTGGAATTGCCCAAATCCGTCGGAATGCACAATGATCATGAATGGATTAGGTGATCACAACCGATGCTTATGTACGTGTCACCCGTCAGAGTCGTATCTAGACATATCGGTGGTCCCGTATCACTCCATCTGCACACGATCCACACCATTAAAGAGTTTCCACCAGCTTGAACAGTTCTCTGCTGACATGCGGAGTCCATTATCGTGAAGTTGCCTCCATACCCGTACACGTCCATCCACTCGATTCAATTTTAAACGAGACTCGTCCGACCAGGCAGGATGTTTCCACTCATCAACAGTCCAATGTCAATACTGACGGGCCGAGGTGAGACCTACAGCTTTGTCACGTGCAGTCATCGAGGGTACACGAGTAGACCATAGACTTCGAGAGACCATATCGATGATATTTCGTTGAATGGTTCGCACGCTGACGCTTGTTGATGGCCCAGTATTGATATCGGCAGCAATTTGAGGAAGGGTTGCACTTCTGTCACTCTGAACGATTCTCTTCAGTCGTAGTTGGTGCCGTTCTTGCAGAATCTTTTTCCGGTTGCTACGATGTCGGAGATTTGATGTTTTACTGGATTCCAGATGTTCACGGTACCTTCTTGAAATTGTCGTACGGGAAAATTTCCACTTCATCGCTACCTCGGAGATGCTGTGCCCCGTCACTCGTGCGTCGACTATAACACCACGTTCAAACTCACTTAACTCTCTAACCAATAAGCCAGACACTTTTTGTCCTATATAGGCGTTGACGACCGCAGAACCGTATTCTGCCTGTTGATGGATCTCTGCAATTGAATTCGCATGACTATATCTGTTCCTTTGGCGCTTCAGTGCAAATTTTATTCCACCATCTCTCCTCCTCCAGCTGGCTGGAAAACGATGAAGAAACATTCAATAATACGAATTGGGAGGCTGAGGATCTAGATCTGTTGCAACACAGTGTATTAGCAACTTTAGTTATAAAGTCGAGTAAATAACATGATGTTATCGTAAATTATTTTCTCTAACCGGCTTTTATGTAGTGCAAAGGCACTTCTTACGTCTAACACCAAAATCTATATATAAAAAATGTCTTTTACTTACGCACCGAGAGTGCGTGCTATACTTTCTAACGACTATACTGTGCTAATATATAATTTTCGAGTGTCCAGCAGGGTGATGTCAACGGGGACACGTGTCATTTAAATTATACAGCGTAGGTCAGATTGAAACAGGTGAAAGTGGGTCCACAACCGACTGTACCGAAATATGAAACGAATGGTTTGGAAATGCATATATATTGTGTAATGTACATACAGAGCGTATATCGTGTAACAACAACGCAGCTTGTAGAAATTGTTCAAAGTGACGATCTCCCTTTTCCGGAGTTTTCGTGCACCAACGACTTGATGTAACCCCGGAGGAGAAAACCTAGGGATGCGATATCCAGCGACGACGCCGTTGATGGAAGAGGAGTTCCCCTTCCAGTCCAAAGATGAGGCTGCGTATTGTTCAAGTACTCGCGATCATTAAAATCGAAGTGGGCTGATGCCCCATCGTCCTTTTGCGAATGACAAGAACTGTGGTGGCATATCTCGCAGGGACACCAAGTAACGTGGACCGTCCAAACTCGGAGGCAGCAAATAACATCCTATTATAAATGACGACTAACTGAAACCCTCAGCTGCCGACACGTGTTTTTGATATACCTCGATGTGGACAGCTGAAAATGTGTGCCCCGACCGGGACTCGAACCCGCGATCTCCTGTTTACATGGCAGACGCTCTATCCATCTGAGCCACCGAGGACACAGATGAACAGTGCGACTGCTGGGTCTTATCCCTTGCACGCTTCCCGTGAGACTCGCGTTCCCAACTGTCCACAGTTCTACATATGTAATATACCTTATAGACGTGAGTGAATGGGCAAATGTCTATAAGGTACATTACATATGTAGAATTGTGGACAGTTGGGAATGTGAGTCTCACGGGAAGCGTGCAAGGGATAAGTCCCTGCAGTCGCGCTGTTGATCTGTGTCCTCGGTGGCTCAGATGGATAGAGTGTCTGCCATGTACGCAGGATATCCTGGGTTAGAGTCCCGGTGGGGGCACACATTTTCAGCGGTCCGCATAGAGGTATATCAACAACACCAGTCGGCAGCTGAGGGTTTCAGTTAGTCTTGATTTATTCCAGGGAAAAGCTGCACTGTCATCAACAGTAATCTGCTCTTTCGAGAACAGTTACTGTCTTTATATATAACGTCCTTTTACGTGATCTTGAACAGTCCCCACCCACTGGCCAATAGTGTGGGTGGCGTGGGGATTTGTCCTCATTTCAGACGTGGTTGTTGCTGCTGTTGAAGACACCATCAAAGGTGGATAAAATCTAACCCGTGAACAATACAGACTGTTCAAGGTGGCACAACAACGCTGCAGTGTATAATCCACCGACAGAAGTGAACGTGAGCTCAAAATCCGTTGGTCCCAGTGCTTGCACGCTTTCTTCGCGACAGGGGTGTAGTACCCGTTCCACCAGTACTCTCGTCACTGTTCCTTTCGAAGTGTGCATTTGACTGGCAAGTTGATGGATGCTTGCTGCAGGGTGGTCGGCGACACGAGCCAACGCCATTTTCTCAAAGTCCGTGTTCATGCCTTTGGCCGGAAACTTGGCTCTCTGTGGCGTGAACGACCTTCTCTCTCGTAATTTGATATCCACGGAGATAAACTTCTGTCAGTTAGGGAAGGCGTTCTCTGTACATTTGTGCTGCTTTGTGGACATAGCATCCTGTTGCACCGCACATTAAATGCATATCTTCCGACGTTCGTGATGAGTAACATTTCGTCTTCTTCTACAAATCGTGCGCTGTACACCGTAACATACCAGAAAAAGCGGTGTGCGAGCGACAAAGGTTAATGAACCGATACGATGCGTGTAGTCGTCACATGACACACGTGATAAGAGTTAAGCACGTGTGTTTGGTGGTCAGAGGTGTGTGCTGTTTGTAACCTCCTGCCTCTTCCTGTGTGCGACAGATACTCCGGGACCTTTGCGAGAGTGCGGCAGAAGTGCGTGTGTGGTTGCAGTACATGGTGGTGGTCACTTAGAACAATTACCATGAGTTTCGTTGTTGTTAATCATGTTTGAACTCAGTATCAGCTATTTAAAATTGACCTAATAGTCTTGAGACACCCTGTAATTGCATCCACTTTCTCATGGTGAAATTAATTCTCGAAATGAAACCAAATCGCCTTACGTAGTGTTCTCCTGTTGCTTCAGCAATATTTTCTACGCCATCTTTCTCCGGCGTATATGATGAGAAAAGCTCAAGAAGGCAAGAACTTTCGCGAGTGTTCTATTCCATTAGATATATTAGTTCAAGCGCGTGCTGTACGACAATGAAATTCCTTCGGCAAGCCGCAACAAAACAGCATGGAGCGTGCGCTGTGGCAGGCGCCTGCGAGTCTGCAGCGAGGCCCCTACCCTTCTTGCAGCATGGCAGAAGGGCCCTTCTTGTGCAGCGCAGCGCAGCGGTGACCGTCCGTTACGCCTGCCGCGGCGCGTCACGCACAGCACCGCGCACCATATGAGCACTGGCCGCAGTCAGGCGCGGCCTCACATTGCTGAAGTATTCGGTGCAAGAACGGCCGTAGTTTATAGCCTAGTGCAGACGTGGTCATAATTTCCCCTATCTCAGTCTTGCCGCTCTGCTGTACTTACACTCGCATGTGCATTACAGTCCACAGCAAAACGAAAGGCGTGAAATATTTCTTACCGATACCAAGACCTTGGTGTCTCGTTGGTATACGCAGAGGTGGGTAAATGACAAGATTTAAGGGAAACTGATATGAATTATGGTGTTCTCCTGATCCCTATACGTTGTACCCGACACAAGTAGCTGAAATATTTTACTGGCTGCCTCGAATACCGCTTCTACACATTCCGCCAACGCATTGTAGCGATTACGCCACATCTTCAGTTGAAGTTGCTTGCAGTGTAGGGTCTGTCGGCCACTGTTGGCAAGCGGGGTGTACTGATCCATGCGTGCTCAATTGAGGATCTACTTCATTCAGAAACAGCGACTGCAGACACGAAAACTCACAACGGCCGGGGGAGCAGTATACTGACCGTAAGCCCCTCCAAATTCATGTCCAGTGACACCTGTTGGCGGAGGATGACACGGCGGTATGTCGTTCCTTCTAGCTTTCAACGGCTGTTCGGACTGAGCACCTTTCTTGCTTGTTGTGTACAAATTTTGGTACACTACGTCTTAGCTGACTGTGAGACCGTCATGACATATCGCCAGCAACCAGCATACTCACCGATCTACGCCTCCTACAATATGACTGTGATATATACTTAGCAGAATATTTAACATCCTTTCCACTTTTTTGCCAAATAAATCTTTAGTCTGACAGTTATGAAGAAGTTCTTTGGTCTCCATCTTGAAAAATTTTCTTTCTTGCCTTTTTTCATTTCTTCATGAATTTCTTTTTCTTCATTGCACAGTAGATAAAGCTTTTCATTTTCACTTTCCACTTATAAGTAATTAAAATTACTGAAATTTAAAAATCAATACATATTAATTTTTTTAAATGGATTGGCTTGGTTAAATAAAGAAACATAAACTCATGTATAAAAAGATAAATGTTTTAACAATAGTTAATGAAAGAGGTAATCCATGGTTCAAAGTAAAAGAAGTTGTTGATAATTAAGAATATAAAAATACTACACATAGAATTATTAAACCTGCAGACATATAACATAAAGTTCGTATGATGAATTCCCAGAGGTCACAAAATACTAACTTCAAAATATTGATGCTAATATGGTATTTAGCAATGGATCTGAACCTCATTTTTTCTAAATATAAAACAATAGATGCAAAACAATTCAAAAAGTATGTTACTTATCATGTTTTACCATCTATTTCAAAATATGGTGAATATAAAATGAGAGGGAAAATACTACCCTTGGAAAATTTAAATAAAATAAAATATGATCAAGTAGAATCTTTCAGAGAAGAAATTACTGATGCAATTAAGGCAATAATGAAACATGTTGTTACTGAATTAAGTGACAAAAATTTAAAATGTCCTTTTAATATTTCAAGGTTATATGATTATAATATCAATTGCGATTAATAAGACATTCAAACACAATAAAGAAAGTGCAATATCGAAGATATTATCAGAAATAAACCTCCAAATTGTGAAGAATTTTTAAGAATTAGCTATGTATCAAATTCAGTAAATTTATAAAACAGAATTAGAGTGAATGTAGGAGTTTCTTCTATCGGAATTATTTCAGTATTTTACATTGTTATTCTTGGGAATAATTGTATCAGGATGTAAATAACCTAGTTAAAGCTTGTTAGAATATAAAACTGAATTTCCAAGAAATAAATTTCATAAGAATTTTTATGTCAATGAAATAAAAAATCAATAAATCTATCGTTTAATTCCATCACCTCTAATATAAAATGCTCAAATAACTTTTACATATTAAAATAAACTCTCTCTTCCTTAATGAAAAAATAAACTTTATGATAATTATATTCAGTGTCAAACATATCTAAATTTTCAGTAACAAACTCCTTTTATTGAAATTTTAATAACATTTTAAAAATTAGCTTTACATTTATTTACCCACCTACTGATGTATAATTGAAACATTACTATTTATCATAAACTGCATTACATTCGCTATTTAAAACGTTTTCCAGAATGTAAACATCTATAGATTTTGTTTTCAAAAGTTGATGTTCAAAAAACGTTGCTTTCATTGTGTTCCCATTAATGTTTCAATTTATATATGATTGGATTCTAATGATTAACATCTTCAATTTGGAAAATTTTCATTGATGAATTCGCTGTATAAATATTTCGAAAAATTCATTGAACTTTACTCATTCTTACATTATCACCAACTCTATACTTATGTTCAGTATCAAACAAATTTTTATGTAAACAGTTTCCAATAAGATTTTGTCACTTCCTTCATTTTTGTCTATTTGGGCTACTTTTATAGTTGAGTATTTTGTGTTATTGTACTCATCAACTAAATTTAGAGCTAAGTCAACCCAATACTTTCTTGAAGAAAAATTTCTTCTGCCTTTTAAGTGTTCTATTACATCGTTCAACAACACTTGATTTTAATTCACTTTAAGCTGAGTAATGATTAATGTAAAATTTATTATTAATTCTAGAATTTTTTTGTTATAAAATTGTTTACCATTATCTGTTTCGTAAATTTTTTGGTTTTCATTAACCAGCTATTTTCTTGAGAGAATAACCATATTGTTACCTGTTTTATGTTTAAATGGAATACCACAAAATAATTTAGGAAAAACAACTATAACAAATAATAAATATTTATGTCATTCATCTATTTTCGAGATTTTTTCAACTTTAGAAAATCTATTTTGTCTAATTGAGATTGTCATAAATTATCAATTCTAAAAAAAATTTCATTTTTCCTTTTAAAATTCCTTCTTATAGCTTTATGCAATCAATCAAAAATTTGTTATTGAATTTTGAATGAGGCATCTTGGAGACAACTCCTTTGCCTATAATTTTTTAATTTAATTTACTCTTCCTGAATTTATAAATTGAACAAAAGCCTTTAATTTTTCCACTTTTACTGTTAGTGTACGAGGATGTTGTGTTACATGAAGTTTTTGCTCTTCAAACAGTAAGTGTGGTTATCTGTATTCACATTCAAAGAATAAAAAGTAGTTAATATACTTTTAATTTCTTAATACTTAAGATATCAATATTTCTAGATCTTTACCAACATTCACATGTAAAATATCAAATTTCAAATCTAATGACTGAAGTTTCTTTTGTAGTACTTCTGTTTTTACTTATGTTTAATGAAGACTTGATTTTTGTGTTATATACTTCTTCATTAAGATAGTACATGATGTCATCATAAATACCATTTCTTTGCCTCAAATCTGTGAGAATTTCTCTGTAATAATTTTTTGTTGTTAGTTTTTTTTAAATTCTTCTTGATTTATACAATATACAACAGATTTAAAATACATGTATATTCAGGTTTTGTAACAAGATTTGATAATTCATTCTGTAAGTAATGTTTGATAACTATGTTCTTTGCATCTGCTGGTCATTTACACTCACAAGACTTCTACCTTTAAAACAAACATAATCCTTACTTACTTGAAAAACAACGTATGATTTTTCTGAACTTCTCTAAGAAATCATTTATTTTTCTATATATATATTGAAGATTAAAATCTTTGTTTTTTGAATCGAACAACTCTAATGATGTTTTCATTTTTCATTAATTTTTGCATCTATTGATGATTGAATATCTTAGATTCTTGATTGAAAATATTAAAAGTTTGACAGCTATTCATTATTAATTTTTATCAGTAATGAAGGCAAATCTTTTGTTTTTCCTAAATCGTTATTGATTAAACATGTATAATTGATGCAAAACAGTCGCACACCAGATAAATATAAATGTCCAAAAAACATTTCTTTGAAGTTTTGTATTCTTTCAATAACATAGTACAAATTAATTTTTTGGATATAGTTATCTAGTCATTTTGGAACATTTCCTCGAAATGAATCAAAAGCAAATTTTATATTTTTTTTGTTATGAAAACCAATCCAAAGAAATCTAACATAATCAAAAGTATCAAACTCTAGTATTGCAGATTCCAAATCTTTTAGTTCATTAGGTCATTCATCATTCATCTGCATTTAACTAATTCCTCTCTTTTAAAATTATATGAAGGATTATGCAACATCTTAATTATTTCTATGAACTTTTTTACTCCTATGGATTCTTTTTCATTTCCAAACTGTATCATTTATGTTTCAGTAATTCTTTATCACTTCCCTTCTTATATAGAACAGCGTTTGAAATTTGTGCTGAACCACCCAGAAGTGATCAAATTGTTGCTAAATAATGTAATGTAGCCAATAGTAATTTGAGAAAGCCACCTTCATGTGGTGTTAGTGCAGAACGTACATTCTTTTTCGATAGATATTTAATAATCTTATTCGGAACAGGAATAGGTAACGAAACAAATAGAATTCGACACGTTTTTAACACCTTGACGATAGGCTTTTATAACTTCGTTTCTATCTCTGTTTCCTTCTTGAACAACAGTTATAAATGGTCCAGTAGTATGTAAATGTTCATTATTGAGATTTAGTTTATGTGACTGAGGTTTGTTTTTACCACTTGGAAGCATAGACTAATCAGTTGAAATTCTATTCATTTATAAACATTAAGAAATAATGATTTTTTTACCCATCCATTTTTGTCAATTTATAAACCCATTCCTAACTTTCGTTTTCCATATATAATTCCTATAACTGTAGTTGCAGCTTATTTTTTCTGTTAATGAAGTGTCACCTACATGCATTCATTGTTTCACAGCTAACTGAATTTTTTTCTGCTCCACACCTTTTTTCCTACTTCTTTAATATTTCTATCAAGAATATCACATTCTTTGGAAGCATCTTGTAGTTTATTAATTCCTTAATCTCCTCTAGGTGATATCTCATCAAATTTGGATCCCTTACCACAAAATCTATAGTTTGCAAGATGAATTTCAACTGGTAAATTGTTAACTAAAGTATTAACTAATCCTACCCCATATTTTACGCTTTTCCAAAAAAGTTTGTGCTAAGTTATTCAAAAATCTACTTAAAAAGGAAATTTCTTTGGAATTATTAATAATAAAATCATTAAAGTTAATTGTTAACATTTGTGTTATTCCATCTTGTTCAGTATAATAATTTTTACTACCTACAAATTCTTCTCCATCTTCTTCATCTATCAATTCAATCTCAAACATAGGTCATGGAAATATATTCACTGGTATTTCTGATTTATTTTTACTAAGACTGCACCATCTTTTTCTAATGAATCATTGCCATTTATTTCTGAAAAACTGGGAAAATATACTTCAGCATTTTGTATCAAATCATTTTACTTATTCCCTTTACTTGATTTTATTTTAATTAAATTATTTTCAATACATACTGTATTTGAATTGAAGAAATGTTACATAGGTTTATATATCTAGAGAATCAAATTCTGTTCCTAAATTATCCATAGTTATTTGTTTTGTATTTTAAATTTTCATTAATCAATCTGTTCCTGCTTATTCTTATGGTCTAATTTTTAGTATTTCACCACTGAATTCAACTGGTAATTTACCAATACATTTATAAGAAACAACTCATATTAATAAAAAAAGGATCTTCACAATAATTGGTAAATTCAAGAAATCTTTCTATTACATACTTTTTAACATCTTTGTCTGTTAATTCAGTTCTCCCTTTCTCATAATTTTGTAACACTTTGTTTTTGATTCATTTATTGAACCATCATACTTATCAGGATTATCATCAATCAATAGTGGTTATGTAACAGTTGTTTCAGAAATGAGTTTGTGAATTTATTGAGCTAAATCAAAAGTTATCAATTTTAGTGATTT
Source organism: Schistocerca serialis cubense (assembly GCF_023864345.2). Lineage (NCBI taxonomy): Eukaryota > Metazoa > Arthropoda > Insecta > Orthoptera > Acrididae > Schistocerca > Schistocerca serialis. The sequence goes on along the minus strand of NC_064641.1, from coordinate 323,741,730 downwards.
CCTGACAATGAAAAAACAAAAAACTATTTAAATCTTCCTAGTAAGGAAACTGAAATTAATTTTTATATTGGTGATGGTTTGAATCATCTTAATTGTCAACAGCTTTTTATGACTTTTGATGTTACTCAGCAAGTGGAACAGACTTTTCTACATATTATGGTAACCTGGATATTAAAGTAATTGAAAACTGTTTGATGTTATTACAATTAAAGAAGGAAATAAAATTTTATCTAGAACCAAACATCCTTTTACTGCTTTTTCTACTATTATTTGTTTAAATTCTTCCCTTCTGAATAGATTAAATTTGGAAGGACATATTTTTAGTAGTGGAAACTTTAATAAACAAAATTAAGTTCGTTATCTAGTAGAATTATCTGGACGTTTTTTGAAATATTTTCAGTAAACTGGGGAAGATAGAAACTGAAATTTTTAGTAATCAAAAATTAAAATTTTTAAAGAGAGGAACGATGGTTTCTGCCAGTTACGTTCATCGTTACTCGCTTCAAAGTAATCTCTTCAATCACTTGTAATTTTGTATTCTTAAATTTTTTCTATATAAATGAAAATGTCATTGAATGGTGGCACAGAAAATCTGTTACATGAACTTATCAGATTCTAATGGTTGTTCGTAAAAATTCACTACATTATTAGAACAAAAGTTCATAAACATTATGTAATGTCAAAAGGTGATCTTTTACCAACTAAATATGTGGATAAAATTTTATTACTTTTAGATGAAAAATATCTAATTACTCTTCCAGATCTTTAAATCCTTAAAAATGATGATGATTCTTTAGATAACACTGTAATTTTACATTTTGTTTTTTGAGGTAAGGAAACTAGTAAAGAGCGACCTATTCAAGTTCTTGAATTTGAATAAAGTTTTAAAATGTTATGCTTTCCTTTCATTTAAATTACAATTTTTTCCTGTAGTTTACTAAGCTATTTTAAATAGTTTAACTTTGTTTGCCATTTCTTCCATTGTATTTATATCCAGTTTAGTTTTTGGTTATAGGGAAATGAGATTCTTTGGTTGGGGCGAACTGCAAAATGAGATTGTTGGTCAGCATCCTGGAAATATGTCTTGGAAATGATCTTTGCATCACAAACAACATAGACATAATACTAACATAAAACACCCCCTCATTGAACAGCCACTCACCACAATCATTCATGTGTCTGCCAATCACCAGGATCTTGTTATGAACTTGGTTTGCTATTAATGCACTCATGTTTACAAGAAAGGAATGATTTCTTGCAATATCTGGAGATGAGTAACTGGCCATGTGTGCCACTCCAGTCAGCTCACTCCAGTCATTTCCCTTATTTTACGTCTACAATTGTGTATGGTGTGGCTGTCAGCCCTTCAAGACTGTCTCACAGCTTGGTAAGTACGGTACTAACACTCACCAGTCCATGGGACTCTTCAGCTGAATGCAAACCCAACCTCCCTTAGCTTCCCCACCAACCCTGCAGGGTGAGGCCAGTGTGATGTGTGACACAGGTACATTGCACCCTAGACCCTGCAGGTTGGCTGACCAGCCCACCACCACTCCGAAAGACGTCTGCGAGGAAACTCAAATCATCCCCATTTCGATTATGTATGCAGAAGAGGCTGGTAAGCTTCAGTGCAATGCGTTGTTGTACATCCAAGAAGCTTCAGAATACAAACTGAATATTTTGAAGATTAGAAGAATGTATGTAACAACAACTACAAGCTTAGAATTTCTTGAGTACAACATTGTTGTTATGTTGTGTTCTGTGAAAACGTTTCATAAGCCAAGACTGCCAATATGAAAATCTTTAAGGAGGAGGTTATAACTGGGACGTATGTATAAGGAAACAGACTGCATAGTAATAGTGTTACATGCTACTCACTAAAATGTAGGTCTACATCGATCTATGAAGTCAAATACTCTGTCACAACCGAGAGTAAAAATTTTGCTTCAAGGCAAATTAAAAGTCAGTATATGGATAGATATCCACAGTCGAATTGTAAACTCATGTAGATGATATATTCATAATAAATGTTCCTCACAGCAACGCCATTACTATGTCGTGTCCCAAAGGAGTTCATAATGCAATAAAGTCACGAAAAGGGTACAACAAGCAGGTAGGGAAACACATGTCACCTAACATTCTGTCAGAAAATTGATCCCTGCCGACAGTTATAGGTACACCGAAAAATATCATACAAACAAACTCCTATGTGCTTAACGCTGTGCTGGCTTGTAGTAGTTCACACTTATGGCGGAAAATTTACAAAGAAACGCAATTTTAAGCATGCCTATGTCATAGGAATGTACAATGACATAAGAAGAAACAATTTACTTTTAGTAGTCTTGCAGGTTTTAATATGAAAGGAACACGAAATTTTTATGAGAGAGAGCTGTATGGATAGAACCAGAAATGGTGCAAGGCACAAAACATGGCCAACTAAATTATGGAAGCTGTAATAATAATAATTTCAATACATTTCCGCTTGAAAATATATTAATTTGTGTAATACTGAAGCGGAAAAATTCATACAATACATGGAACAATACATAAAGTGTGTCATAAAATTTTAGCCATGTACGCTAACAGTATGACTGAACATGTAAAGTAAAATAAGAGATCAGACCCTGTCCACGTTGTATAATGAAAAATTTTCCTTGCGGAACAGGCGACTTAGGCACTTACAAAGAAAGGGTACATATAACATTCAGGGTGCTTCACCAGACTGCCTTCATGCCCTTGGAAAGCCTACGGGCACAGTTGAGTCATGTAATACCCTACTGTAACTTCTGACCACAATAACTTTTGACTACGACATTATGGAAACACTGGAAAGGGTTTCATATGATATACAACTAGTGCAAGAGTTAAAAACAAAATTATGGTAATGTCCTAAAACCATGTAATAAGTGTTTACTGTATGTGAAGCAATTGCTCTTAACCGAGCGTGTGTGAAGTCAGGTGTGTCATACCTGAGGTATTTTGAAGAGTTGATTATTGAAAATCATTGTGGCCACAAAAATCTTGCTGTCACAGTAGCTGGAGGTAAGCGAGAGAGAGGCAAGATGCAGTGTTGAGTTTATTGTTGCTCCAGCATCAGAAAGAAATACATATTTGCATAGGTGGCTAATGTATGTCTCACCTGACCTCTTAGTCGATGTTACATTTTTGAGCTGTCTGTAAGTTTATCAGATATATAGTTATTTTGAGTATTATTTGAATTATTGTTTGATTTTACATTTCTCAAGATATCTTACGGGAAAATGAATGTCAGCTTTAAGAACTGCTAGAAGAAGTTTTAGAAAACTGATCAAATACTAGTTCCTGTGACTCCAAGGGCGAAGAAGAGAACGTTTCTCAAGGAAGTGAAGAACTGATTCAGAGCAAGGAGGTATTTTGTATGATTCGGAAGAGCTATATCTGTGTTAGCTGCTCCTAGTCAGTCACCTGAGGTACGTGAGATTTTTATACATCCAAAGATGGTACAAAATGGATGATGGATTGTCCTAGGAAAAGTGTTTGTATTCGTTCAGAGAATATTATTACCAAATTTCTAGGTGCAAAAGATACTGCAAAACATGTCAAAACAGAGTTTGAATCTTGAAATATTTTTATAACAAAAAGGGTGTTGAAAACAGTATGTACACATACAAATAATGAAATAAGTAATATCAGGGGAAAAAATCCAGAAAATAAAGAGCTTCACCACATGAACGATGCAATGTTGCAGGATTTGAAGGCATTTGTGGGACTTTTGTACACAGTGGGCCTAAACCGCTCATATAGACATAACTTGAACGATTTATAGCGTACAGATGGTACAGCAGTCGCAATCTTTCGGACTACAGTGTCACTACACAGGTTTCCCTGTCTCCATAATTGTTTGAGATTCGATGATAAGAACACTCGGGACAGAAGGAAAAATACTGACAATTTAGCTGCTATATGAGCTATTTTTTTTAAATTTTTTTGAAAACATTCTAAAAAACTTCATGTTATCTGAGAACTTTACTGTTGATGAGATGCTGTTATCTTTCGGAGGGAGATGTCATTTCCATGTATACATACCAAATGAACCTGCTCAGGAAAACAACCACCTGGTGCTTACCATCTTGGTAATAAAGCATATGATATTGTTGGCACAGTCTGTAAAAACAAGACAAGTGTACCTGAGAATTTCTAAAATTAGCAGAATTATATAGTTTATGATTCGGGATCTAGAATGGCATTACATTGGTGTCCTATGAACCTAAAAAAAAATAAAGTTGTGCTGGTTATATCAAAATTACACCATGATAAAGACATAGACCAATCGACAGGTGTTAAAAGAAAACTGCTAATGATTACTTATTATAGTGCCACTAAAGCTGGTTTCGATGTTACAGATGAACTTAGTGCAACTTATGATGTTGCCCACAAAAGCAAATGACAATTTTTATGGTATACTCAATATGGCTGTCATAAGTGCCAACACAGGGTACAGAGAAAATAACAAAGGTGACAAAACACACATGAAGCACAGAGATTTTATTCGTAATTTGAATGTTAATTTGATAAATGATAGTCTTCACATTGGACAAGAAAACATCCATCTTCCAAGGGCATTTCGAAAGAGGATTGCTGATCAACTGGGAGAAACTTCATCGCCAGTTTCAAAGAAAATAACTGATGGATATTTCAGTTGTGATGACTGTACAGAAAAAAAGACAGGAGAAGAAAATATTTTTGTTTGAAGTGTGACAAGCCAATATGTATGGAGCACGTAATTTTTATATGCAGAGAATGTGCTGATTTGTAGATGTAATTTTGACGCTGTGGTAATTGATCTCGTAAGATCTACTATTTTGTTTTTGTTTTATAATTACAAGATAATATCATTATGTTAATTAATCAAAGAAATTGTAATTTTGTTAGAATTTTGTATGAAAAAATGTTAAACCTCTGAAACTTGTACTGGTGTGAGAAAATATAGCCACTTCATTATTTCACCGAAACGCAAGGTTTTATAACTTGTACATACTTACTCATCTTGTTTAATAGACACAGTTATTAACATCCCAAGTAAAAAATACTAAATACACGACTATAGTATCAAAACTTCGTCATCAGAATTTCGGGTGTCTCATACCCACCTCATAGCTGGTGTAACAATTTTGTACCTTATTCACGGCAGTTTAATTAAGCAGAGAGTTATGGTATGAGCAATGCGTGTGGTTTAGAACAACGTTTTTGTATTATTTACACATGGAATGTGTGTATATATATATATATATATATATATATATATATATATATATATATATATATATATATATTATGAAACGTCCCCATTGAACAATTATACACCACTGTGCTTAAACTGACACACACTATTTTGTTAGCGCAATGCAATCTGACTTTCAAAATTCCCTACAAAAGAATGGCCCTGACTAACATTAAACTATACCTTTCACAAATCACTTACCTCACAAAAATCTTCGCTGCTCAAGCTACTGCAACACAGCAAGCGCCACTACTGCCAGCTAAATAAAATATTCAAACTATGGAAGGCACTAACTACTGATAGGGATAGTTAGCAAATGAAAGATATTAATAGAGAACAAACAATGTATTTACCTTGATATCATCATATATAAGTATAGCAGTTCATGACAAATTTCAAAACTCCGCCATCTCTCTCCCCACATCCACCACTGCTGGCGGCTCATCTCCAACTGCGCAACGCTATGCGCTGTTCACAGCCAGCTGCCTAACACTACAATGGCGAGTATTACAACAATGCAAATCAGCCACAGACTGCACACAGCACAGCCAGTGATTTTCATACAGAGGTGGCGTTACCAATAAAAAACCTAAACAGCCTACTTACATAGCCCCCATGCTCCCCACAAAAAATTTAACTAATTGGTTTGGGCAGTGGCCAATACAGATTTGAAAAAATTTTCATAATTACAATAACAAAGAAATCAAATGCACACACTTATTGATACAATGTTGGTCAAAAGCTCAAATTTTCTCACAGTCCATAAAGACAGTCCTGATCGTTCATCAAGGTAAAATAGTAGTGTTTTCCTCAAAGTCTGAGCAGTAGAAGAAAATGCACACGGAAGTAGTGGATTTCCATGCAGTCTTGAAGAAGTAGCGTTGTCCTTCCAACGGAAATACAGTGCTGACTCTTGACATGCTGACAGATAATGCGCCACAACAGAGCAAACCCACAGCAGAGTCAGTCGAAGTTTTGAAGAATATTGGTGGGTAGGTCATCACAGAGCAGACCCACTGTAGTCCTGGTAGACATGGCCAGCAGCCGTCTGTTGAGACTGTGCAGGTGCACAATCACCACTGAAGAGTCTTGCAGATAATGTAGCAAGTCCATAAACCACCACTTGTGCACTCACAAAGTTTTTGGAATTGTCCTTAGAACCAGCAATGCTGTTATCCAGTCCCGTGCTGAATCATTAACACACGTGCAAACACTATCAGTCCCTACTTCTCACGTATTGTCCATCTACTATGACCAACGGAAATGTGTGCAGTGAAATGAATGCTTACAAGTTACTTAGTTTGATAAACTGGTGTCAGTTACAATTTTATAACATGAGAATACAATAACAAAGTTACAGAATACATCATTAAAAACATAACAATACAGATAACATTTGTAGTACAGGCTTTACAAAAGAATCGAAATAACATATCCATCAGAGTTACAGGAATTGTGACATAAGTACATACATAAAGGACCACGATAACTTTTGAAACATTAACTTCACACATGAGCATTAAACAGAACAGAACTAATAATGTCTAACATCTTTACAAAGTAAATAACATATTATTAATGCAAATTATATTCGAGGATAACAGTATTCCTCATCATAGTGAATGTAGCTTAATATTAAAAGAAAAAAAAATTCTATGAAACTACACAGAGACAGGAAGAAAACAAATACACAAGGGTACACAAACACATAGTGGGATAACACCAATAGGAAAGGACAGGGTTCGTTTTCAGTGTAACATTTGGTACTGCAGTCCAACCCAAAACTTCATATATCTTTCCTCTTATTTCATTCTTTGTTTCCACGAAAAAAATTCTATCTAAGCATGCTTTCTGTATTTATATGTTCACACATTTCTTACCTCAACATTTATTTCCAAAAATATCCTACCTAAACCTGTTTTCTGTACTTTTTTTTCGTATAACTTCTCAATGCATTTCTTCCAATTCATCGCAACTCATTCTCTTAGAAGCTACCCCCTCTTAAGCTAACTTAAATCTACTGAGCTCAGATGCTAAACTAAGGGACGAGGCAATGCAGCAGCATAAAATAAGTAACACAAACAGCAATGACCAAAAAAATGGAAAATTGCAAAGCAAGCTACAGTAAATCTAAATTACCAAGCAATGCAACATTACAACTAATATGAGCCAATGTGCAGCAACAAGAAAAATAAATCAGTAGTAAACTGGCTTAGCAGAGTAACACAAAGTCAAATTCAGTAACACTATGCCTGGCAAACAGCAGTAACTTACCCGTATACCTAAACATGACATAGCTCAAGCAGAAAAACATTACAGTAAAAACAACAATGCAGATAAGGGAAATGTATATTCACATCTTAATGTCTATGTAATTAAAGTGGTGCACCACAAGAACTTATTGTAAAAAAAATATTACCATGTACTTGAAAAGAAAATTATGTGTCCAGTTACTGTTACTAGTCCCTTCTTATTGTTCTTTCCTTTCCAAGTGCTCCTTTTTTTTAAAGAATGTGGATTACAAAATTATCATTTAATAGATCTGTTGACAGAAAGTGTTCACATTAGCAAATGCATCTAAGTTTATTTTATAAAACTAATGCTGTAACACAGCTGGAAAACAGGTATCAAATGACATAAGCAATTACGCAAACCAAAGCATAAAAATATCATTCAATAGTCATGTGACATTTCATAAGTTAGTAGAAATTCTCTCAACTCTCGTAGAAAGACGCTTGTCGTAATCAGGTGTGCAGATGTAAAAATATTTCTCGTCATTTCATTAGGCATTTCAAAAATATCATAAATTACGAGCTCCACAGTATGCTTTCAACAAGGAAATGTCAATAGCGAGGACAATGGCCTCCCCTTTCTTTTATTCTACCTGTGCTTCTGATGAGGCACTCACTAATGACTTGTTCTCCCGGCGTCTGACACAGCTGCGTGCCCACGACGCATTACGTGCAGGTGGTCACTTAACTTTCTTACAGAAATATTTACAACAGCAGTTTCCGCTACTGTGACAGTCTCATATACAAAATTTCACGGGTCGAGAATTTGCGTTGCAAATGTGTAGAAACAAAACCCTATAAATATAAGTGTCCAAATAAAATTTCGTCAGCATTGTGATACAGTCACGCATTTACGCACATTTCATAACTCTTAAAGTACGCTTCTTGGTTTCCAACATACTTCTTATTCCCCATATACAGAAGCATCATCTTATTGATCATAAACATATCTCAACAGCATAGTACACATCGTCGTCGTAATAATAATATCATAACATCTCAGTCAATTCTCAAAATCGTCGTAGCTCCCTCCAATAATTTCAAAACCTAAAAAAAATTCTCTGCTCATTTCAATAGTGTCATCTACCTCATACGTACTTTAAAAATCATGCTCCCTTACCAAATACATCATTCAAAGCTCTCATAGTATCACAATGGTTCCGAAAAAATATGAGCATTTCACAAAGTACAGACAAAATACAATTTCATAAGTGTGAAGTTATCCAACTGTGTAATTGCGTAAACATCTGTCACTGATGTAATAAAAAAAAGTTTATCTCTCAGTTAAATGATCAGATAGCTGTGTAATTTGTGTGTTAGAGAAATATGGTACCGATGTGTAGAGTTGTATAAGCAAATACCATATTAGCTAGGGTTCCTTGTGGTTGCCACGCACATGGTACACAAAGTAAGCGTGTACCCCCCTGAGGATTAATGTAATTATACCCTCAGGTGTTACAGATTACAGCAATGGAATGAAATGTATCATGGAAAACTTTCTTTGTAATTCAAAAATCTTTAAAAAGAAATGTTTTAAGTACAAAATTAATCACTCAAATACGTGTACTGTAGCGCTAAATGTGCGTCTTGTTGGAACATAATCTGTGTGGAAGTGTCGTAGTTATCGTCCTCCGAAAGCTAAGTTCTGCAGAAGTCAATGTACTTACCTCATAATACACAAAAGTGAAATGCTTTGCGTATAAATGTCTTAGTTATTACGCTTATTGCCGTGATGAGGAAAGTACTGTGCTGTAACGTATTGTTGTGCTACGGAAAAGGCAGTCTCATTGTAGCTATACCACAAAAGTTACTACTAAAACCTGTTTTACTTTCCAGAATAATTCAGAAAAACTGTGCAGATATAAAACAGATATAGCGCAAAAGCAACATTGTAAATTGTCACTCATTAGTAGCGTCGTCATAAAATCGTGTATCTGTCACATAAACTAATCACTCTGTCGTCTGGTATCTCACAGAAAGTACTTTAAACCCAGAATGTATTTTCAAGTAAACCAAAATGTTGCATTAAAATCTCATTAGCACTACAGGTAAATGTTCTAATTATGTGAGCCTTATAGTCATTATGTAATCGTGCAACTAACAAGCAAGAATGTACACACACAATAACACTGTGTCGTCTGTTCACAATAACAATGCATTCGTAATTTCTGTTTCAATAAGTTCTCTTGGTTCTTGACTGGATATTTAACTTCAAACATTGTTGCATGTTAACAGATTCTAAGTCTGACAAGCATACTAGTAATGTAAAGTGAAAAGTTTTATGGCAATGACAAAGTTAAAAAGCAGATTATCTTTCAATAAACGGTTTTACATGTGAAATGTGGTGTAAACCTTTACTCTTCCTAGTATGCAGAGTTTCAACTTCAACGCAATTTTCATGTGGTATACGTCGGTAAAGAATACTGGAATTTTTCTCAAGGTTAGCGTCTATGTTATTTTTCTCTGAGCCAGCCGGAGCACGTGGGTGCCTGCGGCGCGAGTCATTGTCTGTCTCTTTGTTGGCGCGCGTTGTTATTGGGATTAGGGACCTAACTTCTACTACAAATTCGCCTTGCCGAGAGGGCCCAACTCTGTTAGAATCCCGCCAGTTCTGATGAAATTCACGTCTGTCGTTTTGTCGGTAGTTTACATAGTTTCTTGTTAGTCGGTCATGTGGTGGAGAACTTCTCCCTGAATCGTAACTCTGCTCTGAACTGTTGCGTCTGAAGTTATTCTGCCTCCCTTGATAATATTTATTTTGGTTCCCATATTGTCTGTTTCTCTTATTGTCTCTGTGATAGTCATTGACACGGAGAGGTGATCTTTCCCTGTAGTTATTACTACTCTGCCAACGGTTGTCATACGGGTGGTGTCTGTTTTGGTCACGATTTGTGTTGTGAGAATAGCCTTGTCGTGTCAAGTTATTACTTCTTTCATCGCGGAATTGCGACGGATGTGACCTGTAATTGTTGAGTTCCTGGTTTCGCGTTCCGCGATTGTCAGTGTCAAATTTCTAATTCTTGTAAGAGTCCCTGAAATGCTTCAATGTCGTCTTTGCAACGTCCTGCCAAAATAATATGTCGTAAATGTTCAGGCAGTTTGATTGAGCAAATGCGGATGAGTTCTGAGGGGCTGTATGGGTTTGAAAGATACTTATTCTTATGCAACATGTCTTCAAAATATTTCATAAGACTGGAAAATTCAGATTGTTCGAAACGTTTCATCATTATGATGCTATGTTTTACTCGGTCTTGTGTGGCTTGAGACCAATATGCTGAGAGGAAGGCATGGTAAAACTCTCCTTCACTGTGGCAATCGTGAATGACCGATCGCATTCTTACAGCTGGTTCATTCTCTAAGTAGCCACACATAAATTCTAATCTGTGCTCTAATGACCAGTTGGGAGGAAAACAATGAGAGAATTGATGGAGCAACGCTTGTGGATGAATGTCGTTGCCAGAATTCTTAAATGTTTTGAATTTACGTGTAGTAATGAACAGCTTATAGTCAAAGTCATCATGTCGGCGAGTCGCATATCGGTCATTGTTACGTCGTTTCGGCGGTTCCATTTCAAAATCCAATGCGCCTTGCCAATTTCATTCATAATTTCCGAAATGTGCTTTGTCATTATTTTGTGGCTTTTCCGTATTTCTAAGTTCCTCTTCCCGTGTTGGAGCGCGAGTGTCCTCTGAAATATGAAATTTTTGTATTACTTGTGCCAACTGATCTTGTACTTCCCGGATTTCTCTTTTGTATCGTGTATTAATTTGATTCTGATTTTGTTTGAATTTCCTAATTTGTTTGCACTCTTCTGTGTCATTCAAATTATCATCTACCTTCGTAGATAAATTATTGAACTGATCCGAAAGTTTGGCTACTTTCTCCGATAGTGAACACATTTCCTCAGTGTGTTTTTCTGAACCAAGTTTCAGAGTATCCAATTGTGTTGAAATCGAATCTACTGTGTCCTTTAAGTATTCCTGAGTTCTGGCAAGTTGCGTAACCGAATCGGTAGATGCAACTGAGTCAATTTTAGCTTACAAGGTCTCATGATATTCATGAACAATAGTTTGCAGTTCTTTTATGGCTGCTTCGTGATTCTGTAATACATTTTCATGACGCGAAAAAATAGGTTGGAAATGCTCACAAATTTGTGTTTTTACGTCATTACAGACCTTTTGACATTTCGATTCAATGTTATGTAACTCAGTAGTTAAATCTTCACGTGTTTTTTCAAGTGTGGTGTCTAACTTTTCAAGCTTTTGCTGTGTTTGTCTCTGATTTAGTTCCAGTGTGTCTAACTTTTGAAGCTTTTGCTGTGTTTGTCTCTGATTTTGTTCCATTGTGTCTAACTTTTCAAGCTTTTGTCCCATTTGTTGCATTAATTGTAATAACAATGCACTGGTGTCCGAAACATGTTCCTCAGTGCTTTTCGGCAGTGAAGTTGCACCGGCAACATTCACATTTTGACAAGCGGAAAATGTGTCTTGACTCATTTGAGAAAATGGTGAGAACCCAAAACCTGAGTCTACAGTATTTGCAAAATTGTGTCCTGTCATTCCCGATTCCTGAGGCGAGCTGTTGCCGACCGATCGATCTATAATGCGTCCCTCTTCACTAATTGTTTCACTGTCCACGCCATTGTTTGCCGCCCGCTCCATTTCCCTATGCACAGTTACCAAATTACTACTTTGAATGTCTGTTAATTCATTACTCTGCGGCGCTAACACACTGCTTTCGTCTTCACTGTCATTTCTCAGTTTCCTTTAGAGCCTAGTATTACGTTTTTCACACGCCATTATTGTCACAATATTTCACACGACAACACAGAAAAGCACAATTTGAAGAGCAAAAATAAGAGAACACATTAACATAACACTAAAAATAATATCTAGTTAATTGCAGCTGCGAAATACTTGGTGCAAATATTCATGCATGCCACAACTGTTTTACGGTACAACAATGAAAGACTGCAACTACAAAGGAGATTTTCTCTACAATTGTGCGCTAGCAATAAACAAAATCTACACTAATTACACAAACTACAACAAAAAAATCAGAAGATTCCAGAAGGGTCGACATATGAAACGTCCCTATTGAACAATTATACACGACTGTGCTTAAACTGACACACACTATTTTGTTAGCGCAACGCAATCTGACTTTCAAAATTCCCTACAAAAGAATGGCCCTGACTAACATTAAACTATACCTTTCACAAATCACTTACCTCACTAAAATCTTCGCTGCTCAAGCTACTGCAATACAGCGAGCGCCACTACTGCCAGCTAAATAAAATATTCAAACTATGGAAGTCACTAACTACTGATAGGGATAGTTAGCAAATGAAAGATATTAATAGAGAACAAACAATGTATTTACCTTGATATCATCATATATAAGTATAGCAGTTCATGACAAATTTCAAAACTCCGCCATCTCTCTCCCCACATCCACCACTGCTGGCAGCTCACCTCCAACTGCGCAACGCTACGCGCTGTTCACAGCCAGCTGCCTAACACTACAATGGCGAGTATTACAACAATGCAAATCAGCTACAGACTGCACACAGCACAGCCAGTGATTTTCATACAGAGGTGACGTTACCAATAACCTAAACAGCCTACTTACAATATGTATATATATATATATATATATATATATATATATATATGATTGATCCACTACAAACTGACTAACTCCAAACCAATCACATAAGGACTAATAAGAAGAAATATAAGTAACAGTAGCGGAAATAAGTGCAGTCATAAAAGACGTATTGCAAGGAACCAGACAGTGCACTACAATACAGCACAGAAAGATGATATAGTATTTTACTGAACAATTTAAAATGATTTATTGTGCACAAAGTGTTCAAGCTAATCTAGTATGTAGTATTTTTACACACATTTATAACAATCTTTAGTTAAAATATCTTGTATATATTCTACTAACACTGCATAAGCCTTTGAGTATTGCCTACAAGTGAAAAATACAGTAATAACTTGAGGTCTAAGTTGTAAGAAGATATTATGTAAGGAATATGGTACATCGCTTGAGTTCTGTAATGTAATCAGAACATATGTAAGCAGTGCTATGTGACATTATTGATAAAGAGAGTTGTGTCCACTGAACACACAAGTAATAGTCGTTAGTTGTATCACTAGGTATCATTTGGTAAGGGTCATTTTCAAAGTTTGGAGTTAATGAGTTATATATTTTCTTAGTATTTTTGTTAGAACTTATGATAGTGATGCTAATTAGGGACGTGTGCTTGAATTTAATTTCCAAAACTGGTAGTGCTTGGATAGGCCTGATGGCATTTTGGTGAAGAATCTCGAACACAGTATGTACCCCCTCCACCTTAATGTCCATATCCTCTGTCATACAAACAAAAATTTTAACGTTATATAATGTGCACTTGGTTTCATGTCTTATTTTATTTTACGTATTTGGCCACACTATTAGTATACAGGCCTGACATTGAATTAGAAATTTTTTGTGTTACACATATACTGTACCAACGACCTTTTTACAGTATTATGCAAACTCGATGTGTTCTTCAGGGAGAAATGTTGTAATACTACAACAGTATGTATCCATTTATTATGGTTTCCTATAATGTTGGCGACCAAGTCTAATACATTGTGCTAATTGTAGTTATGTCTGTGCAGGGCTCGATTTTATGTTTTTCGAATTAAATCCAGCAGCATTACTAACAATTAACTTTTTTTTTGTGTCATTGCATATTAAGGTTACCATCCCGAATTCTGTTCCTGTTGATAATTTCGTCTCACGAGAAATTTCCGTTTTCTGCAGTTGGTATCAATTGTTTAGCTGCACGTGCATGTGTGACCCCATTCCATTGTCTTGTCGAGAGAGTCTATTGTGCACTTAGTGTTTAGCTTCCGTGTACGAGCGATATCATTGTTTTACGCTGACTGGAGTTAGTGCAGTCGTTGCTATTTCTAGCGTGAGCACTGATTTATGTTAAAAAATTTTGCGCCGTGTGTCAATCATATTTTTTTTGTTTCAAGCTTGTAATCACTATAGCGAAGAGTTTGCCACATGTTACTCTAGCAGCCATTTTCATTAGTTTGGGTACGTTCGTAAGTACACCCCCTTTTTAGTTCATATTTTCTTCCCAGGGACAGAATTTGAACTGTTATTTAAATTTAATTCTATTAGCCATTTATAAAGAATTACTTAGTGTCTCTGATTGAAAACCGAAACAGTAGGGTCCTGAGGTCATGAAAGTAATTGTTAATGCAGTCACTAGAAGATAATGTATTATGTATCTGAACGTAAATCGTGTGATGTCCTCTATTGCCGTTCCATGACTACTGTTAAAAAGGCATGGGTGTAACCGTTGAGGAATTGGTTGACAACGGAATAGGACGACAACCAGTTTTTCCGAAATAGTGGTAAACTACAGGAAAGTGGAAAATAATTTCTACAGGCTGCCTACGGAAAATATATCTTAAGACATCCTTTTTTAAACCATCTGAGAGCAGCTGGATGCAAGTGGATGAGCCTCTTCTTCAGCTGGCATCCTCAGCTGTCTTTAAGGAAGCCACATACGTTGTGACTCAGCAGAATTAAAGGATACAACATGTTGCTTAACAAAAAATTTCCGTTACTTAGTACAAACGTGGGAGAACTGTTGCAATGAACGGTAAAAGGGATTTCGATAAACTCCCGTCAGCTGAGAGAAGTTCACTGGTGGTGGTAGATACGCCAGTGCGTGCTTCCGGACAATGCATCGCGCCAGTGATGATACTAGCCAGGAAGCGAGTGAAGCCAGAAGTCTGTGATATGCTTGTCTCCGATCTTTTGGTAGTCTACATCTACTCCACCTCTCTTCATCGCAGCAAAACTGTTTCGAATTACAGCTGCATATCTATCCTCAGAGTAGCCTCCAGGAGTTGCAGGAGCTGTTAATGAGTCGGTTAAGGGCGCTGCTGCCAGCGTTGAACTGCGAAGCGCAAACGGCTGCAAGCGAAACTAGTATCAGACAACAAAGCTGTGACAACACTGAGACGTTTCCCTAGAGACGCCTACAAAATCACATTATGTGGCTGGTTGAAGGGGCGCAGAAATCTCTTTCGCCCAGCCTACTCCAACTGTCACCGGTCATCTTACGCTGACTCAAATGTTGATGTCTGTGTATGCGCTACCTGACAGTCTACATACAGTTGTCAGCAGGAACAGGTCTCCTGACACTGTACTGGGCGAGAGAAATGTATTCCGCTACTTGCTCGTTGTACCTTTCTGATGTACCTATTTCATTTCCCAATAACTGTGAGGTATGTTTGTTGCAAATATATCTTGATAGTGGATAATTTTCCATGTATTCACTTTTATTTTGCAGTAAAATTATAATACTCTGTTATGACTATATTTAGCATGTTAAGTTAAAATTTGTGGTTTCAGGACATTCCTACATGCCTTGTGATAGGACATTCGACATCATTAAGAAAAAAGAGAAAAAGAGATGTAATACAATGATTCAAAAGAGATAACAGAAATGATTCGAGGTACTAAAGATTAATGAATAATAATGTAAGAATGATGAAGGACGATGACTTCTTTAGCTTTTCTGTAGAATGTGATGAGTTTAAGAACACAGTTCCCTTAAAAATCAGCTCCGTCGACAGTACTGGACCGTTAAGAAGCGATTTTCCTGTCACAATAATGTCATTCATTAAATGACACAGAAATGTGGACGGAGAACAGAATTTCTAGGAAAGCACTGTCGTTAAGGTCATTCACTGGTTTGCAGTGCTTACGACGCCTTGAAAGGCGACGAGTAATCCCGAATGAAAAGAAAACTTCCATGGTGAGAAGTACCATGCATTATACCACAAATACTGGGCATATAATCATTCAGATTTTTTATGTTTTCTGTAGAGGTAGTGGGCTTTCACAGACAAAAATATGTCGAATTCGTGAAATGTCGTTGTAATACAAAACATGAGTATATGCCTTGTATTTCAAGCCGTTTCTTTAATAATGCTGACGAAAATTAATTCACAGATTTGGTATTTTCGTTTTCATTCCCCCAAAAGGTTTCTTTTTTCTTTCTTTACAATGTCAACTGTGGATCTCCTCTTACAGCACTGACAGGACAGTGACAGGCATTTGTAATATTCTAATTACACTTCTTAATGTCCAGGTATTGCAAATCAAACAAACGTCAACGGAATTAAAGATACATCCCTGAAGGATAGTTTAGCTGATATTACAAGCACTGAGATCGCCTACGCGGTGGGTCAAGCGGGACAACCGTGGCACGCACGGGCCATCGTGCTGGTATTGCTTAACACGAACTGTGTACAGCTCTATTAACTTACAAGCCTGTCCCGACGTACCTTCTGTTTATGGTATTCACCGGTACAGTCAATTTCCTGTATGTCTTTGACTGAGTCTGTCCTGCTTAATCTGTGAACACCACAATCGTTGTGTTATACCCTTTCTTAAAGAACCTAAATGTCCTGTAAAAGTGTTTTGTATTGGCAACTGTTTGATCCTGTTTCGCCAGGTTTATCTCGCTGGTAATATACTCTCGCTTTTCTCTTCTGAACTGTTTGTTGCTTCTCTACCTGCTTCCACATATGCCAACCTCGTCCTCTCATCGTGTTCCTTTGTCAGCCGTAACACTTAGCCGCCTTTCTCTTGTTGCCTGCATCTAGACACCACTAAACCATACTCTGCTTCTTCTCCTCTTCTCTAAGGATTTAAACATATCTGTGACACGTTTGTCTCCGATCTTGAGGTGATCTACATTTACTCCCTCTTTCCCCATCGCACCAAAACTGTTTCGAATTTCAGCTGCATATCTGTCCTCAACGTAGTGCTCTTGCAGTAGATATGCGTTTATTTTGCGTTCTCCTCCACTTCTCTTCTCCTTCTGTTATTGCATTGTATCCTTTCACGAAAAGTAGTCCACGTAAAATAGTGATCCGATCCTTTCTCAGCACCCCTTTGAGATTTTACGATTTTGATAATACTTCTGCGTCTAGCAGCCACTAGTAAATGGTCCATTTGGTTCTCAGTGTTTTTGTAGGGAGACTTCCAGGTTTTCTTGGATATGTTTCACCTAGGAAAGTTGGTACTCATTATCCTTAGGCTTTCTCAAGTTTCTGAACTGACTAGTCTCATTCCGTTGTTTTTGGAGGAATCGTGTAGACTGTGGGGGACAGCATGCTGTAAGATGCAGTCTATACCCCGTAAGAATATTGTATAAACGTTACTGCTGTTACATGCACATTTCTAATAATAGTAACTATGAGATTACTATAAATGGCTATAGACAAAAGCAGTTTAAACTTCCACTACAGTAAAAATGCAACATCAGTAATTAACTGGAAGCTCTGCAACTTCTCTCTCCATATCTGATCGAATCAATAATAAAGGGAGATAAAAATATGATTTACATGGACGCAAAACATAACGAAGCATCGAATAAGTTCAATGAGTAACGTATAGTTTGATGAACGTACGGAGCCGACACTGAGTGTCAATCCAGACCGTGATATCTCGGCGGGGTGCGCAGTACTAACACGAAGCATATGATTATACCAGAAGTCTTTGGTTTCATTTCAGAAAATGGCTGGTCGTTTTTGTTCCACTGCGTTGTCGCATTACTTCTGGCAGAAATAGTACTTACGGTAGTACATTACAGTCTTCATTAATAGTATAATACTTATGGTGAATGAAATGGTATTGTGTTAGCTGTAATAGTGCATTAAGTATCACTATTTTCCATGTGTAGGAAAAGAATTGACTCTGGCAATAATTTCACTAAGAAAGACTAGAGCATGGGTTTAAATCACAGGTAACAGGCAACACTACGATTAAAAACTGAAGATAAACTAATACATTTTTATCGCCAAGTATTTAAAATTTCTTGGGCGTTATCTCCATAGTGATTTACGACTGTCTTAGCCTTATCGATTAACAAGCTCACCCGTGCAGCGTTCTGTGAAGTATGCGATGAGTTTATGTCATCCAAAATATTGCATTTGTCGGAAAGGCATTACTGTTTTCCTCTAAAGCGTAGATACTGCTGGTAAACTGATGACTGCCCCGATATGTGTCAGTTACTTCATCCGCGAGAATAGTTTGAAACACAATTTCCGTACCTCAGATAGCTCTTCTCCTCATTAAATGAAACGTCAGATGGGAATTTTTTCAAAAGCATTTTTAGTCTATATGACCTCTCTTCTAACAAGAAGAGTTCTTTATTTGTAACTGAACAACGATACCATGTATTTGTACATCGTGTTCGATCATATTTCCCACTAACGAGTGTTGTAGTGAATGTTGCTTGGCTAACAGGTTTCTGTTATCAGTAATTGAATCGCGGAAAGTCGATCGACTTTTAATGACTATGGAACCACTGTTCTGCGTCTATATGAAAACAAATTTTGGAATGTGGTACCATACGTCTTTCCCAACTTGATGCGGCCCTACCTTTGGCTAGTGTAATCGGTTTGGCAAACAACGGAGACCGCAGATATTTCACTGAATCGTGCGTCGTATTTGCTTACATGAATCTCTAACATGAAGGAGATGAGTAATAATTGCAGAGCAATGTGCGACGAAAGGGGTAACAACATGCAAAGGTAATCTTATCACATGCTGGGGCGTGAACTTTGTTGTTCTGAATATCTGAGTTTTTGTGTCCACACACTTCAATCCCACGTTTTTACTACAAGCTGCAGCTTGACCCATGTTCGTCCTTCTTGAGTGTACATCCCTGAGGTTGGTTTTAAGCAGTACGCCATTCCCCTATTGTATCTGCCTTCCTCTTCATTTCCTCGTGTGTGGCGCCTCGTATATCATTCATCGGCTGCACGAATAACATCCTTGATAATCCTCGGCGATTCCTTACCTCAACAGTTCCTTCCCCTATTTTTCCATTGATGATATTGTTCCTTAAAATGTGTCCTGCGGGTTTATCTCGTCCTATTTGGATGTGTCTCGTGAAATATTTTGTTTCCTGTGCTATTCTCGGCACCTCTTCAGTAGTAGCTTTATTTCTCTAATTGATCTATACCATCATTCTGTATCACTAATTCGCCAGCGTTTATCGCCGTCTTCTTTCATTATCTCCTGTTCCCCAAGTTTCTTATCCATATAGGGCGTCACCACAAACAAATTCTTTCAGCATCCATTATCTCTAGATTTATGTTCTAAATTCTGAGCAAGTATTTTCTAAAATTGTGTGCAATTTTGGCCTGTTCCATTTTGCTCACAATTTATTTCCAGCTTCTGCCATCCCTTGTACCCTGGTTCGGAAAGTAGGTCCAGCTCATGTCTTCCAGTTCTTAACATGAAATGCTCTTAGCCTTCTTCAGTACTGCATACCATCACTTCTGTCTTTTGCTTGTTTGTTCTCACATCACATTAATTACTTAAAAATATTTTTTAAGACTGTCCTGGAAACCTTCTCTAGATTTTCTTTAGTGTACGTAACCACAGCAATATCATTTGCGTAGTGCAGTACGTCTGTCTTTGTTATTCCTATCTCAGTAGTAGCTCCACGAAAAGAAGTAGTGAATGTAAGAGGTGACAGACCGCAGTTTTTGTCGGGATTTCTCTAATTTTTGCTTCCTGATCCTGACGATAATATTCCTCACCATAACCACAAAGCTTGAATAAAAAAAAAAAAACGCGAAAACGTTGACAGATACCAGTGTGTGACAGTACACCTTAAGTGGAAAGTGTACTTACATGCCGACTTGGGCCCCCTTTTAGACACTGCACTCCGCACAGCAAATTTTTGAGAGTATTTTCTCCCTTTATATGTGATTCTACAAGATTCGAAAACTGCGAATCTGTGGCTCACATAACATTTTCAGTTGACTTAATTGTTATTCCACAAAAAATTGTAAATTCCTCAAAATGTAAACAGATAGTCTTCGTGCCAAATCAGTTGACTTTTCCGTGGCAGCAAGTATTTTAATATAAGAAAATAACAGATAAAACTAACTTAATTTACCTGCAGTTGTCTCTTGTAGCCTTTGAGTGTTATACTTGCATGTCCATTCTCCTCCTTCAGCGATGTCAGTTTCAGGGCCCCAGTCTTCTCCATATTTTGTTATTGTTGATCTGCTTCAATGGCCGCTAGCTGCATCTGAGACTGCCTTGGTCAATTTTACGCTGTTTCCTCTACCCATTGTAAATATCCAGTACTCATGGCATCGACCTTCTTCCCCAATCTCCCGTATACTTTAACATTCTGTGTCTCACTCAGTGTGACACTCTGTTCACTTTCAGAATTACGTTCGATTGTTGTTTCGACCTACCATAGCTCTTATATTTCATGGCCTGTGTACCATGTGACGTGGCACAGTCGTTTCCTGCCTGCTGAAAACTGTACCCTCAAATTTCGGTATACTTTTTTCCGCGGCACTTACACGCCTTCCCTGTTGGAAAAAAAATCAATGTTGCTCGGCTGGAAAAGCTACAGTAAACCAGCCGCACTAATTGTATCTGAAGGATGCTCAAAAGGTTTTCTAGTTTTAGTTGTTTGCAAGCAAATCAGTGAAAGGAAAGTCTTCGAACAAATATTCTACTGTGTTCTCATTTCCTTTTATCAAATAACCAGCAATTCGGGGCTAATATGAAGTTAGTGTTTCATCATACACGCACAAAGACTGTGACTCTTAATAGCAAGCATGTGGTATTTCTCCGATCCTCTTACCAAAAGTTACAAACCTATGTTCTTTGTTTCTTGAATGTTCACTCATATATTCCATTACTTTATTCCTTTGAATGTTCAGTTCTTGGTCCTGTCTTGAACAATATGCCATGCCGATTCTAAATATTCAAAAGTCACAGTTTGGAAAAAAAGTTCCCTAATTCTCAATTTCGTCTTTTTCGTACACTCCATGATCTTTTTAAGATCACATGCCCGCAAAATTACATTTTTTTCAAGGCTTATGTAAAAAAGTCCGATTGTAGTGATAGCTGAGCTGTAAATCTCTTCTAGACTCCACAAAGCAAATATTGACCCCAAAATATACACACAAATGCTCTCTGTTCTGACTGACTAAGATAAATTACAGCAGAATTTAATTGCATTGCCCCCATCTTTAGTTATGAGCCAAGATAAAAAAAAATATTTTCTCTCAGCTATTATTTCAATCAGAAATTTCAGAAAACCCACATATTTCTAAACAACCCCTTCTTTACTTACGTGAAATTTTGTAGTATGTTTCTGTTTTGGCAGTACCATAAGGTTTTGAACTGTATATCACAAATTTCCTCAGACCTACTCTCGTTGTCCAGATGAAATTCCTATGCTACCATATACACAGTAAACACACATAACAACATTGATTTTTCATATATTTAGCATTCATAACTTCATTCACACTAATAATTAAACTTATGTAATCAACAGTAATTCATAAAAACCTAATATTTGCTGTTGAAAATATCTCTTTCTAAAATACATTTTTTTGACTGATTAACATTGGCAGCAAGAGCATAACTTTTGTGATAGAATCACCACTCGTCTCGGCCTGGCACAATCTGCTATCGTTACACTGCTATTGGCGCGATGTGAAGGTTCTACGCTCCAAACATTCTTGACTTCATGTTACTCACATTTTGCACGCGTCTCAAATCTTTTAAGTCAAACTGAAACAGATGATAGTGAGTCCATAATCAATATTATTGGTATGCGGAACCAACTGTTGGAAATGCATGTTATTGTGGACATACGCTGTGTACACCGCATAACAACATCGTAGCGAACAGTAATTTTTCAAAGTGACGACTGACAATCTCAGTGTATGTGTTGCAACGGCGTATGCGGTCCAGCTGCACTCTCACAAGGATGTCTGTTGAACAACGTAACAGGCATGGGGAGCAATCACCCCAGACTAACAAACAGACAAAAGCACGTGTGCCTTGTGATGACCGGTGTTTTAACATGTGATACATGCACACCACTACCCATGGTGTCAGCTGTCCATTGCATTAGACGGCTTGTGATGTGTCCACACTGAGGTGTGTTTGTGTGTACAGTGCATGACTTACCCTGATCATTGTATTCGAAGAGGAGGTCCTGTTTCAAGGCGAGAGCGGTTGCTGGATCTCACAGTTGTGGACTTTTTCCTCTGTTGTTACATCAAGACGTTGGTGTACGAAACGTGAGTAGAGGAAGATGAATTCCTGCTTTCTAGGATCCAAGCTGCTCGTTTGCTGGTATAACACATATCAGGGATCTTTAAGAGAATGCATGCACCATTTTCAAGCATGCATTGAGACTCGTGGGTATAACTTCGAACAAGTACAACGAGCAACGCTTTTGTTATGCAGTGTTCTCTGTGTATGTCCATAACACAATAAATATGCATTTCCGGCCATTGGTTCCCCATCTCAATATAATCGTTTGATGACCCACTATCACCTGCTTCAGTTTAACCGAAAAGGTTTGAGACACCGTGTACAGACAAAGGAAAATTTGTAATACGTGGAAAAAGAGGAAAAATATGAATATACGGTACGAGTAGCTGAGAAACCTGGCGTCGACCAGGTATTTAATTATAGCAGTGCTCCAGACTTCACTAATGTGTATGACAGCACATGGGACTGGCTGTGCAAAAAGCAACTGACACTAAGGTCTACACCTGCAACAAACAGTGTCTGGCGTTGCACTTTGTTTATGCTCATGGTACAACATGATCTTACTTTGAGTTGCACATGTTTAAAGCAAAATCGTAAATAATGAGGAATAAGGGGGATAAAGCAAAATCGTAAATAATGAGGAATAAGGGGGATTCAGGCTACCAAAATGTGCTCGCTTGCACCAAGACCCGTTGAAGTCTTTTGCTTTTATAGTGTTATGTTGGAAATAAGTAACTTTTAGACTCTCTGAATGAAGGTTTCTGGCGAAAGAGATAATGCATGATATTCTCAATCAGAGTCATGACGTGCCTTCACTCTCGGAACGAGTCTCTAAAGAGCATTTTCAAACCACTCCACGTCTCGTCTCCCGATATTCTTTTAATCCTTGAGAACGCACTGTACTCGGTTTTTCAGCCATTCTGGTTTATTCAGAAAGACTTGACCATTATCCACAAAAAATAATGAGTGGAAACCAAAATCACAAAGGGTACTTAATAAATGCGTTTATCATAGCAAAGAGTGTAAATATAAATATCGAAAGAAGTAAAGCAACAAACAAATAAAAATCAGGAAATCATTATATGCTAGCAAAGTAAAGTCGCTGCTGGTATATATTCATAAAGATGAGATTGTGGTGCGGTTCGTAATTCTGTCACTGACATAAACTTTCGAAATTACCTCATTCACTGAGTAAAAAAAAAAAAAAAAACAAACAGCGCCTTGAATCTTACGGTCCTAGGATAGGGGTTAGGGACAGACCTTGAATTTACTACATACAAGTACGTGACACGGTTCCCATAAGTCTTATCAGTGGATTGAACCAGTAATATCTGATTCGGGGCCACAACCGGCAGTGTCTCAAGTGCGCTGGCAGGCCTGTGGGGTGGAGTTGTAACCTAATATGTTCCATACTATAAGTGCTTCCAATCCCAAAGAAAGCAGGTGTTGACAGATGTTAAAATTACCGAACTATCAGTTTAATAAGTCACAGCTGCAAAATACTAACACGAATTCTTTACAGACGAATGGAAAAACTAGTAGAAGCCAACCTCGGGGAAGATCAGTATGGATTCCGTAGAAACACTGAAACACGTGAGGCAATACTGACCTTACGACTTATCTTAGAAGAAAGATTAAGGAAAGGCAAACCTACGTTTCTAGCATTTGTAGACTTAGAGAAAGCTTTTGACAATGTTGACTGGAATACTCTCTTTTAAATTCTAAAGGTGGCAGGGGTAAAATACAGGGAGCGAAAGGCTATCTACAATTTGTACAGAAACCAGATGGCAGTTATAAGAGTCGAGGGACATGAAAGGGAAGCAGTGGTTGGGAAGGGAGTAAGACAGGGTTGTAGCCACTCCCCGATGTTGTTCAATCTGTATATTGAGCAAGCAGTAAAGGAAACAAAAGAAAAATTCGGAGTAGGTATTAAGATTCATGGAGAAGAAATAAAAACTTTGAGGTTCGCCGATGACATTGTAATTCTGTCAGAGACAGCAAAGGACTTGGAAGAGCAGTTGAATGGAATGGACAGTGTCTTGAAAGGAGGATATAAGATGAACATCAACAAAAGCAAAACAAGGATAATGGAATGTAGTCTAATTATGTCGGGTGATGGTGAGGGAATTAGATTAGGAAATGAGGCACTTAAAGTAGTAAAGGAGTTTGGCTATTTGGGGAGCAAAATAACTGATGATAGTCGAAGTAGTGAGGATATAAAATGTAGGCTGGCAATGGCAAGGAAAGCGTTTCGGAAGAAGAGAAATTTGTTAACATCCAGTATTGATTTAAGTGTCAGGTAGTCATTTCTGAAAGTATTCGTATGGAGTGTAGCCATGTATGGAAGTGAAATATGGACGATAAATAGTTTGGACAAGAAGAGAATAGAAGCTTTCGAAATGTGGTGCTACAGAAGAATGCTGAAGATTAGATGGGTAGATCACATAACTAATGAGGAAGTATTGAATAGGATTGGGGAGAAGAGAAGTTTGTGGCACAACTTTACCAGAAGAAGGGATCGGTTGGTAGGACATGCTCTGAGGCATCACGGGATCACCAATTTAGTATTGGAGGGCAGCGTGGAGGGTAAAAATCGTAGAGGGAGACCTAGAGAGGAATACAATAAGCAGATTCAGAAGGATGTAGGTTGCAGTAGGTACTGGGAGATGAAAAAGCTTGCACAGGATAGAGTAGCATGGAGAGCTGCATCAAACCAGTCTCAGGACTGAAGACCACAACAACAACAACAACAACAACAACTATAAGTGCTAAGGTAGGACGGGGTTCACATGCGTAATTTTGAATATAACTCTCTCAGCTGCCTGAGGTATAATTTGGCACTTCATGGCCTTATCAGTGAGTCCGACATAAGATGATTATCTGTGCTCGTTATCTCCTTTCAAAGCTTCTTGTAATTTTCAGTGTAACTCTGAATCCAACATATAATTATCCTAATGCCATCTCGGTGGTTATAATTGACGAATTTAACATCTTTGAGTTGTTTCATACACCTATTTGCTTTCGGTAAATCCGTCAATGTATATAAATATCAATTTGCTTTCGGTAAATCCATCAATGTATATAAATATCAGATCACGTTAACAAAAACACATACATTTCTTGAATGTAAGCAGCACCTTTAAATCTACACAGCTTAACGAATACGCGAGTGACTCAACCACTGTAGCAGATTGAGTAGCTGGAGCTTATCAATTGAGGATCATGTTTGACTGGTATATGGGGCAAGCGGTGAGGGAGCGGCACTGTCATCAGTAATAGCTAAGTATCTATGTCCTCTTGTAGATCAGTTGTAGTCACTGGTGGTCGCGGGTCACGACGGCCCCATTGATCGCACGAAATCTCTCGTATCTCATTACGCGGCGGAGCCAATTTCCTGGGGCTATCAGCCACTTCGTCAACCGGCGGCGAGATGCTCCCACGGGGACTATTGTTTACCCCCGAAATGGAATGTCAGCTGCAGTGTGCAACGTGCAGATATGCCGCAAGTCATTACCAACTGCTGTCCAAGACAATAGGCCACACCATTTACTAGAGCGCCGCCAGCTTCTACTACACTTCCAGGATACTAGCATACGTGCTCTAACCGACGCAATTATACATTTGGTACAACCGCTTGTGAATTGGAGAACTATCTGCTAATTCGGTAGTGGTGAAACTTCACACGAGCATCCAGTTTTATATCGCGTGTCAACGAATTGACAGTGGTAGAACGTATGTCATGAGACCCAGTGAAGTAACGGCACTCATTAAATTGGACACGTATGCAATAAAAACTAACAATTTCACACGATTGCTCTGCCAGACAAGCGTCGGATATTATCACCACAAAGACTCCTGACATTCTGCTTTTCAGTACACGCCACTGACGGCACATATTTGTACGGGTATAAACAACGGACGGACGCACTGGAGATGTTAGTTGCCATATGAAAGCGTGAAGAGACCTCTTGTTAAACTAAGAAAATGCTACTTCCAATTTTCATCCATAATTGTCTTCTCAGCATCACAAACCTAAAATGCCAGTAAACATTTTTTAATGCGGACCACCTAATAGCTTTTAAGATATATATTATTTTTTCCAAGTTGTAATTTTGTCGTATAGTTGACTTCCGCTTGCCCATTTTGAATCTTTGGTTATAATCTCTTACAACACTAGTACATTAGCAGGATGATTTCCAATTAAAAAAAAAACAAAAAACAAATAAGCCTTGCAGTTTCACGGGAAACTAAAGGTAGCTTGCCATCAGCCACTGATCCCTTTAACTTTGTTGACTGCAAGTCCATTGCTTAAGAAGCACTAACCCGTCAGGTGATTTAGTAGGTATATTAGGAAAGAGCGCCTTTTCCGACGGGACAGTTCTTGCGCCTTAACCTGAGCATCACCAAGTGTTTGACAGGACAGACTCCTTTATGACGTCCAATATGTTGACAGGGCCAATGTCTCTTAAAACTATTCTGTGCTTAATGAATCTTATGCCTGAGTGCCCTCTTTACACTTTGATTACTAAAAATTTCATTGACATACCTCCAATTCGTAGTTTCCCAAAACTCAGTCGTCGAAGAAGATTCCTCTCACTGCTATATACACTATATACCTCACATAGCTGTTCCTGTGATTCTGTAAAGAAACCTAACGCTGGTAGTTTCCGGAGTAACTACATTCACGAATGTGCACGCAAATTACAATACCATGAATCAACCACAATGGAAGGAAGTTTTCTCCATTTAGTACCTACACTGATACAATGAAATACCTAAATGATCTAGTATACTATACCCCAAGTCTTTCAACACTACCACTTAGTTCTGTTTTTGCTGCGACGCAGTAGGTCAATAGGAGTAAAACGCAGCAACTCCTACGGCACATTTTCTGGTCTATGAAGCGATGAAATATTACTATTTAGTCTTTTCACTATGTTCACGACAATAGTCTGGAAATCGGACTCGTTTTTTTTTTTTTAATTTTTGTTAATTTAATTGTTCAACCTATTAAGATTAGTGCAATCAGGCTCTCTGTTGTATCTAATCTGGCATTCTACATGTTTTCCATGGCATTCAAAATGATAACAAGTTACATATAATACAGAATATACCATTTAGAAATTATTAGCCGGCCGAAGTGGCCGTGCGGTTAAAGGCGCTGCAGTCTGGAACCGCAAGACCGCTACGGTCGCAGGTTCGAATCCTGCCTCGGGCATGGATGTTTGTGATGTCCTTAGGTTAGTTAGGTTTAACTAGTTCTAAGTTCTAGGGGACTAATGACCTCAGCAGTTGAGTCCCATAGTGCTCAGAGCCATTTGAATTTGAATTTTTAGAAATTATTATAGTGCGTGAAACACACTTTACATTCAATTAAGTGAAGTATTTAAATAAAGACACGTTACAAGAAAGTAGATATAAGATTACCCGCCAGTGAACGCCTGAGAAAAACAGCAACAATTTTCTTAATCATTACACGGCTATAAGTGAAAGAGTGAACTCTTAAGAGGATGGAAATTGAGGAGAAGAAGTGTTTCTTGTTGAATATTTGAGTACACAGCTAATAACGTTAGTTTTCATATTGGCTTTATTGTAATTTTTTGTGCAGTTCAGCAAATTAGGTTTTTTTATGCGGTTCCACACTAGAAATCTATGCAATGACTATCTGTCGTACTTAGGCTCTTGAAACTTTAACTAGACAGTACAGTCAAGTCATTGCAGCCACAGGTTTATTCTAGAAATGTTAACATCTGATTATCAAAGTCAAGTTTACTTTTTACAGATAACCATTATGTATTTTCCTCTTTCTTGAGAGTACGTTAGTGATGTGGTGTACCATCCTTGATACAGTACCCTGAAATATACAAAAAATTTCACAAATCTTGCTCAGATAAATTTTCTGTGCATAAAGTAAACTCGTCAAAAAATTTTAAGTCATAAGAAATTCAGTTCAAAGTTGTTATTTGGTCTATGAGTCATCTCTGTTGTTCGCAATACACTCCAGTTACATAATCAACTTGGTTTACATGTTCGTCGTCTTCTCTCTTATGTTTCTTGTTACTCCACGTTATTCTAGCGTTTCTATTTGCCTCAGGAAACCACTTTTCATCTTCGTTCTCTTTCATGGAATCAATCGCGAACGGTTACTGTCTCATATGAAATCCCAAACATATCCTAGCAATTGTAGAACTTCACACCATCTAACTACCCCACATTAAAACAAGTTACAGGCATAATAACTTTCAAGAATGGCAGAATAGCAGTAACGCAAGCTACTGAGAAGTTTGTAACTAAAACAAAGCTCGGGAACCAACGAAATTCAAGGGAAACATAGGAGCAAAGCATATCGTGTAACTTGAAATATAGTTGTATCGTAAATGTTTCTCGAACACGAATCTAATAACGACGTTGACGTGTGAAATGTGATTTTTAAACCACTTCCTGATGTGCAAGTAAGTTCTTTTAACCACTATTTTGTTCTAAGTACTTCAAATATCGATTTAAAATGAAAAACTAAAAACGATTTTTTGGAACGATTTCTCGGGCACCTTACCTTAAACTATGAGTGCAATGGACATGCCAATGAGGGAGGAAGAGAGGTAAAAATCTTAAACATGATAAAACAATTAGTGGAAACGAAATTTACGTGAATGAGCATGGAAAAGTACTGGGAGAAGATGGGAGCATTTGCCTTACTATTCGACTGCGGAAAACTGGAGACGTACGATAATTTCTAGGGAAACGCTATGAGGGTGGCAGAAGAAAGAGTTCTAGCTTCTTCTTAAGCGCAACAGGCAATGAGTGAAGAGCAGAGTGCCGGTTAGCTTGTTCCAAAGGTGCACGGAAGAAACAGAAAAAGTTGTAGTCAATGTATTGTTCTGCGGATGGAGGTTGTGCTTTGATTCTGATGGTATGGCAGATTCGAGGTGCTTTACCTGACTATTCCTACAAACCTCCTACGATCATTTCGCATACAGAAGTACATTTATTTAATATCCGTTCACGCCATCGTTATATTTGTGGCTGACGTCACTTGCTATATATTTAAAACGTTTAATTTGCTTAAAATTTAATTTTTCGGTACTGTTTTAGAGTTTACAGGTTGTATGTCTTCAAACGCCCTCACTTTCATTTTATCTACAGACAATAGCAGGTTGTTATCTGAGGCTGTTGGCTGCAACTTATATACATGGAGATCATCTTCAATCTCTGCCATCAGAGTTAGCTCGTCTGCACTTAAAATGACATATAGTCTGGTGTCATCTGCGTATAAAACTACATTCAGTCTAGTCTCACGTTGACAAAATCTCTTTTATTCAATTTGTTACGTTTACTGAACACTTAATCTACGTATTTTTTGAAGATTGTCGGAAAAGTACACCATCCTAATCGTACCACTTTGGTTGTATTCATTGGCTTGTTTATTATATTTCCCGTATTTATAACAATTTAGATGTTTGTGTAGGGACTCCGAATAGTATTTATGAAGTGTGATGTGTAAAGTCGATCAGCCCTTATTTCCATTGCAGTTCTCTGTTGACATTTGAGACGCCTTTTAAAACTATATAGAATCAAAATTAGTTTTGCAATTCGATTCACGTCTCTTTTCTATAGCGTATTGTAGTGTAAAATTGTTGACAACAGTTGATCGCCCTTTATAAATCCTGATTGTTCTTCAGATACACTTTGGCACGAAGAAAAAAAATGCACCACAAAAGAATTATCCGAATAGGACAGAAATCGGTATATGTGACGTACATACGCAGACAAATATTTTCAGAAAAATTGGATGATGTGTTTAAGAGAAAGAGCTCCACCCATTGAGCAGTCAATAACGCTTTGGTCCACCTCTCGTCCTTACGCAAGGAGTTGTGTGGCTTGGCAACGACGGATGGAGTTGTGGATGTCCTCCTGAGGGATATCGTGCAAAATTAAGTACAATTGGCGCGTAATATCACCAATATCTCGAGCTGATTTTGGGCTCCGCCCATAACGTTCCTAAAGTTATCATTTGGAGAGAGATGCGGCAGCGTTGTAGGTAAGGTAGGGTTTGGCAAGCATGGATACAAGCAGTAGACACTCTTCTCGTGTGCAGGTGGACATCATCTTGCTGAAATGTAAGCCCAGGACGGGCTGCCATGCAGGATAACATAACGGGGCATAGAATACCGCCGACGTACCGCTGTGCTGTAAAGGTGCCGCGGACGGCAACAAAAAGACCCTCATATGAAAAGAAATGGCACGTCTTCGCTGGCCTTCGGGGGTCAGTCTGATGTAGGTCTGCTCACTGACGACAATACTACTCCAATCAATGATATTTCAAGTGGAAGACGTGTGTAGAGACGGCCCAGACAGCGATCGATACCATCCTGACTGCCCCCCGCCATATGGGTGATAACCAGGAGTGATGGTCCTAGCTGCTATTTCATTTCACAGCAGGAACGCGTTGGTCGTCGTCTTAGGCAAACTTACAATACGCCCAACTTTTCTGCTCTTCATGGCAAGCCATCCTGCGTTTAGATTTCAGAAAGACAACGAACACCACCCCACAGCGAGATTTTCTACAGCTGTCTTCGTGCTTCCCAAATCCTACATTGGCCAGCAAGGTCGTTGGATCTTACCCCAACTGAGAACGTTTCGAGTGTTATAGGCAGGCTCTTGCACCCAGGTAGCGATTTTGACGCTCTAACGCGCCAGGTGGATAGAATTTGGCAAAATATCCCTCCAGAGGAGATCCACAAACTCAGTCAATAAATACCAAGCAAAATAACAACTAGCATAAGGGCCACAGACTGACCGACGTGTTATACGCTTGTTCAGTTTGTAAAACTATTTCTCTTAATCCTCAAATTGTAATCATTTCTTCCACTCTGCAAATACAACGAATCTACCGATTTCTGTCCGATTCGGAAAAGTTCCTTCGTGGCGCATCTCTTTCTTTGTCTTAGAGTGCATTATTTTCCCCGTGATATTTTTTAACCTAGCATTTAGGGTTTCGACATGTAATTTAAGGACTGAATGCAGAAGCTTCATATCTTACAAGTGTTTACATTTATTTACAACCATACATATTTCTTTGGCTTTGGTCAGTAAATTGATGCTTCATAGTTTTTCCAACATCTCTTAAAGATGTGAAGAAATCTTAGATACATGAATAATATCAATATTTCCTAAGTTCCATATTAATAGTATCTCAACCAGTGTCTTCCCAATCCTTTTTGGCTTCCAGAGTTTCCGTCAGTTGTCTCATATCAAAATCGTCCAGACGTTTTGTGTTGTTTCGTTCAGATAATGCCTAAATTAAACTATCATCGCACCATAATTTTTGTAATCATATATCCATTCCATCTCTTCTATATTACTGACAAGCATATGATGCTTTTCTGGTCCCTTAGGTGGTTCATCAATTTATAAGCGATAGTTTGTCGTCCTTGTCATATGTTATACTGATAATAGGGCGTTCACATGATTCTGCTTGTGCTTTCCGAGTAATTTGTTTCACAGTATTTCTTTTCTCTTTACATTCATTAGAATTTTCATTTGTAGAATTATTTAGGTAGACCTTTAAAGCACTCATTTTTGTGAAACTTCATTGTAGATGATCACCAGCTTTTTACTTTTATGCTCAGTGCTACTGGTCTCGATCATTAGACCATTATGAAGCCGAAGCTAGCGGTCAGACAAAACCTTTAAGGTGCACAGGTCACAACATGCCGAAGAATTAAAAATTATGGCGGTAAATAACGCAGAAATTACAGAGCGTAACGAGCTTGTCACTACAACATTTTAAGAGCACAACTTCGACGTAGGTAGAAAAACAAATAATCTTACAATAAATAACCTCCAACCGACACATATATGTAGGAGACGTACACAAGACGGTCATGCATTTCAAAATGAGGAAAGCTGTAGCGCAGTTGTAGCAAAATATTTTTTTAAACAGCAAATATTAAAGGCAAATTGCTATAATTCTTGGACAAAGGTCATAAGAGTGTTCCTGCATCTGTAACATCAATAATGTATACATATCACAAGTGAATGCGAGATCTTCGGAGTGTTTTAGAGTACATCATAAAAACACATTCAGTGAAATCACATGTGTGGTTAAGGAAAGTTTTACATAACGTGCAATATCAAATTAATAAAAACAAAATAAGGAAAAATCACATTAATCTCCCTTGAGTGAGTTGTAATCATCTGAATCGAACACTGTTTCCCTCTCTTTTGTCCATATACTTACGCCTCTACGTTTCCTATATTTCCGTTTGTTCCCTAGAGCCTCATTAACTTTGCCTGATACTGCTGTTTTTAAATGTTTTCATTCTTCTTCCAGCTCTTCTACCATTTCAAGATTTCCCAATGTGTTCGTCATCCGAGTTCGGTGAAGACGTTGTACTCTGATATCTTCCAAAACGTATACCTAAGGAACTTGTTCTGCCTATAGATCCTGTGGTGAACTCGAGGAATTACTTTGTGACATCGGATATCATGAAATCTCCCAATCAGGTCACCCCACGCTGTGTGCCAAGAATGAAGTGGATTGTGCGTGGCCAAAGCTGTGCTGTCATGGTGTCGGTATGCGGATGTTGGCGATGGGTGGAAGAGCGCCCATGTCCTCTCGCTTCCGCGGTGTCTCCACGACTCACGCTTTTATTTCTCCTCCATCTCTCAGCTCAGCTCCTTTTCGAAATATTCCTCCTTTGGGCATTGTCGTTGGCGGATGAGATTTTTAATACAGCCCAATGACAGATCGCCGTTTCATGGCCACGCCTCTCCATACAGGGTGGAGATTCCATAGGAGGTGGAAATTTGCTATCTGGCGTGGGCTGGAGTGTGCCTCGTGAATTGGCGTCTTTCTCACGATTTCACATTCTTAAGATGTTTTCCCGCATTCTCAGGTTGTTGGGAGAGCTGCTCTCTCTATCTCCGTGAGCCCTGGACAGTCTCATGTTTGAACTCCGTCTCAATATCTGCCGGCGTCCGTGCCCCATGTCCTCACTCTCGAGAAAAAAACATCTTCTTAAGAACGGTGACTTCTTTCACACGCCTCCCTGCGCCAATTTTACCGAGCTTTGTGTACACTCCTCGCTTTTCCTGTGGGATTCTGGAATTGTCGGCACATCCCTGCTTTCTCAGGCATGTAAAATGACTGCCGACAGGTCAGAAGATCTCAGATGCTTTCGCGTGTACATTCTTGGCGTTCCATCCCAATGGCTGCAGATGTCCATAAGCTCCCAGCATGTTTCTTGTTGTCAGATGGGCCCTTCGCATCGTGTACCTCCTTGAGCAAGGCGAGGACGTCGGCCTGGCTTCCCATTGTGTGCTTGCAGAATGACTGCAGTGTCCCTCTTCTTGGGGGCTCGCCGTGAGGTGTCCGCCTTCCTCCTGCTCCTCCTCGGCCGCTCATGGCATGTTGGCGAAAGTGGCGGCGGTAGGACGTATTTTAATCCTTAATGGGTTTTTCCAGTTTTCTCCTTTTGGCATTGCTGTCAAATCACTGACAACAATAAAAGTGGTCAACTGCAGTATCTGCTCCTCGATAAACTCTGCTTTCTCTAGGCAGGACAGGAAATCTTTCTATTATTATATAGGGTAATAGAGAACATGGTAACTGGATAGACATCCTAATTTCTCCCTGTCCCTCTCTCTATCAATCTCCTCCTCGTTCCTCTCTTTGTTCATCTGCTTCTCTTGTCCTGTCTCTCAGTACATCGCCTGCCCATCCCCTACCTCCCCATATCCAATTGCTCTCCCCTAACTCCGTCTACCCCTAAGTCTTGTTTACGGGTACTGCAAACGAAACCTCCATTGTCAAATAAATTTGCTTAAAATGAGTAGATCAATATGTCAGGAATTTTGATATAGTCCAGATGCTGGATCTGTCAGGACAGTGACATCAATAATAGTATTTCGTGTAGTTTTAATCTACAGACATGTGAGATTACAAAGGCCTAAACGATTTATATTCCATAGAAGTACACTGCTTATACGCCGATAAACCATAACTACAAGATTCCTGTATTCTGTTCTAACTGACTGCAAAGAAGAAAATAAAATAACACATTTAGGTGTATGCAATTTTTTGTTAAATTGCAATTAACGAAAAGGAATACAAATGGGAGAAAGCATTTGTCTAAACATATAATTACCCTACATTCTAGTTAAATGTTACGATGAAAAGAAATGTAAGCACACACTTCTGCAGGACAGGGCAACCTTATTTTTTCCACAGTCAGTTTTAACAGAAAACTTGTATATTTTTGGAGACTTTTGCAAACGATCTTTACTCCTCTTACAAGGTCGTCAACGTATTGAACAGTCCATACAGAATAAGGTGGCCAGTAGATGAGCAGACGGCAGTGCACACCTGGGGAGAGTGGTAGTGGGGGGAAAGGGGGGGGGGACTGCTGGGAAGGCGCTTTAGGGGAAATGCCAAGCGCTGGAGGTGTAGTGCTGTTCTAAACTGAAGCATAAACTCAATTTTTGTAAATATTAGCGGAGGCCCTCCACCCCCACACTTGCATGACGCCCATTCAAAACAATGTCACCTCTTCTTTGGTTAGTATCTAAAAACTATACTGTCCACAATGCCACGATTTATTTTCACTTGGCTTGCTAACCACTTGTTAACTTTCACCGAAGTGTCACAAGTGGCGAATTTTGAGCAAAACTTACAAATTTCTCTTGTTGGCATGTTAAAATTTGCTTCTTTTGGAAATACACAGCGGAGTTTACACAGTCTCTCCTCTCTAACATATTGTGCAGACGCAGTTGCGAGAGAATTTTGAAACAGTTGTCTGTTATGTGAAGAACTGAGGAAACATAAGGTTAGTATCTTATGAAAAAACGCTTCCTCGGTAAAAAAATAAACGAATAATGTCTACACTTATGTCTCGTTTCACCAGCTATCGATGGCCCTCGAAGAAACCTGTTGTTACTGGAATAAAACGATATGTACCGAAGTTTTTCTTAATAATCACACGTTAATATATTCTGCTCCTTGCGTGTTATCATTTGCCAAAATCTCATTTCGATATCTCAAACTGTTTATGACATATGAGGAATGTTGTTTACTTTTTACTCAGGCTTTATTGCTGGCCCGGCGCAATCGCAACTGTGTGTGTTGCGCCAGATCAATTCTCTCGAAATTGGTGACAGAGACTTCGACCCAAGTCGAAAGAAAAGTACAATACGTTAACTAAATTTCATATGCAGCTACATATTTTGGAATATGTATCAAACGCAAAATCATAGGGACCCCTATTTTTCATTGCCAACCTTTTCGAATATCGAGCATTTCCTTACTTCCACGCAAATATCACTATAACTACGATCATTAACGAAATGATGGGCACGTCATAATGAACCTCACGTGTAAACCTAGAAGTAAAGGATAAACGAAATTTTTACCTAATAGTTTCTGTAAAATCGTTTGAGAAAGATTGCAGGGCCATCCTAACTGACACTGAAAAGAGCGTTTCAGTTCAGTCTTACACCACAGTTCTATTCTTGCTGACGACTTTCTTAAATATGGCCCACAACATCCACCATGAACTGTGATATCAGTCGTACCGACATTTCATGAATTCAGCAAGGTTCTAAATACACTGATGCCCAAAATTAAAGTAACAAATCGCTATTTTCCCGTCCTGTGTCTAATTCACTATATAATCATATCAACTGTCAACCAGATGTCCAGATGTCAACGAGGTAGTGTTTGCTGGGTAGCCCTAAATTCACAGTCGCTATGTACACAATCACAGATGGTGCTGTATGGGAAAGAGATGATGCTTACAAGACTCACTGCAATGGAGGGCCATAGGAAGAAAGGAAGCAGGACAGTCAAAAACTGATTTGGCCCGATGGCTTACCGTGAATCATTCTGTTCTTTCTCGGATGTGACGACAGTTTATAGAAGGCCACGCGGGATTAGCCGAGCGGTCTATAGAGCTGCACCATGGACTGTGCGGCTGGTCCTGGCAGAGGTTCGAGTCCTCCCTTGGGAATGGGTGTGTGTATGTTTGTCCTTAGGAAAATTTAGGTTAAGTAGTGTGTAAGCTTAAGGACTGATGACCTTAGCACTTAAGTCCCATTAGATTTCAAACACATTTGAACATTTTTGTATCCAGAAGGCCAGCGCAGTACCGACCATGCTTGACTTTACAAGACATGGCCGTTATTTGGCTGTAAGGACACTATATTACCTACTTAGTACTGTACGGCAACTGGCATGTGAGCTCTTAGTATCCACTGTACGTTTTATATCGCGGCAAACGGTGCGCAGATGGCTTCAGCAGAGTGGCCTTTATTGTCAGGGACGTGTTGTATATCAGCCTCTGACGCGCCTTCAAAGAAGTTAAGATTTAGAGTGGAGTCATCAACATGCCACCTGGCCGGCCGAACAGTGAGGCAATGTTGTTCTCATAGATGAGTCCCGATTTAGACTGGAAAGTGGTTGTCGAAGGATTCGCATTTGGAGGGAACGTGAACACGGTTTAGGTACCCAAACATTGTGGAAAGACACCGAGATCGCGGAGGATCCCTAATGGTATGGGCAGGCAGTATGTTTACCACTCGAACACCTCTTCATGAAACTGTACGGGTAAACTGGCAAGGTTTAACTGCTCTGCGGTGTCGTTACGGGACCTTGGGACCTCATTTGCGGTTGTTGCGAGGTTCTGTGGGCCCAGACGTCGTACTGATGGATGATAATGCTCGATCTCACATAGCACGTGTAGTTGATGTTTTCTTGGAGACGGAAATTGCACGCATAGCGTGGTCTGCTGGTTCTCCCGATTTGAATCCCATAGAGCATGTCTGGGATGCACTAGGAAGACGTGTTGCTTCACGTCAGCATTCCCCAACCACACTCCAGAACTGCAAGCAGCTCTGCAGGAAGAATGCACGTTATTGCCTCAACATGAGACTGATGACATCATTCAAAGCCTGCCCCATCGTTGTCAGGTGTATATTGCTGTCAGAGGTGGTCACACCCCCATACTGAACACATTAACCAATTCTCAGAATGTGAGTGCAAAGTTGGATGAAACGAAGAACACTTTTGGTTACCGTTATGCATGTTGCACGTGTTTACGTTCCGCATTCTTCATATTTTTTCTACTTTTCTATCACCTGTTTATACTGTTTTGTAGCAAAATAAGCGCAACATTGCAAACTTTCCGTTTGTTGCTTTAATTTTGGATTCAAGTGTATTATGAGACCGAGAGGGCCACTTTTACCTGTGAACATCCTCCTCCAGACCATTGAGTGTACTGGGTTGCCTCTAAAAAAATGACTTCTCCCTGTGTCACCTAAAGTGGGGAACCCACAGCGTACCAGCTGAAATGAAGAACTCAACAGTTGTCACCATATTTAAAGAAGACGTTCGAAGCCGGTAATAGGCGTGGCGTAATCTTGCTCTCCGCAACTGCTAAAAGTTTTGTTATAATCATGTTGAATCGCCTCCAGACTCTTACCGAGATTGGGCTTAATGACTCTCAGTGCAGCTTTTGCCCCCCCCCCCCCCCGCCCAAAAAAGGAACTGTTGATAATATCTTCCTTGCACAACAACTGCAGGAGAAGTGCAGGAAAGAGAATAACCCTTTACTATTTCCGTTGTATGATCTGAAGAACGCCTTTTGGTACGGAACCCTGATAAGCTATTTGGAAGATCTTCGTTTTCGCTTCTCTAATCGCTTCGTTCGACTTATTCAAGCTTTAATTGACTACATTTCAGGACGAGTGCTACACAAGAATGGAACATCTGACCAAATACCTTTTACTAATGGGATCAAGGAAGGAGATGTCTTCGCGCCGACATTGTTTACTCTGTACCTAGCAGCCATGTTTATAAGACACCATCTGTAAACCATAAAGGAGTAGAAGGTAAATACAGGTTTAACAGACGGTCACATAATCGCCCATCCTGAATTATAAAATGTTCAGAAGTCTCACTCAGGTGAGTGAACCTTTGTAAGCAGACGACATGCTTCTCCAACTCACACACCAGCAATTGCAATTTTCTGTAAACTGTTTCTGTACTGTTTTGCGTGGTTTCGAAAACCAACAAGCAAGTGTACTCGTACTGTCAGCTCCTAGAACTGCTTTCTAGATTTCCGTATCCCTATTTCCAGCACACTTTTGTGGCAAGTGCGGTAAATCCGGGAGACACACCGCATGCGGTATAGATCCCGCTCCCCTAATAGTTTCGGCAAACACAGACAGTTATTGGCACTGCAGTTGCTCAGTGACGTCAGACCGTAATAAAGACGTTTACGTTCGGATCGAGTGGATTTTTCATAAGATCTGGCGGAATAACTGAGGTAAGTCCATAAACCTTTTCAGCATCACGATTAGTTCTTAGTCTACGCTAAATAGTAAAATATTCCCAAATGTTTGAATAATTGTATTAACGCTAAGTTCTATTTGGCGTGTTTTGGTATTGGTTCAGTCATCTTGGCTATACAGGTTATGAATTAATAAGATGCGGTCCCTCTTGCCTACAGATTGGGAGACATGCCGCAATAAAATTCAGTACCTATGTTGCACATTTTTTCATTAGAATTACTTTCCGTCAAATTAAATAACTGTTTTAAATAAATGGAGCCGTTTCAGAGTTGTTTTTGTATTTTCATTGAAATGTTTTAAACTATCAGTAACTACACTAGTTATGTAAACCAGTAAACAACTTAGATATACAAATAAGATAAAAAAAATTATTTTTAACACTTCATTGTGTTTCTTTACCCCTCAACATATTCTATAACCAGAAATGTTTTCAGCAGTATATATATGCATATACAGGTTTTGACTTAAAAAACCGAGTAGTTCTGTGGTTTTATAGGACGTGGTGTATCAACCACAGCACAAAGGATAAACGCCGCAGTGTAAAGATGTTTTGATGGTCAAATATTATGTTTGAATGTTACGTTGAACAAAATCAACAAAACTGTATGTCATAGACAACTGATGTGATTAGTTGTATAAAAAAAATTTTCCACAAAATTGCGCCATGGGTTTTCACATACGCGATTTTGAAAATGTACTCCATATCTCACGGACTTATCCTGCTCCTAGATCACTTACTCTATCTAGAAGGTATATTATTAACTAATTGCTCATCGGAAAAAGACGTGGAGAACAGATTTCATGCAGCACGTATTGCTTTTGGACGTCTCCAACATTGGCCAGAGTAAAGATCTGACGCAATCCACCAATCTGAGATTATGTATCGAGCAGTTGTTTTTCCCCTCCTCAACAGCTGCGAAACCTAGACGTTATATCACCGTTAGCTTAAGAAACCTGAACTTTCAACCAACAGAAACTGAGAAGCATTATCAACATCAAATGGGATGACTTTGTATCAAACGCTAATGTCTTGCTTTATAAGAGCCATCGTTATTGGCCACCAACTCAGATGGCATTTTGAGCGGATCAGAACAAATTTCCTCGACAAGTCTTGTAAAGGGAAGTGACCACAGATAAGAAGCCCTGTAGTGCTGCTCTGAAGCGCTTTAAGTACCACTTCAATAAGAATCCAAAAAGTCTAAGTATTGCCCCCAAGCAATTGTTGCGCCGCAGCAAAAGATCGTAATCAATGGCCCCTAACTACTTTAGCTGTTGTCTTACATTTTGGGAAATAACAGTAGAAACGGCCTAAAATTTTTCCGAATTTTACTAAATAACATTTTCACTTTACACATTATATACACTCCTGGAAATGGAAAAAAGAACACATTGACACCGGTGTGTCAGACCCACCATACTTGCTCCGGACACTGCAAGAGGGCTGT
Source organism: Schistocerca serialis cubense (assembly GCF_023864345.2). Taxonomy (NCBI): domain Eukaryota; kingdom Metazoa; phylum Arthropoda; class Insecta; order Orthoptera; family Acrididae; genus Schistocerca; species Schistocerca serialis. Next base: position 323,701,243 of record NC_064641.1, on the reverse strand, counting down.
ACAAGCAATGATCACACGCACGGCACAGCGGACACACCAGGAACCGCGGTGTTGGCCGTCGAATGGCGCTAGCTGCGCAGCATTTGTGCACCGCCGCCGTCAGTGTCAGCCAGTTTGCCGTGGCATACGGAGCTCCATCGCAGTCTTTAACACTGGTAGCATGCCGCGACAGCGTGGACGTGAACCGTATGTGCAGTTGACGGACTTTGAGCGAGGGCGTATAGTGGGCATGCGGGAGGCTGGGTGGACGTACCGCCGAATTGCTCAACACGTGGGGCGTGAGGTCTCCACAGTACATCGATGTTGTCGCCAGTGGTCGGCGGAAGGTGCACGTGCCCGTCGACCTGGGACCGGACCGCAGCGACGCATGGATGCACGCCAAGACCGTAGGATCCGACGCAGTGCCATAGGGGACCGCACCGCCACTTCCCAGCAAATTAGGGACACTGTTGCTCCTGGGGTATCGGCGAGGACCATTCGCAACCGTCTCCATGAAGCTGGGCTACGGTCCCGCACACCGTTAGCCCGTCTTCCGCTCACGCCCCAACATCGTGCAGCCCGCCTCCAGTGGTGTCGCGACAGGCGTGAATGGAGGGACGAATGGAGACGTGTCGTCTTCAGCGATGAGAGTCGCTTCTGCCTTGGTGCCAATGATGGTAGTATGCGTGTTTGGCGCCGTGCAGGTGAGCGCCACAATCAGGACTGGATACGACCGAGGCACACAGGGCCAACACCCGGCATCACGGTGCGGGGAGCGATCTCCTACACGGGCCGTACACCACTGGTGATCGTCGAGGGGACACTGAATAGTGCACGGTACATCCAAACCGTCATCGAACCCATCGTTCTACCATTCCTAGACCGGCAAGGGAACTTGCTGTTCCAACAGGACAATGCACGTCCGCATGTATCCCGTGCCACCCAACGTGCTCTAGAAGGTGTAAGTCAACTACCCTGGCCAGCAAGATCTCCGGATCTGTCCCCCATTGAGCATGTTTGGGACTGGATGAAGTGTCGTCTCACGCGGTCTGCACGTCCAGCACGAACGCTGGTCCAACTGAGGCGCCAGGTGAAAATGGCATGGCAAGCCGTTCCACAGGACTACATCCAGCATCTCTACGATCGTCTCCATGGGAGAATAGCGGCCTGCATTGCTGCGAAAGGTGGATATACACTGTACTAGTGCCGACATTGTGCATGCTCTGTTGCCTGTGTCTATGTGCCTGTGGTTCTGTCAGTGTGATCATGTGATGTATCTGACCCCAGGAATGTGTCAATAAAGTTTCCCCTTCCTGGGACAATGAATTTACGGTGTTCTTATTTCAATTTCCAGGAGTGTATTTATATATATTACTCGTAGTACAATTATGTAGATTATGTGCGTCCGTATATTTGTTAATCATGTGAAGATTTGAAGCAAATTCGTCAAAACGTTTCGAGAATTTTGGCGTGTTGTGGCCTTCTTCTGCTGCTTTGACGGCTCAGCCCGCTGCGGGTGGGCCCCACAGTTCGATGTCACGTGCAGCACATTCTGGCTATTTTCACGCCTCTTTTCACAGATTTATTTCACACCTCTGTTCCATCGTTTTTTCACACCCGATAAACCATCAGATTGGTGGTCTCCCACAGTGATGTTTCACTTAAATACATGAGGTTTCAGCACGAGCATTTTACTTCAATACAAAGATTTATCACGCTATTACCTATTTATAATTTCCGTACCGTAATAAAGGAAGTCATACAGTTTCCGCGAAAGGGTTTTGAGTGAAGCTGACACATTACCGAAAATGTCTCGACACGACGATTTTGGTGTGTCATAGTAATAAAGGAGAAAATAGAAAGAAGGAAACCATTATACTGTTTCTAGTTTTCAGCAGGGCAGAAATACTATAATATGCCCTCAAATTTCTTCACCTTATTAAGAAAAGTTTAACAGGGAAGAACATAGCTAGACCCAGCAGACAGTTTGGAAAATTATTTTTGTTTACGACACTGCCCTTTAAAAATCTACCTTACTCCCCTTCTCCTCCTCCTGTGTAGCATTCTCTATTTCAGACTGAGACGCTGGAAAACATTAGCTTTTCAAACAAGTAAGAAGAAAATATTGTCACTTAAACGTTACTGTCATAAAAAGCTACATTATTTTAATAATCTTGCTCACTCCTTGGTGTGTGACTATGACTTTCCAATGTAAACTACGTTCATTTCTCGTTGGTTTTCAGTGCAGCTTACTTCACTATTCCTGCATGTGCCGCGCAAAAGCCTCAAACACTGACATCTCGGTACCCCTTAACAAACGGTGCAATTTTTTGTAAGGGAACTTGCAAATATCACCCTTGCGGAACCGCTACAGTAGCTGTGACTTATGTTGACCCAAGCAGTTCTCAGCTGCCGTAGGAGAAGCTTTCAGATAACCAAAACAGGAAGCAATAAATGTGAACAGATTCTACTTGAAACGTAACAGTCTCGCTGATACCACAGAACACATAACATTTAGTACTGGTAAATTTAAAAGAAGAATTCATGAATTAAGTTAACAAAACTGAGTTGAAAGTAAATCTGAATTGCAGTTACAGTAGCACCGAAATAATAAGTAATTATTATATTCATATAAAGTTGAAGAATTTGACAATTGAGTCATTCAGTGGATGAATTTTCGAATTTAAGACAGTTGATGACAGCGAAAGGATCGACTGCAAAAGCAATAACTATGAGATGAAAATAGATTTTATTGACGTTCTTTAAAGCAAACAGAGTATTCCAACATAGGGTTCCAATATTTATAAAATGAAGGTGTAATTAGTGTAGATTGAAAATATTTGACTTACGGTGGTGAGAAATGGACGTTCCTTTTGAAAAATATGAAAAGTATGAGGGTTGCTTATCGAGAAATGGAGACGCAGGTGTTCATACAAAGTATCAAATTAAACGAAGGGGCTCTACGAACACATAATAAAGGTTGTAACGAAAATGAAATGCAGCAGCACGGAACATGTAACGAAGTTTGTTGATGGAACACGGAATAAAGAAGTTCTTGACTGACTTCCAAGACATTTCGGACCGAGAGGACTACCAAATAAAAGAATACATTACTAAACGGATCGAGATAGAAACTTGCAGATGAATATCATAAAGGAAAGAGAAATCTATACGAGGTCCTTATCCAGTAAGTGATCTCTGATGGCTGTTTATGGAATTAATGTTAACGATGTTTCAGTATAATACTCAGGAAAGGTCTGGTTGAGAACAAAAAGTATTTTTTTTTAATGCATCTATTATTATAAGTGGTTTTTCTTGGAGTTCCAATACTTCATGCCCTCATATTGTCGAGGCTGGTACTATGAAATTTATGACATAAGGAATAACTTTTAATAACACTCATAAACTGGTTAAACTATTAGGTATACTGTCAGCTGCTATTATTACTACCAGTGTCGATTGTTACCAGTATCATCACGAACCTCCATATAAACATGAACACACATTCATAAAAATATGACGCAAAAATTAATCACGTGTGTCCGGGAGTTTTCCCGAGTTAGTGTTTCCTTTTTGAGGACGGTACTGTGACGAGTGACCCAGGCATCTTCTGCAGGCGTTACTCTACACAACTAAGATAAATTGTATTGTTTGCAATGTTAGAAAGCAACTGGGCCTCCGACAGCCGGGCGTCTATCGCTTTCCATGCGAATGTGTCATGTTGTTTCGCGAGCAAGACTATCGGGACTGTCGAGGATAGCTAAAAAGAAAATCGGGCAACCATTCCACTAAAACCACCAAGTAAATTAGCAGTCACCATGCACTCCCACGAATACAGTCATCAAATGAAATACGATGACACCAGCATGGTGATGCGAACGCCAAGTATTCGGGACAGCGCATTTAAGGAGTCTATCGTAATAAAGAAGTCACAAAACCAAATAAATAGGACGGAAGTTTCAATTTAGTTAACGTGTAGTGTGTGTGTGTGTGAGTGTGTGTGTGTGTGTGTGTGTGTGTGTGTTGGTTGGGAGAATGACTGTAGCTATGGCTGGATTTATGACATCACACCCCTTAAAAGTCTGAATTAACTGTACCAGCTATCATTGTTCCAGATTGTAGCATACAAGTCACCTGATGATCTGCGGTTGGAGACGTCGGGAGTCTCTTCTCACAGCTTTTCTTACCTAACTAAGAACTGATTAAGGGGCTCCGGAACGCCCTATACTTGCCATGTTAAAATAACGCTTATAAATTACATATTTCCTCAGAAAGTATCTGAGGTAGGAAGTTGAACTTTTTACAGATTATTTATTGGAATATGGGCTACAACTTAACACAGGGATTTTACAAAATTTTAGTTCAGTTATTAAAGATGATTTTTTTTCAATTGTAATGAAAATTCACAACATTTTTTGCAATTTTTTATTTATATATTCAAAAATATACAGTTTTTTGGAAAAAGGCTGTGTTAAATTATGCAGAAGGTACTGTGTAACATTTACTGAAAGTTTGAAACAAATATGTTTGGAAGATCCTTAGAAAACATGTAATTAGTATGAGAAAATAAAAGTTTTGGGAATCGAGCGACAAAGATTGGATTAACTTTTTAGTGCATTCCAGGTCCATAGGATGGATTATCTTCATCCTCTGCAAACTCCTCCTTCAGCTTCCTCTTGTTCCTCCTCCTGTTTACTCTTGCTTGTATTTCTAGACTCTTTACAGCCCTGTCTGCACCCCGAAGGCGTTCCTTGTCTAAAGCAAGCATCGCTCGTTGTTGTGTTCGTACATTTTGCTACCATTTTCTTCAGTTGCAGTTACTGCAACACTGTTCCAAAAGGTGGTCATGTATGAACACTTATCACATTTCAGTTGTATTTCACTAGCAAGTCCAACGTGCTTTATTATGGAGAGTTCAGGACCAACTTCACTACAATGAATACATCTTACACAGTTTGAAAAAATTCCTTTGAGAACCGACATATCAAATATTTCATTCACATCCGATTCGCCCATAAAACATTCATAGTTTTCACTCATTGAACCAAGCTTCTTCTGTGAAGTATTTTCTTTCCCACTTTGACTGCTATGGGCAGGTGTACTTGAGAGGTTAGGTTCACTCACTTGGTTATCGTCTTTATTGTTTACAGTAATAACACATACCTTTGGCTTTCCAACATTTCTCCTTTTCTTAAAAGCCTTCAGAGGATTTCTAATAACTTTACTTTTACTCATCTTTATACTTCAACAAAACAGAGACTCAAGAAACAGAATTAATTACGAATATTTTCGAGATAACGACAGAGTAAATAAACATGAAACAATCGACAATCACACCAGCGATATATATTGAACCATCACAGGTTAGCCACAACACAAACTTTATCTCACATCACTAAAGTGTACCTAATGAACACGGACGTTAATAATAACACCATTTGACAGCAGTTTAACAGCGCCACAGTGGGTCACGCCCATGTAGAACATATTTCAAAAAAAAATTTAAAAATAGTTGTAGTCTTCGGAATTGAATAAATTATATATCTATTAAAAGATAATAGTCTGCAGATTCAGAAAACGCAAAAAAGTAAAAATTGAACTTATCATGATTTTGAGCCTTTCCGGAGCCCCTTAAAGAGACAGCAGCGGGTGCTACAGACCACTGAATATCAGTACCATCTGGCAATGCTTCTACTCAGAAATGGATACGTAAATGAGGTGTAGCCCCATCAGAAGTTTTCTAAGTATCACTCAAAGCAACCGCTAGACGAGCAAGGAACTTCCTTTAGGACAAACCAAAAGAATAAAAGTTCACCCAAACAATAACGTCTTTGATAAAAAGACCAGCCCCTAGAGCGAGCGCAAAATTAATTAATCTGACTCACTAAAAAAAGAAGCTAGCCATTGGTCAAGGGTGCGGTCACAGCAACGGGGAGCGGACAATGGACCTCTCCACGCTACATGTCAATTTGCAGAACTGATACTTTGCGGTGCAGATATAACAACGGCATATAAATGACAGTCGTAGTTGAAGTGCGCTTCGTAATTCTGAACCTGTCGAACACCTCCCCGATGGTAACGGAAGAGAACACTTGCCACAAAAAAGCGGTAACTTCTGCATCGAAATGAGGTGGAGAGCTGCTCTACGGACTATTTAAGGACACGGTCGATGAACTACAGGTCACCTCCGCGGTATACGTATAGATCCTTGTAGCCAAAGTAACAGAATTTTGAGGTTCAGGCGTTCCCGTCGTTCTGGACGACGGGAGGGCCAGAGCTCTTGTCTTCAAGACTGGTGGCCCAAACTGGCGCGGATTCCAAGAACGCGTGAGACTTTGTATGTCTTCGCCATCGCGTGACTTCAACGACGTTTCGAAATAACGGTCCGGGAACCAAGCTAGATTTCGCCACCTTCGTCGTTTTCTATGTTAAATAAACGGTGAATGCCAAAATTATCTCGCCCCTCCAAGCGGCGATCCTCTGTGTAGATAATATGTCGGTAGTGTCTGCTGATCCGGGAAAATTAGTTTAGAGGTATTAATTGAGTAGTTATGATTAACGACTTGTTAATTAATTGAACGGCCGTTCTCTGTTTGGTGTCAATTCCCTCGGGATTTCATTGGCAGCTCGAGTCTGTGATGAGAATTAAAGGATTAATTTACTGCTGCCTCTTTCTTTGTTGTGAGGACTAGTGTGGACAGATGCTGTGACCTCACCACGTGCCTGCTTTACTAACGCTTGGAGTGCAGCATTCAGTTTATTAAAATATCGCAATCACATTCCCAAGAGCAGGAAAAGCCTTGAGATAATATTTGTTTCACGCGATACCAGTGCAAGCTAAGCAAACAAAAGAGCATCAAGGATAATGGGGAGCGCTGGAAATCGAACTAGGCTATACATAGCAGCACGTGACCAACAATAGTTCATAGTCTGGTCTGATTCTAGACAGCAGACACACGTAACAGGGAAACTCGAAGATTCTGAAGTGGACTTCTGAGTCGGTCGTAGAAATGTTGTTCATAAAATGAAAACCATAACTAGGGTGAATACCCTGAAGTGCATCGTTAATCAATCACATGATGAGGTCACATGAAGGGACAGATGGGTACAATCTCATAACATCGGGCAAAGTACTTGTAATAAATTTTTCAATTACAGAATCTGTCTGGAAAAGTACGTCACTTTGAAAGTAACATTACGTAACGTCAAACGCTTTAACTGGAGTAAGTAATCAATTAAAATCTTTAAACATTGCTCAGTTGATTCAGTACATCATTAACAAGTCACAGAATTCATCATCTGGAGACTAGTACATACTAGTACGTTGTACCAACACCAACGCTATTAGGCATTAGAAACACGACTGTGGGACCCTAAACAGCTTTGTTTGTTGATCATAAGTCCAAGGCCTCAGGTGTCAGTGGCGATGGCGTTCAGAAAAAGCGACAATTCGTTATTCCTCATAAGAGGGAAATCTCTCTGATTTTACCATCGTGGTCTTTTCGTTAGACGTATGTGTTAAGATGCCAGACGCTGGATGAAACTTCTAGAAAAGTATGATCTCAGAGTTTTAACTATTAATCACATAGTGACGCACAACCGCGCTCTTCCACTGTCTGCCACTGGAGTTAAATCAACTCCTTCGCGAGTGCGCTGCTCTATCATAGTTCTTCGATAATTTATTACGTAAATCCTTCCTGATGGGATAGTAATGAAACCTCGGTCGAAAGAAGGGTTTGTATGCTACCTCTGTCGTAAATATTCTTCCACCTGTTCTTATACATGGAGTTCTCAAAAACGGGTTAAAAACTTCTACGACTTTTAGAGGAAAGTGAGTACATAATCTCAGAATGAAATTTTCACTATACAGAGGAAATAAATCTGATATGAAACTTCCTGGCAGATTAAAACCTTGTGCTGCACCGAGACTCGAACGCGTGACCTTGGCGTTTCGCGGGCACGTACTCTCCCATGTGAGCTACATAAGCATGACTCACCGCTCGTACTCACATCTTTACTTCTGCCAGAACTTCATCTCCTACACACGTACATAATAATTTGAATAGGAGTTCATGTCCCGAAATGTACCGTCTCCTTACTGTAGTCTTTTGATAACAAGTTTGCGTGTTTGGTATGCAGCAGGGTGGTCATGGAACAGTGTGCTTACGTCGGATTGGCTAAAGTCATTTGATGTCTGTCCTATATCTCTGACTTGGTTCGAGCCTCATTCACGTGCCTGTGAATGGTAGAGCAATATGCTAAGTACACGTTTGCAGAATACACCTATATGATCTTTCCGTATGGCGCGTTTATCATGATCATTATCCACAACGTCCGACTACATTGAAACGTCCCCTTTGAACAATTATACACGACTGTCCTTAAACTGACACACAATATTTTGTTAGCGCAACGCAACCTGACTTTCAAAATTCCCTACAAAAGAATGGCCCTGACTAACATTAAACTATACCTTTCACAAATCACTTACCTCACAAAAATCTTCGCTGCTCAAGCTACTGCAATACAGCGAGCGCCACTACTGCCAGCTAAATAAAAGATTCAAACTATGGAAGGCACTAACTACTGATAGGGATAGTTAGCAAATGAAAGATATTAATAGAGAACAAACAATGTATTTACCTTGATATCATCATATATAAATATAGCAGTTCATGACAAATTTCAAAACTCCGCCATCTCTCTCCCCACATCCACCACTGCTGGCGGCTCACCAACTGCGCAACGCTACGCGCTGTTCACATCCAGCTGCCGCTGCCGAACACTACAATGGCGAGTATTGCAACAATGCAAAGCAGACACAGACTGCCCACAGCACAGCCAGTGATTTTCATACAGAGGTGGCGTTACCAATAAAAAAACCTAAACAGCCTACTTACATAGCCCCCATGCTCCCCACAAAAAATTTTACAAATTGGATTGGGCAGTGGCCAATACAGATTTGAAAAAAAATTTTCATAATTACAATAACAAAGAAATCAAATGCACACACTTATTGATACAATGTTGGTCAAAAGCTAAAATTGTCTCACAGTCCATAAAGACAGTCCTAATCGTACATAACAGGAGAATAGCAGTGTTTTTCTCAAAGTCTGAGCAGTAAAAGAAAATGCACATGGAAGTAGTAGATTTCCATGCAGTCTTGAAGAAGTAGTGTTGTCCTTCCAATGGAAAGACAGTGCTGACTCTCGACATGCAGACAGGTAATGGGCCACAACAGAGCAAACCCACAGCAGAGTCAGTCGAAATTTTGAAGAGTATTGGTAGGTAGGTCATCACAGAGTAGACCCATTGTAGTCCTTGTAGAGATTACGATATTGGTGGGCCATCAGAGGCGCAGACCCACTGTAGTCCTTGTAGAAATAATGGTATTGGTGAGTCAGCAAAGATGCAGACCCACTGCAGTCCTCGTAGAAATAATGGTATTGGTGGGCCATCAAAGATGCAGACCCACTGTAGTCCATGTAGAGACGGCCAGCAGCCATCTGTTGCGACTGTGCAGGTGCGCATTCACCATCGAAGAGTCTTGCGGAGAATATAGCAAGTCCATAAACCACCACTTGTGCACTCACAAAGTGTTTGGAATTGTCCTTAGAACCAGCAATGCTGTTATCCAGTCCCTTGCTGAATTATTAACACACGTGCAAACACTATCAGTCCCTACTTCTCACATATTGTCCATATACTATGACCAGCAGAAACGCAGAAACGTGTGCAGTGAAATGTAACTTAATTTGAAGAACTGGTGTCTAAACAATTATAAATTTACAACATGAAAATAAAATTACAAAGGTACAAAATACATCATTAAAGAACATAACAATACAGATAACATTTGTAGTACAGGCTTTACAAAAGAATCGAAATAACATATCCATCAGAGTTACAGGAATTGTGACATAAGTACATACATAAAGGACCACGATAACTTTTGAAACATCAACTTCACACATGAGCATTGAACAGAACAGAATTAATAATGTCTAACATCTTTACAAAGTAAATAACATATTATTAATGCCAATTGTATTCGAGGATAACAGTATTCCTCATCATAGTGAATGTAGCTTAATATTAAAAGAAGAAAAAATTCTATGAAACTACACAGAGACAGGAAGAAAACAAATACACAAGGGTACACAAACACATAGTGGGATAACACCAATAGGAAAGGACAGGGTTCGTTTTCAGTGTAACATTTGGTACTGCAGTCCAACCCAAAACTTCATATATCTTTCCTCTTATTTCATCCTTTGTTTCCACCAAAAAAATTCTATCTAAGCATGCTTTCTGTATTTATATGTTCACACATTTCTTACCTCAACATTTATTTCCAAGAAAATCCTACCTAAATCTGTTTGCTCAATGCATTTCTTCCAATTCATCGCAACTCATTCTCTTAGAGGCTACCCCCTCTTAAGCTAACTTAAATCTACTGAGCTCAGATGCTAAACTAAGGAACGAGGCATTGCAGCAGCACAAAATAAGTAACACAAACAACAATGACCAAAAAAATGGAAAATTGCAAAGCAAGCTATAGTAAATCTAAATTACCAAGCAATGCACATTACAACTAATATGAGCAAATGTGCAGCAACAAGAAAAATAAATGAGTAGTAAAATTGGCTTAGCAGAGTAACACAAAGTCAAATTCAGTAACACTACGCCTGGCAAACAGCAGTAACTTATACCTAAACATGACATAGCTCAAGCAGAAAAAATATTACAGTAAAAACAACAATGCAGATAAGGGAAATGTATAATCATATCTTAATGTCTATGTAATTATAGTGGTGCACCACAACAACTTATTGTAAAAGAAGTATTACCATGTACTTGAAAAGAAAATTACGTGTTACTGTTACTAGTCCCTTCTAATTGTTCTTTCCTTTCCAAGTGCTCCTTTTTTGAAGAATGTGGATCACAAAATTATTATTTAGTAGATCTGTTGACAGAAAGTGTTCACATTAGCAAATGCATTTAATTTTATTTTATGAAACCAATGCTGCAACACAGCTGGAAAACAGATGTCAAATGAAATAAGCAATTACACAAACCAAAGCATAAAAACATCATTCAATAGTCATGTGGCATTTCGTAAGTCAGTAGCTCTCAACTCTCATAGAAAGACACTTGTCATAATCAGGTGTGCAGATGTACGAATATTTCCCATCAATTCATAAGCATTGCAGTAATTAGCACAAAGTACAAGTAATCATATGTTTTCAGGTAATGAGCGTGTAATATTTGCGATGCTTTCTACAAAGGAATGTCAATAGCAAGGTTAATGGAAGTAATGAGGGTGTCGCATTTGCAATATTTTCTCTAAAGGAATGTCAATGGCGAGGATAAAGGCCTGCCTTTTTTCCTTTTTTTTTTCTACCTGTGCTTCCGGAAAGGCACACCCTAATGGCCTGTTCTCCAGGTGTTTGACACAGCTGCGTGCCCACAACGCATTATGTGCAGGTGGTCACTTAACTTTCTTACGGAAATATTTACGACACCAGTTTCCGCTACAGTGACAGTCTCACATAAAAATATTTCACAGGTCAAGAATTAGCGTTGCAAATCTGTAGAAAGAAAATCCTAAAAATATAAGTGACCAAATAAAATATTCGTCAGTATTGTGATACAGTCACGCTTATACACGCACATTTCATAACTCTTTAAGTACGTTTCTTGGTTTCCAACATCCTTTTCATAAATCAGAGTCCCTAAACACTACTCATTATTCCTTACCTCATTATACATATACATATTCGTCGACACTTCTTCAATATTTCATCATGAGAAATACGTAGCATAATAAACATTCCTCAACAACATAATACACATCGTCGTCGTAATAATAACATCATAACACTTCAGTCAAATCTCAAAATCGTCGTAACTTCCTCCAATAATTTCTAAGCCTAAGAAAATTCTCTGCTCATGTCAAAAGTGTCAGCTGCCTCAAACGTACTTTAAAAATCATGATCTCATACCAAATACATCATTCAAAGCTCTCATAGTATCACAATGATTCTGAAAAAATATGAACAGTTTACAAAGTACAGACAAAATACATTTTCATAAGTGTGAAGTTATCCAACTGTGTAATTACGTAAACATCTGTCACTGATATAGTAAAATAAATGTTTGTCTCTCTCAATTAAATGATCAGGTAGCTGTGTAATTTGTGTGTTAGAGAAATATGGTACCGATGTGTAAAGTTGTATAAGCAAATACCATATTAGCTAGGGTTCCTTGTGCTTGCCAAACACATGGTACACAAAGTAGGCGTGTACCCCCCTGAGGATTAATGTAATTATACCCTCAGGTGTTACAGATTACACCAATGGAATGAAATATATCACGGAAAACTTTCTTTGTAATTCAAAAATCTTTAAAAATAAATGTTTTAAGTATAAAATTGATCACTCAAATACGTGTACTGTAGCGCTAAACTGTGCGTCTTGTAACATAATCTCTATGGAAGTGTCGTAGTTATCGTCCTCCGAAAGCTAAGTTCTGCAGAAGTCAATGTACTTACCTCATGATAAACAAGAGTGAAATGCTTTGCGTATAGATATCGTAGTTATTATGCTTATTGGCGTGATGAAGAAAGTACTGTACAGTAACGTATTGTTGTGCCACGAAAAAGGCTGTCTCATTGTTGCTATACCACAAAAGTTACTACTAAAACATGTTTTTCTTTCCAGAAGAATTCAGAAAACGGTGCAGATATAAAACAGATACACCGCAAAAGCAACATTGTAAATTGTCACTCATTAGTAGCGTCGTGATAAAAATAGTGTAGCTGTCACATAAACTAACCTCTGTGTCATCTGGTATCTCTCAGAAAGCACTTTAAATTCAGAATGTATTTTCAAATAAACCAAAATGTTGCATTAAAATCTCATTAGCAGTACTGGTAAATGTTCTAAGTATGTGAGCCTTATAGTCGTTACGTAATCGTGCAACAAACAAGCAAGAATGTACACACACAATAACACTGTGACGTCTGTTCACTATAACAATGCATTCGTTATTTCTGTTTAAAAATGTTCCCTAGGTTCTAGACTGGATATTTAACTTCAAACATTGTTGCATGTTAACAGTTTCTAAAGCATACTAGTAACGTGAAGTGAAACGTTTTATGGCAAAGACAAAGTTAAAAAGCAGATTATCTTTCAATAATCGGTTTTACATGTGAAATGCGGTACAATCTTTTACTCTTCAAAGTACTCAGAATTTCAGCTTGAACGCAATTATCATGCAGTATACGTCGGTAAAGAATACTGGAATTTTTCACAGGGTTAGCGTCAATGTTATTTTTCTCTGAGCCAGCCGGCGCACGTGGGTGCCTGCGGCGCGAGTCATTGTCTGTCTCTTTGTTGCCGCGCGTTGTTATTGGGATTAGGAGACCTAACTTCTACAAATTCACCGTGACGAGAGGGCCCTGCTCTGTTTGAATCCCGCCAGTTCTGATGTAATTCAGGTCTGTCGTTACGATCATATCGTCTGTCGTCATGTCGGTAGATTCCATAGTTTCTTTCTTGTCGGTCACATGGTGGAGAATTTCTCCTTGAATCGTAACTGCTCGCTGATCCGTTGCGACTAAAGTTATTCTGTCTCCCTTGATAGTATTTATTTTTGTTCCCATATTGTCTGTTTCTCTTATTGTCTCTGTGATAGTCATCACCACGGAGAGGTGATCTTTCCCTGTAGTTATTACTACTCTGCCAACGGTTGTCATACGGGTGGTGTCTGTTTTGGTCACGATTTGTGTTGTGATAATAGCCTTGTCGCGTCCAGTTATCATTTCTGTCGTCACAGAATTGTGACGGATGTGACCTGTAGTGATTGTTTTCCTGTTTTCGCATCTGGCGACGGTATGTGTCAATTTCCAGTTCTTGTAACAGTCCCTGAAATGCTTCAATGTCGTCTTTGCAACGTCCTGCCAAAATAATATGTCGTAAATGTTCAGGTAATTTGATTAAGCAAATGCGGATGAGTTCTGAGGGGCTGTATAGGTTTGACAGGTACTGATTCTTGTGCAACATGTCTTCAAAATATTTCGCAAGACTGGAGAATTCAGATTGTTCGAAATGTTTCATCATTATGATACCATGTTTTACTCGGTCTTGTGTGGCTTGAGAGCAATATGCTGAGAGGAAGGCATGGTAAAATTCTCCTTCACTGTGGCAATCATGAATGACCGATCGCATTCTTACAGCTGGTTCATTCTCCAAGTAGCCACACATAAATTCTAATCTGTGTTCTAATGACCAGTTGGGAGGAAAACAATGAGAGAATTGATGGAGCCACGCTTGTGGATGAATGTCGTTGCCAGAATTCTTAAATGTTTTGAATTTACGTGTAGTAATGAACAGCTTATAGTCAAAATCATCATGTCGGCGAGTCGCATATCGGTCATTGTTAGGTCGTGTCGGCCGTTCCATCTCAAAATTCGGTGCACATTGCCAATTTCTTTCATAACTTCCGAAATGCCCTGTGTTATTATTTTGCGGCTTTTCCGTGTTTCTAAGTCCCTCTTCCCGTGTTGGAGAGCGAGTGTCCTCTGAAATACGTAATTCTTGTATGACCTGTGTCAGCTGATCTTGTACTTCCCGGATTTCTCTTTGGTGTTGTGTATTAATTTGATTCTGATTTTGTTTGAATTTTCTTATTTGTTCATACTCTTCTGTGTCAGTGAAGGCTACGGGTCTTGTGTCATTCAGATCATCATCTACCTTTGTAGATAAGTTAGTGACCTGATCCGAAAGTTCGGCTACTTTCTCCGATAGTGTACTTATTTCTTCAGTGTGATTTTCTGAACCAAGTTTCAGAGTATCTACTGTGTCCTTAAAGTATTCCTGAGTTTTTGCAAGTTGCATAACCGAATCGGTAGATGCAACTGAGTCACATTTAGCTTGCAAGGTCTCATGATTTTCATGAACAATAATTTGCAGTTCTTTTATGGCTGCTTCGTGATTCTGTAATGCATTTTCATGCCGCGAAAAAATAGGTTGAAAATGCTCACAAATTTGAGTTTTTACGTCATTACAGACTTTTTGACATTTCGATTCAATGTTATGTAACTCAGTAGTTAAATCTTCACGCGTTTGTTCAAGAGTTTGTTCCAATGAGTCTAACTTTTGAAGCTGTTGCTGTGTTTGTCTCTGATTTTGTTCCATTGTGTCTAACTTTTTAAGATTTTGTTCTACTGTGTCTAACTGTTGCTGTGTTTGTCTCTGGTGTTGTTCCATTGTGTCTAACTTTTCAAGCTTTTGTCCCATTTGTTGCATTAATTGTAATAACAATGCACTGGTGTCTGAAACATGTTCCTCAGTGCTATTCGGCAACACATTTGAACCGGCAATATTCGCAGTTTGAATAGCAGAAAATGTGTCTTGACTTATTTGAGAAAAGGGTGAGGACGCAAGACCTGAATCTACAGTATTTGCAAGATTGTGTCCTGTCATTTCGGATTCCTGAGGCGAGCTGTTGCCGACCAATCGATCGATAACGCTTCCCTGTTCACTACCTGTTTCACTGTCTACACCATTGTTTGCCGCCCGCTCCATTTCCCTATGCGCAATTACCAAATTACTACTTTGAACATTAGTTAATTCATTACTCTGTGGCGCTAACACACTGCTTTCGTCTTCACTGTCATTTCTCAGTTTACTTTGGAGCCTAGTATTACGTTTTTCACACGCCATTATTGTCACAATATTTCACACGACAACACAGAAAAACACAATTTGAAGATCAAAAATAAGAGAACACATTAACATAGCACTGAAAATAATATCTAGTTAATTGCAGCTGCGAAATACTTGGTGCAAATCTACATGCATACCACAACTGTTTTACTGTACAACAATGAAAGACTGCAACTACAAAGGAGATTTTCTCTACAATTACGTGCTAGCAATAAACAAAATCTACACTAATTACACAAACTACAACAAAAAATCAGAAGGTTCCAGTGAGGTATCCTCGGCTAAGGGTCGACATATGAAACGTCCCCTTTGAAAAATTCTACATGACTGTGCTTAAACTGACACACAATATTTTGTTAGCGCAAGGCAATCTGACTTTCAAAATTCCCTAAAAAAGAATGGCCCTGACTAACATTAAACTATACCTTTCACAAATCACTTACCTCACAAAAATCTTCGCTGCTCAAGCTACTGCAATACAGCGAGCGCTACTACTGCCAGCTAAATAAAAGATTCAAACTATGGAAGGCACTAACTACTGATAGGGATAGTTAGCAAATGAAAGATATTAATAGAGAACAAACAATGTATTTACCTTGATATCATCATATATAAATATAGCAGTTCATGACAAATTTCAAAACTCCGCCATCTCTCTCCCCACATCCACCACTGCTGGTGGCTCACCTCCAACTGCGCAACGCTACGCGCTGTTCACATCCAGCTGCCGCTGCCCAACACTACAATGGCGAGTATTGCAACAATGCAAAGCAGACACAGACTGCCCACAGCACAGCCAGTGATTTTTATACAGAGGTGGCGTTACCAATAAAAAAACCTAAACAGCCTACTTACAACATAGCATACTCTTTTCGCGACAATTATGCAACGGCTTCGAGAAAGGGGTACCTTCACTGTCAGCAGGCGTGACTGTGGTAATCCAAGGAGACACCACACATCCGAATTGGAATTGCTTATTGATGCCTGGAATTGTAAGACAAGCAAAACATGTGATGGGTCATGACTAATTAATCATTTCAAAAAGTGATTGCTTCACAAACATTTTACCAAATGGTTCTAGCACGGAAACGGTAGGTTCTAGGATATGGGCTCTAATTCAAAATATTATGTCATCACTGTTCGCTACAAGTTCTAGAAATTTGTAATGGGAATTTCCGGATACCCTGTGTACACGGGTGACAAAAATGTGGAAAATCCAAAAACACAACACTTTACCAAGTCTAATACGGTGCAGGTAAACCGCTGATAATCAAAACAGCTTCCAGTGTCTCGGAATGGATAAACACACGTTTCCAAGGGAATATTATACCATTCCTCCTGCAGAATTGTGCCAGGTTCAGGTAACGATGATTTAGATGGATATAGCTATCCTGCCCCCTCTCTCCAGGGAAGCCGAATAATACTGAGATCTGGCGATTTCAGTGTACATGGGACATGCAACAGTTCATCCTCGTGCTCACAAAACCAATATAGGCTATGCGACCAATGTCAAGAAGGGCATCACTATTGGGGAACAAACATTGTACCATGGGATGGATCTGATCAGCGGAAATTGTCTCATAATCCTTGGCTGTAATATCTTGAAGAATAACCTTGGGTCCCTTGGAATACAACGATATGACGTCGCTAATTATCACCTAACTTCTCTTGGGACGCAAGAAGTAGGAAGCTGTGTTCAACAAAACTCATACGACAAACGTCAGTCTTCCATTTCTCCATAATCTAGGTTTTATGCTTGACAGGCTTTGCGAGTGCGATATTCAGTTCTCGAGTGACTTACAGCTCTCATATCATTGTTCTTCGTCACAATCCTCTTCAATGACAGTCACAAATACTCAACCCACACTTTCTCTGTATGCGGTGTAAATCTTAGTTTCTGTGGCTCTTGAGAAACCAAACACTTCGGCTTCCTTGATTACGGAAGCATCCACCGTAAGGTCAGCGACAATCTACTCACGTTCGAATTTACTTAGCTTCCGCAAAAGACACTCACAACTATACGGAACACTGTTCTGACAACGACATACACTTGCAATATGTTGAATATTACCCAGGTGCCCGTTCGTAGTCCAATACACCAACGCAAGCTGCAGGATTAGCTAGTATCTGGATTTATCTTCATATATACGCTCCTTGCGATGTTTCCATATTTTCGTCCAACGCCTGTATTTGGTTGGTTGATGTAGGGCAGGGGACCAAACATTGAGGACATCGCTCGCATCGGATTAGGGAAGGAGGAAATCACCGAATACCTAAATCAGGATGGCCGGACGTGGGTTTGAACCGTTGTCGTCCCGAATCCGAGTCCAGTGTGGTAACCACTGCGCCACTTCGCTCGGTAACAACTGTATTTTCTGAGCAGCAGTGGTCCCGTTCCTCTATCTTGGGGTGTGCCTGAAACTACTTTTACATCTCAATATTTCTCCTCGTTATGAAGTATTAGGTCGTAAACTTGTTTCCAGCTGTACGCAGAGAAGTTTTCGATGTATGATTATCTTGCGAACTTGTATTTGTGTTGGACTGTCTCCTTTGCTGAAATTTATAAGTAATTTAGTGAGAGCAGAAACTAGCGAACAGTACAGCGTACTTTGCAATTTTGATTTTGGTCGTCGACTTCAGTAGTACTTACGGGAGGGTTTTTCTAATGCATAAAGTCATACCCTCAAATTTTTGCCAGGGTCTCACTCTATTGCACCGCTGTACGCCACTGCATTTCTAAATGCCTCTCCAACAGCTAAAACGAAACCTCGTTATCATCTCGATGCCCATAGTAGAAAGTGGATCTTATCAAAATGCGAATTTTTAAACTCTTTGGAGAAGAGCTATTAATAGTAGAAGAAAAATTTCGAATGCAGAGACAAAAGGAAATTTGAAATAGTATGTCATGGCGAGTCGTGACATAGCTTGAAAGATGCAAACTCCGTAGACAAAAAAAGTTATTGTGTCGGGGTTGTGCGGTTCCGCTTCTCGTGGGTGCAGTGCATGTCTCACAGTGACGCAAGGTAACAGGCGCCCTTGGTGGAGTGGGCTGCAGTATCTCGGCCGAAGCAAGTTCCGGAGTTTGCAGTCAGTGGTTCCAGGCGTTCTCGTAGCTGGCTGATAATGTCCAACCCCGCTGCGGTTCCAGTTTCACAGCCGAGGGCGAGACGTGAGCTAGGGATGGGTGGTGTACGAGATGTGACCTGGGGTGGGGTGGAGGTGGGAACGCCGAGGAGACTAGGTGGGTCGTTGCTCGGTGAGGGGTGGAGGGCGGTGACCCGCTGGGAGCCCACGTAATCTGAATTGTTGGGCAGGCGGCAGCCAGAGAGTGTGTCTTTAACGGCGGCGATCGGGCGACGACCGCGTCCGTTTGCCGTCGCGCATTTCGTAGTTCATGGGACGCACGCAGCAGAAGAAATGTCCCAGATTATTGTCAATACGGCGCTGAGTTTATGTTATTATTATTAATACTATTATTTTTCTGTTCCGACACTAACTGTGTTGAGTGCCTATAGAAAAAGTTCAAGGCAATCGTAAAATACTTTTTAGGCAGGTACGTGCCGAGTAAAACTGTGAGGGACGGGAAAAACCCACCGTGGTTCAACGACAAAGTTAGGAAACTACTGCGAAAGCAAAGAGAGCTTCAAGGCAAGTTTAAATGCAGCCAAAACCTCTCAGACAAACACAAGCTAAACGACGTCAAACTTAGCGTAAGGAGGGCTATGCGTGAAGCGTTCAGTGAATTCGAAAGTAAAATTCTATGTACCGACTTGACAGATAATCCTAGGAAGTTCTGGTCTTACGTTAAATCAGTAAGTGGCTCGAAACAGCATATCCAGACACTCTGGGATGATGATGGCATTGAAACAGAGCATGACACGCGTAAATCTGAAATACTAAACACCTTTTTCCAAAGCTGTTCCACAGAGGAAGACCGCACTGCAGTTCCTTCTCTACATCCTCGCACAAACGAAAAAATGGCCGGCATCGAAATAAGTGTCCAAGGAATAGACAAGCAACTGGAATCACTCAGCAGAGGAAAGACCACTGGGCCTGACGGGATACCAATTCGATTCTACACAGAGTACGCGAAAGAACTTGCCCTCCTTCTAACAGCCGTGTATCGCAAGTCTCTAGAGGAACGGAAGATTCCAAATGATTGGAAAAGAGCAGAGCTAGTCCCAGTCTTCAAGAAGAGTCGTCGAGCAGATGCGCAAAACTACAGACCTGTATCTCTGACATCGATCGGTTGTAGAATTTTAGAATATCTTTTTTTGCTCGCGTATCATGTCGTTTCTGGAAACCCAGAATCTACTCTGTGGGAATCAACATGGATTCCGGAAACAGCGGTCGTGTGAGACCCAACTCGCTTTATTTGTTCATGAGACCCAGAAAATATTAGGTACAGGCTCCCAGGTAGATGCCATTTTCTTTGACTTACGGAAGGCGTTCGATACAGTTCCGCACTGTCGCCTGATAAACAAAGTAAGAGCCTACGGAATATCAGACCAGCTGTGTGGCTGGATTGAAGAGTTTTTAGCAAACAGAACCACAGACGTTAAAGTAGCCTTTGGCGTACCACAGGGGAGTGTTATGGGACCATTGCTTTTCACAATATATATAAATGACCTAGTAGATAGTGTCGGAAGTTTCATGCGGCTTTTCGCGGATGATGCTGTAGTATACAGAGAAGTTGCAGCATTAGAAAATTGCAACTAAATGCAGGAAGATCTGCAGTGGATAGGCACTTGGTGCAGGGAGTAACAACTGACCCTTAACATAGACAAATGTAATGTATTGCGAATACATAGAAAGAGGGATCCTTTATTGTATGATTAAATGATAGCGGAACAAACACTGGAAGCAGTTACTTCTGTAAAATATCTGGGAGTATGCGTGCGGATCGATTTGAAGTGGAATGATCATATTAAATTAA
Source organism: Schistocerca serialis cubense (assembly GCF_023864345.2). Lineage (NCBI taxonomy): Eukaryota > Metazoa > Arthropoda > Insecta > Orthoptera > Acrididae > Schistocerca > Schistocerca serialis. The sequence goes on along the minus strand of NC_064641.1, from coordinate 323,680,597 downwards.
CTGTTGCTAAGGCGGATGCCAGGTTGAGATTCATTGGGAGAGTCATTAGAAAATTTAGTCCGTCAACAAAGGAGATGGCTTACAAAACACTCGTTCAAACTATACTTGAGTATTGCTCATCAGTGAGGGATCCGTACCAGGTCGTTTTGACAGAGGAGATAGAGAAGATCCAAAGAAGAGCTGCGCGCTTCGTCACAGGGTTATTTGGTAAGCGTGATAGCGTTACGGAGATGTTTAGCAAACTGAAGTGGCAGACACTGCAAGATAGGCGCTCTGCATCGCGGTGTAGCTTGCTGTCCAGGTTTAGAGAGGGTGCGTTTCTGGATGAGGTATCCCCCTACTTATAACTCCCGAGGAGATCACGAATGTAAAACTTAAGAGATTCGAGCGCGCACGGAGGCTTTCCGGCAGTCGTTCTTCGCGCGGACCATACGTGACTGGAACAGGGAAGGGAGGTAATGTCAGTGGCAGGTAAAGTGCCCTCCGCCACACACCGTTGGGCGGCTTGCAGAGTATAAATGTAGAATATTATTATTTTGAGACATTGGTGTTCTGAGCGGCTTTATGCAGCATCCCATGAATTTCTCTCTGACACCAAAGTCTTCACTTCAGCTAACACCTGTACACTACATCCTCAATTATTTTCTGGACTTCCACAACACTTTTTACCCTTTACAGATTCCTCTAGCACCTTGGAGGTTATTAGGTGATGCCTTAATAGGTATGCTAACGTTCTGTCCGTCTGTTTGTCTGTGTTTCCCGTATGTTTCCTTCTTTATAGATTCTGCTGGCTACCTCCTGTTTCCTTATCAGTCTATGTCTATTTCAATATACTTCGGCTAAAGTCTACATCAGGGCTAGCGGCATCATCGGCGGTGTTTCTTTCCTGCTCATATGTGGGCAACGTGTCAAATTTCGTGTATGTTACTCTCCCGTATCAAATGACAAGTGGGGAAACAAGCAACACAATTATCGCGCCGAAACTGAAGCGACTGTCTAGCTTGATATTTTTGCGGGTATCCTGCCCTGTGGTAGATCGGTCCTAGACGCTTCAGTCTGGAACCGCGCGACCGCTACGGCCGCAGGATTGAATCCTGCCTCGTGCATGGATGTGTGTGATATCCTTACGTTAGTTAGTTCTAAGTTCTAGGGGAGTGATGACCTCAGATGATAAGTTCCATAGTGCTCAGAGCCATTTGAACCATTTTCGAACCATTTTTGCGGGTGCGTATTTCTGATTTCCATTTGCTATTTTTGTGTGTTTATTTCGCGCCATTCTTTGATATGGTCTGACTTAACAGAAATAGTTTGGTATAGTAACATCATTCAATGATGTATGTGTCGCGGTTTGATAGCGCTGATGAGAAAATGGATGAATTGCGGGACAGAAATGCTAGTTCAATAATCACAAGTTTGTATTGATGGTTTAATTTGTAAATGTAGAAAAATCCGATTCTTGTCAAGTGCTCCATCAGGAATAAATCGTGGTTTACAGTGAGTAAAATGAAAATGTCTACGATTCAGCTCTTTATTTTCTTATCTGTGAATGAATGTAAGTCAAAATTTATTGCCAGAGAAGTTGACCTGGCGAAACAAACTGTCGTCGATTGGCGAAAATTTTGTGGTGAGGTTTGCATGGAAATGTGCCTCCGAAAAACGGAAAACTTGGTGGCGAACGGGAGGTTGTCGGTTGTCGAGACAGAGGAATCCAAGTGTGGGAAGAATTGTTCGGCAGAGTTAACAAAAACCCGGGAATAGTGAATTTCGTGCCAGCCAAAGGGCCACTTTTTATCTCGGATAGTGCCTATGTGTCCAAGCTTGTTCTATTGAAGCTCATACGGGACAATATTTTACGAGGAACCACCACAATGGCACAATATTTCTCCTACACATTTCTACAGCACAAAAGTTTCCGGCACCTCACAGTAAACCGTAATGTGACTTTTACTGACCTAGACACGGGTGCCTATACAAATACCGTAGAGGGCACGTGGGCCAATGTTTGGTAACTATTGTTCCTTACACTAATGCTTTTGGGTGTTATTGAAAATATCTCACGATTTATGTCAGCCATTGTGTTCGATTTTCTTTCGAATATATCATCATTCTTTAGGACGTGGTCAGCTCTCATGATCTGAATGTCAGAAATAATTTATTGTTTTCTACAATTACGTCATGGTTGCTGAAGATGTGTTCAGACAGGTTCCTAATTGCATACCTTTAATTGATGAAAATAAAACGAGCGCCAATCGCATTTGTCACGAGGTTTGTCAAAAATAAATTTCTTTTTATTTACGTATATGTCATTATTTTCGAGGATGTGGTTAGGCAGGTACGCAACAACACAACATTTCTGTGAGTCAGACAAGCAGTAAGCATATTTCTGCTTTTTATTGTCAAAAATGTGTTTCTCCTTTCCACGAATATGTCACGGTTTTCGAGTACGTGGGTATGTAGGAAACTACGAGCACAGCTTAACTTGCTGCGACTGAAACGAGCAGCAATCATATTTACGCTGTTACTTGTCAGAAACTAATTTCTGTTTTCTATAGCTATGTCAAGATTTTCGACGTAAGAGGACAGGCTAATCTGTAGCTTATCCTGAGGCAGAGGTTAGGTTGGAAAGCGACAGCTTGGTTGTGAGCTGGCGAAGCGGTAATTCTGAAGAATCACTGAGCACAGATGTCAGGGCCTCGCCGCAAGCGATATATGTCGAACGCATGTAGCTCTGTATTGTTACCTAATCGGTCAGCACGAGCACACTGAGGAACTGGATCAGTTTTGTTTTAATCATAGGAGAAGGTAGGTGGATCAATGTTTATTAATAATTAAGTTGCACCTTCTATATATTAATGAACATTGATCCTCCTAATTGCTCCCATAACTGCGACGTTTGCGATATATATCGTTTATAGTGAGACCGTGACATCGTATTCCAACGATTCTTCCCAATTCCTGGGGAATTTATTGAGAGTGAAACAAAAAACTCAGGCTGTGGTGACAGGCTAATCAGTAGCTTAGCTCGAGGCCTACGTGAGGTTGGAAGACAACAGCTTTGTTTTGAGTCGGCGGAGCGAACGAATATGCAGGCGAAAACTCTGGTTCTGCTGACAGGCTGGTCTGCACGACTGGATTAGGTAGGGATTTTACAGTTTTACTAACGGAGATTTCAAGCAAAATATTGCTCATTAGAACTATTTCATTGCATTTTTCTTCGAACATACCTCAGATTACTACAATGAGCTGACTTTGGAAGCTATTGATGGAGTTTACATTGTTTACTGCAAATAAACGAGGGAATTACATTAATAATATTCGTCGTCGCAAGTATCTCATTCCTACTATTAGAATATGTTACGAATTATTGGCCTGTGCTTATGTACTGATCTAGGAAGGTACTTTAATTTTTTGGTTTTGAAACATGCACCAGTTACCATAATAACATTCCTTGTGACGAATACTTCACGACATCTTCCGAACATGTCACAACTTACGATGTTGTGGTTACGCTGCGTTTTAATAGCATAGCGAAAAATGTCGCATGTATTACGAGTGGAAGTTACTTTCACAATATTCGTCGTAACAACTATTTTATTGGAATTTTACGAATATATTACGAATTACGAAAATTACGAAGCTATGATTTGCTTTGAGGCTACAAGGACGTTTTAAATTGCTGCGACCGAAAGGCGCAGTTACATTTGTTATCTTCATTGAGAAAAACGTTTCACTATTGTTGCGACTACATCATATGCTGCGACGCTGTCCTCAGGCTTGCTGGTGGAAGCACAATTGAAACAGCTGCGGTGCAAACAAGATTCATTTATCTTCCTGGGAGATTAAAACTGTGTGCCGGACCGAAACTCGAATCATGAGTTCGAGTGTCGGTCCGGCACTCAGTTTTAATCTGCCAGGAAGTTTCATATCAGCGCACACTCCGCTGCAGAGTGGAAATCTCATTCAAGATTCATTTACATTTATTAATCGTCCTTCGCAATAATGTTTCACTCTTTCTTCTGAATGTATTACTTCAAAACTCGTGTTTGCTTGCTGTTCTCTCATTGGCTGCGAAGCGCAAACAGCTGACAAACTTTCTTTTGTTTCCATCATAGATCTCGACAAGCGGTGACACCATTCTTGCACTAAAGTTGTAGCCCTGTTCTAGGCTTTCACCAATACTTCTGTGCCTCCACATCTCAAACGTTTCGACTCCCTTCATTTCCGGTTTTTACAGAGTCCATATTTCACTACTATATAACGCTGTGCTCAAAACATACAGTCTCAGAAATTTCTTCCTCATATTAGGGTCGATGTTTGATAGTAGTGTGATGTTCACTCTTTAAGCTATTGATGGTAGGCGTATATACAAATGATTTATTTCACGCAACGGATTTTATAATGCCGTGTGATGGGTGCTCTGACACTTGTAGAACCAGTAAGAGCTCATTAATCTATTAAATTGCCAATGGTTAGCCCATCCATTTTCTACCATTATCCTGCGGATAGTTAGTTATTCGGTTTATGCAGACAAGTTGCTTATCCCCTTCAAACTGACTCAAACGTTATACTACATCAAATAAATCAAACACACGTAAATTAAATGATCAAGATAAGTTACTACCTACGAAAGAACAGATGTTACCATCATAAAATTTATTTATGATTGAAACCATAGATATTGGAAATGTTGACAAAATTAATATTTACATAAATAATTTAGAGTACGGAATTTCCCTGTATTGGTATTGGCCCTTCACTGCTTAGCTCGGCCTTCCTTAACTCAAGCGATCTGCTCATACACTTGGAAAGACTGGCATCACCATTGGACAAAATATCAGAAAACATTACAGCCCCAGTAAGCAATGTGAAATCTCAGTGCAGAGAGAATAGCACCTTTGATCTCATCAGTTTATCGTTAAATCCCTAGAATGTTAGAGCGTATGCTATATCACCGTAATTTTAGAAATGCGGCAATACACAGCGCTGTTTCTCGAAGAGGTTGATGCCAACAGTACTGCTGAAACCTTACAGATCTATGGAACAGGACTCGGCAACCTTGGACGGCTCACTGCTGTTCAAATACTGCCTTATAACTACACTGTACAACATTCGAAGTGCTCTCAATCAGTGTTTGCTGAACCAGACACGAGCTCCCAGCCGTGGGGCGTAGTTCAGGTAAGTATGTATAGCAGCAAGTACAGTGTCCAATTGCCACCTACTACAAAAGAGCACAAGACAGGAAGTCCGTCCGTTGTCTGCACAGAGCGTGCCTGATCTGAACAAGTTCTAAGACGGAAGGCGGCAGACTGACCACGTCTCTCTAGTGCCTTTCCTACAGTACGTCTCGGTTCCCCTCTGCTTTAAACGTGAGTGGCGACTCGTATTTCTGGAAGCCGCTTTCTTCTGCATGCCGACCAATCTCCGACTCTGGCTTTCGATTGTGGCGTCGAAGCTTCCGGGACGTGTCCCTACTCCACTGACGAAATGTGAACCTACCAGTCAGCGTAACGTCGGTTACACCTTCCGCGGGATCACGCCATGTCTACGTGCTCAACATGTTAACGGCCAGCGGCGCTGTGGTAGGACGCCTCAAGCGTCTGTATTGTCTACAGCCGCGACGTCCAGGTAATTTGGAGGGAAAGGCTCCTTGTGAGGTGCAAAACACTGTCACCTTACAATAGCACACTTCTCTAGGACAGGAAAGCCTTCTTTGGCTGTGATAACCTGCTTTCTGTGTCTTCCATGCTTCGTTCTTCACGTCTTATTTTGTTTACCCTATCTTAATGCTAATTTGGTTTACTCTCAGTCCATGTTCTGCTCTCATTAGACTATTCGTTTCATTTCATGCAACACATCCTGTAATTCTCCTGTATTTTCAGTGAGTGTAGTAACGTCCTCAGAAAATCTTATCACTGATATTCTTTCATCCGGAGTCTTAATCCGACCGTTCAACCTTACTTTCATTTCTGTGGTTGCTAGTTCGATGAGCGAATTGAACAGTAGGGTGGACAAACTATAGTCCTTACATTCTTTCTAATCCGTCCATTTCTTTCTTTACCTTTAAGTCATATTGTTACCTCTTGATTCTTGTACATACAGTATATTATTCATCATTTCCTACAGTGTACTTCTATATTTCTCAGAATTTCGCTAATATTGCAAATCTTAAATTGTACAAATTTTTTTCCATTTACACTCTTCTGTATATTATTCTTGTATGTAAGTTGAATGCGTGCGCTGTTAAACTGATTGTTCGGTAATTCTTGCACTAAACTTCTCTAGCTAACTTCGAGACTGTGTGTCTGATGTTTTTCCAAAAGTCTGATGGTACGCTCCAGACTCTTGTATTTTACGCATCAACTAAAATTGTCGCTTGGTTGCTCCTTTCCCTAATGATTTCTTAAATTCCGAGGGAATATTTTCTATCCCTCCCTCCTATTGCCAGTCTTCCAAAGCTCTGTTAAACTCTGATAAATAATGGATCATCTGTCATTCATATCGACCCCATTTCTTTCTTAATCACGGCGCCAGACAAGCGCTCCCCTTCATGGATGCCTCCATGTGCTCTTTCTGCATATATACGCTCTCCTCGGCGCTTTATTGTGGCATCCCAAATTTAGGCTTACTGCTGATGCCCTAACTTTTAATGACACCTAATACTGTTTTCACTTTACTGCCCACTGAGGCAATCCTTCCGACGATCGTTTCATTTCGATATGTTCACAGTTTTCCTGCACTCATTTTGTGTTGGCTTCACGGCACCTAATCTTTATTTCATTCCTAAACGTCTTATATTCCTCTATTCCTGAATTTCATGGTCATCTTAGTATCTCATCCATCTTTCATCGATCAACTGAAGTAATTCTTCTATTACCCAATATTTCTTCGCAGTTTGCTGTAATATGTCATGCTTTCTTCAGCAGGGTGGGTACTTTAAATTCGTCCAGGAGAGAAGAATGTCAGCGAAGGAAGGACGCATCACGTAGCTGACAAGAAAAGAGAACCTTCGAACATAAATCTGATGTGATGGTATTTTTTCTTTAAGCCTCCTCTTCTCGCATAAAATGGTTGTTACTCGCATAAATTAAACATCTTCCTCGTCTAAAATTACGGCTTGAGATCCAGAAGTTGTCACTGGAAAACAGCGAGCTTGGTGACACAAAACCGCATTATTGTTAAACGTTACTGCACAGAAATCGACTGCAGAGTAATAATAATCACATTCGGACTTCGCTTACTACTTTCAAATCGGAATTTAAAATACAGCATTGATACAATATCTTAGCAGCGAAGATTGAAGGAGAAGTACGAAAGTTTCCCTTATTTGTAACAAAAAAGATCGAGCCCCCCCCCCCCCCCCTTGAAATGTGGCCACAGTATTGAAGTACTTAACACCGGGATTAAAAATTCGGTGCACAACAATAGTAATCACAAACATGTAGAAGAAGTATGGATCGGCTTTGTTAAAACAATTGTCTTGTTGTAGGCCAAATCTAGTTTCTTGAAAGTCTCCGCCATGACATTTATGCAAGTGATTTGAGAGTTACAGATCTGGTAAGGTTTTCAATTGAACATTAGGTGTCGTACTATCAGAATTACGTTTACGTGAATTTTCTACCCCCCCCCCCCCCGCCACCCCCCCCCCCGCCACCCCCCCCCCCCCCGCCACCCCCCCCCCGCCACCCCGCCCCCCCGCCCCCCAAAAAATGGCTCTAAGCACTATGGGACTTAACATCTGAGGTTACCAGTCCCCTAGAACTCAGAACTACTGAAACCTAACTAGCCTAAGGACATCACACTCATCCATGCCCGAGGCAGGATTCGAACCTGCGACCGTAGCGGCAGCGCGGTTCCGGACTGAAGTGCCTAGAACCGCTCGGCTACAACGGCCGCCACCCCCCCTCCTCCAACAGTCTGAGCGTAGGTAACAGACAACGTGAGAAAATTATGAATTTCCTAGAGACTTTAACACAGTTTCAAATACATTACTATTCGCTGGGAAGTGAATTAAATAGATTTGCTGACATCGCATTTATAACAGCACCTGTGTCAAAGAAAACCGTAGTCAGAATTGTTCCCACAATAGAGTTTATAGGGGCCTTAACTATGTATCTACACTGATCATGGCTTTCACTTCCTCATTCATCTCTCGTGTCCATGTATACAACATAGCTTAACATGTTCAATGAAGTTTGTTCTCTGCACTCACTCAGGCGGAATTCTTCTGCCAATTCAGGGACATTGACTATAAGATTATGTGTCTGCCAGTTAATGTCAACAGCACTGTTTCGTACAACAAATTTGTGTTGGAATTCCGCTGATTATTACTGCTGTGATGCCATTGACCTAATACATTACTGTACTATCTGGGGTGAGTACCTGTTATCCGCTCATTTTCTCTTCTTAAGATTCGATGGACCTTGGTTGGCACGCTGGATGTAGTGCACAGAAGGCATTGGTGGCTACATACAAATTTAATGTGACAGTCTTTTGATCCGCCATGATTGCATGATATTGTGCTCGGCAGAATGGACGTCCCACGCCACCACTTTGGTTCCCATTATTCACCTTAGAATCTCCTTGTATAAAAACAGCAGAATTTAAAATAGATGTGAGGTACTCTCATCTGATTTTGTCTCTATAACATGGACTAATATTTCTCTTATGCCCACAGGCAACATGACTTTCAGTATTTTTCTCTGCCTCGTGATGACTGGGTGTTGTGTGATGTCCTTAGGTTAGTTAGGTTTAAGTAGTTCTAAGTTCTAGGGGACTGATGACCATAGATGTTAAGTCCCATAGTGCTCAGAGCCATTTGAACCATTTTGAACTTTCAGTATTCATAACAGGTCTCCTTGCTAAATTGGTTAATCCCAATATCTGGTTTTACCAAACCCTTTTCGAAATATTTTCAAAAACTTCCACATTTACTTTGAAATGGCACTGGGTTAAACACTTCTTTGCAGAAGCTTTCCTATATGCAAATTGACTAATATTTCGACAAGAACATTTTCTCAAACTGTTTGGAGTTTGTCAGCATTCGGCTGTTTCAGTTTCCCAGAAGGTGGTCTCCTCTTGTTAATGTAATGAAGACCTAGGTAACATTACAGTGAAAGATTTTATAAACGCGACAGGGTGAAGATTTTTCTGATCAGTTGTGAAAACCTGGAGCTGTTAATATTTAAAAAAAGTTTCCTGTAGCAGTATGTATGAGACAGGAAACTCTGCCTTCACCCCATATAACGTATGATGTCACAGGCGAGCACTATCTGTTTCATCTTTACACACTCTGTCATATGATGCCAGACTATTATAGCCACTATTTGTTTTTTTAATAGAGGACGACATATTTCAAGTACCATTTGCTTCACAGCGAACAATTCCTGCTTCACATTACTAATCTGAGAAGTAACATTGTCTCACCACTCTGATAAATCTTTGTTCAGAAAAGTATTAATTTGACTTAGCTAGGAACTAAAAGAGTCCTCTAAAGAAAAGTTTTAGATAACATTTCCGAAACAGACTTTTGTAACACAAGTTTTAATTCTGAATATCATTTGTCATTGATCTGGGTGTCGTTATTTGAGATGCAATTCAAAAAATTCTATGAGAAAATATCCCTCTGTGTGTCAGACTTTTGCTTTATCTTAATATCTTGTTCAGCAGTAAAAATAATTACCGTTTCACTTAATTTCCTAACAAATTCTTTTCTACAACTTCATTCATTGCTTAATTTTTGTATGACCTCAGGAATTCCCTGATTTCATATTTTGAACTCCGAATTTTGGGTTGCTAGGGAATACTGTTGCAATGATATGTTTGTAGGTTTAGATGACATTTCATCTTACTTTAACGACATGTCTTCATAATTCATTTCATCATTGCCTCCAAACTTCGATCTAAAGCCGTAAATGGTTTTTTTAAATAGGAATAGTGGGTGGAATACTTTCTTCCTTTTCAGCCTGTGAGCCTATTTCCCATGGTGAAGCGTCAGTATCTTACAAAGGCGTATCAGCAAAATTTGCTAGCTATGGAATGTGAATCTGCGTCATGCTGTACTTTGGATCCTATTTTAACAGATTTTTTTCTAACTTTAAGCTTACACTGTTATTCCAGAAATTACGTAAGATTCTATATTTTTGGTTAATAACACAACTCATTTAATAAAAATTGTGATCATGAACTCTTCAGTAAGTAGATATTAATCAGTTGAAACCATGTAACAGCGCTTTGCATTTTGTGCACGCGCAATGCAAAGATAGCTGTCTCATACAACTTATTTACAGCTTATTACAAATAAATACAAAAAACTTAAATAAGCAGATTTTGAATCAAAATAATCGGTAGTGAACTATTAATACAACCGGCGACAATTATGATACGCATAGACATGAAGAATAAGTAATGTTTTTCTTACCTCACACGTTGCATTGCAATGGAGATCATTAGTAGAGCATCATTCAGAGAACAGACTATAATCACTGGTTCAGCCTCTGTCAGCAGTTTTTGACCTGTGTCGTATTAAAACTTTAATGAACACCACTGTCGGCATGTCGCCACCTCGCCACGTGGCTTTCCTCACGCCCACCTCTCCCCACCCACGTTTTGCCCTTTCAAATTGCGGTTACATAATATATGTCCGCGGTGGTGAAAGGATCGTCATGATGTGCTGTCAGCAGGGATCGGTCGAAAAGCAGAAGGATGAATCTGAGTAGTTATACATAGACCAATAATAGTAACGTTAATAATTATTTACAAATTTATTCACTTATACATACGTCTCATTTTTGTTTTTATTCCAGCAACGCAGCGTGCCACACTGGAAGTTCTGAACGAGGACACTCGGGTGTTCAGTGTACCTCGATCTGCGCCAACACAGCAGCCGCTCCGAATCGTTGAGTGAAACATGGCGGCGTGAAAGACGACCATATCAGTGAGGGAGATAGAGCAGGCTGTAATAGAGTTTCCATCTGCAGAAAACGTGTCACCTTCAGTGTGACAGTACCAGACCACATAAGAGCACTGTGAAATTTGCAACACTCTGACACCTTGGGTTCACTGTCATCAATCATTCTCTATACAGACCCAATTTGGCCCCATCTGAGCCTCTTCAGGAATACAGGAGTCGCTGTGAGGAAGTTAGTGAGTGGACGGTGGATGCAACTAGCGTCTAACAAGTTGAGAATCTGTGCAGGTCGGGAAGTATATCCAGAATGGTTAAGAATGCTGAGGCAGTCAAGGCAAACGCTCCTATTAAGCAGGAGATTTCGGTTCGAGTCCTGGGTACGGCACCAATTTTCAACTTTGACCACTGAATTATTTCGATGCCCGATGGAGGCTAGCGTCGGTCATTGCTTTGAAAACTATTAATACAGGCGACTGTATCAACCAACAGAGTGGTGTCTCTTCTGTTAGTTATGTGCGAACCTCTTTCGAGAGTACAGGACTTGCTGGGAGCATGTAGGTGAAATAACAATTGACATTACTACAGTGAGAGAGGTTGAAAAAATGTGTGTGACATCTTATGGGACTTAACTGCTAAGGTCATCAGTCCCTAAGCTTACACACTACTTAACCTAAATTATCCTAAGGACAAACACACACGCCCATGCCCGAAGGAGGACTCGAACCTCCGCCAGGACCAGCCGTACAGTCCATGACTGCAGCGCGTTAGACCGCTCGGCTAATCCCGCGCGGCCAGAGAGGTTGAGAATTTGAGTTGGATGGGAAGCGTGGCTGGATGGCCGACGTGGTTAAGACAACCTCTCGTGTTAAGCGGTAGTCCGGGTTTCGAGTCACAGTCTGACACTAATTTTCAACATTCACTTTCGAACTATTTAAATGCCCGTTTGCGGCTGGCGGTATCCTTCATTTGAATGTTGATAATTACGGCCAGTCTATCAACCAACAGTCTCCTCTGTCACATATGTCACGTAGAATAGGCACCAAACATACATACACTCTGAGACTGAAACGCATCACCCACCACGAAGGAGATACCCGAATAGGACGGATACTGGTAGATCAATTTTTAAAAAAATTGATAATTTATTTAAGACAAACAGCTTCACAAGGTAAGTAAGTCAATAATGCGTTGGTGTACCTCTTGGCCATATACAAGCAGTTATTCTTCTTAGCATCGTTTGATAGAGTTTTTGGACGTGCTCCTACGGGATATCGTGCTAAATACTGTCCAGTTGGCTTGTAAGAACTTTCATATCTCGAGATGTTTGTAGGGGCCTGCCCATAATGCACCAAAATTTCTCAATTGGGAGGCGATCCGGCGACCTTGCTGGCCAACGTAGAGTTTGACACGCAGGAAGACAAGCAGTAGAAACTCTCACTGTGTGCGGTGGGCATTATCTTTTATTGCGTAAGTTCTTGCTTTCGCGTATCTGACAACAACTTTTTGCTGAAATGTCAACGGGGGAGTTACTATTTAATTCATCATTGCTTAAAATTGATACAGGGGGGCTCCTACTCCTTTATAACTGTGAAATGAAATATCATCCTTAGCTGGGATGGCATGTCTGGAATTCCGACACACGTAGTTTGAACTGCAACGTTAATATTTGATGAAGGCCAACATCCGACCTCTACACTCCTCAGAACCGATCTTTCTGTGGTCTCTCAAGCAATACTTGTGTTAAGCTTCCCCATTTTCTCTTTTCAGACGTGTAATAAATATATCATTTAATTATTTTTGGAAAAGCCCTTCACCTCCCGAAATACATCACATTCATGCGACATGTACTCATACATAGTGGGAAAGTACAGAGAGGCTGAGGAAGTGTGAAGCAATGCAAAAGTTACTGAAGCAAAACTCTTAGTGGCCCCTCTCCGTGTCCATGAGGTAGGTTTTTTTAATTAACAGGCGACAAGAGAAAAAAAACTAATCTCACATCATATAGCAGCTCTACAATCAGTTAATCAACTTCTGATATCCCCGTGCTGGAATTTATGTAACTGAAGCTGGGTTTCCCTTCCTGAGCTGTACTCGCGGTACCGCTTGTGTTTAACGTGCGAACTGGAAATAATTTGGCACGATATCCATCAAGAAAACATCCAACAACTTTGTCAATCAATGCCAAACCGAATAACTGCTTGCATAGGGGCGAGACTTGGACCAGTGCTTTATGAAGTTCTTTCTGCTGAATATATCATACATTCTTCTGAAAGAGTAATCATTTGTTTCTCTGTACATATACATGGCACCTATAAATGGCCAAACCATTTCGATAGTTCCTTTGTGGAGCACCGTTTTTGTCCTGTAGTCTGTACTTTATACCAGTAGTGTCTGAGCCTCTTTCGGGAATACAGGACTCGCTGCAAGCAATTAGGTGAATGGATAGTGGCTGCTACTAGCGTATCAGAAGTTAAAAAAGAAGTGTGTCCAGATGGCCCAGGCAGTTAAGTCAACTGATCGCGTTAAGTGGGAGTTCCGGGATCGAGTCCCAGTGTGGCACAAATTTACAGCGTTCCTCATAGATTTATTCTGATGTCTGATTATTCCTGGAGTCGGTCTTTCCTGAGAAGTTTCCATGATGTGCCTTATCTGTAAGAGTGACCATAGGCTGCTGTAACTTTTAAGCCTCTATCATAGCAGAATTTTCTGCCATGAAACAGAAATTACTGAGTATTTGTAATTACAGAGAGAATCATAAAGTTTTACAATCATTGTCAGCTTACATTAATATGAAGATAAAAATGTGCAGAATATTTCAGATGCATTTACCAATCTTGGAACTCAAGGAGGCATTTTTAATGTTGCTGTCTTCTTTCCTAACAGTTCCTATTGCCTGAATACGTAATCAGTCCAAACATGAAATTCGATCTGTGCAAATACCAAAGAGTCAAGTAAATCGCTACATCTACGTAAAATTTAGAAAATTCTATTAACAATAGATACGAACAGTCTAAAAAATGGTAGCAAATGGGAATGCTGTTCTTCCTAGCTCATCTTCAACAAACAATTCAATTAATAGGAATCAATAGGAATAATAATTGAAAAGTTAGTAACTGACGTAATGCTCACCATGACAAAAGAGCATTCATTCATATTAATCTTGTTGAACAAAGTAATGGCTTCATACGAGCTCATAGCAACAGTTCACGTTTTTCACGACCATATCCCAAAGACAAGTGAAAATTAATACTCATTTCTTTAATAAGTTACAAGCCACCGAGTGAAGTTACATGGAACTCAAATTAACGGCGGTGCAACTCTGACGTCACAGATATGCGCTACTAGACCAGTGATACGGCTACCGTAATCTTTTCATGAAATCCGTTATTTGATCACACCGAACAAATTGCGCCAAAACTTGCTCATAGCCTCTGTTTGCGCTACTGCTGTCGTATCTCTCAATCAGGAAAAATGCTACACATTGTTTCGGAAAAATGGCTCTGATCACTATGCGACTTAACTTCTGAGATCATTAGTCGCCTAGAACTTAGAACTAATTATACCTAATTAACCTAAGGACATCACGCACATCCATGACCGAGGCAGGATTCGAGCCTGCGACCGGAACGGTTGCTCGGCTCCAGACTGTAGCGCCTAGAACCGCACGGCCACTCCGACCGGCATGTTTCGGAAACACAAGCAAATTAATTTTTAATTTACATTTATATTTTCTTATATATTAATAGTCATCTGAATCCTTTTCATAGCGGGCTCTTTACCTACAGACTCGGTTTCGCTCTGTTGGTTCAAGGAGATGGAAGGATGAAGAAAGTGTCATCTTGCATTTGCTTCTAAGTTATAGTACATGCTCTATAACTATGAAGTTGTTTCCTGATGTTAAACAACAAAAGTCACTGGATCATCATTGGATGCAAAGAATCCACCATAACGAGATTTTGTGCAAAATTGTTGTTCCTTATGTGCAAAATGTTATTTCTAGTGAACTATAGGGCCACGAACTATTAGCGCCGTCTGATATTGATAGTGTAGGCCTTACCTAACTGATCAAGTGCAGAGGATTTCGATGGCATTACCAGAACTAAACTAGCAAAACTACGGACGACGAAATTTTCAGTGAGATATAACAAAATTGTAACATGAAATTTGTGTGTTACGGCTCAGAAGTAGAATTAACTAGCAATACTACAGAGACAAAAATTTTCAATGAGATATAACAGTAATATGGAATGCAGTTTATGTGTCACGTCTCATCTTGAAAGAAGCTATTGCCGGCTATTCACAATCGATCGAGAAACTCAATGGTGAAGCGACAGCGAAAAAATCCAGCTACCGAAGTACTGTCTCTACAACATAAACATAATAGGATGTGCTAAACGATATGTCACTCTGTGTGTCAGACTTGTATAATGTGTCATAGATGAGATAGGATGTATTTTAGCTATCTGCAATTGATGTGGCCGAGATTTTGAATACTTTACGCGGGTATCATTGCCTCTTAACGTAATAAATGTCACTGACCTTCGAAACACCTAGTTTAAAAAAGTTTATTAGCGTTCGCCCACTCTGTCCCTCGTTTACGCATTGTGAATGTACTGTACAATTTACTATGATATGTTTCGTACGATACATAAATTAATTCGATGAAACCGAATGAGAGTCAATACTCTCAACGTGGTTAATGTAATGTATTGGACTGAATGGGCCGACAGCGCACCAGTTGCTACGTTCGAACTGGAAAGGATGTCCTTAATTACGGTCAAGGACAAACTCACAACACAATTATCCGTTGGGCTGTTGTTAAGCGAGGTGGAGGAAACAATTGTGAACGGGTCGGTGTTTCCTATTCAGTAGCCACACACCACAGGAAAAGTTCTGTTTTCAAGGAAAAAGTGCATGCGAGAATCACTGTGTTTTCAAACAGCAATTAATTATTTCCTGCACATAATCTATAGACAGTCAAAAAGCTAGTAGCAAATTACTTACATTTAGACGTTACACGTAACAAGTTACAGGGCACAATAATTACTTTTTGCGGGAGAATGAGATGAAGTTCTTCGATGGATAATTACAGCTTCTTAAAATCATTTCCATTAAACTACCTTTGCGTAGCGTAACATATGATGTTAAATTCTATAACAAAATTTTTGAATTTAATATCTACCATGTTTAATGGTTTATTACCGTTGAAAAAGATAAGGTGCATGGACGGACGAGCCTAAATATTGTGGCTACCTGCTTACTAGAGCGTTGGTCCTTCTCTGGTTCTGCTGGAAATGGTTTAGACAAGTCCTTAGTAGCTTTCTGGAGGTATGTGATACACACATTTTCATACAGGTCACTCCGTAAATTATGAACCGATGCGGTGCGGAGCTGGACGCCATACTGTCCCAGATCCGTTCTATTGGGTTCGGAGTGAGTTCACACCATATTGTGTCCCTCAAAACACTGTTGCAGGATTGTAGCCTTCTGACATAGACATCCTGCTGGAAGAAACCATTACCATCAAAAATACGTCAACCACGAAAGGATAAGGTGGTATGCAGTAAAATCCACATATGATTTAAGGTTTTTTAGTCGTAGGAAAATTTTGAATATTTCTCGGTAATTCAGCCGGGTTGCGTCGTCAAAAAGGCACAATATTTCGGCAACTCAAGTTCTTGCCAACTTCAGGCATTTCTTATGACAGTGACATCCGCTAGGTGCCACCAGTAGTAGAGTAAGGGGGCTCCGACCCCAATATGATATCAAATTAATATGCAGATTAATTAAATTGATCAATTCTTCCGCCCCGAACCCATTTGCATCCACCCTCATCTCCAGCTCTGGATGAAGTCGTGTGTTTTCCTCAGCCAGCTAGAGGGGTCCCACACCCTCATGTCCCTTCTCCCTTACCACCTCCACCCTCCCCCATCTACCCTATTTGGCTTCGAATTTTGGCAGAAGTTCCGAATTTTGGTGGGAATTTCTCAGTCCCAGAACTATGGTGACTGGCCAATTCTGTATCATCGTTAAATCGTCCCCCCCCCCCCCCCCGCACTACTTTGCAAGTACCATATATTAGATTGCGAATGCAGATAGATGACTGCACAGTACGTTCATTGGATCATATACATCAAAGTATACCATTTGTTCCGTAAATTCAACGCCACCCAAAGACACAGCAGAATGCTTTCCAATTTCTGTATCGCTAAATCACCCTTCCGCTACATTGCAAATACTATGTACTAGAATGTGAATGTATATAGATGACTGTGCACGAATCCATTCGCCCATATTCACCAAAGCATTTCAGCGTCATACAAAGATGCAATTATGTTAACTACATATTTCCAGCACATCGGTACAGAATTTTCGATTACGACTGACCATCTTTCCTTGTGTGGGTGGACGTCACAGATCATTCTCGCATTCGTAGGACAAAGTCAGAATTTGATAGATCCCTCCAACATTGTCCTTGACCATTCATCCCTGCCAGTTTTATCTGCAACTGACCAGAAGTTTGAGGCTGCTACACCCACTACGTTCTACATCTCATGAAGGAAAAGGGCGAACTGTGTCCGCAACTACTGTTCAGCAAAAGGTTGTTCCGCATTAATATTACTCACATCGCCCTTCCAAATGCACTTGCTTTCTCAGATGAATGAATGTTGATGAGGGTAGCACCTCTTATCTGAGCATAGCAGACCTTAGAGTGTTGCGGTGATATGCAGATGGTTAAGCAGAAATGTGTTGTTTATACATGATGGAGCTGCAGGCGGATGCAGTTTCAAACATTTTACGTAAATCAACTGTGTTATCAATTCTGAAGTATTATTCCATTGTCAGCTGTCAGTACCAGGAAGGTAACAGCATCAGAGAAATGATAGTAGAGCATACACACACACTCCTATGGTTACACAGTTCTGATCCTAAAATTGCCACATTGTTAAAACCAAATGTTTCCTAAAGCGTTAGTCGTGTGGAATGCAACGCTCTTAATACTCTAATGCAGAATACGTTTCTCCAACATCAGACATACAACCACCCTGTAAGTTTCCTACCCCACTCACTATGGTGAAAAACTTAAAAATGATAAAACTACATCCTTCTACACTATTCTGATGTCCTAGAAAGCATCGTCAATGTATATTCACCGCTCGTGCCACTTGTAAAACCACTAGAATGATGTGAGGAGTCGGCTGTTCTGTCTCTTAGGAAATCAATGGATTTAATGTTTTCTTAAGTCGGAAACGATCGTACAACGAATAACATTTCCCGTAACTCTGGTGCTTATTATTAGCAGTAGTACCAGCTTTGATGGATGCGTCTTTGTCCAACTAGGAAATGGAGCGAGGAAAAACTGACATTTATATTTTCGACAACTGATACATGGAAGCACGACCCATGACCTGCTTGTCTAAAATGTACATTAAGAAGGAGCAACTGCTTACGAGGGAATAACCACCACGATCATTAGCCAGAGGAGATGTGACAGTCTTATGAGTGTTTACAGTAGTATCACCACAGCTCTGTAACAATCCCATTACACAAAGAAGTTCTGATCTGATGTTAATTTGTTTTGCTTAAGTGTAGGAATAGACAGCAGTTTCGCTTTAACATCACATGCCTCAAGTACATCCCCCATCACGCCTTTAGAGGTGATATATGTGGAATCGGTCCACTCTCCTACAGAATACTCCAGGGAATGTCTAAAGGCTGATAAACGAATTGATTCTTCTGCTTAATAGTTAAATAGTAACTTTACTTGTGACAACCTACCGTAATTCGGTTGTATCTATATTCGACTGCACGTGTGACAACACAGTTATGGATTGGGATGCATACGTTTCGCCTTCTTTAATGTAGTGTCTCTGTGTAATACCTACTTTTCCTCCGTTGAAGTATGTGTTAAGAAAACCAACGTAGTTTACAAGGGAAGGGGGAGGTTTAAAACTGTATGCACTCAGGGTACAATTCTTCAACTTTTTTAGGTCTTGACTGTCCGGGTTCCCCCAACCTAATTCGGATCCCTGCATTTCATGCTAATGTTTCTCTAATTTTATGTATTCTCGATCAGTTTTACGTCATGTTGCAGCTATGTTCGTATATTTCACATATTTAGTCGTATTTCCCTCAATTTTCCGTAGTTCGTATGTATTCGTTGTAAATATACCTGCTTTATCTCAATTTGTATCGATTTTATGTCATTTTTTCAAATGTTTTTGAGTGGTTTCCATTTGTATACGGTCACATTGCTGTCATATCCACGCATTGTTTGACTCTGTACGACGGTGTTTGCGCGTTCTATACACTAGCCTACTAAAACATCCTAAAAATTCCCCTCTTCCCGACGATGTACATGCTATCATTGTGGATAGGAAGATAATGAAAAGTATAGTATTACTCAACTCGTAACTGAATGAGACTCAACGAGTGGTGCAGATAGGAAAGTAGTTGTCTGGGAAGAAATCCGTGTACTGCTACGACACATCAAAGATGTTGTCTGCAGACTCAAGTAGCGATGAAATTGATGGAAACTCAGAGGCTGCGCATTTCTATTGGTTCATCTGACTTTCACTCTGCCGTGTAGGAATCAGCAACAGGCAGTTCACATGAGTTCAGAGTTGATTTCTGCTGCAGTTCTGATATTTTTTCCCGTAAGTATATCTTCTTATTGCTTACCAGGTTAGCTTCGCTACTTCTGTTTACACCTTCCATCTCTGATACGTCCCCACAACCATGTCAATGCGTTCTAAAAACAGTAGATCTATTTCTATGATCATAGTAAGAAGTTATTCGTAATTTGACAGTGTGCCGAGTGCTGTTCGCATCCTGGGACGTGAGAGTTTCCCCATACGAAAAGAGTTCGTGCCAGTGGAAACCTAATTTATAGAGGAACACATAGCAAATTATGCATTCGAACTGCAACCGTCCGCCGCTAACAGCTCTAAATACATAGATATAGAGACAATGCATGCATGCTAACAATCGAAAAATCTCGATTTCAACGGCTCGTACGCTACTTTCGACAGTGCTACAACGGCGCAAATAGCGATAAACTCTTCGCGAAACGGTTCTTTAGCAGATGCAAGCACATCTAAATTCATCCTGCTAAAGAGCATAACATTATGTTACCGACATTTCGTAACAATATTGTCTGCGTTCTCCAGTAATAACAACAAACCAAGGAATTCTGCGACGCCTATCACAATTATTTTTATGCTCTTAAATATCCACGACAATGGCACATCATCATCCCAATTCCGTTCCTTTGTGTGCTAGATGTCCATTGGACCGAGGGAGACAGTCTTTCGTCACTACTACGGCTATGCGCAAGATAGAACAGCACATTAGTCGGACTGTATAGTAGTGCACTGTAGTCGAATGTACCCAGTCACTCACAACCATATAGTCTACAGATGCAATGAATTTGCTCTAGTTTTGCTATCTGCCAGGGATGCACACTCTGTATATACGAGGAAGGGTAACTCTAACGTTCCAGGATGCGAAGCGCCGTCGACACACTGTCAACTAAAGGATAACTTATAGTTGTTGTTGTCGTGGTCTTCAGTCCTGAGACTGGTTTGATGCAGCTCTCCATGCTGCTCTATCCTGTGCAAGCTTCTTCATCTCCCAGTACTTACTGCAACCTACATCCTTCTGAATCTGCTTAGTGTATTCATCTCTTGGTCTCCCTCTACTATTTTTACCCTCCACGCTGCCCTCCAATGCTAAATTTGTCATCGCTTGATACCTCAGAATATGTCCTGCCAACCGGTCCCTTCTTCTAGTCAAGTTGTGTCACAAACTCCTCCCCAATTCTATTCAATACCTCCTCATTAGTTATGTGATCTACCCATCTAATCTTCAGCATTATTCTGTGGCACCACATTTCGAAAGCTTCTATTCTCTTCTTGTCCAAAGTATTTATCCTCCATGTTTCACTTCCATACATGGCTGCATTCCATACGAATACTTTCAGAAAAGACTTCCTGACATTTAAATCTGTACTCGATGTTAACAGATTTCTCTTCTTCAGAAACGCTTTCCTTGCCATTGCCAGTCTACATTTTATATCCACTCTACTTAGACCACCATCAGCTATTTTACTCCCCAAATAGCAAAACTCATTTATTATTTTAAGTGTCTCATTTCCCAATCTAATTCCCTCAGCATCACCCGACTTAATTCGACTACATTCCATTATCCTCGTTTTGCTTTTGTTGATGTTCATCTTATATTCTCCTTTCAAGACACTGTCCATTTCGCTCAACTGCTCTTCCAAGTCCTTTGCTGTCTCTGACTGAATTACAATGTAATTGGCGAACCTCAACGTTTTTATTTCTTCTCTATGGACTTTAATACCTGCTCCCAATTTTTCTTTTGTTTCCTTTACTGCATGCTCAATATACAGATTGAATAACACCGGGGAGATGCTACAACCCTGTCTCACTCCCTTCCCTACCACTGCTTCCCTTTCACGCCCCTCGACTTTTATAACTGCCATCTGGTTTCTGTACACATTGTAAATAGCCTTTCACTCCCTTTATTTTACCTCTGCCACCTTTAGAATTAGAAAGAGAGTATTCCAGTCAACATTGTCAAAAGCTTTCTCTAAGTCTACAAATGCTAGAAACGTATTAGGAGAGTATTAGGAGAATCACCCAGTGAGTTAGCAGTTGGTGCTCCAGTCCCTGTTAACGTTTTTTTTTTTTGCTTTCTTAGATCCACCAGATTGAGCTGCTGCAGCCTGACGTTTACCTGAATCTACCTGCATTGGCGAACTCATATCTTCGTCACTATCAGAATATGGTACTAAACGTTGTGGTTCAGAATGTTGTTGTGTTTCTTCTGGTCCTTGTTCGTCTTCGTCTTCTTCGCTGTCTGATACCTCGTGGTCGACGTGATGTTCGTTTACAGAACTTGTTCCAGTGTCTGAACCAGATGTTGACGGGCGGTCGTGATCAATAGGCAAACCACGGCGAACACGAGACGTTAGACATTGTTCATAGGCATAGCGTTACTGGCCTTCATGCATGAACTCCCAATTACAGCGTTCCCACGGTGGAATATCATAATTCTGAAGGCAAGAAACGTTGAAATCAAATAATGAAAACCAAAAATATGTGATTTACAACAAAAATTATATTTACATACCTGTTTTTTCGGCATTTGGTTGTTTCGGGTACAAAGTTTTTCCAATACTTTGTTCAACAGCTGTCTTCAAATTCAAGCCGTATTTTCCCACAAATGAATGCCAATTTCGTGTATGACTCCAGTCAATAGCGAAATCAATTATAGCTTGTGCATCCAACTGTTGAACTCGTTGTCTAAACTCTTCTTCTGTAAATGGTCGTTCTCCAGCTTCTTTTAGCAGATTATCGTATCCTACGTGGTGCTCCTTAGCAATGGCATCTTCTCCACTGCGCGGTGCGTCTATATTTATAAGATTTCCCGGTCCTACGTAATCACTGCCAGATAAAGTATATCCTTTGTTCTGTACACGTTCAACTACTTTTTTAACGCCGTAAGCAGCACCTGCGGCGGCAGCAGTTGTCGCGCCAGCCGCTATCGCTATCTGCCCTGAACTTGCAACACCAGCTGTGCTAATTGCGGCCCCGTCCGTGACACTCTCAGATAACAAGGGCACTGTTTCGCTAGCAGTTTCTATATCTGACCTCTGATGACCTCGGCCACGATTTCGTGGTCTATTTGGGCGGCGCTGTCGCACGCCAAGATTACTTTCTTCTGGCCTTGGTTCTGGCACCCGTTCAAATTCAACTGTTTCGCCACTCGTATCCAAATCGTCGAATGTTGGATTATCTACATACCGTATACGAGTAGCAGCATCCTCTCTTTGCATTATTCGAATATCATTACTACTACGTGAACGATTAACATTTGTTAATAGAATTCTTTCCGCCATTTCAATGTCTTCCTCAGGTCCCGGATATAAAACACCACCGTCGTATTGTATAGAGCCGTGGTTGCCCGTGCTTAAATACTGATTTGCCCAAGACATTTTGGTGACTACACTAAATAAATTATTACCACCTTTTATACACATTACGTTATCAAACAGCACGTGTCGGGCAACCTTTTGCTGGCGTGGGTGCTTGCTCAGATAATTGTCCTAAAAGGACAAATTATCTCGGCGGGATAGATACGCCGCCATCGCGACCTTGGGACCCCGGGGGGCCCCATTTTTTTTTATCAGTTGCTGAACCTCATGAATCGAAAACATGACTGCGTTGTTTCATGATTCGAGGGTCAGCAACTGATGAAAAAATGGGGCCCCCCGGGGTCCCAAGGTCGCGATGGCGGCGTCACTGTCCCACCGAGATAATTTGTCCTTTTAGGACAATTATCTGAGCAAGCACCCACGCCAGCAACATTTGCATGTCCTTAATCTTTCTTCTAAGATAAGTCGTAAGGTCAGTATTGCCTCACGTGTTCCAACATTTCTGCGGAATCCAAACTGATCTTCGCCGAGGTCGGCTTCTAGCAGTTTTTACGTACGTCTGTAAGGAATTCGTGTTATTATTTTGCAGCTGTGACTTATTAAACTAATAATTAGGTAACTTTCACATCCGTCAACACCTGCGTTCTTTGGGATTGGAATTACTATATTCTTCTTGAAGTCTGAGGGTATTTCGCCTGTCTCATACGTCTTGCTCACCAGATGGTAGAGATTTGTCAGGACTGGCTCTCCCAAGGCCGTCAGTAGTTCTAATGGAATGTTGTCTACTTCAGGGGCCTTGTTTTGACTCAGGTCTTTCAGTGCTCTGTCAAACTCTTCACGCAGTATCGTATTTCCCATTTCATCTTCATCTACATCCTCTTCCATTTCCATAATATTGTCCTCAAGTACATCGATCTTGTATAGACCGTCTATATACTCTTTACACCTTTCTGCTTTCCCTTCTTTGCTTGGAACTTATTACTAGGACAAAAAAATCCCCAAAATCTACAAATTGTAGATGTACTGACATGGTTGTGAGGAAATATCAGAGTTGGATGGTGTAAAAAAAAAGTACCGAAGGCAATAAGAGCGTATATTTATGGGAAAAAAATATCAGAGCAGCAGCAGTACACATGTCAGCTCCCTGTTGCAGATCCCTGCACGGTAGAGTGGAAGTCAGAAGAACGTGTAGAACTGTGCCAGACTGAGGTTTCATGAAGTGCATCGCTACATGAGTCTACAGACAAGCTCTTTAAAGTTCCGTAGCAGTAGACGGATTAGTTTCCAGACTACGAGTTTCTAAACTGCACCACTCGTTGAGTCTCATCTAGGTACGAGGTGAGTGTTACTGTACGTTTTATGACCGTTCTATCCATAATGCATGCCTGTAGATAATCTGGCAGAAGAGAGTTCTTATGATTTTGATAAGGCTGGTCTACAGGACATGCGCATACCCTCGTATAAAATCAAACGACATATCGGTATACCATCAATGTGATCCCAAATACATATGGAAAACTACTGAAAAAATATGAAAAAATGACAAGAGATGGGTAAAAATCGAGGTAAAGCTGGTACAATTACGACAAATGGTTGCAAACTACGTAAAATATGAAATAAGACAAAATTTCTAAAATCGCGAAAAACAACTTGAAAAATAATGTAAATTGACGAGAATACATAAAATTAGAGAAAAATTAGCAACAAATGCGGGGGAATTTAGGGGGATTGGGTTACCCGGACCCTGACGACAGAGAAAAACTTAAAAATTATACTCTGGCTGCATTCAGTTTTTAACCTCCCTTATCCCTGTAAACTACGTTGGTTTTCGTTAACACGTACTTCGAAAGAGTCGACATAAATATTAGACAGAGGCGCTATATTAAAGTAGGCAATACGTATGTCACCCAGTCCATAACTGTGTTCTCAAACGTGCAGTCGAGTATAGATAATCCTGAATTACGGTTAGTTCTCATAACCAAAGTTATACCTTAAGTATTAAGGAGAAGAATAAGTACTTTTATCAGACTTAAGACATTCCCTACAATGTTGTAAAGGGGAGAGGACCCTTTGACAGTGTGATGGGGGGTTTACTCAGGACACATGGTGTTAGGAGGAAGTTGCTATATTATTCTACACATGAGAAAAACTTCCTAAATGTGATCAGGACTCATTGCTGTAAGAGACATACTATTAGAGCTGTGGTGATGGTACTGTAAACAGCCGTAAGACTGTCACATCTCCTCGGGCTAATGATCTTGGTGCTTACTCCCTCGTAAGATGCTGTTACTTCTTCATGTGAATTTTCGTGCAGCAGGGTGTGAATGGTGCCTCAGTGCATCACCTATCGAAAATAGTCGTGTCAGTGTTTCCTCACTCCATTTCCTAGTGGGACGTAGACATATCTGTCAAAACTGATACTGCTGCTAATAATAAGCACCACTGATACGGGAAGATACGAGAAGTGTGATTCACTGTACAAACGTTTCCAACGTGAACAGCCATTAAATCCATTGATTTCCTAAGAGAAAGTTCAGGAGTCTCCTCACGGATATATGCTGACGATGCCTTCGTAGGACATCTGAATATTGTATAAGGATGTATTTTCATCATTTTATGCTCTGTCACCATAGTGACTGAGGTAGGAAACCTATAGGGTGGTTCTATGTCTGATGTTAGACAAATATATCGATCACTTGCATATTGAGAGCGTTGCATTCCACCCGACTAATACTTCGAAAACTATGTGCCTTTAACAGTATGGCAATTTTTGTGCAGAAGTGTGTAGCCATAAGAGTGTGTTCTACGATTATTTCTCTCTCGCTGGTACTTTCCTGGTACTGACCACAAACAATGGAATAGTACTTCAGAATCGATAGCACAGTTGATTTACGTGATATGTTCCATACTCCTTCGTCTGCAGTTCTATCATATGTAAACAACACGTTTCTGCTTAACTGTTTGTCATACACCGCAACAATCTCAGGTCTCCTGTACACTGATAAGATGTGCTACCCTTCTCGTCGTGCACACATCTGGAGAGGTCATGTGCATTTGGAAGGGTGGCATGGGTAAGATTGATGCAGAACAGTCTTTACTGAACAGCAGTTATGGACACATCTGGACCTGTACCTTCATGGGACGTGGAATGTTGTGGGTGTAGCAGCCTCATACCTCTGGTCAGTTGCAGGTTAAATTAAGGACCGTGTTACAAGGACAAGGAGGACTGGTCAGGGACAACGTGTGATAAGTCTGTAATCCCCGACTTTATCCTAGGAATGCGAGAATACTCTGTGACGTCCATCCACACAAGGAAAGATGGCCAGCCGTAGTCGAAATTTCTGCACTATGATCGATGTGCTGGATATATGTACATAATATAATTGCATCAGTATATAAAGCTGTCTTATATACTTTGGTGTATATTGCTGAATGGACATACTGCACAGACATCTATCTACATTCCAAATCTAGTATATGGCACTTGCAATGTAATGGAGAGGTGATTTAGCGATGATTCAGATATCTGCTGTGTCATTGGCTGGCGTTGAAATTACGGAACAACTGGTATAGTTTGATGTCTATGGCCAAATGGATGTACTGAGCAGTCTAGTAAAGTAGTTACAAAAATTGATTGTATTATCAACTGCAGTGCAAATTACAGTACAAGATCCCTTGTCAGTGGTGTCTTCCCCATCCCATCTGTCTATTGGTATGCTGTTCATTTACATACAATGATTTACTGAAAACCCTTGGTAGAGATGGGGAGAGCCTTTGTGGAACACAGGATATCTGCTACTTATCATTGTGGAGCATTGGATTAAATGTGGAGGCCATCACCTTACTTGTTTGGAAGCATTCCTTAGAGTTGCAGACTCATCCTATTTCCGTATGCTTGAAGCCCTCTGCATGTTATTTTTTCTCCTATAAGATAACAGTACCTCTTTTTATTTCTACTAGCTCATGCGTGTTGTGAACAGCGCCTTCTGGCGATGGTCAACACTCGAACAGTACTCATGTACATGACTGCTAAATGAGGAAACAATGCTCCTCAAAATGGCACATCGAGACATCTGCTACTTCGCCACTGTGGAAGAGGATATTAACTGTATAGGTCATCACCTCCAGATAGCTGTTAGAAACCATCAACAATGCACAAAACTCGTCCAGTTTCTATATGTTGCGATGGACTACACGATTTTGTCAATGAGGAACATCACCTGTGTGATTTATTTCTACCAAATGTATTGTTTACACCATGCGATGTTCAGCTTTCTGTGAATACTACTAAATCAAATCATGTCAATGTTAGTTTTGGGCTCGACACAAAACTCGAATTCTGGTATAGAAATATAGTGTATGACAGTGTACAATGCTGTAGTTGTACACTGCTTGGATGTTTTACAGCCAAAAAAAACAATGGTATTAAGCTGTTTATGATGAAGCAATACACGAAGCCTGTCTTGTGACTGACAGTCTGCTGGGTATGGTTTCCCTCTAGTACAACGAAGAAAACTTTGCGCAGATCTGTGTAAGCGACTTTGACCCCTGGCCACCAGGTGAAATGGAGCAATATGTATATATGTAATATGGTCGATGGTAACATGTAGATGGTATTTGCTTTTCGATCTGTCAGAAGAGAGGAAACCGCTGTAATATCTTATAGGAGGTTCTCATACAAGGAGTGGTATCACTAGTTAATGTTTGGGTGCGTATAGTTTTCTCAGAATTGTACCATTTTTGCTCATAAAGCTTATAGATATCTTCTGTATCTATTGTCATGGAATCACGACTGTTTAGGTTATTATTTGAAAGTTATTGACGATGTTACTATAACTGACAATGCAGCGTGCATCCCATGTAGTGCCATGCTCGTGCAGTATCTTGAAAACTGTCCATCGTATGGTCAACAGTATGCGAAGTTTCACAGTCCATATTACACTGGTACCCGTACAAGATCCAGACGGTGCACCAACTGAAACTTCATGATCCGCAGCAACGTTCGGATCTTCAGTTTCTCGCATGGATTGAAGTTCGCGACATGTGGCTGGGCAATATTCTATGAAGTAAAGAGGCACATATTACACTGCATGATGCAGTGAATACACAGAACTGCAGAATCCGGGTTAGTGTTAAGCCACATGTTGAACTCGAAGAGCAGCTGAACTCACCGAATCTGATTCTGTGGTATCGATGCACAAGCAACTTAATTCTCGGTCTGTTCTTCTTTGAAGAGAAGACACCGAGAGGGCCTATCAGGTGCACCGTGATGTCTGCACGGTATAGACACCTCCTTGTACAGCATGTGACTCCTGCTTTGGAGGAGCACAAGTGAGTGCAAACCACTTTGTTTTATACAAGACGAGGAAACACCTTATGTCGCAAGCCCAGTGAAAGAGTTGCTTAATGCAACCTTTCCCAGTTGCATGTCCTGCAAGATCACCTGATTTGAATCCATAAGATTTTTGCCTCTGGGAATATCTAAATGAATGCATTTACCAGGACACGTGCGGTCTCTGATCTGAGGACCAGTATGCAAGAACGCATTGCGCAATTCCATAGGAACTGCTGTGAGCAACTACTGATGTCGCCGTTTTACGAATATAGCTTCACTTTGACGTTTCTGCTGCTCATTATGAACAAATTATGAAAATAGCAGTCAGTAAAAAAATTAACATTCTGCCTTTGCCACTTGTTTGATTTGTGTTTTGTCACTTGTTGCCACATCCCGTTCCTAATCTATTACATATGAAAACGTTTCTATTAATCTTTCTTTCTGTCAAGGGGACAGATTTGCACTTGTTGGCCACAATTGAAACTAGGATTTCTTCCATGGTATATCGGTTTCCCATTAACGCACTGCAATATCTACCGAGTTTCTCTAACATCCGATGTTTGCACTGGACCTCAGCACCTGCACTTTAGTTATAACCTCCCAGTGGATAGTGCTCATCATACCAAAGAATGGCTGAGCCAGTCCATTTCATAGCTTATGCAGACTGGCCATGTACGACCTGACCCCAACAATAAAATAATAATTAAAGCCAGTGAAACTAATGGGTAAACCAGAACACTACCACCAGATATCCCTCTTAAGCACCACATACAAGTGTTAGAAGGGCTAATTCTAAGATCGATACTGGAAGAACACTTCCTAATGGCGCTTTCGTCATGACAGAATATGTGAAGATCAGGTCTTCAATCTAACCAGCCACATCAGGGCAGGGTTTCAACATGAACTTATGATGATGATTATTCTGGTGGATCCTACCACTGCACGTGACAGCAACCGTTTGAAAAGATCGTCTACTATTTAAACTGTATCGCACCATCCCACGCCAGAAACTCTTCCGTCTCGTCAATAACATGATATGTGATTGCATCTTCGCAATAATATGAGTAATTGGTGATAACATAAGTACCGTATGAAAAATAAACAACGACCATTCTTAAGGGTCTGTGCCGGCACATAAGCCTTTCATCCTTTGGGTATCGGACATGAAGGGAACAGATGGACGTAAATTTGGCTATACGGCCCACTTAGCCAAGCACATGAAAGATGCTGAACGTCACCTTTCCCAAGATTTTAAAGTTGTTGGGAAATTTTGCACTGATGGAGACTGACTGTCAGCACTAGTATAACGGGGACAACACGTTTCCATCTGAATGGTAGGGAAGCCCCAAAATCTCTTGAGGTACACATCAACAGTAAGTCCCTTCTCATTAATGGATTTATGATCACTTTGGCGTGATATTAGATCTTATTCTGTCCTCTAGGAAATACCTCGATGTAATAACAACTTAAGTCAAGACAGGCAACAACATCCTGCATAAATCGTAGGGCAGCAGGTGGGGATTATATCCCTCCACAATAAGAGGTCCTGCCCTACGACTTTTAAATTCTATCTTGGAATACTGACATTCCGTTTGGTTGAATAGCAGCAGTGTAAGAACTGCTCATCGTTTTACGGCCAAAGCACTATAAAATCGTTATACTAAAGGATTCTGAACTTTACTAGGTGGACAATAACTGCGAAAAATGTCACAGCCCCATGGGGTCTACTTCTCCTGGGTGATGGAAAATAGAAAGGTCGATGGTATTATGGTACTATCACAATAAACTGACATTAAAAATTAATGTAGTTTCTGTTATTCAATTACGTAAGATCTTTTGGCAGGCATTTTGAACTTAGCATTTGGACTGAGCGAATTTCAAAAATGTCGACATAGTTTACCTAACTGTAACAAAGCTGTAAGTTTCAAATGATCTAAAATTTTGGATGGCTATAAGGATTACCAAAATAGTTTTCAAACATATTTGATGTCATACCTTCAAAAATTAAAAAAAAAAACTCCAGCTCTTGTCGTTCTTTTACATTTATATTGCTATTTGCTTGTTACAGACTTGTCTCTAGATTTGTGTCTCAACAACCGCAACAAATACACCTTTGTATTTCGCAAGAGAATTGAAAAATATGAATTTTAAAGAAGCGCTGGTCAAACTTTTAATTAATAATTGGTTACAGCAGGATATGGCACAGATTATCGTGAAAAATCCATCCATATTAATCACGACACGCGCGTTGAATATGACAGTGTTAATGAAGTAATTATTGAAAATATAACATGTCAAGAACACATGGAGGTGGACACTAAGATTGTTTACCATTGCTGTCAAATTGATCAACGAGGTCGAGCACCTATTCAGTACTGAACATGGGACTACGGAATTTGTAAAATGTTCCACAAAGCCATGGACGGATGTTGACATTGGTAACTCCCGCCGTGACACTGATGTTACATACCTGTTTGAACCAATCCGAGATCTCTACAAAACTCTTTATCTGACTGCGATTACAATGCCGCACTGTATGTCAAGGGGAAAATATAGGCCACTGGCAGTGCAGGAAAATTGTGCGCACTACCGAAGAACTTCCACAGAGAGATACACTGTACTTCTGGTACTGGGTACGCACTGTACGTCTTGGAGGAATTCACGTGCAGGTTATACAAAGAAAAAAAAATAGTAATAGGAATCATATTGCACTGAATACTTTTACATATATAGATTGACACATTAACATTCTTCTTGTACTTTGAATTCGCATTCATTTAATGTTGACGCGTGCAATATACCGTAATATAAAACAGCAATGGAACAGTATTTCTTGGGAACGAAATATACTTCGCTAATATGGAACATAACTCATCCCCGAAACACCTAACGAAGATAAACCCCACAGATTTCGGAGGGTGTAACAGCATCGGGCGCTATGATTTTTCGTATGTTCTTGTTCCCCCTTTTTTCAAATGGTTCAAATGGCTTTGAGCACTATGGGACTTAACATCTATGGTCATCAGTCCCCTAGAACTTAGAACTACTTAAACCTAACTAACCTAAGGACAGCACACAACACCCAGCCATCACGAGGCAGAGAAAATCCCTGACCCCGCCGGGAATCGAACCCGGAAACCCGGGCGTGGGAAGCGAGAACGCTACCGCACGACCACGAGATGCGGCCCCCCCTCTTTTTTTTTTTTTTTTTTTTTTTTTTTTTTTTTTTTTTGTTCCCACTTGGCTCATATACACTTAGCACTCTACCTGTCATTCCCTATCACTTACCTCTATTTTTCTTAGAATTTCGGACATCTTGCACCATTTTACAATGTCGAATGCTTTTCAAGGTCGATAAATCCTATGAACGTTTCCTTTGACTGTAGGTCTGGGCGACCACGGCCGAACACTATTGTAAGAAAATGAAACCCAACAGCCATCCTTACGATGTTATTTATTGTGTAGCTACCAGTTTCGGCACTTCAATGCACCATCTTCACATCCTAGTTGATGCTCGAGGCGTTACCACGATCCATAAATATGATGCATCACAGGTTAATATAGCCGCTGTACGCAGACTCTCTGTTACTGTGATTGAGATGACGGTTGGAGAGACAACATCACATGTCCATTCGATTCAGCAGATCCTGTAATTCTTCTTCATGTTCACAGAGTATAACAAAGTCATCACCAAATCTTATCACTGATTGGTAAAAACCTTGAATGTTAGTTGCATTATTGTAATATCCTTTCACTTTGGTCACTGCTTCTTCGGAGTAAAGATTGAGCAGTCCTCATCTTATACCCTTCTTAAACCGAGCACTTCCTTCTTGCTCCCCCATTTTTACTGTTCCCACTTGGTTCAAATACACTTAACATACTACCCGTCTTTCCCTATCACCTACCCCTATTTTTCTCAGAATTTCGGACATCTTGCACCATTTTACAATGTCGAAAGCTTTTTCAAGGTCGATAAATCCTACGAACTTTTCTTGATTTGGCTATAGTCTAGCTTCCATTATCAGCCGCAACGTCAGTAATTCCTCTGGTGCCTTTACCTTTCATAAACCCAAACTAATGATCATCTAACACATTCTGTTTCCTTATCCGTTCTTCTGAATATTATTGTTGTCAGCAACTTGGATGAATGAGCTATTAAGCTGATTGTGCGACAAATCTCACACCTGTCAGCTCTTGCAGTTTTCGCAATAGTGTGGATAATATCATTCCAAAAGTCGTATGATGTATCGCCAGACTCATGCATTCTACACACCAACGTGAACAGTCGTATTCTTGCCACTTCCCCAACGATTTTTGGAAAATTTGATGGAATGTTATCTATGCCTCCTTGCTTATTTTACCTTAAGACTTCCAAAGTTGTTTTGAATTCTGATTGTAATACTACATCCACTGTTGGATTCCCTATCAACTCCTATTCTTCTGTCAAGTCGTTAGACAAGTCTCCAACTGACAAAGGTCTTTAGTGTACTCTTCCCGCTCTCTCCTCTGCGTTTAAAAGTGCAATTCCCATAGCACTAGTAATGTTACCGCTCTTGCTTTTACTTTCATGAAGTTCCCTCAATTTCTTTATTTATGAGTCACTCCTTCGTAAAGTCGTTTCTTTTTCGATTTCTCCACGTTGCTCATGTAGCCATTTTGTGTTGCCTTCGTTGCGAAATTATTTATTTCATTCCCACATGATATGTATCTCTGTATTCTCAAGTTTCGATGAACATTTTGTACTTCTTCTTTCATTGATTAACGGAATTTTTTCTGCTTCTATCCACGGTTCCCGTGAAATTACTGTCTTGGTGCCGATATTTTTATTTCCATTTTCCTCGATTACTCTTTTCAGAGATGTTCATTCATCTTCAGCTGATGTGCTACTGGGTTATTCATTAGCGAAGTATCTACAGCCTCAGATAACTTCAGGTGCATTTTTTTCATTCCCAAATGCTTCCGTATTCCACCTATGTTCATATTGATTCTGTATGACTTGTCTCTTAAACTTTAACCTACTGCCGGCCGAAGTGGCCGTGCGGTTAAAGGCGCTGCAGTCTGGAACCGCAAGACCGCTACGGTCGCAGGTTCGAATCCTGCCTCGGGCATGGATGTTTGTGATGTCCTTAGGTTAGTTAGGTTTAACTAGTTCTAAGTTCTAGGGGACTAATGACCTTAGCAGTTGAGTCCCCTAGTGCTCAGAGCCATTTGAACCATTTTGAACTTTAGCCTACTCTCCATCATTACAAAATTGTGATCTGAATCTGTGTTGCTTCTGTGTACGTTTTAAGGTCCAATATCTGGTTTCGGAATCTTTGCCTGACCATGATGTATCATAACTGAAATTTTTCCGTATCTCCCGGCCTTTTCCATGTATACCTCTACCTCTTGGGATTCCAGAGCAGAATATTCACTATTACTAGTTGAAATCTATTGGAGAATGCAATTAGTCTTTCTCCTCTCTAACTCCTAGTAATAAGCCCAATTTCTCCCCCGTAACCCTTTCTTCTGCTCCTTCGGGACTACGATTCGTTATGAAAAGGAATGTACGGCAGAGAGAGCGTTACTGTGATCAGCTCAGTGATAACGTTGTCCTCATCAGACTCGACAGCAGAGCGCCGGCAGCAGTAGTTAACGTAGCCATGCTGACATCGCATGCATAAGATGAAGAGATGGGTAAGTATATGAAGATACTGAACGTGTGATCAGTACGTAAAAGGAAATGAAAATCTAATAGTCATGTAGGATTGGAACGCTGTTTCACAAGGTCGTTACAGAATGAGAGTGATTTCTCATGCCGAAAGTCTTTGGCGGTCATCGCTGATGTGTTTTGTTCAAAAATTATGCAGTAATGGGCTCAATCCCGGGACGGATGATGTTTTGATTATTGGTCAAAGACGCTGCTCTAAAGACGATGGGTGGAACATTTATAGCATATATTATGCCGATTTTATCACTAATGTAGGCCTACTTATTCTGTCTGCTTCTCATCTGGAGTAATTTAAATGTCCAGTGTAGTACACTTGTCCAAGAGTTTGTGCCACACGATAAGTAAATAGTAACTTGTACTGTGATACCTTGCTGTTGACAAATTTTATTATTCTGGGCCAACGGGATGTGCCCTGCAGGTTTCTATGAGTTAGGTAACGAGTACCAAACCGTGTGACATAAATGGTCTTATCTATTGATTACACCGACTTAGAAGCTTAACATTTTAACGCCGCCAAGAGACTATAGATACGTGATATATATTGATATCTCTGTGCATCCTTGAAGAACAGATAGGCAGACACGAAAGTGATACTTCAAGTTTTTTTTTCGTTTACGTAAAAGTTAGCGAATGAAATAGCAGGAGTTGCCAAGAATTAATGATTATAACGTAGGTTTAAAACTTGCTCTTCTATCTGTCAGACATTTTGGTTTGTTGGAAAAATGATCAAACCTTATTTTTTTGGTGAATGTTGAACTCCTTTCTGAGCAACCAACAGCTTTAATAAATGATAATAAATATAATTTTTCCCTCTAGTATTGTACGTATGGACATCACTATCCTTAAGTCGTCTGGTGCAGCAGCAGTACATACAATATTCGAATTAGTAACAGTGTTAACAATGCAAACACCGCGTTTTGCCTTAGTACGACATCTTCAGATTATCTATAGGGATAACAAAGTAAGAAAATACTAGGATATGGTCCTAGCTTGCACGATTGTAAATATGAATAAGGAATTTTTTTGTAAAAGAAAATTTTAAGGTCAGTATCAATTCCTTATTCATATTTATAACACTGGAAGCTGGGTACACATCCTAATTATTTTGTTATCTCTATAGATAGTCTGTAGATGCCCCACGAAGGCGAAACGGGTTGTTAATTGAGGAATAAGCTGCAACCGAGACCGTCTTCAATTCAAATATCACTGTCCCTCTCCAAATGTGATGGATCATTTATGATGAATTTCATTAATGAACATATGTATTGTGGCGGCACCGTCAAAGTGGTACCTATCCAGACAAAACTCAAAAGAATTGGGAGAGTTGCTGCCGTATAGATAGCGCAATAGCTATGTCGTTTACTTGGTGCAATAGTCGAGCGCAAAGAGAGGGTCCGTTGCGTGGCTGCAGGGTCCAGCGAAACGTGAGCAGTGGCAGGCAAGCGGACGTGGGCGGCCATTTGTTAGCGGTGCCCTACGACCGGCGCGCGCCGCCCTCTGCAGCCACTTAACGGCCATTAACGGTTAATTATGCAATCGAGGCCGCTTAATCAGATGCGGGACAGTCAATAGCAGCCAATGGGGCTGTCGGGAGCACACTTGACGCGTGGCAGCTGGCGCGATGGCCGTGATAATGCCACGTCCTCCGATTAACTCCGGGCAGGCCTCGCCTTCTCTAGTGGTCCCGTGACAGCACTTAGCGCGGCGCTGCCACATCTTTAGGCGAAGATATAAATGGACCCTTAAATATCAGAAGTGCACCAAGTCCGTTTTTCCCGCTTTTTTGCTATGCTTTGCTCCTTGTAGTTGGGACACAGATATATCAGAAGAAGCGGACGATCTCTTGAGATGCATCTTTATCCACATTCTTACTGGTTTCTGCTATTACGATCACGAATCGAACATGAGGGAAAAGTACCATGTCATCTTAAAGTGAGCTCTAATTTTGTCGTGTTGGTTCACGATAGACCACATTCCCTCTGTAACAAGCATTCAATAAAACATCTTAAGTTTCGGAAAAGAAGTCAGAAAGTGTAAATCAGCGAAAAAATTTCTCTGCTAATAAAAAAGGAATTTGTTTTAGTGACTGCCACCGAAATGCACTTATTACACCCGTGGCGCTCTCTCCCATACTTCGTGATAATACACTACTGGCCATTAAAATTGCTACACCACGAAGATGACGTGCCACAGACGCGAAATTTAACCATCAGGAAGAAGATGCTGTGATATGCAAATCATTAGCTTTTCAGAGCATTCACACTACGTTGGCGTCGGTGGCGACACCTACAACGTGCTGACATAACGAAAGTTTCCAACCGATTTCTCCTACACAAACAGCAGTTGACCGGCTTTGCCTGGTGAAACGTTATTGTGATGCCTCGCGTAAGGAGGAGAAACGCGTACCATCACGTTTCCGACTTTGACAAAGGTCGGATTGTAGCCTATCGCGATTGCGGTTTATCGTATCGCGACATTGCTGCTCGCGTTGGTCGAGATCCAATGACTGTTAGCAGAATATGGAATCGGTGGGTTCAGGAGCGTAATACGGAACACTGTGCTGGATCCCAACGGCCTCGTATCACTAGCAGTCGAGATGACAGGCATCTTATCCCCATGGCTGTAACGGACCGTGCAGCCACGTCTCGATACCTGAGTCAACAGATGGGGACGTTTGCAAGACAACAACCATCTGAACGAACAGTTCGACTACGTTTGCAGCAGCATGGACTTTCAGCTCGGGGACCATGCCTGCGGTTACCCTCGACGCTGCATCACAGACAGGAGTTCCTGCGATGGTGTACTCAATGACGAACCTGGGTGAACGAATGGCAAAACGTCATTTTTTCGGATGAATCCAGGTTCTGCTTACAGCATCATGATGATCGCATCCGTGTTTGGCGACATCGCGGTGAACGCGCACTGGAAGCGTCTATTCGTCATCGCCATACTGGCGTATCACCCGGCGTGTTGGTATGGGGTGCCATTGGTTACACGTCACGGCCACCTCTTCTTCGCACTGACGGCACTTTGAACAGTGGACGTTACATTTCAGATGTGTTACGACCCGTGGCTCTACCCTTCATTCGATCCCTGCGAAACCCTACATTTCAGCAGTATAATGCACGACCGCATGTTGCAGGTCTGGTCAATGGTGACCGAGCAACTGTCTCGTCGCAATACGCCAATCACTACTCTTGATGAACTGTGGTATCGTGTTGAGGCTGCATGGGCAGCTGTACGTCTACACGCCATCCAAGCTCTGTTTGAATCAATGCCCAGGCGTATCAAGGCCGTTATTACCGCCAGAGGTGGTTGTTCTGGGTACTGATTTCTCAGGACCTATGCACCCAAATTTGCGTGAAAATGTAATCATACGTCAGTTCTAGTATAATATATTTGTCCAGTGAATACCCGTTCATCATCTGCGTATCTTCTTGGTGTAGAAATTTTAATGGCCAGTAGTGTACATTAACGGAGGAACAATCGCAGAACCAATAAGGAGTTTTGGGGTATAAAGGAAAGTTGTTTGGTGTCTACTCACGTTGCGCTCCAGTCGCATAAGAGTGACGCTAGTAGCACTACCATGAGGATGCAAATCAGGTTTGCTCCAAATACACACTGTAACAGCCGTCAGCGTTAGTTAACTTTAAGATTGGATGTGATGAGTCGATGTTAGTGAAGAATGCCACTAAGACGACAAAGACGCCATAATCAGCAAATCGCTGAGTTTGGACGAGGTGCCGGGCGGTGTGGCCGTGCGGTTCTAAGCGCTTCAGTTTGGAACCACGTGACCGCTACGGTCGCAGGTTCGAATCCTGCCTCGGGCATTGATGTGTGTGATGTCCTTAGGTTAGTTAGGTTTAAGCAGTTCTAAGTTCTAGGGGACTGATGACCTCAGATGTTAAGTCCCATAGTGCTCAGAGCCATTTTTTTGGACGAGGTCCTGTAATAGAGCTACGAAAAGCTGTATGTTCCTCCTGCGATACTGCAGCAAGAGCTGACAGGAATGTAGCCGCCACTACACGATTGCTGGCAGCCGTGGTCACGACGGCGTGCGGTCGCAAGAAGACCGGGCTCCTGAAGGCCAAGTGGTACTACCGAGAGGAAAAACCACTGCGTACCGTGTATGAGTCTGGCGCATCGCACTGCACATGCAGCAACAATATCAGCAGCAGTTGGCGCCCCAGTGACACAACGAACTGTCCCAAATCGATTGCTTCAAGGACATCTCCGAGCCAGACGCCCTGTAGCGTACACTCCACTGACACAAACCACAGGCAGTTACGATTTTAGTGGTGTCAAGCGAGAGCTCATTCAAGGACAGGGTGCAGGCGTGTTGTGTTTTCTGATGAAAGCTAGTTATGCCTCGGTGCTAGTGACGGCCATGGGTTGGTTAGATGGAGGCCAGTTGAGGTGCTATCTGCGTGCTGGACACACTGGTCCTACACCTGAACTTATGGAATGGGGTTTGATTTCATAAGACAGCAGCAGTACTCTCGTTGTTATCCAACGCACCCCCACTGCTGAATTGTAGTCAGTCTAGTGATTCGACTTGTTCTACTGCCATTCATGAACAGCACAACATTCCAGGGGTGTTTTGCGACAGAATACCGCTAGCCCACCTACC
Organism: Schistocerca serialis cubense; assembly: GCF_023864345.2. NCBI lineage: Eukaryota > Metazoa > Arthropoda > Insecta > Orthoptera > Acrididae > Schistocerca > Schistocerca serialis. Next base: position 323,642,054 of record NC_064641.1, on the reverse strand, counting down.
GCTATTCTGTTGTAAACCAACATACTCTAAAAGGGGTCGACGTGTCCTCTGGTCCGCTGCCTCTACTGGAGAAAATATGAGTAAAAATCGGACGACAGCTCCACCACCATCGACAAACAGCATTAAAAGTCCTCGCATTGACCGACCAAGTGCAACAAGCATGGAATTTCATCCGTTACCAGTACAACACAATGCATATATGTTTGCATGCTTGCGTGTAAAGCTCTAGTGGTTACACCGGCTATTAATGTATCAGCGTTTCCCATTTGTAATGGTTTATCTTGCACTTACATTAAGCTGCGTTCTTCCAATGTCAATCACATAAATATGATACCTAGACAAATGTATTACAGAAATTTCATTTCCCTGCGTTAGTTATTTTTTAGTATTAGAAATTTTTTTTCTGTCGGTGTACAGAACTTTGAAATTTTTCTGTGGCCTCCATCAGTATCAAGCAACGCTCCCAAAGCATTCAGCAGTGCTGCAGAAGAGGATAGACAAGCCTACCGCAGAGGATCTCTTTACCAGATGTTTCCAATCATATGAGTGTTTTGCCAGTAAGACTCAGTACTTAATTCACGTTCCCGGCAACATTATCCATGTAATGGTTTCAAGGTAAGTTTTTTATGTTTGTAAGCCCCAGATATTCAGTGGATATGAAATTTGTATCATTTATTGTTCAAACGAAATCTAAGAGAATGTGATACTGCAGGCTGCCTGCTTACTCTCGAGTGATATCTCATCTTGGTCGAAACTGCCAAGTGAAATCTGCCTGCTTCTCTTGTCTCAATGAAAATCATGCTACGTTCTGCGAAGTGTGTATTACAGACTTTTGATCACTTGTAGGTGTGTAACTGACATTTATGTCGAGTAGACATGCAAGCTATCATATAAGACACGCTTGTAGGATTTGCACTGACTCATTGAGGAGAGGACGCAAGTAAACCTACGTAACTTACATCTTATTTACGCCGACGATGTGTGCAATGCCGGTCTTAAGAACTTTTCGTGAAAAACCCCGTGATAAATGCATGTGAACATTCCAAATGATACATTCTGACTACACTTAGGCGTAGCGTGCCTCATATAAACAAGAAACTCTTCAAAACTCATATTGAATTTAATAAAATTCGTCTTTACCATTTGAGGAAAACAGTTCAGGAAGCAGGAAACCATGATGAGTGAGAATGTTCTACAGCTATTCTCATGGATATTGGCAATTTATTATGGTGGTAAGTAGGGAATCTGTGCCAGTTGCATAACAAAGGGTCCATTGTTCTCTTATGTAGGAAAACAACCGCCCTGGCCCTAGTGTTCTTATGTAAACTAACTGTTTTTACTTAGGACATTATTAATAAGCCATATTTGTCCTTATAATTACTATAATTTATGGAATTATGGCCACTGAATACGGACATCCAGTTGTTTTAGCCTAATTTAAATGATTGCCCAAAGTTGCTGATCTCCACTCCACCAATGGTGTTGTGTACTGCTGTGTGTCGTCTTTCCTCCACTGGTGTTGTGTACTCCTGGTAGTCGTCCCTCATCCCCCATCCCTCTTACAGTCTGCAGCAGCTTGAGATGAGACATGGCATTCATTGTCTGTTTCTACGTCGAGCAACAGTAGCACCATGAAGCTTGAAAGAACAGCTTCTGCCTCTGGGGAGAATAAGAGATGGAAGAATATTTCTTTCGAATACAAGAATTGATTCTTCCATCTCTCTGTCTCATTATTACACTCATCGTTATCATCATCATCATCTTTGGTCTTTAGTAATAATTTCTTCCTCCTCCTACAAAGCAGCAGACTCTTGATTCTATCACAGTGAAGCAGCACCCCCCCCCCCCCCCTCTGACTTACCAGGCACTCGATTTCCGCGATCTCTTTAGTCCAACTTTAGGCCCCCAGTACACCACCACCAGCGGTCCACTAGTGATTTGTTGCAGTAGGATATAAAAGAATGCTTCTTCTGTAATGGCGAGTTCACGCTGTCACTGATATCAGCAACAATGCCATTTGGTTATAATGGCATACCTTAACTATTAATGTAACTCTACTCATCATTAAGTGCAGTCTAAATGTGCATCCGAGTAAGCATGTAGCTGTGTGCATGTCCTCTGGCTATGAGTTCAACACACTAATGTTTGGAAATCCTTAATTAACTGCAAGAACCTTATGATCTCACCATATGAATGATGGCAGCTACGTCATAATTTCTGATAGGTGGAATCTATATTCATCAACCAAATCCTCTGGGTTGTCACACAGAGTGTGTTGGTGATGATCCAATACAATTATAATATTCAACAATGTCGATAGTTTAGAGAGAGTACACTCATTTACAGGAAGCAACATTCAGAAGCTTGATGAGTAGTAGTTCTGACTTCCAGTGTGCTGTAATTCTCTGTGATGAATGGTAGGATTATGCAAATGGGTTGTTGAGAGATGTGGGGTAAGCTCTTTCAAAGCTCTCTAGTTAGAACACTTTGGAGAACATTTACAGGAAAATTTTAATATGTGCTGTGATTCTTATGTGGTATGTATGTGTCCTGCCACTACTTGTTGTGCCGAAATACATACGTTTACACACACACACATACACACACACACACACACACACACACACACACACACACACACACATATATATATATATATATATATATATATATATATATATATATATATATATATACTTTCAAGGAAAACGGCATCTGTGTTGTAGGCAGGTCAGAATGTCCTAGTACTTAAAAAGTGACAGTGCCTCCATTAACAAGAAGTTAAATGGCTATACATTTCTACATGCAGTGAAACTATTCTGTTATGTGACAGGGATTTTCATAAATAATAAGATCGTTAAAGAGTTACATATATATAATTTCATCTGGTTTATACAGCAGATATAGTCATTATAACTTTCTTATATGCAGAGATAGCATTACAGGTGCAGGGTGAGTTAAGAGGAAAGGTACATGCTTTGCGCAGTGCTGCTGTTGGTGATTCTAAACAAAAAACTTCAAATTTACATATGCCCTTTTCCTAACTATATCTGACTTACAGCTGTTTGAAAACCATGGGTGTAAGTTGCCTGACCTTCTCTACCAGCATTCGGATATAAATACAACAAGAGTGACATCAGGGATATAGTGTTCTCTTTACTGACCATTTCAAGACAAAGCTCCTGCACGTTACCTACAGCCAGTCACACAGTACCTTACAGAAGTGTATCCTGGCCATGTACTCATTTCTTGGCCACTAAGGTCTTCTGAAGTTATGCCATTAGGTAACTGTTTGTGAGGCTGATTTAAGAGCAAAGTCTACATCTTCTCTGTAATATTTTACATGCACATGCTCCAGTAAAGTACAAGTGAATGAGTTCAGATCAGCAACACAGCAGCTGTCTACAAAAGCTGCAAAATACACTGCAGTTACAGTGGACATTTCCATCATCTTTTGTCAGGAGATGAACACTATTAAAAAATATTGTATCACAATGTTTAATTTACTATCGCTTGAATTATCCTGTTCCCTAGTGTTATCATTAGTTTCTTCACAAATTTATAAAAACAGGATATGTATTCATATGACGTCGTTTTGTTGAAAATCACTATCACCTCTAAAATCATGTACCCTTCCTCCTGGCTTTTCCCCACTAGGTTACTCTTTTTTCGTTCTTGCATTATCGATGTAAACGATACTGGAGTGTCTATGTTACTAAAATGACAATGCAGTGTTCCTTTCTACATTCATACATGTGCGAAGGAATAGACATTGCGGCGAGTAAAACTATTATGAAATACATGACAGGTATTTGCAGTTGCGGATATGGACAACAGTCAGCTGTATAATGGAATGATGAGCACGAAAATGTGTACTGGACTGGAACTCGAACACAGATTTCACACTATTCATGAACAGTCACTTTACCATTTGGCTTACTAAGCACGACTCATGGCCATACGTAAACTTCCATATGTAATCAGCTCCATGTCTACAACCTGTACTCATACATTCATTGTGAATTTTCCCGCACAGGGGAGACATTTCACTTGAAAGTTACCTTCCCAGTGTTGGCAGATGGGTAGGATATTACAATGCCTCTGTTATTTCAAATTAAGGTACCATGATCCTTCACACATCCACGCAATTTAATGAAGTTGTATAAAGTATTTAGAATATCATTATTATCATTATTACATTTTCAGACATTTATTCTCCAGTTTAAGACGTACGTCTGGTAACAGCGGACTTCTCTGGACAGGAAATCCCTCTTTTCCCATTCTAGTCAGTTTTTTATGTCCTCGTTACTTCGTCCGTCATGGGTTATTTTGCTTCGAAAGTAACAGAATTCCTTAATTGCGTCTATTTCGTGATAAGCAATTTGGATGTTAAGTTTCTCACTCATTTCTTCTCGATTTACTAACTCCTATTTTGTTCTCCGCAAACTGTCAATTCTGTTCGATATATCTGCAAATTCTTCTTCTCTGTCACTGAGGATAGCAATGTCATGAGCGAATTTTATCATTGATATCCTTTCACCCTGAATATTAAACCCACCTTGTATCTACTGAATGGTAGTGGCGAAAGCCTGCATCCCTGTCGTTTACCTTTTTTAATCCGAAAACTTCGTTCTTAATGATACGATCTTACTGTTCCTTCTTCGTTTTTCTGCGTACTGTACATTGCCCGTATTTCTCTGTATCTTAACCTTTTCCGAATTTCTGGAATCTTGAACCAATTTTCATTGCTGAATGCTTGTTCTACGTGGCAAATCCTTGGAGCACCCTTACGACATCAGAACTGCCTCTCTGGTGCGTTTACTTTTCCAAGACAATTTGGTCATCATCTAACGGATCATCCAATTTTCTTCTCCATTCTTCTGTACATTATTCTTGTCAGAACGTTGTAAGCATGAGATGCTAAGCTGATTCTGCGGCAGTCTCCCAGTTACTGCCCCTTGCTATCTTCGGAATTGTGTGGATGATTTTTTTTCCGGAAGTCTGATGGGTACGTCGCGAGTCTCACCAACTTGAACAGCCGTTTGGTTGCCGCTTATGCCAATGATTTTAGTCATTCCGATGGAATATTGTCTTCCCCTTCAGTTTTACATGATCAGAAGTCTTCCCGATCTGTATTAAGTAATGACTCGAATACTGATTCCCTACGATTTCCCGATCGACTCCAACTTGTTCTATCATGTCAGGTAAGCTCTTATTCTCTGTGGCCTTCAGTGCATTCTTTCCAACTAACCGCTCTCTCCTCTCCGTTTAACAGTGTAATTCCCATTGCACTCGTAATGTTACCATCTTTCCTTAATGCTGCGACGAAGGCTCCTTTGACTTTTCTGTATTCTGTGTCTGTACTTCCGACAGTCACTTCATTGTCTATTTCTTCGCATTTTCCTGCAGCTATTTCTCCTGGGCTTCCATGGACTTCCCATTTATTTTATTCATAAGTCATGTATCTTACTGTATTCATGTCTTACCCTCAGAAATTTTGCATCTCTTTCTTTCTTCGATCACTTGAAGTATTTCTTGTGTTACTTAAGGCTACTTCGCAATTACCCTCATTGTACCACATTTTTCTGTCCACCATCTGTCTTAGCGTTTCTTATACACGTGTACTAATCTCCATCTTAACTGTCTACTCTGCTATTTCTTGTCACAGTATCAAACACGTTTCCTCATTCTTCACTATTTCAGTATCCCACTTCCTGTCACACTGTTCTGTGAGCACCTGTTAAACTTCAGTAAGGTCTTGATCATTACTAAACTGTAATATAAGCCTATATCTGCACGTGAGTGAGCCTTACAATCCGGAATCTGATTTCGGAATCTCTGCCTGACCATGATGTAATGCAGCTAAAATCTTCCAGCAGCTCCAGGCCTTTTTCAAATATACCTCCTCTTCTCGCCGTTCTCGAAAGGAGTATTCGCTAGTACCACCAGAGTTTTTTTATACAAATCAATTACTCTTTCTCCTATCTCACTCCCACTACCAAGCCCATTTTCTCCTGTAACCTTTTCTTCTATTCCATCACCTAAAAGAGGATTCCTATACACAATGATTATTAGATTCTCATTTCTCTTTACATACTGAATTTCTCGTTCAGTATCCTCATACAATTCCTCTACCTCTTCGTTTCCTGTATGCGGCGTCGGCATATGTACCTGACGTACTCTTGCTGTCGAATGTGATGGGGAGAAACTAAGCATTGAAATTTTCGCAGTAGCTCACTCCCTGGCTTACGTTCCTGTTCATAACGAAACTACTTTCGTTGCACCGTTTCCTGCTGCTGTAGGTATTACATTATATTCGTCTGACCAGAAATTTTTATCGTCTTTCCATTGCTGTTTACTCACTCCCACTGCATCTGGACGGAGCTTTCGAATTTCTCTTTCTAAATTTTCTTGCTGTCCTACTGTATCCAAGCTTCTGACATTGAATTCTTCGACTCCAGTGTCATCCCTTCGTCGGTTACTCCATTCTCTTCTCACGGGGAACCAATCCGGAATAGTTCGACGGTAGAGGGACCACGCTTCTGACATTGCATTCTTCGACTCCAGTGTTATCCCTCCGTCGGTTACTCCATCCTCTTCTCAGGGGGAACCAATCCGGAATAGTTCGACAGTAGAGGGATCGATATGATGCTTCCACAACTACGTCACATGTCCTCTGAATACCGTTACATGTCCATAACGTAGTGGTTTACATTGCCTTCTGTATCCTCATGCTGTTGATCTTTGCTAATTTTTCGCCTTTCAGGAGGAGTTTCCCTTCCCTAGGGTAAGAGTGTGCCTGAAATTCTGTCCGCTCCTCCACCCTCTTGGAAAAAGTTATTGGCAGAGCGAGGGTGACTTCTTCTGCAGAATGCCTTCAAGCCGCAATTCATTATGATTTTAATTCCAAATTTAAACAGTGGGTGGGTTCGAACCCGCGACACATAAGGTTCTGAGTAGTAGTCAGAGATGCTACCCCTGGACTACCAGTGCATATTTACAAAGTCTCGTAGAAATGTAGAAATACTGCACCCACTTGAGAACCACTGCCGATTGGACTCATTGCTTCATATGAATGAAGAATGAGTTACGTTTCTGAAAGTATGTTGGGCTATGTTTTAATACATAGTCATTGAGACGTATCCCATTACTACGGGACACAGTGTATGTGCCAGAGGCATGACAAGCAATTGAATATTGACAGATTCCAATTTTTTGTTCGTCTCCGTAACTTAGTGGTTAGTGTACATGGCTGACATGCGGCGGACCCAGTTTTTTTAATTGTGAGAGCACTGATAACGATTGCACTCAGCCTCGTGGTTCCAATGAGGAGATGCTTGATTGGGAAGTAGCTGCTCCAAGATCTGGTAACTCGGCAACATGCCCGGAAGAGCGGTGTACCGAACAGATGCCTCTCCATGCCACACCCACATGACGCTATGACCGAGGATTATGCAGCTGCTGGTCGACATCCCGTGGGATTGCTGGGCCTGGATGAGGGGCTCGTTCGTATTCACATTTTTGTAATAGAATGCGAGAGTAAAATCACTTCGTATTATTTTCCCTTCATCTACAACACGTGAAATAGCTGAATATTCACATAGTATCTATACAGTGGTAATGAAAATGCTTCACAGATGATTCTGCGGAGAGGGGTTTACTAGTCGGAATGTGGGTCGTTCTACGCTCATATCAGTTACATATCCCATGATATATGTGGAACGATGAAAAGCAACAGAGACAAAACTAAAGAACCTCAAGGAAGGTCTTCGTTACATCCCCCTTTTGCACCTGATCTGAATCTAAAATCAGACGAAGAATTTAATGAAGACAGTGAGACATCTGCGAACCAGGAATAGCTCTAATGATGGTAGCAAACGAAATTGTTTCCGTGAATGTTTGTGTACGCTGTCAGTTTAACACATTTGCTTCGAAACATTTCGAAAATATGTAACATGGGCAAATTCCGAGCTGCGCAACATAAAAGGATACGAAATTGTTTTCGTCGAAGTAACTACAGGCAGATAAATATCGTTGTAACCATAGTTTACTACATCTGCATCTACAACATACTCCGCTAGCCATGGTGGAGAGTTCTAGTGGTACCACTAACTGATCCTCTTTACTGTGTTCTATTCTAGAATGGCTCTTGGGAAGAATGATCGTTGGCAAGCGTCTGTACTGGCTCCAACATGTCGAATTTTCTCTTCGTGGTCATTACGCAAGATGTATATGTTATATGTTGTCCTTCTCTTCATGGGTAGCGTTCTCTCGGAATTTCCGTAGTAAACCTCTCCGTGTGCACAACGCCTCTCTTGTAACAACTGCAAATGGAGTTTCTTCAGCATCTCTGTAGCGGTCTCACGTCGTCTAATCGTTCCCTTAAAAAAAGCGCCGCTCTTCGTAGGATATTCTATATCTCTTGTATCAGCGAAGAACAGTTCTCAAGAATCGGACCAACAAGCCACTTTATCCGTGACTAAGTTACTTTTCTGTAAGATTATTAGTATGAATCGCAGTCTGACATCTGTTTGTTCACCTGTTTGTTTGATATGGTCTTTCCGCTTGAGATCGCGCCGGATAGGTGCTCCTGGATATTTTACGGCAGGTACTGTTTCCAACAGTTTCTCGTCAACAGTGCAATTGTACATAAGTGTATTTCTCTACCTATGTATGCCCAAGAAGTTACATTTGTGTTATTTATCTATGTTCTGGGTCCATTGACTGAGCCTGCACGATTCATCAATCCTCTGCAGGTTAATCCGCAGATTGACGCTGGCTTCTGGCGCTGTTGCTTTTTGTAGACAACCGCATCATCTGCTACTTCTATTAAAGAGCATTCGACTTTTTGTACCAGGTCTTTTATACGCATTATAAACAGCGGTGGTCCTATCGTTCTTGCTTGAGGTTCTCTGGAAACTTATACCTGTCGACATTGTTCCACTAACAGCGATGTGTTGAATTGTATGCCCAGTCGAAAATCTGGCCCGATACTTGATAAGCTAGAACTTCTTTCACTAAATGCCTTCCAGAAGTCAAGGAACACAGTATCTGACCACCGTTGTCTACAGGTCAATGGGTCTCACAGGAGAACAGAGCGAGCTGAGTTTCACAGGATCCCTTTTTGTGGTTTCCATGTCCTTTCTTATACAGGAGATTTTAGTTCTCTAAAAACTTCAGCAAACTTGGGCATGAAATATGTCCATAATTTTACAGCAGATTCAGGTCAGCGATACAGCTATACGTTTCTGTGCATCTCTCCTGCAGCCGTTCTAGAAAACTGGAATGACCTGCGCTTTTATCCGGTCCCTAGGTACCCTTCGCTGTTCCAGCGACAAACTGACGCTAGAAGGGGGGGAAGTTCTTCTTCATAGACTTTGTACAGTGTTACAGGTAATTCATCTGATCCTGATGCCTTTGCACTACTAAGTGATTGTAGTTGCTTTTCTAGTCCGCACTCTGTCATCTCAGTATCTGCAATTCAACGTTTGTACGATGACTGAAAGGAGTTACTGTGTTAAGACCTTCTGATACTAATAATAATGTGCAGAATGTAATAAAACATGTTCTAATCGTGCTGTTTTTATTTTTTACCAATGAACCAAGAAATATGCTTTTTCTGAGAATTACGAATATAGAAATGTTGCACTTCCTTTCACACAAACGTCCAAGTAATAGAAAAGGCTGGTCAGTATATTCAGAGATATGCCACATACTATCAGCACATTCGCAAGTACGACTAGAAGCAAAGATAAGGTCTCTTACAATACAGCGGCAGTGATGAAAGATGAAAGGTGAAAGGACTAAATGAAAGAATACCATATGATACGAAACAGAAACTTTAAAGAAAAAATTCAAAAAAGTTATTATTTACGAATGTTAAAGCCCAGATCATAAATTAACTAAATATAACATTTATCCTACAAGAGAGTTGCAGCCGCATCGAGCTATAAGTTTGCTGTGACTACAATGTAACTCGGCAATGGAGATGTTAACTTCACTTCTCTCCTGTACTCTTGCAATAGTAGTACGCATGTTAAGCGCTACTAGATTGTTTTAAAACCGATCTGAAGTTTAAAAGTTTTACGGTTGGAAGTATTAGTCAGAAGTCGGACTGAAGTAAAATCATCTTTATCGTTTAGGCAGATTTCGGGATAGTTGATATATGTGACAGAAAAGTAACTCGTGTAATTGCTGATTCGTGATGGGATTTAGCCTTCGTGATACTTAATAGTCACGAACATCAAAGGACACAGAAAGAGACTTATCGCCGACATTAACTAAATTATTACACTTGAGTAGGCAACAGATAAACGCAATCACGAAGAACTTACAATTGCGCCGTGTTGTCAGAAGCTGTCGTCAAAGTCAGAATTGCTGATGCAAACAGACGCAATTCCTTGACTGAAAAATCGGTGTGTGTGCTCAGTATAGGAACAAATAATTACGAAGGACAACAAACTTTAATTCAACTTTAGTTCTTCGTGTCGCATACATCATTTAATAGACATTTAAAGTGTATTTGTGGAATTAACTGATTCTTCGGTTAACATAAAATTAAAAGTGATTTAGTGACAATGTAACTGTAAACAGCAATAAGTTTATACCGAAATGCGACGCATTCTGAACATTGCTCAAGGGTATGTTATCTCTGGAATGAAGTAGTGTAATTGTTGAATACGCGACGTGGCGACGCCTTGACGACGGAATAATTATCAACAACTCAATATCCTCGCAAAAACGATGATGTGACATCGGCTTGGGTGATGGATTGATGATTCAAGACGTTATATTTGCAACGTTTGAATACCCATTATCAAACCGGCCTTAAGAACTACAGTTAGAAAGTTCGTGTAAACTGAAAAGTCTGTCGCGAACACCCAAAAGACTTTTGGTTATTATTTCAGATCAAGGGAGTCTTCGCGTTACCGAGTGGTACAGTCGCTATATTTTTAAGTGGAGAAGATCGATAGACATCGAACACCATTGCTTTAACTACATGCAAGGGCGGAATATACACTACGGCGTGCTGCTCCACCGAGACGTTGATATCAGTTTTGGGAGAAAGTATCTAAAAAATAACCAAACCGCGCGAGGAGTGTTTCTTTTTTTTTAATAATAGTTACAGATTGGCGTTGTCGTGATCGACAGACGACGTTCCACGTCATCTCGACTGGGACAACCATCACCATTTAGCCGAGACAAAGTGAGACGGCACAACACGAAGCTTCTTCGACATGGAAACAAGAGAAAATGGCAGACAAGGGGAATCATAATCGAACACGTCGATTTCTATACCGTGAATGAAGTTGCCAGATTTGTTGGCGAACGCGTGCTGTGTATCGTCTCTACAAGCAATGGTGTGCCATCCACATCCATTTAATACAACGAAGAACAGGGTTTGTATCAAGATCCTAGACACGATTGTCATGCCTTGTCAGGGACAAATTGTTACATCCGAACAAGACTTGCTATTGTCACTAAAGCAGGGACACGTAACGTTCCGACGGTATTTTAGCTGACAGAGCATTACGAGGGCAGCGGAACTATAGAGCTCCTGGATGTTCTAACACTAGTGAGGCAGCCGCTTACATTCAATAGAAAGATGTGAGAGACCAGTAAGGTTTCTACGTAGCTTGCCATTACGAATCGCGACAATGATACAAACTCCTATAGTCATATGTTCCACCATTAGCCGGCCTAGGGTTCTAAGACTTCCAACAGGCCAGTACATCAGGTGTGACGGTAAACATAATGACCGAAGATATTTTGTTATCTCAGCCTCCACCGGGCATTTAGCGAACAGTACTAGTTCACGGTGGGGACCGAAGATATTTTGTTATCTCTGCCTCCACCGGGCATTCACCGAACAGTACTAGTTCACGGTGGGATAATGGCTTAACTATCACTCTCTAATAAAAATAAAAACAACAACTGATAATCTACAAATTCCTGTCTCGTCGTTTCTTCTAGCCACGTTCTTGACAAATTGATTCTAGGAGCAAAGTAACACAATATTTATATGACATTTCAACATTTCACTGGTCTAGTAGTGAACACACCACTGCCATAAAGGACACATCCAGCATTGGCTTAAAGTTGGTCTGTGTGACAACATGACGATAAGGTCATATACCCCTAACCAGTTTTGCTAAAGATAGCAACGTGCGCCAAAGTCTGAACTCAAATACATGTTTAAAACAGAAAATTGTGTTGTTTATAAAAATTGACCATTACATTCGTTTTTCTTCTGTCTGAAAAAAGTAATGTCCTCTTCGATCACTCGGACCATACATGTGAACCTACTGTAATTTATTTTCCTCCTAAAATAGCCGCATTTTTCCGCTTATGGATCGATGGGTCTCAAGTGTCGACCTTCTAGTTCGTACTTTAGAAACAATGGGGCATCACCTTGGAAGGAATGATCTGTGTGTTAGTTTACAGATTGTTTTTTTTTATTATTATTTATTTATTGTTCCACGGGACCGCATTTAGGAGAAGTCTCCATGGTCATGGAACGAGTCAATACATGAAATTATAACACGATTGTAGAAACAGATAAAATGAAATATAAGAAACATATTCAGGCGACAAGTCGTTAGTTTAAATAAAGAAAATCAAGAATGTAACACTGGAATTTCCTTAATTTTTTAGCTCTTCCAGGAGCTCCTCGACAGAATAGAAGGAGTGAGCCATGAGGAAACTCTTCAGTTTAGACTTAAAAGTGTTTGGGCTACTGCTAAGATTTTTGAGTTCTTGTGGTAGCTTATTGAAAATGGATGCAGCAGAATACTGCACTCCTTTCTGCACAAGAGTCAAGGAAGTGCATTCCACATGCAGATTTGATTTCTGCCTAGTATTAACTGAGTGAAAGCTGCTAACTCTTGGCAATAAGCTAATATTGCTAACAACAAACGACATTAAAGAAAATACATACTGTGAGGGCAATGTCAAAATTCCCAGACTATTGAATAGGGGTCGACAAGAGGTTTTCGAACTTACACCATACATAGCTCGAACAGCCCGTTTTTGAGCCAAAAATACCCTTTTTGAATCAGAAGAATTACCCCAAAAAATAATACCATATGACATAAGCGTATGAAAATATGCGAAGTATACTACTTTTCGTGTTGAAATGTCACTTATTTCAGATACTGTTCTAATGGTAAATAAAGCGGCATTTAGTTTCTGAACAAGATCCTGAACATGGGCTTTCCACAACAGCTTACTATCTATCCGTACGCCTAGGAACTTGAACTGTTCCGTCTCGCTTATAACATGCCCATTCTGTCTGATTAAAATGTCAGTTCTTGTTGAATTGTGGGTTATAAACTGTAAAAACTGAGTCTTACTGTGATTTAGCATCAAATTATTTTCCACAAGCCATGAACTTATATCATGAACTACATTATTTGATAATGTTTCAGTATTACACACAAGATCCTTCACTACCAAGGTGGTGTCATCAGCAAACAGAAATATTTTTGAATCACCTGTAATACTAGAAGGCATATCATTTACATAAATAAGAAACAGCAGTGGCCCCAGCACCGACCCTTGGGGAACGCCCCATTTAACAGCGCCCCATTGGGACTGAACGTCATTACCACTCTCAATATTGCGGAGGATTACCTTCTGCTTTCTGTTCTTAAAGTAGGAGGCGAACCAATTGTAAGCTACTCCCCTTACTCCATAATGTTCCAACTTCTGCAGTAATATTTTGTGGTCAACACAGTCAAAAGCCTTCGTTAAATCAAAGAAAACACCTAACGTTCGCAACCTTTTATTTAATCCGTCCAAAACCTCACAGAGAAAAGAGACTATAGCATTTTCAGTTGTTAAGCCATTTCTAAAACCAAACTGTACATTTGACAGCAAATTATGTGAATTTAAATGCTGCAGTAACCTTGTATATACAACCCTCTCGATAACTTAAGCAAACACCGATGGCATAGAAATAGGTCTATAATTGTCAACATTATCCCTGTCTCCCTTTTTGTAAAGTGGCTTCACTACTGAGTACTTTAATCGGTCAGGAAACCGACCACTCCTAAAGGAAAAGTTACAGATATGGCTAAGTACTGAGCTAACATACGTGGAACAATACTTCAGTATTCTGCTAGATACCCCGTCATATCCATGAGAGTTCTTGGTCTTTAGTGATTTAATTATTAACTCAATCTCCCTCTTGTCAGTATCATGGAGGAGCATTTCAGGTAACAGTCTCGGAACACTTTTTTCTAAGAGCGCTATATGATTCCCTGTTGGGACTAGGTTTCTATTTAGTTCACCTGCTATATTCAGAAAGTGATTATTAAGTACTGTACGTATTTGCGACTTATCAGTAACACGGACATCCCCACTACGCACTGATTCTATATTCTCGACCTGTCTCTGCAGACCAGCCACTTCCTTTACGACTGACCATATGGTTTTAATTTTATCCTGAGACTTAGCTATTCTATCTGCATACCATATACTTTTTGCCTTCCTAATAACTTTTTAAGCACCTTACAATACTGTTTGTAATGGGCTGCTGCATTTAGATTTTGACTGTTTCTAACGTTTTGATATAATTGCCACTTTGTTCTACAAGATATTCTTATCCCTTTAGTCAGCCACCCAGGCTGCCTGTTTGTGCTAGTACCCTGTTTTGAACGTTCTAACGGAAAGCAACTTTCAAAGAGCACGAGAAAAGTCTTGAGGAAAGCGTTATATTTATCGTCTACTGTATCAGCACTATAAACATCTTGCCACTCTTGTTCCTTGATAAGGTTTACAAAGGTCTGTACAGCAACTGGATCAGCTTTCCTAAAAAGTTGGTAACTATATTTAACATGTGTTGCAGCACAAAAATCTTTTAGACTTAAAATTTGTGCATCATGATCTGAAAGGCCATTCACCTTTTTTGCTAACAGAATGCCCTTCTAATAATGACTAATGAACAAAATTATTGTCTATGGTTGTTCTACTGTTCCCTTGCACTCTCGTTGGAAAGAATACGGTTTGCATAAGATTATATGAATTAAGGAGGTCTACCAGCATCCTTTTCCTTGCACAATCACTTATACAATTAATATTGAAGTCACCACATATAACTAACTTCTTGTATTTCTTATAAAGTGAACCAAGAACTTCCGCTAGCTTTAGCAAAAATGTTGTGAAATCGGAGTCTGGGGATCTATAAATAACAACAGTAAGAAGTTTAGCTCCACTAAATTTAACCACACCTGCACAATATTCAAACACCTTTTCAGTGCAGTACTTTGAAACATCAATTGACTCAAATGGGATACCGTTTTTCACATACATGGCTACTCCCCCACACCGCAAAGAGCTCCTAGAAAAGCTGCCAGCCAACCTGTATCCTGGTAAAGGAAGCCTCTGAATTATCTCCTTATTTAAGAAGTGTTCAGATATACCAATAATTTCAGAGTCAACATCTATAAGCAGTTCACTAACTTTATCCCTAATACCTTGTATATTTTGATGAAATATACTAATTCCCTCATTAATCGGATACCCAAGCTTTGTAGAAAGTGGTTTCTTTGTTAGAGAGACTTCCCTTAAGCAGGAATACCTATCAGCTGACTTCAATCTAAAAAAGGTACAGCTCTAACACCCACAACTACCGGAATTTTCCCATGAGTGATCCCACCAACCCCACCTATGCTGTCACCTATAAGCTTTGCCAACCTCCCCTTCCCATACCTGTTGAGGTGCAGGCCATGTCTAGTGAAACCCGTCCTACTGATAGACTCCACCGACACCACTGAAATGTGACTCATGCCTTCTGTCATCGGCGCACCCCCAAGTCTCATGTTATTACGCCTGACGGCTGTATTAAGATGAGGCCGATCGTGACGCTGAAACAGTTCCACGAAATGCACATTCGTGTTGCCAGACTGAGTGGCTATCTTTTCCAGGTCACCATCTATGTCATACTCCCCATCCCTATCAATACTATTACCAGCCCCACCCAAAATCACTACCTGATCCTCATTAGTAAAATCCCTACATAACCCCCCTATGTTAAAAGTCACCTGAGCTAATCCTGCATTAGGCTTCACAATGCTGGTGACCTGGTACTCACTCCCCAAAACTTCCTGCAACTGCTGGCCTACACCTCTACCATGAGAACTACCTAACAGCAGAACCTTCTTCTTTCTCTTAGACTTTGCAACTGTCCTAGCCACCGTAACTGCTGAGGTCTGCTGCATACTTCCTACATCTACAGCTACTAGAGATTCCTCTCCACTAGACTCTGACAGTTGGTCATATCTATTACAAACTCCAATAGTAAAACTATCTGAAAATCTCCTTCTCCTAGCAGATCTCTTGCCAGCAGCCAGCTCCCATTCCCCAACCCCCTTCTCCCTCCTCATCCTATCTAGCTCCTCCTGTGCATTTTTCAACTGCACCTGAAGGGCACAGATCTTACGCTCCTGCTCCTCTATCAACTTACTCTTGCTACATAACCTGCAGTTCCAGGAGAGGATCTCACCAGAATGCCCACTGGCTTCCCCACTGCATTCCCCCCAGTGAAAATACTTCGAACAAGTCTCACACCGCAATCCACTACTCACGAACCTACGGCAAAGCCCACGCTTCTCACTCATGGTAAAATTTTACAATTATTGAAACAAGAAAACAACTTTATCTAAGTTCCTCTACTACAATAAGAAGATGTTAAAAACTGACTACAATTATCACAAACTTGCTCTACAAGGGAAGTAACTACTATTATTGACAGTATTAATCAACAACAAATGAGAATATAACAAAATACTAACACAGAAAGAAAATCAAACGTCTAATGACAGTAACGAAACTGAAAGCAGTTCGCAAAAATTTCTTCTGAAGTTATTTCACCGGAAAACACCAAGAACACCGGTTGAAGACTACTAAAGTTCCTAAATAAACTACTATACACAAACAATTAATTAGTACTTAGCTTTCGATGCGCCGCTACAGCTGCAACTGGTCAGCGCGGAATGTAAACACGGGTAAGAGGTTAAGTTGCTCGATACGAAACACTCACAAATATCAGGCCACAACACAAGAAATGCAGAGGTGAATGAAGAAACCACTAATAAGTCACTTATATAGTAAATATTATCACAAAAACAGTTAAAATATATATCTGAAACCTAAAAATAGATGAAAACTTAGAGAGCGATCTCACACGCAGTCACGCGCTTATCTATATATATATGCAGTACGTGGTTACTTCTACAATTGTTAAATGTCTGTAAATAATTCTTATGCCTAAATATTGGACTGCGAGTCTGTGTTCTTTACTTAACGTTCGCTAAGTTTTCTACACGTTGAGTAATGTTTCACATTTGCATAAATTTTGTTCGTTAATACGAAATAACACTTCTTCTAGAGGTCCTCGTATGTGGACCTCAGATCATAATGAATATTTTCGAACTTCGGTTCGGTCTTCGATAGTGGAATACTGAAAAACTGTTTTTCCACACTTTACAGCATTACATGGAGCTCTTAGGGACAGCAATGAGAAATTATCTGACTGGGAAAATAACCAATTCCCGTTTGTGAATGAAGATCGTCCTGGTGAGCTCACTGAAACTGATTAGTGTACGTTAGGTACGTGAAGATATCATGCCAGAGGCTAGGCGAATAATACGTTCATGTACAATGAACTCGTCTGACGAAGGCGGTGTAGATCATGTATAAATTGTACAGAAAATAGAAAAAACTGCTGTAAACAATTTCAGAAGTTAGTCTCACGATGTTGAACAACTAAGAAAGGAAAGTCTCAAAATTTACGAAACCTGGCTGCAAATCCATGATAAGAGACATGTGCGTTGTATATATATGAAAAGAAAAATTTCCTGCAACGTTTTTATCTCAGAACTGAAGATATAGACGCATGGGGTTGCACTTTGGTCGTTCTCTGAGTGACATAATGAACATACAGGGTGTTACTAAACTGATGCTCATAAATGTAGCAACATGTTCCCTACACAAAAACATTACATAATATTATGTAATCCTTCGTTACTGAGGGTATATGGCGTAATTGCTACTGATACATATGATACATGTAACAAAGTATTTTTAAAATAAAATTACCGGTAGTGACCATCTCCTGTTTCGATACATGCCTATAGCCTTGCGTACCATGTTTTGCCACTCTCTGTAGGAAATTCCTAGCGGGTGTCGTATTCGGTCAAATACATTTTGAAGACGCATTCTCAGAATATTGGCATTGGTCACTAGAGCTAAAACGTCATTTTAAACGACCCCAGTGAAAAACTCTGATTCAATTCAAGTGATCGGGTAGGCCATTGAAAGAGAACCCCTGGACTAAGCAAATGATTTGGGAACATGTTATTGAGTTACTGACAAACACGTATAGGGAAATGAAGTGTAGCGCGTCATAAACAACTTACGATGGATGACGTCTGCAGACACATCACCTAGCAAATGAAGTACCTCATTTGATAGAAAATGTAGAAACTATCCAGTAAGAGGTTGTGGGAAAAAGATTTCCGGAAGATTCCAAATCACACGTTAATGTTGATCAAAAGACAATCAAACAAATTTAAAAAAATGTCGAGACCATATGTAAATAAGAAAATAAGTAACAATGTACATCTGGAGTGAGTTGCACGGTTAGGATTTTGCATGGTTAGGACTCACTACCAGAAATTGCTTTCACAACTCACCAACAAACGATTTTGGAATCCATGTTCATATTGGCTTTTTGCATTAGTCTGGAATCAGGAATACCCCAGTTTATAGCACGCCCTATATGTACAACATTGTCGTAATAAACTTGCGCTACTTGAGACAATGTAGACGGATAACTATTTACCCTATGGGTACCCATCTTTATAGGAACAACGTTCAGACCACGTTACAGGATTTTCGTTGTTAGTGTATTAGTCATGACTTGCGGCTAGGCACCGGTACTGGTACGGTGATCCAGGGCTGCAATGACACATCAGTTGCAGACAGTCAGCTTGTGTTCGGACAAGTTGAGCAGGGCTGTTTTATCAAAGTAAACTGCAATAATGCAGCTGTCCTTCGTGAATACCAATACCTTAAAGAATTACGGTGAATTTGTCTTTCTGCACTGGAGTTGAAAAACATCATTCGGAACCTCTAAATTGGGCGATTGTTCCAAACTGCCTGGCCGTCGACATCACCATATTTCAACTTGTGTGATTTCTGGCTGTTTGGGTACCTAGAGGAAAGGACTGATCAATGGGACCCAAATACACGTGGGGGTTGAAGATGATAGTAGCGACGGAGGTAGCATCACTACTGAGTTGATTCGGGCAGCAGTAGAGCAATTTCTAGTGCTGTTCCAGACTGTCGTGGATGCCGTTTCTGACATGGAACGTAAACATGACATGTAATAAACAAACGTTACCCTCTTATTTGGAAATTAAAATTTGTTTCTTTCTGTGGTTCAAAAATGTTTTCTCAAGATTTCATGGCTCAACGATAACTCTTTTTTCATGGGGACCCTCTCAAGTAACGAAAATGTAATTATAATTACCTTGTGTTTTCTAAGGTTACCTTGTAGTGTCATTTCGTTGTCCCTCTGCCTGTCGTCTCTCTCTCTGTCCGTCTATTAAAACCCCTTTTTCTCAGGAGCGGATAGAGCAATCACACTTATGTTTATACGACATACTAAGACCTATGACCCCTTGCAACGCAAACAAAGGATACGGAAATTTTTGATACACGCAAACTTACACACAAAAACTTAAAGGGAATTTCCCTTTGACATAGAAACATGCAGTTTGGAGAAGAACGTAAGTTTTACAGTACAAGTAAAGGAAAATAAAGTTGAAAATAACTACTTTGAAATTGTACCACTATTACAAGCTTACTTAGTATTTGTTGTCCACTAAAAATGTCAAGAACTGCTTTTTTGATCTCTATCATATTTTGAGTAATAGGTAGAGTATACACGAGGATCGCATGTGTATAAAATTTTGGTATTGATTGGCTGAGATGCGACAAACTTAAGTTCACTACGGTTTTGATAACGATGTCCCTGCCATCTAGCAGTGAAGGGTGTAAGTCCGCCCGACCATCGTACCACATCAGCGCTAACTTTACAAGTCCTTTACGAAGCATTCTACATGCAAACGTTCCAAGACGATCTATGACTGCGAGACATACAGCATCTACATTGTTTCACAGCAGAGTAGAAGTGGTAACTGCTCCAGGATTGCACTTTCATTGTTTGGGATGAAGTTCCGATACTTTTTTCTTAAGTCATCAGTCTTATGACTGGTTTGATGTGGCCCGACACAGATTCGTCTCCTGTGCCAACCTCTTCCTCTCAGAGTAGCACGTGTAAACTCCGTCATCGATTATTTGCAGGATGTATTCCAGTCTCTGTGTTCCTCTGTAATTTTTACCCTCTACAGCACCCTCTTATACCACGAAAGTTATTTGCTGGTGTCTTAACAGATATCCTTGCATCCTGCCATTTATTCTTCTCAGTGTTTTCCAAGTATTCCTTTTCTCTCCTATACTGCGCTGAACCTCTTCTTCTCTTACCTTATACATCTCACTAATCTTCAGCATTCGTCTTTCTTCCCACATCCCAATTCTCTTCTGTTCCGGTTTTCCCGAAGTCCATGTTCCAATTGCGATCTGACCCTCCGACACATTGCGAGCTAACACCCCATAGATATTCTGGATCACATGCGGTTCCTCTTCGTCGAGAGGTCTTGGCTCAACCTCGTCTATGGATTGAACTGCTCGTGTCGCATTACACGCCCTAAATGAGATACTTGTGACCCTTTGTTTAAATTGTCTTACTGATGTCAAGTTTGCGAAATACAAATTATATATAACATATAATAACAGTAATAATAATATCGGGGACTAAGTCAACGAACCATAAATGATGCAGGTCACACAGTTGTGATTTGATTTGGAAAATGTTTATTCAGAATGGAAACTAATAGCGGAAGTGGTCGTATTTAGAGTTACTGTTACACCGAGCGCATATCCATTTGACACTGTCTGATCATTCACAATCTCATCTCGAAATACAAGTCCAATACTCGACCTCGATACCTTCACGGAAAGTTAGAGTTCACATCAGACGCGCGGCTGCTCAGCGCCCAGAGACTAAGTCCCGCCATACCACACAACGTGACATTTTCTAACTCGTTTCACTTCCTAGCTACCTGTAGACCGACAGTCCACTTTAGCGTTTCCACCAGCACTCAACCCTTTGGTGTGTAGACCAGAACTGTCCCTCCCTCCGCCCGTCTCCGGCCACGTCCCCCTCGCGCCGAACATCGTCGCTCTACTGACCAGGGCAGTTCCCCTTCCTGAAGCCATCCATCTGAGTGGCTACAACTTCTTCTGTATTATTTTACGTTTTAACATATTTAAACAATCAAACCTTGACCACTTTCACGTTGTAAATAAAGTAGCAATGCTATCCATTACATAATAAACGTTATGTTCTCTTACATAAAAAGATTACCGTTTCCTTCATATATTTGAATTCCACGGCCAGTAGCCTTGCACTAATGTGATTTCTGATAAATAAATAAAGAATAAAACTAACTATTATGCACTAAACTCTACACCAAATATTCTATTACCTAATGATTCAATAAGGTGTCATGCTGTCATCTTTCAATGTGTCTTGTGTGGAGGTAATGACAATCTCATGCTTCATTAGAAATACTAATAATTTAAATTTACTATATCTTTCAAACAAATAAAGTTACATGGTTGATATTTGCAACATTTGTCATTTCATGATGCACTTCTACATGAAATATTGATCGTTAAGATCGACCAAAGCGTTCAGATTTTAGTATTCAGGTCTTTGTTACAAAACTTGTTAATTTCACTTTAACAGTAAATCCGAAACTAGTACAAATATGATAAATATTTAAGTTTTACTGGGATAATGACGAAAATTTATGAAGGATGGTAGATTGAAATTACTGTAGCTTCATTCCCTGAATTACTACAGAGTTAAATAGTTTTCGTAAGTGTTTCCCGTTATGGCCGATCTTAGGTCCGTCATATTTGACACTGCTGCATATTACGGCAAGAAAAAAGGAATAAAACTGATAGTGTTAATACTTTCATCCTCCTCTGCATTACTGCAGATGACGTGTCACTGAGCACATTTTTACTGTGTATGCAGTACACGTGAGGTGCCTAGTTGTTTCTACTACCCTGTGTGGAATACATAAGTTTTCGTACGCTTCACTAACCTGCTGTCTTCATGATGATGATGTCCCCAGTGCAGAAAACAGCACACAGGTCGTGGATTCTTTTTCTTGAGGCTGAAATTAACTTCGCAAGGAACTATTGCTACGAAAAAGCTATAACTCATTTGGGATGCCACTCGCGTTTTTATTGATATAGACACGAGAAACTATTCTTGATCACAACATATTGAACATATCTTTCCACAGTCATTATATCTGCCTAAAATGACATGAAATACATCCTGCCACAGACAACATATCTGTACCTAGCAACGGTCGGAACTGTAGTAAATAAAACTGCATGAAACAAATACTGCTGTAACTGACAACATGTCTGTCTACTGGAACGGTCAGAACTGGAGAGCTGGACTGCCCGAAGTGCATCGGCAGTAATATCGTCAGTCTTTTGTTTTAGTAATACTTTGATTTTAATAATTCTGAAATGACTGCTTCATAGCTGGCTGTTGAGATGTTTATTTTAAAAAAATGAAGTAATTTGGATGACAGGTTTAATTAATAATAGCAACTGAAGTTTAACGTTTTGGCGCCGTACCGCCGAACACAGCAGCCAATCACAGAGCAGCAGCATCATGCAGGGGGTCTTTCTAACGGTAATGGTACCGAATCTAACATCTGTCACCGGTACCTCATCCCACATTGCGTCATCTCTATGCTTCTTGCATCTCCACTGCCCTGGGAATAGCTTCCTGGAGCCTAATATGATGGTTGAATAAGCCAGAAATATTACACATCCCCTTCCTTCTGAGATTACCAAAAATTGGGGTGTTTTCGAAGACAACACTCAATTTCGGAAATTATGACACAATAGAACCAAATTTTGATAAAACTGTGAATCAATAGGTAATCTCTCAAGAGCCAAGCTATCCAATGTCCCAACTTTAAAAAATCAACCTGTATACAAGAAGCTTGCTTTAACCAATCTGCCCTAAAATCATTATTAATATTTCAATATCTGAGAAGAAGGAAATGAGGTGATGCCTGCCACAAATACTAAAACAGTAACACCCTGCACCAAAAACATTCTCAACATAAAGATACATCTTCAGCTCCTAATACAATAATATGAAGAATAAGTAAACATTTTACAAATAGTATATCATCAGGTGATTAGACAAAACATGTGAGAAATAAATGAATTTCCTAAGTAAATCACATACTTATCTGAAACACAAGAAAAAATAAGCTTATAGCAGTCTTTTAAATTTACCCAAAAAGATTATGAAGTTATCTAAGAAACATTAACATCACACAAATGTTCACATTCTTATCGGCTCATTGCCGTCCACTGTAACTCAAAAGAAATTGCAGCATTATATAAATTGTATTAAAATAGAGACATCTTCTCGGCTCATTGCCATCTTTTTCAAAATCACTATTCACACTTTCGAAAATAAATGACTGAAAATCACTCTTTTACATACACTTTCACTATTACAGGAACAAACGAATGTGACTCACAAGAGCAACAGGGGCTTCCATTGTGCATTAAGTGGTCATGCATTGCGTAGTTCATGTCAACTGGTGCTGGGTTTGACAAGTGACTGCATACAGGAGCAGTACATTTCATGTAACAATACAAAATGCCTTATATTAGATTTCTAATAAAACTTAACTAATCCCTGAAATAAACTTTTGATTATACAATACAATGAATATGTACCTGAATACACCTAAAAAGTAAACTTCATTCTGTTTGAATGCAGTGCCACTGTTTATAAACAGTGACTGCTACCATGTGGGTAGGGCGTTGCCCGCAGCGTACGATGGGTCGATGCCCATTGACAACATGTGATGTCCAGTACTAGCGCCGTGACTCATTCATACAGACTCCAGCTGTTGCTTGTAAGTTTTAACTCTGACAGACAGCTCTCCGCCGTATAACTGTTTCATTACGCAGACTTATATGACTGCACCTCCAACTGATTCTCATACGTTATTTCTACATTTTTCAATACAGTATCATTTTAGATATTACGTAAACAGTTTTCTTAATTATTAATAGGCGCGAAGTTGCGATTCACAGACATTGGGAGAACACTTCAGAATAAATCTCTTAATGAAAATTTTGGCTGTCAGAAACGTTGCGTCACTCAACAGTAAATGTTACCTTACCTTCCTCTTATCGTGTAAGCGTTGTTACTATTTCTATAACCAGTGGGACTGTATTAATGTATTCATATGTGTACACTTCTGTAATCATTCCTGTGTCAAAAGTAGTATGTAAGTATCATGTGACTTCACGCAGGGGCTGTCTGAACTATTCATTGCTAGCATTGTAGTTTTCATACTTCTTATTATAAACCATTGAGCTATTCTCCATATCTTCTATAATGTGGCCTTATCTTTAAATCGTAATTCTATAGTGTCTGTGTCCCTTGAGATGTTCGTGCTGGTGTTGTGTTTTGCTCACGTCAATAACAATACGTCTCCTCTCTCGTACTTCATAACCAGTTGGCGGAACCACTTCGCCAATGAATACCTCCTTAATAATGGGCCGACTCACACGACGCCTTCTACCTCCACTTCCTCATACTTCATAAATAATGGGCAGACTTACACGTCTCCGAATAATTCTCATCTCCTCACTTCTTCATTTACAAATGGCCGACTTACCTGTCACCTAATAATATTTCTCCACAACATAAACCTCTTGGGCAGGACCATCCCTTACCTATAAATACATACTCTCTTGCCTCAGCGGAAATTGCGTCACTGGCAATTCATACTTCATAATATAATATATTTATTTCCACCAAACGTAACACAACTTTTGCACTAATAATCTCCTGACATCCTTTTTTGCCATCAAATCTCATTGTTTCGTCATGTTCACTTACCTGGTTTAGCGTCGTCCTCTAGCTTAGGTCTGTAATAAGAATATTTCACTTATTTGCTACTTTTTCCAGATTTTTCAAACATAATGCGTGATTTGTAGTACTTAATAGTTCTTAAAATACAAAAATAAATCGCTCCACTGTATACTTTGTGATTGATGTAATGTCGTTAAAAGCTTATACTGATGTTTCTTAAGGCAACGTTATACTGTGTTCTCTAGCTTGTGTATCTGTAATGCTATACTTTGTTGTTACAAAACTTGCTGTTCACATATTTTCCGTCAATTCATGTTTTTCACCCGTGCAATGCAGATGTTTATACTGCTGGGTTACTGTGCTGTCACTAATTATGTTTGTTGTCACAAATCGGGTAAAAAATTGTCACAGCCGTGGATAGAGAAGAATCTAAAGAAGACAGAATATAACTCAGAATGAAAGAAGAGGAAGAACGAACAGCATGAAAGAAAATGAAATAATGCTGTCAGTTAACTCGAGTACCTGGTAGTCGTCATCTACCTAGCAATGCAAAGAACGGTATTGCCCCCCTGAGGGCTACTAATGCTCTTAGTATTTTGTTATGTCTACGATATTGCAGAGTCGTTTGCTTTACTCCCGTTTTTATGTTAGCTACTTCCACAGCATTGGGGTGTGGTATCCTAATTATTTAGTATGGCCCTTCATACAATTCATGAAACTTCTTAATTTGTGAATATATCTTAGAAGACCCGTTCCTTGCCTTGATCAATACCAATTCCTCAATATGGTACTTCCTTCCCTCAAAAATTTCCCTCCTGACGCTATTTTCTTTGCTAGTAGACCAGTATCGATTTAAAAATGCTTGTACAAATACCTTGTATGTGGTACATGTGTTACTGACCCCGGTCTCCCATGATATTACGTCTCCCTGAAATCTACTTGCCACAGCTTTTATTTTTTGTTGTTCTGTTAGATTTTCAGGAAGCGTAACCTCGAATTGTTTAATAAAATCAACTGGATGTATGTTACCTCAACTAGAGAAAGGATGGTAAACTATAGTGGGATTTGTTACATCACTAGCATGTACACACACTCTGTCCTTACTTTTGTCAGGAAATTGCTTAATTGCTTGCTCAAATTCCTTCAATTTATCTTGAATCGCATCTGTGGTACCTTTACCATAAACACCTATTTGTGGAACCTTACGACAAAGTAGCTGCTGCTCATCTTTGATGTTTTCTAAATCACTTAACTGCTGTTCATGTTTGTCATTACATTCTTTAACAGCCTTGCTTTGTTCGTTTATTACTTGGCTAACATTACTACTTATTGTTGATATTACATAATCCTGAGCCCCCATATCATCATTCAGGTTTTTAATTTTACAATCAAACTTCTGATTTGTCTCAAGCTTACATAATTCAAATTTCTTACCCCATTCTTTTGTTTCTCGATCTATTTTACTGGAACAAGCCTGAGTTTTAGCTTCCAAGTTTTGACACCTTTTGTTCTAAAGCCTTAAAATTGCTATTGATTTGAGTCATTACTGCATTTGCTTTCCTGACATCACCTTTTGTTTCTCTTAACTCGGCTTTTATCTCTTCTTTAGTGTTATTTTGCCCTTCATCTATTTTATCTTTTTTTCGTTATTCTTTTAAAAGCAATAATAACATAGATAACGTATTTTGCTCCTTGCTGATTTCTATCTCCCCATTACCTACTGTTGACAATGTTTCATCTGAAGCAATGCCATGACCTAATCTGTGTGACTCCACTGTTGGCTCATTTGCAATATTGACGTCAGATTCAGTGTTTCTGACGTCATTATCCAAATCTACTACGTCGTTGTGGTCAGGAGCGACAGTGTCTACATTTTCAGTACGATCATTTAATACAGAATCAGCATTTTCCGAAACATTTTCAGTTTCATTATCTACACTTTGCAAATTATCTGATAGATCATCAACAATGTTATATGAATAAAATGTTCTCGGGTTTCCAACCGCGTCAATTGGTTAAAACTACACGAGCTTTCAGCCAAGCACTCCTTGGCCATTGTCAAGTGTTATGACTGCCAGTGGGCTGTTGGTGCGCCCTTATATACCCTAGCTGCTGGCTGTGACGTCACTGGTGCCCGTGACATTGCCATGTATGGGTATGTTTTGAGTCGGCGTTCGATGGGTCCTCTTCAACCGCGCGATCGCTGGATCCCACGCAGCGCTGAGCTGTAAACCACGGTCACTATTCAGGGTGTTTGTGGTAATTTTTATTTCAATAGCTTCCCATATTAAACTGTCCCAGAAGCCGTTAGTGCGAGCCACGACAGAGGTATCGCCAAATTTTATGTGGTGACCGTTTTCTAACGCATGCTCAGCTAGCGCAGATTTCTCTGGATAGCGTAGGCGATAATACCTCTCATGTTCTTTCCTGCGTTGTTCCACATCGCGCACTATTTGTCCGATGTAGTTTTAACCAATTGACGCGGTTGGAAACCCGAGAACATTTTATGCAATGTTATTGCCGCGAGACTCTGCATTCATACAACAATGTTATCTGTTTGCAAGTATTGTGGCTGATCTGAAGGATCATTGCCATCAATATCTACTTGATCCCTCTCCCTACTTCTAAGAGGATATGTTTTTTCAATTTTGTCAGACATTTTACACTTGATATAATTTAAAAAATTTTAGCCAAATATGTTTAAAGGAATCACTTTTAGACTTTGAAGTTACAATATTATTCTGCTGTCCATTATAGAGATTAGGTATTTGCGCCAGAATAACATTTACTCTTCGATGCTATTCTGCGTGCTGCTGTCGAGGAACTCCTGCTCTGCTCTGGCTGCTGAAGCTGAAGTGTTGTACTGCTGTCTAGACTGCTGGAACACCCTGTTCAGCGGCTGCTACTGGTCTCGCCCGCTACTGACTGCCGATCCTCGCACCTGACGCGGAGAACTGCGGCCGCTGGCTCTGCCTCCCCGCGCTGCGTTGCGTCGCCTCGTAGCACGTCGAAACCTGGATGAAAATTAAAAGTAATCCCATGGACCGCGCAAACGTATTTGATTTTCTGTCATTTGCACTTTAACACTTTCAGCATCTACTATACACGGACGTTATGTTCTCGTGAATAAAAAAACTTGTCTGTGGCATCAAAAATCGAAGTTCAACTAAAGTTCAAAAGAGTGCAAAAGAGTTCAAACTTAACACTTTCAGCATCTCCTATACATGGACGTTATGTTCTCCTGAATAAAAAAAAAATTTCTTCGGCATCAAAAATCGAAGTTCAACTAAAGTTCAAGAGAGTTCAAACACAGTTCAAAAATCGTTTGAAACACTTCCTACACATTTCTATTGTCATGTAATAGCAGAACAGTCACTTTAGGTGTTATGAATTTTTCCAAGAATTTTTCACAGTTCACAGTCGTCGCTAATAATCAAGACTCGTACCTCCAAAGCACTCAAACTTCGAAGATTTTCCCCGCAAGGGATACCATGTACGGCAAGAAATACAGGAATAAATGTGAGATAGTGTTAATACTTTCATCCTTCTTTACCTCCTCTGCATTACTGCAGATGACGTGTCACTGAGCAAATTTGTACTGTGCATGCAGCATACGTGAGGTGCCTAGTTGTTTCTACTGCCCTGTGTGGAATACATAAGTTCTTGTACACTTCAGTAACCTGCTGTCTTCATGATGATGATGTCCCCAGCGCGGAAAACAGCACACAGGTCGTGGATTCTTTTTCTTGAGGCTGAAATTAACTTCGCAAAGAAATACTGCTGCGAATAAACTATAACTCATTTGGGATGCCACTCGCGTTTTTATTGATATAGACACGAGAAACTACTCTTGATCACAACATATTGAACATATCTTTCAACAGTCATTATATCTGGCTAAAATAACATGAAATACATCCTACTACAGACAACATGTCTGTACCTAGCGACGGTCGGAACTGTAGTAAATAAAATTGCATGAAACAAATACTGCTATAACAGACATGGCTGTCTACTGGAACGGTCAGAACTGGAGAGCCGGACTGCCCGAGACACTTCGCGGGCCAAGCCAGCAAGGCGTGACCCGAACGTCACCGAAGTGCATCGGCAGTAATATCGTCAGTCTTTTAGTAATACTTTGATTTTAACAATTCTGAAATGACGCTTCATAGCTGGCTGTTGAGAGATGTTTATTTTAAAAAATGAAGTATTTGGGATGACAGGTTTAATTAATAATAGCAACTAAAATTTAACGTTTTGGCGCCCTACCGCCGAACACAGCAGCCAATCACAGAGCAGCAGCATCATGCAGGGGGTCTTCCTCACGGGAATGGTAACGAATCTAACATCTGTCATCGGTACCTCATCCAATATTGCGTCATCTCTATGCTTCTTGCATCTCCACTGCCCTGGGAATAGCTTCCTGGAGCCTAATATGATGGCTGAATAAGCCAGAAATATTACAATCTTCCTGGCCACAAACGCCTTCTAGGCGGTTTCCCTCTGACGTAGGTTCCTGTCTGTCTCACTCACATACTACAGAGCATAGGCCTTATTCAGCACAATAGATGCCTGTGAATTTCCCCATCTCGTGGTGTATCTGCGCTCTTTGTGGCACACGGTCCTGGACGACCGGGTTAGTTTCGCATTTCCTGGAGGCTGACTATTTCGGCCATAATGGGAGCAAAATGCTCGTTAACCTACAACATCGACATTAAAATTTTCTGTCTCTGCACAAGATTTGAAAGCTTCATAACGCGTAAGATATACAAAAGGTAAACTTTTTACTTATCTTCACTTTCTCTGTTTGTTGGCTCCAAGTCTTGCTTCTACTTCAAGAGTCTTATAGCTGAAATTTTGCATTAACGTTATGGGTTCCTGATGACTAAATAACTGATGAAGATAAGCCTGTACTACTCTTCAATTTTATTCTTTGTCACATTTCTTAATATCACACCGATTTTACAATTTCCACTTAATTTCCCAAATTACATTGTCAGTGTCAATCATATAAATATGTCTGTCTCCATCAGAGGCCTGCCCACTACTCCCAACACTCTGTGGTACTCACAATATTCCAAAGAGTTTACAAAACAAAAGAGTTTAAAAACGTTCTTGAAAAACCAAGAATCTTCTAACTATATCATTATTTTATAAATGAGCCCAGAAATAAATTTGATATTCACTTTATATTGTGCAATTAATAATATTAATTTTAAGTATGCCACAAACTTCCGTTATTTCAAACATTTCTAAAAGAAGAATAAGTTTAACAGTACATACAGAGAGTAACAAATTAAGTTCCTTTTGTACATTTTAGTCTGAAACATAATATATCATATACAAAATCATACGAAATTCTTTTACGTAAACAGCTCAGATAATGGTCACCTGTACAAGAATCGATAGTGTATATGAAATCACTTATTTCTATTAAAAAGAGGTAAAGTTAGGAAAGGGTGTGCCATTACACATTACCATACAATGCTGTGCTTCAGATGTACATTCTGAGAACTTTCTTCCTCAAATTAACGCTTATGTTTGACACTAGTAGATTTCTCGTGGCCAGGAACGCTCAGTGCTAGTCCGCTTTTGATGTCCTCCTTGCACCGTCTGTCTCTGGTTAATTTGCTGCCTAGGTAGCGGAACTGTTTAACTTCATCTACGTCGTGACCATGCTCGCTGATCTTTGTTTCTCGCTGTTCGCATTGCTGATACTTCTCATTACTTTCGTTTTCCTTCGATTTACTCTCAGTCCATATTCTGCATTCATTAGACTGTTCAATCCATTCTGAAGATCTTGCAATTCTATTTCACTTTCACTCAGGATAGCAATGTCATCAGCGAATGCTATTATTGGTATTCTCTCACCTTGAATTCCAATTCCCCTATGAAACTTTCTATTATTTCTTTAATTGTTTCTTCCATGTATAGACTGAACTGCAATGCTGAAAGACTACATCGTTGTCTTACACCCTTATTAATCCGAGCTCTTCCATTCTTGTTATTCCCTCTGGGATCTTGTACTTACTATGTATTACCTATCTCTCCCTATAGAATAGCCCTATTTTCTTTAGATTTTCGAACATTTAGCACCATTTCACATTGCTGAACGTTTTGTCCAGGTCGACAAATTCTATGATTTTCCTTTAGTCTTGCTTTATTTATCAACCACAACGTCGGAACTGCGTCTCTGGTGCCTACACCTTTCCTAGACCCAAACAGATTGTCATCTAAAAGAACATCAATTTTCTTCTTCGTTCTTCGGTATATTTTTCTTGCCAGCAATTTGATGCATGAGCTGTTAAGCTGAATATCCAATTATTTTCGCTTTGCTTAATATGCAATTATTTTCGGCTCTTGCAATCTTCTGAACTGTGTGGATGATATCTTTCCAAAAGTCATATGATATATCACCAGACTCTTACACCAACGTAAATAGTCACTTGGTTGCCAGTTCTTTCCCCCCACCCCCAATGATTTTAGAAATTCTGATTGAATGTTCTCTATCCCATATGACTTATTTGCTCTTAAGTCTTCCAAAGCTCTTTTAGATTCTTATTCTAGTAATGGATATCCTACCTCTTCTAAATCGGCTCTCATTTCTTCTTCTAACACAACAAAAAAGTTCCGACACCCCTCTCCAGAAAAGCCCTCAAAGTATTCTTTCAACCTATATTCTCACTCCTTTGCTTTTAACAGTGGAATTTCCATTGCCCTCTTAATGTTACCATTCGTGCTTTTAATTTCACCGAAGGACATCACACACATCCATGCCCGATGCAGGATTCGAACCTGCGACCGTAGCAGTCCCGCGGCCTTTTTCTTCGATCAACAGAACTGTTCCTTCTGTTATTCATCGCTTCTTCACGGTTACCTTCTTTGTACCTAAGTTTTCCTTTCCAACATCTGTGATTGTTCTTTTTAGGGCTATTTGTTGCCTGCTGAGCTATTCATTATTGCCGTATCTATAGCTTCAGAGAACTTCAAGCGTATCTCATCATTTCTCAGTATTTCCGTATCCCACTTATTTGCGTAGTGGTTCTTCCTGACTAGTCTCTTAAGTTTCAGCCTGCTATTCATCACTACTATGTTGTGACCTGAGTCTTCATCTGTTCCTGGGTACTACTTTGAATCCAATACGATTTCGAAAACTCTTCTTGACCATGATATAATC
Organism: Schistocerca serialis cubense; assembly: GCF_023864345.2. Taxonomy (NCBI): domain Eukaryota; kingdom Metazoa; phylum Arthropoda; class Insecta; order Orthoptera; family Acrididae; genus Schistocerca; species Schistocerca serialis. The sequence goes on along the minus strand of NC_064641.1, from coordinate 323,609,808 downwards.
TAACTGAAACCTTCCTGTACCTTCCGGCCTTTAACAAGTATACCTCCTCTTCTTGTGATTCTTGAACATCATGCTGAAGTTTATTACAGAACCTAGGTAGTCTCTCTCCTCTCTCATTCCTACTACCAAGAACACATTCTCCCGTAACACTTCCTTCTACGCCTCCCCTTACAACCTTATTCCAATCACTCAACATTATTAGATTTTTATCTCCTTTTACGTACTGAATTACCTGTTCACTATTCTCATATACTGTCACTGTCTCTTCATCCTAATTTTAGACTTGGCCTGTATACCTGAACTACCGTTGTCGGTGTTGATTTACTGACGATTCTGATGGGACCAACCCTATCACTGAACTTTATTGGTTAAGAAATGTCTTGGTTGCAATTTCAGTTTTTTTATTTTTCAACGCCATGTTTTGCCTTATTTAGGCATCTTCAGGTTATCTAATTAAAAAACAGAGAACAAATACATCTATTTAAGAATCGCGATCGCGTTGTGCAGACTTGGATAACCTATAAACATATATAAAAAGTTCACCTATTGAAAATATAAACAGATCACCTATTGAAAGAGCAAATACCTTAATTCGGTATTTCTTAAGAATCTTTTAGTCAGTGTAGCCAAAGGGCATTGTCGAATATATCAGGCCAACATCGCCTTCGTTAAACTCAGTAAAAACTAGAAATATAAAATTGTAAAATCATTACCTTTTCTAGATGGACGGGAGAGGCACCAAGATCTACATAACGTGTTCACGTTTACAGGAGCGATTAACAGTAAGATGGGGGCTCAGGTAGTAAGCATTGAGCGCCACAGAGTCACTGAACTGTTCGCAGTAACTCAACACTCTGTTCTCCTTGGCTGTTCATAACGAATCCTACTCCTGTTAAACAGCCTTCTTCTGCTGTTGACATTACCCTAACTCATCTGGCCAGAAATTCTTGTCTTCTTTATTTCACTTCATTGGCGTATCGCATTTCCCTCTTTAGATCTTCTAGCATACCTCCCACATTCAAACGTCTACATTCCACGCCCCGACTCCCAGAACGTAATTTTTTCGTTGGTTTTTCAGTCTTTTTGTAATGGTCACCTCCCCCTTGGCAGTGTCCTCTTGGTCATACGAATGGGGAACTAGTAAGGAATCTTTTGCTAATGTAGAGATTATCATGATACTTTTTCAGTTACTATCCACGTGCCTGTATATACACATTATGTGTCTTTAATACTGTGGTTCACATTGCCTTCTGCATCCCCATGACAAGGGTAATTTCCTACCCCAAAGCGAAAGAGAGGGCCCTGAACTTCTGTCCGCTCCTCCGCCATCTTTGACAAGGCCTGTGGCGTAACGTGGATCATTTCTTATGCCTAAAGTCCTCGGCTGCCAGTGCTGACGACTTTTTATTCAAAATGTAAGCGGTAACGCGGTTCTAACCGGGACCGAGTAGGTTTTGATTAGCAGTCAACTTCACCAGATTTTTTTCATTTCTTTCCTCTTCTTATGTTGTTCGTTATTTTTCGTTCCCAGTCAAGTTTGTTGTTGGTTTCTTTACTCTTTTTCTTTTTATTACCGATGGCAAGCGTCCTCTGACCGAATACGCTGAGCTTCCGTGCAGGTAAGACCATGGAGGTTTCGACATCCCATGGAATAGCCGCTATAGCTTTCCACAGATGAATTAAATGCTCGCATTACAGCAATAGCCCCATGGCCGGCTGTACTGTTTCCTTCCATGGTTCTTCCGTCAAATCTTACCACTAACCGCAACAGGGGCGAGAGCAGACGACCTCAACGCATATGAAATTTGCCAATTAAAAGAGCATGTCAATCTAACTCCATAATAAATTTAATAAAATAAATGAAAAATTACAGAATGAGGTTGGAAACTGTACAAAAATTGTAATTTATTATTAAAAAAATCTAGAATTTCTTTGAATTCTCGTGTCTGAGATTTTCCTAGTATCGATATCAATAACAGGCAGAAATCTCCGAGACTGTCTATTCTTGGGGTTGGTGAGCTATCTACATGAGTAACTAAGTTTGTATGGGAGTTGTAGAAGAAGACAGAGATTGAGTTACGTCCGGCTAATAATTGAAGGTGTGTCTTGCATGTGGTACTCTCGTACTCTGAGATGAAAAGTTCGATACAGGAGGGGAATATCTGACAGGCCGTATAAAACCAGTCAGAGGACTGACGACTACAAAAAAGTAAAAAAAAAAAGAGGAACATAGACGGAATCCTCGGCCGTACTCGTACTTATCTATCTTTTTATTGTGATATGTCTTTATAGAAATCTATTGCTGTAGTTCGCTCTTCCTGGTGACGTCAAACAATCTTAAACTCCATTAAAATAATTATTTCTATTTAATATAGATACTATTGGTTTCAGTCCACGTACAAGTAAATTTTTTATTAGTTGGTCTGGATGAGTCATGGAATCAGTCTTGTTCAGTCTCCTGTTACTTTTGGTACTGACTGTGTGCTCAAGAGTAATAGGTTGATATCTCCAAAGGTTCTTCTCTCCTCCCTTAAGGAGGATATTAATGGTTCTGATTAATGAGAAAGCAGTGATTCAAGCGTAGAGTGAGTAGTCGCACCTTTGACTATGGACAGTAGTAATGTGAACACTGTGCTGTGAGTCAGCTAGTTTTTCATTCAAGATTTGGGAAAGTGAAGATCACAGAAATTTTCTGTTTTTGGTACTGACGCAGGAAAGACATCACTGGACATGGGAAAAGAGGACACGAGTTTTAGAACAACGTTCCTCTTGAGGACGGATCTCCGTCTTTACACAGATGTTTGAGGCCGTGCTAACGTCTTACAGCAATCTTTAATTGTTTACAGAGCTGACATTTAAATTTCAATCACTGTTGTAAGGTATACAGAGTTTTCAGAAATTCCTGTTACAAACTTTAGGTACATGTGGTAAATTAGTACTGTTTTGTACGTACAGCATGCTGGGTTCTTTTTTAGGTTTGGAATAAAGTGAATACCTTATGTTGAAGTGTTAATAGAAACAAATTTGCTTAAGTAATAAATGGATGTTTCTTTATGTTTCCTTTGGATTTGTTACTGAATAATTGTACTGCGTGTTGCCTAATTTACTTTCTCAAGCAGAACTGAAAACGTCGTAGTAGATAAACGGTACGTTTCGGGAGATGGGTTCATATTGAAAATATTACGTACTTACTGCCCTCTACAAGGCCTAGAAGTTTGTATCACGAATTTCCGGACATCTACATTTGATGTTTCTTCGATGAGCGATCATATATATACTATTTAGCAGATATTACCGTACGACGTAATAGTTTCTTTAACTGACTATCAGTTGTCTTGAAAGCCTTTCTCTTTGCCGTTAACCGCATTTCCTTCCCCTGTCATTCCGCAGTAAATGACATTCTATGTTACTGGTTTGTGCCAAGTTCGAGTTCGGCAACGAAGTCTGGAAACGATCTCTCGGCTTAACAGGCGACGTGCGTATCTCATTAATTAAACTGAACTGTCCACAGCAGTGTCGTCCTTTGAGAGTATCGCCAGCCCCAGAAGCTATTAGCTGCTCTAAGCGAAGACTTCCTCTCAAATTCGCCTTTTAATTGTGAATCCGCAAGGTCACTGGCTTTTAATTAGTTTTGCGCTCCAGAGAGCTCATCCAGTAGCTTCAGATCATAATTGTAGCCAAAGTCTGAGCTGTGCTGCACAAAGCATGCAAGACATCTTCTTACTAAGGCGCCTGCATATGGACACCTCCGGACTCTACAACACTTTTACTTAAGCACACAATTTTTCGAGTTCGTAACCTCTGGAACACCTATTCTAACGTCAAATTAAGTGTTTAAGACTTTAAATATTGCATAGCTTATTTTCTGTAGGTTTCTAATGGTTACGCACCTCTGGTTGTAGAGTTGTTCCTGTTCTTTGTACTTTGGAATAGTAGAACGTATTAATGTCGTCGGACATTCTCCTGTTCTACGTAATGGAAACACTGCCAAGTTCTAGCCGAAAATTACAGTTATTCCGTGGCTTTCTCAAGCACAGTTTGAAACAAATTCCAGCGACCAAATTGCGGGAGATATTCAGGCCTACAGCTGTATTAATAACAACACGTAACACCATATGTTTATTTGTATATTAGAATATACTAATCTCCAAAGCTCTTAGACGAATTTCCATGTCGTTTTCACACGTAACTTAAGCTTATCCTGGTGCATCATATAGTTTACTTGATCGAAATCGGATCTCGAAAGAAAGATACCGTAATTTAAAATTTTAACCAAAACACTAGTGTCTGTCTGTTTGTCTCTAGGCGGCCGGTGTGGCCGTGCGGTTCTAGCCGCTACAGTCTGGAGCCGCGTGACCGCTATGGTAGCAGGCTCGAATCCTGCCTCGGGCATGGATGTGTGTGATGTCCTTAGGTTAGTTAGGTTTAAGTAGTTCTAAGTTCTAGGGGACTGATGAGCACAGATGTCAAGTCCCATAGTGCTCAGGGCCATTTGAACCATTCCTTTGTCTCTACGAACACACCAGTCTCAAAACCAGGGGATGAATTTTTGTGCGATTTTCCCAGATAGTTTGAGCGTAGCTTGAGGCCTCGTTTAGGCTTTATTTCATCAAAATCGCGCAACGGAAAGAAATTTATAGTAATCTAAGGATTTTGGAGGTTTATCAGTTTTGTAGTCTGGGTGCTTACCTTAGTGACGGCGTGGTACAACAGAGAACAAGTAGCACTGTTAATTTGTTTTACCTCAGTGACGGAAGCATTTTCGAATATTTACGTCTATGACGCAACTAACCGCTGCAGACTTATCTTTACGATTAAACTACGAATTGTTTGGCTGCTACCGAAACACTTTATTTACATTCGATTCCTTGGCTAGGAACAACGAATTTATTGATAATCTAATCCTATAAGAGGTAAATTTTTATCAACTGAGGTAAGGAATCCTACAGACAGTTGATATGCAAAGGCTCTTCTTTAACTGCCGACTCGAAACAACGATTTATAGCTAGTTTAGAATATTGTAATGTAACGGGCACATGTGCTCCGATGAGATATTTTACTGGAATTGAATATGGTTCTATTTATTAGACTCTTTAGCCTTCTGTCTGCACTGCACTGAAAATATTTGTAACCCGGTTCCACTACCGATGGCATGCTCAGTAAGTTTTGTTCACTAAAGGTACTCGTTGTTGACGACTGTAACGACTGCTGTGTTCTTCACATGTAGCCTTTGATCTAGTACATCTAGGTTCTGCTTTGGGTTTGTTTTTCCTGCAGTATTAGTCGTAAGGTAACAGAGTACGTAGCAGGATGGTAAGGTTTATTAAGGAAGAGTTAGCCGTTACGCACCTCGTATGTCGGTCACCAAGTAAAATAGATCCGTGGCACAACGACGCAACGTTCACAGCTACACAGTTACGATGCAGTTACGACTACCAAATCATAGTACTTTTATATCTGAACGGTGGCTCCTACGAGAAGCTGTATTTTTCCTTTGTCACATTGGAAGATGCAGGCTACCTGAGGTACGACAGAACACTGGATCTGGAAGCGAGTGTTATCAAACGCTGCACCAATAGCCGAGACGTTGGACGAGCTCTGAACACAAGATAAACAATAGTAGGAGATTGCTACACGAAGAAAAACTGCACCATTATCATCCATTGAAGGGGCACACTTTGCCACCACTGGACTTCTCATTTCGAGCGGAGTTGGAAAACTGGTTCCTGCAGCACTGTGCTTTCCTTTGTTTACAGATGAGGTTATGTAAGTTTACAATGGACGAAAATTCATATGCACTGGTAGATCGATTTTGTCAGTACAATCTCGCTGTGAAAGTACGAGGTGGTATTTTTAGGCTTGTGCGACTGCACATTTCGTACTTCCCGATAAACTGAACAGACTCCTGTACAATTATTCGCTTCAACGTGACCTCCTTAAGTTCATAGACAATCCGGTGCTGGGAATTCATTACCGCTAATGTCAGAGCCGCTTTTGCACCAATAATAGGCTTGTCTCGCCTTTCCTCGGTCCTTTTCGAAAAGTACTCGTTAGAGCCCGCGCTCCGGTGCGCCACGACCAGCTTTCGTCGAAGCGCTGGAAAAGTTCATTCGCTCGATCCGAAGGGGAGGCCGACGTTGTTTGCCTGGCTGTGGCCTGTTGCAGACGTGATACGCCGACGGAATCGAGGCACACGTCTTGCACACTTTCTCAAACAATTTTACAGATACTATTTAGTAAAAAATTCATTTTCGAATTTTTTGTAGTTTTATATGTCAGCTTCACGATGATGTGTCCATAATTTCCTTATTGATCAAAGTCATTGTGAATTTGGAATTAACTAAGACACTGCATGAAATTCGAAAGCTTTTGCAATGAAATACAGAGACCGCTGTGATTTTGCGTTTGGTGCATATTACATAATTTGTTGCTGTGTATGAAATTTAGCTAACGAATTTTTCTTTAGACTTGTGTAGAAGTCTCTATCTGTCTCCAATCTCGAGATAACAAATCTTTCGCGTGGCACACATTTGGGTTCACGAATGCCACCGATAAAGCTTGAGTGAAATATTTGTATTTTTTCATTTACCTCATAAACAGTTTGAGGTATCGAAACGACGTTTAGGCAAATTATGGCATCCAGTTAGTGGAATATTTTGTCATATGGTTTCTGCGCAAAAGTGCATTATCTACTGTGTTGAAATGTGACTGTTAGATTAGTTTTGTACATGGTGTTTGTCCCGTTCAGCGGTACATGAGCACATTAGAGTAGAAATTTTTCCAGTAGGCATCTAATCCTATGTACATCTGCCTACATTTTGTGCTCTCAAATTGCTTTTCTCTCTTTATCATCTGTATGAATAAGTGAGTGAGTGTGTGTGTTGAATTTGTCTTATACATGGTAGCAGTACAGCATCTGGCTCTCTGCGGTGGTAGCACCAGTGTAGCCAACATAGCTTTCTCACTCAAGACAAACAGATTTATACCCTTTCGGTAGTCATTTGACAGTAGTTAATTTGGTGGTAGAAAGAACCCCTCTGGTCTCTTCCGGCTACTTCCGGGAAGTTCGCTGCAGGAAGGGCGTGCTCCTGGCACTCGGCACTGGACCTTTGGTGAGTGAAGAACGTATTCTTAAAAGCTAGTTGGCCCTGATGAGTGTGTTAATATGTGATGGTGTATAGCTATTCCAACTGATGTACATGTTCGATCTGTTAGTTCTTTTTTAAGTGTGGTAGTCTAATTCTGAAATTTTTCAGAGTATATTTTTCTGCAACTGTATGTAGTAAGTTTTTCCAGTCCTCACTTTGTGTAAGCACAACGCGTGACGTAGGAAGTTCGTTACTCCAGCACAGGTTTAATATTGAGTTATTACACTTCTCTTTTAACTGGAATGCATGTGTGAACTTTTATTGAGTTTATTTGTTTTATTTCTACTATTTTTCATTTCGTTTCAGTTTTAAAATTGTGTAGTAATTTTCATACCACATGGTGGTAATTTCACCGTGTGTAAATTTCAGCACCATCTTGAATCAGTTTTATTCTCAATTGCACATGAAATTTAATTGCTATTTGTGTCTATACGATTTATATTCTTGTTCTTGATGTTTTTAGTCTTAATAATTTTGCTTTGGCCGTGAATATTCACGTCATTTGCGGGTGTTTGAATTGTCCTCTCTGTTTACTGATTGGATAGCCACTGAATTGCTAATTATTTATTTAATGGGATGATAATAATTATTAAAAGGTGGCAATTTTATTTAAGCACTGTTTTTACTCTTTCGATTGTTGCGAGTCAGCGACAGTGCAATGCTGCTCGCTTTGGAGAATACACATTTTATAAGAATTATTTGATCCAGGAAACACTTTTGCGATCACGGTTGCGATTTAGACGCGCAATTGTAGTGATTAAAATTTATCGTTTCCGAAAGACGCAGGTTCGATTAAAGCTGTGTGTACTTTTGCGCGTATAATGAAAATATTCATAACACGTCGCGTAACAAAATGAAAAATGCGAATCACAACCGTGATCAAACGAAGAAAATATATGACAATATAAATGTTCTTCGCTGTTATTTAGGACAGGCTCAGATTAGACCTTGCAATTTTTAGTTATAGGAAATCACAAGACGTTACACTTTAGGGATATTTGTTTTGAATAACTTGTATATACCTTCTCTCTCTCTCCTTTTGACAGCCTTTATACCTTCACATCGATTACGGAAATTTTCCTTCTCTACCGACCAGTACGAGAACAAAATCCAGACTCAACAAAATATCTTACATCGTATTATTACATGCTTAACCCTTAACAGTCGTATGTAGTTTCGTAGTGCAAACAATGCTAATTTATTCCGTGCACTATAAAGTCTTTGATACACTGAGCACAAAAATTAAAATAATAAAATTATGTTTACATTTTTAATATCATGAGTACTTCATTAAATCATGAAAATAAGGTTTGACTTCGTCGTAATATTAATTTTCATCGTTGTAGCACTACATGTTTCACCCCGGTGTGGCTTAGTTTGAAGTGGAAGGCGATGGAAGTAAATTTCTTTGCCGGGAAGTATGCCATGGTATTCTTGTTCACAATAATTCAATCAAAGCGATGGGTATGAACCACTGAGACTCTGACTTACTGTGATGGGCAAAATTCTTTGTATCCCTCTTCTTGTGCGTGAATCGCTTATGTTTGTGTGAACATCTGCTGTGGGCCCCGCACATTTCCTTTTCATTTGTCACCGCGATATACCACAACACTCAGTGCAATAATAATGTAAGTGAACTAATTAATTACACAGCAGGCAATGACAGACGATGGCTTACAATTATTTTGTGAATTATTAATATGATGATTTATTTTAATAAAATATGTAAACCTGTGGTGACTTTTTCAGCCAAACCCGTCCCCTTTCGCAAGGTTACTTTTAATACATCCCATCTGGCGTTTCTAAAGCGCTAATCGCAGATCTTATATTTGTAGACTTTGATTGTCTTATTCTTTTTGTTGAGGCTTCAGCTTCTGCTTTCTCTGAATTATTTGATTTAACGGTTGTACTTGAATTGTTCCCATATGCTCGTTCCACTTATTCATTTTGATCCTTTCATTAATATTAACACGTTAGTCATACTTACCAGTTCACTGATTAATTCAGTTCTTATCTTAAGTTTTCCCTGTTTTGATTAAATTGTGTGGCGAGTAAAAATAGTTTTAGGCACAGGAAACTTGCAGTAGACCGCAAAGCTTCACATTGGCTCTCAAGATAACCACTGGGCCATCAATTACTACTTAGCTGGTTCCACTAACTACTGACTTTTCCGATGAAAGAGGATAATTTTTGAGGGTCATAGATAGCTCATAAAACAGTAACTGCTATGGGATTTGGAAGAACATATGTGAAGACATTACACGTTTCTTTTTGTACCTGTGTTGTGCTTTTTCATAAGCTATTGACCTTACTTATTCACAATTCCTTATTAAATAGACCACAGATCTGGAATTCACTCGCAGCTAAGTCTGCAGAACATTTTATTGAGGTGACTTCGTGTAAATTCCTCTGTTTTGGCTCAAGAAGCAAATTTTAACATGGCAAAAAGAGTACTGTAGGCTTTACTCTGAGTTGGCCCCTCATTATCCATTTCTGATAGTTACAAATAGTTAACAACCCAGACGAAAATAAATCACAGGTTTGTAGCATTTTTTTAGAAGAATTCTTTTCAGAGACTAAGCCAAGCAGTGGTGAAAGTAGATCTTTCAAATGGTTCAAATGGTTCTGAGCACTATGGGACTTAACATCTGAGGTCAACAGCCCCTTGAACTTAGAACTACTTAAACCCTTCTAACCTACGGACATCACGCACATCCATGCCCGAGGCAGGATTCGAACCCGCGAACGTAGCAGTTGCGCGTTTCCGGACTGAAGCGCCTTCAACCGCTCGGGTACCGCGGCCGGAGTAGATCTTTCTCGATGGCCATCATGCCAGTGCTGGTTTGGAGGTCTCCACATAATATTAAAAAAATTATTGGCTTAGGCTTCAGTTTAGAATGGCACTTTCCCTCCAGTTCTCAGGATTTCTCTTAGAGCACACAGACTGCCTACCCAAATTACAGGTCTCCACACTCTTGCCGTGCCAACTGCGCATCTGCCAGCACATTATTCTGTGCACTCACTATAATGCAACATTTCACTTAGGTTTACGATGTGGCATTTTTCTGGCAGAGAAACTGCCTTCAGTTCAGAAAAATCGTGGTCTCAGCGCTATTTACACATCGTTATTTCTTCATGTTATAAAGGACATTTACAGGTCCAGTGGCTGTTTCCAAAAGAAGAGAAAGTCTAGCGGTTGTCACAGGCCTTTAAAAATGTTTGGAGATGACAGAAGAGAAGGATGAGGATTCTCAAAATCTATTATGTGAGTACACTACTGGCCATTAAAATTTGCTACACCATGAAGCTGACGTGCTACAGACGGGAAATTTAACCGACAGGAAGAAAATGCTGTGATATGCAAGTGATTAGCTTGTCAGAGCATTCACGCAACGTTAGCGCCGGTGACGGCACCTGCATCGTGCTGACATGAGGGAAGTTTCCAACCGATTTCTCATACACAAACAGCAGTTGACCGGTGTTGCCTGGTGAAACGTTGTTGTGATGCTTCGTGTAAGGAGAAGAAATGCGTACCATCACGTTTCCGACTTTGATAATGGTCGGATTGTAGCCTATCGCGATTGCGGTTTATCGTATCGCGACATTGCTGGTCGGGTTGGTTGAGATACAATGACTGTCAGCAGAATATGGAATCGGTGGGCTCAGGAGGGTAACACGGAACGCCGTGCTGGATCCCAACGGCCTCGTATCACCAGCAGTCGCGATGACAGGCATCTCATCCTTATGGCTCTAACGGATCGTGCAGCCACGTCTCGATCCCTGAGTCAACACATGGGGACGTTTGCAAAACAACAACCATCTGCACGAACAGATCGACGACATTCCGAGCAGGAAGGATTATCACCCCGGAGACCATGGCTGCGGTTACCCTTGACACTGCATCACAGACAGGAGCGCCTGCGATGGTCTACTCAACGACGAACCTGAGTGAACGAATGGCAAAACATAATTTTTTCGGATGAATCCAGGTTCTGTTTACAGCATCATGATTGTCACATCCGTGTTTGGCGACATCGCGGTGAACGCACAGTGGAAGCGTGTATTCGTCATCGCCATACTGGCGTATCACCCGGAGTGATGGTATGTGGTGCCATCGGTTACGCGTCTCGGTCACCTCTTGTTCGCACTGACGGCACTTTGAACAGTGGACGTTACATTTCAGATGTGTTACGACCCGTGGCTCTACCCTTCATTCGATCCCTGCGAAACCATACATTTCAGCAGGATAATGCACGACCGCGTTTTGCAGGTCCTGTACCAGCCTTTCTGCATACAGACAATGTTCGACTGCTGCCCTGGCCATCACATTCTCCAGATCTTGGGGGATGATGATGTATTGCCTCTTGTCATTGGCGGAAACAGGTGTTTTCCATTAGAGATTTCTTTATTGCTTGCCATTGCTGGAATTCAGTGAATAGTAAATTGAGCGGGGACTGCTACGTGGTGCTGTTTACTAGCTGCCTAATACTAGCTAGGGCTCGTCAGCACTATGTGTACCCCCCTCCGCTTTGGCTTACCGCGCGTCTGCAGTTTTGCGAGGGCTGTCCTTCCGATGGAGTCCGTACCCGTCTTGTCTGTTAGTGTTATCGGGACACTTGTCTAGTTTCATAGCCACTCTGATATTCCTCCTAAAGCTCAATGACTGTTTGGACAGTACACGAGCCTCTCGAAATTCAATCTTCATCCCGCACTGTTCCTGGTGTCCTGCCACTGCTGGTGTGTAGTATTGTTTGAGACGGGTATACCTCTCGTGTTCAGATAACCTTATGCTTATTTTACGCCCAGTCTCGCCTACATACACCAGTCCACATTCGCACCCGATTTCATAAACTCCGTCGGCATGCAACTTCCCAATAGTATCTTTCGCCGAACCCCAGCGCCTTCTATTTAGTTGTTGTTACGAAAAATCGACTTGATTACTGCCCGAAGGAGAATTTTGCCCGGACTTTCAATGGCCCCTTGTACGTACGGTAGCAGGACGGCGCCACTGTTTTATGTATCATCCTCATGTCATAGCCATTAGCTCCAAAAATGGATCTGACTCGCCGCGCGAGATTAGCCGAGCGGTCTGTGACGCTGCCGTCACGGACTGTGTGGCTGGTCCCAGCGGAGGTTCGAGTCCTCCCTCAGGCATGGGTGTGTGTGTTTGTCCTTAGCATAATGTAGAACAAGTAGTGTGTAAGCTTAGGAACTGATGACCTTAGCAGTTAAATCCCATAAAATTTCACACACATTTGGACCAGACGTGTTGGCTGCCAGTACGCTGGGAGTCGGTACCTGTCTTCTCTAGCCATGTTCTCGGGTCGCTTGTCTCCTTTTTTAATTGCCACTCTGATCTTCCTCCTCAAGCTAATTGACTGTTTCCCCAGTGCACGGGCCTCTCGAAATTCAATCTTCATTCCGCACTGTTCGTGGCGTTCTGCCACAACTGATTTGTTTTATTGTTTGAGACGAGTATACCTCTCGTGTTCAGATAACATTGTGCTTATTGGACGCCTAATCTCGCCTAGGTACACCAGTCCACATTCGCACCCGATTTCATAAACTCCGGCGGCATGAATGGTGTCGTTCGTCGAGCACAGAACGTCTTCTATTTTGATGTTGCTACGAAACGTTGGCTTCATTCCTGCCCGGTGGAGAATTTTGCCCAGACGCTAGTGCCTCTTGTGTATGTGGCAGCAGGACAGTGATTCGTGCTTCCTTCTGCATTTCCCTAATTCCCTCCTCCTTTGGCACCACAGTTTTATGCATCATCCTCATGCCGTAGCCATTAGCTCCAAAACTGGACCTGACGTTCTGTACTTCAGGTTGAGATTGTGTTCATCGCTCATCCTGTAGGCACTCTTAGTTAAAGTTCACATTGCCGATTTCTTTTGCATTAGATGGTAGTGGAAGGATACATGCAGGTACTTGTCTGTGTCAAGCTTCCCATCAGGCTTACGGTAAAATGCACGTTCTTTTCTATCTCCATGGTGAAGTGAATTTTGCTGTGCTTCTGACTGACATGTTGGTGGAAGTTCTCAAACATTTCTTCTCGGTGTAGCCGAATGACAAAGGTGTCGTCAACGAATCGTAGCCAGCAATCTGGGCTTAATGGTGCAGACTGGAGTGCTGTTTCTTCGAACGCTTGCATAAAAATATCTACTGCGGAGGCGATAGAAGGGAGACCTTGGTTAAACCGTCCGTCTTCTCATAGGAATCTCCATTCCACGCGATATAGGTGGTCGATAAACAGTAGTGCACTAGTGGCAGATAACGAATTCCATGCGTTCTTCAAAGATGGTGTCCGTCACGGCTACATTCGTTAATAAAGACTTCACGTCGAAACTGACCATCAGGTCCGTACCAGAGACACGCTTTCCTTTCAAAGTGGGTGGAATCCTTGATGTATGAATCTGTTTCGCTCACTAGATGCCTAAGCTCCGGAATCAATTCTTTTGCTAGTTTATAGTTCGGTGAATTTATGCTTCCTACTATCGACCGTAAAGGAAAGTCTTCTTTGTGGACCTTCGATACGCCATATACTTTTGGCTTCCGTGGAACTTGTGGAATGAGTCCTCGGAACATGTCAAAATTCATCCTAGTTTGGTTCAGGAGCGCTTACGTCGTTTTCGTTATCTTGGGCGTCGGATCCAGCTTAAGTTTACGGTAAATGGGTTCACTCAGAAGATCTTCCCTCCGCTTATCGTAACCTACAGTGTCCAGCACTACGGTGGCATTTTCTTGTCCGCCTATGTTACTGCTATTTGAGAGATGTTCTTCAGCTCCTTAATGGCATGACGTTCCTCCTTACTGATATTTTGCTTCGGAGGCTTTATGTGTGCCAAGGCTCGTACTGTTTCTTGCCGGATCTTCTCTGCCTCCGGTCGTGGTAGATGACAAACCGAAGCCTTCACTGATTCGCTAAAGTCTTCTTTCAGCACCTCTAGCCAGAATTTGCGTGGCTGCATAGCTCAAGGTGTGGCTGGACAGGTTAACCACTGTTCGTTGCGTGTCACGAATCTGTAATTCATCTGTTGTTTTCTGTGCCAATTTGTCGAACATCGTCATCTGGCGGCTGGTGGTGCTTTAACTTGACCGTGTGGCTTGTTGGAAGGTTAACCTTTCGACTTTATCCCAGTCATTCTCATCCAGTTTTACACGCAGGAAGAGGTGCAGTTCACACAGTTTTATGTTGTTCACGTAACGACAACCACGAATGTGGCGGATCCTCTTCCGCAACAAAGCTTAGCTGGCTTGTATACAGTTATTCCTGGCCTTGTTGGATTTTATGTGGGACGTCAGCCGTAAAAATTTTGGCACAACATAGGTGCCCCTGAATATCTTCAGGAACGCAAGATCATTCAGCAGTTTACCTCTTTTCAGCATCAGTGATTCGAGCTGCCTGATGCTTCTGTAGATCTCCTGCCCATACATTATCGTTAAATGTAAGCGTAGGCTTCCACGGCCTATGCCACAGTCAATAAAATATCCTTGGGTTTGTGACCCCATTGTCACCTATAGAATTTCGACTTGTTGGCGTCTATTGCCAGACGCGTTTCGCAGGGTGTATTGCTAACTGCCGAGAGTTAGTAGTATTAATTCACCGACCTACAAACTAGCAAAAGAATTGGCTCCGAAGCTTAGACATGTAATGAGCCACACAGATAAATAAATCAAGGACTCCACCCACTTCGTAGCACCTTTGAAAGAACAGCATGTCTCGGGTGCTGATTTGATGGTCAGCTTCGACGTGAAGTCTTTATTCACGAATGTACCCATGGCGGACACCATGAACATCTTAGAGTAGCACATGGCACCCGATATCTGCGAGTAATGCGCTATTGTTTGACTACCACCTATTTCAGATGGAAAGAGGATTTCTATGAAAAGACGGACGGGTTATCTATGGTTTCTCCTCTACCGCTTGTTGCAGCAAACATTTTTATGCAAGCCTTCAAAGAAGCAGCACTCCAGTCCGCACCATTAAGCCCAGAATGCTGGCTATGATTCGTTGACGTCACCTTTGTCATATGGCCACACGGAAAAGAAGAGCTTCAGAACTTCCACCAACATCTCAATCAGAAGCATAGCAAAATTCACTTCACCATGGAGGTTTACAGTAAGCCTGATGGGAAGCTTGGACGCAGAGTTTATAGAAATCCCACCTACACGGACAGGTACCTGTATGCATCCTCCCACTACCGTCCTATGCAAAATAAATCGACCCTGCAAACTTTAACTAAGGGTGCCTACAGGAATAGCGATGAACACAATCTCAAAACTCAAGCACAGAACGTCAGGTCAATTTTTGGAGCTAATGGCTACGACATGAGGAAGATACATAAAACTATGGCGCCGTCCTGCTACCATGCGTACCAGGGGTCATTGAATGACGGGGCAAAATTCTCAGTCGGGCTGTAATGAAGCCGATTTTTCGTAGCAACAAGAAGACAGAAGGCGTTCTGCGCTCGACGAAAGATATTATTGAGAAGTTCCATGCCGCCAGAGTTTATGAAATCGGGTGCGAATGTGGACTGGTGTTTGTAGGCGAAACTGTCAGTCCAATAAGCACAAGGTTATCTGAACAAGTTGTCTGAGTTATACCCGTCTCAAACAATACTACACATCAGCAGAGGGAGGACAGCAGGAACAGTGCGGGATGAAGATTGAACTTCGAGAGGCTCGTGTACTGGGGAAACAGCCGTTTAGCTTGAGCAGGAAGATCAGAGTGGCTATAAAAGTTGACAAGTGACCCGAAAACATGAACTGAGAAGACGGTTACCGACTCCCAGCGTCTTGGCTGCCAGCAGTGTCAGCTTTGCCGAGGGACAGCTCTCGCAAAGCAACAGGCGCGCGGTAGACCACAGCGGCAGAGGGTGCGCAGAGTGCTGAAGCGCCCTAGTCGATAATAGGCTGTTAGTAAACAGCGCCACGTTGCAGTCGCCGCTCAATTTCCAATGGCAATGGCAATCAATAATGGAAACTCCAGTGGAAAAGCCTGTTTCCGCCAATGACAAGACGCAGTGCAAAGACCAATAGAAAAACACCTTTACCATTCCTCATCGCCCTCATATCCAGTGACAGCACTCTTCCATAGCATATAAGTAATTAAACTAGCTCCCATTCAGCAGTTAGCAATACACCCTCAGAAAGTCTTCCTACAATACTCGCCGAACCGTCGGAATTTTATAGAAGACACTGCGGTTACGTACCCAGTAGAATGTTATCGTCTGTGACAATGGCTACGGAACCTTACGTTTACACCATGCAAAGTGTTTAACACAAAACTGATGGGGGCCAAAATATTTTTCTTTGTTAAAATATCTTCATTTTACCCTACGCTTGCGAAATAAATGCTCCATAATATATTAGAAGTATGTTTTTGAAATAATATTTGCTGCTGAAATGCACTTATGCATTTGCTAAAACATCTCTTTGGATAAATTCGCTTACTCTTTGAAAATCTTCATTCTAATCGAAATGATGGGTGGTGTTCGCATAGTTTTCTCGACCGTTATACACATAATTTAGGTTTCGACACATCCACAGCCGAATTCATGAATAGACTGACTAGTATAATGAAATATGCTGACAATGGAAGTGTCTGAACCAGGCCAAAGGCAGCATTGTTTATTCGCTTCTACCCAAAAAATAAATAAAAATAAGAACTAAACTTCTTAGTTTTGGCGAGACAGCATAAAGTATATAATCAATATATAATTTTACTGAGAAGCGGATTACTGTCATGTCTAACCATTTTGTTTCGTGCTAAAGAAAAACTGAGTATGTCACCACGCCGGGCTCACATTCCTATTACATGTCAACGGATTGTATAAATTAAGCATTTTAATGTTAAACAATTGTCCTTGCGTTAACATCAAATCATGATTACTGGGTTGTGATGAAACTGCCTATATAATGCTTGCAGTGCAATAATAATGCACAAAGGAAGAGATTCGTTTATTTGGGTTCAATAAATCAACACTAATTTGAGAACAGTTTGCGTAAATGGAAGCTACAAGACTGACAGATACAATAGTGGACAATATATTTGGAGAGAACATAAAACAAAACATGATGTGAAACAACAGAGACCTCCATTCATTTTCTCCGATACTGGACTTAATATTAAAGAAAGAGAAGAGCATCAACATTCTTACAGTCCAGAAGTTACTGTCGTGCACTTAGAACGAAAGTTGCAGAACTAAACTTTTCCTTTGACGCCAAGTTGAATGACTGTACATACAAAAATTTTCTGGGTACCTTCTGGAGAGTAGGAAACATTTGTCCCTTTTTATTCCAATCATAATCTACATTTCCGACCAATTTAAAATTCTGGTTTCAGTACAAATCTAATTCATCTGTGGGAGTTTCATAGTCGTCAATATCTGCCCACAAAGCAAACCTCTGTTCTTTTGTTCATGGTGGTAAAGCAAAGACTTTAAATATACTGTCTGGCAGATCTTCAGAATGTAAAAGTACTACTGGAAAAAAACAAATATTTGTCAAAGTTGCTTTCACATTCTACCCGGACAGTCTGATGAATAGTTCACGTATATTTGGCTGTTATTTAGGTAGTAATATACTTGAGATGTCCGTCTTTTCTGATGCCGAATTTAGTTTTGTTTGGTAGATGGCCCTTCACGAAGGGGTCGTCGTTTTGTGAATGGTTACTCGAAATTATTTATGTAGTGGCTACTGAATCGTATGCTTTACCTCTCTCATAACATCAAACCTCTGATTTTCAGATATCATTTTCAGATGACGAAATGATGCCCACGAGAAAGTAGTTCGCTCGAGGTGCATTTTTCTCTACCAAATTTTTCTGGCGGGTTCGCAGTACTCATTGCTGAGGCTTCTGCGCCCTAAGGTTCTTTACTTAACGTGTTTCAGGAGCTTCATCTTACATGGGAACAGGGGGTGCGGTGTAGGTGATTTTTCCGTTTCCATGTCTTTTGAGGTGTCATTGAAGGGATGTATGTAAAATCCATGCTTTACATTGCTCAAATAATTTACGTGATAACGACTACATGTTTTATGTAAACACACAACAGCATACATACCAATCGGACAGAAGTCAGTTCGTCCATCAACGTGATCTTAGTCCTATATTCTCTCTGTTTCTCATTTCAGAGAGATTTTTACACAATACCAAATGCTGCCTTTTGACTGATTAAAGCATGGTTAAGTATGCGTTCCAGCGTTTATCGTTCGGCTGCTCCAGTGTCCTCTGTAGGCTATGAACAAGGCCACATTTATTTTCAAATGTCACAAGTTCCTTCACTACAGTCGGAACAAAATGAAGGTGCGGGAAATTGGATTACATATACAGCACATTAAACGCATTTCTTAGCACTGTATTCAGCATGTGGTTGGAAATATTCAGTCTAGCATATCCACGAAGAGCAGGGATAGTGTCGGCACCATGGTCAGTCGTAAGAGGTACATCTTTGAGGCAAATCGTCTCACAAATTCCTTTCTTATATTTTCATCTATTTTAGACTAGCGTGGAAACCGAGTCGTAAAAAAGAAGCGTGATCTGATGTTCCTATTGACAAAATAAGGAACTGGGCGTGTCAAGTAATGAATCCTCATTGCGCTACATATCCACATACCTGTGTCGTTGAGCATTCACCTCCGCTCAGGTAGTAAATTACTTCAGACGTTACTTCCTTACTAAGCTGTTTCATTTTTTCTGTAATGTGTCGTCAGACAGTTGTGGAGCTAGGCATAAAGGGTTTTGTGGATACTTTTTCATAAGTAGCTGCAGTCTCGACTAATCTCTGAGCCAGATCCCAAAATCCTTCACCACCAATAGCTTCATAAGATCCCCAGTCTCGTGCACACAAAGCCAGGCATTTGTCTGTAATCTTGCCCTAAGCAGATATGGAGAAGGCGTTTTTGGTCAACACATGCCACTCGTTTATCAGACTCACACGACTAGCGTGAAATGTGCGAAGTGCCAGATGACCCTTAAGCATGCAAGTAGAGTTCGCTGTACTCCAAACACCACGTATAATTAACACTGTTGCCGTCATCATCTGCTGCTTGGTTAAACATTGACCGAACTGAACTTTAAAAATTTCCATCAGGTTCTATGGTTCTGTCCTCACCAGCTATTAGTTTTTGTTTTATTTCCAGTTTTCTGGAAATACTTTCCTTTCTTTTCTTCACAGTAAGAAACGCAAGAAAGCCTCCTATACCATCACTTCTGTTTAACAGAGGATAAGACAAAGTATCTTTGTAAATGATTAAATACGAACTGTTTTAAACATTATCCTAGAATTTTCTAACGACGTACTTCCCATTTATTTGTGTCCATCGCAATACGATTGGTACTAATTATTGTTAGAGCAGCTGTGTTACAAAGCATATTTATTAGAGGTATGAAGACGACACAGTATCGCACAACTGCCGCCATCCAGCTTATAAAAATTAAAACAACTGAAACCGTGTGGATGAAAATGGCCGAAGCGGTTAGTGTCATTAGATAAGGCAATAAAGTGGCCGATGTGAGGATAGACGACAAGGAAAAACACATAATGTCAGCTTTCTACGAGTGTTTCTGCGAAGTCGTATGCCCCTTGTACTAAACTCTAAAGTGAGACTCCAAGATTTCAGACCTAATGCGTATGTTTGTGGGCAAGAACAAAAAAGTCGCAATACGTTGAGAAATGTAGGTAGTGTCTGTCTGATAACGATGTAGATTGCACGTGAAATAATATGAATAATCCTGGTTATGGTAGGAAAACAGCCTCAGCAAAAGGTAACGAAAATCGAAAAAACACAGTCAATTTTTCACTGTATGAGTGGGCACATCATAGCATTAAAAGCAGTTAATTTATAACTAAAAGACTTCCGCATCTAATGAAATTAATATTACTTCGACGCTATAGTAGGAATGTAAATAAACACGCATTCGGATATGTTTGGTTATATTTTGACGCAGGTCGTTAATATAAACAATTAACTCTGATTGCGGATCTCATAAAGTGAATTATTCGACGTATTTTACTGACCGTACGAATTTGCCTCTAACTTTTTAAACAAGAATTTTTCATCGTAAATCGATCAGACGTCTTTTAACTATGACCAGGGCCAAAGTTCGCTACATAATTTTGGCCATATTATCTTTGATTCACATTCCATGGGATATTACGTATGTTACATATACGGATATCTATTAACACTTCTAATGTACTGAGCTCTACCATTTTTTTTTCTTTTGCCGTATGCATAGAGCATGGGAAAAATAATCATTATTGAAAGTCCCGTATACAAATGGGGCCAAACCTAGAACTTCCGCCAACAGACGCAAATACTTGCACGTGCACAACGACAAATACTAACAGTGGGAAAGTAGTCTACTGTTTTCTTATTTTTTTCAATCCAAATATAGGTAGGCATTCTCACAGTCGACGTCGTTATATTCCAGCTTCAGACACTACAAAAATTACATATAGTTTTAGAAACCGTGGTATGTGCAAATTAATAAAATATCTAGTAGTCAACTATCATAAAAACAAAACTGAGCCTTACGATGTGGCAGCGACGTATAGATGCTGGAGTTACGACTCCTAGCTGCATGCGTTGGCTGAAACGTTCTTCTAACAAACTCTAACTACACTACATGAGGCGACGCTCTCGACATGTAGCTTTGGTTAAATTGGTAGAGCAAATTTTCATTTGTGAAAAAGAATTACATAAATTAACGATAAAATGACGCTTATCTTCCCAGTTTTGGGCATGAAAGGTAAAATACACTGTGCGGAGCAGCCTGTCCTGCGCAGTGACGTCACGGTCTCGCTTCGTCCGACAGATTATTGTCCAGTGGGGAGCAGTGCGCAGATTTGAAGGGCTGAGAGAGCAATTCCGATCACAGACAGGTGGCCCTCCCGGCCCTTGCGGTGACGTCATGAGCTCGTTTTGTCCGACTGCTGAAGCCCAGTGCGGAGCAGGGTGGCGCCTGCAATTGAGACGGGCCGCTCTGTGTCATGCTGCGCTGCATATACGCTGCAGCAAGGCCCTCGAAGGTTACTTTTTGATCATGCGTTATGCGTTAGTTAATTGAAGGAGCATTCCATGAACGATTTTTCGATTTAAAACCCGCTATTGTTGAATTTATGAAGTCAAAAGGAACGCAGGAACTAAGATGACAGATCCTGAATGGATTGCAGACGTCACATTTTAAGTGGACTTGACTGCACAATGCCGACAGCAAGACAATCAAGTCTGTGAAACAACATGTTTTCCATTTGATGGAGATGCATTTAATAAGAAATTCGCAATGTACATGAAAAAATTCCAACAAGCACAGTCCAGTTCCATAAGCTCACGCGTTGTAGGGAACGAAGGGTATGACAAATTCATTGCGGCTCTGAATGAATTAGGAGCGTAGTTTTCTAAACGTTTTGAGGACTCGGCAAAGCTCACATCTGCTTTCATGAGCATTTGCATATGAATTTCGGTATAAAGAAGCTTCCAAAATAGAAGTTTTATTAGCCAGATTATGGTGTGGAATATTGCCAGGTGAGAAATATGCCACACCTTGGGGCCTTTTTTTTTTTTTTTTTTTTTTTGTGGATGATCTGATGACAGAAGAATAACTTCGCTGAAACCAGTATTGAGGATGTGTATCAACTGCGATCTGGGTATTAAACTTCTAATTGGTAAGAACTCTTACACTAGTGTGGAGATCTCCCCGCAGGTAATTACAAGTATTTATTTAATTTTGGATTTTACCTCATGTACGTACAGTCGATTTCAATACCAAGTTGTATCTAATTCTGGTACCTATTACTCAGGGTTCATGAATCGAATACCGGAAGTATGATAACCATTGTTCCATCAAGGGAATAGCCTATAATAATGCATCTGCCAAACGGTTTCATAATTCATTGAAAAAACCCACTAGAGTCTCCCTCGAAACGAAAATGCATGTTTCCACTGGCCCAAAAACTGTGTAGGATAATCTAAAAATGTGTACCCAATAACACACAAGCAAATCCGTTCATACATGGATTGAAATGTCAAATACTCGTTGTTCGGATCTGACGAACCTGTATCTATAGTTCCTCCACAATTTTTATTATACCTTTTGTAATATTGGAACTTGTGTTAGTCACACAAGAAGGCAAAATTTTCGGTGTACTTCCTGGCAAAATAACAGAATCTCTTTCCGCCTGATGGAATTGGCACTGGTGTTATTCATAGCGCTGTACCGATACCGCGACTTGAATCCTTCCCACCACTGCCGCCTTCGCAATCGGCCGATCAAAGGCCTCGCCGCTTTGTGCGCCGGCTAATTAGGGCCGCTGTTGCCCGCGTCGCGCGCAGTTTCTGTCCCTCACCCCCTTCCCCTCCCCTTCCCACCAGCCAACCACCCGCCAACCCCTCTACAGCGCTACGTTACGACACGGCATCGTCGAGCCGCAGCACCCCGCCTCACGCTACAATGCATCTGCCTGCTGACGTCACGGCCACAAGTGTTCATCACCTGTTCTTTGCCGTCGGAAAAGCGCATGCGCATTTCCCTTTCAGATACCACAGCCGTCCGCTCTTCGGCAACAACGCACCGTACGTAAAGCTAGTCACTGTTATGAAACGATACAAATAGAGTTATTATTTTAGATTGCTACAGCGAATTAATTGAAGTAGAGGTGTTTTCTTTTTTTACACAATTTTGTGAAACCCTGTAGACTTAAATTGAAATAAAAAACAATATACAATTGTAGACCTATTACCTTCGGGAATCACAGCGATTTTTAAACAACATTGGTCCAAAACTTTATAATTTTATAAATGATTCCAGTTTCAGTTTACGTAACCACCTTCTGACGTTACTTATGTAAGGGTTCGTCAGTGTAGCACGTCCACTGAATTTCAGTGACTATGCGGGTTATCTGAAGCCATCCTAAAATCACTGGTTTCATTACTTTAATTGATGTCCCTCAGAATGCATTACACAAATGGAGTATCACCCTTCTCAGTGAATTTTATTTCATTTGGGAGCAGTAGTCACGTTCTCGTTTCTCCACTTCTATCCCGCTGCAAGAACAAGAAGAAGATAAGAGAAATGCGTTTTCATTCTGTGGTTATTTTGGACGTTTCAAATGAGTATATTACCAAATTTATCACTTGAAGAACAGCTACTGCAAACCAGAAGGAGGGTATAAGAAACACTAAAGTACAGTGTCACCTCTTATCCGTTCAGTTAAGGTCGGACTTTTCAAATTATGTTCTGAATTCTTTTGCGTGCATCAACGTATTTTCAATAATGTTACCACTTAATTAAGCTGTGTTATTCCTTTGCCCTACACCAGTCGTCTGCAAAGAATGTAGTTTCCTACAATTGTAGCGACACTTTAAACACCATCTTAATGTCGTGTCTCTTATTTTATTTATCTTTGATTTAGTGTCAATTGTTAGGAAATTCATCTTCTTCACTGCACATATCTTTTGCTTCTTCTGAACACTGAACCTGCTTGAGCCTCTGCTTAGTTTATTTTTATACCTTAAAGGATAAATTCGAAGTTACGGCCTGCAGCAGATATACAGGAAGCCACCTGCGGGAAAGAGACGAACACTTTATTTTACTAGTACTAGAATAATGAAAATTGACCAACAGTTATATGGGTCAAATTCCTTTACTCAAGTACTTCATGTCCAGCTGCTGTCTCACTGTCCTAGACAGGTTACGAGAGACTTGTTTTATACTCATTTTTTGCTTCCACTTTGTTGCGTCTCTATATGTAATGCATTGTCTCATGTAGTGTTGGCAACTGTCATGTTGTATTTGTTATTTTACTTATCGTTCACGTTTCAGCAACACATAAACCTACAACAGGCAATTACTGTCATATGACACAATGCAACATTTTGATAAATGAAACGTTCTGGCTGATTAAAACTGTGTGAAGGTTCGAGACTCGAACTCGGGACCTTTGCCTTTCGCGGGCAAGTGCTCTACCAACTGAGCTACCCAAGCACGACTCACGCCCCGTCCTCACAGCTTTACTTCTGCCAGGAGAGTTTCTGTAAAAGTTGGAGGGTAGGAGACGAGGTACTGGCAAGAAGTAAAGCTGTGAGGACGGGGCGTGAGTCGTGCTTGGGTAGCTCAGTTGGTAGAGCACTTGCCCGCGGAAGGCAAAGGTCCCGAGTTCGCATCTCGGTCCAGCACACAGTTTTAATCTGCCAGGTAGTTTCATATCAGCGCACACTCCGCTGTAGAGTGAAAATTTCAATTTTTTTTTGTTAATGTTCAATGATAGCATAATTCTGTCTTTCAGGGAAGAATTTTATGCTGTTTTCAGTCAATATGTTATGGCCTGTTTGCTTCTGCCCTGAGTTAATTTGCTGCCAAATAGAAACACTCGTCTACAACATTCAGCGCCTCATTTCCCAGTCAAATTCCCTCAGCATCACCTGATTTAATTCTGCTCGTTTCATTTATGTTCAACTTAAAATCTCACTTGAAGATGCTATCCATTCCGCTCAGCACACTTTATAAAATTTTTTTTGCTGTTGTTGACAGAATTTCATGTCACGGCAAAAGTTTAGAGATGCTATATTTCCCCTCTCCCATTTTCTCCTAAATTTCCTCTAAAGACTGCACAGTGCACAAACTGAAAAAAAAAAAAAAAAAAAAAAAAACGTGGAGTAAAATTTCCCTGTCATACACTTCGGCTCTTGTAATTGGTCTGGTTACTATACTAGTTTTAGATAACCAAAATAGCTCAAATGGTTCTGGGCACTATGGAACTTAACATCTGAGGTCATCAGTCCCCTAGATCTTAGAACTACTTCAACCTAACTAACCTAAGGACATCACACACATCCATGCCCTAAGCAGGATTCGAACCGGCGACCGTAGCGGTCGCGCGGTTCCAGACTGAAACGACTAGAACCGCTCGGCCACACCGGCCGGCTTTATATAACCTTTCGGTCCTGCAATTTTATCCTTGATAACTACAGAATTTCGAAGACTGCATTCCAGTAAACACTCTCAAAAACTTTTACCTAAATACAGGAAAGTTATAAACTTCCTTTCAATTTGTCTTCTAGGCCTGTTCCTATTCATCAATGGCGAAACTTAATTTTTTAATTCTACAACTGCTCTAAGTGTAAGTTACCCTTTTCTCAACTTATATTTCAAAGTATAGGGTCAGGGTTGCTTTTCAGACAACCGAAAACGATGTTTACCAAGGTAGCCGTCTGAGACACACCCCTCTTTGTTATCTGGATTATTGCATTCTTCTCAACATCTGAGGAGTGCAGTCTGACCTTTCGGAGATTAAGAGCTGGAAAGGTTTTCTCAAGGTTGGTTCTCCCAATGATATTCATAATTGTTAAACAAAGTCATCAGGCCCTTATTAAGCTAAGGCCATCTAAGGGATTGCAAAACTCTGCTCATACTTTCGCATCAACGTATTGCTATATTCAGCCCACCCACATCTCCACCTGAAAAATTAGCGTCAAGTTTCCCTCCTTCCTTCAGAATTTCTATGCAGGGTGACTCAAAAGTAACTGTATACACTTAGTGTGTGTAATGTATGCATCAGAATAAGAGTAAAACGTAAAATAAAGTTTTGTCTGAAATTGCTTTATGTCCAAGCTATGGTGTATAATATCATTTGTGGTAAGCACTATCCACGGACCAGCACAGGCTTTCCGAGTGTCGTGCTCGCCTGCATATCGAATAGTGTTGCTTTGCAAAACCTCTACATTCCTTGGTTGATTCTGGTACGAATTGCGTTTGATTCCTTGACTTCAGTGTGTTCTACTGAACTCTGTGGCGCTTTAGGGCACATGTGGGCGTATGAGAACCCTCTCGTAATTTCTGCACAAGGATGTCACCATCGTTTGGCAGTGAACATTTAGTGTGTATAGTGAACAGTCACTCGAACCGCATGTTATTTTACAGCACCTGACTGGCAGGGTGTATCGACTGTTTTTGGAACATGAATTGGGATGCGTGCTTCATGATGTCACACTCGTTACACGAACCAATTTATGGCTTATGCACGACGGTTTCTCTGAACATTTCAGTCGAGAGGCAAGAGAGTATCACTGTTTTGTTTAGCCAGAGAAGTGGATGGGTCGTGGAAGCCCAGTTGCTTGGTCCGTCATATATCCAGATTTTAACCCCTTGGACTTCTACATTTTGCACCGTCTCGTCGAGATCGTGTGTGGTGTTGAAATCGAAAATCTTGCACAGCTACAGCAGCAAACAGAAAATGGTTTTACAACTGTGCAGAATGAGATAAACGAAAGTGCAACAAACTGAGAAAGGTAACACATCGATACCGACACCGTCTTCATCTATACTGACATCTTTTGAACATGCTCTGGGGTAAATGTAAAGCACGAATTTTTGTTGAATTTCGGGTCCCTTCCTGTCGTTACTTCCTGAGAGGAGTTAACCCTAGCACCACTAAGCTCGGATCTGCCACATGGCTGTCCACGCGAGCGCGGGGGCAAAAGTTGCCTTCACGTTCTTTTCACATTTTAACATTTTGGTTTGTTTGTTTTATTTATTTAATGAACTAGGAATTTCTTTACTCGGCCGCTACACACTTTCCATGAATACAATAACATATACAAATACAATAAATAAAGTAATGAATATAAGAAATATTATTATATTGTTACCATCAAACACTTTCGTGTACATCAGACTTATATTAAGAAATCACAAAAGGAACTATAACAGCAAGCAACGAATAAGAAAACTGAAATAAAAATTGAGTTTTTCCTTCCTACTCACTTTCACTTTCAATTTACAACCATTGCATATGATCGTCCTTGCAGAATGAGTGGGACACACATACTTGGAACACCTGCTACAAACTATAAACACTGTCGTCTTCTTCTCTGTTTCCTTTTTAGAGTTTTTACTCTTCAAACAGATGTGATATCTTCCTCTTGAATAAAATTCGATAGGTAGAACAGTTGCAGTAATTCTGGATAGCGTTTTCCCTAGAACACTTTGCCGAGATGATAGGCTTTTGTAAACCCATGATATTCTTTGCTCTCTTCTACAGCTGGCCTAACGAGCTGTTGACCTAATTCTAGCAGATACAGTCTCCGTATATTATGCTTCTTCTTATTCCAGTTGGAATTGTTGATAACGAAAATTGTTCCAGCATTGAGATAGGCAATATCTATCAAGGTGAAAAAGAGAGATAATGGCCACCTTCTCGTCCCTCGGTTACTGAATGATGTCGTGTCAGTAGATCAATGCTGTGCAAGCCCCCTTTGATTTCATTGTAGTAGAGATTATTTTTACAAATAACTTATTAAATAATGTAAAGCCACACTGTTCACTCATATCTCACTATCAGTCACCACACACACTATACATACATTGTTACATGACACTTCACTCACTACACACACACACACACACACACACACACACTGGTAATCTCTGGGCCATTTTGTGTACCGCTACTTCCTATTTGCTATCCTGAAAAACTGAGTCAGCATCCCTCCATAATGAGTGAGATATTGAGCTCAGTAAGAGGAAGAGGTGTTTGTACTGTGCTATGCATAGCTTGAGGATAAATATTTCTAGAAAGGAAAAAAGGAGGAAAAAATCATAAAGTGAAGGTATCATATGGAATGTTGGATATTTGATAATCATTATTATTATTATTATTTACTT
Organism: Schistocerca serialis cubense; assembly: GCF_023864345.2. Lineage (NCBI taxonomy): Eukaryota > Metazoa > Arthropoda > Insecta > Orthoptera > Acrididae > Schistocerca > Schistocerca serialis. Next base: position 323,581,992 of record NC_064641.1, on the reverse strand, counting down.
GTATAACATTTTTTATCAAACCCCTACTCTGTTTCAGCTAAGTAATCCTTCAATGTATAAAATATATTGCATTACAGCTACATTTTAGCTACCTTTGTCAATAAGTATCTTTTTTTTCTCAGTCGACTCATCCACGTTGTTATTATTGTATTGTGTGGAAAGCAGTACGAGATTATTAGTAGACTTCCGTTTGGAGATGTATTAAACCAAGGTAATTGGTGCGTTGCATGTTTTCGGATATTTGAATAAGAACTTAGAGGAATATAGCTCTAGACCCTGCGTCTTCTTTAGCTGTTCTGGTATGTGTTTTCTATTACTCTTCAATGTTCCCACCAAAGTTAACTTGTCATCATTGTAAAGCTCCTCGGCTAGGTCTATGGATGTATAATAACGATCTGTTATATTTCTTCCTGCCAGCGGATGCACTAGACATCTAACAACTGCCTTTGCAATCTGTTCCTCGGCTGATCGTTCATCCATCCCTGCATAGACCTCTATTTTTATAATATACCGCGTGTTTGCATCTGATAACAGCCTAATCGATATGCCATACTCCCCAGGCTTGTATTTCATAAGGACCTTAAGGGGACATCTTCCTCGAAATAGAGAGAACATCTCATCGATCAATAGATTTGCACTTAGTATGTAGTATTTTACAAACATTTCGTCAGTTTTGTGGAAAACTTCACGAAGGATGCAAAACTTACTCTGCTTTCGTCTTTCAGTTCTTATTTCTCTATCATCAAATCTAATCAGGCACAGAAGTTCTCCACATAGAATACGACTCATTGTAGCTATGTAGATATTTTTTCCCAATACTGTCCCCCATAACTCCTCAAGAGGCAGTCTAGGGTCATTATTTGTGCCAATGAGTATCAAAATACCAATGAAGGCGTACATTTCTTCTATGGTTGTAAGTTTTAAGTTCTTAGTACGAGCGTCATGGCTTGTATAGTCCACGACAATCTTCATTATTTCGGGAGTTATAAGCTTTTTGAAAGATTCTGACACACTAGAGGTCAAGCCTTCATGAGTAAAACCTTCACAAAAATGCACTACATTTTGTACTGACCTGCGTACTTCCCTTGGAGTCGCAGTAATATATTCTTTACCCCTTTTTGCTATACCAGTGATGCTGGAAGCAGCTGCATGCTATTCATCAGGGAATGAACACCTTGAAATTGACTCATTTTCAATTGCTGTGTCACAACTGTATCATCTTCTTCTGGATCACTTTCATCACCTTCACTTGCTTCATTTGTTATATCTGACACCTCTTCATCTGTGAGAAACCTCTGATAGTTACGAGACATTTTATTAGAGCTGCTAGTAATGTACAGCTGCTCGGACAACAAAGGAGATCTAATTCAAAACAACAATGGCAACATCATACAGAGGGAAAAACATTTATTTCTACTATATTAAGAAATATTTTAATGAGAAAAGTTGTCTCACCCATGTCTAAGGGCGGGACAAAAACTGCCCGCACTTAAATTAAATATAATAGGCAGATTTAAATAATTCACAAAAATTATAAAACCATGACAGAACGTACTCCAGATATTTTTCTACAGCTACATAAATTATTGCTTCTTTACTCCAACAAATAGATATATTACACAAGTAAAACAAATACTGCGGTTAATTTTTGCCCCCCTTAGTGGTGCTAGAGTTAATACTGTGTTGTTTGTGTTACAATTGTGGTCCCTACTCTAATGCATAACTCTGAAATAAAGCAGTTGGCGACAAAACTTTATTTAATATTTTACACTTATTTCGATGGAAAAATTACACCCACGAAGTGTGTGCAGTTACTGTTGAATCTCCCTGTATATTTCTCAGACCATTCAGTCTTCTCTTCTTTGGCAGTGCTGGCTTGCTATCTGAACTCCTGATATTCATTCAGTTGGTTGTCTGTTCTTTAATGGTATCTATTAGCCTATCTATAGCCACGCATGCTGCTGAAGCTTTTCAATTCTGCTTTATCCACGCCTGTTTTGCCACTTTGCACTTTGTTTAAGTGCCATTTTTAAGTGTTGATATTTCATTTCCCCCTATTAATTTGCTGCTTTTGTACGTTTCTCCTTTTATCAGTCAAATCGAACATCTGACGGATGTAATATTTTTGCCTTCTCTACTTTATCGCTGAAGACTACTTACTCTTCTTCATTTGTGATTCTGTTCCCTGTTTCAATTCATATTTGCGTAACACAATGAAACATTCAACAACTACTGGTTCTTTAAATTTATTCAGATCTTACCTACTTTATCACTTTTGAACAGCTTTTCTTAGAAAACGATTAAGGAGATAATACATACGTGCTCCTGGAAATATTTAGCATTTTAATACCGGTTTGACATCTATGTCGCACCAAATCCATGTCTCTTGCACGAATACAACTTTTTTTCATGAAACAAGAACCATACGTACACAACTTTTAAACTACACTGCGCTCGAAATTCTACAAGATGATTTCTTCTTCGTTTCCTCTACCTCACTTTAAGGGCACTTAGAATTTCTCCTTTGGCAAAAACAGAATTACAATGATGGACCCTAATTAAAGTTTCGTGTACCTCATCGTGCTGAATAAGTCCTTTTGTCTCGTTTTCGTATGCAGATCTAATTGTCAGTAAACTTTTATAGCTGCGGCAGGTGGTCGCTTTGGTCTACATGTAAATTGACTGTATTTCTTAGTTTATAATGTTGCATTCGTAATTTCACATTATCGCTATTTGATTTCGTAAATTTAAGTCCGTACCCATAATTAACTGTTTTTTTCCCGCCTCTACACTTTCCGTGATAACTAAACTGAACATCCCAATTCGTCTTATCAAGTTATCTAACCTACCATTTTGACCAATGGATGTAACATTGCACTGTGTGATCCATAGAACTGAATATTTGTTTCTTCTGAAGACAACTTCCTCTTTAGTAATCGCCGCTTGGAGATAAAAATTTGAGAATATCTTACCTCAGGATTACGTTACTCGGAGGCATACCCTCACAAGCCCCACAATAGAGATGTATGTCTTCGAGAAAAATAATAGCTAAATTTTCTCGCTTTCTTTCTGAGATATTATAATCATCTGTAAAGCTTGGTCCTTTTAGCTGATGGTACAAGGACACATAATCCAGGCTGTTGCCGCACTAAACGCTGAAAAGGCTTTGTACCTCAGAGATGCCCTCACAGATGTGTGTTGTTGAGGCACACATTGGGTGGAGACTCAGGGTTTATGGAGAGTGCGTGGCAGTAGCATTTCCGTAGCTTGTTGCTCCAAATTTAGAGAAAAGGAGCTGCATTCTTCAGTCTTCACGACACAATCTGTATCTGTTTTTATTTTGCATGGTGAGGGGAATTTATGTTGCTAGATGTAGGTTCTTATGAACGAAAGGTGCAAGACTGAGGCACAGATTCTTCACACGTCAGATTATTCCCACGTTCTTACACCGTCAAAGCCTCCGAAATTTAACAAAGGTGTTCTCTCATACAAATCTACTACCACTGTGCGTCTAACTCAGTAATATTGTGCAATACAGATCGTTTACTCTTACAATAGATAGCTCGTAATGTAACAGCATACGATAACTGTGAAATCATTATTTAGACTAGAAATTACATGTCTATGGAAATGGCTCACACAACGTTCTGGCCCATAAAGAAACGAAGGAATCCTAAGGCCTAATTGGTTGGGTGAGCTTAATCGCAATGGGGTCTCTACCTGTGCGCACACTCTGCCCTTTCCTCGCAGTGCATGAAAGCTGTGCCTTAGACGTATCTGTTGAATTTAGGTGACAGTAATGCATGTATGTAGAGGGTTTTTTCCTGGTTTATAATGTGTGAAGATAAGAGAAGCGAGACGATGAAATGTTAGGAGGTGCTGGAGTACCCTCACGTTCTGATCTTCTTCACTAAGATGAGCTTCGACACTAGCAACTCATGTCAAAGCTTCGCAATCATTGAGTGGGTCATCAGTGTCCTTCAACCTAACATCGTCGAGCTGTTGCTCTGGAGTACAGTAGGGCTCCATGTGAAATACGTAGTCGATGACACTACACGTTTGTCTTCTTGATGAAGAGCCATAATGCTTGACTGCTCGTTAGACATACGACAAGCTTCCGTATGGCCCAAAGTAACACTTTAATAATTTTTCCGATAGTCACACATTCCGCATAGGAGTAAAACTGCTCATCACGTTTCAGTGGCCAGTGAATGGCGATGTAGCGCTCTCAGTTTTTCTCCTGCGTGTTCACGGGACGTATTCAAGCCAGGAGTCTTGCTCGTTCTACCCTGGCGATGAGGCGTTCCACGTAGACATCCTGAGTACTGTCTGGTTGAAACGTGGAATCTGTGTCCGTTAACGTTTCAGTCTCGCAGTACAGTAAAACCAACAGTGCAAAGTCTGTACTGTATTGCCTCACTTCGTTGCTTTTAAAAGTCGTGATGTGCAGTATTGTACCACAATCTTCCTGTCTAACACCACAATAAATCGATGGCATATATGTCAACATCTTGTTAAACTATTCTATGAAGCCATACATCTATGGACGATTGTCCGTTGTCATCGTACACGTGATGTCACAATGTGATATTATCTCTGTTACTACCCTCAACTCGAACACTTTCATACAATCAATGATCGTCATATGTTTCAAAATGATGTCTTCTATAAGGATCTCGGCAATTTCTGAAGCTGTGGTGGCAGCTTATCAAGTGAAATATTATCGATCGATTCCCGTTTGTCAACTTCGGGAACCTCGCCAAGAAATTTATTGCGGTTGAATGCTCTGCTATACCCCGAATTTATTGCAGATGCCACAGGGGTAGTTGCAATACACTCTTCTGTCATTGGCTTTCCTCACATTGGTTCATACAGCATGGAACAGGTCAGTAGAGGCCTGGCAAGTGATGCCATCCTCTTACTCCATTTAGAGTCTTCACGAATACCAGGTAACCAGAAATAGTGTTATTGATGTGATTCGGGATAGCTGGCCATAGATGGGCTGGGGTAAAGAGCAACCATATCTGCCCCATCATATCAAAGTTACTTTGACTCATTGCTTGTTTTATTAACTGAAATTCCTCAGTGGGTCTATGCTTTTCACCAGTGCTGGATCCACCCTCCGTTCAGAAGCAATGTCATTCAGTGCATTTTTTCCAGACTTCTGTGTTCTACTGAATGATTCGTTGAAAGACAGTAGGTATCATATTGTTTGAAGCCCCCTCTTTTATTACCTTGTGACATAGTACTTCTGACCCCTCTGTCCCAATTTCATCAGACAACCCAAGTCATTCAGTCCAGTCATTCAGTACAGAGAATGATGGTCCAACGCAATGGTAAATAGTTTGTCGAATAAATACTGCATGAAACTATTGATAACCTAAACAACTGCAAGGCACTCTTTCTGTTTGTAGAGTAGTTAGTCTCAGGCTTAGGGAGTACGTTAGATGCATAATCTACTACCTTTCCAGCACATTCCTGAATTTTCACTACAACATTAAAATAGGGGTTCCGCAAAGTACCATATTAGGACCAATACTGTTACTAATATACATCAATGACATTCCCTCTAGTTTTACTCATGGTGAAAAAATTGTCGCGGATGATGAAAGCAATAGTATAGTCACTGAGAAAACAAGAGAAGTCCTTCCCGAGAAAGCAAATGAAACTCACAAGGGAGTTTATGATTGGTCAATAAGCAATAAAGTGACATTGAACATAAAGAAAACTAATGCCATGAATTTCAGTTTGAAGGGGAAAAATGACAATGTTAAAATAAATGTAATGCCACCTCTATAGACTGTGTAACAAATTCAAATTTTCTAGGGGTGAATATTGATTCTCAGTTCAGGTGGCGTGAACACACAAAGGTACTTGCAAACAAAATGTCATCAGCATATTACGACCTTAGAATTCTGTCATCAGTGTGTAATATGCAGTGTCTTATAGTTTCATGTTTTTCATATGTACACTCAGTTCTTAACTATGGCATTCTTTTTTGGGGAACAAATGCACAAAATATGATCACAATTTTCAAACTCCAGAAAAGAGCCATAAGAATAATAACCAGATACACTAGTCGAGCTTATTGTAAAGATCTGTTAACTGCTCCATGTGAATACATTTACCAGTGAGTTGTACACATCAAAAATAACATTACAATGAAATGAACACCCTTAGCTGCTTACAGGCGTTGACATACGTCAACGGGGACAGATGAAGATGTGTGCCCCGACCGGGACTCGAACCCTGGATCTCCTGCTTACATGTCAGACGCTCTATCCATCTGAGCCACCGAGGACACAGAGGATAGCGCGACTGCAGAGATTTATCTCTGACACGCCTCCCGCGAAACCCACATTCTCAACGTATTGTTCCGCACTACATTCGTAGTGCCCCCACCCATTATACTCACTACTCCCGGCGCGTTGCCGATTTCCGTAAGAGTTCGGGTACTGTTTGTGCATTCGCACAGAATAAGAAGATGGCCAAGTGGCTGGTGAGCCTTAACTATATATATACTAAGATGGTATCTGTTCTTCTTCTGTGCGAATGCACAAACAGTGCCCGAACTCTTACGGGAATAGGCAACGCGCTGCGAGTAATGAGTATAATGGGCGGGGGCCCTACGAATGTAGTGCTGGACAGTACGTTGAGACTGTGGGTTTCGCTGGAGGCGTGCCAGAGATAAATCCCTGGAGTCGCGCTATACTCTGTGTCCTCGGTGGCTCAGATAGGTTAGAGCGTGTGCCATGTAAGCAGGAGATCCAGGGTTCGAGTCCCGGTCGGGGCACACATATTCATCTGTCCCCGTTGACGTATGTCACCGCCTGTAAGCAGCTAAGGGTGTTCATTTCATTGTAATTTCATTCTAATGAGCTGCATGGTCACCGATGGTATCTGCTCTTTCGGACAGGCGCTCTGTCCATGACCATGCAACAAGAGATAGACTCAACTTACATTTAACCAGAGAAAAAATAAACATAAAACTGGAAACGGCATTTTCTACCAAGGAATAAAACTGCACCATAAATTATCAAAAGAGATTAAAGAAATTATAAAAATACACTTATTTACAAAGGTAGCTGAAAAGTACCTGTTATGCAATTTATTTTATACATTGAAGGATTACTTAGCTAAATCAGAGTAGGGGTTTGATAAAAAATGCTATAAAAATAAATAAGAATAATAACGTTTATCAAATATCCAACATTCCCTACAATACCTTCACTTTATGATTTTTCCCTACTTCTTTCCTTTAGAGAAATACTTATCCCGAAGCAATTCATAGCACAGTACTAACACCTCTTCATCTTACTGAGCTCAACATCTCACTCATTATGGAGGGATGCCGACTCAGTTTTTCAGGAAAGCAAATAGGAAGTAGCGGTACAGAAAATGTCCCAGAGATAACCTGTGTGTGTGTGTGTGTGTGTGTGTGTAGCGAATGAAGTGTTATGAAACAATGTTTGTATAGTGTGTGTAGTGACTGATAGTGAGATATGAGTGAACTGTGTGGCATTACATTATTTAATAAGTTATTTGTAAGAAAGTATTGTATACCAGGAGTAAACCTAATGATTCTTTCTAACTAGAAGTATGTAAATATATGTCTATGCGAATTAGCTTATTTTAAATTGATCTAAATTTCTAAATACTGTGACATACCCTATATGCTTGCAAAAGAAGATCTACGGATGAACAAAGCTACTACTACTACTACTACTACTACTATTAACTGCACCTATCCCTTAATCACTAGCATAGGTGTGAAATTCTGACTCGCCGTTCTTGTCATACAATGCTTGGACTGGATATGACGTTTACGTCTCCTCATGGAGAAAAAAAGAAAGCTATCTTATGAGATGTTCCAGAAAAATTTCGCATCTCCCTCCATTAGTTTTAGCAAGGTATGTGACTTGGTACAGGACTCCACTATGAATCATCGTAGCATAAGCACATTCTGAGAAAACCTCTCACACCATAAATGCTCTGAGGAATCAGAAAATTTATGAGTGCTCCTCTTTCCTCTGTATATGCTCCAAGACTTTTGTTTCTTGTGTGGTGAAGAGACAGCTTTTTGGATTCAGGCAGAGGTCTACAGTCCCAACACACTTTACTCAGTTGTAAAGCAGCTTTGATGTCCTTCAAAGGTCTTCTAAAAACGACTGCTCCCCATACATCTTATACAAAGTCAAATGCTGTCTTATGTGTGTGCGATTTTCAGTGGCAAGTGAATCCTGAAAAAGAAATAATTCAAAATGGCGATCAATTACTCACAATGCGCTGTTTGTTGGTTAATTCTCTATTGCTGGAGAGCTACACAGCCTATTTTGTACTGGAAACTTGGCAGGGTAACTGTCATATGTTAAACAAACTTCGCACACAATAACTGAAAAGTATGATGTTCAGGGCAGTGCTGAGAATATAGTGAGATTGGCTTACACCAAGGCCATAGGCCAGAAGGGGTGAAAAACTTTCAAAAAAATAGTCTCGAGAGATATTTTAAGAGTTAACTTGGAGGAGATCGTCAGTTCACTTGCCCAACGTGTTCCTAACTACTGCCTTTGAGGAGAAGCCTCTCCTTCGGCCCTAGACTGTAAACGAACGCTGTTCATAATGTCGTTTCCTCTGGGTATAAGGAAATTACTACCAAACAGGCATCGCATATGTAGTTTAGCAACACTGCACGAGGTTCACAAGGCTGCTGCCTGCACAGCTAATTCGCTTCCAACAATGAAGTTTTTGCTGCAACTTCACTACAGTACTGTGAGAAATTGGGAAAGAGAATTAAAATTCGGGAACTTCATGGTTTGCTGATGACATAGTCATTCTGTCAAAGGTGTCTCTGGGCTCGGAATAGCATTTGAGCGGATCGAACAGTGTTTTGAAAAGCGATTATAAGATACAATTCGTTAACTTGCTCATATTTAGTAGAAAGGGGTGATCCATATGTAGATTAAGAAATCACACAGAAAAATTGTGGGATCTCAAAGTCTGGTGGAAGGCGCTGCACCAGATATGGTATCTGAGCGCAGCCTTACGATATGTGTCGATTTCTGACAACTGACGAGTGGAGTGAAGACATTTAAAACAGTGTGCTGAAAATTATTTCATGGAATAATAAGTCAAATAGAAAACTGATCTCAAATATAACCCAAAATTTCATCTCATTTCGTTAGTAGCACCTGAAGTGTGAACTTTATATCTTATCCTGAAAATTATGCGTCAGATTTTGATGTCATGTATAGTAGAAATATCAGTACAGCGCAGTTATAAAACGAAATAGTAGCTTTCAAATTCCCGAAGATACCGCCGATGAAGAGCAGTGACACAACACTTTATCTGGGTCTTCGAATGTCACCTTTTCAGAGTAAGGGGTTGTGAAGTGCTTTTATAGACATCTAAACAGCTTTAAGGATATTTATGACAATTTCAATGAGTCCAGCATTTTGTCAATGCCGTTCAAATAAATTAAAGATGATAAGAAACTACTTACAGTCAAGTGTATGTGAATTAGATTGTCAAATTAAGCTATCTCGTCGATAGAATACCTCACAGCTGCTAAATTGTGCTGCATTTGAATTCAGTGACAAACGGTGTAAGGAAATGGAATTTGAAATTATAGTAGAAACATAATTCTTGAAAAGGAAAATGCTGTCGACAATTGTTTATTGTATTTTTCATCTTATTTCCGATTGGTAATATATGCACTATTAAGAGTTTGTGAGGAGCAAATAAAATCTTATCCATTAACCTCATATTAAAATCAGTCTGCAGTTGCAGACATAAAAAATAACATTTAAATTTCGTTTTGCTTCAAATTTTTTAAGAAAGTTTATGCAATTTGTCATTCATTCACAATTCTCCTTGCTAGTCTGTCCCACGCCTTCTACCAAACCAACATCCATTTGAAGCAGCTTACTGTATTCAAGCCTTAGTCTCCCTCTACTGTTTTAGAATACACCCCTTCCCCCCACACATTTCTTTCCATTAATTAAGTGACAGTTCCTCGATGCTTCATGTTTCTTACAAACTGAACCCTTCTTTCCGTTGAATTGTGCCTAAATTTCTTTTTTACTTACAGAAACAGTAAATCCTTATTTGTTATTCTATCTACCTATCTAATGTTCAGCATTTTACTAAAGCATCGTATTTCGTAATATTCGATCGTCTTCTTGTCTAATTCGTCTACTGTCCACGTTTCACTTTCATAAAACTCCACACTCAAGAAAAAATATCTTTGAAAAAGAGTTCCCAATATTTGGTTTTGTATTAGATGTTAATGAATTACTCTTTTTGAATCTTCATTCCATTTCCTTACTACTTCTGCCATAATCTGTTACTTTGCCACTCAAGTAACAAAACTCATATACTAATTTTTCTGTGTGATTTCTTAATCTACATATGGATCACCCCTTTCTACTAAATATGAGCAAGTTAACGAATTGTATCTTATAATCGCTTTTCAAAACACTATTTGATCGGCTCAAATGCTCTTCCGAGCCCAGAGACGCCTTTGACAGAATGACTATGTCATCAGCAAACCATGAAGTTCCCGAATTTTAATTCTCTTTCCCAATTTCTCACAGGTTGTTCATTCTACAGACTGAATTAGATTGCAATAGGCTACAACCTTGTCTCTCTCCCGACCTGTTGCTTCCTTTTCATTTCCTTTGGCTATTATGTCTGTAGTTTGGTTTCTGTACAAGTTGTGTATAATTATTTGTTCCCTGTATTCCCCCTCCCCCCTCCCACCTAACTTTAACGTTTGAATTAGCGTAGTCCAGTATCCAACATACACTATAAACACCTTTCTCTAAATCTACAAATGGTATAAGCCTAAGATTGCCTTTCTTCAACCTCTCTTCTAGAATAAGACGTAGGGTGAGTACTGCCTCGAGGGTTTCTGCATTTATTCCGAACCCTAAACGATCATCCCCAGAGTAAACTTCTACCTATTTTTCCATTCTTCTGCAAGTAATTTGTATCAATATTTTGCATCCATAACTGATGATCCATTAGTACTACTCACATCTATCGACACCTGCCTTGCTTGGAACAGCAATTATGACTTTCTCCTGAAGTCTGAGGATATCCCTTGTATCATTTTTCTTACACACCAAGTACAATAATTTTGCCATGGCTGTCTCTCTGAAGAATCGTCTCCCAAGAGTAAATTCGAATGTCACCTCGAGAGGCCTTGTTCCGCCTTAGGACTTCTAGTTCTCTGTCAAATTCATATCGCTGTGTCATATCTTCCATCTCATCTTCATCTACAGCCTCTTCCTATGTGTAATACTGCCACCGAGTAAATTTCCCTTGAAGAGATCCTATATGTGACCCCCCCACCTTTCATCTTTCTCTTCTTCACATAGCATTTGCTTGCTATCTGAAATCTTGAAGTTCATTCAATCGTCTCGCTTTTCTCCAAAGGTCTTTTAAATTTTCATAGGAAGCACCTATGTTTCCTATTGTACGCTTCTACAGACTTGCATTTTTTCTTAACCAAATGTTTAATATTAATGCAATTTCTGTCCATTTCAACATTTAGATATCTGCATTCCATTTCAACTGCTTCACTTGCTGGAGTTTTATATTTTCTCCTTTCATCAATTAAATTCAATAACTGCAACATTATCCAAGGATTTCTACCAGATTTTCTCAATTTTTTTACTTGCGAACATCTGATGTCTTTACTCTTTCATCTCTCAAAGCTACTTATTCTGCTGTATTCTTTTTCGGTGTTTCAGTCCACTATTGTCTAATGTTACCTCTGAAACTCTCAGCAACCTCTGGTCGCTTCAGTTTATCCAGGTCCCGCCTTCTTATTTTCCTGCGTTATCGTTACTGTAGTCTGCAGTTTGTAATGGGATAAACTGGGTAGATCAACTGAATGCTAGTGCGAAACATATTTGTTTACCACCCAATACCAAACTTCTCACATCTGTGTCCACACCAATGAGCCAAAACATTGTGACCACCTGTTCAATAGGGTGTAGTTCCACTTTTCAAATACAGTACAACAAAGTTTCTGCTTGTGGTGGATTCTCAAGTCCTTAGCGGTATTCCACAATTTGTGACACCACATGTCTACGCACAGGCTGAGCAACTCCAGCTAATTAGGGATGGTTATTTATGGGCACGCAGCTAGCGCCCGATACGTGTTCCAGTGGGTACAGATGAGGCACATTTGCTAATCATGACATCAATGTGAGTTCACCCTAATGACTCTCAGACTGCTGCAGCACGAGTCTGACCTTGCAACGTCCATAGTTATTGAGGTCGATAATATCATCGCCGTAGGGAAAGAATTTAAAGATGAAGCGACGCAGGTGGTCAGCAACAATATTCACGCAGTTCACTGATGTCATGATGCCTACGATTACTATCACAGATCCCATGGAAACTCTCGTAGGATAATTCTGCGCTTACCAGCCGTTATCTGTGGCGCAGTGCATGTTTAGTGCAGCCAATCGCCTGGACGACGGCGTGTGAGCACCCATCCCCTGGTGTAACTGAAAATGGGGTTTATACGACAGGTGATACGTTTCTATTGATCCTCATTGAAAACTCAGTGATGCTGTGCGCACTGCAACCATAACTGATAATGTCGATGGGTCAACACAGGAACACGAAGGGGTCGTGTTACGCAGAGCTCCACGTTCAGCAATGGTCTTTGAACGATGTGCTCCTACACACATTTGCCTGCTTCAGCATTGTACTCTGTCCTCAGATCTGCACACAGATCGCTGCCCATCCAGGATCACACAATGGGGGGACCCTCCGTCCTCTACGTTTTGTCATGAGACGTATTCGTCCAATACCATAAGCCCTACTCGTTGTTTCACCATCCTTCAACTACTTTCCGCAAGTGCGCACGACAGAAGTACGCCAACAGGCGACAAGATTCGATGTTTCAGAGAATCTTGCTTCCAGGTGCACCGCTGCAACAATGTGGCCTTTGTTCAAACCGCTTAAATCAGTTGAATCTCCGCATTTGCGACCCGTATCTTCACTATAATATCTACTCATTCGTCTCGCTTCCTCTTACATTCTTTCATTACTTCGTCACGTGACCATAACAGTACCAGGAGGCATTTAAGTTTGCTGTCGGCAGTGGTCGTAGTGTTTTGGCTCGTTAGTGTATTTTAATTACGTATATTGCCGTACACTATGTGGCGGAATGTAATGTTAATATCACCTGTAAAGCTTTGCGTAGCTAATCAAGTAACTGAGCAGTTTTTCGAAAGTAATTTCTCGAAACTTATTGTAAATAAAAGGCATATTCCTGCTGCAAACGGTGAAATGATTGCTTCAAAAGGATAGAAAATATATGTGGGCGTTACTTTACAGCGGAAGAAGTGCGTGGAACGGAAATTCATCGAAGAACGGTACAAGACCACGAAGTGCACTTCTGCCGACGCAAAGGGCAAGGCGCGGTATAAGCGAGTGAGAGAAGGGCTACTGTCGTTTGCCGATGACGCAGAATCCGGACACCATTGTCCAGCAGGCAGAACTCCAAATTAATGAAGACTGACGAGTTACGATGGCTGCAATTGCCCCAGAGGTAGAACTGAGCGTCGCATTTGCAACAGACATTCAGTACTCACTGCACACTTGTGCCAATCTTGAACGAATTTCTGTTCTTCACACTAGGGTTCCGATAATTGGAAAGCACTGCTACATATTGTTCTTCCACTGAAGCCTGCATTTTTATTTTTTCAGCAACAGTGAGTACAGTGGGCAGTCAACTCTTGCACGAGATCTCGCTGTCCTTACGTAGGTGCGTCCCCGTGCCCCCATAGCGGCGGGTTTGGTGCCTCAACGGTCATGTAGGCACTACATATTGTTCCGTAGGCAATTACAGTACCACATCTTCGGAAGTTCTCATGTCACACACTTTAGCTCCTTTCTTTTGAATGACCCTAATAGACGAAAGTACACAGATAACAATACCATTTGTGCAATGACAATGGAGGACTGTTTGTGAAGGGGGCAGAATAATCCGTGCTACCTAAAGAGAGACAGCTGCCTTTTCGGTAGTTACAGCGGCTACACTCAGCATAATTAGTCTGGACGCGTTACATTAGCCAACATGGCCTCACTGTGCCGGTACTGCGAACGCTTGAAAGCAAAGGGAAACTGCAGCCGCGACCTTTTGTTTCCGTGTGCGTTGTGCTGTACTGTGCCGTTAAATGATGATGGTATCCTCTCAAACGATTCCAGAGATAAAATAGTACGCCATTCGGATCTCTGAATGGGGGCTACTCAACACCTATATCTACAGCTCTATAATTAACAATTAAGTTCCTGACGGAGGATTCATCGAACGATCTCCAAAGATTTCTCTACCGTTGCTTTCCCGAACAGCGCGCAGAAGAAGTGAACACACAGCTCTTTACGTGCAAGCTCCCATTTCTCTTATTTTATTGCGATGATAATTTCTGCGTCTGTAGGCGGAGCCTAAAAATCTTTTCGCATTCGGAGGAGAAAATTACTGACTGAAATTCCGTGGCAAGGTCTCGCAGTAACGAAGACCACCTTTCCTTTGAGAATTTACACCCCAGCTTTCGTAACATTGTTGTGATATCTCCCCTCTGTTTCCCGATAATACAAAACCGGCTGGCCCTCTTTCAACTTTTTCGCTACTCTAGGTCAATATTATCTCATACGGATCCCGTACCTCGCAGCAATACTCCAAAAGTGGACGTATGAACGTAATATAGGCAATCCCTTTAGTAGACCTCTTGCATCTCCTGGGAGTTCTGCAACTCTCTGGAGAATATTATATTCAGGGTAAACAAAAGTGGCTTTCTACGGTTCGAAGCGTGGAACGTTAGATCCCTTAGTCATATAGATAGGTAATAGAACTTAACAAGAGAAGTACATACTTTGAGTCCGATACAGTGGGAATTAGTGAGGTGTTGCAGCAAGAAGAAGATGACTTTTGGTGAAGTCAGTACCAGGCTGTCAACGCCAAAGGGGTAGAGTTATGCATTGCATGATGGAATAACGGTAACTACGCAGGGATGAAAATGTAATATGATGCGTGATGGGACGCCGATAGTAGTGAAAGGAAGGGGGCAGGGGGGAAATGAATCCAAAGAGGAAGCTGACTAGCAGAATTTTGCACAGGGCGTAATCTGAATATCACCAGCTCCCGGACAATTATGTGAGACGATTGGGGCCGCCGGAAGTTTCAGAAGGATTGCAAAATTCTTAGACAGAGATTTAGATGAGTTAAAAAGCAAGACAGAGATTTAGATGAGTTAAAAAGCAAGAGATTTTAGGGGCAGATGTGGACTCTGACCACAGTTTGTTTGCTTTCAACTTGTCACGTACCGTCCAACAATTACGTATGAATGTTTATTCTTTAAATATGACCAGTGACGAACTGTCAAACAACTTTTTGTTCCTACTAGTAATTTTAATAAAATGGTTCAAATGGGTCTAAGCACTATGGGACTTAACATCTAAGGTCATCAGTCTCCTAGGACTTAGAACTACTTAAACCTAACTAGCCTGACACCACACACAGCCATGACCCAGGCAGGATTCGAACCTGCGAGCGTAGCAGGCGCGCGTTTCCGAACTGAAGCGCCTACAACCACTCGGGTAATTTTAATAGAGTGGAATACTCCTCTAATGTTCGGTACTCCTCACGTAGAATCCAAGGTGTAAATTTGTCTTCGAAGCGTGAGTTATCTTAATTTATGTGACCCGAGTTTCATTAAATTTAACAGCACTCTACATCTTCTTGATATTCATTGTGAATTTCCTCCACCCCACCATAAGCAATAACAAAACTCTCAGCAACAGCATAAACCTTTTTCTTATTACCTCTGCATTTCGAGTATATATATATATTCTTTACAGTCCATAAGCAAATTTTCAAACGATATGGTCGACTGTGCGCCCTGGTGAGATTACTGCGACGGTTGGAGGCTTAGTGTGGAGGATCTGACAGTTTAGGATCTGTCTTCTCCTGTGTTAAATATATCCTGTTTGGCTTGCCTGCAAGGGAAGATTCTGTAGGAACTTTCGTGGCGGTTATAGACTGTGTGCTTGAGCCTGCTCACTAAGGCGCTGGAAGTTCTACAATGTCGGCTACTGTAGCATTTTTTAATGTGCTGGGGGAGTTACAGGCTTCGTAATAACAACACCACTACAGCTACACTTAGAAAACCAGGCGTCAGAACTAGCACTCACCTTTTTCTTACAGAAGTAGGCTTTCTGAATAAGCTTTTTGAGTGCTGAAATAAACCAAGCAGTGAAAGTGGGAGGTTGCATGCTTTTACAGATCTCTCCTCTTTCACCACACAGATAAAAATTTCGTTCTCTTAATTCCTACACCTTCCTTTTTTCAAGGTAGGCACTGCAGTCGTTACTCCAGGCGGACTGAGCCACAGAACAATTAGCACACCTCGGAGGAGATGGTTAGACGACTCCTTCGTGTGCGGCCTTACCACATTTCATGCTGCCAAAGCCTTGGAATGTAAAGCAGCGCCCTGGGTTTAGTCTCTAAGGCCTCACGTTTAATCTAGAGAAATCTTCCATGATATGCTCTGGGAGTATTGATTTACTAAACGTAAGAATGAAGTAATCTAAAGTTACGAGCTCTCAACCTACTATTCCCGTTTTGCACATGTATCACACGTTCTTGGCACCACTCACCCATCAGTTCTTCTTTAGGAATCTGTATAATACTCGTACATGACAACACCATTTTTACACACTAAGGTGGCAACGTCATGGGATGCCTCCTATTATCGTGTTGGACCTCCTTTTGTCCGCCTTAGTGCAGCGACTCGAAGTGGGATGGACGCAGCAAGTCTTTGGATGTCCTTTTCAGAAATAATGAGCCTTGCCGCATCTATAAAAGTCCATAATTGCGAAACTGTTACCGGTGCACGACTTTAAGCCCGAACTGACCTCCCAATTACGTCCGATCGATCGAATTCATGGCGGGCGATCTGGGTGGCCAGATCAATCGCACAGATTGTCCAGAATGAACCAATGGCAAACAATGTGGCCCAGTGACCTGGTGCATTGATATCCATAAAAATTCTGTAGTTGTTTGGGGACATGACTCCAAATGGTCGCCCAGCAGCCGAACATCCAGAGGACCCAGTCCAATCCATGTAAACACCGCCCATGTAAACGCCGCCCACACTATTATAGAGCCACCACCAGCTTCCACAGTGCCTTGTTGACAACATAGGTCCATGGCTTTGTGGGGTCTGCGCCACATTTGAACCCTACCATTAGCTCATACCAATTGAAATCGGGACTCTTCCGACCAGGCATCGATTCTTCAGTCGGCTAGGGTTCAAACGATATGCTTACGAGCTCCGCAACATCGCAACAGGCGATGTCGAGGTGTTACCAAAGGTAGCCGCATCGATCGTCTGCTGCCGCAGCCCATTAGTGCCAAATATCTCCACACTTTCCTAATGAACACGTTCGTCGCACATCCCACATTCAGTTCTGCCGTTATTGCAAGAATTGTTGCCTGTTTATTAGTACTGACATCTGTATGAAAACGCCTCTGCACTCGGTCGTTACGTAGGCTGCTGGCCATCGTGTTGTCCGTGGGGAGACGTAATGATTAACATTTAGTATTCTCGGCACACTCTACGCTGTGGATCTCGGAATGTTGAACTCCATAACGATCTCCGAAATGGATTGTCCTATATCCCTAGCTCTAACAAACAGTCCGAGGTAAAATTCTGTTAACTCACTACGTGTGGCCGTATTCTCATCGGAAAACCTCACATGAATCACCTGCTTACAGATGATAGCTCCGTCAATGCACTGCCCTTTTATACCTTGAGTATGTGATGTTACCGCCATCTGTATTTGTGCATACCGCTATTCCATGACTTTTGTAACTCAAGGTGTTGTGTATCTCTGCTTCGATAAGATGTCACGACGAGCGTTCAATAACTGAAGCAACATTTTGTCTCTGAAACCATGTTGGTTTTATTCAAGATCCCAGTACACAATATTATATCTCAATATTTTGGCTAGAAGACACTATTTTTTGACATAATCTGCGTTCAATATGATGCCCACCTTACTGTGAGTGCCTGTATGGCCGCATAATGCGATGCTATGGATCAATGTCGGAGCCAACGTCTCTCGGCGTCTATAACCTCCCCATCATGACCCATTTGCTTCCCGCGGAGAGCGTCCTTCGGTGGGCCAAAGATGGCAGTCGGAAGGCACGAGATCCGGGCTGTAGGGTGGATGACCAAGAACAGTCCAATGAATTTCTGTTAGCTCCTCTCTGGTGCGCTGAATTGCGTGAGGTCTTGCATTGTTATGGGTAAGGAGTAGTTCATTTGTATTTTTACGGCGACGAACACGCTAAAGCTGTTTCTTCAATATGCTGAGCGTAGCACAACACACTTCGGAGTTGATCGTTGCACAATGATGGACGACATTAAACAGAATAACCCTTCCAAAGCCCCCAAGACAGTCGTTATGACTTTACCAGTAGACTTTACGCTTTTGAACGTTTTCTTCGCATGAGAGGTGGTGTGATGCCACCCCATGGAATGCTGTTTGGTTACCGGTTCGAAGTGATTAATCCATGTTTAATCGCCTGTGACGAAGGTCGACGTAAATTGTCACGATTAGTCTCGTAACGCGCAAGCAGTTTTACACATATTGTCTATCGTTGCTTTTTACGATCTTCTATTAGGCGGAGAGGAACCCTGGGGCACACACCTTTGAGTGCTTCCAACTGGTGGACAAGTGTGTCAGCTCCATCAACAGACATCCAGTTGAACAGCGAGGTATCTGACATCAATCGATCACTTCAAGTGAGTGTGTCCGTACGTTCCAGCAGTCACAGCTGTGAACGGCAGACCTTCGTAGGGGAGATCAGACAGGTTTGTGCAACGTTGTTACGTTGATGACAGCCGCCTTGCCCGACAACTCATCGTGCTTTTGTTCACTGTCGGGTCTCCGTAGACATCCTGCAAGCGTCTATGGATACCTACGATATTCTTATCTTCCGCGAAAGGAAACTCAGTGACAGCTCTCTGCTTGGAATCCACAGACGCCAGATCGGAACTTCTTGAAATTATAGGAGCTGGACCGAGAATACTCCACCATGTCCTACAACAACTTCTGTGTGTTTCTTTGTTTTTTTTTCAACCGAAAATTGCAGATAAAAAATGTGTATCATCACTTATTGACCCCTTTCTACAGTAAATAATCATTTTGAACTGTTATGATCAGTAGGTATTTCTATTGTCTATTCTTTACACACGAGTTATTCCGACGTTATTAGCAGTTCACTGTTTGTTCGTAAATGCAAGTTAACTTTTGATATCAACCTCCGAGCTTGCTAAAATCGTAATTGACGTTGGAGGTTTGCCAGCATTTGTATTTTGCAGCTGTAGCTTGAGCAGATTGAGATAATGGGTAGTATGGTTTTTAATCAGTTACTGATATTAATTTTATACTGCTGCAGCTAGAGCTTGACAAACCTGAATGTGTCTGTCTTGTGTTATGAGAATTCTAAATTTGTATGGATAATTTCCAATTTTCATAATAAGCTTTAACGAGTTGTGCGATTATTTAATACTACTAAGAAGGCGTTTGATATTTTGGGTGATAATTGTATGTTCGTGATTGGGAACTAGGTACACACCGACTTTGATTCGATTGTTCGGAGAAGTAAACGGTTTTAAATTACGTACACGTCTATTAAACCAGCGCTGCCTTTCCTCAAATCCCAGTTCACACTACACTGATTATATTTATACATTTGTATACAACCTAATGTAATATGAAATTATTCCCATTCATTGCAATATTTCCAAACGCTAGTGTTGTTATTTCAGGGACAAGAACCATATGGTAGTCCCATTGCTAACAAGACATTTGTGAAAGGTCGTCGTCTTTACGAATCTCTCACGTCAGGGTAAGCTCACAAGCTACATCATGTGTCCTGTTCCTGACATTGGCATTTTGGTGGTGTTAATTAGGAGGCGACTCTCATTACTCATGCTAATGTGAGGCCGATGCACGCCAGCAGATCTCTGCTCCGGCAGCGTGACGACTGACCGCGGGCTGCCAAGTCCGTCACCTGGGAGTTGTTTATACGCCCTCTGTTGCTGACGCGACTGGAGTTACTGCATTGGTAGTGCAACGATAATGCTGTGTCGGCAGGACGCCACGGTTATGTGTGATGAATACTGGTGCTGCATAACTGCATGGGCCACCTGTGTTGAACTTATCATGCAGAAAATGGTTCAAATGGCTCTGAGAACTATGGGACCATAGAACTTAGAACTACTTAAACCTAACTAACCTAAGGACATCACATACACCCACGCCCGAGGCAGGATTCGAACCTGCGACCGTAGTGGTCCCGCGGTTCCGGACTGCAGCGCCAGAACCGCACGGCCACCGCGGCCGGCTTATCATGCAGACTTATTTACCATGTAGTGAATGAAAAACGATTTCTAGAGAAGTGCACGATAAGCTGCGAGAAAGGATCGGTTAGTAAAAGCAATAATATTTTCCTCAGCTGGTATTGCAGCTGGAATTTTGAAATTTCCCGACGATATAGTTCGAAGTTGGCGCTGCAGCTCATATTTTGTTTTCATGTGCAGCTCTAGCGAGAGAAGACTGAACTATGGAACATACATGGCGCGCCCTTTATTTTCGTCTACTTGTGGAGAGCAGCGAAACGTAGGTCGATATTTATGGGACGAACCGTATGAACTGAGTGAAATTCACGGGGACGTATGTAATGTATATGGGAACGACTCTATGGTCCGTAGCAATTCTCCAGGTGTTGTGCATTTTTTTCAACTGGGCCTTGTGAATCTTGTTGACTCGCCACGCTCCGGGCGGCCGGTGTCAGCAGGAACCCCGCAGAATGTCGGAGCTATTGAGGCAGCAACTTTGAACGACCGTCGTGTGCATCTGCGCACCTTATCGCTGCAGTTCTACATTTACTGTGGCGCAGTATACGTCACTGATCATGACACGTCGATATTTCGTAAAGTTAGTGCTTGATGAGTGCCTAAGAAGCTGACAGACCACCAGAACGGTCAGCGAATGATGAAAAGCTTGGATCACGTAAGGAATTATGCAGCAGAAGTGCATGATCTTCGGAAAGGAATCGTCACTAATGATGAGTTTTGGGCGTACCACTACACTCTCGAAACGGAGTCGGTCTCTACAGAGCGGAACTATGCTGGTTCCCCAATACGGAAAGATTCAGGGTGACTCCGTCTGTTAGGAACGTGCTTGTAACAGTGTTGTGGGTTATGCATGGTGTGCTATTAGCGGACTTCCCTGGACATGGGACCACTGTGAGTGCTGAAGCCTATATGAAAATTTTGGTTTATTTGCGTCGTGCCCCTCAGGATAAACGCCACAACATTAATGCTGAGGGTGCCAAACTTCTTAATGTCAATGTTCGCCCCCATATTGCTGCTCGTGTTCGTGAGAAAAATGTCAAATTTCGATGAGAATCCACCAAACAGTACGGAACTTGCATTGTTGAACTTTCATCTGTTTGGTCCTGGCGGTTCCAGGCGCTACAGTCTGGAGCCGAGCGACCGCTACGGTCGCAGGTTCGAATCCTGCCTCGGGCATAGATGTGTGTGATGTCCTTAGGTTAGTTAGGTTTGATTAGTTCTAAGTTCTAGGTGACTGATGACCTCAGAAGATAAGTCCCATAGTGCTCAGAGCCATTTTTTTGTTTGGTCCCGTGAAGAACTTCAGGGCCGGCCAACGCTTGGCGACAGATGCAGAAGTGAAATCAGCAGTCTACCGATGGCTATAACTAAAAAAGTAGGACTTCTATGAGCATGGTATGTTGAAACTGGTACCACTATGGGAGAAGTGTATGACAACACTGGTGACTATGTGGGAAAGTAGATAAAAGATGTTAGTTCATTTGTGATTTTTTTTGTTTTGTTACCTGTTAAAGCTTTTGCTAATAAAATTATTGTTGGTTATATTCCGATTTAACCTTGAATATGTTCTGGCGGAAGTCGTAAGCTGAGGATATGCACTTGGCCTGTGTGGAAGTGACGAAATGCGTCAGATTGATGTAAGCCGTCTACCATTACAATAAATAAACTTTTCGGGTTCATTAAATATGGAGCGTGTGAAATCCAGCAGATTCCCTACCGAATAATGTTAGAACAGTTTTCTTATTTAAACACCATCAATGGGTAACGTATCAATAACTAATCTTTTTTGAAAGTTATAACGGTTAACAGTAACACTTTCCATCCACAAAGACTTTAAAAGCCACCGAGTTACAAATAATGTGTGAAAATAAATCGTGATATTTTACGAAGAATTACAATCACTATCAATGGCCAGTGATCACAGGCCCTGCAGATCATACGTTGCATCCACAATATCCCTCCATTCCACTCTGTTTTGTGCTCGGTTTTTCCAGATGGCTTAAGTCTCCAGAAAATATATACTCTAGAGGTCAAATTTCTCATTGCAGCTTTGCTGTCTCACATTAATAATGTAGACTCAGATCCCTGGTGATAATCGAAAAAAGCTGTATAGTGTATTTATTTGTTAGGTGCATAGGCAATCTGCGTTAAGTTGGCGACAGTACCAGTTCGTTAGTTTTTGCAACAGAGCAGAATTGAGGCACTTCGGGGCCCATTTTTCTTGGCAGAATTTTATATGAGAATTCACAGAATTGCTTATCTAGAAGCAAGAATTTGAGCAGTCAATCGTAGTTCACGTGCTATGGAGAAAGGAATGCAAACAGTGTTACGATGGACGCTCCAGAAGTGAGTTTCGTCATCGTTTATCAGACGGAAACTTTATTTCCATAAAACAAACACGTCGAGGCATCATGAGCTATACATCTAGCACTACTTTCCAACGTAGTCGCCATGGATACTGAGACATTTGTCGTAGAGTGCATCAGTTTAAGGAACCACTCTGGCAACCTCGGTGCCCTACGATGCAATGGATTGTCACGCAGCCTGCTGCACTGCAGCATTGGTTTCGAAATGACGACCCAAGAGCGTAGCTTTCAATTGAGGGAACAGGTGAAAGTCAGGTGGGGCAAGATCGTTATTGTAGGTCTGTTGATTCAATCTCTCCCATAAAAAGCGACGAAACTCATATTCGGTTAACCTTGTTGTGAGTGGGTTTGTGATCTGGAGTCAGGTTTCCCGGTACCCACCTAGCAGACGCTTTTCGGCAACCGCACACACCTTGGAGCATGAGACTGGTAAAAGGACGCCCAATACGCAGTGTGGACGCCAGGCCGGACACCGTTACGAGTCTCCTCCTCCGCTGGCACCACTTCCGTCGTTGAATCAGCAAAGAGGGTGGATTAAAATGGCGTTTGTGTCACGTGATGTACCGCCTTGTCTTTCAAAGATAGTGAAGAAACTTAGTTTCGGAACGTCCCTCGTACCATTTCACTTGGTGGCAGCTGTCGACCGTACTTTGCGTGAGACGGAAATAAACTTCAGTGCCTCCAGATTCTCCATTCGTCACACAGAAATTGTGATGGGAAAGCATGGTAGTACTAATTACACTATTCAGCATGTACGCACTTACGTTCGTTCCGATATCGAGTTCCCACTATCGTAAGAAAAGGTGAAATGAGATATAAACTTTTGGTCACATGATCACATCCTAAAAATCTACATCACGTACTACACGACGCACAGTGATATAACAGGTATAAATTAGACTTGTCGACAGATTAAACCCGTCCCTCCCACTCATCTAAATGGTGCAAGATGTTATTTATCCCAGTTATAAAACGGGGAAATCTCCGACGTTCGGCCCCATGCTTACAATATTTCTAAAGATGCATGCGCATCTACATCTATAATCAGCAAATCGACTATGAACCAGCTAGACATACTTCATTATATCGTAACATCTTAGAAGGCTGTCGATAGGTTACACGTTTCTAAGTGAGCGGCAGCCTCCTGTATATCCAGACGGTCCTGTAGAGGGCTTTGTAATAGCAATGTTATTGGATTCTTACTTTATGTGAATTTCTGTGTTAATCTGTTATATTTTAGAGTTTTGACTTCAAACAGACATCGTAAGCCGATGTTATCATTAGATAGCATAAGCAAACTGGTATCAAAAATTTTGTAGACGCTTTATACACGCAGTCCCGTAGACGGCTGTGTATGTCATCGATTTTTTTGGTGCAAGTTATTTTATGTTTCAATTATTTACATAGTAGTGGTTAAGGTTACAACCAGCACTATAAATAGATATAATTTTTTAGGTAATAACCCAAGTTTTTCGTCGTGTAATCAATAGACATTTATTTTATTCTTTATGAATACGTGTGGGGATGACTAGACGGCGTAGCTTCAGCTGTTTAACCACACTCATCCTTGCTTCTCCACAAATGGGCGGCATCTGGAGACTTCTACAATTACTGTTACGTAGAATCATCTCCACTGTATGCATTTTACCTGTATGTCCCACTGTATTTATACCGAGCGAGGTGGCGCAGTGGTTAGCATACCGAACTCGCATTCGGGAGGACCATGGTTCAAATTGCACCCGGCCATCGTGATTTAGTTTTTCCTAAATGGCTTCAAGAAAGTGCCAGGGTGGTTCCTTTGAATGGGCACAACCGATTTCGTTCCCAATTATCCCGTAATCAGACGGGACCGGTGACCTCGTTGTTTGGTCCACTCGCCCCAATCGTACCAACCAGCCTTCTATATTTGCAGTACCCTATGGTTCAGAGAGCAGTCTGAAGATGGTCCGCCTTTGTACTGAAACCGGTCACCAACAAATGTGATTTATTCTATCTAGCCTGTTTTTCTAAGTACTACAGGGAGTACATCTCATACTATCGGGTAATAGGGTTTCTTACCATTCCACTCGCGTATGCAGCATGGAGAATCACCGCTTAAATTCTCCTCACCTCTTTTCTCGTCTTCACCGTCCCTACGAGAGTGACAGCGAATAGCACTATATTCCTAGATTCCTTGCTTGATTCTGCTTCACGAAAAGTTGCAAGTTTGCTTTCACGGACTAGTTGGCATTTATCGTCAAGCGTTTGCTGAATAAGTTTTCCAGTTTTCCGAAGATACTCCTAAATACGTAAAAACAAATGTGACAATTCGTGCCACAAAGTTTATGTCCGTTTAATATCACTTGTTAGCCTTATTTGGTATGGATCTCACACGCTTCAGTAATTGTCAAGGAGCGGTAACGGTTTTGTAAGAAATCACCCCTGAAGACTGACAAAATATTCCCTGTATCCTGTTAATGGAACGAAGTACACCACGTGCTTTATCTATGGCTGAACCTTTGTAATTAGCCCGTTTCATACCCTAGACAGTTTGTTACGGGAGCGTAATGCACCGGATACCATACTTCCGTAGGAGTGAGCCCAACTTTCCGGAGATTGAGGCAGTGGAAGGTAGATAATGGGATGCTGGCCTCTCATCCTTCGTTCTCAACGACTTCCCGAGGCGTTGCTGATTTTGACTGCAGAAGTGGATCAATTGGTCGATCTGAATACCCATTCCTTCGGAGGACGTTGTTATTCGCCGGTGATGTTTTCCTTGTCTCAAAACGTATGAGCTCTACGTCCATGCCAGCCGTTGTGGCCGAGCGGTTCTAGGAGCTTCAGTCTAGAACCGCGCGATCGCTACGGTCGCAGGTTCGAATCCTGCCTAGGGCATGGATGTGTCTGATGTCCTTAGGTTGGTTAGGTTTAAATAGTTCGGAGTTCTAGGGCACTGATGACCTCAGATGTTAGGTCCCATAGTCCTCAGAGCCATTTGAACCATCTCTACGTCCATAGTCTTCAGTCAGCTGTCGTCGAGGCCTGTCTCGATATTGACATAAAATAAGACGAAACAAACTATGGTGATACTAACTGCGTATGGGACACGTAATGAAGTGATCCTTAGAATTGAAGGTGTCAGAAAGCATAATAAATGTGATGGAGATTTCAATTATAACAATACTTGTGGTCCAGCACTCACATTATCAAAAAATAGCCTGCCATCTCCTCATCTCAACGTTGAGAGAATAACAGTATGAGTACTGAAAGACAGATGAGTATCAAAAGATGCAGCGAGCGGCACGAGTCGGACTGTTATAAATTGCTGCGCGAGAGCAAGAGTACTCCACAGTGTTGTTCGAATGTAAGCAGAGATTATACACACAACACAGCTCCCAGCACTTGAAGAAAACGAACGAGTTAGTTGTCGATATATTGTGCATAAAATGCAATCAATAACTCTGTCGTCCACCCGAAACACGCACCATTAAGCAATCTCGACGAGAAAATCTGATAATCAGGTAACTTCGAACGTTTACCAGTGAAGGGGCTTTAAATTTATGACGTATTGCTGTAACTGTAAATAATGCATTCGAAAGGTAGATACACTATGGGATCAAAAGTATCCGGACACCCACATCAACGTACATTTCTCATATTAGGTGCATTGTGCTACCACCTACTGCCAGGTACTCCATATCAGCGACCACAGTAGTCATTAGACATCGGGAGAGCAGAATTTGGGGGCCGCTCCGCGGAACTCACGGGCCTCGAACGTTGTCAGGTGATTGGGTGTCACTCGTGTCATACGACTGTAGGCGAGATTTCCACACTCTTAAACATCTCTAACTCCACTGTTTCCGATGTAATAGTGAAGTGGAAACGTGAAGGGACATGTACACATAAGCGTACAGGCCGACCTCATCTGTTGACTGATAAACCCGCTTAATTAAAACTGTCATGCTACTTGCGACGTACAGTTACAGCTGGTGTTCACCATGAGAACAACACGACCACAGTGAAGGAACAGAGTTTCTGGCAGAGTGGTGCTTTACGGCTAATCTCGTATTGATTATCTCCACGGAATGAAACTTGTTGCCATATTTGTTCATTAACGCTCAAACGAATTCGCAATACTCAAAATTACACAGACAACGTCAACTCTTTGCCATCACTGTAGAGAATACAGATTAAATCACATCTTTAACATGAGTAAATTTAAGATAATGTTCAAACATTTCCGGTATTTTATTACTACACATCAGCAGTCATTAACCGGAAGCATGGGTGTTAACCCAGAGTATAATCTGAAATTTATCGACCGCCTGAAAACAGTTGCGAAGAATCGTACGCAAGAACAAGATGCACCTTGCGTAACTCAGTCACCAACGAAATGGCTTATGAAACCTGACTGAATTAGTGTATGTATTAATCGTCTCACACTTTTCACATGTTATGCTAACGAATCAGGGAAAACCTGAAAAGAACCCGTGCCTTTTTCTTATCTTCTTTCTGTATTTCTAGAGATGAAACAATATCACAAAAGAAATACTGGCAGAAATACGGGTGTCAAATAGGCGCTAACTATTGAAGCTACTGGAGCAGACGTTAGGATGCGATACAGGGGGCATTTAATTTCCTCTCATATACTTCCTAATAATCACGACCGTAAAGTGGAGCCGGGACGATATATTTAATGATGTACTAAAAGCAGTTAGAAATTTAGTAAATGCATCTCGCTAACCGTAATCATGCCGGATTGTATGTATTTACTTGTTTTCTTATAAAGCCAGTCTGGATCACAATTATTTTATTAACCAGGTATTTAATTTCGGTCAAATACCACCGTCTTCAGACCTGAGAGGGTATAGTAAATTACGATTGCGTATCTAGGGGTACAGTCAAATTAATTAGCCAGATAATCTTTGTCTGAAAACCTAAAAATTATCTTTGCGCCATGTTTACTGATACCTATCCTAGTAGTATAAATGACAATATTTTGACTGATTAATATGATTGTACCATCTATATATGCAATGTCACGAATTATGAAACGTACTTTATTGAGTCAGCTACGAAGATGGTCGTAGCTGGCTGAAATTAATTAACTGGTAAAAACATTTCTGTGACGATGACTTTTCACTGTGACATATGTCCGTCCCCGGTAGATGAGTGGTCAGCGCGACAGAATGTTAATCCTAAGGGGCCGGGTTCAATTCACGGGTGGGTCTGAGATTTTCTCCGCTCAGGGACTGTGTGTGCTGTTGTCCTGAACATCATCGTTTCATCCCCATTCGACGGGCAAGTCACCGAAGTGCCGTCAACTCGAAAGAGTACCGCCTGGCGAACGGTCTACGCCACGGGAGGCCCTAATCACACTACATTTACATTTCACTGTGAAAGATTGTTGCACATATGATGCAACTAGTTAATGTATTTATATTTGTTTTTATCTGAGGTATCAAGTATGATGTATATTTATTTTGTTTCTTGATTTTTTAAATTTTCAGACATCGGCGTGGTCTTTATTGAGAGAAATACACACATCAAAAAAAGGTTTGCATCACCCCGGTTCCCACAACTCCTGGAGATAGACGTTGACTGTAGATATTGTATCACAGACATACTCCTTTTGACTGTTCAGATATGACACTAAACCCACCCAAAGACGTAAACAAACGTGTATGAGCCGCTTCTACTAGACGGAGTGGGTCCGACAGCCGATCGGTTTCACTCATTCCACCAGGAAGGAGCTACATGGTTCGTGTTGTCTGTAGTTCTACCATGTCTAGACGGTCAATACCGCGGTTTGACCGCGTTGCATTGTTACTTTCTGCCAGGAAGGTCTCTCAAAAATGAAAGTGTCCAGGCGTTCGGGATTGAACCAAAGCGATGTTGTTCGGACATGGAGGAGATACAGAGACACAGGAACTGTCGATGACATGCCTAGCTCAGGCCGCCCAAGGGCTACTACTACAGTGGATGATCGTTAGCTACAGATTATGGCTCGGAGGAACAGTGACAGCAAAGCCACGATGTTGAATAATGCTTTTAGGGCAGCCACAGGACATGTGTTACGACTCAAACTGTGTGCAATAGGCTGCATAATGCGCAACTTTGCTCCCGACGGCACATGGCGAGCTCATCTTTCCAACCATGACACAATGCAACGTGGCGCAGATGGGCCGAACAACATGTAGAATGGACCACTCAAGATTGGCATCATGTTTTCATCGGCGATGAGTGTCGCATATGCCTTCAACCACACAACCGTCGGAGAGATGTTTGGAGGCAACCCGGTCAGGCTAAACGCCTTAGACACACTGTCCAGCTAGCGCAGCAAGGTGGAGGGTTTCCTGCTGTTTTGGGGCGGCATTATGTGGGGACGACTTACACCGCTGGATGTCATGGAAGGCGCCATAACGACTGTACAATTCGTGAATGCCATCTTCCGACCGATAGTGCAACCATGTCCACAGTATATTGGCGAGGGATTCGTCTTCATGGACGACAATTCGCGCCCCCACCATGCACATCTTTTGAATGACTTTCTTCAGGATAACGACATCGCATGACTAGAGTGTCCAGTATGTTCTCCAGACTTTAATCCTATCGAACATGAGTGGCATTGATTGAAAAGGGCTATGTATGGACGACGTGATCCACTAACCACTTTGAGGGATATACGCCGAATCGCCGTCGAGGAGTGGGACAATCTGGAACAACCTTATGAACTTATGAATAGTATGCCAAAATGAACACAGGCATGTATCAGTGCAAGAGATCGTGCTACTGTAGAGATACCGGTGTGTACAGCAATCTGGACCACCGTCTCTGAAGGTCTCGTAGGAATGGTAGTACAATATGTAATGTGTTGTTTTCATGACCAATAAAATTGGCGGAAATGATGTTTATGTTGATCTCTGTTCCAATTTTCTCTACAGGTTCCGGAGCTCTCGGAACCGAGGTGATGCAAAACCTTTTTTGAAGTGTGTACATAACAAGCAAGCACTTTTTTAGATCATTGTCTGGAAATATAAGAAAGTATATCTGACTTAACATAAATTTCAAAAAAATGTGAGACAGATTTCTAATATGACGACAAGGTATGAGAGTAGATGTAAGCAGGAACGTTGCATCGAACAAGGATTCTGGAACGAGATACCGATACCCACCTGTTTTAGATACGGTTGAAGTTCCCTAAGGCTGTAGATACAGCAAGGAGGGGTAGCTCAGTAGGCAGTACATTTGAAGAGGAATCGACATCTTTAAAAAGGGCAAACACAGAAGCTGGAAAGAAAAACAGAGGTACCAAGAAGGTAACTGCGAAGAAACTATGGGTAACAGAAGATATATTTCAGTAGATCGATGAAATTAGAAAGTACAAAAACGTTCAGGAAAATTCGGGGATACCGAAATACAAGTCACTGAGGAGTGCAATAAACAGAAAGTGCATGGAAGCTAAGACGAAATGGATGCATGAAAAACTTGAAGAAATCGAAAAAGAAATGACTGTCGGAAGAACTGACTCAGCATACAGGAAAGTCAAAGCAATCTTCTGTGACATTAAAAGCAATGGTGGTAACATAAGAGAGCAATGGGAGTTTCACTGTAAATGCGGAGGGAAGAGGGGATAGGCGGAAAGAGTACACCGAAGGCCTCTATGAGGGGGAAGATCTGTGTGATATGATAGAAGAAGAAACAGGAGTAGATTTAGAAGAGTTTGGGGATAAAGTATTAGAATCAGAATTTAAGAGAGTTCAGGAGGACGCAAGATCAAATAAGGCAGAAAGGGCAGATAATATTTCATCAGAATTTCTAAAACAATTGGCGAAAGTAGCAACAAAAAGACTACTGACGAGTCTGGCGACACAGAATCTGACTTTCGGAAAAATATCATCCGCAAGATTCCGAAGACTGCAAGAGCTGACGAGTGTGAGAAATATAGCGCAGTCAACCTAGCATCTTATGCATACAAGTTGAAGACAAGAATAATATACAGAAGAATGGAAAATAAAATTGAGGACGTGCTAGATGACGATCATTTTGACTTTAGAGAAGGTAAAGGCACAAGAGAGGCTATTCTGAACTTGCGGCTGATAATGGAAGTAAGATTAAAGAGAAATCGAGACACGTTCTTTGGATTTGTAGAGGTGGAAAAAGCGTTCGACAATGTATAATGGTGGAGGATGTTCGAATTTCTGAGAAAAATACGAGTAAGCTATAGGCAGGGACAGGTAATATTGTATATGTACAACAGACAAGAGGGAATAATAAGAATGGACGACCAAGAACTAAACACTCGGATCAAAAAGGGTGTAAGACAAGGCTGAAGTCTTGGCCCCTACTTTTCAGATGGTACACTGAAGTAGCAATGATGGAAATGAAAGAAAGGTGCAGGAGTGGAAATAAAATGGAAGGTAAAAGGACGTCAGTGATACGATGCGCTAATAACATAGCTATCCAAAGTGGAAGTGAAGGAGAATTACAAGATATGCTGATTGGAATATACAATCTAATGAGTACAGAATATGGATTGAGAGTAAATCGAAGAAAGACGAAAGTAATGAGAAGTGGCAGGAATGAGAACAGCGAGAAAAAATCAGGATTGATGGCTACGAAGTAGATGAAAGTAATGAATTCGGTTACCAAGACAGCAAAACAACCAATGACGCATGGAGCAAGGAGCGCATCAAAAGCAAATTAGTGCTGGCAAAAAGGGCATTCCTGGCCAAGAGAAGTCTACTAGTGTCAAACATATGCCATCTTTTGAGGTAGAAATTTCTGAGAATATACATTTGGAGCATAGCATTGTATGGTAGTTAAAAATTGGATAGTAGTAAAACGGGAAGATAAGAGAATCGGAGCATTTGGGGTATGATACTACAGGCGAATGTTAAAAATTCGGTGAACTGATAACGCAAGGAACGAGGAGGTTCTGCGCAGAATCGGAGAGGAAGGGAATATGTGGAAAACACTGACAAGAAGAAGGGCCACGATGATTTAGGATATCTATTAAAAGATAAGGGAATGGTTTACATGGCGCTAGCCGGAAATGTACAGGGCAAAATCA
Organism: Schistocerca serialis cubense; assembly: GCF_023864345.2. Taxonomy (NCBI): domain Eukaryota; kingdom Metazoa; phylum Arthropoda; class Insecta; order Orthoptera; family Acrididae; genus Schistocerca; species Schistocerca serialis. Next base: position 323,550,124 of record NC_064641.1, on the reverse strand, counting down.
GTATAGGAAGTCAGAGATTGGAATAAATCCAGCAAATAATTGAGGGATCCGTGATCCCACGAACATAGATGCTAGTATCCGACGCCCAGGTCGATAGTAGACACGAGTCGATTGCCATGCGCTGCAGGAGGCAGTGAGACGAGTGTCGAGTGCGAGTAGTACTGGAGAGTGTCGAGTGAGGAGCAGTGCTGGAGAGACGGGGAAGAATGGTGGTCGAGTAAATTCACCAGAGTATGACGAGTGAGCGCGTCCCCCTGATCGTCGTAGGGTTGACCCTCATCGATACCGATTCGCTAGTGACATGAAACAGAAAGTGACAAGTGCCGAATTACGTGTTTCGCGTCAACCGCGTGGGCCAGCAACAACCATGGAATGCAGTGAGGATTGTTGTGAATGTTAACCATCATCATTGCGTGTGACGAAGTACCTAAAATCAAGAACTAATAAAAGACATAACCGTAATTAAATGTGTAAAGCGAAGGTAGCAACTGCCTCAGAATTTGTGTGTTAGTAGAAAATATACAGTTTGTACATCGCAACCTTTGTAGTCCTTAATAGTAGACAAACTTTCAATCATTCCACTATTCAGTTCCAAAACAGCCGCACTCGGTTGAAATACCCCTGAAACCACAGCAGAAAAACCGATAGCCTTTCATCCATTAAGCACACGGTCATATAATCGTAATAAACTGTTTGGCGGCTTCGGTAAATTACACAAAATCCCGTAAAGGAATTTAATCGTGGGTGTTTCAGTTGGATGTAAGTGCTACTCAGTGATGACGAGGTCAGCACAGGATAGGAATTCGTTTCGACCCGCATCAAATCGGTCAGAAGACTGATGACTGGAAAGAGGAAAATGATTATGGTACCTTCACCGCTTCTATTTGAGGATTTATGAGGAACTAAGCTACTTCGTAGCAATTAACAGTTAACACGTGGAGTACTGTTCATTTCTAGACTCTCGGTTTGTTAATTCTGTGGTATTTGTTCACATATGTGTTCGAAACACAGTTCCAAGCTGTGGTATAAATTAAACATCGACTATCGGTTTGACGCAAAATCTATAATGACACCTAGCAACAGATTCCTTTATCCTAACCCACATTGCTTTCAGCAGATTCTACGCATTTCAAAAAGTCGACTCGCCATGAATTCGACTCGCCTGTGCCAACTTTTTCATTTCAACCACTTGCAACCAGTGTCCTCAGTTATTTGCTGTATCTCTTCAAATATCTGTCCTCCTCTGAACTTTTTATCCTCCATAGCTTCCTTCAGTATCGATGCAGTTATTTCCTGATGTCTTAGACACGTGTCCTACTACCATATCCCTTCATCTCTGCAGCTCTTCCATGCATTCCTTTCCCTTCCGATTCTGTGGAGAATCTCCTCTTTCTTAACTCACCAGTCCCCCAACTTTTTAGCATTCTTCTGTAACACCACATTTCATATGTTTCTATTCTATACCTTTCCGGGTTTCCCACAGTCCATCCTCACTACCACACAATTTGGTTTTCCAGATGTATAATCTCAGGAACTTCTTCTTCACATTTAGACATATGTTTATTACTAGTAGACTTCTGTTGGCCAGAAATGGCTTATTTTCAAATACTAGTCTACTTGTTATGTCCTTCTTGCTCCGTCCGTTATTTTGCTGGCTAGGAAGCAGAATTCCTTAACTTTATCTACTTAGTCATCACGAAGGCGGACCTTTAGTTTCTCACTATTCTCATTCCTGCTACTTCTCATTAGTTTCGTCTTTCTTCGATTCACTCTCAGCCCATACTCTGTTCTCATTACACAGTTCATCCCATTCAAAACATCTTGCAATTCCTCTTCAGTTTCAAAAAGTATAGCATTGTCATCAGCGGATATTATCATTGAATCATTTCTCACACAATTTCGATCCATTCTTGAACCTTTCTTTTATTTCCATCATTGCTTCTTTCACGTTCAGATTCAATAGTCCTGTCTTAAGCCCCTTTAAACCCTAACATTTCTTTCTTGATCTTCCATTCTTATTGTACCCTCTTAGTTTTGTACATAGTGTATATTACCCATCTTTCCCTATAGCTTAACACAGTTTTTCTCAGAATATAAAATACTGTGCGTTATTTGATATTGCCGAGCACTTTTTCCATGTCAAGAAATCCTATTCACGTGTCTTGATTTTTCCTTAGTCTTTCTCCCATTATCATCCGCAATGTGAAACTGCCTCTCCTGTACCTTAACTTTCCTAAAACCATACTGATGGTGAACTAAGAAAGCGTCAGTTTTGTTTTCCATTCTTCTACATGCTATTCCTTTGAGCAACTTGGATGATGAGCTATTATTCTGGTTGTACGGTAACTCTCGAACTTATCGGCTCTTACAACCTTTGGTGGTGGTGGTGGTGGTGGTGGTTAGTGTTTAACGTCCCGTCGACAACGAGGTCATTAGAGACGGAGCGCAAGCTCGGGTTAGGGAAGGATTGCGAAGGAAATCGGCCGTGCCCTTTCGAAGGAACCATCCCGGCATTTGCCTGAAACGATTTAGGGAAATCACGGAAAACCTAAATCAGGATGGCTGGAGACGGGATTGAACCGTCGTCCTCCCGAATGCGAGTCCAGTGTGCTAACCACTGCGCCACCTCGCTCGGTGTTACAACCTTTCTCAAGCATGATACGTATTAATAAGTACTGCACAACGTTGGTGATTGCTAGCCGGTTCCCTAGGTACAATACAAGTATTCTGAATGTGTATCTCACAATTCCTGTAAGAAAACATTTTTCAAAAGTTGAAGCCAGTTAAATTCATCAAACTGTATTTAGCTACTGTGTACTAAGGATATGTGACAGCTAAACGTAATGTTGAATAATAATTTACACGGAAGTCCTGAATATTTGTTTCATTCTAGAATTGCGTTAAATGGTAATAAGAGAAGTGTGGTGCCAAAGTAAAATTCAATCAAACACTTGTTTCAAGGTAACACTTAGTCATTCAAACTATCGCGTTTTGCACATACAACAATAATTCAAATGAATCAGCTGAAAATTAATTACAGTTTGGAATTCTAAATAACATCAGAAATACTACACATTTGTTGACTATGAAACCAGTCTTGGAATCTGCACAAACATTCATTTAAGAAGAGACTTTTTACACACCAGTTCGCGTTTGTACTAAATTCCATACGAATGACGTTTATTTTGCTCGGATGTCGGAAGGCATTTTTGAAAAATAGTGGAATCACATATGACTGCAACTGTATTACTTTATGTTTTGGCTACTTTCAGTTACAGAGGGAAAAGTCGGCCATGTTAAAACTAATATAAATTACATTGGTGATAGCCACATGGTAGCTTAATTTTACTACGACATACATACTTACACTTTGTTTTTGTGACTTCACAGCACTTGAGCTGGTGGAGAGAGGCTTGTTGCAAGATGCCAAATGGCAGCACAGATTAAGTTCATGTTAAGGTGTGTCAGACAATTAGTGAACATTTACGAACTGATCACACTGAACTAAATGGTAGCATGGTTGATGTTTGTAATGTGGAGGACATAAGCAGTGATGAAGATCATGCAAACTTAAATGGTGCTGACCACCTAGTGAAAGGGATGCTGAAAATGAAGAATGTAGCTTCTTTTATTACATAAAAGAAGAAGTCCACTATTATTTTAAGAGGTTAATAATGATACATTTGCTACATAAATGATTAGAAATGTAAATCAATCTGCAGCAATAAGTAGTGAAGATATTCAACCTAGCATGCCTGTAAAGGCAACAAATTCATTAAATTAAAAGAAACTAGCTCTGTGATGGACACCAAAGTGTTAATTCTACAGATAACTCTCCTACAAGGGGAGCAGTAGTGAAAAGCTTGTTTTGTTCCAATAAGTCAGCTCGCTCATATGAAGGTGTGAAGGAAATAAGAAGTACTTTTCCAAAGTTTTGGAAAGAGAAGGAGTAAGTTAAGTAACCTGTATAGAGATTAATAGCGTTGGTTGTGTGACTCACCAGGCAGGTTGAAGCCAACAGTACCCAGTTTTGCCTGGACGGTCACCCATCCACGCTCTAAACAAATGCAGTATTACTTTACTTCAGTGAACATACCAGAAGCGGTGTTACCAATGCGACAAGGCCATTGCCAGTACCGGTGGTGAAAAGCTACTTGAATCAATTGTAAAATAGATTAAAATCATAATGAAAGACTATTTGAAACTAATCAGACTCCAAAGAATTGACACAGCTTTCGATTGGAGCAAGAGATGCTATGTGTTGTAAACAGAAATGCAGCAGCACATTGTGCCACATCTGTGAATGGAAAATTTGAAAGTGAGTGCGAAGAAATCAGTTTCTTACCCATCACATAATTTCCAAAAAATTTTTGTGCAGTATCACCACCATTTGATGCATCAGCTGAGGACTGAGTGAACGTTATATTTGACAATGTTCCTGAGTAATCTGGTGTCACTGATGAAGAAAAAAAAGGATTAGAAATCTCTGCACCTTGATGTCATTTATATACATGGACCATGAATCAGATTGACCTGGGTTGGTGGGGGAGAGGAGTTTTGCATTATTTTTCTCATAGACGACTTACTTCTCAAATTCATTAAAGTGTACACTCTACATAAAGTGCCAGTAAATCCTCAATTTCAGAATTAGAGGAGAATAAATCAGAAAAACTAGAAGGGGAGATGTCAAATTAAAGGTGCCAGTTTATATCCGAAACATGGAAATCTTTCATTGACAGACGAATCAAATACATTCTAATCTTTGGGGAGCACACCAAGAGTAACCATGTACGGAGATAAATGAAAAAGATGAACATTAGTGAGGAATCTACTGCTCACACAAGGTTGCCACGTGAATCAAGCACATACGCAAGTTTGATGAAGTAATGAATAGTTAAAAATATCTCCACTGGATTCCCTCCATGTGAAATAATGTTCAACAACTAAAGTTTAAATCTCCATTGAGGTATGACTGAATTCCTTCCTTGCACTCCTATGTCAGGTAAAGAACTGGAAACAATGGTCAACGTCACTATGAAAAAACAGATGAAAAAAGGATAAGGATCCCTAAATCAAACATAACAGCCAGTTGTATTATGGTTGGGGACAAAGTACAGGTAAAACTTCAAGTAATGAACAGAAGAAAATGTTTACATATAAACGTTTGAAGCTTTACTTTTACACAAAATCAATATGGCAAAGCATATAGACAAGTACATCACAAATCTAAGAAACTTTCTCTTTTCTCAAATACTACAGAATTTAAACCATATAAGCAGGACAGTGTTGGAAACTCTGATTGTTCTTTCTTACGTGTTTTCTTTATTTACATTGTGTCTAAAGGAGAATAGAAGATTAGCAGGACACCTGCAAGAGTAGTTACCTGAAAAATCCTAATTTTTCAGTTAAACGTTGTGGTAACATTAAATAAACCGTTGCATGTACCGATCATTCACCACATATTGGTAAGTACTCCAATCACACATTAATTACAATTTTATTTTTATGTAAATCTGTATTCAATAGGGGGTTACATGTTTTATTTGATCCACCTGAGATTTTTAAGTTGTTCATACAAACAGTCAAATCTCTTTTGTATCACATTAAATGATTGTATTTAGGGCTTTACGTTGTCATTATGTTATTGAAGCCAGTGTATGCCTTGCAACGGGACATCCTCCTCTAGCATTACTTTTCCTAAACAATAGTTGACGATACCAGTATTATTTTTCGAGTTCTGGAGTGGACAGTGTTATCTCAGTTCCTTTTCTGAAAACTATCATATAATTTTATACACACTTCATCTGGATGCTGAGAAAAAATGGCTTGCCAGACAAAAACATAAGTAAAAAGTAATATAGGAGAGAAATATCGCGACAAGGTAAATTGCGTTTAAAGCATAAAATGTTAGCTTAACTACCAACAAATTTTCTCATCAACTTCGTTTGGTTGCAGATGACAAGATAACTCTAAGAAATAGTATGCAAGTGGTCCTGCAAAACCATGCAAATGGAATGTAAAGGTATTAACTAAAAAGAACAAATCATTGTTCGAACTAAATACTTCCGCAATTTTGTAATTATTTAGCGAGAACGTTTACATTACTCATTAAATAAAACAGAAACAAACTGTTGATGACGAAGAAGTGGTGAAACATAGTCGGGATCTTGAAAAACACGATGTTTTCCATAGCTGGCAGACATTACATCCAACAATTATAACTGTAAACACAAAAAACACAAGAAGCGGCAAATGCAAATGACGGGCACCTCACAGCAGGCTCCACAACAAATACAGAAACACTTTTATGAAACTTCAGAAGACAACCCTCAATATACAGTTTAATAAAAATTGCATAGCTCATTACAAAATTTCAGACATCAAAAACTCCGTGAAAAGCATGACATCTGCATCGAAGAAAGTGAAGAAGTAAGTGGAGGTTATGTGGTTAATGCAAGAAATTAGCGCACTGTGTTCTAAAAAGTAGTCGCTCAACACTGAACTTTACAAGAGACATTTACAATTGACCAAAACTTATACAATACCAGCTTACATTGAAGGAATAACAGAGAGAAGAAGCACACATACAGAAAGAACTGGAAGAAAAAGAGGGGAAACAAAGTAGAAAAGTCAACAGAATGATTAACATCACAAGCATAACCACTGAAAATAATCACAACCAACCACATATATTCCATGACTGAATCATTAACGTAACTGTCATATATCTTACCCAACAAGAAAAAGTCTACTGGAAACGGTACCAGAATGTAACATTGACACAAACATATCACACAAAACCACAGAAAGTCTCAAAACATAATCTGAACACATTATAAAAGAACAAGAAAGACTGAGCACACTTCATGTTAATGCAAACTTGACAAGAGAATCAGTAGCTTTAGAAATAACACAGATATTCGGAACACACAACTCCACCACCATCTATAATGATAGAACATCATATGAAATCACAGGCAAAGAGCTAAAAAAAATAAAAAGAGAACAATACCATAGTGACAAGAGCAGACAAAGGAAATATTGCTGTTATTATGGATTAAAAGGAATACATAGAAAAAACACTAGATTTCCTCAAAGACAACAACATCACAAAACTGAGGAGTGACCCAACAGCAAGGTATCAGAAAAATTTCAGTAGACACTGAAAAATATCAAAAATTCATTCTCAAAAGGCTAGATAAAAAGGATGACACAGAAAAATTCAAAAGCACACATCCTAAATTCCCTACCAAAGGTTCACAAGGATAATATCCAATTAAGACCAGCCATCAACTTCTGAAATGCTCCATCCTACCACCTATCCCAACAGACACACACAGTACTAAAAAAAATTTACACTTTTGATAACAACAGTAACCTTGAAAACTTAAAGGAATTAAGTGACAGTATCAAAAACACACACTTACCAGACACAGCAGCCATTATATCATTTTACATCACATCAATGTATACATTTATTCCAATAAATGAAACAATCAACATCACAAGGAGATTATAACCAACAAGGTACCACACTAGACACGTACATTAATGAAATAACAATCATAATCAAGACCATAACATCACAAAACTATTTTGTTTTCAACAAAGAATTTTATCCTCAACTTAAAGGACTGGCAATGGGATCACCAACTAGTGGCCTCCTGGCTAACATACAAGGTCCGGCAGAAAAACCTTCCCATTTAAGGAAAGCTAATAAATACAAAACCAAATAAGGTAGAACAATTTTATTTATACTAAATAAAAGAACATATTGTGCCATTTTAGAAAATACTCTTATGGTCTTACTTTTTAAATAAAACATCCCTTAAATGGCTTCCTGCACTGTTGACACACTGTTTGAGTCTTTCCCTGAAGTTATTCATTACTCTTTGAGTCATTTCAGGTGGAATAGCTTCAACCTCTTGTGTAATTGCTTCTTTCAGGGCTCGTAAAGATTGTGGACGTTGTTCATAAACTTTTGCTTTTAAATAGCCCCAAAGAAAGAAATCACAGGGCGTTAAGTCCGGCGATCATGGGGGCCAGCCAATGTCTCCACGCAACGAGATCACATGTCCAGGAAACATTTCCTTCACCAATGCCAGTGACTGCCGCGCTGTGTGGGCAGTAGCACCATCTTGCTGGAACCACACGTTCTCTATTTCACCAAAAAGCTCCCTTAGTTGCGGTTGGAGAAAGTCGCGGAGCATGGCACAATAGCGTTCACTGTTGACGGTTAAATTCCTGTCATTTTCTTCGAAAAAGTAAGGACCGATCACTCCGGAATTGTAAACAGCACACCATACTGTTACTTTAGGGCTATGAAGTGGTCGTTGATGAAGTTCTTGGGGATTGTGTTCACACCAGTACCTGCAATTTTGGCTGTTCACTGTTCCGACAAGGTGAAAGTGTGCTTCATCAGAAAAAATCACAATATCGTTGGGACGAATGTTCCGAAGAAGGTCTTGGCACAAACTTACACGGACACCACAGTCTCGTTCACTCAGTTCCTGCGTAGTTACAATTTTGTAAGGATGCATTTTAAGATCTCGATGCAAGATTCTTCTCACACTTCGATCAGATATCCGTAATGCTGCCGCATGCTTTTAGCGGATCGTCGAGGAGATTGTTGAACTGAAGCTCTAACTGCATCAACATTTCCGGGGCCTGTTGCAGTCCGTGGTCGTCCAGGTGGTTTCCTTTTTAATGCGGAACCTGTCTCACGAAAGTTAGCAACCCAAGAATAAATTGTTTTCTTATCGGGAACAGGGTCCCGTCGTCCGAGCGCAAAGCGAACGCGAAAAGCACGTTGAGTATTAATAGGCGATTCGCCATTTTGAATAAAATCTTCCACTACGAAGGCACGATGTTCACCAGACCACGCCATGGCGTACACTGAAAACGGCACGTAGGCAGCTACTTAACGACGCGCCCCCCACCACTCTGCTCCTTCTACTGTCCGCTGCACGTTACTTTGTAATCGGGGAGTTTTTTATGCCGGACCCCGTATTTATGAAGCAGCTAGAGAACTTGATCTACAGACACATAATAAAACCAAAAACTACAAAGTTATATACTGGTACTGTTTCATCGATGACATAATATGCCTAATTGACCATGTGCACACATAAAACAGCTACACAATGAAATATACAACTTACACCCAAAAATTAACTTCACAATAGAAATAGAAACAAACAACACACTATATTTTCTAGATGTTACCACACAAAAAGCAAACAACCCGCACGACTTCACAATATTAAGGTAACCAACAACCACAAGCACTACCTTTCACAACCTATCGAACCACCCAGTGACACATAAGCAAGCAAGTTTCATATTCCTGCTCAATTGATTGAGCAGGCCAACCATGAGCAAACAGAAGTGCACACAAAAAGTAAAGACAGTAAAACAAACTGCAGTAGAAAATTGTGATGATACCAATATGATAGCCAAATTAATTCAAAGAATATGTAAGCAGTACAGAAATGAAAATAACAGACACACACACACACACACACTCACACACACACACAAAGGTTCTCACCCAACACAGAACAACACGAATCACAAACAATGAAACATACAAGACACAACATTGCATCAACATACACACAAAATGAAATGGCACATACCCATCTATAAAAACAAAATTGTTCACAGATTAGGCAACATATTAAAGAAACATAGAGTCCAAGTAGGGAGAAGGGCAGAGACCACAAAGCAGAAAAAGATCAGAACAGAAGAAACACCTACAGATAAATGTAACAGATGAGAAATACATGAACTCAAATGCAACACTAGCCAATCAGTATACATAGGGCATAAATGCAGATACTTCAAAACCAGATATTCAGAACATCTCAGAGCTTTAAAATGCAACAGCTCCAATAATACATTTACTGACCACCTAATAACGCAATATCACCACCCAACTACAATAGAAATAGACTTCAGAATACTAAAAACCAGCCACAGCCTATACAGCAAACTGACCATTGAGGAAAACTTCCACATACAGAAAGCGATAGCAGAAGAAAAACACACTAGACTCTGCACGTGTACACTACTTAACACATTAAAGGAACTTTACAGAAAAGACAACACAGATAAAAAGTCTATCCACACAGACACACACACATACACACGTATACAAAATAAATGAATACACTACACTCTGCAAAGTCTCACCATTTTACAATTTTACACACTAAAGCAACATAACGAAAAAGACAACAAAATCGGCTTAGAAGCGTGCAGAACAGACAAGCATACACACACAAAACACACTCTCACACACACACACTCATACATACACACAAACACATAGAAAGACAAAATTGAAATTTGGCGTCACTCTCACTGGTGAACAAATGAACACTGACTGGGCTGTGACACACAACACCCACGATTACAGTGTATTTTGGTGAAGTGAAATGTGCTTTTACGATCGTATTTCTAAAAATATGTGTCATATTGAAGTGTGCTTCACAGCGTCTCATCAGGATGCTGAGGAAAAAGGGCTTGCCACACAGCGTATGTAAGAATGAATATAGGCGAGATATATTAGGATAAACTAAATTACGTTTAAAGCATAAAATGATAGGGTAACTCCACTGTTTTCTGGATGAGGAAAACTTACGGAAAGGGGTAAATAGAGCACTGTTCGTTATCTTTAAACAAAGTTCATTTCATGTCCATTACTTACGCTACAATCTGAAGCCAAAGGGCTTTTACTGTAAAGTCCAGTCAGAGTTTTGGTCAAATTCCTTTTACCTTAAATTGAGCAACGATTCATCACACCATTAGTCTCATCTACTTCAGGCAGTAATTAACTATAAAGATTTCAATTCCACGCCGAATTTCCCAGCAATATGACTGACATCTACAGACCCCTTGTAAAAATGAGGACACATGTGACCACTGTAATCTACAAATAATGAGTATACAGCTTTCAGGTAGCGCACCTGTATTATGCGTACAGTAAGGGTAGTAGCAGTGATCAGTTGGGCAATCGTTCAGGCGTGACACGCTGATTATTGAACGTGACCTCCACCATGGAAAACTACGTAACAAGAGTACTTTCCCTGTTATAAGAGAACCAAGAGAGTTGATATAGCGTTTAGCACAATATATTAGGTTTCAGGATAAATGAGAATCATGACCCAGTCCAGCTATTCAGAGGTAGGTAGCAAATATTTTCTCGAAAAGATTAAGGAAAATGCTGGGGTGGTTAATCTGCAAGAGACTCAGTTTTTAGCAATTTAGACCGGTGACTATGCCCGGTCCTGAGGTCTTCGTAATATTATCCTTAAACATTATAAGGCAAGACTGGGTATTACCCTTACAGTCATGACCTGCACTGATAAGAAGTTGAGCCTTTACCCCGGTAAACACCTTACTTGATCACTCATCATCGAAAACATTTCGTCATGGGCTGCAGTCAGACTCGCATGCTACCAATCGCTAACTCACCATGGCATACAATGGAATCAACTTCGAATGGTGTAACCATACCAGTCGTGAACACTCGACGCCCATCCGCGCTGGAATCTTTGTTGATTCCAGAGGTGACACTTCTGTGTACTAACGAATAACCCCAATCACCTACAGTGCGTTTTCCCTAGAAACGATGAGCTGTATGGGCACAACATGTAACATTTCGTTATCTGCTGTAGTCCTGAAACTACAACTTTAGCGGACAGAAGTCTATATTACTGTCAGTTCATTGCAACTCAACACTTATACTTCAGTGTTACACCAAATCGTCGTCGAACATTGTAGCATTTAACGGCTGGTTCTGGAGTACTCGCTGATGATTGCCAAGATACACTTCTACTTCATTAGATTTGTTAATATCTTCTTCTACTCAGTTATTCTTCATATTGATTTACCGGTGTCAGAAGTACCTATATGGGTACGGTGTATGATTTTATATGTATTATGAACTTTCATCGGAATGAATAGCAACTTCGAGTGTTACACTGTTTTGTGTTCTTCAGCTGATCCTATTAACTAGTGTATTAATTTTTCTTGAGTCATCAGTGAGTGATCTTCCACTTGACATTCAGCAACCAGAATTGTTCCTTTTGCAAGTGATACTAGAATTACAATCAATTCTATTAGAGAGAAAGCAACAGAAGAGCCTGTAAATGATATTATACAAGGAACTACCAAGTGGTTCTCACAAAATGTGCTTCCAAGGTAGCAGAATTCTCTAATTTTGTCTGCTTTGTGAGCATCGATTCTGGTGTTAAGTATCTCACTATTCTCATTTCTGCCACTTTCCTTTGTTTTTGTCTCCTTCCGGTTTACTCTCAATCCATAATCCCCGTCAATGATTTTAGAAATTCTGGTGGAGTGTTATCTATCTCATCAGCTTTATTTGAGTTCAGGTCTTTCACAGCTGTTTTAATCTGTGACTCCAATACTGGATCCCTTATGCCTTCCTTACCCACTCCTGATTCTTTTTCTATCATCAGTCAAGTCGTCCGGCCCGATAGCTGAGTGGTCAGCGCGGCGGTCTGGCACGCCAAGGGGCCCGGGTTTGATTCCAGGCTGGATCGGAGATTTTCTCCTCTCTGAGACTGTGTCTTGTGTTGTCCGCATTGTCATTTCATCATCATCAATGGATGACAACGGGAAACCACTACTGGAATCGCTTCCCTAGACGCTCATGCGGTGGACCTCTCTGACGAGGCTTCCCCCATGACAAGACCTGCCGTAAAGCAGAACACAAAATTTTCAGTCAAGTCCACTGCCTCATAGAGGGAGCGGTTTCATCTGTGTTTACTAGTGGAATTTACATTGCATTCATAATGTTACCATCCTTTCTTTTCATTCACCGAAGATTGTTTTGCTTTTTCAATATGCAAAGTCTGCCGTTCCGACGATCATTTGTTTGCCGATTTTTTAATAGCTTTCCTGCAGCCAATTCACATTCACTGCCCAGATCTTCCTATTTACATCATTGCTATCTTTCCCAGAACATTTTCCTCGGTCAGTTGGGGCATTGCTTCTGTTACCCAAGGTTCCTCCGGAGATATCTCCATTTCACCTGCGTCGTATAGTCCAGCATCTCTAACTGTGGTTTCTAGAAATGTTCACTTCTCTTCAACCGAACTGCTAACTGTGATACCTCTTAAGGCACTATCCAAATCTTTGGCAAACGTTGAACTCTCTCCGGTACAAAATTGTGATCTGAGTATCTATCTACTCCTGGGAACATCTAACAATCCAATATCTGATTTCGGAATCTCTCGATGACCATGATGTAATCCATCTGGAGTCTTCCCATGTCTCTGCCTCTTTTGCAAGTATATTCTTCCCCTCGTTACTCTTGGACAGAATAATCCAGGGTATTAGCTGTTACCATCTCAAATTCACTGCAGAGCTCAAATCTCCTTTCTTTACTCTCAATATTCCTGACTAGCTCGTACTTCTCATAAACCTTTCTCCTAGTCCTTCGAATTCAATAGCTTTCGAATCCCCCATGATTATTATATTTTTCACATTTCTTTATACACTGAATTCCCCATTCAGCGTCCTCTTATACGAGTACTTTCTCTTCTTCACTTCCAGCTTGCAACTATTTTTGTGCGCTTTGGTTCGCTGCCGAGTCTGATGAACAGGTCACAAAGCTCACTCTTTGCCCCAGTTTATTATTCGTAACGAATGCTACTCCCTTCATACCATTTTCTGCTGCTGTTAATATTATCCCACATTTGTCTAACCAGAATTCCTTATCTTCTAGCTATTTCACTTCACTGACACCCGCTGAGACCTTGAAATTCCCTATTCAGGTTTTCTAGGTTTCTGACATTCACTGGTGTGATTAGCAGAACGTTAACGTTTCCTCGGTTACTCCTTTTTTTCCCCTTGTCGCCTCCAGTTTGGCAATCCTCTTCCGGAGCTCTGAATGGAGGCTCATCTGGAATCTTTCGGCAAAGAAGAGATCGCCATGACACTTTATCAGTTACAGGTAACATGCCGTGCAGATACGTATGACGTGTTTTTAATTCAGTGGTTTCCATTGTCTTCTGCATCTTTATGCCGTTGATCATTATGATGGTTCAAACTTTTTGGGGTAGTTTCCCACCTCAAGGGCTAGAAAATCCCTAGAAGCGTAGTCCGCTCCTCCCCATTCGTAGGGAAGGCCGTTGGCAGAGCGAGAATGTCGTCTTATGCCCGACGTCTTGTTTTATATAATCGTTGTTCTCGTAGCATTTTATTAACATGTCTCAAAATGAGGTTAGCCGTATTGGAGGGCCGAATTAAAATCACTCGGATGTCTTACACAAACAAATAGTTGGACCACTATTCACTGTAGTGTACCCAGTTACTTTAAACGCACTTCGGTATAATATTTGGAGGTAACATTTGGTAAAATTCTACTTCTCCAGCTTAAGCAAATTCAGATGCAGTGCTCTTTAATTTATTATTTATGATCTGAACAAGAATATGAGGATCAAGGCACTAACGCACATGCAACAGTTGAGTTTTATAACATCCATTAACATTACAAGGAGAAACCACTGTTTGCACAGGTACATAGTAAATGCCACCGTATGTTTTATTTCCTTTCCAAATTACAAAACTGTAAGTGCGTTGATGTGGGTATGCGCCATTAGTCTAGCGCATCAAGTAGAGGAGGCGGTCGCCGACTCGAGTCGACCCCGCAGGTTCAGAGCTGATCATGGAGATCAGCAACTATGTTACCCGTACTCATATACCCACTTCTTGACTGAATATGGCCTTCCGTCTCCATTACACTTTACATAAACATAAAGGATACAAGCAAGAAACCCATGCATATGAGACTCAATAAAAAAAAAAAAATGTTCAAATGTGCGTGAAATCTTACGGGACTTAACTGCTAAGGTCACCAGTCCCTAAGCTTACACACTACTTAACCTAAATTATCCTAAGGACAAACACACACACCCATCCCCGATGGAGGACTCGAACCTCCAACAGGAGCATCCGCACAGTCCATGACGGTAGCGGCTGAGACCGAAAGGCTAATCCCACGCGGCGCATATGAGACTGACAATACATCCGCCTGTGGATTTCATCTTTAATCTTTCTGCTTACACAAAATCATCATTGAAGTGCTCTGACACAACAGCAAGAAAATTAATGTGGAAATGAGTTTGGCGGATTTTCAATCTACAAATTGTATCATATGTCCCAGAGCTCTAACAATTCCATACGCTTGTGTCGTTCCTTCAAACCCCTTTCAGGAATCAAAATTTAAAATTAACTTTTAAAGTCTTATGTTGAACAAGCTTCCACGTCGTTCTTGCTATAAGTGGTATTAATTGTCCTCCGACAAACAAATCTTACGTCTTTACACCTCTAATGCAAGCTGTACCAGAGGCTGCAAAAAATAAAATAAAATAAAAAAAGTAAAAAGTTGACTGTTACTTGCTTTGGCAACGTAAACGGACGACCTCTACAAGATTTAATTGTCTCAACGACCGGCGGGTAGGCTTCGCAGATACAAGGAAAATACTATCGACATTAACGTAGGCAGAAAGCTGCTGATTCATTTTCAGTCACCTTCATGATGTACAGTACGTTATTAATATTCTTTGTTCATGGTTGCAAAACTGTTATTTGGTTCACACGTATTAAAAAGATTTTGTGTTTGTATATAATATGGAGATACGGTGAGATTTGACGGCTAAATCTTACGCGAAAACTAATTACATATGGTTGACAGTCGACATCCACAAACATCAAATCTCCTACAGCCATTGCAACATGACAACACGAAAACTAAGTTACGACTGCACGTAACGTATGACAGTAAAATTGTATTCAGTCTAGTTATGAGTCTTGTACTGAACAGACATACGTTTTGTGATGCCTTACTATTGTTTACTTTACAGTTCGTAGTTCATGTCATTTTGTTATTAATAGTAAATAATGTTTATTTGTTTTATTTCGAATTTTATTTGTGCATGCCATTTCATTCTCATGGATTAAATGAGACAATTTTTATTTTCTGTGATTAACGGAGGATTGATACTTGCTTGAGTGGTCTAACCGGAACTTAACTGGAAGTTATCAAACCTGCAATGTGTATCTCAGGCTCAAAAATATTGTGACCACTTAAATTAACTATATCAGAGAGCAAGTTAATCAGAGGAAGAGATATTACCACGCAGTCTAATATGATGAAAAGTATGCATTACAGATATCCTAAAACCACTGTGATTAAATACTTGATGGAAATTTTCACTTCCTGGTTAAGGTATCGAAAGAGATATTAATGTATCACTGAACGTCCTTAGTGTCTGGCTTAAACATAATCGGTGGTTCATACAACGATGAGAGATCATCATCATCATCAGTTATCTGCTATATTAGCAGGTCCTTTGCCTCTCCATTTTCTGCGATCCATTGCTTCCTTCTTAAGGCTGCTGTATGTTGTACCGTCCATCATGTCATCCAGTATCTGGAATCTCTTCCTTCCTCGCTTTCTTTTCCCTTCTACATAACCTTGTAAAACTGTTTTTATCAGTCCGTCATTCTTTCTTAATATATGCCCAATCCAATTTCTTTTTCTTCTCTTTATTACATCTAGTAACTGCCTTTTCTCTCCCACTCATCTCAGTACCTCTTCATTTTTTACTCTGTCCATCCAACTTATTCCTTCCATCTTCCGCCATGTTCAGATCTCAAAAGCCTCCAGCCTTTCTCTCTCTTTTTTCCTCATAGTCCATGTTTCAGCGCCATATAGAAGAACACTCCATACAAGACATTTTATGAGTCTCTTTCTGAGTTCTCTGTCCATACCGCTGCAGAAGATTCTCCTTTTCTTATAAAACGCCTCTTTTGCCATTGCTATCCTTGTTTTAATTTCTGTGGTGCACTTCCAGTCGGTGTCTATCCTGCTTCCAAGATACTTAAAATTTTGCACCTGTTCTAGTTTTTCTCCATTCAGCACAATTTTTAGTTCCTTATTTCCTCCTATTGCCAATACTTTTGTTTTATTTGTGTTAATTTTCATTCCATATTTTTTTCCGTTAGTTGCAATGGTGTCCACCAAATCCTGTAATTCTTTTTCCCCTGTGGCTAGAAGGACCATGTCATCAGCAAATCTAAAGCACCCTACTCTTCTTCCTCCAATTTCTACTCCTTTGTCATCTAATGAGCATTGGTCAATCATATTTTCCAAGTACAGGTTGAAAAGAGTAGGTGATAAACAGCATCCTTGTCTTACTCCTTTCCCTAGTCTGATCCAGTTCGTACTTTCTCCTCTCACTTTAACTGAAACTTTTTGATTAAGGTACAATGAGTTTATAAGTCTTCTGGTTTTCCAGTCCACTCTCTTTTCCCTCATAATAGTCGCCAGCTTGTCCCAAACCACATTGTCAAATGCCTTTTCTAAATCGATGAAGCACATATATAGGTCTCTTCCTTTTTCAATAAACCTTTCTCCTAAGATTCGTAGGAGCCCTATTGCATCTCTGGTGCCCGTATTCCGTCTAAAGCCAAACTGCTCCTCGCCGAGATTCTCCTCTATTACTTTTTCAAGTCTTTTATTAATTATTCTTAACATCACTTTGGCTGCATGTGAAATGAGGCTGATTGTCCTGTGCTCGCTGCATTTCTTGGTTCCTTGTTTTTTCGGCAATGGAATCATTACTGTTGTCAAAAAGTCCTCAGGCCATACACCACTGTCATATATTTTATTACATAACCTCAATATTTCTCTTATTCCATTGTGGTTCAGGCATTTTAGTATTTCTCCCGGTATTGTATCTGTACCTACTGCTTTGCCATTTTTCATTGCAGCAATAGCAGACTTTACTTCTTCCATTATGATGGTCGATCCTTTCTCTTCATCACTTACACTGTTGTGTGATTCAAGTTCCAGAGTTTCTGGTTTGCTATTTGTGTCATATAGCTCTTTTGTATATTCTTCCCATCTCTGGAGGACATCGTCACGATCTTTATACACCACCTCTTCGTCTTTACTCAAAATTTCCATAGTAGCACTTCCTGCTCTGTTTTGTTCCCATGTAATAGTCTTTACTCTGTTGTATAGTAAGTCGTATCTTCCTTTCCTGTCCAGTTCTTCAATTTCATCACATTCCTCTTTTAGCCAATTTTTCCTAGCCTGCTCTGTTTCTCTTCGCAGTTCGTTATTTAACCTTCGGTATATCTTTCTTGCATCTTCAGTGTTCTTGTTTTTCAATTTTCTTCTCTCCTCCATCTTGGAAATCATTTCTTGTGTGACCCATGGTTTTTTTGACCTTTTCCCTTTTACATATCCTATATTTTGCTGTCCTGCTTTAATGATTCCTTCTTTCAGCATATTCCAGTACTCGTTGGCATTATCAGGTGCTTCTTTGTCTCGTAATGTGTTTAGATAGTCCCGAGACAGCATTTCTGTAATTTGTTCTATGTTGGACATTATCTTCTCTAGATCCCATTTCTTCACCATTGTCGCCTTTTTCAGTTTTTTCATTCTTATTTCTATTTCTGCCATAAGTAAGTTGTGGTCACTATTAATATCTGCACCTGGTAATGTGTGCACCTTCTTGATTCCATTGCTGTATCTTTCTTCTACCAGTATAAAATCGATTTGGTTTCTATATTTATCCCCTGGTGATTTCCAAGTGTAGAGCCTCCTCTTATGGTTCTTGAACCATGTGTTTGCCACTATCAGCTGCCTTTCCCTGCAGAAGTCAATTAACCATTCACCTCTGTCATTTCTCTTTCCAAGACCATGACTGCCTACTATGTTTCCCTCTTTCCGTTCTCCCACAATGGCGTTCCAGTCTCCCATTACTATTTTGCAGCATTTTTTATTTTCGTCCATTATTCTCTCTATTACATTGTACGTTTCCTCTGCAATTTGGTCATCATGTTCTGAAGTTGGCATATACACCTGGACAATCAGTAAATCTTTTTGTGCTCCTTTCAGCCTTACACCAATAACCCAGTCATTTGCATAGTCTACATATTCCACACATTTAGCCAATTCCTTTTACATAATCATTCCTACTCCATTAATTCCTTTTACTTCTCCTCCTGAGTAGCAGAATACATATTCATCTGACTGCAACTCTCCATGTCCATTCCATCTTACTTCAGCAACTCCTACGAGGTCCATATGATTCTTTTCCATCTCTCTTTTAAGGTTTTCTAGTTTTCCTGCTTGTAGCAGAGTTCTGACATTCCAGGTACCAATTCTCGTTTTGATTTTTTGCCTCCTTTCAAGTTGTCCCCCCCCCCCCCCCCCCCCTGGAGATCCGAATGGGGGACTATTTTACCTCCGGACACTGATTTAACATGAGGGGAAGCCATTTTTTGTGCATAAAATGGAGTCTGCATTATGCAGGGAAGATAATCTGCGGTGGTATTCCGTTGCCTTCAGCAGTTCTGGAGGCCGCCCCTAACATGGGATACAGACGCCTTTTGCAGCCGCCCGCTCTGGGTCAGACGCTGCATGAGAAGTATAGGTTGGAAAATGAAAGACCCCTAGCCCTCGAAACCTAATAGCGTCAGGGTCGGAAAAGAACAAGAGCTGGCCGAGGGTGGCCAGATAGGAAAGATAAGAATGAGGAGCCTGGCATAAGTAAGTGGAAGCAATGCCAGGACTCAGCTCGGGGCCCCGTGGTCGCCAGCCACGTATCACTAGGTGTGACTCTCTGATGAGAGATAAGTAGCTGAAATAAGGCGATTACTGAAAGCTATATTCAAAGGCTTCCTCCTTTCTACATCTTTATGTAAGCTGAAAAAGTCAAGTTAGTGTGCGAAATGTTAGGAACATATAATGAGAGATACAGTAAGGAATAAAATTGCAGGGTCTGACGCAGTAATTCGTAAGACATGTAATTTGCTTCGTCACTAAATTCAATCGTCGATGGATTTCGTTATTTATGTTCCTCTGTACAACAAGTACACTGGACGCAAAATGCCACCAATCAGACGAGATTCGTGTTGTGATTATGGGATGACACACAGTCACAACTATTACAAACTTACGCCACATTTAAAAGCAGAATGTGATACACCACGATAATATTCTCCTACATTCTATCTCCACATCAACGTAGTATGCCAGCAAAAACTAATACACAGAGTAGAAAATTGTAAGTTCTTATTTGTATACGTTGATCAAAATTTCCGCTGAAAAAACCGTGAAGTGGATTTGCTACAACATTTAGATGCGATTACCTCTTACATGAGAATATTTGCCTACTTCAGTTTTACAGAAGTAAGTAAGTTTACATATTTAGCATATTTTCATTTGCTTATGCTTCATTGGATAACATCCAGAGGCAACGTCTGGCGTTGGCAAAAAGTAAGTAATCAGAACTACGCCTGGAGTTCACACATACACCTTGCAGGAATATCTTTCATCAGCTTGGGATTTCAACAGGCGCCTCATAGTTCATTTATCCACTTACGAAATTTGTTATCAACATTCCTTCTAAGTTTGAGAGAAACAGCAATATTCACAACACTGGAAGGAAAAATTATGTGTATTACCCATTAATACTTTGTTGTTGTCGTTGTGGTCTTCAGTCCTGAGACTGGTTTGATGCAGCTCTCCATGCTACCCTATCCTGTGCATCTTCTTCATCTCCCAGTACTTACTGCAACCCACATCCTTCTGAATCTGCTTAGTGTATTCATCTCTTGGTCTCCCTCTACGATTTTTACCCTCCACGCTGCCCTCCAATGCTAAACTTGTGATCCCTTGATGCCTCAGAACATGTTCTACTAACCGGTCCATTCTCTTTGTCAAGTAGTGCCACATACTCCTCTTCTCCCCAATTCTGTTGAATACTTCATCATTAGTTATGTGATCTACCCATCTAATCTTCAGCATTCTTCTGTAGCACCACATTTCGAAAGCTTCTATTCTCTTCTTGTCCGAACTATTTATCGTCCATGTTTCACTTCCATACATGGCTACACTCCATACAAATACTTTCAGAAACGACTTCCTGACACTTAAATCTATACTCGATGTTAACAAATTTCTCTTCTTCAGAAACGCTTATCTTGCCATTGCCAGTCTACATTTTATATCTTCTCTACTTCGACCAACATCAGTTATTTTGCTCCCCAAATATCAAAACTCCTTTACTACTTTAAGTGTCTCATTTCCTAATCTAATACCCTCAGCATCACCCGACTTAATTCGACCAAATTCCATTATCCTCGTTTTGCTTTTGTTGATGTTCATCTTATATCCTCCTTTCAAGACACTGTTCATTCCGTTCAACTGCTCTTCCAAGTCCTTTGCTGTCTCTGATAGAATTACAATGTCATCGGCGAACCTCAAAGTTTTTATTTCTTCTCCATGGATTTTAAAACCTACTCCGAATTTTTCTTTCGTTTCCTTTACTGCTTGCTCAATATACAGATTGAATAACATAGGGGAGAGGTTACAACCCTGTCTCACTCCCTTCCCAACCACTGCCTCCCTTTCATATCCCTCGACTCTCATAACTGCCATCTGGTTTCTGTACAAATTGTAAATAGCCTTTCGATTCCTGTATTTTACCCCTGCCACCTTTAGAATTTGAAAGAGAGTATTCCAGTCAACATTGTGAAAAGCTTTCTCTATGTCTACAAGTGCCAGAAATGTAGGTTTGACTTTCCTTAATCTTTCTTCTAAGATAAGTCGTAAGGTCAGTATTGCCTCACGTGTTCCAACATTTCTACGGAATTAAAACTGATCTTCCCCGAGGTCGGCTTCCACCAGTTTTTCCATTCGTCTGTAAAGAATTCGCGTTAGTATTTTGCAGCTGTGACTTATTAAACTGATAGTTCTGTAATTTTCACATCTGTCAACACCTGCTTACTTTGGGATTGGAATTATTATATTCTTCTTGAAGTCTGAGGGTATTTCGCCTGTCTCATACATCTTGCTCACCAGATGGTAGAGTTTTGTCAGGACTGGCTCTCCCAAGGCCGTCAGTAGTTCTAATGGAATGTTATCTACTCCTGGGGCCTTGTTTCGACTCAGGTCTTTCAGTGCTTTGTCAAACTCTTCACGCAGTATCGTATCTGCTATTTCATCTTCAGCTACAACCTCTTCCATTTCCATAGTATTGTCCTCAAGTACATCGCCCTTGTATAGATCCTCTATATACTCCTTTCACCTTTCTGCTTTCCCTTCTTTGCTTAGAACTGGCTTTCGATCTGAGCTCTTGATATTCATACAAGTGGCTCTCTTTTCTACAAAGGTCTCTTTAATTTTCCTGTAGGCAGTATATATTTTACCCCTAGTGAGATAAGCCTCTACATCCTTACATTTGTTCTCTAGTCATCCCTGCTTAGCCATTTTGCACTCCCTTTCGATCTCCTTTATGAGACGTTTGTATTCCTATTTCCCTGCTTCATTTACTGCATTTTTGTATTTCCTCCTTTCATCAATTAAATTCAATATTTCTTCTGTTACCAAAGGGTTTCTACTAGCCCTCGTCTTTTTACCTATTTGATCCTCTGCTGCCTTCACTATTTCATCCCTCAAAGCTACCCATTCTTATTCTACTGTATTTCTTTCCCCCATTCCTGTCAATTGTTCCCTTATGCTCTCCCTAAAGCTCTGTACAACCTGTGGTTTAGTCAGTTTATCCAGGTCCCATCTCCTTAAATTCCCACCTTTTTGCAGCTCTTTCAGTTTCAATCTATAGTTCATATCCAATAGATTGTGGTCAGAGTCAACAGCTGCCCCTGGAAATATCTTACAATTTAAAACCTGGTTCCTAAATCTCTGTCTTACCATTATATAATCTATCTCATACCTTCTAATATCTCCAGGATTCTTCCATGTATATAACCTTCTTTCATGGTTCTTGAACCATGTGTTAGCTATGATTAAGTTATGCTCTGTGCAAAACTCTACCAGGCGACTTCCTCTTTCATTTCTCAGCCCCAATACATATTCACCTACTATGTTTCCTTCTCTCCCTTTTCCTACTCACGAATTCCAGTCATCCATGACTATTAAATTTTCGTCTCCCTTCACTGCCTGAATAATTTCTTTTATCTCATCATATATTTCTTCAATTTCTTCATCATCTGCAGAGCTAGTTGGCATATAAACTTGTACTACTGTAGTAGGCGTGGACTTCGTGTCTATCTTGGCCACAATAATGCGTTCACTATGCTGTTTGAAGTAGCTTACCCGCAAACCTATTTTTTTTTTTATTCATTATTAATCCTACTCCTGCATTACCCCTATTTGATTTTGTGTTTATAACCCTATATTCACCTGACCAAAAGTCATGTTCCTCCTGCCACCGAACTTCGCTAATCCCCACTATATCTAACTTTAACCGATCCATTTCCCTCTTTAAATTTTCTAATCTACCTGCCCGGCTAAGGGATCTGACGTTCCACGCTCCGATCCGTAGAACGCCAGTTTTCTTTTTCCTGATAACAACGTCCATTAATACTTTAATAAATCTAAATTTGGCACAAAAATGAGTGAAATATGCAGATTTAAAGCTGTTTGACCGTGTATCCACGAAATAAAATGGCTGATATCAGAAGTGTTTTGAAATGCAGAATAAAGTTATCACACTCTAATAACTCCTACTGTGAAATGGAGGAATACTTGGATAGGCATAAATAATCATTTAAAGACTGTGAATGGGACTAGCATGTAGCCACATAAGAACTAGCATCTGTGTATCAACATTTAACCATTTGACAAATATATTGAAATCACCTTCTCCTCCCTCTCTTTGTATATACCTCTTCCCCCGAGTGTCCACTTCTACCTCCCAGTTCTATCTCCTCCTCTCCACTCTCTCTACATCGTTATCTCCTCCACCCTGTCTCTCGAACCTTACATTCCTCCCCTCTTTCATTTCTATCTACTCACTACCCCTGTACACATTCTATCTGTCTAATATGTCTCCCCCTCTAGATCCCCCACTCTACCCATTTCTCAGTTCATTTCCTCCTACGCCTTTCGATGTCCATCTCCTACTCTGTTCATCTGAACCTGTTCCCAGGCACTTCCATTGGTATGTGTAGCCCACACAACACATTTGTCATTGGGGTGAAAATCACTTATTTGCGCCTGAAAAACAGGCCACCGTGCAAGGCAGGTCGATAAACCAGGTTGACGCTGCAACGACACCACACGTCTGTTATCCAGGGCAGCATACATATCGAGGCCTGGAGAACCAGTTCTTAGACCTGAGCCTCCAAAGCAGGTTGATTTGACAGGTGAATAACGTCGTGCAGGGCAGCCTGTACCTACTTACACATTTGCAAAAAAAATGGCTTTTAGCACTATGGGACTTAACATATGAGGTCATCAGTCCGCCAGACTTAGAACTACTTAAACCTAACTAATCTAAGGACATCACACACATCCATGCCCGAGGCAGGATTCAAACCTGCGACTGTAGCAGCAGCGCGGTTTCGGACTGAAGCGCCTAGAACCGCTCGGCCACATCGGCCGGCATACACATTTACACTCCCATTTATATATGTAGCAGACATTTTAACCTTTATGTAAGAGCTTTATGTATGTTATATTCACACATTACACTCATACCGTGAGTTTCATCTGACTAATTTGTCATTTCGCTTGTCTATTTATACTGTTAAATCTTCAGATTACTGTATAGAAGTAGACAGCAGATGAATACTCTTAGGCTTGTTGCCGACTGAATGCGACTCACTCGTTCGCAGATGCATAGGTACGTACGGTCGTCGGCGCTCGGTTCGACGCGTGTCTTCCGCGGTGATAGTACTCGTCGAGGTGAGAGCGGCGGCGGCCGGCGCATGCGCGCTGCTCCCTCGGACCGCGGCTGAGGCGCGCTGGCCTCCAGCAGGCGGGCAGGCAGGCAGGCCGTCGGCGACGCGCGCGCCGGAGGAGCCTCCAGTGCGGCGCCGAGCTGCGGCCCACACGGCTCGCGCACGCCGCCGCGGACGCACGCGCTCCAGCTCCAGCGCCGCCGCCGCCATGGACCTGGACGCCGTGCTGCCCGACGTGGGAGAGTGGGGCACCTACCAGCGGCTGCTGCTCTGGCTGGTGCTGCTGCCCGGAGTGCTGCCCTGCGCCTTCCACGCCTACAGCCAGATCTTCATGGCCGCCAAGGTGGACCACTGGTGCCGAGTACCCGAACTCGACGCCGCCAACGTGTCTGCCGAGGTCGCTAGGAACATCAGGTGCGGCACTTTGCATTTGATACGAAGTCCTCAAATGTCCACTAGCAGATTTACTCCATTGATTACCAACCTTAAACTAAACATCTCGGGACATTAATGACAGTTTTTCACTTGTTTACAACATTTATTGACGTTGTTGAACACAACTGAAACGTGTTTATGACGCTTGTCCACTGTTAATTAACCTATATTGAGCTCATAGTTAACGCTGCTTTGGGTCGCTCAGCAACAACAACCAACTTCTTACTAATACAATCTTGACGCATTTCGGGCATAGCCCATCATAAAAATATCTGAAAGGTACCATTTCAAGTGATAACTCTACTAATATCGGTGAGATAGCAGACTTGGATGCTAAGATTCTTTGTACAATATCTTTTTCTAGTATTCTGATGATGGGTCGTATCCGAAACTGACCAATAAAGGTCATACAAGAAATGTATTTTTGTTATTTTGCGACGTTAAGCACTTTGAAGCATTTAATGTAATCACCATTATTCGTTTTTAGTGAATGAAGCTTAGCTTCGTGTAGAAAGTATCAATTGACGTAGACCGACTTCACGGAAACAATACCATTACGGAAGCTCTTTTCTTGTGGTATTCCTTATGTTATATTGCTAGAGTTGAAAATGGTACTTCTACCGAAACTACTCATCAACAAAATATTACTCGCTGAAAGTAATGTTAACGGCGTGCTCAGTTAATCGGCCAAACATCGTACGCCTCATATGCGACCTTGTGTCTCTAATTAAACTATACCCAAACTAATTTCTCTTACATGTGCTAATTGGCATTATCATTTAATCACATTTTCTTACAATATCACTACATGTCTTTTAGTTTTGTCTAAAATATCAAAATAATGTTTCTGCAAAATTTTGCCGGATTCCTTAAATGTCTTGGTGTATTTGAGAAAATATAACATTAATTCAAACGCAGACTCAATAATACGGAGATAAGCAACTTCGCGCACAAATCTTGAAAGCTAACAGCATAATAGTAATTTTACACGATAGAATAACAGCACAGTTTATCAGATGTAAACTGACATTTTACATCTGTACCTCCTGTGTAAATGGATATGACGCTGTAAAATAAGCAACATGTCATGAAAAATTATTATTGTTGTAGCGACATCCAGTGAGTTTGGTGTGGAAATGAGCAAACCGACCTTTTTTCTCTTCACTAAACAAATGTCACTTCAGTTTTAGGGACAGTAAAATTTAATTATAAAGTAAAGTTCTCTCACATACGGAAATAGGACTGAATTGTTGCAGCAAGTTACCTGGTACTTTTCCAGATTATCGATAAACGTTTCAGGAACGTTAGGAAAGGACTAGACATCGGCGCCGATCACCACAATGCCGCAAAAACATTTCCACATCCTTCTCTTTCATAGGACGGCATGAGAGCTGCAAACAGCATTTATGGAGCTAAGTCACTGAAATTTTCCTTCAATCAGAGCTATACCTGTTACAACTTCTGTCTTAGCTCATTCTAGCTTGTACTAAAGTTTATCAACCAATAGATGACACCCCTTTAGAGTATAAACCAGTAAGAATTTCTAAGTCTCTTTGCTACTTTCTTTCCCTGGAAGCTTGCTTCCATATTCGCCAGCTACACGCCGAAGACGATGGAACATACGGAGCGTCGAGAAATTTACCTAATAATAATTCCTACATTCTAATTCGGTAGCAATGTTGATCACCATCACTATCCTTGTTGTTGCATTATTAACGTTTTCGTGGTCTCCTGTTGAGTGAATTGACTGACATCAATTTGTCATTTATTTTAGCAATATTCCTAGAAGGTTCCAAAAAGTGAAGTCATCTAATAACTGCTTGTTTAAATTACAACACTGTTAAATTGCATACAACGTATTTTCTATTGGTGCACTGAACATTATATTGCTACAAGCATGTTGGGCATTTAAACTATGTTATATGTGTTAGACGCATGTCTTAGAAATGGCCTAGAGTCAATGATATTACTTAATGTATAATAATTTGTTTCCTGAGCTAACTCTGAAACTATTTTTATTAGGTATCCACGTTTTACACTGGAAATTGCAACTTGTATGTGATGAGACCTGAACCATATACTTCGTGAATATGCCATCAACTGTACACGTGACACTTAAAGCATATTTGCAGCGTAAATTTCAGTCGAACGTTAAAGATTTTCGTACATCACAACTTGCGTAATGTTGTGGTGCCACTCTACAGCAATAAACGAATGTAATATTTACAAATATGATATAGATTATGTATTATCAGTTTACCTACCAGCATTCTATTTACAAATAAAAATTAAAACCGTTTTATTACATATTTCTAATAAATGGTCATCATTTTAGTATCTGCTTAGTTGAAACTCATGTCTCATTAGAGCTTCAATGGTTAAACGTGCGACGTCCTTCAGCTCTCTAGTATCTCCCTGTGACTGCTTCATTCGCGTTCCACTTCCTCTATGTGGCACAAATTAGTAACAAAATTCATAGGCATGAATGGTTCGACTGAACGACGAGTGTATAACATATTCGAAGCCATAATGTGATGAAATAAATAATGCAGCAATAGTACGTTTTTGTAATGTTTGTTCAGAAATTTTCTTAACTCTTCAGCATGGAACTATTTCTAATGTGAATCTTAACCCTTATCCTTGTACGTTTAGTGCAGTTTTCGTTCTGCCAAGTAAGGACTGCACTCAATCCGACTGACTGTATAATTGCATATTGACATTTTGAGACAACATAGCCGCTAGTAGATAAAGCATTATGAATGCTCCTTATAGATTCGACACATTGTTTCAGAGATATCAGATTTAACAATTTCTGAAATGTGTAAAAGTTAAGGCTTCCTTTAACCTTTAATGGAATTCGTGGCTTTTATGTTGTTCATTTGTTTCGATATCTGTCGGCAGAGATCCAATCATTCTTTCAACACAGAGTGTCAAGATGGACTCTTAGCGGTACTGATATTTAATTAGCCGCTACATTACTCCGTCATTATCTTCTTTCTGCATTTTTCCTGAAGCTGTTGTAGCTTTTATGTTACCATCAATACTGTCTCTCTGGTTTGTGTAGCCAGTATGAAAATGTCAAAATATTTCTCCACTTTTGAATACTGCTGTTGGAATGAGTTATGCTTTAGAATGTTGTTATTAACACTGTGTTCCTAAGTTTATCAAGGAATGTCAAACAGATGCGTGTTGCAAAAGCTCTTCGACAAGTCACGTGAAGGTTTAATGTTATATGTAAGCTCTTTGAAGACACGTATTAGAGATTAATAGTACATTAATAGTACATAATTAATAAGTGTAATAGATTTCAGATACAAGGTGACAATTATTGAACTATATAAAAAAACATAAATTAGTTACGAACTACGGCTTGCACACACATTATTCAACATGCAAACGTCACTACAGATATTTGGATGAAGATTATTACATGTTGGATATGCCTGCCATCATTGGCGAAGATGCGGCGCACATCAACGCGAATTTCTGCATCCGCTGAAGCGTCGGGACATAGATGCCGTCGATGGCCTCCTGAATGGCTGTTTTCAGCTCAGCTCCTTGTCTTTGATACAACCCCACAAAAAAACTCGCATGTTTTCAGATCTGAAGAATATGGCGGCCAATGGAGGCCCATGGGAGTAACCTCAAGGTACCCCAGAGTTAGAGTGCGGTCCCCAAAGTGTTCCTCCGCGACTTCAAACATTTTCCTGCTCAGATGGGGACGAACTACGTCTTGCATGACACACATCTTGTCGAAATCAGGGTCAGTTTGGTTAATGAGGATGAAATCATCTTCCAAAACTTTCACGTACCGTTCGGTAGTGACCACGCGATCAAGGAGTACTGCATCTATTATTCCGTGAATGGAAATGCACTCCACACGGTCACTCGTTGAGGGTGAAGAGACTTCTCGATCTTCAAATGCGGAATCTCAGTCTCCAAATGCGTCAATTTTGATTACTGACGAACCTATCCAAACGAAAGTGGGCTTCGTCGCTAAACCAAACCATACAGTGCATACTAATTCCCATCATGACCCGAGTACAACCGTGCAGGTTGAACGTCCTAGCGCAAACTGTTCGGAAGTTATGACTGTTTTATTTGATGTGGTTCAGTAATAGTCATCCTGTATATCAAATCTTATCTGCGTGTTCCACCTGTAGTCTGATGTTCAAGGTGCCATCGAGTTTAGTTCAGTAAAACGAAAACCTTCGGTAATCTGACAAAAGTGACTAGTATATTACATGTTTATGTAGCTGGTGATGGCAGTTTGTCTTACATCCAGTCGCAAATATGTACTATTCGTAAAGCCTAATTGATAGAGAGATTTAAAGCAGCTTCGTCAAATTTTTATCATTAACTACCGAAGTATTACTCGGAATTGTTTAGATTTCCAGTATTACTGCAATGAAACTTTGATGCGTAATTTTGCGAATGTACGTTTTGGCATATTTTGAGAATCATCGAAGAAGTATATTATTTTGTGGTATAAGAAATTTTCAGTTTGTTGTTTTTGTGAAAACTTAGGTTCTTCAGTTTCCACTGTGCTTAGTTCTTTTACAGAAATGAATTGCAAAATAACATTGTTACTTAGGCAATTCAAACATTTCGTTGGTGTAATAGACCAGCAACTCAATTTGTGTGTTGTTTATTTAGGTTTCTCTCATAGTTGTATATAATTTTTGATGAAGACTCGTTTAGAGCCCTGTGTTCATTCTCGAACCACAGCTTGCATTTCAAATGTTTGATTAAGCGTAATTCCAATGATTCATTTATTCGACCTGGTTTCTGAACAACCCTTTTGAATATACCGCTGGAATTATGTTACGGTCAATCAACATTTTTTTATGTTTATTTAATGTATAAACAAGTCTTTTGAATATACAGTCTATTGGAATTATTCTTGTCGAACATTTGAAATGCAGGCAATGGTTTCAGAATATCTGCAAATTTCCGAAACGAATCAGTATAAAAGAAATACGTGCATGTGTGACAGAAACCTAAGTAATAATAAATGTTATTTCATTTTAAGTTTGTATATCCCTTTTATCGGGTCTGGACCCAGTTAATCTGTGTTTGTTATTAATAGGTTTCAGTTAATAGACGTTTATCACGTGAGAGAATAGCACAGGGTGAAAATTTGTAATTGAAATAAACTGAAATAAATCTCACACACACACACACACACATATATATATATATATATATATATATATATATATACCACAGCAGTGTTGGGTACAAGCACGTAAGCAACAAATAATTCACACGTCAGAGTAGTCGTTGAATGTCACTCTCGATCACACATTTTGTATGAATACGTTTTGCGTATGAAAGTTTACATTACAACTTACGTCTGCAATTTAGGTGCCGGCCGCGGTGGTCTCGCGGTTCTAGGCGCGCAGTCCGGAACCGTGCGACTGCTACGGTCGCAGGTTCGAATCCTGCCTCGGGCATGGATGTGTGTGATGTCCTTAGGTTAGTTGGGTTTAAGTAGTTCTAAGTTCTAGGGGACTAATGACCACAGCAGTTAAGTCCCATAGTGCTCAGAGCCATTTGAACCATGTTTTTTGCAATTTAGGTGCACTGAAAGTGAAATATCTCCACACATTCTTATAGTCTGCATTGGTAACAGGAAGAACCGCTGTCAACACAGCGTTTTGTGTACTCAGTTTCACGCTGACATGGTGCACAAGTCGCGGTCTTCTGCCGGTACGGCAGCTCTTCGTGTTTAATCCGAGTACCGGTTATCCTCTTTATTTAAAAAATTATGTGAAGTTCCCACGGATGAAATTTTAAAGGAGTCATGCAACATCCCCACAAAATGATGAAAAGAAAACGACTAAAAATAGCTAGATACGTAGATAGATAGACAGAAATAGGTAGAAAGGTAGAAAATAAAAGCGGTTACCGACGCTGCCTCTAGATCGCTAGGTCGCGGGGCCGATTCACCACCGGGCCGGAAATTTACTTTCCACGCTGGCTGCCTGTATATGATGTCCTAATCGATTCATCTCATCTTCATCACAAAGACGCGGACGTCTACGAAATGGCGGCAAATAGAAATACTTGCTCGAGGCGGCCAATAATGCCATACAACTGTTGTTGTTTTTTTTCTCTTAACCTGGGTATCAACATACACTGCGTTCCGTGTGACTGTGTATCTCTAACTTTACTTTTAAGATTTACCTTGAAGTTGTCATATCCTCATGTATCTTGATTGCAATGAATTACACGTTACGACATACTAAGGACACGTATTGTTTCTGGTGTGTGCCCTGTACACAAAAGAGCTTAGGCTTTGGGATACGTTTCATTTTTCCTTCATGTGTGCGATAGCAACACTAAGGCGCTTGTTTCCCTGTAGTGTGCTTCAGTTCACGACTAATTACAAAGTAATAAAAGAAGAATGTAGTAGCCCTATGTAGGCAATCCCAGCAGGAATAATTAATTATACGGGGAGTGACAGGAGCGATCTTTGAAACGGAGAACTTCATAGGGACATATGCACTATTCCGAATGGTTTTCTTCATTATACACATGTACCCATGTCCAATAGTTAATAAACATTACTTTATGTGTTTTACAAATAGTCTTTTGAAAAAGTAAAAACTTATTTGTAACACATTCACCTCTAAGCATGTCGTGTAGTAGGACTACGCTGCCCCGTTTCAATAATGTGTAGCTGTTCTTCCACAGGTTGCTGAACTACGCGTTCATGAATAAACGATATCTTTAATGACAAACTATATCATATTTTGGGCATCCGCAGCTATTGAAAGACATGATGTTAGGAAGAACTCCGTTCACAGCTGGTGAAATTGTTGCTTATTGAAACACGACCGGATTCACGGCTAAACCGCACGATTAGGTGAACCTCCATGGTAGAAAGCAAAGCACAGTGTCCACCTTTTACAGATATTAAAATTACTAAACGAATGTCTACAATACACTCACAACATTAAAAGGTCATAGACATACCAATCGCTCCTAGTCAAAACTTACTATACAGAGAATTTTGTCAACATTATGGAGAGCGAAAGGAGTAGTGCCACGTTCTTTAAAATTTGCCTGCATCTAAAAAGGGAAAAGAAATTATATTGTAGAGAGCGGACGAAAACTTTTCTAGGAAAAGAGATCGGATTGGCGATAATTGTCACTGCTAACACGCTTAGTCGCGACACACGCAAATTACAATGTGGATAGAATCAGCGGGATTTGTCTTACACGTACAACACCAGGGCCGCTCAATGCAGGGCAAGACAAAGGCACCCGCACGAACGACAAAGAGAGACTAGCTGGTTGGCGAAACACAGTGGACAGTGTGACGTCATATACGTAGGACTAAGAGCGCTGGGTCGCTACCTTTACAAGCGAGAATAGTAAAGAATT
The DNA here is from genome assembly GCF_023864345.2 of Schistocerca serialis cubense. Taxonomy (NCBI): domain Eukaryota; kingdom Metazoa; phylum Arthropoda; class Insecta; order Orthoptera; family Acrididae; genus Schistocerca; species Schistocerca serialis. The sequence continues at coordinate 323,517,541 of NC_064641.1, read as the reverse complement.
TTATTACCTACCAGCACCTCATCATACAAACGATCAAAATTAGCCAGAATTCTATGATGCTTTATTTCCTACTGGTTATTCAACGTGAACTCTGCGTTTTCTTTTTTATGTCTAAAAAGTTCCACTTCCTCTAATATATTCAATATACGGCTTTTTTCTTTTCTACGAAGTATTTTTAAACTTTCTGTAGGGCTTGTGATGCTGTACCCCTATTCGCGTAAGTGCGTTGTTAATGCAGAGTAGTGATTATTTAAGTTAAGGTGTTCCTGAAATCTTATTCGAAAGAACCTACCGGTTTGCACCTGTATACACACACCGAAAAAAGTTTTGCATCACCTCGGTTCCAAGAGTTCCGAATTCTGTACAGAAAATTGCATAGAGATAAACATAAACAACATTTCGCCTTTCATATTGCTCCTGAAAAGCACATGTTGCATGTTGTACCACTATACAGCGAGACCTTCAGAGTGCTGGTCCAGATTGCTGTACACACTGGTACCTCTAATACCAGTAGCACGTCCTCTTGAATTGATGCATGCCTATCTTCGTCGTGGCATACTATTCACAAATCCATCAAGACACTGTTGGTCCAGATTGTTCCACTCCTCAACGGCAATTAGGCACAGATCCCTCAGCATGGTTGGAGGGTCACGTCGTCCATAAACAGCCCTTTTCTGTCTATCGCACTCATGTTCGGTAGGGTTCATGTCTGGAGAACATGCTGGCTTCTCTAGTCGAGAGATGTCGTTATCCAGAAGGAAATCATTCTCAGATGTGGGTGATGGTGGCGCCAATTGTCGTCCATGAAGACGAATGCCTCGCCACTATGCTGCCCATATGGTTGCAGTATCGGTTGGTGGATGGCACCCACGTATCGTACAGCCGTTACGGGGCCTTCCATGACAACCAGCGGCGTATATCGGCCCCACAAACCACCCCAAAACAGCTGGGAGCCTCCGCCTTGCTGCACTCGCTGGGAAGTGTGTCTAAGGTGTTCAGCCTGACCGGGTTGCCTCCAAACACGTCTCCGATGATTGTCTGGTGAGGGCATATGCGACACTTATCGATGAAGAGAACTTGGTGTCAATCCTGAGCGGTCCATTCGGCATGTTGTTGGGCCCATATGTACCACGCTGCATGGTGTCGTGATTTCATAGATGGACCTCGCCATGAGTATCGGGAGTGAAGTTGCGCATCATGAAGCCTGCTGCACACATTTTGAGTCCCCACACGACGTCCTGTGGCTGTACGAAAAGCAGTATTCAACATGGTGGCGTTGCTGTCAGCGTTCCTCCGAGCCATAATCCGTAAGCAGCGGTCATCCACTGCAGTTGTAGCCCTTGGGCGGCCTGAGCGAGGCATGTCATCGACAGTTCCTGTATCTGTATCTCCTCCATGTCCGAACAACATTGCTTTGGTTCAGTTCAAGACGCCTGGACACTTCCGTTTTTGAGGGCCCTTCCTGGCAGAAAGTAACAATGAGGACGCGATCAAACCGCGGTATTAACCGTCTAGGCATGATGGAACTACAGACAACACGAGCCATGTACCTCCTTCCTGGTGGAATAACTGGGACCGATCGGCTGTCGGACCCACACCATCTAGTAGGCGCTGCTCATGCATGGCTGTTTACTTCTTTGGGCGGGTTACTTTACGTCTCTGAACAGTGGAAGGGACTGTGTCTGTGATGCAATATCCACAGTCAAGCTCTATCTTCAAGTTTTCTGGGAACCGGGGTGATGCAAAACATTTTTTGTTATGTGTATTTCCTGGGGCATCATTGCATGTAATGCAGTATACACCCAGTTCTTTATATTTATTCACCACAGCTTTCTCCTTTTGCTTGAGTTTCCTACCTATATCTGTAAATGTAAAATACGCTGGGATAAAGTTTTTCGATCTCATACGTCTGTAAATTTTTTTCGGATATTGTACCCGGATGTGATGATCTACAAAAAAATAGAGCGTTCCTTTATCTGCTCTGCTGATCTAAGCGGCTAATCGTGTTAGCAGTGACAACTCTTTATCGCCAAACCAGCCTCATTTTTTTAAAAAAAATTATAAGTCGCTCACTATATAATATTTTCTTTTCCCTTTTTAGATGCAGGCAAATTTTAAAAAATGAGCCCTTCTTCTTTAGCTTTCACTCGCCATATTATTGTCAATATTCTCTGAATCGTCACTTTTGACTAGGAGTGATGGATATGCTCATGATATTTTAACATTGTAAGCATATTTGAGACATTACTTTATTAATTTAATTTCCGTAAAAATTGGCGACGTTGTACTTTGCTTTATACCACGTACGTTGACCATATGATGCGGCTTAAAGCCACGAAACCGGTTGTGTTTTAATAAACAACCATTTTACCAGCTGTGAGCGGAGTTCTTCCTAACATCATGACTCATGAATAAGTGTTTCATGAAATGTGCTAAAATCTCTGGTAAACACTCTATGATCAGGAATTGGATGTGTCGGAAACGGCCGACGGTATTCTTCTGCAGCAACAGGAGCATTACCAGGGTAGATGTCATAAACATACAACATGCATGCATCTTCTCCACTCTATAGATGAGCGACATTTTAGCCAGAGCGTGTGCCCATGTTTCTCTCTTTCAGTCTATCACACTACTTCCCTCACAATACACCATGGACGACAGTGCATTCAACGGGCTAGTTTAATAGCAGAAAGACAGCTCGAGAGAAGTGAGGTTAAGAGGGTAGGCCAGGTGCGTGTGCGACACAAACAAGAAGACAAATACACCTTAAATGCTTCCTCCTTCGAAAACCATTCAGAATGGGGCATATGTCCGTATGAAGCTTTTGCTTTAATTCCTGTCTTACTACTGAGTACTGAGCACTCCTCCTGGGACACCCTGCATACTTTCCTAAATATCTTGGTACTTCTCACGAAACGGACTACAGTAACTTGGTTCCATTAAACCGTCAGGTGGTATTATTATTCGTCGATGTTAAGGATCAGAGATATAGCCCGTTCCGTCTCAGAAATGTTTATGCCATTAATTAGTACTCCTGAAAATAAGAATATAAACCTTGAAGAACTTCTATAATACACTTACAAGGGAAATGTAGCGAGTATACGACACACAAGTCTCAAGGCGTCAACCTCAAATCAAACATAATTCATCATAAGCCGTCCTCACAAACGTGCAGCGGAGTCTTAAAAATAAAGTAGACGCGTCTCCAAGGAAACTTTCCGTCTCTTGTATAATCAGTGAAATGTGTTTCAATTTTGACAATAACAAAAATCTCGTAACATAAAGTGTTTCACATGCCAAGATCATGCAAAATTCGTTTTTGTTTCGCTACCTGACTCTTCAGCAATGTATAGAACTAAAAGGGTGGTATATTGACAGACGTGAGACAACAAGTTTGGCCTGACCCCCAAACCTTCAGTTCCATAATTTTTATTTTCCATGTGCGTTTGCATATGAGAACATTTTCATGGTTTTAGCATAGCTCACGTATTGTTGACCCGTTTGCTGAAATCTCGTTCGTTATTGGACACATACAATTTAAATATTTGTTTCATGTTTGAATTGTGTTTTGTTTGTATGATACTCGAAATCAACTACAGGCATCAATCATTACTTGTAATTAAGCTTATGTAAACTCCACCAGTTTTCAACAGACAGCTTACCATTACATGTCAACTGTATTGAACTTTTTAACTTCTGAGTAGTATCATGTTGTTTCATACAGATTAATTGTGAGAGTACTGGAAAGCTGCACCCTATAACATTAATGTATGTTAACCTTTGTTAGGACAGCGGCAGCTCAGCTTTAATTCGTCTTCGTTGACAAACAGTGTTTAGAGCGTCCCCTATAAATGTCACTGCTTGTGCAGGCAAAGCACAGGAAGCAGATCTTTCAGTGGCGACTCTACAAGACCACAGCATAATAAACGAACCACGGCTGGAAGAGCTACTTTGTGGATATCCTGACATTATATGTGCGATCAGATTTCTACCGTTAAAATACTGACGTATCTAAGAAATGCTAAATAAACGTGGAAACTCACGAAACGAAGTCAGTCTTTCGTTGTTATGGGAAAACTGTATCATGGTTAGGTTCAGAGAATCTCATAATGTGCCACTAGTTCCTTTGTCCAGTTGGATTATGATACGTATCTTCTACGAATCATCATGCATATGGACTCCGAAATCTGATAGGTATCCCACAGGACCTTCTGTGCCCATTTCTGTACTTTGAAATATTTTAATTGGAGCAGATGCAGCGTATCTCTAGTTAGTACAGAAAACAACTCCTGGTGTCTATAAAACATAAGGGACACTACCACTCAATGCTTGGTCGATGGCTTTAAAAACGGAACACCCACGTTGCCAAACCCGTAATCACCTGAACTGTAGTAAGAAAATAAAAATAAGAAAATAACTGCAATTTCGCCTCTTCCACGTACAAATCAAGTATCTTGACAACAGGAAAATTTTGAAATTTGTGGTAAGTACATATCGGACCAACTGCTCACGTCATCGGTCCCTAGCCTTACACACTACTTGATCTAAGTAAACTAACTTATGGTAAGAAGAACACAAACACACACACACACACACACACACACACCCATGCTCGATGTAGGACTCGAGCCACTGGTGGGAAGTGGGTGTCGACTAAAGTATGATAAAATCGAAAACACATTATTATGCCTCATGCTGTGTAGGAAAGCCGTTGACATCCGTAATATCTTGCAGTTGGCTCGAAATGGTTAAATACAAGTCTGTTTTTCAAGGCGATCTTATACCATTCTCCTTGCAAAATAGTAAAAAGCTCAGATAATGTTGGTGGAGGTGGATAGCAGTCAAGCACCCTTATGTCCAAGGTGGACAATCAAGTCTCAGTATCACTGATATCTGGCGATTATGGTGGCCGTGAGTGATACGACAGTTCATCATCGTGCTGACGAAACTGGAGCTGTGGCCCATGGAGCACCATTATATACATGCCCAAAATATCACCGATTCGCGTCCATATTTGCCACTTGGGATATAAACTCAGCCACAAGCTGGAAATTACGTGAAATAAGACATACCAGGCCAGATGACTTTCTCCTATTACTCCACAGTCCAGGATTGTGGCTTCGGCAACACATTTTCGTGTTGCAGGCATTTGCACCACTGATATATAGTGCTGGCTTTCCAGATAGCGCTGCGATTTCCAACTATCTTCGCATAGTTGCGACATTCAGTTCCCCAGTGAATTCTGCAGCGATCGCACTTTTACGCCACAATCCTTTTCAATGACCGTTTGTCACGATTACTCAAGAAGAACTTTAGTTGGTCTTGTGACATATCGGATGATATCTTTTCTCGTTTCTTGTATGACGTGTAAGTCGTCAGTTCGGTGTCTCATGAAGCAAAAACATTTCAGCTACCTCGGTTGCGGTAGCAAACACCATACGAGCACCAACAACCTGCCCACTTTCCAATTCACTTAGATCCCACATAATACAAGGACAACTAGAAAGAACTCTGCTCTGACCACGACTGGCAATCGCGTCGTATTCAGGGCACTGTATAGCTGCCATTCGTGGTCAAATACAACAGCGGCATCAGCAGGTTGCTCTGGCATTTTTTTAATGTTCAAGTGTGCATTTTACACGGTTTTCGATGTTTTCTTCCCAACACACATATTTCGGTACGAGAGACAACGCAGACAGCGAATGTGAGATATTTTGTTATATCATCCGTGTGTTTTCTTGGCGTACTTTTGCAAGAGTCATAATTTATTCATTTTTTTACCAAATGACACATTCCGGAGAGTGATACAGAAATATCAACTTCCTGTAGAGAACTTTTCCACCTCGCAGCGAGCTACCATTGTAATTACAAGGATGTATTGCATTACGATAAGCACGTTAAAGCCTGCAAAGCTGTTTACTAACTCAAAGCATATAATGTTTCTGAGGAAAGATAAACGTCTCTATAAGCATATCAGTCATGCTGCTCAAGTAACTTAATTTTTTTTTATTCTAAAGACATGACACGCAATCCAAATAAACTGTGGCACTACTTTTTAGAATCTCGAAACAGTTATAGGTGTCGCAGAATGCGTTATTGCGTAACCGATATTTTGATATGAGTTCATAGTGTCAAATTTGACATATACGTAGCATTTGTTGCATTCATAGTATGTTTTGTGAGAGGATATAAAAATTAGACCGGAATTCTGAAGACTTCTGACGACATACAAATGACATAGTTTCACATGTTCGAGAATAGTTAGTTGAAGGCTCTCCTTTGTAAGCAAAATCAGTGTATTGGTGCTACTGGAGCTCGACATCTTCTAATGACCCTACATTGGCTTCTTTGTGTCTTTTTTTACCCTCGATATGTTCACTACTACTGTGAAAGCCCTGTTTCATACATTCCGTCGTCAGAATAGCTGTTTTATGCACAAAATTTATCCTGGATTAAAAGGAAAGTGAAGTATTGGGAAGACACATAAAAGTATTACTGTTGACAAAGAACAGCCCTGAGGTATGACATACGTAAGTAACACAGACATTGTTAGTTAGCACCACGAATTGTGATTCATGCATGTACTTCATAGCTGCAAATACTTTTTCCCTTTCCCATGTTACACATATTATAAACGTGAAACTTTGTGTGTGTGTGTGTGTGTGTGTGTGTGTGTGTGTGTGTGTGTGTGTGTGCGTGAGAGGATTAGTGTATTTGTTTCTTAGTTCTTCGCGCTGAAACGGCAGGACGGATTTGGCTGAAACTTGGAATGGAAATACATTACACCCTGAATAAAAAAATGGTTCAAATGGCTCTGAGCACTATGGGACTTAACTTCTGAGGTCATCAGTCCCCTAGAATTTAGTACTATTCAAACCCAACTAACCTAAGGACATTACACACATTCATGCCCGAGGCAGGATTCGAACCTGCGACCGTAGCGGTCGCGCGATTCCAGACTGTAGCGCCTAGAACCGCTCGGCCACATCGGCCGGAACACCATGACTTTACACATAGGCTACAGCTATGGGGTAGGGGTGTAAAAGTAGAGTAGCCACGACGCACGAATAGCCATTCATTCAGTATTTGAGACTGAGAGCACTTACTGACTTACAATAAGCTTTATATATAAATCAAACTTTTACCCTATTTTTTTGTCGATAGCAACGCCCGTAATATGATGAAAGGAAAAAAAAGTTTTTCGGTTACTACACTTCCACTTTCGTGCTATGAATCTGCTGCATGAAGCACTCACTCCGTCTCCAGGCCACGAGTGGTCTACCGGGATCATCCGACCGCCGTGTCATCCTCAGTGAAGGATGTGGATAGGAGGGGCGAAGGGTCAGCACACTGCTCTCCCGGTCGTAAGATGGTATTCTTGACCGAAGCCGTTACTATTCGGTCGAGTAGCTCCTCAATTAGCATCACGAGGCTGAGAGCACCGCGAAAAATGGCAACAGCGCATGGCGACCAGGATTGTCACCCATCCAAGTGCCGACCACGCCCGACAGCGCTTAACTTGGTGATCTCACGGGAACCGGTGTATCCACTGCGGCAAGGCACTGAAGTAAGACATTTGAATTTATTACTTCTTTACTACTATGTGTATTAGCGACACATCTCTGTAGACGGCATTCACATATACCACATAACGTGCCAACAATATTACATCACTGTATGACACATAGTTCAGGAGATATGACGTCGTAACCACTGAGATGTGTAAAAAGTCCCGCATCGAGCATGACGTTTTAATTCATTACTTCTTTACTACCATCTCTATTCACACACAGACTTTAGCACTTATACATTGATTTACTTCAAAATTTATATAATTATACGCCACGTAGTTCAGGAAGTAAGACGTCAAAAACATTGAGCTTTGTGGAAATGAAACTACTGGGCGAATTTCGCTAGATATACTCGTGAAACAGGTCTACAAATGCTAGTCAGATTTGTTAAATATATTTGGAACAAATCTGATATATGCGTATGCGGGTTAATCCACAAGTAAAATACTCATCTTGAACCTCAGGAACGATTTCAACCAAAGTTTGGTTAAAATATTGCTCATGATCTGGAAAGAAATACTGAGGCAGTAAGGACCACCATGCTTCTAGTGTGGTGGGGATGATAGCGTGGAGAGGAAGGTGGGTGAGGGGATGGACAGACAAATTGGGGGAAGGAGGAGACGGGCAAAGATATTTGGAGGAGAAGATGGAAACGGGGAGGGGGAACATATGAGGGCGAGGAATAAATGGACAGATAAAAGGAAGAGAAGGAGGTGGTGGATAGGAGGAGATTGGTACAGGGTAAGTGGGGGGGGGGGGGGGGGGCGGTTCGAAGAGTCGGATAGAGAGAGGCTGTGGAGGAGATGGACAGAGACGGGGAGGGAGGAGATGGAGAAAGTGGAAGGTGGGGCCGAAGTGATGGACTAATAGAAGATTGGAGTAAATACATACCTGGGCAACGCCGGGTACTCATCTACTACAGACTGTTCGGAAATTGCATCTGAAAACTTCAGTGCTTGTAGAGGGGTGTGAGTACATAATATTTTGAATAGGAACCCATGTTCGCAAACTTACCATTTACATTCTACGGTTGTTTCAGTTCAGATTTTTAGCACATCTAATTCTGTTTAGGAATTGATTTAGACGTGACACAGAACAATTATTAGGTAACAATTCGAAGGGAAACATAAAGAAACATCCATTTATCACTTACGTACATTTGTTTGTATTAGCAAATGGTTGAAATGGCTCTGAGCACTATGGGAGTCTTAGAACTACTTAAACCTAACTAACCTAAGGACATCACACACACCCACGCCTGAGGCAGGATTCGAACCTGCGACCGTAGCGGTCACGTAGTTCCAGACTGAAGCGTCTAGAACCGCTCGGCCACTGCGGCAGGCCCTTGTATTAAAACTTAAACAGTAAGTGTTTACACTATTCCAAATCAGGAAAGAACCTAGTATACTGTACGTATGGAAAAGTAGTGATGTATTACAGCAGCGGATCGACGTGGAGCCCATTAACGTTATTACTGACATAGTAATAAGCATATGAAGATGGTATCTCTTCTTTCGGAAATGTCCGAACGAACAGATACCATCTTCATATAGTTAAAGCTAACCGGCCATTGACCTGCTTCTTCTGTGCTGGATGCACACGCGTTGCCCGAACTCTTACGGAAGTGCCGGCCGCGGTGGTCTAGCGGTTCTAGGCGCTCAGTCCGGAACCGCGCGCCTGCTACGTTCGCAGGTTCGAATCCTGCCTCTGGCATGGATGTGTGTGATGTCCTTAGGTTAGTTAGGTTTAAGTAGTTCTAAGTTCTAGGGGACTAATGACCTCAGATGTTAAGTCCCATAGTGCTCAGAGCCATTTGAACCGTTTCTTACGGAAGTCGGTAAGATTGTCTGCAGCGAATAATGAGTGTAATGGGCAGGGGCACTACGAATGGTCTCACGGGCAGCGTGCAAGGGATAAATCCCTGCAGTCTCACTATCATCTGTGCCCTTGGTGGCTCAATTGGATAGAGTGTTTGCCATGTAAGCAGGAGATGCGGGTTCGAGTCCCGGTCGGGGCACATATTTTCAACTGTCCCCGTTGACGTATGTCAACGCCTGTCGACAGCTTAGGGTCTTGATTTAATTAGCATTTCATACTACGAAGCATGTTCTGGTACACACTTTCATTTCCACCTGGTGTCTCTTCAATTTCTAGTGCAGCGAGCAGAAATCGTGTCAGCAGATCTTCCTCTGTTTCTACAGGAATCTGGTAAATTAAACTTTCCATACGACTCCATACCGGGCGCTGATAACCTCGTTCTTGTGCGCCAAAAAACACTAATAATAATAATGTAACGACTCCATAGGAGTCAAATCTGGCATTCGCGGCGGCCACGCAATTGCACCACATCACCTATCCATATTTCTCCATGTGTCTCCAACCATACGTGAGAAGTGAGCTGGTTCGCCATAATGCTTAAACAACGTTTCCTGAGGGACATTCAGTACCACAGGGTCCAGAACGGGTCCAATACGTTTTGTTGGGAGATCAAGTATGCACTACGAGTTAGCTTGATTGGAGGGAGTTATGACTCATCACATAATCGTCGAGAATACCTGTGCACACATCAATACCAAACAGATGCTGGAATGTCTGAACACGCAAGGCACAAAGGTTTCATCTGCATGGAAATGGCTGTTTGGCAAATCAGAACACAGTACCTAGCAAACTTGTATTCATCTGTAAACAGAACTCGACATGGAAAGAGGGATTGTCGATGCAGCTCCGCAGGAATCACGTGCAGCAGAAAACGCGTTGTGGAAAATGGGCTGGGCCCGTAGAGTGTATCCTTACAAAGGGTAAATGGTGCGGATGCAGTCGTTGCTAACACAGGATGTCCCAGAAGATACTGTGACTAACACAGATCGAGTACTCGATGGCAGGTTCTCATCAGCTCGATGCAATACGTCATCTTCAAATACGGGCGTGCGGCATTGCTGTGGAGCATTACAGTCCTGTCTCCTCACAGGGAACGAACCTGTTTCCTGGAGCTGCTGCGTAACTTGGGCAAAAAGTTTGTGCTATGCCGTGCTACGTTGTGGGAAACGGTTCTCGATACACCTGAATAGCATCTCTTCCGTTACTTCCAGGTTCGCCTGTGTGTTCCGAAAATGAGTGCCAAACCATATTTACTGTATCGGAGGCGTACAGGCATTGAATAGGTCTCGCAGCAGGTAGACCTTAAGTGATATCAGGTGATGGTCTGACGTAGTACACTTCATCCTGTCTACCCTATAGCATAACAAGACAAACATCACGACACGTTTTCCCTCACCAGACGTGGATGGGTTACACACCTTTACTGAAACCGTATTATAACGGGGACGGTTCCTTTCCGGACATGGGTTCCTATTGAAAATACTATGTACTCGTTCCCCCCCACAAATCCTAGGACTTCGTAATGGGAATTTCCGAACCCACGTCTCGGCACCTAGTTTACTGAGACGAATTGCTGTATATTTATGTGTGTCGATAAACACCGAGAAATCTATTATTTTTCCCTTGCTAAGCCTGTCACAAACAGTCGTGGTATTATTTACTACCTTTTCTGGCACATTTTATAATTAGCTATTGGGTCACATAGTAATGTTTTCCGTGAAGTAGACTAGACATTTGCGAGAGACATGAGTTTGTTAGGATCTCCCACTGTCTCAAAAGTCAATGCTTCTTTCGATGTCGCGCCGCAAGGCTTTCAAGAGATAAATTTTGTGACGGCGCATTGGCGTGGATAGTGAGTTTCGCCCTTAAAATTTTGTTTTACAAACTACTGTTTAGCCGCGAGGAACGTCGCGGGGAACAGCTAGTAGCATATATTTTCCTGAAATTTGACTCTCCTCGGTACTAATTATCAGTAAAATCTATCGCAAATAAACACAAGAATAAACAATTATGGCAACTCAGGGGACACATGGCCCCGGTTTTGTTTTTGTTTTATTAATGTGACTGACAAAAGCTTATTATTCTATTACTTCAAACTTGGCCTGTCACAGACGTGGACTACAAGTGCATTGCTAAATTTGTAGTTACAGGTTATGCAGATTTCGGAAGGAAATGGTCTTTTCAGAAAGAGGAAAACTTAAGATATTACATCCAACTCACGACGATATCATTAGTATCTGAGTGCAAACTCGTTTTGGAGAAGGTAGGGGAGGGATGTCAGCTGTTTCCCTTTGAAAGGAATCATCCTCACTTTAAACGATTTTGAGAAATTACAGTGAACATAAATGTGGAAGACCAGGTGGGGATTTGAGTAGGCATTTACACGAAGGAGCTCAAAATCTCAGCAAAATATTATTTCCTTTAGTTGTTTATGAAGGCGCGGAATAGAGTAATACCTTGGGTACAGGAGACGGAATTTCCGATTTAAATGAAAGTGTTATTATGCATTACTTATATGTTTTAACTAAAGTGTTTGTGTCTTCTCGCGGGTAAAGAGAGACAAGAAACCGTAACTGTCTGTGAATGACACTTTCGTATTTATCTGGTAAGGAATCATCGGACAGGATAAATATTTGTCTGGGTACAGAAAGTTAGCGTAAGTGTTAGTGGCACATTTCTTGTGATTTTATCACGCAAATGTTTTACTGCGCATTAATTTTACAGCTCACAAACCTTGTCGTATTTATAACTAAGAATTACTGAAGTCGTAATAAACTTCACCGCCCTGCTAGTTGGAAAACTGATGAATCAGTTTCACATTCTTTCATGCTACTACTTTTTCTTCTTCCGAGCCATGCCCAAAGTACCGTTCCAGTAGTTTCTAATGGTTTAATCCGAACTTAAATGCATATTGTCCTCGCCCCTTACTTTTAACCTAAGGGGAAATAACGGCTTGTTAATAATATTAGTCAAGCTGCAGGAATTCATACAGTAATGCAGTTCGTAAAACGTGTCGTACCTATTATAGGGCACTAACTCAAAACCACTTTAATCTTAAAGCTATAAATCTAGAAACTTTTACAGACATTGTTACTCGTATAATCGTGTAGTTTGCGTAAAAGGTGTTGTACTGCATATTTTGCCTATCGCATTCGCTCATCTGAAAGATAATGGTGCATCAAATTGAATGTGTCCCGGTTAAAGAACCACTCAGGCAGTCGCCTACAGTTACCTCGCAGAACCTGATGATAACCTGCTTCTCACTTCTCGTGATATGACTCTCATTGTGGTCCTCAGTGTCCGTGAAGTTACAGCGTGTTTAACTAAAGACTGCTAGCAGATCTTACGGAGTAACTGCTTTCGAATTTAGCGATTCAAAAATCGGTAATATTGTTCGAAACAAGATGAAGGACAACACAATGGGCCACATATCTCTCTTCTGGGAACGTCGTTACATATTCTGGGCACTATATGTGTCTTACTAATATGTTCTTGGCGGCAGTTTCGGCAGTCCGCTTTAGGCTGTCAATCCCGAAACATGGTGTCCGAGACGCTTACTGAATTCTGGCGTCACGTGTGTTTCTTGTTCAATAAGGAAAGGTACTCGTCAGCTATTATTCTTGTTCTCATTACCTTTGAGTTCTGTTGTTCTCTATATACTTGCCACACAAGAATTATTCGTGTCTCAGTGACCCACACCGAGTTAATACTTATTCGTTAAGAGAGCCTTAGCGTATCATTTCTGCAATGCCTGTTCAAATTCGTCTGCGTGTAGATAAGATAAAATGACAAATGACACAAGATATCAGAATGTTGCAAAGGAGGAATGTAGTATTCAAATGGTTCAAGTGGCTCTGAGCACTATGGGACCTAATTTACGAGGTCATCAGTTCCCTAGAACTACTTAAACCTAACTAACCTAAGGACATCACACACATATCCATTCCCGAGGCAGGATTCGAACCTGCGGCCGTAGCGGTCGCTCGGTTCCAGACTGTAGCGCCTAGTACCTCTCGGCCACTCCGGACGGCGGAATGGAGTATTCCGAAATTACAGCGCCGTCTACCTCGATACTAGCTGAGATGAAGAGAAGGAAAGGACTGATATAACGCTGTGAGATTTTACCTGAAGTCATTTAAGAGAGGTCCCGGAAACTGAAACTTCCATGGTCCGACGGACATTCGAACTTCTCTCCCAACATATACCGGCCCATTATTTTATGCACTGTCACAACGAACTCTTTATGTAAGCTCCTAAAAATGTTCTTTATTGTGGACTGATCGAGTTTCCACGAAATTATGGCTCTTGCCTTTAGCAGAAACAATCCCAGTTCGTTGAAAGCAAAGCCTCAGCCACTGTCAAAGCTAGTTTCGAGGGCTCCATCCGTTTCACAGCGACCAGAGTAACTAGTACACCCACAGAAATAAGCATCAGGTTCTCGTATTCACTTCGGCTAACTAAACAGTTATTTGCGAGCTGCAGATGCGGACGCAGGTGTAGGCCAACTCTCGCGTTAATTAATTACACCGCCACGTAACTTTCACAACTGGCTGTTCTCAGTATCACTACTACACTCTCGTACTTTGCGAGCAGCAGTATATCTAATGTCACGCTAGTTGGGCTCTGTTACGAAACCTCAAACTGATGTTTTACTCACACATAACGTCCTCTTTTCATTCATAAAATGGGCAATTAAACCGCAGTAAATCACTACGAACGTAGTGCCACGTTCTCTGTCCATTTCCTGATGCACACAGTGTGACAGGAATATTGTATAAGGGTCATAACTCAGGCTACGCTAATGGATAACCGTTTCCATGTAGGTATTATTTCTTAGCGATTAATTCCTCAAATAACATATATTAAACATTTCTGTCGTGGTTGCAAATGAGAGAAATAAATGAAATACTATCGCAGCAACAAAATGTAGTTTACTGACTACATAAGAGTTAGCTGTCTTTTAATAAACACCACAAGTAATCTTACTTAAGGCCCCAATCCGAAAGCTTACTTTTTTGTTACCGTCACTACGGGTTAATTCATTGCCTAAATAGTTATATAGTTCTGTTGATTTCAGCTCAAATTGCAAAATGACGTGTTTGTTTCCCCTATGTCTAACTCGTGGACTACATTGTACGACGGATGGTGCAGAATCGAAATATGCTGATAGGAACTGATTGATTCATCGCCTGATGGAATTCATGACGGCCTACAAAACACCAATTTGCGCTTCAGTGCAGCGAATGTTTTATTTAACATGAAGGCCATCACAGTCATCGTGATCGCTGACAAGAGTTTGAATCAAAAACCATGAAAGCGAAGCCTATTAATATAGGTGCAGACTGTACTCTATTATAAGGATAACCCATGTTTAACCGGTTTGTGCGTAAACACAAATTTCCTGTACGATTTCTTGTTCATGGGTACGTAGTTTTAGTTTTCCGTCGTGACGCCAAATAAGAAAGCAATGCAATGTTGATTCTGTCACTTGTTCATGCCTATCTATTATACCCCGACTACAGTCTTCCGATTTCATGTTTTGATGACTGATATTTCTGTGCCTATGATTTAACTCAGACTTCTATTGAGTTGTCATACAAATGTACAATACTAGATACATCAAACACATAATTAAGCGTGTATGGAATATACATTATACTGTTACACCAATCACATTCCACGGCTAGATGATGTAGTGAATGATGCCACTGACCGTCCTTTATGCAACTTCACTACGTTTTCGGAAGGGGTACGGAATTCTCTGTGTTCTTTTTTTGCTTAGAAAAGATCCCCCAAAGATCCCGTATGATGCGAATTGCTAACTGCTATGCGTTCGTTTCGGAGAGGAATCATGCACACCATGAATGGGTTTGGAATGCTAATCATCTATACTACCGGTGCTCTTAGTGACCATTTCACTGCCCATATGCTTACAAAGAAGAAACATATACACATCGATGGAATTCTTGTGCATGTAACACTGTCTCTAAGCAAAGAGGAAATTAAGATTTCCTTCAGTAGCGCACTCTAAAACGAAGAAAACGGCGCACTACGACGGAATCATCCGAATAGGACGGAAAACTGTATGTGTCACGTACATGTACAAACAAATGATTACAGTTTCACAGAAACCGGATGACTTATTCGACGGAACGCGCTTCACATACTGAGCATGTCAATAACGCACAGGTACACCTCTGAAACTAATGTAAGCAGTTATTCGGCTTGGCATTGATTGACAAAGTTGTGTCTTCGGCGTCTTTCGCGGCAGCATGTCTGAAGAAAATCATCTCGGTTTTCAAGCCGCGTCATTTAGAATGAAATTGTTGAGCTTTCGGTGGCTATCTCTGCCATTGTCTTCGGGAATAAAATCCCTGGCTGCCGGACCTGGATTTTTTTTTTTCTTTATTGTGATTTCAGTTCCCCACAACGGGGGTCGGACTGGCAACTGACAGAAACCGATCTTCAGCCAATGGTATTTAGAACGGGTTAAAATATATAAGGGACAATAAGAGATGACTTTGTAAAACAATTGATTAAGTGGAGGACAGTGACGGTTTTTACACAAAACAAGTGACAATAAATTAGCATTTGTAAATACATAAAGACATAAACACTGGTAGTTTCTAAAACTCGTTTGACGATTTTACATTACAGCTAAACTACGATCACTCTTGAAGGTGAATGTTGCCCTTGATGCCATTGTTTAATGGTGATGCGCGCTGCCACACGAAAAAATTATCGTGATGATGGGGCGATGATGTGTGTGACTATGGGGCCCTGTAGAACCGCATGTACCGATGTGAAGTCAGCAAACTGAATGAAGTGGGAATGAAAAATTGAAGGATAGGGGTCGGAGCGTTATCGTTGGGGACTTGGAGTTGGTTAAAATTCCGGCTGGAGAGCATGGTTAAGGCATGGACTTGCATGAAAGGTAGAATAACGATGTAGTGGTGCAGCAGGGTGCCTGGTTTGGTGAGTAGTGAATGGAAAATTGGGTGCTGGGACTGGGTTTTGCGATTTATGAATCGGATTCGAAGGTGCTCTAGGAATAGAAGAAGGTGAGGGAAGTGGATGAGTTAACACCAGATGCTAGTTGTGGAAGATAGGCGATGCGGAAGGCGACTTAACAGAATTTAGGCGACGCAGAAATCCGGGTACCGTTAGCGTAGGCTAGATTGGGATGCATGAGAGATTTATATGTGAGGATAATGGCAGAAGGATTTCGAAGCCAGGTGCGACTTGTTAGTGGTTTTAGTACTTTTAATCGGTTTCGGACTTTGTGTTGGATGGTAAGATATGAGTGCGTTCCCTGTTAGTTCTCTGTCGGGAGTTAGTCCTGAATTACTTTGTTAGAGGGATGGGTTGTTTGTAGATGGAGAGATGGAAATCTGGACGACGGAAACTCCGAGTGGTTGATTTGCTTTTACGCCGGATTTGTTAAAGTTTCAGTGAACTACGCCACTCGACTAGGAGATTCAGATGGCGTTGGAGGTAGTCATGGGAGAGTTTAAGAATGTGATGAGTTGCTAGACAGGCGAGGTTGTCAGCATATTACAGGAGGTACTTTGGGGATGGTGGCTTTGCAATGTCTGCACTGTAAAGGATGTGAAGGAGGGGTGAGAGGACAGAGCCTCGAGGTTCAAATGGTTCAAATGGCTCTGAGCATTATGGGACTTAACATCTGAGGTTATCAGTCCCCTAGAACTTAGAACTACTTAAACCGAACTAACCTAAGGACATCATACACATCCATGCCCGAGGCAGCATTCGAACCTGCGACCGTAGCGGTCGCGCGGTTCGGGACTGCAGCGCCTAGAACCACGTGGCCACACCGGTCTGCAGCCTCGAGGCACCTGAGCCAGATGTGGTGGCAGCCATGGTTGATTGTGACATGTGTCGGACGGGGTTGAATGAAGGCCGCAATTAAGGCGGACATAGTTAACTGGGAGTGCATAGGTTTGTAGCTTGAAGAGCAGTACAGAATGCCATTCCCGGCGAAGGGAGACAAATATGACGTACTTCCGTTTATCCAGTTCATATTAGATTAGGAGAATAAGGTAAAGAAGTCGGAAATAGCTGGAATAATTGGGACGAAAGCAACACTAGTTATCGGGGAGAGGTATGTTGGTCCGGGGCTAGCACGGTTTTCCACTTACATAACCACGATTACGGCCTCTAGCACCAATCAGAGAGGCCCGAAAGGACGCGACAGCGGAAGGCGAGTTTGACAGCTCATAGCAGCTGCGGCCCGCCGCGGGACCGGAGTCAACGAGACATAGGGGCCCTGCAACGAACTTGTTACGTCAGACTATTAGGTTTCTCGCCACACTTCGCTAACGCTTGACTACGTACAGGGCCCCCGGAAAATACATATTTAATTCAAGAGATACCTCCTAAAAGTCTCAATTTTGTCGTATGCTACTGAGAACCTACAGGCATTTAAACAGACAGTCAGTAATCAATAAATCCGCCTGAAATAGTTACTCGCTCTCACCCAGAGACAGCTGCTGGCGCTCGTAAAACCTGTAGTATCATGTGCTGTGACGTACGCGTCAGGGTCTGTCTTACTCGTGGGCCTCGCGCGCGACCGAGTGACGACAGGTGACACGAGAGGCTGCCGCCACATTTGAAACTGTCGCCCCCGCCAATCTACAACCGTCAATCAGTTGCCGTAGCTCCCCTTCGCCGGCAGTTGTGACCGAGCGGTTCAAGGCGCTTCAGTTTGGTACCGCGAGACCGCTACGGTCGCAGGTTCGAATCCTACCTCGGGCATGGATGGTTGTGATGTCCTTAGGTTAGTTAGGTTTAAGTAGTTCTAAGTTCTAGGGGACTGATGACCTCAGATGTTATGTCCCATAGTGCTCAGAGTCATTTTTTTGCACCCTTTCGACATCAAAGCCCTCATAGGTGTCCCCTCTTCTCTGCTAAAATTGTTGCTGTTCATTCTAATCTCAACTGCCTTTTTTATAACTATGAGTCAAGATTCTCTTGTTTACAAACTGTATTTGTGTCCGTTTCCTAGGCAATAATCAGCTATGACCGACTTCTCAAACCTCCTCTGTTTAATATGTCACTTGTCCTCAATACAAAGCTCTACAAATGTGCAAATTGTCGGAGCTATGTAGATGCTGCCGCATGCGCAAGGGACACCATACACACTGGGCATACAAAGGTCTATGCTATCTGTAACTGGGAGCTGCGTATCTCGTATTTTGGGAGCGGGCCGGAACTCTGGTATCAATCCTTGTTTGTCTCAGAAGGCATCCTTCTTCGGCGGCACCTTGAAGGCGTCTGCAATGTCTTTCTTGCTAGGACCATTCTCTGCGAACATGTGTTTTAGGTGCTGCATTTCAGACTGCCGGAGATTTTTGATCTGTGTATTAACCACTTTTGTACAGACTGGTGAACACTATTGGCGTTCAAGTATCTATCAGTGAGCATCGGTCTGCTGTACACTGAATGAAAAAGCCGGCCTAAAACATCCATGAACGGTTGCTTGCCCTCCATCTTGCTACCAAGTCTTCGAATGAAGCACTTGTGAAACGGTTTGAATTCAAAAAATCCAGAGATACATGGCGCTGTATGGCATTGTCGTTTATTTTGCGAGATGCGTATGGAGCCTGAAAATGGCGCAGTGGAATGCCGAAACTGATTGTCGTCAACATAATTATATGATAGCGGAACAAACACTGATAGCAGTTACTTCCGTAAAATATCTGGGAGTATGCGTGCGGAACGATTTGAAGTGGAATGATCATATAAAATTAATTGTTGGTAAGGCGGGTACCAGGTTGAGATTCATTGGGAGAGTGCTTAGAAAATGTAGTCCATCAACAAATGAGGTGGCTTACAAAACACTCGTTCGACTTATACTTGAGTATTGCTCATCAGTGTGGGATCCGTACCAGATCGGTCTGACGGAGGAGATAGAGAAGATCCAAAGAAGAGCGGCGCGTTTCGTCACAGGGTTATTTGGTAACCGTGATAGCGTTACGGAGATGTTTAATAAACTCAAGTGGCAGACTCTGCAAGAGAGGCACTCTGCATCGCGGTGTAGCTTGCTCGCCAGGTTTCGACAGGGTGCGTTTCTGGATGAGGTATCGAATATATTGCTTCCCCCTACTTATACCACCCGAGGAGATCACGAATCTAAAATTAGAGAGATTAGAGCACGCATGGAGGCTTTCAGACAGTCGTTCTTCCCGCGAACCATACGCGACTGGAACAGGAAAGGGAGGTAATGACAGTGGCACGTAAAGTGCCGTCCGCCACACACCGTTGGGTGGCTTGCGGAGTATCAGTGTAGATGTAGATGTAAAATAAAATAATATCTTAGTTAGACGGCTGCTGGAGAATTCCATTGATACTGACAATGCAACAACTCTGTCAGTCGCTGCCAAGCCGAATAACAGCTTGCACAAGGATCAGAGGAGCAGCAACGCAGTACTGGCTTGCTCAGCTCTTCCTCTTCAATAAATCATTCAAGTTTTCTTAGATCGTAACGATTTGTTTGTCTTTACATGTACATCACAACTAACGATTTCCATACCATTCGGATAATTCCTTGGTGGTGAGTCGTTTTTCCCCTCTCTTAAAATGTGTGTCTGAAGTGCGATGGATTCTACAGATATACTGTCACCCTCTCAGTCATTCAGTAATGAACAGTGCGTGCACTGAGAACTGCACGGGTGGGAACATTTTTTTGGCGAAAATCTGGAATAAGCAAAATAAATTACATACCGGCAACAATTTGTTACGAACCCACGTAAAAATGTTGAAATGACATACCAAGATTTTTAATTTTCTAGTGGGAAATACTGTTCCTAGTGTACATTTCCACGCAGGTTGTCCTTATGTTACTACTTATCTTGACTGTACTTTCGATTTTTGAAATCCTTTCCCATTATACGGGCAATAGATCTCTAAATAGATGAGAGAAATAATTCCTGATTTACAGAAATAATTTTCGGGGATTTGACAGTATTAAGCAGTTTTGCACAAGATGGTTCCTGTTTTGTTTAAAAGTGCTGGTAACAATGCACTAGCTACTTCATAATCATGTTCACCTCGTGACGACTAACTAATGGTTCAAATGGCTCTGAGCACTATGGGACTTAGCATAAACCTAACTAACCTAAGGACAGCACACAACACCCAGTCATCACGAGGCAGAGAAAATCCCTGACCCCGCCGGGAATCGAACCCGGGAATCCGGGCGTGGGAAGCGAGAACGCTAGACTAACTAATGTTTCTCCAAACCACGCGTGACGTAATCTGCTTAGTCGTAAATATCAGAAAAAGGAACAGATTTTGTTCGTTAAATAAACTGGAGCGAAACGCTTTCCTTGGGAGCCGCTACATTAATATGCTCATTATTTAATATTTGACATTAGGTATGTACAACACTGATGGTGTCAGCTTACTTTACACCGTTTCGTATGATTCAACAATTTTTAATCTCATGAAATGGGCATGTTAATTTCCTAATGTGGCACAGGTACAAATGAATCTCTGCCGGATTACTTAAATGAATGAATACCGCTATCATGTTTTTTTGTACTGGAGTCACGACGCCCAATGAACAAATTTAGCAACATCCAAATTAATTAGTTCCCTTACTTTGTAAATTCCGAAAACATCTAGTAAATCGGCGAGATATAGAACACTAATACACAAAACGGCGCATTCAATTGACGCCCGTAGATAAGGAAACCTCTGTGTAAGACATTTCCCTAGAAAGTGCTATGAAGAGTAGAGCGTTTCGAAGGTAACAAGTACTAATTTTAAATTACAGATTGTCCTTTAGGTGTGTATTAACAGGTCGCCCATTGTTGCTAAAAGCTAGAAGATCTAGTTTGTAGTTCACATTTGGCACATATATTTCACATGCCACAATAGTGGTAGAATTAGGTTATCGTAAGTGTGTTTACTGAAAGACCTGAGTCGAAACAAAGCTCCGGCAGTAGACAACATTCCATTAGAACTACTGACAGCCATGGGAGAGCCAATCCTGACAAAACTCTATCATCTGGTGGGCAAGATGTATGAGACAGGCGAAACACCCTCAGACTTCAAGAAGAATATAATAATTCCAATCCCAAAGAAAGCAGGTGTTGACAGGTGCGAAAATTACCGAACTATCAGTTTAATAAGTCACGGCTGCAAAATACTAACGCGAATTCTATACAGACGAATGGAAAAACTAGTAGAAGCCGACCTCGGGGAAGATCAGTTTGGATTCCGTAGAAATATCGGAACACGTGAGGCAATACTGACCATACGACTTATCTTAGAAGCTAGATTAAGAAACGTCAAACCTACATTTCTAGCATTTGTAGACTTGGAGAAAGCTTTTGACACTGTTGACTAGAATAATCTCTTTCAAATTCTGAAGGTCGCAGGGGTAAAATACAGGGAGCGAAAAGCTATTTACAATTTGTACAGAAACCAGATGGCAGTTATAGAGTCGAGGGACATGAAAGGGAAGCAGTGGTTGGGAAGGGAGTGAGACAGGGTTGTAGCCTCTCCCCGATGTTATTCAATCTGTATATTGAGCAAGCAGTGAAGGAAACGAAAGAAAAATTCGCAGTAGGTATTAAAATCCATGGAGAAGAAATAAAAACTTTGAGGTTCGCCGATGACATTGTAATTCTGTCAGAGACAGCAAAGGACTTGGAAGATAGTTGAACGGAATGGATAGTGCCTTGAAAGCAGGATATAAGATGAACATCAACAACCGCAAAACAAGGATAATGGAATGTAGTCGAATTAAGTCGGGTGATGCTGAGAGAATTAGATATGTAAATGGGACACTTAAAGTAGTAAAGGAGTTTTGCTATTTGGGGAGCAAAATAACTGATAATGGTCGAAGTAGAGAGGATATAAAATGTAGACTGGCAATGGCAAGGAAAGCATTTCTGAGGAAGAGAAATTTGTTAACATCGCGTATAGGTTTAAGTGTCAGGAAGTCGTTTCTGAAAGTATTTGTGTGGAGTGTAGCCACGTATGGGAGTGAAACATGGACGATAAATAGTTTGGACAAGAAGAGAACAGAAGCTTTCGAAATGTGGTGCTACAGAAGAATGCTGAAGATTAGATTGGTAGATCACATAACTAATGAGGAAGTATTGAATAGGATTGGGGAGAAGAGAAGTTTGTGGCACAACTTGACTAAAAGAAGGGATCGGTTGGTAGGACATGTTCTGGGGCATCACGACATCACCAGTTTAGTATTGGAGGGCAGCGTGGAGGGTAAAAATCGTAGAGGGAATCCAAGAGATAAATACACTAAACATATTAAGAAGGATGTAGGTTGCAGTAGGTACTGGGAGACGAAAAAGCTTGCACAGGATAGAGTAGCATGGAAAGCTGCATCAAACCAGTCTCAGGCCTGAAGACCATAACAACAACAAGTGTGTTTTCTAACAATTCGAAACACATGATGTAGGTTATCGTAAGCGTGTTTTTTTAATAATTCGAAAGTCACCTGTAGTCACCTCATGGAGAGTGACGCCAGACACCAGGCCTTGATTGCAATTTCATTTAAATTTTCTTGCGAAGATACCAAGAGAAAGACAACTTGTCGATGAGGAAAAGCCCACCTATAAAGAGAGTAAAATAACAACGAGACGAAAAAAGTAAGTAAACTGTATATTAATCGCCATAATAGTTGATAATTTACCTCAATGTGAGACAAGACGGCCAGTGTCCTCATGGAAGAATGTTTACGGATGCCTAAGATACTGTGATTGTACCCAGACGTTCACCTCTTGGTCCGAATCACATGCACGGCCACAAATGTCTTTCTTCCCGGCTCGCCGGCCGGAGTGGCCGAGCGGAGCGGTCAGGCTCGAATCCTGCCGCTGGCATGGATGTGTGTGATGTCCTTAGGTTAGTTAGGTCTAAGTAGTTCTAAGTTCTAGGGGACTGATGACCTTAGACGTTAAGTCCCATAGTGCTCAGAGCCATATGAACCATTTTTTTTTCTTCTCGGCTCCAAAAACATGGGAATCGCATGGGCAGGTATCGGGACTTTACGGAGGATGTGAAAGAACTTCGCGGCGAAACTTCTGCAGCGTACTGGGAATAATGTTGGCAACATATGAGCGATTACTTTCCAAATAATAAACAGTTTAATTACTTTTTTCCCATCTGTATCGTTTTCATTTGACTACCGCTTTTACAAGGACTTCTAAATTGCGAACGACCATCTGTCGTCAAACCTGTGAACAATAAGTGGGGATGGACAAAACTCGATGTAGAAAGCTCGTGTGGAACTGAACCCAGCTTGTTGGAGCCGGTAAATAGTGGTAACTAAGATGATGATGATGATGATGATGATAAAGATCATGATAAAGCCCTGTAAGTGAAGAATTTAGTAAATGCGTGGTATTTTAGTGTAATCTCCTTAAGAAAAATATGCATAACGAAACTGAAGGCTGTATACACACTTATAGCGCCCCTATCAAATTATCTTATAGCGAAACATGACAAAATTTATTTCGGTTCCTTAAACGCCATCTCGCTGCAGTGAGTATTATGTTTCTCCTTGCGCTCTTCATCATGCCTGTATCTAGCTGTCAATTGTGTTGGAGACTATAGCTGCTTCATGGTATCATAGTTAACAACGATGAGGATACAGGAACAAGTTAATTGTACTCGAAATTATGGTGTCCCTCTCAAATGAGAACGCTATTCAAAGTTGACTGTTCGTTGTAATACGAGTAGAAGCATTCAGAACAATTTGGAAACATTTTAGGCGAGTCGAATGTTATAACTTCATACGTGTTTTCCAGTGTGGTAACAGAAATGTTATTTTTGTTTGTGATTACCCTATAACATTTCTCAGACGTTTTCTGGTGTACTTCCAGAATACTTTTCCTTTGATTGTGTGTCTGAACGGCCTATACATGAAGTAGAAGCTATTTTTCAAAACTTAGTGCTCTAGTATAATTTAATCAAAAGTAAGTATATGTTCACGTAAGTATTTAGAGTCGAGATGCGTTTGCTGGTAACACTAATATTTGGTGGGTTATTTGTTAGGAGCTTTTAATAAGTTTTTCCAAGTGCGCAGCACATGCAGTTTATTGCTAAAATTATTTATTTACATCTGATAGAAAGTCAATGTTCATTACGCGTAATTGGTATGCGTTAAATATCTAACGTAATACAGTTACACACAAATCTGTGTTACATTACCTAAATACTTTCCAGTGATAAATGTGGTAATATAGCCAACATTTCCTTTGGCATTGATTAAATTGCACAATATGTTTAACCGATAAAATAATGGTAAAACGTAACAGTTATTAACTTTCAATTACCGTCAGACAATTTCACTGAGCACAGATTTAATTATTTGTGTGTTCTACATAATGTATTATTTTTATGGCCAAGTCCGTAGCTCCTCTAAGAAGTTAAATATTCCTGTAGCATCAGGGCAACCACTGAGGATTTTTACGTCTTTCTCGCTTCGTTCTTGATAAGTAATTTTGCGTCCTTATCTTAGATTCCTTGATTCCCAATTTTGATTTTAAGTTTCTCTCTCTCCTCACATCTGATACATATCAGTAGCTTTGCCTATTTTCTGGTTTACTCTCAATCCGCATTCTGTACTCACTAGACTGTTCATTCCATCCAAACGATCCTGTAATACTTCACATTTACTAATGATCATAGTGTCATATAACGGAAAACCTATTGCCGTGAATGTCAATCCCACGTTCGCACCTTTGTTTTACTTATTTATAAGTTTTCTGTGTGTGGATTAGATAGTAGGGGCTAAATAAAGACTTTATGCCTATGTTTTACGTGTTTTAATCCGAGCACTTCGTTATTTGCCTTTCAGTCGTATTGTTCCTCCTTTGGTTCTCTTAAATACAGTATATTCAGTGTATTACCCGTTTTCCCTAAACCTTACTCCTGTTTCTCGCAGAACTCAGAACCTCTTTAAATTTTACATTTTGGGACGCTTTTTCTAGGTAAACTAACGCTATGAGCGTGACTTCATAATTCGTCAGCCTGGCTTCCGCTGTCAAGAGCCATTTGCGAACTGCCTCTTTGATGCCTTCAACTTTCGTGGAGCGAAACTCATCGTTGTCTAACTGGCTTTTAATTTTCTGTTCCTTATTTGTCAGTGGCTTAGAAGCAAGAGTTGTTCAGCTCATTGTGTGACAGTTTTCGCATTCAACTGCCTTTGATATCTTCTAGATTGTGTTGACGATATTTTCCCGGAGGTATGATGGTACGTCGCCAGTCTCTACAAACCAACTTGAATAGCCGTTTGGTTTCCACTTCCTCTACTGAATTAAGGAATTCAGATGAAATATTATATATCCCTTCGGCCTTATTTGATTTCCAGTCTTCCATAGCTCTTTTTCATTCGGACTACAGCACTATATCCCCATGTCATCCTATCCAATCCATTCTTCTAACACGTCTTCAGACATGTACTCCCCTTCATAGAGGGCTTCAAAGTAGCCTTTCAACCTATCTGCCCTCCCTTCTGTGTTTAACAGTGGCATCCCAACTGCACTCTTACCGTTACCACTCCTGCTTTTTATTTCACCGAAGGTGGTTTTGACTTTTCTAGATGCTCAGTCCTGCGGACCATAATTCCTTTTCCGATTTCTTCAGATCTTTGTTGCAGCCTTTTCGCCTAGGCTGCAGTGCATTTGCTATTTGTTTCATTCCTCTGGGATTTATAGTGCACTGTTTCTGTCATTCCCTGAACATTGTTGTGCCACCATCTTCTACCGATCGAAGGAATTGTTTTATCCTTCCCATTTACCTTCGTTGTGTGCATGTTTATCTGTCCAACATATGTGATTGCTCTTTTCAGATTAGTCCAGCTCTCTTCATCTCAGCTGAGTACTATGTCGTTCGTTACCACACTATCAATATTCTTAGCTAACTTCCGACGCGTGTCGTCATTCCTCCATACTTCTCTATCCAACTTTACACTGAACCTTTCGGCCGGTTATCTTAAACAATAGTCTTTCTTCGTCATTGCTAAATTGTGGTCTAAGTTTATATCTGCTCCCGGGTACGCCTTACAATCTAATATCTGAATTTCTAGATTAGGAATCTTTGCCTCACCATAATGTAATCCATCTGGTGCTTCCCGCATCTCTCGCTGGTATTCTAGCATACCTCCTCCTCTCGAGTTTCTCGAACACTGTAGTCAATGTTGCCATGTGGAAATCTTTTTAGAACTCCATTAGCCTTTCTCCTCTCTCATTCGCACTGCCAAGCTCATATTCTCTGGCAGTACTTTCTTCTATTCCTTCCCCTCCAATCACGTTCCCTCTCCCAACGATTACACTATTTAACAAATTTTTTTTCTGCATCTGGATTGTAAATGGGTGGATTTACCTAATTTTGGGGTGCTGAACACACTGGCAAAACCAGTTTTTCTCTATGACGTCACATTTCCTAGATACACAGCAAAATAAAAACGGTAATAGAGAAAATTGACACAATCAAGTAGAAAAAAACACATTCTGAACGTTTTAAGTCAATACTATTTTGTAGTATATATGGACACGATGCCACTAAAAGGTCCAAATTAGCTCAGAAGATGTGTTCACCTTTAATAGTCTTTGATTTTTGAAAAATGCGCCGACGGAGCTCTTCTTTTGTTTTCCGTTTGATCACTCTTCCTAACAAGACCCCAGCAGTAGTCATCCATCATCGAAGGGTTCCAAAGGGCTTGGTAACGGTGTTCCATGGTAAGATTGTCTTGGTGAAAGCGTCCACCATGCCCATCGCTTACTGCTCACAAATTTCCCGGGAAGAAATCAAGGTGAGAATGTAAAAAGTGAATTTTAAGCGACATTTTACACCCCATTTTCTTATAGTTGTCCAACAGACCATTCACAATTGTAACATAGCTTTTATCTTTTCTGTGACCCAAAAAGACCTTCACAACTGCTTTAAAAGAAGACCAATCAGCTATCTGGATATCTGTGAGTATGTAATCAAAGGTTGGATCTTTCAGAAACTTTTTTATTGTGGTCCAACAAACATACCCTCTTTCAGCTTTGCCTTAATTTGGTAAATTTTTGTTTTAAATGATTGGAGACCTCACCTTCTTCATCCAGAGCTTTTACAAAATTCTTAACGAGGCCCAGTTTGATATGAAGGGGAGGAAAATGATTTTATCCTACTCAACCAATGGGGTATTGTTCACATTTACGTTTCCAGGAACATATGAATTCCTCATATGCCATTCCTTGACTGTGTAGTGGTTCTTGGTGTCACAGCTGTCACAAAGGCACAAAAAGCAGCAGTATTTCGTGAATCCAGCCTGTAAACCTGTAAGGAGTGCAACAATTTTAAAATCACAGCAAATCTGCCATTCATGATCCTTATATTTGATTGCTTCTGGTAGCAGAGCCATGGTTCCATAAGTTTCTTTCATGTCTACTGCGTATGCCAAAGGTTTTACCGATGAAAATGCATTGCCAATATACAGTAGTAATGCTTTCAAGGTGGTTTTACTGGAGCCAATAAATAGTCGCCCCTACCGTGCACTACGTTGTACACCTATCTGCATCATCACCAAAACTTTGCACTATCTTTCACAGGAAACAATCACTGAGGATCTCTTTCACACCACTGCATTACCACACCAACCATTTACGGATGATTTGTAGATCTTATAGCTCTCCTCTGCAAATCAAAAAGAAACATCAAAACAGAAGAACAGCAAAAAACGAAATACTGAATACTAAAAACAAAAAACCTTTAAAAACTCAGAAATCGTACTTGCTAGAACATTTTGAAAGGTATATTCGGATTCTACACACCAAAATGCATACTAGTTGATGTATCACATTCCAGATCTAAAATGGGTGTTGACTACTGTTATTAGGTTTACTTTTCCCTTTATTTTCTGAATTACCCTGTCAGTATCCACATACAATTTCACTATACCGTCATCTTCCACTTGCGACGTCCCCATACCTGAACTATTGGCCTTGGTTTGCTCCCTAATCTGAGGAGAACAATTCATTCACTATACTGTTCACATGGAATAACCGACGACAAGTTGGAGCATAGAACGTCCCCTACAACTCTGCGCAGAACCTTACCTTATTAGTCCATCGAATTTTCAACTTTCGTCTGTAGCACCACATCTCAAATCCTTCGATTGTTTTCTGTATCGGTCTTCCCACATCCCATACAATGATGTGCTGCAAACTTACATTTTCAGAAATTTCTTCCTCAAGTTAATATCTGTGTTTGATACTAGTAGACTTCCCTTGCCCAGAAATGCACTTTTTGGCAGTGTTAGTCTGCTTTTGATGTCCTTCTTCGTCCGTCCATCCACTTTTAATGTCACCGTCCTTGCTTTTAATTTCACTGAAGGTAGCTTCGACATTCCTATATGCTGACTCAGTCCTGCCGACAATCATTTATTTTGCGATTTTATGATATGTTTCTTGCAGCCATTTCGTCTTAGCTTCCTTGCACTTTCTATTTATTTCGTTCCTCAGTGACTTGTATTTCAGTATTCCTGAATTCCCTTTATATTTTTGTTCTTTCTTCTTTCATCGACCAACTGAAGAATTTCTTCTCTTTATCAAGTCTTCACTTGTACCTCTGTTTCACTTCCCAACTTCTGTGATTGCCATTTTTAGAAAGGTCCATTCCTCTTCAACTCTACTGCCTACTGAGCTATTCCTTATTGCTGTATTTATAGCCTGAGAGAACTTCAACTGTATATCGTAATTCCTTAACATTCCGTATACCATTTCTTTGCCTATTGATTCTTCCCGACTAACCTCTTAAAATTCAGCCTCCGCTTCATCACTACTACATTGTGATCTGAGTCTATATCTGCTCCTGGGTACGCTTTACAGTCCAGTATCTGATTTCGGAATCTTTGTCCAACTATGATGTGATCTAACGGAAATCTTCCCGTATCGCCCTGCCTTTTCCAAGTATACCACCTCTTCTTGTGATTCTTGAACAGAGTATTCACTATTACTGGCTGAAATTTGTTATGGAACTCAATTAGTGTTTCTCCTCTCTTATTCCTTGCCCCAAGGCCATATTCTCCTGTAACCGTTTCTCCTAATCCTCCCCCTACAATTCCATTCCAGTCCCCCATGACTATGAGATTGTCAGCTACCTTAACGTACTCTATTACACTTCCAATATACTCATATATGTTCTCTATCTCATCATCTTCAGCTTGTGACGTCGCATGTATGTCTGAATTATTGTTCTCCGTTTTGGTTTGCTGTCAATTCTGATAAGAACAACTTTCTCATTGAACTGTTCACAGGAATACACTCTCTGCCCATCCTCCCTATTCATAACGTATTCCACTTCAATTATACCAGATTCCGCTGCTGTTGAATCTGACCAGAAATCCTTGTCATCCTTCGATTTCAGTTCGTTGATCCATACTGTATCTAGATAGAGCCTTTAGATTTCTCTTTCCAGATTTTCTTCCTTTCCTACCACGTCCAAGCTGGTGAGATTTCGTGCCCCGAGTCGAAGAACGTTATCCTTTCGACGATTATTCAATCTTTTTCTCGTGGTCACTTCATCCTTGGCAGTCCCTTCTCGGAGATTGGGATGGGGGCTATTCCGGGATCTTTTGCCTGTAGAGAGATTATCATGAAATTTTTTCAGTTGCTGGCTTCATGTCTTGTGGAGACGCGTTGCGTATCTATAATGAATTGTTTCCATTATTTTGATAAACATTTTTGGAATACAGTGATCAATTAATTGTTATATTTAGATTAAAGTTCAGTCTTGATCACGTTATGTCTGTTTTAATGAGTAACCGGTTTCGGTTTTTTCTATAAAACCATCATCAGACCCACTGGCTCCCTTGGGTTGGTAGGTGGAGCTCTCCTTGCTGCTGTGCAGTCAACTGATCAGTTGACTGCACAGCAGCAAGGAGAGCTCCACCTACCAACCCAAGGGAGCCAATGGGTCTGATGATGGTTTTATAGAAAAAACCGAAACCGGTTACTCATTAAAACAGACATAACGTGATCAAGACTGAACTTTAATCTAAATATAATTGTTTCCATTGCCTGCTGCGTTGTCAACCGTTGATCACTGCTGATTATTCCGCCTTTAGGGGCAGTTTTCCAACCAAAGAGAGTGCCCTGAACCTCTGTCCGCTCCTGCGCCCTCTTTCACCACATCATTAGCAGACTGTGAGTGACTTCTTATGCCGGAGTCCTTCGGCCGCAAATACTGATTATTAATCCAGGTTCGGTGACAGGAATCGATCGTGGGACCGAGGTCGTTTGGTTTACTAATCAAAGACGCTACCCCCTAGGCCTCAGGTGCATATTAGCACATGACACAGCACCTGCCTGGCCGTCAGCAACATTAGGCACTACGGCCTCCTATCTTAAAGATTTAAGCAACGATTAAATGTACTGCTAACGGCCGTCATAAGCGAATCGTTACACTGATATCTTTCCGAAAATACGTACTTAAAGTCAGAATCTATAGTAATTGCTTTCTCTGAACGTTGTTTGACCAACTAACTCGGGAGCCCACACGAAGCATAAATTTTGAGATGACGTACTCGACCTCTTAGTAACAAACGATCCTGAACGAATATGAAGCATCATGGTAGATACAGATACATGAATTACTGACTACAATGTCACTGTAGCGAGACTGAAGACCCTAACATCAAAATCAAACAAAAATAAAGGCAGAACACGTTATTTAATATTGCAGATAAAAATTTTCTTGAGATCTTCCTAAGAGGCAATCTACATTCCTTCAAACAAAGTAATAGCAGCCCGTTCAAACGAACAGCATTGATAGCAGTTGAGAGTTTCATATCAAGTACGTAGGACACTAACAAGAGACAAAAAGCAGGTCTTGATCCTATAGGAGTAACAAGAAGCATATAAATATATAAAAAATAATGAAATAAAGTAAACTTGACATATTAAAAGAACGCAGAACCCCGATATTGGCAATGTTTCAGAGAAGCTCGAAACTTAGGGAGGCTTTAAATACGAGATGATATAAATATTTTCCACAACAAAAGCCTGTCTAGGATTCCGGCAGAAAATAGAGAGCCTAGCCAAATGTTAATGGCTAGAGGTCAAATGTAAGGATGGAGAAGCGTATATCACAAAGATACATAGCGTCTACACGAAAATTAAAGAGACCTTTGGAGGAAAGGGAACCACCTGTATGAATGTGAAGGGCTCGGGAGGAAAACCAGTGTAAGCAAATAAGGGAAACAGAAAGATGGAAAAATATATAGAGGGTCCATACAAGGGCGAGGTACATGAGTGCAAAGTTATGGAAATAGAAAAGGGCATAGATGAAGATGAGATAAGAGATATGATAATGCTTGAAGAATTTGAGAGAATACTGAAAGACCGGAGTCGAAAATAGGCGCCGGAATTAAATGCCGTTACATCTACTGATAGCCTTTGGCGAGCCAGCCAATACAAAACTCTTCCATCTGATGAGCAAGACTTATGCGAAATACCCTCAGACTTCAAGAAGAATGTAGTAATTCCATCTCCAAAGAAAGCCGGTGCTGACAGATGTGAGAATTTCCGAACTGTCAGCATAATAATTCACGGTTGCAAAGTACTAACACGAAATCCATAGAGAGGAATGGGAAAACTGGTAGAAGACGAGATCGCAAAAAATCACATGGATTCCGTAGAAAAATAGGAACGCGTGACGCAGTCCTGATCCCTCGACTTATCTTAGAAGAGATGATAAGGATGAATACACATACATTCATAGTATTCGTAGACTTAGAGAAAGCGTTTGTCAATGTTGACTAGAAAACTCTCTTTCAAATCCTGAAGGTGGCAGGGGTAAAATACAGGGAGCGAAATGCTATTTACAATTTGTACAGAAACCAGATGGCTAGGGAAGCAGTGGCTGGGAAGGAAGTGAGAGAGCGTTGTAGCATATCAATTTGTATATTGAGCAAACAGTAAAGGAAACAAAAGAAAAAAACGGTAGTACGGATTAAAATCCAGGGAGAAGAAATAAAATCATTGAGGTTAGCCG
Source organism: Schistocerca serialis cubense (assembly GCF_023864345.2). Classification (NCBI taxonomy): domain Eukaryota; kingdom Metazoa; phylum Arthropoda; class Insecta; order Orthoptera; family Acrididae; genus Schistocerca; species Schistocerca serialis. Next base: position 323,485,058 of record NC_064641.1, on the reverse strand, counting down.
GTGACATTGTAATTACATGAGATACAACAAAGGACTGGGAAGAGCAGTTTAACGGAATGGACAGTGTCTTGAAACGAGGATATAAAATGAAAAATCAACAAAAGCAAAACAAAGGTAATGGAACGTAGTCAAATGATATGAGGTGATGCCGAGGGAATTAGATCAGGAAATGAGACTCTTAAAGTAGTTGGAGAGTTTTGCGATTAGGGCACAAAATAACTGATGATGGTCAAAGTAGAGACGATATGGAATGTAGACTGGAGAGAGCAAAGAAAGAATTTCTGAAGAAGAGTAATTTGTTAACATCGAGTGTAGATTTAAATGTCAGGAATACTTTTCTGAAAGTATTTGGATGGAGTGTAACCATGTATGGAATTGAAACATGGACGATAAATAGTTTAGTCATGAAGAGAATAGGAGCTTTAGAAGTGTTGTGTTGGAGAAGAATGCTGAAGATTAGATGGGTAGATGGCGTAACAAATGAGGTACTAAATAGAAATGGAGACAAGAGGAATTTGTGGCACAACTTAACTAAGAGAAGAGATCGGTTGGTAGGACTTCTTCTAAGGCATCAAGGGATCACCAGTTTAGTACTGGAGGGAAGTGCGGAGGGTAAAAACCGTAGATGGAGACCAAAAGATGAATTCACTAAGCATATTCTGAAGTATGTACGTTACAGAAATCACTCGGAGATGAAGAGGCTTGCACAAGATAGAGCAGTGTGGAGAGCTGCATCAAACTAGACTTTGGACTGAAGCCGACAACAAAAATTACCAGCCTCACGACTCAATAAATTAGAGCACTACAAACTAGACTTTGGACTGAAGCCGACAACAAAAATTACCAGCCTCACGACTCAATAAATTTGAGCACTACGTAAAAGCAATATTAACTATACTGATTACGGCACCACTGAAGTGGAGTTACTGTATATATTTTTCCGAAATCTCTTCAGAAAAGAAATACAGTAGATATTCCAGTTTTCGATTCAAAACCAGCTGTCTATATAAGTAATTGTAAAATCACTATGTTAGGTGCTGCGATGTAGTTTACATCACTTAATAACGGCAAATCTTCCAGTTTACATTTTGTAACAATTAGGTTGCTTCCTGAGGATCCTATTAAATAGTCTCATACTTAGCAGTCAGGCGCAGCATCTCGCTCCACGAAATATCTATAGCTAAAGACCAGAATGTTTAACTGGTCGATCCAATACTTGGAGAGGAACCCGCTGAATTGCAGATCCATATCTCAGACGTCGATTTGCAGTACGATCTTGCAACGTACATTGTGCTCGAACATTATATTCTTCTTCTTCAACCTCTTCTTCGTCGTCGTCTTCTTTTTGGATATATACTTCGTTCCACTCATTCCGCCATCATGTCCTTCCTATCACTGTTTGCACACAAGGTCCTTATTTGACTTAAAAATTTACTTGCACGTTCCGTGACCTTTACCGTCTGCATTTTCACTTATTTATCCGTCTTACCGTCTGTGAATTCAATGGCGGTAATAGCAAGCAGTGGCGTTGTCTCCAAAATCATTTTCCTCTACCACTTTCGATGTTTGCTCCAAGAAATGTCAACTTCCACTACACTAACGTGGGATATGACCGTATTTAAGCATTTGTCGAACTTAGTGTGTGATACCGATATCTCTACGATTCATCTGGACGAGTAATGACTAGGAGACAGTCAGTTATAACACCAACCGACACACTCTTAAAATTCTCCTTTTGAAACAGGTACGTCAGAGGTGGTCGATATTAGTGGGCACAGCCAAGTAAAAGCGATCCCTACATTCATTGAGAGTGGTTTTATTTAAGTACGGGATCGCTAAGATGGGCGTGGGCTTTTTTATTAACGAATTTTGGATTTATAATTCATATCAGGGCTCAGCACAACCCTTCGAAACGTTAGAAGAAGAAAGTTTTTTCAGAGAATGTGCTGTACTGGTAACTGAATATACATACTTGTATATTACAAAGAACAGCAGAACATGAGTGGGATTTAGACCGAATGGAGATATTATCTGATAAAGATGGCGATCTATTACATCGAATCTCTACCACCAAATAGAACACAGTAAATACGTCGCGGGCAAGTGTCGATTCTGCGAAGTGTGCTGAAAAATGATGCTCCGAGTTTTTATCGTTTTCTCAATGTTGATTACGATATTGCATGTTAATCGAAATACCACGTCAACTTTCTCGATTCACTGACGCAAGTTGCAAACTTCTGCCACTAGAGGACCCCAGATTTGTAGTGTGTAACAGGGTTATGTGTAACGTAACTACGTTGGTACTTGAGAAACAGCCTGCTGTAATCGAGTTTCTAATCGAAGAGTTAGTCCATACATGGAGCACTCTCTTATTCAGCATGCCAATGCCAGAACATATACGAGCTCTGAAACTTCTGCAACAATCCGACGTCTCGGATTCACTGTCATCCATCATCCTCCATATAGCTCCAACTAAACACCATCCTGTTTTTTACTTGTGACGAAAAATTATAGAACACCTTCAAGGACATTACTTTGATAGTGATGAATAGTTGCAAGTAGAGGATGCGGCTCCGTCAACAACGTCAAACATTCTACAGCGACGGTATCCAGAAAGTAGTTTATCATTGGGACAAAATATGGTGTTCATCGCCAAGGGTGACCAAGCTGAGATATAAATATGCAGACATGAAGAATAAAGATGTAGAATGTTAATAAAATTTATTTTAGTTAAGAAGCCTGCAACATTTTGACATAAAAAATTCCGGAAACATAACTTTTCGAAACGCCCTCGTACATACTCTCTTTATTATATACCGTTTTATTTTATCACACGTCGTAAATCTAATCCAGTGGAGGTACAGAACTAAATCAAAAGTGTATGCCCAAAGTACATGGTTCGACTCGGTGAGCACAATCGCAAGCTCATGATTTATATGTGAATTTAATTGTGTACAAAACACGGTCATCATTAATAGAATTATTGGTTTCTAACCAACCTAAACTCGTTGATTCCTTATCTGCGTACATTTGGTAGAACACACAGAGCAATCTGAAATTCTAACGGACCATGTTTCGAAGATGATGATGATGATGATGATGATCATGTTTGCTTTGTGAGGCGTTCAATTGCGCGGTTAACAGCGCCAGTACACATTCCCAATCTGTACTCAATTCATTCTAGCCACCTACATGAACGATGACGTGATGATATGAGGCAACACAAAACACCCAGTCCGCGGGCAGAGAAAATCCCCAACCCCACCGGGAATCGACACCGGGACCCGTGATCGAGAGATAGCAACGCTAGCCACTAGACCACGAGCTGCGGACATCTTCTGAAGAACAGAGATATTCACTACGGCCCACGTGAAAGTGGCATAAAAAAACGGACGGCTATTGGAGGTGGGGCCTATATCTTTCACCCAAAGGAGGAGGACGCCGCCATGTGGCCCTAGCTATGAGAACGGACCAAACTAGCAGCAAAGCTGTGAGTTTGCATCATAATATGTTACTGGAAGCTATGGGATTGATCCAGTGAGGTTGGCATTATAATGCTCTGAGAGAAGGAAACTTCTCTGACGTCCACCGTTACGCTTATTACTTCCCACACATGCATACCGGACGGAATTTATTCAGGGCTCAGTAATCGAAGAGATTGATGACATTAAAGGAAATAGAACCGTAGCATTCCATTGTATTTTTTCCAAGTACCGACAAATACTCGATTAGAAAATTCCTTGAACATTAGCAACGAAAGAAAAGATAAGGATGTGGTAGGGAGCAAAAAGAGATACCCTTTTCACTGTTAGACTCAGTTCATAGTTTTCGTTCAGGTATTGTTCGAACCTGAGCATGTATAGTCAGAGCAATAAGCATTTTATGTAATCGTTGCTTTGTACTTTATATGCAAATATACTCCGTTTTCCATGTACTTTTTATGAAGTGTCACGGTATTATGTGCACATGATCGAAACTCACGGACATATATTACATGAGATCCGAAGATGGAAGCCTAGACTGCTGAAACCGGTAATCAAAATAAATGCTCACCTTAGCGATTTAGGTGTCCGAAGTTTTTACAGTGATATGGCAAGCAGCCATGTACGCTTAAGAAACCTGGAGCATGACTAAACGAAGAAAGGAAAACTAATAATACATCAAAGAAGAGTAATGAAGAAGATATTGGGACAAGTCTTTGATGAAGCATAATGAATTATGAGGAAATATGAGGAAATCTACCTCTAGATGCAACTAACAACAATCCTAGAGAAGCTTAAGAACAAAAGAAGACATGGGAGTTCCATGTATCCCTTACGCCAGATAAAGAAGGCCAAATAAAGAAGGCACTTGATAGGAAACTAAACACAAGCCTCCCCTTACGACAAACAAGGCAATGCTCAATGGACGACCTGGCAAAGGATTTGGCAGCCATGGGTATTGAAGACATAAGGTAGAACCGAGCACGAGGGACATAGACAGTGCAGGGAAGAATAGCTTTGCCTGCGGAGCCTGCAGCCCCTGGATATGTATTTATGTATATATGTACGCTTTATGTGGCAGATAAAGAATCTAATAAAAAGTATAAAATGAAACGAAATGAGAAAGTAATTATTTCCTATTAGGGTGACTTCCTTTTATTTCACAAAATCTTCTTTTACGGTCAAATTATTGTGTCCCAGAAGTGATGTGCACTTATTTCAAAATTGTCCTGTAGGAAATACTGCACTGTTACGAGTGTTATTGAATTTTTATTTTATTTTACCCTAGCTCCATTACCAGTTTTGGGACCTGAGCTCATCGTCAGATGGCAATGCTGACTTCTTTGCAGGTTTTACATTTATGTTGTAAAATAAAGCAAAAGTTTTTGAGATTGCATGGCTTACAAAAGGTTTTACATATGCGTCCTGAAGTATAACAAAGTTTTTGTGATTACATGATTTTGCATTTATATATACTCTATACGTTGAACTTACTTCATGAAAAGCCCTCCTTCATATATTATAAGACAGGGGTCTCATTTTCCTTTATATTCCATACTAATTCATGAACTGAACTAAATGCAGGATGGCGGATACATTTATTTACATTGCCAAAGAGTGTGACATCCCTATAAATAAGCCCGTCTTCTTGTAAAGATTAATTCTGTAATAAAGTTATCAATTCCACGACTATTACTTTCACTGATTGTGAAAAAAACTTGCTAAACAAGGGCCTAACGCATAACAATGCATCTACAACACACAAAGGTAGCATCAAAGAAATAATAGTTTACACCACAATTGTATGTGACATCGTTAAATTAATAAGTTATGTTATTAATGCATTAGGTGATAAAATAAGCAAAGTCGCCTCGAAAAACAAAGACACAAACAAGAAACAATGCAAATTTACACAAGAGTAAAATTATCTCAGAAAATTAAACGAAAAACTGAAGGGGAATAAAGTACTTCTAGCGACAGCAGACAAAGAAAGCTCTGCAGTAAAAATGTTTGAAAGCTGTTACATAAATAAGTTAATAATTCTTTCAGAAACGACAACATAAAATAAATTAATTCAGAACAACCCTAAAATTACTTGGTAAGCTTAAAAAAGTTCTCAGAGTGTACAACTTCCCTGTAAACTCAACTAAAAAAGTTTACTGCACCATAATGAACCCTTCATCTCCAAAACTTCGACCGCAAGCAACGATTCACAATGAATGTTGTCCTATATGTTGGACTGTGAACTTGCAACAGACCCCTTTCTACAAAATCAACAAAAAGCTTATTACGTGCCTCTCCAAGGACTTTACATTTGAAGATAAACTTTGTGCGAACAATAGCAAAACACCCAAGACATTCCCACAGCAAACACGCCAGATTGCCATCCTATAGTTGACATGTACACGAATATACAGAGAAATCAACATTCTCGCTAGTGAAAATAAACTTACTTGGTTATAAAAAGACCATTCTACTGAAATCTACCAATTTGTTGAAACTCTAACCTTAGTGCTGTAACATAATTTCAGCTTTAACAACTGATTCTTTGGAAAGGAAGATGGCCGCGCAATGGACAGTTGCCTAGCAAGCATGTTAGCCAACATTTACGTAATTCATTTAGAAACTTAATTTTTCAATGCCAATGTAACCATAAAGTATAAAATCATATATTTCAAATGCTATGTCGGAGACAAACGTATCTATTACATGGAACAATAGAAGAAACTGATCAGTTATCAAATGAGCCTAATAAGCTTTGAAAGCAAAAAATTTCTTAGATCAAAACATTTATGAATACCATACGCAATATAATTTTAAAATGTTCAGAAAATCTACTACAATGGATGTCTCAGCCTACAACTCGTCTTGTCACAAAGAGCAACACAAAATGCCACATTATGGGCCAACACTCAACAGAATGGAAAGAATCCTGTTGGACACTGTAGATAAAATACAAGACCCAGAAACAATTAAACTAATAACTGACAATAATGGTTACTACTCTAACACAGTCATTAAATATCACATCATTGATGACAAATACAAATACAAATATAGCTCTATGTTCAAATCAAACAACACTTAAACACAAATAGCTCCTCAGAACTGTGTGAAATATGACTGCATACAGTTCATTGGTAAAATATCATTTTGGACTGCAAAATTATTCCATGTCAAAAATAACAGAATTAGTTTCTCACAATCAATAAAATGAAAGAAAAAATTGATCACAACTTAAATTACAACCAGAAGTGCACAATGGGCCTGGCATTTATAAACTAAATAGTCCTGTTTCCCAAATTTTACATTGGTTAAACTGACAGGAGTTTCAATGCACAGTACCATATACACATGGATTCTAAACAAGTCAGCTTTAGCCGCACACTTGGCCCAACACATAGACACAAAGAGAAGAATAGAAGAAAATAGAGTTATTACATTTTGTCACAAAAGGAGTGTAGATGAATCCGTTAGAGGAATTAGAAATATACAACCACGTTCACGATAGCCCTGATTGCATACTAAATGATCAACTGGGATCAAAAAACCAAATGTGCCTCTAAAATTTCATACAGCTCCTATAATTTGCAGCTTTCGGACCTCAGTAATGAAGTGTATAACTTTAGAAAATTGTCTGTACGAGAAAGTAGTATCTTCACAATAACTGCTGAAGTGTGCCATATCTGTGAACATTTAACACACTTTGGCTCATCAAACCAACAGACGATGTAAACGAATGTATCCGCCATCTTCTATTTAGTTTAGTTCATTTATCAGTGTGGATGGTAAAAAAAGTTAACCTCTGTCTCATAATATGTAAAGGAGACTTTTCGAGAAGTAACTAAAACTTATAGTGCATATGTAAGTGTAACACTAAGTAATCACAAAAACTTTTATATTTTATGTCGCAAATGTAAGACTTTTAGTAAACCATGCATTTTGTTATACTTTAGGACACAAATGTAAAACCCGGAAAGAATTCATCGCTCACACCTGACGATGGGTTCTGACCCCAAACTAGGAACGGTACCATAAAAACATTTAAAAAAAACACTTGTGACAGTGTGCAGTATTTCTTGCAGCTTACGAAAACAGCTGCGATGTTATCTCACCTAAATGTATAAAATAATTAAATTTTCTCGTTAAGCCTGTTATTAGACTTATGTATCGTCAGTGAAAGTAAGAAATACTAGAGAAAGGAACAAAGAATAAACCAAAAGAAGACAACAGAAATGATCAGCAGCAGAAATGATATGACAGGTAATGATCAAAATCAGGAACCATTAAATTCAGGGTGGATCATAATTAATGGAGTAAACGCAAACGGTTTAAATTACACGATACTGGAAGCAAAAAAGTCTGAGAAAACGAAAGGTCGAAAATGCATACCTTAGGAGCTATGAGCAATTTTTCATCTTCGATACCGTGAAGCGAATCTCTTCTACTGCAAACTCTTTGCTCTCCATATTTTGGGAAGTCATAATATGGACCAAAACAAGAAAGAAATGTCGTGTAAACATGTGCTCTAAAATGCATAACTAAGAGATATGAGCATTTGTTCATCTTCGGTACTTTCGAACACAACTTTTCTAATAAACAAGTGCTCATAACTTTTAAGGTATGCATTTTATAATACATGTTTACTGGATATTGTTTCCTGTTTTGTCCATATTATCACTTCCCCAAATATTCAAAGTAAAGAGCTTGCAGTAGAAGAGATTTGTTTCACAGTACCAAAGATGAAAAATTGCTCGTAGCTCTTAAGGTATGCATTTTCGACCCTGTGTTTACTGGGACTATTTTGCTTCTAGTATCGTGTACTTCCAACTGTATGCGTGTACGCCATTAATTATGACACAGCCTGTAGATGAAGTAAATGGGTTTTGCTACACTTGAAACAAATTCGCGAATGAAGGATGAAAGAAAGAGAGTACAAGAAACAGACTAGCACAAGATATTCTGGTTGAAAGAAAGATGCTGGAACGAGGCTTCTAGAATGAAACATGGGCTGTAATTTCTGTAAATGCAAGTGAACAACGTGGCACTGTATGGAAGTGTCTCTTGGAGTATGTGAAAATTGATAAAGAGTCGATGTGGTTGAAGTGCGGTGCTGTAGGATGATGAAAATTAAGAGAACGTATATGAATAGAAATGAGGAAGTTCTCTGCAGCGATTTTGAGGAAGGACATATGCGGGGAACACTGAATGGAAGATGGAGGAGATTGGTAGGCACCAGTTCCCATGATATTATGACGATGGCAAAAACTGTAGTGGAGCCAGGTAACGGGCTATAGAAACAAGCAATAGAGAGTACTTGGTGTAGGGTCTACCTTGAGGCGAATAAACTGGCACACCAGTATCAAACAAGTCAGAAAGTTGATTCCAAACACATAAACAGAGAAAGAGAGAGAGAGAGGGGGGGGGAAGGGGGGAGCTGAAGTTGTTTGATTTTCGCATTGTTTTTTTATATACAGATGACTGCAAACGGGTGTAGAACTTCCGATTAGCTCATCCATGCAGAATGTGCCACACCTAGTAACAGCTACAACTGTTAATAGCGGCTCCAATTCCTACGTTTGGCTCTTTGTTTTAATCCTTAACTAAATCGGTGTGGTAATTTATTGCCCCCCGTGTCACTCTTTTGTGTGCAATGCGGTTCCTATTGCAATGCTGTCACTCCGTTTCTATGTGATCTTAGTACGTACTGTGCTTTAACAATGCGCAGGCGCATACTGACCAGTGACCAATGTTTCCTCAGGTACATACCAGTTGCTGAAGAAAAGTACTCCACGAATTTACTACAGTTACTTTTCTTATTTGTCGTCAGAAGTTGTTATCCATTGTTTTAGTCAGAATGGTGCCACAAGTTAAAGGTGATGAAATTTTGGAGTTGTTAGCCGTTTGATACAGCATATTCTTAACAAAATGCATCAGAGTTTAGTGACAATGAAACAGAAATACCTGGTCATGAATCTGAGAGTCAAACAGATAACGATGAAGAGGTAGAAGAAGAAGGAAAACCGAGAAATGGAAGACAATCTGGATACTTTTTTGGAAAAAAGTTATAAGTAAAAGGTAGGAAGCTCAGATATCTGTATTTTATATACTCCATGTGGCATTGATCAAAGCAAGAGAGGAAAATGAAATCCAGAAATTTTTCTATGGACTTGCAGACTGTAGTATCCGAAGTTCTTTGCAAAAATGTTTAAAATGGTAGCAGGATCTACGAATGTGCGGTGCAAGTCCAAGCGATGCTTAATCAGCCAAAGATGTCAATGTTGTTACGATGCCACATGTGTCCACGCCTTAAAGACACAAAAAATAGCAAACCATATTCTCAATATAAGAAATAGAGGTGCTAAATCCTTTCAGTTTACAAAAATGTACCTCTTGACTTTGATGAACGAAAATAAATTCTTTGTTGATTCAGACATATACCTATTCTTATTTATTTCAGAACGTCATTGCTAATTTTTTCATTGTAGTTTACTCAGTTGACGATTATTTCATCCCCAAACAAGTTTCTGAGTGCTGATGAAGTAGATTGTTTTGTCATAAATAGAAGCCTTTCTTTTACTGACTCTTTAGCAATAGTATCGAGAAACAAAAGTAATCAGATACTTCAAGTTTTAGGGTCTAAAACTACCTCGCGAACATACTGACGTCGGTCTGAATAGCAAGTGTATTTAAGGGGTTAATAGTAGTGTTGTAGTACTAGATCTACCGGTAGAGAAAAGATCCATGTTTAGGAATATGCAAGAATCTGCAACTGGTTAGTATATCTAGATAACGTTTGTAACGTCAAAGATAATAATGCCACGGCCAAGATATAAAGGAACAGTTACGAAGCTTGTGATGCTAGTAGCTGCAGTAAATATATCAGAAACGTTACTGAATTACTTTTCTAGTGCAGCGAACCTGTCCCTGCAGTTGTCCGTCCACGACATTATCGGATTCCATCACGTTAACCTCTCGCAATCTCTCAAATGTTTTCCAAGGGCCGTGAAGGAAACTAGAACCTACAGCGTTGTATGTCCTCCTTCCCTCAAATAAAGAAAATGCCACGGAATACGGATTATATGACGCTACTAAGAATTGGTCTGGGAAACCTCTGCAGTGTTTTTCGGAAAGAAGCATTCGAAGCGCCCTTTGCGTCTCTTGTTGTCTCTCCTGAACCTGAAATACTTGTCGTAGTACTTCTTGTCTTTTTTTACTCGGACTCAAGTAGGTCCTCGTGTACCCGGGAGGCGGAAGCGACGGCGAGGAGACTTCGCCGGTTTGTTATCGTGCTCCCCCGGCTCCTTTATTTCCCTTCTGGGAGAGCAGCCCAGGCCCGCAACCGTCCAGCGCGTCGGACGCCGCGGCTGCAGAGGGCGATGCGAGGCGCGCAGCTGCCGCCCCGCGACACACTGACCGGCGGGCTGGCCGCTGGCCCCTGGGCTGTTTGACATACGACCGGCTAGCGGCGAGCGGAACCCGACCGGCGTAGCCGCGCCGCGCAACACGCGCAAATAGCCGCAGCGCATTTGTATTTTACGAGCACACTCACCGCTGGAGTGAGAGGGGGCCGTCGCGTTGCGGCGTGAGATAAATTTTTTAACCACCCGACGGGATACGTGCATCCGATACGGGTCGTTAGCTACCTGGTTGTGGTCGCGTACTCTTAAAGTCACAGTGTCGCAGTCTATCTAACGTTAAGGGCAAAAAAGAATTAATGATAGCCCGCTGATAGAGCTGCTACTGGAAGGGTAGCCAAGTGCAAGCGGGAACAGAATTTTGTACAGGGTATCCTAAACACAGTATGCGACAATCATAATATGTGATATAAATGGCCGTATCTTTTGAGTGAATTGATTTAAAAGTTTAACATTTTTACACATCCAAGGACTATAGACAACAGTATGTGGCATACATTTCAACAAAGATACGTCTAGCAGTTCATCAGAAATATAGGGCTTAAGAGACACACAGATAGACAGATAAGAAGTCACAATTTTTTTCCTGTGATATAATCACAAATTCACAGTTTTCTGATTTTTTTCTTACACACTTTTCCGATTTTTTACTTGTGCAGCGAAACTTTGCTTCTTTTCAGATTCCATGGTTTTAGTCGAATGAGAAGTGCCCTGTAGGTTCTGATGAGTGAGTTTACGTTTACCAAAGTAAGTAACATAAATGATAGTATGTTTTGAATGTATTGACTCATAAGCCTGACTGTTTTACATTGCCAATGGACCGTTGACATACGTGTCATAAGTTACATCTTGATAGTCCATCGTTTCCTGGGGAAAAAAAGGAGTTTGAACTGTCGGACACACAGACGGGCAACAAAGTGATCCGTTTTTACCGACTGGTACGAAATCCTAAAAATGAACTGAATTGCAAGATATGTGAACTAAATGAAAGTTATCTATGGAGAAGATATGGCTCCAAAAGTAACTGCTTGGCAGATCTGGACTTTGACTTCTCATCTGAATTTTCCAAGGGTATCATCACTGACATTCAAAAACGTTTCTGTGAATAACAGCGACAGGTCAGCGAGAGCATCATGCCATCCGTTCACCGGTGGGGCACGAGTCTTAGGGAAACGGCATGGTCACAGTAACGAGCATATGTTGGGAAGTGGTGGGAGGGGCAATATCAGCAGTCAGTAACAATGCGTTATTCAGCTTTGAAGAATATATCCACTTCCAAAGTTTGCTTGAGGAAAGCGCAATCATCATAAGCGGCTAATTATCGATTATGGCATGTTTAATACTTGATCTCGAAGCAAATGCAAGTAGTTGTGATGAGGATATAGGATGATGCGCACTTGTGTGACCTTGGCTTTTGGTGTTTACATACTTACCATTACTACTTTCTTGATGTCGGTCTCCCTTCCTCTTCCCTGTTTTGCGCTCACTCTCTTACACACACGCACGCTCACACACACACACACACACACACACACACACACACACACACACACACGCAGAAGCACACACACACACACTTTCACGTTTCTGTACATGACTATTTCAATAAAATTGCGTCACTTTTCCGTTAAGTAGCGAGGAAAATATTTACCAGAACATCCGAGAGATGTGATGAAATTGAAAGGCGAGGCGGTCGGACGCGGTTATGACAGACTCAGTTATTGTACCAATAACTTTTTCTGCAACAGTTGTTCACTTAAATATCAAGTATGTACACATATCTAAATAGTTCTCCAATACCCGTTCAGATGCGCTAAAAGTCAATATACAGTTAGATTTACGTCACTTTTAACTGACGCTGCACCGAGAAGGGCCAACGCAAAATAAGCTTCATGATGATGTTTCGGATTGTGGAGCGCTCTACTGTGCGGTTATCAGCACGCTTAAAAATTCCCAACCTTTATTCAGTCCAATCTCGCCACTTTCATGAATGATGGTGAAACGATGAGGACAACACAAACACCCAATCATCTCGATGCAGGTGAAAATCCCTGAACCCGTCGGGAATCGAAACCGGTACCCCGTGCTCGGGAAACGAGAGGGCGACCGCGAAACCACGAACTGTGGACTGATAAGCTTTATCTTAGTAGCGTAAGCTTACTTTATTGCGGCATGTAACTAAGGAGCCTGACATGAGAACACTACTCGCCGCAATAGCCAGTTCTAGCCATCTCCCCTTCTAGTTTTGGCTCATTTCACAAATGCTCTTGAGGAAACTGATAGCGCCAGCTTTTACAAACTTCACAACACCGCATTTTTCTTACTAAACTTTCCTTTGACACTAAAGCAGTACATCATTTCAGGTTAAAGAAAACTTATTGCGCCAGCCGCTGTGGCCGAGCGGTTGTAGGCGCTTCACTCCGGAACCGTGCTTCTGCTACGGTCGCAGGTTCGAATCCTGCCTCGGGCATGGATGTGTGTGATGTCCCTAGGTTAGTTAGGTTTAAGTAGCTCTACGTCTAGGGGACTGACGACCTCAGAGGTTAAGTCCCATAGTACTTAGAGCCATTTGAACCATTTGGAAACTTATTACTGTTATTGTCTTCCGTACGAAGATTGTTTGAAGCAGCTCTCCATGTTAGTCTATCCCGTGCACTCCTCTTCACCTCCCTGTAACTACTGCACTGTACGTATATTTGCTTACAGGAAGCATGCCTTGATCACTCTCCACAGTTATGGCCCCCTACCCCGCCACCACACACACTTCCCAGTTTCAGCAAGCTTACAACTGTTTCATGTATGGGAAATAGTCGTGTCAAAAGATACCTTCTTTTTAGTCACGTTATACCGTAACTTCCTCTAATCCTCGCCAGCCAGGGTGGCCGAGCGGTTCTAGGCGCTACAGTCTGGAACCGCGTGACGGCTACGGTCGCAGGTTCGAATCCTGCCTCGGGCATGAATGTGTGTGATGTCATTAGGTTAGTTAGGTATAAGTAGTTCTAAGTTCTAGGGGACTGATGACCTTAGAAGTTAAGTCCCATAGTGCTCAGAGCCATTTGAACCTTTCTTACCGTTTAGTTCGACGAAATCGGTGCCCAAGCGTTTGCAAAAGACGCGTGCAAAAAGGGCCAGCATGATGCGCGGGACAATCGCAATACATGCTGACATGCGGAATACAATTATGAAGCTAAACGGTTATTTGTTGCACGTAATACTGCACATGTGGACGACAACACTAATTTAATTTTTGTTTCTTTTGTATGTATATGTACTAAGAGAAAATAACCTGGACATCTTCAGGTGTCTCTTCTTCTTCTTAAACGTAGGTACCTTCAACGAAACTGTAATTATACAAATAAATGCTCCTCTGCAATAAATTTGTTACACGAAAGTGCCTACAGCTCTAAGAATTTATAGTCTTGCATGGTATGGTAGTTTCCAAACCATTGTGGTAGACATCACTTCGAATTATGTACGTTGTGTTTTTTGCAAACTTCGCACGTCCTTGTTTTCTTTTTCCTTCTTTCCCATTTTTTTTTCAATGTGTTTTGGGGAGGTGACCCAATATTGCACTTGGAGCCGAAGAAGTGTTCCACCTAGTGAAGCCTTGAAACTGTTTTCGTTGGCCGGTAATTGGACACTTTTTAAAGTTTCTTCTACTGTATTTATTCGGTAGTCAAGGTATCTTTTCCTTCTCTGACCGTGTATTGAACATAGCCATATCCGACATATAAGAAAGAACGGGTTGACCCAGCTTTCGTTCCCGCGAGAGTGACTCGTAAAGCTTATGTTTGCACTACATTTGTTTCAATGAGTTGCACTCGTCAAAGTATGGCAAGGCATTCAGCCGGAACTCACCGGATAGCGGAGAGCGTTAAAGCGACGAGAACGTGTGCGGCCCAGGACCGAATCCGTCCGGCAGATTAACGCTGGGGGCCGATATGCCGTCCAACCTTTAGGTGACATTTATGTGGTTTCTCATATAAAACTATTTAAATCCTGGACTGGTAGTCACGTCCCTCCTCAGATACTTGCTAAACTAACTTTTAGAACACGTACTCTCACACTTGAACATGTGATTGACTATAGAGGCAAGTATATGGGGTACACGTATTCTCTCCAGAAGGGAAGTTGTGAAGGCAGGAGGAGCATCCAGAAGCCAACTACAGCTAACATTACCAAATCCGATACAAAATGCCCACCTGGAGAGACAGCGGATAATGCGAAGAAGATTAACACACGGCGATAGACAGCAAGTGTTAAATGAGACACATGTCACACAGACCCTTAAAAGGCGGACAGTTTCCAGCAGCTGTGGTGGCGTTAATGGCTGTGGTTGGGTGTGTGGGCATAGCTGTGCCGCGGAAAGGTGGCGACCGTGTCTCCGAGCCTCGCCATACATTATGCAACGTCCGCTGGGCCGGCAAGTAGCGCCCGCACCTCCTCCTGCCGCACGCCTGCTTGGGCGCAGTGTTTGCCACCGTGTCTGCAAATCCTCTTCCAGGGGTCGTTATGCTCGGAGCGGCCAGGCGCCGTGCGGCTGAGTGCTTCGGCGCTTTGCATAATTGATATGACAATGAAATGTTGTGGAAGAGCCGTTATCCCTTATGACGTCACTTCGTTTTTCTATAGGGCGAATACTAGTAGCCATCTTTAACTGTCTCCTACATAGCTTCCAGTTCCGTTTCATTTCCATCAAATTCTTCTCATTCATTTAAATAATCTGCTTTTTGTCTACGGCCACTTTATTTTCTCGTACACTTTTCATCATGGGGCTCCTCATTATTTTCATTTCTATTTGCATGAACGACTTTTTTATTGATCACCTCTTCACGCTCAGATCTTGCAAGTGAAACGTGCCCTCAACTGGTTATCAATTATACTCTTTATCCAAACCATTATAACGCGTACTTATGTGTAAGAAGGGCTGCCCCAGTCAATCTTGCTAAAGCACAAAAGCTTTACGAGACCTTTGTGTGGTATCGTTCAGATATCTCGGTGCAACATCAAAGTCTGCAACAAGAATCGACACCACACACTTTAGCGAGGGCTTGTTGCGGTCAGTGACGATGTATGTGAGTCTCATCAGAAGACCACACCTCCCTCTCAGTAGCAGCAGCGTCCTTACACTGAGGTCGGTGTAGTGTCGAGATAGCGACAGCTCTGCTACAGTTCGAGACCTCAGCTAGATCAGTCAACATTATCGAGTTTCAGATGAAATGTTCTTCACAAATGTTACATTTGCACTGCAAATGCACTGTGCATCAAGTAATGCTTTGTAAGGCTGAGACAGTTCTAAATTACCCAGTACTCTTATGGCAAAGCAGTGCGTCAGAATTAAGTAAATCGTTTAACGTATTCTAGTATGATGAGCCATCCCCTAGAGAAATCAGAGAACTCACAGTTGTGGAGAGACGAAAGTAGTTTCGGCTGGTCACAACACTCAGAATGCTGCGTGAGCGCGCCAGCCGTGAAGCAGCGGCATAAGAGCAATCGGCGTAAGCAGCAGAATACAATGTTAGAGTCATTAATTTGTTTTTAATCTTTCACCAAGTATTTGCATTGCTACAATGAAATTTATTTCTTTGAAAAATAACAGTGGTAACAATAATGATATTAATACTTGTGGTTCATTTATGGCGATGTTTAATAGTGAATCGCGATGAAAAGACCTTCAAGTATCCTTATGTTCATGTCTACATCACAGTAGAATCATACAATCCTAAAGGTGCTTCGAATATTATACACTGTTCAAACTGAAGGATGGACAGTAGTCAGTCTCAAACTCCGTAATGTAATGCACATCTAGACTTCGACTGTAGCATAGTAATGACTACTGCATTATCGCGCCAGAGTATAACATATGGCAAAACATACTTGAATATACAAGGTAATTCTATGATGATAACACATACTTACAGGGACGATGGACAACGGTAAATGTATCAATGTGAGGTAAGGGAACCATTTCCTTAAAGGAGCGAGTCGGAAGTTTTAAGCCAATATCGTTCTGCTACCACTGACAGTGGAATACATATTGATATTGTTGTTTGTCAAGACTGTAACGTAGGTAACCATCATAGGTAGTAGTATGGACCTAAACAAGGAGATAAGTCCTCTGAAATGCATCCCTTAAGCGCTATGAGCACTTGTTCAGTACAAGATACGTGCTTCCCAGTGGCGAAGATGAAAAATGCTCTTTGCTTTTCTGGTACGCATTTTAGAGTATTTATTTGACTTTTTTATTTTTGATCTTTATTACCTCATCAAAAAATATGGAAATGAAACAGATTAAAGACAGAGAGATGCGTTTCACAATTTCGAAGACGAACCATTGATAATAGTTCGAATGGTACGCATTTTAGAGCCTAGGTCTGCTGGTTATTTGTTTCTGTTTTGGTCCACACTACCTCTTACCGAAATATGGAAAGCAAAGAGTGCTCTAATAGGGTTCACTGTCAGAGGTACAATAATGAGTTTCGCTTATAACTTTAGGCTGGATCGTTTTCGGACCAAGGTCCTTTTCTTCCAGTCGATACACTTACCCGTCTCCAACATTTATGAAAGTTTGTGACACGATAATGGAATTATCCTGCCTAGATAAATAAATGTTCTTTTCATAGACACTCTTTATTACACCTTGATAAAGAAAGCCGGCCCGAGGTGGCCGAGCGGTTCTAGGCACTACAGTCTGGAACCGCGTGACCGCTACGGTCCCAGGTTCGAATCCTGCCTCGGTCATGGATGTGTGTGATGTCATTAGGTTAGTTAGGTATAAGTAGTTCTAAGTTCTAGGGGACTGATGACCTTATATGTTAAGTTCCATAGTGATCAGAGCCATTTGAACCATTTGAAATGCCATCAGTCAGGGCATAGATCAAGCATGAAGGAGTAACATAGGCCACAGGTTTAATGATGCTTTCGATTACTACCACAGTTCCTGCGGAAGCCCACGTGAATATCCGCTAGAGTTTAATACAGCCCACATGAGCCTGCTTCCGTCCATGCGTCGAACAGCGCATTCAGACACGAACTTCGACCTTGTGTAACAGTAAACGCGGCTCATCGGACAAGAAGATTCGTTTCCGTTGAATCACGGTCTAATCTCGATGACCCAGAGTCCACTGAAGACGTAATTCACAACATCGTTGGTTTAGCGTGTAAGAGGTCGTCTGCTGTGGATTACCACGTGCGCTGAATGGTCCGCTCCGAAACACTTTTTGGTACTCAAGCATGATGATCTGTCGACACGTGTACCACAGTGACGGCCTACACCGGGTTCACGGCGGGTAAGCCTCCGACCTTCACATTCTGTGTTCAGGTGAGGACGTGAAACACCTAGTCTCCCACTCGTGGTGTTACCGTCCTTCAACCACTTTCCCTCACAACAGCAGAACGAGAAGAGTCGACTAGGTTAGCCATTTCCATTATGCTTGTTCTAAATGGCGGGCCGTAGAATCTGCCATTTATCAAAGTTTCTTATGTCAGTCAATTCCTCCATTTGCCACCTCTATCGTCACTAGAACGGCTCACCATACGTTTCTGTTACACTAATACAAAAGATGAAAATTCTAGAATATAAGATCAGATTTCAATGTACCTTCATACATCATAGGCGGCTATGTAAATGTTTTGGCATCAATCCTCTGTGATTGGTAGAAAAGCCACCAGAGTCCATTGATGTTGTTCGTCTTTAATCTTGTCATCAGCCCTGTATGGTATGTACATAAGTTTCAACTTATCTTCATCTAAACTGAACCCAATATTAATCTTGAAATACTAAGATAACTATGCTTAACATTTGTTGTTCTGACCGCAATGTGACTAGTCCAAACGATTTTCATTGCATACCTGTAACAACGGGAACTCGGTACTGCTCGAATTGATGTATTTAAAAAAATCACAGGCAACAGCAAGAAAATGGGAAATAAAACCTTGCGCAGTGCAATGCAAGGACATGAGACTATGCTAAGCGCATTAAGCTTAAACTTAGTTTTTCTACAGTGAGGAGACGGTGTTGGAATTTGAACCTGCTAAATGACTGAAAAGCAATTAAGTTTTCTTAAAAAGCTGTGTTCCAAAATCTGATAGTCGTTCCTCGGCAATTAAAATATTATTTACAAAGAATTACTTTTTAAAAAAAATTGAACTGCACGAAATTAATTATTGGACTGATAAAGGAGTTGTGCAAGCCATGTGAACAAATAATTTTTCTTAATCACGTCTACATAATGCAAATAACTAATCTGAAGCAATAAAGAAAAATCCCACTAAGACTTACCGTTTTCCAAACGCATCATTAATTATGCTCCAGCGAACAGTTCAACAATAACTATATCTGGAAATCTTCACTTCCCAAACTAATCTTTACCAAATTATATTCCAAAATTCATCAACCTGTGCTTATGTTTCTCTGTTATCTGCAAGCTACTTCGGACCGCTCAGTAGCGTAGCCACTTTCATTAGCTTCTCTTAGTATGCTACAGCAAAGAGAATGGTATCACAGTCTAACATATCTGTGAAGGTACTAGCAACCTAAGATCTCATTGCCTGTACTTAGAACCCATGCGGCGTAATGTATGGCTTACTGAAATCCTCTGTTTGAAGAATATCCAATAGAAAAAAGAAGTATGACTTATCAGATGAAAGCCGAGCTTACAACTATTTCTTGGCTACCAAAAGTAGGCTAGAAACCTTACAACCAAATTAGTTTTTGGTTTCCTTTCTAATAGAAAACTGGCAAAACGAATACCAACGCAACGGAGGGTTTGTCATTTAGTTTTAATATAAAGTCAGAAGTTTAATATGAAGTTAAATGTAAATACCAAACCGTTAAGACAAATGCGTCCACAACGAACATAGATTTCAAATTATTTACCTCGAATTTTGTCAACAAATCCTAACACGAGAACGAGTAAGCCTCTTGTGTCATTTAGTTTTAATATAAAGTCAGAAGTTTAATATGAAGTTAAAAGTAAATACCAAACCGTTAAGACAAATGCGTCCACAACGAACATAGATTTCAAATTATATATCTCGAATATTGTCAACAAATCCTAACACGAGAACGAGTAAGCCTCTTGTGCGATAGACTTTTAAATGGCAGCTGATGACTTTGAGCGACTGGCGGTACCTGCAGAGCATAAAGTCAGCGAGGTACATTGACGCACACGTCGATTAGTCGGCGAACCACGCAGAACTCGCTGGTAAAGAAGAGCTCGCTCCGTGCCGAGAGGGCATTCATTAGGGCTGAGAAGCAAATGGATGCCCTCCTCGTCAGACCCGTCGGTGAAGCCCCAACACAGCCACCTGAAAGTGCCGCTACTACATGTAGATGTAGATGTAGATAAAGACATACTCCGACTACTGAAGAGATAAACTACTTCGTTTTTCTGGCGTCAGATGCTGCTGTGTGGTTTCACGGTAATGGGACTATAATATGTCTGGGCTGTTTACAGGAAAAAAAACAGAATAAATGATGTTTACTTATTCCCGAAAATACCCACGTTACAAGTGGAAATTAAATAACGGTTCATATGATAAGGCAGAAGATAGACGACGTTCTTCCGACATTTCTGAAGTCGTTGGGTGAAGTCGGAACGAAACGTTGGTTTTGAGAATTTGTAAGTCTGGAGATAAACCATCAGAGTTTCAAAAAAGTGTCATCCACTCATTGCGGAAGATAACAAGATAGGTATGTACGAGAACCGTGGCGCAACCAGCTGAACAACTCATGCAACCACGTTGCTGACAGGAATAACAAATAGAAGAGTGGAACAGAAGTGTTAGCATCTGTTAGATGTTAATCAGTTAGCTGTAATGAAGATAAAGGCACCATTAACGCTATTCTGACACTGCACTTGATACTGGAAGTAAGACAAGAAAAACCAAGATACATTCGCAGGATCTGTCGACCTAGAAAAAACATTCGTGCTCGGAGTGGAAAGGGTTAATAGAAAGAAGCAGTCTAGTTTATATGCCGAGAAAGCAATGACAGAAATAAGAGCATGTGGGGTTAAAATTCAGGGCGAAAAGATATCTGTGTAAGATATGCTGATGGCATTGCTCTCGGAGGTGAAACTTAGTAAGATTTGCACCACCTGTTGAATGGAATGAACAGCATAATGAGCATACACTCTGAATGAGAGTAAACTGAGGACAGATTAAATTAACGGGGAATAGAGGGAATGAGATGAGCTCTACATTTAACTGGGGATCACGAAAACCTGAAAGAATTCTCTTACCGTAACAGCAAAATAATGCATAAAGGACGAATCAGGAAGAGTAACTGAAATTATTGTAGCACATAATTAGTTCCAAGTGAAGTCATGAAACATTTTACTATTGTGCGTCTTGTGGCGATACAACTGTAAATGGTTTGTGAAAAAAGTTTAATTGTGTTTTGTAGAATGAAACATTTCAAGCAACGAAACGTTTATGTTGTCTGTCGACCTCAAACACGAGAGATAAGCCATTATGAAGATTGGGACAATTTTGAATAATTGCTGCAAGCTGACATTTGTAAATGGAAAATATGTAATAATTAAACGATAAATCACTTATGGACCTAAGTTATTTTCCTCTTGTTTCTTTGTAAGGAAATAATCATATACGTTTGTACACATTTCTCTGATGTGTCCTGTACATACAATAATAGTAGTTCTGTTTTAATTCTAATAACGGTCAGTGTCTGCCCATATACAGCAACAAGCTTGCGGTGAAATTAAAATATGGACAAGTGAACAGACGTAAATATTATAGTGGTAGAAAGAATGTACTCTTCAAGGAAGTATACAATTAATAAAGAAATTATAAACACCGAAATTAATACATGAACATAGTACGTCACGTATTTTCTTGAACAAATTTGTAGCCATTTAACTTTTAATAGCCTTTCAACGCTGAACACAAATTCCAGTAACTTTAAAATGGCGAAAATCAGTTCGTGATATATCGTGAGCTTTTTCTGAATCGTCTGACGTTTACTTATTGCCGAAAATTATACACTGATTTTCGAAATTTTGTGAAAGATAAATATCAGTGTTGATCCATGAGCTCGATTATGTGACGCGTATGGGTGCTTAGAAGTAAGTAAGGCTGTCAACATTGCGTGATTTAGTTTGAACGCGACAGTGCTTTCCATACATGCTCTTCCTCGGACCTTGGAATTACCTAGCCAGTATATTGGAGACTACAATTCAATGGGCTCCTCTAAACATGGTCTAACATTTGCGTGCACACTTAACTGCCAAATGAAAACACATTTTGGGCAGGAATTCGGATTGGTGATTTCAAAGCAAAGAGTACCAGTGTACGTCGTAAGTGATTTAAGCAAAACCTGGGAAATATGAATTTCATTATCCAGGAGAGTATTTCAACCCAGCCTTTCAAAAATGGTTCAAATGGCTCTGAGCACTATGGGACTTAACATCTGAGGTCATCAGTCCCATAGATCTTACAACTACGTAAGCTTAATTAACCTAAGGACATCACACACATCCATGCCCGGGGCATGATTCGAACCTGCGACCGTAGCGGTTGCGCGGTTCCAGATTGTAGCGCCTAGAACCGCTCGGCCACTGCGGCCGGCAACCCAGCCTTTCTGTGTGAAATTACAGTGCCTTAAAATCTGTGCCACCTCGTCCGTTCCAATCAGCGACGGTTATTTTCAGGATTCACGTTAGGGAAAACATTACAAATTGAAAGATTACATTTGCTGGAAATGACAAGTTGCAATCGCTTCTGAAAGATAGCTAGCAGACAACTTACCATCACTGAAGAAAGTAACGTTGGAAAAAGAACCGGCAACTTTTAAGTAAAAATCGTTATTACCCGGCCGCCTGATTCCAACCACTTCATCATCAGGTTCCAAACGATATCTTTAGCGCATGCATGAGTTATGGTTTCAGTTACGAAAACTCTGTCACAAGTTCTGAGCATATGACGTACAATTTACTCCTAAATTTTGATCTATATTTTGGTAACATAATGATAACTATGCAAATTCATAGTTATACAAATAGTGTTGGGTTTTGTATACATACTGTATGAATACTGGAAGATGTAGTTATAGAGGCCATATGTAAGTTAATTATCAGAAGAAGTTGTATATTTTGAAAGGAGAGCGATAAGAAATAGTTTACGAGATCTATTCACGAATAGCAGCATAGCAACGGTGGAAAGGAGTCCACAGTTTTAGGTATATGTCACAGTATGGCATTCTAGTCACAGTAACAAAATTAAACTTCCTCGCTCTGCCCCACCAATAACTCGTTTGGTAGCAGCGTGTAATGATGCGCTATAAAAATGAGAGTGGACACATGGATTACATTTATCTTCTACGGAAACCGCCTAAAATCTCCGAGAACCCACAATTTACAACTCTGTCAGATTTAAAATCGCCGCAGAAAAGTGGAGGGCCTATTTTCTGGGTCCTTGCGGTATGGAGGAGAGGCAATTTCGCAGCAGTTGCGTCAGATAAGTATTGGATCACTCGGAGTGGGCCCTGCAGAGCGGCTGGGTAGGGAGGCTTTTTACGATACGAGCGTATCTGTCGACGGGAACAGAGTTTCGCGTCATCCTCAGGTGCTTTATCTGCAAGAGACTGGGTCGGGGGGAGGCGAGGTGACCAGATAGTGCACATTTATAAGGTGACCTGCTTCGGAACATTGCCTCCCCGCAATTTATACGGAAGGAGGGGCTCGAGTGAGATCTATCTGGTGGCACCATCGAACCCACAGAAATCTGACAATCAAATACAGCGGATTGTTGTAAATTCTTATCTGAGAAATATCAGATTCATTTGAGACATGTATATGGAAAATTACGCCAATTCTCCAAGCAGCCATTCAGTGGACTTTGGAAGTAATTTGATAGGATTGGAAAATAACAGCCAATCAACTTTAGAATAATATTTATTAAACTTTTACCTTGTTTTCTAAACGTATAAATTTGTCTTATTCGGAAAGGAAAAAGACCTATTGAACAAATTATTGCCAAATAGTTACAAATGCCAATCAGAGAATGGACTAAATTCAATAAACAAACATTAATTTTTTTTAGAAAAGCGTATTCACTCTTAGAATCACAAGAGCTCTCGTGTAGTGCAATGTGCATATCAGCTGTAAATAACAACAGGTGCAAAACATAACTGAAGGTAGTAGCCTAGTAGCGTAGGACTCTGTGGTAAAACATTCAAAATAAAGCACACGTGACATGAGACCCAACGGACATTTGGCTACTGCTCTGCTCGGTGTGAGAGTAATTTGTCATATGCAGTATCGTGTACAGTTAGTAAACATTTAAGACATGCATACCGTTAGTTGAAGCGTATCATTAAGGATATTTCCGGCGAGGGAAAACTGGAGTTCCACGAGCGGTTGGAGATAACATGTTGGTCATCATGCTTGGGCTGCACAATAATGTTAGCGCTGGTCGTTCAGGAATGATGCACTTACTCGTTTCCTACGTTCCAGACAGATTCTCGCCTGCATTGGTGCTTCCGGGGAGAAACCGCAAGTAGTCAGACAGCTGTGGCAGCACAACCTACTACAAAATGTGACACCATGTTCACACAGCTGAGATAATTCAGGTCCATTTGTTGGAAGATGGCGTTCTCTTGAGCCACGACAGTGTTCGTATAAAAATTTGTCACCCCACCAGCAGACTTCACACTAATACCACGTGACACAGCTTCATACCTTGATAAAGGACCGGATTCGGCGAGGAGGGAGTCGACAGATTTCACCATGCTGTCATACCCAGGTGAACCCACTACAAAATGACAGAGATTTGGACTGCAATGTTTCACTAGCTGTTCCAAATAGTCCCAGATCCTTCTTGTGGCAATGAGATCGGATGACGTGGAGGTCCAACCCATATTCAGTAGGGTAACTAACCGCTCTTCGAATCATGAACGTAAGCGTGCAGCACTGTGAACACACTTATATTAGCTTGCAGGACCGAAGTGTCCATAGTAGTCTAATCACAACGTTAAAGACGAAAGGCCAACAATTCTCATCTGAAATATTGAAATAAACATGCGGGATCACGTAAACGGTAACCTCAGCAAATGGATTCAGCTCATGGGGCTGAAACCAACCCAAAACATCACAAAGACACATATGACATGAACTACAACCCTCCACACAAAGCTTTTTGAACGCATCTTTGGACAGTCAGTGACCCCTACGCGTTTCATAATTAGAAAAGAGGCAAAATCACAAATCGTCGAGTCTCCAGTCAGATAATTCCTAGAGTTTAAATTGTTTGCGTTGCAGAAGATATGCGGGTGTATGTATCACACGCATTTTACGAGGTAGTCGGCTCCAGATGTCCAATTAATAAAGATCCTTTCTCAGTGCTGGCTAGGTTCAGCTGGATGTACATTCACTTACAGCAGCATTTCCTACCGCATTTCAAACCGATTGTTACCGACTAGCTGTCATACTCGTCCACGGTCTCTGTTTTTGCAACCAACGTTCCTACGCTGTGTTATTAGCTGCGAGCCGTACACCGTTCTTTGGCATTCATCAGCCTATCTATCAAAACCTGGGGGTAATTAAACCCTGGGGAGGGGGGGAATTTAATTTCTAAGGTGAAAAGCAAAAGGGTGCAACTGTATTTCAGTCATGAAATTAAATTAAATAGATCATTCCTATTATTACTATTTCATAAGACGATAGAGCTGACTATAAAAATTACCAATAACTACATTTTTTTTCAAATACTAGCATTAACGTGTGACGCAATGTGGTGGAGGTTACAGTCTGTGTATCAAATGTATGAGAAACATCTCATTCACATAGTATGCAGCCTATGCACATACTTGTACTTTCTACAATGCATGTATAACAGTAGAATTGAGACAAATGCGTCATAGCCGGCAGGAGTGGCCGAGCGGTTCTAGGCGCTATAGTCTGGAACAGCGCGGCCGCTAGGTTCGCCGGTTCGAGTCCTGCCTCGGGCATGGATGTGTGTGATGTCCTTAGGTTAGTTAGGTTTAAGTAGTTCCAAGTTTTAGGGGACTGATGACCTCAGAATTAAGTCCCGTAGTGCTCAGAGCCATTTGAACCAAATGCGTCATATATGCTGAAATGCCTCATAAAAAAGGCTTATCCGTGCTGCACATACCTGAACTTTCTAAAATACGTATATAAAAGTAAAAATGAGACAAATACATCACATGCCTCATGAAAAATCATTCTCCGTGCTTACGTAGTACCCCAATTAATCGCATTTTGCTTCTTCATTCGTTTAATGGTCTTAGGCGCCATGTCACCGTTCGCGCGGCTTCCCCCGTCGGAGGTTCGACTCCTCCCTCGGGCATGGGTGTGTGTGTTGTCCTTAGCGTAAGTTAGTTTAAGTTACATTAAGTAGTGTGTAAGCCTAGTGACCGATGACCTCAACAGTTTGGTCCCATAGGAACTTACAACAAATTTCCAATTCCCTAACAGATGTCGGTATGGAGAGAAGTGGTGTTTTGTTTCAGGTGACTACCCTCGGTGTGGATAGCTTTCATTTTTGAGAAGAATTTTCCGACAATACTGGTGATGCACTGAAAATTGCGTCATAATTCCGTAAAAATGTAATTATAAACAAACAGCACCAATTGTCTCATTGACTCATTAGTTGCTGTATTTGTAAGGTATCTACAAAGACTGAATGTCGTTTACCTTTCGTTTTTTTATAAATGAAAGTGTTCATATCACTGTGCGTTGTAAGGATAATGATGGTAGAGGTCGAGAAGAGGGATGGAAAGGAGGATGTGTATCTTACCAACAACTGATCACACTCAGGGGCAATGGTCTCAGAAATTTTGGAAGCTACTGATCTAGGTAAACCAACAAATCGGGCATCTACAAGCACAGTGTGGCCACGAGAAAATCCAAAGGCGATAGCTGAGTTTTGTCGTTCCGGTTGGTCTCCCTCGGACACCTCTTACTACATTATTTCCATAGAACTAACTGTCACATACATAAAGTTTCACCACCATGACCAGACGTTGGCAGTGGCATACCAACTGGTATGTTCTACAAAAATTGCAGAGCAGCAAAGTGAGCAGCGTGCTTTTTGATGGAAGTGATTAGTTGCCCCCTGTTGAGTTTGAAACTGGAGGGACGAACTGTGCGAAAAAGTGATAATTAACGATGCGAGTAGGTTCTGTGTTGTCGTTTGCAAGATTTAAGGAGAGCATCGAGAGTCGCGAGAGCAGCCACTAAAGTATCAGACAGCGAAATTGGTCTTATGGAACCTGTGCGTTGTTTGTGATATTAGTAGGGCAGCAGGAGGAAAGTGTAGGATGAAGAATGCGGGATACGCCTCACATCTACGACATACTGCCCCTACAAAGTGAGTAAGATATGCTCTTCCTGTTGGATGAAGCAACACATACATTTTATATTAAACAGTATGTCTTACAAAATTGTTTTCAACCTTCTGATGAGCGCGATCGTAAGACCCCTAACTCCTTGACCATATATAGAACATTATGGTTGAGAATCAGACAGATTGTATGTTTATCAAACCTAGACATGATTGTCGCAATGGAAATTCCGCGATCGTCCATTAAATAAAATGTGGCGTTTCAGTCTTCGATCGCTATTCTTTATTTTCAATTACTGGTTTCGGGCTAGCTGCCCATCTTCAGATCACATATTGTAGTTACAGAGTAACTTGTCCGTACGGAGCACTCGGTTCGCTGTCATAAGTTACTCTGTACCTACAATATATGATCTGAAGATGGGCGGTAGCCAGAAACCGGTAATTGAAAATAAAGAATAGTGATCGAAGACTGAAACGCCATATCTTATTTTAGATTGTATGTTGTTAACACAGCTGGTGCAATAAAACAGAAAAGACTTTCGACGAAAGAAATAGCAGGAGGCTTTACAAGACAATGAAATAGTTGCATAAATTTATTTCTTTTGTGACCAGGAATGTCTTTGTCTCCATTGTTTCGACATGTGCTTTAGCCAACAGATTGGAAGATCGTCTAGCAACAAACGCTGCCAGTTTTTTGGCATTAGTCAGTGTACCCACATGGATGCTAGCTGACTTGAAATTAATAGCAAGCTTACCAGCAGGTCATTTCGAGTCGGCAACATTGCAAGCTCTCCACAGTCGCTAAATGATGGACTACCTCAGACTCTCTTCTCGTCGCACTCCTGTTTAATTTACATATCTTCAATACGCCTGAAACTGGATCTTGTAAGGTTCGATGCACCGATGACTGACTGCTGGCGATGGAACAGTAAAATTTTGAAGAAACAGAAACCTGATTAATATCTCGTCTGGTGATAATGGGAACATATTTTCAGAAATGGACACTGATATCAAACTCACTCGGGCCAGAGACAGTTTGCTTTCATTTGCGCAACAGAGCAGCGAACAGACATCTCCAGCTGCATATTGGTGATTGACTACTTCACCACAATCAGCATCTAGGTCCCGCTGCGAAACTCCGCGCACTTCAGCACTTGAACTGGTGTACTCTATTGCGGAATACGGTGTGCTCCTGTATAGCTCAAAACCTCGCGAGCGAGCGCACGCACGCACATGCACAGACGAACACTTGACGCTTAGCTGTACAAAACTATGAGAATTATTGGTGGCACTCTTTGATCAACCCTCGTCTAATGGCTACCCGTATTGAGACACATTCCGCCCCCTGGCCTTCGACAAAAAGTAAATGTTCTCTGTTCTCCGTGAATTTAAAAGCACACAAGGGGACCAGCAACTAACTATGCATTTACACGCGGTTGTCTTGAAAGATAACCGGCTTCGATTAAGAAAACCATCCTTGGATACAGCGATGGAACTGCGCACGTCTCAGTTTAGAATAACTGACACTTGGGGACGAGATGGATACTGCTTTGCCAGAACTTGCGCTGCATGAGAAAGGAACACGCCGTCTTCGACCAATCGCGCAGCGTATGGACAACAATTAACGGAATACGCTCCAACCATGGCAGAAACGCGGTCTTTGTTTATAAATGGGGTAAGGTTCCATTTCCAAAATACAGCTGTGGAGCAGCAATGCAAACCATTCGCGGCCGCGCGGGGTAGCCGCGTACTATGGCGCCTTGTCACGATCTACGGCGCCTTGTCACGGTCTGTGCCGCTCCCCCCATCGGACGTTCGAGTCCTCCCCCGGGCATGGGTGTGTGTGTTGTCCTTAGTGTAAGTTAGTTAGATTAAGTAATGTGTAGGCTTAGAGACCGATGACCTCAGCAGTTTGGTCCCATAAGGCCTTGCCACAAATGTCCAAGTTCCAAACCATTCTCCACATTTTAAGAAATTGTTCCGTTAGGGCTTATCGAGGAACTTTCGACGATTTTCCGATCCCAATGAATGGCGCAACTGATTATATTAAAGATTTGAATGTCTGTTTGTAAATTACATGTACCATTGTTTGTATTTTATTTATACTTGTGGTTAAAACATACGGTAAGGAAATAAATACTGTTTTCAGCACATTATACTACTACGTAAAGCCTCAGCGTAGTGGAAAGTAGAGCTGCATTCTAAGCGCAAATAAATAGAAAGTATTGTGTCTCAAGTAAGGAAAATGCATTTTGTAGATTGGTCTGTCAGCAAGGACTGAACGGTCCTCTCACGCTTGGAATGTAAGTAGACGGTCACTTCACGCAAGAAGGGGTGGCAACTGGAAGTATCCCGCCAGACTGACTTACACAACAGCGACGTCGTATGAACAATAGCAGCTACCGAGAGACGCAAAATACTGATAACGTGCCTTATACGTGTAGCCTACGGTCGACAAAACCAGCTGATGAATTCTTCTTACAAATTAGGGTTCGTTGATATACAAGAGGAATGAGAGAAAGCTGTGCTGTACCTTCCTGGACACACTGTCGATACAGATGATGTGCTACAGTCTCAGAGTTATAGATTTGACCACTAGCAGTCCATTAAACCAGTAAAATTCTTACGACCAATTTGTTTCACAAAGAAGGCGGGCAAGACAGCACTTCCAAATCCATCCCGATCAGCAGAGCCGGACTTTTTTAGTGACGAGAGGCAAGATATATCTAAATCCCGGTGATCGTCGAAGAAGCACCTAGAGTCGAATATGTAGCAATGAATATCTAGAGTCTGCCTCCCCACGATATCAGTAATAAAGTTAAATAGTAAATTTGTAGGTTAGTCTGGTTTGAACCGATTTAATTTATTTGCGTCAAATCATTACCAAGGATAGTTTGCCTGCTGCAGAGTATACAGACGGGATTTTACAACTGACACCGGCCCCGGCCTTTGTTCGACGTCACCGTGCAATGACCGCTTACAAACGGCAAGTGGAAGCACTAGAGATGGAGGGTATGTAAAGCATGTAGAGGGGAAGAAAAGAGCAGTGTTGTATTGCGAAAATGCAGCGATTTCTCTAACATCCAACAGCGCATGATCATTGGCCAAGGATGGAAGCATTTCCGAAACGGCTAAGTTTGACCACAGTTCGCCTGCTGCCGTGATTAAAGTATACGGTGCGTGGCAAAATGGCGCTGCCTAAAACTGGTCCTGAACAACTATGATGCAGTACGGGCTATAGTTACGAGAGCTGAACGGCGGCTGCAGAGATGCGTACGAGTGAATAGACGTACAGCTTTTGAACACCTGACTACCCATATGAATACTCCCTTCTCAACGACGTTGCCGCATATGAGTCTCCGCAGCAGGTGCCTAATACATGCACCCGTGCTCACTGCTGTTCATCGCCGACGAAGGCTGAAATTTTCACGCCAGTGCGGCAACAGACACCCACTGAGTGGCGACAGGTGACCTTGGTTGATTATCAAGTTTTCAGCCCTATCGAACAGGTTTCTGTTGGTGCTTACAGCGTGAAACATCTGAAAGCCAACACCCTCCTGCAATCGTCCGAAGGGCCCACGCCCGAAGGCAATCTCTGCGTTACCTTGTCATTCTGTAAGGCACAGTGGATGATTACAAGTATATATCCATCCCTAGGGACCATGTGTATCCCTACAGCTCACAGTGTAAGTGCGTGGTTCGAAGACCACTTGGATGAAGTTACCGATCTCCTCTGGCCACCTAACACCCCACAGTTAAACCCAATCGAGAATCTGTGAGACCAACCGACGAGAGCCACGGATCATCAGCTGAGAAACCTGGTGCAGCTGGCCACGGCACTGGAGTCGGCATGGCTCCACATCACCATCGCCGCAGTCCAGAAGCTCGCTCACCTCCATCCTGCACGTCTCGCGACGGTCCGCGGTACATGAGCTGGTTATTCGGGCTATTAACAGACGGTCACATTAATGTGACTAGACGGGATATTATCCAGATATACTATCATCATTTCGGCTATTGGAAAGTGATTCAAGATAGTAATGCAGTAGCATAAATCGCTGGGATCGTTGCTTTTCAATACAAAAGAATAATTCCTCTAATGTTCAAGCTTATTGTAAAATAAAAACAAATCCATAACTTTTAGTTACGTCAGGATTATTCTTTCATTCTCTTTCTCACTGAATCTTTATCAACAAGGACGTTGCTGTTACGCAGGCCATTTAAAATGGTTAAGAGGTTTATTTGTTTATATGATTGTAATCACCTTCTGAGTGTGACTAAAGGGTGATAATCAGATATCTATTACCTATGAAATTCTATGCTTTGTCATGGCGAATATTCATGTCGAGGTTACAGCCCAGAGCGAGAACCATTCACCAATTAATGGAGTTCAATATACAAAACCTCTGTTGCTTCTTTGATGATTTTTGGTTAGTGGGGCGCTCAACTGCGCGGTCATTAGCACCTGTACAAAGTCCCAATATTTACATAGTTCAGTTCAGCCAATGTCACGAATGACGATGATTGATGGAAACAACACAAACACCCAGTCCCCGGGCAGAGGAAATCCCCAATCCGGCCGGGAATCGAACCTGGGACCCCATGATCCAGAGGCAGCAACGCTAGCCACTAGAACACGAGCTGCGGACGTGTTACTTCTTTAATACCGTTTCATAACTTGGATCAAAAATAAAGAGGTTGGTTGGTAACGGGTATATGACAGGGATATAAAGTCTCGTCAACACTGTTCAAAATATACACAGAAGAAGCAATGATAGAAATACAATTTTTCAAAGGATAAAACACAGAATTACATCACAGGGAGAAAGGATATAAATAATAAAACTGCTGTCTTCGCCAAAAGCGAGTACGAGCTGTAGAATATGGTAAAATGAATGAATAATAGAATTGTGACACATTACAGACTGTGAGTAAACAAAAGGAAGGGGAAAGTAATGGGGCGTAATAGTGATGAAATCAGTGATACAGTTAACATCAAAATTAGTACACGAAGTGAAGCACTTCTGCTATATTGGAAATAAGAAAAATGTAAATAGTGGCCTAGTAAGGGCCAAGAGAGTAATTCTGACCAATAAGAGGTCTGCTGGTATCTAACAACGGCCCTAATTCGAGGAACATATTTCTGAAAATGTACTTTTGGAGTACAGCATTGAATTTCAGCGAATGATCGACTGTGAGTAAACCGGATCACGAGAGAATGGAAGGGAATGGGAAGTGGTGCTGAACAAGCATGTTGAAAATTATCTGGGCCGGTAGGAAATCACAACGTCCTTCGCAGACGTGGCGAGGAGATGAAAACATCGACAGGAAGCAGCTGCAGGATGACAGGACGTACTCAGTTAGCCCAAAAAGTTTTACGATTGGATTAACAAAAAATAAGAAAATGTTAATATGGTTGGTTTAATTGCATAGGTGTTCTACATAGTCTGATCTTCCCTCCACTTGAATGCAACGCACAGAACATTCATACAACCGTGTGTTAGAGGACTTCTCCTTCGAGATGTTGTTCAAGTCGCACATATCATTGGTTTCAATGTTGTTACGTCGTTAAAATCGTTGCCCTTCATGTTAGCGTTACTTTTTGGGAATTAAAAACTCCTTGGCGCCAAATAGGGAGAATATGGAGGGTAGTTGAGAACTGGCACTTGTTTTTCGCTGGAAACTACGTTACAACTACAGCCGTGTGAACCATATGCATTGTCATGCAATCTCTCCCGTTACATTTTTGAGGACGAACCTTCTGAATGCTCTTGCACAAACCGTCCATGATATACAGTTACGTTGAGAATTTACAGTGATGCTAGTGGGAGCAAATTCCCTGTCGATAATGCTGTGAGCATCAGACATGGCGAAGAAGATCGTCTTAACGTTCTATTTTCTCATTCGTGCGTTCTTCCGTCTTGAAGAAGCGTCAGTGATCCATTCCGTACTTTCTCGTTTAGGCTTGTACTGAGATTACACCTAGTCTCTTCATCTCCGATGATTTTTTCCAGAAAAAAATTGTCAGTGTTTTCATTGAATCATGTTGCGACAGGCGTATACGCCACATTGTTTTCTTCGGGTGTCAATATGTGTTGGAACACCGTAGAAAACTCTTTTGAAAAAAAGTGTCAGTGTTTTCATTGAATCACGTTGCGACAGGCGTATACGCCACATTGTTTTCTTCGGGTGTCAATATGTGCTGGAAAACCGTAGAAAACTCTTTTCTTTTCTTCGGAAGATCCTGAAGAGTGTCTTGAACACTACATTTAGAGCTGTTGCTACACTGCGATTTGCGACACAAGAACAGGTATATAGTGTTAGGTCGGAATGATAAGGCATCAACTGATGTTGAAACACCAGTTTAATCCAGCTTATAATATTTGCTCTAAAAGAGGCTGTAGCCTAAATCTACCAATGAAAAATAGCTCTTCGGATGGCGTAAGATAAATTGTTATATAAACAGCTCACATTTAGTGTAGTAAATTATTGAATGGACTTTATTACTTTTATTACATCATGTTACATCATTCATACTGCAATGTATCTCATTAGTATCAATTGCCGTTTAACGACATTTTCCAAACACAAGGTATGTAAAATGAAAAATGTATAAGTGTAATAGTGTAATAGTTATGAATGTCCACGCAGCTGTTACTATTTCCTCATGCAGAGGAAGTCAAGTGTCTACGCAATCTTCCCAAAAGATGCCTGTTATAGCCTTCACAAACTACACTTCCCATCAAAAATATATGTTTGTGCAATATACACGGTGGATTTCTGTGTGTAAAATCCACGCTGACTTCTCCTAGCCCAACTGGAAGGAACTTGCGTACCTCTTCTAAGATGCCTCGTAATCGTCTTCCTGACTAGTTTCTTCTCCGCCGGCCACAGATTATAATATACTTGCAAGAAACTCTGTACAATGGAGTGACAAATGGGAAAATCAAGACCCTGCTATAAATGAGAATTTTTCTTTTATTCGTAGAATCACAAGATCAAGGAAACGATTCCGAGATACGGTTTGCAAATAGTCTTCATAGAGAAGTTCCGGGATACTAATGCTTCGAAAGATCTTACGGTAAGCGCTAGATCTCACTTGCACGTTTCCAGGGACGACTTTTAACAAATTGTATCATATTTACGGGAAACCGATTGTAGGCTTCTACTCACGATCATAAGAGTAACATGAGATTGCTCATCTGAGTTACGTTATTCGAGGCACTTTCCAACATTTTGTTCTCCTTTACATGAGAATGTACTTCATACACGGATTCGAACGCTGTCTCACCAGTAACCGACCGCAAACTCTTACTGAGTTAGCTTAACAGTTCGGCGCTAGCTCTCTCAGGACGTGCTTGCGATTAGCTTGTCTCGTCCACCAATGATTATCAATAGTAACTGAAAGCTGAACTTGGTTTACTAGTATTAATTCAGACTTACTAAAATTATTTTTAAGAAGTTATCAGAAATGGTTCAAATGGCTGTAAGCACTATGGGACTTAACATCTGAGGTCATCACTCCCCTACACTTAGAACCACTTAAGCGTGACTAACCTAGGGACATCACACACATCTGTGCCCGAGGCAGGATTCGAACCTGCGACCGTAGCAGCAGTGCGGTTCCAGACGGAAGCACCTACAACAGCTTGACCACAGCAGCGGGCTAACAATTTATCAGTGCAGTTAACGTCATCAGTGTGGTTGGAGAGGTATTTTAACATTCAAACACCAAATCTAAATAATGGAATGTACGCTTCGTAGCGCAAAGCCTCGGAAGTGAATCCACCCTGTCTCTGCTGTCTCTGTAGCTTCCAGTATGTTACGGCTTCTATTCACCCACCTTTTTTCACGCTCTGAAACCATCCGTCACGTCGCTAAACGAATGCGCAGCTTCCTAGCACAAAACGACGTAACTTTTTCTTTATTCTACGTTTACACATAACAACAGAATGTAATAAAATGTAGACAGAGATGTGGCATAAACACCACAATACTGCAGGTATATTCTCTCGTTATCTTCAAAAATGTCTCCAGGTAAGGAACTTTCTACTGGCCTACGGTGATGGAAATCACTCCAGTTGTAACTCGGGTCACTGGTTACCAAAAATACGCCACATTGTGAAGCTTCTTGTCACTGATACTCTCTGAAAACCTTTGAAATCCTTTATAATGAGAATTACGAGGGTTTGTACTTAAATAGTGGCAACTATTTATTCACAACTGATACAAAAGTGTTTCATGTTTTCACCTGTTACTGTCCTTCAAAGTAGTCACCAGCGTTATTTAAAACCCGTTGCCAGCTATGTGGAAAGCGTAGTAAACCGTTAGCAAAGCCTATTCTGTTGAGGTGCGAATGGTGCCGTCTACTGCCTGTCGAATCTCTCGAAAAGCTCCGAAACAAATGCCACGAAGCCAACACTGAAACGCCAATCCAACGAATGGCGTCATTATGGGTCGCCGCGAAAGTCAAAGTGCGTCAAAGCCCCATTATGATGAAAGCTATGGTGATTTTCGTGTACATCTGTGACGGTGTTATCCTACCTAATTATGTTCCTCCACGGCAGACCATGAATGCACAGTGTTCGTTTTTGGATCATCGCTTGCGACCAGCGTTGCGAAAGAAGCGGCGACACTTTCTGTGCCACCAACCCATCATTTTGCACGACAATGTGCAGGCTCATACAGCGCAAGCTGTGGCTGCTCTGTTCGGGCATGGGACTGGGAAGTACTGTGTCATCCACCATACTACCCGGACTTAAGTCCTTGTCACTTTCATTTGATTCCGAAGATGAAGGAACCACTTCGTGGCATTCGCTTCAGAACTGTTTCAAAGATTCGACAGGCTGTAGACCGCTCCATTCGGAAAATGGTTCAAATGGATCTGGGCACTATGGGACTTAACATCTTAGGTCGTCAGTCCCCTAGAACCTAGAACTACTTAAACCTAACTAACCTAAGGACAGCACACAACACCCAGTCATCACGAGGCAGAGAAAATCCCTGACCCCGCCGGGAATCGAACCCGGGAACCCAGGCCTCGATTCGCACCATCAACAGAACAGACTTTGCTAACGGTTTACTACGCCTTCCACATCGCTGGCAACGGGTACCACTACTTAAGTTCCAACACTCGTAATTACCTTGTAGTGGCCATATATAAGTAAACCATCATAATTATAGTACAATTAATTAAAGTGTTTGTTGTGGAACACGATGGCCGTATCACTAATAAAATCGTCTCAACCCGAATTACTAATACTTTGACACTGGTGGAACGAATCGACACGTCAGTTTCGACGCATACCCTGTCCATCATCTTGAAACCGAAGTAAGAACGAGGCGCTAATATTAGTAGAGATATAGCGACTCAACTAGTGTAAGCTATGACGAACAAACATCCGCATATCGCAAAAAGCTGAAACAGGACATTGCATGTAACAAATGGATGAACTTTTTTGCAAACGTGCCTCATGATGCAAGTATCTCGGAAAATCGTGTGCCAGATTTTTGACTCTGGTAACACTACGTTAGTTTATAATGAAGATTTACTTATATTAACGTTAAAAATGCACTTTTTGCTAGTGTATGCCGAATGCCTCTTCCCTTACACTGGGAAACTCTACATTAAATACCTTTAATGATAAATTTGTTAAACGACCTACGTTATAGCTTCGGTTCTAATAAGTTAGACAGTCTTTCCAGAAACCTCGAGAACTTTATTTAAGGTTGCTAATTAGCAAAGAATGTACGTTTGCTACCTCGTTTCGTATATTAGCTGTGAATGAGATTTTTCTCATAAAGTTGCGAAATTTTACATCGGGCTGTGGGTTGAAACCGCTGAAATGCTTAACTTCAGTTCCTGATCTTCTTTTAACGAATCTCTCAGAGTTCTCGGGGTGTGGTTAGTATATTCTGAGACTGAGCTCACCGCCTCCGAAAGTAAAAATATTTGACTTTTCAATGAAAAGCTCCCGGAAAGCACGTCAATACAAAGGTCTACAGAGTAGCTCCGTTCTTGAGCGCAGGTTGTTGAAATTACGTGTACCGATATATTTTACGGAAATATGGCCTGAATTTAACGTACGACTCCAAAAACTGGAATTATTCGGATGCAGTGCAACAAGACACAAACTCTTTTTCGAATACAAATCGTGAAAAGGCAGTAGTTCGGTGCATACTGAAAGAGGTACCATTCGCAATCTGCGAGAACCGCAGTCAATGTGGATGGCGCCTAGAGATATACACAGCCGCGGCACGTTGTGTATTGCGGGGAGCCTGAGGAAAATCCTCTGGCATATTAAAGAGAATATGCAGCAAGTAGACACATGCTTCTCGACGCTTTGCACCAAGACCCACATAGCGATGGTTCTAGAGGCAGTGAACATATCCATCAATATTTGTTAATGTGTTTTAGTTATCCTAGGAATATTAATAACTGTGAACATTATAAAAGCCTCAAAGTAAGAACAATCTATTACTTGTTACTAGCATCAAACGTTATGCAACAGTGAATTACTCCTTCTTTAGACCTAGCACACTATTTTATGCTATATAAACCTAACTTCCTCCTTTAAATAATACGCTCTGTCCTTACAAGTATTATCGAGTTGTTAAAATTGCCCGTTGTTGCACTTTCGTCGAATGTCGACCTGCTCCGTAGGATTTATGAGCCAATGTACAGAACAGATACGTTCACGAACTTTCAGTTGCTGAGACTAGGCAGTAAACAGCTACCACAAATATTCTCGTAGCTCGTACTAACAGTTTACGTGAGCTTAAAAAATCTGTATTTAAAATACAATGCATTAGCGTTATCTTCGGTTCGAACGGTAATCTGTGACCTTCATCTCACGAAAGTGCATATCACGCTTCCAGCATTGACGAGTGATTTTCTGTTTGGAAATTCTTGTTGTTCGCTGTGATGTTAAGATAACAAACAGAATGGCTTGGACTATGGCGACCGACGCTCTTAATCATCTTCTTAGAAGAAAATCTATATAATGTTACCTAGAAGTAAGTGAACCCCTTGCTCTTTAAAGTTACATAAAGTTACATTATTTTGACTACTTATAATGGTGGGCCACTTTTGAGGTATAAATACTTTTAACGTTTACATTTTTCAAAAAGGAAATTTTTACACCTTTACTGGTAGCTTTTGAACGATACGTAGTTAGTTCTCACCTACATCAAGCGTTTTTATTATATGACTCTTACTACAGATTGTGCACGTCCACAGAAAACAGCAGAATGTTTAGGTCTTACAGGTTTGATTGTAATTTGACTTTTTGTATTTGTCTTCTCTACACAATACATTCGTCACCTCCTTGTCTTAGTTGGAGGTATCGCTGCCCTTACTCGATCCGGTGTCACTTACGAATTCGTTGATCTCTTTAACTCTATTTCCTTTCCTGAACAGGGGTCTCATTTTTTATTGATAGCCAGAATTATCCAAGTTATCTGTCCATTCACTATAATTACGTCTATCATGTTCAGGGGAACCGCCAACGACCAGGTCCTTGATTTCCTGTTCACAATGTAGCATCGCGTCTTCTGGTCCACAGTGCCAACTAGACCTATTGAGGCTCTGTATCTCATTATAACGTCAGTCATCGTATTAAAGATCGTGATACCATTGGTTGGTCGTGAAGAAAGCTAAGAATGGTAATATTGTTGTTAAAACATAGGAGACTATCAACCCATCGGGTTGAAAACCAAATTATGTAGAGTGTACTTCGCGTATTTTAGCTGTAGTAAAATCGGGCGGCGGATCACATTTGTTTTCCCTGACAACAAATAATGAGCTACATCAGAAGACGCAAAAAAAATTTTCACGGGTGATATTACACCCGACGTTTTCACGTTAAGTAACACGGTTTTTCACAGCTTTCTCTCCACGTCGCACAGCTCTGGTTTCATCCTCCTTTCGCAAACACACTTTCGTCTTCCAGCAGTACCTCGTTGCACTATCACAAATTGGCAGAATTTCATTACATATCCATCAGATTTGATTATATGTACCGTCGAATTGGCAGTGCCCTCGGAACGTTCATCCATGGTCATGCACTTTCCCGGATTGTAGACATCTCTCAGGATGGTTTTCCAAATTTCAAAAATTTCTCTGGTTGATTCCAGTTTGTCAGCTGACCTATGTTAACGTAGGGCTGCAGTGTTGTCAATGCTCAACATTATCGGAATAGGACAGAGGCGGTTGCGTGACATAATTTCTTTGAACAGTGGTTGGCCGTTCACAACACTCCTATGCTGGTATCTTCATTTCATGAACTGTAAACACCAGCCAGGATCATAACACCGACAAACATCTTTGTTCCATGCAAATATATATCCATCCAGTCCTTGAAAACGATTCGATACTTCTTGTTAGTCCATATACACAAAAAAAATGGCTCTGAGCACTATGGGACTTAACATCTGTGGTCATCAGTCCCCTAGAACTTAGAACTACTTAAACCTATCTAACCTAAGGACATCACACACATACATGCCCGAGGCAGGATTCGAACCTGCGACCGTAGCAGTCGCGCGGCTCCGGACTGAGCGCCTAGAACCGCTAGACCACCGCGGCCGGCGTCCATATACACACTTTGTCCATGAAGGGTACACTAAAGGACAACGGAAAACCGTACTCTTGATTATAACACTTTCTAATCCAATACCTTGTAGGTCCCTGGAATTTCAATACGTTAATTTTGCTCCGCCTACCGGAAATTTCAACCTGATAGGCTGCAGCCCGTATTTAATTCTGATTACGAGAAAACAATAAGTCACACTCAAATTCACTAGGTATGGTTTCATAATCAGAAGACTTCTCCAACAATTCCCCTACCTCCTGATGTTATGCTCCTCCTCTCCATAAAATTTTCCATATCCAGAACAGACAAGTGTTACGAAGTAATACACCTAAATAAATATGTGCTTATTACAAGGAGGAATGTTGAACATTGAAAATAACAACGCGTGTCAACGATAGCTAATGACGCAACAGACGATGGCAGAGAGACATCTGGTTGTTTAAAAATTGCTTCTAACGGCGTCGTTTGTGAGGACCGTACGGGAGAAAGCGTAAACCAACACTTTGATGCAAAGCCATATTGTTGTCCAAAGTTGTGACTAAGAAGGGAAATTCGGAGTAGTCCTAAAATGTCACTAACGCTGAATGTATAGTTGCTAACACAGAAGATAATAAAAATTATAGACAGGCCTCTAAGGCCCGATGGTAGATAGTGTTAAAGACAAATATTAGTGCCTTTCTGAGATCCGACTGAAAGAGGCAACTTCGTTCAAGGGTCGAAAGTCTGTCACATCACGTCTAGTCACGGACTGTCTGTTAAAGAGGTGTTTTTTGACGAAATCCCGATTTACGGAAGTGTGAATCGGCCACAGTGAGTATATTCCATCCCTCACGTTAGATTCAAGGAACTCTGCAAAATACCGCTCCTAGCCAGCTCTAAGGTCTTTATTCAACATAACATTTTCCAACAGCAAAATTCTGTAATATACATCTCACTAAACTTCAAAGAATGGATACATGATGGAAAAGGCTAAAACGGGTCATTACACCACACATATGGCGAGTTATACAAAGGGAACCATAACAAAACAAGAACGAACAGCAGGCTACCGTCACAGGCCATTATTTACTGTAGCTCACTAGCCTCTGATTATTATGACCACTGGTGTCACCGCGTCGGTTAAGAATTTAACGATTACACGAGCATTTACAAAAGACTCCCCTGTTATTCATTGACTACATCGGCAGTCCTTACGTGACGTGAAGATTGCTGGAGACGGGAAAACACAAAATAAGTTCCTCAGCAAAACATGCATTTCTTTCTTGTTGGTTTCAATGTAA
The DNA here is from genome assembly GCF_023864345.2 of Schistocerca serialis cubense. Lineage (NCBI taxonomy): Eukaryota > Metazoa > Arthropoda > Insecta > Orthoptera > Acrididae > Schistocerca > Schistocerca serialis. The sequence continues at coordinate 323,443,962 of NC_064641.1, read as the reverse complement.
AGAACTACGCTGATGTACAATTGCTTTTTTTGCTTTTCTAGTGGCCTCGTAAAGATATGCGGATCGAAATGTTAATTTCTGTCGTCTTCAGAAGGCAATAGTCTTAGCTCACGTGTTGAAAAAAGAAATAGAACACTAAAAAAGGGAACAAATGACTAAGTCATTCGTATAAAAAGCACTGCCTTCCATAGTGACTGAATTGAGGTACATACTCCTAGAATTAGACAAGTCCATGTAGCAAACATAGTGTAATGAAATACGCCTACTCTTCCACCAGCTACCCATAACCGTCAGACAAGAGGGATTTTTATTTTAAAAGGCCAATGTAATTAAATCAACGTCACGTAAATGTTTTTTTCTCAGTTCTCATACATCTAGGAGGTGCTGGTGCTTTGTATATATATGTATGAGGTGGAGTAAAATGTAGTGGTTGAAGACAATTAACTGCTGATCCTTAAAAAGCTTTATAGTATTCTGTATGAGTAAACACATTTAGTTACAAACGAGATAAGTAACGATTCGTTTTTCCTAAGATTGCTTCTGAGTTCAACGATTTGTAAGCACTCGCTCTAGAGTTTCGAAGCACCATTATCTTCAAGACTCTTGTACTACGTATTTCAGTTTGAAGCCAAGTATTACTTTTAATATCTCTTTTGACGAATTACAAGTGTCTCGAAAAATATTTATGTTTCATGACATCATTTGTTATAGGTCTGCAGATGATAATAGTATTTCAGTAAGTCTTCCACAGATGAATTTTATTTCATCATTTACGTATTCATTTATAACCAGTTGCGCAGCTAGACCTTCATTTTTGCAAACTGATGACGAAACGTAATTTAATAGAATAAATAAATAAACAATATGGGAATAAGGACTGTAGGATTCGATTCTCCAAAAATACATGCATGGTTTGTGATTGTTTTGTACATGGCATAAAATGAAGCATAGACAGAAAACGGAATACCAACTTTTATCTACGTGACGGAAGTAGATATTTGTGCTCTCAGGATAACAGTTTACTTTGTTTAACAGGGGACTGACGGTTTGCGAAAATGTCCAGCATTCACATGATATGTTTGTACCCTGAGATTTTTACTTGTGTTCAATTATTTAAGGGACCAACACAGATACAACCACAATATGTTTAAACTATTATTTTGGCGCTATCGTAGTTTTGTTCTGTTCCGATTCCTTTAATAAGCGTATAATTTATGAGGACAATTTTTACCTGATTTTGTTTTCACTACACAATAAAATAGTAATCTGTCATAAATTCTTCTGTTATTGTGTATTTTTGTCAAGTTAACAGGTGCCGATTGTTAAGTATTAGTGTTTCGTAAGCACGTGGTTGACAGTAAACAAATGTTTCGGTTCCATGAAGGCGGCAGTCACTGGAACTGTTCAAGCAATTAGGGAGAATTTGTATATTCAGTCTTGTGTTCACCGCAGCCACAATATGGCCTTCCGTTTCTCTTTCACTTCAAAACAGACGCCTAACAATTCGCACAGTACACAAACACATTATAGCGATAATACAATACGTAAAAATGGGTTACATTATAGCAGTCTCCTACGTGCAGTAAATATAGGCCAATGTAAACCGAAAAAGAAGAACATGAGTGAATATGGATATATAAAAACAAAGCTTTGAGCAAGTACGAGTATAAGATTTCAGGTAATATTTAGATTGTCAATTACGATGTATATTGGCCTATGAAGTAGTATCAGTAAGTTTATTACCTCAGCTTGGCTTTCATTGTATTCACTGTCACACCTGATGAAGGAATTACGCTCCTGTGTACTCTTTTGCGCTATTTTAGTGCTCTCAGTTGGTTCCCAAACGTTAGCTGTGGTGATGATATTTTGCTAATAACGAGATTTGCGCCTTCGTAGGTGCCTTTCCTTTGAATTTTTTTAAATTTTACTTAGCTAGACAGTTCTGTTATCACCAAATTAGCAGTTGTATGAATATGACCTGTGTATGGGTATACAATCGATTTTTCACTCGCATTCTCCTAGTCTGTTTACAAAATATCCATAGTCGTCTGTGGTAGGCCTACATGAGCAAGATTATTACTGATACATGATACGTAAGTACAGCAACATTCTAATCAGAACATCCATATCTTCATAATTACATCTACTGTTGTTGTTGGTATTTTTGTGATCTGTCCCTGTGATTACTTTCTTAAATAAATTTTATGCAAAGCTTTGACTCAACCACTATCTAAACATTATATAAAGAAGAAGTTGCATATCTCATTTTTGTCTGTCTTTATGGCTATATGTTGTCCATTTGCACATCACTAAACCAACATATCCCTCCATTTAATAAATTTAGTAAAAAGTAATTTAATAGTCTTTAATTATTCATGATTAGATACTAGGAACATGATCAAAATGTTTGCTGCTGCCCTGGCACCATTGCTGGTATGTAACTGACATCACTTTATTCTTCTGATGTTGGAGTTACATTATTTCATTTTCGTGTTATAAAGAACATCGTTTGGCAATTTATATATTATGCATATGCAGCATGAATTTGTAATTATCATTGCTCCAACTGTGCAACCCATTATTACATCCAAGATAGTGTAAGGACAAGAAAAATTTTCCTTAAGACATTAATCCACAGAATTACACAAAGATACTTTAGAAGTTGGTCTATTTATTTCTGGAACTAGCAGTTAAGCAAAAGAAAGAAAAAAGGACATATAGACTAAAATTTTCTTCCAATTACTTTGTTGAGAAGTTCTACATCATCTTAAGTTAAATATTGTATCAACACGTACACCCCGGGCTTTAAAACATTATAACCTGTACAGCAACACATAGCATGAGATCAATCTGCAGTTACATTCGATTTATCAGAGATAACTAAATTTTATTTCAATAAAGGCAAATTATTTTAGCAGATAACTGCTAGTAATACTTTGAGAACCTTATTAATAGTTTACTGCAATTACAATAGTTGTGTAACTGCAGCAAGTATCAACTATGCTTTATTTAGTTTAAGTATCACTTATATAGCGTGTATGAGAAACTGAAGAGTGTCCCAGTTGAACTTTGAGGGACTTCACTCTTGTCTTTTGATAATCACTAACATTTTCTCTCTTTGTGAAATTGTCTGAATTATTCAGGATTACATTTTGAATTCTTCTTATATTGCGGGTATCAGAAACTGAAGTGTGTCCCAGGTGAAGTTTGTTGGGATTTCATTCTTGTCTTTTTGCTAATTGAAAACTTTTTCTTTCTTTGTGAAATTGTCTGAATTACTGAGGATTGAATTTTGAATTCTTCTTGTTAAGCATTATTCAAGCGATTGAATTATAACACCTATAATACTGAAATACTCTTCTCCGTTTCTACAAGATTATAACCCAACAAATCAGATGCTTTGGACAGCTCACAAAATTGACAAATTTTTACATTTTGTTAATTGGATTATTTTGCTAGAAATTTATTGAACCCAAAATGTTGTGCTGTGAGTTATACATGACAGTACTATTTATGTTGTAGAGTATTTCAAAAATAATGTTTCAGGGCTGATCTTGCGGCGGTACTTCTAGGACTATAGAACCCAGCGTAAATTAAAATTCCTGCTAACGCTAGTGAATAATCATATGTGTAGCTATGACACATGATTTTTTGTAAGCGATCAGAGAAATTTTGCAGAATGTTTTTACCACGAAACCTTACACTGCAGTGTTTTCACAGCATTCTTCATTTGCTTAGTGATTGCAGTCATACCTGACGTAGCCAGTGTTGTGGCCAAGAACCTGACACCACACATTTAACACTCGTGCTGTCGTCTTCTCATAAACATTGTATTCAATTTTTCATCAAAGAACAGCTAAACTTCCTCATATTGTCATTTAGATCTACTGTTTTACACATCCAACCAGCTCCCAGCTTCTTTGGGATAAAAATAAATTTGTTAGTAAATTCTCGAATCACGTTACAACCAGTTCCTTGAAGTAACTAGTTGACGACGAGGAACAGAACGTAAATCTGGTGTTATGTTGTGGAGCTAGACCGTTTATTATTCAGGTATCAATGTAATCCACTCGAATGCAGTTCCAGGTTTCTTGCAAGTTTGATTTTTCTCATTAGACGGGTTCATAAGGCCTTTGTTGAAGACGTTTCACTTTTGTTGCAATTTTGTAATTTCCCCGCTTCTCGGTTGCGAAGAAGTTTCAGGGAGTAGCCTATGTTATATGAAATTGAGGCCTGAGGTACTCGTTTCATTCATATAAATGAATTATATGAATTATTCGTCGCTGAAAGTTACTTGTAATAACCGGCCAGCGACTTTGCATGGGGCAGATATCAACTGAGACACATCACTTCAGATTTCAGCCGTTCACCGAATTAAGTTTTTTTTTTCCTTTTTACGTTACATTTCTATGCGTAAGTGCTAAAAAAGTCAACGATGAGCTTGTGAGTTTGTTCCCGCCTGGAAACATATTTCAATGTATAGAAGAATAAAAAATAAAGCAACGCTCTGTAATGGCGATTGGAGCAGTAAAATTATTTGTGGAGAGCGATTGTGCATAACCGAAGTGTTTTTACACGCGTATCACATTTTGGGCTCAACGTAGGTGAAGGATATTTCACGGTGCGACGACCACGCTATGTGCAGTTTTACGGCTTCAGTACGCCTGAAACGGCCTGCACGCCCGATTCGAATAACGCTCATTCGCAGCGTGCCAGTGACCAGTTCAATTTCCGTATCGAAATATGAAGCAGACCTTGGAAACGGAGGAACCATTTTCCTTCTCTATATCCGGCGAAACAATTGCTATCGCATATTTTCCAGTTTATTGCGCTTCCCGCAATTGGCCAGGATCGGCGGTAAAGCCGTCGCTTTCCAGCTAAGCCTACGCAGTGCCAGTATTCATCAGCTCACTAATGCTCTGGCTACACTCTGCGTGAGCAAAACACCGCTTAACGACGTCACTGAAGAATTAACGACCTTTCGATGTATCTCGGAGAAACTGCTGGTATATCAAATTCGTAACTACATACCATCGACTGCAATGGATTTTAAGGGTGCTCAGCGCGTTTCAGCCTCCACAAAGCAGATCCTCGCAACCACACAGAACAGAATTCCTATGGTGGACCGTTTATGTTTTCAGAAAGACCAGAGGGTCTTATTAACGGCAATACTCATATATTATCGCGTAAAGGGTGAAATCAGATGCTATCTACAAAGTTAGAAAAATATTGGGTGGTTTAAATCTGTCCTATGTCCCCATGTACACTGACAAACTAAAACATTAGGACCATCACCTTCATGACATTGGATGCCGCCTAATAGGGCTGCGGGCACGCGACACGGTAACAAAAGTATGTAAGCGGATCAGGCACGGACGGGGAATCACCATAGCAAAGATATGGAAAGGAAATGGGGAAATTCATTGAGATGAAGGACTTCGACAAAGCGAAAATTATTATTAGGCAGAGCCTGCGAACGAGTTTCTCGGGAACAGCGAAGCTGTTCGAATGCTCAAGTTATAGTGTCGTGGAAAGGAGTAGTAGGAGAGTAGACCTATCACTAAGTGCTAAATGGTGGGACGTCCACTACTCTTCACAGAACGTGAGGTTCGGACGTATGTCTGGTCTGTAAAGTAAGACATGGGGATCTGTGGCATCTCTGCCGAAAGAGCACAGTGCTGGTGCACGCACAAGTGTTTCAGAGCACACCGTTCATCATATAAGGGTGACCATGGAGCTCCGCAGCGTATTCATATTTTGACCCAGGGAAATCGTCAGTTCCGATAGCAGTGGACACGGGACCATAGGGAATCGACCGTCGATCAACGGAAATCTGTCGTCTCTTCGGGTGAATCACACTATTGCTACACTAGGTCGATGGTTGTTTCCACAAATGGCATCATCAAGGTAAACAGCAGCCCGAATCGAATAGTGCGCCACGGATGCAGGCTGGTAGGTGCAGTATAATGCTAGGGGAGTCATTTTCCAACGCTTGCATGGGACCTATGATGATAATCGAAGACACGATGACGGCTGCGAACCACAGGCATCTCTTCATGCCTGTCTTAGAAGACGGCGATGTCTTCCTTCAGCAGTGTAATTTTCCGTGCCTCGGAGTCGTGCTGTAGTGGTTCGAGGAGTGCACTCACGCTGATATCTCGTCGACCAAATTCGCCTGACGTAAATCCTGTTCACCCTATCTGGGTCGCTATCGGACGCCATCGCCTATTACACAAATCAGCGGCCCGTTTTTAAGCGAATTACATGACCTATGCGTAGACATCAAATGAAACATACCTTCACAAAGCTACCAACAAACTGTCGGATCCCTGACACTCAGAGTCAGTGATTTATTTCGTTCAAAAGACGGACAAAGAAGCTGTTAAGCAGGTGGTCAATATGTTACGTCTCATCAATGTACGTTGGCGGTATGTGCTACAGTTAGGACGGTCGTCACTAGACACGCTACGTGACTACTACACGATGTGTCCGCTTCGCAGCTCCTAAGTCCCCAAGCACCTCCGTACCTCTCATCGGATATCAAGTACCTGTCACCTCATCGTAATCGAATCGCAAGTTCTCACTTATCTATTATTCTATTTGTGTTCATCCATAAAACAAAAAATTCGTAAACTAGTTCTCTGTCACTGCTCTCCAGATCCGAAGCAAGCCAAGCTGCTCTATCGGCACGATTGAACATACCGTTTTCTTTAAGAAGAAACTGAACTACTGTCTTGTGTCAGTGCCGTAGAGTTACCCCAAATTAACCTAAATGACCAGTTACCCTTCTGCCAAACAGCGGAGCTAACGTCCCCATCTTCTACTTGTATGCTTTTTTGTTTTTCTTTATTTTTATGTTGCGTTCCCAGTCATTCACGCCAATCTCTTTCCCTTTGTTTTCATCACGTCTCCATTTCTCGCCAGCTTCCACCGCTACCCTCAAGTCCATTGGTCCTACCACTCATAGCTTAGGTCTATGTTTCTTCCGTTTGCTTATATTGTTGTACTGATCATTAATGAATATGAAGTGTGTTCCTTCTGCTGTTCTTCTAATTTACAAATTTCGATTCCTCATCACATATAACAAGAAAACTCTTTCCGTAAGGAATGTAATGTAAAATATATAGAATGTTTGGTTAAAACTAAAGAGGGATTACTCACCTTAATACTGGCAGGTTAAGTAAATAAATAATTGCCAACCACCTGAAAATGGGAGTCAAACAGCCCGCAAAAGCCTCTAACAAGGTTTAAGAACTAGTATTAAATGAGGAATGTAGGAGTCTCCTTTAATCCCTATTGAACAGGTTAAGGCTACTGTGTTAGATCCTTTGATGGGCCAGCTCGATTTCTCTGTGCATATTGGCAATATGTGCATACTAGTGGTCAGCAAGTACACCTCGTTTTGCCATAGATTCGCTTTCTTAGTGGTGAGTGTTCAACGAAAAGACAGAGCAACAGCGAGGAAGGTAGGGTTTGCATAATGTTCTTGTGACTGACCTTTACTGGTGATTGAAACGTTGTACTCATATGGCCATAGTGATTACATGTATGTAGTTATAATTGTAAAGTGCGAGCAATTCATACCATTTCGCAATACTTACAAGATAAAAATTGCGTGCTGTGGATGAAGACAAAGTCTTGTTAAGCGCTGCAGTGGGACTTGACTTAGTCCTTACATTCGAAGGCGACATTTCTACTTCCAGTGTCCTTGGGTTCTAACACATGTTATTCCCTTTGAGAAGCTACCAAAATCCTAAAATGAAGAAATAATTAATGTACTGACGCTTATTAACATGTGTGTAGTATTTAACAGCTGTTGTGTTACAGCGTAGGAGTCGACTGGCCCGATGAAGGAAACCATTCCCCATTACTGCGCGGTTGACAAATATATTTATTTTTCCAATATTTCCTTAACAGTGACTTCTCTTTTTACTGTAGTGAAGCAGAAAAGAAATGTCAAGTTACACAGAAAATAAAATATTGTTGACAATGAATGAGGTTTTTATTACACATTTTCCATCGTTATCCTGTCGATAGCAACGTTTGTCTGTATGTCGTAAGTACTGCGAACACAAGATACCGCACGTCAAAGGTACATAAGATGTCTGTTCCTAACAAGTCTCATATGCGAATAGAACTGGTTGAATCCTTAGTATGGGAAGTGGCCTCCGCCAAGCGTTTTACAGTGGTTCACAGGTTTTGAAGGTAGACGTAAATGTAGATATTTCATGCTCCATAAGGAGCGTTGGATGGATTACTTCGTTAATAATAAAACGACAGTTAGTCACGCCTACTTTTATGGGACTGGCACTGGAAGGTTGTAGTTACGTATTTCATCATCTGCAACAGTCTGTAAGTAAATGGCTCTTCTAGAATTAATTAGCAGTGACAGTGCTATTCATACATTCATCCACCAAATAATACAAGCCTTAAATAATAACATATCGATAGCTGGTATTTTTGTGATCTCTCTAAGGCCATCGATTGTGTACATCATGATACTCTCACAGAAAAACTTGTGTTTCACGGAAATTATGGCTCTAGACACAGCATGTTTGAATTATACTCGACAAACAGAATGCAGAAGGCTGTGCTGAATAATTCACACAATGTCAGAAAGGTAGAAAATTATAGTGACTGAATAAAAATCATAAAGAGGGTCCCACGGGTTCAGTTTGGGATCGCTTCTGTTCCTTATATATGTGAATAGCTTCCCACTTAACATTCAACAACTGAAACAGATAATTTTTACAGGTGATACTGGTTTTATAACACATCCCATAAGAGAGGAAGGTAATGAATGGTTAGTAAATAACATTTTTCGGAAAATTATTAAATGTTTCTCTGAAAATGGACTCTCCCTATTTTCAGAAGAAAAAAAACACACAAACTACACTGATTTCTGTAAAACAAATACTCACACCAGCAATTGATGTAGGACATGAGCAGGAATCAATAAATAGGGTAGAATGTTCCAAATTTTTAAGTTTATGCATTGATGAAAACGTGAACTGGAAGACTCATTTTACTGATCTTCTCAAACAGTTAATTTCAGTTACTTTTACTCTTCGTATATTTCCTATCCTTGGAAACAAATAAATCAACCTCCTGGCATATTTTGCATTATTTCCACTGAATAATTTCATAGGGAATAATTTTCTGAGGTAGCTCTTCACTGAAGAAGAAAGTATTGATTGCACAAAAGCGAGCAGCGACAAAAATATATGTGTTCACCCAGGTACCTAATGAAGAAGCAAGACATTTTAACTGCGCCCTCGTAATTCATATGTTTGCTAACGAAATTAGTCATATATAATTCATCACAATCCGAAAAGGGCAGTGAGCGAATAATGATAGTCATTACCCATTATGAAAGGTGTCAGTGGCTCAGAAAGGATTCCAGTATGCAGCAACATATATTTTTGATGATTTGCACAATAATAAAAAAAGAAACTGTCTGTCTACCTACAGCCTAAAGGTTTTGATGGGTGACTTTGTGAAAGCCGAAATATGTACATAAGTGGCAGTATCTTTAAATTAGAAGCTTAAATGTTTGACTGCGACAAGGGACCTTGGGTCCCTATGTGAGAAGTAAATTTCGACTTGATACATCCACCCATTCAAGAGGAAAATGGATTTTAAAAGTCGAACAGACAAGCAGATTGACAACGATGCAGTCCTACAAGGTTATGTTTTTACCGATTGAGGTACTGATCCCTAAATAGGATCTTGTTTTTGAGTGCAGCTGCATGAGTACGACTAAAACTGATCTGTATACATATCCTCTAAACTGACTCGTTTCACTACATTTCCATAAAAGAGTCGTTCAAATGATCGATGGAGCATGGAACTAACGAAATGAGTAACCCTATCTTTAGCATTTCCCATCCATGCTGTTGGCACTTTTGTTTCTAATATTGTCTGCCCACCTTCATTCAAGTAGGTGTTTCGAACATTTCTCGCCCCTTGAAATCAAGCACTGAACTTGGTTGATTTTCCTGACTTCAGGTCTCACATGCCTTAAATTTATTATAATTAGAGCAAAATGTTTCCTTCTCCTCATTCACTTGATTGTTATTCTTCCCATCTAGTAACTATCTGGTGCAGACTGTAACACATTTATCTAATTTACTTCCTATTTGTAGTCAGAGTAAAAACAAATATAGCTCGGTGCTTCTTTCGTACAATTTCTAGTGTCAACGAAAACATTATCTTTTTCTGACTGTGGTTAAGTGTCTGTTTGCCCACCATGGACAGGGGACATCGTCTGGTTAAGTAATGGTCAATGAAATTCATGAACGGCCGTGTAACTTAAGGTGTCATTTTATTTTATTTTGAAGGCTTCCAGTTCCAGCACTTCAGTGTGCCACCTTCAGACCTCATATGCATCTCTCAAAATAAACGAAAACGTCATAGAGCCATAAAACTCTGGATGTCGTGAATTCAGTCTTTACACTACTACTTAATTCGAAGATCTGATAGCAACTGAGGTCAAGACATGATGTTTATTGAATAGAAAATGACACAAAGCTGTGGAGGCGTCCTGCAGCCACCATCTACTCTAGTGATCGGAGACGAATCCATCGAGTTACAGTTTGTTCCGCTACCATACAAACTAACACTGCACAAAGTGCTAGAGAACATAGCACAGAAACTCAAATATTACCTATCCAGCACACCCGCCCCCTCCCCACCCACCGAAAATAATTCTGCTTCTACTGATGTCCATCTGTGGACCACAATTTCCTGCAAGTGTCACGACCACGTGCTCAATGGACCGATTTCTGTACATGCTCCATTATCCTGGCTGTAAATCGTCTCGACTGTCCGATATAATACTACCGATGAATAAATGAATTCTAATTACTTGGTAAGGTCTGGAAAATCCCTTCCTTCTCAGTCTTGTAACCAATTCCCTACGACCTACGCCTCTGTGTCCATTTCCTAGTCACGCTGCCAGATACACTAAGCTCTGATTTAACAAACGCTTCTTATCTATACCTACTAACCGGATTTGGAGGACTTCGTGGAAAGAGACTCAAATGCGTCAGTATTCTACATGACACACATTAATGTATTGCTGTATGGCTAGTTACCTATATACAACAGAAGCAACCCAACGTTAATCCTCCTCTGTATTCGCTGTGAAACTTTTGTACTTGTAGAAACCTGTGTGAAACCATTATGTGGTACTATTTCAAACATCCATATTTGAACTTCCAATACGTATGCTTGTTTTATGAAATCTCCTTGAAGCCTACAAATCTAGCTTTCTAATTGTGATTGCTGTAAGAGTGTACCAATTATGTGCATAGTTAAAAAGAAATGGTTCAAATGGCTCTGAGCACTATGGGACTTAACATCGGAGGTCATCAGTCCCCTAGAACTTAGAACTACTTGAACCTAACTAACCTAAGGACATCATGCCCGAGGCTGGATTCGAACCTGCGACCGTAGCGGTCGCGCGGTACCAGACTGAAGCGCCTAGAACCGCCAGGCCACTCTGGCCGGCTATGTGCATAGTATTTATGTTCGAACATCAAATACAAATCGTATACATAGTTTTTAATTGTACAACATTGGCACGTTTGTAAAGCAAACCAACGTTTACAAACGTAGTCATACGAGATTCTTAAATCAGGTCTGCAGTGTTTAGTATACGTATACAGTGAACGCATAATCTGATCTGAGTGTAAAACAGCACACTATTTTTTAAACATAGTACTCTGAATAAGGTGGTACGTTCGGCATAACAACTGTAATTGACAGACACACAGGATACATACATTGTAGGGCGGGATTAGCCGAGCAGTCTAGGCGCTACGGTCATGGACTGTGCGGCTGGTATCGGCGGAGATTCGACTCCTCCCTCGGGCATGGGTGTGTGTGTTTGTCCTTATGACAATTTAGGTTAAGTAGTGTGTAAGCTTAGGGACTGATGACCTTAGCAGTTAGGTCCCATAAGATTTCACACACATTTGAACATTTTTTGAACATACATTGTAACTGAAGGTGATCTGAATCTGTACAAAATCAGTAATCACTCAAAGTCCCTTAAACGCTCTAAACAATACGTGAAATTGGCCCTAAAAGTGATTGGCTTACCTGTCAAATAACGGAAGTGTAGATCTACTCTATCGTGTATGCCTGCCTTTATTGTAATCGTCTGCAACGAGATTAGCTGGAAGAAATCACGCTGCTTTTGATATTACATAAACTAATCCTACCTGGTGCAGTGGGAATAAGCAAAGTTCCATTAAACCATTCGTCAATAATAGAACCACGGAAGCTGCAGTGGATGTCAGGTTAATCGTATTTAAAAACTATTGGATACACAAGTGGGATGTGAAGGCTTAGTAAGGAACAACCTGGAAACCGTTGTGATTTACTAAAAACATTTTCAAGCCAGGAAGCATAAATATTTCTTTATTTAATACAACCGGTTACGACCAGATTTTTATGTCGTTTTCATATCTTACTAAATCTTTTTCTTACGATACGTGTTCATTTTAAAGTGAACTTCAACTTAAAATGAAAATGTTTCGTAACGAAAAGGTTTTTTTAAATGCGAAGATGACAGCGAGGTCTGGCGAAATCGGTTGCTTTAAATAAAGAAATGTTTATGTGACTTTCGCTTTAGAACGTTTTTAGCGAGTAAGATAGCTCCTTCAGTCTTCTCAAAACGAGAAAATTCTGTCAGGTTGTGATTTAGTTGTGTATGAAGCAGGAACGACTAACACGAAATGAATTAGGAAAATATGGAGATGTTAGCATTGATGGTCATTATTATTAACAATTCCAGTTATTACTTCTGTGAATCTTGCTATATTCTCAATGCAATTTGCAGGCGGCATCCACGTATGCCGCTAAATCCACCAACAAAAATATATCGTAGCACCAAACATGTTCATGACATACGTCAACATAAACACTCAGATGCGTGAAGAAATGCAGCATCATTAACGAAATTTTAATACATTTATTGTTTACTACTAAGACATTCCTACAGTCGAATCAACTGAAGGAAATCCCCGAAACCTGCAGCTCTTTTGACAGCTTTCAACAGCGGCGTGCTAACGGCTGTAGGTGAAAACTATTCGTCTGTAGTGAGTTGAAAAGACATTGACGTAGAGACGTTTACAAAAGAGCCTTGTAGACATGCGAAGTAGCTGCACCCAGCGTACAGAAACTGCAGGGGATCATGTTTCTTAATTTCGATACTGTAATTCAGCATTTGTAGATTACTTATATCTCCTTGTATAACTGTTTCATAATATGAAAAGTGGTTTCACGAATACATGGAAATTAAATTTTTTCGTTACTTCACTACAAACACAGTTAATTTTTATTGTTTTGATAGAAAACTGGCAAAATACATATCCCGGCAATGCCAGACTGTCTGCTAGTTTAGATACAAAACAGAAACCACGCGAAGTGAGGACTATTAACAAAACCTCCTCTTACATTCCGTTGCTGAAAGAAAAGGAGAGTACAACGTGATGTGATGCTTTCCTGAATTCACGCACAGTGTGAAGTGCTTAAGCTGGTTATGTTGTAACAGTCAAAACGCAAGTTAAAGTACTGAAAAGCTGAAAGTATAACACATCTTAAACACGAAATTTCGTTTACTGCGAACAAGCGCAGCGCGAGTGCATAGCAGATATTACCTCATGTCATACGTTCCCAGCTGTACCAACTGCATTTCGAAATCAAGCCCCCACAACAGCATGGGAAAGACAAGACGTCCGATTTTACCAACTGTCGACAAAGAGGAGCTATACAGCACGGGCTGTCTGTTCACTTCTGTGAACTTTGGTAACCGAAGAGTCTCCTCTGCAAATGTACTCGGAAAATACACTCTCTGTGGCAAATGTTATAACCAAAAGTACCATCTCTCGTAATACCGACACCTCACAATTTCAATGGTATTTGTTGATACTGATACTGATGAACGCTCATCACAGTTCTTGCTGCAGCTGAGTTTTGCTGATGTTTCGCGGTAGACCAGACCGACATTAAAATATCTCCCCTCTCTACCTGCTGTCGCTCATTGCCGACTATTATGCAGCGAGAAAGGATTTCTACCAATAAAGTCGTAAAGCCTTCACCACTTCAAAAGCATAGCATATCAGTCTTTATAAAATTCACTGAATGCTGTTACTGAACCAGGAACTTCTTCTTCTTTCATCATTTTCTCGTGGCCTTTCCCGCGTCGTCATAGGGTCAGCAAGCTTATTATCTGATTTGGCATCATTGATGTTAGTGGTGGCCGAATGCCCGTTCTTTTGCCACTTTGTTACCCCCAACCATCCTCACCCTCGCCCTGGGACGGAATATGTGTACCCCAAAAGTCTGCGTTTAGCGTTACTCGTGTGAAAATGAGCGAAAATTTTCTAAATTTTTGCTGGAAGGGCCTTGGGTACCGGCCCGTTTTTCGCCTGGTAAGATGTGGGAAACCGCGCAAAACCCACATCCAGTCTGATCAGCACAATACCCGTCGTTAATCAGCAGCGCACATAGAATGAGGAGCCGTCACAACTCCTCCCGGAAGCTGCAGCTTTACACACTCGGATATACGGACGGGATATCAAAATTATCAACTAAAAAGACTATTTTATTTATTGCTATTACACGAAAAGTATTTGCAGAAGCGTATAAAAATAAATAGCTCGTTATGGTGGAAATCTTTAAATGATAATGAGCTCTTGTTCTGAATAAAAATGGTCCACTGCAACGAAAGCATCTAGCCCATACATTGAAAAACTTTTGGTGTATATCTAAATCTTTTAGCGCTACAGGAATTCTATGGAAATAATACCGGTAGAATTGTGTTCAACATTCTAGACAATGATAAAACAACCGTTATGAAGCCGTATTTTATTTCGAAGCGTGCACAGTAACAGAATGCCGCACTTCCTTTCGAATGGGGCCACATTGTTGTAAATATGAACTGTCTGAACTGTAGATTAGGTATAGGAGGCGAGGACCAAGAAGAGAAAGCTGCACGCAGCGAGAGACACAGGAGATAGCCGATTCCAGTATAATGATCAACTATTTAAGTACAGGGCTATTACAAATGATTGAACCGATTGCATAAATTCACTGTAGCTCCATTCATTGACATATGGTCACTACACTCTACAGATACGTAGAAAAACTCATAAAGTTTTGTTCAGCTGAAGCCGCACTTCAGGTTTCTGCTGCCAGAGCGCTCGAGAGCGCAGTGAGACAAAATGGCGACAGGAGCCGAGAAAGCGTATGTCGTGCTTGAAATGCACTCACATCAGTCAGCCATAACAGTGCAACGATACTTCAGGACGAAGTTCACAAAGATCCACCAACTGCTAACTCCATTCGGCGATGGTATACGCAGTTTAAAGCTTCTGGATGCCTCTGTAAGGGGAAATCAACGGGTCGGCCTGCAGTGAGCGAAGAAATGGTTGAACGTGTGCAGGCAAGTTTCACGCGTAGCCCGCGGAAGTCGACGAATAAAGCAAGCAGGGAGCTAAACGTACCACAGCCGACGGTTTGGAAAATCTTACGGAAAAGACTAAAGCAGAAGCCTTACCGTTTACAATTGCTACAAGCCCTGACACCCGATGACAAACGCTTTGAATTTTCGGCGCGGTTGCAACAGCTCATGGTAGAGGATGCGTTCAGTGCGAAACTTGTTTTCAGTGATGAAGCAACATTTTTTCTTAATGGTGAAGTGAACAGACACAATGTGCGAATCTGGGCGGTAGAGAATCCTCACACATTCGTGCAGCAAATTCGCAATTCACCAAAAGTTGTATTTTGTGCAATCTCACGGTTTAAAGTTTACGGCCCCTTTTTCTTCTGCGAAAAAAACGTTATGGGACACGTGTATCTGGAGATGCTGGAAAATTGGCTCATGCCACAACTGGAGACTGACAGCGCTGACTTCATCTTTCAACAGGATGGTGCTCCACCGCACTTCCATCATGATGTTCGGCATTTCTTAAACAGGAGATTGGGAAACCGATGGATCGGTCGTGGTGGAGATCATGATCAGCAATTCATGTCATGGCCTCCACGCTCCCCCGACTTTCTGTGGGGTTATGTGAAAGATCCAGTGTTTAAACCTCCTCTACCAAGAAACGTGCCAGAACTGCGAGCTTGCATCAACGATGCTTTCGAACTCATTGATGGGGACATGCTGCGCCGAGTGTGGGAGGAAGTTGATTATCGGCTTGATGTCTGCCAAATCACTAAAGGGGCACATATCGAACATTTGTGAATGCCTAAAAAAATCTTTTTGAGTTTTTGTATGTGTGTGCAAAGCATTGTGAAAATATCTCAAATAATAAAGTTATTGTAGAGCTGTGAAATCGCTTCAATCATTTGTAATAACCCTGTAAATGCTTCAAACTACACGACAAGAGAAATTGTTCAGCGCTGGCAATGCAGCCAACCTTACACACTGAAAAACTAGTTGGTCCCTAAAAGTCGAAACAGGAGCGCACATGAAATTTGACTGTTGTAATCGAATTTGAAAGGCTACGTGCGCGAGGGAGTGGCAGATAAGCTAGAAGGTTTAGAAGCACCGAAAACGAAGCTACTCTGCCTAACGGGAAAATGAAAGCTGAAATCAGTGTCAGTGATTACAGCAGGTACCTCCCGTTATCTAGTACATAAGGAGCCAGAATTTAGGTAAATTTTAATAACGGTGTATTTACGAGCATCAAGCACTAAAAGAGTAAGTGTATTTCAATCTTTAATTAACTCTAAGTTAGTTGGATGGGCAGCAATGAAAGAACAGATGTCTAGAAAGACAGAAAATTTAGGCATATCTGGCATTTTCGTTTTTAAGAAGCTCATCACAAAGCGGATATGATGAAAAACGTTGGCTGGCTGGTAGTGTCTTGTAAGATATCACTAGTCAGAGCTGACGCTGAAGGCTGCAATGTCTGTGAGCTGAGTGGGACAGAATGATTATCTAAACGTTTCACAAAGTGATCGTAACAATCAACCCTGTTGGGAATGGTACACAGAGATACTTTATCGTGAAAGAGTACCGCAATTCCTCCACTAAAGTTGGCGGACATTTTGGGGACAGGTATGGAAACTATCATGATACCAGCAAGAGTGGTATTGACTGACGACTACAAGATGCTGCGGCACTGCAGTGCGAACAGGAATCCACCACATTAACTGTCCATTGTATACCCTTTATTTTGACAAAAATATACACGATTAAATATCCCTTCGGTAAAATAAATCTCTATTCGCATCTCTGTATGGGGGAGTACTCCAGAGAAGCTAATTAGTGGGCTGAGTAGGACCTCAGTATGCTATGACAACATGATAAAAAGTACAAGATATAGAGGTAGAACACAAAAGAAGGCAGATGTGGCTTTCAAAATGGGATGGTTTTAAGAGTTTATATCACAGAATTATCGAAACTACCATATAGTGACTGCAGGAGCATTAATAAAAATGAAACAGAAAATTCGTAACAGAGTGAAAGGTTACCTGGGGTAAGCAGAAAGAAAATGGACTTTGAAATGGAATGAATGTCCAACAGACATTGCAAATATACAAGTATACAAGCAAACCACCGAGGGGACGTGGAAAGACGACTATAATCGCAGTTAAAGAATGGAATTCGACCGTCTCGATGATGAGTATAAAGAATGGGTGTATAATCTAAAGTTATATTTGTGATGTACGGCAATGTGAGAGGAGGGAGAGCCTGCCGTTGTGGCCGAGTGGTTCTAGGCGCTTCAGTCCGAAACCGCGCTGCTGCTACGGTCGCAGGTTCGAATCCTGCCTCGGGCATGGATGTGAATGATGTCTTTAGGTTAGTCAGGTTCAAGTAGTTCTAAGTCTAGGGGACTGATGATATCAGATGTTAAGTCCCATAGTGCTCAGAACAATTTGAACCATTTTTTGAGAGGAGGGAGAGGATGAGACTCGGTGCCGGCATATAGCTCACTATTCTCGGATAACACCAAGGTGGCTGTCGAGCTTAACGATGGTCCGATCACCTTCGCAATCACATGTCCTCACTTTATGGGACACTGTGTAATTTTGAATGCGGCAAAGGGTAATGTTCTGACTATCTTCTCAAGCCGAGGGTGGTAAACAGACTTTCCACACAGCTATTAATTCTGGCCCTATCTAAAAGTAATCAAAATGCTACTATGACATTCCAAGAATACATAAATTGATGTTAATGACTTGTTCGGGATTTAATGTAAAACGATACCACATTCCCTCCATTTTGCATGTTACATTTAATTTGTCAGTGCTCTCAAGAATCAAGGCATAATCAATAAGCAAGTTTAATTACTTCTTCTCTCAATAAATCAATTAATATTTAAACATTGAATATGTAATTAATTAAACTATATCTCTATATGTGAAAATGTTATCAAATGAAACAAGTAAATCTTTAGCAGTGAAAATTACACCTACGTCATAGCTGTACAATGAACTACGTTGAGGGAGGATGACTTTATCTAATCCAGGGGTTCCCAACCAAATTTTCTCGAGGACCCCCTCATCGAGCATGATTGGTACCTTGTCATATCCAAGTAACAAGTACCTAAAAAAGCTGAATTAAGAGTCTTTTTATACGTTTTCAACTTTTGTTACTTAGAAAAAACATTGGAATATTCGTTACTGAAAAATATTGAGCTTAAAACTTTTCTAATTTAGCCATCATTGTTATTGTTAAATTTTTTATTATTGCTCAAAATCTTTGTCTTCAAATCTGGGTGTTTAGTATAGCAAACTACTTAAAAAAATAAAAATTGAGTATGAACTGAAAATGACAGGAAAAATTAAAACTGAGTGTATTGGTCTTTCAAGTGTACTGCACTTGAATTTGCATTGAATAGGCCGGCCGAAGTGGCTGTGCGGTTAAAGGCGCTGCAGTCTGGAACCGCAGGACCGCTACGGTCGCAGGTTCGAATCCTGCCTCGGGCATGGATGTTTGTGATGTCTTTAGGTTAGTTAGGTTTAACTAGTTCTAAGTTCTAGGGGACTAATGACCTCAGCAGTTGAGTCCCATAGTGCTCAGAGCCATTTTTTGCATTGAACAGACATGTGTGAAAAATAAGAAAACACTAATTTCATACAAGGTATTATTTATTTGAAAAAACACAGTTACAACAGAGTACTCCATCAGTATACAGTTAGTTATAATTTTCAATTCTTAATGAGATGAGTTCAATGTGACCTTCGAGCCCATTATTTCTGGAATATTAGGTTCCAAACTTGAAAGTTTCACTCTGAAATCAGACCGCATGTCGATCCGATTCCTATATTTGTTTCTCATGAAACACATGGAAGAAAATGCTTGCTCACACCGTTATGTGGCTGGAAATGGAAGTATCTTTTTCATTGCCTTATCTTCAAGTTTCTTGCAGTCCTTGGGTGCTGATGCCCAGAAATCTGTAATTTTATCACCAATGCGTAAAGTGACTGTCAGTTGTTAGCTGCAAAGAGGCAGCGCGCAGTCTAGCGGCATACAGCAGAACTATTTGCCTCTATCTAATTCTAGTTTTGCGCTAGAATGTGCTAGTGTCAGTTGGGTCTAGGAAGACGCAAGACGCAGAAGTTAGCGTTCGCTAAAGCTCTGCTCATGCAGGAAGCGGCCAAAACAAAAAAATGTGTTATCATACGAAATATATTTAATATATTTTTTATTCTAATAGCATCTTGCGGATTCCTCTGGCATAGCTCGCGGACCCCTGGGGGTCCGTGGACCACCTGCTGGGAACCACTCATCTAATCTAGTCTCATGTACTCATTGGAGGGTACGTTAGTAATTAGCTCTTGAATTTCTCTATTCAAAGAGTGCGCATGTTGGAGTATGCAAGTCTCGCAAAATTGGAATCAACGTTTCATTTCGCCAAAAGCCCTTCGGCCATTACCAAACGGGAACTGCAGCCGCGTTGTCTCCGTGTTGAATGTGAAATCGCTAATTCCCTTCTCGGCCTTGACAGAAAGCAATCAGTCTCAAACGCTATGCGTTCCGTGGAACGTTCAAATTTCCCTAGTCGAAATTAATGGCAATTGTACACTCGCTCTGGGTTGAAGCGACGCGCGAAAATTTCTGCCAGAAAAGGTTCCCGCGGGAATATATAACTATCGTCTTACGATTGTCGCCACGATATGTAAGGCGTATTGCCCTCACTTCGCAAACGTAAAGTAGAGTCAGAGTCGCGCCTTTACCACACGCAGGTGTGTGGTCTGCCGCTAGACGTAAGCGCCTGCTCTCTCTGTCTCTGTGTCTTGATTGATTTCTCAAAGTGCTTTTATATGACGTCATCATCTCCACCTTGATTCTGCTACGTCACACGTCTGGCTTCAGCCGACCGCTCCCACGTTAAATTCTTATTTTTCCTGCCCGGGTCGTTAATGTACTCTGGTCACTTACTTGCATCTCGGCCGTGTTTATTCTGATAGGTATTATATTGATTTTCCCTTATTTCTTTCTGCATTGCAGCTGGGCTTTCTTTTGTTACAGCTAATTGACTCGTTCCAATGTCGTTAACCACCTGCCCTGTCCGTCTCAAAGTTGCGTTCGCTTTGGTATATTATTGATGTCCCTGTCGTTAAAAGGGTAGATCGTTTGTTATTCCGCCCATGAGATGGCTGTAATTATTTCCTATTGTCAATAATATCGTTATTTTCTGGTGATTTTATTCGGTATCATCGTTATGTAGCTTATGTAAGGCCCGAAAATGTGGACACCTTACAACTGAGGAGAGGTTTGGAACTGATACTTCAAGATATTTGTTGCTTACAAATAAGTTGTATCGTTACATGTACGACCAATCCGTTTACGATAGAGACGGCTTACAGGGTAGTTTCAAGTACAGGTAGTAATGGAAAGCCAGGTCTATAAATATCCAGTGCATTGTAAATTGTCTCGTTCTATGAACATACTCAAATATCCAAATGATTCTCAAGTTGCTATACTCTGAACTGAAATTCCTTTCTAATTTTCCTGAGTTACCAATGTTCATCAGAGTGAATATCTTTTAGCATTTAGTCTCATACCGTATCGTTACAGGTACTACATTTTAATCGAAAATATTAAAATTAATGCCCTTAGGATTTCCAAATCTTACCAGCAATTTCGAAAGAGCGCGAACTGGCTGCTTTCCATTAGAGAACCTCTTCGGAGCAGTGAGCAAATGCTTTTTTTTTTTAAGAGAAAAAAGAATCCACGGTAAATCCACAGCGAAGTCAGCCGCATAAGGAAGAGAACTGAGAACTGTACCTGTGTATTTCAAAGTCCCCCTTTGGTGGCCGCTCAACCCACTCATTCAAATGAGAAGCTGCCTTACTCTGGGCTCTACTACGCGTATTTCTGCCGCAGAGTGCGAAGAATTCCATGCTGCGAAGCGCCTCTGATGTCGGCACAGTGAGGTTTCCTTTCTGACGTCACACAGACGACTCCGGCCAGGACGTGAGCGTGATTCTGCTCCGGGAGGCGCCGTCATCGCACCTTGCGTGTGACAAAAGAAGAGCGACAGCGGCAGGTGTGGGGAGGAGTGCTCCGTAATTGCAGTCGCCACCGCCGCGGCGCTGCCGAAGCAGGCCGCCGAGTGACGTCGCGAGAGGCAGTGCAGGGACGACTCGGGACGGACTCCCTTTTTATACGTGGAAGCAACTTCTGGAACGTCGTTGACGACGGAGAGTTGCTCTTATTCCGTTCCTATTCACGGGGAGCACCGGTCGAGGGCCATTATTTCTCGTATACTCTTTTCAACGAGGAAAACTTATTTTCATTGACAGTTATAATGCTGTTACTGAACAGCTTTCCTGCCGAATACGAGATTTAGTTGATGTGCGTCGTTACTAACTAATTAAACCGTGCTTGGAGTACCTGATTTTGTCGTTACCACATGTTATTATTTGCATATTCCTTTATGAGCGGTTCAGATTGTTTTCTCGTTTTACACACCAAAAGTCAAAGTCAGCTTCCAGGTTTACTTTCGCATTACCAGTTATATTTAAATGATGACACGCAAGTGGAATACTTTTAGTACATATTCCCTTCAAAAGCATGTTACAGTACAGTTTACTCTAAGATACTGTTTTCGTACCTGCCTCTTGTGGTTCATTAAAAGAAACCCAAGTAGTATCACTGCTGTGATTAGATGTCTGAAGTGGTAGCTGAAGATGGGGTTTTGTTGACCCACATTGCCGAATCAGGATAGTGCAATTTTTGGATGTGGCACTACCACACGGTATTTCATGGTGGTTAGGAATTTACAGTATGCTCTGTATGTTGTGTGTGTGTGTGTGTGTGTGTGTGTGTGTGTGTGTGTGTGTAAGTGTAAGCACAATCTAACTTCCGCACCATTTCAGTGCACTAATTTGCTCATTGTAAATAAGTATTATAGTAGTTTTATGACATGATTATTACCTTATAAATAAAAGATATTTTTTTCTTTTAAATTCAGTGCATTAGCGATTGTAAAATCAGTCTTTCATATAGTGTTCATTAAAAAAATTACGATCATTCCACTTGGGACCTGTGGAAGGTACATTAGCTTATTTGTTTCAGTTGTAAATATTTGTCATGTAGTATTGTTTTTCTGACATGTTCTACATCCTGGAGGACCTCCGCACTACGGATCAATTTTTAGTGAAAGTGAATCTATTCTAATCAAATCTAATCTTGTGCACCTTCTGCTGAAGGTTCGTTGTGATGTCTGATGGGGTAGCCTCGCGGGCCCAATCTACCCAAGTGTCACCAAGCAGGAACCTCTGGGCATCCAGTGCGATGGAAGCCTGTTATTCAGTCTGGAACCGTGCGACCGCTACGGTCGCAGGTTCGAATCCTGCTTCGGGCATGGATGTGTGTGATGTCCTTAGGTTAGTTAGGTTTAATTAGTTCTGAGTTCTAGGGGACTGATGACCTAAGATGTTAAGTCCCATAGTGCTCAGAGCCATTTGAACCATTTTTTGAAGCCTGTTGTAATCAGCACCGTCCATGTCTATGAGCTGCTTCATCATTTACGCTGAGTTAACAAAAGACACGGGACAGCTATTTGAACGTATACAGATGGCAGTAGTATCGTGCATACAAGATTAGAAAGGGCATTGCACTGGTGGAGCTGTCGTTTGTACTTAGGTGATTTATGTGAAAAGCCTTCCAGCGTGACGGGAATTAACAGACTTTGAACGCGGAATGATAGCTAGAGCTACACCCATGGGACATTCCATTCCAGAAATCGACAGGGAATTCAGTATTCCGGGATCCCCAGTATCAAAAGTGTGCCGAGAATCCCAAACGTCAGGCACTACCTCTTACCACGGATAGCGCATATGCCGACGGCCCTTAAATAACGACCGAGAGCAGCGACGTTTGCGCAGAATTGTCAGTCCTAACAGACGGAAAACAAAAACACTGCATAAAATTACAGCAGGAATCAACGTGGGCCGTACAACGAACCTATCCGTTGGTTCAGTGCGGCGAAATTTAGCGTTAACGAGCTATGGCAGAAACGACCGACGCGAGTCCTTTGACTAACAGCACAAAATCGTCTCAGCGACTCTCCTGGGTCGTGACCTTATCGTTTGGAACCTTGACGAAACGAATACCGTGACCTCGTCAAATGAAGATTTCAGTTTCTAAGAGCTTATGGTAGTGTTCGAGTTTGACGGAGACATCACGAAGGCATTGACTCAAGCTGACAACAAGAACCTGTGCAAGGTGGTGGTGGTTCCATAATAGTGTGAACTGGGTTCTTTGCTCCAACTGAACCGATCATTGATTGGAAATGGATATGTTCGGCTAATTGGGAACTTTATCTTCCCAAACAACGATGCAATTTTTATCGGTGACAATGCGCCATGTCGCAGGGCCACAGTTGTTGGTGACTGGTTTGAAGAACATGGTGGACAATTCGATTGCCCTACATGAGTCCCAGAGAACGTTTATCGACATCTACGTAATACTCCAAAAGATACCTATTAGTGTGTGGCGGAGGGTACTTTTTGTACAACTAACTGAGCCCTCCAACCCTGTGTCCACTCGAGAATGGCGCATGGGAAGAATGATTGTCGGTAAGGCTCTACAGTGGCTCGAATTTCTCGAATTTTCTCCTCGTGATCATTACGCGAAACGTATGCGGGGGGAAGTAATTGCTGTCCGACTCTTCCCGGAAAGTGTCTTCTCGAAATTTCAGTAGTAAATCTTTCTATGATACACGACGCCTTTCTTGTAACTTCTGCCAACGGTGTTTGTTGAGCGTCTCCGAGACGCTGTCATTCAGACTAGACGATCCGGTGAGGAAACGTGCCTCTCTCCGTTTCATCTTCTCTGTCTTTTCTATCAGTCCTATCTGGTAGGGATCCCATATACCTGAACAATACTCGAGAATCGGTCGAGCAAATACCTTATACCCCACCTCCTTTGCGGATGAGTTACATTTCCTTAAGATTCTTCCTATGAATCAGAGTCTGGCATCTGCTTTTCCCACTATTTGTTATATGTAGTCATTCCACTTAGGTCACTCTGTCTAGTGACTCCCAGAAATTTTACGGCAGATACAGTCTCCAATGGTTTGTCATCAGTAGTGTAGCTATACATTAACGAATTTCTTTCCCAGGATGTTAATTTATTTACGTTCAGGGTCAACTACCAGAGCCTGTACCATTCATCAATTCCCTGGAGGTCATTATGAAAATATTTACTATCTTCTAGCGTTCTAATTTTGTCATAGACAACCACATCATCTGTTAACAGCCTTAGATAGCATATCCGCCGCAGTCTACTGAATCATTTATATATATTGTAAACAGTATCGATCCTGTCATGCTTGCTTGGTATACTCCGGAAATGTCCTTTACATGTGTCAATTTTTCCGTTAAGAGGTACGTGTCGAGTTCTGTCTTCAAGGTTGTCTTCAATCCAGTCGCAATCTGCTCCGACACTCCATAATTTCGTATTGTTTTCACTAAATGGCAGTGCAGGACTGTTTCAAATGCCTTCCTGAAGTCGCGGAACATGAAAATCAATCTGAGCACCGTTGTCTACAGCTCCATGGACCCCAAGAGGGAACAGAGCGAAATGAGTTTCGTCAGATCCTTATTTGCGGAATCCATGTCCATTATTATGGAGCAGATTTTCGTTCTCCAAAAGTGTCAGCATTCTTGAGCATAAAACATGCTCATAATTCTACAACAGACGGACATCAACGATATTGGTGTATAATTGTGTGCATATGTCCTACGGACCTTTCGGAAAGCGGAAACGACCCGCGCTTTCTTCCAGTCGTTAGTTACCTTTAGTTGCTCAAGCGATCTACGATATGCTATTGCCAGAAGGTGAGTAAGTTCTTTCGCATAATCCTTGTAGAATCTTATAGGTATCTCATCTGGCTCTCATGCCTTTCCACTACTAAGCGGTTTTAGTTATTTTTCTATTACGCCATCGATTATCTCTGTATCTGCCATTTCGACATTCGAACTACTATTGAAAGAAGGGACCGTGTTACGATCTTCTGCGGTGAAACATTTTCGGAAGACCGAATTCAGTATTTCGACCTTCTGTTCAGAAAATGGGTCTGAGCACTATGCGACTTAACTTCTGAGGTCATCAGTCGCCTAGAACTTAGAACTAATTAAACGTAACTAACCTAAGGACATCACACACATCCATGCCCGAGGCAGGATTCGAACCTGCGACCGGAGCGGTCGCTCGGCTCCAGACTGTAGCGCCTAGAACCACACGGCCACTCCGGCCGGCTCGACCTTCCGTCTGTTATCTTTAGGATGACAGCATGGTCACTGAGTGAATAAATAGATGATTTTCACCCATTTACTGGTTTTACGACAAAAGCCTATTTGGCTTTTTACTCAGATCGGTTTCCAAAGGTTTTGCTCTTGGAGTCATTGACGCTTCTCTCATTTATCCCCTTGCACTGATTTTCGCCTCGTTCGGATCTTGATTGTTAGCCAGAATTTTACTTCTCTTGAATCTGAGTTGAAGTACATTTTATTTATGTAACAATTTTCTAACAGAGTTATTAAACTATAGTCGGTCTTTCCCATCCCTTGAGACCCCAATCAGAATATAGCTGTCTAGAGCATACTGCACGATTCCCTTGCATTTTTACCACATCTTCGTCCTCATCACCGAATATTTGATGCTGATTGCTCAGATACTCGGAAAAGCAAAAATATCTTCCTACATTTCTTCACATTCGTCGTAGATGCTATCACAGCCATATGATTATTGATACGTTCCTCTGAGTTAACTGATTCCGTAAGTTGACGTCTGTTTGTTGCCAGGAGGTCTAAGACGTTAGCTTCACGAGTTGGTTCTCTGCTATCTGCTCAAAGAAATTTTCCGTCAAGCTGTCCAGAAAAATGTCACACGAATCCCTGTCTCTGGAACCAGTTTTGACAGCATGGCACTCCCGTTCTATACCAGGCAAGCTGAAGTCACCCCCTACTAAAAACGCATTATCAGGAAAATTACTGACGATATTCTACAAGTTCTGTCTGAAGCGCTCTACCAGTAGAAATACTGACCCAGGTGGTCTATAAGAGCATCCAATTACCATTTTCGATCGATCTTTGATAGTTAACTTGACCCAGATTAATTCGCAATAGGAATCCGTGATAATCTCGCTAGATTTTATCTAAATCTTTACTGGAATAAACACGCCGCCACCTTTGGGACATAGTCGATAGGTCAGTTCGTGTACAAAATCCTACAATGACAGCACTTTCTTATTTAAAATGCAACGCTCCCATTGGCCGCGGACACGCGCTTGAGACGACGCATGATACTACTACCATCGAACATTTCCTGGCACTACTGTTCGCTATATTTGCCTTCAGTTTGATTCTGACTTGTGTAGTGAGCGAATGTATATTGTGACGTTCATATACCGTCAGGGCGCAATGAATATTTTGCCAAATTCATATGAGTGTCATTAAGAACAGGCAGTTCCAGTGCAGTTACGTCTTGATCAAATAACTACTGTTGTGATTTTAAATATCTTATTTATATTTTAGTGTTCACTTTTTTTAGTATAGCCTCAGTAGTTGAGGCTTGAAAATGGAACAGCAGACTAGAAACTAGTTGCCAAAATACACTGATGTGCCAAAGAAACAGGTATAGGTATGTATATTCAAATACAGAGATATGTAAACAGGCAGAATACGGCACTGCGGTCCGAAACGTTTGTATAAGACAACTAGTTTCTGGCGCACTTGTTAGATCGGTTACTGCTGCTAAATGGCAGGTTATCAAGATTTCAGTCAGTTTAAGTGTGGTGTTATAGTCGGGGCACGAGCGATGGCGCACAGCATATCCGAGGTAGCGATGAATTGGGGATTTTCCCGTACGACCGTTTCACGAGGAATCCGATAAAACGTCAAACCTCTTACACCGCTGCGGCCGGAAAAAAAAGATCTTCAAGAACGGGACCAACGAGGGCTGGAGGGACTCGTTCAGCATGAAATAAGTGCAACCCTTCCGGAAATTGCTGCAGGTTTCAGTATTGGGCCATCAACAAGTGTCAGCGTGCGAACCGATCAACGGAACTTAATCGATATGAGTTTTCAGAGCCGAAGGCTGACTCGAGTACGTTCGATGACTGCACGACACATAGCTTTACTCCTCGCCTGGGCCTGTCGACACAGACACTGGGCTGTTGATGACTGGAAACATGTGGCCTGGTCGGACGACCCTCGTTTCAAATTGTATCGAGCGGGTGGACGTTTACGGGTATGGTGAGACTACCTCATGAATCGATGGGGGTGTTAAGCTGGTGGAGGCTCTGTAATGGTGCGGGGAGTTCAAATGGCTCTGAGCACTATGCGACTCAACTTCTGAGGTCGTCTGTCACCTAGACCTTAGAACTAATTAAACCGAACTAACCTAAGGACATCACACACATACATGCCAGAGGCAGGATTCGAACCTGCGACCGTAGCGGTCGCTTGGTTCCAGACTGTAGTGGTGCGGGGAGTGTGCAGTTGGAGTGATATAGGACTCTGGCGGGTCACACGTACATAAGCATCCTGTCTGATCACCTGCATCCACATGTGCCCATTGTGCATTCCGATGGATTTGACAATTCCAGCAGGGCAATGCTACACTCCATACGTCCAGAATTGTTACTGAATGGCTCCAGGAAAACTCTTCTGATTTTAAACATTTACGCTAGCCCCCAGACCCCCAAGTCATGAACATTATTAAGTATTTCTGGGATTCCCTGCGACGTGGTTTCAGTTCCCTCCAGCACCACTTCAGACTTTAGTCGAGTCTATGCCACGTCGTGTTGCGGCACTTCTGAGTGCGGGGGGCCCTACACAATTTTAGGCAGGTGTACCAGTTTCTTTGCCTCTTGAGTGTTTATGTATTGCAACTGCGACAGAATTGTAAAAAACTGTTTATGAAACACATGTAGCTACGAAAGCTCGTTTTCCAAGACAAGTACTGTGTCAGCTACGGTCTCGCACATAGATTTTTTTTCTGGGTCATCAGTCTTCTGACTGGTTTGAGGCCGACCGCCACGTATTCCTCTCCTGTGTCAACCTCTTCATCTCAGAGTAGTAATTTTAACATACGTCCTCAATTATTTGCTGGAAGTATTCCAATATCAATCTTCCTCTATAGTTTCTGCCCTCTACAGCTCCCTCTCGTAAGCCGGCACGCCGCCACGGTAGCTCAGCGTGTTGGTCAAACGGTTAGCTGCCCTCTGCAATAAAAATTTGAGTAAATGGATCCACATTAAATTTCAACTGGGCGCTACAGTCTGGAACCGCGCGACCGCTACGGTCGCAGGTTCGAATCCTGCCTCGGGCATGGATGTGTGTGATGTCCTTAGGTTAGTTAGGTTTAAGTAATTCTAAGTTCTAGGGGACTGATGACCTTAGATATTAAGTCCCATAGTGCTCAGAGCCATATTATATATGTTACAGGACTTACGCCCCGAAAAAATGCAGTGAACAAAGTGAGATTAAAATAAAGGTGGTAGCGTCTTTCATTAGTAATGTAAACGTCCTCCGTCCACGGTTCGAGACCCGTAATCTCTTTAGTTTCAATTAATAATCAGCATAGGCGTCCGAAGACATCCGGCACCAGAAGTCACTCTCATCCTGCCAGCGGTCTTATGAAAGAGGGGGGGGGGGAGGGGGAGGAGTGGGCAGAGGTTCAGGGCACTCTCTTCCCTTTTGGATTTTAGTTCAGGATCTGCTGGGATATTCTTTCGTCTCACATTCTCTGTTGTTTTCGATACAGCATTGGCGTAGAAAACAACGGAATTTGAGACGAAAGAAACACCGAGAAAATCCTGAGCTAAAATCCGAAAGGCAAGAGGTATACGAGTCGAGCAAGGATAGTATGTAAGATTAGAAGGACATTACTTGATCCGATATTGCTCATTGAGCCGCGTACTTCACTGCGTACTGTGTTGTACACAGCATCCAGGCTGTTGGATGGACGTGCCGTACGTTCATCGCCGTAGTCTCCAGATGCCTCATCAACAGGTAAACACTGAAATTACGGGTCAGAGAGCTTTGAATCCTCGTTCGAGCGTTCATTTGTGGGCTTTCGTGGTTTCCCTAAACCGTGTAATTGATGTGTACCCCGCTGATGACGTCGAAATATTGAATCCTAACTCACTGCCCTTCCTTTCCAAACGCCACAGTGGGCCTCGCGCTGTTCCCTGAAAGGAAAAGCTATGGGGTGAAGGCTGGAGCGGGAAGTTTGACTTCACTCTTATCTCGAAGTGGTTACTGAGATGGTGAGGAGACTCAGCAGAGTAATCTCATTCTGATATCCAGGCGGGGTGACATTTCCAGGTGTGCGGCTTCACCGGCGTGCCTTACGGATTCCTCGGGAGACGACTCGGCGTTCCGGAGTCGCGTTTGGGGCATAAAATATGGATCTGGAGCGGGCGCCACCGGCGCTGATGGCCGTGCGGTTATTAATTAAACGAGCGCCGGTAAAGCTGCAGTCAGCTTACCCGCGGCCGCCACCGCTTCTACCGCCTCCGTTGCCTCCGCTCCGCCCCCACTCTCGTATCGACCGCCCCGCCCCGCCTCCTCCCTAGCCCAGGTCTCGGCCGCGGCCCGCCGTTCCGCAAACGCATACAAAACGCAATTGTCGAGTGCGTATGCGAGCGAGACCAATTTGCCGGGGGCTTCGTACAGGTGTTCGTTTAATTGAAATTCTTTGAAGCCCGTTGAACGAATTTATGTAGTAAAATCCCGGCTTCACGTAGCGAATTATTGCATATAAGCAGAAATGAAAATACGTCTTTCACATCGAGGTACTATTGCAATTACTGTCTGGAGTAGCTCTGATATTTCCTGCCTTTTTTGCACTTTTCATTTTAATCACTTAATCATAGAAATAGTGCTATATTTACACGCCCCTCGCAGCATTGCAGATAGTACCAGTAATCCTCGCTGAGTGACACTAGCTTCGCTGTGTGATTATTTGAGCGCAGCCAGCGGAACTATGAGTTATCCGTAAACATGAATCTCCGAGGAATAATGTCTTGTTTGTATATTTTCATGCACTAAATAAAGCTATTGTAATAACCTGACAGACATTAAGTCTTTCTCGGTGAAGTGTTGCTGGGCTCAGCAAACACCATTTTTGACGCCCTTACTAAAAAAATACTTCGAATGTGGTTGTGAATATGAAATTAGATTTTTGAACTCCGTCATCAGTAAAACACAGTGAATTTCGTTTTTCTATTTACCCAAACATGTTTCGATGCCTATATGTCAATCTCTGTGGTGCTCGATTCATTAATACAAAAATATCACATTACGTTCATGCTCATTTTTAGGGTGTCGCGCCGCAATTGGTAAAAGACGGAACCCTTACAGGACCTTTTTGTTGTGCTTATATCTGTCCGCTTGACTGTTAAACCCTTTTTCCCAGGATCAGGTTCACGTGTCAAGTTGAAATTTATGTCATATACTAACATCTACGGTCCATTGGCGGTGTAAAGATTGAAGCTTTAAGTCAGCGTAATCAAAAGATACGACCGTTTATGTCACAAATTTTTATGCTCGCCAACTCACTCATCAAAACCCCCAGGGTACTTCACGTTGGACTAGAATCATGAAATTTGACAAATGAAAGGTTTCACAGCACAAGCAAAGGAAAAAGTCCGAAATCTGTAAAGCTGTAATCGTATCACACCTTTTTTTTCCATTTATTATGTAGTTGTATTTTCGTTCCTCTGTTAAGATCCCTTTTTGTCAGTAGTGGTTAGACGTATTAAGTTGACATTTGTGTTACAAACTAAAAGCTATGGTCCCTTGGCGGTGTAATAAATGTTAGCTTCTAAGTAAATGCAATAAAAAAGTGCGGGCTTATATCTAAATTATTTTAACACTCGCAAACTGACTACTCAAAACTTAGAGGGTACTTCCCGTTAATGTACAATAATGAAAATTAGCAAGAACTGAGGTTCCACACAGTAAGTAAAGCGAAAAAATCGGAATACTTATAATTTGTAATTATATCACACAAAAACGTATTTCCTTTGTCATTTGTTATCCGATGTCAAACTTGAAATTTAAACTATCAGGCTGAGCGGGTCGCAATGATAAAAGTGAAAAATCAGACACGCTTCGGAATTTATTCGTCGTCAGATATCCGGAAGCGTTTATTGAACGTAGATAAGGCGTTTCAAGTTGTATCTGAAACGCTACATGTGAGTACAGTAATCGCTCCTGGATAACTGTTGATGAATAAATTTCGAAGCGCGTAATATGAACAAAAAAAAATCATTAATTGCCTGATATTTGTCTTATACCATTGCGACCAAATCAGCCTGAATGGAGAACTACTGATTGCTATAATAACGGTCGCTTACCTCCTGCATCACGTGTTGCCACCTTTTTACTATAGAAGTTAAAACATTCTCGAAAATCTTGGAATCCCTGGGCTCAATCTCTTGACAGTTTCAGTTTCGATAATAGTCAAAAATGTCAAGATTGTAGATTCTGGGAATGACTGAACTGCCTGCATGCATAATTAAGTTTGTGTGTGTCTCTCAGTTCGCGTGTCCTACTCGCACCACGCCAATTTTTGTCCATTTTAGGCATAAGAACTATAACATGTGCATTCATCTGAAATCACATTTATTGTTGAAATGGATATATACAAATGGGTTGGCATTTATGCCTTTTTTATAATTTGTAAGTATGTCACCTGAAAAATTGTGGAAAACATTACCGGGAAGAGGTATTAACTTTGAAGTTATTTTTCGAGTGTAGCGGTGGTGAATATCCTGCACTTTCGTGCTCAGCCCCATCGAGCGTCTTTTGTGTGTTTTGTGATGTACAGCTGCAGTCCTCAACTGGTACCAGAAGTTATATAGACAAAACGAGATTTTAAATTAAATTTATGTCACTCATTTTTCAATCATAGTTCCAAGTTTTTGTGGTGCATTTGATGTGGAAGAAAATTGGTTCATTTGTGTGGGCGAGAGAGAGAGAGATAGATAGACAGACAGAGAGAGAAAAAATTTGTTGAAATGGCTCTGAGCACTACGGGACTAGGGTTGAGGTCATCAGTCCCCTAGATCTAAGAACTACTTAAACCTAACTAACCTAAGGACATCACACACATCCATGCCCGAGGCAGGATTCGAACCTGCGACTGTAGCGGTTGCGCGGTTCCAGACTGAAGCGCCTAGAACCGATCGGCCACATCTGCCGGCAGAGAGAGAGAGAGAGAGAGAGAGAGAGAGAGAGTGGTGGGGTGAGAGGATGGGTATCGACAAGCAGGTATTTTGATTTGAGTACCATTTTTTGTAAACGTACACTCCTGGAAACTGAAATAAGAACACCGTGAATTCATTGTCCCAGGAAGGGGAAACTTTATTGACACATTCCTGGGGTCAGATACATCACATGATCACACTGACAGAACCACAGGCACATAGACACAGGCAACAGAGCATGCACAATGTCGGCACTAGTACAGTGTATATCCACCTTTCGCAGCAATGCAGGCTGCTATTCTCCCATGGAGACGATCGTAGAGATGCTGGATGTAGTCCTGTGGAACGGCTTGCCATGCCATTTCCACCTGGCGCCTCAGTTGGACCAGCGTTCGTGCTGGACGTGCAGACCGCGTGAGACGACGCTTCATCCAGTCCCAAACATGCTCAATGGGGGACAGATCCGGAGATCTTGCTGGCCAGGGTAGTTGACTTACACCTTCTAGAGCACGTTGGGTGGCACGGGATACATGCGGACGTGCATTGTCCTGTTGGAACAGCAAGTTCCCTTGCCGGTCTAGGAATGGTAGAACGATGGGTTCGATGACGGTTTGGATGTACTGTGCACTATTCAGTGTCCCCTCGACGATCACCAGTGGTGTACGGCCAGTGTAGGAGATCGCTCCCCACACCATGATGCCGGGTGTTGGCCCTGTGTGCCTCGGTCGTATGCAGTCCTGATTGTGGCGCTCACCTGCACGGCGCCAAACGCGCATACGACCATCATTGGCACCAAGGCAGAAGCGACTCTCATCGCTGAAGACGACACGTCTCCATTCGTCCCTCCATTCACGCCTGTCGCGACACCACTGGAGGCGGGCTGCACGATGTTGGGGTGTGAGCGGAAGACGGCCTAACGGTGTGCGGGACTGTAGCCCAGCTTCATGGAGACGGTTGCGAATGGTCCTCGCCGATACCCCAGGAGCAACAGTGTCCCTAATTTGCTGGGAAGTGGCGGTGCGGTCCCCTACGGCACTGCGTAGGATCCTACGGTCTTGGCGTGCATCCGTGCGTCGCTGCGGTCCGGTCCTAGGTCGACGGGCACGTGCACCTTCCGCCGACCACTGGCGACAACATCGATGTACTGTGGAGACCTCACGCCCCACGTGTTGAGCAATTCGGCGGTACGTCCACCCGGCCTCCCGCATGCCCACTATACGCCCTCGCTCAAAGTCCGTCAACTGCACATACGGTTCACGTCCACGCTGTCGCGGCATGCTACCAGTGTTAAAGACTGCGATGGAGCTCCGTATGCCACGACAAACTGGCTGACACTGACGGCGGCGGTGCACAAATGCTGCGCAGCTAGCGCCATTCGACGGCCAAAACCGCGGTTCCTGGTGTGTCCGCTGTGCCGTGCGTGTGATCATTGCTTGTACAGCCCTCTCGCAGGGTCCGGAGCAAGTATGGTGGACCTGACACACCGGTGTCAATGTGTTCTTTTTTCCATTTCCAGGAGTGTATTTTAAATCGCAAATACGTAAAAACGGGAGTTCCAATCCCAGCAAGATGATTATCTCGACGCCATGAGAAGAAACGATTCTACTTAGTCCCCCTCTTTTCATCACAGCTCACATCCTCCCACAACTGAACGTTGATAAATTTCTACTTCTCTAATATTGTGTCTCACTGCTATAGAAATGTCTTTCGTGCGAGAGAGTTTTGTGGCTGCGAAGTATCGTTCGTCATTGCTTCTAGCCTTCATCACTTAACTGTAGCTACGGTTGGTGGCATTCGTTTCTAGAGCTAGATTTTGGTCTGCATCTGCCAGCACATCAAACCGCAGAGGACTGTTGACTGGCAAGTACCGTGCACTATTTTGTATACTTTGTTGTTTACAAACGGTCATAGTCTAAAATAACTTTTATAGAGAGAAACTGTACAAAATTTTTAAATGAAACAGACAATACACTTGTGTTGTGGCTGATCAGGCCCTACAATGTAAAAGACGGAGGATACTATGTTGATCGATGCGTTCTGGGCTTAAGAACTCTCCTGTGGAAATCCCGTAATGTATTTTGAATCCATGTAAGGACTTCATGCCACTTTTGTGTCGGTTATAATTATGCTTGTTAGCGCTTATTTCCTCTGACTCTGCCCACTTAGACAAGAGAGGGATTTACTTACCTAACTCTTTTTCGGGCAATACCGGGCACCAAAACATGTCGAGTACACAGTGGAACGGAAAGTCTTGACAATGTTTTATTATTTATGCTACAGTACATAACAGGCGTGACGCGTGGACGTAGCCTTAGTCGTACATAATATTTTAGGGATTCCATTTTAAAATCTGACAACATAGCAGCAGCCTATAATTTTGTGAACGATCTGCACTTTTTTTTCTAAATTTCAAGTTCGTAACTTTCAGTATGTTGAAAACGGTATGAATCGTCCATATGTTCGTCATGTACATCTACTGGAATATATAACTTCTTTCTATTGACTTCTGTCACTACTTAGTGCTGACATTAAACAAAAAATAAGATTTTATTTTGTTTGTTTGTGTGTGTGTGTGTGTGTGTGTGTGTGTGTGTGTGTGTGTGTATGCGTGCGTGCGTGCGCGCGCGTGCGTGAAGGAGAAAGAAGCAGGCAGAAGACAGAGAGAGATAGAAGAGAGAGAGAGAGAGAGAGAGAGAGAAATGACTGGGGGAGGGTCTTGGGATCGATAGAAACAAAACAGAGTTCGTATAACTTTTACACTTTAATTGATATGGGTTTGCGTACATTTGTAAGCATTTTCAGTAATTATGTGATAACACGAAAGACCATTCTGCCTTGTTGCCATGACCGATGTGCGTATCTGCCGTCCAGGAAATGGCTGAGCCGTGTGTTACAGCCTGGAGTTTGCAGCTGGAGAAGAATGAAGAGTATGCTAGATGTAGCATCTTTTGTGTGTCCATCTTTCATGTAATAACATTTATAACTGTATTTGCGTTCAGTTCTATGAAGACGTAATGGTAATTGTAGACGGAGTTCTCTCAGACACGACACAGTTGCAGTAGAAGAATAAATAAAACACACTGAAATAAACGATGGACAAAATTAACATAACATGCATGACATATAAAACCAGTTGGTTTTCGTTAAAAAGCACAGAGAAATTCATGACGCTATTTTAAAAAAATGGTATTACCCCTACTTTTTGCAGCCTACAGAAACCTCCAAAGCCTCACTGTGTACTTTTGAAGTGAAGATTGATCACAGACTTGATATCAGTTTTTGTTTTCACGATAATACCAATTGCTAATGGAATAGTTGTAACGGCACCCACATTCCGTATGGTTCACGTGGGTTAAAGTTGGAAGTTGCTCTACTACAAATATCGAGACACAACTTATAACCAGACTTCAGGGCATAGTTTCGCCAGTACGTCTCTCCAAAGCCCAAAAATTCACAGAAGCTCTCCAGGAAGATAGAAAATCGTGGAGACATGACATAGCCACAGTATAGGATTTGTTTCCACAACAATCTTTCACACTGTAACTCACCTTCTGCTGCTTGCAAATTTTCTGTGGCCTTGCTGAATCCAACGATTTGAGTCCAACGAAACACAGAATAATACGTGATATAATTCAAGAAATACTCTGACGAGATAAATCATTCATTATCCCTGCCAGCCACATCCGGTGGCTTTACTTCCACTTGAAACGGCAAGGAAAGCGTGCAAGCGGAGCAGAGACGGATGCGGAACCACTCAAGTGGTGTTATGCCCCTCAAATAGGGAAACCCACTGACAGAAGCGACCATCGCCAATAGCAGCTTATTGGGGCCCGGCACTTGAGAATGAGTATCTTGGAAACAGCGAAGCTGGTCGCCTGCTCGTGTGCTACTATTGTGAGTATCTGTGGAGAGTTGTTGAAGGACGGTAAAGCCCCGAATTGGTGACAAGTTGTTGGACGTACACGCTTTATCACAGAATCGGGAGGCCAGAATCTTGCCCATGCGGCCTGTGTTGGACCTGACAACAGAGTATGAGCTGGCACAAGTGTTTTGCAGCACACCCCCAACAGCACATTGTTGAAGATGGGACTCCGCAGAAGACGGCTTCTACGTGTTCCCATCTTGACTCAACGACATCGATAATTGCTGTTGTCGTGGGGACTGCACCATCGACATTAGACCGTGTATCAACGGAAATGTCTCACCTGGTCGGATGAATCACGGTTCTTATTGCACCTTTTCCATAAGCGCATCCCAATACGACGTTGTCCAGAGGAACAACTCCTCCAAACATACGTCGCACCACTCACGGAGAGTGATATGGTCTATTGTGAGACCTGTGGTAATAATCGAAGATACCATCATAATTGTAGACTTTGGAGAACGGTATTGTGGGTCACTTGCAGCTCTTAGTGCGTAATGACTTCCGCAATGGCATATTCCTGTGAGATAACTGTTCCTGTCATAAGGCCATAGTCGAGTGCGCCTGTTGTCTCACGTTGATGTCTCCACCATCAAATTCTCCTGATTTGAATCAGATGGAATACATGTGGGTAGCTACAGGCTGTCAGTTACCCGACCACGAGAACTGCGTTACCTGTGCGCAGACTTCTGGTGCCACAGACACTAAGGAAGACATTACGTGCACAAAGGCACCTCTATGGCGATCCAGATGTGAGCCAATACGTTTGTAATCAGCTGCTCATAATTTTTTTCCTCATCAATGTATGTGTTTCAAATTATTTTTACCTAAAAGTATTTTAGAATACAATTATTATTATTAATCTCGTGTCAGAAACATACAGGTACATGTAAATACATTTTACACAGATATGATTAAATTACTTTTGACCAAAACTTGGTCACTTCCAGTGCATTTTCTGTTGATTGTTGAAGGACATCTTCTGTACAGGAGACTTGACAAAATCGACACCGAAGCATGTGCCGGACTGTCTGTTGTTCTCCACAGTCACACCAAATATCATTTGGACCAGCGTATACCCTTTTTGCCAGGTTAACTTTTGGTCTTCCAACTCTGGATCTCAGTCTATTGAGGGACTTCCAAATTGTCCATTCCCTGTCATGGCCTGAAGGTAAAGCTTCAACAACTCTATTCCAACCAGAGGGAAGGTAGGTCGTAGTCTTCATAGCTGTAACCTAGCTTTTTCAGCAGTGGTTCTAAGTTCCTTTGATGTTCTAAGGAAACTCTTCCTTGACTTCAGTCGCTGCGCAATGCGGTTCATGCCCAAACAGAGGATGAGTAATTTCCTATTCCACCGCACCGAGCGAGGTGGCGCAGTGGTTAGACACTGGACTCGCATTCGGAAGGACGACGGTTCAATCCCGCGTCCGGCCATCCTGATTTAGGTTTTCCGTGATTTCCCTAAATCACTCCAGGCAAATGCCGGGATGGTTCTTCTGAAAGGGCACGGCCGACTTCCTTCCCCATCCTTCCCTAATCCGATGAGACCGATGACCACGCTGTCTGGTCTCCTTCCCCAAACCAACCAACCAACCTATTCCACCGCCTTTCTTTCCTTGTTCGCAGCTATCTCTCTTCGAACAGGTGGTCTTGCTATTCCTGCGAGGTGGTAAAGCCATTCGACTGGAGTGGGTTTCAGGCAACCTGTCATAATCCAGCAGGTTTCGCTGAGAGCCGCATCCACCTGTTTGGCATGAGTTGAATTATACCGAACAGGACAGGCATACTCTGCTGCAGAATAGCATAGTGCCATTGCTTATGTTCGTACAATGGAAAGGCTTGAAATTGATAATAATGACCTTGCTCAAACGTACAGACTTAATGTCCTACTTCTCGATCAGGAAACTCCCAACGTACAAATAAAAACTAACTGCAGTTCCCAAAGAGAGGTATAGTCATCGATGCACGTAATAACTCTCTTTCCTAGAACTTTGGTCAGTATTTTATCTGGTAAAATGTACGTAAGAAACATGTAGCGCAATATTCTGTCCGTCTCGTCTTTAGTGGGGCAGGAATTTATTGCTAATCTCTATGATCAAAATGGAAATAACCGTGGCTATCGGTTTAAACTTTCAAAAAAAATTAATCAATGTTTTACGTATAATAATCAATTCCTACATGAGAGTTAATTAATATAGATTTCGCAACAGGAAGAGCAAAATTTGTAGCTACTTATATATTACATATAACAAAAAGTATTTACTTAAGTATATCAGCGACCAATCTCAGAATTGGGATATTACAAAAAACAGCTAATTAATTAACTTGAAGTTCAAGGAGGTTTTTAATAGCTACTCGGATGAAAGCAGCAAATATACAATATGGGATTTCTTATAAGATTACATCGTGCCTTTCAGGATCAACAGCAGAACAGAAGTGAATCATTTCATATCAGTCGTAACAATTTATCTTGTGTAATTCCAGCGATAACAAAATTTTAAATAAAGATCAGAGTTATAGATACTACGAGTACTTTATGTACATGGCAAAGATTACCGTGATGACGCAAAGAGCGTTAACGTAGCAAAATATATATAAGATTTACATAATGGGATGACATTGTTTGTCATCGATAATGAGGGATGTAATTTTTAGCAGCAATACACATGAAGTGTTAGTTCCAGCATTAGGTTCACTTCCAATCGACTGCTCTGCACCATGTCAAGCAATGCATACAACGTTATAGTTAGTGATACCTACTGTATGAAGGAGCTGTTAACGCCATTATCCCTCTGTTAACGCAGCTATTCTCAATTTAATGGCTCATTTGAAATGAAAGAGGCCACTTACGGCGCTTGATACAAACACAAACATATTTTTCCTTGACTCTCATCAAACCCGGATGTAAATTTGTAAATGACACCGGTAATGGATCGCAACTGCGACATCTAAGATTCACCTCTGACCCAAGCAAGAGCGTAATAAAGCGAATTTGTAAATCAACCCACGCCCTTCTGGTGCAAAGAACGAAGCAAGAAGTACGGGAAAATTTAAAAATTATGTTTGCAGACGCATGCCGGTATATCTCATTCATTTTTCCTGTACAGAAGTTTTTGTATTATTATAATTTCCGCGGTGTTTCTATGTGGTGCATGGAAATCGCTTTTGCCTGCTACAAAATGTCCCTTCTACAAGAATTTAGATGTTTCCAGCAGTCACGAAAGCTATCACCGTTTTTCACGCTTGAGTACCAGCCATTCCTTCCCTGACTGGAGATGTCGTCGTGTCAGGACCCTGAACTTGTAATCGCGAGGAAGGTCTCTTACAGGATTTTAGACATGCATTACACCTGTAATGCGGAATGAAATTTTTTAGCAGCTATGCACATAAAGTGTGTGATGTTAAGAACGTATTACTTTCAGCAGTGTTAGCATTCCGTTGCTAACGATTTCGATGTTGAAAATAAATCATCTTGGAAAATCTGTCTTTCTGCCGGTAACCTGCGTCGTACTTGTACGATATTTCGACCGTGTAACTCGCAGTCTCCATCAGATGCTCCCTGAGGCTGAACCCTCCGCCATTCCAGGTGCTCCGTCCAAGGCACGCGCCGCTCATTGGCAGCAACTGTAGTATCTTCTAGCCGTAGCTGTTCCGACTACTGTGCGTGTACCTTTTGGCTGTTTTCAGTTACTAGTTTGTCATCCGACATTCTATCCTACCTCCAAGTTGTACTGGGTTTTCAGTCTTCTGATTGCCGTCATTTAAGCTTTCCTGTGCAGTATGATGATCTATTTCCGTACCCGGCTGCGTCAGGCTCTCCACCCGAGGTCCGAACACGCTAGAGACGGATGTCGGATTATTTTTGGCCGCTGATATTCAAATTCCCGTTCGTTCTCGCCTTGACCTTCTTAGTTACTTGATTTGCTGTCTGAAGTATCACCGTCTGTTCGCCCCGTGTTGGTTGTGCTGGGTTACTTGCCCTGCCACCAATTCCAAAGTTATTTCTCCAGGAGTTTGGTTGTTGTCTCCACTGCGTCTGTAGAAGATTGACTGCCGGATTCCAGGCGGAACAAAGCACAGCAACAAGGCATACTACAGTTGATAAAGTGTCCAGCAATGTTCATTTGTCTAGCTAAAAGCTGTAGTAGAAAATACTAGACCACTACTGTCTACTGCAGGTCACAACATACGTAAAATTATCCGGTAAACGGGATGTGGCTAGTACTGAAATAAAAGTTTTAACTTGGCAATGTAACTTTTCAGGTGTATTTTTACGATAAAGATCACTGTTAATACTGCCAAGTCCGTACTAAGTTTCTACACAATGTAAAGCTCCCACGCACACCACAATCACACACGTAGCCAGTTTATGGTATTTACACGCGTTACCGAAGTTAATAGAGTTCACCGGATCGTTTAGCTATGAAACTGCTCGCTCAAATATTGTGCACTCTGCTCTACACGTAATACCTGTTCCAGTCTTAGATCGCACAACACGCAACGCGGTTTTAACTAACAGTCAAAAGCAAAAATTTTGGTATTCCGTCCGAAATTCCACATGACTTCCACTATACAGTTCACTTACTTACACTTTGTACTACTTCGCGAACTCCTAATTAGCATTTTTCCGCGATTTTAGAGTACTTTCGTCGGAGCTGCTTTCAATGAGATGTTACCAGTTCGAACCCTCAACCCTGACTTACTTAGATCGCACCAAAGGCTTTGTTCCCAGCATAGACTGGCGCGAACCAGCATTTTTCTGATTGGCTGATATCACAAATAGCAAATCAGGTTGCAGTATTATCCCGCGCTAACCCACGCTTTACTTCAGTGACTAATCATAGTAAAACATTTCTTTCTATGGCAATTGCTAAATAAATAAGCTCAGAAAAGTATCAAATATAAATTACTCCTTCCGAAATTGCCTATTAATTTGTGTTCTACTCACGATTTATTTGTACCGCAAACAGACTGCACATTTAATTAGAGTAAATCCCCTGTATAGTTTAACTGGTACTTCGTGAATAAACGAAACAATTTTCATTTACTGCTGTTCTTCTTCACTCATACAACACTCACACTGCTAATTACTTCACACATAAAACAATTATGATTATGCAAATACATTAACTATTAATCAAACATAATTTTACAACATTGTTTTGACTACAACTGCTAGCACTGTCCGTCAACTGCTGAGCTCTGCCGCCTACTAGTACAACTACGTGCAGCTCTGTAACTCAGGTCCATGTCAGTTGGTGACATCTGTCGATGACTCATGCCTATAACGATATCGTCCTAACAAGTGACCGGAGCGATGCGAAGGCGCTACGCCTCAACACCCTTCTGAATCTGCTTAGTGAATTAATCTCCTCTATGGTTTTCATCCTCCGTGCTTCCCTCCAATATTAAATTGGTGATCCCTTCATGCCTAGCAACGTGTCCGACCAACAGATTACTTCTTCTAGTCAAGTTGTGCCACAAATTTCTTTTTCCCCAATTCTGTTCGGTACCACATCATTAGTTACGAAATCTACTCATCTACTCTTCAGCATTCATCTCTAGGACAACATTTAGAAAGCTAGAAAGCTTCTATTCTCTTCATGTGTAAACTAGACATCGTGCATGTTTCACTTCAATATATGGCTACACTCTATACAATACAAATACTTTCAGAAAAGGCTTCCTGACACTTAAATCTGTTCTCGATTTTGTTCAAAATTTGTTAAAATTGTTTTTCAGAAACACTTTCCTGGCCATAGCCAGTGCACATCTTATATCCTCCCTACTTCGACAGCCATCAGTTATTTTGCCTCCCAAACAGCAAAACTCATAAACTACTTTAAGTGTCTTATTTCCTAATTTAATTCCCTGAACATCACATCATTTAATTCGACTACATTTCATTATCCTCGTTTTGTTTTTGTTGATGTTCATCTTACATCCTCCTTTGAAGACACTGTCCATTCCCTTCAGCTGCTCTCTGCCACGTCCTTTGCAATATCACCGACAAACATCAAAGTTTTTATTTCTTCTCCGTGGATTTTAATTCCTACTCCACTTTTTTCTTTTGTTTCCTTTACTGCTTGCTCAATACACAGGTCGAATAACATCGGATATATGCTATAACTCTGCATCAGTCCCTTCTCAACCACTGCTTCCCTTTCGTGCCCCTCGACTCTTATAACTGCCATCTGGCTTCCGTACAAATTGTAAATATCTTTTGCTCCATGTATTTTATCCTTACCACCCTCAAAATTTGAAAGCAGGTATTCCAGTCAACATTGTTGGAAGCTTTCTCTAAGTATACAAATGCCATAAGCGTCAGTTTGCCTTTCCTTAATCTATCTTCTAAGATAAGTCGCAGGGTCAGCAATGCCTCGCGTGTTCCAACGTTTCTACAGAAGCCAAACTGAACTTCCCCGAGGTCGGCTTTTACCAGTTTTTCCATTCGTCTGAAAGGAATAAGTGTCAGTATTTTGCAACCGTAGCTTGTTAATTTGACAGTTCGGCAATTTTTACACCTGTCAGTATCTGCTTCCTTTGGAATTGGAAATATTGTATTCTTCTTGAGTGTCTGAGGGTATTTCGACAGTCTCATACTTCTTGCTCTCTAGATTGAAGAATTTTGTCATGGCTCGCTCCCCCAAGGCTGTCGTAGATCTAATGGATTGTTGTCTATTGTTGTCTACTCGTGGGGCCTTGTTTCGACTTAGGTCTTTCTTATTCACTGAAGACATAAAGTCTGTAAATGAGTCCGCAATCATTTTTTGGCATTTCATTTTTACAAGTCCGTCTTGTTAATACAGGTTTCTTTCACAATATTACCGGTTTCGGCTATGGCCATCTTCAGGTGATTAAAATATTGTGATGTAAATCATCGTCAAGTCAAACATGTGAGTACATGGTTGGTCTTTCGGTGCTCTGCCAAACTCTGCACGCAGTATCATGTCTCCCATTTCATCTTCATCTATGTCCTCTTCCATTTCCATAAAATCGCCCTCAAGTACCTCGCCCTTTGTAGACCCTGTATATACTCCTTCCACCTTTCCGCTTTTCGTTCTTTGGTTAGGTCTTGTTTTCCATCAGAGCTCTTGATATTCACACATGTGGTCCTCTTTTCTCCAAAGATCTCTTTAATTTTCCTGTAGGTAATATCTATCTTACACCTACTGATAAATGATTATACAACCATATACTTGTCTTTTAGCCATCCCTGCTTACCCATTTTGCACTCTCTGTCGATCTCATTTTTGAGACGTTTGTATTCCTTTTTGTTGTGTACATAGTTCCGCGTACTCAGCGCGTACACAACTTTCCCACTAGAGCGCGCCCCGCTAAGCACAACAGCGCAGGCGCAGCGCTCGTCCGTCTCCGCACTACGAGATAGCGCTGCCTTAGAGACGGACCAAATTCTGCTTCCGCCGATCCAAGTATTAATATGTAATGCAGCCAATGTGATTGCTGCTAACGTAGAACCTTTTCTCCTCGCGGATCAAACTCGCGCAGTGATACATGAATGCACGAGGTGTTATAATGAGTTCACAGACCTCCGATTAGTCAGTCTGCATTTGTCTGCACCAGTCTGTACCAGTCTGCATTTGTC
This sequence comes from Schistocerca serialis cubense, assembly GCF_023864345.2. Taxonomy (NCBI): domain Eukaryota; kingdom Metazoa; phylum Arthropoda; class Insecta; order Orthoptera; family Acrididae; genus Schistocerca; species Schistocerca serialis. Next base: position 323,399,735 of record NC_064641.1, on the reverse strand, counting down.
TGTACCAGTCTATACTCAAGTTTCAGTCTGCACCTAATAAGATTATCATATTCCTGTACATAGCCATGAAGATAAATGTATAGACACTTTGTCAAGTATGAGAGATGTGTGAGAATAAGATTAACGTACCAAGACAAAAGGAACTTCAGATTGTCAGTTGTAAATAGCATCTAGAATCACGTTACGTAAGGTTTATGCTTGTTATATATTTTAATAAAGGTGTGTGAAAATTAATCAAGTTATATTTAAAGTTGGTCACCGTCAATCTGCTACTCTAAGCGTCCAAGTGGCATTTCTATCATCTGACCTAATGGCAGAAGATAAACACGCCACGATAAGACCACGAGACATATTGCTGACACTCGCCTACTTCGTTAGAGCGACAAGTCAAATAATATGATGGTGTGTGTACTGAAGGTCTTACAGTACGCACACCACACTTTTCCCCTGCTTCATTTACTGCATTTTTATATTTTATCTTTTCATCAATTAAATCCAATAACTCTTCTCTTACCCATGGGTTTCTACTAGCCCTCATCTTTTTACATACTTGATCCTCTGCTGCCTTCACTAGTTCATCTCTCAAAGCTATCCATTCTTCTTCTACTATACCTCTTTCGCCTGTTCTTGTCAATCGTTCCCTAATTCTCTCTCTCTCTGGTTATTCCAGTTTCTCTAGGACCCATCTCCTTAAATTACTACGGTTTTGCTGTTTCTTCATCGTTAGCCTATTTTCATAACCAATAAATTGTGGTCTGTGTCCACGTCTACCACTGAAAATATCTTACAATTATCTGTCTTACCATTATATAAACCATCTGAAACCTTCCAGTGTCTCCAGGCCCCTTCCACGTATACAACCTTCTTTCATGATTCTTAAACCAAGTGTAAAATTCTGTTAAGCTATGCTCTGTGCAAAATTCTACCAGGCGGCTTCCTCTTTCCTTTCCTACCTCCAGTCCATTTTCACTGACTACTTTTCCTTCTTTTCCTTTCCCTATTTTGATTTTTACTGCCGTGGCTGTTCCTGTCTGGTTTGAGTATATCGAATAACAAGAAAATAAGAATAACAATTGATGATAATAGTATGTGATAAGTTTATACAAACTAGGCGCGCTTTAACAATGGCTTTTGCGTTCAGCTGTGGTAAAAACTGATGTTTCAAAGAGAGCGCCGCAGCGCGTAGTGTGAAGCAGTCGCCCTCCGTTTCTGGCAATGGCGCCGCTGTGGCAATCGCAGCTTTGGTGTCTCTCTCTGGTAGGAAAGGGGAAAGGTTGCCTTTTCACTTGCATTTAAGGGGCGCTGTGATCTAGCTAAGGGGTCAGTTGGCCAGCCAGGTCAGTGTGGGTCAGCCAGTGTCTGTCTGTCGTCCGGAGTGCTAGTATGTATTAGACCGCCAGTCTGCAAGAGTTTCTTCAGGCAATGGCCATTGGCGGTTGGATCGATCGGTTGGTCGGTCGCACACTGAGACACAAGATGACTTGTCCGTCTTGAGCGTCGGCGCATGTGAGGTCGCCACGTCAGTCCAGTGGGCCGCGCCGTATAGCGAAGGGTAGTGGCTTCGCGGCCGACACGAGAGCAACAGGAGTCAACCTACGACATCGGTCTGGCCGGAGCGAGCTGCGACGGCTTGAGACGGGAGATCGGCACGCCTTCATGCGTCCGTTGAAGCGGCTGGCAGCGGATGGTTCGGGAGAGTGTTTTGTGCGTGCTACGCCAGGTCTTCGCCAGACATCGTAGTTTATTAGAAGTTAATTGATTCGTAATATGTTGTTTCATTTACTTCTTAAATTCTACTTGTTTTCTTGGTTAGTCACTTGTCCCCAGCTTGGTCATCTGTCTCCCGTCCGCATCCGTTAGGCAATAGTGTCTATCTGTCTGCCTGTCGGTCTGCCGTACGTTAATAGCTGCCTCTCTCATGTTTGTCGGATTCGGTGTTAACGAAATTATTGCTTGAAGTGTAACGGCTGAATTCCTGAAATATGTTTTTATCGTGCCTATCATTTTGAGAGGCGGTATATGTGTAATGTAGAGCATGTCTGTATATTTTATGTACGACTGCATTTCATCGGTTTTTATATAAATGGTCATTTTAATGTATAAAGTTGCCACCCTTACACCGTAAGAGTTTTTTTTTTAAATAAGATTTCACCTACAGTTGCAAGTTAATTTTTTTAATGTTAGTGTTTTGTACCATTTCCATCCCTCCTACGCGGTGCATAGTTTATGTGCACGTGTGAGTTGTTAAAAATTTTAGTTTAAAGTAATCTTATGTGTTGCAGATTTGCACCAGGGTAGTCTTTCAGAGGTTGTTGTCAGTGGTCGTGATTACGGCCGTGTCAAAAGGGAGCGGCAAGGTTCTCAGCCCGAAAGCTCATACTGTCAAAATTGGTTCTGTCTGCCGCTGAATAAATTGTAACTTGGTATTTAGAGGGTGCTTTCTGATTGTAATTTTAAATTTGTTTAAAAAAAGGGCTTTAGGGATAAAATTTCCATTTGTTGAAAGAAATTTAATTTGTTTCCATCGGTTACCCACTGGCAACTACTTCCACGCTCACATAGTTTGAGTAAATTTGTTAATGTTCTTGATGAATCTCTAGTAAATAAAGTAAATTCTTACGAAAAGGTTTTGAAAGTAAATTCGCGATTCATGCGTGAAGTCCGTTCATTGTAAATTGACCGTGATTTTGCTGAAAATATCGGACTTCGTAGTTTGAATAATTCCAAAGCTTTGTTTCGTACTGAACCTTTGATATAATTCGTGACACGGAACCTTAAGCCTTGCCAAGACGCGGTTTAATTGGAACAACAGCTCGTAATATAAATGAAACACACATTTAAATGATAGCACTGTATTCACAAAATATCATATTAAATTAACAATATAGACACTGAAATTCTGTTGCTGTGTGCACGATGAGTAGGCCTAGTGAGATTGCGTCATTATATATATATATATATATATATATATATATATATATATATATATATATTAATGGCAGTGTGCCAAACAAATATCTGCCGCTATGGCAGTATTGCGTCCAGTCAGGACGACTAGCAGAACTAAAAAAGTTGCCGTCTTCTCGGCAAGACAACTGAACTGCGTAATTATTCTAATGTTTCAGTGGTTTCATGCCAGAATCGATACAACGGATTATACTAATTAATATCTTATGTAAGTCTTTATTTATATGCTGGTCTTATTTCTACGTGTCTGCTATATATCCACTCTCACCCTGCAAATGTGCCTTTAAGCCACTATCGAATTCCAGTCTCCCTTGACTATTAAATTTTCGTCTAACTTAACCACCTGAATAATTTCTTTTATCGCATCACACGTTTCTATTAATCACCTGCGGACCTAGCTGGTATATAAACTTGTACTACTGTTGTAGACGTGGGCTTCGTATCATTCTTGGCTGCAATATGCATTCACTACGCTGTTCGTAGTATCTTACCCGTGTTCCTATTTATTTGGTCATTCTAAACTTACTCCTGCATTACCCTTATTTGATTTTGTGTTTATGACGTTGTATTCATCTGACTAGAACTGGTTTTTCTCCTGCCACCGAACTTCACTATTCCCCACTATATCTAACTTGAATCTATCCATTTCCCTTTTCAAAATTTTCTAAGCTACCTGCCCGATTGCGGGATCTAACATTACACTCTCCGATCCGTAGAAAGCGTTTTGTTTCTCCTGATAAAAACGTCCTCCTGAGTAGTCCGGGCTCGGAGGTACTTAATCCAAGAGGATGTCATCATCATTTAACCATAGAGTAAAGCTGCAAGTCCTCGGGAAAATTTACGGCTATAGTTTCCCCTTGCTTTCAGCCGTTCGCAGTACCATCACAGTAAGACCGTTTTGGTTGATGTTACAAGCCCTGATTTATGTGTCATCCAGACTGTTGCCCCTGAAACTTGGTTCTGCATTAACGCATTACGATACCTACTAAGTCGCGCTGCCAATCAATAATATTACAGCCCACACTAGACCTCAGAGTATCCGCACTTTAATTATAACCATGTGGTACGTACACCCTCCAGTCTCATTAATGTGGCCATCGCCTAAGTTTGACGTCAACGTGCAGTAAAAATCAAAGACGGCAGGTGGCAGCACTAGCAGCGAAGGGTAGTAAATTGTGTCGGAGAGACGCGGAAAAGGTTGCAATAATTGTAAAACGGAAACGTAGTGATTTATCTGGCGTCAGAAAGGCCATGATCGTTGGCCTTAGAGTCAAGGTGGAAGCATTCCCGTAGTTGCTAAATATGTAAACCGTTCGCATGACGCCATGGTTAAAATGTCCTGTGCACGGCAAAACGGCGCTATGCAAAATCTATGCCGAGGGAACTGTGGTGAACCACACGGACCATAGACGACCAGGGTGAACGACGGTAGAGGAGAGGTGTACGAGCGAAGAGATGCGCAGTATCTGAGCAACTGACGGCTCAGATGAACCTAGGGGTCACCAACAGTGTCTCCTTAGCGACCGTTCAGCGATCTTAGTTGTGTATTGGCTCCAGCAGGAGGCGCCTTGTTCATGCACCCATGCTGATTGCTTTCGGTTGGCATCGAAAGCTGGAATTTGCGCTCCAGTAACGCAACTGGACGTCAAACGAGTGGCGACAAGTGGTCTTTCCAGGTGAATCACATGTCATGCTCTATAGGAGAGAAGGCCGTTGACGTGTATGGTGTGAAACATCTGAGAGCATCCATCCTGCAACAATCTTAGGAAAGTTACAGATCAGAAGAGAGAGTGTTGTGGTCGGGGCAAAGTATTCGTGATCTTGAAGTTCAGGAAGGCACAACTGATCAATACACGTATGTATTCAGGAACTTCTCCACCCCTACATGTAGTTTGTTTACTTCTCTACGATGATACATCCCAGCAAGGCATTATAACAAGTTCACCAGCTCGTAGTCTATGTATGTTGTTCAAAGAGCACAAATCTGGATTTATCTATTTCACTGGCGACTTAAATTTTTAAATGTGTGGGAGCACGTCGGTCGGACTGCACGAACCATGTATCATCAATCGAGAGACCTAGTAAAGATGGCCGCCGCACTTCAGTCTGTACCTTGCAGAGCATCATTGACTCTCTTCCTGCACGTGTTGCAGCGGTGCGTGCCGCGACGTGCGGTATTCAGGCTTTTAACAGAAGCACACACAAATGTGTATGTACGTTTTATAGAGCCGAAAGGAGCCCTTTACGTGAAATGTTGATTGCTAAGAGCGGTTAACTCATTTTATGTCCACTTTCGATATGTTTATAAGATAAGAGATATTTGCGTTTCTGAAATCATCCGACGCACATAAACAAACTAAAATCTAATTTCACCTAAGTTAAAAGTACAGCACTTCATAATTTTTTCTTACGAAATACAAAGGCAATACAATAACGGCGTTTGCTCTTTAATAAAGGCATAGAACCTCTTTTGTCTCTTAGGTCTGGCCTTACAAAGCTAGGTGGAAATTAAGACTGCTGAGATTATGTTGGCAGGTCACAATAAAATTAGCGTTATGGAGGAAGAAATGAGACAGGATGATGGTGAGAGCGTGTGGGTGGTTTGGAGTAGGAGGGGGCTATATTGCGAGCACAGCTTCTGCAGATCTTCCGGAGAACGAACAAGGGGAAATGCAGCCCTTTCGTGCTGCGGGTTGCTGCGATTATGCCAGCTGGGGTTGTTAACTGTTATAACCTCGCCACCAACTGCTACAAGGACGTCCGCTTCGAAATGTTGCGGTGGAGGGGGGGAAGGGGGATGAGGGGGCGCAGATGGAGCAGATAGTGGTCTAAAATCTGGAGCCTGCTTCCACGTGCTGGGAGCCGAATTGGGATTACTACTACAGGAGGGAATGGTCAGATACGAGGAAACTTGAGATTCGGGAGACTGTTGCATCAGCGACTGCGAGGCTCCGCACAGGTCACTCACGTTAAGACATTCTGGTTAAGCAATTTATTAAGGCTAACTGATAAGTGTATAACAGCTTGACACTAATTGAGCACCGACCTCATATCGGAGGGCGCGGGTCGGCTTGGGTTAAAGTGGAACAGGGAATTACAGAGTAAACTGTACGATACTAAATAAATAACGTGTTATGTAAACTGAAGGTGAAGGGGAAAGTAAACTGAAGTAGGTGATGATGTCATATGCTTGCGGATTTTATGCGAACGTATGCCAGACCGGGATTCAAATCCGAGATATCCTGCTTACTTGGCAGTTGCCTTAACCACTGCGCCACCTGGACACAGTGTTTACCGCAGTTGTGCGAACTGTCTGGGTACAGACACCACACATTCATATGAATAAATAACTTTTTCGGAAAGTGCACTGACGCATGTGGATAGTGTTTTACTTTGAACATACGAGCCGGACTCACCATATGTAGATATCCTTGGCGAACCTTCCCTGTCCAGAAAATACGGTCGGTATTTCGTATGTCTTCCTCTAACAACATTTCTGTAGTCTGTCCCTTTCGCCGCAATATAGGTGCTCAAACTTTCAGAACGTCTGCTAATTGATGTCCGTGCTGAGATAGCTTCGTAGTTCCGAACAGGTGAAAAGCAGGAGTAGTCAGCAACAGTCCGTTCGTAGGGCAATACCTGGAACCCAAATTCGGCGATGACAGCCGTGGTTTCCCGCCTGGTATTGGGACAAGCGCTGCCGTGTTACAAAGCCACTTTTTCGTTACGGTGCACACTCTCCACATATTGCCACCAATCACCTGTTAATATCCGCAGTGTTTACACTTTCCTTACACAGAAACCACGTGGTGTGGTTATGTGCTTGATTATAATGCTCCATGCTGTTCACTCACGTAACGACAGCAGTTGGGAAAATGAGCTGCACTGTGCAGGAATTACACCACTATTATCCTCGTGCTACCTTAATTTGGACAAAAGTACCACCGAATTAATGATTAGTCAATTGGTGCAATATGACACATGGAATGAAAATTAAATGTAAATCAGTATGGAATGACTCTATTGTTTACTATTGCTCTCCATGCCTTAGTCATCTGAATTAGCCACCGTGGATTTGGAGTCACAAAAGTTTCAGTTTCTACTAGTGCAGAATTAATTATGAGGCTGACTGCAATACGATGTTTATAATCAATTTTTTCATAACTTGAAACACTACTGATAGGGTCATCAGAATTTTATTTTCACTTTGTATCAGTAATTCACATTTACTAACGCGTTTCGAGATTAATTCGTCGTAGAAACATCTGTAAAAGGATTACAAAAGACATACCAGAGTAAAAAAAAATTCTGAATCACGATTTGTAGAAATATTTTAAAGCATACACGGGAAACCTATGAACGTACCTGAGAAGAAACGTGGAACTCTTCATGCGCTGTAAGGTTTCATGTAGGAGCTAGCTTCTCTGGAGTACAACTGAGCGTGAATCGAATTAAAAGGTAGCAAAAAACACGAAATCGGAGGAATAGAAATGCAGAACGCGCATAGACTGTCGATATACCGTTCCAAGCAATAACGCCTGTGGAGAAAGAGTAGGAGCTGCAGAAAGTCACGTTCGTGCTCAGGTGCAGGGCGGGATTGTAGCAATCGCTACATTAATTAACGCATTTGGTAGAAATACCAATGCCTCCTTATCTAAAACATAACAGGCTTGTCAGTCTGTGTGTGAGTGTGTGTGTGTGCGTGTGTGTGTGTGTGTGTGTGTGTTTGTGTGTGTGTGAGTAAAGTCGATGACATGCCCGACGTGTGCTCCGGTGTACCTAATGTACTTCCAAATCTAATAGTCCACATAATGAATCAGTATATGCATACTAATATACACTCGATTCAATGAACGTAAAAAACAAAACATACTACAAAAGCAACTTATGAAAACTTCCAAAGCACCTGTGCAATACGACTGCTCTGTGGTAGTAAAAAGTCATTCGATTTAGACTTCGGGACGAACTATACACACAAAGCCATTCTCGACGAAAGGAGGCTACGGGTACCGGATATGATGTATTACACGATTAGCGTATTTCATATACAATGAGGATGGAGGGTAAATAAAGTTACGGCAAATGTGATACAGAGTGGAAAGGAGAACGACTTCCAACGCTGAAATGGGGAATGTGGTAAGCACAGGGTAACACAATTCTCTCCTTCAAACAGCGTAATTACCAGAGATTCTTCATCAGCAGGAAACGTTCAACAGTGTTGGAGGATAAGGTCTTCTCTGAAAAAATGCTCTTGTGTCATAACTGTCATGGAACTAACGGAGTTCTTGATTCTTGATGCAAGTCAAATATGAATAGTGTGAAAACTAGACAAGAAGAAACTAGGACTATTTCAAATTGGACTACGCGAAAAACTTAACTGGACAGGAAAAGTACGAAATTACGTGGTACAACGGAAATTAGATACCACATGAAAGGACAGGACATTGCTATATTTTCTAAGTAATCGAGGAAAGATTAAAAGTAGAACAGTGTATAGAAAAAAATTTTTAGGTGAAACCAAACTTATCTTTCCAAAGCTGATTACCATGATGTTGCGCTTAGTTTGTACACGGAATACTGTTACTCTCCTGGCGATATACCACTCCCGTTTCACGACAGAGACAGGAACCAGCTCCATTCATTGGTCAAATACGAATATTATTCTCCTGAAATTAGCTATGATCTCTTTCTCTGTCTACTCTGTTCCTTGCACTTATCTTAATGTTGTAAGCGCCCTTTGCTTTCCCCATCCGCACCTGTCTCTCTCTCTCTCTCTCTCTCTCTCTCTCTCTCTCTCTCTCTCTCTTACACACACACACACACACACACACACACACACACACACACTACTTCGCATTGCCTCCATACAAATATTACAGAACACTTCTCGCAGTATGCACACCTACGCCTTAATCATACATTAATAAATCTGAATACGCTGCATGAAACTGTTCATGCAAATGATTTTAGGCACTCGAATTCGAAAAGCAGTTACTTTTTCATAGAGAGAGGATTGCACATACATGTTTAGCTATATTGATGTGATGATGAAATCATTATGTCAACGTCTTAGAATGACATATCATATGTGATCACTGTTGCTTTCATTTATAATTTTCTTCTTTCCCTAAATGAAGAATGAAATTGTTATAGATTCTCTCGAGCATTGTGTCTAATGATATAAGTAGTATAACAGGAAGGTGCGAGTGCAGGTACCCGTCGGGACACTTTATTACCTCACCTAAAGTGAGCCACAGTTCTTGTATCCCAGGCGGCCTACATCAAAATAGCGAGCGAGATAAATATTGATTGGCCTCCCGGGTCTTATATTGACATTCTGCTCAGTATCACAGCCTTGGGAACATATGAAGTACGACCCTATCTGCAGAGTCACTGATTCTGATGGATACTGGCGAAGGGTGCTAGAAATAGCACCACTAATACATAAAGTTTTTAGAAAGAAAACAATGAAATATATTTCGAAGTCAGTACAAACAGGGTACTCTTAACCGAGGGTAGCCTCGACTGACAAAAAAGCATTCACTCGATGACATACTGAAAAAGCTTTGACCTATGAGAAGTTGAACCGGAAGACAGTTGAGAGGGAGAAAATACTGAACCATGAGAATTAAATTTCGGCAACATAATGAGAAGTGGTAGACTTCGGTGAACATTACCGCATGGTTGGTTCTGCTGCTGTCCCACACTACTCGCGATCGCTAAATGCACGAAATGGCTATCGAATCCGAGCGCCAGTGACTAAACTGTGCCCGAAGTATGTAACCAAATACACTTTACCGCAGCATGACGGAGTGTGCCTGTCACCTGATTTCGTATTCATTAACTATACCTTGGCGCATTCTTTGTTTCCGGTACTTCGCGGCTGCTCAAGCGTGCCTTTGAGGAGGGTTCCTAACACGATGTGTTACGTGGCGCATAACTTCCGATGGGCGATCACACTTTCCACAACAGCTTGTTGCGCATCGAGGAAGTTGCAGGAACCCCTTAGCCCACATTCGAATCATCAGCATCGGCCTGTGATACTGTAATACCGTAACTAATGAGCAGTCAGATAGCAGAGCTGATTCAGGGAAATCCCCTTCTTTTCAAGTTACACATCTGGCGTCAGGTCACATATTTCATTGACTTATATTCAAGTCCCAAACCCCTCCCCCCCCCCCCCCCCTCTTGGACCACTGGGAATTGGTCAAGGTACCCAGAGGAGTTCCTTCTCATACTTTAGGAAACCGTGCAATTTGTATTCAAGGTCATGATGGAACTCTATACCTGTCACGTTATACACTCCTGGAAATTGAAATAAGAACACCGTGAATTCATTGTCCCAGGAAGGGGAAACTTTATTGACACATTCCTGGGGTCAGATACATCACATGATCACACTGACAGAACCACAGGCACATAGACACAGGCAACAGAGCAAGCACGATGTCGGCACTAGTACAGTGTATATCCACCTTTCGCAGCAATGCAGGCTGCTATTCTCCCATGGAGACGATCGTAGAGATGCTGGATGTAGTCCTGTGGAACGGCTTGCCATGCCATTTCCACCTGGCGCCTCAGTTGGACCAGCGTTCGTGCTGGGCGTGCAGACCGCGTGAGACGACGCTTCATCCAGTCCCAAACATGTTCAATGGGGGACAGATCCGGAGATCTTGCTGGCCAGGGTAGTTGACTTACACCTTCTAGAGCACGTTGGGTGGCACGGGATACATGCGGACGTGCATTGTCCTGTTGGAACAGCAAGTTCCCTTGCCGGTCTAGGAATGGTAGAACGATGGGTTCGATGACTGTTTGGATGTACCGTGCACTATTCAGTGTCCCCTCGACGACCACCAGTGGTGTACGGCCAGTGTAGGAGATCGCTCCCCACACCATGATGCCGGGTGTTGGCCCTGTGTGTCTCTGTCGTAAGCAGTCCTGATTGTGGTGCTCACCTGCACGGCGCCAAACACGCATACGACCATCATTGGCACCAAGGCAGAAGCGACTCTCATCGCTGAAGACGACACGTCTCCATTCGTCCCTCCATTCACGCCTGTCGCGACACCACTGGAGGCGGGCTGCACGATGTTGTGGCGTGAGCGGAAGACGGCCTAACGGTGTGCGAGACCGTAGCCCAGCTTCATGGCGACGGTTGCGAATGGTCCTCGCCGATACTCCAGGAGCAACAGTGTCCCTAATTTGCTGGGAAGTGGCGGTGCGGTCCCCTACGGCACTGCGTAGGATCCTACGGTCTTGGCGTGCATCCGTGCGTCGCTGCGGTCCGGTCCCAGGTCGACGGGCACGTGCACCTTCCGCCGACCACTGGCGACAACATCGATGTACTGTGGAGACCTCACGCCCCACGTGTTGAGCAATTCGGCGGTACGTCCACCCGGCCTCCCGCATGCCCACTATACGCCCTCGCTCAAAGTCCGTCAACTGCACATACGGTTCACGTCCACGCTGTCGCCGCATGCTACCAGTGTTAAAGACCGCGATGGAGCTCCGTATGCCACGGCAAACTGGCTGACACTGACGGCGGCGGTGCACAAATGCTGCGCAGCTAGCGCCATTCGACGGCCAACACCGCGGTTCCTGGTGTGTCCGCTGTGCCGTGCGTGTGATCATTGCTTGTACAGCTTCTCGCAGTGTCCGGAGCAAGTATGGTGGGTCTGACACACCGGTGTCAATGTGTTCTTTTTTCCATTTCCAGGAGTGTATAAAATTGCCGGGAAACCCCTCCCATCTCCCTACCTCTCAGCCAATGGAAGCGCAATAGAATGGCGGGAAACCCAATGGACTAACAAGATTCGAGCTCCCCCTCCTTTCTCTGATCATCCCTTACAACTAGTTGAACCGTGGGTACGCCTCGCCATTCGAGGTCTGAGATCATGGGGAGAGTTTCAGGTGTGTTATTAACAGTATTTCTATACAGTGGCAGTTTGTGGAAATAAAATTTGTCGTACAACAAATTAACTATAGGTTATTAGAACGTACTTGTAATTGTACAATATATTTTTTACATTCATTTGCTTGCTAAATTTTTTTTATCGAGAATGCTGTTTGTTATATATACAATGGATTCTTGCAAAGCTCTTTCTTTATAGAGACAATAGTTTTATATAAATATATATAGGGTAAATCACATACGTCTTCACCACAATTATTGAGGACATGGAAATTGCCACTGACGTGCAATTTTCACTGAATGGATTGGTAGCCAGAGGCTCGTTTTGTTAGCCAATTAACAGATTGTAATAATACTTAGAGCCTGTTTTTCCTGCAAACATACGCGTTTTTAAATGGAACACTGCTACTGACATTAACAAACTAAAAGTAGAATAAATTAGAATGTCATTCATATCTGTGACATAATTCTAGTGCGAGTCGTTCACAAGGTATTGTACTTTAAAAAATTCACACACCGACACTTGTAGGACACCTGTGGTACCAAACAGTAAAGAACAACACAAGTGCATAAATTAGTTACGTGAATTCAGAACAGTAACGAGGCTAGTTATGTTCGCGCTTCCAGTCTGGTATGGAACGACTGCTGCACACGCTCTAGCACTTCAGAGGAGATGTCTGAGCAGATTGCAGCAATACCCCGTTGCATATAATAAGGGTGCAGTTGGTATGTACTTGTAGAAAGCGATTTGGAAACAATTCGTGGAGACATGGTGTACTATTTCGCGCACAACGGACTGCACAGCCATCATGTAGGTAGCACAGGTTCCTCCTAACCTCCAGAGGAACGTCTTCTTTATCCGTAGAGTATGGTCTGTTATGAGGCAGCGGTGCTTGTTCGCATTCAGTGTTCCGTCTTTGGAAAACGGACCTACAAGCTGATGATTCACTATCCCATACCACACGCTTAACTCCATGAACACTGACACTCAAACTGACGAAGCCAATGGAGATTATCAATAGACTAATAGAGCATGTTTCGGAGGTTTACCACGCAAGGATTGCTAAATGTGGCTCTATCGCTAAAGGCACGTGACACATTTGGAATATCCGGTCTTAATGCTCACGATTCTCATAAACGTTTCTGTGCATATCTTGACGGAGAGATAAGTGATATAAATGGAACACACGTCAACGGAGAATGCATAACACACTTGCCTGATTCGTGCACTTTCCTCGTGAAACTGCGCGGGGGCAAAAGCGCTCATCAACTGCAATGAAACCTACAATTATGGATAAAGGGATATAAGGCGAAAAATTAGGGCCCATGTACCATCATGTGTCATTCACTGTAACTACGTTATTGACATAAATACCTCTGAAGCAGGTAGACCTTTGGAAATCACAATTTCAGTTAATTAGAACACAGATTGAGTAAGATATCAGACTTCAATAATAGGGCAATAAAAAGAGAGAGATCTTGCTTGATAAGAGTTTAATCAAACCCAAATTGTTAAGTAGCTCTCAAATTTAATTAAAAGGGAACAGGCAGGCCTTCAACAACTTCAGTTAAGTAAAATTACCAAATAGAAAATAGGCAGGTCTTCTATAATAACAGCTTCAGTTAGCCTAAATGAAATCACCAAATAGAATACAGGCTGGCCTTTTTTAATAACACCTTCAGCTAAATAAAATTACCAACAGAAAACAGACAGGCCTTGATTAATAACAGCTTCAGTTACGTAAAATTACCAAATAGAAAACAGGTAGGCCTCCATGAGTAACTGCTTCAGTTATGTAACCAAGGGTTTGAATTGTCGACACAAGGTGTGCACCAGAAGTCTTATACGCTAGGAGCGCAAGACTACAACAAATAGGAATTCCAGGAAAGGTTACAACTAGAGGACCGGTCTTCCAACGCCTTCTTTCCTGGGTACAGATTGGCAAAATAAATATTAACACAGCAAGGTTAATTATGTGAAATCAGCAATAACTAGTAAGACAGTATAACTGCCTCACTGCAAGATACCGCCTCCACAACGACGGCGAAACGGCCGAAAGAAAATATGCTGCCGAATCCAACTACATAGCCTCATCGATTTCATATTTTAGATGCTGTCACCTCCTGAGCCAATAAAGTTAAGAGGGTGATGACGTCTGCAATGCCCAAAGGTATCTCTAAACCAGCACAAGGCGATATTAAAAGAAAGAGGTACTTCTCCTGATGTTCGAAAACGTTTGTCGGGGAGGTTGGCTAAAACCTAACCATCTAGGTACTGCGTGACGTGAGTCGGAGGAGTAGGGGGGGGGGGGGAGGGGAGGAGGGGGGGGGGGAGTTGGGATTTGGCCACACCAGGGAAGAAACACGTTATCGCTCCGGTTCAGAAAACTCCATCGGTTCACACGGGTTAAGGTAGCCTGTTAACAAATAAGTAAAGCCATTATCGACTCAGGAAAAACACACAACAGCCCAACAACCACAATTCAAGGACCCAACGGGTGGTGAAACAGATCGGGTAAGAAATCTCAATGATCGCAACAGACCTATAGGTATCAATAAGACAATAACAGTTAAGACTCTCACCGGTGTGCCACGTACCTGAGTGGGCTGGCCACGCTATACTCGGAGTCAGCCACGGATTCATATCGGCCCACAAATGTGGCCCAGCAACCACTCGCCCGACTCTTTGAGCTAGTGCTCGCCCTATTCGACGGGCGAATCTCTCACACCGACCTCCTCTCTCCGTTACCACTCCCCGACTCGCCTCGCCACAACACGCCCCGTCCTTATCAACTGCTTCGAGGAAACATCTCAGTGGCCTCAATTCAGAGGGACATTACACGACAGAACGAGCTAGTGGCACCAGGAATTCCAAAGGCGACGCCAGCAACCCCGCCACGGCTCATGCAACAGCAGGAAGAACATTAATTTCCATTTCTTCTGTCATCAAATGTTTCATTTTGTTACGTTGTCTAGATGTTACAGTACAACCTTCACATAACTGGATGAAGATAAATAACTGCGAAGATGGTTGACGTCTTTGGGTTCTCTTGCCACATACACTGCACAAGAATGAACTGCATTCTTCCTACACTCTCCATACACTATGACCATTTCGGCTTTCTCTGCATTGGTAAATCCCATCGTTCATTCACAACCAGCACTATCTGACAAACAAGTTGCAAATTACTCAAGGAACACACAACCACACTGTAACATCACATCTCACCTAGCAACCAGGCAGTTGAATGGCGCAAAAATGTTGTTGTGCAAACTATTCAAAATACGATATCTCGTAAACGACAATGATCTTCAAATTTTGTTGGCGTATTTTCACAGCCATATACAAGTACACACACATGCACGCGTGCGGGTGTATATATGAAGTAACGGAAACTTTTTATGATAAAGCACAAAAATCAAAGTGTATGGAGATCTCTTAGGTACTTTCCTTTAAAACTGCAAGAATGAGAACTATTAGAATCATAGAACAAACTGATTTCAAATTAAATTATAGATTTGTGCTAAAAATTATACAGAGTAATCAGTAGGAAGGGGCTTAAAGAATAGGTTTAAGAGAGGGAATAATAAATGCATATTTTGTTCTCAACGGTGTGGTATTCTCCATCCAATATTACCGAGCGAGGTGGCGCAGTGGTTAGCACACTGGACTCGCATTCAGAAGGACGACGGTTCAATCCCGTCTCCAGCCATCCTGATTTAGGTTTTCCGTGATTTCCCTAAATCGATTCAGGCAAATGCCGGGATGGTTCCTTTGAAAGGGCACGGCCGATTTCCTTCCCAATCCTTCCCTAACCCGAGCATGAGCTCCGTCTCTAATAACCTCGTTGTCGACGGGACGTTAAACACTAACCACCACCACCATCCATCCAATACCTCTAACTTGCAAGCCGTATCTGTATGGAATGATAAAAATAGTTTGATGGACTGTAAACAGGGTGAGGTAAGGAAATCAGCCGTGTACCCCATCTCAATATATACTCACATGTCAGCGATCCACTTATTGGGTGACCCAGTTTCATTACTATTCTGAAAGCTTTTGCCCCAAAACTGGCGCGTATTAACGTTGAGAATCTAGATAAGAGAGCTGTATATTACTTTTATATGGTCGCTTCTGGCTAGTGATAGGAATTAATCGAAAGATTAACAGCGTAGAAGCAAACATGAAACATCTAGCGTCCGGGGGCATTATAATTTCCAAGGCATATCATTTCCCCGTAGATCTCCAGGACGTTCCAAAGATAGAGAGGCAGAAACACGACTATTCAATTCACGTATACACCCCAATGTTAATAAGTAGTTAAATAAAGAACATGAACACACTGTGCAGAACAAATATGTAAACCATAAAGTTGTAGAAACCCTCTACTTTTCTTAATTATCAGGTGTGCAACCCAAGCATGTTGATTTGTTGCTATTCCCCGAGGGTGATCGAAAAGCAAGTCCACCTAAGGTCTGCTTAGTAGATATCTCAACTCAGATACTCAGAGAGAGTATCTTGAATGGCACGTCATTGATTGACTGGGCCAGGAAACGCCATTTGTCGAAATAACTGCCAATGGTAAATATTTCATGAAATTTTAGAATACCTTCCGCCAGGAGCAATGTTCCTTAGTTGTACATGTTGATGTAGGGTGACTCCTAGCTTCTTTGGTGTATTGTGTACGCTACAAATCCTCTTTCCACAATAACTTGACAGAACGGCACGTACCATATGCTGCATCATATTAATCTGTATGCTCGTAAGACTCCAGTCACCACAAATTCGAATAAGACGTAGGTGATAATCCTGCGAGATGGTTGCTCGCTGAGCTCAAACTATATGTGTGGAAAATTGTTCGCATTTATTGCATCAATGATCCCATGACCGACTCAGAGGAGAATGATACCTTGCATGAGGTGCCTGCTATCTGATTTATTTGTGGCCTGCCTTTGGAAAGAGAAAAGGAAACGCCACGAAGAAAGCATTGTCATGTAATGGAGAAGTTCCACGGCACATCTCAAAACACGTGCTACTTGAAGTACCAACGGGAACGGCGCATACCTGACTTCTTGCACAATTTGGACTGGTATGATGCTCACTCTCTCTTTCAGAATTTGGGTGTTTTCCGTTTGAAGGATGATGAAGCCAGATTAGAGACAAGACAGAGGCTTTCTGACAATCATGCTTCCCATGCGCTATTGGTAAGTGGAATAGGGTGAGAGGGTACAAAAAGTACTATCCACCACACACCTTTAGGAGCTGGCGGAGTATGATCTAGATGTTTTAGATCCCTAATACCGTTCCTTAGTACTTTTCTTTTCCCAAGAGAATCACGCCAAAAATAATCTCCACTTCCTGGGTTCTTATCCCTTAGTGCAGTCCTGTCTTCAGACACATGTAGAGACTTTGCTTCAGGAGTACATTCATAACAACAGAGCCGCATATCCCTATGATATCCCTGTCAGCTAGTGGCGAAGAAAGCGGCTGTCCACATGAATACCTGGATTCAATGGAGAGAGTGTCCAAGAAACCACATCACCCAGCCCGACCACATTCCCGAGTAGATTAACAGGCAATGCCTCAAAGGATTGAGAATGACCGTGTGGTCAGGGTACAGCAAGAGTTTGGCCTTCCTAACTCAAAAGAATATGCTGGATTATACATGAACACACATGCACACCTGCCCACGGATATTTTCGAGATATTCCGGAGAGTACGCCAGTGCACATAATGTCTGGAATTTGCCATCTGCTTCATCACGCGTGGGCTTTCGTGAGATGCATCGAACTCTTGAATGACGTTCAGATGCTGCTCTTCAAACGCAGGATTTGCAGCGGACTTTGCCAATGCGTGCATGTGGTTGGTTGGTTGATTCGGGTGAGGGTCGTCAGTCCCATCGAATTAGGAAGGATTGGGAAGGAAGTCAGCCGTACCTTATCAAAGGAACCATCCCGGCACTTACCAGAAACGATTTAGGTAAATCAGGTAAGACCTAAATCAGGATGACTGGACGCGCGTTTGAACCAGCGTACTCTCGAAAGCGAATCCAGAGTACTAACCACTGTGCCGCCTCGCTTGGTGCACATGTGCACATGTGCGACAAGGCGATTAACCCATCAAAGAGTGATGAGGAGTACAAGGCAACTGACGACTGACGTTACGTCTTTTACTTGGATGTAAACAACCTCTACTAATAAGCCATGCAATAAGGTCTACCATTTAGAGACTTCTGATTGGTGAGCAAAAGGGAAATCACCAGACTGAATGAAAACCTCTATGATGTGACTGTGGGTGCTGGTGACGGATGTATTCAGGAGTAAAACTTTCAAGCCCGACACATTTGTATGACGAGCACAGCAACGTCCGTCCGTCAAAGTGATTCCCTACCGAAGCTGTCGACAGCGTTGGGGAATAAGCATCGTTATATCCTCCACAACAGAGACCTCCAGCAATAGCTCATGTTGGGGAAGGGACTTGTTTGAATCAGCCACTGATCTCCATCAAGTAGCTTTGTAACTGAAGGAGAACACTGATGTAAACACCAAATAAGGAGCCACCACCATACTGAATATAATTTAGTCTAAACAGAATTAGAAAGTTCTTATATGATATAAACAATAAACGTATTTTGCAGATAACCAATAGTTTTTTCTTTAGAAGTTTCTGCACGTCAGGGCAAAGAGACATGTGGGCTGTCTAGTGCCCGTACTCATATCCATTTTCGTCATGGGCCTGAAATAAAACCTCCCCACGACGATCTGCTAACTTGGGGAGGCGAGGCGGTTTCATAAATTTCATGTCCAACACATTTTTCTTCAATATCTTGGATTCCAACTCGGAACCACAAGGGCTACTGGACGTAATCATGAATCAGGATAAAGTAATGTAAAAGGTAGGAGTATTTCGCTTGTATATTTTCAAAATTTCGAGACACATATTCCTTATTGGGAGGAATAGGTGGTCCGATTATCAAAGGCGCCTCGTGGCAGCCCGTGTTGATCCATGAATAAAGTGTCATTTCGAATGAGATTTTCACACTGCAGCGGACCGTGCACTGATATGAAACTTCCTGGCAGATTAAAACATTACTGTGTGCAGGACCGAGACTCGAACTCTGGACCTATTCCTTTCGTGGGCAAATGCTCTACCATCTGAGCTACCTAGGCACGACACGTGACTCATTCTCACAGCTTCAGTTCTGCCAATACCTCGTTTCCTACCTTCCAAACCTCACAGAAGCTCTTCTGCGAACCTTGCAGAACTAGCACTCCTGGAAGAAAGGATATTGCGGAGACATGACTTAGCCACAGCGTGGGGTATGTTTCCAGAATGAGATTTTCACTCTGCAGTGGAGCGTGTGATGAACTGAAACTTCCTGGCAGATTAAAACTGGTTCAGAGTTCCGGCACACACTTTTAATCTGCCAGGAAATTTCGCAGTGTCATTACGTCATCACAAATATTGGCATTTTCTACTTCCTTAATGATTCTAGACTAGAACTCCTTAATTTTCAGAGTTTTGATTAAATTTTGCTTCATCAGAAAACAAAATGTTGCTTAATTTTTTGCGACACTTAGCATTTGTCTTTGCGATTTTTTTTCGTTTGAGAGGAGAATGTGGTGGTGGAGGTGTACGCTATAGTGTGATATCAATCGATTGTAGACCGGGGAACAATCTGACTGGGAATCACTTTCATGAAAATCGGCACAGCTAGTTTAGGATAAGATTGTTCGTCTTTTCTCCATCTCTCTCTTAAGATTAGTTACCTTCTGTTGGTAAAAATTGATACAAACTCTCGGTTATTACTGAGTTTGTCAGTTCACGAACCTTCCCTGATGTAATGATGAACTGCGTTGGTACAACACAGATCCACAGATCTCAAATAACACTAAAACACACTTGAACTGTTATTATATCACAGTGGTAGTTTTCATCAGGTACTAGCGGAGCAACCCGGCGTTGCTCAGGTATTTATTTACTGCTCTGCGTCAACGATCGTACTACCCATGGTCTGGCCCGCGCATAATGTTTATGACATAATATCTCCTGACCTGGATGTCGGCCAATTACATAATATTGTAGGTTGATTCGGTGGCATGTATGGATAATATCTGCGAAATTTTTATTGGATAGTGTTAGTAGCAAAGAAGTAATACAATTGAACATCATACATGTTGCGGCAGTTCTCATGCATCTCATCATTTATGACGTCATATCTCCTGAAATACGTGCTCTGCGGTGGTATAATTTTCCACTTACATTCAGTGATATTTGTGCATACTGTCTGTGAAATGTGTTGTGCAAACAAATGGTCGTAAAGAAGTAATGCATTATAACGCCATGCCTCCTGCAACACTTTTACAGCATGAAAAGTTGAGAAGTAGTTAGCGATAACATTTTTTTCCTTTCAACATTTTGTGGGGGATGTCAACGAGAAAATATTTCGTGAAGGTTTGAATTTGAATTTGAAGTTTCTTGCACCTCGCTAAGTGCTCTTATGCTCAAATAATGGCTACACAAAATCTGGGAATTCACAAGTTGTGGGCTACACTTCTTTTTTCATCTCAGCCCCACACCTTTAACAGTAAAGTGGTTCTTCCCCACACAGCATCTGTTGCCTGATCCTAAGTCATACAGTAAAATACATGTGTACTAAGTGCTGAAATCGGTACAATATTTATGGATACCTGTCATCAATCGTCTTTCAGTTCGATGAGAGGCATCTGCAATAACATCCAAAATTCCTAGACTTTCTTCACTGTTAGGAGAACTCATGCCTGTAAAACATTACGAAATTGTCTCAGAAATTAACCACCAAACAACAGAATTTGAGCACGATTCCAAGTATCAGTAACATGTCCACTAAAGTGTCAGCTCCTTCTTCCTTCCTGTAATAATAATCAACAGCTAGACTACCGATTTTTCCGAACACAAGAATTTCCCAAAGGTATAACAGTGTGCCATTTATCCCCTAAAGAGTTTTTGGCCGGGTTCGGTTATTGCCTCTTTATTTGGTTGCCTTACAAATCCTTAAATATTGTGACTCAGTTTGCCAACCAGTACACGTAACCCATGACTCACTGTGTACTTTCCTATCAGAGGTGAGAATGACTGTTAACATTGTATCAAATATACATATGTACGGCAAATACCGTTGATGTAGTCAATTAGCTCATAATCTCATGTTAACTGCCAAAGTCTTATGAAATTTAATTTGAATTAAGGAAGCTGAAACTAATTTAATACGGAGTGTCGGTGACTGTTGAGTAACTACATAACTAAAATGGTCAAATAATTCTATGGACATGTAACGTGGATCTTAGGAAAGGAGCAGAAAAATAAGTGTAATCGTTCAAAACGCTGTACTGAAGAAGGAAGACAAGAATTAAGCAGATATATCAAGCAGGAATACAAAAGATAACAAGGTGGTATAAAGACAGGCTGACTAAGAAACCAGGTGGAAACTCTTACAAGAAGATACCACAGCTACAGCGGTAGCATGAAGTATAATTAGTTGGAAGATAACTAGAGGGATAAATATCCAGTTGTGGAGAATTATAAAAGTAGAAAACAGATTATAATGGAAGTTAGATATAGGAGACGTCTAGAAGGATAGGAAAGATCAGCAATAAATGAAACATACAAAAAAGACTGACAGGGAAAGCAGTTGCAAACACCTAAGAACAGGTATCACAGCTGTAGCTGTAGCATAAAGTACAATTTAGTTGAAAGAACACTTCAGGGAAAAAACATCTAACTATAGGGAATAATGAAAGCACAAAACAGACGATGTTCCATACAGGAGACGTCTAGAAACGATAACTAAAATTACAAAAAATTTTAATATTGATATCTCAGATATTGTAAGCGCCCTACTTTTTTCCCTTTCTCTCTCTCTCTCTCTCTCTCTCTCTCACTCTCTCTGTGTGTCATTCTCCCACACTCTCTCTTTCTGTCCCTCTTTCATATAAGAGAATCAAAGCCCTCGCCAGTTTTTTTTTTTTTTATAATATGTGTTCCAGTTCCAGTTTTAATCATTAAATTATTTACTAATGGTCCATAGCTTTCAGGATTGGTAATTCCTTTAGTCATTTCCGCCTGATTTACAGAGAGATCACCTCTGAGTTACTCGTGATACCACGGTGAGATAGAGTGCAACGCGACCCTGCAAATGGGCGCGGGTCGGTGCACACGAGCTTCGCTTTTGTCTCTGGCACTCTGCCATGATCAGAGGCGGTGCCTAATTGCAGCTCTCGCAGATCGCCGGGGTAAATGAAACGAACCTTTCACCCGCCCTTGCTCCGCTTTCCATTCTAAAAACCACCGCTTCTGAATTTCAGATTTGGCAGTGAACCTCAACAGATGTTCACGTAGCGCAGCAAAGAACTGCACTGAATGGAGATTCAGACAGCACAGAGCTATCGCCACGTTCAAAAACGCGCTTCTGTGAGGTTGGCAGGCAGGAACGAGGTTCACTTACACAACTGTAATACACAAACGTATTCTGGCATGCCCACGAACGATAACTACACACTTGGGTTTGGTCGAGAAGCATTTGAAAAACATGTGGAAAACTATACTACTAAATGTGCCTCCAGTATTAGATGTATCCCTCTTTAAATCCTCTCATTTAGTATAACATTGATTTTAGGCTCAGGGCGTCGGATATTTGTTCCATAAAAGTTTACACTGCCGAACTAGCGATGCTCATTAATTACAGGATGGAAGCCATCACTCATTTAAGCTGTGCTGTAGTAATTAAATGAGGAAATAATAACGTAAAGGGGAAGTTAGGTTCCCCATTTCTTATTTCTACTCTCCTTCGGAGTACTCTGTATCACTGTTGTACAGGAAGATTATAGCTGTTTGTAGAGATATGAATATCCTCATAGTTACCGAAGAGAAGTATATATCACATATCGATACACTATATTAATTTGTTTCAGTAGGGTGAACGATAATTCTTCTGGCAATCATTCAAATCTACTTTGGAAATTTTAGCGAAGATCCCAGTACTTTGTCTTGACCAAGGTATCGTCAGTAACGCCTAGGTATGTGTGATACAGTAGCGCAAATTAACTGGGACAAGACTCATATTTTACAAGGAACTGAAGTTTGCTAGTTCGAACCAATTTTATCAGGCAAGTTGTTTGACTCTTGGGGACTCTTGGCAACAATTCTAGGATCCCTCCAGTTCAATTGAGTGCTTCTTTGAGTAGCAACAGCGTCTCTTACTTCTGTATTCTCAACAGTAAATTTATTGTTAAAATGGACATTTGGCCTAAATAGTGCGTAAAAACAGTTGCTCTTCATGAACACACATCTATAACTGTAAGAAATTTTAGCTTTTTTGTTAGTGTGGGAAAATCTAGTGTTTCAAGACTTATTGTCTCCTTAGAGGAAAAGGAAGATGTGGACGAAAACAAAGACCAACTCTTAGAACTGACGAAAACGAAGACCAACTCCTAGAACTGACAAAAAACTACCTAGAAACAGTAGAATCCTTCCTGACAAGACAAGTATAGATCTCCAGAGACACTTATCGGCTACTTGTGTTGAAACGCTCTTCAGCGATGTAGCGTTGGCTTCTTGAGTGTGGGCGTAAGGCACGAAACCAACAAAAATTCGATTGTTAACACGTGCCACGAACAAACGTCGGTTGGCACAGGCCAAAACGTATAAATCTGGTTCCTTCAATAACTGGAAACATATAATTTCCTGTAATTAATCACATTTTATTTTTCCACAATACAGAGGAAAGGTCATCAGGCGAAGCACCTACAAGGCAATGAGAGTTGAGCATCTTGAACACATTGAAAAATACCGTCCCTAAAAATGTTTTGGTGTTTCTTCACTGCAGGTGGTAACGGGGCATTATTTACTGTTGGCATGATCGATTCAACCAAATACATGGATATCCTTAGGCGCAAGATTGTGCCGTTTGTTCAGATCATTGCAGATTGTGGAAGACCATTTAACATGATCTTGCCCAATGTTACACTTCTAAAGCAGTCAGTACGTTAATGGAAGAAAACAGTATCAATGTACTTCAGTGACCTGCTAAATCATGAGTCTTAAACCTCATCAAGAATATGTGCAGTATTGTAAGAGGCGTCTTCGTAAAATTGTCTGTTCAAAACCATACTGCATTTTACTAAATGTGTAAAAGTGCCGTTTCATGACGAAAATTTGCTCTAACCTGGTCTAATATATAGTTCAGAAAGTTATTAAAAAAATGAGGGCACATTAATTATTAGTATTCAGTTAGCTACCATAATTATTAGTATTCAGTTAGCTAGGAAAGGTATTTTGTGTATCGTAGTACATGCGTACAATTAAAGTTTAATCGAGTTGTCCCTACTAATTAGGACGCTGTTGTAGAGCCGCTCTTGTTATTTACATGCGAGGCTCCTCCAATAAGTATTTCTCTGCAAAATGTATTGCGCCCTTGGTATGTGAAACCTCGCGACTTCGACCAGTATGTGTAGACATTCTCACACCGGCTTATGATGCACACCACAGTATTTTCCCAGTATGATGCCAATTTGCATGGACTTACGGTTTAAAAGTGTGTCTGATTGTGAGCTGCGATTTGTCGTTCCCTTTCTCGCACCAAAGCAACCATACACTCTCGATGTCGATCGGGAGTTAAGCTCTCTCTATTGGAAAGGCCGCATCAGCAGTCGAGTGGAGATGACTTGAGTCTCTCCTTCGACCCTGAGATAAAACGTCAGACGTGACAGAAACCTGGCAAAAGTGCCCCGAAAAAGGGGAAACTCACATATTCGCCAGCAAAATTTATGGTAACCATCATAAACAAACACAGCCGAGTGGGAAATTGACACGAAAACGGCATATGTGCTCCAAAACGAGATAATATGCATCTGTTGCAGTTTTGTTCAAAAACAGCTTATCTAATGTGCAGAATTATTACTGCATACTTTGGTTCAGAATATTAACCCTTATTTTCGCTATTTAACGAGAATTTTACATTTAAAATCAACTAGGTATCACTCTGGAAACGCCAGACATGTGATTCTTTCAAAGAAGCCACTGTGTGCCATCACTGGACAAAACGCAAAGTGAGGCAAAATTTGGTTTCCCAAAGAGGCGGCATACGTGGTTGTATCCTTTGAGGAAAGACATGGGATGTTATCGTGGAACCAAAACATTGCCTTGGACGACTTCTCGCGATATTTCTTGTTGACAGCCGCTCCTAACCTCATCACGATATTCGGGAGTATATTGCTCTGACGATTTACTCTTTACAAGCATAAAATCTGTTAGAGCCACATCATTTCCTAAACACACTCAGATTTACCCTGTCCGAAGATGGGCTGATTTTTGTAATTTGCGGCGGTGGTGAATCCATATGTTTCCGCCGGTTGAGCTGTGTGACAATGTTGAAAAGTGGTCCATCACAAATTTTCTCTTTTCCCACCGACGCCTCTGTTGCGGTACGCCCGTCTCCGAACCCAGAGCTTCTACTTATCTTGTGATAGCCAACAAGACGCAGAGAGATGGTCTCATCGTTCTTCGTCATTCAGGTCGTTTCTGGTACCTAAAAATCTTGTTATATGATGGTGCCTTATTCCCTTTCACTTCCAACAACTAATCATTGAATCTTGCAGCTTTTCTGTGTTTCAAATGTTACAGACAAGTTACCTCACGGCAGTCCACTTTAATAATCGTCTGTGACATTTAGTTTCGGCCCTCTGGCAGCCAGATGCGGTACTTAGCAACGGAGGTTTCAATGTTCATCAAGACTGCAAACATATACCTCCAAAGAAACAAAACGTTAATTCTTTAACTTTAATTTTTCAGAGTGATAATGAAAACTATATTAATACCCTTGCAGTATTTCAGCGGGATGGACGTTAGATGTGTCGACACACACGGCGTCTTGACGGGTTCTGAAAGACAATACAGTTGTGACGGTTACGCCGGAATGGGTGTAACTAGTAAAAGTACAACAGTTGATGTTAATTAGGCAGTTAGATGACGATAAGTTTGGTTTTA
Source organism: Schistocerca serialis cubense (assembly GCF_023864345.2). NCBI lineage: Eukaryota > Metazoa > Arthropoda > Insecta > Orthoptera > Acrididae > Schistocerca > Schistocerca serialis. The sequence continues at coordinate 323,373,834 of NC_064641.1, read as the reverse complement.
GGAAAGGTAAAGTCACCACACTGGTAGTTCTAACCTTTCCGTTGATAATGGAAAGAAGACTGAAGATTCTTCAAGAAACGTTCTGTATCAAAAATTGTGTAGGACTTTCGAATTCCCGATAAAAATAGGCGCAGCCTAAAGGAGGAGAGAAGTAAAACACAGCCTGATCAAAAACACAAGAAGTGTCAATAAGAACAGAACACCAGGAACGAAATACACAGATTGAAAAGGATGTAAGACAGGGTTGTAGTATCTGGGCCATGTTGTTCAATAATCACTTCTTTCTTGGTCTTCAACTCTCGTTACTCCCTTGTACGTACCGTATTTTACCCGAATGTACCTATAGATTACCCCTGTTTTTCTCATAATTTTGAACAGCTTGCACTATTTTACATTGTCGAACGCTTATTCCATGTCGTGAAATCCAATGAAGGAAACTTGATTTTTCTTAAAACTTACTTCCCTATTAAGCGAAACGTCAGAATTGCCTCTCTGGTGCCTCTACCTTTCCTATAACCAAGCTGATCGTCATCTAATACATCCACAACTTTCTTATACATTCTACTGTATGTTATTCTTGTAAGCATCTTGGATGCATGAGCTTTTAAGCTGGTTCTACCCCAATTCTCACACTTGTCAGCTCTTGCAGTCTTCGGAATTGTGTGGATGATATTTTTCGAAAAGTCAGATATATTCCCAGACTCATACATTCAAAGTCCTCCAAAGCACTCTTGAATTCTGATTCTAATACTGGATCCCCTATCTCTTCTAAATCGACTACTGTTTCTTCGTCCATCACATCAGGCAAATCTTCCCCCTCATAGAGGCCTTCAATGTACTCTTTCCACTTATTCTCTCTCTACTCTGCATTTAATAGTGGAATTCCCGTTGTACTCTTAACGTTATTACCCTTGCTTTTAATTTCACCAAAGGTTATTTTAACTTTCCTGTATGCTAAGTCAGTCGTTCCGACAATCATTTCTTTTTCGATTTCTTGAAATTTTTCATGCACCCGTTTCGTCTTAGCCTACCTGCACTACATATTTATTCCATTCCTCAGTGACCTGTGTTTCTGTATTCCTGAATTTAACTGAACAATTTTGTACTTCCTTCTTTCATCGATCAACCGAAGTATTTCGTCCGTTATCCATGGTTTTTCTGCAGTTACCTTCAGTGTACTACGCTTTTTTTTTCTTTTTTTTTTTTTTTTTTTGCAAATTCCTTGATGACCATTTTAAGAGATGTCCATTCCTCTTCAACTGTACTGCCTACTGAGCTATTCCTTATTGCCATGCCTAAAGCCGTAGAGAACTTCAAGTGTATTTCATTATTCCTTAGTACTTCCTTATCCCACTTTTTTGCGTATTGATTCTTACTGACTAAACAAACTTCAGCGGACTGTTCATCACTACAGCATTGTGATGCGAATCTATATCTGTTCCTGGGTACGCCCTAAATCCAGTATCTAGTTTCTGGATTTCTGCCTTACCATGAAGTAAACCAATTGAAATCTTCCCGTATCACACTGCCTTTTCCAATTATATCTCCTCCTCTTGTGATTCTTGAAGAGAGTATTCGCTATTACTAGTTGAAATTTATTAGTCTTTCTCCTCTCTTACTCCTTCTACGAAGACCAAATACTCCGTAACTTTTCTTCTACTCCTTCTCCTAAAACTGCATTATCGTCTCCCATGACTATTAAATTTTCGTCTGCCATTATGTTCTATATTATTCTTCCAATATCGTCAGATACTTTCTCTATGTTGTCATCTTCAGCTTGTGACGTTGGCATATATGACTGAACTATTGCTGTCGGATTTGCTTTGCTGTCGAATCTGATGAAAACAAACCCATCAGAAAATTCTTAACGTAAAGTAAAAGCACAGATGTCCCAGTGCTCGAACCGGGCTGGTTCTATAAGAGGACAAGGTCAGCACAACTCACAGGTCAGAGCTGGATATGGTGTCTTTTAAATAGTTGGAGTGCAAAGGATATATATATATAGGGTGAAGAAAAATTCGCGCACTCAACCTTCGCAGTGAGATTCCTCTCATACTAGCAACACATAAAATTCTCTCACATAATTTCGTCCTGCACATATTTCCGGCAGTAAATGGACGTCAGAGACTGGCTGTCTGGCAAGACCGTATTCATGACCACGGTAGCTACGTCCATTATCATTAAGTAATAGCTTTGTGCAGTTGGTGCAGTTGAAAGTGTTTTAGGTTAGCATGCAGAAAGTGGAGGGTTCGATTCCTTGTCGAGGCTGTTTGGCTTTACTCGCTAAATGCACTCTGCATGATATCTGACACCTTAATCGTCATACTATGATTACTGTGGGTCTTCTACAATCCATTTGTACTTTTGCTCTACGAGCACATAATTGGAAGTACGATCATTATGACTGGTCAGATTTTAAAGTAGTATTCTGCACGTCGTGGAAGCGAATTGTTTCGCACCACTGTATCCACTAGATTCCAAACCTTTTTTCCGGGTAGTATTCCCATCGATCAGTACCAACTATTAATCTTCCCAAGTTCAGGTCCATTACATTTCGTTGTGGCCTTACGTCACCGATAGGTACTTTGCACATAATTTCCAAACCTGGTTATCATTTGTATATATTATTACTATGGAACCACTAATTATGTCTCTCAGCATTGAATCTGACCGGCACGTGCTGTTTACTAAGTATCTTCATGCGATAATTTTATTATCAATATCATCATTATTAATCAAAATATCCACGGGTATGCTGCCGGTCTATAGTGTCCAACGGGCACAATATTTCGGCGATCAAACATGTCGCCATCATCAGGTGAACTGACGGACTGAGCTCCTATGAACGTGCCGGCACGGAGATCCGTACGCTATGGCTGCTCAGAGGGAACTGGGTTCGGTCGCGGCGGCGGCCGATTTAAATACCCTCCGCCCGCGGCGCGCTCCCTCCGCCGTCCGCGCCCAGCGCCACGGTCGTGCGGTGGAACAGATTGCGACGGCGTCTGAGATGACGTCGGTGTGATGGCTCTGTCCGCCGTAGTCGTCACAACTATACGTCTGCTCGATTTACTCTTGATTAACCCGATCGCTGGTTCCCAAGCCTTGCTAAGATTATAGCCACAGTCACGGTTTATGAGGTCGTCATTGGTGCGAATTTCGATGGCCTCTCTAACAACGCTGTCCCAGTATCTCGACGTCTGTGCCAGAATCCTCGTGCGGTCATACTCCATGGCGTGATTTTCCGACAAACAATGTTCAGCGACCGCCGACTTGCTCGGATACATCAGTCGAGTGTGCCTCTGGTGTTCACGGCATCGATCCTCGACGGTACGCATCGTCTGACCAATATACGACTTGCCACATTGACACGGAATCTGCTACACGCCGGCCTTCCTCAAACCGAGATCATCTTTGGCGCTCCCCACCAGTGCACGAGTTTTATTTGGAGGACAAAACACAGTTCCGACCCGGTGTTTCTTCAGAATGCGGGCGATTTTTCCCGAGAGTGCGCCTGTGTATGGAATAAATGCAGTGCCTACCTCCTCCCTCGTGACTTCATCCATCTCAACAGGTTGTGCTGCAGTGGTTGGCCGGAGAGCACGTTGAATCTGCCACTCTGAGTACCCATTTTTTCGAAATACAGTTCTCAGATGTTCCAATTCCTGGGGTAGACTCTCTGCGTCAGAGATAGTGCGCGCCCTATGTACTAGAGTTTTAAGTACCCCATTCCTGTGTGAAGGGTGGGGGCAGCTGTCTGCATGCAAATACAGATCAGTGTGCGTAGCCTTCCGATACACCCCATGACCTAGGGTGCCGTCAGCCCTTCTCTTGACCAAGACGTCAAGGAAAGGTAATTTACCCTCCGTTTCAGTCTCCATAGTGAATTTGATGTTGGGGTGTATGGAGTTTAGATGTGTAAGGAAGTCAAGGAGTTTATCCATACCATGTGGCCAGATGACGAACGTGTCGTCAACGTAACGGAAAAAGCAAGTAGGTTTCCATACGGATGACGACAGGGCTTCCTCCTCGAAGTTCTCCATGTACAAATTCGCTACCACCGGTGAGAGTGGGCTACCCATGGCGACTCCCTCCGTTTGTTCGTAGTATTCTCCATTAAAAAGAAAATACGTGGAAGTCAAGACATGCCTAAAACGTTCAGTGGTCTTCTCGTCAAACTTCTGACTAATCAATTCTAGTGACTCTCGCAGGGGTACCCTCGTAAACAAGGAAACGACGTCAAAACTCACCATGATATCTGACTCATCCAACCTGAAGCTATCAAGGCGTTTAACAAAATCCACGGAATTACGGATGTGATGAGGGCATTTACCCACATAAGGACTTAATATTCCCGTCAGGTATTTGGCCAACAAATATGTAGGTGCCCTGATGTTGCTGACAATGGGGCGTAATGGTACCCCCTCTTTGTGAACCTTCGGGAGTCCATATAGTCTAGGCGGTACCGGACCCTGGGGTAACAATTTCTTAGCGTCACCCTCCGGTAAATCTGCGTCCTTGAGAAGCGCCCTCGTCTTGTTCTCCACCTTCTTTGTAGGGTCAACGCTGATCTTCCGGTAGGAATCGTCATTTAGCAGGCTCTGCATCTTATCAGTGTAGTCCTTATGGGAGACAACAACTGTAGCATTGCCTTTGTCAGCCGGTAAGACAACAATTTCAGAGCGCTCCCTCAGATCACGAATGGCCGCCCTCTCTTTACTGCTGATATTTGACTTCATCGGCTTGGATTTCGTCAACGCACGACAAGTTTCACGACGTATTTCCTCGGCTGATTCTGGCGGAAGTCGAGCTGCAACCTGTTCAACAGCACTAACAATTTCTGCGACCGGAGTGAACTTGGGGGTGGGAGCGAAGTTGAGACCTTTCTGCAAAACCGAGACCGCATCATCACTCAACACCATGCCACTCAAATTGATGACAGTCTTGCACGGAACCTGCAGGGATGGTTTGTGAAGGAGACGTGAGAACTTAGTGCTGTTGAACACGACCGTGGCGCTGGGCGCGGACGGCGGAGGGAGCGCGCCGCGGGCGGAGGGTATTTAAATCGGCCGCCGCCGCGACCGAACCCAGTTCCCTCTGAGCAGCCATAGCGTACGGATCTCCGTGCCGGCACGTTCACAGGAGCTCAGTCCGTCAGTTCACCTGATGATGGCGACATGTTTGATCGCCGAAATATTGTGCCCGTTGGACACTATAGACCGGCAGCATACCCGTGGATATTTTGATTATCAAATACGCCGGGAGAAACTCAAGAATCACATTATCATTATTATTATTATCGATGGAAATGCTGATACATCACATCCATTACTGGCAGGGAAACACTGTAAAGGTCGGATATGTGTGGCTTATGGAACGGTGTGTATTACAGCATCATGGCTGAATGAAATTGGGAAATAAAAACAAATACATCTCGACCCATAATCGCCGTGCGGGGTAGTCGCGTGGTCTAGGGCGTCTTGTCACGGTCCACGCGGCTGTCCCCGTCGGAGGTGCGAGTCCTCCCTCAGATGTGGGTGTGTGTGTCGTCCTTAGCGTAAGTTAGTTTAAGTTACATAAAGTAGTGTGTAAGCTTAGGGGCCGATGACCTCAGTAGTTTGGTCCCATAACACCTTACCACAAATTTCAAATTTTTCAACCCACGCCGGCCGGAGTGGCCGAGCGGTTCTAGGCGCTACAGTCTGGAACCACGAGACCGCTATGGTCGCAGGTTCGAATCCTGCCTTGGTCATGGATGTGTGTGATGTCCTTAGGTTAGTTAGGTTTAAGTAGTTCTAAGTTCTAGGGGACTGATGACCTCAGCAGTTGAGTCCCATTGTGCTCATAGCCATTCGAACCATTTTTTTTTCGACCCACAATCGAACCTTCAGTCTCCTACATGCTAATCCACAACGCAATCCACTGCACCATCTCCACAGAACTACCACTGTGTCCTGACAGAGGTAGGTACTGGACATGTGATTATAGTGTTGCCTGAGGAATCGTGCTGCGATGTCCGAGCGCGAGAATTTATCTTCGCATTTAAATCGAAACGCTGAAGTAAGGCATTTACGCTGCTGTTGTGCGTAATTCGATATAGAGACCTCTCCGATCCAGCAGTTTGCGTTATGTCGCTACGAGCAGTGGGCGCATACCTAGCAGAGGCGAGCTTGCGGCGGGATCACGCGAGGAACAGTTGGTGTCGTCCCCTTTAATGACACCAGGGTCGGAGCGTGTGGCGGGGCGGCGGTGGCGGCAGCGGCGTCGGCGGTCGCGTTAATAGCGAGGCGGCGCGCACTTCAAACAGCGGCAAACAGCCGGCCGGTAAATACCGGACGCCGCCGTTCATTATGTACCGCGGGGGCGAGTGACCCGCGCCGCTGCTAATTGGAGCGCAATGCACCGCTCCGCCCTGCTCCTTCCCGCACCGGCTGCAGGTCGCGGCCTGGCGACCTCTGCGTGGACCACAGAGCGGGACGGCACCTGCCCCTTTAGCCGTCACGCGACACACTAACCTTTGGATGTCTGACAGACTCGGCGTAGACAGGAACGTTACACATCTGCCTTTACTGCATTTACTTTACGTATGTTGCCAGGCTTCAGTAGGCGATGTTGCTGTTGGTACGATCTCCCGATCTCCTGAGGCGTCAGACTCTTCAAAGTCCATTGCTCAACGTCTCGATGTCTCTGCTGCCCCCCCCCCCCCCCCCACACACACACACACATTTTTATTATTATTATTTTTTTTTTTACGATTCCACTGGTGTTCATGGGTGTCTGAATGCTGCCGGAAAGCAGTCTCGCGTCCACATACAAAATGTTACAATACTGTGGGGTAAAACTGCACACTTAACATTTAATTAGCGATGCACTGAAAGAAACTTTACAAATTCCAACTGACATTTCATCTCACTTTTGCCCAAAGTGTAACAGGTCTAGTGAAGAGACACCTCTTCTGGAGTATTGCTATGTGGTGTGGTATCAGCTGTGGCTGACAGACAGCACTGAAAAAGTTCAAAGATGGGCGGCCCATTTTGTACCGCCGTGTGACACTGCTACCGACATGAAACGTGAATTGAGATGGCAATCATTCAGACAAAGCCGTTTTTCGCTGCAGCAGGATCGTCTCGTGAAATTTCAGTCAGCAACCTTCTCTTCCCATTGCGAAAGTTTTCTGTTGGCTCCGATCTAAATAGGTAAAAATGATCATTATGATAAAATATCAGAAATCTGACCTAGCACGGAAAAATTTAAGCATTCGTTTTCCTCGCGCGCCAGTCGAGAGTGGAACGGTAGAGAAACAGCTTGAAAATGGTTCGATTAACTCCGTGCCGGGCACTGAATTGTGAATTACAGACTAGTCATGTAGATGAACAAGGACCGAAGTCATATGCAAAATGGACACTTTAATGCGCACTTAGTAAGAAACTAATGCACTCACAATCTTACCAAGCCGTGAGGTAAGAGTGCGTTATTAGTGAAGTAAGTTTGCATGTTATTATTAAAATGAGAATAAAAACATAGCCGGCCGGTGTGGTCGAGCGGTTCTAGAAGCCTCAGTCCGGAACCGTGCGACCGCTACGGTCGCAGGTTCAAATCCTGCCTCGGGCATGTGTGTGTGTCATGTCCTTAGGTTAGTTAGGTTTAAATAGTTCTAAGTTCTAAGGGACTGATGACCTTAGATGTTAAGTCCCATTGTGCTCGGAGCCATTTGAAGAAAAAGAAAAACGCATACGTGTTCAAAAATGGTTCAAATGGCTCTGAGCACTATGGGACTTAACATCTATGGTCATCAGTCCCCTAGAACTTAGAACTACTTAAACCTAACTAACCTAAGGACATCACACAACACCCAGCCATCACGAGGCAGAGAAAATCCCTGACCCCGCCGGGAATCGAACCCGGGAACCCGGGCGTGGGAAGCGAGAACGCTACCGCACGACCACGAGATGCGGGCACACATACGTGTTATACAGTTCTTCTTCTTTATGTAATTTATAGTGTTGTGGTTGGCAGGAGAGCAAAAAACACATACGTGTTATTCAGTTCCTCTTCTTTATGTAATTTAAAGTGTTGTGGTTGGCAGGAGAGCCAACACCGTGTTACTAGAGGAGGCCGAAAGGCACGCGTTTTATCTCACGCAGGCTGGCGTGAGGTCTGGAACAGGACAAGGCAATTAGAATTTAGAAAAACGGACGTAGCTGGTGGAATACTTAACTTTAATCCATTAATGATGAACGTCGCTCTTGACGGTACATGATCCACAATATCAATAGTAACTGAATATGGCGCCTTGCTAGGTCGTAGAAAACGACGTAGCTGAAGGCTATGCTAAACTATCGTCTCGGCAAATGAGAACGTAAGTAGGCAGTGAACCATCGCTAGCAAAGTCGGCTGTACAACTGCGGCGAGTGCTAGGAAGTCTCTCTAGACCTGCCGTGTGGCGGCGCTCGGTCTGCAATCATTGATCGTGGCGACACGTGGGTCCGACGTATACTAACGGACCGCGGCCGATTTAAAGGCTACAACCCAGCAAGTGTGGTGTCTGGCGGTGACACCACATTCCTCCCCCGTAAATCGGCGTACGGTTGTGGCATAATGCTTCCGCCCGCCGTGGAGAGGAACCCATGTTGAAGTATGCGACGAGGTGGGCAGCCTAACAACAGGCGAGGCTGTGCCACCCACACCCTGCCATTCGGACCGCGGGGAGCGAGGAAACGCCTGAAAACCTGCTCCAGCGTGCACGCCAACATGCGGTGTGTGCGCCCTCAGAGAGACAGGAGGGGCCGAAGGGTCGACCACCATCGGGCCGGGGCACCCGACAGGTGAAGACAACATGTGGTCCGGAGCGGGGCGTGACCCAGGGAGGCGCCCGGCGGCTGCAGCGGCGCGTCCACTGCGGGCGTCGCCGGCGGGAGAACTGGCGGCGGCTGCAGTGGTAGCGGCGCGTCGCCATGGGGCAAAATGGAAGGCGGCGTCGGTAACACCTGGGGCTGGGGCGAGCCAGTAGATGGGTCCCCAGGGCGCTGACCGGACGGCACCGTCGCTGAAAGCAGACGGGGAGCGGCAGATCCCGTGCGACGACAGAGGCGCAGCTGATTGAGATGCAGACGTACCTCACCAGAGGCCCCGAAAAGCAGATACATAGCGCGGCCGAGGCAGCGAAGAATTGCACCCTTCGAGCCAACGCCGTGAACCTCGAGAGTGGCAATAGTAGACAACGTCGCCTGGAGCAAAAGCATTTGTCTGCCGCTGCACAGGAACCTGATGCGGCGGATGTAGCAAAGACATCAAGGTTCGATGATGACGACCGTGGAGCAACTCAACCGGCGAGCGATCATCTTGGGACTGAGAGCGATACGAGGACAAAAAGAGCAATAACGCGTCCTCCCGAGAATGCGACTCTTTCAACCTCAACATTTGTGACTTGAAAGTCCTGACCAATCGTTGAGGGGCACCGTTTGACTGTGGCAAAAACGGCGCGGACGTCAGATGTTGAATACCATTGGCCTTGCTGAATGACTGAAATTCTGCGGACATGAATTGTGAGCCATTGTCGGAATCAATGGTCTGTGGAAGACCTTCAATGCAAAAGATAGCAGATAACGCTTGGATGGTGGCAGATGACGTCGTGGAAGACATCCAGACAACAAAAGGAAAATTACTGAATGAATGTACCACAACTAACGATCAAGCATTCCAGAATGGACCAGCAAAATCGATGTGTAAGCGTTGCCAAGGGAAAGTGGCTGTTGGCCATGCAAAGAATTTCCGCGGTGGTGCTGATTGTTGTTCGGCACATACCATGCAAGAAGAGCACATATTCGTAATCACGGCATCGATTCCGAACCAAGTACAGTGCTGACGAGTAAGCTGTTACGTTCTCACTATACCTCAATGCACTAGGTGCAGAAGCTTTACGACAGAGGACTGTAACGAACGTGGTACCACGACACTGGACTGATCATTATCAGAACGTAAAAGCAAAATGCCACGTCGAACAAAAAGTCTCTCCTTGTGAGCAAAAAATCGGCTAACCAACGGATCCCCGATCCGTGACTTTGACAAGGGCCATTGCGTAGCAACAAAACGCAGAACGGTACCAATGACAGGGTCGGCAGCTGTGGCTGTTACTACACGACTAAAATGAATCGGAAACGATTCGACCACGTCATCGGTTTCCGAATCAATGAACATGCAAGCAAGTTCGGAGGAATCGAATGCTCTATTCTCAGCAACAGGCAAACGGGGCAACGCATCGTCGTTTCCGTGCTTAGCAGTGGACCGATACAAGATATCGTAGCGGTACTGCGAGAGGAAAGTAGACCAGCGAATGAATTTCAGCGCTGCACGTGGAGGTACAGGCTTGTTCGAATGAATTATAATTTAGAAAAACGGACGTAGCTGGTGGAATACTTAACTTTAATCCATTAAAGATGAACGTTGCTCTTGACATAGCGTTAGTATAATTTATGTACCTTGTTTCTCAACATGTAATATTTACTTTCATTCAACATTTCATTTAATTAACTATTCTGTGGCTTGTAATCAAAAGCCTGCGAAAATATTCCAGTTAGAAGATATGATTTTCAACAGATGTCACAAATGAATTATTTAGAATATTGATAAGAATTTGTGCCCCTCCTCTCACTTTATAGATTGAATCCACTCTTGTGTTGGTGGATTATTGTACGTTTTAATATAATGTGGAGAGTGAAAAGTTTGTGGATTTTCCATCGATGTAGTAAAGTTCGGCCTTTTTCTTGTTGTTGCTTTCGCGGAATCAAATGGAGCCCTCTATGGTTTCTTTCTTCCTTGTGTTCATAATTGGAATTTCAGTTGCTTCTTCAATAGGATCCGAGATACCATTTCTAGCTTCTTCACTTTCTTTGGTCTGATTTCGCAATCTTTTCTTCTTCGCAAAGGAATTATTAATTTGTCCTTCCTGCAGTTGGTTTGTAGATACCTCAACTTTGGTTCTGGAGAGATCCGGATTCAACTTAGGTATATCATTAAAATTTTCACTCTAACTCTGTTCTGTAACAGTTGAAGCCAGGAAATCTTCCTTGTTGAACATTTGCAAATCGACAATGTAAGTATCGTGTATGTTGAACGACTTTGTTTCCTACGTAATTGTGCTCGTCCTCTTGCGTAATTACACATACAGAGATATTCATAAGCCACTGGTCACATCCTTTGAACGAAAGTCCTCCAGCAGCTTTCAAAAGCAGCGATCCGTTGGCTGCAGTTCGTGGCTGCTGTGTCGAGGAATGGTAAGCACCAGAATATTGTGGTCCTTCCAATAAAGGATGGCATTCAGACTCAGATGTGACGAGTATTTGTACAAAATTAAGAAAACCGGATTTTCTACTGTTGGCTATGTATGTTTTCCAAAATGATGGGACCTTGTGAGACACAGACTTGAGTTGAAACATCCTGTGCCAGAATATCATTACTGACACTGAAGGAGCACTATTTTTCAAACTCCCCTTCACCATTTTTCGAGGAAAAGTTGATGTATATTTCTGGAAGGGCGTATGATTTCAGGCAGAGACGAAACACGAGCCTTCGGAATCCACAGAAAAATAGTCTCGGACATGCGTTGGCGTCCAACAAACAGGAAACGAGCATCTTCTTTGATAATTTATCCACTATAATGGAGACATATGTAGTTAAACTAGTCACATATCTAATGTGGTTGAGCTGGCGGGCTCCCAGGCAAAATAAAACTGTTATCATCAACAGACCTCTTTATCCGAATGCTATTTTGGCTACGCGCATTTGCCATATGTTTCAACCACTTTCGGAACTTCAATCCCCGACTCATCATGTTAATTATATTATCAGTTTAAAATCTATATTTTTCCGTAGTCGAAAGACGATCAAACGAGAAGCTCGTTGGCAGTTTGTTGAACCCCATCACATGTCCGGGGCTAATTCTCTATCGAACCCGAAGGCTAATGTTTCGTCTGTGCATAGAATCATACGTCCACTCCTTTCTGTACATCTTGCTGTTTTGACAAATTTAGGGTTTATATTATTTCTCTCAGGGTTAGTCACGCACTAATCCTCTGAAATCTTTCACTGTCATACCTTAGTAATGTCTGTCCAAAGATCTCCAGTGTACCGAGAGTTTCGGGTGCTTCTCATCATTAAAAGTTTTCCCGAATCTTTCCAGTTAGTTTACCTCAGGCCTTGCTAATATTTGGGGTAGTAGTATAAACTTTAAGCTTATCTTTACGCAGGCAGTAGGCCCCGAAATAAAACGAAGTGTAGGTGAATGTACACTTGAAATTGCGTCTAACCAGTTTCAGGCGACTTCACAGAGCAACTTTAATTATTCCACGTTCCCTAGCCCTTGTCGTTTACATCCCTCCATTTTTCAGATCCTCTTTTGCAGCTTCAAACTTTGAATGCATGCCTTCCGTTCACTCTTTCTTTTTTGGGCACTAAAATAGAGTAATTGTTTCCTTTTAGGCTATAATACCCACCTGTAACGTTCACAAACAGTTCTATCTCCCCATCGACGAGAAAGCTGGTAATTATAACGCTTAGGGTAGGATTATGCCTTGTGCAGTTTTCCCCCACTTGCCACGCGCAATCGTGCCCCTTACTACGCGACTGAAGCTTTCTTCTGCACATGGAAAAACTTGGTAAGAACGTCGATGTGTTAATATATCGCAAGGGTGATAATATACAGGAGTATACAATGATATAAAATTAAATTTCTTAAGGTGATTATTGCTTGAGTTATAGCTGATTATTCCTACACAATTTTTTATCTGGAAATAACGTAAAACAGTTCTTAGGATACTGCACAACCATTGGTGCCACGACAATACCCAAACGAAGGCCACAAGAAATAAGCCACAGAGTCTGTTTCCTGAACTGCAGAGTACGAAACTGTTGGAATTTTAAAACTCAGATACAGGCGTTGCGCAGTCGTACCTGTTTCGCAAAGTACCCTGTTTTCATGCTATTTCCCGAAGAAGTGGAGTTACTGGGTAAAGCTCTTCAGGATGCCACTGGGTGGTCCTGCATCACTGGGTAAGTTCCGGAAGCAGGTATTCACTGAAAGAGAGAATACAAAATAACGTTCTTCTTTTGCTGCCTGGGTTATTTCCTGACGGCTTTGATCGTTCCTCACTAGCCGTGGCTGGATGTCCATGTAGCGTCTACCGACGAAGACGGAAAACCGTAGCCGTCATCTCTACTGAAATCTCACAGATTTTTTTTCAGTAGCGTTGACGCTACTGTGTTCCGTATTCGCGACTAATCGGTGCTATTACAGATGTCAACACCCAGGGACCCTGTAACTCCACATCTTCGGGAAAATCGGGGGAATGTAGTATTTTATAGGTGAACAAGATATTGTCTGTTCAAATAACTTACGGGTTTGCTGCCGGGTGACGTCGTCAAACACCGCCGATATTTCGACAGGAGCTCACCCTGCCATTCTCAAGGCACAAATGGAAGGAAGAAAAAATGTGCAAGCAAATTTAATACCTCGGTTCACAGAGGAGAAACAAGGAAGACACCACACACAGAACAAGTGTCAACACAACCAAAGATAACCAACATCAGAAATATCAATAGTTACTATTAATCAACAGGTGAGGTAGCACTAATTCTGTCCCTTTGTTTTTTGATGAGAGACAGAGCCGGATTCAAAGAAGCATTTAAACAAAATCCACCATCTCTGTTAATAAGGTTGCTTGATAGTCTGATTTTAACAGCTTCCTTAATAACACTATCCCAATAGCTGGACGTGGAAGCCAGAATCTCCGTCTCATTGTATTCCATAGGATGACCGTTGTCAAGGCAATGTTCTGCAATTTGCTCGGCTGTTTCAAGTGTGTGTGACGCTTATGTTCAATACACCGGTCTTCCACAGTCCTGATTGTTTGACCAATATATGAGATGCCACAACTGCAAGGAATACGATAGACCCCAGCCTTACACAAACCAAGATCATCTTTTAGGGACGCCAACTGGGCCTTAATCTTAGCAGGTGGTCGAAAAACACATTTCACGTGATATTTCTTCAAACTACGCCCATTCCTGTTGGAAATGCTTCCTGCGTAAGGCAAAAAGGCCGTAGACTTAGGTGCCACTTCGTTGCTATCGTCACTCACCCGTTGCACAGAAGGCTGATGGCGCAACGCACATTTGATCTACCACTCACTATAACCGTTCTGACGAAAGGTGACTTCGAGATGTGCTAGCTCAGCTGTCAAACTTTCAGGTTCTGAGATAACGTGGGCCCTGTGAAGTACCCCTTCACGCTGATCTGGATGGTGACAACTATCAGCTCGCAGATACAAGTCAGTGTGGGTGGGCTTCCTATAAACAGAATGTCCCAACGTACCATCAGTCTTCCTTTTGACCAACACATCAAGGAAGGGAAGGCATTCATTCTTTTCCACCTCCATAGTGAACTGAATATTCGGGTGGATTGAATTCAGATGTTCCAAAAACCGGTTTAAATTCTCGCTACCATGAGGCCAAACAACAAAAGTATCGTCTACATATCTGAAAAAATTCGCAGATATCAAGGTCGCTGACTCCGATGCACATTCCTCAAAGTCCTCCATAAACAATTTGGCCACAATAGGTGACAACGGGCTTCCCATTGCAACTCCATCAGTCTGTTCGTAGTACTGACCATTGAATAAAAGGTAAGTGGAAGTCAGCACATGTCGAAACAAATTTGTTACCTCGACACCAAACTTAACCTCAATTAGCTGCAACGAATCAGAGAGAGGAACGCGAGTGAAAAGAGAAACCACATCAAAACTGACTAAAATATCAGAGTCATTCAAGCGCAATCCCTGCAATCGACGTAAGAAATCTGCAGAGTTCTTAATGTGGAGTTTACCCCTACCTACCAGTGGGCTCAACAAACTAGCAAGATGTTTAGCTACACGATATGTCGGAGCACCAATATTAGAAACAATAGGCCTCAACGGGACAGCCTCTTTATGGACCTTAGGGAGGCCATATAATCTAGGTGGTACAGTACAGTAAGAATTAAGACTCTTGATAGTCTCCTGTGACTAAGAACTTTTCTTCAGAAGGTTCTTTGTCTTTCTCTCAACACTCTTAGCAGGGTCAGCACCGATTTTGCGATACGCCGAATCAGAAAGTAGACACTGCATCTTTTGAATGTAATCGTGCTTGTTCAACAAAACGGTGGCGTTACCCTTGCCCGCAGGTAAAATAACAATATCATAGATATATTCAAGTAATGGGCCCTGATCTTGGAACAACAGAGTCGAAAGCCAAGAGGGAAAATCGCTCTCATTACTCCGACAGTGGACCTCTTCTACAGGAAGCTCTTAGCCTTCGATATTTTGGGAGGAGTTTGTGTGGACCAAAGCAGGAAAAAATTGTCCAGTAGTCGCGCTCTCTGAAATTCATCCCTCAAGAGGTATGAACACTTTTTTCAGTAGAAGAGATATGTTACGCAATAGCAAAATGAACAAGTGGTCATAGCTCTTAAAGTGTGAATTTTAGAGCCTATTTTTACTGTACTTTTTTCTTGTTTTGGTCTATATTACCACCACTGTAAGTTTCCTAACCTGCAATCTTAGCAACAAAAATAACAAGCCACCTGTTTCACTGTCGAATTAGAACGTACTTCGCTTTAGATTTCGACTCGGTCGTTTCCGGACGAGGGTCACTTACCTCAAGATGTTACATTTATCCTTCTGCAACATTCCTGAAAGCTTGTAACATTATCACGGTATCACCCTGTACAAGCGACGAAAGCTGAGCGTACCAGCAGTCATAATATACATTCAGTGGTTTTCTTTGTTAATTCAGGCTGTAACACACGATCTAGGTGGTTAATTGGTACTCCTCTCTCTCTCTCTCTCTCTCTCTCTCTCTCTCTCTCTCTCTCTCTGTATGCATGGCAGAAGAACAAATGTTGTAGGTGCAATTCACAAGAACAGGAAACGAACACCAAAATTTAAAACCAAACTGTGTAGAGAAGACATGAAATTTAGGTCAATAGGCGCTATGATGGGTTTGAAGTGGCATGACAAGAGAGTCATGTACGTACGTTGACCATATGTCATCGAACGAAATACTCTATGGAAGTATACCGCTAAAAAAGTACCAAAAAATTTAAACTAAAATGTGTATGGGAATGCAACGAACCTGTATGTACAGAGGAGAGATACGACATGCTACTTAGCGTGGCGGAATGTGTTCGAAAAAACACCTAAATGCTGCAGAAAACACTGATTTTTAATTCCTTAGTGACCTGTGTGCTCAGTTTCAATGTTATCTACAATATCAATTCCACAAAGGATACTTCAGTCATCAGATTTCATCTCTGCCTCATTCATGATACTCTGGAGACGTAACACCAAAGAAATAAAGCATCAGGGGTCGACGAGCAATACCCATTGCGCCTATCGAGGAAAGCACATTCCAAGCAATGTTGAATCGTGAGATGCGCCGTATGCATCAAAAACAGGAAACGAAAGGGATCGCATTCCTGCTGTGAGCAATGTGATGTGGGGCTGTGTGTCGTGCTTTGTAATGTTATCTAGATTTAGGAAATTCAACAATAGAGAATAGTAAAAGTACATTTTACTTTAATATCTAATCGGTGAGAATAAATACAGAAGAGTTTTCGGCGATAACGACTCAGAGCAACAGGGCCTGCAGATCTTACAAGCGGACCGTACGAACTTCCCCTCAGCGACTTTTTTCGTACTGATAGGTTATGTACGGTACGACTAGGGATTCAACATGTGTGAACAGGAGGACGCAGATCTAGAGAAAACCGAGTTTTCATATTTTTGCCATGCTTATATACTTCGTATGGTCGCTAATACGCAACATGTCTGCACCCGAGTGAGTAAGCGCCTCGTTTCACAAGCGCGAGGTATCTGGATCGAATCTCACTGCTGATAGATTTCTTTTAGTGAGTTACCTGCACCAGTACTCGGTGATATGCTCCGATATGCGTGTGACGCTGCGAAATTGTGTGACGACCGGGAACCGTTTATGGATGTAAAGCAAGTTAGTTTCGCAATAGAGACATTGAAAAAGAAATCATTCACATTCGTGAGGTGCTGGCTGAAAATGACTTACAGGTTCGTGGTTCCCTCAATCGGTAATCAGTAGAGTATTGGCCCACCCTTAGCCTTGATGACAGCCTTCACCTACGCACACGTTCAATCAGGTGCTGGAAGGTTTCTTGGGGAATGGCAACCCATTCTTCTCGGAGTGCTTCACTAGGGAGAGGTATGATGTCGGTCGGTGAGGCCTGGCACGAATTGGCGTTCCAAAACATCCCAAAGGTGTTCTATAGGATTCTGGTCAGGACTCTGTGCAGTCCAGTCCATTCCAGGGATGATTTTGTCGTGTAACTACTCCGCCACAGGCCGTGCATTATGAGCAGGTGCTCCATCATGTTGAAACATCCAATCATCATATCCAAATTTCTCTTCAGCAGTGGGAAGCAAGAAGGTGCTTAATACGCCAATTTAGGCTTGTGTTGTGATAGCACCACCCAAAACAACTAGGGATGCAAGCCCCCTCCATGAAAAACGACCACACCAAGCACCACCAAAAATGGTTCAGATGGCTCTGAGCTCTATGGGACTTAACTT
Source organism: Schistocerca serialis cubense (assembly GCF_023864345.2). Taxonomy (NCBI): domain Eukaryota; kingdom Metazoa; phylum Arthropoda; class Insecta; order Orthoptera; family Acrididae; genus Schistocerca; species Schistocerca serialis. Next base: position 323,356,207 of record NC_064641.1, on the reverse strand, counting down.
CTCAGGTCATCGGTCTCCTAGAACTTAGAACTACTTAAACCTATCTAACCTAAGGACAGCACACACACCCATGCCCAAGGCAGGATTCGAACCTGCGACCGTAGCGGTCGCGCGGTTCCAGACTGTAGCGCCTAGAATCGCTCGGCCACACCGGCCGGCTCCAAGCACCACCGCCCCGAATTTTACTGTTGGCACTACACACGCTGTCAGATGACATTCATCGGGCATTCGCCATACTCACACCCTGCCATCAGATCGCCATATTGTGTACCTCGTTCGTCATTTCATACTACGTTTGTACACTGTCCAGTCGTCCAATGTTTACGCTCCTTACACCAAGCGAGGCGTCGTTTGCCTTTTACCGGCGTGAAGTATGGCTTATGAGCAGCCGCTCGATTGTGAAATCCAACTTTTGTCACCTTCCGCCTGTCATAGTATTTGCAGTGGATCCGGATGCAGTTTGTAATTAATTTGTGATGGTCTGAATATATGTCTATTACACATTATGACCCTCTTCAACTGTGGGCGGTCTCTATCAGTCATCAGACGAGGTCGGCATGCACTATTTTGTGCTGTACGTGTACCTTCACGTCTCCACTTCACTGTCACAACGGAAACAGTGGACTTACGAATGTTTAGGAGGGTGGAAATCTCGCTTACAGATTTACGACACAAGTGACACCCAGTCACCTGACGACGTTCGAAGTCCGTTGAGTTCTGCGGGGCGCCCCATTCTGCTCTCTGACGGTGTCTAATGATTAATGAGGTTGCTGATATGGATTACCTGGCAGTACGTGGCAGCACAATGCACCTAATAGGAAAAACGTATGTTTTTGGGGGTGTCCAGATACTTTTGATCACATAGTGTTCGGTGGACAAAGTTAATAGTGTAAAACAAATGAGTCTTCTGGGGAAATCATCACCAAGCTCGTGAAATGAAGCATTCCCGAAAGTCGAGGCATGATTGACTGCACTTCAGGTTTTGAAATATTTCATCCCGAGCTATCAACAAGATTCCTTCCATGATTTGCACGACTGAAGACTGATACCCATTTATTTGCCATACCGTTCTCGGTTTTGACTGCTGGTGTACCTCATTAATTCCGTATTGAACTGATACACGTAGAGTTCAATGAGTTGTTTGTCCAGCCTGGGAATAAAAAGTAACCATAAGAGTAACATCCTCCACTACAGAGACAATCCACTAAAGTTATTTGAGTGTTTCGTTGAACATAGATGTGCGACCATTTTTTTGTCTGTTGGTATGTTGACAAAATCCTGCCAATTTTTGGGTTTCAGAACTGCAACATGTGTAATATTACTAGCAAGAGGACGTAATGTTGAACGCCTGTATTTAAAGCTTTTTTTACTCCTGCACACGATATTAGCACTATCTAATTTAGTTATTTAATTAAGTAACGAAGATACTGGTTTGGCAGAAAAATATGTTTAAAGTAAACTCGACCGTTAAATCCTGCTTAAAGAAATAAGCTGCAATATTAACCTCTAACAAGTAGACGCACTGCGTTACTTACACGTCTTCCTACATCCCCGCATGTGCAGCTTTCAGCAAAACAACTTCTCACCCACTCATCTGCTCACAATTGCGCAGTGGTGCGTCAAGCCGGAGCGCGGAGCGCGAGATTGCTGTGGGAACGCAAATCTTGACTAGGCATGATATAAGTAAAATGACTACACTGATTTGACTGAAAGTTATCATGTATCCCTTTCTACATTTCCAAACCCCTTAACAAAAACCTTTATCTACTTATTTCATGTTAAAGATTAAGGAAAGAGTAGATGGATGATCAGATATTAAAGGTGATGCAACTTTCAACCGTTTTTGTGTAAACTGAGTTTGAAAATTGTAGGTGTACTTGTGCTTTCAAGCATTGTATTCACATTATTGTTCACGGAATCAGCAGTCGAGCGAGTATGACATACATCTTCGCCGTAGATCAACGCCTTGTGTATATGTGGCCGTATTCGCAGTGGTGCGGTCCGCTGGTTTAATAGGATGGAGCAAGTGCTGGAGCGTCAGTTGTCTCGGCTCACTCTGAAGGTGGCTGGACCGTATTCAGCTGAAATATTAGAAGAAGAAGTCGAATTTATGCGGCTGCACGTCCGAAATTTTATTGATCAATTTAGGACGTAGGTTGCATTCTCAACTTTGAGACGTGAAGTGTGGCGTATGGAAGGAATTCGCGGCGGGCTGCATCAGACAAGTTCTAGGACTGAGGACTGAAAAGAAACGTATTCCAGTCTCCGTCTCTCTCTACAGTTTTAACCCTTTACAACTCCCTCGGGCAACACGAAAATTATTTCCTGGCATATTAACAGATGTACTATCGGCCTGCTCCTCCTTCTTGTCAGTGCTTTACACTTCTTCCTTTCCTCAATGAGTCCGCTGAGAACCTCTCATCAGCCTACCTACTCTTCAACGTTCTTCTGTAGCACCACCTCTCAAAACCCTCGATTCTCTTCGGTTTCGTTTTCCCCTCAATCTCACTATCACACAATTCTGTGCTCCAAATGGAGATTCTCAGAAGTTTCTTCATCAAATTAATGCCTGTGTCTGACACCACAAGTCAGTAGACTTTTCATGGCAAGGAGTGCCATCCTTGCCTGTCGTAGCCTGCTTTCCATGTCAGTGGTTCTTTAATAGTGGGTTATTTTGCTCTCGAGATAGCAGAATTCCTTCATTTCATCTACTTCGTGATTTCAATTTTGATGTTAGGTTCCCTGCTATTCTCATTTCTGCAACGTCTCATTACACTCACCTTCCTTCGATCTACTCTTAGTCCATATTAAGTACGCATTAGAATGTTAATTCGATTCAACAGATCTTGTAATTGTTCTTCACTTGCACTAAGATCAGCAATGTCATCAGCGAATCCTACCATACCTTCATCTTAAATCTTAATCCCACACTCGTAACTTTCTTTTGTTTCCATCATAGGTTCGTCAGTATACAGATTTAACATTATGGGCAAGGGACTACACTCCTGCCTTACAACTTCTTTAATCCTAATACTTCGTTCTTTGATTCCCACTCTTAGTGTAGCCTCTTGGTTATTGTACATTCCATATAACACTCATCTTTCCCCATAGCTTACCGCTGTTTTCTCAGATGGATCATAGGGTTAAAAATGGTTTTTATAACGTTCTGGACGGTCAGGAAACACTTTCATTACAACATCTGTGCGCTTCGGATTCATAAATAACGGGAAGACATACTTTTCGTGTTACCAAGTGATGTATAGGTCAAGTTCGTTAATCGAATTATGGTGTTCTAGTTCAACATTAAAATTAATGTCACTTATATTCTGAAACAATCAAATCGTTTCCACATATCACTTGTGCTACATAGTTTCTTCCCTTAAGGTCCTATATTTGTTTAAAATTTGTTATCCATATTATTAATGAATATTTTGGCCAAGTTACTTCCTAGAGTATTACCCACGGTGAAACCGTCTTTTTGAAGATACATCTTCCCATTGATCTGAAAATACGAGACTCTAGCAGCTTTCCCATCTCAGTGAAGTAGCCTGCATGAAACTTTTTATCCAACGAAAAAATGGCTTTCATAATCTGTAAACCTTTATTGACTGGGTTATTTATGTATAAGCTGGCGATGCCTAGTGACGCTAACTTTGTACCGTCTGGATTACAATTTCCGCTACGTTTCAGGAAGTTTGTAACCTTTCCTTAGGCTGAAAGATTGTTGAGAAATGTACACTTCTCTTCATTTTCTATTCAGCACTTTCTGTTCAGCTCATAATAAGGAGACCTAACACTGTTAAGAAACAGCCTACTCAGTTTCTGTTCTCTATGTGTTTTAATTCGAAATCATAATTTGGTGGTGCTGTGATTCATGTTTTTAACAGACTTCTTTTCGTTTTCCTTACATAGGACCGCGGTATAATCTATGTATCTTTCAAGGTATTACGACAGACTGTAATAGGATCTTTTTAATCTCGATAATGCCATTTGACTTGAAGAAGGGATCTGTTGTCTTAATTTTCTCGTTGTCATACATAAAAACCGAGTTATTGCACTTATCTGCTTGGAAATGATAGATTTCAACTTTTCTAGTGTTTTATTTAGGTTATTTAGTTCTGAAAGTCATTAATAGTTGAGTTATTAGTGTTACGTTACTCCGTTGGCATTTTTTAAATTTTAACAGCAATTTAGTTTATTAATCTTAGCAACTTTGGTGGATAATTTTGTTTCGACACTAGTTTATTTGATTTAATTCGGCTTCAGCTCGCTTCAAACATTGTATTGTAGACCCTTAACATTTATTGTACTTATTTGTTAATGCAATTTGAGCGATATTTGCTTCCTTATCATAGGACTTACCATAATCTTCGTTTCAACGATTTTACTACATGCTCTATACGGGTTAGATATCTTTCTCTCGTGTAGCTTACAAGTGGGGTTTTTCTCACACGACAGTGAGTATCACATATAATGCAGTTAAAATGATCCCGAGTCAGAATATTACTTAGTTGCACTTGTATTAGTGAATATTTTCTATTGAGGAAGTATTCAACTTTGTATCATTCACATAACTGTACTTTCATAGTAGTGACGTCAAGACATCATTCCATCCCTGTTCCCTGCCATTATATTCCTATACTCCGTAAAGGACTTCCAAATACCTATCGATAGCATCCATAACCCGTTCACTGGTTCACTGGACGCATAATCTTTTCCCGCCATACTTTTACGGTTATAGTCAGTGGGTGAATAAGATGCAAGATGTAAGCGTAGAGAGAGGAGCAGAGTGTGGCTCCTGACATTGTATAGCTGCTTCAGAAATTTATTTTCCGATTAACACCAAGATAAAATAGGGGTATAAGGAGGAGGATGTTGGAAGTACACCTACGAGGATTGTCCAGAAAGTAAGTTCCGATTGGTCGCGAAATGGAAACTACTTGGAAAATCCGCTAAAGCTTCGCACAGATGTGTTGGGCAGTGTCTCTAATATGCAAATCGATCGGGTCGCGTCGCTCTTCAGTTTTGAGTAAACAGTGAGCACGTAAAGATGCGTAGGGAACAGAGTCTCCCGCCTAGTATGAGGGCCTGGTTAGAGATTTCGCCTGTATCATGCTCCCCACATACCACAACTGTCGAGCAGTACGTTCTTCATGCCAATTCTCGGCCTCGCACAGGAGGGGCAATGAAAACGCTACTGCAGCGTTTCCGATGAGAAGTGTTTGATCACCCACAATACACTCCGTAATTGGCGCCCCCTGAGTCTCATCTCCCCTGAGTCTCTGCTCACAAGTACCACTACCGGAACTTCAAGCGCTGATAGAAAGCACCGAAGCTGAAATCGTTATAGGTACAGAAAGCTGGCTTAAGCCAGAGATAAATTCTTCCGAAATTTTTACAAAGGTACAGACGGTGTTTAGAAAGGATAGATTGCATGCAACCGGTGGTGGAGTGTTCATCGCTGTTAGTAGTAGTTTATCCTGTAGTGAAGTAGAAGTGGATAGTTCCTGTGAATTATTATGGGTGGAGGTTACACTAAACAACCGAACTAGGTTAATAATTGGCTCCTTTTACCGACCTCCCGACTCAGCAGCATTAGTGGCAGAACAACTGAGAGAAAATTTGGAATACATCTCACATAAATTTTCTCAGCATGTTATAGTCTTAGGTGGAGATTTCAATTTACCAGATATAGACTGGGACACTCAGATGTTTAGGACGGGTGGTAGGGACAGAGCATCGAGTGACATTATACTGAGTGCACTATCCGAAAATTACCCCGAGCAATTAAACAGAGAACCGACTCGTGGAGATAACATATTGGACCTACTGATAACAAACAGACCCGAACTTTTCGACTCTGTATGTACAGAACAGGGAATCAGTGATCATAAGGCCGTTGCAGCATCCCTGATTATGGAAGTTAATAGGAATATAAAAAAAGGGAGGAAGGTTTATCTGTTTAGCAAGAGTAATAGAAGGCAGATTTCAGACTACCTAACAGATCAAAACGAAAATTTCTGTTCCGACACTGACAATGTTGAGTGTTTATGGAAAAAGTTCAAGGCAATCGTAAAATGCGTTTTAGACAGGTACGTGCCGAGTAAAACTGTGAGGGACGGGAAAAACCCACCGTGGTTCAACAACAAAGTTAGGAAACTACTGCGAAAGCAAAGAGAGCTCCACTCCAAGTTTAAACGCAGCCAAAACCTCTCAGACAAACAGAAGCTAAACGATGTCAAAGTTAGCGTAAGGAGGGCTATGCGTGAAGCGTTCTTTGAATTCGAAAGTGAAATTCTATGTACCGACTTGACAGAAAATCCTAGGAAGTTCTGGTCTTACGTTAAATCAGTAAGTGGCTCGAAACAGCATATCCAGACACTACGGGATGATGATGGCATTGAAACAGAGGATGACACGCGTAAAGCTGAAATACTAAACACCTTTTTCCAAAGCTGTTTCACAGAGGAAGACCGCACTGCAGTTCCTTCTCTAAATCCTCGCACAAACGAAAAAATGGCTGACATCGAAATAAGTGTCCAAGGAATAGAAAAGCAACTGGAATCACTCAATAGAGGAAAGTCCACTGGACCTGACGGGATACCAATTCGATTCTACACAGAGTACGCGAAAGATCTTGCCCCCCTTCTAACAGCCGTGTACCGCAAGTCTCTAGAGGAACGGAGGGTTCCAAATGATTGGAAAAGAGCACAGATAGTCCCAGGCTTCAAGAAGGGTCGTCGAGCAGATGCGCAAAACTATAGACCTATATCTCTTACGTCGATCTCTTGTAGAATTTTAGAACATGTTTTTTGCTCGCGTATCATGTCATTTCTGGAAACCCAGAATCTACTATGTAGGAATCAACATGGATTCCGGAAACAGCGATCGTGTGAGACCCAACTCGCCTTATTTGTTCATGAGACCCAGAAAATATTAGATACAGGCTCCCAGGTAGATGCTATTTTTCTTGACTTCCGGAAGGCGTTCGATACAGTTCCGCACTGTCGCCTGATAAACAAAGTAAGAGCCTACGGAATATCAGACCAGCTGTGTGGCTGGATTGAAGAGTTTTTAGCAAACAGAACACAGCATGTTGTTATCAATGGAGAGACGTCTACAGACGTTAAAGTAACCTCTGGCGTGCCACAGGGGAGTGTTATGGGACCATTGCTTTTCACAATATATATAAATGACTTAGTAGATACTGTCGGAAGTTCCATGCGGCTTTTCGCGGATGATGCTGTAGTATACAGAGAAGTTGCTGCATTAGAAAATTGTAGCGAAATACAGGAAGATCTGCATCGGATAGGCACTTGGTGCAGGGAGTGGCAACTGACCCTTAACATAGACAAATGTAATGTATTGCGAATACATAGAAAGAAGGATCCTTTATTGTATGATTATATGATAGCGGAACAAACACTGGTAGCAGTTACTTCTGTAAAATATCTGGGAGTATGCGTGCGGAACGATTTGAAGTGGAATGATCATATAAAATTAATTGTTGGTAAGGCGGGTACCAGGTTGAGATTCATTGGGAGAGTGCTTAGAAAATGTAGTCCATCAACAAAGGAGGTGGCTTACAAAACACTCGTTCGACCTATACTTGAGTATTGCTCATCAGTGTGGGATCCGTACCAGGTCGGGTTGACGGAGGAGATAGAGAAGATCCAAAGAAGAGCGGCGCGTTTCGTCACAGGGTTATTTGGTAACCGTGATAGCGTTACGGAGATGTTTAATAAACTCAAGTGGCAGACTCTGCAAGAGAGGCGCTCTGCATCGCGGTGTAGCTTGCTCGCCAGGTTTCGAGAGGGTGCGTTTCTGGATGAGGTATTGAATATATTGCTTCTCCCTACTTATACTTCCCGAGGAGATCACGAATGTAAAATTAGAGAGATTAGAGCGCGCACGGAGGCTTTCAGACAGTCGTTCTTCCCGCGAGCCATACGCGACTGGAACAGGAAAGGGAGGTAATGACAGTGGCACGTAAAGTGCCCTCCGCCACACACCGTTGGGTGGCTTGCGGAGTATCAATGTAGATGTAGATGTAGACTATGAAGACAAAATTTTTCCACGGACAACAAGCTGCAGACCAGTGCAGCTAACTGGCCGAAAGCACAGATGGCTGCTTTCTATGACGAGGATACTGGAAAGTTGATACACCATTACGACAAAACTTGAAGTGGGAGCGGCGCTATGCAGAGAAGTAGGTGGAAGATTTACCTAACTGTTACAAATAAAACGTTTCTGGCTTTCACTGTGGTTTCCATTTCGCGACCGATCGGAACTTACTTTCTCGACAACCCTCGTATAAAGGAAAAGTTTGGATCAGCAGAATGTGAATCTAAGACAGGAAGTAATGGTGCAGGACTAGTTTGGTAATAAACTATATGGTTTCCTGAAACAGTCGATTAAGGAAGCAGCGGAGGAGGCTTTAGAATGGGAGAGAAGATTAAGAAGTTGTTGGAAGAAACGAAGAAACTGTCACACATGGTTATGTGATGAGAGCGAAGAGGATTGAAAAACTGACGAGGAAAAGGCAAGAAATGAAAGGCAAATGGACCAGGAGGAGTCCTGATAAAATTGTGGAAATATAGGCCGTCGGTAATGATGAGACTTAAATGTAAATTGTTCAGTCAGATTGTGGGGCGAGAGACATACCAAGAGAGTGATAAATATGTACATAATTACCTGCTATCTATAAAAATGAAAACAGGGAGCCCCCAGCAGTTATACGTGCGATAGAGTAACAGCATCTATCAGCAGATGTTTGAATGCTACACTGAAAAGTAGGTTGGAGAATGAGATTGAGAGAAAGATGTGAAAGGATTAGGCAGGTTTTATGGTTGTACGATCTTGCATGGACCACGAACAAGAGAGGGGGCGTATTCTTGGAGTCAGGAAGTAAAGCAGATACAGGCGGATTTAGGAAAAGCTTATGTTTATGTACCAGTCAAAGCACTGTGTGAAGTGGTGGTGAATGTACGTTTAGCACAGAAAATATCCCAATTTCGGAAAATATAGCAGCAGTCATGCCCAGTGTTACAGTATGGAGAAAGTTGAGCCATTCAAAACGTCAGAAAGACTTAGATTGGCGTGCAGTACGTCACCCACCCTGTTTAAAATATATATTCAGTACGTACTGGACAGTTGGAATCAACCGTGCGGAGGTATGGGAATTCCTTTTCAACATGGAACTATCTACGCATTACTATTTGCCGCTTATCAAGTATTAATAACAGGAAGCTGCAGGATGTAGAGTTAACAACAAAAAATTTACTGGAAGCATTTGAGCGACCTGGGCTCATAATCTACATCTACATCTACATCTATACTCCGCGAGCCACCTTACGGTGTGTGGCGGAGGGTACTTATTGTACCACTATCTGATCCCCCCTTCCCTGTTCCATTCACGAATTGTGCGTGGGAAGAACGACTGCTTGTAAGTCTCCGTATTTGCTCTAATTTCTCGGATCTTTTCGTTGTGATCATTACGCGAGATATATGTGGGCGGTAGTAATATGTTTCCCATCTCTTCCCGGAATGTGCTCTCTCGTAATTTCGATAATAAACCTCTCCGTATTGCGTAACGCCTTTCTTGAAGTGTCCGCCACTGGAGCTTGTTCAGCATCTCCGTAACGCTCTCGCGCTGACTAAATGTCCCCATGACGAATCGCGCTGCTTTTCGCTGGATCATGTCTATCTCTTCTATTAATCCAACCTGGTAAGGGTCCCATACTGATGAGCAATACTCAAGAATCGGACGAACAAGCGTTTTGTAAGCTACTTCTTTCGTCGATGAGTCACATTTTCTTAGAATTCTTCCTATGAATCTCAACCTGGCGCCTGCTTTTCCCACTATTTGTTTTATGTGATCATTCCACTTCAGATCGCTCCGGATAGTAACTCCTAAGTATTTTACGGTCGTTACCGCTTCCAATGATTTACCACCTATGGCATAATCGTACTGGAATGGATTTCTGCCCCTATGTATGCGCATTATATTACATTTATCTACGTTTAGGGAAAGCTGCCAGCTGTCGCACCATGCATTAATCCTCTGCAGGTCCTCCTGGAGTACGTACGAGTCTTCTGATGTTGCTACTTTCTTGTAGACAACCGTGTCATCTGCAAATAGCCTCACGGAGCTACCGATGTTGTCAACTAAGTCATTTATGTATATTGTAAACAATAAAGGTCCTATCACGCTTCCCTGCGGTACTCCCGAAATTACCTCTACATCTGCAGATTTTGAACCGTTAAGAATGACATGTTGTGTTCTTTCTTCTAGGAAATCCTGAATCCAATCACAAACCTGGTCCGATATTCCGTAAGCTCGTATTTTTTTCACTAAACTTAAGTCCGGAACCGTATCAAATGCCTTCCTGAAGTCCAGGAATACGGCATCAATCTGCTCGCCAGTGTCTACGGCACTGTGAATTTCTTGGGCAAATAGGGCGAGCTGAGTTTCACATGATCTCTGTTTGCGGAATCCATGTTGGTTATGATGAAGGAGATTTGTATTATCTAAGAACGTCATAATACGAGAACACAAAACATGTTCCATTATTCTACAACAGATTGACGTAAGCGAAATAGGCCTATAATTATTCGCATCTGATTTATGACCCTTCTTGAAAATGGGAACGACCTGCGCTTTCTTCCAGTCGCTAGGTACTTTACGTTCTTCCAGCGATCTACGATAAATTGCTGATAGAAAGGGGGCAAGTTCTTTAGCATAATCACTGTAGAATCTTAAGGGTATCTCGTCTGGTCCGGATGCTTTTCCGCTACTAAGTGATAGCAGTTGTTTTTCAATTCCGATATCGTTTATTTCAATATTTTCCATTTTGGCGTCCGTGCGACGGCTGAAGTCAGGGACCGTGGTACGATTTTCCGCAGTGAAACAGTTTCGGAACACTGAATTCAGTATTTCTGCCTTTCTTCGGTCGTCCTCTGTTTCGGTGGTCAACGAGTGACTGAATAGGGGATTTAGATCCGCTTACCGATTTGTGAACAAAAAAGCTTACTTAGTAGCGGGAGGCGATGAAAGTGGTATGGTACTGTCACAAGTAATTATTAAAGCTGTAATGTAGTTTGAATATTTAGGTTCGATCATCCATAACTCGGGAAGCTGTGAAGCAGATGTGTAAGGCAGGATTCAGCAGGTAAGCGGGACAATTAAGATGCTACCTAGACTTCTTTGGAGCACGACAATATGAAAAGGAAAAAGGAACAGGCTTCAGCAGATAGCAGTTGAAAGTATACAGAGCAAAAGGCTGGACCCTGATGGAGAGGCGGTGTAGAAGAGTGCAAGTAGTAGATATGGACTGAATAAGACTGAAAGGCAATATACTGAGAACAGAGATGAGAAGTAATACGGAAATTAGTGATACACTGATATGGAACCACTAGTTATGCAACGAACTGAGGAAAACGCTACTCAGTGGTATGGCCATGCACGGCGAATGGAGGGTGGAGGATGGGGAACATCAATGCTGGAAAGGTCGACTCCGGGGAGGAGACGGCACGGACTACCGCGACTAACATGGAGAGCGGCAATAATAGGAAGGATGACAAAGAGAAGTCCGAAAGACGAATACCACAATTAACTAATGAACTTGAATTCCGGAGAATGGGAGTACAGGGCAACTGCTGAAGTATAGAGAAATCCTTAAAAGTAAATGTATGTACATTCCTTCAGAAATGGAAGCTGAAAAAGAAGTTTTCATGTATGGTTTCATGGTTGCTCTAAGAGTTGTCTTGGTAAGGTGTGATGATGCGCCCCTGTGACAGAGGACAGAACGCCAAGTACTATAAGCTACGCTTCACTGAAACGCCAGACCCACACACAGCTCGCGGAACCCCATTGTTGCCACATTTCGCTGATGCTACCAAGTCGACGAGTTGTGTGATAACACCCTCTGTAGAATCCAGTACTCTGGCAGCAACATTCACGAACATGCGGTGGCATGTTGAACTGTGTATACAGCTGGGTAAAGTATCTTCCTTTCTGAAACGTAAATTTATGTCGCATATAAATTTTGTTTCAAGTTATCTTTGCTTTTCTTTTTCTTGTTTGCTATATATATTCCAGTCTTGTTTTCCTCTACAAATATTACCGTCTACAGCTCCCTTTGCTACCATGGCAGTTAATAGCTGGTGTCTTAACAGATGACCTGGCGTCCTGTCAATTATTCTTGTTAGTGTTTCTCATATATTCTTTTCCTCGCCGATTCTCCAGAGAATTTCTTCTTTCCTTACCTTATCAATTCGCTTAATTTTCAACATTCTTCTACAGTATCACATCTGTAACGGTTCGATTCTTCTCTGTACGGTTTTCCTTTAGTCCATGTTTCACTGTCATAGAAACCTGTGCTCCAAATGTACATTCTCAGAAATCTATTCCCCAAATTAAGGCCTGCGTTTGATATTAGTAGACTGTTCTTCACCAGGAATGTCATTTTTGCCAGTGCTCCGACCGCCGTTGATTATTTTGTACCTAGGTCGAAGAATTCCGTAATTCCGTAACCTAATCTACTTCGTGTCCATCAATCCTGAAGTTAAGTTTCTCGCTGCTCTCATTTCTGCTACTTCTTATTACCTTCATCCTCCATCTATTTACTCTCAATCCATATGCAGTAATCATTAGACTGTCCTTTCCATACAGCAAATCATGTAATTCTTGTTCACTTTCACTGAGGATGTCATCAGAGAATGTTATTATTGGAATCTTTCACTCTGAATTTTAATTACACACTTGAACTTCTCTTTCATTAACTCCATTGCTCTTTCGAGATACAGATTGAACAGTATGGGCGAAAGACTGCATCCCTGTCTTAAATCCTTTTTAGTTCGAACACTTCGTTCTCCATCTTCGATGCCTTTCAGTTTTTATCGTTTTCTCCTCACATCTTCGTCCTTACAGCTGAGACATTCTGAAATTTGTATCCCATCACCCTTGCTGAGCAAACATACCTTCCTACCTTCGTTAACATTCCTTGTAGAACCCGTCGTCACAAATGCTGTCACAGCCTTATGATCGCTGATACCTTCCTCCGTTAACTGATTCGATGAGTTCAGGTCTGTTTGTTGTCAGGAGGTCTAAGACGTTACCCTCCCGAGTTGGTTCTCTAATTATCTGCTCAAGGTAATTTTCGGACAGGACATCCAGAACTATGCCACACGAATCCTTGTCTCTGGCACCACTTTTGATGGGAAGATTTTCTTCCACCGGCTCAAGAATTTGTCACAGGATCTTTCTTTCTAATTTGGCCAGTTGCTTCTCGTCAAATTTTGTTACTACGCATGTTTCAGTACCTTACGTTATCACCGGCCATACTAAAGCTATATACAATATAATTTTAGATTTCCTGAACAGCAGCTTAGCTCACGGATGATTTCTGAGAGCATGGTGGCACTTGTTGGTGGACGAATTTTGTTTCTGGATTTCAGAACTGGCATTCTTGCTGTTTTCTTCTGGTATAAAGTCAGTAAAACTAGATATGAACCAATATCTGTGAATGGGGGTCGATTAGCATAGTCTTTGTTTGTTACTTACTTCTTCCTTCATTTATGAGTATTTTCAGCTGCTTATCAGCTGTTCATGGACTTTTAAAGCGGCGACCACGATGAATCTTTCTACATGGCTCAGTGTACCCAAGGAGCTATCAAATAGAGACTGGCTGACAAATTGCCACTGTGTGACAAATTGTCACTCTCACTACGTTTGCATCATGCAGCAGAGATTCTTGTTTTTACGAAACTAAACTCTCTGTACCACTTCCTACATCAGATAGATCGTTCCTTCCTCGGCTGGATCGGGCTACTCTGTACCACTACGTAGCGGCACTGTCGTCGTTCCGGGTGAATGCTCAAATAGTCATGCCGCGTGGCATTGAATAGCCGGCATGTCACGAACAAATAAAAAATAAAGTACAAAAAGAAGCTGAACTAAAAAGGATAGTAAAATAAGGTTCACGTAACACGCAGTTGTGACATCACGGCAGATCAGCGTCAGAGTGAGCGCAGCGCTTGTCGGTTGTTAGCCACGGGCGGATCAGGAGTGAGGAGAGTCCAACGTTCACTCTAGCGTGTGTACGTGTCGGGGAGGGCACCGGGCGTGGGCAGCGCGCCCGCAGTCCTGGCCCATCGTCAATTACTCTGCTGCAAAGTGCGTCCTCCGCATCCCCTTTACACCCCCGCCCCACTGCCATTCTGCTAGCGACTGCCGCCACAGCTCGCTACCTGCCACTGTTCCTGTCTCCGCGGCTGTGTTTATGAGCCGAATGCTGAAGTCTGCAGACAGGAGAATGAATGTGCAGACTCACCCATTACAGCGCAGTGTCGCACGGGCACAGCACCACTGCAGGCGGGGCAGCTCTCGCCTGCAAGTATAGCGTCATTTTTCGACTCGGAACTGCTATTAAACAGACCAAAGATGCAGAGGTATTTGTAAGTTCTACAGCAAACAGACACACATTAGCGGATAGAGCATCTCTCTAAATTTTTAACATATAGTTCAGGCGCCAAATATGGGCACCGTCTGTGACGCAAACGTAAATATTTGAATACAGTACTTCAAAGTATTACAGCTAGCTACCTTGAAAGGTGCTACAGAAGCCTTTATTCTGTTCTGTCCGTTTCCCATCTGCAGCGGCGAACTTATTCGATGCGACAGTACTTAACCAATGGTTCGTTTAGTTGTTCTGACACCCATGGTGCTGCCTGCCACTAATCGAAACTACTAAATATGCTCCACCCACTAATATGTGTAAGTTTTCTGTATCTCCTGCAGTATGCCATGGAGTACTGGAGGAAGTTAAGTGATTTCTGGCGTTCCCCAAGGTAGTGTTATATGCCCTTTGCTGTTTCTTATCTCTATAAACGATTTGGGAGACAATTTGAGATGCCGTCTTAGGTTGTCTGCAGATGACGCTGTCTTTTATCGACTAATAAATTCATCAGAAGATCATAACAAATTGCAAAACGGCTTAGATAAGATATCTGAATGGTCAGAAAATTGGCAGTTGACCCTGAATAACGAAAAGTGTGAGGTCATCCACATGAGTGCTAAAATGAATTCGTTAAACTTCAGTTACACGATAAATCAGTCAAATCTAAAGTCCGTAAATTGAACTAAATACCTATTAATTACAATTACGAACAACTTAAATTGGAAGGAACACACAGAATATGTTGTGGGGAAGGCTAACCAAAGACTGTGTCTTGACAGGTCACCTAGAAAATATAGCACATCTACTGACGAGGCTGCCTACACTACACTTGACCGTCCTCTTTAGAATACTGCTGCGCGGTGTGGGATCCTTATCAAATAGTACTGACGGAGTACACCGAAAAAGTTCAAAGAAGGGCAGCACGTTTTGTACTATCACGAAATATGGGAGAGAGTGTCACTGATACGATACAGGATTTGTGCTGGACATCATTAAAAGAAAGGCGTTTTACATTTCGACGGAATCTTCGCAAGGAATTCCAATCACCAACTTCTTCTTCCGAATGCGAAAATATTTTGTTGACACCGATCTACATAGGGAGAAACGATTACCACGATAAAATAAGGGAAATCAGAGCTCTTACGCTATACGAGAATGGAATAATAGAAAATTGTGAAGGTGGTTCGATGAACACTCTGCCAGGCACTTAAATGTGATTTGCAGAGTATTTATGCAGATTTAGGGGTGGATACAGATGTAGATGTACTTATGAATCCTTTATCATGCCTAAATCATGGAAAAGAAACTTTTGTATGTATTTGACACACAGTGGTTACGGTTACTACAAGCCACACCACAAGTTGGGAAACGGGGCACAATTTCTAATAGTTTTCTAACATTATGCGTGGTTTCTGTTTGTTCTAAGTCGTGTCTCCCTACCACTTTCGCGCAACGACGCTCTGAGCGTGTTTTTTTAGGGAATTGACTAGTTTGAACCTGAGACCTGTTGCTGGTAAGGAGACGCCAGACCACATATGACATGTAGAGTTCAGAAGAGTTCAGTGAGACTAGTGATGATATAACCAAGTACTTAATGATTTTAGCGTCAGCTCCACTGCACTCCCTGTAAAAGAATCTTAATACTAACTAAATTTAGTGGAAGGGGTTCAAGGCTTTCCTATTTCTAGTTAGCTGGTAAAATAACGTCGAAAAAGCAGTTAAGTTTACCATTGGAAATTTTATTCTACTCACAAAACATTGTTAATAAATTTCACTATTGGTAAAAGGAAATGTTTTAGTACAGGATGATAAAAACCAACTGTGTTCAACGAAAATGTGAGCGAATATTCCCTAAGTGGGTTTCCAAGTTCTACAATGGATCGAAGGATGACCTATGCCGTATCACATCTATAATCTAGGTCGAACTTAAGTTTCACAAAAGAGAAAACTTTCAAAATGGTCTACAGTGACGCTCAATTATTGTTAATTGCTTATCTAACTTGTCGTAAATTACAGTGGCTGATGTGGCTTCCCAATAATTATATAAAAGGAAAATCATCGCGTTTCAGATTTTAACTTACGTAGCAAATCTGAACAGCATGAGCTTCAATTGACGATCGATACTAGTATTACGTAAAATGGGGATGTAACAGATGAGACTTCTGCAGTTCAGAATGAAGCCTTATGCGCTCAAAAATGCGGCATCGCGTGCATTCATTATCTTGTCGGTGTTCATCAGGGGGCGGCGGACAGCACAGCTCCACTCACCTCGTCGTCTCAGAAGCAACTCTTCCCTAACTTCTCCTTCCTACAATTTACCGAATTTGGTTTAAAAAAAAACTATCTGGCTGTGTTTTCATCTTGACCAATCAGGTTCTCAATGCTAACCTTAATCTCCACCTACAAAAACTCTGTTTATCCAATGAGAAACGTTATACTTTTTGTGGTGGGGCAATGTTTTTAAAGTTTGCAACGTAACAGAGACGCGAAAAAGTCTCACGCTAAAACTAGCAGCTGGTGTGGCCCTTCTAATGTCATCGTAAGATAAATTCTGTTCTTCTGGAGAGCTCTATCTTTTAACATCGGCTGGGGGGGGGGTGGTCCTGGTGGTTACTTTTCCTGGTGGGGCAATGTTTTTTAGGTTTGCAGAGACGCAAAAAAGTCTCACGCTAAAACTTGCGGCTGGTGTGGCCCTTTTTGTGTTATTGTAAGATCTATACTGTTCTTCTGGAAGGCTCTAGCTTTTAACGTGGGCTGGGGGGTGGTCTTGGTGGTTAGCTGGCGACGTGGGTGTCTGTCCCTTATCGTAGGGCCTTCTAGCTTAACACGGTTCTGCTCTCAGCTTCTGTTCTCGTTTCTCCCCTCGGAACTGCGTCTGTCTCACGGTGGGAAGGTATGACATGCATTTAGGCATCCTCGTGTTATTCTGTGGTATTCCATTCGCTGACTCGTTACTCGTATTACATTGGTTAACTTAATGTCATGATTTATTCGGAGCTATGTGACATACTACTGGATTTGCTTATCATGTCAGGGTTTTCATTTAAGGTGTTGGATTTGCCGGACACCTTACATATCACCACCCTTCGAACTTAATTTTTGCACTGAATTTAGGCAATGATTGAATCGTTGTATATGTCAGTCAAAAGTTATTTCTGTATCTAAATTTTGTTGCCTACTGTTCAGCCACAATATTCTGGTTCTATGCTAGTTTGTATTATTATTTTATATTTTTATATTCTTCCACATTATTCTCAAAAATATGTTTATATTCACAAGAGAAGTATATTTATATATTATTATTATTAATTTTTAATCATTTTCTTTCTTTATTTAAGTTTGAAGTTTGTTCTTTAAGAAGTTTTTTCATCGAAAGTGAGGAGTCTTTCAAATCGATTTTCTTAGAAATATTTTTTTTATAAGTGTAGTAATTAAGTAAAATCTATTCCTAACACATTTTCTAAATATCATGTACAAGTAAAATGTTTTTGTTTCTAGACACTCATTTCAATATTGTTACACTAACAAATAAGAATTATTTCCAAGAATTGCTTTGACAAAGAAATGTACATACACAAGTATTGAGATATTATCCTAACAAATGATACAAATGTTAAAAAAAGGGAAAACATCCAACAAGATTATTTTTTATTCTTTGTTTTTATAAGGAGAAAATAAGTAAAATGTAGTTATTCTTTTATTTTTATGAGGAGAAAATAAGTGGCATATAGTTTTAGTGCCAATTATGCCTTACTTTTGATCTTCATATACTGTCCATTTCAGAACTAGTGACTTATTTTTATCGACAGTCTATTTTTTACTTAAGTCCATAGTCAATTACTGTTATTTTGTAGTTTATTAACTGTCTGGTGTGCTTAACTTATTTAGTTTTTCACACATTTCTTTTGCACAATTCCTACATCACATAATTTGATTTCACACATTCACACAATCCGATGAATGTTTAAGCATGAGGTTGGCGAATGTTTTTGCACGAAGGTGATGGACTTGAGTCAGATGGATGTAGGTAAGTATTTAATGTAGAGCTTCGTTCGTCATTCCTTGTTGGCTTTGTAACAGTGTGTTGCTGTTGTAGGGGTCCCATAATGGAATGCAGCTGTGAGTGCAGAATATCGTGGTTTACTGGCTTTGTATGTGTGTAAGTCATCGTTATGTGTTGCTGAAAGTGTTCGTTTTTCGTTGTAATACTTCGCAGACGACTAGTTTACAATAGGATAGGGATTTGGGAAGGTATGGTGTTTATTCTTCACCCATCTTCTTTCTTGGTTTCCATCTTGCGAATCTTCAACTTCTTTTCATCCTGTTTTTCCTCTGCTTCTTACATATTTCTTGGTTCTTCTCTGGGCAGGATATGGAAATATTTATTGATAACTAGTCGCTTTGAAGTTCTCCTCTTAGTAACAGTGAGATAAATTGTTTGGGTGTGTCATTTTTACTTTGTGGAAATTTTCTTCAGTTTTGTGCATCAGCGTGTCGTTTAATAGCAGTAGTGTGACTTTTACATGTAATTTTTTTTTTTTGCCAGTGGTGGCTTGCCCAAGCAGTCTTCTCGTCAGGCCGTTTTTTTGCTCGCTCCGCTGAGTTGGGGAGTTCCGTATCTGCAGGGTTCTGCCACTCTGTGGTTCCATGTTCTGTCCCAGCAGGGTTCCACTTAGAGGGCAGATTTATTTCCCACTTTCGATACAAGGGCCCTCTGTTAGTCTCGCTATCCTTTCCATTCTCTCGACGCTTCTGTCTTGTAGGAATCGTGTCTTGCTAATTACATCCTTCTCTTCCTTGATACTTCTCGCATTGCAACTTGTGGGTCGTTGCATCTGGTCTTTGCTGGAGATTTTACAATGTTCCTTACAAGAAGTTTTACTTATAATGATCTAACATATGTCTAGTACCTACATAGTTTTACACCTTCTTAAAAAGCTTTACAAATTTCGGCGCCCTTTCAATGTTACAATTCTAAGATATTTTGAGTCTTAACTTCTGCAAGAATCCTCAAATTCGTTTTTTATTTTTGTGTAGTGTCGTGGTGTATAGCATTTTAGTTTTTCATGCTGTTAGACTATCTACGCTTTATCCCTTCACCTTAATCTATGGTACTATTGGTCTTATTTCTGTTTTGGTTTTTATTTAAACTACTTTCTTTTTCCCACCCTCCTCTCTCTTCATTCTTCTTTCTCCTGACGATCTTATCTGCAACATAATCTTGAAATATTGTGCTGATTATTTACCAGTAATAAAATTAATCTTCAAACTTGTACTTAAAGTGTTTAATACTGCCAGTCTTAGGTAAAAATACCTCTGCTTTATCTCGTAAAATACCCTCTAATTCTCTTTCACTGTGTTCTGAAATACCTTGAACTTCTTGCAATTTTTCGTCGATTTCTTTATGGACTTCTAACGTGAGTTGAGGCGATTCCCCCTTTTGTGCATACCATTCTAATTCTTCATCCTCTTCATGTCGCATAATCCTTAATTGTTTGTTTATAACTGGTATTTCTTCTAATTTTAGCTTTTGCTCAAAGAGAAGTGTGACATTCCCGAATGTTATGCTACCTTTCCCCATATCTATTATCGCTCATCTCTCATTTAAAAAATCTGCACCTATAATCAAATCTACAGTTAGTTTAGGTATAACCACGAAGTTGGCTTCGATCTTTTGACCTTGACACGAAAGAGTTAATGTTGTTTGTCTCGTAACTTCTGCAGCATTGTTTCTAATAGGACCTCTTACTTTAATCTTATGTGTTTTCAGAACTGGCAGTTCCTCATTGGCATTACACTGCATGAATAAATTTTCTGAGATCGCAGTTCACTTCCGCTATCCACTACAATATTGACCGGGATATGCTTTACTACAGCCTTCACAATTGGTTGAATTTCAAAGGGATGGTTCTGTTCTTCTTCTTCTTGCATCAACGAATCCTCCACTGAATCATACATGAGTCTTTTCAGGAATTTCCCTTGTGAATTCGAACGTTTTGTAGGATAAGCTTCGACTGCTACTTCTCTCTCTTTTATTTCCTCTTCTCTATTTCTTCCTTCATTTATGCTTTCTTCAACATCCTCTAGTTTCTCCTCGTCCTCGTCTATCTTCTCCTTCTTCGTCGCTAGTTCCACATAATCGCATCTAAATGCTCTAATTATCGCTTCATAACTTCCTTCATTATACACGTTGGGTTGTGTGCCCACTAGTAACTTATTTTCAACTTCTGTTGGCTGCGCATCATCCTCATTGAATTCGCTTTCCCTGGTTTCCATCTCAAATAGCTCTGCAATACTCATTACTTCGTCCTTTCCTCCTACATTCGTTGTGCATGCCTCTGGTAATTCATCTTCGTCGTCAGTATTCTCCCAATTAATTTCGTCCCAATAAGATATTGTTATTTTCCTGTCTTCGTTTTCATCTGGTCCCTGTGGTTTTGTTTCTTCCTTCTCCTCATCTCTTGATACGGTATTTACTTCTATGTTCAAGGTGCTGCAATTGTCCTGGGTCGGTAAGTCATTCTCTTTGGCATGGGCGCTTAGCTGTCAATTCGTACGCTTATCGGGGTTTGGTGGTCTTAGCTCCACCTCTTCTATCTGTATTCTCTTTTCTAGTTCAGCTTGTTGATAGTGGTTTCTTTGTTGATAATTTGTCGGTCTACTGGTTCTCCAGTACCTGTTCCGGTTGTCGTTATTCCCTCTGTAATAGTTGTTGCCGTTCCTGGGTGAATTGTAGTTATTGCCATATTCTCTTCTAAATCCATAACCGGTTCTTTGTGAAAATCTATTGTCGTCTCTTGGTGCGAAGTTATCACGTGGTTCGTAATTATTGTTTCTTCGTACTGTGTCTTGTGGATTCCACTGCTTTTTGCTTTCGTTTTCACGTGCGCTTCGACTTTTTCTTGCGTCATCTTCCGAAAATATGAACTCTAGTTCCCTTAGAATACCTTTAAATGCTTCGACGTCATTGCCTTCGCGACCTACTAATGATTGCTGGTATTTCAATGGTAACTTCATTGCTCATAATTTAATCAACTCTCCGTCACTGTATGGTACATCTAAGCATTGATTTTTGTTTGCCATTACTTCGAAAAATTTCACGCGACTATTCTCTCCTGAATTTTCAAAATATGGGTTCTGTAATAATTCGTACCTCACTCTGTTCTGTGCTTCGCTGGACCAATATCGTGAGAGAAACTTCCCCCTGAAATCTTCGTACGATCGGCATGTCGCTGCAACTTTCTGCATGGTTTCTGCGACTGTTCCTGACATGTGTGCACATATAAAGTCTAATTTGTGTGCTAGCGTCCAGTGTTCTGGTAATCCTACTCGGAATTGATCAATAAAAGTACGTGGATGTAATGAGTTTCCTTCTCGAAAGTGTTGAAATTTTCTGACTGTGAGGAAATGATCGTTGTCGTACTTCGTCATAGTTTCATAGGAAATTCGCGATTCTTCGCCACTTTTGTTTCTGATCATTTCTCCCGTCGTTCTTTCCGGTTGTGGTAGATCCATTGGATATTGTCCACTGTAACTTTCGCCTACCCTTGCGTAGTATCGTTGGAGTGGTACGCAGTAATTTTCTTCCATCGGTTGTGAACGTGTAGCTGAATGCATTGCACTCTACTCTTCGCGACCTGGCTTTCCATTATCAGGTATTGGTTGGGTATCTTGTCGGGCTAACCTTGCCGCTTCATTGCACGATCCAAACTACCAAACTACCTTGAAACGTACATTTGTGGTTCCGCATGTGTTTGTGGTGCCGTTTGTTCATCAAGAATTTCGAAACGTGTTTGTTGTGGTCCAGGCTGTCTGATTTTACGTATGTTATTTTCCTCCAGTGATTGGAATCGAAAATGCATGATATCTTCGTTAATTGCTTGTTCTTCCGGTGCTGTTACAGATACGGATGTGGTTGCAGACTCAGTGCTTGTTCGATCATGTTCACTACGCTCTTCAATGGTTTGCAACAACTCTGTTCGCAATTTCTGAAATTGTCGCTTCGTTTGCGATTCTATTTTGGGTATGCGGTTATCATATCTTTTCAGCGCTACTTTTGTGATACGTTTGTGTAACACACTGTTTTGAACAATTTCACGCGCTGTACCTGCTGCTTGTCTAGTAATTTCATTTATCTGTTTCTCTAGTTTCTTGACTTCTCCCTGGGTGCTGTTACGTAATGTTTTGATCTAGTCCTGAATGTCATTACGCAATGTTAGTACGTCCACTTGTACCTTGTCAATGTCTCTTCTCAATTGATTGTGACCTGTTTTTAAGTTTCCTATCACTTCTCGAGATTCTTTTGCCTCGTCTTCAATATGACTTAGGTGTAACTGAATGTTTTTGTTTTGTTCTTTAATCTCACGCATTTGTCTCGTGGTTTCTGCATTCTGAATTTGAATGTGGTTCGCTATGTCTTTATTTTACCTTGTCATGGTTTCCGTAATTTGTTGTAATAATTCTGCCAGATTGGTGGGTCCTATTGCGTTTTCTTCCGATGTCCTACGCTCTGTTTTTTCCCCCTAGTGTTGATTTCCAACCGATTGCATTGAACTGTGCGGTGACACGTTTCAGCTCGAATTCCTTGTACTCTGTGGTGAGGGAGCTCTGATTACTTGTACTATGGGTTCTACGTATTCAAGATGCAAGTTAGAATCCTCTACTGTCTCTCTACTTTCCTGCTCCTTTGCCGTATGCTGATTTACGTTTTCTATGCCTTGACGTACATTATCCTCGTTATGGTGCGTTATACGTCCTATTTCTTGCGATACCGCATCGTCTGTCCTACTGTCCTCTATTCTCTTTCCATTTTCATGCTGGGTCTCTACCTCAATTCGGCCAAGGTCTCGATCTGCCATTGCTATTCTTTCCGAATCCCTTATTTTCTATTTTAAAAGCAATTCACGTGCCCTACTTCGAGTCAACATGCGCTCATACAATCTCACGCGTTTCATTAACTTTTTGTTCACACGACTTGACACTTATTATACCCAAGACTGACAATCCATCCACTTACTTGTTGGGTCAGAGCCAAGGAATAGAAAAGCAACTGGAATCACTCAATAGAGGAACGTCCACTGGACCTGACGGGATACCAATTCGATTCTACACAGAGTACGCGAAAGAACTTGCCCCCCTTCTAATAGCCGTGTACCGCAAGTCTCTAGAGGAACGGACGGTTCCAAATGATTGGAAAAGAGCACAGATAGTCCCAGTCTTCAAGAAGGGTCGTCGAGCAGATGCGCAAAACTATGGACCTATATCTCTGACGTCGAACTGTTGTAGAATTTTAGAACATGTTTTTTGCTCGAGTATCATGTCGTTTTTGGAAACCCAGAATCTACTATGTAGGAATCAACATGTATTCCGGAAACAGCGATCGTGTGAGACCCAACTAGCTTTATTTGTTCATGAGACCCAGAAAATATTAGATACAGGCTCCCAGGTAGATGCTATTTTTCTTGACTTCCGGAAGGCGTTCGATACAGTTCCGCACTGTCGCCTGATAAGCAAAGTAAGAGCCTACGGAATATCAGACCAGCTGTGTGGCTGGATTGAAGAGTTTTTAGCAAACAGAACACAGCATGTTGTTATCAATGGAGAGACGTCTACAGACGTTAAAGTAACCTCTGGCATGCCACAGGGGAGTGTTATGGGACCATTGCTTTTCACAATATATATAAATGACCTAGTAGATAGTGTCGGAAGTCCCATGCGGCTTTTCGCGGATGATGCTGTAGTATACAGAGAAGTTGCAGCATTAGAAAATTGTAGCGAAATGCAGGAAGATCTGCAGCGGATAGGCACTTGGTGCAGGGAGTGGCAACTGACCCTTAACATAGAAAAATGTAATTTATTGCGAATTCATAGAAAGAAGGATCCTTTATTGTATGATTATATGATAGCGGAACAAACACTGGTAGCAGTTACTTCTGTAAAATATCTGGGAGTATGCGTGCGGAACGATTTGAAGTGGAATGATCATATAAAATTAACTGTTGGTAAGGCGGGTACCAGGTTGAGATTCATTGGGAGAGTGCTTAGAAAATGTAGTCCATCAACAAAGGAGGTGGCTTACAAAACACTCGTTCGACCTATACTTGAGTATTGCTCATCAGTGTGGGATCCGTACCAGATCGGTTTGACGGAGGAGATAGAGAAGATCCAAAGAAGAGCGGCGTGTTTCGTCACAGGGTTATTTGGTAAGCGTGATAGTATTACGGAGATGTTTAACAAACTCAAGTGGCAGACTCTGCAAGAGAGGCGCTCTGCATCGCGGTGTAGCTTGCTCGCCAGGTTTCGAGAGGGTGCGTTTCTGGATGAGGTATCGAATATATTGCTTCCCGCTACTTATACCTCCTGAGGGGATCACGAATGTAAAATTAGAGAGATTAGAGCGCGCACAGAGGCTTTCAGACAGTCGTTCTACCCGCGAACCATACACGACTGGAACAGGAAAGGGAGGTAATGGCAGTGGCCCGTAAAGTGCCCTCCGCCACACACCGTTGGGTGGCTTGCGGAGTATAAATGTAGATGTAGATGTAGAACTTGTCAACGATGTATCCGCCACCTGTGTGCTTGCATTGAGCAGAAAACTTAATTCTAACAATTTTTAAAATTCATAATTTAATTATGCTATTGTCTCTGCTAGAATGTCTCACTTTTCATGAATACTTCATTACTATCTATGGCTGCAGCTGCTGTTTTCAACTATTAATGCCTTTCAAAGAAAAATTATTACGAAAATTTTTAACAGGAAATTTTTCTGACCTATTTAGGTAAGTGGTCGAACTTCAATAATGGTATTTTACCATCCCGGCAGGGTCGCCATTCTCTAACATTCTGCATGGTTTCTCTTTGTTCTAAGTCGTGTCTCCCTACCACATTCGCCCAACGACACTATGAGCGTGTTTTTTTTGGGGAATTGACTAGTTTGAACCTGGGACCTATTGCTGGTAAGGAGACGCCAGACCACACATGACATGTAGAGTTCAGAAGAGTTCAGTGAGACTAGCAATGATATAACCAAATACTTAATGATTTCAGCGTCTGCTCCACTGCAATCCCTGTAAAAGTATCTTAATACTAACTAAATTTAGTGGAAGGGGTTCAGAGCTCTCCTATTTTTAGTTAGCTGGTAAAATAACGTCGAAAAAGCAGTTAAGTTTACCATTGGAAATTTTATTGTACTCACAAAACATTGTTTATAAATAGCACTATTCATAAAAGGAAATGGTTTAATACAGGATGACAAAAACCAACTTCATTCAACAAAAATGTGATCGAATATTCACTGAGTGGATTTACAAGTTCTACAATGGATCGAAGGATGACCTATGCCGTATCACATCTATAATCTAGGTATAAATTAAGTTTCACAATAGAGAAAACTATCAAAATGGCCTGCAGTGACCCTCAATTATCTTTAATTACTTATCTAACTTGTCGTAAATTGCAGTGGCTGATGTGTCTTCTCAATAATTATATAAAAGGAAAATCATCGCGTTTCAGATTTTAACTTACGTAGCAAATCTGAACAGCAAGAGCTTCAACTGACGATCGACACTAGTATTACGTAAAACGGGGATGTAACAGATGAGACTTCTGCAGTTCTGAGTGAAGCCTTATGCGCTCAAAAATGCGGCATCATGTGCGTTCATTACCTTGTCGGTGTTCGTCAGGGGGCGGCGGGCAGCACAGCTCCGCTCACCTCGCCGTCTCAGAAGCAACTCTTCCCTAACTTCTCCTTCCTACAATTTAGCGAATTTGGTTTAAAAAAAACTATCTGGCTGTGTTTTCATCTTGACCAACCAGGGTCTCAATGTTAACCTTAAGCTCCGCCTGCAGAAATTCTGTCTATCCAATGAGAAACGTTATACTTTTTGTGGTGTGGCAATGTTTTTAAAGTTTTCAACATAAAAGAGACGCAAAAAAGTCTTACGCTAAAAATAGCAGCTGGTGTGGCCCTTTTAGTATTATCGTAAGATCTATACTGTCCTTCTGAAGGGCTCTATCTTTTAACATGGGCTGGGGGGTGGTCCTGGTGGTTACTTTTCGTGGTGGGGCAATGTTTTTTAGGTTTGCAGATACGCGAAAAAGTCTCACGCTAAAACTTGCGGCTGGTGTGGCCCTTTTTGTGTTATCGTAAGATCTATACTGTTCTTCTGGAAGGCTCTAGCTTTTAACATGGGCTGGGGGGTGGTCCTGGTGGTAAGCTGGCAACGTTGGTGTCCGTCCGTTATCGTAGGGCCTTCTAGCTTAACACGGTTCTGCTCTCAGCTTCTGTTCTCGTTTCTCCCCTCGGAACTGCGTCTGTCTCACGGTGGGAAGGTATGACATGCATTTAGGTTCAAAATGGCTCTGAGCACTCTTGGTGGTTAGCTGGCAACGTGGGTGTCCGTCCCTTATCGTAGGGCCTTCTAGCTTAACACGGTTCTGCTCTCGGCTTCTCGTTTCTCCCCTCGGAACTGCATCTGTCTCACGGTGGGAAGGTATGACATGCATTTAGGTTCAAAATGGCTCTTAGCACTATGGGACTTAACAGCTATGGTCATCAGTCTCCTAGAACTATCCTAAGGACATCACACAACACCCAGTCATGACGAGGCAGAGAAAATCGCTGACCCCGCCGGGAATCGAACCCGAGAAATCCCCCTTGACTATTAGATTTCATTTCCCTTCATGAAAATAGCGTACTGAAACTGGTTCAAATGTCTCTGAGTACTATGGGACTTAACGTCTGAGGTCATCAGTCCCCTAGAACTTAGAACTACTTAAACCTAACTAACCTAAGGACATCACACACATCCATGCCCGAGGCAGGGTTCGAACCTGTGACCGTAACGGTCGCGCACTTCCAGACTGTAGCGCCTAGAACCGCTCGGCCACCCAGGCCGGCACATGCATTTAGGCATTCTTGTGTTAGTCTCTGGTATTCCATTCGCTCACTCGTTACTCGTATTACTTTGGTTCATTTAATGTCACGACTTATTCGGAGCTATGTGACATACTACTGGATTTGCTTATCACGTCAGGGTTTTCATGGAAGGTGTTGGATTTGCCTGACACCTTACAGTTTACTGTCGAATTGTGGTTTTCACACACAAATGTTTTATTCATATCTTATAGAAATTAACAGTACGGCAATAAACATCCTTTTAAACACGCCGCTAATGGCAATCAAATCATTTATAGCAATACAGCAATTTTAAAAAATTCCTTTTAAAAAAAATAAAAGTACCAGTACAGCAATCAACAAACTTCCAAAATACGCCGCTAACGGCAATCAAGTCATTTACGGCAATGCAAAAGTTTAAAGATTTCTTTTAAAAACGGCAATCCAGTCATTAATAGCAATACAACAGTTTAAAATATCTTTTCTTAAAAAAACAGAAACTAATAGTACGGCAATAACAGCCTTTCAAAACACGCCGCTAACGGCAATTAAGTAGTTTATAGCAATACAACAGTTAAAAAAATTTAAAGAACATTAGTAAACAGGCTATTAAAGTAATTACAGAACCTTGTTAATAAAGTAAGGTGAGGTAGTTAAGCTACCAACACCGCCATTAAAAGAAAAAAAAGAAAATCTAAGTCAAAGGTCTCAGCAAACACACGATTACTGGCAATAAAGGAATGGGGGAATTTAAAAAGTTTTTAAACGAAAGTGTCCTGGAATATCATCGGAACATAACAGATATGACGGACGTGTAAGGCGGCCACAAATCACCCACTCAGGGATGCTTAACTTGGAAGAATACTGACCAATTTAAATACGCCCGTAAACAAAATTGCCACTCCCAGGCTGGTCACTGCACCGACTTATAGCCAGCGAAAACTTGTAATAAGATTGCCTAACTTGCTGACAGAGTTAGAGCTAACATTGTGCAAGGAAACATTATACCACACAGTCCTGAATGAGCGACCACATGATCAACCAACAAGAAGCAAAAATTTACTCATAACACATGACAGAATAGCGAAACAATTAAAACTACCAAAACTACACCTCCCATCGGGCAGTAAAAGAATGGTTCAAATGGCTCTGAGCACTATGGGACTCAACATCTATGGTCATCAGTCCCCTAGAACTTAGAACTACTTAAACCTAACTAACCTAAGGACAGCACACAACACCCAGCCATCACGAGGCAGAGAAAATCCCTGACCCCGCCGGGAATCTAACCCGGGAACCCGGGCGTGGGAAGCGAGAACGCTACCGCACGACCACGAGATGCGGGCCGGGCAGTAACGAGAGGAGGAGTAAAGATCACTGTCTTCACTTACACCGGTACCGGGGACAGGAAACCCGATCGCCGGAGGCAACAAGGCAGAAGAGACACTGGTTACGCAAACTTATTACTTAATGATTAAAACCATCCACTAACTAAACTTGCAATGATGCTCGAACAGGCAGTTCACGACCCCAGATGCAAGGATCTACACATCCGACCGCGCACGCGTCGCCAGTGTACCCAACACGCCACGGTCACGCAACAACACGCTCTGTCACCGGAGTTCACGTGTTCTCTGCAACGTTGACGGGTAGTGACCGCTCCTTCATGCGGTATCTTCCTTTTAAACTCCAGTGTTGAAGCGGAGGACTTAAAGAAGCTTGTTCACGTCCCACCAAGGTGAAATGAATAGCAACTACTCGTGGGGCGTTTCTGTATCCAACCAACCCACGGAGAGCTCTTCCGTCAACTCGACTCTCTTGTTACACACAACCGACATACATCACGTGGCGACTCGGTACAACCGACCACGCCTGGTCCGTCCTGGCGAGCCCCACTGCCCTCCCTTGTCCACCAGATTCTCTGAGCGCACGCCCCTACTTCCCCGCCACCACACGAAGTTCCACCGGTCAAAGATCTCATTTCCTCCATAGCAGTTTCCCGGAAGCAAAACGCAAATATCGATAGCACTGAGGGAAAAGACAACCAAGCAGCCACTTAATGACAGACAACATATCAAACAAACATGTCAGGGGAAGAAAAACAAAACCAATGCAATCTACATACAAAGTGTAGCACGAGTCGATACACGGCTCAGTATTAGTTAGTAACTGCTTGAAGTGTGTTAGTAATTTTTTTCCTTAGTATTTACGTGAACATAATGTGTTTTACTTTCGGAAAGCATATAATGGACAGAAATATTCTCCTCGGACAAAGAAACAATACGGCAGAAGTTGCACGAACTGTGAGAGTTCATCGTGTGTAGTGGAAATTTTAAATGTGGCCATGAAAGTTTAAGGAAGGAAGATTAGAATATAACGTCCTGTCGACAACGATGTCATTAGAGACGGAGTACAAGCTTGGATTCTGTCATGGATGTGGAAGGAAATTGACGGTGCCCTTTCAAAGAGACCATCCGGACACTGTGGGAACGATTTAAGGAAATCATGGAAAACTCAAAACAGAATAGCTGGACGCGTATGTGAATCATCCTTCTGAACGCGAGTCCACTGTGAAAATCACTGCACCAGCCTGCCTGAGTCCACTGTGATACTCACTGCGCAGCAACTGTCTGTCGCAAAGGCTTAACCAATGAGCGCCGTTCTGGGCGTCCAGTAGATGTATCAACATAGTAGTGGCAAGATCGTATTGGTTTACTTATCTTACTTCGGTGACTTACAGCGGAAATAGCTGGTGAAAAATCTCGAGTAAATGCTGGGACGACTCTTTCTATCATTAAAAGCCATCAGCTAGCGTAGACTTGTGAAATGGATGTTCCCGGAGAACTCATTGTTCATCACAAACAGCAGTCTCACATTTTCTTATCTCTCAAAAATCGTTTCAGTGCCGGAACAGAAGAGAATTGAAGCATTTGAGATGTGGTGTAGCAGAGAGACGTCGAAGTGGACTGATAACGAATGAGAAGGTTCTCCGCAGTATTGGCGAGGAAAGAAATATACGAAAAACACTGAAAAAGAGATGGGACATAATGGTAGAACATCTGTTAAGACACCACGGAATAATTTCTGTGATACTAGAGAGACTTATTGACATCTGCTCATGTAAATCGTCTCAGTAAAAAGCAGATATCGGAACCGCATACGGTAACACAATGCAGTCATCAATTACGATTTAACGGCGATAATACGATCGCATGTTTCCTGGCATAACTGGACGTGTCAGACTGTGGCGACTAGTTTCCTTTGTCTTTTTTCGTGACTCCCACAAATTGGTTTCACTCGAAGGAAATGAATAAACCATAATCCTACGGATACGTCAAACTACAACGGAGTGAACTGATTTTTATTCGGTTGTTTCCATCGCTAGCCGCGTGCGCTTATACATAATCAATAAAATCATGGGTTAGGTGGAGGTTGTTAGCATACCAATACAAACCCAAAATGATCTAAGGGCCAAATGGAACTGAAGATTCACATATCCTTCAAGAACACAAAGAAGACATTATAGGCTGAAGTATATAAATATGATCGTTGAAACAAGAAGAAGAATGCAGTCTTTCTTGTTGGGAGCAAGTGATACATCTTTACGAAAGAAAGAAAAAAACTGCGTTATATGAGAACAAAAAAAATTACTGTTAAATGTGCTAATTTTATTTATAATGGTAAGCCTACCATCCATTGTTATCAAAGAGATAGCTGAATCTTTGAAGCATGGAGAGGAAGAGAAATCTGACGTCGCCTCGTGCCCGCTAACTGCAAAATTTTGGTTCCAAAGAGTGTCTAAGGTCCGTCCTTGACACAGGAGGAAATAAATGACAGTGGGGGAGAATGCTGCCAGATTTCTTCCAGTCGTGCACTGGATCTCATAGGTAGTGAGGTCAGCGTCACTATAAAACAACACCAGGCAGTTTAAATAACAGAAAAACACTCTCTCTCTCTCTCTCTCTCTCTCTCTCTCTCTCTGTGTGTGTGTGTGTGTGTGTGTGTGTGTGTGATCGAGCGCTACAATCGGCGAACAGTTACAGTGCAATGTGATGGTGTTCCTGCGTACAATTTGTTCCGGAGACAGACTTCACGTGGAGAAAAATCTTCGGGTATCTGGAAGGAGGACGAATTGCGCCTAGTGTAGGCCAGGAGTTTGATTTTGATCACAGCGATGTTTCAAGTACATGAGGAGCGTTCCGAAAAAAGAAGCTTTTGTGCGGAGGAGGAGGTGGTCGACCACGGTAAACTGTAGCAGCAGACGACCGTTACATTGTGCAACAGTCAAGAAAAAACCCCGTGTCATACGGCTGTTGCAGTCATTGCAACCACAGTTAAAGGTGCTACCAGGTACGTCATTTCACGCTCCACTGTGGCACTGTGACTGCATGGGGGCAGTCACTCTCTCTCTCTCTCTCTCTCTCCCCCCCCCCCCCTCTCTCTCTCTACTCTCCCTCTCCCTCACACTCACTGTCTTTCCTCTTTCTTCCGACTCCCTGGTGCTGTGTTATAGTTACGCTGACCTCATTCCGTCCTCCTTTTTGTGTACGACTGGAAGACGACTACCAACATACTCCCACGCTTTCACTTGTTTCCACTGAGTTTTAATATGTTAAAATAATTTATCCATCTCCTCCTTATTTTCTGTAGAGAAGTGTATTAAAACTTTCTAGCGACACTGAGACGTAACGTCCGACCACCACAACAACAGGAAACAGTCCTGAAAATGAATAAATTGCCCGTCAGTCCGGTTATATACAAACACCCAGTTATACTGTATACTACCGGAAATGTTTACTAGCCTTACGAATTGGTCAGCAACCGCTGAGACAGCACTTGTCCGGATAAAGGCAGTAAGAATGGGATCCGAGCATGAAGACTACCAAGAATTTTGTATTCAGCTGTAGCTACATTATCTGATGAACAATATGAGTGCACTCTAAAGAACAAAAGCGATCCACACGGTGTTGATTAAATGACGGATCGGAAGAGCCACACCATGCTTGTCATAACAAATCCACTTAAGCTACAGCGTTTTCAGTCTGATACTAACGATTAAAATTCTGAATCTTGTACATATTGATCCATTGGTGTGACGCAACAAGCGTGGATAGTCGCTGCCAGGAATAAAAGCCAAATATATGAAGCTTAGTTTGTAAACCTCAAGGAAATACTACTCGTTTACTCCGGCCTCTCTGTGGCCAATCACCCAGACATATGGAGAGCTTAGAGACCGTGAACACAGTGAACGTTCAGGAATGATAAAGTAAATATACCGGTAGATTTTTCATGGTACTACACAAATGCGCACTCCTATAAGTTTGGACGCTTCTGTTGAATCATTGCAAAATGTACAGGTGTATAGCTTGGGGAGATGGACTTAAACGTAGGAGACTCTTCAGTTTAGGTCTCTCTTCGTCGAGTTGCCAGTCTGCCATTTGACCATGTCAGCTAAGAGGGGCTGAAATGTTGGTCAAAACTGCGTTTTGACGACTGCATTCAAAAAGGGAGACACATGTGCATAATATATCCATTCTGTCATGTATATATTTATTTCCAGTACCTTGCATTTGCGTTAGAGAACATACGGCCGTTAATACAACGCTACTAATCCAGGTTGCATAGCTTCGTGCTAGTCCGTCGGATTTTGGGAAACCGAGAATGGACGAAAACAGACGACTGCTCGTAAAACTCCAGTAAACTGAACACATACAGTACGACTACAAGCCGCGCGGTGGGTGTGAATATGCTCACGAAACAAGGTACCAGAGGCTGTAAAGTCGACGTTTTCATGCGGTTCGCACTATAATGAGGTAGCAATGCAAGTAGTATGTCATCAGTCACGTACAGTTCCACATTTCATGACTTTAAGAAAGAGCGCATTTATCTTAACAGTTTAAATCTGAGGAATAACGATCAAAAGACAGTGCTGTATCTGGAGGACAGGTGTCTAGGAAAATGTGATGTTTTCTAGTCGGTGTTTCAGTGTGGTAACCGATCTTAGAACCACATGAAGTAAAGAGATTTATAAACCGACATTAGTAGTTTCAGGCTTTCTCTACTATTTTTGTTGTTTTGAGACATGAATTTGTGTTTTCTGCAGCGTCGCTAAATATTACGAGTTCCTAATACATGTTTTATAATACAGCATATTTTTAGCACTTATGTAAGAAGTGGACAGTTAAGCCAAACTTCGTCGCTCATGCACCTGCAATGGTGCAGAGGGAGGATGTTAACTAGAGATTTGCAAAGTGGCCTTGTTGATCTTGCATAATTAAATCACTGCCCTCCAAATATAAAACAAGAAATTTATTATGTAAGAAATAAAACAAGAATCGAAATTAACTTAGTTTATTACTTAAAAGTACATGATAAATGTTGTGACATATGTAGACAAGACTAAATTAACGCCTTCGCAAATACCTTCGCAAATGGGTCTGGGGCCTGACTAACAAAGTCGTATCGTGATTACCAATAGATTAAAATCAAAATGCAGATGGCGGTATGTGAGGGAATGTATTTGTATTGATGGGAGTAATTGAAGGCCTTCAGATTGTACGGTAAAACCGCAATCAAGTCTTCGGTATGAAACCTGAGATTACTGAAACTGAGTAAAATTGACTTGACTGTACCTATGGATCTTCTCTCTGTCGCGGATACGTCTCACCGTACTAATCTGCAGATGAGGCCAAAGTCGCTGCAAAATCAGTTCTTGGTTTCGTACCAACGGCTTACATCTGTGGCTCATCTAGTCTGCTCAAAGAGGCGCCTGGCTTCAGAGAGGCTCGACAAAAGAGATCTTTCTGTGATGGCTTCCCGCTGCAGAACTACTTCTAAAAGGATTACACACGACTCAGCGTTTTTAATTATCAGAGCACTTTGTTAGGCTGCTCTATGGCTGTTAGAAGTGATGCCTAGTGGAAAGATGCCTAGTACGGAGCTTGTACCCTTCCCAAATCTATTGTTTCAGACTGTTAATCAGTAACACTCTCCCTGACACTTTATGTTGAAAGAATCCATCTCTCTGCTTGTCTCTGTCTATGGCCAATGAGGATGGACCTATGTAGCACAACCATGTTCTCTCTCTCTCTCTCTGGCATCTAAATTATTCGTGTTACTAATTTCAATAGTTCTTTTTTTTATTTGTGAGTCATCACTCTTCTGACTGGTTTGATGTGACCCACCAATAATTCGTCTACTATGCAAAACTTTTCATCTCAGTGTTGCAATTGCAGACTATATTCTCAGTTACCTGCTGGAAATATTTAAATCTCTGTCTTCCTCTACAGATTGTAGCCTCTACATCTCCCACTATACCCACGGAAGTTATTCTGTCTTAACAGATGTACTGTTACCCTGTTCCTTCTTCTTCCAAGCGTGTCCCGTGTGTTCATCTCCTCGCCGATTCTCCAGAGAACCTCCTCATTACTTACTTTTCAGTTCACCTAATTTTCCAACGTTCTAATGTAGCATCACGCCTAAAAGACTTTGATTCTCTTCTGTTCCGGTTCTCCTACACTCCATGTCCCATTACCATACAGTACTGTACTACAATCGTAAATTGTAAGAAATTTCCTCGTCAATATATATCGTTGGTTCAGTGGTTGGGTTTGCTCTCATCAGAATCGACAGCAAGCCACCAGCGACAATGATAATTCAGGTATACATGCCGATGTCGCAAGCTGAAGAGGAAAATATGGAGATAGTATATGAGAATGTTCAGCAGGTAATCCAGTACGTCAAGGTAGATGAAAACCAAATAGTCATGGCATACTGAAATGCGGTTGTAGTCTCCTACAAGAAGAAACGGTTACGAGAGAATGTGGGCTTAGTACTAGGAAAGTGAAAGGAGAAAGACAGATTGAGTTTTGTAATAAACTTCAGATAGTACTAGCGAATACTATGTCCAAGAGTAACAGAAGAGGAGGATCAACTTGGAAAATTCCGAGAGGTAAGGGAAGATTTCAGTTAGATTACATCATGGTCAGGCAAAGATTCCGGAACCATATACTGTATTGTAAGGCGTACCCAGAGGCATATATGGACTCAGATGACAAAGTACTAGTGATGAACAATGGGGTGAAGTTTAAATGACTAGTCAGACAGAATCAATAACGGGAGAAGTGGGATACGGATGTACCAAGGAATGAAGAGACGCGCTTAAAGTTCTCTAAGGCTATGGAAGGAACAGCTCAGTTGGCGGTTCAGTTGAAGAGGAATGGATGTCTCTAAAATGTGCAATAATGAATGCTGGAAAGAAAAACATATGTACAAAGTAGGTAACTGGGAAGAAATCATGGGTAACAGAGAAAATAACTCAGCTGATCGATGGAAAAAGAATGTACAAAAATGTTCTTGGAAATTAAGGAATACAGAAATACAAGTCGCTGAGGAATGAAATCGACTGAAAGTACGGGGAAGCTAAGACGAAATCGCTCCATGAAAATGTGAAGAAACTGTGCAAGAATGATTGTCGGAAGCATTGACTAACTACACATAAAAGTAAAAACAACATTCGGTGAAGTTAAAAATAAGGGTAGTAACATTAACAGTGCAATGTGTATTCTATAGTTAAATGCTAAATGCAGAAGCGAGAGAGGACAGGTAGATGCCTCTACGAGGAGAAAGACTTGTATGATATGACAGGAGATGGGAGTAGATAGCAGAGGTAGATTATCCAGTATAATAAGTAGAATTTACAAGAGCTTTGGAAGACTTAAGATCAAGTAATGCAGAACGGACAGATAGCATTGCACCCGAATGTCTAAAATCATTGGTGGAAGTGGCAACAGAACGACTGTTCATCTCAGTGTGTAGAATGTGTGCGTCAAGCGATATAACATCTGACTTTCGAAAAAGTATTATCAACACAATTTCGAAGATAGCTAGTTAATGATAAGTATAAGAAATGAGAATAGCTAGAAATTTAACATGTGGATTATTGGTCACGAACTAGACAAAATTCTGCTACATGCATACAAAGTAACATATGACGGATGGAGAAAGAAGGACATCAAAAGCAGGTTAGCACTCTCAGAAAAGGCATTCCTGGGTAAGACCAATATCAAATATAGGCCTTAATTTGAGGAAGAAATTTCGGAGTATGTGCATTTTGGGCACAACATTATAAGGTTGTGAAACATGGACCGTGGGATAACCGGAATAGAAGAGAATCGAAGCATTTGAGATATGGTGGTACAGACGACTGTTGAAAATTAGGTAGAGTAGTAAGATAAGGAATGAGGAGGTTCTGCGCAGAAGCGAAGAGGAATGAAATGTGCGGAAAACACAGACGGGGAGAAGTTACAGATCTGTGAAGACATCAGGTAATAACTTCGGTGGTAACAGATGGATTTGTAATAGGGTAAAATTGGAGATGAAGAAGAGGGTGGAATACACCCTCCAATTAATCGAGGAAGTCGGTTGCTGCTCTGAAATTAAGAGGTTATCACAAGAGAGGAACTCGTGGCTCGCCGCATCAAACCAGTCAGAAGACTGATGAAAAAAAAAATAGCTGTGAGGCCAGCACTGAAAAAACTCTGGTTGGCAGCAATGCTGTGAATGGCTAACTTCAATACTAAATAACTCGTAAACCACAAAACGTGTGGAATTTTTTTCTTAACGATTATTTCTCAGCACAGGCACCCCGGTAACACCCTTACAAGATTATCAGACTGTTTCTGATGTGTATCTTCTCACTCATTCTCAGGGTTTGAATCATTTTATTTAATTATTTTTTTCAATCTAGGGTTGTTAATTTTTTAAAAACATAAATTCGTACCTTACTTTAAGGAGAAATGAGGAAAAACAACTTTTTCAAAAACTATGTACTTTCACTTATTCAAATAAGAGTTTTTCGTACGTCTGGCATTAAGTGTGAAGTTCCGGCTTCTTTTTAAGATTTAGTAACTTGTGCTACCTTATAAATTCATGTTTAAGTAAATTATCAACTACGTTTTTATTTTCATTTATTAAGCGCTCTCTCTCCCAGCTTGCCTGCACTTATCACTGATAATTCTGTTTCGGTAAAAGCAGAAGTGTTTCGAAAAAAAGCATGTAAAATAGAATTTCCTAATTGTTTGGGGAGTTAATCAGTTGCTTTTAAGCATATAGTGTGATTTAGCTGAAGAATTTTTTTTTCTGTGACAGATATTTGTCATCATACGTTAATTTTCTATGAATTTCTTCAGTTAATACAGTTTCAAAAAATGAATCATCCTTGCAAGTACTTTATATCGCATTGAATTTATCCTGAGAATTATTCGTTATCCAGTCATTTGATATCTTCCATCACCACAGCACTAAGCGTTTATCCAGACTCAGAGTTGGCTATTAACTAAACGCTGTTCATAAACATAGAAGATAAACTGAACTAAAAGCTATTTATTGGTACTCAGTAAAAAGCAGATATCGGAACGGCAGTAACAGTGAAGACATACGGTAACAAAATGCAGTCATCAATTACGATTTAATGGCGATAATACGATCGCATGTTTCCGGGCATAACTGGACGTGTCAGACTGTGGTGACTAGTCTCCTTTCTTTTTTTTTTTCGTTGTTCGTGACTCCCACAAATTGGTTTCACTCGAAGGAAATGAATAAACCATAATCCTACGGATACGTCAAACTACAACGGAGTGAACTGATTTTTATTCGGTTGTTTCCATCGCTAGCTACGTGCGCTTATACATAATCAATAAAATCATGGGTTAGGAGGAGGTTGTTACTGCACCAATACAAATTCTAAATGGTTAATGGTCTAAGGGCCAAATGGATCTGAAGCTTCACATTCCCTTCAAGAACATAAAGAAGACATTTTTCAGAAAAAGCAAAAAATCAAGTGAATCAAAGTACTAGAAAAAAAATTTCATTGAAATAATCGCAATACATGCTTACAAGACTCCTCAAAAGCACTTTCAACAGATACTGACCGTACCCCTGATCTGTTGCAGCCTTTTGTGTACGTAGATGAATGGCTCAAATGGCTCTGAGCACTATGGGACGCAACTGCTGTGGTCATAAGTCCCCTAGAACTTAGAACTACTTAAACCTAACTAACCTAAGGACATCACACACATCCATGCCCGAGGCAGGATTCGAACCTGCGACCATAGCGGTCGTGCGGTTCCAGACTGTAGCGCCTTTAACCGCTCGGCCACTCCGGCCGGCCTACGTAGATGATATTATCCGACTAATGATAATATTAACACCGAAAAATGAAACGATAAACAATGGGACGAAAGAAGTAGTATGCTAGGAGACAAAATAAGAGGAATAACTTAATTTCCTGCTTCCAATTATACTTTGTTTCTTTCTAATTTCGTTAAACTTGCGGAGATTGTTCGACCAACTTCATCCTGAATTTATGAAAAAGCA
Source organism: Schistocerca serialis cubense (assembly GCF_023864345.2). Taxonomy (NCBI): domain Eukaryota; kingdom Metazoa; phylum Arthropoda; class Insecta; order Orthoptera; family Acrididae; genus Schistocerca; species Schistocerca serialis. The sequence continues at coordinate 323,317,477 of NC_064641.1, read as the reverse complement.
TTAAAGACATTTGGAGCATTTACTTTGCCCCAGTTAAGAACCCATTAAGAGCTCAGGCATTACGTACAAGAAAAGTAGTCCACATTTTCTAACCAAGAAACCGACGACGAAAGCTTGTTTGCTGTATTTTGTAACAAATTTAGCTCCATCGTGTACAAATTAAACGTGTGTCAAGAACAAGAGGAGAGCGCTTCTCTTAAACTTGTATTGCACAGCATTACCGTATCACCTACAATCTGAGGGTCTCCACTAAAGGCGAAAGAAAGTTAAGACGGTGGGTTGATTTTGAATTATGTACGGTGATGTCTTATATATTCTCGGTACCAAACCATTGAAGAGACAGCAGCAAAAGTTCACGTCAGTTTATTGTCCAAGCCGTAAAATATTTTTCATATAGTCCCAGAGTAAATCGAGTAGAAAGAAATCTGACGTAATTACAAACAGCAAGAAAATCTGTCTGCTGTACGTCTTTTATAAACCAGGCTCTTGTAAGAAGAGATGGTGCATTATTGATAGAATACCGTATATAAGAGAAAAAAAACCTGTTATCATTAAGTTACAGAAGAGAGAAACTACCATTTTTCTCCACGTTGTGCTACAAGACAAATAACGAAAGTAAAGTTTACTTGAAAGTATCAGTTAGAACCACAGTGCCTTCTGAATTCTTTTCCTATAGGTTTTTGCCGTGTTCATTGACTGGGACGAATAGGCTGTACTGTCTCCTTAATGAATGAAAAACCAAATTATGAGGAACGAAACTGCATCCAGTTATGTAGGAGAGAGACAAGTTTATATAATTAGAATTGTCTTTTATGGAACGTCACCTTGTTCTTTCTAGTTAACTCCAATTTATTTGTCCATTTCTCGCAACTTTTTAACTGCAAAAACTACATCGCCTCAACAGTTAGGTATTCAGCTACAACCCCTTTTAATAAAATATTTCTTGTCATTTGATTCGAAAGGAAAATGATCTTAACTTCGTACTTACCCCAAACCATTTTGTATTTTCTGTCTGACGCCAACACCGTTTAATAGTGTTCACAACTGTGTATATCTGCGCCATCCTCCTCTTCAGAACGTCAGTAGTTGTCTAATGTCGGTGCCCGCTTATAACTGCATTTGTGCCGCTGATGAGGACACTTCGGTGCCCCAGTAATCTTTTATTCTGCCTCCATGCAGTCACTATTCATGAGAATGGTGGGACGTAATCAGAAACGTTAAGTTGGGCTGAAGGAAAACTTCGGCTAATGTCGAACTGTTTCATTATATGAATAATTTAAAACCTCACATCTGAATTTCACGTTATATTACAGAGTGAAAACACAGTGGTGTGAATTTTTAACAGTTTACGCTAGTTTTATAATTGTTCACCGTTGTCGCTGTCTCTGTACTTTCTCGTTCTTTGTAAGGGCTGTAGTATTGTCTCGTTACTCAAAACGCACACACTTCAGTCGTGATAATTGTACTACAGTAGTAATAATATAATGACAACTGAGAAACTATTTGAAAACTGTAGGTAATTTCTTTCCCAGAATTTCGGCACGTAAAGTTTCCGATTTTGACTTGTTTGCAAGGATCGGAAGCTCGTGAGGAAGAGTAAGAATACTTGAATCAGCGTGCTTATAGGACACTTTATCTGCCATAATTAACTTTGCACAAATGGCTGCCAGTTTTTCGTGAGCAAGGTAGGCGATCTCTGTCACAACAAAGCTACTGTTGCTATTTCCACCGGAGGTGATGGTATGGGGGACGTCAGGCGTGGCGCGATGACGATTATAGTCACCCAGGAAGTAATAACGTGTCATTAGCGTCCGAACGGCCACTGGTATAATTCTAAGATCAATCAGTCTAACCTAAAAACCTTTTATCAGTTATTTATAAACGTGCATTATGCATTTTATCTCACAGAAAACGTAGTGCCCTCAACAATTAGTATCAAACTAAATCACGCGTTAGAGCGTGGTAACTGCGGCGGAGCACTGTCTCGAATATCACAAATGAAATACAATGAGGAAAATAAAGTGGTGCAAAAGTCAAGTTTCTCGGACAGCGTAATTAAGGAGTCTATCGGAATAAAAATGTCAGAAAACCTAATGAACAGGGACGGACGTTCCAGTTTACACAAGGCGTGATTTCCGACACTGTTTAAGGTATCACCATGTATTAGATCCCCCAGAGTTGGGAAATGCTGACAGGAGCTACTCCTGACGAATTATTAGAGAAAGCTCTAAAAGTAGAAGGGTATCGAAGGGTGGAGTGAGCCTCGATTTTCGAATTCATTGTCAGCTTTAAATAGCAGCTCGAGACCTACAGTAGTTAACAGCCTGGAGGCAGTTCAATGGATACATAAAGCGGTTCGAAATAAATGTGAAAATATCGCGAGAATGCACGCTTGAATACAAATGCGGATGTTAGCCAAGACTGCAGGTTGCGCTGTGGTATTTGACAGCTATGCAGTGTCCTCAATACGTCGTAAGGGTCAGTCGTGCTCAGAACTGTCTTGCGGAATAGTGTGTGCTTTATGTCTGACGAAGTGAATTCGAACACGAGCAGATTGTTTGTACTCGTATGGCTTCCGTAGCTAATATGGCTTAAGTGTCGGGTGTTTCATGGCCCACCGTATCAAAGGCTTATACCGCATACAGAGAAATCGGAAAAAACGTCATCCGCTAAGTCACAATGTCGGCAAAAGTGTGTGTGGAGTGATCATGACAGGAGGTCACGGAATAGGATTGTGACGACAAATAAGAGAGCGACAGCTGCTAAAGTCACTGCAGAACTGAATGTTGCTCTTACAAACCCGGAGAGATCGAAAACAAGACGATGAGTACTCCACAAGCAGGAAACTGCAGGGCGAGGTGGAACACCAAAACCAATTATGCAAATGCCTTTAGCAGAGAATCGTGCTACCGAGGCCGTAGAAGCTGGACTACGGAGCAATGGAAGATTTTTTATGTGGGCGGATGAGTCTTGTTTTACAATGTTTTCAACTTCTGGCAGAGTTTACGTCACAAGAGTCAAACATGACGGAGATTGGGTGATGATTTGGACACCCTTATTGTGGTATTCCATTGGTCTCATGACTATTCGCAAGGTCGCAGTACTGCCAGGGTTCATGTGACTATTTTGGCTGACAAGACCATCCCACCCGGTGGTACTGTGTTCCGAGACGACAGGGAACCTGTTCACGCAGTTTGCGTTGCCCGGGACTCGTCTAGTGAGCACGAGGATGAAATCTACTTTGGAGAAAAGATGTGTGATGGTTATCCGCCTCCATCAAAGCATACACATCAGAAGGAACATTGCATCTTAATTCGGAATGACGCACGCACTGCAGTGTCGTATCTATCCACCGACACCGGGCATGCCACTTGCAAGTCAAGTATCTCCCTCGTACGGGAATGTACGTAATGGATGTATGGGTACAGGTTGTGAACACGTGGTTGGCGATATATGGGAGTTTGGGTCTGGCCGTGAGCCGTGCTCGAATATCCAAACTGTAAGGCGACCGCTCGCAATAAACGGGAATTCCGAGTTCGATTTCCGACCAACTTCGAAAGCATTCATGTGTAAGTTTTAATGGCTGTAATTTTTTTTTTGCACTAGGCCTTATCAAATTATGTGTTTCAGCTTGACATTCACCTAATGGTGCTTAATGCCAATTTTACTTTTCGCAACAGCTATAATATACCAAAAGTTTCGATTTGCTACTGAACTATGGGACTTGGTAGCTTCCCGATAGACTGACAGCTAATAATGTGAGAAATACTTTTTACATTTTTGTTCCGAATTTCTTTCAGATAATGTAAGTTCGACAAATATTTTTATAATTTTCTTCCCTTTTAAAAAATACTATTCGATAATTATTCATTTTAATCAATAGCGCATCACTTGATGACGCATGTGTATCCGTGTGGAGCAGGTAGTGTTTAGAATAAAAGATCCCAAAAAGGTAAAGCGGCTTGAAGAGTCTTAGTTCACTGTGAATCCCATCAGTTCCTGATAACTTATAATTCTTAAATAGCAACAAACTCTAGTTTTTACTGTTGACGAATGACGTTTCTTTCAATCTGCTGCAATAATGTATTTATCGGTTACCCAACGTAGACGATCGAGCCACATTAATGTGACCACCGCCTATAATCAATGTCAACCTGCAGGAACCAATCCCAGACGGCAGGTGGTAGCACTGCCAGAGGAGGCTGTGTGAAGTGTGTCAGGAAGACACGGAAAACAGAGCAGTCGTTGTCATAATTGTGGAAAGGGGCGGTTTATTCCATGTCCAAAAGGGCATGGTTATTGGCTTTTCGGGCAACAGTGGAAGCGTTTCCAAAATGTCCATATTTGCGAACTCTTCGTGAACCGCCGTGATTAAGTTATACCGCGGATGGCAAAATGGCGCTATCCAAAACCGACTGCAAGACGACTGTGGTGTACCACGGGTAATGGATGACAGCGAATTGACGAGCAGCTTTTGGGCAATTGACCGCCGAGATGACCAGCAGAGTCTTCTCAACGAGCGTTGGACGAATCATGCATTTGACACCTGGTTCATGCAGCTATCCTAATTGCTATTCATCGGCGACTGAGACTGGAATTTGCAACGAATACAGCAACTGGACGTTCATCACGAGGCGAGAGGTAGCCTTTTCACATCAACCATCTTTCATGTTTAATCAATCAGTCGGTCGTCGGCGTGTACTGCGTGAAACGTCTGAAGGCAAACAGTATGCAACAATCGTCGGTAGAGTACTGGCACAGGAAGGAGCATTATCGTCCAGGGAATGTTTTCCTAGTCTTTCCTGGGTGACTTCGTCATTATGAAAGGCACAACGGATCAAGACAAATATGAAATATTCCTTGGGGGACCTCGTCCACACCTGCCAACAGTACAATGCAACGTGTCGAACAGACCGCAGTGTACATGCGTTTACGTGACTATAAGAGACCCAGGATGAGTTTACTAAACTCCACAGATTAAAACCCGATAGAGAACATGTGGTACCACCTCGATCAGTCTGTTCGCGTCACAGATCCTTCACCGAGAAACATAGCCTGTTTACACATTCCACTTGAGTCGGCATGGCTCCACTTCCCTTTCCCACCTTCCAGGAAGTCTCTCACCCTCATCCGGCACGTCTCACAGCGGACCGCGCTAGAAAGGTTGGTTATTCAACTTTTTGACAGGCGGTAACATTAATGTGACTGGACCGTGTAGCACACTGTACCAACGATCTTCTAGTTTGCACTGTTGACGGACATGTTTATTTCAAACTGCTATAGTACCCATGTTTCGAGTGACGTTAACACATACTCGTATTCCAGATAACCAACAAAGAGTCCTCCACACCATGAGGGCTGTTACGGTTCAAGGTCAACTTATAGTATACCATTTGTAGCCACACAATTACATGCCACGTAGTAATCATTCGACGTGGTGCAACTTCATCACTTGAAGCCTGGAAGAGAGTGTGACTTCAATACGACGATGCAGCATCTTTATTCGATATTAACTTCCTTCAGCCCGCGAACGACGTATATCGAAAACGGTGGATTGCAAAAGATGATCCTGTGTAATGATCAGTGGATTTTGTTGCTCACAATAAATCATTGGTGTACGAATTCTGAGACGAGATATATGAACAGGCCTTTACAGTGCCTGCACTGGCACTAGGTTGTAGTCATTTTGAACATTTACTATGGACATAACTTAGTGTTGTGTGATGTACGTTCGTGAAATGGAAGTTGCTTATGTGAATAAAAAAAATAATCTTTCGTAATCATTAATTAATCGAACCATTAAGTGAGTAACAAACGGACCCCAGGCGCTAACGATAAATTACGTGGAAGGAAATGATCGGGGATCAGATAAACATCATTTCCATTTATAAGAAATTTATTACAAAATATTACAAAGAGCAAATATCCCATTATACAATAGGCAAACTTTCTGAATGTACCCAATGGCTATTTGAGCTTAATAAATATAGAATAAACTGAATCAGAAACGTCCTTTACGAATTTAAGGAGAATTCCACAGAACACTACAATAAAACTTGAACAAGGGATGACGAAATTTGCTGTAGGTTTGATTTCACAAACGAAAGGAAAACACTATCACTGTCAACAAATGGTGAAATCAATGTCATAAAAAGGATCACTGGCCTTCTAGAATCATAGAGCACACTTCAAATTTACAAATGGGATGCCGAATTATATGAAATCAAGAACGTGATGGGCAATTACGACAATTACTTATAAATACACACCAATAAAGTGTTACCTCTATAACTAAAAGCCCTGGCGTTGCTGCCTCTGCATCACGGGGTCGCGGATTCGATTCCCAGCCGCGTTGGGGACTTTTTCTGCCTGGGGACTGGGTGTGTGCGTTGTCCTCATCATTTCATCATCATCATCATCATCATCATTCGTAACAGTGGCTCGACTGGACTGTGTAAAACTTTGGACTGTGGAAAAATTGGCATATTTTACGGGCGCTGATGACCGCGCAGTTGAGTACTCCACAAGCCAAACATCATCACCATCACCTAAAACCCCCTTTATTCAGATGACTCGGCCAGTACCAGATAATAAAACTTTAAAAATATCCAACAAATTAAGAAACGGTCAGTCACAGCTCTTCAAAAGATTAAATCTGGTCAGCGCCAGGTAACAAAACTGAGAGAAATTTAAAAATCTGAGCAACGGCCGTCCACGGCCCTGCAAAACATTAACCCAACAGAGTGAAGTTTGTAATCTCACGTTAATTAAAACACGAAGTAGGATAATAACTTTGTTAAAATAGTAAAATAAAACACAAATATTACAGTTACTTCAGTAAACGACCTTCTTTTTTTGGTCATCAGTCTATTGACTGGTTTGATGCGGCCCGCCACGAATTCCTTTCCTGTGCTAACCTCTTCATCTCAGAGTAGCACTTACAACTTACGTCCTGAATTATTTGCTTGACGTATTCCAATCTCTGTCTTCCTCTACAGTTTTTGCCCTCTACAGCTCCCTCTAGTACCATGGAAGTCATTCCCTCATGTCTTAGCAGATGTCCTATCATCCTGTCCCTTCTCCTTATCAGTGTTCTCCACATATTCCTTTCCTCTCCGATTCTGCGTAGAACCTCCACATTCCTTACCTTATCAGTCCACCTAATTTTCTACATTCGTCTATAGCATCACATCTCAAATGCTTTGATTCTCTTCTGTTCCGGTTCTCCCACAGACCATGTTTCACTACCATACAATACTGTACTCCAGACGTACATCCTCAGAAATTTCTTCCTCAAATTAAGGCAGGTATTTGGTACTGGTAGCCTTCTCTTGGCCAGAAATGCCTTTTTTTCCATAGCGAGTCTGCTTTTGATGTCCTCCTTGCTCCTCCGTCATTGGTTATTTTACTGCCTAGGTAGCAGAATTCCTAACTTCATTGGTTTCGTGACCATCAATCCTGATATTAAGTTTCTCGCTGTTCTCATTTCTACTACTTCTCATTACCTTCGCCTTTCTCCGATTTACTCTCAAACCATACTGTGTGCACATTAGATTGTTCATTCCGTTCAGCAGATCATTTAATTCTTCTTCACTTTCACTCAGGATAGCAATGTCATCAGCGAATCGTATCATTGATATCCTTTCACCTTGAATTTTAATTCCACTCCTGAACCTTTCTTTTATTTCCATCATTGCTTCCTCGATGTACAGATTGAAGAGTAGGGGCGAAAGGCTGCAGCCTTGTCTTACACCCTTCTTAATACGAGTACTTCGTTCTTGATCGTCCACTCTTATTATTCCCTCTTGGTTGTTGTACATATTGTATATGACCCGTCTCTCCCTATAGCTTACCCCTACTTTTTTCAAAATCTCGAACAGCTTGCACTATTTTATATTGTCGAACGCTTTTTCCGTCGAAAAATCCTATGAAAGTGCCTTGATTTTTCTTTAGCCTTGCTTCCATTATTAGTCGTAACGTCAGAATTGCCTCTCTCGTCCCTTTGCTTTTCCTAAAGCCAAACTGATCGTCACCTAGCGCATTCTGAATTTTCTTTTCCATTCTTCTGTATATTATTCTTGTAAGCAGGTTCGATGCATGAGCTGTTAAGCTGATTGTGCGATAGTTCTCGTACTTGTCAGCTCTTGCCGTCTTCGGAATTGTGTGGATGATGCTTTTCCGAAAGTCAGATGGTATATCGCCAGACTCATATATTCTACACACCAACGTGAATACTCGTTTGGTTGCCACTTCCCCCAATGATTTTAGAAATTGTGATGGAATGTTATCTATCCCTTCTGCCTTATTTGACCGTAAGTCCTCCAAAGCTCTTTTAAATTCCGATTCCAATACTGGATCCCCTATCTCTTCTAAATCGACTCATATTTCTTCTTCTATCACATCAGACAAATCTTCACCCTTTTAATGTACTCTTTCCACCTATCTGCTCTCTCCTCTGCATTTAACAGTGGAATTCCCGTTGCACTCTTAATGTTACCACCGTTGCTTTTAATGTCACCAAAGGTTGTTTTGACTTTCCTGTATGCTGAGTCTGTCCTTCCGACAATCATATCTTTTTCGATGTCTTCACATTTTTCCTGCAGCCATTTCGTCTTAGCTTCCCTGCACTTCCTATTTATTTCATTCCTCAGCGACTTGTATTTCTGTATTCCTGATTTTCCCGGAACATGTACTTCCTCGTTTCATCAATCAACTGAAGTATTTCTTCTGTTACCCATGGTTTCTTCGCAGCTACCTTCTTTGTACCTATGTTTTCCTTCCCAACTTCTGTGATGGCCCTTTTTAGAGATGTCCATTCCTCTTCAACTGTACTGCCTACTGCGCTATTCCTTATTGCCGTATCTGTAGCGTTAGAGAACTTCAAACGTATCTCGTCATTCCTTAGTACTTCCGTATCCCACTTCTTTGCGTATTGATTCTTCCTGACTAATGTCTTAAACTTCAGCCTACTCTTCATCACTACTGTATTGTGATCTGCGTCTATATCTCCTCCTGGGTACGCCTTACAATCCAGTATCTGATTTCGGAATCTCTGTCTGACCATGATGTAATCTAATTGAAATCTTCCCGTATCTCCCGGCCTTTTCCAAGTATACCTCCTCCTCTTGTGATTCTTGAACAGGGTATTCGCTATTACTAGCTGAAACTTGTTACAGAACTCAATTAGTCTTTCTCCTCTTTCATTCCTTGTCCCAAGCCCATATTCTCCTGTAACCTTTTTTTTCTACTCCTTCCCCTACAACTGCATTCCAGTAGCCCATGACTATTAGATTTTCATCCCCCTTTACATACTGCATTACCCTTTCAATATCCTCACACACTTTCTCTATCTGTTCATCTTCAGTTTGCGACGTCGGCATGTATACCTGAACTATCGTTGTCGGTGTTGGTCTGCTGTCGATTCTGATTAGAACAACCCGGTCACTGAACTGTTCACAGCAAAACACCCTCTGCCCTACCGTCCTATTCATAACGAATCCTACACCTGTTATACCATTTTCTGCTGCTGTTGATATTACCCGATACTCATCTGACCAGAAATCCTTGTCTTCCTTCCACTTCACTTCACTGGACCTTACTATATCTAGATTGAGCCTTTGCATTTCCCTTTTCAGATTTTCTAGTTTCCCTACCACGTTCAAGCTTCTGACATTCCACGCCCCGACTCGTAGAACGTTATCCTTTCGTTGATTATTCAATCATTTTCTCATGGTAACCTCCCCCCCGGCAGTCCCCTCCCGGAGATCCGAATGGTGGGCTATTCCGGAATCTTTTGCCAATGGAGAGATCATCATGACACTTCTTCAATTACAGGCCACATGTCCTGTGGATACACGTTACGTGTCTTTAATGCAGTGGTTTCCATTGCATTCTGCATCCTCATGTCGTTGATCATCGATGATTCTTCCGCCTTTAGGGGCAATTTCCCACCCCTAGGACAGGAGAGTGCCCTGAACCTCTATCCGCTCCTCCACCCTCTTTGACACGGCCGTTGGCAGAATGAGGCTGACTTCTTATGCCGGAAGTCTTCGTCCGCCAATGCGTAAGAAGTAAGAGTTTGCGGTGGCCAAAGTTCAGGAATGGTATTATGTGGTATTAATACTAATCGGTATGATACAGGATTAAATTAGACAATGAGTAAAGCAGAGGAAACTTGGTGTGATGAAGAATATGAGGGAATTATTAACAATTATTAATAATTAATAATAATAATTAATAATAAGGATGATGTTTCCAGTTATGATACGTTGAAGTGATTTAATAATCATGTGTCAAGAACAAGCGGGAGAATAGTAATGTTAACGCTACACCTATATTTTCGAGGGTTTCAAGGAAATAATCCATCATAACAATAGCAGTTAAATAAGTAGAGTGGTAACCATAATGTTTAGTGCGAATACCAACTAGAATAGTTATGTTAAGAGTTCCGATGTTCTGAAATTTTGAATGTGATATGGTATGTAGCATAAAAAATTATCGAGATTCTTGCAGCGACAATGCAGGTTGAAACCTCGTTCTTTCGGACATTACCTCCGTTGTCTCCTTCAGGAGCAACTGTCGTGGAAAGATGTACGAGAATATCTTATTCAACTGCGCGGTCGCAAATACTTCCTTCTTCTGTAATATGACATTTCCACGCTATCGGCTATTTTAATTCGCGTAGATAATGTTCGAAGCACTGTGTAAAAGGACACTGGAACTTTGGACTGATCCTGGGCACACGATCGCATTTCATAACATTCCCGTGCTTGCTTTAACGAGTGACACTCAGTAAGTACTGCATCTTCTTTATTTATTTGGCAGTTGCGTTTGAAAAAAAAAGCGGAATTGCTTGTTTGACATCGTGAGATATTCCCGCTTCAACTTCTAGAGTTTCACAGAGTTGCGATTCGTGGCAGCGCTATAGACAGCCTTCAAAATCTCGTTTGTAACGCAGGTGAATTGGAAGCAGAGAGCTATCACTGAGTTTCCTTTTGACAGGAAACAGGAGGTCGCAGATATTCACAGGCGCTTGCAGAATGTCCATGCCGGCCGGGTGGCCGAGCGGTTCAAGGCGCTACAGTCTCGAACCGCGCGACCGCTATGGTCGCGGGTTCGAATCCTGCCTCGGGCATGGATGTGTGTGCTGTCCTTAGGTTAGTTAGTTTTAGGTAGTTCTAAGTTCTAGGGGACATGACCTCAGATGTTAAGTCCCATAGTGCTCAGAGCCATTTGAACCAAGAATGGCCATGGAGAAATAGCAGTGAACAAAAGCACCCTGAGTCGGTGGGTGTGGCGTCTATAATTATCTCAACAAGGGCACTCAGCTGAACGATTGTGGTGGTAATACTGAAGCATTTGTGTACCAGTTGGAGTACTCAAAGGACTGTGCTCTCTGGGTTCCTCGCCGCTTAACAGAAGACCAAAAAGAGCAACTAAAGACCATCTGTGCGGAATTGCTTGATGGTTGCAAGGCTGATAGTGTTAATTATTTCATCTAACATCGGCAGAGGCGATGAAACATGGATTCCTCACTTCGAACCGGAACAAAACGGGAATCCATGGTGTGGCGCCACACTACATCCCCTCCGAAGAAAACAGTTCAAACCCGCACTTTCAATCGGAAAGTCATGGCGACGTTCTTCTGTGAGTCTGAAGAGCTTATTCCGTTTGATGTCCTCCCTCCTGGTGCACCGATCAAATCAGAAGTGTATTGCGCTACCCTCGGGAAGTTGCAAACGAAATTCTCATTTTCCATGATAATGCAAGCCTACGGAACCGGTAGGAGATTACACAACTTCATTGGACTGTTATTCCTCATCCAGCTTACGGCCCAGACCTCGCGTCTTCCAACTGTGTGGCCCAGTGAAGGATGCATTCCGCGGGAAGAAATAACGTGGAAAATAGAGAGGTGGTACCACCCAGGCATACAGGATGTCACAGTAAGGAGACGAAGTGCGTCCCTTCATGTTGAAATAAAATTGTTTTATAACCAAAAGCGTGGGGAGTAAGACGGTCTGTTGCAACACTGAATAAAATATACCAACTTTCAGAAAAAACGTGTTGCATTACTTATTGAACCCCCACCCCCCATAGAAAAGAACAAGGCAGTTGACGCTTTAGGCCGCTAAGTATGTATGACGAAGAGCCACGCAAACCATTACCTGAATGCAACCATCCAGCACAACGGCCGCCCTGGTACATCTGCGATAAGGAAAGCCTGCCAGGCGAACATCAAAAGGAAGTACATTTGTGGAGACCTTCGCGGCCAGAGTCAGTTGACATAAAAATTTCCTTATCATCGTACCACGTTGTAATGTAAAAAACTACGAGGGAGAAAACAATCTTTCGGCCACGGTTGCAGTGGCCTTATTCTGGCTGTAGTAGTTTTAGACCAAGCAGAAGACCGTGGCCGAAACATAAGTATCTACAGTATAGTTTTTTACATTTTGACACGGTACGATGCACAAAGATCTCCATGCCAACAAAACGGAAATGTTCCCCAAAAATTGGTACAGTGAAGCACAATATAGAAGGGCTATCAGGAAAAGAAGTAATGCGCAGTAAACACGGAACAGGAGATAGAAGACAAGAGACTCGCTTTCGTTTCATACTTGGCACCCCACTCAGCCAAAAATTATAAAAATTCAACTTAAATTAAGTCTTCCGAACTCCTTCTAAGAAGAAACGTAACTTGGCTCTGCGAAATACCCACTAAATTTGAACATAACTGGAATATGCAGCATCTCTAGTGAATGTGGCCACCAACATATCGGGCAATGCATCTATATTAAAACCCTGCAAGCAGAACTCGAAGTGTTTGCGTCTGGGACACACGAAGAAATTAGAGATAAGAGAGCATAACATAAAGGTACACCAGACCTACACCTTTCAGAAAACGTAGGGGCTATGTCGAGCAACCAGCTACTGGCGCAGCTCTATAGAGAAATCCATAGAAGCAGGGATTCACGAGAACCTGGACATTTGGGACGAAAGACACCGCTGGCAGGACAGTGCCAAGCGGTTCATATACGAGTCAGTGTAAATATTACATGCGCAATTTATTGACTCATCGCCAGAAGATGAGGAGTATGGAACCCTTCGAAACACTGTATTTTAACACTGCCACCCGGGAGGAGAAGCGAAAGCTTTCCCTCGACAGTATACGGCGCGAAAGACCACGCTCTGATTAGGTTTTAGCTGCAGTCACCGACTCATTTGTTCGCTTATCAGCCGAAATATCGGCCAAAGGAATAAGTTTGGCCCGGATGCACGACCGAAAGATGATGGAATAAAATAGTTCTTTCTATATCTGACGTCACTTAATGGGAAATTCTTTCATAGTGTGTTATTTGTATTTCCAACGTATTATTATGCTTTACTTTTGTAATTGTAATACATCTTATATGAAATTTAAATTTCACGCAGCTTTAACAAATTAAATGGTACAATTGTTTTGCTCATCTCACACCACTAGGATATATCTAGAGAAACAGATATGGCGAGAATATATAGCTGAATAACGCGAAAGAAGTCGTCCCACAAAGTTCTGATGGTATTGACGTAGTACATGATACTGTAACAGAACTGAGTTGTTCGGCTGACGTGCGATATATCTACCTGTTTATCATGCAGTAACTCCGGCAGCCGGCGGTTTCTATGAAACGAATTTATTTTAAAACCTACATACTTATACACCTTACCATGTAAGTGGTGCTCTCTTCTCACATACCATTCGGAGTAAAAAAAAAAAAAACAGTTGTTAAGGGCTATCATCAGATATATGTAGGAATGGCTTGTAGCTAAATGAAACACTCGTCGTGCAGCTGGTTTCGAAAGCAAGTTTTATTGCTTTATGCAGCGTCTAAAATTGTGTATGTGAGCATCTGTGCCAATAAATATTATCTATTCATATTTGTCGACCGTAATATAAAACCTGCAGAAGTAAAACTCGGAAAGTAATCAGATTAGCGGTAATGAAAAAACTGATTGATGGGCGTTAGTGGGTTGAAGGTGGACTGTTATGCTAATTGTCTCTGAATTATTTTTCACTCGTATTAATGAAAAAATTAGCTTCGCTGCATCCCGTTATAGATTTTACGTAGCCTAGCAAATTCTGCTTTTTAATTACAATACTGGGTGACCGTGTTAAGCTTATAATGATATAGAATGTACTAACTTGAGAAATAATTGACGTATTTATTGACTGTATGTTTCTACTGGTGTGGTAACTGATAAAGGTTTTTACTTTTTTAAGTATACCCAACACACCTTGATAAGCGCAACTTAAGTGACGTCTAATCCTTATCCCACTTCTCTCCATGTGATTTTCAACGTCGCAGGCGTAGCATCTGCGATAGCTGCACGAATCCAATGGCGGAGATCTGGTAGATTACGAACTGGTGTCTGGTGCGCTTGATTCTTGATTGATTGACGAGGGCTGCCGCTGGAAGGACGTACGGATGAATATTACAGTAGCCTCTTGAAATACGCGCTCTTTGATGGTGGCTCGACATAGGAAGCAGATTCCTAGTTTCCCGAAGCCGCTTGTCTCATTTCTTGATTGTTGCGTAAGCGGGAATACAGTCAGCCGGTTGCAGTCCATACGCCGAATACGAAATTGTACCAGTAATAACAGACTAAAGTTCCGCTAGACAAAGCACACAGAAGACCTTCTCCTGTGGAGTCCAGATGTCTACTGACCAGTGTTTACGTTTTTTAAAGAAAAGCAATTACATATTTGCGCACGTGGTACCAACTGCCAGAAGCAAACATAGAAAACACGTTAGATAGCGTACTTGTAGAAGCAAACCACCAAAAAATTTCAGTTACGTCTCAAGTTACTACATCGTTAGCGAAATTGTTCAAATTCAGTCTCCAGATCGCTTTCCCTTATTTCCATATGACCGGTTTCGGGTGACCAGCCTGTCGTGAGATTTCTTACAGAATGTTATTTTACAATTACTATTCGTACAGAATATAAATGGTTAAAAATTTAAATTTATAAAGCTTCAGGATTCTTAAGAAATTTGTTATAGTACAAATCTAAGCAGCAACAAAGTAACGTGTCAAATGTGGAACTGTGAGTTCACTGTTATAACTAGTCATACACTAACCCACTGCGACTTTATAAAATTTTTGTTATGAAACCTGACTGATGCAACACCTACAGCGCAGAAAAGCTCTCTACATTTCTACAAAGTGGACTGATGTAGTTCATAAGGAATGTTCCTCAGTGTAGCAAAGATAGCTTTAAGGTGTTTAATAATAGTAATGGCCTTACGATGTTTCAGTTGTTACTTCTAGGAACATCTTATATGTGTTATATGAGTCCACAGAGGGTACATCCGAGCGCTGTAAATTTTGCACCAGTTAGCATCACTAAAACTATTTTTAAAAAAAATATGTGATAACTGTTTCATGAATTTCTTGTAAAATATTTTAATGTTATTAAATGCCACATACTGTTTTATGCTATAATTGGGAGCATTTCTAATGAATACACCAGTCCCTTCTTTACAAACAAAGGGCACGTCTCAACGCTACAGATGGTTCACCAATAAAGGTTCTTAACAGAAAATAAAGCCATGTCACGTTAGTATACGGTTAGTTATGACAGTTAACTTTCAGTTCCACATTCGGAGGTTGCTCTGTTATTGTAGCAAGTGTTATGTTACATGGATCTGTACTGTATCTAATTTCTTAAAAACCTTGAAGCTTTTTAAACCATTTATGATTTGCTCCAGTTGAACTTATAAAATAATTTTATAGTAGATATGAAGATGGGCAGCTGGCCAGAAACCGGTCACATGGAAAAAAGGAAAGCGATCTGGAGACTAAATTTGTACACTTTTTTTATAAGTAACGGTGGCAGTACATCCATGAAGGCGAATACCTCTAGTTTTGATATATTATATTTGATATTATTAGATGTTTAACCGGAACACTCTGTCATAACGATATTAAAGTCCACATCCGCAGTCAGGGTCGGCACAGATACAAAACATCTCACTGAAAGCATATTTTTTACGGAAACCAATGTACATCTAGAGCAGAACAAAACTGAATTTTCCTACCGAGAATGCTGCTGTTTATACAAATGTCTCACATTCCGGAATACACAAACATTACAGGCATAACAAATGTCTAAAACCCTCCAGAAGTACTAAATGTCAAATAATTGATGGCTATGGGAACTAGATTGAAGACCAGCAGCACCGTAAAACAGCGACGGTAAACACTTCACCTCACTGCATACAGTACAATTTGCGACGTTACATGTTTAAGCTGGAGGGATAGCGACCCACAGTTTCAGAAGTACTTATTCGGGATGTCCCTTGTATGGCAGCGCCGGCGGATTCTCGCATTCTAATCCTGTTGTCACATTCTGTTCTCTACAACGATCATTGGAGGTAGCCCCTCCGACTGTAGCACGCGATTGTCAAATGGGTCAGTAGTATCCCTGAACAAGAAGGCCCATCTTCGGTCTGCGCCTTGGACTGTAGTTGGTATTCATACGGAGGACATGGATAACGTCTCAGCACTTCTATGTTCTTGATGATGGATCATAATCCTCGATTGCGTATGAGGCGTCTGCCAAGCAACGAGGGATACGGAATGGCCGAAAGTAGTGCATTAGCAACTTTTCCGAAGTTCCCACTTTCAGCACAGGCGTAAAAACCTATACCAACTCTCAAAGACTGTATCTCAGTGGACGGTAGTCGGCTTTATATCGTTCCCTGTCAATTTCCATCCGTGGTCGGTAAGCGATCCAGCTGCCATGCTTCTTCGGTCCTGGTGACGATGTGTTCATATAGATCCTGAGTATAGGCCTGCTGAAGCGAGAACAGCATATACATTGTCGTTCCGGCCTCACCACCGTGAAGCAGAATAGTTGAAGCAGGTACGGTCATGCTTCGCAGTGTTGAATATGCATGTCACAATGGGCATTTTGCATTCCAGTGCCACTGTTCGGCATCAACGTATATCGAGTGCATATCCTCCCTACTTTTTATTAAAGTGACCTGTGAGACCATTCATCTGTTGGCGGTAGGCAGTAGTCATCTTGTGAGTGACGTAGAGTTCTGAAATTATCTGTGATACTTTTCTCGACCGAACATCATCACATGCAGTGCCTTGTGCTTCAGAATAATCTACAAGGAATGATCTACGAGGAACCTTACAATTTTCGGTACTTCTGCAGTCGGCAAGGCTTTGGTGACATCACAGGGGATGAGGTATCCGGTATAGTTTATTATCTATCCTTTCTTTCAGGAGTGCTAGTTCTGCAAGGTTCGCAGGAGAGCTTCTGTAAAGTTTGGAATGTAGGATACGAGATACTGGCAGAAGAAAAGCTGTGAGACCGGGCGTGAGTCGTGCTTCGGTAGCTCAGATGGTAGAGCACTTGCCGGCGAAAGGCAAAGGTCCCGAGTTCGAGTCTCGGTCGGGCACACAGTTTTAATCTGCCAGGAAGTTTCATATCAGAATATGCTTTCTTTCAGGTGTGCTAGTTCTGGAAGGTTCGCAGGAGAGCTTCTGTAAATTTTGGAAGGTAGGAGACGAGATACTGGCAGAAGTAAAGCTGTGAGTACCGGGCGTGAGTCGTGCTTCTGTAGCTCAGATGGTAGAGCACTTGCCCGCGAAAGGCAAAGGTTCCGAGTTCGAGTCTCGGTCGGGCACACAGTTTTAATCTGCCAGGAAGTTTCATATCAGCGCACACTCCGCTGCAGAGTGAAAATTTCATTCTGAAAACATCTCCCAGGCTGTGGCTAAGCCATGTCTCCGCAATATCCTTTCTTTCAGGAGCGCTAGTTCTGCAAGGTTCGCAGGAGAGCTTCTGTAAAGTTTGGAAGGTAGGAGACGAGATACTGGCAGAAGTAAAGCTGTGAGACCGGGTGTGAGTCGTGCTTCTGTAGCTCAGATGGTAGAGCACTTGCCCGCGAAAGGCAAAGGTCCCGAGTTCGAGTCTCGGTCGGGCACACAGTTTTAATCTGCCAGGAAGTTTTATTGTCTATCTACTTACCATTTGCAATCTTGGCGAACCTCTCCAAGCTGTAGATTCCAATTCGTCTGAAAGGTGGTGCTGCCTGCGGAACTGGTACCAGATGAATCGGTGGTTACTGCGGCACGTGTTTCCGTCGCTGTTCCCTATAGTGGCTCATGTAATTAATGACGAAGCTATCGGAAGAGACCAGGCCAGTGACACTTGGGGTTCACGTTCCAAAACAAAGACGTCATGTCACCGGGCCACACTATTCGCGAATGGTTTGAAGAACTTTCTAGACCATTCTAAAGAATGATTGGGCCACTCGCATCGGCCGACATGGATGATCGAGAGGTCGTTCGTGCACAACATCCTGCACCGGCAACGCCTCCGCTGTTACGGACGGCTATACAGGCAGAAAGGGGATTCCTAGAATTGTTGACTCCATGCCATATGGAGCTGCTGCAGTACGACGCCATAAAGGAGGTCCGACACTATTTCAGAAGGTATTCCATGACTTTTTTCATTCATTGTACTTGGCGGAGCTGTTCGTTGTAGTTATCCTCCAGTCATGTGGAGTTAACATAATACATTACTGTTTCTTACTTACTCGGTTCGACTGTTCTGGTTGCTATAAATGCTGTATCCCTTCTCTTACAAAGTTGCGCATGGCCGAGGAAAAGTTATTGTGGCCTTCCATTACTGCAGTAGGGACCACACATGGGAATCCACTCTGTTGCATTTTCTCTACGTGCAGGCACCTCGTGATGAATTCCTCCGTTATTGTGACATCCCTTACCAGAAGGGCTGGGAGCAGTCTGCATCTTTTATTAGTGAGATTTTAGCAGCTCCTGTCATATTCGGATTCTTCATGTAGTATTATCCCAGAACAATGGGAATGTAGGACTGCCTCGTTTTCCCCTTGACCGTCGGACCTCTTCTTTAATTGTTCGTTCGGTAAGAGGACTTCTTGCTAATTGTAGCCGAATGTTTTCTTCCGTTCGACCCGGAACTCTCTTCCTTGTTCTCGAACACTGCTGGGCTTTGCCATCCATGTAAACGTACACATCTCTCAAACACATCATGTCATCCCACCTTCTGTAATCGGTTGCTCGTTCGAATATTTTGTCAGTTCGTAGGGTCCCCACCAGCGTCTCTGGCAAACAATGATGGATGTCTGATGGACCGCTGATTTACTCCTCTACATCTACTCTACACCAGCATCTACAATTACACAGATGCTCTGCAAGCCCCTGAACGGTGCGTGACGGAGGGTATCCCTTAACACTACTAGTAATTTCCTTTTCTGTTGGACTCGCTAATAGATCGAGGGAAAAACAACTATCTATATGCCTCCGCATGAGTCCTAATTCCTCGTTTCTTATCTTCGTGGTTCTTACGCGCAATATATTTTTGCGGCAGTAGAATCGTTCGGCAGTCAGCTTCAAAAGCTGATTCTATAAATTTTCTTACAAGGCCTCGAAATCAACGTCTCCTTTCCTCCAGAGATTCCCGCTGAGTTCCTGTAGCATGTCCGAAACACTTACGTGTTGTTCGAATCTACCCGTAGCGAACCTAGTAGCCCGTCTCTGAATAGCTTCGACATCCTACTTCAATCAGATCGGGTACGGATCGAGCAGTACTCAAGAGTAGCTCGCACCACAGTCCTACATGTGGTCTCCTTTACAGCTGAAAACCTGTTTCATAAAATTCTCCCAATAAACCGAAGCTGACCATACGCCTTCCCTACCATAGTTTTCGCATACTCGTGCCATTTCGTAATGCATTGCAACGTTACGCTCGGATTTTTAAACGATTCGACTCAAACGATTTGACTTTGTCAAGCAGGGCACAAGTAATACTGTATGAGAACATTACAGGATTGATATTCCTACTCATCCGCATTAAGTTACATTTTTCCACATTTAGGACTAGCTGCCATTCACCACGCCAACTATAAATCTTATCTACCTACAGTCACTCAACTTCGACAGTTTACCATTCACCGTGGCATCATCGGCAAACAATCTCAGATTACTGCCCACCCTTCCGACAAATTATTTATGTATATAGAGACCAAAAGTGGTCCTATCACACTTCTCTGGGGCACTCCTGACGATACCCTTGTTTGTGATGAACGCCCGTCGTTGAGAGCAACAGACTGGGTTCTATTATTTAAAAAGTCTTCGAGCCACTCAAGTATCTGTGAACTCACTCCATACGCTCTTACCTTCGATAACAGACTGCAATGGGGCACAGTGTCAAATGCTTCCGCAAATCTAGAAATATGGAATCTGCCTGTTGCTCTTCATCCATAGTTCGCAGTGAATCACTTGACAAAAGGACAAGCTGAGTTTCGCACCAGCGATGCTTTCTAATACCATACTGATTCGTGAACATTAGCTTCTCAGTCTCAAGAACGTTCATAATAGTCTAACAGAATTTGATAAAGGATTCTGCAGCCAAAGCTAATTAAAGGATATTGGTCTGTAATTTTGCGGCTCCCTTCGTTCACCATTCTTATATACTGGAGTCACGTGTACCATTTTCCAGTCGCTTCGGACTTCGTGCTGAGAGAGGGATTCACGATAAATATATTCACGACAAATACACGGTAGGTAAGGCTTGGCTGAAATGGCTCTGAGCACAATGCGACTTAAATTCTGAGGTCATCAGTCGCCTAGAACTTAGAACTAATGAAACCTAACTAACCTAAGGACATCACACACATCCATGCCTGAGGCAGGATTCGAACCTGCGACCGTAGCGGTCGCTCGGTTCCAGACTGGAGCGCCTAGAACTGCACGGCCACTCCGGCCGGCGGTAGGTAAGGGGCCAATGCCGTAGAGTACTCTTCGTAAAATCGAACTAGGACTCCATCCGACCCTGGTTATTTATTTACTTTCAAATATTTCAGTTATTTCTCTGTGCCAGGGGTGCTTACTCCTATGTCGACCACACGGGAGTCTGCCCGATGGTCAAATGACGGTATGTTTGTACGATTCTCTTCTGTGAACGATTTCTTGAACGTGAAGTTTGAAACTACTGCTTTTCTTTTGCTATCTTCAACTGCCTCACCAGACTGGCCAACAAGGGGTTGAATGGACTCCTTAGATCCGTCAATGACTTTACATAAGACCAGAAATTCCTCGGGTTCTCTGTCAGATCTCTTACTAAGAAGTGACGTTGGTAGTTGTATGCTTCGCACGAATCTCCACTAACCTTCGCTTTTCGTCATTTATGCGTACTATTTTAACCACGAGTGCAGCAGCCTCTGCTTCCTCAGCATCCTCCTATTTCTTTACTAAACCATGGTGGGTCTTTTCCAGTCTTTATCCACTTACTAGGCACCTAACGCTCCAGATGACTATTTACTCTCTGCTCAAACTTTGCCCATAATGCCTCTTCATCCATGTTGCAGGAACTATGTGACGCTAATTCACTGCTGTGTCTGGTAGAAACACTCTCCCAACCTTCCTGACTGATTTATTAATTTTCTCAATCATGGTTGCTACAATGACATCATAATCGCTAGTACCCGTCTCTATACTGATATTGGCGATATGGTCAGGTCTATTTGTAGCTACAATGTCTAAGATTGGTCTGTCTAGGTTGACCGATCTTAAGAATGATGTAATATTTATATTCCTGCTCCTGTCAGTGACGGCGACAAATTTTATTTTACCTAACTGCAGTCGCGGAAATGTTTTGAAGAAACCAGCGTCTCTGCCGAACAACGTCACGCGATACCCATCTAATGTTCAACGTTATTCTGTAGCACTTAATTTCAGAAGCGTCTCTTCTCGTCTGATCTTTTTACCGTCCACGTTTCACTTTCGTGCAAAGCTACATTCCAGACAAATACCTTCAGAAAACAGATCTCCAATACTTAAATTTATGTTAGACAGTAACATTATCCTTTTTCTAGAATTTTTTTCATGCTGTAGTCAGTCGGAATGTTGTATCCTCTCTACATCGGTCGTCGTCATTTTACTTCAGAAATAATAAAACCCGTCTACTATTGTCAGTGTCTCACTTTCTGAATACTAATTCCTTCAGCATAATCTCCTCTTATTCAGAACATCCCATTACCTAATAGACTCTTACAAGAAAACTATTCGTTTCTTTCAATTGTTCTTCCAAGTCTTTTGCTGCCTCTGACAATACCATAGGTAAAACCCTAATATTCTTTTCCTTCTTTCTAAATCTTAACTCAGTTCTATTTCCCAAATTTGTCTTTATTTCTTTCTACTTCTTGCTCTACGTACAGATTGAATAACATCGGGCTTTGCTACAACTCTCACTCCTTTTGCAACCAAAGGTTGTCTTTCACGTCTTCTCATCTCCATACAATTGATACATTCTTCCTGAAATACGAAGGTATCTCGCCTGTCTCACATATCTTGCACATTAGGTGAAATAGTTCCTTCTCTCCCAAGGATCCTTTCAACTTACCCAGATCCCATCTCATTAATATCTTATGTTTATAAAAATTTTCAGTCTTAATCAGCAGCTTTCAATCAATAACCTGTGATCCAAGTCTATTTCTGTCGATGGAAATGTCTTGCAATTAAAATATTGTTTCCAAATTCTTGTCCCTAGCTTCCACTGTCGCCAGGCTCCTCCGTAACATGTAATACGTCAGCCTCAGCTGCAAATAGAAACTCATCCTTATCCAGGTTTCGGCCAAAATAATTAGGTCTTCTTCAGAAGCCAGAGACACTAAACTATTGCATGCCAAAGTTTGGCCATGTCGAGTATAAAACTGTAGCACCGTAGTACTACATTACTTGGGCTAAAGAGAAACAACAGGCCCGACTGGACGGACGAGGTCGGTAGGCCGCGAGAGCTGCCCCGGAACTAATATGGTATACCGAAAAATAATTAAAAGGGAAGCCCCCCAGTAAAATTTAGTTTCGTCCGCCCAGTCGGGCCTGTTGTTTCTTTTCAGCCCAAGTAATGTAAATTTATGACTGGTTACTACGGTTCCACAGTTTTATACTTGACATGGCCAAACTTTGGCATACAATAGTTTAGTGTCACTTGCTTCTGAAGAAGGCCAAATTATTTTGGCTGAAACCTGGGTAAAGATTGGTTTGTGTCTGCAACTGAGACTGACGTGTTAAATGTTCAATTATCACAGTTGCTGACAGGGCTGCACAATGTTAAAAATTCTTCCGTTACTACATGATTCTTAAGCCAAAGTTTGACGTTTATTATAGAATGCTCTGCGATAAATTTTACTGGGGGGCTTCCCTTTTAATTTCTCTGCGGTAATCGATTTTCTTTTAATTTCCCTTCTCTTCTTTATTGTAGTGTCGAGTTCCTGCCATCCTTCACGAACTTTCGCCTTCCTTAATTACCTTAATAATAATCTTCGTCTCATCATACATTCTTTCAGTCTCTTCATCATCTGCGGAGCCAATCGGCACATAAACTTGTACTACAATGATGAATTTTAGATTCATACCTATCCTGGATACTGTAATGCGTTCACTATGTTGTTCACAATAACTTACTTGCACTCTTGTTTTCTTATTTATTGTCAGAACTAACCCTGAACTACTGCAAAATGTAATTCTGTACTCACCTGATCAGGAAGTCGTTATTCCTGAAACTGCACGTCAAAAATTCACACTACATACAACTACTGTCTATTCATTTCCATTTATAAACTCTCTTGCCTACTTACTCGATTAAGAGGTATATTACTGACTATGGGCGATACGAGTAGTTGAGACATATTCGGTTCAAAACCTATGAAATATTTATCGGCAATAGAGTGACAGTACTAATTATAATCTACATGAGAAACATAATCGTTGCAAAAGGACTAGAAACTCTGTTAAGGAAGTGAAGCGCCTCTCATAAAAAACTTCTGGAAAAGCTAACTGCGTCATTCCTGGAAATGAAACTACTGTAAAGCTCTCCAAAGAAATTATTAACGACGAAGAGGTGGTGGTAAGTTAATATGGGCGCAAACTGCTGAGGTCATCGGTCCCTAGCATTACACACAAGTTAATCTAACTTAAACTACACTCCTGGAAATGGAAAAAAGAACACATTGACACCGGTGTGTCAGACCCACCATACTTGCTCCGGACACTGCGAGAGGGCTGTACAAGCAATGATCACACGCACGGCACAGCGGACACACCAGGAACCGCGGTGTTGGCCGTCGAATGGCGCTAGCTGCGCAGCATTTGTGCACCGCCGCCGTCAGTGTCAGCCAGTTTGCCGTGGGATACGGGGCTCCATCGCAGTCTTCAACACTGGTAGCATGCCGCGGCAGCGTGGACGTGAACCGTATGTGCAGCTGACGGACTTTGAGCGAGGGCGTATAGTGGGCATGCGGGAGGCCGGGTGGACGTACCGCCGAATTGCTCAACACGTGGGGCGTGAGGTCTCCACAGTACATCGATGTTGTCGAGAGTGGTCGGCGGAAGGTGCACGTGCCCGTCGACCTGGGACCGGACCGCAGCGACGCACGGATGCACGCCAAGACCGTAGGATCCTACGCAGTGCCGTAGGGGACCGCACCGCCACTTCCCAGCAAATTAGGAACACTGTTGTTCCTGGGGTATCGGCGAGGACCATTCGCAACCGTCTCCATGAGGCTGGGCTACGGTCCCGCACACCGTTAGGCCGTCTTCCGCTCACGCCCCAACATCGTGCAGCCCGCCTCCAGTGGTGACGCGACAGGCGTGAATGGAGGGACGAATGGCGACGTGTCGTCTTCAGCGATGAGAGTCGCTTCTGCCTTGGTGCCAATGATGGTCGTATGCGTGTTTGGCGCCGTGCAGGTGAGCGCCACAATCAGGACTGCATATGACCGAGGCACACAGGGCCAACACCCGGCATCATGGTGTGGGGAGCGATCTCCTACACTGGCCGTACACCACTGGTGATCGTCGAGGGGACACTGAATAGTGCACGGTACATCCAAACCGTCATCGAACCCATCGTTCTACCATTCCTAGACCGGCAAGGGAACTTGCTGTTCCAACAGGACAATGCACGTCCGCATGTATCCCGTGCCACCCAACATGCTCTAGAAGGTGTAAGTCAACTACCCTGGCCAGCAAGATCTCCGGATCTGTCCCCCATTGAGCATGTTTGGGACTGGATGAAGCGTCGTCTCACGCGGTCTGCACGTCCAGCACGAACGCTGGTCCAACTGAGGCGCCAGGTGGAAATGGCATGGTAAGCCGTTCCACAGGACTACACCCAGCATCTCTACGCTCGTCTCCATGGGAGAATAGCAGCCTGCATTGCTGCGAAAGGTGGATATACACTGTACTAGTGCCGACATTATGCATGCTCTGTTGCCTGTGTCTATGTGCCTGTGGTTCTGTCAGTGTGATCATGTGATGTATCTGACCCCAGGAATGTGTCAATAAAGTTTCCCCTTCCTGGGACAATGAATTCACGGTGTTCTTATTTCAATTTCCAGGAGTGTAATTTACGCTAAGGGCGACACGAAGACCCATGCCCCAGGGAAGACTCAAACCTCCGACGGGGGGGAAACCGAGCGAATCGTGGCAATTCGCCCCTGACCGCGCCGCTACCCCGCGCGGCTTCGACGAAGACAGTGAACACTGAACAGCGCGGGTATTCGTTGTTAATGTTTTAAATGTCCTAAGAAGTAGAAAACCAAATGGCAAAGTCATCCCTGTACAAATGTAGCGACTATGGTAAAAATAATTCAGAACTGGTGGCGAAGTTTTGGCATGAGAAATATCACCTCTTCAAGATTAAAGAACACTACAACATGGCTGACGTTCGAACACAGCTGGTCCAGGAACCACTTATATTGTATTAGTGTAGTGCCTGCCTCATTATGCAGTCGTGGCATAGAAAAAGATGCCAACCACATTTCCTTTTGGTTGTTTCGACATATACGGCACTACAACGACTACAGAATCTGGTCAACGTGATCTGCCCTCTTCCTAGTTCTATAACCATGTTCCCGGGCTAGAAAATTTTAGAGCTCTCCATCAACTGTATTCACATGTAACTGAAGTCAGATCACTAGTGAAAGTAATGTAGGTATTTATGATCATGTGTTGACAGCTGTGAAACTTACTAGACAGAGGCCAAATGAAAAAAGTTAAATTTTATCTGAGTCGCCCTAGTTATCACCACAGCCACATTAAAAGGACGTATTTAACTTCTGGTCGACAATTTTGTGGACGTGGAGAACTTTCTGTTTTTCTGTTGATTTCGAGAGCCACGTGTAGTCCTCTCGTCGGTAAGCGTAGAAGCGAATATTTGTATTTTTAAACGCATCTTCAAGGTGGACATGTCAGATAGGTAAACGAAAGTAAAGAATCAAGTAAGAGAAAAAATAAAAGTTATGGGAAGTGCATCTAGCTCTTGAATGATGTATCTAGTGGCTGCTTAATTGTAATCAAAACGTGGAGCGTTGAGTATCTTCAATAGTAGTCACTGAAGTAAATGCTCTTCGAGATAAAGTGAACAC
Organism: Schistocerca serialis cubense; assembly: GCF_023864345.2. Taxonomy (NCBI): domain Eukaryota; kingdom Metazoa; phylum Arthropoda; class Insecta; order Orthoptera; family Acrididae; genus Schistocerca; species Schistocerca serialis. The sequence goes on along the minus strand of NC_064641.1, from coordinate 323,291,012 downwards.
TCTTTGAGACATGACATGAATCATTCTGCGAAGCAATATTTTACGGTAGATCACATAAAATCCATTGCATAAAAACCCGCTTCTCATTGCTTTGAGCTATATAATGTGCGCCTAAGTGCTACAGTTCTTTTGATTCATCACGAAAATACAACTTTTCATTCGTCAGCTATCAATGTGAATGTCATAGAACACAACACATACTTCAGCGAATAACCAGCATGGCATGGTATATTGCAAGTGATGTTAGCTGTTGGTGTATGTCACCTGCGGAAGACGCCTGCTAATTTGGTTCAGCTCGTGTATTTGCTTCTCCTTCTAGTACTTTCAAATATGTTATCTGTCGGCTTCTCATGCCTGTCTCACATCATTGTTTACCTTCAGACGTCACTTGAGAAAAGTGCCTCTTTGGGAAACGAACCTACCTGTTGTTAAATGCCATTTCATTCCCTGAGAGTCTCTTATTCTGAAACAGCTATATCGCACCTCAGCCGTTGGTTCTCATAGTGACTCAAGTCCAGTCGTCAGTATGGCAGCATGGGATCCTCTTGTACATAGAAGGTGGTATGCCTATGACCAAATAGTGTTTTGTTTGTGATGTTGTGTTTTGTGCAGCGTCTATAAATATTGCGAGTTGAGCACATTTAACTGTTGTATAGTATTTTAAAGTCTGCAGTACACTGATAATTCTACAGTTGCAGAATTTTATGGTAAATGAAATTCTGCATATGTTTAAAACAACTTCTAAAACGGATGATGGTAAAGCCATACTTGATCGGTTAGGCACCTACTTTCGCCATAGAACATGGAATATTGGCAGAGTAACTCGGTTTAGTTACTGTTTTAACAACTTTACTTGAATTGGAAGTGGAAGTTCGTCTTCTTCTCCTACAGCTTATGAAAATGTATTTAACTTGTAACAAGATTTAGATTAATACTTCTGCTGAGTTTTATTTCACTTCCTGATTATTGTTGTGTACTGCAGCTATACAGTGATATGACAAAAGTCGTGGTATAGCGATATGCACATATACAGATGGCAATTGCACTGCATACACATGGCATAAAAGGACAGTGCATTGGTGGAATGTCACTGGTAATTTGGTGATCTATGTGAAAAGAACTGTCAATGCGTAGGCTAAAGGTAGTTGGAGCGAGGCACATGGGACTTTCCGTTTTGGAAATCGTTTGGGAATTCTGTATTCCAAGATCCCCAGTGTCAAGAATGTGACGAGAATACGAAATTTCAGTTATCACGTCTCACCGAGGAAACTGCAATGGCTGACGAGCATCACTAACGACCGAGAGCAGCAAAGTTTTCGAACGGTTATCAGTGTTCATAGACAAGCAGCACTGCGTGGAATAAAGGCAGAATTCAATGTGGGACATACTACGAACTTATCTCTTGGTAGAAATATGGAGAAAATGGATTATGGCAGCAGACGACCGACGCGAGTACCTCTGCTAACAGCACGACATCGTCCTTAGCGCCTCTCCTGGGCTCGTTAGCCAATCGGTTGGACCCTAGATGACTGGAGAACCGAGTCCTGATCAGATGAATCCCAGTTTCATTTAGTAAGAGCTGATCGTAGGGTTCGAGTGTGAGCGTACTCCACGAAGCCATGGACCTAAGTTGTCAACAAGGCACTGTGCAAGATGGTGATGGCTCCATAATGGTGTGGGCTGTGTTTGCATGGAATGGACTGGGTGCTCCGGTCCGACTGAGCCGATCGTTGACTGGAACTGGCTATGTTCGGCTACGTACAGACAATATGCAACCTATCATGGACTTCCTGTTCCCAAACAACAAGGGAATTTTTATAGACCACTAAGACTAATGTCACCGTGGCACAATAGTTCGCAATTCGTGTTAAGAACGTTCTGGACAACTCGAGTCCGTGATTTGGCCACCCAGATCACCCGACATGAGTCCCGTTTTTATTTTATGGGACGCAATCGAGTCGTGAGTTCATGCGCAAAACCCTGCATCTACAATACTTTCGCAATTATGGACGTCTATGGAGCAGCGTGGTTCAATATTTCCAACGATTTGTTGAAGTAATGATACGTCATGCTGCACTACGCGGGGCATAAAGAGTTACGACACGATGTTAGGAGATATCCCATGAGTGTGTAGAATATATACTTAGGGACTTCGGAAAGTAAGTAACACACACCGTCGCAAGCTAATATCATTGCGCAAAGCGAGCCGTCAATTGTCAGAAGAATATACATGTTATTGATGTCATGTAGAGATAGTTCAAAACATGTGAGTCACAGTGTGCGGGTGGAATGGCACGGCAATCAGAAATATACTCTGATGTACGCAGGGCCGCACGATTCTTCTCAGCAAAACCTTCAATTGCACACAGTTACACCGTTAAATTTTTGCGGTATGTGGACCAAATGTGAGTTCACCTTCAGTTGTAGTGAAAAGACGGTGACAGCTTGACCAACGCCGCATAGACGTCGCTGATGCTGATCGGGAAGATAGGGCATCGACACGAACACAGATGACGATGTTCAGCCAATGGAGATACTGATTCGCAGCAGTCACAGGGGAAAGAGATTTTACAACGCTGAGTACGTTCGCATAGTGATTCTTTAATGGCTCCATGACCGAGAAGATTTTTCTATTGTCGATGAACTGAACTACTGATAGGAACGTCAGACCATTGTTTACAGAGATTGATGGATATGTCGAAAAATAGCGTCATATATCTATGTCACTTGGAAGTGTAGTGCTGCTTTCAATAAAAGTTAAGTAGACTACCATAATAATATGTAATTTAGGTTTCGAAGTCTCCTCGTACAAGAAGCAAGAGGGACGCAGTCTTTCTTTTCTGTTAACCTTCACACTGAAGAAGCAATAACATAAATATAAGAGCGGTTTTGGAATGGATTTATAATTAAGTTTGAGAGTATAGCAGTGATAAGTTCCATTGATGACGTAGCTGTCTTTAGTGAAAATCATGAAGAGTTACAGGATCTGTTGAATGAAATTATTATCTAATGGAATGTGGGATGAGAGTATACCAAAGAACCATTAATGAGAAATAGCGGAAATCAAATTACGTCAGTGATGGAGTATGCTTAGGAGACGGAGTGAAGGCATTTACTATCTTAAGGTAAAACCTAAAGGACTATGCAAATAAAAATTGTCTACCACAAGTAAAGAGGGCATTTCTCGTAAAACAAGTGTATCCATGTAAAAATATGTCTTCATTTCGGGAAGAAACTTCTAAGAAGAATACAATCAAAGCGTTTGAAGCGTAATGTTACTGAAGATGTCAAGTGGACACAACAAGAATGATTAAAATATCTATATGTCCTAAAAGCTATTTATAACGAGAACAGAAAGAGGAATATTACTTCCACAGCTGGCACATATTAAGGAGGCATAAAACTGTGTGGTAGAAACAACAATTGTGATATTGTCTGTATAGAACTACGTTCACCACGCATACTCAGAAACTACCGTGATAGTCATTTTATAGGGGACCATGTAGAATATGAGAGACCAAAACGTTTTTAAGCACACACCTTTACAGATAGTACGTCTTTGGCCGACCCTGAGTACTTCATAGGTAAGCAGTAACCATTTATTTGGCGATAGTAGAGGAATAATTTTAAGGCAAAAGTTAATCAATTACAGCAGTTTTGTTACGTTTCTGCACCATTAACATTATTTTATGCTAAAAGTCGTTGTTAACAATGTTACTTTCTTTTATATGTAAGCAGTATCACGCACTGAATATTATGATAAGACAGGAAAGGCGTTATATTTCGTACGAACTAAAACCGCGAGTCTAGGATTTAGGACAACACAGAACTGTTGATAAAGGGAGAACGAAGAGAGTGAAAACAGGTGCCAGCACTCTTCTTAAAGAGCACTAAGTAGGCCACCAGGCGTATCGTCCCCGCCAAACGGTCAATTCACCAAGGAGTGACTTAGCGGGAACCAATGATATACTGTGGAGAAAACTGAAGGTTGGCAGGAGACTCCGATTTAAATTGAGAAGGCAACTTAAACTCTCTTTCTCCCTCTCTCTCTCTCTCTTCATGCACCTAACTAAATAAACATAATTTTCTATTGTTAGGGTGCGAACCTCCCCTTTCGATTCGATAGCCAATGAAAACGCCTGAATTAGTCGTAGCCCTTTTAAGTACTATGGCGCAATGGCTGGTAGTAGAACTAAGGCAGTGTCAAACAGAGAACTCACTGACACTCGCAATTCAGTGTACATCACCGGTCTTGGGAAATCTCTTGTAAATACAGAAACTTATAACTCATTCATTTCCCGCCATGTTTGTTTTGCTGGAGTTAGAGCCACGTTGTTTGTTTATTCAGAGCTTGGTCCCAGGTGTTCTTGAGCTGCTCGAAGCGGTAAGGTACATCTGCGGAAAGGAAACGTGAATTATGCGGTAAAACAAGATTAATTCCCTCTTTGATAACGCTAGGTGAAACTTCACTGCTGAACGCAGACACTCACATGGTTTTTCGGAAAAGTAATCTTCAAATGATTTACTACTTATGACATGTGGGAAAGCGTTTGTTACGATACTGACAGAGCTTTAACATTCTATTGCTCTTGTCTACTACCGGTTCACAGCAAACTGCAACGTGAGCAGACTGGTGAGCGTTTAGATATCAATGGGTTACAGTTAACTGAGATTCGTCGAAAAAAAAAAAAAATCACTGTGTCCAGCTGACCGCAATCTCCCTGCTTTTTTTGACGATATATTTCATGACATAAGAAGTATAAAGGCGAGATATTTTACAGAATTGATCAGTAGCAACCAGTTTCGTTATTTATACTGAACCCCATACACAATTCCGATTACTTTCGATTGTATAATCACTTGTTGTCATGAACTTCTCGTATGTTTTCCTAAGCTTCGCTAGCTTAACAGGGTTACTCACCATGATAAGTTATTAATGATTTTCATCGGGTTAGGAATATTATCTTCATACTGCTGAATCATCTTCTGAATACTTAGAATGTTGAAATATTAAATTATGCAGCTGTCTCCGTTAAGTTGTTGAATAATTTAGCTGGGGAGTCGTTTCAAAATGGTTCAAATGGCTCTGAGCACTATGGGACTTAATATCTGAGGTCATCAGCCCCCTAGAACTTAGAACTACTTAAAACTCACTAACCTAAGGACATCACACACACCCATGCCCGAGGCAGGATTCGAACCTGCGACCGTAGCGGTCGTGCGGTTCCAGACTGAAGCGCCTAGAACCACTCGGCCACAGGGGCCGGTAGGGGATTGGCCCCCCCGTGCCCTGTTTTTCTGACGACATACTGAAGCACCCGTTCATCAGCTAAATTAAGCTTGTTCTCGAGAATGGCCGCTGCAGCACGAACGAAGCGTCGGAAATGTATTGTTTTATCATTTTAAGTACTTTATAAGATTACGCAGCGGCACACGCAAAACCATAATAATGAAATGGGCGAAAAAATGTTTTCGTTTAGAATATAAATTCGCCGTCGTGAATGTGTAGATGACGAAAACATCGGAGACTGCTTAAATAGGGATATACGAACCCGATTCTGAACAGATAGGTAACGATGATATGCTGGACAAGTGGGTTCAGTAGTGGAACCCGTTATCACGCACAAAGAGGTAATAAGAAACAGACAGAAAAAAGCCGGATGATCAATAAGTGAGATGAAGTAACGTGCGTTCTGAAGACGTAAGTAATACACTGGGGCCTTCAGTTGTGAAGTGTAACATTTTAATACACTAAACAGCAGTTTATTGTTAGGGTTAATCATATTTTTCGTTTCGCAGCGCATGCTCGAAGCAGCAATGAGCGGTAGCTCGCCGTGGTATAGTATTCCTTCAGTCACATGTCGTTGCTATTACAGGCTGGAACAGAAGCCATTTCGGCATTGCTTACAACACATCCCCAATCACTGTAGGGACCAGGTCTTGTGTTCGTAACGACTATGGTCAATGACGAATATCATGGGGGGGGGAGGGCGGAGGGCGCGTTTGGTAACGCGAAAAGTCTGTGGCATCATGGTCTGCTAGAGGACCGCATAACCATTACATTTCAGGATCAACAATGGTCTGCGCCGAATGACGTTCTGCGTGAATCTGGTTGTTTTCAACTCGTGAAAATCTCTATGTTGCCTGAAACCAGAACGATGATCGTGTATTTATTTGCTTGTAGGACTGGCGACCAAGCAGAAATTTGTGCTTCTGCAAATAGATCGATACGGTAAGCATACGGCAACTACCATCGTCATCCTTAGCAAAAGATGTTGCTAAGAACTCTAGACAATTTTTGTCCTACGTAAAATCGCTAAGTGGGTCTAAGGTTTATTATCAGTCAGTCATTGATCAGGTTGGTGTGGGTGTTGAAGTTAGCAAAAGGAAAGCCGAAGCTGTAAATATGGAGTTTACAAAATTCATTCACGTAGGATAATTGTACAAATATACCGTCGTTTGACCATCGCACAGATTCCCTTATGGAGAACATAGAAATAAGCTTCTTTGGCACAGAGAAACAACTGAGAGAGTTGAAAGAAAATAAGTCACCATGTAACACCCCCGGAAGTACAAATGGGTGGGGTACTTTATAATGACTTCTCGTTTCGTGGCCGTTGCTTTTCTTGACCGTGCGCCCTGTCCACACCACGTACCTGGTAATCCCGCGTCGATCGTACTGTTATGCTCCACACTGCTGCTGGCTGTTGGCTTGCCTGAAATTATCCATCGAAAAAATGCAAGCGGGTTTAGGGGCGCCACTCAGCGTTTAAACACAACACTGTCCTATGTCTGGTATGAACATCTATATTCTGAGACGATATGGAAACCACCGGTTGCACTGTTTACACTCTAAATCATAAATGTTTATCCCATATACAATCTTGATGATTAACAGTCCAAAATATAATTCAGACGAGCGTACGCGTAACCGACACGACGCGGGTGATTGTTGATGATGCGGAAGCCGAATGATCGAACGGAAGTTCTTACTCTCGTCACACATACAGATACCTGGAAATAGTCCTCCTTAGCACTAGTAATGATATAACACTGTTCGTAAAGTTAATTTTTCAGTTCTCAGCTCATAACACTGTTCGTAAAGTTAATTTTTCAGTTCTCAGCTCTCACGTGTATGAGCGTGCGCGTAACCGTCTCGGCGCGGTTGATTGTTGTTAATACAGAAACGCGATGATCTAACGCACGTCCTCACACTCGCTACAAGACACTGCCACTTGACTGCATTCTTTTATGGTAACTAATTTTTACTGATTCACATTGGTTCATCCTGGGAGACCGAACACGGCGCGGATGATGGATGCTGTGCGACACGCAACGAGAGGAAACATAAATACGTTATCGACGGCACTGCTCATTTTTTCATTGCTTCTTGACACACTTTTCTCTGAATCACTTCCCTATTTCATCGCTTTACTGTAACAGAACTTGTAGCAACACTTCAACCTGAATACTAAAAAAGCCTCTCACATGCAGAGCTTCACACTACACAACATAACAGTACCGTGTCCCGCGCTCGACTCACTACAGACGCGGCTGCCCGCAAAGATACTCCACAACTAAGCCAGCTATATGACAATACGTTTACAACCATGTTCGGATGGAATTCGAATTCGGATTTACAAAGAGTACTCTACATCACTGGTTCTCTTACTTATGTTGCATTTATCAAGAATATGTCATCCAGAGCCACTGCAAAAACCACAGGTGACTCTCGTATATAAGAAGGGTCAAAGAAAGAAACCGCAAAATTACAGATCAATATACTTCACGTCAGTTTACTGCACAATTCTTGAATATATTCTCAATTCCAATTTAATAAATTTTCGTGGGACAGAAAGCTTCTATTCACGAACCAGCAGGATTTTAAGAACTATCGTTCGTGCGAAGCCCACCTTACAATTTCCTCACATGATATGTGTGAACTATGGATGAAGGGCAACAGGCAGATTTAATTGTCCTAGATTGGAGAAATTGTTTAGAAAGTTCAGAGAACCAGCATTTGAAGCTGACTGCAGAAAGATTCCCCCTCCCACTAACGTACATTTCGTGTAAGGATCACGAAGATGAGATTAGAGAGATTAAGGCTCGAACAGAGACATATAGACAGTAACATTTTCCTCGCTCTCTTTTCGATTGGAAGAGGAAAGGAAATGACTAGTAGTGGTGCAGGGTGCCCTCCACTATGCACCGTACGTTGGCTTGCGGAGTATGTATGTAGATGAAGATGTAGATGTACATATATAGGCTGTGCACAGCATACAGCCTACACTTCAGGTGTGAGGTTGTTCCTCGGGAAGCACGCGGGATTCTACACGCCAACAGTACTACTCTGAATTTAATTAATAAGATTTGTTCGTTGAACTAGTCAAAACGGAACTCATTAGTATTTCATTTGCAATATGTATAGCGTGCGACACATCAGACGCAAAGCATAATAAAAATACGATCTAGGAAGAAAATTTTAGAAGACGCCAGGAGTGGTGGTTTTACCTGTCGTCTATGTTTGTTCCTTGCCTTGCCTTTTTTTACTTATAAGTTATGTGAAGTGCAACACTTTACAAGTACTAAACAATTACGAAGGAGCTGGTGTTTTAAGGCTGAACGTATGACTAAATATGAGGGTTGGAACTTTAATAGTGACAACTATTTATTTACAGCTCGTACAAAATAGATACATGTTTCAAAGTTTTACTGACCTTCAGAATAGTCTCCAGCATTGTGTGTAGCACTTTGCCAGCGATGTGGAAGTCGTAAGATACTCTTAGCAGTGCCAGTTGCGTTGACAATTCGTTCGGCGCGGTCTATTGCCCGACGAATTTGTAGCAGTTCTAAAGTGAATGCCGTGAAGTGTTTCCTTCAGTTCAGAAATCGAGTTCGATTTATAAAGGCCTAAGTGAGGGGACTGCAGTAGGTGGTATAGCACTTAGCAGCCCCATCTGTCAAACAAATCAGTAACAGCTTGCACCGTACGTGCTTGAACACTGTCCTGCAAAATGATTGTGAGGTCCTGCAGAAGGTGTCATCACATCTGTCTCCAACCTGTTTGTAGGTTGCGTTCCCAAAATGAACAGCACAGAGACAGAAGTGATGACACTTTCTGCAGGACCTGACCATCATTTTGCAGGACAGTGTTCAAGCACGTACGGTGCAAGCTGTTACTGATTTATTTGACTGATGGGACTGCTAAGTGCTATACTACCTATTGCACTCTCCTGACTTAAGACCTAGTAAGTTCAACTCGATTTGTAAACTGGAGGAAACACTTCACGGCATTCAGTTCAGAAGTGCTACAAATTCGATGGGCAATAAACCACGCGGCTCGAACTGTCAACACAACTGGCACTGCTAAGAGTAACCTACTACTTCCACATCGCTGGCAGCGGGCTATACACAATGCTGGTACTACTTTGAAGGTCAATAAATCTTTGAAACACGTATCTATTTTGAACTAGCTGTATATAAATAGTTGCCACTATTAAAGTTCCAACCCTCGTGCATAGGAAAACAAATTTTAAGCTGCAATACGTCATTCATATTAGTATATGAAACTTAAGAATACATTGTCAGGAGAATGCTGCCTGATAGCCTTGTCGATTAAATATGTAGGCAGACAGAGAGATATCGAAGCATTCCAGAGGCGGGCTGTTAGAACTGTCTGCTCCGGAAGGTTATTAGTATTTATTCACCTAACTTTAGAGTTAAAAAATGAAGGTTTCACATATTAGTGTTGTATACTATCTATAGAATCTCTCTTTCTTAAGGTACAAAAATCATGACACATGTTCCACTCAACTGAAAACTGATAATGCTACTGAGATATCTTTTGCGGATCTTTCCTATGTATGTTCAGCTTATAACGTATGCTTCTCTAATACAGTCCATCATTCCGACGTACCCCACGGATATGTTCAGTAATTACGGTCAGGCAACCTTAACATGGACTAAGGCCAGGTGCTTCCTGGCCCACCGTGTGTAAACCGATATTGAATATTCATCTGTAAGCCACGGCTTTCTGTGGGAACGGACACACTTGTTGATCCCTCGAATACAGATTTTGGTGGATGTACATCCGGCTAACACAACACACAAGTACTTCTATTTCGCACCGCCGAAATTATTTGCGCTTTAACAATATCAACAGCTAAAGTAAATACCCTATTCTACGTAGAAGATTCAAGACAACGTATAAAGAGAAAGCCAGTAATGGTGGTATAACATTTTATGTTCATTTACTTCAAGAAAAGAGCATCCAGTTACTATGTCACAAAAGGTTTGAAGAGCACATTAGCTTCAATTTAAAAGCAGATAACATCAACCAGGAATGGAGTAATATAAAGGAAGCACTAACGAAAACAGCAACTGGAGTAATTGAGACAAAAGGAATCATAATCCTAAAAAGATTCTAGGGCGCTGAGGTGATGAAATACGTATCCTAACTCAAGATAAAAAAAGTTTCCTAGTTAAAAATGTTAATTTCCTCACGTCACCAAAATCTGAGACGATATCATAAAAGAAAATCAAGTCTTGTGGAAAGGAAAGTCAAGTGAGTTAAAACCCATAGTTGGGAAAAATGTGTTACAGATTTGAATATGATGTAAGATGAAGAAAAGAAAGCATACAAAATATGGAAACACTTAAGCATTGAAGATGAAATCATTCTAGACATAAATGCAACAGCTGAAACAAATTGACTGCTAAACTATGTAACACCCTGGACAGACGCACAAGATTAGTAGATGGATCTGGCTGAAGTAGATTCGAATGTTTACGTAATAACGTTGGAGGAAATACACGATGCAATATCTTTCAGCAAGAACAGGACCCAGGATGTTGTAAAATATGTATTGACAAAATGGTTATACACCCAGAGAACGAAATATAGCTCATATACGCCCAATTTATAGCAAAGGAAATAGAATTGAATTGCAGAACGACAGAGATAGTAGCCTTCTAAACACATATAAATCGTATGCTAGAATTTTAAGGAAATGACTATTCCTAAGAGTAAAAATTATTTCATCAGATGCCAAACACGTTTTTCAAAAATGAAGTTCATGCTGTTGCTGTAACGTCACTATTGTTGTTGTGGTTGTTGTTGTTATTGTGGTCTTCAGTCCAAGGACTGATTTGGTGCAGCTCTCCATGCTGCCCTATCCTATGTAAGTTTCTTCATTGAGAGTAATTACTGCAACAGACATCCTTCTGAACCTGCTTCATGTATTCATCTCTTGGCACCCACCTACGATTTTTACCCTCCACACATCCCCACACTACTCAATTGGCAGTCCCGCGATGTCTCGGAATGTGTCCTATCAACCGATCCTTTCCTCTAGTCTAGCTGTGCTACAAATTTATTGTCCGCCCAGTTCTATTCACTAATTCCGTGTTAGTTACGCGGTCCATCCATTTAGGCTTCAGAATTCTACTACAGCTCCATATTTCTAAATCCTCTGTTTTCTTCGGGTGCAAACTATTTACCATCCGTATTTCACTTCCATGATTACACTCCAGACAAATATCTTCAGGAAAAAATTTATATAACTTAAATCCATATTCGATGTTAACAAATTTCTCTTCTTCAGAAATGTGTTTCTAACCATTGCCACTCTACATTCCATGTCCTCTCTGCATGGCCACCATCAGTTACTTTGCTGTACACATAGCAAAACGCAACCACTACCTTAAGTGTCTCATTTCCTAATCTAATTCCCTCACAATTTAATTCGACCTCATTCCAATATCCTTATTTTGCTTTTGTTGACTTTGCATCCCATTTCCATTCCTTTCGACTGCTCTTGCAAGTCCCGTGCTGTCACTCAGAGAATAACAATGTCATCGGCAAACCACAAAGTTTTCATTTCTCCTCCCTCAATTTCAGTTCCTACGCCAAACTATTCTTTGGCTTGCTTCTGTGCTTGGTCAAAGTACAGATTGAATAACATCGAGGATAGGCTATAACTCTCCCTCACTGCCCTCTCAACCACTGCTTCCTTTAATTAGCCTTCGACACATATAACTGGCGTCTGATTTCTGTACAAGCTGTAAATAGCCTTTCCCTCCCTGTGTTTTACCTCTGTTACCTACAGATTTTCAAATATAGTATCCCAGTCAATATTGTTAAAAGCTTTCTCTAAGTCCATCTTCTAAGATAACTCGTAGGGTCAGTGTGGCCTCGCTTGTTGCTACATTTCCCTTATATCTGATGTTCCCCGAGGTCGGCAACCACAAGGCTTCTGTAAGGTATTAGTGTTATCATTCGTTTTTACCGCGGATGAGGGGAACACAGACAGACTTGACAGTTCGTGTTAGTATTTTGCAAATCATGAATTACTAAACTGTTCATTGGGTAATATTCACATTTTACAGCACCTGATTTCTTGGGAATTATAACTATTACATTAGTCTTGGACTTTCACGGTATTTCGACTGCCTCATACATCTTGCACGCCACATGAAAGTATTTGGTCATGGCTGGATCTCCCAAGGATATCAGCAGTTCGACAGAATGTCGTCTGCTCCTCCGACCCTGTTTCGACTTAGGTTTTTCACTGCTCTGTGACATCCTTCTAGCTGTATCATATCTCCTATTTCACCTTCATCTTCTTCTTCCTCCTCCATTTCTATAAAATTGTCTTCAAGTTAATTTCCGCTGTATAAACGCTGAATACACTCCTTTCACGTTTCAGCTTTCCCTTGTTTTCTTAGGACTGAGTTTGCAACTGAGCCTTTGATGTTCATAGAGCCGCCTCCTTTGCTTCCAAACTCCTCTTTCATTTTTCTGTTAGCGTTATCAATTTTCCCCTCAGTTCCTACATCCTTAGATTTGTCCTCTAGTCATTCCTGCTTAGCCATGTGCCGCTTCTCGTTAGTCTCGCTTTTGAAACTCACGAATTCCCTTTTGCGTGCTTCATTTGCAACATTTTTATATTTTCTCCTTTCATCAGTTAAATTCAATATCTTCTCTGACACCCAAGAATTTCTACTGGGCCTTGGTCTTATACCAATTTGTTCTTCTAAATTGCTGGTAATGCTGCTCAGATTGTTTCAATTAAGTGTCCATGAAATATGTTTCGGTTTGTATAGGCAATTTTGTCCCTCAAAGCCACCCATTCGTCTTTACTACAGTCCTTTTCCCTGTTCTGGTCAACCGTTGCCTTCTGCTCCTTCTGAAACTCTCAATGACCTATGACTCCTTCAACCTACCCTCTCGTCATCTCCTTAATTTCCTACCATTCTGCAGTTTCTTCAGTTTTTGTTCCAGTTCATAACCAAAAGATTGTCGTAAGGGTCCACATCGCCCCTTGGAAATGTCTTACAATTTAAAATATGGCTCCTAAATCTCAATGTTATCAGTACACAATCAGTCTGGAACCTTCCGGTGTCTTCATGTCTCTTTCATATACGTGTCCTTTCATGATTGTTAAATCATGTATTAACGATGATGAAATTATGCTCTGTCCAGAATTCTACCTGACGACATCCTCTTTCATTCCCTTCCTGCTGTTCATATTTGGTTCAAATGGCTCTGAGCACTATGCGACTTAACTTCTGAGGTCATTAGTCGCCTAGAACTTAGAACTAATTAATCCTAACTAACCTAAGGACATCACACACATCCATGCCCGAGGCAGGCTTCGAACCTGCGACCGTAACGGTCACTCGGTTCCAGACTGTAGCGAATAGAACCGCATGGCCACTCCAGCCGGCTGTTCATATTTAATTACAATTTTTTTTCTGTTCTTTCCTACTATAAAATTCCAGCTCCCCACCACAATTAAATTTTTATCACCTTTAACTCTCTGAATAACTTCCTTCATCTCATCATATATTTCTTCAACCCCACAATATCTGCAGAGCTAGGTAGCATATTAACTTTAACTACTATCGAGAGTGTGGGCGAAAGTCCTGCCTTGGATACGATAATACGTTCACTATGCTGTTCATAGTATCTTATCCGAATTCTTATTTTCTTGTTCATTGTGAAATGTACTGCAGGAATACCTCTATTTGATTTTTTAAATTTAAACCCTGTATTCATCTGATTAGAAGTTTCTCATGCCACCGAAAGTCACTAGCTACAAATATATCTCACTCTAACCTATCCATTTCCAGTTTTGAATTTTCTTACCAACCTGCCCAATTAAAAGCTCTAACATTCTACTCTCTGACCCGTAGAACGCCAGTTTGGTTTCGCCTGATGACGATGTCTTCCTGAGTAGCTCCCATTCGGAGATCCGAATGAGTTACTATTCTACTTCCGGAATATTTTACCCAAGAGAATGCAATCATCATTTAACCATATAGTAGAGCTGCAAGCACTCGGTTAAAGTTATGGCTGTAGTTTAACCTTGACTTCAGCCGTTCGCAGAACCAGCACAGAATGACAGTTTTGGTTGACACTACAAGACTAGATTAGTGAGTCATCCAGACTGTTCACCCCGTAGCTACTGGAAAGGCTGCTGCTCCTTTTCAGGAACCCCCCGTTTGTCTGGCCTCCCAAAAGGTACCACTCCGGTGTGGTTTCACCTACGGTGTGCCTATCTGTATCCCTGAGACGCGCAAGCCACCTCACCAACGGCAGGGTCCATGATAAGGGAATTCAATTTACAAATTTTTCTTGGTTCATTGACTACGAAAAGATGATTGATAAAGTAAATCGAAACAAACAATGGTAAGATTTTGAGGAAAGGGGGAGTCTATTTCACATTATAAGAGCTGTACATGGTAGCGAGCAGCAGACAACGTGTTAGACATGAAATCCTCCTTTCCCCCTCTCTTTTCAGTATATATATATATATAGACAATATAACCGAAGACTGGATACAGATAACAAAAAAAATTATATTAATATTTTGAATGTTTGTGCACGGCTTCACCAAGTAATTGCTAGTCAGAACAAAAATGACTTACAGAAAGCTGCTTTTAGTTTCAGTAAAATGGCCAGAGAATACAACCTGAAAATCTCCATTACGAAGACAAAAGCAATGGCATTTTTAGCACAGCATTTCGTGCTAGTCAACATCGAAATAGACAGGCAGACCTTAGTGTATATTAATAAATTTAAACAGAGTGTGGTATCACGTACGGAACAAATAATGAGATACAAAATAAATTCAGAACAATTCTGCTATTTCTGTAGAACTTTACGCTGAACCTTCGGAAAGAAAGAGTAACTCTACTGTGGTCTATAAGGTTATGCGTATACCTGGTACGTTCCATGGATGCGTCACCTCAAATCTTAAGAAGAGCAGTGAAATGAGAATAGAACCATGTGAAATGAATTTCCTTAGCTATGTAGTTGGATAGAATTTAATGAATAAAGGGAGAAATGGTGACATTCGAGTTGAACCGAATATGCGATCCATAGGTGACACAATAAAACAATATCAGGCAAGATGAAACGAAGACATGTAATCAGTAAAACAATACGAGTAAAACAATGTAAACCAAGAGGTAAAACATCATCAGGATGACCAATGAGGAGACATCTTGGCCGATTTTGAGCGAGACGGAACGGACCGAAAGACCCAATCCCTGACGTAGATGATTATCGTGGTGACAGTCGTCATAACGTCTGCGTTAATGGTATTTATGATTTTTCAACCCATGTTCTTAGTGGAAAAGCACTCGTCTCCCTTTCAGACATTTCAGAGCGTAAATATGACGAACAAAAAGTTGCCAAGTTCAAAAGGGATGCCTGCGACAGCTTCGATGAACGCTTGGGTGGAATAAAATATTCCATAATTTTAAATTGGTCGATAGAAAGCAGCGAGTTTCATGAGCAGACAGCTAGTATATCACTGGATCTCGTACTAAAGCTGCAACATTTCTGAGCCATAAGGTGGAAGGGAGTCGGG
Source organism: Schistocerca serialis cubense (assembly GCF_023864345.2). Taxonomy (NCBI): domain Eukaryota; kingdom Metazoa; phylum Arthropoda; class Insecta; order Orthoptera; family Acrididae; genus Schistocerca; species Schistocerca serialis. The sequence continues at coordinate 323,275,134 of NC_064641.1, read as the reverse complement.
GAATTGTCTGACAAGAGTGTAATTTATTATTCCGTTTCCCTGTCCTGCATCTATTTTTCATTACAGACTGCGTTGAGGGCGGATTTATAGCACATTCAGCCACTGTGGTCATCTTTATATTCACGGATCACTCGAGAACTGTATCTGGATTATCCTACGCCCATCATACTTATCTTAATCTTAAGCGAAAGAAAATAGAGAAAGTATTCATTGAAAACTGTGCAGTAGTGTCGCGACACAAGGGGCGATTTGAGATTATTCAGTTACTTTACATCACAGGGATTCAGTTACAACATGGATCGTCGCGTCATGAGGCAAACTTTCTGCAACGAAGTACTTTATTGGTGATATAATTTTTTAATATGAAGATAAAACTGTCACTTAGAGTAAACGAGTATGAGCAGCAGATGATCGATCTGCGCTGATTCAGTTTAAAGCGTGGAGTTAAGTTACAGTTAAAATCTGGCTCGTCCGATTAGGACAGCTTTCTTTAACAAAGTACTTTCTGGGCGGTATAATTTTTAAATATGAACATAAGATATTTCCATGAAAGTAAAGGAGTATTCTCAACAGATGATCGATTTGCGATAATTCGGTTAATTTACAGCGAAGGGGTTTCAGTTACAACCATTCCGACACGTAAAATTTTAATGTACTTTCTTGGTTACAATATTTTGTAATATTCGGATAAAACAGACACTTCCGTGAGAGTAAACCTGGTATTCGCAATAGATGACCAATTTGCGACAATTGGGTCAATCTGAAGCGGAAAGACACAGTTAAAACTTGATTCGTCCCATTAAGACACATGATTTAGAAATTATTTCGTTGGTGGTATAATTTTGTAATATGGAGATAAAAATGAGAGTAAACAAGCATTCGCAACAGATGATCGATTTGTGACGATTCAGTCCATTTATAGCATAAGGTTTAGTTACAGCTAAAATTTGTCTCGTCACATTATGCCATATTTTTTTAAACAAAGTGTTATCCTGACATTATAATTTTCCAGCATGGGGATAAAACAGACACTTCCTTAAGGTACACGAGTATTTGCAATAGATGAACGATTTGCGATAATTCAGTTAATTTGTATTGCAGGGATACAGTTATGACGTTTCTCGTCGCAATATGACACACATATATATTTTAATGCACTTTCTTGGGGGTAATTTTGTGAAACATGGAGATAAAAGAGACACTTCCATGAGAGTAAAAGGGTATTCGCAATAGATGATACTTAGTTACCTCCTTATTGTAATAAACACTCCTCCGTTCTGGTCACCTGTCGTCTTCTCTTACTACAATTTACCTCTCGAAAGCCCAAGTTGTTGTAAGTTTTCTGAGTTGTTAGTACCATCACTTACTACGAGTCGATTTCCAGTAGTTTCCCAGAGCAAGATCCAAAACTTCACCATCCTTTGGCAAAAATTCGTTATCGAACGGAATAGAGAATGCTTTGCGTCACTGATTTTTGTGTTGGTAAGGGACAATGTAATCTGGAATCATCAAATTGAAGTAAATATCCCGTCGAGACTGAGGTCACTGTGTTGAGAGTCTGCGCTCACACGCGCTGTCCCGTGTACGATGTGCACTTCAGCAAATGAGGTGGTTACGCTGTGGTCGACGGCCACAGAACTGCTGTTAGGTCACCTAGTCGACTATGAAACACAGCTAACATAACATCTACCTACTGCATGAGTGTGTAGCGCACAAGGAAAAGTAATATCTATCTTTAATTTTGGATTTCGAAGCATTCAAAAAATCAACACGTGGCTTGCCTGCACAATTGCCGCTGTTCATCATTGTTTTTTAACATGGGGAATTTAACAGATTAAATTTAAAAGTAGTCACAGCGTTTGCATGCAGATTTCATCAAGAAGAGCAAGTAAGTGCAACAAACTGTATTGTAGATCAACAATTTTTTTAATAAATTAAGTTACGTACTTCGCCACTGTGTTGTATTATTTCGTTAAAGCAATGGTACGCTACAACTTCAGACTGTAACGATGGAATAACATGATGTTTGCATTACAGGTTTCATAAAGTTGTCCGTCTTGTGTTACTTGCCACCTTCCACTACTTTGTATGCAATTGACGTTGTTTTATATCAATATAAGGAAGACGTTAGATATAAAGTATATGCACAGGATCGAAGAAAAGAACAACTATATATACCAGGTGGCCCACGAACCCCGTCCTCCCTTGATGTTAGTTAATCCCGGATGCTCCGGACGCCGAAACATTTGCGTAAGCGGAACAGTAAAGGGGAATCCACATCAACACAGAGGAGAACTTGCTAAGTATAAGACCAGCAGTTGAAAACAAACCCCTTACAGCTGTAACTGGCCCTCTCGCTCGTCGCTAGAAAACTTGTTTGCTGTAGGAGGGGTGCTGGGTTAGATTCATGGGCACGACAAACGTGTCTGTGTAGAAGACTGACTACCCGTGACCAAAACGATACGCACAAGGGCCATAGCAATTTAATTATCTGTTTTAAGGCATAGCAACATACGACAGCTAATTTATTAACAACACATAATTCGTCAATGACATAAATGCTGTCATATCTTTAATTGCAACAATGAACAGTGAATACAACGAATATCCTACACCTTTAAACATGACTGCTACTCAGAAACATAGGATTATACAAAACAAACTGGGGATAGCGTCTTTTATTACTAATAAAACTTTCTCGGTCCCGGATTCAAAACCAGCCACTGCTTAAATTCTGATTAATAATCAGCACTGACGGCCGAAGCCCCATTCTTCCAACGGCATTGTCAAAGAGGGGCGCGGAACGGACAGATGTTCAGGACACTCTCGGTTCCTTGGGGTGGGAAACTGCCCCTAATGAGGAAGAATCAGCAATGATCAACGCCACGAGGATGCAGAAAGTAATGGAAACCACATAGCGTGTAGCCACAGGACACTTGACCTGTACTTGAAAAGGTCCAGTGGCCAACGATTCCAGACTAGTCCCGCATTCGGATATCCGAGAGGGAATGCCAGGGGAAACGTGGCCATGAGAAAAAAATTTAACAACTACCGATAGAATAACGTCCTACGAGTCGGGACGTGGAATGTCACAAGCTTGAACGTGGTAGGGAAGCTAGATTATCTGAAAAGGATAGTGCAAAACCTCAATTTAGACATAGCAGGGGACAGTGAAGTGAAATCTGAACCAGGCAAGGATTTCTGGTCAGATGAGTATACGGTAACGTCAACAGTGGCAAAAATTGGTAAATGGGAGCAGGATTCTTTACAAATAGGAAAGTAGGGCAGAGAGTATGTTACTGTGAACAATTCACTGATAGGGTTGTTCTTATCGGAATCAACAGTAAACCGATACCGGCAACGACAGTTCAGGCATACGGGCCGATGTCACAAGCTGAAGATGAAGAAATAGAGAAAGTATCTGAGGATATTGAAAGAGTGATTCAGTACATGAAGGGAGATGAAATCTAATAGTCAAGGGAGATTTCCGAGGTTCGATTCCCGGCGGGGTCAGGGATTTTCTCTGCCTCGTGATGACTGGATGTTGTGTGATGTCCTTAGGTTAGTTCTAGGGGACTGATGACCATAGCTGTTAAGTCTCATAGTGCTCAGAGCCATTTGAACCATTTGAACCAAGGGGGATTGGAAAGGAAGTGTAGGGGAAGGAATAGAAGAAAATGTTACAGGAGAATATGGGCTGGGAACAAGGAATGAGAGAGGAGAAAGACTGATTGAGTTCTGTAGTAAATTTCAGTTAGTAGTAGTGGATACTTTGCTCAAGAATCACAAGAGGAGAGGATATACTTGGAAAAGACCGGGTGATACGGGAAGACTGCAGTTAGATTACATCATGGTTAGACGGATATTTCGACATCAGATACTGGACTGTAAGGCATAGCCAGGAGCAGATATAGACTATATCACCATGTAGTAGTGGTGAAGAGCAGGTTGAAATTTAAGAGATTAATCAGAAAGAATCAATACTCACTGAAGGGTATACGGAAGCACTATGGAAGGACGATATACGCTTGAAGCTCTCTAAGGCTAGACACAGCAATAAAGAATTGAATTGTCCAGTAGGCAGAAAAGTTGAAGAGGAATGCATATCTCTAAAAAGGGAAATTACAGAAGCTGGCAAGAAAAACAGAGGTACAAAGAAGGTAACTGTGAAGAAACCAAGGGCAACAGAAGACATACATTAGTTGACCGATGAAAGGAGAAGTACATAAATGGTCAGGTAAATTCAAGAATAAAGGAATGCAAGTCGCTGAGTAATGAAATAAATAGGAGATGCAGGGAGGCTAAGACGAAATAGCTGCATGAAAAATGTGAAGAAATCGAAAAATAAATGGACTTATGAATGACTCAGCATATAGGAAAATAAAAGCAAGCTTCGGTGAAATTAATAGCAAGGATGGTAACATTAAGAGCACGATGTGAATTCCATTGTTAAATGCAGAGGTGACTGTGGATAGGTGGGAAGAGTACACTGTAGTCTTCTATGAGGGGGAAAATTTGTCTGACGTGGTAGAACAAGAAACAGTATTACATTAGAGGATATAGGGGATGCAGTATTAGAATCAGACACTAAGGGAGCTTTTGAGGACTTGAGAACAAATAAAGCAGAAGGGATGGATGAGATTCCATTAGAACTTCTTAAGTCATTGAGGGAAGTGGCAACAATACGACTATGCACGTTGGTGTGTAGAATGTATGAGACTGGGAGACTTTGGAAGAAATATCAACTACACAATTCAAAAGATGCCAAGAGCTGATGGGTGGGAGAACTACAGCACAATCAGCTTAACAGCTCTTGCATCCAAGCTGCTGATAAGGATAATGTAGAGAAGAATGGAAAAGAAAGTTGAGGGTCTGTTATATTACCATACGATCACTTTGGCTTTAGGAAGAGTGAAGGCACCAGAGAGGCAATTCTGATTTTGCGGTTGATAAGGGAAGCAAGGCTAAAGAAAAATCAAGAGACCTTCATAGGTTTTGTCGACCTGGAATAAGCGTTCGACAATGTAAATTGGTGAAAGATGTTTGAAATTCTGACAAAAACCGGGATGATCTATATGGAGAGGCGGGTAGTACACCATATGTACAAGAGCCAAGGGGGGAACAAGAGCCCGCATCTCGTGGTCGTGCGGTAGCGTTCTCGCTTCCCACGCCCGGGTTCCCGGGTTCGATTCCCGGCGGGGTTAGGGATTTTCTCTGCCTCGTGATGGCTGGGTGTTGTGTGCTGTCCTTAGGTTAGTTAGGTTTAAGTAGTTCTAAGTTCTAGGGGACTGATGACCATAGATGTTAAGTCCCATAGTGCTCAGAGCCATTTTTTTTGGGGAACAAGAAGAGTGGATAACGAAGAACGCAGTGCAAGGATTAATAGTGGTTTAAGAATATGATGTAGCGTTTCGTCTTTACTGTTCAGTCTGTACATATAAGAAACAATGATAATAAAAGTAAGTCTCTGGAGTGGAATTAAAATCAAGGTGAAAGGATATCAGTGATACGTTTCGCTAATGACGTTGCTATTCTGAGTAAAAGTGAAGAAGAATTACATGATCTGCTGAATGGAATGAACAGTCTACTGAGTGCCGAATATGAACTGAAAATAAATCCAAAGAAGACGTAACTAATGAGAAGTAGTAGAAATGAGAACAGCGAGAAATTTAACATCAGGGCTGATGGTCACGAAGTAGGTGAAGAGTAAGGGATTCTGCTGCCTAGGCAGCAAAATAACCAATGACGGTCGGAGCAATGAGGACATCAAAAGCAGATTAGCAGTGGCTAAAAGGGCATTCCTTGACATGAGAAATCTACTTGTATGAAACAGTGTGAAATACGGAACAGAAGAGAATAGAAGCATTTCAGATGTGATGCTACAAACGAATGTTGAAAATTAGATGGACTGATAGGGTATGAAATGAGGAGGTTTATGGCACTTCATTTCAAGTGACTATGGAATGGAAGGATGAAGAGGCATGTGAGTACACTCGTTTCCAAAATTAAAGCAACAAACAGCTATGTCCCGCCCTTTGTCTAATTCACAATATAAACGTACAGACTGTCAACAGATGTCATTACGATCGTGTCCTGCACGGAGGATGTCATTCCCATCAACGGACAACCGCGCCAAGACGGCAGGGCACATATCAAGCGGGGAAATGTTTTCAGGGTAGTCTTGTATCCACAATCGCTGCGTACACAGTCACAGACCGTGCAGTGTGACACAGAGGCTCTCTGCTGTGGAGGGCCATAGGAAGAATGGAAACAGGAGAGTCGCAAACTGATGTGGCCCGATGGCTTAGTGTGAATCGTTCTGTTGTTTCTCGGATGAAGTGGCAGTTTGTAGAGATCGAAACTGTATCCCGAAGACCGGAAAAGGGCCGACCACATGTGACATCAGAAAGAGTGGACCGTTATTTGGCTGTAATGGCATGACGATACTGCCCTAGTACTGCACTGCAAATGCCATCTGACCTCTCAACATCCCCTGGACATGTTGTATCGAGGAAAACGGTGTACAAAAGGCTTCAGCAGATTGCCCTTTATGGTTGGGTATCTGCTGTCTGATTATCTCTGACGTGTCTTCACGGAAGGGAACGTCAATATGCCGTCCTGACGGTCGAACGGTAGGCCAATATTCTTCTCACAGATGAGTCGTGGTTTGGTCTGTAGAGTGATTCTCGACAGACTCACATCTGGACGTCACGTGGAACATGATGTCGGGACCCAAACATTGTGGAAATAGACCGATGTGGAGAAGGATCCCTAGAGGTGTGGGCAGCGACTATGTTGACCACTCGAACACCTCTTCCTGAAAATGTACGGGTGCGTCACAATATTACTGCTGTCAGGTTAAGGGGGTCTTGGGATCACTTAGGTGGTTATTTCGAGGTGCTGTGTGCCCAGACTTTTTACTGATGGACAATAATGCTCGACCTCATAGAGCACGGGTGGTTGATGTCATTTTGGAAACGGATGATACTGCACGCCTGCCATGGTCTGCTCGCTTTCCCGACATGAATCCGATAGGGCATGTCTGGAATGCGTTAGGAAGACGGGTTACATCGCGTCAGCATCTACCAACCACTCTCCAAGACATGTGAACAGCTCTGCAGGAAGAATGGGCAGTATTGCCTCAATACCAGATTGATGACGTCATTCATAGCAAATCCATCGTAGTCAGGCCTGCTTTGATGCCAAAGTTGGTGACATCCTATACTGAGCACAATAAACAGTTGTCAGAATGTGTGTGCAAATTCGTTAAGTTGGAAGAAAACGAAAAACATTTCTCTCTACCCTTACGCATGATGAAGTGGATTCTATTCTATATTATTTACATTGTTTCTATTTCACTGTCATCTGCTTGTACTGTCTTGTACCAAAAGAAACAACCTTGCCACATTTCCATTTGTTAATTTAATTTTGGACACCAGTGTACATACTTGGGAGATGCGTTGCAGCACATTATGACTCGAAATGAATACCACTACAGCAACAACACTACTAGCCTATTACTGTATTATAGTCTTACACATTCCTCTTTGGACATCGTCACTCCAACATCCATCACCATACAGTACGGTTACAATGCTGATGTCGACAAATAAGATGCCTTTTGACTGCGATTGCTCCTGCTTTTTAAACTGAAAACTATTTTAGTTTATGCCTAACATACAAGACATATGTTGTTATTACCCATAGTTCTCACTGATATCAGGTGGAGAGCGAGGTACGAGTAACGACGCAAGTAAATTGAGGCTGGTCTCACTTGCACAGAATGTTCCAGATTGTTGTAAATGCTTCATTTTAACTACTGAAACAGCAGAGTATTGTTTTAATATTTTATTCGTCAAGGCACTAAGTAAAACAGGGAATAAGTTGCTTATGTAAGGCAGCAGCAGAAGATTGCTGCAGCTGTCTGTTGACTGAAGTAATTGCACGTAATTCGTGCCACATGGTAGTTACAATAATTTTCAAACGAATTACGAGCCAGCCACGACAAGTAAAATGAGTACAGATATCATCCCCTGTTATGGGTTTTGACTGGCCAACAGTGAAAGAAGGACAAGATGGTACATCTGAGGATGATGAATATTTCAGCAGGCACCACCCTTCCGCTGGCCTCTGTTAAAGCGGCTTAACCCAACTTTCGCGTAATAATCGCCCAGCGCATTTATTCTGCTCTCCCTCCGGCTGCTACTGGGCCGCCAACGGAATTCCCTTTCTAAAAGTGAATGGCATTAGAAAGTTCCTCTTTTTTCGTAACTCCAAGCCGCGGGAATTTTTTGCCATGAAGTATTTCCTTAAGTTGTTCTCGCTCCAAGTCCGATTACTGTGTTGCATCAGACAGAAAAGTGAAGAGACCTTCCGAAACGAAGGAGAGATTGATGACGCTTTGTGTGTCTGTCCTTGGATTAAGTAAACGGAAGCTATACAGTTTACCTCCGGACAAAGGAAATAATAAAACGTGTTAGTGCCATAGCAAATTTAAAGCCTTTTCTTAAATATTAGCTACTATATCCGTGGCTTTCAAGTGCATGTCACTTGATTCCTGCTCTGAACTTTTTGCTTAGAGTTTTGTGTGTTTCAGCTATCTTTGAAGGCAGCTCTTAGCTGGAAAACAGGCCTACAGAAATATAGTGGCATCTTGAGGAAATGCGATATCGTAACTGATAGGGATCCAGGTATTGTTGAAAACATTATTACAGTCTTCGACTGTATTTTCTAATAACTAAGGCAAATTTACAATAATTTAAGTGGGAGAAAATAGCCTACTGAAACTGGTTCAAATGTCTCTGAGTACTATGGGACTTAATATCTGAGGCCATCAGTCCCCTATAGCTGAGAACTATTTAAACCTAACTAACCTAAGGACATCACACACATCCATGCCCGAGGCAGGATTCGAATCTGCGACCGTAGCGGCCGCGCGGTTCCAGGCTGAAGCGCCTAGAGCCGCTCGGCCACAGTGGCCAGCCTACTGAGAATACAAAATTCATCCCAACTGAAATGAAAAAAAAACCTCTATAATGTGAAGGTATACGGCATAGAGATGCAGTCTCGAACATTGTTAGACACACAACTTGTTGCGTCAGTATGGCTATATGCAGAGTTGTAGAACAGACATATATGCGAGTGTACATTTGTTATGATTACAGAGGGAAGGAGAAGGAGTGAGTTTAAGAGGAGGAATTCAAATGTCGAGGAGGAATAACTATCTTTTGAGCTGAATTTAGAAGATAAATAGTTGATAATGTAGAAGATATTCCCCCATGATGGTACCAACCTTCTGGGAACCTGACCCAGAACACAATAATTGCTAATAGGGAACGAAACCCCTAAACGAAGTCAATGTTCGTTAACAGACGCATATACAGTTTCTCCTTGCTTAACTAAACAAGTGTACGCTGCATTTCTGATTGCCACACTCCCCACCTGACAATCAAACATGCACGTGGTTCCAATACGACAGAGGCCCAGTTCAATTTGTGGCTCTTTCACGTGAACACTTGCGTCACATGTGCTATAGGAAGAGGAGATTTTGTTTTTATGGTCGGTTTGTTCACCAACTAGCTCTAACGACAGCTGCTTTCTCTTTTAAAGTAATGTGAAAATTTTCGTGTCTTGCAGTCTTGTCGTCATTATAGGGGTTGATATGGCAATAATGCTCCCTTCCTATAACACTTTTGTAGTAACACCAGCTCTTTCGCCGAGATACAGAATTCTTTTGTGAGACCGTGTCATTCTTGAATTGAGGCTGTGGAGAGACACCTTGGTCAAGGTTGTGAATGTAGAGCATTGTGCAAGTTACGTATATAACAACGTTTTTGGAAAATATCTCCATTTCGGTTCTTGTCATCGTCGGTAGGTCAAACAGATTTGGGAACTCGTGGAATATATTTTCCTCACCATAGATCTTCAAAGATTTACGAAGAGATGTGGTGAAGAATAAATGGTAAGCTGCAGACCAGCCTGTAAAAACTAGACTTTCGAACATTAGCAGAAGCTGTGTCTAACCATGTCCTGTAGAGCCTGTACGCTGTGGTTTGTCTTCATCGCTCGTACAACAGCACACAATGAAACTCCCATATGAGACGCATCGAATGTAGTGACACTCATGCGTAGTGAAGTTGGGGAAACAATAAATTCACTCAAAAGTAAAAACTCTCATGGAATTGATGGCATTTCCAAAAGAGTACTAAAAGCTTCTTCCCAGCACATAAGTAGGATTCTCAGCCACATACGAAGTAGCTCACTGAAAAAAGGCACATTTCTGGAGGGACTTAAATATGATATTGTTAAACCGTTGCTTAAAGAAGGGGACCGTTCTGATGCTACGAACTACCGCCCAATCTCGCTTCTGACAGCTTTCCCCAAAATTCTTGAAATTTAATGTATTTAAGAGTAGCTTCACATATTTGTTAAAATTGATGTCAGTTAGGATTTCAGAAAGGCTTTTCAACAGGAGATTCTATATACACTTTTACTGATCAAGTATTAAATGCTCTGCATAACTGAACATCAATTATTGGGATGATTTGTGATCCCTCGAAGGCTTTTGACGGTGTGAATCATCAAATTCTTCTAGATAAATTTTAGTATTGTGGTATGAGTGGGACAGCGAGGTAGTTTAATGCATATTTAACTGGAAGAAATTAACAGTACGGATAGTCTGCAAAAATCAGCAGAGTCCTTTAATTGGGAAGGTATCAATAACAGTGTCGCACGGGTTTCATCCTTGGGCCCCTTATTGTTCTTAATATAAAGGGTAATTGTAATTAAAGTTAAACTTTCAAACCACTGCAGAAATAACACTACTGGTCTGAACGACGCCAAATTGCAACGGAATATTATCGGAGAAGGAGGAAAACGTATGGCAGAAGAAAAATAAATAGTTACCATATGTAGCAATAGATGGCGCTGTAAGCGTCATAATTTAATAGTGGTCGACTACAAATGGAAAACTGCAACGCAATATTATTGGAGAAGGAGGAAAACGTATGGCAGAAGAAAAATAAATAGTTCCGAAATGTAGCAATAGATGGCGCTGTAAGCATCATAATTTAATAATGGTCGACTACAAATGGAAAATTAATGATACCACAGTGCCTAAAGTGTACGTTTGACGTTTAACAAACTGAACTACTCACTATGCATGGGTGTACAGGTGTGATACTGTTAGTTACCTAGGCCCATCCACCACGGCAATGTCATGGTAAAAATCGGTTTTTAATTGCCCTGGGGCCAAAAACCGCACAAAAAGCACCAATAAAACCCAAATCGGATTATTAATTTCCGTGTTACTGGCGCAAAACATATTCAATATGTTGTCCAGCGTTTCCTGCAACCAGTTGAAATCGAGAAACAGCATGTTCAACAACTGATCGAAGTGTTTCCGGGGTCACGTTCAGAATGTGTTGCGCAGTACGTGCCTTCAATGCAGCTAAGTTTGCATTCGAAACACTGAACATAACATCTTTCAGATAGCCCATCAGCCAGAAGTCACATGGAGCAAGGTCATATGATCGGGACAGCCAATCTGTAGGGAAATGTCGGCTGATAATTCTAGCATTTCCAAAATGGCGTTTCAGCAGCTGCTTAACTGGATGTGCGGAGGTGCGCCATCTTGAATAAAAATAAGCCCATCCACGCATCCACGCTCCTGGAGAGCTGGAATGCCGTGGTTGCGGCAAAAGACACTCATAGAGCTTACCATGGCGGTACAGGTAACAGGACCGGAAGCGCCTGTCTCTTCGAAAAATTTATGGCCCTATGATAAATGATGCCGTAAAACCGCACCACGAGTGACCTTTTTAGGATGAAGTGGTACTGGTTGATTTTCGTGTGGATTTTCCGTTGTTCATATTCAACAATTCTGTGTATTGACTTCCATCTGACGGGATCCGTCAGATGGAAGTGGGCTTCGTCTGTCCACAAAATCATCCACAGCCGATCATTGTCCACTTCCATGCGAGCAAGAAATTCTAAAGTAATGGTCTCTCTGGTTCGCAGGTCAACAGGAAGTAACTCGTGCAACTGGTTGATAATGAATGGATAGCAAAGAAGGATGTTCCGTAGGATTTTACGCACCGTGCTCACAGGTATGTCCAATGTTCGGGCAATTCTCCATGCAGTACACGTTTGCACACCACCACTCGTCTCCTCCAGCAGTGCTGTGGACTCTGCTTCCACTGACGTTGAATCAGTTTATGTCCTCCCTCTACCAGATTGCACACAAAACGAAGACGTCTTTTCGAATTTCCCAATCGTTTTCTCCAGACCTACGGCAGTCATCGGATCAATGCCTTTTTTCAAACCCTTCAGTGTCCGGAACTTCTGCTGAACGACGAGTGCACAGCCACCATTCTTGTAATACAGCTTTGCAAGCAGAGCGCCATCCTGCACCAATACAGTCATGGCAAACGTCGCAGACGCAAAGGAGGAGATGCCGTGTACCCGGCGTATTTATACCAAGTACAATGGGTCGTGCGCATGACAGGTGTTTTCATTTACGTATTCTGACACATACAGCGCCATCTATTGATCAATTTCTCCCCTACTCCGACAATATTCCGTTGCAGTTTGACGTCACGCTGACCGGTGATGTTACTTCTACAGCTATTTGAAAGTTTAATTATAATCACCCTGTATATTAATTACTTGTCTCTCTACATTCATGAAGATGCAAAGTTAGTACTTTTTATCACGCCCAAGAGACACGAATTAGCTGAGGGAGTTGTAAATGATGTCTTTCGGAAAATTATTAAGTGGTTGTCTGCAAATGGACCCCCATTAAATTTTGAGGAAACGCAGGATATTCAGATCTGTACAGTAAATGACATAACACCATTGATAAATATAGGCTTTGAACAGATGTCTGTGGCTAAGGCAGAATATTAAAAATTTTGGGTATGTGCATTGATGGCAAATGGAATTGGAAGAAATACATTATGGTCGGCTGAAACAGTTATGTTCACCTACTTATGCTGTTAGGGTTGTTACAAATTTTTGTGATAAACTTATCTGTAAATGAACCTTTCTTTTCATTCACTGCTTTTATATGGCATTATATTTTGGGGTAATTCATCATGAAGAGAGAAAGTATTCATTGCCCAAAAGCGTGTAATGAGAATTATAGCTGGAGCCCACCCAATATCACGTTGCAGACATTAATTTAAGGGACTCGGGATATTCACAATACCTTCACAATATATATATTCACTAACGAAATTGTTTGTTAATAACCTATCCCATTTAAAATATAATAGTGAAGTACATAGCTACAACAATAAAAGGAAGGACGATCTTCACTACGCTGACTTTGGAACAGAGAGGGGTGAATTACGCTGCCACAAATATCTTTGGTCATTTGCCAAATAGCATTAAAAGTCTAATAGATAGATATTTTTTAAATAATTTCTGAATAATAGCTCCTTCTACTCAATAGATGAATTTTTGGATGTAAAAAAAATTATATTGTGTGAATAAAACTTATTTTAGACTGACACATTCTACATCATTACGAAATAGCGTATTCATGGTCTATGGGACAAGTGTTAGTTAATGTAATCTGTCTCTGGTGACCTACATTGCTAGATAACTGCCAGCAAGATCATGAGGAAAACAGAAAGCAAGGTCTCGCAGAAGACGATGGTTTGTCTAATTAAATTACCAGAGGTGGTCCAATTAAGCTGTAAAATATGGATTATACATCTTACATGAACATGTTGATGATGGGATCCATCAATCGACAATAAGAAACAAATGGTCACTATATGTTTCATTGTTAAAAGACTTCAAAATGTTTCATGATGAATAAAGTCTGTCTTAAAATGAACAAAGGTTTGAATTCACACACGATAGCCTTGGCAAAGGAGGGTGGATACATAATACCAACAGCTTAAATCTGTGTTCGCGAATATGACCAATGACTGTGTAACAAGATAATGAATTAAAAAAGAGTCTCAGGAAAATATGAACAATCACCAGTGCTCTCAACTAAGCACATAGTAGGTGAATATATGGTAAGATAAACGCAACCTCGCTGCATGATAAATGACTTTGCGCACAGTAAATTCAAACACTGCTCATACATACCACTCAAATGATGTTTGAGAGAAGGTGATAGCAGTATTAATGACTGAGGACTCAGTTCAGCCCTGGCGTCAAAGTTCTCCTCTACATAGGAGACACCTCGCTTTACAGCTCTATGACGAAGTGGACAGTTTCAAGCGCTCCAGAGAAGTACTCACTATGATGCACTAAGTAGAAGTGTCTCCTATAATACCTCGAGGAGAAGTGTCTTTTACAACCACCTGAGAAAAAGCATTCTCTTTTTTAACAAAACTTATCTGGATCTGCCAGCCTTGGAATTTAGATGGTCAAGTGCAACAGACCTTGTTAGTTCTGACAAATGATGAATTAATAAACATGCTACGAAATTCTCTACGTTTATTAATTTCGCCATGGTTAACCAATGAAGCATATTTCTCCCTTGGAGCAGGGTGGAATGCAGAAAATCTTCCCCACTAAGTAGCGATTTCTGGTTATGGCCAATAAGAAGGCGTCCATGTAAATATATCCGGCAAATTTCCCCCACTACCAAAATAATTTCTCTGAGACAATTAGAGATCTTCTTACTAAATTTTAAGAAAAATTTCAGCCGGGCTCCTTCTGGACTGATGGATGGGGCCTGGGGCAGCAACATCATGTTTTCGCCTGTCCTTCAAATGTTACGTTTGCTAAAAGGATTCCATTTCGTTTCATGTGCAGTGATGCTCTATAATGGGCTTGGTCACCCTTGTGACTCATTACAGAGGCACTCACTTGGCTGAGTGCTCTTCCCCCTGTCTTGTTGGCCAACGCATTGGCTTTCAGCAGGAACATTTTTTCAACACACACCATTCCATTAGCGACTCCCGCCTTTTACCAGCCAACTAAAAACCCCATACTGGATCACATTACAAAACTCCTCCACTGTCCTTAAACAAAAAGTGATGAAGCTGTTTAAAATTTTAGTCACTGATAATGTTCATTAGCGCTTGCAAATTCCATGCAGCGGTAGTGATTTGCTTTGATTTACTAGTTAGATCTGCATATTGGATTATTTAATTATGTGACAATTTGGGAAATAACCACCAGGTAACACACGGCTTGGTTAGAGGAATTTATCGATACAATTGCTCCAACCACAGTTTCATTCCTGTATCATCCATCTCGTGTTGAAGTTGACTGATGTCACATGTTGCTTCATGCTTCCTGTAGGAGAGAGCTTAATTAAGCAATTAGATCATGAGTAACATCTATCCTGATCTTGAGTTTATGCGTTACCCTCTGTTTGTAAACTTGCCTACAAAAGCGAAAGATTTGCTCGTATACCTTTTGACTCAGTACTGGATGCAACAGGACCTAATGGCAGCATGGAAGGCGCAAGTCTTAATTCCATTTCTGAGAAGTGGGAAAGAGCCAAATAAAACCTGATCACATTCTCGTCGTGTGATACAAAATCGATGGAGCAAATGCAAAATAATGAGACTGGAATCGTTGCTTTAAAATAGTAATTTCATCCCTTGGACTCAATATGTGCCCAGAGGAACCAAAGGGACTTTCGTCGGTCTACATCTGCTTACTATGTATGTCGCATCAGACTTTTAAACGAAGCCAATAGTCAAATGGTTCAAATGGCTGTGAGCGCTATGGGACTTAACATCTGAGGTCATCAGTCCCCTAGAACTTAGAACTAGTTAAACCTAACATCACACGCATCCATGCCCGAGGCAGGATTCGAACCTGCGACCGTAGCGGTCGCGCGGTTCCAGACTGAAGCGCCTTTAACCGCGTGGCCATACTGGCCGGCGAAGCCAATAGTCGTTGCTGCTTTTCTTAAATTTAAAGGAGCATATGATAATGTTCATGTACTGATTTCCTTCGACAAGTTGGACAAGTTAGTGCGATTTGCAGTTCCTTCTAGAATAATGCATCGGTATCCTGGTCACTCAATGAACAACCCTCGTCAGACTCAGAAGGCTACTTTCTTGGATCTTTCAGTGTTTCCTAGGGATTGCTACAGGACCCAGTTTTAGTCCCCCCTGTTGTATATTCTGTACGCTCCTTATTTAGAACGTGAGTCACCCTCCTCACTAAAATATTTTACTACGCAGACGTCGTAAGCCGTATCCTCTGTCCAAAATAGCATGACGCACTGCAATAAGCAACGTGTCTTTTGGCGTTAATTGAAGGCGGTAGTTTCAAAATGTGAATCTTTAATGTATTAAAACAGCTGACATAATTAACAATGACAAAGGAGTTAGATATCTACGAAATTAACCAAGAATGCGAATTAACTCATTTCATTACACAAAAAATGAAAAACAATAGTCATAAGCTAGTGCCTTAGAAAATCTGGACACGTGATATGGGATGTGATTCAAATGAACTTGTTTCTGGATGTAACAATTATATTCGTGTATGTTTTACCGTGATTGCCAAAGATTAGAGATTAATGACATAAAGTGCTACAGAAGCGCATGTGCTGGCTTCTATGGACATAGTTTAAAATATGTTGAACCTTTTACTGCAAACAAGCGTTCAGAATGAAGAGCGAAATTACCGACCAGGGTTAAAAATTATTCAACCTTGCCTACTGTTGTCTCGTTGTTGCTGATGGATCTCACCATACTCATAATGTGCAGGTGGCGGCCGAAGTGTTGGCAGGATCAGTGGTAGGCTCTGTACCAACAACTTGCGTCTAATTTCAGTTTACACGGATGAGAGTCCCTTGCTGTCACTGTCGAAGTAGAGTCGAGATGACTCCTGGCTGTCCAGTACTGTGTGAGGTGGAATCCAGCTGAAAAGTAAGTTTCTCACAACGAAGATAAGTTCTCTGCATTTTTATGGCATCGTGTAATTTTGATGGGCTAAATGATTAACGTTGTTGGTGCTGTCCAGTAAGAAGCTGTCTTAAAAAATGCTAGTCTCCCTGGCTTAATCTCATTTCGGATGGTTAACCAGGTGCTACTAAAATGTATCCTACTCTGCCTTTCTCTCTGTCTACTGCTGCGTGTCAGTCCACAAGGATGGGCCTCTGCAATCACAACCATGTTTCTTACTCGCACTTAAATAGCTTAGGTTAACATCGAGTATAGATTTAAGTGTCAGGAAGTCGTTTCTGAAAGTATTTGTATGGAGTGTAGCCATGTACAGAAGTGAAACATGGACGATAAATAGTTTAGACAAGAATAGATGCTTTCGAAATGTGGTGCTACAGAAGAGTGCTGAAGATTGGATGGGTAGATCACATAACTAATGAGAAGGTGTTGAATAGCATTGGGGAGAAGAGGAGTTTGTGGCACAACTTGACCAGAAGAAGGGATCGGTTGATAGGACATGTTCTGAGACATCAAGAGATCACCAATTTAGTACTGGAGGGCAGCGTGGAGGGTAAAAGTCGTAGAGGGAGACCAAGAGATGAATACACTAAGCAGATTCAGAAGGATGTAGGCTGCAGTAGGTACTGGGAGATGAAGAAGCTTGCACAGGATAGAGTAGCATGGAGAGCTGCATCAAACCAGTCTCAGGACTGAAGACCACAACAACAACAGGTTAATCAGTGGTAACCGTTTTTATACTTCGTTGAACATTTTGTCATGACTGCTGTGACAGTGTCTCATAAACGTTTTGGTTCCCACTCCCATCTCTCAGATGTTAAGTTAGCTGTCTGTTAGTTTTACCGAATTCTAACTGTCTGCAGTCCACAAGAGCCTGACTTCAGAAGCTTTGCCAAAACAGCATTTCTCTCTGGGCCACACCTTTCACCAAGAACAGGCTGTGTTGTCATTGCACAACCTAGAGGCTCAACCTACGTCCTGACTTTTGCTACGTACAGTGCCGAGGCAGCGTACCTCAAAGCAATGTCCAGTATTATCACCTGTGGAGGATCCACGCACTTGTTTTTCTGGGCCTTCTGTGAATTCTACTTTATGACAAACAGAGCGTCCCCTCACCTACAGCCTGGTGCAAGAAGTTTTCATAGAGGCTTCTGATTTAGGTGTACATGCAGTTCAATATAGCAAACTGTAATCTACATTTTTAGTATTGGCAGTCAGTGGTAATTATTCATGTTACATTTTGAGTCAGGGAGCTAAATTATCCTAATTTGATTTGCCTTTTATTTTGGGTTTTACATCAGTTACAGTACACACTGGAAAAAGACGGTCATGTAACTATACCACACGTCAATGAATGGCTGTCTACTATGGGGCTGGCTATTTCGGCTGAGAAATAGACTATCCTTATTACAAATCGAATTCTGCTCACATTGATGGTCACACCAAGTGTAGAAAGTACGCTTTCCACATAGAATGTAATCCTCAGTTTCTAGGAATAATATTCGATTCTTTATTGAACTGGGTACCTCACATTAAACTACAGTTACTAAGCGTGAAAAAGTTTTACATGCAATTCGCTCACTCAGCCACGTGTGATGGGGAATGTATCAATTTACGCACCATGTACTAATGGACTACTTAGTTTCCAGTAGATTAGGGCGGTCTGCTGTATCACAATCTGCGTAAGGTTTATCTCTCGAAATCAGGTATTCTTCAACGCAGAGCCATTCGTAAATGTCTTGCTAACATACGTTCGACGCAGCGAAGACTCCTTTAGTGGCGGCGGGGGATATACCCTTGTCCATTGGATACAAAATGTTGTCAGCTACATTTTATATACAAGGCGTGGTCTTCACGAACAGTTCTGTCTGTAAACGTAGAGACTGCTTTTCCGATTATGTACTACCTCAAATACAAGAAATAAGGTTCAAGCTGGCTGTACCAGCTTTGACACTTGGTCTAGATTATACGTCTTAATCGATATTCTTCGCACGATCTCAACGAGCTGTCAGATTTTCGGCTATTATTTTATGACGAGCTGCTCGGAAATTTATGAGTGCTAGTGGATATTTCTTGTGGGCTGTTATTTTATGTAAATATGTGAAGGTGGGCACTATATCTGACACAAGTTAATTATTCATCCTCCAGTATAATGAATGAGGAATCGTACGACTGCCAAATGAGAGAATCACAGTTACATTAGTTTACTGCGATGAAATTATGCGTAAGCAATTGATAACAAATGGTAATATTAATGTAGTAAGAGTCTAACACATCTGACAAAGAAGTCAAGGGAAGGATGTTAATATCGTCTAAGAAAAGTAACTGCCACCACAATGACTGTCGTTAGAGAACAGTACTGTAGAGGGAAATACATCGCACCAGTGGTTGAAGGCAGACCATTGAATCAAAATACATGGCTTCAAAGCGAAGCTTAATGTGATCGAAGTTTTATGAAATGACTATAATTTCCCTGTGCATCATATCGAAGATGGGGCTCGATATTATCACACTTAGATGGAGACTGAAGTTACTGCCGTATCAGTTATTCGTGACATCAACGGCAAAGTGCAGATGAGACCGAAGTATCTCGAAGTTCCTGGATACACCAGCTCTGGCGGTAGCAGCCCTCAGCGGCTCTCTACAGAGCCCGAGATGCAGTTCGCTGTGAAGTCTGACGGATCATAACGAGGCGATTTGTAACCGAATGTTTCCTACACTCCATTTTCGAGATATGTATCTGTGGCGTCTGGTGCTTTACAGAGAAAAATTCAGCTATCAATTTATGTGCACAGTTGTGCCTTCTGCAAAAACATTTTTCCCCTTTCCACTCTTCTGTCTCTGGAAAGACGGTCAGGTAGCACGATCTAAATTGCAGCTTTAATCGTCTCGGTGCATCTCTTTGGCCTAATTACACAGGGTGAATATAATAAGCTGACAAACTGCAGGAAAGGATTCCTGAATGGAAACGGAGGTATACAGGTCCTAGGAACATGTGTCCAGAAATGTATCATTGCCACAGCAGATGGCGCTGACGAATGAAAGTCCTTTTGTGTTGCATGCTGTGTGATTCACACAGTAAACTGTTAGCAGAAGAATGATCCGGTATTCATTTCTAGAACAAGCCGAGATGGTGTTTGTGTGCAGCCAAGTAGATGAAAGTGGTACACAGGCTGCACAGATTTTCCAAAACGAGTGCCTTCACAGACACCAACCAAATCACACAAAATTTCAAGCTCTTTTTGGGTCTTTGTGTGACCCTATGCCCGTTCAGGTAGACAAACGTGCAGGGAGGCGGCGGACTGCGCATGCACCACATCCGGAAGAGCAGGTTCTACAGGATATTGAGGCAAACACCAGCACAGTTTCCAGGCGGTAACTCAGAGTAGGATTATGTATAGCCCTCATGATACTGTCCCCATAACGTGCAATCTCATGGCGCCAACTTTGAACATCTGTTGAGAAGTGGATGCGATGAAGGTCTGTACTACCTTCCGGGACGATATGTTGTTACCCGTAAACTGTCCATTCGCCAAGACATGACCTTTTTTCGTCCATATTCAATCAGGAATCCGTCCCTACAATTTGTCGGTTTTGTTAATGTTCACCCTGTATATGTATGTTTTTACCCATGGATCCAGAATTCTTTAAGAGGAGTACACTTGTTGTACTTCTCTATGCCCGTATCTCCTTGTCTGATAAGCTTTCAGATTGCCAAAATGTTTTCTGTTTCTACAGTGGAGACAGTGGCACTTCTTGAGGCACTCAAGATTGTATCTTCAACTCCCTTCTCAAATATATTGATCATGTCTGATTTGCAGAGCGTCCTCAGAAATATTCAACCCGGAGATGGAATTAAACAACAAACCGTTGTGTTATATATTAGACGTTTTTCTGGAATTCGTTGGCCATATAGGGAGTAGGCAACAGACATCCCATTTGCTGGGGTGCATTCCCAAGCTGGCATCCGTTGTAATGAGGAAACTGATGTATTAACGAAGGAAGCTGTCTCTCCAAATTCTTTCCACGGTCTAAAATTTCGTATACGCACTACTTAAGTTAGATTAATGTAAAAAACCCATTGGCAGGAGACATGGAACGTCTCCCAGCGAACAAAGAGTGGTTATTATATTGTGTTACAACCTCGAATTTCTGCAAAACCATAGTGTACGAGGACAAATTTTTACCGATCAACGATTTCCACTATTATTCGTCTCTGCTTCAACCAGGCCGCTTTTCCTCTCTATGTACATCGAGTCAACATTTATACTTCTCCTGCATCCGAGAGTGATTCTGAAACCAATTTAAACAATATCTTGTATTCGTGTCCCCAGTCTAACTATGAAAGCGAGGAGTTTTGAAAACACTGCTAGGTATGAGATAGCACTTCTCTGAATCGTCTTATTCTCTTTCTTTAGTTTACCAGACATTCGCTTTCTTAAAGTAATTTTTATTTTACTGAAGCGTATTGAGAAACAACTGTAGGTTTTAATGGTATGCATATTTCATTTTTATGACTTGTCTGTAATCAAATTTCAGAAATTGTTTGAACTATTACGTTTACGTCTAAATGTGTTAACAGCTGATGACGGCCAAAATTGTGACATGGGTCCTTGTACCAGTAAATAAGCATTTATGTTCTATCTTCGTAAAATTAAGTGTACATTGTACCATGTTTTCGGTGGCTTAATTGGATGCACACTGTGGAGGCCACATAAATAAATTAAAGTCAGCTCTTAAAGCATATCGGATTTCTCTTGAATGCCTATAGAATTACGTGGAGTAGAAAGATAGTCATATACTTTTAACACCTCGAAAAAAAAAGAAGCGGCGTATTTGAAATCTTTTCTTTGATTTGATGTGCGTGGTTGATGTCATTGTAAACTAATGTCCCCGGAACACAGTAACGCAGTACGGCGCTACGGGAGACGGGTTTTGGTGAGGGGAGGGGGGAGGGGGGGGTGAAACAAATTGGGCCAAAAGTGGAGATGGGCAGTGCCATTACATTCTAGCTCTTCTAGTGTGCGGTAGTACGGTGTGATTTCGTTGTGTACGACGACTGCTGCCCAATTACCAGCGAAGACACAGAACATTCATTACGTACTTTATTTTCTCGAGGCGATATTAAAAAATTTATGACTCTCCTGTTAATGGTGGAGCATTAAACGACTTTAAGACTAGTTTAGGGCTTGTAAGGAGTATTACTGTGAATAGTGGTATGATACACCTGTAGTCAGTTTCTTACGTATCTTTGGTTCTTTGGAACGTTCAGAGTAGAGCGTGCCTTCTCTGACTCGGGGCGGAATGAATGTAAGGAAACATACAGATTACTTAATATTTCAAAACTTATAAACTTTCTTTTGATGTGTGAAAATGTATCTGTAACGTATCTACCAAATAAGTATCAATAAAGCACGGTACGAAATTCACAATCTGTAGAACGAACGGTAAAATGTTTTTAGAGCAGTGTGAAATTCAAGCATTACCTGAGAAAACAAAATGAAAAATTTTAGTTACATCTTGATGCAAAGAAGTATGAGTAGTAAAAATTTAATCAAGTCAATTGTGATCCCAGCAATTCAGAACAAGCATCGGATAGGTATAAAATCATGTGAAAAAATCACTTCAGCTAAATCAGAGAAATATTACTTGAACTCTTCAAGTAGAATACCAGTGATTCAGCCTTGTTTTGTAAAAGAATGTATAAATGACAACGGAACGACAGAAGTCGTCAACAACATACATAGGTAGACTTTTAATTGAGATTACTCGGGCTAGTTCCATAAAAGTATGGAATATTCTGAGCATTTACAACTTTCTCTAAATATTACAGAATCACTTGTTACAGACAAATTTCACAAAACTCTGCATTTGAAGAACAAATGAAGGGCTGGAAATCAGAGCGGGGCCAACTAAGTTTTCTTGTATTTGGTGCTGATTCCATCTGCGAAAGGTATGCTGAATTACGTAATTTACAAAAAGGTGGGTTTGGTCCAAATCCCTCGTAATGTAATATAATAACAGCGTTACAAAAAAACGCTCTCTATGAAATTACAGTTCTCTTCAGAACTGCTGTGGGTGGTATCCAAGCAGCCAATAAGAACAAAAGACTCATACAATGTGATGAAAGAATTCAATACAGCTGACATAATGCAAGAAAATAATAATATAGCTACAGAAGCAAGGAAACGTTTGCGAAATTGTGATCAGTGGATGAAAAATACTAGAAAAAGGATAAGAAGCGTGGTTCAACAGTATGTTAATTCAAGTGGGAAATGTGTATATGCGAAAATAAACGCAAACAAAGAATGTAAAAGGGACTAGTGATGTTCCTACCGGTTAGGCGATGCAAATGACGGTTGCATGTGCACAGTACGGTCCAGTCATTGGTGATTTCGACCAGGCATCATGGAAATACTAATTGAGAAGAATGTCTAAGAAAATAAATTCGTTACAAATTCGATAAGCAAATTAAGTTTCATCAGTTTTTATACTTTCAATACCACCTTTTTCACGTAAAATTCAGGAACTGTAATATTCTTAAGGATAAGAGACACATCCTCAGTTTAGTAGTGTGACAGCGGGCATCATGTTCGAAAGTCCTGACTCGTTATCTCTCTGCGCCTTTTATCAGTGGTATTACATTACAACTGAGAGAGTTGCTCATGTCAAATGTCGCTGTGATCATCATCAGCACTTCCTTATGTGGAAGGTCATTCCAAGAATCATGATATCCTGCCACATGCCAAAGCCATGAAGAGGAATGACTACAAATGCAGCATCAAGCATCACCCCCATCCCCCATCCAGCGCACTCAGTGCTTCCCTGTGTTTGTGAAAGTGAAATTTCACTGTAGTTTGCATGCATGTTTTGTCTCACTCTCATCAACGATCCTACCCACACTCACCCCCTTGCACTTCTGCAAATTTTGCATGAAACACCTACCCCCAAGATGCCACCACATGCCTATACACCTTGCACCTCTGATGTTCAGCTGTGTTTGATTTACTGTCTGCCAAAAATTCATTTAAGGATTGACTCACATGTGCTGACTTAGGTAACTTTGATTAGATGCTATACGAGTATATCATTCCCCATGGAATATTGGGATGAGTAGATGGTATATTTCACGATAATAAATTCACATTCAACATTTATCTGTAAAATATAGGTAACAAAATACAAATTCACGTTCATTGAAAATGAGATTTTCTTACCATAATTACATTCCCTCGAGATCTGGACAAAATAGTAAAGGCAAGTCCACTGTCACATACCACTTTCTCTGTCGCCAGCAGACGGCTGCACAAACAAATTGGTATTTGTCCATAAAGAAATAAAAATGAACGTTCGTTGGAAAATATAAATAACAAGTTCGTAATCTGTATTTTTT
Source organism: Schistocerca serialis cubense (assembly GCF_023864345.2). Taxonomy (NCBI): domain Eukaryota; kingdom Metazoa; phylum Arthropoda; class Insecta; order Orthoptera; family Acrididae; genus Schistocerca; species Schistocerca serialis. Next base: position 323,250,849 of record NC_064641.1, on the reverse strand, counting down.
TGGACAAGTGTATTACCTTAAATACCATCCCACAAAACCAGAAGACAGGAAATAGTAGGAAATACTAGCTCGTCCAGTCACCAGCAGATGGCTTAGCTGGTAAATCACGACCGTAGCTTGTTCTTTGTGCCACACCATTGCATGAAGCACCCGTGATGTTGCAAATATTCAAAAATCTCTGCGGAAAATGGCAACAGTGCAAAAAATGTGTAGTTTACAAAGCTAGTTGAGGAGAAATTCGATTTGTAATCCATGATTTCATATCACTACAAATAGAATGCTGCATGGCTTAAAAAAAAAAAAAGAAACCGAGTCGTAAATTAATTATTTTCACACTTGTAAGGTATTAAGAAAATTTTAAAATTTCCATAAAATACAGCAACAGTGCGAGAAAGTGTGCTGGGGTTAACACATGAGAAACGCTGTTTGGTGTCACAATACTGGAAGAAAAGTCTGCAACGTACAAGAAAGCATGGATTAATGTACAAATATAAACTTAGTCGTTAAATTAGTGTCTGTAGTCTAAACTATGTACCCCAACAGTAGATTTAAACTTTTAAATCTCATAGGAATTAGGCCTAAAAATATTATTTCATAAAACTAGCCCCACCAATCCTACAACTGCAAAGAAGTGAGTATTACCTAAGCAAATAAGCAGACAGACTGAACGCAACTTTTCATGACACGCTTTCTAATAAAATATTTCGAGGCACCGTAAAAGGTATGATATTTACAGTACTAGTCAGTTTAATACATGAAAAGCTTTGTCTCGTGTCACAGTATTATAGAAAAAGGCATCAGTGTAAAAAAAAGAGTGAGTTAATTTGCACACATTCACATACCCATCAAATTTGTGATCAGATGTCTAAAGTATATGTCCCAATAGGAGATTTCAAGGTTTGACTTTTTAGGAAGTAGGAGTCAAAATTCGATGTCCTAAAACTACCTCGACCAGGTCTAGATCTAAAAAATACGATGCCATGTAATTAATAGTGTACTAAGTGCAGAAAAATACGTGTTGACTAAGCAGACTTTGTATTACCACTGTCAACAGTCAAAAGTGTTAAACAAATGCCCCAGAAGTATTAAACTGATACTAATCTCTATAACATGTGTTTGGATGTGGAAGTCTTTCTGTTATAAAAAATTATTGGATCGCAACTAGAAATGACGTTAGTGTTTCTACTAGCCTTCATATTGCCCCCAGCTGAAATATATGTTTAATGTAGATCCCTCAACCATATTTTCCGTATTATCATTCCTGGTGAGCAAATCTTAAACAAAATGGCTCTAAATATTATGAGGTATGGTACTTCAACATTGCAGTGTGACACCATGACAGTGCCACTTTGCAGAGACAAACATATCAATGTCTTAATGTACAGAAAATAGTGTGATTACTGTATCAACAATGATGCAGAATTCTCAGTACTTGCCAAAGTTATGTAATTATATTTCACAACAGAGCAGATGAAAAGTCTCATGTGCATACCTATATAGTCTTGCACGTGGAACAGATATGCATTCTGCAACTGCCTGCAGCCATTTAATGCCAGGTGTACAGCGATATGCATGGTCACTTTATAAAAACTAGAGGGTGGTTACCAATAACATTGCCAATTCCTGGCCATCTGATTTGATGTATCTAATGTGTGGTATGTTATTTTTACTCGCCGTTTGGAGGTCACCCACTCTCAGCAGCCATATCGTATAGCATTATCGTACATCACGTGTATGCAGGATTATTATTAGGTTCTACACTCAAAAATCTTCATAGAACTAGCGAAGTAAGCTGCTTCCAATATTGTAGATTTATACTGTAAATGCTTGCAGTATAATATATGCGATATGAATAAATTAATAACATTACAACATATTCGGCTGAAAAAAAGGTGGCAAATAAAAATTTAAGAGCAAATTCAGTGATTTGTGTACGCTACCAAAAGTCGACAGACGGACTGTACTGCCAATGGTATTGTGGAGAACAACACCTCCCCTGTTTTACAATAGCACTTCTGTCAGCGTTGGTGTACCTCATTATAGCCATATACAGATACATTATAATAGTTAATGGACTGCACGTGCACTGGTAGACAGACTGCTGAAGTGTTTCTGCCCCAGTGTTAGCAGCACAGATGGAATGACAGTATACAAGCATAGTATACACATTACCAGATCGGGTGCATAGCAAGTCTACCAACTTATGTCACAATAGTAGCATTTATACTGTAGTGGCGTAATGTAAGTACTGTTTGCTAACGTTAAATTCCGAATGACGTGTGTACCTCGCAGTCTAAATAGTCTAACTGAAGCTGCATACGATTCACACATCCCATACCTATTCATTACTACATTTATACGTAGAACACATCATAAAGTTCGTGGGTAGGGTTGTGAATTGTATCCATAAAGCCAAAGTAGCGTCTTTGGTGTTGTTGTAGGCCACAGTGCCACAGTGGTCCCGGCACGATTTCTGCTGCAGCTGAACTGTATTGAGACCTTATTCTGGAAGGGAATCTGAAGGGTTACCTCCTGCACCTATACACACACAGACAAAAACACACACACACATATATATATCTGCAGTTGCCATAACTGGCAGCATAATACACAATGTTACATCATGTGCAGCTGCTGATAAAAAATGGCTACCCGTCTTGCGACCTACTGGTACAACATTAAAGAGATGTCAGGTGTACAAGGCTCTTCTTGGTATCAGTCAAAGCTGAGAAAGTGACATCGAATGACTTGGCACCTTGCCTCTTGGGACCTGTTGGTGCAACTAGAGAACAGTTAGTTCACAACTTATCGGCAACAGCTGCACTATGCCTGCTGGAGATATAAATACCAGTAAGCGAGTTCACTTCCTGATCCTGTGTGCACATCACTTTGTATACTGAATCACTACGATTTTATCATATACAGAGAGGTTGCAAGGGAAACTGCCAGCAAGTAGCAATTGACCACTGCCACTCTGACTCTTGCTGACAAAGTCTACAGATGTATTTCTCCCACCCTTCAATAGAAACACAGATGACATACGTTAAATACCTGCCTTAAGTCTGTAAGTGAGGGTGTGACAAGTAGGAAGTGAATACATCATAAAGAATTCTGTTAAAAAATTAGTATGTCATTTATACTACAAACATTAGTAACAATATTTTCAATTTTCTCCAGTAACAACCATAAGCCAAGGCGTTTACCTGTTGGTCTCTTGCTAATCCCTAACAGCACATTGGAGAAAAACCACTTAATATTTCCACTAGCAGAGAAGCCCCTTTTAGACTCTAAAGATCAAAAATGATTGTAAATCAGATCACATGACCTTCTGCTTATTCCTTCTAAATTTTCCTTGTTCTTGGAGTCTAATTGTAAAATTGTAGGTCAAGCACACTATGGTGCATATAGGTGTTTGTCAATTTCTCACTGGTTTCTCAGATATCAGGCGTTTGGCATCATACACCATGCATCAAGCAATAACTGTCAGGCATCATGTGTCATGCACCTGATGCATGACACATGATGTATGACACCTGATGTACGATGCATGATGTATAATGGTCAGGCCACCAGCACACCTGTCTCAATGTATATACTCGTAATGGTAGATAGTAGGAACACTCCTCATCCTGGCATCCTGGCAGTGGCTGTAAAATGGGCTGAGAAGCAAAGAACATTATGTCCTCACAGGTACACGGAACTGCCTGGGGTATTTGAAGTTAATGTTCATGTGATCTGCAGGTTGTATTGCTCGAGATATAGATGCAGGCAGATATCTGTGACATAACTCCATACCAAATCAGTCTGTGGTATTCTTGATGAGTATGGAAGTGAGACCACTTTAGGTAAGTGACATATTCTATATATATATATATATATATATATATATATATATATATATATATATATATATACTGAAGGAACTGTTTAGCATAATATAAAAATTAAAATATAAATCGGAAAAAATAAAGCTAACAACTACGAAAAAATAGTTCCTCATATGAAAGGAAATGCAGATTTTATAAATTAGTTTTAAAATTTAAACTTTAACAAGAATTTTTCCAATGATCTTTGTACACTGGCTTGGAAAAGATACAGCATTCAAAGGAACTTTTACGGTCTTCTTTTCAACTGCAAAGGCAGCATCGTCCATCTTTTTTTGAGATCGTTTGTGATTGTGCTGCTGGTCTTGGAATATCGCTCTCAAAACATGTCAAAATACGTTCCATGGTTATGTGAAACTCTTTTGGGAAGGTTTGTCTCGTGAGTCTTCCTTTCATTTGTGCTTCAACCAGTCCAAAAGCCAATGGCATGAGAAAGTTGTTTCGACTGTTTGTGCCCTTCTACAAGACATAGGCGTTTATTCCATACGCATCTACAAGCCCACATGTCTATCGCATAGGCCAACGCCTAGTTTTTCTTGCCATTGTCTTGATGTGACATAGTAAATCAAATACTTCGACTTCCACTTCATTATTATTCTAGAAACGTACTATGCTCGATTTCCTTACCTTCTCATGTATTTCACCTATCTCATAGATCCTTCACAGAAGAATAACGTTTTTATTTTTCTTTGAGACGTATGACTCCAACATTTTTGCTCTACTGTAAATGAATACAGATGAAGAAACTGGCCTGTTCTTGGTTTTAAATGGGGATTCTAGGTCTTCTGGTTTGTTACTGCGTAAGGTGGCAGTCTGTGTTACTTTTTGTGAGCCCGTTTCTCGGCTACTACACAAGAAGCAAACCAATTGTCCAACGTAATATTGCAGTTGGTACAATTTATAGGGTCACGTAATTTCATCACGTAATATGTTGGAACTTAAATACATTTATCCCATAGTCTATTTTCCCAAATATGGGATGCCCCCATTAAAGTAATACGTCTTCACGTTGTATAATGGTCAAGAAAAACTATGTCAAGTGAGACGCTTCTTTTTGTTGTCCCGCCTAGTGCACCAGGTACTTGTACCACTATACTCTTTCCTGGCATTCTCGATACTTTTTCACGGAAGGGGTGTGTCTTCCAACAATACCCATTCTTGCCACATAAACTTTTCCTTACTTTGCGATCACCTTCATCTGATCAACCAACCTCAAATGGCATTGCTTTGGATTCGTCATCCTCCTTGTCGTCTGTGATATGACCATCATCAGCTTCACTCCCATCTTCGCCTGATTCACTGCAACATAGGTTAGGTTTTCACCCGCTTGACACTCAAATTCTCTTATAGTTTCCTCTAGAGTCCTTAATACTTTGTCAGAAGACATTTGCTGTGTCTGCAAAAGTAAGTACCAACTATTTTGTAAACAAAAAAATTATGGTAAATAACAAGGCGGGAAGTTTTTCTACCCCGACTGACAAATTTTACAATCTGCCTGTTAAAGGATGATGGAGAATAAAGCCTGAGCGATTGTAGCCTCCTCGACGTGAACAACAATGCTGAATGGAAAGGGAGACTAAGACTCCCGACGGAGAAGTCGGTATCTTTATATATATACGCAGCACCCAACAAGTATCTGTCTGCATCTCATGGTTATAATGTATAACTAAATTGTCATGTTACCCTACATGTTCTAGTTTGTGTGTTATCAGATGCTTGTGAGATAACCTTAAGTTAATGATCACATGATCAACATAGCAGAAGAGACACTGCAATTTGTAAGCCTCGAGAAATAGATGCAGGTATCTATATATAACTAAGTAAGTATTTAACACATGTCGACTGTGCTATTCTTGAGGAATAGGAGAAATAATTTTGAAGACTTCGTCAATATGACGTTCAAAGCTAGAGGCAAACAATGGCTGCTTGCTTCCCAGGTCCCTTGTGAGTTTCTCTGTTTATTGCAAAATTCCAATCGTCCAATATGTGAAGTGTTGTACCCGTAAGTTCCAAAAGTGAACTCACTTCCTGGCGTTCATATCTTCAGCGGGTGTGGCACACCTGTTGCTTGTAAATGGAAGAGTCACTTGTTCTCTTGTTGTAACAAGAGCTCCAAACAGGCACGATGCCAAATCGCTGGTTCTCAGGTTCCTGAGCTTCACTGATACCAAGACGAACCTTGTGGACTTAACCTGTCCCTCAGGTTGCACCAGCAAGTCTCAGGAGACATGATATTGCTGCGCTGAGTCGTCAGTTCTTTGATTCCACTGCATCGTGTCCTAACTACAGCATTAAGCATCAGTCGATGAGTGGCCTCTTACTACTAAGCTGCGGATGGATAAGTTGTGTTAACTGGGGTGCATTTACATTGGTAATGCTGAAGTAACAGTGAGTTTTCATTGTGTGATAGTCTGAAGCATTTGCATGAAGCACATGATCCATGGATAGCACACACTGTGTGGTTTTCGAAATGAATGTTCCTGTCTCATTTTAAAGGGCACTGACTTTGGGGATACCATCTGTCGAACAAAAAGTGCACTTATTACGGCAAAATATTAAATTTGAGGTAGATGTTCTGAACAAAGGTGTGTCGTCCGAATATCATGTGGTTGATGGTATTCGCATGTGTAAAATATGCTTCCAGAACGAGATGGATCAATCCATCTGGACACATTACTACCTGTGTAAATTATGCACTCTCCATTTCATCATGTCTTGCATGTTAGCAGCCTGTAACATCTACAGTTACAGTAATCATTCAACATAATTCACGCAGCATCAGAAAATGGTTTTATTTTTTGCATTTGCAATATATTAAGCTCCACAGTTCACAAATTAATATACTAGCTGCGAACGAAGAGCGCTTCTGTGAAGTTTGGAAGGTAGGAGACGAGGTACTGGCGGAATTAAAGCTGTGAGGATGGGGCGTGAGTCGTGCTTGGGTGGCTCAGTCGGTAGAGCACTTGCCCGCGAAAGGCAAAAGTCCCGAGTTCGAGTCTCGGTCCGGCACAAAGTTTTAATCTGCCAGGAAGTTTCATATTAGCGCACACTCCGCTGTAGAGTGAAAATTTCATTCTATAAACATCCCCCAGGCTGTGTCTAAGCCATGTCTCCGCAATATCCTTACTTCCAGGAGTGCTAGTTCTACAAGGTTCGCAGGAGAGCTTCTGTGAAGTTTGGAAGGTAGGAGACGAGGTACTGGCGGAATTAAAGCTGTGAGGATGGGGCGTGAGTCGTGCTTGGGTATCTCAGTCGGTAGAGCACTTTCCCGCGAAAAGCAAAGGTCCCGAGTTCGAGTCTCGGTCCGGCACACAGTTTTAATCTGCCAGGAAGGTACAAAAATATACATTGGGAGTGGTAGTTCCTACCGACCACCCTTTACATATTACAATTATGGAGGTTCTTGTATGGAATAGGAGAGGCTGTCAACGAAGAAAACTTTTTTAGTTTAATTTCTAATTTTACATTGCTGCCTGACGCACATTTTATATCTCTGGGTAAATAATGAAAAGTTTATGTGGCAACAGCGTGCATTTCTTTTGTGGTTAAGAAAGTCTTAATATGGGATATTTAATGCTAATTTTCCTTCTGGTGTTGTGCATATGTATACACTTGTCGCCTTTTGACTGTACTCGATTGTTTACAACCAACTCCATGAGGAATTAAATTACTGTGAGGCAATAGTCAGAATGCGCCTCCACTTCTCTGTTGATGATGGCAGATACGCTTCAATATCTTAGCGTCACTGTTATAGTGAGCGGAATGAGTCTTGGGTCTCGCTGTATCGTATTTTGTGGTGACATAGAGCAGCCCGCGGTCAGACGAGGACGACGTCCGGTCCGCGAGCCGCCGCGCCGGGTCGCCTCTGCCCGCCCGCCGTCCGCCGCTAATTAGTCGCTCAAAGGGCGGAGGGTCGGCGGCCGATGTGCGATGCGGGTCGCCGCGCTCCCACAAAAAGGGGCACTTCTCAGCAGCCGACGCTTGCCTCCCCCTACCCCACCCCCTCGAGTGCTGCCCACGTCCTGCTGCTGCGACGCTGTTATTGCTGCGACTCAAGACCGCAGACTAGTTAATGGGCTGCCTGTGTGGAACGCTGAAATTATATTGTAGCCGTCATCCATTGTCCTTGTTGTTTGGTTAAGACGTGCTTCTGTTTTGCGTACGAGGACTGATACAGTCGTAACATCAAGTAATACTGCCCTGAATGTCCACAGACCACCGCACCAGTGTGAGACAAGGAGGCATTACAAATTGGAACTCTCGTATTTTCTCCATTCATACTGGACATGAAGCTCCATGTACGAACATTACTGTTCTAAACTACTACGACGCACCTCTTATAAACATTATAAAAAATCGATTTTGAAGATCGCTATTAAATTCAAACTTTCTGGTATTAGTGGCGTTCTGATACTGTAACTGACAGATTTCTGTTTCGAAGCTACTTATGCTGTACCTTAATTGCTATACAGGCTGTATCTAAAGGGACTTTACGACTTTTAAAATTCGTGCAACTAATTCTTACTGCCTATAGACTTAGTCTTGGTGTCATCTTGAAGAAACATAGATCGTTTTGGCTCATGTAGTACGCTAGGACAGAATTGCCCCACCATTTCCGTTCACACCAGTTGTAGCAAAGATGGCTGTCTTCACCGGACCCAAGCGGGCTACCTGTGTCTTCCGACTTGAATAGTCGTAGTCTGTGAAAACCGTGCTACGTAATTTTCGTACAGAATATGGAAAAGATACTCCCACTAGGCCTAGTGTTTATGGATATTTTATTATAACTGGTTGTTTGGCTAGACTATACAGATCCTCAGGTCGTCCCTGTGCGTCTGACGACGTCATGAACCAAGTGAAACGATCCTGCGTGCTTCTCGAGAACTGAGCGCCCCCGATACGACTAATCGAATTGGACTGTATTGTTTCACAGGAATTTTCAATTTTCAAACTTCTGAGGTGTATATGTGCAGACTGAAGAAACGAATGGAAATTTATATCAAGGGCAGGATTGGAATCCAGGTCTCTTGCTGTCTCGGCAAATGCGCTAACCACTGCAACAGCCTGGCACAGCGGTGTGCTAGGCTATTCCGTGCAGTTGTGAAAAGCCTCTGTGCAGGACTGGCGTAGTGGTTAGCTCATTGTCCTAGCGAGCACTACAGCCGGGTTCGAATCTCACTTCGTTACAAATTTACGATCGTCACCTCAGTCAACACACATACACAAATTATACTTTGCGTGTGTTAAGGAAACGGTTGCGCCTGAAAACATAACAGTGTACAATTGTGCACTTTCTAAAAGGTTCTAATGGGACTGCTTTTAAGGACTTCCATTTGGAAATTTCACTTCGGTTGTATGAAGATTTAACTAGAAACATTATATTTAATGATAAGTCGTCTTTTCACTTAAGTGGTAAAATTAATAAACACAACTGTAGGAGCAGGGGCAGTGAAAATCCAGTAAAATCTATGGAGCATGAACCTGATGCCCCAGAATTGAATGTGATGTGAGCGATGAGAGAGAGCTAAGTTTACAGACCCTTCTCATTTTAAGATAAAACTATCAGCGGAATAATGACTGAAATACGCTGGAAAAGTTCTCAATCCCCCAGACTGACACTGATTACCAAGATCGCAGTGTACAGTTAATGCAAGATGGCAGAGAGCCACTCTGCGTTTCCAATGTCTGGGATTTCCTACATGTTTGCTGTACAGGTGAGTGAATGGACTGAGCTTCAGCTACTACATGGTCATCTCTTTCACGACACCTGACGTCTGGTTTATCTTGGGGATTCGTCAACCAACCATGTTTGTTCCACCCTTGCCGAGTTTTGAACCAGAAAGCAGAGCTAGAACCTGTCTCTAAACTGAACATAATCATGCCTGACGTGCTGCAAAGAGTTTCGCAAGACACTGACTTCAGGTGGGAAGTCTGCCGCAAAACCAACGGGAAGTACGTTGAATGTGTTTACGCATAAGGTGAAATACTTCGCACCATAACCACGTCTGTAATTTAAATGGATAAAATATATGAGTTTTCGATACTGTAAAGTCTATTTTGATACACACGTTATTTACTATTTAACTGTAACGTTAATTAACAAACGCAGGAAGTTCTGACATTATAGAATATCATTTATTTTTGTTGTTGTATCTCCAAACTGAATTCATTTTTAGATCTCAAGCTCGCTTTTTCATCAAAATCAACTGTTTGAAGATATAAATACTTGAATTTTACTTAATATCATTTATTAAACTTACCACAGAAACCTTTTTAAAATGAAATAGCGCTTTGAGATTCATATGAAACAGTCGAGATAATATTGAATAGGATTGCAAAAACACAAATACACATTTAAAGTTGAGAAAAAAAAACATGTTGAATGTACAAAACATATAATTCTGATATTCCTGTTAATTTAAACTCTTAAAGAAATCAGTCATTGTCCGCACCTCATGGTCGTGCGGTAGCGTTCTCGCTTCCCGCGCCCGGCTTCCCGGGTTCGATTCCCGGCGGGGTCAGGGATTTTCTCTGCCTCGTGATGACTGGGTATTGTGTGACGTCCTTAGGTTGGTTAGGTTTAAGTAGATATAAGTTCTAGGGAGCTGATGAGCATAGATGTTAAGTCCCATAGTGCTCGGAGCCATTTTTTTATGTACTCGACGTGACATGTTTACATTCATCTGTTTTTCAGGCCAAAATGCAATCACCGTTCTCAGTGCCTCCATAGTCAATTACCACAGTCAATTACCAAGTATCCCATATTGCCCGACACCCCATCTTGGACTACCCAACATAAAAACAGAATCAGTTGCATGGGTAGACAAAAATCCAGCAATACATAACAGCCTATTACTCTTCTATTTCATAAATTACATAATTTTCTTTTTAAGAATACATTTGCAGTAATTATTACATATTTTTGAAAACTTATCTGCAAAAGTTTTTGTCAGACTATTAAAGCAGTTTTTCTGTGCCATAGCTCACACGATGTCTGGAACAAATAAGACACTACAAAAAATATCGCGCCAACATTTTGAAGTAGTCCATGTGCCTCCCACTGTGGAGCACAACTGGAATACTCAGAATTTCTTATTGGCTAACCGGAGCTGATGTGAAACATATTTTATTTTTTAATTATCAATTTAATGCCTCAAGTAGAGGGTGGAGCGTTTATAAGCCAGGATGGTGCGAGTGGGTGGTGCAGGCGAAGTGGGAATCCATGATGTTCCAGAGAAAGGCAGCTGCAAATGTAACAAGATTTTTATTGATGCATCTGCACTGCTTGATACACCGCGTCATGACTGACTGACCCCTGTATTCTGTCTGTACGCCCCACGTTGCTGGCACGGTATTGCGCCCTGGGGCCTCGTCAAAACGATCCCGATCGTTCTGACATCCACAGGGGTGTGCCGAAAGTCTCACTGTAACATCACAAGTTTTTATTTCCCATAGTAATGCACTAGCATGAGCTGGCTATTACGTGTTTCTGAGAAAGAGAAAGAATCACATACAGTCACAGGATGGCCAGTTATTGGTTAATGTACTTTTAAGTTACTCTCCTAAGCAAGCGCCGAAATTATCCAAGCTGTAGTTCGTTGTATACTAAGGCACAGCAGGTGAACAGGATGTAGAAATGTCATCATTAAACGCTTACGCCTTGCAATTGTAGTAGAACATATTCAAAGGCATCTGCGAGCGGCTTTAAATTATTTCGGACACACTGCAACTGTTTGTAATGTGTCCTATAGAGAGACGGTGTGGCGACCACCATACTACTCAGAATATGTTACCTTTGGCTCAGCATCAGTGGAAGCCTCTGTTCTTAATATCACGGAGTCCCCCCTGATAGCTGAGTGGTCAGCATGGCAGATTGCCGTCCGACGGGACCGGGTTCGAATCCCAGCTGGGTTTGAGATTTTTCTCCGCTCAGGGACTGGGTGTTGTGTTTTCTTCATCATCATTTCACCCCCATCCGACGCGCAGGTCGCCCAATGTGGCGTCGACTGTAATAAGACCTGCACCAAGGCGGCCGGACCTGCCCCGCACGGGGCCTCCCACCCAAAGACGCCAAACGCTCATTTCCATTTTTTCATCTATTATAGAGAGGAGAAGCCTTATGTGTGTGGTTCTGGGTGCCTGCACCATGAACATCACTATCCTCCGCAGAGAAGCGGCATTTTGGCTACAGAGGGGCAGACACGACAAGGTTCATGAAATTACAATGGAAAACACTGTAAGCTGGCGCTTTGACACACGGCAACTGCCGTCGTAGTCGATCGATAAAAGTCGTTTCGTTTTCGCATTCTTCCCCAATATACGGGAACGACTGAAACTGAAGCATGCAGATCCAAGCCACTGCATGGTTCACTTTATAACAGACCACGGCCAGTACCCAGCACATTGGAACAGCATAGGCCTTTAAAAAAATGGTTCAAATGGCTCTGAGCACTATGGGACTTAACTTCTGAGGTCATCAGTCCCCTAGAACTTAGAACTACTTAAACCTAACTAACCTAAGGACATCACACACACACACATGCCAGAGGCAGGATTCGAACCTGCGATCGTAGTGGTCGCGCGGTTCCAGACTGTAGCGCCTAGAAGGGCTCGGCCACCTCGGCCGGCGCATAGCCCTTAGCCAATGCGCTACATCCACATGTGGGAATATGAGTCTCCTGAACACTTGGCATTACATTGCAACACTCTCACTCTCTTAAGACCTGTAAAAGAATATAATGACATCAAAGAAATGTTATACGTTCCAGACAAATGGTGTGCTCTAGGTATTTCAAGAATACCGCATGACGTCTGCATGCAACAAAATCCGTATGGCATAACTTGAACAAACAAACAACAAGAAAGACAAAAGGATCCTTGGGAAGACGCAGACGCAGTCACAGACACCAATGTAGAGCACTACCGTAGATCCAAGTACAGAAAATGACACATACACAACATTAGACACAGACTCATAACACAAGGATTATAACACCTAAAGAAAATAAATAACCTAATTAAAAGAAAAGCTGACATAGCGCGTAATTGGTTCATGTATGTAAGCTGGACTTAAAATATGATAACTAAATAATATAAATAAAAACGGCTATTATAGGGAACGAGACAGTCATTTTTATAACTAAGGAATACGCCATACAGCAGGGAGGCGAGGATCGAAGCTCCGAAGCTTCCCTCCGGCCTATAGCATGTTTTTGTCTGTCTTCTTATACAATTTTCCCCTTTACAACCCCCGCTGCCTGCATGGAAGTGTTGCTGTAACAGATGTCCTACCATTCAGTACCTTCCTCTGGTCAGTGTTCACCTCTTTCCTCACCGATTCTGTGGAGATCCTCCTTATGCCTTAGGTTATCAGTCCACCTAGTTTCAGCATTCTTCTGTAGCATGACATCTCAAATGCTTCTTTTCTTCTCTGTTCCAGTTTTCGCTATGCCCTTGTTTCACTAACATACAGTGCTGTGTTCCAAACGTACATACATAGAAATTTCTTCCTCAAATTAAGACCCATCTTTACTAGTAGACCTCTCTTTGCCAGGAATGCCCTTATTGCTGGTGCTATCCACTTTTTACATCAATCATGCTCCGTCCATCGTGAGCTATTTTGCTGGCTATGTAGCAGAATTCTTTATTTTCATCTACTTATTGATCACCAACCCCGATATTAAGTTTCCAGATGTTCTCGTCCCTGCCACTTCTCGTTACTTTGATCTTCCTTTGACTTACTCTCAGTCCGTATTTTTTAGAATTAGATTGTTTATTCTATCCTATAAATCATCTTCACTTCCACTGAAGATACCCTTGAATCTCTTTTTTATTTCCTTCATAGCTCCTTTGATGTATGGAATGAACAATAGGGGCGCAAACTGCATCCCTGTCTTACACCCTTTTAATCCGATCACTTCCTTCTTTGGTGGTCGACACTTACTTTTCTCTCTTGGCCCTTGTACACATTGTATGTTACCCGTCTTTGTCTATAGCTTACCTCTACATTTCTCAGAATTTCAAACTTCTTGTGCTATTTGACGATGTCGATTGCTTTTTCCACTTCGAAAAATCCTACGAATGTGTCTTTATCTTTTTAGTCTTGTTTCCAATATCTGTCATGACGTCAGAGCTGCCTCTCGGGTGCCTTTACCTTGCCTAAACAAGAATTAATCGTCATCTAACAGATCATCAATTTTATTATTCATTCTTCTGCATACCATCCGTACCAGCATCTTGGAAACATGAGTTGTTAAGTTTATTGTGCGATGATTCCCACACTCGTTGGCTCTTGTAATCTTTGGAATTGTGTAGATGACATTTTTACGAAAGTGAAATGCTATTTTGCCGTGCTCATACGTTCTAGACACCAAGGTTAATAGTCGTTTTGTTGATACTACCCCCGCTGATTTTAGAAATTCTGATGGAATGTTATCAATATCTTCTGCCTCATTTGATCCTAAGCCTTCCAAAGCTCTCTTAAATTCTGATTGTAACACTGGATCCCCTATCTTTTCTATATGGACTACTGTTCCTTCTCCCCGTCATCAGACAAGTACTCCCCCCTCATAGAGGCCTGAAATGTACACTTTCCACTTATTTGTTCTCTACTCTGTATTTAACAGTGCATTTGAACTGCTAATGTTACTACCGGTTCTTATAATTTCATCGAATGTTGTTTTTTCACTTTTGTATGTACTGAGTCACTTCTTCCGATAATCATTTTTCATTACTTCACATTTTTCATGCAGCCATTTCACCTTACCCTATCTGTAATTGCTATTTATTTCACTCCTAAAAGACTTATATTACTGTGTTCCCGCATTTTCCTGAACATTTTTTTTACCTCCTTCTTTCATCCATTAGTCGAAGTATTACTTCTGCTACCCATGGTTTTTTGAAGTTATCTTCTTTGTATTCATGTTTGTCTTTCCAACATCTGTGATTACCCTTTTTAGAGCCGTCCATTCCTCTTCAGCTGAACTGCCTACGGAGTTATTATCGCAGTACCTATAGCCTCAGAGAACTTCTAGCCTTCTCTTCATTTCTTAGTACTCTCTATCCAGTTTCTTTGAACTTTGCTTCTTCGTAAGGAGTTTCTTAAACTTCAGCTTACTCTTGATTACTAGTAAGCTATGAACTGAGTCTGTATCTGACCTTGGGTAACTCTTACAATCCAACATATGATTTCTGAACCTCTGCCTGACTGTAACGGAATCTAACTGAAATCTTCCAGTATATCTCGAAATATTCCTAGTACACCTCCTCCTCTTGTGATTCTTGAACGAAGAAGTCCATACTAGCTGAAACTTATTGCAGAATTCAATTAGTTGTACTCTACTTCACTCCTAGTACCAAGCCCATACTCTCCCGTAACCCGTTCTTCTACTCCTTCCCCTACGACCGCATTCCAGGCCGACGGGACTATTAGATTTTCATCTCCATTTCCATACCGAATACCCATTCACTATCCTTAAATACGTTTTCTGTATCATCATGTTCAGCTTGCGATGAGGGCATGTATATTTGAACGTAAGAATTTGAATACTAGTCCTTAGACAGTATAAAATAATACACACAGAGTACTCATGATGTGTTTCATTTAGTAATGTAAGAAGACATAGTTCTCTATGCAACTTCAGGTGGGAGGGCTCGGTGTTTCAGTCGAGGGCCTCCCACCTCGAAAAGCAACAATACACATCGTAATTTATATATTATATTTAGTTTTGACAGTAAAAGAAAATTTGCAGATTGTCACTTCTTAGCTTTCTATAATTTTCTTCTAAATTACTAACATTTATTATTTTAACATGCCGTTTCCCATACCTAATATAATTTTATTTGTAACTCATTGTTATTACCCTTGTTACTCTGCCCAAAACAAATGTAGCTAGTAATGTGGAACAAATTACTATTATATGTAGAATTGTGTAATGTACGACCTGCTTTTTAAAATGCCAGGCGGTAGATCTTTAAATATTCAATAAATGAAGCGAAAAGAATGCTCGAATGGCCCGACCGTCTAGTCTTAGTTATGCGAGCGCACTCACTGTGTGATCATGGCGCGTAAACGTGAAATGAACGAGAGTGTGAAAGCAAAACTTGATTCGAAAGAATATATACCGAGTGCAAAGGTCGGTGATCGTAACAACGTATGGGAGAATTTTTTGTTAGTGACTAATAAGGACGTCGGCTAAATTTACTGTGACAAGTGTTCTGCTCTCCTGTCTTAGAGATACACAACCACACATATGACGGCACATGTCTGCAGTACACGACAAAGTGTTAGTCCGGCAGCATTACCAGTTTCAGTGAAAGCTATGGTGCTTAAAAAGATGCTTATAAATTTTTGCTGGAAATGTTTGTCCATTTACATCAATATTAGGTTCAAGATTTCGCTCGTTATACCAAGAGCTTTTAAACGTCGTTCCAGAATTGGGACATGTAGACGTGTCCAACATTTTACCTCATCCTACACAGTTGCATGAAACACTGAAAGACAAGCCGATGAAATACAGGTGAGTATGATGCCCAGAATTGTGCAAACCATAGACATGAATTAATGTGGTTGTGCTGAGGATATATGGAGTTATACATATCGGGATGTGCTACCTTTCAATTACTGTGGACTTTGTTTATTCACATAAGGCACTGCGACGTAAGGCACTGGTGACAGCTCGCTTTTCTGAGGAGAAATATAGGAGAATTTATTAAAGACTACACTGAGGAACGAAACGTTATTTAACCTGTAAGATAAATCCCCAGCATTTAATAAAATTTCATTTGTCAGCTGACCGAGATGCTAATATAAGCGAGGAATTCCAGTCCTTTAAGCATTATTCATGCGTTACGTATGTTTTAAACACAGTCATGAAACACAGTTTCGATGACGATTATTTGATAAATGAGGTTGCAGTGGTTTATACTACGACTTATGCACCCAAAGATATTTTCCGTTTAACGAAGAAAACAGGTGACGTGAAACCGATATAGAGAAGCTTCATGCTAGAAACGGAGGTCAGACATTATAGCTTGTATAGAATACTACAGGCTGTAGCTACGCAGTGTGATAATATCATGCAAATGTTTACCGAGAGAGGCCTCTCTGAAATACGTACTTTTTACGTCAACAACACTGCAAAAGAAGTCGTGACATTTTATTGAGCCATTCGAAGAGGCAATACAAATGCTGGAATGAGAGAAGTTTCCAACAGTTAAGTTTGTTTTGGTATGGATGCTCAAACTTAAAAGTCATTATAGCCGCGCGGGGTAGCCGTGCGTTCTAAGGCGCCTTGCCTTGGTTTATGCGGCTTCCCCCGTCGGAGATTCGAGTCCTCCCTCGGGCATGGGTGTGTGTGTGTTGCCCTTAGTGTAAGTTAGTTTAAGATAGATTACGTAGTATGTAAGCCTAGGGACCGGTGACCCGTTTGGTCCCGTAGGAACTTACCACAAATATCCATATTTACAAAAGTCATTATAGTACAGGAGTCGAACGTACGGAGGCAAGTTTAAATTAATAGAGATCCAGTTTTCTTCTCTAAAACATGGTACGCTGCGTGTCCAGTAATTGAGAACTGTGCCGAATTGCAAAAGGCCAGTTTCAGTGTGACCGGTATTTTGGTAGTGCAGTACAACAAGCGTATTATCGTGTATTAACTGTAGACAGCGCTGGAAGAATGTACTTTGCGTCTCGGGAGGAAAAGTGGAAATTCGAACGTTGCACACAATAGTAACGTTTTAGTTGTCGCTCCTTGATTATTTAAAATTCCCCTTTTCTGACAGAGATGAGACGCTAAACACCGTCGTCAAATACGTGATGAAGTGTCGGTTCCTGATAAGCTAGAACAACATAACAACGTGGCAGTAATGTATTATGCTGTTCTTGCGATATTTATTTAAGTCCATTGAGATTATGTCAGTCACGTACGGCAGCAAAAAAAAAAAATTAACTCTCTGTTACCAGAGAGACAAAATTGTGCCCATATCATACTATGTCTACCGATGAAGTTGAATTATATTTACCCGTTCGGGTGGGGAAGAAGACGAATCTGCTGAGATGGAAGCGTAATGAAAGTCTCTTTCCAAGCTCTCTAATTTTGGAAGGAGAATGTTTTGTGATCCCAATCTAAAGTATGATTAGCGAAAGAAATTTCAGTGCGGCTTGAAATCTTATCTTGGATGGCTGAAGCAGACTTGATCCGAAACAGGTTGATTCATTGTAATTATGCTAATAGGGAACAATTTGGAAATTTTTGTCCCTGTTAGATTCCTAATTTCTTATGTCGTAATATTAACATGCAACAACCTTATGACCACTGCCGATCACAACACTGGATGCCGCCTGGTGGCGCCATGGGCACGTGACGCGGTCACTATTGTATCTAAGCGGACGGGGGATCACCATGACTAAGGTATGGGCTGCAAATGGGGAAATCCACTGAGATAAGCAACTCTGACAAAGAGCAGATTATGATGACGTAGAGCCCTTGAACGAATATCTCGATATCAGTGAAGTTAGTCGAACGTTCAGGTGCTACTGCCGTGAGCAACTACGGAAAGAGGTAGATCGACAGTGAAACTACCACTGGAATAAAATTGGTTGAACGTCTACTGCTCATCACAGAATGTTCGGCTCGGAGGCTTCTTTAATTTGTAAAGTAGGGTAAATGGTGACATGTGGCATCCCTGCCGAAAGAGCACAATGCTGGTACACGCACAAATGTTTCGGAGCACAACGTTCATCGCACGTTCTTGAACATGGAGCTCCGCAACAGACCACTCCTACGTGTTCACTTATTGACCGAACGGCAGCGTTAATTATGACTGACGGGATTTGATCGTCGAGCAACAGAAACCTGCCGTGTTTCCGGGTGAATCACATTTTTGCTACAATAGGTCGATGATCGTCTTCACAAACGCCGTCGTCGAGGTGAACGGTAGCTAGAGCCGTGCAGCTCGCCACGGACGCCGGCTGGTGGGATCAGTATCGTGCTATGGGAAACGTTGTCCTGCACTTGCATGGCGCCAGTGCTAGCAATCGAAGACACGCTGATAACTGCGAACCATCGGCATCACTTCATGCTTGATGTCCTCCACGACGACGCTGTCATCATTCAGCAGTGTAATTGCTCATCTGTCGGAGTCAGAACCATGCTACAGTGGTTTGAGGAGCTTTATAGGGAACTCACGTTGATGTCTCGTCGACCAAATTCTCCTAATGTAAATCCCACAGAACCCATCTGGGTCACTGTCGGGCGCCATCACCCTGTACGCAGATCAGCGGCCCTCTATTTAAGCGAATTGCATAACCTGAGCGCAGACATCTAATGCCACGTACCTCCACAAACCTACTAACGAACTGTCGGATCCCTGATACACAGAATCAGCGATGTATTACGTTCCAAAGACGGACAAACAAGCTATTAAATAGGTGGTCATAATGTTCCGCTCATCGCTCATCAGTGTACGTATATTTGAATCAATGAAGCAGATAGTGTTATCAAAAATAGCAGTGCGATTTTTCGTAATGAGACCGACCATCATTACCACAGTTAGTAGTGAGATAGTTTTCTTGTGAAATTGCAAACCATTTCAAAATTTTCCTTAGTACATATTAGGTTTCGAGTCCGAGGATGTCTTCATTTTCCTTTTCTGTCTCCAACGCGGCGACAATAGAGGGAATGGATCTGGGTCCAATGGTGCCGGCAGAATTTTGATTAAAACGCAGGGTGGCCCGAGCTCTTAATTCCAGGAAGACAAGTGGTATGAAGGGACAAAACTTGTTTAAAAATTACTTGATCCTCCAGATTGAGGATTGGGGTGTTGGCCCTGCCCCCGATCACTCGGAAAACTTCAGTGAGTTAAAAATCCATGACTAAAGTCTCGGAACCTGATCGCAACTAAACGGAA
This sequence comes from Schistocerca serialis cubense, assembly GCF_023864345.2. Lineage (NCBI taxonomy): Eukaryota > Metazoa > Arthropoda > Insecta > Orthoptera > Acrididae > Schistocerca > Schistocerca serialis. The sequence continues at coordinate 323,231,056 of NC_064641.1, read as the reverse complement.
TCAACGCAGCAAATGAAATGGTACATAAATTTTATTACATGGAAACTTTATAGCATAGCAACTAAGAAAACGGTAGTATTGAATGGAATCCTTGTGAATAATTTAGACGTAATGGTACCAACAGAAACGGGAATAGAGTAAACAGATGTAGTTACTCATACTTACACTGGAGTGAACAAAGATTATTGGGCAAAGAAAGGAATATCCGTCGCGTTACGTAAAAGTGAAAACGCTACATTAACAAATGGGGTTGCGTGAACGAATTTCTGACGCCTGTAGATATGAAGCCAAAAGGATACGACGATCATTGCAGTATATGCACCCACGGATATGCTACTGACTCAGAGAAGATTAATTTCTTTTATGATTTGACAAACCTCGCAAATGGCAATAGAAATAGGAATGATATGCATATATTTGATTTAATGGACGAGTGGGTAAAGAGGATTCCAGTAACGTTGTTGGCAAATTTGGGGAGGATATTGTGAATGATAATGAGGAGAGGCCGGTGGAAATATGTCGACAGTACGTCTTAAGATATGAAACGGCTATTTCAACACGGATAGATCACGAAATATACACACACAAGCTACAAACAAAATAACAATCTATAATTGATAATGCTATAGGCAAAGAAAGTGATCGGCAAAGGTGGGTGATTGCACAGTCTACAGGTGAGTAGAACGTGTATCTGACCATTTTCTGCTTCGGTACATGTCCGAAAACAATCGTAATCAGAATGGAGAGATTGCGGTAACTTTAATAATATATGTTTACAAGATTCTTTAACTGTCTTCCTACACAAGCTTAGAGTGAGTGGGAAACTGCATCAGACTGATGAGACGACAGTGCAAGTAGCGTATAAGACAATTCTGAGAGCTATTCATGAAGCTGACTTTGAAAGTCTCGGTGTAGCTTAGAACACGTATGAGAAATTTAAAAGTGATTCTTGTTTTACAAATAAAAATTATCCGAATATGCGGAAAAAATTAATATATCGGTCAACATTTGTAATACTCCAATTACTCTCTCTCAAACCCCACCCTATGGGGGGCGAGGGAGAGGTTTAGCTTTAGTGAATCAAAATTTACGAAGTAGATAAGTATTTTCTACTTATACGTAACCATTTTCCACGCAAAAATGACAACATGGATTTTCTTGAATTACAGCGCCAAGTACCAAGAGCCAAAATAAATGTTTAAAACAAAATGTACATAGTTTTTTATGTCGAATCTGATTCTGCAATAAAAAATAGGGGTTCATATTTGAAATTTTGAAGTTGCCTCCCGCCCCACTCCCAGGGGGCCGGGCTGGCGAGCTAATTTTAACACCAGCAGATATCCCCTTCGAAAATAATCAACTTAGGATTCTACACATTTCTTCGTGTGAAGCTTATTTTTCAAGTTATTCTGGTTTGTCAACTTCAGATTTACAGTGTGTACTACTACACTAGAGTCCTACCACATTCTGGTTCTCGATGCCACTGCCGCCCTGGTCCCGATATGATGAGAGATGGAAGCACGTAACGAACCCAGAAACGTTCTCGAACATGATATTTTTGGAGGTCCAAGTGTTAGGGTGTATGGCTAGTGTCGCATGAGCCTACTGACCCCCGAAATCTATGTGAACGGTACACTCGGTAGTCAGTGTTATTGTGACATTTTACTCCTTCTCCAGGTGCGTCTTTTCTGGCATGCATTCGGCTCTGACATCACTTTTGTTGACGAGTGGCTGTGTAGAACAGCGCACTTGGAGGAGCTCCAGGAACGAGGGGACATTCGGCGAATGGACACGCCTACCTGTTCCCCTGGTTTGAATCCCTTCGAGCACGTGTGGGATGCGTGCAGCTTACAGCAGTCTGTTCAGATGCACTAACGACCCCCCAGCAGTTGTCAACCGCGCTGATCAAGGAACTCATTCCTTACCAAACTTGTAGGCAGCGTGAGAGCACGTCGCATATCGTGAATTGCCGTTCATGATGATCGTACATCATACTAGGAACCATGTCCAGGCTTTCTAATGTCAATGGGACCTTCAAGAATCGCAGCGACTTCATTGTAATTATTGTCTTTGCATAAAAGATAAAAGTAACATTTCTGTTGGTCTCATTGCACGTTTCTTTCAGTTACCTTATCCACATTACTATAGAAAATCATCCTACGTAAGGTCCTAGTTTCATCTTACTTAGCCGTGACACATCATGTGGAAGTTACTTTCGTCAGTAAGTCTTGCACGCAATTGTTGGCTAAAATTATGAAGATGCATTTACAAAAAAATGCAGTACTTTAGACATCGTATTACAAGTAAGCGCCATATAAAAGAAAGCAGATTTTCTGATGTATGGACTGCTGTGGAGACCCAAAGAGGAGATGTCAAGCCTAAGAAGGTTCAAATGGTTCAAATGGCTCTGAGCACTATGGGACTTAACATCTGTGGTCATCAGTCCCCTAGAACTTAGAACTACTTAAACCTAACTAACCTAAGGACATCACACACATCCATGCCCGAGGCAGGATTCGAACCTGCGACCGTAGCAGTCGCGCGGTTCCGGACTGAGCGCCTTAACCGCGAGACCACCGCGGCCGGCGCCTAAGAAGGTGGAGCACTAAATACAACTGAAAGAGCTACGGTGGAACACATTTTCCGATAGGCCAGAAACCTAAGTGATACCGCTCCAAGAAGAGTCCGACATTTTTCCATATTCAACAACATGTCAAATTCTTATCACCTTATAAAGCCTTGTGGATTGTCAACTACTTCATCTATCTAACGTGATATATCGTTTACTTACAATTTTTCTCCATCTCTGTGTGACGTGGTTAATTCCTTCTACTCGATCACCGACCAAGACACTACGTAATTCACAGGATGTTGCTCAACATTTATTTATTTTTTTAAAAAAAAAGAAAAAGGAAAAGAAAAATTCCAAAGACGAGTGGAGTTCGTTAGTGATGTAATACTTAATAGCAAAGAGTCTAACAGCAAAAGATCACTTCTTCAATGTCTCATGTATGAAAAACCAAGAAGAAATATCGATCACATCTCAACCAGGTACCAGAATAATTACCTAAAATGGAAACTGGGAAACGAGTTAATTCAAGAAAAAATACATAATTAACAATAGTAATCGCAGATGCAGGGGTTGTTCTACGTACATGGAAATATCGAACCAAATATAAAGCGCACAAATACGTTTCCTCTACGTGTAAAAGAGGAAAATCTCTGCGGGTGAAATGGAACCATTTCTGCCATCGACTATATTTAATATTTATTTTCTACTATTAGGAAATTTCAGCTACCTTTCCGTTTTTAAGTGGCAGTTGAAGTACATGTTCTGCCACCAAGCTGTACAGCCAGGAGCATATGGTGGGCAAATATAAGACTTGCAAGAGGCGTTTTCAGTTTTATACGTCAGCTGTCATTTGACAATGGCGTAATGCCTGAAATTTTCAATGCTGTAAAAAAATAGTAATTACACATGCGCCAGGAAATGTAGTCGTTTTTACTACAATAGTACCACTCCGAAAGAAATTGATCGGAAAACTGTTTCGCGTGTACATAACGGAGAAATGTTTGTTTCTGTATCTCAGTAACCAAATACATATTTGAAATAAAAGTGGCGAAAACAGTTGAATAAATAGTCGTCAAACCAAATCATTAACAGAAAACGATTATAAAACTTCATCGCGATGCATGAAAACAAAATGACGTTCACAATCTCGTATGGCATGCTATAACCTAATTCTGGAATAAATTTTCATTTTAAAGTGATATAAAACAGCGGGACACTCCGCCAACAAAAAAATCTAATACGGAATTAACACTTAATAACGAGCCATTTAATGGAGAAGTTTAATCATCACTAGCAATTCAATCACATCACATTGTCAATATTGGTATGTCGCACACCGTTAGCGGTATCAATTCCAGTTTAATTAATATCACATGGTCGTATTTCGTATAGTCAGAAAAGAATGCGGTTATAATTGAGGCCCCTACATGTCTGCATACGTGGATAATGAACAAGCAATTTTTCCGTGTTTTATTGAATGTAGTAGCAGCCCTGCTGGTCATTCTGCCACTTGTTTCCGTGCCTGCTATAAATCATGATCGAGTCTCCCATTCACGTTCTCTATATTTGCAGGCTGGCGACATTGAGGCTTGTAAAAAGTATCGAAAGAATAGCTGAATAGCGAAGATCAGAGTGGCGCACTTCCCGTGTAAATTTAACAGAAGTGGCTCCTATTAAAGCGGTTTATGTCATCTTAATAATTCAGTGTACACATGTAGACCAATAATGTGTTCAGTTTTTCCCCGAAAGTTTAGCTATGCGTACATTGTGGATAAGAAACATTTAATAAAATACATAAGGCAGTTCCGAACTTTACATTATGGGCAACATGATTTACGGATTCAAACAACTCCACATGAAATGGTAAGTCAGTGGGGAGTACTTAAACTCTAGCGCTTTGTCTTTCTCGCAAGTCACTGGTAGAAATGAAAATTATTCAGATAACCACCAACAGTTTTAGTCCTTCGACGTGTAATGCTGTAGGTTTCCTACCTAATAAATTTGTGAAGATTCGCATGTTAAACTGAAAAAATAATCTACTAACTTATGTAGCAGCGTAGGCGATCGCTGTTCTCAAGAGCAGACATTAAAAGGTAAATTATTTTGGTTCCACGACAATATATATTTTATATTTTGTTGTGAAATGTGCTGATTGAAATGTAATGACTATGTTCTATTTCCTACACTTCAGCAACTACCCGTGCCACACATTAAAAATGATGAGATGTCGGAGCGACTTTATAATAACTGCTTCTGTTTACATGTATGTTTCAATAATGGCAATAAATTCATGACGGTTATTATTGGTATCTCCGTCTTAAGTTTACTGCAATTTAATTAAAGAGAATCTTAAACCTTACATGTTTCACTTTATTTATAAAACATCTATTATGACCCGTCTCCAAAAATGACTCTGAGCACTATGCGACTCAACTTCTGAGGTCATAAGTCGCCTAGAACTTAGAACTAATTAAACCTAGCTAACCTAAGAACATCACACACATGCATGCCCGAGGCAGGATTCGAACCTGCGACCGCAGCGGTCGCTCTATTCCAGACTGTAGCGCCCAGAACCACACGGCCACTCCGGCCGGCGACCAGTCTCCAAATTAGATACATATGTCTGTATATTTTTGGTTGTGTTATATTAAAAAGAGCATTTGGTTTATAAAGGCAGTGTGCAATTTAATCTCACAAAGCCTCCTATGTTTCTGGCAGTAGTTGTTCACAAAGCAACCAGAGGAAAACATGGTCTATCCTCAGACCGGTACCAAGACATTAATTTACGTCTAACTCACATGCCTTCCGTGTTTATTGACTCCATGGTTATTTCGAGTCGTAGAATTTCTGGTGCATGTTATTCAACATATAACGAAATGTCAAAGAGAATTTTAAATATCTGATGGATACCAACGAAAGCTGTACAAATTGTTTCAAAGGAAAGAAACAACTTCTCGTTACTTTCGCCTTATTGAATGTAAATGATTTCATCGGAACTAAATTATAAATAGCTCACGGAAAATGTCAGCATAAGAGAACTTTATCATCTAAAATGCAAATTAAAACAAAAGGCAATCTGATCAAACGGATACGATACAATTTCGACGTACAAGAATATATTGTTCTTGTAAAACATAGCAGGAGTTCCGGAAAGTTTATCAAGAGTAATGATGACGTTTTTCACCTGCAACTTTTACAAAACCGACAAAGTTAAATCTCTATTCTATTCGAATGACTCGATGATGTATGAGTTTTCTTGAAGTCTGCGAAACTGTGAATCTCAGCAGAATCGTTGAATAGCGAAGCGAAGCGATTTATCAGTTATCGTTTCACACCATTAAGCAATTACTGTAACTAGAGGATCCTTACAAATAAATAAGATATAAATTTTGCTGTCATCCAAAATTCCTTACACACTGGCTTCCCTTCTAGGTTCTAGCAAATCGGAAACTCTTTAATATCTCGACGTGAGGATTACATCTACACCAGCATCTAAATGGATACTCCGCAAGCCTGCGGAGGGGACTCTGTGCCACTACTAGTCATTTCCTGTCCTGTTCCACTCGCAAATAGAGTGAGGGAAAAATACTGTCTATTTTCCTCCGTATGAACCCGCATTTCTCGTACTTACCTTCGAGGTGCTTAGGCGCTATCTATGTTGGCGGCAGTAGACACGCGCTGCAATCATTTACAAATGACGGTTCTCTGAATTATCTCAGTAGTGTGTCTCGAAAAGAAACTTCCCTTCAGCGGTTCGCATTTGAGTTCCCGAAACATCTCCGTAACACTAATGTGTTGTTCGAACCCACCGGTAACAAATATAGCTGTCCGCTTCTTCCTTCAACCGGATCTGGTACGAAACACTCGAGCAGTACTCAAGAACTGATCGCAACAGCGTTCTATATGCGGCCTCCTTTACTGGTGAACAAATTTTTTATAAAATTCTCCCAATAAACCGAAGTCGACCGTCCGCTTTTCCTAACACAGTTCTCGCATTCTCGTTCCATTTCATATAGCTCTGCATCGTTACGCCCAGCTATTTAAACGACTTTCCTGCAGGTCATTAACAACACTGTATCCGAACGCTACTGATTTGTTGTCACCACTCAAGCGCATTAGCTTACATTTTTCCACATTTAGAGCTAGCTGCCATTCATCACACCAATTTTATCTAAGGCGTCTTCTACCTTCACATATAGTTTCTTCATTCAATCACTCAACTTCGACACCATACCGTACACAACAGCATCTTCAGCAAACAACTGCATATTGTGGGCCACCCTGTCTGCCATATCATTTAGGTATATAGAGAACAAGAGCAGTTCTGTCACACTTCCTTGGGACACGCTTGACGTTACCCTTGTATCTAATGAAAACTCACCGTTGAGGACAAAATACTAGGTTACTAGGTTATGTTACTAAAAAGGTCTGCCGGCCAGTTTCTTATCTGTGGACTGATTTCATACGCTCGTACCTTCGTTAACAGTCTGCAATGGGGCACCGTGAAGTAACGGATAAGGCGAACTCTAGACTGCGGTTTATTGGTAGAATCCTGATGCGATGCAGTCCTTCAACAAAGGAAATAGCTTATAATACGTTAGTTCGTCCAGTCTTAGAGTATTGTTCGTCTGTATGGGAGCCTTACAAGTTGGGTCTGACTCAATGGATTGAGAAGGTCCAAACAAGAGCGGCAAGATTCGTGACTGGTACATTTAGCCATCGCGAGAGCGTTACAGTTCTCATTGAAAGTCTGAAGTGGGACACACTTGCAGATAGACGACGCGCTAAACAGAAGGGGCTGCTCTCTAAATTCCGAAATCCAATCTTCACCGAGGATGTAGAGAATATATTATTCCCACCAACTTTTAAATCAAGTAATGGTCATCATTCAAAGATAAGGAAACTAAGAGCTCGTACTGAGGCGTTGAGACAGTCGTATTTCCTTTGCGCGATCTGCGAGTGTAACAGAGGGGGGGGGGGGGGGGGGGGAATATTACTTTGGAGCGAAGTGTGCCCTCCGCCGCACACCGCTTAGTGGCTAGCGGAGTATATATGTAGATGTAGATATGAGTTTCAAGTGCAGGAAGAAACGCCTTTACTAAATTCCACTGCTTGATAAAGAAAGTGATGCACCCAGAAGGGTAAGAAGAAACGAAATAGACTGGCTGAAATGGTGTGTGATGCCAGTGTTTACAATATGGAGTCAAAGGAAGGATGTGGTAAGGCAGATGTATGTTCTCCTGACTCGAGCTAATCCACAGCTGTTGTAACATGTCCTTGATATCCTGGATAATGTCACTGAGACAAGGTTGATGTCCAAACTAATCGTACATATCTATCGAGGACGGATATGGGTATCTAGCTGGCCCTGAGAGTACCCCAGTCTTACGCAGTCAGTTCATAGAGAGAGGTGGCATCTATGAATGAGCTATTGTCCGATACAAAAATGACAAATGGCTGGTTCAAATGGCTCTGAGCACTATGGTATGGTCATCACTCCCCTAGAACTTAGAGCTACTTAAACCTAACTAACCTAAGGACATCATACACATCCATTCCCGAGGCAGGATTCGAACCTGCGACCGTAGCAGTCGCGCGGTTCCGGACTGAGCGCCTAGAACCGCGAGACCACCGCGGCCGGCACAAAAGTGACACAAAGATACTGAGAGGTGACGCATGTGGATGCTAAATTTTCGTGACGTACCAATGTGCAATCAGGGTACTCTTAGTCACTAATAATCATGACTTGCGGTCACACCCAATGGCTCTACACACCATGAAGACATGATCAACACTGCTATACCTCTCCAAAGTCATGAAAGAATGGGTCCTCTCCTCAAGTTTCTGCCATACGCGCACACGATGGTTATCTGGGGTTGCGCATAACCACGATCCATTGCTGAACGCAATGCGACGCCATTATTCAGTAGTCCATGCTTCCCAGTCACAGCAGCGCTCCACATCCATCCGTTTGTGTTGTGCTATTGCACCCTATGCGTGGAACGGTAATTCCATTAGCAGCTGCTAGTCTCAGACCAATGGTGTGGAATGATACACTTTTACAGGGAGTCCATTACTTCTTCTGGGATGGCAGGTACAGATGTGGTCAGACACTGTCGACTAGATCCCTGACGCGGAATATGCCTGCTTTGACATTCGCATACAGTCCAACATCGGGGTTCGTCACTGTAGAATGCTATACAAAACAGGAGCGCAGTATCCTAGACGATTCGACCGGCCGACCGAAAGGAGACGCAGAATAAGGCCCCTTTCAACTTTGCGAGGTGCTGATAACGTGGCATCTTCGTCTACTTCACGCGACCAAACAACATGTGACACTGTTCACGCCCCTTACATACTCCACCAGCTCTACCAACAACAGTAGACAAGAACAACTCTACTGCATCCACTACTCACATACCCGCAGATGGTATGTAGCTGTAGGAAGCTGCGGGGACATGTGTTCCTGTCTGATAGATGTTTCGGTGCTTCTCTTTTTGTCGGGTAGTGTATCTAGGCCAACGGTAAAACACCTTTCGTTCAAAATTGAGGAGAAAATGAAATTTCTAACATAAGAGCAAAGATTTTCTCGCCGTGGTCGAAAATTTTGTATCCCTGCAGCTGCCTCCAAACATCTGTTCAGGGACAGCATCGCAACAATCAGTTTTCCTCAGTATGTACCGGAAATACCCTGAGCAGGCCGGTCTGTTACAATTTTACTTCACATAAATAATAAATAAAATGAAATAAATCGTGGCTCCAGAACTCAGTGGAAGCATGATTTTTAATTATATGGGATTGTTCAGCATTCTTGCGGTTCCAGTAGCTGATAGCAACTACAGTTTCATTTGGTTGCACATGGTGTGTTAAGGAAGAGTTTCTGACGGAGAAGTCTTCAAGTATACAACGCTTAGTAAAAAGTAGTAGAACCGAGGTTTCCTAAGCACACCCCTTTGTCAGGGAGAGAAAAATCGACCACGTTCGTGTTTGTAGCAGATGACGCATTGCCTCTGTTACGAAATTTGATGAAGCTATACACTGTCAACAACAATCGATCATTGTGAAATGTTAGTAGAATATTCAGTTACCGGCTACGTCGTGCACGCCGCACTATTATTATGTTTTTGGGATATGGGCATCGAATTTTCGGGTTTTACTAAAACCTATGGCACTTGTCTCTGGCAATCCATCACGTGAGACTCCAACTAGACACGTAGCACTCGAATAATGATGACAAAACCAGCGGCTGATGTGGCAAATCCACTATTTTCGTGTAACAATAGACTATAATGAGTAACCTTGTGAAAATCAACAAGTAAAACCAGTACTTACATATATACAACTACATATACTGGAACATAAACTAAGAAACGCCTCGGGCATATTTTGGCGACATACATCATGTACCCTGTGGGTACATATTGATAGTGGCTGTTAGCGAAGTATGTGACTGTGGTCGCTTTCGTGGTGTAGCTCTTTGTATGTATGAGTTCCCCTTAAATCCATTACTTCATGGGTGTATAACAAAAATTGGCAGCAATAGTAACATGCAAATTTTGCTTTATGTGGATGTCAAAGTAATATAATTTAAATTTCCAACCACCTCTTGATTTTGGTGGTATAACGTGCCAATCGGATAGAATTTGGGATGATATTCCGCAGGAGTACATCCAACAAATCTATCAATAATATAAGGTTACATTGCTCGTCGTGGGAGAAAAAAATGGAAATTTATGTTAAGGTTTTATGGGACCAAACTGCTGAGGTCAAGGGTCCTTAAGCTTACGCACTACTCAATGTAACTTAAACTAACTTACACTAAAGACAACACACACACACCGATGCCCGAGGGAGGATTCGAACCTCCGACGGGGGCAGCCGCTCGGATCGTGACAAGGCAGCATTAGACCACGCGGCTATCCCGCGCGGCTCGTCGTGGGCTATGCTTAATGGAAGTCTTGCTGTTAGCTAACTTCAGCCATGACCCATTATCAAACGTGTTTGATAATGGCTCACGTCCATGATTAGCTAACAGCACGTTTTTAATAAAGCACAACGCAGCCTACAACGGACATTGCATTTTTTGAAATTGCAATCATCTGTTTGTCTCCATATGTACATCACATCTACGTATTTCCATCCAATTCGGATAATTCCTTCGTTTATCTTTTACTTTATTTTTTTATTTTATTTTATTTCATTTTTTGAGCGCAGCTAAAAGTTTCAAATTCCATCAATGACTACGTCTTGGGCTGAGCGTTATATTTTTATTTTATTTGCTTACCCATTCAACCTCATCCCTAAAGCACCTAAAATATGTAGTCCTTTTATACGCGAAGCCATCTGAAGTGAAGCATCTCTTATAAGTCTCGTAAGATGTGTGTCTATAATCTCAAGGAGAGTGTTCAGAGTAGCGCACTACGATTTTCGGTGAAGACTCACAAATGTTCCAACTAAATGGCTTCAAACTATTACAACGATATTAAAATTCGTATTAATATTCATCGCGCTCCTATTTCTACACATAGAATGGTGTACACTGGGTTAAGGGAAAAGTTCTCACTTTAATTAAGCAATATTACGATGATGTAAACGATAGTCTTACTGTTAATTGACCCAGTTCTCTAGCTTCAATGACACTCATCTATTGTGTAATGCTTCCCACTCCATCTGCCCTTTTTGTGAAGCAACCGTAAAAAGACTATTTTGGAATAAAACAATCTGTCTTGCGAAAATAAATGTTTAATGACGTGTTTCGTCTTTGTGTGGCATCATAACGGATTGAGAGAAATTCGTAGAACTGCTATGCTGTGGAGTAAGTGTACGTCCAGATCGAGCTAACTGGGGTCTCCGATACAGTCATGACAGTCATGACAGGAGGTGCTGACACTGCCCAGTGAGGTCGATGTGATCGTATGCTTATATCAGAACACAGTAATTATACGAATGCCTCTCAATCCATGATAATCTGATGATGCCTTACGCATCATTAAAGCAATCTTTACGCGACCAAGACTATAAGACTATTTCTCGCTATTACTCGTCACTACTCACTCTGTCACCAAAAACAGAATTATCGGTTGAGAAATAATCAGATATCATACATTACTGCTTTCAAGGATGCGCCGATAAACAACTTTAGGATCATTCGCTCTTTATTTTCTTTTAGTTTAACATGACTAATATTTGCTTATTCTTCATTTGATTAATTTGTAACGTGTTAAACTGCATTTGGGATTAAAATAAACGGAATACATTGTGCTTTGACATTTTACTTTGTCATTTTGAACGAGGGCTGCACTGTATGGAGGCTATCAAGTTCCACCTGAAAACTGAAACGTGGATCGTTACGCTAGGGCGTTCCCGTTCATAATTTTTTATGCTGATTACGTTTCACTTCAATTATTTTGAAATATCATGGAATCTCTGTACTGTTGAAAAACAATGATCGGATGAAACAAATCAGGAAACCCCCGTAACGCGCCATTACGCATCTAATTTTCCGTGCTAATTTTTGCAGAATTTAGAATTTGGAGATTTCAATTTAACTATCGAAGCATTACTGTATGAAATATAAGCACTTTATTGCTCTATTGATACTAAAAGAGTTAACTGCAAAGCAAAATATTTATATCTATTAACTGTATAATAAATAGCCTAGAGTAACCTATCCTAGTGAAGTTAGAAGGCCTCACCTGTAGATACGGGAGATTTTCTGACACACGATTTTTCCCAAAATATGTTTTCCTCTTCCTGAAGAATCTGTGGCTATTATTTACTCCTCGTGTAATGCCAACTATATACATATAGAACTATTATGTTTCTAGGTTGACAAGGTCTGAACTAAAAGCCACGTATTACAGAGCTTCTGAAAAATGTATACTGTACAACTTTTGCAGTATTTATAATATATGAAGATGTGAAGATAGCGGTGAAAAAAAGGTACAGGAAAATCGAGTTTCTTGATAAACGTAAGAAACAATGAGTCTTTATGTATTCACTGAAAAAATATATCATGGTTTGATTGTAAAATGTTTTACTGCGAAGTTAAGGCAAAAAACGAAAAGTAAATAGTAACAAGATCAAAAATAAGTGAAAAATCTGAGACAAGGGCAAATTCAGTGACATTCATATGCTTCAGTGACATTCATATGTAAAAAATGCGACAAAGTTCGTCTCGATTGACTACAAAAGAAAAGAAAGAAAGAAAGAAAGAAAACGCAAACAGAGCATCGACTCAACCTCAAAGAAATATCGGCTACCAGAGACTTAAACAAAGCAACAACCACACTCAGAACTAGCACAGAACTTCGAAATACCAAAGTAAGTGCATCAAATAGTTATAATGACAAATGTGATTCAACAGACAATGTCACTCAGAAACATATGAGTCCAAAAAAAAAAAATTACAAACAGCATAGCCCGTGTTCTGTAAATTTTTCGCGACTTTCGCATAGTAATCGACGACATGTGATTAAAAAGTCAGTCGAACAGTCTGAAGGGTACCAAAAAGAACGAAATGTTTTCATTTTTGTAGTTAATTGTGGACATCCTTTATCAGTAAAGGTGACAGATGTGCGAACGACTGTAAATGTCCAAGCCTTTGACAAGCCAGGAGCAGGAATTGGAGAAGTGAAAAAAAAGGTAAAGTCTTGTGGAGATCATGACTCAGAAGACTGCGTTGTAATATGTGCTGATGCAAATGATGTTGCCAGAGATGTACGTAGTGAACTTGTCACAGTTACAGTCTTCTGAATGGTCTGATGCGGCCGGCTACGAATTCCTCTCCTGTGCCAACCTCTTGGTCTCAGACTACCATGTGCATCAAACGCCCTCAATTATTTTCTGGATGTATTCCAATCTCCATCTTCCTTTATAGTTTTTGCCCTCTGCAACTCTCTCTAGTACCATGAAAGTCATTACCTGATGTCTTAACAGATGTCCTATCAAACTATCCCTTCTCCTTGTCAGTATTTTCCATACTTTCCTTTCCTTGGCAGCTCTGTGGAGAACCTCATCATTCCTTATCTTATCAATGGACCAAATTTTCAACATTCGTCTGTAGCACCGCATCTGAAATGCTTCGACTCCCTTCTTTTCAGGTTTTCTGACAGTCTGCCGTACAATGCTGTGCTCCAAAAGTACTTTCTCAGAAATTTCTTCCTCAATCAAAGGCCAATGTTTGATGCTAGTAGACTTCTCTTGGCCAGGAATGCCCTTTCTAGCAGTGGTAGTCTGCTTTTGATGTCCACCTTGCTTCCTCCGTCATTGGTTAATTTTCTGCCTAGGTAGCAGAATTCCTCAACGTCATCTACTTCGTGATAGACAATCCGTATGCTACGTTTCTCAATGTTCTCATTTCTGCTGCTTCTCATTCCTTTTTGTCTTCCTTCGATTTATTCTCAGTCCATATTCTGTACTCATTGGGCATTCAGCAGATCATGTAATTCTTCCTCACTTTCGATCAGGATAGCGAATGACAATTTATATACTTTCACCTAGAATTTTAATTCCACTCTTGAAACATACTTTTCTTTCCATCATTGCTTCTTCGATGTACAGACTGAACAGAAAGACTACTTCACCGTCTTACACTGTTTTTAATCTCAGCACTTCGTTCTTAATCGTCCACTCTTGTTATTGCCTCTCGGCTCTTGTACATATTGCCTATTACTTGCCTCTCCCTATAGCAAATCCCTATTTTTCTCTGAATTTTGAACATCTTGCATCATCTTACATGGTGGAACGATTTTTCCAAGTCGACAAATCCTATGAAAAGCCGTGATTTTTCATTAGTCTTGCTTTCATTATCATGCGCAACATATGAATTGCCTCTCTGGTGTCTTTATATTTCCTAAAGCAACACTGACTGGCATCTAACACATCCTCAATTTTCTTTTCAATTCTTCTGTATATTCACTGAAGATTAATTATTGAGCTGGTATTGATGATATTCTGGATTATATTATAAATATTACAGCAAGGCACATATGCCCAGCTTTTTTAGACATATGGAAATAATCTTTGTCCATTGGAACTGAAAATACCAAAAGTAATACCCCTTTACAAAAATCGTTGATCGGAAATGAATACGTAACTATAGGCTTCTGTTACTACCGTCAGAGATTTCTAAAATTGCCGAAAAAGCGCTGCTTTCACAACTAAGTACTTTTTCCAACAGCAATAATACTACTTTTGGAGGTCAACATGGCTTCAAACCCTGCAATCAACCGAAAAAGGCACTTTCGACCTGATAAATCGCGTCTTAAATGCAGTAGACAACCACAGAAATATCTTAGTTTTATTCTTGGACCTAACTAAAGCTATTGTGTGACAGATCATTCTGTGTTTCTGAGAGAACTTGAGCGGTATGGTGTGGATGAAATCAGATTAGGAATACCGCACTCACGTAACTGAAATTAAGGACATGACAGGAAATAAACTACAGGTACGCCTTTGAGAGCTATTTGGACAAAGGCAAGGCGTTCAACGGGGCTCTATTCTAGGACCATTTCTTTTCTGTATACATTAATGATTTCAGATTACACATTATGGAGCTAGAACCAGTACTGTTTGCAGAATACACCAGCTTATTGACTGAAGGAAATAAAGAAGTGGATCTTATTGCATCTCCAAAAGATATTATGAAAGAAGTGCCTGAATGGTTTGCCAGAAATAGCCTAGTAGTTAATTCCCAAAAAACAGTACTCATGAATTTCCACGCAGATCAAAATAAAAATGTGTCATAATCAGTAATATGCGTAGATAACCGAAACGTTAATGCTGTGAATGAAATTAAATTTCTTGGGATTCATAAGCAGGGAAATCTTAAATTGGACTCCAAATAACATCGCATCCATAACTAACAAAAAAGACTTACTTAGTAAGAATTATGTGCAACAAAGCTAGTTTAGAAACAGTTAACACCGTATTCTTTGATCGTGCGCATTCAGTACTGAAGTGCCCTATTATTATTTGGAAAATGTACACACGCAAAAAGAGGATTTAGAAGAAAAAAGGCAGTTACAAAAGTAATGAAACAGGCAAGCAGCAGAAAACTGTGTAAACCTTTCTTTAAACATCGAAAGATATTACCTTTACCCTGCATTTATATACTGAACTACTGTAAAATGTAAAATTTGACGGCGGAAATGACGCAATCACTACAATGTTCCGGACTGTTGTGCCGTGGTCGAATGGATTTCACTTTAAAACCCTAAGTTTCGTTCGCATCTACGGAGGACATTTTCAGAGGGGATCGTAGCTTTAGTATATGTTTGGTTCATACCCTGGCTCGCTACTAACTACAGCAAAATTACGCTTCCTCGAGCTACCGCGCAGCAGCGTGACGTCGCATGTTTTGAATACGCCAGCGCAATTGGCCGTTGTTGACTGCCGTCGACAGCGTTTGCTATCATCGCATGGTGGAACACCGCTACACTTATTCTTCAGCAGTGGAATTCAAATGTCATTCAATTTCGCGCCCTCCTCCTTCCTATTGAAATTCCTGGGGTACTCTCTATGGTCTCTCTGTACAGCCTTTCATGGTGTCCACTTGTTGCTGCCAGTACTTGACTACTATTAGAAGGAACTTGGTGGTCTAATTGCGGTAAGGCATGGTCCAGAGCAGCTGATCTGTCAGTCTTCCCTCTTCTACAATTGCCCTTGTGCTCTTCGAGTCGTTTTTTGTCAGTTATTTTTGTAGTACCCACATACACCTCCCCACAGCTAAACGGAATCCTATAAATTCCGTCTTCCTCCAGCGGCTGGCGAGCATCCTTGGCCGATTTTAGGTGATCGTGAATCTTCCTTCCATCTAGGTGTGTAGATTTCCGCGATGTTCCTTTTTTTCACGATTTTTCTATGCAGTCAGTCGCGTCCTTGATGAATGGCAGGAAAACTTTCGATTTCACGTGCACTTGAGCATCGCTATAATTTCTACGCGGTGGTTTTAATGCTCTTTTCATCACAGTGAACGAATAAGCATTCTCGAGCAATGCACGGATGAGATGTTTCAATTCTGCTTCAAGCAACTCTGGTTCGCAGATTTTCTTTGCTCTATCCGCCAACGTTTTTATGATGCCTCGGTTTTGTTGTGGATGGTGGTTCGAAACCCAGTGTAGGTAACGGTTTGTGCGTGGGTTTTCGGTAAACCGTGTGGCGCAAGCTACCATCTTCTTTCTAGAAAACTGGTACATCAATGTTTAATCTTCCACCTGACTCCTGGCCTTTTTGTACATTGAATCTTCGGATTGATACCGCTGAGATCTTTGTAAAAACGATACAGTTCCTCCCTGCCATGACGCCACAGAACAAACGTATCGTCCACGTAACGGAACCAGATATTCGGTTTCTTGTTCGCAGTTTCCAACACCTGGTCCTCGGATTTTTCCATAAAAAAGTTCGCTGTAACCGGGCTTAAGGGGCTCCCCATAGCGACCCCATAGCGACACCATCCATCTGTTCATAGAACTTTTCGTTCCATTTGAAATAAGTGGTTGTCACGCATTATTTAAACAGTTATGCAACATAGGGAGGAAAAATCCGATTCAGCTGTTTCAGCACTTCATTGATTGGAAACTTTGGAAATTTGTGATAATGTCTTATGGGACCAAACTACAGAGGTCATCGGTCCCTACGGTTACACACTACTTAACCTAACTTAAACTAACTTACGCTAAGGACGGACGGAAGACATACCCATGCCCGAGGAAGGACTCGAACCTCCCACGGGGGGGTGGGGGGGGGGGGGGGTGGACATTGATTGGAACCATAGTGAATAGCGACACCATATGCAAAATAACTAATATGTCCTCCATCTGTACAATTTTGTCGTTTAATTGTGCCGAATTCTTGATATACGAATGCGATCGGCCCATATACGGTCGTAATGACGTTCTCAAGAACTTGGCAATCGAAAAGGTGAGCGAACCAACAGCACTCACTATAGACCTTATAGACCTTAGAGGCACATGTTCTTTTTGCACCTTTGCCAATCCATAATGTCTTGGTGCTAGCACAACTGAATTTAACAGAGTTTTCTGAACAAACTGTTTGGTAGAGGACTTCTTTATAAACCGCGTAACAGTTCTAAGACCTTTGTGAACGGGGTCTTTAGTTAGTTTCTTATCTGTTTGCGAATCTAATAAGTCGTTAATCTTACTATAATAGTCAGTCCCACTCAAAATAACGGTTGCAACTCCCTTGTCAGCGGACGGAATGATAACACATTTAGGCGTTTTATGCCATTTCCATCACCTCCCGTTAATTCACTTTTTGGAGGTCTTGCGCGATCTTACAGCTTCCGTATGGACTTCTTCGGCCGTAACCTTGTCCACACTACGAAAGCTTGCTTCTAAACTGGCTTTTATTTCTTCTGAAGGCACAGTTCGCGGGCTAATGGCAAACTTTCCAACCCGGCATTCGACAAAGCTGCGATCCCCTTGAAAATGTCCTCCGTAGATGGGGACGAAACGTCGGGTTTCAAATTGAAATCCGTTAGACCACGGAATAATAGCCCAGACAATTAATAGAGGACATAATTATAATGAGAAACGAAAATGTTTTTCCTCAAAACAAAAGTGCCCATGATGACAGTGTCATGTCAGTCAGTGACACAGAACTGTTAGACACTGTAACACCACATTGTGTCAAAAGGTTGCATATCGTACATGAACAAAACTGTGCAACAATCATCAAGACATATAAAATCTCTTCCTGAACTACGAAGCAAACGTCTGTGACAGTTTAACTAATGCAAAACTGCTACTATTTAATGTCACAGTATCTTATGCTAGGAAAACGTTATTCACACCTTTAACTGAAGAAATCAGTTATAAACGTACACTATTTAAAAAGATTGGGAAGTATGAGCTCTGTAGATCCAATTTGTTACAAAAAAGTTTCGTGGTTGTGAAACGAACCGCTAAAAAGGTTTTTTGTCCAATACCTTGGGCAAGATATATGTACTAAAAGAGATATTTTTATTAACAAATAAGTATGTACTTCCTGCCGCTCAAGTACACTTTAAAACAAAAAAAGAAGAAACCGAATAAAATAAAATAAATGGCACACAAGAGTGAATTATCCGAATGGGACAGAAATCCGTATATGTGATGTACATGAACAGACAAACAAATGATTACAGTTTCACTAAACTAGATGATTGGTCCACCTCTGGCCTTTATGAAAGCAAGTATTGGGCTTGGCGCTCAGTGCTAGAGTTGTTCGATGTCCTCCTATGGTATATCTTGGCAAATTCTGTCCACCTCGTGCCTTAGATCGTTAAAATCTCCATCTGGTTCGAGGACGCTGCACATAATGCTCCAATTCTCAATTGGGTAGGGGACCGGCGACGTTACTGTCTAAAGTAGGGTTTGGCAAGCATGAAGGCAGGCAGTAGAAACTCTCGGCGTGCAAGGGCGGGCAATATCTTCCTCAACTGTAGGCCCAGGATGACTTGCCATGAAGGGAAAAACAAAAGGGCATAGAATATCGGTGACGTCCCACTGTGCCGTCGGGGTGCTGCAGATGACAACCAAATGGGTCCTGCTACAAAAATGAAATGTCACCCCAGATCATCGCTCCTGATCGTCGAGCCGTGTGGCGGGCGGTAGTGAATTTCATAGCCCACCGCTGTCCAGGACCTCTCCTGACACGTCTTTGCTAATCATTCCGGCTTAGTTTCTACATCTACATCTACATGGATACTCTGCAAATCACATTTAAGTTCCTGGCAGACGGTTCATCTAACCACCTTCACAATTCTCTATTATTCCAATCTCGTATAGCACGCAGAAAGAACGACCACCAATATCTTTCCGTAAGAGCTCTGATTTCCCTTATTTTATCTTGGTGATCGTTTCTCCCTATGTAGGTCGGTGTCAACAAAATATTTTCGCATTCGGAGGAGAGGCAGTTGGTGAATGGAATCTCGTGAGAATATTCCGGCCGCGCGGGATTAGCCGAGCGGTCTCAGGCGCTGCAGTCATGGACTGTGCGGCTGGTCCTGGCGGAGGTTCGAGTCCTCCCTCGGGCATGGGTGTGTGTGTTCGTCCTTAGGATAATTTAGGTTAAGTATCATGTAAGCTTAGGGACTGATGACCTCAGCAGTTAAGTTCCATAAGATTTCAGAGACATTTTGAACAGAATATTCCGTCACAAAGAAAAACGCCTTTCTTATAAATGTCCAGCCCAAATCCTGTATCATTTCAGTGACACTCTCTCCCACATTTTGCGACAATACCAAACGTGCTGCCTTTCTTTGAACTTTTCCAGTGTTCTCTGTCGGCCCTATTTGGTAAGGATTCCACACCTCACAGCACTATTCCAAAAAAGAACGGACGAGCGTAGTGTAGCCAGTCTCCTTAATAGATCTGTTACATTTTCTAAGTGTCCTACCAATAAAACGAAGTATTTGGTTAGCCTTTCCCACAACATTTTATACGTGTTCCGTCCAATTTAAGTTGTTCGTAATTGTAATTCCTAGGTATTTAGTTGAATTTATGGCCTTTAGGTTAGACTGATTTATCGTGTAAGCGAAGATTAACGAATTCCGGGACACGTCACTGAAGATAATTTACTCCAGTCACTGAGATTCCAGGCCGAAAACAAACTCTGCCTTGGCCAGCGAAGTCACCGGATCTCTCTTCAACTGAGAACGTTTTGACCAATATGTACATAGCCCTCCAACCAGCTCGTAATTTTGACGATCTAACTCGCCTCTTGGATACAATTTGGCACGATATTCTCCATGACGACTTTCAACAACCATCAGTCAGTGCCAAACCGAATAACTGCATGCATAAGGGCTATAGGTGGAACCACACGTTATTGATGTGCTCAATTTGGGAAGTTCTTTCTCTTGAATAAACTATCCGATTTTTCTGAAATGCAGAAGGGAAATATTTATAGACTTAAAGTTTTCTGTAACCCAGCTTATACGGATAACATTTACCAGACGATTCTTCTCATCCATAAGCACACAAATTAGCAGTTTTTCATTCCACTATCAACCGTGCCGTAACAACGCACCTTTCTCCTAGTAATCTACAAATTGAAATTAATGTAATGAAATGCATCGCTACAGACAGTGGATATAAACAAGACGTAGTAGGTCGTGTCCTTAGTAACGAGACTGTCAAAAAAATCATCAACTCTACAAAGTAACAGATCTGCATACAGTAGAGAGGACAACAATAAATTCATTTTCATCCCGCTTTTAGGTACTGGGTCATGTAGGATTGAACATCTGCTGGTGGATAAATATAAATCCTTGGTAGCTTTTTCGTCTGTTAACAACCTAAATAAATATCTTGTACCTACTACAACAAATGCTGAGTATACGTTCTGTAATTCAGACATTTACAAAACGCTCTACAGCAATTGTCGCAGTTACTATACTGGACAGACTATTAGAATAATCAAGATAAGATATAAAGAACATTTTTTGCGAAAGAAATGTGATAATGTACACAAATCCAACTTTGCATGACATTTGTTTATTGCTGATCATACTCCGAAGGATTTAAAAGATACCGTAATCTTACATAAATAAGTAAAAGGGCGTACATTCAATTTTTGGGAAGAGCTCGAAGTTCAAACACTTAGAGAAAACCGATGACTATATTTTAAAATATCAACTTCAGCTTACTAATAGACATATTCTGGAACACCTTAAGCCTCTACTTCTGGTAGAGTAGCCAAGGTTACCGCTTATAATGGTCTCCAAGCGCTTTTATTTTCATCAAAATGCAGTGTCATTCGAAGTTATTTTACAATGTACACTTCGTCATCACAGTCAAGTTGGCGTTCCACATTTTAGTAATGAACCACCGTGTAGCGTGTAGCAATTGCTCACCCCCCCCCCCCTCCACCCCTTTTCTATTTTTAGTATGTTTTATTCTGTGTATAACATCGTAATTTCTATGCACATATATACTGCTCAGCGAGGTTTCGTTTGTTTAGAACTTGACGTATTTTATAAAACCCTATTTCTAGTGTATTTGTTCATACAGCATGTCTTAGCAGCAAATTCGCTTAGCATGATGCTTCAGCAAACAGTGCTTCTCGTTCATTTTGCACATATTTTAAAGATTTGCTATGTTTACCTGAGTCTGCGGGGTCTTTAAACACCAAATGACCATAGAGGCACTCTTTTTTACCCCCTCCCCTCTCCCTCTTTTACAGGTTTTAGTTAATATGATAATTTTTGTAATGAACATTTACTTGGAAATCATACACGCAGCTCATTGCAGCTACGCGCATACAGGACCAGCAGGAGGGCAACGTGCCAAATGGCTCTTAAGGCTACTCGTCCAGTCGGCACAAGTCACAAACTCTGTACGTGGCATACTTGCGCTCGTTAGGATCCGATACTCCTTTTATTTTTAAATATCATATATGTACAAATCTTTCAAAAACACGCTACACGTTGTTTGATCCACTGTCAAATATGCAGTATTTTAAAAAGTTGTGACACAAAGCTCTATAGCAGATAGATACTAATTTGATGTGTATTGAATGGCGGTCGGGTGGATGACACGCACATGTACACGAGAGAGTCAACGACTCCTACATCGAATATAGATCATATGTGTTACTAGGTGATTATGCTTCGCTAAAATTATCTGTAAACGATTCCTGCAGCCTTGCTTACTGTAAGTCTACTATCTGTGCTCCACACACGGTGTCGTAATATTTGTTGATAGGTACAATACATTCTGAATAAGACGGTTTTAAAACTGTCGAAGCCATGGCGAATATGTAACAAACTTGTATTTAGCAACTGATTGGTTATTGTTTCCAATTCTTTGAAGCTCTTTTCTGAAACTGTAATCATTGCTTGTCTGTACATGGAAACCACATCTACCGATTTCCGTCTCATTCCGATAATTCATTCGTGACGCATTTTTCTGCTGCCAGCTTTAACTGTCGTACACATAAGATAGTAATGGAAATGGTTCATTTAAGGAAATGTATCTGGCACTTGCTATACCACTTCTTCAGGTTGGTTCTCACCATGAATCAGCCTAACATAAACACCACGAGACTACTACGTAAACGTGTGTCCAACTTAGCGTCAGTATTTTGTTATTACCGAGGTTTTGTTTGCAGCACTCTTGTTTCGACGCTCCTGTCCTACCTTGATTCCTACGTAGAAGAATTCGTTCAGTACTTTCAGCACTGAACCGAAAAATTTCATAAACGTAACTGTTCCATTTTCTTCTAATTTTAATCATTGTCGGCTTGTTTTGTTTATCCTTAACCCACATTTAGTTCTGAGTGGAAGACCACTTTCTTGCAACACTTCCTACACAACTTGCCCACTCTGGGAGAGAAGAAAAATTTTTGGATATTTTTCTCTTGCTCTTTATTTCTCTTTTGATATTTCACTTCCCTAATTGTTCTCTCAGATGAAAGTAAAACAACAACGACTATACGTTTCAGTCTTATCTTACAGTATTCTTTGCTCAGACTTGTACATTTGCTCTCCCTTTTAATAAATCCACTTTTCATATATTTTGTAGATTCTTTATTTCAAATACGTAACCAAAGTGCTCCTTATTCTATCTTACAATGATCTATCTACCTCACAACAAAGTATAACATTACTTACGGCAAATATCACTTACAATATAGCACAAGGAACACTCATAGCTTGGTAGTATTTGTCAAGCTATTGTGTGGGAGCCTCAGTAAGCACGTTACTTTCCATCACAAATATTTCAATCATTTCTCAACAAATCATATAGTGGCAGTGCCCGTTTCGCTTGTCCAGTCATTATCAACAGCCCATAAATAATGCTTCGCTCCTATTAGTAAGTTCACAATGAAATTTTTGATTCTACCACGTTTCAACGCAACCATGGGTCAAGTGTTATTGATGGGTTGTTTTTAATTACCAGATTGACAAAAAATGATGTGAACGTTGACTGATACCTATTCAATAATAAAAACACATAATAATTCGTCAAAACCTGTTTCAAAATTTCGACAATCGGCCTTCAGTATAGAATCAACGAAGAATTTTCTGTTACCCAAACGTTGCTCAACTTTATGTCTTAAAGGTACAACGGGAGTGATTATTTTATGTTTTATGTTATAGCTAAACGACACGACCATGCAGCCTGTTTTTATTGCAGTCCGAATTAGAATCACAACTAAGACTGACTATGATAACGTGAATAAAACTCTCCGACCGATGTGTTAGTTCATAAAGGTATGCTGAAGATAGAATATTCTGTAAAAGCTAGAGCATTGATATTCTGTAAAAGCTAGAGCATTGGTGGAAGGTTTCAGGCAGGAATGAGCCGCGCGGGGTATCCGCGCCGTGTAGGGTGCCTTGTCACGGTCCGTTCGAGTCCTACCTCGTGCATGGGTGTGTGTGCTGTTCATAGCGTAAGTTATATTAAGTTAGTTTAAGTAGTGTGTAGGCTTAGGGACCGATGACGTCAGCAGTTTGGTCCCATAAGACCATACCATAAATTTCCAAAATTTCCAGTCAGGAATGAAACTAAGTAATCTGTGAATCGCTTACCTGGTAAGAGTAACATCGGCGAAAGATATTGTTCCTATTCCCAGTTACGGTATGTGTTTGAGTTTCAATCTGTCATAAGCTTAGTATATTATGAAGCCGGAAAAGGAACACACAGCATCTGAAGAAAAGTCTTATTAGTGAACTAATGTACCAGGGCGTGCTGAAAAGTAATGCCTCCGAATAATTTATGTGAGAACTCTTAAATCTTTTCAAGTGATGCAAACATAATTACCACTCTTCATCTTCATTCTTCATGTGTATGTATTGTGCACCTTCTGCCGACAGACGGCTCCGAATTGCAGTATGTAACATGGCCATGTGTAACGTAACTACATCGGTGCGTGGGAAACACCATGCTGTAATCTAGTTTCGGAATCGAGGAGTCCGTCCACATATGGAGCATCGTCTCCCTCAGCATGTCAATGCCAGACCACACACCAGCGTTGCGACATCTGCAACAATCCGACGCCTTAGGTTGACTGTAGTCAGCCATCAGTCCCGACTTGATCCCACCTGGTTCCCATCTGTTTCAGAATCTTAAAGGACACCTTCGAGGAGTCGAATTTGATAGTGAGAAAGTATTGCTTGCAGAGGTAAGGCTGTGGCTTCGTCAAGAAAGTCAAACATTATATAGTGACAGTACCAACAAGCTGGTATATCGTTGGTGTTGAGAAATGAGTATGAAGACATGAAGAATAAAGATGTAGAATGTTAACGTAGTTCTTTTTATTTAAAATCTTTAGCTGTTTTGTCATAATATGATAGGACACATTATTTTTCAGTACGTCCTCGCGTTACGTGGTTGAGAAATGTATTCGAATGTCGCAAATAATTCTCATTTACTGATCCGTCTCAGTTGCAGAGGTTTTAATTTAATTGCCTGTTTCGATCGCTGAGGATCATCTTTATACCAAAGTAGATCCATGTATGTGATTCTAATGAGACATTACGGGTTGCTGACGCAGAGTACTGTGTTTTCTGATGCCTGGTTCTGAGCAGAAAAGAGGGGTTGCTGGCTCAACTACTTAGATCTGAAGATGATCCTAATTAATCTAAACACATAATATAATTGAAAATGTTCCACTGAGGCGGAATAATAAATGAGAATTATCTTAAATATCACTACAGTTGCTGAGAGTCTCAGTACGACTATGTCGGCTATAGAGGTATTCATATTTCATTTTATTTCTTTAGTTATTTAACCTGATCTGATTAGGGCCATCAGGCTTTCTGTTACATAGGTCCAGGACTTCACTCATAAGTTACCTATTTTTACATTACAATTACCTAAGAAACAGCAATTTTAGTATAATAAGCACTATTAAAATATTTGAGTACCTGAAGTGCCAACGTAAGTACATAGTAGACATTAGGAATTAATAAAGTTAATATTGACAGTACTTGTACTAATGTACCTGCTGCCATTAATATTGATAATAATGATAGTAATAATAATAATAACGATAATAACAATAACAGTGACAAGAATAATGGCAATTACAACAATAATGACAGTGGCAGGACATAGATCCTGCGGAAAGGAAATTTAAGGAGACTGCACCAGCAAAGAACAATCCGAAATAACAAAAATCTGGTTGGAAAGAAGGAAGTGTAAATTGTATCATACTCTGAAGAGCCAAAGAACTTGCTCAATATCGTGCAGTGTCCCACGAGCACGCAGAAGTGCCGCAACACTACGAGGTATGGACTCGACTAATGTCTGAAGTAGTGCTGGAGGAAACTGCTACCATTCTACAGGATTGTCCACAAATCCTTAAGAGTGTGCGAAGGGGGAGAGGGGGGGGGGGGGGGTTGGGGGGTTGCAGCAGTTTGCAAGGCTTCAGAGGCATGCTCAATAATGTTTGTGTGTGGGGAGTTTGGCGGCCTGTGGAAGTGTTTAAACTCCCAAGAGTGATCCTAGAGCCACTCTGTAGCAATCATGGACGTGTGGGGCATCGCATTATCCTGCTGGAATTTCCCAAGTCCGACGGAATTCACAATTGACGTTTAGGGATGCAGATGATCAGACAGGATGCTTACGTACATGTCGCCTGCCAGAGTCTTATCTAGACGTCTCAGGGGTCCCATATCACTCCAACTGCACACGCCTCACACCATTACTGAGCCTCCACCAGCTGGAGCAGTCCACTGCTGACATGCAGGGTGCATGAAGTCATTATGTTGTCACCATACTTGTACACTACCATCCGCTCGATACAATTTGGAACGAGACTCATCCGAGCAAGCAATATGTTTCCAGTCATCAGCAGTCCATTGTAGGTGTTGACAGGCCCAGGTGATGCGTAAAGCCTTGCGTTGCAGTCATCAAGGGTACACGAGTTTACCTTCGGCTCCGAAAGCTCGTATAGTTGATGTTTCTTTGAATGGTTCGCACTCTGGCACTTGTTGATGGCCCAGCATTGAAATCTGCAGCGATCTGCACAGGGTTGCACTTCTGTCACGTTGAACGATTCTCTTCAGTCGTCGTTGGTCGCGTTCTTTCAGAATCTTTTTCCGGCCGCACCGATGTCGGAGATTTGATGTTTTACCTGGTTAGTGATGTTAACAGTAACTCGTGAAATGGTCGTACGGTAAAATCCTCTTTTCGTTCAAATAGCTCAAATGGCTCTGAGCACTATTTGACTGAGGTCATCAATCCCCTAGAACTTAGAACTACTTAAACCTAACTAACCTACGGACATCACACACATCCATGTCCGAGGCAGGATTCGAACCTGCGACAGTAGCGGTTTCGCGGTTCCAGACTGTAGCGCCTAGAACCGCTCGGACACCCCTGCCGGCCCTCTTTTCGTCGCTGCCTTGAAGATCCTGCGTCCCATCGCTCTAGCGCCGACTTTAACACCACGTTCAAACTCACTTAAATCTTGAAAACGTACCATTGTAGCAGCAGTAACCAACCTAACAACTGCGTCAGGCACTTGTTGTCTTATGTAGGTATTGCCGACCGCAGCGCCGTATTCTGTCGTTTTACACATCTCTGTACTTGAATATGCTTGGCGATACTGGTTTCTTTGGCGCTTCAGTGTATATGCAACCGAACTTTGATCGATAATATGACGGATTATTTGTTGTTTCTATATAGTCCTATATGCTGCGACCAATGAGATCAGTGTTCCTGCAACGGTAAGAGCTGTCTACCTCATGAATGCTGCCATTTTCACCGTCGAGACAGGGCGCACCATTTCGGCAAAGCCGGCGGTTCATCGAAGACGAGCAGAAGCCCGTCAGGTGCTCACACTGTGTCTCCCTGAAGCCGCTAGTGACACGGTATTGAGGCTGACGGATTCATCTCGCTCAAAGCCCCGCCGAGCCAGTAACACTGAAGCCACTAAGCCCACAATACTCGCACGCACGGTAACTTGGTGCTAGCTTTGTACAGTCTCGGTAGATACTGTACAAACACTAGCGAACTACCTCTCCGTAAGGGCAAGGGTTACAGTCCTTGTCCTCAGGTCGCCCGCATTGTCTGATAAAAAGAGAGGGTTATTTCACTTGGCAAACGCGGAAGGGGGAATTAAAAAGAATGGATAGAATGTAAGGGGAAGGCGAACAGTTTTAATGATTTATATTTGCATGTTTGGATGAATAGGCATGTTGACGATAGATAGCCGATCGAAATTACTTCGAACTAAATTAGCTGAATGCAAATAATTTGGCTTTACCTTTGTTAGGTATAGATGGACTACCTATTGGTGACACAGGTCACTCAGCTGAAGCCAAGTACTCGTTTTAAGCGAAATTATTTCCAAGTTATTTTAATAAGATATTGCGGTAGTTAAACTGTTATACTGTTTATCATAAACTCGTTACGGATAATTTATTTTTATCACCATGGTCTGTTAATTGCAGTTCTCTAACAGCTACAGAACCAAATTGAATAGAAGTGTGAAAAGTCACAATCTTTGTAATGTCATCACGCAGTCATCGCTTCAAATACCTATAAATTAAAGAATAGCGAGTAGGACCACATTATATTACTGTTTTTGGCTTCGCTTCATGACGAGAGGGATACAAATTATTCCCATTTCTATCGCGAAATATGGTGAACTCCAACTCCTGCTCGCATTGTACGCAGTTAGCCATTGGCAGACGGAAACAACTTGTGCATCAGTGTCAAATACTTGAAAATGCGTAACTAATCGTGGGAAGATGTCAAGAATAAAATTCACGGACG
Source organism: Schistocerca serialis cubense (assembly GCF_023864345.2). Taxonomy (NCBI): domain Eukaryota; kingdom Metazoa; phylum Arthropoda; class Insecta; order Orthoptera; family Acrididae; genus Schistocerca; species Schistocerca serialis. Next base: position 323,202,751 of record NC_064641.1, on the reverse strand, counting down.
AGAGACTATCTGCATCTTGTGCAGACACCAAGCTGCACATGAAAAAGAAGCAGTAGTTGCAAGGCAGTGACACAGAATGGCAGCCTATTCCTATGTCATTGAATCTATACTTAGATTAAGAAGTAATAAATCCAAGGAGATACTTCGGAAATGAGCAGAAGATCACGGAGGAGTAATAATAACGGCAAAGTATTGATAAATCAAGTGTACAGAATGCATAGTACCTTGAAAATAGGTGATAAACATCAATGAAATTGAATCAATGTTAAAGGAGTGTAGTCGAATTAAAGCGACGTGGAAGTAACAAAAACTGAAGAAAAGCGATTTCTCCTTTTTGAAAATAAATTTGGGGTTATAAAGACCTCTCTAAAACTATTTTTCTGGAATACAGGTTGTTGGTAAGCTAGTTATACAAAAGTAACCTTTAATTGTGAAAAGGGTAAATGGCTTGCAGAAATGTCTGTTGCAGCACTGAATGCAGTGTACCTTCAAGATTGATTCCCGGCGAACAGTGATAGTTCACGCCGTGCCCGCTAGGCTGGATGCGCCAGATTTATTGCAGCAGTCATCACGGAGTAGTATAACGGTGCGCAGCGTTCGCAGTGTTGTTTAGGGTTTCATGAATGCAAATCCGCTACTACAGTTCAGAGATAATTCAGGACTAAGTATCACAGGCTACCACTTCAAGGAAAGATTCTTATTGACTGGAGCAGTCGTTTCACCGAACCTGACTGTCTAACACTTGGGACGCCGGGCCAGGGTCAGCCAGCAGTCCCTGACGCAGCAGTTGAACAAGTCATGCGATTTAGCGCCGCTGTATGGGGTTACGTTAAAGAATCAGTGTTTTTTCTTGCACTTTCCTGAAACGTCGACTAGTTGCGACAATGGGTACCTCAAGCACATGCCACCATAGATAAAAACTTGCTTATAAGATTATATAGCGTATTAAGGGGTGCATCAAACATTTCTGTACGTTTTTTACCTTTTTCACAATGAATGGCTACTTTTGTATAACTAGCTTATAGACACTGCCTAGGTTTTGTAGCGAAACTGAGGGTATTATAGACTGGAAATAACGTGGTCCCATGTTAGACACCAAAAATGCAATAAAATTCAAATTAATGATAAAGCACGTACACGTTTTCATTTATCGATCACGAACCACCAATTCAAAATAAACTCATCGTAGATGTGACTGAGAATAAACAAAACTCATTAACTAGATATGTAGGGGAGGGCAAACTACTTTATGTCATCACAGATCGGAGTCAGTTCAACATACAAGCTTGGGCGGCTGAGAGATGCTGATGCCACATGTCGATCTCGCACTACTGGCTGGAAGATGGCAGACCACATCTCCACGTTGCCCAGCCACGAGTCAGTCTTCAGAACGGCTTAATCTCTTTTTCCCTGCACGTTCCTGGAAAAACCCCTCTCCAACCAGAAAACGCAACCCAGCGGCTGTACAACATTACAGCGTGCACAGTGCCAACTGACAGCGGTGGTTAGATTACAGAAGCGATGTTAGTGTTCTATTTGGAAGCTAAGGTCAACGGAAGGATAACACGGTTGTTTCATAATAGAATCACTGTGCTGGAAGAACGACCGACTAACACGATATGGGACATAAATAAGAAAGAAACACTAGGGTTTAAAGACCGGTCGACACTGAAGTCATCAGTGGGAGAACACAACCTCACATTGTTTCAGAGCTGGTGAAGAAAACCGGACGTAAACTTTCAAGGCGGATCATCCCGGCAGGATTTGGGGAAATAGCGGAAAACCTACATCGGGATGGCCAGACACGGTTTTCAATCGCAGTCTAGCCAAATGTGAGTTCACAATGCTAACCATCGCTCCTCCTTCCTCTGTTATTGGAACAGGACGATGTCACAAAGCGATAACAGGAATGCAGAAATTGAATGCAGGAATCTGTCCTAAAGTATGGAACTAATTCGAGATTAGGCTGATATCCCTTAAGAGGGCAGAGAGAAAACGCATTGCCCAACATGCCATGCAAATTACTTATCGTGACACCTCCGTATCTTCTGAGATGGCCTTCTGTGTGACTCTCAAATCACTTCAGAATGAACTGCTAATAATCTCCAGAAGAGTATCCCAAAGCCTTAACTCCGAAAGATTTCCGAAAGTTCTGGGTTATCAGTTCACTGTTTGATCCATCTCACTGCGAACTCCAACTTACTACCACTAATTACTCTTGAGACTACTTTTGCTCGGTAGTTTTTATCATTTACCCTAGCTCTCTTCTTCAGCGCACTGATTTCCTGCTGTAACGTATTTGTCTTTGGAGAGTTCAGTTTGCAATCTGACCGAATGAACAATCCACTCTGGGTAACAACTCCACTCAGTCAAACTTCCCGACGTTACTTTAAAAAGTCGCTGTGCGGCAGGTGGCAAGTAGCATGGAAATTCTCACGTCATTCTCACGCAAACCCCTGTTGAGGTGCTTCGCACAGTTGGTTGCTCGTTCCCTTGAAGCTTACATGCCAGATTTTCTTATGAAAGTCGCTGACAGTACCTTCAAGTGGCTCTAAGGATTCTCGATCTGTCATGGAGGCTGTAGCCTAACAATCTTTTCCAAGTGCCGTCGGTGCACGGGGTTCGGCGACATCCCACGGGTGTCGGTCGGTTTTTAAATAGGACAGCAATTTCACAGTAAAGCTGGCTCTTTGGTGAAACTGCGCGTGTCCATTTTATGTGGTGTTTAGGAATGTCTCACTATATCGCGACGGCTTAAGTGAAGCCCTTTTGTCCTGTGAGTCTGGCTAACGCGTAATACATATTAAACCGAATCGTCTGAAATGCTTTACCACAGAAAACTGCTAAAGACTAAATAATTAAACCGAGTAAACATAGACCTTTGATATTCGCTATGTGAGTGGTAGACAGGTGGCAATCCTCCTGTCAAGTATGTTAGATTAGAACCTCGGTCTTCACCATGGGGCACAGCTTTTAAATATCCAATAGCAGTACCTGCTGTTCCAGCATGAATATGTGAATCGATTAGTGCCTCATTCAGTAAAATCCACCCATCAGCAAAAAGAAAAAAAGCCATTAGCTATCGGGGCGAATAAGCAACTCTTCAGCTTGGTAAACCGAGTTTGAATATTCCATCAAAGAAATGAAATACATGTCGTTCGTAGCACGTAGTGAGACGCAAACAGCTGGTACAATGTAGAAAGCACAAGTAATTTTGTACATCAGTTTTTGTTGTAAAACAAAATCTGTACCCGTATTTGATGAACGGCAGCTTTACAGTTACAGTTACTGACGGTCTAAGGCACAGAACATGTCGGTGCCCAGTTTTCCTGACCATATTCTTATAATTCAGTTCCCAAGAGATCCCACACCGATATAATAGCATAGGCTTCCGCGGCCAGAGTCAGTTGACCAGAGACCAACGTTCCGGCCATAGTGACAGTGGCCTTGCTATGGGACTTTTGAATAGAAGAAAGCCACTGTAACCGAGACCGAAACATTGGTTTCTGAAGTACAGTTTCTTTTTTTCTACGTTATGACCCGATACGGAACTCAGAAAACTTTTATTTCATCCCACACCGGGTTTAGCTGAAAGAGCTTCGGGCGTTTCTGTGTTCAACTTAACTGTCACAGTATTTCCGCTCCCTTCCTCCTAGATCGTTGAACTTGGTATGAGCATAACTTGCTATATGGGAAAAATAGTGGGATGAATGTGTATGAGGCCTCTTTGACGGCTAGGAGTGAGGGTGGGAGATATTAAATGTCTAAATAAACATAACGGACCGATGCTAGGGTGTACTCTAAAGAGATCGGTGTTGCTAGAGTGAGTGGTAACAGTTTCACCGTTAGGTGTTTGGTGGGTAAAATAGGAACACGGCTGCAAATGGTCGAAGTCGATGAATATTTGTGTCGTTTGAACAATATTCATGGATGCTATCACTGATTGAAATGTATCCGTATGGATGGGAGTGGAGTGGGGAAGGGAAATATGTAATATGTAAAGTGTGGAATATGTACAGCAGTTTGACCAGATGTGGTACTGTCTGTCAATGAAGTTAAAATCTTCTGGGTTATTAGGCTGCGTCTTCAAAAGTGTTCGACGTTTCGACCCCTCTGATGGGATCTAGCAGTAGTGGACACCAAAAGATCCTGAGGAAGATCCCAGCAGAGGGGTCGAAACGTCGAACATTTTAGAAGAAGCATGACGCGGCCTAATAACCCAGAAGATTTTAACTTCAGTGGCAACGGCCACGAAAGCCTGCAGACTTACATAATACGCTGTCTGTTACTATTTGGAAACGGACTGGAGCTTGGAAGAATAGCATAGCATCCCTTCGTGGAGCTGGGGTACGAGAGAGGTACCTTGGGCCAGAAATTGAAATTAATTATTTTAGCTTCGTTTCCAAAGCCCTCAGCCTCTTGGACTGGTGATAGTATCAAGTGTTGGTATTGGGGCGAGATAAAAATAAGTGATAACGCTGAGCAAGCGGCAAGTTACGTATTACAAGGCCGACCACAATCTTACCATCAGTTTTCTGACGTTTCATAGCTGCCTTCAGTCATCATAGACCATTAATTACTCCACGCCTACAATATGTTTGGTTGTTGATTTGGTGTCAACGGAATGGTTGTACAATCTTTTACGATACTAGTACAAAGACAGGGTGCGGGGAGAATGTGGAGAAAACTGACCCCAGCGCCACGCAATCATGCAATAAAAACGTGGACTAAGCGGACGCCGGGGGCGGGCCACGTGGCTGTGATTGGCCCAGAGCGGACGCGCACGGCGGGCGCCTTTTGTCAGCCCAAACAGGAAGGCCTTGTTAGCGGCGCTCGCTAAACGTCGGACGACCGCCTCGTCCTGCGCGAGGACGACGACAGTGGCCGCGCTCCGGTTGCTGCCCCTAACGTCCTGCCGTCGATAACATTTCAGCGTGTCGTAACAGTCGACGTATCTTGACAATATGTTTCATTTACAAATTAACATCGGGGGATCTTTTATTCCGGAATTGCATAGACGCACAGAGGAACTCTATGTTCTTCGGAGCAAATAACGATAACGGCGGAGCATTGGTTTTCGTGGTTCAAATTCCCACTCGAACACCCAGGTTTACGCCTTCTGCGACTTGTCTGCATCGCATAAAGCAAATTTAGCTTTGGTTTTCCTGAAAAACACATCCTTTCCTAATCTGACCTTCCTCTCCGTTTCTGATGAAAATCTTGTCTTCCTCCTTTTCGGTACAAAATAACCGACTACTGGAACTTTTCGCGATTGTCTGAATTATATGCTGATGACAGACTGAAGTATTTTCACCAGCTGCATGGCTGTTGTCCATCCTTACACATGCTACAGTATGCACTACGATTATGTTACCAGACGCCGCGCATGGAAAGCGAAATTTTTCCTGGGCTCAGACCTCGGCCTCTATTGGTAGTACAAGGGTAGGGTCAACTGTTTGGGATAACCATTGGGCCATGGACCATTTGTACACCCAACAGAAGGTTGTATTACTGTGACCATCATACAGTATAAGATCAGATTTTTAATATTTAATAATTATTATTATATTGTGTTTCTTATATAATAGTTTTCAAGCACTTTTGTAAAAAAAAAATCGATCCCTTTGCGCTTCATGCACCACTGCCAAATTAGAATATACATGGATATGTTACAGCTACTAAGAAAGATAGAAAATGACTAATTTCAGTTCACACCAGGTAACAGGTAAATAATGTATATCTGTTAGTCTGCCTATTACAATAAATTAGATTTGAAACCAAAGTAAAGTGTTTTTTACAAAATTAAGGGCATGGCATTTCACAGTGGGAAAGTATAATACAAACAATGTGAAATATGTCTTACCTTCTTCTGCAGCAGTCCACGTTTGCCTACTTTCCCTCCCCTGCTTCCAACACGCCTTCTTGTAAGTGTTAAGAATTGACGTGACTGATATTCTCGAAAACGGTATCGCAGTTGATACGGAGCTTCAAACATGGAGGCATGTTTTCCCTCAGCTACAAGAGTAGCCACGAAACCCAGTTCTGCATTTGCATTCGATAAGTATCAGCATGGCATCGGTTGCTAGCCGCTTAAACATAGTGGATGGAAGCAGGCAATCCTTGGACCTCGGTCCAACCACATTCCTCCGGATTCTTAATTTCGTCATTCCAATTGGTGATACACTCTGAGAATATGCTAGGAAGCAGCAACCTCAGCTGGTGGCAGGGAAACGATTTTGACAGTTGTTCAAAGTGGCGAATTAACTTAGCCTCTGTGTCCGATGTGGCTCAGAGACTCTCCGCTTAAATCACCATACAACGTAATAAGGAACCGTTTACCAACCTCTATGACTGGCACCTTGTCTACATTTGAATTTTTAAGTATTTGTATGTCCTATTGCAGTTCAGGATTTTTCTTCATTGTAATGATGCATTGTATAGATTAGAAGCAGTGTGACGGCCACTAATTGCAGCTGACAGAGAAAGAGACAGTGGAGCTGGGAGAGAGAAGAGAAAGTAATGATTTTTTTTTATTTTGGTCGTCAGTCTTGTGACTGGTATGATGCGATCCGCCGCGAATTCCTCTCCTGTGCCAACCTCTTCATCTCAGAATAGCACTTGCAACCTACGTCCTCAATTATTTGCTGGATGTATACCAGTGTCTGTCTTCCTCTATTGTATTTACTCTGTACAGCTCCCTCTAGTACCATGGAACTCATTCCGTGATGTCTTCTCCTTGTCTGTGTTTTACACGTATTTCTTTCCTCTCCGATTCTGTGCAGAATCGTCGTCCTTATCTTAACGGTCCACTTAATTTTCAACATTCGTCTGTACTACCACATCTCCAATGCTTCGATTCTCTTCTGTTCCGGTTTTTGCACAATCCATGATTCACTGCCGCACGATGTTGTGATCCAAACGTACATTCTCAGAAATTTCTTCATAGAATTAAGGCATATGTTTGATACTCGTAGACTTCTCTTGGCTAGGAATGCTCTTCTTGCGACTGATACTCTGCTTTTGGTTTCCTCCGTACTCCGTCTTTCACTGGTTATTTTGCTGCCTAGGTAGCAGAATTCCTTAACTTCATCTACTTCGTGACCATCAGTCTTGATGTTAAGTTTCTCGCTGTTCTCATTTCTGCTACTTCTCAATTCTTTTGCCTTTCTTCGATTTGCTCTCTATCCATAATCTTTACTCATTATATTGTACATTCCATTCAGCATCTCAGATAATTCTTCTTCATTTCCACTCAGGATAGCAATGCCATCAACGAATCGAGTGATTGATGTCATATCCTTTCACCTTGAATTTTATTTCCACTCATGAAACCATCTTCTATTTCCATCATTGCTTCTTGGAAGTACAGACTGAAGAGCAGAGGAGAATGACAACATGCCTGTCTTACATTTGTAGACTGAGCACTTCCTTCTTGGTCGTCCACTCTTGTTATTCCCTTTTGGCTCTTGTACATCTTATATATTACCCGTCTCTCCCTATAGTTTATTCCTATTTTTCTCAGAATTTCAAATATCTTGCTACATTTTAGATTGTTCAGTTTTTTTTTACCAGGTCGACAGATCCTATAAAAATTTCTTGATTTTCCTTTAGTCTTGCTTCCAGTGTCAACGGCATCGTCGGAATTGCTCTCTGGTGCCTTTACCTTTCGTATAGCAAAACTGATTTTCATCTAACATATTTTCAATTTTCTTTTCCGTTCTTCTGTATATTATTCTCGTCAGCAACTTGGATGCATGAGCCGCAAAACTGATTGTGCGATAATTCTCGCACTTGCCAGCTCTTTCAGTCATCGGAATTGTGTGGATGATATTTTTCTGAAAGTCAAATGGGAGGTCGCCAGACTTTTACATTGTACACACCAGCGTGAATAGTTGTTTTATTGCCACTTCCCGCAATGTTTTTAGAAATTCTGATGGAATTTTATCTGTCACTTCTGCCTTGTTTGTTCTTAAACCATCCAAATCTACTTCTGTTACTACATCCCTTCTCTCTTCTAAATCAACTACTGTTTCTTCTGTCACATCAGACCATTCTTCCCCTTCATAGAGGCCTTCAGAGTACTCTTTGAATCTATCCGGCGTCTCCTTTGAATTTAACAAAGGAATTCCGGTTGCACTTTTAATGTTAACACCTGTAACGTCCTTCGGATCTTCGGTCTTGGCTAACACTCAGCGGTAGAGCAATGAGATTATTATTTCTTATGTATCGGTATAGACGTTACAAACAGAACATTGATGAACTGAACTCGCTACTTGTGCGAGATATTTACTTCCGCAAATGTCGTAATTACATCATTTATAATCGATGATTTATCAGTTACTTCCTGGCAGATAAGTTCAAATTATTTCCAGCGACACCAAATTCCCTATAGACTGGTTGTAATCTCAAATCTATAATCAGTCGTAACAGTGTTATTAATTCCTAACGGCCAGCCGCGGTGGTCTAGCGGTTCTAGGCGCTTCAGTCCGGAACCGCGAGACTGCTACGGTCGCAGGTTCGCATCCTGCTTCGGGCATGGATGTGTGTGATGTCCTTAGGTTAGTTAGGTTTAAGTAGTTCTAAGTTCTAGGTGACTGATGACCACAGATGTTAAGTCCCGTAGTGCTCACAGCCATTTGAACCATTTTTAATTCCTAACGTAAAGGAGTTTCTATATAAGCGCCAGGCGCTTCAGTCAAATAATATCGCAGCACGTTATCTCTATAATTAATATTGTAAAACTTGAGTGATAAATGCGTGAATTGACACGATATGCTGATTTATTACACAATATTAGTCATTTCCTAACAGAGCCGTGAGGAAGAAGCTTTCCCAGGTGTTGGGGGCAGGTGGGGGGGGGGGGGGGGAGGAATTATAAATTATATGCTTCGTAACTATCGCCAAGTTCCATAGTTCATTAGTTATTACGAATGAAATTGTCTATCTGTGTTCACTTCCTAAACAGTGTTAACTTCAGGTTATCTAATTAAAAGTCACTTCTCTCTAATATATGCAAGTCCTCTATCTGAATTCTAAATAACGTAATATTTGAACTCAGAGTTTCGTTTCACTGCGTCATAGTAGATCACAATAATCAATTCTGAAAAAAATCATGTAATTGCGCCTACATGTACGAGCATTCAAAAGTATGACCTGCTTCGGCTAACTCTCGTAACGTAGTGACAATGGATTGAATTATCCTTAACCATTACTCACGAATCTCGAAGAATACTCACACGGAGTATTCTTTGGGAACGTTGGTTCTACTTTGCGAGTTTTAATTATAATGATTTTGCGATTTATTATGATTTTGAATTTTGAGTTTGATTTTACTGGAATCCTATTTTTCTTTCGTATGTTAATAAATTACTAAGTATTAGATTCCTAATTCAATTACTGGTTAATATCCAAATAATAGTGTTAACTGGAAATTTGTTTGCTTTTTCATTTTTCATGGAATTTTGAACTTATTTTGGGAAAATATTTGGTAATTTTGGAGCTAATTTTTGATTTTCATTTCTCGTCCGAAGAAGTGGAATTACACACCCTTGCTTTTAATTTCACTCAATGTTGTTTTCACTTTCCTATATGCTGAGTCGGTCCCTGCGACATTCATTTATTTTTAGATTTCTTCATATTCTTCATGCACCTTTTTCGTCATAGCTTCCCTACACTTCCTATTTATTTCATTCCTCAGCAACTAGTATTTCAGTATTCCTAAATTTCCCCTAAAATATTTGTCCATCTTCTTTCATCGATCAACTGAGGTATTTCTTCTGTCATCCATCGTTTCTTCGCAGTTATCTTCTTTGTACGTATAATTTTCTTCAGAAGTTCTGAAATTTCTCTTTTTAAGGATGTCCATTCCTTTTCAACTGTACTGCCTACTGAGCTATTTCTTATTGCTGTATCTATAGGCTTGGTAAAATTCAAACGTATCTCATCATTCCTTAATACTTCCGCATCCCACTTCTTGTTCTGTTGATTCGTCCTGACCAATCTCTTAATCTTCAGCCTAGTCTCCATCACTGCTAAATTGCGAGCTGAGTCTGTATCCGTCCCTGGGTACGCCTTACAATGCAGTATCTGATTTCGGAATCTCCGTCTGACCATTATGTAATCTAACTGAAATGATCTCGTATCACCCTGTCTTTTCCAAGTAAAACTTCTCTACTTGTTACTCTTGAAAAGAGTATTCCCTGTTGAAAACTGAAATTTACTACAGAAATCGTTATCTCCTTTCTCGTTTCTTGTTCCAAGTCCATATTATCCTGTAACTGTTTCTTTTACTCCTTCCCCCAACTGCAATCCAATCCCCCATGATAATGAGATTTTCATTTCTCTTTATGTACTGCATTATCCGTTGAATATCCTCATATCCTTTCTCTATCTCTTCAGCGTTAGTGAATCCTCATGCCGTTGATCACTGCTGATTCTTCCGTCTTTAGGGGCAGTTTCCCGTCCCTAGAGAGTGTCCTGAACTTCTGTCCGCTCCTCCGCCCTCTTTGACAAGGCCGTTGGCAGATTTAGGGTAATAAATACTGAACCACAGCAGAGAGTGGTTGTGGAAAGAAAAAGCAAGGTGACAATGGCTGCGTGAGAGAAACAGAGGGACACAGTCGCCGTGAAATATAGTTGACAATGACAGAACACAAATAGGAAAAGAGCTAATGTGACATTGCCAGTGGAAACGTAATCAAGAGAAGGTAAAAGCGGAGGTGGATAAGAGCTAGTGATAATTAGGGAGAAAGTCTATGACCGTGACCTCGAGGATGAAAGAGACAGTGAGAAGATACAGTAACTATGGGAATTTAAGAATGACATAATAGCGGTAAGAGTGAGCAGTGGGGAGACAGCGACAATGGGATGAGACTGTAGCAGCAGGACAGAACGAAGGCGACCGTAGCTATGAGACAGAAGACAGTGGCAGAGGGACTCAAAGAGAAAAGGGAGCGATTTCATCTGAATTAATGTAGGAGAATGGACAAGTGGGGGTGGATTGGTACGACCGACTTACAGGAATGGCCTAACGGGTGTGAGCGAGACACAGTGAGTAGAAGTTGTGGGAGAGGGGGATGAGGTGCATGTTGAAAAGGGTGAGAATATATTTGCACGCCAAGATTTTTTGAAAATTTTTAAACGTTCTGATGAATGACGAATGAGACACCTGGTACCCCACTTTTCAGTAGAGTCTTTTAAACCCGAGCATAACCGCCTTTCTAGTATTTCGATAGGAGCATTTTCTTGGCTTGCTTACTACTGGCTGATTCTATCCACGATGAAAAACATTGTAATTTCTACAGCTTTTGACCTGATGTGTCATTAAATTCCAGATTTTTTTGGCGTACAGCAACATTGATGGTATATGTCTACACATCTACAAGAATGGATGTATGAAAACTATATGGAAGGACCACGGACTCATCTAACTGTACTGCATGTTAAAATTTTTGTAGGTCTTAGCTTCCTTCATTGGTATTCTGTATGAAGTGAGGTAATGGAATATGCAAGAACTAATTAATGAAATGACTCTCTAATTGCTAATTTAGAAATTTATGCCGGTTTCAGCTTTAATATCACGTCATTGTCAAGCGTTATGCTGCAGAGAAGCAACTTAATTCGATTCCAATGATCACTATGACGTTGTTTCTCTACACCATAACTTTCAGATATACTTCATAATGGTCTGAGATAAATGCCGAAATTAGTCGTGGGGACATTCTACCTCCACTCTGTCGTCTCCCATTTGTTCTTCTATCACATTATCAGACGAGTCCTCTTCCTCATAGAAGCCTTCAATGTTGTCAGTTCACCTATCAGCTCTCTCCCTTGCTTTTTTTAACAGTGGAATTCCCATTCCGCTCTTAATGTTACCACCATTGCTTTTCATTTCACCGAATGTTGTTTTGAATCTCCTACAGGAGGAGACAGTTTTCCGACAACCATTTCTTCTTCAGTTTCTTCATGTTTTTCATGCAGCCACTTCGCCTTTGCTTCCCTGGACTTCCTGTTTATTTCATTCCTAACTGATTTATATTCCTGTAGTCGTTTCCTCCCATGATCATTATTGTACTTCCTTCTTTGTTCGATTAATTTAAATATTTCTTCTGTTGCCCAAGGTAATCATTGGGCACTAATTTCAGTGCAACAGATAGAAAACTAATGGGGCAAGAAACCAAATGAAAGTTACTAAATCTATAACCAGCAGCTGGAGAACGTAGACCTCATATTCACCAGAATCCGCAAGTATTCCTGAACAACCTCTGAAAGTTTATCTGTGAGGTTGTGGTTCATATATATACATAGATACAGAGAGAGAGAGAGAGAGAGAGAGAGAGAGAGAGAGAGAGAGAGAGAGAGAGACATAATAAGGGAGGGGATGGGAGAATGAGGAAGAGGTGGGCTGTAGAAAGAGTAGCCCACATGTGATAATTGTGGATAGAGTTTGAAGTCCATGCCATATCCTATATCTTCGAATAACCACAATTGCAGCATTCACTTCACCTATTTCTCAGTAAACTTTCTAAAATTACGTACTTTTTCTCTATGTATATGTTTACCTTATTATTACAACTGATGAAAGCACTCTTCTTGTTTCAGGTAATATGCCATCGTGCATCTGTATACACGTCACCTCTCCGTCACCATTGTTATGTGCGTATGCATTTACTCTTTTTCTTTATTTTAGTGAACACATATATCAACTGCAATATACACATTTACTTTCTCGTAAACTATAGTAACTGCAGCCTAAATATTTGTATAGATTTTAAAATAATAATATTATGCATAAAATAAATAATGGGTGATAATTATTCGACTATATAAAATTAAGTCATAACTTCTCAACGGTTTGTGTTAGGAAGTTGAAACTGCGCGATTGGCCGCGGGCCATGATACACTCCTGGAAATTGAAATAAGAACACCGTGAATTCATTGTCCCAGGAAGGGGAAACTTTATTGACATATTCCTGGGGTCAGATACATCACACGATCACACTGACAGAACCACAGGCACATAGACACAGGCAACAGAGCATGCACAATGTCGGCACTAGTACAGTGTATATCCACCTTTCGCAGCAATGCAGGCTGCTATTCTCCCATGGCGACAATCGTAGAGATGCTGGATGTAGTCCTGTGGAACGGCTTGCCATGCCATTTCCACCTGGCGCCTCAGTTGGACCAGCGTTCGTGCTGGACGTGCAGACCGCGTGAGACGACGCTTCATCCAGTCCCAAACATGCTCAATGGGGGACAGATCCGGAGATCTTGCTGGCCAGGGTAGTTGACTTACACCTTCTAGAGCACGTTGGGTGGCACGGGATACATGAGGACGTGCATTGTCCTGTTGGAACAGCAAGTTCCCTTGCCGGTCTAGGAATGGTAGAACGATGGGTTCGATGACGGTTTGGATGTACCGTGCACAATTCGGTGTCCCCTCGACGATCACCAGTGGTGTACGGCCAGTGTAGGAGATCGCTGCCCACACCATGATGCCGGGTGTTGGCCCTGTGTGCCTCGGTCGTATTCAGTCCTGATTGTGGCGCTCACCTGCACGGCGCCAAACACGCATACGACCATCATTGGCACCAAGGCAGAAGCGACTCTCATCGCTGAAGACGACACGTCTCCATTCGTCCCTCCATTCACGCCTGTCGCGACACCACTGGAGGCGGGCTGCACGATGTTGGGGCGTGAGCGGAAGACGGCCTAACGGTGTGCGGGACCGTAGCCCAGCTTCATGGAGACGGTTGCGAATGGTCCTCGCCGATACCCCAGGAGCAACAGTGTCCCTAATTTGCTGGGAAGTGGCGGTGAGGTCCCCTACGGCACTGCGTAGGATCCTACGGTCTTGGCGTGCATCCGTGCGTCGCTGCGGTCCGGTCCCAGGACGACGGGCACGTGCACCTTCCGCCGACCACTGGCGACAACATCGATGTACTGTGGAGACCTCACGCCCCACGTGTTGAGCAATTCGGCGGTACGTCCACCCGGCCTCCCGCATGCCCACTATACGCCCTCGCTCCAAGTCCGTCAACTGCACATACGGTTCACGTTCACGTTGTCGCGGCATGCTACCAGTGTTAAAGATTGCGATGGAGCTCCGTATGCCACGGCAAACTGGCTGACACTGACGGCGGCGGTGCACAAATGCTGCGCAGCTAGCGCCATTCGACGGCCAACACCGCGGTTCCTGGTGTGTCCGCTGTGCCGTGTGTGTGATCATTGCTTGTACAGCCCTCTCGCAGTGTCCGGAACAAGTATGGTGGGTCTGACACACCGGTGTCAATGTGTTCTTTTATCCATTTCCAGGAGTGTAGGAATTAGTATGCGCATGCCCACGTGCCTTGCTATCGTCACTGTACAGCATGGCTGAGTGTATGGAGCTTGCGAAGACTTTTTTTTTTTTTTTTGTCGTCAGTCTTCTGACTGGTATGATGCGGCCAGCCACGAATTCCTCTCCTGTGCTAACCTCTTCATCTCAGAGTAGCACATGTAACCTACGCCCTCACCTACTTGCTGGATGTATTCAAATGTCCGTCTACCTCTACACTTTTTGCCCTCTACACCTCTCTCTAGCACAATGTAAGTCATTCCCTCATATCTTAGCAGATATCGACCTGTCACTCCTCTTTATTAGTGCTGTTCACATATTCATTTCCTCTCAGATTCTGCGCAGAACCAACTCATTACTTACCTTATCAGTTCACCTAATTTTCAACATTCATCTGTAGGATCACATCTCAAATGCTTAGATTCTCTTCTGTTCTTGGTTTTCCCACTGTCCATGTTTCACTACCATACAATGCTGCACTCCAGACGTACATTCCCAGAAATTTCTTCTTCAAATGAAGGTCGGTATTTGATGTTAGTAGATTTCTCTTGTCCATGAATGCCGTTCTTGCCATTTCTAATCTGCTGTTGATGTCCTCCTTGTTCCGTCCGTCACTGATTATTTTACTGACTAGGTAGCAGAATTCCGTAACTCCATCTCCTTCGCAACCATCGATCCTGATGTTAAGTTTCTCGCTGTTCTCATTTCTACAACTTCTCATTACCTCCGTCTTTCTTCGATTTACGCTCAATCCATACTCTGTACTCATTAGACCGTACATTCCATTCAGCAGATCATGTAATTCTTCTTCACTTTCACTGAGGACAGCAATGTTATCAGCGATTTTGTATCTTTGATATCACCTTGAATTTTATTTTCACTCGTGTACCTTTCTTCTATTTCATTCATTGCTTCCTCGATGTACAGATTGAACAGCAGGGGCGAAAGGCTACATGCTTGTCTTACACCCTTTTTTATACGAGCACTTCGTTCTTAGTCGTCCACTCTTATTATTCCCTCTTGGCTGTTGTACATATTGTATATGACCCGTCTCTCCCTATAATTTACGACTACTTTTTCAGAATTTCCAACGTCTTGCACAATATTACATTGTCGAACGCTTTTTCCAGTTCAACAAATCCTATGAACGTGTCTTGATTTTTTTTTAGTTCTACTTCCATTATTTACTGCAATTTCAGAATTGCCTCTCTCCTGCGTTTACCTCTATTCAAGTCAAACTGATTGTCATCTAGCGCATTCTCAGCCCCTTTTCCAGTCTTCTGTATATTATTCTTGCAGGCAACTTGGACGCATGAGTTGCTAAACTGATTATGCGATGTTCTTCGCACTTGTCAGCTTTTGCCGTCTTCGGAATTGTGAGGATGATGCTTTTTCGAAAGTTAGATGGTAAGTCGCCAGATTCATACATTCTACAAACCAACGTGAACAGTCGTTTTGTTGCCACTTCCTCGTATGAGTTTAGGAGTTTTGATGGAATGTTGTCTATCCCTTATGCCTTATTTGATCTAAGTCCTCCAAAGCTTTTTTAAATTCTCATTCTAATACTGGATCCCCCATATCTTCTGATTTTACTCCTATTCATCTTGTACCACATGAGACAAATCTCACCCCTTATAAAGGCTCTCAATGAATTCTTTCCACCTATCCTCTGCCTCCTTTGCATTTAACAGCGGAATTCTCGTTGCACTCTTAATGTTATCACTCTTGCTTTTAATGTCACCGAAGGTTGTTTTGATTTTCCCATACGATGAGTCTGTCCTGCCACAATCACTTCTTTTTCGATGTATTCATATTTTCCCTGCAAACATTTCCCTGCACTCCCTATTTACTTCATTCCTCAGCGACTTGTATTTCTGTATTCCTGAGTTTCCCGGAACTTCCACCTTTCTTCGATCAACTAAAGTATTTCTTCTGTTATCCATGGTTTCTTCACACATACCTTCTTTGTAACTATGTTTTCCTTCCCAACCTCTGAGATGGCCCATTTTAGAGATGCCCATTCCTCTTCAACTGTACTGCCTACTGAGCTATTCCTTATTGCAGAATCTACAGCGTTAGAGACTTCAACTGTGTATCGTCATTCCTTAGTATTCTGTATCCCATTTCTTTCCGTATTGATTCTTCCTGACTAATGTCTTAAACTTCAGCCTAGTCTTCAGCATTACTATATTCTGATCGGAATCTATATCTGCTCCTGGGTACAGCTTAAAATCCAGTATCTGATTTCGGAATCCCTGTCTGACCATTATGTAATCCAAATGGAATCTTCCCCTATCACCCGGCCTTTTTCAAGTATACTTCCTCCTCTTGTGACTCCTGAACAGAGTATTCACTGTTACTAGCTGAAACTTCTTACAGAACTAAATTAGCCTTTCACCTCTCTCATTCCTTGTCCGAAGCCTATATTCTCCTGTAACATTCCCTTGTACTCCTTCTCCTACAACTACATTCCAGTCTCCCATGTCTATTACAATTTCAGATCTCTTTACATACTGTATTACCCTTTCAATATTATCTCACACTTTCTCTATCTCATTTTCAGCTTGCGACGTCTGCATGTATACCTGAACTATCGTTGTAGGTGTTGGTTTGCTGTCGATTCTGATAAGATTAATTCTTTTACTGAACTGTTCACAGTAACACACTCTATGCCATACCTTCATATTCATAACGAATCCTACTCCCTTTATACCATTTTCTACTGCTGTTGATATAACCCTACACTCATCTGACCAGAAATTCTTGTCTTCTTTCCACTTCACTTCACTGACCCCTACTATATCTAGATTGAGCCTTTGCATCTCCCTTTCAGATTTTCTAGTTTGCCTACCACGTTCACGTTTGTGATATTCCACGCCCCGACTCGTAAAACGGTCTCCTTTCGTTGATTATTCAGTCATTTCCTCATGGTAATCTCCCCCTTCGCAGTACTTTCCCGGAGGGGAGCAATAAGAGCCCAACTGCGTCTCAGTGGAAGTTTGCGACCGAGTTCAAGCTGCAAACAACCGGTCCAAGTGTACTAAGAATCAAGAACTAGACTCGCAAGTTCGAGAGAATGGGTAGTATTCCTGAAGACAGTTCTGATGATGTCGGTCGTCCAAAAATGGTAAAAACACGTCCAAACATCGAGAAGACACGCGCTATGTTCTAACCAGCACCAGGAAATCGATCAGACGAGCTGCACAGTAAGTGGGAATCAATCAGGAGGAACTGCGAAAAATTGTTATTGAAGACCTGCATCTCTCCCAACACAAAATTCATACCCATCAGATAGTAAGCCCCAAGTCCATTTAACAGCGGTTGTGTTTCACCAGTACTACTATCCACTGAATTGATGAACGGGACTTTGACGTCAATATGGTTTGGTTTATCGACGAAACCCACTTCGTTTGGACGGGTTTGTCAATAAGGGTAACCGGCGCATTTGGGGGTCCGAGAATCCTCATTTCGCGATCGAGATGACTCTTCTTTCTCAACGGGTGACTGTGTGATTTGCAGTGTCCAGTCACAAATAATCGGTGCTATATTCCTTGACGGCTCTGTAACTACCGAACGGTATGTGAAGGTTTTAGGAGATGATTTCATCCCCACTATCCAAAGGACCCTGAATTCGACAAGATGTGGTTCATGCAAGACGGAACTCGATTCCACTGAAGCAGAAAGTGTTTGAAGCCTGGATGAGCACTTTTGGGACAGTATTCTGACCTTGGGGTACTCAGAGGCCACCGGCAAGGGCCTCGATTGACCACCATGTCCTCCGGATCTGACCACATGCGACACACCTTTGTGGGGCTGTATTAAAGATAACGCGTGCAGCAATAAGCCCAAAACCATTTCCGAGATGAAAACAGCCGCTGAGAAGGTCATCGACAGCATCGATGTTCCGACATTTCAGAACGTCATGCAGAGTTTTATTATTCGTCGTTACAACTTAAATCCGAATATCTGTAGTGACGCTTACATGTTGAATAAAGTATGTGCACGCTGTAGTTTGTAGATAATTTACGTTTTTTTTTCATATAGTTCAATAATTGTCACCCTGTATGACGACGAGTTACTGACAGCTATTGCATTAAAATCAATTATGTTACAGTATGGGACATCGTAATAACCAGTTCTGATTAGCGTATTGCATTCCACTGCACTAATCTCTCCATAACTTTTCTTAATACTGACTAGTTATATGGCCGTTGTATAAATTTCAATTCTTTCATTAAAGTAAAATGAATAGCTTTTTAGCTAATGTATATTTGTTAATCGCATTGACTTCGTTGGCAACAGGTGAAAACTGTATTACAATGTGTAGGTATTTCTATAAGTTTGAACAGCATATCTCATTTCATGCAGTTCGCCTGTGGATATTCTTTGACTGATAGCATATAGAAACATTATTTTTCGCGATCCGTACAAAACAAAAGTCAGTACTACGTCGTGTTGCTCCGTATTTCCTATTAGTACAGTCTTTACCTTATTTTCGACTTTATTTCTGCGAATCTCCACACCCTTAGCAACTTACTGAAGCATATCCTAAGCTTAGTCATTTTAATATGCAGGGTACTTAAAAATTTTACAGCTCGGCACAAGTTTTCCGCAGTCGAAACTAGACACAATTATGAATTCACTTTCGGTCTGTGTTGCTCATGATGCTCTCCATTAGTTTGACGATTAGTGAAATAACTTACACAGTTAACGCAAATCCATAGAACTAAATTTTATATTTATTCATCCTTTCTTAGAAAAAACCTGTTTGCCTCTGTAGATTTTAGACATTTACGACAATGTTTTCTATTGTAATTCTTTGTATTCAAGATCACGAGTAAAAGGTATGGTACGTATGAATTTACTGTGGAGATATTATTATCACGATTTTGTTCTTGGGAGTTTAGGTGTGATGGTTATTTGAGGAAATTAAACGGAGTTCCGTCACTGAACGAAGAACAGTAATGCTTAATGAATTAACTGTAAAAAAGACAATTTCAATTGTTGAGTAATGATTATGGTAGCTTTCTCTATGTAACATAAGGTGAAACTAGAATGATTTCTTCATGAGTGATCTGCGTTGACTGAATAAACGACATGTTGACACGTATCTACTGTCGGTCGGGTATGGACTAACCCAGAAACCTGCATTTCATCCACAGCTCGACCAGCTGAAGCACGCGAGCACGACTCGCAGACACGTTTAAACTTGCCACTCAATTGTACATCGTCGGGCCTAAAAGCAGACACACACAAGTGAGCAACCGCAGATAATCTCTTATACTGAGAGAATGTGAGTATTACTTACACATTATTTTGTACCGGTTGAGAGAACGTACTCTCCACAAGTGCTAATTTTATAGTATATGAGCAGTGGCTACACCGTGTCTTAACGGTATGGAAATGAGCGTTTGGCGTCATTGGCCGGGAGGCCCCTCGCGGGGCAGGTCCGGCCGCCATATCGCAGGTCTTATTACATTCGGCGCCACATTGGGCGACCTGCACGCCGGATGGGGATGAAATGATGATGAACACAACACAACACACAGTCCCTGAGCGGAGAAAATCTCCGACCCAGCCGGGAATCGAACCCGGGCCCAGAGGACGGCAATCCGTCACGCTGACCACTCAGCTACTGGGGCTGTCTTAACGGTGAAGAGAACACATACTCCTACTTCCTGCGGATTCGGTATGAGTGGAAAGGAGACAGTGATAAGTTAAAATATGTAGTTGGTGAAGTGAATAGCACTCGGCTGGCACACTGGGTAGCGCACTGTCAGCAAGAGGAAATTCCAAGAGATACTCAGGCACACAGTTAACGCTTTCTACCATAAATATCCAAACTTCCTGATACGTCCTTATTTAATAAACAGTCATGAAATCGATACATCAACGAAACCGTGCGGAGTGAATAAAATTAAACATGAATTGCTTCAGTGCATGGTACACAAATGGGGAGTCATTTCGCGACGCTTAGTTTCTGCTTTTCGCTTACAGCCTTTCGTTGAGTTTTCTACTTACTAATGTAATGTATGGCGTCACAAAATTCATCATGTTTATTGTAAATCAGGAAGTTTCGCACGAATTAATTCAGAAGGCAACACCAACAACTAACAAAAAGTATCCCTGCATTTTAAAATTGCCTGATACGAGTAGCCTCATATCATTTTCGCTCTGCATCCTGGTGGGAGAAGAGTTTGTATTAATTCGTTTTATTTATGGCTGCTGTGCCAAAAATTGTTTAATACAGGTCCGCACTGACCTCTGCCCCGGCGGTAGCAGACGATCCGAGGACGAGTGGCGCTAATTAAATTTCCAGCCAGGATAAAGGCTTTCTATATTAAAACCGTCTTCGTAATGTAGATTAATTCGTAACAGCTGTGCCGCTTGGCTGTTTACCTCACCACCTCTCTTCTCCCAGCTCCTCCCCCTTCCCGCCGACACCCCCACCACAACTGCAGCTCACCCCCTAACCCTCCCTGCCCTGTCGCCAACGCCTTGATCGCTCGGCCGCTCAAATAAGATGCAAATTAAAAACGACCACTTCCTCTGACACGTAGTGAGCCGCCTACGAAGATACTGCTACAGCGTTTGCTAGAACGTTTGGACGACAAAGAGCGGCTACTCAGACTTTCGTATTTCTCTTCCCGTAATGCTGAGTAGAATACACACATTACACAAGCTTCTAAAGCGTGATGGTGATCAACTTGTCATTAAAGAAGTTTGTCAATCAACTGTGGTATAGCCACAGACAAGTAAAAAACTTGAAATAATCATTCAGTTGGGGCACCTTTCACTGTGCTTTATATTAAGAAAGAGCAATGAAACCTTGAAACCTAAGGCTAGCGACCGAGTACAGCCAATGATATTTTCGAAAGCAATGCCTCTTCTTCTTCCTTAAATGAAATGACGCTTCCCAACTACAGTTTTTAACAACGTGAGCAAATGAGACCAACTCACCAATGCTTCCTGCATTTTATGAATTGGCATAAAAAAGGTACTTCTCAGTTTGTCAGTATATGTTTTTTTTTTTTTTCAGACGATGATCCTTCCTCAATAACTTGTTCATTTTCGCAACGTTACTGACACACAGGCAATCAAATTCATTCTGAAAAGAAAATCATTAAACATGTGGCCATGTGACATTTTCCTGGTAATGAAGGGGTATATTCATTATCGATATCTGGCCTCATATCACGAAAAACCGTAGTGAGGTACCGGTACATGTAACCTTTTTTATGAAGTGACAGGAGCTTGCAAGTGTCAAGAATTTTCACAACTACTTAATTACCAACATTTACTTTGTTAGTGTTACCTAAATCTTTCTGCTATATTCGGTGTTACGTTATTCACGCTTACATTTATTGTAACATAAATTAATCTATGAGACGATGTGCCAGAAATAAAGTAGTTTCATTTATCCCATTGCATCATACTAGGCATTTCCTTCTAATGCCTACCTTTCTTTAATTGTATTCTGACTGGTTTCTTGCGGCCCTTATCGAATTCTCTCCTGCGCTAGCCTCTTCATCTGAAATAGCACTTCCACCACACGTCCCCAGTTATTTGCTGGATGTGTTCCAATCTCTGCCCTCCCCCATAGTTTTCACTCTCTATAGTTATCTCTAGTGCCATAGAGGTTTTTCCCTGATGCCACAACACATATCCTGTCATCATGTCCCTCTTTTCTTGTCAGTGTTTTCCGTATGTACCTTTGTTTACCGATTCTGAGGAGAATATTCTCGTTCCTTACCTTACCAGCCCACCTAATTTTCAGCATTCTCATGCAGCACCACATCTCAAACTTTCTGTTTCTCCCAGAAATATCTTCCTGTTATTAAGGTGTATGTTTGATGAAAATACACTTTTTTTTCCCAATGACCTGCTTGCTAGTTCATGTCGGCTTTTTACGTCCCCCTCCTTCGTCCGTCATGCGTTTCTTTGCTTACAAGGTAGCAGTATTTCAACTCCGTCCACTTCGTGATTACTAGTTTTGATGTAAAGCTTATCGCTATTCTCATATCAGTTACTTCTCTTACTTCTACAGTATGTTCCCTTGTGTTTTATGATTTTAAGGTTACAACTGTTTCAATATATCTGTACTGTTCACTATGTTTCAGTTATGTCTAACAACGCTCATCAGCAATTTGCATCACTCTAAGCCTTCATTCTTATGGTACCACTGAGTTTTCAGTAATTCATGTAAACTTCTCCTTTCTAGGTTTCAGCCTATGGAGGATGGTAATACTTCTTTGTTTCGAGTCTAAAAGTTACGTTTTCAAAAGGAGAATGTATGTGACTGTATATTCTGTGAGTGCTTCGAACGCATAATGCGGAATTTTTCACAGTTAGAATAATTCTTTTCATCAGCACTTGGAATTATTCATCATTAAATGAATTGACACGACACGCACACATATTAATTAAGTTAAAAATAACTAACGAAGTAGGTGCCCTTAATTATCTATACGTCGTGCCCAAGCCGCAAAGAAAGATGCGCGGACATATCTAGCAGTGCACATGCAGCACCAAATCGCAAATCACCAATGAAGACCCATCCTTTTTAAATTCCATCTGTTGAATACGTTCGTCGTAAAGTAGAGCGAGGAAAAAGCTACCAGCAATGGTGGCATCATATGTAAAACGGCATACATATTCCATCTGTTAACGTTCAACACATAGGAAAGGAGGAAAATCCAAATTTATGTTCTTTGAGTCGCAAAGAAATTAGCAAAAGGATTGTCAATCATGTGGTCTACGATGCTACTTGTATGGTTACTGATGGCGGGCAAGCCCTGTTTTTTTAATTCTTCGCGAAAGGACAGCCTCAAGAGGGGTCACAGTACAGCCAGCAGCAGAGGTGGTGCAGTGATGATGACTCTGGATCCGAATTTAAAAAAAATTGATTGATCTCCTTGAGCTTCCCTGAATTACCTCAGAGAAAAGCCCATTTCGTTACTTTTAGAAGGCTATCCCCGATAATTTCACACGTTTCCTGGCAAATCGATTGATGATAAATTTGTTATGTTGCCTTCAAGTCGCGCCAATAAAAGGCTCTAAGTGCAGATCTGACGGAAGTGCGGTGTCATATAACACTACTTAAAACGTGGTTTGGTCAAATAAAGCTGCATTCAGATATATACTTCTCAATGTACACTGTTAAACAGCACGTTGTGTCCTTTTACCTCCGGCTGATAAAGCTGAATATGAAATTAGATTGTTTCCAGAGACCTCGTTTTCGATGAAATATTAAACCTTAAAACTGGTCCCTAAACGTGCAAAAATTAGCTGTTATACGTGTTATTTTATTCAGAGCAATGAACAGTATATTACATACTTTTTGTTAATAATATGTTATGTAGGTGTAGTTGACAACAAATATTAAAAATTCAACCACCCTCGTTAAGATTAAAGTTTCATCGACAGAAACTATCAGCGATCGGATGTCTTAGCATAGGTAGCACTGAGTATTTATGGCTGAGTAACTTGCACAAGCCTTCCTCCTTAATCAGTCTTTATTAGTGAAAATCGTGCCAAAATCGTACCAGTACTTCCTGAGATTACCCTTCACACACGAACAGGAACACGCACAGTGGCACTTCGACTTAGTGGTAAGTAAACATGACATTTAACTACACAACGCCCTCTGAGCTTGGACAGAACATTTCATTATGAAAAGGAAGGGAAACACTACAGAGCCACAGCGTTTACAGTCAAGCGCCTGTCACTTTAAAAATACTCCTGCAGTAAATGAAAGCCAAAGATATTGCGTAGCGACATACTTGATAAAGTTTTCGGAGAAATTCGCTGCATGGAAAGAGCACAGGACTTGTCCTTGATTGGAGTAGTCGCTCGTTCTTTAATACCTGTAAAGTCAGCTGGTCGTAATGTTAACGCTCCTTGAAAAGGAGTGAAGTAGAATTTTTTATGGATACAGAGTTTCGTTAACACTTGCACGTAAAGAAGTACGCTTTACAGGAAAATTTCTTAAATGCTGATGCACATTGAAGGAATTTCGGTTTGCTATAAATTTTAACGAAAATCTCACTTTACTACTTATCGCGCAAAACACTGTAACCACAATTTGTTATTGTACAGCTTTCTAAGGCAGTGGCGGGATGCATCTTCGCGATATATTTTTTATTTTATTTATTTACTTAACCTGATCAGATTAGGGCCATCAGGCCCTCTCTTACATCGGACCAGTGTTCCACACATGCAGCATTTCACACATCAGCGTTACATCATGAACATAGTTTAAATGAGAAAATTAGCTTACTCTAGTGACAATATGAATAAAGAGTAGTGACTAAGACCTAATAAAGTAAATGCGGAAATATTTTTACAACAGTTGCTATAAATACAAATTATGATAAACGCAATAATAATAACAGTAACACAAAAAATCAAATAATAATGATAAACATGACTAAGACCTAATAAAGTAAATGCTGGCAGTATTTTTACATCAGGTGCTGTACATACAGATTATGGTGAAAACAATAATAATAACAGTAAAAAAAATCAAATAATAATGACAAACATGAGAAAGATTGGCAATAGTAATGAAGGTTTGTGCAGATGTACATTAATATCTTGGTGTGTAAATTAGATGTTTACTACTATAGCGAGTTTTGGGTAAGGGAGGTTTAAGGAGGGGGTAAGAGGGAACTAATGAGGTGAAGTGCACTCATGTACAGAGGAAGGCATTACTGTTGCTTAAGTAGATACGTCATTAACTGTTTTTTGAAGCCGGTCATGTTTTTAAGTTCTCTAACATAACGAGGGAGGTTATTCCAGAGTCGGGTTCCCGCTACTGTAAAGGACTTGGAGAAGGTGACCGAGCGTTGCAGTGGAACGGAGAGGATTTTATTATGATGGGAACGTGTGTTTCTGTCATGTTGTTCCGACATGAGTGTTAAGGACGAGGAGAGATATGAGGGACAGTGTACATTTATAAGGCAGTAGATGAGACAGAGTGTATGGAAATCTCTGCGTTTGTCTGCACGCGGCCAGGACAATTTTGCTTATGCTGGTGAAATGTGATCAAAAAGTCGAACGTCACAGATATATCGGACGCAGGCATTCGTGACCAGTTCTAGACGTCGGGAATTTTCCTGAGAGAGGCCTTGTTGGATAATATCACTGTAGTCAATGATTGGGAGTATAAGCGTTTGTACTAATTTCTTTTTCAGATCAAAAGGGAAGAGTTTTTTATATTTTTGTAGGACATGAAGGAATGCTGATGCTTTTTTGCACACTGCAGTTACGTGCTCTGTCTAATTTAGATTTTCATCTATTATTACTCCCAAACTCTTTGCTGAGGGCTGAGGGTTGACCATTTCTCTTGGACAGTATGTATATGAATATGAGCACAGTATAATGTAGCAAACCCTCGAATGTATCTTAATACACGGACAATGGAATTGCAGTTGCCTTTTCCAAAGTAATTGCTT
Organism: Schistocerca serialis cubense; assembly: GCF_023864345.2. NCBI lineage: Eukaryota > Metazoa > Arthropoda > Insecta > Orthoptera > Acrididae > Schistocerca > Schistocerca serialis. The sequence goes on along the minus strand of NC_064641.1, from coordinate 323,176,957 downwards.
CATCGCATGAATGGCTATGATGCGCAGTAGCCTTCATATTTTTAAATAATATCCTTAACTTTCTTTTAAAAGTATTTGTTTCTTTACTAGATTTATGGATTTAAAAGATGCTGTTTAGTTTTAAGCGATCAGTATTGTCACTTTTGCCACCTCTCATGGATATTACAGGGTAGGCTGGGGTAAAGGTGAGCGCTTAATACTTTGTTTTCCCCTTCTAATTTTCTGGTTAAATGAGAATGGAAATTGTAGAAAATGCACCTAGGGTCATACTTTTCCCGATATCATAGGTTCAAGTTTGCTTGTATAATGCGTTATAGTTATATTTATTGAAATGTTACGATTGAAAGAATTGGATCTTTGCCCGAGGCCTGAGGTAAACATTCTGTTGTTATGGGCAAAAAAAAAAAAAAAAAAAATGTGGTTCTCATGGCTTTGAGCACTATGGGATTTAACTTCCAATGTCATCAGTCCCCTAGGACTTAGAACTACTTAAACCTAACTAACCTAAGGAAATCGCACACATCCATGCCCGAGGCAGGATTCGAACCTGCGACCGTAGCGGTCATGTGGTTCCAGGCTGTAACACCTAGAACCGCTCGGCCACTCCGACCGGCAGGGGGGGGGCAAAGCTGCCGTTATTAACTTATGTAATCTATTATCGTATCAGAGTCATCATCATCGTCGTCATTACAATCATCATCATCAATGTCTCCATCATAGTTGTCGATTTAAACACCGAAACATGACACTAACATACCACTAATTTAAATAAAAACGTTTTAACACAAGGAAACACATTGTACTATTGCACTAGCCTGCCTGGTATCAGATGATTGAAATTTAATATGCGTTTCAACGTTATTTCTTATTCTGATTCCAGAACTGTTCTTAGTCTTTTGTCTAACACGTACAGTTTTTCCCATATCAAAGTGGGTGCGTTTTGGGGACTTGTATTGTGAAATTTCACTCTACAGATTTGCAAGCTGTTGTGTTGGCACAACTGGGCCAGCTGTTTCTTTTGTTGTTGCTTGCAAGTTAAATGAATGCACTAGCATTTCTTGCAGAGCAGTCATTGGTGTGTTTTCTCGTGGGACGGCATTTTTATGTATAACTTTCCCTGACAGATGTTATTATTTTAATTTTAGGTATGTGGAATACCTCTTCTATGTGTGATAACGTCGACTCGCAAATGTATGAACAGTCCTTATATTTTCTGTTACACTTGTGGAAACTTCAAAGGGCTTCAGCAACGAACGAACATAACAGACTTAGCTTATTATGCTTATTTTAAAGTTAAACTTGGTGACCAGGACTAGGCATGGGGGTCACAGAAAGTCTTCGTTATTGTGTTGAGAGATTGAGATAAGGACTAAGGGAAAGAAATCATTGATGCCATTTGCAATTCCTATATTTTGGATGGAGCCGGAAGACCACCTTAAATACTGCTATTTCTGTTGAGAGAAAGTTCCGGGATGCAGTGCGAAATATAAGAAACACATCGTGTAGCCAAATATTCGTATTGCCATTAGGTCCGTTCCACATGGAGAGTACCTGCCTGCCCCTCTCCCTCCATCTCATTTTGAGAACATGGTACCCAATGGTTCTGAAAGTGATTGCCGAAGGTGATACTGGTAGTAACGACGACTAAAAACCTCCACATGACCTAACGTCACACATGTAGTGAGAGATCTGAATTTGCCTGAGGAATCTGCCTTATTACTAGGGTCTCGGCTAAGAAACAAGAATCTTCTTGCAACAGAAACAAAGTTTTCATGGTAGACACACAGATAAAAAGAACTAGTTCCTCTATGCACACATAAGAATCCTTTAGTGTACTGCAATAATGTTAACAAATTAATGCAATTCTATGGAACTGAACATGATTCTAATCAGTGGAGAGGTTTAATAGACCCATTAAAGAGGAGCGTCAAGGGTGTCTTACTTAGGAATATTTAAGGATCCCTTCCTGCGGCTCATTCAGTTCTAATGAAGAGACATTGGAGAACCTTAAGCCACTGTTAAGAAGTGTTAAATGTGAGGAATATGGGTGGTTTATCTGCAGTGATTGCAAAGTTATAGGACTGCTATTAGGATAACAGGCGGGATATACGAAAATGCTTGCGTTTTATGTCAGTGGGACAGCCGAATGGCTCTGAGCACTATGGGATTTAACTGCTGAGGTTATCAGTCCCCTAGAACTTAGAACTACTTACACCTAACTAACCTAAGGACAGCACACACATCCATCCCGGAGGCAGGATTCGAACCTGCGACCATAGCGGTCTCGCGGTTCCAGACTGAAGCGCCTAGAACTGCTCGACCACAGAGGCCGGCTGGGACAGCCGAGCGAAATAGAGGCACTGGAGTAAGAGAGATTGGCCAGAGCGCAGGCATTTCTCTTCTAGAACTAAAAATATCCTGCACAGACCGCTTGCGGATCCCAAGAAAGTTTTGCCTCCACTGCTAAGTATCAAATTAAGTATGATGAAGCAGTTTCTAAAGGCACTAACACAAGATTGGGCCCACTTAAAGTAACTTTTAATGAAATTCCCCTTCATCACACGAGAAATGGTAACCGCTGGAATTTTTGTTGGTCCTCAAATTCTTAAATTGATGAGGGATGAAGAATTTGAGCAGACAATGAACGAGAGAGAAAAGAATGCAAGGACTTCGTTCAGATCTGTCACTGAAAATTTTCTAGGAAATAAGAAAGATCCAAATTACAAAAATACTGTTGAAACCATGTCAGAAAACTTCCAGAAGAAAGGCTGATCAATGTTAAGCTTCACTTTCTGCACTCCCATATCGAGTATTTTCGGGAAAATCTGGGGCATTACAATGAAGAGCAAGGTGAACGCTTCCACCAGCACATTAAGGAGACGGAGAAAAGATAGCAGGGAATGTGGAATGAAAATATTATGGCTGACTACCGTTGGCTGTCAAAGAGGGATGGTAAAGGTGAAGAAGACGGCGGCTATGCTAGGAAGTCAAGAAAGAGAGAATTTTAAAATTAATGGACATCTATCTTTGGAACATTGTTAGATCAAATAGAAATTTGTAAGTACTCTTCCTTTTGAATATCTTAATAGCGTTTTTTGGAAAAAAAACTGTCCATTTCGTAACATGTTTGTTTGAATAAATTAGTTCAATTCTCTGAAATGTAACTTCTAATTTTGTGTAAAAACCTGACGTGATGGAACAAAACGGAAGTCATTTCTTGAACCAGCATTACCAAATGATTCATAAACAACTAATGGTGACAAATCAACTAAGAAAATTTCAAAAATGCAGATTAGTGTTATTATTTGGCCTTTTCCTGGCATACTTTTTCTACAGTTTTCCTGGTACACTGTGTGTTTTTGTTTCGTCGCCATTATAGAATCTTTGGTGCGGAAAGTTATACACCGCTCTACAGAAGTCTGGAATACTATAGTAAAATGTAGTCTATGATACTAGAGGTCTCATTTACGTAGGCACTTCATACGTTTTTCCGTTAGATCCCAGCCGGCCGGGTGGCCGTGCGGTTCTAAGCGCGTCAGTTTGGAACCGCGTCACCGCTACGGTCGCAGGTTCGAATCCTGCCTTGGGCATGGATGTGTGTGATGTCCTTAGGTTAGTTAGGTTTAAGTAGTTCTAAGTTCTAGGGGACTGATGACCTCAGTAGTTAAGTCCCATAGCGCTCAGAGCCATTTGAACCATTTGAACCAGTTAGATCCCATATACTGGACGGTGTTTACAACTGGAAAGCTTTGTGGCCGTTTTCCAGTCATGTTAACATATAGCTGCCACAGCGGGACCACAGCTCCATTCAGTTTGTATTCAGCACTGCAGCAACATGTCACGTAGAGGCTTACAACACTCTGACAGAATAAGGATAGTGGCATTACTTTCATCATCTCATACAGAGCAAGTTCGATTACATGTCACTCTATGTTTTGTGTTTATGGTGTGTAGAAGGTACAGAGAGACGGGACATGAGAGCGATAGACCTCGTAGTGGTCGTTCTCTTATTATAACAACAATGCAGGATCGTATCCTCCAGCTGTCGGCTCGCTGGCGCCCAATATCAGCTGCCAGAAATATTGAAAACGACTTCTCCTGGGCAACAGGGATTTGTATCTCATTTCAAACATTGCCTAGAAGATTGCGTCAGAGTGGTCCTCATGCCAGAAGATCAATGAGATGTTTTGCACTGTACCAACGAGATCGACGCACTCCAAGGACCCGTGCTGTTGCACATAAACATCGGACCATAGCAGAATGGAGTAATGTCATGTTTGCTGGAGAGATAATGATTGGTTTGCGACCAGACACTAGGAGTGTTAGGGTGTGGGGAAGCGCTGGACGACGCCACGAACGCCGCTACGTTTGCAGGTGGAAATGTAATGTTCTGGCAGACAATAATGATGGGAAGTGTGGGCCCATCTAATTCCGATCTAGGGCAACTTGAATGGTCCCCAACCTCCAAGAGGGTCCTGCAAATGACTGTAAAGCCCTACAGAGCTCAAGTCGGTGACAACTTCCTCCAAGCTGATGACAGTGCAAGACCACACCTTCCTCTTGCACTGTGTTGATACCTTCAACCTGTATTATCAACCGAATGTGTTGGCTAGCACAGTCCCCAGACATAAATGTAACTGAGCGTGCGTGGATGGAACCTGTTGAAGGTGGCCATTGCACTGCGTACAGATCCACCCGACAATCTTCAGGCCTCGACTGAAGCTGCCATTGAGGATCCCAAGATAAACTTGATGGTCTTAATCCGAGCATGCCTCGCAGTGTGGAAAAACTCATCCGTGTGCGGGGATGACTAACGACTGACAATCACCATGAGATAATGGTTTTCACTGTTTTTATTTTCAAGATAATTATACTCTTAGGAGAGCGCCTGCTTTGCTCTGTAACGACTTTTTGTAACCAACCAAAATCGTTCTTGTTTTCAGAAGAAATTATATTTATTTTTTTAGTAAGGTACTATACAAAACTTAATAGGTATACTATACTAAGTCATTGTAGTAAACTCTGTGATATTACAAACTATTGTTGAGGTGTGTATTTTCCGGCCGGAGTGGCCGTGCGGTTCTAGGCGTTACAGTCTTGAGACGAGCGACCGCTGCGGTCGCAGGTTCAAATCCTGCCTCGGGCATGGATGAGTGTGCTGTGCTTAGGTTAGTTAGGTTTGATTAGTTCTAAGTACTAGGCGACTGATGACCTCAGAAGTTAAGTCGCATAGTGCTCAGAGCCATTTCAAACATTTTTGGAGGTGTGTATTTAGATTTCAAAGTTACCAAACTGCTAAAAAAAAGGTTCCCTTTCTGCTCTATTGAAACCCATTATATTCCTGATAGTGATTTCTTCCGGTTTTCCCAAACTTAAATCATGACCAGCTGTGAGTGAACGAGCCCAGACTTCCTCTTCCACCTGGATTTCTTTATTAAACGGGTCGGAAAACCGATATGCCAAAAGTTGAAAGCTTTTAAACCGGAGGCAATAGAACGTAGAGATTAGACTGATACAGTGATCCGTCAATTCAGTCTCCTCTCATAAGACTTTGTAATGCCCCAATCACCGAACTCCATGAGCCGCTTTAAGTATTTAACGTAATGTGGAGCCTTTTAGCTGCAATACTAATGCTACTTCAACTTTCTATTACCTTTTTAGCCTCATCTAATGTCGTCTTCATCATCATCATTCATCCCGATTACGGTCGGAGGAAGGCAATGGCAAACCACCTCCACTAGGACCTTGCCTAGTAAGGCGGCGCGGGTCTCCCGCGTCGTTCCCTACGCTCCGTAAAGAGGTATCGGGCTTCACCATCATCATTGTTTTACAAGTATACGGCGTGGAGGACGTTTTTCTTCTGTAGTTTCTGTAACATGAAGTTGAACAAGTATTGAGACTTAATCATTCGACGCGAAATGGTGAGCTAAATTAAGGTCCATTAAATATGTTAAAGAAATCTACGTGTTGATATTAAAACCGAAGAAAGAAAAGGCAAACGTTTTGGGGCGATGGCACGCAGGATCTACGCCCCATGGTGCTTATTTCTGGATTTCTGAACTTCTTATATCAGCGGTCATATATGACAATTTGTTAAACTAAAAACCAAGCTTTAAGACTCATCTGATTTGATCCATTATAAATGGTTTTTGAAAGCCTGCGCCTGTAGATACAATGGGTTTGATTATAAATAAATAAATCTTCTGCTACCAGTCACGATTTTCTTTATTTTTCTATTCGCACGACGCGTTTCGAGAAATAATTCCCATTTTCAAGTGCGTTTTTTTTATGTGTGTTAAGCCATTTCTTTTGATGTTGTCAGTGTGTGTGAGTCTGCTTCATTTTGTTGACTTTTACTGTAATACATTAGAAACGCGATTATTAGTTGGGTATCAATTCTTTCTGTGAGGTTAGTGCCTAAAGTTTGAGAACAATTTGTACTTACAGTTGAAAACTGTAAGTACAAATTGTTCTCAAACTTTAGCCACTGTAAGTACAAATTGTTCTCAAACTTTAGCCACTAACCTCACAGAAAGTATTGATACCCACACCATATAAATACTTTGAGAAACAACTTCCTGACATTTAAATCTATGCTCGTTGTTAATAAATGTCTCTTCTTCAGAAACGCTTTCCTTGCCATTGCAAATCTACATTTTGTATCCTCTCCACTTCGACCATCATCAGTTATTTTGCTCCCCAAATAGCAAAACTCCTTTACTACTCATTTCCTAATCTAATTCCCTCAGCATCACCCGACTTAATTCGACTACATTCCATTATCCTCGTTTTGCTTTTGTTGATGTTCATCTTATATCCTCCTTTCAAGGCACTGTCCATTCCGTTCAACTGCTCTTCGAGGTCCTTTGCTGTCTCTGACAGAATTACCATGTCATCGGCAAACCTCAAAGTTTTTATTTCTTCTCCCTGGATTTTAATACCTACTCCAAATTTTTCTTTTCTTTCCTTTACTGCTTGCTCAATATACAGATTGAATAGCATCGGGGAGAGGCTACAACCCTGTCTCACTCCCTTCCCAACCACTGCTTCCCTTTCATGTCCCTCGACTCTTATTACTGCCATCTGGTTTCTGTACAAATTGTAAATAGCCTTTCGCTCCATGCATTTTACCCCTGCCACCTTCAACATTTGAAAGAGAGTATTCCAGTCAACATTGGCAAAAGCTTTCTCTAAGTCTACAAATGCCAGAAACGTAGGTGGTAGGGTCAGTATTGCTCCACGTGTTTCAACATTTCTACGGAATCCAAACTGATCTTCCCCGAGGTCGACTTCTACCAGTTTTTCCATTCGTCTGTATAGAATTCGTGTTAGTATTTTGCAGCTGTGGCTTATTAAACTGATAGTTCGGTAATTTTCACCTATGTCAACACCTGCTTTCTTTGGGATTTGAATTATTATATTCTTCTTGAAGTCTGCGGGAATTTCGCCTTTCTCATACATCTTGCTCACAGATGGTAGAGATTTGTCAGGACTGGCTCTCCCAAGGCTGTCAATAGTTCTAATGGAATATTGTCTACTCCTGGGGCTTGTTTTGACTTAGGTCTTTCAGTGCTCTGTCCCATTTCATCTTCATCTACCTCCTATTCCATTTCCATAATACTGTCCTCAAGAACATCGCCCCTGTATACACCCTCTATACACTCCATCCACCTTTCTGCTTTCCCTTCTTTGCTTACAACTGGGTTTCAATCTGAGCTCTTGATATTCATGCAAGTGGTTCTCTTTTCTCCAGAGGTCTCTTTAATTTTCCTGTAGGCAGTATATATCTTACCCCTCGCGAGATAAGCCTCCACATCCTTACGTTTGTCCTCTAGCCATCCCTGCTTAGCCATTTTGCACTTCCTGTCGATCTCATTTTGGAGCCGTTTGTACTCCTTTTTGCCTGCTTCACTCACTGCATTTTTGTAGTTTCTCCTTTCAACGATTAAATTAAGTATCTCTTATGCTACCCAAGGGTTTCTACTAGCCCTCGTCTTTTTACCTACTTGTTCCTCTGCTGCCTTCACTATTTCATTCCTCAAAGCTACCCATTCTTCCTCTACTGTATCTCTTTCCCCCATACCTGTCAATTGTTCTCTTATGTTCTCCCTTCAGTTTATCCAGGTCCCATCTCCTTAAATTCCCACCTTTTGGCAGTTTCTTCAGTTCTAATCTACAGTTCATAACCAATAGATTGTGGTCATAGTCCACATCTGCCCCTGGAAATGTCTTACAATTCAAAACCTGGTTCCTAAATCTCTGTCTTACCATTACATAATCTATATGATATCTTCTAGTACATCCAGGATTCTTTCATGTATACAACATTCTTTCATGATTCTTGAACCAAGTGACTGCTATGATTAAGTTATGCTCTTTGCAAAATTCTACCAGGCGGCTTCCTCTTTCATATCTTAGCCCCAATCCATATTCACCTACTACGTTTCCTTCTATTCCTTTTTCTACTGTCGAATTCCAGTCACCCATGACTATTAAATTTTCGTCTACCTTCACTATCTGAATAATTTCTTTTATCTCATCATACATTTTACACATTTCTTCATCATATGCAGAGCTAGTTGGCATATAAACTTGTACTACTGTAGTAGGCGTGAGCTTCGTGTCTATCTTGGCCACAATAATGCGTTCACTATGCTGTTTATAGTAGCTTACCCGCACTCCTATTTTTTTTTATTTATTATTAAACTTACTCCTGCATTATCCCTATTTTATTTTGTATTTATAACCCTGTATTCACCTGACCAAAAGTCTTGTTCCTCCAGCCACCGAACTTCACTAATTCCCACTATATCTAACTTTACCCTATCCATTTCCCTTTTTAAATTTTCTTACCTACCTGCCCGATTAAGGGATCTGTCATTCCACGCTCCGATCCGTAGAACGCTAGTTTTCTTTCCCCATTTGTTAGTATCTTCAACAAACTCTGTAGAACGTTCTTGAGTTCACACTACAAATAATTTGTATTCATTGCTTTTGGCCTCAGATAACTTTAGGCTGTCATGATGAGTTACTCCGGGATATTATTCCTTACGACATTATGGAATGAAAGTAAACCCTCTTTTTATTTTATACATCGCCATCATCTGACGACATCCACTTTGCTGATAATCATTCGATTAGACAGTTTCACATCTCTCCGGTATGCTACTTTCTCCATTTCTGCAATACATAAATTAAACGTTAACCTGCATCCTGAAACACTTAAAATATGTAGTGTATATCAATGGTCACAGGGTTTTCAGAGGGAGACAGCTGAGTTCTACTGTTCTGTTTCTTGAATTCAAGTAAGTAACTCATTAATTTTACTCTTTAGTCTTCGAATATTCTGATGTAATAAAGACTTTATGCCGGCTGAGATTTAATTGAAAGTAAATAAAATGTCTGACTACTACAGAAAATTTTCAACCAACATCTGTTTGTACATAGGCAGCATTCCGGAAACACACAGACGGAAAAAATCGCCGCAGCAAAAAATAAATAATCTAGAGAAATGGAAATGGAAATGAGCGTTTGGCGTCATTGGCCGGGAGGCCCCTTACGGGGCAGGTCCGGCCGCCTTGGTGCAGGTCTTCCTACAGTCGACACCACATTGGGCGACCTGCGCCCCGGATGGGGATGAAATGATGATGAGGACAACACCAAGTCCCTGAGCGGGGAAAGTCCCCGACCCAGCCGATAATCGAACCCGGGCCCCTGAGGACGGCAGTCCGTCACGCTGACCATTCAACGACCGGGGCGGACATCTAGAGAAATGAAATTTCGGGAATAGAGTTGTCTGGGTAACACTTTTAAGTGATTAACACTGCAAGACCACAGGGTAATGTAAGCGCTAAATAAGCGTTTTCAAATGTAAACTCTTGTATATTAATAACCGGCGTAACCACCAGAACGTTGAATGCAGACGTGCGAGCATTGTGTTGTACAGTTGTCAGAGATCCGTTTAAGGGATGAAGTTCCAAGACTGTTGCACTTGGTCGGTCAATACAAGGACGGTTAATGCTGTTTCTTGATGGCACTGGAGTTGTCGTCCGATGACTTCCGTTAAGTGCTCAACCGAAGAAGTCCTGGTGATCGAGCAGACCAAGGCAACATTTCAACCCCTGTAGTGCATGGTGGGTTACACTGGTGTACGTGGTCGACCGTCATCCTGTTGGAAGACATTCCCCCCCCCCCCCCCCCCCCGGGAATGTCGTTCACGAATGGCAGCGCACCGGGTCGAATCTCGTTTAAATATGCAGACAGGGTGCGTGGGATAACCGCGAGACTTGTTTAACGCGTAGACGGGTTAGTAGCAGGCCGTCAGTTGGCCTCCTTCCAACCAACACACGGCCATCACTGGCACCGAGGCGGAACCAGATTTAATCACAAAACACAACAGAGCTCGCGCTTAACACCACTGAAGTCGCAAATGGCGGTGGTTTGGGCCAGTGAAATGCACGCTATAGGGCATCTGGCTGTGGGGGTCCTTCAAGTAACAGAGTTTAAGCGGTTTGTTGTGTCACTGAGGGCCTACATCTGGTCAAATTGCTGTTGCAGAGACAATGCAATGCGCCAGAGCTAAACGCCGAACACAATGATCTCTTCTCTTGGTAATGTCAAGTTGCCATCTGAGCCCGGTCATCTTGCGGTCATACATTCTCGTGACAACCGCTGCCAGCAGTCACTTACAGTGGCTACATTCCTGCCAAGTTTTTCTGCAACATCGCAGGAGGAACATTCTACTCCTCTAGCCTTATTACACGACCTTGTTCAAACTCATTAAGATGCTGATAATGTCATATTTGTCGCCTTAAAGGCGTTCTTGACTAACATCAGTTAAGCTGGTCCAATCTTAAAGGTACCTAACGCTAACGACAGTTAGATCATGTGCATGAATCAAACGTGATTTGCATCCTCATAGTGGGGCTACTAATGCCAACTTTATGCGATTGGCGCGAAAATTGATGAAACGTCATCTTACGGATGTAGAAACACGCCTACAAATTTTCACGTATGTCGGACAACTCCTTCTTGGCGTTGCGATTTTTTTTGTCAGTTTATCATATTTAAATTAATTCTGAAACTGAAGGTTTCTTTCAATACTAACGTCCCATATAACTTTGTTTCTTTCCGTATTACCTACCCTAGGGTAGGTGCTACCTCACACCTGTAACCATTGTTATTTCAAACGAAGTCGGTCATATTCTCTCGCAATAGTTTCAGCATCCATTTCTATATGTCTTGATACTACCATTTAGTACTCTGGATCTTGGTAGCACTGCCAAGCCCACTGCGTCTTCTTTTGGTGAAGTCCTTACAAAATGAGTCCTAGTCCTTGCTAACGTGACCCAGCCAACACTATATTAAAAATATTGATGACCAGCTATTCCAATCCTAGTTCATCCGAAAAATATTGGCCTTTACCTCTAGCGTGAGAAATATCTAACAAGAAACCCTTCTTTCCCATTGACCCTACAACCTTACTTATCAATTTCTTGCTGAATGTGCGCTGTACCATGTCTACACCTACATCTGCCAGTGACTCATTCATTTCCAAGTGAAGCAATAGGTGACACGTATTCTTCACATTCACCACAAAGTTGTCAGAATATTTGTTACGGCTGTTCTTACCATTACGTGTTGATATTTCTAGTCTTTCTTTTCCCCACATCCTTCTTTACCCGCTGAGATCTCTCACAGCATTAATTAATTCAGTCTGAAGTTCAGCGACTATCCCCTCGTATTATACTTAATTTCTAAGACTATTATATGTCCTACAAAGCTATAGCAGAACCCAATTTATTGTTTGCAGTTTCAAGGCCACTAAAGTCACACAAATAGAAGATGATCTACAGTATTCATAGCACTCTACCCCGGAATACAACTGCCGAAAATTCATGCATTTTCCGTTCACAGTAAAATAATAATTCGGGCAAGGATAACTCTTTAATCTCTTGAGAACCAATGAAACACGTTTAAAAATTTGGGGTACAGATAGTACTATGTACAAAAACACATTCGAAAACTTTTTCTCACAAATAAACGAAAATTTACCCTACCTTAACGATGTATTAATTAGAGAACGGAGATACTTAACCCTAGCAATACCAAGGCATTTCCCATAATGCGCATTGCCAAGGTGGGGAACTCTGTGCCCACCTGAAAAAATAGGATTAAAAATATTGAGTTAGATTAACAACATAATTTTTAAAGAGGTACTGATGTGTAAGTATGTTCCAGAACCTGAAAATAACTTTTAGCACATTCTTTGGAATATTAGCGTGCTTTCAAAAACATGTGCTACCGACTTTATCACCATCACAAGAAAATTTAAAAAATGCCAAAAGCATTCATTGTTGTGGACTTCTATCCTCATCATACATTTTAAAGGCGCCGAACCATGAAGTATTGAGTACGACGTTCATAGGGAAAAGCGACAGCCACTAAGGAGACTTAAATTTTTAGCTTATGTTTAACTGATAACTCTGAAACAGATTTGGAATTTGGTAGCAGAATTCATTAAAACCAATAAACCTTTTTTAAAAAAATTAAAAATATCAAGTAATTGACTAGATAGTAATATTTTCAAAAGAGGGGCACAAAGAGGTTCCCCACCACATTGGTATTGTGAGGGTCAAATTTATTGAAAAGAAAAAAAAAATTGAATGAGACATTCTAACTTCATTGGGCCAAAAGTAAACAAGAATTCAGCTACAACCAGATTTTACGAGACTTCAGCATTTTCGGGAGTAATACTTGAGGGAAATGGCCCCCTTCAATTAGAAACGTATTTACTGAGTAACCTATAATAAACTGTTATTACAAACTAAGTACCCTGTATTTACGAGGGCAGGTAACACGCGCAAGTCACTTAATGCAGAGCTGTCAGGTATAGTCAGAGTTTCGTCAAAAATACCCAAATATAAGCAAGATCTGAAAATGTGCTCTGAAACTAATTAAAATTCAGCTAATAAGAAATGGTTGCATATGACAGAATTCGAAATAGTGCATCTTACGAGCATTTAGGTCGCTTTAAGTATAATGAGAATAATATTGATAATACTAATCTTGCATAATGGATTAATAATTTCTGAACTACGTAGCTAAGCCCAAAGCAGAGAACATCATATGGAAGCAGATCAAAAAGGAATGAAAATGCATATTTACGTCTATACGATGATCAGTCAAATGGTTCAAATGGCTCTGAGCACTATGGGACTTAACTTCTGAGGTCATCAGACCCCTAGAACTTAGAACTACTTAAACCTAACTAACCTAAAGACATCACACACATACATGCCCGCTGCAGGATTCGAACCTGCAACCGCAGCGGTCGCGTGGTTCCAGACAGTAGCGCCTAGAACCGTCCGGCCGCCGGCAATCACTCATAATACCGTTTTTTTTTTTTTTCGAGAAATCTCACTTACATCAGGGAAATTATACAGTTACGTTGAAGAAAGGATATTTGTAATATTTCCAGTGTATAGTCGTTCGATGGTACATCTATTGGTATAGTTAGATTGAGGATCAGATCAATATTTTAAAAAATACAAAGTAAGCTGTATTGTAAAAAATGGTTCAAATGGCTCTGAGCACTATGGGACTCAACATCTTAGGTCATAAGTCCCCTAGAACTTAGAACTACTTAAACCTAACTAACCTAAGGACATCACACACACCCATGCCCGAGGCAGGATTCGAACCTGCGACCGTAGCAGTCCCGCGGTTCCGGACTGCAGCGCCAGAACCGCTAGACCACCGCGGCCGGCTGTATTGTAAAACAAACAGACTTCAGCATAAGGCCGGTGGATCACAGGCTGTGAAAAAATGGCGGCTTTCTTAAATGGTAACGTGTCTCGTAAGATCAGGCAGTGTAATATGTCGTGAAGAATACATAGTAAACTTTGGTAATGTCTGGCCACTATTTCCTACGACTAAAAATTTTCCCTGAAGGATTCACGGGCATTTTGACTATTGTAACAAACCATTTACTCGCATATCTAACGAAGATTTTAATCTCTCGTCACACTACAGTTCCTTTGTGTTGTGTTGTGCAATTTTAGTGAAAAATTTACTCATCTGTGGAGGAAAATTTAAACTTGAGTTACTGGATGGAAAGAATACATCAGATGAGAAGTTACCAAAAACAGTCGACCGCTTTTTATCCTGCTCTCATTCCATTGGAGACAATACCGAGCCTTCTTGGGTGAATGATCTCTCAGATTCTTACAGCTAGTGACAAGAATTCCAACTACGGAACTGAGAGGAAAGTTTCACTTGACTTAGAATTATTATTTGCTTGGCGAATTATACAGGACGGAATTATGTACCTTGCAGGGAGTATATAGTCACTTCTATGGCTGCTGTGAAAACGCTATAGACAGTAGCTTCTTCATGGGGAACATACTCTCAACATGATGTTGTTTCATTTCTTGTAAAAGTATTACTACCCTCAAAATGTCAAATCGTATTTTTTCGTAAAGGTGCTCTTTTCTGCTGTAATTTACTTCTAATGATTCACACTTACCATCGACCGTGTATGTGTCAATTCTCTTCAATAAAAATTGTACAAAATGTTTGAAGGCCGTAGGCGCAACTAAATTCATCTAAATTCAAACCCCACGAGGAAAAATGGTGCTGATGATTGTCATTGTTCTTACAATTTATTTTATATCAAGTACCGAAAATATTTCAGTACGTAAAATTAGCAGCAGCGAAATTAAAATTGCTACACCAAGAATAAATGCAGATGATAAACGGGTATTCATTGGACGAATATATTATACTAGAACTGACATGTGATAACATTTTCACGCAGTTTGAGTACATAGATCCTGAAAAATCAGTACTCAGAACAACCACCTCTGGCCGTAATAACGGCCTTGATACGCCTGAGCATTGAGTCAAACAGCTTGGATGGCGTGTACAGGTACAGCTGCCCATGCAGCTTCAACACGATACCACTGTTCATCAAGAGCAGTGACCGGCGTATTGTGACGAGCCAGTTGCTCGGCCATCATTAACCAGATCTTTTCAATTGGAGAGAGATCTGTAGAATGTGCTGGCCAGGGCAGCAGTCGAATATTTTCTGTATCCAGAAAGGAGCGTACAGGACCTGCAACATGCTGTTGTGCATTATCCTGAAATGTAGGGTTTCGCAGGGTTCGAATAAAGGGTAGAGCCACGGATCGTAACACATCTGAAATGTAACGTCCACTGTTCCTGGATTCATCCGAAAAATGACGTTTTGCCATTCGTGCACCCAGATTCGTCGTTGAGTACATCATCGCAGGCGCCCCTGTCTGTGATGCAGCATCAAGGGTAACCGCAGCCATGGTCTCCGAGCTGATAGTCCATGCTGCGGCAAACGTCGTCGAACTGTTCGTGCTGATTGTTGTTGTCTTGCAAACGTCCCCATCTGTTGACTCAGGGATCGAGACGTGGCTGCACGATCCGTTACAGCCACGCGGATAAGATGCCTGTCATCTCGACTGCTAGTGACACGAGGCCGTTGGGATCCAGCACGGCGTTCCGTATTACCCTCCTGAACCCACCGATTCCTTATTTTGCTAACAGTCTTTGGATCTCGACCAACGCGAGGAGCAATGTCTCGATACGATAAACTGCAATAGTGGTAGGCTACAATCCGACCTTTATCAAAGACGGAAACGTGATGGTTCGCATTTCTCCTCCTTACTCGAGGGATCACAACAACGTTTCACAAGGCAACGTTGGTCGACTGCTGTTTGTGTACGAGAAATCGGTTGGAAACTTTCCTCATGTCAGCACGTTGTAGGTGTCGCCACCGGCGCCAACCTTGTGTGAATGCTCTGAAAAGCTAATCGTTTGCATACCACAGTATCTTCTTCCCGTCGGTTCAATTTCGCGTCTGTAGCACGTAATCCTCGTGGTGTAGCAATTTTTATGGCCAGTAGTGTATATAGTCCCACGCCTCATACCGAGGATGCACCCATGTACTTCTTATTTCAGCAGAAAACGTATGTAGCAGAATGGGCGCCAGGCTTTTATAGTTAAATAAAAACTGACTACTTCGACATCTGCAACTCGTGCAACAAATACATTTTCAAGTCGTTCAAAATACAAGCCCGGACGCGAATAATGGTTAACTACCTACTCGACTGTTCTGGTTTGGCCTCAGTTGAGAAACATTTGTCATAGGTCTGTGGTTAGCTTGGTACGTTTCCATCGCTCCACGTCAAACGGAGACTGAGAGATATACAGAGTGAATTGCATTGAACGACGGTCGTTTTTGACCGAACTATAAAAGAAGGTAAATTGTGATTCACTATTAGTATTTGTGTCTGGTGCAAGACCGAAGGAATGCATTGATCTTTGTCCTGATTTCTAATTCGAATACATAGAGTAAAGTACTGAAATTTTAGAAATCGAACTTCACGCTACATTTTTGCCTTCATAATATATTTTTAAAGGTCATTCCATATTTTTCTTCTTTGTATTTGAGTGAACAGCTTTTGTTTGAAAGGAAGTGTTTTCATATCGTTGTTTTTTACTGGAGCCACGCTGTCGCATTTGGCCGTTTTCTTTCTTCAAATGCAGCTTCGTGTGTCCTTCCTTCGTGCCCAGTCTCTCGATAAAAACAACAATTGCCAACATTTATTCTTCTCCAATGGAAACGTTGGCTGACGTTGTTCATACCCGAGAGACATTCGAGTGTTTCTGAAGAAATCATAGAAACTCCCTACCCCAACGTATATTTAGAAGCAATGGAAATGCCAATGAGCGAAATGTTTAAATCGTAGCTAACTGGCTCCTCTTTTGTTCACTTACAAAGTACTGTAATTGATCGTCTCCTTGAAAAATTTTCTAAAACTATAATTGTTCTATATCCGAAAGTGTACTCACGACTATCTAACCAATCGTGTCTGTGACGCACAAAGAGTGTAAACTACAGGTAGCTATGGAAACACTGCTTTACTCTTCAGAGAAGCATCTGTTCAAGAAGCTTTCCATTGGCTATAGCCTATATTCATAGTCGTTAAAACTGCGAAGTACTGCCTTTGCATGAATTGTTATTTTTTATGAAATAATTCCTCGGCAGGTAACATCTAGTTCAGTTGTGACCTTGCAGTTGATTAGCGTGCCACAGACTGGAAGAAGTGGAACTCAGCTAAACGACAAGAAGACTGGGATAATTTCACAATGGTGTGGAAAATGACAAGCAAAACCATCAGGCGTGTGAGGAAATCTTACGGTAGATCAAGACTGGAAAAGTTGGATGAAGAATTTAAGATGTACAACACCAGCAACTTTTATTGGGCCTTCAAAGAGTAACTCTCAGGGTATGGAACACAATGCCTTACTTTAAGAATACGATCGGGGAGCTGGACACTAATAACAGCGAGAGCGCGGAACTCTTGACAAACTATCTTGAGCAATTGCTCAAATGTGAAGAGCCCACCCCTAGACTGCCTGTTGAAGACTCTCAAAGATACACATACCATCTAATCCACCAACTATACAAAAAGTTGCTAGTGCCATCAACCATCTAAAGAAATGCAAGGCACCCAGGGAAGATGGCATCATTGCAGACGCTCCGAAAGCGGATCTTGATCGACTGTTGGGAGACTGGCAGGATCCCTGACGACAGGAAATCAGCTATCATACACCTTTATATACGAAAGTTGGTCGCAGAGATGCCAGCAACTATCGGGCGATTTCTCTACTGCCTAGAGGATTCAAAGTGCTCTCCAAGATTTTGCTGGACAATATAGAAAGTCAATGTGATCAATCAATTGGTGAATATCAAGGAGAATTTCGACGTGGAAGGTCCTGCACCGAGCACAACATCAATCTGAAAACAATTCTCCAACTAAAACAAAAAAGAACTATGAACATCACCGTGGTTTTCGTCGACATTACGAAAGCATATAATTCCATCGACAGCTATACACTCTTCTTAGTAGTCCAAGAACGAGGTGTGGATTACTACACACACACACCCTCATCTAACAGACTCTCACGGATATAACCTTTAAGGTGAACTTCAGAGAAGAACTATCTCGGAGCTTCAACATCAAAAAGGTAGAACGATAGAGTGATGGTCTATCACCCATTCAATTTAATCTGGTGCTTGATAAAGAGATGAAAACCTGGGAATGTACGCTGAGGAATCAAACCAGTTACAATAGGAGCCGGCCAGAGTGGCCGAGCGATTCAAGGCGCTACTTTCCGGAACCGGGCGAATGCTACGGTCGCAGGTTCGAATCCTGCCTAAGGCTTGGATGTGTGTGATGTCCTTAGGTTAGTTAGGTTTAAGTAGTTCCACGTTCTAGGGGACTGATGACGTCAGAAGTTATGTCCCATAGTGCTCAGAGCCATTTGAACCATTTTGAACCTAAACGTCGGAAGCCCCTTTCACAGGAGAGGATGAAGAAATTATCAGCACGACCCAAAAGATATTGGAAACGGAAGAGAGCATTGAAGGAGAGCTAGTCAGAAGCTCCCCTTAATTGGCTTAAATCAATAACAATCTACTTCAGTTATAACTCTTTACACATGGCTGCAAAAACTGACGACGAGAGTGACCTAATTAACTGACCAGACAACTAATTTAACTGTGCTACTCCTTAGCCAGGAAACGTTCCACCCAGTACCTCTGTACTACCATAGTTTAGAATATGTGTTATACTGTTGGTCTGCCTATATCTGGCTGGGGACATTATCCGAAATGTCGGAGGAATGTAAGGGATGAATATCCCTGTACAGTTTCATTCCTGGTAAGGCACCGTGACGTTCAAAGCAACCTTCTGTGGATGTTAGTTTTGAGTCTTTTATAAATGCTGACGCTTTCCCTATTTGTTCCTTTACTTCGTTGTGGCTACTATTAGAATTTCGGCTCAATAGTCCTATTCAACTGGTTTATCATTACCCTACAGAAATTAGTTATTGCTTGCTATCTACACACATCAAAAAAGTGTTCCATCACCTCGATTCCGAGAGTTCAGAAACCTGTACAGAAAATTGGAATAGTGATAAACACAAACATCATTTCCGCCCTTTTTCTTGCTCTTGAAAACCACATATTGCATTTTGTACCACCATACACCGAGACCTTCAGAGGTGGTGGTCCAGATTGCTATACACGTGGGTCCCTCTAATACCCAGTAGCACGTCTTCTTGGAGTGATGTATGCCTGTATTCGTCGTGGCATACTAGTCACAAGTTCATCAAGACACTGTTGGTCCAAATTGTCCCAATTCACAATGGCGATTCGGCGTAGATCCCTCAGAGTGGTTGGTGAGTCACGTCGTCCATAAATAGCCCTTTTCAATCTATTCCATGCATGTTAGTTAGGGTTCATGTCCGGAAAACGTGCTGGCCACTTTAGTATAGCGATGTCGTTATCCTGAAGGAAGTCATTCACAAGATGTGCACGATGGAGACCGAACTGTCGTCCATGAAGACGGATGTCTCCCCAGTATGCTTCCTATAAGATTGCACTGTCGGTCGGAGGACGGCATCAAGTATCGTACAGTTACGGCGCCTTCCATGACCATGAGCGGCGTACGTTGGCCCCACATAATGCCACTCCAAAACAGCAGGCAACCTCCACCTTGCTTGAACCGCTGGACAGTGTGTCTAAATCGTTCCGCCAGATCGGGTTGCCTCCAAACACGTCTCCGACGATTTTCAGGGTGAGGGCATATGCGATACTCATCGGTGAAGAGAAAGTGATGCCACTCCTGAGCGGTTCATTCGGCACATTGTTGGGCCCATCTCTACCGCACTGCACAGTGTCGTTGCTGCAAAGATCGACCTCGCCATGGACGTCGGGAGTGACGTAGCGCGTCACGCAAACATTGAGCACAGTTTGAGTCGTAACACAACGTCCTGTGGCTGCACGGAAAGCATTATTCATCATGGTAGCGTTGCCGTCAGTATTCCTCCGAACCATAATCCATAGGTAGCGGTCATCCACTGATGTAGTAGATCTTGGGCGGCCTGTGCGAGGTGTCATCAACAGCTCCTGTTCCTCTGTATCTCCTCCATGCCCGAACTACTTTGGTTCACTCCGAGACGCCCTGACACTCGTTGAGAGGCCCTTCCTGGCACAAAGTAACAATGCGGAGGCGATCGAACCATGGTATTGACCATCTAGGCATGGTTGAACTACAACCAACACGAACCGTGTACCTCCTTCCTGGTGGAATGACTGGAACTGATCGGCTGTCGGACCACCTCCGACTAATTGGCACTGCTAATGCATGGTTGTTTACATCTTTGGACGGGTTTAGTGACATCTCTGAACAGTCGAACGGACTGTGTCTGTTATGCAATACCCACAGTCGACGTATATCTTCAGGAGTTCTGGGAACTGGAGAGTTGCAACAACTTTTTTTCATGTATGCATATTAACGGAAGTTGTAGGTCGAATAAGCCTGTTTGAACTACTTACGTCGACATGTATAGTAAGAAGGGTACAATTCAACAGCTACAATGAGTCACTTTGTACCAATTACCGCAGTCGTCGTTAAGGTGCCGTACGTCACAAAATGCTCTAGGATCGTCTGCGTAGTACTACTACCCTTCTTCAATTGTAACTGCCTTCTCCTCCTCAATATCGTGTTCTTGTGTCGCGTTTTCGCTAGTATCCATCTAGTAACGCCCGCACTTAGTGTGTGCGTCGTAATGACTACAAGGGTACAGCACGGTGTACCGTCGTAGAGCTGCGGGCAGTGACTGTATACAACCAGTGCAAAAGAGTAAACAAAGTAACACAGCCCATGTGTAAATCTCAAGGTCGGATCTTTCCTTTCTTATCAGCGAAGCACATCCATTGAAACCATTTTCTTCAATCCTGCCTTCCGCGGCTTTGTTCTGAACCTCCAGTGCGCCTGCGATTCTTGTAACACATTCCATGACTGGTACGCAGGTGCATCGCTGGCACACATGCAAATGTTCTAGCGAAATGTAGAGAGAATTTACCTAACGGAATGGTTGTGTGCAACGTCCACGGGAAAACTTGAAGGTGAAAAAGGACAAAATAAGAGAAGCTAAATTAACTGATGGAAAAAGACGTTAATAGAGACCTAATCTTTTCTTATTCTGAGGGATATCTTTAAATTCTTTTATTCGTTGCTGGTTAGATATGCTGTTAGATGTAAACGTGTTCTTTACGTTTGCCTGCAATGTTCATCTGTTGCAGCTTACGTAAATAGCTTTGAAAATATTACTTTGTGATCTACACTGCGGAGGGAAATTTACGTAAGTGTTGATTTTTATAGATCTTTACTTTACTGTTTATCACATGATATGTTGGGACTTAGTGGAAGTACTGTTCTCCTGATGTTGCGTTTTTGATTAGTGAACACTATTTTTATCAACTGCATTTTGGTATTAATTACTCTTCCAGGTAAGTAAGCACACCTTTTTCTATCATTACAGCGTTACTATCATGGCAGTTCTTACTGCACTGTGGCGATTGTTTCCTTGAATGAACCGTTCTGTTTTCAGGGAATTGGTACTATACCCGTAAAACATGTTATTTGTACATAGTACAGAAGTTTCTGACAGTCATCCTCAAACGGTTAATACTCTTCAATATACGGGCGCCTGTCTAGTTTGATAGACTAACTGGCTAAACAGCCCTGGAATACTGCTTTCGCTTTTCAGCACTACTGCCTCGAGTTTGAATGAGTTCTTGATGCTACTGGCAATGACTAGCACTTGAAACGCTTCCTCCAATCCTTTGAATCGTTGACAGAACAGTTCAGTGCCACATAAATTCTTCCACCATACCAATGGGTACCGCCGGCCGAGGTGGATAAGCGGTTCTAGGCTCTTCAGTCCGGAACCACGCGACTGCTACGATCGCAGGTTCGAATCCTGCCTCGGGCATGGTTGTGTGTGTGATGTCCTTAGATTAGTTAGGTTTAAGTAGTTCTAAGTTCTAGGGGACTTATGACCTCAGATGTTAAGTCCCATAGTGCTCAGAGCCATTTGAACCATTTTTGAACCAATGGGTACCGACTAGTCTTACGTCTGCTCTTGCCTATGACAGCTTATAAAGTTTCACACATACTTAACGCACATTTACTCTTAAATTAAAACAGGTACAACTATGAAATCAGGAAAATATTTATGTTTCACTCATGCATGAGCACATTCACTCATACATAAAGGGGTACAACTATGACTTCAAATCAATATTTGTAAAACTGTATAGATCAATAGGTTACTTCTCGGTTTCAGGAGGGCATCAGTTGAACTTTAATTTTCACTGTCAGCTTTAAATTGTTAGGTGTGTGTGCGTGTGTGTGTGTGTATGTGTGTGAATTCCTTAGGGACCACACTACGGAGGTAATCGATCCCTAGACTTACACACCTACTTCAAGTAACTTATGCTAAGAACAAGACATACATCCATGCCCTAGGGAGGACTCGAATCTTCGGCGGGAGGGGCCACGCAGTCCGTGACATGGCGCCTCAAACCACGCGGTCACTGCGCGCGGCTAAATTGTTAAGTTATACATCTGACAGCGAGAAGTCTCTGCGTCTGCATGTGAAGTATCATATTTAGGGATTATCACTATTATGAGGCAGAATATCTGTCTCTATGTTTAATGTATATTATTACTACTGGTATCCACGTCTAATTAATTTCCGTACGTACTGTCAACTCTCGAAGGAAACAATTACTGAAACGACGAACAACGCCCTCCCTTGCTCATCTGAGAATTAACTTCTGCTGCTGTAGACAATCTGTTGAGCTGCAGAGCTTCAGATGTTCTCTGGTTCACTGGAAGACGTTATGAGCCGGCCGCGGTGGCCGTGTGGTTATAGGCGCTGCAGTCTGGAACCGCGGGACTGCTACGGTCGCAGGTTCGAATCCTGCCTCGGGCATGGATGTGTGTAATGTCCTTAGGTTAGTTAGGTTTAAGTAGTTCTAAGTTCTAGGGGACTGATGACCTAAGATGTTAAGTCCCATAGCTGGTTGGTTGGTTTGTTTGGGGAAGGAGACCAGACAGCGAGGTCATCGGTCTCATCGGATTTGGGAAGGACGGGGAAGGAAGTCGGCCGTGCCCTTTGAAAGGAACCATCCCGGCATTTGCCTGGAGCGATTTAGGGAAATCACGGAAAACCTAAATCGGGATGGCCGGTCGCGGGATTGAACCGTCGTCCTCCCGAATGCGAGTCCAGTGTCTAACCACTGCGCCACCTCGCTCGGTAAAGTCCCATAGTGCTCAGAGCCATTTGAACCAAGCCAAGACGTTAAGATGGCGGCCAACTCTCTTGTAATCTCACATTAATTTAGAAAATATTATTAATTTGCACTGCTACTCTGAAACATCGTCATCCTGTATAACTATCACTGTCCTTCAGAAAGGGTATGGGACTGGGGGGCTCAAAACTTTATAATGTGTTTAATACTCACATTAAATGTCCATTAAAATTAATCACTCAGTTCGCTGTCCAGCTTCTCAGACAGCAGGTGTCAGTAACGTTCACGTCAATACAGACACACATTCATGTCAACGCAGACGGGGAATCAGAGTCCGCTCACCTCAACTGGGCGCCAACACTCTGCCCGCCCTCTCCGGGCCGCGATTTGCGGCCGCGCTTTTCCCACGTCGCGCATGGGATGACCGTGGCCCGTTCCTCCGCCAGGGCGCACTGAATGTCGCCGTGCTCTATGATTTGTCTACGATGACGCCTGAACTTTTCTAGAGGGTCAGCGTATATATTGCCAGCATGTGCACTGGCATGTCAATAAGCACCTGACGACAACGAGCTGTCTCGTTGAAATATTGTGCAGCATTACCTGAAGCGATGTCTGTGAACCAATGAAACAACATCCACGTTTTTAACAAGTTCCATATCGCTGTTGTAGTGTAGAATTTCACTCTGTATCTCAGGCAAAAAAAAAGCCTTTAATCGTTTTCTATCCATTCTCTGTACATTCTGAGTATACTTGCATTTTGTCACGACAGTTGGTCCCTTCTCAAAATTTTTATGTCTTTATTCTTTGTCTCTATATTCGTCACTTCTTCTGCGTAGATAAATTGCTCTATTTTCTCTCCGTGGACTCTTGTCTGTTGCATCTCCTACTTTACACTGGTACTTTCAAAATTGGTGACTCTTATTAAAATTTTCATATTTAGTTGCAGCAGTGCTTATTATAAAGTAACTAACTGGCTACTTCCTTGTTTCCTCCATTTCTGCACTCTAAAACTGTTTCCACACCCTCAAGAATTTGTATTTCTTCTCCATGTTAGAAATTGCAACTATTACATATAATATATAAGCAAGCATTCAGCATAATCATCAATCTTTTCCACTAATTAAATGGGACATACCTTCTGTACGTCATAACACACCCACGTCACACCATCAACTCTCCTACTTTCTTTCGTCGCTTCTGTTATAACATAAATTTGCAGAGACTGAATTTCTCCTAACGGAGCAAATAATTATGCATTACACATGCAGCAAAGAAGTCATAATATAAAACGTGGGGATGTATACAATTATGCTGCGCTGTTTTACATTTGTATTGATGCATGCACAAGCGTATGTAGACAAGCTTTTTAATAAAACAGACGTCGTTAAATTTAAAACTTTCCGGCGTTGGATTGTTATATAAAATTTCGGCGCAGAGTATCTGTGCATCTTCAGGTGAATACCAGCGAAAATGCACTGAGCTCAAGTATTTGAGGCCCCACCGGCATAAGCGTGGTGTATTCACTTGGCCCTGCGGATGCAAATCGATTATCTCCATACGGTGAAACCGCAGAACGACACCTGCTACGCAGAACACGAAGCTTTTATATGACAGAATTCCACGCAGATTTTATTAGTAAACCTGCGTCTCGATAAATAAGAGATTTACTCATATTTCCATCGATTCGTTGATGATGCAGCTCCAAATGAATGACGTATGGACGCCAATTTTTGTTTCACTGTAATTCACTTAATTACCAGTGCAAATAAAATGTTCTTTGATAGCGGAATTATTGGCTTGGAGGAGATCGCTAATGTTCTACAATGCGGTCCAACACTGTGCGCGTCGTTTACCTTGTGTAAGATTTTCCTCATTCGCACGGAATCCTATAATCACCTGCCTTGCGCAACTCTTAAGTCGTTTTTAAGAGACCCCAATAGCGCCGATATTTTGGAATGACAGTGAGAGTCTGTTTGAATTTATTTTTTCTCCGTGTTCTGCCTATTTTCTCTGAAACACGTGCAATATATGGTAGGTAAGCAGTCGTTTTGGAATGCCTAATTCTCAAATCGTCATACCGTTTCTACGTTTATAGCGCTCTCTGTAGGAGACGAAATTTTACCGCCGTCTTCCTGTATTGTCTTTAACTATGAAATTGGTTGTTACTTATCAGTTAAGTGCACCAGTGGTATTTTCAGCCTTGTGACCATTGACGCCCCAGTTACCTGCCCAGGTCATTAGCGTAGTTTTCCGGCAGTGTGTTTTTCCTCGCCCTGTTGATGCTGTCCAGCACAACGTGCAGTTTGACAGCGTTTTAGTTGTTTGTTCATATTTTTTTCTTAAGAGTGGTTATTCTGCCTTGGCTGTCTTTAGACGCCATTTCTGAGGACATAGTGCCGCTGGTATCTTCGTCCTTGGCTCATATTTTCGGTAGTCGTACCGTTGGTGTGGTGGAAATGAATTGATTAGGTTGTTGGTCGGTCCTTCAGCAATCCCTGGGTTGGGTTGCCATTCGATTATTTAACGTTACTCTTGGCTGCCTGTCTCATCTCACCTTACGTCGGGGCTACCTCTGCAGGCCGACCCTTGGAACACTTCTAAGCGCCACTGTTCTGTTGGTTTTAGATTGTGATTTTCATTTTAGTCTGATGTACTGTTCGACGCCTTCAGCCGTCTATTAATTTCGTTTGTTTTAATTTTAAAATAAGGCCTTCAGACGACTTACACTAAAATTTGAACATTGTTTTGTTTAAAAACTAAATTTTGAAAGTTTTTTCTATCAGAAATTCTTGTTATTCAGGCCTTAAAGCCTGAGTTGTTCAATGTCCAGTGTGTGGCCCTCAGCCAAGCTTTGACGTGAAATATTTTTGGGAAAAATCCTTCAGCTGTCTTGAATTAAAATTTTGAAAATGAATTTGTTTAAAAGTATTTTTTTCTAAAAATTTGTACTATCTCAAGTTCTTGTTATCCAAGCCCTAAACTGTGAGTTGTTTTATGTCTTGTGTGTGGCTTTCAGCCAAGTATTTACGTGAATTTTTTCTCAAGTAAGGCCTTCAGCCGCGTGTATTCTTTAAAGTAATTTTTACAGCTTTTGTTCAGGCCGTTAACCTTTCTTGTCTTTATAATGTTACTTAAAATCCGTCTTGACTGCAATTTTTTTTAATTCATATGACCGGTTTCGGTACATTCAGAACCATCTTCAGATCTGATATTTCAGTTACAGGAGTAACCCGTCCAAATTCAGCAACTTTCACATGCTACGTAGCATGCAACGTAGCATGCGAAAGTTGCTGAATTTGGACGGGTTACTCCTGTAACTGAAATATCAGATCTGAAGATGGTTCTGAATGTACCGAAACCGGTCATATGAATAAAAAAAAATTGCAGTCAAGACGGATTTTAAGTAACATTATAAAATCACTTATTGCTGTTATCCCATAAACCATTATGTCTGTTTTTGCAAAATTTCTTGCCTTTGGTGTGGTTTTGAGCCTTTAGCCCAGGAGGTATTGCATGTTCTCTTAACTAATCCTTCAGCGTTATTGTTTTAATTTGGTCCTTTCATGGCAAGTGAAACTAAGTGGTTGTTAGGAAAATAGAAGTTTGTGTGTTTTGTGCAACTAACAGTAACTGATTACAGCCCCCTCCACAACCATAACCTGATCCACTCTATCCTGCGAAACCAGATTTCAAATATAACTGAACTATTTACAACCGGCCGGGGTGGCAGAGCGGTTCTAGGCGCTACAGTCTGGAACCGCGTGACCGCTATGGTCGCAGGTTCGAATCCTGCCTCGGGCATGGATGTTATGATGACCTTAGGTTAGTTAGGTTTAAGTAGTTCTAAGTTCTAGGGGACTGATGACCTCAGAAGTTAAGTCCCATAGTGCTCAGAGCCATTTCAACCATTTGCACTATTTACAGTTCTACAGAAAAGGTCTTTGTCGAATAAAATTGGAATGTTAATGTTACTTATTCAAGGGGCAGAATTTGGTCACAGTTTGCAGAATCCTTATAATCACTGCAAAAAGTTTGAATCACTGAGGAAGAAAACTGCGACGGTTTTAAAAGGATTTTTCTTTACTTTCTTTAAAAAATCATCTGGTTTCGTGTCTAGGATCATTGTTAGAGAAGAGCGACGATTTTTGGGATAGTTTTCACATTTTCGTTCTGTGACAGATTTTTCGTCATTTAGTGTTTTACAAACGCTCTTCCATTTTAGCTAGACTTACACATCTTACTAGCCTGAGCAAATGTTTCACTTTATATATTACGATCTAGAGGTTTCCTCTATTGATTAGTGACACGCTGAAACATGAAGTAGATGAAGGACAATATGGCTGCCAAATACGTTTACGCCTGCTATGTCTACATCTACCCTCACGTCATGTACTTGACGTCCTTGACTGTACCAGAAAACGTAGCATAGTGGTGGAATATTTCCACAGCTATAATATATGTTACTGGGAAAGGTCTTATCTCTGGTCTATGTCGTGAAGAAATCTAAACACATCGTTTTTAAATGATGTTCAGTACAGAGTTTCCGTCTGATAATGTTCAGCTTTCCTTTTGAACTAACTAACTATGTACAGAAGTACGCATATTCTCTCCATACATTCCAAATTAAAGATTTTAATTTTAATTTTGTTTCTGCATTTGATTTATTAATATTAGATTGTTGCTCAACATGCAGTCTGGTTTATTGTGAATGTCGCTGTGTATTCCCTATTTTTTCCTGTGAAAAGCTGCAAACTTTCTCTTCAGAACGTAATATTCCTAAGTTTTCTTCAGTGCAGCTGCCTGTGTCTCCACTGTGGGCTTTCTGGCAGAAATAGGCCACGCAGCTGTTTAGCTTGAGTGTACCCATGTGTACACGGAATCCTATGCTGTTAGTCCTACCAGTTTAACCGATATAAAGCCTGTGGCACATTGAACAAATAAATGCAGTATTTTGGTGTGCTGCATTATGTAAGTTCCAACTATGAATTCATTTATCTTTCAGTTTATTTATTTGTGGATAATCTAATTTGGAGATTTTCAGCAAGGAACCCTTTTTGCACTCCGATGTGACCTTTTATCTACACTCCTGAAAATTGAAATAAGAACACCGTGAATTCATTGTCCCAGGAAGGGGAAACTTTATTGACACATTCCTGGGGTCAGATACATCACATGATCACACTGACAGAACCACAGGCACATAAACACAGGCAACAGAGCATGCACAATGTCGGCACTAGTACAGTGTATATCCACCTTTCGCAGCAATGCAGGCTGCTATTCTCCCATGGAGATGCTGGATGTAGTCCTGTGGAACGGCTAGCCATGCCATTTCCACCTGGCGCCTCAGTTGGACCAGCGTTCGTGCTGGACGTGCAGACCGCGTGAGACGACGCTTCATCCAGTCCCAAACATGCTCAATGGGGGACAGATCCGGAGATCTTGCTGGCCAGGGTAGTTGACTTACACCTTCTAGAGCACATTGGGTGGCACGGGATACATGCGGACGTGCATTGTCCTGTTGTAACAGCAAGTTCCCTTACCGGTCTAGGAATGGTAGAAAGATGGGTTCGATGACGGTTTGGATGTACCGTGCACTATTCAGTGTCCCCTCGACGATCGCCAGTGGTGTACGGCCAGTGTAGGAGATCGCTCCCCACACCATGATGCCGGGTGTTGGCCCTGTGTGCCTCGGTCGTATGCAGTCCTGATTGTGGCGCTCACCTGCACGGCGCCAAACACGCATACGACCATCATTGGCACCAAGGCAGAAGCGACTCTCATCGCTGAAGACGACACGTCTCCATTCGTCCCTCCATTCACGCCTGTCGCGATACCACAGGAGGCGGGCTGCACGATGTTGGGGCGTGAGCGGAAGACGGCCTAACGGTGTGCCTGACCGTAGCCCAGCTTCATGGAGACGGTTGCGAATGGTCCTCGCCGATACCCCAGGAGCAACAGTGTCCCTAATTTGCTGGGAAGTGGCGGTGCGGTCCCCTACGGCACTGCGTAGGATCCTACGGTCTTGGCGTGCATCCGTGCGTCGCTGCGGTCCGGTCCCAGGTCGACGGGCACGTGCACCTTCCGCCGACCAGTGGCGACAACATCGATGTACTGTGGAGACCTCACGCCCCACGTGTTGAGCAATTCGGCGGTACGTCCACCCGGCCTCCCGCATGCCCACTATACGCCCTCGCTCAAAGTCCGTCAACTGCACATACGGTTCACGTCCACGCTGTCGCGGCATGCTACCAGTGTTAAAGACTGCGATGGAGCTCCGTATGCCACGGCAAACTGGCTGACACTGACGGCGGCGGTGCACAAATGCTGCGCAGCTAGCGCCATTCGACGGCCAACACCGCGGTTCCTGGTGTGTCCGCTGTGCCGTGCGTGTGATCATTGCTTGTACAGCCCTCTCGCAGTGTCCGGAGCAAGTATGGTGGGTCTGACACACCGGTGTCAATGTGTTCTTTTTTCCATTTCCAGGAGTGTATATATGCTATGCAGAATAAGCCATCATCGACAAAGTATTACAAAACATGTATAGAGGCTTATTTCAAGGAGTTGAAAGATAGTTTTTCTGCGTCTCCTATCTACTGTGTCTTACGGTACCATTCACCGAATAGTGCTGCACCATTCGCATTGCAGTAGTACATCTCAGGCATAGATCATAACGATGTAAGATTAACTGATTCTATTAGCGTAGCTTACCTCCGCTCAAGAGTGTTCTGTTGTAGTCGGTGAGAGCAACAATGTGACATCCAGAGGAAGTAAATTTTTTAGGTAAGGTACGTCTCAGCCTGAAAGGCGGTCTCCCTGATCACTACCCTTCTCAATCCCCCACCTCCAGCCGCCACTAACTTAGTACTTAGATCTCTCTCACACTCTCACCAAACTCACCCCTGCATCAACAACCCACCCCCCCCCCCTCCCCCCGCACAAACACACACACACCCATCCAGACAAAAACCACGTCAAAGCTACAACTTTCAGTTTAAAAAGGCTCCTATTGTGAACGCAAGCGTCTGCGTGAGACTTGTGCGTGCTCGGATCGCAGAACTGACGAACCGCGATGCGCCAGTGTTAACGGCAGCCGCGTTAGGTCGCGGCTTTCCTTCCTGCCCACATCGCCCGTTAATTAACCGGCGGTGGCGGTGGTGCTAGAGAGCAAGCAGAGTCTGTTTGTGCCGTCCCGGAAAGTTCCTTGCTTCGCAGCTGCTCACGACTCGACTGTGGCTTCCAACTCAGCGCCGAAGGGCGTATACGGAAATCAGTAACTCAGCGGCGGGATGTTCCTTGAACTGCAGCCGTATTGCTCGCGGCTGTGTCACTCTACTACCAGCTGTTCTGATCTTTGTCTAATAATATAGAGGTATCATCATCATCCAGCAATCTCAGAACTTGGAATACGTGCTAACCACCCGTCCCTAATGCCTTTCGTTTAGCGCACCCATCTTCCAGTCTGCTGACAAAAATAGCAGGTTTAAATCGTTTTTCGACTCTTCCTACCATCGCAGACTAGGTCAACCAGTAACATGCCGCCGTTTTTCATGCATTCTCCCTCAATCACAATTCTCTGAACTGCTTTGCCTGACGTGCGCCCTACATGGCAGTCCACTCGATCCGCTAAGTTTAAACATTTTCCGTAGGATGATGTTCGCCCGTTCTTTCCACTCGACCTCGTTTTCATCAGGTCAGAATACGCTACACAACGCCTTTTTGTAGTAGATATCAAGCTTTTTTCTATTCAGTCAGCTTCTCTTGTACGAGGAATGCATTACAAATGTTAAAGGGTGAGTAGGTTCTTATCTGTGTAGAACATGAAAAAATTATCGAACTTACGGCTTTTCAAATTCGTTCTTCTCCTTGTATTGACCCCTTTAAATCAAGGTATAATTACCTGCATATTGTGAATCAGTTCCCGAAACATTCATACCTAAATTTATCTTATGATTTGGTCCATAATCCTCCTCCAGCCAGTGGTGTCTTGTCTTGCTTCACTGTTCACATTCCCATGCATGGCTTCATACTTCCGTTGACGTGTGGATTCGCTTTGATAGTCTGATTTATGACATTTTATGACATCGTGCTCTACTCGTCCTAGTCTTGACTCATAATTATAATGCCATCTGAGTAGCCAACCACGTGTAATATTCGTTTGATTCTACACCACTCCATTCTTTCCATAATGAATTTTTATTCGGCAGCGGAGTATGAAGGGATTTGAAATTTCCGGCGAGTTAAACGTGCTGTGCCAGGATTCGGACCTCGGACCTATACTTTTATCTTCCTCAGGCAAGTTCTCTAGCGACCAAGCTAACTTTTTTGAATCACATCTTTCATTGAAACGATGCA
The DNA here is from genome assembly GCF_023864345.2 of Schistocerca serialis cubense. NCBI lineage: Eukaryota > Metazoa > Arthropoda > Insecta > Orthoptera > Acrididae > Schistocerca > Schistocerca serialis. The sequence goes on along the minus strand of NC_064641.1, from coordinate 323,145,399 downwards.
CCACTCAGCACCTGCGCCCAGAGCATTATTTCCGCAAATATTCCTGTCCTGTCTTTCCAACTTCCGAGGAGTTGTCCTGCATAACATTCGGGACTAGTTCTCCTGAAAGATAGGATATAATGGAGAAATGGCTTAGCCCCAACCTTTATGATTGTTATCGGAATTAATTTTCACTCACCACTGGATTTCGCACTGATATGAAACTTCCTGTAGACTAAAACTGGGACCTTCGGGTCTTTGGTTCAGCTTTGAGTCCCGATCTAGTAAATTTCAATCGCCAGGTAGTTGCACTCCATTGTTGTTTATCTGTGCGCTGCCGACCTATTCCAGCATTAAACTATATTAAAATTATGGCGATACCGTAACTGCCAAAACTGCAAGATTAAATTTTTATTCAATTGACGACTAGTTTCCGTGTACCTGAACCCGTTTTCAAGTCATCCAGACAGAGAAAGGAGTAATTTCCGAAATAACATACAAACCACATCGATGTTACACATATACATGTAACTAAGTTAAATTTAACCATGAACAGTGTCTGAACGAAAACACGTTGAGTCGCAAGTTTGTTCTGTCATGGATCGTAGTTGACTTTGTTACTCTTACATGTATACTCTTTTATGGTTTGCATAGTCTTGACGTAGTCTGTGTGTTAGTTCGGGAAATACCGTTATCTCTGTCAGGATGATTTGAAAATAGGTTGAGGTAAACCAAACTAGTCAACAGATAAATAGGAAGTGAATCCCACAACTTTGGTTGCTTCTACATAGCACTCGTTAGCACATGTTACTGTCCTGCAATTAGCCCAGCATGCTGAAAATCCATAAAAGCTAGGTTGTTATGCATTAAATTTCAGATCCGGCTGGACACATCTCCATCATACAACACTGATACTTCCTGCCCATCTGAGATTAATCAGATTTCTAGGTGCATTAGATTCGCTGTGGATATTACTTTTACTTTCTGCGCGAATTCCCTCCTATGTCTTCTAAACTCACTGAATGGGAAAGCTATGTCCACGTTATTTTCATTTTCTTTTTCAGATGGCTTCCTCCATTGTACTCTATCGACAGTCACTCTTTGATGAAGCTTCTCCGGTAATTCCTGAAGATAAGTTGTCCCGCTTTTCTTCTGTTATATTAAACAATATCGTTGAGAATACTTTGAGTACCTTGTTAAGGAAGAATACACCTCGGTACTTATGGGAGTCTCACTATTGCCCCGTTTAGGTATTGGGCGTATCAGAGATATTTACCATTAATAAGCAACTGGTATACCTCTGAAAATATTGAGATATCAAGAGTTTCACTTAACCTCTGTTAATTATTGGTCTTGTCTATAAATTGTTTCATTCTTATCTGTTTTCGATAAGTTTTATCCCGGGATGTATCTCTACCGAAGTGATTAACTTTCAGTTCTATTCCTTCACATACGTAAAAGTTAACTAATAGTTATAATTTTGTCTTATACTGCGTGGTTGTAGATTTCTAACCTGGCCCTTGTCCAATCCGGTTGCGTGTTCAGTCTTAATGACGTTGTCGTCGATCATTGTTATATGAACTTATGTGATCAAAAATGAGGCTCTTCTCTGCTTTGAGAAAAGTAATATGGGAAAAACACAATAAGAAACCGATTGAGAGAATGTACATAAAGACATCGTGGGATAATTTCCATTGTACTAGAACGTGATGTAAAGGACAAGCCAGCATTGGAATACCTTCAACAAATGATCGATCATATTTGGTGTCAGCTTGGTACAGGATAGGGATTCGTAGTGGCGCATCAAACCAGTCATAACACTGAGCCACCCTCCCTACCTCCTTACACAAACACACGAATACACACACAAAAGGTACAGATAGTACTTCACCTAATTTTCATTTAAAATGAGAAATTGTGTACTTAACTGCAAAAATGTCAACGAATTATATCAAGCAAAGAGGTGGCGCAACGGGTTTTAAAATCCGCCCTGGGACTCGGAAGGAGCAGGTTTCAAATTATCGTTTAATCTTTCAATTTATATTAACGGTAAATTACCGAAACCTGGAACCGTTCAATTCCCCCTTACAACCTTGTTCAGTTCGAGTGCCTATTTCAATGTCAAGACTTAATCGTCGACAAAACAATAACATTCTTATATTTTTATGACGCCCAACAGCATATTATTAAATTCCCTTTATTTATCGCCATAGTTTCTGCCAATTCGACATAACTTAGGTCCTCTTGTTGTTTACAAGATCAAATTTAGATCTGAAAGTGTATTACAATTACTAGCATTCGTATATGCGCATCACTGGAATACCATTGTAAATTCTAAAATTAAATGCAATTTCACAGGCCATGAGTCCTTGCTGATACATTGAGACAGACTCCCAGGAACAATCTGTTTTAGATTTAAACCCTTTGCGGTAACGTACAGCTCAGACGGTACTGGAAAGGAAAAATGAAATGAAGTATGGCTAGGGCCTCCCGTCGGTTACACCGATCGCCGGGTGCAAGTCTTTTTAGTTGACGCCATTTCGGCTACTCGCGCGTCGTGGGGATGATGATGATGCAGACAACACAACACCCAGTCCCTGGGTGGAGAAAATCTCCGACCCAGTCCGGAATCGAGCCCAGCCCCCTTAACGTTGCATTCCATCGCTCTGACCAATCAGCTATCGAGGCGGACAGGAAAGAAGAAAACCTTATATGACAAATTAGGAGTCATTCATCTACTGGGAAGAGGACTCGTCTGCGGACAAACCTTCGAGCTGGAAATTTGGCACGATCGTCTACAGTAATTTGATGAGGACCGACTAATAATAAATTTTCGTTACAGATCATTTCCCTAGGTATCATGTAGCCTAAAATACACTCCACGTCAGGCATTATTCGTATATTTCTCGAGTAACATAAAAATTTTTCCACCTCTCGACCATTACTCTCTCGAATTTCGAATCATTTTCAGGAAACTAACTACGATAACATCAGTAATGAGCCACATCAGAAGGTAGCAGGATTGTCAGTAGCACACAAGAAGAAGCAACGGACCCAAGATGGAACCTTGAGGAAAACCACAGTTTGACCTTTAAGAACATCAATTAAGACAGACGAACTAATGTTCATATTACATTCAGTCTCGACATCCAAAATAGACTTATAAATCGTAGGCCTACATCGGAAGACACGATGTATTCTGTGAAGAAGCATGCTGTAGACTGCGCGCCAGCTACCAGAAACACGGTATTTACAGCCGACACGTCACCCAAACTCACGGACGTAGAAAAATTTGGAGCAGTAAAGTGCGCTTATCCCGGCATGGCGCTTAGGAGCTGTAGGCGCGATGCCTAACGGGCGCGGTATCTGCCGTGCAGCCATTCTAATTTTTGCTACTGAGGATGTGCTACACTGAGAGCATCCCAGGGTGCCCCAAGAGATAAAACATTAAGAAGAATCGCTTCTCGGCTTTTGGCAACATCAATGTACAGTACTTTTTTATTTTTTTAAAGGATACAGCTCTATAGCAAATGATCAATGTATGCACCATACATTATTACATACTATTATATACAGTGATATCGCCAACTATTTTACATTTCATATTAACATCCTTACCACGCACAAAAACACAAACATTATCATCATGACCAAGTGTACAAAACCTACAAGTTCTAACACACAATGGTTTATCAATAAAAAAATTTGTCGATGATTCTCCAACACCACGAACTTGAAAGTGATCATAAAAGTCCTATAAGCAAGTACATGACGTGGAGGTATCTGCTCCAAAGACGTAGCAAGACTTTCTGCGCACAAAGTTATTATTTAGTTGATGCAGGGTGAGAACATCAGTCTTAACCTGGGTCCAAGTGTCATAATACGAAGAAAAACGGATGTACTTTTTCTTACTTCACCTGATGTCCGACATACCCGGCTACATTACATTTTTGGTGAAGCAGTGGTTTTTAGTGTACTCCGCAAGAGGACACTGCTACTCTTTAGTGTTAGAATATTAAATGTTTATATGGAAATTTTAAAATAGGGTTAGAATTTACCTCGATAATTAAAAATATACGTCCTACATTGAGCGTTATTCGTATTTTTAAATGAAATCTGAGTTACCAGTCAACAGCGCACATACCACAGAAGATTATATGTAAAGGGTCCAAGGATATTGTTTGCAGTAAATTATGAAATTATTTACCCTTAACGTTACTCTACCGACACCTTAGTGTCAAGAAACAATTTGCTTTTTTGTTTAATTAGGTGTAGAGTCTACAATGTTACAGAAACCTATAGCCTCTTCTGTACAGGGTCAATGAGTTTTACAATAAGTCTTCCATAAATAAATTTGTCTGACACGTTTTCTATCTTCTTACGTCCTACTTTTCAGATACTCGTGCTAGCACAGCAATCTTCCTCCAAACAAACAGTATTCTCGAGGGCACAGGTGTCCGTCGTCTGAAAGGAGGAAAGGTGCTATATTATTTAAAATACTAAAGTGCTACACGTTTTATATTTATATATATATATATATATATATATATATATATATGTATAAGAGAGTCTGCAAAATGTTATATACAAAGGTCGTACGTGTCTAAGAGCGTCAAGCTTTGCAACAAATAGTCTTGACTCTGACCGTGATTGCAGGGTGATTTGGAGGCTAAAGTTTTTTTGTTTTTTTTTTCTAAAATGAGAGCGATAATATTTGATTCAAGATTTGAAAACGCGAAAATTTTATATATAAAGTTGTACATAATTCTCCGTTATTGTAAATCATTGCTAGTTCAATGGGGGTCAAATAATCAAATACGTTTTATCTGTAGTAGGGATTAACTTAAACCAGAGAAGGGATACAGGAAAATACAGTGTTAGATACAAACTGGAAGGGGCATCCCGAGGAATCAAAGACCAGGGGGCTCAATGATTCGGCGTCAGCAATGGTCTACGCTTTATTGGTATTTTGTCTTATCTTTCAAATGGCTCAATAACACTCATAGGCTTTGATATGTCTATTTTTGCCAATGAACATGTTAATTAAAACTTGAAGTTCAAATACCTGTTTGTTCTTTCCAAATGCGAACTCACAAATAGGGTTTTCCATGAAACAAAATTCAGTTCTTCAATGACCTTTGATAATAATCTTTGCAATCAGTGGACTACTAACAGCCTAATGTTGAACCCGCAGTGTGTGGTGTGTGTAGTCCATGACTTGGGCACACTGATTCTGTTCACTATGACCACTTGTAATTAAGTTTATGCCAACATTAGCAGTGACCATGTGTAGTTACTTCTTCCAACTGTTCATCAGATTGTCTGAAATATGCGGAGAGCCTCTTTACAAGTAGGAGGATAAGGAGATACAGACAAACTATTGACCACCTTCACTTTTCCGAGGTTTTCCTAAAATATTTGAAAAGGGGATGTTCAAGCGTCTCCTTAAACATCTGACTGCAGGCAATATATTGTCCAAGCCACAATTTGGGTTCCTTAAGCGTTCCAATATGGGAAAGGCTGTTTACTCGTACTGTGAGAATGAACTTATTGCAAGAGATGAGGAGTTGGAGACTGCTTGCATTTTGTGTGACCTGTCAAAAGCTTTTGACTGTGTGAATCGCACCATTCTCATAAGAAAATTAGAGTATTATGGTGTCACCAGCAATGCTGCAAAATGGTTTGAGTCCTACCTAACTAACAGGAAACAAAGGTTGTCATTGAGGAATACCTGTGGAGTAATCAATCAGTCTTCATCTTACTGGAATAATTACATGTGGTTTTCCTCAAGGTTCCATCTTGGGTCCGTTGCTTCTTCTTGTGTGCTCTAATGACCTCTCGTCTCTTACACTAAAATTGCAATAAACAGCAAGTCAAATACAGGTTTAGAAATGGCTGCTAATGAAATTATCATTCACTTTAATAAATGGTTGAAAGCTAATTCACTGTCATTAAACTTTGAAAAGATTCACTGTACTCACTTCAGAGCTTGTCACAGATTTTATTCCAACATGTATATAACATACGAAGAAATGTAAATCGATGAGACTGACAGTGTTAATTTTCTGGAATCACAACTTGGTAATAAATTTAGCTGGGAAGGGCATGCCACAGAATTGCTGAACCGCCTAAAGGAGTGAATGATGTCAAATATAGGAAATATACTCATAATATCTGCACTAGGAATAAGAACAATTTACATAAAGGCCTAAAATCATTTACTGTGGTCCAAATGGTGTCCGGTATTCAGGGACACTCATTTTGAATACATTGCTAGCAACCATTAAAATCTTGTTTTTAGATAAAGTATATTTTAAACAGGGTTTGAAAGACTTTCATAGGGAATTACTTCTGCTCTGTGGAAGAATATCATAACAGACCCTGTTAGACCAGCTTAAGTAAAAATGTCTTTTAGATGTCAATTTTGACAGCAGTTGGTCAGAAGCGTAAAGATTAGGTATTTTGTGTGTGAAAATTGTATTAAAAGCGCATAGCTACGTTTCATTCTAAGAGTGCATTAATTGTGTAAAAATTATCCGTTTACTGCAGTGTATTCAATATTTTGACAATTACGTGACAAATGATGAGGGAAGTGACTATTATATCCACATTTTCTATGTTTTTTGTGTTATTATTTATGACATGTACCTTAGACATCTTATTTTTGAGGCTGTGGAACGAAATCCGAATCTAATCTAATTTCATGAGTGTGTCAGACCAACATGTTTCGATACTCGACCAATTAAAACGCTTCGCTAGTTCTACAAGGTCTCCCCTTTCTTGTATAGAAGGCACAGAACGTTCATACAACAGTGTGAAACTGCCAGAGAACTCATCACTGTGATATTTTTGAACTTCTACGTCACAGTGGCTTGAAAGTCACTTATCCCGTTCAAGCATTGGCCCCTTATATCAATTTATTTTGTTGTGGTAGGTCCGTATGATAGCACTAATTCTCGTCACCCATAATGATTTTTAAAGAAAAAGTTGTCTGCATTTTTTATTTCAACATGTTTCGGCAGATATACCCATGTTACTGATTTTTTTATAGACTCAAGCTGTGCGGAAAAAATTTGCACACATTTTTCTTTTCTTAAAAACATTCTGGAGAATGACTTGAACACTTGTTGCTCCACTACTATTTGTGACACAATAACGATGACGCACTGCGGTCGCACGTCCACTTCTTTGCACAGTCTGCTCACAACTGACTGGTTGAATGCACAACTGTTTCTTAATAGTTGAAGCTGCGTCCCTAGTATTACAACAGTATAACAACATTGGGTTTCCAGAACCCTTCTGATGATAACGTAGACAATTTACAGTATATTTCTCCTTGCTAAGTCACTTCATAAGCTACATTTTTGTCTCACGCCGGATATACGTGTTTTACAAGTAGGGTAACTTTCAACCTCTGTATCTCGGAAACAGACGAAGATACCAAGAAAAATTTAAACGTTATTGGATAACGGGATCGTACAAATGAAATCGTAAAAATTGCAGCCATTTACTATGCATAGTAGTATTGCAATCCGTGGCTCGCTTTTGTTTCTCGATAATGGATAAAGATTTTTGAAAACTAGAAGATTACACTTCTAGATAAACGCCTAGAGAAGATACCTTCAAAATTTGAGTAGTTTGCTACTCTTCTTTATACATCCGCTGCTGACCACGAAAAAATGGTGAAAAACGCTTTTTCCGTGTTTACTCTGGGACTGTTCTAGAAGTAAATGGTGCCTCCAGAAGCCCCTTATGTTGCACGTAGATCACATCTAATACAAAAAGAACCACCCCGATTTGTTCCATTTGCCTAAGCTGGAGGTATGTGCAATATAGACCTGTACTGCACTGTAGGATAGTTACAGAAATAATATTCTCTTGTTGGGTGTAAAAGTGGTCCCTGCTCCAATGGACATCCAAAACACTTTACCCCACCTTTCTGTGAAAAGTAGAACCCGATGTATGAGCCCGGGAAATATCCTGTTTTTATGCGCGACGTTTTGGACATAGTGGTAGCTTATGTGTACCTGCAAATTATGTGCTGAAACCTACCTCTTGAATGAGTCTATCTCGTAGTGGTAAACTGTATCTAAGTCTCTACAGTACTTTTTATACTTAGAGTTCATACACATCCAGAAAACGGCCCCAAGTATGTTTAATATATAGTATGAATAGAAATGTATGAACGAGACATCTCAGAATCTCAGTGATTATATCCGGCTGGCTATGGCATACCTAGAGAAACTCGTGGTCTCAGGTCCTCAAGTTAGAGGCATTATTCACGAGACAACTGCAGGGATGGCGACTAAAATTTTTTTGTGGTGTGGTTATGGTCCCTCTGTTCTCCAGAAACAGAAGTTCTAACAGCAGTAAATCTTCACGGCCAGCAAATGTCCCTAAATGAAATTAAATAAGTAAAATCAACGTAGGTATACTCTGACGGGACCTTTCAATATAAACTGCGTACGTTGTTACGTCTCTGTGAAAGCGTACGTACGTGGAAGTGTATGTACGGAGTGGACACGTGTCAATATACGTACGTAATCGTTGCTGACGAGAATGATCAAAGAACTTGTCTGTCCGAAGCAAGGCGAGTATCCTGAATGGCCCGTGATGAAATGTCTTTCAGTATGACTGTAATTAAAGTAGTCAACACATTCATGTCGTTGCAGAAGCGCCGTGACGTAATATCGCTAATGGAAAGCAACCGCTTCTCCTTTCTATGAATGGGGCAGGCAGCAGCTCCATGTTCCGGAATGCTGAGATCTTAATACTAGCAGTGCTCCTTTGCCCATATGCCACAGCTGGGTCCTGCAGCCTGCAACCTGTTTCTGACACATCTTATTGAACCTAAATGGGAGACGAATCTACGATGTTCTAAGTGAGCAACAACAACGTGCGCTGTGTGTTCAAATGTGTGTGAATTCCTATAGGACCAAACTGCCGAGGTCATCGGTCCCTGGACTTACACACTGCTTAAACTAACTTATGCTACGATGCTAGGATCAGCACACACACACACACACACACACACACACACACACACACACACACACACACACACACCCGTGCTCGAGGGAGGACTGGAACCTCCGGCGGGAGGGCCCGCGCAATCAGTGTCATGGCGCCTCTAACCACGCGGCCACTCTGCGTGGCGTGCACTGTGTTGTGGAGGAGATCAGTGTTTAACGTGCTATCGACAACGATGTCATTAGGGACGGAGCCCAAGCTCGGATTAGGGAAGAAAGGGGAAGGAAATCGGCCGTGCCCTTTCAAAGGAACCAACTCGGCATCTGCCTGAATCGATTAAGGGAAATCGCGGAAAACCTAAATCAGCTTGGCAGGACGCGGGTTTCAACCGTCGTCCTGCCGAATGCGAGTCTAGTGTGTCACCCACTGCGCCACCTCGCTCTGTGTTACGGAGAACAAAATGAAGTCCACGGCGCAAATTCGGAATGTATGAGAACGAGTTTCTTATGCATCGCACATAAGTTGTGCGCGCTTACTGAACTGCATACACGAAACGTTTTATTTGAACGACATCCTAAATCGCGATGGACGTATAAGAATCACTAAAATTCCCATTACTCGCATGACATAAATGGCTAAATGAATGGTATTGTAGACAATGCTCTTCAAATGCAAATTCTTCAGTCTGTGTGACTATGCTATCGAAACTGCATGTCGCTAAACAATAATGCAAAGTATGGATGCTGTCCGAATACCAGATCATTCTAGGTTAATGAAAGCATGCTGATTACGTAATTAACTGATTATACATCAGCATTACTGCTGAAGTTACGCGTAACGTACTGCCGTAACGCAAAGGTCTTTACAAATAGATCGTGACAATTGAAAAGCCATCTATCGCAGATTTGTCGACTTTCAGTTCTCTCGATGAATAGAGGTCTGGACGTCAGCGTATATTTGTGGTAGTGATGAAGGTTTTAATGAGATGAACGTTTCCACTTTAAGCTTTAAGCGACGGTACTGATGTATATACTTTCTGACAATATATCAAATTTCCTTCTGAACAGAGAGATTATGTATTTAGTAAAACTAAAAGCCAATTCTCAGTCGTTATATCCAGACTAGCAGTTAAATCAATTCAGGGTGAGTGCCAAATGTCGTGAGTGTTGAATAATTTATCTGTAGCACCAGTCAACTTATTTATTCATTTCTATAATATCCCCGCTTACCGAGTGTTTCCGTTACGGTAGAGGAACCAAATAAAACAAAAGCAATGAAAAATCTCCGGTGTCACTGAAACGTACATAACACACTAACGGTAAACAGTTTTAAAACTTGTGTTCACTGATGGACATTACCTCACTAACGATTCCTCTATAATTTGATATAAGAAACCTTACTAAACACTGAGCGAGGTCGCACAGTGGCTAGCGCACTGGACTCCCATTCAGGAGAACGACGGTTCGAACCTGCGTTCGGTCATCCTGATTAGGTTCTCCATGACTTCTTTATATCGCTTCAGGCAAATGTCAGGATGGTTCCTTTGAAACGGCACGGCTGACTTCCTTCCCTAATACGATGGAACCGACGATCTCGCTATTTGTTCCCCTCGCCCACATCAACCAACCAACCTTACTGACCTATGGATTAGCTGTGCTCGTGTCAGAGTCTCCATATTATCGCCACAAAATGGTAAGAAGACAACAGAACTGTGAAACTTTTGGGATCCTCCTGCTCATAATCGCGATTGTAGATTAGTTTTTAGTTATTGGGAAATACTATCTACGTGTCACTTTGATCGGAGCAAGAAGCAATACACTGAGGTAACGAAAGTCATGGGATAGCGATATGCAGACATACAGATGGCGGTAGTAACGCCTACACAATGTGTAAATGAGCAGCGAATTGGCGGAGCAGTCATACATACTCAGGTTATTCACGTTAAAAGATTTCCGACGTGATTACGATCGTCTGACAGGGATTAACAGACTTTAGAACTCGGAATCATGGCTGGTGATAGACACAGGGGGCATTACATTTCGGAAATCGTTAGGGAATTCAGTATTCTGCAATCCACTGTGTCAAGGATGTGTCGAGAGAATCTCATTTCAGGTATTACCTCTCACCATGGACAACGCCGTAGCCGACGACCTTCACTTAACGATCGAGAGTAGTGGCGTTTGCGTAGAGTTGCCAGTGCTAACAAACAAGCAACACTGCGTGAAATAGCTGCAGAAATCAATGTGGGACGTGCGACGAACGTATCCTTTAAGGCAGTGCAGCGAAATGTGGCGTTAATGGCCTATGGCAGCAGATGACCGACGCAAGTGCTTTTGCTACCAGCACGACATAGACTGCAGAGCCTCTCGTAAGTTCGTGACCATATCGTTTGGACCCTAGACAACAGGAGAAAGCGTGGCCTGGGCGGATGGTTCCCGGTTTCAGTGGTTAGAAACTGACGAAAGTATTCGAGTGTGGCACAGACCCCACAAAGCCATTGTCCCAACTAGGCACATCTGGCGCCACAAATCTCTGGAAACTAACCGAATCGAATCCATGATATTCATTATTACTATTGGAATACGTAACAAAGCTAGGCCAATATTAAGCAGGTTATCACGTTTTAGCGACTTTAGCCAAAAGAAATCCTCTACCGTGACCAGTGCTATATGCAGATATTCTGAGTAATTCTTGGGGAAAGTACAAGCAATGAAGGTAATTTCGTCGTTTACTTTTGATGAACTAAGATCGTCTACTATCTTTGTAAACTATATCGCGATGAAAAATTTACTTCCGAGTAAGATGACGGTTTCGAAAACAAGATGACTCGCAAGGCTGAATGAGAAACATAATTCATACCGAAAGATATTTTCCTGTGCTGTAATACGTATGTTTGGCCTTAAAGCCAGGTATAATGAAGTCTTATCAGGTAGAATATAAACAATTCCCACTGACCGAGCAGACATACTTCGCAGAAAATGTGAACCCACGACACCGTTTTCCTGTGCCACATGCCCCAACGTTACAATGACAAAGAGAAAGTTATTCACAACAAAGACAATCTCACGCTGGCTTTAGGATGCATTCTTGTTACGTGGTTTTTGTTGGCTTATCCTGCTTTTCTCCTCCCTTTTTTCTTAAAGGTCGCTAACTTTTCTTCCGAACACATCTGAAACCGCTTCATATTATTTGCAAACCGTGCTGTTGGTTACAATAAAGTATGGTAGCTGACCGATTCTATGAAATAATACTATGTGCTATATTACATTGGTACAAAGATAAACGAAGCTGGTATTCAAATTCTGAAACTTGGGTAAGCTTCCAAAACCAGAAAATGTTCATTGTGTTACTAATAGTGCGACACAAAATTAGTTGTAGTAATAACAGCAGCAGTAATAGTGGTAGCAGAGTTAGGAGTCACATTCGGAAAAAAAAGTGTGGTTTCCTCAGTGCAACGTTCTCTGAGTACAGAGCGACCTTTAATCAATTTACGAAGCCCCAGAAGTTATTCTTTACTTTCCCCAACCACCTGGGTGTACGTGAAAGTAAACAACAATGGCACTGAATGTCACTGCTTACGGTGGTTGCGTAGTACATGCTGAAATTCAGTTTCCTGCAGAAAAGTATCTCCAGTAATTCTAATATACTAGGCTAGCGGTTAGTTTAAGAGCCATCAGTAATGACCAATAAATGTATATGATGAACAGTGGAGTGCCAGGCCCATCCTACAGGTAGATGAAATCGTAACACAGGTGAACCAAGTATTCTTATCATTGTCCCTTAAACTCAGTATATCGCAACCTTTGCACAAGTTGCTTACTGAAAATATTTACCAACAAAGGCAGGTAGCAAAGAAAATCGTACGTCAAGCAGAGGTTGATGTGCTGTTATCGCTAAATGCAAGTAATTTCTAAGCTCATATTGTTACTTCTGACAAATCGTGCATCAACGAAGAAGAAAATAACGGTCAACGCCGTGGAGCTGTGCAACTTTGCATAAATCGGAAAATCTCAACCAGTTCCCCTACTCGATTCGAAAAGAAGGTAGCTGCGGTTTTTTGGCTCAGAAAGAGCGTTATTTTGGTTCGTTTAATGGAGTACGGGTTAAGACAGATTAATAACAAAAATTCGTAAGATGACGAAGAAGCTGACACTGTTGAACTGTCAGTTCCAAAAAGAATGCGCAAAGGTTGACAGGGAAAAGTTAGAAGAAATTCGTGCGTCCTTAAGAAGACTGATGCGTGAAGCATACGGCTTTCAACGTCATACCTTAGCGAAAGATCTTACCGAGAACCGAGATAATTCTGGCCAAACGTAAAATCGAAAGTCACTCGTCGACCAGTCTGGGGTGGCACCGGAAGTCATCAAAAGGAAAACTTAAGTTTTAAATCACTCGTTTAACAAATCATCTTCGCAAGACGATCGTACCGTAACATAAACGTTTAAATTCTGATGAAGGACCTCTTAGACGTGTTGAAACCTGGTTAATAAGACTAAAAATTGGGACCGGTAGCTCATTTGTTTCAATTTTAATTTATAAGCGTTCACTACACCAAGCAGCCATGTTTAAAACTTTGCGAAACACAATATCGTTTGCATTTAAGACAGACTCTCACGTGGTAGTCGTGGGAATAGGCAACCCTGCCTGGGGTGTAGCAACAAGTGGAAGAGTTGGAAACAAATAAGTCGCCAGGTCCGGATCGAGTCCCAGTGCGGCTCTACAGACGGTGCTCTACAGCATGGACCCCTTACTTAAATTGCATTTATCGCAAATATCTCGCCCAGCTCTGTACCAACAGACTAGATGGAAGGGCAGGTGTCTCCTGTCAACAGGGTACTCAGAAACAGTGTGAAAAGCTTGTAAGGGTGTTACAGGGTAGGTTGTGTTGCGATATAACAAGAAAAAACGATGATACGTTGTACTGTTTAAGAGTCAGTCGGGCATGTGCGTGTGCAAATTCAAGCGGCCTGACACACGCAGTTTGTGCCATTTCTTCTCTTAGTGTAAATGACAGCGCACGAGACTGCTCAGTCTTTGGGTCGGGTTCATTGTTTTGTGTCGCTCTCTTGTTCGTGGCGTCAGAGCTCTCTTCGTCCCTCTCCCCGTAATTTACGGCAATTAGCTGGCTTGTGCGTGCAGCTGTGCTGCCAACTCCCTGCGGCGACCTGTCAATGTTTCACTGCTTCCATGTCACACGCTTCGCCGCTGTTACCCGTGCCAAATGCGGACATACCGGCTATTAGGTAGGTGGTAATAATATTCTGGCTGATCACTGTACTCGTATTTACGTGCAAAACGGCGTGATTGGCTACCTTCAGTGCTAATTAACTTGGAAACGGCGCGAAGTATTGAATTCTTTCGTAACAATTATTTTTCAGCATAACCTACCCCACAACTCCCTTAATAGCTTCTTAGACTTTATCTGACCACTCTGTGTAAGAACAGTAAAATAACGGACCGGCACGCTTACAGCTCAACATAGGTTTACCGAAGAATTCTTGAACATTTCCTAAGTTCGAGTATAATATTTTTACCTGACGCAGAATAGCTTGTATCCACAAATAAGCAAGGATTTAGAATGCATCGCTGATGAAAAGCTCTGCTTGCCCGTTTTCAAATGACATTCTGACAACCTTAGATGACGGGCTACAGGCATATTCCATACTATTTCTGGGAAGTGTTAGACAAGGTGCCACACTGCAAGCTGTTAACTGCAAGCTATTAACGGAGATCAGAGTATACGGAATAGGTTTGCAAACTGTTAACGGTCACAACCTACGGAACAGGTTCTGAGATATGTGAGTGGCTGGAAGAGTTTATAGGTAACAGAAGGCAGTACATCGTACTCGACATATTTCCTTGGTGAGATGGCGACGTTATTTAGACGAAACGCTACTGAGACAATTTAGAGCCCCGGCATTTCGACTGACTGCTGAGCAATTCTGCTGCCGCCAACGTGCATTTCGCCCAAGGAATACGAAGAAAGAGAAATCAGGGCTCGTAAGGCTTATATACAATCGTTTTTCTCTCGCTCAATTCGCGAATTCAGCAGAAAGGAGAATACTTAGTTCTGTAAGTTACCCCCAGCCAAGCATTAACCATTGTCTTGCGGCGTATGTCCGTAGTTGTAGCTTTAGTTGATTACAGCTAACGTGCTTTGTCTGAAGTGAAACACTGAAAGTTATGAATCACAGTATTCACTACTGATTTTCGTTCGCGTATTGTAAATCGTACACATACTGTAAAGATACATCCCGCACCAAGCAGATGACCTCTAGAAGCAGGACTGTGTATGATACGGCCAGTAGCATGCTACTAGAAAACACTGTGATGTGCCGGTTACGTCGAGCCCAGTAAGAACGAACACACCGCGTAGTTTGCTGAAAAACCTTTGGTGTGACTGAGAGACGGTAGCAGATGGCTGGCTAAGCTTATCTGGTAATACGCTATTATACATGAGTAAGATATAAGCAGGACTGAAGTCAGAGTCAGTAGGTCATTCACAGACCTCGGGCCTATTATCTGGTTCGTATTGGAAGGCTTTATTTAGTGGCACTGACAGCAAATTTAAGTATGCGCTGGTATGTTAATTGTTTGATAAGATGACTTTCGAAGTACTGAAGGGAATCAGGTTTTTTAATGCAGCCGAATGTAATTTGAATTCATCACATTCTTCTTCAGTGAGCTTCTTTCAAAAGATTCTGACACATATATAATTATTTTGTTCATTTCACATGCAGTGACTAATTATAAATCGAAATTAGAATGATAGATTAATACATTCAGCTGCTGACGGGCGTTGATATATATCAATGGGGATAGGTGAAAATTTGTGCACCGACCGGGACTCTAACCCAGGATCTCCTGTTTATATCGCAGACGATCTATCAATCTGAGCCACCGAGGGCACAGACGATAATGCGACTGCAGGGACCATCTGTCCCCTTTGATATATATCAACATCCGTCAGCAGCTGAAGGTATTAATCTATAATTCTATTTTCGTTCTAGACGGCTGCAGGTCATCATTGGAGTCTGTTCTTATGTCCGAAAGAACAGACACACTATCTATGTAAGTATATCGTTCTGGCAATACCGGCCATAACCTTCTTCTTCTGTGCGGATGCACACATATTACCCGAACTCTTACGGGACTTGGTAAGAATGTCTTCCACGAGTAATGGGTTTGTTGGTTAGTGACACTACGAATGTAGTGTGTGGACATATAAGGTACGAATGCGGGTCTCGCAGGAGGCGTGCACGAGATACTCCCTTCAATCGCGGTTTCCTCTGTGCCCTCGGTGGCTCAGCTGGATAGAGCGTCTGCCATGTAACCAGGAGATCACGGTTCGAGTCTCGGTCGGGGCACCAATTTTCGCCTATCCCCGTTGATATATATCAACGCTCGTCAGCAGCTGAAGGTATTAATCTGTAATTATAATATCGTTCTAGACGGCTGCAGGTCATCTATGGTTTCTGTTCTTTCGAACATGTCAGAATGAACAGACACCATCTCCATATAAATACTATAAATCGTGTTTCACGCACGGACGTTACGTGAATCAAGTAGGCCATAACTATGATTTACATGGAATTTCACGTTTTTTTATTCAAAGAGTCTGAAGTTTAATAGTGATACCCTGACACAGCTTTAAAATTTTGATATCTTTCCAGCCAAATGGAATGGAATCAGCATCTAATAATCTCACGTAGTGTTCTTTCAGCCTACAGCAAAGATACGTATGTATTGAACTGTTATTGCAAGTAACATATAGGTACTGCAAACCTGCAGTGAGCGGGGAGCCTCGCCTGATTTTTTCGTATGTTTTTACAGACCAGAAGGTATATCGGCAGATGAATTTGCAGGTGAAGAATCACTTTACATGTAACGTGATTGTTTCGTTTCTTTCAGTTTCCACATTTCCAAATAGGAATTTAAGATTAACAGACCAGTACAAGAATGTCCAATGAACATACTTGGCTACAGACTCTGTTACTTCCACGTTAATGGTGTGAGTTTAAGTGCATATCGCAGTCTAGTACGTTCACGTAATTCAGTCAAGTGTCTACATGTAGCCCATGTTTACTTTCGCAAAGCTAGCTACTCCTTTTCTTCTCTTGCCCTACATTATTACTGTTTGATTTCATTGGTTGAAGCATTTTATTAAAGGTGACAATTTATACAGGACATTTTTGCAGAATACATTTTTGCACGTAATCCGAAGCCGAAAAGAAGATAGCCGGCGGGAGTGGCCGAGCAGTTCTAGGCGCTACAGTCTGGAACCACGCGAGCGCTACAGTCGCAGGTCCGAATCCTGACTCGGGCATGGATGTGTGTGATGTCCTTAGGTTAGTTAGGTTTAACTAGTTCTAAGTTCTAGGGGACTGATGACCTCAGAAGTTAAGTCCCATAGTGCTCAGAGCCATTTGAACCAATTTGAAAAGAAGATACGAGGATTACAACGATCACCAAACAGAGACGTACTATCCGATAACGATGGCACGAGAAAAATTTGTCCAGGATAATATTCGTCATCAAAACGAATGTTTGCAAACCGATGACTGTCTCAAGTAGAATATTCATCATTCCCATTGGCGTCTTTTCGAGCTCTCATGGAACATTCCTAAACTAACCTCTTGCTGCAATTGAAATACAGGCTTGGTGAACATCAAATGACAGAGGAAAGCAAGGAAATGAGAAATAGGTCCATAGGAAACTAAAACCGCCAATAAAAACCTTTACTTTTCGAAGAATGGTTCAAATGGCTCTGAGCACTATGGGACTCAACTGCTGAGGTGTGCAGTCTGGTTGTCGGCTGTTGCTCTTTGCTCATGGTTCAAAAATGATTCAAATGGCTCGGTGCACTATGGGACTTAACATCTGAGGTCATCAGTCCCCTAGAACTTAGAACTAGTTAAACCTAACTAACCTAAGGACATCACAAACATCCATGCCCGAGGCAGGATTCGAACCTGCGACCGTAGCGGTCTTGCGGTGCCAGACTGCAGCGCCTTTAACCGCACGGCCACTTCGGCCGGCCTACTTTTCGAAGAGCTTTAGTGTCAATATTATAGCGATGTTAGAAATAACAGTAGTATTAGCAGCGGCAGCTGTTACAACAGCAGTTTTGACAATATTTTAGCAAAGTGCGTTGCATGTGTTAACAAATCCGTTTCCCTAATGCTAGAGTGTTCTGCGGCAGAGCATTAGTCCAGTGTTTGACAGTAAAAATGTGGAACGAGAACTATATTACGTGACGAAAGTACCTTCATATTAGCGTACTTTAATATAAGGTTCGCTTTTACAGGGTGTTACAAAATGGTACGGCCAAACTTTCAGGAAATATTCCTCACACACAAATAAAGAAAAGATGTTATGTGGACATGTGTCGGGAAACGCTTAATTTCCATGTTAGAGCTCATTTTAGTTTCGTCCACCTACGCTCACTGGAGCACGTTATCATGATTTCATACGGGATACTCTACCTGTGCTGATAGAACATGTGCCTTTACAAGTACGACACAACTTGTGGTTCACGCACGATGGAGCTCCTGCACATTTCAGTCGAAGTGTTCGTACGCTTCCCAACAACAGATTCGGTGACCGACGGATTGGTAGAGGCGGACCAATTCCATGGGCTCCACGCTCTCCTGACCTCAACCCTCTTGACTTTCATTTATGGGGGCATTTGAAAGCTCCTGTCTACACAACCCCGGTACCAAATGTAGAGACCCTTCTTGCTCGTATTGTGGACGGCTGTGATACAATACGCCATTCTCCAGGGCTGCATCAGCGCATCCATGCGACGGAGGGTGGATGCATGTATCCTCGCTAACGGAGAACATTTTCAACATTTCCTGTAACAAAGTGTTTGAAGTCACGCTGGTACGTTCTTTTGCTGTGTGTTTCCATTCCATGATTAATGTGATTTGAAGAGAAGTAATAAAATGAGCTCTAACATGGAAAGTAAGCGTTTCCGGACACATGTCCACATAACATATTTTCTTTCTTTGTGTGTGAGGAATGTTTCGTGAAAGTTCGGCCGTACCTTTTTGTAACACCCTGTATAACGGATTGACTCTGCTCGAGACATACGAATTACTTTTGAGGAATGGCAGTTCATTCCTTCTCAAGAGCCGAAGCAAGACTAACCCACATGGGCTCTTATCGATTGCGGTCTGTGGACCGTGTGTCTGGTTCTTACCGAGGTGGCGCAGTGATTGGCCCAGTGGACTCTCACTCGGGGGGGACGACGGTTCAATCCGGCGTCCGGCCATCCTGACTTAGGTTTTCCGTGACTTCCCTAAATAGCTCCAGCCAAATGCCGGGATGGTCCTTTGAAAGGGCACGACCGTCTTCCCTCTCCGTCCTTTCCTAATCCGATAAGACCAATAACCTCGCAGTTTGGTCTTTTCCCCCAAGCAACCCAACTCCTCTGGTTCGTTTTCCCTCTGGTCGCAGGTCGGCGCTCTTGCGCCGCGTCTTCCAGTTTGAAATATACGCAAAGCAGGGGAGTGCTGGGATAGCCACAGGGAGACGAGGAGGAATGAAATCGGTTGGAGGAAACGTGTTTGTCACGCGCCGGTGGTCGGTGTCTTCAGTCGCTCTGAGGGAGCTGTTGCAACGGAAACGACTTTTAATATGATTATCTCATTTCGGTACTCCGGAAGGGCAGCTCCTCCGTGTTGTCGGGCCGTCTTGTGTGGTCTAGTTTGGCGGTGTTTAACGGGCTCTGTTGTTGCCACTGCAAGTTGCTTCATTCTTAATCTGCTTACTGTACTCATCTCTTGGTCTACCTCTACAATCCCCCAACCCTCCCCACAACAATGCTTCCCTCCAGTTCTGAATTGGTGATCCCTTGATGTCCCAGAATGTGTCCCAACAGCCATTCCCTTTTTCTAGTAAGGCTGTGCCATAAATTTCTTTTCTCCCTAGTCCTATTCGGTATCTACTCATTAGTTACGTGATGATCTACCCATTTATGATAAGTGTGCTCTTTTAATTACGATTTAGATTGAGATTTGACCAGCTCTGTTAGTGCACTCCTGAGAACTGTAATAAGTACAATTTTCACTCTGCAGGTGAGTGTGAACTGATATGAAATTCTTGGAGGATTAAAACTGTATCCCGGACCGAGAATCGAAATCGCGACCTTTGCTTTTCGCGGGCAAGTGCTCTACCATCTGAGCTACCCAAGCACGACTCACGACCCGCGCCCACAGATTCTGTTCCGCCAGTTCCTCCTACCTTCCAAACTGCACGGAAGCTCTCCTGCGATCCTGCGCTACTCGCGGAACTGAAGCTGTGGGGGCGGGTTGTTAGTCGTGCTTAGGTAGTTAAGTTGGTAGAGCACTTGACCGCGAAAGGCATAGGTCCCGAGTTCGAGTCTCGGTCCGGCACACATTTTTAGTCTTCCCGGAAGCTTCAAAATTTTGTGCCTTAGGTGCCTTGGGTGTCATAAGGCGGCATCCTATACATGATTCTGGAAGCCCGTCTTTTACCGGTAACTGACCTTAACAGAACCAGCATTTCAACCTGGAAGGAACTTCAGATGGTTGTTTAAAATATCCTTACATTGTGTTTCAGGTTTGGTCTTGGGTGAGCGCCTTTAATTCACAATCAAAACGTTTTCAGTCTCGGGTTCAAATATCGCCGTTGCCTAAATTTCGATTTATAATCGGCATTGGCCGTCGAAGGCTTCCGGCATTAGAAGTCGCCCTCATTTCGCCAACGATTTTGTCAAACAGGGCGCTGGAGCGGACAGAGGTTCAGGGCCCTCTCTTGTCGTAGCGGTGGGAAACTGTCCCTGAAGGTGGAAGATTCAACGAAGATCAACGGCATGAGGCTGCAGAAGGAAATGTAAACCACTGCATTAAAGACACGTAAAGTGCATCAACAGGACATGTGGCCTGTGACTGAAGAAGTGTCATGATGATCTCTGCATTGGCAAAACATTCAAGAATAGTCCCCCGTTCGGATCTCCGAGAGGGGACTGCCAATGGAGAAGTTACCATGAGAAAAAGACTGAATAAACAACGAAATAATAACATTTTACGAGTTGGGGCGTTGAATGTTAGAAGCTTGAACGTGGTAAGGAAACTAGCAAATCTGAAAAGTGAAATGAAAAGGCTTAAACTAGATATAGTAGGGGTCAGTGAATTGAACTGGAAAGAAGACAAGGATTTCTGGTCAGATGTGAATAGGGTAATATCAACAGAAGCAGAAAATGGTATAACTGGAGTAGGATTCGTTATGTATTGGAAGGTAGAGTGGAGATTGTGGTACTGTGAACAGTTCAGTAAAATGGAAGTGCCATGTGGTTAGGGCCTCCCGTCGAGTAGACCGTTCGCCTGGTACAAGTCTTTCGAATTAACGCCACTTCGGCGACTTGCGTGTCGATGGGGTTGAAATGATGATGATAGGGACAACACAACACCCAGTCTCTGAGCGGAGAACATCTCCGACCCAGTCGGGAATAGAACCCGGGCCGTTAGATATGACATTCCGTAGCGCTGACCACTAAGCTGACAGTGGCGGACAACAGTGCAGTGAGACGGTTGTTCTTATCAGAATCGACAGCAAACCAACACCGACAACGATAGTTCAGGATAAATTCGTCGCAAGCTGAATATGAAGAAATAAAGAACTTTCTGAGGATATTGAAAGGGTAAAACAATATGTAGAGGGTGAAGAATATCTAATAGTGATGGAGAACTGGAAGGCAGTTGTAGGGGAAGGAGTAGAAGGAAAGGTTACAGGAGAATATGGGCTTGGGATAAGGAATTAGAGAGAAAAAAGATTAATTGAGTTCTGTTATAAACTTCAGCTAATAATAGCGAATACTCTGTTCAGGAACCACAAGAGGAGGAGGTATACTTGGAAAAGGCCGGGAGATACGGGAAGATTTCAATTAGATTACATCATGGTCAGACAGAGATTCCGAAATCAGATACTGGATTGTAAGGCTTACCCAGGAGCAGAGATGGACTCAGATCGCAATATAGTAGTAATGAAGAGTAGGATGAAGTTTAAGATATTCGTCAGGAAGAATCAATACGCAAAGAAGTGGGATACGGATGTACTAAGGAATGACGATATACGCGTGAAGTTCTCTAAGGCTATAGACACAGCTATAAAGAATAGTTCAGTAGGCAGTACAGTTGAAGAAGAACAGACATCTCTAGAAGGGGCCATCACAGAAGCGGCGCGGGATTCGCCGAGCGGTCTTAGGCGCTGCAGTCATGGACTGTGCGGCTGGTCCCGGCGGAGGTTCGAGTCCTCCCTCGGGCATGTATGTGTCTGTTTGTTCTTAGGTTAATTTAGGTTAAGAAGTGTCTCTGCTTAGGGACTGATGACCTTAGCAGTTAAGTCCCATAAGATTTCACACACATTTCATTTTTCCATCACAGAAGTTGGGAAGGAAAACATAGGTACAAGGAAGGTAACTGCGAAGAAACTATGGGTAACAGCAGACATACTTCAGTTGATTGATGAAAGGAGGAAGTACAAAAACGTTCCGGGAATACTGAAATACAAGTCATTCAGGAATGAAATAAATACGTAGTGCAGGGAAGCTAAGACGAAATGGCTGGAGAAAATATGCGAAGACATCAAAAAAGTAATGACCGACGGAAGAACAGACTCAGCATACACGAAATTCATAACAACCTTCGGTGATATTAAAAGCAAGGGTGATAACATTAAGAGTACAACGGGAATTCCGCTGTTAAGTGCAGACGAGAGAGCGGATAGGTGGAAAAAATACAATGAAAGCCTCTACGAGGGGGAAGATTTGTCTTAGGTGATAGAAGAAGAAACAGGAGTCGATTGAGAACAGATAGAGGACCCGGTATTAGAATCAGTATTTAAAAGAGCTTTGGAGGACTTAAGATGATATTCCATCAGAATTTCTAAAATCTTTGGGGGAAGTGGCAACAAAACGTCTATTCACGTCGCTGCGTGGAATATATGAGTCCGGCAACATACCATCTGACTTCCGCAAAAACATCATCCACACAATTCCGAAAGGGCAAGAGCCGACAAATGCGAGAATTATTGCACAATCAGCTTAACAGCTCATACATCAAAGCTGGTGACAATAATGTACTGAAGAATGAAAAAGAAAATTGAGGGTGTGCTAGATGACGATCAGTTTGGGTTTAGGGAAGGTATAGGCACGAGAGAAGCAATTCTGTCGTTGCAGTTAATAATGGAAGCAAGGCTAAAACATATCAAGACACATTCATAGGATTTGTCGACCTGGAAAAAGCGTTCGACAATGTAAAATGGTGCAAGACGTTTGAAATTCTGAGAAAAAAAGGGGAAAGAAGAATTACATGATGTACTGAACGGAATGGACAATCTAATGAGTACAGGGTATGGACTGAGAGTAAATCGAAGAATGACGACGGTAATGAGAAGTAGTAGAAATGAGAATAGCGATAAACTTAATATCAAAATCGTTGGTCACGAAGCAGATCAAGTTAAAGGAATTCTGCTATGTAGGCAGTAAAATAAGGAGTGACGGACGGAGCAAGGAGGAGATCAAAAGCATAATAGCAATGACTAAATGGGTACTCCTGGCCAAGAGAAGTCTACTAATATCAAATATCGGCCTTAATTTGAGGAAGAAATTTCTGAGAATGTACGTCTGGAGTACAACATTGTATGGTAGCGAAACATGGACTGTGGGAAAACCGGAACGTAAGAGATTCGAAGCACATGAGATATAGTGCTACAGACGAATGATGAAAATTAGGTGGACTGATAAGGTAAGGACCAAGGAGGTTCTGTGCAGAATCAGAGAGAAAAGGAATATGTGGAAAAGATCTGTTAAGACACGAGGCAATGACTTCCATGGTACTTGAGCGAGGAAAAAACTGTAGAGGAAGACAGAGATTGGAATACATCCAGTAAATAATTGAGGAAGTAGGTTGCAACTGCTGCTATGAGATGAAGAGGTTAGCACAGGAGATGAATTCGTAGAGGGCCGCATCAAACTAGTCAGAAGACTGACGACCTATAAAAAAGGTTTGGTTACATCAATATGCTTTTGTTTTAATTGTTCTTGAAATTCTTGGTTTAATCTGTTAATCGGAGTTTGCCGGGGTCGTTGTAGGCGATTCTGGATTGTTTGCTTAGCCAGCTATTTGCTAATTCACCTGTTGGTGTTTCTAGGAATCTTCTTGTCCCATGCCGCTTATTTTACTAACGCCCTCTGTTGCCTGATTGATCAGCTACTGTTTCTACAGTATATGAGTGCAAGTGGTACAGCCTGACAATGGTGAAGGCACCGGCGATGCGATATTGCTGGACAGTATTTGATATTCGACGCAGTTCTACGGCGTGGTAACTGCCATTTCAGCAAACTTTTTTATTCTCTGGTTCGCGTGTGCCTAAATATTTTTAGAGTTCTTGTATATTCATCTTTTCGCCTGGAACCCTTCTGTGTCGTGCCCTTTCTGCATCAAGTTTTCCCTAGTCAGGCGGGCCATTTGATGGCCCATGCGTCGCTTAAATTTTTCAGCTTTCTCAAACGAATGTGTTAAATTTGAAACCATTCTGTCAGCTTAAACATTTAAATTCGTGTAAATACTTTTACCTGTTACTAAATTTGCACTAGTTGTTGTTATATTTGACTTTAAAAAGTTTCATTTGTAATTTCAAACCATTCTATTAGCTTGGGACGTTTAAATTATTTAAACATTCTACCTGCTTTAAATTTTTGCTGTCCGATGCTACACGCAACGTTCAAAAATTTTGCTGTTAATTTGTTAGAACTGCTATAAATCTTTAGTCACAATTTAAAACAGTTTTATTAGCTTGGAAATATTTTGCTATTTCTCAGAGATTATTTCACTGTGTTTTACTATTATTACCTTTTCTTAAAAATAAAGTTGTTTATTAAATGAGATTCCCTTGAAAAATCCTTAGTGATAAACTGGGGCCCTACCGTTCCATGAATTTCTGTTAAGTGACTAGCTGGAGCGAACAGAGACGGTAGTGATATTGGACGTTGGAGTCTGGAGCCAAGTCGGCATTGTAGCTCACCCCAAACGTGTTCGGTTGGGTTCAGGTCGCTACTTTGGGGAGGCTAATCCATTAAGGAATATTGCTGTTCACGAATCATCACCTCACAGATGGTATTTTGTGACAAAGTGCATTTTGATGGTAATACAATCATCACCACTGAACTGTTCGTTTACTGTACACAGTACAGAAACCTACAGATGTGTTCTTATGCATTCAGTGCTTTAGTGTGGAATAAAAGGCACCCTCCGCCCGCGAAAAACACTCCCTAAGCATTACATCATTTCACTGTTTGCACTATATGTGATGGCAGGTAACGTTCTCCAGGATTCGCCAAATCCAAACGCTCGCATGGAATTGCCTCAGGGTATGACGTGTTCCTCGCTCCAAATAACTCGTTTTCAGTTGCCCACTGTGCAGTGGCGTCGCTCTTTAGTACCTGAGTACAGGAGTGTAAGGCTAATAAGGAGCTGCTAGATCACTGCACACCATTCTTCTTAACTCCTCAAACACAGTCATTGTGTTACCTGAACTGCTTGCGACACTTTGAAACTGACGAACTTTTCCATCTGCTGATTTCGTGCGACTTTTCACAACCACGCTCTGCAGTGCTTCACGGACTCTTTCTGTCAGAACATGTCAGCCAACTCGTGGTTTAGAAGTGGTTGCTCCCTAGTACTTGATCTTCAATAATTGACTATAGCAGCTTTAGAAGAGTTGAAATGTTCCTGACGGATTTGTTACTCAGGCGACAAGGCGCAACAAATAATTTCACTGCGCGGTAACAACAGTGATGTCACTGATGACAGCGCCACTAAAGCAGAGTTATTAAACACGGTTTTCCGAAACTCCTTCACCAAAGAAGAAGAAGTAAATATTCCTGAATTCCAATCAAAAAAAACTGCCAAGATGAGAAACATAGAAATATATATCAACGATGTCGTAAAACAGCTTAAATAACGTAATACAGGCAAAGCTTCCGGTCCAGATAGTATACCAGTCAGGTTCCTCTCAGAGTATGCTGATACAATAGCTCCATTATTAGCAATTATATACAACCGCTCGCTCACAGAAATATCAGTACCTACAGACTGCAAAACTGCTCAAGTCACACCAATATCCAAATAGGGAAGTAGGAGTAATCCGTTGAATTACAGGCCCATATCAATAACGTCGATTTACAGTAGGGTTTTGGAACATATACTGTATTCGAACATTATGAAGTACCTCGAAGAAAACGATTTATTGACACATAGTCAGCACCGATTCAGAAAATATCGTCCTTGTGAAACACAACTAGCTCTCTATACTTATGAAGTAATGAGTGCTGTCGACACTGGATGTCAAATTGATTCCATATTTTTAGATTTCCAGAAGGCTTTCGACACCGTTCCTCACAAGCGTCTTCTAACCAAATTACGTGCCTATAGAATATCGCCGTAGTTGTGCGACTGGATTCGTGATTTCCTGTCAGAAAGGTCACAGTTCATTGTAATAGACGGGAAGTCATCGAGTGAAACAGAAGTAATATCCGGCGTTCCCCAAGGAAGTGTTATAGGCCCTCTATTGTTCCTGATCTATATTAACGACATAGGAGACACTATGAGTAGCCGTCTTACATTGTTTCCAGATGATGCTGTCATTTACCGTCTTGTAAAGTCATCAGATAATCAAAACGACTTGCAAAATGATTTGGATAAGATATCTCTATGGTGCGAAAAGTGGCAGTTGACCCTGAATAAAGAAAAGTGCGAAGTTATTCACGTGAGTACTAAAAGAAATCAGCTAAATTTGATTACACGATAAGTCACACAAATCTGAGGGCTGTAAATTCAACTAAATACATAGGGATTACAATTACAACTAAGGTAAATTGGAACGATCAAATAGATAATATTGTGGGTAGAGCAAACCAAAGACTGCGATTCATTGGCAGAACACATAGAAGGTGCAACAGGTCTACCAAAGAGACTGCTTACACTACGCTTGTCCGCCCTATTCTGAATTACTGCTGCGCGGTGTGGGATCCGCATCAGGTGGGACTGACGGATGACATCGAAACAGTACAAAGAAGGGTAGCACGTTTTGTATTATCGCGAAATAGGGGAGATAGTGTCACAGACATGATACCTGAATTGGAGTGGCAATCATTAAACAAAGGCGTTTTTCGTTGCGTCGGGATCTTATCATGAAAATCCAATCAGCAGTTTTCTCCTCCGATTGCGAAAACATTCTGTTGGCTCCCACCTACATAGGGATAAATGATCATCACGATAAAATAAGAGAAATCAGGACTCGCACGTAAAAATTTAAGTGCTCGTTTTTCCCGTGTGCCGTTCGAGAGTGGAACGGTAGAGATAGAGCATGAAGGTGTTTCATTGAACCCTCTGCCAGGCACTTTATAGTGAATCACAGTAATCACGTAGATGTAGACGTAGATGTAGATGTAGACCTGTCCACGTTCGAAGTCGCTGAGGTCGCTGTTAGTGCTATTTGGTAAGTCTTCCCTGCCTTCATTCGTA
Organism: Schistocerca serialis cubense; assembly: GCF_023864345.2. Taxonomy (NCBI): domain Eukaryota; kingdom Metazoa; phylum Arthropoda; class Insecta; order Orthoptera; family Acrididae; genus Schistocerca; species Schistocerca serialis. The sequence continues at coordinate 323,117,899 of NC_064641.1, read as the reverse complement.
CTAACGGATTCGTCTGTCGTGATATATATTAATCATCTCTGCATTACCTAGCGGAATTGGATCTTACGGTTGCTGAACGCCGAAGTTATCAGGTGTCTCGATGCTTTTGATCAGACGGTCAATTTAAATATTTTATCGATGTTCTGTTATGATCTTACCAGGTCGTTATAAGCAGTACAAATCTGTAACAGAATTTTAGCAATGAATTTGCTCAGCAAACTTAATTGGGAAACTGTGGAGGAAATTTGTCGTATAAGGTGAATTTTGAGTGTGGTTATTCTACGTAGACTGTACAACAAGTCCATTGTATCGATAGTACGTATCATGTAGACGTAGACTGAAAATGATTTTGGCGTGTACAAAAAAAGGTCTCATTTCTCCACGTACCCTGCGCATATAGAACACTAAGAGGTAGAGAGACATTACAGCAAACTACCCTCTGCCATGCTGTGTGCTCTGGCTAGCTTAGTTTTGAAGTAGGTGTCGATCTGGCCAGCTGAAGTAAACCGCCGACGGTTATCCATCAGCATCTGCCTGAGCTACCCGTATCACTGGGCTGTAGTATTGGAGGAGCAATCGGTTAGCCCATCGCTGTCCCGTATCCTAGTGTCAGATTTCTAAACAGACTTCGACATGTCTGGTTACTGCAACTCCAAAATTACCTTGATTATGTTGTATAAGCTCAACCCTGGAAAAATAAAACATTCCTTCTACCTGAGTTACAAGCTAAGGCATCCGTGTCGTAGTTAGCCAATTTGAATACTCAAGTATTAAAAAATACTTTCCTAAATGTATTTCTTTCTTATCTCTACTTAATTATTAGATCTTGTTTCTGTGTTTATGCGTCTCATTTTTCGTCTCTATAATCCCTGTTTCTCTGTATGTTAGTTTTTTAAATGTTGGTTGTAAGGAATGAGATAAGCAAAATAGATAAAGTCCAATTGTATTGATGACGGGAGCAATCAAAATCGACGAAGTCTGTATCCTTAGCCCAACCTGATCAAGAATTTTGCGTCAGTATTGATCTTGTAATAAAATGATTGATTGAGTGAAGATAGGTCTGAGTACTGATCGTGCAATATGCCTGTAAAGCTACGACAATGATGGCGATCAATTGCATCATCGTACTTAGACGATGGACGTAGTACATTTGCCCCGATTAATTTGCTGGAATAGCATTTAAAAATCAGGTTAGGAAAGGAGTGGATCATTAAAGAAATGATTAAAATGACTGCTCATAAAATTGTAATTTTCTCAAGTATTACATAATGAAACGACACAACCTTTACGATACCTCCAATCAAGAGGAACGCTATCAAGGAAAAGAAGTCGATGCCGAGGCTCCAGCATAATTTGTTTCTTTTTAACAAAAAACGAATGAAATTCGAGATGTCTTTGGGATTGGAAAGCTGTGGGTGGGACGTGGGCACACGCTCAAGGATTTTATTTAACAATTGCACACTAACAAACTGTTGTTACCCCAGAATAATATACATAACAGCACTAGAATTTGAAACATTACTAAACAGACAAAATATTTTCAAGTGTCAAAGCCTACCCCAAACCATAAATAATTTTAAAATCCTCTTTACTTAAACATTAAGAATTATACAACAATCAATACTTTACTGAGAAAAACTCTGACACAATCAGGACACCTTTTAAGACATAACAGCAGAAAAACTCACAATTTCTGTTTTTGAATAAGACATTAAAAGCCCAGTACAATGAAAGGCGTCTGCCTTTGCACAGGAACCACGGTACATAAACACTCACATGAGAACACTGTGGAATGTGTAGAAACCAGAACATATACCGTCTTATAATCCTAAATAATAATTACATAAAATAAGTAAAACAATGTAGTAAATCTCTTAATTTTACAAAGAATGCCACACTTAATAGCTAAAGACAGAAGGAAGTGCTATAAAATCTAACCTGTGGTTCTTTCGGACTGCATCGGCCGTCACTTAGATAAACACTCCCTCCCAGTATCTCAATGTCAAGTGTGTCCAAAACAGGCAAACCACTGTTCAATGAGTTGTGCACTAGAGGTCACCACGAAACAGATGGCATGGGCGTCAAAACACTGGGAGAGCCGTTAACGGCAAACCGCACGAAATTCAACGTACATACATGCAGCAGGACTTGAATTGGTACCACTTTATTCTGTGGCGTATGCGGTTGCAGGCTGATACACTGCAAAGGAACTTTCACAGGTTTATAGCGTCAAGCAACGCAGAAGAGACCAGCGCCCTCTCAATAGACGCAGTCCACACTACCGACCGTACGCACGTCTCCGCCCACAGCCCCACTGCCCACGTGACAGAAAGAGGCAGAGCATGAGCAAAGGCCGGTGTGGCCGAGCGGTTCTAGGCGCTTCAGTCTGGAGCCGCGGGACATCTACGGTCTTAGGTTCGAATCCTGCCTCGGGCATGGATGTGTGTGATGTCCTCAGGATTAAGTAGTTCTAAGTTCTAGGGGACTGATGACCTCAGATGTTAAGTCCCATAGTGCACCGAGCCATTTGAACCATTTTTGAACCATGAGCAAAGAGCAACCGCCGACAGCCACACTGCACACCAGAGTGCCAACCAATCGGCCAAAACCAACCATCTCCCCGCATCGACATGCGCTTATATAGCAGAGAAGCGACAAAAGAGGAAAATCGCACCCACGCTGTAGTGTCGATCGCAGAGTTCTTGCATGAATACAGAGAAGCGACTTGGCGTCACGTATAAGTGGAGATCGTTTCAGAATGCTTTATTAAATTTCATCTGCTCTGAAAAACACCTATAAATATTTTTTAAAGTCTAAGACTCAGTGAATTTCTTTGCGAAATAAGTTATAAAATATCGGGGACACAAAAGCCAATATTTGTCGCTATCTCCCCTTTACATCCTCCTCTACTGGAGGGAGATTCAACAATAGGCGGATGTCACATGAATGCTCTGTCCGTTTCACCGAGTATGCAGGCCAGTGAGATCGCGTACTTGACAGATGAATGGACACACGGATGAAAGGGCGCCACCGCAGTCCGTGACTGACGTGTCGTCAGAAAGGCAAGAAGGGGGAGGGGAGGGGGGGAGGGTCCGGTGGAGCCGCGGGCAGAGCTAGCTGACGAGCACGTCACAAAGGCCGGAGAGCGGCTTACTCCGGAGACAAAGGGCCCGCGAGCCGCTCTCATTAATTTCGCCCCACAGTGGCAGCCGGCAGCCGTCGAAACGGCGGCCGCGGCACCTGCTCGCCTGTCCACTGTTGCTCTCTCTGCCCACCTCTGGCAGCAGGAAATGGCTGCCTTCGCCGGAGAAGCCATTTGACAAACAGCACCTGCCGGCTAGCGCCACAGGTGTAGGACAATGCGCACTTGCGAGAGCTATTTACTGCACTGCGGTTCTCCCCGTCAAGAAACCTCATACATAAGGTGACGATATACATTTCGCACCGCACAACTCCAAAATGCAATACTTGAGGAAAATCAGCTCTGAGAATTCCATAAAACCTATATTACGAGCATCCTTTACAGTTCAATGAAGTAATTCTGCATTAAATTCCGCTATAGCCTATACAACGGTAATATTGACATGTAGCGGTGTATGCGTCGAATGTGAAGTATTATCAGATACTTATTAATTAGTTCTTTAACTTGCGACACTTGTAATAATTTTCTAAAAACGTTTTTAGTTTCTATCATGACCCCTCAACTAATAAATTAGCCATTTTTCCATCTCAAATTCGAAACTCAATCAGTGATATTTTGATCGCAAGTTAAAATAAAAAAAAAAAAAAAACCAGAAACAAGCTAAAACTGTTATTACGAAACTACAAAATACGTATCTGTAATTTATCAAAATTAATACAATTTTGTAAAGGGGATGCATATATGAAGGACACTGTAGCACACAGACAATCTATATACACATACTTTGGAATAATCAATATACACGAAAAGATCCACAACGCAGAATGTGCTGCTCATCTTTAGTGACCCATGCACACATGCCACTAGCAAAACTGAAGCAATCGTGTTCATTCCATGGGGGATCATAAAGTAGCCTACAATAAAACTGAGACAACTGACAAATTGTGAGATACTGCTGTGATGTTCTTCGCACAGGCCGAAGCACTTCACACGTATTTTTCAGTGACAAGAACTATAAAGAGCCGTTTCTTGACTTGTTGTATATTTCTTGCTAGGGTTCGATTTATAGAACATGCACAAATATTCCCGAGCAATAAGCTGGTCAATGATTCGCAACTATTCCATGCCGCACTTCCCTCTGATAATGGAAGTCTAACATGAATCAACGCAGCTCTCATGGACTTATGTATGGCTGGTCTGTGACTGTGTCCATGGAGTAAAATGAAATATTATCTATTCTCTGACTTCCTCCTCCCCCTCCCCCTCCCCTCCCTTCTCCACAACGCACCGACTGCCGCCATCCCTCACTGCTCCCACAATTCAGAAACACATTTGGGTGAAAGCTATAGGATTTGAACCAATTCCTGTTGAGACATGACAGGACCGATAGATGTCACTCACATCTAGGTATACTTAAGTTCTCATGCAGACCAACAGTTATGGACGACAGAATAATTGATAAGATGACCTAGATGGGAACGTTTGCACGACCAACAGCGTCATCAGCAGTGAGAGATGGAACACAACGTATGGTTGGTGTGCAGATCAGTATTGTTCCCGGGTTGTTAGTGCCAAAATCTCTGGGGTTCGGAAGTGGAATGTTCTCGATTGGCCTCAGTATTTGCCTGAGATGTGTCACAGTAGTGGTGGAGAATTATTACACTAGTATGACTCTGCATGAAGGCGTAGGTTAGCTCCCAAATATGTACCCTAATTTTTTGCATGCCCATACGCGTATTTACTCAGCGCATCGGTATTGTATGTGCCAGTGTGACAATGGCCCGTGGTGCCCACGTCGAAGACGGTATCATGAGGTCTCATGCCTAGAATTTTCTGGGGTTATTCCTTCCCATGACATCGCTGTTTGATGCGGCCCGTTGCGAATTCCTCCCTTGTGTCACCGTCTTTGTCTCAGAAGAGCACATACACCTTACATTCTCAATTATCAAACCCCTTTCTTAACCTACAGTTTTAACGCTCTACAGTTCCGTACAGTACCGCGGAAGTTATCTGATGCTCTCTTAAAACGTTTCCTTTCATCCTTTCCCGCCTTCTTATCGGTCTTTCCAAATGTTCCTTTCTTCGTCGATTCTACAGATAAAAGCCTCGCGACTTAATTTATCAGTTCAGCTAATTTTCAACATCCTTCTATAGCACCACAACCCAAACGATGCAATTATTCACTATCATACACTAAAGAGCCAAAGAAGCTCGTATTCATGCCTAATATCGTGTAGGGCCCCCGTGAGCACGCAGAAGTGCAGCAACACGACGTGACATGGACTCGACTAATGTCTGAAGTAGTGCTGGAGGGAGCTAACACCATGAATCCTGCAAGGCTGTCCAGAAATCCGCAAGAGTGCGAGGAGGTGGCTATGTCTTCTGAACAGCACTTTGCAAGACATTCCAGATATGCTCAATAATGTTCATGTCTGGGGAGTTCGTAGCCAGCGGAAGTTTTTAAACTCAAAAGAGTGTTAGTGGAGCTACTCTATAGAAATTCTGGACGTGTGCGATGCCGCTTGGTTCTTCTGGAATTGCCGAAGTCCGTCGGAAAACAAAATGGACATGAATGGATGCAGGTGATCAGATAGGATGCTTACGTACGTGTCAGCTGTCAGAGTCGTTTTAGACGTATTAGACATATCACTCCAATTGCACACGCCCTACACAATTACAGAGCCTCCACCATCTTAAATGGTCCCTTTCTGACATGCAGGGTCCACGGATTCATGACGTTTTTTCCATACCTGTTCACATCAAGCCGCGCAATCCAATTTGAAACGAAACTCGTCTGACCAGGCAACTTGTTTCCAGTTGTCAAGAGTCCAGCGTCGGTGTTGACGGCCCAAGAGAGGTGTAAGGCCCTGTGTTGTGCTGTCATCAAGGATACACGGATGGGACATCGGCTCCGAAAGTTCATATCGATGATGTTTCATTGAATGATTCGCAAGCTGACACTTGTTGGTGGCCCAACACCGAAATGTGCAGCAATTTGCCGAAAGGTTGCACTTGTGTCACGTTGAACGATTCTCATTAGTCGTCGTTGGTCCTGTTCTTGCAGCATCTTTTTTCCGGCTTAGATGTCTTACCGGATTCGCGATATTCACGGTACACTCGTGAAATTGTCGTGCGGGAAAATCCTCACTTCATCGCTACCTCAGAGCTGCTGTGACCCTTAAGTCTTGCGCTGACTATAAAACCATGTTCAAACTCGATTAAATCGTGATAACCTGCCATTGTAGCAGCAGTAATCGATCTAACAACTCCGCCAGACACCTCATTAGTTTAGCCTTTCTTGGGTTTACACTCAATTCAAATGTTGTACTCGTTAGACTGTTCAATCAGTGCAACACGCACTGAAATTATCGCTCACTTTCATAGATGGCAGCAGTACCATTAGCTGTCATTGATATCCTTTGACCAAAAGTTTCAATCTCTCTCCGGAGATGTTCTAATATTCATACCATTGCTTCCTCGATGCACAGATAGACGTGTAGGTCGGAAAGATTGTATCCCTGTCATACAACATTAATTAAGTGAGCAACTTCGTCCTTCCTCCTAATTGGTTTCTCTTGTTTCCTGTAGACTATATACTACTTTCTGCGTTTCTCAACTACTTACTCCTATTTTGGGACACATTGCACTATTTTACACTGTCTAACGCTTTTTATAGGTCAAGTAATGTAAAATAAAGATTTGCACGTTTTTTTTTATCTTAGTCTTGCTTCCATTGCCACGTTCAACATCGGAACAGCGCTTCCGTGGCCTTTACCTTTCCGAAAGCCAAATATCGTCATCTAATAGCGCCTCGATTTCTTTTTCCATTCTTCTGCTCACTTGCTAGTCAGCAAGATACAGGCATGAAATATGAAATGGACTGAGCCGATCATTTCCCTGCTTTTACTATTTAGGGGAGCGAGATATTTTTCCCAAATGCTGTCTGTATTTCTCCAGTTTCGTAGAATTTGCACACTGACATGAGCAATCGATCGGTTGAAACTCTCCTTCCCCTCCCCCCCCCCCTTAAAAAAAATAGGAATTTCAGGTAGAACGTTACGAACCTTTTCAGCCTTACTTGATTGCTAGTATCAGAAGCTCTGTCTCACTCTGAAGCTTGTACTGGACCCCCAATTTCATCCACTACGATCCCATTTCTTCTTCCAGCACGACGTATGATACGTACGGCACCTCGTAGTGACCTTTAGTGAACTCTTAGCGTAGACACGATCTCTCATCTGCATTAAGCAGTAGAATTCCTAATTCACTTTTAGTGTTGACACCCATGCTTTTTTTAATTTCACCAAATATTGTTTAGAGTTTTCTCTATGCTTAATCAGTCCTGAGAACATTTCTTCTCCGATTCTTTTACATGTTTCCTGCAGCCATTTCGCCTTGGCCTCTATGCGCATCCTAATTTCTCCTATGACTGTCGTCAAAATATGCTGCATTGTCTCCGTATATCAAGCTTGTTACACAGGTATAGAGAGACGAAGATGAAGCGATCACAACATTTATTACGAATACAGTATATACACTTCTAAATCTCACCGTCTACTTATGAACACTGAAACTCAAAGTTCTAAAGAAAATAGTTTACTAGTCCCAGATTCTAAGTCGATTCTACAGGCACTGGATGGAAGGATATTGTTTAGGAAGTAGATACCGATAGGCCATTGGAGAGACCTTGGTGACACTCTTATGCAACTCACAGACAACGTGTAAATAACTCAAGCGTAACTCAGTTATTACTCAGTGTTGTAGTGCTGTGCTGCCCCCTAAATACCCCACCTGCAGAAAGATAGTGTCACGCTGTAGTTCAGTGAAAGTGACTGAATGCAGAGAAACCAATCTGGCGTTCTGTAACAGTGACAGTGCAATCAAAGACTCCCACTGGAACAGTGTTGCGGTTATACTATTTACATTTGTCGATGAGGCAACTCTGCAGACATGGGTGTACTGCAAGAGGTAGTTCAAAATGGTTCAAATGGCTCTGAGCACTATGGGACTCAACTGCTGAGGTCAATAGTCCCCTAGAACTTAGAACTAGTTAAACCTAACTAACCTAAGGACATCACAAACATCCACGCCCGAGGCGGGATTCGAACCTGCGACCGTAGCGGTCTTGCGGTTCCAGACTGCAGCGCCTTTAACCGCACGGCCACTTCGGCCGGCTGCAAGAGGTAGCAGTGCCTTAGGGGAACACAATTTCATTCTGAAGTGTGACTTACCATATCCGGTCACATTAAAGTGATCAGCTGTCAAACGCCTAAGAAACATATTTTGCAGCATGAGAGGTGAAGGATGAGAGTCAATGAAGATACCAACACGGATGTGGAGCAGTGTCTACTCGGATGTAGTGCCCAGTTGCGCTATGTTTCTCGCTTGAGGATCCATGGCGAGAACAGTCTGGTCGAGATGGTTCCACAGACCCTCGATTGGGTTTAATCTCGGAAATTAGGCTGCGAGGATACTACGGTAAACTCACCTGGGTGCTCTTTGACAAGCCGGCCCAAGTGGTCGTGCGGTTGTAGGCGCTGCAGTCTGGAACCGCGAGACCGCTACGGTCCCCGGTTCGAATCCTGCCTCGGGCATGGGTGTGTGTGATGTCCTTAGGTTAGTTAGGTTTAACTAGTTCTAAGTTCTATGGGACTAATGACCTCAGAAGTTGAGTCCCATAGTGCTCAGAGCCATTTGAACCATTTTTTTGCTATTTGAGCCACACACGTACTCTGCGAGCGGTGTCTGATGGCAGATGGTAGATGGTATCATCCTGAGAAGTACCAAACTGTTCTTGTGGGTGGACATGGTCCCCGAGGATAGATACATATTTGCGTTGATCAATTGTGCTTCCAGAAAGACGAGATCACGCAGGGAATGCCACAAAAACATTCCCCAGATCATAACGCACCGTTATCCGGCCAGGATCCTACGCCTTCAAATGTTTTACGGCGTACAAACCCAAAACGGTCATTTGTCTGATCAAGCAGAAAACGTAATTCATCAGAAAGGGCCTCTTGTCGCTACTCAGGGGACGCCCAGTTGCACTAATCGCGTGTCAAATCCACTATTCATTGCCAATAAACAGCAGTCAGTATGGGTGCATGAACCAGCTGCCTGGTGCAGGTGCCCAGCCTTCGCTCAACGGCCGTTGAGAAGATGCTGTTGGTAGCCTCTTGGTTCATCTTGCCGGTAAGTTGCTAAAAAATTGTCTGTATATACGTCTGTATGAATCTCTGCAGCCGTCTTTCACTCCTGTCAACTATGACCAATGGTGCACCAGTTTCCTCGGCATGGGGTTTGAACAGCGCCTGTTTCTCACATACGGAATACTTCCACCACGGCGGCACGTTAACAGCTTGCAAACTTAGCCGTTTCGAAAAAACTTCCACCCGTCCATCATTGGCCCAAATGCAAGCAATAATATCCCTCAGGACATTAGATACTTCGCTCCGTCTCCACAATACAACAAAGAGACCTCTACCCATGCCTAGTTCCCTCCCCCCCCCCCCTCCCCACGACCTCTCCACCAACACGCCTTATATTACCTCAATTGGTAGTGGCCTGTACATCCCCTCCTGCCCTCTCTCATTGTCCATCTCCTCCTCCCCCACTCTATCTCCACCTCAACCCTCTCGCTGTTCATCTCTTCCTCCCTTCTCAGGCCATATCCTCGACATATTCCACACGCATTTAACATACTTCACGCATATTTGTACATCTCTTTCACTTGTATCTTTAGCGAATATCGCTGTGCAATTTGATTTCGCTCGTTTCGAAGTTTGTAATGTAGATCCTCCTGTGCTCTGCGTCCTACAGCAATATATTTTTGTAGGTGCATTCAGCGGAAATTGTGGATACTACCTTCGAAATGTGTCACGAATACTGCTAGCAGAAAAGTAGTAATAAATCTAAACGTCGTGTATCACGCAGCAGTTTTCCACGCTTCTCAGTTTTTCTCGATAACATGTCTCCTAAGGTATGAGTCGTAAATTCAGTGGTATACGTGAATACTGTCTGTTGATTATGTCCCCAATAACGTTAGTGGAAAAGAAGTAATAAATCAAAACGTCCTGCTTAATGTGGCAGCTTTACGGCAAAACAGTGAAAATGTAATGGGCAATAAACTTTATTCCTTTCATCATTTTTTTGGGTTTGTTAGCAGGAAAACTTTGTAAAGGTTTGAAATTAACTGTAAAGTATGTTACAAGTCACTAATTGCTCTCATTATCAAGCAATAGATGATTAAGTATGGGTACTCTCGCGTCACGGGCTCCACTAGCTTTTCACCACTCCCCAAACCCTGAGTTTGGTAAATGGTTCTTTCCAGATGGGGAGTGGTATGTGAACCAAGTTTGGTTGAAATCGGTGTTGTAGTTGAGGAGGATATACATATGTACAACGATTTTTTTAAAATATTTTTGTGTTAGTGATTTTCCTGAACTTTTTGTACTTTCTACGTTCGTCGATCAATTGAAATATTTCGTCTGACACCCACGATATTTTCGCAGTTACTTTTCTTACATCTCAAGTACCTCGAAATTTATTCCCTGATGTATTAACACATATTCTGTCATCATGTCCCTTGTTCTTGTAGGGTCTTTCAAGGATTCATTTCCTCCTAGATTCTGCGCAGAAACTCCTAATTCCTTACCTTATCAGTCCACCATATTTTCAGTACTCATCTGTAGCACCATATTTCAAATGCTTCGATTTTCGATTCTTTTCGTTTTTCCCACGGTCCGTGATTCACTAGCAAACAATGCAGTGCTCAAATGTACATTCTCAGAAATTGCTTCCAGAGATTAAGACTTATGTTTGATACTAACAGATTTCTTCGGGCCAATATCGCTCTTTTTTCCAATGCTAGACTGCTTTGGATGTCCTCCTTTCTCCGTCCATCGTTGGTTGTTTTGCTGCCTAGGAAGTAGAATTCCTTATCTTCATCTATTTCCTGACCAACAGTCCTGATGTTAAGTTTCTCGCTGTTCTCATTTCTGCTACATATCATTAATTTCGTCTTTCTTCGATTTATTCTCAGTCCATATTCTGTACTCATTAGACTACTCAATCCATTCAGCAGATTATGTAAGTCTTCCTCACGGAGGATAGCAATGTCACCAGCGAATCACATCACTGATATCCTTTCAACATGAATTTTAATTCCATTCCTGAATCTTTCCATCACTGCTTCTTCGATGTATAGAGTGAGCAGTACGGCCGAAACATTACATCCCTTACTTATCCTTTTTTAATTAAAGCACTTCTTTCTTGGACTTCTACTCTCGTTATTCCCTCTTGGCTCTTGTAGAGGTTTTATATCAACAGTCTCTCTCTATAGCTTACACCTTGCACCATTTGACATTGTCGAATGCTTTTTCCAGGTCCACAGATCCTGTGAACATGTCTTGATTTTTCTTCAGTTTTGCTTCCATTATCTACCGCCAAGTCAGAATGCCCTCTACGGCGCCTTTACCTTTCCTAAAGCCAAACTTATCGCCATCCAACATAACACCTTTCTTTTCCATTTTTCTGTATATTATTATTGTGAGCAGTTTAGATGCTTGATCTGTTAAGCTGATTGTGCGATAATTTTCACACTTGTCAGCTCTTGCAGTCTTCATTTTGTGGATGATACTTTTCGGAAAGTGAGAAGATATGTTGCCAAACTCCTCCATCCTACACACCAACGTGAATAATGGTTTTGTTGTCACTTCCATTAATGATTTTAAAAATTCTGATGGAGTGTTATCTTTCCCTTCTCCCTTATCTCATCTTGAGCCTTCCAAAACTATTTTAAATTCTAATTGTAATACTGGATACCCATCTTTTCTAAATCGACTCCTGTTTCTTCCTCTGTCACATCAGACGTATTTTCCCCTCGTACAGGCTTTCAGTATACTAATTCCACCTATCCGCTCTCTCTTTCCCATTCAACAGTGTTACTTTCGGTTGCGTTCTGAAGGAAACTTTGTTTTTAAATTCAAGGAAGGTGTTTTGAATTTTTTGTATGCTGAGTCATCCCTTCCGACAGCCTTTTGCCTTCCGATTCCGTCAAATATTTCCTCCAGCCTTTTCCTCTTAACTTCTCTGCAATTCCTATTTATTTCATTCGTCAGCGACTTGTAAATATGTATTCCTGAATTCCCTTGAACATTTTCATAATTCCTTCTTCCATTCCACAGCGGCTTGTACTTTTGTTTTCCTGAATTTCCCTGAACATTTTTGTACTTCCTTCTTCAGTGTCTGAAGGATTTCTTCTGCTACCTATGGTTTCTTCGCAGTTGCCTTCTTTGTACCTATGCTTTTCTTTTCAACCTCTCTGGCTGCAATTTTTAGAGATGACCGTTCCTCCTCAACTCGTTCGACCTATACTTGAGTATTGCTCATCAGTGTGGGATCCGTACCAGATCGGGTTGACGGAGGAGATAGAGAAGATCCGAAGAAGAGCGGCGCGTTTCGTCACAGGGTTATTTGGTAACCGTGATAGTGTTACGGAGATGTTTAATAAACTCAAGTGGCAGACTCTGCAAGAGAGGCGCTCTGCATCGCGGTGTAGCTTGCTCGCCAGGTTTCGAGAGGGTGCGTTTCTGGATGAGTTATCGAATATATTGCTTCCCCCTACTTATACCTCCCGAGGAGATCACGAATGTAAAATTAGAGAGATTAGAGCGCGCACGGAGGCTTTCAGACAGTCTTTCTTCCCGCGAACCATACGCGACTGGAACAGGAAATGGAGGTAATGACAGTGGCACGTAAAGTGCCCTCCGCCACACACCGTCGGGTGCCTTGCGGAGTATAAATGTAGATGTAGATGTAGATGTAGAATTGTACTGCCTACTGAGGCATTCCTTATAGCAGTATCTGTAGCCTTAGCGAACTTCAAGCGTATCTCTTCATTCCTTTTTATAGATGTCTGTTCTCCTTGGACTGTATTCATCTACAGCATTAGAGAACATCAAACGAATTTCATTAGTCCTGAGTACCTTAGTATCCCACGTCTTTCCATACTGATTCTGTCAGAAAATTCTGTTAAACTTAAGTTTACTATTCATTACTAAATTGTGATTCGCTACTGGGAACGCTTCAAACCTTATTTCAGAACCTGTACTTGACTATTATGAAGAAATTAAAGAAGATTAGGGTATACGTTATTGTATGTACACCTTCTGGTTGAAAATGTATGGAACTTCTGCCGTTCACTTATGTAGTAAAATGAAACACCTGTAAACGTCCTTTAGATGTTATTTGTTATATAGAAACCAGTTTCGGTGACTCAGTACACCACCTCTAGAGTTTAGCTGACGCTGAGGGGGATGAACTCCAGTGGTACTCGCGAGCTCAACAGTGGTCAACGTCTGTGAACTGGCTTCGCATACTAGTGTAACACCGAACTTGTGTCTGCGGGGCAGTTACATGAAAATCGAACATCCAGTGTAACACATAGTCCGCGCGACACTTGGTCCCACTGTTTTTGCCACCACTGTATTATGGGAACGACACAGTCGCATATCATCGGTGCACACGGTTGTTCGTTTATGACCTTGGTCGATGGCGGATTGGTCTAGTGTTTTCATCCAGCTGTCATACTATCTTACGGCTAGTGCCAACGATTCATCTACCCTTGAGACAGCTCTCGCCCGCTTGCTACACAGACTCCAGCGATTACATAGAAACAAGTTCCTCAGCCATGTAATCTCAATCGGGCGAGGGCTAAGCTTCAGTGATTTGGTTTGGATGTACTGCAGTATCCTCTGCACAGCCTGGATCTTTCACTGTGTGATTTTCAGACATTTGGCGACCTAAAGAAAGACATTTGAAAACGTCGATTTCAATCGGACGAGGAAGTTCCAGGGCGGGTGTGGTTGTGGATCCGTCAGCGACCGACCGCGTTTTAAGTGAGAGAAATTCATCGTCTCGTCTCGCAGTGGGATAAATGTCTTAACGCTTTTGGTAATTACTTTTAAATAAAAGCATTCCAAGATGCCGTTGTGGCGGGTGTTCAGTTTTCATCTAATTCCCCTCATACTTTATCTCTCCATCTTCTGCTTCACACTTCGGCATGGCGTGTACACAGAAACTGTCTTTTTTTTTCTTCCAGCTCTGATAACATCCACATGAGCGAACTGCTCACCGTAACACACGTCTCCCCTATTTTCCTACTAGTATCAAATCGTACTCTCTTAACACCATTTACTGCTATTGTTAATATGAAACCGTAAACATCTTGCTGTAACCGCGACCGGAATGGTTGCGGGGTTGCCGAGAACGAAAGCCCGGTGGGACCGAATCGGAGCGGCCCTCGAACAAACAAAACGGATGAACGGGAAATGATGGACACGAACAACGACTGATGACCGAGCAACAACACGCAAGAAGCAACGGGGTCACAAGCGAAAACCTCACGAATCAACAACGTCCACTCATACACGGAAACAAGGAAGGTAATCACGTTGTTTGTATGCGAGATGTCGATAGACTCACGCGAATAACAGACTGCTTCGCTGAGCGAGAGGCAGGCGCAAAAAATACATGATAGGTAGAGACACCTGTTTTTGGTGAAAATTTTTGTCCGATTTCGTCATTTTTTAAAAGTTATTTCGGTATATATTTCGCTAGTTTTTATTCCATTTCGTCAATAATTTCCCTAGATTTTATTTCCACTTTTCAGCAGTAAAAGGCAAAGGAAATACATTTATGGCACATTTGCAGTGAAAAATCTTTTATTTTACGTAAATTGAAAAAGTACAAAAGTTATAAATCTTATTAAAACACAAATAGCAAATCATGAAAGTTTGGAAAACATTTATCCTGTACTAGTCTATGTACACAACACACAAGTCAGTCTGAGAAAGACAAGGATACCATGACTTCCATATTACTGGGAGTCAGAGCTCTACTCCTGTCAGACATTATATTGCAATATCTAGAAAATAATCTCTCACTATCAACATTACTGACTGGGATCCACAAAGCCTTCACTGCAGCTTCCACAAAAAGTCCATACTCAGCTTTCAGGGAAAGAAGAATACCAATCACATCAACATCTTTGCCTTCTCTACAAGAACTAGCTACTAAATCCCTAAACAATGTGTATGGTACAAGAAATTCTGACGTTGGAAGTTCTTGTAGAATGGGAATTTTCTTTATCAGCTGAGAGATTTCAGTACTTTCTAAGTTGCCTTATATTATGTTTCTTGGATCAAACAATTTACCTATAGAAGAAATAATAATTTTTCCTGTATCACACTCCATCAAGTGGTTCAGTTTGGTAAGACTTGCTCTACCTACAGACTGGAAGAGTGATGTTAACTGTACTTTCATATGCTCTGGCAGTTTAAGAAGTTTTTCTGAGGTTGCCTCGAAAAAAAAAATGCATCCTCTAGTAACTTAAAGCTCTTTGCAAGGTCACCAAGCTTAGGCGGCAGAAGCCCTAGTGTCAGCAGCAAATTGCAACATTTGAAGCAGTGCACAACAAGAAAAATAGCTAGGCATTGAATTTTTTGGCTTCAGCAGAAGTCAAAGCTTTAAAATAATTGATAGCGACACACTCATCTTCAATAGTTTCAACAAATTCCACTATATCACAGAGATATTCTCCCAGGTACTCGACACTTTCAAACCACGAGTTCCACCTGGTGATGAGAGGAAAAGGGAAATGTTTAGCTTTTGTGGGTACACCTAGATATTTCTGAGCCTAAGAACTGAATGTATGCATGCTTTCTCTTTCGGGTATTAAAGAACATGTGTTTTTTCTGCAAAACACAATGGTTCAAATCACAAAGTTCCACAGCCCACACACTGCCAACCAAATTTAATTTATGAGCCCAGCATTGTGTTTGTACTAACGCTTCTGAAACTAAAACCCTAACTGCATTTATACACTTGCACATATAATGGGCTGAATCTGAAGTTATAGAAACTACATTTCTGTACTGAATTTCAAGTTTCTGTATTACTCTCATAATTGATTGCGCATATTCTGTAGCATTTGCATTTTCAATAGCTTTCACTCCCCAGGCAAATCATTTCTGAACTGCACCATCGCCACAACTACGTACTTTTATCAGAACCACGAACACATCCTGCCTTTTCTGGCTGTCGTTTTATCACAAAGAATTGAAACTCTTTCGTTTTTCACGGCTCCTTTTAATCTTTCCTCTTCTCCTTTGATGATTCGAGGTATGTAACCTTCCCGTAGTCTTCCAGCTGAAGGTAGGTCTCCAGCACCTTAAAAATGTCAATAGATCTGCTATTAGAGTACTATGTAACGAATTAAATTACCACATTACCTAATTATAAGACTTTTTTAAGAGGATGCTCGAGGAAAAATTATTTTTAATATAGGCCTATTCTGACCAACAAAAATTATTGGCTATCGAGATTAGCTACTCTTTGCTACGATTAGCAGACGGTAAATTAATTATTTCACAAACCTGGTATGTATTTGTTCATACATTTCCTCAGCACCGGATGATCAACTTTTTTCATCGGAATGTTAGCCTCAATGAAAGCTCGAGTAGTCGATAAAATGATTCTTCTTTACCATTTTTCGCTCGTGACTTCTGTGAGCGTAGCTTGTCTTTTTATACCAGTAGTTGTTAGCGCCTTCTCCTTGTTCTCCTTATGGGAAGAACTGTTATTAATGTGTTTCAGGCACGCGTCCTTCCTCTGCCACTCAATACGCACATTGCAGTATTTACACATAAGTATCATAGTACTTTTGTCGAAAACATAAAATGCTTCTGATGAAAATTCCTTTTCTCGGTCGAAAACTGTCACTACCATATTAATCATCTGTAGCACGAAAACAAAATACAAAATACCACACTCAATGCACCGGCGATCCACAACGATTTCTAACAAGCAATACTGAACACACCGCCAGAACATTGTAGAATGTCTTTGAAATACTCAATATAAAATATATAGAAATGGTGTACAATCGATATCCGGATCGTATTACCACAACTCCAATCGAATTTCCGCAGTTACGTTCAAATGACAAGATTTTGCAAAGTTTCGGTCAGTTATTTCGCGATTTGCCTTAAAAGTAAATAGTTTCGCGTTTTCAGCAAAATGTGTAAAATTTCGCGAAAATTTCGTGATTTGCGAAAAACAGGTGCCTATAATGATAGGGTACCTCGCTATTGGCCGCTGGGACCACGTGCTCCACCGTGGCGTTCTCAGATTATCCGCGGGCCAGGAGCGCGCGCGCAGCCACGGCTTACGGCGCGATGGCTGCAGAGACCTCTAGTGGTAATCGAGGTCCTTGCGGATTCGAACCCCGTGGCACTTCGTACCAGACTTCTGACCTGAAATCCATATCTTCGCTGTCCCGTACTGTACATCTCCTTTTCATATTTATAATTCCCTACCATGTTCAAACCTCTGACAGTTCCCAGGTCGAATATTGCTTTTCCTGGTTTTAAACTAATTTCTCATGACTACCTTCCCTTTGGTATTCCTCTGCCACACATCCGGAAGTTTTTGCCAATGGAGAGGTCCATCATGAGATTTTTTTTTTCAATTACTGGCCACATGTCCCTTGGGTACATGTTGTATTAATTTCAAGCAGTGTTTTCCGTTGTCTGATGCCTCCTCATGCCGATGACAGTTGCCTCTTCGCCTGAAGGACTTCTTCCTCCCTCAACACCAGACGTTTCCCTCAAATGCGGCCCATTCCTCCACCCTGTTTGACAAGCGTCTGGCAGGATGATTATTTTTATTCAAAATTCAGTCTCATCAACTTAATGATGTGTACTCAAGCATTATTGTTCATCTTCAATAACAAAAACACCCTGTAACCCCTTCCACTGTACATTTGTGATGAGGTGGTGCTTTGCAAATATCCAATAATTGTGAAACATCATTGTAGATGACCATCAGCTTTTTATTTTTGGGCTCAGTGTTACCGATTTCGATCAATAGACCATTATTAAGTTGAATGGTTGCTTCCATTCCACTGTAGTATGGCTGATATCATTGTCATTGTATAAGCGGAATTTAGTGCACAAGTCTACAGACTTACGTGATGTAATTGGAGCTTGTCGTCGGCGGCTAAATTCTGTCGAAGTTGCCTTGATTTCCGAAGAAATTTTTCGTCATGGTCATAGTTCCTAATGTTGCGGAACCCACCTGTATGGAAAACGGAATACTTTCCGATGCGTCCACCATAATAAACAACGTTATGTTAAGAAGTAGCACTGCATAAGTCATGGTACAGACATTTCTATTATTTCTGAAAATGAACCGTGATGAGAAGTGCTGCGATACTTCATTTGCTATGTTGCTCACCCAAGGACCATCCTGACGAGAGTTTTTGATCTTACCATGACTTTACGGTTGGCACAGAAGCATTTAACCATCTCCCACTTGCTGTAGTAAATTAGCACCCTATCCAGCACGCGGAATGGCGAAATAAAGTTATTTGATGGTACCCATAACCTTCGAACTTTAGGTGTATTTGGAGTAAAACAGCCGTACAACCGCCCAACAACATTCTAACTTCAATCGACCTCCTGCCTGTACCTTCAAATTTTAAACAGCTGAAGGCATTCCTCAAAGAGGTAAACAATTATTATCGTTTATTCCCCCATGTAGCTAACAGTAAACTTCCCTCAGTGCACTCTACAGCACCGTTCTAGTGAACACGAGAATGCAACCAATTTTCGTCTTCTTTTTGCTCCGCATACCTGCAGATCAAAACCTTAGTCCCATAACAGCGACGCATTTCGATATGGAGTAGCTGCTATCCTCCCGAATAATGACGTAAGTGTTCAGTCGTACTGACACATGTCAGTGTCCGGTATGACCTGGATGTATACCCGTTTACCATTTCACGGTTGTATCATGTTCACACGCAATCTGTGACCTGTAGTAATGTACATAATTTTTAGCCGTCATAAAAATCTTATATTTGACAGACACGTCGCTTGATGTAGACGTGCACAGTGTTTTCTATTAATGATGAAGTATACGCTCAAATAACGGTCTACCAAATTAATGTTTTTGAAGTTCAGCCCGTGTGGTACAACATGTTGTGTTTTAACAAGCAGTTGTCCGCCTAAATAGCTGAATCGTCAGCCCGGCTCATTGATATGTGTTGGATCCGGGTTCGATTCTCCGCTGTATCCGCTATTTTGTCCGCTCGGCGATTGGCGTTGTCCTGGTCATCAGTTCATCATTCGTGCAAGCCGCCGACATGGCGTCAGATAAAAAATAGTAGCACTAGGCTGTCGAAGAACCCCAGATGGGTTCTCCCAGCTAAAAATGATATACCATATTATCATTTCTTCAAACAGATAAACTATGCACAAAAACAAATAGCAAGAAATCTACAGCACAGTGGCTACAGAAAAAAAATGAGGAGAAAATCGAAAAAAGAACCTAAATATAAATCTGTGTAAACCGCAATACATACTGAGTTATTACTCGTACAAAGAACACATATTGTTTGTGGAATCTTCTACGGAAAATAGGCGCATGTACGACTGGGTGCTTTTTTCGTTCATGTTACAGGATCTGTAGATGACTCTGCTGAGAAGCCGAAACTGGTAGTCTGAAAAATAATCTATAAAAGTAGCAGCTATCGGAATATTACATTCACAATTCTTCGCATCAGCAGCAGTCCCACAATCAATAATTGCACGATACAGTTAAGTCTACAATACATATCCTTTATTTCAGGACCCTCTACTTTTATCGCATAAAATGCATTGTATGTATTATGAATGTTATTACTGCAATGGACCAGGGGATACCGCACCTCACACACAACCTTGTCGATGAGATAAGACTTGACACAAGTCACATTTACACTCCAACAAGCCTCCCTTCTTAATGCCAGCAAAGGAGAGAGAGAGAGAGAGAGAGAGAGAGAGAGAGAAATTTCGTGCTTTGCAGAGAGATGAAGCTGTATTTGTGCTTCTCGCTGACAAGTGAAGTTCTTCATTTATCGAATGTCGTAGCAAAGCCTCATCGGTGTTGGAGGGCAAATGCCTAAAACAGGGCCCTACTCGGTAATACAACAGAGGAACATCAGAGCTAATGAAAAATTCTTTTTTAAATTTCGATGTGAAAAATCTCACTGGTCATTTACCTAGATCTCCCCAACTGTACAAATTACATGGAATACACAAATAAGCCACGACACAGAGGCCTATTGTTAATGCTGTTGGTTCTCCCACGTTTAGGCTAGCAAGATATCGAACTAAGGTTCTGACTCCGACGGTTGGTTGCAGCACACATCCTCTCAGATGTTCATTGAGAATATTCAACATTTTAGTGTTTACCCAAACAGTTTTTAGTAGCCTGGATGCTATCTCTATGTATATATAAGTACCCACAGAAGAAATATTCAGAATGTTGGCAGAACATTTTTCTCATGGAAGTATTAAGCTATTCCGGCGTCCTATGACGATCGCATATTTCTTGCATGGATGTCAATTTTATGAAATGAATATAGCTATGGGTCCTCTGTTGTCTCCAGCAAGGGAAAGCTACTGTATGGAAAAGTTTGAGGATGTGCATTAAATTTGTCTCCGTTTCACTCGCATTATCGTTATGTTGACGATTCGTTTCTGGTCTCGCCACACAGTGTCGAAGCTTTTGAGCGGTTCCTTGAGTGCATGAACAGCATGCACCCAAATGTAAGTTTCACTGTTAAGGCAGAGATAGAAGAAAACCTGTCAATGTAAACGTTTTGGTTCGAAGAAAGTCAGATGGGCGACTTGGCCCCTCTAAGTAACGCAAGCCGACGCACACTGATATACATCAGACTGCCCAGAACTTTCACGTTCCTTTCCCAAAAAAATCCACTGATTTACAGAGAGCTGTTTGTGTTGGGGACTATTTGAATGCCGAAATTAATCATATAAACAAGGTCTTCAGAAAGAATGGCAATGGCATAAATGACAGGCAATCAAAAGGTGAAAAAACAATAACATGTGTCACTGACTGTGCTACTTCGTTCCTGTAGTGTTACAGCAGTAGATGGAGTCCTTGGAAGACGAGGAATAACGGCTATTTCCTTGTTACTTAGGAAGGCAAAGACGCTGTGTCAATTAAAGAAAGTCCTTAACTTATACTCCCTGGGATTTATAACATGTCCTGTAAGTAAGGAAGCAACTACACTCATTAGTCCATCCGTGCCGTGTCCGACCGCTAGAACTTGGGAAATCAGCAGTCAGCCTTTCAAATTAACAAAACGTACTCCTTGATGAAACAAAAGTTTCGTCCCCCGCTTCCGTCTTTGAAAATTCTTTGATTCAAAACGCTCAAGGTATCAAAAAGTGTGAGAACAGGTTCAGCTGGAGAGTGAATATAATCTTCGTGGTGTATGGAAGCGACCTCTTGACCCCGAGAAGAGGCAGGCACTCGTCGACTTGCTTATGCATTTAAGAGAGCAGCCGTGCTCCAGTCCGGACCTCAGCCTATGTCTTTGTGGTTCATGTCCGAACAGGGGACGGCTGGGGTCAGTTACCTGCCTCTTTTCTCAATTCCTGCGGCTATTCTTCTACGGATGTCAGGTGGCGCTATAGGGCTTACCCATAATTTGATAGATTTTGTTGACAGGAATTGGTCGTAAGCTGCCATTCTCAATAACTTTAGTCTCATTCAGTGCCGTGTTCACCTGTTTAGCATGTGTGTAGCGGCGTCAGGCTGGTGCTGCTTATTCAACTTCAAAGAAGCGTAGTGCCAGGGCGGATGTACGTAGCACATTAGGTTATGATCCCCAGGTGAAGCTAGTATGCTTATGTTTGATGTTTTACGGGCAGATACTTTCAGCCCTGTTTCTTGGTTATGACCTTTGAATGCGAGAATACGATCCTACTTCTAGGTATTTTGGAGCGTCGTAGTGCCATAGTTGTTACTCTCTTAGGGTAAATTTTACTTTATGCTGGCTTCCCGGTTTCTCAGATGAAAGGCTCAGGCCTGCGTCTTCCTAGGATTTGGCTTCCGGTGGTTATCATTATAATACTTGCCAAGAACCTCGATGGCTGCTGTCGGCTTGGTCTCCACTTCCTCGAAGGTTTTGCCCTGAGCTGCAGTTGCCGTGTCATCTGGATAAATAAATGTTCTTTTTCCAGGGCTGAATGGCTCGTCAATGTAGATTTTTCACAGCAGGAGTGTCAGTAAGCTACCTTGAGGTAGACCAAAGGTCATGAATCGGCTGTTCCTTTTATGCAGAGTGACAAAATCACCTCCTACTTTGCAGCAAACACTGAATGACCTGTGTTAAGAGGTAGTCTTTTTTATACCTTCCCAATCAACTTCTTGCGTTTGACGGTGTCATACGCTGCTGAGTGATGTATAAATACCACTCCTGTGACTTTTCCACTTTCGAATCCATCTGGGTCAGTTTGAGGATTCGAACACAGCATGACCTTCCTAGGTGGAAACCCGACTGCTCATTTATAGGGTTTTGTGAGATGCGATTGAGGATCAACCATTCCAGGACTTTTTACTGTTGTCAAAGAATAGAAATTAGTTTGAAGTTTCCAAGATCAGCTGGTTCCTTTCCCCGTTTCAGAAGTGCTACAACATTGGCTTTGCGCCAGATCTTAGGTATCGTGATATTTAAGATCCATTGCTTTGCTACTGGCCCAAAAACTTTAATTTGATTTAATTTTAGATCATCTAACCCTACAGCCTTGTTATTCTTCATAGACGGAAAATTGGGTTCCACTCCGTCCACGGTGAAGGGGTACCAGTGTAGCCTTCTTCATCAATATTTATTTGAAACTTCCTGTCCACAGTTCTTCTCTTAGTTTTCCCATTCAAGAGTAGTTGATGTGCAGTTTGATCAGGTGTTACAACAAATAGGCTTCTAGAACAAGTTGTAGGGTCACTGTTAAGTTTATTCAGCAGCTTCCACGCCTTATGGCTGTTCCGTTTTATATCTAGTTTTGTCGCAATACCACGCCATTTCTCTCTTCTTGTCGCTGATACAGCATTCAATAGTTCCTCTCCTGTTAGAGTTGTTTCTTCAGAGAATGGTTCAGCTATATATAGGTGTTCGTATTTCTGGAGGAGAGATCGTGAATCGTTAACTAGTCCAGAGATGTAAGATGTTCTGCATCCCCTATGAATATATCTATTAAAGACGATCCTAACTGATTTCATAAACCTATCAGACTTCTCTGGGTAGCTTTATGACTTCTTTATCCAGCTTGTGACTGAACTTCTCCCACTGGGCTCGCTTGCAAAGGAATCGTCTTTTAAACTGATCGGTTTTCAAACTTCACCACTGCTGCCACAGAGCACACCACTGGTTGCTGCGGAGTGTGAGGGAGAGACCCCAAAACCTCCTTCCTTTCTTGCATGCTGGGCCACATGGTCACTAACAGATATGTAGTCTGGGTTATACTGTCCACGCTATCTGCCACCGATGCATTAATATGAAACCCATGTTTTTAGTCTCCCGGTAACCCCAAGATGTGATATGGCAGCTTTATTGACTGGAACAGAAAATAAGGAGATTCCCTGAACCTGAAATCAGTATTTGGTGGTTTATACACTGGTGTCATCGTACGTTACCAGATCTCAACTGTCAGGATCTCTATGTCATTTTCAGAGGTTAGATCTACTGACTGGATGTTTAGGCCAGATTTGACAAACGTAGCACTACCATGCCTTGTATATGCTCGTTGAAGGATAAAGTCCATTTTTCTTTTAATTTTTGGCCTTCGGTCTTGTGGATATCTGTGGTTCTCCTGCACCAGAAAAACGTCACAAGCTATGTTACTGCAGATGTCTGACAATAACACTTCTTCGTCCAGCGTCAGTTGATTTTATTGTGAGAACTGGCTTTGAGAAAAGCCATTGTAATTGAGGCTGATCTTTAACTTTACACGATTTCCTGGCGGATCTATTGGAAATGCACTTCTCGAAAATGGTTCAAATGGCTCTGAGCACTATGGGGCTTAACTTCTGAGGTCTTCAGTCCCCTAGAACATAGAACTACGTAAACCTAACTATCGTAAGGACATCACACACATCCATGCCCGAGGCAGGATTCGAACCTGCGACCGTAGTACATCTCTCGGGCTTGCCACCGGATCGCATTGTGTCAACCGCACGATATTTCATTGACGCAACGGCTCGACATCATCAGGTGGTGGTAGTTGCTGCAGTAGCTGCTGCAAGGCGCGCCTCATGATTATCGCGCGGCGGCGTCAAAATTTATCAGGCCGGGAGCAGGCAATACCAGTGCGCAGGAAGAAGCTCGCCGTGGACGCAGCCGTGGTTAAAAGCTGAATTAAATCTTTGCAGTGCATTGGGTCGGGTGATGAATCGGAAGTTCTTGCTTTCCCTGTTTTGATTTAATGGCAGCTAGTGCTGGATTCTCAGTGGTGCTTTGCTGAAACCCTGTATCGCCGATGATTAAATTGTCCGCAATACTGATGTGTGTGGCCTGCTTAACAACACAGTCCCAGAAAGATGACGCTGGGGATACAGTTTCAGTCTTTTCTTGTTTAAGCAGTTCTCCGCTACTGCTGATTTATTAGGTTCCCCTAAGCGTGTATGACGATGGTGTTCAACGCCACGTTCTTGCACGGTTCTGCATGTCCGCCGAATGTAAGATTTTTCACATTGGCGTTAGATCTTATACACGCCACGTTTCCTAAGACCAAGGCCGTCTTTCAAAATGGCTCTGAGCACTATGCGACTTAACTTCTAAGGTCATCAGTCGCCTAGAACTTAGGACTAATTAAACCTAACTAACCTAAGGATATCACACACATCCATGCCCGAGGCAGGATTCGAACCTGCGACCGTAGGGGTCGCTCGACTCCAGCGCCCAGAACCGCACGGCCACTCGGGCCGGCCAAGGCCGTCTTTGCCAGGCACAACAAATTTGTCAGTATTTCTGGTGGTTGAAAAACACACTTGATGTCGTGCCTTTTGAGATCTTCTCTTGACGAAATGCCGCAAAAATAGGACAAGAACAACGTTGCAGTTGGTGCCTCCACACCTTCATTTAGATCCCTGCTTCGAATTTGCTTGGAACAAAATGCATGGCGTATCTGTCTATCTCAACAGGTAGACTGTCGGCAACAGAGGACAAATGCACTCTGTGCATCAAAGAGCGTAAGACACTACCGCGTTGCGCAGGATGATGACGCGGCCAGCAAATGTAGCTCCGTATATGTTTATTTGCGATAGGCGCTGTATCCCAGTGTACCATTGGCTTTCCTTCAGACTATTACATCCAGGAGTGTTAACATGCCAGCCTTTTCCAATTCCATTGTGGACTGTATATTGGGATGGAGCGACTTCAGTTACGTCAGAAACACAGTTGATGTTTGTATTTCGTGGCTCCACACCAAAAATGTATCGTCTACATACCGCCAGAAGCAGGAAGGTTTGAGACTTGCCGACTACTGCGCTTTTTCCTCAAAGTCTTCCATAAAATGGTTGGCCACCATTGTAGACAGAGAACACCCCATAGCGACACAGTCCACTTGTTCAAAATACTGGCCATTGAATAAGAAATAAGTTGAGGTAAGCACGTTTAAACGATGTCAGTTTCTCAAACTGGCTGCTAATATGCTATAATGAGCCCTACAGAGGTACTTTCATAAAGACACAACACCAAAGCTAACTAAAAGATTCGACAGTTGTAACTTAAGTGTCTTTAGGCGTCTTATGAATTCCTCTGAATTCCGAATATCACATTTGCCTATCAAAGGTCCCAACAGTGTAGTAAGATGTTTGGCCAGAATATAGGTAGGAGCTCCAATGTTGCTCAACACTGACTGAAGAGGAGTCCCATCCTTATGTATTTTGGGTAGGCCATACAATCTTTGGGGAACTGCAGCCTGTCGGCCTAGGCTCTTAATCACTTTAGAAGGAACAGAACTCTTCTTGAGAGGACCTGATGTTTTTCTCTGGATCTTCCCAGTCGGATCCTCTCTTAGCTTGCAGGATCGTCGAGCAGCGCCTCCATCTTGCTGTTGTATTCAACTCGTGAAAGAAGGACGGTGGCATTTCCCTTGTCGGCGGGTAAAATGACGACGCCTTTGAGCGCTCTCAAGTATCGCAGAGCCTTCCCTTCTGCTGAGCTGGTGTTGAACCTTCCTGGTGGGATTAGTGTCAAAACTCGGCAGGTGTCCCTCAAATCTCTTCTGCAATGGGAAGCTTCAAAATTGCCTGTTCACATCTGGGGTCGGAGATGTCCGTGGTGTTAGCGCATAGTCAAACCTTTCTCGATCACTGATCTGAATCCTGATGGTGGAGGTATCTGCCACTAGGATTCCTTCTAACGTTGCCCGGGGTACCCCCACTCGTTTTTATTACTTATTTCCAGCACGTTCTACTCGGAGGCTCCTTCTTTATATCCCTGCCAACCTTATAAACTTTTAAGTATCAACTTTTACCTATGTCCTCAATTACTTGCTAATTTATTCCTATCTCTGTCTTCCTCTACAGTTTTTACCCTCTACAGCTCCCTATACTATCACTGAGGTCATTCCCAGATGTCTTAACAGAAGTACCCTTCTTGTCAGTGATTTCCGTACATTTCTTTCCTCACCGATTCTGTGAAGAAACTCCTCGTTCCTTATCAGTCTACTTCGTTTTTAATATTCTTTTGTTCCATCTTATCTCAAATTCTTCGATTCTCTTCTCTTCTGGTTTTCCCAAGATCCATGTCTCACAACTGGGAATTTGTGGTAAGTTACTATGGGACGAAACTGCTGACATCATAGGCCCCTAGGCTTACACACTACTTAATCTAACTTAAGCTGACTTAAGCTAAGGACAACACACACACCCAAGTCCGAGAGAGGACTCGAACCTCCGACGGGGTGAGCCGCGCTTACCGTCGCGGGGCGCCTCAGACAGTACGGATCACAAGCAACTTCCGTGTTTCACTAACGTACAATGCCTTGCTTCAGACTCACTTTCTCATGTATTTTTTCCTCAATTAAGTGATATGTTTGGTACGAGGAGCCGTCTCTTGGCAAGAAATTCCCTCTTTTTCACTGCTAGTTTCCTTTTTCTGTCCTCCTTGTCCGTCCATCATGTTTTATTTCGCTGCCTAGGCACCAGCATTACTTAAATTTGTCTACTTCGTGATCCCCAATTGTGATGTTTAGTTTCATGCTGTTTTCATTTCTTCGTTCTTGGTCTTCCAGTCTTGTTTTTCCCTCTTGGTTCTTTTGCATTTTTAATGTTACCCATCTTTTCCTGTAGCTTAACCCTAATTTTCCCATCGTTTCGAACATTTTACATTCTGGAACGCTTTTTCCGGGTCTACAAAACCTATTAGCGTATCTTCATTTTTCTTCTGTCTTGCTTTCATTATTAACCGCAACGTCAGAACTACCACTCTGTTGTGTTTAGCTTTCCTAAAGCCACACTGATCTTCACCTGATAGGTCCACAATTCTTCTGTACATTATACCCGTCGGCAACGTGGATGCATGACCCGTTAAGTAATTGTGCGATAATTTTCGCTCTTGTAGGCTCTTGGAATCTTCGAAACTATTTTCAGAAATCTGATTGTATATCGCCAGTCTCATACATTCTATACACCAACGAGAATCGTAGCTTTGTTGCCACTTCCCACAATGGTTTAGAAATTCTGATAGAAAATTATCCATCCCTCCTGCCTGATTTGATCTTAAGTCTTCCAAAGCTCGTTTAAATTCTTATTCTAGGACTGGAGCCCCTGTCTCTTCCTTATCGACTCCTGCTTCTTCTTCTAACACGTAAACAGGAAGTCCTTGTCCTCATCGAATCCTTAAGTGTAGTCTTTCCACCTACCCGCTCACTCCACTGCATTTAATTACCAATAACTGTTAATGTAACCAAAATGCTGTTTTGACGCTTCTGTATGCTCAGTCCATCATCACGACGACCTTTTTTTTTTCTTTGTCTTCAAATTTCTCATGCAGCTATTTGAACTTAGCTTCCTTGCGCTTCCTATTTATTTCACTTCTACCTGATTTATATTTCTGAATTACTGAATTTCTCTGAACATTTTTTTTTACATCTTTCTATAGTCGATTAACCGTATTATTTGTTCTGTTATCAAGGCTTCTTCGCAGTTGTCTTCCCTGTATTTACATTTTTTCTTTCCAACACTGTGATTGCCACTTTTAGAAATGTCCCTTCCTCTTCAACTGAACTGCCTACTAAGTTATTGAGGATCGCAATGTTCATAGCCTAATAGAACGTCAAACGTTTTCCATTCCTTAGTATTTCCGTATCTCACTTCTTTGCGCACTGATTCTTCTTGATTAAGCTGTTAAACTTGAGACTGCTCTTATGATTACTAAATTGTGTTTTGAGTCCACATGCTCCCCTGTGTACACCATACAATCCAGTATCTCATTTCGGAACCTCTGTCTGACCAAGATATCACGTAACTGAAATCTTGCCGTATCTCCCGGCCTTTCCCAAGTATACTTCAGCCTCTTGTGATTCTTGAACAGATCATTCGCTCTTATTTGCTGCAATTTATTGCAGAACTTAGTCTTTTCCATCTGTCATTCCTGTTGCCAAACACACATTCTCCTATGACCCTTTCCCTCTCGCATTTCCCTACAAACGCGTTCCAGTCCCCCATAACTTGTAGGTTCATCGAACCTACACACTGTGCTCCCACAATCCGTTCGACATAATCGGAGCTCCAAAAGCGGCTTCCCGTAAAACGTTAAAATATTGAAATGTCTTATCTACTCCTGAAGCACGAAGAGTAACTAGAAAAAATTTTTCATAAGATTTTGTCAACGATTTTTCAGACTGAAACTAAATGGATTTTAGAAGAACTAAATACAGGTGACCAGATGGTGATTTGAACCACTATCCTCCTGCAGTAATCGCAGTATTATTCAGTCCCGGTTCAATTTTAAAATGGTTTTGGACACGCCGTAGTATTATAGTTTAAGAAAACTCTCATGTACAGATATTTTCACTTATGGAGGCGTAGTCTGGCAAGGATGAAATATTTACTCTGCCTTGATCTTCTATAGCAACCAAGTGGCATTTGCTCGAAGTAATTTAGGTAAACCACAGGAAAAAACCAAGCAGGATTGGTGCTGGCAGATTAGACCCTCCATCCTTCTGAATACACGACCAGTGTGTTTAAAAAAGTGCAACCTTATTCAGTTTACCCTCAGTCTGCCATACTAATTTGTTTGTTTATTGTTGCTAGCAATTATTTAGTAAGGTAAGAAGCTGGTGCTAAATTGTTCATTCATTTTCCAGGACCGATGTCTGCATACACTACAAGCACTATACACATAATTCATAAGATACCACTATTCAAACCATCAGCTAAAAATCAGTTCCGCGTCAACTAAATTCGGTGTGCTGCGAGCGGAAGAGATCATTCACCTTTATTGCTTTGATTCGGCAACGACTAAATAAAAATCAAGGGAGCCAAAAGATTTTTGACTTCTAGCGAGTGATGAGAAACAGGGAGCATACGTATCAAGAAATATTGAGGAGTAATACGCATAATCCTTAAATTGTTTTCTTAAGAATCATGTGTTTCGCACTCAGCAGTTATTGTTTCCCGTACTCTTCGCATTCTTTGAACGCGAATACTTTTACCTGCATAATGGAAAGGATTTCTAGAAGACTTGCTGGTATTTTTGGTCCATCACATTGTCTGTCATAGATAGCAAAAGCCGTAAAATATACATAATTGACAATGGAATGATTGATATGTTTCTTGATAGGTTCAAATTTAGATCCGAAACAACATGCTAGGACGTTTGTTGCCTTCTATTATAACATACGGGCAGTTTTTTGCTTTGTTATAATTACAGTCTTTGATCAGTATGTTTATTTTTAATCACGTTCGTGACAATCTTCAGACCTATAAAACATAAGCACATACATCGCCGAATTTACAATACACTAAAGTTCAGAATTGCTCTAAGCACTACGAGACTTAACATCTGAAGTCGTCAGTCCCTAGACTTAGAACTGCTTAAACCTGACTAACCTAAGGTCATCACACACATCCATGCCAGAGGTAGGATTCAAACCTGCAACTGTAGCAGCAGCAGAGAGGTTCAGGACCGAAGCGCCTAGAACCGCTCGGCCACAGTGGCCGGTAACGATAAGACTGCAAAGCTAAATACAACTATAAAACAATTGCACAACATATAGACACCTGAGTAGAAATGTGTTGCGTGGCGCATATGACGGCATTACGTGTGACGGTGCAGTAAGAATCATTTGCCATTTCAGCTTCGTCAAAGAAATAAAATTGTGTTACGTAAGGAGCACCACTGAAGCGTACAAACTGCACGTGAGGAGCGTCACACTGCCGTGCAGCGGAAAGAAAACTGCCTCCATCTAAGCCCGCGTCATTTTACGTGATTTGAAGCCAGTACATTCCTTATATTCAAGTGTACAAGAACATAGTTCACATTTTATAAAAGAAAATGTGAAAGATAAAACGGAAATGATTGTGCTTACACACCATATAATAAATTTAATGGTGAAGAAGGCATTATTAGAACAAACTCCTTTGTTACAAATACTCTTTCTACGATCAAAACAGTTTAGTTACAGAAAGAATAGCAGCTCACTGGTGAAAACATTATCAAATATGGACAATGCTTTCACGCAACATGACGACCGGAAGGGAGCTCGCAATAAACCACAGGCGCAACAGTAAAACGGAATAAAAAATTCATTGTACGTCGCAGCAATACTGCCCCGTTCGGACATAATCATAAAGCATAATTTTTTTTAAAAATAGGTGGTATCAATTTATACGATCTAGAAAAATATATTAACATATATTTCGCATCAGATATCCCATGCCGCTGTACAATATAACTGATCACGACATTTCAAATGTTTGGCTCGTACATAAAACACATTTTTTAATTGTCAGGCTACGCTTGTGCATTCGCCTCGCTAATCGAAAGAGGATAAAATGGCTCATAGAAAAGAGGAAGAGGAGAAAATATTACTTCGATACAGTATTATCTGTTCTTGTGAACATGAATAGATTTTTATTGTCGAATAAATTAAACAGTTTTTTACGCTGTGCACAATATCTTTGTACAAGGTAATTAGTATTAACACAAAGAGAAAAAAGAAAGAAAAATGGGGGGAAAAACAGGAAAACTCTCCAGCTCGATAAATAAAACCAAGAATGTTCATCGAACCTACACACTGTGCTCCCACAATCCGTTCGACATAATCGGAGCTCCAAAAGCGGCTTCCCGTAAAACGATAAAATATTGAACTGTCTTATCTACTCCTAAAGCACGAAGAGTAACTAGAAAAAAAATTTCATAAGATTTTGTCAACGATTTTTCAGCCTGAATGTGCTACTTAAGACTTTCGGAACGATTGGATTATACAACTATATATGATGGTAAAATGCCCTCTGCCAATGTTAGCTCATTTCTTTTTCTTTTTTCCTTTTTAATAAAAGCAGTACTTGCCAGACATGATATTAACCTACGCTTATCACATCAACAACAGATTTAAAATTTATCAAAAACAAGAAGGGAAAGAGGAACGGGAAAGGCTCCACATTAAAAACATAAAGTAACGGTTGAGTGTAGACAACGATTATTCTTTTTTTACCTGCACAACTCTCGCAACAGGATGCTGCCGTAAGTTTTGTGGCTACCAAATGGCAATCATACACAGCGAAATCATTCGAAACATCACGCGTAAGAATATTATAAAATTCCATCTGACAATAGAAAATAAGGGGAATTACAACTGGTAAAATATCCTACATGGCTCTGATCTGTATATGTTTCATGATCCCTGGATGAGAAGGGGAATATTTACAGCTGTCTGTTTCACTTCATATTTCATAAAATAAAGTATAGCAAAAAGGTAAAAAAGAAAGTGATGAGGGAGCGGGGAGGAGAGGAGCGGTAAGTGGTTGTGATGGTGGGGGGGGGGGGGAGGGGGGGAGGAAGGAAGGAGCGGAGGGTTATGGTAAATTGTCAAAGGCTACAATATGCATTGGGTGCAAAACTGATTTGCCCATATAGCAATCTGTCAGGTTGATTCGGCCTACTTCTAAGTATCTCCACAGCTTCTAGCAGATTGAGAGCATGTCCCTTTGGCGCGCTGTAAAGAACGCGCACACTAGTTTTCATACTACCTGGCTTATGTCCACTTTCAAACAAATCCAAGCCAAATATAGACCCAATATGCATTCGAAAATATTCTTTAAGTCGCACGTCAGAAGACCTACCGGTTTGAACCACAGAGTAACGGTTGCACTGGCTAGTGTTAATTCTGCATATGTCTTAACCTGCGTACTTCTCTCTCTTTCTCACGTTATGTCTTATTTTCAATTGTATTGTTTTGCTTACCTGGAAACCAGACCTGATTTTAGATGATCTGTGACCCAAATCAGTCTGTTGTGATATTTGATCATAATATGTCGTTGGAACGGCTATAGCTATTTTATTTTATGTATTTATTTATTTATTTATTTATTTTGCTATTACTGACTGATGGTGGGGAAATTTTCCACTGCTCTTTTCTCTTTTTTTGTTATAAATACGCATTACGTCTTTCTCAGTACATCCGTTATCTATATCCATTTTCTCTGGGGTACTCATCTCGCCACGTGTTTCCTTATTTCCTAAAGGTAACTAAACTACTTGATAAATCATAGATGTGACAAAGGCTTTCTCATATTTTGATGGGTGCCAAGGACTCGCATAAATTATCGCATCTATACATGTCGATGTCTGGTATATTGCAAATTTATCCCTGTTGACAACTTTTGTAATAATACACCCATGAGCCAAAACATAAAGACAATCTGTTTAATAGCTTGTTTATCCGTCTTTGGAACGGAAAAATTCACTGATTCTGCATTTTATGGATCCGACAGTTTGTTGGCAAGTCTGTGAAAGTATGTGGTATTAGATGTCTACGCACAGGTCAAGTAATGCGGGTCAATAACAGGTCGCTCATCTGCGTACGCGGTGATGGCACCCAATAGTGACTCAGGCGGGTTGATAGTATTTACATCAGGCGAATTTGGTCGACGAGAATCAACGTGAGTTCACCATAATGCTCCTCGAACCAGTATAGCAAGTTTATGACTCCGAGACACTGCTGAAAGATGACATCGCCGTCGGGGAAGATATCAAGAATGAAAGAATGCAGATGGTTCGCAACTGTAAGCGTATAATCCACTATTACCCGCCACCTTGCCGTTGGCTTGCGCGCCTCTGCGATACAGATAGCCCTACCATAGGTGCAACCACAATAGAGGGGTATCTGTTGAGAGGCCAGACAAACGTGTGGTTCCTGAAGAGGGGCAGCAGCTTTTTCAGTAGTTGCAGGGGCAAAAGTCTGGATGATTGACTGATCTGGCCTTGTAACACTAACCAAAACGGCCTTGTTGTTGTGGTACTGCGAACGGCTCAAAGCAAGGGGAAACTACGGCCGCAATTTTTCCAGAGGGCATGCAAATTTACTGTATGGTTAAATGATGATAGCGTCCTCTTGGGTAAAATATTCCGGAGGTAAAACAGACCCCCATTCGGATCTCTGGGCGGGGACTACTCAAGAGGACGTCGTTATCAGGAGAAAGAAAACTGCCGTTCTACGGACAGGAGCGTGGAATGTCAGATCCCTTAATTTGGGCAGGTAGGTTAGAAAATTTAAAAAGGGAAGTGGATAGGTTAAAGTTAGATATAGTGGGAATTAGCGAAGTTTGGTGGCAGGAGGAACAAGACTTCTTGTCAGGTGAATACAGGGTTATAAATACAAAATCAAATAGGGGTAATGCAGGAGTAGGTTTAATAACGAATAGAGAAATAGGAATGCGGGTAAGCTACTACAAACATCATAGCGAACGATTTATTGTGGCCAAGATAGATACGAAGCCCACGACTGCCACAGTAGTACAAGTTTATATTCCAACTAGCTCCGCGGATGACAAAGAAATTGAAGAAATGTATGATGAAATAAAATAAATTATTCAGATAGTGAAGGGAGACGAAAATTTAATTGTCATGGGTGATGGAATTCGATAGTAGGGAAAGGAAGAGAAGGAAACGTAGTAGGTGAATATGGACTGGGGGTAAGAAATGAAGGAGGAAGCCGCCTAGAAGAGTTTCGCACAAAGCACAATTTAATCATAGCTAACACTTGGTTCAAGAATCATAAAAGAAGGTTGTATACATGGAAGAAACATGGAGATACCGACAGGTTTCGATAGATTATATAATGGCAAGCAGAAATACAGGAACCAGGTTTTACAACCTAAGACACTTCCAGGGGCAGATGTGCACTCTGACCACAATCTATTGGTTAGATTGTAGATTAAAACTGTAGACACTGCAAAAAGGGGGCAATTTGAGGAGATGGGACCTCGATAAACTGACTAAACCAGAGGTTGTGCACAGTTTCAGGGAGAGCATAAAGGAACAATTAACAAGAATGGGCGAAAGAAAGACAGTGGAAGAAGAATGGGTAGCTTTGAGGGGTGAAGTAGTGAAGGCAGCAGAGGATCAAGTAGGTAAAAAGACTAGGGCTAGTAGAAATCCTTGGGTAAAAGAAGAAATATTTAATTTAATTTATGGAAGGAGTAATTATAAAAATTCAGCTAATGAAGCAGGCAAAAAGGAATACAAACATCTCAAAAATGATATCGACAGGAAGTGCCAAATGGCTAAGCAGGGATGGCTAGAGGACAAATTTAAGGATGTAGAGGCTTGTCTCACGAGGGGTAAGATAGATACTGCCTACAGGAAAATTAAAGAGACCTTTGGAGAAAAGAGAACCACTTGTATGAATATCAAGAGCTCTGATGGAAACCCAATTCTAAGCAAAGATGGGAAAGCAGAAAATTGGAAGGTGTATATAGAGGGTCTATACAAGGGCGATGTACTTGTGGGCAATATTATGGAAATGGAAGAGGAGGTAGATGAAGATGAAATGGGAGATATGATACTGCGTGAAAAGTTTGACAGAGCACTGAAAGACCTAAGTCGAAACAAGACCCCAGGAGTAGACAACATTCCATTAGAGCTACTGACAGCCATGGGACAGCCAGTCCTGACAAATCTCTACTGACAAAATGTATGAGACAGGCGAAATACCATCACACTTCAAGAAGAATATAATAATTCTAATCCCTAAGAAAGCAGGTGTTAACAGATGTGAAAATAAGCGAGCTATCAGTTTAATAAGTCACGGCTGAAAATACCAACGCGAATTCTTTGAAGACGAATGGAAAAACTGGTAGAAGCCGGCCTCGGGGAAGATCAGTTTGGATTCCGTAGAAATGTCGGAACACGTGAGGCAATACTGACCCCACGGCTTATCTTAGAAACTAGATTGAGAAAAGGCAAACCTACGTTTCTAGCACTTGTAGATTTAGAGAAAGCTTTTGACAACGTTGTCTGGAATACTCTCTTTCAAATTCTAAAGGTGGCAGGGGTAAAATACAGTGAGCGAAAGGCTATTTACAATTTGTACAGAAACCAGATGGCCGTTATAAGACTCGACGGGCATGAAAGAGGAGCAGTGGTTGGGGAGGGAGTGAGACAGGGTTGTTGTCTCTCCCTGATGTTATTAAATCTGTATATTGAGCAAGCGGTAAAGGAAACAAAAGGAAATTCGGAGTGGTATTAAAATCCATGGAGAAGAAATAAAACCTTTAAGGTTCGCCTATGACATTGTAATTCTGTCAGGGACAGCAAAGGATTTGGAAGAGCAGTTGAACGAAATGGACAGTATCTTGAAAGAAGGATGTAAGATGAACATCAACAAAAGCAAAACGAGGATAATGAAATGTAGTCGAATTAAATCGGGTGATGCTGAGGGAATTAGATTAGGAAATGAGACACTTAAAGTAGTAAGGGAGTTTTGCTATTTGGGGAGAAAAATTACTGATGATGATCGGAGACGATATAAAATGTAGACTGGCAATGGCAAGGAAAGCGTTTCTGTAGAACAGAAGTTTGTCAACATCGAGTATAGATTTAAATGTCAGGAAGTCGTTTCTGAAAGTATTTTTATGGAGTGTAGCCATGTATGGAAGTGAAACATGGGCGATAAATAGTTAGGACAAGAAGAGAATAGACGCTTTTGAAATGTGGTGCTACAGCAGAGTGCTG
Organism: Schistocerca serialis cubense; assembly: GCF_023864345.2. NCBI lineage: Eukaryota > Metazoa > Arthropoda > Insecta > Orthoptera > Acrididae > Schistocerca > Schistocerca serialis. Next base: position 323,081,666 of record NC_064641.1, on the reverse strand, counting down.
AAGATTAGATGGGTAGATCACATAACTAATGAGGAGGCACAGAAAAGAATTGGGGCGAAGAGGAATTTGTGGCGCAACTTGACTGGAAGAAGGGCTCGGTTGGTAGGACATGTTCTGAGGCATCAAGGGATCACCAATTTCGTATTGGAGGGCAGCGTGGAGGGTAAAAATCGTCGTGGGAGCCCAAGGGATGAATACATTAAGCAGATTCAGAAGGATGTAGGCTCCCGTACGTACTATGAGATGAAGCAACTTGCACAGGATTGAGTAGCATGGAGAGCTGCATCAAACCAGTCTCAGGACTGAAGATCGCCAGATTAACACCCCGAGGTCCCATGGAAGCACAGGAGAATGTCTCCCATACCATAATACTGCTCCCACCAATCTGCGTTCGTGGCGCGATGCACGTTTCGAGCTGTCCTTTACCTCCATGTCGACTTTTCTGGAGACGATCATCGACTTAATGTGGCAAAGATGTGATTAACTCAAAGAAGCGACAAGTTTGCAGTGATCGAAGGCAGACTCGCGGTAGTCCCGTGCCTACCTGAATCCTAATTGAGGATGTAGTTGAGTGTTCTGCTGGAGAGCTCCAAGTTCAACAAACTAAGATGAACAGTGTACTCTGAAACATTTGTGCTCTTTGGGCAGAGATGCCGCAGTTTACCATCTGCCCGTTTTTACAGAGCAGACAAGCCTCTGAACCCCACGTTCTCTGAACAGTCGTGGACGTCCAACCATTTAGCGCCTAGCAGTAGCTGCACTGTCCTTATACCTCTTTCCGTAGATGCTCAATACTGTAGCATGTGAACATTTGACCAGCTTCACCGTTTTCTAGATACTGTTTGACACCCCTGTGTAATAATCATCTGCTCTTTGTCAAAGTTGCTTATCTCAGTGGATTCCCCCATTTTCAGTCCATATGTCCGTTAGGGTGATACCCTGTCCCAGTTTGCTCCACTTACTTTTATTACCGCGTCACGTGCCCGCATACAGCGTCGTGATGGGCAGTGTCCATAATGTTTTGGCTTATCAGTGTAAATATTTAATGGTAGATATCTCTTTGAGGTCTGTGATAAAAAATATTTTTGGATGCATGTCACCGGATATTCGATGATGTCAGTAATGCCACCTTTTATCAAAATAAGAGTATCATCCACAAATCACTTGTAATAAGTTACTGTAATCTCTCACTTGTGAACGTGTTTAGATGAAACTACATTCAAAGTTATTTATGAAAATATCTGCTGTGTGTCGTCTACATAGTTTCCCAATCGTATACCATCCTCCTTCCAGTATATTTTGTTTTGTTAAAACCTAAGACAGTGTATACTCCAAAAGCTCTTTGAGATCTATTATTTCTGCAATGCTGGCCATATACTTTATCTCTCATTTGTGGACGTATTTAGATCAAACTGCATTAAAAGTTATTTATGAAAATATCTGCTGTGTATCATCTACATAGTTTCCGACACATACCCTATCCTCCTGCCTGTATATTTGTTGTTATAACCTAAGACAAAGTGCACTCCAAAACCTCTTTGAGATTTATTACTTCTGCAATGCTAACCTTACTGTCCTTCACTTACAGCTGTTAATATCAATAGTTTCATTAATAGGAACATTACTTTTTAAATTCCTTTCATCTAAAGATCTTAATGTTGCCCATCTGGAATGTGCACATCTTCAATGTCATTTGCTAACTCTATACTATTCTTTACCCCATAGTGTGTACTTCCTTCAATCTTCTACTTAAAATCTTGTTTATGCTATATGGCGGTCAATACAACAAATGTTTACAATAGGGCATTTTTGATTATTATTTTCATGGGTTTTAACCTGAGAACATAATTGTGGAAACTTACAATCATTTTAGGAAACAGGCTGTATTTATTTTCTTTCACAACCTTTCCTGAAACTTCTCGGTGGCGTATTTTTATAATACAGGGTGCCCCAAAAAGAATAACATGATTTTAAATAGAATTACTTGTTAGGAAGAAGGACTTAAGACAAAACAAATTAATACCAATTTACTTAGAAAAGACAGAAGTTTATAAAATCCATCATAAATGTTCAATATATCCTCCATTGGCTGCACAGACGACATCTAGCCGATAGCCTAATTCATCCCAAACTGAGAGTAAGGTGTCTTCTCTCAATGAAGCTACAGCAGCTGATATTCTGGTTTTTAGTTCATCATTGTCACGATGCATTGGAGGAACGTAAACTCATTGTTTAGCATATCCCCACAGGAAGAAATCACATGCTTTTAAGTCACGGAACCTAGGAGGCCAAGAGTGTAAAGCCTGGTCTCACGGTCCTGATCGCCCCATCCAAACTTGAGGCACGTTGGCATTGAAGAAACTGCGCATGTTGTTTTGCCAATGCGGTGGTACTCCATCTTGCTAATAGATGTCATAATCAAGTTGTGGGAATAACCATTTCCGTGGCGTTGCAAGATATGATTTTCCTGCTACGGGTTCTTCCTCAAAAAAGTAGGGTCCATAAACCTTGATTTGCGAAATAGCACAAAAAACATTCACTTTTGGTGAATCACGTATGTGTTCAATTGCTTCATGAGGATTTTCGAGTCCCCATATCCGCACATTATGACGGTGAATCTTACCGCTAATACGGAAAGTTGCCCCATCGCTGAATATCAACCGTGACATTGTCATCTTCCATGTCCTCTAGAATAGCATTGCTAAAGTCCACTGCCTTCACTTTCTCAGTATCTCGAAGGGCTTGTACCAGATGTAATCGGTATGGTTTGAGAGCTAAACGACGCCGTAACACACGCCACACTGTCATGCGCGGTAACGCTAGTTCTCGGCTAGCACGACTCATAAACTTGCGGGGGCTCCGCTCAAATGCTCGTCGGATTTGTTCCACTGTTTGTTCAGGAACGCGTGGCCGGCCAGGACTTTTGATTTTACAGAGGCACTCTGTTTCTTCAAACAGTTTATACCACCGTCGAATGTTCTTTGGTGATGGTGGTTTAGCACGAAATCGAATATGAAACGCACGTTGAACTGCGATCACTGACTGGTACGACTAAATTCAGTAACACAATACGCCCTCTGTTGCGCGGACGCCATATTGCAGGAGACTGGCTGCGCGCTCTAGGCCAGCGCTCGTAGCGACATCTAGGGGATTTTTTTCTTAATCTCTGGATCATGCCGATTACATCTAACGATGTTTCAGTTACCTAGTGACTTTTGTCTCAATATTATTACAAGTTATAATCGGGTCCTTCTTTTTGGAACACCCTGCATTTTAATGTCATTTTGTACAAACAAAAATCCTCTGTTTTCTTTATTACTATAACCTTTGACATGTAGTATAACAGCAGTGTTTCACTATGGCATCCTTTTCCCTTACCTTCTTCACAAACTCATTTAAGAACCTTCCCTTATAATTTATGATACTTGCCCCTTGTTACCCAGTAAGTGCTCTCATAATTTTAAAAGGAGTTCAACTACTTCAAGTTTACTGCTTTTTTAACAATTCTGTTTCACTATCTTCGTCTACCTTCATTTACTAGAACTCACTTATTTGTCATGCACATTATCAAGTACAGCTTATCTGGTTTTCCATACTATATATTGTTAAGATCAAGCAATGTCACAGGGCAAATGTATATTTTCTTCGGTTATTGATATGATATTATACTGCTCCACCATATGGTCGTTGTGCACACAGCACTCTATGGAGTCGCCAATAAACTTACAAGAACTTGAATATTTTTTACTTTTGTTTCCAGATTAAACTTATATTCCTCTAAATGGAGAATCCTCACTTAAAATTAAAATTTAATAGCAAAAATTGATGTCAGTGTTAACACCAGAATCTCTATTTTACGTCAACAAGGACCAGAATCTCTCTTTTACGTCAACATTAACAATATATCGTTTCCATAAAGCCGTTCTGCGTCCCTATTACAAAAAAGTATTTAAGATACTGTAATCTCTAAACTACCCCGAATTCACAGACAGTAGTAACAAAACAAGTTCTTTTGCGAAACATTGTCTGTGGATGTAATCACGGTCTCACGACAAGAAAAGAACGCACTGTCCTCAAATATTCGATAATATGCTACGCTGCCTTCGATGCTTTTTAGAGTAAGTTTCCAAGCCACTGTCACAACATTTTACGCTCAAAACATGCACCAGTGCGTTTTTGAAAGCATCTCCACTAAGTTTACATCGATAACACAACTTTCCAAAACCCGGTTCCACTGATTTTACGGAAGATAACAAGTGTTTCCGCTTAGTTTCTGTGATACATAGCTTAGTAAAGAAAGCAGGACTCATTCACACTAGAGCATTAAAAATTTTATCTCTTCAATGTTCCATCACTTGTAGGCTGTTCTTCAAACGATGTAGGGCACAGTTTATCACAGATGGTGAAACAGATAGTTATTAGCTTTTGTAGTAGATTAAAGTTAAACGTCACACTGCCTTTTTTACGTCTACAGTTCATAGTTCATAGCATACTAGACTGGATTCACGTATAAGCAATTGAATAGAAAATAACAACCGGTTTTATATTTATGGTGAATGTTGAATCTACTACTAATGTGTGAACATGCAGAAAGGGAAAAGAATTGCATTCTTCCTATCTTGGAAGATCCAACTTAAGAAAAATGTAAATTCCTTGTTTCCGAGGACAAAATGATTACGCGACGAGGTGATATTACAGTACACTATTTGCTATTAGAAGATCATATACAATATTTCGATATAAGATCAGTGCACTTGTCAGCTCCTCTCCTCATAGTCAGACGCCGTCGGATAAGGGAAATGCAACATGGAATTAACGATAGTGAGTTCATAAACGATGAAAAACATTACAGAAGCAGAAAATAACGCAATGCGATAGGAACAGAAATAGGAGAAGCACTTTCATATTTAGTTAAGCCAACGGTACTCCGTACAGTATCGTACCCCAGATAATAATGGCATGAAGGTAGCGACCGGCTACAACACTCCAATTATAATCATTACCTGCAGTAATTAACACAAAAGTGATCCAGAAAATTCATGCATACCAAATGTAAGGGTATATACAAAAAGAAATGATCTGTAGTTTGAACTAAAAATGCACATAATTTTATAATCATTTAACAAAAATGTTCACATTGCAAAATAAATAAAAACGAAAACCCACTGATGATGGCACAGTGGTACCGAAACATGTTGGGGTACTGAGAAAAACGGTGTTTTGCATAACTGGCGGACCTCACACCCAAAAACACGGCCAATACAAGGAGCTGCAAATCAAAAATATGGATATAATAACACAGTTCCACCTACACATCACTGTGACAACCTTTTACACACTACAACGTGTAAACTATTTCCTTACAAATAATCATCCTATTTATGTTTGGGTAGGTTGATTAAGCTCCTGTGCGCATCTCTCAGGCTCAGCTGATGCTCCGAAGAGTAATATTTCCAGTAAATCTTATCGAACTGAACATAGATCACTGATGACTATGAATATTTCATATGCAGTGAATCTTCCGCAATTCGCAATTATTCGGTCGAGCCTCCCACATAGTAGCGAACGCTGCATGCGCCTACTTTCTCTGAATAAAAATCGAAGGAGCAGTCTAGTAGCTGTTTGATTTCCAAGGAACTTTGGAGACCCGCTTTGTTACATACCCTGGTCAATCCCAATGTAGACTAACATTTACACGGTTGTAATATTTGAAATACAATATAAATTAAAAGTGAGAGTCAGGCTTACATCATTCGCATCATTCCCTTACCTGCAGTAAAATTTGAACAATAGCAATGTCAAGGCGTTGTTGTTTCAAATGTACTGATACGTCACTTTTAAATGGGATTACGGAGACTGTACCGCAATGATTTTATCCTCTGTTCTGGAGGACACCAAAATATTTCTTTTCGGTAGTTAATAGTAATAACTGTCAAGGAGGTCTGCAGATGAAAATAACGGGCTCACAGGAAGGACTAAAGGCTTTTCCGCGTAATGCAGGTAATATTTCCCACAATATCGGTTGTATTCTGCGCAAATATCTGTGAAATGTATTTCTGGATCGTCATTCAGGTTTAGGACCCTTTTAGAGTCCGTAAAGGATGATCCTGGTTTGCGTAAATCTGGTGTCTACAATGTTCCGACCATTAGGACCTAGGAGTATCGTTTTATTGACCATAAGCGTCTCAACCCCCCATGAACCATGGACCTTGCCGCTGGTGGGGAGGCTTGCGTGCCTCAACGATACAGATGGCCGTACCGCAGGTGCAACCACAACGGAGGGGTATCTGTTAAGAGGCCAGACAAACGTGTGGCTCCTGAGGAGGGGCAGCAGCCTTTTCAGTAGTTGCAGGGGCAACAGTTTAGAGGATTGGCTGATCTGGCCGTGTAACACTAACAAAAACGGCCTTGCTGTGCTGGTGCTGCAAACGGCTCAAAGCAAGGGCAAACTACGGCCGTAATTTTTCCCGAGGGCATGCAAATTTACTGTATGGTTAAATGATGATAACGTCCTCTTGGGTAAAATATTCCGGAGGTAAAACAGTCCCCCATTCGGATCTCGGGCGGGGACTACTCAGGAGGACGTCGTTATCAGGAGAAAGAAGACTTGCATTCTACAGATAGGAGCATGGAATGTCAGATCCCTTAATCGGGCAGATAGGTTAGAATATTTAAAAAGGGAGGTGGATAGGTTAAAGTTAGATATAGTGGGAATTAGTGAAGTTCGGTGGCAGGAGGAACAAGACTTTTGGTCAGGTGAATACAGGGTTATAAATACAAAATAAAATAGGGGTAATGCAGGTGTAGGTTTAATAATGAATAAAAAAATAGGAGTGCCTGTAAGCTACTACAAACAGCACAGTGAACGCATTATTGTGGCCAAGATAGACATGAAGCCCACGCCTACTACAATAGTACATGTTTATATGCCAACTAGCTCTGCAGATGATAAGGAAATTGATGAAATGTATGATGAGATAAAAGAAATTATTCAGGTAGTGAAGGGAGACGAAAATGTAATAGTCGTGGGTGACTGGAATTCGACAGTAGGAAAAGGAAGAGAAGGAAACGTAGTAGGTGAATACGGATTGGGGCTAAGAAATGAAAGAGGAAGCCGCCTGGTAGAATTTTGCACAGAGTATAATTTAATCTTAGCTAACACTTGGTTCAAGAGTCATGAAAGAAGGTTGTATACATGGAAGAACACTGGGGAAATTAAAAGATTTCAGATAGATTATATTATGGTAATACAGAGATTTTGGAACCAGGTATTAAATTGTAAGACATTTCCAGGGGCAGATGTGGACTATGACCACAATCTATTGGTTATGAACTGTAGATTAAAACTGAAGAAACTGCAAAAAGGTGGGAATTTAAGGAGATGGGACCTGGATAAACTGATAGAACCAGAGGTTGTACGGAGTTTCAGGGAGAGCATAAGGGAAGAATTGACAGGAATGGGTAGCTTTGAGGAATGAGATAGTGAAGGCAGCAGAGGATCAAGTAGGTAAAGAGACGAGGGCCAGTAGAGGTCCTTGGGTAACAGAAGAGATACTGAATTTAATTGGTGAAAGGAGAAAATATAAAAATGCAGTAACTGAAGCAGGCAAAAAGGAAAACAAACGTCTCAAAAATGAGATCGACAGGAAGTGTAAAATGGCTAAGCAGGGATGGCTAGAGGCCAAATGTAAGGACGTAGAGGCTTATCTCACGAGGGGTAAGATAGATACTGCCTGCAGGAAAATTAAAGAGATCTTTGGAGAAAAGAGAACCACTTGAATGAATATTGAGCTCAGATGGAACCCCATTTCTAAGCAAAGAAGGGAAAGCAGAAAGCTTGAAGGAGTATATAGAGGGTCTATACAGGGGCGATGTTATTGAGGACAATATTATGGAAATTGAAGAGCAGGTAGATGAAGATGAAATGGAAGATATGATACTGCGTGAAGAGTTTGACAGAGCACCGAAAGACCTGAGTCGGAACAAGGCCCCAGGAGTAGACAACATGCCATTAGAGCTACTGACAGCCTTGGGAGAGCCAGTCCTAACAAAACGCTACCATCTGGTGTGCAAGATGTATGACACAGGCGAAATTCCCTCAGACTTCAAGAATAATATAGTAATTTCAAACTAAATGAAAGCAGTTGTTGACAGATGTGAAAAATACCGAACTACCAGTTTAGAAAGTCACAGTTGCAAAATACTAACGCGAATTCTTTACAGAACAAAGGAAAAACTGGTAGAAGCTGTCCTCGGGGAAGATCAGTTTGGATTCCGTAGAAATGTTGGAACACGTGAGGCAATACTGACCCAAAGACTTATCTTAGAAGAAAGAATAAGGAAAGCCAAACTTACGTTTCTAGCATTTGTAGATTTAGAGAAATCTTTTGACAATGTTGACTGGAATACTCTCTTTCAAATTCCGAAGGTGGCAGGGGTAAAATACAGGGAGTGAAAGGCTATTTACAATTTGTACAGTAACCAGATGGAAGTTATAAGAGTCGAGGGACATGAAAGGAAAGCAGTGGTTGGCAAGCGAGTGAGACAGGGTTGCAGCCTCTCCCAGATGCTATTCAATCTGTATATTGAGCAAGCAGTAAAGGAAACAAAAGAAAAGTTCGGAGTAGCTATTAAAATCCATGGAGAAGAAATAAAAACTTTTAGGTTTGCCGATGACATTGTAATTCAGTCAGAGACAGCAAAGGACTTGGAAGAGCAGTTGAACGGAATGGACAGTGTCTTGAAAGCAGGGTATAAGATGAACATCAACAAAAGCAAAACGAGGATAGTGGAATGTAGTCAAATTAAATCGGGTGATGCTGAGGGAATTAGATTAGGAAAAGAGACACTTGAAGTAGTAAGGGAGTTTTGCTATTTGGGGAGAAAAATTACTGATGATGGCCGGAGAGAATATAAAATGTAGACTGACAATGGCAAGGAAAGCGTTTCTGAAGAGGAGAAATTTGTCAACATCGAGTATAGATTTAAGTGTCAGGAAGTTGTTTCTGAAAGTATTTGTAGGGAGTATAGCCATGTATGGAAGTGAAACATGGACGATAAATAGTTTTAGACAAGAAGAGAATAGAAGTTTTCGAAATGTGCTACAGAAGAATGCTGAAGATTAGATGGGGAGATAACTTAACTATTGAGGAGGTATTGATTAGAACTGGGGAGAAGAGGAGTTAGTGGTACAACTTGACTTGAAGAAGGGATCGGTTGGTAGGACATGTTCTGAGGCATCAAGGGATCACCAATTTGGTACTGGAGGGCAGCGTGGAGGGTAATAATCGTAGGGGGAGACTAGGAGATGAATACACTAAGCAGATTCAGAAGGATGTAGGCTGCAGTAGGTACTGGGAGATGAAGAAGCTTGCACAGGATAGAGTAGCGTGGAGAGCTACATCAAACAAGTCTCAGGACTGAAGACCACAACAACAACAAGCGTCTCAAACGCTTACAAGAGTCGAGCAAATCTGCTACTGCAAAACATTGACTTCTCACAGGTCAAGACAGGGACTCTGGCGAGCACTTACGGCTACTGAAAAGGTTTAGTAAGGAATCAGTTGAGATTAAATTAGGAAGTGAAAAAATAATACAGTGATGGAGGCTGTTCTTTAAATTTTGCTTGGAAATGTTCTCTCTCCCTGGTCAACCAACAGAGGTGCAGAGTTATTATTACTACATCTGCTGGTAATTAATATCACTTAAGATTGGTTCTGGCGTTTATCTTATTTGTGTGTGCTGGCGCTAGTGTTTAGGGTGTGTATGCGCCTTGTCTTTCAGCGTACGTTCTGCATAGCTAGGTTTGAAATCTCCTCGCACAGCGCTCCCTCGTTATATTTGTGCCGCGATAATGACAGGTTTGGCACCTTTGAAGTATCGGTGATTGTTGAAGACCTCAACGGATTTCATTTCGGTATGCTTTTGAACGTTCTATACGCTTGGCTACTCTGTATGTCAATTCCTTTCACACGTGAATCACTATTGTATCGCCGATAATTGTACTCTAATGGTTGTGTAGCTCCACCATTGTGTTATCCTGCCTTTAATAAGGCAGACAGAACAGTACGTCCCCTCAAGCTCTCTGGCGATGATATCATAATATCATCGTTCACTAATATTCGTTCTTCAGAGCGATCTAAGGCGCTGCAGTTACGGACTGTGTGGCATGTCCCGGTGGAGGTTCGAGTCCTCCCTCAGGCATGGATGTGTGTGTTTGTCCTTAGGATAATTTACGTTAAGTAGTGTGTAAGCTTATGGACTGATGACCTTAGCAAAATAAGTCCAATAAGAAATCATACACATTTGAACTTTGAGTATTCGTTCTTCCTTACCTGCCCATCCCCAAGATCTTCTGGGACCAAGGGCACTCATCTTTATTACTTACTCTCTTAAAATTTTTGCTAGTAAGCAGATGTCAAGATAACACAGCCCATGGTGTGCAGCTATGTCCCGCCCTTCTACGTAGCCTAAGGATATAAATAAGGGCCCTGGGAAAGAGTGGGTACCATCTAATGTGTTTGCGTGCACATTTTCTTTCAGACGGCTCCCAGTACCTACTGCAGCCTACATCCTTCTGAATCTGCTTAGTGCATTCATCCCCTGGTCTCCCTCTACGAATTTTACCCTCCACGCTGCCCTCCAGTACCAAATTGGTGATCCCTTGAGGCCTCAGAACATGTCCTACCAACCGATCCCTTCTTCTAGTCAAGTTGTGCCACGAACTCCTCTTCTCCCCAGTTCTATTCAATACCTCCTCATTAGTTAAGTGATCTCCCCATATAATCTTCCGCATTCTTCTGTAGCACATTTCGAAAGCTTCTATTCTCTTCTTGTCTAAAACTATTTATCGTCCATGTTTCACTTCCATACATGGCTACACTCCCTACAAATTCTTTCAGAAACGACTTCCTGACACTTAAAGATAAGAAACCATGCCGGGAGAACAGAATCTATACTAATAACAAATCTGTACAACTATCTGCCTGTTTTTTCTGTTTGAACATAGTTTCCAAAACTGCTAGAAGGATTTTCATGGGGTTTCGCAGGTAACTTGAATGCACACCTAGTTTGAGGCACAGCATAGGCCTTATTTAATCAAAATCGAATCACAAAGAAAAAACAAGATGTGGTACTAGAGTGGTTCATCCACCTTAACATTATAAATGAGAAGGTAACTGTGTCTGCTAAGTTTTCACGATTCATTTAACCGTTGTCTCTGAAATTTCATATGTGGATTGCTTGAACCCTGAGGAAGACCATAGACTGGTTTAGAAAGTGTCTAGCGCAAGATAACTGATTTGAACCAAATTAAGCAAATTGTTGGAAACGCTTGCTTTTTGAGAGAGCTGTATACACTTTGACATTTTATCTTTACCATTCATGTGAAAGTGCTTTTATTGGTTGATATGTCCTACGTGATACGATGCAAAGTAATGAATACAAGGCTTAGAAAACTTTAACTGCATTTAATCCATACTTCCTCATTATTTGTTGCCTAACATACACGACGTGTAATTATGGCCACTTAAATAGCATAGTGCTTAGATTCACGCTCCTGGTCATGCCTGTCTGAACGCACTGCTCTGTAGCGATGCAGCGCACGTTGTCGCTTCGTGCGATGGGACAGCCTGGAATGGAGGAGACCGATGCTTACCCGAACACGTCTGTGTTTACTAAACAAATTACTCCTCTCTCTTCCACATACAGTAGCTTACTTACTCACGATCTGTTGTGTCCCAGGCACAAACTACCAAATGGAAAGTCGGAATTAATTACAACTTAGAAGATTTATTCTGAAAACGAGGTGAAACATACGTCAGCGCAATCGCTCGTGTCCCGGTCCGTAGCCAAATTCCATCTCTCGTAAACGCTATCACAGTAACAGCGTCGCGACTGAGCGGAGACCTTCTGTGTACTTCAGGAGGCCCACGAGACGACTCCCCTTCAGGCCCGCGACTACGCGATTTAACCACTGAGGCCGCATACTGACTGGCTCTGTCGACTCCATCGGTTATGACTGCTGCATCTCCTGAGGCGTCCCCACTGTGAGCACTTTAAAGTATGCCGCGCGGCTGCCACTGGAGCGTTGGTGCACGGTGCTCGAGTAGGCGGTTTCCGCGTCTTACGTGCGCCGACCCCGCTATATCAACGCACGGCACAATATCACCACTCATCATAACAAAACTACCGACATGCGAGTGCATCTTGAGCTAACAGTGACTTACTAATAACACTAAAGGGAATAAGAGAAAAGAACCTTTTCAAACATTCTGCGTTTACCTACACTATGTGATAAAAGTAACCGGACACCCCAAAAAACATACGTTTTTCGTGTTAGGTGCATTGTGCTGCCACCTACTGGCAGATACTGCACATCAGCGACCTCAGTAGTCATTAGACATCGTGAGAGAGCAGAATGGGGTGCTCCGTGGAACTCACGGACTTCGAACATAATCAAGTGACAGGGTGTCACTTTTGTCATACGTCTTTACTTGAGATTTACACATTCCTAAACATCCCTAGGTCCACTGTTTCCGATGTGATAGTGAAGTAGAAACGTGAAGGGGCACATACAGCACAAAAGCGTACAGGCCGACCTTGTCTGGTGACTGACAGAGACCGCCGACAGTTGAAGAGGGTCTAATGTGTAAAAAGAAGACATCTGTCTAGACCATCACACAGGAATTCGAGACTACATCAGGATCCACTGCAAATACTGACAGTTAGGCAGGAGGTGAGAAAACTTGGATTTCATGGACGAATGGCTGCTCATAAGCCACACATCACGCCGGTAAATGCCAAACGACGCCTCGCTTGGTGTAAGGAGCGTAAAAATTGGACGACTGAACAGAGGAAAATCGTTATCTGGAGAGACGAATCACGGTACACAATGTGGCGATCCGATGTCAGGGTGTGGGTATGGTAAATTCCCGGTGAACGTCATCTGCCAGTGTATGTAGTGCCAACAGTAAAATTCGGAGTCGGTGTTGTTATGGTGTGGTCGTGTTTTTCATGGAGATCTTGTTGTTTTGCATGCCACTATCACAGCACAGGCCTACATTGATGTTTTAAGCACGTTCGTGGTTCCCTCCGTTGAAGAGCAATTCGGGAATGGCGAGTGCATTTTTAAACACGATCGAACACCTGTTCATAATGAACGGCCTGTGGAGGAGTGGTTACGTGACGATAACATCTCTATAATGGACTGGCCCGCACAGAGTCCTGACCTGAATCCTACAGATCAGCTTTAGGAGGTTTTGGAACGCCGACTTCGTTCCAGGCCTCACCGACCGACATCGATACCTCTCCTCAGTGCAGCACCCCGTGAAGAATGGGCTACCATTCCCCAAGAACCCTTCCAGCACCTGATCGAAAGTATGCCTGGGAGAGTGGAAGCTGTCATAAAGGCTAAGGGTAGACAACACCATACTGAATTCCAGCATTACCGACGGAGAGCACCGCGAACTTGTAAGTCATTTTCAACCAGGTGTCCGGATACTGTTGATCACATAATGTAAATTCAACACTAAATGAGACCTAGTAGGGGACGGACATTTCGATTTGTGAGACGTTTCGCGATGAAAGTGATAACTGAGGCTGATGCTCCACGAAAATCACTGTTTATTTACGGTGGAGATTACATCGTACTAGTATTATCTATTTCTTTCACAATTCAGCTCATGTACTGAGACAGGGTTAACTGGCTGCTTGTATATCCTAGTCTCTGTCATCTATTTTCATGATGCCTGTGCGAAATACAGTATGGTGGCAGCTTAATGGTCGCACTTTCTTCTTCTCATACCGCAAATACTATGTCCTATTTCTGCCAAGGACGGCCATTTACTTTTTCCGATCATTGTGATACACTTCCGTATTGGTTATCTCTATGCGGTGCGTCATTGAATTCTTTCGATGTCCTTTACCATGACTATTTGAAAAGAATTCCCAACACTGGATCAACACTCAAGTATTGGTTACAAAACCGTCTCGTAAACGCAGATGTATTCCATTCTTGCAGACCTCTTATTACAAACGTAAATTTTCTATTGGCTTTCTCAATTTCTGATTCTACGTGATCCTTCCGTTTCATACCGTTGCTTAGTACTGCCCCTTTATTTATATACAAAGTTACATACTCAAGATGTTCGCCACTAGTCTTGTAATTAGCTTGTTTCAGTTAGTATAGGATTTATCTTAAAACAGTTAAGAAAAGCTCGCTTTCATTGAATGAAACGCAAATATACTCCAAGTACCCTATAATTCCTCTCGATCGAGAAGCTATTCTTTTCTGTACACTAAAGCCACGTCAGCAAAGGAAATTAATGTGTTGCAGATCTTATCAGGTAAACTGTTTACATAAACTTGTATTGAGAAAATTTTACAATTACTTATTTGCAAAACGACATAAATATCTAGAGATACGCTTACAGAAACAGCAAAAAACTACTTATTATCTTACTGAAGAGAATAATGCACTAAATTATTGTGAGACATGTTCTACACAAGTAAATAACATAAAATAGTCATTAAAAAACATAATCCTGTACCTTCCTCAAGTAAAGATTTTGTTTGAAATGATCATGACCTATTTTTCAATTTAGCTTCAGTTACGCCTCTTATGTAACAAAATTGTGATATACAAACACATAATATGTATCTCGTTGACTGAAAAACACATAGAATTTGTATTTTCTTGTCTGGAGAACACGTACAGAATACATTGAACAGAAAATCATCAGGGTAAATACTAATACGGGAAATTGTCTCCGAAAAGAAATTGCAGTTTTATTTTATAGTTTTCTAAAACATTGTTCCAGGAGACAGCGATCTAATAGAATTGTAATTTATTTAGTAAACATAGTCGTGTTCGCGTATAAGTTGTTACTTTTTATTTGTAGTTGGCCAGTTTCGATCTACTACAGAGATGATCAACATAGTAGGAATTCCTGACGTGAAGCAGGCCCATCCATGCTGGCGCTGAGAACTACCCTCAAGCAATGTAGGGCTGATGATGGTCTTTGTAGTAGATCGAAACCAGTCACCCACAAATAAAATGTAACAACTTATACGCGACCACGACTGTGTTTACTAAATAAAATACTCATTTACCTCTGTTTTCCGAGTTGCAGTTTTTATGTAAAATGCTTGGGTTTCACAACTGTCGGGTAAGTACTTGAGCGAGTAGTATATCTCATTAATTTTGTTGTCGTTGCTTGGAAAGACATCATTTGGATAAACATGTCTGTTTGGTAGTTCTGGGATATGTGGATATGTCGACCCTGGGATGGAAGAATACTGTGTTATTCTTGCTAGGAATGGCTTTGCCGCAACACTTCGGAAATGTTGGGCAGAAAAGCAGTATTTCATGAAAGTTAAACAGTGAGCGATACCTTTGTATATTGAGGATCATCCTTAACAGTAGTCACTATGACTCTGGCGTTTCTGCTGAAATAATGTGAACACAAGTTACTGTGATCATAAACGTCCTCACTATCAGTGATAATATTCTGATATTGCTTCAAGACCAACTGTAAAATTTCCCTTAGCTCTAGAGCAAACCGACTGATAACCTCAGAAGTTACGTCGCATAGTGCTCAGGGCCTCTAGAGCTAACTATGAGTTCACAGACGTTAGTCACTGTCCACACACTTGAGTCATCTTTTCGCTACTGCGAAATCCATATCTGATGTCTGAAAGGAGTGTCCTTTGATAGGGAAGATAAGTCTCACGTTCAAAATACGCCTCTGTGCAATTGTAGCCATTAGAAAGCCAATGAAAGTGTTGTTCGTATTCTGTTCCGGACAGCCCTCGCTGAACAACGATATGCTTTTACACAAGATTACTGATATTGAAGAAATCCCAGGAAAAAAGGCATACTTTGGAAATTTTTAGCTTGCCCCTCATGGTGCATATAGAAGGATACTTAAACGTTTCCATCTTATTTCGTCATTACATTGTTAATTTTCAACAGCACCAAAACATAACGCACTGCTGTTGTACGTTAGTTTCTTATGTCTCAAGTCTACTACACAAACAAAAGTAATATAGATATTTTAATTTTGCCAACTTCAAGCCAGAAATAAATCTATTATTAGTCACCGTTACCTGATAAGCAAAACAAGGTAAACCCCGTTTTGCCGGCAAGCGCAAACATTCTGTTGCTGGAAATAAAGTACAGAAGACGCGGTCTTAAGTCATCTTCGTATTAAACGATGACAGTTGGGCATACGAAGACTGTTGTACCCATAGCTAAAAACCATGAAAATGTGGACTTAACGCATTTTGCAAATTCACCATCGGTCCCGTAACGATTTCTTGGGGCACAACCGATATCAGTTTCGTTTCTGTGGAATATTTCATTATTGAGCACTGGGTTCTAGTAGTCAAATATTGCTGGAGCCAATCACATACATGTGAAGATACTCCGGGGGAACGTATCCTGGTCTGTGGTCAGCGATTTGATGCTACGTAGAGCACCTTTCTGGCTTCTGGGAAGATGGAAACCACCTGTTCACTTGTGGCTACCATTTGCAAGACGTCGTGTGTGACCAGAGCAAACTGTGTTTCACACGAGAAGTATTTTTCTCTGTCCGTGTCGATTATTGATCTATGTTTACACCAGTATTGCGCAAACTACTTGGTGGTGTGTGGCGGAGGGTACTATGTGTACTAGTGTTATTTCCTGCTTTACCTATCCCAGTCGCGAATGATTCGCCGAAAGAACGACTGCTAGTGAGTGCCTGAGTAAGCTAATTCCTCTAAATTTAGCCTCGTGGCCTTTTTGGAGATATACGTACAGGAAGTGCTGATATTTCTAGGAACGTACGCTCTTGGAACTGTAACTGAAAACCACGACCGTGATGCTGAACACGCCTCTGCGACAGGAGTTGGCTGACCGTCACTGTGACACTTTCGTGCTTACTACGAGAACGTAAATCGAAACGTGCTGCTCTTCTTTGGATTTTCTCTATTTCCTATAACAATTCTATCTCGTACGGATCTAAGACTGTTGAGCAATATTCAAGTACAGACTGAACGAGTGTTTTGTGACCTTCTTCCTTTGCAGATGGACTACATTGCCTGAGGATTTATCTAATGAAACTTAATCTATCCTCTGCCTTACTCGCGAGTAATATTATAAGGTTCTTCCACTTGAAAACGCTCCTTAAGAATACATTTTTAAGGTAGCTGCCCCCAGTGATTGCTCTGCAATCGTGTGATCTTACAAGGGTCTATCTGTCTATTTATTCGTAGTACGTTAATCTGATTATAATGAGGGTCAATTTCTCATTGCCAACTTCGGACATCGACCCTGCACAATTATCTACAGGGTGAGTCACTAGTTATTGCCACCAAGGAAAACTTCGAAAGTATGAGTGGAGCTGAAACGATTGTGGGACAAAAATTGCATGGGACAACGGGGGTCATAATATGACGTGGGTTTTTTGTTACTAGGTGGGGTCGCTTGAGAGATATGCTCAATTTTTTTTAATGGGATACTATAGTTTGGTACTCATTTTCTGATAGCGGCTATCGAGAAGAATCCAATAATGTGTAACAGTGAGGTCTTCGAAGATCAAGGGAGGTCACAAAGATGTCATGAACGTCCATTTACTGAAGGTGTTCGAAGTGCTGACCATTGGTATCAATGCAGTGCTGCAATCTTCTTATTATGGATTGGGTGGTATTCCTTATCACATCGACAGTTATCGAAGCACCAGCTCTAACAGTTCTCTCTCAAATATCTTCAGGCGTAGTTGGAACGTCTTTATAAACAATGTCTTTTACGAATCTCCACAGAAAAAAATCCAGACGCGTCAAATCTGGCGAACTATCCGGCCACTACACATCTCCGCGTCCAATCCATCGATTTTCGAGTTGCCACTGCAGCTCATTTCCAGCCATCAGAGAAATATGTGCCGGACACACATCGCGTTGATACCACACTCTGCTCCATGTTCCTAAAAACATTTCTTCCAGTAACAGACCTAATGTTTCTAGCAGGAATGTGGTGTACTACCTACCATTAAGACTCCCTTCGATGAAACAGGGGCCTAAAATTCTGTCCACCAGAATCTCACACCATACATTCACCGACCACTGTTTTTCGTGTGCAACTTGCCGCAGCCAACATGGATTTTCAGCTGCCCGATAATGCATGTTATGCAAATTAGCATTTCCAAGGTTTGTGAATGTAGCCACGTCAGTAAATAAAATCAAATTAATAAATGTGTCTTCCCTCTGAACCTGAAGTTAAGCCCATCGGCAAAATCCAGTGCGAAGCATATAATCCGTACCAGTTAATTCTTGGTGGAGACTGATATGGTAAGGATGATATTTATGGCGATGTAGAACACGAACAACGCTACTCTGGCTCATGCCACATTCCCTTGCGATTTTACGTGAACTAACGCAAGGATCTCGATCTACAGTGGCAAGAGTATCAATTTCCGTTTCCTCGTTAGTAACTTTCCTTTGCCGTACATGTTTCCGATGCATTAAAGATCCAGTTTTTCTCAATTTATCATACACATATTTAAATGTACGACATGTAGTGTGAGTACGTTGAGGATATCTTTCAGTGGATAAGTCTCTAGCTCTCACTGAATTTCGTTGGCATTCTCCATAAATGAGAGGTATATCGACTTGTTCTTTGAAGGAATACATCATTCACATTCGGTTGATTCGACGATACTAGTCTTACCGTTCCCACTAGTGTTGTATTGCGAGACCATCGAATGGCATTTACATGTCAATGGCACGTTAGATGGATACGCCGTATTCGGCGAATATCTACTATTTGCACGATATACAAGAGAGAATTGTCAGAGCATGCGCGTCGATAAGTGGCAGAGTGATAAGGACTATCACTCAATCCACGATATGAAGATTGCAGCTCTGCATTGATACCAATGGTCATCAGTTCGAACACCGTCTGTAAGTGGACGTTCATGCCACCTTTGTGATCTTCGTTGACCTTCAAAGACCTTACTGTTACATATCATTGGATTCTTCTTGATAGACACTATCAGAAAATAAGTACTAAACTGAAGCAACCCATTTGAAAAAACTAAGTCGACCTTCATATATCTGTCGCGACCTCACCTAGCAACAAAAAACGAACGTCACATTATGGCCCTCCCTGTCCATGCAACATTTGTCCCACAATCTTTTCAGCTACTGCCATACTTTCTTAGTTATATTAGATGGCAATAATTAGTGCATAGATGCAAGTTATTTATATACAACGGCATCATCCACGAAAAGCTTCGTGGACCTTCCTACATAATCTCCTAGGTTATTTACATATACCAGGATTCACTCAATCGCCAAATGGAAAACGGGGTGAAAATCAAAAATGTTTTATTTGTAACAGTTAGTTACAGCTTCCAGGTATTTCTCTGCATAGTAGCCTCTCCGACTTAGAAGTCTGGTGTAACGTTGCACGAACATTGAAATACACTCGTCACAGGAGGCAGCCGCCTGTGCTTTCAGCCAGTTCTCTACGCTGCAGCTCTTCGTCTGCACCAAAACGCAACCTTCATACCTTCATAACGAGCCCTTCGTGTGAGCGGAGATGAAAATTATGGGCAGCCCTGTTCAGGCTGTAAGGTGGATCTTCAAACACTTCGCATCTTTATTGCCCCTGCAGTATGCCGTCGGGAACTGTCTTGAACAAGGAAGTGCATGACAGTTTTATTATGAGGGGCTGCAAGAAACGAGGCGAAATCTCTAGGCGGCCTCCACACATGGCGGGAGGCACTAATTTCTAGTCACCTTCAACTGCGCATTGTGATCCGGGAATTTAAAACTGTGACGTAACGCTAGTGACGGGCGTACTAGAGAAACATCCCAACACATCTGTGCAGAGCTTAATCGGATTTTCACTTGGTTTCCATTTTGCAAACCAATCTGACCTTAATAAAAGATTGAAGTCGCACTCATTCTGCCAACGGCCCTGCCAAAGAGTTCGAAGAAACAGTCAGAGGTTCAGGGCGCTCTCTGGTCCTACGGGTGGGAAACTGCCCAAGGCGGAAGAATCAGCAATGATCAACGGCATGATGATGCAGAAGGAAAATGCAAACCACTGCATTAAAGTCACGTATCGTGTACCCACAGGACATGTCGCCTGTAATTGAAGAAGCGTCATGATTATCTCTCCATTGGAAAAACATTGTGCAATAGTCACCCATTCGGATCTCCGGGAGGGGATTGCCAGGGAGAAGCTTACCATGAGAAAAAGTTTGAATAACCAACGAAACAATAACATTCTACGAGTCGAGGCGTGGAACGTCAGAAGCTTGAACGTACTAGCTAAACTAGAAAATCTGAAAACGAAAATGCAAAGGCTCATACCAGATATAGTAGGGGTCAGTGAAGTGAAGTGGAAAGAAGACAATGATTTCTGGTCACATGAGAATAGGGTAATATAAACAGCAGCAGGAAATGGTATAACGGGAGTAGGATTCGTCATGAATGGAAAGCTAGGGCAGAGACTATGTTACTGTGGACTGTTCAGTGATAGGGTTATTCTTATCAGAATCATCAGCAAACCAACACCGACTACGATAGTTCATGAATACATGCCGACGTCGCAAGCTGAATATGAAGAGATAGAGAAATTGTATGAGGATTCTGAGATGTAGTACAGTATGTGGAGGGAAATGAAAATCTAATAGTGATGGGGGACTGGAATGTAGTTGTTGGGGAAGGAGTAGAAGAATAGGTTACAGGAGAATATGGGCCTGGGACAAGGAATAAAATAGGTGAAAGACAGTTCTGTAATAAACTTTAGCTAGTAAAGCGAATACTCTGTTCAGGAATCACAAAGGGAGGAGGCATACTTGGAAAAGTCCGGGTGATTTCAATTAGATTACATCATGACCAGACAGAGATTCCGAAATCAGGAGCAGACATAGACTCAGACGACAACATATTAGTGATGATGAGCAGTCTAAAGTTTAAGACATTCGTCAGGAAGACTAATAATGACGAGATCCGGTTGAAGTTCTCTAAGGCTATAGATACAGCAGTAAGAAATAGCTCAGTAAACAGTATAGTTGAAGAGGAAAAGACATTTCTAAAAAGGGCGATGACAGAAGTTGGGAAGGAAAACATAGGTACAAAGAAGGTAACTGCGAAGAAACCATGGGTAACAGAAGAAATACTTCAATTGATCGATGAAAGGAGGAAGTGCAGAAATGTTCCGGGAGACTTAGAAATACAAGCCGTAGAGCGATAAAATAAATAGGAAGTGCAGGGAAGCTAAGACGAAAGGCCTGCATGAAAAATGGGAAGAAATCTAAAAAGAAATGATTGTCGGTAGCATTGACTCAGCATACCGGAAAGTCAAAACAACCTTTGGTGACTTTAAAAGCAAGGGTGATAACATTAAGAGTCCAATGGGAATTCCACTGTTAAATGCAAACGAGAGAGCGAGTAGGTGGAAAGAATACATTGAAGCCTCTATATGGGGGAACATTTGTCTGATGTGATAGAAGGAACAGGAGTCGATTTAGAAGAGATAGGGAACCCGGTATTAGAATCGGAATTGAAAAGAGCTTTGGAGGACTTCAAAATGGTTCAAATGGCTCTGAGCACTATGGGACTCAACATCTTAGGTCATAAGTCCCCTAGAACTTAGAACTACTTAAACCTAACTAACCTAAGGACATCACACACACCCATGCCCGAGGCAGGATTCGAAACTGCGACCGTAGCAGCCTTGCGGCTCCGGACTGCAGCGCCAGAACCGCACGGCCACCGCGGCCGGCTTTGGAGGACTTACGATCAAATAAGGCAGAAGGGGAAGATAACATTCAATCAGAACTTCTAAATCGTTGGGGGAAGTGGCAGCAAAATGACTATTACGTTAGTGTGTAGAATGTACGAGGCTGGCTACATACCACCTGACTTGCGGAAAACCATCATTCACACAATTCCGAAGAGCTGACAAGTGCTAGAATTATCGTACAATCGGCTTAAAAGCTCATGGATACAAGTTGCTGACAAGAATAATCTACAGTAGATCGGAAAAGAAAATTGAGAATGCGCTAAATGACGACCAGTTCGGCTTTATGAAAGGTACAGGCGCGAGAGGGACAATTCGGACGTTACGGTTAATAACGGAAGCAAGACTAAAGAAAAATCGAGACACGTTCACAGGGTTTGTTGACCTGGAGAAAGCGTTCGACAATCTAAAGTGGTGTAAGATGTTTGAAATTCTGAGAAAACTAGGAGTAAGCTATAGGGAGAGACGGCTCATATACCATATGTACAAAAGCCCAGAGAAAGTAATAAGTGTGGACGACCAAGAACGTAGTGCTCGTTAAAAAGGGTGCCAGACAAGGATGTAGTCTTTTGCCCCTACTTTTGGATCTGTACATCGAGGAAGCATCGATGGAAATAAGTGGATATAAAATTCAAGGTGAATGGATGTAAAGGATTCGATCACAACATTGCTACCCTGAGTGAGAGTGAAGAAGAATTACATGATCTGCTGCATGGAATGAACAGTCTAATGACCACAGAGTGTGGACTAAGAGTAAATCGAAGAAAGACGAAGGTGATGAGAAGTATTATAAATGAGAACAGCGAGAAACTTAACATCAGGATTGATGGTCACGAAGCAGATGAAGTTAAGGAATTCTGCTACCTTGGCATTAAAATAACAAGTGACAGACAGAGCAATGAGGAAGTCAAAAGCAGACTAGCAAATGGCAAAAAGGTCATTTCTGGCCAAGAGAAGTCTACTAATATCAAATATCGGCATTAATTTGAGGAAGAAATTTCCCGGGAATGTACGGATGGAGTACAGCATTGTATGGTAGTGAAACATGGACTGCGAGAATATAGGAACAGAAGAGAATCGAGGCATTTGAGATGTGCTACAGACGAATGTTGAAAATTAGGTGGACTGATAAGGTAAGGAATGAGGAAGTTCTGTGCAGAATTGGAGAGGAAAGGAGTATGTGGAAAACATTGATAAGGAGAAGGGAAAGGAAGCTAGTACATCTGTTAAGACATGAGGGAATGACTTCTATGGTACTAGATGGAGCTGTAGTAGACAAAAACTGTAGAGGGAGACATAGATTGGAATACATCCAGCAAATAATAGAGGACGTTGTTTAAAAGCGCTACTTTGAGATGAAGTGCTTTCACGCAGTTTGTTCTGATGTGTCGCACGTTCACAATGCGGAACTGTGTGGAACGCCTTCCGAAAGTCAAGGAATATATCAACCTGGCCGCGTGGATGTGCTGCTATGTGTGTTGGACGAAGAGCGTGAGCTGGGTTTTACACGATCGTTGTTTTTGGAACCCATGTTGATTCACACATAGAGGATTATCCGTCTCCATAGGTATCGTAAAGCGCGAGCATAAAATATGTTCCAAAATATTGCAAAAGGACGACATCAGAGACATAGGCGTGTTGTTTGTGTGTCTGTTCGACGAGCATTTTCGAAAACGGGAATGCTTCGTGTTTTCTCCGATCATTAACAACATTTCGCTCCTGCAGAAGCTTACCTTATACTGGTGCTAGAAAGAGGTATGTCATTTCACTTACTCTACATTGCGTCCGTTGGGTTTCCTTCTGTTGAACCAGATATTTAAGAAGAGCCTTCTTTCCTTAATGAATGTCATAATATTTGAGCTTACATTATCCTCTAAAAGCATGAAGCAGCGATATCAGTTTGTAAATCTGTTCATTGATTATTATCCACTGCAGTAGGGGCGTTCGCTCACTGAAATATGTAGAACTCGAAGTATTTGCGTACGCTAAACACAACACAACCACGTCTCTAGTACCAACAAAACTGTATAAAATGGCGGAAACTGCTTATTGCTTCTTCTAGTGCGCATTTACTTCATGTGATCGTAAAATCAGCCACTAGACTGATGTACCGACTGAAAAAGTCATCCGTTCCTAGGTACGCTATCTTCTGGGTACAACACTCTACAACAGGATGTGATTTATATTGTAGGTGGTGTGGTTTGCCTTGCGAAGTATAATTCCGGTTTCAGATTCCAATTGCACTGCCCGTATCATTTGTATGTTAACGTATGTTGACTAAGGCCAAATTAAAAGACTGCTACATTGCTCTAGAAGAACCAATCGACCTGATTGTCTGTATACGGGGATAATAACCTGATGAATAAGAACAGCTGTCACTGAATTTCTGAACATTATTCAACAATTATGTTAACGGTCTAACTTTTTCCACTTTGGTCTAATTAGACCATCTACGAGGGCAGTTCAATAAGTAATGCAACACATTTTTTTTCTCGGCCAATTTTGGTTGAAAAAACCGGAAATTTCTTGTGGAATATTTTCAAACATTCCCGCTTCTTCTCGTATAGTTTCATTGACTTCCGACAGGTGGCAGCGCTGTAACGGACGTGCGTTGCAAACAACGGGCGGTGATCGAGTTTCTTTTGGCGGAAAACCAGGGCATCTCAGATATTCATAGGCGCTTGCAGAATGTCTACGGTGATCTGGCAGTGGACAAAAGCACGGTGAGTCGTTGGGCAAAGCGTGTGTCATCGCCGCAAGGTCAAGCAAGACTGTCTGATCTCCCGCGTGCGGGCCGGCCGTGCACAGCTGTGACTCCTGCAATGGCGGAGCGTGCGAACACACTCGTTCGAGATGATCGACGGATCACCATCAAACAACTCAGTGCTCAACTTGACATCTCTGTTGGTAGTGCTGTCACAATTGTTCACCAGTTGGGATATTCAAAGGTTTGTTCCCGCTGGGTCCCTCTTTGTCTAACCGAACACCATAAAGAGCAAAGGAGAACCATCTGTGCGGAATTGCTTGCTCGTCATGTGGCTGAGGGTGACAATTTCTTGTCAAAGATTGTTACAGGCGATGAAACATGGGTTCATCACTTCGAACCTGAAACAAAACGGCAATCAATGGAGTGGCGCCACACCCACTCCCCTACCAAGAAAAAGTTTAAAGCCATACCCTCAGCCGGTAAAGTCATGGTTACAGTCTTCTGGGACGCTGAAGGGGTTATTCTGTTCGATGTCCTTCCCCATGGTCAAACGATCAACTCTGAAGTGTATTGTGCTACTCTTCAGAAATTGAAGAAACGACTTCAGCGTGTTCGTAGGCACAAAAATCTGAACGAACTTTTCCCTCTTCATGACAACGCAAGACCTCACACAAGTCTTCACACCCGAGAGGAGCTCACAAAACTTCAGTGGACTGTTCTTCCTCATGCACCCTACAGCCCCGATCTCGCACCGTCGGATTTCCACCTGTTTGGCCCAATGAAGGACGCAATCCGTGGGAGGCACTACCCGGATGATGAAGAAGTTATTAATGCAGTACGACATCGACCAGCGGAATGGTACCGTGCAGGCATACAGGCCGTCATTTCAAGGTGGCGTAAGGCCGTAGCATTGAATGGAGATTACATTGAAAAATAGTGTTGTGTAGCTAAAAGATTGGGGAATAACCTGATGTATTTCAATGCTGAATAAATCAACCCCTGTTTCAGAAAAAAAATGTGTTGCATTACTTATTGATCTGCCCTCGTATATACCTGTAGTACCACAGAACTGTCGCTACCATCGACATCAGCAAGTCGGTACAATTTGAAGTGATCTCGTCGTTTTCCTCGGATTTTTCAGCCAACTAAGTCTTTCGAAATGGTTCAACGTTTCAGCGAGTGTCACACCCAACATCTTCTGGCGAGGTCACTAAACGTAGCCTTGGTTGTTTTTATAGAGTCAAGCGAAGCGGATGGAAGTGGGGCGAGTAGCAGCAGTCGAGTGGCGGCGTGGCCAATCAATTTGCATCCCACACGCTATCTGGATGTCTCAGTGTACTGAGGCCTGACACTGATCTCCAGAGGACCTTAGCTGTTGACTACGTCCTCACCTTACGGCGCCGTCCTAGTCCTAATTTCGATGGCTACCTTTTTTTAGTTAACCACAAAACTCACTGGTACTGCACAGCTTTCTCTGACTGCGTTCCGGAAATTCAGAAGAAGATGGAGTAACCTTCATGGAAACATAGGCTATTTCGATAGAATCACTCGACAGAAGACCCGAGAGCTGAATATTAGTCACATAGACTGTTTTGTTTGTGAAATAACAAAAAGGAATCTGTTATCTCCTGCGACACAAAGTCGCCACTCTGCTCAATGGTATTCAATTTATTTCTCCAATACGAGCCCGTATCTAACGGAATCTTGTCTGGGCAGTAGGGCCCTGAGTCCACAGAGGAAGAGACGTCCAATCGCCACCCCCGCCTCCCGCCACTGTGCAGACGTGCCGCCGGCGCCCCCACCGCCCCCGCAGCCCCCTTGCCGCCCCATGCGGCGCCATTGACGCCCCATCGCCTCGCGTCAGCAGAGCTTGGCCGGCGCCAACCTCGATTCAATATCGGAACTCTGCCCGTTGCGCACACAGCAATAAATCGCGGCAGCAGCAGCAGGAGCGGCAGGTGGATCCCCGGGCAGTGTCGGTAAACCGACATCGACTCCTCCCCTCACAAACGCTCCCTCTCCCTCTCTCTCTCTCTCTCTCTCTCTCTCTCTTTCTCTCTCTCTCTCTCACACACACACACACACACACACATACAAATGCAATTGCCGTGAACCACATCTGTGCGGTTTTCTGAGCGACTAAGGTAAACAAGCAAAGCCTCTCCAGACAGTTCAAAACGTTCCGTCGAAATTTATTATTGTTTTCAGTGCACACTGATCTCATGGAACGCATAAAAGTTTCTAAATGGTGCAGACGGATAAAAGCCGTTTGTACTGTTATAACAAAAGGTTGCAGCCTTTCCGTTACTGAAACTTTAGAGACCACCATTCCTCAGTTTCGCGATATAACGAGAGCTGCTCAGCGAAATAAACTCTATAAACGTCTGTACTATTCCAGTACACTGTAAATCGATTTCGTAAAGAGCCAAATATTCTCCAGATCTGTAATATTTTCGTTGTTGTTCGTTCACTGGAAATTTGGAAATTTGTGATAACCTGAGGCCATCGCTCCCTAGGCTTACACACTAGTTAATCTAACTTTAGCTAGCTTACGCTAAGGACAACACACACATTCATGCCCGAGGGAGGACTCGAACCTCCAACAGGGACAGCCGCGCGATCCGTGGCAAGGCGTCCAGACCGTGCAGCTACACCGCGCAGCTGTTCATTTAGTCAATCTACCTATAAGACTGCAAGTATCACAAAAATTATAGTAATCTTGTAAACTGAATTATATGAATGCGTGGTGTTTCATCCACCTTGGTGGGCGTTGAAACCACTACGTTCAGAGCGGATGTACGATTACGTTCTATCTGCTACGGAAATATCAAAATAGCGAGCACGGAGGACATGGACAGACACTGAATGGGAGTGTTGGTCGGTCGGTAGGCGTATCGAGATTGTCTGCACAACTGCAATGAGCAATGTGTGCGGATGGCGCAGTGATTAGCGCAACTGCCTTATAAGCAGAGGATCCCAGGTTAGAATCTCGGTGCGGCACACATTTTTCACTCGTCGCCGCTGATTACGCATTAAGTTCCGATGCAGCTTGCGTCAACAACCCCTTTCCTTTCCTTTCCATCCCTTTCTCACACGTGTATATTCAATTTTCATTATCTAAAGTAGCGAATTGAAGTAACAGCCATAAAATCTTTGAAACAATGATGGCATATTGTTTAAATCATTTCATTTCTCACTTCATTACTATTACTTGCATCAATTAACAAAACTTAAATGAAGAAAACTAGATTAATTTTGCATTTAATTAGATATAACTAAACTTGCGGTAGCGCAGTTTGGCGCTCTGCATTAGAATGTTCCTTCAGTTTTGGTTTTCTTTTTTGCAGGATCGCACCTGCCCTAACCGACATACAATGTTTCTTGACTAATAAAAGTTTAAAAATATTAGTGGCACTGCACTCGTCGACAGGGTGGAAAACAATTTAAGATCCAGGTCTGAATCAACTACCAAATGAACGAAAGTCATTTACAACAAACTTTCAGGTAAAAATCTAAGCCACGGAGTCATTTCTAGTTTTTAGTTGTTAACGTCCGCACTAACTCAGCGTAATCGCATACTAGCCACCAGTTTAAGGTTTCTTCCTGAAATGATACCGAAAATACTAACGGATTTTAATGGTCAGAATGCTGGCACTAGGCAAATGTCCACTCCGATATGTCAGATCTCAGTTAATTTACACTGCACGCAACACGGAAATATCGTTACTCGAAATGAAGTCAGTTTTCACAGAATAAAACCCGGAATGGATAATTTTCATTTACGTTCCTACGTTAACACTTTACGATGTTTCATCCTTCTAAATTTTGTGATAACTCGTAATTAATACATTTCCTTGGACCTCAGCGCAATACGTCAGCCACGACAAGAGATAGACATTTACGCGCCGAGACTTAAACGCCAAGTCTCACTCCTAGTCCTCGTGTGCGCGAAACCACTGTCACCTATTTAGCTGAATCCCAACAACCCCCCCCCCCCCCCAAAAGCGAGGTGCGAGGTAGCGCAGTGGTTCGCACACTGGCCTCACGTTCTGGAGCACGACGGTTCAATCCCACGTCCGGACATCCAGATTTATATTTTCCGTGATTTTCCTAAATCGCTTCAGGCAAATGCCAAGATGGTTCCATTGAACGGGCACGGCCGACTTCCTTCCCTAATCCTTTGTTTGGTCTTGTTCGCCAAATCAACCCAACCAACCCAACGTACCGAATCGGCTTTCCATTTATACAATTCCCCGTTTTCTGTCTTGAGCCAAATCAATTCCGAAGTTTCTTTATACGCAATTATTAAATAATAAGTTCGAATAAAACAAATAACCCTTTCCTAAAATTTCAGGACTCAACTCGGTATTATGGCTTCTTACAGACCGCCAACTCTCTTACATACCGGGTGATCAAAAAGTCAGTATAAATTTGAAAACCTAATAAACCACGGTATAATGTAGATAGAGAGGTAAAAAAAAAACATAGTTCACAAAATGTCCGACAGATCTCTTGCGCGCGTCGTTTGGTGATGATCGCGTGCTCAGCCGCCACTTTCGTAATGCTTGGCCTCCCAGGTCCCCAGACCTCAGTCTGTGCGATTATTGGATTTGGGGTTACCTGAAGTCGCAAGTGTATCGTGATCGACAGACATCTCTAGGAAGGCTGAAAGACAACATCCGACGCCAATGCCTCACCATAACTCCAGACATGCTTTACAGTGCTGTTCACAACATTATTCCTCGACTACAGCTATTGTTGAGGAATGACGGTGGACATATTGAGCATTTCCTGTAAAGAACTTCATTTTTGCTTTGTCTTACTTTGTTATGCTAATTATTGCTGTTCTGATCAGATGAAGCGCCATCTGTCAGACATTTTTTGAACTTTTGTATTTTTCGGTTCAAATAAAAGTCCTCGTCATTCCAAGCATGTGTGTCAATTTGTACCTCTCTATCTACATTATTTAGCGATTTATTCAGTTTTCAAATTTATACTGACATTTTGATCAGCCGCTATACAGGGTGAGTCACCTAACGTTATCGCTGGATATATTTCGTAAACCACATCAAATACTGACGAACCGATTCCACAGACCGAACGTGAGGAGAGGGGCTAGTGTAGTTGTTTAATACAAATCATACAAAAATACACGGAAGTATGTTTTTTAACACAAACCTATGTTTTTTAAATGAAACCCCGTTAGTTTTGTTAGCACATCTGAACATATAAACAAATACGTAATCAGTGCCGTTTGTTGCATTGTAAAACGTTAATTACATCCGGAGATATTGTAACCTAAAGTTGACGCTTGAGTACCACTCCTCCGCTGTTCGATCGTGTGTATCGGAGAGCACCGAATTACGTAGCGAACGGTGATGGACCTTAGGTACAGAAGAGACTGGAACAGCACATTACGTCCACGTGCTAACACCTTTTTATTGGTCTTTTTCACTGACGCACATGTACATTACCATGAGGGGTGAGGTACACGTACACACGTGGTTTCCGTTTTCAATTACGGAGTGGAATAGAGTGTCTCCCGACATGACAGGCCAATAGATGTTCAATGTGGTGGCCATCATTTGCTGCACACAATTGCAATCTCTGGCGTAATGAATGTCGTACACGCCGCAGTACATCTGGTGCAACGTCGCCGCAGGCTGCCACAATACGTTGTTTCATATCCTCTGGGGTTGTAGGCACATCACGGTACACATTCTCCTTTAACGTACCCCACAGAAAGAATTCCAGAGGTGTAAGATCAAGAGAACGGGCTGGCCAATTTATGCGTCCTCCACGTTCTATGAAACGCCCGTCGAACGTCCTGTCAAGGGTCAACCTAGTGTTAATTGCGGAATGTGCTGGTGTACCATCATGCTGATACCACATACGTCGACGCGTTTCCAGTGGGACATTTTCGAGCAACGTTGGCAGATCATTCTGTAGATACGCGAGGTTTGTAACATTTTACGATGCAACAAACGGATCTGATTACGTATTTGTTTATATGTTCAGATGTGCTAACAAAACTAACGTGGTTCCATTTAAAAAAACGTAGGTTTGTGTTAAAAAACATACTTCCGTCAATTTTTGTATGGTTTGTATTAAACAATTACACTAGCACCTCTCCTCACGTTCGGTCTGTGGAATCGGCTCGTCAGTATTTGATGTGGTTTACGAAATATATCCAGCGATAACGTTAGGTGACTCACCCTGTATATGAGGAAACTGCAAAAAGGTGGGAATTTAAGGAGATGGGACCGGGATAAAATGAAAGAACCAGAGGTGGTAGAGAGTTTCAGGAGGTGCATAAGGGAACAATTGACGGGAATGGTTCAAATTGCTCTGAGCACTATGGGACTCAACATCTGAGGTCATTAGTCCCCTAGAACTTAGAACTACTTAAACCTAACTAACCTAAGGACATCACACACATTCATGACCGAGGCAGGATTCGAACCTGCGACCGTAGCGGTCACGCGGTTCCAGACTGAGGCGCCTAGAACCGCTCGGCCACACAGGCCGGCTGACGGGAATGGGGGAAAGAAATACACTAGAACAAGAATGAGTAGCTTTGAGGAATGAAATAGTGAAGGCAGCAGAGGATCAAGTAGGTAAAAAGACGAGGGCTAGTACAAATCCTTGGGTAACAGGAGAGATACTGAATTTAATTGATGAAAGGAGAAAATACAAAGATGCTGTAAGTGAATCAGGCAAAACGGAATACAAACGTCTCAAAAATGAGATCGACAGGACGTGCAAAATGGCTAAGCAGGGATGGCTAGAGGACAAATGTAAGGATGTAGAGGCTTATCTCACTAGGGGTAATATGGATACTGCCTACAGGAAAATTAGAGACCTTTGGAGAAAAGAGAACCACTTGCATCAATATCATGAGCTCAGATGGAAACCCAGTTCTAAGCAAACAAGGGAAAGCCGAAAGGTGGAAGGAGTACATAGAGGGTCTATACAGGGGCGATGTTCTTGAGGACAATATTATGGAAATGGAAGAGGAGGTAGGTGAAGATGAAATGGGAGATATGGTATTGCGTGAAGAGTTTGACAGAGCACTGAAAGACCTAAGTCGAAACAAGGCCCCGGGAGTAGACAACATTCCATCAGAACTGCTGACAGCCTTGGGAGAACCATGCCTGACAAAACTCTACCATCTGGTGAGCATGATGTATGAGACAGGCGAAATTCCCTCAGACTTCAAGAAGAATATAGTAAATCCAATTCCAAAAAAAAGCAGTTGTTGACAAATGTGAAAATTACCGAACGATCAGTTTAATAAGTCACAGCTGCAAAAAAAGTAACGAAAATTCTTTACAGACGAATGGAAAACTGGTAGAAGCTGACCTCGGGGAAGATCAGTTTGGAATCCGTAGAAATATTGGAACACGTGAGGCAATACTGACCCTACGACTTATCTTAGAAGAAAGATTAAGGAAAGCCAAACCTACGATTCTAGCATTGGTAGACTTAGAGAAAGCTTTTGACAATGTTGACTGGAATACTCTCTTTCAAATTCTGAAGGTGGCAGGGGTAAAATACAGGGAGCGAAAGGCTATTTACAATTTGTACAGAAACCAGATAGCAGTTATAAGAGTCGAGGGACATGGAAGGGAAGCAGTGGTTGGGAAGGGAGTGAGACAGGTTTGTAGCCTCTCCCAGATGCTATTCAATCTATATATTGATCAAGCAGTAAAGGAAACAAAAGACAAATTCGGAGTAGGTATTAAAATACATGGAGAAGAAATAAAAACTTTGAGGTTCGCCGATGACATTGTAATTCTGACAGAGACAGCAGAGGACTTGGAAGAGCAGTTGAACGGAATGGACATTGTCTTGAAAGGAGGGTATAAGATGAACATCAACAAAAGCAAAACGAGGATAATGGAATGTAGTCGAATTAAATCGGGTGATGCTGAGGGAATTAGATTAGGAAATGAGACACTTAAAGTAGTAAAGGAGTTTTGCTATTTGGGGAGCAAAATAACTGATGAAGGTCGAAGTAGAGAGTATATAAAATGTAGACTGGCAATGCAAGGAAAGCGTTTCTGAACAGGAGAAATTTGTTAACGTCGAGTATTGAATTAAGTGTCACGAAATCGTTTCTGAAAGTATTTGTATGGAGGGTAGCCATGTATGGAAATGAAACATGGACGATAAATAGTTTAGACAAGAAGTGAATAGAAGCTTTCGAAATGTGCTGCAGAAGAATGCTGAAGATTGGATGGATAGATCACATAACTAATGTGGAGGTATTGAATCGAATTGGGGAGAAGATGAGTTTGTGGCACAACTTGACTAGAAGAAGGGATCGGTTGGTCGGACATGTTCTGGGGCATCAAGGGATCACCAATTTGGTACTGGAGGGCAGCGTGAAGGGTAAAAATCGTAGAGGGAGATCAAGAGATGAATACACTAAGCAGATTCAGAAGGATGTGGTCTGCAGTAGGTACTGGGAGATGAAGAAGCTTGCACAGGATACAGTAGCATGGAGAGCTGCATCAAACCAGTCTCAGGACTGAAGACCACAACGACAACATATGTTTCATACATGCGTTAGGTACCTACACGACCCATAAACTCAGTTACTTACATTTACAACATTCACACGTCACATACATACCAAATTTGACTTCCAACCACTCAAGCATTGGAACACATCACATTGGCAATATTTTACGAAAGTTTTAGACAAAATATGAGTTTTCCTGCGTTACTGAAATGTTATACGCTTAATCAGACTTCGTCATAAGCTGTTGCTGAATAGTTATTTACTTATCACGGAGTTAATTATTCATGGAAATTCTAAATACTGTGTTTTGTGTGATTTCGTGCATCTATAGAAGTACTGCAGATATGAGGTTGAAATTAAGGCAGCTGTTGGCTATTGACATAAGAAAATGATCAATGTGCAATTCCATCTGGTGTGGAGCAAAGGTGCTATTTTATTTATAATAATGAACATGATATTTCGGCGCTTGCAAGGTGATGACACTTCATAGCTGGAGCCGCAGCCCATACGAGGACATCGATCATGGTGAATCCGTGACTTCGTGCAGGCAGCTACCTATCTCAAGATTCTGTATGAGCGGTGTACATTGCCACACACCTCGCTGATATATTCTTGTTATTTAAATCAATGTTCGTATAGTTGCTTTACACTTAGATTTGTATTTCTATATTTGCAGTAAGACCCAGTTATTTTATTTATCCGTAGCTAAGAACGTAACACCTTTTTCACTTTAAAAGTAGGCCATGAATTCAACTCTACGCCTTCACTATCCTAGAAGACCCCCACTTCGACCACTACCCATTGCCAACAGCCAATGAGCGTATCAATACCTCCCTCACACCCCTCAATCCCAGTATTCAGTACCTCAATAAGATCCCGCAGATAGAACTCAATATTCCAATAAAACCACATCGCATTCAACAGATACTTCATAACAAAACTAAAACTGATCCTGGTAATGTCTTGATTGCAAAAATGTTTATTCACATGACCGGTTTCGGTTCCTTTAGAAGCATCTTCAGGTCTTGAGCATGTGAAGATGGCTGTGTGTGGATGGGGTACTCCTATAACCGAAATTGCATATCTGAAGATGGTTCTAGAAGAACCGAAACTGGTCGTGTGAATAAATATTGTTGCAACCAAATCGAATTATAAGTAGCATTGTATAACCAGAGATAGCGGTATCCCATCATACATTATGTCTGTTTTTGCAGTGCTCCTGGTAATGACTGAAAAACCTACAGACACCCAAAGAAATGCATCCTCTGCTTTCTATAATTTGAAGCCCCCTTTCACAATATAATCCTTCACACGGGTTTCTATTCTAGTCAGTGGATAACCTCCCGGTTCCTCATCTTCATCAAACCTAATAAATCTGCCACTCAAACACCCTCCTACCGTCCCATCAGCCCCACTTCCGTAACTGAATCGGTCATTTTAGAAACAACGAAACTTCACGTTTTATGCAAAATGAGTTATTTACGTCCAGGCCTTCTTTAAGGGTACCTCCAGCGTTCTGTATAGAAACGACGTAACTTCTATCTACCTGTGTATGTTTCTTGTGTCTGGTAAGATTATTTCAGTTTAAGAAATAACGTAACGTCTGTTCTTTCGGAAATGTCCGAAAGAACAGATACCATCTTAGTATATACATATATATATATATATATATATATATATATATATATATATAGTTAAGGCTCACGGGCCACTTGACCATCTTCTTCTTCTGTGCGAATGCACAAACAGTGCCCGAACTCTTACGGGAATCGGCAACGCGCCGCCAGTAATGAGTATAATGGGTGGGGCACTACGAATGTAGTGCGGGACAGTACATTGAGAATGTGGGTTTCGCGGGAGGCGTGCCAGAGATAAATCCCTGCAGTCGCGATATCTTCTGTGTCCTCGGTGGCTCAGATGTCTAGAGCGTCTGCCAGGTAAGCAAGAGATCCCGGGTTCGAATCTCGGTCGGGCACACATTTTCATGTGTCCCCGTTGACGTATGACAACGCCTGTAGGCAGCTAAAGGTGTCCATTTCATTGTAAGCACATGAGAAATGTCATTGTAGGGAAGCATGTTTTTCTTTAATGTTGATGCATTTCTTTAGACATCCATCTTAGATTTCAGAATTTCAAGAAAAAAGACGAACAGGATATATACTTGCAAGGTCTCACAGACTGTAACGATGTACAAAGACTTCGTTCCTCTAAAAAAATGTGTCATCCATTAAGCGTAGCCAGAGTTTTAAGATCTTCATCATACTCAATGATGAAAGGTTGGAGATGTGCCAGAAGGCATTGCTTTCAATAGTCTTAAGGGTGACAGTAGACTCCGTCACCCAAGAGAATTATTGATAGTCGGTAAATGCTCACTTGATTTAAGAGGAGAAAACCCTGCTTCAAATTCAAATCCTGCCGAAATTAAGATGCTCATTAATCAATATAGTGAGACTTTGCCAAGTAAACAGACTCACCATTCCTCCAACGTGAAAAATTGCCTTTCTGCAAAGTTAAATGTGAAAATCATGTTACAGATGTTCACGCAGATACTACTTACCAGTACTACACTAAATACTTTGAAGACTATTTTCACGCCAATTTTGGCAGGCCTCAGGTAGATGTTCACGCGAAGTTAGGGAACAGAAATTGAAGTTGCCATTCCTTAACGAGGAGGCAAAGAAGATTGCTGAAGAGGATCAATGATCCACAAAAGAAGGTCCTCAGATCTTACGATGCTCTCCAAGCGTCAACCAATTAGTGTAAAGAGACCGAGGATATGGCTGTTATAAGATCTGAGTACACGCAGAATATTTCATTTCCTAATATTACGGTATATGAGTTTTTTTACCTTCGACAGTTAACCCACAACGTTTATGAAATTCATAATTCAAAATTAGGAGAAGGTGATTTTTTACCTCTATGATGAAACGCAAAGTTCACAAAAGACTAAATAAAGTAGCTTCTTTTCTTCGGCATTACGTACATAGATGAGTTCCGACGGACGTAAATTAATGTAGTATTAGAAGTTCAAAAGTATGTTCCTGATGAAACGAAACGGAACCAATTCCGTATTTTGACGAATCAGCTGCATTTCTCAACTTCTAATATGGGTCATAGACATTTCGAATCTAGCAAATTTTGTTTTAATTTTACTAAAGCACGTTTTCCAATTCCATTTCGTGTCTCCGCGTAATATTTTCTAAAGTCTTTTGCTGATGCATGCTGCATGTGTGATGAACTTCCCGTAGTAATTTATTTGTCCTAAAATGGCACTAAATAGCTTGAAGTCTTTGGCAGCTGGCAGGTTATTAATTCATTCAGTACGATGTTGCGTTGACCTGATGAAATGTGCAGACAGAATGTGTCCTAAGTATTGCACTTCCCTTTGGAAGATGATGAAGGTTCTTTTACGTTTTAAATTCATCTGATAGTCTTCCATTTATGCTAAGCATTTATCTCTGTAACTTATTTAATGGCAGATGGAACACGTTTGGAGAAAGAGAATCTGCATATGAGTTTTTGCACTTCAGTTTTTCACTATGAAATTTAAACTTTCTAGTTAAGCCCTGAACTTGGATTATCGATTCTTTATGAAACTGATTCGGTTTCCTGAAACATCGATAAAATACTATGCCTGACAGCTGCAACATGTAAATGAGATTCATATATGATTCTAGTCTATAATTTCTGAATAAGTCAAGATCACTGGAACGACTTCTGGACCTGAATTTTTCGCTTATGGACAAGCATTAGAATAACAGAAGCTTTGCTAATGTTT
Source organism: Schistocerca serialis cubense (assembly GCF_023864345.2). Classification (NCBI taxonomy): domain Eukaryota; kingdom Metazoa; phylum Arthropoda; class Insecta; order Orthoptera; family Acrididae; genus Schistocerca; species Schistocerca serialis. Next base: position 323,044,861 of record NC_064641.1, on the reverse strand, counting down.
GTCCGTACGTGTTCATTATAACCACACACCTGACGTAAGGTGAAGATGAGTTCAGGTCGAAAGAATAAAACGTTTCTTGGCCGTGTTGCTTCTCGACTTCTAATTTGACCAACTGAACCACAAGCAGCCCCGGCTGTAGCAATTCTGAATCAGCCATGCCTGTAAAACAAATTAGAGCAGTATACAAAATTCTCTGAAGTCTTCCTGAAAAGGAAACTCCATTAGCAGTCCACAGGGAGTTTTAAACAATGAGTGAGCAAATTTAAGGACCGCACTATGAAAGTGTTACGACACGTATGTGTTTATGGATTAGCCTAGAATTTTTGTGGCCAGCTATACTGGCCGAAATAAGTTCTCTTGAAATTTCGTCGCCAGTTATCGCGGGATTTCTCCATCGTCAGTTTACTTAAAATGGGCTAGACTTCCACTCTGTTTCCTCCTCGTCGTCAGTTTCAGTAATAGGAAGGTCATAGGGCTCTTCCACTGATGTTTTCTTGTCTTAAGTTCACATAAACAGGTGAATAATATATTGGTAGCAAGAAGCGAACCCCAGATACAGAGTTCCGTGACTACAGGAAGGTGGACTACTGGCACGGCCACCACGCTCACGTCACAGACTCATGCACGTAAAACACAACAACCGCGGCCACACACAAGGAACACGAACTGTCGTTTATTAAAGTAATCTACGTCAAATTTTCCCTATTCTGATTTGTGAGAAGATATGGGACTGATGAAAGGTTCTGAAAATAGTCTAACCTGAGGCAGTACGTAATTACTACCTAAAGTAACAGAAGTTCAGTATGGTCCGCAGTTGTGTGTCTCTGTATAGCGAAACTTTGATCAACACTTCGGTGACCTTCGATACTCGACGTTAACTGTCCGACGTCTGGGACTGGTCGACAACTGTTGACTGCAGTTGACAGCCGTTCGATGGCTGTAGGTAGGTGGAGCTGAAACAGGTCGAGTGTAGGCTGGCGGTCGATAACATTTTGATCTCTGCGTATCAATGAGCAGATGCGGTGTTATTGGCGGATTTATTAAATAGTTCTGGTTCTCAATGTGCTTTGTGGAGGCATACGTACAAATTGGTGAGTGAACGGACTATTCAGGTATGTTTTAGTGGAAGCGTAAAGTAATTTCTGTTTTGTGCATCTCAGAGGCGACTGACCATACCTTTGTGGTGCAACGGTGACACTGCTAGGAGTGTGGCACCGTATGAAATCTGGAGGAGCCACCGCACATTCTTAACGTTTGAAACTTAAACAACAATTGAGTAGAGCACTCAGTCCTGGTGATGAAAATATGGAGTGATAAGACGCTAATAAGTGATGTTATAGTCTCCTATAACAAATACCTTACGTTCTACAGAATGACACATGAGGTTCAAACAGCAATACTAAATGAATTATTCTATGCCAGTAAATCTCCTGGTAAAAATTGCTGCAGCCCAATTTCTTTTAAATCGACAATCAATACACTCAATACACTTTTCACTTTTGATGTTGTGCCGTATTACTTTCCTTATTAAATAAATGTAATCTAACACTATACGACTTGGGGATAACAGTCCTACACCGTCCTCTAAATGCAAAATGGTCTGACCTTAATCTTATGTGAGTTCTAGTGTCAGTGAAGTATTTTGAAATGGATAATGGCATCAGAAAAACTGAATTTTTTGAGACACCATTCTTGTTATTGGTTTGTCGCAACCCACCATGAATAGTTACCCTGTGTCTCCCTGTTCATCTCGGAGTGTGACTTACACCTACATCTTTGCCGGATTTAAATCTCGGGCTACCGCTACATTTTACGTTCTGGATCTTCTCCTGGAAACAAGGAAGCTATCCAAGATACCTAAGCGCGTGACCCGTCATCCTCTATCTTTTTCTTGTCATCATTCTCCGTATGGTGCTTTCCACGCCAATTCTACAGATAACCTCTTTTCTTATCCGTCCATCTAATTTTCAACGTGCTTCTACAGGAACAGACACTTGAATTCTAATCATTCCCGGTTTCCCTACAGTCCATGATTTAATCAATAACCAAAAATAGTAGTCGAGCTCAACGTAACGATCTGTTCGAAATGCTGGAGATTTTATTTACGCTGTGGTAATTAATTTACCAAACAGTTGTACATATCAAAAATAGCATTGGCATTTGGTGCACAGACAGATCTGTCCATGTCCACAGAACCAGATCTAGGCTGAACATATATTTAGCAAGACAGAATAATGAGTCAACATTCTCTTCCAGGGAATAAAACTGTTCAATAAATAACCAGAGGAGATTAAAGAAACAGTTAAAAGAAAAATTAAAAAGAAAACACATTAAAATTACATATTAACCCAGACGTTCTGTACATTGAAAGATTACTAAAATAACACTGAGTAAGGATTTGGTAAAAACAAATAATAATGATAATGAAATATCTAACATTCCTCATAACACTTTCGCATTATATTTTCTCCTTCTGTTTTCCATTTCTAGAAAACCTAAATCCCACTGCAATGCAGTGCATAATACTGACACTTTATCCTCCTCCTGAGCTCAATATCTCATTCTGTAAAGTGGGAAGCTGGCCCAGTTTCCATGCTAGCACATGGGAAGTAGCGACAGACAAAATAGTGTTGACATCAGCCAATAGTGTGTGTAGTTTTATGAAACAATCTCTCTCTCTCTCTCTCTCTCTCTCTCTCTCTCTCTCTCTGCGGGCGCGCGCGCGCGCTTGTGTGTGTGTGTGTGTGTGTGTGTATGTTTAGTATGTGTAATGTGCGTAGTGAGTGTGAGTGAGAAATGAATAAACAGTATAGCACTAGCCTTCTGTCATTATTAAATTACTTATTTGTAAAACAGTGTTGTGCACTAGGCGAAGTCGAACGAGGTAGCACTGTCTCAAAACTGAGTAGCCTTGTATTTGGAACGATGCAGGCTCCAATCTTCAACCAGCCATCCTGATATAGGTCTTACTTCATTTCCCTAAATTATTTCAGGAAAAAACCACGGCCGACTATAAGTCCCATCCTTGTCATTCTAGACCGATGTGTCAGAAGATGCTGTATATGTGAATTATGTTATTTTTGTTGTTCTTAAATTGTTGTACCAAGACATGTCAAATAAACTTGTAAAAATGGCCTACCGATAAATAAAACTACTAACGGTTGATGTTTCACAACATTTCCAAATTTTAGTCGGCTACTTACGTCCACCTTGTTTCAGGCGTCATGTCTTGTTCTTTTGCTTACAAGATAATAGAATTCCTTAACATCGTCTACTTCGTGCTCCCCAATGTTTGTTGTTCCACTTATTGCTAATCTCACTTCTGTTAATCCTTATTCCTTTCGTATTTTCTCGGTATACTCTCAGTCTATCTTAGGTACTCACTAGATTGCTCATTTAATTTTGCACATCCTGTGATTCTTTTTTAATTTCCCTCAGAACAGCAATGTCATCAGTGAATGAATGTTATCACTGATATCCTTTCAGTCAGAATTCTAGATCAACTTTTGATGGTTACGCTGACGTTGACTCACGTTCGGCTACAGTGATATATGTTATGGGAAAATGCAAGTCCCGAGGGCCATTGACTAAACAATGGAAGCTGTTCCATTGATCATCCTAGTTTATATAAATTCAAAATTTTCTAAAGTTTCCTTCACCGACTCGCTTTTTATGATAATTCTTAATCATGTTTGTTTAAATTTAATTACATTGTAATTAATTGGTGTCTTTATTAAATATCTTTCATCATTTCAAAGGATTTTTTTATTGTACCTTTTACATATTTAATCTTTAAACGCAGTAGGAACTGATGTAAATTATTTCCCCTTGTCTGTGGTTATTTTATTACGGTACTAAATTCGTTTGAATTTTCTTGCATTTGAGATTTGTTAACTACTCATTACTATGCTAAATTACGAATTCAGTTATGTTGGCACGTTGATTGTTCAAATAAAGTTGCATTTTATCTAAGTGCTTAATACATGTATAAACGTTGCACATTTAACCCAAGTTCCATAACTCGATTCCACCAAGTAATCCTAATGGCCCTACTGTACATATACCACAGAGTAACACAAATGTTATTCCTCTTCATCTCATTGCGTATTTCTGTCAGTCACTTTTTGTGCTATACTATAGCAGTCCTTTGAAGTCACCTTTTGCAATATATTGGAGCAGTTCTTTGGATGTATGTAAGTTCCACCGGGCTATGTTATTTGACCTACCATACGATAGCCTGAAACAGACAACAACATTTTATTACTCTAATTCCATTGCTTATGTTAGGTCATTCCACCACTTTAATTGCAATGTATAAAACATACGTTTTTCTGCTTAATTACACCTCAACTGAACGAAATTGTACCGTATACCAATAAAGCAATATAAATCATTGTGAACAACCAACTAAATGGGTTCGGTTCAAAAACTGTTGACGGAGAGCTGTCAGAAAATGCACATTTAGCAAAAATCTGCTTGGAATAACTGTTCAGGAGATAATGCAAAGTAGCACAGTTAGGTCACATGTTGGCAAAATTTTTTTAGGAAGCTCTGGTGGCAGGACGTTCCATTCCTCCACCAGGGCGGTTGCACTGCTAGATGGTCTTTCGTGCGTGTGAACGTGCTAAAATACTTCTCAACGCATCCCAAAAATGCTCCATTGGGATTTAAGTAGGGGGCAATGGGTAGGCAAGTCCATTCGCCGAATACACTTTCGCTCCAAGAGCTTCTCTATCTACGCTGTTCGGTGTGGTAGCGCTGTGTCATCCATGAAAATGAAGTTAGGGCCACATGTTAAAGAAGTACAGACCCGCAATAAAATTGGTCCGTGGGTGTACAGTATTCAGAAATTTGGGGCTCAGTTACCCGATGCAGCATTATTCTTCCCCACACCATAACAACAGGACCACCGAAATATGATATTTGATAGTGTTCTCAGGTCTTATTACACAAGAGTACGTCCAGCATTGTCGAACACGATCGTTTCAGTGGGCAATGTGTAACTGTGTGGGAGGGTAAGGGTAAATAATTTTGCGTTTGATGTACTGACCTTCAAATTTTTAAAGACCGTACAGTTACCGGACAACGTTACTGTGACACTCTTCACCTTCCCCATGTACGTCTGCCCCGTCATGCATCCTGCCCTGACTTTCGTTTTATCCGCCCGCTATAAGGAGAAGGGACAGGATGATAGGACATATGTTAAGACGTGAGGGAATGACTTCCGTGGTACTAGAAGGAACTGTAGAGGGCAAGAAACTGCAGAGGCAGATAGAGATTGAAATACATCCACCAAACAATTGAGGACGCGGGTTGAGTGTGCTACTCTGAGATGAAGAGGTTGGCACATGAGAGGGATTCGTGGCAGGCGGCATCAAACGAGACAGAAGACTGATAACCCAAGAAAAAAAAATACGAGATTGTAATAACAGACAATTATGAAGGTGGTTCGATGAAACCTCTGTCAGGCACTTTAAAGTGATTTGCAGAGTATCCATGTAGATGTAGATGCAGATGACTCTATTTATTCTGGTGACAGTGCGCGACCGCACCAAACAGCAGCTCTAGGAACGAGAGGATATTGGGCGCCTGAACTGGCCTGCCACACGCACCAACTTCTACCCAGCACTTGTCAGCCACGCTGGATGAGGAATGGAACCCCCTACCACAAGAATTTGTTATCAGTCTCGGGGTCCGCAGCTCGTGGTCTCGCGGCCGCGTTCTCGCTTCCCGAGCACGGGGTCTCAGATTCGATTCCCGGCGGGGTCAAGGATTTTCACCTACCTCGAGATTAATGGGTGTTTGTGTTGTCCTCGTAATTTCATCATCATTCATGAAAGTGGTGAGACTGGACTGGGAAGAGGTTGGGAATATGTACTGGCGCTGATAACTGCACAGTTGATCTCCCCACAGACCAAACGTCATCATCATCAATCTCGGGTCAGCATGGGAGCGCGTTGAATGTCGTGGTCTTAACACAATTTCTATATTTATGACGCTTTTTAATGTCCTGGCGACCATCATGAATCGCCGTAAGTTTAGTGTAATTGCTGTATGAATAAAAGTGACAGTTATTCTTTCATTTATGACAAGTGGCTCTGAGCACTACGCGACTTAACTTCTGAGGTCATCAGTCGCCTAGAACTTAGAACTAATTAAACCTAACTAACCTAAGAACATCACACACATCCATGCCCGAGGCAGAATTAGAACCTGCGACCGTAGAGGTCGCTCGGCTCCAGACTGTTGCGCCTTGAACCGCACGGCCACTCTGGCCGGCTTTCTTTCATTTATCTTATGTGCAATATGCGTGACTTCACTATTTTTGCTGTTTGATTCGAAAGCCTAAAAGCGAATGGAAGTTTACATCCTGACAACAATCGCATTAACTATAGCCCTCCACTTGCCTACCTGCCCATGCATCTCCTAAATTAAATCTGTCCTCTGACACTTGTAATTTATGCAAACCTGCGTTGGAGTTTATGCTTTTTATCAGACTCTTAAATAAAAACTGAATGCTGAGAAAAATTAATAAAATGGTGGTCCCGTCATTGCAGTTCTCAGTTAGTGAAGGATGATCGATATACCAACATGAGATTAATATTTTACAAAAATTCAAAGAGTATATTAATCATAAAATAGTACAAACAACACAAATTCAGCGAAATGACAAATAAATCACGAACTGGTGGTAACACAAACAGAGCAACATATAATTAAGACTCCTCTCGGTGGCTTTTGGCTGGCAAAGAGTAAGGTTTCTCTGTTTAATTTATTTACCCGGGCTCAGAATATGGATAACACAATCTGAAACTATCTAACGCTGAATAGATTTTGTTGGATGTATTCTGCACTATAGTTACACTACGCTGGAGCAGTTGAGAACATTTGGGGAGACTGTGATTCTGTTTTCCCTAAGAAGCCGGAGCAGCAACTCTATACCCATTCTCTGATGCACAGCGCTGTCGCAGGTGATGGTCGTGGCGCACGCGTCGGCATAATAGCGACGTACAGCGCCTGTAATTCGTTATTGCGCACACGAAATATAAGAAGTCATACGGATCGCAATTACTCTCTAAGGGAGCCCTAAAACCTCTGCTGATTGCAGCATATGACACTGCCATTCACCTGTCATACTACGGACCAGAATGGCTCACTCATATGGCAATGCGCAAGGAGATCGAATATCAAAGTGGCAGACCTGGTAAGTGTATGATTTTCCTTTTTAACAGTGAGCTGTCCGAGATGATTGATATCCAAATTGTCAGTACAGTCAAGACTTAATCACAGTCTCTACAGTCAATACCAGTGTCATTTTGAAGTCATGCACATGATGAGTGCCGCAAATGCTACCCACTCACGACAAGAATCGAGACCATAATTCCCACTTCAGACTGGAGTCTGATTCAGAAGAAGCACTTCTCCCCTCATCCCTTTCCCTCAAAACTCGGTAAACATGAAAAGTGCATCAACACTACCACCCCCATATGGTTCTTTTGCCAATAAAAGCTCCACGCTCACCACATATTCCCTCTAGCTCTGATGCTCAACCTTTCCTCCAATCCCAACCAAAGTTAATAATCAGGTTACTTTGCGTTAGTAAGGTGTATGCACTCAGCGACTGTTATGTAATTTATAAATGATAGAGCACAGCAATCAATCGTCATTTTATTGTGCAGGTTTTATGACGCAGATCCAGATTTCGGCTAGTGGATTCGAGCAATAAAACCTGCAAAAAAGAACGACTGATTGATACGCTCTATCATTAATAATGTAACGTTAATAATATTCTTTTCCCTGCTGGAGGACTCACATTCGGGAGTACGACTGTTCAAACCTGCGGCCGCCCACCCTGATTTAACTTTATTCATGATTTCCTTAAATCTCTTCAGGCAAATGGCGGGATGGTTCCTTTGAAAGGGCACGGCCGATTTCCTTCCCCAGCTTTCCCCAATCCGCCGGGACCAATGAGCTCGCCGTTTGGTCCCCTCCCTCAAACTAACCAACCAACTCTGCTGGTGAAGCAACCAATCCCTTCCTTGTAAATATCCACATGTGGAGGAGAAGATGTTATGCTCCCCAACTGGGTTTCCCATAGTCACGTATGTTGTGAGAGTTTTCGTTTACGCCTAAAGTCAACAACACATTTAACATAAACATCATTACCTTGATGGGGCAAACGTTACAGCATGTCCAACCAAGGGCCTCATCAAAACTTGCTGCATTTCTGACTCAACATACACCATTTCAGAGCCACCATAAATGTTGCATTCCATCCTACAATTGTACCAAAGGGTTCCCAAAAAATAAACTGACAGGTAGGGTGACGACACTTCCCGGTATCTCGGTAGCATCTGGTCCAACGCCAACACGGAGGAAGACGGATGTTTATGGATGACAGCTCTCAACAAAATGGGAATTTACGACACTATCGAAACGCCCCAGTCGGCTGATCTAATTTCTCTTCATCATGCATGTCCCTGCCATGGCCAGAAAGGCATAAAAGGTAGATACAGGCTAAAAGCACTTTCTACTCACAGTGACAACAAATTCTTGGGACCAGCATTCCTTCGCCAGTAAGTGCTTTGAGATGTTCCTCGTCCTTGCAGCTGCACAATTCTTCCAAGCTCCGAATATCGACGAGATTTACTGCCTGCTTGTTCTCAACTCTAGAAAATACTGTTTGAAGGAGGAATGGTTCAAATGGCTCTGGGACTTAACTGCTGAGGTCATCAGTCACCTAGAACTTAGAACTACTTAAACCTAACTAGCCTAAGGACATCACAGACTACCATGCCCGAGGCAGGATTTGAACTTGCGACCGCAGCGGTCGCGCGGTTCCAGACTGTAGCGCCCAGAAACGCTCGGCCACTCCGGTTGGCTTTGAAGGAGAGCCGTGTACGTGCTCCCATCAATATCTGCTCATGTTGATAAGTTCCTGTCGTCTCACAGAAAATGGTGTCTGGTGTGTAATAACAAAATTAAAAGATAGCCTTGAATATGAAAATAAGTGAGAGAGTGACTTGTCATCTCTCAAATACTGAAGCTGTTCTTCCTACGTACGGTCCAAATTTCATCGAGTATGTTACTTGGAAGTGGCTATCACGCCAAAGTTACTTTTGACCTTGAAGTGTAGTCACGACAGTTCTATTGTACCTGACAGATATGATCCTGGTCTAACTTCTCAGTATGAATGTTATCCGCTCATCCTACTTCACCCTATTTTTCATCATTGTTACAACTGCTTTGAACAATATTCTGAAGTAGAGTAAGTCATATTTCCAGCAACTATGCATGACGAATGTGGAAAGTTGGGATGTATGGCCTGCGGCGCCGTAGGGAGTCTCCAATGTAATCAGTTTAAATACGTAGCACAGCAGTGGTGTTAAAATGACTGAATGGGCAGTCACATCTGCATTCCTCCAAGTCCCCCTACACCCCTCGCCGGCCACTCCTTGCTCCATTCACGAATAGTGCGTCGGAAGAAAATGTTGAGATAAACCTCGATATGACTTACGATGGCCATATAGTGGCGTAGTCGAATAGTATAGACCCTTCTGCCTTTTTATGCGTTATTCCATTATTGTGCTGCAAGTTTCAGTTGATAATGTTAGAAAGAGCTGGCTACAATCATTACAACGTAAAGAACTGCCCTGTCCTCCAGCAGAAAAGTGATCCGCCATAACCAACGTCAACTGCTATACCCTCAAACCAGCGGTATCAAACAGTGTAGTGATTAATGCACAGAACGCCTAATGTTCCGTTGGATTGTGTGCCATGACAGATGTAGTTTTGTTATGTTTCAAATTATGACCGGTGCTGGATTTCACACAGAAACCGTAGCACATCTGTCAGTTCCGAATATCGATTCACATACGTTGGCGTCTGTATGCAGTATGAACAGTTAGCGCATTTCATTTAAGATAAATTAATTCATTTGGACCAGCAATTATTTCACAGGCTGATTTTGTATTACCTCTCTCTCACATGTATTTCCAGGTTCCCATCGTCGCGTAATAGATTTCGTTACTTTAGTTTCCTAACTATGCATTATACAGGAAGTCATCATTTTATCTGTTGATAGTCCTGTGCGTTCTTCCATCTTAATTGACGAAATACGATGTCTACAGGGCATACATTAGTGGTGTCTTAATATTTTTATAATATTCAATCTTTTCTGAACTCAGGCTTCTGTCATTCCTTCTCAGTACTCACAAAGATATTTTTGATTAGCTTTATGTAACTTACACAATTCTATTAGATTCGTATTACTTTTGGTTCAAACGCTTACTTTTTTTTATATTTTATAAATGGATCAAATGGCTCTGGGCACTATGGGACTTAACATCTTAGGTCATCAGTCCCCTAGACTTAGAACTACTTATACCTAAGGACACCACACACATCCATGCCCGAGGCAGGATTCGAACCTGCGCCCGTAGCAGTCACGCGGTTCCGGACTGAAGCGCCTAGAACCGCTCGGCCACCGTTGCCGGCTTATATTTTATAAGATGCTAAAGTTGTTGCTTGGCATTGGCTATATTCTCATAACTTAAAATATATCTTGTCACATAGTTTCTTCATTTCCTTTGTTACAGGTCTTAATCTACGATCAATTGAGATTCGATAGTTGTTGAGAGTGTCATGCTTTTGTGCAGTTCTCTTGTTGCTGGATGAAATATAATCATTTTTCTGCGGTTCTGTCTGATTTCTTCGTAATAACAGCGTAAAGATTTTTGTCCTCATCCGTAAAGATCTTTAATTTGCATCTTTGGTATATCTACCTTCTTCCCTCAGGGTTTCATGCCACACAATCATTTTATTTTAATTTATGTCCCTATTTTCCATGTCGTACAGGGGTTTAAAGTCATTTATCTCCTCCTGCCGTCTATCCCTTTGTCGGCATATTTTGTGGACTACAATTGATTTTTATGACATGAATTTACTTAATTAAATAAAATTTTGTCTGAAATTTCTTCAGTATTTTACAGCTGTGTAAAGTGTTTAACGAACTATCTAATCTGTATTGAACCAGATAAATATGGACATGATATTAAAGTTATGCAAAGCGTCCTTCATGTAGGCTAACGATAACCTGAAACTCGTCTTCACACGTGTCTAGGTATTTTCTGTTCTTCTCGAGAAGATTTATTAATATCTGAGGAACGTGAAAACACCACAGAAGTGCAATCATTCTCCAAATGTGATCTGTTGCGGTCATTTTAAAATAACTTGTAATCTCCACTAAACATTCATAGGTCACTGATCTCATTCACTGACGCAGGAATAGTTCCTTAATGGTCTCTATAGCATCCTAATAGTAATTCTCTCCTCCAAAACTATGTCAACGGTCTTTTCCATGAATCAATACTGGTTCCCTTTCCTCCAATATATCACAGTAAGACACTAGAAATAATTAAAGAAAGTATCATCAGACATCATTATGATCAGCTCATTTCCTTTGGGTTATAGAAAAGAAATTCTGCTACGGTTGTTCATTATCGGTAAAGAAGCTGGAGCAGTATTTTAAACGAACGATATATGATCCCATTTTACCACCATTCTGGCTGTACACACCTCGATTCCCAGCAAGTTCAAGCATCAGAATAAACTTGCTGTTGTGCAACAGGGTGAGCGGTGATACGAAACTTTGTGACATATTAAAATTATGCGTCAGTCTGGGACTCGAAGCAGGGACCTATGTCTTCCGAAGCGCAAGTCCCTCCTAAGGTACCAAAGTGCGACTCACAACCTTCCCTCTCACCGTAACTTCCTCCACCTTCCAACCTTCACAGAAGTTCTTCCGATACTTTGCAATTCTAGCGTTCCTGGAATAAAGGAGTGAAAAATTAATTTTAGAAACATCCCTTGAGCTATAGCTAAGGCAGATCTTCGCAATATCCGTTCTTTTAGGACAGCTAGCCTCGCATGTTATGCTGGAGACCTAATGCGAAGGTTGAAATGTAGAAGATAAAGTACTGGCAAAAGTACGCCCGTGAGGATGTGGAAACCTCAGATGGAAGAGTATTTGTATTTAGAAACGCAAAGGTACTGGGTTCGAGGCCGTCTCATACATAGTTTTGACCTGCCATGATGTTCCATTGCTGGATGAAATGCTGATTCTGGGAACAGTCCGCCAGGTTGCAGCTAAGCCAAAGCTTACAAGGGAAAGGAGTCAGTTACGAACAAGCGACTGCGCATGTGTACAACATCAAATGAAAGACCCTAAGATATGTGGCTCAACCGCCGTATTTGAAAAAAACCACCTCTAGTGCTCATGACACCCTCCCATTAACTGTACAGATAGCCATACAATATGTCGAACTACAACACAGGGGGATTTGATGAGAGGCCAGACAAATATGTAGTTCCTGAAGATGGGCAGCAGCCTTTACAGTAGTTGAAGGGACAACTGTATGAGTGATTGATCTGGCCTTGTAACATGGACCAAAACGGCCTAGCTATGCTGGCTCTGCGAACGTACTGTATGGTTAAATGGTGATGGCATCCTCTTGGGTAAAATATTCTGGAGGCAAGGACTACTCATGAGGATCTATTCATCAGGAGATTAAAAACTGGCGTTCTACGAATCGGACCGTGGAATGTTGGATCCCTTAATGGCACATTTAGGTTAGAAAATTTAATTAGGAAATGGACAGACTGAAGTTCCATGAGTGGGAATTAATGAACTTCGGTGGCACATGAAGCAGGACTTCTGGTGAGATGAATACAGGGTTATAAATACAAAATCAAATAGGGCTAATGCAGGAGTTGGCTTAATAATGAACAATAAATAGGAATGTAGGTCAGCTATTAGGAGCAACATAGTGAACGCATTATTACAGCAAAGATAAACACAAAGCCAACACCCACGAGAGTAGTACAAGTTTACGTGTCAACCCGTTGCGTAGGTTCTGAAGAGACTGAAATATGTTTGAGAAGATAAAAGATATTGCGCAGACAGTTAAGGGAGAATTGTGATGAGGGACTTGAATTCAGTGGAAGGAAAAGGAAAAGAAGGGAAAAAGTAGGCGAATATGGACTGGAGGATGGGACTGAATAGGAAGCCACCTGGTAGAATTCTGCAGAGAGCATAATTTAACCATTGCAGACACTTGGTTTGAGAATAATGAAAGGAGATTGTATATGTGTAACAGATCTGAGGAGGCCAGAAGATACGAGACTGATTATATAATGGTGAGATGGATATTTCGGAACCAGATTTTAAACTGATAGACATTTCCAGGGGTAGATGTAGACTCTGACCACACAGTATTGGTTATGAACTGTAGGTTAAAGCTGAAGAATTACAAAGAGAATTAAAGGATGGGACCACGATAAACTGAAAGAACCAGAGGTTGTTTGAAGTTTCAGAGAGTACATTAGTCAACGGATGACTAGAATAGGGAAAACGATCACGGCAGAAGACGAATGGTTAACTTTAATAGATGGAATAGTGAAGGCAGCAGAGGATCAAATAAAATAGGAGGATGGGATAGTAATGGCAGCAGAGGATGAAATAAGATAAGAAAAACAGGTCTAGCACAAATCCTTAAATAATGCAGGACATTTTGAATTTAATTGATGATGGGAAAAAAAACTTACAAATGCAGAAAATGAGCAAGTGAAACGGAATACAAACATATATAAATGTGATTGACAGGAAGTCATAATGGCTAAGTAGGAATGGTTAAATGGTTCAATATGCTATATTGTCTATAACTGTAATTATGGTACCGCATATCCATGAAGTGTAATGCGTAATATGCTTTCTAGCTGACGGTGGTGTCAACGAAGTAAAGTTTTTCCCATTATTACGCTTGTTGAGGATGAGAGGTAGTGGCTCTTAAGTCAGTCACAGTTTTTATTCGGCGTACAACTCCGTTAAAACAATGGAAATATGCAGCAACGCGTGTGGATAATTACACTCTCAACATCTATCTACATCTACATGATTACTCTGCAATTCATAATTAAGTGCCTGGCACGGGATTCATCGAATCACCATCAAGCTATTTTTTTCCCGCTCCACTCTCGAACAGCGCTTGGGATAATCGAACATTTAAATCTTCCCGTGCGAGCTCTGATTACTCTTATATTTTTATAATGATCGGTCCTCTCTGTGTAGGTGGGCACTAAGGAACTATTTTCACAACCTGAGGGAAAAGTTGGTGATTGTAATTTCGACAGAAGATCATGCGGCAACTAAAAACGCCTTCGTTTCAGTGATTGTCACCCCAACTCGCGTATTATATCCCTGGCACTCTCTCCCTATTCAACGGTAATACAAAACGAGCAGACCTTCTTTGAACTTTTTAAACGTCCTCCATCAGTCCCATTTGATGCAGACCTCACACCGCTCTGCAGTACTGCAGCGTAGTGTAGCCTCTTCAGTAGAACTGTTAAATTTTCTGAGTGTTCTGCCAATAAATCTGAGTGTTTCATGTGCTTTCCCATGACGTTATCTATGTGATCGTTTCTATTTAAGTCATTCATAACTGTAATCTCATATTATTTAGTGGAATTTGCAGCCTCTCGGTTTGTGTGTTTTATCCTGCAACCAAAATGTAGTCGATTTCTTTTAGTACACATGTGGATGACTTCACACCTTCCATTACTTAGAGTCAGCTACCACTTTTAACATCATACAAATACCTTGTCTAAATCGATTTGCAATTGGTGTTGTTCATGTGGTGACTTTACTAGAAGGCAAATCACAGCACGGTCTGCAAAGTTTTTAAAAGTTCTGCTCAGATTGCTCTGTCCAGTGCTAAATAATTAAACACGACAGGACCTGAGTACGTCTGTTGAATGCTTTAGAACTGGACAGCCAGATTTTTTAAACTTCGTCATATGCTAAATAAATATAACTACCGAAGTAGAGGATTTGATTCAGAATCCCTGCACGCTTTGTCAAGTCACAAGATCATTATGTATAGTTAATTTCTGTGACTGTGTATTGCGAGACGTGTAAGTTTCAGCCTCACTTTCTGCATAATTGATTCGCATTCCGATGGACAACTGTTGTGAGGACGCGGAATCAATCTGAGGGAATGTATCGCGCAGCGCTGCGCAGAAACCGGAGACGTCAGAGCGGAAGTAAGGTGTCGCAGCGACACCTAATCCCTTAGGATTCAGACGCACCCCCCCCCCCCACCCCCACACACACACATACACACACACACACACACACACACACACACATACACACACAAACACACGCGCGCGCGCGCGTTTTGGTGTCGTCGAGGCGTGACGTGCGCTAGCAGTAATCAAGCGAAGTGCAGCAGGCGTCGTCTCCAGTCGCGGAGAGGTATCGGGCGCTTCACGCTTGGGTGCATCGGCATACTTTTAATATTTTCTCCGGGACGGCTCTCGCCAAAGCAGCCTCGCCCCGGAGCAGGAAACCCTGACTGCGTTTAATTAATGCAAGAAATTTCGAGGTAGTGTACGTGCTGTGAATCCGGAAGCCGGACCAGTCTTAAATTTTGCATGAGCCGCACCTGTCGGATTTCCCGGCTGTTCACCCGTGCCTTGGCAGAAGATGGACAACTGGAGCATATTAACACTTCACAGCTCCTGCCACCAGATTACTCCCAGAGGAACCGTGCTTAGTCTTCCGCAGTGAATATTTCACTATTCTCTGCGCCCGTGCGTAGCAAGACAATCAACGTTATACTTGTGAGCCGCATGGCTCAACTCTTCACCCAATATTACATGTACTTTTGCTGAAGATACTTCATTTTGTGAACAGCAGATGTTAATTCTCCCGTCAATTACTTCCACTGCGCTTACACCTTACGGTTAAAGGAAATTCAGAAAGAGCTTTTACTGGATGTAGAGCTTGCCACTCATGGGTTAACATTATTCATGTTTTATAACATTTGATGTACCTGCGAAAGGTCTAAAAATCCTGTCTTGTCATTACATTTTTGTATGTTGAAATTAGTTCTGTTTATAATGGTTATTAAAGAATTCATGGTAAGCGTGTTCTGTTTAAATGAATAAACTAGGACACAGTTTCATTACCAAATTCTTTGTTTTGGACGAATCATTGATAAAAACAAGTACAATACTGTGAATGTTTACGGGATGTTGCATCCTTATTTTATGAAGTTACAGAGTACACAATTGACCAAAGAAGTTAAACTAACTAGCTAATAACAGTCACTGTGGCAGAGTGGGCTGGTCCCTCACTATTCTTTAAACAATCAGTCCACCTACCTGGTTAGGTTTCAGTTTGTGTGCCCCCTCACTCTGCTGTGGTAATACTAAATATGCTTATACATACCAAGGAAATGCCACATAACTACAATCCATGAGCAGTAACTGAAAGTTACTTAAACTATCGAGCGCTCGGACTTCTTGCATGACTCTTCTGAAAAAGTCTTAAATTGCTTTTAAGTTGGTTCATTGTCTTTAAAACACGGAATATGGCTATCAAGTCCGTATTTAATATCCCAACATGAATTATGCAACGTTACTGACTCTCTCTGTTACAAGATCACAGTCAAAAGCGGCCAGTAGATATTTAGGCCTACCCGATGTTTTGCACGTCCTAAACACTCACTTACCCACGACTACTTGCGAGTTAACACATTCAGTTGTTCAATAGGCTTCTTGTACAGAAGTGCTCGCCATAATGTCTCGCAATCAGCACTAAATACTCCCGCGCAATTTACGTACCATATGAAATGTTCACACGGGAATATCTTCTAAGAAAACCACACACAATTCTCAAACTTTCACACAATATTCAATACCGTAGTCGATTTTCGTCAGCCACACAAGAAATAAGCAAACACATGATTTTCTTCATTTTGGTACAAATCTGATCAGCGTTTTTAACATAGGTGCTTACCAGAAATGGCTCCTGAGCAGCTATTTCGACTCCTAGAGCTTAGGCACAAAGCCACACCCCAACTCACAGAACATCTTGAATTCCTATTTGCTAGTATTTTAAGCAGACAATCACATCATCTCGAATACTTCTATATACGCGGTATTTCTAATGCCGGCTGATCAGATTAGTGCAAGTAATTTTGACTAGAAATCTGTAGTTACGAAACTAAACAATATTTAATGAAAGAAAATACGATTCCTTTCCAAAGAAACAAATAATTAATAAATTTAATACTCAACTCTCCTTCTAACTGCCTTTGATAAACTCAACCTCACCCAGACATACATCACAAATTCCCCTGTTGCACAACTTTCTCAAGCATACATTTACATACATTAATAAAATATTGTATTCTTACTTTACGTATGGCCTCCATTCACTCTATAAATATCTCCAAAACGCTCACACAACCAAAACACGATGAAATAATGATTTTCCAAAGCACTTTTAATGACGTCAGAAATCCGTGACAGTGAAACAAAAGAAAATTCCAGGAAGTTATATTATGTGAAGCTATTCTCTTGGTTGCAGTTTCCGTTGTCACTATACATGAATACATCACAATCCATAACTCAGTTTCACACAGCCAGCACGGGTGCTACGTGTTTTAGGCAAAATGTTGTATCTCCGAAAATACTATAAGAATCTATCCTCTTGGTTGCAGTTTCCGTTGTCACTACACGTGAATACATTACAGTCCATTACTCAGTTTAACTGAGCCAGCACGGGTATTACGTGATTTAGGCAAAATTTTATATCTCCAAAAATACTGAAGTTATCGATTTGAAATTTTAACAGTATGGCTGTTTTATCCATAGAATTGAGCATACTAAGCATGAAAAAGCTCTATTAACATTTAACAGTACTTCTTCAGATTCATAGAGT
Source organism: Schistocerca serialis cubense (assembly GCF_023864345.2). Classification (NCBI taxonomy): domain Eukaryota; kingdom Metazoa; phylum Arthropoda; class Insecta; order Orthoptera; family Acrididae; genus Schistocerca; species Schistocerca serialis. Next base: position 323,027,073 of record NC_064641.1, on the reverse strand, counting down.
GTATGTGTAACGCACTGCACCCAGAGTTAGAGCAAGTACCCGGCTCGCTCAGCCCAGTAGCTAGAGTCAGCTCCATCTGAACCAAAATCTGCTCCCCGCCCGGCTTCACAGAAAGGTACACTTTCAATGCAAGATGAAAATTCGTAATAATTTTCTGCGTCAGAGCGTGTCTTTTGGACCAGCATCAATTTGGGCTACAACTAGTCGTAATTCTCTGTTTGCGGAAATGCTGATAATGGCAGCGTGGGTGCAGGAAATCTATGTGTTGACCCTCTAAAACTAAATTCAATGCATTTACGTGTCATGTACTTATGACAAGTGATATTCTGTCTGCTCTTGCAATACTGTACGGGAGTGTCAGTTGCAGGGCAGATATAGTAGTTATACTAAACTCAGAAAATTTCAGTAAATAGGTAGAGGAGACTTAATAGTTTAATTTGTTTTAGGTGCGAAATCTATGGAACGGGGCGGATATTGCAACAGTTTGTACTCAGATCTTTCGATATTCCTTATCGTAAGCAATGTCATAAGCAGGTGTCTTCTAACGAACAAAATGATTCACTTTTTCTCGTTTCCTGTTACGAATTTTTTATGTAACACAAGTAGCACTTCAATGAGCTTTAGTGCAGTGTTACTTGAGTGAACAAGTCCGTTTGCACATGGTGCTTTTTATATGATTTTACTTATTTACAACCTATGTATAATGTTCTGTAAATTCTCCACCATAATGAGTGATAAACTCGTAATGGGAGACGATTTATAACCAAAATTATTTTGAAGATCAGGGGACTGTCGGACCCGGTTGTCAGTAATAAATATTATTTACTGGGATCTTAGCTATTCGAAGTTTTTTCAAGTTTAAGGAAGCATTTTGTATTGTATTTGTTGGAATCAGTGTAGAGTATCAAAACAGTAGACAGAAGATAGTTAATAATAAAGATGGTTATTGGCTACGTAGTTTTCCCGTGTACCACAGACAAATTCCAGAGCTTCGTGAAACACCACGTAGCAACTTTCCAGTAAGTTATTCGTTAGCTGACATCACATGAAAGAGCACTGTACATGTTGGCAAGCATTTAAAGAAAAACTTTTACACGTTTTTCACAGGGTCACACACATGCCTACCGATTACCTTTGTTCAATCCTAGGCTAGTAATTTGATATAAAATTTAATGTAATTTTACTATAGAATTGGAGGTGATCTGCGATAAACAGTCAGTTGCAATTGTCTTATCGTTATTCACAATCACATTGCTGTTGTGAGATGGTGTTCCACAACTAATTACTACTGTTTGTACGTGACAGGTGTGACATAATTCGAATATGGAAGGCCTTCTGGCTCAGTTTTAGGCATTGCATTGAGCTTGCAAGACACATTGACACTCCAGGTATATCTTTGTCAGCAAAACAGTCAGGTCGCTAGATATATACAACTATTCTTTTAATTCTTCTCCAAACTATGGCTAATTGTAGTTACTACAGCTTGAAAAGGAACCAGTGGTTTCCTTTGCTAGTGTTAAGAATAATGAAAACATCTAATAAGAGAAATGCAGGGAGCACCCGCAAAACACTAGAAAAAAAATTTCTTCAGACTACTATTTCGCACATCTCATGCATATTGAAAGTGTTCACGGTTCAACATTCTAGTTTGGTGTAAACTGACAGGCATCCACTCACTTGCTCAATCACTACTTCCATGCTTAGGATTAGGTGTGCAATAAGATCTAGCTCACCACATTAGACACAATAACTGCGCTTGGATAAACAGATACAGATGTGGAAGGACTTTTAAAAAACATATATTTTTTCGTTAGTCCCTTATTGCATGGTCACTTTCACTACCAAAACCACTTCCCCACAGGTTTCCTTTGTCAGTGTTAATAAGGACTGAATTTAGTAAAAGGAATGAAAAATACATCTGTACAATATTTGACTGTCTTGTTGGCAAAGATACACATACCTAAAAGAGTCAATATGTTGAGGGGACTTAACGCATTACCCATTAAGAACTCTTAAGCTTAATACTCTAACGGTCCAACAGACAACATTACTCCTATATCTGCAAATACAAATAGCCACACTGGCGATGAACACATAAGTCCCATAAGATTTCACACACGCGATGAACACATTTCTCCGAATGACGGACAACTTTGTTGATACCATCATTCTAGAATGTTCGACTTCGTTCACAGAGCGACACACTTACCTCTTCTGTCACCAATTTATCACTGTTAAAGTGAAGTCCACAAAGATGTTCTTTAAGGTTTTCAAACAAATGAAAATCGGATGGGACCAAGTCGGGACTGTATACAGGATGATCAATAACAGTGAAAGCAGGGCATCGGGTGGTTCCAAATGTCTCAGCGTTTGTGTGTGCTCTGGCATTGTCACGATTAGGAAGAAGGTGTTCCATTCGTGGACAAACTCTTCGAAATCGCAACTAGATTACAGCACGCTGTTTCTCACGCCGATGTTACGCCACCAATACACTGCATTTACCCCAAGTAAGTGTGTGTGTGTGTGTGTGTGTGTGTGTGTGTGTGTGTGTGTGTGTGTGTGCGCTGTTATTTCTTGATCAGGTTGAAAAATAAAATAAAAAATGTGTTGGAAACATTTTATTTACATAAATTATCAGACAAGCTTGTAAAGGTGTGTAGGAACAGTTCTGTCGGGAAATAATTCGATTTGTTGCACAATTTCTGCAGTCAGGTGACTGTGCACATAAATTCAAGCAGGCTTCCGAGATATAATTAGTGTCATTTGTCTTTACAGTGTAGATGATGGCGCACCAGTGTGCTCAGCTTTGGCTTAGGTTCTATCCTTACTACCATCCCCTGTCCAATACTTGTATTGTTCTGAAGCCCGGTTTTAGGAAAGCAAACAAAGAACAAATTATGCGCCACCTTCTCTGGTGGATCTCATCAATTTGTATGCGCAACAGCCTGACTGGCTAACTTCATTGGTAATTTAATCGGAAACGACGCACAATATCGATTTTCTTTCTTAACAAATATTTCTCACCATAAACTAATGTGCAACACCCTTACAAGCTTTTCAGAATGTTTATGAACACCCTGTGTGCATCATCAATTTACAATTGACAATTACAGTAACAGCCAGTCATTATCACACTATAGTTGTTCTTATTGTTTGTTAGTCAAAATAAACCCAATGGAGGAAGCAGCAGTTGTGGATCGTGGAACACCTCACTGTCCTGGTCCAACGCTTCTGACAGCATTCCATTCCGCTCCTTTGGCGTGTGGGCGGTTGTTGCTGTGGCTTTGCTATAACACAAATGAATGGCAACAGGATTCATGGCTCAAGCAGACATCTTGAGGCACTAGGGCATCGCAGAACACGTCCATGTCCTAGTTTGTAATAATAACAACAAAAACCTAAGTACAAATATTGTTAATAAATGAAAAGCACAAGTTTGCCGTTGTTCTATAATATATTGTAGAACAAAAGCAAAGTGGTGCTTTTCATTTATTATAATGTTATTCTACCAAGAACCGAAGGAAGAATCTGTTAATATGATAAACATTGTTAATTTATCACAGTAGGTTACTACTTCTGTAAAATAAACATGCAGTAATTATCTGTAGCATCATTATAATGTTAACTGCCGCGCTGGAGAACGCACGCATAATTGGTTGAAAGTTCATGCTAAAAAAGTGCTGACAGCATCGATCTCGGCCAGATCTGGCAATAATCCTCTACTTCCACATACTCACAGAAGATGTGTTCGATGACATAGTTTTACCTTACAATTGTTAAAGAAAGAACATATAATCTCAGTAGTTCAGCAGAATGATTAGGCAATAAGTGAACTGTAAACTATCATAATTAATTCTTTCAACTGTTGACAAATAAATCTCTAATTTACTTTAGGTTTTGTTATGTAAATGTGAAATGATAATTGTATTAGAGGCACTATTTATTAAAACTGTCTACTACTTTTATGACAAGAATTTATACAGTGTTCGTCCGTGAGAACAAAGACATGTGTCAGTCAGTATTATGAATCACTGTTGCGAAATTAATTTTGAACCAGGACACTATTCTAATAAGTACTGAAATGTACAACTCCTCTAAACTGTATGCTGTGACATGTCAGCATAGTTAATAACGTGGCGCTACAGAATAGGTTGCCTAAGGAATGTCAGAGAAAGGGTAAAGTTTCCAGTCAGCCGTGGAAGTTGTAAAGTATCTGAAGTAAGAAGGCTCACGTAGTGCATGAAGTGCACTGTTGACAGGTGCATACAGCTACATTTGATACAGAGAGAAAAACACTATATGCTGCAACTTATTGTAGGCCTTAGAACTAATACGTTCTCAGGAATACGATTCAGGAGGTGTCTCCGCAAACAAAAATCCCTAGCATCTATAAGATTTATAGACTCGTATATACGTTACTGTGGTACCGTGACTGCTCCACATTTGCCTGAGTGTGGCTGCACTACCTTTGCCGATCTCCGACGGGAATCAATAATTTGCGAGTGGGGGGGTTAATGGACGAAGGACGCTGAATTTCATCATGCGTTAAGTTGGAAATTTGGGATAGTCGAAGCTGAACCAGCACGGTAGCTCGGCGTTTGCGGTCACATGTTAGCTGCCCTCTGTAATAAAAAAAAAGTTGAGCAAATGGATCAATGATGGACTTCAACGGGTGTTATGGGACATTCGCCCCGAACGTATGCAACTAACAATACCGAAGAAGATAAGATAAAAGAAAAAACAAAAAAGAAGCGGCTAAGGCAACCGCTCACGAGAAGCGATAAATCAGGGTTCGAATAGCTGACCAGAACAAATTTTCAACATTCGCCATGTCACTTCCGCAATGCCTTGTGTGGCTGGAAGTCTCTAGTTTTTCACTCAGCTTTCCCCTGTCCTTTCCATTCCTCTACTTCATAAGACTGGGGGCTGTAGTCGCCATCGAACCTGCTGAACCTACTGCATAAACGTTCGTTCAGGTTAATCTTTTTAGGCATTTGGAATGCACAATAACATACACAGAACTCCAGTACTGGGTTTTTAAATTTTACTGGTTCGAAAACGAATTGCAAAATCATTTAGACTAACGTTGAGGACCTGGGAGCACTTATTATACGAAAAATGTTACACCTTGACAAAGGGTCACAAAAAAGTAATAATACTGTTTTTATCTGAAGTAATAATGGAGATATGAGATTAACTAACGATTCACTCGCTGAATTCCACTGTCAAGTTAAACTGAAATTAATCAATTTCTTCCAGATTTTTTAAAGATCTCACTGCAGTCTCATAAGTGATTCTAATTTGCCTACTATGTCGAATTCCACAAATGGGTTAGCGTTGATCCGTATATTAAAAACTTAATCTGCGAATCAAAAGTAACGAGCAAAATTGATTTTCTAGCTGAAATAATCATCTATGAGAATTATATTAGTGGAAGTTAGTACCAGGCTGCGTGTTGCCATTCGTAAGGTGGATAGTCTACGCAGCATTTTTTGCTCTGTTGTAGTGCTGCACAATTTTAGCTTTCTGAGTTTGCCATGTAAATATATTTGAAATAGGAAAAGATCTGTTACAGATTTGTACGTATACTCTACTCGATCATCATTGCACGCATTTTTTCATATTATGTAATGATTATTACACTACTTAATAAATCTGTTTGTTTACCAGTTCAACTACCGCCTTTTTTCCTACCATAGACGTATAATAAAATTTCTCCAACTCTCCAACATTGATACACGTTATCTGTTCTAGAGTCATGTAACAATATCTCACACTTACACACACAAACAAACACAAACAAACACTCGCACACACACGCTCACTCCCACACCCACTCACCCACGTTTGTGTGTGTGTGTGTGTGTGTGTGTGTGTGTGTGTGTGTGTGTGTGTGTGTGTGTGTGTGCTCATGAACTATTTACAACAATGGGCCTAACAACTGTAACTTTAATACTAAAACAATCAAAATCTTCAAACTGGGAAGGTAAGAAAGGATGGCAAACAAAAATCAAGCACAAAATCATAAATCTGAAAAAAATGCTCCAGCTACACCATAAATATGTCTTACGAAGTCCTCAAATTAATTCTGAGCTACAATTCTCCTACTCAATTGTTCTGCGCCGCCCTTAGTATCACTCAAGTCACAGAGCTCTGTGTACGACACGTACGGGACTTTTAGTTTAGGAGTGAAGTGCAATGGGTTTGCGGAACTACGGAGGACTCGAAACATCACGTCTCATGTGGACTCTAGTTGTGAATGCTTATACTTTACAGTGTGCCCATGTGCCCATACAAACAATAAACAACAACAGTTCATTTACATGAGGTATAGAAGAAAAAGGGAAACTATTGGTACATGTATATGTTAGCAAAATTTCTACTAATTATCTGAGATTGTAACCGAGTCAACTTGAGAAGTGTGTTACAGTTCAGCTATTTGTATTCTTTTACTCCCGGAACCTTGTCGGTTTTCTGTGGATATCTGACTGGAGATGTTGTTTACTGTGAGCAGACATCGCCTGAAAGGAAAAAAGCGACTGTGAAAAGTTAAACTGCGTAGCAGCCACAGAGCCACGTGTAATTTCCTTTATTACGTGTTTCGCTTGTCAGAGGCGAGAATATTCAAAAATTCTGCAGCGAGCGGCTACACGTTAAATAAGTCTGGCTGTTTACAGAGGTAAAGTCAGACGTTGGTGCTGTACTCGAGAACATATATTTACGGTATGGCCTTTGGCTACCAAATTTCTGACGAGGAACGTTAATTATAAAGGAAATAATAAGCGATTAGTGGTTTCCACAATTTCAGTATCATTTTTAATTGCCCAGAAATGAGGAATGCTTAAATCGCGCCGTGAGTCCATGTCTGCAGTGATTTTGACCCCAATATTACTGCTAATTTATGCATGCTGGATTTCGTTGAACACCGAGACTGTTATTCAGTTAAAGTTTGCTGATAGACAATGCAGCGAACTGGTTGAGTCCTTCGCCAACAGTGCTGAACCTAATGCGACTGTTTAAAGGGCTCTGTGACAACACGGGATGTTATAGGGACCCCCTACCCCTCTTTCACTTTTGTGTCATTCTGTTTTGCCGGGTTTACGCCAGTAGACTGGTAATATTACCATCCTCTGAAGACGTATTTATTTATATCCATAACACGTAATGAAATAGATCATACCTGTACTTCTGTTCGTATTTACATTTCACACGTTCATGTTTCTTTCGTAAATGGCTGCGAACACGAAGGCCAGGATCCACGTTGTCACAGTCGTTTTAAGATAAACTAGATCTGTATGATCCATGAATTCGTCACAAACGATGACAGCATCGAAGAAAGAACTAATGTTTGGTTAGAGAACAAAGTTATCTGAAAAATGTCTTTATTCTTTGTGTATATTTGTTCACAGTTCATCAGGAAATGTTCAAAATACTAGCCTAAACTTGAATGCCTTCATCGAACAACCGCCTAATAATTCGTTGCGTTGACCGGTTTCTTGTAATATTTGTTGATATCATCCCCAAGCAATAAACATTCGCCCTATAACTTCTAATTATTTCATTCGATTACACTGGCGTACGCAAGGTTAGTGAAACCGGCTAGGAAAATTCCTAGTTATCTCTTTGAAAACGACGAACTGGCAATATCACATACCTTCCCTGACCATTATCTTATGGTTCAAATGGCTCTGAGCACTATGGGACTTAACATCTATGGTCATCAGTCCCCTAGACCTAAAGACATCATACAACACCCAGTCACCATTATCTGAAGATATATTCAATTATACAGGGTGTTCAGCTTATCTGAAGATATTGAAACATCTCGAAAACAACAAATCGGATACACAAGAATTGTAATTCAATAGACTGGAAATAAGAGCCAGCCAGTTGCAAAGTATACATTTACTAAACGTTGACCATGCTTTCGACAGTTTTAAAACTGCCTTCTTGAGAAGTTATCATACCTGTTAGCAAATATTACGACATTTAGTGTAGAACAGATATGGTACCATTACAACCAATAAAATACACTCCTGGAAATGGAAAAAAGAACATATTGACACCGGTGTGTCAGACCCACCATACTTGCTCCGGACACTGCGAGAGGGCTGTACAAGCAATGATCACACGCACGGCACAGCGGACACACCAGGAACCGCGGTATTGGCCGTCGAATGGCGCTAGCTGCGCAGCATTTGTGCACCGCCGCCGTCAGTGTCAGCCAGTTTGCCGTGGCATACGGAGCTCCATTGCAGTCTTTAACACTGGTAGCATGCCGCGACAGCGTGGACGTGAACCGTATGTGCAGTTGACGGACTTTGAGCGAGGGCGTATAGTGTGCATGCGGGGGGCCGGGTGGACGTACCGCCGAATTGCTCAACACGTGGGGCGTGAGGTCTCCACAGTACATCGATGTTGTCGCCAGTGGTCGGCGGAAGGTGCACGTGCCCGTCGACCTGGGACCGGACCGCAGCGACGCACGAATGCGCGCCAAGACCGTAGGATCCTACGCAGTGCCGTAGGGGACCGCACCGCCACTTCCCAGCAAATTAGGGACACTGTTGCTCCTGGGGTATCGGCGAGGACCATTCGCAACCGTCTCCATGAAGCTGGGCTACGGTCCCGCACACCGTTAGGCCGTCTTCCGCTCACGCCCCAACATCGTGCAGCCCGCCTCCAGTGGTGTCGCGACAGGCGTGAATGGAGGGACGAATGGAGACGTGTCGTCTTCAGCGATGAGAGTCGCTTCTGCCTTGGTGCCAATGATGGTCGTATGCGTGTTTGGCGCCGTGCAGGTGAGCGCCACAATCAGGACTGCATACGACCGAGGCACACAGGGCCAACACCCGGCATCATGGTGTGGGGAGCGATCTCCTACACTGGCCATACACCACTGGTGATCGTCGAGGGGACACTGAATAGTGCACGGTACATCCAAACCGTCATCGAACCCATCGTTCTACCATTCCTAGACCGGCAAGGGAACTTGCTGTTCCAACAGGACAATGCACGTCCGCATGTATCCCGTGCCACCCAACGTGCTCTAGAAGGTGTAAGTCAACTACCCTGGCCAGCAAAATCTCCGGATCCGTCCCCCATTGAGCATGTTTGGGACTGGATGAAGCGTCGTCTCACGCGGTCTGCACGTCCAGCACGAACGCTGGTCCAACTGAGGCGCCAGGTGGAAATGGCATGGCAAGCCGTTCCACAGGACTACATCCAGCATCTCTACGATCGTCTCCATGGGAGAATAGCAGCCTGCATTGCTGCGAAAGGTGGATATGCACTGTACTAGTGCCGACATTGTGCATGCTCTGTTGCCTGTGTCTATGTGCCTGTGGTTCTGTAAGTGTGATCATGTGATGTATCTGACCCCAGGAATGTGTCAATAAAGTTTCCCCTTCCTGGGACAATGAATTCACGGTGTTCTTATTTCAATTTCCAGGAGTGTACAATAACTGTTTACAAATAATTTTAGTGAAGCATACTCTCCTAGAAACACATATTATCTTTATCCGGATGTAGAAGTCTACTACATGTGCGTGTTATCCACCTGACCACCACCTAAAATGCATCAATTAAAATTAGTAACTACCTACAGAAGAACATTTCTTAAAACTATATAAAATACCACATATTTGACAGTGGATTCAACAACGTGTGACGTGGCACTTGAAAGATTTCTATACATATGACGTTTAAATATAAAACGTGGCCTCGGATCATAAAGAGCCTAAATATGCTACGTACGGAGGTAGGGACATGCGCTGACTGCCTGAAGAGTAGACACTAGGCTTAGGCGGCCTCTGGTAGAGGGCACTCCTGAGCGTCCAGTGTGTGGGTAGCTCCAATGAGTAGCACGCGTAATTTCACAAATATTCATTACTGGAATTGAAATATTAACTAACATTTTGATAGGCGGAGAGGGGAAGGAAATGTGCCGTTAGAGTACTGTCGTTTACAAACAACCCGAAGGCTCAGGTGAACATAGAAAACTCCTTACAATAGCACAAAAAGAACGGGGAACAATTCTACGTGTATACGGAACCATAACAAGCATGCGTGTCAAAGCAAACTTAGATATCTTAAATGGAAATCACCATTTTTTATTGCAGATTCGGACTCTACGGACAAAAGTACATAAGTTTTGTCTTAAACATTTGTTTCGTTTCGTGACGGGATCCTCTGCGGTCGGAAAAATCTAAATTGCTAGAAAATCGCATCTTTCAAAATTCTGCATGCTGCATGCGCCACTGTGGCTGTGTAGCGAACTACGGCTCATCATAACAGGTAGTAAAGTGCGATCAGAATAACGTTCATTGATTCGATTAACGTTAAGTCAACAACCACCTTTAGCATTACCCTCTGTTCGGCTTGAGATGTTTTATTGCTGTGAATCTCCTAGCTTCCCACATATCGATGTGTTTTCTCCAACTAGAGTATGTGTTCAAAAGTTTGACCTTCAACATCAGTACATTTACCGATTCCTTCCTTCAATGAATGTGAACAGGGAGAAAGAGTACCATCTGGAATATCAGCACAAGCGTTTGTTATCCGTTCTACGTTGTTCTCGCGGTCTGTTGGTGCTTGCTGATAAACCTAATCTTTTAGACAATCCCACAGAAAGAAATCCAACGGCACTTACGTGTTTCCCTCCCTCCTCCCCCCACCCTGTCACACACACACACACACACACACACACCCATGGAGTGGGGTAGTGGGCTGAGGCACGGATCAATGGATATCCCCATCCGAGAAGAACAAATTTCAAATCTAAATTCATGGCATCCCTTGCGTAGTTTTTGAGATATTTCAGTGACTTCAGATAAACTGAGCACCCTGTAAATTTATACGTACATTTATCCAAGCAAAATTGCAACTATGACAACTTAATTTTTCGCGATGTCAATACTGAATAAATGCTCCACGGAGTTCGTGTCGTTTTATACACTGGTTACAATGTAATTAAGTTCTCGGTTAAAGCTCTCGTTACGCATTCTCTACAATTTTCCCTCAATTCCAAAATTAAATAGATGTGCTCCTAATAAGAGACAACCTTTGTCATAGTGTTCCACGGGGGAGCCGAACCGCACAATAACCCTAGGTTCGGTATGGGCGTCGATAGGGTGTGTGGACTGCTGTAGCATCTTGTGGGGGTGTGTACCACTGAGGGCTGCGGCGGGGACCAATTCTTTCCGTCGTTTCTAGGTCCCCAGTTTAATATAATACAATGCAATACAATCCTACTCACTAGCCTTATTACTCAAGGCATGTCCCCGATTAACATATTGTGACTGTTCATTTGGACACGTCGGAAAGAACAGGCACCATTTTGATACTGAAGTCACTACGAGTCAAGACCCAAAGCAATTACGGAAATTATCTGCCACTGGGTACTGATTCATATCATTTCCGTATGTTGGAAATGTGTGTCAGACAGGGATCCGAAACCTAGTCTCCTGCTTACTTGACAAATGCGCCTACTACTACGCCATCGAGACAAAGTGGTCACCGCAACCACATGGTCTACCACAGCACGCCACCCGCCAGACCCAAATTCTCAACTTATTCCATATGCTGCAGATGAAGTGCCTCTGTTCATTAGCCTCATTACTCGTGAGACCTCACCGGCTCCCATAAGAGCACTAAAATCACATCAGATATCACTATTTCGACAAAACTGATATTACAAAATACTACCTCATCAACGAACATACTGTTATACCCGTAGTGTAGCGGAGCAACTTAATAAAAGCAAGTCTTTCCACCCACGTTGGATACTAATTATGTTATTTTCGGAGTATGCTCATGTAACAGCTCGATATTTAACAATCATGTACAACCGCTCGCTGGACGAAAGATCCGTACCTAAGAACTGAAGCTTTGTGGAGTTTACACCAATACTCAAAAGAATAACTGACGTCGATCTGCAGTAGGATTCTGGGACATACTCTCCAACGAATATTACAAATTATCTGAAACAAAACCAACTACTGAGACGTAGTCACCACAGACTGAGAAAATATTTTACATCTGAAAAACAACTAGAACTTAATTCACAAGAAGTAGTGAGTGCTATAGACAGGAAATCTCAAATGGATTTCATATTTCTAGATTTCCAGAAAGCTTTTGACACCGTTCCTCGCAAACGGCTTCCAATAAAATTACGTCACCACTGAGTATCGTCTCAGTTCTGCGACTGGATTCGTGATTCCTTTCGGAAAGGGCACAGCTACAAGTAAATGCCGGAAATTCATCGAACAAAAGAGAACAGATACCTTGCTATCCCCAAGCAGGTATTACAGGCCGGGGGCGGTGGGGCTCACCCGAGATGTGTAGTAGTCTTATCTGCCGCTATCGAGCTTTGCAGGGTGCAGTCGTCTGCAAGTTAGTGCTCACAACGTCAACAACGACGTCGGTGCCACGGGCTCCAAGGCCATCCTCGGTTCATAAGGCCGCTATCAGAAGTGGTGGAGGATGCTCGCCTCACGCATGGCGTGCAAGTAGAGCTTGGAATTTGCAGCATTGCTCTCAGAGTTGGTCGGGGTCCCTTGGTTTGGAGCCGAATGGGGAGTCTCAAGAAAGGATTTGTCCACTCTGAGATCGTCTTAGTTGCAGATTTGTAGGCCTGGGGATTTGTAAGACTACCGTTAATAGGTCACCCTCCAGTAGACACACAGCAAGAGAGGTCAGACCTCGTTCAGACTAAAGACACTTCGACCGTCAAACATTTATCAGTAAAATGTCGAAGTATTTATAAGAAAGTTCCTGAATGTACTATCGCCCTGTATAGTTCCTGTGCTCATATTATTCTTGGGACCGAGAACCGGCTGAAACAAGAAATGTAAAGCTCTGACATATTTAGTGAGTCATGGAAAGCATGTCGGGAAGACATATTAAAGATCATAGGAGGACGAGTGTTCCTTGCAGCTGACAAAAGTATTGTCTCCATGGAGGTCGAAGTTGAGTGTGACAGAGACGTTATCTAGACAGGTATAACAGGCCTAGGTGAAACCAAGTTAATTGTTAAATGAGTTTACCGGAGCCGGATTTTACCACGACAGTTCCAGAGTCATTCAAAGAATGCCCGTGATCACTGGCGCGTAAATGCCGAGACCATGCGTTACTGTTCGGAGCCGACTTGTCCGTTATAGACTGGGACGTATATGGATTCACTGTAGGGGATACAGACAGACAGTCAAGCACTTTTGAAAACGATTTTTGGAAACTGTCTTGAGCAACTAGTTCGGCAGCCCAAAAGCGATGGAAATGTCATAGACCTGGTAGCTGTAAATAAAAGCACTCCGTCTTCAGGCCACAAGTGGCCCATCGGGACCATCCGACCGTTGCGTCATTCTCAGATGAGAATGCGGATAGGAGGGGCATGTGGTCAGCACACCGCTCTCACGGTCGTTATGATGGTTTTCTTTGACCGGAGCCGCTACTATTCGGTCGAGTAGCTCCTCAATTGACATCAAGAGGCTAAGTGCACCTCGAAAAATGGCAACAGTGCGCGGCGGCCCGTATGGTCACCCATCCAAGTGCCGGCCACGCCCGACAGCGCTTAACCTCGGTGACGTGATGGCAACCGGTGTATCCACGGCGGCGTGGCCGTTGCCTGGTAGCTGAAAATAGGTAGGCCGTTATCGACAACGTCAGTATAGAAACGGGTATAGCGATCATGATGTCATCATACCAACTATGGTTGTGAAAGTTAATAAATCAGTAAAACGGATAGGAGAGTGTTTCTGTTAGAAAGAGCAGATAAGCATTTGTTAGCATTTCACTTAGACGGTGAAATGATATCTCATAGTTCCATTAAGATGATCGCAGAGCAATTATAGTCAATGTTAAAGCAGGTTGTAAATTGTGATCTGGAAAATTATGCACCTAGTAAATGTATTAAGGACGGAGAAGACCCACCATGGTTTAATAACTAGATTCGGTATTGCTCAGGAAGCAGTGTAACTCACGATTCAAAATAGAACGCGCAAGTGGCCATAAGCAAAGGTTGTAGAAATTCGTGCATCTGCGAAAAGACCTTAGCAAAAGATATGGTCCTACGTAAAAGCGCTAACTGAGTCTAAGGATTAATACAGTCACTCATTCACCGGTCTGATATAGCAGCTGAAGATATGAAAACGAAAGCCGAAGTTTTAAATTTCACATTCAAGTAATACCCCACGCAGGAGAGTCGTACAAACATGCCGTCGTTTGACCATCGAACAGAGTCCATTACGGAGGACATAGTAATAAATATCCCCGGTGTAGAGAAAGAGCTGAAGGAGTTGAAAACACCAGGTCCATATGGAATTCCAGTTCGGTTTCTCAAAGAGTACACAACAGCATTGGAACCTTACTTAGCTTACATTTATCACCAATCTGCATCCTAGCAGAGGGTTCCAAACGGCTGGAAAAAAGCGCAGATGACTACTGTGCATAAGAAGAGCAAACGAATGAAACCGCAGAATTATAGACCAATATCCCTCACATCGGTTTGCTGCGGAATCCTTGAACATATTCTCAGATTGCATATGCTAAATTGTCTTAAGGCTGAGAAGATTATTTACTTTTGAATACATCATGTGAGTGGCAGTGATCAATGTGTTACAAATATTTACCATTAAAACCAGTCTTGATCGCAATTTATTTATCAATGTGACCAGTTTGGTTAGTAGTGACATCATGCCGTCAGAAGTGGGCGGAGCCTCTATTATATATAGTAAGACATGCACTGGTTTCTCCAGTAGTGATTCCTCCAACAGAAAGAGGTTCCTACTCAATGGTAATTCATCGTTTTATTGCTTTATAATTTTATGTATTTTCTTTAATGAATGTAGCCCTCTAATTATAGCTTTGTATACAACTTGTAGGTCTGATGATGACCACAGCAGTGGACGAAACCGGTCACCCTGATAAATAAATAGTGATCAAGACCGGTTTTAATAGTAAATATGACAAGATTATGTCCACGAATCGGTATGATTTTATAAAGCATCGGTCGTGCGAAGTACAGCTTTCCATTTGATATACTGAAAACTATGGATGAAGGACAACAAGCAGATTTCTAGATTTCCGGAAAGTGTTTGACACGGTGCCCCCTTACAGGGTGTTAAAGAAAGTACGAGTGTATGGAATAGGTTCACATATACGTGAGTCACTCGATGACTTCGTAAGTTATAGAAACCATATGTTGTCCTCGACGGCGAGCGTTCATCAGAGACAAGGCTATCGGCAGAAGTGGCACAGGGAAATCTATACACATAAATGCATGGACAGCATTCTGTGATTATTTGCAGATGGTGCTGTGGGGTACGGCTTTGTTTCGAAGTTGAGTAACTGTAGGAGGATACGAGATGAGTGAAACAAAATTTCTAGTTGGTGTGATGAATGGCAGCTAGCTCTAAACGTAGAAAAAACGTAAGTCAACGCGGATGAGTATGACAAGCAAACCCTTAATGTTCAGATTACAGCTTGACATATCAGATCTGGACGTAACGCTGAAAAGCAATATGAACTGGAACGAGCATATAAGGACTGTGCCAGGAAAAGCGAATGGTCGACTTCGATTTATTCGGAGAATTCTAGGAAAATGTGGTTCATCTGTAAAGGAGACCGCATTCACGACACTAGTGCGACCTGTTCTAGAATACTGCTCGAGTGTTTGTGATCCATATCAGAACGACATCGAAGAAATTCAGAAGTGGGCTGCTAGATTTCTTACTGGTAGGTTCTTACGACGAAAATGGGCATCCCTGGAGAGAAGTGACATTCTTCTCGAGGAACGCTGTTGAGAAAATTCAGGGAACCGGCTTTTGAAGCTGACTGCAGAACTATTTGCCGCCTCCAATATACATTGCCCAGAAGCATCATGAAGAGGAGATACCAGAAACGAGGGCTCGTACGGAGGCATGTAGACAGTCGTTTTACCTTCGTTGTATTTCCGAATGGCACTGGAAAGTAAATGATTTGTATTGTGTACGGGGTACCTTCGCTAAGCGCAGTAAGGTGGACTGCAGAGTGTTGAAGTAGATGTAAGTGTAATCTCTTTATTTTTCCCGATCTACATAAGCGATTTAGAAGATGGGTAGTTCTCTTAGATTCCTTATGGGTGATGCCGTCGTTTACCGTCTTGTAAAGTTATCCAAAGATCGAAATATATTTCAAGGTAACTGTACGTTATGAAAAGTGGCAATTGAATCCAAACAAAAAGGTTATGAAGGAATTTCGGTTACAAGATAAATCATACAAGTCTAAAGGATGAAAATTGTGTTAAAAGCCTACGGAGCCAATTACGAACAACTTCTATTGGAATCATGAAATAGAAAATATTCTTAAGGCGAATATAACAAATTTTCTTGAGACCAAGAAGCTTATGACCAAAATCAGCATGGTTTTAGGAAGCACCGGTCGTGCAAAAGTCAGTCCGCCCTTTTCTCACTTGATATACTGCAAATTATGGATGAAGGGTAACAGTTTATAAGACTGTGCTTGACATTTAGAACACTTACTAGATGCAACGCGTCTCCTAAAGACGTTGCCTACACTATGCTTTATCGTCCTCTTCTAGAGTATTGCTGAACGGTATGTGACCCTTAGATTGGATTAACGGGGAACATCGAAAAAGTTCAAAGACAGACAATTCGTTTTATGTTATCACGAAACAGTAGAGCAAGTGTAAAGCATGTGTTACGCGTAATGGTGCGGCAATCATTAAAACAAAGGCGTTTTTCGTTGTGGCGAGACCTTCTCACGAAATTTCGATCACAAACCTTCTTCTCCGAAAGCGGAAAATATTTTGTTGACTCCTACCTACGTCTGGAGAAATCATATTCGTAATAAAATAATAAAAATCAGAGATCGAAAGGAAAGATTTAAGTGTTTGTTTGTGCCACGTGCAATTCTAGAGTAGAACAATATGAGAATAGTTAATGTGGTTCGACAAACCGGCGGCCAATCTCTTCAATGTGAATTTCACAGCAGTCGTTAGTTGTAGAATCTGTTGAGATCAGATTCTGTAACAACAACTTGCACCGAGTCAGTGATTACAGCTTCGAATTTGCATGGCGCTGAAAAGAAACAGACAAAGAAGAAGAATAATCCACAATCTAACGAAATCAGCATTGTTACCAGTGTTCATCGACATAATCTCTGGTAATATATGAAGTTTCGCGACTACGTGGCGTCTCCACGACATAATTCGGGCAAATAAATAAGGTACCTCCCGGCCTACTGAAATCTTGGGAC
This sequence comes from Schistocerca serialis cubense, assembly GCF_023864345.2. NCBI lineage: Eukaryota > Metazoa > Arthropoda > Insecta > Orthoptera > Acrididae > Schistocerca > Schistocerca serialis. Next base: position 323,009,823 of record NC_064641.1, on the reverse strand, counting down.
TATGGCGACGCAGGAAGTCATCGACAGCTAGAGGGTGCATTCAAATCTAGCGCGGCACAGTTCTGCTGGACACGTATTCAAGATTACATGTAAATAGACATCCTAAGTGAGTTAACATTCCAATATGTAGAGTACATAGTATATACGTAATTACAATAATAACGATAATAATAATAGTACCAGATACAGTAATGCCTACCAGGTATTTCAGTAATTTCACTGTCATTAATCTTCTCATTATCTTTCCACCGAATGTAAATAATGACATATTAGCAGAAATGCATCGAAGTAGTACAGATGAGGACACATCTGGGGGAGAACGTGACCGTTCCCGGGAAGTAAAGAGGAATAATGAGTGATAGTCGGCAGAGGAGGTGGAAGACAGAAACTGAAAAGAAATAGGTATGCGGAAAATATGTGTAACGTTGACATAGGCTCGTGTTGGGAAGAAAGAAAAACAACTGATAACGCCGAGATATGAAGCTACGTGAATGACGACAAGAAAAGCTGTAAAGGTTTCCAGTATTCACTTTCGCCAAGAGACTAATATCAGTAATACCTTAAAACATCAATTTACCACAGACGCAAAGTTGCATATACACACTTAACAAAAGTTTAAGTAAAGCTTCAATTTCCTCGAGCGATAAGACACAGGTTAATGAGTGATTTGTTGAGAGCTGTGTGTAAGCTTCAGTCTTCAGCAAATAAACAGTCAGACTCTTGGACGCATCAGATCATTGACTGAAGATGTGAAATGATGACCCTTCCACGTATTGAGGACAGCAGTGGCTCAGAAATCGACTATGCAAATCATCTCTTTAGCTGTACGATATCTAACTGAGAATGGGGTGGACTAACATCCTCAAACAATGGAATGTTACACATTTATCAAATGCTAATTCTTAAGGAGTTGAAACTATTATACCGTGGAGAAAAATAAAGGTAGCAAAGATTCGAAAGAAGTAAAGACCGGACTAGATTTTTTATGGAAATATTTTTATAACTATATGATGTTCATGTACATAGGAAACGGATGTCCAGCAAGCTGTGACGTGTTGTTTTCTTCCCTTTGAGCTCTTTAACTGTTCTCTTCAAAAAATAAAAAGTGTGTGAAATCTTATGGCACTTAACTGGTAAGGTCATCAGCCCCTAAGCTTACACACTACTTAACCTAAACTATCCTTAGGACAAACACACACACCCATGCCCGAGGGAGGACTCGAACCTCCGCCGGGACTAGTAACTATTCTCTTCCTAATAACACCAGGTCTAAGAGTCTTGATGCAGTGTTGCTCTTATTCGCACACTCGGCTACTCAAAATAGACGCATACTGACGTTCTATCGCGGTGTTTTGTCTTCAGATAGTGCAGAATGACGCAGATTGAACAACAACTGGGATTTGGAGGACAACACATAATCGTACGTCTTCTTTTTGTTAGTTTGATTGCTACTGAGGAGAGACATCCTCCTAAGTTTTCCCAGTTCAGTTTAAGAAAGCATATACAATATTGTTTACATTGGTTCACAGAAAAATAAAGTAATATTTTAGCACTTTAGAAGGATTTCATTTCTTAAAGTCTTACATCCTATAATTTATGAAGTGCAGTATTTAAAATATTTGTAAATCTATTTTAAAATTTTCGGGACACTCTATTTACTCATTAAAAGCACTAAAATAATCGTTTTCGGCAGTTTTAAGGTAGTATCAAATTAAGTGACAGATACTCAGGGTTATCCCTACATCTAGATAACCGAAAAAGGTGGTACAGTTGTTAATGCACCGGACTCACATTCTGGACGATGACGGTTCAAACCCGCGTCCGGCCATCCAGATTTAGGTTTCCCGTGATATCCCTAAATCGCTCCAGGTAAGTGCTGCGATGGTTCCTTTGAAAGGATAGGGCCAATTTTCTTCTCCATGCTTCATACAATCCGACCGTGTGCTCCGTCTTCAATGATCGCGATGTCGACGGGACGTTTGACTCAGTCTTTCCTCTTTGTTTCCTTCTCGTCTGTGATAGGATAATGGGGTACCATTAAGGAGTACGGAAGGAACTGGTTCACGAAAACGTCTGTTCGATAATGTGTTCCGGTGTCGTTTGAGAATGACTTGTGGACTTTTCGGTTGAGTTCGAGACCATTGTTCTTCGTCCATCATTATATTGAGAAAATGTTGTCAATTATCCTTGTTACGAAAGCAATGTGCTCGCGGGTGGCGCTTGGATAGAGCTGGATGTCGTCTGCAAATTATAGTTACAAGACTATAATACAGATGAAACATTACTGATATACGACGAGGAAAAGCAACTGAGCGTGGACTGAACTCTGAGGGTGTCCTATGGTTTCCTTGAAGATTTTCACAACCCACAGACGACTCGTTGGTATTGCCGCTTTTCAGAAATTAAACTGTGTTATTTTCATAAGTAATAAATTTAAACTGACAGTTTCTGAAGCATTGTTGATATCTAGGATTGTTAATGGTCGCACCATGTCTTTACATGGCATGTTTACTTGATGTCATCAGTTGCTTTGATTAATGTAGTTGGTGTGTTGTGATGTTTCCGGAAATGTTTACCGTGGGTGTTAGGGATTTCAAGATATTCCGTCATGGGTTTACTGACAATGTACTCGAAGGCTTTAGATACAAAGGTGATATGCTGATCAGCGATTCAATGGGTTGTGATTCCTGGATATCGACGATGACATACGCCATTCCTCTGAGTCATTCGATACACACATCACAGGATATCCAGCATCAGTTTTGCTTTTGACTAGCTAGTCGCATCTAGGAAATTCTCTCTCAGGGAGCCATCTATTCTCATTAACTGCCACTGCAGTACAACGCTGAACGAAAATCTGTGAGTTGGACTGGCGTTTATGAAAATAGTATTCTGTAGTCGAAAATACTACATTAATCAAAGCTCGCGGGATGTGTAAACTCATGTAATAGCTACCTTTGTAGCCGGAGATTTGGAGCATACCTAGACCCAGACCCCAACTTCTAGGTGCCAGATACGTTAGAGTTAAAAAAGCTCAGAAAGTATAGAGTGTGTAGAGGAAATTGATGCTGTGCCTTGTCTCCTGACAATATGGAAGATTATACCCGACTTCTGACACGTATAAGATATGCAGCGATGACATGTTGAGCAGCTACGAGAATAGCATATGAAGCGAAGTAATGCACCCAACAGGGTAGTGCCAGAGATAAAGTGACTCTGGAACACGAAATGTCATCACAGTATATGATGACCGCTATCTCCTAACATGGACATTTTAGAACATCGTTCAAGTAATCCCACTATCCCTGAAGATAGGTATTTGATGCTACTTTCGTGACACTATCACAAACTGCATATATATGCCCATTGTTATGTTATACGCCTAGAACGAGAGGCTCGATCGCAATATAACTTCGTACATGTCTACAGCCCGCCCGGCTAGCCGCGTGGTGTAACTCACTGCTTCCCGAGTGGGAAGGCCTGCCGGTCCCTGGCACGAATCTGCCCGGCGGATTAGTGTTGGGATCCGGTGCGCCGGCCAGCCTTTGGATGGATTTTAAGGCGGTTTTCTAGTTACCTCGGCGAATGTGGGCTCTTTCCCCTTACTCTGCCTCAGTTACACTAAGTCGGCAGTTGCTGCGCAAACACTGTCTGCACATTGGCATACACCATAATTACTCTTACCACGCAAACTTTTGGGTCACACTAACCTGGGATGAGAGGTTCTCGGGGGGTCCACTGTAGGCCAAACTGCAAATAACCCTGGGTTCGGTGTGGGGCGGCGTTGGGGTGGGTCGATGCTGTGGCCTGTTGTGGGGTTGTGAACCACTGAGGGCTACGGCGGGACGAAGCCTCTCCATCGTTTCTAGGTCACCGGTGTAATACACAATGCACACACATGTACACACCATCGGAGGATATATGAATGATTTCGGTTGCAGTTATCTGTGACAGTTAGCATGGCCATCAGAGCACATTAGCGTTGTTCGTGTTTAGTGATTGAGAGTGTAGAGTTATCAGCGCGAAGGACACGGAGATGCTGCCTACTCATGTGAGATAGTGTTATCATCATCACAAAAAGTTGGGTCTCTATTCGGCCATCTGTTTTAATCATGCAATATCCAGATTTGTGTGACATTCTTCTGAAGAAAATAACCTTAGCGTCATCGAAGCCTGGGTCAAGTCTAAAAATAAATAAGAATTTTCAACTCATTGGCTGTTCAATTCGGTAAGAGGAAGCATGCATATTCGCTGTCAAGGTTCCAGTCAACCAAATCTGATCATCGCAGTGGCGGATCGCCATATTATGGACGAATTACATCGTAGCCCTTTCATATCTGCAATTGTCATTCCTGAACAAGTAATTTCCCACTTGAACACTTTGTGTATCATCCTACACCATTCGTCAGAAACGAGCAGCAGCCAGACAGGGAGTACTTACCATCCCATTCCATTCCTTTAGCAGCAGAACACAAACGGCTGCGTTTGGAGTGGTGCAGTGACCGATTACCAGAGACTACTGATAAATGGCGTCATGTTGTGATCAGCAATGTATTACACTTATGCGCTCCTGGGGATGATCATTATCGGCAAGTATGGTGGCGACCTGGCAGGGGTCCCGTTCTTCCAATGTTTTGGTGAGTCATAACGGTGGTACTCTGGCATCACTGAGAAGCTATTGGGTATGATTTCAGGTCACGGCGGTAGTGACTGAGAAAACTATATCGGCATAGCTGTACGTCACGAACATCTTGCGTCGCCACGTCTTAGCTCTCATGAAATAGTATAATGGTGTCATTTTTCAGCAGAATACTGCTCGTCCGTACATAGGACGTGTCTCCATGAAACCTCTGCTTAATGTTGAGGTACTCCCATGCCCAGCAAGATTCCAAGTTATTTCGCCAGTAGAGCGTGTGAGGGAACAGCTCGAACATCTAGTTTGTCCCAGTTCCAGAGTCCACGATGTCAGGGACCAGTTACAGCACTTGTGGGCCAGCTTGCCTCAGGAGACAGTAAAGCGCTTTTGTGACACCCTTCCGTGTCGAATCACGCACGCATTCAGGCCAGAGGGCTTGCAACAAACAAACATTGTGCTAACAGGCCCTGAAGGTCCTACGTCACCGACCTTCCACCTCCTCAGCACTTAGGTGTCACCGGTTGAAGATAAGGAGGGGCATGTGGTCAGTACACCAGTCTCCCGCGACTTGTCAGCTTTCGTGACTGGTGCCGCTAGTTCTCAGTCAAGTAGCTTCTGAATAGGCTTCACAGGGGCTGTGTGCACCCCGCTAGCCAATAGAAATTGGCAAACGCGGACAGTCACCCACTCAGATGTTAGTGAGGCGACAGTGCTTAACCTCGGTGATCCAACGGTAACCGGTGTTACCCCTGTGCCAAGGCCTTTGTCAGCCAGTGTATTATCAACTTTTACGTATTGTGTGAAGTGAAAACGGATATCACCTGATCGAGGTGGTTTAAAAATTGTACTAAAATCCTGTATGATGCTGTGTTTCACCATAGCTTTGTCTTACTAAATTTCCCCTTGGCTTTGCCTTGCAAAATGTCATAATATACACCCCTGCTTCGAAAATGGCAGGTTCAAATGCATTCCTGGTCTGCAAGTATGTTTTAAACGTAACCTCTGTGATATCTCTGGGGGGCAGCTAGTTCTTAACAACTATCCAACACCAGTGCCGTTGATCTGAAAGATTGCAAACACTATGTGTGGAAGGAGTTTCTCTGGCAAATATCGATGCATGCTCACTTTGATTCCATGAGATAAAGTTCAGATGTTGTAATCCCTGCATACATGTGTTTCATACTACACAGTCTCTCAAACTGAAGTATAATATGTATGATGACCCGTTGATTATATGTGGTAGAAGGTTCATTAGAATCAAGTACATCGTACATGTTATTTGCTCAAATGTTAGTGTGTTGTGAGAAAACCTATCTGACTTGTCTACATTTTTAAATTACCTGTGACATTAAAAATGAGTCGGCGGTACATCTGGCAGGACTTTTTAAAGATTTTGATATGTTTAAAAAGATTTCAATTTCAAGATTTGTGGTTATCTCCGGATGTATTAAGACGAGTTAACACTTGTAAGCTCAAATTTCTTATATTAAGCTATATTCTCAAAATATTACTGTTTTCATTTGTGTCGGAGATAACAATCGCCCATAACTCATCAATATAAATCATTCAATAATCCTTTCCCAAAACTAAATACTTTGCAAATAAGCGATTTTTCAGTACTCCTGGTCTCCAGTTCAATGATAATTCGAACTATTCATTTTTTTCCAAAACGTTTTACAATCATCTATCAACCATAAACTGGTTAATGTAGTAACCAATTAGAAAACCAAAATTAACATCACAATTGCTCTGTGGAAACCACACAATCAACGAAGTGTAGTGCATTCATGACCGCATGTGGGTCTATGTGCAGTTAGAAAGTCGCTCTTCTGATCTAACAAAAAGTGCCACTAAAATTCGTGAACAGTTAGTTTATACAGACCCAACAGCCATAGGCTATGCAGATTAAGCAAAACTTCTTTGCCCGACAGAGACTTGAATACAAAACTGATCTTCTTTGCACACTAGACATAAATAGACGTGATATTGCTCTTCTTTTTTGACTAGTAGAAACTACATTTCTGAACTTGAAATTGCGTTAAACTTTTGTACAGCAGTGGGATTCATATACACCTACTACTGTTCCCATTCGCTAACCATGAAAGACGTTAAATGTGTTCGGCCAGGGGTTAGCTGCCCTCAGTAATATATATATATATATATATATATATATATATATATATATATATATATATATATAAACTGAGTTAAAGGATCAACGATGAACTTGAACAATCAGAATGGGACGCCCGCACCGAACAAAAACAACGAACCACAACGAATGAAATGAGATGCTGACACGGCATCTCAGCGTGTTTGGTCAGAGGATTAGATGCCATCTACAATTTAAAAAAACTGAGTTAATGGATCAACGGTGAACTTGAACAAGTCATGGGACGTCCGCCCAGATTCTAAACGCCCCACCGCTTAAATTTTGATTTATAATCAGCACTGGCAGCCTAAGACTTCCAGCCTAAAGAGATCACCATCATTCTGCAAACGGCCTTGTCAAAGACGGCGAAGGAGCGGACAGAGGTTCAGTGCACTCTCTTGACCTTGGGGTGGTAAACTGCCACTAAAGGTGGAAGAATTAGCGATCATCAACGGCATGGAAATGCAGAATACATCCTTCATACACAGCATTAAAGACACATAACGTGTATCCACATGTTGTTTGGTCTTTCCTATATGCTGAGTCAGCCCTTGCGACATCAATTATTTTTCGATATCCTCACATTTTTTATGCAGCCATTTCGCCTTAGCTTCCCATCACTTCCTATTTATTTCATTCCCCAGCGACTTGCGTGTCTTTATTTCCGAATTTCTCTGAACATTTTTGTACTTCCTTCTTTTGTCGATCAGCTGAATTTGCTCTGTTACACATGGTTTCTTCGCAGTAACTTCTTTGTACCTATGTTTCTTTCCAACTTCTCTGATGGCCCCTTTCATAGATCACTATTCCTGTTCAACAGAACTGCTGGCTGAGCTATTCCCTATTGCCGCATCTATAGCATTAGTATCTACAGCGTTAGAGAACTTCAAGAGTATCTCGTCATAGCTTGGTACCTCCGTATCCCACCTCTTAGCGTACTGATTCTGCCTGACAAATCTCTTAAACTTCAGCCTACTCTTATCACTGTTACACTATGATTTCTCAACGGAGTATACTCTATTACTAGCTCAAATATATTTCAGAATTCAATTAGTCTTTCCCCTGTCTCATTTCTTGTCCCAAGCCCATATTCACCTGTAACCTATTCTTCTACTCGTTCCCCTAAAACTGCATTCCAGTCCCCCATGAATGGTAGATTTTCATCTCCCGTTTCGTATTGTATTACTCTGTTCAGTATCCTTATATACTTTCTCTACCTCCTCATCTTCAGCTTGCGATGTCGGCGTGTATACCTGAACTGTCGTTGTTGAAGTTAGTTTGCTGCAGACTCTGATAAGAATAACCTTATTACTGAACTGATCGCAGTCACACGTCCTTTGCTCTACCTTCCTATTCATAACGAATCCTTCTCTCGTTATACCGTTATCTGCTGCTGTCGATATCACACAATTCTCACGTGGCCAGGAATCCTTGTCTTCTTTCCATTTCACTTCAGTGGCTCCTACTATATCTAGATTGAGTTTTTGCATTTCCCTTTACAAATGTTCTAGCTTCCCTAACAGGTTCAAGATTCTGACATTTCACGCCACGACTCGTAGAATGTTATCCTTTCCTTGGCTACTGAATCTCTTCCTCATAATCACTTCCCCACTGGCCGTTCCTTCCTGGAGATCCGAATGTGGGACTACTCCCAAATCTTTTTCAAACGAAGAGATCATCATGACAGTTTGGAGCATATATCGTGTGTTGTTTCCTGCGAAATTAGCCGTTAAACATAGATTTCATTCGCTAGTAGTGCACGTCTGAATTGTACGTAACGGGAATAAAAGTTCAGTGTCTACTGGGAAACGAAACCTATGCATATCGTTGTCGACTACATACGATTAGACGTTGACTATCTAATTCTCTTTCTCCAACAGCTAGGAAAGGCATTTATGAATTTTAATTGATGTGACGAAAAATTCAGTGTCTTTCTGGTAGTCGAAACCGTCTCTTATCGTTATTGTTGACGACGAATGAAGAGACGTTTAAAATCTAAATTGTTTTCCACTAACAGTTACGTGTGCTCAAAACAGATCCCAAATAGACACTAAGAATATTTTTGTGCTGGACAACGATTCGAAACCAAACATACATCTTACATGGAGACATCAAAGGGTTTGGGATCCTGAGTAGGCAAAGAACTGATGGAAGGGATGAAATGATGCAAAAGGGAATATCCAAGTTAGACTGCCGGTCTAGAACCAATATATTCGATATCTCAAGCTCAAATAAATGATGTAATAACTGTGCTGTTACATTCCATGCGGTTTCGTTTATTAACTAAAATAAAGCAAGAAGAATAAGGAAGCTTACTGGTGACAGATTTTCTACATGCTGACACTTTCACCTCTGTTGTAGCCGACCTAACCTCGAGTCGATAACGAAAGGACGTCATTCACCTCGTCATCTCAGGTTCAGGCATATCGTTAGTGTTGAGAAAATTTGATACCCCTCTCTCGACTGTTCTTAGTTCACAAGCCGACTAGGTGCTGAGTTCCAATCCCTGTATAGCACGAAACTTTACGTCGATCGTTTCAAGTTTGTTACTTGTGAATGCAATGGCTTTTAACATCCTTCTTTGTTTTAGTTGATAGGAACAATAGTTCCTGGATAGGAGTCCCCGTGCAGTAGAAAAGTATTCGTAATATAATTTCAAGTTCAAAAATGTAACTGATGCTTATTAAAATGAGGCATGTTACGTCTTCTTATGCCTAGTCATCAATGAAGAGCCGTCCTGTGTTAGAGTCTCAATTACAGTTAAGTCGAAAGATTTTCTTAGATTGCATTGCTTACAGATACTGGACTTTAATCTGTATGCAGAAGAAAACGGTTGGTCATGTCTTTTAAAGTTTAAACATATGCACAACTAACTGCTCATTATTTGTAATGTTGCCTTGTGTTACATAACAAGGGTGTTAGGTGATTTCCAAAATGCACTTAGATCCACTTGTAATCATGAATACTGTGAAAATGTTGCATTGTTGATGCTGAGGTTTCCACAGTGCACTTGACGCTGGTAACTTTGTTTTCTAACTCCATTGTTCATGAACAAGTTTACACAAACGACGATCGGTAGTCGGTTTGAAAATGTTTTAGAGAACAAGTATACTTCGAATGAGCTTCGAACTTTGGGACTCATGTCCTTGAAACATTTCTTAGTTGCAAGAAATTTAGTTTTGAGAAAGAATTTTGCCTAGTCGAATGACTGTGCCGAAAGTGGATTAGAGAAGCTGCAAGACAGTTACAGTATTTGGACTGCATGCAAATCAGATGGAAAGCAATTCAGGTCGTTTGGATATTTTGCAGCATGACGGTGCATAGGAGATTTCGTCGATTAATTTATACGTGCGTCATATTTCTCCAATACTTTTCGTTCGCTATATTAGACGGCGTATACTACACAGTGTATAAGTTTCCTATTAAAAGAGACATCCCAATGTCTCTTATTCGGAAAGATATTAGAGAGGTTCCTCGTTTCTATTAAAAACCACTATTAGAGCAGCATCGTTTTTGCCGTTTATAGGATTTAGACTTTTTGTAAAAGTATGGTGAAGATATAAAATATATCTTATATAAGAGCTCTTCGCTATTGTTTAGAGGCGAGTTTACTCCATAGCATTTCTTAAGGCATAACCAGCACCGCCAGCGGGAATGTATATCGATTCAAACCGATATTCAAAATATAATCTGCAGCAACTTTCGTGTTGACAGAACAAGGCAATACCACCAACTGACTTTTCTTCCACAAGGCTGTGCTATAAACTAAGGATCTGCTAAATTTCTTTCGGTAAAATTGAAGAGCAAGCTTACTTCTTTGCAGATAATTACACACAATATAAACTCCTACAATTTTGCAGTACTTTATGCGCTTTAGGTGCAGACTAAGTACTTTCGTTTTAACTTCAGTCACAAAGACATGTGACATGCTGCTTCGATGCTTGTGTGAGAACGATCATGAAAACGTCTGTCCATCATTAGCTTGTGAAGTGATTATTATATTGGTTTCACGTGCAAGGTTCGAATTCATCACATCTATCCTTCGTCAAGCTCCTCGGATGTTTGATGCTACCAATGTGTGAAGCTGATAAAATTTCGTACGCTCTTTCGTCTTTCTATCACCATCTAGCGTAATATTTTGAGAACGATGAACGGCAGCATGAGAGGCCTGATGATACTGGGAGGCACATTGCTGAACTATGTGCAATGTATTACTGGATATAAAGGGACATGGATACATTGAAAACTATAATCCTCTAAAGTTTGTTGCTGATCGTTCTTCAAACATAGCCGTCCTTAATATTCCTTTAGACATTTCAATTTTCTGTGCTTCGCAGCAGCGCTTGCAAGTGCGTCAAATAGGATAATCTGCGGATACGGCTAATTTCTTATCCTAAAACCGTCCTAAATCGATGATTTACTCCTCGACAGAAAGAGAATTTTTCGCTTAATTAAATAGTTTCAGAGGAAAGTCGCGGTATAGGAGTTAATGTACGATATACTGAAACGCGACAGAAGCTTGTAGGAATTACCTTGAAGGAAACATCATGGAGAAACGAAGCAAAGAATATTTTCAGGAATAAATTTACATGTAAAACGTATTGAGTCCATGCATTCACTTCGTGAGTTCGCTTGTTTCAGTAAATATCCATCTTTTATAACCAAGACAACAAAATCAAATTGGAGGAGTGTATACAAATTCACGGAACAATGTCAATATTTTCCCATTTTAGTTAATAAAAGAAATGATAAGGTAAATGAGTTCAAATTACAGATGCTATAAGATATGTGCACAGCAGATAGAGAGAAAGTGTCGAGTATCAAGTTTCAAAAGTTATGATAAAGTTTACATAACTAGCGAAGCACAGTGAACGGTTTTGTTACAAGGCGTACCCTCGCCGTTGGCGCATGTTTGCCAGGACAAGCCCTGTACACAAATCTCATAGAGATTATTTCGTTGCTGGAACTAAACAGTATAAGCTCACATCGATCTACAATATCGCATCCGTTATTAACCCTGTTATCGTGATAAGCATTACCAAGGCTATTCTTCCGACATTGACCAAGAGATAGCCCATACGTTAACGCCTCTTCTCCTACACAAAATTTACTGCAGTGCAATAACAAGCATCGGAGCTAGAGTTGTGGAGGTCGGTGTCAATCTGCGGCATCAAATCTACTTATGGGCTTACAAAATCCAGGCCTCGCTGTCGATGCAGCATTAATACGTGACATACGGCGTTGTTGCAGCTTTTCCTACAGAGCGCCTGATGTACGGTGCCTGTAGAATCCTCGACGAGGATTATTCAAATATGTCCCCGCGCAGCGCTCACGTAACACCTCCATCCTTTTCTGAGAGGTTTCTGTAGGGACACGTCTCTTCCGCTCATTAATAAATGTCTTCCGACGCATTTTTTGTTGAACCTCTTCCTCCATAATCATCCGTCATCCGCAAGAGTCATTCTCGGCTACCTGCCTCTGGTTGGGTCGAGAAAATATTAAAGAGGAGTCTTCTTCGTTTCATTGTGCCCTCATAACTAGAAATTTAAGATCACCTCGGTTTCAAACTAAAGTAAAGTAAAGTAAAGTAAATTTTCATGAGGCTGTAGTGAACTAATAACAATTTACTGCAAATTTATAACATACTGTAAATGTAGGAAGCACAATCCATAGATCCCTGGAAGGAAAGAACTATTTAGTGTGATAAAACGGAATATACATTGTGCGAAGTCAGTGTAACTTCGTACCTGCACATGTCATTGGCGGATATCTAAATTATTGAACATTTGATGGTGAGGACGTATGCATGTGACGTCATGCTCTGTTTCATACAGATGGTATTCCTATTTGCCATTCTGAAGATGGGCTGTGCCATAAACGCGCCAATATAATATCTATGAAGAAGAAGTGATCATAGGAGAACAAAATCTTTCTCTGCGGCACTTATGTATAAAACATTTTCGAACTTGTTGCTCTGTCAGTTTAGAGTAAAACCTCGAGCTTTCTACCATTACCAACATCTTTGTCAGGAGCAACTGGCTGTCTCAACTTATGCAACTTTGGCCTTATATAAACCGTAGACGACTTCGGATTGGTCGACAGTACCGTAATGCTGCCGCAGATGGTGTCAAGGTCTGCGCTGGTGGCGCCACCGCACTTGTAGTAGCGTAAACACAGCTATGAATGTCTGTGCTACCTCTCTGCATCGAGAGCTGGCTTCTATGCAGTTCTTTACGCACATTCTTATTTCAACAGCCTCTTCAATTACAGAATCTCAGTATGTACAAGCATCTTTCTTTCTTTCTTTCGCTTATGCCATAGTCCCGCAGCGATCGCAGAGTCGGCGTGGTTACAGCGGATTTGGCAGTGTTAGTGTGAGGGATGGCCGGATGCCCTTCCTGCCGCCACCCCGTACCCCCCAGGACGGAATCAGTGTACCCCAACTCTCTGTGTCTAGTTTAAATCGTGGAAAAGTGCGGACGTGTTTCAAATGCCTGCGACGCGTGTAACTGACGCGGAACGTGGGGACCTGCCCGGTATTCACCTCGCGGGATGTGGAAAACCGCCTACAAACCACATCCAGGCTGGCCGGCACACCGGCCCTCATCGTTAATCCGCCGGGTGGATTCGATCCGGGGCCGTCGCGCCTGCCCGAGTCCAGGAGGCAGCGCATTAGCGCTCTCGGCTACACTGGCGGGTTCACTATGTACAAGAGTGGCAGAATTTTAATTCGTCGAATATTATTTTGTGTTTGTTCATAAGGCTGTGATCAGAAACTGCAGATTTCTCTAATTCTCGATTATTTATATGCCGTTGATGTTCTGCAAGCAGTCAGTAACTGTACGGATGGACTGATCGATGTGACTGCTTACGCAGTCACAAGGGATGTTATGAATCCCAAGGTTTTTGACGCCGAGACTGTCCTAAAGTAGCCGTAGCATCTCCTTCCTCTTCTTCGGAAATCGGAAAATAGGTGTTGTACCTCGTTTCCCCAAAACTCTACGTATTTTGCTGTATGTGGTGCCATAGAAAGGGAGGAATACCATGGGTGACTCTTCAAATGAGAGTTCAAAATTTTCGCGTTTCCTCGTCTTGAATGACGCTGAGTTCATATCATGTGAACCATAGCGATTCTCTCGGAACATTAACGTCGGATGACTAATTTTGGAATCCATGTGTCCTCGTCAGAGACATTCTCTGTGTCCAATGTATTTGCTCTCTTCTGGACAGTTCAGAAGGGGGAGGTTTTAAATACATTGGTACACAGAGCAAAATCTCTTTCTTACGAGGACCTCTTCGATTCCGAAATTAGCATTTAAAGTACGTGTTGATGATAAAACTTTGGCCGCTAAGATATGAATCAGAATGCGTCGGCTTCAATAAAGAGAGTGGACGAGGTGCCTATCCGACTTATATTGCTCAAGAACATTTGAAAATGGAGATCTTGCTTCTTTCTCTGTCTCGACAGTGAACAAAACCTTTGGGTGGAGGATTTTCGTATTTTCAAGGAAATGCTCGGGAGCTTATATGTCGCGTGACCAGATCGTAAACGAGTTGTCAGTGTTACAATAAAATCAAGATGTACGAAGGGGAGCCAGATTTCATGCATTTTTCTCGTGATGTCCCAGAAATAATTTGGCCACCGTTGGAGACAACGGAGGTCCCAATTTTCGCCGATCATTTCATAAAATTTACCGCCATACAAGACATAAGTGCTCGTCATAATATGTCGGAAAAACTTTATCTTTTCAAAAGGGAAATATTCTGCCAGTAGTTTCAGTGCGTCCTGCATCTGAAGTTTGTAAATAGCGAGACCACATCCAGGACCAATGAAATATCATCTGGGCCGAATCTGTCTGATTTTCTCGATGAAATAGTGAGAGTTTTTGATGTGATATCATCGGTCAATTAAGAGAGTAATTTTATTTAGATGCTTGGCTGCTCTTTTGTACGACAATCTCTAGCACAAATAATATGTCTCAATGGAATTTCGTGGTTGCAAGTCACTGATATTTCTTTGTTTGTTGAGCTGTAGTAGTGCTGTGGTGAGGTGAATGTGAGCTGCCGTCGACACTTCGCCCCACACCCAGTCGAGAGATGAGAGAACTGTAGATAAATATAGATGGCAGTTGTATAAACAGCGTGCAGTGGTATCCAATTTGTACGTTGTATGTGGTGTCCTTTCTTTAACAACCACTAGGTTGGTCTTCCGTATGGTATTATTCATTCTTGTTGATCATATGTGATGCTTAAACGGCGGCCATTGTAGCCGAGTGGTTCTAGGCGCTTCAGCCCGGGACCGCTCTGCTGCTACGGTCACAGGTGGAAAGAGCACAAAAGTTAACAATATAAACATTAGAAATTAAAAACCTTATCTTCCAGGTGAAAATGCGTCACTAAATTTCATTTACAAATTTTTTTTCGCTCAATACTGCAACAAAGCCTGCACGAGATGATACCAAGAGATCCAAAACCAAACGTATTATTGGTGTGTTCGCCATGTACGAATATAAACTGTGTGCTTGTCTTCCTTATGTGTGCTATTGTGATTTTCTTCTTCTAGATTTAGTATAACATGCTTATGGCATTATATGCAATGTGAAATATATAGAACGCCTGCATAGAAATAAGAGAGGAACTGAAGGCCCTAATATTGCCAGGTAAAATAAATAAATAACTAAAAAGGAAGTTTTTACACAAAAAAACCAAAAGGCAATGTAAGAACGCTGTCAACTTCGCATAGACCCACAATGCTAATATGCTATGTAGCACTACTGCCTGCTCTGTTGCCGGTAAGATACGTTCGGCTGCGCAGGGAGCAGATTCAAAACTGGTGGCACTTGTGAAGCGCTGTGTGCAAAAGACACGCACAGGGCAAAACACTGCCCCAGTTTGTACTCTCCAAGGGCAAGCTGCGTTTTTTGCTTAAAAAAAAAAAGCTGCATTTTGACTACTGCAGTCGGCCGTCTTACTACTTTTGGCAGACCTTAATTCTCCACATACACCTCTTGCGCAGTATCCACTGTCCCCACCATGCAGCAGAACTGTGCTACGAAGTTGAGGCCGCGGATACTTTAGCATCACATGGAGGTGAGGCTGCGTGGAGTTCTTTTGTCTGCTTTTTGAAGTTATCTTTTATTTATCTTTTTAATTATCTTTTTATTTATCTTTTATTTATTTATTCTACTTACAGCATTTGTGAGCGAACTGTGTGTATCAGAGTTAAAATTTGAGTCTCTCTCTCTGGCTCTCTCAATTAGTTCGTGATACAATTCTTCCAGTTCTATTCCTTTCAGGCCTGAATTTTTCTGGGGGAAGAAAATGATAATACTCAGACGTGATTTCATAATGATATTAGATGAAAGATTTATACAGAAACATGTACCCCTTTTGAAAACATACTTTGTGAACTTGGTTTCATTTAATGGACGAATATAATTACGAAATATTCTCTGTTGTAATAAATAGTAAAATGATCATTCAATAATTACCATGCAAAATTATAACAACAGTATTCAGTTATACTCTGGAATACAGTGAACCAGCCACATTTGTGTATTATGACGGTCACAAACTGCAGTGCGCTGCTGCGTTGACTTGATAATATTTTCATATTGATGCCTAACAGTTGGCAGCACTTCCATATGGTCAAACGGTTCAATGTTAACCAAAGTGTACCTCAGGTTTCCAGTGGGAAAATATACTTCTGTTGCTTGTAAGACACAGTAAAATTTAATGTTCACAATTGTAGCCAGAGCGTCTGAAAGCGTTAAAAGTAGCACATTCTGAAATGTTGTCAATTGTAAGCGTTTACGTTTTAGCATACGTGCAACTAACGTATCTACTATACCTATACTACACATCTGATCCAGATAATCTTTATGAATAAAATAGATGTCGTCATGGTCTGCGCGTATATTAATGCTGTTATTTCATTCTAACAATTTAATATGTCCTGCCGTAAAAAAAAAAAAAAACATCTTGCTTCCATCGGCATTCTGCGGCATTGCACTGGATTCTAGTTCTTGGGGATGCTGATAGTTTCTCCATCATAGGTGTGAAAATGTTCGCATCTGTAGTAAGAACATACTACGTGTGTTGATTTGGATTCGTGTTACAGTGCGAGATCTCCTCAATTAGTCTGTTGTGTAAGATAATTTTAACTTAGATTGGGGCAACAGTCGTGTATTTCAGTTTAAATGAAAGTTCCCCATTCAACTGTATAGAGTGTACAGAGATGATTTGGGCTTTTGGCCATTTTCAAGTACAGCAGTGAATATATACATACAAATAAGCATGAAAATACAGTGGACCAGAGAATGTTTGACATTATATAGGACAGAAAAAAGTATTTATATTTTAAAATGAAAATGGTCAAAGTCCGAAATCACGATTGTACAATAGAATAAACTATGTATACACTGAAATGGAGGAAGTTTCACTTATAAAATGTTGTCCAGGTATTTTAAGTTAAACACTCCGTCTTTCTACTTTTGGTACATGTCTCACCTTGTTTCTTACTCAGGATGCACCCTACTTTTTCTCTGGTCATGGACGTAAAGAAGAAGTTTCTATAAAAATCCGTATCAATTTTTCTTCTCCTGTGTTTCCATAATTACAACTCTTTTGTGTTTTCGAGATCGATCTGGTGGAGCAGCTTCTACTGCAGCACAGTTCAGTGGTGCTTGTTTACTCCCTATGTATTTGAAATGCTCATTTTCATGTTTCAACCTACAGTTTTCTTCTCTCTGCTTCTCCCTTACATCAGCGATGTTATCAACCTATAGAACTGTGATCTGGTCCTTAGCTATATTGTTGTCTCCTTTCAGGATATCAACTTGTCCATCAAGAAGTACCTGTCTTAAGGCATCCAAGTATTCAATCTTCTGTTATTGTCCTGCTACAATTTATACCTCAAAATTTTCACACCGTCTGACGTTCTCATTATTTAATGCAAGGACGATCCCTGTTAATAGGTGAGAGTGAATATGATTAACCTGCATTCCAAGTTTTGCACACTTTCTTAGCTCTCAATTCCTATGCAGGGTCATTAACTATCTCATCTACGGTTGGTAGTTTCTCCTCTAGGGTAGTAAACTCAGTACTCAGAAGCTGCTCCTCCTCCATTTTCTTAGCGCCTTTCAGTGACGCAGATTGTGTACGTCTTGCTAATTTCCTCGTGGTTCTGGCGATCGTATTTTGACCACCAGGGTGTTGCTTGACCTGCCCTAAATGAAACAGAAGACGCACCCGCAACACACAAGCAAACGTCATGCAATGGCATCCAAATTACTTCCTTAATAAAAGGAACTGGAGCCCATGCAGACTTAAAAAGCCTAACGGTGGCTACATAGTCCACACGGAGGTGTTTCTTGGTTCAAGATGCAAAAGTTCTTTTCTTGTACCCACTTAAAGCAAAACACAATTTCAGCATATGAAGAAGCGACACAATTTTCATTTGTTCTGTGTACCACCTTCATCGTCCTGTGTACTTCTTCTAGGTTAGGCCACGATTTTAGTTCACACGATGTTCGATGTTTATACCACGATCGACGATCGTTCTGTGTACCACTAAATGTTATGTCACAATTGTCGTTGGTTCTCTGTACCGCGATCGAAGTTTTTTTCAATACCACAAATCAAAGTTCGTACTGTGTACCACCATATAAAGTGAACATGATTACAATCCTATCCTGGTACCAATATTAAGCTTCAGTCACTACTGAGAAGAGGTAACTCAAAAACTCGCCACTGCTATGAGTTCTCACATCAAGAAACTTTAATGAAAGGACTTCCACATATCATGACACTCCAGACTTTCCATACTCCTAGCTCTCGGGGATGAATGCTCGTATTATTAGCTGTCACCCATCACTTGGCCCTTCAGGAGCCTCTGCTACTGTTGTGTCACTCCACAACACACTCCCTATCAGTCAGCGCAGGTATTTGCTCGTAGCCTCCGGATGGCGCTGGTGCATCACCGTTCTCGATCCCAGCTCTCTCCCGTACAGTAGAACAGAACTGCAGCAGCCTTTGTGCTACAGGATGAAAGGGGTGGAACTAGCTCCGTTCCATAAAATCACTACGCATGCACTGATATAAACAGTAGCTATTGTCAACTATATTGTGTACACACTTATAGATAAGTGCTAAACAGATGTGGTTATGAAATTATACACATTATGAAGAATGCAATCTTTTGACATAATTATTCCTTCCTAATCACTATGTTGCAAGTCCACCACTGAACTCTTCCATCAATGTTTTGCACTTGTGCTAAACCTACATGGGAAACAGTTTTCAGTTTTTATTAAAAGAAACGTATTTCCTGAATGGGTTTGTCATAATTGTGGATATTTCTGGACTAAAACAGCCTAGTTCAGTTAATGTAGTTCTTTATTTATTTAATGGCACTATCAAATCTGTAGTTCAGATTAAAGGCAGAATAGTGCTTGGTACACATTGTCAGACTACAGAAAATTAATAAAAGTTAACGTTTTTTAAATTTCTCTTAACAAAACTTTGAACTTCTAAAACAACATTCAGTGTCCACGTCAATAAAAAAAATGCAGTTGCAGGGTGTCAACAGTCAACGTGGCTCAAATTTTTTTACAAAGGACTAGTAAATAAAGAAATACATTAACGGAGCTAGAGGGCTTTATCTAAAAAGAAAACATTTTTGCCCCTGGTTATTTTGAAAGAACTGCAGGAAGTGGAAGTCTGTATTCTGAGGACTTGTAACGTAGCTACGAGACTAAAGTATCTATGTCATGATAGCAGTCAATTTCTTAGGTTTTATAGAATATTTCTCTTATCGAATGAACTGCAGTCGTATTCTACAGCTGCCTTACGTATGCCATGCATTACGAAATATCAGCATTCAGTTTCAGAACTGATTTAAGAAACGTTTATAGAATTTTTTGTGAGGACTAACTTGATGGTTCTGTGTTACCATCTATAAGTGTATACTGGTTCAGGATTCAAACTCTGGTCCATTCCTTTCTCGAACAGGTCATTAACAATTATTGCCATCAAAGCATATCCAGGTCAGCTCTTTCGATGCTGCTACTCTCGTCGTATCGTGAGAGCACGTTTGTGTAGTTCAAAGGCAAAGAGGAGGATCGTGACAAGGAGCAGCTTTGAATAAGCCCAAGAGGCGTTCAAATATGCAATTCTCATATGGCGCAAAACAGTCTGATTCTTAGAATGTGACTTATTATCATTACATTGCGAAATTGAAAAAACTAACTCTCAAATAATATGTTGTAAAATCCGTACACCTTAACATTTAAGCTACTCTCATTTCTGCTAATATTTAATCGTTGAACCGATATTCGGCGCTATAGTTCTACTATTGTTCGAAAACTTTAGTGTAAAAAGGGTTTGTTTTAAATACTGTATTTCTTCCTATAGAGAATAATAAAACGAGGAGAGGCTTCTTTCATTCTTTTTTCTATTTTCTAAGTCATGTTGGAAGCTAATACTTTGAATGTATTCTAAGGCAGCATTTGGTAACAGAAAAACCAGAAATCATCTCTAGAAGAATGTAATGATGTCATGTAGTTTATGAAATGTTTGAGAGACCGCTGTTAATCCCCAAGACTGCAAGAAACATGCTGTGTAATTTTCTATTGATATTAGAAGCAAATGTCGGTGAACACTGTACGATACACAAGGGGCCATAAGACCTTTTGCCCTTACAATTTTTGTCTTTTAACTCAGTTTTACGATTATATTTTACTTTCATGAAAATCTACATCAGAGTGGTGGGAGGGGGGGGGGGGGGAGGAGGGCTAAGGTTTCTCATATCAACACAGCATCCATATTTTCATTGTTGCTCAATGTGACTCTTTTGTTTAATATAATAATATGTTTGGTTGCTTCATCTTTTTGTTTTGTCCTTAGAAGTTAAGGCTATTACCAATGGACTGTCATTCATATAGTAAATATTAAGACCCCTTACCTCATCTTAAATTGATGTGCGAATCATGCTGTAGTCATCTTGTAGTTTCTCATGCCGGCCAACCAAGTTTATAATCAAACTAGATCATCGGTTCAGCTGGTCCTGCCGTAACATTTATTTGCAGATTTAAGTAGCATTGAAGTATGTGCTGTTACAATTCTTTCAGTTTCGCAAGAATTTTACTAAATGACAAAGTTAGAAGTCCTGCTGTGGATTCTTCTGCTCAGGAATTTCAAGATATGATATGCACTACGTTCTCCGTCCATTCTTCATTTCCGATTACAAAGTTGAAGGAGTTTGTAAAGACTATTACTGCATTGAATTCTCCTCACCTACCATGTCCTCTTCCCTTGATATTCGGTAAGATACATCGTCGGTCAACGTCAGGTTCACAGGACTAAAGACTGATGTGGCTTCGTCATAAATATCACTAAGTAAACCATCACAAACACACTCAGTAATACTATGCTTACTTGCGTGGTTTATCTCCATAACACACTGAGGTGCCATTTGGAGCTACCACTCTGTCGAAAATAGAACATAGCGTAATTCAAACTTCCTGTGTACGCTAATGGGAGGGTTAGAACCTGGAATACATCTGACGAAAATGATGTATCACTTCAAAGCAATTTAAATTGTTCTTGGCTCACCAACAGTATTTTGGAAAAGTTGTAGAACTGCCATTCAGGGATCGAAACAACTCACAGGAACAGTATTGATAATAAGAGTAAGGAGCTAAGAGGGAATAAGTCGAAAAAAAGCCGTTGTAACTTACAGAAAGCCTACGGTATTTCACTGCCAAGCCGAGAACGTCGCTCCGTTTCCTCGTACAGCAATCGGCCGCCTGTTGCGCGCTCGCGTATCGACCTGTTGTCCGGACCTGCCTCACGAGCCGCTAGCCATGGCTGCTCAAGTACCCCACCCCAGCACCCACCCCGGAACCCCCTCCACGCCTAATGAAGGCAGGAGAGCTGTTGCGGCGCGCAGTCCCGGCCAGCTTCACAGCTTTAATCCTCAACAGTTTGTAACTTGCGCCCTGCTAGCTGCAACGTTGAACACGCTCGTAAATCCACTCCTTGTCTTCATTACTGAATAGTCATGCTGTTCCTTGACGACCTATTGCTTCAGAAACGCCACTGTCGGCAGTCTCTTCAAGTACAGTACCATTGACAGACGCCGTCCTCAGAGGAAAGTGTCGCAGTCGGATGTTCCTAAGGATTTGCAGAAAGATTTAGACCAAATTTATATTAGGTTGAAACGAGTGGCAAATCTTTTCGGATGTAGATGAAGGCCTAAACATACAGAAAGAAACCTGTTTAGAATCTGATATCAAAATTAGTGGTGAACATTTAGAGCACGGCTCATCGTATAAGTTTTTAGGGGTGCCACTGACAAGGGCGCATTCCCATGTGTAAGTAAACATTGTTAATGAAACTTGGCGGTGTATAGAAGTGTCAAAATAATGCAGTACGTATTTTTCCAGTCTTACCGAATTTATCTTCTACATGGTAAAACACGCACTGAAAGTTAATTTGCAATATTGCAAATAGGTCGAGAGTAAATAAATTCTAAACAAGTAAGTATGCTCAATGTCCTTCATTGAAAGTTAAATGTAATCAACGATCTTGAAAGTTATATAAACAACTTTCAAAATAATTCGAAATATTTTAAAAATGCCCCACAACCATTAATTAATTTTACGAGGTTAACAATTTTTTTATAACGTAAACAGCTCTATCTGAGCTACCTCAATAATGAGGCGACCACATCGAGAATTAAACATGTACATACTTCTATTAAATTTCGCTTTATCATATATTTGCAATGAAAACGGCTGACTTAAAAAAATAAAACCAACAACAAGAGCCACCAAGGCAACCAATTATTTTCCTCTAGAACACTGTAATCATTAAAATACACACAGTTTCTTTATGGGATCCAACAGCTCAAATTAATTTCAGGATAACCGCAGGATCTAGCCTTCCAGAATAGAGTGGGCTGTCTGAAACAGGTTAGTTATGATGTACAGGGAATTACACTCTTCAGTAACCCAAAACGCACATAAGAAATACTAGCAATCAGTCTTAAAATGAAACAAGCCATTATGTGCTTTCAGTCGATCTGAAAACCAAATAATGCAGTTGAAATCCTACGTCGGGGGCTGCATGGAATAAAATGCTACTCTTAACTATAACACAAATAGCAAGATTTTACCAATGCTTGGATAAATAAAAGGCATTAAAAGATTAAAACAGTTTTGCCACAATATGATTTCAAAAGTTCCTTCCTCGAAATTCAAATGGCTCTAAGCAGTATGGGACTTAACATCTGAGATCAGCTGACCCCTAGACTTAAACCTACTTAAACCTACTTAAACATAACTAACCTAAGAGCATCACACACATTCATGTCTGAGGCAGGATTCGAACTTGCGACCGTAGTAGCAGCACGATTCTGGACCACCTTCCTCGACATGATACATAGATTAGCCAAAATCTCTCTCTCTCTACGGACAACAGAACACTAATCTCAACAAAGAATAGAGTTACTAAATCAAATTCGTTTTAAACCAATCTAAAAGAGAAACAGAAAGGAAAGGAGGCCGTTTATATACGCATTTTCTTTTCAAAACCTTGACCAATAAGCATCAACGTTGTTACACGATACTTAACGTCTCTCCGTCGATACCAAAATGCAAAAACTGGGAAACCGTCTAGTCAAAGAGTATATTATTCACAATATAGACTTGAACAACATGCTCTCAAATACCTTCAGACTTATAAACAAGATTAATTGGTGAGATACATTAATGCCAAAGCTGACAAATGTTTGCATATAAAACTATAACCCTCACAATTTATTTTTCTGCACAGTCCTTCCCTTATAACTTGGAAGTCTACAAGTAATACTGTGAGATTCGACCAAATTACTCGTTGCGCCTGTTGTCCTACAAAAAACACGCAGCCCATACAAGCGCACACACAGTCGTGATCTCGATGGTGAATTAGCTGGGCCGGCAAGTATAACATCTTCCAATCAATGCTCAGTTTTAACTCGCGTAACTCGAACTCATATGCAGATGACCTTGTGAATAATAGTGCCGTGTGGACAGGGCCTCCCGTCGGGTACACCTGTCACCTGGTGCAAGTCATTCGAGTTGACGCCACTTCGGCGACTTGCGAGTCGATGGGAATGAAATTATGATGATAAGGGAAACACCGCACCCAGACCTGAGCGGAGAAAATCTCCAAGCCAGCCGGAAATAGAACCCGGGCCCTTAGGATTGACATTCTGTCGCGCTGACCACTCAGCTACCGGGGGAGGACACCTTGTGAACACATATTGTAAATGCTGCCGCTGAGGTTCCGTCCAAGATAACACTGTGCCAGTCCCGCGACATCTACTCACCATCCGAACGGCTGACCACTGTCCCACAAGACTCACTCGGTTTTCCATTCGCTGGAGGAGACAAGATCATCAGCCGATGCATGTACAGCGCTTTTAAACCCCATCCCATGACATCGCCGCCGCACAGCTGGACGTCTGAGAAGGCATTACCAAGAGAAGCGGTATCGGTATCTTTAAATATCTCTACCGGACTCGCTGATATTGTCCATTTCAAGCAGCTGAGGCAGCGGGTGTTAAGGCAATCGTTACGTTTTATAATGCAACCAGCAATATTAGAAACACAAAAGTTAAAAATCTTCTGGTTTGCTAAGCAGTGTCGTATTTTCTCTAAAATAATCGACCTTTCGACCCCTCTGCTGGTATCTTCTTCAGCTGTTCTAGCCGTATTGGACACCAGAAGATCCTGAAGAAGATCCCGGCAGAGGGGTCGAAACGTTGATTATCTTATAAGAAAGATGACGCGGCCTAACAACCCAGAAGTTTTAACTTTAGTGACAACGGCCACGAAAGCCTGCAGACTTACATTTGAAACACAATCCGCAACAACGCTTTTCAGTATTAAACCTCCTATCTTCAGGATGTCTAAGTTAGATCTGCATGAAATGAATGTCAAAACGTGCTCAAGGTCAAAATACAAAAGGAAATAAAATTAGTTGAGCATTAAGACCTGGTCTTCCTTTAAAATTGGCAACAGGAGACTCTCTGCTCCACCTATACCGTCCACCAAACGTAGCTTCCGTATAGCAGTAAACACCGGACACTTCAAGTGCCCCTCCGTCCATCGCTAGTTAGTGAACATATGTAAGGCTCTCTGACCGACTGCTCTGAGCCTTCAGCCGCTCCATAGCCTTCCAAAGATGTTACAAAGGACATTAGCAGACACCATACCAATGGTTAATCTGTGCAAAATTGTTCTTATTCATTGCGCCGACGGCAACCTTAGAAAAGATCTAAGGAAACCATTGTAGAAGGCATTGCCGTTATCGGAAGTATGTATATTAAGCGTATTATCAAACTGAACCTGAACATTTTTGGGTCATACGATGTCAAGTAGGCAAAAAAATGATTGAAATGTAGTCTAAAAAAGCTGGGCGCAAGATAAGAAAATCGTGTGTAGTTTATAAATTATGTGAAGTGAAATATACAGGACAATCACGCAGGAAATTTTCGACAAGATGGAGAGAGCATGCAGACACTTTTAGACCAGGCAAATACGGCAGAATGGTGGTTCCCAACCGGCCATAGAGGAGGAGTAAGAGGTGGTACATTTAGAGAAGACAGGAAAGAAAGTCGACCTGCTTGAAGAACTTGAAATAGCAATCGGCTGAGTTAGGTTCCATCACAAACTCAACACACAAACTGACGAGAACTGTAATGCTTTATTTAGTGGTTTTAAGGTCTTTTTTATGGGAGGAGATTTGAAAGGTTGACCTCGTCGCGATCATTTTTAACGTTTATATTATTTCTAGTTATAAGCGTCGGTATTGTCTGAGATACAGTTCAGTCCGCCTCTCTAAAATTCAGCAGCCATTCTGGGCTTCCGTTGAAGTTTTCCGACTTTGCTTGCCTGCTCGTCTGCATGATCCAATTTTGAACATCAATAACATGGTTAAGTAATTGATGACCCATATCCTCTACTAGTTTTTGCAAACTCCAGCAGTGTATTATACCCATCTCATTTCGAGCCACCATTGGAGAATACACTTTTCCCACCGTTACAGCTTCGCCACAGAAGTAAATTTTCGATATTTGTGCTTCACCGATGAAAGGGACAGTTTCCCTTCTTTTGGCTTTTTGAAAATTCAGCCGCGTATTTCTTATATTCAAAACTTAATCCGGCTTGTGAAGAAAGGGCTTTGCTTGGGATAAGGAACTTCTGAATTTCTCATACACTGTTACCCTGAGGAAGAGCTACATCATGGTGCTCAGATACATCTAACTGTTGCCCATTATCTTATTCCATACTAGTAGATTGCCCATGCATGCGCTCACAAACCAGTGCTACAATGGAATCATTCAGGTCCGTAATGTTGAAATGATGAATTAGCATTTGGCAAATATTAATTGAGTTACTGGTTGGCACCTTCCCTGTTTTTGAACTGGTGTATTTTATACACCATAAGAACCCTCAGCTCAGCAACGAGTTTATTCAACAACACAAGTATAGTGAACGCTGCCTACTACAGACAGTCTGAAGAGCAGTCCGAAGAAAAGTCCCCGTTGATGCCCATGTCCAGAGATTTGTGCGATGCCTTGTAGTCCAAAGAGCGTTCCGTGGGAAGGGAGGAAGGAAGACTGGGTTTAACGTTCCTTCGCCATCGAGATCATTAGTGATGGAGCACAAGCTCAGACTGTGTCAAGTGCGGGGAAGAAATTCGGCCGTACCCCTTCAAAGGAATCAACCCGACCTTTGCCTGGAGCGATTTAGAGAAATCACGGAAAACCTAAATCTGGATGGCCTAACGCGGGTTTTAACCGCTGTTCTCTCGATTACGAGTCCAGTATACTAACTGTTTTGTCGTTCCGTGCGAGAGACATCCTGAACCGTGTAGTGTTACACGCAAGTCGTGCGCTGACGTACAGTTTCCGAGTAGTAGCAAGGGGCGGACGACGCTGCTGTAGAGCTGGCAGTGCTGGTTTCTGTAGCGAGAGGTACCAATGAGAGGACGCCAACGCGCATGTGTTTAATACATTGGATTTCTTTGCCTCCTGCATCATCATGCGGCTGTTCATCGCTTATTCTTTCTCGTCTGCCCTCTTTGCCAAGGCCGTTGGCACTATGAGGGTGACTTCTTATGCCGGAAGTTTTCAGGTGCCAATGTTGATTATTAATCAAAATGTAAGCTGTGGCTTGTTTCTAATCCGGGACCAAGGACGTTTTTATTACTAATCAAATACGCTACTCATTTTTAAGAAAAAAAAATTAAATGCAGACCAGGGGTATCACAGGATAAAGGTATAGATGGATTGGTCTCGTTGGCAAACTGGGAAGGGGTCATTTAATGTGGCCTGGCGACGATGTTTCCGTTGCCAAACAGGAACGTATGGAATGGTTAAATGGCCACAGGGGAATTTTCATTTATTTATTGACAAAAAATGAATTTGCCTTTTCATGACTCGTCCCTGAAAAAAAAAAGAAAAACAAGCACAAAGCTACACTTCTGTACCACGCACTTGTGGCGTTGATACTCCACGGACACCGCCGCCCCATCTTCATGGAATGTCTTCTCGCAATGTCTTGTCCTCTCGTAATATCGTGTAGGTACCGTTATCTGTTCACAGCTTTCTGCTTCGTCCTTGGATAATACACAGCGTCCGGGTAGACAATAGCGCGGGGACCAACACAAGCGACCGACTTTCGTAAAAAGACAGCCAAAATTTGACGCATAAAATACCAGGTCTCTTCCGCTGGCCCACAACGTAGCCGGTGTTCGTCTGTATCCAGGACATTGCAGTTCACACATAAATGAGAAACTGCAAGATGGATTTTATGGAGTGCCTCTCGAGTACCTTCTTTTCTCTTCCCTTTTAAGTACCTCGTCGAACGTAAGTCTGAATCTAGCGTTACCGCGCAGACAGTGCGCCATACTACGTTCCAATGCACGGAAGAACATGTCAGTTCCACGACATTAGGCGACCGGTGGCAAAGTGGTTGGCCATTGGTAAGCGATAGACGGGGAGAATGTCCCATAGGTAGCTGTACTCCGTATAAAAACTCCCAAAGTATGGAATTAGCACGAATATCTCAGTAGGCGCCAACGGAGGGTCAAGAGAAGATGGTGCCAGAGCCTTCATCAGTAAGCCCGTGAGGCTGGTCGGGTCTCGCTCCCAAAGCTGGAGGTGCATGCTAACGTATAGAGACACTGCTCTAGAATGAACACTGACAAGGCCAAGTCTGCCCCGTTCTTTAGGAAGCGTGAGGGTTTCGAACCTACAATGTGACAAGTGAGCCGAATGCCACCATGATGCTCCGAGCTATGTGATTAGGCATCAGTAGTGTTTGCGCTTCGTGCGGAATTTGTGATGTATGATACGCATTAATAAATACGGTCCGTCGATGAAGGTCCAAAGCACGAAGACGATGAAATGATCGTATGACATTTTCGCCGGGAGGCCCCATCCGGGGAAGTTCGTCCTCCAAGAGCATGTCTTATTTCAGTCGACGCCACACTGGGCGACTTGCGTGCCGGTGATCAGGATGAAATGATAGTGAGGACAACACAACAACCAGTTAACGAGCGGAGAAAATCTCCAACACGGCCGGGAATCGAATCCGGCCCCACTGCATGGGAGGTAAGCACGTTATCACTCAGCTAAGCAGGCGGACCACGAAGACGATGATCCACAAGACGAGTACGGCCGTGTTGTAAGAAACTCCGATGATTAAGGGTCGTCACGCGTCAGATGTCGTCCGTAAAGTCGATACCAACACAGAGAAATTTGTCGCACACTCTGAATCGGATGATGCTTGCAGGTGTTATCGCAATGCCAACATACAAGGCCGTCGATTTATGTTCATTTATACGGCTCCCCGAAGCTTCACCATAAGTGGCTAACCGATCCAAGGCTCTGCGTACATCATGTTCGTCACGAAGAGTTAATATAAGATCATCTGCATACGCAGATCACCTAAAAAGTAATCCACCAAGCGACAAACCCGTGAATCGTTGTCCCAGACCGCACAACAAACGTTCCAATGCTAAAGCGTACAGTATTGCAGATAGTGGACACCCCTGTCTAACAGAGTGGTGGAAGTGCAAGGTGTTCGACAGTCTGTCGTTGACAAGCACGCTCAATGATGCGCCACGTAGGAGACGCAGTACCACCTCTACGAAAGCTCTCGGGTAAAGTGTATTCTGAAGAACAGCAGGTAAGTACTTATGACTGACGCGATCAAATGCTTGACTGAAGTCTGTCGCAGCCATCGCTCCGGGTACACGAAGCACCTCAGCGAGGGCAATCAGGTCCATGTAGCGGCACAGGGCGGCGCAGACGTTATGCGACCCACCCATCGATGCCTGGTCCATTGATAGGACACGAGACGTCGTACGCCGAATTCGACTTGCTGAATCACGAGTGAAGATTTTCATATCACATTTCAAAGAAGTTGGACGTACATGTGGCGTCTTGTTTCTAAAGGAACATCTTCAAGAAAATGCGGTAAGGCTTCTCGTAAAATGTTGCCGCACATCTGACCATTCAAATTTCCCGGGAGAATAAACGGCCCCAGTAACTGGTCACACACACCACCACACCAGACATTGACACTGCGCTGAAATTGAGATACTACCGTGACATGGGGATTTTCGTCTGCCCAGACTTGCACGTTGTGCATGTTGTTGATGCCATCTCTTGTAAAGGTCGCCTCATCAATGAACATTATGAAGCGGTAGAGCTGCCGATTTCCGTTTAACGAGTTACGAAAGTGCAAACAGTTGGCACAGTCATGTGGCTCTAAATTATGAACTTTCTGCACATGAAAATGATACAGTCCATTCTCATGAAGAATCCTAGATACCTTAGATTGTGAAACATTCAATATCGGAGCTAGGCGTCTTGTACTTGAACAAGGACTGCGCCCTATTGAATTAAGAATGTTTTCCTCTTCTTGAACGTCACAATATCTTTCGGAGTGAACACGAATACTAGGATGAGTACCAGTTTCTGGCAATCTTCGATATGTTTCACTAAATGGTTTGGCACTGGAATCCTACGATTAGGACACCGACGGTGATATTCGGCAACAGCAGCTTTCGCATTACCATCACAGAAGCCCAAAATGTACACCATCTGTCCATACTCCTGCGATGGAAACTTGCACGGCATCGCAAAGTGTACTGTACACAGTAGACAACAACAATAAACAGTGACCGCAGTATTAACAACGTGGTTGTTATGCAAACGTACCACTCGCTGCACTTGTCTGCCTAAGACTGATCGTGTGTCCTGTGAACACAAGTGTAGCGCTCCACATACCGTGGCATATTTCGGACCTCTGTTGTAGCTCCTTAATTATGGATCTGATCACATTACTATAGTTACATTTTTTTTCCAAATAACCCAAGGAAAACCTCCAGCAACGGAGAAAAATCTCGTAACTCACTTTGTACAGTAGTCCAACAGGGCCCATTAGCCACTGGAATGTGCTATAAAACTCCAACGGCAACCCATCCGTTCCTGGTAACTTATTGGGTGCCCCTTTTCCTATGCCATCCAACACTTCTTCTTTAGTCACCGGTTCTAGCAGTTCCCGTTGGAGTTTCGGAATAACCGTGGCACGTGTCAAGCAAGGAACAGCAGTAAAGATCTCCGGATTAGATCTCTTCTCCGCATACAGGTGAGAATAATGGGTAAAGTAAGCATTACTTATCTTTCTCTGCGTGAAGTCATCACCTCATGCATCACTGTCCTGTGTTTGCGCTTTCTTCCCATGGCTATAAGGTACATGGAGGGCCGTCCGTTGGCGATTCCGAGCATCTGACGTGTAGGAATGATGGTCCCTTCCAGGCGTTGACGTGGCGGAGCACAGTCTTCCCTTTTGCTCGATTGACAGTCATCTGGCAGCCCGTTGATGGGGGCATAACGGAACACTTTCTGAGGATGGCGTAGTAGACATCTTTAGTGCTGCGACCTCATGCCGCAGCTTCCCTACTAAACGTCTTCAAAGTATGTCGAAGGCTCGGACTGTCCCAGTCCAGTTACCACTGTAAAGCAAACGTAAACGCTCCTCGTCTTCGTAGGAACAGTCTTCACCTGTCACCCACCTCCGCTTGACGTTCCGGTGAGGTCAGGTGAGCGGTGATGAAATTCCACGAGCTGCGGCTGCGCCGCACTTGTTGGCGTCAAAGGAAGGTATATGTCGTATCAATCTGATAGATGACTATCCTTTAAAGTGCTTGAAATCCTGTCTATTAGCATAGATGATGTCCCTAGTGTCTACCAAACCGAGCTCGCGAATGACAGCACCGAGTGCTGGGCATGTAGAATGCCGAGGAATTCGGTCCTTGGGAGATTGTGTACAATTACAATCACCACCGATCGCCATATCATCCTTCAGGTAACTGTCTTAATTCCTCAGAAAAGAATAGCGAACGTTCACGCCTCCTGCTGGTACCGGACAGTGCGTAAAAGTCAACGAGGCGTATCCCGTGGACCGTAAGCGCAATGCCACTGGAATTCGGTGGGGAAAGTATATTGGTGGCTCTTAAACCTTCTTTCAGATGTATTTCGACGTCACTCTCAGTGTTATGTACGTCGGGTATCCGGAGATATCCTGGAAGCAAAGAACGTATGCATGCTGCAATAAGGCCACGTCAATGTCGGCCGCGCAAAGTGTGTCGCCTAATGACGCCAACTTCGCGCGCGACTGAGTGGCATTGATGACGATAGTCGCGAATCGGCGTACGAAGGGACGACGAGTTTGGTCACCATAGCGCCATCCTGTTGACTCTTTTATCATGCTGTCCCTCTCTTTTGCGAGTGGTCTTCCGCGTCTTCCTCCCACGATTCACCAGAGAGAGGCTTTCGGTGTGGTATATCGGCTACCAAAGAGGCCCTTGTCGTGATTCCTCGCGGCTGCGATGGTGTAGCATCGCCCTCTCCATCTCCGAACGGGTGTCCAGGAGAAGAATAACCCGTCTTCTCAGTTCCTAAAGAGGGAGCAGTATCGGTTGACGCCTCGGTAGCAGGATCGTCCACGGCAATGCCGAAACCAGTGCGATCGTATGTATACGTTCGCAAGAGACGGCGTCCGTAGGTGTGTATTGTGCTTACTGGGCGAACGCTTCTTCCGGACGTGCGTCTTCCTGTCTGAACGTAAGTTTAGCTCCGACTCCTCTGCACCGTCTGAGAGGAATGCTTGGGTTGGCGCGACTCATGGATCAACATCCATTCGTTCGTTGGCGGTGGCAGTGGTGTTCTGTTTTATCTGCCACATCTTCTGCAGCGAGCTGGTGGTATGTGTCTCATCAGTAGCGTGTCCGTCTATCTGCGGTGGTAACCTATCCAGGCGTCCACCTCCTGACGCCGTAGGTAAGGTCACCTGTGCATAAGTAACTGGTAGAATCCGTCCACATCCTGAACATGTGCATGATTGTCCAACGTACGTGATAATTGCACAACAACAAGCAATGTTTAAGTATGCTTGGTGAGTTAGATTTTGACCTGTCTTAGACTGTTGACTACGGGATACCTGCTAAAAGTCTGCCGCTTCTCAGCCAAGTCGCTAATTGCAGTCCCGTATGGATTAAGAGCGAAGATAACGGACTAGGCGGGTACCGCAAAAGCTATCTCTAATACCCGAAGGAATCTAATGCGTAGGCCTGCATGTTCAACGGTATCAGTGCCGATATGTTCATCTGAGTGACCAAACAGCTGGCGGCACGGGTAACAGCCTTCACGCATGCTTCTTCACCTATCATATTAACATAGAATACCAGTGATGTCCTGCTGATCTAGATGTAGTTTATCACGCAAAAAGTATTCTACTTCATATGCTCGTGGTCTTCGATATTCGACTTGGAAACTTATATTGATAGTGTTCTACTCATGTGAGTTCGAAAAAGTTGGCCATGTCACTTCAATGAACTTGTAGTAAACGATTCGCAGCCGGCCGAAGTGGCCGAGTGGTTCTAGGTGCTACAGTCTGGAACCGCGCGACCGCTACGGTAGCAGGTTCGAATCCTGCCTCGGGCATGAATGTGTGTGATATCCTTAGGTTAGTTAGGCTTAAGTAGTTCTAAGTTCTAGTAGACTGATGACATCAGAAGTTAAGTCCCATAGTGCTCAGAGCCATTAAGCGATTCGCACTCGCGGTTAAGTAAACAAACGCTCTTGCGCCACTAGACCGGTAGGACGGTAATCACAAGTCCTCGCCGCTCTATCGCTGACGGCCAAATGCCACCACACCACGGGTGTTCCTTATCGCCTCCACGAAACTGCAAAATTCTGCCGTCTCTATTGTTTTTGTAACTTGATTTTCTTGTTCCTGTGTATCTCTCGCACGGATCCCATCACCTCTGCACGTACAAGTAATATCAACAGTTTGCTCACGCGACCTACTGTGTGACGATTGCAAGCCCCATCTGTGAGGTCGGCAGCACTTCTGACGTCAATTATGTCAGCCTGGGTTTGGCAGGACACTTCTGTGCAGGATTGGCCGGTGGCACATAGTCGTGGTGAGGAATATTAGAAAATCATTAGAAAATTACCAACAAGACCGTCTCAACTCATGAAAATACATTCAAATGCTTTGTTGTGGTGCCACCCCCGCGGCGTGTGACAAGACACGCGCAGTGTGGTCTCGGCTGGCATTCCGCCTCCTAGCCCCGGCGTATGCTCTCCGGATTGCGACGGCTACAGCTGGCTAGGAGCACATGACTTACTTATGCGAACCACGCTTTACGTGTGCAGTCATTGGTACAGGAGGTGACCGGGAAACTTGCAGAGGTTGCCAGCCTTCCAGTGGGAATATCCGTCCCTCTGACTTGTATCGCGAGGTCCCACAGAGACTGTCCCATCGTAGAAGGGAGGGCAGCTGTACCGCCCCAGTCATGATCCATTGCCCTTGGGCAGGAGCAGAACAGTGCTGGAGGGGTGTTAGAGTGATTCATCACTGAAGAAGCACTTAGTATCAAAGGCAGGCTTAGATTTAGGAGAAGATGGCGTGGCGGCCTCTGGTTGGGTTCATGGTGGCAACTTGCTGTTCTATGGTACGACTGCAGCCAGGGTAGACCGCGGTCATTGTCGGGTTTCCGTACTGTGAATTTTTTTTCTTCTGGTCATCAGTCTTCTGACTGGTTTGATGCGGTCTGAACCGTGGTAAAATTTGCTGTTTTGAAGAGCGCGCTGCAGCGCGTAGTGTGAAGCAGTCGCCCTCCGTTTCTGGCGGTGGCGCCCCTGAGGCAATCGCAGCTTTGGTGTCTCCCTCTGGTAGAAAAAAGGAAGAGGTTGCCTGTTCATGTGCATTTAAGGGGAGCTATAAGCTCACCAGAGTCAGTCTGAGAGTCTCGGCGAGTCTAGTAGGTCGGTCAGTTGGAGTGAGGCTAGGTCAGTCTCGCGTCACCAGTTGCTGGTCTGGCTCTCGTTTGGATTTGTGCGGCAGTAAGTGTCTGTCTGTCTTCCGAGTGCTAGTATGTCAGTCGTTGGATCAAACCTTAAAGCCAGAAAATGAGAGTCTTGCCACTACGCCAGTAACAGGACTCAGCTAGTGGTCGCCTGGTCGGGGCTGAGTTCCTGCATCTGAGTCTGCGCGTCAGGCCGCCAGTCTGCTCGAGTTGCTCGGGCAATGGTCATTGGCGGTTGGATTGTTCGTTGGTCGGTCGCACACTGGGTCACAAGATGACTTGTCCGCCTGGAGTGTCGGCGCATGTGAGGTCGCCACGTGAGTCCAGTGGCCGCGCCGTATAGCGAGGCGTAGTGGCTTCGCGGCCGACACGAGAGCAACGGGGATGAACCCACGACATAGGCCTGGCCGGGGCGAGCTGCGACGCCGTGAGAAGGGAGATCGGCGCGCCTTACTGCGTTCGTTGAAGCGGCTGGCAACGGACGGTTCGGGAGAGCGTTTTGGGGGTGCTGCGCCTGGTCTTCGCCAGAAATCGCAGTTATTAGAAGCTGAGTGATTAGTGAAATGTTGTTTCAGTTAATTGTTAAATTCTACTCGTGTTGTTGATCAGTCTCTCGTCCCCAGCTTGCTCGTTTGTCTCTCGTCCGCATTTGTTAGGCAGTTAGCGTCGGTCTTCTGTCTGTCGGTCTGCCATATGTTAATAATTGCCTCTGTCATGTTTGTTGGACTCGGTGTTAACGAATGTATAGAATTAAGGTAAAGGCCAAATTCCTGAAATACGTTTTTATCTTGCCTATCATCTAGCGAGGCGGTATATGTGGAATGTAGAGCATGTTGTACACTTTATGTAAGTCTGAATTTCATGGGTTTTATTTAAATAGTCATTTTAATAAAGTTGCCACCCTTCCACCGTAAGAGCCCTTTTAAAAACAGATTGCACTTTTGGTGGAAAAAAAATTTTTAGTGTAAGTGTTTGTATCATTTCCATCCCTCTTACGGGGTGCATAGTTAATGTGTTTGTGTGAGTTGTTAAAATTTTTAGATTAAAGTAGTGTGGTGTGTAGCAGATTTGCACCAGTGCAGTTTTTCAGAGGTCGTTGTGAGCGTTCGTGACTACGACCGTGTTGAAAGGGAGAGGAAGCTTCTCACGCCGAAGGCTCCTACTGTAAAATATATATATATATATATATATATATATATATATATATATATATATATATATATTTTCTGCCTGAATAACTGTAACTTGATATTTCGAGGGTGCCTTTCAGCTTTTAATTTTAAATCTGTTTTGAAAAAGCTTTTAGGAATAAAATTCACATTTGTTAAATTGTAACTTGTTATTTCGAGGGTGCTTTTCTGTTTATAAATTTTATATCTGTTTTGAAAAAGCTTTCACGAATAAAATTTGCATTGGTTGAAATTTTATTGGTTTCCATCAGTTACTCCTCGGCAACTACTTCCACGCTCACATAGTATGTTAATGTTCTTGATGAATCGCTAGTAAATAAAGTAAATTCTTTAAGAAAAGATTTTGAAAGTAAATTTTCACGGTTCACGGCCCACCACGAATTCGTCTTCGGTGCTAACCTCTTCATCTCAGATTAGCACTTGCAACCTACGTCCTCAATTATTTCCTGGATTTATTCCAATTTCTGTCTTCCCCTACGGTTTTTGCCCTCTACAGCTCCCTTTAGTGCCATGCAAGTCATTCCCTCACGTCTTAACACAGGTCCTATCATCCTGTCCCTTCTCCAAATCAGTGTTTTCCATGTATTCATTTTCTCTCTGATTCTGCGTAGAATCTCCTCATTCCTTACATTCTCAGTACACCTAATTTCCAACATTCGTCTGTAGCACCACATCTAAAATGCTTCGTTTCTCTTCCGTTCCATGTTTTACTACCATAAAATGCTATACTCACATTCACAGAAATTTCTTCCTCACATTAAGGCCGGTATTTGACATTAGTAGACTTCTCTTCGCCAGGAGTGATTTTTTGGTCCACCTTGCTCCGTTCGTCATTAGTTATTATACTCCCTAGGTAGCAGAATTCCTTCATCTATTTCGTGAACACCAATGCTGATGTTAAGTTTCTCACTGTTCTCATTTCTACAACTTCTCATTACCTTCGTCATTCTTCGATTTACTCTCAGTCCATACTTTGTACTCATTAGACTATTCATTCCGTTCAGTAGATCATGTAATTCTTCTCAATTTTCACTCAGGATAGCAATGACATCAGCGAATCGTATCATTAATATCCTTTCACCTTGTATTTTAATTCCACTACTGAACCTTTCTTTTATTTCCATCATTGCTTCCTCGATGTACAGATTGAACAGTAGGGGCGAAAGGCTACATCTTTGTCTTACACGATTTTTAATACGAGCACTAGGTTATTGGTCGTCCATTCATATTACTTCCTCTCGATATTGTACTTTGTCCGTCTCTCCCTATTGCTTAGTCCTACTTTTTTCATAATTTCGAACATGTTGCATCATTTTACATTGTCAAACGTTTTTTCCAGGTCGACAAATCCCATGAACGTGTCTTGATTTTCCTTTAGTCTTGCTTCCATTATTAACCGCAACGTCAGAATTGCTACTCTCGTGCCTTTACCTTTCCGACCCAAACTGATCGGCGTCTAGCACATCCTCAAGTTTCTTATCCAATCTTCCATATGTTATTCCTGTCAGCAACTTGTATGCATGAGCTGCTAAGCTGATTGCACGATGATTCTCGCACTTGTCAGCTCTTTCTGTCTTCGGAAATGTGGGGATGATGGTTTTCCGAAAGTCAGATGGTATTTCGTCAGACTCATACATTCTACACACCAACGTGAGTAGTCGTTTTGTTGTCACTTCACCCTATGATTTTAGAAATTCTGATGGAATTTTCTCTGTCCCTTCTGCATTATTTGACCGTAAGTCCTCCAAAGCTCTTTTAAATTCCGATTCTAATACTGGATCCCCTATCTCTCCTAAATCGACTCCTGTTTCTTAATCTATCACATTAGACAAATCTACACCCTCATAGAGGCTTTCAATGTATTCTTTCCACCTATCTGTTCTCTTCTCTGCATTTAACAGTGGAATTCCCGTTGCACTCTTAATGTTACCACCGTTGCTTTTAATGTCACCAAAGGTTGTTTTGACATTCCTGTATGCTGAGTCTGTCCTTCCGACAATCATATCTTTTTCAATGTCTTCACATTTTTCCTGAAGCCATTTCGTCTTAGCTTCCCTGCACTTCCTATTTATTTCATTCCTCAGCGACTTGTATTTCTGTATTCCTGATTTTTCCGGAACATGTTTGTACTTCCTCCTTTCATCAATCAACTGAAGTATTTCTTCTGTTACCCATGGTTTCTTCGCAGCTACCTTCTTGTTCCTATGTTTTCCTTCCCAACTTCTGTGATGGCCCTTTTTAGAGATTTCCATTCCTCTTCAACTGTACTGCCTACTGAGCCATTCCTTATTGTTGTATCTATAGTCTTAGAGCAATTCAACCGTATCTCGTCATTCCTTAGTACTTCCGTATCCCACTTCTTTGGGTATTGATTATTACTGGCTAATGTCTTAAATTTCAGCGTACTCTTCATCAGTACTATATTGTGATCTGAGACTCTGTCTACTCCTGGGTACGCCTTATAGTCCTGTAACTGATTTCGGAATCTCTGTCTGACCATTATATAATCTAACTGAAATCTTCCAGTATCACCCGGCCTTTTCCCAGTACATCTTCTCCTATTGCAATTCTTGAACAGGGTACTCGCTATTACTAGCTGAAAGTTGTTACAGAACACATTTAGTCTTTCTTCTCTTTCATTCCTTGTCCCAAGTCCATATACTCTTGTAACTTTTTCCTCTACTCTTTCCCTACAACTCCATTCCATTCCCCCATGACTATAGACTATCAGACTTTCATCCCCCTTTACATACTGTATTACCCTATCAATAACCTCACACACTGTCTCTATCTCTTCATCCTCAGATAGCGACGTCGGGATGTATACTTGAACTATTGTTGTCGGTGTTGGTTTGCTGTCGATTCTAATAAGAAGGACTCTGTCACTGAACTGTTCACAGAAACACACCCTCTGCCCTACCTTCCTATTCATAAATAATCCTACTCTTGTTACACCTTTTTCTGCTGCTGTTGATATTACTCTACACTCATCTGACCAGAGATCTCTGTCTTCTTTCCATTTCACTTCACTGCCCAATACTATATCTAGACTGAGCCTTTGCATTTGCCTTCACAGATTTTCTAGTTTCCCTAACATGTTCAAGCTTGTGGCCTTCCACGCCCCTACTCGTAGAACGTTATCCTTCCGCTGATTATCAGTATTTTTCCATTGTAACCTCCTCCTTGTGAATCCCCTCCCGGATGTCCGAATGGGAGACTATTCCGCAATCTTTTACCAATGGCTAGATCATCATGACACTACTTCAGTTACGGGCCAATCTCCTGTGGATACACGTTACGTGACTTTAATGCATTGGTTTACATTGCCTTCTGCCTGCTCATGCCGTTGATCATTACTGATTCTTCCTCCTTTTGGGGCAGTTTCCCAACCCTGGGACAAGAGAGTGCCCTGAACCTCTGTCCACTCCTCTGCCATGTTTGACAAGGCCGTTGGCAGAATGAGGGTGACTTCTTATGCCAGAAGTCTTCGGCCGACAATGCCGATTATTAATCAAAATTTAAGCAGTGGCGGGATTCTAACCTAGGACCGAAGACGTTGTGATTATCAATGAAGGACGCTTCCCTCACGCCACGGGACCTGTCCAGAGATTCAAGAGATAGTAGACCGCTCCATTGGTACATCAACAGAACGGACTCTGCTAATGGTATACTACCCCTTCCACATCGCTGGCAACGTGTTCTACACAACGTTGGTCACTACTCTGAAGGACAGCAACAGGTGCAAACATGTAAGTCTGTTGTATCGTTTGTGAATAAAATAGTTGCCACTATTTAATTTCCAACCCTCGTATTAATATCACTGATGATATATTATTTTGTAAAGTTCCGCACTTGAGGGAAACAAAATGATCTATCATTACTGTTTTTACTATGTCGTTAAATCTAAATATTGTGTCCTGTAAGAGGTTTTAAATCAAATTTATTGTACAGCTGACGCAAAACCAGCACGAGTGGCAATTAAATATTTTTTGTGTTTTTATACGCATCTGCTTTTATGTTTTTTGTCTCTCTGCAGGTGAGAGTTGTTTTCAATTATTTAATTCGATTTTATTTTAAGCATATTTTTGGACACATTATTTTTGTTACTGTGTTTCCCTGTGGTCGACAATGTTATTCGTGTTTTATATGGAAATCAAGTATAATTAAAATCTAGTGGAATGCCACAAATATGAAATCATCTGTCCAATTTATGAGTGGCAACTGAATGTGCCGCCTGTATTTACGGAGTGTTTTGACAGCGCACGGTTCCCAGCAGAACAGGCGAGGAATACAACCAGGCCGTGCCTGAGCAACATATGAGTGATTTTATAACTTCCTGGGGCTAGAGAGTGTGTGTTTGTCTCAAGAGTGGAGACGACTCAGTGGGGACTAAAATGGTTGATTATTATGTTTCCAACGAAACTATCTTACGGGCCCTGCAAACATGATACAGAAAAATAAAGACCAGGAAAATCACTGTGATAGTATGAGCTCATTTTCAACCACGATTCTAGCACAGATATTATGAAAGCTGAAACTGTCTTAATTACAATATATTAGAAATTTAACTACTGCTGAACCACTGGAGCGATACCATCGTGTGACACATGAGGTGACAGATGGTGACGCCCGTAAACACCACATCACGCTACTTTTCACATCATGCGTGAGCATACTGCGTTATAGACGAATTAATTAAAAGTTTGTATGCGAAATTGCAAGTACTATTACTCATCTGCAGTTCCTTGAACTATGAGTCCAGCATGCGTTTCCGAGAACCCTACTTAACCATTCTAGTACCTGATGACCCACAGTTTAATCACTCATATGTATTTACTACAATTTTACATAAGTTTTCTCGCGTTGTAAATCCGGATGTAGGCATACTACAGAACCTTCTTTGTAGCTTGTTTAATACTGTCTTGTTATTCTAATAAGAGGCCACAAAATGACCAAAATAATTTTCATTCTTTTCTAGTATCGTATAGTATATGAAATTAGATTGAAATTTTGATGACGTTCACTGCTGAAGTGTAACATGGATTCAGTAGCGTATGTCATCACAGAAAGAATTTAAGCTGTAACGCGCGTTTTGTCCTTGCACACTGGGCTGTAGTAGTTGGTCAGTCTGTCGGTGGATGTGCTGCCAAACAGTGGCGTAAGTCACATTATCTAACGTATCGTTGGAATAATTTTTGTATGCACGAGTTAAATACTTCAACTTTTCAGAAAAACTGTAACAATTTGTGAGTAGCAGTGACACACTTGGAGTTTTCACTACGGTTTGATAATTTGACGGTTTCAGTGTGTAAAAATAGTAGTCAATTAATAAAATCAATAACATAAAATTTTTATCCATATGATTAATAAATCATATTTTAACTTTGTTGTGAAATCTGAGTCAGCTGTTAACCACAAATATTTGCTACAGTTTATAGTTGTTTTTCTGTATCTTCAGGATAATTAATTTTGCTAGAGCTGATAGTGGGAAACTGCACATTCCGATGTTGTATGTTTGCCATCGATTTTCTCGAGTTTATGAGGATTTAAATCAACTTTGTTCACACATATTCTGTATTCAATGCTCTGCTCACTCTGCATGCATTAA
Source organism: Schistocerca serialis cubense (assembly GCF_023864345.2). Taxonomy (NCBI): domain Eukaryota; kingdom Metazoa; phylum Arthropoda; class Insecta; order Orthoptera; family Acrididae; genus Schistocerca; species Schistocerca serialis. The sequence goes on along the minus strand of NC_064641.1, from coordinate 322,968,802 downwards.
TTAACGTTTAACTGTCTTTTTAATTTATTTTGAATCTACAATTTATGCGAGCCTACCATTCACACATGTGAGAATATTATATGCAGATATTTATTTTATTCCAAATATAACACTCAATTTTCGTCAACATCATTATTCTTGTGGGATTTATTCAGTCATTCTTAAGAGACTGCCTGTTCGGTGCCAATTTTTCAATTGATTGTAAACTAACTTCTTGATAAGAAAGATTCATGAAATTTCAAACATAGCTCACAACTGGATGATAATATTGGGGTAAAAACCAACTACCTGTAATAAGGGGGAGAGTATGAGAATAGAAGTGGAGTGGCAAATAAGCTTAACGTGATGCACAGCTAGTCCAATTGGAGTTCCTGCCTGATGGCTGTGCTTAATTACTTTTGCTAGAAAAAATTCTGCAATAACTCATTCTTTTTATAAGCGCACCACTGCTATGCCTGAAGCACTTTCTACCAAACTTAACGCACTAATTACTGTGGTAGTAAGACCTTCGTAGCATCCCTGCAACTGAGAGCGGAGTTGTGAAGGAGATGTATAAACGGATAACTCAGGGTCACTTGGAGCAACTTCAACCAGATCTGGTGTATATATGTCTCTTTTAATTAAGTTTCTATTAACTCTTTCTATTATGTGTCCGTTTGTCTGTTCACTACAAATTTCCATTTGATTTTACAGTATCTTCCCAGTGTACTAGAGAGGTGAAACTTCCAACAGAATTCAGAATAGGACGACAATGGATTATAACTAGCTTTGTTGTGTGGTGTGCAGCGGATTGTCCATTATTTACCGCTGTCGGTTGCAGATGAGCTACACACTTGAAAATTTCGATACAGCTCAGAACTGGATGACAATGCCATAGTAACTGGCTTTCATGTAAGGCGTGTCACGTAACGTACTTTCTGTCCACAGCCATTTCAACATTTTCCGGTTCCTCTCGTGAATAGTTAGCGGGGGGAACATTTGCTGGTGAGCTTCCAAGTAATCCCATATTTGTCTGAGTTTTACTTTTACGACATTTTCGTGAGATACACGTAGAAGGTGGCAATCTATTCGTTGACAGTTGAAGAGAAACTGAAATAAACCTGAAATATTCCAGTGACTAAGTCGTAGTCTTTTCCAGGCGTTTTAAATCCATTAAAATATGTGGCATGAACAATATTAACAACTAGAAATCCATTATTTATGAAAATAACTTTTATTGTACCGATGTGTTTATATTGGACTAAAAAGAGTAATTTCTGATAGCCTCTTAGAGATTCCTAACACCTTACAGATAGTCCTGAAAATTTGTGATCATGAATTTTTAATTTCTGTAAAAATACTTGTAAGATTTGCACTGCAGCACCAAAGAAACTGGTGTAGGCATGCGTATTCAAATACAGAGATACGTAAACAGGCAAAATGCGGGGCTCCGGTCGGCAACGCCTGTGAAAGACAATAGGTGTCTGGCGCAGTTGGTCAATTTCTGCTGCTGCAACGACAGGTTATCAAGCGTTATGTGAGTTTCAGCATGGTGTTATATTCGGTGCACGAGCCACGGGACACAGAATCTACAAGGTAGCGATTGAGATTTTCCCCTAACAAGTGTACCGTGAATATCAGGATTCCGGTGAAACATCAAATCAACGACCTCGATGCGGCCGGTAAAAGATCCTGCAAAAACGTAACCAACGACGACTGAAGAGAATCGTTCAACTTGAAGTGCAACCCTTCCGCAAATTGAAGCTGAATTCAACTCGGCGCCATCAAACGGTGTCAGCGTGTGAAGCGTTCATTCAAACATCATCGATTTGGGCATTCACAACTGAAAGCTCATTCGTGTACCTTTGATGTCGTGTGACTAGGGCCTCCCGTCGGGTAGGCGGTTCGCCTGGTTCCAGTCTTTCGATTTGACGCCACTACGGCGACTTTCGCGTTTTGGGATGAAATGATGATGATTAGGACAACACAACACCCAGTCTCTGAGCGGAAAAATTCTCCGACCCAGCCGCGAATCGAATCCGGGCCCTGAGGATTGACATACTGACATTCTGTCTCACTGACCACTCAGCTAGCGGGGGCGGACGTCTACCCTTGATGACTACACGACACGAAGCCTTAAGCCTTGCCTGGGCCCGTCAAGACCGAAATTGGACTGTTGATTACCAGAAATATGTTGCCTGGTCGGATGACTTTCGTTTCAAATCGTACTGAGCAGATGATCGTTTACGGGTATGGTGACAAACTCATGAATCCATGGACTCTGCATGTCAGCAGAGGACTGTTCAAGCTGGTGGAGGCTCTGTAATGGTGCGAGGCGCATGCAAATGGAGTGATGTGGGACGCCTGATATGTCTAGATATGGTGTGGGGCGTTGCAGTTGGAGTGATGTGGGACGCCTGATATGGTTAGATACGATTGTGACAGGTGACACGTACGTAAGCGTCCTGTCTGATCACCTGTATCTATTCATGTCTACTGTGCATTCCCACGAAGTTGGGGAATTCCAGCAGGACAACACGAAACTCCATACGTCCATAACTGCTACAAGAGTGGCTCTGGGAACACTCTTCTGAGTTAAAACACTTTCGCTGGCCAGTAAACTCCCCAGACGTGAACATTATTGAGCATATCTGGGGTGTCTTGCAGCGTGCTGTCCATAAGCGATCTTCGTACTTTCGTGCTCTTACGGATTTATGGACAGCTCTTCAGGATTCATGGTGTCATTTCCCTCCAGCACTGCTTCAAACTTTAGTGGATTCCATGCCACGTCGTGTTGCGGCACTTCTAAGTGTTCGCGGGGGCCCTTCACGATATTTGGGAGGTGTACCAGTTTCTTGGGCTCTTTAGTGTACAATGGAAAAAGTGGGACACATGCTACAGATAACAGGAGGGGAGCTATTCATGTATCAAATGTGTACTGCATGTTCCCCACGTTTTTCGCTACAAGTCGTACAAGTATTTTAATAGCCATAGAAAATTCATGATCACAAATCCTCACACCTATCTGTGTGGGGTTAGGAATCTCTAAGGGGTCTAGGTGAAATACTTTATCCGTTTTAGTCCGGTTAGAAAACATATATAAAAAATTTACTTTTGTTTAAATTATTACTGCTTACTTATATAGACTTACCTGGAAAACCTAAGCTCACGATAGATAAGGAAATAAACCATATAAAGTGCTAGGCTGGTATTGAATGAGGGAGCATGCAGCCACAAAAAGTTGGACGTAACGTAGCGTAAGGCCATCATGAATTTAGCGCTAAATGTGGCTGGCCCCTTAACACGAGGCAGTTTAAGGAACAGGAAAAGACAGCTTACGTTAACAGTAAGCAGTTACTGTGTAACGTAGTGGTGATCTTCATTACAACATACAGCTGTTGGATGACTACACTTGGGAAGAAACATCGGGGAACTGGAAGAAGGACGAAGTGTGGTGTGACGAGTGAAGCCTACGAGTTTGGTATTGATCACAGCATTGTTTCACGTTGAGAGGGAGCGTTCCTAACAACAGGCACTCCTCCCCCAAGGAGAGGAGGTGGTCGACCACGGTTACCTACAGAAGCAGATGACCGCTACATTGCGCAGCGAGCAGAAACGGACTCACGACAGCCAGTGAGTGTAATTGTGAAAACAATTAACAGGCCGAAAAACATGTAATCTCACGCTTCACAGTGGTACAGCGACTATATGAGGTGGTCTCTTTGCCAGACGACTAGTACGTTGTGTTCCATTGGCACCCACTTTGCGATTATGCCAGCAGCGTAGGGACTGTACCAACGTGGAATGGGGTAGCGTGCTCTTCGAGGATGCAAGTAGATTCGGTGCATGTAGTGATTTCGGAAGTATCCGCAATCGGCCATAGATGAGAACGCTTAATGCACTCAGGACCATTGTCAAACATCATCGTTTTGGTGGTATGCTGTGGGGAGGCATAATTTTACATGAGCGTACAGACCTCCAAATGTTTGAACAGATATACTCACAGATCGATATTATTGTGACACTGTACTCTTTGCTCATGCCGGCCGCGGTGGTCTCGCGGTTCTAGGCGCGCAGTCCGGAACCGTGCGACTGCTACGGTCGCAGGTTCGAATCCTGCCTCGGGCATGGATGTGTGTGATGTCCTTAGGTTAGTTAGGTTTAAGTAGTTCTAAGTTCTAGGGGACTGATGACCACAGCCGTTGAGTCCCATAGTCCTCAGAGCCATTTGAACCATTGCTCATGTGCGTCTGTTCAGGCGTGTATTCCGTTCTGGCTTCATTATTATTAATGAGAATGTACTACTGTGGGGAACAGTGCAAGCGGAGGAGCTCTTCCAACGAGAAGATATTAGGCGAACTGGTTGGACTGCCCGTTCCTGGCCGGCCGGAGTGGCCGAGCGGTTCTAGACGCTACAGTCTGGAACCGCGCGACCGCTACGGTCGCAGGTTCGAATCCTGCCTCGGGCATGCATGTGTGTGATGTCCTTAGGTTAGTTAGGTTTAAGTAGTTCTAAGTTCTAGGGGACTGATGACCTCAGAAGTTGTCCCATAGTGCTCAGAACCATTTGAACTATTAGCCAGTTCCTGCGACTTAAATGTTGGGGAGACGTACTGTTAGATGTCCACATGCACCAACGACCATCCACCATTTGCCGAATTCAGTGGTGGAGGACAACTCCCACACGAAATGATTGCCAGTCTTGGGGCCAGCACAGGAGCACGTTGCAGAACATGAAATGCCGTCCGCTTTGACCATATCCCACCTTCTTCAATATCTATAAATCCCTGTAACTTCAGTATAATCACTGCGTTTGATTGTAAGTGTAATTTCTGTTAGTCTCATTGCTCTTTCTTTTAGTGTTCTTTCATCGAGCTATGTTACTTGGCAGTGAAACATCATGTGCAAGTTACCGCCATCCTTATGTTTTGCGCACCAGTTTGTGTATACCGGTATCATTCCAAAAGTTCTGAAAACTGCAAGACAGAATTGAAAAAACTAACTTATTTTGCAGGTAATATAATCTCCTTTCATGCTAGTCACAGCTTCCCCAACGTTTTGTTATTTTCAGTATTCCAGACATGGTACATTTATTGAGTTGTCTGATTACTCCGGTCACCTCATTGGAAGCTTCATCAGTTGTATCAAAAAGTTTTCCAAAGTATTGTTCATTTAATTTGGGGAACAAATCAATGTCTAATGGGCTCATGTCAGGAGTGAAGGAGGGTTGGAACATATTTCCCATATACAGGTCAAACATCCCCTTAGAAAAATTATAAATTACTGTGCTGGTTAACCTCTTACGTTATTTGATTTTCAAACAGCTGAGCGAAACTCAACGTACTCAGACAGTTTTCTCTTTACTTATTCTGATCATCACTAAACTGACACACAATATTTTTAGCGCAACGCAATCTGACTTTCAATAATCCCTACAAAACAGTGGCCCTGAATAACAATAACCTATACCTTTCATGAATCACTTACCTCCCAAAAATCTTCTTTACTTGAACTATTGCGATACAGCGAGCGCCAATACTGCCAGCTAAATAAAAGATTCTAACTACCGAAGGCGCTAACTGCTGATAGGCATAGTTAGCAAGTGAAAGATTTTGATAGAGAACAAACAATGTATTTACCTTAATAGCGTTCAATATCTAATTTCCTTTTTCTGACGGACTCACGTCCAGATCGTCTGCTCAAAACTCTGGCATCTCTCCCCCCACTTCCACCACTGCTAGCGGCTCACCTCCAACTGCGCAAAGCTACGCGCTGTTCACATCCAACTGCTCAGTACTACAATAGCGAATATTCTAACAATGCCAACCAGCCACAGACTGCACACCACACAGTCAGTGATTTTCATACAGAGCGCTACGTGGCGTTACTAAACAGCCTAATTACACAGGGTGTACATAAAGTCCGAGAACATTTTCAATTATTTATTGCAAAAGAACCAAACATTGTACATATATCATACATAGGTCATTATGAAGAGAAACCCTGAAAGTTTTTTTTTTCATATATATCGCCACAGCGTAGTTTGGTAATTTGTCGACAGTCAGCGCTAGTCGCAAACATGGCGAATTCATGTGCGGAGCGAGCTTTCCGTGTGCTGGAGTTCGACAAAAAAAAGTGTGCTACAGCTGTTCAACTGATGTTTATGGACAAGTACGGCAAGGAGCCACCAATAAGGAAGGCCAATTACCACTGCCATAACAAATTCGTTACGACGGGTTGCTTGTGCCCAGCAAAGAGAAGCGGACGTCCCATTGTGAGTGAAGTGAATGTGGAGAGCGTGCTAGAGACATTCGTAAGGAGTCCAAACAAATTGGTGCATCGTGCATCCCGTGACCTCGAAATGGCTTCAATGACAGTGTGGAAAGTCCTGTGACAGAAACTGTCTATAAAACCATTCTAATCGGAGGTAGTGCAGAAGCTCAATGACGACGACAAAGACAAGCGTTTTGAGTTTTGTTCACAGTTGCAACAATTGAATCAGGATGGCGATGGCATTGTTGGTTGCTTAATTTTTAGCGACAAAGCCACTTTTCACACTAACGGGAAAGTGAACAGGCATAATTTTCGGATCCGGGTTACAAAGCATCCACACGAATGCATTGAATTTGAGCGTGATTCGCGAAAGTTAAATGGTTTTTGTGCCTTGAAAACTGTACGGGCCATTCTTCTTCGCCGAGAGCACTGTCACTGGATATTCCTACTTGGACATGTTTCGGCAATGGCTGATGCCTCAAATCCAATCAGACTCTCCGTTCATCTGGGGCTCCACTCAATTTTCATCGTGAATTACGTGAGTACCTGAACACGGGACTGTCGTATCAATGAATCGGCCATGCAACAGCAGGGGACAGCTATTTCATGAACTGGCCTCCCGGATCACCGGATCTCACTCTGTGTCACTTTTTTCTGTGGGGGCACATTAAAGATCTGATGTAGCACAGTTCCGGAATAGAATACGGGTAGCGACTGCCACAGTCGGCGATGCCATGCTAGGACGGGTATGGCAAGAATTCGATCACCGTATTGATGTCTGCCGGACCACTCATGGTTTGCATATCAAACGTTTCTAAAAAAACTTTAAGAGTTCCTGTTCAAAATTCAAAATGTATGACCTCTATACAATGTTTATTTCTTGTTCAATAAATAACCGCAAGTGTTCCCGAACTTTATGTACACCATGTTTATTTATCGAGCGTTTCTCCTACTGGAAGGGCAATATACGGTCGGTCTTACATTACTGTGCAAAGTGAGGACACCAGCTGCAAATCTTTAACTAACGTATGTGCGCAAAATATTTTGTAGACACAGCTTGTAATACGCACCTATTACAGACATCCCCTGGGGCTTTCTACTTGTAGCTATAGCTCCATCCGCGTCATACACAAAGATAATCATTAGTTTCGGCTCTGATTGTTGGAGGCTCAATTTTTTCGGGGTTAGAGTATCGACAATTTCCATTGATATGACTGACACTTCTAGTGTCAAGTGCCACAATCCTTTTAAGAATCTGTTCACCTTCTGTTCGATGACTTTGAGGCCATACTTCTGCGATTTTTGTGTGTCTTGCTTTCTGTTCTTCCCTCAAATCATGCGGAATCCATCTGACAGCAACTATTTTCTCATCTTTAAATTTTCAGATATGATTCCGCAAACTCAATTGATAGACATTCTGGCCTCATACACAATTTGACCACTTGTTTTTCGGTCACCCTCTCCCAAACTGTCCATAACAACAACAACTTCTTGGGTTCAACATAGTGCTTACCCAACCTTCACAGAAACGAGAAGACCATCGTGATAATGTGCTACGATCCACTACACCATTTCCACACCTCTCTCAAACAAATGTAATTTTCCGTTGCTTTCGATGCAGGTAGGAATTTTATTTTGATAGAGGAACTCTAGTCACTACGGGCAGTCCTACCTGACTCGCCTGCAGCTACCTTTTTAAATCGGATTTACTCACGACACAGCCACGCGAACCAGCAAACACATAAACAACCGTCACGCCTAAGATCACACTCACAGCTTACACGAATTTCAATTTCATCACATCACCGTAATGGTCGTGCATGCGCAGAGCGCAGGGCTTTTGAATTGATACTCGTATTATTGGCTGACTTCCATACGACTGATTCAGTATTAAACGAACGAGCTTCAAAGCCACCGTGCACGACAGACCACTCTGTCCCTTCCGAAAATACTGAAAATAACGAGGCAAACCGACAATTGAGGTCGTGCATTTCCCACACCGATTGCATCCAATAAAACCTCTGTTGCGCTCATACAAACTGTCTCATACGCTCTGGGAGTAATGTGCCTCCCTCAATGCTTCTTCTCTCTAATATCAAGCTGTACGTCACGCTCATTCATTCGCAAAACAGTACCAAATCCGGACAATGCCTGGTCTTAAATAGGCGTTCAAATTGTATTAAGCATGGCAGAAATATCGTGTACAAGCGCTGTTTCATCCCGCATCCTACGCTGAACACGCGTGTTAGTTGCGAGTTAGGAGGCGACAGCTCTGTGTGAGCCGCGAACTACAATAACAGTTCCTCTCTCGCCATATGTTCTCGCTTTCAGTGCAGCCCGTTGGCTTGAATTACCTTACCTCATGAATGAAAGATATAGCCAACACATGCGCAAATTCGTGTAAACGGTGTATTAACCAGTTCGTACGCATCTGTCTCTCTAAATTCTATTGAGTAACATGTCGCTATGTTCAGACGTGGGACCAACGTAACGGCTGGAACAAAATGTAGTAGATTAGCGATCTCATAGCGTCTGCAATACAACGAGAAGCACAAAGGTGTAATCACGAAATTCAGAACGTGAATTATTGCAAATTTTCGAAGCATTACACACAACCATTACTAAGTGAGCCTTGCTAACTTTCCCGGCTGACTAAAGATTCTGTAACAAAAATTCGCAACTCTCATGGTATCTAACCACAGATTTGTTAGTAGAAGTGACGAGACGAAATTAGCTTAAGATTGCCCAGACAGCTGCTTAAAATCCCAGTTTTCAATGGAATTCTAATAGATACTGGTGTTACGTTTACTGATTGCATACTCCTTTTAATTCCGTCACCTTGAATGAAAACTTTACAGCAACCGTTGTCTACTTGTTTGTCGCAGATTCACTGTTTCTGGAAATAAATGCACGAAATCGAGTGACAGACCTCTCCTTTAATAGACAAGGTAAAATCAACGTTCACATTTTGTTTCTGTTTGAGTAATGTAAATAGTTCGTAAGGGACGAAGAAAACATAGCCCGAGGTCATAGCTGTTTATCAAAGAAGGTTAGAATCTCACATCGAGCGACGAACACGCTAAGTTTCACGCGAGAGAGGAAACAGGAAAGTCAGTCACGACCTTGTGAAAAAAGGTTAAAATCCTCCCCACTAACTGTTTATCTTACACCAGTGTACATATCTCAGTCCAATATTAATGCTCTGAAATTATTTACATTATTTACAAAAATTTGGCCTAAGGTTCAAATGGCTCTGAGCACTATGGGACTTACATCAGAGGTCACCAGTCCCCTAGACTTAGAACTACTTAAACCTAACTAACCTAAGGACAGCACACATGTCCATGCCCGAGACAGGACTCGAACCTGCGACCGTAGCAGCAGGGCGGTTCCGGACTGGAGCGCCTAGAACCGCTCGGCCACAAAGGCCGGCAATTTGTCCTATGAACTAACAGTAACGCAGTCTGACTTCTACTGATGAAAGGTAGCACGTACACTTTCATATGAAAGGTTCTCTAACATGTAATAAAATAATGCAAATTTTGAACAAAGATATTCAGTTATTCTAACACTCTCTATAGCGCCTAAGTGTAATTGGGTGTTCTCTTATAAAGAAAACGTGTGTTCTGCACATGTAACCCTCAGCTTCTTTTGCCCAACATCTCACAGTAGAAAGAATAAATCACTGTGCAAACATACCTTTATATCTCCAGAGCTGCACCATGTGTCTTTAAGTTCTTAGCAGTTCAAACCTACCATTGTTGATAATTGGATGCAAAGAAGAAAGATTATCTTTTTTCCAGAAGCAGATTCTCATACAGATTAATTCTGCTGGTTTTAAGGTGGCCTGTTCCCGCATTAAGGGGCTCCGGAAAGGCTCAAAATCATGGAAAGTTAAATTTTTACTTTTTTACGTTTTCTGAATCTGCAGACTATTACCTTTTAATAGATATATAATTTATTCAGTTCCGAAGTCTACAACTACTTTTAATTTTTTTTTGAAATGTGTTCTACATGGGCGTGACCCACTGTGGCGCTGTTAAACTGCTGTCAAATGGTGTTATTATTAACGTCCGTGTTCATCAGGTACATTTTAGTGATGTGAGATAAAGTATGTGTTGTGGCTAATCTGTGATGGTTCAATATATATATCGGCCGGCCGAAGTGGCCCTGCGGTTAAAGGCGCTGCAGTCTGGAACCGCGAGACCGCTACGGTTGCAGGTTCGAATCCTGCCTCGGGCATGGATGTTTGTGATGTCCTTAGGTTAGTTAGGTTTAACTAGTTCTAAGTTCTAGGGGACTAATGACCACAGGAGTTGAGTCCCATAGTGCTCAGAGCCCTTCAATATATATCGCTGGTGTAATTGTCGATTGTTTCATGTTTATTTACTCTGTCGTAATCTCGAAAATATTCGTAATTAATTCTGTTTCTTGAGTCTCTGTTTTGTTGAAGTATAATAATGAGTAAAAGTAAAGTTATTAGAAATCCTCTGGAGGCTTTTAAGAAAAGGAGAAATGTAGGAAAGCCAAAGGTATGTGTTATTACTGTAAACAATAAAGACGATAACCAAGTGAGTGAAACTAACCTCTCAAGTACACCTGCCCATAGCAGTCAAAGTGGGTAAGAAAATACTTCACAGTAGAAGCTTGGTTCAATGAGTGAAAACTATGAATGTTTTATGGGCGAACCGGATGTGAATGAAATATTTGATATGTCGGTTCTCAAAGGAATTTTTTCAAACTGTGTAAGATGTATTCATTGTAGTGAAGTTGGTCTGGAACTCTTCACAATAAAGCACGTAGGACTTGCTGGTGAAATACAACTGAAATGTGATAAGTGTTCATACATGACCACCTTTTGGAACAGTGTTGCAGTAACTGCAACTGAAGAAAATGGTAGCAAAATCTACGAACACAACAACGAGCGATGCTTGCTTTAGACAAGGAACGCCTTCGGGCTGCAGATAGGGCTGTAAAGAGTCTAGAAATACAAGCAAGAGTAAACAGGAGGAGGAACAAGAGGAAGCTGGAGGAGGAGTTTGCAGAGGATGAAGATAATCCATCCTATGGACCTGGAATGCACTAAAAAGTTAATCCAATCTTTGTCGCTCGATTCCCAAAACTTTTATTTTCTCATACTAATTACATGTTTTCTAAGGATCTTCCAAACATATTTGTTTCAAACTTTCAGTAAATGTTACACAGTACCTTCGGCATAATTTAACACAGCCTTTTTCCAAAAAACTGTATATTTTTGAATATATAAATAAAAAATTGCAAAAAAATGTTGTGAATTTTCATTACAATTGAAAAAAAATCATCTTTAATAACTGAACTAAAATTTTGTAAAATCCCTGTGTTAAGTTGTAGCCCATATTCCAATAAATAATCTGTAAAAAGTTCAACTTCTTACCTCAAATACTTTGTGAGGAAAGATGTAATTTATAAGCGTTATTTTAACATTGCAAGTATAGGGCGTTCCGGAGCCCCTTAACTAGGATCGGTGACAAGGAATAAATAAGAAGATACAGGCTGAGCATGAATGTCGGAATGTTTTGAAAAACTTAAAGAAGGAAGAATAATGAGACATATACTTGAAACTTACTCCCTTTCTATCCAAATAATAAGGATGAACACACAGACCCCCACCCACCCACACACACACACACACACACACACACACACACACACACACACACACACACACTCACGCTACGTGATCAAAAGTATCCGGACAACCCCAAAAACATGCGTTTTTCATATTAGGTGCATTGTGCTGCCACGTACTGCCAGATGCTCCTCCTCAGCAACCTCACTAGTCATTATACATCGTAAGATAGCACAATGGGGCGCTTCGCGGAACTCACGGACTTGGAACGTGGTCATGTGACTGGGTGTCACTTGTATCATTACTATAGCACAATGGGGCGCTTCGCGGAACTCACGGACTTGGAACGTGGTCATGTGACTGGGTGTCGCTTGTATCATACGTCTGTTCGCGAGATTTCCACATTCTTAAACAACCTTAGGTCCACAGTTTCCGATGTGATGGTGAAGCGGAAACTTGAAGGGACACGTACAGCACAAAAGCGTACAGGCTGACCTCGTCTGTTGACTGACAGAGACCGCCGACTGTTGACAGGGTCGTAATGTACAATAGGGAGACATCTATCCAGGCCATCACACAGGAATTCCAAACAGTATCAGGATCCACTGCAGGTACTATGACAGTTAGTCGGGAGGTGAGAAAACTAGAATTTTATGGTCGAGCTACTGCTCATAAACCACACATCACGCCGGTAAACGCCAAACGACGTCTCGCTTGGTGTAAGGAGCGTAAACATTCGACGATTGAACAGTGAATAAACTTTGTGTGTGATGACGAATCACGGTACACAATGTGGCGATCCTATGGCAGGGTGTGGGTATGGCGAATGCCCGCTGAACGTCATCTGCCAGCGTATGTAGTGCCAACAGTGAAATTCGGAGGCGGTGGTGTTCTGGTGTGGTCGTGTTTTTCACGGAGGTGGCGACTGCATCTTTCAACACGATCGAGCACCTGTTCATAATGCACGGTCTGTGGAGGAGTGGTTACACGACAGTAACCTCTCCTCAGTGCAGCACCCCATGATGAATGGGCTACCATTCCTCAAGAAACCACCACCTGACTGAACGTATGCCTGCGAGAGAGGAAGCTGTCATCAAGGCTAAGGGTGGGCCAACACCATATTGAACTCCAGCATTACCGATGAAGGGCGCCACGAACTTGAAAGTCATTTTCAGCCAGGTGTCCGGCTACTTTTGATCACAAAGTATATATATATATATATATATATATATATATATATATATATATATATATATGATACCATATATCCTGAAGAAAAACAGAGAACAGCCTCATACTCTCAAATCATCGTAATATTACATAAGGAGAGGGAAAGCACCGTAAGACACTTACAACATTAAGGGATGACGTAGTTAAAAACGGATACTGATCCTTTCGCATTGGACAAAGAATCGATCAGGCCAAAGAAAACGTCTCTCGTGTACACTTAAAACGTAACCGCAGCACTGCAAAATCATGCAACGTAGAATCACGCCAGCGCAATGCCAGGAAACAACGTTTCACGATAACTCGAGGACAACACTGGAGCGTAGAAGTGCCTATCTCAATAATACGCCAGACGCTACGTCTAAATTTAACACACAGAACAAGATAGCTTCCGCCGTCACTGACAACGCTAAGGACAGAGGCAAAGGCAGACACGAAAATCCAGCGTCACAAGCTGTGGAAAAGGAAGTGTGAGTTCATATGGTTCAAATGGCTCTGAGCACTATGCGACTTAACTTCTGAGGTCATCAGTCGCCTAGAACTTAGAACTAATTAAACCTAACTAACCTAAGGGCATCACACATATCCATGCCCGAGGCAGGATTCGAACCTGCGACCATAGCGGTCGCTCGGTTCCAGACTGCAGCGCCTAGAACCGCACGGGCACTCCGGCCGGCGGAAGTGTGGGCCTCAGCCTTAAGTGGGCCATACGGATTGGAGTAAATTGCGATTCACATAAAGACAAACGTTATGTGTGACGTGACATACGACTTTCAAGCTAGACCTAGTTTTACGTATATGATTTAGGGCACAGTTTAAATTTAGAACCAACATGGCCTGACGAGCATTTAAACACTGTCGCTCAAAAGGGTAAAGTTTGAGTGTCGTGCCTATTACGACAGTTTCCAGTGAATAATAGTGAACCTAGAATATATGTGCTTCCTCTATCGATTTACTGAAGAAATTTTCCTTACTCTTAGACCAACCATTGACCATTAAAATTATTTCGACATCATGCGACAAACATCGAACTTAAATGAAGGTCCTACCCACTTGGATACAGAAATGACTAGCATTTCAGCGGAAACGTACAAAGTAGGTATGAGTCATGAAGCCCACAATCTTGTATACATTTTTTTACGCAGCGGGTCTCTCATCCAGAAACTGCATGTGAATGCAGTTTTTATTGATAAGTTCGTATAATGCTTACACTAACTTGGAATTCGACATCTACAGCGTCTTAGTCCATGAGTCTGGTTTATCATCATCATCATTATCTCTTTACAAGGATGGCATGTTATAGCCACCTATTCCGTTCTCTGTCATCCATCTTCCTCTTAAGAGGTCTTCTAGACTCTCTCTTTCCAGTTGGCAGATAATTTATTCCTTTTATATAATGTTTACTTTCTCTACATGTCCCTGGTCCTTCGAGTTCACTCTTTTATCTAATATATTGTCATTGACTGAATATATTCGTAAATCTGATCTTACTGTCTCATTCTCAATTTTACCATTTACAGCGCGTTATACAACTCTGCTTTCTGTAAGCATGACATTTTGGTTGTTTTGTCTGTGATTTGGAACCATGTGCTAGAGTAGTTGTAGCCATAATATTATAGAATTTCCCTCGAATTTCCTTTCTTGATTCCCTTCCCAAAGTTCATCAAATTCTTCCACGGATAGTTTGAATTTTATTAACCTTCTTTGCAGTGACTTTTTCCTAGTAGAAATTATTACCATGTCTGGGACGACTTGAGTGGTATATCGGTTCTATAATTTTCTCGTTCATTGTTATTTCCCATGTGACTGGATTCTTCCCTTTGAAAAACTGTTATCTTTGACTTACTCGTAGATAACGTTAAATTGCAGTGTGTTATGTTTTGCCACAGTCTGTGTGCTAGTCTTTGTAAATTATCTTCTGTTCCCTGAACAAGTATCTGGTGATCAGGGTATGATAAAGCATTTAGTGTGATGTTAGATAATATTTTAACACACAACTTCGTCTCATCTTTCTACATCACAATTAAGTCGTCAGCCAACAAATTATTTTTGACCATAGACTACAACCTCTTCGAACATCTTAATTCTTAAGATTTTATCCGATGTTTTTCAGGCTGAACTTATAACTGTTTTTGTATTTATTTATCGAGTCTCTATTTATTTTACAAGTTGTTTAATATACTTTTCATTCCAATTTTTTTGACAAAACGGAGCCTTTACAAATTACCATAGGCACTCTCGTAATCGACAGCAGCTAAATGTGTTCTTACGCCAAATTTTCGATGTTTTTTCAATATTTTGTTTCGTCACAAACATATCATTGCGCGAACGTCGCTTCCTGAAGTGTAAGTGTTCCTCTGCAGTTAATGCATCAGTTATAGATTACTATCTGCGATTAAGAATGTTGCCCTAAATTGTGTATCCTGCATATCCTAAATTTATTCCTGTATACTTTCCTCTGTAATTCCTATTGCTATTTTTAAGTACAGAAATAACGTTATCTGCGTTCCATACTTCAAGTATGGAACACGATTTCCGACACGCATCTGAAAAATGAAGAATGCAAAATTCTAAAATATTTCCTTTGTATTTAATTACTTAATTCCACCTGGGGTAGTACATTTTCTGTTTTTTCTTACATTTAAGGGCTGCTGTTAATATTTATGTATCCGTTTGATATACAGAGTTATTATTAGCATTTGTATAGTAACTCTCTTTACTTTCTTCATCACACCATGTCTTCTGTCATGTTCTAGCCATTACTGTATTAAAACTTGCACCATATACCTCTGTTCTATTCGTATGGTTCATAAGTTTAAACGATACCATCGGTCCTCAGTTAATGTGACGTTGAACACTGACATTGAACCTTTCCCAGCGTTCACTGTAGTGCCTTTTCATTAAATTTGTTGTTATACCATTTATATCTATAAATTCCCCCAATTTTCATTCTGCCATGTAATAATTAGGTGTTACTAGCTTTTAATTTTATTTAAGATATTCCTGTTTTCCAAATTATCAAACTCCCTTTTCTGTTTGGTAGTTTATCTTCCCTAGTACCTTATTAGTTACATTCAAAACTAATTTTATTCTCTCCAATAACTCTTCAATACTGTCTTTAGTTTCAACCATTTGCGGTTAGTATGTGAACCTCTGCTGATACAGGTACCTCATGTTTTCTTTCTGTGGAGATAAACTTTAAAGTTTTGTCTTTACACATGTGTGCTCACTCATCTTGCCCATACGTCAATCTTTGAGGTAACTAGGAAGTGCTTAGAGCCCTTATCATTATTTGTAAATGTGTGAGTACCTCGAATTTAAGAGCATTTTTAGTAGCTCTTTCATAACAAATTACAGAGCGTGAACCTCTTGCATATTAGTTGTATCTATTGATGTCTAATTTTCTAAAGATGATGTTTATAAGTTTTTGGCATTCAATGCAGCAAAATATTTTAATATTTCACCATTTACATTTAAAATCATTTAAGCAAGTGCGCCAACTGTGTTTACTACAAGTGCCTTTCCAGTTTTTGTATTTCAGTCTGCTAATATTAATAGATGATCACTTGATTATAGTTATTTACTTCAATGTTGCAGTTCTCCGCAAAGTATTTAGAATCTTTGCGTTTTCCTCTTTCGTGTCATATACTATTATGACACAAACCTATCATCTATCACTTCTGAATACAACAATTACCAACCTTCATTTATTTAGACCTAAAACTTTATTGTTTATTTATTTATTTATTGTTCCGTGGGACCAAATTAAGGAGAAGTCTCCATGGTCATGGAACGAATCAACACATGAAATTGTAACACGATAGTAGAAACAGATAAAATGAAATACAAAAAATGTATTGAGGCGACAATTCGTAAGTTTAAATAAAGAAAATCAACAATGTATCACTGGAATTTGCTTAATTTTTCAGCTCTTCCAGGAGCTCCTCGACACAACAGAAGGAGTGAGCCATAAGGAAACTGTTCAGTTTAGACTTAAAAGCTTTTGGGCTACTGCTAAGAATTTAGAGTTCTTGTGGTAGCTTATTGAAAACGGATGCAGCAGAATAGTGCACTCCTTTCTGCAGAACAGTCAAGGAAGTGCATTCCACATGCAGATTTGATTTCTGCCTAGTATTAACTGAGTGAAAGCTGCTAACTCTTGGGAATAAGCTAATATTGCTAACAACAAACGACATTAAAGAAAATATATACTGTGAGGGCAATGTCAGAATTCCCAGACTATTGAATAGGGGTCGACAAGAGGTTCTTCAACTTACGCCACATATAGCTCGAACAACCCGTTTTTGAGGCAAAAATACCCTTTTTGAATCAGAAGAATTACCCCAAATAATAATACCATATGACCTAAGCGTATGAAAATATGCGAAGTAGACTACTTTTCGTGTTGAACTGTCACTTATTTCAGATACTGTTCTAATGGTAAATAAAGCAGCATTTAGTTTCTGAACAAGATCCTGAACATGTGCTTTCCACAACAGCTTACTATCTATCTGAACGCCTTGGAACTTGAACCGTTCCGTCTTGCTTATAATATGCCCATTCTATCTGATGAAAATATCAGTTCTTGTTGAATTGTGAGTTAGGAACTGTAAAAACTGAGTCTTACTGTGATTTAGCATCAAATTATTTCACACAAGCCACGTACTTATTTCATGAAATACATTATTTGATAATGTTTCAATGTTACACACAAGATCCTTCACTACCAAGCTGGTGTCATCAGCAAACAGAAATGTTTTTGAATCACCCATAATACTAGAAGGCATATCATTTATATAAATAAGAAACAGCAGTGGCCCCAGCACCCACCCTTGGGGAACGCCCCACGTAACAGTGTCCCATTGGGACTGAACATCACTACCAATCTCAATAATGCGAAGAATTACCTTCTGCTTTCTGTTATGAAAGTAAGAGGCGAACCAATTGTAAGCTACTCCCCTTACTCCATAATGGTCCAACTTCTGCAGTAATATTTTGTGGTCAACACAGTCAAAAGCCTTCGTTAAATCAAAGAAAACACCTAGAGTTCGCAACCTTTTATTTAATCTGTCCAAAACCTCACAGAGAAAAGAGAATATAGCATTTTCAGTTGTTAAACTATTTCTAAAACCAAACTGTACATTTGACAGCAAATTATGTGAATTTAAATGCTCCAGTAACCTTGTATATACAACCTTCTCGATAACATTAGCAAACACCGATGGCATAGAAATAGGTCTAAAATTGTCAACATTATCCCTGTCTCCCTTTTTATAAAGTGGCTTCACTACCTAGTATCTTAAACGGTCAGGAAACCGACCACTCCTAAAGAAAAAGTTACAGAAGAAGCTAAGTACTGGCCTAACATACATATAACAATACTTCAGTATTCTGCTAGATACCCCGTCATATACATGAGAGTTCTTGGGCTTTAGTGATTTAATTATTAACTCGATCTCCCTTTGTCAGTATCATGGAGGAGCATTTCAGGTAACAGCCTCGGAACACTTTCTTCTACGAGCGCTATCTGATTCCCTGTTGGGACTAGATTTCTATTTAGTTCACCTGCTATATTCAGAAAGTGATTATTAAATACTGTACATATTATTAAATACATATTATTATTATTAAATACTGTACATATTTCAAATATAAGAACATCTACTCCATCCCCAGGATATTGTTACTCCCGTTGGTCGGGGTCTTCTGACCGTCAAGCGAATGTGGATCGATGGGTTCAACAGGCATCAACGACCGAGAGGACCGACATATCGTTCGCTGTGAGGGTGGGTCATGTGGGTCGTGCCCGAATATTGCTGCCGAAGAGCATTGCTGGCGAAAGGCAAGAATCGGAGATTCAAACCTGGCATGCCACACAGCTTTAGTCTGCCAGACCACCTCGGTACCATATGAACAGGTCGTAATTTTTGACATAACATCCCATTCAACACGCTCATTCAATAGACGATAGGTCTATTATTGTAATAGTAATAAGGATGATCTGGCCCGAAAATTGTTTGCTTAAAATACTAAACCGAAATCGGTAAATAATTGTGATTTTGATGGTAAATAAACTGCCCCTTAAAACAACAGTACGATTGGTTTTTTCTATACGCAGTTTATTTTGTCATGTAGAGAAATGACTGCAGCTAAATTTGAAAGACGATACATTAGGATCGTCCTGTTAACTGAATATGAACTGCAGCGAAGTCTAGTTCTACATGCTGCTACAGCACTCCCTTGGCTCTCTTTGAGGTCTAAATGCTGATGTGCCTTCTTTGATCCTCATAACCTTGTTTTGCAGAAGGCCTGTTAGCGGCAGAGTCCTCGACAGCTGAGTGGTTACAAGTGCATTTGACATCGCTAACTTAAATGTGACGTAGGACTGGGGACAGCTCCCGCTGTGCGACAGGCAAAGAGCTCCCTCCCCTGTAAAAAAAAATGACCTCTGACATTTCACTTCTGGAGGCTCAACCGGATTTACCCAGGAAAACACAGAGCAGTAAATTAATCTAAAGGTGCCAGAGTCTGAAACGCATTTTAATTCAACTGTAATGATCATTCGCGAACATACACAGATTTGCTATAGATGCAGAAAATGCCTATAAAAAGAAAATAGCTACAAATTTATCACACGTGCAGATTGAAAATCGCTTGTAAATGGAGGAAGCCAAGTGGAATCGATGTTGCTTGGTTATCTAGAAGCATTGAAAATTTCTTGTAAATGGAGGTAGCCAAGCGGAATCGATGTTGCTTGGTTATCTAGAAGTATTTGATTAAGTTCCTGGCAACACTACTAAGAAAGATACACTTTTAGTACGTATATCGACATTCACGAATGAGCCGAAAATTTATTTGTGTAGAGAAACTTTATAATTTTTTGCGTTATTATGCAGCGACAGCAACTGATATTGTTTATATAAGAATATACAGCCTACACTGGCGGGTTAACTTTATCGTTTACCTAGGATTCAACGTTAGTAATAACGTCTTCTTCAGAACCTGCAAAAAGTTAATATTATAATGTGCTAGTAGATTATATTAGATATGGTCATCCTACAGGATGCAACGTGTAGTACTTACATAAAATATTGTTCAAATGTCTGCTTAAAACAAGCCATTTCCTAAGTCAACTTTATAAAACTTGATGCATAACCATAAGGTTTTGTCACTTCCATTAAACAAGCTGTAGCAGTGGAAGACTCTGCAGGAGAGACGCTCAGTAGATCGGTACGGGATTTTGTGGAAGTTTCGAGAACATACCTTCACCTGTATGTTATATATAGAGGAACTTCATCCAGTATCTTCCTAATGTTAAAATGAAAAAATCATGTGACATCTGCGACTGAAGTGGGACGCATAAGTTGCTAAGCAAAACACTGGGAAGTAATTTTTTGGCAAACTACCTTCCTGAATCACTCCTGTATGAAATTCGTTAAAACATGCAGGTTTAGAGGGCGGATGCTTCTGAACACATTGTGAATCGTAACAGCTGTGTGTTCCATGCAGGTAGATAATCACAGACGAGCCGACAAATGAAACTGTAGATGCTTTAAAAATGTCAGCAACCATTATATCGAAAGTACATTTATAAAACCTCAGGAAGTTGATATTTTTAAGGAACATACGAGTATCTTGCAAACATTGCATTACATTCCCATAGGAGTAATGAAGATAAGATTACATTAACGATTCAAGGATTGCCCTATACTTACAATGTTAAACTGAGTCAGAAGTTAGGAACATCTTTTTCATGAGTTGTTGGGCTTTTTTTCTAGATCTTTTTCATAGACGGCGGAAATTTTTTCTGCTTCTCTACTGAAATACCCACTTTGGAAAAAAAGTTTGGTTTTCGAGATATTTGATTTTTCTAAATGAAATACATTTTAACAGGTATTTTAAAATACGAATCTCTTAATACAGTTTCACAAATGATTTAATTAATTATATTAGTAGACCGTAAGCAAACCCTCGTGAAGGTTTCATCTCTCTACTGTAAACACATTCTGAGAAAATGTAATTTATGCACAAACAAATTAATATTATGCTGTCTAGTCATCTTTATATAGATTTGCATTTCATTATCTGAAGAGCTGAGCCCTTCCTTGTCTTAGCAAACTTTACTTGCTGTAGTTCGTAATCTTATGCAGAGCCCCATTATCAGTAAAAGTTTTCTCTTTGTTTTATAGCCCTGATTGAATGATTAAACAACACCATAATTGCCACAGTGAAGAGTGTGTATACCCACAAAAACAGTCTTAAGTAGTTTCTTCCATATCACATGGTCCACACTCTTTGAAATTTGAGTCCGATCGTGAAGAGACATCTGTATTGGACTAATATCTACAAGGTCTCTGGTTTTGTTTCGTGCATAACGGCCGATTGCAAATTATGAGGTTGACTTTATTATTATTTAGTTACCTTACCTCTATTGCATTTGAGCCAGCTACCTTCTCCTTTTGATCATCGCCCATGTTCGCGATTCTCATGGATTGAATCTGTGTGAAAAGACAGCCCAGACTGCTATTCTCATTAATTCGGCATCTGCTGTCTTCTGTCTAATTGCTAGATCATAGCACATCTGAATATCGTCTACAGCAGCATCTGTCAGTCTGTTTTCCCAGCTAAAGGTTATCGATCCTGTAAAATTTTTTATTTATTTATAAACGTAATCACTTCCTTATGACACATTCATAACCGGTTTCGGCCATACAATGACCATCTTGATTCTAAAACAATACAATATAGAATTTATATTAAAACCTAAAAATAAGTGCAATATTTAACCAGGCACCTACTATTTCATCTATATCAATGTTTTCTCCTTGTTCTGAAATATTATTTCACTGATTTAACGATCTGTTCTGTAATTTTAAATTTTGTCTCCATTTTACCTAAATATTAATAGTAAATTTGTCACATTTTAGGCTTTTGAAAAATAAAGGGGAAGTGAGCATCTACCGCAAAGAGGGTGAACAAAATCTAACAAAACTTTTTTATCTATATAAGAACGGTGTTTTACATTTTATAGCTAGTTTAACGACGCATGAACCTGTGTTCAGTGTATGCTGCCTTCAGGAATGAACTATGTGTATTTCGCATTGATTCAGTTACATTAGTAACAAGCCTGGTTAAATACTGCACTTATATTTAGGTTTTAATATAAATTCTCTTTTGTATTGTTTTAGAATCAAAAGATGGCTATTGTATGGCCGAAACCGGTTGTGACTGTGTCATACGAATGTGATTGCGTCTATAAATAAACAACAAATTTTTATAAAATAATTAATCACTCACTCCATTGACAAAACGTCGTTTCTTTTCCGAAAAGGTTTTAGATTCCTTAATTTCTTGCCTTTCAAGCTACCCTTTTGAACCATCGAAGTCTTTATCCCATAGTTTTCTGAACGTGGTCAACAGACTCTAGTTTGCAAATCTTCATATTGTTCCGATAGGGCCTCCAGTTCCTCAGTTCCTTTGGATGGCTCTCAGTCACCATCTCTAAGATAATTTATGTATCTAATGTTGTACCATTTTTCTGATGACTGATAAATACTTCTTACTCCAGTAGCTTCCGTATCACCACTTGAACCGTAATGATTTGCTTCGGATTTCTCTTCAAGTTTATTTGTTACTTTATCTTTGCATATCAGATACCTTATTGAGGCCGCAGATATATCTGTAACAACACCATTCACAGATGTGTGGCCTCTTTCCTACCAGCTCCCATCAAAAGCTTTTAGTATTACTTTCTACAACAGCTCCCTCAACAGCATCTTTCATATTTTACTGTTCTGCATCTTTCACAGTTGTTACTTCTGCAATGAAGTGTTGGTCAAATTCTGAGGTTGGGGCTGGGAACTTCATTACACCACATAACATGGCACCTGCAGCTTTGCCCTTACTTCCTTGTGTCAGTGTACACGCTTCTCAAATTCCTTCAGACTGGGTCTTGCTATGTTGAAGGAAGAAAAGGCAGTCACTTCACCTAATGTGACGTTCACGACAGGTATATTATTTCACTTTCAATGGAAATAATACAAATGGCGCAAAGTCAGTTTCTTAATGTCTTGCTTGCAGCCAGCAGAAGAGAGTTAACTGTCATGTACTCAGTTATATTTCTGTAACACAATATGAGCCACAATTTTTTAAAAAGATTTAAAATTCTTCTTATCACGTCATCTCACATTTTCGGAAACAACCATTTCCTTACCAAATACCTCGTTCCCTAGATCTTTAATAATTTAGAGACGATTGAAGTAAGTCAAACATACATTTATTAATCGTGTTCCGTAGATCACACACGCAAGGAGAACCTGAAGAATGTGGAATGAAACTTACATAATCAACCAATGATCAATAAAACAAAGAAACTGAAATCTATACACTGTATCCTTCTACTCTGAGTGTGGAAGACGCCATCTACCATGTCATTTGCCGCACGTGGTAGCCGCGCGGTCTGAGACGCCTTGCCACGGATCGCGCAGCTTCCCCCCGTCGGAGGTTGGAGTCCTCCCTCGGGCATGGGTGTGTGTGTTGTCCTTAGCGTAAGTTAGTTTAAGTTAGATTAAGTAGTGTGTAAGCCTAGGGATCGATGACCTCAGAAGTTTTGTCCCATAGGAACTTACCACCACCATCACCAGCATGTCATTTAGTTGATGTCCCTCTTTTGCATTTAAACGCATTAGGAGAACTATATTTGAGATAAGACTTTTTGTGTTGCTTTGCACTGCCGAAATATTATATATCAGTACCTTCATGAGATAAGTGCTGTCTGGCAGACTTGTTTCCTTAAAGCTTTCGTGAGTACATTCCATTCCGTTTGCAATTACATCTCACTACAGGAAGAGTTACGAGGTGCTGTGTATCTACACTGTGCGGACAGATTAATGCGCCCACCTGTCAGATGTCTGAATTGCCATTTTTTCAGCGCAAGACGAGCGGGAAACGAGTCAGTGAGGGTCTGGAAGGCATCGACAGGGATGTGTAAGCATGACGACGCCAGTGCCGGGGCCATCTTCGCTAGGTTTCTCTTTTGAGGATCAACGGCGCGAACAGCCCAGTCGAGGTGGCCTGTGGGACCATTCGGTTTTAAATTCGGCGAGTTTGATAGAGAGGGGAGAACGGTAAATTCACCCTGGTCCTCTTCGAACCACACACGTACACTGCAAGCTGCATGCTACGTCACGTTGTTACGCTGGCAGATACCGTCGTGTCGAGGAGAAACAAACTGATTGTAGGAATGGACATGGTCCACAAGGATAGATGAATACCTGGTCGATCCATTGTGCCTTTCAGAATGACACGATCATCGAGGGAATGTCAACAATGCTGATGTGATATTATCACATGTTTCTCACGAACACGCAACTTGTCGTAGATTTCTGGAAGACGGCGCAACGCCGGAGTGCGTAAGGCAGAGATGTAATCGAGGTGACTGTGCTACGCAGAACACTACTAATGCTCTCTTCGAACATTAGGGGTTTATTTTCCATACACATCTGCGTTAACTCAGTTTTTTCGATATTTAGAGACAGGTGCCATTCATCACACCAACAACAAACTTTTGTGTAGGTCATGTTGTATCCGCCTACAGTCACTCAATTTCGGTACCTTCCCGTACATCACAGAATCATCAGCAAACAGTCGCAGACTGCTGCTCACAGTGTCCACCAATCATTTATGTACACAGAATATCACAGCGGTTCTACCATACTTACCTGCGGCGCTCCTGACGATGCCCTTTTTTTTATGAACACTCCCCGTCTACGGGAATGTACTAGGTTCTATTACTTAAGAAGTCTTCGAACCACTCACACACCTGGGAACCCACGAGTCCGTATGTTCGTACCTTCGTCATCAGTCTGTATTGGGGCACCGTGTCAAATGCTTCAAAGAAATCTAGGAATATGGAATCTGTCTGTTTCCCTTCATCCATAGTTCGTAAGACACTATAGGACAACAGGACACGCTTAGTGTCGCAAGAGCGATTGTTTCTAAAATCCTTCTGATTAGTAGAGAAAAACTTTTCCTTCTCACGGAAATGTATATGCGATACGTTTTAAAACTACAGAATTTGCTTTGCAGAATAGCGGTGATTACCGCTATAAATGGTAACCTGTCAGATTGCTTTCTTGACACCAGGCCGTCAACAAAGCATCAGTTTTCATTTCTTACAGGCGGAGTGATATGAAGCTTAGACCTTATTCTTGATCGCAGCTGGAACGACCATTGCGATAGTTCGAATAGTAGAACCCATAGTTCGAAACGTAGGACTGAAGCGTAGCTTTTCCATTTTCATTGCGTGTTGAAGCAATAGCCTTAGCTTCTGAGGCTTCAGCGCTAAACATTCATCTAGTAAAATATCTCCTAATCGTTTGGTCAATGTGATCTGGCGACTGACCGTAATTGTAAGGGACTGCTTTTCCGTTTAAGTCCTGTTGAAACCTGGAGGCGACTGTCCCCCTTGGGTCCTATCCAGTAGATCCTTCCCGAAAGAGAACATTTGACTGAATGCAATGGGACTACTCGTTCTGAACAATTTCATTTTTTGTGTAATCTCACCAAATTCTATATATCTAAATAAATTTATCATGGACAACAGGATGTAACGCAGTGTAAGTATCATAAAATACAGCTACGAAAGGAAGACCTCCGAATTTTCTGTTATGAACACGGATTGAAGTGTTATAGTCAAGAATGTTACTCGGTCGACTTCCCCACTTCACTGACTGAAGTTGCAGCCCTCTGCTGCTAGTGGACTCCGAACTATGGCGTGTAACACGGCAGTGTGTAATGTAACTATGTCGGTGAGCGAGAAACAGCATGATGTAACGGAGCTTCTAACGCAGAAAACGTGTATCCAGTTCATATCCGTTGACGAAAGAGAGCTGTGTAACGTGATGATTATATCGACGTCAGTAATGTGTGACGCTTTGTTGGTCGTGCTCTTAATCCAGAAAATGATGGTGCTAAACTCAACATGGGTGACAGAGCTCGAAGTGGATGACCTCGTGCGGTAACTGTTGGGAAAAATTAATGTAGACCTTCGAGGACTTAACTTTGATAGTAATGAAGTGGTTAAACAAAAGTGATGTCGTGATTCCGTCAACAAAGTCGAACATTCCACAGTGGCGGTATCAATAAATTGCTCTCTCGTTGGGAAAAACGTCGTCATCGCTTGGGTGATTGTGTTAAGAAATAAATACGTAGACATGAAGAATACAGATGTAGAATGTTAATAAATTTGTTTTATTCAAAAGCTTAGTGTTTTCACATAGATAGTTCGGAGACACAGCTTTTTAGCACTCTCTCGTATCTCTTCGCTTTGTAAACATTTAGTCAACTTACGCTTGAATTGCCGTTATTTTTGAAAGCATCGCCATCCTAGCGTGTAACTGCATAGGATGAAAAAAATAATGTTCCTTCCAGAATGAAAAAACAATCTTGGTTGAAAAGTTAGTTGATATCAACATCGCGAACTTTTTATTATTTGGAACTACATTGTACGGGGATATACCGGAGGCTCAAATATATACAGGGTGGTCCATTCATAGTGACCGAGCCAAATATCTCACGAAATAAGCATCAAACGGAAAAACTACAAAGATCTAAACTATTCTAGCTTGAAGGGGGAAACCAGATGGTGCTATGGTTGGCCCGCTAGATGGCGCTGCCATAGGTCAAACGGATATCAACTGCGTTTTTTAAAATAGGAACCCCCATTTTGTATTACATATTCGTGTAGTACGTGAAGAAATATGAATGTTTCAGTTGGACCACTTTTTTCCCTTTTGATAGATGGCGCTGTAATAGTCACGAACGTTTAAATACGTGTTATCACGTAAAATTCCGTCAGTGCGGACGGTATTTGCTTCGTGATACATTACCCGTGTTAAAATCGACCGTTTACCAATTGCGGAACAGGTCAATATCGTGTTTATGTATGGCTATTGTGATCAGAATGCCCAACGGGCGTGTGCTATGTATGCTGCTCGCTATCCTCGACGACATCATCCAAGTGTCCGGACCGTTCGCTGGATAGTTACGTTATTTAAGGAAACAGGAAGTGTTCAGGCACATGTAAAACGTCAGCCACTTCCTGCAACAAATTATGATGCCCAAGTAGGTGTTCCACCTGCTGTCGCAGCTAATCCGCACATCAATAACAGAAAAATTGCGCGAGAATCGGGAATCTCAAAAACGTCGGTGTTGAGAATGCTACATCAACATCGATTGCAGCCGTACCATATTTCTATGCACCAAGAATTTCATGGCGACGACTTTTGAACGTCGTGTACAGTTCTGCCACTGGGCACAAGAGAAATTACGGGCCGGTGACAGATTTTTTGCACGCGTTCTATTTAGCGACGAAGCGTCATTCACCAACAGCGGTAACGTAAACCGGCATAATATGCACTATTGGGCAACGGAAAATCCAAAATGGCTGTGACAAGTGGAACATAAGCGACCTTGGCGGGTTAATGTATGGTGCGGCATTATGGGAGGAAGGATAATTGGCTCCATTTTCTCGATGGCAATCTAAATGGTGCAATGTATGCTGATTTCCTACGTAATGTTCTACCGATGTTACTACAAGATGTTTCACTGCATGACAGAATGGCGATATACTTCCAACATGATGGATGTCCAGCACATAGCTCGCGTGCGGTTGAAGCGGTATTGAATAGCATATTTCATGACAGGTGGATTGGTCGTCAAAGCACCATAGCATGGCCCGCACGTTCACCGGATCTGACGTCCCCGAATTTCTTTCTGTGGGGAAAGTTGAAGGATATTTGCTATCGTGAACCACCGACAACGCCTGACAACATGCGTCAGCGCATTGTCAATGCATGTGCGAACATTACGGATTGCGAACTACTCGCTGTTGAGAGGAATGTCGTTACACGTATTGCCAAATGCATTGAGGTTAACGGACATCATTTTGAGCATTTATTGCATTAATGTGGTAGTTACAGGTAATCACGCTGTAACAGCATGCATTCTCAGAAATGATAAGTTCACAAAGGTACATGTATCACATTTGAACATCCGTAATAAAATGTTCAAAGGTACCTACGTTCTGTATTTTAACTTAAAAAACCTACCTGTTACCAACTGTTCCTCTAAAATTGTGAGCCATATGTTTGTGACTATTACAGTGTCATCTATCACAAAGCGAAGAAAGTGGTCCAACTAAAACATTCATATTCCTTTACGTACTACAGGAATATGTAATAAAAATGGGGGTTTCTATTTGAAAAAACGCAGTTGATATCCGTTTGACCTATGGCAGCGCCATGTGGTTTCCCCCTTCAAGCTAGTCTTCGTGAGATATTTGGCCTGGTGACGATCAATGGACCACAGTATATATATATATATATATAACAAGTTCAATATTAATGTGTAGAAAAGTCGCTCAGCACGTTTATCAGTTTTTCATCGAACGCTGTGCACCTTCTCCGATAAGACGCTACTGGAAGTAGGCCCTACTTATGTATTATTTTTTATATTGTCATTCCAGCGTGAATGGCAAAAGGCGCTCCCCTAAAGTTATTAAGGTCTTAGCTGTTTTTGACTTTTGTGTTAAATGTGCAGATCATGTAGTTACTATTTCAAATCCCAGTCTCTTTATCTGACCGTCAGACGTGTTTATGTGGTCTTCTAGTTCGTACACTCTGCTTCCTGTAGTGAAACATGGGCAACAAAAATTGTTAAAAACACAACCTAATGGCCTCGAGGAGCGTTTCAGAAACAAATCCGCAGCTACCTAAACTGCAGATTTCAAAAATAACATCAGAGTCCACCGTAGTTACTGCGTTGAATGTGTTACGTGGCTATACAGTGAAATCTCGGGAATGCGCTTTCACATTCCATATATCTCGTATTCTGGGGACAATTTTTTTTTGCTGAATATTCTCTCTCATAACTTTCGCTTTCTGTCTGATCCCTTATGAAGCGGATTACAATGTTTTATCGTATATTATTTCGTTGTTCTTACCGACTGCACTCAATGGATTTTTAAGTTACATTGTTTGCCTGCAGTTCGTTGTTTTACGAATAACACATTCAGGGAATCTGACGTTTTGTTGTTCAGCTGTTACGATACTTCAATACTACAGCTGTAGCCTAATCCTCGCATTGCGCGGAACTCAATGGCGTGGAGGAAAGCATAGCTACAGGACAAATGCACCCGTGAGGCGATGTGCGGCGATAAGCCTATGCATCATAATAGTGAGACGTACACAACAGGGCGTGGTTTGCGTACCACGTGAAAGAGTAATAAAATGGTTCAAATGGCTCTGAGCACTACGGGACTCAACATCTGTGGCCATAAGTCCCCTAGAACTTAGAACTACTTAAACCTAACTAACCTAAGGACATCACACACATCCATGCCCGAGGCAGGATTCGAACCTGCGACCGTAGCGGTCACGCGGTTCCAGACTAAAGCGCCTTTAACCGCACGGCCCCACCGGCCGGCAAAGAGTAATAAATGAGGAGGGATAGGTAGGCCAGTGTTTATTTCAGTGTTAAATTTGCTGTGAACAGTGTTTAGAACTGGTATCACAAAAATGGTCCCACGCCTTTGACTTGTTGCTCGGTATCGTCTAATTATTCCCATCGATAAATTTCCTGTTATGTAACTATAGACACCCTTGTTATTGACGACAACAGTTATTTATGCTCACTGCCTACGCATGTGCTGGACAATACATGCTATTATCAGACAGCGAATGATGATAAAAAGAACAAAACATTAAAAGCGGATATTAATTCCTCGAAAGCCAACATTAATAAAGATGAAACTGCATCAATATTCTGTTGTCCTGATAGTAGGAGAAGTGAAAAACATCATAGCTAAATAAATTTGCTGCGAAGTTGCACTGACGCGGAAGGGCTTCTCGAAAAATTTTTTTGCCCCCATGCACCCACGAGTGAGTTCACCAAACTGCATCTCGCTAAAGCAACTGCAGTTCTGCTGCGCAACTTTCTAAATTATGTTTGTGTGTTCACCCAGAAGGAACGCTGCATTCAGACATTTCGCCTTTCATGCAACTTCCCTCGCTTTACGTAATGCAATTTATCTAACGTGTGTCGCTCCGGAAATTTTGGGTGAATCGCGAAACGAATCCTGGCAAGTACGTCCTGGAACATGGTGCTCTTTCCTCCTCTGCTTTTTTTAGCCCAAAGAATAGAAGATTGCTATTGAAATCCAAACGTAGGATGAATGTGAAGGAGAACGCTTGAATTTCGCCTCAGAGAGCATCTAGAGGACAGTAGGGATTTCAACCGTTTCTCTTGTTGAATGTTTTGTGAAAATTACCTTCCGGATGTTACGAATAATGTGAACAATTACTATTTTCAAATTGGTCCATTGTCTTCAGTTACGAGTTTCGTGGCGCTAGTGCCGTGCTACCAAACTATGTATGACACAAAGAGAGGAAAATAAATGAGAAGTAAGATATAAGTGTAGCGAGATGTCGGCAATCA
Source organism: Schistocerca serialis cubense (assembly GCF_023864345.2). Taxonomy (NCBI): domain Eukaryota; kingdom Metazoa; phylum Arthropoda; class Insecta; order Orthoptera; family Acrididae; genus Schistocerca; species Schistocerca serialis. The sequence goes on along the minus strand of NC_064641.1, from coordinate 322,938,219 downwards.
GTCAATTAAAGGGCGCAGCGAAAATTACATTTCGGAAGTGGTGTATTATGTAAACACTATCATTTTCGTATTGGGCCCTTGTCTGCAGTTACCAGTGTCGTGGCTTTAGTGCCGAACTACAAAACTATGTATAGCAAACAGAAAGGAAAGAAGAAAAGGAGAAGTAAGATATGAGTGTAGCGAGATGTCGGCAACCAGTCAATTAAAGGTGCAGCGATAACTCGGGAAGAATGGTTAACGAAATACAGCGAGATGAAGAGGTAAGAGAAATGTGGAAACATTTGGAAAATCGAAAATGGATTTCTTCGGCTCCAGTATCATCAGAAAACAAAGTCGCAGTGAATAAAGGGTGAGCTCTAATTTCCTAGGAGTGACGCCAGATCCCCATGCGGCCATCCAGACTACGTAATGGGGTGATGTCGTGGCTCTAAGCAGTCATTTCCTCGGAATGCCGCGATAATCTTATCTACTCCGCTTCACATTGTTTCTTCATATAAACTTCGGTAATAGTAAACATCAAAATTTCCTTCCTTTCTAAGACGAATCAACGTCTGGAAAAAATATAACGAACTGTCTGAATTATTGAGAAATTGAAATCACCAAGCTTAAGAAAAATGGGTGGAAAATTAAGGACTATATCGAAAGAGGATAATGACTTTTGGAGGGAAGAAACAGAATTCAGTGACTAATCATTTTAATGTGAATGGTTCCATCAAGAATTTCTAAATATATCTGGAAGCATTGTTTTAAGTCCTGTGTTCAGCCTGTTAGGATGATTCCTATACCAATATTTTTCCTACCGTGTTTCTGTGTTGCATTCTACAAATAAATCAACCTTTCATACGGATGGTAATTCGTCCGTAGTATATAGTAAAGACCCGTGATGTGATTTTACACTTTGTTTTCATTCTAAAACTGCGACGTTCTGCAACTTACTTCTAATTTCAGTAATAATGAACTACAGAATCTTGCTCAAACTGAAGATAACTAAAAATAACAGTGCGTTCTGAATTACTCTTGATAACAATTGTAAGAAAATGTGTACTGGTGAATCACGGTTTGGATTCAATCGGGAATCTAATTTTTTATGAGTATCAATTGATAAGCGAGACGTATCATGCATAAAGGTAGATAATTAACTTATATGACTGCTGGCAGCTACTTCAAAGAACTTGGCTATTTCTAAATAAAAGGAGAGGGAAAACGAATTACAACTGTCCATAATGTGGTATTACTAGAAGTTTCTTGCATGTTTTTGTAGTTTGTGTACTAACAGAAGTTTTAACGCGGGCCTTAAATTAAACTGCAGCCAAAGAGATAAATTAGTTGAAAGTCGTTTAAATTTGAAATTGTAACGATTACATCGGTCTTCGATCAAAAGACTTCTTTTTTAATTTAAATTGATAACAATCCCCGGTTAGTAATGGCAGCTATGACAGAGGTAGACTTCACAATTTAGTTCTGCAGGAATCATCACTGCGAAGAAGGTATTTATTCCGAACTGACAGCTGTAATATAGCAGATAGTTGTTTCAGATACCGAGAAAGATTTCTAATATCATGTTCTGTTGGAGGACTGCAGACGGAAGAAAGTGATTGATAACACTGTTTTCAATGCAAGTTCGATAAGAAAATAATCTTAGTTAATAAAAGGTAGCCAGTGTGTGTGACACAGTTACAAACGTTTACCAAAGAATCGAATTACTTATGCTTCAGAAATCAAAATGTGAGTGAAATGAGTTTAAAAACATACACATCCTCTGTTTCATTGTGTAAATCGGTCTGCAGTAGCTTATGTACCCTCTTCAAATCAATAACATGATTAACGATACTCGTATATCAAGTACGGAGGAGCTATTAGCAACCATTAGTCACAACGATTCTTTTGTACAAGAACTTTCTGAGGTACCGCACGGCTCTGACAGCCAAAATATTCATGAAACTGGCAGTGTTCGCGAACCTTCTTAATAATAATAATATATTTCTCCTCTTTAATTCTTTTCCTGTTATTCATTTTTGACTTTGTCCTCCCATTCAAGCTCTCTCTCTAATCGTTTTCTTCTACATCAGTTTGAAATTCGTCTTACTTTATTTCCTACATCCTTCATATTCCTCTTCCGTTCCATTTCGGCTACCCGTGTTGAACTGTGCGAGCTATGTAGTACTTCTTATTTTGAACTTTAGTAGTAGTAGTGTAAATTTTTCAATTTCTGCTTTGGTACAAAATTATATGGACACTTGCATAAAGCTTTCGACTACAGACATCATCAAAGTGAGACACACACACACAATTGATACACACAAGCAAGCACATGTCATGCACACATGACCGCATACTCAAGCATCTCGGGCCGGAAAGCAACTGTCTAATGGGATGCAAGCAGCAATGTTGAGGGGGCGGGGAAGGGAAAGGGATAGCAGTGTACTGGGGGGTGAGTGACGAACCGTGTCTGGTGGAGTGTGCAGGGACTAGAATGCCAACAGGCGCAGCTTCAGGAAGTTGTAGGGCAGTGAGGTGGGGGAAAAAAGGAGTGAAAAAACAAGAGGAGCGGGAAAAGACGGGAGGATGCGTTGGCAGAGGGCGACCAATAAACAGGGTGGGAGATGAGAATGGGGAGGAGTTGATAGGACAGAGGGGGTGGAAACTGTTGTATAGAAAGTGTGGGGACAGTGTGTTACTGAAGGTTAAGGCCGAGATCATCACGGGAGCTGAGAATGTGTTCTGGGGATGACTCCATCTGCGCAGTTCAGAAAAGCTGGTGGTGGAGGGAAGGATCTGGAGGGTTCGGGTAGTGAAGCAGCCATTGATTTTTTTTTTTTTTTGGGGGGGGGGGGTCATCAGTCTACTGACTGGTTTGTTGCGGCCCCCTTTCCTGTGCTAACCTCTTCATCTCAGAGTAGCACTTGCAACATACGTCCTCAATTATTTGCTTGACGTATTCCAATCTCTGTCTTCCTCTACAGTTTTTGCCCTCTATAGCTCCCTCTAGTCCCATGGAAGTTATTCCCTCACGTCTTAGCAGATGTCCTATCATCCTGTCCCTTCCCCTTATCAGTGTTTTCCGCATATTCCTTTCCTCTCCGATTCTGCATAGAACCTCCTCATTCCTTACCTTATCAGTCCACCTAATTTTCAACATTCGTCTGTAGCACCACATCTCAAATACTTCGATTCTCTTCTGTTCCGGTTTTCCCACAGTCCATGTTTCACTACCATACAATGCTGTACTCCAGACATACATCCACAGAAATGTCTTCCTCAAATTTAGGCCGGTATTTGATATTAGTAGACTTCTCTTGGCCAGAAATGCCTTCTTTGCCATAGCGAGTCTGCTTTTGATGTCCTCCTCGCTCCGTCAGTCATTGGTTATTTTACTGCCTAGGTAGCACAATTCCTTAACTTCACTGACTTCATGACCCTCAATCCTGATGTTAAGTTTCTCGCTGTTCTCATTTCTACTACTTCTCATTACCTTCGTCTTTCTCCGATTTACTCTCAAACCATACTGTGTACTCATTAGACTGTTCATTCCGTTCAGCAGATCATTTAATTCTTCTTCATTTTCACTCAGGATAGCAATGTCATCAGCGAATCGTAGGGGCGAGAGGCTACAGCGTTGTCTTACACCCTTCTTAATACGAGCATTTCGTTCTTGATCGTCCACTCTTATTATTCCCTCTTGGTTGTTGTACATATTGTATATGACCCGTGTCTCCCTATAGCCATTGATATCAAGCTTGTTATATTTTGTTGTATGTTACGCCGCAGGGTGGTCTAGTTGGCTCCTGGGCACAGGTTGCCGGTGACACTTCATCCTGGTGGACAGCTCTTGATTGTCTTACCAATATAAGAAGCAGTAGAGTGATTGCACCGAGATGGTAAATTATTTGGCAGCTTTCACAGTTGCCCCCCCCCCCCCCCATGATGGGGTAGGTTTGGCACAGGAAGAGCTGGGTGGGTGTATTGGGCAGGTTTTGCACATGGGTCTTCCACAGAGATATGATCCTTGTGGCGAGGGATTGGGATTCGGAGTGGCATAGGGATGGACTACAATGTTGTGGAGGATTCATGTTTCTCAATTCTGCCTGTCTGCCACTTAACTTGTCTTCCTTACAGTGAGTAGCCATCTATCTTTCTATACACTGTTGATATTCCTACCTGGAGTTACCATCGTTTTAAGTTGTTATTCAGATTATTGCATGTGTTTGATACTAGCGGACTCCATTGGGCAAGAAATTTTTAAAGCCTGCTCAGCATATCCTCCTTACTTCATCTCTCAAGCTTAATGTTCTTTCCTTGTAAGCCTTCATTGTGTCTTTAATGTGGTCCTGTAATCTGGTGTTACATACGCCAATAATCTCTTCTCTTCGGCTCTTCACTACTGCCCTTTTTCTTTCCTCTCAGTTCATATTCTGTGCTGTCTGCTCATTTTCTCTCACTGTTTCTCTAATTGAAAATCTGATATTTTCAACGAAAACATTGAATGGCATTATAAAATGTCTAAAACTAGTTCATGACATTCTGTCGAAGTTTCAGGATGAATTTTTTTGGTTGAAGAACCATTGATGACATAAGCGTGACACAGTGTATAGGTTTGTTAAAATTGTATAATTTTTAGGTGAGCAGAGAAATTTTACTTAATTCCGTTCTGTCTACTTTTGTTCCAGCGTAATTCTTGAATATTACTTGTTCATAGATTACGTATTGTCTCATTATTTGCACAGTTTTGCCCTTATAATTATTTCAAAGTTTTGTGAATGATAGTGTCTAGATCGCTTAATGTATTTCTTTAATTTATTACCGTGCTCTATTCATTTCAGTTTCTCTGATCATGAACTCCGAACTCAAAACTTCTGAAACAAAGTTATGCCTCAACTGAAACGAAACATGTCCTTCACTATGGTTTGATGTCGCGCCTACGTCACAATGTCGAAACATCTTTACACATCCAGGTCGTCCACGATGATTCACACGACAGTTTCAATCACGTTCTCTCTCCACGTGTAAGTCATCGAAGCAGATGAATGAGGTATGAAATCATACTTAAAATCTGCCTAACCTGTCAGTTATAGCCCTTTCCCTTCCAACTAAAGGAACCATCCGACACTTCCCCTGTATAATTAAAATCCTTCTCACCTACATCGGTACTCTGCGAACTGTTACGTGCATGGCAGAGTTTACGTTCCCTTATATCAGTTATCAATTTCTAACTGCGCAGTTTATAATCTGTAGCTAGTGCTAGGGATTTCTTCTTGTGGAACATTTTAAGTTGCGGTTCACAAATGCAGCGTAAATGCATGTAACGATTGAGTGTGTCATTAAAGAAGTAGCGTGGTATTGTTTCACTATTGACATCGCTGTTGTGCCTTACCTACTTTAGATTTTAAAGCTCGCAATGTTCAACTGAAGTACAACAGCGGGAAATGCGGTATTCTTCAACGTGAAAGGTATGATTAAATTGTAAATCGGAAATAGTTAACTTAATTTCAAAAAAAATTCTTCACTGACTTAGGTTTATTCATTTTAATTTTGAGACATATTTATATGTAGTTGCAGAATGTCAGTACGAGAACTCAATTAAAAATAATATTGTAAGAATATGTTCGTGAGGTTCACATATTACGTTCTTATATTACTTTCAGTATTATTTTTCGAGTAAAGCATGTGTGTTCGAAAAAGATTTCAAAACATGTTGTACAGTTATGTCCAACTTCCCCCTTGTCTTTCCTAACTTTCAAAATCTTGCAGTATGCCGTACAGAAGTGGGGCGGAGATAGTGACAAATCAACGGTGGGCGCGAAGGTTTAAGGGTTTTAATTTTCAGAAGGTCATAACTGCGTAAAATCAGAATTATGACCCAAATTTTCGCGCAGGATCGATCCCTGTACTGACATCTTGTATGTGTGCTCTTCTCTCCGTAAAATATGAGGTGAAGTTAGTTGTGTTGATACCAAGTGACTGAAAGCAGAAGACAAGGTGATACGTGACTTGTACGACAGCAACGTGCAGACAGACTGTCCGTTCCCTTGTGTAACTATTTTTACTGAAAAGAAATCATCGTTGAGGACTTAAAAAAGTGTTGCAGAACAATCTTATAGGTGTTGATATTTACAGATTTGTGATTGTAATTTGCTCTCGAGTGCCATGCTCTGCGTTAGATGTACGCGCTGATAACATCGATCCATCTTTCTGTCAATGTTTGTCCCGAGCCACATTGAAATCCAGATTTTTACAGTTCATTCTAGAGACACCGTCGACTGTAGATGCTATCCTTCTTGACCTTTAAAAATCATAGTGAATTCAATGCGACATTGAAAAACATCGGAAAAGGTATTTGCTTTGCCTGTGTCAGTATGTCATTCTTGAGGAGCTAACGTCACATTGTGGAGAAGCATCCAGCGTACTTACAAGGGAAACACCAAATCGCATACCCCCTCAGATCTAGTGGTAAGATGGACCAGTGGACAGCGCGTCAAAAACTGAACACAAATCGTGCGTGAAAATAGGAAGAAGGTGTACTAAACTGTGAAAAATGAAGCAAATTAGAAACAGTGAATGCCAAAGTTCAAGATGTGCAACGTCGAGCAAATCTGATTCGCCACGGGGTCATGGTTATGTGATGATGGTGTTGCATGGCGAAGCCGGAGACCCGTATTAATACCACCCTCATGCCCAGTTCCTTTCCACCAAACCATAAACTGCCCGTCCGGCCATTGACGTGTCTGTTCGCTGTATTCAAATTAGTGTCTGTGTCGTACTGCAAAATCCGTTTTCAACACGGCGCTATAAGGAAGTAACCTTCAGTCGAACGTACCTCCTGTTGTCCTACTCATGACCCTTGCGTTCCGTTAGGAAGATTTCACTTTTAAATTCCTTTTTTGTAATGTAGTTCACACAACTTTATTTGTTCTTTTCATTTCTGTGAGAGGTCTAAGCGAAATCTCGCCTCCTCTCCCTATTCATCATTTGTGACGGTAATATACTTTTTCCACCTGATTCCTATTCTCTAAGTAATATATGGTACACAATTTCCAAGACTACAGAAAGAGGACAGACGCGTCAGTGACTGGACGGAAAGTTCAAAATTTTGTGAAAAGAAATGGGGCGTGATGGAGGTTTGAAACCGGATCCTCCACTTTGGAGTCCAACACCGTTGCCACACAACCACGACGCCAGTGCTATGTAGACTCGATCGAAATTTTATATCTTGAGCTTAGATCGTTCACTGTTTACATTTTGCATTTTTTTTTTCACAGGTCAGTACTCCTTCCTCATGTTCAGTTTTTGACGGGCTATCCACTGGGTCATCTTACCATTAAATCTGAGGGGGTACGATGGGGAGTTTCACTTCTTAGATTGATCGTGGTAGCTGTACCGTGTACCCCAGGAAACGGTGAGCTGCATTGCGGTGATCGGTTGATAGTGCTCCGCTGCTGAAGGAGTCCAGAGCCGGCAGCCCCAACTGCATTCTTCAAGATAAAGGCCTCAGCTACGTAGTACTGACACGGATACTTCGTCATTTCCACAATTTTTTTATTTCATCCGAAATAAATAAACCTTTTGAAATGACGACATGTAACAGTTACTTTACAATCACTTCAGTCACTTCTAACTGCCGGTACTGCTTGCGTGAGTCATTCTCTTTTCGTGTAACGAACACTACCCACCTTTTCTAGACTATTCGGAGTAATTTTTTTTTCATTCAGTGATCCCTTTTATCCACTGAAATATACCCCTGGGACCTACTCGAATGTATCTGCAAGAACACATAAGGGCATTTAAAATTGTGTACATATTCTCTATATATGTAGTACGCTACTGTTTTATCTTAATAATGAATATCACCAAATAAACTGAAGGGTGTGGTGCAAGAAGGGGGTAACTCCGTTTTATCATTCTTTTCAGAAGAGACATAAAAATGATTAACGTGTATCATATAGTCTGAATAGTTCGGAGGTATTCTCCAAGCACCTACTTTAAGGCGGTAATGAGTGGGTACAATTTGAAATTCAGACCGATCAGTATTACATATATTAATACAAAATTAAACTGAAAATACTCTGTCTTGCACCAAAATATTACAAATATATTTAAATAATTGAGGATATCTCATTATTTAAATCATTAACGTGGAAGATGACAAAGTGAACGTATAATAAAGACTTGTACTCTTTGAATCCATATACAAAAAGAAAATGAAACAAAAATAGCCACTATAGCAAGTGAAATGTTCAGTATTTCGGCGTCGTGTTCATCTTTCGGAAAAGAGTCAGTATAGTCTTCAATTCCCACACGTGGGATACACTTCAGCATGGAACTCCACTGTTCCGCATAGGAATATGTAGAGAGACACACATGTGAAAGTGCTGCATTTCACACTTACGTTATACTTAAAACTGCAACCTCGACAAGTCCTTATCCCTGTTGTTGGTCTGCATCTCATCTACCTCATTCTTGCATCAGAGATGCAACTAATTTTACTGCACACATAGGTGTTATGAACAGCTTTTCGCGAATTTTGGAGCTACCACCACCCCCGCCCCCTTTTGCACCACACCCTTTGATTGTCCTTGAAATATGCTTTGAGGCTGTAAAAGTTTAACCACTTCGAACATTTATGGCATTTTTACACTCTCGTTCATGTAGTCATCCCTTTAAGACGTGTCTATACACTAATAAATGTACTAACGTATTCATCTTTCAAAAATAAAAGCGGAAAATGTTTTCAACAAAGAGTTTAGATATCACACAGCACTCATAAAACAATTAGAAATGTTAAAGGGAACTGATGTGTTTTTCGTTAACTTATAGAAAACAGACTGATTACTGCTTGTAACATGCTTCATTATTACCATGGAGATACTTTCGCCTCATTCTTTATAACAGATTATAGAAGGAAACGTTTTCAAACACACCCCACTTTCCCTGACTAGAGATTTCTATCTGTTCATTGATCTCTGCTCACAGTCGGTTTTTTTCGCCTCCCTTTGAATGGAACAGTCCTGACTGATGTGGCGAAAAATATTTTCTTTTCCGATGGCGTTGTCTTTTCAGACACAATGTAAGCGGGAAATGACTCCAGGCTTTTTCCGCTACTCTACACGTTTCACTGATTAGAGAGCAAACCTAAAGGTGCAATGCGACGAAGAAAAGTATAAAGCAGAGTTCTGGATTCGTTTTCCCTTTACATAACAGAACATTGGTGCACGCCCGACTGTGAGTGCAGCTGACCTGCATCAGCCACGAAAGAAATAAAAAGGCGTTTCCGTCTTATAGAAGTCGTACAACAGGAATAGTGTCGTCAATTAGTTGAATTTTGCACTAGTTAATAACTCCTATTTCCTTTATAGTTACATTATCATCTATCTTCATTAGACGCTCCATATATATTCATATCGTTGCAGTCTAACAATGAACAGAAGGAATAAAATACACAAGAAGCATGAATGTTTGCGCGAGGTGTCAAGATAAAATGTTACCCAGGATCAGAATGCGAATCTGAACATCTTTTTCTCACAGACGTTAAGTTACCAATTGTCTAATTCATTAGCAGATCGTCCTATTTCTTTGCGCAATTATTCTTCCTGGCTACTCTTTTAAAATTCAGCCTAATCTTCATCAGCACTAAATTTTGATCTGCGTGTGCTCCACAATCCAGAATCTGATCCTGGATCTCTGCGTGACGATAATGTAATCTAACTGAAATCTTTCCTTATCTTCTGGCCTTTTCTGAGTTTATCTACTCCTCTGTGATTCTTGAAGAGAGTTTTCTCTATTACGAGCTGGAATTCATTGAAGAATACGATTAGGCTCTCTCCTCTCTCATTCCTAGTACCAGGCCCATATCCTTCTGTAACCCTTTTTTTTACTCCTTCACCTACAACCGCATTCTAAAGTCCATGAGCATTAGATTTTCGTCCCTCTCTCTCTATGTACTGAATTACTCGTTCTATGTCCTTATATACTTTCTTAATGACTTCTTCGATTATATTCACATATTTCTGCAATCTGCTATTACCTTCTGGCTTTGAGACTCTCTATTCCTACCAGTGGGTGCTTTTGACCCTTCTCGATATGTTTGCATGAGAGTTTTGTTGTGATATTCTGCCGACTAGTAATTTTCAGTTAAAAGACACCTACAACGGTGTCTCGTAAATATGTTAATCATATACTTATCTCCTACTATAATTACGATGGAGTGATATTTGCTTACAGAAAATGCTCAGTCATGGCTTTTATAAAAGTATCTATGTATGAGAACGACAGCATGAATTATGCACATCGTGTATTGTAGTAGTCACATAATAGTCTCAACATACAGTCGGTATTGCCACTGTATCTAACGATTTCTCCCCAGTAAGAGCGTGTTCACTATCTAATACATAGTACTTATTCCAATACGGCAGATCCTCTGCATCTTAAAAAGGTCTCTTCCGGATCAGATACACATCAAAATTCAGACACGCGATAAACGTCAGATTTAGTTTGGGAATCAAACATTTATAAATCAGGGTACATTTTGAAAACTGTTAAAGTGATCGTGTTGTATTCCCATTTTCATTACGTCCACCCCCAGTAGCTGAGTGGTCAGCGAGACAGAATTTCAACCCTAAGGGCCCGGGTTCGATTCCCAGCTGGGTCGGAGACTGGGTGTTGTGTTGTCCTAATCATCGTCATTTCATCCCCATCGACGCGCAAGTCGCCGAAGTGGCGTCAAATCGAAAGACTTGCACCCGGCCAACGGTCTCCCCGACCGGAGGCCCTAGTCACACGACATTTTCTTTATTTTCATTATCATTCCAAATCGTTTCGAGAGTGGATTAACAAAAAAATTAAGAAGAATAGAAAAACGTTAAGTTTGTAGATTTAATGCTGCAGATGTTTGCATAGTTTGCATACCCCCCCCCCCCCCCCCCCCCTCGCCACATTAAATGTAACGCACAGACTGTTCATGGAATCTCAAGAAATTTTCAGTAAATTACTTCTTCGATATATGGCTCAACTCGATCGACACATTGGCTTCAATGTCACTTATGTTGTCATATCGGTAATACTTCATATGAATATCTGCACTTTGTCGTTTTGTAGTCTCGTTACCCGTGATTACTTTCTCCAGAAAAGAATTTTCCACGTTTTGCATTTCAATCAATTCGTCGCAGGCGTCTATGCGTCACTGCTTTCTCCTTTTCTGGAGTTTAGGGGTGAGCGACAGTCTTTGAATACACTTTTTTTCTTCAAAAGATTCTGAACATGTGATTAAAAGGTTTTGCTCCACTGTGGTTTGAGACAACAGCCCTGACACACTACTGCGGCACGCCAACTACTTAACAACCCACTACTTAACAAAACCTACTCATGACTTACTGTTCGGATGCACAGCTGTTGTTTACAGATGTTAATTCAAGCTCTCACCATAGCTACTGAGTTGGCTTATAAGGCAGAAAGAAAATCGGTCTCAGAACTTTTTGGGCTGAAGGTGCATGTGTGGCGAGGCATCACAACATTAGAAGTAAGTCTGTGTGCTTTTGCCCAAATTCATTTACACACTTAGGTATGAATTTATCACCATAAAGAAGACTAACGAAGCATATACATACATTTGACAAAGGAAGCATGTACTGTCCTATGCTAAATTCTAAATCGTTGAGACTATAAACACAGAAGATAAAAATACACATTCCTCATGTCTTTTTTTTTTTAATCATCAATCTACAGACTGGTTTGATGCGGCCCGCCACGAATTCCTTTACTGTGCTAGCCTCTTCATCTCAGAGTAGCACTTGCAACCTACGTCCCCAATTATTTGCTTGACGTATTCCAATCTCTGTCTTCCTCTACAGTTTTTGCCCTCTACAGCTCCCTCTAGTACCATGGAAGTCATTCCCTCATGTCTTAGCAGATGTCCTATCATTCTATCCCTTCTCCTTATCAGTGTATTCCACATATTCCTTTCCTCTCCGATTCTGCATAGAACCTCCTCATTCCTTATCAGTCCACCTAATTTTCAACATTCGTCTATAGCACCACATCTCAAATGCTTCGGTTCTCTTCTGTTCCGGTTTTTCCACTGTCCATGTTTCACTACCATACAATGCTGTACTCCAGACGTACATCCTCAGAAATTTCATCCTCAAATTAAGGCTGGTATTTGATATTAGTAGACTTCTCTTGGCCAGAAATGCCTTTTTTGCCACAGTGAGTCTGCTTTTGATGTCCTCCTTGCTCCGTCCGTCATTGGTTATTTTACTGCCTAGGTAGCAGAATTCCTTAGCTTCATTGACTTCGTGACCATCAATCCTGATGTTAAATTTCTCGCTGTTCTCATTTCTACTACTTCTCATTACCTTCGTCTTTCTCCGATTTACTCGCAAACCATACTGTGTACTCATTAGACTGTTCATTCCGTTCAGCAGATCATTTAATTCTTCTTCACTTTCACTCAGGATAGCAATGTCATCAGCGAATCGTATCATTGATATCCTTTCACCTTGTATTTTAATTCCACTCCTGAACCTTTCTTTTATTTCCATCATTGCTTCCTCGATGTACAGATTGAAGAGTAGGGGCGAAAGGCCACAGCCTTATCTTACACCCTTCTTAATACGAGCACTTCCTTCTTGATCGTCCCCTCTTATTATTCCCTCTTGGTTGTTGTACATATTGTATATGACCCGTCTCTCCCTATAGCTTACCCCTACTTTTTTCAGAACCTCGAGCAGCTTGCACCATTTTATATTGTCGAACGCTTTTTCCAGGTCGACAAATCCTATGGAAGTGTCTTGATTTTTCATTAGCCTTGCTTCCATTACTAACCGTGACGTCAGAATTGCCTCTCTCGTCCCTTTACTTTTCCTAAAGCCAAACTGATCGTCACCTAGCGCATTCTCAATTTTCTTTTCCATTCTCCTGTATATTATTCTTGTAAGCAGCTTCGATGCATGAGCTGTTAAGCTGATTGTGCGACAATTCTCGCTCATGTCAGCTCTTGCCGTCTTCGGAATTGTGTGGATGATGCTTTTCCGAAAGTCAGATGGTATGTCGCCAGACTCTTATATTTTACACACCAACGTGAATAGTCGTTTTGTTGCCACTTCCCCCAATGATTTTAGAAATTCTGATGGAATGTTACCTATCCCTTCTGCCTTATTTGACCGTAAGTCCTCCAAAGCTCTTTTAAATTCCGATTCTAATACTGGATCCCCTATCTCTTCTAAATCGACTCCTGTTTCTTCTTCTATCACATCAGACAAATCTTCACCCTCATAGAGGCTTTCAATGCATTCTTTCCACCTGTCTGCTCTGTCCTCTGCATTTAACAGTGGAATTCCCGTTGCACTCTTAATGTTACCACCGTTGCTTGTAATGTCACCAAAGGTTGTTTGACTTTCCTGTATGCTGAGTCTGTCCTTCCGACAATCATATCTTTTTCAATGTCTTCACATTTTTCCTGAAGCCACTTCGTCTTAGCTTCCCTGCACTTCCTGTTTATTTCATTCCTCAGCGACTGTATTCCTGATTTTCCCGGAACATGTTTGTACTTCCTCCTTTCATCAATCAACTGAAGTATTTCTTCTGTTACCCATGGTTTCTTCGCAGCTACCTTCTTTGTACCTATGTTTTCCTTCCCAACTTCTGTGATGGCCCATTTTAGAGATGTCCATTCCTCTTCAACTGTACTGCTTACTGCGCTATTCCTTATTGCTGTATCTATAGCGTTAGAGAACTTCAAACGTATCTCGTCATTCCTTAGTACTTCCGTATCCCACTTCTTTGCTCATTGATTCTTCCTGACTAATGTCTTGAACTTCAGCGTACTCCTCATCATTACTATATTGTGATCTGAGTCTATATCTGCTCCTGGGTACGCCTTACAATCCAGTATTTGACTTCGGAATCTCTGTCTGACCATGATTAATCTAATTGAAATCTTCCTCTATCTCCCGGCCTTTTCCAAGTATACCTCCTCCTCTTGTGATTCTTGAACAGGGTATTCGCTATTACTAGCTGAAACTTGTTACAGAACTCAATTAGTCTTTCTCCTCTTTCATTCCTTGTCCCAAGCTTATATTCTCCTGTAACCTTTTCTTCTACTCCTTCCTCTACAACTGCATTCCAGCCGCCCATGACTATTAGAATCTCGTCCCCCTTTACATACTGCATTACCCTTTCAATATCCTCATACACTTTCTCTATCTGTTCATCTTCAGCTTGCGACGTCCGCATGTATACCCGAACTATCGTTGTCGGTGTTGGTCTGCTGTCGATTCTGATTAGAACAACCCGGTCACTGAAGTGTTCACAGTAACACACACTCTGCCCTACCTTCCTATTCATAACGAATCCTACACCTGTTATACCATTTTCTGCTGCTGTTGATATTACCCGATACTCATCTGACCAGAAATCCTTGTCTTCCTTCCACTTCACTTCACTGGCCCCTACTATATCTAGATCGAGCCTTTGCATTTCCCCTTTCAGATTTTCTAGTTTCCCTACCACGTTCAAGCTTCTGACATTCCACGCCCCGACTCGTAGAACGTTATCCTTTTGTTGATTATTCAATCTTTTTCTCATGGTAACCTCCCCCTTGGCAGTCCCCTCCCGGAGGTCCGAATGGGGGACTATTCCGGAATCTTTTGCCAATGGAGAGATTATCATGACACTTCTTCAGTTAGGTTTCCACTGTCTTCTGCATCCTCATGCCGTTGTTCATTGATGATTCTTCCGCCTTTAGAGGCAATTTCCCACCCCTAGGACAAGAGAGTGCCCTGAACCTCTATCCGCTCCTCCGCCCTCTTTGACAAGGCCGTTGGCAGAATGAGGCTGACTTCTTATGCCGGAAGTCTTCGGCCGCCAATGCTGATTATTTATCAAAATTTAGGCAGTGGCGGGGATCGAACCGAAGACGCTTTGATTACGAATCAAAGACGCTACCCCTAGACCACGGATACCTCTCTCTGTGACTTATTAGCTACATGTCTCCACAGTCACGTCTCCAGTGGTTAAGCAAATGCAGTGAGTAGTTTTCGCTAACACTGTAGCTGTGCTGCGTATGGGTCAAAGCTTACATCGTTAGCAGTGGTTGCCTCCAGCACGGCAACCTCACGACTCTCATGCAACGCTGAAGTCAAAAGTTGCTCGCCGTGTAAGGCAACAGGAACTAGAAGCGTCCTAGGCGAGTGTTGGAATCCGCAAGAGCTGCTAATTCCGTAATCCCTCTACGGAAGCCGTGCGTACGCTCCATACGGCCTTCGAGGTACTCACTGTTGCGAAAGAACATGCTTTGCATCAAATACGGCCCAATTTCGGCTGAGAATTGCGGTCCTATGTGTAAAGACATTAACCGAAGTAGCTCTCCGGCTTGCCACTACAGTACGATAATGGAGCCAACCGCCATACGAGTTTGAATCACCGAAGTCGGTCCCGGTTGGTACTTCGGTAGGTAAGTGTTTTCCATAATATACTTATACATGATCCATTTGTACATTGGTATGCATCCGAGGTCTAGGGGTAGCGTCTTTGAATCATAATCAAAACGTCTTCCGTCTGGGGTTCGAATCTTGATCAATAATCAGCTTTGGCGGCCGAAGACTCTCGGCATAAGAAGTCACCCTCATTCTGCCAGTGGCCATGTCACAGAGGGCGGTGGAGCGGACAGAGGTTCAGGGCACTGACTTGTCCTAGGGGTGGGAAACTGCCCCTAAAGGCGGAAGAATCATCAATGAACAACGGCATGAGGAGGCAGAAGGCAGTGGAAACCACTGCATTAAAGGCACGTACTGTATGTCCACAGGACATGTGGCCTGTAATTGAAGAAGTGTCATGATGATCTCTCCATTGGCAAAAGATTCCTTAATAGTCCCCCATTCGGATCTCCGCGAGGGGACTTCCAAGGGGGAGGTTACCATGGGAAAAAGATTGGTTAATCAACGGAAGGATAACATTCTACGAGTCGGGGCTTCGAATGTCAGAAGCTTGAACGTGGCAGGGAGACTAGAAAACATGAACAGGGAAATTCAAAGGCTCAATCTAGATACAGTAGGCGTCAGTTAAGTGAATAGTTCAGTGACAGGGTCGTTCTTATTAGAATTGACGCCGACAACGACAGTTCCGGTAAACATTCTGACGCTGCAAGCTGACGATGAAGAGATAGAGAAAGTGTATGAGGATACTGAAAGGGTAATACAGTATGCAAAGGGGGATGAAAATGAAATAGTCATGAGGGACTGGAATGCATTTATAGGGTAAGGAGTAGCAGAAAAGGTTACTGGAGAAAACGGGAATGGACATCTCTAAAACTGGCCATCACCGAAGTAGTGAAGGAAACCATAGGTATAAGGAATGTAACTGCGAAGAAACCATGAGTAACAGAAGAAATACTTCAGTTGATTGATGAAAGAAGGAAGTACAAAAGTGTTCCGGGAAACTCAGGAATATAGAAATACAAGTCGCTGAGGAAAGAAATAAGTGGGACGTGCAGGAAATATAAGACTAAATGACTGCAGGAAAAATGTGCAGACATCTAAAAAGACATGACTGTCGGAAGGACAGACTCAGCATACAGGAAATGGCTAAAAAACCTTCGGTGAGATTAAAAGCAAGGGTGCTAACATTAAGAGTGCAACGGGCATTTCTGGCTACAAATTTCATATATTTAAAAGATCCACATTTCACCCTCTACAAACTTCCAAATTTTTGAAATGTCGTTCTGTAACACCCAGTGTAAGAGATGTTCAAATCTATACGAAATTTTCAAGTTTTTTTATATAATTTTATTATTCGTCTACATTGATGCTACACTCCTGGAAATTGAAATAAGAACACCGTGAATTCATTGTCCCAGGAAGGGGAAACTTTATTGACACATTCCTGGGGTCAGATACATCACATAATCACACTGACAGAACCACAGGCACATAGACACAGGCAACAGAGCATGCACAATGTCGGCACTAGTACAGTGTATATCCACCTTTCGCAGCAATGCAGGCTGCTATTCTCCCATGGAGACGATCGTAGAGATGCTGGATGTAGTCCTGTGGAACGGCGTGCGATGCCATTTCCACCTGGAGCCTCAGTTGGACCAGCGTTCGTGCTGGACGTGCAGACCGCGTGAGACGACGCTTCATCCAGTCCCAAACATGCTCAATGGGGGACAGATCCGGAGATCTTGCTGGCCAGGGTAGTTGACTTACACCTTCTAGAGCACGTTGGGTGCCACGGGATACATGCGAACGTGCATTGTCCTGTTGGAACAGCAAGTTCCCTTGCCGGTCTAGGAATGGTAGAACGATGGGTTCGATGACGGTTTGGATGTACCGTGCACTTTTCAGTGTCCCCTCGACGATCACCAGTGGTGTACGGCCAGTGTAGGAGATCGCTCCCCACACCATGATGCCGGGTGTTGGCCCTGTGTGCCTCGGTCGTATGCAGTCCTGATTGTGGCGCTCACCTGCACGGCGCCAAACACGCATACGACCATCATTGGCACCAAGGCAGAAGCGACTCTCATCGCTGAAGACGACACGTCTCCATTCGTCCCTCCATTCACGCCTGTCGCGACACCACTGGAGGCGGGCTGCACGATGTTGGGGCGTGAGCGGAAGACGGCCTAACGGTGTGCGGGACCGTAGCCCAGCTTCATGGAGACGGTTGCGAATGGTCCTCGCCGATACCCCAGGAGCAACAGTGTCCCTAATTTGCTGGGAAGTGGCGGTGCGGTCCCCTACGGCACTGCGTAGGATCCTACGGTCTTGGCGTGCATCCGTGCATCGCTGCGGTCCGGTCCCAGGTCGACGGGCACGTGCACCTTCCGCCGACCACTGGCGACAACATCGATGTACTGTGGAGACCTCACGCCCCACGTGTTGAGCAATTCGGCGGTACGTCCACCCGGCCTCCCGCATGCCCGCTATACGCCCTCGCTCAAAGTCCGTCAACTGCACATACGGTTCACGTCCACGCTGTCGCGGCATGCTACCAGTGTTAAAGACTGCGATGGAGCTCCGTATGCCACGGCAAACTGGCTGACACTGACGGCGGCGGTGCACAAATGCTGCGCAGCTAGCGCCATTCGACGGCCAACACCGCGGTTCCTGGTGTGTCCGCTGTGCCGTGCGTGTGATCATTGCTTGTACAGCCCTCTCGCAGTGTCCGGAGCAAGTATGGTGGGTCTGACACACCGGTGTCAATGTGTTCTTTTTTCCATTTCCAGGAGTGTATTTCCTTCGAAATAGTTCCAATTAGGTATCACACTTATACCAGCTCTTCTTGGAATCCTCGAAAAATATCAAGAACGGGATCTTTGGGACAGGACTTAGTGCTTTCAACTATGTGCTTTCAATCTCATCTAAGCTTGTGAAACCATGGCCCTCTGAGGTTCTCTTAATTTTTGCAAACAGATAAAAACACAGGGTCACAACTGGCAAATACGGAGGCTAGAGCGTAATTAGAGTGGTTTTTTCGCAAAAGAATTCGACAACAAGCAAAAGCCATATATTGTTTCGTCACAAACCCAGGCGCTCATTTCGGATTGCTTCCCACAAACGGGTTTGAAATTTTAGGCAGTATACATAATGACGCTCTACGCCATTGAAATCGAAGAAATCAGTGGGCTGAATCTTCATATAAGACCATACTTTCCCAGTTTTTCTCGGTCTTCGTCATCCAGAATGCCTCCAACTGAGTCTCTGTTTTGAGTCATAACAGTACACGCATGTTTCGTTACCTGTTATGACACGTTTCTGTAGTTCCGCATCGCTGGTGATTTCACTTAGTTGCTCATGAACAGTTTCCATTCGCCGTTGTTTTTGAACGATAGTCAACACCTTTTTCACAATTTTTATTGTCAAGCGCTTCATACCTAAAATATCCGAACAGATTTCATAGCATGTGTCAGCTGATAATGCCGACATTAGCAGCAACTTCTGTGAGAGTGAATTCGGTGACCGTTGATAAACATTTCTTTCACTTTTCCCACGGTTTCATGGATCGTTGATGTGGTGGGGCGCCCAGAACGTTTGTCGACTTCAACTTCTGTACGACTCTCTTGGAAATGCTTATACCACTCGTGTAACTTTTTTTTACTTATAGCAGACTAACCAAAAGCAATATTCAACATTTTAAAAACTTTATTACATTTTTATTAAACTTTTACATCAAAATCTGATGCAAATTCTCTTCTCCATTCTTAAAACAAATCGATAATCGCCACTCGTAAGCAGAGGTAACCATGTCGAGAATTGATGACAGGCTACGTATCCAGTATGGCTACCAGCTTACAAACACGGCCAAAAAATGGTTCGAATGGCTCTGAGCAGTATGGGACTTAACATCTGAGGCCATCAGTCCCCTAGAACTTAGAACTACTTAAACCTAAGTAACCTAAGGACATCACACACATCCATGCCCGAGGCAGGATTCGAACCTGCGACCGTAGCGGTCGTGCGGTTCCAGACTGTAGTGCCTAGAATCGCTCGGCCACCCCGGCCGGCCAAATACGGCTAAGGCATGTCTAATAGCGTAACAACGAAAAATGGTGCTAATCGCACTTCTACAGCCCACTATATTACAAAATTTGCGATATTTTCGTCACATACTGTTTTTCAGTACATTTTGTGCTCCTAATCTACTTCCGAAGCGGTTTTTTAGGTATGGATTGAAATGAATCTAGGGTTTTCCTGAACAACATTCTCCGTGGCATTTTTGTCACGAATTCGGATTTTCACTGAAATCTGTCGATTGTTTCTATATTCAATAAATCAGTACTCTTCACGCTCTTCCGCACTAAACAATGCGACCCGTTTATGGTATTATCACATGACCTGATCATCCACGAAAAACATTTTCTTATCCAGTGTACCCTTACGTCAAGTGGCCGAAGGCTAAATATTTACAATGCTTATTCTTCTTTTCAATTACAACGAAACAATGCAAGTGAGCGGCCAACTGTGCTTCATATGTGCTGCCATCCGCTCTGTTCTTTTGTGTACTTACGAGTGCAGAGACCTTTTCCCTTCCGCCAGCGAGTCATGTCGCACCGTCTGTTTTACCGAGCCTCGAGGTAGCCACGACAGCGGTTTATTGTTCTCGCTCGGCAGACCGCAGTCATCCCTCACTGCACCACACAACCATTCTTCCTACGCCCTGTACCACTTCTTCACGTGTGCCTCCGTCGGCCTCTTTAGCAGTACGTTTGTATGCTTGGGAGAGGGGAAGGGGCGAGGGGGACGGTGGCGAGGTCAGCGTCCCGTAAACACGAACAACCGCGCCTGACAGGTGGTGTGTACTGGTATGGCGGACAGCCGTCGTGGTCCACAGTACAGACGCCATCCTCCGTCACAACCAGACGCAATTACTGCTGGCCGTTGTCTGCACATCCTCCCACAGGCGAGCAGACCCCGAATGTCCCCAGCTATCGCACGTCTGCTGTCCGCTATCAGCATCCACTCTACAAGCAGACACGTAGCCAGAGGCCAGTTGTAGCCCCGCTAACACGCCACTTCAGGCGTGTGGCCCTCTGTGGCGGCTAGGACACTAGTGGGAATTACCATGCTATAGTGTGCATCGAGAGTGAGCAACTCTCTAAGTGGCCGGTTGTCACACACTCGCCGGGTGCCGCAAATATTATACGTAACAAACTGATGGCTTACTAGCACAGGATGAGAATACCATGAGTGCTGGAAAGTATTTCTCCAAATTTTTTTCTGTGTAAACTTACAGATAATTGAATAATACAAACATTATTACCATTACACATCTTAAGGGGGGTAGGACGTCAAACGGGCCGACTTGGAGCAGGAGAGGCATTGCAAGACATTTTAATTTCCAGTGTCTATACTTTAACAAATAAATTCATTAAACATTGTCAGCGTCACCAGGAAGGATTCAGAATTCACACACATTGCAGTGGAAGTTCGAAAACATAACAAAATTTTTTTTACGTGCGAAATTTCATCATTTTTTTCACTTACTAATGGCTGCATTTGTTGCTATAGGTACACTTTTCTTCATAAGTTAGAGAGATTCTCCGATAAATTTTGCACAGCATACATACCATACTCACAGGTGTATGAAACTCTAGAATTTATTTAATTTATGAAAAAACGAATGAACTGTTATATTTTAAACTTCATGTTTAGAAAAAACACAAATTGTATAGTTAATTACCTCAATTTTTATCAAAGTTTTTAATAGATTTGGAAAATTTTAGAGTTTCATACACTTTTAAATACGGTTTGTATGCTATGCTAAATTCATCGAAGAATCTCTTTTACTTATGAAGAAAAGTGTACCTATAGCAACAAATTCTGCCATTAGTAAGTGAAAAAAATGAATAGGGATGATGGGGCGCAAGCAGAGGTGTTTTTGTGACTCCGTCAACGAAGTCAAGCATTCCACATTGACGTTACCAACATACTGATTAGTCGCTGGGATAAGTGTGTTCGTCGTTAGGGCGTGAGAAATAAATCTTTAGACAAGAGGAATTAAGATTTATGATGTTTATAACGTTTTGTTTACTTTAGCTTCAAAAGTTTCCACATAAAAAATTCGAATGCATTATGTTCCAGCTAGCCCTTGAAGAATAGTAGGTACTCTCGAACAGGACAAAAAGTCAACGAAATCTTTTGGAAAGGATGTCAAAATTTAAAGCATTTTAGTCTTTTTTCGTTGACATGCTCTCAGTAAGTGGCAGGTGGGCTGCATTGTGCAGTTTAATTAGAAAGAATTTCTTAAACATATTGTGAATAAGTTATCCCTTCTAATCTTGTACTTGCGAACGAACAGCTTCAAAAACAATGAACAGACTACTGCTGGAAGGAGGTATTGGTTAATACACAAGTAAAACGCTCAAGACCGCTAAGTCAATCTGAAATACATAATTTATACAAAACGAAATTCTGTATTAAATAGAGTAAATGTAACTAGTGTAACTTCTCAATTTGGTGGTATTATATCTGCATTTTGATGGATTTTTTTTTCTGGTTTAGATTCAACCTTGCTTCATTTTCAAGCAACTCAATAGTTTTAACAGGAAAGAATTTGGAGAATACCAACAACTGCTGAATATTTATAATGGAATACTTACCATGGGAGCCGCACGGGGTAGCCTCGCGGTCTAGGGCGCCTTGTCACGGTCCTTGCGGCTCCCCCGTCGGAGGTTCGAGTCCTCCCTCGGGCATAGATGTGTGTGTTGTCCATAGCGTAAGTTAGTTTAAGTTAGATTAAGTAGTGTGTAGGCTTAGGGACCGGTGACCTCAGCAGTTTGGTCCCGTAAGACATTACCACAAAATTTCTTACCATGAGATTTACAATCGAACATAATTCTCAGCAGCTATGATAAATAGATTGTTATCAGTGTTGTGTTAATCAATCGGTTTGCATGCGGCAGCACGCGTATCTATCGTGATCCAAAACCTCGCGCATGAAAACGTAATTTTTCGGAGCTCATACTTCGGGCTCTATTGATGATAAACGCTAAGATTAAATATTTTGGACAGAAGTTGGGTTAGGGACTATTTGTATACCTAACGGAAGGATCGTCTTAGACTCACTATTCTACTGTAGAATGTCAATGTATGAATATTATAAACTCTCTCCCGCTCAAGCAAATGGAGCAAATCGGTTGCTTCTTTTTCCATTTTTAGTATATTTTCGCTGTCACTAGCTGACCAAATCTGGGTCGAGGATTCCAAGACGGATATGCATTATAATGGCCGAACTTTTAAAGGCATAATTCTAAGATTCCCATCGGGAATAACCTTAAAAATTTTCTACTTTTTTTATCTGTTTACGAGATACAGAGGTTCAGTGTTGCCTTACTCGTACATGTAAAAGACGCACGTAAAATATGTGTGTGGTGGAAACAGAAAGTGACGTATTACGGAGAAATATACTGTATAGTGTCTCCGTTGTCATTTGAGAATCCCATTTTGTACTGAAGCACATGCAAAATTTCTTTGCGCGTAAAATACGATCTGAAGTGTAAAATTAAGTTTTGCATTACTTCAGTCTTACAGACGTAGACTACCAAAATTTTAACGCTCAATACATTTTTCTTCAGACGCATTTTATCCCCTCCTGCAGCAGTTTAAAGAAGGAAAGAGCTGAAAAATGCTCCTTTCGGAAAAAAAGCCAACTGATTCATTCTACCCTCTTCAAAACGTTTAATAATTTTCCCAAAAATTTTGGCATGCGAACATATTCACGCTTTTTTTATTTTGAGAGACACGAAAGAAGTAACAAAATATTCTGGAAGGTAGTAGACAGTGGCTGTGTTACAGACAAAGCGAAGGAAACAACTGCAGTGTAAAAGAAAGAAAGGGACACAGTTACAGAGGAACATAGTCGATATCGACAGAAGAGAGTTAAGAAAAGAGTGAGGGAGACAGTTCCTGAGAGAAGAAATAAAGAGAGAGAAGAAGTGGAAGCAGGTGAGAACCATTGGTAATGAAAGACAGAGAATGTGACAATGACAACGAAGAAGAGAGATATTGCGACATTGAGAAGAAACAACAGCAATAGGAAGGAAGGAACGAGAAATAGCAGTAAGATGGAGAGCAAGAGTGAGACAGTGACAGTGAGAGGAGACTGTGGTAGCAGAGTCATAGGACAGAACGAAGGAGACTGTGGCTGCAGGACAGGAGACAATGGCATAGAGACACAAGGAGATAACGACAATGAGTTGGGCTGAGTGAGTGGGTGAGAAACGGCAACTGGGAGAGGACGGATATGAGCGACCTACAGCGACCGACTACCGAGTACGAGTAAATTACAGTTAAGGGAGATTGTGGAAGTTTGAGGTAAGTTACATGTTAAATGAAGCGCGAATATTTTCGCATGTCAAAATCTTTGGGAACATTTTTAAGGTGTTGACGAAGGTAGAATGAAGCGTTTGGAAACCCACTTTTCAGCCAGTCCCTTACATAAACAGGAACATATAGCTTTTTTACTGTGCTACAGTAAGAGTATTTTTCCGCTTTCTGCTTACGCCCGAAGCTGGGAGCTCCTTTTCAGGAGAACAAGCACAGTTTACAATAATTCCATTTAACAGAACTGCGTTTCATAGAAAACAAATGTTGCAAGAAATTATAAAATTAGAAACAATAAATTTTATTAAATCGTATGCAGTGACTTATTTTTCAGTAACTATTTGTTTGAGGTCTGCTTTGTATCTTATTGTGCTATAACTTTGGTATTATTTGATGGTTTTCTTTCCCTACCCTAAACTGAGTTGTGGATGGCGTTTCTTTAATTAACTCCACATTCTGACAAGTAATAATGAAGAACTGTCGCAAAGAAGACATTTTTTATGTGACATCCATTATATTAGTCCTTAATACTATTTGTGGAAGTAGGAAGAAAGTCCATAGATATATTCTTTGGTTGTAGCTGACAACGAACATACCTTTATTCCTCATGCCAGAAGTCGGAAAGAAACTGACTCAAGCTGGAGATGTGATACGTGAGATGCTGCCACATCATTTTTTGCTGCTTCCAGTGTGTTTCCCTTTACACTAGTAAACATATGACTACTGGTTCAGTCATCTAGGCGGTATCAGATGACAACATCCTCACCGGGCCCGTGATATATTTGGAACGGAAATTATTTAACAAACAGAGTGAGGGGTAACACCAGTATATGTCTTACAAAAACAGTTTTTACACAACTGCTACAATTTATCATGCACGCCGTTTTTTACAAGTAAACTAACGTAAAATGAAAATTTTAATTTTCCTGTATGACGAAGCAATCAGTGAAAATGGAACATTTGTAATTGGTGTGACTGAAGGAAGGTGGGAAACCTATATTGGTAGTTTCTCTGTAAGATTCTCGTACAGAAACTGAGTGATGTTTTCGAACCATTAGACTTATTCATCACTCTCATTAATAATGTAAGTGCTTGTATACATTGCTTATCTTCTCTCTAACAAGTCTTCTATTGTCACATAATAGAGCAACTCTGACTTACTTTAGATTTTTCTTATTCTATGCAAGACCTATAAGAGTTTTATGTGTTAAGTTCTTCCAATGATAAATATCGCGGTCGTGCACGTATTCACACACATATCCCAAATTCGTTTCTTCTTTTACTTTCAATTACAGTTTTCTTACTTATCTTTCAATGAACGATGTATGCAGTAACACATACGCAGAAGAAACAGTCACACAGGATAACCGTATACATTACAAACAAGATAAACGAAAACGGAATACAGCACTGCAAATTCATCCGATGCCTTTGTACTCAAACCTCAATTTTTCCAAATGTGCGCGTTGTGGGATTTTTGATTTTTAATTTACCATTACCAATCCCAGAGATTTACTAGTAAACGTAGGTTACGTATCGGATGGATTGCACTTTATGATCTGTGCTGAAAAATGTTACGTGAAATAATTATTGCTAGTTAAATAGTGTTTGTCTGAGGTAATTCAGACCCGAAATTAAAAATTAATAGATTAATATGAGAAATATACGAGGACTTGGAATATTGACAGAATAAGAAAATTTGGTAACTATCTGAAGGAGTGGCCAACAATTTTTACTTAATTCAGTTCACTGAAAAGTAGAAAATCATCTGCAACAAAATATTTCTGAATGGGTGAGCTATCATACGTACAGCAAGAAGATCAGGGCTGATAAAGACGTTGATATGCAACATTTCATGATATAAATACAATACTGAAGTACCTCCTGGCTGTAATTAAAGTGTAATGTAGTATGATCTTGATATTATGAAATGAGAAAAAGTGAATAAATGTATTTAATTGCTCTTATCGCTCAAAATGTTACGCATAAAATACATGCACAGTACGGGGAACTTGATACGAGAACAGCACTAATGAGTCCGAGACTCTATTTAAGCTTTGCAGTTGAGTTTAACATTACATTCTTCTAGCTGTTGCAGAAGAGAAGGAACCTCCGAAAGTGGTCTGTTTTAGTGTCTGAATTTCTTATGATAAATATGGTTAAAGTTCTTTCCATAACCGTTGTCCATTTTTATCTGATAGTATTCCAACGAAAATAAGTATCTGTAGGCAATACGTTCTTGGTTTAAAATGTCGAAGATCTGTATACTCGTCGGCATATTCTACACGGCTAGCTATCTATCACAGCAAAGAGGCTCTACTGTTACGACTTCAAGTATTCATTAATAAACTAGGCTACGTGGAGACTATTTCAGTGCAATAATAATTTTGCTGGGTACGTACGACGCTTTCTGCAAGGAAACTGTATATTATTTGCTTTTTATCGGACATCCATTTAATAAAAGACTGACCGTGTATCGTTTGCAAGATTGTATCCCTACACTCAGCTCATGTCTGTCTGCATCATTTGTGCAAACAACAAAACTGTGAACAAATAAGCTTCAAGTGTTAAACAAATTAATGTTCGAGAAACATATCGTGTAATCTGACCTCATTATGAATACATTTTCCAGATTAATTACAACATTTTACTTATATTCTTATACTTCTCTTTACATCTATGTACTTTTGATTCAGCCAACGGCTCCAGTTCGTAAATTCACAAGAACTGATGATTGCTGAGCCGCAACATGGTTTGCACATCTACGTCTCCCAAACGCAAACTGGACTCTACTCCACCTCGGCTCATTCTCCCGAGTCGCATTGGTCGCTGCCCAACAGGAAGGCCCTTTTCTATTTATTCCAAGTCAAAGCCGCTTCTCACGGAGAATCAGTGTGAACTGTAATTATTGTATGCCAGCGAAACTTGAGAGACGTGTTAATGATTTAATGGGGGATCGATTGACGCTGGAAAAAATAATTGTTCCAGTTGTCGCCGGTAGGTTCAAATCTAGCGTTAAACACAGGCTATATAACGCTATGACTGTCATTTGACAAGACGTAACTGTATACCGCAGGGACAGGCTGGACCGTGAATGGGGAGGCGTGTTTATAGCAATAAGAAGTGCAATAGTATCGAAGGAAATTGACGGAGATCCGAAATGTGAAATAATTTGGGTGAAGGTCACGGTTAAAGCAAGCTCAGACATTGTAATTGGATGTCTCTATAGGCCCCCTGGCTCAGCAGCTGTTGTGGCTGAGCACCTGAGGGATAACATGGAAAATATTTCGAGTAGATTTCCCCACCATGTTATAGTTCTGGGTGCAGATTTTAATTCGCCGGATGTAGACTGGGAGACTCAAACGTTCATAGTGGGTGGCAGGGACAAAGAATCCAGTGAAATTTTTTAAAGTGCTTTACCTGAAAACAGTTAAACAGAGAACCGACTCGTGACGATAACATATTAGACCTCCTGGTGACAAGCAGACCCGAACAATTTAAAATAGTTAACGCAGAACAGGGAATCAGTGATCATAAATCGGTTACTGCATCGGTGATTTCAGCCGTAAATAGAAATATTAGAAAAGGTACGAAGATTTTTCTGTTTAGCAAAAGTGACAAAAAGCAGATTTCAGAGTACCTGACGGCTCAACACAAAAGTTTTGTCTCAAGTACGGATAGTTTTATACAGATAGTGTTGAGGATCAGTGGACAAAGTTCAAAACCATCGTACAATATGCGTTAGATGAGTATGTGCCAAGCAAGATCTTGAGAGATGGAAAAGAACCACCGTGGTACAACAACCGAGTTAGGAATCTGCTGCGGAAGCAAAGGGAACTTCAGAGCATACATAAACATAGCCAAAGCCTTGCAGAGAAACAAATATTACGCGAAACGAAATGTAGTGTAAGGAGGGCTATGCGAGAGGCGTTCAATGAATTCGAAAGTAAAGTTCTATGTACTGACTTGGCAGAAAATCCTAAGAAATTTTGGTCTTATGTCAAAGCGGTAGGTGGATCAAAACAAAATGTCCAGACACTCTGTGACCAAAATGGTACTGAAACAGAGGATGACAGACTAAAGGAGGAAATACTAAATGTCTTTTTGCAAAGCTGTTTCACAGAGGAAGACTGCACTGTAGTTCCTTCTCTAGATTGTCGCACAGATGATAAAATGGTAGATATCGAAGTAGACGACAGAGGGATAGACAAACAATTAAAATCGCTCAAAAGAGGAAAGGCCGCTGGACCCGATGGGATACCAGTTCAATTTTACACAGAGTACGTGAAGGAACTTGCCCCCCTTCTTGCAGCGGTGTACCGTAGGTCTCTAGAAGAGCATGGCGTTCCAAAGGATTGAAAAAGGGCACAGGTCATCCGCGTCTTCAAGAAGGGACGTCGAACTGATGTGCAGAACTGTAGACCTATATCTCTAACGTCGATCAGTTGTAGAATTTTGGAACACGTATTATGTTCACGTACAATGACTTTTCTGGAGACTAGAAATCTAGGTCTGCAGGAATCAGCATGGTTTTCGAAAAAGACGATCGTGTGAAACCCAGCTCGCGCTATTCGTCCACGAGACTCAGAAGGCCATAGAGACGGGTTCGCAGGTAGATGCCGTGTTTCTTGACTTCCGAAAGGCGTTCGATACAGTTCCCCACAGTCGCTTAATGAACAAAGTAAGAGCATATGGACTAACAGACCAACTGTGTGATTGGACTGAAGAGTTCCTAGATAACAGAACGCAGCATGTCATTCCCAATGGAGAGAAGTCTTCCAAAGTAAGAGTGATTTCAGGTGTGCCGCAGGGGAGTGACGTAGGACCGTTGCTATTCACAATATAGATAAATGACCTTGTGGATGACATCGGAAATTCACTGAGGCTTTTTGCGGATGATGCTGTGGTATATCGAGAGGTTGTATCAATTGAAAATTGTACTGAAATGCAGGAGGACCTGCAGCGAATTGACGCATGGTGCAGGGAATGGAAATTGAATCTCAATGTAGACAAGTGTAATGTGCTGCGAATACATGGAAAGAAAGATCCCTTATCATTTAGCTACAATATAGCAGGTCAGCAACTGGAAGCAGTTAATTCCATAATTTATCTGCGAGTAGGAATTAGGAGTGATTTAAAATGGAATGATCATATAAAGTTGATGGTCGGTAAAGCAGATGCCAGACTGAGATTCATTGGAAGAATCCTAAGGAAATGCAATCCGAAAACAAAGGAAGTAAGTTACAGTACGCTTTTTCGCCCACTGCTTGAATACTGCCCAGTAGTGTGAGATCCGTACCAGACAGGTTTGATAGAAGAGATAGAGAAGATCCAACGGAGAGCAGCGCGCTTCGTTATAGGATCATTTAGTAATCGCGAAAGCGTTACGGAGATGATAGATAAACTCCAGTGGAAGACTCTGCAGGAGAGACGCTCAGTAGCTCGGTACGGGCTTTTGTTGAAGTTTCGAGAACATACGTTCACCGAGAAGTCAAGCAGTGTATTGCTCCCTCCTACGTATATCTCGCGAAGAGATCATGAGAATAAAATCAGAGAGATTAGAGCCCACACAGAGGCATACCGTCAATCCTTCTTTCCACGAACAATATGAGACTGGAGTAGATGGGAGGACCGATAGAGGTACTCAGGGTACCCTCCGCCACACACCGTCAGGTAGCTTGCGTAGTATGGGTGTAGATGCACCGTCAGGTAGCTTGCGGAGTATGGGTGTAGATGTAGATGTAACTGAAGAAGAAAAGGCTGTCGATGAGAGAGACCGTAAGTTGTTGCTGACACTGGTTTATGTTAACGTCGGCAATTACATTTCTGCAGTGAGAGAGTATCACCGGCTGATGGTCTGACGGGAAGCCAGATGTTATTAAATGATTTAAGGAAAATGATGATGGAATTCGGAACCACCAGTGAGTTTGGTATGACACCTGGAAGAGGAAGACGTCCTACCACGGTGGAAGCTATTGACGAGGTCGATACTGGTGTATTTGAACGTACAGCACGTGTCAGTGGTAGTGCTACTACTCGTACAGTGTCACCACAATTGCCCGTCCCATGGTCAACAGTAAGTTGTGAGGTCTGTTGTACCAGTTGTCTGAGGTCTGTTGTTCCAGTACAAGATCCAGACGAGGTAGCAACTGAAACCTCGTGATTCGCAGCAACGTCCTGAATTTGTTCTTCAGTATCTGGCACGGATCTAAGTTTTAGACATGTGGCCTGGCAATATCCCATTGAATAACGAGGCACACTTTACACTACAGGGCGCAGTGAGTACACAGAACAGCCGAATTTGCGGGACTGTTAAACTGCGTGTTGTTCACGAACAGCCATTGCACTCGCCGTATACAATTGTGTGGATATGCATTCACAATAACCTTTATTCTAAGTCCGTTCTTTTCTGAAGAGAATACAGCCAGATTACCTCTCATGCGTCCATGAAATCTGCAGGCCATCGAGACCGCCCCGTACTGCCTGTGATTCCTGTTTTGCAGGAGCGCAACCGTGCGGATACGACAGTTTTCGTGTAAGATGAGGCAGTACCACACATCGCTAGCCCAGTGGAAGATCCACGTACTGCAGGCTTGCAAGAGTATTTTCGGACGCATATCCTGCAAGATCACATTATCTGATTCGATGAGACCTTTGGCTCTCGGGATATCTAAGGCAACGCGTTTACCACGGACGCGTTCAGTCTCTACGTAATACAGAGGCCTGTATGAAAAATAGCGTTGCTCAGATTCCACCGGAACTGCTGCGAGCAACTGTTGATCACGCCGTTTACGGATGCAGCATCTTTTCGATGTCTCTGGAGCTCATTCTGAACAAATTGCGTATGCGTCGATGTCTGCTCGTACGGAACAAATTGTTTAAGTTGCTGTTAATGGCAAAATCAACACTATGCGTTTGTCATTTGTTTGACCTTTTCTGTCCACGTCCCGCTCCTAATCCATCACATATGGAAACATTTCTGTACGTCTTTCTGGTGTTCACAGCGCCACATTTGAACCTGGTGATCATAATTGGAACTAATTTTTTCAACGTAAATCGTTTCCGCATTAACGCACTAGAAAATCTGACAAGCTTCGCTGTATTTCCATAATTATAGCCCACACTCGACCTCTGTGAGTACCTACACTTAATTATAAACACTCGATAGTTCTTCTTATTTATCTTTGATCCTTAGTTTCTCAAAACATGCTGTATTTCTTTACATCAATACAACTGAGTTTATTCAGTAATAAAGAGAAGGAGAAAGCGAATTACCGGCAAATAATCCCGAAACTAGTCTCCATTGCATTGCATTTGAAGGTAGGGTTTGTTCCGCAGTATTTTGTTGAGAGAATTACTGGTGGTACATGAGTCAGAGAAGATTTGAAATAAAGTCCCTCAATGCTGTGCTGCAAAGAAATTTGGTAAAAGTCTCTCGTAAGTAGGGAGCGAGTTAAATGTACTTCGCAACAGAGTCTCGTCTTCTCAGAAGCAAACTCAAGTGATGGGAACGAGGCGGTCCATGGCACAATAGATGGCTCCGCCGCAGTGCTCATCGATCGCTCCGTGCTCTGACGATTGCGAGAAGAACAAACCCGCTCTGTCATCAAAGACCAACGTTGGCTGCAGACGAAGCACCGCGTTGCTTGCAGTAAAGCAGGGAGATAATTCCAGGCCCTGACATCTGGCTGGCAGCGTCCTGCGACGCTAGTCACCAAGAGACGTTGGCTAACAGGCTGCCAGTATGTTCTACAAACAGCAGGTACATGCATACGGTGCGTGGCGGAGGGTACCTTGAATGCCTATTAGTCAGTCCCTTTCCTGATTGACTGAAAATGGGGCAAGGAATAAACGACTCTCTATCCACCTCCACACGACCTTTAATTACTCTTCTCTTGCTGGTCTTTACGCGAAATATGCGTCGGCGGTAGTAGAATCGTTCTACAGTCAGTCACAACTGATGTAATCCTTTCGTGGTTGATGAGATACATATTTACCACTAAAGTAACACGCGTTTAAGCGTTGGATGTTTATATGTCTTGTCTGCCTAGCGCTAGCATGTCACGAGATGCTTTCAGAACTTGGAGAAAATGCTGCGAAACGTGGGGTGGATATATAGAAGGCTGTGAGTGACAAAATATTGGGTAGCATATGTTTGTAGTGTGTCTGTTGTCCGAAGATCAGATCAAATCACCAAGATCAGATCAAATCACCATCTCCTCCATTTCAAGAATGTCTGAAGCAACTAACTGTATTTTCTTATGCAGGATGGACATTTTTTGAAACATTATTGTGCATCTTAGTAATTCTCGTGGTTTCTACGTAAATATTACGTAGTGGGACGCGTAAGTTCCAGAAAATGTCATAAAATATAGAAAACATTGGTATTCGGTATGTCGAAGCATTCTTAAAATATTATGTTGAAAACGTGTGTGTGACATTTAATGTTTTTCCTTATCAGAAGAATAAACTTATTTTGGTAATGATGTGTCGTCCTGTCTTACGTAATTACCATCCTGATAAAACCATTCACAAAGTAAAAATTTAACTCTGAATATCCTAGGTTCACATGAAAACATAGGTCTAGTTGGGTTTGTGGGACGTGTCCCACTTCATCGATTTTCAAAATTTTTGATAATGAAAGTGTATTATTTACCAAGAAGGAATATTTTTGACCTTTTATGGTCCACATATGTGAAAAATGAATGTTTAACTTGAAACTGTTACGAAAAATTCACAGAATTCTGAAGAACCAGAGACTATTACACTCACGTTTCCAAAAAGAACACGCAAATGACAACAGGTAAAATTTACTCGAAATTCTTGCGTCCGTGAAAAGATCTCTCTACGAAGCATATAACAGCTATAACAGCTACCACCACCATACATCGGTAAGAGCTCTTGTTGATAACTCAAGAAATTTCTGGAACTGCGTAATACAACTAAGTTTGCCGAAGGCTTCAGTCACTCATTGACCGTACTGTTCAAAAATGGCTCTCAGCACTACGGGACTCAACTTCTGAGATCATTAGTCCCCTAGAACTTAGAACTAGTTAAACCTAACTAACTTAAGGACATCACTCACATCCATGCCCGAGGCAGGATTCGAACCTGCGACCGTCGCGGTCTCGCGGTTCCCGACTGCAACGCCTAGAACCGCACGGACACTTTGGCCGCGGCCATACTGTTGTGACAACAGTTATCAGTAAGAGGCAAGCCGAAGTTTTAAATTTCGTGTTTAAGAAATCATTCATGCATTGGGATCTTGCAAATTTATCGTAGTTTGACATGGCACAGACTTCCGTATGGAGGACATAGTAACAGGCAGCCCTGGCGCAGACAAGCAACTGAAAGGTATGGGAACAAATAAGTCACCAGCCTAGGCGGATTCACTATTCTGTTATACAGAGAGTACTCTTGTTATTGGTCCCTTACTTAACACGCATTTGTCATGTGTAGCGCAAAGTCACACGCAAATGGATATCAGCACGAATTTTGTAATCATCGAACATGAGAAACTCAGCTTGCCCTCCGCTCACCGAGGGTGAAGGGAGACGAGGACATTCCACATTCTTGTATTTTCGAGAAACCGTTTGACACGGTGTCTCACTGCAGAATGTTAACAAAGATCAGAGCATACGGATTACGTTACCAGATACGTACATGAGTGGTTCGAAGACTTCTTAAGTAGTAGAACTCAGTACATTGCCCTCGACAAGGACTTCGTCACGAGTGTTCCAACGAAGTGTGATAGGACCGGTCGTATTTTCTGTATACTTTAACGATCTAAAGGATAAGGTGAGCAGCGTCATGCGGGTGTTTGCTGAAGACTCCATGGTTCACGAGAAGTTGTCTCCGTTGAGTGACTGTAGGAGAATGCAGGATGCCTTAGATGAAATTTGTTGTTCACGCGATTTTTTTTTATTTTTTATTTTACATGTCTTGTTTCGTAGATCCAATCTGAGAAGCAAATCTCCAAGGATATGGAACTTGTCAATACATGAAACAACAACACATTACTTATAACAGATAAAAGAAAATCTTTGTGAATCCAATAGAACGACAAGCCATTGATTTATATTAACGCAAGCAACAATTTAACACTGGAATCACACTAATTTTTGAAGGAATTCCTCTACAGAATAGAACGAGTGCCCCATGAGGAAACTCTTCACTTTAAATTTGAAAGCACTAGGATTTCTGCTAAGATTTTTGAATTATTGTGGTAGCGTATTGAAAAAGGATGTAGCCTTTCTGCAGAAGAATCAAGGAATTGCAATTCAAATGTGGATTGGATTTCTACCTAGTATTAACTGAGTGAAAGTTGCTAGTTATCGGAAATAAGCCGCTAGTGTTAACAAAAACCAGACTGAGGAATATGTATATTAACAGGCCAATGTCAGAAAACCCAGACTAATGAACAGGGGTCGACAAGAGGTTTGCGAACTTACGCCACTTACTGCCCGAACAGCCAGTTTCTGACCCAAAATTACCCTTTGAGAAAGGGAAGAGTTACCCAAAAATGTAATGTCGTACGTCGTAAGCTAACGAAAATAAGCAAAGTAGACTACTTTTCATGTGGAACTATCACTTACTTCAGATATCGATCTAATATTAAAAATGGCAGCTTTAAGTCTTTGAACAAAAACCTGAACATGGGCTTCCCACGACAGTTCACTATCTATCTCAACATCTAGTAATTTTATGTGTTCAGTTTCACTAATCTCATGCCCATTCTGTGAAATTAAAACGTCAGGATTTGTTGAATTGTGTGTTAGAAACTGTAAAAGATGAGTCTCCCTGTGATTTAACGTTACTTATTTTCTAGACGTCATGAACTTATGTCTTGAACTGCACTATTTGAAACCTTGGAGTCACTTTGGACAGAGCGCTCACTTACATACGACATCTAGAAAATACTGCAACCAAACTAAAGACGAGGAATAACATTCTCTAGAAGCTTTGCTGCACTACTTGGGGCACCTCGGCTGACACGCTGCACAAGTCGGCACTCGGACTGGCCTAATCGGCCGCGGAGCACTGCGCTCCCGTCTAGATTAATAATGTTAAAAGAAAAACAAAAAACGGCGTGCAGTTGAATAACACGATGCGAATTGTCAGCGGGACCATGAGATCAATCCCAACACTTCGACTGTCAGTTATGAGCCACATACCTACCACCTGCGGACCTACGTCTGAAGAATGCTCTTCTCCGGGAATATCGGAAGATAACCGACAACGCTCAGCTCCTTATGCACTGCGACATGCCTGACCTGGAAAGAAACAGACTTCGGTCTAGACATTCAACGACTATAGCAGCCAAGGAGTATCACAATATAAACTTTAATGCAATAAAGACCTGGAGGGAAAAATAGCGAGAGGTGTGCCCTGAGCATTGTCAAGCATCATTGAGAGGCCCGGATATGAACTATCGTGGAAAACATGGTCATCCTTT
This sequence comes from Schistocerca serialis cubense, assembly GCF_023864345.2. NCBI lineage: Eukaryota > Metazoa > Arthropoda > Insecta > Orthoptera > Acrididae > Schistocerca > Schistocerca serialis. The sequence continues at coordinate 322,902,954 of NC_064641.1, read as the reverse complement.
AACAGAATACTCACAAATCGTGGAAGACGTGCAGATACTCTTTATAAATGGGGAAAAATACAAACTCCCAACTATGACTGCGGAGCCAACAGGCAGACCATCCGCCAATCGTCCAAGAGTGGGACAGAAGAGCATACAGTGGAAAGTTCAGTGATTTTCTGATGGCAACAGGCGTTGAAAAAAGCTTTATACATAATCTTGACGTTTGCATTTAACTGTATTGACCTTATATAGTCTTGATAGTTGTACTTATTTGTATTGCCCATTATCTGTACGCTTTGTACTTCATATATAGAATATTTTATTGTGTTTTATGTATATCTTTGTTTAAACATTTGTAACAAACATAAAATGATGTGCACTGCCATATTCTAAACAAATAAATAAATTAATTAACGTTAATAATTTTCTACAAGACATGAACTTATGTCTTGAACTGCACTATTTGAAACAGTGCCAATGTTACACACAACATCCCTCACTACCATCAGCAGACAAAAATATTTTAGTCCCCTGTAATGTTTGAGGGTATATTTTTGGTGTGGTCTTCAGCCCTGAGACTGGTTTGATGCAGCTCTCCATGCTACCCTATTCAGTGCAAGCTTCTTCATCTCCCAGTACTTACTGCAACCCACATCCTTCTGAATCTGCTTATTCATCTCTTGGTCTCCCTCTACGATTTTTACCCTCCACGCTGCCCTCCAATGCTAAATTTGTGATCCCTTGATGCCTCAGAACATGTCCTACCAACCGATCCAGTCTTCTAGTCAAGTTGTGCCACAAGCTCCGCTTCTCCCCAATTCTATTCAATACCTCCCCATTAGTCATGTGATCTACCTATCTAATCTTCAGCATTCTTCTGTAGCACCACATTTCGAAAGCTTCTATTCTCTTCTAGTCTAAACTATTTATCGTCCACGTTTCACTTCCATACATGGCTACACTCCATACAAATACTTTCAGAAACGACTTCCTGACACTAAAATCTATATTCGATGTTAACAAATTGTTCTTCTTCAGAATCGCTTTCCTTGTCGTTGCCAGTCTACATTTTATATCTTCTCTACTTCGACCATCATCAGTTATTTTGCTCCCCAAATTGCAAAACTCCTTTACTACTTTACGTGTCTCATTTCCTAATCTAATTCCCTCAGCTTCACCCGACTTTATTCGACTACATTCCATTACCATCGTTTTGCTTTTGTTGATGTTCATTTTATATCCTCCTTTCAAGACACTGTCCATTCCGTTCAACTGCTCGACTCTTATAACTGCCATCTGGTTTCTGTACAAATTGTAAATAGCCTTTCGCTCCCTGTATTTTACCCCTGCCACCTTTAGAATTTGAAAGAGAGAATTCCAGTTAACATTGTCAAAAGTTTTCTCTAAGTCTACAAATGCTAGAAATGTAGGTTTGACTTTCCTTAATCTTTCTTCTAAGATAAGTCGTAAGGTCAGTATTGCCTCATGTGTTCCAATATTTCTACGGAATCCAAACTGATCTTCCCCGAGGTCGGCTTCTACTAGTTTTTCCATTCGTCTGTAAAGAATTCGCGTTAGTATTTTGCAGCTGTGACTTATTAAACTGATAGTTGGGTAATTTTCACATCTGTCATCACATGCTTTCTTTGGGATTGGAATTATTATATTCTTCTTGAGGTCTGAAGGTATTTCGCCTGTCTCATACATCTTGCTCACCAGATGGTAGAGTTTTGTCAGGACTGGCTCTCCCAAGGCCATCAGTAGTTCTAATGGAATGTTGTCTACTCCCGTGGCCTTGTTTCAACTGAGGTCTTTCAGTGCTCTGTCAAAATCTTCACGCAGTATCGTAACTCCCATTGCATCTTCATCTACCTCCTCTTCCATTTCTATAATATTGTCCACAAGTACATCGCCCTTGTATGGACCCCCTGTATACTCCTTCCACCTTTCTGCTTTCCCTTCTTTGCTTAGAACTGGGTTTCCATCTGAGCTCTTGATATTCATACAAGTGGTCCTCTTTTCTCCAAAGGTCTCTTTAATTTTCCTGTAGGCAGTATCTATCTTACCCCTAGTGAGATAAGCCTCTACATCTTTACATTTGTCCTCTAGCCACCCCTGCATAGCAATTTTGCACTTCCTGTGGATCTCATTTTTGAGTCGTCTGTATTCATTTTTGCCTGCTTCATTTAGTGAATTTTTATATTTTTTTCCTTTCGTCAGTTAAGTTCAATATTTCTTCTGTTGTCCAAGGATTTCTACTAGCCCTCTTCTTTTTACCTACTGGATGCTCTGCTGCCTGCACTACTTCATCCCTCAGAGCTACCCATTCTTCTTCTACTATACTTCTTTCCCCCATTCCTGTCAATTGTTCCCTTATGCTCTCCCTGAAACTCTGTGTAACCTCTGGTTCTTTCAGTTTATCCAGGTCCCATCTCCTTAAATTCCCACCTTTTTGCAGTTTCTTCAGTTTTAATCTACAGTTCATAACCAATAGATTGTGGTCAGAGTCCACATCTGCCCCTGGAAATGTCTCGCAATTTAAAACCTGGTTCCTAAATCTCTGTCTTACCATTATGTAATCTGTCTGATACCTTCTAGTATCTCCAGGATTCTTCCATGTATACAAACTTCTTTCATGATTCTTGAACCAAGTGTTAGCTGTGATTAATTTATGCTCTGCACTAAATTCTACCAGGCGGCTTCCTCTTTCATTTCTTAGCCCCAATCCATATTCACCTTCTATGTTTCCACCTCTCCCTTTTCCTACTCTCGAATTCCAATCACCCATGACTATTAAATTTTCGTCTCCCTTCACTACCTGAATAATTTCTTTTATCTCATCATACATTTCTTCAATTTATTCATCATCTGCAGAGCTAGTTGGCATATAAACTTGTACTACTGTAGTAGGTGTGGGCTTCGTGTCTATCTTGGCCACTATAATACGTTCACTATGCTGTTTGTAGTTGCTTACCCGCACTCCTATATTTTTATTCATTATTAAACCTACTCCTGCATTACCCCTATTTGATTTCGTATTTATAATCCTGTATTCGCCTGACCAAAAGTCTTGTTCCTCCTGCCACCGAACTTCACTAATTCCCACTATATCTAACTTTAACCTATCCACCTCCTTTTTTAAATTTTCTAATCTACCTGCCCGGATAAGGGATCTGACATTCCGTTATATTAGTTAGTTAAATAAGAAGCAGGAGTGGCCCAAGAAGTGGCCCAACAACAGTGATCCTTGAGACACCCCCACTTTTAACCGTGTGCCACGCGGTCCCCACATGATAGCCATTCACAGTACTGTGGACAATGACATTTTGCTGTCTGTTATTGAAGTAAGAGATGAACAGATTGTGAGTTACACCCCGTATCCATAATGGCTCAACTTCTGGAGCAACGTTTTGTGATCAACACAGCCAAAGACGTAGTTAAACCAATAAAGATGCCTAGCGTTCGAAATTTTTTGTTTAATCCATACAGTACCTCGCAGAGAAAAGAGAATATAGCAACATGAGTTGTTAAAGCGTTCTAAATCCAAACTGTACATTTCATAGCAATTTATGTTAATAAAATGATCAATTATGCTTAATTACACAGCAGTTTCAATAACTTTAGCAAACACTGATGGCGTAGATGTAGGTCTAAAACTGTCAACATTATCCTTTTCTCCGTTTTTATAACTGTGTATGTTAATCGTTTAGGAAAGTGGCCATTCCTAAAGGAAAAATTGCCAATATGGCTAAGTATATGGCTAACATGTACAGCAAAGTACTTCAGTATTCTGCTAGAAACCCATATCCATGAGATTCCTTTGTCTTCAGTAATTTAATTGTGGACTTATTCTCACCCTTGTCAGTACCACAGAGGAGTATTTCAGGTAACTGTGTCGGAAATACATTTTCCAAGAGAGTTATTGTTTCCCTGTCGAAACTAAGTTTCCATTTCATTCACCAGCAAAATTCAGAAAGCGATTTTAAGTATTGTACACCTATCTGACTTACCAGTATCAGAAACAAGATGGGAACTTGACCTAATCAAGATAAATGAAAGTCATTGCGGATGAGTAGGAAAAAAACTCGAATTCAGCATTCGTAGTATGCTGCTTGGCATAGTCACGTCGATGAAATGTCATCGAGGAACGTTGCAAAGCGATATGAAAAGTAACGAACACTAAAGGACAGCAGTACGTGATGCGAACTATCGACTTCAGTTTGTTAGGTGAATCTTGGGTAAGTGTAGCTCATCTTTGAACGACCCCGCTTATAGAACACTACTGCGACCCATTCTTCAGCACTGCTTGAGTGTTGCGTTCCCCAGATGGTCATATCAAAGGAAGACTTCGAGGGAATTCAAAGGCAGGCTGCCGGCCTGTGTAACCGAGCGGTTCTAGGCGCTTCAGTCTGGAACAACGCGACCGCTACGGTCGCAGGTTCGAATCCTGCCTCGGGCATGGATATGTGTGATGTTCTTAGATTAGTTAGGTTTAAGTAGTTCTAAGTTCTAGGGGACTCATCACCTCAGATGTTAAGTACCGTAGTGCTCAGAGAAAAGAGAGAGGCAGGCTGCTAGATTTCTCAGCAGTAGCTTTGACCAATAGGCAAGTGTTACGAAGATACTCTGTGGAGGGAAGACGATATTCTTGTCACGAAACACTATTGAGACCATGCAGTGGCATGCCGAGCGTGTATGTAGATGTGCTAGTGACGGTTCCCTTAATTTTCTGCACATAGTCTCGTGAAAAGGATATCTGCCAGGTTAGCCGAGAGCGCTAATGCGCTGCTTCCTGGACTCGGGTAGGTGCGCCCGCCCCGGATGGAATACCCTCGGCGGCTTAACGACTAGGGCTGGTGTGCCAGCCAGCCTGGATGTGGTTTTTAGGCGGTTTTCCACATCCCCATAGGTGAATACCGGGCTGGTCCCCACGTCCCGCCACAGTAAGATGACTCGCAGACATCTGAACTCGGTCATACTGTTCCATGGAGCACACTAAACGCAGACAACTGGAGTACACTAATTCCCTTCCAGGGGGTACGGGGAGGCGGTAGGAAGGGCATCCAGCCACCCTTTAACATTAACATTGCCAAATCTGTACCTAATTACGCCGACCTTGCGCAACCGCGGGTTACAGGCGCAAGTGGAAGAAAGAAAGAAGTCTCATGAAAAGAACGTCATTTCCTTCTAGGGATTCCAATTGAATTCATATAGCATTCCCTTAGTTAGCGCAAATAGAATGTGTGTCTAAGTCATGCTGTATCCTGTACAGTCATAGAACGAGAACAATTTCCCGTACACTTGTGTCTCGTCAGGAAACTGTCACAGGTTGCTGCTCATCATATCCATCAGATTATCAGTGTATACAGAGAACGAGAGAGATCGTACCAGATTAAAAATGTTCAAATGTGTGTGAATTCTTAAGGTACCAAACTGCTGAGATCTTCGGACCCTAGACTTACAAACTACTTAAACTAATTTATGCTAAGAACAACACACACACACACACACACACACACACACACACACACACACACACACACATGCCCCAGGGAAGGACTCGAACCTTCGGCAAGAGAAGCCGCGTATCCGTGACAAGACTCTTCAAACCGCGCGACCATTCCGAGCGGCGTATCAGATTTCCCTAAGGCACTATTGATGGTACCCTTGTCTCTGATACTCGCCGTCTGAAACAACGCCGTGCGTTCTGTTACTTAGGAAGTCTTCCAGACACTCACGTATCTATCAACACAGAATCCTCCAGCCTTCTTGACAGTCTGTAATTGTGTCCAATATTTTCCAGACATCTAGGAATGTGGAATCTGCTTGTTGTCTTCCATCAATATTTCGCAGGGCATCGTATGAGAAAAGAGCAAGCTGACTTTTTTACGACTGATGCTTTCTGAATGAAAGCTGACTGACAGATAGAAGCTATTGTATCCAAGAAAAGTGTTCTAACTTCGGTTTTTGCAGATATCCACCTGTAGTTTTGCGGATCCGTTCTTCAGCCTCCGTATATACATAGTCCCTTCACTTTCCCAAGATGGCCTGGGACTGCGCTGGGAATGATAATCTCTATACGAGCAAGCTAACTAAGGGGCTAGTGTCGGAAAGAACTCTCTGTGAAACCTAACAGCAATTCCATCAAGACCTGGCGACGTATTTCCTTCCAGCTATTTTCCTTGCATCTCATCTCTTTTTCTGTGTCCTCCATATGGGACTTTGTGCGACGGTCAAACGAGAATGATTTTTTAAACGTGAAATTTAAAACTTCAGCTTTCGGTACGATGTCTCCTATTGCCACACGAGACTGATTGACAAACGGCTAAACAGGAAACTTGTATCCCCTTAGCGGGTTCTCGGCAAGATCTCGGCAAGATCTTTCGCGAAGGCGCATCGATCTTTTTAAATTCAAACTTTCGGCCCTAACAATGCTACACGTAGAACTCTACGACAATCGATCTCATTAAATAACTCTGTCTGACGTTGACGGCATCACCAGCAGATAACGACTGCGTAACGATGTTTCACCAGAGCCCATGGTCGTTGTCAGCACAACATCGGTCGTCGATTACATGCACTTTTGCCAAGTGGTAGGATGCTGATCATACGCCCTCAGACTCTGCGTGTTGTTGTGTAGGCGTCCGAGATACCACGTAGTGCATCCGTCGTAATGGATAGGTGGCGCCTTGTAATTTCGTAACAACGCTGGTTGCCGAAGGTGGGCGTGCGTGCCTCTGCGCAGGGGTTTGACAGCTGTTGGCATCAATCTGTGTTGGTTGTGCAGTCAAACTCGCGGTATTGATATAAATTATTGGTTCACTTAGCATGATAATTCATTGCTTGCAGAACAAGAGATGTTTCCTTAAATCTTCTAAGTTCAGGATACTGTTACTTGTTAAGAATGTGTTAGTATTCTTTTACTTATCGAAGTTAATGATTTTTGTTCCGCACACACCGTGTGTGATAATGTTTACAAATAAGACATTTTTCCGCTCGTACTACCACAAAGTATAGTGATAGCAAATGTACTCTACTTGAAGGAAATGAAAACGTTAAAAGAAGAACTAAATGTTAGTCCTGTTCTTATACTTCCTCTGCAGACTTAATTATTTTGAGACTTGCAGTAAGTGGCTAAGAAAAATGTACGACAGAATTAAACAGGTTAACGTTAATCGTTTTGGAGGAAGTCTGTGCACCTTTCTTCAACAGCAGTTAAATATGCCGCCAATGCCAGTGATATACATAACATAAGACGTGATTTTTACGATACTGCACGGAAGTTCCTAATATTCTAATGACAGTAAACGGGCTATTTTCCACAAAACTGACAAGAACTCATTAAAAATTTGTAATAAAAGCAATAAGAGTAATATTTTCTTATTGCGCACTTTTTCATTTTGTTATCAAGACTATAGTGCTTTCATAATCTCATAGCGGCTTAACAATCTTTTGTAATAATGTATCACAAAGAAACTAAATATGAATTTATTTCTCGAATACTGAATTTTCCAGCATCGCATACTGGAACTCCGCTGTTGTTTTCGGTTGCTAATCTCAATTTCCAGACCACATTCAGGGCCTACAGAGGTGGGATAAATAGTTTATTACAATTTATATCACATGTTTATTTTAAAAATTCTGTGCACTAGCATTTCATTCGTATTCATTCCACCAGAGCTGTCAAATAGAGAATAAATTACTGCAGCTTTACCTGCGCTCTCTCGTTCAGTGGTTTCTGGATACAACGAAAACGCAATCGCTGTAACCTACAGACAGATACGTACATGAATTATTCATAAATTAAACTGCACCCTGTTTGACACGAATGTCCTGTATCTCAATTAGACACAAGTGACCTGCTGCACATAATTTATTTCTCATAAAGAATACAACAACGAGATGGAGTTAGGAGAGTTCTGTTTCCAATTCTAGAGTTTGCCTTAAAACCGAGGATTTCTCTCATGTTACTTTGGTAGGTTGTGTTAACTTGATTTTACGTCGTTATTAACAGTAAAACGTAGTAGAATTCTAGTAGTTATCACGTAGCTAAACCGAGCGATGGTGTATCATTATGTCTGTTTTAGTACATGTGAAAGCATTTGAAAACATTGCAAACTTCAAACCGTTTTCCCGTATCCAGTTTACGTTGAGGTAGCTACATCCCTTAATAACCTATCGAGTAATACACTGAAGAGCGACAAAAACTGACACATCTGCCTAATATCGTGTAGGGCTCCGCGAGCAGGAAAAATCGCTACAGTGCGACGTGAAATGGACTCAACTAATGTCTGAAGTAGTGCTGGAGGGAACTGACACCACGAATCCCACGGGGCTGCCCATCAATCCTTTACAGTCAGGGGGGGGGGGGGGGGTCCGGGGGTCCAAGATCTCTTCTGAACAGCACGTTGCAAGGCATCCCACATATGCTCAATAACGTTCATGTCTGGGGAGTTACGTGGCCAGTTAAAGCGTTTCAACTCAGAAGAGTGATCCTGGAGCCATTCTGTAGGAATTATGGACGTGTGGGGTTTCACATTGTCCTGCTGGAATTGCCCAAGTCCGTTGCAGTGCACAATCGACTTGAATGGGTACAAGTTCAAATGGCTCTGAGCACGATGGGACTTAACTTCTGAAGTCATCAGTCCTCTAGAACTTAGAACTACTTACACCTAACTAACCTAAGGACATCACACAAATTCATGCCCGAGGCAGGATTCGAATGTGCGACCGTAACGGTCGCGCGGTTCCAGACTGTAGCGCCTAGAACAGCTCGGTCACCCCGGCCGGCTGGATGCAAGTGATCAGACAGGATGATGACGTATGTGTCACCGGTCATAGTCGAATTTAGACTTATCAGGGGTCTCATATCATTCCAACTGCACATGCCCCACACCATGCAGAGCCGCCACCAGCTTGAACAGTCCCCTTCTGACATGCAGGGTCCATGAATTCAATAGGTTGTCTCCATGCCTGCATACGTCCATCCATTCGATACAATTTGAAATGAGACTCTTCCGACCAGGCAATATGTTTCATCAACAGTCCAGTTTTGGTGTTGACGGGCCCCGGGCGAGGCTTAAAGCCTTGTGACGTGCAGTCATCAAGGGTACATAAGTAAACCCTCAGCTCCGAAACCACATATTGATGATATTTCGTTCAACGGTTTGCACGCTTACACTTGTTGATGGCGCAGCATTGAAAACTTCAACAATTTGCAGAAGGGATGCACTTCTGTCAAGCTGAACGATCCTCTTCAGTCGTCGTTGGTCCCGTTCTTCCACGACCTTTTTCCGAGAGCAGAGATGTCGGAGATTTGATCTTTTACTGGATTCCTGATACTCGCGGTCCAGTCGCGAAATAGTCGTACAGGAAAATCCCCACTCCATCGCGAGCTCGGAGATGCTGAGTGCTATCGCTCTTGCGCCGATTGTAACACAACTTTCAGACTCACTTAAATGTTGATAACCTGCCATTGCAACAGCAGCCACAGACATTGGTAGTCTTATATAGGCGTTACCGACCGTGGTCACATGTGGCCGTGCGGTGCTAGGCGCTTCAGTTTGGAACCGCGCTACCGCTACGGTCGCAGGTTCGAATCCTGCCTCGGGCATGGATGTGAGTGACGTCCTTAGGTTAGTTAGGTTGAAGTAGTTCTAAGTTCTATGGGACTGATGACCTCAGCTGTTAAGTCCCATAGCGCTCAGAGCCATTTTAACCAATTGTTACCGACCGCATCGCCGTATTCTGCCTGTTTACATCACTCTGTATTTGAATACCCATGCCTATTCCAGTTTCTTTGGCGTTTCAGTGTACTAAAAACACGCTCCACTATCCAAGCACTGACAGATGCCTCAGAGGAGGATTTCACGCCATCAATATAGGCTACAAGCAGCAATTTTTGAATGCGCTACGCCACTCGCCCTCCAGCCAGTGAAAGCACATACCGGCCGCCGCTGCGCCTGCCTAAATCAGAGTTCCAGCCGGGAATGATTTTAATAGCGAGGTCATTTGCACTACGCAAGTGGGCCGAGAGCAACTAGCAGTCCTCCTATACGATAATTCAGTAAAGTGATAAGATTCCCTCTCAAATATGTTGCAATCAAATAGTTTAGGTTTGCTAATATATAATTACACAAAACTTTAGAATCGTGTAAGGGTTTTATTAGCCCGTTGAAGCTGCAGATAGACGTCATTAAATCTATTGTAAGTATCTGCGAAATAAAAGGCATTAACTGGCGACACAGTTTGCTCTCATGATTATTTTCAGAAAATATGACAGTGCCATTTAACGCTACAGATATACCCTATCACAGTCACCGAAATTCGTGTGCAAAAGTAAAGTAGTAAAATCTTCATTACTGCCCAGGCAAAGCTGTCGAAACACACTGTCATTTTTGAATTGGACTTTGACTAACGTAGAACTCGAATAATTGTAGTTAACGATGAGACTTGTAGTTAGGTGGTTTCCTAAAATATGTCAGTCCACCACACAATCGGTACAGAAGGCATTTGGCTCTTCCTCCTTCGAATAAGCACCAAATCCACGATAGCGACCTACCATTGATGGTACCATGTCAGTAACGCATGCATCAATATTATTCAAGGAATATTATGTTTTGTAAGGTAAGTTTCCATAGTATTAAGTAAAGGTAATTTTGTTGTATCTATAATTATATTTAATTGCGAATAACATTTATTCTCCTGATATACTGTTTGCATCCAAATAAATGCACATACGTCATCCATTTATATGCACTCATCAGCCAGAACGTTATGACCAACAGCCTATCATCCGTATAACTCCGTCCAGGCGATAGAAGCGTCACCTTGAATGACTGCTAGTCAGAAATAAACAAGGTGCATATAGGACCACTGAATGTGCTGTCCGTATGTAGAATGGGAAAAGTGCGCGATCTGTCTATAACCGAGGGCAGAATGTTATGGTCCGGAGGCTCGACACGGGCATTTCGAAAATTTCAGAGTCGACGGGTGTTCGAGGAGTGCTGTGGTGAGTCTCTTCAACACCTGGTGAAATCAAGGTGAAACCACGTCCAGACTTTAGGCTTGGGCGGCCACCCCTCAATAAAGGTTTCAGACTTCGTAGGCTGAGCAGACTGGTGAAATACGACAGACGGTGAATTTTGACGGAAATAACATCAGACTTTAATGCTAAGCAGAATACTAGTGCATCTGACACACAGTGCATCGAACATCTGACACACAGTGCATCGAACACTCCTAACGATGGGCCTACGCAGCCGACGACCCGCGTATTTGCCAATGTTAACCCTGCCAATGTTAACACCACGACGTCGGCACCTACGATTGAAATACACATGTGACCATCGGCACTGTACGTTGGCGCAGTGGCAGAGCGTTACAAGTTTTATGATTCCCGACACCTTCTCCATGATACTGATGGGAGGGTGCGAATCCGTCGTCTTCCAGCTCCTTGACACCTGTACTCCGCAATGGAGACAGTCTCCCGGCGAGTCCATTATGCTCTGGCGAACATTTACGTGGGCATCCATGGGTCCAGTGCAAGATGCCATGACGGCCAAGGAGTATCGTACACCCTTCCACGATGATTATGTTTCCCGACGGCAGTGATATTTTTCAACAAGGCAATGCGAAATGTCACAAGGTCGGGAACGTGGTGGAGTGGTTCGAGGCAAATTGATATGCTAGTACCTCCACCTCCCCAGATCTGAGCTCGATCGAACCCTTCTGAGATGTGACTGAACGTGGTGTCAGAGCCCCTCTCCCTGGAATTAACGGGAACTAGGTGACTTGTGTGTTCAGTTGTGGTGTCAACTCCCTCTGGATACCTATCGAAGCCTCACTGTTTCCGTGCCACCACCCGTCGCTGCTGTTATCCGTGCCAAAAGTGAACATACCGGCTGTTAGGTAGGTAGCATAATTTTCTGGCTAATCGGTGTGGAAAAAGTATATATGTTCGTTTGTCAAAATCTTTTAATTACGAGAGTCCTTGAACAATTGCTATGAGATTTTGCAACAAAATTAAATTCTAATGTGGGCGTGTTTTTAGATATGTAATTCACTAATATATATAGCAAAATATTCTTAAAAAAAAGTCGACAAAAACCATTTAGATTTACTTCAAATTTTTACACGTTGCTGTAACAGACCACTGAGACACATGTAGACTATATACTTTTTAGTCTCTGTATATTCAGCTTTTTAGCGATGGTCGCGGGACGCCGCTGTTCGATTGAGAATGTCAAATTAAACACCTATGCGCCGTTAGTTTTCAACCTTATTTTATTAAGCCACTAGTTTCGGCGCTTTATTACGCGATCTTCAGGCTCCTGACCGTCGTGGCCGCGTACAGTTCATGAGGCACGGTTATCTGCCACGGTGCTCACTTCCAAGTGCATGGAATATAAAGAGTTGTTAAGAATAGTTACATTTCTTTCCAAAAATATCCACCATTTCCACAATTCGTCTCTTTATTTTGGCATCTCTTAGGGGCAACGTTTTTATAATTTTAGATACATGCTGATGCTTTACTGTTGAGATAAATTCTTTTATTGAACGTAGTATTACAATATTTCCTATATTACAGGTTTTACCACATTTTGGAATTAATTGTGGAATGCAATAAGCGGACATTAATCCATCTTTGTAAGGTGCATGCTATTTCGTAAATAAAGCAGTGATTTCGAACGGTTTTGAAATTTTTTTGTATACATATCCTGAAAATATTCCCATTGGCCTTATGATATGGGTGCTTTGTAAAAAGTTCTCGTAGTCGCCTTGGCTTCACTGCCCGATTGAATTATGATCACACAGTAAACATATTGGATGTTGTTTATTTACAACAGATTTAATGACACCAATTTTCAGATACCCTGGAAAATAGCAATGAACCTATTTCTTTTCTTGAGGCATTGGCTCACAGTATCTACCTCTGTCATCTATTGTTAATCCTGTTATGTCTGTCTGTTTTCTTGTATGAACACGTTAATCTCCAAAACTACTAGACGAATATTCGTTAGGCTTACCAATCTAGCTTGAAGTTAGCTTAGATCAACGTTTAGGCTCTGTTTCATCAAAGACGGATTGCAAAAACAAAAAATATCATGAGTTAAACATTTATTTAAACAGTTGCGTCTGTCTGTTTGAAAACTACGAGACGAATTTCGGTGAGGATTTCACATGTGGGTATAGCTTTGGGAAATTTAAAGTCCTTATATCATCAAAAGCGAGTAAAGAAAACAAAGACATCTTAATTTAATCTGTTATCTAAAATCGTCTGGTGTCGTATACCAAAGAACTAACAGATGGCGCTCTTAGTTTCGTAATACAGCAGGGAACCAGTAGGCGGCGCTGTTAGTTGCTTTTTAGCTCAGCAGTAGATATTTTCTCGAAAGTTTACTTGACTGAAGTAAATGGCTTATAATTGACTTTATGAATAGAAACTGTAGTGTACGTACTGTAAGACCTTCGGTACACACACCATCAGTTTATTTGATTTGTCGCTCTAACGAAGTAGGCGAGTGTCAGCAATATGTCTCGTGGTTTTATCGTGGCGTGTTTATCTTCTGCCGTTAGGTCAGACGATAGAAATGCCACTTGCACGCTTAGAGTAGCAGATTGACGGTGACCAGCTTTAAATAGAACTTGATTTATTTTCACACACATTTATTAAAATAATAAAAAGCATAAAAATAACTTAACTTGGTTCTGGATGCTAATTACAATTGACAATCTGAAGTTCCTTTGGTCTTGGTACGTTAATCTTATTCTCACATATCTCTGATAATTGACAAAGTGTCTATACATTTATCTTCATGCCTATGTACAGGAATATGATAATCTTATTAGGCGCAGACTGAAACTTGACTGCAGACTAATGCAGACTGACTAATCGGACGCCTGTACACTCGTTATAATACCTCGAGCGTTCAGGTATCACAGCGCGAGTGTGATCCGCGAGGAGAAAAGGTTCTACGTTAGCAGCAATCTCATTGGCTGCGTTACGTATTAATACGCGGATCGGGGGAAGCAGATTTTGGTCCGTCCCTAAGATAGCGCCATCTCGTAGTGCGGAGACGGACGAGCGCCTGCGCTGTTGTGCTTAGCAGGGCGCGCTCTAGTGGGAAAGTTGTGTACGCGCTGACTACGCGGAACTATGTACACAACAGAAACTAACAAAAAAATTTACTTGACTGTGATATAAGGATTTACTGATTTCGTATGGTGTATTAAGAACTTAACGGCATTGTTTTGTTTCTTTTGTTAGCTTTTATTTATGTTCTTTGCTAGAAAAAACGAATTTATTAAGTTTGCTTTGTGACTGGGGGCCTAACCAGAACAGTTTGATTTCATTTTGTTTAGAAATAAAAGAACCCATAAAATGGTGAGTCTTTCGAGAGAATGGAGCAGAAGGCGAAAAGGCTGAGGACAATGTGGCGTCAAGGGAAAATAAGGATCATAAGACAGGACATTTAGCGACTCGAGAACATCAAACTTTTACTCCATCAGAAATTGAGACAGGACGCAACACTGATTGAGAGCTTCGTGCATTATTTCTTACCTACAACACTTCACTCACAGTATCTTAAAGTTACTTCTCTCCAGCACAGCATCACAGAATTGGAAATTTTGTCGGAAAATGGCTCAGGGAAGCGAGTTTTTTACACCATGATTCCAGCTTGTTCCTTTTAGTTTACATTACGCTTTAAACTTGTTCAGTTCCCGTTGAGCTGCTAAGGTCGTTGGTCCCCACGCTTACATACTACTTAACCTAACTTAAACCAACTTACACTAAGGACAACACATATACCCATGCCCGAGTGAGGATTCGAGATTATGACGGGAGGAGCCGCGCGAGCCGTGGCAAGACGCCTGAGACACCGTGGCTGTCACGCGCGGCTTTCGGTATACCGTGGCCATAAACACGCTAGGACAGATGTTGTGGGTATGGATCTTAGTTGCTTTTTGTGTGGTCAGCTCTGTGTGGCTGCCTGTCCGACCCCTTAGCTCAGTGATCAGCCCGTCTTACTGCCCTGCAGTTCGCCCTGGTTTAATTCCCGGCCTGGTCAGAGATTTTCTCCGCTCGGGGACTGGGTGAAATTATCATTATCAAGCTTCATCATGAAAACTGGAAAGACCTGCAACTCGGCGGCCGAACTTCCCAAACAGGGACAGACTCCCAGCCGTGAATGCCGTACTGCCATTTGCTTTAATTTTTGTGGCTGTCTTCCCTGTTACTGAAGCGAATACACTCTTCGTTCATATTCCCATACTACTTCGAATACAGTGTATAAAAACGTTATAAGTCAAAAATAAATTCAATGCCTGCTCGGTCTCGGGCACAGCTATATTTAAATATTCGGGGAACGCCGGGATTGTCAGCCAGCTGCAGAATACTCGTATTTTGATGGAAACTGTGTGCAAGTGGTCGCTATCACCAATGTAAGTGCTCCGTGACGAGATCGACCGCAAACAAAAGAGCCTGTAGCTTGAATGGTCATCTGCGCATGTCCGTCGCACATCGTGGATTGGGTTTGGGGTGGGGGCTGCACCTGTTACCAGTCTGCTTGTCTGTTACAGCAGGATGCAGTGGGAGGACATGCTCGAACTATTGTGGGTCGAAGATACTCCGTTTGCCGTCACTCTACTGCACCATTTAGTTCGCAGTGACGTAACATGAACTAAAATTTTGCTCGGCCAACACAAATAATGTATATTATGAAATTTAAACTGTTACAGGTAATTTTACGAAACCTCAATGAAAATGGTTTTAAAACCGTTACATCTACCACCCACCATGAAAACTATAACGCCCAGGTTAACTACGACGGTAGTGTAACTCATCACAAAGATGTTTCACTGGGCTGAGGTCTCAAATCTGAACGGGCGGTCCTTTTTAGGAACGTTCTTGTCTTCGGACAGTTGCTTAACGGATGCTGCTTCATGGCAGGTGCACTGTCACACTGTTTCAAACAGTCATCATCTCCAGCATATTGCTTTACTGCAGTAAGCACAGAATACTGTTAAATGTAATCGTGTCGTACCTGATTTGACATTTTCTTAAGCGTAAGAACGGGACCACATCTTATCCACGGACGGCCAGGGTGGCCGTGCGGTTCTAGGCGCTACAGTCTGGAACTGTGCGACTACTACGGTCGCAGGTTCGAATCCAGCCTCGGGCATGGATGTGTGTGATGTCCTTAGGTTAGTTAGGTTTAAGTAGTTCTAAGTTCTAGGGGACTGGTGACCTCAGCAGTTAAGTTCCATACTGCTCACAGACATTTTAACCTTATCCACGAAAAACGCCTCCTCCTCCGTAATTAAATGTTGCCCCTACATGTGTTGGCGAGTACTTTCTCCAGTCATTCAGACCGGCTGCTTACAGGATTATTCATTAATAGAAATCACTCATTTCCGATCATCCAATGTCCAGTGAAGTTACAGCACCTCATCTGTCGCTTGGCGCTGCCTACAGAAATGTGTAGCTCTCTAAGGAGCTGCTGAACCACTGTACGCAATTTCTTGTAACATCCTAAGGTCGTGCAGTGGTCAGACTAGTGGTAAACGCGAGTGATTCCTTCCGCTGATTTCATGTGATTTTATGAAAACACCTTTCGTACTGTTCAGGGTTCGCTGCCCGTCAGTACATGGGCTCTGCCAGGCCTTGGCTTCGATGTAGTGGCTTCGCGGTTACAGTTTACTATCACATCACGAGCAATCGATTTGGGCAGCTACAGTTGGGTTGAAATATCCCTGACGGATTTGTCGACAAGGTGACATCCAACGACTGGGCCACGTTCAGAGTCACTGAGCTCTCCACACAGACCCCTTCTGCTGTTGTTGCTCCTCTAATTACAACACAGCACTCCCCGCCGCCCTTTACACCGCCTGGACGTTTCTCGTGGCACCTAGTGGTCATGGGAGTGTCGGTTAACTTTTGATCAGACAGTGCAACCATAGAAACACTTGACCGTTAATTATCCAGTGTCATTTGCGTAGGCTTTACGTACCAACCTATCAATACTACGATCTGGTACAAGAAACAAAACACTGCAGATAGAACACAGTTTTGCATCAAGTCAACTAAGAGAAGAAACACGGACATGAAACATGTACTTACAATAAAACACAAGTCAGGAATGCCAAATCATAAATTTATAATTCGACTAATTTAATAAATCTACAGCATCGTTATTGCACAACTGTAGCTTACAAAAGTGCATTTAATTTCCAGCTTCCGGAAATTAAGACTTAGCTATTTTACTTTGCATTAACTACTGTATAGATAAACATGTCATCAATGAGTTTTACGTTTCTTTTCATACTGAACATTTGTTGCTTTTAAGCAGTCCTTTACCCTGAACACTGTGCTTCCATCTACTCCTGAATGATTCTTGTTTACTGTCAAGTGTTTTTAAAACCATACAAAATTTAATGGAGCAAATTTACTTCGCAGAACAGCATTCGTTATGACACTGCAAAAACCGTTGCATCAGCCGTAGGATCTCATAACAGAGCCTACACATCAGATTAATTTTTTCCGCAGATTGAGAATTTAGCAGTTATGATGACACAAATTAACAATAGGTTTTTCTACAACTCTAATACATTCGTCAGCAATTCCCTACGAATTCTTAAACATTACAGGAGTACGTCTTTAAAATGACAAAATCTGTGTAATGAAACATAAGCAATCCTCAGGAACAAACAGAATACCAAAAATAGGACGAACCATTCATGTCCATATTTCAGTCCTTAATCCTTGCCGGGGTGTCATAGATCTTGGAATTAAATGTCCATCTTGCATGCTACAGAGCTTGTAACTGTCAGTGTTCATGTGAGAAGGAATTTAAGGATAGCCACAGGCAAGCATTCTCAAACTACATGCATTCATTCCGAGAGCGGTTTCAGTTATTTGTACCACACACAGGACGGGTTATATACATTTCAAAGGTCGCTTTGTGTACTTGTTTCTGTATTCCTGCATGTATTTCATCCATAAATTCGGAATCGAATCGTGTATTCTGGTTTCCATTTACTTGCAACAGATGATACATTTATTTCAAGTATGAAAATATACTGTTACCGATGTAGATTCAGTTCCTCACTCAAAAGCATATCACTTTATTCCTTCGCAAATAATCAGTGATATCTGTTGTTTGTATTTCTTGATACTGAACATTGACAATTAGAAAACAAACACGTAAGGACGACGATGTAGGGGCCTGGTAATTATCAAGTCCGAACTTCTCGATTCACTTATGTTAGAGGAACAATCGGTGACGACATAGCTGTTATAGACGCAATAAAAATTGTTGTTAAATCAGATGTTACTACAGGTATAAATATATTGATGCTCTTCAAGCAAACGTATTTAATTACATTCAACAATAATCTTTGACGACGACGTAAAGCAGCCATAATTCAAGAGGTAAGTTAAACATATAAGTGCCGAGGAAGATTGTGAGCGAATGTAAACACGTGAACTAATTCAATATCCTTGTTAGAAAGATGCTACGAAAAAAGGAGCTTCAACACTAATTTAAACGAATTCAATGTCAGGATGACGAAATCGAAACGAAGCCACATTGAACGTAACATCAATGGGAGAAGCGTTCAGTCTATTCGAAAGTACGATGCTGATGACCTATCTCTCGAAAAATACAAAGAAATTTTGGTGTTGCTTGAAACCAGGTAACGCTTTAAGATCATTTAAATAGTTGTTTGGGTTACAAGAAACCGGTACAAACGGCCAATTGTCTAGCGACGGGAAATACTGAATGTGCTCTTCAGAAATTACACTTATAGGCCAAAACGCCTGATGGCATTGCGGGCACATAAGAAGGTACCAAAAAGACGTAACCGCAGCGGACTCGGACTGGGCTTCAATCTAGCGAAGACACGGGCAGCAAATGCGGAAATCTGTTGAGATGAGCGACTCTGACAAATGGCACATTATTACTGCGCAGATACTGAGAACGAGTACCCCGAAAACGGAGAAGCTGGTCGAATGTCCACGTGATACTATCGTGAGCATCTATGGAAAGAGGTAGAAAGACAGTGAAACTACCACTAGGCGTTAAATGGTTGGACGTCCAAGGCTATTCACGGAACGTGGGGTTCAGAGGCTTGTCTAACCTGCAAAGAAGGTTAGGTGGTGATATGTGACGTCTATGCCGAAAGAGCAAACTTGTGATGCATGCACAGGTGTTTCAGACCACACCCTTCACCGTACGGTATTGAATACGGATCTCCGCAGCAAACCACTCCTTCTTGTTCACATGTTGACCCAACGACATCGCTAATTACGATTGCAGTGGAGAAGGGAACATCGAGATTCGGACGTCAATCAATGGAAACGTGGCGACTCTTCTTGTGGATCACGTTTTAGCTCCACTAAGTCGATGGGCGTCTCCACAAACGCGGTCATCGAGGTGAACGGCGGCTCGAAACATGCAGCGCTCCACGGACAAAGGCTGGTGGGAGCAGTATTATGACATGGGAGACATTCTCCTGATCTCGCATGGGACCTGTGGTAGTAATCTAAAACACACTGACAGCTGCGAGCCCTCTACATCCCTCCATACTAATTGTCTTCCCTGACGGAAATGTCATCTTTCAGCAGCATGATATATGGTTCAAATGGCTCTGAGCACTATGGGACTTAACTGCTGAGGTCATCAGTCCCCTAGAACTTAGAACTACTTAAACCTAACTAACCTAAGGACATCACACACATCCATGCCATAGGCAGGATTCAAACCTGCGACCGTAGTGGTGGCGCGGTTCCAGACTGTAGCGTCTAGAACCGCTCGGCCACCCTGACCGGCCAGCAGCATGATAGCTCTTGTCTTGGAGCACTAAAGTGAACTCACGTTGATGTCTCGGCGACATACTCGCCTGATTTATATTACTTTGAACTCAACTGGTTCGCTATCGAGCGCCATCGACGCGTACGAAAATCAGCCGCCCGTTATTTCCGTGGATTACATGATCTGTGCGTAGACATGAGATGCCACATATCTCGACAAATCTACCAACAACCTGCCGATATCTGATACACAGAATCATTGATTTATTACGTTCCAAAGACGCACAAACACGCTATTAAGCAGGTAGTTATAATGTTCTGGGCCATCAGTGTATTTCACTGCGCTAGGTTGTAACGTGATTGCTCCCTTCAAACTACGAACGTCCGCTGAAATGATAAATGTTGAGACGGCTTATCATGGAATATCATATCAAGTCATGCACGCCACCTGGACTCTATGGCCGGCCGCTTTGGCCGAGCGGTTCTTGGAGCTTCAGTCCGGAACCGCGCTGCTGCTACGGTCGTAGGTTCGAATCCTGCCTCGGGCATGGATGTGTGTGATGTCCTTAGGTTAGTTAGGTTTAAGTAGTTGTAAGTCTATGGGACTGATGACCTCACATGTTAAGTCCCATAGTGCTTAGGGCAATTTGAACCATTTGGACTCTATGGCGTACATGTAAAGTCTACACAGGGTATTGTTCTATCAGCAGGTCTTCGTATGTCGCTGGGGAGATTCAGACCTGCAACCGTTTGGAAAGAGGCACAAGTCCTCGAGAAGGGTTGCCGAAGATTTGTATAACAACAGACCCAGGTTACTATCGTCAGTCTGATACGTAACTACCACTTCCGTACTTCCTTATTATCACCGTTTAGGAGGCCTAAATTTTCCACTGTTCCATTAACCAGCATCCCACTAAGAACTTTCTTGTAACATTCAATTCACTCTGTTTATCCATGAGATGAATAAAGCAGTATACAAGAACGACCAGATGGAGCCCGTTGAATTTCGGTATCTACTAGTTACGGTAACGCATATTGGCTTGTAAGTAAAATATGGCCTTAATTCGTATTATACCAACTGTGTGATTTTGCTACACGCTTCTCCGCAGATGGAACCCATTCGGATTAGCAACAGCTTTGGTAGTGTTACACGGTCGTTGATATTCATGTCGGAAGCCTTAGGTTATTGATTATATCATTTCACGCAGTAAAATCGGAAGCCCAAAACTTCTTTCAAAAACACTAAAGAAATTGGAGGGAACCAATCATGCGGAACAGACAGACAATTGACACTGATCGTAAACAAATATGGCGTGATGCACTCGATGTAGTGGTAATACACATTTTGACTCGTTTCACGATTAGAGAGCAGTGAACTGGTCAAATAAGGTGGAGGATGCGACTGGATTAGTTGTAGAAGCCCTAATAGAAAGCACTGAAGCTAGGAACGGAAAGCTGGTTTAAGCCGGAAATAAGTTCAGCCGAAATTTTTTCAAACGACCTAACAGTGTTCAGAAACGATAGATTAAATGTAGTTGATGATGGAGTATTTATTGCTGTCAGAATTAATTTACCTTGTAGTGAAATTGAAACAGATAGTTCCTGCAAAGTAGTATGGTTAGATGTTATACTTGACAACAGGACTAAAGTATTAATTGGATCGTTTTATCGTTCTCTCGTCTCATAATATATAGTTGCTGAATAGTTCAAAGAAACCATGAGTCTCATTTCAGATAGGTACCCCACTCATACAAATATAGTCTGTGGTGACTTCAATATACCCTCGACATGATGAAACGTTATGTGTTTAGAACTGACGGAAGGCATGAAACATCATCCGAAATTGTACTGAATGCTTTCTCGGAAAATTATTTTGAACAGTTAGTTCATGAGCCCACTCGAAACGCAAATGGTTACGAAAGCATACTTGACCTCTTAGCAGCAAATAATCCTGGTCAACATAGGGAGTATGATGTCGGGTAACAGGGATTATCGACCACAAGGCAATTGCTGCTAGGCTGAATACCGCAATTCCCATAACCATAAAAAAATAACGCAAAGTACATCTATTTTAAAAAGCTGATGAAAAGGCTCTTAACGCCTCTTTAAGAGACAGTCTCCACTCCTTCCGATATGATCAGGTAAGCGTAGAAAAAAGTGGAATGATTTGAAAGAGATAGTATTGACGGCAGTTGGGAGATTTATATCACATAAATTAATAAGTGATGGTACTGGTTCCCCATAGTACACAAAACGGGTTACATCGCTGTTGCACAAGGAGAGAAAAACGCACGCCAAATATAAAAGAACGCCAAATCCCCAAGATTGGTAAAGGTTTGCAGAAGTTCGAAATACAGCTCGTGCTTAAATGCAAGATGCTTTTAATAATTTCCACAACTAAACTCTGTCTCGGAGTCTGGCAGGAAACCCAAAGAGATTCTGCTCATACATAAAGCACACCAGGGGCAAGACGCAATCAATACCTTCACTATGCGATAACAACGGTGAAATCACTGATGACAATACCACTAAAGCAGAGTTATTAAACACGGTTTTCCGAAACTCCTTCACCAAAGAAGACTAAGTACATATTCCTGAATTACAATCAAGAACAATTGCCAACATGAGAAACATAGAAGTAGATATCCTCGATGTAGCAAAGCAGCTTAAATCACTTAATAGACTCATGGACTCCGCTGCAGATTATACAATCTCAGATTCCTTTCAGAGTATGCTGATACAGTAGTTTCATATTTAGCAATTACATACAACCGCTCGCTCATAGAAAGATCCGTACCTAAAGACTGGAAAATTGCTCAAGTCACACCGATACCCAAAAAGGGAAGTAGGAGTAATCCGCTAAATTACAGGCCTATATCAATAACGTCGATTTGCAATAGGGTTTTGGAACATATACTGTGTTCGAAAGTTATGAATTACCTCGAAGAAAACTATTTATTGACACATAGTCAGCACGGATTCAGAAATCATCGTTCTTGTGAAACACAGCTAGCTCTTTATACCCATGAAGTAAAGAGTGCTATCGACAGTGGACGTCAAATTGATTCCATACTTTTAGATTTTCAGAAAGCTTTCGGCATCATTCCTCACAGGAGTCTTCTAACAAAACTGCGTGCACGTGGAATTTCGCCTCAGATGTTCCCCTGGATCCGTGATTTAATATCAGAAAGGTCACAGTTCGTAGCAATAGACAGAAAGTCATCGAGTCAAACACAAGTAATATCCGGCGTCCTACAAGGAAGTTTTTTAAGCCCTCTATTGTTCCTGATCTATATTAACGACGGAGAAGACAATTTGAGTAGCCCTATTAGACTGTTTGCAGATGATGCTGTCATTTACCGTCGTGTAAATTCACCAGATGACCAAAACAACTTGTAAAATGAGTTAGGTAAGATATCTGTACGGTGCGAAAAGTGGCAATTGACCCTGCGTAAAGAAAAGTGTGAAGTTATTCACATGAGTACAAAGACAAGTCCGCAAAATTTCGAATACGCGATAAGTCACACAAATCAAAAGGTTGCAAATTCCACTAGATGCTTAGGGATCACAACTACAAATAAACTAAATTGGAAGGATCAAGTACATAATGTTGTGAGTTGTTGTTGTTGTTGTGGTCTTCAGTCCTGGGCCTCGTTTGATGCAGCTCTCCATGCTACCCTATCCTGTGCAAGCTTCTTCATCTCCCAGTACCTACTGCAGCCTACGTCCTTCTGAATCTGCTTAGTGTATTCATCTCTTGGTCTCCCTCTACGATTTTTACCCTCCACGCTGCCCTCCAATACTAAATTGGTGATCCCTCGATGTCTCCGAACATGTCCTACCAACCGATCCCTTCATCTACTCAGGTTGTGCCACAAGCACCTCTTCTCCCCAATTCTGTTCAATACCTCCTCATTAGTTATACTGGACGTTGACAAATTTTTCTTCTTCAGAAACGCTTTCCTTTCCATTGCCAGTCTACATTTTATATCCTCTCTACTTCGACCATCCACAGTTATTTTGCTCCACAAATAGCAAAACTCCTTTACTACCTTTAAGTGTCTCATTTCCTAATCTAATTCCCTCAGAATCACCCGACTTAATTCGACTACATTCCATTATCCTCGTTTTGCTTTTGTTGATGTTCATCTTATATCCTCCTTTCAAGACGCAATCCATTCCATTCAACTGGTCTTCCAAGTCCTTTGCAGTCTCTGACAGAATTACAATGTCATCGGCGAACCTTAAAGTTTTTATTTCTTCTCCATGGATTTTAATACGTACTCCGAATTTTTCTTTTGTTTCCTTCACTGCTTGCTCAATATACAGATTGAATAACTTCGGGGAGAGGCTACAACCCCGTCTTACTCCCTTCCCAACAACTGCTTTCCTTTCATGTCCCTCGACTCTTATAACTGCCATCTGATTTCTGTACAAATTGTAAATAGCCTTTCGCTCCCTGTATTTTACCCCTGCCACCTTTAGAATTTGAAAGAGAGAATTCCAGTCAACATTGTCAAAAGTTTTCTCTAAGTCTACAAATGCTAGAAACGTTGGTTTGCCTTTCCGTAATCTTTCTTCTAAGATAAGACGTAAGGTCAGTATTGCCTCACGTGTTCCAGTATTTCTACTGAATCCAAACTGATCTTCCCCGAGGTCGGCTTCTACTAGTTTTTCCATTCGTCTGTAAAGAATTCGTGTTAGTATTACGCAGCTGTGGCTTATTAAACTGATTGTTCGGTAATTTTCACATCTGTCAACACCTGCTTTCTTTGGGATTGGGATTATTATATTCTTCTTGAAGTCTGAGGATATTTCGCCTGTCTCTTACATCTTGCTCACCAGATGGTAGAGTTTTGTCAGGACTGGCTCTCCCAAGGCCATCAGTAGTTCCAATGGAATGTTGTCTACTCCGGGTTCCTTGTTTCGACTCAGGTCTTTCAGTGCTCTGTCAAACTCTTCACGCAGTATCGTATCACCCATTTCATCTTCATCTACCTCCTCTTCCATTTCCATTATATTGTCCTCAAGTACAATGCCGTTGTATAGACCCTCTATATACTCCTTCCACCTTTCTTCTTTCCCTTCTTTGCTTAGAACTGGGTTTCCATCTGAGCTCGTGATGTTCATACAAGTGGTTCTCTTATCTCCAAGGGTCTCTTTAATTTTCCTGTAGGCAGTATCTATCTTACCCCTAGTGAGATAAGCCTCTACATCTTTACATTTGTCGTCTAGCCATGCCCGCATAGCCATTTTGCACTTCCTGTCGATCTCATTTTTAGACGTTTGTATTCCTTTTTGCCTGCTTCATTTACTGCATTTTTATATTTTCTCCTTTCATCAATTAAATTCAATATTTCTTCTGTTACACAAGGATTTCTACTAGCCCTCGTCTTTTTACCTACATGATCCTCTGCTGCCTTCACTACTTCATCCCTCAAAGCTACCCATTCTTCTTCTACTGTATTTCTTTCCCCCATTCCTGTCAATTGTTCCCTTATGCTCTCCCTGAAACTCTGTACAACCTCTGTTTATTTCAGTTTATCCATGTCCCATCTCCTTAAGTTCCCAACTTTTTGCAGTTTCTTCAGTTTTAATCAACAGGTCATAACCAATAGATTGTGGTCAGAGTCCACATCTGCCCCTGGAAATGTCTTAAAATTTAATATCTGGTTCCTAAATCTCTGTCTTACCATTATATAATCTATCTGATACCTTTTAGTATCTCCAGGGTTCTTCCATGTATACAACCTTCTTTCATGATTCTTAAACCAAGTGTTAGCTATGATTAAGTTGTGCTCTGTGCAAAATTCTACCAGGCGGCTTCCTCTTTCGTTTCTTAGCCCCAATCCATATTCACCTACTACGTTTCCTTCTCGCCCTTTTCCTACTACCGAGTTCCATTTTCACATCTGTCAACACTTCCTTTCTTTGGGATTGGGATTATTACATTCTTCTTGACGTCTGAGGGTATTTCGCCAGTCTCTCACATCTTGCTCACCAGATGGTTAAATTTTCGTCACCCGTCACTATCTGAATAATTTCTTTTATCTCATCATACATTTGTTCAATTTCTTCGTCTTCTGCAGAGCTGGTTGGCATATAAACTTGTACTACTGTAGTAGGTGTGGGCTTCGTATATATCTTGGCCACAATAATGCGTTCACCATGCTGTTTGTAGTAGCTTACCCGCATTCCTATTTTCCTATTCATTATTCAACCTACTCCTGCATTACCCCTATTTCATTTTGTGTTTATAACCCTGTAGTCACCTGACCAGAAGTTTTGTTCCTCCTGCCACCGAACTTCACTAATTCCCACTATATCTAACTTTAACCTATCCATTTCCCATTTTAAATTTTCTAACCTACCTGCCCGATTAAGTGATCTGACATTCCACGCTCCGATCCGTAGAACGTCAGTTTTCGTTCTCCTGATAACGACACCCTCTTGAGTAGTCCCCACCCGGAGATCCGAATGGGGGACTATTTTCCCTCCGGAATATTTTACCCAAGAGGACGCCATCATCATTTATCCATACAGTAAAGCTGTATGCCCTCGGGAAAAATTACGGCCGTAGTTTCCCCTTGCCTTCAGCCGTTCGCAGTACCAGCACAGCAAGGCCGTTTTGGTTATTGTTACAAGGCCAGATCAGTCAATCCTCCAGACTGTTGCCCTTGCAACTACTGAAAAGGCTGCTGCCCCTCTTCAGGAACCACACGTTTGTCTGGCCTCTCAACAGATACCCCTCCGTTGTGGTTGCACCTACGGTACGGCTATCTGTATCGCTGAGGCCCGCAAGCCTCCCCACCAACGGCAAGGTCCATGGTACATGGGGGGAGGATCTAAAGACATAGTGGTACCATTAAGCGGACTGTGTCCTCCGTGCAAGGCCGCCTCTCTCAAAGTTGTTAATGAGCTATCGCCAATTTATAACATATTAGCTACCATGTTTTGAGCTCTGTTGGACTCATCTGTGAAGGGGAGTTTGTAAAACTACTGTAGGATTTATTAAACATTTTTCCTACTAATGGATTTTATCACTAGGCGTCATTCATATCCAAGATTCAAATACGAGTAGTTGTAGGGTACATGTGGTGCGAGTACTGCTGTGTTACATACGCTACCGTCTAAAACCAAAATAAGTGCTCAAATGTTAATTGTGATTATTTAAACTATGTGAGCCATGCTCTGCTCGTGTTCATCCTCTTTATTGTTTATCATCTTCTCATAACATACTGTCGCCTCGTTTTCTTATTCCATTAACTGAAGTCACTATTTTCCTGCGTTACCTGCCCGTGAGTGGCAGCAGCAGCGCTTATCGATAAGTGCACTGTCGTACTATCCCTGGAGCGACCGACAGTATTTCCGGTCGTCGTGTCTCTAGTGTCGAGTAGGGAGCTCAGTCGAGAAGCAGCGGGAGTGAAGCCTGGGACGGACCAGCAGTGGAGTCGGTGACGGAGCGCCAGTGAGGTACCGACAGACATGAACTGCCTGGTGGAAGGAGATTGTATCGGGACGACAGTTGGTTGGTCGTTCGGTTGGTCCTCTCATCGGGCGAAGTGTATTGGGTCTTTTGACCGTTTCTGGACCTCGTCAGTTCATCATCTTGCCGGACGTGGGTCGGTTCCTTCCTTGTGCGGAGATGTCTGGTGCCCAATGGGCAAGTGTTCCCCGTGCATGGTTGGGTCCGAGCCAGTGTGCCCCGGTCGCCGTGTCTCCGAATTCCGAATTGACATCTAGTTGAGTCGCATTGGAGATGCAGTCAGCTTCGGGCAGACATGACTCGGTCGACCGTTGCCGACACTCATAACTTCAGTGGGAACGACCTGGGTCGGTGGTTCAATCGGTCGTCCCATCGGAAGACGTGTATGTGGTCACCGACCGCTTGTGGAAACTCTCTGTGTGTTGAACTGATTCGTCCTTGTCGTTTTACAGTGTTGCCTTTACGATTGCTCGAGTTCTTGTGCAAGTGTGTTTACGAGGAAACGTGTGTAGCTTCTGTGATTTCCACTGAGCATTTGAACGCTGTCTGCATTCTGGGGTAGTCAGTCAGTAAGAAATAGAGCAGCGAGTGTATCGGGTGGAAGGGAACTGATCAGGCTATCGGTTGCTTCTTCAGCCGCTCCTAGGTCGTGTTGCCACCCGATTGTTTAGTGTTACGCTTGGATCCCTGTCTCACCTAAACTGTGCTAGAGTATCCTCTCCAGGCCGACCGTTGGAACACTCCTGAGCACCAAAGTTTGTTGTCTGTGATTGCCATTTTATTTGGACGCAGGTACTGTGTCAGGCCTTCAGCCGTGTATTAATATTGTTCGTTTTATGTTTAGTATATGGACTTCATCCGAACTTCATGACAACTATTTTCAGCTTAGGCCTTCCGTCGTGTTTTATTTAAAATTATTGTTGCTCTGTATTTAGGCCTTCAGACGTGTTTGTTTCTGAATCTGTGGCTTTAATATGTATATCCTTGTTCGAAAGTTTCTCTTTAATTATCTTGGATTCTTGAAACCGCCTTCAGCCGTGTTCTGTAAACGTTTATCTTAAGGTGGTATTTGATTATTCTTGAGTGCTTATGTGGGCCTTCAGCCCACAAGATACTTCAAGTTTTCTTAAGACGATTTTCTGTTGTACTGTGTAAAAGCTTCAAGTCTCTTTTATTTTGTAAAAATAAAAAAAATAAAAAAAATTGGCTTTGAGCCGAAGAATTGATTTGAATTTCTCTTAATATGGCCTTTAGCCAAAATTAGTAAATGCCTGGCTTTTAAAGCATTTCCTTAGGTGATCTGAAATATTATTTCGGCCGCTTGCCGAGAAGATATTGCAATTTTACTTAAGTAAGCCCTTCCGTCGTTACTCTGAATCCTGGTTTAAAAGGAATCATTTAATCTTATTCTGGAGAATGTACT
Organism: Schistocerca serialis cubense; assembly: GCF_023864345.2. Lineage (NCBI taxonomy): Eukaryota > Metazoa > Arthropoda > Insecta > Orthoptera > Acrididae > Schistocerca > Schistocerca serialis. The sequence goes on along the minus strand of NC_064641.1, from coordinate 322,874,250 downwards.
TGGGCCCTCACCCGTGCCGGCCGGTGTGGTCGTGCGGTTCTAGGCGTTTCAGTCTGGAACCGCGTGACCGCTACGGTCGCAGGTTCGAATCCTGCCTCGGGCATGGATGTGTGTGATGTCCTTAGGTTAGTTATGTTTAAATAGTTCTAAGTTCTAGGGGACTGATGACCACAGATGTTATGTCCCATAGTGCTCAGAGCCATTTTGAACCCTCACCTGTGAAGATCTTTGTTGTTTTAAAGAGAAAACTGTGCATTGGTTTGAGGAATAAAGTTATGTGTTCTTGTATAACTAACAGTAATTGACCTTGTCCTCTTTCCACAACCTGATCCCCTCTGTCCTGCGAAACTGGATTCCACTTTTATTACTGGATCGCAGAACTTGTAGACATCCAGTTACTTCTGAATTGGGATCCATATACTCTGCAACGTAGGCCCTGTAACAGACCGGAAGTAGCACTCAAAATTGCAATGAAATGAAATATAAAACACATAAGTGCTCCAAGATCTATTGATACTCATACTCAGGCATTTTAGACATATTTAAGAAGATACAAAAACGTATCAGACCTCACGTATGAAACAATAACATAGTGTAGTTGTGCAACAAGACAGTGTACAGTTTCTGATCGGTCCATAGACAGACAAAGAAACATGAAAAGTTACGTATTTAGTATTAGGTTGCTGCATAAGTTCGTAGCGTGTTTGGTCTGCACGTTGGTATTCCAGTTGCTGTGGCTTTATATTTCAATTGTCATTTTCTATTTGCATTTCGCTGTTCTGTTTCAGTTTACATATTGTCATTCTGTCATTCGGAGGTAGTGAATGGAGATGTTGACCCTAGAAAATGTGCCAAATGGACAAACCGTAGTAATTCTGACATATTCTATTGTCAGAGTTCAGTAAATGGGTGACAGCAGCTGAGACAGCCAGAAACGTTAGCGTCGTGTACAGGAGTAATTTCACTGGACACACCGCGGAAGATGGCATTCTCGTTTTAAGGAAGACTGTTTTGACATTAATGACTCTCCACGTTCAGGAAGACTTTCGGGGCTTGATGAAGATCCTTCATTTTATTTATTTATTTAACCTGATCAGATTAGGGCCATCAGGCCCTCTCTTACATTGGACCAGTGTTCCACACATGCAGCATTTCACACATCAGAGTTACATCATGAAAATAGTTTAAATAAGAAAATTAGATTACTCTAGTGACAATATGAATAAAGAGTAATGATTAAGACCTAATAAAGTATATGGTTGCAGTATTTTTACAGCAGGTGCTATACGTACAAATTATGATAAAAGCAATAATAATAACAGTGAAAAACTTAAATAGTAGTGATAAACATGAGAAAAATGGGCAATAGTAATGAAGATTTGTGCAGATGTACATTTATATCTTGGTGTGTAAAGTAGATGTATACTAGTATAGCGAGTTTTGGGGAAGGGAGATTTAAGGAGGGGGAAAGGGGGAAGTAATGAGGTAAAGTGCATTCATGTACAGAGGAAGGCATTACTGTTGCTTAAGTAGATACGTCATTAAATGTTCTTTGAAGTCGTACATCTTTTTAAGTTCTCTAACATAACGAGAGACGTTATTCCAGAGTCTGGTTCCCGCTACTGTGAAGGACTTGGAATAAGTGACTGAGCGATGCAGTAGAACAGAGAGGATTTTATTGTGATGGGAACGTGTGTTTCTGTCATGTTGTTCCGACATAAGCGTTAAGGACGAGGAGAGATATGAGGGACAGTGTACATTTATAAGGCAGTAGATGAGACAGAGTGTATGGAAATCTCTGCGTTTGTCTGCACGCACCCAGGACAATTTTGCATATGCTGGTGAAATGTGATCAAAAAGTCGAACGTCACAGACATATCAGACGCTGGCATTCATGACCAGCTCCAGACGCCACGAATTTTCCTGAGAGAGGCCTTGTAGGATAATATCGCTGTAGTCAATGTTTGGGAGTATAAGCGTTTGTACTAATTTCTTTTTCAGATCGAAAGGGAAGAGTCTTTTATATTTCTGTGGGACATGAGGGGATGCTGATGTTTTTTTGCACACTGCTGTTACGTGCTCTGTCCAATTTAGAGTTTCATCTATTATTACTCCCAAACTCTTTGCTGAGGGAGAGAAGTTAATATTTGTTCCATTTAGCATAAGAGATAGTACAGATTCCCGATGATTTGGGCTAATGAGCTTAGAGTGACCAACAAGTACCTCTTGGTGTTAGAAGGGTTTAGTTTTAGACATATGTCCTGTGCCCATTTTGATAGTGCATCGACGTCAGTAATGAAATTTTCAATAGCTTTCTTAAGATTGCTTGGTTTCGCACTTAGATACAACTGAAGGTCATCAGCATACATATGTTATTTGCAATAGGCCAGAACGGATGACACATCATTGACATACAGAGAGAAGAGTGTAGGACTTAATACTGAGCCTTGGGGAACGCCTGACACTACCTGCCGCCATTGTGATTTTATATTCCCGGACAGGACGCGTTGCCGACGAGACGTCATGTATGAGCGAAACCATTGCACTGCACTTTGTGAGAAATTTAGACCGCTAAGTTTGGCTAGTAAGAAGTCGACAGTATGAAATGCTTTGCTGAAATCTAAGAAGCAAATGATAGTCGCTTCTTGTCTGTCCATGGCAAGTTTCAGGTCATCTGTCACCCCTACCAGTACGGATGTCGTGCTTCGATGTTTACGGAAACCTGATTGGTATTCGTCTAGTAGGTTGTTAGTAGTTAGGTAGTTGGTGAGCTGGTCATGGACTATATATTCTAAGGCCTTAGATAGTGCAGGAAGAAGGCAGATAGAGCGGTAGTCACAGAGTGCTGTGGCGATGTCAGTTTTAGGCAGTGGATTAATTTGTCCCAGTTTCCAGGCCTCAGGGAAAACACTTGTGATTAATGAATCGTTGAAAATGCCTGTTACAGAGGGCAGTAGTTGATCAGTAATAAGTTTTACCATCTGGATAGTGATGCCATCATGTCCAGTAAACGTTTTGACTTTCTTGACAGTATTGCAAGCGACGTGCTGTAGATAGAATTTTTCTTTGCTACAGTCGTTCATCGCCATGAAGTGATCAATAATTCTCTGTTTTTTTGCGGTTCGATTGTGGTTGTAGGTAATGTGAAGAATCGGTTTAGTTCTTCAGCTGAGACCATAAGATATTCAGCAACTTTTATTTTTCCTAAACCGAGACTATGGAGAATTATCCACAGGATAGTTGGTCTACATCTATTGTCAGCTAATGTACGGGCATGCCTGAGCTTAGCGTTTCTCACCGCTTGACTGACTATGTTTCGTTTCTGCTCGTATACAGTATGATTTTCAGGTTTAGATGTATCGTGTATGCTCGATGTGCAACGTCTCTGAGATTCATGAGCTGTTGTAGTTCATCAGTCAGCCAGGGTGCGGGTTTCCTTTTTTCTTTTCTGGTCTATATTGGGGCATATTTGTCATATAGTTGAGTAATTTTGTTAGTGAAATCCTGTAGTTTGTCGTTTACGTCCATGAGGGGCGTAGAGGTCATCCCCCAAACTATTTCTTGTGCCTCAGTTTCGAGTTCAGGCAAATTTATGCTTTTGAAGTCTCGGTATGTAGACAGTTTTTGTTTCTTTCTAGGATATTCTAGTGAATATATCATGAAAATGATGTTATGGGCAGACATGCCAGGCGCAGATATTTGAGAGGTGCGGATTATTCTGTTTGGAGATTTCGTTGCGAATATATCTATGAAAGTGTGACTGGTAGTCTTGTGATGAGTAGGTGCCAGCTGAAGTAGCGTCATATTTGAGGAAGAAAGCATCCTCTTAAATATCACAGTGGAAGGACTATTGCGCAAAAAATTAATGTTTTAGTGTCGCCTGACATAATTACATGTTCATATGACGATTCGAGACTAGAGAGGGCAGTTTCGAAGCAGGTGAACCTACCTGCTTTAGGAGGTTCGTAAAGGTCACATATTAAGCACTTCCTGTTAAGGGATTTGATCTCTATGAACATATACTCCTCTTGTTTATCTACATTGTTGTCGGATGTATGTAGTACAATAGGTGACAAATCAGAGCGTATGTACGCCCTTACTCCGCACCCTCGTCTGTTGCATCTGTCGTGCCTGAGAAAGATATAGCCATCTAGGTTTACGGAATTTGTAGGAATACTTGGTTTGAGCCAAGTCTCTGACAAAAGTATTACGTGTATATCAGTAGTTTGAAAAATATATTTGAATTCGTCGAAGTGATCTGGCAGAGATTGGACATTTGCACGTGCAATATGCAGCTTGGTGCGTTCGGATGTTGATTGCCCGAGGAGGTTGCCGACAGATGTTTGCGGGTCGTGGTTCGCGGTGACAAGAGGGTCTGGCATGAGGAATGCGGAAGGCGTGTGAAACGGGGGGGGGGGGGGGGGTGAGGGAGTATCGTCCCAGTACTGTGCAGTGAAAGCGCCCGGAAGGGGGAGGGGGTGGGTCCCCGGGGCGGCAACGGGATCTGAGGCCAAGGTCAGAGAGGTCTGCAACAGTTCTGGAAGTAGCCATGGGCTGACAGGGGAAGGAATTTCGCTAAACACAAGGGAGTAATCTACACGTAACGGTAGAGTGTGATATTAATTGCACTTATGAGGGTAACAACTGGAGTATGATGGTGGGCTGCTAATTAAAGATGGAAGTGAGACTACTTTATGTAATAATTACCAAAATTACATGATAAAAACAATTAGAGATGAAAATAGTTATGTGGAGAAACGAAAAGTTGATAATACAAATAATAACAAAATTACATGAGAAAACAATTAGAGATAAAAAATAGTTATGTGGAGAAACGAAAAATTTGATAATACATCAGTTAAGTTTTGGTTGACAGTGTAAACAATATAAACATACAGGTTAGTTGCAGCAAGATTAGACATGATTTAGCTTCTAAAGCACAGGCTTTCGGGTTCATTAACACTGCAAATTGTTCTCATTCCGCTTTTGGTCTTAACCATTATCCTGCCGTCATTTGTCCATACGTTCTGTAGCCCAAATTTCGAAATCGCGCTCTTCAAAATGTTTAGTCTTTCAGACCTCAGATCCTCGCGCACTAATTTCACTATTATGGGTCTTGGTTTTGGAGAACCTGGCGACCGACGACCCACACTACCACTTAATTCACCAGATCTTGTACCCTCTAAGCATGTCACTCAAAGTCACCTGCAGGCCTAGCTTTTCTTGGACAAGATTTATCACTAGTTCATCTGTGTTCTCTCTGATGCTCTCTGGAATGCCGAACAGTCTGAGATTATTGCGTCTCTGATATTGTTCGAGCTCGTCCGTCTTCTCGATCAATTTCTGTTCGAGCAGTCGTGCTTTCTCCTCACTTGCTTTTAACGATGTGTCCAGTGCACTGATCTCGCTCCCATTCGCCTCCAGAGTTTTCTGTATTTTGTCCGTCATTGCTGCAGTGACAGCATCAGTGGTGGTTTCAACAACGAGCCCGAGGGTTTCCTTAGCCTGCAGCGTGGCACTCACCTCAGCCTTCACGAGTGCGGCGACGCCAGCGATGCCGGGCGGAGCAGCCGCAGCTCCCGGTGTGAACTCCACGCCTGTGCTGTCGCCGGCCTGGCCGTTGGCTGCACTGCTCGTTGTTCGGCGATTTTCCATTTTAAGTGCGATTCCGTGTAATTGGTGCTCAGTATGTGATGTAAGATACGACACTTGGCAGTAGATATACGGCTTTAGTATATGTAGACTAGCTTAACTGATTTAAACACCTCCAGATTTCACGTAAACTTGCGAGCCAAGCTAACGCACGTCACTCACTCGCCGCCATGTTTGAGCAACTGCCCTTTAATCGAATTAAACCACTATGATCCACGTCAGTATACTCGAGAACTGGCAGATGTGATGAACTGTGATCATTCCATTACGCGGCGGCATTTGTATGCAATGGGGAAGGTTCTAAGCATGTCCTAAGTCAAAATAGCAAGTATGACCAAGATACCATACGCGTATGTCTGCTCGTGAACAACACCGGCCATACTTATCCTGTATCGTTACCGGTGACGGAACAGCAAGGTAAAGAAAAAAGTTGTTGAGCCCAAACAAAGACCCGTGTTCTTTCACAAAAATAATGTTCGGCGTCGGGTGGATCAGCTACGTTGTAGCGTACAACGAATTCCTTCGTCGATATGTAAACATCACTTCTGACATTTATTGTCAACAACTAAGACTCCCTGCACACGCAGTTCAAGAACAAACTGCGTGAAGTGATGCAACTCCATGATAAGATTCCCCCACATTCTGCTACTCTGACAAAAATACTGTCCAGGAATTGGCTTTGAAAGTTACTCCGCATCCACGTTATTCACCTGATCTTCTAGCCTCAGATACTCATTACTCCGAACTCTATAGAACACTCTTCAGGATGCGCTCCGAAAATGGCTGGACGAGTTTTTCGCCTAAAACCAAGAGATCTCTACAGTCGCGGAATCAGGAATTACCACAATGTTGGCCGAATGTTGTAAATAATGAAGGAGAATGTATTACTAATGACTAAAGTCTCCGTTATGTGCATCTGTTGCGTTTATAAATTTCCGGAAAAACGATATGCACCAACCCAATAAAATGACTAATGTGCGAATTATTTCTTTGTAGCGCTAAGAATGCTATTTTAATTGTAAGTTACTAAATACTCAAGTAATTAGTAGTTTTTATAGTTGTTCACTTCGCTATACTGACGTTAGCTAGGCTACAATACCACATCGTATTTAACTCCGATAAACTCTAATTTTTCGATGTTATGTAGTATTTTACTAAAAGTTGCATTGTTAAATCATGGTCCACATGCGCATGCCCACATTCTCGTTACTCAACTATCTCGCCTGGATACACTAGTCAATAGAAAGGACATATTGGTGCAGTTATCACCAAACTGTGGCGTATGAAGTGCGAAATCATGAAGACTCTTTACTGTATGCCATAGATAGTAATTACACCACTGACAATTTGCTTATTCGTGGAAGTATGGGTATATTGCACATAAATGAGTTTTATGCTGCTTGAGGTCATTACAAATATGGCAGACTGGGAATTATACTTACCAGTGAGTGACGAAAGGGTGATTGTTGGAGACAATGAGAGACATTGGTGTTCATGGTTAAAAACATTTCATAATATTCCACAGAGTTTGAAACGTAAACTGTACAAGAAACTAGATCACAGGTGCAATCTCCAGCTAATATAATAATTTCAATTTTCTCTCCAGCAACAATTCTTTGACGATTCCTTCTCCCTCACTGGAGAACTATCGCAAAACCCAACTGATAGATGTGACCGTTGAGCATGAAGAGCTACAGCATTATCGACGTTCCTGCCACCTCCTCCATATACGTAAACCGTTCCACATTTTTCTTTTGTTTTAATAGCCTGCAGTGTAGCTAATAATGCACTCGTATTACGGAAGAACTTATTTATGAAATGAGGAACGACGAGCACGCTAATTATGAAAGAATGAATGTTTCAACACAGCTAATAAGAGAAAACCACAAAACGTATACACGTTTGTTTTCATGTTTTGATCCACTGCTCTGTTCTCGAGATAATAGCGTTTTGTACCTAAATTGTGTTAATTGTCGATTACAGCGCCATCTCTCACGCATCGTTACATACAAACGTTACGTATGTTTCCCGGTAGAATCCAATTTCAGAATAAAAGTATGATGTTATGTTTAAGATTTCAAAGTTGCTCTCCACCCCACCCCTACTCTCCCCTCCCCCACTGGTGTCACCGGATTGCATTTTACTAAACACGTATTTTTCCATTTTTAAATACGACACGTGGTTTATGAGACTACTCTTCGTCTCAACATTAAAAAACTTCATCCTGAATATTCGCGTTTTACCTTTCTTATGTCTGTCATTCTCTACCCAGAAAGATAGAAGAGCCGATTTCTCTTCAGCCAAATACAATCTAGCTGGTAGACGGCTACCATGGGTCCCTTTCTTTCCAGACGGTTACTGCGAACTGATAGTGATTTTGCCTGTCATCGGGTCCAATTCGTTGGAGCTACAAACCAAGCCAGCTAATAGTCAGCATATTTTGTGAGAGGATTTCACTTCTGAGACTTAGAATAGAACTAATCCCTAAAAACTTTGATTTGAACATTTTGTGGAAAGGGGTATACGAATGACACAAAACTATCGTTCGTGGAGTGAGAATGTGGAGCAGGTAATTTACCGAAGTCATTAATTTACTTGACATGTGTAGCTTACCTGCCTTAGGTGTTACACCCAAGGCTTGTATGAGTAACTAAAACCCTGTCTCAAGCGATCCTGCACACAATAACAAAAATGTATCTGGGCAGGGGGGGGGGGGGGGGAGGCTGTTATGTTAATCTTCAATAACTTGGAGACCAAATAGAAAAACCTCACTGTTAAAATAGACTGTTACAAATTTAGACGCGTGGCACAGATTTCCAAATTAACAGTCATCCATCCTAGTGGCATTAGTACGTTTCACGAGCGTACGCGTGACTATATGTGACGAGCCTGTTTGACAATTCAGCGATACCGTATCCGAACAAAAACCACTCGTGCTGGAGATATTTAATCGGACAGATTACATGTTTACCTTTCGCTTGAAACGCTCACTCAGATTTATGGCGGGCCACATTATTTGTACCGTAACTGTTACGTCGCGGGTGATAATTGTCTCGCGACACGACATACGAGTTTGGAACTTTCATCACCCAAATAAATCACGAGTACCGAGCCATGTGAAATGCACAACATCCATGGTAAAGACTTTAATTACTTCCTCAAATAACGCAGTTTACATTTCGGAAACATTATATCGGCACTGCACAAGACCTGCTTAACTCAATCCGAACCACAACATGTCACGATCGCGTCCTCTGCTCTCCAAGGAGGCTACTGTCAAGTATCCCGAGGAAAGGCACTGATAGAACAGTACGCTTACAAGTGGGTAGCAATAACTGCGAGCATGAGTGGAGCGGGCTCAGTTTTAGATATTACTGTGCATGACTGTGTGACGGCAAAAGAAAAGAAAGTAGTATTCCAGTGTGTCAATAAAAGGTCATCCTTTGAGTAGCCAGTCTAATATAAGCATTCCTTCTTATGGTAAGCCGTGAGCAACATGTAAGTCCCAGGCGAACTGGTACAAATAATATGTTTCATGAAGTTCTATGTGCAGAATAATCTATGACAGCACTCTTGCAGTGGATGTGGCAGCTCTCCACTATAATTAGCATGTGGATGAAGTATTTCGATTGCATGAGAACAAATAGTCTCGATGTATATCCTGTTAGTTGGCCATACCAGGATAATCATTGTTGGTGCACACTGTATCACTGTTGACAAACGTAAACTACAAGACAGCATATAGTGATTAGCCACTTTCATATGAACACTACTCGCCCGCCGGTCATTGTGGCCGAGCGGTTGTAGGTGCTTCAGTCCGGAACTGAGCGACTGCTAGGGTCGCAGTTTCGAATCCTGCCTCGGGCTTGTTTTTTGCGATGTCGTTAGGTTAGTTATGTTTAAGTAGCTCTAAGTTCTAGGGGACTGATGACCCCAGATGTTAAGTCCCATAGTGTTCAGAACCATTTGAAACATTTGAACTACTCACCCGAATCTGATCAGTCAATGATCCTTCAACGAAGTTTGTCTATTTCGATACTGTGTCCAAAGTGTGTTATCCTATCTGTATTTTCCTTCTCGCACTGCACCCTCTCAGATATGACGTAAGCGATTAGCAGTGCTGTTAGTGCGCAAGGTGTTTGTCTTAAGCAATAATTCTCCCAAGAGCTTCATATTTTTCGTCCTTCTACGGTTATAGTGTTTCTTCTTGAATTTCTGGAAATAAGTGTTATAGCAAGGAGTGCATCAAGCCCTTGTTTAACTAATTTAGCCACACATTACAAAAAAGAAAGACGATTACTGGTAGAGAGGGAATCGATTGGACATAGCCGGATAAAGAAGTCCGCCATGTTGTTTCCTATGGGCGAGCGCGGAATGGTGCTGGTGTTGGTAAACTGACCCCCATTCTTTGGGCCAGTGCTCTATCATCAAGTTAACTTGGTAGTCAAGGATGTAGCCACTGGGAAGACCTCCTAAGTGTAGCTCAATCAGTTGAAGCTTGTTAAATAATGTACCTTCCGTTCTTGTTAGGGGATCTTTCAGTTTGAGCAGGGGAGGTTGGGCCGTGGCGGGTCCCAAGAGGGCGCACGCGTGATCCTATTGTCTCCACTTGTACGCGCGTTCCATCGGCTCTGGCTCCCGTTGTATCATCTTTGCTGGGTTATGTCTTCCCTCTGGGACTGTGGCGTGGTGAGTAGTGCGTCAGACACGGAGCTGGACGAATGTGCCGGGGTACTCGCCGTCCTGGCGATTGTAGCGAGTTAACAACATTGATTGTTGGGTCATGGAGGCCCGCGTTTTCCTGTAGCGTTGACCTTTGCTATCGGAAAGAGCGGTTCCAGACGCTTGCAACCTGGCTACAGCGTACTTTAGTCAATTGTAAAATACGCCGAGATGTGTTGAACAACTTGTTAGCAGTCACGAGCAGCAGGGCAGCATTATTCGGTTTCTACCTGGAGCCCTGAAGCTATTGGCCTCCTTGGCATTTGCTTGAAATTATCTATAAAGACTGTTTAATAAGCACTGTGCTTAAAGACAGTTAATTCTGCCCGGTGTGAGCTGACCAGGAACCCAGTTTCGTTATGCCTTTCGGTGACCCCTTTGGAGCTATGTTTCTCAATCTCAGGGCTTCTGTAAGCGCCAAGCAAGTACTTTACAATGTTAATCTTGTTCTTGGAATCATGGTTTGTTATTATTAACTATTTGATGCTACTGATTGTAATTCCTGTTTGTTGTAGACCTCAATCCCTTCCTGGGGTGAGTTATTGGATTTGGTCCGTAACTAAAATTTTGTGCACCCATCTTAAATGTGTGCACGTACGGATCATGTGCTTGAACTTGCACATGCTCTTTCTCCGCGTTGTACAGTTCAATCGACAACCTGCCTATTGGTGCATATCCCAATTGCAGTGTCTATTAGCCCATAAGAGGCCCCACTAAAGGTATTCCTTGACCTCTCAAATCTTATTTTGAATTGCTGTGTAATAATTCTTTTAAATGACCACGTACACTGTTTCTTGTTATTGCTGAGAAGGTTAACCAGCAATGTTTGTGAGCTGGCCCCTGCCATATTAAAATTCTAATAACTGAATTTTTAATTACTTGTTTGAGTATTGTTGTGTATGCTAAATTTCATCAAACGGGTTTGCTGTCTGTTGTTTGGTACATGTAGACAGCCTTTTATCGGCAGCGGTTGACGCGTTACTGCTGTCCGCGGTAGGGGCACGTTTTCTTCTGCTTCGGTGGCTTACCCCACATCGTACGAACCGTAAGCGCTGACAGGCCATAGGCAACTAAGCGGATCTCTCATCCAGCCTCAAGTTGAGTTGTTTGTTTTTATTCTTTGGGTTTCGTACCACGACGGAGGTGTCACCGGATTAGGAAGTAATTGACTTTGTATTTTTGCTATTGCAAGGCCCTTGTGGACTTGTGATGAAAGTCTTTGGACGAACTGAGTACTGGGTTTCTTGATTTCTGAAATAATTGTCATTACCATTGTACTTCTATTTCAGGGGCCATCTAGTTTATTTAAGTTCCTAACGTGAGTTATGCGTAACGGGATTGTGGCCAATGAGAGGAGCACTACTGTTGCTTCGCTCTTACATGTGCGTAGCGTTTGGGTATCTTGGCCGTATCTCGTCTATATGAGGGCGGAATAATCAGTGGAGATGATGTACTTTAATGTTTTTTGTTTAATTTTCGTTGAACTTACATTCAAATCCTGTTGTGGGATTCGCCGACAGTTGTGGATGAACTGCGGGGACAGACCGACGACGCAGGTTGATTGCCCCTAAAAGATGCTATCGGGCTACTACTGTGTTGCACAATTGACATTATCTTCGAGTACTATTTGTAATGTTATGTATTATTCAAATGTCCTTATACGCTGTGAATTTAATTGAAAATATGATTCTTTTAATGTATTTGTAAACTCTCAGTTGACTCATGATAGAATCGTTATTAAATAAAATTATTAGTTTGGAAATGATAAAGTTGGCCAACCCCTCCTCGTGTTTTCCTTAAATTGATCCAAAACTTTGTTCTTGGTATCATATGTAGCCGTTGGAAAACGATGTATGAGTTCTTCAGCCACACTCGGTGTTACGTTTGGTTCATTCGGTTTAAGAATGGCCGGACGGAGGTTAAAGGTGACGCTCATCTACCGTTGACGCTCATGTCAGGCACGTCAACGAAATTGTGCGTGCTAATCGAAGACTGACTCTCCGAGAGGCTGCAGGAGAATGTAACCTTTCAGTTGGATCATGTGATGAAATCCTGATACATCGTCTTGGAATGCGTCGTGTTTCCACCAATTTCGTCCCATGGTTCAAGAGTCAAGACCAGAAAGACCTTCGCCTCCAAATCTGTGAAGGGCTTTAGGATCGCGCAAATGGCAATGAGATGTAACTTAAGAGAATCATAACTGGTGATGAGACGTGGGCCTAACGTTACGACTGTGAGACCAAGGTTCAGTCTTCACAATGTGTCGGTAAGGGGTCTCCAAGACACAAGAAAGGTCAGGTCAAATGTTAAAGCCATGCTGATAGTTGTATTTTACTGTGAAGGATTATTTCATTATGAATGCGTGCCCCAGAGACAAACTGTTAATCGATGATAGTACCGAGAAAAGTTGCGACAACTGCGAGAAAATGTGCGAAGGAAGCGGCCTGAAATGTGGCAGGACAGTTCATGGCTGTTGTATCATGATAACTCACCCGAACATTCGTCCCTGTTGGAGCGTGACTATTGCACAAAAAAACGAAATCACTGTGCTGCCTCATCCCCCGTACTCTCCAGACCTGTCCCCTGTGGACTTCCTTATTTCAAAAGTTGGAAACCCCTTTAAAAGATGATGATTCGCAACGATAGACGAGATAAAAGAAAATTCGCAGATGGCGCTTCGCGCAATGCAACAAGAGGCGTACCAAGACTGCGCCCGGTAGCAGTAACGGAGTTGGGAGTTGTGTATCAGTTATGGAGGACAGTACTTCGAAGGAGAGCATCCACAAGTGAAAGGTAAGCTTAGAAAAAATTTTATGGATATAATTCCGCAATTTTTTTAACAGACCTCGTACGTTGACAATTTATCAAGCTTTCATTGTGCCGTAACGACAGTCTAGTCCTCAGAAGTGCAGTAGAGGCTATGCAGGAAATAACTGTGGTACCACTATGGGCCTTCCAGCACACGCCGTTCGAAGGTCTGCCCGGTACCAGGTACCACCTACCGCCTGTGACACACCGGCAGAGCAGAAATACAAGAGCAGAAATTGACTGCAATAGCGAAGTACAGAAATCAGAAGCAGAATTACCTAGCTTACACTTCAGTTATTTACCCTCCAGGCGCCCCACCGCCACGCTACCCTGGCTGGCGCGTGGTTCGCCTGCCTGCAGGTCGCTGTGTGACGCCTGCCTCCGACACCGCCGTGGCTACTGGTCTTGCAATGTGCTGCGCTGCGGCGAGTCACGCCGCGCTGTGTTTTTGTGGCACACCACGTGATTAATGGCACCCGGCGGGCTGACTGCCGTGACCGCACAGCCTGCAGCAAGACAGCGCACTAATTACAAATCATAACCGCTAATCTCTTAAGTGCACTTCCACCGGCTTAGGCTGCAGAGCTGTCGCAGTGAATCGCTGCTGTCTCGCACAGGTGATAAATAAAGGAATCGTCTCTTCTCACTTGGAGAAAATGAGGTGCCTGTCACTGAACGTGTTTCTTGCAAACGGATTTCGGTAAATGAATCGCAAAAGATGAGCAGAATGATAACATAGAAATAACACGTTGGGTTTGATGGAACTTGACGAAATGTGGAGCAATGACAAGCTATGTTTAAAACGTGGGGCGCTGTACTGGACTTGCAATAATGATACAGCATGTAATTAACTTGAGCAACATCACTATTCGACAGAAGATACGTAGCACCTCTGCTAAAGGTATGAGTGACCTTCACAGAAAAGTTCTCGTCGTCTTTCCAGCAAAGCAGCTCTCAGTGTGACAACCCCCTCTATGGAAGTCTGCTGACTGTAGCTAATTTCCGATTAGCATCTAAAAGGTGCAGTAGATTTATCAGAGTTTTGTCCCTTTGGGGGTCCACAACCTCAATATTAGAAACGAAAACGTGGTTCAATCAGGTTGTAATTTATTTATTGTCCATGTTATTAACTAATTTCCTCGTCAGTTATTTTCAAGCGCTTAAAATACGTCCACAAAAAATGGTGACATTCTATATATGCGTGAAAGTTCTCGTGTAAATACACCACGAGAAAAAAAATTGTACACCCCCGTTTAGAAGTTTCCCATTCACTCAACGTTTATTGCTGAAAAGGTCATGTGGAGTGCGTGAAATGACTACATTTACAGATCAATATCACGGGCGGTTTCGAGGTACCAGTTATTGACCCATGCTGAAACGTCCATACTGGTAGGTGGTTTAGTGTTCACGGGTGGCTGTGCAGACGCTGACTGTGGTATCCAGTCGATCGTACAGACGGCGAATACAACGCTAGGATACGTTATACCACGCCTGCTCGACATGTTCGCGTAGTTCTGTTAGGGTTATTGTTTGGCGAGTTGCTCGAGTAACTTCTCATCCCATCATATCCCACACGTGCTCCATTCGAAACAATTCCGGATATCATGCTGGGCCAGCGAAGTTCCAGCACGTCTTGCAGCGCACGTTGTGTTCCACGGGCAGTTTGCAGAAATATGCTTCCGAAATAATTAGCTTTACGTGAGTTGATATTAGAACCCCACTGGACCCTTGGAATAACAGTACCAAATAGTCTGGATAACAAATGACACAAAACTACAACAGAGAAGAGAGACAAACAAAAGACGCATTAACGCCATCAAGACACCCGTTTAAAGTAATAAGATTTGGTTGTAGAACCCTCGAGAGATGCCAGTTAGATAACCATGCCTTAGTAAGCAAGACACGCTCTGAAAACATTTAAAAAGTTACGGCAGAATATAATCTAAATGAGAGCTGTGCGTCAGTACTGCTAAAGCTATGTTCTGCTACGGTGCTAGCAGAATTATCACAATAACTTAAGAAAAAAATATTTTTAGCGACTCCCATCTGAGGTGATAAATTACAAGCGTTAAACATGGTCGTTAGAAGTTTCCGATCGACACGGAGGTAGGCAAGGTTCTCGTATATACTGCAAATATCATTAACTGTCATCACTCACACTAACGTTTACATGATAATGATACATACACATATAACATAAAGCATGGCCAGCAGAAACGATAATGGCTCAGCGTCAATTTTCGGGTGAGAATTGTACCGACGAAAGTAAAATTCTCCGTGTATAATTTTCCTTTGTGTCGTCCTGTAGTAACAGTTCGTAGCCTTCAAAGTCATGTGCTAATCAGGCTAATTTGCTTCTCATGGCGCTTCACCAAGTTAACAACGAGGCCTGGAATGCAGGAAATGTACTGTTAGTGTATTGGTGTCAAGACGATCTTTCGAACTTGGTCACAACGAAGACTAATGTGTCAGTGTACCACACCTAGCCCATCAGCGGTGATGAAATCACTCCAGCACACGATTGATTCGGCGAGTTCGACTGAACATGGAAGTCGGCGATACGCCGGTTACCCCCCTGTGGGAGTGGGCAGTAAACACTTTCATACCATTTAAGAAAACACACACTGAAGTATTCTGCTGACCCCTCACATTTGCGTGGGTCAACCCCCTTCCCTAAAAGTAAATCACATTGAGCGCTGAATAAACTGACTATGACGTACAGATTTTCAAGTTTTTACCTGGACCAAATAGACTTAGTCTTTCCTGCTTTTAAAATTTGTAACAAACGTACTGCACTCAACATCTGAGTGACCTCACACCGATCTACGAAACGTGGCTGTAACTTATGTGACCTCTTCCGATATGCCTTACTGTGCGCACAGAGGTTACTAGTTCTCAATAGAAACAAGGCTGCCCATCCCCAACTAGGTTGGACGCCTATCTTGCCTATATCTGAGAGCCTCTCGCCGATGTGCTACGTGAATGTTATTGACTGCTCCCTTCCAAAACTGACCAGGATATTAGGTGACTAAAAATGGGAAATGAATCTACTCAGATGGGAAGTGGTCAAACCAGTCATCATGCCCTGGCTTGGCACAAGCCACAAAAAGCGTGTGAAGACATCAACTACCGCTAAAATGTATAAAATTCCACGTTCATGCCGCGCAATCGGCCCCACATAGTCTATACAAATCTTGTATGTAGGCTTCTCTTCGTGACTGGACCGTAAAAGACACGGATGGGTATTAGGATTAGGTATAGCTGCCTGACACTGTCCAACTAGCTTTCTGCAGCCAGAATTTAAACAGCGGCAGAAAAGATACTGCTTAATCTTCATCATAGTTTTGAAGGTCCATAAATGAGTACCACAAGGAGAAAACTGGAAAGAAGGAAAAACTGCAAGAATAAGTTCACAGCGAAGATATTTAAAGCTACCCATAATATTTAGTGCGATGACGTAGTGTACCCTTACTCATATAAAACCCCTGAACAGAATGACCTGATGGAGCTGATTTTTAAAACCAGAAATTCTGTGATACTGGTGATGCTTGTCCTTAAAGTTTTGGGAAAGAAGGAACCTTTGTCAGTACGACATTCGTCAACTCAAAATCTCCTTCTTCCTGCAACAGTTCATGAGCCTCCAGGCCATGACGGAAGACTAGACTCAATGGTTGACACTTCCTTTGTATGATTAATAGTACAACAGAAGGATGGAATCCGCACCACCCAATAAGCTATCAGTCACTTTTTGTGAGGATGAGCCGAAAGCCAACTTGATGGCTGTGTTGTTGGTCTGTAAATGAAATTTTCTGTGAAGTAGATGGAATTTAAATTTTTGTGGGCTGATGAGAACAGCCAACGCCACCAGCTTACATACCGAATGTTTATGCACTCTAGTAGAAAGAGCTCCTAAGGTGTATGTCACTGGGCAATGGGCTCGCTGGTAGTCTTGCAACAGAATGGTGGCAGTACCTGAATTGGAGTAGTTTGTCTGCAAAATGAATTCGCATTGAAAATTAGGTAGAGCAAGTCAGGAACATTATCATGTTACAGCATAACTAACAATTGGCCCCACACAGCACCACTGATACTTGAAATTATAATAAATTTCTCCCATTGCAAAAAAAAAAAAAAAAAAGAAACTGTTGCAAAGTACTCTCATGCATTGCAATGTCACGGCAAAGTGATTTCGTGCAGCACCATTGTTGCACAAAATTGTAGCATCACCGACTTCGTAGGATTAGAGCTGTACTTGCAAGTTGTGATGTACAACAAGTAACAGAAATTACTCAGCAAGTAGAGACACGTAAGTCTGCGTCTTTTCATGGTTGTAGCGTAGATGCTGAAATTTACTAGAATGTTAGGCCGCACAATGTTACACTACAATATCCTCTTTGTGGCTGAAGTTTACATCATTTTGCCGGTATTTTCTTCAGTGGCTTCTAGTTTTCAAGGTCAACTGAACAGCTTATTGTGAACACTGAAAGGCACTGAGGAAAATCCCACCAAAAACGAGAAAACGTGAATCACAAGAAGAAATCATAGTGTATCATGATGTGGCCTAACTTGGTAAGGTTCATGACGTCATGTAAGCAGGTGAGCTCTCTACCCGTAAGATTACAAGCCTCACATCTTTACAAAGATATTATGACATCACAGGCACGTCATTGACTTAGACCATATGACACACAGTCTAAGAGGGCAGGATCTACGGCAAAGCGTTTAGTTGGTAAGACACTGCACTGTGATATGCTGTTTAGTTTTCAAGACTAATATATGACAACAAGCTGTACTGGGTTCTGAGCCTTAGTCGTAATTTTTTTTATCCATAACTTCAATTATGCGAAGACCAAATGTGGTAAAACGTAGTATTAGCCTGTCAGTACCATCGATTACATGTTTCAACTGTAGATCGTGATTCATTATGTTCTTCTCCTCTAAAATTATAATTGATGTGTTGACGTATCAGTAATAAACATCTTCAACTTTTGACACACATTTTAGACATAGAAATACTATTCATATTGACATAACTCGCTGGACATTCTAAACGTGAAAATAACATTGTGGCACTTCACATCATTGTAGACGTTTTTATCTTTATCGTCCCTTAAACTGTGGGTCTTCAGTTTTTTCCCACACTGTTCAGTAGCTCATCTCCGTGGCCGAGGTCGCTTGCGCATGCTTGTGCAGTGGCACTTAATCTGGGGATAAGCCAGTTCAAATCCAGTGGGGGAAAAATTTTCGCTGCCACTATTTGACCGGCAAGGAGAGGATAGATGTTGGCGTAAGGTTTCTGATCACCAGATCTGGCACCATTGTCCTGGTATAATTACCAAACCTCTCTGCTGTGTCTCACGAAGTGAGAGCGTGTGACATTGTTGACAGTGATCCATATGTCTCATGAGAACATTAAACTTTGTGACCCTCTTGGCAATGTTCATGAGGAGTAGACTATGTACTGCCATCGGGTTTCACCCTCTTCCTTTTCTAATCATCATAATCATCATCACCATCATCATGATGTCGTAAACAAATAAACAAAAAAATCGTCTTCTCTAGGCCAAGGATGAAATGCTTACTTCCTGCTTGTCATGTTGCATGTCTTCCGTAGTTATAGAACAATTTAGACATGGAATAAGCGTACTTGAAATTAATTTGAGAGATCACACATAGAGTTAACATACCACACATAACTTGCGTTCTTCCATTATCTACATTAATTAGGCCTGTTTATATGCTTGTGCTCTTGCCGGCTTGATATAGTATTTTAGCCAATACATAACGTGTGCAGATACAGGCTTGCTCAGGTTCGTTTTGGTATATGTCCTAATTTCGGTATAAAATTTAAATGTTAACTGCCTGCTTAATGGTTAGTTTTGTGACAATGTAGATCTAGAAGTAGATTGGGGACACTTAATTTGAGAGTCCTCAGTCGTGTTTTGAGCATATATTAAGGCGTGTATGTGTGTGTGTATGTGTGTGTGTTTGTGTATCTGTGTGTGTGCACATGCAATTGTGTGTGTGTCTGTGCGAGTGTGTGTGTGACTGTTTCACAGATCAAAACGTTTACATATCTTGTTCACTCATGTAAGTTCCGTACGTTGGACAGTTTATCTATATTTTTCTTACAGTTCTCTTGAACATGGCGCAAACAATTCACATACTTTAGACCCTAGCCAATAAGATGAGTCTGTGGTTAGATTTCGATTGCCAGTTTCGTTTCATGACCGGTGCGGTACTGGGAAGGGAGTGACTTCTTTATTAGCTAGTAAAAGTACTGGGCTAAGAGCAGCTATTTCGTTTAATTAGGTAGTGGATCATTGACTGAGACTGGGTGATAGGGGTGTACAAAGAGATAAGATCGGAGGAGAAGCGCATGCCCACCGTGGCTTGAGGTATCTAGGAGCGTAACCCTCTCCCATCACATTCCGGGCCTCCACATGACAAGGACTGAGGATGTTCAGAGTACGTATTTGGCCACAGATTGCTATTACCTTCCCACTAGTTCACTCTTGTTATTACCGACCTGCAGCAGAGATGAAGACGTTCTCAGCAACTGTTCAGATTGTAGCAGCAGGCCTCCTTTGCGATTTTTGTGAGTCCCAAGCTATATGAACTCATGTGCTTACATGGTTGACATTCGTCCTAGAGAGAATGCCAGATTAATAACACGTTTCTTTGTAGACTGAAATTATGCCATATCTTGCAGCTCACGTATACCGTCATTTATGCAGTACTACTTTGGTAACTACATACTGCACTTTGGTTTCAACTACTTACCGTTCAATGTGTCTGGCTGCTGCCTTCATGATTTCTTTTAATTTTTGATCACTGAATGTATGTTGACGAGAACAGTGTGTAGTCAGAGAGCTTCAGTTGTGCAGTTAGCCAATGTCTTTCAGGACAATCCAGTTGCAGAAGTGTTACATGAAACAAAATTTCATGTAGAACATTCACCAAGAGAAAAGTTTTTGATCATGCAACTAAAAATTTGGGTGAATAAGTAAGGATCTGTTGCTAAACACAATTTTCATAATTATTCTCTTGATTAGTGGAATCATTTATGAAATCTAAAGCAGTTTTTGCAGAAACGCTTTTATTACTACAGATGCATTTGGAATTTTCTCGATGCAAAACAGCGGGCTGTGCTTTCCTACTTCAGACTTTTCAGTAGCCTTTAAATATTGGGTATATGACTTTGCGTGTTTTTGGTACTTGCATTGTCTAATTCATAAATTTCGGGCGTATTATAGTATTTGAGAGTTGTAGCATCGCGTTTTAGTACCTGAATAGTGTAAAATCGCGTAGTCTCCTTCCGCCGCCGAGCAGTGTGTCAGCAGTGCGCAAGTAGCAGCATTACTGCATTTACTAGGCAGTCTTGTATTTTAATAACCGTTTAAATTTGGTGTCGATATGTTTGTGCTCTCTGTAGATTAGTTCAGACGTTCTTTGCACAACAGTTTTTAGCATGGATAGGGACTGCAACTGCTGTGTTCGGATGCGGGCTGAGTTGGCATCCCTTCGCTCCCAGCTTCAGGCAGTGTTGGCTCCGGTCACACAGCTTGAGGCTGTGGCCAATGGGCATCACTGTGGGGTTCCGGATGGGGGTTTGTCGGGGTAGGCCAGCTCGTCCCACGCATCCCCCGATCGGACTACGACTGTGGTTGCCCGGGATACTGCCCGCATTGAGGCTGATCCCTCACCTGTGGTCGAGTGGGAGGTCGTCTCAAGGTGTGGCAAGGGGCGAAAGACATTCCAGAAGGCTGAACGGAAGGCCTCTCCAGTTTGTCTGACGAACCGGTTTCAGGCTCTGTCTCAGGCTGATACTGATCTTCGGCCTGACATGGCTGCTTGTCCTGTTGCAGAGGTTGCCCCTCAGTCTGCAAGATCCGGGTGGTCGCAGAGGGTCGGCTTACTGGTAGCTGGGAGCTCCAACGTCAGGCGCGTAATGGGGCCCCTTAGGGATATGGCAGCAAGAGAGGGGAAGAAAACCAATGTGCACTCCGTGTGCATACCGGGGGGAATCATTCCAGATGTGGAAAGGGTCCTTCCGGATGCCATGAAGGGTACAGGGTGCACCCACCTGCAGGTGGTCGCTCATGTCGGCACCAATGATGTGTGTCGCTATGGATCCGAGGAAATCCTCTCTGGCTTCCGGCGGCTATCTGATTTGTAGAAGACTGCCAGTCTCGCTAGCGGGATGAAAGCAGAGCTCACCATCTGCAGCTTCGTCGACAGGACTGACTGCGGACCTTTGGTACAGAGCCGAGTGGAGGGTCTGAATCAGAGGCTGAGACGGTTCTGCGACCGTGTGGGCTGCAGATTCCTCGACTTGCGCCATAGGGTGGTGGGGTTTCGGGTTCCGCTGGATAGGTCAGGAGTCCACTACACGCAACAAGCGGCTACACGGGTAGCAGGGGTTGTGTGGCGTGGGCTGGGCGGTTTTTTGGGTTAGATGGCCTTGGGCAGGTACAGAAAGGGCAACAGCCTCAACGGGTGCGGGGCAAAGTCAGGACATGTGGGGACCAAGCAGTAATCGGTATTGTAATTGTAAACTGTCGAAGTTGCGTTGGTAAAGTACCGGAACTTCAAGCGCTGATAGAAAGCAGTGAAGCTGAAGTCGTTATAGGTACAGAAAGCTGGCTGAAGCCAGAGATAAATTCTGCCAAAATTTTTACAAAGGTACAGACGGTGTTTAGAAAGGATAGATTGCATGCAACCGGTGGTGAAGTGTTCGTCGCTGTTAGTAGTAGCTTATCCTGTAGTGAAGTAGAAGTGAATAGTTCCTGTGAATTATTATGGGTGGTGGTTACACTCAACAAACGAGCTAGGCTAATAATTGGCTCCTTTTACCGACCTCCCGACTCAGCAGCATTAGTGGCAGAACAACTGAGAGAAGATTTGGAATACATTTCACATAAATTTTCTCAGAATGTTATAGTCTTAGGTGGAGATTTCAATTTACCAGATTTAGACTGGGACACTCAGATGTTTAGGACGGGTGGTAGGGACAGAGCATCGAGTGACATTATACTTAGTGCACTATCCGAAAATTACCTCGAGCAATTAAACAGAGAACCGGCTCGTGGAGATAACATCTTGGACCTACTGATAACAAACAGACCCGAACTTTTCGACTCTGTATGTACATAACAGGGAATCAGTGATCATAAGGCCGTTGCAGCATCCCTGAATATGGAAGTTAGTAGGAATATAAAAAAAGGGAGGAAGGTTTATCTGTTTAGCAAGAGTAATAGAAGGCAGATTTCAGACTACCTAACAGATCAAAAAGAAAATCTCTGTTCCGACACTGACAATGTTGAGTGTTTATGGAAAAAGGTCAAGGCAATCGTAAAATGCGTTTTAGACAGGTACGTGCCGAGTAAAACTGTGAGGGACGGGAAAAACCCACCGTGGTACAACAACAAAGTTACGAAACTACTGCGAAAGCAAAGAGAGCTTCACTCTAAGTTTAAACGCAGCCAAAACCTCTCAGACAAACAGAAGCTAAACGATGTCAAAGTTAGCGTAAGGAGGGCTATGCGTGAAGCGTTCAGTGAGTTCGAAAGTAAAATTCTATGTACCGAGTTGACAGAAAATCCTAGGAAGTTCTGGTCTTACGTTAAATCAGTAAGTGGCTCGAAACAGCATATCCAAACACTCGGGGATGATGATGGCATTGAAACAGAGGATGACACGCGTAAAGCTGAAATACTAAACACCTTTTTCCAAAGCTGTTTCACAGAGGAAGACCGCACTGCAGTTCCTTCTCTAAATCCTCTCACAAAAGAAAAAATGGCTGACATCGAAATAAGTGTCCAAGGAATAGGAAAGCAACTGGAATCACTCAACAGAGGAAAGTCCACTGGACCAGACGGGATACCAATTCGATTTTACACAGAGTACGCGAAAGAACTTGCCCCCCCTCTAACAGCCATGTACCGCAAGTCTCTAGAGGAACGGAAGGTTCCAAATGATTGGAAAAGAGCACAGGTAGTCTCAGTCTTCAAGAAGGGTCGTCGAGCAGATGCGCAAAACTATAGACCTATATCCCTGACGTCGATCTGTTGTAGAACTTTAGAACATGTTTTTTGCTCGAGTATCATGTCGTTTTTGGAAACCCAGAATCTACTATGTAGGAATCAACATGGATTCCGGAAACAGCGATCGCGTGAGACCCAACTCGCTTTATTTGTTCATGAGACCCAGAAAATATTAGATACCGGCTCCCAGGTACATGCTATTTTTCTTGACTTCCGGAAGGCGTTCGATACAGTTCCGCACTGTCGCCTGATAAACAAAGTAAGAGCCTACGGAATACCAGACCAGCTGTGTGGCTGGATTGAAGAGTTCTTAGCAAACAGAACACAGCATGTTGTTATCAATGGAGAGACGTCTACAGACGTTAAAGTAACCTCTGGCGTGCCACTGGGGAGTGTTATGGGACCATTGCTTTTCACAATATATATAAATGACCCAGTAGATAGTGCCGGAAGTCCCATGCGGCTTTTCGCGGATGGTGCTGTAGTATACAGAGAAGTTGCAGCATTAGAAAATTGTAACGAAATGCAGGAAGATCTGCAGCGGTAGGCACTTGGTGCAGGGAGTGGCAACTGACCCTTAACATAGACAAATGTAATGTATTGCGAATACATAGAAAGAAGGATCCTTTATTGTATGATTATATGATAGCGGAACAAACACTGGTAGCAGTTACTTCCGTAAAATATCTGGGAGTATGCGTGCGGAACGATTTGAAGTGGAATGATCATATAAACTTAATTGTTGGTAAGTCGGGTACCAGGTTGAGATTCATTGGGAGAGTGCTTAGAAAATGTAGTCCATCAACAAAGGAGGTGGCTTACAAAACACTCGTTCGACTTATACTTGAGTATTGCTCATCAGTGTGGGATCCGTACCAGATCGGGTTGACAGAGGAGATAGAGAAGATGCAAAGAAGAGCGGCGCGTTTCGTCACAGGGTTATTTGGTAACCGTGATAGCGTTACGGAGATGTTTAACAAACTCAAGTGGCAGACTCTGCAAGAGAGGCGCTCTGCATCGCGGTGTAGCTTGCTCGCCAGGTTTCGAGTGGGTGCGTTTCTGGATGAGGTATCGAATATATTGCTTCCCCCTATTTATACCTCCCGAGGAGATGACGAAAGTAAAATCAGAGAGATTAGAGTGCACGCGGAGGCTTTCAGACAGTCGTTCTTCCCGCGAACCATGCGCGACTGGAACAGGAAAGGGAGGTAATGACAGTGGCACGTAAAGTGCCCTCCGCCACACACCGTTGGGTGGCTTGCGGAGTATAAATGTAGATGTAGATGTAGACGTAGAAGAAAATCCTTCCGTGAGGAAGAAATTGCATCATGATATTCTTTCAGACTCTTCATAAAACTACTTTCACATGTCTATTAGCAATAGATCCAAACCAACAGTATTACCGAATGGACAACGTAATGATATTAACACTAACTTAATACAGAGTTTGTTGTCAAGTGATATCAGTCGTATCGTATTCCTCAAACATGTGATCAATCATTACTGAGTTGAGTGTCAGTCAAACCTATTTCACGTTGAGCT
The DNA here is from genome assembly GCF_023864345.2 of Schistocerca serialis cubense. Taxonomy (NCBI): domain Eukaryota; kingdom Metazoa; phylum Arthropoda; class Insecta; order Orthoptera; family Acrididae; genus Schistocerca; species Schistocerca serialis. Next base: position 322,849,480 of record NC_064641.1, on the reverse strand, counting down.
GCACAATGTCAGGCATATATGTATTAATAAATTTCCGAACGTGACAAATCTCTTGGGATATACAACAAACGCTACTAAGTGTGTGTGGTATTACAATTTATCGCTCTATGGATAAGCCGTTTTGATAATTATTATTGTTGTACATGTTGCTGGTTACTCTGGTACTGGACATCATGCATTAAAAATTGGTGCTGAACTACCCTTTCGAGTCTGATGGAACAGGGTCACTTCGTTATCTTCTCTACGATGCTTGAAGCGAATGTTGAGAGTTTCACTTAATAGAACACAGGGTAAATGGCTTCCCCATTCTTTTCCAGATGAGCAAGTCCTCTGGTATGCACCGCTTACAGAATTAATACAGCATTAAATCGAACATCTACTCCTTTGTCTGCTATCCTAGTCACAGTTTTTCAGTTTAGTCTGAAGAACAAGTAAACTGTTTTTGTTCTACTGCTTTTTGTTTATTATCAACTAGTTTTCGCCTTATTGAGCCATCCTCAACGAAACAACTTCTTACCGTCCGCAAGAAACTCAAGTTCTTTGCTAACCTAAGATTATAAGCAAAGATATAATACACTTGCACAGAATGTTGTGAACCCATTTTTTCATTGTTGTAAATTTCACTTTGCGCAATGGACAGTATAAACGCAATAAATAATGAAACTACCCAAACCACAATATTGCAGGCTTATTATTATGCTACAGCATTTGGTGCACAAAATTATGTGGGAGTGGACTGTGTCTTTGCTCATAATGTTTGCTTACCTAAAACCTACTGTCCCTTGCGGACGCCAGTCAGTTGGTAACTGAAGATGGCTTAGCAAGCTAGAACTAATTAGAAATAAAAACAGTTTATTTGTTGTTTAATTTTAAATGTGGAATTGTTCTATCAAGACGTGACGGAAGAATCAATAAATAAGAATTGTTTATTACATAGGTAAGACAATGCCAGTTATCTATGTGCTCTACTTAGTTGATGTCAGCGTTTTCTTGTGATACTCTTCTTTTACTTATGCCTTTATCCTGCAATTGCGCGGGATCGGCGTGACTACTAATGGTCGGCCACTATGGCCGAGCGGCACTAGACGCTTCAGTCTGGAACCGCGCGACCACTACGGTCGCAGGTTCGAATCCTGCCCCGGGCATGGATGTGTGTGATGTCCTTAGCCTAGTTAGGTTTAAGTAGTTCTAAGTTCTAATGGACTGATGACCTCAGGTGTTAAGTCCCATAGTGCTCAGAGCAATTTGAACCATGGTTTGAACTCAGACGTTAAGTCCCATAGTGCTCAGAGCCATTTCAACCATTTGAGCTACTAGTGGCTTTCGCGCCGTTAGTTTAAGTGGTGCGTTTCCTGTGCCACTCCATTACCTGCGCTGTACGATGCATCCCTGAAAAGACGCACATTGGTAAGGAGTAGACAGCCACAATAAACTAGAACATAGTATACGGAGGTGAATTCTGTCTAACTGTTGTCTTCAAATAAAAGTGTTATCTCTGTTCGTATCACTGTGTATTTCTTTCAGTTAAGTTCTGTACTATACTGTCGCAGTACTTTCAATGTGTGGTCCAAGATTCATCGAACTTTGTTATTTGGCAGTGTCACTTGCTAAAGCTACTTTCGTCCATAAGTTCTGCACAACAGTGTATATCGCAGTGAACTACGAACCTCCGTGATTGAAGTTAGAGGTCCAGATATTTTAATAGTCCTGCGTCTGTATTAAAGAAGTATCTTTTTTAACAAGGGCGTTTCCTCGTGCAACGTATAATATATTTGCGAACGCTGCTGACAGATACATGCAACGTACATTGCATTACTCTGAGCTCTTAGAATATAGCGAAGGCTTCTGGAATGATTCTATAATTACATGACTGGAGTGTTCAGAAATAGGAAGGCATTAACTAATACCAAAGCTTATGTAATTTATCAGAATAAATTATAATATTCTTAAAGATAATAACCAAATAATAGGACGTGTCTTCTTTATTGCCAAAATCTTACAATCAGAGTACACAAATGACAATGTAGTTATGAAGTTACTTTCGTCTCGTGTGTTAAAACATTTCCACTTCCAGACAGAATAGATAATGCGTAACCAATGGATTACTAAACAGTATCCTTTTAAAAAGAGACAATACATAATAGGTAGACCCGTGGTCTAGGGGGCCGGCACGGTAGCTCAGCGTGCTCTGTCAGAGGGTTACATGCTCTCTGCAATAAAGAAAACTGAGTTACTCGATTAACAACGAACTTCAATGGATGTTTTACGACGTCCGCCCTGAGCAGATGCAACGATCAAAAGCGAACAAAATGAGATTAAAAAAAAAGGTAGCGTCTTTGATTCATAATCAAAATGTCTTCGGTCCCGGGTTAGATCACCGCCACTGCCTAAATTTTGATAAATAATCAGCATTGGCGGCCGAAGACTTCCGGCTTAAGAAGTCAGCCTCATTCTGCCAACGGCCTTGTCAAAGAGGGCGGAGGAGCGGATAGAGGTTCAGGGTACTCTCTTGTCCTAGGGGGGGAAATTGCCCCTAAAGGCGGAAGAATCATCAATGATCAACATGTGGCCTGTAATTGAAGAAGTGTCATGACAATCTCTCCATTGGCAAAAGATTCGGGAATAGTCCCCCATTCAGATCTCCGGGAGGGAACTGCCAAGGGTGAGGTTACCATGAGAAAAAGATTGAATAATCAACGAAAGGATAACGTTCTACGAGTCCGGGCGTGGAATGTCAGAAGCTTGAACGTGGTAGGGAAACTAGAAAATCTGAAAAGGGATATGCAAAGGCCCAATCTAGATATAGTAGGAGTCAGTGAAGTGAAGTGGAAGGAAGAGAAGGATTTCTGGTCAGTTGAGTATCGGGTAATATCAACAGCAGCAGAAAATGGTATAACAGGTGTAGGATTCGTTATGAATAGGGAGGTAGGACAGAGGGTGTGTTACTGTGAACAGTTCTGTGACCGGGTTGTTCGAATCAGAATCGACAGCAGACCAACACCGACAACGGTAGTTCAGGTATACATGCCGACGTCGTAAGCTGAAGATGAACACATAGAGAAAGTGTATGAGGATATTGAAAGGGTAATGCAGTATGAAAAGGGGGACGAAAATCTAATAGTCATGGGCGACTGGAAAGCAGTTGTAGGGGAAGGAGTAGAAGAAAAGGTTATCGGAGAATATTGCCTTGGGACAAGGAATGAAAGAGGAGGAAGACTAATTGAGTTCTGTAACAAGTTTCAGCTAGTAATAGCGAATACTCTGTTCAAGAATCACAAGAGGAGGAGGTATACTTGGAAAAGGCCGGGAGATACGGGAAGATTTCAATTAGATTACGTCATGGTCAGACAGAGATTCCGAAACAGATACTGGACTGTAAGGCGTACCCAGGAGCAGATATAGATGACAATATAGTAGTGATGAAGAGTAGGCTGAAGTTCAAGACATTAGTCAGGAAGAATCAATACGCAAAGAAGTGGGATACGGAAGTACTAAGGAATGACGAGATACGTTTGAAGTTCTCTAAAGCTATAGATACAGTAATAAGGAATAGCGCAGTAGGCAGTACAGTTGAAGAGGAATGGACATCTCTAAAAAGGGCCATCACAGAAGTTGGGAAGGAAAACATAGGTACAAAGAAGGTAGCTGCGAAGAAACCATGGGTAACAGAAGAAATACTTCAGTTGATTGATGAAAGGAGGAAGTACAAACATGTTCCGGGAAAATCAGGAATACAGAAATACAAGTCGCTGAGGAATGAAATAAATAGGAAGTGCAGGGAAGCAAAGACGAAATGGCTGCAGGAAAAATGTGAAGACATCGAAAAAGATATGATTGTCGGAAGGACAGACTCAGCATACAGGAAAGTCAAAACAACCTTTGGTGACATTAAAAGCAACGATGGTAACATTAAGAGTGCAACGGGAATTCCACTGTTAAATGTAGAGAAGAGAGCAAATGGGTGGAAAGAAGACATTGAAAGCCTCTACGAGGGTGAAGATTTGTCTGATGTGATAGAAGAAGAAACAGGAGTCAATTTAGAAGAGATAGAGAATCCAGTATTAGAATCGGAATTTAAAAGAGCTTTGTTTTCCTTTTGATTTATGATTACCATTTGTGAAATTTAACCAAAAAAAGTTAAATAAAAGGAGATTATGCATTACACTTGTTAAAAATAAATATTAAAGCATTGGGTAATTGGTAATTCTGAGGGAATGTCTACTCCAGACTCCTTATACCATTTAAAGGTTAGTGCCCTGTCAAATTTTTCTTTCATTTCCATATATATCCCATCTCATTTTCATCTGCTTCCTCTTCTCTTTCTATCGTACTGCCTTCAAATTTGATTCCCTCTTATAAATTCCCTGCATATTCCTTCCACTTTTCGGCCTTTCCTTCTTAGCTTTAGAACTGACTTTCCATCTGTGCTCCCATCTGTCGCACACGTCTCTCTTTTCTTCAATGTTTTCTTAAATCTTCCTCTGGCAACATCCATACTTCTATAGTTGTGTGTTTCTACAATCTTGCATTTCTTCTTTAGTCATTCTCGTTTCCCCATTTTGCATCGTATTTTGATTTCATTTCTTAGACATCCATATTGCATTATGCCGGTTACATTTGCTGCATTTTTGTTTATTCTGTTTTCAGCAGTTAAAGTCAGTATTTAGTGTGTTGCCCAAGAATTTCTGGTGGGCCTTGGCTTTTTGCCTGTCTGATTGGACTGGTGACCAAGCAGTTTGGTCCCTTCTCCCCCCCCCCCCTTCCCTCCCACCCCCTTAAATCAACCAACCTGTTTGATCCTCTCTTGGCTTCACTACTCAATTTCTCAAATCTACCCATTTATCTTCCATTGTATTCTTTTACCATCATGCAGTCAATCATTTGCAATGCTTCCTTCAGAGAAAATTTGAGTCTTGTAACAAATAAATACCCCACTCATACGGTTATAGCTGGTGGGGACTTCAACCTTCCCTCGATATGTTGGCAAAAATACTTGTTCAAAACCGGTGGTAGGCAGAAAACATCTTCCGAGATTGTCCTAAATGCTTTCTCCGAAAATTATTTCGAGCAGTTAGTCCACGAACCCACGCGAATTGTAAATGGTTGCGAAAACACACTTGACCTCTTAGCCACAAACAACCCATAGCTGACAGAGAGCATCATGACTGATACAGGGATTAGTGATCACAAGGTCGTTGTAGCTAGGCTCAATACCGTTTCTTCCAAATCCACCAGAAAGAAACGCAAAATAATTTTATTTAATAAAGCGGAAGCCTTACCGTCTAGTAAGGTCATCCGGAGACCAGTATCAGTTGCAAACCGATTTAGAAAAGATTGCTGTATGGTGTGGCAGGTGGCAGTTGATGCTAAATAACAAAAGGTGATCCACATGAGTTCCAAAAGAAATCCGTTGGAATTCGATTACTCAATAAACAGTACAATTCTCAAGGCTGTCAATCCAACGAAGTACCTTGGTGTTAAAATTACGAACAACTTCAGTTGGAAAGACCACATAGATAATATTGTGGGGAAGGCGAGCCAAAGGTTGCGTTTCATTGGCAGGACACTTAGAAGATGCAACAGGTCTACTAAAGAGACAGCTTAGAATATTGCTGCACGGTGTGGGATCCTTACCAGGTGGGATTGACGGAGGACATCAAAAGGGTGCAAAAAAGGCAGCTCGTTTTGTATGCGAGTTGGGATGGAAGTCATTAAAGCAAAGACGTTTTTCGTCGCGGCAAGATCTTTTTACGAAATTTCTGTCACCAACTTTCTCTTCCGAATGCGAAAATGTTTTGTTGAGCCCAACCTACATAGGTAGGAATGATCATCAAAATAAAATAAGAGAAATCAGAGTTCGAACAGAAAAGTTTAGGTGTTCGTTTTTCCCGCGCGCTGTTCGGGAGTGGAATGGTAGAGAGATAGTATGATTGTGGTTCGATGAACCCTCTGCCAAGCACTTAAATGTGAATTGCAGAGTAATCATGTAGATGTAGATGTAGACGGTCAAATAAGGCAGAAGGGGTGGATAACATTCCATCAGAATTTCTAACATCATTGGGGGAAGTGGCAACAACACGACTATTCACGTTGGTGTGTAGAATATATGAGTCTGGCGACATACCATATGACTTTTGGAAAAGCATCATCCACACAATTCCGAAGACGGCAAGAGTTGACAAGTGCGAGAATTATCGCGCAATCAGCTTAACAGGTCATGCATCGAAGCTGCTTACAAGAATAATGGAAAAGAAAATTGAGAATGCGCTAGGTGACGATCAGTTTGGCGTTAGGAAAGTTAAGGGACGAGAGAGGCAATTCTGACGTTACGGCTAATAATGGAAGCAAGGCTAAAGAAAAATCAAGAGACTTTCATAGGAAATGTCGACCTGGGAAAAGCGTTCGACAATATAAAATGGTGCAAGCTGTTCGAGATTCTGAAAAAAGTAGGGGTAAGCTACAGGGAGGGAGGGGTTATATACAATATGTACAACAACCAAGAGGGAATAAGAAGAGTGGACGATCAGGAACGAAGTGCTCGTATTAAGTAGGGTGTAAGACAAGGCTGTAGCCTTTCGCCCCTACTCTTCAATCTGTACATCGAGGAAGCAATGATGGAAATAAAAGAAAGGTTCAGGAGTGGAATTAAAATACAAGATGAAAGGATATCAATGATACGATTCGCTGATGGAAATGCTATCCTGAGTGAAAGTGAAGAACAATTAAATGATCTGCTGAACGGAATGAACAGTGTAATGAATACACAGTATGGTTTGAGAGTAAATCGGAGAAAGACGAAGGTAATGAGAAGTAGTAGAAATGCGAACAGCGAGAAACTTAACTTCAGGATTGATGGTCATGAAGTAAACGAAGTTAAGGAATTCTGCTACCTAGCCAGTAAAATAACCAATGACGGACGGAGCAAGGAGGACATCAAAAGCAGACTCGCTATGGCAAAAAAGGCATTTCTGGCCAAGAGAAGTCTACTAATATCAAATACCGGCCTTAATTTGAGGAAGAAATTTCTGAGGATGTACGTCTGGAGTACAGCATTGTATGGTAGTGAAACATGGACTGTGGGAAAACCGGAACAGAAGAGAATCGAAGCATTTGAGATGTGCTGCTATAGACGAATGTTGAAAATTAGGTGGACTGATAAGGTAAGGAATGAGGAGGTTCTACGCAGAATCGGAGAGGAAAGGAATATGTGGAAAACACTGATAAGGAGAAGGGACAGGATGATAGGACATCTGCTAAGGCATGAGGGAATGACTTCCATGGTACTAGAGGGAGCTGTCGAGGGCAAAAACTGTGGAGGAGGACAGAGATTGGAATACGTCAAGCAAATAATTGAGGACGTAGGTTGCAAGTGCTACTCTGAGATGAAGAGGTTAGCACAGGAAAGGAATTCGTGGCTGGCCGCATCAAACCAGTCAGTAGACTGATGACAAAAAAAAAAAAAAAAAAAAAAATAAAATAAAATAAAATAAAATAAAATAAACGAGGGACTGTGACGACTTTGGAATTTTTCCAAAGTGCGGATACTAAAATATATATCCACATGCGCTGCAATGCTTCAGAGTATCAAATAGAATTGTTTTCGCAGAATAAATATTGTTTGCTTTCGGACAAAAAGCGCAATAAAATATTCGAAAAAGAAAACGTACCGCACATGTAATAGCTCACTTCAGCGTTTGGCGCGGTTAATCCGCAACATGAAGGTCCTGTTAATGGATTCCGCTGAGAAAAGCTGTTATACTAGAGCAACGAAACGAACTGCAAATGAAATTATTCAGCTCATTCCGTATCACAATCAAATTTATACGAACCGATTTTACGTCTGAAACTCAGTTCACTGAACTTGAAACAAATTTGCATTTTAGTTTCTATTTTTCTGCGACGTATTCTAATTGTGTTAGTCATTTAATGAAAATCTTGGGTATTTATCTATTCAGCTGTATTTTGGTCCTTTACTACTGTACCACTACCTGTTTCGCGGCCTTAAAGCCCCATCTTCATGTGATATATGTTTAAAACGTTAGAGCGGAAAAGCTCGGAATCTTTTTCCCAATATTCCTTGTTTGTCAAATACAAAACACCGCTAAAAGACGGCATTTCCTGAATTAAAAAGTGCTGTGGTTGCGCTTGCCCTTCTACAAGGTTATCTGTATTTAATGAAAATTCTCGGCTGCATGATTCGGCAGTCTTCTAATATTATCAATGAAACATCGATACACGGGTACAAAGCTTTTTACAGGATTTTCCGGAGGCATTATCCACATATTTGGTGAATTATATTGTTTTTCTGCCGAAACTTGTAATTGTAATATCTCCTCAGTTATAAAGCACCATCTCCACAGATAAGCAATGCAATATTTATAACTCTAAAATCTGCCTAGGTAACTCTCGAAGAGATACGTAAGTCGCGGCGCTTCGTCGGGTGCATTTTAGTTTATTTATTGGCATTTAAAACAACTGAGGCTACTTGTTAGATTTCCTCAACCGTGACCTAAAAGTCTTATTACCAATCGATAACAAGAAAGTGGATGAAATCCTGAGAACAAAGGAAGAAATGAGACTTATTCGGATATGAAATTCCTCATCTGTTGAAATCCACTGAGAGTGCTACAAACCGTGAGGTGCACATTTAATCTAAAATTATTCAGTTTGCTTATTAGAGGCCATTGTAGAGTCTATCTGTGACTTCCCTACCAATGTAGGTGACGCCACAGAAAGTTTCTCGCGTCCATTCTTCCAGGATATTTGAAAATTCTTCGTATTGAGAAAAACCATATATTAAACCATATAAAAACTATATATTGATCATTTTTATTAATCTCCGAAACTCACAGTACTGTATATAGTAATGGATGTTTTGTCAAGTGCTCCTCTACCGAAATGTAGTAGCATGAAGAGTGGGTGCTGTGACTAAGTACATTCTTACGTGACACTATCGACCCTTGGCTGGGATTAAGCCTCAAAACTGTGTGGAATGCCACGACTTACTTGAGCACAAAGTTTTTGTCATATGGGGTATTTTATGTGCCGGTAACATTCCCACCAAAAGCGGCCTTCTTTATCCAGAACTAAATGATTGCTAGAACAGGATTTCGTCTAGTTACATACTGAAGAGATACACTATAAATGGGGCATTGAACATTCACAGAACTTAGATTTTACGGCATAATAAGGCAAATGTAACATGAGTCAGTGGGAAACAACCACAATGCACACGTTTTCCCTGGCGAATAATCAGCGTCTTCCCACATCGATTTTTTGATTCGACTGGCTACAGCAAATGAAATTCAATCAAGTGATGGACGGTAAATGTTTCATGGCAACCGAAGGATTCGAAAATTGAGATAGTCGTCCTGCAAGAACACATACAACGATACAGTGAACACACCGGAGCAGAAGCAGTGAGCAATAATTATTAATCTCAACACCTTGTGTCTATTCTAGTTAATTAATTAATAAGAGCGGTATACATTCACTACGAGCCCCAATGTACCGGATTAGATGAAATTTACACTAAGATGTTTAAGTAAACAGTAACAGTCAAAGGAGAAGGGATAGCACAAGTATCAGTATACTGACTCCCATAGCCTTCGTGATTATCTATAATATAAAAATGAATCGCAAAATGTGTTGGTAAGCGCATAACTCAACAACGCCTCGACCAATTTGGCCAAATATTTTTTTTAAATGTTCGTTGAAGTTCAAGGATGGTTTTTACGGCGAGAAAAATTAGAATTATTGCTGGAAAAACCCTAAAAATAGCCCTTTTCTTTTTCCTATACAAATGATTTGTAACTAAAACGTAGTCAATTTGAGCTTTATTGCTATGGTATAAAGTTCATATTAAATTACAAGCACTCACTGTTGTCTAAGCAATGTAGGTGTGTTTCTAACGTCAAAGATCATATCTATCAAAACAATGTGCGTGTGTGCGTTGGAGCACAGAATACATAGTTGGAGAAGTTTAATGTCGCGTTCCGAAACTCGCGTTTCTTTTGTATTAGTTTCGGCACGCGAGATAAAATGCATCAGTTTCCACGTCATTACATCAGTCAAACAAAAATCGCGTTACCAACAGTGTTTTATTATTTTTATAATATCCAAATTACAATTCGTACGGCTTAAAAGGATTTGACTTCAAGTCATATAAAATTTAAAAAAAAAAAGTTGTCTGTGACCTAATCTACTGAGTTTGCTTTTGTCAACTGATACACGAAACAAATTCGTGTTTTGTGCAGAGTGTTTACTTAGTTAGTGTTTGTTTAGTTCGTGATTAGTGAAAAACTAATTTATATTTGATATGCCTCCTATAAGACGAAGCAATTTAGGTAGAAGAACCAGAAATGCTACAAACCAAGCTAATTACCGATCTAATCGTATGGCACAAGAACGTGACGACGGAAATGAACGTGAAAGAATTCGGATATCACAAACGCGTGAAGCGCGAGCGCGACATTCAACTAATAATCGCGCAAGTTTGAATCGAGCTGCTTTCAGTTACGATGTGTCAATTGACTACAGTAACTACCAATGTGTTGTTATTGGTTCTATGAACTCGGTTTGCTCACACTGTAAGGCATTAAAATACAAAAACGAAGCCAATGGATTGTGTTGCGCAAATGGTAAAGTGAAATTGATACCATTGGACCCACCACCAGAACCATTGTACTCATTGGTTTCAGGAATAGGAACAGATTCTATACACTTTTTGACACATATCCAACAATATAACAATTGCTTTCAAATGACTTCATTTGGGGCAACAAATGTAGTTCGGGAAAATTTTATGCCAACTTTCAAGGTATGTATTATAGCAGTTACTCATAATTATTTTAGCGAACAAAATTTTCTGTCACAAAAGTTAAGATGTGTCACTAATCTTCAATTTCTTAATCACTTATATATCACTTAGTCATCATATTATATGGTGATTCAGTTTCAGTGACACTTTTATTATATTTTATATTTGATAGATATTAGTTCAAACTAAATATATACTTTTTAAGATCAAATATTATTTAAGTTTGATCACTGACAATCCATTAATTTATACCACACCATAATATTTTATTTTATTTACAGATACAAGGGCAAATATATCACAGAGCAGGTTCACTGTTACCAGTGTCAGATAGCGACAACAAATTCCTGCAAATTTATTTTATGGGCAATTCACCACAAGAAATTGATCTGTGTTGTGCACATAACAATTTAGTAAAGAGGTCTATTGTAGAACAATTACAAACTTTATTTCATCTACACAATCAATTGATTATATTGTTTAAAACTGCCCTGGATCTGATGCCATCCGATAATCACAAAATTGTAATCAGAGCTGATAAAACATCTGCAGGTCAACATACAAGACGTTTTAATGCACCAACTATTGATGAAGTTGCTATCGTTGTAGTTGGAGAAAACTTGGAATCCCGTGATATTGTTTTACATCGTCGGAATGATCAATTACAACGTATAAAGGAAACACACCGCTCATATGATGCACTGCAATATCCCATTATATTTTGGCAAGGTGAAGATGGCTACGATTTCTCAATAAAAATGATAAATCCCATTACAGGTAACTAAAATATTAATTTAGCTATGGCGATAATATCTCAGTCATTATATTATGTATTTTAATTTTATATTTGAATGTTATTAAAAGAAAATCTATTTACAGGTTCTGAAACCAACAAAAAAGTCAGTTCAATGAACTATTATTCATACCGCCTAATGATTCGGGAAAATGAAGAAAATCACATATTGAAATGTCGGCGATTATATCACAAATATGTTGTTGACATGTATGTAAAAATTGAAACGGAGAGATTAACATTCATCAGGTTGAATCAAACCAAACTCCGATCTGAAGAGTATATTCACCTTCGAGATGCGATTAATACTGATGGAAATGCACAGAATGTCGGTCGGATGACTATTCTTCCAGCAACATACATCGGAAGCCCTCGGCATATGCACGAATATGCTCAAGATGCCATGTCGTATGTTCGTCATTATGGTACAGCAGATTTGTTCATCACATTTACATGCAATCCGCAATGGATAGAAATCAAGCAGGAGTTATTCCCTGGGCAATCACCCATTGATCGTCATGATATTACAGCCAGAGTCTTTAGACAAAAGTTGAAATCTTTAATGGATTTCATCGTAAAACATAATGTGTTTGGTGAGACACGCTGCTGGATGTATTCTGTGGAGTGGCAGAAACGAGGATTGCCACATGCACACATTTTGATTTGGTTGGTTGAAAAGATAAGGCCAAATGAAGTTGATGCAGTGATATCAGCTGAAATCCCTAATGTACAAGTAGATCCTGGATTGCATGAGGTAGTTATCAAAAACATGATACATGGTCCCTGTGGAACTCTTAATCAAAATTCACCGTGTATGATGGATGGTAAATGTTCAAAACGATATCCACAGACATTAATATCGGAAACAATTACTGGTAATGACGGTTATCCATTGTATCGTCGCAGATCGACAGCAGACAATGGAAAATCAACAATTGTCAAATTAAATCAACAAGACATTGAAATAGATAATCGTTGGATTGTTCCATATTCACCCATTTTATCAAAGACATTCAAAGCACACATCAACGTTGAATCTTGCCATTCAGTGAAATCTATTAAATACATTTGCAAATATGTAACCAAAGGGAGTGATATGGCTGTGATTGGAATTGGTGCAGAGAATTCCAATGATGAAGTTACCCAATACCAAATAGGCCGCTATGTCAGTAGTAATGAAGCAGTTTGGCGAATATTTTCTTTTCCTATTCATGAGAGACACCCTTCTGTTGTTCACTTAGCTGTGCATTTAGAAAATGGACAAAGAGTGTATTTTACAGCACAGAACGCAGTACAAAGAGCTGCTCAGCCACCATCTACTACATTAACCAGTTTTTTTGAGACATGCCAAAACGATCATTTCGCACAAACATTGCTATATTCTGAAATGCCAAAATATTATATCTGGAATGAATCCTCAAGGAGATTTATACGACGGAAACAAGGAAAACCAGTTCCAGGATATACAGATGTATATTCCACCGATGCGATTGGCCGGATTTATTCAGTACATCCAAGCAATGATGAATGTTTTTATTTATGACTGCTATTAGTCAATGTACGTGGCCCAACATCATTCCAACAGTTACGAACTGTTCATGGTGAATTGTGTGGATCCTACAGAGAAGCCTGTCAACGTTTGCAATTGCTTGAAAATGACGCTCATTGGGAGCAAACTCTCAATGATGCTGTAATATCATCACATGCTCATCAAATACGAACATTGTTTTCTATAATCATATCTACATGCTTCCCATCAAACCCAATTGATTTGTGGATCAAGTACAAAGATTATATGTGTGATGATATTTTGTATCAAATACGGAATAGAATGGGAAATCCAAATATACAAATCAGTGAAGAAATTTACAATGAAGCATTGATTTCAATTGAGGACATGTGCTTGATAATGTCAAACAAACTATTAATTCAATTAGGCCTGACCGCGCCCAATCGTCCAATGCATGACGCTTTTAACCAAGAGTTGCATCGAGAAAAACTGTATGATCTCAACGCTTTGAAAGAATTAATTCAAACAAATCTTCCACTGTTAACTGAACAACAGAAGTATGTATTTGAAACTCTTATGAAAGTAACAAATGATGAAACTGGAGGGATTTACTTCTTAGATGCACCTGGTGGTACAGGAAAAACTTTTTTGATTTCATTAATATTAGCAACAATTCGCTCACAAAATAAAATTGCACTTGCACTCGCTTCGTCGGGAATCGCAGCAACTTTGCTTGAAGGTGGTCGAACAGCCCATTCAGCACTAAAATTGCCATTAAATATGCAAAGCAATGAAACTCCAACCTGCAACGTTTCGAAGAATTCTGCAATGGCAAAGGTTTTGCAGCAATGTAAATTGATTGTTTGGGATGAATGCACGATGGCACATAAAAAATCTTTGGAGGCTTTAGACAGAACCTTAAAAGATCTATGGACCAATAATAACCGATTTGGTGGTGCAATGATTTTATTAGCAGGAAATTTTCGTCAAACATTGCCAGTGATTCCACGATCAACGCCAGCTGATGAACTCAATGCATGTCTAAATTCCTCCAATTTGTGGAAACATGTCAAAGTACTTCATTTAAGCAAGAATATGCGTGTCGAGTTGCGAAATGATCAATCTGGAAACATATTCTCTAAACAACTCATTGACATTGGTAATGGCAAATTTCCTATAGACATGTTGACTGGCTGCATTAACTTTCCTCAAAGTTTTTGTCAGTTAACTCGATCAAAAGATGAACTTATTCAGAAGGTGTTTCCAGATGTTTCTCAAAATTACAGAAACCATGATTGGTTGAGCGAACGAGCTATACTGGCTGCAAAAAACATAGATGTAAATGAATTAAATTTCAAAATTCAAGAACAAATTACAGGCGAATTGAGGATATATAAATCAGTTGATTCGGCTACTAATCAAGATGATGTAGTCAACTATCCACCGGAATTTTTAAACTCGCTGGATTTGCCAGGATTGCCACCTCACAATCTTCAATTAACATTATAACTAATGTTGCGAAATGTCAACCAACCGCGTCTTTGCAACGGTACACGGTTAGCGATAAAAAAATTACTAAACAATGTGATAGAAGCAACTATACTCAAAGGAAAGTATAAAGGAGAAGATGTTCTCATACCGCGCATCCCAATGATTCCGACTGATGTGCCATTTGAGTTTAAACGACTACAGTTTCCAGTGCGGCTTGCTTTTGCTATGACTATAAACAAGTCCCAGGGGCAATCATTAAGTGTTTGTGGTATTAATCTAGAAAACCCATGTTTCTCACATGGTCAATTGTATGTTGCCTGTTCCCATGTTGGAAAACCATCAGATTTGTTTATCTATGCGCCAGGTAATCAAACAAAAAACATCGTATACCACAAAGCACTACAATGATAATAATAATAATTATGATTCACATGATTAACAATAAAGCGATTACTTACTTTTAAATCCTTATATATGTTTTATTTAATTATTTTTTATTCACAACGCCCTATCACCAGGGTGACGGTTCTGTTCAGGAGAATTTTTTTAAATACGTAGGCAAAAAAACTGCCATATTACAAATCTTTTTGACAGGACGAAGTCTGTCGGGTCAGCTAGTTTACTATATAATTAGCATGTGTAAAGATGTCGGTTGTTCAATATACAGGGCGTCCCATTTATTTTGACTACTCCAAATAACTGTTTGTTCAGATGAAAGCTACAAAATCTTTGAAGCAAATGTTCTGTAGCCATAAGGGGACATCAATCAGCATGATTGCCTTCGTTATAGCTTTGATTTTTACAAAGATATGAATAGCGGTATGACATTTTTAAATGGCACCCTGTATTTTATATTCGGTAATTCATTTCCTCTCCTAAAGACCCATTCGAAGTCGGCCGGAGTGGCTGAGCGGTTCTAGGCGCCGCGCGATCGCTACGGTCGCAGGTTCGAATCCTGCCTCGGGCATGGATGTGTGTGATGTCCTTAGGTTAGTTAGGTTTAAGAAGTTCAAAGTTCTAGGGGACTGATGACCTCAGAAGTTAAGTCCCATAGTGCTCAGAGCCATTTGAACCTATTCAAAAATTTATCACAAACTCGTCCACTTGCTGAAGTTGTCAGAAAACAAATGAAAACAAGGTAAAAACATAACGCATAATCTACTTTGACTCTCCTGTACCATGGTCCAGTAGTAGAACATTCAAAGGTGCTCAAAGTGGCGACCGTGGACACAGATACACTGGTGCACTCGTTCAATGAAAGAACTATTTACTGCTTATAGTGTTGCCTGCTGAAGAGGATTACAAGCAAGCACGATACGTTCCTGCACGTCCTCTGGAGTTGTTGGAATATCGCGATAAACAACGTCTTTAATGCATCCCAAAGAAATAAATCCCTAGGATTTAAATCAGGAGACCTAACAGCCCAAGTAACTGTTCCTCCTCGACCAATCCACCTGGCAGTATACCTTCGGTTCAGGACACGACGTGTATGCAAGGCATTATGTGCTGGACGTCCATCGTATTGATACGACATAAGCATTCTAGTTCTTAGCGGAACTTCATCCAAAAGAGGAGGAAGAATTCGTCTGAGGAAGTTGGCATACGCTGTCCCGTTTAGACTACCCTGACGAAATAAGGGCCAATAATTGTAATACCAAGCGTCCCACACCAGACGTTAACTCTCCATTGACGCTGATGTTCCACCTGTCTAAGCCATCTTGGGTTGTTGCTGGACCAATAATGTATGTTCCCTGTATTTACCTATTCTTTGTTTGAGAAGGAACATTCATCGGTAGATAGAATATTGGAAAGAATTTCGGACTGACGACGATTTGCTGTTGTACCCACTGAAAGACCTGTACACGATTCTGGAAATCATTCCCATGTAATTCTTGATGCAGATGTTCATGGTAAGCATGGAACCAGTGACGTGTAAGAGACTGTACACTGGTTCTAGAAAAGCTAATCTTGTGTTCAAGCTGTCGTGTGCTCACATTTCGATTCATAGCAACGGAAGCGAAAACAGTAACTTCAGCAGCTCCGTCTGAGCGAGTGCTACGACGATTGCGTTGTCGTGGGTTGGATCTTCCCGTTTCCTGAAGCGTGGCAGCAAGATGAGAAAACATCCGTCGGGAAGGTGGTTTCTTGTCAGGATATCGCTCTCTGTACAGTTCCGCTGCCTGCATAGCATTTACCCTACCTTCAACTACATCAATAAAAGAAACGTTATGTCGATACAATTTGTAGGAAGGACAGCCTTTACTGTATGCCTCTTCTACACAACAGTATTTAAAAGTACTAAACTACTGTACTAAATGTAGCTGTACGTAAGAATCCAGTATTGCAATTACTGTTCTGCTGACTTACATTCACCATAGATGAGTAGCATTACTGCCTTCCCTTCGTTGGTGTAGATTCTACTCACACAACTCTTCAACTGAAGATTGGTGACGGAATGACGGGTGTGCTTTTTAATTATGTTTGAATTTGTCCTCTGTCAACGGCAGCACGTGGATGAGTTCCATTACCGGGGAGACCTTCACTAAGCGCTGGGAGCGTCAACGTCAATGTTGTATTATGTACTCAATAAAATTGTGTTTCAGTGAATGGTACCCTGTGATACATTACTGAATAGGTCTTTAGGAGAGGAAATGAATTACCGAATAAAAAATACAGGGCTAAGTTTAGAAAAGTCATACCACTGTTCATATCTTTGTAAAATACAAAGCTACAACGAAGGAAATCTTGGTGATTGGTGTCCCCCTGACGGCTAAAGAACATTTTCTTGAAATGGTTCAAATGGCTCTGAGCACTATGGGACTCAACTGCTGAGGTCATTAGTCCCCTAGAACTTAGAACTAGTTAAACCTAACTAACCTAAGGACATCACAAACATCCATGCCCGAGGCAGGATTCGAACCTGCGACCGTAGCGGTCTCGCGGTTCCAGACTGCAGCGCCTTTAACCGCACGGCCACTTCGGCCGGCTTTTCTTGAAACATTTTGTAATTTGCATCTGGACAAACAATTATTTAGTGTGGTCAAGATAAATCGGACACCCTGTATAGCCGGCCATTGTGACCGTGCGGTTCTAGGCGCTTCAGTCCGGAACCGTGCTGCTGCTACGGTCGCAGGTTCGAATCCTGCCTCGGACATGGACGTGTGTGATATCCTTAGGTTAGTTATATTTAGGTACTTCTAAGTCTAGGGGACTGATGACTTCAGATGTTAAATCCCATAGTGCTGAGAGCCATTTGAACCACCCTGTACATAAAAAGTAAGGATGAAAAGAATGGGAAATTATATTTGACATACGTCATCTTCCAATTAAACATCACATATTACTCGAAGAATAGTTTTGCTGCATTCATTCAGACTTTGAGGCGTAGTTTTGGAACATGTCAGTTTATGTTATTCTTACAGGGCCGATAAACATATTTGGGCGATAGTTGCTTTGACTGAATCAACTGCGGGAGCACATGGTTCTGGCAGTTGGAACTGTGCACCATAGTGCTTAGAGCCATTTGAACCACCCTGTACATAAAAAGTAAGGATGAAAAGAATGGGAAATTATATTTGACATGCGTCAACTTCCAATTAAACATCACATATTACTCGAAGAACTGTTTTGCGGCATTCATTCAGACTTTGAGGCGTAGTTTTGGAACATGTCAGTTTATGTTATTCCTACAGGGGCGATAAACATATTTGGGCGATAGTTGTTTTGACTGAATCTACTGCGGGAGCACGTGGTTCTGGCAGATGGAAGTGTGCAAAATTAACAGCAAAAGCCTTCAAGAATCAGTGAAGTAGAGATGCCAAAACCGGAATCAGGCTTCTTAAAGTACAATAGCTACAAGCTGTCTTTCAATTTCAACAGTGGCCATGAGACCGGTCCGTCGTTCTCATTTAGTTTTGACTGCCCAGTTAATGTGTTGACTTCTACGGTCAAGAACTATCTTTACACTGAAGTGCCAAAGAAATCGGTATAGGAATGGGTTTTCAAATACGGCGCTGGGTCTGCAGCGCCTGTATAAGACAAAAAGTGTCTGGTGCAGTTGTTACATCGGTTACTGCTCTTCCAAAGCAAGTTATCAAGATTTAAGTGAGTTTGAACGTGGCGTTATAGTCGACGCACGAGCGGTGAGACAGAGTATCTCAGATTTAGCGATGAACTGAGGATTTTCCCGTACGACGATTTCACGAGTGTACCGTGATTCCCAGTAATCCGGTAAAACGTCACATCTCCGACATCGCTGCGGCTCGAAAATAGCAACGACGACTGAAAAGAATCGCTCATTGTGACAGAAGTGCAACTCTTCAGCAAATTACAGATGCTGGGCCATCAACATGTGTCAGCCTGTGAACTATTCAACGAAACGACACGATATGGGCTTTTGGAGCCGAAGGTTCGCTTGTGTACCCGTGATGAGTGCACGGCACAAAGCTAGACGAACCGCCCGGGCTCGTCAGCGCCGACATTGGACTGTTGATGACTGGAAACATGTTGCCGGCTTGGATGAGTCTCGTTTTAAATTGTAACAAACCGGATGGGCTTTTACAGGTATGGAGACATTCTCATGAACCCATGGACACTGCAGGGGACTGTTCAAGTTGGTGGAGGCTCTGTAATGGCTTGGGGCTTGTGCAGTTGGAGTGATTTTGGACCTCTCATGCGTCTAGATACGACTGTGACAGGTGACACATACGTAAGCGTCCTGTCTGATCAGCTGCATCCGTTCATGTCCGTTGTGCAGGGCTACAGGAACACTCTTCAGAGCTTACACACTTCCGGTGGCCACGCATAGATGAACATTATTGAGCATATCTGGGATGCTTGCAACGTGCTGTTCAGAAGAGAATCCACCCCTTGGTAAAGTAAGGATTTATGGACAGTCCTGCAAGATTCTTGGTGTCAATTCCCTCCGGCGCTACTCCAGACATTAGTCGAGTCGAAGCCAAGTAGAGTTGCGGCACTTCTGTGTGCTCGCGCGAGCCGTACACGGTATTACGCGGCTGTACCAAATTCTTTCTCTCTTCAGTGTGTAAAAAGCATTGTGATAGACGACTTGAATGAACAACTGCCACATTTAATTTTTCATTATCGTATAAGCTGGCTTTCCCTTGGCGCCTAATTCGGCTTGGTAGGCTATGATCAGACGTAAATCAATAATGGGAAGCAGATCATTGGGTCATAAAGTTTTGCAGCTTCTGAAGAAGCATCTACGACCGATATGAAGCCATTATAGAGTGCACATAGCATTCCCGAGAGATTGTGAATCCTCTGCAGCGTATTGCTTCTTCAGACAGAAGATCATATTATTCCGTTGAGCACTTTGCGTACAAAATATCAATTAACCTCTCTTGCAGCTATTCTCTAAGAACCGAGCTGTGCCTCTGATTCATACATTTTTTTCCTATATTTAATCAGTTACGAGAAGTAATAGATCACATACTGTACAATGCAATCAATGGCCAATAAACCGGTCTCTCACAGAGGACCAGCCTGCGCAGACAGTTTCATTCAAGAATTACGCCGGAGATTCATACAAACTCACAGATAGGGACATCGTATTTGGCCGGAAGCAAAGTTCTCGTTACTCACGCATTACTTTGTTTGCGTGATGTTCTTAGGCGATACTAATGAGGGACGTTCAGAGAGGAACGAGCTGGCGTCGACACAAGTCTTCGCACTGGCGACTGTAGAGCTAGTGGAGGACTTTGCTTTTGAAGCATAGTGAATGTAAAACACTCCACGGAACATTGGCGGTGACACCGTAGACGAAAGTTGAAAGTGGAAGGAGGAAAGGAGAGGGAGACTGGATTACTACCGTGGATTAATTTCACAACAATTTAGGACTTTTCATCATTTTAAGGATAATTCTATGTCTGTTAATACGAGTATAAGGGCCATTTGCAATAGATAATTGGATCAGTGTGTAGAGAGTTTACAACTCGAGCTTCCGCAGGTATTGCATTCCCCTACAGGTAAGTACGAAGCAGTATCGTACTCCCAGACTAGCTGCGACGTTTGACCGAAATGAACAAAGTTGTCCACAGCCCGACCAAGTACCAACAGAGATGCGGCGTGTGTTGCAGCGCGCCGCTGGAGGAGCGCGACGGCCTGGCGTCGTTCTCGCAGTGCCGCGTGCTGCGGCGCAACTTCTCGGCGCTGCTGGCCGCCGCGCCCTCCGAGGAGGAGCTGCTGCTGCTGCCGCGGCCCGCGGACGACGCCAGCGCCGCCGCCGGGCCCTGCCACAGCGGCTGGCACTTCGACTACTCGCAGTACGCCACCACCGTCATCACGGAGGTCAGCCCGCGCCGCCTACCCCTAATGAGCGCTTCGCAACTGTCCCAAATCCACAGCTTAGTCACTGTAACGTTTTAGGCTGGATATCGGTCCCTTTGGTAACCTGGTCAGTTGATAGGCACTGAATCGAATGTCGCTGGGCATCAGTCTCTCTGAATGAAGCATTTTCATGCTTTATTTCAGTGAATAATACTTGTAATGCAAATGATATTCTACAAATCGTCAATGATAAACATAAAAGTAAGATCGGTAAAGTTCTGCGTTTTCTGCCTAAAACGGCCAATCAGGCCAGACAATCTGCCATGCCATCCTCCGACGAAAGTTTCCCTTGATGTGGTATGGAGATACGTGTCGTCAGCAAACCGCCTTCCTGATCCATAGCACGCAAACCTCCTACAGGCGATGAGGATTGCGTAGTCTGGATCTGGAGAGCTATGCCAGCTGAAGCTTAGCTGTAAGACGGGTCATCCAAGTTGGGCAGGACAAAGGGGAGGAAACCTACTATGTGTGTCCCCCAACGACCCTTTCTCCAAATACCTGCCCTGCCTCTTTTCGTGTCACCTCCAGTTACAAGTAAAGTGATTGAGACAATTTCAGCGACAGGGAAGCCTGCCTCTCTAGGGGAGTAAACCCTTAAAAGAAAATCAGGCAAGCTGGGAGGTCACAACGTGGCAGCCCCATTATCAAAACATATTTTCACCGCCCTCGTAAGGTGACCAGGTGAATGGTTTCAGTTACCACTAATACCCAAAACCAGGTGCAGATCAGTGATGCAGCAGTGATGTAAAGAGAGCATCCACACAATTTGTTAGAGCAGGTTGCTTACATCAGGGGCAAACATACACACCTGGAAATGGAAAAAAGAACACATTGACACCGGTGTGTCAGACCCACCATACTTGCTCCGGACACTGCGAGAGGGCTGTACAAGCAATGATCACACGCACGGCACAGCGGACACACCAGGAACCGCGGTGTTGGCCGTCGAATGGCGCTAGCTGCGCAGCATTTGTGCACCGCCGCCGTCAGTGTCAGCCAGTTTGCCGTGGCATACGGAGCTCCATCGCAGTCTTTAACACTGGTAGGATGCCGCGACAGCATGGACGTGAACCGTATGTGCAGTTGACGGACTTTGAGCGAGGGCGTATAGTGGGCATGCGGGAGGCCGGGTGGACGTACCGCCGAATTGCTCAACACGTGGGGCGTGAGGTCTCCACAGTACATCGATGTTGTCGCCAGTGGTCGGCGGAAGGTGCACGTGCCCGTCAACCTGGGACCGGACCGCAGCGACGCACGGATGCACTCCAAGACCGTAGGATCCTACGCAGTGCCGTAGGGGACCGCACCGCCACTTCCCAGCAAATTAGGGACGCTGTTGCTCCTGGCGTATCGGCGAGGACCATTCGCAACCGTCTCCATGAAGCTGGGCTACGGTCCCGCACACCGTTAGGCCGTCTTCCGCTCACGCCCCAACATCGTGCAGCCCGCCTCCAGTGGTGTCGCGACAGGCGTGAATGGAGGGACGAATGGAGACGTGTCGTCTTCAGCGATGAGAGTCGCTTCTGCCTTGGTGCCAATGATGGTCGTATGCGTGTTTGGCGCTGTGCAGGTGAGCGCCACAATCAGGACTGCATACGACCGAGGCACACAGGGCCAACACCCGGCATCATGGTGTGGGGAGCGATCTCCTACACTGGCCGTACACCACTGGTGATCGTCGAGGGGACACTGAATAGTGCACGGTACATCCAAACCGTCATCGAACCCATCGTTCTACCATTCCTAGATCGGCAAGGGAACTTGCTGTTCCAACAGGACAACGCACGTCCGCATGTATCCCGTGCCACCCAACGTGCTCTAGAAGGTGTAAGTCAACTACCCTGGCCAGCAAGATCTCCGGATCTGTCCCCCATTGAGCATGTTTGGGACTGGATGAAGCGTCGTCTCACGCGGTCTGCACGTCCAGCACGAACGCTGGTCCAACTGAGGCGCCAGGTGGAAATGGCATGGCAAGCCGTTCCACAGGACTACATCCAGCATCTGTACGATCGTCTCCATGGGAGAATAGCAGCCTGCATTGCTGCGAAAGGTGGATATACACTGTACTAGTGCCGACATTGTGCATGCTCTGTTGCCTGTGTCTATGTGCCTGTGGTTCTGTCAGTGTGATCATGTGATGTATCTGACCCCAGGAATGTGTCAATAAAGTTTCCCCTTCCTGGGACAATGAATTCACGGTGTTCTTATTTCAATTTCCAGGAGTGTATATTCAGGGGTAAACCTATTGTTATGCTTTAATTAACATTTCCTTAACCCACTGTTCTGTTAAGTGGGTTATGGCCCCCACAGGGATAATCCAACATTCTGATAAATCATCCCTTGTCTCCCCCTTCCTCTCCCCCTCCTCCTCCACCTCCACTCTGGAACTTCCTTCGCTGATACAAGTACACTTCCTGGCCTGAGTTACTTGAGAACCCACTTCCCATTAATTAATTGATTAAATCTGTTAATTAGCCCCTTCCAATCTGGGAGACCTCCCACCATCCACTCGTCTCCTCCATCTACATCTACATCTACATCCATACTCCGCAAGCCACCTGACCGTGTGTGGCGGAGGGTACCCTGAGTACCTCTATCGGTTCTCCCTTCTATTCCAGTCTAGTATTGTTCGAGGAAAGAAGGATTGTCGGTATGCTTCTGTGTGGGCTCTAATCTCTCTGAATTTATCCTCATGGTCTCTTCGCGAGATATACGTAGGTGGGAGCAATATACTGCTTGACTCTTCGGTGAAGGAATGTTCTCGAAACTTTAACAAAAGCCCGTACCGAGCTACTGAGCGTCTCTCCTGCAGAGTCTTCCACTGGAGTTTATGTATCATCTCCATAATGCTTTCGCGTTTACTAAATGATCCTGCAACGAAGCGCGCTGCTCTCCGTTGGATCGTCTCTATTTCTTCTATCAACCCTATCTGGTACGGATCCCACACTGCTGAGCAGTATTAGAGCAGTGGGCGAACAAGCGTACTGTAACCTACTTCCTTTGTTTTCGGATTGCATTTCCTTAGGAATCTTCCAATGAATCTCAGTCTGGCATCTGCTTTACCGACGATCAACTTTATATAATCATTACATTTTAAATCACTCCTAATCCGTACTCCCAGATAATTTATGGAATTAACTGCTTCCAGTTGCTGACCTGCTATTTTGTAGCTAAATGATAAGGGATCTATCTTTCTATGTATTCGCAGCACATTACACTTGTCTACAATGAGCTTCAATTGCCATTCCCGGCAGCATGCGTCAATTCGCTGCAGATTCTCCTGCATTTCAGCACAATTTTCCAATGTTACAACCTCTCGATACACCACAGCATCATCTGCAAAAAGCCTCAGTGAACTTCCGATGTCATCCACAAGGTCATTTATGTATATTGTGAATAGCACCGGTCCTATGACACTCCCCTGCGGCACACCTGAAATCACTCTTACCTCGGAAGACTTCTCTCCATTGAGAATGACATGCTGCGTTCTGTTATCTAGGACCTCTTCAATCCAATCACACAATTGGTCTGATAGTCCATATGCTCTTACTTTGTTCATTAAACGACTGTGGGGAACTGTATCGAACGCCTTGCGGAAGTCAAGAAACACGGCATCTACCTGTGAACCAGTGTCTATGGCCTTCTGAGTCTCGTGGACGAATAGCGCGAGCTGGCTTTCACACGATCGTCTTTTTCGAAATCCGTGCTGATTCCTACAGAGTAGATTTCTAGTCTCCAGAAAAGTCATTGAACGTGAACGTAATACGTGTTCCAAAATTCTACAACTGATCGACGTTAGAGATATAGGTCTACAGTTCCGCACATCAGTTCGAGGTCCCTTCTTGAAAACGGGGATGACCTGTGCCCGTTTCCAATCCTTTGGAATGCTTCGCTCTTCTAGAGACCTACGGTACACCGCTGCAAGAAGGGGGGCAAGTTCCTTCGCCTACTCTGTGTAAAATCGAACTGGTATCCCATCAGGTCCAGCGGCCTTTCCTCTTTTGAGCGATTTTAATTGTTTCTCTATCCCTCTGTCGTCTATTTCGATATCTATCATTTTGTCATCTGTGCAACAATCTAGAGAAGGAACTACAGTGGAGTCTTCCTCTGTGAAACAGCTTTGGAAAAAGACATTTAGTATTTCGGCCTTTAGTCTGTCATCCTCTGTTTCAGTACCATTTTGGTCACAGAGTGTCTGGACATTTTGTTTTGATCCACCTACCGCTTTGACATAAGACCAAAATTTCTTAGGATTTTCTGCCAAGTCAGTACATAGAACTTTACTTTCGAATTCATTGAACGCCTCTCGCATAGCCCTCCTCACACTACATTTCGCTTCGCGTAATTTTTGTTTGTCTGCAAGGCTTTAGCTATGATTATGTTTGCTGTGAAGTTCCCTTTGCTTCCGCAGCAGTTTTCTAACTCGGTTGTTGTACCACGGTGGTTCTTTTCCATCTCTTACGATCTTGCTTGGCACATACTCATCCAACGCATATTGTACGATTCCCACCAGGGAATATGCGGTATAAAGACTCAGTTTACTGCTTATTTGGTTGGGAATAGATCGCTGTGTATGGAATATTATTTACACTATTTTTAGTAGACAAGGTAATGTGTGAAATATTGTATACTTAAATAATTTATTGGATATGAGGTCCCACTTGGGTAGGAGTTATGTCTGCCCATCATCCCGCTACCCCCCCCGCCCCGCCCCCAGCCCGCCCCCCCCCCCCGCACCCCGCTTCCCATTAAGTAATACCTGTAATCACCAAGGAATGGAATGAAACAGCCACCGTTTGGGGTCTCCCACGACCGCGTCTACCGTCAGAGCTCTGCCCTGAGGATTAAAACCACCCAATGTCCTAATTACGTATCGAGTTACCAAATACCACCAACCACAGACCGAAAATATGCTTCTTTTGATCTCACTGCCGCCAAACAAAGCCTCACGGTGGCCGCATTCTGCTGAATGAGAATTCCGGACTCACTTCCTGTCTCTGTCTCCCTCAACAGGCCACTTCCTGTTTGTCTGTTCGAACCAACGTAGCCAAACATGCAGACGAGTTTTCATCTCTCCCTAGAATATTGTGTTTATATGACTAATGGTGGAGACAAAGGGAGAGCTGACACTATTTTGATACGAAAAACAGAGAAATAATCCATTTGCACTACCCCATTAGATCAATTGTTTAACAATTTATAGGAGTCAGATAGACAGAGTAGAACACTCACCTCCACCTCACAGTAATTCTTACTCATAATAAAACATATTTTCACACTCAAACATTATGCAAATCAAGTAATGAAATTACACCCTCTAACAGATCACAGTGTTCAATATATTTGAGACCCTGTATAGACCGACGTTTGACAACACAAACACCATCCTTCACCACAGTGTGAAAAAAAGTACCTTTTGACAAAAATCCTAGTCACACACAGTCGCGAACCCAAATCGCGCGCTGTCTGCCGACCGCAAGGTAGCTCGGTACACAACAGCTGGGAGCGGGACCTGCACCCATGCTGGCTACGCCGGCAGCTGCACGCACATCCCCTAGCATTCACGTTGGTCAGAGGTCGATGCAGCGCCGGCCGGTTCT
Source organism: Schistocerca serialis cubense (assembly GCF_023864345.2). NCBI lineage: Eukaryota > Metazoa > Arthropoda > Insecta > Orthoptera > Acrididae > Schistocerca > Schistocerca serialis. Next base: position 322,822,919 of record NC_064641.1, on the reverse strand, counting down.
AGGCGCTTCAGTCCGGGACCGCGCCTCTGCTACGGTCTCAGGTTCGTATCCTGCCTCGGGCATGGATGTGTGTGGTGTCCTTAGGTTAGTGGGGATTAAGCAGTTACAAGTTCTAGGGGACTGATGACCTCAGATGTTAAGTCCCATAGTGCTCACATGGCATTTGAACCGTTCGGTGCAGCTGTCACCAAGCAGCCAAATGATCAGTTTACATGGGAAAATAATCGTCCAGCGCAAACACCCGTCTCATTGAATCTTCTCACGCAGCACTCACCTCCGCTTCTGTCGCCACTCACCAGCTTACTGGTCACTTCGCCAGCCCCCGCAGTCGTGGGCAAGATCAGACAGGTTGGCCCGTTCTTTGTACCTAACTGCCTGTCACAGGCCCGGCAGCTAGCTGCACGCACATCCCCTAGCATTCACGTGCCTGTTGGTCAGAGGTCGATGCAGCGCCGGCCGGTTCTAGGCGCTTCAGTCCGGGACCGCGCCTCTGCTACGGTCTCAGGTTCGTATCCTGCCTCGGGCATGGATGTGTGTGGTGTCCTTAGGTTAGTGGGGTTTAAGCAGTTACAAGTTCTAGGGGACTGATGACCTCAGATGTTAAGTCCCATAGTGCTCACATGGCATTTGAACCGTTCGGTGCAGCTGTCACCAAGCAGCCAAATGATCAGTTTACATGGGAAAATAATCGTCCAGCGCAAACACCCGTCTCATTGAATCTTCTCACGCAGCACTCAGCTCCGCTTCTGTCGCCACTCACCAGCTTACTGGTCACTTCGCCAGCCCCCGCAGTCGTGGGCAAGATCAGACAGGTTGGCCCGTTCTGTGTACCTAACTGCCTGTCACAGGCTCAGCTAAATGGCAAATTCCAGTCGCGAAAACCTCGCAACCACTCCTGTGGCCAGCTACATTGCACTGCGAAACACACAGTTGCGGCCTGCATGTATGCTCCAACCTGTTCCACCCTGACATAGACAACTCACAAGGGGAGGCCACGACGTTTGGAACACGGATTTACTCTAAACTTCGTACACTCGTAGTTCTCCATGAGGACAACAAAATCTGTAAGCAGTATCGCGTACTTCTCAAGCGTTACTGAGAAAATCGCAAGATAATTTCGGTCGTCAGATATATATCTGTGAGTGATTATTTTAAGCATGAAGCGGCTGCAGCGGAGTGGTGCCGACACGGTAGCTCAGCGTGTTCGATCAGAACGTTAGCTGCCCTTTATAATAAAAAAAACTGAGCGAACGGATGAACGAACAAACAGAACGGATGTCATCGGACGTTCGCCCTGAACAAATTCAACAAACAATATAGAGCAAGATGTTTTTTTTTTAATAAAGTGGTTGGCGTTCAAGGCGCTGGATCGCTGCATCGAGTTCCGTTCATCAGTTTTTTTTATTTTTAACACAGTCGTTTTCTTTGCTATTTATATTACATTTGATATAATGGGAAAAATACGTGTAATCGGATGAACTTTTATTAAATTTACAATGTTATTTGGCAGTCTACTAATTTTTATCATTACAAATAATATAATATTCATAACCATCGACTAGTAAACGACCAAACGCACAAAGCGATACTGAATATATATGCTTGTCCGTATCTTCAAAACTGTTCGTATTTAATCGAAAGAGAACGAGAAATTGCTTCTCGGAAGACGCTATTAAAATTCAGTCGATACTGCATAACCAATTATCAGCGCCAATTTTTAAGGAAATACTGCGCTGTTCATGGTGTGCTTCAAAACTACCGTCTGAAAGAGAGGTTTTTGAAAATGTTAACGAGGTTTGTTTTTCCACGGAAAATGTCAAAAGACCTTGCGTATGCGGAAACATAGCATTTATTCAATGCAGCTGGTGACGTTCGACTTTATGTTTTCCATGTTTTTACGAAAAGTACCACCCTCAACTTGTACTCGTAATGTCGAAAGCGACGATTAAGTGTACATCTTTCGAAAGCCGTCTGTGCAGGTCAAAACTTGGAGGTAACGAGTCGGTTCAGGCTGCTTCCAGGTATAAGGGACTTCTCAACTCACGGACAAGCATACATTATCAATATCACTTTATGCATTTGGTTGTTTACTAGTCGATAGTTACGAATATTACATTATTTGTGATAGTAAAAATTAGTAGACTGCCAAATAACATTGTAAATTTAATAAAAGTTCATCCGATTACACGTATTTTCCCAATTATATCAATTGCAATATAAGTAATAAAGAAAATGACTGAGTTGCAAATAAAAAAAAAAACTGAGGAACGGAACTCGATGCAGCGATCCAGCGGCTTGAACGCCAAACACTTAAAAAAAAATGTTCTATATTGTTCGTCGAATTTGTTCAGGGCGGACGTCCGATGACATCCGTTCAGTTTGCTCGATGATCCGTTCGCTCAGTTTTTTTTATTATAAAAGGTAGCTAACGCTCTGACCGAACACGCTTTTTTTTCATTTTGTTCGTTATTGATCGTTGTGTTTGGTCGTTGCGGACGTCGCAAGACAACCTGTTAAAGTTCAGTGGTTGATCCTTCCACTCAGATTTTTATTACAGAGGCCAACCGGCTCTCTTTTAATTTTCTTAGTTTTTTTTTCATTTTGTTCGATATAGTTCGTTGCGTGTAGTCTGGGCGGACGTCACAGGACATCCGTTCAAGTTGATCGTTGAATACTTGATTCAGTTTTTTTATTACAGAAAGCACACAGCCCTCTGACCGAACACGCTGAGCTACCGTGCCGGCGTTCTCTGACCGAACACGCTGAGCTACCGTGCCGGCAATATTCGGCTGCAGCCGCTTCGTGGTTAAAACGGCCACGCACACAAACACATTCACACACACACACACACACATATATATATATATATATATATATATATATATATATATATATATATATATATATATATATATATTCGACGACCGAAATTATCTTGCGATTTTCTCAATAACTCTTGAGGAGTATGAGAAGTTCGCGCTACTGCTTACACATTTTGTTGTCCTCATGTAGTACTACGAGTGTACGAAGTCTGCAGTAAATCCGCGTTCCAAACGTCGTGGCCTCCCCTTGTCAGTTTAAAAGAATCCACTTAGCCTATTCCAAGACTACGATGTTGTTGGCCATACAGCTCGAATTTCTCATGCGAATTGCAATTTCGTCCCTTCCGAAGACAGAAGAATGAGGGGCCTACATGCATTTTTACACTGCTAAAGTATCTTTACTTGTTGTGAAAATCATGTACAATACAGCCTATGCTATATTTCCTCTCAGTGTTCCCTCATGAGCTGAAAAATCTGTATCAATCACCTTAATTTCTATATGTCCTCCATCGTAGGACTAGAATATTAAACTAATTTTTTGCTAATGACGGAGTGCTAAGATCCACCTCTGTCATAGGGCACCTCCTCACATCTAACTCCCTTAAAATAACCAAATGCTTCGCCACACATGAAGTCCCTTAAGGTAACAGCACAGAAAAGCTGTAATTATCAGATTAACAGAATCTTCCGTCGGTTCTTGGTAGAACAACATTATAATAATAAATGAAAAGCACCAGTTTGCTTTCGTTCTACAATATTGTAGAACAAAAGCAAACTGGTGCTTTTCATTTATTATTGTAATTATCATATTTATACCACGTATTACTTTCTAAATTCCGTAATAATCTGATTTTATTACATCTCTGCGAAGATGGAATATTGACATTTCTTTAAAACCTATCAACGCTATGCAGAATCACCTGATTAGCGCTCCCACTCCTAAATTATATTCGTGGTATCCTGGCCACCGCTTCCAGCTGCCAAGTGGCACGTCATTCATATCAAACTGATAGGTCAATTAACTTAATTGATCCCGAGAATCACTTTGAATGGCGAGTAACTTTATGTTTTTTCTCATTCGTCGGAGTACACTAACTAGGTAACTGAAATGGGAATCACTAGAGGGATGATGATGGTCTTTTCGAGGAAGACTATTCACAACCGACATTTTAAGCTGGTCGCAGAAATATGCTACCGCTGACCACGACATTTCACGTAATCACCGAGCTATTAAAAAAAACTTTCGCAACGACTATGTTTCTTTCACCCTGCGAAAAGACGGTCTTGGTTCTATAGGTACACACAAGATATGCTGACGATATCCATGTTAAAAACTGCACATGCTTTATAAATCGTAGTATGGTATTGCTTCCAAATGAAGTTCTCCTCCACACAAATACCGTGACACTGAATGTAGACAGTGGTTGCGGGGTGTGTATTAAGGGTACATTGTACGTGAAATTCATTGAAATTTGACATTTTCTGTTTTCTGCTTCATAATGTACTTTGGACTTTTCTGAACATTTTGATATATAATACATTGAAATCAGACAATTGTGAGACCTTCAAATAATATTTTGGATGTTGACGTGTAACTGTCTAATTTTGCAGCAACGCAGTTGAGCAGTCTTGAAGGCTGCTTTGTGCCTTTATTTGTGCATACTGCTACGTCTCAGAAGTTGGCATTACGAATAAACAAATCAGTCCTTTGTTTCTGATACTACGTTTCGTTCAAAGTAGTGAGATTATTGGCTACTTTTGTAGTAAGATGACTTCTAGTGCTTCTTATACGTAAATAAAATGTGTAATCTTAAAAGTAACCGCAATAAATTCAAATTTGCAGGTAGCAGATTTGTGAGACCTGCATCTTCTTATGAAGTTCTTGAAAACACGTGTGCTAGCAGTGTCATGTTTTGTGTCCACCTCCGCCAAACACTTGGTGTAAATATAGGCAAGTTGATTTTCTGGCACTCTGCATGAATTTACACATAAGCGTTCTCTTCCTTTGGCGGTAATGGAGGTAGTCAAACCTATTTACCTATCTGGCAAATCCTGGGCTACTAAAGAAATGTTTACACGTGAAGACACAGAACGTGAATGAGTCCTTCAATATTGATGTGTGGTGCCGTGTGCCTAAAAATGTATTTGTTGGCCTTATGACACTAAAGGTAGCAGTGCCTGATACTGTAATAACTTTTAATGGTGGAGGCTATGAGAGGCTTCAGGTTCTGGAGAAGTTAGGCGTAAGATTTGGACAGAACGCAGCTAAAGGACTGCGGTAGCTGGATGAGCTTCGTGTATATGAAGCAGAGTTAGCTGCTCAGCAAATGACAGAAGAAGGAAGAAAGAAAAGGAGGAGGCTAGAACTGGGCTGTTGTGAAACCTCATTATCTCTGAACAAAATTTTTTGCAATAAACGACCAGTTTTCCAAAGTTGTCCTGATAGTAGAGAAATGAAATTTTCACAGCACACCAAGTGGAGCGATTCAAAACATATGAAACTAGAATAATTCAAGTATACTGAGTTGTTTTGTTTTTATGTTCATTTATTTACAAAATTCTATCAAAAAGTTGAGTGTTTGAAATAAAAAAGTAACATGCCCCACAATACAATTTTAGTAATAATTGTAGTTCCATGTATCTAGAACGATGCATTCAATAATTATGAAAAATTATAAGTTGGTGTCTTAAAAAGTTTTCAAGATAATGGGTCACAAAATTCGACAATTTAACATTGGCAGCATAGGACACACAATGTCCCCTTAACAGACCGAAAGTGCGTAGCATTTAGCCGATATTTGCAACCCCCCTGCCGGCCGCGGTGGCCGTGCGGTTCTAGGCGCTACAGTCCGGAGCCGCGCTGCTGCTACGGTCGCAGGTTCCAATCCTGCCTCGGGCATGGCTGTGTGTGATGTCCTTAGGTTAGTTAGGTTTAAGTAGTTCTAAGTTCTAGGGGACTGATGACCACAGCAGTTGAGTCCCATAGTACTCAGAGCCATTTGAACCATTTTGCAACCCCCCCCACCCCCCCCCCCCTTGTCGCTGCTAGATATTTCCCACGCTAAGAAACAGTTTCTGTATTGGGTTCTATCTCGGTACCAAGTATACAGTGCAACAGACAACAGAGGTAACGTTAGTGCAGTTTTTATAGCTCATGCTTTTTCTTTTCTCTGTTGGATGGCACAAAAAAACGAGAAGATAGAGAATGACTGCAGATGTCTTTCAGACTGCTGTTGCTGTGTGTTGTTTGGGGATGCTTCGCAGTGCATTAGCAAAATCCTCGTCCTTCTTTCTTCTTTCAGTTCCTTATGATATTGAGTCTTCCCAATTTTCTTGATAAGAAACACCACCGTGTCTTGAATGAAAAACAGCCCATATATATATATATATATATATATATATATATATATATATATATATATATATACTCCTGGAAATTGAAATAAGAACACCGTGAATTCATTGTCCCAGGAAGGGGAAACTTTATTGACACATTCCTGGGGTCAGATACATCACATGATCACACTGACAGAACCACAGGCACATAGACATAGGCAACAGAGTATGCACAACGTCAACACTAGTACAGTGTATATCCACCTTTCGCAGCAATGCAGGCTGCTATTCTCCCATGGAGACGATCGTAGAGATGCTGGATGTAGTCCTGTGGAACGGCTTGCCATGCCATTTCCACCTGGCGCCTCAGTTGGACCAGCGTTCGTGCAGGACGTGCAGACCGCGTGAGACGACGCTTCATCCAGTCCCAAACATGCTCAATGGGGGACAGATCCGGAGATCTTGCTGGCCAGGGTAGTTGACTTACACCTTCTAGAGCACGTTGGGTGGCACCTGATACATGCGGACGTGCATTGTCCTGTTGGAACAGCAAGTTCCCTTGCCGGTCTAGGAATGGTAGAACGATGGGTTCGATGACGGTTTGGATGTACCGTGCACTATTCAGTGTCCCCTCGACGATCACCAGTGGTGTACGGCCAGTGTAGGAGATCGCTCCCCACACCATGATGCCGGGTGTTGGCCCTGTGTGCCTCGGTCGTATGCAGTCCTGATTCTGGCGCTCACCTGCACGGCGCCAAACACGCATACGACCATCATTGGCACCAAGGCAGAAGCGACTCTCATCGCTGAAGACGACACGTCTCCATTCGTCCCTCCATTCACGCCTGTCGCGACACCACTGGAGGCGGGCTGCACGATGTTGGGGCGTGAGCGGAAGACGGCCTAACGGTGTGCGGGACCGTAGCCCAGCTTCATGGAGACGGTTGCGAATGGTCCTCGCCGATACCCCAGGAGCAACAGTGTCCCTAATTTGCTGGGAAGTGGCGGTGCGGTCCCCTACGGCACTGCATAGGATCCTACGGTCTTGACGTGCATCCGTGCGTCGCTGCGTTCCGGTCCCAGGTCGACGGGCACGTGCGCCTTCCGCCGACCACTGGCGACAACATCGATGTACTGTGGAGACCTCACGCCCCACGTGTTGAGCAATTCGGCGGTACGTCCACCCGGCCTCCCGCATGCCCACTATACGCCCTCGCTCAAAGTCCGTCAACTGCACATACGGTTCACGTCCACGCTGTCGCTGCATGCTACCAGTGTTAAAGACTGCGATGGAGCTCCGTATGCCACGGCAAACTGGCTGACACTAACGTCGGCGGTGCACAAATGCTGCGCAGCTAGCGCCATTCGACGGCCAACACCGCGGTTCCTGGTGTGTCCGCTGTGCCGTGCGTGTGATCATTGCTTGTATAGCCCTCTCGCAGTGTCCGGAGCAAGTATGGTGGGTCTGACACACCGGTGTCAATGTGTTCTTTTTTCCATTTCCAGGAGTGTATATATATATACGTATATATATTATTGCAACAATCGGCTGTTTCTCACTCGAGACAATTTCGTAACGGTTGCTATCGTCGCTGCCATGACGAAAATAATGAAACACCACCGTAACAGCTCATATTGTCTTTTCCAGTACCACGTGATGCAGTAGAAATCTTAGTTTGGCGCTGCCTTTACACACTGTACGTGGTTCTCATGGTTCTCATTTCCGCTGAGTGGTCAAAACATGGTCTTGCCGCATTAATTCAGTTCGCCCTGTTTGTCCACGAGTTGAAGAAGGTCTTAGCTATAGCGCTCTCTGACTTCCGCTCAGTTCCGACTTACACTGGAATGATCACTTGGTTGAGGAAAAGTTACAAGAGGCAGAGAGACTTTCTGAAACCACGCTGGAGTTTTGCTGTATGGGGTCCTTAGAACATAGGATTCCTCAACGAACCTGTTCGATAAAGGTGAGTCATTCCGAGATATGGGAGTGCCACGAATATGATTCACCACTGACTGTAATCATTAAAAGACATCTACATCTACGTGATCACTCTGCTATTCACAATAAAGTGCCTGGAAGAGGGTTCAATGAACCACCTTCATGCTGTCTCTCTATCGTTCCACTCTCGAAGGGCACGCGGGAAAAACGAGCACTTAAATTTTCGGTCCGAGCCCTGATTTCTCTTATTTTATCGTGATGATCTTTTCTCCCTATGTAAGTGGGTGCCAACAGAATGTTTTCGCAATCGGAGGAGAAAACTGGTGATTGAAATTTCATGAGAAGATCCCGTCGCAACAGAAACGCCTTTGTTTTAATGATTGCCACTCCAATTCAGGTATCAAGTCTGTGACACTATCTCCCCTATTTCGCGGATAATACAAGACGAGCTGCCCTTCATTCTACTTGTTCGATGCCATCCGTCAGTCCCACCTGATGCGAATCCCACACCGCACATCTGCATAGGCTCCAAACCAAGTACGTGGTTAAATTGATAGACCTGATCCCAAATCTCGGACAGGGATTTCTACTAGAAAGCATAACACTATAGATTTGAAAAACCATATTATAGGTCATAGGACTCTGTACATATGTTATGACCTCAGTTGAGCTTTACAATTTTTAAACTGATTCCTCACGTACACACCAACTACTGTGTGTGATCATTCTCAATCAACAATCATCCTCCATCGCCTATAGCACCGTGGATATATTTCAGAACATATGTTACACTGTCGACATGGTATCGAGACAGAATATGTTACAAATACTGTTTTTTTGCGTGCCAAATATCTAGCAGCGACAAGGGGGAGTTACTAGTATCAGCTTAATACTACGTTCCTTAGCCGAATCACTTTGTGAATTCGGTGATAAGGGTGATTTTATTATGAGCTAACACGGCTGGCGAGGTGCCCCTGCACTTGTTAATACACACCCAGTGAATACCATCTGTACGCAATGTCACGGTATTTGTGTGGTAGACCACCTTATTCGGAAGCAATACCACTCTTCTATTTATAAAGCATGTATAGATTTTAAGCTGGATGTCGTCAACGACCCTTGTGTGTGCCTGTAGAGCCAAGACCGGTTTTATGCAAGGTGAAAGTAACATAATCGTTGTGACAGTGTTATCAATAGCGCGGTCCTAATGTGAAATACATGTTGCCGGCCGTAGAATCGTTCTGCGGTTAGCTTAAAATGTCGGCTCTAAATAGTGTTCCTCGCAAAGGACATCGTCTTTCTTTTAGGGATTCCCGTTTAGCTACCTGGGGAATGTACTTCGACTGCTGAAAATAAAGAAATTACTTGCCATGAAAGTGACTCACATGATCAATTTCTTTAGTTAGCCTATCAATTTGATGCCAATGACATGCCTCCTGGTGGCTGGAAGCAGTGGCTAGGAAACCATGGATATGATTCAGGAATGGAAACAGTATTCAGGCGATTTTTCGTTGCGATGATATGTTTAAACGAAATTTCAGTTTTCCGCCTACACAAGGAGAGAAAACCATCTTAATAATATCAGATGTATTACCGAATTTATTAAGTGATACTTGGGATAAACGTGATATTTACAGCTTCTCTGTGGTGTTACCTTAAGAGACTTCATTTGTGACGAAGAACTGGCTTACTTTAAAGAAGTTCGAATGTGAGGAGGCATTAGGTGACAGTTAAGTCTTAGCACTCCGTCATGGGCCAAAAATGTCCTGAGATTGAAGACGGCCGGCCAGAGTTGCCGAGCAGTGGTAGGCGCTTCAGTGTGGACTGCGCTACCGCTACGGTCGCAGGTTAGAATCCTGCCTCGGGCATGGATGTGTGTGATGTCCTTAGGTTAGTTAGGTTTATGTAGTTCTAAGTTCTAGGGGACTAATGACCTCAGAAGTTAAGTCCCATAGTGCTCAGAGACATTTGAGCCATTTGATTGAGGACGTAACAGATTTTAGGCTGAATAGAGCAGAACTTTTTATGTGATGAGAGAGTACTTTAGGAGAAACATACCCTATGCCATACAGTTACATGATTTTCACTACAAGTAACGATACCTTAGCGGCGTATAAAAGCGTGTATGCCGTGATTTCTTCTATCTTCGAAAATAATTCGTATACAACGGAGAAAACCACATTTTGGGTAAGAAATTCGAGGTGTATGGCCAACAACACCGCTGCATCAGGCTGGGTAAAGTGGATTTTCTAAACTGGGGCTGTATGTCTGGGTGGAATATGCTGTATACTTCCAGGCCACAAATGTCTGTTTCCCAGCGCACCGCAACTGGCGGCAGGTGTGGTCACGAGGGTCCGGCGACTGGAAGTTGTCAGTTAGCTCAGCCTCTGATGTGTGGTTAGAACCAAAGAATGTTCCGACCTGTCTGATCTTGCCAACGGTAGCGGGGGCTGGCGAAGTGACCAGTGTGCTGGGTGAGCAGGGACAGAAACGGACGTGTGTTTTGCGTAACGGGATTCAATACGACGGGTGTCTGCACTGGACGATTATTCCCACAATGTAAATTGATAGGTTGACTGCCAAGTAACAGTTGCGCCAACCTCGTAGCGTTCTGTATGGTGGCTGTGCGAATGCCGGGCGTTAAGTGTACAGCGGCAGTGGGTTCGGGTCTCTCTTCCTTCCGCTGCAGACGGAGCTGCCCTGCTGTTGGCGGACTGCGCGCTCTTCAGCTATCGATAGTTTGTTTTACCAGTAGGTTTTTTTTTTCACCACGTATGTTTGGTGGAAACGTTGTGTTGGAGGAGGGCGTTTGTGTTGTTGAACGTAGGGGCAAGAACTCCAATATATTTAGCGCTACAATCTACTTGTTGCGGATATGTCATTACTTGATATGCATAATGTTTTCATGTGATACGCAAATGTTCAATATATGTTTTGTTTCCAAGAAGTATCATTATAATGTGGAGGTGAGTGTTTTAAGTGATCTATTTGATTATTGTCGGGAAACAATTAATTTGGTTGGGTAGTGGTTCAGATGGCTCTGAGCGCTATGGGACTTAACTTCTGATGTCATCAGTCCCCTAGGACATAGAATTACTTAAACCTAACTAACCTAAGGACATCACACACATCCACGTCCGAGGCAGGATTTGAACCTGCGACCGTAGCGGTCGCGCGGTTCCAGACTGTAGCGCCTAGAACAGCTCGGCCACCCTGGCCAGCGATAGGATAGTGCAAATGGATTATTTCACTTCATTTATTATACGAAATTGGGTCAGCTCTACCTTTGTGTTCAGCACTGGTAAATAGGAACACAGTATTCCGAGGAGAGATGAAAGCCTCTGTCTGAGAGTTTGGAGATGTTGGTTCATACAGATATTCAGGGAGTGGCCTCTAGAGAGAGAGAGACAGGAAGTGAGCCTGGGACTCCTAGACAACATAAGACTTTGTTTTGGACCGTAATATCAATGGAGGTGATATCCTCTTCGTGATCGCTATTACATAGTAACGCGATACGTAATTAGAACAATGGGCGGTTTTGACACTCATGGTGGCGTCCTGACGACAGACACACGCGGAAAATCCCAAATAATAGCTACTATGTAGCACTTCATTCCATTTATCGGTGATCGCTGTTATTATGTCATGGGAAGTGGGTTTGGGATGCTATCCTGACCTTTACCCAAGTGGGGGACCCTGTGACCTGCAAACTGATTAAAAAAAAGAATATGCAGCAATATATTATTGACTTTGATTTGAATGTCGTGTCATGAGACACTTCCTCTCCAGCACAGAGTGAGTCTTTTTCTGATCAGTTTTTCTGGGTGGTTAGGGAAGGAGGGCCGAGGCATGGGTTGGTGTTACATCCTCTGGTGGTGGCATTGTGCACTACCTCATTCGACCCTTGTTTAAATAAAAAATCTTTCACACATTGCCTTGTATACCAGTAATTGTGTAAAGAGTATTTCATGCACTGCAATCGATTCCCCAGCAAATAGCCAGTGAACTGAGTCTTTTTCCCACAAATTTCCTGGTGGGAGAGGGTAGGCGGAGAGCTGGGAATTTCCTGAGGGAGAGGGTTAATTAATTAAACAATTTAATTAGTTACTCAATTAAACTGATAGTGTGAAGTGGCCATTAGAATAGCTCAGGCCCAGAAGTGTGCAAGTGCTGGTGAGAATTTGCCTGAGGGTTAGGGAGAGGAGAAGCTGGAGGTGAACGAGGAGAGTGAGTAGGTGGAGTAGGGGCTTTCTCAGGACAGATTATCCGCAAGGTGTCCTAATCCATTAAGCACAACAATAGTTTAAGGACCTGTCAATCGAAAGTGAACAATAGGTTTGCCCCTAAATGCTTCCTTGCCCCTCAGGTAGTCAACATTCACTAACAAATTGTTCCCATGCCCTCTTTGCTGCACTACTACCGATGATGGGATCCGGCAAAAAGATAGGTTAAGAATATATCGCTTGCTAACAGTATTAAGGTAGCAACATGGAACAACAGACATTTAGAAAACAAAGATCGTAAGTAAGGTATGTCGGAGAATATTTAATGTTATATACAGAAACAAGAAAGTAGGAGAGAGCGAGCAAAGAGGTTGCCATTTGCATACATAAAAGACAGGAGAAAAGAGTACAGTCATATAAATGGAAGATTTATAGTTTTAATTGTAAAAGAAGAGAGAAAGAAGTTGACTATCATTGCAGTTTACGCTCAGGGTGTAATGGAAAAAGAGGAGGCTGTAGATTTCTACGACAAATCGCTACAGCTTTTGGACAAATATAACAATAAGCATCAAATCATATTGTCAGGGGATTTACACGCAAGGGTGGGGAATGAACCTGTCCCAAAGATTGTGGGAACGATGGGACAACATGTCATAAATAGTAATGGAAGATTGGTTTTTTTAACAAACTAAAGGCAACCAATACCTACTTCTGCAAAAAAGATATCCATAACTACACATGGCCTATTCGAGGAATTTACATTATGATTAATGAAAAGGTAGGAGAGAATGAAAGAGATAGAAGAGTTGACAGTGACTATTTCTTGGTGATATCTGAAATAGATATGTCCACCAAATGGAGAAAGAACAAAAGGTTGACAGAAGAAAAGGTGGAGGAAAAAATGTACAAAATATATCTACTAAATGAACAAAGCATACGAGGTTTGTACCACCGAGACTTCATCAAGAACTGGAGAAGAGAGCGGAAGAAATAGGGAAGGAATGGAAAAATATAGAAATTGCTATAAACAAAACTGCTGAAAAAGACTTAGGAAAATAGAAAATGATAAGAAGGAAGACATGGTTAAAAATCTGGACGCCAGAAATTGATGACGTTATAAAGAAAATGTAAGACACTGATATTAAGTATGTCAATGAACCAACAGAGGAGCCTCTACAGTTTTACAAATTAGAGAGAAATACAGCAAATCGAGCAGTGAAAAGAGCTCGTCAAGAATCTTCTGACAGGTTTATAAGCTTTAATACAAAAGGTACTCACGGGAGACAAATGATAGCTTATAAAACAATGAAAATGCTAAATAGAATCGGAAAAAGAAGTTGTTCAAATAAGTAACATCCAACAAGAAAACTGGATAGAACGCTACAATAGCTTGTAGTATGAAGAAAATTGCTTCACGTAGAATATAGAGGATGAACTTTAAATATGATGTGTAGAGCATTTATTTGTGGACGAATTACGAGAAGTGTCATCTTCACAGAAAAAAAGAAGCTACTGGTGTGTATGGTATAAAGGAGTGAACTTCTAAATATGGAAAGAAATTACCACATTTATTTAATATATGCTGGCGAAGGGAGCTAATCCAATAGGATGGTCACAAGCAAAGATGATATCACTATTTAAGAAAGGAGACCTCTGTAGCTCCGAGATCTGTAGCGGAGTCACCTTACTTGACCCCTTATGCAAGAATAGTGAACAAGAGCGGAGAACAAATGGGATTTCGGAGGGGCGGATCGGCAATAGATCCATTATTTGTAATAAAACAAATAATAGAAAAAAAGAGAGTATAATGAAGAAACCCATTTAGCATTCATTGAGTTTAATAACGCATACAATAATGTTGACAGAAACTGCAGAGAATTATGAGGAAAAGAACATATCCACAACGCATAATAAAGGTTTTAAAAAATCTGTTCAAAGAGACAACGGTAATTTTAGATTTAAATGGCACTCTAGCGACAAACAGAAGTAAGACAATCGTGCAGCATTTCACCCAAACTCTTTACCGTTTATTAGATGACGTAATTCGGAAATGGTACGAGATTTTTAACGGGGGAATTAAGATTAACATTTATTTCCGCTTGAATTGTCTTTTATACGTTGACGACACCGCACTACTGGCAAATAGTGAAGATGTTCAACAGAAGACAATACTTTTAGTAATTGATGTTTGTGAAGAGTACATTTTGACGATTTCAGGAAATAAGACAAAATCAGTGGCTTTCAATGAGAAATATCATGTATGGGCAGAAACTGAGATCAATAACAAAATAATAGAACAATTTAAAACCTTTAATCATTTGGGTTGAGAATCACATGCGAGTATGACGAAGTCATTTAGAGGAAATTAGAAAAGTTTGTGAGTTTTTATGGAACAATAAACAAAAGTCTAAAGAATAAAACCTAGGGAACAAGATCGAAATTTTATAAGGCAATGGAGTTCCGATGCTTATTTACGGAAGTGAATCTTAGATTATAAGCAAACTTCAAAGAAAGTCACATACAAGTAACGGAGATGAGGGTTCTAAGAGTAGTACAGGGAGCTCAAGAGCCGACCGGTTTCGAAATTTGTAACTTGAGGAAGAACTGCAAATATTTAACATCTCTACAAAATATAAGAAAATATAACAAACGGAAATGAACATCTCTGTAGACTGAGTGGGGAAAGTTTGCCTCTCCTCATAAGATTAGCCAGTTGGGACAAAAAGACATGGAAGACTATAGAGGTCTGTTACGAAGAGCTAAAAAAAATGGTTTAAATGGTTCTGAGCACTATGGGACTTAACATCTTAAGTCATCAGTCCCCTAGAACTTAGAACTACTTAAACCTACCCAACCTAAGGACATCACACACATCCATGCCCGAGGCCGGATTCGAACCTGCGACAGTAGCAGTCGCACGGTTCCGGACTGAGCGCCTATAACAGCGAGACCGCCGCGGCCGGCGAAGATCTAATTAAAGCAAAGGTGTAAGTAATGTGTCTAGATGCTTTCAGTGTTAAAAATCTTTTCAACACATTCCATGAAACACATACTCCAAATATAAGAAGAGAAAAGACTTCACTATATCATCAGAAGTCATTAGTACAGGGCATAACAAAAAAGAAATATGGCAACATCGCAACACCAAAAGCGGAAACACATGAGATATAAGAATAATATAGAACAGGATATAGATTTAGATAACATGAAAGAAAAGTATTTGAATTTAATTCATACAACAAAATTTGCACACATATTTCCCAGCCTACGTAATACATAACATTATTGCTCACCTGAATGAACATAGTACAGCCGTAAAACAACATTTAGATGGAGATGTACAGGCATTCCATTTAATGTAAATGAAAAACATACATGCAATTGACAGGAAATTGAATCTGATATCTGTCTTGTCATATCTAATGTTACATACTTAATATGTAGCACAGAAGTATGTTCTAAGCTTGGTGCACTTACAAATACAAGACACAAAACTTGCAACTGAGTCACATAACCAGTGGGAAACGTAGTCAGCACGAAGCCCTATATGGCTGGAGAGAAAAAAGTCAAATGCCAATATGAAACAGTAAATGCATCATGGAGAATCAGTTATTCCTTTATTTGGTAAGTTCTTTGTAACAAACATCTGTAGCTGGATACACTTTGACATGTATACACTTACCTGATGATCAGTTAAATCTGTGATTTCAAATCAGACACACTCCCTCTCGTCGAAAGACACTTGTTGTTGAGCCAAACCCAGTATTGCGAAGAAGGACGTTCCTTTGACTGTCTTAGGTAAGAGACATCACATGGGAATGGCGCAAGAAATCTCAGTAGCACCAGATCTGCACAAGAAGATGTATCAGTTTACTGACATTGCAGATGTCTCCACTTGGGACGTCTATGATACTATGACAGCATCTACAGTTCTATGACATTTCTGACAGGACGGTAAAGCTAGTGCAATAATGTCATGGTTGATAAACTGACACGTCAGAGCCTCCTAGAGAGCTGGATTTCGGACCATTTCGAAAACAGTAGCATACCAGGTTGGCATGTATACACCAAAATTATATAGGTGCCAGCAGTCACATCCAGTTGCTAGCTCGATACCAGCTTTGGATGATCTACAACTGCAGATGAGTCAACAAACTGCATGGCTGGACTTTGCTAACTGTGGGACTGCATTAAGTCTTAATGCTGTTGACTTGGCACCATTTGGCCGGCGGGTCTCCCACTGGCCAGCTTGCTGGTAGGCTACTCTGGTGGACTGTGGTTTGAGCCTGGATCATTTAGCTGGCCAACTGTCACGGCTTTAACGACACTGTCACTGGCCACCACTGGCTGTGGCGCCACACGTTATTGCTTTGCACAGCCACAGTCCTCTCTGGGGACCGCCGTTCATTTCTGCCTGCACTCGTGTGCCTCGCACAGAGCAGTCTGCTATTACAGCCGCACTGCTGATGGTCTCGTTTCACTGGACGCCATCATTAGCTGAGTGGAACGTCACGCGCTGTCTGTGAGAATGGGCCGTTTCTACAGGCTTTCACTGCCGAGAACAGCCTGCATCTTGGAGGGCATTGGCCGCCTCCAGGTACCGTCAACACCAGTGGACTTTGCTATGGAATAAAGAGGTTGTTGGTAATACTTTTTTCAGATAGGTGCCTAACATCTCTCAGCACGCCACTGCAGCGACGCCCAGGGTGACGAATACAGGTTATCCTGACCACAAAGATCCCAACCCCGCTACCTACTGTGGCGTTCATCCAACCTCCGACTCCTACGCTGCAGTTCAGGTGGAGCAGTTACTATAAGGCTTGGCGTATTAATATAACTTGTGATTAGTGGTTCAAATGGCTCTGAGCACTATGGGACTTAACAGCTGAGGTCATCAGTCGCCTATAACTTAGAACTACTTAAACCTAACGAACCTAAGGACATCACACACATCCATGCCCGAGGCAGGAATCGAACTTGCGACCGTAGCGGTCGCGCGGTTTCAGACTGAAGCGCCAAGAACCGCTCGGCCACACCGGCCGGCTGTGATTAGTATTTGATCTGTAGTAAGCGTAATATATACCCCCTATGTTCTGTATAACTGATTTGTCACGCATATTTACTACCTCATGCTTTGTTTTGTGTATCTAGATAGCGTGATGATGGCATAAACCGAAACCAGTAGCTGTAATAAAAGACAAATTAACAGCCACTTGTCTTGATTAAAGTAAATGTGATAACTGCTCCAAAACGCGTTGCGTCTATAAGTATTTATCTTGATACCTAAACAAAGTAACTCTATTGGATACAAAAAGTGAAACAAGCGTTACACCACCTGCGTCAATACTCATTAAGTTTAGAACCTTACATTAACATTCAGTACAGGTAATGCACTTCAATATTTAAATCACTTCAACATGTGCACCTCTGGTAACTCTAAAATCATCAAGACGGTATTAAATCTCTTACCGCACATTCTGCAACATGTCTCATGTGATTTAGACAATGGCGTCTCTGACGCGTTTTTGAAATGTGACAAAATCCGTAAATGATGTTATGTACACAATTCCTTTCACATACCCCCAATTATAGAAATCTAAGGAGGTAATGTCAGGTGATTACGGGGACTGTGGACTCGGACAGACTCTGCCAGTCCTCCTGTTGGATAAGGTTTCATTGCGAAAATCGGGGGCTTCTCGAGATCAAGGAGGGGCAGCACCTTACTGCTGAAATATGATAGTGTCTTACATATCCTGTAGCTAGGGAATGGCATAGTTCACCAACGTTTCTAAATAAACAGATTCACTTACATTGCTTTCAAGGAAGAAAAATCGGGCTATCACTCGATGACACATTATTAACGTATAGCACACATTACCCTTTGGACTATCTTGAACGTGTTCTCGTACATTGTGAAGATTTTCTCATCCCGAGAACCGGACATTATTGCGGATATCTGAACCACAAAACGTAGCCTCATCGGAAAACCACACATGCATCAAGAGATCATTGTCCTCATTCAAACCGTTCAGAATGTCCATTTCAGATTGTTCACGCTTTGAGTGGCCCTCTGTTTGTACTTCCTGAATAATTTGGACGTTCTACGCACACAGTTTAAGGCGATTGCGAACCACTTTATGCACTGTGCCATTTGGCACTTGAAGCTCCAACGAATCATATTAATGGATTTCTATGCTGACCTCGGTTTGAATTGTTTGCACATTCTCCTCCGAAACATATGGTCTCCCGCCAAGTGTCCCATTCTGAATCGACCCCGTCCCCATAAAAGCTTCCATACATGCTCTGGTTAACTTGATATTAAGAGCTTTCTTTCCAACATGGGTCGCAAAACTTCCGGTAGCCATTTTTACGACATAGCTCACAAAGCGCTTCTTATGCCGAAAGTGTTGAATGAGACACAGCTGTACTGGAACTACTACGGTTCCCTATTAGACCTGTAACATAATACAGACGTTACCGTCAACAATATAGTATTTAATCTTCATATCAGGGTAATATCTTATGGTCACCCTGTGCTTTTTAGGGGAAGCGTTAGGAAATAAGTTGGGCATTGGTCTTGTATCAGATTTGATGGGAGTAGCTGACGAAAGACGTCCCCGAAAGCAGCTCCTATCTCCCTGCTAATAAGGGCTGGTAGTGACTGTCAGTAAATGCTGGTAACGTTGGGCATAGGTTCTAAAAAGGAACCCATAAGCGAAAACCTGAAAAACATTTTGGAGAATTGATAAAATAGATACAACAAAAACAGGCTGATATGGAAGGATACGGTTAAATTCGAGCAATTTTACCTTGTAGCCTGAAGCAGCCGTAGAGAAATTTTCAAATGAAATCTTAGTAGTGGACGGTTTTGTTTATGATGAAAGCGATCCGCAAAAAGCAATGAATTAGGTGCTGATAGAATGCTTGCAATAGGTCTGAGATTGATCAAAATCGACAGACACTATAACTGAATTACCTTCCTGATACAGGTGGCTTAGCAACGTATGCGAAATATCAAATTAAGGTACGTGACAGTTCTCTTTAAAATATTCGTGTCGTGTATTTATCTTTCACGTATATAAGACAAATCGTTTTCGAATATTCGTTGCCGAAGAAAGTTCAAGAAAAGTTGATGAATGTAAATACGTAAGAAACTTGCTTCCTCACTTCAAAGTATTGATGTTGTCTTGGAAATGGCCTGCTCGAAGGACCACTATTATCCTAAAAGTTTAGTCATGATCTCGCGCAAAATTCTATCTGACAAATAAGATGTTGAAAAGAGCCGATTCTCATGGTTTCTTTCTGTAGTTTCCTGCACCAGTCTGGGTCTCTCTAGGGACAGAAGACTACAGTGTCAACCACTTGTACGTGTGTCGGAGAGTAGGTTGGGCAGAGAAATAATTGTTGAGAAAAATATTCGATAAGTAGCCGCGTTTCTTGAATAACTAGTTATGTGTTTAACCAATCGGTCCATTGCGCGTGCAAATTCAAACGGCCCGCCAAATACAATTAGTATCAGGTGTTGTCATAGCGTATATGACAAAGTACGAGACTGCTAAGACTTTGGCTCTTATTCAGTCCAGTATTTAATTTTTGTATCGCCCTCTTCTTCCGTTTTAGCAAACCAAACTAAACACACGATTGGCGACTGTTTGTGGTGGGCTGTTTGAATTCTTGCTTGCAACGACCTTCAGTGCTAATTACTTGGAAACGGCGCAACATATGGAACTTTTTTCTCAAAAATTATTCCTCAGCACAAGCCACAGCTTTTCAGACTGTTTCTGTTCACTCTGATTAAACAGGTAGATTTTGATATGACTGGCCGTGTGGAATGGGCATAACGCTGCCAGTTCACATCAGATCCGCTCACCGTCACCTACCACGTCAACCAGGAACATTTCAAAACTTTGGCCTCAGCGATCAGCTCTCGTCGGCTCCAAGAAATTGATGTGGGACTGATGCCTTGGTGCCGTGTATCAGAGCCAATCTACTGCTACGACTGATAGCAAGTTCTTGAGGACGGCACCCACGCTCACGGCTAGCCTCTTACACAGACGAAGCGAGGAAGCATCTTCTGGATTCACATACATCAGCTGAACGTTAATGCCCACTCAGTTCCACAGCTCGGTGGACCTACTCAGATAAGCCAGAGGGAGTGATCACGCTGGAGCTGCTAAAGGCGTCTACAGAAGAATTCTGAATTGTGTTACAATGGATACTGTAGTGTTGTCAGAAGTGTGACGCGCCACAGCAAGGGTGACACCTCGGGAGTCAATCTCAAAAAATTATATTCGTAGCATGCCGCATCAACGAAAAGCGACACCGGCATTGCCACACCCAGAAACCTCAAAACAAATAATCTTAAGAAATCATACGTAGTTGTCACCTACTCGTAGAGAGATGTGGACTGAGGTGGCACCTGTGTGTCGCAAGATGTGACGAATAAATGTTTTGCTGACATTCACAAAGAAGGGAACCAAAGTTCTGTCAGGAGGCTTCAGTCTCCTTATTACATTATTTGTTTTAATTGGCGCTGTTAAGAAAGATGGCCTAATAATGATAGCAGCTATTAAGTAGGACATAAATCTTGAAGCTTCTATTGGTGGGTGCAGCTTCATAGGAATATACTATGTGATGAGAATCGTCATTGACGCCAACCTCTATCTATAGGCCAAGCTCTGTCCACTTGTAAATTGGGTCAGAGTGACTAATTCATACATAATCGTCAAAAGACCACTTACACAAATGACTCAGAAGCCCTAAAACATCTAATGATTACTTTTAAATAAGTCAGTATTGCGTCACTGTAGATTACTCGAGTATTAGGAGGTCCAGTACCATTAATATGACCACTGAGAGATGGCAGTGCTGGCAGTGGAAGGTACATAAAGCTTGTCGAGTGAGTAGGCGGGAGTACGGAAAACTGCCATTGTCCATGTAGTGCGGAAACGAAGCGGAAACATTCCTGAAACGTCTGTCTTTGTGAACTACTCGCGTGCCGCCGTAATTAAAGTATACGGTGCATGGCAAAATGGCGCTATCGAAAACTGGCTTCGAGGCAACTGTGATACACCACGGGGCTTAGATGACAAAGGTGAAAGACTTCAGCGGAGATGTGTGTGGGCGGATAGACGTACGACAGTTGAGTAAGCAACCGCCTAGATGAACAAAAGTGCTACCAATACTGTCGCCTCAACGTCAGTTCAGTGAATGTTGCTGAATATGACACTCTGCAGCATGGGCTTTGCTCACACACTCGTACTCACTGCAGTGCATCAGCGAAAAAGGCCTGAATTTCCACATCAGTACTACAGCTCGACTGTCGATGAGTGGCGACAGGTAGTTTTTTCGGATGAATAACGGTTTATCCCCCAGCCGACACATTGGTGTGTACGGCGTGAAACATCAAAAGCAAACAACCTGAGGGAATCGTCCAAAGGGCCCCGGCCGGAGGAAGGAGCAATATGATCTGTGAAACGTTTTGGTGGCATTCATTTGGTGACCTCGTATTTATGGAAGGCACCCTTGGGGTTCACGTTCGCCCTTTTTTTTCCCTTCAGACTAGCTTGATGTGGCCCACCACAAATCTTCTCCTATCCCAACTACTTCATATCAGAGTAGCACTTACAACCTACATCCTCAATTATTTACTGGATGTACTCCAATCACTGTCTTTCTCTACAGTTTTTGCCCTCTGCAGCTCCCTCTAGTACCATGGAAGTCTCTCCTTCGTATCTTAACAGATGTCCTATAATCCTGTCTCTTCTCCTAGTCTGTGTTTCCCACGTGTTTCTTCCATCTCCGATTCTGCGCAGAACATCCTCATTCCTTACCTTATCAGTCCATCTAATTTTCAGCATTTGTCTGTAGCTCGATACCTCAAACGCTTCAATTCTCTTCCGTTTATGTTATCCCACACTCTATGTTTCACTTCCATACAATGCTGTGCTCCAAATGTACGTTCTCAGAGATTTGTTCCTCAAATTGTGGCCCATTTTTTACAATAATAGACTTCTCGCGGCCAGGAATGCCCTTTTGGAAAGTGCTTTTCATGTCCTCCTTGTTCCGCCCGTCTTTGTTTATTTCGTTGCCTAGGTAGTATTATTCCTTAACTTCATCTCCTTTGTGACCGTCAATCCTGATGTTAAGTTTCTCACTCTTCTCATTTCTGCTACTTCTCATTACATTCGTTTTTCTTCGATTTACTCTCAGTCCATATTCTGTACTCATTAGATTGTTCACTCAATTCAGGAGAACCTGAAATTCTTCACTTTCACTCAGGATAGCAATTACATGGGCGAATCGTATCACTGATGTCCTTCCACCTTGAATTTTAATTTCTCTCCGGAACCTTTCCTTTACTTCCATCATTGCTTCTTCGATGTACAGATTGAAAATAGAGGCGAAACACTACATCCCTGTCTTACATCCATTTTTATCCAGGCACTTCGTCATTTGTCATCCCCTCTTATTATTCCTTCTTGGTTCGTGTACATATTTCCTGTCTCTCCCTGTTTCTTACCCTATTTTCATCAGGTTTTTATACATCTTATACTATTTTAGCCTGTCGAACGCTTTTTTCAAGTAGACAAATCCTATGAACGTGTTTTGGTTTTTATTTAGTGTTGCTTCCATTGTCAACCGCCACGTCATGGTGCCTTACCCTTCCCTAAAGCCAAACTGATCGTCTTCTAACCCATCCTCAATTTGCTTTTACGTTCTTCTGTATATCATTCTTGTAAAACTTCTTTGATGCATGGGCTGATAATCTGATTGTACGACAATTCTCGCATTTGTCAGCTCTTGCAGTCTTCGGAATTGTATGCATGATATTTTTCCGAATGTGAGATGGTAAGTCGTTAGACTCGCACACTTCTACACAACAACGTGAATAGTCGTTTTGTTGTCACTTCCGTCCATGATTTTAGAAATTCTGATTGAATGTTATCTATCCCTTTTGCCTTAGTTGATCACAAATCCTCCAAAGCTCTCTTAATTTTTTATTTTAATACTGGATTCCCTATCTCTTCTAAATCGACTCTTGTTCCTTCCTCTATGCCATCAGACGTATCTTCCCCCTTATAGAGGTCTTCAATGTGTTCTTTCCTCCTATCCGCTCTCTCGACTGCAGTTAACAATGGGATTCCAGTTGCACAAGAGACAGAAAGAATGTTACCATTCTTACTTTTAATGTCACCTAAAGTTGTTTTAACTTTCCTGTATGCTGAGTCTGTCCTTCTGACAATCATTTCTTTTCCGATTTCTTCACATTTTTAATACAGCCATTTCATCTTAGCTTCCCTGCAGTTCCTACTTACTTCATTCCTCAGTCACTTGTATTTCTGTATTCCTAAATTTCCCTGATAATTTTTGTAATTCCTTCTTTCATCGATCAACGAAGTATTTCTTCTGTTACCCATGGTTTCTTCACAGTTACTTTCTTTGTACCTATATTTTTCTTTCTAGCTTCAGTGACTGACCTTCTTAGAGATGTCCCTCTTCAACCATGGCCACAACAAACAAAATCGTAATACACCTTTCGCATGGAATATAGAGTTTTGTTTATTCCTGTAACGTTCTGTGGCACCCGACGCTGTTGCAAGCGGAGAAAAGAAACTAGTAGTTGTATTCTATGCCAGCATATTGGTTTAAGTTGATTGAGTTTGTAGTATCACTTCTGAATACACATAACCTAGTCAGGCACAACATACTTGTATCAAGGTGAACAAGGACATACGATTTAATGTAACGGGTGGCGCCAACAAAGAATTTCTCAATTTGTACAGTCTGTGTCAAATAAATTACACCATTTTCATTGTACTGGTGATAATTAAAAGATTAAAACATTTAGTTTACTAGATCGACAGAAATAATGTTTCGGGCTTTATTTCAATCTGGATTGCTCTACGTAACTGCGAACTGTACAGTATTCGTAATACACTGAAGAGCCAAAGAAACTGGTACACCTGCTTGTTATCGTGTAGAACCCCCGCGAGCACGCAGAAATGCCGCAACACGACATGGCATGGACTTAACTAATGTCCGAGGTAATGCTGGAGAGAATTGACAACATGAATCCTGCACGGCTCTCCATAAATCCGTGAGAGTACGATGGGTTGGAGACCCCTTCTGAACAGCACGTTGCAAGGCATCGTAGATATGCTGAATAATGTTCTTGTCTGGTTAGTTTGGTGACCATCAGAAGTGTTTCTACTCAGAAGACTGTTCCGGCAGCCACTCTGTAGCAATTCGGGACGTGTGAGGTGTCGCATTGTCCTGCTGGAATTGCCCCGTCTGAATGCACAATGGATATGAATGGATACAGTTGATCAGACAGGATGCTTATGTACGTTTCACCTGTCAGAGTCGTATCTAGATGTATCAGGATTCCAGTATCACTCAACTGCACAGGCCCCACACCATTAAGGAGCCTCCATCAGCTTTTAAGAGTCCCCTGCTGATATGCAGTGTTCATGGATTCACGAGGTTGTCTCCATACCTGTACACGTCCATGAGCTCGATACAATTTGGAACGAGACTCGTCCGACCAGGCAAGGTGTTACCAGTTATCAATACTCCAAAGTGGACGGGCCCAGGCGAGGCTTAAGGCTTTGTGTCCTGCAGTCATCAAGGTTACATGAGTGGGCCTTCAGCTCCGAAGGCCCATATCGATGATGAATCGTTTAATAATAAGATCACTGGAGACAGACTTTTTACTCACGTAGGCAAGATCGGCCAAGACATCGTCTTTGGTCTTGTTCAAACTGATATCTCAACATTGGCATTTAGGGAAACCATGAGAAATGTAACCGGACAGAGGCCTCAGTTCAACTCCTCTATAACTTTAATCCATATCTTAATCAGTGCTCCTTCTCACTCGGCTGAAAGCAATGACTTTATGTAACTAATTCGTGTTGGTTCTCCATCCCAGGTCTGACACAGTCCTTCGCTCACTACCTCTAAGCTGTCAGTCCGCTATAATGTACGCAAAATTCGTATGTTAAAGCCGATTAAGACACGTGCCAGAAGACAAGGTTTGGATATTATAATACTAGAAGCCAACTTCCCTTGGTGTGGAATACTTCATGAGCAGTGTAAACCGTAACTAGGTGTGATTCTCGGATTCTCAGATTTGTAATATACGGATAGAATAACGTTAATGTAGTAGTCTGCAAAATCGTTTAACAATTACACATAAGTAACCGTGTTGTCTAAATAATAAAAATTTATATCTGCCAGGAGGTTTCAAAAATTTACTTGTCTCCCAGAAATATAACTGCACATTAGTCTCATCTACATACCGAGAAAACGTTCCGAACATAATAACACAGCTCCACACGTTTTTGTAAAATATACAGCACTTGTTAAATAAAATATCAATGGCTCATGTAAGGAATGCAGGAGAAATAAACAGGGACATCAAGCGACTGTACTGTACTCTCCACCAGTACCTACCTGCACGAGCTAACTTGAAAATGTAGGTGTGTGATGATGATGTCTGGTTTGTGGGGCGTTCAACTGCTCCCGTACAAAGTCCCAGTTCTTTACACAGTCCATTGCTTTACGCAGTCCAATCCAGCTATTGTCACGAATGATGATGACGATGAAATGATGAGGACAAATAAACATCAAGTCCCCGAGCAGAGAAAAATCCCCAACCAGGTCGGGAAGCGAACCCTGAACTCCGTGATCTAAAATTGTAAGTGTAAAATTAAAGTATTGAACTGAACAAATGTTACTTAAAATCGGCGTCCAGTGGATCACTGGAACACGTTTGAGCCCGCATCGTTTCCGTGGAAATTATCTGTTTGTTATGGTTTTAGTTAGTACAACACCATCAGGGGCCGCAATGAAAGGCTGATCTTTTTCTCAAGTTTGGTTGCGTTTAATTTCAAGGGACCAGCTATTCACCTGTATTTGCCCAAATTATTCCACAATAAATTACAGTTACTAATCAGACAGGTAGGGATTTGGGTAATAATGTTCACAATTCACAGTGGTTTGAGTGCAGGAATGTTCAGCTTGTTTCAGATTCAAGTTAAAGATCTGGAATGATAATTGGCAAAAATCAAAAGTCGGAATCCACACTCTAGATTGACGGTAAAATTTCAGAATTTGGAATCGTTCTCCGATGAAAAAAAATACACTGAGCCCACAGATCGGAAGTATTGCTAAATGTTCAATGGCGAAACACGCATGCGGAAAATTTTCTATCCACAACTCCACGCTTAGAAAAATCTCAATACTTTCACGAACTCACTTACTCGCCACTCGCCCAACTGACTGCATGCGAATACTGCCCAAACCGTCTTGCCTCAGCCACGACAGCGGCCGGACAGTTATATCTTGCATAGGTCACATGAGTCAAGTGAAATATATTAGACTCCTGATCGTGTAAATATATAAATCTATTGATATATATACAAGTATTATACATGAAATCACTTCCAAATTTTATAATCTTCTCAGTATTGAACTTATATTTTACACAAATTACCCTTTTTACCATGGAAAACGTTACTCTTGGTGATATTATTGCCAATAAATATCTACAGTTAATTATGAACCTATTTTTACATTCATAACTCTTGTTACTCTTTAATGCTTCCGCTCCTTTTACGATGTAAATTAATCTTGTTATTAAATTCCCAAATAGAAATTGTGCATGGAATAAACGAAAGATCTCTACGCTTGCTGTTCATTGACACTTTGTTTGTAAAAGTCAATGTAGTCGCCACCGAGTTTCAATTTTTTAAATTTGATGCAGCTTACAAGTTGTGTAACATAGAATTACGTAAAAGCAATTCATCACAGAGAGAGCGCACTTATACCCTTGTATTCGCTATAATTTTCCGATTATTTCTGTGGCAATGGCTTTCCCGTGCCTTACGATATACACATTTCATTATAAAATATCTGATTTTCAGTCTTTAACAAGTTTCTTTAGTCTGTCATGACGGCCCTCTCCACCATTTTTCCCCAACGGCTTTTCAGCACTGGAGAAACCGGCCACGTGCTTTCAGAGCGAGTTTTGTCGTCATCTAAGCATCAGAATTTTTCGTATATGTTGACTGCTCCAATAGCAGAGCCCAGAGGACGCCGACATCTAGAGGATAAATTACAAAGCCAATACCGCTTTGGGCGGGCACGCTCAGCCTCCAGATGACTCGCTAACGCCCCCACCGCCAGCTAGCGGTGCGACAACTGTCATACGGAGAACTACCAACTCATTACACCAGTCCGCATCAGCTCTAAAAGTTTACAAGGCGCCTTTCTGGGGGCCGTGCCGCCACAGTTATGAAAGACGATGCGTCAGCGACAACCCAGGAAGTCTGAGCCGATGCGGCTTAGAGAGCATGTTACGGGATTCCAAGCTTGGTCGCCAGGTGGCGCAAACGCACTGAGGCAACGACGTCTACATGATTATTTTGAAGCTGGTACTAACCAACTATTCACATAAACACTTTTTTGCCGTGTTTCATAACAAAAGACATTAACTTAGTTCCAACTGGACAGTAAACACTGACAAGGTTCTCAACACAAAACGAGTACATAACGGAACAGAGGGTCGAGTAAATTACAGATAGGCCTATATATGATTACTGTATATAGATATTATGGTAAGTTCATATCGGAGCAAGCGAGATTGTTATATTTTGTAATTGTCAGCCATTAAGTGGAAGCACACAAGTATGGCCGGGTACTGGGCACGTCCTTAGCTATAATATAGGAAAATAACTTAATATATCAGCTATGAAACGTGAATTAATAAAATTGCTGGATAGGTTCGATTCTTCAGTCTGGAACCGCGCGACCGCTACGGTCGCAGGTTCGAATCCTGCATCGGGCATGGATGTGTGTGATATCCATAGGTTAGTTAGGTTTAAGCAGTTCTAAGTTCTAGGGGACTGATGATCTCAGATGATAAGTCCCATAGTGCTCAGAGCCATTTCAACCATTTTTTTTGAGCGTTCGATTCGTAAGAAAACAAAGGTACCATCTACTGATTATAATTTCCCTCGTGAATCCAATCCTATTCAGTTGTTTGTTAATTAGCACTTCACAACTGTTGTACTAAGGTATCAGCCCAAGGATGTGCCCAGTACCAAGCCATGTTTACACTATTCCATTTACTGGCTGTTAAATACATACGTGAATAATCTCTGTTGTTGTAGATATGAACCTACCATCTCGTACAAGTAATACCTATACATAATAATCACAGGAATCGGTAATCTACTCCACCCTATGCCTGACTATGTACTTGTTTCGTGCTGTGAGCCGTGTCAGTGTATATTGCCCAGTTGGAACCGCGTTGTTGTCCAGTTTACTGCGTTCCTTTCTATAGTTTTCTTAGGTCACACGCTTTAAAAAGTCTTTCAATGTAATAACTGGTTAGTACAATCTTCGTAATAATCATGTACACATCGTTGCCTTGGTGCATTGGAGCTGCCTGGCGACCAGTTTGAAACCACTTAATATGGGCTCAAAAGTGCATCAGCTCAGTCTTCCTGAATAGTCGTGGACGAATCATTATTACTGACATACCTGTTTTTGCTCATTTAGTCCTTACTGGTGCTATGGATATTCTATTTAGTAAGTTTTATGTATATGAAAAACCAGTGCGACGTTGTATTATTCTCAGGATGTCGACGAGGCTGAATGCAGTTACATAGTCATGGAGGTATGTAAATTTTTATTACTCAAATAACATGGTTTCTTGCGTGTAGCTGTTGTACGGTCATGCAACTGACTACATTAATGTTATTCTATCCGCAATTTGTATATTTGCTGTCGAAAGTGGCCGTGAAGGAACTATTTAACATCAAGCTATCTTGGATTCTAATACTATAAATTACGACATTCGATCGCCCCAAACAATACGTGTAAAACCTATAGACAAAGTTTGGATTTCTGTGAATCGGAAAAAATATTTCGTGTTTTGCTCATCTGCGAAGGTCACATTCCTTCTAAACAAATTTAATTTCTAAGTGTTTTGATTACAAAGTTGTTCTCAAACAACACACAACATATTTCCAAGAAGAACCTGTATTTTAGGATCCTGTGTTTCATCTTCACTGATACCATCAAAGAAGATATTTTTCCCATGTTCCAGCACAACATAACGAAAAACTTCGATAAAATGCTGCGCGTGGAATAATGCTGCGCGTGGAATATCTTCATTAACGTGTTGGTTGATGTTTTCCTAACAGACAACGCAGCATATTGAATTATTGATTTCCGATCAGCATGGAATCAATACAGGCTATACAATATAGGGGAATCTAATCAGTATTCCGACGCCCACCGCTACAGCGAATACCGTGCCATGTTTACGTGGCGAAGTCGTACAGTTCCCTGCGATGTTCGTTAGCTGTCAATAATCTAAATCCGATCGAGTGCTCAGCCGCACAGACTACAAAGAGAGCAAGGCGGACTGCCTGTGGTACACGCTCTCCATAGCGATATTTGGATACGACACAAGCATCACGATGAAAGGGTCTGATAAATCTGATAATACAATCTGTCCGCAAAACAGAATTATTGTAGTAATTTTACCCGTCAGTTATTGTTAGGACAGCAAATCGCGTATAGTTTTGGAACGAGGCAATTTTACGATATGTGTACCGTGACTGTGTAAAACGTAACTCCAAAAAGAAATTTCAGTGTATAAGCTCTTTCAGAGAGTTCGTGCATAATAAAGATTCACCGAATTCTTCTCGAATACCTTCAGCGTTCATTACTTAGAGTGACATCAGGAAATAACTTCCATAGTACTAGAGGGAGCAGTAGATGTTAAGAAAAGCAGAGAAAGACAGATATTTTACCAGAAAGTAATTGAGGACTAAGATTGCAAGTGCTACGCTGAGATGAAGAGACTGGCACGGGAGAGGAATTCGTAGCGGGCAGCATCAGACCAGTCAGAAGACTGACGAATCAAATAAATAAATAAATCGTTAAAGCGTCCACAAATGGCGGACAGTCGCTCTTCCAGCACCTTGCTTTTATCGCTTTAATTTATTTGTCTAGATATACTGCCTGTCCTGGATTGTCAATTTCAATAACACAAGAAAGTCGTGTGTGTATGCAACGTCAAAATCCTGTAGCATTTGTTTATGTTTGTATTTTAACAGCGTAAAATTAACTCAACAAATTTCGTATCTGCCTTGCTATTGGCATGTTAGGTGAAGTAAGGAATGGATTTCGATTAATAATATACCATCAACTGTGTCACTTGTGCAACACATCTGAAAGCGATCCAACGCAATATCCGACACATATCCCAACGCTGGTTAAAGTTTTACTTATTTACCCCACAAATGGAAACATAGAAATTTCGTTGATGAAGTTATAAGATTAAAGCTACGAAATAAAGTGTGTTCAGCGAGAGAAAGCCGCGCGGGCTATCCGATCGGATTGAAGCGTCTTGTCACTGTTCGCGCCGCTTCCCCCGTCGGAGGTTCGAATCCTCTCTCGAGCATGGGTGTGTGTGTCGCCTTAGCTTAAGTTAGTTTAAGTTAGATTAAGGAGTGTTTAAGCTTACGGACCGATGACCTCAGCAGTTAGGTCTTATAAGACCTTACCACAAATTTCCAATGCCCAGCGAGGGAAACGTTTTATAAAACTCAGTAGTGGCTTATTTAGCTTTCATATAAGTGTTGTAGTCAAGATCAAAATTTGTTTGAGTGTTCTTAGCGTGCTTATTTAGTTAAATCCGCCAAATCATTTCTAGATTCGTATTTAGCAGGGGCAGATTTGCATTTTAATATCTGTGAAGTGTAAAGTCGCGTAGTCGTCTGTCATTTGTTTATTTCTTTCAAATACTCTTTGTACGTTACTGACAGCACAGTTGGCCTTCTGCCGCCGAGCAGTGTGTCAGCAGTGCGCAAGAAGCAGCATTACTGCATTTACTAGGCAGACTTGTATTTTAATAATCGTTTAAATTTTGTGTGGAATTGTTTGTGCTTTCTGTAGATTAGTTCAGACGATCTTTGCATAACTGTATTTAGCATGGATATGGACTGCGACAGCTGTGTTCGGATGCGGGCTGAGTTGGCATCCCTTCACTCCCAGCTTCAGGCAGTGTTGGCGTTCTTCACAAGCTTGAGGCTGTTGCCAATGGGCATCACTTTGCTGGTCCAGGTGGGGGTTTATCGGGGATGCCAGCTCATCCCACGCATCCCCTGGTCGGACTACGGCTGTGGGTGCCTGGGATACTGCCCACATTGAGGCTGACCCCTCACCCGTGGTAGAGTGGGAGGTCGTCTCGAGGTGTGGCAGGGGGCGAAAGACATTCCGGAGGGCTGCATGGAAGGCATCTCCAGTTTGTCTGACTATCCGGTTTCAGGCTCTGTCTCCAGCTGATACTGATCTTCAGCCGGACATAGCAGTTTGTCCTGTTCCAGAGGTTGTCCTTCAGTCTGCAAGATCCGGGCGGTCGCAGAGGGTGGGCTTACTGGTAGTTGGGAGCTCCAACGTCAGGCGCGTAATGGGGCCCCTTAGGGATATGGCTGCTAGGGAGGGGAAGAAAACCAATGTGCACTCCATGTG
Source organism: Schistocerca serialis cubense (assembly GCF_023864345.2). NCBI lineage: Eukaryota > Metazoa > Arthropoda > Insecta > Orthoptera > Acrididae > Schistocerca > Schistocerca serialis. The sequence goes on along the minus strand of NC_064641.1, from coordinate 322,791,048 downwards.
CATACCGAGGGGAGTCATTCCAGATGTGGAAAGGGTCCTTCCAGATGCCATGAAGGATACAGGTGCACCAGTTTGCAGGTGCTCGCTCATGTCGGCACCAATGATGTGTGTCACTATGGATCGGAGGAAATCCTCTCTGGCTTCCGGCGGCTTTCTGATTTGGTGAAGACTGCCAGTCTCGCTAGCGGGATGAAAGCAGAGCTCACCATCTGCAGCATCGTCGACAGGACTGACTGCGGACCTTTGGTACAGAGCCGAGTGGAGAGTCTGAATCAGAGGCTGAGACGGTTCTGCGACCGTGTGGGCTGCAGATTCCTCGACTTGCACCATAGGGCTCCTTTTACCGACCTCCCGACTCAGCAGCGTTAGTGGCAGAACAACTGAGAAAATCTGGAATACATTTCACATAAATTTTCTCAGCATGTTATAGTCTTAGGTGGAGATTTCAGTTTACCAGATATAGAATGGGACACTCAGATGTTTAGGAGGGGTGGTAGGGACAGTGCATCGAGTGACATTATACTGAGTGCACTATCCGAAAATTACCTCGAGCAATTAAACAGAGAACAGACTCGTGGAAATAACATATTGGACCTGCTGATAACAAACAAACCCGAACTTCTCGACTCTGTAAGCGCAGAACAAGGAATCAGTGATCATAAGGCCGTTGCAGCATCCCTGAATATGGAAGTAAATAGGAATATAAAAAAGGGAGGAAGGTTTATCTGTTTAGCAAGAGTAATAGAAGGTAGATTTCCGACTACCTAACAGATAAAAACGAAAATTTCTGTTCCGACACTGACTATTTTGAGTGTTTATGGAAAAAGTTCAAGGCAGTTGTGAAATGCGTTTTAGACAGGTACGCGCCGAGTAAATCTCTGATGGACGGGAAAAACCCACCGTGGTTCAACAACAAAGTTAGGAAACTACTGTGGAAGCAAAGAGAGCTTCACTGCAAATTTAAACGCAGCCAAAACCTCTGAGACAAAGAGTAGCTAAACAATGTCAAAGCTAGCATAAGGAGGGCTATGCGTGAAGCGTTCAGTAAATTCGAAAGTAAAATTCTATGTACCGACTTGACAGAAAATCCTAGGAAGTACTGGTCTTACGTTAAATCAGTAAGTGGATCGAAACACCATATCCTGACACTCTGGGATGATAATGGCATTGAAACAGAAGATGATACGCGTAAAGATGAAATACTAAACACCTTTTTCCAAAGCTGTTTCACAGAGGAAGACCGCACTGCAGTTCCTTCTCTAAATCCTTGCACGAAAGAAAAAATGGTTGACATAGAAATAAGTGTCCAAGGAATAGAAAAACAACTGAAATCACTCAACACAGGATTTGACGGGATACCAATTCGATTCTACACAGAGTACGCGAAAGAACTTGTCCCTGTTCTAACAGCCGTCTACCGCAAGTCTCTAGAGGAACGGAAGGTTCCAAATGATTGGAAAAGAGCACAGGTAGTCCCAGTCTTCAAGAAGGGTCGTCGAGCAGATGCGCAAAACTATAGACCTATATCTCTGACATCGATCTGTTGTAGAATTTTAGAACATGTTTTTTGCTCGCGTATCATGTCATTTCTGGAAACCCAGAATCTACTCTCAATGGAGAGACGTCTACAGACGTTAAAGTAACCTCTGGCGTGCCACAGGGGAAAGTTATGGGACCATTGATTTTCTCAATATATATAAATGACGTAGTAGATACTGTAGGAAGTTCCATGCGACTTTTCGCGGATGATGCTATAGTATACAGAGAAGTTTCAGCATTAGAAAATTGCAGCGAAATGCTGGAAGATCTGCAGCGGATAGGCACTTGGTGCAGGGAGTGGCAGCTGACCCTTAACATAGACAAATGTAATGTATTGCGAATACATAAAAAGAAAGATCCTTTATTGTATGATTATATGATATCGGAACAAACACTGGTAGCAGGTACCTCTGTAAAATATCTGGGAGTATGCGTACGGAACGGTTTGAAGTGGAATGATCATATAAAATTAACTGTTGGTATGGTGGGTGCTAGATTGAGATTCATTGGGAAACTCCTTAGAAAATGTAGTACATCAACCAAGGAGGTAGCTTACAAAACACTCGTTCGATATATACTTAAGTATTGCTCATCAGTGTGGGATCCGTACCTGGTCGGGTTGACAGAGGAAATAGAGAAGATCCAAAGAAGAGCGGCGCGTTTCGTCACAGGGTTATTTGGCAGGCGTGATAGCGTTACGGAAATGTTTAGCAAATTCAAGTGGCAGACCTGCAAGAGAGGCGCTCTGCATCGCGGTGTAGCTTGCTGTCCAGGTTTCGAGAGGGTGCGTTTCTGGATGAGGTATCGAATATATTGCTTCCCCCTACATATACCTCCCGAGATGATCACGAATGTAAAATTAGAGAGATTCGAGCGCGCACGGAGGCTTTCTGGCAGTCGTTCTTCCCGCGAATGAAACGCGACTGGAACAGGAAAGGGAGGTAATGACAATGGCACGCGAAGTGCCCTCCGCCACACACCGTTGAGTGGCTTGCGGAGTATAAGTGTAGATGTGTGTAGATGTGTATTCCATTTTACGGCTTGAAATGGAGGTCTCATTTCGATGGACATCTTAGCTGATCATTTCATAAATTAAAGATATGGTTGACAACGAATGCTGCAGAAAACACAGTACATTCCAGTACGTCAAATATGTGGGTATGGGAATACTTACATATTTTCCCTAGTAGTACTACTATAGCAGTCATAAAAACAATGATCGGAGGTATCATTGTATTTCTGAATCAAACTTTCGATCCCATAACGTACCACATGTTTGCTCCTGCACTTTGTAGGTACTTCATTCTCTTTTAAATAGTTTTTCCAATTAAGATATTATTCGGAAGCCGGCTGCTTGAAGTTTGTTTCAAAAGGTGAAACAAAACTTGAACAGAATAAAACTTGACAAAATGCTCATGACATGTAAAACCTGATTCACTACGCTTAGTACTATCTTGAATCCATTTGCGAAAGCATTTGTCGAACTTCCGATGTTGACGCAGGCGTGTATTACAGTCTCTGCTACGAATCTTCCTAGATCCTTGATGGGTTCTTCGAAATCATTAAAACAGAACAGTACTCCGATATTAATTGTACTTATATGGGTGTAGTTTGACGGGGTTGAAAGGAATAATGTAGTAGCCTACAAACAGACACCTAAATCTCCTTCACATCTTTCGTGATTTATTTAGCTTCAGTGTTGTAATCTTTCGTGTTCCCAAAGTGTGCTGTCGCGTTACTGTTAGAATTACAGAGAATAGGAAATAGATGAAAAGGGAAATAAAAAAGTGGGGTCGCTGTACATGATAGCTAAGATACCTCACAAAGTCATACTGTTGTAGTAACATAGGAAAAGAATACTTTCTACACGAAAAGGAACACGATTTATTTTGAAAATGTATAGATTAGAAATAATATTTCGCAGCCCCGTTTTCCTTCTGTGTTATCAACATCCAGTCCCTTTATTAATGTCACAATGGAACACTACCTAAAGATACCATTTCGAGTTTCCGCTTGCTAGTGAAGGTCTACGTCGCTTTAAACTATGTCAAGAGAGACGTCAGTCTCATAGCATTGAATTTTATCAAATATTTCACTTCAAGGACCTGAGATTTTAAGTTCGGGGTATGAGTATAACCCATATCTGGCCTCATCTTCACAATCGAATCCAGCTATACATGTAAGACAATAGCCTGCAGAACTTACTGCTTCCTGAAAAGTTTCCAACAGACTTTCTGTCGAAGGCTCAGATCAGTTAGTTTGTATACTATTCCTGCACAGCATGTCCTGCACATGGATGTGAAGTAACGTCAGCTTTATTTCGAATTCAGCAAAGTCGTGGTTACCTTCTCGTTGCACTTTCGTCTGCTTAGTGATGTCTGGTACAAAAGCTTGAATGCATGGGCACATGGATTTTAATATCTTTGTTCGTGACTGGAGTAGTGCTGTCAACGCTCGAGGGTAAAAGGACGAGGCACTGAAACAACATGTCAGAATTGTCACACGTAAAGTGTGGAATGCGAATCTGTTTACTATAGTTACCTCTTCAATAAACATAGACTCAATCTAACAACAGTCAGTTAGTAGCAAACTTATGTAAGTGAGGCGGAATAATGCCTTACCGACAGCCGGCCGGTGTGGCCGTGCGGTTCTAGGCGCTTCAGTCTGGAACCGCGTGACCGCTACGGTCGCAGGTTCGAATCCTGCCTCAGACATGGATGTGTGTGATGTCCTTCGGTTAGTTAAGTTCAAGTAGTTCTAAGTTCTAGGGGACTGATGACCACAGATGTTAAGTCCCATAGTGCTCACAGCCATTTGAACCTTACCGACATACCACCAGAGTTTCCTCCATAGTGACATGAGAGTAACTGAAAATGTTACTTAGACAGCAGCAGTAGGACGACGTTTGCTCATCAGACACAGGGATAAAAATGAATGCAAACAACGACAGCCTAAAAAACAAATCACATAATAAAACTTATACACAAACACGTTACTATATTGTACAGATAAGAAAATAATGAAGCAACCGAACTCCATCCTAATGAAGAACCTTAAGAGAGTATTCAGTTTGATTTCTGTGTCTAGTGGCTCATAAGAACCCTAAAAAATTATTATTGTAACAATCTTGTGATATTTGTACTAGCCTTACAAGTGATGATACTAATGAACAAATTCATTCGACGGAAATGCACCTGGCTGTGAATAAAATTAATTTTCATCATTTAAGTTTGAATTACCTTCTTCCAAACTTAATGTTCATTTATTTGTATTGAACGATTACGTCGTGCTTATAAACTGATTTGAGCATTTTTTAAATGTGAATGAGCTCTCATTGCTGGCAGTAAGCCTTAGCAACAGTTAAGCCGATATTACATCTTTATCCAGTAATTAATGCACAACAATACTTCAGGAATTTTTTTCTAGTGACATTCCATTTCCCAAATATTGTTATAATCCAGGACAAATATAAAAGAACAGTACCTTACTCTTATGATTCCCGTAATTTCAGTGTTTTGAAGACATCATAAACAAACAAATATCGCCGGTAACAGACTGCAGTGTATGACTAAACAAAAAATACCGTACAATTTATAGATCTTAGATGTAATACAGTGTAACAAACATATACTGATACAGACCGTATTGACAAAGATTCTCTATTAACGACAGCATTTCTTCCGAACGGCTTCACGTAAAGAAGTTTGTCAATCTACTTCATTCATTGTTGTTTATCTTACGTTGTAACCAAATGTCCATTGCAATTTTCGCATCTGTGAGTTAACGAGGATTGCGCTCTCATTTAAATATATGGCTGAAAGAGTCAGCCTACAGGAATTGTGAAACGAACGCTGTCGTCGAGGACCGTGTGCTACAGAGGCCGCAGATTCACTACGAGATGGCGTCTATTGAAGATGTTGCCCAAAAACGCACAAAGCATTAATGGTGAATGAGCCAGGGCTAGAAAAAAACAGCGATTAAAGCAAATAATGAATTGCACACTAATGTGAACGGGGACATAATGCCTAAAAAATTAGCTACCGCCTAGGGAGAGCTCTGTACACGAAAAGATATCATACAAAAAATTAATTCTGTGGCATGTAACCGAAACGTCCAGAACGGAGGAGACATGAAAAATAGCTTAATGGCTGGCGCCCAGTGGTATACAGTACAGCATTCAGTAGACAAGAGATGTATAAAACCGATGTAACCAAAACTTAAAATCCTCTGTGATATGCATACATCCACCGTATTGCTAGCGGGTCGATGTGGTGCAAGCGGCTCAAGGAGGAAGACGGAAGACCACGATGCCAAATATGAAAAAAAGTAAACGCTAGAACAGCTGAAAGGGAGAAATCATAATTAGGAAAACAAGAGATTGCTGGGAACTGCATTAGATAACTTTTAAAAAATCTGTAGTTTATTGTAACATAAAATAAAACACGAAATGATCTGGTTTATATTAGTACCTCCATTTTATAAAACGACCAAAGGATACCATTTAAGTATTATACGGTTGTTATTTTAACTTAGAAACCATCTTAATAACAACCTGCGAGAAATCAGGTAAACAAAATTCAATAGGATAATGTAGTGTCTTCATTCAATCTCACTATTCAAAGTTTAACCTGGAACTAGTTTGAATGACTCCATGATATGTATTTCCTCTTACGCATTTAAAACATTATATTTTGTTTCCTTAAATACATTCTTTTCAGTGTTAAGAACAGAGTGACCTGTTTGTCTAAGAAGAACTGGGATAGCTGTTCTGGGCCAAGCGAGGTTTAAGTGTTCTTTAAACTGTGTATTAAAATCGCATACACGTACATATTTTTGCGGCCAGTCATTACAAGACATTTCTTGTTGTTATTGACAAGATTCAGGTTCTTTTCGATGTCTATAGTTATATCTGCCATTTTAAGTTATGTTTATTCTGCCTCTAATCCCTATAGACAATTAGAGAACCATAGGGATTCATTTGAATAGGACCACGACAGAGATTGATAGGATTTTAATCCACAGTATCGTTTTACTGAAAATTGGTCACTCATAAGTTAACATTCACATCTCAGTGACTTAAAATGTGTATCTATATGTTTCGTTGGTTGATAAAGCACTGATATTTGAATTGCATGTCCGGGGATATCAGTTTTTGCTGTCTCAGACCATCGCTATATCCTCTTCAATAATTTGCAAGTGTGGATGTGTTTTACGTTTTATATCTGGCACCACGTTTTCAATTAAATGCTCCGTCGTGTTAATTGATATTCATACCGGATATTAAGAATCACATTATTTTACACTATCATTTGATAAAGTAATGCAGAGGAACTAGTACTGAAATTATCAACAATTATATCTAATCAGACTGCCCGTTTTAATTTGTCTTTGACTTCTCTCCACATCACAAAGCGAACACAATATTGCACAAACCCAACTAGCTCCTCACAAACAATTTTTTTTCCGGACTGCGAGTCCAATAAAGCGACGAGGAGCAAAAAGCTATTTCGGAATGCAAAAACGTGTTTATTTCTCAATAATGGAGCAATTTATCAGTGAACTGATTTCCTTTATTGGACGCTGTAGAGATGTTGTATCATATTTAGACATGGGGGTGACTAATATGGGGTTGTGTGGTGAATAGGCCTAATGTAGATTTACGCCGTGAGCAGACCATCACTGTTACGATAAAGCAAATGCTCATGGCTATCATTGAATGACTATGTTGTTCTGGTCAAAATTAAAGCTTTTTTGTTATATTTCTTCTAACACTTTTCTTCTTCGTGCATTTTACCTGCTTTGTATGAGCATTGAAGATCTGCTTTACACCCACCTATGGCTCCTATAATCTCTTCAGTGATTTCAGACGTAAATCATATCTGATGTACGGGTGACAATGCCCACAAAGAAAATGTTAGATGATGCACTGCAATTTTGAGCATTGCCTGGCAGTCAAGGATTACTTTCCTTAGGCAGTCAGCAAGGCAGTAGGAGACCTCATACTGTGTAAGCAGGTTTTCGCAGCTTTTATTACCTTTGTTTTCTGCTGCGAATCGGATGTTCTCGATACAGATCTACTCCACAGACTAAAATTTTTCCTAATTTTTTCCTACAACGTTACTACTTTGTTCTCAACTATAGTCGTAATACTCCGATATGAATTTACATGATTTGTATCCAAAAGAGATAGAAAATGTTTCCCTCTCCTTGCTTCCACCATCTTCATCCGAGACCTGTACGTTTTGTAGATAGGTTACGAAAGCATTTGCTTTTGAGCAAGAGTGGATATATGTCTGAATATTCTTCTAAATTGTTTCTGAAAGCAATAAAAATTACTAGGTTGTTGGCTGAGATCGCTGTCCCAAAACTAGAACCATTTTTATTGTAAGTTACACAAATTATGCTAATTACGCATTGCTGGAGAGACTATGGCATGCCATCTTGGTTCCAGTCTCGATGAAAGGAAAATCCTCATGCTCGCCTCGCTGTAGTAGAGAACAGGCAGCGCTTGTGACAAACTGCTAACGAGCACAGGGATCGAACGATTCACGTGATAGGAAATCCCACTCTGCCAAGTTACAATGGTCATTTTAGTGGGCGGATGAGCCGGAAGAGATCTTTGAAACTCTCTCTGAGGCACCCTCTAGCCCCTGGAAGGAGAAATCACCCCTAAAGACGGAAGAACTCCGTCAACGCATAGGATGTATGATACAAGGGGAAACTACCATATTAAAAATCCATAGGATATTCCATGAAACAGCAGATTCGTTTCACTTGAGAAACGGATAAGAAGCGCACTTTTGTACAAGGTTCCGGAATAGTCCCCCATTCAGATCTCCGGGAGGATACTGCAGAAGTCTGAGCTTCCGATAAAATAAAGGTTATGAAGAATACAGGAGAACGAATTGCAACAAGGAATGTCCGAACACTTCTCAGGTGCTGCGATCTAGAGAACCTCAAGCTGGAAATGACATGAATGCGAACTGATATACTAAGTGCGAGCGAGATTAGATGGCCAGATCGTTGAGACTTTTGAAGTGTTGAATACAGTTACATACGTGGGCGCCGTAGACGAGCGACCGGGAGAAGCAGCAGTAAGAGTAGTCCTTTGCATGGAACTCGGGAGTAAAGTAGATCATTACTAACAAATACGTGGAAAAAATGGGCACAAAACTGCACATGCCGCCATCAACCTATGAAGAAGAAGAAGTGAAAAGGTGCTGTAAACATTGTCAAAGCACAAAACTTTCTTCGAGTAGACTAGAATGCATTAGTGGGTGAAGGAAGAGGTGGCACTATATTGGGACCTTTCGAGCTTGGAGAAAGAAATGAACGGGAACATACATTAGTAGAATTCTGTGCAGAACATCAACTAGTAATATGTAACACGTGGTATCAACACCAAAATGGAAACGATATACTTGGAAAGCCGCTGGAGATGGTGAGAGGCATTAGATCGATTTCATTCTAGTTAGACAAAGGTTCCGGAAACAAATAAGGGACTTTAGAAGCTACGAAGGGCCTGACATTGACAGTGAACATAACATAGTGATAGGAGAATGTGATCCGAAATTCGAAACTTCAAGAAAATAATTTGTGAAAAATGGAATCTCAAGAGACTAAACGATGATACCGTTTTTTTTTCTGACATACGAGGAACAAACAGACATAGCTACAGTTATGAAGAATATCAGAAATGAGCAAGAAAGAAGTGAGTCTTTTAAAAGCAATTGTCCTACGAGCACCAGACGAAGTAGTTGAAAGACAGTAGGCAAAGCATAGAAAAGAACAGAGTACAAAAATTTATAAATTAAATTAAGTTTGAGAATTAACATGAAAGAAGACAACACTGAGGAAAGACAAAGTCCACAAAGAGTATCGAGGAATGAAATCAACCAAGAGTCAAAAAAGGTTAAAGGGCAATCCTTGGAGAACCAACGCAAAGAGGTGAATGAAATATTCAAGGTAGGAAAGCTGGAATCTGACTATAAATCAATTAAATAATTCTCTGGAAACAGACAAATAAAATGCAGTGGAGTCCAGATTGAAGAAAGGATAGCTTTACATGAACAGAAAGACATATTATGAAGATGTAAACAATACCTTGAAATACTGTATGAGCATAATAAAGAAGACCTGGAACTGTAGAACGCTGAGGAAATCGATCCGAAAGAAGAGGGACACTATATCTTGCACACTCAGCGAGGTGGCGCAGTGGCTAGCACACTGGAGTCGCATTCGGGAGGACGACGGTTCAATCCCGCATCCAGCCATCCTGTTTTAGGTTTTCCGTGATTTCCTTAAATCACTCTAAGCAAATGCCGGGATGGTTCCTTTGAAAGGGCACGGCCGACTTCCTTCCCTGTCGTTCCCTAATCCTATGACACCGATGACTTCGCTGTCTGGTCTCTTCCCCCACACAACCCCAATCCAATATCTTGCGCTCTGAATTTGACCTTGCAGTCATGCAGCTATGATCTGGGAAAGCAAATGGAATAGATGACATACCAGCGGAACTCATCAAGGCTGCTGTAGAACGGCTACAAGAAGAAATGTTCCACCTCATATGAAACCGAGGAGCACCGAATAGACTTTAATACCAAGGAAAGCATCTGCAATATGGGACACTCAATTTGGTAACACACCTCTCGAAGACCTTTCGATCAGGATAGATGAAATGATGACGAACCACCAGTTTTGCTTTAGAAGAAGTGTAGGCACACGAGAAGCAATATTCAGCTTTCGATTAATTCTTGAGAAAAGACTAATGAAGGGTCAAGACACATATATTACCTTCATCGACATAGAGCATGTAGTTAAAAGAGTAGACTGGCAACAACTTTTAAAGATGCTGAGAGAGACTGACATAAAAATAATTCAGAGACTGTGTAGATGAGAGGTGACTATGATAAGGTACGGAGAAAGTCAATAAGAAACTACTACCTAGCAGTGTGTACGAGTGGGCTGCTCACTCTCTCCTGTCTTGTTTAATGGATGCATTCAGAGAGTATCAGATGAAGTTAGGGAGGAACTAGGAGCTGCACGAAGAATTGAAATTAATGGTAAGAAAATCAACATGCTGAGATTTACTAATGATATCACATTGGTAAGTGAAGATACAGACCAATTAAAAACAATGCTGGTGGAGATGGAAACCACCCTCGGCTCTTCCTATAATATGAAAATTAATAAAGGTGAAACAAAAATCTTAGTGGTGAGCAGACAAAACATCGTTGCGCAATGGTCACTTAACAATGAGCGACTGGTGACCGTCGGACCATTTGCCTACCTAGAGAGTGAAATTACGTCAGATAGAAAATAAAGAAAGCTGTATCCACTATGGAAAAGCTGCTTTTAACAAGTGGAGAAACATTTACACATCCAGCAGCTCAGACAAACATCTCAGGAAAAACCTCATGAGCCGGCCGCGGTGGCCGAGCCGTTCTAGGGGCTCAGTCCGGAACCGCGCGACTGCTACGGTCACAGGTTGGAATCCTGCATCGGGCATGGATGTGTGTGATGTCCTTAGGTTAGTTAGATTTAAGTAGTTCTAAGCTGTAGTGGACTGATGATATCAGATGTTAAGTCCCATAGTGCTCAGAGCGACTTGAACCATTTTGAAAAACCTCATAAAACAATTTTTTGGAGTGTACTGCTGTGCGGAAGTGAAACATGGACACTCGGAGAAGCAGAAAAACATAAAATAACAGCCTTCGAGATTTGCTGCTGCAGCAGAATCCTCAAGGTTTCCTGGATAGATAAAGTATCAAACGTAGAAGTGCTCCACAGAGTGGGGGAAGAGAAAACCTCGTCTCATGAAGATAATCGAATGCAGAAGGGACACATAGCTCAACCATTTGCTGAGACATGTTTGTGTCATTAAACGTATCATTGAAGGGATATTGAAACGGAAAATAAAAGCGGCAGACTGAGGCTAGAGTACATCACCCAGACCGTGGAAAATACCAGCTTCACCACCTATGGTTTCTAAAGAGGAAGGCCGAAGAAAGAAATGTATGGCGAACTGCTGCTAACCAACCTGACAGTTGAAAAACGAAGAAGAAGACGCATTAATTACTAATACTGACACACAGTATTGATAGATCCGCACATATACTGAATATTGTCCAAGAACAACAAAAATACTTGCTCATTTGTTTGAGGATAAGTTGTTGCACTTAAACAATGTTATTAACAATGTGTTCTACCATACATACGAAACACAACTGAGGCGTAAATTCAGCTCTCTCTCGGTAATACAAACATCAAATTGTAACACGTAAGTTCCTCCTCTTTTTTGTTGAGTAGAAATTACCATGAACTCTGTAACGTTAGGTTCCATAAATGAGGTAGCAGTACAAAACAGGTTAGCAAAGATGTGTTCTGTGCTCACACGGCATTCCGTTATGTTTATATCATACTGTTATTGATTTCAATCGTTTCTCTAATTAACAGGGTATACGTTAAAATACGGTGCTGCCTAGTTCTCATAGTATGCTTCGGTGCTTCATTACTGATACAGTTTTCAAAATTGATAAATACGTACTCAAATAGTCTTACGGAAAATTTAATATTGTGAACCATACTGAGTAATGTTGGAAACCTATTGAGCAAGTCCTTGAAGGTGAGTAGGTTGTTGTAGTCGTTGTTCTTAGGATTTATACTTGTGGTTAATGTTTAACAAATGTCTGCCCTAATCGTGGGGCATAGCCAGTGCGCACACCGTGATTAATGACCCTTATTAAAACAAAAAGCACCTGTTACCACTTTTCTCTTCTCTCCCCCTCTCTCGGTAGGCCACTTGGGCTGTTATTCTGTATTTATGATATAATTTATAATCCTGTGGTTGTTGCTAACGGACAATAGAATGTATTAAGGATTTAATTGATAACCAAGTAAATATCATTACCGCTACCAACATCAACACATGTGTATCTACTTCACCTCTCACGTATATCGCTAAGATTCGTAATATGGACATGGGATGTTTTTTTCCGGAATAGTCTTACCTTGTTCCACGGTATGGCTTCCTCAATTAAAACCTGGTGTTTCACGAAGTTGAAAATAACCTACAGGTATCTCAGTGCTGGGCTAAGTACAAAATATCGTGGAACGCAAGGTAGTTAACAATGACTGTTATATTACAAGATGCAGCGTTGTTAATATTGAATCAGGCACTTTTGAAAAAAATGTAGCCTCTCTAAGGAGTTTGTACCCGGACCGCACAAAATTATCAGCCCAGGGTGAAAAGGGAGTGAAATAAAAATAAAGAAATAAATAAATAATTGAATAAAAAGGGAGATTCCACGGTCTGTTTATGTCTGAATATTCCTTCAGACAAACGCTTCATAATTTTAGCACAGAAAATACACTGGATCTCGCACACAAGTTATCATTAGATTACACAGTAGAAGCGCGTAAACAAACTACACTGATATACCCTTGGTTCCATGTTTAACAATAGGCACTTATTTACGAGGTCGCGCTGTACTGACCGCCGTAGTAGGAAGGATTGGACCAGTTAAGGCATATGTACTTAAAACACGCTACACTATCCAAGCACCGGCAGCTGCCTCAGTGAAGGATTGCACGCCATGAATATAGGCTAAACGTTGGTCGTTGCGACCGAGCTGTTCTAGGCACTTCAGTCTGGAACCGCGTGACCGCTACGATCGCAGGTTCGAACCCTGCCTCGGGCATGGATGTGTGTGATGTTCTTAGGTTAGTTAGGTTCAAGTAGTTCTAAGTCTAGGGGACTGATGACCTCCGATGTTAAGTCCCATACTGCTTACAGCCATTTGAACCATCTTTTTGAAAAAGGGTTAGCATGCGAATTTTCCCGTATGCATAGATACATACGCTATCATGAGTCTATGTAGCGATAATAATTTGATTGCTGATAAATATATGAACCAAGCAACCTGTCTGCGATATCTTAATCCTATTAGAATTTGATGAGTTCCACCTGAAGTTAGACCACAGGCTGCAGCAGCAAAATATTCCTGAGATACTGAACACATGACAAAGCGTTTCCACCAAGGTCATCGAAAAAGTTACACGGCGATGCAGTGACTGATTTGACAACAGTAGCCTCAGTGGATCGAACACAGAAGATCATTAAAAGATTAATGCAAGAGGTGTATCTTTTCCACAAGAATAAAACAACAAAACTGTACTTGACACACAAGCTTCGCAGCTATTCGGTAGGCTTCCTATGTGATCCTCCAAGAGAGCTCTAAACGTACTCGCTGCCAGTCGTGTTAAACAGCTGTACCGAGATCTAAGTAGCTGGTGACGGCCCCTAGCTCCTATTCATTGTCAGCTCCGTCCTTTTGTTCCACTGCGTATACGGTTCGGGTGTGCGCACATTGTACAACGGAGGATAATGTCATCTTTCCGTGGTAGAATGTAGAGCTAGATTGCGGTAAGGCCTAAAGACCGACAGAAAACTCTCGTAAAACGTAAATAAATTAGATATGTATCTCTATATGCTGTTTGTTATGTTCCTAGGCATTTAGAAAGCATGGTAATAATTTTCTAAAACACAACAATATGTTTTAAACAGAGAGTCATCGTGGTTGTTACGTTAGAGACGTGGTAAGAACAGAACAATTGATGCTGGATTAACGCCACCAAACTGAGTGTTAGAAAACTATGACTGACCGAATATAAGAATGGATACACTAAATACAGAGTTTCATTAGAGATCGAGTGATAAAGAGTGTGCAGTCACGATGCTTAAAGAAACAGCTGTAAATGTTTGTTGAAACCTTGCGTCCTTTTCTACAACCAATATTTATTCGCAGTTCCCAAAAGTGCAAAAGACTGTACTGCTGAATTTTTAAATTACGATGTGACCTCTGTTAGCCTTGCTATATTTTCAATGTGTTCAACAGCTACGACGTGGTCAAATTCAACGGATTAGAAAATTTTAAAGTGAATTCGGTTACAACGTTATATGAACAACAAAGAGTGAATCTGTATTAACAAATTTCTTTATATGATGCCGTTCAGATGTAAACATACGGAAAAAACTGTGTCATTTATTGAGAAGTCCTTCTCACTAAAGTGTGAACCAGCAATTATGTGACATGTGCGGGAAATGCTTGGGTTCTTCGACATTGATTCACCACAAGATAAATTCGTGATGTGCAACAATATCTTTAGTGACTTTCCTCCACACCCAACACTTTGACCTGGGCGACAGCTCCATCAATTAGGAAAGAGACCTCGTCCACGGAGAAAGCAATCCTTGTATCCATCACCGAGATGAGTTCCAGGTGTAGAATACATTCCACCAATAAATCCTCCACCATTAGTGAGGTGAATGCCTCTGCATCATTCCCCAATTTTATAGCTATCTGAATTTGTATCATTACATTCCCCCCCCCCCCCCCCCCAAATGAGCCATTGAACTTGCCGTAGGTGGGGAGGCGACACAGATAGCAATACCGTTGAGAGACCAGACAAACGTGTGGTTCCTGAAGAGAGGCAGCAGCCTGGATGATTGACTGATCTGGCCTTGTAACGCTACCCAAAATGGCCTTGCTGTTGTGGTACTGCGAACGGGTGAAAGCAAGGGGAAACTACAGCCGTAATTTTTCCCGAGGGCATGCAGCTTTACTATAGCTTAGACAAGAAAAGAATAGAAGCTTTAGAAATGTGGTGCTACAGAAGAATGCTGAAGATTAGATGAGTAGATCACATAACTAATGAGGAGGTATTGAATAGAATTGGGGAGAAGAGGAGTTTGTGGCGCAACTTGACTAGAAGAAGGGATAGGTTGGTCGGACATGTTCTGAGGGATCAAGGGATCACCAGTTTAGTACTGGAGGGCAGCGTGGAGGGTAAAAATCGTAGAGGTAGACCAAGAGATGAATACACTAAGCAGATTCAGAAGGATGTAGGCTGCAGTAGGTACCAGGAGATGAAGAAGCTTGTACAGGATAGAGTAGCATGGAGAACTGCATCAAACTAGTCTCAGGACTGAAGACCACAACAACAACATCATTACATTCGGTAATCTCATGCCTACTGCACCAGTGATCTGATAGCTGTGTATGGGGAAGACCAGTAACCGCGTCAGGATAAAGATCTTGTTAAAGAAATTAATCGACACTACATCGGCCAACACTCCAATGTTCAGTATGATATCGGAATATCTCCTACCAGTGCCCTAAGAGCTGGCTGAAATAACGATGGCTAGTCCTGGCTGTACCTGTTTATGTCTCTACAGAGCACCTCGTGCACATCAGTACAGTTGTTGTAGTTGTAGAACTGAAAAGTTCTGTCGTAACCGCTGGCTCGTCAGAGGACTGCTCCTCTGGGGCTCGATGCAGTCGGGATTAGATTCCAAGGCACTGCTCGTCTGGAGGATGAGCAGCGTAGCCGAAAACCTGTCTAATGACAAGAGTTTTATGACACAACCGGCACTGATTTCTTGCTGCTGCTAATTAGGTTTACATCGTGAAATATTTTGACTGTATCCATACCAGCCCCTTCTATCCTGTCTGCCCAGGCAATGCCAGTTCGTGCGAAAATTACTTCCGTTGCTGTTTTCCATGCTGTTATTCCCATATCCAATCTTCTGATTGTTGTTAGATCTTCGAATGGCATTTTGTTTGTACTGCGGCTGATTATTGGCATACCCGTCGATTGCAATTACTCCGTGCACATAATAACTATTTTGTCTTGACCATGACTCCGCATCTTTGTGAATAAAATCAGTCTAAGGCAGAGCTGACATGCACTCTTTCATACTATTTCATATTACCTTCAGAGACATCCAGCAATCTTTCACGAATGTCTAGAGATAATTTGGCATTTAATATTCGTAAAATGTCCAGGACATTGGTTTTCCCCATTATCGTGATTTACTCAGATATTTCTGTTTCTTTACTAAGTCGTTCCTAAAACCCACGCAACCTATATTTTGCGTGGAAAGCATTTCCGAATACGTCATAGATTCCATAGTCTCCATCATCACAGTAGCTCATAACGCTTCACCGCTGTGAATGTAGCCTGATATGTAACTTATATTTTCTATGTCTGTCCAGAAATTTGGTAATACATTTCGAAAGCCTAATATGAACATGGCTGCATTGACTGTTTACGAGTATTTATCCAGTGAAAGAGTTTAAAATAGATGGTGCTTCAAATTTTTTCATCCATCAACATCGTTGCGTTAACTTTTATTGGTGGGTTACCAGAATTTCCATGATTTTGTCGTAATCTCAAAACCGTGCACGTTATCACAATGCGATCCAGTGCTTGAGGTTTGTCACCATGCTGCACCTGGCAGCTTGCCCCGACATTCCTGAACAAACCCCCAGACTTCAAAAATCACCTGCATACCAGGTTCTATGGCCTCTTCCATCCATTTTCTATACCGCAATTTATTTACAGCTTCATTTTTGATAATTATTGCTTTATCTGATTATCTACGTGCAAATTCTCACAGGTAAAATTCGAAATAGCTGCCTGGGTACTTTGATAAACACATTGTGCCACCTCTTCCTCTTTAGAGGCATCCAAATTGCCTGAAAAAAACTTATGTTTCGCAGACTTTATCTCTATCAGCTGTTACCTTCCCGTAGATAGTCTGGTTACCCTTTCTGATAATTGTTCTATGTTCATATCTATTTTCTTCTATTAGGTTCTAATTTCACCGACTTTGGCGGAAAAAAATTGCATTTCAAACGGAAATTGTTTTTGAGCCTTTCGAATTTTCGCCATATCGTTAGCAGTCTCCGTAGCCCGAGTAGTCAACTATTTCTGCCAGGTTGCTATTCAGCCACCTGAATAGAAACATCAGCAAAATCTTCTTGGTTAGGCATAACTGATTGCTTGATACCTATCTCGGTAACTTCAGTTGTCATTTCACTCTGTTTAGTTAGCGTATCTGTATCATATGTTGCCATCTCAGTCTGTCGAGTGGCTAACTATCTAAATTGTTTCAAAATTTCAGCGAAAGGGTCTTTCACTGGTTGGCTAGCTAATGCAGCTTCCTGCATTTCATCAACCTCTTTTTCGGATTGTACTTAAGCCAATTACTAAGCTCCATCTTATTGTGAACGAGTCTTAGCCACATAACACTGAATCCAGAGAATGGCTCTAAGCACTATGTGACTTAACATCTGAGGTCATAAGTCCCCTAGACGTAGAACTACTTAAACCCAACTAACCTAAGGACATTACACACATCCATGCCCGAGGCAGGATCGAATCTGCGACCGCAGCAGCAGCGCGGTTCCGTTCCGGATTGAAGAGCCTACAACCGCTCGGTCACAGCGGCCGGCTATGAAAGTACATTCTGGCCTAGCATGGTACGTATCTTAAAACTTATATTCTCAGCTTACGCTAAACAAGACACAATACACAAATTCCTGAAAGGAACGACACAAAAAGATATCATTCTAAATAGTTCCTAATGTAGCTACACTGGAAACAGTAAATCATGAAAAATTTTATCACTAATGCGAACGTAATCACACGCAGTACCACTTACGTAAATGAAAGGAATGCTGATAGCAGTCAAGTGGCACAGTTGAGGATGTGATGAACGTTTGCTTCTGTTGTATGTATCAGCGACGTGAAATTCTCATGCGATGGTCCTGGGCTTATCAGCCGGATACCTCTGTTTCCACCGATGGAAACCACGAAACGAAATCACAATACAGAGATTAACATATTTTACACTAAAAATGAAATACATTTCTTGATACTTTGGCACCAGTGTAGAACGCAACAGACAATATTATTTCTTCGACATACGTAAGTTCGTCGAATCGTTATGACGTTAATGGGCTGCAGGGAGTCGACAATTGTGCTACTGTAGCGATTTAAGTGTGGGATGGGTGTAGATGTAGTACTGTATGAAAACTAAAAATCAGTGAAGTAATACGTCCCCCAAATAGCTCAATGGCTGTGGTGCTGGTTCATACTACGCATCCATCCTACACGTAGTCCTACGGCCAGCAAACTGCCGATAGACATACGTGGTGATACTGAGGAAAAAGTTACTACAATAAGGTTCGCAAATGTATCTAGAAATTACAGTTATATTCTCCAGTAATATTTCTACACTTTCCTTATCCATTGACGTCAATCGCAACTGAAATCTCGTCCAGATACGGACGTAGTTTTTACATTAAAATCGGTTTCCGTAATGGCGACAGCCGCAGTGCTAGTTGTTGCACAAGAAGCACTCGAAACTATTCTTCTCTTTCTAGGAGAATGTTTTATTATCTTTTTCCTATCATAAATTCACGCAATAATGACGTCGTAGTCCTAACACCTAGCTTTCTCGCTGTGAATACATATTGTCGTTGGCACGCAGTTCACGTTTTGGAGTCAACATTATTACATTTATTTATAGCATTGAAAATACAGGGTAAAAAAGTGATAGTACAACATCTAACGTCAAAGATGTTAACGTTTCTCCATCAGTGAGACATCCCTTCTGAACTACTAGTGTGGAGTTAGATACTCCTCAAATTATTCACACAATTCGACGAACGGGAAAGATTTAATCCGCTTACTTTACGCGTGTGAATGATACGGCGATCAGCAAGTAAGCTAGCGCAAGAGACTAAACAAACTGAGACACGTCCAAATCTATGCTCTACAAGCCGCCTTGAGGGGTACGTCTTACAGCACTATTAAATCCCCCTGCCCTGCTCTGTTCGCGAATGGTGCCTGTAGAGAGCGACTATCGATAAACATTTAGTGGCGCTAATTTCTCTGATAATCTCGTCGTTGTCAGTTCACGAGGCACATGTGGGGGGAAGCAGTATGTTGCCTATTTGTTCTAGGATTGTATGCTCCCATAAATCGAACAGTAAATCTCTTAGTTGTACACAACACCTGTCTTTTACGGGAATTTGTTGAGTATCACCGTCACCCTTGCGCTATTACTATACGATCCCGTTGTGAAATGAACCCCTCTTTTTTTATCCCACATTAATCCCACATGGTAAGAGTCCCAGACTGATGCGCAGTTCACAAGAATCGGTCTTAGAAATGCATCGTAAGCAACTTCTTTTGTGGCGGAATTACGATTCCTTAAGATTGTTTTAATAAATTTCAGCTTTAAATCTGCCTTTCCTGTAGTATTTATGATGTGGTCATAGCACTCTAGGTCGCGCAGTAAAATTCAAAAATTCCCCACTAGCCATAGGCTTTGTAAAGGATTGTAAGCGGAATATATAATTGAGCGTTTTCTTTGTAGATTTGCCGGACCATATCATCGTCTGTATGACAGGCGCTAGTGTCACGTGTCTTCTTCCTTCATCCTTACTTTTTAAAAGCCGTTCAACAACAAGGAAATACTGTCGTAGAATAATGAAGGATCAATTTAGTATATTTTACTGTTTTTTACATGTTTTCTCGTCGATTAACTGAAGTAATTTATCGTATGAAAAGCACTACGCAGTGCTGTTTTTTACATCGTATTTATTCGGAAATTAAAAAATATCACTACGTGAATCATTTCATGTGTTATATTTCGGATCTTGACTGTCTCCTAAAGTGAATTAAATTGATTTATTTAGCACCCATAAACGTGATAGTGCTATAGTATGTTGACAGTGGTGTGTGGTCTACGAGTGGCAGCGCAAATTTATTGTAATCATCAGATGTATAACTAATGTTAAATGAAACTGGCTGCATCGTACGGATATTAAATGCCATTAACATAAAAATAAGATAGTCTTACGTGGAGGAATATTCCCACGAACATACGTAGTCCTTCTTCCATTCAGTTCGACGGCGATTCGATGCGCTTGACTGCACTTCATGCTGTTGCCTCACACTGTAAATATAGTGAAGTTTTGTAACTTTATTAATCTGTGTAATGTCATGTTTCTATTGTATATCGTCAAATATATTTCAGTCACATATATTATTCTCAGACTTTAGTGTAACTATCTAGTAACGTTCTACAGATACTCAGCATTATTATTTATATCATTAGTAAGAAAGTAAGATTTCGTCACTTTTCTCTCTGACATCAGACCTAAATATTTTTCTTGGAATTAACAAAACGTGCGCTGGACGTCAGAGGAGATTAATGGCCCCATTCGTCAAGTTCCGCTGGCTGCCACCACTCATGGAGGCTGTGTTTGGCTGATTGAAGGCACAAATCTACTTTGCATACGAGCAACGTAGCCAATCAACTCAATATTCCCGTTACGCTGCGCAATAATCTATTGTGCCGATTCATTTCTCTTCGTCGTGTCACCTAAACAGAAATGATAGCGTTTTGAACGAGTTAAAAACGACATTTCGTTTGCACTCCCATTACACGCGCAAAATATGTTCTTTCCTCTCATAAAAAGGCTGCATAACACGCGTTTCTGTCAGAGAAAATCTTTTAACAAGTTTTAGAGCTTTCAGACGCGGAGAAATCACATTTGGAATACCGCACCTTTATTGGCTACATATTCGATAAGAGTTCAAAGCATGTTAGCATCCCGTTGTTATTACACTGAAAAGACTGGGTGTTCCAAGTACAATTATTGGAAATATGAGAACAGTTAACAGTTTTTAATCATTAATGGAATAATTAATGCAAATTTTACCCTGCACATAATCTCAAATCCAAAGATAATTGCTTTACATCCTTTATCAATTAACGATGTGTTTATTTTAATTACGTTTTCCCTGATAGGCCACTTTACATCGTAAAACCTGTTTCCAGTTCTATAAATACGATCATACCGTAGTTCGCATACTATCAGCAGTCTGGCACCCATTGATCATTAAAACGGCTGAGACGGCACGGCGTTAACCATACACATGACGCCTAGCGTGGGGCTACCATGAGGGGCAACTTTATTACCAAAGCAAAATGGTGCGGATACCAATTTTTGAAATAATATTTAGGAACTAACTGCAGTTAAGAAGTAATGTGCGCCATTGTAGTTCCACTTGGGTATTGTTTTCATCAAATAAAAGTAAAATAACGGAGGAGGAGGAGATTAGTGTTTAACGTTCCATCGACAACAAGATCATTAGTGACGGGGCACCAGCTCGGATTAGGAAAGGGAGGAGAACGAAAACAGCAGCGCCCTTTCAAAGAATTCGATTCCCGGCGGGGTCAGGGATTTTCTCTGCCTCGGGTATGGATGTGTGTGATGTCCTTAGGTTAGTTAGGTTTAAGTAGTTCTAAGTTCTAGGGGACTGATGACCATAGATGTTAAGTCCCATAGTGCTCAGAGCCATTTGAACCATTTGAACCTTTCAAAGAAACCTTCCCGTCATTTGCCTTAGGTGATTTAGGCTGTTGCCGAGCGGCTCTAGGCGCTTCTGTCCTAACCGGGCTACTACTACAGTTGCAGGTTCGAATCCTGCCTCGGGCGTGGTTGTGTGTGATTTCCTTAGGTTAGTTACATTTAAGTAGTTCTAAGTCTAGGGGGCTGATGACCTCAGATGTTAAGTCCCATAGTGCTTAGAGGCATTAGAACCATATGATTTAGGCAAAACACGGAAAATCTACACCAGGATATGGTTCAAATGGCTCTGAGCACTGCGGCTTATCTTCTGAGGTCATCAGTCGCCTAGAACTTAGAACTAATTAAACCTAAATAACCTAAGGACATCACACACATCCATGCCCGAGGCAGGATTCGAACCAGCGACTGTAGCGGTCGCTCGGCTCCAGACTGTAGCGCCTAGAACCGCACGGCCACTCCGGCCGGCTCACCAGGATATCCGTAGGCGGGTTTCAACTGTCATTCTCCCGAATGCGAGGCCATTTGCTAACGACTGTGCCACCTCGCTCTTTTACAGTAACGATATCGGAAGGGAAACATAACGTGTAACGCCGAGTGAACATGATGAAGTTTATGATCATATGCTAATACTTAACTTTTTCAGTTAATTCTCGCTTATTTCGACAGGCACTCAGTTTTTTTTTCAGAGGTTTTTCACACCTTATGATAACCGATAGACATATGATTACTGCCATTTGTTGAACTTAATAATCCAGTTATCAATGGTGACTTTCAGAGATGTTAATCACTTAGCTTACAAGCGTTGAGAAATTATTTAGCAGTAATTACGACGATTTTCCAGTATATTTGGAAACTACGCAGTCAAAATTGTGGTTGAAACTGAATAAAGAATAATCTGTATCCGGCCCACTGGCAGGACCTCGAGTAATCTTACTGTGAAAACATCTGACGTAACGACAAGCCGTCAGTAATCTGTCAGCTTAGAAATGCTGTAGAAAATTGATCATGCGAAAGGGTGTGTCATCCCGAAAAATATACTAGTATAACTCAGATTTTCAGGAACTGGCGGGTACGGAAACTCGGAGTACTATATGAGCGTGACTGTGTTCTTTAAACTGTCAAATTTAACATTCTCTGGTATACTTTTCTAATTAGTAATCGTACAATTTCATCAAAAGAGATTTAAATTTATTGTTTTCACAGTGACTTAAAAACAAAGTGTAACTGGAACTCTCATACTTATTCTAATGTCAGATATGCTTGCAAATTTAACCAGTGTTAAAAACGTCATCCAGTCTGTCCTCAGCCAATAACTATAGTTCATTTGTCAGATCAACCAAAGTTTTGCTGATGATGTGTTTGAAATAAAGGTTTCCCTTGAAGCTAACTGACCATGTAACTCGTACTGGAATATTGAAATATTTTAATGACATGTTAACGAACAGCAATTTCACATGTCATGGGCACAAAACTGATTTCAGTAGAAGAATGACAAACAATGGAGGGAAACTGCAATTGGCGCAAAGTGAACAAAGAGCGGTATTCGAGCAGTGAGGCATTTACACAGAACAAAACCGCAGCACCACGTATACAATGAAAATGGGATTCTGTAACTATTTTTGACGGCTGCTTTAACAGTCCAGTATGTTCTGCAGCTATGGACGCTGTGACCTATGTTGAAATAATAATTAATTCGTTCCACAGGTAGGGCAAAACGAAACAATAAATGTCCACCCCCCCTTTAACTTCGACGTTGGAGCTCATAAGAGAATACGACCCTGGTTTTATGTCCTGAAGTGTAATCTATTTTGTATAAAGCCTGATTACGGAAAAACCAGGATATGCGTTTGCGTGAGTGTGTGTGTGTGTGTGTGTGTGTGTGTGTGTGTGTGTGTGTGTGCGCGCGCGTGTTCTTGTGTGTTGTCTATTTTCGTCAAAGGCCTCCTTGGCCGAAAGCTTATTTTGTGACAGTCTTTTTGTTGTCTCTATCCATGACTCAGCAACTCCGCTATATTGAAACATAATCTATGTAAGTCTGCAGGCTTTCGTGGCCGTTGTCAGTGAAGTTAAAATCTTTTGAGTTATTAGGCTGCGTCATGTTTCTTCTAAAATGTTTGACAGTTCGACCCCTCTGCTGGGATCTTTCTCAGGATCTTTTGGTGTCCGCTACTGTTAGAACACTGTCAGGGACGAGTGTTGTGTCCACTTATAAAGGGGGGATTTTTTTGGCGTCCATGCTAGAGAAGTGGTAGTATTGGTTAAAATTCATATGGCTACCATTGGTGGGCCATAGTCATAGGCTAATATTCCGCTCTGATGCAGAAGAAGGTGCGTTGGTAGCTCATCTCCTGTTACAGTTGTCGGTCCATCGTTATTGGATAGAAAAGCACTATTCCACTTCTGCTGGAGAAGGGTTATTGGTTGAAATGCCTGCTACCGCTATTGGTTGGCCGTCATCAGTGGCTAGATATGAAACTGACAGAGCAAGAGAGGGGGAATGTTTACCCAAAACGTTCGTTTCTGGGGTCTCTGTCCGCATAAACAGAATTTTAAAGAAAAATGGTATTCAGACATCTTTCTTTAGTCAAAACAAAATAAAAGACTTTTTCCGACGGAAAACGGATGCACCTGATTACTTCCACAATGCAGGCGTCTATCAGGTGTCATGTGGCTGTGGCAAAGTGTATATAGGCGAAACGCGAAGAACTGTAAAAGAACGCATTAAGGAACACGAACGGCACATGCGGCTAAAACAAAGTACAAAATCGGCAGTAGCGGAACATGACGCGACAACTGTGGCTCTGACATCGAGTTTAATAACATACGTGTACTGGCTAAAGAAACAAACATTTATAGAAGATAGGTCCGAGAAGCGGTTGAAACTTCTAAGAATGCATCTTATTTCAGCAGAGAGGACGGCTATAGGCTTCCGGCATCGTGACTCCCCGCCATCAGGGAGGTAAATACGCGGCCGCTGTGTGTGAGCGGCATAAACAACGGACTGCAAGTCTCCTTGACGGACAATAATGTTTTGGGTAAACATTCCCCCTCTCTTTCTCTGATCGTTTCGAATCTAGCCACTGCTGACTACCAACCAATAGCGGTAGCAGGCATTTCAACCAATAACCCTCCTTCAGTCTAAGTGGAATAGTGCCTTTCTATCCAATAACGAAGGACCGCCAATGGCATCCACAGGAGATGAGCTACCAACGCCCCTTCTTCTGCATCAGAGCAGGAATATTAGCCTATGACTATGGCCCACCAGTGGTAGCCATATGAATTTTAAACAATTCTATCACTTCTACAGCCCGAACGCCAGAAAACTCCCCCCTTTATAAGTGGACGCAACACTCGTCTCTGACGGTGTTCCAGCAGTTGTGGACACCAAAAGATCCTGAGGAAGATCCCAGCAGAGGGATCGAAACGTCGGACATTTTAGAAGAGACATTACGCGGGCTAACAGGCCAGAAGATTTTAACTTCATGATCTGACTAATATGATTACAGTTTCGGAGTCGTAAGGACATCAGCGAAGCGCAGCAGAATGAAACAGGTGGTTAACCAGAGTCAACCAAGATGAATGTAAAACTAGAATTGTAACTGTAGCTCCGAAGCATCCAGTAACTGACTATGTAACTAAAGTGTGTAGTGGAGATGCTGATTCGCAGGCAGGCACAACAAAAAGATTCTCAGATAATGAGTTTTCGGCCTAAATGACCCTCGTCCAAGATAGAACAGACACACACACACACACACACACACAGCAGCCCTCAGCTGCGAGAGATTGCAGTCATGTGTGTCTGTGGGAATAGTTTCGTGTGCGTGTTCTATTTCCGACGAGAACCTTGGTGGGCGAAATTCATTTTCAGACAGTCTTGTTTGTTGTGCCTACCTGCAACTCAATATCTCCGCTAT
The DNA here is from genome assembly GCF_023864345.2 of Schistocerca serialis cubense. Classification (NCBI taxonomy): domain Eukaryota; kingdom Metazoa; phylum Arthropoda; class Insecta; order Orthoptera; family Acrididae; genus Schistocerca; species Schistocerca serialis. The sequence goes on along the minus strand of NC_064641.1, from coordinate 322,765,361 downwards.
ATGATAAGTAGCAACTATACATTTCGTAATATTGTTACATTCCTTCGTGGATTTTCCATTGTTAACTAAAGTGTATGTTACATACATAAAATGTACTGTGCAAAACTTTTCCATATCCACCCTGCGTTACCTAATAGTCTGAAAAACGTGAGCTTTTGTGGTAGCAAAATTATCACGACGATTCCGTATCCGCTGGTACGTGTCTCGAACTTCCATAGCAACACAGAAATAACTATCTATTGAAATTCTCAATTAATACATTAGTAATCATTGCTTAAGGCGCACTATAAATTAAGTATATTTGGAGAACATAGATCCTGACTAGCCGAACGTGAAGATATGAAAGACATGGAAAGAATTATGAAACAATATCAAGGAAGAGGATAATGAATCTATATGGCCCAAACTCTACTAATATGTAATATAATTATCCATACGCATGTACAGGATAAAATACTGCATGTTGTAAACACAACAAAATGGATCTTGTGCCTTTACATTCATCGTGGATTCCCACACGTTGCCAAAGTTTTTCGAGTAATCTGCAGAAGTTTCGCTTGTAAGTCCTTACACATCCTCCATACATCCCCGATATTTCCTATGCGACTTCAGTATTTTCGTGGTGACTGAAGAAAGTCATCCGTGGCTGTTAAATGGCTCTGAGCACTATGGGACTTAACTTCTGAGGTCATCAGTCCCCTGGAACTTAGAACTAATTAAACCTAACTAACCTAAGGACATCACACACATCCATGACCGAGGCAGGATTCGAACCACCGACCGTAGCGGTCGCTCGGCTCCAGACTGTAGCGCCCGTGGCTGTCGATTTATTCGAACGAAGAGGTGCATGCCTTGGTACAATCTTGGTTCCGTAGGCTACTGCAAATGAAGGCACTGACCGCGTAGTTCCACAGTGGGAGAAACCTTCAAAGCCGTGATATAGAAACGCTGGGTATTGACTAAAGACATCAATGACAATGATAGAAAGCTCTGTGCTGCTTTTAGAATGTGAGTCGCTCACTGAGCTTGAAACTCTCATTCCATAACTGCAGTTCTATTTACTGACTGAGGGACCAGCGGTTCCGAGAATTTTTTTTTCTGTCATCAGTCCGCTGCCTGGCTTGATGCGGTCTTCCACGAATTCCTCCCTTGTACCAAACATTCCATCTCAGAAAAGAGCTTTCAACCTACGTCATCAAAAATTTCGTGGATATGTTCCAATCTCTATCTTCTTCTACAGTTTTACCCTTCACAGCTCCCTCTAGTACATGGAAGTTCTTCCCTGATGTCTTAACTAATGTCCTATACCCCTGCTTCTTGTCATTGTTTCCAATATCTTCAGTCCTGCGGAGAACCTCTTCATTTCTTACACGTCCACCCAATTTTCGACATTTTTCTGCATCGCTACCCCTCAAATTCGTCGAATCTCTTCCGTTTCGGTTTTCCCACAGTCCGTGTTTCACTACCATACAATGGTGTGCTTCAATCCTGATTCTCAAAAACTTTTTCGTTAAATTGGGTCCTATCCTTAACAATACTAAACTTCTCTTGGCCGGGTTACCTTCTTTGCAACTGCTAATCTGATTTTGAAGTCCTTTTCGCTCCATCCGTCATGAGTTATTTCGTTGCGTTGATAGCACAATACCTAAACTTCGTCTACTTCGTGAACCCCAATTTTGATGTTAAGTTTCTCGCTGTTTCCATTTCTGCTACGTCTCATTACCTTACTATTTCTTCGAGTTACTCTCAATCTATATTGTGCACTCAGTAGAATCTCCGTTCCGTTCAACAGATCCTGTTATTCTTCTATACTTTCACTGAGGATGCGAATACCATCAGCGAATCTCATCATTGATATCCATTCACCATGAATTTTAATCCCACCTTGAACTTTACTGAACTTTTGCTTCCGTCATTGTTTTTCGATGTATGAACAGTACATCCCTACATACTATATCCCTGCTTTACTCCATTTTTAATCCGAGCACTTCGTTCTGGGTCTTCCAGACTTCTTGTTCCCTCTTGGTTCTTGCACATACTGTATATTACCCATGTTTCCCTATTACGTATCCTAATTTCCTCTGAATTTCTAAATTGTGGTACTATTTTACATTTTCGAACGCTTTTCAAGGTAGCGTCTCGATTTTTCTTCGTCTTGCTTCTATTGTGAACTGCAACGTCATCACTGCCTCTTCGATGCATTTATCTTTCCTAAAGCCAAACTGATCGTAATCTAACACATTCTCAAATTTTTTTCCATTCTTCTATACATTATTCTTGTCATCAGCTTACGTACATGAGCTGTTAAGCTGACAGTGAGATCATCCTCGCACTTGTCGTCTCTTACTGTCATCTGAAATTCTCATACATTCTACTCCTAGAGAATGCTACTGGGTTTCAAAACATAGCCCCCGTACTGAGACGAGCACTACCCGAAATTCACTAAATTTCAGCAGTTTCGTGTTATGTAGGAAAGTGATGAGCAGTCACAACAACAGCCCAACAGATGGCACTTGAGTTTCAGCTGTGTATCAGCGGTAGAGCCAGTGACCTAAGGAAGGGCCCAAACAAGCGTCACCTTTGTTTGAAACAACTGTGATACACACTTAGGTGGATAACCGTAACAGAAAAAAACTGTTGCTGATTACACAGCGAATGCGTCATGAATTAGGACCTGGGCTGCTTCCTCAGAGGCTCCTGTGGCCACACATCTACATCTGCATGGCTGACCTGCAAATCACACGTAAGTTTCTTGGCAGACGATTTATCGAACCATCTTTACACTAATTCTCTGTTATCCTACACTCGAACCGCGCGCGGAAAAAGAACACCTATGCCATTCCGTCAGTCTGATTTCCCTTATTTTATTATGATGATCGTTTCTCCCTTCGTAGGTTGGTGTCAAAAAATATTCGCTTTCTGAAGAGGAAGTCGTTCATTTGAATTTCGTGAAAGATCCCGCAGCAAAGTAAAATGTCTTTGGTTTAATGATGTCCACCCCAAATCCTGTATCCCATCGGTGACACCCTCTCCCCTATTTCTCGATACTACAAAACGTGCTGCTCTTCTTTGAACTTTCTCGATGTACTGCGTTAATCCCATCTGGTAACGATCCCACACTGCGCAGCAGTACTCCAAAAGAGGACAAACTTACTGTACGCAGTCTCTTTAGCAGATCTGTCCCATTTTCTAAGTGTTTACCGCCAGTAAAAATCAGCCTTGTTTCGCCTTCTCCACAACATCATCGGAGTGTTCACTTCAAATTTCAGTTGCTCGTAATTGTAATTCCTAGGTACTTAGCTGAATATCTGGCCAATAGATTTGACTGATTTATTGTGTAACCGCAGGTTAACGAATTTCTTTTAGCATTCGTACGGATGATATGACAGTTTTCATTATTTAGAGTCAATTTCCAATTTTCGCATCATACAGGTATCTATATCGTTTTCCAATTGATTTTCATCTCCTGATGACTTAACTGGACGATAAACGACAGCATCTTATGCAGTATACCTAAGACGGTTGCTCTGAATATGTCATACATCTTTTGTGTAGATGAGGAACAACAGAGAGCCTATAACACTACCCTTGGAATGCCAGAAATCCCTTCTCTTCTGGTTGATGGTTCCCCGTCAATTTCTACTACCTTCGACCTCTCTAAAAAAATGGTTCAAATGGCTCTGAGCACTATGGGACTTATCTTCTGAGGTCATCAGTCCCCTAGAACTCAGAATAACTTAAACCTAAATAACCTATGGACATCACACACATCCATGGGCGAGGCAGGATTCGAACCTGCGGCCGTAGTGGTCGCGCTGTTCTAGACTGAGGCGTACAGAACCCCTCGGCCACTCGGGCCGGCTGTAACCTCTCTGACAGGATATCACGAATCCAGTCGCATAACTGAGACGATATTCCATGAGCTCGCATTTTGGTCACAAGCTTCTTGTCTGATACGGTGTCAACAGTCTTCTGAAAATTCAGAAATACGGAATCAATTTTAAATCCCTTGTCGATAGCACTCAGTGATTCGTGTAAGTAAAGAGCTAGATCTGTTTCACAGGAACGACGTTTTCTAAATCCGTGTTTACTAGGTGTCAGAAACTGTAATTCGTAATGTTCGAACACAACATATGTTCAACAATCCTGCAGCATACCGACATTAATTATATAGGCCTGTAATGCAGTGGGTTACTCCAATTGCCCTTCCTGAATATTAGTGTGACCTGTGCAACTTTCCAGTCTTTGGATACGGATCTTACGTCGAGGGAGCATTTGTATGTGATTGTTGAGTATGGAGCTATTGCATAAGCATATTCTGAAACGAACCTAACTGGTATGCATTCTGGAACGGAAGACTTTTTTTATTAAGTTATTTAAGTTGCTTTACTCATACAAAGATATCTAAGTCCAAGTTACTTACGTTGGCAGCTGTTCTTGATTCGAAATCTAAAATATTTACGTCGTTTTCTTTGGTGAAGAAATATCAGAAGGCAGCGATTAGTAACTCAGCTGTAGCAGCACCGCCATCGATAGTATTTCCATTGCCATTGCGCAGAGAAGGCTTTAAGTTGTGTGTAGCCGCAAGCATACTATGCCTAAGACAACAATCTCTCTAGATTTTCTGCCAGGTTTCGAGACAAAGTTTCGTTGTGGACTCTATTATAAGCATCTCACGTGCTTTTTGTTGTTTCTACAACAGTGTTCTAACCTGTTTTGTGTACCGTGGGGATCAGCTCCGTCTTTCGTTAATTTATTCGGTATAAATCTCTCAATTGCTGTGAATATTATTTTTGAATGCAGGTCACATCTGGCCTACACGTGCATTCTTAATTTGGAGGTAGTGGAGATTGTCTCTTTGGAAGGCATCAAGCGAACTTTTATCTGCTTTTTCAGTTATCTTAGGTGGATTTGGTGTATAAAGTTTTCCTACGACATCCCTGTATTCACTAACCCCTGTATTCGTTTTGATGCTCATTATTAGCTGAGGATTATTTGTTGCTGAGAGGTGAGGTTAGGTTTTCACAGCCGCTTACTATTCGAGTGAGCTCATATGAACTAGATGCTCGAAATAATTTTCAGGAAACACCTGGCGTGTGAAAATTATCTCCCGTCTTTCGCTATTTCCAGTGCGGCACCTGAGGATGGGCTTATTGCAGTCCGAAACCGATCGTGTGAAAATAAAGTGATTTACAACTGAAACGGTATTTTCAACCTCTGCTATTTTATTCAGATTGACATGAATGAGCCCCACCGATACTAACTCAAAGGAATCGTCGACTTCCATTTCGCTGCAAGATAAACTACATCTAACAGCAACAAACACGCCAACGCCAACTGTATTTAGCCTGTCCTTTCTGAACACCGTTAGGTTCTTAGAAAAAGTTACGGCAGAACTTGGGTCATTACCGAGTTCAGTGCGTATAACGATTTCAGCAGCAATGCTTTGGTGCTCAGGTACTTTCGAAATACAGATACGACCATTTATAGCTTTTATATCTCTGATTCCTAGATCTAAATTCTTCCTGTCTTCGACCTGCGCACTTTGAGACTGAAGCCCTTTCTGTGTTTTCCCGAGGCTCTCTAACCAAAAAAACCGCACAGTCCACGCCACACACACCCCCTGCTACCCATGTAGCCGCCCCCTGGTTTGGTGGTTCTTTATATATTGGTTTTTATATATTATGAAAAGTTGAAGTTAATGTTATCTTGCCTGCTTCACAACTGGAAAATTATTTACGACAGCGACTCATTTGTGGTGCTTCTCGCAGCTAATTTGCCCAAAACTGTGTTTTTATAATAAAAGACGCTACATGTCATGGTTCTCGCCTCCCACGCACGGGATCCCGTGTTGGATTCCTGGCGGGCGGACCTGTGTCCACTATGGAGAATTTCGCGAAGCAGCCTTAGCGACCCTTTGACTCCTCCACTGCCGCCCTTCGGGGACAACCGCGTCGGTAACACGGCCTCCCGTCGTGCATAATGTTCCGCCCACCTCACAACGGGCGAAGGATCACTTGAACCGCGCCAACCGTCACAAATCGCCGGTGGGTACCACCGGCACTGAAGATTGTCCACCGTGATGTCATGATCCATTCATCCGTGTCGTCGTCGTCGTCCGACGATTCACCTGACCGCCTAGTAACTGATCTTTCTCGTAGTGAGGCGGCGAACACATCGGCTCTGTTTGACCACCACCCGGCTGTACCTGCACCTCTTCCTACGCCGTCCCGCCACCGTGGCGAGTCTTCTGGACACCTTGACCCGTCGGATAGTCCTCTGCCCGTCGCTTCAGACATTCCTCCGCCCCTGCCTGTGGACGCCATACCGGATGGTCCTGTGGATGAGGAAATGGCTCATGCTCCCGACCCTCCTTCTCAAGAGATCCCGTCAAGCCCTCTGAAGAAAGAGAAGATACCCCCCCCCCACCCCCATTGTGGTATTTAATGTCACTAATTATATAAAACTGAACACAGCTCCAGCGGCTCATTGTCGGCCAATTGAGAGCTGTTTACCAAAAAGATCATGTGAAATACCTGCTTGACAGTAGGGACGACTATCTTACGATTCTCGACTTCGTAAAATCAAAGGCGATGTCTTACTTTACCCACCAGACGTCGGGTAATCGCCGAACCAAAATCGTCATCAAGGACTTGCCACCAAAGGTTACGGCAGAGGACGTCAAGGAGGAACTGCTTCGACTCGAAGATCTTTTGGTCCACCAGTATAGCAAGAGGGATCCTGGGGCCAGGGCATTGATCCCCTGCCCTACCCACGTCGTCTCCCATTCCCGGAGGGAGGACATAGAGCGTATTTACCAAATCCGCTATCTTCTGTACACGGAAGTCCGGACTAAATCTTACGAGGGCCGCAACGTGCACAGTCATCTGTCGCAAATGCCAACGTTTACGACATACTGGGAATTACTGCTCCCTGCTGTTGCAGTGTGTTAAGTGTGCTGGCCCACATCTAGTGGAGAACTGCACACTCTCTGCTTTGGAGAAAGCTACCTGTGCCAGATGTTTTGGAACGACTCACGATCCCTACCACATGGCATCCTGGAGGGGGTGCCCTGTTTACCAGAAGGCGCTGAAGTCTTCTTGTCCTCCCAAAAAGAAACCAAAAACAAATCGACCTCCCCCACCGCAACGGGAGATGGACAACTATCCTGTTTTGCAGGGTCAGCCTGGAGCACTGTCCTCAGCAGCCACTCTGGTGCCAGCCACTCAGGCGCCATATGGTTCGATGGCTCCTGTGCCCCTCCCTGCCCAGACTCCCACGACATCCTTTGCTGCTGCAGCCCAGTCCCCTCCTCATTGTCTTCCATGACAGCTCCCACTGCTCACCAACATCAAGAGCCAGCTGAAGCTCCCTCCAGTCCATTTGTGGCTCTGTCCCAGGCCTCTGCCCCTACCCCCACTCTGTCTACTACTAAATCTGCACCTGCCCGCCATAGGGGCAAGCACACCACCTGGGACCCTCCCCCAGTGGTGGCTCCTTTTTCACGAACCCCCACATCCGGGCTGTTATTCGTGACACTGCTCAAAAAATCCGGCGGCCGGAGGACGGGCTCTCCTCGGTTATCGCCCTAGTGGAAGGGCTTAGTCAAATACTGCTGTAATGGCGAATGGACCTCCACACCACCACCAGGACCCTCGGTATCTTGTCACCTGCATTTTTAATGCCAATGGCATAAAACGCATCAAGACAGAATTGAACACCTTCCTCCATGACCAATGTGTGGATGTTTTACTGCTCACAAAAACACACTTCAAACCAGCAGACCATTTCTGCCTTCGCAACATGGTGTGTTACCGCTCTGACAGCCTCGACCGCTGTGGTGGAGGCACAGCTCTGTTCCTCAACAAAGCTCTTGTCGATACCCAAGAGATTCTCCAGCCAATGGAGCACATAGAGGCCACAGCAGTTACCATATCCACATGCCTTGGTGCCATCACCTCTGCAGCAGCGTGCTTGAGCCCAAACAAGCCACTGCTGGAAGCAGACCTCCGCACATTGTCATCCTTCGACAGGCTCATCATTGGGGCAGACCTCAATGCCAAGAACTCAGCTTGGCATTCTCACGTCTCTAACCCCAAAGGCCAGCTCCTCCTTGACCTGGAGGATACTTTAGCACTATCGGTCTATGGCCCCCACGAACCTACCCATATCCCAGTCCATACTAACTGCCAGCCAGACGTTCTGTATGTGGCCATCTTCAAAAACATCACCACTAAGTTTTCACTGTAAATTCTCCACGAACAGACCTCTGACCATGAGCCAGTACTCTTGCGCCTCACCAATGCTGCCCTTTCGTTTGATGTTTGTTCCACTGCGACCCTCACCAATTGGGACAAGTTTGCCCGGATACTTAATAACACCACCACTCAACACGACCTCGATTTGACAACACCAGCCAATATAGTCCGTGCTGTGGATTACCTTACCGCCAAAATACAGAAAGCAGTGAAACTCTCCACTGCACCTCAGAGTTTAACCCCCCTGGACGACTTGCCCACTCTGTTACGAGAGCTGAAGGTGCAAAAGAACCGCTACCGCCGGCGGTGGAAGCAGTTTCGTGATCCTCAGGACAAACGCCAAATGAGACGCCTCCAGCGCGAATTCTGTCACCACCTCGCCGACTGGAGGTCCGAACAATGGGAGGACAGGATGCCCGCTTTCCTGCTCCACCAAATATCTGACTGGGCTGTCATTGGCACCCTGCAGCGTTCTGTGCCAGCGACTGCCCTTCCTATTCGCACGGCAACAGGCTTGTCGTATGATACCCTCCAAATTGTGGAAACGCTGCCAGATGCGTTCGAGGCCCAAAACCACCCTCTTGTCCAGGCCCTTCCTCCGAACGAACTACAGGAAGAACATGAAGTCTTGACAGCAGTTGCTGCTTTCCGCAACCGCCCACCCCAGTCTGCTCCCCTTCTTACGTCCATGGCAGAAATTCAGTGTATCCTTCGACGGAAACGTGGCCGGTCGGCCCCTGGATTGGACGGAATTTTAAAACATCTTTGCCACCTTCCCCACACCACTCATCTTGTTCACCAAGATTTCAAACTTTGTCTCACGTCCGGCCTTTTCCCCCCTCAGTGGAAATAAGCCAAGCAGATTGCGATCCCCAAGAGGTTCAAGGATCCTACGGTCCCCACCAACAACAGGCCCATCAGCCTCCTAAATACTATGGCGACGGTCCTTGAATCTATGATCCTTCACCGGCTTTCCTAACCACTTGCGGCAGCTGGGACGATCCGTCCAGAACAGTTTGGATTCACTTCGCACCTCTCTGCTGAACTTCAGGTCCTACGGATCACTGAACACATCTGCAAAGGCTTCAATACCGCCAAGTCGACGGCTGCGGTTTTTCTGGACTTGCCAAACGCCTACGACAAGATCTGGAAAGACAACTTCGTACACAAGATGCTGACCCCTATACCGGATATTTATGTCAAGATCGTGGATGACTTCCTCCATGGTAGGACTTTCCTAGTGGCTCAACGGGGAATGCGTTCTGGCATTCGCCAATTGTCAGCAGTCACTCCGCAAGGATCGGTGCTATGTCCCATCCTTTTTAATATCTATGTAAATGAACAGCACTATACACCACTGGCCGCATTACTGATTTCCAATATTGGAAATAATAATTACTTTTATTGTTGCAAAGGAAGAACCACTAATCAGGAGAAGTCTCCTACATTTACATTTATTTCTACTTGTCAAAATTAGCGAATATGAAGATATCTATGGCGACTCTAGTCCGTTATCATTTAGAATTATGGCACTGACCTCTGCACCAATGTTCCCCTATAATATTTGCATAAAGAAATTAATTTTACCGCTTAACGAATACAGGAGTGGGTACATATAAAAACTGACTGCACTTTTAAGTAAAATTTGATTTTATTAGCCTACATATTACATGACACTTAAACTTTTCGTGCTTCGTCACAGAATGGCTTCTTACAATACGAAGAAACAAAAGGCAAAAGAGAGATCTTTTGAAATAATAATAAAAAAAAAAGCAATTACATTCGCAGATCATATTAACTTTTTACAGAGCCTTTGTTATGTTTCTGAGACGAGATAATATCTACATTTCGTTACGCCACCAGTTTTGGTACATAGTGTACCGCCACACTGCATGTGACGGACTCCTAACCTATTTAGAGGAACCCAAAACCCCACCAGCTTTGACGCTAGTTGAGTAAAACTGAAGTAATATCAGGTGTTCCCCAGGGAAGCGTCCTGGGACCTCTGCTGTTCCTGATCTATATAAATGACCTGGGTGACAATCTGAGCAGTTCTCTTAGGTTGTTCGCAGATGGTGCTGTAATTTACCGTCTAGTAAGGTCATCCGAAGACCAGTATCAGTTGTAAAGCGATTTAGAAAAGATTGCTGTATGGTGTGGCAGGTGGAAGTTGACGCTAAATAACGAAAAGTGTGAGGTGATCCACATGAGTTCCAAAAGAAATCCGTTGGAATTCGATTGCTCGATAAACAGTACAATTCTCAAGGCTGTCTATTCAACTAAGTACCTGGGTATTAAAATTACGAACAACTTCAGTTGGAAAGACCACATAGATAATATTGTGAGGAAGGCGAGCCAAAGGTTGCGTTTCATTGGCAGTACACTTAGAAGATGCAACAAGTCCACTAAAGAGACAGCTTACACTACACTCGTTCGTCCTCTGTTAGAATATTGCGGCGCGGTGTGGGATCCTTACCAGGTGGGATTGACGGAGGACTTCGAAAAGGTGGAAAAAAGGGCAGCTCGTTTTGTATCATCACGTAATAGGGGAGAGAGTGTGGCAGATATCATACGCGAGTTGGGATGGAAGTCATTAAGGCAAAGACGTTTTTCGTCGCGGCGAGATCAATTTACGAAATTTCAATCACCAACTTTCTCTTCCGAACGCGAAAATATTTTGTTGAGCCCAACCTACATAGGTAGGAATGATCATAAAAATAAAATAAGAGAAATCAGAGCTCGAACAGAAAGGTTTAGGTGTTCGTTCTTCCCGCGCGCTATTCGGGAGTGGAATGGGAGAGAGACAGTATGATTCTGGTTCGATGAAACCTCTGCCAAGCACTCAAATGTGAACTGCAGAGTAATCATGTAGATGTAGTGTAGATGTAGATGTAGAGAAAGAGCTGATGCTCATGCTAACAGCTGAGTCTGGAAACAAATGTGCGTTCTCTCACACCCCACGATTTTAAATCATGTTTCTGATGTGTGGAGAAAAACAATTGTTGCAATGAACGTCACAACAATGTGATCAGCGAAGCGATCAGATTATATATCGATTGTTTAAAATGGGGATGGACAAGAGGGTCAACCACTACCATAGTGCCTCTTGTTCCGACGTTCATTGTTAATAGTATCAGCAGTCATAGCCTTTAATGACAAATACCGTACCGTACTTTATCGGTCACCGTTACAGTGATGCCAAATATTAAACCATTAATCAGAGGAAGTGAAATAAATAAAGATATCAATACGAAAGGAGTAATTTGAGTAGAGTGGTATGAATTGTATGCGCCATTAATTTCAACTCTTGATCGAAGAAATGAAAGAAATATAGTTTATATTTTGCTCGTTCCTCGTGCTTCATAATGGTATTAGCAAGTACTAAAAGTTCAGCTGGTAAAAGAAAGTATTCAGAACGCAAGAAACGAAAATTTCAAGATGCGAAGAAAAACAAAGTTGGCCAATAGTTTGAAAGAAAATATCATGTAATATAATGAACCAAAAAAAACATTAACGCATAAGAAAGCTCTTTACCAGAAAGTAGCGGGTACTTTCTAAAACTTTACAGATGCAAATCTTGGTAACAGAAATGTAGTACCAAGATTGTTATGAAACAATACAACATCACCATTTTCAGATGGAACGAGTTACTGTTATCTTATCGTTGCTTAGGTTTTTCCAAATATTTCTGCATGGGGAATCGAGAAACACTCCTTCTAATTTGTGAAAAGTACAATTAAACCACATCACGTCCCAGACATCATTTAGGGCTCACACACAGTTGCTTAAAATGTTCCACAATTGCGTATTGCAGTGATACTGAAGAAACAATATTCTTGAAAGATATCGAAGTAACAACAATGAAAATTCGGTAATAATACACAAGTAATAATGGCTTAAGTTGGACGTATGTATTAACTTCGTTAATAAACTTGACTCTAACAGGAAACAGAGAAGTACAAACACGCATCTTGGAAGATGATGGGTGTTGAAGTAACAAGGAAGGTGAATGCTTTGTATCCCAGCCGAAAAAATACCATTTGCAAGTAAACATTAGATATTTCCTAAAATTGATCACTAGGCAAAACATGACGTTCTCTGCTCTTGTACTTACGCTGCAATACCCATACATTTTCCTTTTGACTTCGAGATTTTCGAGGCTGCAGAGTTTCATAAACTGACCAGCACGGTACAATAGCAGTCACAAAGTCATAAATAATTTCCTCGGACTTCTGGAAATTAGCCGATGGACTGAAATGCAAAGACTGAATAAGAGAAAAGGGCTTGACAGAACTTTCTGTGGTCAGAAAGAACTCGGAAATTGAACCACCCACATTTAAAGCTGCTATTCAAGTACCTGCAGATAATTCGGTCGAGTAATTGAGCGCGGAGTTCGCTAATTCAAAACTGAGGACGAGGGGTTAATATTTAATTACGTCTCCGGCAAAACTGTGTGGACGATCTGGGGTAATGGTTTCCGACCCAGTTTCGCTTAAGCGGTGTAAAGAATAATGAAGTACATGGAGCTATTCACAGCTTTTTCCAGTACAAGAACAGGATTAACAATTTCTAAAATATTAAGGTGCGAGATTATTAATTTCTTGGCGTAACGCTTATCGAGGATTTTTTAAATGCTAAACACACCTGGTTCGAGAATAGACAAAAAAGTCTTGCATTTAAAATCCTTTTGTCTCTTTATCCTTAGATTACCCACTCTGATACTGGGAATAAATAGTTGACATGATGTGATTATAAGCTGTACATAGGATTCCATGATACGAGACTGATTATATAGCTAAATTCAACAAAAGTCTTGTTCTCAAAAGCTCTTCACATAGTTAACTAACGAATGTTAACGGCAACATATGGAGTCAGAAACTGGAGATCAGAACCCCTATATGTTTTGTTGAATTTTTACAGGTATACGATTAGCATGCACGCTCATGTCTAATAAGGCGATTAGTTATCAGAGATCAGAATCTCTATATGTATTGCTGAATTTCACAGGTACACGATTAGCATGCATGCTCATGTCTAATGATGTGTTTAGTTATCAGAGATCACAGTCTCTAAATGTCTTGTGGAATTTCACAGGCACACTATTTGCATGCACCCTCATGTCTGATGACGTGTTTAGTCATCAAAGTTAGTTTGCGTGATAAAGGATTGTATTTTAAACAGCGCTATCGCTTAGTAATGTTGTCGATATGTCTAGGAGTCTACGACTATTATTGCTTTTCACAGGAGAAACATCGTTATTGATTTAAATAAGGCTAAATTACACTTTCTTTCGGTTGACTGTGATGTTCCGTATGCATTATTCGATCGAAAGTGTCAGATTGGCCTCTAGATGTCGTGAGAGTCGGATCCGATTAAATAAAAGTAGTCGTGAAGTATTGTATTGTGAGGAGAGAAGCAGGAACTCAGGAGAGGTGGGTGACTCCAAATATGGACTAGTCACTGGGTGATACCTCAACTAAAAAATCCATTAGGAACATTTTAACCTTCTCAAGCTGCATAATTGGACTGTTGGTGATGTGATTTTGAAGTCGAAACGCGAAGTAACATCCGCAAATAAACAAATACTCCACAGCCGACGTGATATCAGAGGAAGGACTCCTTCGCGCGTTCCAAACTGCAACCAGTTAGCACAATAACTGTGTGTAGGCAGTTGAAAAGAGTGGGTTAGATTTGTCGAGCAGATTGAGGTAGCGTAGAAAGCGGCGCCACTGGACAATGGATGACAGGAACGCAGAGATATGGAGTCTTACCGTGCGGCAATCGGATGATAGGGTTTGGGTTTGGCGGATTAGTACGTCACCTTTCATCGTGGATAGTGCCGACAGTGGGTGATAAAGAAGGTTGTATTTCGGTATGGGTGTGTTTCTCGCTGCTGGGGTGTGTGCTCTTATTTTTGTCAAGGAGATGCCAAATGCAGAAAGACAAAAACACATTTCAGAGCACTGTCTACTGTGTACCGTTGAGGAACAATTCGGAGACCTTGGATGACAATGCAGCCTGTTATAGTGTTTCCTATAAGGAATTGTTTTGTAGACAATAAAATTATTGAAAAAGAACTGGTCTGGCAAGATTTCCGACTGCCCAAATTGGAGCACTTTTGGGACGGGTTAGATCGTCGTCTTCGCTCCAGACGACAGCATGTGACTTCACTACTTTCTATGAGTTTAGCTTTTAAAGGACGGATTGGCTGCCACTCCTCCACAAACATTCAAACACCTCAGTGAATGTGTACCCAGCAAAGTTCAAGTTGTCAGAAAGGCGACTGGTGGACACCTACCGTAATAATATTCAGTGACAGAGTCCAGGCTCTTTTCATCAGAGTGTAGCGCTGTTTCACGTGTATGTACTCCTTTAAGTACCGAAAACCGCTTAACTGATGATTATAAATTTTGGAACCAGGTCTGGAACATCATTTCTGGTTACTGTGCACCGAAATCAATTAATTCTTTCATGGGATGTTACAGATTTTCAAATTTGTCACTAAATTTCAGATTAATTTTGTTAGTTATAGATTTACCACCAAAGGTGACATAAGAAAATTTGCGCCGGACATCTACAAATATTACGATTAAGTTGAATTGAATGAAAAAATTTCAAGTTTCAAACTGTGATTCTTCATCAAATGTAAAATTGTATATAAGGCGAAGACGGACCCGTAACGAAAATGACGACAGTCTGTGGCTTCTCTTTGTCCAGATTCTAAATCCTGCGCGGGAATCACAAGATGTGTGAGTACTGATGAATGACGTCGTAATATGTGAGAGGAAATAGATAGGTGTGTGAGCTACGGAAGACTGGGTCGGTTCAGGGAGCGTTCCCTGACAGCTAAAGTGGTAGGGTGACCGCTCGCGATTAGCGGTAGTCTGAGATCGAATCGCGGTCCGGCACACATCTTCATATGTCTCATTACGCAGATAATCTGCATCTGTTAATTGAATTTCACTGTTTAATAAGGTAGTTCGTCTACAAATATTGGAATCTAACAAATGTTATTTTTTACTCAGCTTAGAGAAATGATACACTACTGGCCATTAAAATTGCTACACCAAGAAGAAATGCAGAAGATAAACGGGTTTTAATTGGACAAATATATTATGCTAGAATTGACATGTGATTACATTTTCACGCAATTTCATTCATAAATCCTGAGAAATCAGTACCCTAACAACCACCTCTGGCCGTAACAACAGCCTGGGCATTGAGTCAAACAGAGCTTGGATGGCGTGTACAGGTACAGCTGCCCATGCACCTTAAACACGATACCACCGTTCATCAACAGTAGTGACTGGCGTATTGTGACGAGCCAGTTGCTCGGCCACCATTGACCAGACGTTTTCAATTGGTGAGAGATCTGGAGAATCTGCTGACCAGGGCAGCAGTCGAACATTTTCTGTATCCAGAAAGGCCCGTACACGATCTGCAACATGCGGACGTGCTTTATTCTGCTGAAATGTAGGCTTTCACAGGGATCGAATGAAGGGTAGAGCCATGGGTCGTAAAACATCTAAAATGTAACGTCCACTGTTCAAAGTGCCGTCGATGCGAACAAGAGGTGACAGAGACGTGTAACCAATGGCATCCCATACCATCACGCCGGGTGATACACCAGTATGGCGATGACGAGTACACGCTTCCAATGTGCGTTCACCGCGATGTCGCCAAAAACGGATGCGACCATCATGATGCTGTAAACAGATCCTGGATTCATCCAAAAAAATGACGTTTTGCCATTCGTGCATCCAGGTTCGTCGTTGAGTACACCATCGCATGCGCTCTTTTCTGTGATGCAGCGTCAAGGGTAACCGCAGCCATGGTTTCCGAGCTGATAGTCCATGCTGCTGCAAACGTCATCTGTTCGTGCAGATGGTTGTTGTCTTGCAAACGTCCCCATCTGTTGACTCAGGGATCGAGACGTGGCTGCACGATCCGTTACAGCCATGCGGATATGATGCCTGTCATTTCTAGTGATACGAGGCCGTTGGGATCCAGCACGGCGTTCCGTATTACCCTCCTGAACCCACCGATTCCATATTCTGTTTACAGTCATTGGATCTCGACCAACGCGAGCAACAATGTCGCGATATGATAAACCGCAATCGCGATAGGCTACAATCCGACCTTTTTCAAAGTCGGAAACGTGATGGTACGCATTTCTCCTCCTTACACGAGCCATCACAACAACGTTTCTCCAGGCTACGCCGATCAACTGCTGTTTGTGTATGAGAAATCGGTTGGAAACTCTCCTCATGTCAGCACGTTGTAGGTGTCGCCACCGGCGCCAACCTTGTGTGAATGCTCTGAAAAGCTAATATTTGCATACCACAGCTTCTTCTTCCTGCCGGTTAAATTTCGCGTCTGTAGCACGTCATCTTCGTGGTGTAGCAATTTTAATGGCCAGTAGTATAGGTAAACATGGGATCAAAGTTTTATGTCTTGTGCATGAATAAATCATTAGACATAGATTACAGGTTCGTATAGAGGAAGGAAGTCGCCTGGGTTCTTTCGGAGGGTACAGCTTACCATTGCCTTTGGCTTAAACCTCTGTGCCCAGATGGGGATTTGCACCAACGCCCACCAGGATGCGAGTACTGTTTCTTACCAGTGCCCTATCTTGCTCAGTGCGCTGTAATACCATGAGTAGGATTTATCTCCCCTCCAGTTACACAATTAAAGGCAAATAAATGAAAAGAGGTGAGCTTAAATGGCTTGTCACCTTTCACACCTACCATGCAATGGTTTCCAAGGATGGTGTCTTCGTGCAGAAATTAATACTCCTCTAGTTTAATGTGAGTGGAAAAATAGACAGTGACACCAATTTATGCTGAGTTTCTGCATTAACATATTTTACACCGTTAAGAAAATTTTTTCGTGGTTCATTTTTTGAATAGAGAGTCGTCACTCACATTTGACATAACCCGCCTCTTTCTGTGAGTCACGACATCAGTTTTGTTCGTCAATGCCAAAAACGACAATAAACTGCTGTCTTTATAATTTCACTAATTCGGTGCAGTCCAGGCGTAGTATCACTACCCACAAGGCACTTGAATAAGAAAGACATTGCTGTGTAAGATCCTCAGTCTCATTCACATACACGCAATAGATTTTCTTGTTCACAGACACAGTTTCATTACCTTTGGAAGATAGATTTCCGGGCCATCAACTATTTTAGCTGTTTTCATGTCTACCAACGTCCGGAGAAATACGCGGAGCCCTATGGCAAGACAGCATCCAGTTCATAGTGAATTTGTGCAATTTTGAGTATTAAAGATTATGTATAGCCGAAAAGGACGTATTTATTCCACATACTTTCTTCATAATGACATCAACGCCAGTGGTACATTAACCATCAATTTTCGTCTTTCCCATTAGTCCGGTTGCGTCCGTTAAGTACGCTTAAGAACATCAAGTGCAAAACGGGCTCAAGACTACCGGATCTGCCATCAAAAGCCTGTCATAAAATGTTCAATATGGATATACGAATGTGTCTTCAGTCTATCTGGATTGCAAAGCTTATAAGGGGATATCAATAAATTTTACTCGTGCGGAGCATATTAGTGAACAATTTTCAGTTACAATCAATGTAACCAGTCTTGGCTGTAGAGAATTTTGATTGCTTTACGTATGTCGAAACATTCTCAGTGCCATATGACTCATTAACTTTCTGTGAAAATACTGTGGTCTAACAATACTACTAAAAAAAGGAAGAGTAACATGTGGTAGTGCTATGAACACAACATGCTACACATCCAAATCATAAATACTTGTCCATAGCTCGTGGTCTCGAGGTCACGTTCTCGCTTCCCGAGCAGGGGATCCCGGGTTCGATTCCCGGCGGGGTCAGGGATTTTCCCCTGCCTCGATATGACTGCGTGTTTGTGATGTCCTCATCATTTCATCATCATTCACGCAGGTGGAAGATTGGACTGAGGAAAGGTTGGGACCTTGTACAGGTGCTGAAAACCGCGCAGTTGAGCGCCCCACAATCCAAACATCATCATCATCATCATAAATACTTGTACAAGTGCGAGTGAGAGAGAGAGAGAGAGAGAGAGAGAGAGAGAGAGAGAGAGAGAGAGAGAGAAAGAGAGAGAGGCAGAGAGAGGTAGAGAGAATCTCGGGGTACGCCACATAGTTAAAAAATAAAGCTGTAGCAAAGAACTGTGTAGCAGAAGGGCTTTGTCTGGACAATGAATGTGACCATTTGTTTCCACGGCAAAATACTCTTCACACTTACCACGAATGAGTTACCTGTAAGTTCAGAGTATTTGTATATATACAAATTGGAAATGATCTAAAACGTCAAGAATCGGCATCCTAAAGTTGTTGTGTACTTATGGTGAGAGGGCTCAAAAACTTGTGTGGTACACCAACACTGGTTGTTATTTTATTTGCATCACGAATAGAAAAGAAATTTAAATGACATAACCGAAACAAAATTTACTACAGTGCTGCTCATTAATAACCGCTCTGTAACCCACATTTATGGCAATACACTGTAAATATCTACCCTAACGTCTGTAGACACATTCAGAGAAAAAAAAAAAAAAAACGTTGAAATACGGGCGTGTGGTGCTTGTTTTGGGGGTTGGGTTTGGTTGTTTTGGGGAAGAGACCAAACAGTGTGGTCATCGGTCTCATTGGATCAGGGAAGGACAAGGAAGGAAGTCGGCCGTGCCCTTTCAGAGGAACCATCCCGGCATTTTCCTGGAGCGATTTAGGGAAATTACGGAAAACCTGCCGGCCGCGGTGGCCACGCGGTTCTAGGCGCTGCAGTCCGGAACCGCGCGACTGCTACGGTCGCAGGTTCGAATCCTGCCTCGGGCATGGATGTGTGTAATGTCCTTAGGTTAGTTAGGTTTAAGTAGTTCTAAGTTCTAGGGGACTGATGACCTCAGATGTTAAGTCCCATAGTGCTCAGAGCCATATGAACCATTTCAACGGAATACCTAAATAAGGATGGCCGGACGTGGGATTGAACCGTCGTCCTGTGCGGCTGGTCCCGGCCGAGGTTCGAGTCCTCCCTCGGGCATGGGTGTGTGTGTTTGTCCTTGGGATAATTTAAGTTAAGTAGTGTGTAAGCTTGGGGACTGATGACTTTAGCAGTTGAGTCCCATAACCTTTCACACACATTTGAACATTTTTTGAACCGTCGTCCTCCCGAATGCGAGTCCAGTGTGCTTGTTCTGGATCTGAATTTGGTGCTATTTACTATGTCAGCCGAAAGCAGAACAGAAACAAAACTGACTGGTAGCAGCTGGGCCATTCGATGGCCGTACACACAGCTACACGCTTCGAATTTAAAAATAATTACTATGAACTTATACCCAGTTCAGTTCCATTAAAAATCCACAGTAAGATGAATAATGATAGAAATATATTGCAAAGACAACATTAGAAGAAGCAGCAAACATGACATACGTGTATATTGTTTCTATAATAGAAACGTACACGTAATCTGCAACGTAGCTGCCGGCCGGTGTGACCGAGCGGTTCTAGGCGCTACAGTCTGGATCCGAGCGATCGCTACGGTCGCAGGTTCGAATCCTGCCTCGGGCATGGATGTTTGTGATGTCCTTAGGTTAGTTAGGTTTAAGTAGTTCTAAGTTCTAGGGGACTGATGACCTAAGAAGTTAAGTACCATGGGGCTCAGAGCCATTTGAACCATTTTTTTTGCAACGTAGCTTTGCACATTTACATCTGTTCGTACACTCTCGACAAAATGTAAAATAATTTAAGTGGTTACTGTATAAAGTTCTTTATTTTCGCTGCTAATGAAGCTGAAACTCCATACAGCCAGACAATTTACGTAGACCATACATTCCCTCCATGTATATCGCCATAAATGGCACACGTAGTAACATTTAGTTGCAGCTTCAACTCGAATACTGCAGCAAATACTTAAGGCATAAAAACACACCTGAGTGCTTGGATATTATGAAACAAAAAACTAAAAAAAACTTCATTTCTGGAATGTTATTGTCTGTGAGTTTGGTTCAGTCTATTGCATCGAACGATGACAATACGATTGTATGTACCGAGCGAGGTGACGCAGTGGTCGGCACACTGGACTCGCATGCGGAAGAGCGGTGGTTCGAATTCCCAGAATTACATATTCCGTTCCATAAATCGCTTAAGACAAATACCAAAATGGTTCCTTTGAAAGGGCACGGCCAGTTTCCTTCCCTATCTTTCCTTAATCCGGGGGGCCGGCCGCTGTGGACGTGCGGTTCTAGGCGCTTCAGTCTGGAACCGCGAGACCGCTACGGTCACAGGTTCGAATCCTGCCGCGGCCATGGATGTGCGTGATGTCCTTAGGTTAGTTAGGTTTAAGTAGTTCTAAGTTCTAGGGGACTGATGACCTCAGATGTTAAGTCCCATAGTGCTCAGAGCAATTTGAACCATTTTTGAACCTTAATCCGGGCATTAAACACTTCCTTCCTTTTACACTGCATTCTTGTATGGGAACCTGCCAATACCTCTGATTGTTCGTTGCATCCTAGTTAACGAAATTCTCCGTTTCACCTCTTGGTCGAAATCACGCCATGCATTTTATAGCGCAATCCGTCCGTTCGTTGCTACGGCACGTCAGGTTATTTTTGGAGCACAAATGCGAGGTGAAACTGTACTACTTCGTAGCATCTCAGAATTCTCGTGTTGCTCGCGGCTGTTCATTTTAAATTAATCTCATTATTGCGCTATTTAGGCGAGACACGTATTACACTCTTAAAGTTTCACTTGCTCCCCTGTATAGATTCCTGCAAGCAGTTTCAAGCTCTCATGGCAGTCATCGCATTCATGAGAGCTGTAAAAAAGTGGAGAAAGCTTTCACATAACCTCTTATGTAGTAAATATCAAATAAATAAAAGACATTAGAAAATAAGTATGATACCTGAAAAAACCATAACGTCCTAACAGTTAGTATCAGGCGGAGAGAAAAAGGTGTAAGCGTGGAATCATGGAAATACTGGAGACAAAAATGTTACTGTTGACAAAACTAAGTTACATTCTAGAAGACAGGTTAACTCCCAGCGACAAACTTTCACATCAACATCGTTTGGTTGCAGATGACAAGCTACCTGCAGCAATAAACACACAAGTGATCCAGAAAATTCATCCACACCCAAATGTAAAGGTATTTACAAAAGGAAACGATCTGTTGTTTGAACTAAAAATGCACATAATTTTATAATCATGTTCACATTGCAGAATAAATAAAAACGAAAACCCACTGATGATGGCACAGGGGTGCCGAAACATGTTTGGGTACTGAGAAAAACGGTGTTTTGCATAACTGGTGGACCTGACATCCAACAATTTTAACTGCAAACACGGCCAATACAAGAAGCTGCAAATCAAAATGATGGATTTGAACTTTCCGTATGTGTATGTGGTGACGAATTGGTGATGTCGCAGCCATGCCTGCGTCGTTGTTCCTTTCAAAAAGAAAATAGCTTGAAATAATAAGAAAGATTCTTAAAATTCCCATTACAGAGACCAGCGCTTTAAAACAGCATGGGTCTCTTTTACTGTTATTAGAGAGTTCAGTATTTTATCCATCTTCAGCAACTTAATTTGTATTTATTGAACTAATCAGCAACCAGTTGCACAAAATAAATTTTTTTTTCCTCAACCAGTTTCAAGATGCGAATACCCTTTTTCTGAATATTATATCCATCGATTATTTGCGAGTGTTAAAAATAAGGTGCATGAAGCGTATTGCTATGGTCATGTGGTTCGCAGTGCCTGTACAAAAACTGAATAAGGCAGCCATACAACTTATATTAGTGACCCTTGTTTATTTCTCTTTATCCTCGAGAGAGTTTCAAAGAGTTAAATTAATCCATTATGTGTGTTTTGTAAGCCAGGTAAAATTTCTGAGTTAGTGATACTCAAGGGAAGCTAAGTCAAACGGAAGTCAGAAGCCACTTTCTTAGAAATCTATTTTCGTCTGTCTTATACAGCTTAATCAAAGCATCTGTAGAGATTCAATCAAGCAGTGGGCCTACAGAGTGTATGATTTGATATCTGTTGTTTTATTTCGTTGGCCTAATTCGTCATTCACTTCTCTCCCTTGCTGAAAGCTCACGGTATGTGGTGATACTATAATCTGAAGTCAGTAATTCTCGGATAAAGAAGAACGAGGGACTTTCGTCATATTACAAACAATTGCGCTACAGAAAGTTCTAATCCCGCTACATACATTACATTCATCTGGTAAGTCAAAGAACATTTACAATGCAAATGAAACTGTGCTCCAGAGGGTACGTAAATAAATTTTACTTGCTAACTCAGGCATGTGGTGAGTCGCATACATTCGTACCTTGGTGGGAGGCTCGCCGTAATATCAGGAGACACATAAGTTCTCATTATCGTAAATCCGGTCGGTCTCTTGCACGTTGCCGCTCCTGAGCCTCGGCGCTCACTTAGGTGTGGAACCTACTCTGCCAGGAAGTACTAACCCAGGACGTGTATGGTTCCCTGAATTCCTCCAAAGTGTGATTTGAACACAGAAAGTAATTACACTGGTATAATGAACAGTAACTCGTCAACGAAGTTCTAAAGTTTACAATGAAGCTCCCAGATAAGATACGAAATGAGAAGCAGCTGAAGGGGTTAAAAGAAGTATATGAAAAGCCCTTCTCAGAGGAAGAACCTGCCAGCAGATATTGCTATTGCACTCAGATACATTTAAATTTGTACGTCAAGGATGGAGCACATAGGCAAATTGGACAACAGGACAACACTTATCATCGTAACCAAGAAACATACGACAACGATTTTGTAGGTATTTGGTATTGGAAAAGGAAACCATTTAAACATAAAAGAGGAAAGGACGAAAGCCAGTACTTAACATGATGCGGGACTAATAGCGTAACACAAAAATATGACTATATTCATCGATATTTCATGGTCCCATATTCGAACGGCAGCACAACTCTTATTTGTTTACAACTGTTTGCTTAATCGCCAGGAACTGTAATGTTTGAATTATCACAGTGCTGCAGACTCCGTCAGGCAGTGAAATACAGCTTTCCGTTAACGAAATAAAAATTTCTGACTTGTTTTAAAAACTTTATTGTTTTGCACAACTAGGATCCGGTTGTACGGTTGTATGGATGTTTTTCAGTGTAGGATTGATTTCAGAGATGGCAAGCAGACTAAGACGAAAATTAGTTGTTAATCCATCGCTTCTAGATTTGAACTATAAAACTTACATCTGTTGACTATTTTGACACAGTTCTATTTCTGTTCTACAATTTCATGACATTTGTTATGATAACATTATTCCAAACGGGAACTGGCACAAAGCTATGTGCACAGGAGGGGATATTTATGTGAATACCCAAGGCACCTAGTTTCACTCCAAGGTAGAAAATGCAACATTATGTAAAAGGGGCGCAAAACGTAATTGTGTTGGCTCCAGGAATAGTAAGTGTCCTACACATATCTGTTTTTAATGTATAATATTGCTGGCAGATTCTATAATCTCCACCTTCTATGGTATTCCCGGAGCCTAGTGCAGCTTGACCTCACAATCTGTCCTATATAGAAAGACTGACACTTTTGATAGATGATCTTACTCCTACCTCCCATGACTGCACAACGTTTATCTTCTGAATTGCAGAAATATCTACATAATATCTTTGTGACGTAGAAAAGTAAATATATACCCACTTCCTTTGAAATGAAACTTATCCTGTTAGACATATTACACATGAAAGGTAACTGCACAATTTTCCCTTTGGTGTATCTACGTTTTTCACTGGGCAAAAAAGAGGGCTGCCTTGCTTCCTTAGTTTCTTATTGACGAAATTATGGATAGTGTTGAACCAGAATACTTTTTTTAATGTTACTGTTTTTGTTATGTTAACATCCTGACCATGTCCATGCTGAGACATGGGGATGCAAAGGAGACCGTTTAGTGGAATGCTGCATGATAGTGTCTTTGAGTTTAGAGGAGAATCTAGGATGAATGTGTGAGTAGAGGATTTTTCTGGTAAATTTTAATTTTTTTCCAATCTGGGTCTGTGAGTTGATTTATAGGAAATTAATGGCCGAATTGCCTCCCACCATAGGACATTTCTTCTAGCAAGGGGGATAAAGGTGAGCCCATTGTCAGGCTATATGACTGCTTGTAGTATAGCTATATAGCTAATTTTTCACGACCAATATGGAGGTGATAGGATTAGTGATTGGCTTTTGAGATGTGTTACGAATAAAACCATTTAGATCGCTAAAAGTATATTCATTTATTAAGAAGTTTCGACTTTATACTAAACGTTTCTGCTCAGTATCTGACACAAATTAATCACTGATGCCTCTGAAAGTATCCATCAGATACTTAATATATCTGTGGACACTAGAATCAAGGATGTTCATGCTGCAGTGATATAAATGATTGTGCCAGAGAAACCAAAAGTGCACCTAAGTTATTTTTACACGCAGTAAGCGATACTAGTTATTTCAGGTGTCTCATTTGCTCACCCGAAGACATTACAGGTTTGGGTGTGCATACAAATTGTTTCTATACATTGCTACAGTTTCAGTAACACCATACACCTCTTCATACACAATCCCCCCTCCTGCAACCACTACCACTTGGACCCGCCACCGGTTAAATTTTGATTAATAATCAGCATTGGAGGCCGAAGACTTCTGGCATAAAAAAACACCCTAATTCTGCCAACGGCCTTGTCAAAGATGGTGGGGGAGTGGACTGAGATTCTGGGCACTCTCTTGTCCTTGGGGTGGGAAACTGCCCCTAAAGGTGAGAGAATCGGCAATGATCAACGGCATGAGGAAGCCGATTGCAGTGGAAAGCATTGCTTGAAAGACATGTAACGTGTATCTAAAGGACATGTGGCTTGCAATTGAAAAAGTGCCATGATGACCTCTCCATTGTCAAAAGATTCCGGAATAGTCACCCATTCATGAGGAAACTGTCAATGGGCAGGTGACCATGAGAAAAGATTGAATAACCCACGAAAGGATAAAGTTCTAAGAATCGGAGCTTGGAATGTCAGAAGCTTGAACGTGGTAGGAAAGTTAGAAAATCTGAAAAGGGAAATGCAAAGCCTCAGTCTCCGGAGTCAGTGAAGTGAAGTGTAAAGAGGACTAGGATTTCTTTTCAGATGAGTACAGGATAATAGCAGCAAGCAGCAGAAAATGGTACAACAGGAGCAGGATTCGTTATGAATAGGAAGGTAGGACAAAGGTTGTTTTACTGTGAACAGTTCAGTGATAGGGGTGTTCTTATCAGAATCGACAGGAAACCAACACAGACAACGATACATCAGGTACATATCGGAAGCTGAAGATGAATAGATAGAGAAGGAATACGAGGATTTTCAATGATTAATACAGTGCGTAAAGGTAGATGAAAATCAAATAGCAATGGGATAAGGGAATGCAGTTGCAGTCGAAGTAGTGGAAGAAAATGTTACGGGAGAATATGGGCTTGGGACGTGGAATGAGAAAGAGTAATTGAGTTCTATAATAAATTTCAGCTAGTAATAGCGAATAATCTGTTCAAGAATCACAAGACGAAGAGATACACTTGGAAAAGGGTGGGTGGTACCTCAAGATTTCAGTTAGTTACATCTTGGTCGGACAGAGATTCCGAAAGCAGATACTGGACACCCAGAAGCAGATGTAGACTCTGATCACAATATGGTGTGATGAAGAGTAGGCTCAAGTTTAAGAGATGAGTCAGGAAGAATCAATACGCAAAGAAGTGGAATACGAAAGTACTGAGGAATGACGAGTTTCGCTTGAAGTTCTCTAAGGTTGCTGATACAGCAATAAAGAATAGCTCAGTGGACAGCGCAGCTGAAGAGAAATAGCCATCTCTAAAAGCGGCTATCATGGAAGTTGGAAAGAGAAGCATTAGGACAAAGAAGGTAACTGCTAAAGAAACCATTGGTACAGAAGAAATACTTAAGTCGATCGACTGAAGGAGGAAGTACAAAAATTTCCAGGGAAATGCAGGAATATAGAAATACAAGCCGCTGATGAATGAATAAATAAGAACTGCAGTGAAGTTAAGACGAACGAATGAAAAATGTGACTCAGCATATAGGAAAGTCAAAATACACTTCGGTGAAATTAAAAGCAAAGGTGGTAAGAAAGAGTACAACGGAAATTCCACTGTTAAATGCAGAGGAGAGAGCGGACGGGTGGAAAGAATACATTCATTGTCTCTATGAGTGGAAGATGTGAGTGGTTCAAAATGGCTCTGAGCACTATGGGACTTAACTGCTGTGGTCATCAGTCCCCTAGATCTTAGAACTACTTAAACCTAACTAACCTAAGGACATCACACACATCCATGCCCAAGGCAGGATTCGAACCTGCGACCGTAGCGGTCTTGCGGTTCCAGACTGCAGCGCCTTTAACCGCACGGCCACTTCGGCCGGCAAGATGTGAGTGGATAGAAGAAGAAACGGGAGCCGATTTAGCAGAGGTAGGGGATCCAGTATTAGAATTTAAGAGAGCTTTGGAGGGTTTACGATCAAACAAGGCAGAAGGGATGGATAACATTCGGTCAGAAGAGACTAGCAATAGAACGATTATTCACGTTGATGTGTGGAATGTATGAGTCAGCCTACATACCATCTGCCTTTCGGAAAAACATCATCCACAAATTCCGAAGACTGCAAGAGCTGATAAGTGCGAGAATTATCGCCCAATCAGCTTAAAAGCTCGTGTATCTAAGTTGCTGACTAGAATAATACAAAGAAGAACCGAAAAGAAAATTGAGGATGTGTTACTTGACGATCAGTTTGGCTTTGGAAAAGGTAAAGGCACGAGAGAGGCCGTTTTGACCATGCGGTTGAGAATGGAAGCAAAACTAAAAAAAAAAAAAAAAAAAAAAAAATCAAGGCACCTTCTTATGATTTGTCGACCTGGAAAAAGCGTTCGACAATATCAAATGGTGCGAGATATTCGAAATTCAGAGAAAATTGGAGGTAAGCTAAATAGAGAAAGAGGCAGGGGGGTTAGATAAAGTAAGTACAAGATCCAAGAGGGAATAATAAGAGTGGACACGAAGAACGATGTGCCTGGAATAAAATGGATGTGAGACAGGGATGTAGTCTTTCACCCCTATTGTTGAGTCTGTACGTGGAAGAAACAATGATGGAAAAAATGTTTCGCGTATTTTATTGACATTCAAGTTGAAACGACATCAATACGATTGGCTGATGACATTGCTGCCCTGAGTGAAAATGAAGAAGGATTTCAGGATCTGCTGAATGGAATGAACGGCCTAATGAGTGCAGAATATGGACTGAGAGTTAATCGAAGAGAGATGGAAGTAATGAGAAGTAGCAATAATGAGAACAGCGAGAAACTTAACATCAGATCTGATGGTCGTGAAGTAGACGAGTTTAAGGAATACTGCTATCTAGACTGCATGATAACAAATGACGGACGGAGCAAGAGAGACATCTAAAGCAGAGTAGCACTGCCAAGAAGATCATTTCTGGCCAAGGGAAGTCTACTAGTCTCAAGCGTAGACCTTAATTTGAGGGTAAAGTGAATGAGAATGTACGTTTGGAACGCAGCAGGGTATGATTATGAAACATGGACTACTGGAAAACCGGAGCAGAAGGCATTCGAACAATTTGAGATTTGGTGCTACAGGCGAATGTGGAAAACCGGGTGGACTGATAAGGTCAGGAATGAGGAGGTTCTGCGCATAATCACAGAGGAAAGGAATATATGCAAAAGGAGAAGGGACAGGATGATAGGACATCTGTTAAGACATCGGGAGTGAATTTCATGGTAGTAGAGGGAGCTGTAGACCCAAAAATCGTAGAGGAAGACAGAGACTGGAATACATCCTGCAAATAGTTGAGGACGTCGGTTGAAAGTGTTACCCTGAGATTAAAAGGTTTGCACAGGAGAGGAATTCGTGGCGGGCCGCATCAAACCAAATCACATACTCAAGACTCAAAAACAACTAAAACAGATAAACAAACTTCCGGCACAACGGTGTCTAGTCATGTACACGACTGAAGAAGTAAATCAGTTGAGCTGAGTAGAGTAGTAAAGACGCAACCAACAGGAACACTTTTTCTTCGGGTTAAACCAGGTTTGCTGCTTAACTGTTGCTTGTTGTGTTTTTAATTGGCTGTATCTTGGAATCACTTGGGTTTGTCATCAAAAGGACTTTGTTGCTGGTGGTGTGCAATTTAATCTACATTTTTGAGGAAAGGTTAGGGATGCTAACTTTTACGAAGATTAGGCAGACAGTGGAGTCAAATAATAATAAAGTTAACTGGTACATATTCCCAAACTCAGCACGATTAGTTGCCTCTCGACGGTGCAGTTCCACATTTATGTTTTGTATTATATCAGTGACTAATGTTTTCTCATTTTCACTTTAGCAACCACTAAACCTTTCGCTTACCCTCTCACGTAGTAACTTCGGTGTTCTGCCTCTTACTGTTTCAGTGGGAGCTGGTCTGCGACAGGGACTACTACGCAACGCTGGCACTCGTGCTCCTGGGCGTGGGCGGCCTCATCGGCAACTACATCTTCGGGTACCTGCAGGACAGGTAAGAGGCCAATGGAACGCTAACTCGTTACATATTGCTTGGCGTACTGGTGCGCACTGCGAAGTTCTGCTTGTGAAAAGGAGCTCCAGGCAGATGAAACCATCTTCTCCACGGTGGTTCTTGACAGTTTCTCCCGGTACAGTGAGTTATTTCTATCTCTGCGTATTAGTTGTTACACCAGCATTACCTGCAAATGTTATTAAAAATTCATTCACGTTACATTTTTGTTTGTAGGAAACAAGAAAATAACAAAACCAAATCTGGAATATATTTTGAGTTACAGATCTGTCCCCTTTACCATCCCAGATTCCAACGTCTTAGAAGGGGAGGGATTCTACTGCATGAGCAACATCATTGTGAATGCTATGGTTGAAATTCCATCGACAGCAGAAACGGTGTAGTGACACTGGGTAACAAAAGCTCAGTAACTGGTGTGTCCCTGGCGAGGTGTTCAGTCACGATTATGCACTGCACGTCTGTCTCCGCAATGTAAGGATGATTCCACGGCTGGTCTGTAGTCACATAAAACTGACACAAGTTAATCATTTGGTTCGATTTCCCCAGGCAATGGAATCTCCTCAGGCTGCCAGCAGCATCAAGAGGTTACACATTCTACACATTCACGAGCTTTAGGCCTAGTGCTCTTTAGCCGTTAGCGGTTTGTGATTGCCATGTAGCTACTGACCTCGCTCGACGTTATACAACCATGATACCGGCTGCGGTATTACTGGTGCTCAACCCACGCCGTATAAGACCCACATCTGGAGCGCGAGCTTCAAACTCTCTTCAACAAGGTTTCACACTGTACCCAGCCGTAAATCGCCATCTTTATTGACGAGGTCATCAGATATTTTGTTCTCTGTAGCTTCTATAAATACCCATGGCAGAAACCATTGCGCTATGTGAGGAAATGTCTGTCACAGAATGGAATTTGATAAATTTTCTGTTCATGTTCAGCTACTGCCTATTTTTACGGGTAATGCTGTCGTCGGCACGTCTCAAGTTTAGTCAAGTGCTGTTCTACGGTGCACACAGACTGCCCGAGGTAATAATGCTCACATTAACACAATTTTCGTAAACGCCAGTAGCGCTGAGGTCTACACTGTTTTTCACGGGCGTCTTGATTTGACGTATTTTAACTGGGACCAGAAGATCAACTACAGGATTTGGTTAATCTTTCCTCTAACTGAACAAGAGAATGACGAAAATGCAAGCATTTTACTCTACTTCTCGGCGGTATTATGCTCGAGGATACCTCTTGAAATTACTTGCGTTTTTCGTTATTTGTTGTAGCCAATCTCACGGAAGGCATTTTCCAGGTGGTTCAATTCTTATTACTAGTTTTGATTTTCCGGGACTGCTGCAGCATTCTCCTTAGAACAATGCGTGTTCGACCAGTGCAGTGGTGCCCGAATGCTTGCAGATATCGATTCGTCGCTTTTCTGCGTACACTTTGTCTGAAATAGCCATTGGATTTCCAGCAGACGAAAACGTAAAACAAGAGCAAGGTTCAAATGGCTCTAAGCACTGTGGGACTTAACATCTGAGGTCATCAGTCCCCTAGACTTAGAACTACTTAAACCTAACTAACCTAAGGACATTACACACATCCATGACTGAGGCGGGATTTGAACCTGCCACCGCAGCAGCACGGTTCCGGACTGAAGCGTCTAGAACCGCTCGGCCACAGCGGCCGGCCAAGGGCAAGGCGTCGTTTCCTTCAATCTCAGCCGTTGTCGTGAAGTGCTCATAGAAACTACTGAAATGTTGAAAGAAATAGTCTGTTTGTCAGTCCACCATTCAGATCTCTCCAACGTTCTCCATAAATAATAGGCTAGCTATGCTTGGATGTAATTACCTCTGTATCGCAACACCGTGCGCCCGATTCAATTACTGTCCGTCTCAAAAAAATAAGACGACGTCAGAGTGTGTTTGAACAGCTCCTCACAATTGGGGAACAGATCTATCCAGCCTTTGATGACAGTGAGGGTGAAGAACCAGACCACATTAAAACTAACAATAAAATTACACAATCCAATAAGCAGATGCTTAATTAGGTTGGCAAAATAGACCGTATTTCTAATATGAGGCTTGTAGTGGATAACGTGCAGAGCACGTAGACTGGGAAGCTGTTTTGTCACTCTTTACGTTGTTAGACGATGATCGTAACGATAGGTCACGGTCGCCCACCTGGTACACTGCTAGCTCTCCAGCTATTTGTCTCAAAATACTCTGAATGTACAATGAGTCTAAATTCGCAATGCCCACTCTACTATTAGGGGCAGAGAAGGCAAAAAAGACTACCAGTTGTCAATGACTGTGGGAACCGCAGTCGAAGGTTCGTCGTTGTATAACCAGTTCCGATTATAGAGTCAGAGGAGATTATATTTTTCGCAGCGAGACTATACAGTCATAAATTATCAACATTTTATAGGTCTTTTATTATTTAAGTAAGTGTTAGGAAGTCACTGCTATTGTTGCTGTTGTTGTGGAGGCCGTCAGTCCGAGGATTGGTCTGATACAGCTCTCCAGACTACTCCATCGCTCGAAATCCCCTTCATCTCCGAATAACTACTACGACCCATATCCATTTGACCTTGCTTGCTGTACTCGTTTCTTGGTCTCCCTCTGCAAAATTTTACCTCCCCTCGCCCCCCTCCCCTCACACAACCACATAATTTCATCTAGTTTTAAACTGACGATTCCTTTTTCTCTGTGATCGTGTCCTATCAACTGGTCCATTGTTCTACTCAAGTTATGTTACAAATTTCATTTCTCCCCGACTATATTCAGCACTCCCTTATACCTTATGTAGTCTGCCTATATAATCTTCAGCTACCTTCTGTACCACAACATTTCAAAAGCTTCTATTCTCCTCTTGTCTGAACGGCGTATAGCAAACGTCTCCATAGAAGCCTAAACTGCAGACAAATGCTTACAGAAAAAGCTTCCTACCACTTAAATTTCAATTCCATGTTAACAAATTTCTGTTCTTCAGAAACCGTTTTCTTGACACCACCAGTGTACATATTATATCCGTTCTACTTCGGCCATCATCATTTATCTTACTGCCCAGTACGCGAAACTCAACTACCACTTTTAGTGTCCCATTGCCTAATACAATTCCCTGAGCATCATCTGATTTAAATCGGCTACGTTCCATTACAGTTGTTTTGATTTTGTTAATTTTCATCTTATATTCTCCATTCAAGATATTTTCCATTCAAGATATTTTCCATTCTTTTTAACTGCGCCTCAAAGTCATTTTTTGTCAACATAATTACAGTGTTATCGACGAACTTCATTATTTTTATTTCTTTCTCCTGAACTTTGATTCCTTCTCCAAATTTTACAATGTCTTACTTTATTGCTTGTTGAATGTACAGATTCAATAACATTGTGAATACACTAATATCCTGTTCACTCCCTTCCCTACCACCGCTTTAATTTCAAGCCCTTTGTCTATTGTAACGCTGTCTGGTTTCTGTACAAGTTGTATATAACCTTTCGTTCCCAGCGTTTCACCCCTGTTACCTTTCTACCACAATTCAGCTCTACATGTAGACGTAGCAAGTCGAAGATGAAGAGACAGAGTATGAGGATATTGAAGGGTAATAAACATAAAGGGAGGTGAGAATCTAATAGTCACAGGGCACTGGAATGTGTTTATAGCGGAACGAAGAGAAGAAAGCATGACGGGAGAATATGGGCTTGGTGCTAGAAATGAGAGAGGAGAAAGACTAATTGACTTCTTCAATATATTTCAGCTAATAATAGCAAATACCCTGTTCAAAAATCACAAGAGAAGGAGACATAGTTTCAAAACGCCGAGAGATACGGAAGATTACAGTTAGATTACACCATGGTCAAGTAGAGATTGCGAAATGAGACACTGTATTGTTAGGCGTAGCCGTCCGGAATGGCTGAGCGGTTCTAGGCGCTACAGTCTGGAACCGCGCGACCGCTACGGTCGTAGGTTCGAATCCAGCCTCGGGCATGGATGTGTGTGATGCCCTTAGGTTAGTTAGCTTTAAGTAGTTCTAGGTTCTAGGGGGCTGATGACCTCAGTAGTTAAGTCCCATAGTGCTCAGAGCCACTGTTAGGCGTACACTCAGATCCCGATTTAGTAGAACAACGTAAAAATTAGGTAAGGAATCAGAAGATTATGTGAAGAATGGTAGAGGAAGAAATATACAGAAAACACTGACAAGAAGAAAGGACAGGATGATAGTATATCTGTTAAGGGAAGACAAAGATTGGAATTTATCCAACAAATAATTGAGAACGTAGGTTTCAAGTTCTACTCTTCGATAAAGAGGCTGGCACGGGAGAGGAATTCGTAGCGGGTCAGCATGTCAGAAGACTGATGACCGAAAGAAACGTTCTGAGATATAATGTGTGTTCCAATCAACAATTTCAAAAACTATCCCTAAATCTATAAAAGTTGTAAACACAGGTACGCACATGACTTGGTATACTGATACTTTGGTAACATTCACATCTGTTAGCATATACTTTCTTTCGAATAGGAGATATTACGTTCTTTTTGAGTCTCATGGTATTTCCCCCGTGTTGTATATTTTTCACGTTAGCTTTATGGTTAGCGTCTTTGATTAATAGTCAAAATGTGCACGGTCCAGGGTTTGAATACCGCCACTACATGAATTTTGAATAATAACCACCATTGGCGGGAGAGAACTTCTGGCCAACGGCTTTGTCATAGAGGGCGGAGGAGCGGACAGATGTTCAGGGCACTCTCATGTCTATGGGGTGGGAAACTACCCCTAAAGGCGGAAGAATCGGTAATGATTAGCGGCGTGAGGATGCTGAAGGCAATAAAAAACGTAACGTTTATCCACACTACATGTGGCCTGTAATTGAAGAAAAAGTGTAATGATCATCCCTCCATAGGCAAAAGATTCCGGAATAATCCTCCCATTAGGATCTCCGGGAGGGGACTGCCAACAGGGAGGTGACCATGACAAAAAGATTGAATGATCGACGAAAGGATAACCTTCTACGAGTCGAGGCGTGGAATGTCAGAGGCTTGAACGTGGTACCGAAATTAGAAAATCTTAAAAGGGAAATGCAAATACTCAATCTAGATATAGTAGGGGTCAGTGAAGTGAAAAATAAAGACGACAAAGATCTCTGGTCAGATGAGTATAGGGTAATATCAACAGCAGCAGAAAATGTTATAACGAGAGTAGGATTCATTATTAACAGAAATGTAGAACAGAGAGTGCATTACTGTGAACAGTTAAGTGATAGGGTTGTTCTTATCAGAATCTACAGCAAACCAGGGAGAAGGAGTGGAAGAAAAAGGTAAAGGGGAATATAGGCTTGGGACAAGGAATGGGAGACGAGGAAGACTAATAGAATTCTGTAATAAATTGCAGCTACTAATCGCAAATACTCCGTTCATGAATCACAGGAGGAGGAGGTGTACTCGGAAAAGGGCGGATGACAATTCAAGATTTCCGTTAGATTAAGTCATGAACGGACAGAGATTCCGATGTCAGATACTGGATTGTAAGGCGTACCCAGGAGCAGATATAGACTCAGACCACACTTTAATAGTGATGAAGAGTAGGCTGAAGCTTAAGAGATTAGTCAGGAATAATCAACAGACATAGACGTTCTGAGGAATAATGAGATACGCTTGATGTTCTCTAAGGTTGCAGATACAGTTATCAAGAACAGCTCTGCGGACAGTGTAGTCGAAGAGGAATGGACGTCTCTAAAAAGGGCCATCACGGAAATCAGGACGAAAAACATAGGTACAAGGAAGGTAACTGCGAAGAAACCACGGGTAACAGAAGAAATATTTCAGTTTATCGATGAAAGGTGGAAGTACAAAAATTTTCTGGGAAACTTGGGAATACAGAAATACAAGTTGCCGAGGAATGAAAAAAATAGGAAGTTCAGGAAAGCTAAGACTAAATGGCTTCATGATAAATGTGAAGAACTCGAAAAAGAAATGATGGTGTGAAGGACAGACTCAGCATACAGGAAATTCGAAACAACCTTCAGTGACATTAAAAGTGACCGGGAATTCCACTGTTAAGTACAGCGGAGAGAGCGGATATGTGGAAAAAATTTATTTGAAGTTTCTATGAGGGGGAAGATTTGTCTGATATAATAGAAGAAGTAGCAGAAGTCGATTTAGAAGAGACAGGATATCCAGTATTAGAATCATATTTTAAAAGTGTTTTGGATGACTTACGATCAAATAAGGCAGAAGGGATAAATAACATTCCATCAGAATTTCGAAACTCGCTGGGGGAACTGGCAACTGAACGACTATACATGTTGGTGAGTGGAATGAATAAGTCTGGCGACATGCTATCTGACTTTTCGAAAAATATCAGTCACACAATTCCGAAGACTGACAGAGCTGAAAAGTGTGAAAATTATCGCGCAATCAGTTTATCAGCTCATGCATCCAAGTTTCTGACAAGAATAATATACAAAGAACAGATAGGCAAATTGAGGATTTGCCGTTGACGATCAGTTTGGCTTTAGCAAAGCTCAATGCGCCAGAGAGGCTATTGTTACCAGGCGAGTGATGATGGGAGCAAAACCAAAGAAAAATCAAGGCACGTTCACGGGAATTGTTGTCCTGGAAAAAAGTTGGACAATGTAAAATCGTGCAAAATGTTTGAAATGCTGAGAACAATAGGTGTAAGCTCTAGGGAGAGGTGGGTAATATACAATACGTACATGAGCCAAGAGGCAGTAGTAAGTGTGGACAACCAAGAACAAAATGCTCGAATTTAAAATGATGTATGGAATATATGTAGTTTTTCGCCCATATTGTTCAGTCTGTACATGGAAGACATAAAAGAAAGTTTTAGGAGCGGAATTAAAATTAGAGTCGAAAGGATATCAATGACACTATTCGCTGGTGACATTGCTGTCCCGAATGAAAATGAAAAAGAATTACATGATCTGCTGAATGGAATGAACAATCTATTCAGTACAGAATATGGACTGAGAGTAAATCGAAGGAAGACGAAAGTTATGAGAAGTAGCAGAAATGAGAACAGCTAGAAACTTAACATCAGAATTGATGGTCACGAAGTAGATGAAGTTCAGGAATTCTGCTACCTAGGCAGTAAAGTAACCAATGACGGGCGGAGCAATGGCAAAATGGGCTTTCCTTGGCAAGGGAAGTCTACATAAAATGTAGGCCTTAATTTGAGGAAGAAAGTTCCGACAATGTACGTCTAGGTTAAACCATTCTGTGGTAGTGAAACATGGACTGCGGTAAAACCGTAACACAGGACAAACGAAGCACTGAGATGTAGTGCTAAGACGAATGTTGAAAATGGGGGGACTGGTAAGGTAAGGAATGAGTAGGTTGTCCGTAGAACTGGAGAGGAAACGAATATGTGGAAAACACTTATAAGGAGAAGGGACATGATGATAGGATATCTGTTAGGACATGAGGGAGTGACTTCCATATCACTAGAGGGAGCTGTAGAGGGCAAAACCTGTGGAGGAAGACAGAGATTAGAATACATCCACCAAATAATTGAGGACGTTGGTTGCAAGTGCTACTCTGAGATGAAGAGGTTGGCACAGGAGAGGAATTCGTGGCGGCCTGCAGCAAATCTTTCAGAAGACTGTTGAGAAGAAAAAATGTAAAAGAAGATTTTCTGATGGCTGCCTGTGCCAAGGATTTCAGCAGTCCTGAGGGAATTTCGCTTATCCCAGCGGCTTTGTTTTCGCTTTGAGAATTCAGTGCTATGTCAAATTCTTCTCACAGTACCGTATATCCCATCTGATCATCTGTGGCTTGCACATTTCAGCTTTCCCTTCTTTCCTTAGTACTGGTTTGCCGTCTCAGTTCTTTACATTCATACATATGCATCTCTTTCCTACGAAGATCACTTTAATTTTTCTGTCGGCAGCATCCTTATCTCCCTATGGTGTTCATGATTCTTTATCCTCTAGAGATTCTCGCTTAGCCATTTTGCACTTTCTGCTAACCCGTAGGGACGACGCGGTTGACAACCAAAGGTTCGAAAAGAAGTGGCTACGCAAAGCACCACTCCTGGTTGTTGGACCGTAAAGCAGGCGACAATCAGGTTGTTATCCTACCACTGTCTGGACTGTCTCGAGAGACGCCTCCAGCGTTGGATCTCATTGACTGAGGTAGAATTGTCTTCAGTGATGAGTTATGCTTCTTAATAAGTCCCGATGTTCAACGAAGACCTGTCTGTGGACGCACCGGACAGTGGTGGGGTACAAACCTGAGTATCACCCTCTACTCGGGCAGACAGTCAGGAGTGATGGTGGCGTGCCATTTCCTTTCACAGCAAGACACTTTTAGTTATCATCTGCTTCACCCTTATAGCACAGCACTACGATGAAATCATTCTACGCCCCGTTCTATCGGCGTTCTTGGCAGGCCATCGTGGGCTTATATTTCAGCAAGATAATGTTTAACCACACACTGCGACAGTTTCTACTGCTTGTCCTCGTGTTTGACTAGCCCATTCTTGGAGAGCAAGGTCGCCGGATCTCTCCCCAAAGTTAGGGCGTTATGGGCAGGGCCCTGCAACAAGCTCGGTATTTTGACGATCGTGTGGACCAATTGAAGAGAATTTGGCACGGTATCCCAGAGGACATCCAGCAACCCTTTCGGTCAACCGCAAGCCGGAAAACAGATTGCATAAGGGCCAGAAGTGGACCAACGTGTTACTGACTTCCTCTATTTGTGGATCTATTTCACTTGAATAAATCAACCAGTTATAATGAAATTGTAATCATTTGTTTATCTGTACACGTACATGAAATCTATCGATTTCCGTCCCATTAGGATAATTTCTTCGTGGTGTGTCCCAGCTGGCATGGCTTCACCAGCGTCCGGTATCACAGTAATTAAACGATGGGTAGAAATTTTCCGTAGATGACAGTCAGGAGTGATTCTGGAGCGCCATTTCCTTTCATAGCAGGACACTTTTGGTTATCATCCGCCGCACCCTTGTAGCACAGCATACATGTTTTGGTATTAAGCTGGCTGGTGTTGGGGTTCATTCCACGTTGACGTGTAAAACGCTGTTTTGTAACGCAGTATTGGGGAAAATCATTGAGAAAATTCGCTTTCTGATGTACCGAATGCCAAATATCTTCCGCGTCATTCCCGCTGCGTTATTTTCCACGCCTGGGATAAATCTCTCGAATGATATTTGCAGCAGTCTTATGGAAATTATAGAAAACCAGGTAACCAGGGAACTACTCAATTATCACATAAACAATAGTCACAGAAGAGACAATTAGCTCATCGACATCGTCCATATTTTATAACTGTTCGACGGTTTAGTAAAAAATATTTACTGTGTAAAAAAGAAGACGTCCCTGACGCGACCGACATCCGTGTCACGCCAATGGAGAACAAAATGGTTCAAATGGCTCTGAGCACTACGGCACTTAACATCTGAGATCATCAGGCCCCTAGAACTTAGAACTACTTAAACCTAAGGACATCACACACATCCATGCCCGAGGCAGGATTCGAACCTGCGACCGTAGTGGTCGCGCGGTTCCAGACTGAAGTGCCTAGAACCGCTCAGCCACAGCGGCCGGCGCCTGTGGAGTCATCGCAGGTGGTATATCACTATAACACCGTCTTCTGGGCACAACAGCAGCGTGTTCCATTGTGTTCCTGGGTGCAATACGCACCATTATATAGCAAGAGATGGGAACGCGTAGCGCACCCAGGAACATTTTCGAAGATTATAATTTTCGTGGTGTAAGTGTGATGCTGTGGGGGCACAATGTTACATGGGCGTACTGACCTCCAGATCCTTGAAAACAAATTACTCATTATTGTGACTTGGTACTCCTTCGTCATGTGTGTCTTTTTAGGGCCCGACTTCATTTTTCTGGATAACAATGCATGTCCGTATCGGACAATGCTAGTGGAGGAGCTCTTGGAAGGACCGGATATTCGGTGAATGGAGTGGCTTGCCACTTTCTCGGACTAAAATCCAATCTCAGAAGTGTGGGATGCGTTTGGGGGATGTGCGGCAAATCGCCCGTATGCACCAACGATCGTGCAGAAGTTGTCAGCCGAAATAGTGGAGGAATGGTCCCCTCTACCACAATAACGTGTAACTAACCCTGTGACGGGCATGGGAGAACGTTTTGGATGTAAATTGTCGTAGCTGTGTGGGGAAAGAACCAGAGCTCCAGGCGCTAACAGGAAGTACTGAACCTCAATTCGTATGGTTACGGAAAGCTGGCTAAAGCCGAAAATAAGTTCCGAGCATGTATTGCCATTCCTTGGTGATCACACTTCCTAATTAGAGCCATGTCCTGCCGTTTCTACTATTCATGGGATTATCATGAATAGCGATGGCTTCAGTCTGCTTATTGTATTTGAATAAAAATCGTCTTTCTTGTTCGTTTCATTGCGTGCTTTTTTTCAGTTACCTTCTGTTTTGTATTCTAGCATTTCGTTCTACGTATGGCCAGAGTTTCATCGAGCTATGTTACTTGGCAGTGGCGTATCATGTGAAAGTTATTTTGGTCCTATCTTCATACCGATGTATAGTTGCACTTGATCAGCAGCCTACTTCTTATATGGAGTATAATTTATATAATACAGTTGAACATAAATAAACATGTAGTTCAATGAAAAGGATTTTAACCGTTATGAACTTCACTAAGTTTAGTTTCTGGTTATATTATTATTGTGATTACAGAAAAATAATATTACATGGGAATATTGACAAAAGGAAAAAAAATGCTTTTTACACAAACGATATTAAGAATAAAAGGAATACATAGTTTAAAAAACGTACGTCATAGCAGATCTGTTTATTTTGCAGCTAACAGCATTTCGTGTTACTAGTGGACTAGCTTCTTGACCTGATTTTACATTGTGTTCCAAAGAGGCTTTTATCGGATTTTTGACTCCATCATCTTTGGAGAAATGAGACTGTATTCCGTAGACAGACTTTTTTTATTTAATCTTTTCTTTCACTACGTACTTTCTCAGTCACCATAAAACTTACCATCCTGCTCCTCCAAATTCTAATGTATCTACTTCTTTCTTTTACGTTTTGTCTGAACATGTCAAGATGTCATTTCCCTGTTGTACGGCGATCATGAGATACAACATAGAAATTTCTTCATAATTTCGTATCTCCATTTCATGTCTTGCTGAAGAATATGTTTGTCACATTAACAGACGATTCTACACTCTTCACTGGTCGAGTTATTTTGTTGAATAGTATTTTATGATTAACGACATTTATTCACTTATACAGTATTTAATTAGTTTTGTGCAATATTTGTCATCAACATAGTTCATTTATTGACCTGATGGAATTACATTTTCCTGGAGACGTATTGAGTCCCAACTTTATCTTTGATAAGAATTAAAGCTGAAGTAATGAATTTAAATTTGAGCCAAAGCTGCGACTTGAGCCTGAGTTTCCTACTTACAAAGTAGATGTGCTGTTTACTGCAGCACCCTGGCAATGTGTCCAACACAGCTACATGGACCACCATAGTCGAGTGTCCTCTATAAAAGAAACTTCAATTCACTCCTGAGCCAATTTTGAATTTCCCTCCACTGACGATTTAAGAATGGGAAGATAAACATGAATTTTGTGTTAGGGATGTGACGTTGAGAGTAAATGCGTTATACCCACAATTCGAGGGTGGGGTAATGGACAGCAGGGGACTAAGGTTCAAATTCTGGCGTTGGCACGAATTTTAATTAATCACTTCAGCTTCCAACAATATCGAAGATAAAGCTGACACTCAGTCTCCAGGCAAATGTAATTCTATCAGATCACTTATCCTAGAGGTACAGGCAGTATTTCCCCATTACGTACAAAGCTTGGGTGCTACTCCAGTATGAGAGAACCTCGGAAATAATGACGATTTAGGAAGGGGGAAATGAAGACCGGCTGAGGTGTGAGCTAAAACAATTGGCAATTCTGGGACTTGCCCTACTATCTCCTGTTTACTAGGCATATGTGCTACCCACTATATTTCTTCAGCTTCTATAATTATAGTTCATTTGAGTTATATTGCTTCATTTTTATGAAACCCAATGAAGAAAAATTTTGCTAAATACGCGTAGAAAAATCTCGGGAGGCTAAGTGGGGGAATTTGTAGTGGGATTAGTTGAGGTGCGGATGCAGCTTTAGTAGATCTGCCAGGGACGCAGAACTACCTCGCTAGGGGTGAGAAAACTGGTACAACATTCTACTTCAAAGAGATAAAGGTGCTACATTCCTTCTTCGTTCAGAGCCTTTTTTTCTTGTAACAGTGTTTTCCAGATATCTCTACCTTAGCTGCAGCTCACCTCATTGCAGGATTGCGAAATAGTGTGGCGACGATCACGCGTAATGATTTGACTATTCTGCGTTCACAATAATGTCTCCGGATCCGTTACCTTACCTGTCGGGGTTAGCGATAAAACTCAAGTCGCAGCTGTCGTCGTTACCTTGTCGTCGTTGGACTATACTTTCAGAGTGTGCACATTTGAAGTAGACATCACTGACGTATTAGGAATATATTCTTCAACATAATTTCTTACGCTGCCGCAATCGAGGAACAACTTCAGTTCAATGATTGAGATGACAGAGTTCGAGGCTTAGTCTCGTTCAGGCACAACCTTCTTCTACATGTCCAAACTTGATATCGTACACGTGTGTTGTTTCGCCAGTGACTCATAGATCTTTATCCATTGCACGCATGAAAACTGTCGTAGCTCATCTCCACATGAAAGCAGAACACATACTTCCCAGTTTAATCGATATTAACCACTGACGTTTCTAAGTTCGCATCGATATGACGCACATAATTTAAACGATTTGTCCGTAGCATTACGCACGAAAACCACATCATCAACTACGCCACACGTAAACAATCAGTGTACTTGTTCTTCATATATATTCAGGATTTGGTGCCCCACAGATCTTACATATTTGGAAAATGTCATCTTACCACCTGGAGCCGCTGGTAAAATACTTTATTTACACAACCAGTTTCAGCCATGTTGTTCTCCACTGTCCTGCCACTCGACTGTTCAGTATCGATAGTAGAAAACATGGTCTCTCATAACAAAGATATATACAGATACATTGAAACTACGTTCTAGTACTATATTATTTGAGCGTGTTGACGTATACTACTATACATAACGAATAGAATAAAATAATAAATAAATATATATTTATGTGCACTCCCTAGAATTAAAACTTTACAATATGTCTAACAATGTGGTGGCCGTAATGTTAAAGGCAGTGGGCACATTTTATCCGGGTTTAAATTGTTGGGTGGTATCATTACGCACATTTTCATTTTGTAGGTCCCGGAAGCCTTTCGCGTGGTTTGGTATCTGCGTCATTTAATACTTGCTTGTCAATTCACCCTTTAGTTAACTTTTAGTGTCATATGCAGACATTGCCATTCGCATCCGTCCCCAGTGACCGTACATTCCTATTCTTCGCTTTTATTCTTTTCTTCTATGCATATTCTGACACACATCCAATAATATAACTTCTTAAAGCATACATTTTGACCCTTGTCAGGTACCGATTCTGTTTTCACTCACGCTGTCTTCAATGACGTGAACATTGTTGATCATCTCATTCTTCGAATATTTTTGTCCTCGTAAACCATGTGAGCTGGAGCTTCTAGAGAAATGTCTTTCCTATTGCCTGAACGAATAGTGTGTATGTGGACTTGTTAAATCAGGTTCTTCCTCTTCGTGCACGTACATCGCAAGGCACTATCCCATTTATTCCTATTCTTCAGTTTTCTTCGTAAGTTCTCACTCGATGTGTCCGGTGGTCAATGAGTAGCCGCAGCTTTGCTGCAGTTTGAGTCGAACGAGGCACTGAATGGTAAACAATACTTTCACCACGCCAATAAGTAAATGAAGGAAATCCAGTGAGTTTCCTTTCAGTATCGGCTTGTTGTTACTTTACTCCTTGTCATCCACACTGCATGCAAACGATCAAACGACATCCCTCTCCTACCTCGATTTGACCGTACCTTG
Source organism: Schistocerca serialis cubense (assembly GCF_023864345.2). Taxonomy (NCBI): domain Eukaryota; kingdom Metazoa; phylum Arthropoda; class Insecta; order Orthoptera; family Acrididae; genus Schistocerca; species Schistocerca serialis. The sequence goes on along the minus strand of NC_064641.1, from coordinate 322,722,489 downwards.
CGAAAGCGTTGCGCTGCAAGTGCTCACTGACAGGAAGGCCGTGCCTAGTGAAACGTCCCCTTAGAAAAATTATTAATGACTGTGCTTAAACTGACACACAATATATTTAGCGCAACGCAATCTGACTTTCAATAATCCCTAAAAAAGAATGGCCCTGACTATCGAGTGGCTCTGAGCACTATGGGACTTAACATCTGTGGTCATCAGTCCCCTAGAACTTAGAACCACTTAAACCTAACTAACCTAAGGACATCACACACATCCATGCCCGAGGCAGGATTCGAACCTGCGACCGCAGCACTCACGCGGTTCCGGACTGCGCGGCTAGAACCGCTAGACCACCGCGGCCGGCTCCCTGACTATCATTAACCTATACCTTTCACAAATCACTTACCTCACAAAGTCTTCGCTACTCAAGCTACTGCAATACAGCGAGCGCCACTACTGCCAGCTAAATAAAATATTCAAACTACTGAAGGCACTAACTACTGATAGGCATAGTCAGCAAATGAAAGATTTTGATAGAGAACAAACAATGTATTTACCTTAAAAGTGTTCAAAAGTCATAATATATATATATATATATATCAGTTCATGACATCTAGTCTTACAAATTTGCTGTCTCTGATGGACACACGTCCAGATCATCCGCTCTCAAAACTCCGCCAACTCTCTCCCCACAACCACCACTGCTGGCGGCTCACCTCCAACTGCGCAACGCTACGCGCTGTTAACAGCCAACTGCCCAACACTACAATAGCCAAAAACAATGCAAACCCAGCCACAGACTGCACACAGCACAGCCAGTGATATTCATACAGAGCGCTACGTGGCGTTACCAATATAAAAACCTAAACAGCCTACTTACATAGCCCCCATGCTCCCCACAAAAAATTTTACAAATTGTTTAGGGCAGTGGCCAATACAGATTTCAAGAAATTTTTCATAATCGGCGATTTCGGCCAAATTTGTGGAATGTGTAGGGCTTGGCGAGAAATGAAAGTGGTCGAAGCGGCAGCTCCGTATGGCTGAGCATTTCAAATAAACAGCATATTTTGGGCGGCTACAGAGAGGTATCAAAATAGCATAGTTGCCAAGCAGCTGTTGGCGCCGTGAAAAGAGTACGGAACGGTTACCTAAGAGTCGCTGGATCGAATCCCTAAGTGAACTATTACTTTTGAAATTTTTACCTTACTTACACTGCAAAATGGTTCAACTGGCTCTGAGCACTATGGGACTTAACATCTGAGGTCATCAGTCCCCTAGAACTTAGAACTACTTAAACCTAACTAACCTAAGGACATCACACACATCCATGCCCGAGGCAGGATTCGAGCCTGCGACCGTAGCAGTCGCGCAGTTCCGGACTGCAGCGCCTAGAACCGCACGGCCACCGCGGCCGGCACTTACACTGCAAAGAAACCGAAATGTTCATCATATTGTATTTACTAATATTTTCATAATAGTCATCAAAAGGAAAGACAAATGAAATTTTAGGATAGCAAATAAGTTTCCAGGAGGGGATTGTACATATAGCGTCTACGTGGAGTCTGCTAATCACTGTCGTAGAAGAACTTGTAATTAAAGTGCAGTGGATTTCGTATTCGCTTAGCTTCATTTAGACCTCCAAGAAATATTACATGTGGTTTGCGGCAAATTATGTGATGAGAGAGATACTTTGATAAACGTAAACCAACTTTATTTATCTACAGAAACTTTAAAAGTAACCATTTAGTTGTCAAAATGCAGCATTTTTAACGTATACAAAATACGGAGAAAATTACTGCTTCCATTGTTTCACTATGATTGTAACTGCAGGACGCGTAAATCATCAACTGCGGAGTAATAAAATGATCATATTTTATATGCGAACTTGTGTAGGCCTTCCTTTCCTAGAACTTTATTTGCAGAGTTCCCGCTGATGTAACTACAATCCCTTCTTGGAACTTTATTTGCTAACCAAAAATTTTCTCTTGCCTTTCTGTTTCATGAAATTTGATGAAATATTAGTAACTACAATATATTGAACATTATTTCGTTTTATTTGCAGTGTAAATAACGTAAAAATTGAAAATGGAAGGAAGTTTCCGCACCGGACTCGATCCCAAAACTTTCGGATTCCTGTTGTGTTCTATCTCCTCTGCAGGAAACACTGGTCATAAACTATAGTAAATGGCTCATGCCTCGCTGACCTGCGCCAAATTTACTAATTTTTTTCTAAATTCCTAGCCATTTGGATCTCCCGTTTCTGTGAATAATTTCTAGCGAATTAGTGTGTCAGTCTGCGTTCCGCCAACTGTTTTCAGCCTTGTATAACTTTTCTCTTTTGTACCTTAACTACGCAGCACTGTGGTACCGAGGCTAATGATGCCCTAAGGCCAAGCAGCGTCCTCAGAACTTAATTATCTTCCTCTGTGCAAGGAATAGCTAAGAAATGCGTCTAGGTAAGGTTTAATTAGAACCCTCGAGTTATCGGTCTCGGCAGAAATACAACTATCAGAATTGTGTGCGAGGTATATTTATATTTACTGCCTATTGTATGCTGAGGATCATATTGTCAAGAAAACAACGAACATAATAACACAACTCCAATGACTGTACTAACATAAAAAATTCAGGAATTTATTGTCATTCAAATGTTCTACATCCGCGTGTATGGTGAGAGTTGAAGCGTCCGTGACAGTCTAAATGATTATAATTAAATGGGTCAAATTGAATTGGTCAATTGCACCCTGTTTTTAAAACTTAAGTTTCAACTTTACAGGTAGATGTAACAAAACAGGCATTCCAGAATGAGATTTTCACTCCACAGCGGAGCTTGCGCTGATACGAAACTTTCTGGCAGATTAAAACTGTGTGCAGGGCCGGGACTCGAGCTCGGGACCTTTGCCTTTCGCGGGCAAGTGCTCTACCACCCTTTTTTAAAATTTTGTTTGGTATTGTCCGTTGCGTTTAGTCTGGGCGGACGTCACAAGACATCCGTTGAAGTTGATCGTGTATTCCTTTACTCAGTTTTTTATTACAGAGGGCGAGCAGCCCTCTGAGCCATCTAAGCTACCCAAGCACGACTCACAACCCGTCCGACGGTAGAGCATTTGCCCGCGAAAGGCAGAGGTCCCAAATTCGAGTCTCGGTCCGACAAACAACGCACACTCCGTTGCAGAAGCGAAAATCTCATTCTGGAAACATCCCACAGGCTGTGGCTAAGCCATATCTCCGCATTATCCTTTCTTCCAGGAGTGCTAGTTCTGCAAGGTTCGCAGAAGAGCTTCTGTGAAGTTTGGGAGGTAGGAGACGAGGTACTGGCAGAACTGACGCTGTGAGGAGGAGTTGTGAGTCGTGCTTGGGTAGCTCAGATGGTAGAACACTTACCCGCGAAAAGTAAAGGTCCCGAGTTCTAGTCTCGGTCCGGCACACAGTTTTAATCTGCCAGGAAGTTTCAAAACAAGCATTCAGTGATGGTATGTGAATTTTGTTATGAAGTAAAACATCGCGAAATGTTTCGAGCCTTAGCTCTTCATTGTGGAGCCATTTAGAACTTTGTAATACTACGAAGCTGAGCCTAAGGTAGCTCCCGTTAGGATGTGAATATCACATTAAAAGAGTTAATTCCGATGGTTTGCTTCTATTATTCATGGACTGTTTGTTGGCGGTAAATGGACAAACATGAACTAAGGTGACGCTATTATCAAATGCTTTCATACAGAAACAGCGTCCTGTTATTCTTTCCTTGGCTGCTGAAAGACAAAAGCCGGTATACATCCATCTGAGAATAAAGAATGTTTAGGCAATTATTGCGAAGCGTCGGGGACAAATGCTACAAGCGGTGCTGCTTCGTCATGACAATGTAAATGTTGTAACGCAGAATTATGCCTACTAAAGAGCGAGACACTCAAGCCCACGCCCTGCATTCCTGATCTCTCTTTATGCAGTTTTCAAGCCCTCTGTCAAGGAAGGCCTTGAAGGATCAAGAGCTCTTGCCGGACGAGGATGTGTAGCAGGCAGTTATAGACTTCTTCGCGCAGCAGGACACAGTTTATTTACAAATGGGTATTTTAAACTGGTGCGTTGCTCAAGGCGACTTTGTGTGACTGACATAATGATTGGGGACTGTAAGGCGTTAGAACGAAAACTTTCAGATTTTCCCTTATAACGTATTTCTATGTTGTGAAAATGGTTGCAGTTCCTTAACTATGTTTTAAGCATTCTTTTTTATTGCGATAATGAGAAGATCAGAACACATTTCTGTCTAAGTGTGGAATGTAGCCTAGTACGTTATGTGGAGATATCCTAATTGTTATGTGTTATAAGAATGGCGGAAAGTAGGAATTGTAAAGTGAACTATCCTACAATCTAAATTAATGATATTGTTGATGTTACAGTACTGCTCAGCGACCTGATTAATCAATCTGAAGAAAATATATCTCATCATACTTCAGACTAGGCATCGACTAATTCCTGGAATTGACCTTAAATCGTTCCAAAATTACCTAAACACTTCTGGAAAAAAAAGCACCACTCCCATATTATGATGCAGTATATCTGTCATAGCAGCTGCTTATTTACTTGAGTACCTTTTGAAAATGTACGTAAGCATCCCTTATAAAATCGTCGAATTAGTAAATAGCAATGGATGAAATGAAAGTACTGCTTGCTTGCTGCAGAAATAAATGTGTAATATGATGCATTCATCTCTGAACATTTCCATCGTGAAATTTTCACAGAAATCGTAATAATTTAGAGTGACAATAATCCGTGGTCACGGCGTAGCGTCTTTGGTTAGTAATCAAAACGTCCTCAGTCCCAGTTTCGAACTCTGCCACCTCTTTAAATACAAATCATCAGCATTGGTGGTCGACTTCTGGCAAAAAAACGTCTCCTTCATTCTGCCAACGGCCTTGTCAAAGAGGGCAGAGGACCGGACAATGTTCAGAACATTCACTTCCATTGGGCTGTCAAACGGCCCCTACTGGGGGCAGTAGAATCTGCAGTGATCAACAGCATGAGGAAGCAGGAGGTCAATGAAAAACACTGCACTAAAAAGACATTTTGTGTATCCACATCATCATGATGAGGTCTCCACTGGCGAAAGATTCTGGAATAGTCCCCCATTTGGATCTCCGGGAGAGGACTGCCAAAGAAGAGGAGACCATAAGAAGAAGATTAAATAACCAACAAAACGATAACATTCTATGAGGCAGGGGGTGGAATGTATGAAATTTGAAAGAGGTAGGGAAGCAGAAAATCTGAAAAGTTAAATACAAAGCTTGAATCTAAATGTAGCAGGGATAGGGAAGTGAAACGGAGAGAAAACAAGGATTTCTGGTCAGATTAATATAGGGTAGTATCCACAGCAGCAGAAAATGGTAAACAGAAATAGGATTCGTTATGAACAGCACGCTAAGGCAGATAGTGTGATACTGTGAACTGTACTGCAATGGCGTTGTTCTCATCAGAATCGATGCAAACCAACACTGGCAACGATACTTCAGGTATACATGCGACGTCGCAAGCTGAAGATGATGAGATACAGAAAGTATTTGCAGATATTGAAAGAGTAATTTAGTACGTAAAAGAAGAGTATCATCTAGTAGCCAAGGGGAATGGAATGCAATTATTGGGGAAGGAGCAAGAGAAATGGTTACGGGAGAATATGGGTTTGGTACTAGGAATAAAGGAAAACAAAGACTGAGTTCTGCAATAAATTGTAGTTAGTAATAGTGAATACTTTTTTCAAGAATCACAAGGGGAGGAGGTATACTTGAAAAAGGTCGGGATGCACGAATAGATTTCAGTTAGATTACATCATGGTGAGGCAGATAGTGGATTGTAGGGCGTACCCAGCAGCAGACATGGACTCAGATCACAATTTAGTAGTGACGAAGAGAATGCTGAAATTTAAGAAAGTAATCAAGAAGAATCAATACGCAAAGAAGTGGGATAAAGAAGCATGAAGGAATGAAGAGATACACTGGAAGTTCTCTGAACGTGTAGATACTGCGATGAAGGAATGAAGAGATACAATGGAAGTTCTCTAAGCCGATAGATGATGCAATAACGTATAGCTCAGTAGGCAGTTGAAGAGAAATGGACATCTCTAAAAAGGGCAGTCAAAGAAGTTGGAATGAAACCTGTAGGTACAAAGAAGATAAATGCGAAGAGACCATGGGTACAGAGGAAATACTTCAGTTGATCGATGTAAGAAGCAAGTACTAAAATTGCAAGAAATACTGACGAAATAAAGAGAAAGTGCAGGGGAGCACAGGCCAAATGGCTGCGTTAGAAATGTGAAGAAACCGAAAAAGGAAGGATAGTCGGAAGAACTGCATCAGCATATGGAAAGGCCAAAACGACCTACGGTGAAATTAAAAGCAATGGTGGTAACGTTGGGGTGTAATAGGAAATCCACTGTTAAATGCAGCGGAGGAGCGAATAGGTGGAGAGAGTACACTGAAGGTATTTTCGAGGGACAATACTTGTCTTATATGATAGATGAAGAAATTGGAACCTATACAGTAGACTTAAGGGAGCCAATATTGGAATTTGAAAAGCTTTGGAAGATTAATGATGAAAGACGGCAGATGGGAAAGATAACATTAAAACTAAATTTCTAAAATCACTGGGGCAAGTGGCAACAAGACGACTATTCATGTTGGTGTGTAGAATATATGAAGGGCTTATATCAATAGTGGTACAAGTCCGTTTTTGTTCATTCTGAGATACAGAGTCCGAAATGTTAAATGAGAGCTGAAAATTCTGCAGTTGAGATACCAGAAATATTCAAGTATATATGAACTTGAATATTTCTGGTATATATTTCTGGTACAAATACACTTGAATATTTCTGGTACCTCAACTGCAGATTTTTCAGCGCTCATTTAACTTCAGGACTCTGTATCTCAGAACGAACAAAAATCGACTTGTACCACTATTGAAATAAGATCTTCATATGAGTCTTGCGACATGCCACCTGACTTGCAGAAAAATGTCATCCACACAATTCCGAAGATTGCAAGAGCATACAGGTGTGTGAATTATTCTTCTGTATTTAACAAATGATTATTAAATACATTTGCTACCGGCGACCCATCATTTATAGCCCTTCCATTCAGTTCAGCAATGCTGTTGTGTCGTTTTGTGACTGGTCGCTTCACTACGTTCCATACAGCCTTAAGTCCCTTGTCGGAAGTACTGATTTCTAACATTATGTCAATGTTCTTTAATTTTTTAATAACTGTTGTGTGTGATTTTGAGAATTGTTTGTAGTGTGCAGCTACTGCAGGATCCCTACTTGTTCGGTATCAAAAGATACATTTCCCTTCTCCTTTCGCAAGTTCCCTCTAGTAACCATGGTTTTTTAAATAGCTGTTTAGAGTCCTTTCTCGCTAGCTTATGCGGAAATCTATTTTCAAATAATGATATGAATTTATCAAGGAATACATTAAATTTTACGTTAGCGTTTGGTTCATTATAAACTACACCCCATGCCATTTTCTGTAAACTGTTACCAAAAACGTTTGTCCTGAGTCATTGATTATTCTAACTGATTCCAACTGAGAGACTGCGATACATTTCTGCAAGGTCTAACGTCAAGCACCTAGCGAATCGTTGCAGGTGGACTAAGAGTACACTAAGCCTCCCTTCCGCTGCCGCGACAAGCGTACTATGCCATGAGTTTCGCAGTGTGAGCACACCGTATATGCATTGCCTCATAATAAAACGTTTTAATTGCCCAAAGGAAATATTCACCTGAAGTGACTCGCTTGTTTCAAACTAATAGCTACCACCCAGGATGTCCGCCCCTGGTAGCTGAGTGGTCAGCGCGACGGAACGTCATACGTAACGGCCCGGGTTTGATCCCCGGTTAGGTCGGAGATTTTCTCCGCTAAGGGACTGGGTGTTGTGTAGTCCTTATCATCATCATTTCACCCCCATCGACACGCAAGTCGCCGAAGTGGCGTCAACTCGAAAGACTTGCACAAGGCGAACGGTCTACCCGACGGGAGGCCCTAGCCACGCGGAATTTCATTACCGCCCAGGATAGCAGTTTTGAGATTATTATTTATACAAGTAGTATATGATGATTTTCTACTGTTTTTCAGACTTCGTGCGCGTTGGAAATTTATTACTTGTTTGGGAATAACAGAAACCCAGAATAAATGAAAGCCATCTAGCTATTGGTCGGAAACAAAATAAAGTTGAAAACTGTATATACTGCACTCAAGTGATAGCGGCAAGTAATGTAAATTATGATGTTTAAAAGTAAAACACTGTTTATCGCATAAGACAATGGTGATCGGTTTCATTCTACACTCCAGGAAATTGAAATAAGAACACCGTGAATTCATTGTCCCAGGAAGGGGAAACTTTATTGACACATTCCTGGTGTCAGATACATCACATGATCACATTGACAGAACCACAGGCATATAGACACAGGCAACAGAGCATGCACAATGTCGGCACTAGTACAGTGTATATCCACCTTTCGCAGCAATGCAGGCTGCTATTCTCCCATGGAGACGATCGTAGAGATGCTGGATGTAGTCCTGTGGAACGGCTTGCCATGCCATTTCCACCTGGCGCCTCAGTTGGACCAGCGTTCGTGCTGGACGTGCAGACCGCGTGAGACGACACTTCATCCAGTCCCAAACATGCTCAATGGGGGACAGATCCGGAGATCTTGCTGGCCAGGGTAGTTGACGTACACCTTCTAGAGCACGTTGGGTGGCACGGGATACATGCGGACGTGCATTGTCCTGTTGGAACAGCTAATTCCCTTGCCGGTCTAGGAATGGTAGAACTATGGGTTCGATGACGGTTTGGATGTACCGTGCACTATTCAGTGTCCCCTCGACGATCACCAGTGGTGTACGGCCAGTGTAGGAGATCGCTCCCCACACCATGATGCCGGGTGTTGGCCCTGTGTGCCTTGGTCGTATGCAGTCCTGATTGTGGCGCTCACCTGCACGGCGCCAAACACGCATACGACCATGATTGGCACCAAGGCAGAAGCGACTCTCATCGCTGAAGACGACACGTCTCCATTCGTCCCTCCATTCACGCCTGTCGCGACACCACTGGAGGCGGGCTGCACGATGTTGGGGCGTGAGCGGAAGACGGCCAAATGGTGTGCGGGACCGTAGCCCAGCTTCATGGAGACGGTTGCGAATGGTCCTCGCCGAAACCCCAGGAGCAACAGTGTCCCTAATTTGCTGGGAAGTGGCGGTGCGGTCCCCTACGGCACTGCGTAGGATCCTACGGTCTTGGCGTGCATCCGTGCGTCGCTGCGGTCCGGTCCCAGGTCGACGGGCACGTGCACCTTCCGCCGACCACTGGCGACAACATCGATGTACTGTGGAGACCTCACGCCCCACGTATTGAGCAATTCGGCGGTACGTCCACCCGGCCTCCCGCATGCCCACTGTACGCCCTCGCTCAAAGTCCGTCAACTGCACATACGGTTCACGTCCACGCTGTCGCGGCATGCTACCAGTGTTAAAGACTGCGATGGAGCTCCGTATGCCACGGCAAACTGGCTGACACTGACGGCGGCGGTGCACAAATGCTGCGCAGCTAGCGCCATTCGACGGCCAACACCGCGGTTCCTGGTGTGTCCGCTGTGCCGTGCGTGTGATCATTGCTTGTACAGCCCTCTCGCAGTGTCCGTAGCAAGTATGGTGGGTCTGACACACCGGTGTCAATGTGTTCTTCTTTCCATTTCTAGGAGTGTATTTGCAGACCGTCTTCAGAGCACTTCTCAATGGTGGTGGTTGACGGAGGTGATGAACGGTGCCGGTGTGGTCCGTAAAAAGACGAACGTCAACCGCTTTCTTCATATCTGCCTGCCACCACTGGAGAACGGTCTCAAGATGGTCTGCAAATGGACTGAGGGCGGACATCATAGTCATAAATGTTTCCATGCGACCGTTTTCATTTTTAAGTTTAAAATATTGCATTGACATCCCTGTTATTCCAAAAACGTTCACAAGAAACATTAACGTAAATTACCTTCTCAAAGTTGGATAGGGTAATAAATCTATATGCTCTCTGGTTAACTTCTAAAGCTGGCTTGACAATGCGATCACTATGGACCACCAGTCCTAATTTACTGTAGTTCTTGTCAGGCGCTGTGACCAATCAGGTGATGAGAGCTTGGTGATTCTGAAATCCTTCATCTCCGGAGCAGTTGGCGGCCGCCCCAAGCGAATAAAGAACTTTGCGGAGCGAATAGGGCGGTTCTTTACGGAGCGCCACCGTTTGATGATTATGGAGCCGAACAGATATTTCTCGCTGATAACTCGATTTTTGTTCCACGGAACTGTCACAAGGATCTTCTTGTTTTAAAAACTGTGACGAGTGAGTGCCGAAATACTAATCACACGACCACGAATGCAAACGCTTGGAATCATGTTTGCAGCCATACAGTCATGACACATACGATTAATTGGATGCAGTGGCACGTAAATTGTTCCCTTTATGCCAGAAACCCATCAGAAATCTTTGCGTTAACGTCACGGCGGTTGACGCACCAAATTGAAGCTGCTATGTTATCGTGTTTCTATCCAACAGATATTGTCCTTAAAGATATAAAAGCGTTACCGTGAAGGCAGATTTTTCACAACGCCGAAACCGTGGAGGCGAGTGTTACATCCTGATTGCCGTACCAGCAACGGGATTTCACGAAGCGTACAAGAAAGATGATCCTGCTGTGTGACAAGGGTTCCAGATTCGCTGGAACTAGCACAAGAACCGCAACTGCTCTGCAGTAAACTTTTGCAGGGTACCATGGCAGAATTCTAACGCGAGCTGTGAAGTTCCAACTTAATGAAAACCACTGTCTCATTTCCTGTTACATCAAAAACAGGTAACTGTATACGTGGTAAATTCACTAACAAGCCACCGATTTAATCTGTTGCTATGAACCGCAGCACATCTTCACTGTTAATTTGTCGTATGCTGTTTACACTTTCTTGTCCATTCTGTCTCGCGATGTTCAGTACTGCTTTGCTCTTGCCTGCAGCAGATCGCGGCTTTCCAATGACTTCTGCAGCCAACTACACGGAATTGTAATTTTTCTTTTAGATACGACCAAAACTTACCCATAACACAATTAATGCATTCAGATTTATGACGACGTTTCCACAACAAATAGTGGGATTAAGTTATGGACGGTACCTACAGAGATTTGGGGTCATGCCGACCACAGTGCCGTGGCTAGATGTGCTAGCTTTTTCGGGATGAGGATCCATGATATGCACAACCCGATCGAGGTTGTCCCACAGATTATGGATTGCGTTTAAATCCGGAGAGTTTGGCTGTCAGGTGAGTACAGTAAAATCATCTGATGCTCTTCGAACCCCGCACATACACTACGAGCTGTGTGATACACTACATTGTCCTGCTGGTAGATGCCATCGTACTAAAGAAAAACAAACCGCAATTAGGAGTGGACATTGAACCTAGGATAGATGTATACCTGTGCTGATCCGTTGTGCCCTCCTTAATGACGAGAATACCCATGGAATGGCGTCGATTCTTTCGAAGACTGTAGCAGGGATTTCACACCAAATAAAAATTACCAAACAGCCGTATGTTTTAGAAGTTGTTATTTTATGTACACAACCTGTTTCTGCCTATTAATGCCATTATCAGGGTATTATGTGTATCATGTACAGAGAATCAGACGCAACAATGTATGAATGACTGGATCCATATATACCTGGATTCCCTGAATTTTTGGGGAGAGAATACTTCCAAGTCTTCTCAGATGAATTGTTGTCAAGTCTTCGAAGTCCACAGTCCACAGAAAGTTCGCGGTATCCAGATATTGATGATTCCTCTTACGCATGGTTCAGTGTATCTGTCTCTCTATACATGGTACGCGTTAGGATCTGAAGATGACATTAATGACATACCGAAACAGGTCGTGTAAATAAAATAACAACCTCTGAAAACATACGCCTGTATGGTGATTTTTCTTTGTTAAGTATCTGAACGACCTCTGCCCTTATCCGTGATGGATCAACAGAGACTGTAGCAAGATGTTTGTTTTCAGACGAATCACGCCATACACGCCTACGACCATCTGTCCGATGGAGCATAAAACGTGATACATCTGAAGTGACCACCTGTCACCACTCAGTGATTGTCCAATTGTGGTACATTCGTGCAAATTCGAGCCTTCGTCGACGATGAATAGCAGTCAGCATGGATCCCTGAACCAGACGCCTGCTGCGGAAGACCATACACAGAAACATTCGTTGAATGGTCGTTGAAGAGACGCTTGTGGTAGCTCCTTGGTTCGTCTGGACGGTCAGTTGCTCGACAGTGATCTATGGACCTTGATGCAGCACACTTGTCTCGGCGCCACTTCTTGATAGCTCCATTTTTCCATCCAGGTATACTTTAACCACGGCAGAACGCTCAAAATTCACAAACTTAGCTGCTTCCGAAATGTTATGACTGCACGACGGCAATTAACAGACCTTGAAAACGGATAGGAATTAGGAGCTAAACGCACAGGACATTCCACTTTCGGAAATCGTATGGGAATTCAATATTCCCACATTCGCAGTGTCAAGAGTGTGCAGAGAACAGCAAACTTCAGGCATTACCTCTCGCCACAGGAAACACAGTGGCCGACGGCCTTCACTTAGCAACCGAGGAAGACGGTGTTTGCATAGTGTTGTTATTGTTAACAGACGTCCAACGGTGCGGGAGTTAATCGCACAAATCAATAAGGGACGTAAAACGAAAGTATCCGTTTGAAGAGTGCGGCGATATTTGGTGTTAATGAGCTATGATACCGGATGATCGACTCGAATGCCTTTGCTAACGTCGCTTCATGCACCTCTCCCTTGCTCGTGACCATTTCGATTGAACCATAGATGACTGCAAAATCCCGACCTGTTTAGATGAGGTAGGGCTCGAGCGTGGAGTAGGCCCCATGAATCCATAACCCAAGTGGTCTACGAGGCACTGTTGAAGCTGACGGTGGCTACATAATGGTATGGATTGTATATATATGGAATGGACAACGACAACGATAGTTCAGGTATACATGCCGACGTCGCAAGCTGAAGATGAACAGATAGAGAAAGTGTATGAGGATATTAAAAGGGTAATGCAGTATGTTAAGAGGGACGAAAATATAATAGTCATGGGCGACTGGAATGCAGTTGTAGGGGAAGGAGTAGAAGAAAAGGTTACAGGAGAATATGGGCTTGGGACAAGAAATGAAAGAGGAGAAAGACGAATTGAGTTCTGTAAAAAGTTTCAGCTAGTAATGGCGGATACCCTGTTCAAGAATCACAAGAGGAGGAGGTATACTTGGAAAAGCCCGGGAGATACGGGAAGATTTCAATTAGATTACATCATGGTCAGACATAGATACCGAAATCAGATACTGGACTGTAAAGCGTACCCAGGAGCAGATATAGACTCAGATCACAATATGGTGGTGATGAAGAGTAGGCTGAAGTTCAAGATATTAGTCAGGAAGAATCAATACGCGAAGAAGTGGGATACGGAAGTACTAAGGAATGACGAGATACGTTTGAAGTTCTCTAACGCTATAGATACAGTAATAAGGAATAGCGCAGTAGGCAGTAGAGTTGAAGAGGAATGGACATCTCTAAAAAGGGCCATCACAGAAGTTTGGAAGGAAAACATAGGTACAAAGAAGGTAGCTGCGAAGAAACCATGGGTAACAGAAGAAATACTTCAGTTGTTTGATGAAAGGAGGAAGTACAAACATGTTCCGGGAAAATCAGGAATATAGAAGTACAAGTCGCTGACGAATGAAATAAACAGGAAGTGCTGGGAAGCTAAGACGAAATGGCTGCAGGAAAAATGTGAAGACATAGGAAAAGATATGATTGTCGGAAGGACAGACTCAGCATACAGGAAAGTCAAAACAACCTTTGGTGACATTAAAAGCAACGGTGGTAACATTAAGAGTGCAACGGGAATTCAACTGTTAAATGCAGAGGAGAGAGCAGATAGGCGGAAAGAATACATTGAATGCCTCTATGAGGGTGAAGATTTGTCTGATGTGATAGAAGAAGAAACAGGAGTCGATTTAGAAGAGATAGGGGATCCAGTATTAGAATAGGAATTTAAAAGAGCTTTGGAGGACTTACGGTCAAATAAGGCAGAAGGGATGGATAACATCCCATCATAATTTCTAAAATCATTGGGGGAAGTGGCAACAAAACGACTATTCACGTTGGTGTGTAGAATATACGAGTCTGGCGATGTACCATCTGACTTTCGGAAAAGCATTATCCACACAATTCCAATACGGCAAGAGCTGACAAGTGCGAGAATTATCGCACAATCAGCTTAACAGCTCATGCATCGAAGCTGCTTACAAGATTAATATACAGAAGAATGGAAAAGAATATTGAGAATGCGCTAGGTGACGATCAGTTTGGCTTTAGGATAAGTAAAGGGACGAGAGAGGCAATTTTGACGTTACGGCTAACAATGGAAGCAAGGCTAAAGAAAAATCAAGACATTTTCATAGGATGTGTCGACCTGGAAAAAGCGTTCGACAATATAAAATGGTGCTAGCTGCTCGAGATTCTGAAAAAAGTAGGGGTAAGCTATAGGGAGAGACGGGTCATATACGATAAGAACAACAACCAAGAGAGAATAATAAAAGTGGACGATCAAGAACTAAGTGCTCGTATTAAGAAGGGTGTAAGACAAGGCTGTAGCCTTTCGCCCCTACTCTTCAATCTGTACATCGAGGAAGCAATGATGGAAATGAAAGAAAGGTTCAGGAGTGGAATTAAAATACAAGGTGAAAGGATATCAATGATACGATCCGCTGATGACATTGCTATCCTGAGTGAAAGTGAAGAAAAATTAAATGATCTGCTGAACGGAATGAACAGTCTAATGAGTACACAGTATGGTTTGAGAGTAAATCGGAGAAAGACGAAGGTAATGAGAAGTAGTAGAAATGAGAACAGCGAGAAACTTAACATCAGGACTCATGGTCACGAAGTCAATGAAGTTAAGGAATTCTGCTACCTAGGCAGTAAAATAACCAATGACGGTCGGAGCAAGGAGGACATCAAAAGCAGACTCGCTATGGCAAAAAGGCATTTCTGGCCAAGAGAAGTCTACTAATATCAAATACCGGCCTTTATTTGAGGAATAAATTTCTGAGGATGTACGTCTGGAGTACAGCATTGTATAGTTGTGAAACATGGACTGTGGGAAAACCGGAACAGAAGAGAATCGAAGGATTTGAGATGTGTCGCTATAGACGAATGCTGAAAATTAGGTGGACTGATAAGGTATGGAGTGAGGAGGTTCTACACAGAATCGGAGAGGAAAGGAATATGTGGAAAACACTGATAATGAGAAGGGACAGGATTATAGGACATCTGCTAAGACATGAGGGAATGTCTTCCATGGTACTAGAGGGAGCTGTAGAGGGCAAAAACTGTAGAGGAAGACAGAGATTGGAATACGTCAAGCAAATAATTGAGGACGTAGGTTGCAAGTGCTACTCTCAGATGAAGAGGTTAGCACATGAAAGGAATTCGTGGCGGGCTGCATCAAACCAGTCAGTAGACCGATCACAAAAAAAAATAAAAAAATAAAAAAAAAAAAAAAAAAAATAAGCAGGCTTTAGTCGTTCATGGATTTCATGGTTTCATGAGAATGCACCATGGGACCGGGCCACAACTATTCACGATTGGTTTGAAGAATATTCTACACATTTCGAGCTACATTAATCGCGTAGACAATTTTTGGAACATAATCAAGAGTTCAATTCGTGCATAAAATCCTGCACCACAACGCTTTCTCAATTATTGATGGCTGTAGGGGCAGCATGCTAAGTATTTCTGCAAGGGACTGTCAACGACTTATTGAGTAGATGTCACGTCGAGGTGCTGCACTATGTCACGCAGGAGGAAGTGTGACAATATACTGGAAGTTATCCCATGACCCTTGTCACCTCAGTGTGATCTTCAACATTCCTCTTATCACCACATTTCAATAGTTTCTACTTTCTTGTGACTAAATTGCCTATCGTCCCCGTTTGACTTCCACATACGGCGACTCTCCAGACATATATTTTAAGTAAACACTTCCTAACATTTAAATTGGTATTAGACGGTAGTAAATCGTACTTTTTTACAAATGCTTATCTTGCTATTGCCACCTCTCATTTTGTATCTTTCCTACTTTGGCTGTCGTCAGTTATTTTCCTGCATACATAATAAAACTAATCTAATACTTTTAGTTACTAATTTGCTAGTGCACACTTATTTACAAGACGGAAGTGTTACCGGCAAGTAACATAGCTGGATGAAACTTGGGCCATATTAAGAGAGAATGCTGAAGGAGGTAATCGAAATAAACACCCGATGGGACGAACACAGATGATAATTATAACCTAAGACAATAATTGCACTGAAGTGACCACGATTTCTGATGGTCGCCTGGGAATTTCTAACTATGGTGTGTGATCATCATGGACCGCAATGCATTGTATCCCGTGTGCCCCTGCGCTGGCCACGAGGTTTGCGAGTGGTTTTCATCATAGGAGTTTCATTCCTCCACCAGGGCAGTTGACAACTGCTGGATGGTCGTTGGTGCATGTGAACATACTGCAATTGATCTTCTCAACATATCCAACACATTCTCTTTGGGATTTACGTCGAGTGAACCGGCAGGAGTATTCGTTCTCCACCTATCGTCTCTTTCCAAAATATGTTCCACCTACGTAGATCACTGCTGCCTTTAATTGCCATCCTTAAAACTGAAGTCTGGGCAAAGTACACCAATGGAAAGACGCCCACGGGAAGGAGTGCAGTGTAATTAACGTTGACCGGTAGGTGTACCGTTTTCACAGTTTTAGATGTCAGTACACCCACTGACATTACGCTTTCACACAGTGGCACCAAGACCACCAAAACTATCATGTTGGAAAATGTTCTTCGGAACACTACTTGTTTCAAAGTCCCGTCATAAGAGGGTACGTCCGGAATCACCAACTGAATCTACTGTCACCTGGATAGAGCACGCTAACCCACTTCTCGTTAGTCCAGTCCCTTTATTCTCAGCACGATCGCAAACATTGACTCCAATGTGCGGGTGTCAACGGAACACACTTGTCTTCGGGTAAAGGGACCATCCACAAACAATCGTCGTGCCACTGTGCACCGTACGTTTGCTTGCCTTGCACTCCTGTTAAATGTGGCTACAATTGCACCCGCTGTTCGACGTGGCTCCCTTCTTGCCTGCATCCTTGAATGTAGCAGTGATGTGCTGTTGTAGTTGACCGTGGTCGACCATTTAGTCTCCTTCGAGCATCAGTGCCTGTGGCTCTGAACGCTCCCCATGCAAAAGAAAAAGTACTCTGAGCAATATAATCTCCTGGGCTACACTCTTCACTCTTCGTCCTTCTTCCTGCTTCCCGATGATTCCGCCCCGTTTGGAGTCATCGAAAAGTTGCCCCAAGCCATGTTTGGGGACGAAAACCACCACGGTGCACCATAAATGATCGATTATTGAGACAGACTGCCTTTCCTGTCTCTTCAACTGCCTCAAGACGCAGGTTCATCACCAGTTAGCGCTGCAGGCACCTTGAACCCTTGCTATGTGACGTTCAGCTTTCTGTGCACGACTTGCAACACGCTCCCAGACATTTATTCATTTCCTACAAGTTGTTAATATTTTATGTAATTTTATCAAGTTCACCTCAAGTTTTTCTAAGCAATATAGTCCGTTCAGCATCGCCTGATATACTCCATCTACATTTCTTCGTTTATCTATGTATTTCTTACAAATTCTGATGAAGGTCCAGTCCACTCCATTTAACTGCCCTTCTAGTCTATATATAGCTCTGACAGAATTTCATCGTCATTGCAAACCGCTTCCCAATGTGAGTGCACACTTTCTCTGCGAATTTCATATATGAAGTCTTCTCGGGTTGTCAGCCGAGTAGCGTCGTCGTCTCGTTGCAACGTTTCGATGAAATGTCTCTCCATCATATTCAGGTGAAGTGTCGGGATATCTCACTTCTCACCTTTTACTTTCCCCTCCTTGGTTAAGTGTATGGAGGAGTTAGTAGCCCGTTGGATTTTACTCCACAAAGTGTGTTGTGAGTGTGTGATTGTATTTGACTCT
The DNA here is from genome assembly GCF_023864345.2 of Schistocerca serialis cubense. Lineage (NCBI taxonomy): Eukaryota > Metazoa > Arthropoda > Insecta > Orthoptera > Acrididae > Schistocerca > Schistocerca serialis. The sequence goes on along the minus strand of NC_064641.1, from coordinate 322,704,333 downwards.
TCTGGCTGTCTGTGTATGGTGGTGGTGTTCTGGTGGTGTCTACCACTTGCCTGAGGTTGGCGAGATGTTGGGTATTTTAAGGATTAAGGATTGGTGTTAGGATTTGGAGAGTTTTGGGATTTTTCTCTTCGACGTAGTCGTCGAAAATCGTCATGGGGCGTTTATGCTTATCGCGGGACATGTCATGCCGACCTAAGGAGTGGACGAGGTTACTTCCATATCTGGAAGAACTCTCGTAGAAGGTCCTTGCCAGATCTTGGAATCTTTCTTTGAGGAGCGGGATTTCGCCAGCGGCCTGTATATAGTCGGTGGGGAATCCCATGGGTAGGTTCAGTGCCCTTCTGAGGGCGCGGTTCAGCAGAATCTGGAGTTAGTCCAGGTGCTGCTTTGCTGCATGTACCCAGACAGGACAAGCATACTCCATTACTGGCCGTGTAAGTGCCTGATAGACGTTTACTCCTACAGAGCAGGGAAGGGAGCTGGTTGTGTTGAGCACTGGGTATAGGATGGACATTCTGGCACAGACTTTCCTGTGGATCTCGTCTATATGTGGTTTCCACGCTATTCTCGATTCCAAGGTTACGCCGAGGTACTTAGCGGATCTTCGCCAGGGGAAGCGTCGGGATAACGTCGGTCGCGGGCTAATATCTCTGTTGGACTACTCTCCTCTACCGGCCGCCGGCCAGACACGCGCCCGAGGAATCACCCGAAGCGCCTGGATCGGCCGGTGGCTGGGGAGGTGATGGTGGGGCGTGGTCGGGGGGGGGGGGGGGGGGGATGAGGGGAGGGGGGAAACGCGTCTGCAGGGTTCGTGTCTCGGCGTCCGACTCTGTCTGCTCCGTCTGTGGCCCTTGGTGGAGCGGAACGTTCTTCTCTGATTTACCTGATTTCAGGCTCCCAGGCTGTGCTGTGATTGTAGCCACTGTCGTGGTTGATTAGGCTGTCGTGTAATCGTATTTCTATGGACTCTGATCCCAAAATCCGTTTTCACTGCATATTTTCTTTGTGTCCTCGAAATCAAAGGTGTGCTTCTCGTCAATACTATGTTCCGCCACTGCAGATTTGTTGGTCTGATCCAAGCGTACATGCCTGATGTGTTCATTGCCGCACTGTGAGATGCAACACTGCGTCTGTCCTGTATATTGGATCCCACATTCGCATCCGATCTTGTACACACCAGATGCTGTTAGATCTAGTGGATCCTTGGCTTTACTCGAAGAACACTTTGAAGAAGTTATCATCAAGCTCCTTCGCCATGTACCAACCACCACCTATATCAAATCTGGTGGGAAGTTCTATGAACAGATAGATGGTGTAGCTATGGCCTCCGCCTTAGCACCAGGCAAAGCCTACCTATACATGGAGCACTTCTAGAAGCTAGTTCTGGTCACTGGCAAACGCAAGCCAAAAGCTTTCTACAGGTACATTGATGATACTTTCTTAGTTTGGCCGCATGGTAGGGACAAACTGCTTGAGTTCCATCAACACCTCAGTGGTATACATGGAAATATCAAATTTGCCATGGGGATAGAAGAGAACAGATGCTTACCCTTTCTGGATATCCTGATCACAAGAAATATGGACGCCACGCTGGGACACGCAGCGTACAGGAAGAAAACACACACGGACCCCTATCTTAATGCCTACAGCTGCCACCGCCCTGTGCAACGCAATTCTGTACTTAACACCTTAGTGCACAGGGCCAGGTCCATCTGCGATAAGGCAGGTTTGCTGGGAGAATTTCAACACCTCAAGGACACCTTGAAGAAAAATGGATACTGTGAGACACAAATAAGGAGAGCTCTAAAGATGGACCACAAGAAGAGAGAAGAGAGACCGGATAAAGATGAAGCAATGTGCTGTGCGTTCTTGCGATACGCTGGTCCTCGAACGGCCAAGTTCGCAACAATTCTCAACAAGGATCCACTAGGCCTGAACGCACCTGTTGTATACAAGATCGGATGCAAATGTGGGATCCAATATATAGGACAGACGCAACGTTCCGTCTCACAGCGAGCAATGAACACATTAGGCATGTGGCTTTGGTCAGACCAACCGCCTCACAGCCCTCAAAATAGACGATCACACACTATGGCGAGCAACCAGACAATTTACCAAAAGACGCGCTAGGCTGCCGCCACTGCACGGTGAGAAGGGTCTCGCCTACAGCCATTCTGGGAAGGTCTACGCCCTCTCAGACACCTTCGAGAATCAGTTTCAAGCGGCAGAACCCCAGGATGACGAACATGAAGAGGTAGTCCATCGTCAACTGGCTGTCTTCCTCAACGCTGAGGAGGACCCAGAGGACCAACCCCCACTTTTCGGGCCCGAAGACGTGACAAAAATAATTAGGTCCCTCCCTCCCAAAAAGGCGCCAGGACACGACAGTATCACCAGCCAGGTAGTTAAAAACCTCCCCCCTCGGCTACCGAACTCCTCGCGAACGTCTTCAACGAGATTACTCGTACCTGCGAGTTCCCAGCATGCTGGAAACAAGCGGAAAAGGTCGAATACACAAACCAGGGAAAGACCCTTTATTCCCGCAGAACTTCAGGCCGATTAGCCTCTTGCCAACTCTCGGCAAGATCTATGAGCGCCTCCTGCTTATTCCCGTACGAGACCACATCACCAACGAGCGACTTTTGCCGGATTTCCAATTCGGATTCCGACATAAGTGCACCGCCCCACAACAGATCAAGAGACTAATGGAAGCAGCCACAGAGGGCTTCAACCGCAGAGGCTAATGCGGGATAGTGCTACTTGATGTAGCCAAAGCCTTCGACTCAGTATGGCATAAAGAGCTACTTTACAAGTTATGCACACAAGGGTTCCCCAGGAGCTTAGTCAGGATAATCCAAAGCTATCACACGAATAGAAAGTTCTCTGTCAAGGTAGAAACAGCCACCTCCACCAAAAGGCGTATTCGTGCTGGGGTGCCGCAACGATCGATCCTGGGTCCCGTTATGTACAGTCTGTACACTGCGGACACTCCAACAGCTCCCATGGTGCACACCGCACCGTACGCTGACGATACCTCCTTTTACACTCGTAATGCGAATAAGGACATGGCCATTCGTAGGATGCAAATGGTTTTAGATAACACAGAAACTTGGGCCCATCACTGACGCATCACCATCAATTCTGAAAAGACACAGGTTTAGCTGATCACCTGGAGACGGGAGACGTGGACCCTATCAACGCCCCCCCCCCCCCTCCCCCTTTCAAATGCTACTACATGGATCCCGACTCTTCTGGCGCAGATCCGCCAAGTATCTCAACCTAACTTTGGGCTCGAGACTAGTGTGGAAACCCCATATAGACGAAGTCCACAGAAAGGTCTGTGCCAGAATGTCCATCCTATACCCAGTGCTCAACACAACCAGCTGCCTTCCCTGCTCTGTAGGACTTATCTATCAGGCACTTATACGGCCAGTAATGGAGTATGCTTTTCCTGTCTAGGTATACGCAGCAAAGTAGCACCTGGACAAACTCCAGATTCTGCTGAACCGCGCCCTCAGAAGGGCACTGAACCTACCCATGGGATTCCCCACGGATGATATGCACGCCGCTGCCGAAATCCCACTCCTCAAAGAGAGATTCCAAGATCTCGCAAGGGCCTTCTACGGGAGATCTTCCAGATATGGAAATAACCTCATCCACTCCCTAGGTCGGTATTACATGTCCCACGAAAAGCATAAACGTCCCATGACGATCTTCGACGACTAAATCGAAGAGAAAAATCGTAAACATCAGCAAATCCTAACACCAATCCTTAATCATTAAAATACCCAACATCTCGCCAACCTCAGACAAGTAGTAGACACCACCAGAACACCACCACAATACACAGACAGCCAAAAGAGTCAAAGGCAATCATACACTCACAACACACATTGTGGAGTAAAATCCAACAGGCTACAAAATCCTCCATACACTTAACCAAGGAGGGGAAAGTAAAAGGTGACAGGTAGAGACGATATCTCGACACTTGCCCTGAAGATGACGGAGACGCATTCCATCAAAACGTTTCTACGAGACGACGGCGCTAGTAGGCTGACAACCCGTGAAGTCTTCATACATGCTTTCCAATGATTTCACCCCTTCTGAACTACTGTTCGCTTTTCCAGTTTCTCCTTGTTATCCTTCACAGCTTGCTCAATGTGCAGGTTAAATAACGTAGGATATATGCTACAAACCCCTCTCCCTACTCAATTACTAGTTGCTTTTCATATTCTTCGACTCTTATAACTGTACTCTGGTTTTTGTACGAGTTCTATATAACTTTTCGGTTCCTGTATTTCCTCATGTTACATTAGAAAACTTGTAACAATGTAGTACAGTCCACACTGCCAATATCTTTCTCTAAATCTATAAATTCTATTAACGTAGATTTGCCTTTCATCAACCTATCTTCTAAGTTATGTTGGAGGTTTGGTATTGACATGCGGTTGACAGATTTATCTTCTATCCAAACTGATATTACTAAAGGTCAATACCCGTCATCGTTCCCATTCCTCTGCAAATGATTTCTGCCAATATTTTGAAGCCATGATTTATTAAACTGATGGTTCGATAGTATTCTTTCTGTAAGAACCTACCCTCTTTCGAATTGGAATTATGATATTTTTCCTTCATTCTGATGGAATCTCATCTGTCTCATTTCTCTTTAGCACCAGACGGAATAATTCTGGCAATACAGCCTCTCCAAAGGATTTCAGTAATTCTCAGAGAATGTCGACAACTGCAGGGATCTGTTAAATTCTTCCTGAGTATCACGTCCACCATCTCATGTTCAGCTACTTCTTTCTGTCTTTATATGCGCTCCAGTCATATTACCGTTACTCCTGCCTGTGTTCGACGTCCATTTGCAATAACCACTCACAGACGGCAGGTGGCAGCAATAGCTGTCGGGAGTATATACAATGAAGGGCGAAAGAAACACGTACCTCTGCCTAATATAGTGTTGGTGCTCTGTGACCACTAAATGCGGCAACACGAAGTGGCATGGACTCGAATAATCTCTGAAGTAGTGCTGGAGGGAACTGTCACCACGGATCCTGCAGGGCTGTTCATAAATCCGTCAGAGTACGAGAGAGTGGATATCTCTTCTGAACAGATCGTTGCAAGGCACCCGAGATACGCTCAATAACGTTCATATCTGGGGAGTCTGGTGGCCAGATGAAGTGTTTAACCTCAGGAGAGTGTTCCTGGAGCCACTTTGTAGCAATTCTGGACGTGTGGGGTGTCGCACTGTCCTGCTGGAATTCCCCTAGTTCGTCGGAATACACAACAGACATGAATGGATACATGTGATCAGAAAGAGTACTTGCGTACGTGTCACCTGTTAGAGTCGTAACTAACCGTATCAGGGTCCCATATCACACCAATTGTACACGCCTCACACCATTAAAAGCCTTCACCAGCTTGAGCAGTCTACCGCTGACATGCGGAGTCCGTGGATTCATGAAGTTGCCTCCATACCCGTACACGTCCATCCGCTCGATAGAATTTGAAACGAGACTCGTCCGACCAAGCAACATGTTTCCAGTCATCAACAGTACAATGTCGGTGTTGACGGGCCCTGGCGAGATGCAAAGCTTTCTGTCGTGCAGTCATCTAGAGTGCACGAGTAGGTCTTTCGGGTCCGAAAGCCCATTCGATGATGTTTCGTTGAATTATTTGCCCGCGGATATTTGTTAATGGCCCAGCACTGAAATCTGCAGCAATCTGCGGAAGGGGTGCACTTCTGTCACGTTTAACGATTCTCCTCAGTCGTCGTTGGTCCCGTTCTTGCAGGATCTTATTCCGGCCATAGCGATATCGGAGATTTTATGTTTTATTGGATTCCTGATATTTACAGTTTACTCGTAAAATGGTCGTACGGGAAAATCCCCATTTCATCGCTACCTCGGAGATGCTGTGTCCCATCGCTCGTGCGCCGACTATAACACCACGTTCAAACTAATCTTAATGTTGGTAACCTGCTACAGTAGCAACAGTAACCGATCTAACAACTGCGCTAGCCGACCGCAGCGCCGGATTCTGCCTGTTTACATGTCTCTGTCTCTGACTACGTATGCCCTTGCCAGTTTCTTTGGCACTTCGCTGTAAAATATGTCTGGAGGCGAGGTAAATTGTGCCATCGTCGTAATGCGGAAACCGAGTGACTTATCTGACATCCAAGAGAGGATGATCATTGGCAATCGGGCCAAGCGTAGGCATATTTTCGAAATGGCTAACTTTGTTAACTATCCGCGTTTCTCCGAGGTTAAAGTATACCATGCAAGGCGAAACGGCGCTAGCCATAACGATCGCCGAAGCAACTGTGGTGCACTACGAGCCGAAGATGACAGGTATGATCGACAGCTGCGGAGATATATATTGACGAATAGACGCGGAAGTACTGAGCAATTGATCGCCCAAATAATTCAAGAGAATACCAACAATATCTCCTCAACGACGGTTCAGCAAACAGTGCTGAGTATGAGCCGGCGCAGGAGACCCCTACTTCATGCACGTATCCTGACTGCTGTTTATCGGCGACGAACACCAATAGACGTCCTCTGAGTGACGACAGGTGACCTTTTCGGACGAATCACGTTTAATGCGTACGCCGGAAACTTCTAAAAGCAGACATCCTCCAACAATTGGCAGAAGGTCTATGCCAGAGGAGAGAGCGTAAGGGCGTGGACAATGTTATCTTGGAATTCACTGGGTGGTCTTGTTGTCCATGTGGATCAACAACAGTACGCGTCTATCGTCGGAGACCAATTTCACTCGTACGTGCAGTTTGTTTCTCCTCGGTATGATAGCGTCTATCAGTAGAACAATGCAACGTGCTACACAGCTCTCAGTGTAGGTATGTGGTTCGAAGAGCACCAAGATGAGTTTTTCGTACTCCCCTGTACACCAAACTCCTCGGAATAAAACCCAGTCGAATATCTTTGGTATTACCTCCATCGAACTGTGAGTTTAATGGATTCTCAACCGAGAGACCTAGTGCAGATGGCGACGGCACTGGAGACGTAATGGCTCCACATCCATGTCGGTACCTTCCAGAACCTAAGTAACTCCCTTTCTGCACGACACGCAACTGTCCGCTTTGCGAAATTTGGTTATTCGGGCTTCTGGCAGATGGTCACATTAATATGTCTGATGCCTAATATTGCCATCTAGTTTGAGCCAGTCCTTATTAAGTGAACATGGCAGCAGACATATAACGAATTCAAAGATGTGGCTCTAAAATCCATCAAGACCTATTTATCACATAAGCCGAGGCATGAAAAGTCATGGGATGCCTCGCAATGTCGTGTGAGACTTCCTTTTGTCCGGCGAACTGGAAGTGGCGTGCACTCAGCAAGTCGTTGGAAGTCCCCTACAGAGGTATTGGGTCATGCTACCTCTGTAGCCGTCCCTAAATGCGAAAGCGTTGCCAGTGCATCATTTTTTGTAGGAACTGACCCCTCGATCATTTCCCATTTTTTTTTTGATGGAATTCATACAAGGTGAACTGGGTGGCCAAACCATTCAGTACAATTGTCCAGAATGTTCTTCAAACCAATCCTGAACAATTGTGGCCTGGTCATATGGCGCATTATCATCCGTAAACATTTCATCGTGTTTCGGGAAAAAATGGTCTCCAAGTAGCCGATCGTAATCATATCCAGCCAATGATCGGTTCAGTTGAACCAGAAAACACAGTCTATTCCACGTAAATACAGCCCACACAATTATGGAGCCACCACCATCTTGCACAATGCCTTGGTGACAACTTTGTTCTATGGCATCGTGGGACCTGCGTCACAATCGAGGCCTACCTTCAGCTATTTTCAACTTAAATCGTTACTCATCTGACCAGACCACGGTATTCCAGTCGTCTGGGATTCAACCGATATGGTCACGAGAGCAGAAGCGGCGCTACAGGGATGTCGTACTGTTAGAAAAGGCAGTCACGTGGGTTGTCTGTTGTCATAGCCCACTCATGCCAAATTTTCCTGCACCAACCTAACCTATAAATTCGTCGTACGCCTCGCATTGATTTCTGTTGTTACTCCAAGGCCGTCGGCCACTGCGTGTGCCTGAAATTTAGCATTCTCGTCACAATCTTGTCACTGGGGATACTGAATTCCCTAACGATTTCCGAAATGTTATTCCCCATGCATCTAGCTCCACCTCTCATTCCGCGTTCGATAATGTTAATTCTGTCAGTGGCCTTAGTCAAGTCAGAAACCTTTTCATATTAATCACCTAATTACAAATGGCAGCTCCGCCAAGGTTTTGCCTTTTATACCTTGTCTATGCGATGCTATCGTCATCTGAATATGGGCATATCGCTATTACATTCTCACCTCGGTATATGGGAGAGTTTTAAATGCAACTGGCGTCCTAGTATTGGATGTTTGGAACAAATGTAACATAGATCTCGTGAAGCCTTGTTGGGTAAATTTAGAGAACCTGTATTGAACAATGACTGTGCAACCATTTTGCAGCAATTTCGTGTGAATACGTTGAGGGAGATCAGATCACGTATTCACTTACACAGACAGTTAATTTTCCTTCGCTCAGTATGCGGATGAAGAAAGATTGAGAACCGGAAACATTTTGGCCGTGAAACCTCCGCCAAGCAATCTCCAGGGGATTTGGAGTGTGAAAAAACGCTGTCTGTCCGCAGTACCTCGAGATTAAATAATTATATCGAGGTGAGGCTTTCGCGAAGCTATAGCGGACGATATGGTGAACGTTCTGTCGTTCGCAAGTAATTGTTTATAGTTTATAGTCGCTGAATTACGATACTGATTTCGTTTTCAAGGTTCCATACCTCAGTCGGTAAGTACAAAATGCTTTCAGGGTCACTTTGTTGTCCGTCCGTCTGCCCAATCGTTACAAACTCGTTTTCTAAGGAACAGGTAAACGTATCAAGTTCACGTCTACGATACTTACTGATATCTATGATTCTTTGGGGTTGTAGATGACTGAAGTTTCTAAGTCAATGCAGTCAATAGATCAGCCATTTACGTCATATTTTTTGACACTCGCAGCCTCACTCATCAAATCCTGTAAGGTAATACCGGTTGTCCCATTGCAACCAAAGGAAAAAAAAAATACGAATATTGTAAATTTGTAGTTAAGTCACATGAAAAAAGTTTTGTTATTTATCATCAGACTGGCTATCCACCCCTCTGCTAAGACCCTTTTTATCAGAATCATGTGTACAAGTTGAAATCTATGTCACATACTAATATCTATGGACTCTTGGCTGAGTAGTAAATACAGCCAAAAGATACGACTATTTGTATCACGTGTTTTGAGTGTCGCATGCTCAACGATCAAAGCCTATAGAGGACTTCACGTCGGTCCTGAAACTTGAAATTCTTCAAGAAGCGAGGATTCGCAGTACAACCAAAGGAAAAAAACCCAACCCTATTAATCTGTAATTATTTCACATGTGTCGTTTTACCAAAAGTCAGAAGGTATATCGTCAAACCAAACCAACGTGGATAGTAGTTTCTTGCCACTCTTAGAAATTCTGATGGAATTCTGTCTATTGCGCCTGCCTTTATTTGTTCTTAAGTCTTCCAAACCTCTTTTAAATTCTGGTTCTAATACTAGATCCTCCTGTCTCTTCTATATTGACTAATCTTTCTTTTATCACTTCAGACAAGTCTTCCACCTCGTAGAGGCCATCAGTGTACGCATTTCAAGAATCTATTTTCTCCTCTGCATTCAACAGTGGAATACCCTTTGTGCTCTTAATATTTACCATCCTTGCTTTTAATTTTACCGAATGTTGTTTTGACTTTTCTGTATACTGAATCAGTCCTTCCTACAATTATTTCTTTTTCCATTCCTTTATGCTTTTCATGGAGTCATTTCGTCTTAGTTTCCCGGCACCTCCTATTTATGTCATTCCTAAGCGGTTTCTGCTTCTACATTCCTGAATTTCCCTCAACACTTTTGTACTCCATTCTTCCATCGATTAACTGAATTTTTTCTTCCATTACTCTTTGTTTCTTGAAAATTACCTTCTTTGTACCTCTGTATTTCTGTTTAACGTCTGTGACTGCCCTTTCTAGAGATGTCCATCCCTCTTCAGCTTAACTGTCTATTGAGCTATTCCTTATTGCAGTACATATCGTAGCAGAGAACTTCAAGTATATCTCTTCATTCCTTAGCACTTCCCTGTCCCACTTCTTTCCGTCATGATTCTTCCTGACTAGTCTCTTGAACTACACCCCACTCTTCCCTTCACTACTAAATTTTGATCTGAGTCTATGTCTGCTCCTGGGTACACCTTACAATGCGGTATATGATTTCAGAATCGCCGCCTGACCATGGTGCAATACAATTGAAATCTTTCCGTATAGGCCGGCCGGTTTGGCCGAGCGGTTCTATGCGCTTCAGTCTGGAACCGCGCGACCGCTACGGTCGCAGGTTCGAATCCTGCCTCGGGCATGGATGTGTGTGATGTCGTCAGGTTAGTTAGGTTTAAGTGGTTCTAAGTTCTAGGGGACATCAGATGTTAAGTCCCATAGTGCTCAGAGTAATTTGAACCATTTTGAACCCGTATACCCCAGCCTTTTCTAAGTATAGGTTCTCCTCTAGTGATTCTTGAACAAAGTGTTCGCTATTTCTAGCTTATATTTATTGCAGAACTCAGTTTTCTCCTCTGTGATTCCTAGTGCCAAGCTTATTTTTTCCCGCAACCCTTTCTCCTTCTCCTTCCCCTACAGACACATTGCAATTTACATGACTATTAAATTTTCATCTTCCTTTACATACTGAATTACCAGTTCAATATCCTCATATACTTTCTCTTCCTCTTCATCCTCCGGCTTGCGATATCAGCATGCATACCTGAACCACCGCTGTCGGTGTTTTCTTGCTATCGATTCTGATGAGAACAACCCTATCACTGCGCTGTTCACGAAAGTCACTCTCTGTCCTACTTCCTGATCATAACGAATCCTACTCCCGTTATACTATTTCCTGCTGATGTTAACATTATGCTATACTCATCTGACCAGAATTCCTTGCCTTATTCCCATTCAGTTCACTGATCCCCATTATATCTAGAGTGAGCCTTGTCAATTCCCTTTTCAGATTGACTGGGCTTCCTACCATGTTCAAAGCGTCTGACATGCACTCCACGCCTCATAGACTGTTAAGCTTTCGTACGTTATTTAGTCATTTTCTCATGGTCACCTGACCCTTGGCTGTCCTCTCCCGAAGATCCAAAGGGGGGACTATTCTAGACCCTTTTTCTAGTGGAGTGATCATCATGACCCTTTTTCCATTACGGGGTACATATCCTGTGGATACACAGAATGTACACGACAGACGAAAAATTGATTACCTTTTACGGCGAATGTCACCAAACAACGGGAGCAGCGGCGCGACTGGACGCTGGGGAGTATCGAGATAGTGCTCTCACGATGTGTCTTTGCAAACATTACAGAAAGAAGTTCCAGAAACTGGAAGAGTGGAGAAGAAGATACGCCAAGGGAAGACAGGAGCAGATGATGAAGGAAATGGAACTGACGTTCTGGCAGTAATATTTTAGCACTACGCAAGTGTCGCTAAGACGCATCTCAGAAGTATGAGAGGGATCAACCAAACGAACAGTACGTTACGTAGCATTTCATCTTGTTCACTTTTAGCTCATCAGCATATTCGTCCTACTAATCTTATCTACGAGAAGTGCAAAGTAATGTGGCATAAGTTCTCAAGATTTTGTTTAAGGAAGGATGATCGTTTGCAATCCATGGACGAGTCAATCTTAGCAACATGCAAAATCGTTAGTTGAAAATCCACACTCACTCATTCAAGTGGATAAAAAGAACGCTCTTGGTCTACCAACATTCGGAGCGTGTTTTTCGAGACCCTCATCAATGGTTCCTGTTTTATCGAAAAACATGACAATCTCGAATCCCTAAATAAACTGCTTCCGTAGTTATTGGAAGACATCCTACTTTACATAAGGCAATCAGAAAGATGACCGATGTCCCTCCCACTATGGACATTTAATGAGAGACCCTCTTTAGAGAACATTAGGAGAGCGTTTGAATGGTCGTTCAAAAAGGGTAAAATGGTCTGTACAGTCTCGAAAGTCAGCAGTTCTCTACCTTTATCTGTGATGAATATTAAAAGTGTGTTAGGAAACAGCAAGGACTCCACAAGGAATGAAATGTCTTATAACTAGGGCCTGTATTGCCGATAATTCCAGCTGAAATTCAACTTGCGATATTTTTTGCCTTGAATAAACGTGTCAAGAAACATATGATCCGTGTCTGAATTTAATACTTGATAACATTTAGTGTGACAGGGCGGTCGTTTGTGTAACCTCTTCTCCTGATGGCGGGACAGTGGTTTGGAGCGCTGTCAGCTTAATACTGCATGATCAAGTCCCATACATGTTACGTCGTTGAGGTTCTCTTAGAAGCTCCCTACAAGGGCTACAGTAAAAAGTGTACCATTCCATTAGAAAAAAAAGAGGTCGGTGTCGTAATTCAGCGATAAAAATTACTTGCGAATGTCGAGTAATGCATCCATATCACGAAGTTCATGGAGCATTTTCCCGGTGATATCAGTGGACATGTTTTCCTCCTGTGTCTCTTCTCTAGAGTTTGCAAGTGTTGAGCATAAGAACAGCACTGGTATGCTTATGAGGCCATAGAAATCACTGTTAAAAAAATCACTCTCTAGTGGGCGTACTGTTTTGTAAATTGAGTTTTATAACTGCGTAATAATGAGGTGTTAGTGCTTTACTGATCTGATTCAGTCAGTATTCAAATTTCACATTTGTTGTGAGTGGGTTTAAATTTACTATCGCATGTTATTTATTTCGTTTCATTTCTTCTACCCTTTGTGGAATTTCGGTATATGCAACACATAACATTTTGATATCTTTCGATTTTCAAGGTTTCCATCATATCCTAAAGCAAACTTATGTTCCAGGACAGAAGTCTTGCACTTGAGGACCCGCTGGTGCAAAGGCTCATCACTCGGGTTCCTTCACCGTGAAGGCAGCGCCTAAGCTCTTTCTTGACTTTTACCATTTGCTGCTACGTGGTCTTAGTAGATTTACGAGCGGATCGGCAGTTCGCCGACTTCCCAGAGCTGCTGAGTCAGGGCGGACGTCTGCGGTCACCGGACAATGGTGGCTCGTTAAACCGCCTGACGACGATGAGGCCTGCCTGAACGTTTCCTGCCTCACCTAATTCTTGTTTTAAGCGCAGCGTCGTCATTTGATTAGAGTTACACGTGAAATGGAACGTAAACGAGCCATGAAATGCTCACGTGTCTCTCTCTCTCTCTCTCACTCTTACTTTCTTTTCCTTTATATTAGTCGTATTAGTCTTTCACCATGGGGCTATAACTAAAGAACAATTAACTTAATCCATTTTAACAGGTAACCAAACTCATGTTTCTCTTTCATGATTTTTTTAAGGAAATGTTTGAATTCCAGGCACAAACTGCAACCATTTTAGTAGGCAGCCAGTAAGATACTTTTCCTTTTAGTACCTTTTAAAGAAAGTCAATTAACTCAAGACACAGAGTATTAGGCGCACGGCAATTTCTCTACATTTGTGTAGTAGCTAGCTGAGTTCCTGGCGTTGCACAGATATGTATTTATTAAAATCTTCTATTAATTCACGTCCTCCTGCCCCCGCTCTCTGTCCATCTCCTCGTTCACCACCTATCTGTCCACCTACTCTATTCTTTATACAACTCAATGCCTATCACTCAGTGCCACTCCCCTCCTCCCGTCCCTCTGCACATCTCCACCTCGCCCTGTCATTCTCCTCCAGCCTCTGTCCATCTAGTCCTTCCCCCTCTGCCCATCTCCTCCTCCCCCTCTCTTTGTCCATCAGTTCCTCATTTCCTTGTCTGTCCTTCCACTCCTCCTCCCCGTCTCTCCATCTCCTCCTAACTTCTGTGTTCAACTCCTCCCCTTTTATTTCTCTGTCCATCTCATTCTCTCTTCATCTCCTATTTCTGTTGATCCCCTCCTGCCAGCCTCTGCCTCCACCTATCTCCATCCATCTCCTCCTCTTTCTCTGTCCGTATGTTTCTCTCCCTTCTGTATTTACCCCTGAGCTCTCTCGCCGGCCGGGGTGGCCGTGCGGTTCTAGACGCTACAGTCTGGAGCCGAGCGACCGCTGCGGTCGCAGGTTCGAATCCTGGATGTGTGTGATGTTCTTAGGTTGGTTAGGTTTAATTAGTTCTAAGTTCTAGGCGACTGATAACCTCAGAAGTTAAGTCGCATAGTGCTCGGAGCCATTTGAACCATTTTTTGAACTCTCTCTCTCTCGATCACTTACTCCCCTTATATGTGCCCATCACTGCCTTCCTCCTCATTGTTTGTCCATCTCCACCTCCCCCTCACCGTTCCCTGGTATCACGCTCACCCTAATTGAAGGATGGTGATTCTTGCATCGTCCCATTTCTTTAAAGACAGTTACTAATATGTGTACGAAGTGTGCTTGACATCCTTGTAAAGCTTTAGGATAACCTTTTTACCCGTCGTTTTGCGCACGTACACACATGGCAGATATATTTAACAGATATCACATGTGTTTATACACATATTTCATCAGTATCTCGTCCGCCTCGATAGCTGAGGGGCCCATTCGGTCAGAGGTTTAGTTGTCCTCTGTAACAAAAAAAATTGAGTAAAAGGATCAACGATGAACTTGAATGGCTGTAATGAGACGTCCGCCCCGAGCAAATGCAACGAACCAAAAAAGTGGTCAGTGCGGGAGAATGCAATGAAAAGAGGCCCAGGTTCGATTCCCGGCTGGGTCGGAGATTTTCTCCAATCAGACACTGGGTGTAGTGTTGTGTTCTACATAATATCATCCCCATCGACATGCAAGTCGCCGTAGTGGTGTCAACTAAAAAGAATTGCACCAGGCGACCGGTCTACCCGATGGGAGGCCCTAGCCACACGGCATTTCATTTTCCTGTATCTCTAGGGGACTTCGCCCTGTAGTTTCATTTTTACGCAGTTCAATGGTTATAATGTCGTATCTCCTAAACCTTTTGCTACCTAATGATATAATTTTGCAGGGATATGCAGTGGCACGTGTAGCGACTGTCGGCGAAGCATATTGTGAATAGAGTTATTAGTAAAGAAGCAATTAAAAGATCGTGCTTGTTTCTACTCATCTCAGTGGTTGTGCCGTACAATGATATATTTTTATAGGTAAATTCGGCTGCAGATGTGAATAGAATTAGAAGTAACAAAGTAATGAATTCAAACGTCGTGCAAGATTTGGCAGTTTTTCACGCATCTTAGTTTTTACGTCATATGTACTGGACTACAAGCCGTACGATGATATAATTCTTCTGGTATTTTCAGTGGCATATGTATGAATACAGTCTGCAAATTATGTCGTGAATACAGTTAGCGGCAAGTAAAACATCCTGCTTAATGCGGCGGTTTTACTGCATGGACAGCGAAAATGTAATAATAGACAAACTTTTCTAGGTTGAAATTTTTTTGTATTTTGTCCGGAAGAAAAAGCTACGAAAGAGTTTGGGAATACGTGTAAAGTTTGTTTTAAGTTTCTAAGTGCTCTCGTTCTCTAATAAGGGATCACTGAAGTGCCGCTATTTGTGCGTCATGCGCTACACTTCTTTCTCACCCTCATCCATTTGAAAGGTACGTTTTTCTTACCCCAACAGCCATTCCGTCCTGACAGTATGTGATATATGTACCACGTTTGCTTGAAATACGTGCATGGTATTAGGAGGAGATGTGGAACACACATACAGACATACATGCATAAAGTTCGTTTTCTTTCCGTAACTCATACTGCGTTTGTTAAAGGAAACTACACAAAGGACTAACTGTATCAAGGGCAACGCATCATGAAATCCTTCTCGTCCCCTTTATGTCCTGTGGAATCTCAATTATCTTATCACTTGAGCAATACTGTCGTACATGGGTTTTCCTTAACTTTCATGACGGTACTAATGATTAGTGCTGTTGCTGATGATCATGTGTATAACATTTGTTTTAACGGGGTTTCGGAATGCCGTGTGAGGTCAGTTACTACACTATATGAAAACATGGCGTTAATATAGATTATTAGTTACAATGACGGTGATGGCAAGTCATATAAACAGAAATACTTCTATTCTGAGCAAAAGTTTCAACAGTTGTAGAATGGACAGGTGGATGAAAGCACCCTAGTGACACAGGTTGACTGCGGTTTGGCAAATAGGCTCAGCTCAGTAAGCCCTCATGCAACGGCCAGAGAGCGGCGCTACGCTGTCAGCTGCAGCTGAGACGAGGTTAAACAGCCAACACTCAGGAAGACTAGCGCAGCGTCAGGCTCCACATGTGACGAGCTGCTCGACACTATAAATGTCTTCCTAGTCAATCAGATTATTGGAGTGGAGGCGCGACTCAGTTCGGAAGATATCTAAGCCTGGAGAGCGGCTTGCCACTTAGACAGTCTTCCTAATCGGTCATATCTTTTGGAGTGACTGTGAAAGTACACAAGCCTGGCCAGCGGTACGCCACTATGATAGTCTTCCTAGTTGCTCAATTTGCTGATTTGGCTGTGTGGCTGCAGAAGGTACGCCAGCATGCAGAGCTGAACCAAGGACCCTCATACAACATTCAGTGACTTTGACCTTCAAGGGCAAGCCTGCGCTAATGGAGTGTGCCTGCGCAAGGCATGCAGCAACTTGGCAGTAAGTCAGTCTCTGGCGCAAACAAAGTACCCAAGTCAGGCTGCTTGAGGTTGCTAGAAGTCGGGTAGCAGTACGTTCCCCGGCTGAAAGGAGCCAGATCAACTACCAGTAGCCTAATCTCTAGTCGTAGCCCGTAATTCCGCTGGTAGCGTTTGCAGCACATAGAGACAGCTAGCAGATGACGCATTTCAGGTTGAAAACGTACGTGGGTTACCTCTCGTAGCTGTATGCAGTTGACGCGAGAAACGCATAGCTCTGTCCACCACAATCTTGTCGAGGCATCAGCCCTCGTCAAGTAGAACAAGAAAGTAGCCCAGCGTCAGGCCTGGAAGTGAAGAAGTCCATGTCACCAAGGTTGCAGTCTACTTCTGTGCTTCCACGCTTTACCACTCTGGTAGCAGTTTTTTGTTGCGCTGGCTGATACCGTTTGTTGCCTACTAACCTCTCCTTTCTCCACGTTCGCTAAGTCTTCTCAAGTTAACCTGTAGCTTTCTGTTTCTAGTGTCTCAACCACGGGTTTTCGACGGCAAGCGTAGAGGCTTGGCGTAACACTGATTCAAATATCTGTTGCCAGGTGTGAACCATACCTCTGAATCCTGTTGTGTTTCCGATTGCTCTGGATCAGTACTTCTGAGAGTAGCAGGGTTTTCCGATACTGAGAGTAGACGTATTACTGGAAACAAACTGCGTAGGTAACCAGTGGTCCCTCACCTTGGTACAAATTTCTGCCGCAGCCCTTGTGCAATTCATTCACATACCAACACTCAGCTATTGACAGCTAATTTTACAGGATGACGAATCTGTGTGTATTATGAAACACATAGTAAAATGCTAATACGCGTTGTAATGAACAGGAATCGAAATCCAAATGATCCCACGCTGGACGCCAAATATAAAGCAAAAGTTCAAAGCAATGATAAAGCAAAAAAGCATTTACATTATTATAATATTTCACAAATCATGAATGGAATTAAGACTGATTTGATTAGCCATAGAGACGACTTAGCGACGCAGGGCGTGGGAGTGAGCGTTATGTCCAAGTTTGGGGGTATGATGCACCATGTGCCGTGTGTTAGTTTCCCGCTGGGTCTCATGCGGTGACAAGTGTCCACTGTTTGACTGATTGCAGCTTTGATCTTCATGTCATTAGGCTTTGGAGGTGACGCTCTGGACAGCTTAACACCGTCCCCCTTCTGCACTTCCTGCCTAATCCAGGTGGAACACTTCTGTGAAGCCGGCACCGTGTTCTTGTGGGACTAATGGGCAATATCTACGTCCCAGCACTCTCACACTAAGTAATGTATGCAGTAATTAGCTCTTCAAGAACGTATCAATGTTATATTTGGAAGCCGAATTCAAACTAGCGAAACACAGTCGCATGCTCAAAGCGCGAGCGAGATTGCGCAGTGGTTAGCATGCTAGACTCGCGTCCGGGAAGACGATGGTTCGAACTCCGGTCCAGCCATCCAGATTTATGTTTCCCCTGACTTCCCTAAACCCATTCAGGCAAATGCCGGAATTGTTCTTTAAAAGGGCACGGTTGATATCCTTCCCTATCCTTGACACAATCCGAGCATGTTCTTCGTCTCTGATGACCTCGACGTCGACGGGGCATTAAACCCTATTATCCTTCCTTCCTTATGAATGCTTAAGGATTCACACCCATTCAAATTAGAATGGAGAGTAATAAAGTGACAAGAGACATTGAAATGAATAGAGTGATCAGACTAAAAGGCAACCGAGCGAGATGGCGCAGTGGTTAGACACCGGACTCGCATTCGGGAGGACGACGGTTCAATCCCGCGTCCGGCCATCCTGATTTAGGTTTTCCGTGATTTCCCTAAATCGCTCCAGGCAAATGCCGGGATGGTTCCTTTCAAAGGGCACGGCCGACTTCCTTCCCCGTCCTTCCCTAATCCGATGAGACTGATGACCTCGCTGTCTGGTCTCCTTCCCCCAAAAACCACCACCACTAAAAGGCAAGTAGAAAAGATGCAGACGTGCACCGAAACAACCCGAAAACCAGCGTCAGAGCTCTTTACGAGGACTGATCTGAGTGATTTCATTGCTCTCCAACTGACTGATTTACTTGACTGAATGAAACTCAGATTGCCCCTATTCAGAAATTCTGTCCATTTTTCCCCAGCTCTCTCCCTCAGGGCACCAAATTCCCTCTCGCATCATCTTTGTCTTTGGTGGTATCAGTCTGCAATGCTTCCCAACGAGCGATCGAAGTAGGGTAACTACTTTTGCCAGTCTTCATACAGATTGTCCAGCTTTCTGATCTTGCTTCGCCGACGTCCTGAGCGGCGACTTGCACATAACATGGGAATTCCCGTACCTTTCGCACGCTATGTCCTTTGCAGTACTTACCGGTGTTGGCCGCAAGTTCCCTAGCGACCAACGTGCTGTTTTTGTATCGAAAACTGTTCAGAATTCCTTGTGTTTATCAGTATTCGCGAGCTGTTGAGGATGCAACGTAGCAACAAACCCAGTTCTCGGTAATGGGAACGCCCTTAAGCCGTCGCTCGCGTATTCTAGACTGTCGGAACTTGGTGATGTCTTGGAAGGCCCTTTTCAGAGGGAAACAAGTACTTCAGTTAAAGTATATCTGTCCGTCTTCTGTCATTCTCGAAAAAGTGTCAGCATATGCAGGCACGGCTTAAGTGGGGCCATTTTGTCCCGAGTATCGTGATGGAAAGTATTACAGTATTTAGCCGGCCGGTGTGGTCGTGCGGTTCTAGGCGCTTCAGTCTGGAACCGCGTGACCGCTACGGTCGCAGGTTCGAATCCTGCCTCGGGCATGGATGTGTGTGATGTCCTTAGGTTAGTTAGGTTTAAGTAGTTCTAAGTTCTAGGGGACTGATGATCATAGATGTTAAGTCCCATAGTGCTCAGAGCCATTTGAGCCATTACAGTATTTAAATTTCGCGGGGCTCACAAGTTCATCATTCACAGGTAACAGTCCTTGTATCACACTCATATTGTATCACGTCTAACTTGATGTTACTACAATTGTTTTGGCATAGGTACTCCTCACCAATGACATTCTCACCAACAAAATTTTTGTGAGTGCATGTAATATAGTTTACTTAATCGTTAGGATTTAACATAATGGAAATTTTCTTATTAAACCTCCTAGCGATCGACTACGTGTGTTTCTGTCAACTGATGCCTGAATATAAAATAGTGCGTACATTTTCGATGTTAAGAAACTTTCGTTCGAGTTACATTCTTGTCATCACACAACGACCAAATTTTTTTGCGGTAGGCGTCGATGTGGTGGTGAATCAGAGCTTTTGCAAAATCTACATCATCCAAATTCACCTGATACAGCCACCCATGGCACTCAGAATATCATAAGTGAGGATGACTGCTTGAATCTCAAATGATTGTTTTTAAATCCATACTGCTTTCTTAACACAACGTCAGTACGTTTCAAACTTCGGTCCTAAGTGAGGCGTCTGATTTGGGCGGAAGATTTGTGCGTCTGATTTCATACTCCTTTTCGTAGTTTTTGTCACCGTTGTATTACATCAACATTCCGTGATCAATCATATTGCTCAACTGTCCTTGGTGCTCCCACGCCCCACTGTACTGTTTTCATTTTGTCGCAGCTTTAGACAATCTGCATCCTTTACTGAGACATCCTGAAATTAATTTCTCTTGACCTTTTACTCTCAATAATACTTTATGTCAGTGCTTATTAATGGTCGTTAAACGGATAAAACTGTCAGTTTATTCATAACTTTTACTATAAACCCGACAGTACGAGCTACGTGCTTTATTACCAATGCTTTACTTTCTCATTTGAAAGGCAACGCCTTTAAGACACTTCCTGTGAATAACAATTGAAAAAACTGCAGTTTCAAGCACTGAATGGATATTTTCGTACTAACACCTTGTGAATTATGGGTGATTTTGGACTAACCGCTGATATTAAAAACGTTACTTAATAAGGACGTTCAATAGTTAACATTAATGACTCAACATTGATAACGCTGCAGAAATATGATTTGAAAATTTGATTGTCATTTTATAAGTGATATGAATTATTTTAAAACTCTTACTACCCAACGTGTAAACTAAAGTCCTTAGGCAGTAGAAAAAAGAAAAACCTTGTGGGTTGGAGAACATTCCTCAAATGGTTGTTAAAGGGCATCATACTCACCTTATGGGTGCAATTTTCTTTCTCCAAGTGCAATTTCAGCCTTAAGGTAGCTACCATGTGCTAACTGTATTTCAGAATATATTAAACTTTAAAATCCTCCGGCGTCGTCTGAAGTATATTTACCAGTTGATAAATGCCTTAAAGCCGAAACTGCAATTGTGTAATGAATAATTTTCACAGCCAACGGCGTACATAACGTCATTTACAAATTTCTACTGACGTTGGACGCCAGCCATGAGAAGTTAATTCCATAAATGTCTTAAAGATGTCCATGTCTTCACAGAAAGGAATCCTTTTTACCTGTAACTAATTTCTCATTATATCTCATTCTAATTTTATATACATCTGCTGACAAAAAACATGACGCACTCAGAAGAAGAGAAGGAAACGATGCTTAACGGTTTGACATATTTAGTGATATTATTGCAGAGATTACAAAATCGACTTAAATTGTCAAAGAATATGGCATTGTGAGTCACCTTGAGGGTATGACGTTCACTACCTCTGGTCTGGATGCAGGCACTGATTCGGTTGGGAAGGGGATGATGAAGCCGGAGTAGCCCCTCCTCAGATAAGCTGACATGAAAGCCCTATAACCGGTCTTTGATTTCCTCGATGCTGGCACATGTACGCAGTAAACATTCGGACTGGTCCCGAGAGATCCGCAGAGGACTATGCTGACTAATGAGCATTCCATCTCTAGTGAAACACACTTCATCAGAGAAGAGGACTTCAGCTGGAAAATGAGAATCGGCCATAAAGCGCAGCATTATCCGTTGGCTAAACCCGAGATCCACAGCCAGCAGGAGTTGAAGCTTACATTTGCATTAAATGATAGGTCGTAACTGCTGTTCGGTTATTATGTTGCCGTACGGCGCACGACCATCTTACCAAACTTAACTGATAGGATCCTGGCTGGAAGCTCAGTCCAGTTACGCTCTTCTTTATCCACGTCGTGAAGTCTTACGGTTGGCTGTCCAGCAAGATCATTGTATTACTGTGACATTTGTCCTGTTTCCGTTAACAGATGGAGCCTTAGCGTGGTTAGATTTCCTCCTGCGTTAATACCCAGTCCGGTACCACCTGCCAGCTTTCCTGAAGTTACAATTTGCTTGCTCACACATGAAAGTCGTAGCTGATAATTCAGTAACAAGATACAACGACATTTCAATACAATTCATCGACTGAACAGGTACATATCGTCATGTAAACACCTACTTTAGTCCTAAAGACATTTACATCAGGAATAATGAATTACTAAGAATTTAAAGATATCTACTGCGCTTTAGTAGAGTTTCCTCTAGCTGTGCCTCATTATGTACAGATATGTATTACTCACATATTCCTTCCATACGATGTTAGTAGCCACGTACACATTCGATCAGTGTTTTACATTGAACAAGGAACTACTAGCAGTTTCCCTTATTCCGCTGTCAAAGTTATCAAGTCTTCTTAGTACTATGATCTTTACCTCAAATTGATACTTTATTCTCTCTTCGCCCTTTCTAAAAGTTTCCGTCAAAGTTATCAATCACGAGATCCGCAGTACGTTCGAGAACCGGTTCACACGTTATACATAAAGAGTTATATTCATATTATTCCCTTCATCAAATAAAGAAAACACATTTCGTCTCTAACATTCCACTGTTTCTCTTTCTTCCTCTGTCGGTGTCTATCTCCCTCTTTCTGTGTTTCTTTCCCTCCCTCTCCCTCTCCCTCTCTCTCTCACTCACTCACTCTCTCTCTCTCTCTCTCTCTCCATCTCATTTTCCTTTTATGTCTTACTGGTAATGAGCACAATTCGTCAAAAGGAGACATGCAAGCATACATTCAAAGCAGTCCTAACGACCAATGCAACTCTAAGCTTCACAACAACTTTTGTGCCTTTTCTTGCATACGTGACGAGAGTTGGGCATTCGATACAAAGGCCTTTTTTGGTGTTTCAGCATCGGGCGACGTCCGGCGTTCTTCATCTACTTGTTCATCGAGTGCTTCTTCGGCATCGCTACGGCATTCGCTCAGGACTTCGTCACATGGACGCTGCTACGCTTTGGACTCGGTTTCACCGTCCCTGCCATCCTTGGAACACCGTACGTCCTTGGTAAGTGCAGACTTGCAAAATGTGTAAAACGAGGCAGCTAAGGCAGGCCATCCCAAAAGTACCTATAATCATTGAATACATCGAGGTGCGGATTTTGCCAAATTATAGCGGAAAGTACGGTGAATTTTCTTATGTTCACAAGTAATTTTTAACGTTTATAGTCACCAAATTACGACCATGACTTTCTTTTACTCGAATGGAACTTGCAGCACAACAACTCTGAGGACTACCAAAATGATTCCTTGTAATTTTACTTTCTGGTACATATTTCTACGAATAGAAGTTTGTAAATAAGTGTACTAATGTTTCTATGCTGAAATGAAATGTTTCATCATAGTAAGGTTAAATAAATGTTTATTGTGAGCTAGCATAAACAGGTATGCTGGGTTAGTCAGGGCGATACTGAACATCTTGCTTAGGAGCTGGGCAACAGCGTGTACGAAATTTACAAAATGCATAATACTGTGTTGTCTGTGATAATATTAATTGTTCTGCTATCGGTTTCTGTCTTTAACCATCGTCAACGGCAGCTGTACAACATAGAAAAGTGGAAAATGAGACAATGAGAAACGAAATTTGATCAAAACCGGGAAAACCGTTAAAAAAATGGAAATACAAAAATTGTAGCAGATGTATCACATGTCATACATGCTTCGACATATGGTACGACTGAGAACCGTAACTACCAATAAAAATGAACAGAAGGACAACATGTGATGTATAGCAATACAATTGAAAGAACTTCAACGTCAAAATGACAGTCTTCACCAAACCCAACAAAGTTGCCATGAAACATTTCTGTGGTAATCAGATAACAAAATTGAAGTACTGACAATTCTACACTTGACTGATAATATATAAAACAATAATAAAATCAGTATAAAGTAAAATAATAACAGGATAGTTGATTGTAAAGATGTACAATATTTTACAATCCTGTCAAAAACGTAAGCTTGTAAAATATAAGCCACAGAGCAGTCTATGAAATTATAGTCAACACAGTCACAAAATGTAACAGCAATTCCATCTCTCATACAGATATAAATTAATGGAGAGATACACTTTGATAAAATGCCAAAATAAAACATATATGTAAAACAACCCTGTAGGCTAAAAGATAAAGATGTGGGTAACAACATGTGGAAGGGGGACACAGATGAAACAAAGAGGTGGGCATAACTGAAGAGAGTTTTAGTTGAAGAAAGTTCTCACAGTTATTTTAAATTATGAATAAAATTACTTAAGGAACTTTTACTTTTGTGTTCCACCAACTCATTGAGTTAGGAGAATAAGTCATCCACTACGTACACAATCATCTATCATACAGATAAAAATTAATAAAGAGATATGGTATGACAAAAAGTCAAATTAAAGCTTATATGCAAAAGAGACCTGTAAGTTAAAAACCAAGCAAGTGGGTAGTGATAGTGGAGTGAGTGTCGAGGGGAAGGGAGAGGGCGCAGATGAAATAAAAAAGTGGGGGAATAGATTAGGAGAACTGTAGTTTAAGAAGGTTCACTCAAGTATTTGACACTGTCAGTGAAATTATTTGAAAGACTCTTGTTTTTGAGTTGCACCTGCTCATTGAGAACTTTTTCTGGATGAATAATTCTATTTTCTAAACTCTCTGTCTCTTCTAGAAAATTCATAATGACACCATTTCAGCTCCAAGCAACGTTTCCATCTGATAAGCAGTTCTATCTAGTTCGATTCTGTGATCTTCAATGTGTACTTAATGCAGAGGTACTACTTAGATAGAGATGTTCATTAAATCTATTTCTTAATGTCCTTCCTGGTCAATATACATTTCCTCACATTGGAAACAACGCATTTTGTACATATCTGGCTGATAGTAAGTTCATTCTTGGTGAATATTGTGGTGTAATATTTGCCCTAAATTATCTTCAGTTTGTAATGATACTGTCATGTGCCTTCTTTAAAATAAATGTTTGATTTTATCACACAGTTTTCCACAATATCGAAATGTAGCAAACTTCAGATTTGCCCTAACGTTTATCATTTGGCTAAAGAACTAAAAATACCTGCCCAAAGATTGGCTGCCCAAGGATTGGCCAAAGATAAAGATAGACCAAATTTGAGATTTGCTACAATTCCATAATGTGGAAAAAAGTACCTCATAAAATAAAACATTTATTTAAAGAAAAGAACACTATAGTTTCGTTTCAAACTTGCGATAATTTAGGGCAAAAATTACATCACAATATACATCAAGAATCAGTTTAAGATCAATTAGGTGCGTATAAAATTAGTTGTTTGTGGTGTGACAGAATTTGTATTGACCAAATGGGAAGAAATTTAAAAATTAGATTTAATGAGTATTTATATCCAAATAGTACCTCTGTATTAAATATTTATATAATATCATAAAATCTTACAGTGAACAGGACTGCTGATCAGGTGGAAATGTTGCATAGAGTTCAAAAAGATGTAACTATAAAAGATGTAACTATGAAACTCCTGGAAGAAACAGATTTTTGAGAATATGATTATTCATCCAAAAAAAGTTCTCAGTACTCAGGTGGAACGGAAAAACAAAAGTTTCTTAAATAGTTTCATTGACAGTTCCAAATGTGTGAGTGGACCTTCTTAAATTACAACTCTCCTCAACTATGCCACCTTGTTTTCATTTCATCCATGTGTTCCCCTACCCACTCCCCCATCCCCCTTGCCAGTACCCGCTTTCTCATTTATATCCTACAGGTCTGATTTACATATACGTTTTACTTTTACATTTTATTGTACCATATCTCTTTATTAATTGTTATCTGTATGATAAATGGAATTACTAATACAATTGATTGAGTAGACATTGGATGACACATTCTTCTAACTAATGCATAACTATTGAGATGTTCTTCACACGTATTTGTTTTATTTTGACTATTAATACTATAGCTTTTTATTAATATCTATCTGTGTGATATAAGGAATTTCCTTCACATATTGTGATTGTGTGGACTATAGTTCCATGGACTGCTCTGTAGGTCGCTTTTCACATATTAGATTTACGACTAGATAAGAAAATGATGTAATTTTTACATTCAATAATCCTGTTACCCTTTTAATTTATATTTATTTTATTAATACTTTAATGTAAAGTCAATCAAGTGTAGAACTGTTAACACTATATTTTTGTAATCTGATTACCACACAAGTGTTTAACGGCAACTTCCTTGGATTTCGTCAAGACTGTCAATTTTGACTTTGAAGTTCTTTGACTTGTATTGCTATGCATCACATATTGTCCTTTTGTCAATGGGCTATCATATTTTAACCTTGCTACAATTTTTCCTTTTTATTGCTAGTTATGGTTCACAGTGGTAACCCATGTCAAAGTACGTATGATATGTGATACATATGCAATAATTTTTGTATTTCCATTTATTTAACGTTTTTTTCCTGTTTTGATCACACTTCGTTTCGCATTGTCAGATTGTTCACTTTTTTATGTTGAACAGCTGTTATTATTTTGAAAAATCAGGGCGATATGGTATTTGCAGAGAGTGTTGTGAAGAAGCAATTGTACTATTGCTGGGCGCGCAAGTGGGCCAGGGGTTGACTGCATTGAAGAGTAAAACGTAGGAGAGTGTCGAGAGAGACTTTCCAGTCGATTTGCAGGGTGTCTCTTTTGTTGAAAAGTGGTGGCTCGGCGAATAATTTGGTGTGGACCGGTGAAATACATGTAATTAAATAGGCACAGTATAAACAGCGAGTTGAAAATCAATATGAAGAGTACTTTGTGCCTAATTTTATTTGTTATGGAACTATAAGAAGAAGAGATTTTGCACACATTATAAACGAACATTGTCTTACATTGCACCGACTACATCTCAGTCTGAGGTAAGGTTCAACTAATTACTTGGTCAGCTCTGCTTACGTTTAGCCACCGTCGTAGTTCATTTTGTGCTTGAATAATATCGAGCTATGCCAAAATGAAGACCTTCATTTTTACCAAAGACAAAATACCTATGTGGGTCCATGATCTTCTTTGCTAATGATACGAGAGAGACCTAACAATTGAGATATTATTACAATATTTTACCTAAATATATAATACTAATTCAAATTTCTATCGTTTTCAAAACAATAACTAACGCGAGTACCTACTTCAGTTTGGTAAACAGCAGTTTAAAATACAGCTCTTAAAACAGTAAGATGTAGTGAAAGATTTTTTGTTGTTGTACTTTTTCGTGGATAATGACTTCTCATTTTTACGTAACTGCAATCAGTCAGGAATGTTTGTTGACGTGTTAAGCAGATAATAGTAGTAATTGCACAAATGATTACCAGCGATTGATAACGAATAGTAATTAAAGTTAAAATCGCATGAAACCAATAAGGCAGTAAGATCATATCACTAACTTTGTCATTCATTTACAGTTGAAATTTTGTCTTTGCAGATTACATAACTCTAATTCACACAAAAGTTATCAAATGATGCGACATCATTACTATCATTTTCAAGCTAAATTATGGCAATCAGTAATCAATGTATATAAAAACTTTTTTGAGTAAAATTAGAGACATTGAGAACTACAGTGAGTGACATCCCGAATTTTCTGTACTTACGTAACTGCGTACTTCTGATGAGATTTTGTTGCTTTTTTATTATTACTAACTGATTTCCATGAGTTGCTACTTAGCTGAAATACATTTGTTCGTTGTTACATATCCATCTGAAATTAAACCAGGGCAATGTTAACCCATTTCGTGCTGTTTCTGCCTTGCAACAAAACTAATCAAGGTTACGGAAGTTTGTCAGTATTAACAAACAATAATTATAGAGACAGTAATTTTGCTCTCGTAATGAGATGGCGACCGTTAATTTTATTTGATTCGTCAATTAAATTCACAACATTTTGCAAATTTATCTTACCAGTGTAATTCCATCCAGCCCAATTTTATATGCAGTTGCTGTAACCATGTTTTCCTTTGTCATTTCTGCAAGTAATGATCATTGGCTATTCGGTTATTATTGCACCTACATTTCCTAATTAACTGTAAGTGTTGGTGGTGGCTATAAACTACACAGTGTTTTCAGTGACATTTGGACGAAACTTCTCAGAGAACTTCAGCGAGATAACATGTATTGGACTTGACCAAATAATATCAAAGCACTGTCTGCCGCCAGAAGAGGTTCCACAAAAGTCAGCCCTATTATACCAAATATAACCAAGGGCGTAACTCCGTTGCAGTTCTCGGTTTGTCATCACCGTTGTCATACCAAGTGATCAAATTGTTGAACATGAGCTACAAAACGATTCGATAGAAACAATACTGCACATTGAGTTTCATCTGGAATTAACAGAGGCATATGGCCGTTTTACAAGGTCTTTCAAGCTTTCTGGAAACGTCGGTGATTCCTAACAGACCTCTTGCTTTAATTTTCGCTCCAGGTAAGTATAGAGGAGGTATGTTTCATGAGTGTCAAGAAAATTTGCGTTTCGTGACTGCGCTCCAAATGTTGATTTAACAGAGTCAGTAGTTACAGTGCGATATGGGAGAGACATCTGTCGTGTTGAAATTACTAATTAAGATAATATGTTCACACGCAATTTATAGAGGTATATTCTCTCCCTTTTAATGACCAACAGTTCTACAACACTTCTTTTCCTGTCGACATTAATGATAGCAACGATCCCACACATCTCACCAAATTTATGATTTGGAGTTTGAATAGGACTGAAAGCCTTGCGTCCTGTGGTGATGTCTTCCAGTAACTGCCGTAGAGGCATATCAAGAAGTTGGGATACTTGAGTGTATTCAGATCGCCAACAATAACACTTGAATCAGCGATGTTGATCTTGATAGGCATGCATCAAATAGAATTAGAGGATTGCTTTTATCCACTTCTTTGAGTCAGCGTGGATTTTCAGCTGACGGTTCGTACATATTGCGAAGACTGATGCATCCGTGATTTGTAAACGATGTTTCTTCCTCAAACAAAATCTTGCGTAGATATGCCGCAGCACTTTGCATATTGGTAGATAACATTCCGAGAACTGAGGCATGCATTGTGAATGTCTCAGTAGCTTTACGAGTACGTTACCTGATTGCTACAACAGCAGAATACGTACTGATGGGTTTCAAGCGCACAGGTAAACACAATAATTATACCTGAATTACGCGTTTGCTTATATTTAGTCTAACATGACAGACGTCTGTGGAACGTCTTCTCCTGACGGGGGGTCAGACTGCTGCGCCGTTATCTTGATACTATTACATGAAGTCCCATTCGTTTTATGTTGTTGAAGCTCTCTTAGAAACTTCTCTCAAATACCACATAAAGAAGTGTATAGTTCCACTAGAAAAAAAGGCACACTAAAATCGGTGTCGTAATTTGGCGACGAAAAGCGATAAAAGTTACTTGCGATCGCTGGGAAGTAAACTCCGCACTCATCATATTTATCCATTCAGGATATATTTTATATTGTGTCGTAATATATGCCTGGGAGCATGTCACACATTTCGATAAGCCAAAACATTAAGCTGGGAAGTTCGCCATATTAGTAAAATCTGCACTCACCATATTTATCCATTCAGGATATATTTTATATTGTGTCGTAATATATGCCTGGGAGCATGTCACACATATTGATAAACCAAAACATTAAGCACTCACATTGCACAAACTCTTACGGGATTCGGTAGATTGACTCCAGCGAGTAATGAGTATAATGGGCAGGGGCACTACAATTGAAATGTGTAGACAGTAAGTTTGAAATGTGAATCTCACTGGAAACGTGTCTCAGTATTCTCTGTGTTCTTGATGACTCAGTCGGATAGAGGGTCTGCCATGTAAGCAGGAGATCCCGGGTTCGAGTTCCGGTTGGGGCACACATTTTCAGCTGTCCTCGTTAATATAGCAACGCCTTTAAGCGGCTACGAAGGTCTGGTTATCACTGTGATTTCAAAACATTATAACGACTGTCCACCGCAACGTCGGATGGCGACTGTTGGAGTTATGTGCGCGTGACACAGTAACAAAGGTTGTAAGCGTACCAGGGGATCACACTATCTATGGGCTGAAAATGGGGAAATCCATTGAGATACGCGACTTTGACATGGGGTAGAGAATCTCTAAAACGGAGAAGTCGATCGGATATTCACGCCTAAAGTCGAGGGCTTGTACGGAAAAACGTAGGACGGTGGAATACCACTAGGCACTAAATGGTTGGACGACAACGATTTTTCACAGAAAGTGGGGCAAGGAGGTTTCTTTACTGTGTATAGTGGGATAGATGGTGACCTGTGACATCTGCACCGAAAGAGCACAACGCTGGTGAATGCACAAGTGTTTCCGAGCACACAGTCAATCGTAAATTGTTGAATAAGAAGCCCCACAGCAGACCACCCCTACGCGTTCAGACGTTGTTCGTACGTCGTCGTCAGTTAAGATGGCAGTGGGCACGGGACCTAGGGGACTCGACCGACTTCAATGAGAACAAGTCGGCTCTTCCTTATACCTACTCAATGATCGACTCTACTAATGCCGTCACCGAGGTGAACGGTGGCTTGAAACGTGCGCACCCCCGGACGCAAGCTGGTGGGAGCAGTGTCTTGCTGTAGGAGACATTCTCCTGAGTCTGCATGGGACCTGCGGTAGTAACCGAAGATACGCGAACCCCCTGCATCTTTCAGCAGTATAACTGTTCGTGTATCGGAGCCAGAAACGTGATACAGTGGTTTGAGGAACATTATAGCGAACTCAGTTGATGTGTCGGCGATCATATACTCCTGATGTAAGTGCTATGGAGCTCATCTGGGTCGCTGTGGGGCACCATCAGCACATACGCAAATCAGCGGCTCGTTATTTACGGGGATTATACGAACTTTGTGCAGACATCTAGCGCCACATACCTCCACAAACCTACCAAAAAGTGTCAGATCCCTTATCCGCAGAATCAGTTACGTATTTCGTTCCAAAGACTGGCAGAAAATGTTTTGGCTCATCAGTGCAGATATCCGCTTACCGCTGCGTACCTTGTACCTACTGTGTAACTTCTCGCTAAAACTAAATATCTTATCCTTTTTAAGTCTTCGTATTATGTCTGCAGTTAACATACAACCAATTACAACGTAAAGCATTTCTTGCTGTAAGGTAGGCAAATTCTTGGGACACGACTGTAACTATGGATGAACTTCACTACCGAGTTTCAGCATCATCGTATACCCTTGAAACGTGTGATGTAAGTTTAAAACTGGTGTCAGTAACCTCGCAAGCGTCTACTCCGCAAGGCACTGTACAGTCCACGAGAAAACTTACTTTACATCAATGTTAACAATTTTTAGCCCTAATTCACTCATTTAGTAATGAGTAAGGTAAGAATGAAAGATTACACGTCACGATGCACGATATACTCTTTCTTTGCTTCGTGATATCCATGTAAGTTGTACGATGGAGAAGGCAGCACTGTCACGAACTGTTCGTCGAATACTAGTACTCTAAAGTTAGTCAACATTGTTTCACGATGAAAGCCTCACTTTCCTGCCAATGGAACAGATTAAAATTTTCTGAGGGTTTCTGTCACAGCTCCAAATACGCTGTAGCGACCTACAACGATATTAACGACATGTATGTAAATTCTTCGATATTTACTGATTGGCGTTTTTGATAAGTACTGAAAACGCTAGAACACTTCTCTAGAATTGGCCGCACTACAGTGTTCTACGGTTTTTGTTCACAGTTACACGCAAATTTCCAGTGCCCCTTCCAAACATTCTAGGTAAGCAGCAAATATATACACATAGTGACGGATAAAAATCTCAACACCAAAAAGTAATTAATGTGGTGTAGCGAAATTGCGGGAATACCTATGTTTAGATAACACATTTGGTGATTAACATTGCAAGATCAGAGGTTAATGTATGCGCGAGATTAATGTAAATTTCAAATAGGAAATGGTGATACCGTCAGAATGCTGAATACAAGCATGCAAACGTGGATGCGTTGTGCTGTATATGTCCCGGGTTTCAGTATGTGGGATTGAGTTCAGTACTTGTGGCCCTTGATCGGTCAGTATTGGGACGTTGGAGATGTCACCGATGATGTCGCATATGTGCTCCATTGGACACAGAATTGGTGTCAATGCTCTGTAGAACATGTTGGGTTGGGGTTGCAACAGCAGTATGTGGGTTAGCGTTATTCTATCGGAAAACACCCCATGGACTGCTGTTCATGAATGGCAGCACGACAGGTCGAATCGCCAGACTGACACACAAATTTATGATCATGGCGCGTGGGATAACCACGACCATGCTCCTGATATCTTATGAAATCGCACAAGAGAGCATATAATTTCAGTTGTAGGTCCGGTGTGTCTATCACACCGACAGGTTGGCTGCAAGTCCTACTTTGTCTCCTTCTAATCACCACAGGGTCATCACTGGCACTAGCTTACATCAGAGAACACAAGTCACCTTTACCTTCTCCTCGAATCAGCTCGCGCTTGACACCACTCAAGTCACAATTGATGGTGGTTTGTGATAAATGGTGCATAACTCTCCTTGAGGTAACCGATTTGGCACTGTTCGTTGTGCCACTGTTGTGCCAAATACTGCTCAAATTGCTGCTGCAGAAGCAGAACGAAGCGCCTAAGCCATAGGCTGAAAACAATGGTAGTTTGTTCCAGTGGTGCCTCGTGGTCGTCCGGAGACTTGTCTTATTGCGATCGTACTTTCTTGTAACCACCGCTGCCAGCAATCATGTACAGTGGCTACACTCCTGCCGAGTTAACGCAGTATCGCAGAAGGAACATCCTGCTTCACACCTCGAACCTCGTCAAAATTATAAATCACGAAGTTTTTATGCTCGTAATATCTGTAAATACAAGATGTTAAACCTCAGGTAGTGTGATAATAAATGTCCGGACGCAACTCACCTATTATTACACTTATGTGCCTTTGAACCACGGAATTCGTCGACCTATGGTGGCTTGCATACCTCAACAGTACAGACAGACGTACCGTAAGTGCATTGCGTGGGAGAGATATCTTTGAAGTGGACAGAGTGACCTTCTCTTACTGAAAAGGGACAGCAGGCTTTTCCTTAAAGTGCGAGGGTAGCAATCTGTTCGATGGACTGACCTGCCCTTGCAACATTAGCCACAAGTAATGATGATCTAATAGAGAGCCTCATGACGCATACAGGGATTAGTGAACACAATGTCACTGTAGCGAGGCTCAAAACCATGTCAACTAAAACCACTAAAAATAAACGCAAAATATATCTGTTTAAAACAGCAGATAAAAATTCGCTTAATGCCTTCCTAATAGAGTCTTAATTCCTTCCAAGCTAATTGTGTAAGTGTAGACCAGATATGGCTCAAATTCAGTATTCAAATGCAGTATCGACAGCAATAGATAAATTCATACAGCATAAGTAAATAAGAGACGGGACTGATCCACCATGATACACAAAACACGTCAGAAAACTGTTGCAGAAGCAACGAAGAAAACATGCCAAATTCAGAAGAACGCAAAATCCCCAAGTCTGGCTAAGTTTCACGGAAGCTCGAAATTTAGTGCGGACGTCAATACGAGATGCTTTTGATAGTTTCCACAATGAATGATTGTCTCAGAATACGGTAGAAAACCCAAAGAGATTCTGGTCGTATGTAAAGTACACCAGTGGCTAAAAACAGTCAATAGCATCACTGCACGATAGCGATGGAAATGTTACCGATGATGGTGCCACTAAAGCGGACTTACTACATAGGGTTTTCCGTAATTCCTTCACGAAGGAAGATGAAGGAAATAATCCATAATTCGAATCCAGAACAGCTGTTAGCATGGGTGACATAAAAGTAGATATCTTAGGTGTTGCGAAACAATTCAAATCACTTAAGAAAGGCCAGTCTTCCAGATGGTATACCAATCAGGTTCCTTTCAGAGTATGCAGACATAATAACGCCTTTCTTAGCAATCATATACAACCGCTCACTTGACGAAAAGTCTGTTCCTAAAGACTAGAAAGTAGCACACGTCACACCAGTATTCAAGAAAGGAAATAGGAGTAACCTATTGAATTACAGACCCATGTCACTGACCTCAATCTGCAGTAGGATTTTGGAGCATATACTGTACTCGAACATTATGAATCACCTCGAAGAAAAGGACTTATTGATACATAGCCAACCCGGATTCAGAAAATATCGTTCTAGTGCAACACAGCTAGTTCTTTATTCACATGAAGTAATGAGTGCTGTCGACAAGGAATCTCAGATCGATTCCATATTCCTAGATCTCCAGAGGGTTTTGAAACCGTTCCTCACAAGCGACTATTAATCAAATTGCGTGCATATGGGGTATAGTCTCAGTTGTGTGGCTGGATTCGTGATCCTCTCTGAGGGCTCACAGTTCGTAGTGATAGACGGTAAATCATCGAGTTGAACGGAAGTGATATCTGATGTTCCACAAGGTAGTGTCATAGGCCCTCTACTGTTCCTGATTTACATAAATTATCTAGTTGATAGTCTGAGCAGATTGTTTGAAAATGATACTGTAATTTACGGTTTAGTAAAATCATCAGACGATCAATTCCAATTACGAATTGATCTAGAGAGTATTTCTGTATGGTGCGAAAAGTGGCAATTGGCACTAAACAAAGAAAAGTGCGACGTCATCCACATGGGTACTAAAAGAAATCCGATAAATCGCATAAATCTAAGGGCTGTCAGTTCGAGTAAATACCTAGGAATTACAATTACTAGCAACTTAAATTGGGAAGACCACATAAATAATATTGTGGGGAAGGCGAAACAAAGACTGCGCTTTGTTGGCAGAACACTTACAAGACGCTACAAACCCACTAAAGAGACAGCTTACATTACTACTTATCCGACCTCTGCTGGAATATTGCTGCGCAGTATAGGATCCTTACCAGGATTGACGGAGGACATCAAAAAACTGCAAAGAACGGCAGTCCATTTCGTGTTATCGCGCAATAGGTGTGAGAGTGTCACCGTTATGATAGGCGAGCTGGGGTGGCAGTCACTGAAACAGAGGTGGTTTTCTTTGCGGCGAGATCTATTTACGAAATTTCAATCACCAACTTTCTCTACCGAATGCGACAATATTTTGTTGACACCCACCTACGTAGGGAGAAATGATCATCATAATAAAATAAGAGAAATCTGAGCTCTAACGGAAAGATTTAGGTGTTCCTTTTCTCACGCGCCGTTCGAGAGTGAAATGGTAGAGAATTAGTATGAAAATTGTTCGATGAACCCTCTGCCAGGCAGTTAAGTGTGAATTGCAGAGTAACCATATAGATGTAGATGTGGTCTTGCAGGGCAAGTATTGCGATAAAATTAAGAAAGACCAAATTTCAGTCATTATTAGTTCGAGAACATGTACTCTACTGCATGGCTTAATGATGGTGAAATCCTCCTGCGTAACTTATTCTGGCGGTAAAATTGACCCACATTTGGATCTCCGGGTGGGAAGAACTCAGGATGTCCTCAATAAGTAAAACAAAATTATAATTGTATGGGTCGAAGGAGAGAATGTTACATCTCTTAATCGGATAGGTTTGTTAAAGAATATTAGAGGGAAATCGATTGGCTGAAGTTAATTGTAGCAGGTGCTAGTGAAATACGTTTGCAGGATGAACAGGACACGGTTACAAATACGAAATCAAGTATGAGTAATGCCAACACGGGTATAATAATCAATAGCAAAACAGAAACTTGGGTAACCTACTAAGAGGAGCAAAGTGAATGCAATGCAGTGACCATGATGCCTACATACAGTAAACTAGTAAAGACTATATGCTATTTAGTTACTTAGTTGATGAAGGGGTTGAAGAGTGTATGATAAGACAAAAGAAATTATTTAGAAAGTTAAGAGAGATAATATTGTAACATTTAGGGTTGCTGGAATCTGATAAAAGGAAAAGGAAGAAAACAGAAAGGTTGTTTAACATAGATGGGTGAAAGAAAAGAAACAAAAATCCACCTGTCTGAATACCGCGCAGAGCATTTCTTGACGAAGAAGTTTCTAAGACAGGACATCTTCAGCCCATCACTGTACGGTAGTGAAGCATGAAATTATGCGAAACCGGAAAAAGAGAGAGGGATATTGCCAATTAAGTGCGCTCCTAAAGTAAGCGATGTGGAAGTTCTTCGTGGAATCGGTGAAGAAAGAGAGGTGTTAAGACAGCAGGGAATAGTATCAACTGCACTTGATGAGGCAGCAAAAGTTAAAAAGTGTACAGGGAGACAGGTAATGCAATACAGCCGAGAAATAAATGACGACGCAGGATCAAGTGCTACTCTGAGAGCTGTACCTGGCTGAATACATCACATCAATCACATAGCTGAGGACTTAAGAAGAAGGAAACTTGTTGAAGAATTTACGTCCGAAGGTTGCATACATGGAGGACATCTGGAGACACTAGAAGCTTTCCGATTTATTATAAAGGTGCATTTCATCTGGTAGCAGATAGTTTAAGTTTCATTTTTTCATTGTGTAGCTGCAGTCAATCAAAAAAAAAAAAAAAAAAATACTGCTAATGACGTCTTTCATGCGACAACTAGTGTCGACGGAGTCCATAGGTTTGTTTCCCGTTGCAAGCAAAATGATTCTGAAAGTGGAATTGTAGCATCCGTTCGATAGCTCGGTCCCAGATTAGTTGATTCCGATGCTCGTTGCGTCGAGACTTGTTGACAGGGACAGTAGAACCAGAAGAATAAACGGCAAACCATCAGCAACCCAGTAGCGCTGTGTGCTCAGTGGTAGCAGTCAGTATGGCCCAGGGTGGTGTTGTCGCTGCTGGAGTAATCGTTATTCTTAGATTATTAATGGCGCTGTCAAAACATATCAATGAAACAACTGTCCCAGTAAACTAATCGCTCTATCGAACGAGCACGTTAAATTCCGCTTTAAAGATCATGTTGTTTGTATCGGGAAACAAACCGAGGCTTATCTTCGACAATGGGCGTCACATGAAAGACGTGACCAGCACTACTTGTTTGGGCTGATTCCAGTTACACATTGCAAATATCTGTTCAACAACTGGAGAAAATGCACCTGACGTCTCTGAAGTGAGACACTCTGTATAATGGTATGACCTTTAAGATATTTCCAGGGGCTGATGTTGACCTATTAGTTATGACCTGTAGATTAAAGCGGAAGGAATTGCAGAAAGGGTGTAAACTATGGGGATGGGACCTGGATCCAGTGTAGGAACCAGAGGTTATTGAGACATTCAAGAACAACATTATCCAACAGGGGCAGGAATCCAACAGAAGAAAGAAATATGCAAGTTAGCAGACAAAGACGTCTAAAATATGAGATGGGCAGAAAATCGCTGAGGTGGAACGGCTAGAGGATAAATGCGAGGCTTTAGACCATGTATGAGCAGGAGAAGAAGAGATGCCGCCTAGACCTTTGGGGATGACAAAAGCAATTGCTCTAATAACAGGCTAGTACAAAGCAACCAAAATAAAGTTGACAGGTGCAAGTAATATGTAGAAGGATCAAGAAAGAGGTATGAATGTGAAGACAGTATCTTTGAAATGAGGGAGCAAGTAAGTTGGAAAGACGACACTGCGAGAAGCCTTTGATACATAGCTGAAGGACCTGCATGAAAACATTCTCTCAAAATTAGTGAGATCAGTGGAAAAGCCAGCGAAGAAGAAACTATTCCACCTGGTATTTGAGATAAGTGAGCCAGGTGAAGTACTATCAGACTTCAAGAATAATGCAATATTTTCAATCTAAAAGCAGATATGTGGTGACACGTGAAAGTAATGTCGAGAAACCCGTTCAATAAATCAGCGAATTGTTTATAGAACAATGGAAAACCCGACCACGGCGAAGGTCACTTTGCCTGCTGGAGAAATAGAGGAAACACCCTATGATTTATTTTAAAACATAGGCTGAAAAAAATGCAAAGATACATATTTAGCACGTTTAGAGTGAGAGAAAGCTTTCGATAACACTGACTGGATTACATTCTTTGATATTTTGAAGGCAGGTTTTCCTATTTTAGCAGCAAAATAACTGATGTTCGCCGAAGCAGAGAGAACATGGGATAGAGACTGACAGTAGCAAGAAAAGGATTTCTAACTAAGCGGAACTCGTCAGCACCGAATACACGGGCATTAGAAGACTTCTCTAATGGTCGCGAATTGAACAGTGCCCCGAATATAGAATACATTTCATTTACTTCATATCTATGGTCACAAATTTTTTATCATCAGATTACCGGTTTAGGTCTATAATGACGATCTTCAGATCTCTTTTACAAGAAAAGTCCTAATAGACTGGAGCCATAGTGGCATCGTCAAATGACAAACACAAAATCAGCGCCAACATCGCCAAATATTTATAAATAGTAGTATATACATGAGTCATCTTGTCAGCTGCACAACTGTTCAAAACAGACTGATGACAAAAAATTTGTGACCATAGACGTGAAGTAAACGAAATCTATTCTATAAAGGTACTTGTTTGGTTTATAGACTTGCAC
Source organism: Schistocerca serialis cubense (assembly GCF_023864345.2). Classification (NCBI taxonomy): domain Eukaryota; kingdom Metazoa; phylum Arthropoda; class Insecta; order Orthoptera; family Acrididae; genus Schistocerca; species Schistocerca serialis. Next base: position 322,665,861 of record NC_064641.1, on the reverse strand, counting down.
GTAGTGACAATGAAGACAAGTATTTTAGAGAAGAAGTGAAAATATGGCTTCAAGATGTAGTCCTGCAAAATAATGTTGAGATTAGGTAATTCTGAATCGTCCTGGGCAAACAAGTAATTTGTGGTCTAGCTTGATTATTTAAGTAGGTGTCGCTGAGTTGTGAAGAAACAGTCCGCCTTGTAATTGACGGAAGTGTGTGTGTGGGGCGGGAATTTTAGAGGAAGACCTGGGCATACACACAGTAACCAGGTTCAAATAGTTGGCGTAATTACACAGAGGTCAAGAGACTTTCGCAGCATAGACTAGAATGGAGAGCTGTATCAAACCAGTTTTAGGACGAGGATCACAACCATAGAAACCTAACTCTTGAATATATTTTACAGTCCTCGTTTTTTACTTCGACTTTTGTCCTTATGACAGTGGAAGGTTTTGATCCATTCATCTGATTTAGTGTATGCAATGTGTTGGATAGTTGCATAGCTCGTTCGTTAGTCAGGAGATTCCTTATGCGCCTTAAGAATGTAGGTTAAAATTTTGCAATTATACGAGGACTTCCAGAAAAGTAATGCCTCCGAATTTTTCATTCTGTTCTCAATATGGATCGAAGTACTGTATGTCACGTACAATACTCAGTCGGCTTTTCCATTTATTTTGCTGACGAATGCTGTAACCCATTGCCTAGACGGCTCCGAATTGTAACACTGAATATGGCGATGTGTAACGTAGCCGATTCCGTGCTACGAAACAGCTCAGAACACTGAAACCACGAATTCCAGGAGTTCGTCCAAATATGGAGCAACCTCTCCTTCAGCAAAACTACGCCAAACCATACTCGAGAGGTATCATCGATCATCCTCCTTTTTCTTTCTTTTCGTTAGTCTTTTGACTGAATTTATGCGACTCGCCACAAATTCCACTCATGTGCCAACATCTTCATCTCAAAGTAACACTTGCAACCTACTATTTGCCGCATGTATTCCAGTTTAGCTCTTCCTCTACTGTTTTTGCCATCTACAGCTCCCTCCAGTAACATGGAAGACATGCCCTGATGTCTTAACAGGTGTCCTATCATCCTGTCCCTTCTCCTTGTCAGTGTTTTCCATATGTTACTTTCCTCTCCTACTACATGTACATCTACATCCATACACCGCAAGCCACCTGACGGTGTGTGGCGGAGGGTACCTTGAGTACCTCTATCGGTTCTCCCTTCTATTCCAGTCTCGTATTGTTCGTGGAAAGAATGATTGTCGGTATGCCTCTGTGTGGGCTGTAATCTCTCTGATTTTATCCTCGCAGTCTCTTCACGAAATATACGTAGGAGGGAGCAATATACTGCTTGACTCATCGATAAAGGTATGTTCTCGAAACTTCAACAACAGCCCGTACCGAGCTACTGAGCGTCTCTCTTGCAGAGTCGTCCACTGGAGTTTATCTGTCATCTCCGTAACGCTTTCGCGATTACCAAATGATCCTGTAACGAAGCGCGCTGCTCTCCGTTGGATCTTCTCTATCTCTTCTATCAACCCTATCTGGTACGGATCCCACACCGGTGAGCAGTATTCAAGCAGTGGGCGAACAAGTGTACTGTAACCTACTTCCTTTGTCTTCGGACTGCATTTCCTTAGGAGTCTTCCAATGAATCTCTGTCTGGCATCTGCTTTACCGACGATTAATTTTAAATGGTAATTCCATTCTAAAACACTGCTAATGCTTACTCCCTGACAATTTATGGAATTAGTTGCTTCCAGTTGCTAATCTGCTATATTCAAGCTAAATGATAAAGCATCTATCTTTTTTTGTATTCGCAGCACGCTACACTTGTCTACATCGAGATTCAATTGCCATTCCCTGCACCATGGGTCAATTAGTTAGAGATCCTCCTGCATTTCAGTACAATTTTCCATTGTTGTTACCTCTCAATATACTACAGCATCATCCGTAAAAAGCCTCGGTGAACTTCCGATGTTATCCACAAGGTCATTTATATCTATTGTGAATAGCAATGGTCCTACGACACTCCTCTGCGGCACACCTGAAATCACTCTTACTTCGGAAGACTTCTCTCCATTGAGAATGACATGCTGCGTTCTGTTATCTAGGAACTCTTCAATCCAATCACACAACTGGTCTGATAACCCATATACTCTTACTTTGTTCATTAAACTACTATGGGGAACTGTATCAAACACCTTGCGGAAGTCAAGAAACACGGCATCTACCTGGGAACCCGTGTCTATGGCCCTCTAAGTCTCGTGGACGAATAGCGCGAGCTTGGTTTCACACGATAGTCTTTTTCTAAACCCATGCTGATTCCTACAGAGTAGATTTCTAGTCTCCAGAAAAGTCATTATACTCGAACATAATACGTGTACCAAAATTCTACAACTGATCGACGTTAGAGATATAGGCCTATAGTTCTGCACATCTGTTGGCCGTCCCTTCTCCAATCTTTTGGAACGCTACGCTCTTCTAGAGACCTACGGTGCATCGCTGCAAGAAGGGACGCAAGCTCCTTTGCGTAGTCTGTGTAAAATCGGACTGGTATCCCATCAGGTCCTGCGGCCTTTCCTCTTTTGAGCGATTTTAACTGTTTTTCTATCCCTCTGTCATCTATTTCGATATCTACCATTTTTTTCATCTGTGCAACAATCCAGAGAAGGGACTTCATTGCGGTCTTCCTCTGTGAAACAGCTTTGGCAAAAAGACATTTAGTATTTCGGCCTTTAGTCTGTCATCCTCTGTTTGAGTACCATTTTGCTCACAGAGTGTCTGGACATTTTGTTTTGATTCACCAACCGCTTTGACATAAAACCAAAATTTCTTAGGAATTTATGCCAAGTTAGTACATAGAACTTTACTTTCCGATTCGTTGACTCTGCTCAGTTTCTCCACATTCCTCATCCTATCTGTTTATATCATTCTCCGCATTTGTCTTCCTGTTTACCCACAGTCTAGGTTTCACTACCACACAATGCTCTGCTCCAAACGTACATTATCAGAAGTTTCTTGCTCAAATTATGACCTATGTTTGATACTAGCAGACTTCTCTAGGCCAGGAATGGCCTTTTTGCCATTGGTACTCTCATTTCGATATCTTCCTTGCTCCGTCGTTAGTTAGTTATTTTGCTGCCTAGGCAGGAGAAGTCCTTCACTTCATCTACTCCGTGACCATCTTTCCTAATCTTAAGTTTTCACTATTCTCATTTCTGCTACTTCTCATTACTTTGTCTTTCTTCGATTTGCTCTCAGTGCATTTTCTGTACTCGTTATACTGTTCATTCCATTCAGTAAGTTATGAAATTCTTCTTCACTTTCACTGTCGATAACAATGTCATCAACGAATCCTATCATTGATACTCTTTCACCTTGAATTTTAATTCTACTTCTGAAACTTTCGTTTATTTCCATCGCTGCTGTACAGACTGATCAGCAGACGCTCATGGTTCTTGTTTGTAACGTATATTATATGTCTCTCTCTCTCTCTCTCTCTCTCTCTCTCTCTCTATAGCTTACTCCTATTTCTCTCAGAATTTCGACTATCTTGCACCATTTTACACTGTCGAACGCATTTTCCTGGTTGACAAACGCTATTAACGTAACTCCACTTTTCTATACTCTTGCTTCCAATATCAAATCAACGTCAGAATTGCCTCTCTGGTGCCTTTACCTTTCCTCAAAACTAACTGATGGTTATCTAACACATCTTCAATTTTCCTTTCCATTCTTCTGTATATTATTCTTGTCAGGAACTTAGATGCATAAGCTGTTAAACTGATTGCGCAATAATTCTCGCACCTGTCAACTCTTGCATTCTTCCCAAGTGTGTGGATGATATTGTTCCGAAAGTCAGATGGTATGTCGCCAGACTTATACATTCTACACACCAACGTCAACAGTCATTTTGTTGCCACTTCCCCCATTGACTTTAGGAATGGTGATGGAATGTTATCTATTCCTTCTGGTTAATTTGTTCTTAAGTGCTCCAAAGTTCTCTTAAATTCTGATTCTAATACTGGATCCCCTATCTCCTCTTCTGTCACATCAAACAAATCTTCACCTCATAGAGGCCTTCAGTGTAGTCTTTCTACCTATCCGTTCTCTCCTCTGCTTTTAACATCGGAATTCCCATTGCACACTTAGTGTTACCACTTATGCTTCCAACTACACCTGAGGTTGTTTTGACTTTCCTATATACTGAGTCAATCCTTCCGACAATCATTTTTTTTTATTTCTTCACATTTTCAATGCAGAACTTCTTTTAGCTTCTCTGCAATCGCTGTTTCTTTCATTCATCAGTGACTGTTATTTCCGCATTCCTGAGTTTCCATGATCATTTTTGTACTTCTTTCTTTCACCCATTAACTGAAGTATTTCTTCTGTTCCCATGGTTTCATCGCAGTTGCCTTTTTTGTACCTATGTTTTTCTTTCCAACTTCTGTGATTACCATTTTTAGAGTTGTCCATTCTTCCTCAACTGTACTATCTACTGAGTTATTACTTATTGCTGTATCTATAGCCTTAGAGACCTTCAAGCGTATCTCGTCATTCCTTAGTACATCCGTATCCCACTTATTTGCACATTGATTCTTCCTCAGTAATCTCTTTAACTTCAGCCTATTCTTCATCACTACAACATTGTGATCTGAGTCTGTATCTACTCCTGAGTGCGCATTACAATCCAGTACCTGATTTCGGATTCACTGTCTGACCATGATGTAATCCTTCATGCAGACCCCAATTCACTCCATCCCATTTTCGTCTGTTTTCAAACTTTTCTTCGTGTACCTCACTTTCACAGTGATGAAGCTGCGCAATTAGAGGTGAGACTATGGGTCCGTTAACAAAGTCAAACATTCTACAGTGTCGGTATAAAAAAAATGGTCTCTAGAAGAGAAAAGTACGTTCTTGCCAGGTTGTCTATAATGAGAAATAAATATTTAGACACGAATAATATACATGCAGAATGTTATGAAAGTTTGTTTTACTAGAAATTCTTTGAGATTTTGCACATAGAAAAGGCTTTAATTTTCAGCCTACCACGTAGATCGTAGGAAGTGATTAGCTGAATCAGTATATAATTAAATGAATGTATAGTACCACGCTTCTAATTTGTGCAAATCTACGCATCGAGAAGTACACCATACATTTGAAAATAAATAATATTTAGTTAGATATCGAGAATGTGTGACTGCAGCAGGATTGGTACTATGTGTTTGGAAAAAAAATTTAGCGTTCGTGATATCACTAATGGACAAAGAGAATTCACAGTTTTCAAATACAAACAACCATCATCAGTATAAGGGAATGACGACAATGAAAATTTTTGCCTCATCGGGACTCAACCGGCAGTTCGTGTTCCTTCTGACATGCATGCATGCAACACAGGCACTGCAGTATCATTATAAAGAGAAGTTTGTCTGCTAATTGGACAGCATGCATTGCAGTTAATTACGAGATGAAAAATATTCGACACTGTGATGAGACAGGACTCATAAAATACATATGTTGAATAGTTTTGTTTATTAGGTAATTGATAAATTCGTTTAATCTTTTTGTCGTTCAGAGCTATAAACTTGATTATCTCGACGTAAAGTTCTTTGTTATGGAATTTTCCAGTCAACGGAAATTCTTCCATTGGTTATTGCAAGTTTGATAAGCAACAGCGTCTTCATTTTCTGCTAGAAATAGACGTTTATATTGGCCTGTAGGCCTCTTAAAGACGCTATATGTCATGGACTCAACACAGGTCAACCAAAGCTTAAAACTTCGATAAATGCGTAATAATCCATCGGGTAACTAGTAGTTTATGTTGTATGATACAGCTAACGTCAAAAGCATGTAACGAGAAGCACTAACGCACTTCTTACATGAAGAATTATCCATGCTAATGGTTTCTTGAAGACCATCATTCATTCATTGAAAGCGGGCTAGTTGGCATTAATGTGAAAAGCAAGTTATTCGCAATGTGTGGCACCCTTTGCAAAATACTTGATCTGGTTTCGCCACCGATTTGTTACTTTGAATAACAGTCGGGTATTTGGTGTACTACCCGTCGGCAATGAAATGGTCACCTATGGAAAACAGTTCCTACGTAAAATAATTATCAGATGCCGGTCGGTTAAGGGAAACCACAAAACATAAATTTTAGTGGGTGGGTTGAAATTTGAGCCCCATTCTTCCCAATTACAATACAGAACTTGAACCACCACTAACTCTCAGGGATACCAGAAATGAAACAACAAGAAAAGGAGCGTCTGGAAAAGATAGATTCTGTACGAAAGAAAATGGTGAATTGCACGTCAGCTTCCGAAAAGTTTGTCCTTTGTCTTTTCAGACAGAAAAGGGATCCGCCTAATTATTTAGAAAGGGTGTAACAATAACTGGCAAAGCCATTTGTAGCAACTTTCTGGGAAAAAAAGTTTGGCTAGAGAATAAATAATTCATATTTATTCAATAAAAAATACCTCATCTCAAATGTATCGGAAAACTGATGACCCTGGAGCAGTAGCTTTTACTGGACCTTGCATGCTGTTGATTAGTTTAACCAGACTCTGTTCCAGACGGTAAAGAAGTAAGTGGTTTGAAAAAGAGGCCGTGGCGGATTTCGTGGGGGCTGTGCAGGAGTATTTTTCAGAACTCCCTGAATCAAGTGTGAAGATTGCAACTTTAGCGCCAAATAGAATGGAACAGTGCGTGGACATCAGAAGGCATTACGTTGGTAAACAATGGTGTTTAAGAACTAAAAAAACATTAAGTTTGCTACTTCTCATCATACACAGAAGTGACATTCCGTAACAGCATAACAATTTTTTTTAAATCATAAGTCTTCTGGTTTTATGCTGCTTACCACGAATTCCTCTACCGTCTCAACATTTGCATCTCAGAGTAGCACTTGCAACCTACATCTTTAAGTATTTGCTTTTCCTTCGTAGTTTTTGACCTCTACAATGCCCTTTAGTACCGTAGAAGTTATTCCCTGATGTCTTATCACATGCCCTACCATCCTCTACCTTCCTCTTGCCAATGTTCCCAATATATTCCTTTCTTCACCGATTATTCGGAGAACTTCCCCATGTCTTACTTTATCAGTCCACCTAATTTTCAGCATTCTTCTGCAGCACTGCACTCAAATGGTTCAATTCTCTTTTCTTCCAGTTCTCCCACAGTTTTTCTTTCCCTGCTGTATAATGCTGTGCCTAAAACGCAGCCGACTGGGGTGGCCGAGCGGTTCTAGGCGCTTCAGTCTGGAACCTCGCGACCGCTATGGTCGCAGGTTCGAATCCTGCCTTGGGCATGGATGTGTGTGATGTCCTTAGGTTAGTTAGGTTTAAGTAGTTCTAAGTTCTAGGGCACTGATGACCTCAGATGTTAAGTCCCATAGTGCTCAGAGCCATTTGAACCTAAAACGTAAATTCTCAGATATTTCTTCCTCATACTAAGGCCTATGTTTGATACCAGTAGATTTCTCTTGAACAGGAAAGCCCTTTTGCCAGTGCTAGTCTGCTTTTTATGTCCTTCTTGTTCCGTCCATGATGGGTTATTTTGCTGCAAGAGTAGCGGAATTTCTTAACCTCCTGTACTTCATGATCATCAGACATTAGGCCTTGTCTTGTAGCAGGCGTTTCTACCGAAACTTGACGTATGAATGTACTCAGACTGATGTGACTAGAAAAAGCTAATATAACATAATTTGGGCATATTTTTACCCACAAATGAACATTGCGTCAGCCTTTCTACTATGGGAGCTACAAACCCACAGTTTCGCTTAATTAGTGGAAAAGGCCCTGTTACTCAAAAGAGACGGGAATGACCCCCTTCTCCAACCAACAGCAATGAAAGTTGTTCATCAGACATGATGGTTCCAGAGATTCGTTGCTAGGGACGGCAGATATATTAACGCATACATGCGTATCGACAGCACGTAGTGGGGGGGGGGGGGGTGGCAATCAAAACATCTGCCTCAGGGGTGTGTAGCCTCAACTCTAGTGTCTGTCAGAGCCATGTTCTCGCGACACGACGGAGTAAATAGCAAGCCCGGACTCTGTGAGTTGGACTCCAAGACACTAGAGATCGCAGCATGCTGTGGAAAATGGAAATGATCGTTTGGCGTCATTGGCCGGGAGGCCCCTTACGGGGCAGGTCCGGCCGCCATGGTGCAGGTCTTATTACATTCGACGTCACATTGGGCGACCTGCACGCAGCATGGAGATGAAATGATGATGACAACACAACACCCAGTCCCTGAGCGGAGAAAATCCCCGACCCAGCCCGGAATCGAACCCTGGTCCCTTACGACGGCAGTCCGTCACGTTGACCATTCAGCTGTCGGGGCGGACACAGCATGCTGTTATCCAGCATGACGGTGGATTCGGAGTTCTCGTTGACAGAGGGCGAATAAGCCGCTGTAAACGATGGAGGGTCGAATCAGACCAGTGACACAAAATGAGTGAAGCGGATTCTCGTGCCTCCAGCAGTTTTATAACCTGGGCAGTATGCACTGCTAAACCTTAAGGGCAACTGCATTGCTACGTCTTGATGGCGAGGTTGAACGGTCACCCTTCCCAGTGGCGCCAGTGCGAAGGCAAAAAGATAAACGTCTCTCTCTGCGACCGCGTTAGCCACGAACAACATTTCACCGGAACACTCTTTTCCTAATGGCTATAACCATATCTTCACAGGGTGGAGAAGTATGTATAAAAAGGCTGTGTGCAGAATTCTGTTTTTGGGGGGAGTGGGGGGTGGAAGGGGGGGACGTTTCCTATTGCGGCTGGGAACGTGGGGTAAAAAGCTTTTGTTTTAGCCCGGACCGTTGGTCATCGGTCTTCCTGTAGCTATGCTATAGTATGTTAAGCAACGTTTCAACGTTCATATTTTATGTGCAAATCAGTCACCTTTAAATAAATCCGGACTGGCGCGAGATTTATGGTTTAGATTCCCCGGTGTTTCACGCATTGGTCCAAGATGGGTTCTAATGTTTTGAAAGAAAAATTCTCTTGGACTTTACGGGCAAAAAACTTGTTTTTCTGGGATATTTTTGAAGCGCGTCACTTCTGTTCCTTAAACCTGTACGAATCGGTCCAAGCTTTGCCCAAAGTTAGATAGACGAATAAAGTCAAAAAGATTCTGTTTATCCAATAATAAGTTTTAACGTTTTGAGGAATCTTGCTTCGTTTCGATTTTGCGTCCAAAAAGCAGATTTACCTGGGAGATTTATTAAGCAAGCAACTTCTACACTTTAAACTTCAACAAATCGTTTCAAACTTAACGCGAAGCTAGATAAATGGATAAAGTCAAAACGAATTTTTAATCTAATAACCTTTTTCCGTTGTTGAGATGTGATGGTTTAAAGTCGAGCTAAACGTAGCACTGCTAGTCCTGGCGGAGGTTCGAGTCCTCCCTCGGGCATGGGTGTGTGTGTTTGTCCTTAGAATAATTTAGGTTAAGTAGTGTGTAAGCTTAGGGACTGATGACCTTAGCAGCTAAGTCCCATAAGATTACACATGCATTTTTTTTAAACGTAACACATAAAATTCGATCTTACGTGAACCGAATGCGCGGTAACTGTTTAAAGTGAATCAAACAAATGAAAACTATGCGTTCTTACGATAAAGTTGGAAACTCGCTTTCCAGAATGTTTCCCGAGCGAAAAATAAGTTTTTTGTAAGCTTCTTTAGGCGCGCCGCTTCTGGGTTTCAAACGTGTGAATCTGTTCAAATTTTGTAACAACGTAGACGAATATATGTACTTAATAGCAGTCCTGCTGTTTTGTGAAAGCACGATTTATCGGTATGAAGTTGCACATGAAATGTACGTATAATCCAGTTTTATGCGAATCGCAAGTGCTGAGACGGTTTGAAGTGATTCAGTTGATAGTAAAAAGTATGTTCGTACGGTAATTATGACAAGCTATTGCAAAAATCTCTTACCGTATTTGTTTTAGGGTCGAAAAACCACGGGCTTGCATATGAAACTACATTTCGTAGGACTGCGTTGCAGTTTAATCACTGCATTTGGAAATAATTTAAAAACTTATTACACATGATTATTGTTCGTTGTTTACACGCTACAAACTTAATTCACCGGTCGCTTAAAATCACGGTAAAATATTTCGTCCTGCAAAACAATGCATGTGGCAAACAAGAATTATGCGCAGACCTGTACAGATGTTATACTGTTTGATCCTGTATTTAAAGTTTATCGATGAGTCTGCAGAAAAGGTCTAATCCATAGAAAATGTTTCACAGCGATTTCTTGAAAAAGTATTATGCCACCTAGCAAAAAAATTATGTTTTGACAAAACAAGCTTCAAGTTCGTATATTTTCGTATAGTATTAAAAAAAGTAGTGCATACGTCGTTTTACAGTTCTCCTACCTATTTCAGCCAAACAAACACATAATTTCGATTGGTGGTTGTAACATTTCACGTCCATATTATTCATTTGAGTTTTAGCAGCGGTTCGTTAATTTTAAATATTTATTACTGTATACTTTAAATATAGAATGACAGGAACTCTAAGACAAGAGATAAAAAGAAGACATAAGCCATAGTTTAGTGTTTGTTGCACGTATCATTCACCTTGCGAGGTCGTAAGCTAAAAAGTAAGTTTCACTGCTATTACGGTCGTATCGTACGCTTATTATGTAATATAAGCTATTCACATACGTTATTATCATAACCTTATCACAGTATTTAATAATCCGTTTGATGTAAAGTTTATGTTTGTAGTTACTTTGTGCATTTTGTGATATATTTAATGTTATTTTTGATATGATTGCGTATACAGTTTCATGCCTATATGGACAAAATGATTGTAAGTATAAAACAAAGACATTAAAAAATTAAAAAATATAAAAGAGAATAAAAACAATAAAAGTAAAAATATGAAAAAATAATATATAAAAAACAGAACAAAAACGTCCTGTAGACAAGTAACCCTGCTCTGAGGACGTAGTACGCTATACTGGACAAATTCAACCGTATCAGACTGGCAATCGGAGAGGAGACAGACTAACGATGCCCAATCCAACAAACATGGCTCGAAAGCAAATAAGAAAATTTACTGGATCAGTCATCGCCTGAGTCAACAATACTATACATAGACCGCCAAGCTGCGGCCGTCTAATGTGAAAACTATTTCAGAGTAGAAGTTGTTAACCAGAATGAAAAATGTTCCTGCTATAGTAAAGAAAAAATGGATACTATGTCTTAAGCAGACCTAGGGATGTAAAAGGACTAGCTTTTCGACTTACCTGACAGCCTTCGAAGACATTTTAACCAAAACAACTTGAGTTAGTGCGCTTATTTACGAGTAAACCCTACGTCCCCAGTGCAATGAGTTCTCTTAGCTGCACATCTGCATTTCCAGTTTATAGGTTAAAGTCCCTGATCATGTCCCTCAAAACCCAAAAGATTCGACCGACATAGCAAACAGTGTGTAATGTCATAGGCAGAAGGGCATACACGTAACAGCTGAAAAAAAATTTTTGGGTGGATAAAATTTGATGGATGGTTTGTTCCTAGGTGGACGCAAAAACATTTTTTTTATATATATTTCTGGCTGGGGAGAGCGGTTGATTTTCTTCCGAGAGGACAATTTCTCCTCAAACTCACGCCTGTTAAATGAACGGCGAAGGATGTAAGTACAAACAGAAACGTATTTATGTGATTCTAAAGAGTGTGTTGCATCTACAATAGGAAGTATCCGACTGTGAGGTCCGTCTAAAATAGCAGGCGTCCCAGAGTGGGGCTGAACTGTTCCAATATGTATACCACACAGGTCGATAACGACCCTGCCTAATATCATAATAACTATTAGCCAATTAGAACAAGGAACGGATCGCTGTAATCAGAAAATCGTTCAGGATCATATTTAGTAATACACATCAGAGCTGTCTTCCTACTCTTACACGACTGAACATCAAATACGCCTGCAAAAAGTCCAAATAACTACTCCAATTTCTTCCGCATGCCGGACAACAAATACATATTTGAAGTCTTAAAATAAGCATGAATAAGAGTTTTCTCACCTGACGCAAATTTCTCCAATTTTTACGAAAACTGCAACCACATTAGATACTAACCTGATTCACTGCGGCTAGCATTCCTGGTACCAGATACCGAGGCACGGATTGACATCCTCACAAGGACATTTTTGGAAATAAAATAAAGGCGTAGGCTGAAATTATTGTATTAGAAGAGTTGTGGTACTACAAACCCAATCTAGAATAGTTTTTAAGACAGCTTATGGACGTGCATAAAGAATACGTGTTTATGCCTAATGGTATAATATGTGCTAATATTGAATATGGTTTTAGACAACGTCGTTATCGATCTCTGTGGTATACATATTAGAAACTCTTTAAGTGAAAACGTCAGAAGTCACAGCTCAGAACCACAGCCGTAGGCCACCCTAGAGAATTGCCTCGTAGTTAAGGAGTCATCTTAAATTATAGGGTGAAATGAATAGGCTTCCAGTTGTTGCCAAAAATAAGAGAGAATAGTCTGTCTGTAAGTGTAGTAATGAGAATTGTGTTCATTCGAGGTTAGATAAAATTCACAGTATGTACGAGGTATTGTATGTCACAAGATAGCGTCTTCTACGTTTTATGGCGTAAGCAAGAGGTATATATGCCGTATTGTTCGGAATTTGGATTTGGCGGTTACTTTAATGACACGCTGCGTCATATTGCACGACGCAACGTGACTAATGACATATTGGATTAAATGATGACATATGTCGTGATATACATGATGTCATGTATTGTGTTGCTTTATTCGACACGATGTATTGTATTAAATGGATGGGTACTCATACTAACAAGTAGATAAGTACGAATATGTTAGGACGTCTTCAGTTAAATGTCTTTGAAACTACCAGATAAATCGAAAAGCTCGTTTGCTCCTTTTACATTGCTAACTCTGCCCAGGACATAGTTGCCTTTTTGTGCTCTTATAGGAGCATTTTTCATTATCGTTCAAATAATTTACAAAGGCGATTTATTATAATCGTGTAATTATTTTGACATAATTGTCTCATAGTTCACCCATCCACAATTCGCTGCTGATTTTATAATTTCGTACATAACTGATATAGTGGTAGATATTCGTATATTAAATTTGTATATACGTCTAATATACATATGATAGACCCATGACTGCAATGATTCGATTAACAATTCCATCATGTGTCAGAACATGTAATCTAAATGCAACTTTGTGGACTTACAGCATGCTGATTCTTTGTACGGGCTTGATGTAATGGTTACTTGCCTTCACAAACTTGACAGTAAATCGCCGTGGGGAGATCTATGGTGTGCAAGATTACTGTAGGTTTTGCATGAATTAGATGTCTCTTATTCAAATCGTTCACTATCAGCAACGCACCTTCCCCATAAATGTATAGCTCCTTAATTGTGTCATATCAAAAGTGAAGGGAACATCAGATTGGAAAGCTGTTAAAAACAGATTAATATTTAACTACATTAGTTTATCCTTTCTCGAATATGACAAACAAGAAATCACCTGATCCAATGAGCTATCCTATATTGTAAATAAACAGTGAACTTGGACAGCCTTAAAAAAAAAAAAAAAAAAAAAAAAAAGAACAGGGAGTTGAATTCCCAGACTATCCACTGGTTAGCGCCGGACGAAGTGGTCGTGCGGTTAAAGGAGCAGCAGTTTGGAACCGCAAGACCGCTACGGTCGCAGGTTCGAATCCTGCCTCGGGTATGAATGTTTGTGATGTCCTTAGGTTAGTTAGGTTTAACTAGTTCTAAGTTCTAGGGGACTAATGACCTCAGCAGTTGAGGCCCATAGTGCTCAGAGCCGTTTGAACCATTTTTTATCCACTGGTTAGTGTTTCAGTGCCCCAAATTTTATAGCCGTTAAATTAATCTGCTTGAATGACAACCGTGTGTCACTGTAACTATAAGAATGTGGAAATATTAATGCAGATAATTTGTGAAATAGCCTGCAACTCTTTAACAGTAAATTTAGCGGCAAATCACGTCTATCAGAAGATAAATTAAAGCAGCTGAAATTTGAGAGACTGTTAAAATGAGATTTCGAAGCTCTAGGCCCTTTGTATGTAAAGGGAGATAATATGTCATAATTTTCGGGGACTGCAACGCTTCCGTATGTGAAATAACAGAAGAAAGTTTTACAGGAGACTATGGTCTACGGTACAGGAGACTAATGTTAAAGAATCACAAAAGGATGAAGTATACTTGGAAAAGACATGGAGACACGGGAGGATACCAAATAGATAACAGACAGAGCTGCTACAGTCGATATTTGATTGTCAGGCGTACCCAAGAGCAGTTATAGATTGAGATCACAGTTTATCAGTGGTGAAGAGTTGCCTGAGGTTTAAGAAAATCGGCAGAAAGATTCAGTGTGGATGGAACAGGTATGCTGAACTATTGAGGAAAGACGAGATGCGTTTGAAGCTTTCTAAGGATGTCGATACAACAATAAGGAACACCAAAGCAGGCAATTCATTTAAGAATGAGTGAAGATCTCTAAAAACGATAATCACAGATGCTGGAGACACAAACATTGATACAAGGAAGGTACCTCAAAATAGACGTGGGTAAAAGAAGAAATAATTCAAGTGAACACGAAAGGTGGAAACACAAAAATGTTCAGAGGAAAACAGGAATACAACAATGCAAATCATTAAAGAATGAAATGAATGGCAAGTGTAGAGCAACAAAGGTGATATGGCAGAGGAAAATGTGAAGAAACCATAAAAAAGATCACGGTCGCCAGAACTCATTCTGCATACTAAGACGTCAAAACAACTCTATATGAGACGAAAAGCAAGAGAATTCCAGTGTTAAAATCAGAGGAAAGAGCAGGTAGGTGGAAAGAGTACAATGAGGGCCCCTTTGAAGGGGAGGACTTGTCTGACGACTTGATGCAAGAAGTAAGCAGAGTCGATAAGGAAGACTTCAGGCACCATATATCAGAGACACAATTTAAAAGATCTTTGCAAGAGATGAGGTGAAATAAACCAGAAGGGACTGATAACATTTCATTGGAATATGGCAACCAAATGACAATTCAGGATAGTGTGTAGAACCTATGAGACGGGCAATTTTCTTAGAAATATCTTACACACAATTCTGAAGGTAACAAAGGCAGATACAGATGAAAATAAACAGATGAATGGAACAGAAACTTATAGATATGTTCGATGACGATCAGTTTGACTTCAGGAATGATAAAGGTACCAGAGGGGCAGGTACAAGTTAGCACCTGATGGCAGAAACAAAACTAAAAAAAAACAAATTAAGATGCACTCATAAGATTTGGGATCCAGAAAAATGATTGACGATGTCAAGTGACGTGTTGTTGTTGTGGTTTTCAGTCTTGAGACTGGTTTGATGCAGCTCTCCATGCTACTCTATCCTGTGCAAGCTTCTTCATCTCCCAATACGTACTGCAGCCTATATCCTTCTGAATCTGTTTAGTGTATTCATCTCTTTACGATTTTTACCCTCCACGCTCCCCTCCAATACTAAATTGGTGATCCCTTGATGCCTCAGAACATGTCCGAGCAACCCATCCATTCTTCTTGTCAAGTTGTGCCACAAATTCCTCTTCTCCCCAGTCCTATTCAGTACTTCCTCATTAGTTACGTGATCTACCCATCTAATCTTCAGCATTCTTCTGTAGCACCACATTTCAAAGGCTTCTATTCTCTTCTTGTCCAAACTATTTATCGTCCATTTTTCACTTCCATACATGGCTACACTCCATACAAATACTTTCAGAAACGACTTCCTGACATTTAAATCTATACTCGATGTTAACAAATTTCTCTTCTTCAGAAACGCTTTCCTTGCCATTGCCAGTCTACATTTTATATCCTCTCTACTTCGACCATCATCAGTTACTTTGCTCCCCAAATAGCAAAACTCATTTACTACTTTAAGTGAATCATTTCCTAATCTAATTCCTTCAGCATCGCCCGACATCATTCGACTACATTCCATTATCCTCGTTTTGCTATTGTTGATGTTCGTCTTATATCCTCCCTTGAAGCCACTGTCCATTCCATTCAACTGCTCTTCCAAGTCCTTTGCTGTCTCTGACAGAATTACAATGTCATCGGCGAACCTTAAAGTTTTTATTCCTTCTCCATGGATTTTAATACCTACTCCGAATTTTTCTTTTGTTTCCATTACTGCTTGCTCAATATACAGATTGAATAACATCGGGGAGAGGCTACAACCCTGTCTCACTCGCTTCCCAGCCACTGCTTCCCTTTCATGCCCCTCGACTCTTATAACTGCAATCTGGTTTCTGTACAAATTGTAAATAGCCTTTCGCTCCCTGTATTTTACCCCTGCGACCTTCAGGATTTGAAAGAGATTATTCCAGTCAACATTGTCTAAAGCTTTCTCCAAGTCTACAAATGCTAGAAATGTAGGTTTGAATTTTCTTAATCTACCTTCTAAGATAAGTCGTAGGGTCAGTATTGCCTCACGTGTTCCCATATTTCTACGGAATCCAAACTGATCTTCCCCGAGTTCGGCTTCTACCAGTTTTTCCATCCATCTGTACAGAATTCGTGTTAGTATTTTGCAGCCATGACATATTAAACAGATAGTTCGGTAATTTTCACATCTGTCAACACCTGCTTTCTTTGGGATTGGAATTATTATATTCTTCTTGAAGTCTGAGGGAATTTCGCCTGCTCACCAGATCGTAGAGTTCTGTCACGACTGGCTCCCCCAAGGCTGTCAGTAGTTCTAATGGAATGTTGTCTACTCCCGGGGCCTTGTTTCGACTTAGGTTTATCAGTGCTCTATCAAATTCTTCACGCAGTATCATATCTCCCATTTCATCTTCATCTACATCCTCTTCCATTTCCGTAATATTGTCCTCAAGAACATCGCCCTTGTATAGACCCTCTATATACTCCTTCCACCTTTCTGCTTTCCCTTCTTTGCTTAGAACTGGGTTCCCATCTGAGCCCTTGATATTCGTACAAGTGGTTCTCTTTTCTCCAAAGGTCTCTTTAATTTTCCTGTAGGCAGTATCTATCATACCCCTAGTGAGGTAAGCCACTACATCCTTACATTTGTCCTCTAGCCATGCCTGCTTAGCCATTTGGCACTTCCTGTCGATCTCATTTTTGAGACGTTTGTATTCCTTGTTGCCTGCTTTATTTACTGCATTTTTATATTTTCTCCTTTCATTAATTAAATTCAGTATTTCTTCCGTCACCCAAGGATTTCACCTAGCCCTCGTCTTTTTACCTACTTGATCCTCTGCTGCCTTCACCACTTAATCCCTCAAAGCTATCCATTCTTCTTTTACCGTATTTCTTTCCCCCATTCTTGTCAATTGTTCCTTTATGCTCTTTCTGAAACTCTCTACAACCTCTGGTTCTTTCAGTTTATCCAGGTCCCATCTCCTCAAATTCCCACCTTTTTGCAGTTTCTTCAGTTTTAGTCTACAGTTCATAACTAATAGATCGTGGTCAGAGTCGACATCTGCCCCTGGAAATGTCTTACAATTAAAAATCTGGTTCCTAAATCTCTGTCTTACCATTATATAAACTATCTCATATCTTCTAGTATCTCCAGGGTCCTTCCATGTATACAACCTTCTTTTATGATTCTTGAACCAAGTGTTAGCTATGATTAAGTTATGCTCTGCACTAAATTCTACCAGGCGGCTTCCTCTTTCATTTCTTAGCCCCAATCCATATTCACCTACTATGTTTCCTTCTCTCCCTTTTCCTACTCTCGAATTCCAATCACCCATGACTATTAAATTTTCGTCTCCCTTCACTAACTGAATAATTTCTTTTACCTCATCATACATTTCATCGATTTCTTCGTCTGCAGAGCTAGTTGGCATATAAACTTGTACTACTGTTGTAGGCGTGGGCTTCGTGTCTATCTTGGCCACAAAAATGCGTTCACTATGTTGTTTGTAGTAGCTTACCCGAACTGCTATTTTTTTTATTCATTATTAAACCTACTCCTGCATTACCCCTATTTGATTTTGTATTTATAACCCTGTATTCACCTGACCAAAAGTCTTGTTCCTCCTGCCACCGAACTTCGCTAATTCTCACAATATCTAACTCTAACCTATCCATTTCCCTTTTTAAATTTTTTAATCTACCTGCCCGATTAAGGGATCTGACATTCCAAACTCCGATCCGTAGGACGCCAGTTTCCTTTCTCCTGATAACGTAAGATGTACGAAATTCAGAGAAAAGTACAGAACTGTACTATAGAGAAACACGAACGATATATGATATGAACAAGAACCAAGTTGTTAGAGTCAGACTGGAAGACCAAGAACGAAGTGCTCGGATTAAACTCGGTCTAAGACAGAGATACAGTCTTTCGCTCATACTGTTCAATCTGTGAATCGAAGAAGCAACGACGGAAATAGAAGGGTTTCAGTGGATGACTCAAACTCAGACTGCAAAGACATTTGGGATATGATTCGCTAATGACATTGCTGTCGACAGTGAAAGTGATGACGAAATAAATGAACTGGTGAATGGAATGAACAGTGCCCTGGGTACAGTATGAGAGTAAATCATAGAAAGACAGTATTAACGAGAAACAGCAGAAATGATTACAGTGTGAAACTTAACATCAAAATTGTTGGTCGCGAAGTTTAATGAATTCTGTTACCTATGAAGCAAAATAAAGAAATAGGGAGAACATAGAAAACAGACTAGCTCAGACAAAGAGGTCTTTTCTGGCCAAGAGAAGTCTACTGGTGTCAAACATAGGTCTTAATATGAGGAGGGAATTTCTGAGAATGCAGTTTTGGAGCACAGCGTTGTATGGCAGTGAAACAGCGTCAGTTTGAAAACCATAACAAAAGAGACTCGGGAGTGTTTGACGTATAGTACAACAACAGAAATCAAGAATAGTGATTAGATAAGGAAAAAGTAGGTTCTCGGCAGAATCGCCGGAGAAAACAACATATGGAAAACATTGACAGGTGGAAGGGACAAGGTGATAGGACCTGGTTCAAGGCATCAGAGAATAACCCCCTTGGAAACTGTAGAGGGTAAAATTGCAGGAAAAGACAGACATTGGAATACACACCATGTTATTGAGGATATAGGTTGCAAGTACTACTCAGAAATGGAAAGGTTGACACCAGGAGAAAGTATTTGTAGCGGGTCGCATCAAACCAGTTAGAAGACTGATGCCTCACAAGAAAGTAAAAGGGCCCTAGTTTTCTAATGGTGAAACAAAACTGTGGTATCTGACATTGGAGCCCTATACTTTGAATTAAACATAAAATAATGCCATCATGATATTTAACGGAGTGCAAATTCATTATAGATGACAGCTCGATACCGATCATAAATGTTCATCATTATGAGAAGAAAATATTCTCTGAAAGCCACCTTTCTACTGTCAGGTGTCACCCACCACCATGTGTTGGTGAATTTATTTAAAGCACCACATTGTTAAACTGATTATACTTATTAATTATAAAATAAATTGCAACTGAGTGCATCATTTTCAATTAAGAATTTTACTGTGTAAACTTCAGGAGTCTATCGGATTACATTTCAGTCATTTCATTCCCGTTAAAAGCGTAGGTAGGTTAATTGCAGTTACCTTATGTGATACATGCTCTAAGAAATTCTGTTGTCTGTATTACCAATCACACTAAGCAGTCAAAGAAGTAGAAATCAATATGTTCATTAACTGGTAACTGAGGGTCTTTTTCTCTTCTTTTTACCACACGACCAAGTCACATTTATTTGGCCATTACCTATGTTTAACTTCAGTGTGAAGTAACGACTCACTAAAGGAAGGTGGAAGCAATAGTAGCGGAGGTGATATAAAGCGTATCAGGGGGACGCGATGGACAATGCAGTTGTCTCTCGGGACAAAGGGTGGAAGCACTTCCGGAACGGCTAAGTCTGCAAAATTTTCGCGTGCCGCCGTGGTTAAAGCATGCCGTGCATGGAAAATACGGTGCTGTCAAAATCGGCGCTGAGGCAACTGCAGATACACTAAGACCATAGATGACATGGCTCAACGACGGCTGTGGAGATGTGTACATGCTAACAGACGGGAACTGTTGAGCAAGCCCTGACTGACGAAGAGACTACCACAGTGTCTCCTCAACAGCTGTTCAGGGAACTTTGTTGCTCATGGACCTACACAGCAGACGCCTGTTTCATGCACCCAAGGTGATTTGCTGTTCATCGGAGACGAAGATTGGAATGTACACGCCATTACCGCAGCTGGGTGTTACGATGTGTTCCAAAAGAACCACGTTTTATTCTCCATCAGACAGATAGCCGTTGGCGTGTACGTCATGAAACATCTGAAAGCAAACATCCTGCAACAATCGTCGTTAGGGTCCAGATCGGAGGAGGGAGCGTAATGGTCTTGGGAATGTTTTCTTGGTGATCTCAACATTCTGGAATGCACAGTAGATCAACAAAAATATGTATTTACCCTTGGGGATCCTATCCACCCCTATGTGCAGTTGGTTTTTCATCGACACGATGGCATCTAGCAGCAGGCATTCCAATGCGTCACACGACCTGCAGTGTACGTGCACGGCTCGAATAGCACCAGTATAAGTTTACCGTACTGTCTTGGGTACCAAGCTCACAGGAACTTTGGGACCACCTCGCTCGAGCTCCATGGATGCTCATCCGAGAAACTTAGCGCTTCTGGTCACGGCACTGGACTCGGCATGGTCCCATATGCCTACTGGTACCTCCCAGCATTGACTCTCTTCCTCCACGTCTCGGAGCGGTTCGCCCTTCAGAAGGTGGCTATTCAGACTTTTGAGAAGTGGTCATATTAATGTTACAGGACAGTGTATGAGGTAAACAGAGCTGTTGGAGATACATGTTTATATTATTGCTTTGGAGCACGTCCTTAAAGGCAATGTGGTATGGCCTGGCCTGGCAGGGGGTGGCTGAACGTGGGAGGTGGTAGGCTTCATCGTCCATGCCGTGAAATGTTTGCGTGTGTGTAGGTGTATGTGTTGTAGCTGCGATCAGAAACAAAGTATCGAGCAACAGCTACAAAGCCGATGTGTGTCACTGCCAGACAACAATGTAGCGCTTGAGGGTACTCCTGTGGTGACACCCTCGATCTCTGTCTGTGGCTCTCAGCGACTTCGGGTCTCCTTTGGATGACACATCACACTCTCTTCTCATTACGAGCTAATATTTTGTATTCTACGTTACCTACAGTACAGTTTTTCTCTGTATACATCCTCCGGTGACAACAGTGACTTACCCTGCGTATCTTATCATACATTCAACTGATTTATCGTGTCTTCTGGCAAATCATTTTCTTCTCTGTTATCTACAAAGTTGCTTCATTACAGCGTGTAACTATCCCATTATTTGAAGCATATACGCATCGGACCACAGCACAGAAGTTACACGTTTCCCACCCTCCACGATCCTGCTGACTCATGAATTGTGTTGATTGTTTACGACAAATGTGCAAACGTACAGATTTAGTATCAATCAGATTTTCGGTTCTCTAATGTAACCTAATAGTTTCCTAGACAGATTTCTTCCATTCTTTTTTAGAATTTTCCATCAAGTTTGATAAGTAATAAGTTGCTATTATCTGTGCCGTTACTGTTTGTAACGTTCACTTTTTTTAAACAGTAGTGCTGCACAAGTGGTCTCTTAGTTCCGTTTAACAGTTTCCGTAAACTTACTTCACAAATATTAATAGTTGTTTATAACATACAAGCAAAATTCCTTTCATTAAGTCCACCATCTACGACTGCGATACGTTATCTCGTGAATACCTAATGCTTACGTTTTCATTTTTCTTCCCTTATGTCCCTTTCATATACTTTTCTATTAAGTGAATCATACAGATTTCTCTTCTTGGAACTGAATCATACACATCACACTTTTCCAAAAGAAAGTTGGATTTTTTTATGCACTAAGTTTTCTGAAAACCACAATAGCCATGAAGGAAGCTCTGTATGAATGCCAAATCAGCGAATTTGTACAGCAGAATGGCAACTTTAAGTGGCTAATCGAGTACAAGTTGGCACAGTAGAGCTCTCTTTTGAGCGATCGAGGAAGTCTTCTCTACACAGGTACAGCCACTGACAAGTCGCCGAACGAAGTGCAAATCCGAAAGCAAGTGACAGTATGCTTCGTCAAAGTGAAATGCCAAACCAGTGAGTGATTTCACACGGGCAAGACTGATCGGTGTGTGGAAAGTGAGTTTCTCATATTTTAACATTTCATGTAGCAAAGCAATCACTGTTACTTACGTAGAATGAGCGCAGAAAAAAAGAGTGCAGAACCGAACAGAGTAGCGCTTGAGATGACTAATAGCTACCGCGTAACTCTATAACCATCCTCTATGATACCTACACTCCTGGAAATTGAAATAAGAACACCGTGAATTCATTGTCCCAAGAAGGGGAAACTTTATTGACACATTCCTGGGGTCAGATACATCACATAATCACACTGACAGAACCACAGGCACATAGACACAGGCAACAGAGCATGCACAATGTCGGCACTAGTACAGTGTATATCCACCTTTCGCAGCAATGCAGGCTGCTATTCTCCCATGGAGACGATCGTAGAGATGCTGGATGTAGTCCTGTGGAACGGCTTGCCATGCCATTTCCACCTGGCGCCTCAGTTGGACCAGCGTTCGTGCTGGACGTGCAGACCGTGTGAGACGACGCTTCATCCAGTCCCAAACATGCTCAATGGGGGACAGATCCGGAGATCTTGCTGTCCAGGGTAGTTGACTTACACCTTCTAGAGCACGTTGGGTGGCACGGGATACATGCGGACGTGCATTGTCCTGTTGGAACAGCAAGTTCCCTTGCCGGTCTAGGAATGGTAGAATGATGGGTTCGATGACGGTTTGGATGTACCGTGCACTATTCAGTGTCCTCTCGACGATCACCAGTGGTGTACGGCCAGTGTAGGAGATCGCTCCCCACACCATGATGCCGGGTGTTGGCCCTGTGTGCCTCGGTCGTATGCAGTCCTGATTGTGGCGCTCACCTGCACGGCGCCAAACACGTATACGACCATCATTGGCAATAAGGCAGAAGCGACTCTCATCGCTGAAGACGACACGTCTCCATTCGTCCCTCCATTCACGCCTGTCGCGACACCACTGGAGGCGGGCTGCACGATGTTGGGGCGTGAGCGGAAGACGGCCTAACGGTGTGCGGGACCGTAGCCCAGCTTCATGGAGACGGTTGCGAATGGTCCTCGCCGATACCCCAGGAGCAACAGTGTCCCTAATTTGCTGGGAAGTGGCGGTGCGGTCCCCTACGGCACTGCGTAGGATCCTACGGTCTTGGCGTGCATCCGTGCGTCGCTGCGGTCCGGTCCCAGGTCGACGGGAACGTGTACCTTCCGCCGACCACTGGCGACAACATCAATGTACTGTGGAGACCTCACGCCCCACGTGTTGAGCAATTCGGCGGTACGTCCACCCGGCCTCCCGCATGCCCACTATACGCCCTCGCTCAAAGTCCGTCAACTGCACATACGGTTCACGTCCACGCTGTCGCGGCATGCTACCAGTGTTAAAGACTGCCATGGAGCTCCGTATGCCACGGCAAACTGGCTGACACTGACGGCGGCGGTGCACAAATGCTGCGCAGCTAGCGCCATTCGACGGCCAACACCGTGGTTCCTGGTGTGTCCGCTGTGCCGTGCGTGTGATCATTGCTTGTACAGCCCTCTCGCAGTGTCCGGAGCAAGTATGGTGGGTCTGACACACCGGTGTCAATGTGTTCTTTTTTCCATTTCCGGGAGTGTAGCTCCAAAATGCAGCAATACAACGTCTAGACAGAATGTTAAAATTTCGACGGCTTCTGGTGAAAACATTCTATTCGTGCCACTCAACGTGTTACGTAGTCCAATATCACAAAAGTGCTTCTACAGCAGTGGTCTCCTGATCGTCATTACTGAGGCTGTGAGTGTCACTGAGGACAGTTTTCTGAACAACCTTACATCACTACTTACTTCACCTGCAGACTAATAATTATAGCTGTAAAGAGTAGCATGTTTTTAGGTTGGTTAGTACCCTCCAAGCACATGTGTCAATGGTGATTCATTAATGCTTAGTTTCCCCTGATCGGCAGGTCAGGTGTTGAAATGCTGAGGCGTGGACGAAAAACGATTAGTCTATACTGACGGGTTTAGTTCACTTAGTGGTGCAGTTACGACCATGCAGAAAGCATCAGGTAGTATTATTATATGACGTGTTAGCGGGAAGGCACATAAACGCAGGGGAACCACAATCAATACATTTAAGTGGGAACATATTAAGGTACCAATCATCTACCACCCAGTACAGCGTTTAGGGCGACTTGTACTTTAACCTACTTGCGACACACACTCCTTAGTCATTAACACGCCGGTCAAAAACTGTAAATCAGATGGAAAAGTAGAGCGATAAAACCTAAGAGTGATGGTATAAGGCACCATTACCAAAGGTTTCCTAGATATTGCGAGCAATCTGAATAGTATCCTCTAATTTAGGAAGCCTCCAGGAACTGCAATAGTCCCTTCTTTGAATCAACTGAAGGACGTTTGGAATACAGTTTCCTCTCCACTTGAGAGTGTAATGATGGTAGAGTGTAACGATGGGAATTAGCAGCTCTACAGGGTCTTATAGTGAGTTGTAAACTTTCGAGTGGAACGTCCTGTTTGAAGCAAACCGTATTAAGAGCAAGAGTGATTATTTTGAAACGTCCCATCGACACCGAGGTCATTAGAAACGGAAAATAAACTCAAATTACGTGAAGAGTACATAAGGAAATATGCCTCCTCCTTTTCAAAGAAACCGTCTCGAAGTTTCCCTTAAGAGATTTAGGGACGTCATTAAAAACCTAAATCAGAATGGAAGGACGGGGGTTTGGATCACCATCCTATTGAAGGAGATTCTGTTTTATTACTTCACTACCATCCGTGATTGTTATATCTACAGATTTGAGTACTATAGTAACAGTCTTCCCCGTCCCTTGCTGGCCGTGGGTGTTTTTCGAAAATTCGTATCAATAGGCTGAAAATGAGCGTTTTTTTGGAATTGAAGGTATTTTTCGTATTCTACACACATTTTAACTCCTTATCAATACACTAATAAAATTTGGGCTAAGGTATTCAGATACATTCTAATTTACGCATTATGGGTAAACTTTTGTGAATCTGTGCACTCATTGTAGGTTGCCGTAATGTCAACGACCATCCCTGGCGTATTTTTTGCCGCAGTAAACTGAAGCAATCTTTTAAATATAATATTAGTGGATACCTTGAAGAAGAAACTTAACTAAATTGATCACTGAACCACTTTTTTGATTTTTCGTTACAAATTATTATTACTAATCAGAAATTATTGCCCTATACAGATGTTTATTCGTTGTGGAGCAGACATTACTAAGGATTTGTGTGCCAAGATAACAAGTTAAATGTGATGTGTATACTTCCCAAGGACAATGAGTGGGCTGGAGAGAGAGCGTTGTTGTCGGACCACAGTCGTGGTGTTCCGTGAGGCTGCGAAATCAGCGCTGCGTCGTCAAGAGATTTCCCAGGGGCACATTAATAACGCAGGTTCTCAGAGGGGCGGTAAAAACGTAAATATGTCTTTAATGTTAGCACGATCCCCAGGGGAAGTCCACCAGACAAATTAGCGCCGCTTCCTCTCTTCTCGTGTACTGAGACATCTTCTCCGTGATATATGAATTGCGTGCGTTAATTGAAGCTTTTCAATCATTTATTGTACGTTCCATTACCGTTTGTGTACACGCTTAGTTAGTACTGTCGCAGTAAGACGCTGTCGACTTGTTACATTCCTCGGGAATCAATTCTTAAATTCGTTGCCACATTTCCAGAGACATCCTATTAATTGCTTATTGACTGTATCAACGTTTAGTTTCTGTTCTCTCAGGATTAGACATTGCAATGGGCATGAGTAACAAACACTTTAGTTATGGACATGATGATGACTGTCCAGTATATAGTGAACAGCGTTCTACGGCTTGTTTTCATCAACTGTTTCCAAATTGTTGGCTGGACAGAGAGGATCTGTACTTCGGTCAGTCCATTTTCGTCCCTGAGGAACGCTAAAACACACTGTTCCTAGGGACATACCGAATACACCAGATGATACGAAGTATTTCCGATACGTAATCTGAAATTATAGTGAAACGCTATCACTTGAGCATAAATCTTTATATGGCAACTCGGAAGTTTTAA
Source organism: Schistocerca serialis cubense (assembly GCF_023864345.2). NCBI lineage: Eukaryota > Metazoa > Arthropoda > Insecta > Orthoptera > Acrididae > Schistocerca > Schistocerca serialis. Next base: position 322,639,621 of record NC_064641.1, on the reverse strand, counting down.
CGAATACCATAGTCGTTATTTCGAACACCACCTCTGAAAATCAGTTATCGGTCTTCTTCAGGCTCGGAACCATTCACTTGTTTTCGTAATTTAGTACTGACACACTGACAAGGGGACCGTGCGAATTTCCCCTCAGCGATTTCATTGATCCTGACAGAGTGTGTGGACGCAACTCTCGCCCGTTTTCCAGAAAATCGAGTTAGAATATTTTAGACGTGCTTATATGCCTTGTGTTGTCACTAGTATTGAGGCAAGCCGCTGCCGAGAGAGAGTAAGGTGTTAGTTTTATGAGCTGAAAGTCTCTAGACGAATCTCGATGCCGGTACTTCGTCCATTCGCAAGTAATTCTCGCAACAAATTTATTTTGAGTGTGCAAATTGTCAATATTTAAAGATCATCCGCAGGAGAGCTTCTGTAAAGTTTGGAAGGTAGGAGACGAGATACTGCAAGAAGTAAAGCTGTGAGGACCGGGCGTGAGTCGTGCTTCGGTAGCTCAGATGGTAGAGCACTTGCCCGAGAAAGGCAAAGGTCCCGAGGTCGAGTCTCGGTCGGGCACACAGTTTTAATCTGCCAGGAAGTTTCATATCAGCGCGCACTCCGCTGCAGAGTGAAAATCTCATTCTGGATTTAAAGATTAGTTTATAATTTTCATAATCTTAATCCTATGAAAGGATAAAAGAAGATTGGAAGTGATATGGGTTGAGTCAGAACTTTCAGTCACACCTGTATAGCCTTTTCCTTTATGTTGTTGTATCTACATTTGTGACAGGTATAATGGGTAACCTATTGAGTGCTGCACAAATCAGGAAATGCTAGTCTAAGGAACATGTAAAACATTAATTATTGCCAGCGCTGAATTGTAGGCTGTGCACCGTTATTTCAGTGTGTCTACTGCGAAGCAAGCATGGTTTACATTCATAAATTGTTTCCGGTCATCTCACAATTTCGAGCGTACCACATATATGGAAGCCTATCACCGAAGTGCTGCTTACAACTGACGGTGTACGATTCATTAAATTTTAACGCAGTCGTCATTAGAAGCTACCTCTCTACTCTGTTCGATGATGTACCAGGCATTTTGCAGTCGTATTATATGGTTATTCGCTTGCCTGTAAAAGTAAACAATGGAAGGCTGCACCAGTGGTGTATATTTGAGAGGAATTACTTTAATACTGCACCTCCTCAGCCCCTTTCAGTCCTGAATCGAGGGACAAAAGAATTTGTTTCCTTACGTATGGCTCCAAGATCTCGCATAGACAATTCTTGTATAATACCATGGCGAGTTTACCGGTCGTTGTGGATATAATCCTAGGCTTTCTGTATTTTCGTGCGTACTACTCAACAGATGTCTTTCACCCTTCGTCCAAATGAGCCAGTGGCCTCTTCCAAGCAAATGAAGACCATTGGTAGTAATTTTTAGGACTACGCGACAGCATATTGTGCAGTGTAAATCCGTCACCTTTTGCTTATCTTTTCGGTGCACAAGCATATATATCTTCCTCGCTCAGCGGGAACTCAGTCGTGACTGATATTGGCACTCTAAAAAGCTATCGTTTACAAATTAGTATTGTATGACCTCTAAAAACTGAAATTCAGTTGATGTGAATAAACAGGCTCTTTTTTCTCGTATACCTGTTTGATCAGTGTTCATAACAAACTCCTTGTCGTATTTGTACACTCCTGGAAATGGAAGAAAGAACACATTGACACCGGTGTGTCAGACCCACCATACTTGCTCCGGACACTGCGAGAGGGCTGTACAAGCAATGATCACACGCACGGCACAGCGGACACACCAGGAACCGCAGTGTTGGCCGTCGAATGGCGCTAGCTGCGCAGCATTTGTGCACCGCCGCCGTCAGTGTCAGCCAGTTTGCCGTGGCATACGGAGCTCCATGGCAGTCTTTAACACTGGTAGCATGCCGCGACAGCGTGGACGTGAACCGTATGTGCAGTTGACGGACTTTGAGCGAGGGCGTATAGTGGGCATGCGGGAGGCCGGGTGGACGTACCGCCGAATTGCTCAACACGTGGGGCGTGAGGTCTCCACAGTACATCGATGTTGTCGCCAGTGGTCGGCGGAAGGTGCACGTGCCCGTCGACCTGGGACCGGACCGCAGCGACGCACGGATGCACGCCAAGACCGTAGGATCCTACGCTGTGCCGTAGGGGACCGCACCGTCACTTCCCAGCAAATTAGGGACACTGTTGCTCCTGGGGTATCGGCGAGGACCATTCGCAACCGTCTCCATGAAGCTGGGCTACGGTCCCGCACACCGTTAGGCCGTCTTCCGCTCACGCCCCAACATCGTGCAGCCCGCCTCCAGTGGTGTCGCGACAGGCGTGAATGGAGGGACGAATGGAGACGTGTCGTCTTCAGCGATGAGAGTCGCTTCTGCCTTGGTACCAATGATGGTCGTATGCGTGTTTGGCGCCGTGCAGGTGAGCGCCACAATCAGGACTGCATACGACCGAGGCACACAGGGCCAACACCCGGCATCATGGTGTGGGGAGTGATCTCCTACACTGGCCGTACACCACTGGTGATCGTCGAGGGGACACTGAATAGTGCACGGTACATCCAAACCGTCATCGAACCCATCGTTCTACCATTCCTAGACCGGCAAGGGAACTTGCTGTTCCAACAGGACAATGCACGTCCGCATGTATCCCGTGCCACCCAACGTGCTCTAGAAGGTGTAAGTCAACTACCCTGGCCAGCAAGATCTCCGGATCTGTCCCCCATTGAGCATGTTTGGGACTGGATGAAGCGTCGTCTCACGCGGTCTGCACGTCCAGCACGAACGCTGGTCCAACTGAGGCGCCAGGTGGAAATGGCATGGCCAGCCGTTCCACAGGACTACATCCAGCATCTCTACGATCGTCTCCATGGGAGAATAGCAGCCTGCATTGCTGCGAAAGGTGGATATACACTGTACTAGTGCCGACATTGTGCATGCTCTGTTGCCTGTGTCTATGTGCCTGTGGTTCTGTCAGTGTGATCATGTGATGTATCTGACCCCAGAAATGTGTCAATAAAGTTTCCCCTTCCTGGGACAATAAATTCACGGTGTTCTTATTTCAATTTCCAGGAGTGTATTTTCGATTCAGGGCTCGACTCTCGATTCGGAATTTGATGCTGCATCAGTTATTTCTGTGGTTAAGCGCTTTACCTCTGGGATACAAATCTGGTGATTTTTACCGGAGACATCCGATGTCTTCGTTTGAAGAGAACGACTCACAAATCCGAAATCTGAAAATTTACGTAATCCTAACTGAATCTGATAGTTTTCTGATATCACCAACATCCATTAAGGCCTCATCACTTTATGGCATGGTGCAAAAAAGATCTGAGGATGGTCATCTACCCATCTATCTATCTACATCCATACTCCGCAAGCCACCTGACGGTGTGTGGCGGAGGGTGCCCTGAGTACCTCTATCGGTTCTCCCTTCTATTCCAGTCTCGTATTGTTCGTGGAAAGAAGGATTGACGGTATGCTTCTGTGTGGCCTCTAATCTCTCTGATTTTATCCTCATGGTCTCTTCGCGAGATATACGTAGGAGGGAGCAGTATACTGCTTGACTCTTCGGTGAAGGTACGTTCTCGAAACTTTAACAAAAGCCCGTACCGAGCTACTGAGCGTCTCTCCTGCAGAGTCTTCCACTGGAGTTTATGTATCATCTCCGTAACGCTTTCGCGACTACTAAATGATCCTATATCGAAGCGCGCTGCTCTCCGTTGGATCCTCTCTATCTCTTCTATCAACCCTATCTGGTACGGATCCCACACTGCCGAGCAGTATTCAAGCAGTGGGCGAACAAGCGTACTGTAAACGACTTCCTTTGTTTTCGGATTGCATTTCCTTAGGATTCTTCCAATGAATCTCAGTCTGGCATCTGCTTTACCTACGATCAACTTTATATGATCATTCCATTTTAAATCACTCCTAATGCATACTCCCAGATAATTTATGGAATTAACTGCTTCCAGTTGCTGACCTGCTATTTTGTAGCTAAATGATAAGGGATCTATCTTTCTATGTATTCGCAGCACATTACACTTTTCTACATTGAAATTGAATTGCCATTCCCTGCACCATGCGTCAATTCGCTGCAGATCCTCCTGCATTTCAGTACAACTTTCCATTGTTACAACCTCTCGATACACCACAACATCATCTGCAAAAAGCGTCAGTGAACTTCCGATGTCATCCACAAGGTCATCTATGTACACTGTGAATAGCAACGGCCCTATGACACTCCCCTGCGGCACACCTGCAATCACTCTTACTTCGGAAGACTTCTCTCCATTGAGAATGACATGCTGCGTTCTGTAATCTAGGAACTCTTCAATCCGATCACAATATTGGTCTGATAGTCCATATGCTCTTACTCTGATCAATAAACGACTGTGGGGAACTGTATCGAAACCGGTCATCGTCTAAAGAAAATATTGTGATCAAAGACTGGAATAAAAAAACATTTGAGTTTTCTGATACTTTACCGACATTAGCTGTGATTCCTGTCGAAACTTTTCTAACAACAGAACTCATTTTGGAAAACCTCTTCTTCTCGTAGTTTCAATACGAAACCTGTGGTCCGCCAGCTGAAAGCCTTTATGACAATCAATAAACCTGAATGCACATTTAATATTAGTCACGGAGGTTACATTAATTATGTTTCCATATGCTGCTATGCTTTGAAATGCCACGTGAATATAAATAGTGTTTCTGCCAAGTACGAAATTCTAATATTTAAAATTCCTGAGACTACATAAACGGATTAACGCTGGGAAATGGGGCGAAAGTAGTTAAAGTTTCCGTTTGCTTTATTCTTTCATATAAATACTACAGTACTCTTCCTGAATTCAGCAGGTATTGGTTTCCTCTAAATTTCTTCTTCTGAGCAAACTTATCAACAAATACGAGGACTGTGCGGGAGGTAGTGCCCAGTCGGACGCGATATGGAAATCACACTGAAAATACGATGAAACCTAGCATAGACGTGTTGGGCAGTGTCTCTATTATGCCCGTCGATCGCATCGTGTCGCTGCTTTCAGTTGTGAGAGCACAGTGGCACGTAAAATAGTGTATTCCGACAAGTATGAGGGCCTGGTGAGAGATTTTGCCTGATGTCGTGCGAATCACATTACGTAACTGGCCTGCGTTTCCTTCGTCATGGCCGGCCGCTGTGGTTTCGCGGTTCTAGGTGCTCAGTCCGGAACCGCGCGACTGCTGCGGTCGCAGGTTCGAATCCTGCCTCGGGCATGGATGTGTGTGATGTCCTTGGGTTAGTTAGGTTTCAGTAGTTCTAAGTTCTAGGGGACTGATGACCATAGCTGTTAAGTCCCATAGCGCTCAGAGCCATTTGAACCATTTTGAACCTTCGTCATGACAATTCTCGGCCACACTCTGCAGGGATAATAACGATGCTCCTGTAACGTTTTCGATGGAAAGTGTTTGATCATTCAAAATACAGATCGTAACTGGTTCCCCTGAGCTTCCTCTTTGTTCAAATGAACCGTTGGCTATGAAGACAAACAGGCGGCTGCTTTGCATGACTAGGGTCTTGTAAATTTGGTACACCACTACGAAAAACGTAGAGAAGTAGCAGGAAAGTGCAGCTGATAGGTACAAGTAACACAGTTTTGATACTGACAATAGTTCCCATTCCGCGACCTATCGGATCTTACTTTACGAATAGACCTCACATATTCTATTACGTCTTATAAAATTCAATCGATAAGCGATCTGGTGCTCGAGACTATCTTAAAGGTGAGCTACACACGGTCTCATGTTGTTCCTCTTCACTGATTCAGTAAGATTATCCTCATGTTCCTCTTCTTACAGTTGTGGCACTATGATGTCAAAGAACTCTTCAAGGCCCGCATCTCGTGGTCGTGCGGTAGCGTTCTCCCTTCCCACGCCCGGGTTCCCGGGTTCGATTCCCGGCGGGGTCAGGGATTTTCTCTGCCTCGTGATGGCTGGGTGTTGTGTGCTGTCCTTAGGTTAGTTAGGTTTAAGTAGTTCTAAGTTCTAGGGGACTGATGACCATAGATGTTAAGTCCCATAGTGCTCAGAGCCATATGAACCATATGAGAACTCTTCAAGGGGCTTTTCACATATCCGACATGCAGAATAGAGATCTTCGCAATAGAAAGCTCCGTCATAATCTCTTTCTGAGGTGTGAGATCCATGTCATTCGTAGTTTTGGGTTCATCAGTGAAGGTTTGCCGTCTATTCTTGGCGTGCTCAAGAGTTGATACACACTTTTTCCTCCATCATTGTCTTGAACACGGATTTTGATAGTGTTCCTATCATCAGCTTTCTGTTAACGCATAAAAATTTGAACTAGATTTTTTAAGATGTCTTCCAGTCGAATGTTGGACGCATTTCTCTGATCGTATAAGATCTTCTACAGTGAGTAATAAAACTGTGTGTTGTTTTCACCTCACTAGATCTGACTGTACTGAATAATAACTTTCCTCAATTTTGGTTTCGTCTTCTTGCAACATTGCGAAGACTATTGCATGTCTATCAGCCGAGCATAAGGAACATGCTAATGGTTCTTTCAGACCGTCTTGTCAGCCATTTTCTTGCAATAATGATGTGTTTAGGTGCCGGGGGTTTCTGATCCGTGAGTCAGTTGAAGCGTTAGACTGACGCAGGTGAACATGCTTCAGTGGTAAGTGAAATACACGGAGGCTTTTTCAGCACTAATTCAAGATCTTTCCAGATTTTGTGACACATAGACTGTGGTGATTCTACTTTATGAACTCAATAAATGACTGGAGGTTTAATTCATTAAAGACATTAAAGCTTGGAATATAAACTTTCCTGTTTCAGTCGCAGTTAAATCAATGGCCATTTGTGTGTGTTTTTTTAAATACATAATTTACTTTTTAATAAATCTTGCTCTGTTTGTTTTATGGGAAGCTTCTGGAGGGACACACAAACTATTGATGGCAACGACTCGTTTCGGGTATGCCTGTCGCTCTGCCAGATTCTAAATCCTTCGATTTCAGATACAGGTATCCGTCCTCTGATTAAAATGGCTGTCACCACATTCGTTTCAAGTGAAACATTTAGCATTTCAACATTTACTACAACCTTAAAATTAGACACCTCAGTTTCCTGGAGAAGCTGGTAACAGTCCCTGACTCGTATAAGTATTCTTTTAGAGAAGCAACTGCTGATTCTGACGTTATTCAATTAGTATTTAGAGACGTAATCGAATAGGCTTCCAACGTTTTAATTTCGCCTGAAGGGAGATATATGTAACAATTCTAACATGGAAATAAGTCAATAGCTATTCCAATAAAGAATAAAATGAGTAAATAAACAACTGGATAGAGCAGTTAATAAATGGCAGATACTGTTGGCACTGCACTCATATCTTGCAATACTATTTGCTCAAATAACATTATGACTCTGAGCACTATGGGACTTAACACCTGAAGTCATCAGTCCCTCTAGAACGTAGAACTAGTTGAACCTAACTAACCCAAGGACATCACACACATCAATGCCCGAGACATGATTTGAACGTGCGACCGTAGCGGTCGCGCGGTTCCAGACTGAAGCGCCTAGAACAGCTTGGCCACACCGGCCGGCGAAGTATTCTTGTTCCCTAGCTTGCTTTCCACAAATGTCGTAGCTATAATCATCTTTGCTAGTTCTCCTTCCCTGTTTATTTCCTATCGCAATTTCAGTCGGCAAGTCTAGGACTTACGCATGTATATAAACCACAACCTGAGACTCTTCCCGCTCTATCATTTTCTGTTCTCCTGAGTACAGCGTCTTCATCACAGCTTCACGCACTTTTCTCTCTCCACACATGGCTTGTGATTTTGTACCGACATCTGTTAATGGATTGGTTGACCCTGATGACGTCATCAGCTCTGAATTACATCTGATCCCTCCGCGCTACACTGAGATCCGCGAGAGGAATTGTCATCTGTACAGCCTCCAGTTGCTCCTGACGGCCTTTATTTATTTTGCTGATCGCATCATAGACTGTTGAGCCCTAAACCGCCTCTTTTTCCAAGGGGTGAAAACCTTTGTAGGATTTTGTGGTCAAATCTGCTTTGGCACCATTAAGTAATATAACACAGAGCCATTGCTCTGCATTGTGAATTATTGGCCATGTGTTAAATCATTTTTCAATGCAAATACACGGCGTCGACGTTCCTGTCTGAAATGACTCGATTCGTTGCAAATGCGTGACGTCGGGACGTGTACGGAATACAAAAGTGTGACCTTTACGGCAATCCACAGAAATGTGACAGGGAGTATTTGCCTTTATTAAAATCTTCTCTTGCGAGGTCTGATTTATACTATTTTATTAAAATGATAATTTAATTCTACGTAAGTGCTTGCCAACAAAATTTCGTGAAAGATTCTGTCGCAATGAAAAACGCTTTTGTTTTAGTGACTGCCACCCCCCAACTTACATATAATGTCCGTGGCATTCTCTTCCTAGTTTCGCAATGGTAAGAGGACGGATAGGCAGTATCTTTAGCAGTCCCGCGGCATTTTCTAAATGTTCTGCCAAAAAGTCGCAGTCTTTAGTTTGCCTTCCCATAATATTATCTAAGTGATCGTTCCAGTTTACGTTACTTGTACTTATGATCTGGAATTAGTTGAATTTACAGCCTTTAGATTTGTGTGATTTTCCGTGTAACCGAAATTTGGCGGATTCCATTTAGTTCTTCACTTTTCTTCGTTATTTAGAGTCAACTGTCACTTTTCGCACAATACGGATGTTGTGTAAATCATTTTGGGATTGATTTTGATCACAGTAAATATTATATTCGAAAAATTCTAAGAAGGCTGCTCATATCGTCTCCAAAATCGATTTGTGTAGACCAGCAACGGCATAGGGTCAATAACATTTCCTTGGTGAAATCAAGATGTCATTTCTGTTTTACTTGATGACTTCTATCGGTTACTACGGACTGTGGCACAAAATCACGTATCTCGTCCTAGAGCTGAGAAGATACTCCATAGGCACACAGTTTTGTTAGAAGTTACTTGTGAGGAACGGTGTCGAAGGCCTCCTGCAAATCTACTACTCGCTCGCCTGTGGGCTCTTTGAATACAAGTGACCACACCAAGTACACGTTCCAGTCACATTAATGTGACCACCACCTATGTTTGATGTCAACGTAGAATAATCAATCACAGACGGCAGGTGGTAGCTCTAGCGGCAAAGAGTATATAATGCGTGTCGGGGGAGGTGAAAACAGTGCAGTCTTTAAATGCGAAAATTTTAGGTTAGGCTTTACCGTGACTGTTACTGACATCGAATGAAACAGCAAGTTTTCTGTTGCCAGTCACTGTTCATCTACAGCCACAGTGCATTCTGAAGTTTTCAACCTGCATAATGAGGTGAGTTTACATACGTTAGTATCACATATGGTGTGTTACGATTTTGGTGTAACTTGTGGCGTTTGTACCGTTACGACAACGTGAGCGACTTATTCGTCCATCTAGGGCTGATACTGGAGAGAGCTGAATTCGGTTGTTGTGATGGGTGGGAGTCGGCTCGACGAGGCCGCAGGCGGCCACCCCGGGCATTTCCAGGTGCAGCGACGCGCAGCGCCACTGGAAACTGATAAATCCCAACGGTGGGAATTCGGACGGCTGTCGCTCGCATTGCCTTTGTGGAGGAGACTATGCCCCCAGTAATGGCGGACTTTGAGACAATCTTAAAGACGGCTAAGCTACAGCCCTTAGAGATTCGACAATGACTCACAACCAATTACTAAAGCAAATCTTTACCGTCCGCCATCTCAAGAAAGTGAGGTGCATCGAGTAGCGCAATAATATTTAAATCTTTAAAACTGCAGGAACTAATATTTCATTGCGGATAAATATTTACACAATGAAACTCTGAATTAACAACTTCTCTTTGCTTCATGCGACTCAAACAGACTGTAAGCTACAAATTTTTATCTACTTTATTTATTGATTTACGACGTCTTTTATGTCTATTTCGTTATACAAATGTTTGCCTGATCATCGTATCAGCCGCAATCGCACAGCAAATGAACACAGCAATACCTCATATTGTCATACTTGCGTAGTGACTTAATGCACAATTTACTATTTTGCAGTAATTTTGTTTAAATGTTGATTGCATATGCTATTTAAAACCTGTGTTAATTTATATGTGGCCAGACGAATGTGTTCGCGACACCACAATTAAAAAGAGATCGAAAGGACGCTTATGTCAAGAAGGCATAAAAAACTGTTTAAACAATAATGAAGGACACTCTACAAAAGAACAATCTGTTATCATGTATTGTGAGCAGACTTACGTGAAAATGCTGTATAATTTAATTATGAACAACTATTGTCTACATTTTTTGTAAATTAGCTGAGAGTAACCGAAAGTTTGTGATATTTCTTTATTTCAATGTCGTTGTAATATATTATTTTAGTCCAGAAAGTGTACAGCTTGAATCAGATCATGCCTGTAGAGCTTGAGAAGATGACCTTTAACCATCAGAAAAGCAGAGAGTAGCGGAACACTAAGGGAGTCTAGCGAAAACTGAGACTTCTCGAGTAACGAGCACGATGGAGCGATTCCGGACATTTTTACATTTGTGCTGGAAGACGAGAGACGTGCTTGTACTAACATGCTTAATTCGGACTTATAGGCGATATATTCCTAGGTGATATATTCTGGGCCGGCCTTTGTGACCGAGCGGTTCTAGGCGCTACAGTCTGGAAACGCGCGGCCGCTACGGTCGCAGGTTCGAATCCTGCCTCGGGCATGGATGTGTGTGATGTCCTTAGCTTTGTTAGGTTTAAGTAGTTCTAAGTTCTAGGGGACTGATGATCTTAGAAGTTAAGTCCCATAGTGGTCAGAGCCATTTTTGATATTTTCTTGGCAGTGAACAGATGCTATGAGACTTTAACTTTTGAGGACACTTTCAGGTTGGATATATATTCATACACAAAAACCTACTTCGGAATTTGCCTTTCTGTGAGGCATCTTGTAAACAAGTCATGTGTGTCAATTTGAAGTTCTAGATTCGCATATCTTACTGTTCGCATCCTTTCTGCGTAATCTTCCATTGATTATATCAATACCTGTTGGAATTGTGGTATACTGTGAAATTTCGAACATTTCTCAGTGCCTCGACTGACTCTTATTGATATCGTTAATTCTAGGCTTAAAACTCTTGAGAACAGTATGCCTATTCTAGTTCGAAACAATGGTTCTGTAACTTCGTTGTACAATAACATGGGAAACTAGTTATTCTGAGAATTTTCGAATGCTTACAAAACTGCATTTTCGTAATTTACCGGTACGATTGTTTTGGATACGTATTTTATCTCGTAGCAAATCAGCGTTTGTGGTTCACATTTTCTCAAAAGAATGTAACACCCCTAAACTTCATTGTATAGATACGCAAATAATCGTGCGGTTTTTAGACTTTTTTGAAGCTATCATTTTCATTTGCATTGACTACATGCAGTCTGTGGCAAATCTCTGTTTGTGATTTAGTTAGTGTAGTATATTTTCTAACTAACATATTGTCTTACATCTACTTTTCCCTTAAAGAAGAGTAGCCCTATACATTACCTGCATTTATAGTAAATTAACTAACCTATCGAGTTTGCTGTCAACTATAACTATCCTGAAAATGTTTTAGGAAACTAGTAGTTTTTACCAGATGTTTTTGTATTAGCTCAATAGAAACCTCATTTTGTTTATTTACTTCAATTCAGTTGGGGAATTATCAATACTTTAGCTCAACGGCTTAAAACATAATCAGTGATCACAAGTGAAAGTTACTGATTCACTGCCTTGTAATACATTGCACCAGCCAAAATGCAGCCCCACTGTTAATGCTGTTCTACAACAAGGGAGCAGTTGTTTGGCGTTTATAAGGAGCTGAAAATCACCCTGGCTACTGTCAAACGATTAACAGCTGCAGCGAGTCGGTGTTCGAACAACTCCCAAAAGTTCATGTACCTGTGATAGCTTCACTAGAGTTACCTCCAGTTTTATCCTCTCCCATTGATCCTGTCACCTGTGCAGGAAGTACGGGATCTGTCGATACTCATGCACTTGACAGCGAGTGGTGTCTGGATGGTACAACTAGGCGTCCTATGCATCGTGGATGGGGATCAGAGAGGATCAGGTTGTAGTGCCAATCCCAATAACCAACAAATCTGGAGTGCTGTCTTTCACTGAAACTGAAACTGAGCCAGTGGGATTCGCTTCACCTGTTCTGGGAAATCTGTTTTGTATGGTGTCAGGAGGAGACAAACACAAAGGGTAGGGGTCTATTGGACGTCAGCGAATGATGGTAACTTCTTAGGGATATGACAGCAGGGGACAGGAAAAGACACCAGGTGTATACCTGGGAGACTCATTCATCATGTTGGAGCCGCAATTTCAATGGCCACTGAGGGAACAGAATGCACCCAGCTACTGATTGTGCCGCACATTGCAACAAATGATGCCTGTCATCTTGGCTCCATGGCTACTCGTAAGTCTTCCAGAGACTGGCAGGAAATATTGAGACGATCAGCCTTGCGCATGGAGTTTCATCGAAGCTCACAATTTGCAGCATTGTCCCCAGAACTGATCGTGGTCCTTCGATAATAAGTCGAGTGGAAGGACTGAATCGGACACTTAAAGTTCTGTGACAAGCTAGTCAGCGACGTCTTGGACTTGCGCCATGTGTTGAGAACTGTAGTGTCCCCTAAATGGTTCAGGTGTTCACTACACATCAGAGGCTGCCACTCAGACGGCTGACAGTCTGTGGGGTGAACACAAGGATTTCTACATTGGGTGACTCTCCATCCAGATACCGACAGCTGCAAGAGCTAAAGAAATGCCTCCCACGGGTGAGAGTGTTAAAATTCTGATGTTGAACTACTGAAGCATTCCCAACCAAGTGCTGAGTTTGAAGCGCTCACGAAAAGCAGTGAGGCCCACGTATACTAGGCATGGAAAGCTAGTTGCAATCTGCTTGATATCAGTGAGATTTTTGGAGAAAATTTAAGTTTATGTCGAAAGGATAGGCAAATGGGGAATGGAGGTGTTGTATTTCTCACAGTGGACGAGATATTTAGTTTCATCGAGATGTAGCTTCAACAGCTGCATGTGAGTTTGTTTGGGCAAGAAGCAGTATCTGGGATGAGTATAAAATGATGATTGGGTCCTTCATTTTCCCACCAGGCTCATCTCCTGATGTAACAGAAAACTGTACGCCAAACCTCACTTCATTTGTACCTATGTTTCCCAACATACTGTAATCATTGGTAGAGACTTCAATGATCCAACAATTAATTTAAAAAATTACAGGTTTGCTAATGGAGGGCGTGTTGAGACAGCCTGTGAAACTTTACTTAATGCCTTTTCTGAAAACTACCTTGAACAGATAAATACTGGAAATATATGGGATCTTTTGGCAACAAACAGACCTGAAATCCTTAAGGATGCCCACATCGGAGCTGGTATTAGTGACTATGACACAGTTGTGGTAACAATAATTACAAAAGTACAAAGGACAACCAAAACTAAAGGGCACCTAAAAGTAAAGATAAACAAATAAAATAGAATACCTTCCGTCGTCACAGGCTTCTTTGTATATCGTGAACACGTCACCTGTCAACTGTAAACAAGAATGGTTTCTGGAACTCTGGAAACTATTAGGTGCAAAGAACTTATAGCTAATCAGGAACATTCTCTTGAAGTACAAAGACTGCAAATCATAATAACATTATTATTTTGGAATAAATTTTTAAACGACTGTGGAGATCTTTGAGTTGCTGAATACATGCGTTGGAATAAATATTTCAAGGGGTATTAAAACCCTTTTCTGTCAAATTTATGTATCCTGAATTTCAAACCCGATTATACAATCAGGTGATTTGCTGCAAAATTTTAGTTAAATAATTATGTTGCCGACAGTGGTAAAATTACATATAAATAACAATTTTGTTTGGCATTTAGAGATAGGGGTGAAGCGTGGAGGCCGAGAGTGACAGAAGGGGGGGGGATAGGAGGGGGTTTGTCATGTGGACAGGGAAGGGGAAGAAAACATTCAGATGCAGAGTGGAAGGAGTGAGTAGAGGAGAGCAAACTTTTCCGTAACAGGGGGTCTTAAGATTATATCTTTTACATGTAATGAATAATTAAAGAATGGAGTAATACAATGGTTAATGGTATGAAGATATGCGTATGGATTTACAGTTTTGTGCTGTTAGTCGATATACATACAGTTTTAAGCTGACATGAGTAAAAATTGTTACATCTATATCTACATGGATACTCTTCAAATCACATTCAAGTTCCTGGCACAGAGTTCATCGAACCACCTACACAATTCACTATTATTCAAATTTCGTATAGCGCGCGGAAAGAATGAACACCTATATCTTTCCGTATGATTCTTATTTCCCTTATTTTATCGTGGTGGTCGTTCCTCCCGGTGTAGGTCGGTGTCAACAAAATATTTTCACATTCGGAGGAGAAAGTTGGTAATTGGAATTTCGTGAGAAGATTCCGTCGCAAAGAAAAACGCCTTTCTTTTAATGTTTTCCAGTCCAAATCTTGTATCATTTCTGTGACACTCTCTCCCATATTTCACGATCATACAAAACGTGCTGCTTTTCTTTGAACTTTTTCGATGTACTCCGTCAGTCCTATGTGGCAATGATCCCACACCGCGCAGCAGTATTCTAAAAGAGGACGGACAAGCGTAGTATAGGCTGCCTCCTTTGTACATCTGTAACTTTTTCTAAGCGTTCTGCCAATAAATCGCAGTCTTTGGTTAGCCTTCCCCACAACATTTTCTATGTGTTCCTTCCAATTTGAGTTGTTCGTAATTGTAATACCTAGGTATTTAGTTGAAATTATGGCTTTTAGATTAGACTGATTTATCGTGTAACCGTAGTTTATCGAGTTTCTTTTAGCACTCAAGTGGATGACCTCACACTTTTCGTTATTTATGGTCAACTGCCACTTTTCGCAACATTCCGATATCTTTTCTAAATCGTTTTGCAGTTGGTATTGATCTTCTGATGACATTATAAGTGATAAACGACAGCGTCATCTGCAAACAACCGAAGACGACTGCTCAGATTGTCTCCCAAATCGTTTATATAGATAAGGAACAGCAAAGGGCCTATAACAGTACCTTGGGAACGCCAGAAATCACTTCTGTTTTACTCGATGACTTTCCGTCAATTTCAAGAACTGTGACCTCTCTGAAAGGAAATCACTAATCCAGTCACATTACTGAGACGATATTCCGTAAGCACGCAATTTCACTACGAGCAGCTTGTGTGGTACAGTGTCAAAAGCCTTCCGGAAATCCAAAAATACGGAATCGATCTGAAATACCTTGTCAATAGCACTCAACACTTAATGTGAATAAAGAGATAGCTGTGTTTCACAGGAACGATGTTTTCAAAACCCATGTTGACTGTGTATCAATAGACCGTTTTCTACGAGGTAATTCATAATGTTGGAACACAATATATGTTCTAAAATCCTGCTGCATATCGACGTTAACGATATGGGCCCATAATTTAGTGGATTACTCCTACTACCTTTCTTGAATATTGGTGTGGCCTGTGCAACTTTCCAGTCTTTGGGTACGGATCTTTCGTTGAGCGAACGGTTGTATATGATTGGTAAGTATGGAGCTAATACATCAGCATACTCCGAAAGGAACCTAATTGGTATACAGTCTGGACCTGAAGACTTGCTTTTATTAAGTGATTTAAGTTGCTTCACTACTCCGAGAATATTTACTTCTACGTTTCTGATGTTGGCAGCTGTTGTTGATTCGAATTCTGGAATATTTACTTCGTCTTCTTTTGTGAAGGCATTTCGGAAGGATGTGTTTAGTAACTCTACTTTGGCAGCATTGTCGACGATAGTATTTCCATTGCTATCACCAGAGAAGTGTGATGGTATATTCGTAAATGAGGCCATTCCATTTTTCATTTGGGAACGTCGTGGTAACATAACTAGTCATTTACTGAAAATGTGAAGAAGTGCGAATGGGTCACTCAATGTT
Source organism: Schistocerca serialis cubense (assembly GCF_023864345.2). Lineage (NCBI taxonomy): Eukaryota > Metazoa > Arthropoda > Insecta > Orthoptera > Acrididae > Schistocerca > Schistocerca serialis. The sequence continues at coordinate 322,623,564 of NC_064641.1, read as the reverse complement.
CAATTAACAGTTTCCTATCTTGATATCTGGGACAATATCCAGAAGTTTCATTGTCACACTATTATTCTCATACTGAATGGTGTATTTTTTTGTTTTATTTATTTTTTGTTTCTATATACTGCTACTCTAGAAAAATCTGATAATTATTGGCAGTTCCTGATAACGTACACACCCTACAATATTGTCCACATAGTGTCAGCCACCAGAAAATGAGTATTTTGACAGAAGTTTTTACTTAATACTTTTCATTCGATTCGATTCGCGGCGTGGTGCACGTTATAATATGACATTTTGAGAAGAGACCTCCAGGTTAGTTGCAGTAAGTTTAATATTCATTGCGACAGCACCTTCAGTTTTATTTCCATTCTCAAGTAACCTGCGAATACGACATTGGTGAGATTATCTAAATATGCGAGGATCATCCTAAGTCATTCCAACTGTGGTATATTGTGAAAAATGTGGGGCTTCACCGTCATCGCAGTAAATACATTCGAAGGCCCGCGGTAAACATTAGCGAAATCAGCCGACAGAATGCGACCGCACACCAAGATGGCTCGATACCAGCGCTTGAAACACTTAGTGTGAGGTTGGCCTTCCTAAGAGACGGATCCTCCATCACCCACCATACTCACCTGACTTCAGTTCACGTGACTTCGACCTCATTCTACAACTGAGGAAACCATTGCGTGAGGGGGAGGCTTTTTTAAACGGGGCGGACGTCTTCACGGCATTTCGGCGGCAGGTGGCACGCGAGTGGCTTTCAACGCCTTCCCATCGTTGACATCTGTTTGTGAGTGCACTACGGCACTATTTTGAAGCAAAGTATTAGATTTTGACTCACTTTTGTTTCAAATGTACTCGTGCACAAAAAATTTACACAGAGTTCCAACGTTTGTGTTTCATTTCAGCCTTTACAGTGACCTACTATATTATACCTTATTCTATGTTAGGATCCAGATCAACAATGTTTCAATACACGTTGTAGAAATTTTATGTGGCTGAATTATCATAAGATATACCATAGTTGCCATGACAAGGAATGATTCTCATAGTGGTGGGTGTCCGTGTGTATTGCTATACATTGGTCTTTACATTCAGTTTAATGTGACGTCCATATTGAAGCCATAGTAAACTCTCATTTTGTAATTGTTAGTAATTACGTGACGTAATAATGAGGTATGGAATACGTTTTGACGCTTACTTTATACTATAAAGTACGACTTCACATTTATTTGGCAGTTAGTATACGATGTAGCCCTGTTTACGAAATATTATTAGCTAAGCAACGATAATGTTGCATTTTGCTAATTGGATTTTGCTCTGAATTATATCTTTGGTATCAGTACAGTTTGTTGTCCATATGTACCATCCCAGATTGTGATCCAGTGCGTCAGTAAACTTTACCAGATAATATTTTTGTTCAAAGTCTGTATGTTCGTTGACTGCTTCGTGTGGATAGTCTCGTATAAGATTTTTTATGATATTCGAGTATATTGATAGTGAATCCTTTCAATATTGTGTGTAGTATTTGATAGTTTCAGCTTTCTCGGCTGTGTGTAGCCACCAAATGTGTAAATGCCACCAATGTATTTGCAGGTAACTTGATTCTGACAATAAAGCCGAAACAGCTGTCGAAAGGAATATGAAACTTATTGCAGCTAATGTGTACACTACCTTTTCAAAGCTTTGCTTTAGGATATACATATGAGAAATACCGATTAAGTGAGCATGTAAGAGTAGGGGGTGGGGAATCCCTTGGTAACTTGTACAAGTTATTGATAGGTGTTAAGGAAAAAGAAACACTATGGCTTTGGAGCTAGCTCTACAGAATTAATTACTTTTTCGTTATATGGATCCACAACGTCTATAAAATTTTTAAATGATTGCGTCTTAATTTCAGATGTCAGTGTTTTATTTTACGATTGTGATTTCAGCACTTCTGGTAAGTCAGATATGTGTACAGTATTTAACAGTCATTTTCTGAGCATTGCTGATGGATTAAATAAAAATTTAGTTTCAACAAGGAATCATATAACTCTCTTGGCAAGTGCCTTTCCCAGGATTCTCCTCTGTGATACTGACAAGGCCGAGATTTAATCAGTAATTAAATCACTGCAGAATAAGGTCTCTCGTGGATATGACGGAGGACCTAGCAGAATATTAAAGTACTATGCTGCACATGTTAGAACTGTACTGAGTCATATCTGTAATTTTTCCTTTAAGGACAGTCAGTTTCCTAAACGATTAAAGTACTCAATACTAAAGCCTCTTTATAAAAAGGGAGAAAGGGATAATGTAGACAATTTTGGACCTATTTCTGTGCCATCAGTGATATCTAAAGTTAATGGAAAGGATGTGTATGTAAGGATAATTGCTCATTTACATCACATATTTTGTTATCAAATGTACATCTACATCTACACCTACATCCATACTCCGCAAGCCACCTGACGGTGCGTGGCGGAGGGTACCTTGAGTACCTCTATCGGTTCTCCCTTATATTCCAGTCTTGTATTGTTTGTAGAAAGAAAGATTGTCGGTATGCCTCTGTGTGGGCTCTAATCTCTATGATTTTATCCTCATAGACTCTTCGCAAGATATACGTAGTTCAAACTTCAACAAAAGCCTGTACCGAGCTACTGAGAGTCTCTCTTGCAGAGTCTTCCACTGTAGTTTATCTATCATTTCCGTAACGCTGTCGCAATTACTAAATGACCCTGTATCGAAGCGCGCTGCTCTCCGTTGGATCTTCTCTATCAACCCCATCTGGTATGTATCTCACACCGGTGAGCAGTATTCTTGCAGTGGGCGGACACGTGTACTGTAATCTACTTCCTTTATTTTCGGATTGCATTTTCTTAAGATTCTCCCAATGAATCTCAGTCTGGCATCTGGTTTACCGAAGAATAGTTTTGTAAGGTCATTCGATTTTTATATCTCCTAATGCCTACTTCCAGATTATTTATGGAATTAACTGCTTCCAATTGCTGACCTGCTATATTGTAGCTAAATGATAAAGGATCTTTCTTTCTATGTATTCGCAGCACATTACACTTGTCTACATTGAGATTAAATTGCCATTCCCTGCACCATGCGTCAGTTCGTTGCAGATCCTTCTGCATTTCAGTACAATTTTCCATTGTTACAACCTCTCGATATACTACATCATCATACGCAAAAAGCCTTAGCGAACTTCCGATGTTATCCACAAGGACATTCATGTAATACTGTGAATACCAACGGTCCTACGACAGTCCCCTGCGGCACACCTGAAATCACTCTTACTTCCGAAGACTTCTCTCCATTGAGAATGACTTGCTGCGTTCTGTTATCTAGGAACTCTTCAATCCAATCACACAATTGGTCTGACAATCCACATGCACCTACTTTGTTCATTAAACGACTGGGGGAACTGTATCAAACGCCTTTCGGAAGTCAAGAAACACGGAATCTATCTGGGGACCCGTGTCAATGGCCCTCTGAGTCTCGTGGACGAATAGCGCGAGCTGGGTTTCACCCGATCGTCTTTTTTGAAATCCATGGTGATTCCTACAGAGTAGATTTCTAGTCTCCAGAAAAGTCATTATACTCGAACATAATACGTGTTCCAAAATTCTAAAAACTGATCGACGTTGGAGATATAGGTCTGTAGTTCTGCACATCTATTTGACGTCCCTTGTCCAATCTTTTGGAACGTTGCGCTCTTCTAGAGACCTCTGGTACACCGCTGCAAGAAGGGGGGCCAGTTCCTTTACGTACTCTGTGTAAAATCGAACTGGTATCCCATCAGGTCCAGCAGGCCTTTCCTCTTTTGAGCGATTTTAATTGTTTTTCTATCCCTCTGTCGTCTCTTTCGATATCTACCGTTTTGTCATCTGTGAGACAATCTAGAGAAGGAACTACAGTGCAGTCTTCCTCTGTGAAACAACTTTGGAAAAAGACATTTAGCATTTCGGTGTTTAGTCTGTCATCAATTGTTTTCGTACCATTTTGGTCACAGAGTGTCTGGGCATTTTGTTTTGATCCACCTACCGCTTTGACATAATACCAAAATTTCTTAGTATTTTCTGCGAAGTCAGTACACAGAACTTTACTTTCGAATTCATTGCATGCTTCTCGCATAGCCCTCCTCACATTACATTTCGCTTCGCGTAATTTTTGATTGTCTGCAAGGCTTTGCCTATGTTTATGTTTTCTGTTTTGTAACTTGGTTGTTGTACCACGGTGGCTGTTTTACATCTTTTACGATCTTGCTTGGCACATACTCGTCTCATACATGTTGTACGATAATTTTGAACATTGTACACTGATCCTCAACTCTATCTGAACTTGATACAAGACTTTTGTGTTGAGCCGCCAAGTACTCTGAAATCTGCTTTTTGTCACTTTTGATAAACAGAAAAATCTTCTTACCTTCTTTGATATATTTACGGCTGAAATCATCGATGCATTAACCGCTTTATGATCGCTGATTACCTGTTCTGCATTAACTGTTTCAAATGGTTCGGGTCTGTTTGTCACCAGAAGGTCTAATATGTTATTGCCACGAGTCGGTTCTTTGTTTAACTGCTCAAGGTAGTTTTCAGATAATATACTTAAAAAAATTGCACTGGATTCCTTGTCCCTGCCACCCGTTATAAACGTTTGAGTCTCCCACTCTATATCCACCAAATTAAAATCTCCACCCAGAACTATAACACTGCCACAACAGCTACTGAGCCAGGGGGCTTATAGAGACATCCAATTACCATGTTTGAGTCTGCTTTAACCGTGAAATAATTATTTCATAATGTGAAATAATTATTTCACATTTCGCATCTCCGTCAATTTCCTTAGATACTTCTGCACTTTTTATCGCTATAAACACGCCTCCCCCTTCACTGTCCAACCTGTCTCTGCGGTATACATTCCAATCTGAGTTTACAGTTTCATTACTGTTTACATCTAGTTCCAGCCAACTTTCCGTCCCTAGTACTATGTGGGCATTCTGACCATTTATTAATGAGAGCAGTTCTGGGACCTTTCTATAGACGCTCCTGTAGTTTTATATTACCGCATTAATGTTGTCATTCCCTGTTGCTTTTTGCCTACTGCTACCTTGTCGAGTCTGAGGAGGCGTCTTGTCGGGCCTAGGGAGGGAATTCTCTGACCTAAAAACCGCATGCGCACTCCACACACACTCCGCTACCCTTTAGCCGCTTCCTGCGTGTAGTGCACGCTTGGCCTATTCATGGGGACCCTTCATTTCCCCACCCGATAGCAAAGGTCGAGAAATATGCACCCCAGATCTCCGCAGATTCGTCTGAGCCTCTGGTTTTAAGCCCTCCACTCGGTTCCAAACCATAGAACCGCGATCTGTTCTGGGAACGACACTACAAATAGTTAGCTCAGATTCCACCCCCAGAGCGAGGCTTTCTGCCTTCACCAACTCCGCCAACCGCCTGTATGAACTGAGGATGACCTCTGAACCCAGACGACAGGAGTTATTGGTGCCGATATGAGCAACAATTTGTAGTTGGGTGCACCCAGTGCACTCTATCGCCGCCGGCAGGGCCTCCTCCACATCTCGGATGAGACACCCCGCCCTCCACAAGCAGACTAACATTGGCCTTCTTCCCCGACCTTTCCGCTAGTTCCCTGTAGGGCTCCATCACCCGCCTGACATTGGAGCTCCCAATCACTAATAAACCCCTCCCCCCGTGTGCCTGCTCGGATATTGCTAAAGGAGCGGCCACATTTCCACTCACAGGCAGAGCCTGCGATGACACACGGCCAGCCTCCACATTGACCCTCCGCCTCATGCGACGCGAACGCCACTGAACCCCCCACTCTCCATGGGGAGAGGGTGGCCCAACTGCGTCGGGTACCCACGAAGATGTCTCGACAGCAGGGAGCGTGGGTGAAGCATGTAACACCTGGGGTGTACCATGCGACGCTCCAGACTCCCCACTGCCGCTACACTCCGAGGCAGCAGCTTGTAGACGGCTGACCACTGGCATCAGCACGTTCAGCTGCTCGCGAACAGTGGCCAGCTGCTCCTGCGTCCGTACACAGCAGTCACACATCCTATCCATCCTAAGAAATCAACAATTTACTGTAGAGAGTTAATCAACTTTTAACTCGACTGCTAATTCAATAAAGGCGGCTGATAGCTGACTAAACTGCGGTTGCTAGACACTTCTTGTTGGAAACAATGAAAATAAGCACTACCTGTCTCTGGACTGTATTCAAAACAAACACGAAATCTATGGAACACTATTGCTAGTACTCGAAATTTAAAGCTTCATATAAGCCAAAACACACGGTAAAAGAAGTGACAAGTAAAAAAAACACAGTTACTACTTAATTTTACATAGCTTGCAGCACAGCAGATGTGAAGCAGACGACAGTTCGTACATTTCGACTTAGGAAGAGGTTTAACAAATGAAAATAATATAGTCTCTTTTCTCTGCGAGGGACTGAATGGATTAAACAAAAGATTTCGATCGCTGGGCATACTTTTTTATTTAACTAAGGCGTTTCATTGTGTTGATAACAAAATATTGCTACAGAAGTAGGTCCATTATGGAATACAGAGAGTAGCTCACAATTCGTACATCTCTTATTTTAACAACAGACAGCAAAAGGTCATTATTTAACGTGCTGAGAATGGCTATCGTGTGGGGTCTAAGTGGGGCACGATCAAATAGGGGTGCCCCAGGCATCAGTGTTGGGACCACTTCTGTTCCTGATTTGTGTAAATTATACATTCTCTAGTACTACGGGTAATTCTAAAATATTCCAGGTTGCTGATGCTACTAGCGTTGTAGTAAAGGATATTGTGTGCAACATTGGCTCTGTTTCAAATAGTGCAGTTCATGGCATACGTTCATGGCTTGTAGAATATAAACTAGCGCTAAATCACATTAAGACTCTGTTTTTACAGTTTATAGCACACAATTCAACAAAACCCGACGTTTTAATTTCACAGAATGGGCATATGATAAGTAAAACTGAACAGTTTAAATTTCTAGGTGTTCAGATAGATAGTAAACTGTCGTGGAAAGCTCAAATTCAGGATCTTGTTTGAAGAATTAATGCTGCCATTTTAAGTATTCGAACGGTATCTGAAGTAAATGATCGTTTGGCACGAAATTAAACTACTCTGTTCATTTTCATTTGCTTATGTCGTATGGTATTATATTGTATTTTGGAGTAACTCTTCCCATTCTCAAAGGATATTTTTGGCTCAAAAGCGGGCAGATCAGGCAAAAAGTTGTTTAAGTTCGCTAATCCCTTGTTCAACTCCTGTTCACTAGTTTGACAAATCTCACATTGGCCTCTCAGTATATATATATATATATATATATATATATATATATATATATATATATATATATATATTCTATACTGTCGCTTCTTCTTAAAAATATCAGCTTCTTCCAAAGAATTAGCAGCTTTCACTCAGTTACTACCAGGCAGATATCCAATCTGCATTTGGATCGCACTTCCTTAACTCTTGTGCAAGAATGTGTGCAGTATAATGATGCATCCATTTTCAATAAGCTAGCACAAGGATTCAAAAATATTATCCGTAATCCACTCACTTTCAAATCGAAACTGAGTTTCCTCATGGGTCACTATTTCTATTCTGTCGAGGAGTTTCTTGAAATATTAAGCTGATTGATATGTTGCATTGTTGACTACGTTTACTTAACTTTTATCTTTACTTTCTTGGGTTCATAACCATTTTATTTTACTTGCTATTATTTTTATGTTGTATTTTTAAGTACTGACACGTTCCATGAACTTGCATGTTTGCTCCTCAATTTCGTTCTACGGAGCTAGACGTGTAAATAAATAAAATAAATAAATAAATAAATCGGTCCCTGTATTGACTGAACAAGAGCAACAGCACAGAACTCTATCCGTAAACTGACATCCGTACCTGCACATTACAATGCAGCAGGCTTGCATACTTACATTCAACGTTCTGGAGACTACTCCGATTATTAACGTAACAACATTTCAACATTTTCAGTAACGTGTGGTCTTGCAAAGTTAATCACTTAAATACGTAGCAAGACGAACGAATTCTCAGAAATTTCATTACTGCACAGTAATTATATTTTGGTGTTTATGTACACATCTGACAGATTAATTGCCATTCATTTTTCCAACTTTCTATTAGAAACGAAATCAAAAAATGAACTGCTTTTGTAGGGTAATAATTTCATTTCCATGTAGCGTGAAGTAACGAAACAGCCGTGCAGAGATCCTAGACAATATCTTTGCAGTGGGAGCAGTTGCTTCGAATGTCTACTTCACGACTTGGCAAACATCTCTATGGCAATGTCTTTCATAGCTCTATAGGCTGTTGCTGTTTTCGCTTATACCCATTTGCACCTCACACTTGAAACCACTGCCGGGTTGTCAGGAACGTGCTGACATTGACTCGACTGTAGGAGTTCAAAAATGGCTCAAATGGCTCTGAGCACTATGGACTTAACATCTAAGGTCATCATTCCCCTAGACGTAGAACTACTTTAACCTAAATAACTTAAGGACTGCACACACATCCATGCCCGAGGCATGGACTGAAGCGCCTAGAACCCCTCGGCCACCGCGGCCGGCTGACTGTAGGAGTGTCTTAGTAGTTAAGAATAAATGTATGCGGTATTTTTACACCCATTTCAGTTTTTATGATGTCATATTGGTTCAAATGGCTCTGAGCGCTGTGGGACTAAACATCTGAGGTGATCAGTGCCCTAGAAAGTAGAACTACGTAAACCTAACTAACCTAAGGACTTCACACACATCCGGCCCGAGGCAGGATTCGAACCTGCGACCGTAGAATTCACGCGGTTCCAAACTGAAGTTCCTAGAAACGCTTGGCCACATCGGCCGGCGACGTCATATTCCTGAACTAATAGTCGTACAATGAAATATTTGTGTAGTTACATTCACCGGCATACGTCGATACCATCTGCGAAATATGTTGTGAACACGGTTAGTAACAAAGAAGTAATAAATTTAAAAGTCGTACACAATGTGGCAGATTTTTCCGCTTGCCGTACCAGATTTTATGACGACATATCTTCTTAATCATCTGTGGCAACATGAAATAATTGTGTAGGTGCATTTAGCGGCATATATAGATACTGTCTCAGAAATTAATTGAGAATGGAGTTAGTAGAACAGAAGTAATAAGTTTAAACGTCGTGTATGGTGCGACATGTAATTGTTTGTAACGTTACAAATTCTGAACTATGATAGGTAGCTGGTTCTTGTTGCCACATCGATTGTGACAGTAAAGGACACGTGTACCAGGTCGGACTGATGGTCTTGTAGGAGGTGTGGAACACCCACTCACTCACTCACTCACACACACTCACTCAAGCACACACGCACACACTCACACACACACACAGACAACAGCTATGTCTACAACCTTCTTTAAAATAGATAGAAGATACAACGCTAATAATACTCGTAAAAGCCATGACGTTAAGCTGGACGAGGTGATGTGTGCAATCTAGAAATCTATAGGGATGATAGCCCTATAGGTTTCTCTGCAGGAGGGTTTCCTTTTATTCTGGCAGTTTTTTATTTCATATTTCGGTAATGCAAACACAGTAAGAAATTATCCGAATCATCTAGGGTTGACTGAAGACAGATTTCTCTTACAGTGGACTAGACCATTAGTGTAAAGTAAAGAGTAAGTTAAGGCATCCATTTCTCCATAACATCCTATAGACATTTATCTAGCGAGGTAGCGCAGTGATAATACAATGGATCCGCAGTTTGGAGAACGACGATTAAACTCTTCGTTCAGTGTTCCACATCTAGATTTTCCGTAGTTTCTCTAAAACATTGAAGACAAAGGTAGGTCGGTTCCCTACTTCATTCACCATCCATTACCTACCCGGGCTTTGATTGTTCTCTAACTGATCTTTCTTGTTTCTTTAGAGAAGCATCTATGTTTATAGCCACGCTGATATGTTACAGATGTCAGCAGTTAATTGACGGACAAGCCAGAATAACCCAAAGTGTTGTTACAGTATGAACCTCTAATTGGCTTTCGTGCAAATTAGTTAATCTTTGTGCACGTGTTGCGTAAGCCGTGTGAAGAGTAAATCGGATCGTGTACTGGCAGAATGAGCTCCCCATTAGCGACCCGTGAAAACAACACGAAATGCTCTTAAAAATCTATAATATCAATTAAATGAGTGGATATACGACACAGTCTGCTTTACACTTAATTAAAATGTGTCAGTTACATTTAAAAACAAGCCGACTTCGTTTTAGCGAAAGCATATGCATTTATTTATGTTACTGAAACAGTATTTAGCTTAACTGTCTTTATAAATGGAATTCCTTATCGTAAATTAGATTTTCCTTTCTGCTTTTTTACTTCTGGATTATAATTTTGTAAATGATGGTCACCGTCCCTACATTCCAATATAATCTAAGGTTTCACAACATTAATAAATAAAATAAAATAAACTGAACATAACAGCATCAATAATGACTAAAGACGTTAACTGATCACCGTAATTTCGTGGAATTCTTACAATTCTTCAGTAAAACAAGGAGGAGAGTAATCGAAATACATTGCAGTATAAGAGTATAGGATATGAAGACGCTGGCTTACGAGGTTTAAGAAACTCTGTGTTGCCGTTAGATTAGCTTTCCTACACAGTTTGTAGCCATATGTAACCTTTGTTTGAGTACAAAAACCTTTTAAAGAAACTTTTCATCATGGTTTAAAACGTCATTCATATTTTTACTAACAGAATGCCCATCTAGTAACGAAGAATAGATAAAAGTATTGGCTATGACTGTGTTATTGCTCCCCTGCACCCTAGTTGGAAAAACTACAGTCTGCATCATATCATATGTGTTTAGGAGATCTTCCAACATATTTTTTCTTGCACAATCACATAAAAAATTAATTCTGAAGTCACCAAATGTTTCACGTTATAGAAAGTACCAAAAATTAGTTCCTACAACCCTCTCTAGCTGGAGCACAAATGCTCTAAGAGTTAGGGGACCTATAACTAACAACAATGAGAAGTTTCGTTTCACTAAATTCAACTGCCTCTGCACGTCACTCAAATATCGGCTCAATGCAGTGCCGTGATACATCCACGGTCTTAAATGGATTACTATTTTTTACGTATATGGCCAGTCCCCCCTCCACAAAGAATTTACTATAAAACAGCAGGTTCGAATCCTTCCTCGGGCATGTATCTGTGTAATGTCCTTAGGTCAGTTAGGTTTAAGTAGTTCTAAGCTGTAGGGGACTGATGGCCTCATACGTTAAGTCCCATATTGCTCAGACCCATTTGAACCGTTTGTAAGACTGCCAGCTAATCCGTAGCCTGACCGAGCAAGGTGGCGCAGCGGTTAGCACAATGGATTTGCATTTGAGAGCGCGACGGTTCAAACCCGTCTCCCGCCATCCTGATCCAGGTTTTCCGTGATTTCCCTAAATCGTTTCAAGGAAATTCCGAGATGGTTCCTTCCGAAGGGCACGGCCGATTTCCTTCCCCCACCCTTCCCAAGCCACTGCTTGTGCTCCATCTCTAATGACCTCGTTGTCGACGGGACGTTAAACACTAATCTCCTCCTCCTATTCTGTATCCCGTTAAAAGAAGCCTCTGAATTGTGAAATATTTTAAGTAGTGCTCCGACATACCAGTAATGTCAGAATTAACATCTATAAGCAGTTCACTAACTTTATCTGCAATACCTTTTATATTTTGATGAACTATGCTAATTCCTTGACTGTTTGGTCACCTGGCCTCCTCTGAAGGTGATTTCTTTGCTAGAAGGACTTCCTTTAAGGAGGGATACCTATCAGCTGACTTCAGTCTAAAAAGCATCTACTACGAGGGCAGTTCAATAAGTAATGCAACACATTTTTTTTCTGAAACAGGGGTTGTTTTATTCAGCATTGAAATACACCAGGTTATTCCCCAATCTTTTAGCTACACAACACTATTTTTCAACGTAATCTCCATTCAATGCTACGGCCTTACGCCACCTTGAAATGAGGGCCTGTATGCCTGTACGGTACCATTCCACTGGTCGATGTCGGAGCCAACGTCGTACTGCATCAATAACTTCTTCATCATCCGCGTAGTGCCTCCCACGGATTGCGTCCTTCATTGGGCCAAACATATGGAAATCCGACGGTGCGAGATCGGGGCTGTAGGGTGCATGAGGAAGAACAGTCCACTGAAGTTTTGTGAGCTCCTCTCGGGTGCGAAGACTTGTGTGAGGTCTTGCGTTGTCATGAAGAAGGAGAAGTTCGTTCAGATTTTTGTGCCTACGAACACGCTGAAGTCGTTTCTTCAATTTCTGAACAGTAGCACAATACACTTCAGAGTTGATCGTTTGACCGTGGGGAAGGACATCGAACAGAATAACCCCTTCAGCGTCACAGAAGACTGTAACCATGACTTTACCGGCTGAGGGTATGGCTTTAAACTTTTTCTTGGTAGGGGAGTGGGTGTGGCGCCACTCCATTGATTGCCGTTTTGTTTCAGGTTCGAAGTGATGAAGCCATGTTTCATCGCCTGTAACAATCTTTGACAAGAAATTGTCACCCTCAGCCACATGACGAGCAAGCAATTCCGCACAGATGGTTCTCCATTGCTCTTCATGGTGTTCGGTTAGACAATGAGGGACCCAGCGGGAACAAATCTTTGAATATCCCAACTGGTGAACAATTGTGACAGCACTACCAACAGAGATGTCAAGTTGAGCGCTGAGTTGTTTGATGGTGATCCGTCGATCATCTCGAACGAGTGTGTTCGCACGCTCCGCCATTGCAGGAGTCACAGCTGTGCACGGCCGGCCCGCACGCGGGAGATCAGAGAGTCTTGCTTGACCTTGCGGCGATGATGACACACGCTTTGCCCAACGACTCACCGTGCTTTTGTCCACTGCCAGATCACCGTAGACATTCTGCAAGCGCCTATGAATATCTGAGATGCCCTGGTTTTCCACCAAAAGAAACTCGATCACTGCCCGTTGTTTGCAACGCACATCCGTTACAGACGCCATTTTAACAGCTCCGTACAGCGCTGCCACCTGTCGGAAGTCAATGAAACTATGCGAGACGAAGCGGGAATGTTTGAAAATATTCCACAAGAAATTTCCGGTTTTTTCAACCAAAATTGGCCGAGAAAAAAAATGTGTTGCATTACTTATTGAACTGCCCTCGTACTACAGGAATTTCTGCATGAGTGATACCACCACCTCCCACTACACTGTCACCTGCAAGCTTTGACAGCCTCCCCTTCCCGTACATATTGAGGCGCAGGCCATGCCTAGTGAAACCCGATCTACTGACAGACCCAACTAGCCTCACTGAGATGTGACCCATTCCTCCGCCTTCAGCACCCTCTCCACCCACAATCACTACCTGATCCTCTTTCGTAAAACTCCTACATAACTCCCTTATGCTGTCAGTCACCTGAGACAACCCTGCACTAGCCTTCAAAATGCTGTTGACCTGGTACTTACTGTCTAGCAGTAGAACCTTCTTCTTAGTGTTAGAATTTGCAATTGCCTTAGGCTTCGAAACTGCTGAGCACTGTTGCATGTTTCCTACACCTATAGATAAAAGAGGCTCCTCTCCACTCAACTCTGACAGTTGGTCGAATCTATTGCATACACACAAAGTACAACTGTCTGAATATCTATTCTTCTTAGCTGCATCCTTACCAACGACCAGTTCCCATTCCCCAGCACTCTTCACCTTCTTCAACCTATCTAGTTCATCCTTCACGTCTTGTAACTGCATTTGAAGGGCACAGATCTTACGCACCTGCTCCTCTGTTAATTTATTTCTGCTAAAGATTCTGCATTTCCAGGAGAAGATCTCTATAGAATACCCACTGGCGTTCCCACTGCATCCCCCTCCCCAAATAAAATCCCTACAACAAAGCCCACACTTCTAACACATGGGTAAATTTTAACAGTTACTCAAAAAACTAAATGTCTACTGAGCCGTGCTCTCCTTCCTCTGGCGCATCGCCAGGGGGGGTCACGGTGCTTAGCATGCGATCGCCGGGGGCTTTCGGAGAGCGACGACGTATTAGCGTATGGGCGGTTGGTGGCAGGTGGCCCGTGTGGACGGCTGCGTTTCGCCAGTGGGATTGAATTGCCTTCTGGTGACGTTCACCGTTTGACAGTTTGAATCTGCTTGTGGCCGCGTATGTGTGTTCACCGTTAGATGGTATATTGTCAAACTGATCTGCAAGCTCGCATCTTGGGGATTCGTGTCGCGGCTTTCTTGTAGTGTTCCCTGAATTTTCCTGTTGTTGTTAACGTGCCTCGTTGAAAGACAATTTGTTTAACGGCAAGCCACAAGAGCGTGCAGTTGAAAAAACTGTTATTATAAAATGTTTTACAGCCACTAGCAGTTGTACTCTGTGCTTGTGACTGTTGGGTCGCAGCAGGTCTGGCGACTGATTATTTGTGTTCTCAGCAAGATAACATATTTCTAGTTGTATACATATATTGCTGTTTAAACTCCCTTATTTTTAATGTATGTATATGCTGGGTCGCAGCAGGTCTGGCGACTAAGTATTACTGTTGTCAGTAACACCTGCTACTTGGTGCTTCAACAATTATCTTGTTGTAGTCCTTTATCTGTCTCAGTTAATATTTTAAAGGTAAAAAAATTCTGGGCATTTAATGGTCTTATCCGCAGCAGGTTTACCTGGTAGCTTACGGCCATCAGCTGTAGTATTCTGGACATGTTGCTTGGTTGATTACATTTTTCTAGTTTTACGCACATACGTGCTGTTTAAATCTTTTATAAATCTGTTTAAATCTTTTATTCTGTGATATGTAAATGACTAGCTTTTCAGAGAATTCACACAAGGTTGGCACCGGTGGCGACACATACAACGGGCTGACATGAGGAAAGTTTCCAACAGATTTCTCATACACAAACAGCAGATGACCGGCGTTTCCTGGTGAAACGTTGTTGTGATGCCTCGTGCAAGGAGGAGAAATGCGTAGAATCACGTTTACGACATTGATAAAGGTACCCTATCGCGATTGCTGTTTATCGTATAGTGACATTGCTGCTCGCGTCGGTCAAGATCCAATGGTTGTTAGCAGAATATGGAATCGGTGGGTTCAGGAGGGTAATACGGAACGCCGTTCTGGATCACTAGCAGTCGAGATGACAGACATCTTATCCGCATGGCTGTAACGGATCGTGCAGCCACGTCTCGATCCCTGAGTCAACAGATGGGGACGTTTGCAAGACAACAACCATCTGCACGAACAATTCGACGACGTTTGGAGCAGCAAGGACTATCAGCACGGAGACCATGGCTGCATCACAGACAGGAGCGCCTGCGATGGCGTACTCAACGACAAACCTGGGTGCACGAATGTCAAAACGTCATTTTCTTCGGATGAAACCAGGTTCTGTTTACAGACTCATGATGGTTGCATCCGTGTTTGGCGACATCGCTGTGAACGCACATTGGAAGCGTATATTCGTCATCGCCATACTGGCGTATCACCCGGCGTGATGGTATGGGGTGCCATTGGTTACACGTCTCGGTGACCTCTTGTTCGCAATAACGGCACTCTGAACAGTGGACGTTACATTTCAGATGTCTTACGACCCGTGGCTCTACGCTTCATTGGATCCCTGTGAAACCCTACATTTGAGCAGCATAATGCAAGACCGCATGTTGCATGTCCTGCACGGGCCTTTCTGGATACAGAAAATGTTCGACTGCTGCCCTGGCCAACACATTCTCCAGATCTCTCACCAACTGAAAAAGTCTGGTCAATGGTGGCCGAGCAACTGACTCGTCACAATACACCAGTCGCTACTCATGATGAACTGTGGTATCGTGTAGAAGCTACATGGGCAGCTGTACCTATACATGCCATCCAAGCTCTGTTTCACTCAATGCCCAGGCGAATCAGGGCCATTACTACGGCCAGAGGTAGTTTTTCTGGGTACTGATTTCTCAGGATCTATGCACCGAAATTGCGTGAAAATGTAATCACATGTCAGTTCTAGTATAATATATTTGTCCAATGAATAGCCGTTTATCATCTGCATTTCTTCTTGGTGTAGCAATTTTAATGGTCAGTAGTGTAGAAATGTCGGTATTTATCATCATCGCAGGACAGACATTGGTTTCCGATATTCCGCACCCAACCGTGATCCTGTACCCTGTACCTTGGGCGCTTATTTGCGTTGAGAGAGTTGCCTGTTCTGACGCGCGCCACTCGCTACCTCTGTCGGAGGCTGTATTCCTCGATCCCCCAGTACTTGGCCTAGCCCTCCCATTCCTACTTAACGATAAATGCAGACTTGAGTAGGACCATAACATCTACACTACCTAAGTTCAATTATAACAGCAGAACTATTTAAAGCATTAACAACAGTGGTTTTCTCTACTGAAAAAGCAACAAATTTTATTGATACTACTACACCACAAGTAATACCAGTACCACCAAAACTTCACATAATTTCTTAGCTAAAAGCCGAAATTCAAGAAGCCACTGGAAAACTCAACAAAATTAAAACAGTGAATGAAAATTTTACTGAAATAGTCCACCAGAAACAGTAAGTAACGTCAGCCTGAAACTACCGCACGAAATTTGGTAAAACAGAAAACTCTAAAAAACACAGTGGGCGAACGTTTCGAAAAGTTTATTGAACCGTTATATTGCCACAAACAACACGAGATATCTTTGAAAACTACCAATATATAATAACTTTATAACAGTGCACAAACAACTTTGTCAGAACCTGAGAAGCGCTACAGCTGCAGCTGCCAGCTGCGAAATGTAAACATACTGCTGTGGGATGAGGCATGGATGAACGACGTACGCACACTCACGAATAACAGACCACTCGAGTCAATAACACAGAAAGAAAAATTGAGAAGAATGGAAATCCATTAATAAGTTACTTTTACAGCAAATATTAACACAAATATACTTTAAGGAACTGAAGACTAAAATTTTATAAAATACTAGTGAGCAATTTCAACAGTAGTCCAGCACACGAGAGGTCACACCAATGGCTGTTTGTGGATGACGCTGGAGTTTTCGTTCAATGATGTCCCATATGTGCTCTATTGGAGACAAATCTGGCGATCGAGCACACCAAGGCAACACATCGACGCCCTGTAGAGAATGTTGAGTTACAATAACGGTATGTGGGCGAGCGTTACTCTGTTGGAATGATGTTCATGAATGGCATCACAACAGGTAGAATCAACCGACTGACGAACAGCTCCTGCTGTTATACGAAATGGCACCCGTTCGTAACTTGACGTGTAGGTCCAGTTTGTCTCGTACACTGATTGGCTGTAGGTGTTCTTCTAACCAACACTGCGTCGTAACTGGCCCCGAGGCAGAACCAGCTTTCATCAGGAAACACAAAAGGCCTCCACCCCGCCCTCCAATGAGCTCTCGCTTAACAACACTGAAGTCGCAAGTGGCGGTGGTTTGGGGTCATTGGAACGCACGCAATAGGGCGTCTGACTCGTAGCTATCCTTGAAGTTCCCGATTTGCAGCAGTTTTTGTGCCACTGTGGTGCCAACTGCTGCTCAAAGTGCTGCTGCAGATGCTGTAAGTTGCACTTCCCGTAGTGCCATGTGGCCCTACAGAGCACGGTCCTCTTGCGATCGTGCACCTTCTTTACGACCGCTGCTAGCAGCGATGTACAAATGCTATATCCCTTCGAAGTCCATCTGCAGTATCGCAGAAGGAACATCTAGCTTTTCGTAGCCCTATTACACGACATCTTTCAAACTCATGAGATGCTGAAACTGACATTCTTCACTACAATCACCTCACCACGACTATTCTCTAAGGTAACTAAAGCTCACGACCGTTACAGCGTGTATTTATTGCTCCTCACAATGGGACTACGAGCGCAACTCCTAAGTCACTGGTACGAAACGTGAATTGACTTTATCCTTCACATGTAGGAACACCCCTATCCACTTCTGTGTCAACATCGCTTGTTTGGCGTTGCAATCCTTTTTCGGTCACTATAAATATATGTATCGAGTGAGTGAGAGAAAGAAAGAGAGAGAGAGAGAGAGAGAGAGAGAGAGAGAGACAGGGACATAATTACTTTTTCATTTGTTTCATGTTTTATTTATCAGCCACGTAAAGTAACAGTGTATGAAAACTCAGCTAAAATGGTTTTAATTTTCAATCACTCACCAAGGTAGCGGCCGGCCGCTGTGGGCGAGTGGTTCTAGGATCTCCAGTCCGGAACCGTGCTGCTGAAACGGTTGCAGGTTCGAATCCTGCCTCGGGCATGGGTGTGTGTGATGTCTTTTGGTTAGTTAGGATTAAGTAGTTCTAAGTCTAGGGGACTGATGACCTCAGATGTTAAGTCCCATAGTGCCTGGAGCCATTTTCAACAAGGGTAGACAAATAACAACCAACGATTTTTAACAAGGTAAAGCTTCCTCAACAGAAGCTAAATGTAAAAGTCGTTAACTTTAATGAAATCCAGTGCTGACTCAGAGTACTCCAAATAATACACTCCTGGAAATGGAAAATAGAACACATTGACACCGGTGTGTCAGACCCACCATACTTGCTCCGGACACTGCGAGAGGGCTATGCAAGCAATGATCACACGCACGGCACAGCGGACACACCAGGAACCGCGGTGTTGGCCGTCGAATGGCGCTAGCTGCGCAGCATTTGTGCACCGCCGCCGTCAGCGTCAGCCAGTTTGCCGTGGCATACGGAGCTCCATCGCAGTCTTTAACACTGGTAGCATGCCGCGACAGCGTGGACGTGAACCGTATGTGCAGTTGACGGACTTTGAGCGAGGGCGTATAGTGGGCATGCGGGAGGCCGGGTGGACGTACCGCCGAATTGCTCAACACGTGGGGCGTGAGGTCCCCACAGTACATCGATGTTGTCGCCAGTGGTCGGCGGAAGGTGCACGTGCCCGTCGACCTGGGACCGGACCGCAGCGACGCACGGATGCACGCCAAGACCGTAGGATCCTACGCAGTGCCGTAGGGGACCGCACCGCCACTTCCCAGCAAATTAGGGACACTGTTGCTCCTGGGGTATCGGCGAGGACCATACGCAACCGTCTCCATGAAGCTGGGCTACGGTCCCGCACACCGTTAGGCCGTCTTCCGCTCACGCCCCAACATCGTGCAGCCCGCCTCCAGTGGTGTCGCGACAGGCGTGAATGGAGGGACGAATGGAGACGTGTCGTCTTCAGCGATGAGAGTCGCTTCTGCCTTGGTGCCAATGATGGTCGTATGCGTGTTTGGCGCCGTGCAGGTGAGCGCCACGATCAGGACTGCATACGACCGAGGCACACAGGGCCAACACCCGGCATCATGGTGTGGGGAGCGATCTCCTACACTGGCCGTACACCACTGGTGATCGTCGAGGGGACACTGAATAGTGCACGGTACATCCAAACCGTCATCCAACCCATCGTTCTACCATTCCTAGACCGGCAAGGGAACTTGCTGTTCCAACAGGACAATGCACGTCCGCATGTATCCCGTGCCACCCAACGTGCTCTAGAAGGTGTAAGTCAACTACCCTGGCCAGCAAGATCTCCGGATCTGTCCCCCATTGAGCATGTTTGGGACTGGATGAAGCGTCGTCTCACGCGGTCTGCACGTCCAGCACGAACGTTGGTCCAACTGAGGCGCCAGGTGGAAATGGCATGGCAAGCCGTTCCACAGGACTACATCCAGCATCTCTACGATCGTCTCCATGGGAGAATAGCAGCCTGCATTGCTGCGAAAGGTGGATATACACTGTACTAGTGCCGACATTGTGCATGCTCTGTTGCCTGTGTCTATGTGCCTGTGGTTCTGTCAGTGTGATCATGTGGTGTATCTGACCCCAGGAATGTGTCAATAAAGTTTCCCCTTCTTGGGACAATGAATTCACGGTGTTCTTATTTCAATTTCCAGGAGTGTAAAAGCAATAATAATCAAAAATGGTTCAAATGGCTCTGTGCACTATGGGACGTAACATCTGAGGTCATCAGTCCCCTAGAACGTAGAAGTACTTAAACCTAACTAACCTAAGGACTCTAACCACATCCATGCCCGAGGCAGGATTCGAACCTAAGACCGTAGCGGTCGTGCGGTTCCAGGCTGAAGCAACTAGAACCGCTCGGCCACACTGGCCGGCCAATAATAATCAAACATATTAAAAGCATTAAATAATTTTACGCCTTACGATCGATGTGAATAAAAATAGAAAGAGAAACATAATTAAACTATGCAAAACATCCAATAGACGGAAAGTTTGGCTTCAGTTAATGGGACTCACATCCCTGCTGAATTATACACTGACAAGTAATTTGAATTATCCCGATGCCTGATACATGTCGAACAATATAGTACTTACATTCATACGCATCAGCAAGACAAACGCAGCTGAAATCACTGAGTCCCTTACATAAACCAGCAATTCAATTTAAACCTTGTGCTCAGATTCAGGTGTGATGTGTCAGTTAAACTTGCAGCAGTAACATGAACACATTCAAGCTCATACAATGCGACTGCACGCACACCCCACGCAGGGCTATCGCCCGCTAGGGGACTGATGACCTCAGATGTTATGTCCCATAGTGCTCAGAGCCATTTGAACGAGATATTGATACCGACTACAGGTGTCTTCACCAGAATATCCCCAACTACCAAAAAATATTACAAATAAATATTAGCACAGAGAATAACTAAGGAAAGTATGGTTTTTACTCCGAGCACAGGTATAAGAATTCTGTAGCCACATGTAGCAACTGACGAACAAATTGAAGAGCAATAATGTACTCGTCACAGAAAATACTTCATTAAGAAGGTAATATTTGAACCACATAAAATTAGAGAGCTTGAAACAGACACAAGACTGGTAACTGCAACTAAAATAACAGCTACATGGAGTGGGACGGCACACGCCGCCGAGGGATGTAATAGTAAAATAATCACTGGAAGTGTCATCAGATAAAGGGGCTCATATGCCGAAGTATCCACAACGTGAACACGGAACAAGTTGCGCATCCATTAACAATCAAAGATATCAGCTGCTTCATTTAAGAAAAATCGTTTAAGTAGGATATAATTGTTCTGCTAACATATCAATTAGCTAGTGTCATGGAAAATGGAAGTTATACAGAACAGTGCAGCAGTAAATACACACACAGAAAAAAATTTTACAACATCACGGTTCCCTGAACTGTGGATATTGTATCACAGAAACAGTCCATTTGACTGTTCAGAGATGTCACTAAGCCCGCCAAAGATGTAAACAGCCATGCATGAGCAGCTCCTATTAGACGGAGGGGGTCCGACAGCCCATCAGTTCCAGTCATTCTACCAGGAAGGAGGTACACGTCGCGTGTTATCAGTAGTTCAACAATGCCTAGACGGTCAACGCCGCGGTTCGATCGATTGTCAGATTGTGCCCTGAAAGGTTCTCAACAAGGGAAGTGTCCAGGTGTCTCGGAGTGAACCAAACCGATGTTATTCGGATATGGAGGAGCTACAGAGATACAGGAACTGTCGATAACGTGCCTCGCTCAGGCCGCCCAAGGGCTGCTACTGCAGCCGATGACCCCTATCTACGGATTATGGCTCGCAGGAACCCTGAGGGCCACGCCAACATGTTGAATAATGCTTTTTGTGCAGCCACAGGACGTCATAATGCCACTCAAACTGTGCGCTATAGTCTGCATGATGCGCAACTTCACTCCCGAGCCGGCCGGGGGGCCGAGCGGTTCTAGGCGCTTCAGTCTGGCACCACGCGACCGCCACGGTCGCAGGTTCGAATCCTGCCTCGGGCATGATTGTGTGTGATGTCCTTAGGTTAGTTAGGTTTAAGTAGTTCTACGTCCTAGGGGACTGATGACCTTAGAAGTTAAGTCCTATAGTGCTCAGAGCCATTTGAACAATTTTTCACTCCCGACGTCCATGGCGAGGTCCATCTTTGCAACTATGACACCATGCAGCGCGGTACATAAAGGCCCAACAACATGCCGAATGGACCGCTCGAGATTGCCATCACTTTCTCTTCACCGATGAGTGTCGCATATACCTTCCATTAGACAATCATCCGAGACGTGTTTGGAGGCATCCTCATCAGGTTGGATGCCTTAGACACACTGTCCGTGGGTGCAGCAAGGTGGAGGCTCCCTGCTGTTTTTGGATGGCACTGTGTGGCCGACGTATGCCGCTGATGGTCATGGAAGGCCCCATAACGGCTGAACGATACGTGAATGCCATCCTCCGACCGATAGTGCAACCTTATCGGTAGAATACTGGCGAGGCATTCGTCTTCATGGACAACAATTCGCGCCAACATCGTGCACCTCTTGTGAATGACTAGCTTCTGGACAACAACATTGCTCAACTAGAGTGGGCAGCATGCTCTCCAGACAAGAACCCTATCGTACATGACTGGGATGGATTAAAAAGGGCTGTTTATGGACGCCGTGACCCACCAACCACTCTGAGGGGTCTACGCTGGATCGCCCTTGAGGAGTGACACAATTTGGACCAACAGTGCCTTGATGTACTTGTGGACAGTGTGTCACGACGAATACAGTAATGTATCAAAGCAAGAGGACTTGCTACTGGGTATTAGAGGTACCTGTGTGGGCAGCAATCTGGACCATCACCTCTGAAGGTCTCGCTGTATGGTGGTACAACATGATGTGTGTGGTTTTCATGAACAATAAAAAGCGCGGAAATGATGTGTATGTTGATCTCTGGTTCAAATGGCTCTGAGCACTATGGGACTTAACATCTGAGGTCATCAGTCCCCTACAACTTAGAACTACGTAAACCTAACTAAGGACATCACACACATCCATGCCCGAGGCAGGATTCAAACCTGCGACCGTAGCGGTCGCGCGGTTCCAGACAGAAGCGCCTAGAACCGCTCGGCCACAACGGCCGGCTATGTTGATCTCTATTCCAATTTTCTGTACGGGTTCCGGAACTCGACGAACTGAGGTGATGCACAACATTTTTGATGTGTGTATTAGGTACATTAGAACGAAAAGATTACAATGTAATAAATGAAGAAAAGAGAGAAGAACTATATTTTTGAAGCTGCTCTGAGATAAATGAGTCATCTTTATGAATTTCTAAGTAATTGATTTACGTGATTCAAAAATTTTATTACATAGCTACAACGTTTAATTAATAATGAAACCATCATTAAAAGAAAGTTACTCGAAAATTGCCTTTCTGTGTGCAGAATACTGAGGTTATGGACTTATTTAGAGTTATGGCCTCTAATTTATAAGTGATCGGCAATGAATGAGCTCGATATGTTCGTACCTTTTATT
Organism: Schistocerca serialis cubense; assembly: GCF_023864345.2. Taxonomy (NCBI): domain Eukaryota; kingdom Metazoa; phylum Arthropoda; class Insecta; order Orthoptera; family Acrididae; genus Schistocerca; species Schistocerca serialis. The sequence continues at coordinate 322,600,219 of NC_064641.1, read as the reverse complement.
CCTAAGAGCTGTTCTTTGCACGTAACAGATAATGCTCGTCTTGTTTATCCTACGGTATAGCTAGTTTTATAGACATCTGAGGCTCCTAAGACGAAATGCACTGGTTTCAAATTACAATGAGACTACATTTAGGCTATTATTAATAGAAAATGCTACGTTACAGTAATATATGTTTTGAATGAGACGCTGAATCATGTAAGCAATAGGTCCTAAGAGCGGTACCGATTGTTTTTTCTTTTCATTACATTCGTTATTCAGAGAAGTGCCGAAATGGATAAGCAGTTCATCTTTCATTTGGATGAACGAAAAGTCCTCAAAGTTAGAAAAAGTTAGCATAACCATACGTCATCCACAATGAAGCTAACTACATAAAATTGGGTTGACAACGACACACAACGGAGTATGAAAGAAACAGAGTGATCTCAGTTAAACAGAGATCGTCAGTGAGCTCATTCATATATTAGAACCCCAAAAACGCAATTCAAAACACAACCTATCATATTCGAATTAGGATACAGACAAAGATATACACTAACAGGAATCAGATAGATGGAAGCTGTATAGGAACACTGTCACATAATACGATGTTATTCTTCCTGGCGGTCCGTATCTTTGTGAATAATCTATTTCGAAAATGTGATTTGCATTCTATTCATTAGAGTTTAAAAGAGGATGAGTTACTCTCTCACCTATTTTTCGCATACAGGAAATTATTAAAGATTTTATCACAACCTGACGCACCTTGAACAAGACTCCAGAGAGTTAACGGCCTGAGCAGGGCGCTAAAAGCATGAGGTATTTTTATGATTCTTAGCTCACATAAACGGCTTGTTGGGAGTTGAAAGCAATTAGCGGCCAGCTCATCCCTTAGCCCAGGTCCACAAATACACAGGGCACACAGGCACCCCGTTGTTAGGACAGGGCTCCAGCAGACCATTGCCAGGATGCCTACTGTGGCTCAAAACAGAAGCCTGCGCAGGGCGACGGTCTAAAGGAACGTGTCTACAGAGTGGAGTCCTAAACAGGCCATTGTGTGCAGAGTCACGCTTAATAAAATTTCACTTCTTTTGTTTTCGACGGTATTGCAAGAAGGCCAGTGAGCCCCTTCCCTCAGCTGCCCTTGATGTATAAGGAAACTCCGGCATCTGAGAAACGTGTAGAGATGGAATCTTCATTACACCTCATAACTCAGACTAACAAGCTCTAATGCCCAGGCGTTTTGGATAACGATCTTTGAGATTGTATCTGTTCACTTATTGCCATGGGAAGAGACATGACTTTCGAGAAAATCATATTTTCCTCTTTGTGAAAACTTATAGAAAACCTGTAATTGGCTGTTGTGTTCATTTCAGAGACGCGGGTGCCTTAACTCTTGCCCTGGTTCGACATGAATTTGTGCTGTCATGTGGGAGGGTAGATTTAGCACCTCTAGAGCCTTGTGATTGGCTCAAGACGATTTGAAGGCGTTGTCGTACGTGCACTTTGCTGGAAAACGGAATTTTTGTCTGGATAGGTGGCAAACACTTAGTTGATGGGCTTTGGTCTGGTAAGCACTTCTGGTCGAAGCTCTGGCACGTGTGGCTGACACTTGGGACCTGTCCCGAGACTGACTTAACTTGCGAGTAGTTTCGACTGCGGAGCCTGTGGTGAAGTTCTTACAGTACATACAGTGTGACTTCATACGTCTCGGTCTACTCGTTTGCCGAGGGCACACTTATTCGTTTTTCGTTTATCGGTCTTGATGTTTGGTATCCTTGCGCGCTCTGTCGTATAAGGGAACCAAATTGGCCCTTGGTACGACCAGCGAATGGGTGTGTCACACACTGAAATCTACAATGATTTCAGGGCTCTGCAGGAGAATAAATTGCAGTCCGTCTGACTGATCGCTAGACCGAGAGATTTTTGCGTTTATTTCGCGGCCGTAGTCGTAGTCTCACCTCCTCCATCACACACATCTCGCCAGCTGCAAGTCACGTTACCGCACGAGGTAAAGAGAGTAATGTACTGCCGCTCAGGAATTGTCAAGGCGTACTGGTATCAATGAACACAAGCTCTCAACTGCACCTAAGTAAAGAAACTTCAGCTGATTTGATCACTCTAAGTCTTCTCAGCGTCATCTCAATTCGGTTTGTTTTATCCACAATTTTAGTGCCAGAGTACTTGATTCACTGATCACCTAGTTAAACTGTCTTTGCCAACCAGGTGCCACACAGTGGAGTGTTTCATCATCTGTTAGTTGTTTAGGGAATTCAATCTATAACTTGTTTAGTATAATTTATATCTTGATTGGTAAAATAAATGTTGTTAGTACACTAAATTTTGCCAACATTCTCAATCAATTAAATAGTCCAAACAAGTTACCTTTCAAATTCTCATACCCATATCTATTTATTGACGTTCTCTGTTTAACCGAGATCGCTTCCCGCGCTTTTCCATTAATACTCAGTTGAGATTTTTATGCTATTAGAGTCACAGCGTATAACGTATGGTTATATAAATATTTTGTAGCTTTAAGGAATTCAGTTACATCTAAAGGAAAAATGACTTTCTTGTCCATCTGATGTAACGCTTTTGTCAGGACTTCCACTTTATTTCTGGATCTACATGGTAAGCAATCTGCTTGATTTAATGTTTATATCGGTTATTTCATTTTTTTTATTTCCTGTGATGACCTGAATCAGTAAGGAATAAAGAATAAATTCTGCAGCAGATGTCTAAAACGCAGTTCTTCAAGCTCTCGACAACCGTAGCAAGCCACCTCATCAAAATACCTAAATTGTCTTTTTAAAGCAGCTCACCAGAATGTTTCAAAGAAGAGAAAAGTGGAACGCTTCACTCACACATCGAGCTCATGATTTAACGCAACACTGGAACCCTTGACGCGGCTTAATTTGAATGAAAAGAGACCACTGTTCATTTCTGGAGAAAGTTGTCATTAGTGACGAAATTTGATGTTTCAATAACAACCTACCACAAATGATAACATGCGCATGGGTCTGTCATTGTTTGCCAAGATTAACGTACCAATACCAAAGGAACTTCAGATTGTCAATTGTAAATACCATCCAGAATCAAGTTAAGTAATCTCTATGCTTTTTATTATTTTAATAAATGTGTGTGAAAATTAATCAAGTTCTGTTTAGAGCTGGTCACCGTCAATCTGCTACTCTAAGCGTGCAAGTGGCATTTTTATCGTCTGACCTAACGGCAGAAGATAAACACGCCACGATAAGACCATGAGACATATTGCTGACACTCGCCTACCTCGTTAGAGTGACAAGTCAAATAATGTGATGGTGTGTGTACCGAAGGTCTTACAGTACGCACACCACACTTTGTTACAGCGAAGACAATAATTTCGTAACTTCTGTTTTTCCTACAGGTCACATTTACAAATGGTGCTCGAATGCAAATACTGCATCACTCCATCATTCTTTCACACCCAAACCCAACCGCTGCTGTAAGGCGAGGTGCCTCATTTGACGACGTCCCACGCTCAGTACTTGTCATTCATTTTTGGGGTATTTTCCGATGATTCCGACCCCACATGTCTCATATTAAATTTCTGGTCTCGAAGTCACCTACGTCACTTCGGCGGTTTTTAAACGTTAATAATAATCACCTTTTACAAACCAAAACCGGAACAGTGTAGGCGAAGTGGTGAAGCATGCTGAGATAAACGTGTAATGTTGCTTCCAGTTCTGACGTGGGCTACAGATTCAACGTAGCCAGCCGGAGTGGCCGTGCAGTTCTAGGCGCTACAGTTTGGAGCCGAGCGACCGCTACGGTCGCAGGTTCTAATCCTGCCTCGGGCATGGATATGTGTGACGTCCTTAGGTTAGTTAGGCTTAATTAGTTCTAAGTTCTAGGCGACTGATGATCTCAGAAGTTAAGTCGTATAGTGCTCAGAGCCATTTGAACCATTTTTGAAGATTCAACGTATGTCAACATGAAGATTGTCATTACACAGGCATGTAATATCCTAACTGACGATGTGTTTAGTTTGTTCGTTCAGTACATCATGAAAGCTAAACAGGAAACTTCCAGTCCATTTCCTGACGTCTATTTCTGGCGAATCAATATTACGGGAACTCGAAGCGTTACGTGAAACTCAGAGGTACAAAAGGAAACCGAAAGGGAACCACGTCAAAAGAAGCACAGCTGGAAGAGAAAGGGGGCCTGATTGATGGAGGAAATCTGAAGAACCGGAAGGCAGCGCGAGGGGAGCGCAAGGGGTATAGGATTTGTATATATAGACAAGTGTGTGTGTGTGTGTGTGTGTGTGTGTGTGTGTGTGTGTGTGTGTTCGTATGAAAGGAGTAGCAGAAAAAGGCGCACAGATATTCGACATCGAGCGATAATTTTATTGGAAAATAGATTTACCTGCGCTCCGAACACAAGCGAATAATGAATCTGCGACGAGGAGGGAGACAAAATTCCGTTTTGCAATTCGGGGTCGAGGAGGGCAGGGAAGAAAAGTGCTTGATCACAGGGGGAGAGTGAAGAAGGGAACGGAAAGGAAGGGAAAGAACACAGTGGGGCTTTCTCGCAGCCGTTGGTTCCCGCCGCGCGGCGCCAGACAGTGGCGGGCTGCGTACTGCGGGCAGCCGCGACGAGGCTGCAAGGGGCCGCGCATCCGGACCCCACAGCCCCACACCAGCGGCACGCGCCGGGGCATTCGCACGGCTAGATTTAGACCCGCCCCGCGCCGCCGCTGAAAGCTTCCGGTTGCGCTCTGTGAGCAAAGTCGAGCGTAATCGCTCTCACGCGGTGTGCAGATTTCCCACATGGCGCTTGCGAACTTTTATGCAATCTGTTTTTCCCGTGTAGAGACGTCATCTGACAGAAGTCACATTAGGGTGGTTGTGCTTAAAAAAAGACGTGATGTTTCTACTTTTTCGTATTCTTCGTACTGCATTAGCCACAGTTTATGCCCATCAACAATGGTAACTACGCAGTTTTTATTTCTCCTTAAATGAAGCCAGATAATAAACGAAGGTAATATTAGATGGAATGAAATGATACAGTTAACTATATTAGACTTCAGTAATCCTTCTCTATTTCCGTAATAGCGAGTAAATTGAAATGAAGGTAGCCATTAAAAATAAGTAATATTATAACTACACACGTGTGCTAAACCTAGGCACGAAACTGACTTCCGCCCTATGTGTCACTGCCAAGTAACACACCTCGATGAAACTTGCAGCAAACATAGATACTTTATAATGTAGTAGAAAGCTAACAGAATGAAATATTCAGTTACACTAACAGAAATGACAAAGACAAGAATCACACAGAATTCACCGCAATTCATTGTGGTCTCCTAGAAATTACAAAAGGCAGGACATGGTTCGTAGTAGGGGATGATGTCAACCTTAGACGCAACGCATGCTTCGCAACGTGTTGCCATCTCATCACGAGTTTGGTAAAATGTTACTGTAGCAGGGCGTCCCATTCATCCATCAGTGTGGTCTCCCCAACACTTACTACATGTGCTCTATCGGATTTAAGGAGAGGGAGTACGGGAAAGGCTACTCCATTCGCCAAATATGCTGTATTCAAAGACCTTAACTTGTGCTATTTGATGCAGTCGTGCACTGTCATAAACGTGACACCAGGACTGAATACACCCCAGAAAAGTCGCAAATGAGAAAGGAGTACCCTGCTACAATGATGTTGACATCGATAATGTTTCCGGGTGCGTTACGTGTTCGCACCTCTCGGCATGTGACGAACCGTCCAGTATTCCCGAAAGTGATCATTATGGTCTTCCAGGTTGTGGTGAGACGTAATATTGACCTCTGACTCTTTGAATACAATACACTAACCAAGTCTATTTTGATATCTTACTCCCTCCACATGTGCGTCTGCTCGGATGTGCATTCGAAAGTGATATATTTTTGTAGTTGACGGTGTCCGACCACATCGAACAGCGCAGGCAGAGAAGCTCTAGGAACGAGAAGATATGCGGTGATAGCCTTGGCCTCATTATTTCCCAGACACAAATTCCATCGACCTGCGAGGTGCTTTCAAGTTCTAAGGCCTCCGATTTTTTTTCTAATTAACTACTCACCCGAAATCAATGAAACTGGCGTTACTTCTCGACGTAATCGCCCTGCAGACGTACACATTTTTCGCAACGCTGACGCCATGATTCCATGGCAGGGGCGAAGGCTTCCTTAGGAGACTGTTTTGACCACTGGAAAATCGCTGAGGCCATAGCAGCACGGCTGGTGAATGTGCGGCCATGGAGAGTGTCTTCCATTGTTGGAAAAAGCCAAAAGTCACTAGGAGCCAGGTCAGGTGAGTAGGGAGCATGAGGAATCACTTCAAAGTTGTTATCACGAAGAAACTGTTGCGTAACGTTAGCTCGATGTGCGGGTGCGTTGTCTTGGTGAAACAGCACACACGCAGCCCTTTCCGGACGTTTTTGTTGAAGTGCAGGAAGGAATTTGTTCTTCAAAACATTTTCGTAGGATGCACCTGTTACCGTAGTGCCATTGGAACGCAATGGGTAAGGATTACGCCCTCGCTGTCCCGAAACATGGACACCATCAATTTTTCAGCGCTGGCGGCTACCCGAAATTTTTTTGGTGGCGGTGAATCTGTGTGCTTCCATTGAGCTGACTGGCGCTTTGATTCTGGATTGAAAAATGGCATCCACGTCTCATCCATTGTCACAACCGACGAAAAGAAAGTCCCATTCATGCTGTCGTAGCGCGACAACATTGCTTGTCAACATGCCACACGGGCAGCCATGTGGTCGTCCGTCAGCATTTGTGGTACCCACCTGGATGACACTTTTCGCATTTTCAGGTCGTCATGCAGGATTGTGTGCACAGAACCCACAGAAATGCCAACTCTGGAGGCGATCTGTTCAACACTCATTCGGCGATCCCCCAAAACCATTCTCTCCACTTTCTCGATCATGTCGTCAGACCGGCTTGTGGGAGCCCGAGGTTGTTTCGGTTTGTTGTCACACGATGTTCTGCCTTCATTAAACTGTCGCACCCACGAACGCACTTTCGACACATCCACAACTCCATCACCACATGTCTCCTTCAACTGTCGATGAATTTCAATTGGTTTCACACCACGCAAATTCAGAAAACGATTGATTGCACGCTGTTCAAGTAAGGAAAACGTCGCCATTTTAAGTATTTAAAACCTCATTCTCGCCGCTGGCGGTAAAATTCCATTTGTCGTACCGTGCTGCCATCTCTGGGACGCATTGACAATGAACGCGGCCTCATTTCAAAACAATGCGCATGTTTCTATCTCTTTCCAGTCCGGAGAAAAAAAATCGGAGGCCTTACAACTAGAATGCACCTCGTAGTGTTGGATGCTTTGAGGAGATGGACAAGCACCAACGAACATGCAGCATCTGTCAACAACGCTGGTGGGGGGAAAGAATCCCCTGTTACACGAAATCTTTGACAACCCTGTGGTCAGCAAGAAAGCATGTTGCAGAGCATGCAGTGCCTTCCCTGGTGACCATCACCCTATTAAAAGCCCTAACAAAAGTGGTGGTGACTTCAACGTTAAGTTTTGTGTTTGAAGAAAGGTGTAATTACAGCTCATCTCATTGCTTGTGTCTTTCAGCGACCTTCTATACTTTACTATAGCTGCTTCTTCTACGGATGGTCCAAGTTTCATCGAGCAGCATTGCTTGGCAGTGACACATCATGCGAAAGTTTTTACGTACTTGAATTTTGAACAGCTGTAAATTTTTATCCATATTTATAAAACCTAGTGTCCTGACTATCTCACACCCAAACTGCAAGGGACATATACTTGAAATCTGAAGCGGGCGTCGATCTAATAGTGCAAGTGTCCTTTAAGAAGAGATTTTCCGGAATACCATCACTAAGCCGTGAAATAGGGGACGTAAGATTTTTGAAAATATGTCGCTATTGAGACGATTTTGGAGCTACACGTACTAATGTTGGTATTAGATGTATTAGGTTTATTGATAAGAAATAAGGAAATAAGTTTTTCATTATTGTTGCAAATGTAACCCCTATGGGGGTGAGATAGTCGGTGACCGGGCCGTCGGATGGTACTGTTGACCGAGCCATACACTTCGCGACAGGCACATGCGGTGGATCCTCCTTGCTCATTCAAGGCGTTCAAAGCAGCCCTTGTTGCAGGCTTAGGAGTGTTAGCGATCTTCCACTGCGTACCCTCCCTTGTTGCCATCTCCACTGTTGCAAAAGTTGACTCCTGAGCTTTCTGTGAAAATAATTAAGATGGGGAGACCACCTAACGGTAACTACTCCTCAGTCTTGCTATTTTCATCTTCAACTGAGTCTAGCAGATAATCTCTATCTGAATCTGTCAAGTCACTTTCTGATTCAGAATCTCATTTCTTCAGAAAAAAACAAAATTTCATTGTTGGTAAGACCGCACTGACACACCGTAATTGATAAAGGTTCTTGCATGTCAGCAAAGACAGTCCAACCTAAGAGACAAGTAACTACACCAGCAAACAAAACACAACTGAGACGTTACCTGTCAGTGCCCAGTGTGGAAACTCTACCGATTATGAGCCTGTATTCATTCGACGCAACGACTGTTGACCGAAACAAAATCCACCGAAAGTACCTTTTCAATTAACAACAGGGTAATTTTCTAAAAAGACGTTACATCAGGGGTCAAAAGACCACTCCTGCTGATACACGTACATGTCATAAAATTTCCAAGTAATCGAAAAGGTTTGTAAAATTTCAGTAGCTTACTGTCAATAGCAAATCAACAGGCAAAGTCACGAAGTAGGGTGGAAGCATATTAAAAACGAAATTCATTATTGCCGGAATAAAATTTAAAAGGTTCTCGTATGGACTTGACTGGGATTCACTTTAGCTACAGCTGATGGCAGATCAATGGGTATCATTAGAAAAGTTAATAAGAAAAATTAGTAAAAGTTAACAAAATCATATAGAGTAGTTAATAAAACTCACAAAACACTTTTTATTATATGATCAGATACATCAATTAGTAAGTATTGGTTCAAATGGCTCTGAGCACTATGGGACTCAACTGCTGAGGTCATTAGTCCCCTAGAACTTAGAACTAGTTAAACCTAACTAACCTAAGGACATCACACACATCCATGCCCGAGGCAGGATTCGAACCTGCGACCGTAGCGGTCTCGCGGTTCCAGACTGCAGTGCCTAGAACCGCACGGCCACTTCGGCCGGCCAATTAGTAAGTATTCTTCCAAGTAGTTAGGAAGTTAATTTTAGTTGACTACACATTTAATGCCCGAAAAAATCATATGAGTGCCGAATAAGAGACATTAACCTCTCGACCCACCCTCTAACTGCCGATTACTCGAACGATAGTAAGCTGGAAGGTAGGTTACGCGTTGCCCCATTGAGCTGCTTAGCCGTGTGCTCGAACCTACACAAAGTGTACGCACCGTATGATATTTCTGGACTTCGATACAATGTAAAGAATTGTCAAATAATAAAATACGTTCTGGCACAGCCAATAATTTTCAGTTGTCTGCACATTAAATATGGTCGATTAGTAAGTAAAAAAATGGATTACTAATAATTTGTGAATTAACACTTAATTTAAATTAATTATGTTTTGAGAACACTTCTAGATGATTAACAATCTTCAACTGCCTGATATGTTTCGAAACAATGAAGCACATGTAAGGCAAATCCTCAGTTGTTACATTCGCCGTCGTCTCATTCCTACTCTTATTATTTGCGCATTCTTTTCAACCTCTAGTTGTATGATTTTTGAATGGCATGGGATCTATATGTTGTGGAAAGTGAGCCTAGTTTTGTGGATCTAGTTTCATTGATATATCCCTGGCCGATAATGAACGTCCTCTCTTTGAACTTGTGGCGGCACGCTTAGTAATAATGCTTTGTTATTTTAAGCCTATTTGCGGTGTAATCATATTTCGTTTTTGATATTGCTTTGTTGTACGGAATATAGGAAGTACTAGCTGAGGAACCTGGCATTTGCCTGGTATTTATTTGGAGCTGTCCCAGAGACTTCATATGTGCGGAATTTACTTTTGACTTATAAGGCTTCTTTGTATACAACGTTCGATGTAGTGTTACTGGGGACCAGACCGAAGAGCTCGCTTGGTTCAGTAACACATAAGAGAGACTCTCTAGCAATGGGAAGGGTTCAAGCCTACAACATGCAACATCTGGCCAGGTGCTTCGCTTGTGGTCATGTCATTACATACGCTCACCAGGAACTGTACACGCTTCAAGCGAAATGGGAAACTGTCGGAAATAAGCTGGATTATGTGTATAAAAACTAGCTCATCCATCCCACGTTCCACGAAAATTTCCTCGTGTATGGTCTTATGTGGTACGGAAGTAAACTTTAGCGTCTGTGAGCGAAGGATTCTGAGGAGCGAGATAATTCTAGATGCTCTCGATCGGAGTTCTGTTGCACCTCACTCGCGGAAGGAGTTTCCAAAGAGCAAGTTAAAGCACTGTGTTCATGAAGCACCTCACATCATTTATTGCATTTTGGAAACCACGTACTTCCAACTCTTTTGGCCATTCTATTGTATTCAGAAAGACGCAACCATTTCCTAGCAGTTTTTATTCACGAGTTAAACAAATTCTAAATGTAATGATTAGGCACACAAATCGCGTAGCATACTTAATATAATAGTATTCTTAATAAAGAATATAAATAAAACCTGTGGAATGTAGCAAATCAGTGTCGTTAAATATTCAATACACAAAGTAAAATCAGTCGAAATCTTTATACCCTAGCCAGGTAAATTCGCTGTTACTTATTATGCATCAAGGTAAGATTGCGGTGCTAAATTTTATCACTGACGTAAACTTTCGAAATTACACTCCTGGAAATTGAAATAAGAACACTGTGAATTCATTGTCCCAGGAAGGGGAAACTTTATTGACACATTCCTGGGGTCAGATACATCACATGATCACACTGACAGAACCACAGGCACATAGACACAGGCAACAGAGCATGCACAATGTCGGCACTAGTACAGTGTATATCCACCTTTCGCAGCAATGCAGGCTGCTATTCTCCCATGGAGACGATCGTAGAGATGCTGGATGTAGTCCTGTGGAACGGCTTGCCATGCCATTTCCACCTGGCGCCTCAGTTGGACCAGCGTTCGTGCTGGACGTGCAGACTGCGTGAGACGACGCTTCACCCAGTCCCAAACATGCTCAATGGGGGACAGATCCGGAGATCTTGCTGGCCAGGGTAGTTGACTTACACCTTCTAGAGCACGTTGGGTGGCACGGGATACATGCGGACGTGCATTGTCCTGTTGGAACAGCAAGTTCCCTTGCCGGTCTAGGAATGGTAGAACGATGGGTTCGATGACGGTTTGGATGTACCGTGCACTATTCAGTGTCTCCTCGACGATCACCAGTGGTGTACGGCCAGTGATGGAGATCGCTCCCCACACCATGATGCCGGGTGTTGGCCCTGTGTGCCTCGGTCGTCTGCAGTCCTGATTGTGGCGCTCACTTGCACGGCGCCAAACACGCATACGACCATCATTGGCACCAAGGCAGAAGCGACTCTCATCGCTGAAGACGACACGTCTCCATTCGTCCCTCCATTCACGCCTGTCGCGACACCACTGGAGGCGGGCTGCACGATGTTGGGGCGTGAGCGGAAGACGGCGTAACGGTGTGCGGGACCGTAGCCCAGCTTCATGGAGACGGTTGCGAATGGTCCTCGCCGATACCCCAGGAGCAACAGTGTCCCTAATTTGCTGGGAAGTGGCGGTGCGGTCCCCTACGGCACTGCGTAGGATCCTACGGTTTTGGGGTGCATCCGTGCGTCGCTGCGGTCCGGTCCCAGGTCGACGGGCACGTGCACCTTCCGCCGACCACTGGCGACAACATCGATGTACTGTGGAGACCTCACGCCCCACGTGTTGAGCAATTCGGCGGTACGTCCACCCGGCCTCCCGCATGCCCACTATACGCCCTCGCTCAAAGTCCGTCAACTGCACATACGGTTCACGTCCACGCTGTCGCGGCATGCTACCAGTGTTAAAGACTGCGTTGGAGCTCCGTATGCCACGGCAAACTGGCTGACACTGACGGCGGCGGTGCACAAATGCTGCGCAGCTAGCGCCATCCGACGGCCAACACCGCGGTTCCTGGTGTGTCCGCTGTGCCGTGCGTGTGATCATTGCTTGTACAGCCCTCTCGCAGTGTCCGGAGCAAGTATGATGGGTCTGACACACCGGTGTCAATGTGTTCTTTTTCCCATTTCCAGGAGTGTACTTTTGTCACTGTGGTAAAAGTACGTTGTTAGGAGGAAGTCAAATACAGGAGAGACTGCTGAAAAGTAATGCCTCTGAATTTTGAATCTACTCTCAATATCGGTTGATGTATTACATGTAATGCATATTACTCAATAAACTTTAACTCTTCACTGACGCAAATGCAACTTTCTGCCGGTAGAGGGCTCCGAGTTGTAGCCTGTAACATGTCGGCATGTAACGTAACTATGTCCGCGTGTGACAGACAGCGTGCTGAAATTGAGTTTCTAAGCGCCCACACATGGAGCACCATCTTTTTGAGTATGACAATGGCAGACCACGCACGACCACTACGATACCTACAACAATCCAACGCCACAGATTCACTGTCGTCTATGATATTCCATAGACACGACTTGGCACCATCGAATTTTTATTTCTTTCCTAAACTTAAAAGAAAATCTCAGAAGAGTGCACTTTGATATCGACGAATTTGTGCAGCAGAGATGAGGCTGTGGATTCGTCAACAAAGTCAAGCATTCTACATTGACGGTATCAACAAAATGATCTCTCGTTGGGAGAAACGTTTTCGTTCTCCGGGTGATTACATTGAGAAATACGTATTTGGCCATGAAGAATAAAAATTCAGAGTGTTAATAACGTTCGTTTAATGAAGCAGCTTGAAGAGTTTTCAGACTAGAATTCGGTGAAATCAATATTCTGCAAACTGTCTTACATAAAATGCATCTGTTCTTAATTTTCGAAGACACAAAGAGAACTCAGTAAGTCCGTATATCCTAGCCTAGTATATCCTCTGTTATTATATATTGGTAAAGATAAGATTGCGACACTTAGTTATGTCACTAATGTAAACTTTTGAAAATCCATCTGTCACTGGGTTAAAAAACCGACAGCGTCACCTATTGGTTCTTCAGTGTACCACAAAAGTAACAGCGCCTTCTATTGATTCTTTGGTACACTATCGGTATTGATTAAACATCCAATCTGCTAAAGTAACCAGATGTTTCTAGATAAAACTTTAAATTTCGATATCTTTCTTTCGTTATCCGGTTTTGGTGAAATAAGGCTTATACATTGCCACCAGCAACGCTAAAGTTACTTGAGGAAACCACATGACTAGCCGTCGACTTGTTTTGGAGATTAACGTGTTCAAACAAATAACAAGAGAACATGAAACTTTCATAGTTTTATCATTAATATAGATATAGAAGAAGATAACGTTCCGTATCACATATAGCTAAAAATTATGTTATCAGATGTAGATACAAAGGATGTTTCGATACCCTTGCAAGTATTGCATCATAACAAGGAAACCCGCTAACATCTGCTCATTCCCGTGTTGATATCAACAGACAGTTTCACTTGAAGGTAGGATTTCGACGACTTCTGTTTTATTCGGTCATTTCTACTTTTCTGCCCCTAGTAGAAGTAATATTGACGTCCCGTTTATTCTTCCAGTTCTACGCTAATACGCCACTGTAACTTCTCATTACGCATTCCCGTATTGCAACATTTGCTTTAACTAAATCTCCTGGCTTAATTTATCTATTAAAACTTACTGTCCCAAAATCATTTGGTCAGTTTCCTACTTAGAATAAAAACAGTTATGGGGAAGAATACCAATTACCCATGTACTAATTGTGTCCTCTCTCTAGTACTGAATTTGATAAGTCCATCACCACTGTTTCTGATGTACTGTAATTATATTGTTCTATCGTTTCCTGAATACATTTTGAAATTATATCAGTACTCGATGCTGATTCGCAGTGTTACTGATATTTGATTCCATATTTCGCCCTTTTCGTATGAATAAATTATTTACAAGACATGGGTCAATTAAACTACCTTTAATATTTAATAATTCGTGTCGTTATTTTCAAAATATAAAAGCCTAGCGACTCGCACATATTTCTTCCTTTGCATGGTTTTCCTGAAAATCGGTGTTCGCTCTTCCTTTTGCCTAAGCTATTCTTTCCAGGCTTCAGCGTGGACGCCAAGGTTTTTTGCTTGTTATATTTTTGTTTCCAACTCCATTGCTTCGATGATTGATATCGTCTTAATCATCGGTGCCGTCTTCAATGGTTAATCGTCTTTGACACATTCATAGAGGAAACACAATACACCAATGTTATTATCAGAATATCGGCAGTAATGACACGCTTATCACTACCATTGGATGTTGTTTAAATGGTTCAAATGGCTCTGCGCACTATGGGACTTAACTGCTGAGGTCATCAGTCCCCTAGAACTTAGAACTACTTAAACCTAAGTAACCTAAGGACATCACACACATCCTTGCCCGAGGCAGGACTGGAACCTCCGACCGTAGTGGACACGCGGTTCCAGACTACAGCACCTAGAACCGCTCGGTCACGCCGGCCGGCTTGGATGTTGTTTTTGCTGACATGATTTGTATATGGATTATTCAATTTTTGCTTTGAATTATAACCGACACATGTAAACGTAGCGAATATGTACGCATAACTGAAGGAAGAGGATATCGAGAACTGCTGAACCACGAGTCCTACTCGTATTGTGGCGTGTGTCCCGCCTGATGTGCCACGAGCCACGCTCGTCTTGTTTACTTTTGGTCCGCGCTGTTTTGTTTCACCTGGAAGTGAGGACGCTTCGAACGCCTTATCGTGAGTTTTTATTGTGATATTTGACAAGGACACGCTTCCCCATTTGATAGTGTATGTAATACTGTCTTGGAATCATTCACAGTCCGATGCAGTTTCCTCATTGCACTTCTTTACTGTTACGCCACCGAGTGTTTCCGATGGCTCCTATAGGCCAAGTACTGTAACATCGTGTTAGGGTAGTACATTAGGCAAGCTCGTCCTTGTTGTTTGTGGCCCAAATTCCTTTGGCAGGCTGGTGCTAAATTATTTGTGACCCAACTTCCTTACCACGATTCTACTCATGATTAAAGGTCAAGGGGTTAATACTGTATACACTGAAGTGACAGAGATTATGCAATAACGATATGCATATATACAGATGGCCTACACAAGGTATAAAAGGAGAGTGCATTGGCGAAGCTGTTATTTGTACTCAGGTGATTCATACGAAATGGTGTCCGCATTGAATGTGGCCGTATGACGGGAATTAATTGATTTTGAACGCGGAATCGTAGTCGCAGCTGACGCATGGGACGTTCCATTCCGGAAATCGTGAGGGAATTCAATATTTCGAGATCCACAGTGTCAAGAGGGTTTCGAAAATAAAAATTTCAGGCATTACCTCTCACCATGAATAACGCACAGGATGACGGCATTCACTTAACGTCCCAGGAAGTAGCTTTTGCGTAGAGTTGTCAGTGCTAACAGACAAGCAACACTGTGCGAAGTAACCGTAGAAAGCAGTGTGGGACATACAACGAATACAATAGTTAGAACTGTGCTGCAAAATTTGTCGCTAACGGAGAATGGCAGCAGACGACCGAGGGGAATGCCTTTACTAACTGCACGAAATCATCTTCACTGTGAAAGTTATCCTGGCATGGGACGCCACAATGAATGTTAACGCTGGCAAGGGACGCCACAATGAAAGTTAACCCGTGGTGCTGACTATATAAAATGTTTCAGAATGTAGTAAAATTTAGTAACAACAATAATTTTTATAAGAAAAAAGACATAAATTATAGATTTTGATTGAATATAGTAAACAACTAATAGTTTGTTTAAGAGAATAATGGACAAGGATTCTGGATGGCCGACGTGAGTCAAGTACTCTGCCCCTAAAAATGTGGATAACGCAGTCTGAATTGATCTGACGCTGAGCAGACTTCAATTGATAATCTACAGAAGTCTATACAGG
This sequence comes from Schistocerca serialis cubense, assembly GCF_023864345.2. Classification (NCBI taxonomy): domain Eukaryota; kingdom Metazoa; phylum Arthropoda; class Insecta; order Orthoptera; family Acrididae; genus Schistocerca; species Schistocerca serialis. The sequence goes on along the minus strand of NC_064641.1, from coordinate 322,584,135 downwards.
TGCAGCTGAGAACAAGTGGCGGCTGAGTTCTCTAAGCCCTGGCAAGGTCGGAGCAGCAGTACGTTACCCTGTCTGCTTCTTGCACCCATTTAACTTGCAGCTGCCGAGAAGGGTGCGGTAGAGGTGAGGCATAAGACGGCACCTGTGAATCGCGGCCACGAAAGAAATGCAAAATCTCACGGTCTAGCGATCGTTATTTACTATCCATCAGAGCCCTGAAATCACAGTACATTTCAATGTGCGACACACCCGTTCACCGGTCGTACCAAGGACCAAATTGGCTCCCTTATACGACAGAGCGCACAAGGGTACCAAACGTCAAGACTGGTAAACCAAAAACGAATGAGTGTGCCCTCGGCAAACGAGTAGTACGAGACGTTTGAAGTCCCACTGTCGGTACAGTAAGGACTTCACCACAGACTCCCCCTTCTAACTACTTGCAAGTAAAATCAGTTCCACAACAGGTCAAAACCACGAACCACACATGCCAGAGCTTCGACCAGAAGATCTCTCACAGACAAAAGTCCATAATCCGAGTGCCTCCGCCTCTGCAGATAAAAATATTCCGTTTCCCCGCAAATTGCACGAACGACACCGCCATCACCACATCTTGAGCCAATCACAGGGCTTTAGAGGTGCTAAATCTCCCCTCCTACACGACAGCACAGACTTTTGTCGAACCAGTGCAAGAGTTAAGAAATCTGCATATCTGGGTAAAAAAGAAAGTTTTCGCGGAGGAAGATGATGTTTTTCTCTGAAGTAGCGTCACTTCCTGTGCCAACAAGTGAACGGATACAATCTTGAAGATCTTTATCTAAATCGCCTGTGCCTTGAGCATGTTAGTCCTAGCTATGAAGTGTAATAAAGATTCTTTATCTAAACGTTTCTCAGACGGTGGAGTTTCTTATACAACCGAGGTGGCCGATGGAAGTGGGTCACAGGCCTATTTGCAGTATCGATGAACAAGAAAACTTGTGAATTTTTATTACGCGTGACTCTGCACTCAGTGCCTGGTTTACAACTCCAATGTGTAGATGCGTCCCTTCAGTCCGTCCCCGCCAGCCCAGCCTTCAGCTGGCGCCAATCCAGGTATAGCGGCATTGTCCCGCTGGACACTGTCTTGACTAGGGGCTGCTCTGTCTGCCTTGTATGCCCGTGGGCCTGTGTGGTAGGATTCACTGAGGATTGGGCTCGGCACCAATTGCTTTCAACTTCTTACATGCCGTTTCTATGAACTAAGAACCATAAAAGAACCTCATGCTTTTAGCACCCTACCAGGCTCCATCAATGTCTGCTCAGGCCGTTAACTTCCTAGAGTCTCGCTCAAGTTGTGAAGGTTGTAACGAAATCTATAATAATTTTACATGTACGAAAAGCAGATCAGAGAGTAACTTGTCCTCTCTCAAGTGTCTCTTATGGGCCCGAGACGATGTCACTAGGACCCGACTTGAAAACTGTGACATGATCATATGAGCCCAGATTTCATTTGCTAAGAGCCATGGTACAGTTCGAATGTGACTCATACCACACGAAGCAATAAAGCCAAGTGTCAACAAGGAATTATGCAAACTGGAAGTGATTCCATTTGGGTGTGTGATACGTTTACATATAATGGACTGAGTCCTCTGGTTCAACTGAACCAATCGCTGACCGGAACTGCTTATGTTCGAATATTAGGACACCATTTGCAAGTATTAATGTATTTCATGAATCCTAACAACGCCGGTAAGACCTGGGGTATAGGGGTAAGGTCTTTGACTATTAATCAAAATGTACTCGGTCCTGGGTTCGAACACTGCCCCCCTCCCCCATTTAAATTATGAATGAAAATCAGCATCAGCAATGGCGTCCAAATATTTCCGGGATAAGAAGTCACCCTCATTCTGCCAAGGGCGTTGTCCAAGAGGGCTGAGAAGCAGATGGGGTTTCAGGATAATCTCGCCCTTATGGTGGGAAACTGCCCCTATAGGCGGGAGAATCTTCAATGGTCAATGGCGTGAGGATGTTGAAGGCTATGGAAACCACTGCATTAAAGACATACACTGTGTATCCACAGGAAATTTGGCTTTTAATGAAGAAATGTCATCATGGTCTCTAAATTGGCAAAAGATTCCACTATTCAGGTTTCTGGTTTGGGACTGCCAAGGGGGGGATGACTATGGAAAAATGATTGAATAACCAATGAAAGCTAATGTTCTACGAGTCAGAGCTTCGGATGTCTGATATTTGAACGAGGTAGGGAAACTATAAAATCTGAAAACGAAAATGCTTAGCTCAGTCTAGATATAGTAAGGGTCAGTGATGTCAAATGGAAAGAAAGTGAACTGTGGTGACATGAGTACAAGGTAATATCAACTGCAGCAGAAAACGATATAACGGGAACAGGATTCGTTATGAATAGGAAGGATAGGGCAGGGAGTGTGGTTTTGTGAAGAGTTCAATGATAGGTTTACTCTCATCAGTATTGACAGAAAACCGACACCGACGATGGTAGTTAACGTATCCACGCCGAACTCGCAAGCCGAAGACGAAGAGATAGAGGTAGAATATCACGAATTGGGAAATCAGTGCATAAAGGGAGATGAAAAAATAACAATCACTGGGGAATGGAATTCGGTGGGAGATGAAGAAGTAGAAAAAATCGTTACGGGAGAATAATAATTTTTTCTTATTTATTTCGTATGGCCTTCAGCGTTAAGGGCTTTGTTGCAGGAATTAAAGAGGGGAAGACTAATTGAGTTTTGCATTAAATTTCAGCTAGTAATAGCAGATTCTCTGTTTAAGAAGCACAAGAGGAGGATGTATACTTTGAAAAGGCCGAGAGCTAAGGGAAGATTTCAGTTAGATTACATCGTGGTTAGACAGAGATTCAGGAATCAGATACGGCATTGTAAGACGTTACCAGGAGCAGATTTAGACTCAGATCACTATCCAGTAGTGATGAAGAATAGGGGGGAAGTTTAAGAGACTAGACAGGAAGAATCAATGCGCAGAGAAGTGCGATACGGAAGTTTAAAGGATGAGCAGTAGGAACTACCTTCAGGAATAGCTCAGTAGGCAGTTCAGTTGAAGTATAGACATCTCTAAAAATGCCAATCACCGACGTTGGAGAGAAAAACATGGGTAAAGAGTAAAGGCTACTGAAGAAAATGTGAAGAAATTGAAAATGAAATGATTGTTGGAAGAACTGACTCAGTATATACAAAAGTCAAGACAGTGTATATTGAAATTAAAAGCAAGAGTGATATCATTAACAACAGAGCGGGAATCCCTTTGTTAAATCCAGAGGAGAGAGCAGATAAGTGGGACTAGTAAATTCAAGGTCTCTATGAGGGGAAAGACTTCTACAACAATGCGATAGGAGAAGAAACAAGAGTAAATATAGCATAAATAGGGACTCCAGTATTAGAATCAGATATTAAAATCAGTATTTAAAAGAACTGTGGAAGGCTTAAGATGGAATTAGATTTTAAAAGAGCTGTGGAAGACTTAAGATAGAATAAGTTTAGCATTATGTAGGATTTTTAAAATCATTTGCGTTTGTGGCAACAAAACAATTGTTCTCGTTGGTGTCTAGAATGTATGAGTCTGGTGATATGCTCTCTGATTTTCGGAGAAGTGTCATCCACATAATTCGGAAGATTGCAAGAGCCAACTGTGAGTATTATTACACATTCAGCGTAACAGCTCATGCATCCAAGTTGCTGACAAGAATAATATACAGAAGAACAGAACGAAAATCGAGGATGTGTTGGACAATGATCAGTTCGGCTTTAGGAAAGGTAAAGGCTCCAGAGAGGGAATTCTGAAGATGCGGTAGATAGTATAAGCAAGACTGAAGAAAAATCAAACCACGTTCATAGGATTTGACGACCTAGAAGAAAAGCTCGTCAATTTAAAATGTATAAGATGTCCGAAATTCTCAAAAAGTAGGGCTAAGCTGTAGGAAAATGCGGGTAACATGCAATACATGAAGGAACCATGAGGGAAGTGCTTGGATAAAATTGCAATGGTTGTAGTCTGCCACTCTTTTTGTTCAGTCTATAAATTGAAGAATCAATTACGAAAATAAAAGATGGGTTCAAGAGTGGAATTAAAATTCAATGTGAAAGTATATCAATGATAGGATTCGCTGATGTCACTGCTATCCTCAGTGGAAGTGAAGATGAATTACAGGATCGGCTGAATAGACTGTATAATGAGTACAGTATACGGATTGAGAGTAAATCACAGCTAGACCAAAGTAATGAGAAGTAGCAGAAACGAAAAAGGTGCCAAACTGAACATCAGGATTGGTGATAACGGAGTAGATGAAGTTAAGGAATACTGCTATCTAGGCAGAAAAATAATCCAGCACTGTCGAAGCAAGGAAGACATCAAAATAAGACTAACACTGGCAAAAGGGCATTCCTGGACAAGCGAAGTCTCTTAATATGAAACATAGGCCTTAACGTGAAGAAGAAATTTCTGACAATGTACATTTGGAGCACAGCGTTGTACGTTATGAAACATCATTGTGGGACAACCTGAACGGAAAAGAATCGAAGCATTTGAGATGTGATGTTTCAGACGAATGTTGAAATTTATGTGAACTGGTAAGGCAACGGATGAGGAGGTTCTCTGAAGAATCGGCAACGAAAGGAATATAGGGAAACACGAACAAGAAGGGACACGATAGCAGGACGTCTAATAAGATACCGGGAATAACTTCCATGGTTCTGGAGGGAGCTGTAGAAGGTAAGAATTGTAGAGGAAAACAGAGATGGGAATACACACAACAAGTAGTAGCTACTTTAAGACAAAGAGGTTAGCACAGCTGAAAAATTCGTGGCGGTCCACATTAAACCAGAGGACAGACGACTCAAAAAAAAAAGTGAGAATGCAACGTGTCACCACATCATCATTTTTGCGATTTTTTTGCCGAATACTCTGGACAGTTCAAATGATTTCGTCACCCAGATCGCCCGACATGAACAGCACCGATCATTTATGGCCATAATAGAGTGGTCATTTCATGCACAAAGCCCTGCACCGGCTACAGTTTTGCAATAATGGACAGCTATAGAGGCACCTTTACTCTTTTTTTTTTCTGCGGGTGATTTCCGACGATTTATTGCGCCCATGGCATGTCGAGTTGCTGCTTTACATCGGGCAAATGGAGATCCGACACGAGATTATGAGGTATTCCAAGATTTTGTCTCATCAGTGTAACGTACTGTGCTATTAAGCAGTTTACAAGTGGTAGAAGTCAGTGTATGAATGGAAGTTTACTCGGCGTTTTTAGGAAGTGTCGTCCCATATTTTAAGGTGAAAGTCTCTGAATAACGCCCACGTTTGTGCTCTGCGAGGCGGAGGGTACTGCCGGGGGAGCTGTTGAACTATTGCCTCTTAAGTCATAGCTACAATGTGGTCCATTCTCTTCGAAGCAGACCATAATCATATTCTAGATGTTGAGATGGCTGTGCATAAAACTATCAAGAAGGCATTGCAACCAATGACCGTCTAGAGAAATAATGAAAGCAATTATGGAGACCATTAAGAACGCTATCAACAGGGAGACAGTAAGATACAGAAACAGCACCCTGCAATTAGTTTTCTCACATCATGCGTTTCCTTCGTACATCTTTCCGAATATAAAGATGTACAGTAAAATATGCAAATGTAATGTACAGCAGCTGGTGTTAGATTTCAATACCAGCCTTTTGTTGTGACGCTCACAGATCATCCAGTGCAGAATGACAGAAGCGGCGTGGAGGGACAAAGTGTTGGCACACAGCTCTGTCGGTCGTTGTGTGCATCACAGAGCTTGGAACCCGTACTTCTCTCTCTCAAGCAGTAGCTTATTTGGCTTGATGGTGCTAAGAGCACTCGAGCACTGCATCCGCGAGGCGAAACTGAATGAGTGCCACTTGTTCCCCATCACTCGCTACCTACACGGTTAACTCTCACCCGCTTTCACGCATGCGAGCTTTGATTGACCGACTGCGAATCAGCAGGCGCGTGGTCTCTTCTAGGTGAATAAGGAAAGACAGTAGTTGGCTTGGTCATCTCGGATTAGATGCAGGACATAGAGATACACTGCATCTTCTACTCCTGTAATCTGCATGCTTTCAGCATTGTTATGCAACCTGTGGAGGTGGCAGTGTCATTAGGCGACTTCGAGATGGTACTGTTGGGCAACTTCCGCCAAGTTGCGAAAATTTATTCACCCCACCCCCCTCCCCCGTCCCGCCCACTCATCGTAATTTCAACATCACTGATGTGCAAGTCGCCCAAATGGAGCCAATGAAAATAAGCAATAGGCCACCTAACTGTGAAGAAGGGGAGTTCCGGCATAAAATCTCACACGCACATTTCACTTCCATCACACCCTGACGGCTCAGGTTCGGAGGCGGACTTCGGTTGCACGGATGGCGATAAATCACAGGAAAAACAGGCAACTGTAAAATATCTAGGGGTATTCGGAGAACGACCACCAAAAGCTAGTTGTAATTCACCCAGGTGAAAGGCTTAAATTCCTTGGAAGAATCGTAAGCAAATGCACTTCATTCACAGAAGGAACCGCTCATTCAACTAATTCCAATGTAATAAATGTCACTTTGGAACCCAAATTGGCATTATGGGTAGGTTTACTGCTAAATCTGGGGTAGTGAGTATTCCGAGAATAGTCAGAAAACTTGTAACTTCCTGACACTTAAATTTCTTATCACTTATCGTTAGGAGGCTTATCGACATTTATGTCCTCCAATGTACGTTTCACGAATTGGACACGACAGGCAACATAAGTACTGTATCCGTGGTCAGTGGACGAGAGCGACTCTCAGGAAGTAAACAATCAAACTCTATTTCTGACAGTAAACAAATCCAGCGGATGAAGGCCGAAATAAGAAACAAAAATTGGCTGTTGGCCGAATTGTAACAAGGAATAGTAATTCCTGGCTAAATACCCAGAAAGAAAAACTAGCTCTTGGCAGAAGGACATTTCTAATAGAACAACAGTTAATATGTACATTCACTAACTAGTTCTGCCGGTAGGCTGCTATTGCAACGTACTTAAGCGCGCTTAAATTAAACCGTCAACGTAATTAAAAAAAGGAACAATCAATTCAACTATGCTTTCTGGAGTTGAACATCGATCACTGATAGTCAATGTCCACAAAAGCTGAGAGGTTTAAACTTCGGTGTAATGAAAGTCAACAACCAGTATAATTTACAGATCCTGAGAGTTGATACGTCATAGGCCACATGTTGACGTACTTTTCTGGAGACTTCTGGGATCACCAAGAGGTCGACTCCGCGTTCTAGAGAGGTGAACAGCGGCGCGTCTTTGTGCATGCACCGAAGTAAACCCTGATTGTGGAAGAGCGGTTGCCCTCGGCACTTACCCCAGCGGCTAACTCGGCGAAGGCTGCCTTCTGTGATCTCTGCTCTGGCTTAAATCGGCTGCCTGCGGCAGAACACTGTGCGCACTATTTTCGATCACACACCTATGCGCAATAAATTGGTTCATGTACGCCGCGACCTTTAGTGGCATATCTGATGCCTACTGGTGGTTGCTAGATACATTAATTTGGAAATGGAACCATAAGTACCCTATGCCACGGGCTGCATGCGGACTTTCAAATTACAGATATAGGTGAATAACAGGTTTTCAAAAATGAGTGAAGAACTGTACACAATAACGATATCAAATAACAGAAAACGCAAACCACATTCGAGAAATATTTTAGTAAATCAACATTATTCCTTTGTATCTAGTCATTTAGATACTTGTTATCACGCACTGTGTTATGAACGAATTATTACATTAATTATTAATGTAAAAAGTTTAATTAACTGGGAAACACGTGTACTGACAATACTGAATAATGTATAGATCTTAATCATAATAATAATAATAATATATGCTATTTTATAAATATATACAAAAATGTTGTATCACTATTGTTTGTACTAAATTAGGGAATGGAATCAATTTTATTTTAGCTGTTTAGAATCTCTGGAATGTAAACAACTAAATTGGAAAGTTTAAAGTGATGGTGTTCTGTCTACTCTTGTGCACTGTGTGCTAGGCAAATGAATATTTAGTAAATGTATATATAAAGACATCAGTAAGATTAAGTAAAGATTCAAGTGACTTGAGGTAAGCTCTGAAATAAATCAGTCTTTGTCTGCAGGATGCAATCAAAGTACATAGGTTCACTGGCACATCCTCTTGCAAAGCACCTGATAGTGGGAGCGTGCTGCCGAAATCGAGTGTGTTAATAAATACTAACAAGAAATGAAACAAAAATGTTATTTTATAAATTTTGTAAACTGACGTCAAGAAATTATATAGAGGATGGATGAATTTAAGTAAAATCTGTGTATTTTTATGGAAACGAATGTAACGTGTGTTTTATGGTATCCAACCCAAGTAATTCTTTTTTTCCTGATTTTCCTGATTATTACTTTGGTGATACGTAAATGTCCTTTAAAGTGCAGCCATTGGTGTATAGACTAATGAAGCGATGTAGCCGGAAACGTCAGCCTGGCACAGCTCAGCCGCAGGTGGCTACGTGGCACGCCCCTCTAGAGCGCTGCTGCGTTTGCTGGTGCCTCTTCCGCGCTTTGCCTGCCGCGTCGTGAGCGAACGTCTAAATCTCAAAGGGAGAGTGTAGGGAGGAAGGGGGGGAGGGGGAGGCGCCCCGCAGCGTGAAGAAGGCTTTCCGCCGCTCAGCCGCTGCCGTCTCGCCTCGCATCCTGACACCTTGCCGGCTGACAAACGACTTCCGACTCCACGCAACGCGCTGTCTCGCCCTCTCTGCGAGATGTACCGCACGCTGCTCCTGTGCAGAGCTTTGCGTTGTGAAAAATGACGTCTCTGGGACTAATCTCCGGCCCTCAGTAAAAACAGTTGTCAGACCTGACGCCTAGCGCTTCCTCAAATGGATCTGAAGCAGTTCAGGAAAGTAATCAATCAGCTTTCTCATGTTTATACCGCGTGAAAACGAAAAAGGAATGATTCATTCTGTTCGTCTACATCTCGCGCGCAGGGAAGCTCAGTGACACCATTCACTCTCTTAGGAAGACCTTTGGCTTACCGTGCAGAAATGATGACATGTCACAAGTAAAAATCTTCCCAAGTGTGAGTAAAACTAATGTACTAAAGATTCCGTGATAGCTTGATGTAATATTTCATTCATCGCGCGTATCGAGAACCCCAGTGATTTTTTCCTGTTATCGATATCGACACCGACAAGATAGTGGTCCCCGAAATTCCAAGAACAAATCAAAATCTCTGCACTAGCTGCTCCGATTAGCCCGGACATACGAGTGCAAAAAGCGAGAAGAGAACTTCACTTTACTTATGCAGAGAGAGAAAACTTAAAAAAAAAAGACGTTTAAATTAACCTACAAGAACATGACTACTACTTACATTTTATATTTGCTTGCATTAATATGCGCCCATTATGCTTTGCTGGATAATGAGTGCAATATATGTTCAAATGGCAAAGGATGTTTTATGAGGTATAGTTACAATTTAACAAGTACCAGTTTCCCTGTTTAAAGGAGTGCAGGAAGCACCCTATAAGTTTTTATGAGTGTTTTTAAAATTTTCAAAATACACTCAGGTGACAAAAGTTACGGAATACCTCCGAATATTGTGTCTGACCTCCTTTTGCCCGCGGTATTGCAACTACTCGATGTGGCAGGGCTCTAGACGACTTGGACCCATAGATTCATGGCATCATCACCAAATTCGAACCTTGCCATCAGCTCGTGCCAACTAAAATCGGGATCATCTGACGAAGCCTTGGTTTTCCAGTCGTCTAGTGTCCTACCGATATGGTCACGAACACAGGAGAGGCGCTACAGGCGATGTCGTCCAGTTGGCAAAGGCACTCGTGTCGGTCGTCTGCTGCCATAGGCCGTCAATGCCACATTTCGCCCCACTGTTTTAAGGGATAGCCTCGTACCTCTTATAACACCGGTTCCCGTCATATCACTAAAGTTAAGCGCTGTCGGGCTGGGCTAGCACTTGGATGGGTGACCATCCGGACTGCCGAGCGCTTTTGGCAAGCGGGGTGCACTCAGCCCTTGTGAGGCAAACTGAGGAGCCATTTGGTTGATAAGTAGCGGCCCCGCTCTCGGCAAATGACATACACCCGGGAGAGCGGTGTGCTGACCACATGCCCCTCCATATCGCATCCAGTGACGCCCGTGGGCTGAGGATGACTCGGCGGCCGGTCGTTACTGTTGGGCATTCATGGCCTATTCGGGAGGAGAGAAAGTTTTTGTACCTCCTACGTTGCTTTCTGCGATTATTTCAAGCACTATTGCTTGTCTGCTAGCACTGACAACTTCCGTAAAAGCCGTCGACCACTGCGTTGTCTGTGGTGACAGCTAATTCCTGAGATTTGGTATTCTCGGCACGCTCCGCCACTGTGAATCTTGGAGTACTGAATTCCTTAACGATTTCTGAAACAGAATGTCCCGTGCGTTTAGCATTCAAAGTATGTTACTTCCCGTCGTGCGGCCATAATCACATCAGAAACCTTTTCCTATGAATCAGCTGTGTACAAATGACAGTGGCCCTTTCATACCATGTGCACGTGATACTACCGCCATCTGTATATGTACATACCGCTGTCCCATGTCTTGTGTTACCTCACTGTATGAGACACAATTGTCGGTATCTCATGATTGTATTGACGGGGAAACGTACAATTTCTACACCTCCACGAGACCATTGATTTTAGTGACACTAATCTGAATTTGAGCGCTGAATTGGTCCAAAGACAAAGGATATTGTCAGACGGACAGAAAGACAGTCGTAAGAAAGTAACAAATAAATATTTATACGTCTTATGTAATAACAAATTAACAATTTCCGGATTTTTTCCTTTACTTTTAATATGAAAAACCTTACTTCTTATGAAATTTCGTGTTTCTAGGTCATGGGTGTGCACCATACGGGTTTTGATGAGTGAGTTCTCGACTACGAAAATATGTGACGTAAATCGTCTATCTTTGGACTGAAATTACCTAGAAGAATAAAATTTTCACTTTTCTGAGGAACCACAGACTTTGCTGAGTGACATAAATTGAAACTTGGAACGTCTAACCTTTCATTGAGAAAAAGGGTTTTTAAAAGTCTGAGAATCCATACAAGATAGACAGACAGTCAGACAATAAAGCGATCCGGCAAGAGCTCGGTTTTCAGACACTGAGGAACGGAAACCTAAAAGTAATAACCGTATCTCAAATCTATCAGCAGTGTTCACTTCAGTGACTTCAGTACAACACACAATAATCTACCACTACCTACAGTACTTTTGTATTCATTTATTAGTGTATTTGCAAATATAGTGAAAACTAAGGACGATAGTTACGTAAGGAAATACGGTACACTGTATTTTTGATGCCTAATTTTATGGTAGTGACTATCAAATAACTGAGTCAGCGCTCGAATATGAACTTGGAATCAAAGAAGGAACACGTATTTTGAAATTTCCTCTCTTAGATTTAGGGACTTCTTCAGTGTGTTACATTGCCGACCGCGGTGGTCGTGCGGTTCTAGGCGTTGCAGTCCGGAACCGCGGGACTGCTACGGTCGCAGGTTCGAATCCTGCCTCGGGCATGGATGTGTGTGATGTCCTTAGGTTAGTTAGGTTTAAGTAGTTCTAAGTTCTAGGGGACTGATGATCTAACATGGTAAGTCCCATAGTGCTCAGAGCCATCAGTTTGTTACATTGTTTATAGGCTCTAGGTAATGGGTCCTTGTAAAATCAGTTACGATATACATTTTAATTCTAGATATGCTCGGTTTCTATTCCGCTGCATGGGCATATCTTTTTACGATCGCAACAATGATAGGTGTTCAACATACTATAAACATTCACTCAGAAATACAGATAGCCAGAGCAGTAGCCTCTGGCATGGCGTGGCTTACCCACGAGCGCTGCTGTTCAGCATTCAGCAGCATCGCTAGCAGGTTACCAGGGTTCTGTCACAGACATCGGAGACGGCTGGTTGGGTCGGTGTGGGGTGGGACGGGGGGAGGGGCCGAAGTGGAGTGTGGTGGCCGCTACTGCGCTGTTCCGGGATGATGATAGTTTGGCACCTCGTCCAGGTTCCAGGGGGCCAGGTGATTCGAGGTGCCCAAGTCTTCTCGTCAGTGAAGGAGAAGAGGAGTCATCAGCAGCCCCCAAGTACTTCAGGCTGAGGCAGCTGTAGCATCGTAGATCTAATCATCTAGGTAGTCTGAAGATGGAGCACTGCAGGTGCCACATCGGCTTTAGTTAGTTTGCACACTGAGACGTGGGCTTTGGAAATCACGATGTTTGTACCAGCTGGTCTATGCTGATGACCTTTTCATGTGTCAAAATGACCGAATGTGGTCCCAATTTTCTGAGCCCGTCAGCGTTCTGCACCACTATGTCACTACTCCTATCATCAGGTTTTCAGCCTGGTTATTTCTGTAGCGTGTGTGAGCTACACTGATACGACTCACGTGTTGTTACTTCACTGTACTTGGTCAACAGAATGACGTTTTGCTTCCTTCTCCTAGAGGTCAGTCTGCTGGATCGGCTCTTGGGTCATGGTACAAGCAATATCAGATTTTACTCCTTGTTAGCATTACAGTCTACATATTGCGAAGTAGCCTTCCTTGGCTTTAGTTTAACATCACCTCTGGCTCTGGCGCCAACCGCGGAAACCTTTGCCATTTTTACACTTCCACCTGGAATATAGTTAAGTAACGATTTGTAGTTTATTGTCGTGACATTAGGACATTAATGGTCATCCTTAGGTAACAAATGTCTTTGGGATGGTTCCCAAGGCTTTCACCTTGGCAATATCATGTTTTCTTCTCATTCAAGAGTAAACATTAGAGGCAAGGAGTCCTGGAAGAAAGCAATATCGGGTAGTGAAGCCTAATTAAGTGAAAGAAGGTCACAACCAATATGCATGCTCTTTGATGATGATGAGAAAGCCAGTCAGTCTGTAATTGTCGTGCTGATAACACAGAAGGCCTAGTATAGAATTTTCAATAACTGCAGTATACTCATGAAGTCGAAAAGATATGCACCGACCATCATAGAGTATAAAGATCAGGTGTAGTATCCCGTATGGAGTGTATTAAAACTCATATTCTCGTAGGCGAGAATAGTAATTCAGCTCTAGTAAGCGTTTTTTTTTCTGCTGGATACAAATGTAAACAGCAAACTGAACTATATTCAGATAGTTCATTTGTTCACTTTTATTGGAGTGTATTGGCTCTGTGGAAACTAAGATATTTGTTCATGGCTGACTGTCTTGATCGAGCAGTTTTTAACTAATGTCCCCACACGTTTCCGAGAAGCAAGGAGGTTGCAAGATGATAGATAAACATTCAAGTGTAGGCAATGAAAATAGATGATTTCAGCTCCACAAATCGAATACGAATTTAATGCAACTGTGTCCAAAAGACAAATACAGCAGTTGTTATAAATGAATTTTAAGTAATATTTAAAGTATGATGGGATCCCATATAGATACAATTTTACTAATGAATAACGGTTCATTTTCAGCTCGGGCAGCGGATCGTTCTTTGCTACTTTGGGCAAGGAAATAGTGATGCTGAAAACTTGAAAAACTGTGCTACCGTTTGTGTTTTCCAGCCAGAGTGCTAAACAATTTGGGCCAACTATTGGCTATTGCCAATGTATCACAAAAAAGTATATGTTCACTTGTACCAGTCGAGTAATCCATTACGATGTCCTATAGGCCCAAGAATCAACAGCCACGTCAGCATGCCTTTTGCGAGGGGCATCTGACAGCCCTTATGGAAACCGTACAAGGGATTGTGAGACATTTAATTTAAAATGTAATTTCTTTTTTAATATAATAGCACACTCTGGTACAAATTTCTCTAGCTTTCTCGCCAGAACTACACGGTGAACGTGAACTCCTCGGACAAATTTTCTGAGTTGGTAGTGCGGATCCTGACAAGAAGAAAGTCGAGTCAGAATGGGATCTAAAAGCCATACCGAAATAGCTATGAGTACTTGTTCATCTTCGCTATTGTGAAATATGTCTCTTTAATCGAACAAGTGTTTCTATATCTTACGGTATAAGTCTTACTGCTCACGTTTACTGGACATTGTTTCGGTCAATACTATCACAACTTAAAGTTCGTCAGTGTAGTTCTGTTTCGCCTTTCATATTAACGCTCCACTATTTACACAGACAGATACAATATGATCAGAACAACAGTGTTAAAGAATGTCAAAATCACTTCTTTGAACGAGCGTAAAGTTCTACACAGGCAATATGTTTACGAGTCCAATAAGCAGGAGACCGAACTCCAGTTCAGCAATAAAGAGACGACTTGTTTCTGACTGGCATGAATGACCAGCGACCAGTTTAGTGGGTCGCTAACCCTCTGTTGCCTTACTTGCTGATTTGCGTCGAAACATTGTAGACGACTGCGGCGCTTAGTGGCTGAGGTATTCATCTGCTGTGGTACTTCCATCTCCCGTAACTTGTCAGGCTGGAACACTACACGTCTATGTGGCTCAAGGCGAGGAGGGCCCGTTGGCAACTAGCGTGGAACATCTACCTTGCATATTTAGTAAGGGTCTAACTCGCACTGCCTAACACCTGCAGCAAGCAAGGAATGTTGGTTTTTCGATATCATAGATCATTCGCTGCGGTAACGTATTTCACAGTTGTAATCTCGCATCCTGCTGTTCCGATTTACTAGCCGTGACAAGAATCCCAAACATCATCACGTCATACCAATGGTGTAACGACAGTCATTATTTACCCATCGTAATCCTTCGAAATCGACGATGTCTGTCAAGATGATTATCATCGAAGCAGGAGTGGTTGTTGGAAAATCTGATTATTCTGATATGTGACTCCTATCATTGGGGGGCGATGTGCCTTGCATCAGAACGAAACATGTCTCTTGCATCAGAGCGTGTCATGTACCCTAAATCAGCTATGTCTAGATATTGAAAAACCAGTAATGCCACTATGTCAACAGTTATCACAACAATACCTGACCTGTCTCAGAAGAGTTGAAGATTCGCATGCATCGGACGAAAGTGCTTGATATAGAAAGTAAAATCGTACACGAGCAAAAACACATGTTGATTGCTGTATCAAGTACCCCTGCATGAACACTACTGAAAATCTACACGCTGAATGAAATCATGGACCAAATTTCGAGGCTGGTGTAGATACTATACGATGGACATGCAACAGTTGTTGTGGTAGGTTTATGGTTGGACATTAACAACATCGAGAATCGTGTTTAGCCCTCTCCACTGTCATTCACAGTTGCCGTAAAGATTCGTGTACGTAAATAGATAAAGAATTTTATAAGATGAAGTTGCTGCGTTAAGTAACACAATGTCTGTTAATACAGTACCTTGTAAATGTGACTCACTTCTCATAGCGTAAAATTTCGATAATCCATGGTCATGTTCGGTATTGTCTCTAACTAAAAGGGGACATAAAAAATTAAAATTTTCGGATATTTGACTGCAAAATACATTTTTAATTTTAATGTAAACTGTATATAGAAAATTTACACTCGCTTATGCCACAGACTGGCCCTCTTTGGTTTCTAAATTACAATACGTCGTATGAATGACGAATGTAAATTATTTCAAAAATTTTACAAAGCTTGAACTGTATAGACACGTTTCATAGTTTTTGTGACTATAATACGCGACCGCAGATTTAGTATTGGTGACGATGTGAGAGACCCACGATACTAAGTAACCAGAGTTAATCAACGATAAATATGGTTATATTTTGTTGAACTGAAAACAATCTTTAAATATAGTTAAAATTTTGTTTTATTTTATGACCAAAATCGAAGTATGAGATGATCATCCTATCTCTCTTCCGAAACTAATAAATAAAACACATATATCTTATAGCGTGGTGTCACCGTCAACATTACAGTGTAAACGCAACCAGCGTTACGGTATGTTGACGGTGAGCCTATACTGTCATTTACGATTATTAGACAGTTGTCGTGTTTTACTTCTTTTGGCAGTCCCTATCTTGGCTATGAGTTTTGATTATTAGTATGAAGACAGACGCAGCTCATAATAAGCTCACAGATCGAAAATGGTGATACTGTCACTGAAAAATTCGAGATCAACTACTGTTTTTAATTCCACAAATTTTGAACATTAAATGGCTGTACAATTCAGTTTTATTCCATCACACTTCATCAGATATGACTCTAAACTGTCCAGGCTAAGGATATACACAAGAAATTTTGTGGCATGCACGAGTTTTATATGGTAATGTTCTTTCTCAACACGCGATACATAAGAAATGCTTTGAAACCAATACACACACACACCCACACACACACACACACACTCACACACATACACACACACACACACACACACACACATGCATACAAACATAGTAGTTTGCTGCTATCAACATCAGTTACTTTGTTGTCCAAGTAGTACATGTCTTCTGCTACTTTTGGCATCTCATTGCCTAACTTCATTTAAGTTTGTCTTCATCCCATACTTCAATTCGATGACATTCCATTACCTTTGTTTTACTTCTGTTGTTTCTCGTATAATATAGCCCCTCTTTGAGACAGCATACATTTTCTTGAACTAGTCTTCCTAATTCTTCCCAATCCCCAAACAGTTAATGAAAGTTGTCAGTCTTAATGGTACTAGGGCATTCTATTAAGATATGACTGAATATTTGAATGGCTTTTCTTGAGGCGGTACCTTACTGGTGGTAACACCGGCAGCTGCGATAATTCTAAATGTATTGTTAGTACGAGGAATATTCGATAAGTAAACAAATTTTTTCTCTCCCAGTTTCCATTGTGTTGTTGTTGTGGTCTTCAGTCCTGAGACTGGTTTGATGCAGCTCTCCATGCTACTCTATCCTGTGCAAGCTTTTTCATCTCCCAGTACCTACTGCAACCTACATCCTTCTGAATCTGCTTAGTGTATTCCTCTCTTGGTCTCCCTCTACGACTTTTACCCTCCACGCTGCCCTCCAATACTAAATTGGTGATCCCTTGATGCCTCAGAACATGTCCTACCAACCGATCCCTTCTTCTGGTCAAGTTGTGCCACAAACTTCTCTTCTCCCCAATCCTATTCAATACTTCCTCATTAGTTATGTGATCTACCCATCTAATCTTCAGCATTCTTCTGTAGCACCACATTTCGAAAGCTTCTATTCTCTTCTTGCCCAAACTATTTATCGCCCATGTTTCACTTCCATACATGGCTACACTCCATACGAATACTTTCACAAATAACTTCCTGACACTTAAATCAATACTGGATGTTAACAAATTTCTCTTCTTTACAAACGCTTTCCTTGCCATTGTCAGCATACATTTTATATCATCTCTACTTCGACCATCATCAGATATTTTGCTCCCCAAATAGCAAAATTCCTGTACTACTTTAAGTGCCTCATTTCCTAATCTAATTCCCTCAGCATCATCCGACTTAATTAGACTACATTCCATTATCCTTGTTTTGCTTTTGTTGATGTTCATCTTATATCCTCCTTTCAAGACACTGTCCATTCCATTGAACTGCTCTTCCAAGTTCTTTGCTGTCTGTGACAGAATTACAATGTCATCGGCGAACCTCAAAGTTTTTATTTCTTCTCCGTGAATTTTAATACCTACTCCGAATTTTTCTTTTGTTTTCTTTACTGCTTGCTCAATATACAGATTGAACAACATCGGGGATAGGCTACAACCCTGTCTTACTCCCTTCCCAACCACTGCTTCCCTTTCATGTCCCTCGACTCTTATAACTGCCATCTGGTTTCTGTACAAATTGTAAATAGCCTTTCGCTCCCTGTATTTTACCCCTGCCACCTTTAGAATTTGAAAGAGAGTATTCCAGTCAACATTGTCAAAAGCTTTCTCTAAGTCTACAAATGCTAGAAATGTAGGTTTGCCTTTCCTTAATCTTTCTTCTAATATAAGTCCATTAAACATGCGGAAATTGTTATGGGATACCGTAAAATATTTCCGCTTCAGCCCCCATTGCTTCATGAGTTCTGATATGTGGAAGCACCTTAGGTAACCTTCGAAATGGCGTCTCTGTTACAATTAGAGAGCTGTAACTGAGTTTCTTTTGGCGGAAGACCAGACCACTGCAGACATTCACAGGTGCTTGTAGAATGTCTACCGAGACCTGGCACAATTTTGAACATTAAATCGCTGTACAATTCAGTTTTATTCCGTCACACATCATCAGATATGACTATGACTCTAAACTGTCCAGACTAAGGATATACACAAGAAATTTTGTGGCATGCATGAGTTTTATATGGTAATGTTCTTTCTCACCACGCGATACATAAGAAATGCTTTGAAACCAACACATACACACACACACACACACACACACACACACACACACAATGCATACACACATAGTAGTCGCTATATGTATAGAAATACGTTTACTTCATTATGTTTTACTTGTAAGAAAAATAGTGACAACGAAAAATACGTACGCTTATACTAAAGATTGTCCACTGCGCGATTTAGTGCCCTGGAAGTATCCATCACTCAAACATATTTCTCTTTTTTTCCTCAGTATTCTAACAGGTTTGCTGCTGCCCGCCATGAATTCCTCTCATGTGCCAAATTCTTCAACTCAGACTAACACTCGCACATTACTTCCGCAATTATTTGCTGAAAGTGTTCTAATCTGTCTTTCTCTAAGTTTTTACCCTCCACAGCTCCTTCTAGTACCATAGAAGTCGTTTCATGATGTGTTAACAGATGTGTAATCAACCTGCCACTTCCCCTTGTCAGTGTTTTCCATACGTTCCTTCCCTCCCCGATTCTGCACGAAACCTCTTCCTTCCTTACCTTATCAGCCCACCAGATTTCTACATTCTTCTGTAGCACCACATCTCAAATGCTTCGATTCTCTTTGGTACTGGTTTTCCCACAGTCCATGCTTCACTACCATCCATAAAGTGCTCCAAACGTACATTCTCAGGAAATTTATTCCTCAAATTAAGGCCTATGTTTGATACTAGCAGCCTTCTCTTCGCCAGGAATGGCCTTTTTGCCAATGCTAGACAGGTATTGCTTTCCTCCTTGCTCCGTCCGTCATTGCTTACTTTGCTGCCTCGGTAGCAGAATTACTTAACTTT
This sequence comes from Schistocerca serialis cubense, assembly GCF_023864345.2. Lineage (NCBI taxonomy): Eukaryota > Metazoa > Arthropoda > Insecta > Orthoptera > Acrididae > Schistocerca > Schistocerca serialis. The sequence continues at coordinate 322,564,971 of NC_064641.1, read as the reverse complement.
ATTCACTTCGTGACCGTCAATCCGACGTTTGTTTTCCACTCGTTAGACTGTTCATTCCATTCAGCAGACCACGTTATTCTTCTCCTCTGTCACTCAATAGCAATGTCATGAGCAGTTGGTATCACTGATATCCCTTAATCTTGAATTTTAATTCCACTCCTGAACCTTTCTTTCATTTCCATCATTGGTTCTTTGCCGTAGAGGTTGAACAATAGGGGCGAAAGACTACATCACTGTCTTACACCCTTTTTAATCTGAACACTTCGTTCCTGGTCTTCCACTTTTATTATTCCCTCTTGGCTCTTGCACATATTGCATATTACCCGTCTCTTCCTTTAGCTTACCCCTATTTTTCTCAGAATTTCATACATTTTGCACCACTTTACATTGTCGAACGCTTTTTCCAGGCATACAAATTGTTTTATTTAATAAAATTGCAGCCAAGTAGCCATATACAGTTACTTAGCTTAACATTGGCATACAAATTGTATGAACGTGTTTTGATTTTTCTGTAATGTTGCTTCCATCATCAACCGCAAAGTCAGATTGGCCTCTCTGCTGCCTTTACCTTTCCTAAAGCCAAACTGACCATCATCTAACATAATCTTCATTTCTTTTACATTTTTCTGTGTATTATTCGTGTCAACAACTTGGATGCATGAGCCATTAAGCTGATTGTGCGATAATTCTCGCACTTGTCGGGTCTAGCAGTCTTCGGAACTGTGTGGATGATATTTTTCCAAAAGTCAGGTGGTATGTCGCCAGACTCATACGTTTTACAAACCAACGTGAACAGTCGTTTTATTGCCATTTCCTCCAACGATTTTAGAAATTCTGATGGTATGTTATGTATCCTTTCTGCGTTATTTGATCTTAAGTCCTCCAAACCTGTCGTAAGTTCTGATTCTAATACAGGATCCTCTACCTTCTCTACATCGACTTCTGTTTCTTCTTCTATCACATCAGAAAAATGTTGCCCCTTACAGACGCCTTCAATGTACTCTTTCTATCTAACCGCTCTCTCCTCTGCAATTAACAATGGAAGAGGTTAATGCTACCAGCCTTGCTCTTAATTTCACCGAAAATTGTTTTGAATTTCCTATATGCTTCACATTTCTAATGCAGCCATTTCGTCTTAGCTTCCCTCCACTCCCTATTTGTTTCATTCCTCTGCGACTTTTATTTCAGTATTCCAAAATTTCCGAGAACAGTTTTGTACTTCCTTCTGTCATCGATCAACTGAAGTATTTCTTGTGTTACCCATGGTTTCTTCACAGCTACCTTCTTTGTACGTATGTTTATCTTTCAGACTTCTGTGATGGCCCTTTTTAGACATGTCCATTCGTCTTCAACTGTACTGCTCCTGATTGATTACTTATAGCTGTATCTACAGTCTTAGACAACTTCAAGCGTATCTCGTCATTCCTTAGTACTTTCATGTTCGACGTATTTTGCTTACTGATTGTTCCTGACTAATATCTTATGCTTCAGCCTACTATTCATCACTATTACATTGGAGTCTGAGTCTACATCTGCTCCTGGGTACGTCTTCCAATCAGGTATCTTGTATCTATCTGGCTCTGAGCACTATGGGACTTAACATCCGTGGTCATCAGTCCCCTAGAACTTAAAACTACTTAAACCTAACTAACCTAAGGACATCACACACATCCATGCCCGAGGCAGGACTCGAACCTGCGACCGTAGCGGTCACTCGGTTCCAGAGCGAAGCGCCTAGAACCGCACGGCCACACCGGCCGGCCGATATGTAACTGAAATCTTCCCGTGTCACCCGGTCTCTTCCAGATATACCTCCTCCTCTTGTGATTCTTGAACAGAGTATTCCCTTTTACTAGCTGAAATTTATTTCAGAACTCAATTGGCTTATCTCCTTTCTCATTTCATCTCCAAAGCCTTCACTCTCCTGTAACCTCTGTTCCGACTCTCTCCCCTACGACAGCATTCCAGTCCCCCATGACTATTGTATTGTCGTCTGCCTTTATATACTGTAATATACTTTCCATATTCTCATATACTTTTTCTGTCTCTTCATCTCCAGCTTGCGATGTGTTCATGTATACCTGAACTATCGTTTATGGTGTTGGTTTGCTGTCGATTCTGGTAAGAACAGCCCTGAACTGTTCACAGTAACACACTCTCTGCCCTACATTCCTATTCACAAATAATCCTATTCCTGTTACACCATATTTTGCTGATGACATTACTCTGTACTCATTTGAGCAGAAATCCTTGTCTTCCTTCCCTTTCACTTCACCGACCCATGCTATATCTAATTAGAGCCTTTGCATTTCCCTTTTCAGATGTTTCTAGCTGCTCTACCACGTTCAAGCTTCTGACACTCCACACCTCGTCTCGTTGAACGTTATCCTTTCGTTGGTTATTCAATCTTTTTTTCGTGGTCACCCGCCAGCCCCTTGGTAGTCCCCTCTCGGAGATCCGAATGGGGGCTATTCAGGAATTTCTTGCCAATGGAAAGATATTTATGACTTTTCTTTTGATTACAGGCCACATGTCCAGTGGATACTCGTCACGTATCTTCAGTCCAGTGGTTTCCATTGTCTTCTGCATCCTCAGGCCATTGATCATTGCTGATTCTTCCGCCTTTAGGGACAGCCTCTTACCCTAAGGACAAGGGCGTGGCCTGAACTGTCCGCTCCTCAGTCCTACTTTGATAAGTTCATCGGCAGAATGAGGGTGACTTCTTATGCTGGAAGTCTTCGGCCGACAATGTTGATTATTAATCAAAATTAAAGCCGTGGCGGATTTCGAGCCCTGGTCCAAGAATACCTTATTCTACATACAATTTATATATCCCGTAAACTGACTCGTTGTTTGCTCCACAGCATCTCAACAGCAGTTGTACACTTGACCTTTGTAACAGGTAACTAATGAAAAGCATTATCTCAAATACCGCCTCCTTAGAGAAGTCAAAGGCAAAAGACAGTCTTCAGCACTGACAGTACAGAGCTAAACACGATTGCGTAACAATGAAAGAGGAGCTACCCCGGAGATAGCATGTCATAGCCGACACTGAGGCCAGTTAATAGTCTTCATGTAGGAACTGGCCGAAGTAAAACAGCCATTTTAAAATACTCTTTGCGATAACCAAGATGTGTTCTGTGTGTCTGCTGCTATGAAGACGATGAGTCATTTCCTTCACTGTCCCGGTTATACCATCTCTTCTGGCATCGTGACTCAAGAGGTCTGATATCGACAAGTTCAGCAGCCTTGCAATTTCATTAAATGCATGTCATCGTCACCCTAAGAGGAAGAAGACTCACAAGGGAACATTCCCATCGCACCCCCTCAGATTTAGTTATAAGTTGGCACAGTGGATAGGCCTTGAAAAACTGAACACAGATCGATCGAGAAAACAGGAAGAAGTTGTGTGGAACTATGAAAAAATAAGCAAAATATACAAACTGGGTCGTCCATGTGTAATATAGGCCATATTAAGGGCAATATGAGACGTGGAGCGCCGTGGTCCCGTGGTTAGTGTGAACAGCTGCAGAACGAGAGGTCTTCAGTTCAAATCTTCACTTGACCGAAAATTATAACTTTTTATTTTCAGTTTATGTGAAAAACTCTTAAGTTTTCATCACTTTTTTGGAGTGATTATTACATCCACAAGAAAACCTAAATCGGGCAAGGTAGAAGAATCTTTTCACCCATTCTCCAAGTGAACTAGTTAGGTGGGTCGACAACGTATTCCTGTTATGTTACGCACATGCTGTCACCAGTGTCGTATACAAAATATCAGACGTGTTTTCCTGTGGAGGAATCGGTTGACCTATGACCTTGCGATCAAATGTTTTCGGTTCCCATTGGAGAGGCACGACCTTTCGTCAACTAATCAAACGGTTTTGCGGTGCGGTCGCAAAACACAGACACTAAACTTATTACAGTGAACAGAGACGCCAATGAACGAACGGACAGATCATAACTTTGCGAAAATAAAGAAAGCAAAATTTCGGTCCAAGGCAGATTTGAACCAATTACCTGTCGTTTCGCAGCTGTTCACGCAAACCACGGGACCACGGCGCTCCTCACCTCACATTTCCCTTAATGTTGCCTATCTTACGCATGGACGACCCAGTTTGTATATTTTGCTTATTTTTTCATAGTTCCACACAACTTCTTCCTGTTTTCTCGATTGATCTGTGTTCAGTTTTTCAAGGCCTATCCACTGTGCCAACTTATAACTAAATCTGAGGGGGGTGCGATGGGGATGTTTCCTTGTCACTTACTAACTCCTCATCTCGTTCACGCATAGCCACCGTGTTCTGATATTAATTCCTTTTGGCTTATCACCGGAAATGTAATTCCTGTTGACCAGGTAGCCTTTCCAGAATCAAATCGTAGTGGACAACACAGATCCATTTCTCATCTATTTGCTTGTCAATGTTTCAGCGATCGAGTTGGTGGGCCCGGAGAAGCGCACGACGATGACGATAATGAGCAACATCGCGTACTCGTTCGGGCTGGTGCTGCTGTCTGCCGTGGTGTACCTGGTGCGCGACTGGCGCCAGCTGGCGCTCGCCACATCAGTGCCGTTCCTCTCCTTCTTCCTCTATTGGTGGTGAGTTGCGTCCTGCTCGACGCCAAGCACGCAGCGAACACATCTGCAGCGCTACACTTTTGGAGTACACAGTCACTTTACGAAATACATAAATGCAACTTCAAAGAATGAAAACGGGTAGTAAAGAATCAGATATTGGATTGTAAGTCACAACCAGATACATACATAAACTTTCATTCCCTGTAACGGGGCCCCTACAGCTGTGTCCTTTATCTTATTTCCTCATTTCTTACGTGGTTAAGTAAGGAAATTCCACAGGTTCTTCTCAAGTGGTCCATTTCTAAAATCCAAGTCTCTTTTTATTTCTTTCTGTTAGTTCCCAGCACTTAGTCCCATAGGTCACTATTGGCACAACAATGGATTTGTATAAACGAATTTTAACCCTTAAACTCGTTTTTGTGGATCAAACAACGGGGTTTAATTTTTAGATAGCAGCCCTTCCTTGCCTGACCCTCTGTTGGATATCTCTGTCTTCTTCCTTCACTTTATAAGACACTATTCAGGTACTTAATCTCTTCACACACTTTATAAGATGTCTGCCATTGTCCAGGTTACTTCCCTCTGCTCCACAACATAGATATTTCGTCTTCACAAAATTAATTTTCATACACACTTTTTATACTCCTCCAATAACTTTCTAAGCACGTAAAAAATTACCTCCTACATCGTTTGCTGTAGCGACCTGGTCATCAGCAAAGAAAAATATTTACATACACTGGTTCCTTTCTTCAGTCACCGTGCCCATGCACTTTTTACACCACAGATCCAGAGCCTTCTGCAGATACATCTTAAAAAATGTGAGAGACAGACAGCATACTTGATTCAGTCCTTTAGTTATTCTGAAGGACTCTCTAGAAATTTCTTTGCCTAGTTATATTATGCTGACTTGTAGAGGTTTATGATACTCCTTAAATAAAGTTTCGGCAGTTCCCCTGACCACAGCAAACCGAACAATAGCCTTAAGGACACTGTGTCCAATGTTCCCTCAAAATCTTTGAAAACCAAACGACTGCTTGGATTCCTTTCCCATCTATTCTCCATGATCCGCTTTAGATTTAAGGAGTTATCTACATCGTAATTTAGTAATGATGACGATAGAATGAAGTTTAAGAGAATCGTTCGAAAGAATCAGCGTGTAAGCTAGTGGGATACCGGAGAAATGAGTTATGACGAAATGTGTTTGAAATTCACTAGCGAAGTGGATACTTCGATAAAGAACACCAGTGCAAGCACTTCGGTTCAGGCACAGTGGGCAATCACTGATGCCTACTAGCATTAATTTCCTGGCTATGACTGTTATAACACTTACAATATTAGGTGGAGATCTAAACGTACCAGCTGTAGGTATGGGAAAATCCAATCATTAATGCGGAAGTGGGGCATTCTGTACAGTTTCGCACCATCACCTAATGAGAAAAATAAGATCTTCCTGCAAACAAAACACAGTTTTCTATTTTCACCGGAGAGAAACATTCAGACGTGAATATAACGTCAGGCGATCCGAAGGGACTGTTACAGTGCAATTAATTTTCTCAATATACGGTAATGGTCTATAGGATAACATCGGAAGTTGGGTGAGGCATTTCGCCGATGATACTGTTGTATACCGAGAAGTCGTGAGGCTAGAAAACTACTTCAAAGTGCAGGAATGCCTACAAGGGATCGACTGCAAGGATTGGCAGTTCTCCCTCAACACACAGAAATGTAATGTATGGCGAATAAATAGGCAGAAAGACCCATTATTCTATGATTAAAGGGTTGCAGAATAATCACAGAAAACAGTATCGTCCATATGCGTACGGAGGGAATAAAATGGAGTAGCCCCGTAAAACTAATCGCAAGTAAGGCAGATGAGAGACTGATATTCATTAAGAGAACTCTCAGCAACATTAGTCCACCAACAAAGGAGGTAGCTCTACTTGCTCCAGTTTGGGACACTAAAAGGGAGACGTTCTGCATCACGGTTTGATTCGGAAAAAAAAAAACAAAAACGAGTGCGTTCGTTTACAGAAGAGTCAACGAAGATATTGCCTCATGCATTATTTCAATAGCTTCACTATTTCTAGATATATTTAGCACAAAATGCTGCTACAGTCATAGGCATTGGCTGAATGCCTATCTTAGCTATGATAATGCGTTCACGATGCTGTTGATAGTAGCTCCTATGCTTTTCTATTTCTTTATTCATTATTAGGCCTACTCCTGCATTATCACTATATAATTTTCGTTTATGGCTCTGTATCCAAATGACGGAAGTCCTGTTCTTCCTGCCACCCTTTACATTCGGCTTCAACCTACCCATTTCCGCTTTTAAATTCTGTAACCTACTACACTGTACTACAGAGTGTAGCATTCCACACTCCGACTCAAAATGCGAGTTTTGTTTTATCTGATGACGACATTCTCCCGGGTCTTTTCCGACCGCGTTTCCTAATAGGAGGCTGTTTTACATTCAGAATATTTTAAGCAAGAGAATGCCATCATCATTTAACCGCACGGTAAAGCCACGTGTCGTCGAGGAAGTAAAAACTGTGGTTTCGCCTTTCTTAAAATACTGACTTTCATTTCTTTCCTCATTAAAGATATAGATAGTAACTCCTTGATCAACGGGGGGTGGTAATGTCTAAATAGTTCTCCTTGTGGCATTCCCTGATTATTAATCAGCAATTTTAGATATTCGGGAGTGTTTTCTTAGACTGAATATCACTAACTGATCTTTCGTCCAGATCTGATACTTCAGACGTTTCGCGTACGTCATAATTCTATTTGCTCTCTTTTTTATGGATATGTAACTGCAGGGAACTTTTATAGCATTGCGGTGAGTTAAAATTGAGTGAAATAAATAATGAATGGATTCAATGACGTTAGTAATTGATGCAGTCACTTTTCATTTCTAGAAATGGAATTTGCCGGAGGAGAATACTGAGCATAGGACTGCTTTCGTCCATAATTTTCCGAGTTGTTTGATATGAAACAAATAAAAAAATTTATTGGGTTATTATTATTTTATTATTAATATTATTTCTAGATCTAGTCTATAACGCTGTAACAGATTGTGGTGTTTTCGAGCTTGTTGACCGATTAAAACTATGTGACAGCCTGGAAACGACATAGCTCATTATGTGAGAGCACTGACCGCGGGAAGTCCACGATCGACTGCTGTTTCTCCAGACAGTTTTACTGAGCCAGAAGTTTTAATTCCATTTCTCTCCGTAAACATCCACAAACATCGTTTCTATGCTTCTGATTACGACCCGCCTATCTAAGACGTCCCCTTTAAAGGTTCTAGAGCTAGAACGTCAGAAATGGCTCTGAGCACTATGGGACTTAACAACTGAGGTCATCAGTCCCCTAGAACTTAGAACTACTTAAACCTAACTAACCTAAGGACATCACACACATCCACGCACGAGGCAGGATTCGAACCTGCGACCGTAGCGGTGGCGCGGTTCCAGACAGAACGTCAGAAATTTGGGATGATTAGGACTATTGTATGTTTCTAATGAGACTTCCTTCAGAGTTTGTTCAAAGCAATAACTCTGAAACAAGCATTGCCACTGATTCGCGGGTCTCTACAGATGCTAATTCCACGTTGGCTATAACAGTAAATATTACCACTTACCATTATTGCCAAAATATTCTTCCATAAACGTTGAATCGATCTGGCAACTTTTACTGTGGTCACTATTTTACTCTTGCCTCTGCTGTTTGCAGCTGATTTCTTCTATTTTTCTCCACGCATCGAGGGTATAGCTATTCTCTTATTCTCAATGAAGATTATTTCTTTGCACTACTCAAGTAATCAAGAAGTGTATCCAAAGAGGTTTCACAGTGATCGCTATCACAAAATCTTTTACGACTTACTGAAATGTGTGGCTTGTCGATGCATGGTAAGGTGGAAATGACGGTAGCCTACGTCACTGTAGTGCCTCATAGCGTATGTTTCGTGTGTACGAACTTGCCTTCAGAGAAAGTACATCTAAAAATTATTGCTATATTGCCCACCATAGGAAAAAATTGACGATTTCTGTACTGTTATTCACCATAGGTAGAAAAATGAAAGTGTATCCACAGGAAGCCTTGCAAAGAGCGACTGGAGGCGGTACAGCAAAGAAAGCTGTATTATTCGACTGGATGGAATTGTTTTTCGCCTACTTATCTATCTGACTTGGTTCGATTTACAACAGTAAACGTTAGCGGACTGAAGACTTTGTGAAATGGAACGTCTTGCAGTGGGTAATACAAACTAAACGGTGTTTAGTCCCCCACTTGTCGCGATCTATTCTTTAACTTTAGAAATAACGTATTATTATTTAAAGAGCAAAACATTTGTGTGGAAAATCTAGTGATGTCCACAATATCGTTAATTATATCGTAAATGATCTTCAGTACTCTAATCTGCTCCCAATGATAATTAATTATTTTAGCAGGGCGGCAGTAGACGTCGCGGCGAAATGACCTGTGTTTTACTTAGGAATGCTGCCCCTGTACCTAACCAATGGCAAATCGATTCAGAGCTATCCAAGCAAATAAGAGATGGATGTGATATCAGGTGAGCGTGAATTAACGTTCTTCGTATATCCATATTTAAGGTGGATGATGATGGGACACGGCTGGTAATATTGGTCCAAGTCGTAGACAGTCCTCTGTATTTGAAGATCGTTCTCCTACCACTGAAATGATCATCAGAGGTGACGTTCTGGTGTAAAAAGTCTCGAATCACATAGCTTACCGGCACTGTGGTGCAGTGGTTAAGACAGTTGTGTCATGTATCTAAGAAGCTGGATTCCAAACACCACGCTGGCCGTGGAGGAACATACTTTCTGTGACCTTCTTACAAGACTGTAGGCGAAGGCCGATACAGTACGTTTGAGAAAGAAATGATAGATTTTCTTTGCCGTCATTGATCTATTCCTGTAGCATCCTTTTCTTTCTTTCTTCCACTTTGTATAGACGGGGATCAGAGATCAGGTAGATCTATATAAAGCACCAAGTGTCCATCCCATAAGTCTGAGATGACAGTAATATCTGATCGCCGAATTGTTACGACCAGGAATCTTGACAAACCAAAACGAAACTTGTTTTGCAAAAACCGACATAATGTCTGATGGGACAACAGCAATCAGTGATTTTATAATGCTACTTATAATCCGTCTTGATTCCAATTTTTTTTATTAATATGACCGGTTTCGGTTCATTCAGAACCATCTTCAGATCTGATATTTCAGTTACAGGAGTAACCCGTCCAGATCCAGCATGTGACGCAGCATCCATGATGTGACGCAGCATGTGAAAGTTGCTGGATTTGGACGGGTTACTCCTGTAACTGAAATATCAGATCTGAAGATGGTTCTGAATGAACCGAAACCGGTCATATGAATAAAAGAAAATTGCAATCAAGACGGATTATAAGTAACATTAGAAACTTGTTTTGATAACTTGGAGTAAGTAGCTACTCTAGTTTTTCCGTATTTCTCTCCAAGAAATTCAAGACTGCAGATTGTGGCATCATTATGCCGTAACGATACAGAACAGCTGTGTCTATTTCTGGGCTCTATTCGTTAAGAGAAAAGTTAAAGTATTTACTTTAACAAGATCTATGTAGACGAAAATTAAACCCCAAAGTGGAGTAGGCTTCCTGGCACTAAATAATAAACAGTGTACAGACAAATGGTTTCTCTTCTCCTGACAAGTCCAACATAACAGACACCACACAAACACACGCAACACACACACACACCGGTGGGACTTAGGGAAGGCTACAATTAGTGAGGCTAATGGAAGAGAGCACTAGATGCGCGTGACAGGTTGAGCATTTGGATCGCGTGGGAAGCGTGTCAGGATGGCAGACACGATTAAGGCATCCGTTCTAGACAAGTTGAGCATCTAGATTCGAGTCACGGTCTGGTACAAATCGTCATTGATTTATTTCGATGCCTGTACGTTGTAGAAGTCGTGATTTCTCGCAATGTCATTAAGATGTGTTATCTAGACAAGAAATCTACCAAAAACCTCGAAGAGTCTCTGAACGTCCTTAGCACTAATGCTTTTGGTATGGACAGTGTACTCCATATATGTAATTTTCCAGCGTTCATTCTTGTTTTTTGTCTGATTTAACTCTGTCCTCCACGATTTTCTTTCTTGTCTCTTCATCTCCAAGTAACTACGAGGGTTGGAACTTACATAGTGGCAACTACTTATTCACAACCGATACAAAAGAGTTACATGCTTGCACCTGCTACTTTCCTTCAAAGTAGTCACCAGCGTTGTATAGAACCCGTTGCCAGCGATGTGGAAGGTGCAGTATACCGTTAGCAGAGCCTGTTCTGTTGATGGTGCGAATGGAGTGGTCTAGTGCCTGTCAAACCTCTTGAAGTGGTTCCTTCATCTTCGGAATCAAATCAAAGTCACAAGGACTTAAGTCCGGGGAGTATGGTGGATTGTACAGAATTTCCCAGTTCCATCGACCGAACAGAGCAGCCACAGCTTGCGCTGTATGCGCCCGCGCATTGGCATGCAAATTGTTGGTTGGGTTGGGGAGAAAGCGTCGCCGCTTCTTTCGCAAAGCTGGTCGCAGGTGATGCTCCAAAATAGAACGGGAATACTGTGCATTGACGGTCTGCCGTGTTTCTGTTTCGAAAACATAATGACACCGTTACGTTAGACCGCTCACTATGAGGTGACTGTTTCCCTCGATTGCGCGCATGCCGGTGACGTGGGACGGACAAGTCCATTTGCTCGATGCTAAGGTAGGTATGTCAACAACGTGTGCTATCAGCGACAATAGTAAATTCCATTGTAAAGTGTCTCCACACCAGTGTTGCCACCATTTAAATTCCAACATACGTATATATCCAACAACTGCTAGATACTGAAGCAGCTGTACCATCACACATCTGGAAACCGGCTCCAACAGATATTTTTCCTCTATTTTTCTGTTTAGTATTACTTCATTTTGTTCTCTCTTTAACCACATGATTTTGGACATTCTTCGAAGCCACCACATTTCAAGTGATTCCAGTTTCGTTATTCCCGGGTTTCCGATGGTCTACGATTCGCTTCCATCCAATGCTGTGATTCGGACGTAGGTGGGACCCCTTCTTTCCATCCCAGTGTACAGGTATCAGAGAAAGTCTGAAAGCCTTTTAAGGGCATTGCAGGATACGTTTTGCTGAGAAATATTTGTCAACAGCCGGCCGGAGTTGCCGAGCGGTTCTAGGCGCTACAGTCTGGAACCGCGCGACCGCTACGGTCGCAGGTTCGAATCCTGCCTCGGGCATGGATGTGTGTGATGTCCTTAGGTTAGTTAGTTTTAAACAGTTCCAAGTTCTAGGGGACTGATGACCTCCGAAGTTAAGTCCCATAGTGCTCAGAGCCATTTGAACCAATTGTCGACAAAAACAAATTCACACCTTGCACCAATTCATAATTAATTAGTATTGAAGTTAGCCAATCAGGCCGCTGCGCGGGAAAAATTCAAGCGGGCTGCTAGAGGCCGTGTCGGAAAAAGTGTCCTTAGTTTGACTTACTAAAGCCGAACGAGAGAGGAAAAAAAAAATGTACATGGCGCGGTAGCAAGGATCGAACCCGAGCCAGACTGTGAACGGTATCATGCACTAATATCTACGCTATGAGAACAACTGACACTAAGTACATCTGGCGGGCCGTTAGAAATTGTTCGCGCAGCGGACTCATTGGCTGACTTCAATGCCAATGAACTCGTAAACGGCTAAAATCAATGAGTTTTTTTTCTTAACAATTGTTGGTGAGGGCAACCAACACAGCAACACCCTTCAGGCTTTTCAGACTGTTTCTGACAACCCTGTGTGTTATCCGTCGAGCACCATTATTCCGCAACGAGTGTTTTCCTTATTCCGGTATACTTCAGATCTCTTCCTCGCTTCAGTCACCGTCTCTAATCTTGTTTCTTAGACAGGATGATTTTATCGCTCCTTCCACAACCACAACTGTTTGTGCACTTTAAGATAGTGTGCTCGTCCAGGACAATTGCCACTCGTGGTATTTTCCGCACCGGCTGTGACACTAGATTCCTTGCAGCGCATGCTAAATGTACGGACTCAAGTAAACTTACAACGTGTTCTACAGTTGGGGGGAAGTAAGAGCATACCTGTTCCACGTTTAATTGTGTCTTTCAATGACAGATGGTTCAGGCTGTGAGTTCGAAGTATATTTCGGCACAAATAATTTACTCGCACTACAATATACAGCATTTCATTTTCGTTTCTGTCCGTCCCCGGTAGCTGAGTGGTTAGTGCGACAGAATGTCAGTCCTAGCCGCGCCGGATTAGCCGAGCGGTCTCAGGCGCTGTAGTCATGGACTGTGCGGCTGGTCCCGGCGGAGGTTCGAGTCCTCCCTCGGGCATGGGTGTGTGTGTTTGTTCTTAAGATAATTTAGGTTAAGTAGTGTGTAAGCTTATGGACTGATCACCTTAGCAGTTTAGTCCCATAAGATTTCACACACATTTGAACATTTATGTCAGTCCTAAGGGCCCGGGTTCGATTCCCGGCTGGGAAGATTTCCTGCGCTCATCGACTGAGTGTTGTATTGTCCAAATCATCATCATTTCGTTCCCATCGACGCGCAAGTCGCCGAAGTGGCGTAAAAGGGAGAGACTTGCACCCGGCGAACGGTCTACCCGACGAGAGGCCCTAGTCACACGACATTTATTTATTATTTTTGTTTCTGATCTGGGAGTTCTTTTACTGGTGATATCTCTCTAATACAGAGTTACTTGGGTCAGATGGCTGCATAGCAGCCGTACTGGAGTACTCAACTCCAGTGTTTCTGTCACAGTACCACAGCACTGTGGAAACACAGGAAAAACAGTTAATATCTCTTCCGTAGGTGTGTGAACTACGGTGTAACATATTTTAATACATTTCTGAGTAATGATCTGAAATATTAATGTAGAAAAATTGGCATTAGCACTAAGCTATTCATTAATATTAGTAGTATGTCTGCTGAGGAGGTCTGTGAAGATGTAAAGAAATAACGCAAAACATGCTTCGCAGCAGTAGTGGATTGTAGACATTATTAGAATTCTTAATGGACAATAAAATTTTCGGAATTTCTCTGACAGTATTGTTCTGCTTCATTTACTGAGAATAATGAATTCACAAATAAATGTCTCTGCTCATTTAGAATGTTACAGTTTGTTAGCTCCCTGTCAATTTCTGTACCTTGCACTTTATTCTGTGAATGCATATTCATGTTCGTTTGTTCCTAGTTAACAATAACGGTTGCAGGGATACATGATTAGCGCTGAACTCCTCGTCTCGTTGTGTACCAGGTCATCACGAACCCAGAGAACAGGGAAGGAAATCCTCTAAAAGGAAGTAACCCGGAATTCGTATCAATTTATCTGGAGAGACCACGGAAAACTGACAGAAGAATACCCGCAAAGGAACTTAGACCTCCGCAACTCCAGAATTGGAGTCTCTTGTGCTAACGGCTCTATCACCTCGCTCTGTAATATACAGGTCAGAGCGATAATTATATATTATGTTACGGTTGAAGCATATTCAAGTGCTCAAAGTAGACAGTGGTGTATTTTCATACCTGTCACCAAAATTTATAACCATACATTCGGGTGTGACAAATCAAGCTATTGGGAAACAAGAAGAAGGGTAAATAGCCTTACATTTGATATCCATGAACCAATTTTTGTGAGAGGCTGATCTGCCCGTGTTTATCTGCTTTCGATGCTGGCTGCCTCTTAATGGGAAATTCCTCCTGGCATACTTTCACCTCGTTCCTACGATGGAAAACTTGTAGGAATCCCACGGAACTCATAACTGCCGCATTGGAATTCCTGCCATTCTTACGGCGGCGTCTTTGCGTGCGCCGGTAGCACTGTGCGGTTATTGATCGCATCCTCAAAATTTTAGGAACGTAAAATATTTTTCATACGTTCAGGTTTGACGCAGCTCTGATTTCTGTGTACATGCTTCTTAATATACGCCCACAAAACAGGTAGGGAAGTATATTAAGATAATTATGGGTCAAAATGCCTTGTACCTTGCCTATTTAAGGCTTTTTATAAGTAAAGATTCAATTATGAATCATTTTATTTATTTTTCCTTACACTGATCTCTAAAAAATGAGTATTTATGGTAATAGTTGCTGGGGAGCGGTGAGTTTGTATTTTATTCTGAAGCATAGGTCAAGCGTATGATCTAAATATTTAGGGAATTGAATGGTTCAGCTCATGATCACTTTTTATTTTTCGGCTCATTGGACTAATGCAAAGCAGTTCAGAAGGCCTCACTCGGCTGGAAACACCAGATGCGGTGGGTGTAGTTGTATGCTATGGGACACTTTTGCTTTTCGTGGGACCTGTGGTAGTAAACGAAGTCACCATAACAGTTGTGGGTTACGTGAACATTACTGCAGATCACCTGTATCGTTACAAGTATGGTATGTTAACCGACGGCTATCACATCGTCCAGCATGATAACTGTCCGTGTCACAAAGACAGAATCGTGTAACAGTTGCTTGAGACCAACATACTCAACCCGCGTTGATGTCATAGCGACAAAATTCACAATATCTGGAAGAGTTTGGAACCCAACTGGGAGGACACCGGGCGTCATCTCTACGCCCACAAACCACACACCAGTAATTGACGGGAACAGAGTGCCTGGACATAGCCCTGGAAACCTACAAGTGACTAATCTAATCCATGTCTCGTACAATCTCCGCTGCACTAAATTCCTACGGTGGACCAACCGGCTA
Organism: Schistocerca serialis cubense; assembly: GCF_023864345.2. NCBI lineage: Eukaryota > Metazoa > Arthropoda > Insecta > Orthoptera > Acrididae > Schistocerca > Schistocerca serialis. Next base: position 322,549,615 of record NC_064641.1, on the reverse strand, counting down.
TTAAACAGCTGGTCATAATGTTTGTGGTCATCAGTAGACCTGAAGTGCCAGCGAAAGTCTACAACTCCAGGTGGGTAGACGCATAATTAAACACCGTAGCATTGCTATACATAACAAATGCCGGCGCAGATGCTGCGAAACTTCCGACCGTTGCTATGGAAACAAAATGTTGAATTCGAAACCTTCGGCCTAGTGACTGAAGTAACGTACTTTGCTAATTCCCCACTTCATCAGTGCGAAAGTGAAGACAACGGCCACTCACCTTTGGTTATCAGAAGCTGCTTCAGTCTGACCTTCGAATATACTCGATTCAAGCATTATGCTCCAAAGTTTCCGCCATATTTGCAGGGACCATCACATAAAGAAAACAGCGAGAATATCCCTTTAGTCTATGACAACCAATAGTACAGTACCCTGCCCAGGAAATGCGGCATTTAGAGAGCTAGGTTGTGTCTTTGTAGGATAAATGCCTTGTTTGGACATTCCAGTATGTAAATATCGTCAAGCAGGCAATACCCATTGTAACGAGGGATGTGTGCAGAGTCTGCAGCAGTGTACCTAGCGAGAGCAAGTGCTGCTGTGACTGGACTCTCAAACAAAGAATGTAATACACTGTCCAGTCACATTAATGAGACCGTAATTCAAATGCCAGCGTATGGTCACCTAGGATAGATGCACACTTACGTTGATCTATTGTGCCTTCCAGAATGATTAGGTAATCAAGGAAATGCGACGAAAACTTTCCTCACACCAGATGCCTCCCTCCTCTGGCCTGGACCCTTCCGACGAATGTTCAGAGTGTTTGCTTTCAGACATCTCATGCCACACACGCGAACAGCTATTATTCCGACTGAGCATAAAACTTGATTCCTCTGAAAAGTCCACCTGGCGCTACTGAGTGGAGCCTGAGTTGCGGTACTCACCTGCAAATTCCAGCCTCTGTCACCGGTGAAATTCAGTTAGCCTGAGTGCATGAGCCAGGAGCCTACTGCGTAGTCAATATGCAGCCCTGTTCGCTGAACGGTCGGTAAGGTGACGGTGTTGTCAGGCCAAACTCACCTGGGCGGCCGGTTGTTCACCAGCTGCACGTCTGTGTGCCCGTGCATATACACGCAGCTGTGGTTCACCACTGTCATATGTGACCCGTGGTGCGTCACGTTTGCTAGTAGCTGTTTTTGGATACCGCCGTTTTACCATGCTTGACGTACAATAAACACGGCGGCACACGAACAGTCTACACACTTCGCCATATCGGAAGTGATTCCACCCTCGGCCTGAAAGCCAATGATCATGCTCTTCTTGGACTTCAGATAAATCGCTCCGTTTCTGCATTACGTCAACGACTGCACTATTTTCCGCGTCATCCTGACACGATAACGTACCCTCCATTGCTACTGTTGCTACCTGCCGCCTGTGAGTAACGAAGTCGGTGGTGACATTAATGTCATTGGAAACTTCCTGGCAGATTAAAACTGTGTGCCCGACCGAGACTCGAACTCGTAACCTTTGCCTTTCGCGGGCAAGTGCTCTACCATCTGAGCTACCGAAGCACGATTCACGCCCGGTACTCACAGCCTTACTTCTGCCAGTATCTCGCCTCCTACCTTCCAAACTTTACAGAAGCTCTCCTGCGAAACGTGCAGAACTGGCACTCCTGAAAGTTTGAGGAGTGCTAGTTCTGCAAGGTTCGCAGGAGAGCTTCTGTAAAGTTTGGAAGGTAGGAGGTCTCAATGTCATCGGACTTTGTATAACGTTTCTGGTGCTGAGGGCAACACCTGACTTTCTTTTCAGTACTGCCACTCAGTGCGACCTACAGAGTAAAGCCTGGAATGTGTATAAGTCTAGAAATGACCATAAGGACGAGATACTCCTTTAGGGTCAGCACATTCTTCTAATATGCCAATAAGATAGATATGTCTACGCCCTCTAATCTTGTCTGCTGCATCGTCGTGTTTGCTAAAACTCGAAAATTACTCGTAGATCCACTATAGTTGAAAGGAGCGCCCAGGCGGAGTACTGCAGGCACCTACCTCACACTAGCAAGTCTTGTTTGATAGTCGTATTCGTATCGTCTTCACGCGACTTACTACGTATATGCTTGATGTTTTTTGTGGTTGCCGAGGATCTTGTCATTACTGCATTGCACATTCACAACATTGAAATACTGTAGCCTGTCACGTTATCATCAGCAGTCGTTAGCAAGTCATTGTGCCTTACGCTAGAAGTCCTTCGAACATAAAATTGTCAGCTCGCTGTACTCGTAACGAAACCGGCGCAGCTCTCCGGACGTATTGGAATTTCGATGCGGCGCAGCGGACATTGGCACGCTGCGCAGTATGGAGCTGAGTGGTTTCCGATGCGCTGTACGATATAAGAAATTCTTGATCGAGTATCTCGTGGCATACGCAAGGAGGAAATTTTAATAACGTGCTCTTCCCTGGAAATCAACTGCACCAACACGACTGCACCTCCCTGTGAGCATCTTTCCTCCGATATTACGCCTTATGCAACACGGGTGGATTTTCTTAGTCGCGCAGGTGAGGCAGGGCTGAAATTTCATCAGCCTGTTGTTACCTACCGATCTATAGGCTCAAAATTACTTACAGGTTATCCCATTCGAGTGGTGCTGCACGCCTTTGTTTCTCTTGTGTCACAGGAAATCGACTGCGCTCCACATTAACTTAGTGTCCTCTGTGCTATTCGTGTATATACTCATCATTCTATGTGGAGCGAATGATTTTCTGGAATCGAGTTGCTACTTGCATTTCCATAATATTGGCATTACAGCAGCAAAAAGTTTCCTGACTTTTATATTGCGCTCAGAATCCCGCGATGCTTTTGTAAAGCAAGACATATTCCTCATGGACAGTTTTTCAATGTTTTTTTTTTCTTTTTTTTTCCGTAGTCGTGGTTTCGTTCCTGTTAGACCTCTATCAAATAACAGCTCAATACGACAGGCGACATTCTGTTTCGTTTCTCTTAAGAGGAAACTGTTCGGAAGCGTCTATGGAGCACGACTACTGTATAGTTCCCATGCCGCTGGTATTAAATGGAAAAACAAAAGTAAAGTACACTATGAAGGGTATTGAACCAAATAACGACCTGGATGCCGTGCTCCTGAGTTAGTGAATGTTCTTTGAAGTATCAGCATTTATACCGAGTGTCAGTTACACGTCATCTAACCATTAAGGCCTACAACTCCATGCATACTTTCTGTGTTGTACTGTGAAGATTCTTCCGTTTTGGAACGTTTCCTAGCAAATGTCTTCGTGTCAGTGGCTTTATTACATTCATACACACTACGTGACAAGAACGTTACACTCACAAAAGATATAATCGGATGTCGGAAAGAACAGACACCATATCAATATAAATATAGTTCTGACAATACCGGCCATGACCTTCTTCTTCAGTGCGGATGCACACATATTCCCCGAACTCTTACAGCACCCCAATAATGTATATAAAAATGGAATTAATTCCTGTTTGTAATTCTGACCATTGTCTGTTTATAGTGCCACATATTTCATTGTTGAACCTACTTTCATCGAATTCTGCATAGAAAAAAATCATTAAGCGATAGTAATGTCGTATCTTAATGTGTATTTACTATTTCATTTAACTTAAAATCATGATGTAATCCTGCTCTAAACAGTGGATTTGGATATCCTGAGATTAATTGTTATGAATGTAAAATTGTTATATGTATATATACTGTCAACAAATAACACAACTTCACCACTTATTCTTTCATTTACTCCATCAATTTCTTTGTAAATTTGGTTGCAGAGATGGTAACCCACTAGTTATTAATTGTGATTTCACGTCATTACCCAAACGCACTTCTAATAAAAATATGTGACATTCCATTCAGAAATAAGAAGATGACGAACTTGTTAGGTTACTATAAGAAAAAAAACTGTTTCAGATGGTTCACAGTGGTGTATTTGGTGGCGAAGAGCTGAAGAAGTCTTCACACTGTGTCGATATTTTTTTCCACACAAGCTTTGAATAGCATGAATATCATCTCGAGATAATTCTAAGTTTGAATCATTGTAGCATGGATAATTTATTGCTCCATAAACATCTGAATGTAGAAAACCTAATTTATGACAAATCTCATGTACTAAATCTTCATATAGATTTCTTTGCGATTTTCGCGTTTGCCTGCCAGTCTCAAAGTATACATCTCATCTTCACATATATGTATTTCTAGTGGAACATTATTTATAATTGGTAAAAGAGTGTCCTGACATGTTATCTTTCTGATCCAGATTCTTTGAACATCAGTGATGAGATATTTCATAATTAAATATTCATCCTTTACTTGTAATTAAAACCATCGATGTTCATCAACTTTGATGCCATACCTAGCTTTCTCTTTCCTTACATTATTCCTCTAACAGCTGTAGCTGCTAATTTTTCTTCTAATGAGGCATCAGAAGTGTGCATTCCATTTCTTGCTGCTAGTTGAAGTTGATTATCTGCATCAAGTCCTTATTCTAAATCTCTGTTGACTCTGTGTGCAGTGCTAATGTGTTTAGAAGCTTCATCTAAGTATTAATTCCCTAGTCACCTCTAGCCAGTTATTCAATTAGTTTGGTTCATGGGCCACAAAATCTGTGCTCTGGTAGACACATTTCCAAAGGTAATATATTTGTTAATGTCTTTACCAACGCTTTCCCACAATTTTCATTTTTCAAAAATTTGTGTAACAAGTTATTGATATATCTGATCAACTATGAAAGTCCTTTAGGATTATTTATAATAAAATTGCTCAATCTGTTCTTTAATATCAATGTTATTAAAAAAATTTCACTATGTTTGTTCTTATTCGCAGTTTTTTTATGACTTACTGCGAATCTGTCAATTTATTCTCACACATTTTTCATCCAAACATATTCAAGTGCTTTTTCTGTATACTTTTTTACTATCACCAGTTTTTACATGGAAACTTTATCCTAAATCTGATTTTAATTTTGGATAGTAGACATCTACAAGTTCTTTTATCAAACTTTTACTTTTTACCTTTAATTTATTTTATTTTATTTGGAGTATTAATGTAATGCTCATGAATGGTACAATATATTCGCATAATTTGATAAATCAACAGCGTCAATTTTTTTTAAAATCACCCACAGAAGCATCTTGTTAGTTAAAAGCTTAATCAGACGACCATAACTCCATCGAAAGTAAATGGCAAATAGACCACAAATTTAAATGTACCTACAGGATTTAATGTAAAACTGTACCTTTGTCATTGATAATTTACTCCAGAACTCTTTCACGTATATTTTTAACATCATTGTGGCCTGCATTTGCCTCAGTTTCTTCTTTGAATCTCAATTTCTTTCTCTTCTTCACACTTATTCAAGACACCCTGTATGTCTGGTTCACTTAATGTGCGATCAAACATGGGACTTTCATAGTGCTTCAATTTTTTAAATTATTCAATGAAGCCTATAACTATGATTCTCTTAATGTGCCATCATCATAGCAGCGCTATCATCAGACCACTCACATTATGCTACATTTCAATGATATGGAACCATCTGTTTTTCAACCTACTATTACCTTCAGTTGCTTTCAGAATATTGTCCTATAAACCTACAGTTTCTTGTTTCACCTGTTCGATTTAATCAGTAATATGCTGTTTTGTTTATTTTAATATTATTCATATTCTCTTATAAGTTGGTTTATCCCAAGCTTCAATCATCCTGTGAATTTTTCAACCGTTTTCTGTTTCTTCTAGCTTTTTTAACAACTTCTATGTCATATTTTGTAAACATTTAATACAGATAAAAAGCCAGTAAAATATTTTTTTACATTTTTGTTTAATATGTTGCTAAGAAATGTTGGATTTTTTATTTTTATTTGTCATTATTAATCTTCCTAGTCCTGTCTGTTGTAAGAAATCCAAACTGGTCCTCATTCCAGCATTTACACAACATTCTTTATCTGCACCAACAAACTCGTGGTAAACATGATTTAAAATTGTGTCAACCTGTCCAAAAATATTTTAAACTTAAGCTTATCTTCCACTAATGGTTTAAGCATTTAAAAACAATCCATTCCTTTTTTTCTACTTCTAGTAAAGTATTCTCTAACCCCTTCATGATTTTCAAGCATCAAATAATCGAATAATACAAGCAAATTATCTTGGCATTCATCAAATTATGTGATTTATTCACATTTCCCTATAAATGTTACAATTTTCTCATTATTTTTATCTTACACTTCTTTCCCATTATTATGGGTTCTTGATATTTTGGCTGATTTCACTTTTAGACTAAACATACTGACGATTGACTTTATTCAATTTCAACTATTCTTGAGCTAGAATATAACTGTCAATAATTAATGTAACATTCCATAAGCACCTGTCCCTGCTATTGAGCATCAGACTGAATTAGGCAAGGGTGTGCTATGCCTACTTTCTTGTTTATTCTCTGGAAATCTTATTTTTGGTTCCCTGTCAGTTTTCATTTAATTAAAAATCCCTTTACTTATAGTAAATGAACCATCTATTTTAAGTCAGTGGTAAGTCACCGGATTTCACAGAAACATTGACTGTATCTACATTAGAATACTGTAGAATGTGGATCTAGTCATTTTTTTTAATAGGATTGCGGAGAAGAGAAGTTTGTGGCACAAATTGTTTAGAAGAAGGGATCGGTGGTAGGACATGTTCTGAGGCATCAAGGGATCACCAATTTAGTATTGGAGGGCAGCATGGAGGGTAAAAATCGTAGAGGGAGACCAAGAGATGAATACACTAAGCAGATTCAGAAGGCTGTGGGTTGCACCAGTTACTGGGAGATGAAGAAGCTTGCACAGGATAGAGTAGCATGGAGAGCTGCATCAAACCAGTCTCAGGACTGAAGACCACAACAACAACAAACTAAATAAGTATGATTTAAAGCTACCTATTTTACTCATCCCTTTTGAATGAGTAAAGTAAATTTAATGTAAATGTTTCTAACAAGAATATTGATATTAGATATAGGAGATGTACGGTTTTATCCTAATCATGTTCAATGATTGTTACGGCTGATGGATCAGATTACCTTTCATATGATGGAAAATCAAATAAAAAATTAAATGACAAGTATGTGGAAAAGCTCTTTGACCTTATAACTATAACTTAAGAAAACAAAATGCTGGCCAAAATGTAAACCGCTTTTATTTCACCATCACTTTTGTTTTGTTTGACTTGACCTCTTTCTGATCAAATATGCAGGGAAGGGCATAACTCAATAATGGAAAAGTAAAGAGTAAGACAAATGTGGTGCTCTATCGACAGAATAAGCTTAGAGACTTCTTTTGAGATTACAAAAAAATTTTAACGGTAGGTAATTTTAGTATAACTTTTATATTGAGTACAAGTATTGGAGATTCTGTTATTAGATGAGCTAACTATAAAGAAGCTGGAATTGAAATAAATGATAGCTGTTTAAAAGAAGATGAAAGTGTTGTAGAGTCTATGGGAATTATTGTAGCTATTGTTAAATATGAGCCTAATTATGAGCTATAATTATGAGAAAATATATTGAATAGCCCAAAAATTCTGATATCTTTTCATTAATGCAAACTGTTGACGTCACTTTACTGAACGGTAATTAGAATTTTGAGTTATATAGTATGAATGTATGTGACTCAGTCGAATTTGATATGCCATATATTCTTTTTGTTATGTTTCAGAGTAATTCTGAAAACAGTCAGTTGCTTTATTAATCAATGTATGATCATGCTAAGCTATAGAATATGAATTTGGGAAATAGGAGAAGTGAAGTCTTCCATCAGGACGTTTGGAGCTTAGAAGCACCTGTATTTTAAACGAGTTACACAATTGAAAGGCGATGTTGATATAAATTCATAAAATTTCATAATCAATTATCCCAATTATGTGACAGACAGGACTTTGAGGAAGATTAAATTACTGCTCAGAGACTACTATGAAATTGTGTACAACTTTTATTGATAATTCCTGCTGATGCCATTGCTTATATCATTATGTATGGTAGAAAATATCTCACAGATGATGCACTTCAAGGAATATTAACTGAGAATTGGTAATTGAAAAATATTTGATTCACTTATTACACCTTTTTGTCTATGTATTCTGGAGCTCAGAGAAGTGCCATAGGATGTAGACTTTGTCTGGTTCAGATCACTGAGTTAACTGCTCAGCTCAGGAAGTGTGTGTAGATGATTAGCAGCCATCGTGCTGCCTCCTTGATAACAAGCTCTGCCTTCCTGTTTCCTCTGTCTTCTTGTGTATCTCTTTCCCACAGTAGCTCCTTCTATATCACCCAGTTGCATTCACTTCATTGACGCACAAGGAAGCGTTTTTTATTTTGTTTATTATATGTCACCAAAGTACCAAACTTCAATACAAGGTTTCTAAGCATATATTGCCTCCTTCCTATCCTATTTGAATGGTTTGAACTTTGGTTTATTGGGTTTATTATCAGTTCTTGACAGTGGAATTCACTTGAACAACTTATATGAATTTTGTATACCCTGGACCGAAGTTCTTATCACATATTTTTGAAAGATATACACATCATGACATAACATTTCTTACTAAAATTTAGCTATTTTATGTCATTTGGTAACAAATTGATCCATCAAGAAATGCTGCATGACTTATGAAAAGCATTGAATCAGTTTTCACTGCCTTACACTGGTAGCTTAGGATGTAAAGTGAGTGGGATTTTAAGCAATAAATATTTCCTTAGGGGCATTGTTAGGTAAGAATCCTGCTCCAGTATTGAGCATTTTTTTAAAATTTCTATGTAGTGTAGCTCAGGATTTCTCCATTTGAGATAGGAATTTTGCAAAGGAAAGTTATGTTCAGAGTAGTAAATTTTCAACTAAGATTTTGTTTCCTTAATAAAAATGTTTTTTTTTTAATAAATGGAGACTTTATGCAAGAAGATTATTAATGTTAGCAGCTCTAAATTTTTTTCAAAACAAGTAATTATCTTCAGGTAGATGTTTCGTATGACATTACTGGCTGTGTATATATGATTACTAAACACATGGTGAAAATTATTATGAAATTTAATAACGAATTCAATATTCTTGAACCAAATATGTATTTGTAATTAATAACTGAATGGAATTTTCTATCTTTTGAAAAAGGACAGAATAAACTGAGTTATAAAGAAATGAAGGAACCTAAATGTAACAATGAATTTCATTATCTAGAATTTCTGATTTAAAAATTTTATTTTTTCTTGTCGATATTTATAGTCTATTAGGAAAACATGATTTTACAGGGAACAACTGATTGTAAGAATAAATAAAATAAATAAAGTATAGAAAATTTAACAAATTGGAAAAGTTCTTTAAAAAATCATAAAAGTTGTTGATAGTAGTGAAGAGTTTTAGGCTTTGGGCTATTTTTTCCTAAAAGCCAGAAAAAGTGATGAAATTTGGAGGAAATTTTACGATATTTGAAAAATGAACTAAAAACTAGAGAATTATGCTACTGAGAAAGAAACAAAAGTAAGATTTATGGAGAAATTGAGCTTGTTTGGTAGAATGACAGAGGAGAAATAGGCCTTGAATAAATTTCAGCCAGTAATGCTGAATATACAGTTCAAAACGGCTAGAGGAAGAGGTAGATATAGAAAAGGCCAGGAGAAACCAGATGATTCCACCAGGATTACATCATGCTCAGACTGAGATTCCAAAGTTATATTTTCGGCTCTTATGCATATGCAGAAACAGATATTGACTTATGAAACAATTTAATAATGGTCAAGACTAGGCTTAATTTGGAGAAGCTCATCTAGAAAAACTAGTGTTCATAGAATGGGGCCACTGAAGTACTGAAGAATTAAGCACTGCATTTGAAGTTTTCTAAGACCGTAAATACTGCTATATTGAATATAACGTTAAGCAATTCTCATAAAAGGACCCACAATCTTATGTACAAGCAAGATAGCTTCAAAGAAGCATTGGGTCACATCCTTCAATTGATTGACAAAAGTATAAATTACAAAAATATTCACAGAAATTCAGAACTAAAGAAATGTCAGTCACTTGAGAATGAGATTTGTAGAAGGTACATGAAAGCTGAGCAGAAACAGCTGCAGGAAAAATGAGATTGGCTCAAATGGTTCAAATGGCTCTGAGCACTATGGGACTTAACATCATGGGTCATCAGTCCCCTAGAACTTAGAACTACTTAAACCTAACTAATGTAAGGACATCACCCATATCCATGCCCGAGGCAGGATTCGAACCTGCGAACGTAGCAGTCGCGCTGTTCCAGACTGAGATGCCTAGAACCACTCGGCCACTCAGGCCGGCAAACATGAGATTAGTAGCACAAATAGTTGTTTGAATGTGTGAAACATATCACAAAATAACTTTCTGTGAAATTAAAAGCAGAGTTAAGAGTGTTCTTGGAACTACCCTGTTATGAGCAGAGGAGGGGGCAGATATGTGAAATACGTACATTGAGTGTCTCTGTGACGCAAGATACTCGAAAATCTGAAGGAAAAAAAGTAACCTATAGAAAAAGCCAGGTAATTAATATTACGTACAGGAAACAGGAGGTAGCAATACTATTATTGGAAGGCCAAGCAGAAGGATCTCGCATTAAAAATTCTGTAAGACAGGGTTGTAGTTCTATGCCTCTAATCTTCAGTCTATATATTTCAGATGCAATGATAGAAGTAAAAGAATGGTTCAACAGTGGGAGTAAAATTCAAGGGAAAAGTATAATGATGATAAATTCATTGATGAATTTGATGTTCTCAGTGAAAGTGAAGAAGAATTACAGGATAGTGTTGGAAGATAAGAACAGTTTCATGAGAACAGAATGTGGAGTGTGAGTGAACGGAGGAAATATGAGGGTAATGAGGAGTAGCAAAAGTGAGATTACTGATAAAATAAAAATGAGGGAACCAGGATATGGCCAAAGTGAATGAATTCCTCCATTTGGAAGAATAACAAGGCTTGATGGATGTAGCAAGAGGGACATGAAATGCAGATTGTCAAAGCCATGAGGGCTTTCCTTGCCAAGAGAAACAGCTAGTATTATGTCGGCCTTAATCTGCAGAAGAAATATCTGTGGACGAACTTTTGAAGAACATCGTTATGTGGCGTTGTATGATAGTGAGTTGTGGTCTGTGGAAAATCGGAAACGAAGAAAATCGAAGCGTTTGAGATGATGTGCTACAGATAAAATACGAAGATGTTCTCCAGAATAATGACAAAGAATGGAACATATGAGAAGAAAAACAGGATCACAGGACAAGTATTACGACATCAGAGATTAACATTCATGTACTACAGGGAGCTGGAGAGGTTAAAATATGCAGGGGAAGACAGAGATCGGAATACATCCAGCTAATAACTGAACACATATGTTGGAAGTGGTACTCTTGAGCTGTAGAGGTTTCCACAACAGGGAAATTCGTGATGGCCCGCACTGAACCTGTCAAAAGAATGGTGATTCAGGAATGTGAATTACTAAAAGTCCACAAACATCAAGAACTATATTTAGAAGAAAGATCTTTAAAGTATATTTGTCTCCAGAACTGTAAAGCACTATTTTTGCGTTTGTATGAATTATAATTATTTATTTCGTGAGGACTATCTACTTATACGTAATCTCCCAGAAAGAAATAAAGTGGGAGTATATTTTCAAATTTGAAAAAGGGAAGACTACAGTGTACTTATTTAGGTGCAACTGGAAAGAGCAATAGGTGATGAAAGTATCTAGTAGGTGAGATAAAGCTAGCAGCACACCCCAATAAAGGCAAACGCTGAAGGAAAACGAAGTTCGCATAGCGTTATAGAAACAGACTGATAACTACAATTTTTTATTATTGTGATAACAGTACTTGCAATCAAAACTTTTTAAACACGAGTAATATACTACTACACTTACGTTGGAGTTGCTTAAGACTGAATAAACATTCATGCACTGAATACATAGACACAGATTTCTGAGAATAGTTTGAAAACTTCTGCTGCAGTAATGTCTACCTACTTTGCCGCATTTTTATCTTATTCAATGTAATTATTAGTTTTTGAACTTCATCTTGAATTTACTTCTGAGTAAAGCGTACAACTGACAATTACATAACTATACAACTCTATATTTTGTCAAGACATCGCAAGACAACTTACTTCAACTACAAAGGACTCCTTTAGTCATTCAAGTCAAGAGTAGAAATAAGTATCTCGGAAGTCCTCATTCCGAAATAGTTATCAGTTCGTCTCTTTCTTGTTTTCGTTATGAAATATCCTATATTTTCCAGTGTATCATCTTCTATATTCTAGTGTCCATTTGTAACGTGCGCGTTGGGCACACAATACTCCTTAGAGCCTGTGCTATGGTAATTGAGCGGGGTTCACCTTATGAGAAAAGATTTTCTTACAGATATCGACCGCGTGTACCTGAATGGTGGCAAATCAGAACTACACCCACTCTGTAATAACAATGATCCGGCAAGTAAATTCAAAATGCAATTACACGTCAAGATGGACCAAAAGCAACCCTGAAGATGCTACCAGTTTGTTAATAATACGGTCGGCAGCCTAATTAGGTATTAACTGAGTTTCTTCCCTGTACATGTTGGTGTATATTCATGCAAAACAACACGTAGTAACACTGCATAATATAGTAGAATTTTAGAACCAGAAAATCTATTGAACTGACAGTTTCACGTTCTGTACTGTTATGGAAAACCCATGAATACATAACACTACACTACAATGTGTACTACAAAACTTTATACTGTCTATTAATCTGATTAAAATCGGGCATAGGTTACCCTAGAAATAGCGGTTTCGAGCCACACACAAAATGTCAATTTCGATAAAGATAAAACACTGATAAATTTTGACTTTTATATTGACTTTAACTTTTGCTGGTCAAACCAATTTAGAACACTTCAGAATTCAAATGAATAAAACGGGAGGGGGGGGGGGGACTCTGAAACTGTATAACAAAATTGATTACTGAAATTATTATGCGTTCAAGATTTCCAGTATATGAGTTACTACTCTTTTCCTTATTTACTGTTCATTTAAATACCTTTATATCTGTCTCGAAATAATTGAACTTCATTACTATATCAATATTAAAGTTATCTTTCAACTTCGTTAGACCTTCGTTATTCATTTACTGGTTCTTTAACAAAACTGTTCTTTAAATACCATTCTAACATAGCTAGGTCTGCAAGTAATTATTATTAACACAAAATTTAATTTTTCATTTCGGGACACTCGGATTGCACAACATTTGGAAAGGACCCTGTCTAGGTTAGTTGTGAGGATAATTAAATGATGGGAAATTTCTGGTAAAATTTAGTTTATTATTGAACAGTTCACTATATGGTCCATACGAATACAGTACTAAAAGTTTCAACCTGCTTGTATCGATGCGGCGGTTGGCGGGTGGCGAGATGGCGAGGCACAGAGCACACATACAACCACAGCTATGGCTCTTGACGTATCGGCACTTTAATTCTTCTTTGCGCCACAATACTTTACCCATTTAGTGCCTACGGACCTTTGCCATGCTGTGTGGGCGTTGGAACGGCATACCCGAGGCTCAGTGAATCTATGTCTTCCAGGAGAGCCTCCTCGCTCCAGAAGGTGTTGCTCAAACCAGTGCCAAACTCCAACTGCTACTGAGCCCGTTGTGCCGTGCAGTTCCCGCGTGCATTTTCCCGCGCTCACCTGCCATCCACCTTTTACCACTCCCTGACAGGCTGGGTATTCACCCGAGGTTTTGCATTCTACATATCCTAACACATTGCCTACGTATGGACCAGACGCACAACTACAATTTTAAACATCTTACAACAGTTCCAAAATTTGTTACATCTCAATTCTATCACAATATTACTTGACATTTGACATAAACATTAATCTTCACATTGAAACTTGTTTACAGTTTTCTTAACACAATGGCATGAAACAAAAAAAGAAATGAAATCAGAACCTCAATTACACTAGTTTATCGAAAAATCAGATGGAAAAGAAAATTACTTATATGTACAATAGTACAACGCCGTTGTTGTTACACATTGTTATTGTACCTCACAACCAGGCTACTATTCATATTCATATCAACACCTCAATATACCTGCTAACCCTGCATTTTACTTCTGAGGGGCTTACCATGCTTACGTACCGGTATTTTCCCAGAACTCTTTCAATTCACTCGAGTTTCAACAGTAGGTATACGTTCAATGTTGTCTGCAGAAAACACTATAACCGTTCTCCTTTTCATTTTATACCCCAAAGACTACATTTTCTAACTGTTCCGACGTACTTTCACTCGTCTGATGCAGCGATCCTGCCCCGATGACAGCATAATTTTAATTTCCATTCACTTTGTTTTTGGATATCCTCATTTTCATTAATATTTACTTCTAACGTTGTAACATTAAGTTTCACAGTTGTTCGGTTCTATGTCAATCTTGAGACGAACGCTTTGGTCGTTTAGTGATTCTTAAGTAAATCGGTCATATATGTTCAAACGTGTAAGACATTTTAACTATATACCTCAATTACGTTGAAATCAGTTGTTGGTATACTTTGCATTTCAAGTAAGTAAATTTCATTCTGCCGAATTTCAGAATGTGTTTCACTGTTGCATCCCCAAATCCTATTACGTGAACGTCATTTGTTTTCCGTGTGATGAATGCACTGGATTTCTTGTTTTGTATAGCCCCAAGGATTCCATCATGGTAATACCAAGAATAAAAGAGAGAATCATCTGCTCTGTTTTAAACAAGATGATCCTTGCTAGCTGACGTGATGGGTGGATGAAGTTTCCTGTGTAAATGGGCCCTGTATCTGATGTACGTTAATTATGATCCTCTAAAATAATATATTAGGAATCCAATGACTTCTCATTGAAACAAGAATTACAATTACTTCAGTTTAACCCTATAAAATGATTCGTAAAAGAGTTGACAACGTATGGCAATACCGCTGTAATAAACATTTGGCACATACGACAAACGGGTGTGGTGAAGTGATTCTAATAATAACACAAGTGAAATAATTGCAGGTCTCAATTTGGACTTTATTGCCTGATGTTAATTGAGTGGACAGATGGTATAGAATGGAATGTGGTGTAAGATGAAAGTACATTTTTCATCCAGCTAAATGCAAGTCTTCAAAGTGAAGCTTGGATCAATCGAAATACTATAAAATGGCATTTATGTCCCAACACAGTCCCTCGAATTTGCGGCAGGATCTACCTATAGTAAATTGTAGGTGGATGCTGAAGTGGCTGCAGACACAGGCACCGTTAGCACCAACCATCCACACTAATGACGAAGTGCAAATCAGCTTGAAACTTCTCAAGAGCCCCGAAAATCAGCTCTGGTGGCAGCAGGCTGTAAGTGGCTCTCACTGAAGAACTTGGACAGCAGAGCCTCCCAAAGACCGCTTCCTGAGGATCAAGTAATTTCTGATCAAATGTTCATTAAAAAGAAACCTCAAACTGCCAAGTGTTGCATACTTTTTTCTATTCAGATTTTGTGGGTTTCGGATCATCCTAGCGATAACCGTTAAAAATGTTCCTTACGCACAGTAGTCCCTTTCCGAAGGGTATTTTGCAGTTGATTAATCAGTAACAGGCGTTCTACCATTTAACACAGGTAAAAGTCATCGTACTCTCTCTCCATCACACTCTTACCTGGTTTTTGAAAAGTCCACGATCCAGTGGTGTCTCAAACTTTCAGAGGCCCATAACTACCGTTCCCAGTCCATAATCGAGATGTTTACCTGTGGCACCCAGTACTTTCGGCAGAAAAACTGAGATTTCAACTTTTGTGCACGATACTGCACTCTGCTGAAAAGCGTTCCTCCTTTTCAACTCCTGGGTTGTAAAGCAGTCACAGCTGTAGGCTTGAGCCACAGAAGACCCTATCTGGATTAGTCTCCCCTGCTTCGGACATCGAAGTGTGGTATTTCAAAAAGGCTGCTCGTGGCCTCTGTCTCACTGACCTGCACCAGTCCTGAAGCATCATTCCTCGAAACAGCTCCGAGGGTGGCGGCCTAGGTGAGTCCCCAGGCAGCCAGGGTGTTTCTGCACCATCCCAAATCTACTTTCAATGTCCTCTCATTCATATGAGTGATGCAAATCTGAATAAAAGTGTAAATGAGGAGAAAGGTTACATTAGTCACTTATAGACAATCATTAATACTGTTATTTATAACATTCCACAGCATTGATGAAATATTGGGATCTAATATATCCCTCCTCGTGATTTTACATAAGTTATGAAACCGTTACTGAAGGGAATCGAAATGTTTGTGTACCAGTCTCCCAGAGGAGCTCTCTTCGACTTCAGTAAAACAGTACTTTTGTTTCACCTCTGAATAGTATTGAGTCCAACCAATTTTCTGTTTTATATAAATTAACCAAAAGATGTCAACATCAAGACTAGGCATCACATCTAGTGAACTGGAATAAAATTGAAAAGCTGAAAATCTAAGTATGCACATTCCGCAGCTGAATATCACTGGGTACTAAGATTAAGAGGGGAAGGGAATTTTTTGCGTAAGAGGTATGTTCATGGATGTGCTGCTTGACACAGTATTGACAGTTACTGTGATATTTGATGATTTAGCAGAATTCGTGCGTAAGTGTCAGAGAAGCATTAATAAACCATCTGCCACTGTGATTTCACTGTAGGTTTCCAAGACTTGGTGACAGCATTTCGTTAGATAGTTTGTAGAGTCTGTTTCACTGCAGTCAGTACCAAAGTAGGTCTCGGCGGAGTTCAGCCGTTAGAACACATCCCTGCGAAAGGCAGGGATCCAGAATTTGAGAATCGGCCAGGCTAACAATTTTAATATTCCAAGAAGTTTCATATCAGGGCACACTACGCTGTTGTGTCTAAATTTCATTTTGGAAACAACCCCCCAGTCTGTAGCTAGGCCATGTCTCCACAATATCCTTTCATGCAGGAGTGCTAGTCTTTAAAGTTTCAAAGGACAGCTTTTGTGAAATATGGAAGGTAGGACGTGAGGTAGTGCAGGAAGTAAGGCTGCGAGGACGATTTGTGAGTAGTACTCTGGTAGCTAAGTCAGTAGAGCACTTTTCCGCAAAAACTTCCCAAGTTCGAGTGTGGGTCCAGAACGCAGTTTTAATATGTCAGGACTATTCCTACACTGCACACTCCACCTTAAGGTGGAAATTTCAGTAGATATTGAAATAACTAAACTCCAAAAGTTACACAAAAGTCTATTTGAACACTTAACCCCTTCACGTATATGGGACACATTTGTCCCACACATAAATCACCTTACTAATTGGACTGCAATCACAGTTGATGTGCTGCAGATGCGCTGCTTGAAGCAGAGATATTTGTTTTCTTTAATATCGTACATCTTTGGTGGCAACAATTACTGTAACTACCATTAGTCGTCGGTTATTGTTGGTAGTTCTCACTTCGAGCAGGCACACAAATTTATTCACTTATTGTATGCGTATTGTGTTCTCTGCCTTTCTGTCAAAGCTTGAAAGTATATTCAAGTAAGTTTCTCTTTTACTTGAGACCATTCATTTAGAAAATAATTGTATTTCATCAGTGGAAATCTTTATTTTCGTTCTTTGGGACATAGTTGTCCCAATGTACCACAATGGTAATTTGTGTACTTGTTTTTGAATGTCATGGAATCGTTACTAATACGTAATGAAAAACGAGCAGAATGATATTTAAAATTCAGTTGAAAATACATTATCTTTCATTTTATTAAATAAGCGGAAAAAATTTGTACTGGTATAATTTCAAATCTGCTTTTAGGTCATGTGCTCCAGAAAAAGAGAATTTTTCTTCACTGATGAAAGCGTTATGCAGATTTTGGAGGCTTGCAGTAGTGATGACGAAGATAATCTGTTACTGGATGAAGAAGATAAAATTTTTCTTGAAGGAGATATCAGAACCAAATGCTGAGGTACCTGATTCCCTTCCAGATTCACCAGAATTTAAATGGTCGGGAACTTACCAACCAAGACAGTTCAGCGATAACATGAATCATGAATTTGGGAAAGTGCTTTTGTTTAGTGTCAGTGAAAATCGTGAAATGCCACAGCCATTTGAAATTTTTTCCTCCAATATTGGCCTAAAGGATTTGGTGCATGATATATAATTCCTGAAAGTATTCGGTATGCAGAACAATCAGGCAACGCATTCAGCACAAATGAAAACAAGGCATTTCTTGGTATGAATCTGCTAATGGGGTACCATATTTTGCCTACATTTAGAAGCTACTGGGCAACTGAACCGGATTTAGGTGTTGTTTATATAGCTCAGATTATGCTACTGCATCGGTTTGAAGAGATTAGAAAGTACTTACATTTTTCCAACATTGCAGATCAGTCAATAAAGGAAGTCTGCACATACAAAAGTGAGACCTTTAATTACCCACTTGAACAAACCCTTCCAGGAATATTTTAGTGCAGTAGATGAGCATATGATCAGATTCAAAGACATAATATTATGTGATAGTATGTCAAAAATAAGCCAGTCAAATGGGGTTTCAAAATTTGGTGCAGATGTGATTCGGAAACTGGCTACCTATTTGAGTGTGATTTATACACTGGCGAAAAAAAAAACCTCAGGTCTTGAAGTAGGGCTTGGTGAGTCAGTAGTTCTGCAACTGACAAAATCACTATCCAGACTGGGATGTGAAATTTAAATATATAACTTTTTAACTCTCCAGCTTTGCAGTATTACTTTGGTTTACAAAATATTAGATCATGTGTGGGACTGTACGCACCAATCGTAAAAACATCCCAAAGACATTCCCTCCAGACAAGGAAATGAAAAGAGGTGATTCATACAGTCTCAGTAGCAATGGCCTGACAATTCTCAAATGGATGGATAACAAACCAGTTTTTCTACTGACTAATTTTATTTCCCAATACAATGTACGACAGTGAAGACCCGTCAGTCTGGTTCTTCTGAAAAGATCAATGTTCAGTGCCCTCATATGATAAGAAAGTACAATAAGTGGATGGGAGGGGTGGACCTTATGGACCAGAAGAAGGTGACCTATGAGATCGACATGAAGGCAAAGATTAAGTATTACCTGAGAATTTTCTTTGATCTTCTTGACATTGGTATAAACAATACGTATGTAATATATTCAAATTTGGCAGAAGAATCAGGATTCAAATCAACGCTATCATCCCTAGAGTTCAGACAATCTAATTGGAAATTATTCAAGTCGACAAAGGAATTTATCAACAGTAGTGAAAACATCAAGAAGGTTGCAGACCAGTTGCAATCCAAAGAGTACAGAGCACCGAATGATAAAATCAGACATAAGGAAGAGATGTGTTCATTGTGCTTCAAAGTGTGTTACAAATCGCACTTACAATATTTGTCAACAGTGTGGTGTTAATTTAGGCTTTACTTCAAGCAGAAACTGTTTTGCAGAATTTCACATCAAATATACAACATGTACACAGCCTCTGTAATTTTTCGATGTATTAAGTGTAATGTGTTCTGTAACTGTCCTTTAAGGAGCACAGGGAAAAATACGTCCCACCTTCTTTTTTTTAGCAGTACAAATAAAGCGTTTGAAATAATAACATATTTTGTATATAAAACATCCAGTTACCACAGAGATACAGAAATTTTAATCACTAGCACTTTAGTTTTCTTATGTACCTGAAGCGGTTAAAAAATAATGTTAATTACAAAGTTTTCAACGGCTTAACAGAAACGATGCTAAAGCTGGTTCCATGGATTTAATTGAATATCTGCAATATTATACACTTCAAAACTGAATTTAAGTTAAATGATTCCATTCAATTAATGTCGACAACAGTAGCAATGCATATATATGACTAAATATTGTTTGGTTAGTTTCTGGTCATCATTGCTGCTTCTCGAGGAGCAGAAGAGCGTCAAGCAGAATCATAAATCGCAGATTTTGTTAGTGGTGACTGCGACATCATTCGCAGACTCAGTGAGCGAAGTTTTTTGGATAATCGGAGCATTCCATTCATTACAGATATACATACCACATGCTTCTCCGAAGTACGAAGAGGACTGTAGTGTGTACAGTGTTCATCTCAGCTAGTCACGTTTAACAGTAGTCCCTGATTACAAATAATAATACTTCTCTGGCTATCTGTTTCAGGTAGGTATTTTTACTAGGATCTCACAGATGTAGTGTATTTTTCTGTTAACCAATTACGAAACCAGGGCTGTTTTTGTTGCAAGCTCCGGTAGGTGAAAGAAATGGAACCCACAGTGAAAATCAAGTATGTTTTCTTTCCGGCATTAAACTAAACGTTCCGCCACTTCTCTCCATAGTCGGTGTTTCGACTTCGACTTTTATTGTACTGCTGTAGCAACTATCTATTACCCTCACCACAGAAGATAGCCGCCCGTGCTTCCCGCTAATGCTCTTCAGTATCCAGCATCTCACTGTCAGTGCTATAGTTGTGTCCCCACAACCAGCAGTTCATTGGAGCAAATCGGTGTAAGTCTGCAGGAGCCATGTCTGGTCTATAAGATGGGTAATGAAACCATTCCTATCGAAAACGCTGCAGGAGAGTTTTTTGTTGTTGCTGCAGTAAGTTCCTGTAACATAGCCATACTTTCCTGTCATGCATGACACTTACGTTATGTGAGCTGCATGAAACCAGGCACAAACCCTCAGAAAATGACAGCACGCTACTCATTCTTGGCAGGAGACACTATCGTTCTAGGCATCTTTGTTTGCTCACTTTGCTTTCGGAACTGAGATATGCACTGTGATGCAATCTATGAGCGTACTAGAGATATTGTACAACACCTCTGCACAAAGCTCCATCGGATTTTAACAGTGTTTTAATTTTGTGGCCGATAAAACTCTAAATATAAAAAAATGGTTCAAATGGCTCTAAGCACTATGAGACTTAACATCTGAGGTCATTAGTCCCCTATACTCATAACTACTTAAATCTAAATCACCTAATGTCATCACACACATCCATGCCCGAGTCAGGATTCGAACTTGCAACTGTAGCAGCAGCGCTGTTCCGAACTAAAGCTCCTAGAACCGCTCGGCCACAGGGGCCAGCTCTTGAAATGAACATAACTTGGAAGTTACTGCACTTTCAGTTTGTGCAATTATACTTTGAAGGTCACCACTACAAACGCCTGACCTTCTGCACCAAATGTAAGCAGAATTGTTACTCATGCACGGTTCGTAAATTTATTATTAATTCTACCTTATCCAGTACTCAAAAGTTCTCTCTTAGCTTTGAAACATGCTGTAAAGCGATACCGATCACACATTACTGGACAATGTCTTTCGATTTGACTTGCCACGGCACACGGCCTGTAGTTATCTTTGTGGAATGGGCAACATATGTTGGTGCAACATGTCGCTCTTTAGAGTCCTATAGTTCACAGAGAAGGCTGTGCTGTGCAATAACTGTTAAAGAAAATATTGGGTACGTTGTGCCCTTTCCTTGTTAATTAGCATTGATGTTAGCCAATCATATCGTTGTGTGCCCTTAATTCAAGCGGCCCTCCATGGACAGTCTCACCGACTGTGTTTTTCGTTTCAACAATGATGAAAAGTCAGCCATCAGCTGTACAACAATACCTTTGTCTGGTTAGCTTTACCGGTTTCGACAGTTTAAACTGTCATCTTGAGAAGTGAAGTTGGCTCAAGTCATAGGTAAGCCGACGTCAAATAAGAAACGGACGGTAGTCCGTTGCTATAGAATCAATAAAACAGAGCGACATCGCTGAAAGTGTATGATATGTGCGATGAGTTGCTAACAGTCCCGTATGAAACCTCACCTCGTACATACTATATGCGGTAAAATTTTGTTTTTCTGAAACTGAACAAGAGAGCGATATAAAAATTAGCCATCCGACGGTAGTAATTCTTAAACCCGAGCCAGAGACTGAGCCCTCACGACCGTATGGGAACAACTGACACTAACTGTCTTTGTGGGGCCGCTTTAATTTACGCGCGCAAATGCCTGACTGCCTAATTTCAATGCTAATTAACTCGGAAATGGTGCAACATATAGAAATTTTTTTTCCTATCAGTTATTTCTCATCACCACCTACCCTTCAACGCCGTCACAAACTCTTCAGACTATTTCAAACCACATTCTATAACCATATACCCCGGTGGAAACATTTTTTTGCAATTAGCTGAAAGTTTGCAGATGACTTTGGATAACCCTATATTGACTGGTTTTGTATATATAAGTGTTGACCTGTATTTACTGGCTCACTATTTCATTAAACGGTCTCAGGTAGATTAACAGTGATAAATACGTTAACACAAACCATTTACAGCAAATGACGGTATATTTATGTCGTGATTAATGGAGTAATAACTTAAAGCTATGTTTCTCTTGTGACGAGGAAAAGAATATCTGTTTGTTTTTCGACTATTTTCTCAAAGAATTTCACTCCTTTCCTAGATATGTTTCTCATGATACTCCATGGTAGCCAGTACGAAGCAGTTTTTCAGGAGCAATCTGAAACTTGCTCCTTATTTGAGCGGTACTTTGGCTCTTCGTACTTGCAGTAGAAGAAGATTTCAAAAAAGCAAGTCACATTCTTTGGGCTACTTGTCTCTGTCCGTAAAAGCAATGTCTAGTTGTGTATGAGTTCAGTACACTGCCACCAGCTAAAACAAATGCCGTTTTGGCCGGAGGACCGAATAAACCCACACAATCTTTAATGATCACACGAGTCTAGATCCATGTTATGATTCCGTGTAGTGTTGCCCTCTATGCCAGAGAACCCCTTACAATCAACTGCATTTTTGTTGTAGAAGTAATTTTCCTTTTGACTACATTATCGTAGAAATCTTTCTCACTTATAACGTTGCAAATACTTGAGCTGTCGGTATTATGTCTTATGAAGTTATACACTCCTGGAAATGGAAAAAAGGACACATTGACACCGGTGTGTCAGACCCAGCATACTTGCTCTGGACACTGCGAGAGGGCTGTACAAGCAATGATCACACGCACGGCACAGCGGACACACCAGGAGCCGCGGTGTTGGCCGTCGAATGGCGCTAGCTGCGCAGCATTTGTGCACCGCCGCCGTCAGTGTCAGCGAGTTTGCCGTGGCATACGGAGCTCCATCGCAGTCTTTAACACTGGTAGCATGCCGCGACAGCGTGGACGTGAACCGTATGTGCAGTTGAAGGACTTTGAGCGAGGGCGTATAGTGGGCATGCAGGAGGCCGGGTGGACGTACCGCCGAATTGCTCAACACGTGGGGCGTGAGGTCTCCACAGTACATCGATGTTGTCGCCAGTGGTCGGCGGAAGGTGCACGTGCCCCTCGACCTGGGACCGGACCGCAGCGACGCACGGATGCACGCCAAGACCGTAGGATCCTACGCAGTGCCGTAGGGGACCGCGCCGCCACTTCCCAGCAATTTAGGGACACTGTTGCTCCTGGGGTATCGGTGAGGACCATTCGCAACCGTCTCCATGAAGCTGGGCTACGGTCCCGCACACCGTTAGGCCGTCTTCCGCTCACGCCCCAACATCGTGCAGCCCGCTTCCAGTGGTGTCGCGACAGGCGTGAATGGAGGGACGAATGGAGACGTGTCGTCTTCAGCGATGAGAGTCGCTTCTGCCTTGGTGCCAATGATGGTCGTATGCGTGTTTGGCGCCGTGCAGGTGAGCGCCACAATCAGGACTGCATACGACCGAGGCACACAGGGCCAACACCCGGCATCATGGTGTGGGGAGCGATCTCCTACACTGGCCGTACACCACTGGTGATCGTCGAGGGGACACTGAATAGTGCACGGTACATCCAAACCGTCATCGAACCCATCGTTCTGCCGTTCCTAGACCAGCAAGGGAACTTGCTGTTCCAACAGGACAATGCACGTCCGCATGTATCCCGTGCCACCCAACGTGCTCTAGAAGGTGTAAGTCAACTACCCTGGCCAGCAAGATCTCCGGATCTGTCCCCCATTGAGCATGTTTGGGACTGGATAAAGCGTCGTCTCACGCGGTCTGCACGTCCAGCACGAACGCTGGTCCAACTGAGGCGCCAGGTGGAAATGGCATGGCAAGCCGTTCCACAGGACTACATCCAGCATCTCTACGATCGTCTCCATGGGAGAATAGCAGCCTGCATTGCTGCGAAAGGTGGATATACACTGTACTAGTGCCGACATTGTGCATGCTCTGTTGCCTGTGTCTATGTGCCTGTGGTTCTGTCAGTGTGATCATGTGATGTATCTGACCCCAGGAATGTGTCAATAAAGTTTCCCCTTCCTGGGACAATGAATTCACGGAGTTCTTATTTCAATTTCCAGGAGTGTATTTTCTTATTAAAATAAGTATATTGTAGGGAGGAGACAACCCTCATTGTATTTTTACAATTTATATCTTCAGGCGTAATTACAAAATATTATTTTGATACTGTAAATGTTTAATTGTAATTTTCTTGTTTTATTACCCACATATGTTTCGGAGAAGTTTCTCTATCTTCAGTGGGTTTTATTTACTATCTGTAGAACACTATATGAAAAATTTATGCAATAAGATATTTAGCAGCTTCTTGAGAGTATAGTATTTACATTACATTAAGTATTGACAGACATACTAACATGAAGAATAATATCGTGTTACTACGTACTGTGACTGACAGTTCTATCTGGTATTTGCAGCAGAGCTACAATTTGTGCCTTTCAGTACATCATCTGCCACTAATAAGCCTTTATCATAGTTTTGTGGCATAATTTCTCACAAATCAATTTTTGATTTTTAATTTTTTGTCGTAACATAATATTCTCGTTTTGTTTCCTTCCTATAATACTACTGTCGTTATATTAAGCTGCTTTGTAGGCAAAGTTTCCCTATTTCATTCTTTCACTAGTATCTTTTAGTTTACAACACTATTTTTCGCTAAATGTGTTGAAGTCTGTACTGACTGTGATCAGGCTTTATGAAATGATGGGTGGGGAGTAGAGCAGACTAAGTATTTTTACTCGCTTTTTGCGGATCTCGCATTTTCATGCTACTACAGGGTGTATGAGTTGAGCTTCCTCACATACATTGTCCCACTGCTTATAAGGTGTTCGCTTGTTCCACCATTTTGTTCTAGGCGGGACTTTTACTGTAGGGGTATCACTGTATGTTAATTTGTTTGTTTGTTTGTCTGTTTGTCTGTGTATGTCTAGGTTTTCTGATAATTCCTTTAAAGCTGACAACAGGTTTCCATTGCATAGTGCTTTGCCTTCCACGATGGCTTTCTGTAAATGGCAATTCTTTTCTTTGTATATTGTTCAAGAAATGATAAATAAAAACCACTGATGATCGAGATACTTTTTCGAGACATGTAGTGAGTAATGAAACAAGAAAAATTGTATTTGCAGAACCACATATCCTTCCCTCATATTAAAAAACAAACGTGTCTAAGCTTGAACCAAAAAGTGAATATATATTTAACACCAAAAAGTAATGTTAATCGTATATTGCTTTAAGAGCTCTAGCAAAATGATACCACACCTAGAGATAGGTGAATTTCTAAGGAAACTTTGGAGAGCATAGTTCAGTGGTACCCGTCGGTGTAAAGAAAACATAAATTTTCCTGCAGTTCGATTCGAGACGACAGAAATATCTCATGTTTCATGCAGAGAGAGCCTGAAAGTTGCGTGCATATAATCAGCATATCATTTGTGTATTGTCCTACATAGTGTGATTTAATTTACAGTTTTATGATTTGATGTCACACCTAACATTCGTATCAGAAATCTAGAACTGGTCAATACCTGTTGCTTTCTGAATGCCGCGTTGGACTCTTCATCTGTTATATTAATAAATGAATGTTATTATTATGGCCGTTACAGCAGTCTGGGTATCGTCCCATTGAAATTAACTATAAGATGGGCAGTTCAGCTCACATAGAAGATGTGTGATATTAACGACTGATGCCTGATGGTAGTTAATTGTTTGCTTTGTAAGATAAATTTTTGTGGGCTAACAGAAATATACTGATGATCAGAAACTTTATGACCACCTGCTTAATAGCTTGTTTGTTGTCCTTGTAACGAAATACATAACTGATTCTGCGTATCACAGATCCGACAGTTTGTTGGTAGGTTTGTGGAGGTACATGGATTACATGTCTTCGCACAGGTCATGCAATTCGCTTAAATAACGGGCCGCTGACATGTGTACGTAGTTCATGACGCCCGATAGCAACCCAGATAAGTTTCGTAGGATTTACATCATTCGAATTTGGTCGGGTAAACACCAACGTGAGTTCACTGTAATGATCCTCAAACCACTGTTGCACGGTTCTGTCTCCAAGACACGGGCAATTGTACTACTGAAAAATGACATCGCCGTCGGGGAAGACACCAAGCGTCAGTGTGCCTCCGACTACTACCACAGGTCCTATGCAATGGCAGGAAACTGTCTCCCATAGCATAATACTGTTCCCACCGGCCTGCGTCCCTGGAATCTTTCGAGCCGCCGTTCACCTAGATGACGACGTTTGTGGAGACGGCCATCGAAGTAGTGTACAAAAATATGATTCACTCGAAGTGTCGACGTGTTGCTATTGATCGACAGTCGAATGCCGATAGTTCCGTGCTCACTGCAATCGTAATGGACGACGTATACAAGTAGGGGTGGTCCGCTGTGGAGCTCCATGTTCTACAGTGTACGATGAACGGTAGGCTCCGAAACACTTGTGAGGGCACAAGTATTGTGCTGTTTCGGCAGAGGTGCCACCGGTCACCGTCTATCTTTCTTGACGGAACAGACAAGCCTCTGAACCCCTCGTTCTTTAGTTACGCGTCATGTGCCCGCAACGCGATGATGCGGCATCCATCATGGCGGTAGGCAGTGTTCTTGACGTTTTGGCTGTTCAGTGCATTAAGGATGTTACATTCACAGGATTAACAAGTTGCTCTTATGACGCCTTAGAATAGAAATAAATTTTAGAAATACTTTTATAGTTTACTCAAGCGATAGTGCATGTGTTACAACCGCAGTGCGGTGTTGGAGGTTGTGTGTTGTGTGATGGTTGGTAGCCCTGCAGGGTGCTTCCCGAGTCCCCGCGCTGGCTGCTGGCGAGAGGTCGCTTCGAGGAGGCGGAGACCATCCTGAAGAAGATCGCACGCGTCAACGGCAAGTCGCTGCCGGCCAACTACATGGTGCAGCTCAAGGTGGGTCTCTCGTCTCACGCATACAGAACAATAAGCACAGAAATGGCAGCCATCAACTGATAATCGTCACTCATATGTTGGTCAAATGCTCTTATGGTGCCAGGAGCCAAAATCTTACACAGTCAAATTCTAACTAGAAGGAAAAACATGAATTATTTTTCTGTGTATCCCTCGCAATGAATGATACATAAACATTTCCTTCATTGCAAAGGATGGTTTACTTCTTTTGTCCAAAAGGTACAAAACATATAAGTGTTAGGCCTCTTCATTCCAATATTGTCAGTCTTATTGCACGTGAATTATTTTTTATTTTGTTTTGATGTTCGTCTCATATTTCTACTACCGAATGCAAAACAGAACTTTAACCTCTTCAGCTACAGATGAGTTAAAGTGCCTAGCACGCCATACATATTTTCATTGAGTCTACTAACAGCAATGCAGTATCATGTTCCTGCCCATGCCGATGTTGTGGCTAATGTTGTGTAGCAGTAAAGGTGAGAAGCTGCACGACCTCAAAATTCTGCAACTCTTATTTCTTTTGAACGTCCAAACTCGGCGAAATGCTTTGCACGTAAACACTGCCACTGTTCGAGTATATTCTTTGTTGCTCAACGCTGCTGCCTAATGTGTACAATATTATCACGCTTCTATAAATCAGAAAATTACGGTCCCTCTGCGTGATAACACATTAAAAATTACTCTTACATCAGTTGTTTTTTATAATAAATATTACTCAAGTTTATGGCAACTGTACGAGCAAAACCGGCTCGTTTCATCAAATATGCAGGGGGCTCTTGCTTTGAGCCGTGTACCCAAATCACCCTGCACAGTGCGTCCTATCCATACGGGGAACTACATTTAACGGTTCTTCTACAATAAAGGATGTCACTCAGTTTAAACACAGTTTATTGTTTCACTTGTGCCAAGTTTAGCAGCCTTCATGTCTCATGCCAACACCACTCATCCTCCTTAACGAAATAAGTCAATTTCTTTCATGTAGTACAATTTATCAATACACGAATTACTTATTTATTTCACCAAAATTGTTCAAATCTTTCTCCGTTAAATAGGTTTTAAAGGTGGCCACGTGTAAACTAGTTAATATTCTTTGAGCTACTAATGGTTATCAAACACATATCCCTCCACCACTTTCAAACTAATCATAACTCACGATTCTTCACAAAGTTATTTATTATGACTATTCAGTCACTTTTTCTGGGTCATCAGTCTTCTGATTGGTTTGATGCTGGCTGCCACGATTTCTTCATTGACTATCATGACTCAAATTAAAGAAAATACCTAATGAGATGCCGTAGTGGCTAGCAAATTGGAGTCTCATTTGGGAGGATGACGGTTAAAATCCACATCAGGCCATCATGATTCAGATTTTCCGTCATTTCCCTGAATCGCTTAAGGTTAATGCCGAATGGTTCCTTTGAAACGCCACAATCGATTTCCTTCCACATCCTTTCTTAATCTAAGCTTGTGCCCCGTCTATAATAACTTCGCCGTCGACAGGATGTTAAACACTAATCTTCCTTCATTCAAATAATAATTCTTACCATGTTTTACTTTCCTAAATTAACTTTTTGTCCGCGATTCCACGACATAGCCTGGCCGCCATCCTTGACCATTAGTCAGGGATTCCCCCACTGTTGTTGTGTAATTTTCAGGAGCTTCTGGAACATCCACAATGTCGCAGACACTGAAAATGAGCTTCTAGTATCGATCTTTAGTAATGGTATCAATGATGAAACCCCTATACATCTACATGGATACTCTGAAAATCACATTTAAGTGCCTGGCAGAGGGTTCATCGAACCACTTTCACAATTCTGTATTATTCCAATCTCGTATAGCGCACGGAAAGAACGAAAAACAATATCTATCCGTACGACCTCTGATTTCCCTTGTTTTATCTTGGTGATCTTTCCTCCCTATGTAGGTAGGTGTCAAAGAAATATTTTCGCATTCAGAGGAGAAAGTTAGTGACTGGAATTTCGTGAGAAGGATCCGGCGCAGCGAAAAACTCTATTCTTTTAATGATGTTCAGCCCAAATTCTGTATCATTTCAGTGACACTCTCTCTCATATTTCGTGACAATACAAAATGTTCTGCTCTTCTTTGAACTTTTTCTAGTACTTGTAACGCCGGAAATGCATATCCTCCTATTTCCATCTATTGTACTATAATTTTTTTTCCTTATTTTGTTACCTGAAGATATGACATTTCTGTGTCTTTATATATTGTAATTGTTTTACTGTATATATATATATATATATATATATATATATATATATATATATATATATGTGTGTGTGTGTGTGTGTGTGTGTGTGTGTCGATGTATAATTGGTTTGTTTTGTAAATATTATTCGTATTTTTACGCTGGGTCTGGCCTAGGGAAAACTATGCTATCGAACGATTACATCGATAGGTCGTGTGGAGAACCAAAGTGTTTAGGATCTTTGGTAGTGTTAACTCTGTCGCAGTCTGGCTGCAGTAGGGCGGGGGAGTAGGTGTGTCGTGTGACGCTCCCACGAGTTGCCGCGCTTTCGGGGTTCGGCAGCATGTAATTGCGCTCGACTTGCTATGATAGTTTCTGACACGGTGTCGGAGACGGGAAGCATTAGCTGGCGCACATCAAGAGCCCGTTTCGCCTGATGACCGTGTCGAGAAGAAGGCGTGCCAACATCCAGCTTCTGCAACAGTGACAGCCGACAATGAGTGATTGTCGCCACCTCCTCGATCGACGACTTGAAACCTTCAATCAACCAACAAGGAAGGCTGGAAGCACGTAAGGTTTTAGAACTGTATGGCAGACGTCAGCTTTTCCAACTGTTCAGTTTCCCTCCCAAAATTACAGCAACGTAGCATGAACCTTTGTTGCTCATTGTCCCAATTGCATTACCAAGCAGGGCCCCTTCATTTTCTGGAATGAACCCGAGTGTCGTTGAAATTCAAACGCCAGCATTAAAGTAATATCATCCCATTTCACCGCTTTAATTTCAAAGTTCAGTTAAAGTATTCATAGCTGGCTACAATATTTAGATTACACAAGCACAAGAGTGCGAGTTTTGATACCATATTTTAGCTTACCTGTGACTGCAGCTCAGCTTGGTACGTACTAAATCTTACTATTGTTAATTGTTCAGAATCATTTAATTCAAGTTCTAAGTTAAATCTCTTATTTCTAAATTGCGTAGATTCAAGTAGCTTTTGAAATGATTCTGGAGGTAGCCCAAGACTAACCTTATTTTATAGAATTTCGTAGTGCTTCAGAAACAAAGTTCACAATTAATTTTAGTCACTAAATTAACTTTCAATTTTCCAGTTTTATTAATTCTTTTGCTAAATAAAGTCAGATTGCAGCGAAATTTATTACTTCTGACAAACATTCAGTTTTCACACAACAGGTGTCAACCTTCAGTTGCCACGCTTTTAGTGCTAATTATATGTGCATTAATCTTTCATTTTCAGATATTATAGTAGCGAGCGTAATTTTCCCCTAATTCTCAAATATCTAATTAACGCCAATTAATTGTTAATGCAACGACTGCACATTTACTTTCTTTATTAATTTTGCCCTTTTCTCAAAATTAATTTCCGCCAATTTCATTTGCATTTTTCCTTTCATTTAGATGTAACCCTTTCCTCCCTCTTTACCGAAAAATCAACTTCGGTGACGATTGCTTTTCCCAAAATTCCATTAGGTGCACGCGGTTTAATTTTTCACTGTCATTAAGGTCGATAAGTGAGGGGGAGCTTACATACTCCGTCAGTCCTATGTGGTAAGGATCTCACACCGCGCAGCAGTATTCTAAGAGAGGAGGGACAAGCGTAGTATAGGTAGTCTCCTTAGTAGTTCTGTTATATTTTCTAAGTGTCCTGCCAATAAAAAGCAATCTTTGCTTAGCCGTACCAACAGCATTTCCTGTGTGTTCCCTCCAATTTAAGTTGTTCGTAATTGTAATTCCTAGGTATTTAGTGGCATTTACGGCCTTTGAATTGGACTGATCTATCGTGTAACCGATGTTTAACGAATTACTTTTAGCACTCATGTGGATGACCTCACACTTTTTGTTATTTAGGGTAAACTACCAATTTTCGCACCATTCAGATATCTTTTGTAAATCGTTTTGCAATTAGTTTTGAACTTCTGGTGCCTTTATCAGTCGATAAACGACAGCGTCAACTGCAAACAACCTAAGACGGCTTATGAGATTGTCTCCCAAATCGTTGATATAGGTAAGGAACAGCAAAGGTCTTACAACATTACCTTAGGGATCGCCATAAATCACTTCTCTCGATCACTTTCCGTAAATTACTACGAACTGTGACCTCTCTGAGAGGAATTCACAAATCCAGTGTCATAACTGAGACGATATTCGATAAGCAAGCAATTTCGCTACAATCCGCTTGTGTGGTACAGTGTCAAAAGCCTTCCGGAAATCCAGAAATACGGAATCGATCTGAAATCCTTTGCCAGTAACACTCAACACTTCATGCGAATAAATAGCTAGTTGTGTTTCACAACCTCAGTCTAAATAAGTATCTTAGGTTAAGTCTTACGAAATACCTACATATGCCTTGTATTGCTCAAGTAATATCAGTATGATGTGTGATTGCATGAGCTGCACCAGAGATAAGAAAGTCCCATCCAGACGACACCTTCCCAATTTTAATACATCGTAATGGGTTCTGACGTTTCACCAACTGATAAAATCTCTTACTTTGCAAGCTAAACCAGCACACATTATCCTTACTTTTAGTTCAGTTTATGCCGCCAGCCCACTGCAACCGCTACTTCATCTTACTAGCGGTAACAGCTACAACTGTATCTAGTAGCCGCAGTTGGATACTACGTAAGCCCTCAAGGGCATTGTTCAGTAGAATTTTGACGTTCGCGTTGAACGGGGTCGACAGCACTTCGAAGTATTGAAAACTCGGACTATCAAAATTTAAGTGAGGAGAAAGAACACAGGTGTGTAACTATTAAAAAAGTCTGAAATTTTTTGTTTGTGGGGATCCACGGCCTCGAGATGCTTAATAAACGTATACATGGTCCGTAGTAGGCTGTAATGCAATGTTTATTTAATCGTGCAGTTAGCTGATTTCGATTAAGCATCACTGTCAAACACCTGTAAAACTACTGTCTGCATACGTCTCCATGTATAAATAACACTTTTTTTATCCAACTACTTTGTTATTTAATTACGGAATACCACATCGTACTAGACATTGGATTCTGTAATTAAATACCAATGTAACTGGATAAAGAAAGAGTTATTTATACATGGCAATGTATGCAGACAATGTAGTGTTTCTCCATGTTCGCTTTACAGGTGGTTGACAAGAAGCTTAGTCGAAATTACCCAATCGCATGAAGAAATAAACATCGCATTACATCTTACTACGGACCATGTTTACGTTTATTATTAAGAAAGCTTTTACATCGGAATTTAGATTGCCAAAGTAAAGATTTTAACTTAAGTGTGGTAACAATTTCATTCGTAAAATAGTGATGGAGTGTCTTGTTTGGTGAAGCTGCAACTTTCCCGCGCGGCAGTATCACGCTAGAGTCTGAACAGCACAATGTCGGTTGATCTCTAATTAGGCTGTTGTTCCATGTCGGGCGTGGCTGCCTCCAGTACATCGTAGCTTTCGGTGTAACCCAATGTAGAGACAACGTCGGCCTCAGAATCCGCAGCACTTCGACCCAGAAACTTGGCACAGTGGTTAGCACAATAGACTCACATTCGGGTGAACGACGGTTCAAACTTGCGTCTGGCCATTCAGATTTACGCCAGAATTGCTTCCCTTATGCCTTTACCCTTCCTCAAACCAATCTAATCGTCATCTAACACATCCTCAATTTTCCTGTCCATTGTGCTGTATATTATTTTTCTAAGCAACTTGGATGCATGAGCTCTTAAGCTGATTGTGCGATAATTCTACAACTTGTATTCTCTAGCAGTGTTCATAATTATGTGGATGATATTTTTGCGAATTGCGGATGGTATGTCGTAAGACTCATAAATTCTACACATCGACATGAATACTCATTTTGTTGCTACTTCCCCCAACGATTTTAGAAATTCTAGTGGATTGTTATCCATCCCTCCTGTCTTATTCTATCTTAAGTCCTCTAAAGCTCTTTTAAATTCCGATTCTTAAACTGGTCCCCCTATCTCTCCTGTTTCTTCTTCTATCACATCAGACGAATGTTCCCACTTATAGGGGCCTTCGATGTACTCTTTCCACCTATCCGCTCTCTCCTCAGCATTTAACTGTGGAATTCCCGTTATGCTCTTGATGTTACCGCCCTTGCCTTTAATTTCACCGAGGGTTTTGTTTTGTCTTTGTGTATGCTGAGTCTGTCCTTCCGACAATCATTTCTTTCTCGATTTCTTCACATTTCTTATGCAACCATTTCCACTTAGCTTCACTGCATTTCCTAGTTATTTCATTCCTCAGAGACTAATATTTCTGTATTCCCGAATTTCCCTGAATATTTTTGCACCTTCTTCTTCCATCGATCAACTGTAATGTTTCTTGCGTTACCCATGGTTTCTTCGTAGTTACGTACGTATGTTTTTCTTTCCATCTTCTGTGATTGACCTTTTTAGAGACGTCCATTCCTCTTACTGGCTACTGAGCTATACCTTATTGCTGTATCAATAGACTTAAAAAACTTAGTGTCTCTCATCATTCCTTTGTACTTCTGTATCCCACTTCTTTTCGCAATGATTCTTTTTGTCTAATCTCTTGAACTTCAGCCTACTCTTCATCACTACTGCAATGTGATCTGAACCTTTATCTAGTGTTGGATACACCTTACAATCTAGTATTTGATTTCGAAATCTCTGTCTGACCATGATGTAATATAACCGAAATCTTCCCGTGTCTCCCGGACTTTTCCGAGTATACCTCTTGCTATTGTGATTCTTGAACAGAATATTTGCTATTGCTAACTGAAATTTATTACAGAACTCAATTAGTCTTTCTCCTTTCTCATTCCTTGTCCCAAGTCCTTATCCTACTATAAACTTTTCTTCTAATCCTTCCTCTACAACTGAATTGCAGACCTCCATGATTATTCTATTTTCAGCTCCCAGTTCAATATCCCCATATACTTTTTCTATTTCTTAATCTACAGATTGCGACGTAGGTACGTATGCTTGAATCATCGATTTCGGTGTCGCTTTGTTGTCGATTCTGATAAGAAAAAATCCCTGTCAATGAACTGTTCATAGTAACACACTCTCTGCCCTATCTTGCTATTCATAACGAATCCTAATCCCGTTATACCATTTTCTGCTGCTGTTGATGTTACCCTATTCATCTGACCAGAAATCCTTGGCTTCTTTCCATTTCACTTCATTGCTAGAAATGACTTCCAAATTAACTTCTTTAATCACTAATTCGAGCAAACGAGTAATATCTACTGTTTTCAACGTCATGCCCGAACCAGAATAATTGCTTCTATATTTTCCGCAAAATGCACGAAAAAATTAATGGAAACTTCTGACTATCGAACACAAGGTGATCTCCGGAAAAAAATTACTACGCATATTATCTTTAGCGCACTGTACGCATCGCATTTCCCTTTCCATAAGAACAATGCCCCCAATGGGATCAGATATCTTGAAGGCATTAATACTATGTCTGCTTATATTCCCGTTCAGTGACTCTTAGGTTCACAAAATTACGAATGGGAGAAACATATAAACCAAAATGTTTAATATTTACATTAAAATTGACTACAATAAGATACATGTTCGTTTCAAAAATTCTTGACTAACAACAAATGTTCTGAATTTCTCGCAATTTGAATGAAAATCTTCGTAACGCATGCTATGTTTAAATCTATTTGCATATATGCGGGGTTTGCAAAATGCTTAGTTATGTTGAGCCTTAGAATGATATCAAAAGCTATGAGCTCATTCTTCTATAATTCCTGCTCCGTATTATAATCGAAGCTGGTTAACACTCCGATTACGAATATTGGTGGTCGACTAGCCGCCGTGTCTGTGTCGCTAGCACCTTGGCTGGTATAGCTCAGATAAGAAACTCAACTGAAGGTGAGAAGGTCTCGAACACTGGGATAAAAAACCTTCTCTTGAATTGGCCTTCAAAAACGTAACATCCAGGTTGATCAAACATTACTATTACCACACAGAAAAGCCTCAATAGTTTTAAATAAATTTCAACAGTTACTGAACATAAATCCATTGATTATTGCCTGTGGATTTCACAGGATATAAACCGATGCCCGACAAAACATAGTGAGGCGCAATGAAACACAAGATAAACAAAGACACAGATATTATTAACTCAGTATAAAAATATTATGCAAACTCAGACCGGAAGCTTATTATGTGATCATTTTAATCATAATTACTTTAGAATTGTTAACTAGATTACCATCTATACCTCTCCATTGGCTCCATTTGTGCATTTCAGTATAGTTTTTTCTTATTCCTTGTTGCCGATAGGGACTTTTGCTTTTGTTATTTCCCAGATTATGTTTCGGAATTTGGCCTTCATAATCGTAAATAAATCTTTATGAGGCACCTCGTTTATGGTCCAACACTATCAGAGTGACTACTATATAAACAAATACGTGTATTTCCTTTGCATGCACAATGTGGGGCAGACAGCTGGATACTATCCCTTATCTGATACTGGGCAAGTAAGGTCAAATGGTCACATTACCGGAAATGTGTTTGTGCTATGATTATTAAGTCATCAGAGTACAACCCAGTGCACGATACTCTGTGATGACACCACGGTCAGAAAGTTATTTGAAGTGGTCACCAGAGGCCCCTAAACCGTCTCAACACGACGCAGTGGCGACTGGCGGACAGGTTCCAATGTGCCATCATCTGGCGCAGTGGCATTAAAGGAAACATGAAAACGTTGTTCCAGTGACTGCAAGCTTAGCCACCTCTTTTAGATGCCCCCGCAACAGGTATCTAAAGGGTTGGAGTCAGACGACTGGATCAGCTGATTTCATCTATCGGCCGGGGTAGATGACGTCGAGATACCTTCCCAAGAAAATGCGTAAGTGACCTGGAAATGAGGAAGTTTAGTTGCCTATCTTCCAACAGAGGAGGCATGTTTAACAGTCAGAAGCCCAGATAAGACTCGGCTGTGAAGCATTGTGAATGGATAACTGGTCCCTCGAGGTGGTCGCCAATAGTGCCAGACCACACAACGAAACTACAGCGGAGCTGATGTCTCCTTCCATCATACGATGTTCTCTGTAGTCTGCAGTGGGTGTTGTGAAGCCTGACGATATCGCTCCGGTAAAGATAGCCACATCCATGAATAGGGTCCATGAGATATATACGTGTACACTGTGGTCTGTACAACGACGAAGACGGGGCTTATCAACAAAAAAAAAATATGAGTTACCTCGAAGAAAGCTATTTATTGACAAATAGACAGTTTCAGAAAATTTCGTTCTTGTGAAATACAACTAACTCTTAATTATCACAATCTAATAACTTCTATCGACAGGGAATGTAAAATTGATACTACATTTTTAGATTTACAGAATGCTTCCGATACTGTTCCTCACAAGCGACTCTAATCAAACGGCGTGCATATGATGGAGTAACGCCTCAGTTGTGCGATTAGATTCGGGAGTTCCTGTCAAGAAGGTCACAGTTCCTAGTTACGAAAAATGGTCGAGTGAAACAGGAGTAATATACGGCTGGCGTTCCCCAAGGAAGTGTAATAGCCTATCTGCTCTACATCTGATCTTCATAAACGGCATAGGAGACAATCTGAGCCGTTCTCTTAGACTGTTTGCAGATGATGCTGTCACTAACTGCCTTGAAATGTCATCAGATGATCAAAGCTAATTGTAAAATGATTTGTATAAGACATCCGTAGGGTGGGAAAGGTGGTAATTGAAATAATGAAAAGTGTGATGTCATCCACAAGAGTACAAAAGGAAATCCGAAAAATTTCTGTTACACGATAGATCAGACGAGGCTGTAAATTCAAATAAATACTTATGGACTGCAATTACGAACATCTTAAATTTTAACCATCACGTACACAACGTTTTCAGAAAGCAAAGCAAAGACTACGATTTATTGGCATAACACTTAGAAAGTGCAACAGGCCTGCTAAAGAGACTGCTTACACAACGCTTGTCCGACCTCTCGTGAAATATTGATGTGCTGTGTAGAATCCGCGGCCGCGCGGGATTAGCTGAGCGGTCTGGGGCGCTGCAGTCATGGACTGTGCGGCTGGTCCCGGTGGAGGTTCGAGTCCTCCCTCGGGCATTGGTGTGTGTGTTTGTCCTTAGGATGATTTAGGTTAAGTAGTGTGTAAGCTAAGGGACTGATGACCTTAGCAGTTAAATCCGATAAGATTTAACACACATTTGAACATTTTTTGAACATACAATAGCGTCGGATGGGACTAACGGAAGACATCGGAAAAGATCAAACAAGGGCAGCTTGCTTTGTATTATCACGAAATGTGCGAGGGGGTATCACGGACGTGATATATTAGTTGGAGTGCCGATTATTAAAACCATGTCGTTTTTCGTTGCGGCAAGGCCTTCTCGTGAAATTTCTGTCACTAACTTTCTCCTCCGATTGCGAAAATATATTGTTGGAGCCAACATACATATGGAGACAAGATCATCATAATGAAATAAGAGATATCGGACGTCGCACTAAAAGATTTACGTGCTCGTTTTTCCCCCGCTGTTGGAAACTGAAATGATAGAGAAATAGCTTGAATGTTGTTCGATGTACCCTCTGCCAAGCACTTAATCGTGAAGTGCAGAGCTATAATACAAATGAAATGGTGATGGCACCGTCGCCACGTAGAAAAATCTGTGGGTGATAAAGCGTCCATGTGTTGTAAGTGTTGTAAATAGTGGTCATTGTCGTGCAGATTGTTCCGTACAGTCGTCTGGCTTACCCAGTGCTGGCGGGCCAACAAACGACAAAATACTGTAACCTACGGTTTATGATGGGGTTGTTGAGTACGGGCCCTCTTATCCCACTACAGTCAAGCAGCCGTAATGCAGTCGGCTAAACTTAGAGCCACCATAAAGTTGCGTTCCATTGTAAAGTTTTTTCGAAGGCCTGAGGCTTCTCAAAAAATAGAGGGACGACACCACCTGACAGGTCCCTCGATAGCGTCTGGTACACGGTGAGCATGGAAACTCACGAATTTTTATATCTGCCGTGCCTGTTTACAACGGGTGTTTAGTACACTGTCGAAATGCCTTGGCTGGGCGACCTAAATATCTCTTGCATCCCTGTACCTACCGTTGTTAGAGGCACCTAACAGATCGATCCCGATATGTAGTTTTTTCGTCTCTATGGCATAGTCTACACGCCAGTACGAGCAATTCTGGGGAACAGCTTGGACCCCGCTATATGTTTCTTTCCCCAACAGCTACACGTGGCTTCCAAGACCCAAATATTCACTGCAAGATTTAATGTTAAATGACCAAAATGATTTTTTGGGCATAAAATCAACGTTAAACTGTAGCCTTGAATATGAAATATAGTGCGAGAGTGACCTGTCCTCTCTCACGAAAAACGCAAATATAATGCATTACGGCAAGATAATTAAACCATGCCTCTATGGAAGTGAACGCCAAGCACTGAATTATATCGTACAAATGTTGCAGAGGTGGCTCATGCCATAAGCCTTAGGTGGAAAAAAGATACAAAAACGGCTTGAAACGAAGAAGAAGTGATGAAGTCTATGATAATACGGAAAAAATAAAAGAAACACTTAGCAAAAGAGCACACGTTTTGGACATTTGACAAGACGAATGACAAAACGGACCATCGCGTATTTCTGGAAAAATAGATCAACAATAATGTCCGAGAAGTTAGCTAAAACGTAGAAACAGACAAAATGAGAGAATGGAAAGCAGCTGAAAGAGATTATTACGGAAGGAAAGTGTTAAATTTAGAGGGATTTGAAGGCAGCAGCAGTAGAAAAGTGTGAAGCGGCCTGAAGAAAGGAAAAAGTTGGTGCAAATATGAAATAATATTGGAGGTAAAGAAACGAGTAAGTGTCTCTCCGACTCTAGTTGGACAAAATACTAGCAAAAAAGTCTGAACACGTGTATGTAACTCACATCCATCTACGGAATTACGTCCGTCCGTCCTTTCTTGTATTCCTGCAGTTGCAGCTGAGGATTAGCACACCAGTATAAGCTCTGTATAACTACCAAAGTCCGCATTTAGGGTCAATGTCCGTCGGGCCGTTGCGCCGGATTATTGCTGCTACCACACCGCAGCACAGCGGTTGCACGGCGGGAAGTTGTGTGCTAGAGAAATTTCTCACCTCCACCAACAGCTGTATCCCGTAGCATTACCACAGCCCAACGAAACTCCAGTCACTGCAAGCGTTTAGACTACCGGGTCCGGTTCGCTCGAGTTATGTTCTTCGCTACACGCTTCAACATTTGAAAACTTATCTACGGACGTACAATAATATAATAACATGGGCCACAATGAAATTGTTTCCAACGCAGTGACGTTCCTTGTCCAATAATTTAGTTTTTCAGTATTCAGAGCATGCGGTACAAATTTATGTAACATAAAGAACACAAACCTATAACTTTAATAATGAGCATTTTCCAACTTTTTACTTACATTATCGTCATTAGCATGGCTCTGATTTATATGCACTATGAAGTACAAATAGCTGCAAGCAACTATGCACTGAAGATCTGGTTAATAGGCTCTAAAAACTTTAAAATACTCATAAAAAATAAAACATTACTTTAACTCAGATACATTTATTAATGTTGATGTAGTTGTTGTGGTCTTCAGTCCAGAGACTGGTTTGATGCAGCTCTCTATGCTACTCTATCCCGTGCAAGCTTCTTCATCTCCCAGCACCTACTTCAACCTACATCCTTTTGAATCTGATTAGTGTATTCATCTCTTGGTCTCCCTCTACGATTTTTACCCTCCACGCTGCCCTCCAATACTAAACTGGTGATCCCTTGATGCCTCAGAACATGTCCTACCAACCGATCCCTTCTTCAAGTCAAGTTGTGCCACAAATTTCTCTTCTTCCCAGTTCTATTCAGTACCTCCTCACTAGTTATGTGATCTACCCATCTAATCTTCAGCACTCTTCGGTAGCACCACATTTCGAAAGCTTCTATTCTCTTCTTCTCTAAACTATGTATCGTCCACTTCTCACTTCCATACAGGGCTACACTCCATACAAATTCTTTCAGAAACGACTTCCTGACACATAAATCTGTACTCGATGTTAACAAATTTCTCTTCTTCAGAAACCCTTTCCTTTTCATTGCCAATCTACATTTTATATCCTCTCTACTTCGAACATCATCAGTTATTTTGATCCCCAAATAGCAAAACTCTTTTACTACTTTAAGAGTTTATTAGTGTTAATAAAGTAATCAAATTATTCTTAAACTTAATCATTAACGAAATTAATGTTCTTTACTCTCTCTATCAATTTATTTCATTATTAGTTGTTTTTATGGCAATAACCTGTTAAATGTTTTTCATAGTTTGTCGGAAGAAACGATTTTCTTCTGTCACATAATGTTTTTATATGAAGAGGAAGATCATCCATCATCACACGAAATTACAGGATATTAGCAAACACAGGCTATGCCATTTACTGAACGAACATTAAGTTGTTTTTTACGTTGTTCTTGTAGCACTTTATTCACATCGCGAAGAAGCATTAAACCTTAACTCCTCTGTTCAGTTTTCTCTACTTTGTTACGAAGACGCTTTGGTATTTCTCCTCATCCGTTCTTCTTCCAAACATATGACTGTGGCTGTGAGTTCACTAAAATAGGTCTCCATTATTATTAATTTACTCGAAGACTCTTGTCATTCAGTTTTGTGCATCACGTCGAGTACCTCTTTCACATCTTTTAAATTATCACTTCAGTCGATGTTCCCTGTCTTGTGATGATGTGTTTTGGGGTAAAGACGTATCTTCCGAATCATGTCCGCAAGTAACTTCGCTCTTGATGGCGCCTTCAGGGACACTTTCCTCACTGAAGAAATTAAGGCATTTAACTTCCAAAAATTGTCCTCGAATTTCCTCTGCACGCAGGTGAAGAGCATTTGCTGAACAAGCTGTACGAATTGTCTTAGGATAAAACACCAGAAAATCTTTAGCAGCGTTAATCATGCACGCTGGTGCGTCTCTGTCGCCAAGAGTTTTTCCTCATTTTCTTTGGCAGGCTACAAAACAAGTAATGTATCACGAAAATCGTAGCAATCGTTGATGGTTTGTTTCTTCCAAAACTCTGGAGACTCTGAGATGGTGTATTACTGGCTCATATTCCACTCTTTTTCCCACGACGACTTTGGCAATAAACCTCCACCACGAATCGGTTGTTTTATCTATAGGTAACAGAAAGTCTGAGTCGGCGGTATCGTCTCTTATTTGTTTCTATTACGTGAAAATAATTACCGTATAGAATATTAGGAAAGATAGTGGGTGTAATTTGGGGTCTCACTTCTTTGGGGGCGGGGAAACAAGTTCATTAATTGCATAATAAATATGTTTCTTTATTGTAAACTAAAATAAATGAAACTACAGGCGATACGTAAATTTCTATTTGTTTTTCAAACTACTTTTTAATACATTTGAAAGTTTTAAATAATTGACAAATTTTTATAAAGCCGAAAATATTGGAGGAGGTGGGGACGGGGAGGGGGGGGAGGGCTACATCTTCATAAGCTTTGCCAAGGTAGTATCTCTTTAATCTTGATTCATCAGGAACATTCGGAATTCTGTTCTAATTTATTCAAAGGGATTTTGCCAAAGGCTAATGCTTTGCACTTATCTTTTCGAAGTTATCATCGCCATCAGTTCGACTTCTGCTTGAAGAAGAAGCTTCTGGTAAGTTAGTTTGTGTCTTGGAGACATTTTTATTAAAATTATTTTTGTGAGCAACTGTTGTGTAACCTGGATAGTTTTTGTCGCAGGGCACCTATAACAAGTAATGCCAGTTTATTTTAGTTAAATAAAAACGACATTTATATATACGAAGATTGCACTGACTTGTAAATATTCGGAAAATACGAAAATAAAATTTACTTCTTTTTCACACACTTGAAACAGTACTACTTTATAGTTCTGGCTGTTGTTAGAGTAGAATTTCCATCAATCCAGTGTCGAAGCTCTTCTCCTGCTTCTCCATATTCTTGCAGCTCAGACTTAATAAATTGCGAGTAACAGCACGTTTGTTACAAATATAAAAGTTAACTGAACAATGAAACTTTACACTTCATGGAAATGTTGTCGTTAAGGCAGACGACTTTTTTTTTGTAACTTAGTACAAACCGGACCCAGTTTTATGATACGATGTCCATACCAAGCTTTAAAGATTTGCCGTGTGATTAGTGAACGCTATTTAATTAGTTTTAAGCTGCTGAACTGCGTATTTTTTATATCTATATCAGAAACCATCTTGAGTGATAGCTATATTCTCCTCATTCTTCAGCGCCCGTTTAAGAATTTAGAAACACGATCTGTAACAGTCTATGTACTCAGACAGAGCAATAAAAGAGAAATCTGCCCGCGTCTTACTCTCTCGTTCTTAGAGTGTCCTCATGAAATATTTAGATTTCAAGAAACATTGCTGGAAAGATAAAATATATGTAGAAAATGTACAAATTAGTTAAATAGGTACTAACCTCTCATATATGCATTTACTTGCACTGTCATTCAGATATGCGAAGTCCGGGTTCTACTGACGACTGCGTCAGTGAGTGCTGAAGTGTTCCCTGAACGGTGGGACATTATTAGAGATCAATGGACTTCCTCTTACAAAAGCAATTGTCAAAACTAAACGGTTACATATTAACATTAACTGGTCTATTAGGAGCGTGCCCTGCATACTGCCATCTGCTCTTTGGTGTCTACCTTCACAAATCAGTGTAACAGAATGAGATCTGAAAACGCAAGGAATCACAATTCTGCTTTATTCACTGTAAGTTGCGTGGAACGTAAGGGCTTATTGTAAGAAAGAAGGGAAATTGTGGCTTGGTTGCTTACAGAAAGACACTCAGCCTTAATTTTTACTTTCTCTTTACTTAGTTGTCCTTTCATTAGTGTGTAGACGCACCGTCTTTGGTTATTGTTACAGCCTTCTCACTTTCGTTTTTTGCTGTATATACGTGTAGGACGCAAATATTGAAGCCACAATTTGAACCCACGTCTGTATCTGAGGTGGGGACGAGCGATCTTCCATCTACGAGACTATGATCCTAGCCTAATTCCATTTCAGAGTGTCCGATCTGATATTCATACGTTGCACATGATAACATTGGAAATGCTATTACTGAGCATTCTCAAAAATTTACAGCAATCTGTAAGATAACGCCGTTGATGGTTATAACTGGTTATCTAAGTCATTGGAAACCGTTCAAATGGTTCAAATGGCTCTATGCACTATGGGACTTAACATCTGAGGTCAACAGTCCCTAGACTTAGAACTGCTTAAACCTAACTAACCTAAGGACATCACACACATCCACGCCCGAGGCAGGATTTGACCTGAGACCGTGGAAGCACCGCGGTTCCAGACTGAAGCGCCTAGAACCGCTTGGCCACGGCGGCAGGCTTTGGAAACCTTAGGCACGATGGGAACGATTGATGCTTACATCGTCAGTATCAACAAAAGTAGGGAAATGGAATCTGTACGGGGAGATCAAAATGTTTCCGTTCGAAGGCCGTGCAGTCCGAACCGGTACGCTGATCAGACAAGATCGCGAAGAGCATCGCAGTAATCATCCCACCGCCGCGCCAAGTTACAGATGCCGATTGGTAAATCATCGTGTCCTGCTACATGAAGAAGTCCTTAAGTGCCTGCTGCTCATCCTCGTCCGACAGGAATCGTTGACCCTTAAAGACCTATTTTCAGAAACCAAAGTTGTGATAATCGCATGGCATACTCTAACGCCTCTTACTTTAGTTCGCATAATCAGGACTGTGGTGCGGACCTTAGTTGGCGTAACTTCTGCGTTACAACATTTTCAATATGGAGAACTGCCTTATCATGAAGGAGCAATACTAACAGTCGATGGTTTCGACAGTCATTCTGCCCCATAGACACTCTTCATTCTCAGCACATTGGTCCCGTTTGGAGTCATTTGGTAATAACCTCGTCATAGTTCACGATTGCGCACTCACCGC
Organism: Schistocerca serialis cubense; assembly: GCF_023864345.2. Classification (NCBI taxonomy): domain Eukaryota; kingdom Metazoa; phylum Arthropoda; class Insecta; order Orthoptera; family Acrididae; genus Schistocerca; species Schistocerca serialis. The sequence continues at coordinate 322,505,240 of NC_064641.1, read as the reverse complement.
ACGAACGTCGGAAAGACTTGAATGCCACACTAACCCCTGACTATAAGTCAGTGTTCGAATAACCTCATCAGAAGTCCACTACGTTGCATTTACGCTGCAGCAACGCCCTCAAACGTAAACTTTTGCGTCTCCCCTTATGACTGTACGATACACAGGTGGTTTCAAAAAATTCGGTGATTAATGAATAAATTTCAAATGAAGAGATAGAGACCGTATATAAGGATATGGAAATGGTAATGCAGTACGTATGGAGCGATGAAAATGTAATGGTCACGGTGTAACCTCCCCCTCACTTATCGACCTTAATGACAGTGAAAAATGAAACCGCGTGTACCTAATGGGAATTTTGGAAAAGCAATCGTCACCGAAGTTAACCTGTCGGTAAAGAGGGAGGAAAGGGTTACATCTAAATGAAAGGAAAAATGCAAGTGAAACTGGTGGAAATTAATTTTGAAATAGGGATAAAGTTAATAAAGAAAGTAAATGTGCGGCCGTTACGTTAACAATCAACTAGCGGTAATTAGATATTTGAGATTTGGGGGAAATTACGGTCGCCAGTCCTATGGACAATTACTATAATAACTGAAAAAGAAAGGTTATTACACATATAATTAGCACTAGAAGCGTGGCAACTGAAGGTTGACACGTGTAGTGTGAAAACTGAAAGTTTGTCAGAAGTAATAAATTTCGCTACACTTAATTTAGCAAAAGAATTAATGAAACCGGAAAATCGAAAGTTAATTTAGTGACTGAAGTTAATAGTGAGCTTTCTTTCTGAAGCACATCGAAATACAGTTAGTCTTGGACTACCTCAACAATCATTTCTAAAGCTACTTGAATCTACGCAATTTAGAAAGAAGAGATTTAACTTTGAACTTGAATTAAACGATTCTGAACAATTAACAATAGTAAAATTTAGTACGTACCAAGCCGAGCTGCAGTCACAGGTAAGCTAAAATACGGTAACAAAACTCGCACTCTTAATTTGTGCTTGTGTAATCTAACCATTGTAGCCAGCTATGAATACTTAAATTGAACTTTGAAATTAAAGCAGTGAAATGGAATTATGCTGGCGTTTGAATTTCAACGACACTCGGGTTCATTTCGGAAAAGGAAGGGACCCTGCTTGGCAATGCAATTGGGACAATGAGCAACAAAGGTTCATGCTAAGTTGCTGTAATCTTGCGAGGCAAATGGAACAATTTGATAAGCTGAGGTCTGCCATACAGTTCTGAAACTTTACGTGCTTTTAGTCTTCCTTGTTGGTTGATTGAAGGTTTGAAGCCGTCGATCGAGGAGGTGGCGACAGTCACTCATTGTCGGCCGTCGCTGTTGCAGAAGCTGGATGTTGGAGCGCCTTCTTCTCGACACGGTCACCAGGCGAAACGGGCTCTTGATGTGCGCCAGCTAATGCTTCCCGTCCGCGACACCATGTCAGAAACTATCATCGCGAGTCGAGCGCAATTACATGCTGCCAAACCCCGAAAGCGCGGCAACTCGCGGGAGCGTCACACAACACACCTGCTCCACTCGCTACTCCAGCCAGACTCCCACAGCGGCAGAGTTAACACTACCAAAGATCCTACACACTTTGAGTCTTCACACGACCTATCGATGTAATCGTTCGATAGCAGTTTTCCCTAGGCAAGACCCAGCGTAAAAATATAAACAACATTTACGAAACAAACCAATTATACATCGACATAAATGCATAAATATATATATACAAATAGTAAAACAATTACAATATGTAAAGACACAGAAATGTCATATATTCAGGTAACAAAAATAAGGAAAACAAATTATAGTACAATAGATGGAAATAGGAGGATATGCATTTCCGGCGTTACAACGGGCGATTGAATTGCAGTTGTAGGGGAAAGGATGGAAGGAAAGGTTACAGTAGAATATGGGCTTGGGACAAGGAATACGAGAGGAGAAAGATTAACTGAGTTCTGCAACAAATTTCAGCAACTAATAGCGAATAGTGTGTTCAAGAATCACAACAGAAGGGGTATGCATGGAAAAGACCGGATGATATGGGAAGATTTCAGTTAGATAGATTTCAGTCAGATAGAGATTCGGAAATCAGATACTGGATTATAAGGCGTACACAAGATTCAAATCACAACGTAGTAGTGATGAAGAGTAGGCTGAAGTTTAAGAGATTAGTCAGATAGAACCATTACGCAAAGAAATATTAAGTAACGATGAGGTACGCTTTAAGTTCTCTAAGGATAAGGAATAGCTCAGTAGGCAGAAAGTTGAAGAGGACATGTCTAAGAATGGCAATCGCAGAAGTTGGAAAGAAAAATATAGGTACAAAGAAGGTAACTGCGAAGAAACCATGGGTAACAGAAGAAATACTTCACTTGATCGATGAAAGAAGAAAGTGCAAAAATGTTTAGTGAAATTCAGGAAAACAGAAATGCTGGTTACTGAGGAATGAAATAAATAAGATGTACAGGGAAGCTAAGACGAAACTATTGCATGAAAAATGATAAGAAATGGAAAAACAAATGACTGTCGGAAGGACTGATTCAGCATATAGAAATTCAAACCAACCGTACGTGAAATTAAATGCAAAGGGTGGTAACATTAAGAGTGCAACAGGAATTCCACTGTTGAATGCAGATGAGAGAGCGGATACGTGGAGAGAATACATTGAAGGCCTCTAATTAGAGGAAAGACATGTCTGATGCAATAGAAGAAAAAATAGGGGTTGATTTACAAGAGATAGGGGGTTCAGAATTAGAATCAGAATTTAAGAGAGAAAAAATGGATAAATGCCATCAGAATTTCTAAAATCATTGGGGAATGTGGCAACAGAAGTATTATCCACGTTGGAGTGTAGAATGTATGAGTCTGTCAACATAATTCCTAAAACTCCAAGAGCCGACAAGTGCGAGAATGATCGCACAATCAGCTTAACAGCTCATAGAACGAAGTTGTTTACTAGAATAATTTACACAAGAATGGACAAGAAAATTGGGGATAAGATAGATGACGATCAGTTTGGCTTTAGGAGAGGTAAAAGCACAAGAGAGGCAATTCTAACGTTGCAGTTGCCAGTGTAAGCAAGAGTAAAGAAAAATCAATCACATTCGTAGGATTTGTCGACCTGGGAAATGCGTTAGACAATGTAAAATTATGCAAGATGTTCGAAATTCTGAAAAAATTTGGAAAAGGTATACAATATGTGCAAGAGCCAAGAGTGAATAATAAGAGTGGACAACCAAGAACGAAGTGCTCGGGTTAAGAAGGGTGTAAGACAGCGATGTAGACTTTTGTCCCTATTTTTCAATGTGTGTTTCAAATTCGGAAAAAATTGGGACAAGCTATACAATATGTACAAGAGCCAAGAGTGAATAATAAGAGTGGACAACCAAGAAAGAAGTGCTCGGATTAAGAAGGGTGTAAGGCACCGATGTAGTCTTTAGTCCCTAGTGATCAATGTGTACTTTGAAGAATGAATGTTTGAAATAAAAGAAAGGTTCAGAACTGGAATTAAAATTCAAGATGAAAGGATAGAAATGATACGATTCGCTCATGAAATTGTGAACGTGAAGAAGAATTACATTATCTGCTGAATGGAATGAACGTTCTAATTAGTACTTCATATGGACTGAGAGTAAATCGAAGAAAGACGAAACTAGTGAGTGGTAGCAGAAATGAGAACAACGAGAAACTTAACATCTGGATGGATGGTCACGAAGCAGATGACGTTAAAGAATTCTGCTACGTGCTCATCAAAGTATTCAAAGACAGTGCTAAGAGGAAATCAAAAGCACGGTAGCAATGACAAATAGGGCATTCCTGGCATAGAAAAGTCTACTATCATCAAACATAAGCCTTAATTTGAGGATGAAATTTCTGAGAACGTCCTTTTAGAGCACAGCACTGTATGGTCGTGAACCATGGACTGTGCCAATACAGGCACAGAAGAGAATCGGAGCATTCGAGATGTGGTGCAAGAGACGAACGTCGAAAATTAGGCAGTCTGGTAAGGTAGGTAATGAGGAGATTCTGCGCAGAATAGGAGGGGAAATTAATACGTGGAAAACACTGGCAAGGAGAAGGGGCAGAATGATAGGACATCTGTTAAGACATCAGGGAATAGCTTCCATGCTACTATAGGGGAGTGTAGAGGGTAGAAACTCTGGACGACGACAGATATTGAAATACATTCAGCCAATAATTGAGGACGTAGGCTGCAAGTGCTACTCTGAGATGGAGAGGTTGGCACAAGAGAGGAATTCGTGGCGGGCCGCATCAAACCAGTTAGAACCCTGATCATGTAAAGAAATATCAGTTGTTTTCTCTTTAATATTGATCGACTGAGAATAATTGCTCCTCAAATGGTGGCAGGAAAATCCCTCTCAGCTCTGTACTAGCTGGAAGGAACAAGAAAAACAAGTTGGTGCAGGAGACTCCCGTATAGTTGAATTGCAACGGGCCAAAGGTAAGGCCTGATTTAAAGTTACACTTTTATAAGCGTAAATTGGTATAATAAACAGTTTTAGAACATTTTAATGAAACATCTTTAAAACTTTATGCAGAACTTAAATTGTTGTAGATGTGGTGATCTTCGTCCAAAGGGTAATTTGATGCAGCTCTCCGTACTACTCTATCCTGTTGAAGACTCTTCATCTCCGAATAACGACTGCAAACCAATATCCTTCTAAAGCTGCTTAGTGCATTTACCTCTTGGTCTCCCGTTATAAGTTTTACCACCCACACTTTCCTACAGTACTAAATTGGCGATCCGATGTTTCAGAATTTGTCCTGTTAGCCGATCCCTTCTTTCAGTCACTTTCTGCCACAGATGTCTTGTCATTCCAGTTATATTCAGTACTTCCTCATTAGACACGGTGTCTGCTCATCTAATCTTCAACATTTCTGTGTGCACCACATTTCAAAACCTGCTATTCTCTCATTCTCGAAATTGTTTATTGTCCACATTTCCATTCCATACGTGGCTACACTCCATGCAAATACTTACAGAAAAGACGTCCTGACACTTAAATCTGTATTCCATGTTACAAACTTCTCTTCTTCAAGAACACTTTATTGGCCATAGCCAGTCTACATATTGTATCCCCTCTAATTCGGTCAGCACAGGTTATTTTCGTGCCCAAATAGCAAAACCTATCCACTACTTTACGAGCCTCGTTTCCTAATCTACTTCCTTCAGCATCACCTGATTTCATTCGACTATGCTCGATTACCCTCGTTCTGTTTTATTGATGTAGATCTTACACTTCTTTCAATACTCTGTCCTTTCCGTTCAACTGCTCTTTCAAACCCTTCGCTGTCTCTGCGAGAATTAGAATAACTTCGGTAAAACATCGAAGATTTTATTTCTTCTCTGGACAGTAATTCCTTCTCAAAATTTTTCTTTGGTTTCCTTGACTGCTTGCTCAATATACAGTTTGAAAACATCGGGGATATGCTGCGAACATTTCTCACACCCTTCTCAGCCACTCCTCTTTCACGCTCCCCAATTTTTATAACTGCTCTCTGTTTTCTATAGAATCCGTTAATAGACTTTCACTCCCTGTATTTTACTCCTGGTACCTTCAGAATTTCAAAGAGGGTATTCAAGTCAACATTTTCAAGAGCGTTCTCTATGTCTAGAAATACCATAAAAGTAGTTTTGCCTTTGCTTATCCTATCTTCTAAGACATGTCTCAGGGTCAGTATGGCCCCGCGGTTCCTAAGTTTCTCCGAAATTCCATTCTTCTGTAACGAATTCGTGTTATTCCCTCATGTCTTAACAGATATCCTGTCATCCTGTCCCTTCTCTTTATCAGTGTTTTCCACATATTCCTTTCTCCCAGATTCTGCGCTGAACCTCCTCATTCCTTACCCTATCAGTCAACCTAATTCCCAACATTCGTGTGTAGCACCACATCTCAAATGCTTCGACTCTCTTGTGTTCCGGTTTCCCCACAGTCCATGTTTCACTGTACTCCAGACGCACACCCTCAGAAAGTTCTTCCTCAAATTACGGTCGATATTTGATGTTAGTAGACTTCTCTTCCCCAGGAATGCCCTTTTTTCCCGTTGTAGTCTGCCTTTGTTGTCCTCCTTGCTCCGCCCGTCATTTGTTATGTTACTGCCTAGGTGGCAGAATTCCTTAACTTTATCTACTCCGTGACCATCAATCGTGATGTTAGGTTCCGTGCTGTTCTCATTTCTACTACCTCTCATTACCTTAGTCTTATACCCTTTTTAATACGATCACTTAGTTCTTGGTCGTTCACTCTTATTATTCCATCTTGGCAGTTTCACGTATTGTATATGACCCGTCTCTCCCTATAGCGTACCCCCACTTTTTTTCAGAATTTCGAACATCTTGCATAATTTTACACTGTCGAACGCTTTTCCCAGATCGACAGATTCTATTAGTCTTGTTTCCAATATTAACCGCAACGCCAGAATAGCCTCTCTCGTGCTTTTATCTTTCCTAAAGCCAAACTGATCGTCATCTAGTACACCGTCAATTTTCTTTTCCATTCTTCTGTACATTATTCCCGTAAGAAACTTGTATGCATGAGCTTGTAAGCTGATTATGCGATAATTCTCGCACTTGTCAGCTCTTGCCGTCTTCGGAATTATGTGGATGATGCTTCTCCTAAAGTCAGAAGGTATACCGCCAGCTCATATATTCTACACACTAACGTGAATAGTCGTTTTGTTGCCACCTCCCCCCAATGATTTCAGAAATTCTGATGGAATGTTATGTAGCCCATCTGCCTTATTTGATCTTGAGTCCTCCAAAGATCTTTAAATTCTGATTCTAATACTGTTTATCCTGTCTCTTCTAAATCGACTCTTGTTTCTTCTTCTGTCACATCAGACAAATCTTCCCCCTCATAGAGGCTTTCAATGTATTCTTTCCAACTATCCTCTCTCCCCTCTGCACTTAAAAGTGGAATTCCCGTTCACTCTTAATGTCATCACCTTGCTTTTAATGTCATCGAAGTTTGTTTTGATTATCCTGCATGCTGACTCTGTCCTTCCAACAATCATTTTTTTCGATGTCCTCACAGTTTTCCTGCAGAAGAATTTCGTCTTTGTATCCCGGCACTTCCTATTTATTTTATTCCTCAGTGGCTTGTATTCCTGTATTCCTGAGTTTCACGGAAAATTTTTGTACTTCCTCCTTTCATCGATCAATTGAAGTATTTCTTCTGTTACCCATGGATTCTTCGCAGATACCCTCTTTGTACCAATGTCTTGTTTCCCAACTTCTTTGATGGCCCTTTCTAGAGATGTCCATTCGTTTTCAACTATACTGCCTCCTGAGCTATTCCTTGCTGCTGTATCTATAGCCTTAGAGAACTTCAACTGTATTTCGTCATTCTTAGTACTTCCATATCCCACTTCTTGGCGTATTGATTTTTCCTAACTAATGTCTTAAACTTCAGCCTTCTCTTCGTCACTACTATATTGTGATCTGAGTCTATATATGCTACTGGGTACATCTTACAATCCGGTATCTGATTTAGGATTCTCTGTCTGGCCATGATTTAAGCCAACTGAAATCTTCCCGTATCAACCGGCCGTTTGGAAGTATACCTCCTCCTCTTTTGATTCTCGGGCAGAGCATTCGTTATTAGTAGCTGAAACTTGTTACAGAACTCAATTAGTCTTTCTCCTCTCTCATTCCTTGTCCAGAGCCCATGTTCTCCTGTAACTTTTCTTCTATTCCTTCCTCTACAACTGCATTCCAGTCCCACATGACTCTTAAATTTTGATACCCTTTCGCATACTGTATTACCCTTTCCATGTCCTCATACACTTTCTCTATCTCTTTCTCTATCTCTATCTTGAGCTTGCGACGTTGGCACGTATACCTGAACTATCGTTGACGGTGTTGGTTTGCTGTCGATTCTGATAAGAACAAACCTGTTACTGAACTGTTCACAGTAACATACTCTGTGCCCTACCCTCCTATTCACAACGAATCCTACTCCTGTCACACCATTTTTTGCTGCTGTTGATATTACCCTATACTCATCTGATCAGAAATCCTTGTATTCTTTCCATTTCACTTCACTGACTCCTACTATATCTATATTGAGTCTTTGTATTTCTCTTTCCAGATTTTCTAGTCTCCCTACCACGTTCAAGCTTCTGACATTCCTCACCCCAACTCGGAGAACGTTATCCTTTCGTTGGTTATTCAACTTTTATCTCATGGTAACCTCCTCTTTGGCAGTCCGCTCTCGGAGATCCGAATGGGGGCTATTACGGAATCTTTTGGCAATGGAATCATGACACATCAATTACAGGCCACATGTCTTGTGAACACACGTTACGTGTCTTTAATGGAGTGGTTTCTATTGCCTTCTGCATCCTCATGACCATGATAATTGCTGATTCTTCCGCCTTTAGGGGCACTGACCCACCTCTATTACAAGAGAGCATCCTGAACGTCAGCTCCTCCACCCTCTTTGATAAGGGTGACTTCTTATGCTGGAAGTCTTCGGCCGCCAATGCTGATTATTAATCAAAATTTAAGCACCGGCGGAATTCGAACCGGGGTTCGAAAACGTTTCGATTATCCAAAGACACTACCCCTAGACCACGGGAAATGCTAGTGATGATTAAATTGTGCTGTGTACAAAAGTCTACCTGGTGGCATCGTGTTTTATTCCTTTAACCCAGTCCACATTCACTTTTCCTTCCCTTCCTTTTCTTGCTGTGGAATTCCAGTCCACCACAAGAATTAAGTTTTCGTCTCCCCTAACTATCTGAAAAATTTCTTTTATGTCATCAAAAATTGCTTCAATTTCTTCCATCATCTGCGGAACTAGCTGGCATATAAACTTGTACTACCGTTATATGTGTGGGCTTCGTTTCTGTCTTGGCTGCGATAATGCATTCACTATGCTGTTCAAACAGCTTACTTGCATTGCTATTTTCTTGTTCTTTCTTAACCCCGTTACGCCATGTGACTTTATAAAACCTTGTATTCACCTGACAAGAGCTGATGTTCCTCCTGCCATCGAAATTCACTAATTCAGACTACGTCTAATACAACCCATCCATTTCCCTTTTTTTAATTTCCTATCTACCTGCCGGATTAAGGGAACTAAATTCCATACTCCGATCTGTAGAACGCCAGTTTTGCTTCTGCTGATGACAACATCCTTCTGAGTAGTCCCTAAGTGAGAACCACCATCATCTAACCATACAGTAGATTATAGCTACCGTTTCCGTTTTTTCTAAGCCGTTCGCAATACCAGCACAGCAAGGCTGTGCCACCTACGGCGCAGCTGTCTGTACCGCTGATGCACGCAAACCCTATCCCCCCCCCCCCCCCCCCCCGGCCCCGCGCCGACGTTGTGGTCCACGGTTCGTGGGTGGACAGCTTAGATATGTAGAACTAAAAAAAAAAATATTTATAGACACTGCACAGAACACAACCACATATCTCACAACAACAAAAACTGTAGAAACTGCGGAAACTTCTTATGATTGTCTCTAAAGTCACTCACTAGGCTGAAACCCCAATCAGGAAACACCATGTGCTCTTTGATAAGGGTGACTTCTTATGCTGGAAGTCTACGTCTACGTGACTACTCTGCAGTTGCCACCGAATTTCCTGGCAGAGAGTTTATCGAACCACTTTCACGCTATTTTCCGGCGGTTGTGGCCGAGCGGTTCTAGGCGCTTCAGTCTGTAACCGCGCGACCGCTACGGTCGCAGGTTCGAATCCTGCCTCGGGTATGGATGTGTGCGATGTCCTTAGATTAGTTAGGTTTAAGTAGTTCTAAGTTCTAGGGGACTGATGATCTCAGATGTTAAGTCCCATAGTGCTCAAAGCCATTTGAACCATTTCACGCTATTTCTCTCCGCTCTAGAACAGCGTGCGGAAAAGTGAACACGAACTCTAGTTTGCTTTTTGTTACGATGTTCATTTCGCCCTTTTTCTGAGGGCGTTAAGAAAATATTTCCGGGTCCGGGGAAGAAATTTGGAAATTGAAATCTGGTGAAAAGATCTTGCCACAACGAAAACCGCCTTTGTTTTAGTGACTCATTTATTCTATCCGTGACACCCTCTCCACTATTTCACAAAACGAGATGTCATTATGAGCACGTTTTATATGTCCTCCGTCAATCCTATGACGTATATGCACAATATCAAAGAAACATTCACAATGCGTTAGAGAAGAATCACCGTGGCAGAAGTTATATTTCGTGCTTCGCGTAACCGGATCAGCTTCAATTTTTAAGAGATGATAAGAGTGAAGGGTGCATAAATTCTTTCGCTCTACCGCATCCGTTTTCCGTTATTTTCATTCGCCCGCCACACGAGGAATACTTTTCTAACCTTTGTTTTATGCGTTTTAATTTGGTAGTGGGTAGATGGATAAAGTTACAGACAGTAAGGGCGCAGCCCTTTGGCTATCAGAAACTATATAAAACATTTGCCAGTCCTAAAAACGGCAGATTTGCATTCTAGTAAAATGAAGACCTTTAAGCGTACCCCGTAACTCTGAGAGGGAAGCGATGGCTCCATGCGTTTCAGTTTGTTTCATTCCGCTCATGAATAACACGGCCCGAGAAAAGCTATTTAGTAACCGTAAAGTTGGTGATCGGACACAATAAGAAATCGAAAATGCGTTTTAATATGTAGCGCGAGTTCAGGTGCTCTCTGTCCTTCAAAGAGTCCAGTGGCATCGTTAAAGCACAGGTGTTAATTTTTTGTCCTTTGATGTGACTTGTGCTTAGCTGAACGTATGGACCACCTCACGCTGAGGAGGTGGTCTGAGATGGCCACCGATTGTTGTTGTCCAGCACTGGACCGGCGAGTGATGGAACTTTTCTACGTTATAATCTACTATGGCCGTCGTTGACACCTCTAATCAACATGTTGCCGAAAACAGTTGTCTCTGAAGGCGGTGGTTATTCCTAAATGCAGGTAAATACAACAGACACCTGAAAGGTGACACAGAAATCGGCAGTGTACGTACGACTACGACGAGAGAGTATCCGATGTCTCGGGAGTCCAAGATCTAACCGTTAAGGGCAACAGATAACCGACTATCACGCCTATGACCTGTACTAGGTTAAACGATATGCTATACACAAGATTGTTGCGCGGATGAGAGGACAACTCAATTACATAGAGATAGGGCAGGAGGTTATGGACAGACGAAGGAGGAAATGGAAAGGGAATGTGGAGAGGAGCTGGACAGAGAGAAGTTGAAAAAGGACATGTACAGAGAAAGGAAAAGAAAAAGCGGAGGAGGAGATGGACAGAGTGATGGGAATAGAGGATGTGGATAGAAAGAAGGGGAAAAGCAGATGTAGGGAGAGAGAGGGGAGAAAGGAGTACAAAGAGGAAGGAGTGGGAGGTGAGAGAAGATATGAGGGAGGAGGAGATAGGCTTAAAGAGACTTGAGGAGGAGGTAAAGAGGAGGAGGAAATACTCTCTGAGGGCAAAGAGGAGATTAACTGAGAGGAAGGAGCAAATGAAGGGAGGGGGTGGAGATCGTTAGGGATGGGGCAAGGAGATGGACAGACAGAAGGGGAAGGTGGAGATGGACTAATAAGAATAGAAGATTGAAACAAATACATACGAGAGTAACGCTGATCACTCAGATAATTACGAATATGATGACGAAGCAAGGAGCTACCAGTTACAAAATAAATTTAAGTGCAGCTAACTATTACTGATTCGTATATATTCATCTGGGCGAACGGAGTGAAGAAATGATTATTTCTTATAGAGGAGCTATAGAGTTCAAAATGTAGTCAAAATATGTTTTATTGATCAATAAAGAAATCTATTTCGCCGAAACAGATAAAAACCCGAAACGCGCTATGAGATTGTATGTTTGAGTGCGTGAATTCACGGTGATATACACCATCTGATCAAAACTGTCCGGACCACTATTAGCGTATATTTGTAAGAGTATGTCGACCCATCGCCTTTATGCCGGCTTGAATTACTAGGAATACTTTCAGCTGGGTGAAGAATATCTGGGTCCTTGGCATACCGTTATTCCCCAAGAGTCGAAACCAAAGTGATTTTGGTCGCTGAGGTGTGGAATGAAGTAGACGCTGCAGCTCATCCCAGAGGTGTTGCGTTCGCTTAAAAAAAATGGTTCAAATGGCTCTGAGCACTATGGGACTTAACTGCAGTGGTCATCAGTCCCCTAGAACTTAGAACTACCTAAACCTAACTAACCTAAGGATATCACACACATCCATGCCCGAGGCAGGATTCGAACCTGCGACCGTAGCGGTCGCGCGGTTCCAGACTGTAACGCCTAGAACGGCTCGGCCACTCAGGCCGACTGTTCGCTTAAAGTTGGGCTCTCAGCAGCCCAGTCCATTTCTACAACTACATCAACATATACACCCCGCCAGCCACGATACGTTACATGGCGGAGGGTACTGTGTACACCTACTGGTCAGTTCCTCTCTTGTTCCACTCGCAACTCGAGTGAGGGGAAAACGACTGTCTGTACGCCTCTGCATGAATGGTATTTACGCGAAATATATGTTGGTGGCAGTAGAATCGTTCTGCAGTCAGCTTCAAATGTCGTTTCTCTAAATTTACGCAATAGTGTTTCTCGAAATGAACGTCGTCTTCCCTCCAGAAATTCCCGTTTGAGTTCCCGAAGCGTGTGTTAACTCCTACACGTTGTGCGAACCTGCAGTAACAAAACTAACAACCCTCCTTTGAATACCTACTGTGTCTTCTTTCAATCCTGCCCCTCCAGACCCATAAATACGCGAGCAAAAGTCAAGAACAGATCGCATTAGCGTCCTGTATTCGCTCTCCCTTATAGATGAACAACAGTATCCTAGAATTCTCCCAATAAACCTTAGTCGACCATTCGTCTTCATAACTACGATCCTCAAATTCTCGTTTCATATGGTATCAGTTTGCAACGTTGCGCCCAGATATTTAAACTACTTTCAGATTCACCATTGCGTCAACAGTAAACTAACGTAGATTGCTGCCCACAGTATCCGCCAGATCAAATATGTGTACGAAAAATAATAGCGATCATGTCATAGTTCTCAGTGGCACACCTGACGTTACCTTTGTGTCTTATGAACACTCGCTGTTGAGGACAACATGCTACGTTCTGTTACATAAGAAGTCTTCGAGCCATTCACATATCTGAGAACGTATTCCATACGCTCGTAAATCTATAAAAAAGAAACATACTTGTTGCCCTTCATACATACTTCGCAGTATATCACACAAGAAAAAGGCAAGTTAGATTGTGCACGAGCGATGTTTGTAAAACCGTGCTGACTCTTGGACATGAGCGTATCGGTCTCAAGAAAATTTATTGTATTCGAACTGACAATATTTTCAAGGATTCTGCAGCAACGGATGCTATTTATACTTATCTGTAATTTACGCTTCTTATATATAGGAGTCACCTGCGTTTCTTTCAAGTCTCAGCCGGCCGTGGTGGCCGTGCGGTTCTAGGCGCTGCAGACCGGAACCGCGGGACTGCTACGGTCGCAGGTTCGAATCCTGCCTCGGGCATAGATGTGTGTGATGTCCTTAGGCTAGTTAGGTTTAAATAGTTCTATGTTCTAGGGGACTGATGACCTAAGATGTTAAGTCCCATAGTGCTCAGAGCCATTTTTTTTTTCAAGTCTCTTTGGACTTAGCGGTGGGCGAGACATTCGTGATAGTTGCATACTAAGTAAGAGACTAACGCAGTAGAAATGTTGTTGCCGTGGTCTTCAGCCCGAGGACTGGTCTGATACAAGTCTCCATGCTGTTCTATCCTGTGCGAGAATCGTCATATCCGAATAACTACGGCAACCTATATGCTCCTGAATCTGCTTACAGTACTCATCTCACGGTCTTCCTCTACGATTTTTATCCCCCCCCCCCCCATACTTATTAAACTGTTCATCAGTTGATGTCTCAGAAAGTGTTCTGTCAACTGATCCTTTATTTTAGTCACGTTTTGCCACAAATTTCTCGTTTCCTCAATTTGTATTCAGTACCTTCTCAATAAGCTACGTAATTTACTCCTCTAATCTTCAGCATTCTTCTGTAGCACCACATTTGAAAAGCTTGTACTCTCTTATCCAAACTGTGTATCAACCATGTTCCACTTCCGTATGTGGCTACACACCAGACAAATACCTTCAGAAAGACTTTCTAACAACTCTATATTCGATGTTAACAAATTTCTCTTTTTTAGAAACGTTATCCTTGCTACTGCCAATCTGCATTTTATCCCTCTCTACTTCGTCGATCATCAGATATTTGGCTTCCCAAACAGCAAAACTCATATGTTACCTTTACGGGTCTCGTTTCCTAATCTAATTCTGTCAGTGCCACCTGTTGTTTAATTCACACTCCAATTTTTTTAATTGGTTTGATTTAGTGCTTACTCAATGTACAGATTGAATAACATCGGGAACGGGCTACAACTATGTCACTGCCCACAAAACATTGCCTCACACATGCTGCCTTGTGGCAGGACGCATTGTAATACAGACAAGGGGAATCATCGTCATCATCGTCTCGGAAGTATTCCGCTACTATGTTCACTTCAAGATATTATAAATTGTGTTGATATCCTCCCGCATTCAGCATTTTGTTATGTGTAATGCGGAGACAACACGCAAACCACGAAAACACAAGAATACTGAACGTCACCGTTGGCACTGCAAATGATGGGAAGTAACGTTTCACAAACATTCATTTGGATTCATTGTATACCTTGATTCATTATCAGTCAATTACAGTCAAACAATGTCCAGCAGTAGCTGTGTTTGTATCGCCTTAAGCGTTGCCTAGCACTGACTGCGGTAATGCGTGGTTTATGGTCAGCTACGCTCGCCAAGCACAGTCACTGCGCTAGCTGGACTTCTGGTAGCGCTTTTGAACTCAGATGCTATTTCTTCCCCTGATTTCATGCGATTTATTACAGTCAAGTGCGTAAGAGTAGACGGACCTGTCTCGTTAGTGTATGAGGACTGCTTGGTCTTGGTTTAGCTGTTGTTATTCACTTTCGTTTCCGCTTCACCATCAGCAACTGGTGACTAGGGCAGCTGTAGAATGAGTGAAATCTCCCTGATGGCTTTTTACTAAAGCGACGTGCAGTGACTCCAATTTCGAAGTCACAAAGCTCCACTGGTAGACGCATTATGCCGTTGCTGAATCTTAATTCCCAACCAACTACTCACCGCCTCCTTTTGTACCTACAGTCCAACTTCCTTGACATCTAGTAGTCAATTTTACAGCCGTCCGGATAATTTTCATCAGACAGTTTGCGCTGATAAAGTTTTCTCCAGCTTTCAGCCTCGTCAAGTGGTTAAAACCCCGCGAGCTTTCCGTCGAGTGGTCTTGGGCGATCGTCGTGTTCTTCGTGTGGTTGCTGCGCTGTCCGAAAGTCGAAGATGGCGCGGTGGCCTTGTAATCTGATCATCTCCATACCGTAACGTCAGCTCCTGTGTGTTTCACTGTTGGCACTCTACACGATGGTAGTAACGTTGTTCAAAGATTCCCCCAACCCGCACCAGAGATGTCAGTGAAGGTGGTGGTGGTGTGTGTTTGCGGTGGAGAGGGGGGGGGGGGGGCTTGCAGAACGACTACATGTCAATCAGCATTTGAAGAAGGCCGAGGAGAACTCGCCCAGAAGCTGTTGGCTCCTTAACCACTTGACGCGACTGGAAGGTAAAACAACTTTATCAACAGATGTGAAAAAAGTGAATGATTACTACATTTCGGCGTGTAGTCATTTATTGTGGGTTGTAGATGCCGAAGGCGAGTTGCACCTGCATGATCTATTCTTCTGTTTTCCTCCGTGGGTCAGGCCTGCGTACTCAGAGAAACACATGAGTTCCGTCAGCCTTCTAAAGTTAGCAAGGACGTACTTCATAAAAATAGAATATACGAGATATTGATTCGTTCTCGAAGACGTCACTTAAATGTAAACAGGATTGGAAAAAGGATTATCTTGGTGTCTTTATCTAGGAGAGGGGTACTACGTCATATAGAAAAACCGAGGACCCTAAATATGTGTCGATGGACGACATTACTGAGTCGTGCTTGTCTACGGAAACTATTTTTTCCTAACCACAGTAATAACTTCCATTTTATATCCCATATGGCGAGAAATGATACAAGACGAATGGCTGGATTGTGACCAGCTTGCAGTTGCGAAATGCGACAGTCTATCGGTAGTACCGATAAAACATAGCCTCCTAATTTGACCACGCCTACACATTATCATAGATACGATAAAAAAGTGGATTAGACACGTGAAGCAGCTGCGCAAATCCTTCTTTAACGCTCAGTGATCTAGTCTAGCATAACGGACTACAGCATAGCATGAGGAGCGAAGAGAGGAGATCATACCGTACGGTTCTAGACTGTGAAAGAATCGTAGTACACAGGAGCGTTTTCCGACCCGAGGAACAATATTTCAGTCCGCTACGTTTTCGGGCAGTCAATGAGAGGTCGTACATATCCATTTCTGACGGGAGGGCCCCCGACAAAGAAAGGCATGCACGACGGCCAGCGCCCTGCGCTTGCGGCGCGCGGCTTATCAGACATTCTGCGGCCTCTCCGCGATTTCCCGAGCTGCAGTCACGGTCAGAGATTTAGGACCGTGGTGGCCAGCACGAAAGCCGCGCTTTGTATTCGCCGGGACGCCGCCGGTGGCTGATTGCATCGGGCTCTGAGCCACGGGTGGCCATTCGGGCCCACCGCAGGCGCTGCTCGCAGCTGCTTTATTAAATTTCCGCGAAACCAGGTTCCGCTGTGAAGCGAGTCTCACACACTCACCGCTTACTCAGTGCCCGCTTATTTCACACAGACTCTGGAGAAATGAATGGAAAACATTCGGCTAACATGTGAAGGCCAATACATTCAGCAAATAATTCTGTAAACATATTTCTGAGATAGTGTGAAGTAATACCACAATTGTTAATGTTTTGCTATTTATTATATCTACTCTCATGGGAGGAATTATTGTATACATCGCTGGTCTATAACATACCCGAGCAAGGTAATAAATTCAGAACGAAAGTGTCTATGTACGTTAACTCTTTATTGAAAGTAAGTTTCATTTAACTCGATACATAGCTAAACACGAGTTTTGAGTCTCGTTGTGACCTGAGAAGTCTGCTAATGACGATGAGACGGATGAATTGAGATGGATGAACAGGCCAGAAAAATTCCTTTTAGCATCCGCTTGAACAATTCCTGGTAGAATTCCTAGAGTATTATTGCTCCTGAAGGCACCAATAGTAGACACAACAACAGTATTAATCAATTACACAAAACCAAAATAGTAACCAATAAGAAGGTAAACATCGGAAGCCGCACCCAGAAGAACACTTGTTTAGGAGTGTGGGCAGATGTGGTATACGAGTATACATGGTATACTGCACAACACTCTAGACGGCACAGCTTTCTATCGATATACAATTATCAAATATATGTTCATCGTACACTTTCAGCTACATATTAGGCAGGAAGTCAATCACAAAAACATTTATTACCAGCACGGGCCCTATCTGTAGACAATGGGATCGATGCCAATAGACAGAACAGCGTCGCACATAGACAAAGGGTTTCATATGTCTATGTATCGAAACTATGAGTATACAAAATATAATCCACCTCAAATAATCATGATAAAATACACTACTCCAGTAGCTTAGTAGCAAGCAAAACTCCAACATGGAAACCTTCCAAAAAGAAGTCAACAGTAGAGTACTAACGAGCCTTGTGCATCCCGTCACCATCTTCCACGTCTAAACAGCCTTATCTATCGCACCTTCTAGTGTAGTGGGTAATCAACAATGTTTTTGCTTCATGAAAGTTTATGCCCCTCGCTCACAGTCAGTTCAAAAAAAAAGTTCAAATGTGTGTGAAATCTTATGGGACTTAACTGCTAAGGTCATCAGTGCCTAAGCTTACACACTACTTAACCTAAATTATCCTATGGACTAACACACACACCCATGCCTGAGGGAGGACCCGAACCTCCGCCGGGACCAGCCGCACAGTCCATGACTGCTGCGCCTTAGACCGCTCACAGTCAGTAAACAGCACGCAGCCCCCCCCCCCTCTCCCCGTTTTCCAGATACGTTTACCGCCTCCCCCCCCCCCCACCGAGCGAGGTGGCGCAGTGGCTAGCACACTGGACTCGCATTCGGGAGGACGACGGTTCAATCCCGCGTCCGGCCATCCTGATTTAGGTTTTCCGTGATTTCCCTAAATCACTCCAGGTAAATGCCGGGATGGTTCCTTTGAAAGGGCACGGCCGACTTCCTTCTCCGTCCTTCCCTAACCCGATGAGACCGATGACCTCGCTGTTTGGTCTCTTCCCCCAAACCAACCCCCCCCCCCCCATCCCCGCCCTGAAGGAAACCTTTGCTGGCTCATCATTTTCTTCTCCCTCTTCACACACATTGATTACTAATGGATATCGCACACGCCCTGCAACAGTGACACCAACAGCTGCTTCCGAATTCTGGTATGCTGCCATGTTAATATTAACAAAACTCAACCACCGTACCTCTCCACACTCACTATATCGTCTCTCTAAGGATTATTGACATCTGTGTTCGATTAGTTTCCGTGGGAGACGGGAATCCGCTGAAAGTGAGAGTCTCCATAGCAACATAGACGGATTACAGTAAACCACTTTATTATTACGAGGGTTGTTCAATAAGTAACGCAACATACTTCTTTTTCTGGAAACATTAGATTGTTCCCCATTCCTGTGGCTACAAAGCCCTATTTTTTAACTTTAACATCGTTCAGTGCAACGGCCTTACGCCACCTTATTGGGAGAGCCCTCATGGCACCACTCCACTGGTGGACGTCGGATCCAACTTCTTGCTGCGGCAGTAACCTCCTCAACATCCTTTTACTGCTTCACGTGGAGTGCATCTCCACTGAACCAAACAGACGGTCAGTCGTTGCTCTTTATGGTCTTCTGTTAGGCGGGGCGGATTCCAGTGGGCTCACTGCTCTGAGTACCCCAGGCGGTGGACAAGTGTTTCAGCACTACCGACAGAGTCGTCCAGTAATGCAGCGAAATCCTTGATTGTGATCTGTCGATGACCTCAAGTGAGAGTGTCCTCACGTTCCAGTACTGCTGGAGTCACAGCTGTGTGCGGCCTGCCGGCACCCAGGAGACCGGACATGTTTGTGCGACGTTTTCCAGATGAAGACAAACGCCTTGCCCAAAGACTCACCGTGCTTTTTTTCACTTCCACGTCTCCGTGGCACTGCGAATATCTGCTCAGCTTTTACCCCAAAAGAAAGTGAATGACAGCTCTCTGCTTGGAACGCTCCTCCGTTACAGAAGCCAGCTAACTGAAATTCAGGAGACTATTGGGGCTGCAGCGGGAATATTCCGCGATGTCCCATGACAAATTCCGCATTTTTTCAGTCGAAAGTGGCTGAGAAAAGAATGTATTGCGTTACTAAATGGTCAATCCCCGTAAATGAAGCTGGGACAGACACATGCGGCCGCCTTCCTCCTGAAGTCGACCCACAGCGTCTTAATGCTCGGAGCAGCAGAGGCGGTTGTGCCAGACGGCCACGTATGCAGCTTAGGCAAAGCTCTGACGAACTGCGGTGGTCGTCAGCTGATGACAGCGCTGGCTGTGGAGGCAGCGGCCGCTACAGCCGACGCCGAAATGCTGGTCTCTCACCTCGCTCACAGGATTCCTGGGACAGCCCGCTTGCGTCGAGCGTCGGACCCCAAGATATCTGCTCCAGCCAGATCATGGAGCTCTAGCTTTCACAGGGAGGAGTGGTTTCGCTCTCTCACAGAGATGTCCTGCACAGCCGTCTAATGCAATACTGTGCCGTTGCGTAGATGCGGGATTCTTGTCACACATTTAAGAAACGCCAAAGACGGCGGTTATTACTAAATTAACAGACTTCCGTTTATAGCGGTTGTTTCATCTCCATTTTAAACTAACTGTTAAAACCGTTCCAGATAACTGGTTTGTGAAATAACCGAGTTTCGGTTTTTTATTTCTATTATTACCAGTAATCAACGTAGACATCAAATCGTTATTTATGAATTCAAAGACTCTCTTAGTCTTCTGCATTACACGTTTCAAGATGTCTGGAATCAAAATATCAACTAAAATACTTAAATAAAACAAATCAGTCGTTCGACCATTCGATCTTTTCTCGAAAAGTAATTTGTGGTTCAATAACACTAAAAATCACCAGTATTCTCCCTATTGTACCAAATCGTTTGGAAAATCTGCTTGGAAATCATATGCTAATCGAGTATCATACAAATATATTGGCCTTACAAATGGTCAGTGCTTAAGGACGAAAAATGTTGATGGACTACTCTTATTTTTCGTATTGAGTTGTTCGTTTTTAAAAGGATACAAGCAGATAAAGGAACATTATATAGATTAAAGTGCAGATCAGCAACTTCCTGGTTTCTTTATAAACTGTAAGTGAGCTGTGAAACTTTTAATATATCGCTGTTGCCATAATTTATTTTCTCTTTTATTTTTTCACAGAAATAGCGGATACTTAATAAGCTGTGGTCTGAGGTTTGTGGATTTCTTTGTCTTTAATTATTTCTAATATTTTAGCGAAATTTATTTATTGCGTTTTTAACCAGGTTTAGGTAACTCCCGCACTCTGAACATGCATACGCATTGTCTAATGGGCCACTTGACGTGGCATATTATTATTGTCTCTGCAGTGCTGTACCGATCCTCATATCATGCGTTTGTTACTAGTTCCTGTCAGCATTGTTACAGAAATAGCTTAGATCAATAAATATTGCATCTTTTAAAGAGCAGGTTTATTTAAAAGCCAAAAATTTTTACACTGTGCTATGGCAAATTGATATACCGGTTTTTACCTGTCATTAACAAACAATAAAGAAAACCTGTTATAACAGAGACCAACCAGTACTGAAAAGCACCGGTTATTCAGAAATGAAATACCGGTATCGCTTTTAAGCGGTCGGTTTTCCCACCCCTACGCCAGAGGCGATAAGGTGGTGTGGAGTGTCTTTTGCTGCGTACCTTCGGGGGACGGTAAGCTATCACCGTGCCTTAAAATTCCTCTGCGTCGTGGTATTCCATCCGCACTGTGACTATGATAAATGTGTTCGTGTAAGGGCTATATTGTATGTTTTGTTAATTACATATTACAGGCTTCTCTATCCTTTATAAAGTGTTTTCAAAGAAAGAGTGGTAAAGACGATACGAAGGCGAAGAAATTGTTACTAACTTTTACTTGTAAGGGCTTCTCCACCCTTTAGAAGTTGTCCTGCATCCCATTCGCAAGGTTTCACAATCATGACAGTCTTCTTCCTCATCTTTCAGTTACTCCCCTTCTCCATGTTAATCTCGGCCATCCGATTGCTTTCGGCCATCGTCCTTGCTCCATTCACCGTACATGGCCACTCTATTGAAGTGCTGTATTCCCAGTTCTTAGCACGACTGGTTGTTCCATATCGATTTTTTCTATAATTTAATTTATTCTCCGCTCTGTCCTGTGTGTCCTGGCTGCCCTATTTATTCCATCTTTACCTACTGCATGTCTGCTTCTCTGCCGCTCCCGAAACTCCATCCTTCTCCACTGGTCGGTAGTAGTTTGTACTATTGTTTATAGAATCATCTTTTTTTTGTTTCTTTTGATATTGCCCTGCTGCACACAGAACTCCATTTAGCATTTTAACTGCACCTCTTATCTGCTGGATCCTGCGTTCCACATCTACTTCACAATTTCCCGAGGAGTGGATAATGGATCATAAAAATTTCAACTCATTTACAGCTATAGTAGTTCCTAGCTGCAGTACTATATCCATCTACTCTCACTAATAAATATTCTATGTTGTTCATATCTATTCTGAGCGCGCCTCGTTGAGATGCTTCCACTGTCTATTTTATCACATAGAGGGTGATTCAAGAAGATATGCAAATATTGTAATATGTCATTCTACAAGTAAAACTAATGGAAAAGATCATATAAACATAGGTCCGCAAGTATTTAGTTTCGGAGGTACGGCTAATAAACAACTTTTCCTGAAATTTAGCAACTTCGCTAATATGAAGCCTTTACAAAACTGTACGAGGCTAAAGTAAAGCAAGATTCCCATTTATTTTGTTGTTATTGATCTGTGAATAAAACATGTCACAAACGTGAATCTGCAGTAGTTTTTCAGAACATCTAGAGAAGAAAAGGAGTAAGTTCGAAAATTTTTTAATTTATTACCTACGTGACGCCTTTTTTTTAAATTCGAGATAATTGCACTAAGTTTTCAGCAGAAGTTGTAGAGAATTTAATTTTGGAAAAATGATGTTAATAAAGTTAACTGAAACTGTATGAAGTTATCAGATAATCTGTTTTTGTTAACATCATAGCACAAGTGAATTCGTGTTAAATCAGAAAAAAAGCTCAGTGTTAAGGAACTTGTACAGTGTACATACAATTTCACTATACATTCACAATAAATGTTCAAAAATGTCTCCACCGAGTTCATGGCATTTAGCTGCACGTGTATGAACATATTTCGTAGCTCGTTTCAGTTTCACATGGTTGTTATTAATATCGTCTGTTGCATTCATAATGCGAGCAAGTAATGCCCGATACACAAAAACCCATTGGTGTTACACCTGGCGACCTGGGTGGCCACAAACATGTAACACCATGACCAATCCATTTCTAAGGAAAATGTTCAGTTAAATGTGTAGTAACGGAGTTGGTCAAACGTGAAGGCCATGTTGAAAATACATTTGCAATCGTGTAGCAAGTGGAACATCTTCGAGCAAGCGAGGCATTTCTTCTTGAAGGAATTGAACGTCTCGCCAGTTATACGTCCTGGGAATATGAATGGTCCAATAAAGTGTGTGCTGATTATACCATGCCACACATTTATGCTAAATCGCTGCTGGAAAAGGCGTTGCACTGTTAACTGTGGGTTACTTCAGACCACACGCGCTCGTTATATACATTGTTTATAACATCTCGAGTAAACTGTGCCTCATCAGTAAATAAAACATATTTGTGTAACTGCCCATTAATATTTAGCAAGTTGCACAGCTCCAAGCGAAGGGCAGAATCTCCCGGATGTAAATGATGCACTTTTTGTTTATGGTAAGGATACAGATTATTGTACTTCAGTGTACACCATACCTTATGTTATAAAATGCCTAATCGTTGAGAGATACGTCGTGTACCGGCATCCATAATATCCTCATCATCGTCTTCACGTACTGAGCGCTCGTATTGATTATGAACGCTAGGTAGAGAACCTGCCTCCCATAACATTCGGAATACTCCACTAATGGTTAGTGCATTCGGAACCCTCCGAGTTGAATAACGTACGCGATATACGTTAACTCCAGACGTAGCATTACCATCACATTTACCATAAATAAACACCATACCGGCGTATTCCTCTGTCGTTAGTGTGAAAGCCATCCCTATTTCATAAATAATCTGCAAACTACAACTACTATGAGATTTCATTTAAAAACACTGTTGTTATTATGTTCTTCTACTAAGCAATAAAGAAAACCAACCCTTTTCAAGGTTAGGAAACGACTGGAAAAACTCATTAACCCTCACCAACAATGACATAAAGGTTTCCACATTCTTAATGGAAAGTAAACAAAATTACTTGTAACATAATCTTTGCTTCTGTGGATGTTCTTGAAAACTGCTTCAGATGCACGTCGGGGAATTGTTTTATTAGATTCACCAGACCAACAACAACAAAATCAATAGAAATGGTGCTTTACTTCAACCTCGTACAGTGTTGCGATGGCTTCATATAGGTGAAGTTGCTAAATTTTGGGCCAGATCTTTTATTAGCCGTTACTCCGTAACAAAAAATTTGCTGATCTTTGTTTATATGAAATCTTTTCCTTAGTTTTACTTGCAGAATAACATTTAAAAATATTTGCACATTTAGTGAATCACTCTACTTTGTGCTGTCAATAAGTGATCATCGTAAAATAATAACGACTAGATAATAGCGTGTCGGAAACGAAATCCGCTACCTCCTCATGACTGATTCCACCCTCCAATACATACCGCAGTCTCGGTGACACACTGCAACCTTGTCGAAGTCCTTTCGATGTTTAGTACGCCTCACTCAAATTTCACCCTGTTTAAACTACTGCATGCCACTGGTGGCATATTCTTCGAATTAGGGATATCTGTTGTGCTTCAGCGACTATGTACTCCATCACCTCTTACAGTACGCTGGTGCGTACAGAATCATACGCTTATTCTAAATCCACAAATATTAGGTGTATTTCTGGCCCTTAGAACATGCATTCTCAGTTATCTGTCTAAGGTTAAAAATACGATCCATACAAAATTGTGCCACTGTAAAACCGCCTTTTCCTCTCACATTCCTTCAGTCTCTTTCTCCAACTTGTTTTCCAGTACTACACTAAACAGCCTGCTGATAGGAGCCATAACACTAACTCCCGCAGAATTATTTGGGTGCTTCTTGTTCCCTCTTCTGTGGGTAGCAGATATGTATGATACACAGCTCTCTCTCTCTCTCTGTCTTTCGTCTCCCCTCATAATCTGACTGAACAATTTACATATAAGTTTATCCAGTTGAGGGTGGGAGGGGGAACATATTTCTACAGTCCCACGAAAGCTCCTTCCGGTCCACTTGCCTTTCCATTTCTTGCCTTTCTCAGCATCTCTCTTACATCTTCGTCTAGTATACTTAATGTACTGCATTTGTTTAGACGTCTATCAGGTGGTCTCTTCGTTTTTCTTCTAGAAGCTCTTCAAAGTCCAGTAGATATAGGCAGTATAGTGAGTGCGGGACTGCTAGCCATTTTATTCTTCCTTATCGTCCTCCATTCCTCTGCCGATCCCCTGTATCCAAGCGAATACTGTCTTTATTCCTCTTCCTTAGACTTTAATGTTAATATCTCAGCACTCTTTTCATATGCCTTGTACCTATTCGAGTCCTCTTTACTCCCAGAGTTTAACCACATATAATATAATTGCTTCTTTTTATCAGCCACCTCCACCATCTCCATTCAGTTGTTAATTGACTGTTGCAGGAAACTGTATAGCTTATTAGTACTCCAGTCCTCTTTGACTGCATCCAAACTTTACTTAATCTTTGCTGATACAAACCTTTCACACTTTTTCCTTGTAGCAGATGTTTCCTACATTTTGGTTTCTCAGTAGTTGTAGTTGCAAAATCCTCGTCTGTCTCCTCTCGTTTCATCTTTCTTTTTATCGGAATAGCAGTTTTGGAAGGAGTTATACAGTAATAGGAGTTACACTGTGTTCCTCTTTCTATTCTTACATCTTTAAACTAATTACTCGCTGCCTCTGCACTATTACTTGTCTGTAACTGATTTTAGGTTGCTTGACGGATTGGCCCAGGTGTGCTTAGTGTTTCGTTTTAGAAATTATAATTACACTATTAATCTCTAGGGAGTCTAAGTGGACCATGGGTCCCCTGTGACTTTTCTGAATACAAATAAACAATATGCTGAGCTGAATATTGTGGGCTATAACAGTACTGGACAGAACTGATTTTCTATCTTTAGCTTCGTGTGTGTCTGTTTATAATTCTGAACAATTTGCGCTTCATGATAGGAATGAGTTGCTAAAATTATCTAAAACTGTATAACTTTATCTGAGATAACATTTACTAAATTACTTGGAAAGTTTAAGACTGTATGTTAAATAATCTGTCCTGCGAAACTCTGTATTGTGCAGTACGTGGACAGTGCTAAAATGAGCGACGTCACAATACGTGTTTTGCAATTCCAGCACACAATACTATCAGAATAAAATTGCTTTGTAAAAGTACAAAACTAATTTTGAAAGAATAAATTAACCAAAAATATTCCTAAAAATTGCCCTATGATTTTTCGTAAGCAGCTAACCAAACAACATTCTAAAGGCTAGATAATACACACGCAAATGTAACACTGCAGTATAAGAATGGAACCGATTGCCGAGAAACGAAATTTAAACTTAACTTTACCTAATGTGAACCTCATATTAATTTTTTAATGTAACACATGACTATGAAAAATCTTATAGACATGACTGTGATATAAAACTCTCTCTAACAAATTTTCATGTGTTAACTGTGACAATGGAAACTCGATTCGGCTCGGAAGTAATGAACACGAAAATACAGCGCAGCAGCAAACCAGGTAAAATGGAAAGAAAGCTTGCGCAGTACAGTGCAAGGAAATTCCAGTATTCTCTGCACATTTAGCTTCAGCTTTAATCACTGATTCCGCAAAGAGCAAAGCACCGACAAACACAATTAAAATAATTAAATTCGCGAAGACACGCTAGAGGAAATTGTATTTACTGAATAATTTGAACGGACTAGCATTTAAAAACTGTATTAAAGCAGTGACATCTTCTTTAACAGTTACAACTGTCTTTAAAAAACGTATTTATTATTAAAAACATGACTCTGCCATGATATTAATTATTTAAATGTGAAAGAATGAGAAATCGGTAACTTTCGAGTGCAGATTTTGTCAACAGATAACTTTTCCTACTCATGTTCGAGCAATGAAAGTAGCTAATCCGAAACAGTAAATAAAAATACCACTAAAAACATTACCGTTTCCCCAACGCATCCTAAATTACACACAGGCAAGCAATGCAGCAATAACATTACCAGCAAATCTTCGCACTTCTCGCTACTTAAACATCTTCTGTATCGTTATTACTATGCTTTGCAAACTATTTCCAGGCCTCTGAGTAGTGTGACCAACATGTGACTCACTCACTCACTTGTCACCGAATGCAGTAACTACGACGACAGTGCTACCGGCAACCAAAGATCACAGTGCTCTTACTCAGAACTTCTTGGTGTTTTTGACTACCGTTTTAAAAAGTGTAGAAAGTACAAATATGAAGTATGACACATGGAATTAAAATATAGAGCTCACATTACGTTTCTTAAATATCAAACGTAAAGTAGCAACTTATATCGTCATAATAAAATACTCACAAAATACCCCGAAGAAATTTCCGGAGCTTCGTTGCTGGAGTTTGGGTGCAACATGTAGGGACTGGCTGATTGAAGTTGTATTCCATGTCTCCTTGACTTGGTTTTTCCAGTTAACAGTTTTCGGCGGTTTTTCAAACTGGAGAAGGGCAGGAATAATTCATAAAGCTTTAACTACAGTAATTTTTAATACATAATTTGATCAAAGGTATCGGGAATACCTACACTACTGGCCATTAAAATTGCAACACCAAAAAGAAATGCAGATGATAAACGGGTATTCATCGGACAGATATATTATACTAGAACTGACATGTGATTACATTTTCACGTAGTTTGGATGCATAGATCCTGAGAAATCAGTACCCTAACAACCACCTCTGGCCGTAATAACGGCCTTGATACGCCTCGGCATTGAGTCAAACACAGCTTGGATGGCGTGTAGAGGTACAGCTGCCCATGCAACTTCAATACAATACCACAGTTCATCAAGAGTAGTGACTGGCGTATTGTGACGAGCCAGTTGCTCGGCGACCATTGACCAGACGTTTTCAATTGGTGAGAGATCTGGAGAATGTGCTAGCCAGGGCAGCAGTCGAACGTTTTCTGCATCCAGAAAGGCCCGTACAGGACCTGCAACGTGCAGTCGTGTATTATCCTGCTGAAATGTAAGGTTTCGCAGGGATCGAATGAAGGGTAGAGCCACGGGCCGTAACACATCTGAAATGTAACACCCACTTTTCAAAGTGCCGTCAATGCGAATAAGAGGTGACAGAGACGTGTAACCAATGGTACCCCATACCATCACGCTGGGTGATACGCCAGTATGGCGATGACGAATACACGCTTCCAATATGCGTTCACCGCGATGTCACCAAACACGGATGCGACCATCATGATGCTGTAAACAGAACCTGGATTCATCCGAAAAAATGACGTTTTGCCAATCGTGCACCCAGGTTCGTCGTTGAGTACACTATCGCAGGCGCTCCTTTCTGTGATGCAGCGTCAAGGGTAACCGCAGCCATGGTCTCCGAGCTGATAGTCCATGCTGCTGCAAACGTCGTCGAACTGTTCGTGCAGATGGTTGTTGTCTTGCAAGCGTCCCCATCTGTTGACTCAGGGATAGAGACGTAGCTGCACGATCCGTTACAGCCATGCGGATAAGATGCCTGTCATTTCGACTGCTAGTGATACGAGGCCGTTGTGATCCAGCACGGCGTTCCGTATTACCCTCCTGAACCCACCAATTCCACATTCTGCTAACAGTCATTGGATCTCGACCAACGCGAGCAGCAATGTCGGGAAACCGCAATCGCGATAGGCTACAATCCTACGTTTATCAAAGTCGGAAACGTGATGGTACGCATTTCTCCTACTTACACGAGGCATCACAACAACGTTTCACCAGGCAACGCCGGTCAACTGCTGCTTGTGATGAGAAATCGGTTGGAAACTTTCCTCATATCAGCACGTTGTAAGTGTTGCCACCGGCGCCAGCCTTGTGTGAATGCTCTGGAAAGCTAATCATTTGCACATCACAGCCTCTTCTTCCTGTCGGTTAAATTTCGCGTCTGTAGCACTTCGTCTTCGTGGTGTATCAATTTTAATGGCCAATAGTGTATTAGAGAATTTTCACATTAAGCGTGGTGTATGAATGTTTGTGGAAGATTGAAAGCACATCTTCTCCAAATATGTCAGAGGAGGTAGTGATGTTGAATCTGTGGTCTGGAATGAAGTGGAACTTCTGAAACATTCCAGTGGCGTTCCTTTGGCTTCAGGTCGCGGCAGTGTGCGGGCCAGTCCATTTCAGGAATGGTCTTTTCCTCCTCTTCTGCACTTCAGTATTAGAAGTATACATGACGGCAGGGAACATTCTGCTGTCATTTGCCAAACTCAAACCATTCCATCCGACGCACACGTGACATAGCGTGATACATCACTTCAAATAATTCGTATCCAGCCATCCAAATGCCAGTAGCGTCGCTCTTTAAACCACATCAAGCGTCGCTCAGCATTGGCTGGAGAAATGAGGGGCTTGTGAGGAGCTGTTCGTACATTACACCGAATTCCTTTCACCTCCCTAAGCACATTCTGCTACCAGGACTGCCGATATCACTTTGGTACTAACAAGTGTCTCATACTACTGATTACACGCTACAATTTACAACCATTCTATGCAATGCTAGACGTCCCCTGTGCGTCTGGATATGCGGTCCGGAATTGGTTTAGCTGTGTGTATTCTTTCGCGTTTCCAACACATAACAGATTGCCAAATATTGAGTCGTATATCATGGATCTGTTATTCAGGTGACATTGACTACTCTTCGTTCGAAGCCACTGAGCTGTCCTGGCTGAACCATTCTGCTGTTATTGCTTCTCCACTCACTACAGTATATGTCACAGAGTAATGTACTTCGGGCAAGTGAGAGACTGTTTGTTTACTCTTAGGACAGTGTATCTCTGACACGTTGTATTGTATGTTCTGTGACTATAAAATAAAGTGTTGTTAGACTGCCAATCGCTGCCCTGCTGTGATTCTCAATATAAGAATTTGGTGCCGAAACCCGGAATACCACCTTGATCAGTATTGAAGCCGTGGTGAACTCCAGGCCCATCACATCAGGAGATGATTTTGATGCACTCACACCTTCCCATTTTCTGATTGGAGAAAAACTTACGACTATTCCGACGGGACCAGAGCCTTCAGCGAACACGAATTTAACAATGGAATTCCGACTGAGACAGCAACTTTGTGACAGTTTTTGGAACCGTTGGATTAAAGAATACCTACTGGAGCTCCGGAACCACCGGGAAGTTAAGGGGCTCCGGAACGCCTTGTACTTGCAATGTTAAAATAGCGCTTATAAATTACATCTTTCCTCACAAAGTATTTGAGGTAGGAAGTTGAACTTTTTACAGATTATTTATTGGAATATGGGCTACAACTTAACACAGGGACTTTATAAAATTTTAGTTCAGGTATTAAAGATGATTTTTTTTTCAATTGTAATGAAAATTCACAACATTTTTTTGCAATTTTTTATTTATATATTCAAAAATATACAGTTTTTTGGAAAAAAGCTGTGTTAAATTATGCAGAAGGTGCTGTGTAACATTTACTGAAAGTTTGAAACAAATATGTTTGGAAGATCCTTAGAAAACATTTAATTAGTATGAGAAAATAAAAGTTTTGGGAATCGAGCGACAAAGATTGGATTTACTTTTTAGTGCATTCCAGGTCCATAGGATGGATTATCTTCATCCTCTGCAAACTCCTCCTCCAGCTTCCTCTTGTTCCTCCTCCTGTTTACTCTTGCTTGTACTTCTAGGATCTTTACAGCCCTGTCTGCAGCCCGAAGGCGTTCCTTGCCTAAATCAAGCATCGCTCGTTGTTGTGTTCGTAGATTTTGCTACCATTTTCTTCAGTTGCAGTTACTGCAACACTGTTCCAAAAGGTGGTCATGTATGAACACTTATCACATTTCAGTTGTATTTCACTAGCAAGTCCTACGTGCTTTATTATGGAGAGTTCCAGACCAACTTCACTACAATGAATACATCTTACACAGTTCGAAAAAATTCCTTTGAGAACCGACATATCAAATATTTCATTTACATCCGATTCGCCCATAAAACATTCATAGTTTTCACTTATTGAACCAAGCTTCTTCTGTGAAGTATTTTCTTTCCCACTTTGACTGCTATGGGCAGGTGTACTTGAGAGTTTAGGTTCACTCACTTGGTTATCGTCTTTATTGTTTACAGTAATAACACATACCTTTGGCTTTCCAACATTTCTCCTTTTCTTAAAAGCCTTCAGAGGATTTCTAATAACTTTACTTTTACTCATTATTATACTTCAACAAAACAGAGACTCAAGAAACAGAATTAACTACGAATATTTTCGAGATAACGACAGAGTAAATAAACATGAAACAATCGACAATCACACCAGCGATATATATTGAACCATCACAGGTTAGCCACAACACATACTTTATCTCACATCACTAAAATGTACCTGATGAACACGGACGTTAATAATAACACCATTTGACAGCAGTTTAACAGCGCCACAGTGGGTCACGCTCATGTAGAACACATTTCAAAAAAAATTTAAAAATAGTTGTAGTCTTCGGAATTGAATACATTAAATATCTATTAAAAGGTAATAGTCTGCAGATTCAGAAAACGCAATAAAGTAAAAATTGAACTTTTCATGATTTTGAACCTTCCGGAGCCCCTTAAACGCCAATCGGGACGAGTCATCCCCTTTCCCCCTGGCGACGTCGTGCTGATCCAAGAGGAGCTTCGTACGCGACATGTGTGGAAGAAGGCCAGGATAGGAAAGGTACTATCGGAAAGAGACGGCAGGGCAATACTCCGGACACCAGAAGGTCACATCATTAGTCTTCCTGTGCAGCTGGCCGTACCTTTGGAGGTCGACCAGGGTGGGGAGGATGTGAGAGAGTGGTGTACTTCGGGCAAGTGAGAGACTTTATTTACTCTTAGGACAGTGTATCTTTGACATGTCATATTATATGTTCTGTGACTATGAAATTAAGTGTTGTTAGACTGCCCATCGCTGCCCTACTGTGATTCACGATAGAATACTCCCGGTCTCCTTTCATACCTTGACACCCGCCCGTCGCGACTACTAATTGTCAATTCCGAATTAGGTGGGGTAGTTCGGATACTTTTGCTCACTATCAGCAGAGGGGTGCTTTTCGGAGTCCATGTGGAGAAAAAAAAAGGCACCTAGAAGTTCATAGGGAGCGCTTTGCCCCTTCATAGAGCCAGACAGCGGGGGTGTAGCGTTAGCTAGATGAGAGGCTGGTGTAGACCGCCGACTGGGCCAGACAGCAGACTGAAGGCGGCCTGTTGTTGCAGCGCAGGTTCCAGGTGGAGCAGCACGTGCAGCACCGCGAGAAGCAGCGCCGCTACGGCATCACCGACCTGGTGCGCACGCCCAACATGCGCCGCAAGACGCTCATCATCACCTTCATCTGGTGAGTCCGCCTCTCTGTTCCTCTCCACAGAGACTGCTGCGTATCACTGGATATCAGTACGCACCAGTATACCAACAGTACAATAAAAGATGGGAAACACAAAGAACACTCAAAATGGGGTAGTTGAGAAATATTCTGTGATGCCTTCAGTAAGCAAATAGGCTGATATGGGGGTTTTATAATGGGGTGAATACAATAAAAAAAATTGTTTTATCATAACAGTGATCTGCTTATTCGCACCTAAATTGTTTACGTTAAGTTTTACCTGCCACTACACTAACATTATTTGTTGGAACTAGCGGCTTCATGCGTAACACAAATCATTCTGAAACGGACAGCAACTATGTAGAACAATGCAAACTTGGTACCGGATTATAAGGTAAATTCTCTGGGCATACTGAGGAAAAGGAGGTTAAAAATTCACAAGCAGAGACCAATTCTTTTCTCTCCGGCCTGATCGAAGTTGTCTGTCTCTCTGGCGAAAGATTCACACTTCCGATATACAGGGTGAATCTCCTAAAACGTGCCCCGCATACATTGCAGAAATGGAAAGTACTGTGGATGTGCGGTTATCACAGAATGGATTGGTGGTCATGGGCTCATATTATTACCCAATCAACAACTGTAATAATACTTATGAAGAATACTTTTTTCAAAATACACTCTTTTTAAAAGGAACGATGACTGTTGATACTAACGAACTAAAAGTAAGGTAAATTAGAATGCCAGTGGTGTCTGTTGCAGGATTCTAGTGAGAGTCATTTAGAAGATACCGTATTTTGAAAAGTTCCCACACGGACATTTGTACAATACCTTTATTAGCACACACTAAAGAACACCACAAGTGCATACAGTAGTTTTGTGGACTCTCTTTAGTAACGAGACGATCGATTATCACAAGTGGTGTTCCAACTGACAACGGGCAGCGGCAATACACGCTCCCATTCTGGTATGAAACGACGGCTGCACATGTGCTAGCATTTCACCAAAGATGCCCGAGAAGGCTGCAGTAATCCGTCGTTGCATATCGTCGAGTGCAGCTGGTATGTCGTTGTAGACAGCGTGTTTCAGCTTTCCCCACAGAAAAAGTCTACACACTCCCAATCCGGGGAACGGGTCGGCCAAAGTACAGGTCCCCTGCGTGCTATCCATCGATTTGGAAACAACTCCTGAAGATACGCTACAGTACCTCGTGCGGGCTGAACAGCCAACATGTTGGTACCACTGGTTCCTCCTAGATTGCAGCGGAACGTTTTATAGCATGCTTGGAAGATGGTTAGTTAGAAGGCTGCTCTGACTGTGCGCGCTCGGTGTATCTTCCTATGAAAAACCGGCCTATTAGCTGATTGATGGCTCACTGTCTCACACCACATGTTTACACATCACGGACATGAAGTTCCACCTCAGGAAGCCAACGCAGATCGTCAAAGGATCAATAGTTCATGTTTCAGTGGTTTATCTGCCCATAATTGGTAAATGTGGCTTCGTCACTAAACAAGATGCATCAGGAGTATTTTGTCTAAATGCCCATGTACAAAAGATAACACGATTCTCATAATCGCTGCCATGACGCTCTTGATGGAGAATAATGTTATAGGAATGGAACCTATGTCACTGGAGAATGCGTAGGACATCCGCCTGACTCATTCCACTTCCTCGTGCGGTTGCGCGGGATCTAAAGTGCGGAACAAGTGCAACAGCGGCAAGATCATTGATTATCCCCTATCTGCCATTGCTTGTTTCCAACTGTTACGTTGCCTAGGTGTTACACAACCACTTTGACGTAAGTGGTTGAAGAGACTGATAAATAACTGATGAGATGAAACTTCCTGGCAGATTAAAACTGTGTGCCCGACCGAGACTCGATCTCGGGACCTTTGCCTTTCGCGGGCAAGTGCTCTACCATCTGAGCTACCGAAGCACGACTCACGCCCGGTACTCACAGCTTTACTTCTGCCAGTACCTCGTCTCCTACCTTCCAAAGTTTTAATCTGCCAGGAAGTTTCATATCAGCGCACACTCCGCTGCAGAGTGAAAATCTCATTCTGGAAACTGATGAGATGTTTGACGCCTATTGGGATATCTTGCCTCATACACCGCACAGCAACCAACTGCATTCTTCCTACACTGTCCAAACACCCTGAGAATGTCAACTTTTTCTGCATTGGTCAATCACATCATTAACTCACGTCCCATTGCTTAGACTGCCACTCACTAACTGGCTAGCAAGTCGCAGAGCACTCAAGGAACATACAAGCACGCCGTAAGAAAACACAATAGCATCGTGCTTAGCGACTACGCAGGTTGAATGCCACAAACAAGTATCCGTACGGAAACTTTTCAAAATAAGACATCTCGTAAACGACTAGCACTAAAATCCTGTAACAAACGCTACTGACATTCTAATTTAACCTACTTTTAGTTTGTTAATGTCAATTGGCATTGTTCATTTTTATGTTTGCACAAAAACACAGTTTCTAAATACTATGAAAATCTGTTTATTGGCTAAAAATACGAGCACCTGACTACCAATCCATTCTGTGAAAACTGCACATCAGCAGTACTTTCCGTTTGCACAATATCTGCAGTGATAGATTTAGGTGATTCTCACAGTATGTATATTTTAGACGCCTTCCGTTTAGATTGTTCTCGTAAGTATTAGTCAGTTGTGAAGCACACCCACAAAACAACACTCACGTTATTTCTTGTCGGTTGTACTGTTAACACCATGCCCTACATGGAGGCTAATCTCTGTATGTACATTTACCATACAATCAACCTCGTGTATAAAATCCAGTAATTCTAGTCCCAGGATTTTTGCTTACAATTATGGTTTATGTATTTATGTCTATTGTTCCACATTTGGTTATAACCCACCATAAGATTCCCAATCCTAGAGAGACATTTCTCTTCGTCGCTCTACATCATAAGACTATTGTAGACTAGACCTAATAGATTTAATGCTACTGATGGAGCGTATTGTTTTAATAGTAAATCTGTCAGCGATAAACTTTCCTCAAAAGGACTATCATTGCAGGGATTAAATCCTAAAAACATTTAACATGGCAAGAATGACATTCAGTTTCTTTTTGAGTATGTCAAATCTAAATAAGGCGAGTTACTGAATACCAAACTTTTCCTACTGCCTGACTTTCCGTTTCACGACCCCAAGACATTTTTGAGAATATTATGCGTGTTTGGAATTAGTAGAAAAAATTAAAGTAAGTACAGGATGTCTATAATTTTGTTATACAAAAGTAACCCCTAAATTGTGGAAAAGATAAATAACTTACAGAAATGTTTTATATGGCTCTGAATGTGGTATCTCTTCAAGTTTTATTTACAAATGTTCAGTGTGGCTTCCTTTTGTAATGCTATAAATGTCGCATCTGTAATCACTCTCCTACCAGATCGTATGAAACAAGTACTGACGTACGGTGGCAGCTGCTTTTGTTATCCGTTGTCGCAGCTCGTCGGATTTTTCCGAAAGCGGAGGAAGGAACACTCTGTCTTTAACGTAACCTCATACAAAGAAGTGCACTATTCCTACGGAGATACTTGACAACTTCATGATAATCATACGGTGGCGTCCCATCTTGCTGGAAAATAAATTCTATGCCTAAGACCTGTTGTAACTGAGGTATTAGACAATGTTAAAGTACGTCCAGGTACGATATGCCAGTTACAGTTGACTCGGCGAAAAAGAGCGAGTTGCTGGTTGGTTCAAATGGCTCTGAGCACTATGGGACTTAACTGCTACGGTCATCAGTCCCCTAGAACTTAGAACTACTTAAACCTAACTAACCTAAGGACAGCACACAACACCCAGCCATCACGAGGCAGAAAAAATCCCTGACCCCGCTGGGAATCGAACCCGCGAACCCGGGCGTGGGAAGCGAGAACAGTTGCTGCTGAACCTTGACCAGTGCGCTATGTGTTACACAGCAAGTTTCGGTGGAACGGTAACACCAGTGAATACAAGTTTGTCTTTGAGGTGGTAGCCGCGATATGTAGTCCTGAATTGTCTCTGAACTGTAGTAGCGGATTTGGATTCATGAAACCATAAAATTATTTTTCAATATGTTATGAGGATATGTTATCAGAATGCCCTTCCGTTCAATTTATGCACGCTTCAGCTGTGCGCCACTAAAGTCCCTAAAACATTAGCATTCTATGCTGAAATTTCTCGATTATTGTTCATCATTCGTTAGACATTTGTTATTGGTTTACGGATATAAGTTCGTCTTCGGATATGTTTCAATCCAACATCATTTCGCCCAATTTGTCAACTCTGTTGGTGATTTTGTCATCGTCATGAATCGTATTCATAAGAGTGACATTTGTGTTATCCTTTTGGATATAAAGTATGAATTCAGTGTCACATGCGAAGTTAAATGACGAACTACGAACTGCCTGGCTGGTTATTTGCTGAGATAAAAATGGTTCAAATGGCTCTGAGCACTATGGGACTCAACTGCTGTGGTCATCAGTCCCCTAGAACTTAGAACTACTTAAACCTAACTAACCTAAGGACATCACACACACCCATGCCCGAGGCAGGATTCGAACCTGCGACCGCAGCAGCAGCGCGGCTCCGGACTGGAGCGCCTAGAACCGCACGGCCACCGGGGCCGGCTTGCTGAGATAATTCTGGCTTGTTTTACCTATAGATCATAGTAGTATCATTTTCATTCATAGCAGTTGCCGTCCCTATTTCGTCCTAATTGTAAGGCATTCACTGATAAGGTCAAACACAACCTTCACTCATCTGTAGTGCTTGTAATTTCAGCAATTTATTTTTAATTGTTGTTTAGAATATTACACCGAATGATACCTGTACGTCAGATGTTCTGGTGATTGCGTATGTTGTAGTTTTAGGTATGTCACTGGTAATATTGGAACCAGAAGGTTGGCAATATCGCAGAAGCTGACGTACCTGCCACTCTGCAGCACGATATCTTGAAAGAATCAGTTGTATACTAATAGACAGCATGTTGTTTTCCGTTTAGATCATACATTACGATTTTTTAATTCAGAAACGGCTCTTTACTGTCAGACATTTATAATCACTTCTATTCGAACATCTGTTAGTGATTTGTTCGCCATGGGGAGTATTCATGAACTAACTCACTGCATTACAGTAGTCCGAGAATTCACAGAACTCTCTACCAGTAGGATTTCCTGTGAACAGTAGTTCAGCGCGAATTAATTATTGACAATACATGCATTATTATATGAAACAGAATCCCATACTGCTTTAAAGCATAAAATGCCAATAGATATCTCAAACGATATTAAAGTCAGACAAAGTATATCAGTCCTTTTTGGGTCATATTCATTATATATATACGTACCAATTACTGGTTTGAGGCAAAACTATTTTAACATTCTTGAATTACAAGCAGCTCTCGCCGTCACATACTTTCGCAGCTTAGCTCCAAGGTGTTCCAGAAATGTTGCGAGAAACTCCGATAGGCTGGAGATGGTGATTTTAGGAATAAGTTGAGCGTAGCAGCTCATGTCCGGAAAAGCCATCCAACGAAACTAAATAATATTGAAGTTATAGGCGGCGTCTCCAGCCATTAGGGCGCCAGTTCGGCAGCAAACGTGACTCTATACGCTGACGGACTGTCGGTGGAACGTCTCGCAATATTGTTTGTCACTCAGTCACAGCTACTGATTGCCATGTTCGCCAGCTATCTGCTGAATAGAAACGCGTTATCTCCTGTGAATGCGATATTCTATTACCTCGACGGATGACTGTTTCGAACACGGCTTTCTATCTTCTATTTCTCCTGGCAGACTCTAATATATCCAATGTTTTTCGCTATACAGGAGAATGAAACTGCAGATGGAAACCTGTGTCCGAAACCGTCATCCACCGAGGCAACAGAGCGCCACGCCTTCCTACACAGCAATTAACTCCATCTTTTGCTCTGGCGATCATGGCAATCAGTTGTAATCACTGGATAACAATCAACATTGCGAGACGTTTCGCCTACGGTAAGCCAGTGCACGGAGTCACGTTTGCTACCGAATAGATGGTCATCTGGCAGGCTCAGGTACCTCTACCTTTGACAGTCTGTTCCATCGTTAAAAATACGTTTCCGGACACGGGTTCCTATCCTTGACTTGTCCCATGACATGTCTTGTGCAACCCGTCGGACGGCCGGTGTGGCTGTGCGGTTCTAGGTCGCAGGTTCGAATCCTGCCTCGGGCATGGATGTGTATGATGTCCTTAGGTTAGTTAGGTTTAAGTAATTCTAAGTTCAAGGGGACTGATGACCACAAATGTTATGTCTCATAGTGCCCAGAGCCATTTGAACCATTTTTTTTGCAACCCCTCGAAGTTCGTTGCAATATTTCTGGGACGATATATATACAGGGTGGTCCATTGATCGTGACCGGGCCAAATATCTCGCGAAATGAGCGTCAAACGAAAAAAAACTACAAAGAAAAAACTTGTCTAGCTTGAAGGGGGAAATCAGATGGCGCTATGGTTGGCCAGCTACATGGCGCTGCCGTAGGTCAAACGGATATCAATTGCGTTTTTGTAAATAGGAACCCCAATTTTTTGTTACATACTCGTGAACTACGTAAAGAAATATGAATGTTTTAGTTGGACCACTTTTTTCGCTTTGTTATAGATGGCGCTGTAATAGTCACAAACATATGGCTCACAATTTTAGACGAACAGTTGGTAACAGATAGCTTTTTTAAATTAAAATACAGAACGTAGGTACGTTTGAACATTTTATATCGGTTGTTGCAATGTGATACATGTACCTTTGTGAACTTATCATTTCTGAGAACGCATGCTGTTACAAAGTGATTACCTGTACATACCACATTAATGCAATAAATGCTCAAAATGATGTCCGTCAACCTCAATGCATTTGGCAATACGTGTAACGACATTCCTCTCAACAGCGAGTAGTTCGCCTTCCGTAATGTTCGCACATACATTGACAATGCGCTGACGCTTGTTGTCAGGCGTTGTCGGTGGATCACGATAGCAAATATGCTTCATCTTTCCCCACATAAAGAAATCCGGGGACGTCAGATCCGGTGAACGTGGGGGCCATGGCATGGTGCTTCGAGACCAATTCACCTGTCATGAAATATGCTATTCAATACAGCTTAAACCGCACGCGAGCTATGTGCTGGACATCCATCATGTTGGAAGTACATCGCCATTCCGTCATGCAGTGAAACCTCTTGTAATAACATCGGCAAAACATTCTACATCTAGATCTACATTGATACTCCGCAAGCCACCCAACGGTGTGTGGCGGAGGGCACTTTACGTGCCACTGTCATTACCTCCCTTTCCTGTTCCAGTCGCGTATGGTTCGCGGGAAGAAAGACTGTCTGAAAGCCTCCGTGCGCGCTCTAATCTCTCTAATTTTACATTCGTGATCTCCTCGGGAAGTATAAGTAGGGGGAAGCAATATATTCGATACCTCATCCAGAAACGCACCCTCTCGAAACCTGGCGAGCAAGCTACACCGCGATGCAGAGCGCCTCTCTTGCAGAGTCTGCCACTTGAGTTTATTAAACATCTCCGTAACGCTATCACGGTTACCAAATAACCCAGTGACGAAACGCGCCGCTCTTCTTTGGATCTTCTCTATCTCCTCCGTCAACCCGACCTGGTACGGATCCCACACTGATGAGCAATACTCAAGTATAGGTCGAACGAGTGTTTTGTAAGCCACCTCCTTTGTTGATGGACTACATTTTCTAAGCACTCTCCCAATGAATCTCAACCTGGTACCCGCCTTACCAACAATTAGTTTTATATGATCATTCCACTTCAAATCGTTCCGTACGCATACTCCCAGATATTTTACAGAAGTAACTGCTACCAGTGTTTGTTCCGCTATCATATAATCATACAATAAAGGATCCTTATTTCTATGTATTCGCAATACATTACATTTGTCTATGTTAAGGGTCAGTTGCCACTCCCTGCACCAAGTGCCTATCCGCTGCAGATCTTCCTGTATTTCGCTACAATTTTCTAATGCAGCAACTTCTCTGTATACTACAGCATCATCCGCGAAAAGCCGCATGGAACTTCCGACACTATCTACTAAGTCATTTATATATATTGTGAAAAGCAATGGTCCCATAACACTCCCCTGTGGCACGCCAGAGGTTACTTTAACGTCTGTAGACGTCTCTCCATTGATAACAACATGCTGTGTTCTGTTTGCCAAAAACTCCTCAATCCAGCCACACAGCTGGTCTGATATTCCGTAGGCTCTTACTTTGCTTATCAGGCGACAGTGCGGAACTGTATCGAACGCCTTCCGGAAGTCAAGAAAAATAGCATCTACCTGGGAGCCTGTATCTAATATCTTCTGGGTCTCATGAACAAATAAGGCGAGTTGGGTCTCACACGATCGCTGTTTCCGGAATCCATGTTGATTCCTTCATAGTAGGTTCTGGGTAGGAAATCAGCATGCACTGCACCATTTAGGTTGCGATCGATAAAATGGGGGGGGGGGGGGGGAATTGTCCTTCCTCCGATACTGCCGCCCCATACATTAACCCGCCAAGGTCGCTAAGGTTCCACTTGTCGTAGCCATCGTGGATTTTCCGTTGCCCAATACTGCATATTATGCCGGTTTACGTTACCTCTGTTGGTGAATGACGCTTCGTCGCTAAATAGAACGCGTGCAAATAATCTGTCATCGTCACGTAATTTCTCTTGTGCCCAGTGGCAGAACTGTACACGACGTTCAAATTCGTCGCCATGCAATTCATGGTGCATAGAAATATGGTACGGGTGCAATCGATGTTGATGTAGCGTTCTCAATACCGACGGTTTTAAGATCCGATTCCCGCGCACTTTGTCTGCTAATAAATGTGCGGATTAGCCGCGACAGCAGCTGAAACACCTACTTGGGCATCAGCATTTGTTGCAGGCCGCGGTTGACGTTTCACGTGTGGCTGAACACTCCCTGTTTCCTTAATTAACGTAACTATCCGGCGAATGGTCCGGACACTTGGATGATGTCGTCCAGGATACCGAGCAGCATACATAGCACAGGCCCATTGGGCGTTTTGATCACAATAGCCATACATCAACACGGTATCGACCTTTTCCGCAATTGGTAAACGGTCCATTTTAACACGCGTAATGTATCACGAAACAAATACCGTCCGCACTGGCGGAATGTTACGTGATACCACGTACTTATAATTATGTGACTATTACAGCGCCATCCATCACAAAGCTAAAAAAGTGGTCCAATTAAAATATTCGTATTTCTTTACGTACTACACGAATATGTAATAAAAATGGGGGTTCCTATTTAAAAAAAAGCAGGTGATATCCGTTTGACCAATGGCAGCGCCATCTAGCGGGCCAACCATAGTGCCATCTGGTTTCCCCCTTCAGGCTAGACGAGTTTCATTCTTTGTAGTTTTTCCGTTTGATGTTTATTTGGTGACGTATTTGGCCCGGTCACTATCAATGGACCACCCTATATATATGGAGGGACAGACAGAGAGAGAGAGAGAGAGAGAGAGAGAGAGAGAGAGTGGTTTAGCTGCTCCTTTCACTGGGTTTTATGCAAACCGCAATAACTTCAAAATCCATACAATTTATACGAAATTATTTTGCTGTTAAATTGCATAATATGTTTACGCTGGAGGCCACAGTTTTCGCGTTATTTATGGAAAACGTGGCTGAAGGTCCCTATCGTAGGTTTTTCTTGAATAATTCGGAAACAACGGCCTGTAGTGATAACGTATCCCAGCATGAAATTTAACTAAATTAAATGTTCTACAAAAATGTCCTGTTCACCATTTTCTGTAGAACTAATAGTCTGCGTGTAGCTAGCAAGAGTGTATGAAATTCTGCGTAAGCTATCTGAAGGCACTGTGGTTGCATAAAACCAGAGCTGAGTCATCCCCTATAAAAACTTCATAAAATACAGTTTAGTGTCGGTTGAGACTCACTCAGAATAGTGATACAACATCAAGTACGGAAAATACAACGTAAACTTTGGTATTTAATCATCCATCAAGTACACCCAGTATACTGTAAGTGAATATCAACCAGCTTACGTGCATCACGAATGGCGCTGCCAGTACTGGTCGCCGTTAACAACGTTGTTTCCGGCACGCCACAGGTTCACTAACACGAGCGTGTACGTGGGTCTGTCGTACTACGCGCCTGCCCTGGGGGGCGACGAGTTCCTCAACTTCTTCCTGGCCGGCGTGGTGGAGCTGCCGACCTACCTGTTCCTGTGGCCGGCGATGGAGCTGTGGGGCCGGCGCTGGACGCTGTGCCTCAGCATGGCGGTGGGCGGCGCCGCCTGCCTCGCCACCGTCCTCGTCCAGAGCAGTGAGTGACCGCCACGTACAGGCTGGCTTGCAGTCGCGTTGCTGGGTTGTCATAGAACGATAAAAGGAGTGGCTGTGGGACTAATTTAACTCTCTATTCCCGATTCTCAGACAGGGCTGGAGTACTTGCTCTCACCTACTAATTTCCTATCGTCTCCCCCGTTGTGGCACAGAATTCATTACATCCAGCAGGTTCTATTGGTAGCTAAACAGAATTTCCTATACCCTACAATATGGGAATACTACAGCCCAGAAGACGGAGATATTTAATAAAAATTCGAATTGTTCATTATAAACACAAGAAATTCGAGGCAGTCTCTTATATTACACGAGGGACGTTCATTAAGTAACGCAACGCATTAATGCAACAATTTTTTTTCTGAAAGTAGGTTGGATTTATTCAGAATTCCAGTTTACTATACTGGCTACAACATCCTATGTTTCAACACAGTCTACATTCAGTGGTTGGTTGGTTGTTTTGGGGAAGGAGACCAGACAGCAAGGTCATCGGTCTCATCGGATTAGGGAAGGACGGGGAAGGAAGTCGGCCGTGCCCTTTGAAAGGAACCATCCCGGCATTTGGCTTGAGCGATTTAGGGAAATCACGGAAAACCTAAATCAGGATGGCCGGACGCGGGATTGAACCGTCGTCCTCCCGAATGCGAGTCCAGTGTTCTCCATTCAGTGTGACGGCCTTACACCGCCTTACTGTGAGGGCCTGTATGTCCACATGGCAGCACTCTAGTGTTCGCTGTCGGAGCCAGCTTCTTGCTGCAACAGTAACATTTCCATTATCCACGTACTACTTCCTAAAAAGTACATCCTTCATGGAGAGAGTTAGTGGAGTGCCGCAGCTCCATGGATTTACGTTTTGTTTGCGGTTATAAGTGATGAAGTCACTTATGCGAGTGCAGGCTTTCTCGGCGAATTTCATATATGAAGTCTTCGCAGGTTCAGGCCTGAAGATGGAGACACATTCCATCGAAACGTTGCTACGAGACGACGACGCTACTCGGCTGACAACCCGCGAAGACTTCATATATGATGAAGTCACTATTTCATCATCTGTGACGATGTTGGAAAAAAAATTGTCACGATCAGCCTCATAACGTGCGTGTAATTCCGCACAGATGGTGCTCCTTATGGTCTCGTGTTATACGGCGAGGAAGCCAACGGGCACACACCTTTGTGCCCCCAACTGTTCGACGAGTGTGTCGCCACTACCAAAGGCGAAGTCCACTTGTTCAGCGAAGTCTTTGATTCTGATCCATCGATCACCTCGAATGAGAGTGTACGCACGTTCCAGCATTGCAGGAATCACAACTGTGTACAGGCGGCCGGCATCCGGACAATCGGACAGGCAAGAGCGACGACTTGGGGATGATGGCAGACGCCTCACCCAACGGCTCGCTGTGCTTTCGTTCACCAGGGCCCCATAATAATTCTGCGAATGGCCCTGAATATGTTGGATGCCCCTGTTTCCCGCAAAATTAATCTCAATGACGGATCTCTGCTCAGAACACATCTCCGTTACAGACGTCATTTTGAAGGCTAGGTATAGCGCCGCCACCTATCGGAGTTCTATGAAACTATAGTGGCTGAAGCGGAAATATTCCCACCATATCCCACGACAAATGCCGCATTTTTTCAAGCGAAATTGACCAAGGAAAATATCTTGCATTACTTGTGGATGCCCCATATAATAGCAGATACTACACACATAATTAAAGCAACAATTTGACCCAACGTCTTGTGGAAGTCAAGACAGTTTAGTGTAAATAGCAAAACAGTAGCTTTACGTTACGAATAACTTATGCATTCCCTTTTTAGAGTCAGAGAGCC
This sequence comes from Schistocerca serialis cubense, assembly GCF_023864345.2. NCBI lineage: Eukaryota > Metazoa > Arthropoda > Insecta > Orthoptera > Acrididae > Schistocerca > Schistocerca serialis. The sequence goes on along the minus strand of NC_064641.1, from coordinate 322,461,040 downwards.
CAAACTGAGAGTTTAGTTGGAAATAATTAACAGTCAAGAGATGTGCTTTGACTGACACCCAGCCAGCGGCGACTCAAATGCAGGTACCGCGGAAGCATTGATAGCTTAGTCATGCCTATCGGCCGAGATGCTGACGGTAGCATCACTAAAAAATCACGACGGAAATAATCCCGAACCGTATTACTGAGAAAAGGTAGTACTAACACGAGTTTCTATGGTCCAAGCGGCTACCAAGTGAGAGAACAGCGTTAACATACATTAAAATGGCAACAACACCCACGCTAGTGCTCATCACAAAGCGCTAGTGCTCATCACAAAGTGCCTCCGACTAAGAACTGCAACCTACTTGGCGGCGAGGGTGTCTCTAGTCAGTTCTGCAGTGAGGACACCGTCACAAAGCTGGCGTCCACCGACATAAAGAGGGACGCGTAATTATTTAAATTTCACATTTAAGAAATCGTTCACGCAGGAGAATCATACATTCCGCAATTTGACCATCGAAGAAACTCCTGTAAGAACGACATAATAATAAGCATCGCTGGCGTAGGGAAACAACTGAAAGAATTGAAAACAAATAAGTCACCACCTCAGGGTAGAATGCCAAATCGGTTTTACGAAGACCACTGTACGGCACGGGCCTTTACGTAGCTAGCATTTATCGTGGATTTCTCGCGCAGCGCAAGGTCCGAGCAACTGTAAAAAGGCGCTCGTGACTCTTGTGAACGAGAATGGTAAAAGGACAGACCCGCAAAATTATAGACGAATATCCCTAGCATGGGTTTGCAGCACAATCCTTAAACACTTTCTCAGTTCGAATTAATAAATTTGCTTATGAGAATCAGCATGGTTTTAGAAAACATCGCTCGTGTGACAATCAGTTTGTCTTTTCTCACAAGATAAACTGCGAACTATAAATGATTGGCAACGGGGAGATACTATATTCCTAGATTTACGAAAAGTATTGACACGGTGCACCCACTGCGGAATATGAACGAAGATACGAGCATATGCAATAGGTTCTCAGATACAGTAATAGAACCTAATATGTTGTCGACGACGGGAAGTACAGAGTAGCCCAGGCACGCTCCGTACGGTAAAATGGTTCAAATGGCTCTGAGAACAATGGGACTTAACTGCTGAGATCATCAGTCCCCTAGAACTTAGAACTACTTGAATCTATCTAACCTAAGGACATCACACACATCCATGCCCGAGGCAGCATTCTAACCTACGACCGTAGCGGTCGCGCGTTTCCGGACTGTAGCGCCTAGAACCGCTCGGCCACCCGGGCCTACACCTTACGGTAGCTTGGATGTAGATGAAGAGGTAGATGTTCTGGCCAGCGATAGCATGGTCTCTCACGATCAGATGAGATGTTGGAGGGAGTGAAGAGGAGCCAGTTATGCGAAGGCTGGGACGGTTTGCTATCCCTAAGCCTCGCAAAGCTGTGGCTCCAAATTTGAAGTAACGGGTCGGCAATCTTTGTAAATTAAATTTCACCATCTTGTAAGTAATTAGGAGTAATTAATAGGGGGGCAGTAATATTCTTGACATGAACAGGCTCACGGCGTTGTCTATTAGCTAGGGAAAAGTGGGTAACGTCAAATTGTTTGACGACATTTATCGATCAATTAATTTCACCGAGTTTTGTATTAATTTCGTCTATAATTGTCGTGATAATTTCGCCTATAATTGTGATGAGTAATTTTTACGGACAGTCGGTATCTGCCGTCAGTATTAAAGTTTGATTTCATCGCTCTCTCTTCGTCAGGAGGCTTGTTAGCGCTGCAGATACGAAAGTCTCTGCTGTACAGTATCTCCCCGCAGAACATGACAGATGGCGGTTGCGTGGGTGGGAGAGTGACTGTTCTGGAAGCACTGAACTGCGAAACTGGGATGTTTTCACTCTCTCACTCGCGACATCGGCAAACCTCTCTCCACTTTCATCGTATTAATGGGCATCATTATAAACATTATGGCTAATCATCTGACATCTCATCACTGCACTCGTACATGTTTAACACTTGAAGTTTATCGTCACATACGGCCCATAATTACTCGCAACGTGGCTGATGAGAAGGAGGAATTTAAAAATTAATATGAAACATATCTGTTTCAAAAAGAAGTTTAGTTTTATTCAGAATTCCAGTACCTCATAACATTCCTCACCCTCCTGTCTACGGCACACTGTTTTTGAGCATAATCTCCGTTCATTGCGACGGCCTTACGCTACCTTACTGTGAGGTTCTATATGCCTGCATGCTACCTCACTACTGGTCGATGTCGGGACCAACGTCTTACTGCATCAGTAACCTTCGCCATCACCCACTTACTGCTTCCCACGGAGTGCATCATTCACTGGGCCAAACACAATGAAGTCGAACGGTGCGAGATTAGGGTTGTAGGATGGATTGCGAAGAAGAGCCGAATAAAGTTTTGTGAGTCCCTCTCTGGTGCACAGGCATATGTGAGGCCATGCGTTGTTATGGAGAAGGGGAAGTTTGTTTCCACTTTCGCGTCGAAGAACACGCTCAAGTCGTTTCCCCAGATTCCTAAAGGTAGCACAGTACACTTCACAGTAGATCGTTGCACCACGGGAGAGGAAATCAAGCAGAGTAACCCCTTCAGAGTTCTAGAAGGGGGTCGCCATTACTTTACCGACTGAAGTTGCAGCTTTGAACTTTTTCTTCAGAGGATAATTGCTGGACTTTTGTATTGCTTCCGGTTTGATGTGATGAATCCATGTTTCATAGCCTGTGAGAACGACCGACAAAACATTACCACAATTAGCCTCGTAATGCGGATGCAATTCCGCACAGATGGTCTTTTGTTTCTCTTTATGGACTTCTGGTAGGCGGCTTGGAGCCCAGCGTGCACACACTTTAGAGTGCCCCAACCGGTGGACGAGTGTGTCATCACTGCCAACAGAGACGCCCAGCTGAGCAGTGAGGTGTTTGATTGTGAAACTCCATCACCTGGAAAGAGAATGTCCGCACGTTCCAACATTGCAAGAGTCACATCTGTCTGCGACCGGCCGGCGTAAGAGAGTTCGGATAGATTTGCGCAGCCTTGTTGCGATATGGACAGAAGTCTCACCTAACGACTTACCGCTCTTTTGTTTACTTCGAAGTCTGCGCAGACATTCTGCCAAAGCCTAAGAAAATCTGCGATTCTCTGATTTACCGCCAAAAGTAACTCAAAGACAATTCTGCTCAGAATGCACCTCCGTTTCAGGCGCCATTCTGAAGGCTACTTATGGAACGTCACTTATCGGAACTTCATGAATTTGTAGGGGCTGAAGCGGTAATATTTCATGATGTTCCACAACAGTTCTGCACTATTCTTTCAACCGAAATCGGCTGAGCTAGTAACAGACTGAATTTACTGGTGGGAAACTGAAAGTTTTTTGCTAATGAGCTGCCTCGGATTACAAACTGTACTAGAGTATGAAGTAAAGAGAAAGACAGAGCCGTATCCGAAAAAAAGGAGCAGACGATTATTTTGCCGGAGTAAAGAGGACCAGTAGATGTGGATTTACGAAAATGTGCATTCCGAACACGTATTTCTACTAATCTCTTAAGAAGTTAAGAGAAAACGAATGCAGCAGCAGTTTCTCCAAGACTTTGGCTGGATCTGCCCACTAAATATAGAGACACAAATAGTGTGGCTCGGTTGCTTAGACGCACCAGAAATATATTGAAAGCACTGCATACCCCTTGGCAGTAATTACTCCGTGCTAAGTTGTCAAATTGTAAACAAATGCAAGTCGAAGGGACAAAAAATTACAGCTATAGGAGACGATTTAACCAAACATACAGAAGCTACAACGGAACTGTGGTAGTTACTGTAACCCAAAAGGTGAGAAACAAGCTGTAATCGGTAGCAAGGTATATTCCCATAGTTTCCGAACTGTAGACTGCAGAATGACTATGTCACTGCATACACTGATATTTACAAAGTTCGATTTCTGTTATTATGATGAAGCAGTATGAAAGGTAATATTTTTTGGAGAAAATTTTGTAAACAAGTACTCTAAATTCTAAACTTCATTCAGAAGTTCTGCAGCCCCATCCCCAGCCACCTCTGAAGTGTTTATGTAATCTGTCATTTATCGCTTCTTTCACCTCGGTTTCAAATTTGTCAAGGCCCACTGCAGTCTGAGACTCACGTCCACTAGCTAGGTACGTCGGGTCAAAAGGCGGGGAGATGCACGTCTGCCAGTTCCACTAGTATCATCAATAATAACGCACTCTGCTCTCCAAAACAACATTCGGGGTAAAGATTGTCTTACGACTAAACGAAGAAATGGAGTTATCTGGTACTTCATAGGAGAAGAATCAATAATTTTATTTTAATTGTATGTTTAATATCAGTAGATGGTCTTATTTTACCATAGTTGTCCTAAATAAATACTTCTTTACTTTATGTCATTCACAAACAAATACTTAAATACTTCGGTATATGTGTGTGTGTGTGTGTTTGTGTGTGTTGTGGTTCTTAATAATTTTTTATGCGTTTCATGTTGGAATTCACAGTTCCTGCTACTTTAAATACCATTACGATGATTAAGACCTTCTAAAAGGTTCATATTTTTCAAACAAACTGTAACTAATCACAAAGTCAGTGTTTTACATAATTTCTCTTAAAATGTATATGTTTTTGGTTACTTTCTACATTGATTGCTATTGATATAAATTGAAACAACAAGTTTATTGTGACCAGTCTCCGTTAATTTACATGCACGACATAATACAGAGTTTTAAACCTCCATCATTATGTGGATTTATGTAGATCAATACGACTAGTATATGTTCTTTTACGACTTTCCAGTAACCTGTGGCAGTTTCTGCATTGCACACAGTTTCCTTTTCGTCTTATTACATGACATACACCAACAAACATTGTAGGTATTTCAGTGTGACAGCTTGTGTGATGTTATATGACGGGTAAAGGAACCTGTGACCACGGGAGAAAGTGATGCAGAGTCGTAATAGATCATATACTAGACGTATTAATCCACATAAACCCACCTGATGGTGAGATTTAAGCCTTTAGAAAGAGTCGTGAAAATCAATAAATTGTGGCTAGTAATAGTCAACTGAGTCGGTAGTTCACCATTATGAATCCGGACAGTTTATTTTCAAGGATTCAAAAAATAGAAGCTGTACTTAGATAATTTCCTAGTTCCACGCATTTCACATACCTCTGAAGCACAGGATAATTTTTTGTATCCAAATGTATCAAAAACTGCCGATGAAAACATGAATCAGTCAGCACGAACGCACCTCAACTTCCTACGCACCCCGTCCAAGGGAAGAAGGTCGGCAGCTCCGAGTTAAATGACGCGAAATCTGTGCCCTGCGAAAATCTGCTGCGTGATCGGCACTAGTGGACAGCCATTCTTGCTGAATAGCGGCAGGTCTAGTGTTTAGTAAAGACCGAACTGCCAATACCTCCGAAACAGTAATTATTCTGTCCACAGCTTTTAGAATTGACCAGAGATCTCAGGAATGTCTAGGCAAGTGTGTCACAGAGCGTAATTACTACTGCTACAGATTTCTCTATGTCACAGACATCAAACGTGACTTTTCTTTGTCATGATCACCGTCGAAATAAACAAGTAGAGGGGTTCATCGTAGTGAGTAATCGTTTCCTTTTTTCCACAGCAAAACAGCATTCGTAATCTGAGAGATTGCCAACACAGCTTTCTTGCTGCAATGTGTAACGATCATTATATATAAATCCTCTTGCCACCACATCTCTCTATCCTGCGTCTTAGTCAGGCTTCTTGTTTAATAATTCATGTACTGGGCTTGAACGTTTCGGTAGCCATCTTGTAATTTTGTGAGTTTCGAACGAAGACGACAGAAAAATTACCACTTTAAGTTCAGTGAATGAATGTGGAGTGATATCCATAGATTATTGATATCTGGCAGTGAGCACCAGCTCTAGATGTTATTACAGATATGAAGAAATGAAGCCGAGATATTATGTCACCTTGTCAGCGTAACTTTCTTTTTTGATATCGTTGGCGTAACACTTCAACTGACATTGAAGATAGTCACTGCTGGGCGAAATCGGTAATCTGCGTATGTTTACCTACAATCTCTAAACATAAATACACTCCTGGAAATGGAAAAAAGAACACATTGACACCGGTGTGTCAGACCCACCATACTTGCTCCGGACACTGCGAGAGCGCTGTACAAGCAATGATCACACGCACGGCACAGCGGACACACCAGGAACCGCGGTGTTGGCCGTCGAATGGCGCTAGCTGCGCAGCATTTGTGCACCGCCGCCGTCAGTGTCAGCCAGTTTGCCGTGGCATACGGAGCTCCATTGCAGTCTTTAACACTGGTAGCATGCCGCGACAGCGTGGACGTGAACCGTATGTGCAGTTGACGGACTTTGAGCGAGGGCGTATAGTGGGCATGCGGGAGGCCGGGTGGACGTACCGCAGAATTGCTCAACACGTGGGGCGTGAGGTCCCCACAGTACATCGATGTTGTCGCCAGTGGTCGGCGGAAGGTGCACGTGCCCGTCGACCTGGGACCGGACCGCAGCGACGCACAGATGCACGCCAAGACTGTAGGATCCTACGCAGTGCCGTAGGGGACCGCACCGCCACTTCCCAGCAAATTAGGGACACTGTTGCTCCTGGGGTATCGGCGAGGACAATTCGCAACCGTCTCCATGAAGCTGGGCTACGGTCCCGCACACCGTTAGGCCGTCTTCCGCTCACGCCCCAACATTGTGCAGCCCGCCTCCAGTGGTGTCGCGACAGGCGTGAATGGAGGGACGAATGGAGACGTGTCGTCTTCAGCGATGAGAGTCGCTTCTGGCTTGGCGCCAATGATGGTCGTATGCGTGTTTGGCGCCGTGCAGGTGAGCGCCACAATCAGGACTGCATACGACCGAGGCACACAGGGCCAACACCCGGCATCATGGTGTGGGGAGCGATCTCCTACACTGGCCGTACACCACTGGTGATCGTCGAGGGGACACTGAATAGTGCACGGTACATCCAAACCGTCATCGAACCCATCGTTCTACCATTCCTAGACCGGCAAGGGAACTTGCTGTTCCAACAGGAAAATGCACGTCCGCATGTATCCCGTGCCACCCAACGTGCTCTAGAAGGTGCAAGTCAACTACCCTGGCCAGCAAGATCTCCGGATCTGTCCCCCATTGAGCATCTTTGGGACTGGATGAAGCGTCGTCTCGCGCGGTCTGTACGTCCAGCACGAACGCTGGTCCAACTGAGGCGCCAGGTGGAAATGGCATGGCAAGCCGTTCCACAGGACTACATCCAGCATCTCTACGATCGTCTCCATGGGAGAATAGCAGGCTGCATTGCTGCGAAAGGTGGATATACACTGTACTAGTGCCGACATTGTGCATGCTCTGTTGCCTGTGTCTATGTGCCTGTGGTTCTGTCAGTGTGATCATGTGATGTATCTGACTCCAGGAATGTGTCAATAAAGTTTCCCCTTCCTGGGACAATGAATTAACGGTGTTCTTATTTCAATTTCCAGGAGTGTAGTAGTTGCTCTCCATCTGGGGCTTTTCAGTACCTTAGAGAAACAAGAAGCATTAGTAGTAATGTGGAACAACAGATATTACTCTAACAGAAGTAGAAATATGACTCCATGACCCCATAAAAGAGTTCAATAATTTTTTGTACATTTTTCTGTGTCGATGATTGTAACTGACCGATATGAGATTATTATTACAGTATTAGCTTGTGGTAGTGCTGTGGGAGGCGTCACTCATCATTACACCTATGGGTTCAAATCACCTACTCGACAGAACGGCCCAATTTTTCTGCCTAAAACTGATTCTGTGTGTGAATAGCCATATGCCGTCACAACCAATTTGAGATTTTCACTCTGCAGCGGAGTGTGCGCTGATATGAAACTTCCTGGCAGATTAAAACTGTGTGCCCGACCGAGACTCGAACTCGGGACCTTTGCCTTTCGCGGGCAAGTGCTCTACCATCTGAGCTACCGAAGCACGACTCACGCCCGGTCCTCACAGCTTTTCTTCTGCCAGTATCTCGTCTCCTACCTTCCAAACTTTACAGAAGCTCTCCTGCGAACGAGGAGAGCTTCTGTAAAGTTTGGAAGGTAGGAGACGAGATACTGGCAGAAGAAAAGCTGTGAGGACCGGGCGTGAGTCGTGCTTCGGTAGCTCAGATGGTAGAGCACTTGTCCGCGAAAGGCAAAGGTCCCGAGTTCGAGTCTCGGTCGGGCACCCAGTTTTAATCTGCCAGGAAGTTTCGTCACAACCAATGCTTAGAAAATTCAAGGTGGATTTTGTGAGATACTCTTCATCACGTACTGTACTTGAAGTGATCCATATCGTGATACAGTTAATAGTGTTATTCCACAGTTCTTATTCTGAGAACTTCTGAATGCTTTTTACCTTGCGGAAATTTTTTTCGCCAGGTGTCAGCACATTTGTGGTCCTGTCACACATTCTGGGATCCCCACAGCCTCTCCAGTACAACTCTTTTACCGTATAACTGATGACACATTTTCTGCTCTTTTAAGTAATCACGTTTCGGTCTGGTCACCATACTATTGCTTCTGTCAGTATTAATTGTTATCTCTACATGACTCAACTAACTCCAATATTGTCCACGTTAATCAGAACACGTCAGGGTGCTGGAAGTTTCGATAGTTAATCAGATCCGTGTCAGCACAGCAGTCCTCAAGGGAAACAGAAGCACTGCTGCCTGTTGAATGCTAAAGCAGCCACAATGCAGAGTTTCTAATGCATCTGTGACTTCTCTGAACATTCTGCAGTTTGACAAGACTGAGTAGTTCCTTTTTTGTGGATATGCTAACAGAACTTTAAAATTAAGTGATCAGATTTATGTACGAATGGGTACGTACGTATGTATATATGCTTGCATGTTATCTCTGTTTGCATATCGAATCAATTTTGTTTCTACTAATTGTGGGAAGCCAACGTTGATAGTAAATGCATGACAACTAATACTGCTGTGACTAAGTAATATGGTATTTAGATAGCAGGTCATCACAGATATTTACAGATCACAATAAACGGCAAGTCGTTTTGTAAATATTTCTGTGACTCCTATGCAGTGATGAAAAGATTTGTACACAACAGAATAAAATATGTAACGTGCTAAAACCAACACGTGCGTGATTACTAAAAAAATTAATCGTTATTTTCAACGTAATTTATGACTGAAAACATCGCTCAGGAACTCTCTCGTCCTCATGTTGTTGTTGTCTCCAGTTCGGAAAATACTTTGGTACATCTATTTATGGTATTCTAGCCTGAGCAAGCTTCTTCACCTTCGAATAACTACTGCGACCTACACCCTTTTGAATATGCTTACTGTATTCATGCCTAAGTTCCGCTCTACGATTCTTAATCCCCACACTTTCCTTCATTATCAAACTGACTGCCCCTTTATGCCTCAGGGTGTGTCCTATCGACCGATCCTTTGTTGTAGTCAAGTTGTACCAGAATTTTTTCCGCTAATTCAGGTTAGAAAATCCTCATTAGATATCTAGTCTGACCGTCTAATCTTGACCATTCTTCTATAGCGCCACGTTTTAGAGGCTTCAGTTTTCGTCTTGTCTGAATTTCTTGTCGTCCACGTCTGTGCAAGATTGCAAGATTACACTCCAGACAAGTATCTTTACAAAAAACTTGTTACCTGTGCACAGAATGTATGCTGCTAACGGAATTTTGAGAGGTAGCATACATTTACGTTCCTTTCGTTTCCTGCTGTGCATTTTCCGTAGATTATAACACCAGAATTGAGGAGACACCCTTCGGTTGCATGAACATCTACTTTATGGGGCAGGAAAATTTTGAGCTATTTCATGATCGCTATAAAATCACGCAGGAATCAAAGAAAAATATTTAAATTCACACCACCGAATGAGAAAGCCATTTTCAAAACTATCTTTTTCATCTTAATGAAGAATATCTGGTGATTAGATTATAGAAGGCTGTAAAAGCTTCCAGCTTTTAATAACTCTTTTTCCATAATTTTTAAACAATATTTCAGGATATTTGATTAACTAAAATTTGTATGAAACATTTCACAATTACAGTCAGGAAAAAAAGAGTAATTTCCGACTCTACTCTTGAGTATCTCACAAGGTGTAATTACATGATTTTGTTTTCATTAGTTGATCCATACGACGAGGTTTTGTTTGCGTCGTTGGAAATTGTTAATGCACATAGGATGAGTTTGTATTCCGAATATGTGATATGAATAACGTGCGATATATTCTCTGTACCTACATTCTTCAAATAAAATTTATAGTCATGGTATTGCCTTTGCAATAATTCGATCATTACTCTTCCTAATTTTTTAAAGAATGTAACAGTAGTGGTTGGCTCTTTGTGAACGACACTGAGTCACGCTGCTAGAAATATGCGTTCCACGGCGCAATGAACGCCTCCAGTGTGCAGTACGTGGAACACGCAGTTCACTCGTGAAAGATACTGCACGTAATGACTGTGCCCACCTCACGAGGTACAGAGGTGTGCAAGCCGGTTCCTGAAGCACCGGTTGTGACATCATAGTTAACAAAAACGTCAATAATATACGAGAACGCTTTCCAAAACATTTCGTTCAAAAGACGGTGTTGTTTGTCCCCTACGCAGTTTTGCATCTTTTGTAGTGACATAGCAAATAGTCCCTTAATAAGCTTCTGTTAGAAATCCTAAAACGTGATACACTTACCGAAGAAGAAGGGCATTGTTATTTTTATCTGTGTGGAATTCCATTACGTCCTTATCGGGAATAAAATAATGAGAAAGTCGGTTGATTACATAATCATATTAAAGGGAACCTGAAAGTTGATGAAAAATAGCACCACCATCAGTAGAATGATAAACGCCCGTACCAATACACATTTCACGGATGTTATAGTAACAGGCTTAAAATTCCAGGAAGCATCAGGCTTGAAATTCATTCATGAACGACTTAAGTAACACCTTCATCGAACTGGGAGGAAGGATTCGTCTTACTGTAAGTGTGGATAACAGAAGGACATTAATCTGACGGTGCTTACCCTCAAATAACAGAAACCCCGAACAGACAAAATATTTTTATAGAAATTGAATTTGGGATCGTCGCAGTCACAAGACACCTCTAGGCTGCTAAAACCAAGGTGTGTAAACTATTTTCAACATTCGTTTATGCAAAGGGTGTGGATATGGAACCGTGCGCGTTGTGTGGAAGAAGAAGCAGTCTAAAACCTAAAACTTTTGTTCTGCAATGATGTAGCGTAGATTTAAACGCTAGAATTGCCAGATACATAAGTACTGTATTGGAGTACGCGTATATCGCTTAGTACTTTGAAAACACTAGATAATTGTGTGACTCTACCTTGAATCTGTATTTCCTATTACACTAAGACTTCTACAAACTGTGAAGCAGCAGTGTTATTGTAGCAGACTAAATCTTTACTCCACTCACTGATTGATTTGTACATATATATGGTTTACTAGGCACGGTACTATTGGACATGATTTTTCTGTAGCATACCTTCGATCCTTGGACTAACTCTTCCATCAGGTCACTCCGAGTCACAAAGCAACTTGACATTTTTTCACATTGACAAGAGATTTCCAGGACTGAAAGCAGTGTCAAGTGACAGAAAAAATATCCTGGCAATGACATAAAACTCAGTCCTCCGCCTTAGTTTTAGAATTTTGTTTCATACTTGCACACAGAAGCAGTTATTACTTTTTCGGCACTCTTCACTTTCAAAACACATTCAGTGCTTACGTTGTTGGTGTTGTTGTTGTTGTTGTTGTGGTCTTCAGCCCTGAGACTGATTTGATGCAGCTCTCCATTCTACTCTATCCTGTGCAAGCTTCTTCATCTCCCAGTAACTACTGCAACCTACATCAACCTACATCCTTCTGAATCTTTTTAGTGTATTCATCCATTGATCTCATTCTACGATTTTTACCCTCCACGCTGCCCTCCAATACTAAATTGGTGATCCCCTGATGCCTCAGAACATGTCCTACCAACCTATCCTTTCTTCTAGTCAAGTTGTGTCACAAACGTCTCTTCTCCCCAATCCTATTCAATACCTCATCATTACTTATGTGATCTACCCATCTAATCTTCAGCACTATTCTGTAGCACCACATTTGGAAAGTTTCTATTCTCTTCTTGTCCAAACTATTTATCGTCCATGTTTCACTTCCATACATGGCTACACTCCATACAAATACTTTCTGAAACAACCTCCTGGCACTTAAATCTGTACTCGATGTTAACAAATTTCTCTTCTTCAGAAACGCTTTCCTTGCCATTGCCAGTCTACATTTTATATCCTCTCTACTTCGACCATCATCAGTTATTTTGTTCCCCGAATAGTAAAACTCCTTTACTACTTTAAGTGTCTCATTTCCTAATCTAATTCCCTGAGCATCATCCGACTTAATTCGACTACATTCCATTATACTCGTTTTGCTTTTGTTGATATTCATCTTATATCCTCATTTCAAGACGCTATTCATTCCGTTCAACTGCTGTTCCAAGCCATTTGCTGTCTCTGACAGAATTACAATGTGATCGGCGAACCTCAAAGTTTTTATGTCCTCTCCCTGGATTTTAATACCTACTCCGAATTTTTCTTTTGTTTCCTTCACTGCTTGCTCAATACACAAATTGAATAACATCGGGGAGAGGCTACAACCCTGTCTCACTGCCTTCCCAACTACTGCTTCCCTTTCGTGAGCCTCGACTCTTTATAACTGCCATCTGGTTTCTGTACAAATTGTAAATAGCCTTTCGCTCCCTGTCCTTACGTGTACGCAGCCAATGGTAGAATCGGTTTATGCGCTTAGAGAATGGCGATTGTCTTTCTGCAGATCCGTCGCTGACGCTCGGGCTGTACTGCGTGGGCAAGATGGGCATCTCGTCGTCGTACGTGGTGCTGCCGCTGCTCGCCTCGGAGCTGTACCCCACGGTGGTGCGCGGCATCGGCATGAGCACTTCGTCCGTCTTCGGCATGCTGGGTCCCATCTTCATCCCGCTGCTCAACTACATGGTGAGGAGTCTCCGCCGCGCTCTTGTGCACCCCGCTGCCCTTCAATATTCTGCTTGACGCGAACGCGACTCCTTATGTACAACTCGCGTGGATCCACGTTCCGGTTCCAGGGTGTGGCGGGAAGGCGGAGAGGGCGAGGGGGGTGGGGAGGGGGAGTGAGGGGTGGGGCGGGTGAGAAGTTTCACCCTAGCTCTCTCACCCCCAAAACATCCAGCCAACAGCTCTCTTACCCTCCCCCCATTCCCCGCAATTTTAACATCTCACTTATGCCTACAACGTTCACAATAGTAACACTGAAATAAGCAAAATGCTTGAATTTATTAAAATATGATTCAATTAGAATTTTTTATCTTTATTGTATTTCGATAAATATAAGGAGAATTAAAACAAACAATAAAAACAGGTGATAAAACGGTGACATTGTAAAAAACTGTACAAAGGAGGAAAGTTGTGGAACTTAAAATATAAAAACACGGCGTTTACTACGCGTATGAAGACACACAGTAAGTAGACAGGTACAGTTTAGAAAACAACACGGCTACAAAATGGTTCAAATGGCTCTAAGCACTATGGAACTTAACTGCTGTGGTCATCAGTCCCCTAGAACTTAGAAATACTTAAACCTAACTAACCTAAAGACCTCACACACATCCATGCCCGAGGCAGGATTCGAACCTGCGACCGTAGCGGTCGCGCGGTTCCAGACTGTAACGCCTAGAACCGCTCGCCCACTCCGGCCGGCAACATGGCGACAGTCTGGTTTCTGTTCGGACGAGATAAAAAACACAACTTGCGACAGTATGGTGGCTTTTCGCAACACTGACAGGGGACGAACAACACTGAACCTTTACGTTCAAAAATGGTTCGAATGGCTCTGAGCACTATGGGACTTAACTTCTGAGGTCATCAGTCCCTTAAAACTTAGAACTACTTATACCTAACTAACCTAAGGACAGCACACACATCCGTGGCCGAGGCAGGATTCGAACCTGCGACCGTAGCGGTCACTCTGTTCCAGACTGTAGCGCCTCGGCCACCCCAGCCGGCTAACGTTTACGTTAAACAGAACTATATAGACGACACGGCGCCAGCTGGGGGTCAGTTACAATAATACACGGTCCTTATAACTAATATAATCTGGTGAAGGAGAAAAGCGAGCTTAAGAATTTTTCTGAAAGTTTACAAAATATTTAACTGTGTTGATCGCAATAACGTAATATTTCCATTTCGTTACTAGTTTTTATTGATACAAGGGACGGTCAATAAATAATGCAGTTTCTATTGAAAAATAGCAGAACTTATTGTGGTACATCGTGGAATATTTCCGCTTCAGCCCCCTATAGTTTCATGAAGTTTTGATAGGTGGCGGCGTTGTACGAAGTATTCAAAATATCTGTAATGGAGGTAGGTTTCAAGCAGAGAGCTGTCACTGACTTTCTTTTGGAGGTAAAGCAGATCATTGAAGAGATTTCTAGATGCTTGCATAAGGCCTACGGAGGCCTTGCAGTGAACAAAAGCGCAAAAGCGAGATGAGTCTTTGGGCGACGCGTCTGTCAACATCGTAACAAGAACACGCAAACATGGGCAACTCCCCGCGTGGCAGCCGCCGTTACACATCATTTACTCATAGAGTCATGGAACATGGGTACACTCTCATTCGAGGCGATCAAGGAACCACAATCAGACAGAAGATTGCCGTAAGTTAAACTGACATGAACCAACATCAGGAACATAGATATTTCAAGGTAATGAACGTTAAGTAGTAACGACATTCCACTCGTGGTAAAGATGATGTGTACGTGCACTGTAGGCAAAAACGATATTATCTGACGTCATTGCCGGATAGAGAAAAGGAAAACATAAATTAAGTGTTAATACATAAATAATGGAAACATACTTCGCTCATTAATCAACGAAAATTGAACACACTGCTAGTTAAACCAGCGAAGTAATATAGTGCAATGCAGAATCTACGGTGATAAACAAACATATTATTTCGTTAAAAATAAAGACTCTAGTCCTGTTAAAAACATATTTTATTTAAAAAAACAGGATAATATGAAAAATTTAACATGCCAGGCTTAATAGGAAGTGTTCCTGAGTAAAAGGTTAAGATGTCCTTGTGGCGAAATGGAATATGCACAGTTATTCAGTCTAATTTTTCAATATCTGATGCTATTTGAACACTAATTTCTGTTTGTGTTTGTCGGCGTCAGTGAAAAATTGCTGGAACTGCCGACAGGTGGCACATAAGTAGGCGCAGTTATAATTAAAACTACACAATAATATTATTATTAATATGGTAATAAATGAAAAATTGTAAGAAATTATTGTATTAATAACGACTCTACTGTGTTACCCGAATTGTAAATCTGCGTTGTTGTGCGTCATCTGCCGGGTGTTTCTGGCAATTTTTGATTGATCGTAATAAGTACACACAGCAACGAGAGTTCTAATAGCTTCAAACGATGATAAACAAGTTTGGCCAACTTGCATGCTTTTATAATACACATTCTGGATATTGAAGAGAGAGACATTTCGTAACGACAACGGCTGTAGCTTTTTGCTCAGTTACACTTATTAAACACGTGTGTTCCCTTATACTTAACATTTTTCATATCATCCTACGTTAAAATAATTTATGCGTTTAAGCTGGTCCTGGCGTCTTTATTTTTAACGACAAAATATATCTGTTTAATCCCGTAGGTCCTGTATTGAACTTTATAGCTTTGTTGTTGTAAGTAGCAGTGCGTTAAATTTTGATTCCTTGATGAGATTAGTATGTAATCATCACTTAGAGTTTCCTATCTCCTTAATGGCTTAATACTATTTATTGTTCGTTTCGACGTGATAGGTGCTTTCCTTTCCTTTATATGGTACCAAGAAATAATATTAGACGATGGCGTTGCAGACTACAGTGTACACAGACAATATGTACACCATTGAGTGGTATTTATCGGTCATTAACTTGAAATACAGAATTTTCTTGAAGCTGCTTTAAGTCGGCTTAACTGAAGGCTATTTTATGTTTCTGACTGTTCTTTCTGATGTTAAGCCGATCATCTGGCAACCGAGATAGTAACCAATTGAAATGTAAAATATTTTTTCAATCAAGACAATTAAAAGGTTTGTAAAAAATTTGAAAATAAAAAATATGTATAAAACTTTATGATAGAATAATAAACGAGAAAACCGGTTTGCATTGGGATGGGATAGAGTACGTAACTATAATTTGAGATAGACACAACCTATATAGAGTAAAAAGATTTGGAAACGACGTGGGTCGTGTAATAGACATAGAGACTTTTTAAAATTTCGTACATGGCGGGAGCAGCAACCGTGCAATAAAATCTACTTATAGAAATAGTAAACAGGCAAGCAGTTGCTAAATGGATCGTTTATAAAAACGTCTTCTTCAGAAAGAAATATTGACAACTGTATTACATGTTGTGCCAGAGGTACCTTAAAACATAGCCGACTGACGCTTGACAGTTTGCCATAACATATAATTCAGTTGTCAGTATTTCCTTCGGAATAAAACGTTTTTATAAACGTTGGAACCATGGTAAAGGGTTTTAGCGAACCTTCCATTTTGCAACTGATTGGATGTTTACTACTCCTGCGTCAAGATACAGAGACTCCAAAACGAAGTTTAATAAAAATTTACGCAGGTAACCATAAATTATTTATTTTAAATTCCGGTAGCCGATTCGGTCTTTATAAGTATCTTCAGGCCGAAGATTCCAGATCACATGTGGAAACCGTTCACGGAGTTGTGAAGCGCCGATTGGTACTTGTCGCCAACCGAATAGTTGTACAGAACGAAACCGGTTGCAGGAATTTAAAATAATTTTTTTTTTTTTTTTTTTTTGCTGCCTGAACTGCTTTTTATTAAAATATTAAATGTGATCATTGTGGTTCCTTAGTGACACCATAAATCATTGTAATAACAATATTCTCTCACAATTATGACAACGTTATAATTTACACAATACAAAATGGAAAAGTCTACTCTATATTACGCGTGTTCGACTTAACACAACGATTCTGGACATAAATCATCAAACGGTGTGTGGCAGTATATCTCGTCTGCCAACGACCTCTGCTAACAAATACAACTTAAAGAAGGCGATACCTTAATATGTGATGTGGAAGCATGTGACGCGATCCTGTTTACAGGCGTAAATCAAGCAGGAAGTGATCATTGGTAAGACCAAAGCTTATCACTGACGCATAGGTGAACAAGAAGGGTCATGAAACTATTAAAACAACGTAAGCAGCCCAAAACTGGCTCATTAATTTAAATAAACGCTGCATCAAAGATCGCAAGAAAACAGGAAGACAAATATTAAGCGTTTAAGTCAGGAGGAAAGAGTGTATTAATATGCAGTATCAGGTTTCAGATGTGATAAAACATCAGTTAAAAAGCAGAAGCTGCAGAACAATATGAGGAGGAGGATTCAAACGACGAGAGACAGAAATCCGAACAAACCGACGCAACAGTGGAGCATGATGGTGGATTCCCTAGCTTGCAGGGCGTAGCACCTCATTGGGTTATGCAGGCAGTGTCTGGCAGTTGTCTTCCGATCGCGTAAATCACGTAGGTTATTTACATGTCGCTAACTGTAAACGTTAAACTCTATTTTTGAAGGCTCTTTCTCCTACTAAGGTCCATGGGGCCTTAGAGCCAGACTTTTGCCAACATGGTGCCTAGCATGACGTTTTATCTGATGGACCCTGACTGTGTGGACAGTAGCTGCCGGCCTTTGACAAGTATGCCTCCGTGTCTCGTGATTCCTGGACAGAATATTCGCAATTACTAGCTGAATTTCATAAGAGAACTCAATTAGTCATTCTTCTCTCTCTTTCTAATACCAGCGCACAGTCTCTCGTAGCCTTTTCTTCTTCTCGCTCCCCTGCAACCACATTCCAGTCTCCCATGGCTATAAGATTTTCATCTTCCTTTATGTACTGACCTAAACGTGCTATATCCTCCATGCTTTATCTTTTCATCCTCTGCTTTCGACGTCGGCATGTGTACCTGAACTACAGTTGTCTGTATTGGTTTGCTGTCGATTCTCATGAGAATAACCATATCAGTGCTCACAGTTACTCACTCTCTGCCCTACCTTCCTACTCAGAACGAATCCTTCTCCCGTTATATCATTTTACGCTGCTATAGACATTACCCTATAGTCGTTTGACAAGACTTAATCCTTGTTTTGTTTCCATTTCACCTCACTGACCCCTGCTCTACACTGAACCATTGCATTTCCCTTTCTAGATATTCTAGATTCCTTGAACTTCTGACATTCCATTTCCCGATTCGGAGAACGTTACCGTTTCGTTAGGTACTTAGTCTTTCTATCATGGTCATGTTCCATTTAGCAACCTTCCCCCAGAGATCCGAATGTGCGACCAGCCCTGAAACTTTGAAAATGGAGAGATCATCAAAACGTTTTTCAGAGCCCATATGGTCTATGAATACACGTAGCGTGTACCTTCTGCACTCTCATGCCGTTATGCCGTTGATCATTGCTGATTCTTAACATCTTCACATAGGTAGTCCCCCACCCCCTGTCGCAAGGCATATCCGAGACCGAAAGCGTGTGGAAATGTGACGTTTGCCAGCCGTAAACTTCATATTATTGTATAAAGTGATGAAGAAAAACCGTGGGGGCCTCATGTCTGCTACAATTCCAGTTTTGCGAGTTTATGCGGATTGAACATTAAAGCTGAACATTCAGTGCCCTTTGATGTCCCTATGATATGAAAGGAGCCAACTAATCTTGTAGATAACTACTTTTTCTGCATGGTATATTGTATTCACAAACACCTATGAAAGCCGGCCGGAGTGACCGTGCGGTTAAAGGCGCTGCAGTCTGGAACCGCAAGACCGCTACGGTCGCAGGTTCGAATCCTGGCTCGGGCATGGATGTTTGTGATGTCCTTAGGTTGGTTAGGTTTAACTAGTTCTAAGTTCTAGGGGACTAATGACCTCAGCAGTTGAGTCCCATAGTGCTCAGAGCCATTTGAACCATTTGAACCACCTATGAAAAAAAAAAAAAGGTTGAATAGCACCCAACTCAACATGCTGTCAGCTTTGTGCACAATTCCAAAAGTGGTCATCTGCCTGTACTGAATTCAACCTGTGGGGTTACAGCCTGTACCCTTTGGCCTGCGTCTTCGATATAAGAATGTTCATCACAACCTCTTGGTAGGTCGATATAAAATCATTTTTCTGCCATTATATATCCAACTAGGTCTCATGAAAAACTTTTAAACGGAAAGAATAAGGGTAGAGACGATTCCACTACCTGAGAGACAAGTGAGTGAGACGCGACTCAAGGAACGAATCTTCATTGGTCCAGAAATTTTTAAAATTTGTATGGACCAAGACTTTAAGCTAGAGCTCCGTGGCAATGGAAAACAAGCTTGGGAATGCTTTAAAACTGATGTGCATGTCTCCTTGGGTAAAAGAAGAGTGGCAGATTATACTGAGGCATTGAATAACGTGATGGACAGGTATCGTCGCTTACTCGTGGGTTGCAACATGACACTCAAAATACTCTTTCGGCAATCGTATTTAGATATTATTTTTAAAAGAGGACTGAGAGTCAGTGAATGATGGTAATCATGAACTGTTGCTCCAGTATTCATCAACAGTGGAAAGAATATATCGGGATCGGTGGAACAGTTCTACACTTGAGGACTACTGTTGTATATTCCTTCAAAATACCGCATAACAGAATTACAGTAATCAAGTAAAGAGAAAGCTCCCTGTTCTGTAGAAATCAATGATTGTTTTCGATTTGTTCTCTTGTTTTCATGTATGTTTGAATTGTTAAGTTAGAAGTAGTCGTTTTAAATCGCATTTTTAATTTAAAAATAACATTCGCCACCATTGCATTTGTATTACATAGTGTTGTTAAATGATGCACTTCCCTGATACTCTAATTTATTACTGAGTATTTACAGAACTAGAGTTAATATGAAAAAGCTACTAAAATATTCTTTTTCTTTATGATCCCATATCAGTAGAGACGAAACCTTCCATTTAGGTCACAAAAATTTCTTTAGTTGACCAGTGTAGTTACGGTTTGACAGCGCGATGTGTTAAAATTAAGGTGAACCGAAGTTACTACTGCACAGGAGAAATGGTGATACGAAAATGCTGGCTCAGTCTCATTTTGAAGACACAGGAAATTAGGGGGCAGGTGTTTTCTTAAATTTTAACGTATATTATTCCCTATGTTACAAAACCATTTTTCTGGAAACAGAGACGTAATTATGTAAATTCATAAATAGACCCATTTGATCGCAAAATTAATCAGCATCAAGCAATACGGTAAACCATAGTACAAGTGATAACCAGCAAGTGACTAGTGTGCCCTTACTCTTCAATTGCTCTTGATTCAAGATTTGCATGCCTTATATAAATAACAGGATATTTAAAGCATTCTGCACAGTGGAGAAGTATACGTGCAGCCATCTTGCTCCAAGCCATTTCGCGGAAAGACACCCGTGGGGGGCGCAGATAAAGAGCCCATGGCCTGAACAGCTCTCTATATTTGCTGCACGTGGGCATCCAAGCATCATGAATGGGACACAGATATGATTTCCGGTGATGCAACAGGCCCCTAGTGCCAAACGGCCTGCGACTCGGGTGAGTGGGATGAGAAGATACATTTCAAAAGAAGGCACTGTTAGCGGCAAAAGTAGAAAGATATTTTCTTCTTAGTAAAATACCTCGAAAATGCAGTGGTGGCACTCGATTTAAGAACCGCAGGGATTTTCTGACATAAGTAAACAAGAGGTTTGGCAGAAGTTCACCTGCGCTAACGAGTACTGCGTCATTAGTGAAAATGAGTAACGGAGAGAGAGATAACTTTTTTCTATTTAAAATGTTTGAATGTACTTTACTATTTAACCGCAGAGAGAATAGCTCAGAGAAAGAGACTAGCGTTTTCTTAAGGAGCAATTACACGGCATGGCGAAGCATGGTTTCCTTGTAGAAAATATTCAATCGAAAGCCCTATCTTAATCAGAAACTTAAACTTCTTCAATCAGGTCTTCTCAAGCAACGCCTGTTGATAGAAGCTGCTCTTCTGCCACCGCTAGAGGTGATGTAGGGACTTAGAAAATAAAGGGGCAGATTTGCACTTTGCCATTGCCAACTGTCGTTGGTGCCGCGAATGGCTGATTCTGCAGCCACTTCAGCCAGTACCTAACAACACTACGGAGGGATCGAGAGTAGCTGTGAGAGAATGCCAAGAAAACTAAAGTCACTTTATAAAAGTTCGACCGTTTCAAGCTTCACTATCAAGACTTGCACTTTTAATCAACAGTGTGCTTTCAACTCAGACCATATGTATCCCCTTCTGCAGTACTGTCTAACATCATGACAAAATTCCGTACAACCCCGTCCGTAACGTCACAAGGCAGGGTCCCGGTAGCGTGCACCATCTGCATGTACGTGGATACTCTGCAAATCACATTTAAATGCATGGCAGAGGGTTCATTGACTCACCTTTACAATAATTTTCCATTATTTCAAACTCGTACAGCGCGCGGAAAAAACGAACAGCTACATTTATCGTGTAACCTAAGTTTACCGGATTCCTTTCAGCACTCATGCGGATGACCTCACACTTTTCGTTATTTAGGGTCAATTGCCAATTTTTGCCCCATACGGATCTTTTCTAAATCGTTTTGGAATTTGTTTTGCTCTTCTGATGACTTTAGTAGTCGTTAAAAGACATCTTATAAGAAGTAGCGGACTCTGTACTACATTCTCTGTCATCCCGTACATTTGATTGGAGGCTAACAGCAGTCAACAGAAAATTACCGTCCCTTGCCTAGAATCACCAAGATAAAATAAGGGAAATCAGAGCTCGTACGGAAAGATATAGGTGTAAATTCTTCCAACGCGCTATAAGAGATTGGAATAATAGAGAATTGGGAAGGTGGTTCGATGAACCTTCTGCCAGGCACTTAAATGTGATTTGGAGAGTATCCATGCGGACGTAGATGTTGATGTAGATGTAGGCTACCGTTAACACTACAACAGTAACGGCCGCGTATGGAGTCTAATCGAGACCAGGAAACATTAACTGCTGTGAAATGGTGTCGCATTGTGTTCTAGAGACGAGTCTTAGTTCTGCACAACACCAGATACCAAACGTCGACGAGTCCGTCGGTGACAAGGAAAGAAGTCACATTCTTCCGAGGTTTTGGAGAACTACAGCGGTGTTACGTCTGGCGTCAGAGTGAGGGTACGAATTCAGGTGACGGCTAGCTATGATTAAGGGATTTCCGACGGAAAACGATACGTCACAGACATCCTGCGTCCTTGTGTGTTACCTTTCATTTGTCGTTATCGTGTGGCATTCTTCAACTGGACAATTCTCGTACACCTGTTGCATCCTTCCCTATGAACTATCGGCCTGATGTTACGGAACTCCCGTGGGCAGAAAGGTCCGTAGATCTGTCCCGGACAGAACGCGTGTAAAAGCAGCTCGAACGTGAACTCCGTCCTTGTGTCAGTATCCAGGTACAAGGGTGAGAGGATGCAATGGCTCTGTGACATCCTTCTCAATCGAATCAGTGCGTGCATCCAGGCCAGACGGGGTGCAGCGTCATATTGATAAGTGGTATCAAGTTCTTTGTATATTTCACTGGAGCTCATAACTGGAATAACACCACAAACCCTCTAAATACGGTTTCAGAGCTTTATCTGCAGCCTGTAAGGAGGCTAAATATTAGCCAAGTTGGAGGAAGAAGGCACACGGATTCAGGGCGCAGACTATCTGGATGCTGATTAATAATATACTTAACGGCGACCGACTATGCTGTAAGCAACTCTCGCTATACGTGAAAGGTGTGTTCAGGCGGCAACTTATTAATGTATTTGGAGCATGGAGTGAAATATAAGAAACCAGCACGCAGCCAAAGCCAACATGAAACACTTCAGGACCTCAAAACAAAATATTTCGATCAGGAACATTTGGCCTTTGACGTGAACTTGAAATGTTGGGTAAGATTTTGTTAGTGCTGACGTAAGCTGTTGTGTCTGTGTCGCTGTTCTGGAATGTGTAGCTACATTGAATATCCTCAATTCGCATGTCTGCCCGCATGTGAATCCGCAAACTATTCCATCTTGTGCTCATCAACTGTTATACAGTGTGATGCGTAGGCTGGTACTCTCGGCATTGATTGAGCTGCTCACTTTTCCATTCCCTCTCAGTGGACGAAGATATCACATTTTCGTGGAACCGTTGTTGCCAGATGTGCTGGAGGATCTACCTCTGAATGTGAGACAAACGATGTACTTCGAGCACGATGGGGCGCCAGCTCATTTAGTGTTACAGTGAGGAGTCACCTGATGTCATTTCTTCCTCTTGGACCATATGAAACTGATGGTGTATGGAATCATTATGGGAACAGTAGAAGACTGCCGCTGGAGTTGTTACTGCTGGCGCCATTGCGGAGTGCTAGGAATGTTCGAACGGAAGACACAGCCAATGGTTCGACGATGTACTGCAGCCGTACAGGCCAATGTTCGGGCATTCGAGCAGTTCCTGTGAATGCTAGTGATGAAATTAGCATGATAGACTACCTACATTGTATACTGTTCCTAGCATCAGAAATTGCCGTCAGGGACCATATACACCACAACTAAATATGAAATCTGGTGTCGAAGGACAGAGCGGATTAGGTTGTGGAAAGGCGCCAAGATCAATTAGTTATACAAGAACACACAACTTTATTCCTCCAACCAATGCACAGTTTTCTCTTTAAAACAACAAAGATCAATTCACGGCTGAGGGCCCAAGTAACTTTTCCAAAACAAGTTTAAATGATTCCTTCTAAAACACCGGGAATTCGAGAAACTGCTGAAGGTCTTACTTAAGTAAAATTACAATATCCTGTCAGCTAAAGGCCGAAATGATATTTGAGATCAACTAAGGAAATTCTTTAAGAGCCAAGCATTTACCAAATTTCGGCTAAAAGCTGTATTACGGAAAATTGAAATTAATTCTTCGGCTGAAAGCCCATTAAAGGCTTTTACACAGTACAACAGAAAAATATCTTAAGAAAAATTTAAATATCTTGTCGGCTGAAGGCCCAAACAATTATTCAAAACTAATTAAAGACAACCTTAAGATAAACATTTATAGAACACGACTGAAGGCTGTTTACAGAATTCAAGATCATTAAAGAGAAACTTTACAGACAAGGATTTACATATAAAAGCCACAGATTCTGAAACAAACGCTGCTGAAACCTAAATAAGAGCAACAAGAATTTTAAATGAAATACGGCTGAAGGCCTAATCTTAAAATAGTTGACGTGAAGTTCGGCGGAAAGCCATATACTAGACATAAAACAGTCAATATTAACACATGGCCGAAGGCCTGTCACCGTACCTGCGTCCAAATAAAAATGACGCTCACAAACAACGAACAGTGGGGCTCAGAAGTGTTCCAGGGATCGGCCTGGGGAGGAAACTCTAACCACAGTTCAGGTGAGACAGACAGCCAAGCGTAACACTAAACAATCGGGTTGCAGTACGACCTACGGATGGCTGATGAACCAACAAACCACCTAACCAATTCCCTTCCACTCGACCAACAGCACGACAACCAAAAGTACCAGCAAAGACGAGGATCACAGAAGGATTATGTCTTAATAATTGACGCATAAACACAGTCAAGGCACAATAAACACTCAAAGAGAAAAAGAGAACGACACCAAGCTGTCGAACTACCCGCCGTGCCGAACAGCATCAACAAGGCGAGGAAAACACACTGCCGCAAAACTACGCTAACGACCAGGGCAGGTAACCGGTACGTTAACTGCCACAGGGCAGAAGATACCGCTGGTGCACTTCACTAGTAAATTATAATCATTTCAAAGGTTGAACACCATACAGGGACACGGCTGCAAAATTTTGCCAACTCCAACACACCATCACGTTGCTGCTTGCGGGGCAGCCCAAGATTCAACAACCAGCAACCAACGAACAGATGTCACAACGGTTGAGCTTTCATGACAGGTTCACCGATTACTTAACTCTAGTATGCAGGTGCGGTGGGCGACGAACTTAGCAGTTCCCGCAGCTAGAGCCACATAATAACTCCGACCACGCGCGCACGCCGCCAGCGGCTCCGGCCTCATCACACACCACAGAGACGTCCTCGCTGCTCCGCCGCAACCTCACCTGTGTGTGCTCCCTACCGCCGTTGGATAAGCAGCTGCAGCAGCAAGTCGTATACTCTTAGCTCACTTATTTGTTACATAGTTTAATTCTTAATTTCTTTGCGTGTTTTTGGTATTTGCATTGTTTAATTCATAAATTT
Organism: Schistocerca serialis cubense; assembly: GCF_023864345.2. NCBI lineage: Eukaryota > Metazoa > Arthropoda > Insecta > Orthoptera > Acrididae > Schistocerca > Schistocerca serialis. The sequence goes on along the minus strand of NC_064641.1, from coordinate 322,435,611 downwards.
CGGGCGTATTATAGTATTTGAGAGTTGTAGCATCGCGTTTTAGTACCTGAATAGTGTAAAATCGCGTAGTCTCCTTCCGCCGCCGAGCAGTGTGTCAGCAGTGCACAAGTAGCAGCATTACTGCATTTACTAGGCAATCTTGTATTTTAATAACCGTTTAAATTTTCTGTCGAATTGTTTGTGCCCTCTGTAGATTAGTTCAGACGTTCTTTGCACAACAGTTTTTAGCATGGATAGGGACTGCAACTGCTGTGTTCGGATGCAGGCTGAGTTGGCATCCCTTCGCTCCCAGCTTCAGGCAGTGTTGGCTTCGGTCACACAGCTTGAGGCTGTTGCCAGTGGGCATCACTGTGGGGGTGCGGGTGGGAGTTTGTCTGTGACGGCCAGCTCGTCCCACGCATCCCCCAATCGGACTACGACTGTGGCTGCCCGGGATACTGCCCACATTGAGGCTGATCCCTCACCTGTGGTAGAGTGGGAGGACGTCTCGAGATGTGGCAGGGGGCGAAAGACATTCCGGAGGGCTGAACGGAAGGCCTCTCCAGTTTGTCTGACGAACCGGTTTCAGGCTCTGTCTCAGGCAGATACTGATCTTCGGCCGCACATGGCTGCTTGCCCTGTTCCTAAGGTTGCCCCTCAGTCTGCAAGATCCGGGCGGTCGCAGAGGGTGGGGTTACTGGTAGTTGGGAGCTCCAACGTCAGGCGCGTAATAGGGCCCCTTAGGGATATGGCAGCAAGAGAGGGGAAGAAAACCAATGTGCACTCCGTGTGCATACCGGGGGGAGTCATTCCAGATGCAGAAAGGGTCCTTCCGGATGCCATGAAGGGTACACTACGCACCCATTTGCAGGTGGTCGCTCATGTCGGCACTAATGATGTGTGTCGCTATGGATCGGAGGAAATCCTCTCTGGGTTCCGGCGGCTACCTGATTTCGTGAAGACTGCGAGTCTCGCTAGCGGGATGATAGCAGAGCTCACCATCTGCAGCATCGTCAACAGGACTGACTGCGGACCCTTGGTACAGAGCCGAGTGGAAGGTCTGAATCTGAGGCTGAGACGGTTCTGCGACCGTGTGGGCTGTAGATTCCTCGACTTGCGCCAAAGGGTGGTGGGGTTTCGGGTTCCGCTGGATAGGTCAGGAGTCCACTACAAGCAGCAAGCGGTTACACGGGTAGCAGGGGTTGTGTGGCGTGGACTGGGCGGTTTTTTAGGGTAGATGGCCTCGGGCAAGTACAGAAAGGGCAGCAGCCTCAAAGGGTGCAGGGCAAAGTCAGGATATACAGGGGCCAAGCAGCAATCGGTAATGTAATTGTAAACTGTCAAAGCAGCATTGGTAAAGTACCGGAACTTCAAGCGCTGATAGAAGGCACAGAAGCTGAAATCGTTAAAGGTGCAGAAAGCTGACTGAAGCCAAAGATAAATTCTGCCGAAATTTTTACAAAGGCACAGACGGTGTTTAGAAAGGATAGATTGCATGCAACCGGTGGTGGCGTGTTTGTCGCTGTTAGTAGTAGTTTATCCTGTAGTGAAGTAGAAGTGGATAGTTCCTGTGAATTATTATGGGTGGAGGTTACACTCAACAACCGAGCTAGGTTAATAGTTGGCTCCTTTTACCGACCTCCCGACTCAGCAGCATTAGTGGCAGAACAAGTGAGAGAAAATTTTGAATACATTTCACATACATTTTCGCAGCGTGTTATAGTCTTAGGTGGAGATTTCAATTTACCAGATATAGACTGTGACACTCAGATGTTTAGGACGGGTGGTAGGGACAGAGCATTGAGTGACATTATACTGAGTCCACTATCCGAAAATTACCTCGAGCAATTAAACGGAGATAATATCTTGGACCTACTGATAACAAACAGACCCGAACTTTTCGACTCTGTAAGTGTAGAACAGGGAATCAGTGATGATAAGACCGCTGCAGCATCCCTGAATATGGAAGTTAATAGGAATCTAAAAAAAGGGAGGAAAGTTTATCTGTTTAGCAAGAGTAATAGAAGACAGATTTCAGACTACCTAACAGATCAAAACGAAAATTTCTGTTCCGACACTGACAATGTTGAGTGTTTATGGAAGAAGTTCAAGGCAATCGTAAAATGCGTTTTAGACAGGTACGTGCCGAGTAAAACTGTGAGGGACGGGAAAAACCCACCGTGGTTCAACAACAAAGTTAGGATACTACTGCGAAAGCAAAGAGAGCTTCACTCCAAGTGTAAATGCAGCCAAAACCTCTCAGACAAACAGAAGCTAAACGATATCAGCGTAAGGAGGGGTATGCGTGAAGCGTTCAGTGAAGTCGAAAGTAAAAATCTATGTACCGACTTGACAGAAAATCCTAGGAAGTTCTGGTCTTACGTTAAATCAGTAAGTGGCTCGAAACAGCATATCCAGACACTCCGGGATGATGAAGGCATTGAAACAGAGGATGACACGCGTAAAGCTGAGATACTAAACACCTTTTTCCAAAGCTGTTTCACAGAGGAAGACAGCAATACGGTTCCTTCTCTAAACCCTCGCACAAACGAAAAAATTGCTGACATCGGTATAAGCGTCCAAGGAATAGAAAAGCAACTGGAATCACTCAACAGAGGAAAGTCCACTGGATCAGACGGGATACCAATTCGATTCTACACAGAGTACGCAAAAAAATTTGTCCCTCTTCTGACAGCCGTGTACCGCAAGTCTCTAGAGGAACGGAAGGTTCCAGATGATTGGAAAAGAGCACAGGTAGTCCCAGTCTTCAAGAAGGGTCGTCGAGCAGATGCGCAAAACTATAGACCTATATCTCTGACGTCGATCTGTTGTGGAACTTTAGAACATGTTTTTTGCTCGCGTATCATGTCGTTTCTGGAAACCCAGAATCTACTCTGTAGGTATCAACATGGATTCCGGAAACAGTGATCGTGTGAGACCCAACTCGCTTTATTTGTTCATGAGACCCAGAAAATATTAGATACAGGCTCCCAGGTAGATGCTATTTTCCTTGACATCCGGAAGGCGTTCGATAGAGTTCCGCACTGTCGCCTGATAAACAAAGCAAGAGCCTACGGAATACCAGACCAGCTGTGTGGCTGGATTGAAGAGTTTTTAGCAAACAGAACACAGCATTTTGCTATCAATGGGGAGACGTCTAGAGACGTTAAAGTAACCTCTAGCGTGCCACAGGGGAGTGTTATGAGACCATTGCTTTTCACAATATATACAGGGTGAGTCACCTAACATTACCGCTGGATATATTTCGTAAACTACATCAAATTCTGACGAATCGATCAATATCAGGTTACAATATCTCCGGATGTAATTAACATTTTACAATGCATCAAACGGCACTCATTACGTATTTGTTTATATGTTCAGATGTGCTAACAAAACTAACGGGGTTCCATTTCAAAAAACGCAGGTTTGTGTTAAAAAACATACTTCTGTGCATTTTTTTATGGTTTGTGTTAGCCAATTACACTAGCCTCTCTCCTCACGTTCGGTCTGTGGAATCGATTCGTCAGTATTTGATGTGGTTTACGAAATATATCCAGCGGTAACGTTAGGTGACTCACTCTGTATAAATGACCTAGTAGATAGTGTCGGAAGTTCCATGCGGCTTTTCGCGGATGATGCTGTAGTATACATAGAAGTTCCAGCATTAGAAAACTGTAGCGAAATGCAGGAAGATCTGCAGCGGATAGGCACTTGGTGCAGGGAGTGGCAACTGACCCTTAACATAGACAAATATAATGTACTGCGAATACATATGAAGAAGGATCCTTTATTGTATGATTATATGATAGCGGAACAAACACTGGTAGCAGTTACTTCTGTAAAATATCTGGGAGTATGCGTGCGGAACGATTTGAAGTGGAATGATCATATAAAATTAATTGTTGGTAAGGCGGGTACCAGGTTGAGATTCATTGGGAGAGTCCTTAGAAAATGTAGTCCATCAACAAAGGTGGTGGCTTACGAAACACTCGTTCGACCTATACTTGAGTATTGCTCATCAGTGTGGGAACCGTTCCAGATCGGGTTGACCGAGGAGATAGTGAAGATCCAAAGAAGAGCGGCGCGTTTCGTCACAGGGTTATTTGGTAGCCGTGATAGCGTTACGGAAATGTGTAGCAAACTCAAATGGCAGACTCTGCAAGAGAGGCGCTCTGCATCGCGGTGTAGCTTGCTCGCCAGGTTTCGAGAGGGTGCGTTTCTGGATGAGGTATCGAATATATTGCTTCCCCCTACTTATACCTCCCGAGGAGATCACGAATGTAAAATTAGAGAGATTCGAGCGCGCACGGAGGCTTTCAGACAGTCGTTCTTCCCGCGAACCATACGTGACTGGAACAGAAAATTGAGGTAATGACAGTGGCACGCAAAGTGCCCTCCGCCACACACCGTTGGGTGGCTTGCGGAGTATAAATGTAGATGTAGATGTAGAACTGCCACACACACTATGACAGCCCGCATCTCGTGGTCGTGCGGTAGCGTTCTCGCTTCCCACGCCCGGGTTCCAGGGTTCGATTCCCGGCGGGGTCAGGGATTTTCTCTGCCTCGTGATGGCTGGGTGTTGTGTGATGTCCTTAGGTTAGTTAGGTTTAAGTAGTTGTAAGTTCTAGGGGACTGATGACCATAGATGTTAAGTCCCATAGTGCTCAGAGCCATTTTTTGAACACCATGACACAGAAATATAAGTGCCACACCAAAGAAGTTACAGTTGTACTAGTATCGATAGACGCTGCTGCTGCCACTGACGGAGGCAAGTGAGCAACTCGTTCAGATAGTAGCAGAGGGCGGAATAGGAAGCCACTCGATGGTGACAAAATGCCCAAAAGGAAAAACTGCATTAACACGAGCCGACCACCGCTCAAAATATCCACACATCAAAAAAAGTTTTGCATCACCTCGGTTCCGAGATATTTGGAACCTGTACAGAAAACTGGAATAGAGATCAACATAAACAACATTTTCGTCCTTTTTGTTGCTCTTGAAAACCGCACGCGCTGCTGTTACGGTCGCAAGTTCGAATCCTGCCTCGGACATGGATGTGTGTGATATCCTTAGGTTATTTAGGTTTAGTATTTCTCAGTCTAGGGGACTGATGACCTCAAATGTTAAGTCCCATAGTAGTGATGAAAGCCATTTGAACATTTTTCTTTTTTTCTTTTTTTTCTTTTTTTTTTAAAAAAACCACACATTGCATGTTGTACCACCATACAGCGAGACCTTCAGAGGTAGAGGATGGTGGTCCAGATCGCTGTACACACTGGTACCTCTAATACCCAGTAGCACCTCCTCTTGCACTGATTCATGCTCGTATTCGTAGCGGCATACTATTTATAAGTTCATCAAGGCACTGTTGGTCCAGCTTGTCCCAGTCCTGAAGGGTGCTTCGGCGTGGATCCCTCAGAGGGGTTGGTGGGTCATGTCGTCCACAAACAGCCCTTTTCAATCTATCCCAGGAATGTTCGATAGGGTTATGTCTGGAGAACTTATTGGCCACTCTAGTCGAGCGAAGTCGTTATCCTGAAGGAAGTCATTCACAAGATGTGGACGATGGCGGCGCGAATTGTCGTCCATGAAGACGAATGCCTCGCCATTATGCTGGCGATATGGTTACACTATCGGTCGGAGGATGGCATTCACGTATCGTACAGCCGTTAGGGAGCCTTCCATGAGCACCAGCGTCGTACGTCGGCCCCACATAATACCACCCCAAAACAGCAGGGAACCTCCACCTTACTGCACTCGCTCGGCAGTGTGTCTAAGATGTTCAGCCTGACCGAGTTCCCTCCAAAGACGTCTCCGACGGTTCTCTGGTTGAAGGCATATGCTACACTCATCGGTGAAGAGAACGTGATGCCAATCCTGAGCGGTCCATTCGGAATGTTGTTGGGTCGATCTGTACCGCGCTGTATGATGTCGTGGTTCCAAAGATGGACCTTGCCATGGTCGTCGGGAGTGAAGTTGTGCATCATGCAGCCTATTGCGCACAGTTTGAGTGGATACACGACGTCCTGTGTTTGCACGAACATTATTATTCTACTTGTTGGCTTTGCTTTCAGGGTTCCTCCGAGCCATAATCCGTAGGTAGCGGTCATCCACTGCACTAATAGCCATGGGTCGGCCTGAGCGAGGCATGTATTCGACAGTTCTGTCTCTCTGTATCTCCTCCAAGTCCGAATAACTTCGCTTTTGTTCACTCCGAGACTCCTGGACACTTCCCTTGTCGAGAGCACTTTCTGCCACTAAGTAACAATGCGGACGGGATAGAACCGCGGTGTTGACCGTCTGGACATGGTTGAACTACAGACAACACGATCCTCGTACCTCCTTTCTTATTGAATGACAGTAACTGATCAGCTGTCGGACCTCCTCCCAATAGGCGCTGCTCATGCATGGTTGTTTACGTCTTTGTGCGGGTTTAATGACATCACTGAAAAGTCAAAAGGACATCGTCTGTGATACAATATCCAAAGCCAACGCCTATCTTCAGGAGTTCTGGGAACCGGGGTGATGCAAAACTTTTTTTCGTGTGTATATTTGATTTCGTATTCTCAAATTTCTGTATTTAATTGAACGATTATTTTCAGAACACGTGGTGTTAGTCTAGAGATCGTTCACACATAAGGCTAGACAAAGGTTCGCACATACGGCTAGAGATCGTTCATACACGCGTGTATCAATAACATCAGTAGCCTTTGAGGAACGCAGGACCTGCCACTGCATCTGACTTACTATATCTTCCTATTGAGAAGGACAAGCTGAGTTCTGTTAGCGAGGAAGTCTACAGTCGAGTCACAAACCTGTTCATATTTACCATGTCGCCGTTCTTTCTTTCTTCTTCGCATTACGGAACCGTTATTCGGACATTGAAGACGGGAGACGAAATCAGTCGAAGAAGAGACTCTACAAAATGGGTTGTCCGCCCAGCTGTCGATCCCACACCCCTGCCTATCATTGAGGGCCCACTACATGCAGAGCTACCCGACCACCTCTCACAGCTTGATTCAGATCTTTAACCTGTCGCATGCCCCTGCTTACGACGTTCCGGACTCCACTGAAGTACTCCATTCGTTTTGTGGCATTAGCACTACAATATATTACGTTTATTATACACCATCTCCGAGATTTTAATGTGACTGAATTGTTTTAATACGTTTATGTACGTGGAAATGTCATATTTACTGCACGTTAGAACTGTATGCCGGCCTGGGACCTAGTTCGCTTATACTTACTAAATGCGTGTAAAATACTAGTGCAGGCCTCTGCTGAACAAATGGTACAAATGCAGTTTAACAACTTTTGACTTACATAAAACACCTAAAAACTGAAATTGCGAAGATCGTGTAGCCACTTAGTATGCAACGATTTCAAAGCTCGATTAAGCCACGAAGGCTTTTGAATTTAGCCAATAGAATCTTCACTCAGGTCGCAGCTGAGACTAGTCATTTAACTTGGAAACCTGCGAAAATTTGCACGGTGGTATAATTTTTATGGACTTTCAATGGGTTGTTTAAATGTTGCCAGTATTCCACATTACGTGTCCGGCATTTTCAGGCACATTTACGACCGCACGACCAATGCAATTTACTCGTGCAGCTATTGCACTGAGAGTGCCAAAATAACGAGTGCGTGCTAAATTCCATTCAATCTCTTACGTACACAACGACCTACTAAACTAGTTAATTGCTATCTCCGAACTCAACTCGTCGCTGTTTGTTGACCCACGGATGACAGCAGGTAATTACGTTTACTGATTATGCGGTCGCCATTAATATCGCACCTCATTTAAAATGTATGCACAGAGTAACATTGTTCGAACAAACATTTGCAATTCTGTTTAGCTATAAATATTTTGGAATTCAGCCACTAATACTAGGAACATAATCCAGAGAAACGCGTATAGGGTGTCGAACTACTTTAAAATGGCCACAAAATTAATTCACTTCGAAACTCACATGGTCAAAGTATAAAAGTAAATAAGATTATTCGGACATAAAATCCTCGTCTTACTTTAAAAATGGCAACACCGTATTCCCCGTGCCACTTATTCATGTAACCGCACTTCCACCCAAGCGCTGCTTTCGTAAGATGGTAAACATCGGTTGCATCAGATGTCTCTGCATGCACCGCCAGTTCGTAAACATATGAACGTCTCTGAGAAACTGTATCTTTGACAAACTGTGCTGAGCTATTAGCCGTTACATAAAATCTAAAGATGTTTCGAAGGGCTTGGAGATACATCATATCAATCGAACTCTGCGCCAATCGTTCACATTTATTGTGGTAACGCCAGCTTTAAAAACGATCTAAAAACCGTTGAAGAAGGCATTAACGTTTTTGCCAGTTTGTATACTAAGTACATTATGAATCTTAAGCCAATGCATTCCTGTTTTAACGTCTCAAGATGGTCTGGATTCTTTCTTTCCTTATCCACAGGTATGACAAATGTTCAGATGTGTGTGACATCTTGTGGGACCTAACTGCTAAGGTCACCAGTCCCTAAGCTTACACACTACTTCACCTAAATGATCCTAAGGACAAACACACACACCCATGCCCGAGGGAGGACTCGAACCTCCTCCAGGACCAGCCGCACAGTCCATGACTGTAGCGCCTAAGACCGCTCGGCTAATCCCGCTCGGCACACAAGTCTTCATCTATATCTTTCAGCGGGTGACTCTTATATATGTTTGACGTCCACCTAGCTGCCGTAGTCGTCCAGTCCAAAAGCTTCTACGTGCTCCTTATGGCTTGTCGATTCTTTGTATTGTTTGTTCTATATATTTAACGTTAGACGATGTACATTGTATTTTATGAACGCCTGCCTGTTCATATTTACTTATCCTGTTACGAATTTCAGAGTTTAAAATATATCACATTAACTTCCTGGCAGTGAACGTAAACTGCACGTTATACCTCCCAAAAATGTTTGCCTACTTCTGTGACATTTTCCCAAATTATGGTAAGGTAATGATCGTCTTACCACTTGCTATTTCCTCTTTCCGTTTCTTGTGGTCCCTATGGATAAGACTGTTATCAGCCTGATGATGTTTAACTCATCTAACCTATCTGCAGCACTCATTCCAACGTCATTGGCTCTGTTCACTAACCTTCTAAACACCGCTTCTTTGTAAATTTAGACGCCAAGACAATTTGGGAATCATGGCTCTTGTTGCAGTTTGCATTCTGACAATCTAGAGGACATACGATTTGTCTTTCCTCAGTACGCCAACTTCTAGGTACAACAAAGAAATACGACCATTATTTTTGAAGTCTACTGTGAAATCGATCTTCTGGTGTAACTCATTAAATGAATTAACTGTGTTATCGATAACGTCTTTACCGTTGCTGTGGACTATCTTCATAATATTAGTGAATATAACCATTATCTTAACAACAGCTACTTCCGTTCCTTAAGACGGAAGACATCAGACTTTTGCAATTATCAATTTCGAAGCAGACATCTTCAGCACTACCAAAATTTGTGGTTCGGCGATAGAATAATGTGGAAACAGATGTCGAGCGATAAGTAGAAAATACTAAACACATGTGAGTTGATGTTCATGAGTAGTGTGATTAGTGTTTTTTCAGCTAGATACCGGCATTGCTACTTTCATGTCTTCGTCTTATTCGTACGTGTTCCAATTTTCCAAATATCTCGTCATCGACTTCCTTCGTTCCGTCATGTCCGCGCTCTTCTTTCTACGTAAATCAGTAACATGAAACTGGCGGCTCTGTATGGATTAAGAACAATCTCTGTCTGTCTGACCCAATGTTGCGAAGTATTGGTACATAACGACATCCACCTACAAAGAAAAGTTATTGAAAGGGTTATATGTTCTGTATGAAACTCTAGGTTGCAATACAGACCTCTATGAAGCAGTAATGAGATCTTCCGTTACCGAGCGAGGTGGCGCAGTGGTTAGACACTGGACTCGCATTCGGGAGGACGACGGTTCAATCCCGCGTCCGGCCATCCTGATTTAGGTTTTCCGTGATTTCCCTAAATCAGTCCAGGCAGATGCCGGGATGGTTCCTCTGAAAGGGCACGGCCGACTTCCTTCCCCATCCTTCCCTAATCCGATGAGACCGATGACCACGCAGTCTGGTCTCCTTCCCCAAACCAACCAACCAGATCTTCCGTTCCATTCAGTTTGTCATAGTAGCTATGAGGTAATCAAGGTGATTCGTGCAATATAGTACAACTAAAGAATGTCCTAGAGTCTACTGAGCAATTGTGTCAGTGCTCTGGCGACATTGGCAGACGTTTGCTCTAGGGCAAAAACGTTCCTCGTCGAACTGAAAATGTATCGTCTTTTGATTGGTCTTTGACAACCAGTGACCCCCTACTAGGGAGTGGAACAGTAGGCGAGGCAGAGGGTATGTATGCATCGGTAAGGGACCTCGCCCAGGTCGGTGTTTCACAGTCGCTGCCGATCTCCAGAGACCCCTCGGATTCGAGAAGCGGAATGGTATGTGTGAAAATACTGGACAAAGTGATATGGAGAAACTGTAGCTTAGCCTGGAAATAGAGTTTCTAGCGTAAGTTGTACTGAAGGGCATTTGGTAAGGGACGGCGTTCGCACTGATGTGGGTTCTGCAATTCTTCACGCGTCCTGAGTCACCTTTGAACCGGCAGGAACTGCAAATTTTGGGCAGAAGTTGACCAGTTCGTAACGAGCTCAGAGACGCAGAGCAGGATCGAAAACATCTTGAGACTCTGTAGAATGAGAAACAGGAATGCTGCTACAACAGCACATTCAGGCGAAGTAAATAAAAGAAACCTTTGCTTCAATCCGCACAACGGTCCCCATTCCCACTTTAGGAGCTGTAGTCCTTGTTCCATTCCCAGTAGCTGATAGTGATCGAAGAGGAACGACTACACGGTGTGCTTAAGCATACTACAGCAGTTCTGCTCGCAGAAACACACCACTGTTCTGATTTGTTCCATCCTTGTTGCGATCATGCAGCCTGACAGCTGCGAAACAATTTTTTAAGACGGAGAGCTTTTCTCTTTTGGCTCTGAAGAGGTGATTATGCTATTAGCTCAATATACTGGCGTATTTGTGGTGAAGAATCGATTGACAAAAGTCCAAAACTGGGTACGGTATCTTTTTATGCGACCATCATTATCTTGGCCTGTGATAATCTTCTATGAGGCAGACCTGTATCAAAAGCCTAAGACGTGAAGTGATGAGGATCCCAACGAGATCAAGAGAATGATAGGTGTCAAAAACACAATTCATTTGAACTGCCAGAGGACAGAAGCTGAAATGAGGGCCCATGTTATTCCAGTGTTAGACCGAAAACGTGTCTATAGATGCGAAATGCTAAGACTGCACGCAACCACCCATCTCTGAACGTATCCTCTTAATACGTACGACAAGTCCTTAATCTGTGGAAGAGGTTCCTTGCTGAGGAAAATCTGTATTTTTTTTTCCATTTTCCTGCCACAGACGTCATCGGCAGGTGACAAAGCATGGCGACATTTAAGATACGATTCTGAACCCTTCGACCGTCGAAGATTGTCGCCGTCTCATAGTATCTCAGTGATATTACATTTTATGATCAATTTTATATCATTATCGAGTTATGAACCGTCTTTTTTTCAATGCTTTATTTCGGAACTACAGTGTCAACGTATCCAGCATGGGCGATCTTGTGCGACAAAGAAACATGAACACCCTCTGGATGATCTTTTATGTTTATTTCATTACCAGTTTCTACTTTTCCCTCTGGTTATATTCAGACCCAGGTCGCTATGACTAGCAATTCGTCATGATGATGATATTTCACTCTGTAGTTCAGTTTTGATTGAAACTTCGCTCTAACAACAAACAACGAGTTGCAGTTGGTTGGTTGGTTGGTTTTTGGGAAAGGGGACCAAACAGCGAGGTAATCGGTCCTATCGGAGAAGGGAAGGAAGTCGGCCGTGACCTTTCAAAAGAGCCATCCCGGTATTTGCCTAAAGCGATTTAGAGAAATCACGGAAAACCTAAATCAGGATGGCCGTGGGCGAGTTTGAACCGTCGTCCTCCCGAATGCAAGTACAGTGTGCTAACCATTGCGGCACCTCGCTCGCTGGAGTTGCAGCAATTACATTTGTATCTTAAGGCAACTTAAGGCAACAGTCGGATTTGGTAGTCTAAATAAGGATAAAAAGTGACCCAGACGGTGTCTGTTGTTATTTACTATTAGGTGAAACGCCCGTTAAACCCGCTGGGCAGAACAGGTAATAGCATTCTGGAAAGGGCCAAGGGCTGAAGTGAATTTCTGCCTGTAATTGACATTTATTGTAATTTAGCAACTCTTTCACGGCTGAAGGCCTCCAACAAGAAATCTTAACAAGATAAAAATCCAAGTAAGATAGCAATAAAATGATTCAAATCATACCCAAAGTGCAATACAAATGGCTTTGGGCCACAATAAATTTCCAAAATTTTAAAATATATTACCATACACCTTTAAAGACAGAAGGCCAACAAGAAATCTTGCCCGCATCTCGTGGTCGTGCGGTAGCGTTCTCGCTTCCCACGCCCGGGTTCCCGGGTTCGATTCCCGACGGGGTCAGGGATTTTCTCTGCCTCGTGATGGCTGGGTGTTGTGTGCTGTCCTTAGGTTAGTTAGGTTTAAGTAGTTCTAAGTTCTAGGGGACTTATGACCACAGCAGTTGAGTCCCATAGTGCTCAGAGCCATTTTTTGAACAAGAAATCTTAGAAAAATCAAAATTCAATTAAGACAGCAATAAAATAATTAAAAACCCAAAAGGCAGCATATACAAGGTGCAACACAAATGGCTGAGGGCCACAATTAAATTTCAAAACTTCAGAATACATTACCTTAGACCTTTACAGGCAGAAGACCAGCATGTTTAACAACAAGAAATCTTAAAAATCAACAAGATAAAAATCTAAGAAAGATAGCAACAAAATAATTTACAGAAACAACATATGCAAGGTGCAATACCAATGGCTGAGGGCCACAATCAAACTTGAAAATTTCAAAATATATTACCATAACCTTTAAGGCAGAAGGCCCTCTGTGTTTAAGCTTAAAAGATAAATTTAAAATTAATTTTGCAAAATTTTAAGAAACCGACAATAACCATAAGCCTAAAATTTAAAATAGCTGACAACAGATAATTCAACACCGGTGGCACTCAGAAGGCCTCTAGGGGGGTCGGTCTGCCCTCGTTCACTTAGGCGAGGCAGGTGGTGAGGCCAACTATACTTGATCCGTCGGAACCCAACCAGGGGGCACCCACGGACTGACTGACACAACAACTTGCTTCCCGTCAATCAGTACATGAGAACCCCAACCGGCAATGTTACAAACGTGATAATCCACAATGGAGTACGTATTAGCTGTCATAATTTCACACCATGTTGGACAGCGACAACAGGTAAAGAAAGGACGCTGCCTGGCCAGGGCAGGTAACCGGAACACTAACGGCCACTAGGCAGAGAATTCCACTGGAGCACTCAAATCGTGCTCGACCAAAATTGTTAATTGCACCGCATGGCGGCTAAATCTAAGCAGTAGAACCATTCGGTGTTGCTCACCGGAAAACCTCCCTAACAGCTAACCACCGAAGCGAACCACCACATCATGAATAGACGTGGCTTGGGTAGTTGAAACACCTACTCAACTTCGACGCTCTGAGTCGGCGAACCACGGAGCTCGTAGCGATCGAATAAGCACCACACACGCTCCGACACTGCGCAGATACTGCCAGCGGCCCCAGCCGCCTGCACCGGGCGGAGAACTTCCCTCGTCCGCAACAACCGACCGACTCGCCTCAAAATGCGCACAGCATCTAAATTCGTCGTCAGTCGAAATAGCGCCAAGTACGCACACAACCTGTCAAACACTTGCACGAAGACCTGAACAATACACAACACTAACGAAACACACACGGGCGAGTCGTGTCGACGAGACCTCACTGCTGCTCCAACCCGACTGCACCAGTGCAGCATTGCAACTCTCGACTGGCAGGTCCGGCCTGCGCCCCAGACACGTTCCAACAGATTAGCAGCACGAACTCGCGACGAACTCTCGCGCCGAACCCCTTACAACAGACAAGGACCGGGAGGTAATAGCAGTCAAGCAAAGATGCTACGAGAGGGGATGTACCGCTACGCGCTGCTAACGCCGCTCACGGTCAGGCAAAGCAGCAACTTAGTAACAGTAGTAATTTAAATTAACGTAGTGAGGTGGAAGTACGTTAAAAAAAAGAGTGTAAAATATATAAAGAAGGGAACACGAGCCATGCACGGACCATTAGGGACAGTCAAATGCAAACGATACTGATAAAAATGTAAGTACACTGATTAGTGGTTCAAAAGTAAGTGTCATAACTGTCGTAGCTATCCGACTCCGAGACAACAAGGTCGTTGCCTCCATGGGAAAAATTTTTCTGTTGTCTGCGGAAAAATGGTTGCCAACCGACATCTTTCCAAGTTTGCTCCGACTACGATGCAGAAATTTCACTGTGAAGCCCTTACATATCCTTCATACAGCCCCGATCTCTCCTCATGTGATTTCCATATTTTTCTAGCCATAAAGGAGGAGATCAGTTTCCGTCGATTTCCTTTTCATGACGGGCTTAGTTTTACAACGGGATAAATATATTAACAGTCATGGCGATTACTTTTGGAATAGTTAACAGGTTACTTACCTTTTTCCATCTGTTTTGTTTTCTTCCCATTGCCCTTTATACAGGGAGATGAGAAACAGTATGAAAAACTTGTAAGGCTTGGTTGTACTGTGAAATAACTGCGAAGAAAAGAAAATCAATACAATGCGCCTCTATGAGTTTATTAGCATTGAAGTTAGCCAATCAAGCCGTTCCTCACGCCAATTCAAGGGCACTATCAGAGATGGTGTCGCCAAAGGTGTTCTTCATTTGGTTCTCTAAAATCGGACTGAGAGAGACCGCCGACATTTGAAGAGGGTCGTAATGTGTAATAGGCAGACAGCCATCCACACCATCACACAGTAATTCCAAACTGCATCAGGATCCACTGCAAGTACTATGACAGTAGGAGGGAGTGGCTGCTCATAAGCCACACATGACGCTGGTAACTGCCAAACGACGCCTTGCTTGGAGTAAGGAACGTAAATGTGGTGTCACCGCCAGGCACCACACTTGCTAGGTGGTAGCCTTTAAATCGGCCGCGGTCCGTTAGTATATGTCGGACCCGCGTGTCGCCACTATCAGTGATTGCAGACCGAGCGCCGCCACACGGCAGGTCTAGAGAGACTTTATAGCACTCGCCCCAGTTGTACAGCCGACTTTGCTAGCGATGGTTCACAGACATAATACGCTCTCATTTGCCGAGACGATAGTTAGCATAGCCTTCAGCTATGTCATTTGCTACGACCTAGCAAGGCGCCATTACCAGTTACTATTGATGCTGTAAAACATTGTGGATTAAAGTTAAGTATTCCAGCAGCTACGTACGTTTTTTGTTAGTCTCATTTCCTTGACCTGTTCCAGACCTCACGCCAGCCTGCGTTTGCTAAAACGCGTGCCTTTCGGCTTCCTCTCATAGTGGGTTGGCTGTCTTGCCAATCCACAACAGTAAACATTGGTCGATTGAACAGTGGATAAACGTTGTGTAGAGTGACGAACCATGGTACAAAATGTGGCGATCCGATGGAAGGGTGTGAGTATGGTGAATGCCCGGTGAAAGTCATTTGCCAGCGTGTGTGGTGTCAACAGTAAAATTTGGAGAGTGTGGTGTTATGGTGTGGTCGTGTTTTTCATGGAGGAGGCTTACTCCGCTTGTTGTTTTGCTTGGAACTATCACAGGACAGGTCTGCATTGATGTTCTGGCTCTGAGCACTATGGGACTTAACATCTATGGTCATCAGTCCCTAGAACTTAGAACTACTTAAACCTAACTAACCTAAGGACAGCACACAACACCCAGCAATCACGAGGCAGAGAAAGCATTGATGTCCTGAGCACCTTCTTGCTTCCCACTGTTAAAGAGCAATTCGGGGATGGCTATTGCACCTTTCAACACGATCGAGTACCTGTTCACAATGCACGGCCTGTGGCGGAGTGGTTACACCACAATAACATCTCTTTAGTGGGCTGGCCTGCACAGACTGGCCAGAATTCTATAGAACACCTTTGGGATGTTTTGGAACGCCGACTTCGTGCCAAGCCTCACCGACCGACATCGATACCTCTCCACAGTGCAGCATTCTGTGAAGACTGGGCTGCCTTTCCAGAAGAAACCTTCCAGCACCTGATTGAACTTTGCCGGCGAGAGTGGAAACTGTCATCGAGGCTAAGGTGGACCAACATCATATTGAACACCAGCATTATCAATAGAGGGCGCCTCGAACTTGTAAGCCATTATCAGTCAGGTGTCCGGAAAGTTTTGATCGCATGGTGTAAAAATGGTTCAAATGGCTCGGAGCACAATGGGACTTAACATCTGAGGTCATTAGTCCCCTAGAGCTTAGAACTACTTAAACCTAACTAACCTAAGGACATCACACACATCCATGCCCGAGGCAGGATTCGAACCTGAGACCGTAGCAGTCGCACGGTTCCGGACTACAACGCCTAGAACCGCATGGCCACCGCGGCCGGCTCGCATAGTGTATCTCCTCCTCCCACTGCAACATATCTGTGATCAGTCCTCTCGACCGACGAAGCAACCTTTACCACAACCGGCATCGTATACCTGCATATTCATTACCTGTGGGCTACAGACAATGCTCAGGGAATGGTTGAGGCATCTGATCAGCATCGGTTCAGCATCAGTGTGTAGGAAGCGATTCTTGGCGACCACACAATTAAATCTTTTATTATTCCTCAGCGCCACGACGGAGGAACGTATCTGGACTTCCCGCGGAATCTTCTGCCTGGGCAGCTTGAACATGTATCTTTGGCAATACGACTGGTTAGGTGGTTTCTGCATGAAGGAGCACCATCTTGCTTACGCATTACAGTTCGCCGACACCTAAACAACATCTTCCCTAGACGCTGTATAAGACACTGAGGCCCTGTATCATTGCCTGCTCGATTATCGGAATTAAAACCTTTGGATTTTTAACTCTGTGAGCATCTCAAAAGCGCTGTGTATGCTTAACCAGTTCCTGATATGAGCCCCTTCAACAGCGTGTTCGCGACGCCTGTAACGCTATTTGGTGAGAGGACGGAACGTACGGAAGAATGCGGCAGTCCATGACGAGACGTGAGAACACGTGCGTCGCATTCTGTGGATACCACTTTGAACATCTGCTGTGACTTGTATGCGATGCGGCGCCATTCTGTGCTCCGAAACGGTCGTCATGCACACGTTCCATTTCCGGACACATGTTCATAGGATCATTTTTCCTCCATGTCCAGTCAGGAATCCGTCCTACAGTTTTTCAGTTTTATTAATGTTCCCCTGTAGATGATATGTGCGTATGTGTGGTGAGTGTACTGTAAGATCTTCAGTACACACACCATCAGATTATTTGACTGGTCGCTCTAACGAAGTAGGCGAGTGTCAGCAATAAGTCTCGTGGTCTTATCGTGGCGTGTTTAACTTCTACTGTTAGGTCAGACGATAGAAATGCCACTTGCACGCTTAGAGCAGCAGATTGACGGTGACCAGCTTTAAACAAAACTTGATTAATATTCACACACATTTATTGAAATAATAACATTCATAAAAATTAGTTAATTTGGTTCTGGATGTTATTTACAATTGACAGTATTAAGTTCCTTTGGTATTGGTACATTAACCTTATTCTCACATATATCTCTGATACTTGACAAAAGTGTCTATACATTTATCTTCATGGCTATGTACAGGAATATGGTAATCGTATTGGGTGCAGACTGAAACTTGGCTATAGACTGGTACAGACAAACGTAGAACTTGTACAGACTGTTGCAGACAAATGCAGTCTGGTACAGACTGTTGCAGACAAATGCAGTTTGGTACAGACTGGTGCAGACAAATGCAGACTGACTAATCGGAGGTCTGTACACTCGTTATAATACCTCGCACGTTCATGTATCACTGCACGAGTGTGATCCGCGAGGAGAAAAGGTTCTATGTTAGCAGCAATCTCATTGACTGCGTTACATATTAATACGCGGATCGGCGGAAGCAGAATTTGGTCCGTCTCAATGGCAGCGCCATCTCGTAGTGCGGAGACGGACGAGCGCTGCGCCTGCGCTGTTGTGCTTAGTGGGGCGCACTCGAGTGGGAAAGTTGTGTACTTGCTGACTACGCGGAACTATGTACACAACAGCACACAAGGAAAGCCACGAGTAACAAGCTTATCCTAAACCTCTTGCACGATATCAGTCAACTTTGGTACTTATCACTGATTTCCATTCATCAGTCTTCTGACCAAATAAACTGGAAGCAGTCTTGATCTCTTAACTTTTTTAATACGGTGTCTGGTTTCTACCTTTTTATCAGATCACCTTCAGACCATGAGTGTCTTCAGACAATGATAACAGTACACCACCAGCCACAAGCAAGAGGGTTTCCATGTGCCTCCGGCAGGCATTCATGGTCCGACGATGATCTGATAAAAAGATCGAAATCGATCACCGTATTAAAAAAGCTAAGCGAGCAAGACTGCTTTTAGTTTATTTATAACAATTACAGATCGCTGTTTTCCTACAAAACAACTATGTTCTTCAAAATGTTACTCCTCTGACTGCTCTGATGAGACCCGCAAACAGTTCCTCTCTTGTGCCAACCTTTTTACCTTGCAACTTACATTCTCACTTATTTAATGAATGTACTCTCTGTATTCTTCTACAGTTTTCGAACTGTTCAGCTCCCTCTGCTACCGTGGACGTTATTCTCTGTCCTTACATCCTGCGCCATCTTCTTGTTAGTGTTTTCCATATATTCTTTTCGTCGCTGATTCTCCAGAGAACCTCCTCATTCTCTCCCCTATCAGTCCACCTCATATTCAACATTCTTCTTTAGCACCGCATGACTCACTGCAATACAATGCTGCTCTCCAAACCTACGTTATCCGAAATTTCTTCCTCAAATTATGACCTATATTTGGTACTAGTAGACTTCTCTTGGCAGCAATGGCCTTTTTGTCAGTGCTGGTCTGCATTTTATGTCCTCCTTGCTCTATCCTCCATGGATTACTTTGTTGCCTATGTAGCAGGATCTACTTTGGAATAACTAATGGTGATGTTATGTTTCCCTCTGTTATCATTTCTGCTTCTTCTCATTATTTTCACTTTTCTTCCATTTACTCTCAATCCATGTCTGTACTTAATAGAGTCTTCAGACCATTCAACGTATCAGACAGTTATTCGTCACATTCACTGAGCAATGTCATCAGTTGCAATGTAGAAAGAATTACTGTAGGGGTAAGAATCGCCAGCCTCCTATTGGGGTGAGTGTGAGAAGTTGAAGAGAGAAGGCAGAACGAGGAGATGTACAGAGAGTGAGGAGGAAGATAGGGATAGTCACAGATAGGAGGAGGAGCAGATAGACGGAAAGTGTGGAAGGGGAAATAGAGAGAGGGTATAGGAGGAAATGAACAAAGGGAAGGGGAGCAGATGGAGAGAAACAGAGGGATGCAGTGAGATGGTGGAGGATGAACAGACAGAGCGGGAGGAGGAGATGGCCAGAGGAAACGAAGATGAGGAGATCGGCAGGGAGAGAGGAGAGAAGGAGATAGACGGAGACTGGGGGGGTTGGATATCGAGAGAGGATGTTGGAGCTGGACAAGCAGAGGGCGAAAGAGAAGGTGGACTAATAGAAGACTGTAGCAAATAAAAAAGACTCGAATAAATGTATTCCTGGGCAACGTCAGGTACTCAGCTAGTTCTTTTGCATTTACATCTATCTATCTTATTCTTTATGATTACTCTGCAATTCACAACTAAGTGTTTGGCAGAGGTATCATCGAACCACTTTTAAGCTACTTCTTCAACACTCCACTCACGAACATATCGTATGAAGAACCGTCACTTAAATCTTTGCATGCGAGCTCTGATTTCTCTTATTTTATTATGATGATCATTTCTTCTATGTATATGGGTGCCAACAAAATATCTTAACACTCTGAGGAGAAATTTGCTGATTGAAATTTCATAAGAAATTGATGCCGCATAGTAAAACTCCTTTGATTTAATGACTGCCAGCTCAATTCTTGTATGATTTCCGTGGCACCCTCTCCCCTGTTTCGCGAACATACAAAACGATCTGCCCTTCTTTGAAGTTTTTCGTTGTACTCTGTCAGTGCCTTCTGATGTGGATAGTACATGGCACAGAAGTACTCCACATGAGGGCGGACAAGCTTAGGGTAAGCAGACTCTTTAGTAAACCTGTTACATTGTTCAAGTCTTCCACCAACAAATCGCATTCTGTCGTCTGGCTTCCCCACAACATGTGTTATGTGATCGTTCCAGTTTAAGTTATTCGTAATTTTAATCTCAAAGTATTTAGCTGAGATTACCGTCTTTATATTTGTGTGATTTATTGTGTAACTGAAATCCAGCTAATTCTTTTTAGTGTTTATCTGGATGACTTCAAACCTTGCTCGAATTAGAATCTGGTGCCACTTCTTGCACCATACAGATATTCTGTCTAAAACATTTTTCAATTCTTTTTATTATCTGATGGTATTAAATAATGATAAGCAACTGTATCATATGAAAACAATGGAAGGGGTCTGTTCAGATTGTGTCTCATATCCATTATGTAGATGAGGAACAACAGAGGGCTTGCAATTTAATTAAAAGCCACTTGGAAGGAACGGTGCCAAATGACTACTGGAAATCTGGAGATATGGAATCAATTGGACATCCCCTGTCGATAGAACCTATCACTCCTTCAGAATAAAGAGTTGGTTGTGTTATAGAAAAACGATATTTTCTCAATCCGTGTTGGTTATTTATCAATAAATCAATAAATCGTTTTCTTCGGACGTGATTCATAATTTTCGAACACAGTATATGTTCCAAAATCACACTGGAAATCGATGTTAGTGGTGGGGGTCTGTAATTCAACGGATTGCTTCTGTTCCCTTTCAAGGGTGTCCGTGTGACGTGTGAAACTTTCCAGTCTCTGTGTATGGATCTTTCCCCAAGCGAGCGGTTGTATATGACTGCTAAGCGTACTCTGGAAGGTCATGACGGTTATACATTCTGGACTGGAAGCCTTGCCTTTCTTAAGAGTTTTAAGGTGCTTCACTTGGCCTTTCTAATTTACTCATGTTGGCAGTTGTTCTTCATTTGGATTCTTGAATGCTTACTTCGTCCTCTTCTGTGAAGGAATTTTGGAAACCGCGCTTAGTAACTCTGCTTTAGTGATACTATCGTCAGTAACATCACTATGGTTATCGCGCAGTGAAGGTACTTATGCGTCGTGCTACTTGTATACTTTACGTACAACTATAATCTATTTGCGTTTTATGTCTGAATTGGAGACAGAGTTTCGTTGTGTAAATTATTAAATGAATTTCGCACTGAAGTTTGCGTTAAATTTCGATCTTCTGTAAAACTACGCTAATCTTGGCGATTATGCGTTGTTTTAAATTTGGCACGCTTTTTTCGTTGCTTATGCAACAGTGTTCTGTCATGTTTCGTGTACCATCGGGGATCATGACCATCTTCTATTAATTACTTGGTACATATCTCTCAACTGTTTCTTTGAATTTAAACCACATCTGGTCTATGTGTCAAGCTAATCTTTATCAACTTTTTAAAAGAGATGTATTTTGTGTTTATTTCTAATGAGTTTGGATGTCACGGTATTCAGTAAAACTGTAACAAACTTGAGGTCACTAATCCCTCATTCTTTCATGTTGCTCATTATCTGGTCGGAGTTCAGTCACGTTGTCTGAAGAAAGGGGGCAGGGGGAGCGGCTTCGATTAGTAATCAAAAAGTTCTCGGTCTTGGATTACAACCTCACCATTGCATGAATCCTGAAAAAAATTATCAGCAATGGCGGCCGAAGGTTGGTTGGTTGTTTTGGGGAAGACCAGACAGCGAGGTCATCGGTCTCATCGGATTAGGGAAGGACAGGTAGGGAATTCGGCCGTGCCCTTTGAAAGGAACCATCCCGGCATTTGCCTGGAGGGTGGCGGAAGCCTTCTGGTATAAGAAGTCACCCTCATTCAGCCAACGACCTTGTGGAAATGGGCGGAAGAGCGGATACATGTTCAAGGCACTCTCCTGCTCTTGGGGTTGGAAACTGCCCCCGAGGGCGGAAGAATCAGCGATGATCAAAGGAATGAAGGTGAAGAAGATGGGAACCACTGAACTGAAGAACACAATGTGCATCCGCTGGATATGTGACCTGTAACTGAGGAAAGTATCATGATGATCTCTTTACTGTATTGTTAAAAGATTCCGGACTCATCCCCCATTTGGATCTCCTAGAAAGGACTGCCAAGGGGGAGTTGGCAATGAGAAAAAAATTGGAAACTAAAGAACGTATAACACTTTCCGTCTGCTAACTACTGTACCATAACCTCAATGCCAGAAGCAGGTTGTAACATAAAACAATTTTGTAAAAGTAACTATGGCACAAAGCAACAGAGTAGTGTTACCCTCTGAGAGGAATTTTGTTAAGTTGACCGTATTGTTCCTAATGGAAGTGGCTTATCGGAAATGAAAGTCAGAATTACGTTAATATTGGAATAGTGACAAACAAAATTTTGCCTAGCTCTACTGTTTATAGAATAAGGGAAACGGTCGCCAGCCTAATTAGGCAAGAGAAAGATTAACATTCTCGTTTATGAAAGTAGGTATAAGTAACTATAATGGACAACACAACAGACACAACCTAGACTTAGCAAGACGCGAGTGCAATGAACTCTAACACACATATGTTTTAAGATTGAAGCTAACAGTTAGAGCAGCAGGAACTATTTTCAAAATTATAACAGGTACAGAAAAATACTATCACTTTCAGGGTTTACACAAACTGAGTGGTCTTTATACTGTTAATATGCACACAAGAGAGACAAACACTTGGCATACATCAGAATGTAACGTTTCACAACTGCAGCTTTCTCACTTTTACTACAACGAAACACAATGTTGACAAAATTGCAAGGAACTGACTCTCCTTTTTAGAATTTACTACAGACAACAACGTGATCATTTACTTTATAAGACTCAGCCTAAAGTTTGAAGTTGGTAACAGCACTTTAAATAACAGTTTCAATAGGAAAATTATTATTGGACAAATAACATTTGCTTTAACTCACTCTGTTACCACATTATCTTTAACTATCTTTCTAATAAGTTCAAGAGGCATTATTTAACAAAGCTCTAGGCTTCAACGTACTTTCAGTAAGGACACTCGGTAATCACTTTACTTCAAACGGAGAGGACCCTGAGAGGTGTTATGATGAGGAGTAAAATCAAGTTAGGTAAATAAGTTCCGATATGAATTACCTTATATTTCAGCACACTAACACATCCATTAGGCTGATCCTTCACTGTACATCAATACAGTATTACGTTACAGTGATTGCGCAATGTGGTGGCAACTGCATGTTGGTAGGTGGAATTACAGGTAGAATTGCCGGACTTTATCGTATCTTCATGGCGATGATTCCTACAAATTCCAGAATAGATCCAGCTATTTATCCACCCATCCGAGGCATTGGAAAGAAGCAGTAAAAGCCTCTCTCTGAATCAGCATGATATGCACCTTTATATTGACAGTGCACAGACTGGTAGCTCCTTTCCAACTGGTGGCTCGTCTCCGACTGGCTATCAGTTCCACCTTTTCGACCTAGGCCAACCACAATTTGCGCGCGCTACACAGTTCTGTTCCCGAGGGGAACCACTACATCGTTTACATACAGAATAACTAAGAGCCCTAAGTGAGGATCAGCAGTTTACGTAACAGCAAACAAATACATTAAATAAAACAGAACATTTTCACATATTGACACTTCTACAAAAATTATTCACACTAAATTACAATCATATACAGTAAGTTTTGTTCCCTCTAAATGGGACAAAGAATTTAAGTTACAGATACACTACTTTGCATAGAATCAAATCACGACATCAAAGGTTTGACAAAGAAAAGAATACACAATTTTATGCTATCGATTTGAACACATTCACAGGCGATCAACAATGTAACATTAAATAAAGCAAAATGAATCCATACAGCATAAGAGCTGTGGTGTTACACATGCCCCATGTTTCGTTGATGTTTCCCATCAGGGATACTTCAAGGAAACATCCATAACACCTAAGTGGTGCTGGCTGCAAAAAAAAAAAAAATTTATTCCATCCAACTTCAGTTGGAAAAAAAAAAAACACACACACACACACACACACACATTACAAATATACAGTATATACACTAAGAAATTGCATGTATTTCTTCCAAAATATTTTCAAAGTAAAATATCTAAAGCAATTTTCATTTTCACACTGGTTTAAGGAAACTAATTTTGCACCATTACACAAGATATCTTTAAGCATGTTCTTTTCATACACACACAGTTCAATTAATAGGCAATCAGTACACAAACTCATCTACATATAAGTAGAATAGGAAAAGCCTTTAAATAATATGAAAAAAAATTTAAACACATATACAATAACACAGGACATTCTAAGTTAGCAAAACAGAATTTTGTCTCTCAATAATTATAGAGGAATGTAAAATTTCACAGACACACAAGCATATTAATGATCACAGTATATTTTACAAGGTTCAGCAATTAATGAAATATTGAAAATTTCAGTTTGCATCCGGATATGCACAATTATTTATACAAACAACTATGAGAAACCTTTTCCAACTGACTCCTTAAATACCAAAGTAACTTTGCAAGGTTGTTTCAAAATAATTAACTTTAAAGCTGCTCTTCATTAATAGCAGTCCAAAATATTTGTTACACATAAACACACTAACATATTCAGAGCCTATCTTTAATCATCACTGCTGTGTTTCAAAACAAGGCAGTCCAAAACTTTACGTTATTTCAAAAAAACCTAGTATTAAAAACATCTACATCCATTTAAATAAGATTCCTTATACATTTTATAATAACTTTTCACTGACTTCAATAAGAATAGTCAGTTTATAACATATTGCTCAAAAAAAAAAAAAACCTAACTTAATTCACTGCTTGCCTCAGCACTAGCAGTCCATGTTACACATTCTACCCATTATTGGTTTAGCAGTCTTTTTACATACACATTTAGACACAAAAACACAATTTAGATTAAGAATACACAAAAAACACATTTTTAAATTGACACACTGCCCCATCCTCTAGGTTTGGCAGTTCATGACCACTTATCAGCTCCTTGCCCCACAATGGCAAGTCCTTTGGTTACTGCTCACATCGTATATTTTGTAGTCCTTAGCATCAGGACCACAGCATTTTTATTATTTTGTCTTGTTTTACTGCCCATCAACATATTTTTGAGCAGTTTATTGTCATCATTTCCAGGTTTTTTATCATTCTGACACACTTTTGGTAAAATTTGCATTAGTGGTATAAAACATGAAACCTGTAACTTTGAAACAGCAATTAGACACTGGTAACAAAACCATTTCTTTTCAAATGACACAATCAGGTAACATATACATTAATCGAGAAAGGATTAAATGTCATAGTCAGGATCAAGTTAGGATAAAGTATTTCTTACTACTCCTTTATCATTGCTTTTCCACACACAGTTAGGTCATTACATACATCAAGATCAGGACAATAATTTCATATCCTATTGCAAATGATTTCTGCCAACTCTTTTGCTGGCACTAGACACATACCTCACATCTACTTTACACATACCTTAGCCAGGTTCATCTCCTCAGTTTTAAACACATATACAGTTTTTCAACACCATATTTGCCCCTTTCTTTTTCAAAAACCTTTACATTTAATTATATTATGGCATTCATTTACCTTTTCTTTTCAATATTCTTACCTTTTCTCATCCATATTTCTCTTTCCAATTACTTTTTAATTTCATTTTTCCTTTACAGTACCCACTATATTTTCATTATTCTTTGCCATTTTCTAGTGTACCCATATTATTTTTCCATTTACTTGTCCACAAACAATACACAATATCTTACATCATTGCCACACTATTCAATACACTCTGATAGAGAAGAAGGAAAGAAGATAGTAAAAGTTCTGAATGATGAAGAGGAAGGTTGGCAGCACGAAAAGAAATGGAAGTAGTGCTAGCAACGACTCGGGTCCCTGGTGCTCGTCAGGCACCTGACAATGCAAAGAGTGCATTGCCCCCTGAGGGTCAAACAACCCTCATCTGAGGACATGTGCCTTTAAATAAACAACATTATGCAACCATAAGCCCTTTCTGTTCTAGAAGTATTTTATAAATTAATTATTATCTTATGGAGTTCCTTGCACTCTCGTTAAGTTACCATAATCATCATTATTCATAAATTTTTCAGGTTTCTCGCACTACATGCCCTTATCTTCATAATTAGGCTGGCAACAACATGTATTCAATTGAAAATAAACAGTGTCTAAGCAAAGTCAAACAGTACACTACAGTAAATAAGCAACAACTTCCCACAGGCCTCGAGATCAACAGAACAATAATTCACTTTCAGGTAACACTCAGATACAATAATAATAAGAATAAAGTCATGCATTAAATTAACAGTATATATACAAATACAGCACCCTGCCTCCAGTCTCTTTATTAACAAAGCAGTCTCTTATGGTTCATAAAACAGTTACTAAGTCTGGTGGCTTTTTAGGCCTCCTACTTTCTACATCTTTCACTAACCTATTCAGATCTTGCCAACGTTTTGTTTCATCAGGTGGCTTTTTAGGTTTAGGAATTTCAAAGTCTTTAGCAAGGTACAACATCTCCTGCTCTGCTATTATTTTATCAGGTGGTTCTTTTTGTTCCTGTGCCTCACACTTACTCAAAACATTAGTTAAAGCTTGCCCCAATATAGTGTTATCATGAGGTTCTTTTTGTTCCTGTGATTCACACTCTTTCAAAACATTTGTTAAGGCTTGCCCCAGTATAGTATCATCTGGAGGTTCCTGCAAATTATGCCCCTGTGTTACATTACTAAATAATTCATTCGGTTTTGGCCCAGTTCTACTTCCTGTATCTTGCTTTGGAAAAATGTTACTAATTTTCTCATACCCTCTTTCAGTAAAAGTATATTCACTTTCATTTACACCTGAGAATTCATCTTCACTGGAGTCATCACTACTCTTTTCCTCACCATCAGAATTACTTAAGTTCTCGACTTTTGAACAATAGGGAAAGTTGGTATATTCATTCTTATCTGTATTCATATACCCTTCATTATCTGAACTATCACTGATTTCATTTTCGTCATCAGATTCCAGGAGGAAAGCAACTTTTAGACAGTGAGGCAGATTATCACTAGATGTTTCAGTCACTTCGTTTTCCGACTCATTTTCTACACAATGCACATCGTTTGGACAGTCAGGCACTTCTGTTATATCACTTTGAACGATTTCAGCCTTAACTTCATACTTAGTATAATCGTCACATACTTCGATAACTTTCATTTCATTTTCTTCCATGCTGTCATTTTCAGGTAATCGTGCGAAATCCCTATCAGATCCTTCTGCATTAAAATCATTAAGCACCTTTCCATCAACAATAACTTCACCTGCACTGCTTATAATGTCATGTTTACTAACGTCCTCCTCTATATCACTTTCACCTATCATTAATTGTGCACACGTCCTTTGCGTGGCGTATTCTACCTTCCTCTCTTCTTTATTCATCATAACCTCCCCCACATCTACGTCTTGTACCTCATATACATTATTAACAGTATCAATATTCTCTTTTTCATTCGCGTTTTCTATCTCCCTTTCATTCTTTAATGAAGTCTTTTCGCACGATTCCGATACTGAGTTATCTTTATCATATGACATACTAACTTTATTTTCATTTCTACATGCATCTACTACTGAAACCGGACATCGGAAGTGTCCGATCCCGCCTCTTCTGTCTCTCTCTACGGCAGCCATCTTGTTCTGACGTCTGACATTTGTGTGTGCTGCCGAATGCAATGTACGCTGCTCCAGCAACCGCTGGCCCGAGCACGAACGGTCACGTGACTTAGCACTGGAAACGCCACTATGTATCACTCCGCGCCCGTCTGCTATAGGCGCGCCCTTAACCTTCCTGCCCCGTAGTTCACGTCTTTCCTTCTCGAATCTAATATTTGGCATCTTTTCTTTGGGCCCAAAACCGGTTTCCGCGTGAATCCGGCCCGTAACACACGCGGTTTTCAGTTTTCCATTTCGTCTCTAGTTTGGGAATTTCGTGCTATGTATCCTCTGCCGCGCGTCGTATAATTTCCTCTACCTCTCGCACGACCTCTTTGAATCGCGTTTACACGATATCTTTCGTTTTCAGGTTGTTCATTTTGGTCATTACTTTCTCGCAAATAATTATTGTTATTATGGGGACGGTACTCGCGATTTCTTCGCCAGTGATCTTCATCTTCTACCCTTTCCAAGAACGCAGAAAAACTACTGTGTGTACTCCCAACATATCGTTTCGAATCCTCAGGCAGTTTCTGCCAAAGAACCCAAACGATCTCAGCTTCAGTTCTTCTAGCCTTCAAATGTATCAGTTTTCTGTACCATGATTCGCAGAATTCTTTCATGGTTTGCCTACCTCTGATGTCATACAACCTGGCCATTAGAAATTCACGCCACAACTGGTCTTGTTTTTGTTCTGACCAGTATTCGTCAATAAATTTTTGTTTAAACGTTTCAAAATACATCTGGTTAGTATCCAGATTCAACCCCCATCTTTTTGCTTCTCCCGTTAGTGCACTAATTACAACATTAATTTTTTCCTGATCAGACAAATATTCAGGAAAATTTCTTTCGCAATTCTTTACAAAGTCTAGGGGGTGCCAGCCGTTATGTCTCTTCGCTGGGTCGAATTTTTCCTCGCCCTCTAATATTTTACTGAGAGGCATTCTTTCAGTAAAATGTGTAGGTCCGGTTTGTATTTTCCTTTCCAAGTCATACACTTTGCCTTGGATTTGTGAAGTGTTATGTTCACACTTCTTTTCGCAAGTAAGAATCTGTTTGGTTAGAGCTCTGCTTGTTTCTGTTACAGATTGTTTAATATGTGCAAATTCCGCGTTACATTCGGTTTGTATTTCGGATTTAATACCGAATACCTTTTCGTCAACCTTAGTACAGACTAAGGGTTCAATTTGATCTTGAATTTTAATTACTTCAGAGTCAAATCTTTCGTTAATGTCATCAATTTGTCCTTGCATGTTGGCAATATTGCCATTGATGACAGTAATTTCGCTTTTAAGGTTTTTAATTTCATTACTCACAATGTCTACTTTTACATCAATTTTCTCAATCTGTTTACTAATATCGCTACCCTGTGTGGTAATTAACTGCCCCTGTGCTGCAATTAGCTGTCTTTGTTCTACATTTTGTTGCCCCAGTGCTGCGATTTGTGCATTAATATTGTCATTTTGCGCAGCATTTTGTTGTCCCTGTGCTGCAATTTGTGCAGACAACATTTTTAACAAATCAGTCACATCTGGTGTCTTTTCACTTTTGGTTTCAACTGCATTTTCGTGTTCAGATTCTACACCCCTCTCAGTTTCTGGTGATTCGAACATATCCCGCGATTCATTGACATAACCACTGTCTTCGACAACATCGCCCATATTGTCTTGCTTAGTACGCGCGACACACATAGCTTCGATCTGTTTATTGATGTCTGCGTGATAACGTACGTAATTTAACTCGCGCGTCATGCCATCTGTTGGTGTGCTGCTTGAACTGCTCTCGGTTGCATTCTGCTCTCGCGTGTCTAGATTTATTTCTAGTTTCCTGTCCATTTTAGCTATTATTAAGTACTGACACCTTTTATTTTTAATTTAAACTGTACTTTCACTACCAGTTCTGTCAGGTAATGTACAGGTTCGTGCCGCTGGACGTTTTATGTTCACTCAATGTTTGTAAAATGCTAACTGCTTATAATTTTTTCCATCTGTAGGTGCAAACTGAACAACGTCCTGTCACGCGGCGCCACGTATAACACTTTCCGTCTGCTAACTACTGTACCATAACCTCAATGCCAGAAGCAGGTTGTAACATAAAACAATTTTGTAAAAGTAACTATGGCACAAAGCAACAGAGTAGTGTTACCCTCTGAGAGGAATTTTGTTAAGTTGACCGTATTGTTCCTAATGGAAGTGGCTTATCGGAAATGAAAGTCAGAATTACGTTAATATTGGAATAGTGACAAACAAAATTTTGCCTAGCTCTACTGTTTATAGAATAAGGGAAACGGTCGCCAGCCTAATTAGGCAAGAGAAAGATTAACATTCTCGTTTATGAAAGTAGGTATAAGTAACTATAATGGACAACACAACAGACACAACCTAGACTTAGCAAGACGCGAGTGCAATGAACTCTAACACACATATGTTTTAAGATTGAAGCTAACAGTTAGAGCAGCAGGAACTATTTTCAAAATTATAACAGGTACAGAAAAATACTATCACTTTCAGGGTTTACACAAACTGAGTGGTCTTTATACTGTTAATATGCACACAAGAGAGACAAACACTTGGCATACATCAGAATGTAACGTTTCACAACTGCAGCTTTCTCACTTTTACTACAACGAAACACAATGTTGACAAAATTGCAAGGAACTGACTCTCCTTTTTAGAATTTACTACAGACAACAACGTGATCATTTACTTTATAAGACTCAGCCTAAAGTTTGAAGTTGGTAACAGCACTTTAAATAACAGTTTCAATAGGAAAATTATTATTGGACAAATAACATTTGCTTTAACTCACTCTGTTACCACATTATCTTTAACTATCTTTCTAATAAGTTCAAGAGGCATTATTTAACAAAGCTCTAGGCTTCAACGTACTTTCAGTAAGGACACTCGGTAATCACTTTACTTCAAACGGAGAGGACCCTGAGAGGTGTTATGATGAGGAGTAAAATCAAGGTAGGTAAATAAGTTCCGATATGAATTACCTTATGTTTCAGCACACTAACACATCCATTAGGCTGATCCTTCACTGTACATCAATACAGTATTACGTTACAGTGATTGCGCAATGTGGTGGCAACTGCATGTTGGTAGGTGGAATTACAGGTAGAATTGCCGGACTTTATCGTATCTTCATGGCGATGATTCCTACAAATTCCAGAATAGATCCAGCTATTTATCCACCCATCCGAGGCATTGGAAAGAAGCAGTAAAAGCCTCTCTCTGAATCAGCATGATATGCACCTTTATATTGACAGTGCACAGACTGGTAGCTCCTTTCCAACTGGTGGCTCGTCTCCGACTGGCTATCAGTTCCACCTTTTCGACCTAGGCCAACCACAATTTGCGCGCGCTACACAGTTCTGTTCCCGAGGGGAACCACTACATCGTTTACATACAGAATAACTAAGAGCCCTAAGTGAGGATCAGCAGTTTACGTAACAGCAAACAAATACATTAAATAAAACAGAACATTTTCACATATTGACACTTCTACAAAAATTATTCACACTAAATTACAATCATATACAGTAAGTTTTGTTCCCTCTAAATGGGACAAAGAATTTAAGTTACAGATACACTACTTTGCATAGAATCAAATCACGACATCAAAGGTTTGACAAAGAAAAGAATACACAATTTTATGCTATCGATTTGAACACATTCACAGGCGATCAACAATGTAACATTAAATAAAGCAAAATGAATCCATACAGCATAAGAGCTGTGGTGTTACAAACGGACAACATTTTTACGAGTCGAGGCATGGAACGTCAGAAGGTTGAATGTGATAGAAAATTTGAAAAAGGATATGCGAAGGCTCAGGCTAGTTAAAGCGGGGGGTCAGTGAAGTGAAATGGGAAGAAGACGAGGATTTCTGTTCAGAAGAGTTAAGGGTAATATCAACAGAAGCAGAAATGGTATATCTGGAGTATGATTCGCTATGAATAGGAAGGTAGCGCAGAGAGTGAATTACTGTGAACCGTTCAGTGATACGGTTGTTCTTATCAGAATCGACAGTAAACAAAAACAGACAAGGATTGTCCAAGAGTATGTGCCAACGTCCCAAGCTGAAGATGAAGAGAGAGGGAAAGTATATAAGGATATTGAAAGGTTAATAAAGTGAGATGAAAATCTAGTAGCCATGGGGGACTGAAATTCAGTTGCAGGGGAAGGAATAGAGGAAATGTTACAGGAGAATTTGCTCTTGGGACAATGTGTGGAAGAGGAGAAAGACTGAGTCCTGTAACAAATTTCAGCTAGTAATGGCTAACACTCTGTTCGAGAATCACAAGAGGAGGAGGTGTGTTTGGAAAAGGCATAGAGACAAGGGAAGAGCCTGGTTAGATTAATTCATGATCAGGCACAGATTCCGAAATCAGATACTGGATTGCAAGGCGTATCCACGAGCAGATGTAGACTCAGATAACAATTTAGGAGTGAAAGAGTAGGCTGAAGTTTAAAATGCTAGCCAGGAAAAATCAATGTGCAAGGTAGTGGGATACGAAAGTACTGAAAAAGAAGGAGATACGCTCGAATTTATCTGAGGGTATGTGTACTGCGGTAGGTAATAAGTTAGTCGGGTGTTCAGTAGAAGAGGGGTATACATTTCTCAAAAAGTCACTCTCAGGAATGAAAAACGTAGGTATAGGATGGTAACTGCAAAGAAAACATGGGTAGTAGAGAAATACTTCACTTGATCGATGAAAGAAGGAAGTACAAAAATATTCAGGGAGATTAAGGAATACCGAAATACAAGTCATTGAGGAATGAAGTAACTAGAAAGTTCACGGTAGCTAAATCGAAAAGACGGCATGAAAATGCGAAGAAGTCGAAAAAGAAATTACTGTAGAAAGGACTGACTCAGCATATAGAAATATCCAAATAACCTTCAGTGAAATTAAAAACAAGTATGGTTACATTAAGAGTGCAGCGGGAATTCCACTGTTAAAATGAGAGAAGAGGCCGTATAGATAGAAAGACCATAATGAAGGCTCCTATAATGGGAAGACCTGTGTAGTGACCTGATTGAAGAAAAAATATGAGACGACATAGAAGATATAGAGGATCGAGTACTAGAATCAGAATATAAAAGAGCTTTGGACGACTTAAGATCGAATAAGGCTGAAGGGACAGAACACATTCAATCAGAATCTCTAATACCATTAGGGAAAGTGGCAGCAGAACGGCTGTTAATATTTTGTGAAGAATATGCGAGTCTGGTTATATACGACCTGACGTTCAAATACACATCATCCACACAGTTTCGAAGATCGTAAGAGTCAACAAGTGCTAGAATTACCGTATAATTAGCTTAACAGTTCATTCGTCCAAGTTGTTTAGAAGGATATTGTGCAGAAGAATGATAAAGAAAAATTAGGATGTGTTACATGACGACCAGTTTTTCTTTAAGAAGGTAAAGACAATGCAGAGTCAGTTATGACGTTGGGTTGGAGAGTGGAAGCCAGACTAAAGAAAAATCCAGATATTTTCATAGGTTTTATCGACCTGGAAAAATCGTTCCACAATGTAAAATGGTACAAGACGTTGGAAATTCTGATAAAAATAGGTTTAAGCTGTAGAGAAAGACGGGCGATACTTGTACAAGACCAAGACCAAGAACGAATTCTTCGGATTAAAAATGACAGGGATGAAGTTTTTCGTCCGTACATTTCAGTTTATCCGTAGAAGAAGCAACAACGAAAATAAAAGTAGGCTTACAGAGAGGAACTAAAATGAGATATGTAATGGGCGTCAATGATGAGATTCGCTGATTACATTGCAGTCGCAAGTGATAAAAATAAGAATTAAGGTTTCTGCTGAGTGGATTGAATAGTATATTGAGTACAGAATATCGGTTAATAGTAAATCGAAGAAAGACGTGAGTAATGAGAAGTAGGAGAAATGAGAATATCGAGAAACTTAACATGGGAATCACGAAGTAGATGAAGATAGGGAATTGTGCTACCTAGACAGCAAAATAACCCACATCGGATTGAACAAGGAGAACATGATTAGCGGACTAACACTGGCAAAAACGGCATCCCTGGTCAAGAGAAATCTAGAGGTGGTATCGAACATAGGCCTTAATTTGAGGAATAAATTTCTGGAGCGCAGCACTGCACGGTAGCGAAACACGGACAGTGGAAAAACCGGAAAAGATGCGAATCCATATGAGAAATGGTGCTACAGAAGTCATTCAGTACGGTTTCGGAAGAAGTTCTATGCCTACCACCGAATGATCTTTTATGCATACCACCGACTTTAAACAGTAATTTCGCCAACATATCGAGGGTAGTTTGAAGTCATGAGAAAATGTAATTCTATTATTGGGGTACCTATTTGAAATGAGACTCAAGTTTTCTTTGAACTGTTCAGCAGCTGAATCATCTGAGTCCTGCGGCCAGTAAAAGGACCTAATTATTAATTTATTGCTGTTGTAAAGTATTAACTCGTAGGAACTGCCTACTTCAGTTTAACTACAAGGTAAACTACTTCAACAGCAATGAATTATTCTCCACCGGCTGTATTATTCTACTCTTTCTGAACACAGATAGGTTCTTCGTAAAAATGTCCGATGAATGTTTTTCCAACTTAAGCCAGATTTTCGTACCTATGACTATTTGAGATTCAGTGCTTCCTATTAGCGCTTGGAAGTCTGGTACTTCTCCAACACTGCTACCACATTTACAGCTATAATATTCATTGTTCTTATGTCTATATTCTGCCTGCCTTTTTCCTACACACTGTGAAAGTGAAGCCCTTTTTCAACGTTTCCTACACCGTCTAACCTAAAATAACCATCCAGTCCCCTCCACACAACCACCGCTAAGCGTGTAGCCACTTCCTATATATAGTGGACTCCTATTTAGCAGAACCCGGAAACCCACCAACCTATGGCGCAAGTGGAGGAATCTGTGACGCACACACCCGCACACCCGTCAGAACGTCTGACTCAGACGGTCCACTCAGCTGTCTCCGAAAGGACCACAGTCGGTTCTATCGACTGTACGACACATGTTGACCTCCTTCTTCATTTCGTCAGAAAGGCTATTTTTTACTATTTCAAATAGCTGCCTGAAAACAGAGATAATCTCTTCTGATCCATAGCGACGCATGTAATTAGTAAAAACACGAGCCACCACCTGCATCTGGCTGCACCCACTGCTTCCAAACATCGAGAAGACTTCCTTCTTCATCTGGAATAACTCCTCTCAGTAAGCACGCAGTCTGCACATTGGATTCCTTCCCCTCCCTCAAAGCTTTATACCTAAGGGGTCCCATTATGAGCTGCCAACTGCCAGTAATCCCATCCTATATGGATTCCCAGACCATGCAGGCTGACAGCATTCCTCTGGAACAGGCAAGCGACCTCATCTGCCTCAATGACTCGATTGGCCATAGATAGCGTCCAAAACCTGTTTGTCAGACAAACTGAGGACAAATTCCCATCGGCCTCTCAGAACGTCTCTCACTGCCGATCATACCTTGGAAAGACCGCCTACTCAACCATGGGTGAGAGATCAACCTTAGTGCGCGCAATACTCGGGGCTGCCGCAGTAGTTGACCGACCTGAGACACATGGATAATCCTGGACATCCCTCGGATCTCCCCACCTAGCCCCCCCCCCCCCTCCCCATAGTGATGCCCATTTGAAACAGCCATAAGTTGCGCTATCGAAGTCAACGCCACCTAGAGCTGACAGCAAAGGGTCAACAACTCAGCTGGCATATCACCACAGCAATCGCAGTTCCAACCCATCCTAAAGACGGCCTCGTAAATACTGAGACATGCACAAAATATATATAGCTAAGGAACACTGACGAAGTCTAAAATTATTCAATTCGCATGACAAGCTGTGTAAACTCACAGTTTCTGTACTCGCAAACGAAATGTGTACTCGCTGTTATCTGTGAACGTTGGTCTGCTCTAACTGATGGTCTGGTCAACACCACCGTTGTGGTGTTCTAATACATCCAAAAAGGACAAGAATTAGTTACTAATGTTAACATGAAAAAAACAGAACAAGCTCCGGCAATATGATACACAGTGCGAGTTGACAAGCAATTACTTGTAACTTCACAATTTTCGGCCACAGTCAACTCATAAGAATGTTTGAAATATGTTAGTGTGCAAATCGCACAAACACTATTAGCAAACTTTTTTTTATGAATGTGTGTTCAAAAAGGTTTCTAATGACTGGTCAAATGGACGTGGGTTGGTTCTTAACACCAAATAAATTAAGCGCTCAGATAGGAAATGTATTTGTTTCTGTTTCTGAAATCCAGCGGTGGCGAAACTGCATTGTGCATGCGTGGAGTAAGCAGTCAGTCACTGACCTGCGAAATGAGCAGCAAACCCGAAGCGTGCAGAATATAGGTGGCAACATCCCAAAAATGCGTCCCTGGTGGAGCCAAAAAGACTCTCTCCCCCACAAACCTCTTCCGTGGGGCCAGATTGAAACAAATAGCGGGCCATATATACTGCTAAAAATATAAACTCAATGGAATATACAGTTTGTCATAGAAGGATTACAGCTTAAAAAATTCGCATACGTCAGCAAAAATATGAAAATTTTTTACCGGGAAACTTCTGAAAATGAAGTGACTCATACTGAAGTGATCGAATATTTTATTACAAAGGTAAAACGTTAGACGGCTAGTATTCGTGAATCTTCCGTTTATAATACAGATCACCCTAAAATTGGAAAAGATATACTAACTAGAATGACCTATTTACAAAAGGGGAAAAAGCATAAAGAGGCGACTGTGCAGTCAAATAATGCACTTACACGTTTGTATACAGTAATGCCTAAAATTAGTGTGGGTGACTCATTGTTATTAGTCCAATATAAATCTGTTCCAAAATCGTATCTACTGTATAACAAATTCGGTGGCCCAATTCGGATCTACAAGCAGAACAGTGTTCCTAAATGACGATTATATGTTACTACGCATAAAAAGGTACTTTACACTTTATTTAAAATGATAAACATATCGCTTACAGCTTAGGTTCTGCGTGCGCGGAGCGACTCAAATGAAGCCCGTTGCTGACGCGAATCGGTATCCGGTCGACTGCGAATCTCATCCTCTGTATTTAAATAGGGCTTCGCAGACGGCGCGACTGCAGAGTGACTCGAACCACCAACGAATCGCTCGCAGCGCGTTACCAACCACTTGTCAGCGGCTCGGCGTCGGCCTTGCAGCGTCATCTGAATTGTATCTTGTCCTCGAACACAATTATGTATTGATTTGATTTGAAGGTGAACGAGCAGATTGTGAACATTGGGAAAACATTTCATTTTATACAACTAAAAGCTCCCGGGCTACTGCTGCAGGGATTTGTCAGGGAAGCGGTAGGATAAAGTGCGAGATGCTGAAAACAGCCTTCAAGACAATAGTGCTGCCGATCAGTTTTATAAAATAGTTCGGCAAGCAGTTGGCCAACAATAAATGGATGACTTTACGAATCACGCAGATACTGAAAGCTACACTCCTGGAAATGGAAAAAAGAACACATTGACACCGGTGTGTCAGACTCACCATACTTGCTCCGGACACTGCGAGAGGGCTGTACAAGCAATGATCACACGCACGGCACAGCGGACACACCAGGAACTGCGGTGTTGGCCGTCGAATGGCGCTAGCTGCGCAGCATTTGTGCACCGCCGCCGTCAGTGTCAGCCAGTTTGCCGTGGCATACGGAGCTCCATCGCAGTCTTTAACACTGGTAGCATGCCGCGACAGCGTGGACGTGAACCGTATGTGCAGTTGACGGACTTTGAGCGAGGGCCTATAGTGGGCATGCGGGAGGCCGGGTGGACGTACCGCCGAATTGCTCAACACGTGGGGCGTGAGGTCTCCACAGTACATCGATGTTGTCGCCAGTGGTCGGCGGAAGGTGCACGTGCCCGTCGACCTGGGACCGGACCGCAGCGACGCGCGGATGCACGCCAAGACCGTAGGATCCTACGCAGTGCCGTAGGAGACCGCACCGCCACTTCCCAGCAAATTAGGGACACTGTTGCTCCTGGGGTATCGGTGAGGACCATTCGCAACCGTCTCCATGAAGCTGGGCTACGGTCACGCACACCGTTAGGCCGTCTCCCGCTCACGCCCCAACATCGTGCAGCCCGCCTCCAGTGGTGTCGCGACAGGCGTGAATGGAGGGACGAATGGAGACGTGTCGTCTTCAGCGATGAGAGTCGCTTCTGCCTTGGTGCCAATGATGGTCGTATGCGTGTTTGGCGCCGTGCAGGTGAGCGCCACAATCAGGACTGCATACGACCGAGGCACACAGGGCCAACACCCGGCATCACGGTGTGGGGAGCGATCTCCTACACTGGCCGTACACCACTGGTGATCGTCGAGGGGACACTGAATAGTGCATGGTACATCCAAACCGTCATCGAACCAATCGTTCTACCATTCCTAGACCGGCAAGGGAACTTGGTGTTCCAACAGGACAATGCACGTCCGCATGTATCCCGTGCCACCCAACGTGCTCTAGAAGGTGTAAGTCAACTACCCTGGCCAGCAAGATCTCCGGATCTGTCCCCCATTGAGCATGTTTGGGACTGGATGAAGCGTCGTCTCACGCGCTCTGCACGTCCAGCACGAACGCTGGTCCAACTGAGGTGCCAGGTGGAAATGGCATGGCAAGCCGTTCCACAGGACTACATCCAGCATCTCTACGATCGTCTCCATGGGAGACTAGCAGCCTGCATTGCTGCGAAAGGTGGATATACACTGTACTAGTGCCGACATTGTGCATGCTCTGTTGCCTGTGTCTATGTGCCTGTGGTTCTGTCAGTGTGATCATGTGATGTATCTGACCCCAGGAATGTGTCAATAAAGCTTCCCCTTCCTGGGACAATGAATTCACGGTGTTCTTATTTCAATTTCCAGGAGTGTAGTTCGGAAATAGCGTTGCGAAAGACGATAATAATGTATGTACCTTCATTTAATAATGTGCTCATTGTGAAGTTTATATTTTCTTTTATAATTTTCTATATTTGTTTGCCGCATCTATAAAAGTAATCAGCACTTTCGGACCTCAAAGAGATTAACATCATGCTCCACACAGACACATTCTCTAATGTTCGTATTGTTATGATAGGAGAAACCAAATCTCAGCAGCGATGTTTACTCATTCTATGAAAAGCTTTGAATTTCGATGCTGAGTGTTGCAGTTGCTCGGCTGCTACAAAGAGCCTGCAGTTTATGATTGTCTTGTTGCTTGGATGAATGCAGAACTCCCTTCGTTTTCTCATTCGTATGTAATGAAAATATAGCACCAAGTGTTTGTCTGAGGATTTATCTGCACTCGACAACTCGAGTGTGACAGAAAGATACACGGGTGCCACAAACAATATTTCCTTACCTCTATCGTGGCACACGGGAAACACAGTTCCCCATTTCAGAGTTGCACCATGTGTGCAACTGCATTACCAACCAGTCGACAACCGGTTACCCGTTTCGATCGCCTGCCCGTTGCGTCCCTTTCCAGTGACACCGTTTTTGGTCGGCTTCAGAATCATTCCGGTGCTATCTCTATGACAACTGGCGCTCTGTTGATTAGTGTAAGCTGTGACTGTTGCTGAATGGTTATGCTCCACTGGCGCTGATGTACGGGCCTTTGATGCGGTATGTGACGTTACAGGGGGAGGAGATGCTGGTGCTGCCGCTGATGACGATGGGGGCGCTGCTGGTGGCGGGCAGCGCGTGCAGCCTGCTGCTACCGGAGACGCTGCACCGTGGTCTGCCGCAGACGCTGGAGGACGGCGAGGCCTTCGGCCGCGACTGGAGCTGGAGGGACTTCATCCGCTGCTGTCCGCCCAGGTAGGTATTCACTCCACCGCGGTGCGCTTTCACCGCGACAATCCATTCTGATGTGAAGGTTTTGCCTGGTAGCGTGTGCGCGACTGCTACGGTCGCAGGTTCGAATCCTGCCTCGGGCATGGATGTGTGTGATGTCCTTAGGTTAGTTAGGTTTAAGTAGTTCTAAGTTCTAGGGGACTGATGACCACAGATGTTAAGTCCCATAGTGCTCAGAGCCATTTTTTTGGTAGTGTGTGCCCTACGCTGACCTGTTCGTGTACCTTACACATTGCCTGTTACTTTTCGAGACGGGGAGATGAGCCATACCCGACTCCAATCCATCCGGCTGATTTTAGACCGTTATTCTTGTACATCGGTCGTTCTGAGTGTAGATTTCAGAACGCTTCATCGTTGTTTTATGCAATTTCTGGACTCGACCACAGTCTCCACCTCATGATATGCTATATGAGAACAAAACACTATGCCATTCACAATACATTCAGACGATTCACTGGCAGATGGCGCATACGACTTACCTCCTTTAGGCTAACTGATAACTCTATTGTGACAGGAAGGACGTCTGGGCATACACTGTGCATTATATATATCCCACTTAAGTTGGTGTAACGTTTGCGTTACGACATCTCCAATATAAGGACGTGCGTTATTGTGAAGCAACAACAGAGTACTTGCCGTACCACTCAGCAACAGTGGTTTTAGACACGCGTTCGTCCCAGAGACATTCTTTATTCTCTGACATGAATATCTACTGGTGTTCGTCTTTCGCCAGAAAGGAAAGGAATAACAATTCCTTGTTTCTGTTTGTACACATTTGGTTATTACGTTGCCATAGTTCACTCTTAAGCATTTACCGCAAGCACGTCGGAAGGACACAAATTACGCAATAATCCCTAGCCTACATGTCAGTGCTTACGTACACGCACAAAGGTCGCGCTACTTTGCACGTACGCTACAGCAACTCCTTCAAATGGAAACTTTTTGATTGTCCCGTGTAGAATCAACTACTTCTACCCTTACATGCAAGACCATTTCACGAGTGTACGGTGAATATCAAGAATCAGGTAAAACTTCAAATCACCGACATCGCTGCGGCCGGTAAAAGATCCTGCAAGAACGGGACCAACGACGACTGAAGAGAATTCTTCATCGTGACAGAAGAGAAATCCTTCCGCAAATTGCTGCAGATATCATTGTTGAGTCATCAGCAAGTGTCAGCGTGTGAACCATTCAACGAAACATCATCGATATGGCTGTCGGAGCCGAAGGTCAACGCGTGTACCCTTGATGACTCCACGACACAAAGCCTTACACCTCGCCTTGGCCCGTCAACACTGACGTTGGATTGTTGATGACTGGAAACATGTTGCCTGCTCGGACGAGTCTCGTTTCTAGTTGTATCGAGCTGATGGACGTGTACGCGTACGGAGACAACCTTGTGAAACCATGGGCCTGCATGACAGATTGGGGGCTGTTCATGTTGGCGGAGGCTCTGTGTGAGGGTGTACTGTTGGAGCGATGCGACTTTGGCAGGTGACACGTACGTAAGCATCCAGTCCGATCACCTGCATCCATTCATGGCCATTGTGGATTCCGGCAGACATAGCCAATTATAGTAGGACAATACGACGCGCCATACGTCCAGACATTCACTCTTCTGAGTTTAACCATTTTCGCTGGCCACCAAACCTTATTGAGCATATATGGGATGCCTTGCAACCTACTGTTCAGAAGACATCTCCCCCCCCCCCCCCCCTTCGTACTCATACGGGTTTGTGAACAGCCCTGCAGGATGCGGGATGTCAGTTCCGTCCAACACTACTTCAGATGTTAGGCAGGTGTACCAGTTTTCTTTCCTATTCAGTGTATAACGAGTGCCTTTGTCTTCTATGTCTTCTGTGGTATAACAGCCGAGGCTACTCCTGTGTATGCTCTAAGGTATTGGTGCTCTATCTAAATGTTCAATTTTTAAGAGTAATGTTTCATATAGTACTAAATCTTACCAGATTTTGACGCTCTGAATCCCCATTTTTTACATCTATCACTCCTCATGACTTTCGTTATCGAGTTGTTCACTCTAAAATTAAAAAAAAACTGTTTGCTTTATGGTACCTCGATACTTTAGGAGAACAGTACATGAGATTTGTTTCGCAAATGACGCCAGTAAGTTCTAGCACAAACAGCAACCAAAGCATCATAGACCAATCCAAGCTGTCTGAAGACAATTCCCTGAAGATAAGCATGCAGTTCTCGAAATATGTCTCGATTTAATAAGTAAAGTTGTACCAACAATTGATGCAATATATTAATCATATTTTCTGTCACGTCATGAACAAAATGTTTTTACCGTTAATTATTTCTTCATCTGTGATCTGATTATTAATTTCCTTGGAGATCAACTGCAGCGCTGCTCAGTCAGTAATTTTCCGATCGGATTGGTTCATTCACATAATGCACAAGTCGATCGCATCAAAATGTTAGTGTTGGTACATCCTTCCTACTGTTCTAAAGTTAATAACATACGAAAGAGATTACAAATTGTGCTTGCCTTTAAAACTATGACATTTTATAGTTTCGTCTAGTTAAACTTAAGGAAAATGTCACTGAAAATCATTCACCCCCCGTACTACCAATTATTATTATCCAGAGTAATTTTTCTGCTTGAGAATCGGTAGAATCATATGGGACCATTGGCACACATGTGAACAAGCGAGCACTCTCGAAATGGTAATGAAGGGCACGTGCCTCGTCCGAAAACCGTCTAAAATGGCCTAATCAGCACCAACATTAAGAACTTGCCTGGAAGTGAAATTTGGAAACAGTGACTCTGTTGGCTGTCAGTGTGCTTGACAGAAGGATTTCCAGTATATCCTATTCATCAGGTCAGGTGCCTCACACCCGTTAGTCCGGAAATAGGCCGTGAAACTGTCAGCTGAAATGGAAATTTGGCATGGTGACGTCTATTTGGCACAAAAGCAAATTTTTAAATGGCCTCCCCAAGCCTTACGAGTATGATCGTTCGATATGTGCACAGAAGCATGCCTTTCTTCCAGATGTTGTATTTCTTGTATCCCTTGTTGGTCATCGGTAAACGCTCTTCAGACTCTGTTTTCGCTGATATGTGTGTTAATTTTTAGAATTAAGAGTCTAGTGGTCACGAGATTCATCGAAAACACAGAATGCTACCTGTTTCTAAGATTAATTTTCTTAACAGGTGCTCGAAATCTGCTTCTGGCTTTAGAGCCGTCGATGTAGGAGCAGAAATGCTGTGGGTACTTAACAGAATTTTTTGTGATAATAGCTCCGTTGAATCTGTCACCGTAATTACTTTAGTTTATGGATACTGCCTTTTGTCAGATTTTCTCGCTTAACAATACTGACCCAAGAACGGCATATATCGCTGAGGAATACCCTACGAACCTTCAGTCCGAGTACTTCACTGTAAACATTCATGTCTCGCCGAGAGCCCGTAGATATTGAATATGACAAATGCAGTCGATAAAAGATAAATTTTTCTTACTCAAACGTAGATTTAATACCATCTTAAGTGTCCATGGTAGCCTGCATAACGCTATTCTTACTGCCATAAAGGGCTTTGAGCAGTGACCATTTTTCTCCTCGTAGGCTTTGACAGACACTATGATCCCTGGCAA
Organism: Schistocerca serialis cubense; assembly: GCF_023864345.2. NCBI lineage: Eukaryota > Metazoa > Arthropoda > Insecta > Orthoptera > Acrididae > Schistocerca > Schistocerca serialis. The sequence continues at coordinate 322,392,092 of NC_064641.1, read as the reverse complement.
CATTTCACAGGTGGTCCTTGTAGATAACAGCACAGAAACATGGTTTTATGAACTTCAGAAAGTGACCAGTTTTCATTAACGGGCTTCTCAAAGTGTTTAATAAAACATGGCGGTGTTTCCTGCTCACCCTTCATTGTAGGAAGTTTTATCGTGTATAATAGGATAAGTGAGGCTACAGTCCCTGCGTTGTGGGTGCACTGAATTGCAAATTGTGAACTTGCATACAGTGTTTTCTTTCCCATTTCCTATCAAGTTCTTCTGAGAGCACGTGCAGCAGTATCCATATTTCGTCGCACTCGCCTATATCACAACTGTATTTGTTATGGTCGAAAAACTTGTGAATATCGTCGTCATAGCTTGTTAATATCTCTAAAGTCTCCTGCAATCCATGATGCAGTAATTCAAGTCCTCAAGTGACGTCCAGTCTGTATACGAGTCTCCCTTCTTGTCAAGGGACATGAAAAGTGTTTTCCACGCCCATCGTCTCACCAGTTGATGTTTTTGCCGATACCTACTGAAGCACAAGGAACACTATTACACAGCAATGCTTTATACATAATTATTACTTGAAAGTTCACAAATCCAGTCCACACTAGGTCGTTGTAAAGTTGTAGACATACACCAAGAGTAGAATCCAGGTAGTCTGGTAATCGAGTTCTTTAGCATCTATGTATATCAATGTATTCGAATCCAAAGAGCTGTCCATCTTTAATAAGCAGCTGAGTCATCCATGCACAAGTCAATACAGTACGACAAGATTTTGAAAGATTTCATGCTGGCAAGGAGGATTGTTTTATATTTCCTGCATGATATCAGACATCAGGCCTATGTTATAGTGTGTCTTATCAGCTGCAGATGAAGTCGTCACAAGTACATCAAGGGTGACAATAGTCATGTTACACCTCCAGTACCGTCTCTCCTTTTGCCCGACTTGGTGTAGCAACTCGACGTGATGGAACTCAAGAAGTCGCTCGCAGTCCCCTAGAATTATATTGAGCCATGCTGCCCCTATCGCCGTCCAGCGAAAGTGAGGCCAGTGCAGGATTTTGTGCAAGAACTGACATCTCGATTATGTCCCACAAATATTTGATTGGATTCATTCTGGTTCATGTGGGTGGCCAAATCATTCGCTAGAACTACCCAGAGTGTTCTTAAAAGCAATCACGAACATTTGTGGCTCTGTAAAATGTCGCATTGTCATCCATAGAAATTCCAACGTTATTGTGGGACATGAAGTCCACAGATGGCTGCACATGTCTCCATGTAGCCGAAAATTCTTATTTCTAGTCAAAGATCGGTTCAGTTGAACCAGAGGACCCAGTGAATTGCTTCTAAACAGTGCTCACACCATTTTGGTGCTACCAACAGCTTGCACAGCTTAGGTACTTGTCCTCGCTGGGTGCCCCACACTGGACCCTACCATCAGCTCTTACCAACTGCAATTGGGACTCATTTTATCAGGCAACGGTTTTCCAGTCGTCCAGGACCCATCCGACATAGCAGGCGCGGCAGGCGATGTCGTGCTGTTAGCAAAGACACTCGCGTCGATCGTCAGCTGCAATAGCCCACCGACGCCAAATTACGCCGCACTCTCCTAACGAATACGTTCACCGTACGTTCCACATCGATTTTTCCGGTTATTTCACGAAGTGTTGCTTGTATGTTTGCACTTACAACTCCACACAAACGCCCCTGCTCTCGATTGTTATGTAAAGGCTGTCGGCCACTGTGTTCTCCATAGTGAGATGTAATACCAGAAATTTGATGTTCTCGGCACACTCCTGACTGTCGATCGTGGAATACTGAATTTCCTAACGATTTCCGAAATGGAATGTGCAGTACGTCTAGCACCATCTAGCATTCGGCGTTCAAAGTCTGTTAATTTTTGTCGTGCGGTAATAATTACGGCCGAAACGTTTTCAGGTGAGTTACCTGAGTACAAACGACAGCTTCACCACTGATACTAAAATGTAAACTTTCACGGCCGGAAATATCATGTCCATTATAATTATCCGGGCTGTTATGCCGCGGTCGGTTGATGAATTCTGTGGTGATTCCCAACGTTTCGTCTCCGACTGCGGGAGACATCTTCAAGGGGGTCCGTAGCTTGATGGAAGGTCCAACACACACACTGGCTCGCTACTGACTGCCGCTAAATTCCGTGTCCGCGCGCCCCCGCGCCGCGGCGTGACGTCACGTGTTTTGAAAACGTCAGTGCAATTGGCCGCTGTCCGTCGCCGTCGATCGCCGTTGCCATCACCCAGTAGTGGACGAGTGGTACACATCTTCTTTAACACCGGCATCCATATACCGTTTAATTTGACGCCCTCCTCCTTTTCGCATTCGGGAGGACGACGGTTCAATCCCGTCTCCGGCCATCCTGATTTAGGTTTTCCGTGATTTCCCTAAATCGTTTCAGGCGAATGCCGAGATGGTTCCTTTGAAAGGGCACGGCCGATTTCCTTCCCAATCCTTCCCTAACCCGACCTTGCGCTCCGTCTCTAATGACCTCGTTGTCGACGGGACGTTAAACACTAACCACCACCACCACCACCACCACCCTCCTCCTTTAGGTTGAAATTATTTGGGTGTTTAGCGATTTCGATTGCCTCCCTGTAGAGCCTTTCGTAGTATCCGCTCGTGGCCGCTTCTACTTGCGTCTCCTCGAAACGAATATTGTGGTTCCCTGGCTGGAAAGCATGCTCCGCAACAGCTGATCGTTCCGTTTCTCCTCTTCTACAATTTCCCTTGTGCTCTTCCAAACGTTTAGAAACAGTTCTTTTGGTGGTACCCACATAAACATCACCACAGCTGCATGGGATCCTATACACTCCAGATTTTTCCAATGGTTTGCGAGCGTCCTTGGCAGGCCTAAGGTATTCCTGTATCTTCCTGGTGGGCTTGTAAATTACGGTAATATTCCGCTTCGTCAAGATCCTCCCTATTCTTTCCGTTACATTTTTAACAAACGGCAGGAAAACCTTAGATTTTGCAGTAGCCTGTACGTCAGTATGATTTCTGCGTGGCTGCCTCAACGCACGTTTTATTTCGGCGGACGAATATCCGTTCTTCGTTAGTGCATTGTGGAGATGTTCCATTTCAGCGTCGAGCAACTCAGGTTCACAAATATTTCTAGCTCTGTCCGCTAACGTCTTGATAACGCCCCGCTGCTGTTGTGGGTGGTGGTTCGAATCCCGGTGCAAATAACGGTCCGTGTGCGTGGGTTTGCGGTACACTGAGTGGCCCAAACTACCATTTTCGTTTCTAAACACAAGCACATCGAGGAAATGTAGTTTGCCGTCTATCTCCTCCACCATTGTAAACTGAATTCTTGAGTTTATACTGTTCAGATGTTCGTGGAACCGGTTTAGTTCCTCCCTACCATGTCTCCACAACACAAACGTGTCATCCACGTATCTGAACCATACATTTGGTTTCTTGCTGGCAGTACCTAAGGCCTGTTCTTCGAATTTCTCCATAAAGAAGTATGCAATTACGGGACTTAGGAGGCTTCCCATAGCCACGCCATCCGTTTGCTCATAAAACTGTTCATTCCACTTGAAGTATGTGGTCGTCAAACAACACTTAAACAGCTCTAAAATATCGGCAGGAAAAATTCGATCCAGCTGTTCCAATACATCATTAAGTGGAACCATGGTAAACAGCGATACCACATCGAAGCTGACCAATATGTCCTCCGGCTGGACCACTATGCCATTCAATCTGCTGATGAAATGTGTCGAATTCTTTATATACGAGTCCGAACGGCCCACATGTGGTTTTAACAGCGTAGTCAAAAACTAACGAGTAGGTGGGCGAACCAACGGCACTTAGTATCGGTCTTAACGGAACATTTTCTTTATGAATTTTGGGCAATCCATAAAGCCTCGGTGGTAGCGCAACCGAACTGCAGAGACCTTTCTGTACACTCTCGTCAATGGAGGACTTTTTTATTAACCGCGACACAGTTCTGAGAACGTTGTTAGTGGGGTCCTTATTCAGCTTCCTATATGCTTGCGGATCAAGTAGATCCGTAATTTTTCTCTAATAGTCGGCCACATCCATAACCACCGTTGCGCTTCCTTTGTCAGCTGGGAGAACCAAAATACTATCGTCGTCATTCAGGAGTTTTAAAGCTCTTCTCTCACCCACAGTTATATTACTTTTCGGCGGTTTTGCATTGGATAATATTCTCACTGTTTCTGTACGGACTTCTTCAGCTGTTATAGAATCTACACTGCGAATTCCTGCTTCTACATTGGCTATAATTTCTTCCGTGGGCACAAAACGCGGACTAACAGCAAAATTTCCTCCCTTGGCAAGCACAGATGTCTCATCGTCAGATAACGAACGTTTGGACAAATTGTAACGGTCCGGGAAACGTCTAAATGCCGAACAGTCTGATTAGGTAGCAAATTATCAAACTTCTTCTTCTGTCTACTAGACGTCGTCAACATACGCTTCCCATGGTATCATGCAGTAGTCTATCAATTTTATCCCAGTCACCGCTGCACAGTTTATTACTGATCGTAATATGGAGAGACATTAACTTACAGTTCGTGCTTGCCAAGTCCCGTCGAGGCCTTACTACGAGAGCGCATTCAGCAGCTCTCGTAGGAGTTCTGGAATTGTACGATGGGTGCGATCCAGTCAGTCTTGGGGAACACATCACACAGTTTGCTTTAGAAGAGGGTCCTCAGCTGTGTCCTTTGCAATTAGGGCTGCTGTGAAAGGGAAAATTCTGACTGTGAATTTATGGTTGCTTTAAAACGGCCTCAAATACGGATGAAATCATCTGGCATGCGGAAAACTTACAGTGATGTTTTGCCCACTGACTTGATGTAATGAGTGTGAGGGTGTCTTGCTGCACCACAATATCTGTCTCTCGATGTCATTTTGCAATACTACTGGCACTGATCTAGCTCTAAAGAAGTGAGGAACTCCCGAAGACTGTAAATGCGTATTTAAACTTCACTGGTTTGTTAGTGACATATGTTCCTTCATAAGGTTCATACCCATATGGTGTTCGCATTATTGCATATAATGTAACACGGAGCACGAGACGACAAATAAACAGCGTATAATACTCTTTACGTAAAAGGGCAAAGTTTAGTAACTGTGAATGAAAACTTTTTTTTTAGTCAACTGTCTTTGGACTAGTTTGATGCGGCCTGTCACAAATTCATGACTTCCTCTCCTGTGCCAACCTCCTCATCTCAGACTAGCACTTTCAACCTACGTCCTCAATCATTTGCAGGATGTACAGTTTTGCCCTGTACAACTCCCTATAGTACAATGGATTGGTTCGTTGGTTTGGGGCATAAAGGGATCAAACTGCAGGATCATGAGACACTTTTTCCTCAAGCATACAAATCTACAAGAGAAAACAATTTAAAAAACCAGCTGGGAGAAGTAAAAGCGAGTAGAACTATTGGAGATTCACATTGAAAGAGAAAACGAAAGAAGCGAATGACAGGGGCAAATGTACATTAAAAGGAAAGGTAGAGAAAGGTATTAAAATCATATAGCAGATGGCCTGGCCCAACTGTGAGCCTGCCACTCTGCAACATACTAAAATCGCCAGCCTAAAAGACAAGGTGTGAAGAACACACAACCTAACTGACAAGGTGAGAAGAACACACATAGGGAAAAGACGAACTCCAAGGCGAACAAAATGAAAGAAAGAGTGATGAAGAGGTAAAAGGGAGGGTGGAGGTCTGGGAGAGAAGGCCATACACTCATCCTTAGATTGTATAATAACCACTCCCCCCCCCCCCCCCCCCCCTATGAAGAAACGTAAAACTGAATCGGCCCTTGAGGCATGTCACCCAACACCGTAGGTAGGGTGATGGGAAGGTTAAAAGTCTCACTCAGAGCAATTAAAGTTGAGCATTCCAACAAGAGGTGGACAACAGTCATACGGGAGCCACAGTGACACCAAGGTGGGTCCTAGCAAAGAGAGGTTGCCATGTGTTAGACAAGTATGGCCAATGTGGAGCCGGAAAAAGACAACAGAGCCCTTGTGAGTGGCTCACATGGATGACCATCACACATTCGTTGTCTCCTTGATAACATGGAGTTTACTTGGGGTACTGAATGTGTGCCATTCAGTTTCTCAGATCACAAAGACTTTTCGGTGGAAGACCGTTCGGAGATCAGTCTCCGGCAGGCCGATCTCTAGAGTTGGCCCAACGGTAGCCTGTTTGTTCAGGCTATCAGCAAGTTCATTGCTCAGTATCCCGTCATGTCCTGGGCATAAAGAGACTAGTGAGTAGTTATTACCAAAGGATGTCAGCGTGCATTGGTCGAGAGCTTGTAGGCTGCTTAATGAGTCACAACAGATGATGAAGGACTCACAGGTGCAGGAGCGGATATGCTCAAGAGTGCGTTAGATGGCTACCAACTCTGTACTTAAACACTGCAGCCATCTGGCAAGGAGCGCTGTTCAGTATGTCCAACGTGATCGTATGCGAAGCCAACGAGACCGTCGACCATTGACCCATCGTGTAGACTATTCCTGAGCCCTCACACTTGCTGAGAAGAGAGAGAAATTGCCAGTGTAGGGCCTCAGGTGGGAGGGAGCCTTTTGGGCCTTGCGATAGGTCCAGCCAAAGCCATGGCCAAGGTATAGACCATGGGGGTGTTCATAAGTGAACCTGCAGGAAAGGTGGTATAGGGGAAGCGTCGAGTTCATTAAGAAATGACCAGACATGGATGGCAAGGGGACTCCCAGTTATGGACTGCAGTTGTGGGAGATGGATCACCATGTTAAGGAAAGGGAATGGAAGTGTGAATGACTAGGCAAACTATGAATGTTTGTGGTATAATTTGCAAGCAGTAGTAGCCGCCAGAGCAACAATTGAGGAACGCCAGCTTCCACAAGGAGGCTTTTCAAGGACTCAGTCAGAAGGCACCTGTCGAAAGTGAGACTACACAGTGGTGGGTAGGGTCCAGGAGGTGCAGTGCAGAGGGCGATGCTGTACGATGCACCAAGTTCCCATAGTCAATACAGGACAGTACGAGACCTTTGTAGAGCTGCAGCAGTGCAGGACAGTCAGCACCCCAGTTGGTGTGGCTCAGGCATTGAATAATATTAAGATGGCCCCAGCACTTGTCCTTAAGATGATGATGATGGGGAAGCCAAGTTAAGCGGAAATCAAAGACCAGTCCCAAATAGGGGTAGGCCTCCACTACATCTACTAGCTGATCATCGAGGTGACGCTCTGAATGTGGTAGACAGTATGATGACAGAAGTGCATGATGCAAGTCTTGGCAGCCGAAAACTGAAAGCTGAGAGAGATCTTTCAGCCACACCAAAAGAAGAGGAGCAGAAGAAAATACAAAAATCGTCATCACATAGGAGAGGAGATACTGACGACCCTACTGCTAATGCGACACCATTGACAGAAATTGAAAAGAGTGGGACACTCATAACAGAACACTGTGAGATCCCATTCTCTTGCATATGGGTTGCCCTGTGGGAAGCACTGATGTGAACTCTGAAAGTGTGTGGCGACAAAAAGTTTTGTATAAATACCGGGAGTGGGCCCCAGAGACCCCACTCAGGCACGGTATCGAGAATGTGGTGTCGCTAAGTGGTATAGTACGCCTTCGTCAAGTCGAAAAAGATGGCAATAAGGGGCTGTAGCAAAGAAAGGCCAATCTAATGCAGACTCCAGGTGGACCAAGTTGTTGATGGTGGACCGCCCTTGGCGAAAACTGCCCTGGCGTGAAGCCAGAAGGCTCCAAAACTCAAGGTGCCAACACAAGTGCTGGCTGAGCAAGCGTTCGAGCAGCTTACACAGAACGTTTGTGAGGCTGATAGGATGATAGTGGGTTCCTACCAGGCTTTAGCACTGGATCGGTGATACTTCCCCGCCATTGCGCCAGATGCGATTGAAGATGGTCAGAAGGTGGCGCTGGGAATTCGCTGACAGATGTTTAAGCATTTGTGAATAGATGCTGTCTGAGCCAGGGCGCTACATTCGCTGTTTGAAGAGATGAAAGGTGATGTAGTAATTCTCAGATGCAGAACTGCAAACATAATGCTTGGCTAGATGCTCTGTGATTACGTCTGGATCAACAGATATAGCTCCATTAGTGGAAGTTCCAGGTCCACCTGCAGGTGTCTGATAGCTGTAAAATCGCCAGAGCTTGGTCTAAACCTGGGAAGCGGAGGTTCGTGTACCTATGGTGGAGACATAGTGTTCCCAACATTCCCAGTTGAGTAGGCAGACCTGGGCATGGAGCCGTTTGAAGGCTAAGAGCTTCTCCAGGGAGGGGTGGCGCTTATGACACTGGAGGGCTCACCTATGGTCTCTAATGGCTGTAGCGAATTCCGGCGACCACCAAGTCACTGACTTCCACTGAGAGCAACTGGAGGAACAAGGTATTGCCGATTCAGTTTTGGCCATAATGGTGTTAGTGATGGTATGGGTCACCTCATCGATGGTTGCATGAAACTGGGATTCAGTGCTGGTAGCGGAGGTGAAAATGTCCTATTCAGTCATGGGAAGAGCCCAGCTAGGCCAGCATCGAGATGAGGGACCCTGGTGTAGTGACAGGAAGAGAGGAAAGTGGTCACTACCACACAAGTCATCATGAGCTTGCCAGTGGAGAGACAAGAGAGAGTCAGGACTGCAGAATGAGAGATCTGTGGCCGACTATGTCCCATGCACCACACTGAAACATGTAGGGGCACCTGTTTTCAGGAGGAATACGTCGAGTTGAGTTAGGTCCATGACATCTTTACACCCGGTCAGTAAAGTTGGTCCACCACACAAAGGGTTATGGGCATTAAAATCATCCAGAAGTAGAAAATATGGGTGGGATTGTGAAATGAGTGCAGCCAATATATGGGGCACAGCGTCACCACCTTCAGGAATGTAGGTGTTAAAGACGACAATTGCCTGCGTCGTCCTCATGCTGACAGTCACAGCTTCTACAGGTGTTTCAAGGGGCACAGGTTCGCTACAGATAGAGATAAGTACAAAGATACAAACTCCACCTGACGGTCAGTCACAAGCAGTATGGTTTTTTGCAGCACCCCCGATAGCCACAAAGGGTCTGGATCCCCATTGTGGGAAACCAGGTTTCCTGAAGGGCAATGCAAAAAGCAGGTGTAACGCCTAAGATTTGTCGTAACCCAGGCAGGTGGGAGAAAAACCGACCCAGTTCCACTGTATGATAATGCTATCTGGAATTGGGGGAGGCTCATAGTGACCAAGGAGGTTGAGTATTTGTATCCATTTACATTGTGGATGAGGCGTTGGTGAGATCCAGGTCCTCAGGGGAAGCTCAAACCTCCAATTCGTCCTCAGATGCAGAACCAGTGGGGAGTGGTCATGTTGAGGCCTCTGGAGGGCCATGTATCTTGGCAGACTTCTTTGTTTGCTTACGCTCTCGCATTTCTTTAGGGGCTTGCTGCTAGGACTTCTCTGAAGCAGCTTCAGGCACGGAGGAAGACTGTGAAGTTCTGTGTCTCGCAGTTTGTAGCTCCTTCAGCCACTGGCGAGTGTCCACTGTGGTGTTGAGGAGAGAGACCCAAGGGACCCCTTCTGCGAGGGAGGAGCCTGAGGAGCTGTGCCCTTTCCAGCCACGGCTTGGTATTGGTACGAAAAAATTGAAAGAAAAATCGTTTTTTGGGTTTTGTAAAGAACCGGCCATGCCTTCATAACCCACTGCCTCCATTACAATCCAACGTAGTCGACGTTAGATGCAAAAGAGCCAGAAGATTTGCTCCACATGCTTAAGCTTGTGGAAGTGTATAATATTCATACTTTGACACTGTACGGCAGGATATTCACGTTAAGATGATCCTTCTGTTCGGTATAGAGATGGTCTTTAGCTCAAGGGCTATCAAAAACACCTGACCTTACCTTTGTATCACGAATAGAATAGGAGATATGAGACGCGGAATAATCCAGGTCTTAAACGCGGGGTTTTGAAAAATATTAGGCAGCATATGCTGTCGTGCACGTACCGATATAAATTTTATTTGCAAATGAAAATTGGTCGAAATGTGTAAACATTCAACGGATTGAGTGGCAGCATAAACATGTGAAAGAACGAGAAGTAAGTGCAAAATTAAAGTGCTACTCTTAGCACAATACGTAAACCAACAGCCTTATACAAAAGTCATGTGACTATTTTTGTTTGATGTTGGCAACATGTGCAATGTGCTTGCTCACTTCATAGATATTCCTACTCTGGAATTTGAGAGAAGAGGAATTTGTGGTACAACTTGACTAGAAGATGGGATCGGTTGGTAGGACACGTTCTGAGGCATAAAGGGATCACCAATTTAGTAATGGAGGGAAGCGCGGAGGGTAAAAACCACAGAGGGAGACCAAGAGATGAATACAGCAAGCAGATTCAAAAGGATATAGGTTGCAGTAGTTATTCTAAGATGAAGAGGTTTGCACAGGATGGAATAGCATGGAGATTCGCATCAAACAAGTCTCCAGATGAAGACCACAACAACAACAGATATTACAACTTCATGATACTTTTTCTATACCCTTAGAGGAACTTAATGCGGTCAGAGGTAGAAACGTAGAGTCGGCTTATCTGTGCAGTGAACGTTTCAATGTAGAGATCAGCGTTTTCGTTGGCAAAATATAATGCCTTTAAATCATGTGACTTTGTGCCGCTTACTGGTACAAGATCAGTAGTTAAAAGTTGGGCAGAAGTTGAGCAATCGAAACACAATACACCCTTTTGGCTAGGTGCAGTTATGCAAGGATCAACAGTGTGAAATACAGCAAGTCCGTGAATAAACCCCTTGTCCGTCGAACTTCTCCTTTTTCTTTTACTAGTTCTACACTTCAGGTTTTGTGCAGTCATGCCCGTTCCGGTTTCACAAGTGTCTCCAGCGTGTCGTGGCTCGTCTGTTTTCTCTACTTCCTCTCGGCTTGTAATTCAACGCTGCCTCAGAGGTCTGGTGTATTCCATTCTTTGTGCCTTATCGATCCAGTTCTGTGCATTATGTAATATTTTGTTGTGTGAACATTCTACATTTCAGGTTTTTCTAATGTCTTCATTTCGTATTCTATCCATTCACGCAAATTCCCTAACAGTTCTTAGAAAACGTCATTCCTGCCGATAATTTTACTCAATCGCGTTTGAGCCGGCGTCAAGGCTTCGCTGCCATAAAGTGATCTTAGTAAAGCCATTACTACATAAAATTTTCTTGTAGTTTCTTCCCGAACTCTGTGCATAAAAGTTCTTTGAATGGTCCCACATACAATTTGAAATTGGCAAACTGTTTGCTCAATATCTTTGTCATTATAAAATATTGTCACTCTGAAGGCATTTAAAATCCGGTATTTCTTCTACAATGTTTTGTAGTACGGTCTTTGATCTGACTGAATGGTTTCCTCTGAAAGCCATAATTTTCGTCTTATTGACTGAGAGTTTCAAATTATTGGACTGACATTTATTACTGGTTAAAAGAGACTTTGATGTCTGTAACTGTGAAATGTTTAATTACATTATTATTTGATAGTTTGCAAACGAAGAGTGTTTGAATAGAAACTGCTGGATAATTTACCAGGACACGATGAAAAGTGAAGACGTCGGATTTCATTCACATGAAAATTTCGGACACATTACATTACAACACTCCTCTTGTAATTCCCATATCTACTTTCAGTTTCCATTACTTTGAGGTGTCGTCAATATTTGTATTAAAAACAGTGATTGACAACTTAAACATTTCCTGAGTCTTGTATTTGCTTGAACCCTTTCACTTCTTTTAATTCCCTTGTCTAAGATAATGCTTCTATACAGCCTACTTATTACCGAAATTAGGTGTTGTGGCTGTCCCTCGTTTCACAGTATCTGCTACAATTTAATTTGATTTAGCGTGTAAAATGCATTATCAAAATCTGTAACAGCGAGATGAATTTCCAATTTTTTTTTCCTTTGTTCTATTATGTCTTATGGTGAAGGAATTAACTATGCACGAACTCCCTTCCCTAAATCCATTTGGTTCTTCCCCTAGCAGAAAATCTGCGAAATTTTTAATCTATTATTTGTTGTTTTAGCACAGCTTTCATATCCTGTATTCATGAAACTAATACTTCTCCAAATCTCACAATTTCTGCAGTCACCTATTTCGCATAGATCATTCAGAGTTATTTACAAAGAGAGTGGTATTTGTTAGTTTTGCCTGCATTTATTGAGTAGATATGAAATTCACAAGTAGCGTGTTATATCACTGTATTTAATAATTTCCATATTCACCCCATCTAATTAAAAAACCTTCTCATATTGTATCTAATTCTTGTTATATTATGGGGTCTGCTTCTGGGCCTTTATTTCCAAGAGAGACATCTATTTCTGTTGCAGTTACTTTCTAATTGAGGCACTATTGTTTATACTGTTTGTCCACGGTTCTTTACATAGTACATTTATTTTTGCAGTATCTTTTCTGGTTCAAGTGCTTAATATCAGTAAAATCAGATGAGCTGCCCCTCTTGTACATCATGCACCATCTCACGTACAAATTGTTGTTTGCTTCCTAGTGAGTCTGTCTGGTTACTTTCTTGAAAACTGTTCTTTCCTGTTTATGTGCATCATGTAATAGATTTGTTTTATTTTCTAAGTATATCTTTTATTCCTTCCGTGTACCCTCTCTTGCTTCATTTAATTCTGCGCACCACATTTACAAAACCTTTTTCTTCTTATCTTTCTTTTCTTTCCCTCGGTCTGCAGTTTTATAGATGACCCTTGTTTTTGCTATATAAACTAGTCAGAGTCAAACACTCAACACAGTATAAGATCACAATGTAGGTAGTCCGTAAGAGGGTCGTCAGCACGTATCTTGTGAGCAAGTAAACTGAATACGCCACTGGGTTGTTGCTGTGTGGGCAGTTTTCTCCCGCTACGGAGATCACGAGATCAGTCAGGTGATGTGGAGTAGAGGATGTCGGCTTGTCAGCGACCTGTTGCGTTGTCTACTGCGCTTATGTGACACCACGGCCTGTCTGAACGAGTAAATACACTGGCCGGCAAGAAAGCGAAGCTCCCTGATGTGGAAGAGGACACTATTCGAAACTTCTCGGGTTGTGAGAGCACATGATCTTATTTCTGTGACTACAAAATTGAGTCAAATTTACGAAGAACTCAGCAGTCCGAACCCAGATATTAGAGTGATGTGGCAACCACTGTGACCTGGATGTATGCATCAATTCGATCGGAAATGGTGTCATAAAGCCATTGTTTCCTCTTATGATGCTATCTGACCCTCAACTGTAGTAAATGGTCCATGATATCCTGGATAACGGCACTGGGATGGAGACGACGTCCGTGCAGGTCGCACACGTATTCCATCTCGGACAGATATGGGGATCATGCTGGCCATGGGAGTACCTCAACATCAAACAGGCAGTTCATGGACATCCGTGTATTATCCTGTTAAAAATCGGCGCTGGAGAGGTAACTCAAGAGGATGCAGGATGTCCTTGACCTACCGCTGTCCCATCAGAGTTTGCTCAGTTAATACCAGCCGTAACCCGAAGTAAGACCCGATGGTATTTTATAATACGAACAGCATGTAAAAAATTTTCATTCAGTTGAAAAAGCAAACGCCAATCGCTGGGACAGAGTGGTGTACATAAGGTAACATGCAAGCAGTGTGAAATTGGGTATATCGGTCAATAAGACAGGGCTATGGCAGTTGGGCTATACGAACAGGGATTAAGGATGAAATATTATACCTTTCCTGGTCATCTTTTCACAGAATACCACTCACGTAACATTGAATGTGTAGCTGTTCGTTTGTTAAGAATGCCAGGTTACAATAAGATGATCAGGACCAGTTTCCTATCTCGCCTTTGTTAAATTAACTTTTCGTTACAGATAATAGATTCAGACAGTTAACTCATTCCCCCCCCCCTCCCCCCCCCCCCCCCCGTTCCACAGTTAATGTAATTTTTTCAATGTGACAAAAAATGTAATTATTTCCTATCCTAAAACAGTATGTCATTTTTGTATCTTTCGAGGTATATAGTATATGTGTAGGCCGCACATAATGTTCATCTGTTTTCGCGACGTTCAGATGTCACTTCAAGATGGTCTAAGAAGCCGGAAGCCAGTTCGTGGTCAAATGAATGTAATTTTTCAGAGCATTTAGAGGTTCTTCCTTCCTTCATTATTATCATGTTCAGCCAAGAACCGACGGAAAGTTGATGTAATGTTAATCCAGCGGCATTCATCAGCAATGTACGCTTCCCGGTTAAGCCACCACTCCGAGAAAAGCCGTTTGTGTTGTGATGTTCACTGCATCGTACGCATGAGATGGCAATTCAATAGTCTGGATTGTGTTAGTCACCGACCAGAGGTGTGGGATGACACAGAACTTTGCAGGGGAGCCCACTACTTGTCTCTAATGACTGGTGCAGATTTGAACATACTATGATAAGCTTGGTGCACAATACGGCGATACTACCTTTTGGTGGGAAAACGTGTACCGATCCACTGATACCTTGGCGACGAGACTGCTTGCTCTCGTGTCTCTGTGAAGCCAAACATCGGGCTACTGTACTTCCGAATCACCCACAAATATGAATATTGTGTGACTCCACCAGCCCACAAAATGGAGACCCATTGCGAAGCCCCTTTCAAACTCTGTCGGGTGCTGATAAAGCTGCCTCACACGTATTCGTGGCATTTCCGTGTCTTCACAGTGACGATATTCACGCCCTTGATCCAACTTATAAGGTTAGGTAACAACACTAAGACAGTCTGGTGGCAGTTCCACATGTCACATTGGACTGGAACTCTGATCTTTTATTTACCTGTCGGTGGTATGTACGTGTACGAGGTCAGTATGACATCTGGCGACGTCTTCTGAACGCTCCGTTTTTTTTGTTTTTTTTTTTTCCAGTCAGTGTAGTCTCAATCTCGGAGTCTGCCTACACCACTACTGTTACTCCTTTCACGTATTTTTGTTTGCATCCTTAGCAGGAACAACCAGTCATCTTTGCTGAAGGTAATAAATAAATGTGTAAGTATGCATATGTCTAACATTGAAGTTTCAGTAGTTGGTTCAAAATGAAAAAAAAATCAGACATCCATAGGAGTGCAGTACGCCATGTTCATTCCATGGATATTGGTAATCTGTGGAAAAGAATCAAATATGGGAGATAAACAATTTAATGCAGGAGGAATGCCAATCATCGAATCCCAACAAATACTATTAAACCTGTCCAGCATCATGTATACGTCTAGAATACAGCGCATAATGTACTGTGAATGCAGAAGATAAATTGGAGGTACTTAAATGTGACGTTAATGAAGGCTGTGGAAAAGTGAAATACGGAAGGAGCAGATTATGGAGAAAAATGTACGATAACAAAAGTATACAGAATTTCTTTCCGGATGGACTGTCAATTTTCTTTTGCACCAGGTTCGGCGTTCTAGAATATTAAGCTGGACTTGTTGGCGAAAGTAGAGCGAAACCAACGAGGAAGTAGGTAAAAGCAAATCAACAGAAAACTGATTGAGCTATCGGGCATGGTAGTTAAGTAGATGTGGAAACATTCGTACAACAAAAGGTGGACTTTGAATACTAATAACTGTAAAGGAAAAGCGGTCCACAGTGACTTGGAAGCTCTGGCTGATGTTCTACTTACAGAGCTTTTCTGTAGAAATTTCTCTTTACTTTCGTCTTTTAAGTTGCTTTTGTGAACCGGTTTCGCTATAGGAGAGATGCTTTATCTCTAGATACGGCTTCTCCTTCTCAAAACCCTTGCTAACGAGCAGTTACTCGAAATGAAACACTTGCAAGACAGCCAAGGAGCTACACAAATGTTGAAAAGCCACAAACGTCAAAGAAAAATGACGGTCAGAGAACAATCGTAATTGAGAAATAGCATCTAATACTTAAGGGCACAGAGTGGAAGAAGTATGAAAAAGAAGTGAATCTGACTTGCTAAAGGGCTCTGGAGTACCTATTAGAGTACTGCTGGCTAAATGTAACTCTCTGATTCCATATCTGAAAATACTAATTGTCATATTCCATGTGAATTATGAATAACATAAACAAAGAATTATCACAGTGGACTGATCGCTACCTTGACAATACGCATCAGTGACACCAGCAATTTTAAAAACGAAGTCTATAATTTATGTTCTCATTTATCCTGTCTTGTTATAAAATCTTTCCGCTTACCGCATTTAAAGCGTTTGAAGCACTTGTGTTACGAAAAGGGAAAGTAAAATTGTTTCACCCAGTATACAGCGTTGTATGGGATAAGCGTTTGAAGCACTTGTGTTACGAAAAGGGAAAGTAAAATTGTTTCACCCAGTATACAGCGTTGTATGGGATTTACAAAAATCTTTTCATATTGCATGTCAAAGCAAGAGACTTCAGTAAAATATCTGACTACATGAGGAACATAAAAATTCTGCATTGCACCAAATGATTGTTATAAAAGCAATACGTTGAATTCACAATGTCATCTTCTATGGTGCCATGAGAGTCATTAGCAACCCAAGCTACCAACTGGGACCCTTGTGAAAAATTCACATGTCAGTTTTGTCCACGAAACTACATAGTCAGAGATGACTGATTAAATCCTTAATTTATCGCTGTGAACTTAGCAGTGAATTTCATTATAGGTAACTACACTCCTGGAAATGGAAAAAAGGACACATTGACACCGGTGTGTCAGACCCACCATACTTGCTCTGGACACTGCGAGAGGGCTGTACAAGCAATGATCACACGCACGGCACAGCGGACGCACCAGGAACCGCGGTGTTGGCCGTCGAATGGCGCTAGCTGCGCAGCATTTGTGCACCGCCGCCGTCAGTGTCAGCCAGTTTGCCGTGGCATACGGAGCTCCATCGCAGTCTTTAACACTGGTAGCACGCCGCGACAGCGTGGACGTGAACCATATGTGCAGTTGATGGACTTTGAGCGAGGGCGTATAGTGGGCATGCGGGAGGCCGGGTGGACGTACCGCCGAATTGCTCAACACGTGGGGCGTGAGGTCTCCACAGTACATCGATGTTGTCGCCAGTGGTCGGCGGAAGGTGCACGTGCCCGTCGACCTGGGACCGGACCGCAGCGACGCACGGATGCACGCCAAGACCGTAGGATCCTACGCAGTGCCGTAGGGGACCGCACCGCCACTTCCCAGCAAATTAGGGACACTGTTGCTCCTGGGGTATCGGCGAGGACCATTCGCAACCGTCTCCATGAAGCTGGGCTACGGTCCCGCACACCGTTAGGCCGTCTTCCGCTCACGCCCCAACATCGTGCAGCCCGCCTCCAGTGGTGTCGCGACAGGCGTGAATGGAGGGACGAATGGAGACGTGTCGTCTTCAGCGATGAGAGTCGCTTCTGCCTTGGTGCCAATGATGGTCGTATGCGTGTTTGGCGCCGTACAGGTGAGCGCCACAATCAGGACTGCATACGACCGAGGCACACAGGGCCAACACCCGGCATCATGATGTGGGGAGCGATCTCCTACACTGGCCGTACACCACTGGTGATCGTCGAGGGGACACTGAATAGTGCACGGTACATCCAAACCGTCATCGAACCCATCGTTCTACTATTCCTAGACCGGCAAGGGAACTTGCTGTTCCAACAGGACAATGCACGTCCGCATGTATCCCGTGCCACCCAACGTGCTCTAGAAGGTGTAAGTCAACTACCCTGGCCAGCGAGATCTCCGGATCTGTCCCCCATTGAGCATGTTTGGGACTGGATGAAGCGTCGTCTCACGCGGTCTGCACGTCCAGCACGAACGCTGGTCCAACTGAGGCGCCAGGTGGAAATGGCATGGCAAGCCGTTCCACAGGACTACATCCAGCATCTCTACGATCGTCTCCATGGGAGAATAGCAGCCTGCATTGCTGCGAAAGGTGGATATACACTGTACTAGTGCCGACATTGTGCATGCTCTGTTGCCTGTGTCTATGTGCCTGTGGTTCTGTCAGTGTGATCATGTGATGTATCTGACTCCAGGAGTGTGTCAATAAAGTTTCCCCTTCCTGGGACAATGAATTCACGGTGTTCTTATTTCAATTTCCAGGAGTGTATGTAGTATTGACTACTTCCATATCAGTGAATGTTATTCCCGCAAATGTAATAGTACTGGAATCCATTTTTGATAATTGCTTGGTTCTAACCGGTTATTTGTATGGAATTGGGGATGCTGAACGGTTAGTTTGTTCGTCGAAACGTGAAAAGATAGCACGAGATCAATGTGCGCACTTCGGTGAGCAGATGATGTCTGGGGTTGGAAATTATTAGCATAGTTGTCCATACATAACCAGTTATTGATGAAACGGCCCAGGGCCACGTTTTGTACATACATAGTACGGAAGTCCAAGCACTTTAATCTCTTGCACAAGTAGAAACAGTATTAAAGGACAATATTTTAAGTGAAATGTGAATCATACACAATTATCTGGAACCTAATAAGGATTTCGTTATCTACCATAAAAAAATATTTTACCGTCTACACATCGGTTTTCATTTAACTGACTCTGTCATTTCTCATTGTTTCAGAGTGGGAGATGTGTCAATGGAAGATAAGCCAACGTCCTTAGAATCACCACTAAGAAGGTAAATCGCCTTTATGAATCTTGTGTACTGTGTTTCCATTTCATTAAAGGCCAGCTTCCACAAGGAAAATATCAACAGGAAGACCTAATTACACTTTTTAAAATATTATACTGTTAAGAACATTCCTGTGAACGTATGCATATGTAAAACATTATGCTTATATTATATATTTACTTATTTTGCATAAATTGTGCACAATTGGGCCTCATGTTTCTCCAAACTAAATTATCAGTCAGTTAATAGTTGAACAGAATCATTGTCATGTCAAACAGGTTACCTAGTTAACTTTAAAATGCTGTTTAGTTAGAATGATAACGCTTCTTATCACAATACGGAATTAATGTAATTTTATTCGTCAATTTTTGCTTCAGAATTTTTTATATTACTGTGAATGATTTATGAACTACTATTTAATGCAGTTAAATTATTGTTATGCTTACAATGCGGAAGAAAAGCTAATTGCTTCTGATGTGCTATTTGTTGGAAACTTTATTCGGCCTAGTTTTAGCTTATTATCGAGCATATTAATATTAAATTATCGCATTCTAAAAACAGAATATTCTACATAATTTAGTAAGTTACCTGTAATCATGATCTTCAGCTTCATGAAAAGCGGTACTGCAAAATTCCTTAATTCTCTTGCATTACTCCTTTAGGTCACACTAAGGCTATTAATTACGAGCTTACAATACCATACGCATCACGGAAAACATAATTATATGCACCTCATCTGAGATAAGTTCTAACAAAGCAATGTAATTTAAACGTGACTCCAGCTTAGAGCGTCCACCGGCTACATGGACTTGTATCATTCTCTGATACAGTAACAACGACAGAGCCCCAGCTGTCTGATCTATGCGGCTGAAAAATTCTCTCTCGTTCATCAGAGAGTACATATAAGTCATATCATATTGTGCATGAAATAATGAATGAAAGTGCAATGAACAGAAAGACAGCTGTAATCGGTTATTTATTTATTGTAAACACTGTTTTCGCTGCTTTAGAACAGCATCTTCCAGTGAAATCAGTGTCACATTGGTGCGCGAAGAAGACCTGACCTTCGTATTCAAAGATCAGACCGCTGAAGAAGGGAAGTCTTCAAAATAAATAAAATGGGATATTGGAGAAAATAGTGCCATGGAACACCTGCGGTGATAGCAAGGGCACAGCACGGAAGGCGGTCAGGTGTGTACTAACACCAAAAGGCGACATACGGTGGGAGACGCTACAGAGCGCATGAAATTTAACTGCTGTAGCTGCCTGCATTATATATTTTTCTTGATCATTAGTCTTCTGACTGGTTTGATATGGCCCGCCACGAATTCCTCTCCAGAGCCTACCTCTTCTTATCACTTGGAACCTACGTCCTCAATTATTTGCTGGGTGGTATCCCAATTTCTGTCGTCCGCTACAGTTTTTACCCTCTACAGCTCCCTCTAGTACCATGAAAAATATTCCTTGATGTATTAACAGATGTCCTATCATCCTGTCCCTTCTTCTCGTCTACGGTCGCAGGTCCAAATCCTGCCTCGGGCATGGATGTGTGAGATGTCCTTAGGTTAGTTAGGTTTAAGTAGTTCTAAGTTCTAGGGGACTGATGACCTCAGCAGTTAAGTCCCATAGTGCTCAGAGCCATTTGAACCATTTTGAACTTCTTCTCGCCAGTGTTTTCTATACTTTACTTTCCTCGCCAGTTCTGTGCAAAACATCCTCATTCCTGTCTTCTCAGTCAACCCAGTTTACAACATGATTCTGTGGCATCGCATCTCAAATTCTTCGATTCTCTTTTCTTTCTGGTTTTCCTACAACCCTATTTCACTACCCACATCACAAAGTCCTACATTCTACATGACTTGGTGCTGAACTTAATACTCTGTCAGAACATCTTACGTAATTTAGGTCTGTTATGTGGATGAATTTCACAAGTTTATTATGGAAATACATTGAGTCACTCTATAGCCATGTCGTATGGGATTTACGTAGTGTATTTGTGACTATTGTGTAATGTGACAAGAGTAGCTGGAGGAAATACATAGGTAGGCTACATCCAACTGGACATACCTCAACGACCACCAATGACTATTACCACAGTTGCGTACATACGAGTATACTGATAAACACACTCAAACCCATCAGCTTACTGTTCTGCAACAGAAGAGAATAGCACCCAGTATTTCAAATGTTATTTGCAACTGCTACAGACGGGTGTAAATGTTTGCATGGATGGTCTCAGAGCATCCAAGTCATGACTGCATCTTCAGCTGAACTAAAATGGCAATCCCTAGAGGGAAGACGACGCACTTTTTGCGAAAAACTATTGCGAAGACTTAGGGAATCGAAATTGGCGGCTGACTGCAGAACGATTCTACTTCCGACAAAGTACGTTTCACGTAACACTCTCGAATACAAGAGAAGAGAAGAGAATTAGGGCTCTTACGGAAACATCTTCCCCATGAACCATGGTTCTTGCCGTAGGTGGGGAGGCTTGCGTGCCTCAGCGATACAGACAGCCGTACCGTAGGTGCAACGACAACGGAGGGGTACCTGTAGAGAGGCTAGGCAAACGTGTGGTTCCTGAAGAGGGGCAGCAGCCTTTTCAGTAGTTGCAGGGGCAACAGTCTGGATGATTGACTGACCTGGCCTTGCAACATTAACCAAAACGGCCTTGCTGGGCTGGTATTGCGAACGGCTGAAAGCAAGGGGAAACTACGGCCGTAATTTTTCCCGAGGGCATGCAGCTTTACTGTATGGATAAATGATGATGGCGTCCTCTTGGGTAAAATATTCCGAAGGTAAAATAGTCCCCCATTCGGATATCCTGGCGGGGACTACTCAAGAAGACGTCGTTATCAGGAGAAAGTAAACTGGCATTCTAGGGATCGGAGCGTGGAATGTCAGATCCCTTAATCGGGCACGTAGGTTAGAAAATTTAAAAAGTGAAATGGGTAGGTTAAAGTTAGATATAGTGGGAATTAGTGAAGTTCGGTGGCAGGAGGAACAAGACTTTTGGTCAGGTGAATACAGGGTTATAAATACAAAATCAAATAGGGGTAATGCAGGAGTAGGTTTAATAATGATTAAAAAAATAGGAGTGCGGGTAAGCTACTACAAACAGCGCAGTGAACGCATTATTGTGGCCAAGATAGACACGAAGCCCACGCCTACTACAGTAAAACAAGTTTATATGCCAACTAGCTCTGCAGATGATGAAAAAATTGAAGAAATGTATGATGAGATAAAAGAAATTATTCAGGTAGTGAAGGGAGACGAAAATTTAATAGCCGTGGGTGACTTGAATTCGATAGTAGGAAAAGGGGCTGAGAAATGAAGCCGCCTGGTAGAATTTTTAACACAGAGCATAACTTAATCACAGCTAACACTTGGTTCAAGAATCATGAAAGAAGGTTGTATACATGGAAGAATCCTGGAGATACTATAAGGTATCAGATAGATTATATAATTATAAGACAGAGATTTAGGAACCAGGTTTTAAATTGTAAGACATTTCTAGGGGCAGATGTGGACTCTGACCACAATCTATTGGTTATGAACTGTAGATTAAAACTGAAGAAACTGCAAAAAGGTGGGAATTTAAGGAGATAGGACCTGGATAAACTGAAAGGACCAGAGGTTGGTCAAAGTTTCAGGGAGAGCATCAGGGAACAATTGACAGGAATGGGGGAAAGAAGTACAGTAGAAGAAGAATGGGTAGTTATGAGGGATGAAATAGTGAAGGCAGCAGAGGATCAAGTAGGTAAAAAGACGAGGGCTAGTAGAACTCCTTGGGTAAAAGAAGAAATATTGAACTTAATTGATGAAAGGAGAAAATATAAAAATGCAGTAAATGATGCAGGCAAAAAGGAGTACAGACGTCTCAAAAATGAGATCGACAGGAAGTGCAAAATTACTAAGCAGAGATGGCTAGAGGACAAACGTAAGGATGTAGAGGCTTATCTCACTAGGGGTAAGATACGTAGATACTGCCTACAGGAAAATTAAAGAGACCTTTGGAGAAAAGAGAACCACTTGTATGAATATCAAGAGCTCAGATGGAAACCCAGTTCTAAGCAAAGAAGGGAAAGCAGAGAGGTGGAAGGAGTATATTGAGGGTCTATACAAGGGCGATGTACTTGATGACAATATTATGGAAATGGAAGAGGATGTAGATGAAGATGAAATGGGAGATACGATACTGCGTGAAGAGTTTCACGGAGCTCTGAATGACCTGAGTCGAAACAAGGCCCTGGGAGTAGACAACATTCCATTAGAACTAATGATGGCTTTGGGAGAGCCAGTCCTGGCAAAACTCTACCATCTGGTGAGCAAGATGTATGAGACAGGCGAAATACCCTCAGACCTCAAGAAGAATATAATAATTCCAATCCCAAAGAAAGCAGGTGTTGACAGGTATGAAAATTACCGAAATATCAGTTTAATAAGTCACAGCTGCAAAATACTAACGCGAATTCTTTACAGACGAATGGAAAAACTGGTAGAAGCCGACCTCGGGGAAGATCAGTTTGGATTCCGTAGAAATGTTGGAACACGTGAGCCAATACTCACCTTACGACTTATCTTAGAAGAAAGATTAAGGAAAGGCAAACCTACGTTTCTAGCATTTGTAGACTTAGAGAAAGGTTTTGACAATGTTGACTGGAATACTCTCTTTCAAATTATAAAGGTGGCAGGGGTAAAATACAGGGAGTGAAAAGCTATTTACAATTTGTACAGAAACCAGATGGCAGTTATAAGAGTCGAGGGGCGTGAAAGGGAAGCAGTGGTTGGGAAAGGAGTGAGACAGGGTTGTAGCCCGTCCCCGATGTTATTCAATCTGTATATTGAGCAAGCAGTAAAGGAAACAGAAGAAAAATTCGGAGTAGGTATTAAAATCCATGAGAAGAAATAAAAGCTTTGAGGTTTTGCCGATGACATTGTAATTCTATCAGAGACAGCAAAGGACTTGGAAGAGCAGATGAACGGAATGGACAGTGTCCTGAAAGGAGGATATAAGATGAACATCAACAAAAGCAAAACGAGGATAGTGGAATGTAGTCGAATTAAGTCGGGTGATGCTGAGGGAATTAGATTAGGAAATGAGACACTTAAAGTAGTAAAAGGAGTTTTGCTATTTGGGGAGCAAAATAACTGATGATCGAAGTAGAGAGGATATAAAATGTAGACTGGCAATAGCAAGGAAAGCGTTTCTGAAGAAGAGAAATTTGTTAACATCGAGTATTGATTTAAGTGTCAGGAAGTCGTTACTGAAAGTATTTTTATGGAGCGTAGCTATGTATGGAAGTGAAACATGGACGATAAATAGTTTGGACAAGAAGAGAATAGAAGCTTTCGAAATGTGGTGCTACAGAAGAATGCTGAAGATTAGATGGGTAGATCATATAGCTAATGAGAAGGTATTGAATAGGATTGGGGAGAAGAGAAGTTTGTGGCACAACTTAACTAGAAGAAGGGAGCGGTTGGTAGGACATGTTCTGAGGCATCAAGGGATCACAAATTTTGCATTGGAGGGCAGCGTGGAGGGTAAAAATCGTAGAGGGAGACCAAGAGATGGTTACACTAATCAGATTCAGAAGGATGTAGGTTGCAGTAAGTACTGGGAGATGAAGAAGCTTGAACAGGATAGGGTAGCCTGGAGAGCTGCATCAAACCAGTCTCAGGACTGAAGACCACAACAACAACAACACGGAAACATATACACAGTCGTACCTCGGATGGCTCTGAGCACTATGGGACTTAACTACTGAGGTCATCAGTCCCCTAGAACTTAGAACTACTTAAACCTAACTAACCTAAGGTCATCACATACATCCATGCCCCAGGCAGGATTCGAGCCTGCGACCGTAGCGGTCGCGCGGTTCCGGACTGAAGCGCCTAGAACAGCTCGGCCACCCCAGCCGGCACAGTCGTACCTCGAGTGGAACAGGAAGGGCAAGGCTCGTAGAGGTAATAGCTCTATTCTCCATCGTGCACTGTATGACATGTATATCTACATCTACACTATTACTACTGAGCTTGCAATTACTTCTAAGTGCCGGGTAGAAGGTTCATCGACCAACCTTCAGACCATTTCTCTATTGTTCCGTTCTCGAAAAGCGCAGAGAAACTAACACATATCTCCGTGAGAGCTCTGATTTCTCTTATTTTGCTTTCATCATCAATTCTACCTATGTATGTGGGCGCCGACAAAATATTTAGACACGCTGAGGAGGAAGTTGATGATCTCATGAGAAGATATGCTGCAACGAAAAACGCCTTTGCTTCAATGATTGCCACCCTAAATCGTGAATTATATCCGTGGCATCCTCTCTTGCATTTCGCTATAATACAAAACAAGACATTCTTCTTTGAACTTTCTTGATGTCCACCGTCATTCCTATATGATGCGGATCCGACCTCGAACAAAAATACTCCAAAAGAGGGTGGACAAGTGCATTTAAACAGTCTCTTTAGTAAAGCTTTTGCGTATTCTGAGCCTTCTGCGAATAAACTTGTCTTTGATTTTCTTTCCCCACAAAATTAACTACGTGACCTTTCCAGTTTAAGTTATTCGTAAGAGCCATAACAAAATATTTAGTTGAGTTTACAGTCTTTAGATTTTCGTGAGTTATCGTGTAACTGAAATTTAGCGAATTCTTTCTAGTGTTCATTTGGATGCCTTCACACATATTATGATTTAGAGTCCAATGCCACTTTTTGCATCATACAGATATCTTGTCTAAATCATTCCGCAATTCGTTTTCATCACCTAATGACTCAACAAGACGCTAAATGACAGCATCATCTGTAAGAATATATAAGAGGACTGCTCAAATTGTCTCCTAAATAGTTTACGTAGGTCAGGAACAGCGGAGAGCCTATAACATTTTTCTGGGGAATGTCAAATATTACTTCTGTTTTATTCGATGACTTTCACTCATTTAATACGAGCTGTAAACTTCCTGACAGTAATGCCAAATCCAGTCGCACAACTCAAACGAAATTTTACTAGAAGTCTCTTGTGGTGTCAAAAGGCTTCTGGAAATCTAAAAATATTTAATCAATCTGACAACTCCTTTGTATAGCATACATTACTTTGTGGTAATAAAGAGCTAGTTGTGTTTCACAAGAGCGATGTTTTCTGAACCCGTGTTGTTTGTAAAGAAAGCGTTGTCTTGAGGTAATTCATAACGTTCGATCACATTACATGTCCCAAAATCCTACCACAAATCGACGTTAATGATATGAGTCTGTAATCCACGGCATTGCTCTTATTTCCTTTTTGTGTATTGGTGTGAGTTTTTCTATTTTCTTTAGGGGCGGATCTTTCTACGAGCAAGCTGTTGTATAAGATTGCTAAGTATCGAGCTATTGTATCTGCACAGTCTGTAACGAACATGAATGGTATACGGTCTAAATCGGAGCCTTTCCTTCATTTGAATAAGGTACTTCGTTACACAGAGGATATATATTTCTAAATTACTCATATTGGCAGCTTTCCTTTATAGGAATCCTAGATTACTTACATCGTCTTATTTTGTGAATATAAACCGTGGCAACTCTGCTTTAGTGGCGCTGTCGACAATAACATCACCATCGCTATCGCGCAATAATGTATTGATTGCGTCTTCCCGGGGGTGAACTTAACACAGGACGAAAATTTCATTGGATTTTCAGGCAGATTTCGAGACTGAGTTTCGTGGTGGAAACTATTAAAGGTATTTTGTATTGAAGTTCACGCTGAATTTCGAACTTCTGTAAAACTGGACCAGTGTTGGGGATTTTAGGTTCTTTAAAATTTGGCATGTTTTTTTTGTTGATTCTGCAACAGTGTCCTGATTTGTTTGGCGTGTCCCGCGAACTCAGTATCAATTCCTTTGAATTCAAACCACATCATAGACTGGATGGAACGGAGACTGTCTCTTAGGAAGGCATGAAGCGAATTTTTGCCTACAGTTTTACATAAACATATTTTGCGTGTATTTCAAATTTGTTTGGATTTTACAATCTTTAGTCTCGCTACAACAAGCTTGTGGCCAGTAAACCCCGCATCTCTCCTGATGCTTTCTATAACATCTTTCGCGGTATATGTGTAGACGTTTTTACAGAAATACATAAAGAAAAGTGCTAGTAAGTTACAGACACTTACGTTAGAAATAAAGAACGACATATTATATCGATGTTGATGGTCGTTAACCATTATTGTTTAACTTTCCTCTTTCTATTCTCCTCTTTATTTGAATAGGCTCCGCTGACTTACTGACGTTAATGTATGCTTCACAAAATAGTAGTTTTCTGTGAAAGGTAGACTTTGGAATAACATAATTCTGCAGTAATAGCAGCAAATGTCGACATCGTTTTCTTTTTAAGGGCCCCTTTTTAATTGAAGTGGGACGCTTTTCACATGGTAGAATCAGCTAAGAACAAATGAGGAATCGTAAGATTCAAAATTACATGTAGAGCGGATTCTTGCCTTTTAATTATGTTAGGCGCTATGTAATTGCGCTCACATATCTAGTGATTCTGAATACTCGTGTTTCCATAATATTAAAGTTTCCGTTTTGATGTTATTTACCGGCCTCTGTTTTCTGCTGTTGCAGATCTACAAGTTGTATAGGTTAAATACCATCTGCTGCAATCGTAGTGAAAGTTTTACGAGGACCAAATGCGTTTCACTTTATTTTAAAGCATCTTCAAATGTTCAAATGGCCCTGAGCACTACGGGACTTAACATCGGAGGTCATCAGTCCCCTAGAACTTAGAACTACTTAAACCTAACTAACCTAAGGACATCACACATCCATGCCCGAGGCAGGATTCGAACCTGCGACCGTAGCAGTTGCGCTGTTCCGGACTGAAAAGCCTAGAACCGCTCGGCCACCGCGGCCGGCTAAAGCATCTTCATTGGTCACTGTAACAATATGGACATTCTCTCTAACAATTTTGTTTGCTGGGCTTATGATCAGTTCGCAAGCTCTACTTGTTACTCTGAATAGTGTTAACTCTTATCGTTACTCACTGGCTTTGGTTTTTTACGTCATTCTTCCTGTTCGTCCACATCTGTGTGTTAGATTTTAGCACACAACGCTTTCACTGCAACAATTATATTCGTGTTTCTGTGTTGTAAAGAACATCTTCCACCTCGACATTTCGAATGTTTTGTTTTGCTTTTGTGTGATACTTTCGTCTTTTGATTGTTTTGGTGGCAGTGGGAGTGTTTGCTATCTCTCTCTCTCTCTCTCTCTCTCTCTCTCTGTGTGTGTGTGTGTGTGTGTGTGTGTGTGTGTGTGTGTGTGTGTGTGCTCCTATTTTAGGCTAGAGTGTGTTTATATTTTTCTCCACGTGGCATATGTATATGTGTATGTGTGTGTGTGTGTGTGTGTGTGTGTGTGTGTGTGTGTGCGAGAGAGAGAGAGAGAGAGAGAGAGAGAGGGAGAGTTGCTTCACTATGGCACAGTGATAGGTAATCTAAGTTGGATGTATTGAGGAGTTTCAGGTATATTTTGTGGCATCTAAGGTGTTGTTCTTTCTCTAGTTTCTGTTGCTAAAAAAATAAAAAGATACGAGTTTCGCCTTTTGTTAGACACTCACTAGATTTAGAAAAAAATCGAGTTGATGACGGAAAACCGTAATTTTAATGCTACACATCGACGGATTGTCTAAAAACAAACTTTTTATTAAAGTAATATGGGTTCCAAAGTTAATAATATTCGAGTTATTAATGCTTCTGTGTTTTCATGCTGTAGCTTTGATACACATCATTCTGCACCTGTAGCAGGGCGGGATTGGCGCGCGTGTGGTCAAGGCATTAAACTACCAAAACGCTGGTCCGTCTTCCATTTTTCTTACTGGCTTTCTCTTTCAATATTTTTTCGATGTATCTGATAATATTCTAGCAATTAGAATACCTTTCATTGTCGTTTCTTTAAAGCAAAACATCCGGAGGCGTGATTAATAATCAAATCAGTATATATAATGCACCAACAGCTATTTTTATCGTGGTACGTAGTAGAAAAATACACCTAAAATGCATTATTGCTTAATCGTAACTGATCGTCTATCCATGAATGGCCTCGCAATCAATGAGGTGAAACTTATCACAGAAACAAGCAAAACGTAAATATGTCCTGCGCCATGCGCAGCCGACGAACAAAATCCCTCTTCATTGTACATCTTTTCCGCCTCGTTGTTCGTATGAAACATATATAATTCACCTTGATTAAAGCTGATCTGTCTGATATCAATTTCGGTGCGTACCAAACATATAAAAGCATCTCCTGAAAGACAGGAGCGGACAACTGGTTATGGACCAACTTAAATCTACCTGTCGGAGAAAGTAAAGAGGTACATTCCGGAGGTATCACTTTCATGATGCAGATCTGTTGAGAATCAGCACCTACGACGGTCCTATTCTAGCGCACCATGTATCTCGATGAAAATAGCTTTCAATACATGTATATTTATTTGATTATTAGTCACACTTCCCAGTGCTTGCGTTCAATAAAGGCAATGAAAGGTATTCCCATTAGCAGAATATTATGATGCACCGAAACAAAAAATGTCGAATGAAAGGGAGATACGACTAACAATCGAACACGGATCGATTATCTTGCAGCCTAATATCTCGACTGCTTTTCATTTTTTTCGAACATTACAGGCATTATTTTTATTAACTTCGAAGGAAAGTCTCACAGACTTTTAGAAACCAGCAAGGTGAAAAAACAGATGTATAAAGCAGCTCGCGAACTCTCTACTGATTTACCTTTTTTCTTTCTTTACCTTTCTTCTTAATATTAACCCAGAATATCCTGCCTTTTTTTTCCAAAGGAACCTTCATGGCATCCAAAGGATGGCAGTAACGCTCGAAATCTATGGTACTTTGAGAAAGACACTAGAAAGAAAACTAGAATAAATTTGTCTCTATTTGGCACTATAGACAGCGTCACAATGACGTTCATTAACGAAGTGCCAATAATCAAGGATATTTTTCTCGCTGTCGGTAAACAACTGGTGAACTGAGTGTCAACAAATCCAGTTCACTGAGTTCGTGTTTGTGGGAAGTATTACGAGTCCGGTAAGAGGAGCAGGTGAGAAGATATCTTCTGAGGAATCGCACGGGTAATTAAGGCCAGCATCTGTCGCACCAAAAATCATACACCCATCGCTGATCCACATACTAGACGATGCTCGTCCGTGTCCAGAACATCATGGGCGACAAACAACGGGGTGTTAGCAATACGAATCCCTTGAAGACGTGCTCGGCGTTCTTGCTTCTCACTGACCGCAAGGTTCCATTCAGGATGGACGTCAGTGACAAGATATGGAACGCACACCGATCGCCAGACGACACTCCAATCGACGTGGAGATGTTTCTACTCAATCACCTTTGGCGACCCGTTGTGCTGAAGAAAGCCATAGATCGACTTCATGGGCACGAATCACATTAGCAACATCCCATTACGGAAATAGCTTATTTCGACGAAAAAATGGCGCAAGTAGTGGTAAAATAACGCTGGCGGGACGTCCGAAAGCTGGATAGGGCCTGAGAGAGAGAGAGAGCTTGGTGCAAGGGCCTTCAGCGAAATGCTCGTAAGGCATATGGGACAACTGACAGCACCATTTGAGAGCTGACGAAAAGCACTATTGCTCAGTCAGGAACATGATACAGGCCTAAATTGCCCCTGAACAGCGGAAGGGGAGGGTCTCGAACGGTACCTGTAACAATAGGCCATTGCAAAAATATGAACCCCGTATTGCCAGCATACGGCGGGCCATGGCTGGCAGAATGGGGAGTGTCTGTGCTACGTGCGGATACCCGACACCAAAAATATATTAACATACTTTGTTCGTTGTAGAAGATCGAGTGCCGGTAAGTGATGACCTTGAGACCCGAGCGTTGAGGGCAGTCGTGAGCCGCACATCACTTGCGAAATCGAGTGCTAAGTATCGGATGGTAGCAGCCATACGCAATGGAGCCATATTGTCAATAATAATCCCAACACTTATTGCCATAGCACTCGATTTGCGGACGTTAAGGCAGCCAGCAGGAGGTTCGCAGTAGGTGTAACCCCGTGTCAAGTACTCCCCGGCCTCAGCGCCGCTACGAAGATCGAGGACGGGATCTTCTGCATAAGCAATGGAGCTTAATACATGGCACAGTCAGTAGAGACAAGCGCTGACGGAGGCCACGGAGCAAGGTTCCATGGCGACAGCATACGACAATGCAGGCATCCTTGACACACTGAATGCTGGATCAAGTTGGAAGGAGTGAGACGGCCACTGTAGAGAACCCGGGAGGTTACTCTGCAGAGGAGAGGCGATACGACGTCGACGATAGATCTTGGTATCCCGTACTGTGGTGCACCAGTTCCACGTAGTCATGATCGACGCGATCTAACGCCTGGCTGAAGTCAAGAGCGACCAAAAGTGCAAGCACACGACGAGCGTGAGCAAGAGAGATTGTGTCCCGATAGTGAAAAGGACAGTGCGGATGTTATTGGCACCTCCCAAAGAGGTTTGATCAGGGAAAACACGTATCGGACCGTCCGTTTAAGGCGTGCAGCTGACAGCCAGGTATTGATGTTTGTGTCGCTGTGGGACAACACCAAGGGGCGATAGTCACATATGCATGATGTATCAGGAGGCTTGTGGATGGGACTGAAGAGACGTTCGAGGAAACGTTCTTGGATCTGCACAATAGGCGACGTAATTTTCCGACAACTTTCCGTTCACACTCGCGCCAATTGTGGATGAGATGTTTGATGAAACTCTAGTGGGAGGTCGTCAGACCCAAGTGACTTGTTTGTAGAACCCACTTGAATTGTATCATCGTCTTCTTCCTCCATGACGTCGGCAAGCTAATCTATCCCAATGAACCGAACCGAAAGAGACTCGGAAGACCGCTGTAACGTTGGAATGGTTGTGACGTTGTGCAGCGTACAAAATAACATAATATGCATGGACGGCAAAATCGTTTTGGTACCTAAGCGCTACCAATCCTCAATCGTAAGAAATTAATAAAAGTCCTCCCATTATAGCGCAATTTCACTGTCATATGGGACACTGACGGACGCTCCAGGGCTAACCTGTCGTCTTTGCGCGCCGTAACCATCCATAGCTCCTTCAAGGTGATGTCAAGAGCAAGCAGTGAGTGGTGACTGGGCACTGTTCACTGTCGTCTGACACTCCGGGGCGAATACGGCATCATAGTAAATTTCCAGAGAATGGTGCAGTAGAAATCCTGTGCTTGTCGCTGCCACACTGTGCCCTATGATCCGTAACTAGTCAAAGCATTGCAGAGAGAAAGCTTTGTGCAAAGCACCCACCATGACAGGGAGAACTGATATGCACCGAGGCGTCGACGACAAGCTGTCGATGTAGCCTCAATGTGCTAGCAGCAGTGAGGTGAAGTAAGATTTATTGTGTTGAATTTCCATGGTCCCCAGTTGCGCCACATCCTCTGGCGGCAGAGACTGATGGCACAGAGACTGATGGCACAGAGAACGCAACGGGCCAGATTCATCAATCTGTAACCCATAAAAGAATCACAGGAGATATAAACATGATCGAGGCGACTGGAAGAACGGCTAGCGAAATGCGTAAAACGCTGACGAACGCCATAAACATGCTCCCAAAAGTCCGCATGGTTGAAGTGCTGGACAACTGCCCCTAGCACCGCTGCGGAGTGTGACATGGCACATTGGGCGCCTGAGTGGAGTCGAAATCGCCTTCCATGGTTAAGGCATCCTGCCAACCCAGGAAGAGAGGCGTGACTTCCTCGAAAAAGAAAGTAGAACGATCGCGGCAGGGATGACACGTAGACGTTGATGATCCTGATGCCGCAAAACGTGAGAGCTATGCCTCCGTCATCTGGGAGACAGCAACTGCATCACGTAAGAAAATCGCCACCGTGCTACTAGTATGGGAAGCATGGGAGATATGTGCTGTAAAGCCATGGGAAGCCAAAAGCGTTGAAACATCTAGCTCCTGAAGAAGGGCAACGTCAGCATCCTCAGCATACAGCATTTCATGGCGCAATGCCAGTTTAGAGAACATACGAATGGTATTGACACTGACTGTGGCTAGGCTATAAGTTTGAAAACCTGCCCTCATGAAGAGGGCGGGTGATGAGAACACAGAGGAAGTACAGGGAACTCCTCGTTAGGAACCCGTAGGAGGGCATGTGACTGTGACAGGAAGGGAGCCGACCCCACCAGTGAGGCTCATCGCTCTGTACATCTCCAGAATGTCCATCCTTAGCATCGACGTCGTCCGCCCAGCAGACAGACGTCTCACCGAGTCTCTTGCAGAGGAACACTGCCAAAGGTGCGCCCACGGGTAGCGTCGAAAGCAGAAATGGGAGCAACCGCATCAGACACAGGCAGAGGAAGGTCAGCGACTGTAGGTGGATGCTGACGTCGTCCTGTGCTAGGGTGTCAGATGACAGCGAATCATCAGTATGATATTCATCATCCGGTGCACACAGGCGATGGAGACAGTCACCAGAGGGCGTACTGCTCTGTCTGTTCCGTTCCCTCGGCGATCGTTGCTACCTAACACATTGCTCCTTGTCGGATGACGGATGGTGGTCGATCGGCATGTGGCCAGATGGCAGAATAGCAAGGTCGGTACAGCTCTATAATCAAGAACCAGGGCCATCGTCCGTTGGTACTGCCTCTAGCGGGAGCGTAGGAGAGACATGCAAAACG
The DNA here is from genome assembly GCF_023864345.2 of Schistocerca serialis cubense. Classification (NCBI taxonomy): domain Eukaryota; kingdom Metazoa; phylum Arthropoda; class Insecta; order Orthoptera; family Acrididae; genus Schistocerca; species Schistocerca serialis. The sequence goes on along the minus strand of NC_064641.1, from coordinate 322,358,804 downwards.
TCGTCTAGAGGAGTGGATGCCGGCGCTGACCGATTCAGAGTGGGCGCAGCCAGCAGCCCAGCCGCAAAAGCTTGAATTAACACAGGTTGCGTCGCCGAGAGAGCGATGTCTGTGATCGGCGTCCGAACCAGTCTACGTTGGATATACTCAGAAAGGACATGGCCTTCCTGGTGACAACATGGAAAAGCGCGCGTCTGCCCACCGTATATGACGACAGCCCTGCAGTCGGCAATAACGCAGTAAGAGGGCACATGACTTCTCCGTTCAGTTCCTCTCTGATGGATACAATTGAGGATACACTAGACTTAGCACCTGTTCCACTTTTCAACAACGTTACTGATGACACTGTCGGAAACTCCCACCGTTTGGAGGCCAAAACCAGCATGATAACCAAAGACAGTTTCTATTTGGCCATTAGAGTATAGGAACTTGAGATGGCTATCGTGGTGCTACACAACGTCGGTGCTGAGCTCTTCATTCACCAGTTTTATATTCAGTGGTACTGATGTTCAAAAAATAAATCCCGAAAACATATCGAAGGCAGAGACGCATTTCGTCCCTTATAAAGCGTTCTGTTTCATACGCTTTTGGTCGTTCAAGAGCCAACAGAAATATTAATTTCATCGTAGCTTGGCAACAGGAGAACGCCATGATGGTGGATGAATTCAGACCCTAAGACAAGCCACTGCGAGGAAGTAAACAAACGCGCGTACGCTCACAAGCAGCACGACACGCGAAACGCATACAACGCGTGCTCGCTTTATCACTGCCAGAGGCAGACCGACCGCTAGACCTCCGACCTCGCTCTCCTAGATGCGTAGAATTACGGTACCCAACTTACAGCACATAAGCATAGAACCTTAATAACTCGATCATTATTATCTTTGGACCCCCTTCTACATTAATAAAAAAAACGGTTGTATTGAGACGATCTTTTTATGTAGAGTATAGAAAAAAGATTTTCAATCATCAACTTCGACCTCGACTTTTTCTAAGGGAAACTAGGAAGTATCTAGGGAAAAACCGAAACACATGTCTCTTTACTTTTGGCACAAAACTTCCTTGGAAAACTTTATCAAAGTCGGTGCCGCAGACGTCAGATCCTTCCCGTGTGAGCACACATTCGACTACTTGCTGTTTCCTTCTTTAACAAAGGTACTAAATAATTTACTGGTCCTAACGATCATGTGGTACCCGCCTCTCTGTGACGCCTCGAAATGTAGTTGGAGCCTCACAGTCTTCTGACAATTTTTCTTTTTTCTCTTTTATTAAAAAAAAATATTATTCTGTTAGGTTGGATGTGGCCCGCCAAGAATTCGTCTCCTGCGTGAACATTTACGCCTCAGATTACCCTCTGCAATCTAAGTCATCAATAATTTCCTGGATGTATCCCAATCTCTGTCTTCCTATGAAGTTTTTACCCCCTACAGCTCCCTCTAGTACTGTGGAGGTAATTCCTTGATGTCTTAACACATGTCCTATCATCCATTCCCTTCCTCTTGTCCTTGTTTGACATTCTTTCGTCCTCTCTGTGATTCTGCGTAGAATCTCTTAATTCCTTACTTTACCACTCTAGGTAATTTTCAACGTTCTTCTGTAGTACCACATCTTAAATGCTTCTGTTCTCTTCTGTTCCAGTTTTCCCACAGTCCATGTTTCAGAGCCATACAATGCTCTGTTCCAAACGTACATTCTCAGAAATTTCTTCCTCAGATTGGGCAGTATGTTTAATATTAGCAGACTTGTGTGACCTGACGTGGCGCTGTGTCGACAGCCTGGTGCTGCAGCACCACCAGAAGGCGGCGGCGGGCAGCGGCGCGGCACCGCGCGCCTCCGTCACGGTGATCGACGGCGGCGCCGGCGCCAGCGACGCGCCGTCCTCGCCGCGGCAGCTGGACCTTCCTGGCGGCCGCCACTGCGTCGCCGCCGGCTGCGAGGGCGGCGCCGCCCCCGCCTCCACCACAGAACACGCCGTCCGCATCACCGTCGTGTGAAGTCCGCCGCCCGACGCCCCGCTGACGACACAAGTGCCTTCTCCTGTCTGCTCCTCTCCGCCGGAGGGACCAAGCCACACTTTAGACAAACGCAAATGTTACGACGTTTTTACACATTTTATGGAATGTTATATTTAGTAATATATATTTACTGCTACGTGTATTTGATACGACAGAAATTTAAAGAAGAATCTCACGTTGTTACGAGATTGACAGCTGTAGTGCTGTGTCATTTGTTGAGTTAATTAAAGTGTTATAATTACCATTCACTGTTTCATTTTTTCACCACATTTGTGACCTGACACGGCAAACTGAAGTACTGTACATCCGATAAAGGAGACAAATAATGATAGCAACAGTAATTGCTGCGGAATTCTCACATTGCTCTGCTGTTGGCCGCTAAACATTTAGCAACAAGTTGTAACACGCCTCTATTTAGGCAGTGTTAGGAATCCTACTGTCTGTAAGACATAACTGGAGAGTAGTTCAAAAAATGGTTCAAATGGCTCTGAGCACTATGGAACTTAACATCTATGGTCATCAGTCCCCTAGAACTTAGAACTACTTAAACCTAACTAACCTAAGGACAGCACACAACACCCAGCCATCACGAGGCAGAGAAAATCCCTGACCCCGCCGGGAATCGAACCCGGGAACCCGGGTGTGGGAAGCGAGAACGCTACCGCACGACCACGAGATGCGGGCTAACTGGAGAGTAGTCTTAGCAGTATACACGTACAATGCACTGACGATTCACTTTAATGTGACTACCTGTCAAAAAACTTTCTGGGGAACGAATAGCTGCGATACGTGCTGGAAGAGGCAATGAGGTTCTGGAAGGTAACGACAGGTATGTGGAACCATACCGACTCCTGCGCTGGGGCCACATGTGCTAGGTTTCGCGGTTCAGGAACCATTGTGCGAGCAGCCCAATCAAGGTGGTCTCACAGAGCCTTGATTTGGTGGCTAGGGGATTAAAGTAACTCATCTTTCTGCTCTTCGAACCACTCTCATACACTACGATGCGAGCTGTGTGATTCATTGCATCGCCTTGCTGGTAGATGTCATCCTGCCGTGGAAAAACAAACTGCACGTAGGGGTCACATGTTCCCCAAGGATAAATGCTGATCTGATCTATTTTGTCTTCCAAATTGTGGATATCACCCAGGGAATGCCAAGAAAACATTCCACTGATCATAATATTCCCTCCTTGTTTCCTTCCACCCGTTTCACGCTGTAAACGCCTACATTCATCTGGTCGATGGAGTATAAAAAGTGATTAATATGAAAAGGTTGCCTGTCACCACTAAGTCGACGTCCATTTGCAGTCATGGCGCGCTAATTGCAGCCTTTGTCGCCATGGAACAGCATTCAGTATGGGTGCATGAACCAGGTATCTGTGCAGAACTCCATAAACAGTAATGTTGGCTTGAACGGTTGTTGAGGAGACACTGATCGTAAATCCTTGGTTCAAGTGGGCGGTCAGTTGCTCGACAGTGCACATCTTATTCGTCCTTACGTATTTACTCTGCTGCCGTACACAGCCGTTACATATGAGCCGCGGTGCATCATCATTTTCTCGGCGCCGGTTATGAAGTAGCCATTTTGCCAGGCACGTTATGCATTAAGCACGGCGGCACGTGAACAGTTTGCAAAGATAGCAGTTTGCAAATGATGTCTCCCCTGGCTTGAAACCGCTGATCACATCATTTTGGATGTCAGCCAAACCCCTTCGTTTCTCCACTACGATAACGATTGCACTGTTATCCGAGACCATCCGATACTCTTTATATAACTGCTACTTGTCGTCTGTGAGTGGCTACTGCAAGTTCATGTCCAACATGGGCGATGGTTGCTTTAATTTAACTGTACTGTGTACGTCCTTGTCCTCCACTGATCAGTAAAAATTGTTAGCTAACACCACGTTTGAAAATTACATTTATTAATTGTTTATTGTGGGATAGTAATTGATTTTCCTTTGACTGGATACTTAATCTTCATCCATCCTGAAACCGTGTTGCTTTTAGCACTTCGTGTAGCACCAAGTTCACGTTAAAACTTTGCAACTAAGTTATCCCTTTTACATCAGCACAGATATTATTATTTACCTCAAGAGCAAGCCAACGGACATGGCCACATATACTTCTTCCACTGCCTGTTTCCACATTAGAATTGCTGGGAAACAACAGGTAATATTTTTTGGTACAGGATCATGACCAGACCTAGCTGCTGGAAGTAAGTGCACAATACTCCCGGGAATACTTATTACATTTTGGAGTAATAGCTCCAGCAGGCCTCCTCTGACTGACTCCGTCTGTTCTTACTGAGTTCGTATACAGTATCTGGCCAAAGGTATTCGTAAACTGAACATTGGGCATAAACATGGGATGTGTCTACCTTTTGCATTATTTTGGACCGAAGTCTGCTGGGACACTTTCAGTGTGGTGACAGAATGTTTGTGGAGGAATGGCATCTCATTATTCCTCGAGAACCCAAACCGGAGATGGTTATGACGTACGAAGTAGGGGTATGGGACGAAGTCGTGGTTCTAACTGATCCAAAAGCTGCTAGTTTCGTTTCAGGTCGGGATTCTGGAACGAGCAGTCCATATCATAAATGTTGTTATTGTGGTGTCACCACCAGACACCACACTTGCTAGGTGGTAGCTTTAAATCGGCCGCGGTCCATTAGTACATGTCGGACCCGCGTGTCGCCACTGTCAGTGATCGCAGACCGAGCGCCACCACACGGCAGGTCTCGAGAGACTTACTAGCACTCGCCCCAGTTGTACGGACGACTTAGCTAGCGATGCAACACTGACGAAGCCTCGTTTATTTGCAGAGAAGATAGTTAGAATAGCCTTCAGCTAAGTCAATGGCTACGACCTAGCAAGGCGCCATAGCAATTGATAGTTATCGAATGAAGCATGTCTCATCAAGAACGATGTATACAAATGATGGATTAAAGTTAAGTATTCCAGCAGCCACGTACTTTTCTTTATAGCATTCATTACGTATCCTGTTTCAGACCTCACGCCATCCTGCGTGAGCTTATAGCGTGCATTTCGGCCTTCGCTAGCAATATAACAGTTATCCTAACAGCTGCCTCACAGATGCTACTTTATGGCAAGAGCCAGAGCCACGCTCATATGCACGATCATAGCCTCAGAAATGTTCCTATACTGAATGCAGTACACTATATCGTTCCAAATAAAGCATTTTTTGAGTACAAGTGATGAATTTCTGACAGTTTCCTTGCAGAGGACACCTTTGTGTGGAAGTGAAACATGAACTGTCGGCCAACAGCGAAAGAAGAGAATCGAAAAGGTTGCAATGACAAGGAAGTTTACCACAGTATCAGTGAAGATTCGAACATAAGCGAAACACTGCAAAGCAGACAGGGCAGGATGATAAAACAAATGTCGAGGCAGCAGGGAGTAGCTTCTATGGTGTTAGATGGAAAGGTCAAGCGTAAAAACTGGTGGGAAACAGACTTTGGAAAACACCCAGTAGATAAGTGAAGACGTAGGGTGCAGGTGCAACTCTGTGATGGAGATTTTGATACGTGAGAGGTGTTCATGACGGGCTGCATAAAAAAAAAAAAAAAAAAAAAAAAAAAAAACAGAAGTCTGATGATAAAAAAATAGAGAAACTTTTCAAAGATTGATTTCTATGCACAATTGAAATTCTGAGAGTGACAAGGATTAAACACGACTGAGACAAAAATTATCCAAAACTTGTGTAAAAACCAAGTGGAATTATAAAAGTCGAAGATCATGAAAGGGATGTAGTAACTGAAAAGGTATTATACACTGAAATAGAGGAAGTGGAGGAGAAATTTGATACAAGAAATAATGCTCAGAAGAGACTGATAAAACAGTGAGCTTTGTAAATATACTGTAAGTCTGCCAGAGACGGTAAAGTACTTGGCAGATCTGTTGAACGTGATACATTGAAGAATATCAAAAACGGAAAAACAGTGGTAGCGGACTGTAGTGGAATCAAATCAGGAGAAGCAGAGTGCATTAGATGGTAAATGAGTCATGAAATGCAGTTGACGAATTTTGCTGTTTGACACAATAAGCAAGAGACGCTGGATAAAGTAGAGAGAAAATGATATTTTCGCTGGTTTTAGTAAGAAAAACGCTTATGAAAGACAGGAATTTATTACCATAGAATAAAGTGTGTCATGAACTCACTTCTAAATGTATTTACCTAGAGTGTAACTTTATTTAGACTTTACACCGTATAGACAAGAAGGGAATAAGAGGTTTAGAAATCTGGTGTCCACAGAAGGATACAGAGATGAGAGAGAGGATGGGGAGATCAGAAAAATAATGAAGAGTTACAAAATCGACTAGGGGATAAAACAGAGTTATGGTACAACTGGACAGAAAGAAGGGATCCGTCGATATGATAAATTCTGAGGCTTCAGTTTGTTGATTATTCGTTAATAGAGAGAAGGTGGGAAGAGGTGGGGTGGTAGTGGTGATGAACTATAGACAGATGCCGATGCTTCATTGCAGCAAGCAGATTCAAATAGATTATGATTGCAATAGCTATGAATACTGATACGAAGAACTGCATCAAATCAGTCTTTCGAATGAAAGGCGCTGAGCACTATACAACTTAACTTCTGAGGTCATCAGTCGCCCAGAACTTAGAACTAATTAAACCCAACTAACCTAAGGACATCACACACATCCATGCCCGAGGCAGGACTCGAACCTGCGATCGTAGCGGCCGCTCGGTTCCAGAATGTAGCGCTTAGAACCGCACGACCACTCAGGCCGGCTCCTTTGAATGAGAAACATAATATAAAGGCTGTAGTGAAATGACATCAGTAGTAAGACATCAGGGAAAAACTTCCATGGTGCTAGAGGAATATGTAGAGGGCAAAAAGAGCGTAGGGGAAGACAGAGATTGAAATACAACCAGCAAGTAATATAGGAATTAGATTTCAAGTGCTACTCTGAGATGAGAGAAATACGTTTCGGGCCGCGTTAAACCAGTCAGAAGGCTGATGAATAAAAAAAAAAATTAAAAAAAAAACAAGTTGTTGTGTTGGCTGAAGAGCCAACACCGTGTTACTAATGGAGGCCGAAATGCACACGCTTTTGCTCACGCAGGCTGGCTTGAGGAGGGAAGAACTATACTGACGTGAGGTGTGGAACATGACAAGGAATTAGAATTCAGAAAGCGGACGTAATTAGTGTGATACTTAACTTTAATCCATTAATGATGAACGTCGCTCTTGACAGTACATGATTCACAATATTATCTGTTCAGGTTATAGTAACTGAATATGGCGCCTTGCTGTTGTTGTTGTTGTTGTTGTAGTCTTCAGCCCTGAGACTGGTTTAATGCAGCTCTCCATGCTACTCTATCCTGTGCAAGCTTCTTCATCTCCCAATACGTACTGCAGCCTACATCCTTCTGAATCTGTTTAGTGTATTCATCTCTTGGTCTCCCTCTACGATTTTTACCCTCCACGCTGTCCTCCAATACTAAATTGGTGATCCCTTGATGCCTCAGAACATGTTCTACCAACCGATCCCTTCTTCTGCTAGGTCGTAGCAAATGACGTAGCAGAAGGCCAAGCTAAACTGTCGTCTCGGCTAATGAGAAAGGATGTAGTCAGTGAACCATCGCTAGCAAAGTCGGCTGTACAACTAGGGCGAGTGCTAGGGAGTTTCTCTAGACTAGACCTGCCGTGTGGCGGCGCTCGGTCTGAAATCACTGATAGTGGCGACACGCTGGTCAGACGTATACTAACGGACTGCGGCCGATTTAAAGGCTACCAACTAGCAAGTGTGGTGTCTGGCGATGTCAAATGGTTCAAATGGCTCTGAGCACTATGGGACTCAACTGCTGTGGTCATAAGTCCCCTAGAACTTAGAACTACTTAAACCTAACTAACCTAAGGACAGCACACAACACCTAGCCATCACGAGGCAGAGAAAATCCCTGACCCCGCCGGGAATCGAACCCGGGAACCCGGGCGTGGGAAGCGAGAACGCTACCGCACGACCACGAGATGCGGGCATCTGGCGATGTCACTACACAAGTTTTATGTATTAGTTTCTGCATCCTCATTGCGTTGATCATTGCTGATTTTCCCACTTTTAGAGCAGTAACTCACTTCAACGGAAAGAATATCTCCGATCCCTCTTTCAGCACTTTCGTCCTCTCTGGAAAGTCCGTTGGCAGGGTAGGATGACTCCTTGCTACGGAAGCCTTCTGGCGCTACTGTTAAACATTTTTACATAAAATGAAAGTAGTGGCTGTGGTCTAAAGTGCGAATCATTCAGTTTTCACTGGGGACGAAAGACGCAGCCCACGTCTCACGGTTACATGTAGTTTATCGTAGAACTGGTAACAAAAGTATTGATGTCACAGTTAGCAGAGCCAGCGTTAGACTACAGGGTTTATTGTGTACAAGAAACGGCGCCACATCCACAAGTTTGTATTTTAACCAACCAATATACCGAGCTGTAGAGAGTAAACAGACTTTTGAAATCGTGCTAGCGGTTCTTTAGTGTGTAGCGTAGGAAAGGTTAGAGGTCGTAAGTGGATAGGTGTGGTTGCCGTGTAAGTACATATATTTTATTCTAATTTATTAACAGGACACATATCTGTTGGAGCGCCTCAGAATATATAATCACATAAAATAATTTGTGCTCAAAATCCTGTCACTTTAAGAAAAGGGACAGGATGTATTTCAATAAATGCCCTCTTAGCGCTAACAAGATTACCCCAGTGAATCTTGTCTAGCAATGAAATGCGCACACAGAAACAGACAGCAAACCTATACCAAATTAATGTACAGCTGTAAAAAACACTAAAAACAATAAATATAATTATGTGCTGACTGAAGATGATTTATAAGTATGCTTATAAATTTAAGGAACAGAGACACAGAATCCTACAAAAGCTTAAATTAATTTTGCAGTCGCAATTTATCGTTGCAGAGGAGGCTCGCACATTATTGCAATATGGGAGCATCAAAAAGGATTCACTAGGTCTTAAAACTAGATCGTAGGCTTAATACAAGTAGTCACATCGCCAAACACAAGCTTAGCAGTGACATAACAGCATTCCCAAGGATGCTAAGTTAACATAGACTACGCTAGGATAGAAGTGTATTTGAAGATGCGTAATAACGAACTTGTAGTAGCATTGCCCTTAAACTAATCACTTACGGAACCACTGTCAGTAATACACTCGCTGGTACAACGTCAACAACAGTATTAAAGAGAACCACAGTTCAAGATTATAACCGTTGTTCAGTCGAACATCATTAGATGTCTCTCTCTCTCTCTCTCTCTCTCTTCTCTCTCTCTCTTCTCTCTCTCTCTTCTCTCTCTTGCATTGTACCACCGTACGAGCGACTACCAACAGGTAAAATTCATTTGTTTAGAGTCAGTCAAGTCTTCACAGTAAACAAGATATCAGGCATCAGCCACCTCTCAGCTCAGAAGTGAACATGTTGATAAAAAGCGTAGGTGCGGCCGGCACACCAGGTTGCCCTACTGCCGGCAACGCAATTTCCAGCTCCGCCCTTGCTGTGCAACTACCCTAACCTTTTCCCCAGCTTACTTCCTTCCTCCCCGAGTACCTACATACTGACTACCCGCTGTCCGTTGATGTCACAGAAAATGGGATACACTGTGTCGAGCCTCCTATTGCATGGTGTGGAGTAGCAACTCGACATAGTATGGACTCAACAAGTCCTTGGAAGTCCGCTGCTGAAATATTGATCCATGCAACCTCTATAGCCACCCATAACGGCCAAAGTGTAGCCTGTGCAAGGTTTTGTGAACATATGCCACGATTATGTTCCATGTCGGACGAATTTGCGTGGTCAAACAATTCGCTCGAATTCTCGAGAACGTTCTTCAGACCAATCACGAACGATAGTGGCACATTTTCAACCATTAAAGTTCCATCGTTGTGTATAAGCTTGAAATCCATTAATACCATCAAATGGTCTCCACGGAGCAGAACATACCACTTTACTGTCAATGATCGTTCAGTTGGACCAGAGGACCCAGTCCATTCCATGTAAGTGTAGCCCAAACCATTGTGGAGGCCACCAACAACTTTTACAGCGTCTTGTTGACAACTTGGACCCATGGCTTCAAAGCGTCTTCGCCACACTCGATTCCTACCAACAATTCTTACTATTGTAGCGGCACCACAGTTTAAGATAGGAAAGTTAGATTCAGTGCAACATTTTGGAGCGACAAGTTACAGCCCAGTACAGGCCTGTTGACAGTAAGTTACGCTGACCACAGGGCCGTCGAAACGCTGAAAAGAGTAAACGCAGCGGTTTGCATGGCGCAAGGTACAGGCAGAAGGAGTCCACTGGTGCAACCTAGGAGTTGTGAGTACGTGACTCGAAGCGTCGCGTTAGCAAAACAGAGGCACATACCCGCGTAAAAATAGGTGCCGGTCTTCTAACGGGGCATTCAAGTATGGCAGCTCTCCTGGATGACAGGGAGTGTCACACCACCGGCTACACACAGCAGCACATGGGGCGCCAGCGTTCCAATCCCCAGCGGGTCACTGGTTCGACCCTCTGAGGCTGATCTGGGGTCCATAGCCAGCCAGCAGTGTGCCACTCCATGGCTCGCTACTGCGGGCAGGCGTCCTGGCTCCCAACACACACTGCAGACAATAATTACAGACCACGGGGCCAACTATATGTCGGACTCAATTAAGGAACTGTGTAAACTGTGGAACGTAAAGAAGATGAGAACAAGCGCATTGAATCCACAGGCCAATGGAAGGACAGAACGGGTACACATAGCAATCGGGAAGATACTGAGGTTTTATGTGGATTCTCATCACCATCAGTGGGACGAGTATTTGAAGCATATTGTATGCGAACACAATGAAAAAGTCCATACAAACACCGGTTTGTCTCCATATGACGTCGTGTATGAGTGAAAAATGCCATCACCGTTTGATTTGGTGAGGCTACGGAATGGAATGACCAGTGAATCTGTACGTCGGGAAGTTTGGAAATGGGTACAAAAGGCGAATAGGAAGGCTTTGGAAAGGCAGGAAGATGCAGTGAAGTGGAAGGGAACTTTACCACAGTATAGAGTGGGGCAGTGGGTAATGCTGTCCAGACCCTATACACAAAAAGGGAAAACGAAGAAGTTCCTCACGAGGTATCAAGGCCATACCAAGTCATAGAAACCACATCCTCCGTTAATGTTAAGTTTCAGCTGCCATCTAGAACAATGATAGTACTCAATGGGAGGTTTTGGCCATTTAAGGGTTGTCCAGATGTGATTCCAGGCATGTCACAGGAGCGAAAGAGGAAGGAACAGAGACTGAAGAGAGGTGTTCAGCGCTGAGAAAACCAGGAAGATAGAGTACAACATGATGTACCATATGCTTTGCGATCCAGAAAGTAGTAGAGTATTTATAGTATTTTTGTTTTTGTGTCATGAACATTGGGTTTGCATAGAGTAATAAGGCATTGTATTTTCATATGACGTATGTATTTTCGAATATAGCCTGCTGCGGACAGCAGTCATTTTGAAGAGGGAATAAGGGTGATGGTGATTCCTGTCCTCAGGTCACTGAAAAGGAAAGTATAGCGTCTAACGTATGTACAGTGTTGTTGGAGGAGAAATCAAACGCAGTTCTGGAGAAATAAAAGCGTCGGAATACATTTTGCGGCAAAGCAGTAAGAAATATGTGTTGAACAATGTCAGAGTCGTACGATATCCTGTTTAAATTTTTAGTTATTGACAATGTTGAGTCAGAAAAGTCGTGTTTATTGCACCAGTTCATATAATCTAAATTTAAGAATGAAAGTAGTCACACAATCGGTGTTGAGTTTTGATCAAAAATGATGAATGTTGGAGGAAAATCTGTGAAGCTACAAACATGGGACACATGCACAGTGCAGTTATTTTTAGCCAAGGGGAAAGGAATAGACTGTCCAAGGGACATCGTGGAGACAAAAGTAAGCTTGCAGCAGGTCAGGAGGCATTGGATCTTCTCCACCTGCGAAAATTTGGTAGTAGTAGCAAGTTGTTCTGCGTGGGGAGTATTGGCAGAAGCGAAACGTACAGAGCTCGAGGGTAGTCGAATTTTAATCAGTGGAACTAAGTGCAACATAATAGGACCAACCTTCCACCTGCTAGTATCAATTTCAAGAGTCACACAATTGAATGTTACGCACGCATAGCAGTACTGGCCAGAAGCCACTTTAGAGTTTTGGCCAAGGGAGAATCTGACAGAAATGCCTGAGCTAGCAGGACAGAACGGATTACGTTGTGGAAAGGGGCCAGAATGAGGTTGCTGTTAGTTGCACTCAGCCAGCCGAATTGGCCGTGCGGTTAAAGGCGCTGCAGTCTGGAACCGCAAGACCGCTACGGTCGCAGGTTCGAATCCTGCCTCGGGCATGGATGTTTGTGATGTCTTTAGGTTAGTTAGGTTTAACTAGTTCTAAGTTCTAGGGGACTAATGACCTCAGCAGTTGACTCCCATAGTGCTCAGAGCCATTTGAACCATTTTGAAGTTGCACTCAACATACAAATTTTATTTGTCCACACATAATATCACACAAGAATGCAAAACAATCAGTTGTAATCAACCCTCTTTGATAAACTTTGGATCGGCTTCATACGCCCGGTAAACCCGCTGGGCAGAACAGGTAACTAGGATTGTGGAAAGGGCCAAATACGGTTGGGGTCAGTTTCACTGTCTAATTGGTATTTATTGTAATTTAATAACACTTTTACAATAAAACCGGCACATAACAAGACCTTTCCTGAAAGCAAGTCTTTCATGGTCGAGGCCTCCAAACAAGAAATCTTATCACATCATAAAGATAAAAATCCAATTAAAATAGCAATAAAATAATTAAAAGAAGAATCACAGCAAAGTAGATAGAACAAACATACGCAAAGACTAATACCAAAGGCTGAAGGCCACAATTAAGTTTCAAAATTTTCGAATATATCACCATAATCTTTTAAAGGCAGAAGGCCGCAATGTTTAAGCTTGAAAGATAAATTTAAGAATTAATTTTCGAAAATTTTTAATAAGAAAAATAAAAATTACCATAATCCGTAAATTTTCTATAGCTGAAAACAGATAATTAAACACCGATTGCACTCAAAAGCCTCCAGGGAGGTCGGTCTGCCATCGTTCCCTTAGGCGAGACAGGTGATTAGCCCAACTACACTTGATCCGTCGAAACAAAACCAGTGGACAGCCACGGACCACCCGACACAGCGACTTGCTTCCCGTCAATCAGTAAATGAGAACTCGAACCGAAAATGTTACAAATGTGATAATCCACAATGGAGTATGTATTAGCTGTCAAAATAACACACTGTGTTGGACAGCGACAACAGGTAAGGAAAGGACGCTGCCTGAAATTACGTTAGTGGCCAGGGCAGGTAACCGGAACACTAACGGCCACTAGGCAGAAAATTCCGTTGGTACACTTGAATTTGAAACACGGTAGGATAGTTAACTTCACCCAAAACAACACTGCCTCAATTTATATCAGTGCCCAGGGCAGGTAACCAGAACACTAACGGCCACAAGGCAGAAAATTCCACTGGTGCACTCGAATGGTAGTCAATCAAAATAGTAAATTGCACTGCATGGCGGCTATATTTCAGCAGTAGATACACTCGGTGTTGCTCACGGGAAAATCTCCCCAACAACAACCAACCGAAACGAACCACCACAACATGAATGGACGTGGCTGGGGTATTTAAAACCGCTACTCAACTTTGAAGTCCTGGTCGCTGAACCAGGAAGCTCGTAGCGATCAGACAGCTTCACACACTCTCCGACACTGCGCAGGGGCTGCCAGCAGACCCAGCCGACTGCACCGTGCGGAGATAGCTTCCCTCGTCCGTAACAACCGGCCGACTGCCTGTTATTCCTTCCGCGACTGCTGCTCCGTCGTGACTGCACTGCGGGTGTATCTCCCACTGAATTCCAGACACACGACGGCGGAAATACTGGCTCGGACCCAACCACGCAGAAGAACCATGACCACTGGCTAATCGACATCCCTGCACCAGGAAAGGACCGACCCAAGTTCCACAAGATGGTAATTGAAAGGGCCCAGAAGCACTCAGAGAACCATTAACATGTCATCCAATGAGACAACTGACCTCTCAGAGCCAGTATGCCGACAACATTTATAATTACTTGTCAAATTAAATCCCGCCAACTACACACACAACCTGACAAATACTTGCACGAAGACTTGAGCGATACCCAAAAGTAACTAAGCACACACGAAGACAAATCAGTAGTCGATGCGCGCGCACGCACACACACACACACACACACACACACACACAGCCAACCCATGAACGATAGGCTAATCAAAACGCGTCGTCCGGTAGGACGACCGACCGACGATCCACCAAGACCGTGGCCTGCCTCAAGTGATGCGTGGCGGCAATGGTCGAGCGAGCCATGTCGACGCAGAACTCACTGCTGTTCCAACCCGACTGCAATAGTGTCGCATTGCATCTCCCCGAGTGGCAGGTCCGAACTGCACTCCGGGCACATTCCTACTGACAGGCGGACCCGAACTGGGAACCCGAAAATGCTTACAACAGACAACGACTGGGAAGTAATAGCAGTCAAGCAAAGATACTACGAGAGGGGATATACTGATACCCGCTGCTAACGCACCTCGCGGTCAGGTAAAGCAGCGTCTGAGAGACAGTAGTAATTTAAATTAACGTAGTGAGGTGGAAGTACGTTAAAAACAGGGTGTAAAATACATGATGATGGGAACACGACCCACGCATGGCTCACGGCTTACGGCCACACTGAAAATCTGATACACAAGGCCCGAGCATGAAATTGACATAGAAGGTTCTCCTGGAGGTGTCACCCAAACATATTTTCTAAATCTTCAATCTAACAACGCTGAAGGTCTTAGCACTTTAATTTTAATGAAACTCGACTGCAGGCCGTATATTAAGCAATGCGAATTGTTTCAGCCCAATGGAAGAAGGCCTAATCTTAAAACATTTGAAGCAAATTGGGCTGAAAGCCCCATACAAAAACATCACAACCTTATGCCGTACGGGCAAGACAAGAACATTTATTTAAGAGAAATTAAAACTGCTGAAGGCGACACATCAATCAAATAACTAAAACTCAAACAGGAAGTTACTATGTAACAGACGTGGAACGGCGCTTAGAAGTTCCAAGGATCAGACTGGATTTGCAACACAAACTCCCGTTTAGGCGAGACAGGCAGCCTGACCAACAATCTCTTCATCGGAAGGCAACCCAACCGACGGACTGCCAACCGACCAATCAACGAAATCAGTTCCGCTCCACGCAACCAGCAAAAAGACAACACGATTTCAATACAGCGACACACAGAATGTGGGCGCCCGCAACGACTAACAACACCTCAGCTGTTGAACTACACGCAGCGCTGAACAGCTGCAACGAGACGCGGAAATTACGCTGCCAAAAATTATGTCAACGACCAGGGCAGGTAACCGGAACATCAACGGTCACTAGTTAGAAGGTACTGCAGTCGAACTTCAATAACAGAGAGTAAATTAAGTTAAGATCCACAAGAAAACGGCTGGAATTTTAGCCGACTTAAATACAGACACGTTGTGTCTCACCTGAATGTCCCAAAACCGACAACCAGGATCAAACGAAGAAATGTAAACAGTTGAGGCTCTATGATAAGTGCACACTCTACTTTCATGTGCAAGATCGGTGGATGACGAACTTCATTGCACACGCCAGCAGCATCTCACACTCCAACCGCACGTGCACGCCGACAGCAGCTCCAGACCGACTCCGCGCTCTTGGGGGCTTGCTTGCTGCTCCACGCCAACCAACCGAATGGACTGCTGGACCATCCGTGACTGCTGCTCCCTCGCGACTGCACTGCTGGTGCGTCTCCCACTCACTCGCTTCCTTTGTACGGACGACGTCCCGGAGACACTGGCTCGGAAGCAACCGTGCAGAGGAAACACAACCGACACCTCTGCACAGGAGGGAACAGACCCAAATACACGTCGTCGATGAGACGACAGACCGAACGACCAGACAAGAATCGTCAGCACTGGTACTGGCTGTGCGGACATCACTGGGGCTCCGTACCCGACTGCACTGGTGGTGTGTCCCGTTGGCCTTGCTTTTCCTTCTGCAACTGACTTGACTTCCTTCGGACCGACAACGTCCCGGAGACACTGGCTCGGACGCAACCATCCAGAGGGAACGCAACCAACGTCTCTACACAGGAAGGAACAGACCCATACACACGTCGTCGATGAGACGACCGTCCGAACGACCAGCCTAGGATCGTGAGCATTGGTACTGGCTGTGACGACCTCACTGGGGCTCTGTCCCCGACTGCACTCCTGGCCCTTCTCGATCTGACTGCCAGACACAAGATGACCCATAAATACGATCGGTCAATCCAGAGATGGTACGTCAGTGAACTTATCGACAGCGCTGATGCTGCCGCTCATGGGTAACTGAGGCAGGAAGTTAGTTACACCAGTAAATGGAATAAGAAAACGAGGTGGCAGTACTGTAATAGAAGATGACAAACAATAAATGGCATTAACACGAGCCGTGCACGGCTCCACCTCCCCCTTCAAATATCAATACAGGGGTCACATTCCAAAGTGAAATTGACCGGCAGCTCCTTAATGAAGGAAAGACAATGGCCATTAGAAAGCCACAAGCACGACACTCGCTCAGACTCACCCCTGCAGATGTAACACAGACCCACTGGCCGACCGAAATCACTGCAGCAGGAAGGGACCGATCTAAGTGCTGCAAGATGACCAAATCAAAACCACTGCTAGGTCAGCAACGAAAGAAGCTAGGTACCCGTTCGGACTTCAACTACACAGTCTAAACACTTGCCCATAGGCAACCCGACATCCCTAATCGAAAAAGTTACCGAGTTCTCACAAGGTGACCAACTTGAAGGATAATCCGAAGCTAAACAGGAAAAGGAGTTACAAGAATTCAAGAAGGCCATCAAAGCTGGGCCACCTACTCAAAAACGCTATATCTGTGCCCGCACCATATTCAACTGACTGACACCAGGTTGAGTGCCTTCCCAGCCTTAACAAAATTCAATGGCCGCTGCTGTCTCACACACCACCGCCGGCGTGACGTCAACCAGATGAGGAATGCCAGCGTGTAAACAGGCCAATAAATCAGGAACACTCGCCTCGATCAGTTGGTGCCTTATGATTAACTCGCAAACAAGATGGTGCTTCCAGGGCAGGCCGATCCCCAGACACAGTCTGACTGCCGTTACAATAAGCACCCGAAACAGACAATAGCAAAAACAATACGGTGCCACACAACAGAAATACAGTTGCAACTGACAGTAACTGGAATGGCAGGCACAAACGTAGCCACGCTCTGCTACCAGTGAAATGCTGAATCAACAGGACAGAGCAGATTAGGTTGTAGAAAGGGGCCAAAATGAGGTTGCTGTCAGTTGCACACAACTTACAAATTTTATTTGTCCACACAAAATGTTGCACAAGAATGCAAAACACTCAAAGCTGTAATCGACTTCACTTGATTAACTTTAGATCGGCTGAAGGCCACACTCAAAATCCAAGACGTAAGGCCTCAGTAAGAAATTGACATAGAAAGTTCTCCTGGAGGTCTCACACAAACATATTTTCTAAATCTTCAGTGTAAACAGGCTGCAGGCCTTAGCACTTTATTTTAATGGAACTCGGATGGATGCCGCATATTAAGCAATAATAATTGTTGCAATCCAATGGGAGAAGGCTAATCATAAAATATTTGAACCAAATTCGGCTGAAGGCGCCATACAAACACATCACAACCGTATGCCTTAAGGGCAAGATAACAATATTACTTCAGGATATATAAAACTCGGCTGAAGGCCACACGTCAACCACATAACTAAATCTCAAACAGGGAAGTTACTACACTCCTGGAAATTGAAATAAGAACACTGTGAATTCATTGTCCCAGGAAGGGGAAACTTTATTGACACATTCCTGGGGTCAGATACATCACATGATCACACTGACAGAACCACAGGCACATAGACACAGGCAACAGAGCATGCACAATGTCGGCACTAGTACAGTGTATATCCACCTTTCGCAGCAATGCAGGCTGCTATTCTCCCATGGAGACGATCGTAGAGATGCTGGATGTAGTCCTGTGGAACGGCTTGCCATGCCATTTCCACCTGGCGCCTCAGTTGGACCAGCGTTCGTGCTGGACGTGCAGACCGCGTGAGACGACGCTTCATCCAGTCCCAAACATGCTCAATGGGGGACAGATCCGGAGATCTTGCTGGCCAGGGTAGTTGACTTACACCTTCTAGAGCACGTTGGGTGGCACGGAATACATGCGGACGTGCATTGTCCTGTTGGAACAGCAAGTTCCCTTGCCGGTCTAGGAATGGTAGAACGATGGGTTCGATGACGGTTTGGATGTACCGTGCACTATTCAGTGTCCCCTCGACGATCACCAGTGGTGTACGGCCAGTGTAGGAGATCGCTCCCCACACCATGATGCCGGGTGTTGGCCCTGTGTGCCTCGGTCGTATGCGGTCCTGATTGTGGCGCTCACCTGCACGGCGCCAAACACGCATACGACCATCATTGGCACCAAGGCAGAAGCGACTCTCATCGCTGAAGACGACACGTCTCCATTCGTCCCTCCATTCACGCCTGTCGCGGCACCACTGGAGGCGGGCTGCACGATGTTGGGGCGTGAGCGGAAGACGGCCTAACGGCGTGCGGGACCGTAGCCCAGCTTCATGGAGACGGTTGCGAATGGTCCTCGCCGATACCCCAGGAGCAACAGTGTCCCTAATTTGCTGGGAAGTGGCGGTGCAGTCCCCTACGGCATTGCGTAGGATCCTACGGTCTTGGCGTGCATCCGTCGTCGCTGCGGTCCGGTCCCAGGTCGACAGGCACGTGCACCTTCCGCCGACCACTGGCGACAACATCGATGTACTGTGGAGACCTCACGCCCCACGTGTTGAGCAATTCGGCGGTACGTCCACCCGGCCTCCCGCATGACCACTATACGCCCTCGCTCAAAGTCCGTCAACTGCACATACGGTTCACGTCCACGCTGTCGCCGCATGCTACCAGTGTTAAAGACTGCGATGGAGCTCCGTATGCCACGGAAAACTGGCTGACACTGACGGCGGCGGTGCACAAATGCTGCGCAGCTAGCGCCATTCGACGGCCAGCACCGCGGTTCCTGGTGTGTCCACTGTGCCGTGCGTGTGATCATTGCTTGTACAGCCCTCTCGCAGTGTCCGGAGCAAGTATGGTGGGTCTGACACACCGGTGTCAATGTGTTCTTTTTTCCATTTCCAGGAGTGTATGTAACAGACACGCAACGGCGCTCAGAAGTTCCAAGGGTCGGCCTGGAATTGCAACACTAACGCCCGTTTAGGCGAGACAGACAGCGTGACCAACAATCTCTTAATTGGAAGGCAACCCAACCGACAGACAGCTGACCGACCAATCAACCAAATCAGTTCCACTCCATGGAACCAGCAAAACGACCATAATATACAGTGACACAAAGTTTATTGGCGCCCACAACGACTAGCAAAACCTCAGCTGCCGAACTACACGCAGCGTTGGACAGCAGCAACGCGACGAGGAAAATATACTGCCTAAAATTAAACAACGACCAAGGTAGGAAACTGGAACATCAACGGCCGCGTGGCAGAAGATACAGCTGGTGAACTTCAGTAACAGGGAATAAATTAAGTTCTACAGGAAGACGGCTGGAATCTTAGCCGACTTAAATACACACACGTTGTATCTCGCCGGAATGTCCCGAAAGCGAAAACCAGGATCAAACGAAGAAATGTAAACAGTTGAGGCTCGACAGTAAGTAAAGTGAAGACTCAGCTTTCATATCCAAGATCGGTGGGCAATGACCTTCATTGCACTCGCAAGCAGCACCTCACACTCCAACCGCACGTGCACGCCACCAGCGGCTCCAGACTGACTCTGCACGACGGGGGATTGCTTGCTGCTCCTCGCCAACCAACCGACTGGACTGCTGGTCCGTCCGCGACTGCTGCTCTGTCGCGACTGCACTGCTGGTGCGTCTCCCATTCACTCGCTTCCTTTGTACGGACGACGTCCCGGAGACACTACTTAGATGCAACCATGCAGAGGGAACACAACGGACATCTCTGCACAGGAAAGAAGCGACCCAAATACACGTCGTCGATGAAATGACTGACAGAAAGACCAGCCAAGGGCCGTTCGCACTGGTACTGGCTGTGCGGACCACACTGGGGCTTGCAACGGGGCGGTAAAAATAAAGAAGGAGTGCGGCTGAAGCGTCTCACACGGAATATGCATATACAAATGTTGGTTAAAACATATTATTGCAAATTTTGTCTCTCACGTAAGTCTCAGGGGATGATTTCCACACTTGGTGGATTAGTACACTTCCATACCCGCGCATTTGTTATAGTTTTTTAAATTAATTATTCAATCATACATGAGTACTGTTAATGCTAGGAAACAAAAATTAGGCGATTATTATAACAAAATCAGTTTTTTCACGTCACAGTTCCATCACTATTTATTGGCGTTGTCCTTTTCTTTGACACAATGAAATTAGCACCGGTGAGACGGTTTACAGTTTTACTTATTATAATTTGACCCCAATAGCAGAAATGTAGGCTACTACAAACGAAAGCTACTCAATCAATTCGAAAAGAACCACAAGTCCCATTGTCCTCTTCGTTCTAACAGATTTGGTGTGAAATCACAATTCGCCACATGTTCACTTACGACGATGTATACCTCGTAAATCGTACTCACACAAATAATCGTAGCACTTCCAGTTCACCATATAGATGCTTGCACACTTCCACTACTAAACAATACTCTTTTTCGAAAAACAATTCTCAAACGACCACGTGGGCCACCCAAGAGTGGGGCTTCCTCTCCACCCACCCTCCAAAACGACTGACCAATGACTCACTCCTGGCCAAGATGGCCGTTCGCTTATATAGGCTCGGACGTCAACCCCCTGGTTATTTAAGTCCACTCTCACCAGTTAAGGTTACAAATTTTGATACATACATCCCCCGCCAGAAATAAGTACACCATATAAACCGCGCTAAAAAGTACATCCTATTTACTATGTTACATCAATTTCTAGGATTATTCTATCTCCCGTAAATCAAGTTTAAGTTTTTGCAAACTTTCGCCACGTAGCGCAAATTTGTTTGTTTACATCTGTTCTGCAAAGTTTTAACATACAACTGCATATAGCACCGTTTTTAGACGTAACCTATAGCGGTCTACACATTGCGCTGCTCAAAAACTTCATATATATAATAATTAATTAACTAAGGCCGATAAATGTCAATAATAATTTGCAAACAATGAAAAACTATTGAAAGTTAAATGTATAGTATAACCTAACTAGTTTAACACACGTGTGATGCGACCAAAAATATTATATAGTGCCATTTTTTACGTCGTGAATTTTCTATTGAATTTTATAAACAATTCTCACTCAAACTTTGTTTATTGAACTTTACTGGCGTAATTATTTACGAATCTTAACATACGACTGCGGCACTCGATCCGCTATGGCGTCACGTTTTCAATGAGTGTTCACTCATCCCTGTAAAATGTAATTTACTATTCTTATTAATCTTTCAGTATTCGTGATATTAACCGATTTTGAGGTTACTATAGCTTTTGCGTCTCGTGACTTGAAATAAAGATCGATCTTTAAGAAAGTGCATATTGCTGACCACAATCCACTGCCGCATCGCTCTTCACCCTAAGTTACATAGTTTGCACCTAATGAGCGAAAAATCAAACAATACCCTAAGCTTCGGGACACGTGGCCGCCGGAGACCATACCACGGACCATTGCAGATATCGCGCGGGCGCGCCATGCGCTTCCGCAAATCGCGCACCATGTAGCGCGCTCGCTCTCTACAAAGCAATTCTTTCATACTATGAAATATTCATCTAGCAACAGGGGTTTCTACCGTCACAATATTCCCACATTCTAGCATACGCGCGCAGTAAATGCGGTAGAAAGCAGCAGTAACAAAAAAACGCAAAAGGAGTGACTGACCAGTCATGTTAAATTATTCCTAGTATGTTAACAGTTTACTTGGCAATCTAGTCGGTGGTGGCATCGCCCTAAACAAAGTAAAATTCCCCATGTTTTTTGTGCGCAACAAAAAAATTTGTAACTTGTCTGTAAATAACCCCAATCCGAAAAATATAATTTTCCTTAACGATGATTCTAAATTCGTGTCTTCTATGTGTGTGTGTGTATAGTACAACAGGCCTGGCAAAGCAAAACAAACAAACAAATTTAACAAAACACAATACCTTTTACTTTTTTTAAAAAATCTTCCTTATTTTGTGCAGCATATTATGCACACCACATTGTTTCCAATCAATCTATTCACTTTGGACCACGTATCATTTCAATTTGATTCACAAACACTATCACTTATCACTGCCTAAAATGTCTTCTAGGGATGCCCACAGACTAGATGTAGTATCACAGCTCTCTACTCTGGAGCTATTTCATATCCTCCCACTAGCCAGTTTGTGGAGCACTACAAGGGAACACACAAAATCCCCAATGAAAATCTCATATACACGAAAGTTTACCCCGTTTACCATAGAGTGGTCCTGCCTAGACTCATCCTCATGCAATCCGGAACTGACACAGCTAAGACAGAATTTCAGGGCAAACCACCACTAAGAAACAGCCTAGAGCACAGCTGGGTAGTTGTGCCCAACAATCTGTTCAATACCAGATTAGAAATGCCCACGTCATTGAGGCAGTACTGCTTGGCACCAAAGCCTCCCTAATCAAAATGATACTGATAATGTGGCAGAAATCATACAGACTTTAAATAATATCTGACTGTTGTCATGGCTTGACAGCAGAAACTAAAAAAACAAAAACAAACAAAAATTTACTTGATTGTTAAAGACCATCAGTTAAATTCCGGGGTTTGGCAATGTTGCCGCAAAAAAAGACTTAATCTATTTTTAAAAATCACTACTAAAATTCACCTATACACTTTGTTAAAATATCCTCTATTCCTATCATCTAGCCCAGACTGAGATTACAAGCAGCAAATGAACTAACTTTACTTTTACAATCCCCATGCTGTGTTGATTACACTCATATTCAGTCAACTAACTTAACCCCCTTACACCAAAAGGAGTTTTGTGTGTCTACATACAGAACCCAGTGCAAAATATGTTCATGTTAACAATAATGCTCTCAAATTTTCAAAGAACATAAAACCTTGTGCTGTACCCCCCACGCACCAAAATTAAGCAGATTATATATATAATCCCAACAGTTATTCAGATACTATAGCACATAAATTTCTGACCTAACAGCATCCTTGTCTGTTATGGCAATAGGATATGGCCTAGCCTAAATAGGCTAATGAGGCTTCACCCTGAGTATATATTCAAAATCTACCACTCTCCCTGGTCTATTTGAGAACACATCTTTATTCCCTACCAGTAAATTATACAGTTCTTCCCTCTGACTGTCACCAATACCCTCTGTCTCATACACCTTCCTTTTTATCTCCTCCTCCATCCCGACTTCATCCAACATGCACTGGGCCATGTGCAAGCTTGCCACTAAATCATCACCTGTAGCATTTACAAATTTTGTCTCCTTTATGCATCCCCCAACATTCAAATCCAATACCTGCCCCAACAGTTAATATTTGCCCAATATTTATTTAAATAATCTGTACCCTGAACCATATTTATACTTAAACTAGCGGTGCCGACAGACGTTGTCCTGCGTTACGTTTCAAGCGATTAGGATATTAAACAAAGTATGAAACGGAAGACAAATAATATTTCTTTATTTTGAAATATCATCAATTTTTCTAAAAACAATTCGTTATAATCAACAACCTTAGTTTCATTTTATCTTAATGCGAGTTGATGAACAATATTTTTAGTTAATTCCTGAGGAGTATAAATGAATAATTTTGACGGTTTTCCAACGCAAGAACACGTCACTTATAATTGGCCGTGTGAAAAGATCGAATTTTCTAGATCCAACGCACAAATCGACATTGATGGACCTCGTGCCTTATTAATAGTCATGGCAAATGCCAAGCGAATTGGAAATTGCAGACGTCTGAATGGAATGGGTGAGTCTGAAGGGATCATTGGGATTCATGGCAGGAGAACAACTTCACCTTCAAATTTGCCGTTCAAAATTGTAGCTTCAAGAACACTGCACATCATTTTTTTTATGACTAGTCTTGTACCGGTGCATAGCTTAGGTGCATTTAAATTCCGAAGCAAGATGGTAGGTGACCCAATTTTTAATCCCAAGTTATGTGGTGGCATTCCTGGTAAATCCTACGAATTTAAAAATTTAACAGGATAGTTGACTGGTTCGGCAGGATCGGACACAGTGTCGATCGATTTGAGCAATATCTCATTGCCGGGCAATGACTGTTGTATTTTGAAGTTAATAGCGTCAACATAGATATTTTTTGTGGCCACGCATCATTAATATAATTATCTTGTAAATCTGGAAAAATGCTTTCAATCAAAGCATCTTTCGTATTTACCATGTTGCAGAAATTGTCTGACAATCTGATGTATTGTGTGTCTCCCTGCAATGGTATTGTTCCATTTCCAATGTTGAGCAATTGCTCGGAGAATGATAGTGCCAATGGATCGTTTTGCAGTTGAACACATATATTTGTGTTAAGAGGTAATGTACTGACATTTCGCCATAGATAAGAAAGTTTTGCGTTAATTTCATCCGCATATGTAGCGCGTGGAATGACCGGCAATGCGTCTAAAATCGCCGAACAGCAGCAGTAAGGCACCACCGAAAAGCCTGGTGTTGTTATTTAGATCTTTGTTCATTCTGGTTCAAATGGCTCTGAGCACTATGTGACTTAAATTCTGAGGTCATCAGTCCCCTAGAACTTAGAACTACTTAAACCTAACTAACCTAAGGACATCACACACATCCATGCCCGAGGCCGGATTCGATCCTGCGACCATATCGGCCGCGCGGTTCCAGACTGTAGCGCCTAGAACCGTTCGGCCACTCCGGCCGGCCATTCTTCATTCTATCGAGAGCTTTAAGTGAATGCTTGTGGGCCATATGCATTCATCCAAGATAATAATTTTGCATTTTTTGCAAAACTTAGCCATACGCGAATGCTTTTTTTATGTTGCACACTGCATCTTGATTTATGTGAATGTTCAACGGCAATTTGAGTGCTGAATGTGCAGTCCATCCGCCATCAAGCAAAGTGGCTGCAATTCCTGATGAAGCAATTACTAACGCAATATGATTTTTGTGATCAAATGCGAGCAATTATTAGTGAGATGGGAAACGTCCTTCCAGTGCCACCTGTTGCGTCCAAGAAAAAGAATCTACCTTTTCCTACTGCAATTGACAAATTTATTCGATCGTATACATTCTTTTGTTCTTCACCGATTAGTTGCTCATTCATTTCAACCAAAGTACTTAAAGAGACCGCATTGAACTGTTGTTCACGCAGAATCCCGCTGCCTGCTGCTGGGCGGTTAGGTGAGGGCATACCAAAATGAATGAGTGGCATTTTCGAAATCAGAATGTAAATCTTTTCAATTTTTATTAGCGCCTCGTTATATCTTTCAGCCGAAAAATCAATATTGGGATCATGATCAGCGATCCGAATGCGATGCAGAATATCGTCGCTTATGGAATCTTTATATTTGTCCCAGAGGACAAAAGCTTGAGATGGAAAAAAAGGTCATCAACAACATGGCGAATAATTGGCGAATTTGATAAGGAGAGGAACTCAATGCTGCATCTGCAAGTGTAATATCCCAATCGTTGTCATCTTCCAGCAAATGTAATTCGCGACACGCATCATGATATGTGTCGTACACAATGCCATTGACTGTTCGCAAGTAATGGAAGGTCCAGGAACATTAACCAACAATA
The DNA here is from genome assembly GCF_023864345.2 of Schistocerca serialis cubense. NCBI lineage: Eukaryota > Metazoa > Arthropoda > Insecta > Orthoptera > Acrididae > Schistocerca > Schistocerca serialis. The sequence goes on along the minus strand of NC_064641.1, from coordinate 322,332,787 downwards.
AACGCAAGAAGAAACATTCGCGTTGGTTTGGATGGACTATGCATAATCGGCCTAATGTATTTCCCATAAATATGCCGTTGTATCCTTCATCCGGAACACCACGCATTCGTGGTTTCCACTTTTTTGACTGTTTGTTCCAAGTGAAATATCGTGGCACACCACTAAACATTAAAATCTTTGCGAATTGATCTGGAATACCTCGTCGGTTGCATAGTTCGAAAAATTCAGTTGATGTGGTTTTTGGGGCAATTGATGCTCTTTATAGAGCAGTCTCTTCCGTGAAATAAACACGTTGTCCATTTACAAGGAGCATGGCCAAATTTACAACAGCAGGGTCTCTTTGGTGTATTAGAAAACCCAAAATACGCCAAACTGCTTCATTGCTGCTGATGTATCGGCCCATTTAATACCGCGTTATTTCAACGTTTTCGTTAACATTGTGAACAGCAAATACAGCCATATCACTGCCTTTACGGACATATTTGCATATATATTTTATGGACCTCACCGAACCGCGGAGTTCAATGTTTATGTGTACTTTGTAGATTTTACACAGCAATGGTGAATATGGAACCACCAGTGATTGTCACTGTCAACTGTTGTACCGTTTGACATGCATAATTGATGTGATTAACCACCATGGTCAGTGTCTCTACGACGATACAATTGATAACCATCGATTGTAGTGATTGTATCATTTATACAATTTTTTGGAATACGTTTCGTATATTTTCCATTGTCCATGCATGGCGCCGTCATGTTTATAGCACCGCATGGAACATGGATCATTTTAGCGGTAACAATGTCATACAATTCTTGGTCGATATTCCGATCCGGAATTCCTGCTCAGATAATTTTATCAATTTCTTCAGACTATCTTTTGTCGACCAACCAAATCAAAATATTTGGCAAACCTCGTTTTTGCCATTCAACAGAATACAGTCAGCAACGTGTTTTGCCAAATACAGAGGAATGTATAATCAAGTTCATCAACGATTTTAACTTTAGTCTGAAGACACGTGCAGTGATATCGGGCCGATCTATTGCCGTTTGACCTGGCAATAACACAATTTTACTTTCATCCCATTTTGGATTACATGTAAATGTAATGAACAAATCTGGTCGTCCGTACACGCGCACAAAAGTCATGGCGTCTCGAATATATTCTTGCATACGACGTTGGCTACCAATATATGATAATGGAAGGATATATATATTTTTACGAGTATCACTTTCCACACATTGATCTTGCCAAAAGCCGAGAAGCGATTCTTTTTAGTGTTGTAGCCCCCTGGGGCACTCTGGGATGCTCTCTGGGTTACTCTGGGATGAACTGTGGGTCACTCTGTGATAATATCTGGCTGAGTGTCGCAATCTTTATATAGCACATTTGGTTTTTAATTCTTACTAATTTATTGTTTAATGTTTTATCTTTTTTATTTATTGACCATTATCTAGTTGCTAACCATCCTTATCTATCCCGTGAATTTTTTTTTAAAGCTATACTTATTGATTTCATTAAAAAATCTTCTTATTAAATTTATTAATTAATAAATTATTGATATTAGTTATTCCATCTACGTTACCAACAATAGCATCATGCAAATGAATGTATTTTTCAGCTCGAAGTTTCGCTTGATTATACGTGATGTATGGTAATCGCTCGCTTTCAATTTTCGCATACATATCAACGATATATTTATGAAGCAACTGGCGGCATCGGAGAATATTATTGTCTTCATTGGCACGAATCATCAACCGATATGCGTAGAAGTTCATCACGCTCACTTTCGTGCTGGTTTCTGCAGCTGCAAAGTAAAAATATAATGAAGACAAAAAGATATTAATCGTGCATAAAAATAAAATATTAGGTAATGACATGTGTAGATTGTACCTGTTGCTGCATTTCTTTGGTTGATATTTAAATGATATCCATCCTCTCCTTCCCTAAATATCAATGGATATTGCAAAGCGTCGTAAGAGCGATGACTGTCTTCAGTCGTATGCACTGTGTTATCTCTGCGTTGGATTCGTATATCTCGACGTTCAAATGCGTCGCCAGCCATAACAACTGCAACTTTATTACTGGTCGGTGCATTATAACAGCCCGCGTGCTGCCCAGATGGTACTTTGTCTACTTTGATGACGATCGTATAGTTGTCGTTTTGCAGTCTGTTTGAAACGGTATTGAACAACTGGACCAAATGGTTGTGATTCCGTAAAAACAGTTCTAAAATACCCACAATATCTCGCTCCTCCATCTGCTCGATGTGTTTGTACTGGCAGCGTGCATTAATTTGCTGCTCCTCATTACCCAAGAAGTAGATTTGCAGAAATTTTGAATCGGTATCGGGCGTCGGCATTTAAGAACCAGTTCGATGATACACTTGGCCCTGAATGTTAAACGTTGATTGAAAATTGCGACCAGCCTCATTCTGAATGATTTCTGTTGCTACAAATTATGTCATTTAAAAGCACGAAATGAATTTGCGTATTTTACTCAAAAACAATTTAGATTGAGATTTAGTTCGAGCCAATAGTGTTTTCAATTGTTCTGGTGGCGAATTAAATGGTGGCAATACATCTTTTCCAGACGCGCAGCAAAAACAGGCCAATTCACCTTTGTATTTGAGTGCATGACAGTGTTAGCACTGGTTGTCCATAGCACTGATTACAATTTGTGAATGTGACGAATATTCAATGTACGACTCATTTTCAAACGCAAGGCGAAGAAGCGATGCACGTGTCAATGTGCGATACACTCGCTAACGCTGTTGTTCACGTGTTCTGAACGTCTCGGTGAGTCTTTGGCGGGCCAGTCTTTGTCTCAATGCATTAGCTCGAAGGCGTTCGTTGTGTTGCTCTTGACTTTGATTGACACGTCTGATTGCTGCCTGGTCTCTTAAATTTTCATTGTCCGTCAATTGATCTTCTGCCGATCCATTTAAACGACAGTTCTGGAGTAATTGTGAATTCAGAGTCCGTCCACCAATACGTCCTCCTCGTCCACAGAGACGTGGCATTATTTTGTGTAGGTAACTTAGATGTGAATATAATACACTTAATATTCACTTAAATGCGACACCTGAAATATCAAAATACGCTGTACAAAATATTAAAATGTCAAAATTACGAAATGCACTTAATATATTATACTCAAATTAAAATGTCGATAAATAAACGAAATCCTATTCACCTAAATTATATATGAATATAATACGCTCAATACTGCACACAAAAATGCAACGTCACCTAGCATGCTGATATAAGAATGTAAATTTTCCAGGCTCCCACTTGAATGCATTCACACAAATTCATTCAAATCGGTCCAGCGGTTTAGGAGGAGTTCAGTGACATACACACGTACAGTAGAATTATACATATAAAGATCCTGAATCACCAGGAACGGGTGACTAAACAACTCTGCACCCATGTTTATGTCTAACACAGCCTCCTTCCTCAATGGTTTGCTGTAATTACCAGTAGCATTTTTTATTCTAACCCCTGTGACCGGGAATTATACCATTTTATCATTCCTGATATAATTGTAGAAACCCTCTGCCATCCCACTGACTGTACTACCTGTGTCCACCAAGGCTTCTTCACTGAATTTAGCTATCTGAACTTTAACTATTGGTTGCACCTTCCGAAAAGATTTCTGCTTGAGCTCTACTTCTGCTAAGCGATCCTCCTCCTCTTCATTAGCACAGTACTGTTCCATAGTGCATACCTGCCCCCCCCTCCCCCATTGAATAATTCTATTTCATTATCCCCTTCAAATATTACTACAAAATCATCTTTGTGTTCTCTATTTTCTAAGCCCAACCATCCTAATTTTCTCTCAAAACTAAACTTCTCCTTCTCCCATACCTTTGGTCCCAACTTGTGTATATACTTAGAAAAATCCACCCAATCACTTGCATCAAAATCATATTCACTCACCCCCATCCAACCAGTGTTCTGTTCAGCCTCTTCCATACAACCATACTGCCCATCCTCGTACACTGCATAATTATTCACCTTTCGAACTTCATCTCCCTCGTCACACACAAATTTTCCACAATCTCTAACCCTGCAGTTACTCTCCACAGCACATCCTACCATTTCACTTACAAAATCCCCCCTTAAACCATCAAACCCTTACCCCCATCATATATTTTCTTGAGTACAACATAATATGCCCCATCCTCAACATTTAACAGCTTTAAACTGTTCACATAATTATATTTCCCTACTGTACAACTTCTGGAGTGTATTTTTGCAACCAGTTTGCCCTTGCTACTCAGTCACTTAAGTCCAATTCAGCTTCCCCTTAGTTCTCCACTGTTCATTATTCTTTGTTTGCTGTTTAACCCCATGCACGTAAACACTAGCACAATTTGTTTCATCATGTTTCATGGATTCAGATACAGCTTTCCCTACCAAAACATCACTTGCATTACTATCCTGCAGATCACAAACACTTTCACCAGTCATCTCAGAACTAGCCCCTTCTGGCTGGTAACAGCTAACCTCATAAATTCCACAAGATACCCACTCTGGTACATATTCATTTATCACTACATCCACAATAGGCACTATGGCCCCAAAATCATTATCATCATCTACAAAACCATTAGTTTCAGGTACCTTGGCCCTCTCAGAATTAACATTATCATCCATTGTATCCACTTCCATTACACGCAACTCAACAAATTTCTTACTATTACTTCCACACACACTGTGGTCATCACAACATCCATCCATACCTTCAGACAGTGCCTTAGTGCCTGACCTGTTAATAATGCTCACCAAACCAATACTATCTTTCTCAAAATTCACATCCCCGAACTCTATACAAAAAACATTCTCAGCATTGATTTCTTCCATTTGGGCCTTTACACCCCTAAAATTCTTCCCCTTAAAAGCTCTCCTTTTGCCATGCTCTGTGCACCACCACCCCAATACATTTTTGTCATTTAAAATGGCCTCCATACCACAAATTCTTTCCTCTCTCCTACTTCTATCATTATTGTCATACCACTTTTTAGAATAACCGCCCCTACTCTGACTATAATTATTATTGTTCCACCTCTTGGCCCTACTGTTTGTAACTTGTCTTGTCCCAAAGTAGGCCCCATTTGAGACAACACCTAATTTAAAGGATACTGTCCCTGTTGTGTGCTGTCGTTCTGTCCCCCTCTTCCAGGTCCATTTCGCAGCATTGCCCATGGTTCATTTCTCACATCACTGCCCCTAAAATTACTGTGACTGTGGCTCTCTTCATTATATCTTCCCCCATTTCATCTCCAAAGTTCATTTATATTTCTGTCCCCATGATGGCTCTGATGATTATTTCCCCAATTCCTATTTCTGTGACCATTTTGATGATTGTTACCCCAATTCATATTTCTTCTCTCCCCCAGATCCCTATGGTTATTCCCTGGATTGTTTCGCTTTGAGCCATGCCTATAGCACATAGCCTGCTCCATCTTCTCAACAAAGTCTAAAGACTTCTGCACAGAATCAGTGGAGCAAAGTATGAGGTCCCATTGTAACTCCTCAGGTAGTCTCCTCATTTAAGTAGATACTTCTGTTAACACACCTAATAGCTGATCCAGATGTACTAATTTATTCAACTCTTCCTGGCAAAATTCCCTTATAGTTTGTCTGCCTCCCCTCTACACAGGTCCTTTCAAAACTCATTTTGCAACCTACACTGCTTATTTTTACTCCAGTATTTGTCTAGAAACATTTGTTCAAATATTTCAAATGAAGTGAACTGCTCCTTAAATCTGTTAGCCCATGTCTGAGCTGAACCTCCCAGCATTCTCTTTACAAATTTTACTCTTGCCTCATCTGACATCCCAGGCAGAAAATAGTCCTTGCAACTGGCCAAAAAATCCAAGGCATGATATCCGTTTTCAACTGAAATTTCCTTTCCACTAGGTGCCTGCATTCCTGGATACCCAGCATGACCTGAAACATTATACAATTCTATCTGGGTAACTTTTTCTTTTACTTTTGAGGTGACAATTGCCATTTCCTTTCTGAGATCATCAGCTGTGCTGTCTAATTTATTTACCAGCACAGCTTTTGTCTCATCATTGCTAGCCACTACTTTCGCATTCACTTCAAGCAAAGATTGCCTTGTCGCCTCTTCCCTATCGCCACACATCTGCCTTCCCGAAACAATTTCACCCAAGAGCTCAGCGTCAACTGCTTCAACCTTGAAATGCCAGCTCTCTTCTATTTTTTCTAATCTATTATCTAATTCGGTCACAATTTCTAATTTCATTGACCCCAATTGACTATTTATTTGGCCCACATCAGTCTTTAATACAGCCAATTCATATCCCACATCAGCCATCAGAGAACTTAATTCCGAACTTAATTTAGTTCGAAAATTAGTGCCTAAAGCACTCAATTTTTATTACCCACATCAGTTTTAAATGAACCTATTTGGCAACTCATGTTTTCGAGAAGAGCAATTAATTCTTTAGACATTATAGGGATACCGATTTCGTCCTGTCTCTGAGGACTTTGTGGTTCACTACCATTCCCTGACGACCCGCAATCACTAAGCGATATTTTAATTTCGTGCTCCATTGCCCTGGCTAGCACAAGAACTGAAAACAAGGAAACCAAAAACAAAATTTGCGCCTGCTGTGATCACTTATCTTTTCCGAGGGGCTGCGTCGGTCTCGGCGCTGCTGAAGAGGCTGCGTTGCGGAGTGCAGTCATGACCGCTTGTTGCAGGTCCACTGGTCGCTGGACACCCGGAAGCTGCACTCCACCGCCCAGCTGACAATCGCTAGCGCCCGCATCTGCTGGCTCTGGCTGCAGGTCCGCTGGTACTCCGCTCGATCCGCGCTGCGTGGCGTCGTCGAACGGCGATAGTAGGCGCGGGCGCGATTAAACGAAACACACGTTTCCGCGAATGTTCGTGCTTCGCCTAGTTCCACTAACCTTCGGGCCTAGTTGCGTAGCACACTTGTATCCCGGACGAGCACCCAATTGCGACAGGGCGGTCTAAATAAGGGAGTGCGGTTGAAGCGTTTTCATACGAAATGTGCATATACAAATGTTGGTTAAAAATGTTATTGCAAATTTTGGCTCTCTCGTAAGTCTCAGGGGATGATTTCCACACTTGGTGCATTAGTACACTTCCACACCCGCGCTTTTGCTATAGTTTTTTAAATTAATTATTCACTCAGACATGAGTACAGTTTATGCTAGGGAACAAAAATTAGGCGATTATCATAGCACAATATGTTTTTTCACGACACAGTTCAATCACTATTTATTGTCGTTGTTCTTTTCTTTGACACAATGAAATTAGCACTGGTGAGGCGGTTTACAGTTTTACTTTCACAATACTTTGACTCCGTGCCCCCAATAGTGATAACGTAGGCTGCTACAAACGAAAGCTACTCAATCAATCCGAAAAGAACCACAAGTCCCACTGTCCTCTTCGTTCTAACAGATTTGGTGTGAAATCACAGTTCGCCACATGTTCACTTACGACGATGTATACCTCGTAAATCGTACTCACACAAATAATCGTAGCACTTCCAGTTCACCAAATAGATCCTTGCTCACTTGCACTACTAAACAATACTCTGTATCGAAAAACAATTTTCAAACGACCACGTGGGCCACCCAAAAGTGGGGCTTCCTCTCCACCCACCCTCCAAAACGACTGACCAATGACTCACTCCTGGCCAAGATGGCCGTTCACTTATATAGGCTCGGACGTCAACCCCTCTGATTATTGTACGTACTAGTCTCACCAGTTAAGGTTACAAATTTTGATACATACATCCCTCAACAGAAATAAGTACACCATCGGAACCGCGCTAAAAAAGTACATCTTATATACTATGTTACATTAATTTCTAGCATTATTCTGACACCCGTAATGAAGTTTTAGTTTTTGCAAACATAGCCATTTAGCGCAAATTTGTTTGTTTACATCTGTGCTGCAAAGTTTTAACACAGAACTGCATATAGCACCGTTTTTAGACGTAATCTATTGCGATCTACACATTGCGCTGCTGAAATACTTCATATCTATAATAATTAATTAATTATGGGTGATAAATGTCAATAATATTTTGCAAACAATGAAAAACTATTCCAAGTTAAGTGTATAGTGTAACTTAACTAGTTTAAAATACGTGTGAAGCGACCAAAAAAATTATATAGTGCCATTCTTGATATCGTGAATTTTCTATTGAATTTTATAAACTTTGTTTATTGATCTTTACGGGCTTAATTATTTATGAATCTTAACATACGATTGCGGCACTCGAGCCGCTATGACGACACGCTTTTAATGAGTGTTCACTCATCCCTGATGTTGCTGTTGTGGTCTTCAGTCCTGAGACTGGTTTGATGCAGCTCTCCATGCTACTCTATCCTGTGCAAGCTTCTTCATCTCCCTGTACTTACTGCAACCTACATCCTTCTGAATCTGCTTAGTGTATTCATCTCTTGGTCTCCCTCTACGTTTTTTACCCTCCGCGCTGCCGTCCAATACTAAACTGGTGTTCCCTTGATGCCTCAGAAAATGTCCTACCAACCCTTCTTTTTGTCAAGTTGTGCCACAGACTCCTCTTCTCCCCAATTCTATTCAATACCTGTTCATTAGTTATGTGTTCTACCCATCTAATCTTCAGCATTCTTCTGTAGCACCACATTTCGAATGCTTCTATTCTCTTCTTGTGCAAACTATTTATCGTCCATGTTTCACTTCCATTCATTGCTACACTCCATACAAATACTTTCAGAAACGACTTCCTGACACTTAAATCAATACTCGATGTTAACAAATTTCTCTTCTTCAGAAACGCTTTCCTTGCCATTGCCAGTCTACATTTTATATCCTCTCTACTTCGACCATCATCAGTTATATTGCTCCCCAAATAGCAAAACTCCTTTACTCCTTTAAGTGTCTCATTTCCTAATCTAATTCCCTCAGCATCACCTGACTTAATTTGACTACATTCCATTATCCTCGTTTTGCTTTTGTTGATGTTCATCTTATATCCTCCTTTCAAGGCACTGTCCATTCCGTTCAAATGCTCTTCCAAGTCCTTTGCTGTCTCTGACAGAATTACAATCTTATCGGCGAACCTCAAGGTTTTTATTTCTTCTCCATGGACTTTAATACCTACTCCGAATTTTTCTTTTGTTTCCTTTACTGCTTGCTCAATATACAAATTGAATAACATTAGGGACAGGCTACAACCCTGCCTCACTCCCTTCCCAACCACTTCTTCCCATTCATGCCGCTCGTCTCATACCTGTAAAATGTTATTTACTATTTTTATTAATCTTTCAGTATTCGTGATATTCACCGATTTTTAGGTTACTTTAGCTTTTGCGTCTCGTGATTTGAAATGAAGATCGATCTTTAAGAAAGTGCATATTGCTGACCACAATCCACTGCCGCATCGTTATTCACCCTAAGTTACAAGGTTTTCACGTAATTCGCGAAAAACCAATCATGCCCCAAGCTCTGGGACACGTGGCCACTGGAGACTATCCCACTGACTGTTGCAAAACTCGCGCGGGCGCGCCATGCGCTTCCGCGAATCGCGCACCATGTAGTGCTCTCGCTCTCTACAAAACAATTCTTGCATACTAGAAATATTCATCTGGTAATGGGGGTTTGTACCGTCACAGGCTCTGCACCCGATTGCACTCCCCCTGCATCCCGACCGCCCTCCTGGACCGTCTCCAACCCACTGACTTCCTTCGGACGGACGACGTCCCAGAGACACTGGCTCTGAGCCAACCATGCAGAGGGAACACAACCAACGTCTCTGCACAGGAAGGAACCGACCCAAATACACGTCATCGACGAGACTACCGACCGATCTTCCAACCAACGTTTCTCCCCGCTAGTACTGGCTGTGCCGAACTTACTGGGACTCCCTCCCCGACTGCACTCCTGGTCCTGTCCGAACTGACTGCCAGACACACGATTACTCGGAAATACTATCGGTCGCTCCAGAGATGGTACGGCAGTGCACTTATCGATAAGCGCTGATGCTGCCGCTCATGCGCAAGTAAGGCAGGAAGTTAGTGACACCAGTAAATGGAATAAGAAAACGATGCGACAGTACCGTAATAGAAGATGACAAACAAATGGAAAGAACACAAGCCGGACACAGCTCACTGACCTTGTTAAATCAATCTCTGGAGCCGGGTCTGTTGAAACCGGTAAGGAAGTTCATTGTAATACAGGAGGGGCGCGTATCAGCCGAATAGCTTGTGCAACATGCCGCTCATTATAGGGAAACGCAAAGGCAAATAACGACCATTTTGAGCATCTCTGTGCCCAGTGTAATCGCAGCCTTAATTTTGTTCCTTTTTTTCCGAGCAACTTACGTACTTGCCACAAAAATAGCCCAAGATATCTATGGAATTCTATTTCATTTTTGCAGGTATTTGTTACAATAATAATTGTAATAATGATCACAGAGTGTCCTAGAACCACATCAGAGTCAACTGTTTTTGAAATTATCACACAGCATTTGTGTTACTCAAAGGGAGTGAAATTTAACAATTAAAAGTAGTTTATAAATAGTAAATAGCCACAGCTGTGTGTAATTATTTAAGCTGGTATATATATATATATATATATATATATATATATATATATATATATATATATATCACTGCCTTTTTTTACAGATTAGTGGACAAGTTAGTTAGGTAGTTAATATTTAAGTGTTTCCATCAACACTATTTCTAATTTTTAAGGGTGTTATAGTTTTTGAAAAATCGCGACATATAAATGACAGCAGAACATTTTTGCACGTTTACTGTGATATGTGTGCTTTAAAATGTGAAGTAAGTAGATCCAGTCTTGGTTGCATCTCTGAACCAGCAGCTCGCATATACCCTTCAAACTCCAGCTGACACCGACATGTCGTCTTGATTAATGCCACTGCAGTAAATGTTGACTCACATAAGTAAGTTGTTGCAGAGTGTAATAACAAGTCGACTGCCCTTCTTGCTAAATTGGAATCATTATGCCGAGTTTGATCCAGAAATACTCAGAAGACTTCGATTTAAACTTGTTTAGAAATGTTCTGTTTCAGAATTCTAGTACCTCGTCATGTTTTACTTATTACAAGATTCTCATTAGTGGTTTGTTACGACAGTGTCGAACTGGTCTTGGATCCAGTCATAATCAGATGAAGGTTCTGTAAATTTGTCCTTGAACTGTTGACGAAGAAGATGTACCACGCCCATTCTATTAACTTTGCCAATGTACAACTTCTTTTCCTTGACAAAATAATTGAGACGACATAACATCTCGTTGTTACCCTTCTCCGTCTATGTTTCTCAAAGTTTAAGTGTTCTGTTATATCTAAACACTTTTTCGCTTAAAAACATGACATTACTATTTCGGTCTTGAAGTGATACGTTAAGGTCACTCAGTTTCTTAAATATATCCGCTAAGTAGCAATACGTTAGAAGCCATTTTTCATCCAGAAAGAAAGCCGCGAGTGTAGGATTGCACTTAAATATAAAAAGATAAGTTCCAGCCTAAGATCCACAACTCGAAGAAGAATTTTACCACAAGACAACGAACGTATCTCCGTGTGCGATACGAGGGAATCGTCGGTAGCACCTATTTCCTCGCAAATAACGGAAAACAGCCTACTGTTTAAATCTGCTGCTTTCACAAAATTTACGACACTGACTATATCGTTCAGCACAGAATTCCGATTGTATTATTTTATAAGACATTGCCTCACTGTTTACCACGCAGTGTGTGAATATTGCACGTCCACCCTTGAATCCCTTTTTAGTTCCAGTAAATGCTGCCGCCGCATAGCTACATGTACCAACACAATTTGTCCATGAGAAACCGTTGGCGACGAAGAAGGAATTCACAAGAAACTATCTTAGCCTGTAGTCCTCCTTTCCAGAGCTTTACCATACAGAGCATTTTACAGTTTGATAAGAGCAGCGTATAAAAATAAGAAACTTGAAAAATTTACGATATCACTGCTGTTATCAAGTTGCAAGACGAGCTGTGGTGTATCATGAAGACGTTGCAGCAGTTAATTTTTCTTGTCAGAGCCTACTGCATCAATACGAAGACCACGGCATCATCGGAGAGTGGTACCTGCTTCAGACTCTCGCCAAAACTTTCTCCATGCTTCCTTGCGGCTACGGGAAGTAGTAATAAGTCGCCAATATTGCGTAATGATTTGGATTCTTCAACTCATTAAGATACATATTGAATGCTCGTAGGGCTTTATTAGGAACTGATACTTGTTTTCTGAGGAACCTAAATTTCATTTCCTGTTCCTCATGAAGCTAACAAGTATTCGATGGGTTTTCTCATGTGGTTTAGATGTTCTGTCTGCAGGTGTCTCTTTGCGTTTATACTCCTGACGCTATCGTTGACTGAAATCGGAGATGCACTGTGATACTCTTCGTTATTCAGACGAAATCAGGTAAAGTCTGATGACATATAATCAACTTGATTTTTAGACACTTTTGTTTTTGTGTCTAGAATTAACAGAGGAAAATGAGCAAGGAGAAAGTACTATGATAAATTCGAACCTTTTTCTTGGAATTTTGTACTTTCAAAGGTGAAGGAACCCTCAGCGAATCACTGTCGTAACATCTCTTCTTACCACTGCAGATATGCCACGTACACTTGGGTATGGTGGAACTTATATCACTTTATTTTCAATCTGGTTAACAACTTCTGCTTAACACGCTCAAGAATTAAAGTCCTAGTTAATTTACTACTTTTGAGATGAGATCGGAAGTCTGTCTAAAACCTATTGCAGAGTCACTATGGATGTGATTAACATTCATTTAATGTAGTCAGAGTTGCTAGGAAGTAGCGGTCACATTCTAAAGCGGCTTATTGTCATTATGGTGAAAAAAATCTTCCTCACTGACTGTTAAATTAATATTATTAAAAGTCACGACCGGCTTAAGATAAGTGGAGATGCATCTTCAGGTAATCTGTGCAAGATATTGAAAAATTTGGAATTAAAATGGTTTTAATAATTGACGGTCGTACCCTAAAGCACCATGTATCAATGAGAGCAGAGAACTCACAAGTTTATTGCCATTAGCGGTTGCTAAATGCTTATTAAGTAGTATACCCTGCGGGTGATCGGTCAGTTTCCAGATTTCCTGCTGACAGAATATACTGGTCAATTCTTGTGTAATAAGGCAGCAAATCAACGAGGGGCTTCCTACCTTTGTTCATAGAAATGAGAATCTGACGCTAGCAGTACTTGTTCACCGGGGGGTCTTTTGGGTGCATAATATGATATCCTAATATTTCAAAGACAGCCGGCGCCACACTCTATTATTCCCTGCAGCCCCCCTGGTCCACACCTTCGTCTTTTTGAGAACGGGTGCTCTATACGACTTCGGCATCATATAGCATTGCACACTCCCGTGAAGCGGGCGGGTGGAAGTATGAACGTACCACAGTTCACGGCACAATCTGCCTCGCGGAAACCTTTTACCACCTCCTGATAACCTGAAGGAAGCGAATACCACTTCAGGTACAACATGCAAAGTGTTGCAGAATTATTGTGACAAATTTCGAGTTGTAGAAATTGCCTTGAGGAACAAATTAAGGATAGGAACCCGTGCCCGTCATTCAGCGACGCTACAGAGCATGGGAGTTATAGGCACTGAAACTGCCGCTATTCCAACACCTCAGCAGCAAATGTTACTTCGTAAGGTGACGCAGTTATGTTTCTCCTGTATTCCGTAAACCAATGGAGATTTTAGAGGGTTCCATCCACCGAAGTTACGGAGCACCCCATTCATAGAAAACTAGGCCCATCTAGGCAACAGACAGATCCATCTTCTCCATTTGCGATCGTGAGAGTCAGTAGTGATGACTGAATAACAGCTCTGAAAGATATTCCGCCTACGGTTCGTCTGCGTACAAAGGCGTGTTTGCTAACGAAGGGGTGGCGTAGCGGCAGGGCCTCGCTCCAAGAACTTCGACATTCAGTAGAGTCGCTGGATGAATATTTCTGGGACACCCTGCATATTTTAGTAGTAATTTCACATTTCCATTTAGAGGATGGGTACAAGACTGCAGCGTAACCAGGGCACATAATTTAAAACAACATTCAGAACACTCAGTCACCTAACTCCTTGTCCTGGAACACATAGGCACGACGCCATTGCTGCTGCCATTGCAATCAACACCATTGTAACAAAATCAGGATTCTGGGTGGATGAAGCCGCCCAACGCCTGCCCAGCTGACGTCACTCAGGTTTTATGAAAGCTCGGTATAAGATGTACACAGTGTCCCAGCTACCTTTTCTTTACTCTGTTCGTTTATTCCCAAAAGTGCTCCCCTGCACCTTGCTTATGCCCATGAGGTGAACCAAGCGACACTTTTCCCCATCATGGATCACTTGTTGATACAACTGTTGATAATATTTCACAGTTTTACACGATATGCTCGTAACTGCTTCGGGAAAGCGTTGACCACCTTCTTCAGTTTTGGATTATAACCAGGGACGATTCTAGAAGTCGGTCAAGTGGAGGGGGGGGGGGGGGAGGGCTAATGGTGGCGAGGGAGTTTTGGGGATTGGAATATCGCTTAACAAAATGAGAGTTGGGGTCCTCCTCGGAGAAACTGGTAAAAGTTGGTGGTGCTTAAAGTACTTTTTGGTAACTGTTTTGGAGTTCAGGGTAGAAGAAACCTATTTTAACATGGGAGATTTTCTAAACTACATAAACCATAAAAAAGGTCAACTTACAACAAATAATTTTTCATTAATTTTCTGGATACAGAATATGACGTGAATGTAAAATCTAGAGCTTGACATGAGTATAAAAAGAATTCTGTAACAAAATTCACTGGATATTTCCGTCTTCTGCCCAATTTGTCATGCTCTTTCATCTCTGTTTCTTTGTAATGAATATGTCAATGATATTTTCAACGTCCGTATCTTTTTCTTTATGGATATTTGCAAGAGTTAATCCATTTAGGCTCACCTGTCCCATTGTGTTACACAGATAAGGCATTATTCATCTGAAAGAAGAGAGGCTTCGTTCAGAAGTGCTTGTGGTGGCAGGAATAGTCAGAAATATTTGAAGTAAAATATATACATTCGGGAAAAACTGCTTGTCACGGTTCTGTAAGGATTCAGTTGCTGTTTCAAGTCTTTTACATTGATCAACAAATTTTTTTCTTCCATAGTTTCAACCCACTTTTCATTAAAAGCGAAAACTCTCCAAAATATTCATATTTCTTCGATGGCTGGATCACTACATCCTCACTGTATTTTAAACAGTATGGAGGAATAAGACCTTGAAGTGGTAATATGATGCGAAATCTTTGAGAAATCTTTTTTGTAGCTCGGCAATCAAACGATCCACAACAGTTAAAAATATTGTTCGCGTGAAGTATTCCTTGGCGTTTGAAGCAGGAACGTTGTCCGTTTTGGTCTGTGTTGAAATAGTTCTTGGTATTGCTATTACACTTCCGATATCATCTGCCAGTTTAATAGCGTCTTCAAAAATACTTCCGAATTCTATTACCGCATCCCTCCATAGATTTTTGAACACCATAAGTACATCATTTACATGATTTAAGGCAGTTCTTAAATCCATTTTAGGACTTCGGAGCTGTTCTCTTAAAGAGAAGCAATATGCTGCAATTGCTGAAGCTACTATGACGTATCCTCTTCGGACAGCAGAACTAAACATACAAGCCTTACTAGCTGTTTCTGCGTTGGTTCCATGACTACTTGAAAGTACGTCGAACAAGGCACGACCGGACAAATTGCCCCTTGAAGGTAATAAGGGTATCATGTCTTTCCACCCATCTTGTTGGACCCATTGCCTTTAACTTTGTTTTCTTTGTCTCTTTGAACGGTAGTCGTGATACAGCTTCCTCTAGGAAATTCGTTCTGTTTGCAGAGGCAAACATGAATGCTGAAACTGATCGCACAATACCCATCGTATTTCAAACTGTTGGAGTATCACAAGACTTGAAATGCACAAGTTCAAAGAGTGGCTGAAACAGTGGGTATAAATAGCCGACGGTTCTTTAATTGAAATAAGAGCTTGAACTCCTTTAAATTTCCCAAAATGTTTAAGCCGTCTTCGTAGTCATCGATTAAACGTAATATCAGTACTCTTACTTAACTGAACTAGTAAATACTAAGAAAAAATCCAAATAACATGAAGACAGTATTATTTAAAATTAAGATGATACAACCCTTACCACTTGTTTTGTGTTGTCAAAATTGTTGACTGTAGATGCACAAGCCTATGACGGTTCCAATTCTGTAGCGTAAGCAACATCAGAATCCCTACGAGGGTTTCTGGCCCTACGCTCAGGTTCTCCAAAATAATCCGTTAGCCTGCGATTCATTGCAGCAACGTCTTTAATCACTCACTCCAGTTGAAGTAATATATTAGATGATATCTGATTTTATACACTGTAATATGATTGGGGGAGGGGGGGGGGGAATTATAGCCCCCAAAACCCTCCCGTTGCCAAAGCCCGTGAATATAACCTCCATAAGACTTCAACATTCCTAAATAGAACACCTTTTTCTGCTCAAGAGCGAGATTGGGTAACACAAAAATTGAACAATATATTGGAAAGAATCCACTCAGAGCATTGGCTCCTTCATCATTCCTAAAACACCTTGAGGTAACCTAGAAGAAAGATTATTTTGATACACAACCCGTCCAGTAGACCATTTAACTCCCGATCCTGACGACCATCATCTTAATAAGCTACGTACACTAAAGCCCCAATACCATACATCGAAGCTGTTAACGACACGTCATTTAACGTCAACTCTACTACATTACTTTGGCCGAGAGATCGTCAAGCAGACCACAGTTTGCCCAATCCGTACTTACGAACGTAAACTATAGGGTTAATGTCTTTGAGTAATAATCAAAACGCCTTAGGTCTGTGTTCTAACCTCACCATTGCTTGAATATTGAACAAAATAAAAAATCATAAGAAAACGCATAGGAGGAATCGCGGCATGAGAAATCATCCTCATTCTGTCATCTTCCTTGTTGAAGAAAGTGTTGTGTGCTGTCCTTAGGTTAGTTAGGTTTAAGTAGTTCTAAGTTATAGGGGACTGATGACCGTAGATGTTAAGTCCCATAGTGCTCAGAGCCATTTTGTTGAAGAAAGCAGAGAAACGGACAGAGTTCAGGACTTTTTCTTGCTCTTGCGGTAGGAAAATGCCCCTGAAAGACGGAAGAACTGCCAATGATTATAGTCACGAAGATGCCGAAGGCTATGGGAAACACTGCATTAAAGGAACAGGATCGGTAACCACAGATCATGTGTAATTGAAGAGTGTCATGATCATCTCCCCACTGGCACTACATTCTGGACTAGTCCCCCTGGTCGAATCCCCGGGAGACGACAGCAGAGAGGGAGTTGAGCGTGAGAGAGAGACTGGATAGCCAATGAAGAGATAACGTTCTACGAGTCAGGGCAAAGAATATCAGAAATTGGAAAGTGGTAGGGAAGTTCGAAAATCTAAACCGGAAATGCAGAAACTCAATCTAGATATAATGGAGGTCAGTGAACTGAAATGGAAGGAAGACAAGGATATCTGATCGTACGAGAATGCGGTAATACAAACATCAGTGGATAATGGTACAGCAGGTGTGGGAATTGTTATGAGTAGGAAATGAGTTACTGTGAAAACGTCAGTGATGGGTCTGTCCTCTTCAGAATCGACAAAAAATCCAAAACTTACAACAATAGTTCAGGTATGCATGCCGACATCGCAAGCAGAAGATGAAGAGATGCAGAAGGTATTTGTTGATACTGAACGAATAATTCAGCACGTATAGGGAAATGAAAATCATATGGTCATGGAAGATTGGAAAGTGATTGTAGGGGAAGGAGTAGCAGCAAGGGTTACGATAGAATATGAACTTCATTGAAGGAATGAGAGAGGAGATAGACTAATTGAGTACAGCAGTAAATGTCGCTGGTAATAGCGAATAATCTGTTCAAGAATGGCAAGAGGAGAAGCTATCCTGGGAGAAGGCCGGGAAGTGAAGGAAGAGTCCAACTAGATTACATCGGGGTCAGGCAGAGGTACCCAAAGCAGATACTCGATTTTAAGGCCCATCCGGGAGCAAATATAGACTCTGATCTCTCTTAAAAAATGATGAAGACCAAGCTGAAGTTAAAGGGACTAGCCAGAATGCGCAAAGAAATGGGATACAGAGATACGAAGAAATGAAGAGATACGCTCAATGTTCTCTGAGGCTATAGATACTGCGATAATGAGCAGGTCGGTAGGAATCAGTTGACGAGGCATCTCCAAAAAGTGCAGTCACAGAAGTTGGAAGGAGAAACGTAGTACAAGGAAGGTAACTAACAGGAAACCACGGGTAACAGAAAAAAATACTGCAGCTGTTCGACGGACGAATGGAGTACAGGAATCTGACGGAACTCAGGAATTCATAATTACAAGTCACTTACGAAGGTTATAAGTACTAAACGCAGGGAATCTAAGGCGAAATGGCTGCCTGAAAATGTGACGAAATTGGAAAAGTAATGACTGTCGGAATAACTGACTCAGCGTATAGAAAGATCAAAGCAATCTTCGGTGAAATTAAAAGCTACGGCGGTAATAATGATAATTCCACTTTTAAATGCAGAGGAGAGAGCGTATAGGTGGATACAGTAGACTGGAAGCCTCTATGGCTGGGGGATTTGTCTGATAATGTGACAGAAGAAGAAACTGGAGTCAACAGGGAAGAGAGAGCGGATCCCATATTAGAGACAGAATAAAAAAGAGCTATCGACTAGGGTCAAATAAGGCAGAGATGATCGATAACATTAAGTGCTAACCTGAGGTAAAAAGGTTGGCTCAGCAGAGGAACCCGTGGCGGGCCGCATCAAACCAGTTAGAGAAGACTGACGATTCAAAAAAAATGAAAGTCTATCAATGGAATTAACTTACGTGCTACCCTGACCTGTAATCTTTTCGACAGTGTCAGCAAAGGTAACTCGACTTTCAAGAAGTTAAGGAATGGATCAATCTCAGTTAGTGTTTCATGTAGTGCTGCTCCCCTTATGCTAACCCAACAGTCTCTGCTAGTTTTCGCCAAAGCTGTTGGGTCATCTCTGGTACTGTTTATGTGGAGACCTGTCCAAATTATCACCGTTACGTTTCTGACTGCTGTTCCTGTACAATATCAGCAAAAGAGCAAAACTACTAAGAAATTCCATAAACTTTTTTACTAGCAACCCACACTCACAATGTACAACCATCTCTTCTACAATTTGTACCATATGATATCTTGGAGTGGTAAGTGGCTGGAAGTTGTTCGCTGTAAACACTTATACACCTTATTACAATTCAATAATGACACATTAACCACTTGTAGGAGAGACTCGGAATCAATAACACAGAAAACGCATTGCGTTCAAATTTTGCAAACATAGTTTGACATAATTATAATCCAAACATTGCTTTACCACTAGTTATAGGACCCCTTACACTAAATACCATCTTGGCAAACACAAGATAAACACGTTGAATGTTACCTCGTAATAAAAAGAGCACAAATACTCAGTAAGCAAACCTGTAATTAATATATAACTGTAGAGAACAATAATAATGAAAAAGGCTGTCGTGTCCATGCTCAGAAACTGTATTTATCAACTAAAGAAGCACTTATGCGGCCTGCCGCGAATTCCTTCCTTATGCAAACCTCTTCAACTCAGAGTAGCACTTGCAACCTAAGTCCTAAATAATTTCCTGGACGTATTCCAACTTCCGTTATGCTGTACAGTTTCTTACTCTCCCCTCTTCAGCTCCCTCTAGCACCATGGAAGCTATTCTGTGAAGGCTTAACAGATATCCTACCATGCTGTCTCTTCTTCTTATCAGTGTTTGCCATATATTCATTTCCTCGGTGATTCTCTATAGGACCTCCTCATTTCTTATGTTATAAGTCCACCTAAGTTTCATCATTCTTTTGTAGCACTACGTCTGACATTGTTCGATTCTTTTCTGTTCCGGTTTTCCCACAGTCCATATTCATTTTCTCATGGTCTATGTCTAACTACCACTCAATCCTGTGCTCCAGATCATCATTCGGAATATTTTCCTCGGATTGACAGCTATTTTTGATACTAGTAACCTTCCCTTGATCAGGAATGCTCTTTTGGTCAATGCCATTTTTCTTTTTATGCCCTCCTTGTTCCGTTCTCCATAACTTATTTTGCAGTGTAGGAGGCATAATTCCTCAACTTTGTCTACTTTGGGTCCCCAATTGTGATCTTGTATGTATGTATTAAAGCGGGGACCTAGAAACGACGGAGGGGCTTCGTCCCGCCGTAGATCTCAGTGGTTCACAACCGCAAAAAAGGCCACAGCAGTCCACCCATCCCACCGGTTCGGCTCCCAGTGGCAACCCCCCCCCCTTCCCCCGCCCCCCACACTGTTCCCCCCGGGGGATCGTCTCATACCAGACGAGTGTAACCCCAAATGTTACGTGGCAGAGAAATTATGGTGTACGCGTCCGTGGAGAAAGTGTTCGCGCAGCAATAGCTGACACAGTTTAGCTGAGGCAGAAGAAGGGGAACAAGAGCACATTCGCCGAGGTAGATGGAAATCCGCCTTAAAAACCATCCACAGGTTGGCCGGCACACTGGACCTCTAATCCAGCGGATTCGTGCCGGGGACTGTGCCTTCCCGTTCGGGAAGCAGGCCGTTTGAGCGCACGGTTAGCCGGGTGGGCCAAAAAGAAAATGGTTCAAATGGCTCTGACCATTATGGGACTATGAACATCTGAGGTCATCAGTCCCCTAGACTTAGAAGTACTTAAACCTAACGAACCTAAGGACATCACACACATCTATGCCGAGGCAGGATTCGAACCTGCGACCGTAGCAGAGCGTGGTTCCGGACTGAAACGCCTAGAACCGCTCGATCACACCGGCCGGCACCGGGCGAGCCAATTCTGATCTTAGTCTGTCGCTGTTCTCATTATTGTTACTTCTCATTACTTTCAACTTTCTTCGATTTATTCTCATTCCATATTCTATGCTCATTACAGTGTTAATTCCGTTCAGAAGATCTTGTAATTCTTCTTCACTTTCACTGAGGATAGCAATGTCACCAACGAACCGCATCATTTGTATTCTTCCACTTTGAATTTTAATTCCACTCTTGTACCCTTGTTTTATTTCCAACATACCTTCTTCATTGCATATATAGAACAGTAGAACAGAATAATTACATCCCTGTCTTACACCCTCTTTAGTTATGAGCAATTCGACCCATCTCTTCTACTCTTATTGTATCCTCTTCGCTCTTGTATATATTGCATATTAGCCGTCTTTCCCTACAGCGTACCCCTATTTTTCTCAGAACTTCGAACATATTGCACACTTTAATGATGTCGAACGTTTTTTACAAACCGACAATCCTACGAATGTGTCTTGATTTTTCTTTTATCTTTCTTCCAATATCAACCGCAACCTCAGAATTGCCTCTTCTAAACGCAAACTTACCGTCATCTACCAAATTCTCAATTTTCTTTTCCATTGTTCTGTGTACATTATTCTTGTCAGCAACGTGCATTCATGAGCTGTTAAGCTGACTCTACAATAATTCTCGCATTTGTCCATCCTTGCTGTCTTCTGAATTGTGTGGATAATATTTTTCCGAAAGTCACATGGACTGCCGCCAGACCCATACATTCCACACACCAACGTGAGCAGTCGTTGTGTTGCCACTTCCCTCAATGATATTAAGTATTGCAGCGCTGTCTTAATTTCTAATTCTAGTACCGGATCACCAATCGTCTCTGGGCTGACTTCTGTTCCTACTTCTATCACGTCAGTGGACATGTCATCCTCCTCAAAAAGGTCCTCATCGTACTCTTTCCACCCATTGAATTCTTAACATCACCACCGTTGCTTTTAATCTAAGCAAGGGTTGTATTGACGTTTCTGTATACTGACTCAGAGTTTCCGACGAACATTTCTTTCTCGAGTTTTTCACATTTTTAATGGAGCCATTTCGTCTTAGCTTTCCTGCACTTCCTATTTGTTTCATTCCTCGGCAACTTGTACTTCTCTACTCCTGAATTGGCCTGAATATTTTAATACTTCCTTTTTTCGTCGATTAACTGAAATATTTCTTCTGTTACTCATGCGTTCTTGGAAACTATCTTCTTTGTATCCATGTTTTTCTTTTTACCTTCTGTGACTGCCCTTTTTAGAGATTTCCATTCCTCTTCAACCGAACTGCACACTGAGCTATTGATTATCGCATACTCTTTAGCCTTAGAGATCTCTTCGTTCCTTAGTACTGCCGTGTCCCTCTTTCTTGCGTGTTTATTCTTCCTGACTGATGTCTTAAGCTTCAGTTACTCATCATCATTACTACATAGTGATCCGAGTCTATATCTGCTCCTGGGTACGCTATGCAATCCAGTATCTGAATTCGGAATTACGGTCTGACGATGACGTAGTTTAACAGGAATCTTTCCATACCTCCCGGCCTTTTCTATGTATACTTGGTTCTCTTGTGACTCTTGAACAGATTATTCGCTGGTATGAGGTGAAATTTATCGCAGAATTCAGTTAGTCTTTCTCTTCGTTCATTCCTGGTACCGTAACTCTTTCTTCTGCTGAACTGCTCATTCAGTATCCTCATATAGCTTCTCTATCTCGTTATCTTCTGCTAGCGAAGTCGACATGTACGTAATCTGTCGTTGTTGCTGTTGGTTACTGTTCACAGTAACTCAGTTTCTGCCTGCCTTTCCATTCATAATGAATCCTGCTCCAGTTATACCTTTTTCTGCTGCTGTTGATATTACCTTATACTCATCTGACCAGATATCATTGTCTTCTACCCATTTCACTTCATTGACTCTCACAATATCTAGATGGAGAATTAGCACATCATTTTCAGATTTTCCAGCTTCGTTTCTTAGTACAGTCTACTTACATTCCACGCCACGACTCATAGACCATTATCTGGTTATTCAATCTTCTTCTTTGGCCATCTTCTAGGATTCCGAAAGGAGGATAGTCGGAAATATTTTGCCAATGGAGGGATCATGATGGCATTTTTTCGTTTACAGGCCACGTGTCCTGAGGGTACACCGTATTTGTCTTTGAAGTAATGATTTTCATGGCCTTCTGTATCCTCATGTTGTTGATCATTGCTGATACTCGCACCTTTAGGAGTTTTTTCCCACCTCAAGTGCAAGGGAGAGCTCTGAACTCCTGCCCGCTCCTCCTCCCTCTTTGACAAGGTCGTAGGCAGAATGAACGTGAGTTCTTATGCCGGAAGTCTTCCGTCGCCATTGCTGATGATTTTTGTTCCAAATTTAAGCGAGGCCGAAAGCGTTTTGATTGGTAACCATAGCAGCTAGCCCTAGACCACGGGCGCTGCAGAAATTCCATAAAAGCTTAAATTAATTCTGCTATACGAATTCAACACAACGGTAATAATAATTTGTAGTAGTCCACAGCAGGAACTGGCTTTACTGAAAATGAGAACAACGAAACAGATTTCAATAGTTGCAAAGATCAGTAGAAATTCGTGCGTATGTGATAAGATCGATGTGCGAGGCATACAACAACTAAACTACCACGATTATACCTTATCAAAAGGTCTGGCTAACAACCCGAGACAATTATGATCCTATGTAAAATCGCTAAGCGGGTCTAAGATTACCATTTAGTCACTTGTTGATCAATATGGTGTAGCAGTTGAAGATAGGAAAACGAAAGCGGAAGTTTTAAACTAAGGGATTAAGAAATCGTTCACGAAAAAGAGTTGTACAAACAAACCGTCGTTTGACTGTCGTACCGACTCCCGAATGGACGATGTACTAATTACCATCCTTGGCGTAGAGAAACAACTGAAATAGTTGAAAAATAACAAGTCACCCAGGCCAGATGGAATCCCAATTCGGTTTTACAACGAGTACACTGTGTGTTGGGCCCTTACTTAAATTGCATTTATCGTGAACTTATCGTCCAGTGCGAAGTCCCAAGCGATTGGAAAGGAGGTAACTCTTGTATATGAGAACGGTAATGGAATGGACTCATGAAATTACAGACCAATATCGCTAACATAGGTTTGCTGCACAATCCTTGAACATATTATCAGTTGGAATATAATAAATTTTCTTATGACCAAGGAACAGCTCGGTTTTAGAGAAGATCCCTCGTGCGATGCTCAGCTTGCCATTTTTTCACACGATTTACTGAGAACCATGGACAAAGTGCTACATGCTGATTCCAGATGTTCAAATGTGTGTGAATTCCTACGGGACGAAACTGCTGAGATCATGTGTCCCTAGACTTACACACTACCTAAACTAACTTACGCTAAGGACAACACACACACCCATGCCCGAGGGACGACTCGAACTTCCGGCGTTAGTGTCCGCCCGGTTCGTGACATGGCACCTCTAACCGCGTGAACACTCCGCGCGGTAGCTGATTCCCTATTTACGGATTTACGGAAAGCATTTGACACGGTGGCCGACACAGACTGTTGACGAAGGTACGAGCATGTAGAATAGGTTTCCAGATATATGAGTAGCTCGAAGACTTCTTAATAGAACCAAGTATATTGGGTATCGTCAGGTGAACCCTACGAAGATGGGATAGGGCCGTTATTTTCTAAATACATTAATGATCCGGCGAACAAGATGGGAAGCAATCTGGCAGTGCTTTACGGTGTTGCTTTGGTGTACGTAATAATGACAAATTTGGGTGGCTGTAGAAGGATACAAGTAGAGTTAGAGAATAATTTTAGTTAGTGTTATGAATGGCAGCTAGCTCCAAATACAGAAAAATCTGTGTTAATGCGGACGAGTAGGAAAAACTAACCAGTAATATTCGGATACAGTGTTATCTGTGTTTCTTGACATAGTCACGTCGATGAAATATCCGGGCGTAACGCTGCATTGCGATATGAAACGGATAAGCATGTGAGTATCGTTAAGGGACGGTGAATGGTCGACATTGGTTTATTCGAAGAATTCTTGGGGAAGTATGGCTCTTCTGTAAAGGAGACCTCATATTGGATCCTAGTGAGGCCTGCTCTTGAGTAAAGCTCGGATGGTTAGGATTAAAGGAAAACATTGAAGCAATTCAGAGCAAGGCTCCTAGATTTGTTACCGGTAGGTTTGAAAAACACGCAAATATTACGAAGGTGGTTCGGGAGAATCCTTGGGGGGAAGGTGACGTTATTTTCCAGGAACGCTATTGAGAAAATTTAGAAAAGCTATATCTGAAGCAGATTGCGGAACGATTCTACGGCCCGACAAGATACACTTCGGTTAAGGACCACGAAGGTAAGATGCGAGAAATTAGGGCTCTTACGGAAGCACATAGGCAGTCGTTTTAATCATCGTTTGTTTGTGACCGGAAGAGGTAAGGAAATGACTAGCAGTGCTAAAGGGTATCCTCGTCCATGGGGCGTACGATGGTTTGAGAATTATGTATGTGAATGTAGATGTAGAAGTGAAATTAATGAACCACTGAGGATGAAATGAATGAGGATCTAAACACACTGGAAGCCTACCCTCCTTTAATTTAGTTCAATCTGGGAGGTCATAGAAAACCACGATCCTCGTTTCAAGCCGTTACTATCAAATCTGACCTGCCTGTAAATCAATGCAGCATGACTGTAGTTAGGCGACTAGGACTTTCCCACAGTACAATAAAATAAAAGCAAACGAAGATGAAGCCGTGTTAACCAAGACAAAACTGAAATTAGAATCATCGTTGTGTTCCTCATGCATTTACTAATTACATACGTTGAAAGAAATTACATCATATAGATTCAATTTGTGCAGTGCAGATGTTTTTGGCTTTTGTGTCCTACATCACCTAATAATCTGAACACCATGAGGTAGTGTGATACCGAAAGACGTAGCCCATTAGTTAGCACACTGGACTCCTGGACTCGCATTCGGGTGGACGATGGTCCAAACCCCCTTCAGCCATCGCGATTTGGGTTTTCCATTATTTCTCTAAATGGCTCCACGGAAATGTCACGACGGTTCCTTCGAAAAGGACACGATCCGAGCTTCTGCTCCGTAGGAAACGATCTCGGTATCAATGGGACGTTAAACCCAATCCTCATGCCTTCCAGGTAGTGAGGTACCAGAAACTACCTCTAAGACTCGGTCTCCGTTAGCATATGTCTCGTAGTTCAACAGCGACACACACATGACTGTAAAACTGAAATTTTTGTTGGCTTTCAATATATAGCACGCTTTGATTACAACCAGCACAATGGGGTACGTTTCGAAAATTGGTTCTTGAGTAAACACATGTGAAATTATTGAAAACAAGAGATTTAACCAAACGAGGACTAGGGAGGGAGGATAATAGATTCGTAAAATGCTGAAGCTTTGCTCAAACTTAATATACAGTAATGACTGTTACTGGAATACAGTACTAGATACTTCAAGTATAAATACGATGCTAATTACGATCGGATTCAATAGACAAAAAATCATTGCAGAATATTGTTATTAATTCCAAAAATATTGCTTTACGACTCGAAGAGCACTTAAACAATTCATTTGAGCTCTCCGTTGAAGGAATTTAAAAGTGGACATTGGTCCCCACATGTTCTACGTAAATTGAAAGCGCTAACCATTACCTAACAGTCCTCACGTAAAATACAACGATTGCAGAATGTACATTAAATACAATGACTGCAGCACGTACCGAGGACAGATATCTAACTCTCCATGATTTGAAACGCCACGTAATTTACACCCTCGTAAATGCAGTGCAAATATGGCCTGGAACAATATAATCATAATTCAGATGTCGGATTAATATGCTCATTTCACTATCACAAGGCGAATAATATACGGCACGAGGCGAATCGGTGCGTGCAGTCATTACCGCAGCAGTAAGAAAAGCACATGTGTGTGTGGTCATAAAACCAATTCTGCCGCCACGCGTTTATATTGGCTGGCAGCAGTCAGAGCTCACACGACCCGTCATGGCGAAACGTACTGTTCACACCCAGAAAAGTACTGTTCCAACCGACAGATAGGACACAACATATAGTTGGTACAGAAAAGTTAATACTGTCGCGCCCATGAGTACGCTGCGCAAAAGGTACTTTGCTCCAAACCAGACACCTTTCAGTATGAAGTGGTATCACTGCAAGCACTTCCGATACGCTGAACTTATACTGCAATGGGCTCTTACTATATCGTCTCCTGTATCAGTATGACTGTTGCACCCTAGGAGAGCATGGAACTCTGCTTCAGGTTTCCGCAAATTCGTGTATGAATTGTATTGTTGAACCACAACCGGGTAGTGATACACATGGAAATCATCCTGCCCTATGTCTTAGTGATCTAGGGAAACTATGGAAAAGTTAAATATGCACAATGAAACCTCTGTACTGCAGTATACGAGTGCAGAATTTCAGAGTCTCATCCACTGTACCAACTATCTCAATGTGCAAATAGAATAGTTGTTCGCCCTTTCTATTTCTAGATCTACTACAAGTATTTCTTCGCAGTATATTTAATTATTGTAGAGACAATCAGGTCCATTAAAATGAGTTATTATTTGACAGGATTTGGCAAATGGTTCAAATGGCTCTGAGCACTATGGGACTTAACTTCTGAGGTCATCAGTCCCCTAGAACTTAGAACTACTTAAACCTAACTAAGGACATCACACACATCCATGCCCGAGGCAGGATTCGAACCTGCGACCGTAGCGGTTGCGCGGTTCGTGACTGTAGCGCCTAGAACCGCTTGGCCACTCCGGCCAGCTGACAGGATTTAATTTGGTTGCTTTATTCGGATTTTACCCGCAAACCAATCCTATTTTGCCTTTAGAATACCTAGAACAACAAGAATCTGATGCTGTGATTTTGGATGATCATTTCTGTTATGGTCAGCTAAAAGTCTCTGAGAGATGACGGGAGTCCAATCGTTGGGATATAGAGATAATCCACGGTTATATCGATACGTTCCGAATAATATGACATTCATACGTGGCACAAGTACGGAGCTGTAGCAAACTGAGCTGCCAAGAGTCGTGGGATATCACCTAACATCGTGTTAGACCTGCTTTTGCCCGACATACTGCAGCAACAGGACCTGCCATGGACTCAGCAAGTCGTTGGAAGTTCCCTGGAATACTGAGCCATGCTGCCTCTATAGTCGTTCATACTTGCGAATGTGTTTACCACTGCAGGATTTTGTGCATAAACTGACCTCCCTGCTATGACTCATAAATTTTCGATGGAATTTATGTCGAGGGGTCTGGGAGACCAACTCATTCACTACAATTTCCAGAATGCTATTAAGGCCAGTGGTGAAAAATTGTGCCCCGTTGACATGGTGCATTTTCATCCGTAAAAGTCCATCGTTTTCTGGGAACATGAAGTCCATGAATGGCTGCATATGGCCTCCAGGTCACCTGACATGACCCCTTCCAATCAATGATCCGTTCACTTGGACCAGAGAACACAGTCCATTCCATGTGAACACAGCCCACACGATTATGATGCCACCACGAGCTTGCACAGTACGTTTTTGACTACTTGGATCTATGGTTTCATGATGTCTGCGCTACATTCGATCCCTACCATCAGATTTTACCATCTGAAATCGGGACTAATTTGACCAGGCCAGTGATTTCCAGTCGTCTAGGGCCCAACCGGTATGGTCTCGAGCCCAGCAGAGTCGCTGCAGGTGATGTCGTGCTGTTAGCAAAGGCACTCCCGTCGATCGTCTGCTGCCGTAATCCATTCATGCCCAATTTCGCCTCAATGTCCTAACGGATACGTTTGTCGTAGGTCCCACATCGATTTCTGCGAATATTTAACTCCACCATAAATATGTCGAGAAACTTTTCACTGAATCACTTGACTACATCAGTTTGATTGCCAAGTAATTTAACTTACAAACTGTTTTAGATTTATTAACTTAACTGATTAAGAGCACTGGAACTCGTTATTCGTTGTGATATCACTGCAACTCGTTAATGATTTGAAGGTGTTGTCCTTACCGATAACTGAATTAAGAGTATTATGTATCGCGGATAGCCCTCAACCAAATTACTGCTCCACAAAGCCGAAATCTCAGTTTCAATCGGTCGTTTCTCGTAGGTTTCCTAGTTCCAAAGAGGGTGTCAGTATAGTCTCCCGTACTAACACACTAAACTCTGAAGTGGATGATATGTTGTTCTTACTGGAATTAAGGAAAATGTGGGAGGGCCCCACCAGCATAACTCTGTTTTCAAACAACCTGTTCATTTAACAATATATAAACTGTGTTTTACAGGTAATCGAAACATAAAATTTTCATTAACAAAATGAACAATTTGCAGAATTCTATTGACCTTAAACCTCAAGTTGAATAAGCTTTTAATATTTGCAAAAGAAATCTGAAGTGCTGTGTTGCAAAACAGCAAAAAATATGACAATGATTATAAGACGCCCTGACCTGCAACCCGCCCGTTATCGGGTGAAACAGCGGTGTTCACTACCGCACTGGACACAGTCTGTCTTCTTAAATGCCCCTGTACAACACATGGAAAGTATACAAGCACCACTGATGACAAGACTGATTCAATTAGTCAAAAGAGATGACTTAACTTTTAATCTGAATACTGTATGTCGAAAGGTTCTGGGTTAAGATGCGCACCTGTGCTTAAAGGTTAAACAGATTAGCAAACAACATGACAATGATAAGGCTTACTTCAAAGCAACCAACCTCTTAATTTCAATCGGCAACCAAAGTGCGAGTATATCCCAGCGTGTCCCCTCTGACAAGTTAATTTTGAATAAAGCACTGGTGACAGTTAGCTGTTAATATTTTCAATGTTAAACTCATTCTCAGATATTGAGACCGCTCTGAAGGAACGCCTTAAACATTACATGTTAACACCTATTACAAAAGAACTCACTCGGTGGAACCACAAGGTCCACGTAAAATATACTAATAATGACCTGGCCTCTCAAAGACAGCAACACACAGCTTAGTAAAACAGGTTGTTCAGATTATAATTAATGACTGAGCAATGCAATTAAAATCAAAGAATTAAAGAGGTTAACAGCTAAATCTAACCACAAGGTCCCTCATTTGTTTAACAGCAACCTGCGCCTTAGTACAATTGTTCCGGCTTTATTTACGACCAACAGCTGATTAATTAGAACATTAGTGATCGGTTCAAACCAGAAAGGAAAGGCAATATAATAACGGGACATATTTTCAAACGACCACTAGTATCTTAGTACAAGTATATTTACGACCAAAGAAAGGACCAAGTAAATCTGTGAGGGTCGGGTAGAAACAAGAAACTGATAAGGAGAGCAGGTAGACAGTGAAACAAATCACCACGAGGGTTACAGAATGTTACTCCCCTTTTATCGGCAAGCAGTTCCATGGATCCACGGTGCGTCGCAGCAGTTACTGAGTGGTGCCGATGAAAGCCAAATAGAAGAGGACAGCCAAGCCACGAGTGGTCGTCCTACACAAATGTTGCCAAAAAACCGACGGGATGTCGGCCTCTGCTTGTAGTCCACGCAGACCCCGGTGAAGTATTCCGGTACCCTCGCTCTGCGCAGGCCCTCCTTGCGCAGCTTGTGGCTTCGCCCGCTCGGACCACATAACAACCTCTTGTCACGATGCTACCGCCGATCCCCATACTTCGTCCCCTCTCTCGGGTCAGCGAACCCTGTGTACATATCGGCAAGCAAAGACCATCTAAGGACACAACCCACAGATACCAACTCTTCCTCATAGACATTGGCAAGGGGGCCGCTAGAGGGATAGTAGTGATGAAGAGTAGGCTGAAGTTCAAGACATTAGTCAGGAAGAATCAATACGCCAAGAAGTGGGATACGGAAGTACTAAGGAATAACGAGATAAGTTTGAAGTTCTCTAACGCTATAGATACAGAAATAAGGAATAGCGCAGTAGGCAGTAGAGTTGAAGAGGAATGGACATCTCTAAAAAGGGCCATCACAGAAGTTGGGAAGGAAAATATAGGTACAAAGAAAGTAGCTGCGAAGAAACCATGGGTAACAGAAGAAATACTTCAGTTGATTGGTGAAAGGAGGAAGTACAAACATGTTCCGGGAAAATCAGGAATACAGAAATACCAGTCGCTGAGGAATGAAATAAAAAGGAAGTGCAGGGAAGCTAAGACGAAATGGCTGCAGGAAAAATGTGAAGACATCGAAAAAGATATGATTGTCGGAAGGACAGACTCAGCATACAGGAAAGTCGAAACAAACTTTGGTGACATTAAAAGCAACGGTGGTAACATTAAAGAGTGCAACGGGAATTCCACTGTTAAATGCAGAGGAGAGAGCAGATAGGTGGAAAGAGTACATTGAAAGCTTCTATGAGGGTGAAGATTTGTCTGATGTGATAGGAGAAGAAATAGGAGTCGATTTAGAAGAGATAGGGTATCCAGTATTAGAATCGGAATTTAAAAGAGCTTTGGAGGACTTACGGTCAAATAAGGCAGAAAGGATAGAAAACATTCCATCAGAATGTGTAAAATCACTGGGGGAAGTGGCAACAAAACGACTATTCACGTTGGTGTGTAGAATATATGAGTCTGGCGATATACCATCTGACTTTGGGAAAAGCATCATCCACACAATTCTTAAGACAGCAAGAGCTGACAAGTGGGAGAATTATCGCACAATCAGCTTAACAGCTCATGCATCGAAACTGCTTACAAGAATAATATACAGAAGAATGGAAAAGAAAATTGAGAATGCGCTAGGTGACGATCAGTTCGGCTTTAGGAAAAGTAAAGGGACGAGAGAGGCAATTCTGACGTTACGGCTAATAATGGAAGCAAGGCTAAAGAAAAATCAAGACACTTTCATAGGATTTATCGACCTGGAAAAAGCGTTCGTCAATATAAAATGGTGCAAGCTGTTCGAGATTCTGAAAAAAGTACGTGTAAGCTATAGGGAGAGACGGGTCATATACAATATGTACAACAACCAAGAGGGAATAATAAGAGTGGACGATCAAGAACGAAGTGCTCGTATTAAGAAGGGTGTAAGACAAGGATGTAGCCTTTCGCCCCTATTCTTCAATCTGTACATCGAGGAAGCAATGATGGAAATAAAAGATAGGTTCAGGAGTGGAATTAAAATACAAGGTGAATGGATATCAATGATACGATTCGCTGATGACATTGCTATCCTGAGTGAAAGTGAAGAAGAATTAAATGATCTGCTGAACGGAATGAACAGTCTAATGAGTACACAGTATGATTTGAGAGTAAATCGGAGAAAGACGAAAGTAATGAGAAGTAGTAGAAATGAGAACAGCGAGAAACTTAACATCAGGATTGATGGTCACGAAGTCAATGAAGTTAAGGAATTCTGCTACCTAGGCAGTAAAATAACCAATGACGGACGGAGCAAAGAGGACATCAAAAGCAGACTCGCTATCGCAAAAAAGGCATTTCTGGCCAAGAGAAGTCTACTAATATCAAATACCGGCCTTAATTTGAGGAAGAAATTTCTGAGGATGTACGTCTGGAGTACAGCATTGTATGGTAGTGAAACATGGACTGTGGGAAAACAGGAACAGAAGAGAATCGAAGCATTTGAGATGTGCTGCTATAGACGAATGTTGAAAATTAGGTGGACTGATAAGGTAAGGAATGAGGAGGTTCTACGCAGAATCGGAGAGGAAAGGAATATGTGCAAAACACTGGTAAGGAGAAGGGACAGGAAGATAGGACATCTGCAAAGACACGAGGGAATGACTTCCATGGTACTAGAGGGAGCTGTAGAGGGCAAAAACTGTAGAGGAAGACAGAGATTGGAATACGTCAAGCAAATAATTCAGGACGTAGGTAGCAAGTGCTACTCTGAGATTAAGAGGTTAGTGACCAAAAAAAAAAAAAAAAAAAAAAAGGACGGATAGTCGTCACTACACCTGATCCAGTGGCGACCAACAACAAACAGAACTTAATGGCGTGACGGCTCAATGGAATATAAGCTTTAATGAAATTTTCTGACTACATGTGTTTGCCATGGCGTGGCTCGAACTGAACACCGTCGAGTCAAGAGTGGTGACTGCTTTCGAAATCTGATCACATGGAACGTCGAAATCATTAGTGTTCTCTGTTCTCGATATGCGGCATTTAGCATGAAAAGTCGCCGAATTAAACAGCGTTATGTACGTGTTGCATATGCTCAACATAGTGGAGCCTAAAATTAAGTCTTAAGCTTGTCGGTGGAACAGGAAATTTTAGTTGTATGAAGTCAAGACAAGAAACAACCAATCATCATCACATTTTCTTTCTACAATATTGACCGTCCGTTATTATGTTTGTTAGAGACATTTAAAAGCATTTTCTGTTATTTAAAGCAGCGGGCGATAACATAATCCAATAAAAAATTGTTCAAATGGCTCTGAGCACTGTGCGACTTAAATTCTGAGGTAATCAGTCGCCTAGAACTTGGAACTAATTAAACCTAACTAACCTAAGGACATCACACACATCCATGCCCAAAGCAGATAGGCCAATAGAATCTTCTCCGTGCGTGCTTCGCTTAGTGAACAACAGCCGTCAGCTTTCTTCTTGGCAGCAGCGGCGAAGATGCTGCCGACATCTGTTACGACGCAATTCGTCGACATGAAACAGGTTCAAAAATTATTTAACACACATTTCAAACCATATAACTACACAAATAACACTGACAATAATAATACTAAGTATTTACCATCATATACTTAGAATAAATATAACATATTATTACATGCACAGTGAACAGTAGGAAATAAGATGTAACCGTCTTGATATCTGATTGCACCAGAAGACTTCCGCTCACTGCAAAGAAACTTTTTCGCAGTGGGCCAGCTGATCTTTTGAAAATGCCAGCCGTTTATCGCATCTTCGTTTTCTTTACAATACGATCAGTTGATACTTTCATTTCGAAGCAGTTCTGTCTTAATAAACGTCCCTCATTGACGTACATCAAATCTGTTTGATTTAGTGCCACACAGGTTCGTTATTAAATACCAAGTTTATGTACGTAATATTTGTATTTATTGAGGGCATTTATTCATTTATTTTTGTAGCTATGGATCATACGAGGACTACAGATGTTTTAGGATGATTTTTTGACAATTTTTCAGTTTTGGAAATTTGAGTGCAACAAATCAGAGATGGAATCATAACATATTTGAACTACCAAGAAATGAAAAATGCCGTTATCCACAAGTGAGTATTATAGTTGATGCAAGTTGGGTTTGTTAGCGATCGATGGATTGTACGTCTCAAGACCGTTTCGTCTGGTTGCGAAACAGGTATTACCTTTTCAGCAGAACAGGATTTTATCGTATCGAGTACGCTAAATTTACTATCAGAATTTTGGCATTTTCAAGAGATTATTTAGCCCACTTCGAAAACTTTTCTTTTGCAGTGAGCATGAAGATGGTGCAAATGGCTCTGAGCACTATGTGACTTAACATCCGAGGTCATCAGTCCCCTAGAACTTAGAACTACTTAAACCTAACAACCTAAGGACATCACACACATCCATGACTGAGGCAGGATTCGAACCTGCGACCGTAGCTGTCGTGCGGTTCCAGACTATAGCGCCTAGAACCACACGGACACTGCGACCGGCGCAGTGAGCATTAATCTCCTTCTAGTGTAATCAGACATCAAGACACTTACTCCATGTTTCGAACCGCTCACTGTGCGGGTAATAATATGTTATATGTATTGTATGTGTATGACGGTAAATTTACTGTCAGTATTATTTGTGTAGTTGTAGAGGAGCTCATGAAATGTGAAATAAACTGGTGAATGATTTGGATGAATTGGTGTTACGTAATTCGTGTCTTGCGCACTGGTCGATAGCATTATAACCATGAACAATTAAGCTATGGATAGCTTCTACATTTGAGAGAGCACTTCTCTCACCTTTTGCTGAAGGAAGTCTTCGTCGACTCACGTCACTCTGTCATCGGCGGCGGCACTGTGCATGCGCGAGCTGCTCATGTCGCGCGGTATCTGCGGAGTTCATATCGGCATGACTGCATGGAACGCCATGTCCTCGAGTTGATGAAGGCACGATGCTTTCCACATGCTATCGTGTCAAACGTTAACCGCAACTGCTTCAATTCGGGGTAAAGCATCGCCACCAAAGTCAGTTTCAGTGGGCACCCATTTGTTGATCCCAGGACTCGTCAGCGAATATTAGTAAATTTAAGAGCATAGATACACAGCGCAGAAAATCACACATCAACTGAGGTCGCAGCGCGTCATTTGCGAAACACCGCCACCACTGGACGCAGAATACTTGCAAGAAAGCCGCCTTCACGCATGATTGGCGAAACATGTTGGCTTCGCCATTAGTAGACTACAAAGGCTGTAAACCACATGAATTAACGCATTTGCTAGAGTACAGAGTACTGTTCGTGAATGTGGTATCGGTTTTCTGAGAATGAGAGCGGCGTGAGTGAGGGGATAGAACTGCGACTTCTCCCACGTCTTCAAAAGGCATGTTAGCCAGGTATCCGTTCTGTTCACACATTTGTTCGTTTAGGATTTTAGCAGCCAATACGAAATTGTTGTACGAAGATTCACCATGGCATTACCCGTACATCTTCATATACATTAGTGATCTGCAATCCACGCTTGAGTGCCTGGAAGAGGATTTTTCGAATCACCTTCAGACTCTCTGCCGTTGCACTCTCCAGTACAGCAAGAGAGAAATGAACACTTAAATATTTCTGTACGAGCTCTGAGTTCCCTTATGTTGTTATTGGAACCATTTCTATGTAAGTTGGTAACAATAAAACATTTGCACATTCACTGAAGAAAGTTTACTATGTAATTTCCTGAAAAGGTCTCGCCATAAGGAAAAACTTAAATTTCTAATGGAAGCCATCCGAGCTCACTTATCATATCCCTATCTCGTGATAATACAAAACGAGCTGGTTTTCTCTGATATTTTTATGTTCTCTGTCCATCCTGTCTGATAGCGATCCCACACAACACAGAAAAACTCTCACAGCGAATGAGCAAACAAGGTGCAGACAGTCTCTTTAGGAGACCTGTTGCATCACATAAGTGTTCTGCCAAACGTAGTCTTTGATTTGTCTTTCACGCAACATTATTTACGTGGTCGTTCCAATTTAATTTCTTTGTAACTCCTTGATATCTAGTGGAATTAATTTTTCAGAACAGTTTAAGCATCATTCGAAGAACATTTGGATCCTTGTGCATCTTTCAACCCGAATATCACTTTACCTCTGCTTTATTTATCACTTAAGGGTTACGAGGTACCTACACATACAAACGATAGACGTAGAAGTGTCCGTCTTATACAGCCCGTGCAGTGACGACTACCGTTGGGGCCACACTGTCAAGAGCTATATTTTTATGTAGAGCACTGTATGTAATAAAGCTTTGTATCGCTTTAATTTCAGATATAGTGCACAGACTGCATGTAAACTCATTTTGCCTCAGGAAGAAATCTGTAACTCAAGAGACCACTAAAACGAGTGAAGAACAACTGGAAAAATAAAACCGCCTTTAATAGCAAGGGATAAATTTCGCTAACACGTATTACTGATTGAACTTAAAAGTCTGACCGATGACCCAGGCCTAGAATAGCCTATAACTGTAACAGCCGTTGTAGAACAAACAGCAGTTTCAAAACCTTAAATCCTTCGTCGGGGGCGAAGCTGATGATATTTATTGGTGGTGTGACGCAATCGCACTGCAGTACCGATACACCTGGGCAACTATTAATACATGTCACCGAATGGCTTACAACTTAGCCGTTCGTGGGGATCAAGAGATTTCGGGGGCGCGAAAGGCGTTAAATCCAGAGAAATGTCACACTGCCTACCCATGTAGCACGTAAAGCCGCAGACCTTTAGTGCACTATTCTTGACGCATTTATTCCCTTTATACAAACAGCAAGGCATCCATCTCTCTCATTTATTGCACGGATGTACTGCATAATTCAGGAAAACTCTGTCTACACAAATGACCGAAAGGAGGAAAACATACGGAGCATACCGACGGAGACTACTAAAAAGCCCTGTTCGAAGAAAAAAATCGGGCTCTTGTTATCAGACATTGCATCTCAATGGAGAAAGAAGAATGTAATATCTTAAATATACATTGTATTCCTAAACTGTAGCATTTTTTTCTTGGTATAAGGCGGATTCTAGGAGGATACTTTCTTTATTTTCCTTGGTTTTGTAAACATTTGATGTTCAGCGTCAATTGAGGCGTGAGGGAGGTCCGTTCTCCTATCAATCATCTGACTCCATGTTTGGTTTACTAGGTAGTGCTGAAAAGTGATGCCTCCAAGTTTTTAATATGAAAACTCTTAGGACTTTTTAAATAAAAAAACATTATTAACATGTCTATATAATTATTTCTCACGTAGTCATCCGGGCAACCAACACATTTCTCTCAACGAGAGACCAGTTTTCTGATATCGTCACTCTGGAATGTCTGACATTGTGAACTGAGACACAACATCAACTCTGCACGTACCGCTTCATCACTGTTAAAGTAATCTCCTCGAATGTGTTCTTTAAGATTTGATTAATGATGAAAATCTGTTGGGGCCAAGTCGAGACGGTATTGAGGATAATCGATGACAGTGGACCCCAGGCGTTGGACTGTTGAAGATATCACAGGTGTTGTCGTGCTGAGGGATAGGGTACTCCATGTAGAAGAATAACTCTTGAAATTCCTGTTTCCAGTTCAGTCCTCTTCGAGTTCTGTCACAGACGTTGAGGTTAGTACCACTACTTCGTTCATTACGAGCACGAATATCCCAACATCGCACATTACTGATGTCAGTAGAATCATCACCGTACGCTACTTTCATTCTTTTATGGATTTCAACTGAAAGCAAGTCTTTTTCGCGATTAGAAACTCGATTTTAGCTAATTATTTCTGACGCAACGACGTAGTTGCTGGTCGCGCTAATACAACGCCCTGTCGCCATAAATCATGTACTTATATTAGATCTAAATTTCGTAAACGGCGCAAAATATCAAAATGATTTTTTTGCAAATGATAGCTTGTAAAGAGTCGCGCATTTTGTCACATGATAAATACCCCAAACCTTTTTATCTGTCGAGATGTGGACGCAATTAAAGCTTTTTAAAATGGACAGATGTGCTTTTTTGAACGACATTTAATGGCTTGTGGCGAGGAACGCATTAACATTTAAAAGCGTCAAAGCTTTTCATGTTTATAATTAAAGGAGATAATTGCTTTTAAAATCAGTCTTTAGTTTATTGCAATATATGAAGTGTGATGGAGGTGAACTGTTGTTTCACTAAGCATCGGTAAAGGGCTATGATTCTTCTCTTTGCAAACTTGGTACACTTTGTGCATGAAAGGATTTCTTCTGATGCGTTCCTAGCTGGGAAGCCCGGCGACCAGGTGGACACAGGTAGCGCGCTCATGGGCGAGCGGCGGTCGCGCGCCTATGTCGGCACGCGCCACAGAGGGCAGGCCCGTAGATGATTAGCGACAGGCGAAGACGCTGCATACATCAACACACTGCCAAGGGAAGCCGTGGACATTCGCACGTGTGCCCGAGGCAGCGGAAACTACAAAGTTAGAACGGAAACCAGCTCTGTCACGATTCTAGGTAACGCGGACAGAGCGGCGAGTTGAATAGCAATAGCACGACTTGGGTGTCCAAGGATCTCAAGTGGCTCGGGGAATTTTGGCCGTTTCCCGCGAGCAGAACACCTGCGATCGTAGCGGCAATACTCAAAGGGAGAAAGCTTGGTTTATTTGTATACTCTGTCTCACACAGAATATCGATCTCTTTTCCTCGCGGAATGCGACGGCACGGAGGGAGGAAATTTTGAAACGGACCTCTTCATTGGCAAGAATCTAATGTTCGCTTTGAAAAATAGTACGAGCTACGTAATTTGCGGAAGGGCGGAGACAAGACCCTGGAGGGGAGCGGCTCTCTCTCTCCAGGTGCGAGGAGCGCACTAATATTTTGAGCATTCCGAATTTTGCTTCTGAGGAGTTGACTGCTTCCGTTAAGTCGCAAGGATTAGCTTATCGCTTGTCATGAGACAATGCACTTTGCATTCGTCGCAAAGAGTGTAGAGAGAAAAGTTTGTTAGATCGAAGTACGTGAGCTTCACTCACTGTGCACGTTATCAAGAGCTTAACTCAGGATCACATTTTGATTTACTACATGTCCGATGACGGTAGTACTGTTAGAACAGTTTTGAGCATTATTTAATGCAGTTTCACGTAGGTTTGCACTTGCAGATGGACGCATACCGTCGTCCAGTAATCATAACTTTCAGTAGCAGGTTTTGGTCACTATTTTCAGCGTAAGGCATGTTAGACGCTATCAACTACGTCGCCGGCAGACGAAGTCTTGATGCAGCCTCACGCAATGAGCCGACTCCACCGCCACGCCGACCACGCTGTGAACATGGTAATATAGAAAAGGCCTGCTTTCCTAGCTGCGCATTCTTCTTTCACTTTCTTCAATTTCTTTGCAATGTGTTAGATGCTCAGAAAGACGCAAGGCACAGTATTCACTGTTTGTCCGTAAAGAAGTCATATGTTCAGCTGTTTCTTTATTTTATTCCTTCCTCATTTATTACACCAGGTCAACCCGTCTCGTGCAATTTATTTATATGTTAAATTAGCATGAGGTCATTCAATGGTCATGTTAAAAGGCAAATACCAGGGCAGGCACTTTATATATTTCACTAGTTGTGAGCTCTTGGTGCCAATTCAATTCTATTTCTTTTTTTGATACTTTCTACAGTATCTGGCGACCCAATTTATTTTACTTTTGTTTAACATTAATTGTTAAATGAATTTGACAATATTTCAATAATTATTGCATATGGAGTTTAATGCAGTTTCACTGAGTAAACCACTTATATGTTGAACAGCACTCCTTGCATACGCTGAAAACTGAGGTCTGTTGATTTCTGTTTTGTTTATATCTGCGCGCGTGTGTGTGTGTTGCAGGGGAAGGGGGGGGGGAGGGGGGGGGGAGGGAGGCAGTGGTAAGTCAGATATAGAAAGCTGAAAGTAACAGTTGTCAGACAATGGTTTAAATGTTTGGTGTTCAGCTCATTTAAGTTCTCGTTTAAATGTTTTGTGAGGGTGCTCATGTGATGGTAAACTCACTATTTACATTAATAGAAAAAATCGTAGAACAACCTTTCGACAGTCAATTATTATTATTATAGCGATACCACCAACCCCTTTCCCCTCACTGTGACAGGAACCTCTTCACAAAACGTTTAAACCAAAATTCTAATCACCTGAATGCAAAATCTTTCAAGCACCGTCTGGTAGGTATTACATTCAGCTTTCTAGATGTAACTAATCACTAACACACACACACACATAATTAGATATAAAGAGAGAGAAATGAACAAACATTAATTTTCAGCATATACTTCGTCAGGTTAACAACATGTTCGTGAACAAACTAAATAGAAAGAGAAATAAAGTGAAGACACAGTTGTTAAGACTTAAAATCACAGTTTTCGGTAAATCATCAACAACTAGCTACAGGAGAATAATAGTGCTTCACAGAAATTAGGGTAATGAATACGAAAATTGTGAAGAAAAAAGTTCGTAACGTGAAAATGAGGCTACGATTCGTAAGTAAAGTAATAGTGCGACCTCCAACATGTGACCAGACGAGAGGACACTACATGAGAGCCAAATACTCAAATAACTGTAACTAATCAATCATTCAAGCAAAACATGGGACGTGAACTGTTTTATAATCTACAAATATTGTGTATCAAAAGAAAACTGTATGCTTCTAGATTCCAGGGAA
The DNA here is from genome assembly GCF_023864345.2 of Schistocerca serialis cubense. Classification (NCBI taxonomy): domain Eukaryota; kingdom Metazoa; phylum Arthropoda; class Insecta; order Orthoptera; family Acrididae; genus Schistocerca; species Schistocerca serialis. The sequence goes on along the minus strand of NC_064641.1, from coordinate 322,291,936 downwards.
GGGGTGTCCAAGTAAAAGGCGCTACGCCTCTGGAACAAATAAAATACATTGCGACAAGAAAAGATGTTTGTTATTTACAAAAAAAAAATACATATGATAGGAAAGCAAACAAACTTTCCTGTTCATTATTTCGTTTTTCCTTGAAACATTTTGTTCATTTTCTACTTTTAGAATACTTTATAACTATATTTAATAACACCAACTTGCCAGTGACTCCCAGCATCACTAAAGTCGCCTTTACTCGGTTAAGTCAATTTCTTTTAACGAAAGACTGTACATCCCTGATTACATCTTTGTGGCAAACATTTTGGCACAATGTACCAGGTATAATATTCTTAGGACCGTCTTCTGCATCAATAAGCTATAGAGGACAATATATAATACCAGAAGAGCATTCTCACTATGCACAGTCTTGCGAGTAGTTACAAAGGAGCAGTCATAATAATTAGTATGACAGTTTCGCTTTAGCCCTTATGATAGAACGGCAGAGTCGATATTTGGTTGGCAAAATGTCGTATTTATTTTTTTATTAACGTACTACCCCGATGCAAACTGTAATTGAAAATAATTTCATACGACGTTAATGCATTCTTTAAGACGTCAGAGAATGGCCGCACGATATTTGAATGTAGTGGAAAAGCCTTTCCTGAACAAAAACGTGTGGTAGCATATGCAAAACTGCATTACGATATATTTGGGATCGATGATTTCCACACAGTTTGAAAACTAGTTTTTGATATTGCTGAGTAACACACACAATAACTTTTAAATGAACTGTATTGTTGTTTATTAAATTACGATCCAGGTTCAGTCTTTCATACCATTTTCAAACGACTGAGTTTCGGTCGTTAATATATTTTACAGGACATCAAGTGCAAAATTGGCCATAAATTAAGAAAAATATTTGCTCTCCACGAAATTCTAGATGATTTTACATCTGGCATTTCCTGGGAGGGAATATTTTTCTTAGTTTATAGCCAATTTTGAGCTTGATTTTACATCTGGTATTTCATGTGGAGCGAATATTTTTCATAATTTACGACCAGTCTGGGCTTGATGCCCTGCAAAATATATTAATGACATAAACTCAATCACTTGACTTCGATTAATGAAGGAATACATGTCTTAATAATAATATCCAAAATTGCCAAAACAGTAATTCAATCTTACCATTTGCTGACTGTCACCGTCATAAAATTGCATTCAGGTTATAACTTTCTTCTAACACGAAGCTGTTTGCACTGAGTAACAGAGATGGACACACAAATGCATCACAAGAGTTATGTATCAGAGGTTATGTTAAATAAATATTCTGGAAATAAATACGCAACTGAGGTAGATAATCAGATGCTCTTCTTATTGCTGCAGGGTTGAGTTAACAAGGAACGCAATTCACCTCACTATACGTTTGTTCTCGTTTCAGCATAAAGACTGTGTTGATACAGTGCTCCACACTAGCATATCCAGTGTAAACCTCTTCATCTCTACATAACTACTGCATCCTACATCCATTTGAATCTGTTTACTGTTGATCAGCCTTGGTCTCCCCTTCTATAATTTTGCCTCCATTACCAAACTTACGACTCCTCAGTTTGATTCAGTATCTCTTCATTATTTATACAATCTACATATCTCCAGCATTACTCTTTAGCATCACATTTCGAAAGCATCCATTCTCCTCTTGACAGAACTATTCATCATCCACGTTTCACTTACACACAAGGCTACACTCCATACAAATACCTTCACAAAATATATCCCAAAATTTAAAAGTATATTAAATGTCAAAAATTTTTCTTTTCCAGAGACGCTTTTCTTGCCATTACCGATCTGCATTTTATATGTTCTCTATTTCTACATTCTCAACTATGCTTCTCTTTCAAGTCCTTAAAGTCGTACAGCAGCAGTCTAGTTTCGGCACAAGTTATACATAATCTCCTGTCCCCGTTTTTTTATCCCGGATACCTCCACAGCTTCAAAGAGAGAATTTCAGTGAACGTTGGCAATAGCCTTCTCCAAATATACATATGCTACAAACACAAGTTTGCCTTTCTGTTGTCTATCCACTAAGATAAATGGTAGTATCAGTATTGCCACGCACGTTAACTCATTCCATAGAAATAAAACATGGGCTCAAGTCAGTTTGTATAGCGCTTCTCCCTCTCTACATATTACTTCCACATTCCGGTCTTCTGATCTTCGTTTAGTTCTGGCATGCCATCTGCTCTAATATTCGTGCAGTTGGTTTTATTTGCTCCAAAGTTTTTTCTTTTTTTAAAAATTTGACATCTATCTTTTCCAAGTGCAAAATCGCAAAGCAAGAATGATTATGAGAAAAATCAATGTTGTTGAAACACCCTTAAATCTTCCTCCTAGACGTTCTTGATTTGCAATTTTGGACTTACTGGCAATGTCATTTTTAGACATCTCTATTCGCTTTATCCTTTTGATTTGCTGTATATTTGTATTTTCCCCTGCTGTCTGTTAAATTCAATGTATCATGTGTTATTCAACGACTTCTACTGTACCTTTTCCCCATTTACATCCTCTGGTTCCTTCGCTACTTCTACTATTAGAAGTACACCATCCTCTGATTCCGTCAGTCGTTGTCTAACGATCCCTATAAGATTATCGACAAACTACCGGTCTTAATTTATTCAAGTCCGTCTCCTTAATTTGTTGCTGTTTGCTATCTCTTTGCCGGCAGCGGTGACCGAGCGGTTCTAGGCGCTTCAGTCCGGAACCATGCGACTGCTACGGTCGCAGGCTCGAATCCTGCCTCGGGCATGGATGTGTCTGATGTCCTTAGGTTAGTTAGGTTTAAATAGTTCTAAGTCTAGGGGACTGATAACCTCAGTCCCATAGTCCTCAGAGCCATTGGAACCATTTGCTATCTCTTTAGTTGTAAACTGCAGTTCATAACCAATAAATTATCGTCTGCACCTGCATCTGAAAATGTCTTATATTTTAAAATCCGATTTTGAAGTTCTGTTCCGCACAGGTATTCTTGTTTTATGATTCTTAGGCAAATTGTTGGCGGTGTTTAAATTATGCTATGAGCAGAATTCTGCCAGGTGGCTTCTCCTTTCATTCCTTCTTCTGAGCCCGTGTTCTCCTATATCCTCTTGCTATTCCTGCTACCGAATTTCAGCCTCTCATCAGATTTAAATTTTTTCTTTCTTAACTGTATAATCTACTTCATATTATCATACTTTAATATGTTCATTCTCTGTGGTGGTGCTGGGCATGTTATCTTATACCATTGTGGTGGGTGAATGTTAGATTTTCGTCGGTCTTGGCTATGATAATATCGATGGAGTCGAATATTGTGATACTACTTCATTGATTGTTTCGATACCTAGCAATCACAGTTTGATTAAAATACATGATCTTAATATAGCAAATACTGAGGATCAACCGTCAGACATTTTGAATTGTAAATAAACGCCTACGGAATGAAAGGTAATGTACTATTATTACAGCAAACTGCAAATCGCAGTAGTAGATGCCGCTGTGAGTCACAGTATGATTTTGTTCTAGGGCGATCGGTTTTCTAAATGTTGCCAACTATATAATGAAATAGGGAACAATTATGAGCAGTAACTCAACAAATATGAAAGAAGAAAACAGGAGTAGTGAATTATGTGAAAGAATATATCTTAAAAAATTTAAAAACAAGAACGTCTTCACCAAACTTCGTGTTTCTTTCGCGTAGGTTGACGGAATAGTTAATCATATGCACAGTGGTTTGCTCAGAAATTAGTTCACGCATTTAATTTCTATCGGCATTTAATAAATGAGACACTTACAAAATAAACCTATTCCTCGTAGCTAACTGTCAATGTAAAATGTATCCTACCCTTCCTTCTGACGATACTGCAGCGTTTCCTATTTCACTCATGTTTGACCAGATTTCCTGCAATACTACGTTGTATCTTGTGGCTCTTTTCACCTATGACTGTCGTTTTGGGCATCACTGAGCAGGATTAATTTCAAGGTAAGTACAAGTCTACCAGCTGAACTTTGTATTCTAGTTCGCCTACAGGTGAGAAGTTATTTTCAGCTGAAGAAGAAGGTGTCGCCCAACCAGGCTTTTTGGGGTAGAACGGCTGTCGTCACACAGGTCAGAGTCCAGGCAGTAAGACGCCAGAGACTGAGCTCAACTCTTATATAACAACAGGATTTCCAATAAAGTACTGGAGACGAGGATGCGGCCGCTACTTGGGAGCGGTATCTGGCGTCGACCCCTGGAGCACGCGAAGCGAAACGGCGCATCGCGGAGCTGGCTACAGCACCTGACGCGGGCAGTAGCGTCAGCCCGCTGGTAGCTCACGTAACTGCCGCGACAGACGCAGCTGACGCCAACTTGGCAGCAGCTGCTGGCTGTCAAGCCGTTGCTGTTGGGGCTGCCAGGTGATGAGGTTTGCAGTTGGAGTTTAGGTGACGGCAGTGAGACGTGGCAACACGGGCAGAACCTCACTCTGGGCCTAGGCGTACCCCAGAGACGTTTCGCAGTGGAACGAAGGCTGCTCAGAAATTGGGTTACCTGTCACCTCAATAGGTGAACAGTTCTACTCAGTGACCCCTTTCTTGGAGATTGGATGAATGTGTCACCTTGCCTAACGTTTATGTTGTTGCCTTTGGCGATGGAGCCACGTAAGTGAGGTTTCTGCGACTATCATTCGGCCGCCTTCAGCATCTTATTACAATACTGACATAATATGCATGGCACTCAGTTGTTATGAAAGTCCAGTTATAGAAGCAGAAAGTTATTTCGCAATTTGACACTCCTGAAAAGTTATCAGTGTATTCAACTGGAAGGAAAACACTCAATAAGTGAGCTTTATAACACTTTGGAAACAAAAACATCCAGAGTTTCAATTTGTCTCCGAAATTACATTAACCTACAAATTATGATAATATAGCTCAGATAGCCTCCATTTATTGCGACTACTTGTCTGTGCGAGGTCGAGAAGCTTTTTCCTTGCTCACCTTCTGAGATGCTAAACGAAACATAACTTGCAACCTGTAGAGAGAAGTCATGATATGGGGAGCCACAGTAAAATAAATTCACACTTGTGTAAAGAGTTATCGCTTGAAACTGAACCTTCCTGAGAGGTGGTGGGCATATCATTACCTAGTCCACGTTCATTTCTTACCCACAGTCTGCCAGGTTGAGGATAAACATCATAGAATCTGATCCGTGGATATTTGAGTTTCCTGATGCCACCCGCATCTGATGTCGACGTTTGGTTCAACAGTTGTTCGAATTTTAATCACATAGCGCAATATCATTCGGGAGACGAGTGGCAGTCATGGTGCACCATTGCCACGGAAAGTGGCAAGATGTGGTCGCAGGAAGCTCGAGCCTACTTTATGGTTGCGTGCGAATGCCCCGAGAAGGGCGAAAGTTGGTCATCCCGAATTTTCTAGAGGCCTGGCTTAGGAATACTTCGCTGAAACTAAAAACTACAACACAGTTTCGGATTAAAAATACCCCCTAACTACAGCAAGATGGGCACTCCTCTGGCCCTGAAGAGGGGGAGGAAAGTATTAGTCCTTGTGGAAAAATACATTTTTTATCACATAGATCCATCGCAGAATTATTACAATAGGGGCTCTGAGTGAGATTACGTTTGAGTAACAGTCATGATCAAATTACATTAGGGGGACCTGTAATGTGCGCATGGGGCACACAATACTCGTTAAAGCCTGTACTATGGTAAGTGAGCGGTGTTCACCTTATGAGAAAGGATTTTCCTATAGATATCGACCGCGTGCACCTGCCTTACACCCACTCTGTAATAACAATGATCCGTCAAGCAAGTCCGAAATGCAATTACACGTCAGGATGGACCAAAAGCAACACTGAAGATGCTACCAATTTGATAATAATACGGTCGCCAGCCTAATTAGGCATTAACTGAGTTTCTTCCCTGTACAAGTTGGTATATATTCATGCAAAACAACATGTAGTAACACTGCATAATATAGTAGAATTTTAGAACCAGAAAATCTATTGAACTGATAGCTTCACGTTCTGTACTGATATGGAAAAACCATGAATACATAACACTACACTACAATGTATACTACAAAACTTTATACTGTCTATTAATCTGATTAAAATCGGGGATAGGTTACCCTAGAAATAGCACTTTCGAGCCACACACAAAATGTCAATTTTGATAAAGATAAAACACTGATAAATTTTGATTTTTATATTGACTTTAACTTTTACTGGTCAAACCAATTTAGAACACTGCAGAATTCAAATGAATAAAAAAGGGGGGGGGGGTTCCTGAAACTGTTATGATCACTATATTAAAAAAATTGATTACTGAAATTATTATGCGTTCAAGATTTCCAGTATATAAATGACTACTCTTTTTATCTTATTTACTACTCATTTAAATACCTTTACATCTGTCTCGAAATAATTAAACTTCATTACAATATCAATATTAAAGTTATCTTTCAACTTCGTTAGATCTTCGTTATTCATTTACTGGTTCATTAACAAAACAGTTCTTTAAACACCATTCTAACATAGCTAGGTCTGCAAGTAATTATTATTAACACAAAATTTAATTTTTCATTTCGGGACACTCGGATTGCACAACATTTGGAAAGGACCCTGTCTAGGTTATTTGTGAGGATAATTAAATGATGGGAAAGTTCTGGTAAAATTTAGGTTATTATTCCACATTCACTCTCTGGTCCATACGAATACAGTACTAAAAGTTTCAACCTGCTTGTATCGATGTGGCGGATGGCGGGCGACAAGGTGGCGAGGCACAGAGCACACATACAACCACAGCTATGGCTCTTGATGTTTTGGCACTTTAATTCTTCTTAGTGTCGCAATACTTTTCCATTTAGTGCCTATGGAATTTTGCTATGCTGTGTGGGATTTTGAACGGCATACCCGAGGCTCAGTGAAACTACGTCTTCCAGGAGAGCCTCCTCGCTCCAGAAGGTGTTGCTCAAACCAGTGCCAGACTCCAACTACTACCGCTAAGCCCGTTGTGCCGAGCAGTGCCCGTGCGCATTTTCCAGCGCTCGCCTGCCATCCACCTTTTACCGCTCCCTGACAAGAGGTTTTGCATTCTACATATCCCAACACATTGCCAACGTATGGACCAGATATACAGTTACAATTTTAGACATCGTACAACAATCTCAACATTTGTTACATTTCAATTCTATCACAATATTACTTGACATTTTACATAAACATTAATATTCGCATCGAAACTTGTTTACAGTTTTCTTAACACAATGGCATGAAGCAAAAAAGAAATGCAATCAGAACATAAATTACACAAGTTTAACGAAAAAACACATGGAAAAAATATTACTTATATGTACAATAGTACAACGTCGTTGTTGTTACAAACCTTACCTAACTTAACCTAACCTGACTTAAGCCAACCTGACTTAACCTAACCTCACCATGCACTAGCCTAACATAGATACCATGTGTCTGACGCCACAGTGTGCTAAAAAGTTACAATTTGGAGTAGGTTGCTTTTGTTCTCAGCATAGCATGGCAGGTTTTGGCGTAGGTCACACCTTGTAGCTGTTAGTAGTTTAACATCGACGATGATGTGAGGTTTATTGTTACTTCAGTATAGGCTAACTATGAACAACACCGTATGAAGTGACTCTGACTGTTGTTCAAAAATTACATTTTTAAGGAATTAAGCTATTTCAGTTGTGTCATGACGTTTCTCTTATGAAGTCCCATATGGTAGCACATTGTGCTTCATATCCCATTGTGACCGCTTGCTCGTCAAAGTTAGTCTGGGAAGACGTGTCTCACATGAGAGCTCCAATAATTCTGGGGTGTGCAAATCTTTGATTTGAAACTCCTATTGATGTACACCGAGCCAATCAGAGAACAAAAGGGCCGCGACAATGCAGCCTCTTTTTTCTTGATCCACTGGGTACTTGTTTCCTGGTTCACTAACCTTTTCCAGGCCCATCACTTAATTCAAATATTGTGTACGTATTTTCAGTTGGAAAGCTACAACATCACGAGTAAAGACCAGGTGAAGCTCTAACAGGCGGCAGCTTCGCTAATGCAGAAATAGTTAGGTCACGTACGCCTCTTATTCCTGCGGTTGCAGCAACAGAAATTTCTTTTTTACAGTGATGTTGCATGTCTTTTGTCCTTTTCACCCATCTAAAAAATATCGATGCATTAACATCAACGGCAGGGTGAATTAGGTTACAAACTGGTGCATCGTGCTTGCGAGAATCTATATCGATATTGCTATAGCTTGCACAGAGGGTAAAAATTCGTGCAGCATTCTCCACGCAACAGAGTGTTAAAAGCAACACCTACACGAGTGGAGTCGGATATTAGTTGGTCCTTTTAAAAGCTATAAACAGTTAGAGTCCTTTAATCAGCCGTCAACCCATAGCTTAGACATTCATGCTGGCTCCCTCAAGATAATTGAGGCGGCTTGAAAGCGGCTGAGGCTCATCATTTGTCGACTAAGCAAGGCTATCTGGTACCATATAGAAATGAAGAAGTGCAGGGCTAAGGAGAGACTCGGAGTACGTGCCACATAATACACGACTTTTTGGATGTTGATGATGCATCAGAGACCAGCGTGACGAGTGACTGCTCGAAAGCGAAGTCAAAAGAATCTTTCTGCAGGTGCTGGGCAATCTTGCAAAACACCAGAACGGAACGAATCTAAGTAGGGAATAACTAGATTTTATATCACACAGTAATGAAGATGATAATATTGATCATAACTGAATTAAAATGGAGGTCATCTGCACTTAATTTTTCAGTCTTGGTATGTACTCTAATCTTACTTACTATGATAAATAAATGGCTACGGAAACTGTTTGATAACAGTAACGAAAGCCGAAAACGAACAGGTTGTAACTGAGGTGGCCGCTTCAGGACATAGTGGTACTGTAAACACTCAGCGGGTGAAAAGTTTTCGTATTGTTTTTAATCGCTGCACTATGCATTTTAAATTCTAAGGTAAAATTCTGACTAAAATCTGAGGCTGATGATGTGCATTATTATGTGAAACTTTGGGATTCATTTTGTATGGGAACGTGTTTAGACTGGATTTTCTAGCTTGAAACTGGAATGAAACAGGACATGTAAAAGCAGTTTTCCCAATAACGAGTACAAAAGGATGACCATGTAAGTTCAAAAGTGAAAGTTATTATTGCTAAGATCGACTCATAACTGAGTTCTGTGGGCAAATGAATGAACAAGAAGCTAAGATAAAACCCACTAAGACGTTATAGGCAATAAAGAATGCCTTCTACATCTCCACTGATCAGGTAGATGTAAATAAGCGGTATGAGAGGAAGCTGAGAGTAAAGAAATAACCAGTACAAATGGTAACAATATGTAATTTTGCTAAAGTTGTTTTAGTGGCGTTATAGAAGGGATGCCTCGTAAGTTGGCACTGAAAAGAAGGGTTTGGGTCATTTGGTAGTATACAGCTGGCACGTATTACCGTTGTGGATTCAACAACTATCGCAAAAGGTAATATAGCATTCGCCAGTTACCTCAGCAGAAGGAGCTTTTATTAGATGTCGGCAGTTCAAATATTTTCCTCTGCAAGGGGGTGTGGACCCAAAGTTATTTATAGAATAGTTGCCAGTGGCTCGGACAGAGCAGGAACAAATTTCTTTTGTAATGGAACATCTGAAAGAGGAAGTACTTCACAGCATGAATGAAATTTCAGATATTAATACTAATCTGAAGGAATTTCGTGACAAAATTCTAAAGGAATATTTGTTTCAGAAATTCAAAAAAAAAAAAAAAATGGATCTGAGCACTATGGGACTTAACATCTGAGGTCATCAGTCCCCTATAACTTAGAACTACTTAAACCTAACTAACCTAAGGACATCACACACAACCATGCCCAAGGCAGGATTCGAACCTGCGACGTAGCGGTCGCACGATTCCCGACTGAAGCGCCTAGAACCGCTCGGTCACAACGGCCGGCTCAGAAATTCAGAGGGGGTTATTAGTCGGTAGCATTTCAAAAGCTATCAGTGACACTGCAGGACCCAGAAAAGGTTTTGTGAGTACTGTTGTAGACCCATGTAGGTCGGCGTCAACAAATTATTTTCGTATTTGAAGGAGAATGTTGGTGAATGAAATTTCTTGATAAGATTCAGCCGCAACGAGATATGCCTTTGTTTTCATGATGTCCACCCCAAATGCTTTATCATGCCCGTGAGGCTCTCTCCTCTGTTTCTCGGTATACCCCGGTTATCCTGTCTGGTAAAAATCCCATACCGCGCAGCGGTACTTTAAAAGAGGACGGACAAGCGCAGTGTAGGCAGTCACTTTCGTAGATCTGTTGCATATTCTAAGTGTTCTGCATATAAATCGCAGTATTTCGTTCTCCTTCCTCACAATATGATTTATGTGTTCTTTCCAATTTAAGTTGTTCATAATTGTAACTTCCAGGTATGTAGTTGAATTCACGGCCTTTAGATTTGATTGACTTAACGTGTAAACGAAGTTAAACGGATTCCTTTTAGCATTTACGTGGATGGCCTCACACTTTTCATTACTTAGAGTTCATAGTCAATTTTCGCAATATACAGATATCTTTCTAAATTGTTTTGCAAGTTTTTGTTACTTTCTGATGACTTTGCTAGACGATAAACAACGGCATCATCTGCAAACAGCCTAAACCAGTTGCTCAGGTTGTCTCATAAATCGTTTATAAAGGCAAGTAACAGCCGAGGGACTGTAACACTACCCTGGCGAGCAACAGAAATAACTTATGTTTTACTACAGGACTTTCGGTCAATTATTACTAACTGTGACCTTTCTGACAGGATATCACGAATCAGGTCGCATAACTGAGACGATATTCCATGAGCACGTAATTTTATTACAAGCACCTTGTGAGATAGTGTCAAAATCCTTCAGGAAATTAATAAATAAGGAGTCAGTTTGAAGTCCCTTGTCAATAGCACTCAATATGTCGTGTGTGTAAAGAGCTAGTTGTCTTTCAGAGGAACTATTTTTCCTAAATCTGTGTTGACAGTGTGTTAACAGGCCGTTCCATTCGAGATAATTCATGATATTCCAAAAACAACAAGAACAAAATTTAACAGGACTGCATGTCAATGAAGAACATTTAGTTGACTAATCTGGGAACTTTGGGATCTGATATATTACATGGGAAATGACTTACACAGTAATGCAGCTCTGGGTCAGGACTCAAGAATTCAGAACAACTGAATTGCTCAGACGTGCCAGACGACGAAAGTGATTTGTATTTGAGAGGAAATCGAAATACTAACAGCCAATCACGCTATGTATTAATGTTTGATTTGTTTTACAGGCCTGATAAGAATGGTGTGTCGTTCTGTATGTATGTCACTTATTGCTTCACTAAACAACAATTCAAATAAATGGGGCCATATTAAATAACTATTGTTATAAGAATTAAATAACATTTGTACTCACACAGATTTCGTTTAAAATTAATTAAAGAATTTAAATCCCTTTCGTTGCTGAACTAACACAGTACCGTGAATTAACAGTTCGTAGCAGCACACCATGTAACTAACTGCTAAGTAGTTGTAGCAAAGTATCAAAATATTACACGTTCAGCTGGTTTTATTACGAAATGAAGCAAGTTCAGCTTTTACTCTCAAACGAACTTCAACACTGACGAATTTGCGTAAAATTTTTACGAAGCAAGTTCACACAAAATCATGTAAAATGTTCAAGTACTCGAACTTTTCTCATTAAACTCCTCAGTTTTCGATGTCGATACACGAGAGTTTTACAAGTTCCCCAAGTCTTCCTTATGAAAGTTTCAAACACTTCTAACATCGTCACTTAATCGGTCACTCATCCACACACGTATCTTCTCCCTTTCAAGACTCCAAATCATTTGCGCTGGACAAGATACACTATGTGATCAAAAATATCTGGACACAAACAAAAACATATGTTTTTCATTTTAGGTGCATGGTTTGTCACATACAGCCATTTACCCCATATCAGTGATTTCAGTAGTCATTAGACATTGTGAGAGAGCAGAATGGGGCGCTCCGCGAACTCACGAACTTGGAACGTGGTCAGGTGATTGGGTGTCACTTGTGTCATACGTCTGTACGCGAGATTTCCACACTCCTAAACATCCCTGGGTCTACTGTTTCCAATGTGATAGCGAAGTGGTAACTTGAAGGGACAGGTACAGCACAAAAGCATACAGGGTGACCTCCTCTGTTGAGTGGCAGAGACCGGCGACAACTGAAGAGGGTCGTAATGTGTAATAGGCAGACGTCCATCCAGACTATCGCACAGGAATTCTAAACTACATCAGGATCCACTGCAAGTACTAGGACAGTTAGGCGGAAGGTGAGATAACTAGGATTTCATGTTCGAGCGGCTGCACGCCAGTAAATGCCAAACGACACCTCGTTTGGTGTAAGGAGCGTAAACATTGGACGATTGAACAGTGAAAAAATTTTGCGTGGAGTGACGAATTACGGTACACAATGTGGTGATCCGCTGGCAGCGTGTGGTTATGGCGAATACCCGGTGAACATCATCTACCAACGCGTGTAGTGCCTACAGTAAAATTCGGAGGTGGTGGTGTGAAGGTGTGGTTGTGGTTTTCTTGGAGGGAGTTTGCACCCCTTGTTGTTTTGCGTATCACGATCACAGCACAGGCCTACACTGCTATTTCAAGCACCTTCTTGCTTCCCTCTGCTGAAGAGCAATTCGGGAATGGCGATTGCATCTTTCAACACATCGAGCACCTGTTCATAATGCACGGCCTGTGGCGGAGTGGTTACACGACAATAGTATCCCAGTAATAGACTGGCCTGCACAGAGTCCTGACCTGAATCCTATATAAAACCTTTGGGATGTTTTGGAACGCCGTCTTCGTGCCAAGTCTCACCGACCGACATGATACCTCTCCTCAGTGCAGCACATTGTGAAGAATGGGCTGCCATTCCCCAAGAAACCTTCCAGCATCTGACTGAACGTAAGCCTGCGAGAGTGGAAGGGGTCATCAAGGCTAAGGGTGGGCAAACACCATATCGAACTCCAGCATTTCCGATGGAGGGCGCACGAACTTGTAAGTCATTTGCAGCCAGGTGTCCGGATACTTTTGGTCACTTAGTGAAACTGTCCGCTATTTATGCATTTAGCCTGTCACTGTGAAAATTTTCATACATCTATTTCTTGTTTATCTAACAGTGATTGCTTCAATATTTAACACATATATGTAACGTATCAGTCAATACGGAAATTTCCTCAGATTCTTTGCTGACTTTTAGTTTTATTCTTTTTAGTTTTATTCTGCAATAATTCACTGTAAAATATTTTTAAAAGTGTTGAAGTAAATACTTTTATGGACAGGTACCTTGGACTAGTTTACTATACTGCCACAGCTTTCATTAGTTGCTTACCATTTTCTGGGGAGGGGGGGATAAGGGGTTTGTAAACAATTTCTTGTATCTCAGAAAGTACACTTTTGATTTAAAGTATATGATATGCACAAAAAAAATTTACTAGAATTCTCTGATAGATCTTCTGAAGAGCTGAAACTTCCTGGCAGATTAAATCTGTGTGTCGGAACGAGACTCGAACACGGGACCTTTACCTTTCGCGGGCAAGTGCTCTACCAACTGAGTTACCCAAGCACGACTCACGCCCCGTCCTCACAGATTTACTTCTGCCAGTGTGTCGTCTCCTATCTTCTAAACTTCACAGCAGCTCTCCTGCGATCCTTGCAGAAGTAGCACTCCTGAAAGAAAGGATATTGAGGAGACATGGCTTAGCCACAGCCTGGGGTATAGTTCCAGAATGAAATATATATATAGTTTGGAAAAATAGTCAACGAGTTAATGATATATTAATTTCTTGTGTTCATTTCCTTTGGAAAAATTAGATAATAGGTGACCATGAACCTCACTAATGGCCGAATGTGCCGGATTTTTCCGTATTTTGTACCAAATCACCAGTTTACCTGCTGCATTCATGCAGCTGTGGTATTTCTCAAACTACCGTTTCCACCAAACACTTAGTCTGTAATCTGTATTCAGCTGAACTAAGTGACTCAAGCCCTTGCCACTTTTACTTGGTGATCACTATGACCAGGCGCAGCCTGTCTCTGAGCACAGTCTAGAACAACGAACACTCTCCCTCTGCTGTCAGATAAATTATGTGCTCAATCACATTTATCTTGAAAAGTTCCGACGTTTACCTGTATTTGAATGTTATCTCAAAATGGACACGAAAATACAAAACAGTGTTCCAGCAAGTCATTCGGAAATAGTACACAGTAAGACTTTGTACACTACTGGCCATTAAAATTGCTACACCAAGAAGCAATGCAGATGACAAACGGGTATTCATTGGACAAATATATTATACTAGAACTGACATTTTAACGCAATTCGAGTTAATAGGTCCTGAGAAATCAGTACCCAGAACAACCACCTCTGGCCGTAATAACGGCCGCGATTCGCCTGGGCATTGAGTCAAACAGAGCTTGAATGGCGTATACAGGTACAGCTGCCCACGCAGCTCCAACACGATACCACAGTACATTAACAGTAGTGACTGGCGTATTGTGACGAGCCAATTGCTCGGCCACCATTGACCAGACGTTTTCAATTGGTGAGAGATCTGGAGAATATGCTGGCCAGGGCAGCAGTGGAACATTTTCAGTATCCAGAAAGGCCCGTACATGACCTGCCACATGCGGTCGTGCATTATCCTGCTGAAATGTAGGGTTTCGCAAGAATCGAACGAAGGGTAGGGCCACGGGTCGTAACACATCTGAAATGTAACGTCCACTGTTCAAAGTGCCGTCAATGGAACAAGAGGTGACCGAGACGTGTAACCAATGGCACCCCATACCATAGCGCAGGGTGACACACCAGTATGGCGATGACGAATACACGCTTTCAATGTGCGTTCACCGCGATGTCGCCAAACAAAGATGCGACCATCATGATGCTGTAAACAGAACCTGGATTCATCCGAAAAAATGACGTTTTGTCATACGTGCACCCAGGTTCGTCGTTGAGTACACCATCGCAGGTGCTCCTGTCTGTGATGCAGCGCCGAAGGTAACCGCCTACATGGTCTCCGAGCTGATAGTCCATGCTGCTGGAAACGTCGTCGAACTATTCGTGCAGATGGTTGTTGTCTTGCAAACGTCCCCATCTGTTGACTCAGGGATCGAGACGTGGCTGCACGATTCATTACAGCCATGCGTATGAGATGCCTGTCATCTCGACTGCTAGTGATACGAGGCCGTTGGGATCCAGCACGGCGTTCCGTATTACCCTCCTGAACCCATCAATTCCATATTCTGCTAACAGTCATTAGATCTCCAATGGTTCAAATAGCTCTGAGCACTATGGGACTAAACATCAGTCCACTAGAACTTAGAACTAATTAAACCTAACTAACCTCAGGACATCACACACATCCATGCCCGAGGCAGAATTCGAACCTGCGACCGTAGCAGTCGCGCGGTTCCGGACCGAGCGCCTAGAACCGCTAGACCACTGCGGCCGGCATTAGATCTCGACCAAAGCAAGCAGCAATGTCGTGATACGATAAACCGCAATCGCGATAGGCTACAATACGACCTTTATCAAGTCGAAATCGTGATGGTAAGTATTTCTCCTCCTTACACGAGGCATCACAACAACGTTTCACCAGGCAACGCCGGTCAACTGCTGTTTGTGTATGAGAAATCGGTTGGAAACTTTCCTCATGCCAGCACGTTGTAGGTGTCGCCACCGGCACCAGCCTTGTGTGAATGCTCTGAAAAGCTAATCGTTTGCATATCGCAGTATCTTCTTCCTGTCGGTTACATTTCGCGTCTGTAGCACAACATCTTCGTGGTGTAGCAATTGTAATGGCCAGTAGTGTATTATTCCCTTTCTTCTGAATCATTTTTCATGTCCTCAGAAGCTTGTCTTTGCAGTATCAGATTTGGATTTTTCAGTTGCGAAGCAAGGAAGAGGAAAATCTATCACGCACTTTCGTATTTGCATGTGTAATTTTCGCAGCAGCTGAAAGAAATTGTTGTTGGATTGGACGGATAGGATTTGGTGTTTGTAAACATAGCCACACTGTGCTAAGAGACAAGAATGATGCCCGGAATTAGTAATGAAGAAGGGGGCGACGTTGGTGAGCAGTTGTGGGTTAGAAACCCACCGAGCTACCCCTGTCCCACAGTTTCGACGTGTCTCACCTCGAAGGAAGAATCACTATTGGCGACCATTCCCGATCCACTGTTCACAATCAAAGACAAAATAAAGGGTACTCGCCGGCCGGAGTGGCCGAGCAGTTCTAGGCACTACAGTCTGGAACCGCGTGACTGCTACGGTCGCAGGTCCGAATCCTGCCTCGGGCATGGATGTTTGTGATGTCCTTCTGTTAGTTAGGTTTAATAGGGGACTGATGACCTCAGAAGTTAAGTCCCGTAGTGCTCAGAGCCATTTGAACCATTTTTGAAACGATACTCGAATGTGTTGCAAGTAAAAGTGAGATTTAAAAGCGACAATACTTGTGAAGTGAGGAAAAGAGAGTGGTAGGTACACGAAAATTGTTTTGTATATATAATTCTAGTATTCGATTTGTTATTTCTTAAAAGGTTTTAGTATCTAACGTATGTGCATATTATTTGTGTGGTTGCTGTGTAGCAAAAGGATACATCGCATTTGATATGACCAAAATGTTTCGGGAATATTTAAAATTTAGGATAAATGCAAATGACTAATGCAAAATCATTATCATTATAAAAAACTTCATTGAGAGTAAAATTACATCGTTACTTCGGAAGATTAAGTTCATATGGGAACTTTATACTGCATTATTGATTTTCAGAATTATAATTGTATTAAAAACATATTTTGGCAGGAGTGACATGGCAGTGACATGCTATTTCCTTGTTCACACACACTTCCTAACCGAAGACCACAAAATCCCTTGAGTTAAGGAAGAGCATAACGTGTATTTAGAGTGGACATAAAACCATGGTCACGCGATTTATCTGTTCATTGAAACCGGCTTCTAAGTCTGACGGTTGATTTAAGAGTTATGCGAATTTCAATTTAGTAACGCATCAGAAATCGGGAAGGCGAGCGCCAACTGCCGTGGAAGGGGGCCAGGTGTGCCCACTGGCACGGGATGCACGGGTCCGCTAAAGATGGGATTCCTATGCAGCGTCTGGCGCATGCGGCCGCCGTTGTGCGTCTGCCGCGCTGTACTGCTACAGATGGTGTTAAACGGGACTGTGTCCCACGTTGCGTCAGCTGCGGCCGCGTGTGACTGTGGCCCAGCCGGTCTGAGAGCAGTCTAGATGCAGCCGCAAAGGATGACACGACAGCACGTCCGAGGGAAAAGTACTGTTCACGGCGGTGGAAGATGAGAAACTGATAGAAATGGTTTCTAAATTTCCTTGTATCTACGATGTATCGTTACCAGTATACAAGGACCAAACTGTGAAGGATAATGCTTGGAGAGAGACAGCAGAATCTGTGGAAAGAACAAGTAAGAAAAGTACATTATACTTTATGTTTATTCATAATGTTTATTACTTAGTAATCAGGCAAATAATGCATATTATAATAAACTAGAATAAGTAGCATCGTCCCACGTAATATTCAGTTATTATTATAATAATGAAGTGTACACAAAGTGAATACCAAAACCTGATTTATGTTATAAAAGTCAATTTATTATAATTTACATACGAATTTTTAAATATTATTCAGTAACGCTAGGGAGTTCAAAGCCTACTGAGTTCTGTTAACGTGATCACTTTGCCACGGTGTTATTCCTGTACCTGCACGGTTGTTGAAGTATTCTGTAAATGAATCTCGCACAGGAAATCCATCAGCATGTGCATAACCGCCACTCCTTGCTAACGGTCTAAGATTTACAATAGGTAGTGGTTCACTTCTGTTCAATTCAAAATGGGGCTTGTTATTTTTCTCTAAGAATGAATCTCTAAGTAAATTGTGTAAACAGCAAGTAACAATAATCAAATTATCAGTCGTTTCTGGCTTCAGACTGATAGCGAATAAAATATGCGAAATACTTGACTTAACAGAGCGAAGGAATTTTAAGAAACTCTACGAGCTCGTGAAAGACGGTAGTTACACGGTAGTTACAAATAGCTTTTTTTGGTAAGTACTAGCAACTCGACGAGAGAAACGGTTCATCTTGTTTGGATGTAATCGAAATGCCTCGTCGCTTACAAAAACATGTGGCACAACTATGTCCGAATCCGGCAGCTTTTTAGGCGGAGGAAACATACTAACACTTGAAAACAGTTTCCCGATATTACCTTTATCAAAAATTCCACTGTCACCTTCTTTCCCATATGACCCGACATCAATGAAAATGAATTTGTAGTTCGCGTCAACCACAGCAAGAAGGGCAGCAGAGAAAAAAATGTTTGTAGTTGTAATACAATGAGCCTGACAGTGCAGGGGAAAAAATTCGCACATGTTTTCCGTCGATGGCACCAACACAGTTAGGAAATTGCCATTTTTCTTCAAATTCCTTACATTTTGATTTCAGCTCAGTATGACATCGGTGGCAAAAGGATTGGCAGTAACTTCTTACGTAGTACTGACAGCACAACTTGTATGATTTAACCAATGTAAGATGGAGATATTCTAAATGCAAATGACAGTGATCTGAATGTTTCCCCTGTTGCCATAAACCTAAAAACAAAATAAAGATAAGATAGGTGTAACTTTTAAAATTACTATTATTTTTACATCTAACGAATATTAACGTACATAAGTATTTGTCTGTATAGTGTTTTATAGCTGAAGACTGCAAAGGAATATAAAAGACACACATCAAAAAGGCAGAGAAAAGGAAAAAGTACTAGAAGTTTTGCTTCCAGTAAAGGAAATAAATGGCCACTGGCTGATATGTTAACATTTTTAAACAAAATGGATCACAAGCGAGTATAAGTTGCCATACGATTTGCCTGTTTACTTTTTTCTGTTTCATTTTATTATTGACACTGAATTACCTGTATTTTTGTAATATATTTCACAGAAGTTCATCCAACATTGAGGCAGATGAAGTGCAAAGCCCACAATATGATGGTGAACCGAGTAACAGAGAGGTGTGCCAGACATCGCCTATTTTGTCAGAAAAAGAAATTTTTTCCGAAGACTGGAAGACATCGCGTCGTTCAGACCACCCAGGAAAAGGTCTCGACAAAATGAAAAAAATCATGGATTTGATGAATTCTCGGTGGGCCGAGAGAGAAACCTTATTGAAAAGACTGGTTGAAGATAAGTGTGATGATGACATTGATTTACTTTTTAAAAGTATCGCCCGCAGCGTAAAAAAATTTAATCATAATTTGATCAATGAAGCCAAACTCAGATCCTTGCAGATGCTTATTGTTTTGGAGAATCGCAGTTCATTTGAATACTACTCTTCCGCGCGTCTTTCATCTCCGAGTACTTTCTCATACTCAACAACTCCAACGACATCAATTGTGGATAACACTGCCATCTCACCATCTGACAACACAGAGACCGAAAACGCAGCTTACGAACTCATTTAATGTTGCGATAAGTGTGAATTTCAAATTTTTGTACTGTGATGTTTTCATTTTTTACACTGTGTGCATTATTAATAAATCAATAACAAATTAACAAATTCTACTGTACATAACTCAATGCTAAAGCTACTTTTTCATCTGGTGTTAAGGGTATGGATAGCTGGGAGACGATTTCTTCTGATATCTTCTTTGACTAGATCGAGGACATAGTTAAACTGCGCTATGTTCAATCTGAAATACTCTCTAAATTTTTGGTCATTGTTTAACAAGTTCCCATTGATGAGTTGTTCAAAACAGCCTTCCTCAGTTCTTGGGAGGTAAATCGGATGCGTTTCAGCGTTTCGCTCACATAGCTGAAGCTGAATTTCTTCATCTTCAACGTCTTCTAACATTAGATGAAACAAAAAATTACGCTCAATCATCCTTTCGGCACAGACGCAGCAGACCAGCTAAACACTGCGCGGCCGCCGCTCTATAGGAATCGCCAGCTGTGCGTCAGCCGCACTACGTCAGACACACAACGGCTGCCGCATGCGTCAAACGCGGCATACGAATCCCACCTTAAATGTGTTGTAGCGAGTTCTCGCGGTGGGGTAACCCGAGGCATCTCGAGTATTCTATAAGTCCGGCTTAGGAATACTTTCACCGAAATTAGGTGAGACCCAGCTCTATTGGAAAGACGTCGTTTAACAACAGCAGAATACACACGTTCTTTCACCAGAGGGGTGTAAAATCAACTTACTCGGTCCGCAAAAATTGTAGTAGACAAATCGATGACAAATTCATTACAACAAGTGCTTTAAGTGAGATTACTTGTGAATTACTGTTGTGGTTTATGTAAGTAACTATATTACGAGTATTAGACAACGCGATCTGTTTGATGTCATAGGCTGCTAAAAGGTTAGAAGCAAGGGGCAAGAGATATTTACGAAGTACAACTTCGTGCAGTCGCTTATGGATGCGACTTTCTTGGGTGCTCAAAAGTTACACTGACGGAAAGAAAAGGGCGGAGTACCAAGAAACTTTTAATATAGAGGAATGAAATTTTGGGTTATATTCGTCCAGTTAACACATATAAGTAATTAACATTGCAAGATCACAGGTTAGTGTCAGCGCGATATAAACCATTTCAAATGTGAAATGCAGGTATCTTAATAAACAGTGTAAGCATCACAATGTTGAAAGCAAGCGTCCAACCGAACATACATTGTGCTGTACAAGTGCCGGAAGT
Source organism: Schistocerca serialis cubense (assembly GCF_023864345.2). Classification (NCBI taxonomy): domain Eukaryota; kingdom Metazoa; phylum Arthropoda; class Insecta; order Orthoptera; family Acrididae; genus Schistocerca; species Schistocerca serialis. The sequence goes on along the minus strand of NC_064641.1, from coordinate 322,271,110 downwards.
AACTTTACAGGATGAAGTTACGTGTCTGTAGCACTTGGTAAATACAGGGACGGTTAACGGTGTTCGTGGATGACGCTAGTGTTGTCGTCCGATGGTGCCTGTATAAACTCGACTGGAGACAGATCTGGTAATCGAGCAGGCCAAGGCAACACGTCGACACTCTGTAGAGCATGTTGTCTTACAACAACGGTATATGACCGAGCGTTATCCCTCTGGAATCGTGTTCTTGAATGGCAGCACGACAGGTCGATTCACCAAACTGACTTATAAACATGCATTCAAGGTGCGTGGGATAGCCACGAGAGTACGCCTGTTGTCACACAAAATCGCACCGCAGACCACAACTCCAGGTGCAGATCCAATGTATCTAGCACGCAGACGGAATGATTTCAGGGCGTCAACTGGTCACCTATTTGTAAGAGTTCGTTGTGACACTGTGGTACTGACTCCTCCTCGTATTGTTGCTGCATATGCAGTATAATGCGCCAGAGCCAAACGCTGAACACGATCGCCTTCTCTCCTGGTGGCACCACGTAGTCGTCAGTAGCCTGGCATGAGACCGTACATTCTGGTGACCAGCGCTGCCAGCAATCGTGGACAGTGGCTACTTTCCTGCCAGTCTTTCTGGAATATCACAGAATGAACATTCAGATTCTCGTAGTCCTATTAAACAAACCGTTCTAATTCACTGAGTTGGTGATAACGGCGTCGTTGTCGCTTCAGAATCATCGTTGGCTAACATAAACACACCAAGTTCAATCTGAGAGGTAACCAACGCTCACTACAGCGTTTATTTGAAGCAAACATGTTTTGCATTCTCTTAGTGGTGCTACTAGCGCCTCTTTTATGCGACTGGCGCGAAATCTGAAGAACATCATGTTTCAGATGTAGAATCGTGGTTCTCAACTTTGGTTTAATTCATACAGTTTCTTCTTGGTTTTGCGATTTTATTCTCATCGTTGCATAGTTTTAATTATGACAGTAACTATAGATCTGGACGTGGTCGGGTCAAATCAGCAAAGCCCCTACCGTTCTATTATATCATGTAATTGTACTAGCAAGTAGAGCTACGCATATTACCTTATTGTGTATATACCCAGTAGATGAGCATTCTGGTCGTAACTGGGCGAGTAAATTTTATAGGAGCGGAAAAGTTTGTGGATTAAGATGCAAAGCAGTAACAGAAATATCCTGACATTTCTCTTATAAAGTCCCGTATTTCAGCATACTTTTTTTTACATACAATTGCGGTCGATAGTTCATCGAAGTTACATTGTGTAGGAGCCGCCGTGATAGCTGATAGGTCAGCGTGACGGATTGCCGTCCTACGGGCCAGGTTCGGTTCCCGGCTGTGTCGGGGATTTTCTCCGCTAATGGACTGGGTGTTGTGCTGTCTTCATCATCACTTCATTCCCATCCGGCGGGCAGGTCACCCAATGTGGCGTCGAATATAATAAGACCTGCACCAAAGCGGCCGGAACTGCCCCGCTAGGGGCCTCCCGGCCAATGACGCCAAACGCTCATTTCCATTTTTTACATTTTGTGGGCAATTACATCGAACTGGTGGCTTCGGTGGGAGCTTCATCACTTCTAGTAGGATCACATTTATTTATGATTTGAAATTGTTACTGAAGTACACCAACTTAACTGGACGACGCAGGGCCTGGAGAGGATAACCAGTTTTTACGAGGCGCATTGGGTACTTATTTTTTGACCAACCAGCCTGTTGCTAGGCCATCGTTTCATTCGAAGATTTGGTATGTGGGACTACTTGAAGAACAAACTCAGAATGTGAGCAGACCAGGTACGGCAGGTAAGATTTAACAGGTTGCAGCGTCGCTGATAAGGAGCGCGTCGCAGAAATCGTCAGGTGGATCCAATGGAGTCCTAGACTGCGAGCGCCTGTTATTCATCCAATTATGGATACAGAGAATTCTTTCCCACAGAGCCGCTGCATAGGTCTATTCTTTTCATATATCTTGAAAAATATTATCGATCAATAAACCTTAATGGACCAGGTGAACTATACGAGCTCTGCAATATTAAAGAGAGAGCTCTGTTAGAGAACCATTCATGTGCAGAGTAAATAGGCTGGTTAACAGTAAGTCATGTTTATTAATGGTAATAGTCTTCATGTGATAGAATAGTTGCTGCCTAGCAGGCTAGTGTTAGATTGTTGAGACTTGATAGTGGAGACACAAACTGATGTGCATAAGGATAAATGTGTTACACAATGTGTCTAAACCGGAGATTAGCTGGCAGATTTTCCTGTAATGTAGGTTGTAAAGTCGTTTGACACATGGTTCCTTTGAAAGGACGCTGCCGATGTTCTTCCCTATCCTTCCCTCATCTGATGTGACCGACTATCTCGCTGTTTAGTCCATTCCACGCCCCCCCTCCCCCTCCCCCCTCCCCCCCTTCCCCCCTCCTCCCCCCCCCCTACCCAAATTAACCAACCATCAACTAAACTTTGACGCAAGTAATTTTGATTACATGAGTCGAATGAACAATAGATGATTAATTTTAGTCGTTAATTGTGTATCAAATTTGTAATCGTACTTCGTGAGCCTCTGGAGTGTAGACAGTGAATGGGCAAATACCCTAAAATATGCCTACCTCCAATATAAACGAACAACATAACTATCAGTTGTAAATTCCGATCAAAACAGTACGTAGAAAACTTTAAAACCCTCTTATGAGTGAACGCCATGGCGTATAGTGACACACGTATTTTGTATGGTAATCAGTCTACTGTGTCTTACAGAAAGTATTTCAAACCTACGCTTTTGCATAAGTCTCTATGTTTGTTTCCTTTTCATTTTACAGTAAATTTTACTCTGCACTGGTAACTTCAGCTTGACAATTTAGGATTCTGAGATTTATTGTGAAAGTTATAATAACATTACATTGTAGATGACCCTTAACAATAATAAAAGGTCATGAAGGCGATGCCATTTACCATTTAGCACCGGTTCAGCAGCTATACGTCCTTATGCCACGGAAAGTCAGTGTCACAAGGAGCAGAAAATTCTACATGTGCTGTCACACATTTATTTCAGTTACGCATTCGCAGCGTACAGCAGACCAAAGAATGAATATCAAATCTCTTTCAGAGGCCTAGGTAAGTGCTCCGAAGTAAATTAATTAATTCATAAGTAGAATGGAACAGTAAATACGGTGCGAATAAAATTTATTTTAGACTGTGCTACATACAGAAAGATAAAATCTCTTTGGTGTACCCAGAAATTCAGCCCTGCCTTGAAATGATCTATATGTTTCTGTGTAGAGAAAGTAGAATTCAGCGTATAGGAGTACACTGCAGTGCATACAAATGGTCTTGACGTACTTATAGCTACTGCAAAGTGAAACAGAAAATGTCCTAAGGATCTGATAACGGACAAAACCGTCAGATAATTAACATGGCGGTTAGCTATGCGGTTATCGGAAAGCTAGGCAGCATGCTACTAATCTCGTTATGCTGACCGCAAACCGCCGCCATAGAACCGCAAACAGAGAGGGTTCTGAAGGTTATCTGTTCGTATTCTGTCTCCAATTGTCATTTAGACGTGTTCATGTACATTACGTACGAGAGTGATGTACAGAATTATGGACGAGTGAACGGACTTCGAAAGATAATTTAACTGGGAAGAAGCTCATCTCTTTCCTTAAAGTATACGGTGATGCGTCAACGCCAATTGGTTCACTTGCTGCACTGTTTCACTGGTTTGAAAAGTTGTTCTGCCATCCCAAATTCAAGCAACCACATTATTAAGGTCACTTTTAATATTTCGATATTATTGTCTAGCCCTACAACGAACTAGACAGAACTCCTCACGGATTTGAATAGCTGTAGATCTCTTTTGCGCACAAAAATCGAACTCCAGAAATCACAAGATCAACGATTTTCGAAGAACTGTTGTTTACTTTCGCCTGCAGTCAAGCGAGTACTGTATCAAAACACTGAATTCTGTTGCTTCATAAGCAGTTAATAGATGACAGTGCATTCATGGAAATATGTTACATCCTACCCACATTTAAAGATCAACAGATAGCCTTTACTTTTCGAATATGCTTTGTACGTAACTATTTTCTCACTGTGATATTTGGTGTCCGATATCTTTTTTTTGTTTTTTGTTTTTTATTTTTTCTGCTTCTATTGTTTTTTATCTTTCACGGACAAGTGCTTTACCAAATTTTTTATTTAATTATTTATTTTTTTCGGGCAAGTGCTGTAACAGCGCTTTTTTTCCGGCTTTTATTATTTTTAAGAAAATGGCTTCTTTGTAGAGAACAAAGAAAATAAACACCTAACACATGAGCAAAATGTTACAGGTAATGAGAAAACAAATAAAAACCTCTGTTTATGAAAACAAAAGACGACGTTCTTCACAAAATAAAACAATATTCCTTGGATATGTGAAACATAAATAAGTATACTTTCGCAACAGCCTTCTTCTTCTTCTTCTTCTTCTTTTTTTATAATGTAATTAACTAAACGGTCTCAACATCATCAGCAACCCAACTTTTCTTTCTTTCGTTTTTTTTTATTTTACAGGAGAGTACATCAGAAAGAAAACAAATAGGCTGCAGATACAGAGCTAATCGTGAATATGATAAACATGTGTAAGGAAAAAAATTAAAAGATGAAGAGAAGAGATAAGTGAAACAAACTAGGAGTACCTGCTGCGCCACGCTCCACTTTCTTGCGCCGTCAGAACAACGTCCATTCCGTCATTCTCCATTAGAAGGGGAACGTGTGATCGTCCAGCATTGGCTGGCACGTTTCATTAAAATTCCAGATCCAAAGCAGGCTGGCGAAAATACTTTGTAAACAGTTCGCGAATGTAGCCAGATAGTGTCGATGTCGGCGAAGGGTATGGTGGTGTACTTGGAGGCGTGTCCAGAAGTCCGATGGATCGACGATGCCGTCCCAGAAGAGGTAGTTGATAGCCTTGCCACTGATCCATGTGTTAGCGTTCCACTTAGACGAGGGAAAGTAGGTCGTGTCTGCATATGTCAGCATGGTAGGAGAGACGTGATGTGGGGTACTCGGAGGCAGAAATCCACAGTCTTCTGTTCGAGGGTCCAGACAGCCCCTGCTGCCCCATACTCAAAACGATATAAATCTGTCTCTTTGACATAGCACTTGAGGCACAGGGGTGAGTCCACGAGCGCGTTGCGATGCAGTTTCTGTCTTGTAATATACTTGCCGTTGACGAGAAGGTACCACGAAGCGGCCGGCCGGTGTGGCCGTGCGGTTCTAAGCGCGTCAGTTTGGAACCGCGTGACCGCTACGGTCGCAGGTTCGAATCCTGCCTCGGGCATGGATGTGTGTGATGTCCTTAGGTTAGTTAGGTTTAATTGGTTCTAAGTTCTAGGGGACTGATAACCTCAGTAGTTAAGTCCCATAGTGCTCAGAGCCATTTGAACCATTTTTGAACCACGAAGCGGTAGTGTCAGTGGTGTGGTATGGTTGGTGCATCATTTCCCAAACGGTAGGCCATGAAACCTGGGGGTGACGTGCTTCGACGGGGTTTCGGGATGGGTACGTGCGGAGAAGGCGGTAGATGTCGCAGGTGGTCATCTTCCTGGTCCTAGGGAGCTCAGTGCATATGTAGCTGTATTCCAAAAAGAAACGACGATGTGCGACATCTGAAGTGGGATGTGCGCGAAAGACATCGGTGGGTGTCTCGAAACAGGAGCGAGACAGGTGGTGAACATTCCATCAAAATTAGTGTTTTGGCTCTTCCACTGCCCAAGCATAGTGTTGGTTAAGGTGCCGTAGTCCTGGCTCTCACTTTAAGTACGTCGATGTCACCATCCCACCTCGGTAAGGCGAGGGCCTCATACTGGAACATATAAAATACCCGAAAGCTGCCTGTAGTCTGGCTGACATTATCGCAGTGACGAGCAGAGTCACCGCGATGTGAGGTATCCGGGATGCCAGATGGGTATTGACGAAGGTGTCTCTCTGGCACATATTCAGTGTACGTAGTAGGTGATTTTGTATGTTTGCCCGGATACGTTGCAGTAGCGCCCGAAAACTGATCGCCGAGGTGCGGCGAATGTTTCGCTGTACACCAGTCCGAAACAGCGAAGGATATCCATCAGTTGAAATGGGACTGCGCAGTCTGCGGGAAGACAGCGGCCGATGTTGCCGCATGAATTTGCGACGTTCATAGTGCTCCCTGCTCCTGCACCGTAAAGAGTAACCCACTGCTTTGCAACATGTACGTCGGCCGCCGAACGTACGACTAGGACCAAGGCATCCGCGTAGGCTCGGCAGTGGAACACATGATCCCGGAGTGGGATATCTGTCAAGCGTCGCTGTATTCCGCAAATGAGTGGTTCCATCGGAATGGCATAAAGAACTGTCGACAGTGGTCAAACCTGCCGTACTGAGCATTCAGTCCGTATCGGTTCTGTAAGTCTGTCGCTGTCGTGAAGCCTCTACATTGCCCCACGAAGTAGCCGCATAATCACGTGTGTGAACGTCGGGGGAATCGTCATCCGGTCCATCACTGCGGTGAGGAATCCATGATTGACGAGGTCAAACGCTTGATTGAAGTTGGTGGAGATTAAAGCTCCTGGCAGACGCGAGTGTGTTGCCACAGCGATCACATCTCGATATTCACTGAAGGCTATGCGTATATTATGACCGCCGCCAGAGGAAGTTTGTTCGTGAGAAACAATTTCTCGTCATACTTGTTTGAGTCGCACAGTTAGAAGGCGTGTGAAAACGTTGAAGTCGCAATTAAGTAACATAATCGGGTGATAGCTATCGATTCGTGTTCCTCCTGCATGTTTCGGGACTGGTATGAGTAAGCCTTCCATGAACGTTCGAAGCGAGGGCGCCAAGCCAGACAAAAGTTGCCAGTACATGTCTCTCCATAGTGGCTGCATAAAATCTTGGAATGTTCTGTAAAATTCGAGCGGTAAACCATCCGGACCGGGAGACCGATTCAGTGATCCTTTGGCCTCAGCGCCATGGACGTCGTCGGTGGTCACTTCCGAAGTCAGGAGGGTTGCAGCTGCGGCATTTGGTGTACACTCTATCTCCTTGGTAACGTTAGTAATGGGCTCTGCACTGTCTAGTACTTCTTGATAGGGAAGTCTATAGTGCGTTGTGAAGGTATCCGTAGTAGTATCTTGAGCAGTCAGCCGTCGACCCTCAGGTAGGTCTATAATTTGTCATTAACACCTGTCGGCGTCGGCGAACATTTTGAACAATATGATGCATAGAGGGTTCTTCACTGTTAATTCTATGTTAGCCGCGTGCTCGCACAGTAGTTTCTCCTGGACGGCACCTGGTCAAGGATAAAATCTTTGCTTTGATGCGTTGAGTTTCTTTTAGACGGTCCAGGGATGGAGGATGATCCATGAGCTCGCATAGAGCGCTGTAGTACGGATCTGTTGTGTGGTGATTTCATCTGGCTTTGGCTCTGCCGAAGTGTGTCAAGGTGCGTCGGACAGCAGGATTGGCACACAGTAACCACCATTGCTATGTAGTCTCGCAAACACAAGCGTGCCACATGTCGATGACCTGTTGCTGACATTTAGGGGCCACAGTACCGTGAGGTCGAGTTTCCAGGTCCATCACAGCGCCCTATAGATTGTCTACACAGGTTCATGGTAGACATGTAGATGTCATGACCCGAAAGGCAGACGGCCAACGTTCCATGTCGAGCAGAAGAGGTTTTACAGTATGAGAGATAGTACCTTCTGTCGAGTCGGCTGGCGGAGTGGCTCGTGAGGTTTGTATGCCCCAGGCTGTTACCGTGTACCACTCTCCAAGTGTCGAGGAGACAAAGGTGGCTGACGAGGAAGTGAAGTTCCGGACATATGGTGAATTGAGTGTATTGGTCCCTACGATCGAGAACACAGTTTAAATCTCCACCTACGATGAGATGGTCCTACCTGGCGAGGAATAAAGACGTGATATCCTCCGTTCATCAGTGCCCGATGGGGCGTAGAGATTTATGATTTTGATTCCCTTAACTGTTATGGTTACCTCTCGTACCTTTGGGAGATATGCGACATCGGAAACTGCAATCCCTTCTCGGAGTAGGATGGCTGCGCCTGTGTGTTCCCTACGTTCCCTACGTACGGCGTACGTCTCGTATCCATAACACCCGGACCAAGTTTCTGTCCTTAGTTCTTGTAGCAGGACGATGTCGATGTCCGCTGCCCTTAGAGTGTGACGAAGCAATTGAATTTCAGCGTGAGAGCCGATATAATTGGAGTTGATAATAGCTATTCGGTAAGCCTAATGGGGGATCCGTGCTGTCAATAGGTTCGTAGTTAGTGAAGGTCGCCGTGGTGGAAGTCCATTGTAGACGCAGGAGTCGTAGAAACGTCCCCCATTTTAGGGTTGGTCTAACGAAGAAACAGATCTCATTTACTCATCGGGTGGAGGCGGTAAATCCGGTCATCCGCCCGTGAAAAATGTCCATCAGTTTCAACACTGGGAAAGGTGGCCGAGTCGGCTCAATTGCTTCTGTGATGACGGGCGTGCTATGTTCCATGGCTTCTGGGCGCGGGGCTTGCTCACGATCTCTGTTGGACGGCTGGTGGATGACGCCTCTCCTTGACAAAGATAAAAGAGTTATTGTGTACTCCGTCAGTTTTATGCTCCATCTCTTCGTCTTGCGGAGGGGGCACAGTGGCCAATTCTGATGTCTTGCGGCGTTTTTCTAGTTGTTTGGGTGACTTTTGCTTCCGGCAATGTGATTCAGTGTCTGAGGAAGGAAACGATCCGCTTCGTTCCGGTACAAAAGACGCGGGTGCTATGATGTGGTCTTCAGTCTCCATAAAACTCTAGATGGTATACTTGTGATCTTCTAGTGTGGGTGTGTCCGGCTGTAAGTCACGTTCGTGGGCGGCTCTGCCGGGGGCGAGGTGCTGCGACGCCTCCGGTCGTATCGGTCCAGAGAGACGCTCATGCACTGCGTCTTGTGACGGCTGGACGTGCAGTGTCGCCGCGTAGGTGATTGGAAGGGCGGTTATGGTTCAGTCGGTGTTCGTATCGTCGTGCTGTAGTTGTGTGATGCGGCGTTTTATGCATTCATTACGGACGTGGCCTTATTTGCCACGACCGGAAAATGTTCGTGATCGTCCGTCGTAAATGACCAACGCACAGCAGCAGCCGATAGAAATGTAGGATGGGACGCGCCGGACTTTTTTCATGCCACTAAGCACCGGATACGTCGTAAACTGTGCTCTTGTCTCGGCTACGCGACCATGGACTTTTCCGTACTGGCTTAGCGCCGCAATCACTTCGTCTTCATTCACCTCGAAAGGCAGTTCGAATACACGGATGGTTCGAAGTCCTGCGTGGCCGACATCCACTGGCGGATGCTGCCGTCGGAGTGTCGGAATTTCGGTCAATGACGCGTTCGTTTCATGACCTCGTTGCAGGCAGCGTCGGATGTCATCTTTACTTAAACGACGCTGCTAATGATCGATATTTGCGTGTATGCCGATGATATCGTCACGGGGGATCTTCACATTTTTGCGTAGGAAGCGTTCGACCGCCATTGCTTTGGGTCATGCGTATTCATTTGAGAAGGTGAACTTAAGAGTGTTCTTCCTATAAGAGTTGGCCATTATAGCTCGTTCGCCAGCGAAGCGCGCGCAGCGGCGTGGACGGCCGAGTGCGGTCCGCACTGCTGCCCTGCCAACTGAGCTGCGCTAGCGCCCTCAGTCTCAATTCTGCCAGTGCCTCGTCTCCCAGACGAAGCTCTTCTGCGAACTTTGCAGAACTAGCACTCCTGGAAGATAGTATCTCAGGAAGTGTAATACGTCACACTAGCATCTCAGATGGTACAGTTTGTGTTTTGGAATACCTGCGAACCATACACATTTTGAATTAGTACCTTCTACTGATTGTATCAGAAGCATGGTCGTGGAAACACTGAAAAAATTAACTGTCCACTTCCATGGCTGACAGTTATTTGCGTGTCATGTAAAAGACTGGTTCTGTTGGCAGAGTATCTGCTTTTTAAAGACAAGTTGCTACATTTGTCCACTTCAGTTCCACTGGTGCGCCTACAATTACCACGCTACAACATCTGAAAAGTGGGAAAAGAACATTCATAATAATAATTGATTATTTGGGGGGATACTCGGCCTAAAAGTGAAAATACTGAGACTCTGCATACCTTGCCAATACAAGAAAAACGTAGAAAATTGTTGTTGTCGTTGTTGTTGTTGTGGTCTTCAGTTCTGGGACTGGTTTGATGCAGCTCTCCATGCTACTCTATCCTGTGCAAGCGTCTTCATCTCCCAATACGTACAGCAGCCTACCTCCTTCTGAATCTGCTTAGTGTATTCATCTCTTGGTCTCCCTCTACGATTTTTACCCTCCACGCTGCCCTCCAATACTAAATTGGTGATCCCTCGATGTCTCAGAACATGTCCTACCAACCGATCCCTTCTTCTAGTCAAGTTGTACCACAAACTTCTCTTCTCCCCAAATCTATTCAATAGCTCCTCATTAGTTATGTGATGTATCCATCTAATCTTCAGCATTCTTCTGTAGCACCAAATTTCGAAAGCTTCTATTCTCTTCTTGTCTAAACTATTCATCGTCCACGTTTCACTTCCATACATAGGTACACTTCATACAAATACTTTCAGAGACGACTTCCTGACATTTAAATCAATACTCGATGTTAACAAATTTTTCTTCTTCAGAAACGCTTTCCTTGCCATTACCAGTCTACATTTTATATCCTCTCTACTTCGACCTTCATCAGTTATTTTGCTCCCCAATTAGCAAAACTCCTTTACTACTTTAAGTGTCTCATTTCCTAATCTAATTCCCTCAGCATCACCCAACTTAATTCGACTACATTCCATTATCCTCGTTTTGCTTTTGTTGATGTTCATCTTATACCCTCCTTTCAAAATACTGTCCATTCCGTTCAACTGCTCTTCCAAGTCCTTTGCTGTCTCTGACAGAATTACAATGTCATCGGCGAACCTCAAAGTTTTTATTTCTTCCCCATGGATTTTAATACCTACTCCGAATTTTTCTTTTGTTTTCTTTATTGCTTGCTCAATATAGAGCTTGAATAACATCGGGGAGAGGCTACAATCCTGTCTCACTCCTTTCCCAACCACTGCTTCCCTTTCATGCCCCTCAACTCCTATAACTGCCATCTGGTTCCCGTACAAATTGTAAATAGCCTTTCGCTCCCTGTATTTTACCCCTGCCACCTTCAGAATTTGAAAGAGAGTATTCCAGTCAACATGTCGAAAGCTTTCTCTAAGTCTACAAATGCTAGAAACGTAGGTTTGCCTTTCCTTAATCTTCCTTCCAAAATAAGTCGTAGGGTCAGCATTGCCTCACGTCTTCCAACATTTCTACGGAATCCAAACTGATCTTCCCCGAGGTCGGCTTCTATCACTTTTTCCATTAGCCTGTAAAGAATTCGCGTTAGTATTTTGCAGGTGTGACTTATTAAACTGAAAGTTCGGTAATTTTCACATCTGTTAATACCTGCCTTCTTTGGGATTGGAATTATTATATTCTTCCTGAAGTCTGAGGGTATTTCGCCTGTCTCATACATCTTGCTCACCAGATGGTAGAGTTTTGTCAGGACTGGCTCTCCCAAGGCTGTCAGTAGTTCTAATGGAATGTTGTCTACTCTGGGGGCCTTGTTGCGACTCAGGTCTTTCAGTGCTCTGTCAAACTCTTCACGCAGTATCATATCTCCCATTTGATCTTCATCTACATCCTCTTCCATTTCCATAATATTGTCCTCAAGTACATCGCCCTTGTATAGACCCTCTACATACTCCGTCCACCTTTCTGGTTTCCCTTCTTTGCTTAGAACTGGGTTTCCATCAAAGCTCTTGATATTCATTCAAGTGGTTCTCCTTTCTCCAAACGTCTCTTTAATTTTCCTGTAGGCAGTATCTAGTGAGATAAGCCTTTACATCCTTACATTTGTCCTCTAGCCGTCCCTGCTTAGCCATTTTGCACCTTCTGTCGATCACATTTTTGAGACGTTTGTATTCCTTCTTGCCTACTTCATTTACTGCATTTTTCTATTTTATCTTTTCATCAATTAAATTCAATATTTCTTCTGTTACCCAAGGGTTTCAACTAGCCCTCGTCTTTTTACCTATTGCATAAAATACGTAAATTAAAAGTTACATAAATTAAAAGTTACATTTATCCAAGAAAATTGTAATGACGTCCGAAGTCAAACAATTAGAGGAAACCTGCAAAATCCCTAATATCTGAAGATCATCTAAAGCATTCTCTTACGCTTTCAGCAACTAAACCATAACTCCGTATATTTCATGACAACATTGCACATTAGTGACTCGTTTTAAAATGGAAACAGGCATGGAAAAACATTAATGATGAGATATTGAATGCATTTTTAAATTGAATTAAGAAGTTTCTCATCAGATTACGACTGCATGTGTTTCAGTTCTATTGTCGAACAACATAAAACTTGTAAGTGAGAGAACGCAATTGTCACATTGCAAGACACAAAAAAAGCGCACACATTATGCCACCTATTCAGTTGTGGAAAGTCACGCTGTTAACGGAGCATTCGACAATAGGAAACAGTTTCGAGTCTTAATGGCACATAGTCGACACCAGAAAAACGCAAAGGAGAGAAATATTTACTTATTTGTCAGGACAGCTGAGGAGCGGAGAGGAGTGCAGTTGTGATTTTACGGAAGATATACCAGATCGGACAACCGCGATTTGCTTGCGAAAATGTGGAAAAAAAAAACAGTTGCATCCATTTCAAAGAACTTACTCCATCGTCTCCCTAAGTCGATTAAGATAAATCCCGGAATGATTGGCCTACCAGAACTTGTCGGCGGAGTGAAGGCTTCATTGTCAAGTACATTTTAAACAGTTATCGTCGTTTCTTTTTTTATTTTAGGAATTTCCCTTTGATCATTGTTCCGAGCTATTATTCCTTCTTTATTCATATGTTTGGACTCGTAAGGAACGTGTTAAATAGTGTTTCAGAGAAAATTACGTTCGTGGGACATTCTTAATGCACAGGAGACCGCGCGATGGCGACCGGCCGTCGTGTCATCCAATGCAATATGACGCCGGGCGGGTACGGAACGGAGGGTCATGGGGTCGGAGCACAGTGCTCCAGGCTGTTAACGCCTTTCTGGAACTTGGAGGTGGTACCTACGATTCAAGCAGCTCCTCAGCTGGCAATGAGTCTGACAAGGGAATGTTCCAATCCGACCTGACATGTCGTAACCTACCCCGAAATTTTTGGCGCAGGAAAAATACACCGAAACAGGATGCATCGTCACACTTTTGGCAGCCAAGGTGTGCTGCAAGTATGGTTAAAATTGTAAACTTACTCATTTTTGCCAAACGAAGAACGGCTTAAAACAGCTGTTCGTACAGCCCTTCCTGTCAAAAACGCGAATAGGCGGATAAGCAATCACAGTCGTGGCAAGAGAAGCTAGCTCCGTGTAGCGCCACGTCCACAGTGCACACACGATTTTTAAGTACTTAAACCACACTGACAATGAATCAAATCATAAACTTTTTGAACACGTTGCAGTTCATATCAACAGCCATCCTACGGCTGAAATATGTTACTAAAGCTACTAGCAGAGGAAAGAAAGTCAAGGAAGTGTATCATGTTACATTAGAGACGACTTCCTTCAATTATGACTGTACTCTGTCAACAATTAATATTTCATAACAATTCTTGCAGCAAAGCTCTTATCAGAAATTGTGAATAAACTAGTGAAAGAGTTTCTTGATTATTCTCTGTCACAAAAATGTGAAATGTCTATTTGATGTCGAAAACATGCATTTTCCTTACACCAGCCACAGATGATAGAAGAAAATTTATTGCATTCAGCCACTTCAGAGTAACCGCTACTTTTATTTAAAAAGAACTGGTGTGGAATAAGAAATGGTCGTGGCAGTTGTTCTGCATATTGTGCTGCGAACCAGGCATACTTCATCAAGTTCGGAGGAGATCAGTGTTTAGCGTCCCGTCCACAACGAGGTCATTAGAGACGGAGCACAAGCTCGGATTAGGGAGGGTTTGAGAAGGAAATCGGCCGTGCCCTTTCAAAGGAACCATCCCGGCATTTTCCTGAAATGATTTAGGGAAATCACGGAAAACCTAAATCAGGAGGCCGGACACGGGTTTGAATCGTCGTTCTCTCGAATACATCAAGCTCATAAAACGTACTGATGCAAACTTGCAATACAGAGAACACTAAAGTTTAAGAATTCTGTTTCGCTGATAAACATGAAATGTCGGAAATGGTAACGTCCGATTTTTTTTAATTGAAAGGCTTAATCACACTTTAACTTCCAGTCGGAATCCGAATCAATTTTCGCCGTTCGCATAAAGAAAAATGTGTTATGTGTACGCCAAGAGTCCAACAAAATACATGAATTGTTTGCTTCAAATGGTAAGAAGACTTTTCGGATAGAGCATTGAAAAATATTCTCTCCCATTTTCTAGATTTTGCTACGTCGATTACAGGACTTTTGTAAGAAAACGGCCTTTTTGTAAAGTTTTGGTCCTAATTTGCCTTGACGTTATTAAAGACAGAGATAAAGTTGCAGAGACAGGAATCCACTGATATTTATCACAGGCATTCTTGTATACAAATACTTCACAAGATTCATCAACTGCGGAAATGACTGTGTCTTCTTTTCGCTCGAAATAATGAAGTTTGCAGAAATTCTAGAAGCGTTTAAAGGTAGCAAAAAGCTTCATCTTGCCTTCTGCTTTGAATTTCGGTGTAGTATTACGTATTAAAAGCATCTCCTCTATACAATTACCTGATGTAAACTTCGCATTTTTTGACCTTCTTTTCATATAATTTATTGAATCTGTCTAACCACATGGAAATCAGTAACGTTCATCTCACTTGCAATTCAAACCGCCCAGTCTAGCAGAACTCTCTCTCGGCAACGGTGATCTGATTGTCGCCGGCTATTCTAAATCTTTCGAATAGTTTTTCTTCCACACTTTCACGAGTTTCTTTTTGGCGCATATTTCATACTTCGTGCAAATTTTTCTTCCATTTATGCAATTCATGTTCAGGCCTTACGAAAAGAAACTAGCTCTCTACACAACTTAATTTTAAGCATTTCCCCCTTCTTCGTTTTACTGACAAATTTTCAGACTTTCAACGCTCACTGAAAGCTATTATTGTGCATGTATTCTTTGAGGATGGAGGGTACTCTGTTTTTCCTCTCGACTTTAATTAGCACAGCAATCATCGCTCGAACCACAATTTACCCGAACGTCTGAGATATTTCCTGATTCTTCATACATTCCCACATTTTCTAACGATGTGCCGCTATTATTGGAATTAATGTCTAAGAAATTAACTAACAAATAACACATATGTAGGTTTTCAGGAGAAATAGGTGACTAAGATTACATACCTCGTTATTCATATTTTAGTAGGAATACTGAGAAACCCCACGGAAAAGTAGATGGCCGGCCGAAGTGGCCGTGCGGTTAAAGGCGCTGCAGTCTGGAACCGCAAGACCGCTACGGTCGCAGGTTCGAATCCTGCCTCGGGCATGGATGTTTGTGATGTCCTTAGGTTAGTTAGGTTTAACTAGTTCTAAGTTCTAGGGGACTAATGACCTCAGCAGTTGAGTCCCATAGTGCTCAGAGCCATTTCCCACGGAAAAGTAGATGTACATTTGATTTTGTAATTTAAAGATACAGGCCAATGATGATACAGGAAACCCCATACTTTCTAGCATTTTCTGTGTTAATTATGCAGACATTGTATCAGCTAAGCCGAAGAGAAACCTCCAACTGTACAAAATATATGGACTTTCTCAAAATTTTATGGTGTCAGCACTGTTTTAAGCTAAGAAAATAATACATATTTGCCTGTAAATGACACGAAAATGACGTAGGACGATTTCTACCATTCTTACGAAAAGAAGAAATCATCCTGAAGTTCAACAGTAACATATGCATTTGAAGAACGTGTGTTAAAGAATGAACTATATATGAATACGTTTCCCAAGAGAATGGAAAATAGCCATAACTTGGTTGATTTTGTCCATATTAACAATTATATTTGAGATAAGTAATATTTTATGGTTATGTATTCGAAAATATTGAAAAAGCCTACATATGTATTAAATATAATTTAACCTGACGCCAAGAAAATATATCACGATTGTCAACAGTGCATTGGTACTCTTCTCTCTGTATTCACTTTAACAAAAAAATCAGAAGAAATCCGGTATTTCAGTATAATTTTAAGAACTGCGATATTTTTGTATCTCCTGGATATGTGAGGCTTCTCAGTATTCCCATTCAGTTCATCTTTGCAAGGTTGAAATAACTAACAGGATTCCGCAGTACTGTGAAATTCCGGAACCTGAACAGAGACAGATGCTATTTGCAAGCACATACCAAGAAAAGAAACGAAGTCCCATAATAGGCCATATTTCCAACTACCCGTTCTACCCAATGAAGTAGTGAAAGGAAGTAAGACAGCGTTCAGACCGATAATTCTCTGCGCTGTGAGCTGTCAGCAAGAACAGTAACCAAAGATTCCCTAGGCGTGACTTCACTCGAGAATCCAAAGTAAAACACTCAACTGATGAAAAGTCATCCAGTAAAACAGTAGTGATATCTGGCGCTCGGCAAGGAAGGTTTACAGCTTCTTTAATGTGCCTAATCTATAGATATGATCAAGACAATCTGCGCAGATTATTTGCAGATGATGCAGTTATTTTCCGTCATCAGAAAGTCAAAACATACTGAAAAATGATTTAGAGGAGATATCTGTATGGTGCGAAAAGTGAGAATACTCCAAATAATGAAAAGTGTGAGGTTATCCACATGACAATTAAAAGGAATCCGTTGCGTTTCGGTTATGTGATAAATCACGCAAATCTAAATGCTGTCAATTCCAGTAAACACTTAGGGATTAAAATTACAAGCAGGCTGGAGTGGCCGAGCGGTTCTAGGCGATACAGTATGGAACCGCGCGACCGCTACGGTCGCAGGTTCGAATCCTGCCTCGGGCATGGATGTGTGTGATGTCCTTAGGTTAGTTAGGTTTAAGTAGTTCTAATTTCTAGGGGACTGATGATCTCCGAAGTTAAGTCCCATAGTGCTCAGAGCCATTAAAATTACAGACAGTTTAAACTAGTAAGATCACAAATGAAATGTTGTGGTCGAGGTGAACCAGACTTCCTTTTATTGATAGTACACTTAGAAGATGCAGCAGGTCTACTAAAGAGACTGAGCTACACTACGCTTAGGCACATTCTCATGTCAACTCATCTTCTTTCCGACGCAAAAAATTACTTACAAGAACCGTTGGATTGGTGGTGGGAGGTCAGTTATCACCTGTGGTGGTGAAACTCCTCACATAACCTTTCGAAGCAAGCGCACTTCAATCCGGCAGCTTCAAGCCAGCGTGTTTCTACCGTTACTTTGTCGAAACATTTATGGTGTAGTCAAATGGATTTGGAAAATTTAAGGTTTATACTTTGTAATATAAAATTCAAAACAGAACTTCAAAGAAAGGAGCAGCTACCTTCCGTCGTTGTTAATTACGAGAAGAGCAGAAAGTGTATATATTAAAACCAATGCATACTGCTGTCTCTATATCTCGAGGACTCGCCATTTGCACAAAGAAATCTGTTGTAAGAGTTAGGGTCCGTATAGCTTGCATGCGGTCAGAATGCGTACTCAGATTCACAAATTAATCGGGGGTTGCGTTCAAAATCAGTAATAAGTGAAGAGCTGACATGTCCGCGTCGGATGTACAATGAGATAACAGACCAGGTAACCAATTCAAAATAAATTTATTAAAGAACACTTAAACATTAACAATTTTGCAAGTAATATATGTTCCAGTATTGTAGGTGGTAGATCACCTGTTTTTACTGAATTATGGTTCAAATGGCTCTGAGCACCATGCGACTTAACATCTATGGTCATCAGTCCTCTAGAAGTTAGAACTACTTAAACCTAACTAACCTAAGGACGTCACACAACACCCAGTCATCACGAGGCAGAGAAATTCCCTGACCCCGCCGGGAATCTAGACCGGGAACCCGGGCGCGGGAAGCGAGAACGCTACCGCACGACCACGAGCTGCGGACTGAATTACGTATGTGGGAAATGTCCCAAGATAGGACGAAGTCAAAGCATGAATTCCGTCTATAGGTGAAACGTTACAGCGTAAGGTAACAGAAGCGGGCAACAGCAAAGTTCCCTGCAGTATCCAGTGTAAAGGGTATTTGATGCTGATGCCTGAGGCTGTCAGTGGCGGGTCCACGTACGATACTGACTAGCGGCGGTACATCGTCGGATATTCTGATGGTTTCTTTAGCGAGAGTTCTGATTGATGGACCGCTATTGTGGTCGGCACCTCGTACAGAGTGCTCAAAGGAGTAGACTGGCCTACCACAGCTCGGCGTGGGAGTAAATAACTTGGTGGCACCGGGATGGAGCTCAATCTCTTTGCCCCATGTGACACACATAGAAGCAAGCCGATCCACAGGGACAGCGCTCTCGGATAGTGTTCGCACACCCGCCTGTAGGCCCGGTGAGCATTTGATGTCTTCCGTCTGTCGTCTTCAAGTTTGTGAAAGCGGTAAGGAGGCGGTGTTGAGGGGTAGGGAGCTGAAGTAGGATAATTTTATTCAAATTTAAAAAAGCCACTTATTAAAACAAAAGGTCTCACAAGAGTGACATATGCTTCGAACAAGAGACACTGCCAAAATGTTAACTATTGCTTCTGCCTTATTTGACCCTGAGTCTTCAAAACCACTTTTAAATTCTGATTGTAACATTGTATTCCATATTAACTCCTACCTCTTCTTCTATCAAGTCATCAGACAAATGCTTCCTCTCATCAAGGCCTTGCATTCTTCTCTCAACCTACATCTAAATTTATACTCCGCAAGCCAGCCAACGGTGTGTGGCGGAGGGCACTTCACGTGCCACTGTCATTGCCTCCCTTTCCTCTTCCAGTCGCGTATGGTTCGCGGAAAGAGCGACTGCCTGAAAGCCTCCGTGCGCGCCCGAGTCTCTCTAACTTTACATTCGTGATCTCCTCGGGAGGCATAAGTAGGGGGAAGCAATATATGCTACACCGCTATGCAGAGCGCCTCTCTTGCAGAGTCTGCCACTTGAGTTTGCTAAACATCTCCGTAACGCTATCACTCTTACCAAATAACCCTGTGGTGAAATGCGCCGCTCTTCTTTGGATCTTCTCTATCTCCTCCGTCATCCCGACCTGGTACGGATCCCACACTCATGAGCAATATTCAAGAATAGGCCGAACGAGTGTTTTGTAAGCCACCTCCTTTGTTGATGGACTACATTTTGTAAGGACTCTCCCAACGAATCTCAACCAGGCACCCGCCTTACCATCAGTTAATTTCATATGATCATTCCACTTCATATCGTTCCGTAGGCATACTCCCAGATATTTTACAGAAGTAACTGCTACCAGTGTTTGTTCGGCTATCATATAATCATACAATAAAGGATCCTTCCTTCTATGTATTCGCAATACATTACATTTATCTATGTTAAGGGTGAGTTGCCACTCCCTGTACCAAGTGCCTATCCGCTGCAGATCTTCCTGCATTTCGCAGCAATTTTCTAATGCTGCAACTTCTCTGTATACTACAGCATCATCCGCGAAAAGCCGCATGGAACTTCCGACACTATCTACTAGGTCATTTATATATATTGAGAAAAGCAGTGGTCCCATAACACTCCCCTGTGGCACGCCAGAGGTTACTTTAACGTCTGTAGACGTCTCCCCATTGAGAACAACATGCTGTGTTCTGTTTGCTAAAAACTCTTCAATCCAGCCACACAGCTTGTCTGATATTCCGTAGGCTCTTACTTTGTTTATCAGGCGGCAGTGCGGAACTGTATCGAACGCCTTCCGGAAGTCAAGGAAAATGGCATTTTCTTAGGAGCCTGTATCTAATATTTTCTGGGTCTCATGAACAAATAAAGCGTGTTGGGTCTCACACACGATCCCTGTTTCCGGAATCCATGTTGATTCCTACAGAATAGATTCTGGGTTTCCAGAAATGACATGATACGCGAGCAAAAAACATGTTCTAAAATTCTACAAGAGATCGACGTCAGAGATATAGGCCTATAGCTTTGCGCATCTGCTCGACGACTCTTCTTAAAAACTGGGACCACCTGTGCTCTTTTACAATCATTTGGAACCTTCCGTTGTTCTAGAGACTTGCGGTACACGGCTGCTAGAAGGGGGGCAAGTTCTTTCGGGTACTCTGTGTAGAATCGAATTGGTCGTCAGGTCCAGTGGACCTTCCTCTGTTGAGTGATTTCAGTTGCTTTTCTATTCCTTGGACACTTATTTCGATGTCAGCCATTTTTTCGTTCGTGCGAGGATTTAGAGAAGGAACTGCAGTGTGGTCTTCCCCTGTGAAACAGCTTTGGAAAAAGGTGTTTAGAATTTCACCTTTACGCGTGTCATCCTCTGTTTCAATGCCATCATCATCCCAGAGTGTCTGGATATGCTGTTTCGATCCACTTACTGATTTAGCGTAAGACCAGAACTTCCTAGGATTTTCTGTCTAGTCGTTACACAGAATTTTACTTTCGAATTCACTGACCGCTTCACGCATAGCCCTCCTTATGCCAATTCTGACATCGTTTCGTTTCTGTTTGTCTGAGAGGTTTTGGCTGCGTTTAAACATGCAGTGAAGCTCTCTTTGATTTAGCAGTAGTTTCCTAAGTTTGTTGTTGAACCACGGTGGGTTTTTCCCGTCCCTAACAGTTTTACTCGGCACGTACCTGTCTAAAACGCATTTTACGATTGCCTTGAACTTTTTCCATAAACACTCAACATTGTTAGTGTCGGAACAGAAATTTTCGTTTTGAACTGTTAGGTGGTCTGGAATCTGCCTCCTATTACTCTTGCTAAACAGATAAACCTTCCTCCCTTTTTTTTATATTCCTATTTACTTCCATATTCAGGGATGCTGCAACGGCCTTATGATCACTTCCCTGTTCTGCGCTTACAGAGTCGATAAGTTCGGGTCTGTTTGTTATCAGTAGGTCCAAGATGTTATCCCCATGAGTCGGTTCTCTGTTTAATTGCTCGAGGTAATTTTCGGATAGTGCACTCAGTATAATGTCACTCGATGCTTTGTCCATACCACCCGCCCTAAACATCTGAGTGTCCCAGTCTATATCTGGTATACTGAAATCACCACCTAAGACTATAACATGCTGAGGAAATTTATGTGAATTGTATTCCAGATTTTCTCTCAGTTATTCTACCACTAATGCTGCTGAGCCGGGAGGTCGGTAAAAGGAGCCAATTATTAATCTAGCTCGGTTGTTGAGTATAACCTCCGCCCATAATAGTTCACAGGAACTATCCACTTCTATTTCACTACAGGATAAACTACTACTAACAGCGAGAAACACGCCACCACCGGTTACATGCAGCCTATCCTTTCTAAACACCGTCTGTGCCTTTGTAAAAATTTCGGCAAAATTTATCTCTGGCTTCAGCCAGCTTTCCGTACCTATGACTATTTCAGCTTCGGTGCTCTCTATCAGCTCTCTATCGATGCTCTCTATCTCAACCATCCTCTCTTTCGTCTGCAGTTAACATAGAATTCCCTTTGTACTCTTAATGTTACCATCTTCGCTTTTTGCTTCACCTAATGTGGTTTTGACATGCTGAGTCAGTCATTCCGACCATCATATCTTTTCCAATTTCTTCTCATTTTTTACGCAGCCATTTCGACTTAGTTTCCAAGTATTTCTTATTTATATCGTTCCTAAAATACTTACAATTTCCTTGAAAATTTTCGTACTTCCGTCTTTCGTCTATCAACTGAAGTATTTCTTCTGTTACCTTTGTCTCCCTCGCAGTTACATTCCTTGTAACTATGTTTTTCGTTCAAACTTCTATGGTTGTTCCTTTTAGAGATGTCCATTCCTCTTCAACTCAACTTCCCGCTTAGCTATTCATTATCATAGCATCTGTGTCTCAGGGAACTTCAAAACGTATTTCTTCATTCCATCAAATTTCCGTATCCTAGTTCTCTGCGCATTGATTCTTCCTGCCTAATCTTTTAAACTTTAACCTGATCTTCAGCATTAATAAATGATAATCAGAGTCTGTGTCCGCTCCTGAGTACGCCCAGCAATCCCATATCTTATTTCGGAATCTCTGCCTGATCATGACGTAATCTATGAAATCTAGTCCTATCTCTCGACGTTTTCCTAGTATACCTATATCACTTGTAAATTATTCTTCAACAGAGTATTCCCTATTACCAGCTGAAATTTATTGTAGAACTTAGCTAGTGTTCCTACTCTCGCATCCTAGTACTAAATCAATATTGACCACTAACTCTTTCATCTACTGCTTCCCTTACATCCACATTCCAGTCCCTCACGACTATTAGATTTCCATTTCCCTTTACCCACTCAATTACCTGTTCAATATCCTCATGTACTTTCTCTAGCTCTGTCTCTTCGACGTCGGCATAAATACCTGAACCATCCTTGTCTGTGTTTGTTTGTTGTCGATTCTCATGTGAAGAACCAAATCAATGAACTGTTCACAGTAAGTCATTCACTGCCCTGCCTTTTCATAACAAAACCAACTCCCGTTATACCATTTGCCGCTGCTGCTTATTTTACTCTCTACTCATCTGACCAGAGTTCTTTGTCTCCTTTCCATTTCACTTTAGTGCACCTAACTACATTCTGATCGAGCCTTAGCGTTTCCCTTTCAAGATTCTCTAGCTTCCCTACCACGTTCAGACTTCTGGCATACCATGCCCCGAACTCATAGAAAGTTATCCTTTCTTTGATTAGTCAATACTATTTTTCTCATGGTCACCTCATTCTGGCGGTCCCTGACGGAAGTCTCAGTGCGGGACTAATCCAGAATCTTTCGCGAATGGAGAGATCAGCGTGGCACTTTATCTATTACTGGCCGCGTGTCCTATGGATATACATTATGTTTCTTTAATGCAGTGGGTTCCTTTCCTTCTGCATCCTCATGCCGCTGATAAATGCTGATTCTTCCACATTTTAGGGGTAGTTCCCTATCACAAGGGCAAGAGAGTGCACTGAACATCAGTCCTCTCCAGTGCCCACTTTGTAAAGACCTTTGCCAGAGTGAGGTTGACTTATGCATGGAGTATTCGATCGCAATTGCTGATAATTTTTATTCAGAATTTATGCAATGACAGTAACGGAACCAAAATCAGAACACAAGTCTGACTCAGTGTCTATTGACTAAACGGATGGCGAGCCCCCAGGCTGTAGCACAGCTAGGTCTCCTCATTATCCTTTCTTCTCAGAGTGCTAGTTCTGCAAGTTTTGCAGGAGACCTTCTGTGACTTTTGGGAGATAGGAGACGAGGTACTGACGGAAGTAAAGCTGCGAGGACAAGTCGTGAATTGTGCTTGGGTAACTCAGTCGGAAGAACACGGGCCCGTGAAAGGCAAAGGTCCTGAGTTTGAGTCTTGGTCCGGCACACAGTTTTAATCTCCCAGGAAGTCACGTAATAGGTGCCAAACAAAATACTCAGCGTCATTTCTGAGGATCGTCATGGGAACCAACAGCACCCACAACTGCTAACAAAACCGTACATTAGCCATCCAGTTGTCTCTCAGGAAGGAACAGGCCGTAATCCACGGCAGCCCTTACGACAAATGATCGGAACTAGACCGACAAGTACCGAACTCACCACCACAACTGACACAGACTTTCTCCCGAGATCCAAGTGAGAGGGCATGTAAAGGTTCCACCGCCACGTCAGAAGAAGCTTTTCATCGGGCGAAATTCACTGCCCATGCAGCAACAATCGGTGCATCATGACAGCACAGAATTTATTTTTGACGCATAAGTGCCTTCCAAGCCACACGTCACGTGGTCGCCAAAACACCCTGCTCTTCCTTGCAACTCACTGCCTGTCAGCAAGTTATTAAGACCACCTACCACAGCGGCTGCTGTTAAATCCCGCGTCACAACAAACGACTTTCCCTCTCGAGGCGTATGCGCCGCTCGTTCCACTGTCACAATCATTGGTGCTGTCAACCTAAGGCAATAATCGATAGACACGGCGCACTATGGCCACTGAGGAGTCATCAGATGCACCACTCGTACAACACTGTTATGAGAAGAAATGCTGGAAGATAGGGGTAACGACCATATACTCAACATGACCCATACACTAACGCCTCCCCCCCTTCCACCCCCCACCCCGCAAATCCCGATGGATAGCCACTTGTGGAACCAGTAACCTGGAGGGCTTTGGGCCATGCCCATAGGACTGTATGCCTGGGTCAGAGGAAGTTGATGTCACTGGGAGTTGGAGGCCGTGTGACCTTTCACGGCGTCAGCCTTTGCGGGGAAATAGTCCAACTCTGACACAAAAGTGAATGACCACTGTTTGGATGTTTTTGCGTGCTGTGGGGACCCAACTTGTTGACGTATCTGCAGCCTCTCAAGTTGTCTTGGAGTTGCACTTTTGACATGACCTGACCAAACATTCGTGTGATCACTACTGGCAACCTGGAGCGGCCGATCTCGGAGACCAGCTCCGAGACCTCATCACTTATGGAGTAATTGTGGCGGAATGGCTGCCAAACATGGTGGGTGGATATGGTAAGATGAAGGCTGCAAGGATGCGAATGGAGTGGGCTTCCATGCAGTGTAGTGGCGGGTGAGACGCCCTGCTATACCCGCAGGACAGGAATTGTGGGATGGGGCCAGAATGAGCGGCTGTCAGCTTCACTCCTAACATAACACTTTATATAGCTGTCCAAACATTACAGCGCAACTTATAATGTTGATTATCGACAGAAAACGTATATAATTCTAAAACGGCCCAAGGCCCATGAATCAAATACAACCGCTATAAAGATTTATTTTTAGACAGAAGGCTCTAGGCTCTAACCTCAAATAGTATTTAAGGCCAAGCGATGTAAGACTTGACTAGTCAGATAGATAAAGTTTTTAAAAGCGGCTAAAGGCTGATAAATTCAAAACAACATAACTACCATAACCTTTCAATAGGCAGAAGGCCCAAGCCTTATGACCAATAAGAAACCTTACTCCAAAACGGCTGAAGGCCTTTGTTTAAAAAAAAAAACTGCAACCACTTTGCAAGGCAGAAGGCCCAAAGCTTTTTAACCTTGAATAGTATTTAAGCCCAAGTGATGTAACACTTGATAAGTAAGAATACAAAATTTTAAAGCGGCTGAAAGCCCATTATTTTAAGAAAAATACAACTACGATAAATTTTCAACAGGCAGAAGGCCCACAGCTTTATCTTGAAAGAATGTAATACCTGATAAATAAGAACCTTAAAACTTAAAGCGGCTGAAGGGCGATGCTTTTAAAACTAATACACTACAGTAAATTTTCAACAGGCAGAAAGTCCACAGCTTTATCTTCCAAAAGGTAATACTTGATAAGTAAGGTCCTTAAAACTTAAAGCGGCTGAAGGCCGATGCTTTTAAAAACAATGCAATAAATTTTCAACAGGCATAAGGCCCAAGCTTTATCTTCAGACAACGTAAGACTTGCCCAATTTAGAAAAACTTGCATTTAAAACGGCTGAAGGCGTTTGTTTTTAAAAACGCAATTACAAGCATACAAATTCCAACCATCGGCTATGAGCCATTAATAATACACAGCGAAACGCTAATAAGAAGGCAGTATAGGCAACGGCGCTCAGATGTTTGCAGGGTGCTCGGTCTGCCCTTGAAAAAATCTTAACGTTCGGTTAGGTGAGACAAGACGTCGGCCAAACTATAATCGATCCGCCGCCAACACAACCAAGAGACAGTCAGGGACCCACCGGCAAGACGACTTGCTAACCACCGACCAGTATACGAGAATTCCAAAGAGAGAATGTTACAGACCTAGCCGTCCTCAATCAAAAATGGATTAAGCTGTCAAAAACTACACACCATGTTGGACAGCGACAACAGGTTAGATTAGATTAGGTTAGATTAGTACTTGTTCCATAGATCATGAATGCCATACTTCGTAACGATGTGGAACCGTGTCAAGTTAATAAAAGGTGTCTATACAAGATATTACATTACACAAAATATTACATCACACTTAATATTTTTTTTTCTTTTTTGGTGAGGATGAGGAAAATTACCCACTTACTATATCCAAAAATTCATCTAATGAGTAGAAGGAGTTGCCATTCAGAAATTCTTTTAATTTTCTTTTAAATGCTATATGGCTATCTGTCAGAATGTTGATGCTATTAGGTAAGTGACCAAAGACTTTTGTGGCAGCATAATTTACCCCCTTCTGAGCCAAAGTTAGATTTAACCTTGAGTAGTAAAGATCATCCTTTCTCCTAGTGTTGTAACCATGTACACTGCTATTACTTTTGAATTCATTCAGATTGTTAATAACAAATTTCATAAGTGAATATATATATATATATATATATATATATATATATATATATATATATATATATATTTATTTATTGTGAGGCTACAGTGAAGATCCCTAGCTCTTTAAATAAGTGTCTGCAGGATGATCTTGGATGGTCTCCAGAAATTATTCCGATTACACGGTTTTGTGCAATGAATACTCTTTTACTCACTGGTGAGTTACCCCACCATATGATGCCATACGAAAGCAGAGAATGAAAATAGGCTTGGTAAGCTAATTTACTGAGATGTATATCGCCAAAATTTGCAACAACCCTACTAGCATAAGTAGCTGTGGAACTACATATACTGTGTTTTGTCAGAGTTTAATGAGAGCCCATTTGCAGAGAACCACTTAATAATTTTCTGAAAAACATCGTTTAAAATTCCATCAATTAATTCTTGTCTGTTGGGCATGATAGTTATATCTGTATCACCGGCAGAAAGTACCAGCTTTGCATCTTCGTGAATATAGAATGGCAAGTCATTAATATATATTAAGAACAGCAGAGGACCCAAGACCGAACCCTGCGGCACCCCAAACTTGGTTGTTCCCCAGTTTGAGAAATCACTCGTTTTTTGCATATTATGTGAAGTGCTTATTTCAGCTTTCAGCACTCTTCCAGTTAGGTATGATTTAAACCATTTGAGCGCTGTCCCATTCATACCACAGTAGCCTACTTGACCTTATCTAGAAGTATTGTGAGGAAAGGACACTGCCTGAATTTACGTCAGCGATCAGGGCAGGTAACCAAAACACTAACGGCCACAAGGCCGGAAATTCCGCTGGTGCACTTGAATTTCAAACTGACAAATATAGTTAAATCCACCACACGGCGGCTAAACCTTCACGAACTCGAGCACTTGCTGTTGCTCCCAGGAATCCCGCCAACAGCGAACCACCAACCAAGGGGACAACGTGAACAGACGTGGCTTCGGTAATTAAATCTCCACTCAACTTTCATGTCCTGGGTCGGTGAGCCACGAACCCCGCAGCACTCGGAACAGCCCCCACACGCTCCGACACTGCATAGAGACAGGGAGCGGGCCTGGCCGACTGCGCCGCGCGGAGATTTGATTGCTTGCTGATCCGACAACATTTAAAACAAGTTGTCAGTGGAAATGACTCCACCTACACTCACAGTTTGACAAACACTTGCACGAAGACTTGAACGATACTCAGCAGTGGCCGTGCAATCACTAAGACAAAACGGGAGTCGATACACACACATAAGCGATCGGCGAACCAATTCTCGTCGTCCAGAAGGACGACCGAGCGACGATTCACGTGCCCGGCTCAAGTGATGCGTGGCGGCAAAGGTCGGGCGAGCCATTGACATCCAGGCCTCACTGCCGCTCCAACCCGACTGAACTAGTGCCGCGTTCCAACTCACCGACTGGCAGGTCCGAATTGCCCTCCTGGCACGTTCCAACAGACTGCTAGACAGACGACTACCGGGAAGTAATGGCAGTGCAGTAAAGATAACACGCGAGGGATATATCGATAGGCGCTGCTGCTGCCGCTGATGGGCAGGCAAATCAGCAACTCAGTGACATCAGAAATTGAAACTAACATAACGGCGTGGCAACACGAAAAAAACAGGATGTAAAACAATAGATGGCACGAGCGTGAACCATGCACGGCTCAGCGGGACTGGCCCCTTTTTCTAAATCGGAGCAATAAGAAGCTAGAAAACGGGTCATCCCTCCTGCAACAGCAAGGTGTTGGTGCAGTTTTGCTAGCTGAAGATGCGAAAAAACTTCTCTGCAAGCCCATTCGGTGCTGTACTGTACGCAACAAGGCGCTGCTACTGTTAGAACAATAAATGAAAAATTCATAGGACTTGGGCTTTTGTCAAGGAGTATGGTTCCTGGGAATCCCTCGACGAAAGAAAGTACGAATAAATGCTTGGATCACTTCAGCTGTTTACATTGACAGCACGCACGACACACAATAGAATCCACCGACAGTGTCAATAAAATTATCCAGGAAGGGAAATCTAAATGGAGGTGTGACCAAAGACACATCTGTCTGGGAGGAAAAATCGCCGAACTGGTGCTGCCTGACTACTCTGGCAGGCGTCGCATGCGGCGACCATGTTGATAATGTTGGTTTCTATCCAGAGTCAATTCTATGCGTACTAGCCAGTCACTTACAACAAATCCTAAATGTCCCTCATGGAGGAGTGTCATTATGTATCACCAAAGGGTTTCCCGGAGTACTGTGTGACTTTGATCATTGTCTAATGGCTTTAAGGGTAGGTAATTCGTTGTAATGATGCCAAAACGTTTGCTCCTCAGTGTGGTCCAGGTGTTTGCTACGTGCCAGCCAACTTTGGTTAACAAGATGGAGTACTTTTCAGACGTCTGCGTCCACAGAGGAGTGGCAGGTGATAACTGCCAAATCTCAGGGGAAGACAGAAATAATCTGTATCCATGTGGTACCAAAGCTTCGGTGACAGGTCGAATTCTGGATCCTGTCCCACTGATGGTGAGGAGAGGATCTCCGCATTTGCATGATGTGCTGCAGAACGATACTTGATGCTGTATGAGAATTTGTACAAAACAATACCTGCCACTGGAAGTGACATGAAGTCCTGATCGCCGGCCTCGGTGGCCGTGTGGTTCTAGGTGCTTCAGCCCGGAACCGCGTGACTGCTACGGTCGCAGGTTCGAATTCTGCCTCGGTCACGGATGTGTGTGACGTGATTAGGTTAGTTAGGTTTAAGTAGTTCTAAGTTCTAGGGGACTGATGACCTCAGATGTTAAGTCCCATAGTGCTCAGAGCCATTTCAACCATTTTTCGAAGTCCTGATCTGAATATTCGAGACGACTTTGAACAATGGCAAGAGAGACTATGGCACAGTGAATCATCTGAACAGTCAGGTGCAATTATATTGCAAAAACAGTGGCCAGGCCTTTCTACTCTATGTGGATGCAGAGGCAATTGTTAGGCGTTAAGGTTTTGGAAATGAATGAAACAATACGTTCCACCTTGTCAGTTCAATTGACAGAACTGTGACCAACATGTAGTCCAATGTATCAGTTACCAAAATCAATGACTTGAATAGATCACATGCCATAACGCACGTTGTATGAAGACGAGCCTGTTTTTTGTCACTGAAGGCTTTGTCTCATGCAGGAGTCATTTCCACTTACATTCTTTCAGAGTACTGATGGAGGGTTCCCACTGTGGTTGCTGCATGAAGGATAAATTTTTTATGGTAATGTATTTCACCCAATGCATATTGGAGGTGTCTGAATCCTTAGGTATTATACACCTTTCGAAGACCTGAATGCAATGCAGTGTGAATCGCACTCCTGAAGCACTTCACACATGGCTGAAATATTCAATCCATCTACCATAACACCATTAGTCCCTGTTGAATTTAAGGTTGTCTCACTGGAGGACAGCAGATAATGTGTACAGGTTGGTTGTTGTATCTTGAGCATTTTTTTTTTCCAGAACAGTAATGTCATCCTGGTAACTGGCTGCTCTGGGTACATCCCACGTCAGATATTCACAGTATCGCTGAAAATCAGGATGGTTCCAGGCAATGCCAAAAGGAAGCCTTTTAATGTGGAATAGACCAAATGGGGTGTTTGTCACTAAAATATTTCATGATGTCTCGTCCAAAGCGAGGTGAAGCAAAGCGTCTTCACGGAGATTGTGCCCCTGTATCACGTGCCGTGATGTCTTCGACTTTTAGGGTTGTTATCGAACAAATACTAGGCATCAATTTTGTTCAAAATTGGTTCAAATGGCTCTGAGCACTATGGGACTTAACTTCTGAGGTCATCAGTCCCATAGAACTTAGAACTAATTAAACCTAACTAAACTAAGGACATCACACATCCATGCCCGATGCAGGATTCGAACCTGCGTCTGTAGCGGTCACGCCGTTCCAGACTGTAGCGCCTAGAACCGCTTGGCCACCTCGGCCGGCATCAATTTTGTCCTTGAAGTGCCGGCCACGGTGGTCTAGCGGTTCTGGCGCTGCAGTCCGGAACCGCAGGACTGCTACGGTCGCAGGTTCGAATCCTGCCTCGGGCATGGGTGTGTGTGATGTCCTTAGGTTAGTTAGGTTTAAGTAGTTCTAAGTTCTAGGGGACTTATGACCTAAGTAGTTGAGTCCCATAGTGCTCAGAGCCATTTGAACCATTTGTCCTTGAAGTCTCTGCATATCCTTGGTGACCCATTTAGTTCGTATAGAATGACGCATGAGGTGGCCAACTGATTGTTGAATAAGTACCTTGAATATGAGCTAATCATAGATGGCTGCATGTAGTTGACAGAATCATGGACTTCTAAACCCAAAGTGTTATGGCTTCTGTTGAAGTAACAACGATGCTACGGAAGATACTGTGAAAACTGAAAACTATTATCTGTTACTATAACTGAGTGGTAAACGGGCGTGTGACATATGTTTTCGTTAGTGTAATTACAAAGTTGTCTGAAAAATACCAGAAGCGGAGCAGAGCCCAAGCAATGATAAATTTCCCATTGAACGGTGTCGAGGAGCCAGCAACAGTTTGGAAAACCTCAGGGTTACGAATGTTGACCATTTCAAATGTTAAAAAAGTCTTCTTAAAATGGAGAATATGGAATGGAAATGAAAGGCACATGGAGAGTAAGCCTCGGGCGCCTCAACAGAACCTCGATGTAGGCAGTGGAGCATTTAAAATGTTTGCGCCGCTACGTATACGGTAATATCTGCGCCCCTCCAAAAATATGTGTTAAATAATAACTATATAGTTCTTAATTTATAGTGAATGTGATTTAATTGCTAATAAAAAAAATAACCTGAATTTTTTATAACTAACGTGAAGAAATGAACAAATTTCACCAGTCAGTAAAGTTTGCTTCTAGCTTTGATGCCAACAAACTCGTTTATCATACCTTCATAGTTGAGACGCCCATTAGTGAGGAGGTCAGCTTTGATGTGAAGAATGGACTAGGTGTTCAATCTTTCCCCAGACAAGATAGAAAGCTGAATGATTTATCCTTTCAAGAGCTAGAAACGAGCGTTCAGTGGAAAAAGTGCCATACATAGATGCATTCTAAGAGCAATGTCAGCTTTCGGAAACATGGGCTGAAACTGTTCCTTTCGAAGAAAAGAAGTTTGACTGGTACGTCACTAATCTCACATTATATCAGAAGTATCACGAAATGAACACATTCACTTGGGGAGGAAAGCTCCAGTTTCATTTTACGTTTGGAGTTTTGTTGGGCTTTCAGAGATAACGTATGGTGTACTCTTCTCAACTCTACTGAAAACTGTGAAACAGTCTAACAGTGTTTTGTAACTTTCCTTCTTCCTCACTGATTCAGCGTACGAGTTGTCGAGTATTAGTAAAAATGTTTCGACTCTGAATTTCTTCCAGTCAAACAGAAAGACTTCCTCAGAGTCCGCTTCTTCGTCAACACTAAGATTGCGTTTCCCAAATGTTTTATAGGTGCATACGTACTTCATATTATTCTTATTCTGTATGGATTTATTTTCGCCGTGCAGTTCTGGGCGCTACAGTCTGGAGCTGAGCGACCGCTACGGTCGCAGGTTCGAATCCTGCCTCGGGCATGGATGTGTGTGATGTCCTTAGGTTAGTTAGGTTTAATTAGTTCTAAGTTCTAGGCGATTGATGACCTCAGAAGTTAAGTCGCAAAGTGCTCAGAGCCATTTGATTTATTTTCACAACAAACGAATGTGCCACGATAGAGCTGATAAACCCTTCAAGTGATTCATATAATTTATGCACTATTTTGGTTTCACATTTACACTATTAAATTTCTGGAATATGTTCTTCCAAACTGTCATCATGAATACTATTTTAATCTACTGAGTTGATTCGGTAAAGCTGAAGCCTCTTTTCGTGCTAGTGGTCCCTCTAAGGTATTGTTGGTGAGAGCATTGATAACGCTCTCCCTGTTTTCATTTAGACTATTTCGTTTCCTGGTTTCATGGAATAAAAAAGTTGATCCCAGCGTTCTGTTGAAACAGAGAAAAAATTATAAACGTTTCGCACTAAATTGAAAAATTAACGTGCCTCCTCATGACAGCTAGCAGCATTAGCAGCGACTACGTACAAAGAAAGCGCTGCACAGGGTATGCTTTAGAATACTGGCATTCGCGAATTAGAAAAATCATCATTAAAATTTTGATTAATGCCACTTTGTAAGAGAACGTCGATTGCTCATTCATTAACACGCCGTACCGTAGGATCATCACTAACGAGGTTATTTTATTTTATAATATCTGGTTCGACACTTATGTTTTTGTGGGACTCGAATTCAGAGACAACTGGTTTTTTCTTCGTTTTTATCCGTTGCTTCGTTAGCATTTATTTCTTTCACCATAGCTGTAATGCTACACCTAACATCACTACTACTTGAATGCAAAGTAGAACCAGCAACACCTTTTGTGAAAAAATTTGTCTACTCTGCCAAGCATTAGGCTTCTCGTTCTCGATTTCTCTTCGCTAATTTCCGAAAAGCCACCACACTTAATTCTGCACGTTTAATGTTTGTTAAAGACTCTTCGAAATTGTCAACCAAAACTAATACAAAAGAAAATAAGTTTCTAAATAAAAAGTATCCAGTTGAGAATACCAAATGGCACACGAGCACAAAGCTTTTTACTTTGAACACGACAGTGGCCAACTAATTATCTTTCATTATTTGAACTAACTGCGCTAAGAAATAAAACTGTTAATACAAGAACGACAACGCGAATAATTTCATTGTGACCTCTTCCTCTGTTCTCAGGTAACAGAAGCGAGAAGCTGTTGGCAATCTCAGACCAACGCTTCGAAGTTCGTATTGTCGGTTGTCGTCTTGATAACTATACAGTTTCGTAAACACGATTCCAGACGGAAATTCAGTGTTTGAATTTCCATTCCGTCACCAGGTAAACACCTAGTATTTCAAAGTTTTATTGTTGATTGTCGTTCTTATGACTTGTTAAACTCCCAAACTATATCACAATATTAACAATTTTTGTTATTTGTTAGCGCAGTTATTTTAAAACGTAGAATGTTAAAATCAAACACGGCAAAAAATGCCGTCCTCTAGAGCTGCCACCTCTAGGCCCGATCCTAGTGGGTCTACATGTAAATCGGCCTCCGGATATGGGGCGGGGGATTAGACCGGCACAATCCACTTTTATTGAGAGAGATGACTGGCAGTTCCAGCTTTGTGTCCTGTTTGGCCCCACAGCACGAGCATATGACTTGCAGATGATGGCATTGTCGGCGGTGATTGATTACGAAACAGTTGCTGAAAGTGGACAACCAATGTGGTCGTCGCACACCCGACAGAGATTTTCTCATGACGTATGACTCAGTTCGATAAGAGGGTCGAGAATGGGGCGGGGACTGCCGAGTCGAATTGGAATTAAACACTTGGGAAGTGCCCTGCAATGCTGTTGCAGATCGAAGAGAGTATGTCAAAGGAGTCAATCATAGAGAACTATATATCCGACGCAGGATCTTTGAGTTTCATGAGGTAATTGTGAAGATTTTCTTCCGGTGAGTGGATTAGGATCATGATCTGGATGAGAGATGTTGCATAAAATTGTTTACATTGTGAGTGTAGCGTACTGAAAACGCCAGTCTCTGGACACGCCCTCCGCGTGGCTCTCCGCTATCTAACACTGAATCTACAGCTGCTGAAAAACTTTTGACAGATATCCGCAGAATGATCTTATGAATCGCAATATTCGAGGGGCTACAAATTCATTCGTTCTTGTGGGAAGCACCAGGGCTCCACTTCCGTGTTGCGTTGCTGCAGTTAGCGGTAAGTTTCAGGGCGTGCATATGCCAAAAATAACACACGCTGCTGAGTGACACATGCGACACCCTGGGCCAGAAAATGTCGCTCCATCCTTGGCATATAGTTCGTCCATGGCGCGATCTTCCTGTCGAACATTTCGAGGGGTGGAGATACAATTCAGAATCCTTTCACCAGGGAATCGATAAGTGGTGGGAGAGTTCTAGGTTCATTGTGGCCATGGCAGGCAACTTCGCGACCATCATGTCCTGTTGCATGTTCTGGAGCAGCTCCAGTACCGAGGCAGAGACATACGGTAAGTTCGAGCCACTGAAATGGAAATTCAGTATCAGTACGCTCGCTGTGTTAATGTCAAATAAGGGAAACACTGTCTATCTGGCGCATAGTACGTGGATGTGAAACTAGGTTCACCGAAAAATACCTTGTTGCAACATGGAATGTCCTTCCATAGATGCAGAACTAGAACTCATACGAGATAAACAAAACAGAACAACTTTATTAAGGGGCTCCGGAAAGGCTCAAAATCATGAAAAGTTCAATTTTTACTTTTTTGCGTTTTCTGAATCTACAGACTATTACCTTTTAATAGATATTTAATTTATTCAATTCCGAAGACTACAACTATTTTCAAATTTTTTTTGAAATGTGTTCTACATAGGCGTGACCCACTGTGGCGCTGTTAAACTGCTGTAAAATGGTGTTATTATTAACGTCCGTGTTCATCAGGTACATTTTAGTGATGTGAGATAAAGTATGTGTTGTGGCTAACCTGTGATGGTTCAATATATATCGCTGGTGTGATTGTCGATTGTTTCATGTTTATTTACTCTGTCATTATCTCGAAAATATTCGTAATTAATTCTGTTTCTTGAGTCTCTGTTTTGTCGAAGTATAATAATGAGTAAAAGTAAAGTTATTAAAAATCCTCTGAAGGCTTTTAAGAAAAGGAGAAATGTTGGAAAGACAAAGGTATGTGTTATTACTGTAAACAATAAAGACGATAACCAAGTGAGTGAACCTAACCTCTCAAGTACACCTGCCCATAGCAGTTAAAGTGGGAAAGAAAATACATCACAGAAGAAGCTTGGTTCAATGAGTGAAAACTATGAATGTTTTATGGGCGAATCGGATGTGAATGAAATATTTGATATGTCGGTTCTCAAAGGAATTTTTTCAAACTGTGTAAGATGTATTCATTGTAGTGAAGTTGGTCTGGAACTCTCCATAATAAAGCACGTAGGACTTGCTAGTGAAATACAACTGAAATGTGATAAGTGTTCATACATGACCACCTTTTGGAACAGTGTTGCAGTAACTGCAACTGAAGAAAATGGTAACAAAATCTACGAACACAACATTAGATTTGTTTATTCCTTGCGTTCAGTTGGCAAAGGTGCTACTGCAGGTGCTATTTTCTGTGGCGTCATGAATCTTCCAAATCCCCAAACCAAGTTTACGACCTATAATAAATTAATAGGGTCTAAAGTAGAAGATGTCTGTATAGAATCTATGAAGAACGCTGTGGAAGAGGCAGTAATGGAAAATAATGGTAACAGAGATTTGACTGCAGCGTTCGATGGTACCTGGCATTAACGGGGACACACATCTCTTCATGGTATAGTATCTGCCACCAGTATGTATACAGGGAAAGTTTTAGATGTAGCAGTAATATCAAAGTATTGTAGATGTCCACAAAAATATAAAGGTACACATGAAAATAATTGCAAAGCTAACTATAGTGGCAGTAGTGGAGGAATGGAAGTGGCTGGTGTTGCCAGTATATTCCTGCGTTCTGAGGCGTGTGATAAACTGCGAAATGTTAATGACCTCGGTGACGGTGATTCTAAAAGTTTCAAACATGTTCAAGGACTGAAGCCCTATGGTGATGATGTTGTAGTGCAGAAATTTGAGTGTATTGGACACGTACAGAAGCGAATGGGAACAAGACTTCGGCGACTGAAAGCTTCGTACAAAAAACAAAAACTCAGTGATGGAAGAGGGTTGGATGGGAAGGGAAGGTTAACTGTCAGGGTAATTGACAAAATACAGAACTATTATGGAATGGCTATTAGGCAAAATAAACAAAGTGTCGACGAAATGAAGAAGGCTGTTTGGGCTCTTTTTTTTCATACTTCTTCAACCGATGAAAATCCCCAACATAGCTTGTGTCCCAAAGAAGATGACAGTTGGTGTAAATATAACAAAGGATTGCTAACTGGTGAAGTGTACACTCATAAGCATAGTCTGCCTCATGCAATAATGGAGGTGATAAAACCTATTTCCAGAGACTTAGCAGCACCTGAACTGTTGAAAAAGTGTATTCACGGAAAAACTCAAAACCCCAATGAAAGTGTAAAT
Source organism: Schistocerca serialis cubense (assembly GCF_023864345.2). Lineage (NCBI taxonomy): Eukaryota > Metazoa > Arthropoda > Insecta > Orthoptera > Acrididae > Schistocerca > Schistocerca serialis. The sequence goes on along the minus strand of NC_064641.1, from coordinate 322,234,508 downwards.
AGTGTTATATGGTCGAGAATCCCCAAGACTGTATTTGTTGGAATAGAAACACTTCACTTTGGTGTGTATGATGCTGTTGCGACTTTCAATGATGGCAACATTGTAAGGTGCAAGGTATTTAGAAATATGGGAATGAAGATAGGTTCTAACATGGTACGAGCGATGCTTGCTTTAGACAAGGAACGCCTTCGGGCTGCAGACAGGGCTGTAAAGAGTCTAGAAATACAAGCAAGAGTAAACAGGAGGAGGAACAAGAGGAAGCTGGAGGAGGAGTTTGCAGAGGATGAAGATAATCCATCCTATGGACCTGGAATGCGCTAAAAAGTTAATCCAATCTTTGTCGCTCGATTCCCAAAACTTTTATTTTCTCATACTAATTACATGTTTTCTAAGGATCTTCCAAACATATTTGTTTCATACTTTCAGTAAATGTTACACAGTACCTTCTGCATAATTTAACACAGTCTTTTTCCAAAAAACTGTATGTTTTAGAATATATAAATAAAAAATTGCAAAAAAAGTTGTGAATTTTCATTACAATTGAAAAAAAATCATCTTTAATAACTGAACTAAAATTTTGTAAAATCCCTGTGTTAAGTTGTAGCCCATATTCCAATAAATAATCTGTAAAAAGTTCAACTTCCTACCTCACATACTTTGTGAGGAAAGATGTAATTTATAAGCGTTATTTTAACATTGCAAGTATAGGGCGTTCCGGAGCCCCTTAAAGAAGATAGACTCACAAGCTTCTCTGGTGTAAGTTCATGGTAAATCGTGGTAAACGCCGATTGTACACAATTTGCCGGAGCCGATGGCCCCAATAATGAACGAAGACAAAGCCTTTAATTCACTCAACAGTTAAATACTGACACTATATAAAGACGGTGCTGACTTCTACAAGATACCGTGTGGCATGTCTAGTGGTGCTTGGCGGCAGTGAGGTGACGGAGATTCCAGTGCTGTGACCGACGGACCACTATTGTGGTCTGTGCCTAGCCCACAGGTCTCGAAGGAGAAGACTGGTTTAGCACAGCTCGGTGTCGGTATAAATACCAAGGCGGCACCAGGATACAGCTGGATAAGTTTACAGTCACGTGACCCGCAGAAGCAAGCATGGCTACGGGGATAGTGACCTCTGGTGGCACTCACACGCTGACACCTGTGTGAGGTCGTTCATCTGTCATCTTCCAATGTGGCCCCCGTGGCTTCGCTTGCACTCATCAACATGAGAAGGATTGCTGGTAGATAAGTTGAACGGCCCACACATAGCAACGGTTGCGACTGACAAAGAGCAAGAAAATCGAAGAATCAGTAACATGGCTTATGGTGCCACGTCTCGGGGTAGGACTCAGATTACGCATGGAAACGAATATATTCGTGTCAAAAAAACATAAAAAAGTAGTCTGTGTAATCTTGAAGGCGATCTAGTATCTGAAAGGCGTACAGCACATTCCATACCAGTGTGGCATAGCTTAGGATGGGCATACTATTAGATCATTCAACGACAGGTGTGATGGGCATCAATGGTACACTCCTCCAAACCGCTCAAGGATATCAGATACCGGCCAGCACTGCCTCAAAGATAGTCATGAAATGAAATACGACGAGATCAGCAGTTCGTTACTAACGCCATGTTACTGGTACATCACAATTAAGAAGTCTGTCGAAGTTAAAATGTCGGAAAACCAAGTAAATCAGGACTGAGCTTTGAATTTAACCAATGTTTGATATACAGCACTCAGTTTAGTAACGTATCGCAGGCTATCGCATCTATGACAGCTGGAAAACGGTGCGAAAATGTTCATTTGGAGAGCAATAGTGGGGGCTCTGACCATCAAAGGGCGTAGCGGGTGCCAGGAGAGTGACTCGGTTATAAACAGCAGCGCGATTCCGATTATACTTCGTAGTATGGTTGGAACCCTGCTGGCCAACAAGCACAGATCGCAACGCCTGAAGAAGGCTTCTGGGTCAGCAGCCAAAATATCTTGCAAGAAAACTGAATCGACAACTCGAGTGACCACCCTAAATTACATTATTATCTATTTATCGCTCTGGATGACAAACTATTAAGTATCATTTAATGAGCAAATGTGTTTGAATTGATATTCATCTGAACATAATTATCATGTGTAAGACATATTGTGGTTTCACTTAGAATAGTTACAGGAAACGTATGCAAGGGTGTGTAAACCACCCCATTACATGTAGTAGACGAACTACTGTTTGTGAACATATACTAACTCTCAGTTCTCGTTTGCAAAAGTTATGTCAAATAGCGAGGTTAAGAGGTAGGGCCCAACATTTGGGTTTTCTCGTCCGTGATCAGGTATCATATAACGAGGCTCTCTTATTGTAGCTATGTCCAGAATGGCAGATTGAAGAAGCGATAGATACTCTCTTTCTAATTCTGAGGGTTGCAGGTGTAAAATACAGGGAGCGAAAGGCTATTTACAATTTGTACAGAAACCGAATGGCAGTTATAAGAGTCAAGCGACATGAAAGGGAGGCACTGGTTGGGAAGGGAGTGAGACAGGGTTGTAGCCTATCCCCGATGTTGTTCAATCTGTATATTGAGCAAGCAGTAAAAGAAACAAAAGAAAAATTCGGAGTAGGTATTAAAATCCATGGAGAAGAAATAAAAACTTTGAGGTTCCCCGATGACATTGTAATTCTGCCAGAGACAACAAAGGACTAGGAAGAGCAGTTGAACGGAATGGACAGTGTCTTCAAAGGAGGATATAAGATGAACATCAAGAAAAGCAGAACGAGGATCATGGAATGTAGTCGAATTAAGTCGGGTGATGCTGACGGAATTAGATTAGGAAATGAGACGCTTACAGTAGTAAAGGAGTTTTGCTATTTGGGGAGCAAAATAACTGATGATGGTCGAAGTAGAGAGGATATAAAATGTAGACTGGCAATGGCAAGGAAAGCGTTTCTGAAGAAGAGAAATTTGTTAACAACTAGTATAGATTTAAGTGTCAGGAAATCGTTTCTGAAAGTATTTGTATGGAGTGTAGCTATGTATGGAAGTGAAACACGGACGATAAATAGTCTGGACAAGAAGAGAATAGAAGCTTTCGAAATGTGGTGCTACAGAAGAATGCTGAAGATTAGATGGAAAGATCACATAACTAATGAGGTGGTATTGAATAGAATTGGGGAGAAGAGGAGTTTGTGGCACAACTTCACTAGAAGAAGGGATCGGTTGGTAGGACATGTTCTGAGGCATCAAGGGAGCAGCAATTTAGTATTGGAGGGCAGAGTGGAGGGTAAAAATCGTAGAGGGAGACCAAGAGATGAATACACTAAGCAGATTCAGAAGGATGTAGGTTGCAGTACGTATTGGGAGATGAAGAAGCTTGCACAGGATAGAGTTGAATGGAGAGCTGCATCAAACCAGTCTCAGGACTGAAAACCACAACATCAACACTCTTGAATACATTACTTTCTCAAAAATTTTGGATAAAGCTGTTGGAAGGGAGATTGGTCGGTAATTGTTGACGTCAGATCTATCCTCTTTTTTATGCAAATGTATAACAACAGCATATTTCAATCTATAAGGGAAAATGCCCTGTTCCAGAGAGCTATTAGACGGGTGGCTGAGAATCTTACTTATCTGTTGAGAACAAGCTTTTAGTATTTTGCTGGAAATGCCATCAATTCCATGTGAGTTTTTGCTTTTAAGCAGGTGTATTATTTCAGAGAGAGAAGTGGGTAAGATCTCAATTGTATCAAATTGCATAGGTATGGCCTCTTCCATTAACAGCCTAGCATCTTCTAATGAACACCTGGATCCTACTATATCCACAACATTTAGAAAATGATTATTAAAAATATTTTCAACTCGTGACTTTTTGTTCGTAAAGTTTTCATTCAATTTGATGGTAATACTGTCTTCCTGTGCTCTTGGTTGACATGTTTCTCTTTTAATAATATTCCAAATTGTTTTAATTTTATTATCAGAGTTGCTGATTTCAGACATGATACACATACTTCTGGTTTTTTTTAATAACTTTTCTTAATATAGCACAGTAGTTTTTATAATGTTTGATAGTTTCTGGGTCGCTACTTATTCTTGCTGTCAGATACGTTTCCCTTTTCCAGTTACAAGACATTTTTATACCCTTAGTAAGCCATGGTTTGTTACATGGTTTCTTACGAGTATATTTAACTATTTTCTTGGGGAAGCAGTTTTCAAATGCATTTACAAAAGTGTCATGAAATAAATTATATTTTAAATTGGCATCAGGCTCACGGTACACCTCATCCCAGTCTAACTGCTGTAGGCTTTCCCTGAAATTTGCAGTTGTTAAATCGTTGACTGACCATACTACTTTGGAGGACTGTTTAGTACTTCTGAATAGAGCTATGTCATATATAGTAAGTAGCTGTGCATCATGATCAGAAGGACCATTCTCAACAAGCTGAGCATTTATCTGATTAAAGTTATCTTGGTCTATAAAGAAGTTATCTATCAGTGAGCTGCTATCCTTTACCACCCGAGTAGGAAAATCAATAACGGGTGTCAAATTGAAAGAACCGAGTAATACTTCAAGGTCTTTTTTCCTATTACCCTCTTTCAGAGAATCTACATTGAAGTCCCCACAAATTGCTTCCCCCTGTCTGACAGATAGCACATCAAGGAGTCCAAATTTTTCAGAAATAGATGAAAATTTCCCAATGGGGACCTATATACAGTTACAATTATAAACGTGCGTTTATTTAATTTAAGCTCACAGGCACATGCTTCTATATGTTTCTCTGCACAAAACTTTTTTGTTTCTATATTTTTTGCACAATGATAACTTTCGACATATATGACAACTCCTCCTTTCTCCATATTTTCCCCAATTGCATGGCAGAGAGCTTATATCCACTTACATTTACCTTATCCATATCAGTAACAATGTGATGCTCAGACAGGCATAGTATATCTATTTCATCCTCAGCTTCTAAACCTTCTAAACAAACCAGAAGCTCATCTATTTTATTCTTTAAACTCCCAATATTTTGATGAAATATACTTACAATATTTTTAATTATACTTTTATGAGAACCTTTCCTTATTCTAACATTTGCAGTACTCTCCTGTCTGAGTTTCTCATTGTGCTTAGGCTTAGTTCCTATACCAGTGGTCACATGGTGTTCAGAGAGGCAGATTATGTCAACTGGGTTGGGTGACTTTAATTCATCAATGCAATTACCTAGGACTGAGATAGAACTTGGTGGAGATAAAATTTCTGGTGATTGGTGAAAATTCATAATTGACAGCTCTGACTGGTGATCCAATGTGCTAGAATTGTGCTGTTTAATTTCTTTCCTAAACTGAAGATTTGTTTCAATCCTGACCTCTCGTAGAACTTGACATCTTTCTGTCTTACCTACCCTAAAAAAAGGTGCTGCTCCAACACCTGTAACCACTAGTATTTTACCATTCATGGCAGTGCCTCCCCTCCTTAAATTTCCTTCTATTACCCCAGCCACTTTACCCGTCCCTTTCCTGTTGAGATGTATATCGTGCCTGGTATAGTCACACCTACTGAGAGAATCAACAAGAACCACACCAATATGAGCCCCCGCACTCGACGCAAGCAGCCGTTCCAACTCCAAATTAACTCTCCCAACAGAAGAGTTCAAATGAGGCCGGTCATGCCGTCTCAGGACAGATACCAATTCAACATTGGTGTGTCTCGATGCCGACGCAATCTTTACCAGGTCACAGTCTATTCATGTAGCTTCCCTGGGCTTCTTGTTTATTTCATTCACCAGTGACTTGTATTTCTGTATTCCTGAATTTCGCTGAACATTTTGCACTTCCTTCTATCATCTGTGAATCGAAATATTTCTTCTGTTCCCCATGGTTTCTTCGCACTTACTTCATTTGTGCCTATGTTGTACTTTACAAATTCTGTGACTCCTTTTTAGAGACATCCATTCCTCTTTAAATGTACTGCCTACTGAGCTACGCCTTATTTCAGTATGTATAGCCTTAGAGAACTTCAAAGAGTATCTCGTCTTTCTTTAGTACTTCTGCATCTCACCTATTTGCATATTGATTCTTCCTGATTAATCTCTTAACTTCAGCCTACTCTTCGTGATTACAACGTTGTCATCTGAGTATATTTCTGCTCCTGGATATGCCTTACAATCCAGTATCTGATTTCTGAATCCCTGTCTGACAATGATGTTATCTAATGCTGAATCTTATTGTTCCTAAAAAGAGTTTTTGCTTTTACTAGGGGAAATGTATTACAGTACTCAATCACACTTTCTCCTCTCTCATTCCTGATTCCAATCCCATATGCTTCTGCAACCATTTCCACTTCTCCTGCTCCTTCACCTGCAGCTGCATTCCAGTCCCCCATGACTGTTAGATTTTCATGTCCGTTCACCTTCTGTTTTACTCTTTCAATATCCTCCCATACTTTGTGATGACCTCAACCCACAGGAAAAATAATTATCAAAATCTGAACTGCGAAGTCATCCAAAATTCTAGTTTGAAAACCACACTCTTTGTTATACTTCTCAACTGGTCACGATCCCACTTTGATTATGAACTGAAAACTCTAATATTCCCGAGAAACTGCTCTGAAATTAACCTGAACCGACAAAATTGTGTATATATTCTCTGAAACTTCAAAGACATCTAAGACAATATCTGAAAGGAATTAGAAAACGTGACAAAATTTCGTGAATCCCACACAATACTGTTAATAACTGCATGAACACTGGAGGGTTCACCATACATCTACCCACTTTTAAGTATAACCATTGTCTCTTAATACTACGACTCGTAGCAATACAATATCAAAAACTTTTGTTACTGGGTAAACAGTCCCTACGTGACTTAACAGCTGACATCTATAATTCACGCTCACGTCAGGAAATGCACCAGTACGGGAATAGCAGCTTTTTCGTTATTGGCCAGAACGCAAGCAATTATGGTGGTCCCACGTAATTTTCACGCGACGCCATATTTCGCGACAAAATACTAGTCTCATAACAACACATAAAACTACATAAAATAGCTACAATAATTTTGACATGCAAGGAGAATTAGTTCTAATGAAAGGAAGAAGTTTATATTTGTTGGTGTTTCAACAATGACTACAAGGCAACTTTTAATTCATTGATTGTAATTTTATTTTCGTTAGCAGAAAGCAAACATAAACTAAACAAAGAATTTATCTGAATAGAGTCTGTAATTCTTATACTTTTAATAGAGAAAGAAAGTTTCTAGGTCAGGGGATAGCGTTCGGTGAAATCTCTTAACTTTTTGTTGCACACGAAGCGTTGCGTTGGGCAACACGATGTCGGCGGGTTACGATGATGAGAGCAGGATACACGCAGTTCCGCTGGTTAATCTTCTCCGGCGAAACGCAAATAAAGTTCCGGCACAATTGTATCATTGACCCCGTGCTGATTAACAAACCACAAGGCGCCAGTATACGATCGTTGATGGCATGTCCTCTATTTCAAAGTACATTACGTAGACATCGCTCGTTTTTACACTTAATGCACTGTCCGTGACGCTATCGTCCATAATTACACAGTTCGTCACATTTATATAGTCTTAGCCACAAATACACACTTAATAGAATTGTTCTTGTGTATGAAGCACACCGTAAACAATATCCACTCTGTCGTCGCATTTGATACTTCGACAACGTCACTGAACGTCATTAACATTGCACAGATAGTTAAAGTCTTCACTTTCGAGGCTTGATAGAATGTGACAGACAACAGTTTCACCACCCAAAACCAATACCAGCAAAGTACATTCGCATAAAAGCACTGTTCGTGTCGGCCACAACGAAGTATTGTTAGCGGCACTTTCACAGTCCGGTTTATTTGCTCTTAAAACTTCGCTGGCGATGGCATTACATACCGCAGTGGTAAAGAGAATTAACAGTATGATAGTTCGGTATCACTGTCCATACAATTGCGAATGCTTTTCATAAAACACAGTACTATTTTTCCGCGCACGCTTCACAGACACACCATCCACCATCCCCTCTACTACACAACAAACTTTCGACTATCTATATCACTATCGCTGTCCCCTGTCTATAGATGTTATATCGTTATCGTAAATTACATAAATCTTTATAAATGTTATTGAATTAATAATATTCCAAAAGAGAACTTTACAAACTTTACAACAGGTAGAAAGCAAGAAACATACTTATCTATTGACAAACGAAATAATTACAATTACATCTTTACATTTAAAAACCACAGTAGAATGTTACATAAACACAATTAGAAATGCCCATATGAACAAAAGAAAAAGAATGGAAGTCTAAAGAAAATCACAGAAAAAATTTTATATGCGTGATTAGCAATGCCTTCACAACTTCCTCTACCTCTTCGTTTTCAGCTTGCGACGTCGGCATGTAGCTCTCAACTATGGTTTTCGGTGTTGGTTTTTTGTCGATTCTAATAAGAACAACCCTATCACTGAACGGAATAGCGCGTATGTCTTGGCCCTCAAATCGCTCACAAGCGTTATTGGGCAATGCGCGGTGCGATTCGCCGTACTAGGAGACTTTGCAGTTTAACTCCATACGAGTTATGACGAGCCTGTGGACAAGTGATCACATAATGACTCTTGCAATCATCTCAGTTCAGCGCGAGTCGCCTCTCTCCAACGCCCGATGATTTTCTGCAAGAGAGGAAGGGAATTACTTTGCCTGCAATTTGTCTATATCAAACCTGGTGGCCACACGTTTTTTCTTCTGGCCAATCAGAGCGTTTGTGCTTATTATAACTCCACCGACTAGAGTTCTTGTAGCCTGTCGCAGGCGTCATTTCTTTCGTTGGGCAGAGTTTAACTTCTGCCACGTCATACTGAGATAAACATGCAAGTTCATAACGAATCCTACTCCAATCATACCATTTTCTGCTGCTGTTGATATTACTCCATACTCATCTGATCAGAAACACTGGTCATCTTTCCATTTCACGTCACTGACCCCTGCTATATCTAGATTCGGCCTCTGCATTTTCGTTTGTGTAAGTAGTGTCCTAGAACAATGGAGACAGTATGTTACCACAACGCAACCTAGGCGATGTCTCCCAAGACAGGCGGCTTCCTACTGACGGCTTCCGACGCTACTGGCCGTGATAACTACTCGTACGTCAGCGGCGTCTTTCAGCGCCTGCTAGGCGACAATTTATGTTACGATGGTGGTGTTATGATGATTATGATGACAGTAACGACTCCAAATTGGTGGCGGCGGTGACTAACACAGCCTCTCTGTCATTCCAATGATTCACGATGGTCGATGACGACGAGCTAACTGCTGATTCTGAAGTGTGGCTTTCTGCCACTGACGTCTGCGGTTCCTCCTACCCACTATATCAGTGGGATATTTTGGTGTTGCTAGGCCAACGTAACTGACCCAATCACCACCCCTGATGTTGACACAATGGTGTACAGCGAGCTGCTTCTTGTCATGTCCTCCTCTGGCCAGTGACACAGTCTTCTCCTTTGTGTTGCTTAACTAGACACTCTGCCAACCCACTTCCATCGTTGTAATGCACAGCAGAATACCACACATATGTCTTCTGGCTCTCTGATTCCTTCACATTTTAACTAACTTCATTCCTGTAGAAGTCTGACCTTTAACTAACTTAGCCACTCTAATAATTTGATTCTATATACCAGCGTGGTTAAATTTTGACATTGTGCCAAATTACATAAGTTTTGTCCCCATTGAGCCAGTAGTAGAAGACTCCAAGTCGTCACACCGTCAGAAGAGAAGTCCACAGTCCACAACGGCAAAGTCCAGCACATCAGGCTGGTTATAGTCTCATAGAGATTAGTCATCTGGTGAATGGTAGTCAGCACATTACATATCCTGCCTCAAAGCTGCCAAACTGCAACTGGAATACAGAAGGGCTCAAAAGCCTCAATATTTATAGCTGGGTCGGCATTAATGATGGATGACTTAATGTGGCCTGGTTTTCTGGATTTGTCAGTAATATTCACTGATCCTCCGTGTCTCAATAGATCGGCGGTTTTGGCGACGTCACTGGGCTCAGGGGTGAGCTTATGTATGGTTTCCATGTTGTTTCAGCACCTTGCCATGCTGTCAGAATGGCGTGATGTTCCCTTCACAGTGAGGTCATATTTCTGAATTGACAGTTCAGACGTCTCCTTGAAATGATTTGTGGCCATGGCATCTGTAGTGTCCCACGATATTTGTTTTAGCAACCATTCTGCTTGTTTGTCATTCTGGTTGTGACACTGCATTTGAGCCTGCCTTTGATTGGCTTGGTTCTAATGGATGAAAACTTTTAAAATTTTGTAATGTTGCAGTGTGGATTTCTCCAGCGAAACGTTCCCCTTCCCCTCATAAAATTCGCCCTGAATTCATCTTTATTTGCTACTGAATCAATCTCATTAAATATATGTTACATGGTCATTTATACACTCCACAAATTTTAATATTGAGACGTTTGTGAATACTGATACATGAACTCCTTATTCTGGTTCTTAGTTCTGTGTTATCTCCAGTGACTCCGTATGTACTAGTAAATATTCACAATTTCACTAGGTTACACCTTCTATTCTTGGTTTATACTAGTAATTCCTCAGTTTGGCCTCATATATTGTCTATCAGTTAGAATTTTCACCCTTTGTTTTGGCATATCATCAGGAATACTGCCCTTGAATCAGAAGTTTCCCTTAAGTTTCCCCAAGACCTATCTTTAAAACCATGCTTCCACAACGACTACTTGCAGTACTGCCATATGCATTATACTGGACGGTAGCTTCAGTTACCTCTCTTGTTCTGCAGCTGATCCCTGAATGACTATGCATTTCAGTGCTATGTTTCTTTCCTCCAACAAACTTGTTTATGGTCTTTCGGAACTTTAACGTGGGAGTAGATTGTTTAGGTGGTTCTACTTTCATGATAATAGACTTCTGCAGTGATGCAACACTGTCTCCCTTGACTTACCTGTCCTTTTAAGAACAAATACATGACTTTTCTTCTTACCTACATTAAATTTAACACTGCAAATACCGTCCAATTTACCTTTATCCTAATGCACACATTGCTAGATCGATAGATAACCTTGCAAGTATTTTTCCCTCTACATCTCTTTCTCCCTCCCTCCCTTCCTTATGAAGTCATGCTGCGACTCAAAGTGTCGACAAATTGGCTTCCTTCGGAAATAAATGTGCTGTCACATTATCCACAACAATATCGACATAACTAACATTATCGGCAGCTTCTTGTACATTCTGTGTAGTAGTCAATTTACCTCAAAATCACTGTCTGCCGTTCCACTCTGCACGATGCAAAAACCAGTGGCCCATACACTGCCCTGTACATCCAGCAGAGACTCTATGGCTGTGAAGCAATACCCATTACCAGTCAATTGTGTAGATTCTACTGCACCTAAATCAATATCACCCATGTTGACATGTGGAATAATCAGGTCTACTGCCGGATGTTTGTGTCGCTCTGGCACAATACTTCGGTCATGCAACTTGTTGTCTTCTTCAGGTGCTACCTTAGGCTGCCATATTGGAGGTTTTTTTTTTTTTTTTTTTTTTTTTTAGCACTGTTCATTCCCCTCTCACATGGAGAAGGGCGGGCTGTTTTAGAGCGTGCATATTGCTCTTTTCAGCCATTGGGCGAAATTTGTTCTGTAGGGACACTATATATTTTTCTTGCAAGGGGTGCAAAAAGGGGGGGGGGGCGCGGTTTCTCCCAATTGGGAAGTTATTTGCAGGAGTTTGTTGGGGACCGTTCCGGTATTTACCTTAGCGGCCAAGGAAAACCTGCAAAACCCGGCCAGAACTGCTTGTCTTGTCTTCTCTTTATTTGCCGTCCTGCCAGCTTTGGCGCTGGCGGTCACGGCGGGCAAGAGCGGCTTCGCGCCTTCTGCTGCGGTCCGCCTCCTGCCTTCTTTCTCGTTCTTATCTTTCTTTCCTGAACTTTTCCGCGCCGGCTTCCGCCTTCTGCCTTCCGAGCTCCCGGCTTTGCATATAATTCATCTGGTGCTCGTCGCGCTCGGCCACGTCCGGGATCGCGCTGTCCAGGATTTCGCTATCTACCAGGTAGTCCTGGAAATTCACGAATTCCTTGGTCTGGAATACCGCGTCCTTACGTGATGCCGGCGCTGTGTTGGTTGTTGCCGCGGCCTGCGCGGCTCGGCTTATCGTCATTCTCTTCGGCCAGACCGTTTGAGTGGCCTGGCCACGATCTGGGTGGCCCGCTTTCGTAGCAAGCCCGTTGTCCCTGCGCTGGTTGCAGGTTTGTATCGCCTGCGTCTCCTTCAATGGGATGCAGCGGAGGGACTCTCGGATCTCGGAGGGCGAGGCAGGCGGCCTCCATCTCCGCATGTAGGACCATGCGGAATCTGGATTCCGCATCCCTGAAGGCCGAGTCGACGTCGGGACCCGCTGCCGCCGTCTGCTCCCTCGCTACGCCGCGCCGCGCCGAACCGCACCCCCCCCCCCCCCCACCCACCCCGCCACCTTTGGCACCACCGGCGGGAACGGGAGGCCGCACTTGAGCGGGAGCCTCCGCCGTCTCTCCTCCAGGTGCTGCCGTTGTTCCCTCGGTGTTGTCTCCCCTTTTCCCTTTTCGCTGTGGTCTCTGCCCTCCCGTTGTTCGCAGCGGCTATGGGACGTTGCCGTCTCCTCCTTCTTCTTCGGCGTCGCCTCTTTCCTTGTGGCGCCGCGTCCGTTGCTGTGGCGGGAATCCTGCAGTTGAACACCAGGCATCCGCGCCAGTTTGCGACGTGCTCTCCGCCGCAGCCGGCGCACGTCTGCTGTTCTTCTTTGGTGCTGGTGCAGGTGCGGCTGTCATGTTGGCGTCAGCACTTGACGCACCTGGCGGCGTTGCGGCAGTACTTTGCCACATGCCCTTCCTCCTGGCACTTGAAGCACTGGGGCTTCGTGTCCAGGTGGGGGGGAGGGGGGGGGGGGGAGTTTCTGGCTCCACGCGTTAGCCTAAAAGCTTTCGGACGCCGAATATGACCCCGCCGTTGTCTACCGCTGTGGCGACAATGAACAGCGGCGGTATCTTCTTGCTGGTCTTGTTGTGCAACCTGACGGTTGCATCAACAAACCCTTGGCGGCGCAGCCCTTCTTTGATAGCTTGCTCCGTAGGAAGCCAAGGCAGTCCCCTCAGGAGCGCCTTGGTGACTTGTTTGCGATGAATCTTGTGATCCATCGCACTTCTTTTCGGGGCGTCCTCTAAATGCGCGGCCACAATGTCCTTCAGGGCCTTATAGTCGCTCCAGTTTGCTGCCTGGAGCTTTATGGTGCCGTCGGAGTCGGCTGACTCGACGACGAGCTCCTTGGCGCATCTCTGCCCCATCTCATCAAAAATTTCCTCCCACTCGACCTCCCTGCACTTGATGTACAGGGCGGGAGCGGGGTAAACTTCTTCTTCTGCACGGAGCTACCGCCTCTCGTGGCATCGCGTCCTATGCTACTCATCTTCACCATACCGCGCGCTGTGGCTTCGACAATTTGCTTCCTTGCTGTTGCAACAGCACACGACAATTTGCCACCCCACACGCAGTGTGGTCTCCACAGTCAACTCTCCCACAGAGGTTGGCGCCGCGCGCAACACTGACCCGCGCGCTACGGCTGCCACAACTCGACTGCCCCATATTGCTGCTGCTGCCTGACAGGGACAGATGAGCTCCTGTGGGTCGGTGGAGTCTAAGCCAGAAGTCTATTCCTCTAAACTGACGGAGCGTGTGATGTGGCCTGACTTCATGTCCTGTCAGTCTGCTGGGACGGTGTTCTGGACGTGCTGGCAACTCAGTGCTTGCGAAGCAGGTGGGGCCATCTGGTTGCATTAAGACGCTGCACCCGGTGGCCCACGGCTCGAAGGAGCGGGTTTTCGGACTGCGCGGACTTCTCGTAAAAGAGCCGTGCAGCCTGACGAAACCTGTCTCGAAGAGTAGGGATGTTGGAGATTCGGTTAAGGTCGTCCGACGAGAAGTCCCGAGGGAGGTGCAATGCGCCAGACGTAGAATCCGGTTCTGAAGGCGTTGCAGGCGATCGACGTGGGTCGCTGCAGCATTGCCCCTGACCACAGCGGCGTAGTCGATAAGCGGACGTATAAGCGTAAGATATAGCGCAACACCAAGTTCTGGCGGGAGTGCAGTAGCCGGATTGAGAAAGGGGTAGAGTTGAGTCATTCTACCCCTGACCTTTTAGACGATGTCGTCGATATGGTGTCTCCACGTGAGCCCTCTATCCAGCGTCACACCCAGGTACTTAGCGGTATTGCCCCAAGGTACGGCGGTTCCCCAGATGGTGAGCTGCGGTAGGTCGGCTGGGATATGCTTCTTGGTGATGAGCAGGGCTTGCGTATTAGCCCCATTGAAGCTGAGGCGCCACCTCCTGGCCCACTGACTAAGTGTGTCAGCCGCTGCCTGCATGCGTCGTTGGAGCAGAGCTGCATTCATGCTGCGCGTGTACATCGCTGTATCATCCGCGTAGAGGCCGAGGTGGGCCCTGTCCATTCGCGGCATGTCTGCGGTATACAGGATGTACCGTATGAGGCCGAGGACGGAGCCTTGGGGAACACCAGCCCTAACCCGGCGGCGCGTCGACAGGTCCTCCGTGCGTACATTAAAGCTTCTGTCGGCGAGGTAAGACTGTAAGAGACAGACATGCGGCAGGGGGACACCGAGGTCCAGGAGCTTGAAGAGAAGCCCCTCATGCCATACAGAATCGAACGCCCGTGAAACATTCAGGAAGATGGCTCCGAAATATTCCCGCCGTCCGATGGCATCAAGGGCCTCTTCAACAAAGTGAAGCAGTTGGTGCGTTGTTGCGTGTCCAGGGCGAAAACCACATTGTCCGTCCGGTAGGAGACGTTCTTCCCTGATGTGACGCAGGAGGCGGCAGAGATATAGCCTTTCAAAGACTTTGCTGACAGCTGGCAGCAAACTGATGGGCCTGTAGCTGCTCGGGAGACGAGGGTCCTTCCCAGGCTTGCGGATGGGGATGACCTCGGCGTGTTTCCACTCCTGAAGATAGCAGCCAGTGTGGAGAGTGCTGTTGGAAAGGCGAGCCAGGTGTTCAGCGGCTGCCAGTGGCATTCGTCGCAGCATTTCATTCGTAATCTGGTCAGGGCCGCCTGCCTTGCGCTTGTTAAGCCGTCGAAGTTGATCGGAGACTTCATCAGCATCCACCTCGTCGATACGTTCGTCACCTGTAGGGGCAGCGAGGAACACTGGGAGACGTTGAGTAACCAGGCGAACGTGATCCGGATCCATGGGGTCCATGGCAGGCTGGAAATTTTGTTCAAAAACGTCAGCAATGGCGTTGGCTTTGTCCACTGGGCTGCTGACGATGTTTCGACCAACTTGTAACGGCGGAATCTTCTGACGCCGGTGGAGGAAGAGCTGTGTGGCTTTCCAAGTGGTACCATCGTCAACCCGAAGAGTGGCCAGGCGGTTGGACCATTCCTGATGGCGGTGGTTTGCAACAGCAACTTTTATGTCCCTCCTCATCCTGTTGAGAGCCCTCTTAGTCGCTGCGTTGCGCGTCAGCTGCCATTCACGAAAGAGGCGGTTTTTGGCAGTTATCGCCTCCATGAGATGCGGTGGTAGTTGCCGGGATCGGTCAGGGGGGCCATATCGCGGCCGCGGCGTGGCTCGGAGTACCGCTTGTAGAGTACAGTCGTGGAGGAATCAGGCACAGCCATCAACCCCAACATCGTCTGCGTCAGGTGTGTCACGGAGACCCTCTTCCAACAGCGCCTGATATTGGTTCCTGGTTGGAATACCTCTCCGCGTCACTGGCTGGGCATCGACGTCGATGTCAAATATAACTGGGACGTGGTTTGAAGATAAGGCAGTGCGGGTGCTGGCGGATACAAAATAGGGCACCCCCTTGGCCACAGCAATGTCGAGCACGTCCGGAGGCCCACCGTTGTTGGGAAAGTGGGTGGGTTCGTGAGGTCCGAGGATGACGGCATTCCACCGCTGGGCCGCTTGGATAAGTTTTGCGTCCGTGGTTGTTGGTGACACAGGAATGCCATTTGGTGTGCTAAGCGTTAAAGTAGTAACTGTCAGCCAGGCGGACAGTAGACAGCAACAAACGTGATGCACCCATGCGAGGTGTTGACAGCTACAGCAGTGGCCTCCATCGCCTGTAGCTGTGGAAGAGGAAAATGATGGTGCACCAGGGAAGTCCGGACGTAGACTGCAGTGCCACCACCATGAGTTGGCCTGTCACTCCGGTAACACACGTTGTTGGCTGCCAGGACATGGACACCAGGCTTCAGAAAAGTCTCGGAAACCAGGTAAATGTCGACGGCCTCATCCTGCAGCAGCTGTCGAAATTCGCCATCTTGGGTGCGGATGCCCTGGGCATTCCACACGCAGACAGTGACGCCTCGTTGACTACGGGCCATGCTGGGAAGTCAGTGGCCCAGTGGAGGTTGCCTGAACGGCTGCACTGACAGTGGCAATGAGTTGCCGTGGGATATCTTTGAGAAGCTCCCGAAGTTCTTGCAAGAGGAGCTTCATTTCGGCCAAGCTGGAATCGGCCGCCTGGGATGGGGCAGTTGCAGCTCGTGATTGTTGAGACGGGGTCGCCACGACGTCAGCCTGTCGTCCCTGTTGGGAGTGGTCGTGTTGCCCCCGGTCTTCACCCTGCTGCTGTGCAGAGTGCCGCGCCGATGGCCGCGCCGCGGCCCCTGGACGGCGGTCCATCTCGGTGTTGGTAGCTGGTGCAACAGTGGCCGGCTTCGGCGTAGGGACGGAGGCCTGCGGTGAGGAGCCAGAGGTAGTAGCAACAGCAAAACTGACGCCAGGTCGGACTGGTGCAGGCCGCTTTATGGAGCCGGGTCGTTGACCAGGGCTCCGTGCCGCAGACCGCTGGAAGCTGGAAGAACCGCGGTAGGAGCCTACATGTTCCCCACCACATTCAGCGCATTTGGGCGGTCCATCTGTCCGCTGCCGTGTGCAGTCTCGACTGGCGTCCTCCCCTGCACACTTAACACAGCGTGGGGGCACCGTGCATAACCATGCCACATGCCCAACCATTTGACAGTTGAAGCATTGCGGTTCGCCCCTCTTCGAGCGCAGTTTTTCCGTAGTGACAGGTGTCGTCGCGATCTTCGTGACCTGCCATAGCCCGCAGTTGTGTGGGATATCACAGGTGACCACGAGGACCAGCAGCGAGAGGGTAGGCGGGTTATCGACTGGAGGCCAAATCCGTAGCCCATATTCTCCAGTTGTCACCGGACGTGATCCAGGCTGTAGTTTCGAGGGAGGCACCGAAAGACGATCTTGAGTGTCTTGTCCGTTGCAGATGGGTAAGTATAGAACGGCTTCTCATGTGCCCCGAACGTAGCCGTAACTTTTCTGTAATCTTCTGCCGATTTTAAGGTGACCTTGTAGAGGTTGGCGCCATCCGGCTGCATAATGACGTTATCTTGGCCGACAAGGCGAAGTAGCATCCTGTAGAGGCCGTCGTAGTCCTCCTTGTGTTGGACCATAATGGGCGGTGGTTTGGGTTCTCTCTTCTGAGCAGGCATCTCCACACCGTCAGCGAGCTCCTCAGAGACGTTTGCCGTCTGAACCGGCGGCACTGAGGAGAGCTGAGCCTTCCTGGCTGGCCGTTTGACGAGTTGAAACCCTTCGTCATCGACGGCGACATCGGTCTGTTTCGCCTTTTTGCCCTTAGGAGGGGCGCGGGTGGTTCCTGTGGCAGTAGTCGTGCGCCTTTTCGTTGTCCTGGCGGCGGCGGGAACGATATTTCTCGCTGTCGTCTCGTCGTCCGAATCGGGCAACGGAACCTGCAGTGCATCCGAAACGTATTCCATTTCCGTATCCATATTCATTGCCACGGTCGTCGTAGGTGGGGGGCCGGATGGGGCCGCCGACAAAGCGAACTTTGCCGGACGGCGATCCGCCACACCCTTCGCTGTACGGACATCCTCTCGCGTGCGTGCGTGCCCCATATTGGAGGATCTTGTCCAGTATTTATGCCCAGAGGGTGCTGGGCGCTCTCTTTGCCGTCCGCGCCCGCCTGGCGGTGCTTGTAAGGTGTTAACGGAATGAGATTTTCACTCTGCAGCGGAGTGTGCGCTGATATGAAACTTCCTGGCAGATTAAAACTGTGCGCCGGACCGAGACTCGAACTCGGGACCTCTGCCTCTCGCGGGCAAGTGCTCTACCAACTGAGCTACACAAGCAGGACTCACGCCCCGACCTCATAGCTTTACTTCTGCCAGTACCTCGTCTCCCACCTTCCAAACTTAACAGAAGCTCTCCTGCGAACCTGGCACAACTAACACTCCTGAAAGAAAGGATATTGCGGAGACGTGGCTTAGCCACAGCCTAGGGGATGTTTCCAGAATGAGATTTTGACTCTGCAGCGGAGTGTGCGCTGATATGAAACTTCCTGGGAGATTAAAACTGTGTGCCGGACCGAGACTCGAATTCGGGACTTTTGAAGGAGAGCTTCTGTTAAGTTTGGAACGTAGGAGACGAGGTACTGGCAGAAGTAAAGCAATGAGGACGGGGCATGAGTCGTGCTTGGATAGCTCAGTTGATAGAGCACTCGCCCGCAGAAGGCAAAGGTCACGAGTTCGACTCTCGGTGCTGCACACAGTTTTAATCTGCCAGGAAGTTTCTTGTAAGGTGTTGTTTCTTCCCCAGTGTTCCCTCGGACGTCCGCGCCCGACTTGGTCGCCATCTGTGGCAGCTCTCTGAGGCCCGTCCTGCTCTACGCCGACGACACGGCGCTATTCGTGCGGAGTATGAAAGCAGCCGAGATGCGCCGCCTTCTCCAGCTTGGATGTCAGGCCCTTGGTGCGTGGTCGACCATGTGGCGCCTGAAGCAGAATGCGGCGAAGAGCCAGGCAGTGGTGTTCACGCGAAGACCACTGCCACCAGATCTTCCGCCAGCCACCGTCATGGGAAGCCCCGTCCCATGGAGCAAGACTGGCCGCTACCTGGGAGTCATTCTCGACCAGAAGCTAACGTGGAAATCCCTTATCGAGGACGTCAGGGGCACAGCAGTCGGGCACCTACGCGTTCTGTACCCTCTGCTCAACCCGTCGTCCGCCCAGCCTCCCCACCACGTCATCACGCTGTACCTGGCGCTGGTTCGTCCAGTGCTGAAATATGCGACCGTGGTGTGGGGCAACGCGGCCGACACACACACCAACAAACTGCAGAGGGTGCAGAACAGGGCGCTCAAGCTCGCTCTGCGCCTACCGAGGCTCTATTCGACCGCTCGGCTACACCGGCAAACCGGCATCCCCTCCCTCCGCGACCGATTTAAACAATCGGCGCGAGTCTTCTACGAGCGGGTCTTACGGTCCGACACTAGGCTCATTAGGGACTTGGGTCATCCTACTCACCACAGACCAACCACGCGTTGGCCTGACCTGTAACGAGAATAATATCTCGCGACAGATAAAGGACAACTCCCCCCCAGAAAACACCTCAGGCCAATTCGGACCGTGAGGAAGCCACTCCACAAATATAGGATTATGCATGAATAGCAGTGTATGCTTAGCCTGCTCCCATCACGAGTCAGGGCAGACTGGTATGGATAAGTGACAGTGACAGTGACAGTGAGGCCCGTCCTGTACCGGGCGTTCCGTTCGCGGTCCGCGCCCGCCTGGTGCTGCTCCTGAGGTTTTGGCCCTTCCCTGGTGCTCCCACGGACGTCAGTGCCCGGCTCGTCCACCATCTGTGGTCGTGGCAGCTGTCTGAGGCCGGACCAGCGTTTGGCGTTCCATTCGCGGTCCGCGAACACCTGGCGCTGCTCCTGAGGTTTTGGCACTTCCCTGGAAGCCTCAGAGAGCTGCCACAGATGGCGACCAAGTCGGGCGCGGACGTCCGAGGGAGCACCGGGGAAGAGACAACACCTTACAAGCAGCGCCAGGCGGGAACGGACGGCAAAGAGAGCGCCCAGCACCCTCTGGGCATAAATACTGGACAAGATCCTCCAATACGGCAGTCTCAGGTAGCACCTGAACAAGGCAACGAGTTACATGGCCGAAATATTGTGCCAGAGTGACACAAACATCCGGCAGTAGACCCGATTATTCCGTATGTCAAGATCTCGCCGTGAAAGCCGGAAGAGTTACACCACCCATGTTGCTTCTCACACACCCTTTTGCTACACTGCAGCACACAGTTACTTTGTTTGACCCTGCAAATACTTCAGACCCGGGATTCCAAGACATTAGAACTGACGGATTTGCTTAATTTTTTTTGTTATTCCCACATCAACAGTACTTTGCATATGAACTTACAGGAGTTTCCAGAACCTGTTCGAATTGTCTACTCTGTCACAAACACCTATCAACCATAGTTCTTCCCGACTTCTCCTCTCTTCTTCTTCTCTTTCTATCCTCCATGTAATATTTCTATTCCTTTTGTCCCGTGGAGAGTTTTCAATCCCCTAGTCAACAATACTTGTTTGCGTATCCTCCCTGTACTGTGGAGTCTTATTATAAGCTATTCCCTTCTGTCTCATCCTTTTTAGAAGGTGAGATGTAATGTGTTGCTAACATGATTGTATGTACTTAACAATGGTGTATTGTCAAAGTATCATAGAACATTTTCCAATTCGTAACAAGCACCCTTCAATAGTGGGAGCACTGGTGACTAGTAAATGAGGCAGTTAAATTCAAGGTTCAAAACATCGATAAATACACTTCGTAAAATGCATGGGAACAGGATGATAGCTTAAAAAATGAAAGAGGTCGCTGCCGTTGGCAAACCAAAACTGAAAATTTCTACCTATTCTGAGCAAATTATCTTAAGAACTAAGCAGTTGCAGCCAAAAAGTTGCCTCTAAACAGTATTATTTACATTTACTTAAGTGGGATGGCCAATCTGTATTAATCACTTTTCTAATAAAATACGAAACGCCAGAATATAAAATATCTGGTATGTTCTGCATAGGTAATATGCCAGACAAGAAGCTTGTAGAAAAGTTTTAGTGTTAAGTGTCGGCTTGTGTACAAAACCAACCAAGTCACGCTGCATACTGACATGGTAAGTAGGAATCAATATCCAAATTACAACCCACGTTGACCACAAATCGCAAATACGTGATCTGAAAGTCGGCTACACATAACGTAGTTCAAAAATATAAGTGAGGGCCTTCACATAAAACAGAATCTGAGAAAAGACCGCAAGTATCAGCTATACCAGAAAGAAACCAGGGCGCATTGGGTCGTACTCCGTTACAGAACGGTGCTATGCACAAAGTCCATAACATAGGCTCGTAACAGTTCCTCAAACAGGCTCGCTTCCTCCTACCGTGAAGTAGCTGACAAAGAAACTCCAACAGACATGATGGCACCAATAACACTCCAGAGGCCAGGCCTCTGCCTTCCATGTATTTTTGGCCCAACAGAGCGCTCTCACATCCTACGTAAGACCAGAAGTCCAAATGTCCACTCGGCTGTTAGTAGGTGTCTTTAGTTTTGCTTGGCGTGCTCGTCCTTATATCCCTGGCTGCCGCTACTGACGCGCCATCTAGCAATCCGGCGTCTTCCAGTTTCCCGGCAACAGGACAGAGATATACAGAGGGCATATACTACAGATAACTGAGCACCACGAATATTGTACCTACACGACACATCCTTTTTCTCTTCTAATGCAGCTTGGTCTGCTGAAGTAGTTAGTACTTCGTTAAACACACACAAACTGCTCACGAGTTACTCTGCACTTCGCTCCTGTAAAAGAGTTACTCCAGCCAACAAAATTCTCATGACTCCTACAGGTTAGTCCCCTGTGGAATCGGCAATGACGTGGTTGACCCGCTGACTATGATACAGACCCTACAAAAGAGAATCCCTAAACGACGACCGAGACACTTAAGGGGAAGTTCTCTTTTGAAAATTTCAAAAAATATTTTTCTTGTTTTGTGCCTTAAAATGTTCTCTGGAATCACCACTTTACTATAGTTTTCCTCCCAGAAACTATTTTATTAAATTAAAAACCTTTTTTCGATAACCTGTCTCTGAAAACTGTTCACAACGTGAAAAAAATGTTAACATGTAATTTCAACGGTGGCCTACCAGGAATTATGGGAATTATGAACGTGCTGGAACTTCAGATTTAGCCATAAATGGACAACTTTTGCACAAAATCGGACGAAAAGCGTACCAAGCAAGTTGAGCAGCGCACAGTAGTTGCTGCCAAAGAAGCATGCAGGTCAACCACAGCATAAATAAGATGGAGGGGGACCTCATTTTTGATCTGGAGGGATTGCTGCACGCTGCAGAGATCGCTGACTTTGAAGGTATCTTTACTACAAAAAGCTTTGAACGCTCTTTTCTCGAGACCGTATTGACGGGTGTGTAGTCTACCACAACAACAGAATGGTACATACGATTTTGATCAGAATCCCACGCCACTATTTGAAACTGAATTTTTTGCCAGCATACATAACCATCTTCCGATATCTTCAAAAGTCTATTTTTGATTTTTGGGCGAGTAAAATGGCGTACGTTTCAATTAAGCTGAGTAGTCTTGTTCTGTCGTAACCACGAGCGCCGGAACGAAGGCGGTGGAACGACGTCGGCCAGTGGTGCGCTGATTGGGACCGCGACACGACAGGAGTGACACCTGAATATAAGTGTTGCTCGTGCCAGCCTCGGCTGGACATTACTGGAACGTATTCACGGGATGTACTACAAGAACAGCTGGTAATGATCCTTAACAGTTGCTAATCTGAACTTCATAGCGACGAACGTAGCTGTTTGCCTGTCGCCCATCGTTTGCGACTATTACTTGTGAATCTCCAAGTTAAGTATTGTCAATGTGCTTTATACAAATAAAACTACTAGTGTTATTTGCTTCAATTGTTGTACAGCATTCCGAGAACGCTGAATCCCGTAGGCATCCTACACGAGAGGAGTAGGCGAGACCCAACAACTGGCGACGAGGCCTTCCAAACGAACTCCGTGCCGACGGCCATTGAAATTTTTTTGCTGGTGAATTAGTTCTCTCTTGTCTTCGCTTTGCTGGGGCGCATATTGCTTTAACAGTTTCATGTCGTTTCTGCTTATAAGAGTTTTCAGGTGGGCGTTGCAGAAAAATTCTTCGATTTTTTAATTGTTTAGATTCCCTGCTTCATATATTTTTTGCATTTGTGTCTACCAACATGCCGATTAATCCTATCCCACCCCTTGCTCAGGTGCTCCAGCCACAGGCTTTAGATGCCACTCACATAATTCAGATGTTTCAGTTTCACATGCAGCAGATACCTACTCCACTCAACATGGTGCAGCAGGTACTGGCCAGTGATGCGCGCCCGACGCAACAACCACCGCCTACTACAGCTGCTATACCACCCTTTCGACAGTTTAGTGAACAAGAAGAGGAATGGATCGAATGGCTGCACCAGTTCAATGCCCATATGGTAGGTCACAACGTCCCAGATACTGTGAAACTTCCATATCTATTATCAATGGTAGAAAGTGCGTGTCCAAGTTAATGCAAAAACTCTTTCCTAACGCCACTCAGCGTGAACTTGCCTATGACTGTGTTTCTGCTTCACTGACTCACTATTTTGACCAACAAGTGACTGTGGTAGCAGTTAGGTACCAATTATTCAATTGCAAAAAACGGTTAGAACAAACTTATCATGAATCGATAACAGATTTGAAGGGTATGACAAGGAAACACAAATTCAAATGTGCTTGCAGTGCTTTATATTCCGATGTTATGTTGCGTGATGCGATCGTGTACAGTGTGCCTGATGTGAAAATCAGAGAACAAGCTCTAAAACAGTCCGATCCATCCTTCCAGCAGGAAGTGCAAATTTTAGACCAGTACGTTTCTGGTGCCTTGTCAGCTCATACATCTGAGCAGCCAGCTATTTGCCGGGTTGAGTCCTTTTGTTGCGATCGCCACATTCTGCACCGGCGGCGTGCGCTAGCTACGCCGAGTAAACAACCTTCCATGCCACGTAAGCAGTTTGTTAAACAGGCGAACAGAATTAAGTCTTGCCCTCGCTGTTATACACGGCACAAACGCCAAGACTGGCCCTCCCAACAAGCGCAGTGCTTCGCGTGTGGTAGGAAAGGACGTGTACAATCCGTATGTTTGCAACGGAACATACATAAGGATCTGGCTCGCTCACAAATATGTAGTCACAAGACCCATGTAATTAATGCAGTATATTTCGAGTCTATAGCCAGCAAGAGTGCAGTGATACACCAGTCAAACGGACCTTTTGTTCATTTACTTATTTGTGGGAAAAGTGTGAAGTTTCAGTTGGAAACGGGTGCCTCTGTCACATTGATTAATCGTCAAACATAAGAACTGTTGAAACTTCTTGGCAGATTAAAACTGTGTGCCGGACCGAGACTCGAACTCAGCTCAGGACCTTTGCCTTTCCCGAGAGAGCTTCTGTGAAGGTTGGAAAGTAGGAGATGAGATACTGGGGGAAGTAAAGCTGTGAGGACAGGGCGTGAGTCGTGTTTGGGTAGCTCAGTTGGTAGAGCACTTGCCCGCGGAAGGCAAAGGTCCGGAGTTCGAGTTTTAATATGCCAGGAAATTTCATATCAGCGCACACTCAGCTGCTAAGTGAAAATCTCATTCGTTACAAGAACTGTTGGGCTCCCCACCCCTCTCTAAAATTAACGTGCTACCGATGACTTTAATGGCCGAGACATTCCCTTCTCGGGGCATGTACTTTTCTTCCTACGTATCGCTCACGTACACAAACAGTGACTTTTACAGTGGTACAATCACGGGAGTGTGAGAACATATTTGGTCTTTATTCTTTTGATTTCTTTGGCTTTAACATTCAGGACAATGTGTTGTCAGTTTCGAATTCAGTGGAGAAGATTTACTAAAGAATTTGCTGGAACACTTCTCTGAAGGTTTATGCAAGTTAACAATTTTGTGGCACATATTTCGCTGAAGGACAATGCTCAGACGAAATTTTGCTGCGCTAGAAATTTTCCCATTGCATTACGGGACAAAGTCGATGCTGAACTTAAAGAATGGCAAGGTAACGGAGTTATTGCGCCCATATCAGATAGTCAGTGGGCAAGTCCACTGGTTTTGCTCCCCAAATCTCCTGGCTGCATTCGCCTCTGTGTTGAGTCACAGTCAACCCACAAACTATAATTCATACTTACCCATGGCCACGCCCAGAGGATCTCCTGGACTAATTAGGTGCTGCACGGTACTTTCCAAAAATTGATTTTCACGACACATATCTTCATATACCACTCCATGAACACTCTCAAAAAGTGTGTGTAGTAAATACTCATTTGAGCTTGTTTAAATATTTGCGTTTGCCTTTCGGCAGTGCTTCAGCACCCGCCATTTCTCAACGGTATTTGGAACAGCTGACTGCTCAAGTGCCAAACTGTTCAAACTATTTGGACAATATTGTAGTAGCAGGTCGTACACGTGAAGAACATGTTGCATATTAATTTGCTTTCTTGCGTGTGTTACCCGAAGCAGGACTAAAGTGTAGACCGGACAAGTGTGATTTTTATAAATCTGACTTGCAGTATCTTGGTCATGTCATAAATAGTCAAGATGTACGTCCTCTTCAGTCGCATTTGTTAGCCATACAAAACTTCCCAGTTCCTCACAATGTCACAATGCAGTGACTTTTAGTGAAAATGAACTATTATATTTGGTTCCTACCAAGTGCTGCACAAATCGCAGGTGCACAGCGTCGCTTGCGTCGCTAGAATGTCCACTTCGTCTGGACAGATCGGTTCCAGAAGCTTTTCAAAAACTGAAAGATACTTTTCTCCGTGATCGATGCTTAGTTCACTTTGATGCAGACAAACCAGTTGTATTGCAATTTGACGCTTCCTCTTACGGAACGGTGCAGTGCTTTCGCACAGCATTGGTGATAAAGACCGGCCTATTGCTTTCGCATCAAAAGTGTTGCCCAAAGCTCAGCGTAACTATTCACAAATTGAAAATGAGGCTATGGCTATTGTGTATGGTGTCACCAATTTCCACCACTATTTGTGTGGCAGATAATTCTACTTAGTAACGGATCACAAGCCTTCGCAGTCCTTGTTTCATCCGACGAAACCGGTTCCTGTACGGACTGCTCCGATGGGCTTTGTTGTTCTCTCAATACGAAAAAGAGATTGTGTATCGTCCGAGAGCTCAACATGGTAATGTGCACGCGCTTTCACGTCTTCCGATTGGTCCCGATACAGACTTCGACGCTTCTTCTACATCTTGTTGTCAAATCGATGCTCAGGATTTTGAATTGCTTCAGTATTTTCCGTTGAACTATAAGAAAATTGCACAGGCCACGGAAGTTGATGCAGATTTGAACTTTGGCTCAATTTTATTCGCCCATCTTGGCCTCGTTCTTTGAATAGCATAAAGATCTCTGTAGTGCGCCGATACTTTGCACGTCCGCATAGCCTCGCTTTACAGAAAAGTATGATTCTTGTTCACAATGACAGTGGACAGTCACGTGTGTTGGTTCCTAAAGCTTTGCAAAAAGAAGTGTTGCAATTGCTTCACCAAGGACACAGTGGGATTGTACGTACAAAACAGTTTGCGCGTCAGTACTGTACTTGGCAGGGTATGGACGCCCAAATAGAACAGATGACGTCACAGTGTCACGCACGTGCTGAAAATCACTCCTCTAAGCCACAAAAATTCTCTGCATGGCCTGAGCTGCAATCGCCATCTCAACGTGTGCACATAGACATTGCGGAACCCTTTTCGAACACTCGCTGGTTGATTGTGGTTGACTCGTATAGCAAGTTTCTTTTTGTTGTACAAGATTCCTTTTGCTGTGCCAACGTCACGTAGCACAACCCAGATACTGTCATCAGTTTTTTGTTATAAGGTTTATCTGAAGTAATAGTGTCAGACAACGGCCCTCAGTCCACGTAAAAGAAATTTGAAACATTCTATGAATGAAACTGCATACAGCTTCTAACTAGTGCACCGTTCCATCCACAGTGAAACGGCGAAGTAGAACGTTTTGTCAGAACAATCAAACAGCAGATAGCCAAACTTCGTTTCGCACTCACCAGGGATCAAGCATTGCAACTGTTTCTCGCCTCGTATCGTTCGCACCCACGAGATGGACCATCGGCAGCGGAACTGCATCACTGCCGCCGCCATCGGACACTGCTCCATCTGCACAACGCACCTCAGAATCCGGCACCGAAGGAAGGCCGTAAGTACCGCTTTGCGCCGCATGATATTGTCTTTTACAGGGCTTTTAGCGGCAGCAGACGGTGGCCGCGAGGCGAGATCGTCCGTCGGCTTGGCGCTTGTATGTATCTTGTTTCAGGTCCAAATGGTTTGCAGCGCCACCATCAACTTCACTTCTGTCAAGTACACGATCATGTTTCAGTCTCTCTTTCCCCAGATTCACGGGCCCAGAGGACAGGGCGGCCACAGCTACAGCCAGAGGGTGTCACCACGACACCGTGGGACGACCCCATGCAGATGGAGCCTTCTCCTCCTCCGCCTCCTCTCGTCCTAGCGATGGAGGTACACCCGCGCGCTCAGCAGCAGTCGCCGCTTTCTTTATGTGGTTCATGGCAGTAGAAGGTAGACGCGTACCTATCTGGTCGTTTTCCGGGGGACGTTACGGACAGAGCGCAAGTGGGATGGCGGGGTACGACCGGAAGCTTGACGTCCCCTGCAGCCACAGCTTCCGGCCCGACGTTACGCCCACACTCCTGCATCCACCGCTGCGGCAGGTCGGTAGGCCGCGAAGGCTGCGCCGGAACTCAGCTCTCGCAGCCTACCGACCTCGCCCGCGTAGTGGGGCCGTTTCCCTTCAACTAATGTACATTTATGACTGCGTACTACGCTGCTGTTGTTTTATACTTGACAAGGCCAAACTTTGGCATGCGATAGTTTAGTGTCAATAGCTTCTGAAGAAGGCCAAATTATTTTGGTTGAAACATAGATAAAGATTGGTTTCTATTTGCAACTGAGGCTGACGTGTTATATGCTTACAAAACTATTCTGTTACAGGTTCATTAGGAGGACTTCAGGAATTCTCGCTATTAACCAATGTTTCGGCAGCAATGGGTCATTTTATCTGTTGCAGTGGTTACAGAGAGCATCTGACGTGGGCACAAAAATGATTTTGCAAGGTTAAAAATGTAAGGAATAAACCTGTATCACCGGTTTCAGCATTTCCTTTCATTTTACTTGCTATCCTCTTTTAATACGCTACCATCGACACTTACTGCAACCTAAAGCTGTACCAGAATGGCTACTTGTGAATTTCCTACCTCATGCTTCAAGGTAATGAGCTTAGGTCACAACGACACACAGCACAAGATCAAAATGGTGCGACTTATATACACAATCTTTGCGTTCCCTTTCTATATCTTATATATGTGCATACAGCTAGAAACTTGGAAAAAATTAATAGTTAATTATCATTACAGTCAAAAAATACTATTCACCATACCATATTTTATCGGGCTGCAAGTCCAGATGATGGCGATGGTTGAGATGCAACGTGGTCCCACTGTAGGTGAAATCCTTAGGTGACAATCAATTCTGCCACAGATATGTGATGGTCGATGGATTCGGAGCTTTACGAATGCAACACGACGAAATGTGGAGCTTTGTGGTGAGAACCTCTCAGGTGCTCTCGGCACAAATGAATCATCATCAGCAAATCCTACATTTATTAGCTATGGTTTTACAAGTGAATCATGTTTTCCACAGCACTGTGAGGAGTGCTGGGATTGCATCTTATGTGCGCTCAACGACGAGGTTATCGGAGCATGAGGATGGCAGTAAATGCATCACACAAGGTGTGGAACGTGCTGATGCCTTCAGTTCAGCATTTTCTCGAGTACACCTGCGGTGTCACGGCAGTTGACGCGACAACAGTGGCGTCTTGCAGGGTAGCCGGCCCAGCAGGACCAAATGGTTGAAATGGCTCTGAGCACTATGGGACTTAACATCTGAGGTCATCAGTCCCCTAGAACTTGGAACTACGTGAACCTAACTAACGTAAGGACATCACACACATCCACGCCCGAGGCAGGATTCGAACCGGCCACCGTTGCGGCCGCGCGGTTCCAGACTGTAGCGCCTACAACCGTTCGGCCACCCCGGCCGGCGGCCCAGCAGGTGGCACAGGTTGTGTCTTGCAGTGCGGTGATGCCCAAGACCTCGACGACGCTGTTTGCTACTGCAGGCTCTTGGACGAAGGCTTTCATCATGGCGTCTCTACCACAGAAAGGTCGTAAAAGCCAAAGTTCACATACATACACTAGTCGAGGAGCAGCAGCAGCAGCAGGAGAAAGTATCATACCTCCGCAATACGACGACACTTTGACACTGCTCCAAATACTACAAGTTCGTTCCACAGTGAGCCGGCTATGGAAGACCCCAAAGTCTTCACATCAGCAGAAGAGAGGTCAGCAGCACTGGCTAAATCAAGGACACATGACTGGCTGCAGTCTCCAAGTTAGAAGACATCTGGTGAATTGTAGTTAACACATCAAAGGTCTTGCCTCGAAGCTGGCACACTGCAACAGGAATACAGAAGAGCTCGGAAGACAGATTGTTTATAGCTGGCTGTCAGGGATAGTGATATTATGTCCCGGTGAAGATGACCAAATTAGGACTGGTTTTCTGAGTTCGTCTGTCGTCTCCATTGCTCCTCGGTGTTTATTTTTGGCTTTCTGCTTGGCAGTTTTGCAGTTTCAGTGGGCTGAAAGGCATTCTCTTGTATAATTTGAATGTTGTTATGGCACCTCGTAAAGCTGTGAGAATGACATGACGTGTGCTTCACACTGAGGTCTTACTACTGGATTGGTATTCACACATGTCGGTCGAGTGATGTGTGACAATGGGCTCAGTTGTGTGCCATTATATTTGCGGTATTTGTTTTCCTGATTGTTTGTCATTCTGGTTGTGAAACTATGTTGGAGTCTTTCTCAGTGACGCTCGATGCTGTCTGGCGAAAATTTTAAAAATGTTTTCGCTCCACGCAGTATTTCTTTCTGTCACATAACAATACTGATTCCTTAGTCAAGTACAACTTAAGTCAAAATCTTCTCTGTATATATGCATAAAGAAATTCACTGAAATGGATCACAAATGCTATGATAAGAAATAATGTAATGTATTGAATATTAAATAGTATTATCGGTAACGATTTCCCAGTGCTGAGGAATAAATCGGTACGCTGAGTAACACATTTAAATCTACATGGATACTCCGCAAATCACATTAGAGTGCCTGGCAGAGGGTTCAACGAATCACCTTCACAGCAATTCTCTATTATTATAACCTCAAGCAGCGTGGAACGAACACCTACGTCTTTCCGTGCGAGCTGCGATTTCCCTTGTTTTAATGTGACGATCGTTTCTCCTACGTAGGTCAGCATCAACAAAATAATTTCGTATTCGGTGGGGATAGTTGGTGACTGAAACGTCGTGAGAAGATTCCGCCACAGCGAGAAAGTCCTATGTTTTAATAATATTCACCCCAAGTCCTGTAATGTTCCAGTGATGCCCTCTCTCCAATTTCGCGATAATATTAAACATGCTGTCCTTCTTTGAACTTTCTCAATATACTCCGTCAAACCTATCTGGTAAGGATTCCACACCGCACAGTAGGACTCCAAAAGACGACGGACAAGCATAATGTAGACGGTCTCTTTAGTAGACCTGTTACATTTTATAAGTGTCCTGCCAATAAAACTCAGTCTATGATTTGTCTTCGACGCAGTATTTTCTACGTGCCTCTTCCAGTTTAAGTTGTTCGTAATTGTAATTCCTAGGTATTTAATTGAATTTACGACCTTTAGATTTGCAAAAGGTTTCTTGGCAGGGCTACATTGCATGCATACACAAAATTGGTTGATGCCAAGACACAGCCTCGACCTCTGCGTAACATATAAATAAATGCTTTTTAATCCACACCCAAAAATAGAAAAGATGTTTCTTACATACAGTCGCAGTACTTATGGTAACGTATAATAAATCTTGACAGTTTTAATGTGTGATCACAATCCATACTTTAAAAGTAAAGGGATCCCTGAGAACAGAAAAAGACGATAAAATTAAGAATAACCTGGTCATCTAAAACTAAATAACTGAATAAACATACCAGCAGCTTCACTGAAAACAAAAACAATTTAGACGTAAATTGTACAAGTAACTACATGTTGTGCAGTTCTTTGAGTAAGTTTCAAATATGTATGAAGATGTATAGCACTGTAAATTTGAATCAGGCTGCTAGAACTTAAAATAAGCATTATTACCTAAACATCATTAACTCAAGCACACTTAACTACTGATGATCGAATTACTGTCGCATTACACACATACACATTGACTGGCTTGTTCGCCATTTCACGCAAGCCAAGATTACGTTGAACTATGACGAGAAGGAAGGCCACTCAACAACATTCACTCTAACAGTCAATAATATATCGCCAGAGAGTGCTTTATAAACACCGAAGAACTTCTTCATTTTCTGTTTCAAGAAAAATATGTTTTCTCTTATTATCCTGTTCCGAAAATGGTTAGGGTCACTCGCCAACATAAACAGATGAAGATAACAAAATTTTCAACATTGTTTCCCTAAGGTTCAGGACAATGTCACTCAGCCAGATGCAGTCGCTTGTCCTGTCTCAGAAAAATGCTCTCAGCCTGCAAGGTTTGGTTAGTTACAAAGGGTGGTATTATTGGTAACTGGGAGCTCCAATGTTAAGTGCGTTGTGGGGGCCATTCCGCTCCATGTGAGGGGAAAAATGCCAGTGTACTCTCTGTGTACATACCGAGTGGAGTCATTCTAGACGTGGAACGGGTGCTACTAGATACCACGAATAGCACACGGTGCAGCCAGCTATAGAGGGTGGTTTCATGTCGGAAGAGATTCTCCCCGGTTTCGAGTGGCTGTCTGAAGTGGTAAAGGTTGTTACTTTTGCTTATGTGATGAAATCAGAGCAGCAAAGACGACAGGACCGATTACGGACCTCTGGTACAGATCCGACTGGAAGGTCTGAATCAGAGCTCAGACGGTTCTGCAACTGTGAAGGCAGATGATTCCTCCACTTGCACCATAGGGCGGTTTGGTTTCCCATTTTGGTAAATAGGTCACAAGTCCATTACACGCAGGAGGTGGTTACACGCATAGGGGGCCGGTATGTTGTAGAATATGTGGTTTTTTAGGTCAGAGGGTCTTGAGGAAATATAAAAGCCAAAGAAACTGGTACACCTTCCTAATATCGTGTAGGGCCCCCGTGAGTACGCAGAAGTGCCGCAACACGACTTGGCATGGACTCGACTAATGTCTGAAGTAGCGTTGGAGAAACTGACACCATGAATCCTGCAGGACTGTCTGGAGAACCTCCTCACTCCTTACCTTACATCTTATTTTGAACGTTCATCTGCAGCACTACATCTCAAATCCTTCGGTTCTCTTCTGGTTCGGTTTCTCTATAGTACTTGTTTCACTACCGCAGACTGAGTGCTGCAGACGTGCATGCTCAGAAATGTCTTCCTCGAATTAATACCAAAGTTTGATACTGGTATACGTTCCTGTGTGAGGAATGCCCCTTTTGCCAATGCTAGCCTGCTTCTTATGTCCTCTTTACTTCCTCCATCATGGGTTATTTTGCTGCATAAGTAGCAGACTTACTTATTCTACTTTTTTATCCCCAAGTCTAAAGTTAAGTTTCTTACTGTTCTCATTTATGCTAATTCATATTACTTTCGTCGTTATTCGATTTACTCTCAACACCTATTATGTACTCAGCAGACTGTTCACTCCATTCAATAGATCCCCTCATTCTTCTCCTCTTTCGCTGAAGATAACAATGTACACAGCTAATCTTATCATTCACAACCTTTCACAATGAATTTAAATCCCAGTCTTGAAACTATCTTTGATATAGACAGAACACCCATTCTGAAGAGAGGACTTCGTTCTTGGCCTTACAGTGTCTTTGTTATCTCATGGTTCTCGTACGTATTTTTTATCATCCGTCTCAACCTATAGCCTTATCTTATATTCATCAGAATTTCGAACATAATGCATCATTTTATACTGCCGAACGCTTTTTGCAGGTCGACAAATCTTACGAATGTGTCTCGATATTTCTTTAGTCTTACTTGCAGAATCAACTGCAACGTCAGATCTGTCTCCCGTTGCCTTCACCTTTCCTAAAC
Source organism: Schistocerca serialis cubense (assembly GCF_023864345.2). Lineage (NCBI taxonomy): Eukaryota > Metazoa > Arthropoda > Insecta > Orthoptera > Acrididae > Schistocerca > Schistocerca serialis. The sequence goes on along the minus strand of NC_064641.1, from coordinate 322,201,359 downwards.
CCAAACTGATCGCTTCTAACAGATTTTCAATTTTCTTTGCCTGTCTTCTGTATACGAGGTGCATTCAAGTTCTAAGGCCTCCGATTTTTTTTCTCCGGACTGGAAAGAGATAGAAACATGCACATTGTTTTAAACTGAGGCCGCGTTCATTCTCAATACGTCCCAGAGATGGCAGTACCGTACGGCAGATGGAATTTTATCGCCAGCGGCGAGAATGAGAACTGTTTTAAATACTTAAAATGGCGACGTTTTCCTTACTTGAACAGCGTGCAATCATTTGTTTTCTGAATTTGCTTGGTGTGAAACCAATTGAAATTCATCGACAGTTGAAGGAGACATGTGGAGATGGAGTTATGGATGTGTCGAAAGTGCGTTCGTCGATGCGACAGTTTAATGAAGGCAGAACATCGTGTGACAACAAACCGAAACAACCTCAGGCTCGCACAAGCCGGTCTGACGACATGATGGAGAAAGTGGAGAGAATTGTTTTGGGGGATCGCCGAATGACTGTTGAACAGATCGCCTCCAGAGTTGGCATTTCTGTGGGTTCTGTGCACACAATCCTGCATGACGACCTGAAAATGCGAAAAGTGTCATCCAGGTGGGTGCCACAAATCCTGACGGACGACCACATGGCTGCCCGCGTGGCATGTTGCCAAGCAATGTTGACGCGCAACGACAGCATGAATGGGACTTTCTTTTCGCCGATTGTGACAATGGATGAGACGTGGATGCCATTTTTCAATCCAGAAACAAAGCGCCAGTCTGCTCAATGGAAGCACACAGATTCACTGACACCAAAAAAATTTCGGGTAACCGCCAGTGCTGAAAAAATGATGGTGTCCATGTTCTGGGACAGCGAGGGCGTAATCCTTACCCATTGCGTTCCAAAGGGCACTACGGTAACAGGTGCATCCTACGACAATGTTTTGAAGAACAAATTCCTTCCTGCACCGCAACAAAAACGTCCGGGAAGGGCTGCGCATGTGCTGTTTCGCCAAGACAACGCACCCGCACATCGAGCTGACGTTACGCAACAGTTTCTTCGTGATAACAACTTTGAAGTGATTCCTCATGCTCCCTACTCACCTGACCTGCCTCCTAGCGACTTTTGGCTTTTTCCAACAATGAAAGACACTCTCCGTGGCCGCACATTCACCAGCCGCGCTGCTATTGCCTCAGCGATATTCCAGTGGTCAAAACAGACTCCTAAAGAAGCCTTCGCCGCTGCCATGGAATCATGGCGTCAGCGTTGTGAAAAATGTGTACGTCTGCAGGGCGATTACGTCGAGAAGTAACGCCAGTTTCATCGATTTCGGGCGAGTAGTTAATTAGAAAAAAAAACTGAGGCCTTAGAACTTGAATGCACCTCGTACTATTCCCGTCAGCTACTTACAAGCATGAACTGTTAAGCTGACTGTGTGATAGTACAAGCACTCACAGTCTTCAGAATTTTGTGGCTGATGTTTTCTCCGAAAGTGTGATTGTATATATCATACATTCTACACACCAGCGTGAATAGCTGTCCCTTTTTTTTTTTGTCGCTTCTTCCAGTGATTTTAGTAAATATCGATGCAATGTTATGAGTCCTTTCTGCTTATAGTCTTCCATAGCTCTTTTAAATTTTGATTCCAATACTGGGTCCTCTCTTTCTTCCTTGTCGACATCCGTTTCTTCTTAAATGACATCGTCCCCTTCATAGAGGCCTTCAGTCTACTTTCCTCTCATATCCGCTTGCTCCCGTGCATTTAACAGCGGAATTCCGTTGCTCTCTTAATGTTACGCTTTTAATATCACCAAAGAGTGTTTCACTTTCCTGTGAGATGAATCAGTATCTACGGTAGTCATTTCTTTTACGATTTCTTCACATTTTTCATGCAGCCATATCGCCTTAGCTTTCCTGAACTGCCTGTTTATTTCGTTCTTAAGTGACTTATATTTCTATATTCCTGAATTACCCTGAAAATTAGTGGACTTTCTTTTTCCGCCGATCAACGGGAATATTCCTTTTTTGGCCCGTGGTTTCTTCGAAAATACCTTCGTTGTAACTATGCTTTTCTTCCCAACATCTGTGGCTGCCATTTTCAGAGATGTCCATTCCTCATCAACTGAACTGTCCACTGAGCTATTCATTTTCGCAGTGTATATAGCCTTAGAGAACTTGAAGTCTCTTCAATCCTCAATTGTTCCGCATCCCAGTTCTTCGCATAGCGGACTTCCTGACTAGTCTCTTAATCATCAGCCTACTCTTGATCACTACCACATTGGGATCTGAGTGTATATCTGATCCCGGGTACGCCTTAAAATACAATGTATGATTTTGGACTCGCTACTGCCACGAAAACTCCGTGAAATAGTAATGAGCATGACGTTACAATCATTATTTAGAGAAATAAAAGAGGAATAAATAAGAGCAGAAGTAAAATAGCCTTTAGGGCCAATTCATCATGTTGTATGAACGGAGGCACTACGCACACACTGGGCCAATTAAGATAATGGTGAATAAAAATGATAACATAAGCAGCAAAGATTTTATAAGAATGTGAACAAAGTTTATTGTTAACATGAAGTCATTCCATAAAAAATTGAAAGACAGAATAAATGAGGAATGGAAGAGCAGGATTGTGGCGTTTATAAAAATTTTCGTCAAGGTTGCGACAAACAGTACATTGACCAGACAGGTAGGAACGTTACTACCTTTTATGAAGAACGCACTTCAGCTACGTGGTCGTAATAAATCAGTATTTGGCCAACACATAACACATCACACTCACTCAGAAGGATCTGCAACGGAGAACTTAAAAGTCCTTCACTATGGACCTAGAGAACTGTTACTTAACATGTTTAAAAAGATAGAAATTTATGCTCACCACAAAAACAAATCGTCTTCTATACTCACGGAGTAGTTAGACTTGAGAGAAAAAATTTCTACGATCTTTTTGAAGACTTAATGCTCTTCCATTACTATCCTTGTCTTTCTTTTTTTCGTTATGTAAGGTTTCATGTCTGTAATAAACTTCCTGCACTTTATTTTATGTTCATATTTTTTATTAATGACTGTCATGATAGACCCAGTTTGCATGCAGTGACGCGGTTCTAGGCGCTTCAGTCTGGTACCGCGCGACCGCTACGGTCGCAGGTTCGAATCCTGCTTCGGGCATGGGTGTGTGTAATGTCCTCAGGATAGTTAGGTTTAAGTAGTTGTAAGTTCTAGGAGACTGATGACCTCACATGTCAAGTCCCATAGTGCTCAGAGCCATTTGAACCATTTTTTTGCATGCAGTGCCTCCCTTCATGTAGTATGATGATTTTTACCTGTGCTAGCTAAAGAATGCTATTTTACCTCTGTTCGCACTAATTACCCGCTTATTTCTCTACACAATGATTGTAACGTCATGGTCGTTGCTATATTACGGACCTTTTGTGACTTTACACAACTGCAGATGGAGTATCCTTATCTCTTGACTGCCATTCGTTTGGTTTTCATTTATGACTACTTCGATTTCCCCTTAGTGTATTATATTTCTATACATCAGACACTGTGTACGCCTGTTTTATGAAATAACTGTCAAAATCCATGTTCACAGTTATTTTAAACTTCAGCTTTCTTATGCTCGTTGTTTTGTCTCTGACTACTTCGACGGGTCAGTGAGATTTTGTGCAGTAGTTCTTTTGAAGTAGCTGCTGTTTTTTCGTGTTTTAAGTATCATGTACCCTACTTGTACTCTTGTTGGCTACTTGGTCAACATCATTTAGGGGATCCAACACTTAATACGACAGTCGTACTTGTACGCCAGTACTTTGTAACAACTAGTAGCTGGCGCTACTTTGAAATAGTCATCTGTGAAACATGCACATCGACACCTCCACGCTGCTTCGAAGGTAAATACCGGCGTCCGTCAAGCGGTATTTCCACTATCACTACGATCTAGGAGCAATACGCAATTATTTGGATGCATTGTGTCTGTTCCGTCGGAAGAACAGGCACCACGCGGATCCAGCAGCTGTGAAACGCTATATGTAAATTGAAGGGGGATTACTGCTGTCAGCTCGAGTGGGACACTAATTGGAATCAGCGGCAACGAGAGGAAATGTGTGCCGGGTCGGGATTAGAACCGGGGATTTCATGCTCACTAGGTAAGTGCGCCATCAGCGACACAGCATTATCTCAATTGCACGGACTATCCCGATACGCCTCAGGGCGAATGCACGAACACGTCCGACCTCAGGTGGGAATCTCTATGTGGAGAGCAGGTGTGTAATGGACAGGGACTGCAGATAGTTGGTGCTCTGTGGGTATAGTTTCTTTTTTATTATTTGTTATGTAGTATGTACTTTATGTGTTACTACTACTTGTGCACATCCCTCTTAATCTGTTCTATGTTCATTTTGAATATGATATCCAAAGATGGTCACTAACTGACAGAAACCGGTAACCACAAAAGTAAAGGATTCTTGAGGTCGAGATTGTATATGTACATTCTACTACTAAGAAAACCCGCTCTTCTCTACGAGAAATATTGTAACAGAAGAAGCTGAGCAGCACAATCACCTTGGTGTAGTGCTTGTGATACCAGACTGTTGCCTGGAGGGTCGTGAGTTCAAAACTCATCTGAATTGTAAAATTTTAATTTCTGTATTCGGTTCGAGTACATTCTAGAAGTATTCACAAAGGTCAAGAATCATTGTACTGGAATGTTGTGTAACTGTATATATACCGAATGTGTTCTACTCGGAGGCAGTTCGCTCCGCGATCTTGTATGTGCAAGTTCTGAAGTTAGTGTTCGTCATTCATCTAATTACACCTTCTCCTACGTTACATTATTCTGGTGGAGGTGCTGCGTACTGGAACTTGTGATAGTGCACATTATCGACGACACAGTGGCCCGCCTCAGGCCACGACAGAGCCTCCGTTTACGTGGCGAGAAACCCGAGTTCGAGCCATATTCAATAGATCGCAATCTATCGGAGACTGGAGAAGGAGAGTACGTTACGATGATAGCAACTATGTGCCACCACATGAGACATCCTTCCGGGTTCTCTTGTAAAGATGACCTAGATCCAATCAAGTGGCTGAAAGTGTATGATCGTCCAGCCAAATTTAACAGATGGGATGACACCGTGTGTTTGGCTGACGTAGTTTTCTACTTGGAGGGCACTGCCAAGCAATGGTATGAGAGCAACGAGGACAAGTTCACAAGCTGGGAAGTATTCCAGCCGAAACTGCGCAAGTATTTCGGCGACACACTACGACAGAAGTGCAAGGCAGAAGATAAATTAAAGTGCAGGACACAGCGTCCAGGAGAAACTACAGCATCCTAGATTCAAAACGTCTTGGAGCTGTGTGAAATGGTGGATTCTAGAATCAAGTAGGAAGATAAGGTTGCACATCTCATGAAGGGCGTTGCTGAGGACGTGTATCAAAGCCTACTCCTGAAGGAGATTTCAACAGCAGACAATCTTATAAAATGGTGCCAGAATATCGAGACAATGCATCAGAAAATAATTACAAGCAATAAGTTTGAGCGGCTCCCAAACGTCGTATCGATGTCTGTGATGAAGGTATGAACTGAAAAAAATGGTTCAAATGGCTCTGAGCACTATGGGACTTAACTACTGAGGTCAGCAGTCCCCTAGAACTTAGAACTACTTAAACCTAACTAACCTAAGGACATCACACACATCCATGCCTGAGGTAGGATTCGAACCTGCGACCGTAGCGGTCACGCGGTTCCAAACTGACGCGCTTAGAATCGCACGGCCACACCGGCCGGCGTATGAACTGATTTTACAAGTGTTCTTCGTCAGACAGTGAAAGAGGAAGTTCAGAAGACACTTGGATTTCACGGCGAGCAAAAAACCGAGACGCTTCAAGAGACCATAAGGGAGGAAATGGAACAGACACTGACCCCAATCTCGCGTCCTTCATTCCCACTTAAGACGGTGAAATCACCATCGCCGCAAGCTAGACGCTGGAGAGGACGCTGCCCAACACGCCGGTCAAGGTCTCCATCGCCGTTTAGAACCCCCAGCCGATCACCTAGCCACCGCGACCTTCTTTGGAAGTCAGGCCGCCGAAGAAAAAATCGGCCGCCGGCTACCACTACAAAAATGATGGGAAACTACGGCATATCCTCATGGATGGCTGACCATCCCAAGCTCTTGTGATCTCTGGAGCATCATATTCAGTCATTTCGGGGAAGTATCGTCACCAGTTGCAGAAACCGTATTCGTCGACAGCACAACATCTCTGCTAAAGGTGGCTAATGGGAAATATGTAGAACATATAGGAAGATGAGTCATTCGTGTGGGTATAAGTGTCCATACACAGAACATACAATTCATCGTCTTACAAGAGTGTAGTCATGACGTTATTCTCGGATGGGACTTATTGAAAGATACTCAGGCAATTACAGATTGTGGTCGGTCGCTGCTAGAAGAGGTGAGATACTGTGTACAGTAAGATGCGCATCCGAGTGCGTGGAGACAATGTGTGCTGGATGAGGTGATCGTTCCTGCAGTCAGCGCTAGAAGGGTAACTGTCATATATCATGCCATGCATCAAACCATGAATCTTGTAGTGGAATGTGAGAGAAGCAGACGACTGCAGAATAACTTGGTCATCACAACCTCTGTCGTCTCGTTTAAGAACGGATTCGGTGAATTGTGGATAGTTAACTGTCGCCGAGAACCGCAGATCCTTCCAAGACGCATGTGCGTAGCAAACCCTGATCCGTTAATTGCCGAACTGCCGAGCGTCGTAGAAACCTCCCACGAAGAGTCTGTGGGCGAAATTGACGCTGCCACTACGAGACAAGATCTTCTAGCTCGACTATCGCCAGATCTCACTCAGGAGCAACAGAAGAAGCTACTTGTCATTCTTCAAGAGTTCTCTGAATGCTTCAATGCACAGGTGAAGAGCTAATTAGACAAATCGACGGTGAAGCACCGGATTAGCACTGGAGACCGGATTAGCACTGGAGACTATCAACCAGTAAGCCAGAGGGCATACCGGGTGTCAGCAACGGAACATCGAATAATTCGCAACGAGGTAGGGAAAATGATGGAGAATGACAACATTCAGCCCGTGGTCTTCACCAGTGGTTCTCGTCAGGAAGAACGTTGGCAGTTGGCGCTTTTGTGTTGATTACAGGAAACGTAATGAGATAACTACAATGGACGTTTAGCCCCTTCCACGAATTGACGATACACTAGATTGTCTGAAGGGGGCTAAGTTTTTCTCAACCACGGGCATGTACTCGGGATACTGGCAAATCGACGTAGATGAAGCTGATTGTGAGAAACCTGCATTCATCATCCCTGAGGGCCTGTATGAGTTTAAGTCAATGCCGTTTGGTTTGTGTAATGCACCAGCAATTTTTGAACGGATGATGGATAATCTTCTAAATCACCTGAAGTGGACGATGTGCCTTTGTTATTTAGATGACATTATCAACAAGGTGGACTGAAACTTAATCCAAGGAAGTGTCTCTTTGGAGCAAAAGAAATCAAAATACTTGGACAACTTGTGTCAAATGAAGGTGTGCGGCCAGACCCAGAAAAGGTGAGATCTATAAAGGAATTTCCTATTCCGAAAAGTATTAGAGATGTGAAAAACTTCCGCGGATTATGTTCTTATTACCGTCGTTTTATCAAAGACTTTTGTATCAATGCCAGGCCACTCCAAGAGTTGTTAAAAGCCGATGCTATATTTATCTGGGTTGGTCCTCAACAAGATTCTTTCAATGTGCTGCGACTGACCCTGTACTTTGGTCTGTATGATGAGAGAGCAGCTACAGAACTACACACAGATGCCAGTGGGTATGGGCTCGGTGTTGTTCTGGCGCAAATTTCGGATGGAAAAGAGAAGGTTATAGCCTAAGATTCTAGGAAACTTACAAAAGCCGAGAGATACTACTCAACTACAGAAAGATAATGTCTTGCTGTGATCTGGGCCATGTGCAAATTTTGAAAGTATCTCTATGGAAGCCATTCACAGTTGTTACAGACCATCATTCACTTTGTTGGCTGTCAGGTCTCAAGGATCCAACAGGACGACTCGCCAGGTGGGCACTACATCTTCCAGAGTATGACATTACCATAGTGTACAAAAGAAAACATCAAGGTGCCGACTGTCTCTCAAGATCATCAAGACTTTACACTCCAGGAGCTCTCTGCTTAGCGGATGAAGGACGCCAAGATATCTCTAATTATGCTTGCCTTAAATCGGTCGGAGGATGTGAAAGGACAATTTAAGGTAGTTAATGGATTACTTTGCAAGAAAAACTTTGATCCGTTTGGAAAGAGGTTGCTACCAGTGATTCCCAAAAACATGCTCTTAGATGGCCTACGGAAATTCCATGACACGTCAGAGATCGAACATTTAGAATTTATTAATACATACGACAGGATCCGCAAGAGATTTTTCTGGTCAGGTTTATTTAGGAGCGTTCGTATGTGTCGCACTGTCGAGAGTGCCAGAGGAGAAAGTCAGTTTCTCAGAAACCACCTGGCCGACTCCCGAAACGCCTTTCCGGCGTACTGGGATTGACCTCCTCGGACGATTTCCAACGTCTGCCAGTGGCAACAGATGGCTCATTGTTTGCACTGATTATCTGACACGCTATACGATTACAAAAGCCGTGAAAACAACCGAAACATTCGAGGTAGCCAAATTCATAGTGGAAGACATTGTGTTACAACACGGTACCCCAAGGTCGTCAATTACGGATCGAGGGAAAGTTTCTCAATCGAATCTTGTGACATAGATAAACCGTCTGTGCAACATTTCTCATCACATGACGACCTTGGCCGACATGTTATCAATGTTCGTCAGTGTTGAGTAGAGTAACTGGGATGAGGTGCTGCCTTTCGTGACGTTTGCCTAAAGCACCGCCAAACAACACACTACGCCATTTCTCCTGGCGCATAGGCGTTAGGCGACTACGGCGATGGACACTGTGTTTCCGTTACATCCTGATGACGTGGACGACGACTACATCGGCCATGCGTTAACCAGAGCTGAGGAAGCTCGGCAGTTAGCTCGATTCCGCACGCAGCAGGTTCAAGAAAACGATCGCCGAAGGTACGACGCGAGCCACTGCCCTGTTGTCTACCGACCTGGTGACCTCGTCTGGATCTTAACTTCTGTTCGGAAGGTTGGTCTCTCTGAGAAGCTCTGAGAAGCCCCTCAGGCACTACTTGGGACCTTATAAGGTTGTAACACAGTTGTCTGATGTTACTTATGAAGTTGAATATTTCCAACCCGACACAAGACGACGAAATATCAGAGATACGGTCCACGTCCTTCGAATGAAGCCCTATAAGGATCCTGTAACACAGGGTAAATTCGAAGCTCCAGCGACAGGCAACAAGCGGAAAGATAACGAAGAGCGTAGCGGCAAAGAAAGTTCTAAGAAAATCATCGCCAGGACGATCATCAGTCATCAGGAGCCGGAGTATGCAGGACCAATGACTCGTTCCCGGACTAGGACGACGTAACACCGAGATGCTGTTCTCTTAAGGACGAAGCAATATAGCAGAAAGGTGTGAGTAGCACAGTCATTCTGGTGTAGTTGTTATGTTCCTAGACTATGGTATGACGAGTCGTGAGTTCAAAACTCACGTGAACTGTGAAATTTTAATTTCTATATTCGGTTCGAGTACATTCTATAAGTATCCACAAATGTCAAGAATCGTTGTACTGGAATGTTCTGTTGTAACTGTATATATTCCGTATGTGTTCTGGCCGGAAACAGTTCACTCCGCACTTTTGTATGTGCAAGTGCTGAATAAACCTTGGTTAAGTGAAGTTAGTGTTCGTCGTTCAACTAATTACACGTTCTTCTCCGTGACAATATTCTCAAAAATTACAAAACAAACCGAAATCTTCCTGTACCTCCCGGTCTTTTCCACGTATACCTAATCCCTTTGTATTCTTGAAGAGAGTATTCATTATTATTAGACGAAGTTTATTGCATATTTCAAGCAGTCTTTCTCCTCTCACGTTCCAGCTACGGAGCCCATATTCCACGTAACCCTTCTTTCTACTCCTTCCGCTAAAATCGCAACACAATCCCTCACGATTCTACTCTCGCTTTACGTACAGAATTACCTGTACCTCTATTCTGCCTCTACCTCCACTCCTTCTGCTTGTGACGTCGGCACGTATACCTGAACAATCGTTGTCGGTATTGGTTAGCTGTTGCTTCCGATGGAAACAACTGTATCACCGGAGTGTTCACAGTTGCTCACTCTCTGCCCTCCGTTCTTAGTCATAACGAATCCTACTCCCATTATGTGATTTTCTGCTGCTGTTCATATGTTGATATTACGCTGTATCAGCTGGGCGGAAATGCTTGTCTTCTTTCCATTTCACTTCACTAACCCCAATATATCTGAACTGAGCCTTAATGTTTCCCTTTTCAGATTCTGTAGCTTCCCTACCTGCCGCAGAAAATGACTTGGTGGAGTCTCTGAGAATACCTTGTGAGTCTGACAAGAAGAATTGGGTGACACGTGATTACAAGAACTCATCAAGAGCTCTTAGCTTCTGTCACCTCAGTTCTCAACATCCTACTTACACGTTGTGTCATGTTGAGCAATTCAGCGGAAGGATGGGAGGTCAATGGAAGGCAGTGGGCAACCACCATAGAATTTTTTCCAGGAAAGCGCCAAGGATTTGCTCAATTCTGTTGTCTGGAGCTTCAAGTCCCCCATTAGGATCTCTGGGTGGAGCAGAATTGAAAGAAGTCATTAGACCAATACCGTAATGGAATTTACCCCTGCGCATTGTAAGAAAGTTTGCAACACGGTATGTGTATGGGCTTCTTCAGATGGGAAAACTTTCTATAGCAGAAAGAGAAATGAATGTGAATGACATGGATATCCTCTGGCTTAGTGAGACTCACTGGAGAGGAAGTGGCCATTTCATGAGCAAAGGATGGAACACAGTGTATTTTCAGGGAGTACCGTCCAAAGCAGAAATGCAGTTGCAATAGTGGTTCCCAGGAACGTCAACAACAGCTGTATTCTCGGCTATGAAGCCTTTAATGACAGGATCAACTCCACCAAACTTAATATTTATCCGTGTAAACGTAACATCGTCCAAACCTATGCCCTTATTGCTACAGCATCGAATGAGATATTACAGGAGCTCTATGAAAAACTGGAACAAGTCCATAGGAAGATCCATAACAAAGAACATGCAATAATTCAAGAAGGCTTTACTACTTAAATTTGAGACATCACACAATCACATACATAAAACCTGTAGTTGGGCATTTGGTATACTGAGAGAAATGTCCGAGGCGAATACTTGCTAGAATTCTATGTGAGAAACGACTTGAGAGTCTCTTGTACTATGTTCCAGCATCACCCAAAACGACTGCACACTTGGATGTCACCTAGGATAGATTTAGAAACAAGCTTGATTTCGTCCTAATGTGAAGATGTTGGAAGACTTTGGTCTAGGACTGTAAGTGATTACAATCAGTTGTTCATAAAAATGTGGATCAATCTCGACTTGACGAAGAAAAGCGGAGAAAGACAACTAAAACTCACAACTAAGGAATTTTTTGGAAGACTGGTGAGCTTATAAGAGCAAAACGCCACAACATCAGTCTTGTTGAAGATGTACCAGTACCACACTGGAGCAAGTAAAGCAGGTCATTACCTCACCACTTCCTATATAAGAACGACCACAAGGTGCAAAACATTCTAGGATATCGCCATCCACACTACAACTAATAGAAGAGAGAAGTAGTGTGAATAAAACTGATATCCACACCACCTAGGATCAAGACAGGCGTGAGAAGCTGTGCAGAGAAATACAACAGAACTGTAGAAAGGACATATCACAGCTAATGAACGGTATTTGTGAGGAGATTGAACAACATCGTTATCTGAGTCAAGTGCGTGATCTCTTCAAGAAACTCACAAGCATCACAGGTTAATGTAATCCTCGTAAGTGGGTGGTAGATGATAGGAATGGCAACCCTATCAGAGGCAAGAATGAAGCAGTTGTGTTCTCGGATTAACAACAGTGCGGACAATCATGTAGTTGAACAACTTACATCGGAACCTACAATCTCACTAAGTGAAGAGTAGGACGCAATACGTCATCTGAAGAACTTGTTGAGTTGATCAAGGAAATGGTACATCAAGGTGTTGATATACTGCAGTCAATGTGTGCAAGAATATAGGAATCTGAGGAGTGGCCAGAGGACTGTTCGAAGTCTCTCTCAATATGTCTACACAAGAAATTTTCAATATGGAATTACTTCAACTTTTGAACCATTCCTCTCATACCGCACGTAAGCAAAACTTTGTTCTACATCTTGAATCAAATTTTGAAGCCATACATTCAGTCTCACATATCCACAGAACCAGCAGGGTTCGCTGAAGGAAAAGGAAGCTGTCAACAGATTCTCAGCATACAACAAATAATCTACATATCGCTAGAGTTCTGCCTGCACCTCTTCATCTGCTTCCTTGAATATAGGGGAGTCTTTAACTGTGTTGCGTGGGAAAAGCTGTGGTACGTGCTTGCAAAGGTCGATGGTCCACCACACTTGACACCACTGATAACAATTCTATACAATAATCACCTCGCAACTATTACAACAAGTGCTGGCACGTCTGATTTCTTCAGTGTATCAAAAGGATCGGAGAGGGTTACGTTCCATCCCCCCACCCCCATGTACAACATGCATGCAGAAAATATCATTTGGAAATTTTTTGATGGCTGGACTAAGAGCATCTCAGTTGATGGTAGAACTATTGACAACCTCCGATTACCTGATGACAACGTGCCTTTAGCCAGCAGATGAACTTGCTGAGTTATTGACAAAGGTAATAAGCGTTTGTGTATCATATAGGTCTTAGCAATTCCAAACACATGAGAACTCTTTGTGGAGTACAGGTTCACCTCAAAGGTCGATTAAGGTAACTGTAAGTCGTGCATTCTTTCACCTGTCAGTAATCAACCACCTGTGACACGGATAGGTTTGAAGACGAAATAAGCAGACAGCTCGCGCTACGTGAGTGGTTGTGAAGAAGCTCACCATGAGCCAAGATCTGGCTGAACAAAGCAATAACGAACAGCACAAAGATTCGGATTATTGAAACGTTCGTGTCTTTCGTCTTCTTTTATGGACCCTTAAAGCCTGATACAAACACCGTTTCAATGCACTTGAGCTTCAGTGCTGGTGCAGGGTGTAGCGCGTAGTATGGATTGAAAGAACTACAAACGTGTCAATTATTGAGCAACTCAGTATCTCCAAGTGTCCTTCATTTCGTTTCAACCACATAATTATCTAGTTCTTTGGTCATATTGTGACAAGAGATGAAGAAAACCTACAAAAAATATTCGTAGAAGGAAGAATAAGGGCAAGAGACCGAGAGGAAGAGCAACGAGCAGATGGACTGATCAAATCAAGGAGATCTCTGGTCTACCTTTTCAGTAGGCTCTAAGACAAGCTGGTAACTGTCCAGAATGTAAATGATTTGATTATGGGGTCAGGACACTGAGTAATGAGCAGAACGATTCACGAGGAGCTCCCCTACCGAATTCAAAGTTCTGGAATTCCACGTCACGATTTGAAGAATGTTACCATTTTGTTAGTCATCCATTCTCTTTCTCATGGTCACCTCTCCCTTGGCAGCTCCTCCTAGAGATCCGAATAGGAGAAGAGTCCGGAATTTATTGCCAATGGAGAGGTCAAGTGACACTCATCAATTACAGTCCACATGTCCTGTGGATACACTTTGTGTATCTGTAATGCAATGGACATCACTGCCTTCTTCATTCTCATCATACCACTGACCATTACCGATTTTCCCACCTTTTAGAGGCAGTTTCCAACCTCAACGGCAAGAGAGTACTCTAAACCTTTGTCCGCTTCTCCGACCTCTTTGACAAGACCATTCGAAGAGCAAGGATACGTTCTTATGCTGAAATTCCTCGTCCACCACTGTTCAAGATTTTTATTGAACTGTTGAAGTTTCCACCATTGGTGCCCAACTTGCACAAAGAGCCATAACAAGACGTATCATGTAACAGTAAATTCCATTCAGAGGGATACAAACAGTTGTCGGTATTCATTAAACAACATATCATTATAAAAAGAAACAATAACAAATTACCTAAGTCTTTATTTCGATTGGAATTTACAACTGTACGACAACTCAGGTCAAATAATTCCATGTACATAGTATCCAGCGCAACCACGAGAACAATCTCCTCAACTATCTCAAACATAGTTCATTACAACCATAGTCTGTAGATATCAACAGATATCACACAAAATCAGCATTTATCGAGCAGGGTACAAGTTACAATCTCATTCAATATTATTGGTCACCTGACTCCTTATAATAGTTCAAAATCTGAATCACTTGGTGTTTACATTTCTTTATAGGCTCCAGCTCTGGGTAGATACAGGTCTACAGAGCGGAATGTTAAGTGTTTAATATTTTCTGTGTTTCGCTCGTGGCATATTTACTAAATTTCGTACGTGTTCCTCTATTTAAGAGGGCTAATATCGCGTTTTTGACACTGCTCTTCAACGCATCAGCTTCCTTCGGTGACACATCAAGAGTGTTGCAAGAAGCATTTCTAGGATTTTCTACTTTTATAGTTGACTTCTTCAGTTAGCCTTGCTAGGATGGATAGGATGTGTACATGCTGTGTGCGGACGCAGGAGGTGCTGGTCGCAATTCGCGAACAGCTGAAAGTGCTGTTGGCTACGGTCAGTCACTTTCAGGCTGCTGGCCTAGGGTGTAGCGGTGGCGGAAACTCTAGCGCATTGCATGGGGTACCTCAGGTATCACTTGTTTTGCCCAAGCGCTCAGCTTACGAGGCACCTCTTAGTGTACATGATGCTTTGGATCCGCTCTCAACGCAGGTTGAGTGGTGGGTGGTAACGCGTTTGGGTCGCTCGAGGTGGAGGTCCAATGTGGAGACTGGCTGCCTGGCCTCGTCCGTTCACCCTGTGAGTGGAGCCAGCTTCTTCAGCAAGGTCTGAGCAGGCACAATGGGGGAGTGATTTACTAGTTACTGAGAGCTCCAGTGTTAGGTGCATTATGGAGCCCCTTAGGCAGACAATATTCAGGGCTGGAAAGAAAGCCAATGTGCACTCGGTATGTCTGCCAGGGGCCTCACATGAGATGTGTAGCTTATAGTCATTTGCAAGTCGAGGCTCATGTTGGCATCAACGACGCCTGTCACTTGGGTTGTAAGGTAATCCTCAGTTGTTACAGGCGGCTGGCAGAGGTGGTGAAGACTGCTGGCCTAACGTGCGGGGTGCAAACACAGTTCGCAATTTCCAGCATCGTTGCCAGAATTGATCGGGGTCCTTTGGTTTGGAGCCGAGTGGAGGGTCTCAGCCAAACGATTCGACGATTCTTTGATGGTCTCGGCTGCAGATTTCTAGATCTTTGTTATCGTGTGAGGATTTGTAGGACTGCCGCTGATACGTCAGGGGTGCACTAAATAAAGGAAGCATCTAGTCGGGTAGCAGAGTACTTGCGGAGTGCACTTGTGTATCTGTAATGGCGGTAGTCTGAGGGGCTCTGATGATCTCTCGCCAGTTGATTCACAACAAAGCAAGTCAAACGACGCTGAGAATAAAGACACAGTTTTATCACTAAACACGTTAGTCGACCCGTTATGGATCCCAAACAGTCGAGCAGTACTAAAGAATAGGTCCCACCTGATCCTACAAGCGGTCTCATTTGCAGGTTAACCATTCTTTCCCGAAATTGTCCCAATAAATCGAATTTTCTCAGTAAACATGTAACGCATTAAGTTATTACGAGATGACATTCGCTCCTAAGGCCGGTATTACACTATCAAATTTCTTTGTCCAATATCTTTGTCAAAGGTATTTGATGGTGTAATAGGGAACTTTGACAAATGTCGTCCAATATTTGATCAAATCTAGGGCGAGGCCGTAGATTTGATCAAAGAAATCGCTAGTCTTCTGCTCACTGCAATGCGATATGTTACCACGCGGAGCGCCAGCATTGCTGTAGCATTCTGTCATCGTTAGTGTTTGTAAACATGGCCGCAAAATACAATTGGTGTGTGGCGTCTACCACAAAATTAATAGAAATGTATGAAGCGGATGAGGCGCTTTAAAATGTGAGACACCCTGATTATAAAAATAGATTAAGAAGATTGGAGAGTAACAAAAATATTGCGGAGATTATTAGCCGTGACATACGGCCTGGATGTACGGCTGAGGATGTAAAGAAAAAGATTTATGGCCTCCGCACAGGCTACTCGTACGAGAAACCAAAAGTACGTATTGACATATTCATTTATATTTAATTATGCAAGTAAAGTTTACATGTCATACAAATGATTAGCATTAATTTGTTCACTGCTGCGACTTGAAGCATACAATAATGTTTACGTAACCTATAAGTAGTTTACATTATTTTCATTACTAATATTGCAGATGCATAAAAGCAAAAGTGGAGCCAGTGCACAGGCGGCGTATACTCCACAAGTGTACTGGTTCCACATTCTCAAATTTCTGGACCAGGCAACAGAGGCGGACGAGAGTGTTTGCAACATAAAAAGCATGGAAAGTGAAAGTGAACGTGCCACACCAGCCTTCGAAGAAATGTTTGAGGTATGTACATTTGTTTACATTTTATGTAACTAAATGTGATTATCTTGCCAGGGCACTTTCCCAGCGCCATTGTAAAATGTCTTAAAGTATTCTCTAACTGCTCTCCCGTGTACTGGACGTCCAGAAGCAGCTTGGCGGCAAGCTACTGGTTCTATTCGCTGTAGGTCCTCAGTGCTTGGTGTGTCTCAAGATAAGTGCAGTCTCCTACTACGGCACACACTGTTCCCTAGGCGCGTTAGTCCGGAACCGCGCGACTGCTACAGTCGCAGGTTCGAATCCTGTCTCGGGCATGGATGTGTGTGATGTCCTTAGGTTGGTTAGGTTTAAGTAGTTCTAAGTTCTAGGGTAATTGTGGTATCTTTTTCTGGAGGCACATTAATGGTACTAAGAAAAATCCTGAAACGACTTGCATGAATGCCAAAGCTGCTCTCCACTAATCTTCTTCCTCGTGACAGTCTGTAATTGAAAACCTTTTATTCTTTTGTGATTCCTTTTAAGGGCTATGGCTTCATAATGTTATAACTCAGAGGAAAAGCGTCATCTGTCAGTACTACCACTGGAGTTGTAATGTTTGGTTCCCAAGCTTCCTGCCTTCAGGAATGTTGAGAACGGATCGGTCAATGAGACACTCACGTAGTTTGCTTTTTGAAAACACTCCAGCATCACCAACACGCCCATTAGTTCCTACATCAACATACAAAAATTTGTAGGAAGCATCTACCATGGCAAATAAAATGATACTGTTGAAGGATGTATAATTGAAAAAGTGAGATCTATTAGCTTGTGGGCATTTAATACGAATGTGCTTTCCGTCCATTGCTCCTATAGTGTTATAACAATGCCACTTCTTCTCGAAATCCTCTGCAATTTGCTCCAACTCTTCTCTGCTTGTGGGTACCTGTAAATAAATAAGATTTATGTATGTGCAAAGAAGTACGTAACTAATGGCTTTTATCTCTTATTTTATAGCGTGAGATGCAAGAGCTTGTCGCATGTAGCGAGGCACAGCCACAGCCCCAGCCCCTGCGTCAAGAGCGGCCTCCCACTAAAAGGAGGAAAGTCACACCAGACGTGGCAACAGACGTCATGGTGGAGGCCAGCAGGACACTTAAGGCTATGGCTGGTGCTGTCAGAACCATGCCTGTCCAAGAAGACCGCTGCGGTACCCTTGGCGCCCACATCGCAGCAGATCTGCGTGAAATGGAAAAAGTGGGTGGCAAGGAATTCACCACTGCTACAATGCACTGTCTGGAGCGGAAATTAATGGACAGGTGGGATTTGCTGCATGCGACAACCCATGCACAACAAACACAACCGTCCGCCTCTGGGTATATCCAGGCTGCCTTGCAGCAGGCTGGAATACAGGAAGAAGACACAATTTTATAAATATATATGTATATAATTTTTGTATCTCTCCAATCTTCGCAATCTATTTTTATACTCAGGGTGTCTCACATTGTAAAGCGCCTCATCCGCTTCATACATCTCTATTAATTTTGTGGTATCACACACCAATTGAAATTTCCTATGTTAATAAAATTAAATAAATAAAATAAAATAATAACAATTTATCTTCATGAATATAAAGTGTATCGAACATTTATTTACCTTCAGACAGTGGTCCTTTAGTGCTTTATAAATTGCTTCACACGTTTCAGGTATTATTTTACTTAATGTGCTTTGTGGAATTCGAGTGCTGTACTGTAAGCTAGAGTAACTTTCTCCTGTAGCAAGGAATCGAAATGTTACAGTGAGCCTGTCTTCTGCAGATATAGCACTTCTTAGGTGAGTATTGCGATTTGAGATATGAGGAATCACTTCACGGTCCGCAGCTCGTGGCCGTGCGGTAGCGTTCCCGCTTCCCACGCCCGGGTTCCCGGGTTCGATTCCCGGCGGGGTCAGGGGTTTTCTCTGCCTCGTGATGACTGGGTGTTGTGTGATGTCCTTAGGTTAGTTAGGTTTAAGTAGTTCTAAATTCTAGGGGACTGATGACCATAGATGTTAAGTCCCATAGTGCTCAGAGCCAATCACTTCACTGAGCACGTACTGAAAAGTATGCTCATCCATTCGCAAGTAATTGATGTACGACTTGACGTCTTCCACTATTAGCTCACGTAACAAGTTTTGCTGAATGCTTTTTACGTCTCGTCGTGAAACCCACGTCTTCACCCAGGTACGTTTCTTTTTTTCCCCCGCTTCTGTATCACATGTGCACACACTGCAATTGCGGCACAAGCAGCAGCTGCTGCGGTAAATAACAATTTGTATTTGTCAGCCATCTTGAACTTTGACGAAAACTACGATGACAGTGTAATACCCCGACTAGAGCTACGTCAAAGATCTTTGTCAAATACACTCCTGGAAATTGAAATAAGAACACCGTGAATTCATTGTCCCAGGAAGGGGAAACTTTATTGACACATTCCTGGGGTCAGATACATCACATGATCACACTGACAGAACCACAGGCACATAGACACAGGCAACAGAGCATGCACAATGTCGGCATTAGTACAGTGTATATCCACCTTTCGCAGCAATGCAGGCTGCTATTCTCCCATGGAGACGATCGTAGAGATGCTGGATGTAGTCCTGTGGAACGGCTTGCCATGCCATTTCCACCTGGCGCCTCAGTTGGACCAGCGTTCGTGCTGGACGTGCAGACCGCGTGAGACGACGCTTCATCCAGTCCCAAACATGCTCAATGGGGGACAGATCCGGAGATCTTGCTGGCCAGGGTAGTTGACTTACACCTTCTAGAGCACGTTGGGTGTCACGGGATACATGCGGACGTGCATTGTCCTCTTGGAACAGCAAGTTCCCTTGCCGGTCTAGGAATGGTAGAACGATGGGTTCGATGACGGTTTGGATGTACCGTACACTATTCAGTGTCCCCTCGACGATCACCAGTGGTGTACGGCCAGTGTTGGAGATCGCTCCCCACACCATGATGCCGGGTGTTGGCCCTGTGTGCCTCGGTCGTATGCAGTCCTGATTGTGGCGCTCACCTGCACGGCGCCAAACACGCATACGACCATCATTGGCACCAAGGTAGAAGCGACTCTCATCGCTGAAGATGACACGTCTCCATTCGTCCCTCCATTCACGCCTGTCGCGACACCACTGGAGGCGGGCTGCACGATGTTGGGGCGTGAGCGGAAGACGGCCTAACGGTGTGCGGGACTGTAGCCCAGCTTCATGGAGACGGTTGCGAATGGTCCTCGCCGATACCCCAGGAGCAACAGTGTCCCTAATTTGCTGGGAAGTGGCGGTGCGGTCCCCTACGGCACTGCGTAGGATCCTACGGTCTTGGCGTGCATCCGTGCGTCGCTGCGGTCCGGTCCCAGGTCGACGGGCACGTGCACCTTCCGCCGACCACTGGCGACAACATCGATGTACTGTGGAGACCTCACGCCCCACGTGTTGAGCAATTCGGCGGTACGTCCACCCGGCCTCCCGCATGCCCACTATACGCCCTCGCTCAAAGTCCGTCAACTGCACATACGGTTCACGTCCACGCTGTCGCGGCATGCTACCAGTGTTAAAGACTGCGATGGAGCTCCGTATGCCACGGCAAACTGGCTGACACTGACGGCGGCGGTGCACAAATGCTGCGCAGCTAGCGCCATTCGACGGCCAACACCGCGGTTGCTGGTGTGTCCGCTGTGCCGTGCGTGTGATCATTGCTTGTACAGCCCTCTCGCAGTGTCCGGAGCAAGTATGGTGGGTCTGACACACCGGTGTCATTGTGTTCTTTTTTCCATTTGCAGGAGTGTATATTTGACGGAAAATTGGATCACATCTTTGATCAAATCTTTGACAAAGAAATTCGATATTGTAATACCGGCCTAAGGCATGCAGCTGTCTAGTAAAGTTGCTGCAGGATGACTAGGTTGTTTTTTTTTTTTTTTTCTTCGCTTTGCTCACAGTACAGCTGACGCTGCCTGCCGTGAGAACTGCATACTGTTAACATTCAGTCGATACGAAGATTCATATCCTCTAGGAATAATCCATAGTAGTTATTATCCGATTTGTTCAAATTTGGTACAAAGCCTTTTTTATTAATAGAATGATCCTATCAAAATTTCGGATTTTTATTTACAGTAGTTCGGGAGATAAAGAGAATTAACTAAAAGGCCTAAAACCTACGCTTATTTTTTTGATTTGAATCCATTCCAAAGTTATTAGTGCATAAATCTCAATTAAATGGAATTTTCTTTTTTAAACGTTAGTCACTGTGCATTATGTAATACAAAAATCGGTCACAATTATTATTTCATTATATTTTGTTGTGAGAATGATAGAGTGTATGTGGGTCATATGTTAAAATTTAATATTTCATTTTTCGTAAAACCTTGTACAAATTAACCGTGGGAAAGTTATGTTGCAACCACGATTCAGATAAAGTATGACGATGTGTGCTTGCTTTTGTATAAAAGCAGCCAGAATGGAAGTTAGAGACGGAATGAGTTTATTTATCAATTTGAAGAAAATTTCGCACTTCATTTATTTTGATTAAACAAAATACAAGAATCTGAAGTTTTGCTGACATTACTTCCTATCAAATTAGTGACTGGATAAGGTGAGATTGGCCGCGAGAATGGTCTGGAAGGAACGTTCTGATTGGTCGTGTAGATCAACAGCCAGTCGGAATAAAGCTGTTCCGCACGAACAGAGAAGTGGGTAGATAGGAGCGAACCTCTAAAAGAGTCGCTTGGTAGCCGGCCTACGGATAACACAATGTGAGATCGCTCCTTAAAGATACTCTGTAAAATGAGGAAATAGTGAGCTAATTTCGGTTCGACCATATCGTGCCTGAAGCGACTGGAGTTACGGACATTTTAATAAAAGCTTGGTGTTTCTAATTAAGTAGTTTGAGAGATATGAGCGTATGAACTTTCTGGTCGTAGTAACAACTCCGCGTGGCGTCTTTGGTGCTCTGCACGAAATATTGTGCCGAGCACGTCTTACGAAGAAGACCACTGAAACGACCGAATATTTAACTCGCGAATAGTTGTGGGTCTGTGACTAGTAGAAAGTGAAAATTAGTCAGGTCGGACTTACTAAAACTCTGGCAGCTTTTCGAGTGAGTATTTCTTATATAGACAGTGAACTTTAAATGATAACGTTTTACTATATTGAATACGGTCCTGATAACCATTTTATGTGTTTCATTGTGAATAAAAAGCTGACTTAATCTAATTTTAAACGCTTTTCTGCAAATAGACTGGAGAACCAGAGCACCCGAGTTTTTAATCATGAACTTACAGGAAATTACTTTCGAATAGAGTTACTCGGCCTCTGCGTGGTAGGTATTAAATAATGGTTTCATCAACGCTGCTTTACACTGCCTAGCACGTATCTGCTACCACAGAGAGAAGAGACATTGGCAAGAATCCTACCGAGGTGGGTGGACTGAACGACAGTGATAACAAAAAACGCAGACTAGCGACCGAACGTATATCGGAAAGACAGATTAAAGACCATTGTAGGAGGAGTGTTCATTACAGTTGACAAAAATACTGTCTCTACTGAGGTCGCACTTGAATGTGACACTGAAGTCTTCTTGTAGCGCAGAACAGGTGTAGGCGGAACTAAGTTAATGAAACAAAGCTAATTTTCAGATGTTTTTATCGGCTACCAGCTTCTGCTGTGACATTTCCAGAATCATTCAAAGAGAGTCTACTGTCAATAACGTGTAAACACCCAGATCATGCAATAGAAGTGGGAGGCGACTTTAACCTGCCGAATATAGATCGGGTTACCTTTGGATTAACTGGGGCGTGGGGTGAGTCATGTGAAATACTTTTGAATATGTTTTATGAAAGCTGTCTTGAGCAGCTAGCTCGGCAGCTCACACTCAATGGAAAACTCTCAGAGCTTGTAGTTACAAATAGACCGGACCTTATCGACAATATCAGTATAGAAACGGGGATTAGGGATCACATTAATCTTACAGCAACTACGATTACTAAAGTTAATAAATAAGTGAAGAAGGCTAGCAGAGTGGTTCTGATAGATAGAAGAGATGTGCACATATAACAGCTCACTTAGTGAACTGCCATCACTTATTTCCAGTAAGATGATGTAGAGGGATTATGGGTTAAGTTTAAGCACAAAGTTACGTGTCTCGAAAATGGAAAAAAGGATGGAAAAGGCCCACCACCGTTTAAGAATGAATTTCGGTCGTTGCTGAGGGAGCAGAAGCTGTGGCCCTCTCTGTTAGAAAGGGAAAGCATAAATGACGGCAAGCGAAGGTAAGTAGACATTCATGCTTCTGTCAAAATGTCTATGGGCAAATCGTACAACAGCCACCAGCACCCCTTAACAAAACATCTGGTAGTAAACCAGAGAGAGTTCTGGTCGTATGTATAATCGCTAAGCAGATCTGAGGCTTCCATTCAGTCCCTTGCTGACCAGTCTGGTGTGTCAGTTGAACAAAGCAAAATGAAAGACGATGTTTTAAATTTCACGTTCATGAAATCGTCCACACAGGTGACTCGTACAAATGTAGCGTCATTTGGTCTCAGACGGACTCCCGTGTGAATGACATAGCAATAAGTGTAGGGAAATAACAGAGAGGTTTGAAAGCAAATAAATCACCAGATCCCGACGGAATCCCACTTCGCTTTTACAAAGAGAACTCTATGGTATTGGCCCCTTATCTAGCTGCCATTTATCGTGAATCTTTCGCCCAGCAGAAAGTCCCAAGCGACTGGAAAAAGTGCAGGTAATTCCGCTATAAATAAAAGGTAAAAGAGAGGACCCGCAGAATTACAGACCAATATCCATATATTCTGTTTGCTGCAGAATCCTTGAACATATTCTCAGTTCGAATGTAATAAACTTTCTTGAGACTGAGAAGCTTATGTCCATGAACGAGCATAGTTTTAGAAAGCATCGCTCGCGTGAAACTCAACTTACCCTTTTCTCACGTAGTATACTGAGAACTATGGATGAAGAGCAACAGGCTGTTCCACATTTCTAGATCCCCAGAAGCATTTGACATAGTGCTCCATTGCAGAACGTTAACTAAAGTACGACCATATGGAATAAGTTCACAGAATTCTTAAATAACAGAACCTAATATGTTGTCCTCGAAGGGAAGTGTTCATCAGAGACAAGAGTATCGTCAGGAGTGCCCCAGAAAGGTGTGATGGGACCGCTGATTTGGCGGACAGGGTGGGCGGCAATCTGTGGTTATTTTGTGATGAGGCCATGGTGTACGGTAAGGTGGCGAATTTGAGTTACTGTTGGAAGCTACAAGGCGACTTAGCCTAAATTTTCAGTTGTTGTGGTGAATGGCAGCTAGCACTAAATGAGGCAAAATGTAAGTTAATGCGGATGAATAGGAAGATCAAACCTGTAATGTTCGGATACAGTATTGCTAGCGTCCTGCTTGACACAGTCAAGTCGTTTAAATATCTGGGCGTAAAGCTGCAAAGCGAGGGCTGTCGAAGGAAATGCAGGTTGTCGACTTCGGTTTATTGGGAGAATTTTGGGAAAGCATGGTTCACATGTAAATGAGATCGCAAATAGGAAGCAGGTGCGACCTGTTCTTTAGTACAGCTCGAGTATTTGGAATCCGTAACAAGTCGGATTGGTGGAAGACATCGAAGTAATTCAAAGGCGGGCTGCTAGATTTGTTACCGGTAGGTTAGAACAACACGTAAGTGTTACGGATATGTTGAGGGAACTCAATTGGGAATCCCTGGATGGAAGGCGACGTCCTTTTGGAGAAAAACTATTGAGTAAAATTAAGAGAACCGGTATTTGAAGCTGACTGCTGACCGATTCTACTGCCGTCAAGATACATTACACTTTAGTACGACGAAGATATGATTCGAGAAATTAGGGAGGCGTACAGACAGTCGTTTTCCCCTTGTTATATTTGCAACGGGATCAGGAGAGGAAATGACAAGCAGTGGTATACGGTGCTGTCTGCTTGAGAAGCATGCATGTGGATATAGATGTCGATGTTAATCAGTGACACACATGATTTCATTAATTCGACTCTTTTTCCATAACGTATTTCTCAACAGATTCCATTGATTCATACTGTGTCATATTCATGACAAAATCACTTTCATTAAACAGTGACCTATACACACTTTCGTATCAACTTTACCTCACACCATAATCACAGGCAGCCTCACATTCCACTCATTACAGTTCATTGACAGTGATCCTTTACATCACATGCATCTGTCCAGCGAAATTTCCAGTTACAAAACCGAAATTCACTTATCAACATTTAAAAATATAAATATCACTTTACTTAAGCTGATCGAGAACCATTTATTTTGTGAACGAAAGTTGTACACCCTCACATCATCTCAGCCCATACCTAGGCATCAGTCACGCCAGGTAAGATATCTAAATGTATCGACAGATCTTCACTGATTTCTACATGTCACATAACTAAACCCACAAGCACACAAAGTCACCCCTGTACATCACCTTACTATATCAAGCAATACTCACAAACATTCAATACCACTACATCATATACAGTGCGAGGTGGCCAGTGGTTAGCACACTGGACTCGCATTCGGGAGGACGACGGTTCAGTACCGCGTCCAGCCATCCTGATTTACGTTTTCCGTGATTTCCCTACATCGCTCCAGGCAAATGCTGGGATGGTTCCTTCGAAAGGGCACGGCCGACTTCCTTCCCCGTCCTTCCCTAATCCGATGAGACCGATGACCTCGCTGTTTGGTCTCTTCCCCCAAACAATCCAACCAACCCCACTACATCATAATATATATCAAAAACACATGAGGAAGCACTTCTGCTAACTCAGTACTACATTTTTACCATCCCAAACCTGACGCACGAAAACAACTGCATAAAACGTGTAGAAAATCGCTTCATTAGAGAACACAAACTAATGTATGGAAAATATACATCATATGGTAACCACATGCCTAAGAAAATTACTGTGAGCAATATCTTTAAGGGTGTAAACAATCCCATCTCAGAATCAGTTCTTAAATCCAGTCAGGAGATCCAACAATATTCTCCTTGTTGATATTGTGATCTCCGATTAACAACTAACACCAGTTAGTACTGTGCCATTCACCGTTCACATGTGGCTCCTGAGCCTTTGTATTCAATGTTCTTTCTTTTACCTACAGCGTTCTTTCTTTCAACTACATTCTTACGAGCCCTCAAACACATCTTCTATCCTATCAAGATCACACTTCCTTACCACATTTCATTTCGTTTTATTCATCTCACTACAAATCGCGTTATTAGTCTCAAACATTCTGTTCGTATCCTGAACCACTTCATTTACAACCTTCAGTAACGGACCAAATCCATATTGGTAAAAAATCATGCCAGTTTGAAATACCCCATTTGTAGGTACCTGAACAGTCTCCATCTATTAATGACTGTAAAACAAACACCATTTGTAATCACTTAATTAGAATACACAAAATATCCATACAAACACCTGGAGATTTACAGGTCAGATTCTCTTAATAAATAAAAACTGATCCTCAAAATTCTGCAACAGTTTAGAATTAAACACCTAATTATCAAATCAAAGAAGACATAAATGAGAACTAAAACCAGAAATGCAACAGGAAAAATAGATATAATAAGTAATCTTGGAAATTGCTAAAAATATTAGTACAGAATTGAAATAGTAGAAGAAGAATGGGTACCTTTGAGGGATGAAGTAGTGAAGGCAGCAGAGGATCAAGTAGATAAAAAGACGAGGGCTAGTAGAAATCCTTAAGTAACAGAAGAAATATTGAATTTAACTGATGAAAGCAGAAAATATAAAAAATGCAGTAAATGAATCAGGCAAAAAGGAAGTGCAAAATGGCTAAGCAGGGATGGCTAGAGGAGAAATGAACGATGTAGAGCCTTATCTCACTAGGGGTAAGATAGATACTGCCTACAGGAAAATGAAACAGACCTTTGGAGAGAAGAGAACCACTTCTATGAATATCAAGAGCTCAGATGGAAACCCAGTTCTAAGCAAAGAAGGGAAAGCAGAAAGGTGGACGGAGTATATAGAGGGTCTACACAAAGGCGATGTGCTTGAGGACAATATTATAGAAATGGAAGAGAATGTAGATGAAGGTGACATGGGAGATACGATACTGCGTGAAAAGTTTTACAGAGTCGAGACAAGGCCCCGGGAGTAGACAACATTCCATTACAACTACTGACGGTATTGGGAGGGCCAGTCCTGACAAGACTCTACCATCTGGTGAGCTAGATATATGAGACAGGCGAAATACCCGCAGACTACAAGAAGAATGTAATAATTCCCATCCCAAAGAAAGCAGGTATTGAGAGATGTAAAAATTATCGAACTATCACTTTAACAAGCCACGGCTGCAAAATACTAACACGAATTCTTTACAGACGAATGGAAAAACTGGTACAAGCCGACTTCGGGGAAGATCAGTTTGGATTCCGTAGAAATGTTGGAACACGTGAGGCAAACTGACCTTACGACTAATCTTAGAAAATAGATTAAGGAAAGGCAAACCTACGGTTCTAGCATTTTTAGACTTAGGGAAAGCTTTTGACAATGTTGACTGGAATACTCTCTTTCAAATTCTGAAGGTGGTAGGGGTAAAATGCAGGGAGCGAAAGGCTATTTATAATTTGAACAGTAACCAGACGGGAGTTATAAGAGTAGAAGGGCATGAAAGGGAAGCAGTGGTTGGGAAGGGAGTGAGACAAGGTTGTAGCCTCTCCCCGATGTTATCCAATGCGTATATTGAGCAAGCAGTAAAGGAAACAAAATGAAAATTCGGAGTAGGTATTGAAAACCATTATAGAATAAATAAAACCTTTGAGGTTCGCCGATGACATTGTAATTCTGTCAGAGACAGGAAAGGACTTGGAAGAGCATTTGAACGAAATGGACAGTGTCTTGAAAGGAGGATATAAGATGTACATCAACAAAAGCAAAACGAGGATAATGGAATGTAGTCGAATTAAGTCGGGTGATGCTGAGGGAATTAGATTAGGAAATGAGACACTTAAAGTAGTAAAGGAGTTTTTCTATTTGGGGAGCAAAATAACTGATGATGGTCGAAGTAGAGAGGATATAAAATGTAGACTGGCAATGGCAAGGAAAGCGTTTCTGAAGAAGAGAAATTTGTTAATATCGAGTATAGATTTAAGTGTCAGGAAGTCGTTTCTGAAAGTATTTGTGTGGAGTGTAGCCATGTATGGAAGTGAAACGTGGACGATAAATAGTTTGGACAAGAAGAGAATAGAAGCTTTCGAAATGTGGTGCTACAGAAGAATGCTGAAGATAAGAAGGGTAGATCACATAACTAATGAGGAAGTATTGAATAGAATTGGGGAGAATTGGAGTTTGTGGCACAACTTGACAAGAAGAAGGGACCGGTTAGTAGGGCATGTTCTGAGGCATCAAGGGATCACAAATTTACTATTGGAGGGCAGCGAGGAGGGTAAAAATCTTAGACGGCGACCAAGTGATGAATACACTAAGCAGATTCAGAAGGATATAGGTTGCAGTAAGTACTGGGAGATGTAGAAGCTCGCACAGGACAGAGTACCATGGACGGCTGCATCATACCAGCCTTAGGACTGAAGGCCACAGCAACAACAACAACAACAACAACAACATGCAATGCCTGACTGCCCACAATAGCCTAAAGCCTCTCAACAATTTCTCAGTATAGACCCAGACTGTCATGAAATGTTCCTTAATCTGAGACCTTTTTCCAGTAATAGCAGACAAATAACTGAAGCTGACAAATTAGAGCGCCACAGTTGTGTTTAGGATGCTGTAATCATCGAACGCCAAGCATATTTACCTTCATTAGTATCAGTATCTCGAAGTACAGAAGAAATAACACCAACACTTAGGAAACAAATCTTAACTGTGCAGCACAACATTAAACTTTCTCCAGATCGCAATACAATGTAACATCAGTGCCACAAAGTAAAGCTAAAATAATTCGAAGTTCACTCCACTACACACAAATAATAATCTATTGTTCATTAGGCAATGCATGCCCCAGTATTTCTAGGACTAAAATTTATGAAAATTTTCCCCTGTAAACTTTAATCAGAACAAACATTTTTCAGTCACACCCCACTGTCACTACATTCCACCAGCCTTCCGCACTATCGCTGTACATATCACGCTAATTCAGTAACTGATCACAAATAATCTACTTTCTCTATTAAAACGTAACAGAAATATCAGCTTCCTATCTCTTAACCTTACCAGTATAAAGCAATTAATTTCTAACACTACAATCTTGAAGTTACCGAACATGAAAGTAAATGTATATATTACAATTACATGAAAGTATTTGTGTTTAAAAGCAGTATAAATTCACAAGAAAGAGAAATTGTGTAACGACATGCAACAGCTGCGGAGTCGGCGACTCCAGTACTGGTAGCAGCGCTGAGAGGCTTCAGCTGGTAGGGCGTTTGAACGTGACAGTCACATTCGAGTGAATGTTGTCAACAGTCCTAAAACGACATTATCTTAAGACATGTTTTACTTTCGGAAAAGAATCAGTCACAACGACTGAGATTGGAAAAATAGGAGGGCTGTGCAGCTACACGAAAGCCTACTGAGGTAGAAAATTCCCTGATGGAAGTTGTTGTGTGACATGG
Organism: Schistocerca serialis cubense; assembly: GCF_023864345.2. Lineage (NCBI taxonomy): Eukaryota > Metazoa > Arthropoda > Insecta > Orthoptera > Acrididae > Schistocerca > Schistocerca serialis. The sequence goes on along the minus strand of NC_064641.1, from coordinate 322,172,089 downwards.
AGCATTACGATGCAGCACGCACTTTCATCTACATCTACATTTACATCCATACTCCGCAAGCCACCTGACGGTGTGTGGCGGAGGGTACCTTGAGTACCTCTATCGGTTCTCCCTTCTATCCCAGTCTCGTGTTGTTCGTGGAAAGAAGGATTGTCGGTATGCCTCTGTGTGGGCTCTAATCTCTCTGATTTTATCCTCATGGTCTCTTCGCGAGATATACGTAGGAGGGAGCAAAAACTGATATGACTCTTCGGTGAAGGTATGTTCTCGAAACTTTAACAAAAGCCCGTACCGAGCTACTGAGCGTCTCTCCTGCAGAGTCTTCCACTGGAGTTTATCCATCATCCCCGTAACGCTTTCGCGATTACTAAATGATCCTGTAACGAAGCGCGCTTCTCTCCGTTGAATCTTCTCTATATCTTCTATCAACCCTATCTGGTACGGATCCCACACTGCTGAGCAGTATTCAAGCAGTGGGCGAACAAGCGTACTGTAACCTACTTCCTTTGTTTTCGGATTGCATTTCCTTAGGATTCTTCCAATGAATCTCAGTCTGGCATCTGCTTTACCGACGATCAACATTATATGATCATTCCATTTTAAATCACTCCTAATGCGTACTCCCAGATAATTTATGGTATTAACTGCTTCCACTTGCTGACCTGCTATTTTGTAGCTAAATGATAAAGGATCTATCTTTCTGTGTATTCGCAGCACATTACACTTGTCTACATTGAGATTCAATTGCCATTCCCTGCACCATGTGTCAATTCGCTGCAGATCCTCCTGCATTTCAGTACAATATTCCATTGTTACAACCTCTCGAAACACCACAACATTATCTGCAAAAAGCCTCAGTGAACTTCCGATGTCATCCACCAGGTCATTTATGCATATTGTGAATAGCAACGGTCCTACGACACTCCCCTGCGGCACACCTGAAATCACTCTTACTTCAGAAGACTTCTCTCCATTGAGAATGACATGCTGCGTCCTGTTATCTAGGAACTCTTCAATCCAATCACACAATTGGTCTGATAGTCAATATTCTCTTACTTTGTTCATTAAACGACTGTGGGGAACTATATCGAACGCCTTGCGGAAGTCAAGAAACACGGCATCTACCTGTGAACCCGTGTCTATGGTCCTCTGAGTTTCGTGGACGAATAGCGCGAGCTGGGTTTCACATGACCGTCTTTTTCGAAACCCATGCTGATTCCTACAGAATAGATTTCTAGTCTCCAGAAAAGTCATTATACTCGAACACAATACGTGTTCCAAAATTCTACAACTCATCGACGTTAGAGATATAGGTTTATAGTTCTGCACATCTGCACACTTTTCTACAACCTGCTAATATTCGCTCAAAATACGGCGAAAGTAAGCTTAACAAATGACCCATCATCCTTAATGTTAAACGCCGATTTGCTCTCACAGGAGCATGCGCACGGTGGACGTTTTCGTTGGTTTTTGAACTTGAAGGTCTGCCTGAGCGAGGTTCATCTTCAACGTGTTCACGCCCTCCAAAAATGATTAGTGCCAGCGAAATCCTCGTGCTCTTGATAAACAATGTTCTCCATACACCTGTTTCAACTTTTCAAAGTGGGATTCTCCACGTTTAACACAAAACTTGATAGCATAACGTTGCTCTAAATTCCGCTGTTAAATACCATTGTCGTACAGGCACTATAAACTATTTGACCGCAGCAATATCCTGCATCATCCTATTGTTGACACAAGTAAACATTGCGATAGTTATAACCTTCTTCTAAGTGCACGAAACCGGGTAAGAAATTAAATTTCTTTTGTGCCCCTGGTTGATGTTTATTTCGATATACATAACACTGCACTTCGAGGTGGATAAAATACTAAACACATCAAAAATACAACGTCACTAATGGTTCTCTGTAAAATGACGTGGCTGTACGAAGCTGACATTCGGAACGAGCGTCTGGAAGGCATGAACACACCGTGGGTAGTATATTATAGTTTCGACTTGGATCGTGCTGGCCACTACTCCGGCATCTGTCGATACGATGTTTCTGCGATGCGCCAAACTTACGAGCACGTCTGAACTCAGCACGCGCGCAGGTAATGGAGCTTAGTGCGGCGGAAGACTGCTGCGCCAGTGCATACACCGAAGTGCTGAAAGTTGTGAGATAGCGATATGCAGATATACAGATGGCAGTAGTATCGCGTGCACAACGTGTGAAACGGCAGTGCATTGGTAGATCTCTCACTTGTATTCCCTTGATTCGTGTGAAAAGGATTCCAACGAGATTACTGTCGCACGACGGAATTAACAGTCTTTGAACACGGAATGCTAGTTCAAGCTAGACGCACTGGACATTCCATTTCCTCAGTCTTCAGGCTGGTTTGATGCGGCCTGTCACGAATTCCTGTCCTACGCCAAACTCTCACCTCAGGGTAGCACTTGCGGCCTACTTCCTTAATTATTTGCTGGATGTATTACAGATTTCCTCTACGGTTTTTACACTCTACAGCTCGCTCTAGTACCATGGACGTTATTCTTGAATCCTTATCAGTCCACCTAATTTTCAATATTCTTCTGTAGCACCACATCTGAAATTCCTTCGCACAGTCCATGATTCGCTGTAGAAAATGATGTGCTCTAAACGTACACTTTCAGGAATTTCTTCCTCAAACTAAAACCTATTTTTGGTACCAGCAGACTTCCCTTGGCTGGAATGCCCTTTTCGCCACTGTATTCTGCTTTTTATATCCTCCATGCTCCGTACGTCATACTTTTTTTCCGATTAGGTAACAATATTCCTTAATTTCATCTGCTTGGTGAAAACCAGTCCTGAAGCGTTTCTAGCTGTTCTCATATCTCCCATTTCCTATTACTTTCGTCTTTCATCGGTTTCCTCTCAATCCACATTCTGCACTCATTACACTGGGCATTCAAGAAATCCTGTAATTCTTCTTCATTTTCATTGAGGATAGCAAAGACATCATCGAATCCTGCCAAAGAAATCCTTTCACCTTCAGTTGTAATTCCACTCTTGAACCTTCCCTTTATTTCCGTCATCGCATTTCCGATGCACAGATTGAACAGTAGGGCGAAAAATTACAATACTTTTAATGCGAGTAGTTCGCCATTGGTCTTCCATTCTTATCGTTCCCTCTTAATCTCGTACGTTTTGTGTATTACACGTTTTTCCTGTAGCTTACTTCTGTTATACTCGGATATTTTGCACCTTTTTCTAGTCGACAAATCCTATGAACGTGTCTTCATTGCTCTTAAGTCCTGCTTCCATTATAAACCACATCAGGATTGCCTCTCTGGTGCCTTTTCATTTCCTAGAGTCACACTGATTGGCATTTAACACATCCTCAGATTTCTTTACCATTCTTCTGTATGTTAATGTGGTCCGCATCTTGGATGCATGAGCTGTAAAGCTGATAATACGATAACTCTAACACTTGTCAGCTCTTTTAGTTTTCGGGATTGCGTGCGTCATGTATTCCTGAAAGTCAGGTGGTATATCGCCAGACTCACATTTTTTACACCAATGTGAACTGTGAAAGGTGGCTACACTGAGTCACAACGCTAGAGATTCCGCCAAAGATTATTATTCCCCCGCCTCCACTGGGGCAGTAGTAGTTTAGAGGATGTCGAGGGCAGTAGTAGTTCAGTGGATGTCGAGTGCAGTTGTTGTTCTGTTGGGGGAGAGAGTAGACGCTGTTCGGTTGGTGTAATGTATAGATGGAACATGTTGAAATTATAATAGTGTATTTTTCGTCAAAATATATTTAGGTAAAATAAATTACAGATTTCTTTAATGACGATCCCTCTTGGTTACAGGTTGAGTCAACAAAGCATCTGGCTCGTGTTCATGTATTAGACTTGTAATTCTGATTTCTTTGTGCAATTATAGTATTTCTGGTTTTCAATTAGTTCATTGTAAATGGTGTTTAAAATATCTTGTCCGATTGAGGAAGAACCGAGCCAGATACATGTACGTTGAGTGACACTACCACACACAGAACAGTTACCCTTGTGCTTTGTTGTTTCGTAGCTTTTATAGTTGCAGGGGACTTAATTAATCAATTGTGTTAATGGAAATTTCTTGTCATTCTTTATTTTTATTTTATGCAGTCAGATTGCGTGCTAATACTAGTCAGGGCCAACCGGTTACGAGACTTCGTAACCGGACACGCAGCTACTAAAATTATTGCATTTATCCTGCATTTTAATTAAGCCCCCATGCATGTGGCGACCGCTGCTTCGGGTCGCCCCTTGTAATTCTTTTGATAGTAAAAATAGCAGACAGTTATTGTTGTAGTAATTTGTAGTTTAGTAATTGTAGTCTATATTGCACCTATACAATTTGTAATTGAACATTTCTAGTTGTCTTGTCATTCTTCTGATTGTATTTTTGTAGAATTTAATTTTTGATGAGTCGTATACGGGTTTGATAATTTTGTGCAATTGTGAAGGTTTTAATTGTTCGTTAAACGTGTTTGTCGGGAAGCATTTCGTGTGGATAGCATTGTTGGTGATAAAGTGTTGTATTGTGTGGATAGTCAGAATCACGAAATTGTTAACATGGCGAACTCGCCAACAAAGGAGAACAGTATGACGAATAATGAAGCAGAAAACAATTTAATAAGCCGGGAAAATAGTCCGGAACCAATCAAAAACAATTAAAAAATTTTCAGAATACGAGATTAACGACAGAAGATTCTGGAATAGTATCGAACACAGATAGCTTTACAGCTATGATGAAGGAAGTCAGTTTTACGGGAAGTGTTAGGGGCGAAAAGAATTTCGAACCAGCTAATATGCAGCAGTTGATGAGTGTAATATTAAATTTACGATCGGAGTTAGGATCTGAATTAAAAACAGAGATGGGAACATTGGCAACACGGTTAGACTCAGAAATAGAAACAATTAAAACTGATATGGGAACAATGGAAACATGGTTAGACTCACGAATAGGGACATGTTTTGAAAATATATAAGATGAATTAAAGAAAGAGATTGAGAACAAGTACAACCGATTTTGAATGCTGACAATAATAGATTAATTTCAATAGAAATTAGACAAAAGGAACAGGATAGAGAACAGGAAGAAAGAGATCGCGTGATAGTACAAAAATTTTCAGAGTTAAATTTTCAACATGCACACGATAAGGAAGAAAAATTTGAAAGAATCGAGGAATCCGTACCAAATGACAGAATAAATAACCTAACACAACTATATGTACAGTTAACTACTAAATGTGTCAATACTGAAACCCGAGTCGCGACACTTACGGAAGACGCAAATAAACAGAAAGAACAAATAGGTGACTTATCGGAAAGAGTTGAGGAGGTTTCAGATAAATTGACAAGTCTTAGTTTAAATGGGAACAGAGATTCAGATGATACAGCTCCATTGCCATTTGCAGAAACAGAAGAGTACCAGAATATAAATCAACATGTTCAAAATAAGGGAAAATTTAATGAACGCGTTAAAAGGGAATTTGAGGCGTTACTAAAGCAAGTTATACAAATTGAAAACCAAATCGTGGGATAGGACATTAGAAGAAACTTAGAATCACCGATAGCAGCGGGTTTTGAAGAAAATAATTTATTTCATTTACAAGATGCAACAAGAGAGCGCCAGGTGCGGGAACTTGACAATAATCGACATTCGGACTGGGACAGTCGCGGTAGGTCTTTGTCGCTACGAGGCGAAAACTTTGACTATAAACACTTTTTAACTGTTCGGAAATTTAAGATCTTTCGCAATTCTAATAATAACATACATCAATGTTCATGGTTAGAACAATTTATGTACGCACTTCCACCAAATTGGCCACTAAGTCACAAACTGGAATTTATGTGTGGCTGTTTAAGTCCTCAGGGGATTCACTACACTAAGTTAATATATGCTGTAGCGTGCACAGGGCCCCGAGCTGTAGTGGTGCTATTTCCCTTTTAGTTTTCTGCACTGCTGCCTACTCTTTTACTATTCTTTGTATCTATCAAAACAACTCTTCAACTATCAATCTGTCTAGAAAAGGAGTCAGTAAAGAATAACTGGATACTACTATTTTACCCAAAGGTGACAGTTTTCAGGATATTGTTGAAAAACGAACCGGCGACGCGCATGCGTCCACTTATTAGAGATTGTAATAATTAAAATGATTTTTATCATGCATTTTTATCAGCATATTGGTCCGAAAACACGCAAGACAGAGTCAAACATAGTCTTATTATGCAGCGTAATTTTAAACAGTCGGAGTTCCGCACGCCGGCAGAATACTTTGAAGATATGATTCGAAAGAATATATTCCTTTCCAACCCTTATAGCCCGACTGAATTAACTCGCATTTGTTTAACTAAGCTGCCACAATCGATAAGTCACATTGCTTTAGACGGAAGATGTAAAGACGACATTGAAACTTTTAAGACTTTGCTACAAGAACTTGAGTATGACAACGACGACGGAACTTCATGTAATTTTTTCAGTAACGGTAATCTCAATAGATTTTCAGAGATAAGGGATATTGATCGGAACGGGCGTTATAACGGTAATTTGGGAAATGACAGACGAAACAGACAGGACAATAGATACCAGCCTTATGTCAAAGGAAAGCGTAGCGATTAGACAGTATTATTTAGTTCGAAATGATATTCTTTTTAAACGAAAATCGGTTGACAACTCTGTTTGGTTAGTTTGCATTCCTGATGAGTGGGTTAATAAATTGTTTTGGTATACACATTTAAGTTCTGCACACTTTGGTCCCAGCAAATGCTTTCATAAATTACGAGAAAATTTCTACTTCAGTAATATGGAAAACGTATTCGATATGTTCTTGCCAAATGCAAATTATGTCAAAAGGCTAAGCCGCCATCTATTTCTCACAGAGCACCGTTGTTTCGTACCATTCCAGCGAAATTAAAGGAGATGGCTGCGGTCGATTTGTTCTGTCCAGTGGTTCGTTCTACTAATGGTTTTGCGTACATTTTGGTAGCAGTGGAATTGACATCATAATATGTGTGTTTTACACCTTTACACAAAGAAACAGCTCGTTCAGTATCTAATGCTTTCATCAAACATTTTCTTAAAGAAGTGGGTCATGTTGATAAAGTTATATCGGATAATGGATCACAGTTTCGCTCTAAAATTTGGCTTCGTACTCTACGGCGTCGTAAGATTAAACCAATTTTCATTTCAGTTTTTCACCCTCAATCTAACGGTTCAGAGAGTTGGATGAAGGAAATCAATAAATTGTGTCGTCTTTATTGTCATCATAATCACAGAACGTGGGATCAGTATCTTCATATTTTTCAAAAGATTCTGAATGAACTCCCTAATGATTCAACTTCTTTACCGCCTTAATTGATATTAAAAAATAAAGCACCGACAAATCGCATTTCTGAAATCGTTCCTTTTCCGCCTACATGGAAACTGCGGCATTGTGAAGTTGTCAACCTGGCTCTACAAAATATTGCATCTGCGGCTGCTAGAAGGGAGAAATGAGCTAATCATCCTGGTAATTGAAAAACTTTGTCAGTTGGTCAAAAGGTGTTGATTAAGTCTCATCGTTTGTCTCACAAAGGAAAAGGCTTGTGTCGCAAATTTTTTCTGCTTCATAACGGTCCATATAGAGTTCGCAAAATTATTCATGATAACACTGTTGAAGTAGAAACTCTTAAATCACGGCTCTCTAAGGGAATACATCACATATCGAACGTTAAAATTTTTGTGGAACGACATACTTTTGAGAAATTAACAGTTACACGTAAACACACAGAAAATTGAAGGATACTGCGCAGCGTTCTAGCGGCAGCACGTACACAAAGCGACAGTCAGTCTGCGCGCCGCACGAGGTAGCCGTTGACCGCAAACAATTACTTCCTACGTCACGCGTACCTACAGCTGATCGAACGCTCAGTGCAAATGCACTGACAGCCGTAGACAAATACACAGTCTAATTTCTCCGGTTAAATTCAGTATAAAGCTATAGTGACTTGATAACTTATGTTATTAACGTTCAGTATTTCCAGGATACAGTTGTATAAAATATTTAAGAACTTCAGGTAAATTCTGTACGTGTCCGACGTTAAGAGGACTTGCTATCGAGAAAATTTAAGGAAGAATGTAATTTCGAAGAAGAAAGTTATAAACTAAAAAGGTAACTATTAATTGAGTTTATTTTTCCGGTAACATATTTCTACTTAGCTATGTAATTTATACGTAATTTGCTGCTCGCGATTACGTGATTTATACTTTGTGTTAAATTTTATGCTCTATGAATTTACTTGTGAAGCGACATGCTTGCGTACATTTTCTGATTTTGACAACGTTTTATTAATGAACAGGGTTGTTACTTGTATATATTATGCATCACTTGGCTGCTCTGCTTTTTCACTGATTTCATATTTTTTATTATGCGTCTGCTGTGCCTATTTATTTAAATTATAATTATCACCTGATTAGTTGTGCTGAAATGGTTATGAATGTAAGTTATACTTTGTGATTTATCTGCTTGCGCCTTCATGTTTACTTATTGAGATTACATACGAACATTTATTTGCTATGCTGAAACGATGCTAATGACCTATTCATTATGTGAGATATATACTTGCTGCTTTGCGTATGTGTGTGTGTGTGTGTGTGTGTGTGTGTGTGTGTGTGTGTGTGTGTGTGTGTGTGTGTTGGGGCTTATGGGCGCTCAACGTCGAGGTCATCAGTGCCATGACATACACTAGAAGGAACGAATGGGAACAGACCTAATAAAACTAAAGCAGACACGCAAAGAAAGCAGGAAAAGAAGGAAAATGCTACATGAGAAAATAAAACGTAAGGAAAGGGAAAACATCGCAACACGAATGCCACAGGAAATTTTCATTGGCTGGTTACTTACATAAAATATGGGCGAGCGTGTCACACAGTGAGCAAATTAAGATCCTCTCCCTAAAATCTTTGTAAAAACATTTGACATGGTACAGAACTTTAAAACTTTAATCACATTCGTCCGAGAGTTGCCTAAAAGAGATGGCAGGTCCGCTGGCAAGTCAGCCGCGGCCCGCTGGTCAGAAAATAAAACGCAATCCAATAAAACGTGGCGCACAGTGACCTGGAGGCCACAAGCACCACACATTGGAGGGTCCTCCCGCCGGAGCAGGAAGCCATGCGTCATAGGGCTGTGGCCTATGCGAAGCCGAGTGAGGAGAACTTCGTCCTGTCGACGGGACACGCGTTGTAGGCTTGACCAAACGGAGCTTATTGTCAGTCACTTCCAGCCACTCATCCTCCCACCGACGCATGACTCGTGAGCTCAACAGCGAGGTAAGTGCGTGCAGGGGTATAGCACACTGAGATACTTGTGGATCGAGACACGCCTCCTTGGCTGCGAGATCTGCCCTTTCAGTCCCAGCAATGCCGACATGCTCTGGAACCCAGCAGAAAGCCACCACCTTCCCCAATCGCTGTAGTTGGAGGAAGGCATCCTGGGTGGTCTGGACTATTTTATCTGCTGGATACAAACGTTGCAATGAGTGAAGGGCACTTAGTGAATCGGAACAGACAAGAAATTTGGGACAGGAAGAATGTCTCGTCTGCTCCAGTGCCTGCAAGATCGCAAACAATTCTGCATCAAAGACAGTAAAAGTCTGAGGCAGTCGGACCTTGAGGACACGATCCGGAAAAACAACAGAGCAACCAACAGAATCCCCTTGTTTCGACCCATCCGTAAAAACGGCTACATAGCCGTGGTGCTCAGATAAAATGGTAGAAAATGCTGCATTAAAAACGGTAGCAGGAGTGCAATCGTTCTTGAAGTGCAATAAATCTAAAATAACTCCAGGCCGCTTCAGTAACCAGGGTGGCAGGCGGTTAACACCCAAGATTTGGGGTTGTACAGACTCCACACCGAGGGACTCTAGCACACGTTGCATACGGATCCCAAACGGCAACGTAGCCCGGGGACGGTGGGAAAAAAGGCGGTCCAGAGGTCGATGAGCAACAAGATGGTGAGCAGGCGAGGCGGGAGCTGCAAGAAACTTACAAGCCTGGCGCACCAGCAGGAGCTGCCGCCGGATGGTAAGTGGCGGTTCACCAGCCTCAGCACAGAGGCTGGGTATGGGACTGGTCCGATAAGCACCCGTGGCCAGTCGAATCCCAACATGGTGGAAAGCGTCAAGAACATGCAAATAAGATGGCCTCGCTGACCCATACACTGTGCACCCTTAGTCCAGCCGGGAACGCACAAAAGCTCGATAAAACTGAAGGAGACGCGCCCTGTCCGCTCCCCAAGACCTGTGGCTGAGGCACTTGAGGATGTTCTGTGCCTTCAGGGTTCTGGCTTTGAAGTCTCGTAGGTGTGGCAGCCATGACAACCTGGAGTCAAAAATGAGACCCAGAAACCGCACTGTGTCTCTAAAATGTAGTACAGTTTCCCCCATATGCAAGGCAGGCAAAGTAAAAAGACGGCGAGAACGATTAAAATGAACACAAACACGCTCACCGGCAGAAAACCGAAAACCCCTCTTTGCAGCCCACTCGTCTAACCGTCGCACCGTTAGCTGCAACTGACGGCTCACGGTTGCAACACTGGAGGAGAAACAGAAAACAGTAAAGTCGTCCACAAGTAAGAAGCACTGTACTGGACTCCTCACTGTAGACGTTATAGTGTTGATGGCTATGGCAAAGATGGTAACGCTAAAAACACTGCCCTGGGGGACACCGTTCTCTTGCTCAAAGCGATCAGACAGTGTGTTACCAACCCGGGTCCGAAAAAAACGCTGAGACAGGAAAGACCGAATGAAAATGGGGAGGCGGCCACGAATTCCCATTGATGCAGTTGTGCAAGAATACAGTGTCTCCAAGTAGTATCATATGCCTTACTGATATCAAAGAAGATACCGATACAGTGATGCTGACGGAGGATAACCTGCGGAATAGCCGCCTCTAGGAGGGTCAGGTTGTCGACCGTGGACCGAAACTTTCGGAATCCACACTCAGAGCGGCTAAGGAGCTGTCTGGTTTCTAACAGCCAGACCAGGCGACGGTTAACCATCCGTTCCAGGGTCTTTCCGACACAGCTCGTCAAGGTGATACTACGATAACTACTGGGACATGTGCGGTCCTTTCCTGGTTTTGAGCAGAGGGATGAGGATTGCATCCCTCCACGAAGTGGGGAAAACTCCTGTCTGGCATATGAGATTAAAACATTCGAGGAGGATTTCCTTTGACGCCGTTGGCAGATGACGAAGCATGGAGTACCAGATGCGGTCGTGGCCTGGTGCAGTATCAGAAGTCTCAGTAAGTGCCGATTCAAGTTTCCACAGGGAGAAAGGGGAGTTGTACGCCTCAGAACTGTTCGACCGAAAGTCCAAGTTTGCTCTCTCGACAGTCGCGCGGTAGCGACGAAACGCTGGATCCTGATTTACAGTGCAGTACTTTGTGCAAAATGCTCCGCCAGCTTCTGAGCAATGGCTCTGGGTGTCGTTTGGAGGCATCCCTGATTCAGGACTGCAGCTATTGGTAAACGACTGCGTTGACTGGAAATCCTCCGGATGGCTTCCCATACTTTTGTGGAACAAGTGGAACAGTTGATGGAGTCCAGGAACTCCTGCCATGACCTTTTCTTGCTCTCCTTAATGACACGGCGTGCACAGGCTCTCGCGATTCGAAAGGCGGTAAGATTGACCGCTGTTGGGCGGCATTTAAATCGTCGAAGAGCCGCACGCCTGTCCCGGATGGCTGAATGGCACTCTTCTGTGCACCAAGGCACGAGGCGACGCTTAAGAGGGCCGGAAGACGGTGGTATGGGCATTTCAGTAGCATGATGGATCACAATTGTGATGTGATCCACCCATTCCTGTACGCTGTTGTGGCGTTCAAACACAGCCAACCGACTGAACAGTGGCCAGTTAGCCCTGCCAATCATCCACGATGGCGGCCTCTGCTCCAGCAATACACCATCCGGGAGATGAATGCGGATGGGGAAGTGATCGCTGGAATGAAGGTCGTCAATGACCTCTCAGTGAACAAAGTCGGTGAGGGTTGGAGAGCAGAAAGATAGGTCAATGGCTGAGAATGACCCAGTAGCAGTAGAGAAAAGAGTCAAAGTACCTGTGTTTAGGATGCACAACACTTGAGATGTTAGGAGGCTCTCCAAAATTCGACCTCGAGCGCAAAGAGAAGTGGAGCCCCACAGGACATGATGGGCATTGAAGTCTCCCAGGAGGAGAAATGGGAGTTGTTCGATAAGATCTGTGAGCGCCTCTAAGTTTACTGCATCCAGAGGCGGTTAATAAAGGGAGCAAACGGTAAGCCTCCGACGTGAATGAATTTCAACTGCAACTGCTTGCAGATCAGTATCCAGGGGGAGAGCAGAGGAGTGGTCATCATTATTGACAAACACGGCGACTCTGCCTTTGGCCCTTTCTCCAGTCAGGTCATCTTTGCGATATAACGTATAGCCCCTTAGTACAGGAGCATCAGATGGTTTGAAATGCGTTTCCTATAAACAAAAGCACAAGGGACATTGCCGTGCTAGGAGGTTCAGTTCCTCCACATGTGCCCGGAATCCATTCAAGTTCCACTGTATAATGGGAGCCATCTATCAGGGTGGAGTACCTTCAGTCTTTCTGTCAGAGAGGAGAGCCCACAACAGGTGGAGGCTCAGTTTTGGGATGAGATGATTGCCCCAGTCTGACATCAACCTCCATCGCCTCTAAAGAGGAGTCGAGAGAGATGTCAGAGAGAATGACATCAACATCAGCAGACGGTATAACTTCAGTCTCCTTCAGCGGACAAGTCTTTACCTTTGGCTTTGGTTTAGATTTTCTGGCCTGAGGTGGCATTGGAGCCAAAACCTCAGAAGCTGTAGGGGGTGTAGCAGCGCTGGGCAGTGCACAAGACTGGACCTGGGTAGGGGCAGGAAGCTTCATGATGTCAGCTACCATGGCCTGGTCAGAAGGCTGGGGGTGAGCAGCAGGCTTCACAGGAACAGCAGTAGCACACGTACATTGACAAACGCAGGTGGTAGTGCTGACAGTAGCAACCTCCGTTTGTGTAGTGGCATCGGTTTACAAGACTGGCGGTTTCAGAATGGAAGAAAAGGAGGCAGCGAGCGGGGGCGGCTGCATGGACTTGTAGATTTTCTTTGCCTCACCATATGGGATGCGTTTGGTGGTTTTAAGTTCCTGGATCTTCCGTTCCTCAAGGAAAACTCTGCATTCCCTACTCCACACAGGGTGATCCCCAGAGCAGTTGACACACTTGGGAGCAACCAACTCCCTCATGGGCGACTTTACCACACTTCCCGCAAGTGGCTTCCCCTTTACAGCCGAGAGTAGCGTGTCCAAAGCGTTGGCATTTAAAACACCATATGGGGTTAGGGTAATGAGGCCGTACATTGAGACGTAGGAAACCTGCTTTCACATGCTCTGGCAATTTGGTGCTGTTAAACGTAAGGATAAATGAGTCAGATTTCATGAGAGCACCATCCACCTGTTTCATAACGTGTGGCACGTCGAAATTCCTTCCCAGGACCATTCAGCCCTCAGTTCGTCTTGGGGACTGTCAACGAGATCTCTGCAAGTCACAACACCCTTGCTGTAGTTCAAGGTGTTGTGAAATTCAGTCTCTATCGCAAACTCCCCAAGAAATTGTGCCTTCTCAAGGTTCTGGACTTGCTGGAAGCTAGATGTTTCAACCAACAAGGTGCCATTTCGCAAGCGCTTCACAGATTTTAATGTGCCAGCAATACCTTCTAAGCCCTTCTGTATATAAAATGGTGAAACTTTTTCGAAACTCCCATCTTTTCTTTTAATTATAAGAAACACATTCTGCGAAGCAGCATGCGTTCTGTTACAACTAACTGTATCAGGAAGACTGGCTACACGAGCCCTCTTGTTAGATTGGGTGTTAGAACCTACCAGCGGCCCACCCTTTCCGCTGGGAGGAGGAGAATAAAAGTTCGAGGTTCCCATCTCGGTCCCACGAGCAGCTAGGGAACCAGAGGTCCACCTAGACAGAGCCCTGCGTGCCTAGGTAAGCCTTATAGATCTGAGGTGCGGCAGGTTCCCCAGAGGTTGCCCGCTAGCGACTGTTCCACCTCAACAGCCAAGCATCTCATCAGCGCGCAGCACACCTTGAGATTGAGGGGTTGTTTATAGAGGTTTATTCCATCCTCGCGATCCAGGCGGTCAAGCCAAGATCCTCATTCCCTGAGACACACAACGTTCCACCGCCGCGCCGCACGGTGGTCGCCGAAGTACGCTCAGAGCTTACAGTGACAGGGGACTGGCGGCGCTTACCATTCCCCAGCTCAGGAACCCCGGGGTCGCCAAGCCCGTACCCAGCAAATGAATGCTGAGCCCCTAGGGGCGCTTTGCGTATGGATTTCTGTTTTGTTGCCAGAACTACTCTTTAATTTAGTATAGAGAAATACTTATATACTGTGCACGAACATAGAGTTTAGGTTACACTATGATATTAATTATAGATTATTCGCTTGGCAGAGCCTCGTTGTAGGGATTGTGCTGCACCCACTTGTTGACATTCTGATCTCTACTGGTATATTTACTCGCTATTGCATGTTTTGCTTACGCTCAGTGCTTTACATTTTAAGATAAGAAAATGAACTCCTATAATTCTACGAACTACATGGGTACAAAAACTTCATTGAAGTCACATGAACTGGAGGTTCTATTGAAGCTGTATTAATTCATATAATAGAAGGGAAGCTGACGGCATGATATACCAACACTAGCTGTAGACAATTGACAGTTATTGCATTGCATTCTTCGTGAGCAATTGAAATAGCAAGTGACACTTGACACAAAAAAATACTCCACATGCTTGCTTCTGTTTTGCCATGATTCTTGAAGTGGTGTACACACTGTGAAATATTACAGATTAGTCATTGAAATTCTTACGTGATCATTAATACTGTGTGCTCGCACCTGCTTACTGAAAGTTATTCAAACTGAAGGCTGTTAGAGGTCATGTACGCATTTCTTTTATTTTATGATTGACAAGGTGACAAGGTAATTTGGCGCAAGTGGATTACACAGAGGTTGTGTGTGGACACTGTGTCTTCGGATTGTATGGGATGATGAACTGAAGTTTGCACTAGGATTTTGTCTGTACTTGTTCGAGGAGACTGACTAGAGGAAAGAGTTGTTATGGAAGTGAAATGATATTGGTGATAAGGTTTGTATGTATCGACGTATTGAAGAGGTATTATTGAAGTATTGAGATTGTGTGATGTTGATGATTATTGGAGTTTTGGTAGAAAAGAGGTAAGGTAAATGATATTGGTGATGAGGTTTATATGTATCGACGTATTGGAGAGGTATTATTGAAGTATTGAGATTATGTAATACTGATGATTATTGGAGTTTTGGTGGATTAGGGGTAAAGTAAATGAGGTGCATTTTTTTTGTTGGTTTATATGGAACAAGAAGGATGAAGATGGCAGACTGGAACACTCCACTTTGTTAAATCAATAAGCAGTATATATATATATATATATATATATATATATATATATATATATATATATATTTTTTTTTTTTTTTTTTTGAGAGAGGAAGTATTTGCATATCTTGGCACACTGACAGTTGATCAGCAACCGTACATTTTGATTTGGCTTGGCAAACATTGGTCTTGACATGATGACTATGACGTTGGCTAACTATTATTGACTGTTATAAACTGCTGCCACTACTATTTGTTACACATCTTGAACATCAAATTTGGACAGAATTGCGTTTTCACAGTTAACACAATTCAATTACACAATAGTACTTAATATGTGGATGAAAGATGAGTGAGTGTGTTTTGTGTGTTTTCCTTTCCTAATCCCAAATAATTGGTACCGACCTACCTCCTAAATATTATTTTACTTGTTTATTGTGGCTTGCACTGACACCCATAAATATTATAGGTTTACTGATATTTGTGTATTTGTAGTAGTTAATATGACAATTATTTGATATCATTTGTGTGTTTATTATAATTTGTATGTTTAGTGTAAGAGCACTGATAATAATTTTGTAAAAGCAATAGTATGTGCATTCAAACTGTTGTTCGTGCTTACACCTATTATCATTGATGGGTGCCACTTGGAAATGTTTAATTTCTGCAGATGAACTCTGATGAACTGTTCAATTATTGCTGGTGTATATTATCGACTGTTACTAGCACTTGTTCAACATTACTGGGTGCTACTGCTGGGACTGCTGCTACTGAGATAATGTAATTGTTGCTGTCTGCACCTGTTCAGCATTGCTGGGTGCCACTTTTGGAACTGCTCAACCAGTGATGAGATGTCACTTGTTGGTGTCTGCAACTGCTCACCATTGATGGGTGCCACTGTTGGAACTGCTGCTACTGAAATGATGTCACTTGTTGCTGTCTGCACCTTTCAGCATTGCTGGGTGCCACTGTTGGAACTGCTCAACCATTGATGAGATGTCACTTGTTGGTGTCTGCACCTGCTCACCATTGATGGGTGCCACTGTTGAAACTGCTGCTACTGAAATGATGTCACTTGTTGCTGTCTGCACCTGTTGAACATTTCTGGGTGCCACTGTTGGAACTGTCAACTACTCTGAGGAGTGCCACTTGTTTATTGAACTATTGAAAAGATTTTATGTGAATATTTGTGTAAACGGATTTATTGTGCATACACTGTTTATGAAATGTTATGAGACTCTCATCTGCACCTATTCGTCATTGCTGGTGCCATTGATTGAACTGTTTAGCTACTCTGGGAAGTGATACTTGGGTAAACTATTATGTAAAATCACATGTACGCAAGCATTTGTATTCCTTACTGTATTTTTATATATTAGGTTATTGCAGGGTCAGTGAAAAGACAAAATTTATTTAGTTGTGTGATATTTACTTATTAATATCATCTTTTATTTTTTTCTGTGTTTTTTGGACGAATTTGGTGGTATTTTCACCACCAATGCTGGCAAAAATACCACCAAATTCTAGCCCGTGGAGGAGGGGCATATGAAAGGTGGCTACACTGAGTCACAGAGCCAGAGATTGCGCCAAAGGTTATGATTCTGCCGCCTCCACTGGTGCAGTAGTAATTCAGAGGATGTCGAGTGCAGTTGTCGTTCTGTTGGGGGAGTGAGTAGACGCTGTTCGGTTGGTGTAATGTATAGATGGAACATGTTGCAATTATAATAGTGTATTTTTCGACAATATATATTGAAGTGAAAAAAAGTATTACAGATTTCTTCAATGACAATGCCTCTTGGTCACAGGTTCAGTCAACAAAGCATCTGGCTCGTTTTCATGTATTAGACTTGTAATTCTGATTTCTTTGTGCAATTATAGTATTCCTGGTTTTTCAATTAGTTCATCGTAAATGGTGTTTAAAATATCTTGTCGTATTGAAGAAGAACCGAGCTAGATACATGTACATTGAGTGACACTACCACACACAGAACAGTGACACTTGTGCTTTGTTGTTTCGTGGCTTTTATAGTTGCAGGGGACTTAATTAATCGATTGTGTTAATGGACATTTCTTGTCATTCTATATTTTTATTTTATGCAGTCACATTGCGTGCTAATACTAGTCAGGACCAACCGGTTACGAGACTTCGGAACCGGACACACAGCTACTAAAGTTATTGCATCTTATTCATTTAATTAAGCCCCCATGTAACTGGTGTAAAAAATGTATATTTGCTTTATTCTATTTTTAGGTTCATGTACCATGCATATTATTTCATCCATGTATCGGTACCAGTAGATAATGTTACCAATGTTTTCGTGATGACACAGAAAGAATAATTTCGAAGATATTGTAACAAAGAAATGCTACAACATCATAACATTCAAGGTAGATGAACTAAGAAATAGAATACAGCAAGTACACAAATACATAAATAGTGCACGCAAAAACATAAGGTGCACAATAGAAGAACAGCAAGAAAACTCACTCAACTTCCCAGACCTAACAATAATAAAAGGCAATAACAAACATACATTTAACATACACAGATAACCTACAGCAAGTGACTGTATCTTAAATGCAACCTCAAACCACCCACAGAATCAGAAACAGGCAGTAATAAGATGCATATTCAGCGGAATCAATAGGATTCGCCTAAGCGCTACCGATCACCAGAAAGAGCTAGCCATCATAAGCATATAGCAGTAAAAGTGAATGGCAGGCAAACTAAGCAGAAAAATAAAGGAACAAATAAGAAAAAAAATAACAAAACTGCAGTCACATATTACAGCACTACTACAAAAAAAGGGCATACAGCCACCTACCGCAAGAAACTCACGCATAAAATAGGTAACATATCAGAAAACAAGGCATAAACATTGATTGCAAACAAACCACTCAGTTCAAAAGACATGCCAAAACTGAACTGAAAACGAGATAAATACCATTAACCTATTGTCTATCGGATCAGTTGTGGAGATTGTGAAGAGATACATTTTGCAATGACTGACATGACATGCCACGCACGATAAAAGAACACGTCACACCATTTGAATATGGTAGAAACCATTCAACATTTGGAAACATTTAAGACAGGAATACCTTAGAGTAAGCTTCATTGCTTAATTTCCGCTACAGCTAGTTTCTGTTACTACGCAGCAGTTGTACACAGATGTGCCATCCTCAAGCAATATTCCTGTAGTAACTTTCTAAGTGAACAATATCTCCATTAATTAAATGCGTTCCCTCTTTTAGCGACGTGAAATGTTCGAAATGTTCGTATCTTCAGCGTTCTAAGGTACTTGTGTGTTTCATTTTGTGTTTGATGTGTGAAATAAGCTCAACAGAAAATATTAGCTCCTAGAAACTGACATTTTCATGAAAGTTTCGTACAATAAGCCTTCCAGATCTCAGAAACCAGATCCTTATTGCTACCTGCGCACTCAGTGTATGTCACGCACTAATAGGATCGAAATATACTATGCTTCCATCATACTATGAAATAACGAACGAGGTGACGCAGTGGTTAGCACAATATACTCGCATTCGGGAGGACGATAGTTCAAATTCTTATCTGGTGATCCTGATTTCAGTGTCCGTCAATTCACTAAATCGCCCAAGGCTAATGACAGGATGGATCCTGTGCAAGGGGTCTGCCGATTTGCATCCCTTTCCTCCAAACAATCCAAACTTTTGTTTCGTTCCTGATGAGTCATTGTTGACGAAACGATAAACTTTGATCTTCCTTCCATTCTTCCTTACAAACAGAATCATTGACAGGCTGTGTTGCGTGTGTTCGATAGTACTGTTTTGACTCTAGTGAAAGTTAAGACCTTTCATTGACACAAAATTAAAGAAAAATAAATGTCATGAGATTCCAGAGACCACACTGAACGCTAGAAAATGTAATGTTAATATTGTTCCTCTCAACAACTCTGCTTTTTTTACAAGCACCGAGAAGGCTGATATGCATCTAAATATCAAAGTTTGGAAATGTTGTGTACATAGTTCCCCGTAGTCAGCGCGTACATAACTTTCCTACTAGAGCGCGCCCTGCTAAGCACAACAGTGCAGGCGCAGCGCTCGTCCATCTCCGCACTACGAGATGGCGCTGTCTTACAGATGGACCAAATTCTGCTTCCGCCGATCCGCGTATTAATATGTAACGCAGCCAATGAGATTGCTGCTAATGTAGAACCTTTTCTCCTCACGGATCACACTCGCGCAGTGATACCTGAAAGCGTGACGTATTATAACGAGTGTACAAACCTCCAATTAGTCAGTCTGCATTTGTCTGCACCAGTCTGTACCAGTCTGCATTAGTCTGCATTTGTCTGTAGTCAAGTTTCAGTCTGCGCCTAATAAGATTATCATATTCCTGTACATAGCCATGAAGAGAAATGTGTAGTATCAGAGATACGTGAGAATAAGATTAACGTACCAAGACCAAAGGAACTTCAGATTGTCAATTGTAAACAGCATCCAGAATCAAGTTACGTATATCTATGATTTTTATTATTTTAATAAATGTGTGTGAAAATTAATCAAGTTCTGTTTAAATTTGGTCACCGTCAATCTGCTACTCTAAGCGTGCAAGTGGCATTTCTATCGTGTGACCTAACGGCAGAAGATAAACACGCCACAATAAGACCACGAGACATATTGCTGACACTCGCCTACTTCGGTAGAGCGACAAGTCAAATAATCTGATGGTGTGTGTACCGAAGGTCTTACAGTGCGCACATCGCAGGAAACAAAGTGACCGATTTATTCCAGATCTGTGTTTACGAAAAGTATGTCTTTCGATTTTTTCTCAGTACTACATAATCATCTTCAAGTCGTTGCATTGTTCAATTGTACATAATTTAGTAATCAAGCAACAGGACCGACTCCTGGAAACCTCGGATTCTCTTCAACATACCCATATCGTTTGTACGTGAACCCTATACTTCAATTCATAAAAAATAGTGTGTAGGTTTTGGACATGCTCTCGTAAATAACTACACATTGTTTTATTAAAGACATCGTAAACTGGTGTCACTTAACTCATAAAGAATTCTAGCATTGCGAAATGCCCTAAACTGTGCATACAAATTACGAACAAACTGGTCATTTTCTTAAATGAAACATGCAATTAAAGTGTTTATTTGATTCTCCTTTCTTAGTTAGAAAAGGAATGAGAAGACGTGAAACTTTCTGTTGTTAGTAAAATGATCTGTTAATAAAGGAATGACAGTGGACCTTTGCTGAAGGTGATGTCTAATGACTTTCAAGCAAGTCGATCCGTTTCCGGGGAATGATAATGCCGATACGTTTTACTAAACGGTAGAATGGCGGGCAACTGCTTTGCAGCACAGAGCAAAATGCCCTGAATGGGGTACGGCTCAACAATACAATGAAAACTACTGAAAAGGAAAAAAATGAAAAGCCGAACGCCTGCGGAACGATATTGCGAGCGACAGAAATATGCTGCTAACGCAGCTACATGGAATTCATTGTTAGCTCACGCCTATTGTTCGCAACGACGTCTATGTAGTTATAACAAACAATGAAAATACAATTCTGTTCAATGTATCCCGACACACTGGTGCAGTAAAAACATATGCATCTGACAATAAATAACGAACACAAAGCAGTATTAACATGCATTTTTTTTCTTTTTTGTACTTCAGTTGATATCATTCGCTTTTGTTTACTAATAACTTCCTTTTTTACTCTTTTCGTGAATTGTGTGTATGACATTAACATGTGGATAACAGTTGCAGTACCTATTCAGCTAAAAGACAGACATATAAAGTAGGTCTGTCACTCACTGAATCTTATGTTACTAAAGTGGTATGTAATTAGGCACCCACTACAAGTATTCAGATATTGGGATTATTGCGTACGTCAATTTTCTCGAAATTAACTAGCCCCTTAGACACAATAATCCAACATTCGTAACAAGACCTTAGGAACTTTTAACCTACTGACAGACGTTTCTTCTTAAATAGCTGTAAAAATGACCATTGTATTTGCTTTTTAATTCAGAGTATAAGCAACTACAAGAAAGATTATGTTCTTAGTTATGAAAAAAACTGACTGACTTTGATTTTCTTTTTTTTTTGTGCAGCTGTTCATTGTGATTCGTAACGAGGCCTCCTGCATTTCAATAAAAGAAATTATAGATATGCTAAAGAAACTTACGTAAATAAGTTATTTTGTTTACTTACGGTAACAGGGTGGAAATGTAATAGAAGCAGATTTCAATCCCGACTTATCGCATAAGGATTGACAAGAATATTGTCATTCGTAGTATAATAAATGTATAGTAAATGATAAATATTATTAATGTTGGAAACTAGTAGCATAAGCTGCCATTTAAGGCCTAGTTTCGCTAACGATGATAAGTGGAAGGGCATTTTTCATGAAACGAAATTATATTATGTAGCAGATTCTGTATTACAAATTATAGACAGTTACATTCGTGACATTTATAGATTTTTGTAACTAGTACTTTCAGCGTGTAAAACCATTATAGACGAAAGATATTTTATTTTTACAAACAGGTACCGTAAAATGAAAATCTCACCACTGTCTCCTTCTGCAGTTCCACATCAAATCTACGAGATTCATGTGATGTAGTTCCATATGTAATAACTACAATACTTACGGTCATGTACGATGTCTGAAATATTCTTTTATCAACAGTGATATTCTAGATGGGTGCCTGTTTCTAGCACGGATGTACTACCCCGTTATTCAGTTTCCAGTCCGTCTCTCGTGCCGGATGTATTACCCCATTATGCAGTCCACAGTCCGTCTCTCGTGCTCTCTTCAAATATTAAGTGAATCAAGTCTTTATAAATGTGTAATTATTTTCCACAACTACACAGTACCTTTGCCAAATATGAATAACTGCTCCATCTGAAAGAATAAGAGGGAAGGGCGTTCGAGAAGTAATTCAGCGTATTTTTTTCTGAAAGTTGCTTGGTTTCATTTAGGATTCCAGTACACCAGGATATTTCCTACTCCTTTGGCTAAGAAACCCAATTTTTAAACATAATATCTGTTAAATGCGACAACCTTACGCCACCTTACTGAGACGTTGTTTACGACCGCATTGTAGCACTCTACTTTTCAACATCGGAGTCAACGTTTCGTTGCATCCATAACGTCCCCATCAGCAACGTAATACTTCCCGCAGGGTGCATTCTTCATTGAGCCAAACAAATGGAAATTAGAAAGTGCGAGATCCAGGCTGCAGGGTGCATGAGAAAGAACTGTTCAACTTGGTGGACGAGTGTATCAGTATTGCCAACAAAGACGTCAAGTTGTGCAGCGATGTGATTGACTGTGATCCGTCCATCACGTTGAATGAGAGTGTCCAAGTGTCCACAGTTGCCAACTTTACAGGAGTCGCAGCTGTGTGTGGCCGGCCGGCACTCAGGAGATCTGAAAGGTTCGCGCGACCTTGTTGCGATGATGGCGCGGGCGTCGTCCAACAACTTGTTCACTTTGAGGTCTCCACAGACATTTTGCAAGCACCTATGAATATCGACGATACTTTGGTTTTCCGCCAGAAGAAACTCAATGATAGCTTACCAACTTAACCACTTCGCAAATCCTTCTACCCTTGGCCTGAAAGACAATGATCACCCCCTTTCCGCATTAAGACAACAACTGCACTGTCTTCCGTAAACACGCCTAATATGGGTAGATTTCTGAATGAAGGTAATTTAACGAATGTTAGGCATTCTCAAACTTCCTTCCTTATCTATTTTGGAGATGATTGGAAGTGTCTTAAAATATTGATTTGTATTGTAGGGGAACTCTGGGCGGAACAGGATACTTAATGTTTAACAATTTGTATAAAATAAGGAAACACAAGGAAACACTTCTTAAAGTGATAAATAACACCTTGTAGTGTAACCTAATCTACCGTATTTCAAAATCACTTAAAATAATACATTTTGCATTTTTTACAATTTTTCAAAGGAAGTGTTGCATATTTCCCGTTCCACCCCACCCAAGGGGCAGAATGTGATAAGGGTATTTTTTGTTAAATTATTGCATAAACGTTGAATTTGAATTACGAATATCGTATTAAACTATGGCAAAATGTTGTATAACAGGCAATTCAGACTAAGGAATGTGTAATTTAAACAATTAATAAGTCATTCTTCAAAATAAGAAAATATTTTAATCGCATTCTGAAAAATGTACAATGCTTAATAACCACCAAACCACTAACGACTAGCCCTTGCGACAATGGTCACAGATCAGTATTTCCTCTTCATCTTCACTGTCTACGCTAGCACATGAATTGTGTGCCCACTCTGGCATGCGACCCAGCCCTCATTAGAAACGGAGTAGAAGTCCTGACAGTAGAGACAATCAGCATCCTCTCTCTCTGATTTCCTCTTCTCCATCACCTTCTTCCTTTTATTTTTCTTAAGGTCTTTGATGTCCTGTTTTTTTGGGTATACAGTTTGATATTTTTGCCTTAAGTTGCATTGCACCTGACGTCTCTCTCTTGACGATGTCTGGATTTGTGCACCCTCCTCCTTTCTGTAGGCCTACTTTACGTGCGACAGCATTCTGCAGTTCCTTCTTATAAGGGGAATCTACTAATACGGCGGTTTTTCCTTTTCGTCTTGTAGTCCGCCGAGTATTTTGACAGATTAGTGGCATTAGAATGACAGCGTCGGGCGATATCTGGAGAGTTAAGCTGTTCGGCGAACATAGCTGGTTGGGAGACTCTGGCATCAATGAACATCCAGGATGGGTTTGCTTTCTACTTGCATCAAAATATGACGGGGCAGAACGGGACACTATCCCATTCTGCCCCGTCCCGTTCCGCCCCAAGAGCACTTTTGAGGTTAACAACTTTTATGGAGTGTAATAACTGACGTATTTAAACGCATTAAATAATTAATGTATAAAAAATGCCTTTCACTTTAAGGGAAAGTATCATTTTAGGTTATACAATTAAAATTAACAGCTTACCTGGCGTTGAAATTCACCAAACGTTAGAACAAAGCAAGCGGTAACGTGACGGGCAACAATTCACTTAGATCTCGCACTTCAAACTAAATCAGAATGGCTGCCCTCACTTCCCTTCCATTCGGAGAAATAGTTACATGCCCATACAACAGGTTGCAACACTGTCCAGTCTAGAAAAGAGCAGTTTCCCATTGTGCACTCGTTCGACCAGATCGGGTTGACGGAGGAGATAGAGAAGATCCAAAGAAGAGCGGCGCGTTTCGTCACAGGGTTATTTGGTAACCGTGATAGCGTTACGGAGATGTTTAACAAACCCAAGTGGCAGACTCTGCAAGAGAGGCGCTCTGCATCGCGGTGTAAATTGCTCGCCAGGTTTCGAGAGGGTGCGTTTCTGGATGAGGTATCAAATATATTGCTTCTCCCTACTTATACCTCCCGAGGAGATCACGAATGTAAAATTAGAGAGATTAGAGCGCGCACGGAGGCTTTCAGACAGTCGTTCTTCCCGCGAACCATACGTGACTGGAACAGGAAAGGAAGGTAATGACAGTGGCACGTAAAGTGCCCTCCGCCACACACCGTTGGGTGGCTTGCGGAGTATAAATGTAGATGTAGATGTAGATATAGATGTGCCCCGCTATCCCGTTCTGTCCCGAGTTCCCCTATACATCACAGACAATTTAAGTAGAGAAATGTTCCCCTAGTGAAGAATCTGAACATTATCCACAGATCTGCTATGTAAATGAGTTCGCTGTTTAATAATTAATAAATGGAACCTTCTGGGTAAAACTAAATTGACATATATTATGCAAAAGTTCGTTGGCTTCGAAACCATGTAAGTCCTACCATCTATTTCGAAAATTTGGTAAATCTCTAATAGCCGCTTTCAAACAGGCCTGCTGCTTTCGCAGTTCAGTACACCCGATTAAGAAATATTTTCCCAGTAGTCAGCTTCTTGTCATTTCACAATTTGGTATGAATATTGCTTTCAATTTCCTAAAAAGAATTCTGATTTTTATGAGCCTGGTTTTGGAACTAAACGATTATACTGAAGGTGTTGGGAGGGACAAAACATCATAGAAGGCTATTTTAAAAATTAATTGAAAAATAGCCTTCCTTTTATTGTTTTTCCATTATGGATGACGCAAAATTTGTTCGAGTAGCAGCGTAGCTATGTTCATCCATTCAGAAGGTGTAGTTTCCGTTTTGCTAGCGACCTGTCTTTGGCTACCAGGAAAACGTTTATCAGTATATCGACTGCTGAGACATAAATAAATGGGTTTTATTAATTCCGCACCTATGTGCAAACCGGCTTTTATATTGCTATTTGCGTTGTTATTTGAACAATGAGCCACTACAGCAACTACACTTAACGTAGCTTTCTGGTACCATTTAGAAATACCCATAACAAGTAAATATTTTGTTATACCGGATAACAACAAATTAATTTTGTGTCAGTCGTGTCTGTGCCATATTGTTGCTGCTGTACAGTAACAATTGCAATATGTCGCATTGCAAAGACAGAACACTAATTAACGGTGCATGAAGAAGTCAGTGGTCCCATTTTTTTCTGTCTTTGGATGATGAAACTAGTGCTTAGACGACGGATTTGTCGATCAGACAAGTTTCGAAGGATCCATAAGAACGCTCCCACTTTTTCGTGTTTTAAATGCTGCATGTATTATGGTTCACTACGTAAATCCAGAATGGAGTTCTCTACCGAAAGTTACTTTGGGATGGCACACAGTTGCAACAACTTCTTTTCAAGTTAGACGAGTAACGCTTCCTCGAAGGCTTTGTTATATATCTTGTTAAGGTTGTTGGGCGTATTTTGTATTTCTTCAAAGACACTGTTTCAGCGATTAAATGCTGCGGCTTATTTTCTCTTGTGCAGAGTATTATTGAGGTTTCCCGGGGGAAACTACTATGCAAACTACGGATAATGCTGTCATGTCAAAGCACTACTGACTTCGATATTCTTAAGGCTTCTCATTTACGCTGTGTTGCGTTCGCTTTGGTAGCAAAGTAAGAGGAGAGGTACCTTTCCGTATCACAAAGTGCCGCAGGTATAATAGAGATATATAGCCTGAACTTTGTCGTTAAGGATTTTATCAAGCAAGTTCGCCTTTACGTAAACGTCAATAATTTTGTGTGTAATGGCGAAGCACCGCATGCACTGAAATCTGGCTGCTTACGTTCACTTTGTCGACCTAGGGCTTGTTTCTGCTCTTATTAGAAATTGAAACAAATATGTAGCTTGCTGTCCAGGTTTCGAGAGGGTGCGTTTCTGGATGAGGTATCGAATATATTGCTTCCCCCTACTTATACCTCCCGAGGAGATCATGAATGTAAAATTAGAGAGATTAGAGCGCGCACGGAGGCTTTCAGACAGTCGTTCTTCCCGCGAACCATACGCGACTGGAACAGGAAAGGGAGGTAATGACAGTGGCACGTAAAGTGCCCTCTGCCACACACCGTTGGGTGGCTTGCGGAGTATCAATGTAGATGTAGAAGTGAGACAGGCAGCCAAGAGTTGAAGTTAAATAATCGGATGGCCCAAACTAGGGACAACCCAAGGACCGACCAACAATTTAACCAATTCCCTTCTGTCCGACCAATGGCACAACGATGGAAAATATCGGCCGAGGACGAGGATGCGAACAGCATTACGTCTGCAGAAATTAGCGTCTAAAAACAGCCAAGGGAACAACAACTTCTCTAAGCAAAATATGAAACAAACAACATAAAAGTCTGTCAAACTATTCGCCGTGCCAGATAGCATAAACACGACGAGGAAAGGCACACTGCCGGAAAACTACGCTTACGACCAGGGCAGGTAACTAGGGCGTTAACGGCCACAGGGTAGAAAATACCGCTGGTGCACTTCACTATCAAGTAACAGTCAATTTAGTAATTAATGCCAAAAAGGAAAACGGCTCCAAGATTTTGCTGACTCAAACACATCATACGTTGCTGCTAGCCCGAACGGCTCAGGAAAAAACAACCGTCAAATGAGCGAAGAGATGTCACAATAGTTCAGGTTTCATCAGCGGTTAACTGATCACTCAACTTCAGCGTCCACGTTCCTTGGGCAAAGAACTTTGTTGCTCTCGCAGCTAGCGCTTCACGATCCGACAGCACGTGCATGCCGCCAGCGGTCCTAGATTGGCTTCGTGTCATGGGGACGTGCTTGCTGCTCCATCCCAACCGACTCACTAGCACACACCCCACCATTCGGAAATACTAGCAGTCAAACAAAAGGTAGTACAACAGTACTAGTATCGAGAAGCGCTGCTGCTGCCACTCAAGGAGGCAAGCCAGCAACTTCGTTACGCCAGTAAGGAGGAAACAAGACACCACTCGGTTTGACAAAATGCCAAAGAACAAATGGCATGAAGGCTGCACACGGCTCAGTAC
Organism: Schistocerca serialis cubense; assembly: GCF_023864345.2. Classification (NCBI taxonomy): domain Eukaryota; kingdom Metazoa; phylum Arthropoda; class Insecta; order Orthoptera; family Acrididae; genus Schistocerca; species Schistocerca serialis. Next base: position 322,144,232 of record NC_064641.1, on the reverse strand, counting down.
CAACACAGAACTCAGCGCTGAAAGTACAGACCATTTATCTGAAGAAATGACTGCACAACTGTAATGAGTTCAGTTGATTTGGACGAGGTAATCCTCCAAAGATTGTGATGAAGTCGAAATGTGACAAATCTTCTGCAGAATTTCATGGCATTGCAATTATACGTCATGTCTGACAGCGAACTGCATCATCTACATTTCATATTCATATATTGCGTCAGTGCACACACAGATTCCTCTATGCATGTAGGACATTAGATGCACAAATGTTCACTGGCGCCACGACAATACCGTCCATTCAACTTATTGTCAGGCTGCATTCTGGCACTATACTCTGGAGATCTGCTTATCACTATCCTTGAATTAGGGAGTCCGCTCACAACAGCTTCTGAGCTGTGTTGTGTTACTCACCTACTGACTGTCTTTCAAAAATCAACAACATCTCATTTGAGGTCCGATGGCTTTTGAGTTAACTTCTACTTCCATACAATTTTTCCATCTCTTATGGATATTTTCAAAAATTTGCTTAAGTTAATTTAGCTTAGCTTATGGCACATATGTGCCGCTCAAGACTCCAGGTTACCTGTCCCACAATAAAACTACTCCCACTGATGCAATCTAAATTAAAATCTCAGAGGATGACTTGTCACAAAAATACGCTCAATAAGTAGTAAACTGAACTTTTATACTCATTTAATGGAACAGTAAATTTTGAATGGTAGGAAAGATAATCAATAGCAACATTGCTGAATCGTTCTATATGATTCTGGAAGAAATAATGATAAAAAATACACTGAAATAGAAATACCATTCTTTCTCGTCAAGAAAAATCTGTAATAAGTCCATACTGGCAAATGAAAATGCACACATATACACAATCATACTGGAAACGAAATTTTAAAAGTAATTACAGGCACCTTTTAGAGATTTCCTGTGGAGAAAATTTTAAATAAACATCTGATGTAATTTATTTTTTCATTTTATATTTTAAGCACAACACAATGATCACTGTGATCAAGCCCACGAGTTCTACACAGGTAATGCATACATTATTTGAGTAATAAAGTTCACCTTCCTCCTTCTCATATATAGTCACTCTACAGCAATGATATAATGTCCATACTCATACATAATACATTTTTGAATCTTTGTGGGTTATAACCCTCAAATCTATGACTACCTAGGTATGCTAATATATAGGCTCTGCGGTGAGATATAATAAGTACTACTAATAGTCACACAAACAGAAGCTGCAACTCCTTTCCTTCTTCTGTAATAGTGGTGCATGGAGGTGAGTCGACACTAAGACTTTCTCTGCTTTGGTAGTGTTTTATTATAATTAGCTTACTATCATAATCGTTTTTCCTTCTTCTAGGTAAGTCAGTCAGGTTGATTACTGTTTGCTGAATTTTCTAATCACATTCTAATTTATCCCCTTGAAACTTTGGAAGCTTGTCCAGTCATTCATTTTTCTCTGCTATAGGGAAAGTTAATTCAGATGTTGTGAATCGTTCACAATTTCTTCAAACCGGTGAAAAAAACCGGTCTGTAACTCTGTCTGTCATGCCAATACATTTTCAAAAAGCAGTTTATCTGACAAATCATACGTCCAATATGGTTTGCTTCTGGGTGGTGTCTCAAGGTAGGGATTTGAGTAATGTGACTGTGCTACAAAGTGGTTCTCCAGCAACAGCTTGTGAAGTTGGAGGCATTATCCGAAGGCAGGGTGAATGGCTTGCCTGCTTGCGGAATATTAAAACTAAACAACTGATTTGAGGTTGGTCTTACAGCTTAGATGGGTATAACTTCAGGTATTTTCTAAATAAACTATGAAACGCCACTATATATCTACATGTTCCATGAGCATGAGGTAGTGAGTTGCGAACTTCCACCGAGAAGATGGGTAAAGACTGTTCACTTGTTATGGTATGGAGAAAAGTTTGACTATCTTGGTTATTGAGATTGGATCTCTGACATACATTCAGGTCTCGATAGATTGCTGACTTTATTTTGGAGATTGGGAAAATAGCAATAAGTGTGGAGTTTGTTGGAACACTTTACCAGCCCAAAATATCCCCCAGTGCAGTGGGTGCACCATATAAACTTTGCTTCATATTAAGCCAAGTTACACATGCACCAGTTTTATGAATTTTCATGTCTCTAACAGAACATTTTCACCCACTATATATTGCTGCTGTAGATGGAAGAGCACTCGTTTGCCACAGTTGCTTGAGCACTGAATACTACCTCAGATCCATTCACTATAATTTAGCCACGTTCTTGCATAGGTCTAAGTAATAACGTTAGTGTATCTCATCTTTCATTAACAACAAGGGGGAACCTCTTGATTGGTCTTCTGCAATAAATTCGTGACCCAGGCCTCTGGGAACCAGGGAATGCGCATCTGAAACTTCATTTCTGTAATTTAGCCACGTTCTTGCATAGTTCTAAGTAATAATGTTAGTGTATCTCATCTTTCATTAACAACAGGGGGAAATCTCTTGATCGGTCTTCTGTAATAAATTCCTGATCCAGGCCTCTGGGAACCAGGGAATGTGCATCTGAAACTTCATTTCTGTAATTTAGCCACGTTCTTGGATAGGTATAAGTAATAATGTTAGTGTATCTCATTTTTCATTAACAACAAGGGGAAATGGTTCAAATGGTTCAAATGGCTCTGAGCACTATGGGACTCAACATCTTAGGTCATAAGTCCCCTAGAACTTAGAACTACTTAAACCTAACTAACCTAAGGACATCACACACACCCATGCCCGAGGCAGGATTCGAACCTGCGACCATAGCAGTCCCACAGCTCCGGACTGCAGCGCCAGAACCGCACGGCCACCGCGGCCGGCTACAAGGAGAAATCTCTTGATTGGTCTTCTGTAATAAATTCCTGATCCAGGCCTCTGGGAACCAGGGAATGTGCATCTGAGACTTCGTTTCTGTATAAACAATCGTGATATCATATTGTAGGGTCAATGTCCATTTGGCAAGGTGAACATGAAGTAGTACGTATTTATGAAGGAATCCTGGCGCTTTCAGCACATTTGTTCTGTAGTTTCACTCTCAGACAGATAATATTCGACTATAAAATGCATTCGGTCAGAAGATGGGCTCTGCATCTATGATTCGAGTTTGGAATAGTGAGACATCAAGACTTACCGATGATGCATCACTGGCTGAGTTCTAAATCAACTACCACAATTATCTGGGTGACAGAGTAGTTTAGAATTCACCAAACCTCGCTTGATTCCCCAAATTTTTCCTGACAGTCACTTGTACATAATAAATGAAGTAAGTGTTTCCCATTCATGTGCTCTTTGGATATAAACCGTCGGAAGAGCGAATAATCTGCGCCTCTAACACCAGACAAACTTCCCTACTAGTTTCAGAATGAGAGGTTGACTGAGGTAGAGACTACTGTATCGCACTAGTAGACCCTAGTAGTAGGGCAACCTTCATACCACCCCAGGTTGGAATGTTGCCAAATGTATTCAAGATGGTGGATCCAAGACGGAGGCGACAGATTTCGCTAAATCGCAAATGACGTCATGGCAGGAAGTTCAAATTTTGGCTGGAAAACAGCTCAATAAGGCTACCTCTGCTAACACCCTCCCCTCCTCGCTCCCCTCCCTTCCCCCAGGAAATGGCAGGAACTTCAAATTCCAGCAGGGCAATGGAACACAGCTCGGCTGCCTCCAATAATCTAAGAAAATGGCTCAAAAATAGATAACTTGGGCTACCTCCACTAACCTAAGTCGTCCAACAGCCACCTCTTCCTAAGAACTGGTGGGGAAAGGATTCAGCCTGTGCTGGATAGGATGGATGTCACTCTCTATTTTGCATGCAGTGTTTATTCAAACAATTTTAGGCAGTAGCTCCATCCAGTGTGTTCACCATGAGGTCTGGAGTCCAACTGACGTAGTGTATGGTACAGCCACCAGAGGGTGCTGTCTAACATTCTGTGACATAATCCTAGACGGAGGTCTGGGGAATGAAGAATGGTGAGAAAAGGACTCAGCCTGTGCTGCGCTTCTGGAGAGAGGTAGGAGCATACTTTATTTATTTTGGAACAATTTATTTAGGGATGGATTTCATGTAGTTCATTTATTAAACTGATACAAAACACTCAAGCTGCCATGCTTGGGGTCATGCTACATAGCCTACAGATCTGAAAACTACTCGTCAATTATCGAAATAATTCATTGCACATAATACAGAGCAGCAAACTACTCGTAGATCACCGAAATAATGCATGTAAAACGCTCTGCAGACATACTCACCAATTCTAAACTGTAAAAATAATGCAGTTCATGGCATATAGACCTTTAAACTACTCGAAAATTAACGAAATAATGCAGTATACTTATGTACAGATACGCAAACAACTCGTAAATTGTCAAAATATTGCCTGTAAAACGCTCTGCAATACGATCACTAATTGAAAACTGCCTAAATAATGCAGTTTATTGATTTATTGAAACTCAAACTATTCGTAAATCACCAAAATAATGCAGTACACTGATGGACAGACATCCAAACAAATCGTAAATTGTCAAAATAATTTGTATATGACATTCTGCAAACACGCTCACAATGCTTAAAGAACCAAAAGTAATTTAGTGCAATAACACTCATTGCACGTAAAAAACGCATTTGAACTATCGAGAACTGCAATGTATCATAGGCTCCAATGTGCGCACGTGCCAACGCCGATGCAAGACACCACTGGATAGACGAATACAGGGATATAGGCTATTGTTCTCAGGCTGCTCCCACATAGCCTGTAGGTGAAAGTCGCGTCTCTTAGCAAGTATACAGTTAGAATTCTTCAAGTGTTATACTGAAGTCACATGTCTGTGTAAATACGAGCCAAGGCACCCTCTGGACACACATGTGTTTACCATAGCTGGCACAATGCCTCATTACTTGCAGTCCAGCGAAGACCTAATTGCCCAGTGGCTCACCAGCGCAGGTGCATTTATTGGGGTTCTCATTGTCATATTGGTGTCATATGGCTATGTAAATAAGTGGAAACTCAACCTCTTGAGAACTGTGAAGTACTGCAGAAACAGTTAATGGTTGCTTTTGTAGGGGCTATTGTGATGTCTCAGCTTGTCTCTATGGAAATTCTTGTCCTATTGGAACCTGTTTACAAAAATAACCCAGAATAATGCTGAATGCATTCCTCCTAATGTGTTACCATTCGTGGAAATCGTTAAGTCCTGCTTTCAACAAACAACTCTGAAACACAAACATTCTCACTGCTATGTAGACACTCCTATGCCCAAGCACAAAGGATGTCTTGTGAATGAATGGACCATTCTGATCCGTTCTTAATGAATTTATACACCAAACTACCGATGCTGCCAGTGTGAAAGCATTGTCCACCTTTTTCTTTCTTCATGTGAGACATTCAACAGCAAAACTATTTTGTACAGATCGCCAATTAGCACTGACAGTTAAACTCTGCAAAAGTGGCATACAGATCGTGAAATATGGAATGACACTTGCTCGAATACACTGCTCTGCCACTGAGGACTGAAACTTGAATATTAGAGCGTGAAACTGATCTCCAACCCGGAAGTTCATCACTACGTACCATGTCGATGTAATAAACACACCATTCGTATTCTGCACCACACTAAATCGTCCTTTTCACCATGCAAGTAGCCATGGCCACCTAACATTCACACATATACTGTGAAGAGAGATAGCATAAGCATATGTATCACATATACACCACCCAGCACTAGATATTTTCCCACAAGGTCAGATGGCCATCAACCACTATTAACAGTCTCAAGTCATCCACCCTGGACACATGACCAGAGCATGCTCAGTGGACTGAGAAACTCTCTGAACTGTTGTACAAAGATGGGCTCGTTTCCCCTTGGCTCAAAGACGTTACTGTTTCTGGCCCTGACCTGCAAGCTTGCTTGGCTTGTAAACCAATCTGCAGAAACTGTGGTTACTAGAACACAAGTAATTTAACATAGTTTGCCATGTCGCATCTGGGATCGGGCTTGCAGGTGGACCAACCACACACTACATCCAAGCAAATATTCTACGATCGAAGTTGGGTCCACCAGTGGGAGGATAGGGTCCTGGGAGATATCTGCGACACATGCATATACACAGACATACAGAAAACAGAACACATGCTCTGCAAATGTGCAATATGTGGGGTGGTGGTGTCTGGATGTATTCGAGTACAATGCTATACTATGCCTCCTGAACAGAAAAATAGCGCATTTGCGCTAAGTGTTGGCAGCTGTAGTACATTTACAAGCAATTTTCTAACAAGGAACGAGAGATTATGTCATGATCGCATGGGTAGAACTGACATAAAATCGATAGAACGGCGAAAAATTATGGTAAAATAGAAATAAAATTGAGGGAATATACACTGGAATGCAGGGAAATTGAGGAAGTACTTGCATGTCTTCTCGTTGGTGCGGAACAATTAGTACATTAGAACAAGTACATGAGAGAGGAATATGAGAAACGTCGACATGGAAGAGAAGGGAACCAGGAAAACAGTCACTTTTTTCCTGTTGTGGCAGAATTTTACAGTAGGTTTATTGAGGTAATAGCGATACACTCGAGTTGAGTACTGTATTTGAAACTTTTTAGGAAGACAGAGAACCAACTAATTCTAAACTTACATGCATCTGCATTAAAGAATAACAGACTGTGGATGGGATGATCGATTGAGATGGAGCTAAAACAAGGTATGATTTAATGGTAGACTGATGATGCACTCTAGAGAGGTAGATTTTGGTGCAGGTCATTTGAGCATTATTTCCGCTGTTCTGTCAGGATGCATCAGTCACGTGACATAGCCGGCATTTGACTCGTATACAACCACATGTTCTGTATGTGATTTAGAACACCGTCTACTTGCAATCATTAACAGCAAACCTGTCAGTCATCAGACGACTTCCGTCTCATGTGTGATGAAATGTGGCCATCCTGTTTTGACACATTCCTCTAAACAATCGAAGATTTATGCGATCTACTCCACCCCCCTGTCACACCTTGGGTGTGAAATCGAGGCTTTGTTTCATAACTAAGATGATCCTAAGATAGTGATAGTTGTTTGTGAGACACTGCAATCCCCATGTATACATCTGCTTTAGAGATGTGCTGTTTACAGAGTTAATGGGGGCTTGACTTGTAAGAGGTATTCTCTGTTACTAACGATAATTTTACATAGGACTGATGTGGGCATAGTATACTTTCTGAACCATGATCAGATGTGAACAGTTGACACTATACATCTCTGGAAAGCTATATTGTGCATGTATCACACAGAGCCAATGTTTAAAAAAGTAGTTTTCTTGTTTTACAGTTTGTAAGCATATTTTATCATAGATAAGAGAGAGCTGGAAATATATTTCTTACATTGGAATGATAACAGCGCTGCATTCCACATGACTGATAGGTCAGAAACTGAAGCGGTCTAACATTATAGCCCATTGCAAATGCAGAACTGTGTAGCCTTAAGAGTGCATGTGTTGATACTCTCTCTTACCAATAGCCTTCAGGTACTGATCCCAGACACTAGAAAAATACTTTAAAATTGATGGCATGGTTGATTTACGTAAAATGTTTCGAACTCGATCTGTCTGGAGCTCCATCACGTATAAAAGTCACGTGTTTCTGGTTCTTCTTAACCGTATGCTATTACACCACAACAATTTCAAATCTGTTACTATACTCTGATAACGAGTGCTAACACACTCGACATGGGTGCATCTAGAGAAATCTTGTGCACTTGGATGGGCAAGGAATCAGCAAGCTCCATTCATTCACGAGATGCGGAATGTAGTAGTCTACTTCTGGGCCGCTGCAGATAAAATTGGTAACGGTGCTGCAGGATAGGCTGGTCAGAGACAGTGCAAGACAAGGCAATGGGGTTTTTCAGTGTCTAATTTTATCCTAAGACTACGAGAAAGCTCTGCGACTCCCATCAACATCCAAATAGATTGTAAATTAAGCACTAAGCTTTAGGTGCTAGAAATATAAAGGGTGTACAAAAAGTTTTTCATAGCCATCTCTAATTGTTTAATTTTTTGCAGAAGGAGAATGAAATTTTTTGTGAACATACTTGGAATATTTGGCTATAAGTTGGTATATAAAAGTATTTTCTTTTATTTACAGGTGAGCTCTAATGAACCGTGAAGTAGATGTCAGGTTGCGACAATGGTCGGTGATGAACGTCCTCTTCAAGATCACCGATGACTCTGCCACATCGACTCACAGGAAGTTGCTCCCTGTTTATGGGGAGGACACAGTGGATCACAACAGTATCCAGCGATGGTTACAGAGGTATAAGAAGGTAATTTCTCTCTAATGGATAATCCACGATGCAGTAGACCATTGATGGCAGTGAGTGATGTGAATAAGGAGACCATTGATCAAATCATCCAAAATTGCAGATGTGTGATGGCTGACAGCTTGCTGAAATGAATCGTTTGTCATTGGGTAGTGTGGTATCACTGGTACAGTCACTTGGGTACAGAAAAATTTGTGCACATTTGGTACCTAGATTATTGACGAGAGACATGAAAGCGATGAGGAAGAATGAGTGCGAGGGTTTCATGAAGACCTTTACTGAAGAGTGGAAACAGTGTTTTATGGTGTCATTATCCACCATGAAACATGGTTGTTTGTTCCGAACCAGAGAACAAAACACAATCCCTGGAGTGGCGTCATCCAGGTTCCCCTCAGAAGAAGAAACCAAGACTTTTACGAACAGCAGGCTGACAGATGATAACCTCCTTCTTCTGTGGTGTCATTTTGATTGACTTTTGGAACCTGCCTCCACTATTAACCTGGAGTATTACTGTTTGTCACTGGACAAGCTGCGACGTGCCATCAAGACCTACAGACCACAGCTTCAGGGTCAGCTCATCAGACTACACCATGACAATGCCAAACCACATGAAGCTCTTATTACGCAGGAGAAAATCAGGAAAATAGGTTGGAAAATTTTCCTCATCCTCCCTACAGTCCAGACTTGATTTGATTTTTACCTCTTTGGTCGTCTGAAGGCCCACCTGCACGGTAAAACATTTGATAGGGAGAAAGACCTCATTTCCTGTGGCAGACGATGGTGTAAAATTTAATCCCCAGAATTTTACTAAAGTGCATTTACATTATGGAAAGAACGTTGGGCCAGATGCGTCACAGCCGATGGAGGCTACATTGAGTACGCTTAATGTATAGCTAAATGTTCCAAATATGTTAACAAAAAAAAAATTCATTCTTGTCCTGCAAGTATTTAAAAATTAGAGATGACTGTTCAAAACATTTTGAACATCCGTTGTATGTAGAGCGCTGTCTGGTATACTTCAATGATGTATATGTTCGAGAATTAGCAATTAATGGATATACTACACAGTGATCTATCTACATTCGCAATGATACTCGGAAAGTAGACAAAGGGCTGTTTTCCGATGTTAATGAAATTGGAAAACATGCTGCCACATCATTGGTTAGAGTCGAAATTATTGTAAAATTGCTAAAATTGTTCCCACTATCAACTGTAATATTTATTATTACAGTACAGCGATGGTGTCTTTTCCATCTCATCCCTCCTCTGGTAACCTGTTGGTTACCACATAATTATTGATTGACATCACTTGTTTTAGCTGGAGAAAGAGTGTTGATGTAGGGACAACAATTTCTGGGAGTGGCTAGCACCGAAAAAGTGATAGTGTACATTACTGTGATACGAGGAATCAGTCAAATGGAATGCAGAGCCATCACCAATTCCGTCACTGTGACAGATGAGTTTAAATGTAGAGGTCATCAGTTTGGAAACGCTCCACAACGACATCAAACTTTTCCGGTTTCCTTATGTTGTAACTGTCTTTTATTTAAAATCATCCAGTGTGTGTGGTGTGTTATGGCAGCAGGAGTAACAACATGATTTACACCATGTGACATCTAGTTTTCTGTGAGAAGCAATGGATTAGAACGTGTTAATGTCAGCTTAGTAACTGACACGGTCTTCGAAGTCGTGGCAGAAAAAACAAAATGTGTGGCAGTGTACAAAGTGTGTTACAGCAGAAAAAACAGTGTTTCCAACCATGACACGTGGTGACACGGAACGTCTCTTACGACTTAAAGTATAGTTTTTGGGATGTGGTCATCCTCCTACTACACAGGTGATGCAACTTTTCCCTGGTCTATCCAATGGATCAATACTTGTATAATTAATAGGATCGTCATGTGTTTGCAATATATGAGAGAACAGAGATGCCATAAAAATCTTATCGAGTTCTCTATCAGATGATGTTAGGAGAGTTCTTATAGTCCGTAATTTTTCTCTGTTGGATGGTACAGAATAATAGTGATAGCATGTTAGGGAGATAGACGTGAATGATCCCTGAGGAATGCGGATCTGCTTCAGACAGCAGTACCCGTATTTACTTTGGGGATGTACCACAATGCAGTAGCAAGATCCTTGTCCTTCTCCCAGTTCCTGTACTGTCTTTTCTACTACCTCTTTTTGCAGGAGCAGGCTTCATTTGTTGCTGACCATACACATCGTCCTATGTTCGCAGAGCTATGACAACTTGTTTCCATTTCCCTGGATGGTCAAAACATCGTCCTGTCACACTAATTCAGGTTACTCTGTTTCTATATGGGTTGCAGAAGGTGGAAGATACAGCTCTCTTCGGCTTCTGCTCAACGATTACGTGCGCAAACCTGCAGAATTGGCATCAGTTGCAAGAGACATAGTGAAAATCTGAACTTTTACTGTAGCAGGTAGGTTCTGAAAAGGTAATTCGTTTCGAGTTATGAGAGTGTCAAAAATATGATTCGCTAGTGGCTGTAATCATTAAAGGACCTCCATGAGATACTATGCAGGTATGTGGTTGAATGTAAAGACTTGATTCCAAATCGTAGACATCATTTCCACCAGAAAGCGTTGCAATAGAGATCTGAGAAGCCAGTGTACATTTCTTACGGCCACAATCAGCACACCATCTACTGTTTGTGATCCTTCTCAATCAAACATTGCATATAACCCAGTCGATATATCATTGAATCTCTGATGTGGCATTCAGACAGAATGAGTTAGAAATACCTTAGAAATATCAAGCAGCTGCGTGAGGGAGTTGCAAATACAAGATTCATACAAAGTTACTTAGCCAAATCAATTTCTAAATTCGGTTATTTTATCCGTGGTTGCACGATCGGCGACGTGTATCCACACTGTTGGTCTGATAATATACACTCCGACGAACACCATCTCTATTCAGTGTCACAATATTTGTCTGGAAAAATCCACTTCATTCAGAGGTAACGCTATACCTCGATTTATAAAGCCTTTATAGCTTTTTAACAATGATACTTCTATGCACCTGTAGAACCAAGACCAATTTTGATCGTAATATGGTCGTTGCGATAGAGTTTTTTTAACATACGGTGGATTGTAAGATGATTATGCCTCTCTTTCTAAGACAGTGCTACCACTTGCAAGAAAAGCTATTGAGACATGTCCACTCATCGTTAATTGTCGGTCAATAGTATTTCCTATCGCCAGCCTTCACTTATTGTGAAAGTATTATACTTAGTATTATGGGGTGAATGATACGTTCACCATGAACATCAGGCTTAGAAAGTATGTGTGTGTTTTCTGGCATGTACAAAGGGAATGACTATGTCCAGTCGTGAGGAAGGTATTGATTGACGTGGAATACAGGGATAGGAAAGGGAAAAGTATGTCAAGTCAAAAGAATGGTACAGATATTTCTATTTCCAGATCACAGCCATCAGCAGGGTGTATTTCTGATACTTTGCTCATTGTCGAAAGTCGTCCAATTGAGTCCGTGATCATAACATTTAATTGTAAGTATAGCGATCAAATATGTATGTGACTGGTTTCCTAGGATAACATTGTCTAGGGGTGCGTGGATCACCAGTGGTGGCATGTGGCGGGAATGATTCACGATTCCGGCTAACTATATGATCCGTCCAAATGGAGAGGCCTGTTGGAATGCAGGAATGTAGGTGACTTAACCGTGTCATGCTCTAGATGGCCAAATAGCGAACTAATGCTTAGTATATGTTGGACAGCTTCTGTGATCCCGTGGAAATTTGAGAAAATCTGGTATGGACATGTGTTTGTGCTTGACCATTATTCCCTGTCATGTAAATTGTCCGATTGATTGCTTCTTCACATTTCACGTCTTCACTTAGTTCAGAAAACATTGTGGTGTGCATATCTAGCAGGTAAAAGATAGGTGGAAGACACATTTGGTCGTTCTCTAGACATGAGAAACACCTTAGTTGACTTTGTAAATTATAAGAATTATTTGGAATCTGTTACATCACCGACATCGGTATTTACAAGTGGAAATATCCGATTCCTCAATATTTTCCAGTTCTCACGTGAAGATTTTTGCAGATGGGATACGTTTCTAGTTACTCAGTGGTTTACAGTATGCTTCACCACGCTTAAGTTTCGGGTTTCTAAAGAAATTATTCACAGTCTACATCTTCAGAATTGTGCTGTGCGAGTGATACTACTGCTTTTATTACGATATTGCTCAGTGCTTGATATCAAGAAGTATGAAGTAAATGGTATGATATTCTGGCAAATCATGAGAAATTACTTGTGTTCTTGTAATTTCAGAGTCTGGAGATTTGCTTAGAAAACAAGCAAGTATGTAGGTCAGGGGGAGAAACAGTAATGCCTTTGTGCTGAAGGGAAACGAGCCTGTCTTTGTACAAGAGATTGGATAGTTACTTCAGTCCACTGAGGGTGCTCTGGTCATGTACTGAGGGTGGATGACTTGTGACTGTCGGTTGCAGTGGATGACCTTGCAGAATAATATCTACTGCTGCATGCAGTATGTATGATGCATATGCTTATGCTGTCTGTCTTCACAGTATATGTATGAGTGTCTGGTGGCCAAAGCTAATTGCATGATGCAAAAGGGGCGATTTTGTATGGTGCAGAATACAAATTGTGTGTTTACTACATCGACATGGTACGTGGTGATGTACTGCCTGGTTGGAGATCAGTTTCATGCTCTAATATTCAAAGCTTTGGTCCTCAGTGGAAGAGCAGTGTATTCGAGCAAGAGTCTTTCCGTATTTCATGATCTGTAGGCCACTTTTGCATAGTTTAACTGTCAGTCCAATATGGCAATCTATGAAAAATAGTTTTGCCATTGAATGTCTTGTATGCAGAAAGAAAAAGGCGGACAGTGCTTTCACACTGGCAGTATCAGCAATTTGGTCGTTAAATTCAGTAAGAGCCAATCAGAAAGCTCCACTCATTCACAAGACATCCTTTGTGCTGGGGCATAGAAGCTTCTGCATAGCGGTCATAAAATTTGCCTTTCAGAGATGTTTGTTGAAAGCAGGACTTAACAATTTCCAGGAAGGGTAACACGTGATGGACGGAGTGCAACGTTATTACCATTAGGAGGAATGCATTTGGAGATATTCTGGGCTATTTTCGTAAACAGGTTCTGTTAGGACAAGAATTTCCATACAGACAAGCTGAGACATCACGAAAGCTCCTACAAAATCGACCATTAACTATTTCTGCAGTACTTCACATATACATAGTGGTTGACTTGGCTCTTATTTACATAGCTGTGCAACGTCCATATAACATTGAGAACCTTTTAAATGCACCTTTATGGGTGAGCCACTAAACGTACATTCTCTTGCTTGATGCCGGACTTGCAAGTAGACAGCAGTCACAGTAAACTTATGCATGGCCAAGGCCATCTCACATGTCCCATTAGGATTGCTAGGGAAAAATGCACCTTGTGATATTCCGGGAAGCATTGCAGCAGATTTCAATAGCGCGACCTGTGACGTCAGTACAGCATTGAGAACCTTTTAGCGGCATCTGCCAGGGTGAGTCACTTTGCAATTAGGCCTTCAGTGGACCGCAGACAGAGAGACATTCCGTCAGCGACAGTAATCATGTGCACTTCCAGAGGATGATTTGGCTCTTATTTACATAGACATGTGACCTTACTATAACACTTGAAGTAATCTAACTGTACACATGAAAACAGATGCGACTTTCACCTACTGTCTGTATATGGTAGTGGCCTGAGAGGAATAACTCATGCCCCTGTATCCATCTGTTCGGTGGTGGCTCATGTGCGCACGTTGGAGCCCCTGATATGTTGCAGTTCATGATAGTTCGAAAGTAATTCTTATGTGCATTGAGTATTTGTGCACTACATTATTTTCAGCTGTTTAAGCATTGTAAGCATGTTGGCAGAGCGCTATATATGAATTATTTTGACAATTTACGAGTTGTTTTCGTGTCTGTACATCAGTGTACTGCATTATTTCGGTGATTTACGAGAACTTTGAGTTTCTATACATCAGTGTATTTTATTATGTCGATAGTTTATAATTAGTGAGCGTATCTGCAGAGCGTTGTCATACATTATTTCGGTGATCTAAGAGTAGTCTGCAGCTCTGTAAAGTATGCAATGCATTATTTCGGTAATTTACGAGTTTTCTGCTTGTCTGTACATCAGCATGCCGCATTATTTAGATAATTTATGAGTAGTTTGCAGATCTGTAGGCTATGTAGCGTAACCCCAAGCACGTCAGGGCAGGTGTTTGTTATCAGTGTAATAAATGAACTATGTGAAACCCATCCCTAACTAAATTGTTCCAAAATAAATATAATACACTCCATCCTCTCTCCAGCAGCCCAGCAAAGGCTGACTCCTCTTCCCGCCATTTCCCCTCACCCACTATGCCATCATTTATTATGCCACAGAATGGACGACAGTGCCCTCTGTTGGCAGTACTGTGCACTAGGTCAGTTGGACTCCAGACCCTATGGTGAACACACTGGATGGAGCTACTGCCTCAAATTGTTTAAATAAATACTGCATACAGGGTAAAGGCTTCCATCCATCCTATCTAGCACAGGCTGAGTCCTTTCCCTGCAAATTCCTAATAAGAGGTGGCAATCGGACGACTTAGATTAGTGTAGGTAGCCCAAGTGACCTATTTTCCCGCCATTTTCTTTGGTTAGTGGAGGAAGCTGTGGTGTGTCGCAATGACCTGCTGGAATTTGAACTTCCAGCCATTTTCTGTGGGAGGGAAGGGGAGAGGGGAGGGAGTTAGGTTAGTGGAGGTAGCCCAATTGGCCTATTTTCCCATCAAAATTTTAACTTTCCGTCAGGATGCCATGCCGATTACCATATCTACCACCACCATCTTGGATACACCATTAAATTTGGAAACAATGCTACATGGGGTGGTACAAAGTTTGCCCTACTACTGACCTCGTCAATAATCTGGTTATATCTTTCTCTACTGCTTTTCTTTGGGACCAGGCCAAAGGATAAGAGCTTTGGCATTAATTCTGATGGGAGAGGACACTAAACGGCGTGTATAACAGCGTACTGCAAATGAATTTTTCTCAAACAGATTGGAATATTGCTTAATTACGTTTATTGATTACTACTTATGGTCGCTTGTCAGGTTTTCTGGTTTCCTTATCTATCAGTTCATTTGATTCTTCAGTGTTAGTATATAAATCACAAGGACGGGAACTTATAAGAGCTTCAGAGTAGCCTCACAATGAGATAGATGTGATGTACTCTGCAGTACTTGCTGTGTTCACCTTCCTTCCTTTTCCAAACCACTTTTAGTCTGGCTCTGTGGACCAAGAGGGTTACTTTACCCACTGAGAAGTCTATTTTAGTATCCTTTTCATGGAAAAACTCTGTGCCCAAATATATTCAGTCATAACTCCCTCTACCACTATGCATGATTGGAAAGACGATCGATTACCAGGGTCTACTGAAATTTGAGTTTGTAGCCAGTCATTTTTGACCATGTGCCAACTGTGTGTAATATTTTGTATTTTTGTACTGGGAACAAGGTGAGGTTGGTCTTTTCAGATACCCTTTTGTTTAAGCTAGCTGGTATAACAATAACAGAAGCTCTTGTGTCTTGTGTGATGATGATGGCAATACCAGCTACCCTATCCCTTTTGTAGCTCATTGTACCACGGAGGATTCCGTCTGACATTTATTTACATTCTCACAGAGATCATTACAGATATCAATTCTACTGCTGTTGTCAGATGAATCTAACTTACATCTTGTTCATTAAAGCTGCTGTTGGGTGTGATACTGTCAGAATCAATTTGATAAATGGTATTCAATGGTGGAACAAGCACCAGCCTTTATAACCTCTGAACATATGGACGTCTGAGAGTCATAGTCTGCATTAATGGGTGGCTGGAGTGGCGATTTCTTCTTGTGGTGCCATTGTGGACTGCTTGCACTGGGATTGCAGACATTATTAAATTTATTACCATACCTATTCTGCCTACTATGATTAGGACTCTAGTAACCGCAATTCCCAGACATGTTGTCATTGTTGTTGCATATGGTTGTTATATTGCCATCACTCTGAGTTGGGAAAGCTGCATTTGTTTGTAACAGCTGCAGACTAGGCCCATGCGCACTTCCTGGATTTACGACGTTCGCACAGAAACTGTCCTGGATTTGTCGGACTCTTACATCCACTTGTATCACATCAGTAGAGTCTAGCACCGACATTAACACTTCAGCATGTTCATGAGAAGCATGGACTAGTTTCTCTCGAAAAGCAGTCAGCTATTTTGCCTGAAATATTCAGAGAACGTCCAGTTGCAGTATTGGATCATCTCAATATTTAGCCTTACTAATGAATTAGTCTAAACAGAGTCTTACACTATCATTTCAGTACGAAGATGGCTTGTGATTGAAAACCCACTTTCACGAATGCTCTTTTATACCCTGCAACCCATATTATGGGAGGAATGACCTCTCATAATCTACACATCTTTCGCATTCATCCATGGCGTTGGTAGCCTATGTCGCTCTATCACAATGAATATACCCAGAAACATAGATCATTTTCTTGTTCTTCACCCGTGCATGTGACAAAATTCCGCTGCAACTCCTTATCAAAATTACTGGATTAACTGTTCTTTCCTCTGTGGAGAACATTTGGAACTCTCAATACCTCAATAGTTCCTCTTGCATAACAACAGTGGTGTATAAGTTTGTGGTTGGATGAGAGCTTTGTAGTGAATTAGTATTTGTGGACGGCTGACAGGTGCATCACTCTCAAAACATCTGACGTGGCTTGATGTTTGTTTACCCTTGAAATCTCATAATCTATTCTGGCTTCGAAGCATCAGCTCCACTGACCTCCTATGGTCTCAGCCTGTTGCTCCTTAAATCTGAAACAAGCATATGAGTTTGTCTGAAACTATGCTGTTCAGTGAACAATTGCAAAATAAATCTCACCTTAACTGTCATAATATTATTTACCCTTTATGATACATATTTTTCATTATTATAGGTTTCTTCTTGACATTCATTTAGTTCTGCGAATTTGACAGAAAGAGTCTGTCTGTTGAGGGAAAACTATTCTTGAGCGATTTTCAACTTGTGAGCCCCATTGTTATCTCATTTACTTGTGTGGTAAGGGTAGCTTGATGGGTAGGCAAAACTTTTATTTGACTAATAACCAGTTGGAAATACACTTTTGTTGGAATACTTTTCGCTATTTTCGAAATATCCATTGCATTAGTAGCCATCTCATTCTGTTGGGTGGTTAAATTTCTTTACTGGTGGCCATGTCATTCTGTTGGGTAGTTAAATTTCTATACCAGTAGCCATCTCATTCCGTCGTGTAATTGAATTCTCTATACTAGAGGCCACCTGATTCTGCTTGGTGTAAATCTAACTTAACTGCTTTAAATTACACTCATCAGATCTAACATCTCTTTTTGATACTTGATGCTACTGTACCAATTCTCCTTTCTTGACAAACCGAGTAGCTGAAACTTATGTCTAGTGTTCCATCTTGCATCAAGAATGCACGCTAACCATACCCAGGCAAGTAAAATGTTCACACCTAAGAAGTGTACACTGCTTATAAAAGAGCCCACAATTCATAAATATCACACAATCTGGCTAAACATTTGATTGACATGGAATAAAGCACATACATATACAAAATACCTGTGTACTATCTCTAAATAGAGCCAAAAAAATATAAAAAGAAATCCAGTTCCTTAATAGAACAGAATGCAAGGCTGCACACAATCAAAGCTTTTAAAAATACTAATGTGAGTACTGATACATATGAGGGGAAAGGTACAAGTTATTTCATGATCCAGTCTCTACACCACGTTGGGAAGTTCATACATGAGGAACCCGTGATGATCAACTTCTTAGTATGGCTACACTCTAAATTCCACATGAAACGAAGTGCAGTTTCAGTAATAATTCACAATAAAATTATAACACTATTACAATGTATTTACAATACAACTAAATCCTTGTACAGGAGCTATTTATACTGTATTATTCTAAAGTATAATTAAATTAAGTTTGTTTTGGCCTCCCTCTCAACACTAAAGATTGATGAAGTTTATTTTGAGTTAATGCATATGTACTTCATTACTAGTGTGTAACACAATTTGCACCAGAGCTGTTGTATGTACCTGAGGAAGAATCATGTATTAATTTGTAATATCTGAACATTAAGGTGGCAAGTGTTCAAAGTCTTGTAGTGTATTTAGCTTCGTCCTTGCAGGTGTTAATCTCTGGCACAGTACAAGTTTTGACAAGATTCTATCCTTTCTAAAATCAGCACCCACTGTGCTTCCTCCTATAATTATGTCCATATTACTACACACTTTAGGTTCAGATTTGATGGCCTTTAAATCATGTCTCAGTCACAAATAATCCATGGTCCCCTAGAACATCATAACCATTAGTTACATTGCGGAATATTATGCTACTGTTGTTTTGTAATAGACTAACGCAGCGTATCAGTAAAAATACAATAATATAACATCGCACTGCTGATATACTATACATAATAAAGTGTTTAGAAATCTAATCCATACTACATGTCTTTTATACTTGTTTATACAAATATTTCTATGAAACTGCATTTTACCTGATTGTGATCATCAAGTTTGGATTATATGATGTTGGTTGTACGACATCTGTTCTTTATATTTCTAGGACATTTGATATATAAATCAATATCACAGTTTACACATGTAGTAATTTTACCAGACATCAGAGTTATATTTATCTACATTCATCATGACATAACTGCCAATAGGGTTCCTTGAATTTAACTTGTTTTTCTAAGGAATTCACATTAAACTTATTATGTAATGTTTATATTTTGGGAATTTATCTGCTCTCGTGATGATACATGTTTATTATAGTGATGCTTTAGCCCTCGCTATCTTCAAACATGAGATTACTCTGGAAACTTAGTTATTCCACAGGAACTATTACATTACGTTAATGTACTTAGGTGCTTCTCATCTGCTATAAGGTACACATAGAAACGTTTTATTAAGGTTTTAGTGTTACAGTACAGAGTGGTCCAAAAATAAAATTATCCACTGTTTAAAAGTCCATAACTTGCAAACTAATTGACGGAGCTGTCTCATTTTTGGTGAAAGTGTAGCTTTAGGTCCAACTTAAGCATATCACTGTAGGTGTTCGAAATGGTCACCATTAACATCCACACACAAACGATGCCGCCGAACTGCAGCACGAACTACTGACTGCAACGTTTTCAGTTGGATATTTACCCATGAATGTACGATGGATTCTTGAAGTTCATCCAATGTGCTTGGCTTTTGTCGATAAACGACGTCCTTTAGTGTTCCCCACAGGTAAAAGTCCAGAGGAGTCAGGTCTGGGGAACGTGATGGATATTCCACAGCAGCACTACTGCCTATCCATCTTCCTGGTAGATTTTCGTCGAGATACGCCCTAACACGATTTTGCTAGTGGGCTGGGGCACCATCTTGTTGAAAGTAAACTCCTCCGTCTCCTTACAGGTCTCGGATGGCAGGTAAAATGGATGTCTGAAGCTTCTGAAGGTACACCTCACCGGTAACTGTGCCGTCAAAGAAGAATGGCCCAATCATGTCCCGGTAAGACAACCCACACCACACGTTTCCTCCTGGCAAATTCATGGATTTGTCTACATGGACGTTCGGATTTTCAGAGGCCCATTAGATGTATTTGTGACGATTTACTGTACCATTGAGTTTGAACTGTGCCTCATCAGACCACACAATCATCTCTGCAAATCTTCATCGTTGGGCACCATGTTAGTAAACCACTCCATTCTACGATCTGGGTCGTCCTCGTTCATTGCTTGTAGCAATCGTGGGATGTAGCACTTCCACTTTTCTGTCTTCCGAATTCGCCGAACACTTGAGCGACTCACTCCAGTTTCACGGGCACACTGCCTCACAGAATTCTGTGGTGAGCGAGTGAATTGTTGTAACACACGACGGAAATTAGTTGGACTTGTTACTCTTACAGGTCGTCCTGATCGTTGTTTGCGTACATCTATAACACAGCCGTCGGCTTCAAATTTGTCTCGAATGCGACGAATCGTTAAACGTGTCGGTGGCTCTGTTTGATACTCATTTCGCCATTGCCGTTGAACCTCATTAATGTATTAGTACTTGAAATACCACTTCAAAACTGACTTACTTTCATCGAATGTAAGCCTTGCGCCAGCCCTGTTTACTCGAGTAACTAGGTGCAACTAAGAACAAAACACTGACTATCTGGCGACAGTCACCTGACGAAACAAAACAACGCAGTACAACGCTTGTGTGGCGATTGCCGGGACTACAAACAATTGCACCACCAAAGATAAGACAATTCCGTCAATTAGTTTGCCAATTATGGACTTTTAAACAGTGGATAAATTTTTTGGACCCTTCTGTACAACAGGGTTTACCTACCGCTTCAATTTGGAGACGTTAGATTGTCATTTACACAGGTAATTTCCTATATTTGTTTCTTTCAGAGCTGAAACTACCGATCATAGTCTGCTTTAAAATTTTTAGAAAATATGCCAAGGAGGGATAATAAAGGGTCAAACATTTGAGTATAATTTCGAAATATCATTTCTGATAATGGCTAAAACTGTCCATATCATTCTTAAACTCATGTTACTGATACAATGAATAGCCCCACAATAGTTTGACCTTTCGAACTGTAAGCTGCCACAACGTGTGATAGATACATTTCCCAGTCATAGTAATGCAACATCTTACTTATAGTATGGTGCACTACCTCTGTTACATCATTAGGCTGTAGGTGCGGTAGACTAGTTCATAACTTTTGGACTTTTAGGAAATGATACAGATGTTTCATCAATAAAAAATGGGAATTTTCCTTTGATCTCTGATCACATTTACAGTCACATGAAACTAGAGCATCCAGTGTTTTTTTTTTTCCAAAGCTTGCACTATGTAATGACAGAGATGACGAATACTACATGAAAGAATACGATTTCCGAAAGGAGTTAGGTTGAATGGACCTAATGCCAACATACAGATCCTTTCACATGTCTGTGTTCTTCTGGTAACATTTCTAACGAAACATATATACTGAAGCGCGAAATAAACTGGTATAGGCATACGTATTCATATACAGAGATACACTATGTAAACAGGCAGATCACGACACTGCTGTCGGCAACGCCTTTATAGGATAATAAGCATCAGGTGCAGTCGAGATTTAAGTGACTTTGAACATTGTGTGATAGTCGGCGCACGTGCGATGGGACACAGCATCTCCAACGTAGTAATGAGGTGTGGATTTTCCTGTACAACCATTTCACGAGTGTACCGTGAATATCAGGAATATGGTAATACACTAGATCTCTGACATCGCTGCGGCTGGAAAAGGATCCTGCGAGAACGGAATCAACGACTACTGAAGAGAATCGTTCAACGTGACAGAAGGGCAACCCTTCCGCAAATTGCTGCAGATTTCAATGCTGCGCAGACAACTTGTTCAGCGTGTGAACCATTCAACGAAACATCATCGATATGGGCTTTCGGAGCCGAAGGCCCAGTCGTCTACCCTTCATGACTGCACGAAACAAAGCTTTATGCCTCGCCTGGGATTGTCAACACCGACATTGGACCGTTAATTACTGGATACATGTTGCCTGGTAGGATGAGTCTCGTTTTAAGTTTTATTGAGCGGACGGACGTGTACAGGTATGGAGACAACCTTATACATCCATGGACCGTGCATGTCAGAAAGGGATTATTCAAGCTGATGGAGGCCCTGTAATGGTGTGGGGCTTGTGGAGTTGGAGTGATTGGACCCCTGATGCATCTAGATACCACTCTGACAGGTGCCACGTACGTAAGCATCCTGTCTGATCACCAGCATCCATTCATATCCACTTTGCATTGGAACGGACTTCTGCAATTCCATCAGGACTAGGCGAAGCCACAAGTCCAGAATAGCTACAGAGTGCCAGAAGGAACACTCTTCGGAGTTTAATCACTTCCGCTGGCACCAAACTCCCCAGACATTAACATTATTGAGTATATCTGTGATTTCTTGCAACTTGCTGCTCACAAAAGATCTCCACCCCCTCTTACTCTTACGGATTTATGAAGAGCCCTGCATGATTCGTGGTGTTAATTCCCTCCAGCTCTACCTCCCGCCATTAGTCGAGTCCATGCCATGTCTTGTTGGTTCACTTCTGCGTGCTTGCGTGGGCCGTACAGGATAATAGCCAGCTGTACCAGTTCCTCTGTGTTTGTTAGCTCTACTGTGTTTTTGTTGATGTTCGCACACAGCAAGGTCATGTCCCAGTACTTGTGTTACTGCTGCATTACTATTCATCCTACCTACGTTTTGATGCTTGTTCCGTGGCTTGTGTACCACTCCCTGAGTCTTAAGGCCCATTCTGTCAGACTGGTAGCAGGGTCCTTCAACCCTAATAAACATTTTAGATATGAACATTATCTTTCTACCTAGAATTCTTTCCCCGTATAAGTAACGTCAAAAATAAGTAATTGCGATTATTAAGTTCAACATATGCTTCTATGTGGTGGAATAGCTCTTCGCCACCTTTTAAATGGTCACGAATTTTGTTCCATAGAGTGTTTTTCACTATTAACCACCAGACTCAAAACACACCCTTACACTGATTCTGTGCTTCGCATGACAGCGTAAATTCTTCCTGACTGTCGAGAAAAATGAAAACCATGCTTGGCATCAGTGCTTGCTTCAGTCTCTTAAACACGGCTTGTGATTCCTCTGTCCACTCATACTTTACATCCTTCTTTGATAGTTCCATGAGCGGTTGCTTCACATACACTCCTGGAAATTAAAATAAGAACACTGTGAATTCATTGTCCCAGGAAGGGGAAACTTTATTGACACATTCCTGGGGTCAGATACATCACGTGATCACACTGACAGAACCACAGGCACATAGACACAGGCAACAGAGTATGCACAATGGCGGCACTAGTACAGTGTATATCCACCTTTCGCAGCAATGCAGGCTGCTATTCTCCCATGGAGACGATCGTAGAGATGCTGGATGTAGTCCTGTGGAACGGCTTGCCATGCCATTTCCACCTGGCGCCTCAGTTGGACCAGCGTTCGTGCTGGACGTGCAGACCGCGTGAGACGACGCTTCATCCAGTCCCAAACATGCTCAATGGGGGACAGATCCGGAGATCTTGCTGGCCAGGGTAGTTGACTTACACCTTCTAGAGCACGTTGGGTGGCACGGGATACATGCGGACGTGCATTGTCCTGTTGGAACAGCAAGTTCCCTTGCCGGTCTAGGAATGATAGAACGATGGGTTCGATGACGGTTTGGATGTACCGTGCACTATTCAGTGTCCCCTCGACGATCACCAGTGGTGTACGGCCAGTGTAGGAGATCGCTCCCCACACCATGATGCCGGGTGTTGGCCCTGTGTGCCTCGGTCGTATGCAGTCCTGCTTGTGGCGCTCACCTGCACGGCGCCAAACACGCATACGACCATCATTGGCACCAAGGCAGAAGCGACTCTCATCGCTGAAGACGACACGTCTCCATTCGTCCCTCCATTCACGCCTGTCGCGACACCACTGGAGGCGGGCTGCACGATGTTGGGGCGTGAGCGGAAGACGGCCTAACAGTGTGCGGGACCGTAGCCCAGCTTCATGGAGATGGTTGCGAATGGTCCTCGCCGATACCCCAGGAGCAACAGTGTCCCTAATTTGCTGGGAAGTGGCGGTGCGGTCCCCTACGGCACTGCGTAGGATCCTACGGTCTTGGCGTGCATCCGTGCGTCGCTGCGGTCCGGTCCCAGGTCGACGGGCAAGTGCACCTTCCGCCGACCACTGGCGACAACATCGATGTACTGTGGAGACCTCACGCCCCACGTGTTGAGCAATTCGGCGGTACGTCCACCCGGCCTCCCGCATGCCCACTATACGCCCTCGCTCAAAGTCCGTCAACTGCACATACGGTTCACGTCCGCGCTGTCGCGGCATGCTACCAGTGTTGAAGACTGCGATGGAGCGCCGTATGCCACGGCAAACTGGCTGACACTGACGGCGGCGGTGCACAAATGCTGCGCAGCTAGCGCCATTCGACGGCCAACACCGCGGTTCCTGGTGTGTCCGCTGTGCCGTGCGTGTGATCATTGCTTGTACAGCCCTCTCGCAGTGTCCGGAGCAAGTATGGTGGGTCTGACACACCGGTGTCAATGTGTTCTTTTTTCCATTTCCAGGAGTGTATTTCCAATAATAATTCCAGAGTGCTAAAATTACTGCAGCTCTTTACTCGGGTTAGGAACTTGAAAATCATATACCGCTTGTATCAGTTTTTGGTGTGTGTTTACCCCGATCTTTGTTCATTATGCAATCTGAATAACCTACTTCCCCTAGAGCAAGGAGCCACATAACTTTGCCAATGAGAAACATGCAGCCCATAATGTTTTAAAACTTCTCTCAAATGTGTCGCATACTTGTCTCCATGTCTCTCAAAATACAATTATACAATCGAGGAACATCAGATTTACCATAATTTTAGCACCATTATTATCCTATCCGACAACTTATGAAATGTTACTGGCACCTTATTTAATCCTAATGACATCCTTGGATAGTGATAATGTCTGCAAGGAACTGAGGACGCTGTTTTTGTTCAGTCCTCAGGAACCAACTCTAACTGATTGTACACAGTCATTAAATCCATGGTAGAGAAGTACTGACGCTGTCGAAAATTATCAGTGTATTTATGATATTATTAATTGGGTATATGCCAGTCAGCATCTTATTATTAAAGTGGCCACAGTAATTAAATACAAACTATTTTTGTTGGAACCGCCTGTTGACTTGTATGGCATGGCCAAAATTTTGGTGCTCCGGCTAGTGCTCTCCTCTATTATTCCTTTGAATAACTGTTGGTTTATGAAACCCTCCATAATCGGCTGTAAATGGCAAGGTATACAATAAATTTTATAGTGCGGTGGTACTTCATTCCCCATTGGATTTCGGTGTCGCATCGTGTGTATCATCGGCAATGGATCCTGAGGACAAATGAAGTCCTTGAACTCCAGTAGTAACTTCATTTCAGCACTGTCTGTCCCCTGTAGATGCTCCAGCTGTTTAGATAATACAGTTTCACGGATGGCCTGCGGATAACCATGGTTCACAACTGGTGACTCCCAAACACCGTCCTCCACGATGTCCATGTTTGGTAATAACAATATCTTTGTACATCTACATCTACATGGATACTCTGCAAATCACATTTAAGTACCTGGCAGTGGGTTCATCGAACCACCTTACAATTCTCTGTTCTCAAGAGATTCCAATCACAAACTTTTTCCTTCGAATGCGAAAATATTTTGTTGACACCGACCTACATAGGTAGAAACGATCACCACGACAAAATAAGGGAAATCAGAGCTCGTACGGAAAGATATGGCAACATCGCAATTGCGTCCTGACAGAAAGTTCAAATTTTGGCGGGAAATATAGTTCAACTACAATCAAATACTGAGACTTGATTTGCACAATGTTGCGTCAAAGGGCACAAGAAAGATGCTTTGACTTAATGCCGAAAATGAGTTGCTTTTTGATATGCTGTGTGGTATGTCATTATAGGAAAACGATGTACTGGTTGAAGTTGTTGTTTTGTAAGAACAAGCATTGTACACATACATTGTACACATACTTGAGATAGATTGTCGCAAGATGTTACCCACGAATTTCGATAAGTTTGACAGCAATGCTAAACTTGTCAGGCAGCAGTAGGCGGCCGAGACACAAACAGCCACAGGAAAGTAACCGAAGTGGTGACTTTCACGAGTTCCTGGAGCGAAGTTTATAATATCATCTGCATGCTTTAATAGTTTAGTTTCTTGAGTTTCTGCGTGTTAATTTAATATCTAATATCCACTGTCAGTGTTTTCGTTAGCGTCGGAAAGTAAACCGATTTTGTGACTTATTACAAGTTCCTAATCAGGGGCGAATTATTTACTTTCCACTGAGTGTTTCGGTAGTTAGAATTTGTATCTTTGCGTATTAATCTAATTTATTACACATGGTTCCTGCGTTTTTGTCCAGGTCTACAGTAGAGTAGCGCAGCACGTGCCGGTAGTCTGTTTATCGGCATAGTTTAGTTTTCCACGGTCTTTAATATGGACAGGGACGGCGAATGTTGTGTGCGTATGCGAGCCGATTTGGTGACATTTCGCTCTCAGCTTCAGCCTATGATGTCTCCGGATACACAGCTTGAGGCTGCAGTGGATGGGCACCACTTTTGTGGGCCGGCCGTGGGGATCCAACGGACGTCAAGCAAGTCCGATTCATCCGATCGGTCCTCACCCGTGGCCAGCCCAGTTACAGCTGGCACTTATTGCCCGAACTACCTATTTCTGAGTCAAAACTATCATTTTATAATGGGAAGAGCTACCCCAAAATATAATACGATACGACATAAGCAAATGAAAATAAGCAAAGTAGACTAACTTTCGTGTCGAACAATCCCTTACTACAGATACCGTTCGAATAGTAAAAATGGCGGCATTAAGTCTTTGAACGTGGGCTTTCCACGACAGTTTACTACCTATGTGAACACCTTGTAACTTGAACTGTTGGGTTTCACTAATCATATGCCCATTATGTGAAATTAAAACGTCGGGTTTTGTTAAATTATGCGTTAGAAACTGTAAAAACTGATAATCAATTATTAAAAATGACAGTCACTATCGCGTTATTTATTTTGCCGCCAACCGGTTTCAACCCGCGATTGGGTCACATTCAAGGCAATATACACCATTTGGTCGCTCCAGCGATTATTGATTATAAGTAAATTAATCGCTGTTTAACTCCATACAACTATGTTGTCTAAAAAATGTAAAAACTGAGCCTTACTGTGATTTAGCGTTAGTTTACATTCTACATGCAATGAACTTATCTCATGAACGGCACTATTTAAAACTGAGCCAATGTTGCACACAACATCCTTTACTACGAAGCTAGTGTCATCAGCAAAAAGTAATATTTTAGAGCTACCCTTAATACTAGAGGGCATGTGATGTGTATAAATAAGGAACAGAAGTGGCCATAACACTGATCCCTGGGGCACCCCCCCCCCCCCCCCCCCATTTGACAGTACCCCACTCAGACCCAACATCACAGCCATTATCAACACTCCTATATATAATCTCTGTCAGTACATCCTGGTGTTTGTCCCAGACTGACAAGTGATATTTAAGTATGAGTCGAACGGGAATTTCGAAAGTATCTCCTTTGGGGATGGACCACACTCCCTCAGTGTTCTAAAAATGTATGTCAGTGTTGCCTCTGCCTTTCGAATGATTAACCTTATGTGGTCTTTGCACTGTAAATCACTCCATACACATAGCACTTGATGTTTAACCCTTTCACTGCTGTGGGCTTAATACACGTCTTGCTACGAAACTTCTCCAGGTGCTTTGGACATGTATAAGAGCGGTACTTGGGTTTCCTACAGTGTTACGGTCGTCTGTATGCGTCCTGAGCCGCCGACCTCTCACTGCTGTATACAGTTACTTCCATGTTTCATAAAATAAAAAAAAATTATATTATTCATCGTAGAACATCTGTGCGTCATAGCGTGATATCATTTGCGAAAAACCTCATTTAGATATCTAGAATCGTTTATGAAATATGACATATTGTTATGACCACATGACTCGCGATGTGCAAAGGCGTGAATGGCTGTGTCGAACGTGACCGTCCGTCGGATGTGAAACCCAGTAACTCAAGAGAGAAATGAGATACCCTTCTGTTCTCAATTATCATATCTACATTTGATCCCCGGCAATCTATCAGCTAAAATTAACCATACGCAAAGTTTACTCACTGCGTTACTACCTATAAAAGCCATCTAAAATTGTGCGCAACATTTTACTTAATGTGATTCAACGCAGTAAGTACGGCGGATAACGAAAGAAATTCGGGTCTTTACCGAATGAAAATATTAGACTATAAAATGCAATAAAATCAGCTTTCTTCACCGAATAGTCTTCGAATAATCGGATGCCAGATATTTCATACCTGTCGGATAGCCGTTTCTCAGCACAGGCACCAGCATCTGGCGAGCAGTACATACATAACAAAAGCCACCCTCAACGAGAAATGCAGAGAACACGTCTGTAAGAGCGAAAATGTGGATGCGAAGGTTCCCATTACTGGTTCTGAAATTTATTAATCATACAGTGATGGATATTTTACCTATTTATTACCTATTTACAAGAGACAACAGCCAGTCCCAGTACCAAGAAGCGATCCATCTTAAATCTCGCTACATTTCACTACAACTTGATGGTGATAGGTCTTCTTGTATATAATACAAACAACGTCTGAACAGGCCTTTTAGGCACAACGGTACCGACCGGTCGTCGTGTCATCGTCAGCCTTTAGGCGTCACTACATGCGGATACAGAGTGGCATGTGGTCAGCACACCACTCTCCCGGCGGTTGTCAGTTTTCGTGACCGGTGACGCTACTTCTCAGTCAAGTAGCTCCTCAATTGACCTCGCAAGGGCTCACTGCACCCCGCTTGCCAAAAGGACTCGCCAGACGCGGACGATGACGCATCCAAGTCCTAGCCATCCCGACAGCTCTGAACTTCGGTGATCTGATGGGAATCTGTCTTACCACTGCGGCGAGGATGTTGGCTCTTGTGCACCGAAGTCCCATGAAATTAAATAAATAAAGAAGATTATTGAGTAGCTTTAGCGTCACGCCAGGGTTACAATAGTTATTCACTGTTGTCTCGATAAGCTTGTTAGCGTGTAATTCAAACCTCGGTGATGACCACCCTCACTACGAAACTTTCATCCGTTATGGTTGAGGATCACTGCGAATGGGATGAATAATGATTTCTTGAAATTACTGCAACCAGTCGCCTTTTGTTTTTTTCTTCAATTTTTATTGTCCCAATACCAGTTTCGAACCACCTAGCGATTCATTGCCTGATGTTACATATTTATTGATTTTCTGGAACAGTATGCGAGATGTCTAGCTGTCGGAAGATGTATAAACGAAACATGTAAGCACTAAGTAGGGCGAGAACTATTCACATTTTGAGATAGATTTTGTTGTGTTACTTAGAGTTATTAGTACCTATTGGTTGGTTGTTGCCTGCACGCAGTATTCTACAAAACGGATGAATGTTTTTGATGTAACTGAATGACTGTTTTGTGGTAGGTGGGATGCAAAATTACATTTACTTAAATTTTGTAAATGTAGTGCATCTGTGTGTTCTTTGTACCGAATTTCAAAGTTTCGTCCTGTTTGCCCTCTATATTAGCACGAGCGACTGTCGCAGGTTAATTTATATATACCAGATTTGTGAAATGGTGGCCTGGCTGTTGTAGTGTTATGAACCATTTTGTTTTGTATTCTGTTGACTGTGTGGTAACTTATTTTGGCTTTGTGTGGTTTAAACAATTTTGCAAGTTGGTATGAGATGTTGCCAAGAAATGGCATGGCGCTATACTTAGTTTCTTCTGCTGTCGGGAGACGTGTTGTTGATGTTTGGTTGATTTTTAAATTTTCATCTAATTCGTAAACTGTGGTTGGGTGATAAGTATTGTTGTGAGATACTATTTTTAATATGTCGAATTCTTTCGATTTTACGTAAGGATCAGCACGAATTTTGTTTACAAAGTTGAGCACTGATGTGCCGGACGGCGAGGCCGAGCGGTTCTAGGAGCTACAGTCTGGAACCGCGAGACCGCTACGGTCGCAGGTTTGGATTCTGCCTCGGGAATGGATGTGTGTGATGTCCTTACGTTAGTTAGGTTTAAATAGTTCTAAGTTATAGGGTACTGATGACCTTAGCAGTTAAGTTCCATAGTGCTCAGAGCAATTTTTGAGCATTGATGTAGAAAATAGTAATTTCTGTTGATATTGGTGGCACGACGTGTAATTTTATTATGACATACGGGCAAACAGGGCGAAACTTCGAAATTTGATATGAAGAATACAGAGATGCATTGTGTTTATAAAAAATAGAATAATCTGGTTTTGCAACCCACTTAGCACAAAACAGTCACTGGTTCAAACACCAAAAAAATCTCCATATCCTACACATTCCCCCCATGAACCATGGACCTTGCCGTTGGTGGGGAGGCTTGCGTGCCTCAGCGATACAGATGGCCGTACCGTAGGTGCAACCACAACGGAGGGGTATCTGTTGAGAGGCCAGACAAACATGTGGTTCCTGAAGAGGGGCAGCAGCCTTTTCAGTAGTTGCAGGGGCAACAGTCTGGATGATTGACTGATCTGGCCTTGTAACATTAACCAAAACGGCCTTGCTGTGCTGGTACTGCGAACGGCTGAAAGCAAGGGGAAACTACAGCCGTAATTTTTCCCGAGGACATGCAGCTTTACTGTATGATTAAATGATGATGGCGTCCTCTTGGGTAAAATATTCCGGAGGTAAAATAGTCCCCCATTCGGATCTCCGGGCGGGGACTACTCAAGAGGACGTCGTTATCAGGAGAAAGAAAACTGGCGTTCTACGGATCGGAGCGTGGAATGTCAGATCCCTTAATCGGGCAGGTAGGTTACAAAATTTAAAAAGGGAAATGGATAGGTTAAAGTTAGATATAGTGGGAATTAGTGAAGTTCGGTGGCAGGAGGAACAAGACTTTTGGTCAGGTGATTACAGGGTTATAAATACAAAATCAAATAGGTGTAATACAGGAGTAGGTTTAATAATGAATAAAAAAAATAGGAGCGCGGGTTAGCTACTACAAACAGCATAGTGAATGCATTATTGTGGCCAAGATAGACACATAGCAAATGCCTACTGCAGTAGTACAAGTTTATATGCCAACTAGCTCTGCAGATGATGAAGAAATAGATGAAATGTATTACGAGATAAAAGAAATTATTCAGGTAGTGAAGGGAGACGAAAATTTAATAGTCATGGGTGACTGGAATTCGTCAGTAGGAAAAGGGAGAGAAGGCAACATAGTAGGTGAATATGGATTGGGGCTAAGAAATGAAAGAGGAAGCCGCCTGGTAGAACTTTGCGCTGAGCATAACTTAATCATAGCTAATACTTGGTTCAAGAATCATAAAAGAAGGTTGTATACCTGGAAGAATCCTGGAGATACTGGAAGGTATCAGATAGATTATATAATGGGAAGACAGAGATTTAGGAACCAGGTTTTAAATTGTAAGACATTTCCAGGGGCAGATGTGGATTCTGGCCACAATCTATTGGTTATGAACTGCAGATTGAAACTGAAGAAACTGCAAAAAGGAGATGGGACCTGGATAAACTGAAAGAACCAGAGGTTGTAGAGAGTTTCAGGGAGAGCATAAGGGAACAATTGACAGGAATGGGGGAAAGAAATACAGTAGAAGAAGAATGGGTAGCTCTGAGGGATGAAGTAGTGAAGGCAGCAGAGGATCAAGTATGTAAAAAGACGAGGGCTAATAGAAATCCTTGGGTAACAGAAGAAATATTGAATTTAATTGATGAAAGGATGAAATATAAAAATGCAGTAAATGAAGCAGGCAAAAAGGAATACAAGCGTCTCAAAAACGAGATCGACAGGAAGTGCAAAATGGCTAAGCAGGGATGGCTAGAGGACAAATATAAGGATTTAGAGGCTTGTCTCACTAGGGGTAAGATAGAAATTGCCTCCAGAAAAATTAAAGAGACCTTTGGAGAGAAGAGAACCACTTGTATAAATATCAAGAGCTCGGAAGGCAACCCAGTTCTAAGCAAAGAAGGGAAGGCAGAAAGGTGGAAGGAGTATATAGAGGGTTTATACAAGGGCGATGTACTTGAAGACAATATTATGGAAATGGAAGAGGATGTAGATGAAGATGAAATGGGAGATAAGATATTGCGTGAAGAGTTTGACAGAGCACTGAAAGACCTGAGTCGAAACAAGGCCCCGGGAGTAGACAACATTCCATTAGAACTACTGATGGCCTTGAGAGAGCCAGTCATGACAAAACTCTACCATCTGGTGAGCAAGATGTATGAGACAGGCGAAATACCCACAGACTTCAAGAAGAATATAATAATTCCAATCCCAAAGAAAGCAGGTGTTGACAGATGTGAAAATTACCGAACTATCAATTTAATAAGTCACAGCTGCAAAATACTAACGCGAATTCTTTACAGACGAATGGAAAAACTGGTAGAAGCGGACCTCGGGGAAGATCAGTTTGGATTCCGTAGAAATGTTGGAACACGTGAGGCAATACTAACCTTACGACTTATCTTAGAAGAAAGATTAAGAAAAGGCAAACCTATGTCTCCAGCATTTGTAGACTTAGAGAAAGCTTTTGACAACGTTAACTGCAATACTCTCTTTCAAATTATGAAGTTGACAGGGGTAAAATACAGGGAGCGAAAGGCTATTTACAATTTGTACAGAAACCAGATGGCAGTTATAAGAGTAGAAGGGCATGAAAGGGAAGCAGTGGTTGGGAAGGGAGTGAGACAAGGTTGTAGCCTCTCTCCGATGTTATTCAACCTGTATATTGAGCAAGCAGTAAAAGAAACAAAATAAAAATTCAGAGTAGGTATTAAAATCCATGGAGAATAAATAAAACCTTTGAGGTTCGCCGATGACATTGTAATTCTGTCAGAGACAGCAAAGGACTTGGAAGAGCAGTTGAACGGAATGGACAGTGTCTTGAAAGGAGGATATAAGATGAACATCAACAAAAGCAAAACGAGGATAATGGAATGTAGTCAAATTAAATCGGGTGATGTTGAGGGGATTAGATTAGGATATGAGACACTTAAATAGTAAAGGAGTTTTGCTATTTAGGGAGTAAAATAACTGATGATGGTCGAAGTAGAGAGGATACAAAATGTAGACTGGCAATCGCAAGGAAATCGTTTCTGAAGAAAAGAAATTTGTTAACATCGAGTATAGATTTAAGTGTCAGGAAGTCGTTTCTGAAAGTATTTGTATGGAGTGTAGCCATGTATGGAAGTGAAACATGGACGATAACCAGTTTGGACAAGAAGAGAATAGAAGCTTTCGAAATGTGGTGCTACAGAAGAATGCTGAAGATAAGGTGGGTAGATCACGTAACTAATGAGGAGGTATTGAATAGGATTGGGGAGAAGAGAAGTTTGTGGCACAACTTGACTAGAAGAAGGGATCGGTTGGTAGGACATGTTTTGAGGCATCAAGGGATCACAAATTTAGCATTGGAGGGCAGCGTGGAGGGTAAAAATCGTAGAGGGAGACCAAGAGATGAATACACTAAGCAGATTCAGAAGGATGTAGGTTGCAGTAAGTACTGGGAGATGAAGAAGCTTGCACAGGATAGAGTAGCACGGAGAGCTGCATCAAACCAGTCTCAGGACTGAAGACCACAACAACAACAACATCCTACACATTATAGGCAAAGGAATAAAAATGGATCTCCTACAAAAATTAGAGATTTGAAGAAACCCTCACTCACACAATGTTCAAAATGGGTTCCCAAAAACCAGGTTTCGTAAACCAATATCACGATACCGTTTCTGGTTGGTCATGTAAACACTCCGAAATCGATTCTGGAAATTCGTTTGTAGCTGCCAGTTGGCCAATCAGACAATCGATTATCGCTCCCAGGTACATACGCAACCATTTTTGGAACGTGGTTGGATGTCAGGTTACCATTTTCTTTTTAAAAAAATCTCACTCTTATGGACGCGGTAACTTATTGTGCAGTGAAGGAGAATACGAAATACTGGACTGAGAGTGAGACTGCCTACCTCTAATATTTAAGTGAAGAAAAATCGCGATTGTGCTGTCTAAATGCGAAAGTGTTACAGCTATTTTCCAGTCACCATATTTAACTGGGCTAGCATACCCGCTTCAGCGGATTACGAGAAACGGTTTCCGAAATTCGGTTTTAGACTTTCGAAAGACGTGTCGCATGTAAAAGTGGTACATTTATATTCGACAAACCTGCAGCAAGCTGGTCCGACTGAGACTGAGACTGTCCCGCAGTACCTGTCGCAAGCAGCAGTGGGCCCCAAATGCTGGCGAGACGTGTTTGTCAAGAGCCGGTAGTCGGCCCTGCCTCTCTGGTCCGAAGAGCACTGTCTGGGCTCTGCTGCGTCGTAAATCAGCCGACCAGCCGCTGTCGGCTGCGACACGTCCCGCCGCTGTCGTTAGGGGACCGCAGCACGGTGAGCACTGCGCATGCGCAGCGCCTCCCCAGAGCCCGCCTGTGCCTGTCGCGGATCCCTTACCAGGCCTGTGGGACGACGCGCTCTCTGCTGCGGCCCCAGGGGACGCGCCGGAGCGTGACACCGCCACCTGCTGACCTCAACACCTGTTCTGTAGGGCTTCTCTGTACGTTCTAGGGCTGTTTGTAACTACAGAAAAGGTACGAGATTCTACAGAACTCAGTGTCTGACATTAAGGACATCAAATAGCACAACAGGACGTTCGGCACAAATTTTACTACAGTAAACGACAATGTGAACAAGTGGCTGCCTCATCTCTCAGCTGTGCAATTCAGGGCTGCTTAACTACTGCTGCTCTAATCTGAACTAGAAAACAGAATTAATAAATTATTTATGTGTCCACGTCAAAATTAATAAAGCTGTACGTAGCTACTTGCCGTCAACTTTTACTCACGCATTTAAAAACCAAGACGTAGAGAATTAAACCAACACATGTCAAGCTTGCGTTGCTATGCCTCTATCTCTTTGTAAGTAGGTACACATAGTTATCAGCCAGATCATTATGCCCTACGGCCTAGTATCGTGATAAATCTATCCAGACTATGGCAGTGCCACATACCTGCTAGTCATACACATGCGCGATGCCTATACTATCAGTGAGAGTGCTGTCCTTGTGTAGAATGGGGAAGCCATGAGATCTGAAAAGGAGGGACCCGACGTTTGGATCACGGATTTGCTTCAAACTTTGTACACTTTTAAGAGGGGTAGGACGTCAAACTGGCCGATTTGGAGCAGGAGAGGCACCACAGGACATTTTAATTTCCACTGTCTATACTTTTACAAATAAATTCATAAAACTTTGTCAGCATGACCAGGAAGGGTTTAGGATTCACGCTCATAGCAGTGGAAGTTCAAAAATATAACAACATATATTTTTTTACATGTGAAATGTCATTTTTTCACTTACTATTGGCTGCATTCGTTGCTATAGGTACACTTTTATTCATAAGTAAGGGAGATTCTTCGATGAATTTTGCACAGCATACAAACCATACTTACAAGTGTATGAAAGTCTAAAATTTTCCAAATCTATTAAAAACTGTGCTAAAAATTGAGATAATTAACCATAAAATTTGAGTTTTTTTTAAACATGAAGTTCAAAATGTAATAGCAAATTGATTTTTTCATTAATTAAATAAATTCTAGAGTTTCATACCCCTGTAAGTATGGTTTGTATGCCGTGCAAAATTCATCGAAGAATCTCTCGTACTTGTGGAGAAAAGTGTACCTATAGCAACAAATGCAGCCAATAGTAAGTGTAAAAGTGATATTATTTCACACGTAAAAAAAATTTATTTTGATATACTTTTGAACTTACATTGCTATGAGTTTGAATCCCGAATCCTTCCTGGTCGTGTTGGCAAAGTTTTATGAGTTTATTTGTAAAAGTATAGACAGTGGAAATTAAAATGTCCTGTGATGCCTCTCCTGCTCCAAGTCGGCCCGTTTGACGTCCTACCCCCGTAATAGGCCATTAAAACAGCATAATGTGCAATACGTAAGGTGCACTACCCTGGCAACTCCGAGAAAATCGCAAGAGTTTTACTCGTTTTTAATGTCACTGATGCATCTGTGCGTTGGAAGCGGCTGTTAACAGTTCATGATTGTCCAGTGGCTAACGTTCAAGCTACGTAAGACGAACGTGTACAAGGTGACGGTTCTACTCCCGCTCAAAACTTCATTTATGTAGTACAAGTCAAAGTTCTGTGATATTCAAAAATTGGCATCTACACTATTCGATCTTGGTACATTAGTAGCATCTCACGTTTACACAAGTTAACTGCCTAATGGTGTCTGCCTCTGTGCCTGCAGCTCGAATTGCCGATGAGAAAAGTAGTTCCGGGTATCGTACCAGACTGCATATGCAAAGGATTTCGCAAATCACCACAGGTATACATTTTTAGGAAAACTCTATGCGTTTCATCATTTACTAGTCGGTAGTTATAAATATCTTTGTTCTAATAAAAATGGTTCAAACGGCTTTGAGCACTATGGGACTTAACTTCTGTGTTCATCAGTCACCTAGAACTTAGAACTGCTTAAACCTAACTAACCTAAGGACATCACACACATCCATGCCCGAGGCAGGATTCAAACCTGCGACCGTATCGGTCGCGCGGTTCCAGACTGCAGCGCCTAGAACCGCTCGTCCACTACGGACGGCTTTGTTCTGATAATTAAATTTAATCAAGAATAATAAGTAGTCAAGAAACAAAAAATTTACTAGCACTTCATGCAACTACATGTAATTTCTTTAAATTTAATCAAGAATAATAAGTAGTCAAGAAACAAAAAATTGACTAGCACTTCATGCAACTACACGTAATTTCTTTAAACTTATATTAGCTCTCATATGTCAGATAAAATAAGTAAGAAGACCAGTGACGAAAAAAGATATAGATTAAAAATTGGGTTTGAGTGATACTCGGACCGTCGCCTCATACACGTTCGTCTTACGTAGCTCTAACACTAACGACCTGACCATCGCGAACTGTAGCGTGTGGCACCTCAGCACACATACGTCAGTTGCATAATGGTCGCGTAAAACTTCTCTAGGATTTTTTTCGTAATTGCCATAGTACTGCACCTTGTTACTTCCTCATTATGTTGTTTCAATGGCACGCTCAAGGTGTACAAAGTTTGAACTAAATCTGTGATCCCATCGTCGTGGCCTCCCCTTGCGAATATGACCGAGAGCAGACGGTCATATTGCAATGGCCCGGAGGCTCGGCTCCAGCATTTCGGAAACTGCACGAATTGTCGGGTGTTCGAGGAGAATTGTAGTGAGATACTTCATCTCGTGGCGAAACTAAGGTGAAACCACGTCTAGACGTCGTGGGGTTGGGCGGCCCCAGACCTTAATTCTGGGCAGAGTTCAAGAGTGTCTGAACACATAGTGCACCGAACACTCCTAACGATGAACCTCCGCAGCCGTCGACCGATGCATGTGCCAATTTTAACACCGTGACATCGGCAGCTACAACTGAACTACGCACATGACCATAGCATTGGACGGTGGCGCAATGGTAGAGCGTTGCATGGTCTGATGAATCTCGATATCTTCTTCATCATGCCAATGAGAGGTCGCGAACCCGTCGTCTTCCAGAGGAACTGGTGTATGACACCGGTAATGAGGGACAGAAAAAAGCTGGCGGTGGCTCTGTTATGCTCTGGGGAACTTTCACACGGCCATCCATGGGTCCAGTAGAGCTCCCGCAAGACGCCATGACGGAAAAGGTGTATCGTACACTTTTTGCTAACCGCTTATGCCCCTTAATGATGATCATCTCTTCCGACGACAGTGGTATTTTTCACAAGAAGCGTCATGTTACAAGGCCAGTTTTGTGATGAAGAAGTTCCAGGAACATAGTGATGAGTTCCGATTGATGTACTGCTCCCCTAACAGCCAGGTCTGAAATCTCGGACATGATTGAACGCAGAGTCAGATTTATCGGCCACACAACGGACTTTACGGGAATTAGGTAACTTGTGTATGCAGATGTTATGCCACCTTCCTCCAACGACCTATCAGGGAATCATTGCTACCATTCTACGAAGCGTCGCCGCTGTTATCCTTGCCAAAATTGGACATACTGTTCATTAGAGAGATGGTCATGATGTTTTGGGTGGTCAGTGTGTACAGATATATATCGATCTCACTCTCTCTCTCTGTCTCTCTCTCTCTCTCTCTCTCTCTCTCTCTCTCTCCCTCTCTCTCTCTCTCACACACACACACACACACACACACACACACACAAACACACACACACACACACACACACGCACATACATACATACATTCCATATCCCGTTGTGCGCAACATATTGAGTTATCCTCTTCATCATTCGATTCTCATCACCGGCCCGCAAGTCACCCATTGTGGCGTCGACTGAAATAAGACTTGCACTCGGCGACCGAATTTCCCCGAATGGGGTCTCTCGGCCAACAATCCCATACGATTATTTCATTTTCTTTTTTCCACTGAGGTGAGAAAAATCAGGCGTTATATCCTAGAAAGTGTCGCACCTTATTTTACCCGGTGTGGTGCAGCAACTCAACATGGGACGGTCTCAACAAGTCGTTGGAAGTGTCTTGCAGAGGTATTGGGCCATGCTGTTTCTGTAACCGTCCATAATTGCGAAGGTGCTGCCGATGAAGAATTTTGTGAACGATTTGACCTCTCAATTATGTCCCATAAATGTTCGATGGATCGCCCTATAATTCGCTCGAAATGTCCAGAATGTCCTACAAACCAATTGTGAACAGTTGTGGCCCGACAACGCGGCGCATTTTCCTGGGAATGTGAAGTTTGTTTTGTATTTGGACTTCTCCAAATACCAAACATAACCATTCCCAGTGAATCATCGATTCATTTGGATCAGAGGACCCAGTGCATTGTGTGTGAAGATAGACTACACCCTTATGGAACCACAACCAGCTTGCACAATGCCTTGTTGACAACTTGGGTTCATGATTCTTTGTGGTGTCCGCGCTACATGCGAACCATACCATCAGCTCCTACCAATGTAAATCGAGACTCATCTGACCAGGCAACCGTTTTCCAGTCGTCTATTGCCCGACAGATACAGTCACGAAGCTAGGTGAAGCGCTGCAGGTGATGTCGTGCTTTTAGCGAAGGCACTAGCATCGGTCGTCTGCAGCCA
Organism: Schistocerca serialis cubense; assembly: GCF_023864345.2. NCBI lineage: Eukaryota > Metazoa > Arthropoda > Insecta > Orthoptera > Acrididae > Schistocerca > Schistocerca serialis. The sequence continues at coordinate 322,104,950 of NC_064641.1, read as the reverse complement.
TAACCCATTAACGCTAAATTTTGCTTCACTCTCCGAATGGATACGTTCGTTGTACATACCACATTGATTTCTGGGCATGTTTCAAGAAATCTTGCTTGTGTGTATGCTGTGACAACACTACACATACGCCGCTGCTCTCGGTCGTTAAGTGAAAGTCGTCGGTGACGCTGCGGACCTCGGGATATTGAATTCCGTAACGATTCCCGAAACTGAATGTCCCATACGTGAAGCTCCAACTGCTATTCCGGGTTACAAGTCTGTTAATTCCCGTCGTGCGGCCACAATCACGTCGAAAAAGTTTTCACGTGACTCACCTGAGTACAGTGACAGCTCTACCAATGCTTGCCCTTTCATATCTTGTGTACGCGATACAGCAGCCATCTGTATACGTGCATCCGGTGACTTTTGCTCCTCAGTCGACAAATCTACATTAGTGCAACTTTTAAAAGGAGATTTACTTCTGGTACTCTTCTTTGATACAGAAACTCTATACTGAGAATGTGAACCGAAACCAATGCCTTGTAGAGTGTTGAGTAGATACCCGAGCACTGGGATAGTCTGTAAAATGTGTAGACGTTCAGTGAATCTCAACACGTAGAAGCGAATCTGCCATTACAAACCATCTGAAGAAATCCACTAACACCATTCTCAGTGTTAACAATAATGAGTCACATCTCATCGACTGTATATGAATTTTTCATGAGAGTAAGCAGCTCTGGAGAATTTCAGTTTAATTCTTCTTTCTAATTAATGAGAATCTAACGAGACATGCACAGTTTTAGAAAGACAAACATATGTTAAAGCGAGATGGTAAAAGAGACACTTTTCGGTAATTTATCTACGCGCGGTGAACTTTGGCGAGTGTCTGATGGTGTGGAGTTGCGTTTCATGATACGAGAAATGCTTTACGTTTAAAATGTTCGCTGTGATGGCCATTAGGGCGATGTAGTCGTATGAGAGGCTTTAAAAGCGGAGGCAGCCCATTTCCTGTGGTAGTAAGTTGTGTCGGTTAACTGCTGCGCCTGAGAAATGGGTGCTGGGGGACGTGACGAGAGATCAGATTACTCGTACTGCAATATCGTTAACTCTCTTCAGGTTCGTACCTCCAACACGTGGAAGCAATATAAACCGCCGAGCATTTTATGCAGCAGTTCATCTATCAAGGCTTGTGTCAAATAGAAGCGTCGAAGCAGAGCTTTGTGAATGCGAAACGCTGACATAACTCATCCCCAGGCTAATACTGACAAGATAATGTAAGGAGAAAGTAACACTTTGATCGGGGTCGCTAATATCCGAAGACTGTTGGATGGCTAAATAGAATATCTCAGCACAGTGTCGGAGGTCTGATATATTCATGCAATAGTCTCATATCAATTTACTGGTCTAAAGCGATAAAATTTTGCGCTGAATATCCAATGAAAGGTTCAGAATGGAAATAAATATTTCACTACACTCGTTTCAGTTTCCGCAAGAAATATCTGTGTGAAAGTCTCTCCACACAAACTACGGTCCTCTTGGACTATAAATCAGACACAATTTGACGACATTTTCAGAATTCAGAAATACTCGTACACGGACGTGCAAATATTTGATGATGATCTATTAGTCGTTAGTGACGTTGTTTAGCTTTTACAAGCTAGACTGGAGATGGGTTCAAAATGTTTAGTTATTTCCAGTTGCCATTATGCGCTGTTGTAATGAAATAATATAAAGAAAACTCCTACTTCACAAGACTTTACTTACAGAGGAATTAAAATGGTTAAAAGCATAAGTTACCCATGTATTTGCTTATGCGGAATTTATTCTTAACTAAAATATAATCTAGCTTCCGTCATGTTTTTCTGTGTAGGAAATAATCACGTATGAACCTGGGCGTTAAATATTGTGAGTTGTCCATATATCAAAGCTGCTAAGAGAAATTTACAGTCGCAACCAGTTCCACGTTTTACACAGTTATTTTCATGTCTGGTACACTCTGCTGACTGCCAAAATATGACATTGATTGAAGTGTAGGTTACAGATTTTTTGGTGACATTGAATACACTACCATGTATAAATCTTAATATACTTGCACACTAAGTCAGTTCCTCAATCAAATATCATACTAGACTATAAAATTAAAAATGGTATAGTCGGTGCATACGGCTTGAACAAGACCCTGATATTCTAAGATAAAGTGACTTTGTTTCAATACCAATATTTTATGTTGCTCCTATTATCATTAAATTATTAATGGACACAAACTATTATGTGCTACGAGAGCTGTACTCCCAAATTTCAAATGGTATCTTACGCTTAAATCTGCGACAGTGTAGTTGATGGCAATCAAAATCAACAAAGTTTGAAATCGAATTCAAGTAAACTGATGCGTTGATGCCGCAGAATAAATTATTGCGGAAATATCGTTTGAAATTTGAATGATTAGTATTATTTAATTAGGAGTGATAGAAGGAATAATATTTTTTGATAGTCGATAGCGAAAACATTTACTGAAAATTAGTCACATACAAAGCACAAGTATCCGAGAGGTTCTAGGCGCTTCAGTCTGGAACCACGCGACCGCTACTGTCGCACGTTTTAATCCTACCTCGGACATGGATGTGTGTGATGTCCTTAGGTTGGTTAGTTTTAAGTAGTTATAAGTTCTAGGGGACTGATGGCCTCAGATGTTAAGTCCCATATTGCTTAGAGCCGGTTGAACTATTTGAAGGAAAAGTATATCTTCATCATCATCATCATCATTTTAGACTGATTATTCCTTTCAGCGTTCAGTCTGGAGCATAGTCCCGCTTATAACATTCCTCCATGATCCCCAGTTCAGTGCTAACATTGGTGCCTCTTCTGATGTTAAGCCTATTACTTCAAAATCATTCTTAACCGAATCCAGGTACCTTCTCCTTGGTCTACCCCGACTCCTCCTACCCTCTACTGCTGAACCCATGAGTCTCTTGGGTAACCTTGCTTCTCCCATGCGTGTAACATGACCCCACCATCTAAGCCTGTTCGCCCTGACTCCTACATCTATAGAGTTCATTCCCAGTGTTTCTTTGATATCCTCATTGTGGACACCCTCCTGCCATTTTTCCCATATACTAGTACCTGCAATCATCCTAGCTACTTTCACATCCGTAACCCCAACCTTATTGATAAGGTAACCTGAATCCACCCAGCTTTCGCTCCCATACAACAAAGTTGGTCGAAACATTGAGCGGTGCACAGATAACTTAGTCTTGGTATTGACTTCCATCTTGCAGAAGAGAGTAGATCGTAGCTGAGCGCTCACTGCATTAGCTTTGCTACACCTCGCTTACAGTTCTTTCACTATGCTGCCATCCTGTGAGAATATGCATCCTAAGTACTTGAAACCGTCCACCTGTTCTAACTTTGTTCCTCCTATTTGGCACTCAATCCGTTTATATTTCTTTCCCACTGCCATTACTTTCGTTTTGGAGATGTTAATCTTCATACCATACTCCTTACATTTCTGATCTAGCTCTGAAATATTACTTTGTAAACATTCAATCGAATCTGCCATCACAACTAAGTCATCCGCATATGCGAGACTGCTAATTTTGTGTTCACGTATCTCACCCAGCCAGTCTATTGTTTTCAACATATGGTCCATAAATAATATGAACAAAAGTGGAGACAGGTTGCAGCATTGTCTTACCCCTGAAACTACTCTGAACCATGAACTCAATTACCGTCAACTCTAACAGCTGCCTGACTATCTATGTAAAGACCTTAAATTGCTTGCAAAAGTTTGCCTCCTATTCCATAATCTCGCAAAAAAGACAATAACTTCCTCCTAGGAATACAGTCATATGCCTTTTCTAGATCTATAAAGCATAGATACAGTTCCCGGTTCCACTCGTAACACTTCTCCATTATTTGCCGTAAGCTAAAGATCTGGTCCTGACAACCTCAAAGAGGCCTAAACCCACACTGACTTTCATCCAATTTGTCCTCAACTAATACTCGCACTTTCCTTTCAACAATACCTGAAAAGATTTTACCCACAACGCTGATTAAAGAGATACCTCTGTAGTTATTACAGTCTTTTCTGTTTCCATGTTTAAAGATTGGTGTAATTACTGCTTTCGTCCAGTCTGGTGGAACCTGTCCCGACTCCCAAGCCATTTCAGTTATCCTGTGTAGCCATTTAAGACCTGACATTTCACTATATTTGATGGGTTTCGACTTAATTTCGTCCACCCCAGCCGCGTTATTGCACTGCAATCTATTGACCATTTTCTCCACTTCCTCAAATGTGATCCTATTTCCATCATCATTCCTATCCCATTGCACATCGAAATCTGATCGTATTTTCACCTACATTGAGCAACTCTTCCAAATATTCCCTCCATCAACAGGATTCTCCAGGAGTATTCCTGACCTGTCCAAAATAGTTGTATTTCCCTCTTACCTCCCTTTCGAAGACTATTATTAATTACTCTCCAAGATGGTTTCCCAGCAGCTTGACACAAAGTCTCCAACCTGTTTCAAAAGTCTTCCCAAGATTCCTTATTGGATGCTGCACTTATCTGTTTGGCTTTGTTTCTTTCTTGGGTGGTTGGTTGGTTGGTTTTATGGAAGGAGACCAGACAGCGTGGTCATTGGTCTCATCAGATTAGGGAAGGATAGGGAAGGAAGTCGGCCGTGCCCTTTGAGAGGAACCATCCCGGCATTTGCCTGGAGTGATTTAGGGAAATCACGGAAAACCTAAATCAGGATGGCCGGACGCGGGATTGAACCGTCGTCCTCCCGAATGCGAGTCCAGTGTCTAACCACTGCGCCACCCCGCTCGGTTGTTTCTTTCTTCAACATAACTTTCTCTCTCTACCTGAGTTCTAGTATGTAGCCATTTTTGATACGCCTTCTTTTTCGTTTTACAGGCTGCCTTGACTGTGTCATTCCACCAAGCTGTTTGCTTCATCCTACCTTCACACACTACTGTTCCAAGACATTGTTTAGCCACTTCTAGTACTGTGTCTCTGTACCTTGTCAATTCCTTTTCCAATGACTGTAATTGACTACATTCAACTAACCGGTACCTTTCTGAAATCACTGTTATGTACTTGTGCCTGATTTCCTTATCCTGAAGTTTCTCCACTCCTATCCTCCTACATATGGACCTGACCTCCTGCACTTTCGCCTTCACAATACCAACTTCACTGCAGATTAAATAGTGATCAGTGTCATCAAAGAATCCCCTGAATACACGTGTGTCCTTCACAGCCTTCCTGAATTTGTGATCTGTTATTATATAGTCAATGACAGATCTGGTTCCCCTGCCTTCCCAAGTATACAGGTGAATGTTCGTATGTTCAAAAAAGTAGTTTGTGATCATTAAGCCCATACTGGCACAGAAATCCATGAGTTGTTTCCAGTTCCCGTTGGCCTCCATATCCTCTCCAAATTTACCCATAACCTTTTCATATCCTTCTGTGCGATATCCAATCCTGGCATTAAAATCACCCATGAACAGAACACTGTCCTTGTCCTTTACTCTAACAACTACATCACTGAGTGCGTCATAAAAACTATCCATCTTATCTCGATCTGTCCCTTCACAATGCGAATACACTGACACAATCGTAATTTTCTTGCTAGACACTGTCAAATCTAACCACATCAGTCGTTCGTTTACATACCTTATTGCAACTACGCTGGTTCCATTTCTTTCCTGATGTAAAGCCCTACAACCCATTGTGCTATTCCTGCTTTGACTCCTGACCGGTAGACCTTGTATTCTACCACTTCCACTTCTTTCTCACCCCTTACCCGAATGTCACTAACAGCTAAAACGTCCAACCCCATCTTACTTGCAGCCTCTGCCACCTCTAACTTCCTCCCAGAGCAGCCCCCATTGATATTAATAGCTCCCCATCTCGTTACCATTCGTTTGCTGAGTCGTATCTTAGGAGTCCCTGGTTTGTCAGTTAGAGGTGGGACTCCGTCATCTCCCAAGGTCCGAGGCATTTTGCTCTGATTGTTGCCAGCATCATATTTAAAGTACCAGGGTAGCAGGTTGCTTGCCTTCCTTGCCGGGGGTCCCATTGAGTTTTACTCCTAATGGTTGAGGAACTAACCGGTGGATTTGGTAGTCTTTGCCGTCTGAGCACAAAGGTGACCACGACTCAGAATATGTCCGTGATGCCCAGCCTTATTCCAAAGTAACTGGTATCCCGACTGTCAGGACCACTTACTTGGCCACTCATACGTTTCCCGTGGTTCATGAACTAGGACATGACAACAGAAACCCACACCATGAACCACAGGAGAAGTATAAATGATATTAATTTTGTTTTGCTGCCTTTATTATTCAAATGCTTTAGGGTAGATAGTATTTTTGTGTTTTTCCACCTTCAGGAAAAACAAGTAGATTTCTTGGCTGTCCGACTCGTAGGAATGCACATACAGCTGGCCATGTGAAAAACATGGACTTTCTAGAATCAACCCATACACTCGAAGTAATTGATGCTGTGCCTTGTTGATTGACACTGAGGATGCAAGTGGAATGGGGAATAACAGACGTTGAAACCAAATGGCATTTTGGTGGGAGTGATGGGGATTCCATTAAGTTACTGACATAATCTGCAACCTTACAATGAGTAGACCACTACATTCCACATCTTGTGAATGAATGGAGCTAGCCGAGTCGTCGTTCATCCAGGTACTCAAGAATTCTCCAGTTGCACCCATGTCGAGGAGGTTAGCACCCCTTATCGATGTATAGTAACTCTAAAGTATTGTTCTAGAGTCTAGTATCAGTACCTGGAAGGTACTGGTAAGAGAGAGCATAAACACATACACACTTAAGGCTACAATAATCCGCACTTAAAACAGGCTATAATGTTAGATCGCTTTAGTTTCCAACCTATCAGTCGTGTGGAATGCAGTGCTGTAAATTTCCCAACGTAAGATATATATTTCCAGCGCATGTCATCCTTCCTTCTTGTAGGTTTCTCTATGATAAACTATGGTGTCAAATCGTAAAACTGAAACTTCCCCTTAGAAAAATTAATGAATTACTGTGCTGATAAACCTCTTACACTATTTGATTTTCAAACAGCTGAGCAGAACTGAACGTACTCAGACATTTCGCTCTTTACCTATTCTGATCAACACTAAACTGACAGCCAATATTTTTAGCGCAACGGAATCTGACTTTCAGTAATCCCTACAAAAGAATGGCCCTGACTAACATTAACCTATACCTTTCACAAATCACTTCCCTCACAAAAATCTTCGTTACTCAAGCTACTGCAATACAGCGAGCGCCACTACTGCCAGCTAAATAGAAGATACAAACTACTGAAAGCACTATCTACTGGTAGACATAGTTAGCAAATGAAAGATTTTGATAGAGAACAAACAATGTATTTACCTCAATAGTGTTCAAAAGTCATAATATATATAGCAGTTCATGACATCCAGTCTTACAAAATTCAAAACTCTGCAATTTCTCTCCCCACATCCACAGCCGCTGGCGGCTCACCTCCAACTGCGCAACGCTACGCGCTGTTAACAGCCAACTGCCCAACACTACAATAGCCAACAACAATGCAAAACAGCGACAGACTACACACAGCACAGCCAGTGATTTTCAGAGTGCTACGTGGCGTTACCAACATATAAACCTAAACAGCCTAAGTATGTAAAAACCTAAACAGCCTACTTACATAGCCCCCATGCTCCCCACAAAAAATTTTACAAATTATTTTGGGCAGTGGCCAATACAGATTTGAAAAAAAAAATTTCATAATCATAATTACAATAACAAAGAAATCAAATGCACAGACTTATTGATACAATGTTGGTGAAGAGCTAAAATTTTCTCACAGTCCATTAAGACAGTCCTGATCATTCATCACAGTAAAATTGCAGTGTACTTTTTTTTCTCAAAGTCTGAGCAGTAAAAGAATATGCACACGGAAGTAGTGGATTTCCATGCAGTCATGAAGAAGTAGTGTTGTTCTTCCAATGGAAAGACAGTGCTGACTCTTGACATGTAGACAGGTAATGGGCCACAACAGAGCAAACCCACAGCAGAATCAGTCGAAGTTTTGAAGAACATCGGTAGGTAGGTAATCACAGAGCAGACCCACTGTAGTCCTGGTAGAGAGTATGGTATTGGTGGGTCATCAAAGGTGCAGACCCACTGCAGTCCTTGTAGAAATAATGGTACTGGTGGTTCATCAAAGGTGCAGACCCACTTCAGTCCTTGTAGAGATGGCAGCAGCCATCTGCTGTGACTGTGCAGGTGCACAATCACCATCGAAGAGTCCTGTGGACAATATAGCAAGTCCATGAACCACCACTTGTGCACCCACAATTTTTTTTTGAAATGTCCTTAGAACCAGCAATGCTGTTATCCAGTCCCTTGCTGAATTATTAACACACATGTAAACACTATCAGTCCTTGCTTCTCACATATTATCCATATACTATGACCAACTGAAACATGTGCAGTGAAATGTAACTTACAAGTTACTTAATTTGATGAACTGGTGTCAATTACAATTTTATAACTTAAGAATACCATAACAAAGCTACAAAATACATCATTAAAAACATAATAATACATACAACATTTGTAGTAATACAGGCTTTACAAAACAACAGAAATAAACATATACATCAGTGTTACAGGAATTATGACATAAGTAAATACATAAAAGATCAGAATAACTTTTGAAACATCAACTTCACACTTGAGCATTAAAACAGAATAGAACAAATAATGTCTAAGCATCTTTACAAGGTAAATAACATATTATCAGAAAAATTCGACAACATAAATCTTATTAGCTAAACACATACAGACAGGAAAAACACAAATTCACATAGTGTAATAACACAAAAATACAGGACAGGGTTTGTTTTCAGTATAACATTTGTTACTGCAGTCTAACCCAAAACTTCATTCCATAGATCTTTCGTCTTATTTCAACGTTTGTTTCCACCAAAAAAATTCTATCCAAGCACGCTTTCTGTATTTATATGTTCACATATTTCTTACCTCATTATTTATTTTTCATTACCTTTCCTCATCAATTATTTCCAAGAAAATCCTACCTAAACCTGTTGTCCCTAAAACCTACTTTTTTGTTCATATCCTCTTTCAAAATACTTTTTTTGGCCAAAACATTTTTTTATAGCTTCTCAATGCATTTCTTCCAATTCATCACAACTCGTTCTCTTATATAGCCTACCCCATCTTAACCTAACTTAAATCTACTGAGCTCAGATGATAAACTAAGGAACGAGACCATGCAGCAGCACAAAACAATTTACACTAACAGCAATGACAAAAAATGCAGATTGGGAAAGCAAGCAGCATAAATTAGCAAAGCAAATACAACTAATATGAGGCAATGAGCAGCAACAAGAAAAATAAATCAGTAGTAAAACTAGCTTAATACAATGTAAAGTGCAGTAGAACTATGCCTGGCAAACACCAGCAGCAAATGCTATGACCTACATCTAAACATGACAAAGCTCAAGAAGAAAAAATATTACAGTAAGAATGGGCATTTTTAATACCTACGTCACATCTTAACACTAGAGTGATGCATCACGATAACTTACTTTACCAAAAAAATTACCAAGTAGTTGAAAAGAAAATTATGTACGCAGTTACTGTTATTAATTCCTTCCTATTGTTCTTTCCATTCCAAGGGCACCTTTTTCGAAGAATGTGGATAATAAAATTATTATTTAATAGATCTATTGGCAGAAAGTGTTACATTAGCAAATGCATTTAATTTTATTTTATAAAACCAATGTTGCAACACAGCTGGAAACCAAATATCAAATGAAATAAGCAACTATGTACAAAGTAAAGCATAAAAATATCGTTCAATAGTCATGTTGCATTTCATAAGTTAGTAGAAATTCTCTCAACTCTCATAGAAAGACACTTGTCATAATCAGGTTTACAGATGTAAGAATATCTCCCATCAATTCATAAGCATTTAAGTAAGTAGCACAAAGTAGGTGCTCCACAGTAAAATCATATGTTTCCAAGTAATAGCGTGTAATATTTGCGATGCTTTCTACAAAGGAATGTCAATAGCGAGAATTTGGCCTCTCCCTTTTTTTCCACCTGTGCCTCTGAAAGGCACACACTAATGGCTTTTTCCAGGCGACTGTTGCGCAGCTGGGTGCCCACGACGCATTACTTGACGGTCACTTAACTTTCTTAGCGAAATATTTACGACACCAGTTTGCACTACAGTGACAAGTCTCATAAAAAATAAAAATATTCAAAGGTTAGATATTTACATTAGAAGTATGTAGAAACAAAATCTCATAGATAAGTGTCCAAAAAGTTTTGTCAGCATTGTGGTACATTCACACATTTACACACATTTCATAACTCTTAAAGTACGATTCTTGGTATCCAACATCCTTTTTCACAAATCAGAGTCCCTAACCACTACTCATTACTCTTTACCTTATTACACAAATACATATTTGTCGACACTTCTTCAATATTCCATCATAATAAATACGTAGCATAATCAAATTCCTCATATAACATCAGCTTATTGATCATAAATATACCTCAACAGCATAATACAAAGTGTCACCATGATAGTAATATCATAACACCTCAGTCAAATCTCAAAATTGTCGTAGCTTTCTGCAATAATGTCAAAACCTAAAAAAAGTTCTCTGATCATTTCAATAGTGTCATCTACCTCAAGCGTACTTTAAAAATCATGATCCCATACCACATACATCATTCAAAGCTCTCATAGTATCACAATGGTTCCGAAAAAATATGAACAGTTCACACAGTGCAGACAAAATACAATTTCATAAGTGTGAAATTATCCAACTGTGTAATTGCGTAAACATGTGTCACTGATGTAGTAAAAAAAATGTTTAATTTTCTGTTAAATAATCAGATATCTGTCTAATTCTGTTAGAGAAATATGGTACCGATGTGTAAAGTTGTATAAGCAAATACCATATTAGCTAGGGCTCCTTGTGCTTGCCACACACATGGTACACAAAGTAAGCATGTACCCCCCTGAGGATTAATGTAATTATACCATCAAGTGTTACAAATTACAGCAATGGAATGAAATGTATCACGCAAAACCTTTGTATCTTTGTAATTCAAAAATCGTTAAAATTAAATGTTTTAAGTACAAAATTAATCACTGAAATACGTGTACTGTAGCGCTAAACTATGCGTCTTGTTGTAAGACAATCTCAGTCATTACTTAAGGGTAAAAAATGTGCTAAGTGTCGTAATTATGGTCGTCCGTAAGCAAAGTTCTTTAGAAGTCAATGTACTTACCTTGTAATAAACAAAAGCGAAATGCTATGCGTATAGATATCGTAGTTAATACGTACAGTACCGTATCAAGAAAGTACTACACTGTAACGTATTGTTGTGCTACAAAAAAAGGCTGTCTCATTGTAGCTGTACAACAAAAGTTACTACTAAAACAAGTTTTCCTTTCCAGAAGAATTCTGAAAAACTGTGCAGATATAAAATAGCCAACAACAATGCAAACCAGCCACAGACTGCACACAGCACAGCCAGTGATTTTCATACAGAGTGCTACGTGGCGTTACCAATATAAAATCCTAAACAGACTACTTACATAAAAACCTAAACAGCCTACTTACAAAACGAGAAAACAGTGACTCTGTGTGATACATGTACAATATAGCTTTCCAGAGATGTATGGCATCCACCGTCCACATCTGACCACAGTTCAGAAATTATACAATGCCCACTTCAGTCTTATATAAAATGATGGTTAGTAAGACAGAATACTTCTTACAACGAAACAGATAAACGCATAGTAGCAGCGTCCGAAATGTGAAATTACATGTCATGTCACCAGTAACTTTGAAAACAGCGCATCTGTCAAGCAAATGTATACACAGAGGATTGCAGTGTTTACAAACACCTATCGCTAACTTAGTTGTGTAACTGGAGAATCGATTTTACACTTCAGATGCGACAGGGGAATGGAGTACATCACATAAATATTTGATCGTTTAGAGGAATGTGTCACGTTTAATCATACGTGAGATGGAAGTCCTCTGATGACCGAGAGGTTTACTGTTAACTATCGCAAGTAGACACTGCTCTAAGACCCACATAGAACAAGGAGTTCTATACGAGTATATGTCACACATCTAATGCATCCTGACAGAACATCACGAATAAAATGGTCAAATGACCTGCAGCTACTTCCTCGTCCCTCTCTCCCTAGGATGAATCATCAGTCTACTAGTCTATCAGTCACATCGTTACAACTACATCTCAACCAACCAATCCATCTGGTCTATGTCGCCCTTTAACGCAGATGCAAATCAGTTTAGAGGCAGACGGTTCCCTGTCTTCCCGAAAAGCATCAAATACAGTAGTCAACTAGCGTGTATCACAGTTACCTCAATAAGATGCAGTAAAAGATGCCTCGACGGGAAACTGTGACTGTTTCCCTGTTTCCCTTCGCTTCCATGTCGATGTTTTCTCAGATACCTCTTGCTGTCGCATGTTTATTCCCATGTACAAGTTGTTCTACGCCAAGCAGAGGACGTGCCAGTGCTTCCTCAATTTCCCCGCATTTCGTTGTACATCCAGTCAATTTACACCTACCCCCCATTATTTTTCGCAGTTCTATCGACTTTATGTCATTTCCATCCATGCAATCATGACATAACCTCTCGTGTTCTAAAATTGTTTGGAAATGTATTATAGCTGCCTACTTCTAGCGCAAATGCACTGATCGGGAGGTAGAGTATTCCATTGTATTCGACTGTATTCAGTCACCTATACATTTGGAGGGCGTTTTTTCCTGTACATCTGTGTATATACATGTGTCGCGAGTGGCTCCCAGGACCCACAGAGGACCCAAATAGTCTTCAAGCGTTGACCTGCTGCGCACTATATCCGCAGCGATCTTGGATGGGCGACGGATTGGTTAGATCCATTCAGTCACAAGACGTGGAATGTAGTGGTCTACTTCTGGTCGGTTTCAAATTAAATCGATAACAGTGTTGCAGTGCAGATTGTCAATGGCAGTGTGAGTGCTCTTTCAATCTCTAATTTAACCCTAAGACAGTGAGTATGCTCTGTGACACCCGTCAGCATAGAGACAGATCGTAAATTAAGCACTATATTAGAAATATGTCGAGCAGTGTCTGACATACTTTGATGATACATGTGTTCGACAATTAACAATGAATTGATGTACTGCACAGTCATCTATCTACATTCGCAAAGATACTTGCAAAGCAGAGAGTGGGGTGGCTTATCTATGATACTGAAGTTGGGAAACTTGCTCCTGCAGCATTGCTCGAAGTTGAAATTATTGCTAGAATTGTTCATACTATCAACTGTGATGCTTATTATTAGTTTACATTGATGGTGTCTTTTCCACCCCATCTGTCCACTGGTATGCTGTTGGTTACCACATAATGATTGACTGACATCGCTCATTTGAGTTGGAGAAAGAGTTTTGGTGGAGGGACTACACCTTCTGGGGATGGATAGCACTGAAACAGCGATAGCGTGCATGACTGCAACGTGAGAAATGAGTCGAAACAGAAAGCAGAGCCATCAGCTATTCCGTCACTATGACATATGAGATTAAATGTAGAGGTCGTCTATCACTTTCGGACAGCAGTTAGGAAATTCTCCACAATGGCGTCAAACTATTCCAGTTTCCTAATGTTGTAACAACACATTGTATGGCAGTGTACAAAGCGTGTTACAGCAGAAAAAAACAATGTTTCAAGCAATGACACAGGGTCACAGCGAGAATCTTTTGCGACTTACAGTATGGTCTGTGGGATACGGTGATCCTTCGACAGTACAGGTGATGAAACTTTAAACTGGTCTGTGCAGTGGATCAACACCTGTATATTTAGTAGAATCATCACACGTGCTCGATCCCAGCAAGCATGCGGTATTTGTTTTCAATGTATGGGAGGAGAGAGCTGTGGTGAAAGTCTTATTGAGTTCTCTGTTGGATCAAGTGAGTGATGTTACTATAGTTCGTAATTTTTCTCTGGTGGATGGAATAGAATAACGATGATAGAATGTTGGGGTGATTGACGTCAATGAGCCCTGAGGGACGTAGATCTATAGTACCTGCTTGTAGTTAGGAGAAGTAGCAAAATCCACGTCCTTCCCCCATCTGCCGTACTGTTTTTTGTACTACCTCTTATTGCAGGAGCAAGCTTCATTTCGGTCGAATGTTCAAAACACGGTTCTGTCGCAGTAACTCAGCATCGCCTGTTTCTACATGGGTTGCAGGAGGTTTTAGATATAGTTTCATCCGACCCCTATTCAGTTCCGACTTACATTTGAACGATCACATGCGCAAAGCTGCATGGATGGTGTTGCAGTGTCTGAGAGAGGGGGTGGGGAGGCAGTGCCTAGATTCATAGGGGCTACCTAAAACGAGGCAGGAATTTTACTGTAGCAGGTAAGTTTGAGAAAGGTGACTCATTTCGAGATATGAGAGTAGCAAAAATATGATTGACTTGTGGCTGTAATTAAAAGACTTCGCCGTAGGATCCAACGCAGGTATGTGCTTCAGTGGGTGGCTTGAATCCAAATCCCTGGCGGCGTTTCTAGCGGACAGCGTAGCACTAGAGATCTGGAAAGGTAGTGTACATTTCTTACGACCTCAATCATCACACTATCTACTACACTTTATGTTCCTTCTCAATCAACCATTGCCTATAGCCCAGTGAATATATCTCTGACCCTCTGACATTGCATCGAGACAGAATGCATTGCAAATACTGGAGAAATATATAGCGTTGGTGACGTGAGTGTGTTGCAAATACTGGTATCATGCCACTATCCTCAGCAGAATCACATTCAAAATTCGGTAATTTTATCATGAGGGGGCATCCTCACCAATGTGTTATCGCACTGCTGGTGTGATAAAATACACATTGGCGATCGCCGTCTATATTCAGTGTCACAGTATTTGTGTGGAAATGCCACGTCATTTGTAGGTAAAGCTATACATGGATTTATAAAGCCGGTATAGCTTTTAACATGCATACATTTGTGGAACTGTAGAACCAAGACCGCTTGTGATGGTAATATGGTTGTTTTTTTTTTTTACATATAGCGGTTTGTAGAACAATTACGCCTCTCCTTCTAAGACATGGTGGTACCACTCGCCAGAAAAACTTATGAGACATGTCCACCAACCGTTGAATTTAGGTCCATGTTATTTCGTGTCCCCAGCAATCGGTTATTGGTGGAGTATTATACTTAGTATTAGGAGGTGCGTGATAGGTTCGCCTTGAGCACCCGGCTTATGAAATATGTGTTTGTGTTCGACATGCGCAAAGGAAATGACTATATCTAGTCACAAGGAAGGTAAGGATATGACGAGGAATACTGTAATACCAAAGGAAAGAGTATATCAAGTAATAAGAATGGTACCGATATTTCTATTTACAGAGCCATAGCAGTCTGCAGGGTGTATTTTCAATACTTCGCTCATTGTTAAATGTCATTCAACTCAGACCATAATCGTAACATTTAGTTGTAAGTACAGGCATAAAATATATATGAGGTCAATTTTTTTTCTAGGACGCTTCATGTTTCCCATTAACTGTGGGAGCTGTCCAAATGCAGAGTCCTGTAGGAGTGTAGGTATGTAGCTCACTTAACACTCTTGTCCTCTACACAGACGAATAACCAACTAATACTTAGTATGCGTAAGTATGTTTGCGCTGGACCGTTATTTCCTCCCATGGTTGACTGCTTCTGCACATTTCGCGCCTTTATTTAGATGAGGGAGAATCGATTGTGATATGTTCATCTAGCAGGTGAAAGACCTGTTTGCAGGTTCTTTAGATATCAGAAAGACCTTATTTGACTTTATAAATTATAGGGGTGATTAGGAATCTGATACATTACCAACATAGGTATTCGAAAGTGGAAATATGAGTTTCCTCTATTTTTTTCGAGTTCTAACGTAAAAGTCTTCGCAGACAGGATACGTTTCCAGTTACTCAGTGGTTTAGAGTATTCTCCACCTCGCTAAAGCTTGCAGAGAAATAATTTCGAGTCTATATCTTCAGAGTCATGTTGCGCGAGCAATCGGTAGGATACTGCTGTGTGCTTCATATCGAGATATACCGCGAAAGTGGTATAATCTTACGGCAAACCGTGCGAAAATACCTGTATTCTTGTAATCCCAGAGTCTGGAGATAGGTGTAGAAAAGGAAGCAAGCACTCAGGTACAGACCTAAAACGAGCCCAAATTTGTGGAACAGTTCTGAGAGTGTCTTCAGTCCACTGAGGGTGCTCTGGTCATGGGTTGGGAGTGGATGACGTGTGACCATCGGCTGCAGGTATATATCTGGTGCTGCAAGGGATATATACGGTGCTGTCTATCTCTGTGGTATATGTACAAATGATGTAAAAGTGGCGATTTTGTACTGTGTGTTCACTACATCAACATGGTACGTAGTGATATATTGCTGGGCTGGAGATTGATTTCACACTTTAATATTCCAGCTCCTGTCTACAATGGTTGACCAGTGTAATTGAGTAAGAGTCTTTCTGTATTTGACAATATGTAGAGTCACTTTGCAGGGTTTAATTGACGGTTCAATATGGCGATCTGTGTAAAACAGATTTCTGCCGCTGGATGTCTCATGTGCAGGAAGAAAGAAAGGGCAGACGGTGCTTCCACACCAGCTGCATCAGCAGTTCAGAGGGTAAAATCGATAAAAGCCAGTCATAATGCCTGATTCATTAAGAATATATCCTTTGTGTTGGGACATAGGAACATCTACAAACTGAATCGAACAAGATAGAGGCAAGGTATGTATGGAAAGCTCTGAGAAAGCAAGTGTTCAAAGTTATGTTGAAGCAGACCATCCATCTCTGGTGGGGTTGCCATCATTCATCTACCACTGTGGCTTTAGGACATCTCCAGATCTGCAGCTGTAGGATACAGAATACTCGCGAAATTTTATCTTCTGTAAGGCTGTGTTTGGCATTCTTTTTGTGTAATTGTCCTGATTTCCCCCTGTCTGCACTTAGACAGTGCTCTCCTTCAAAAAAACAAGAATTGCTTTATGATTAACAGTGTTTTCCGGAGAGTGCACAGACATAATGAAGGATTTTAGCAGTGAGAACGTTTAACGTTTCTGAGACGTATATTGACAGCAGCATGAACATTTTGCAATGATGTGTCAGCCACGCTGAGTAAGCGTACACAGATAGATGCAGCGTGCAACACCCATTAGGATTGCTAGGACCAATGCACCAAACGCTATTCTGACAGCTATGGTAAACACACGTGCTGTACAAAGGCGTCTTGAATATGGGCCAAGCGTGAGCGACCCTTGGAGTTCTTTGACTTTTGTATAACACTCGAAGAACTCTATGTACTCGAAAATAGACCTGAATTTCACCTACTTGTTGTAGGCAGCAACGACGTGAAAGTGATGGCTCGTGCTGACTTGTATACAGTGGTGGCTCACGGCAGCGTCGACGTGCGGGCATCCTTGGAGTGTCTGATAAGTTTACAATAGTCTGAAAGCATTTTTACACACAATGAGTGTCTGTGGACTACGTTATTTCCGGCTGTTTAAGTATTGTGAGCGTGCTGGGAGAGCGTTATATATGCATTATTTCAGTGATTTACGAGTAGTTTGCTGGTCTGCACATCAATGTATCGCTGGACCGCAGGTAGAGAGAGTGATCACGCCAGTAGCAGTGAACATGTGTGCACAGTCCAGAGAGTGACTTGTCGCTTATTTATATAGAATGTGACGTCAGTATAACACTCGAAGAACTAACTGTAGACATGACTTTCACATTCCTTTCAGCATTGGTGCTAGAGCTAATGGATAGCATTATGGCATGTCTCCGGATGGCCCTGCAAAGTGAGTGTGCGTTTTGGAGTCTCTGATAGTTGCAACTGATTATAGTTCGAAAGCATTCTTTAGTGCAATGAATGTTTGTGGACTGCACTACTTCCAGCTGTTTAAGCATTGTGAACGTGTTGGCAGAGCGTTATACAAGCATTAGTTCCGTAATTTACGAGTAGTTTGCAGGTCTGTAGTCTCTGTGGCATGTCCCCAATCATGTCAGAACATTTGTATTAGTGTAATACATAAACTATGTGAAATCCGTCCCTAAATAAATTGCTCGAAAATAAATAAAGTAAACTCCTTCCTCTCTCTAGCAGCCCAGCATAGACTGGATCATTTTCCTGCCATTTATCCCCGCCAGATCACCATCTAGTATGACATCATGGGAGGAATGACAGCGCCCTCTGGTGGCAGTACTGTGTACTAGGTCAGTTGGACTCCATACCTTATGGTAGACACACTGTTTCTCGCCATTTTCCCACACTACAGACCACCATCTTCGATTACATCACAGAAAGGATGACAGCACCCTCTGGTGGCAGTACTGTGTACTAGGTCAGCTGAACTACAGACCCCATTGCGACTACACTTGATGGTGATATTGCCTCTAATTGTTTAAATAAATAGTGCATGCAAAACAAAGAACTATGTCCAGCACAGGCTGAGTCCTTTCCCACACAGTTCCTAGGAGGAGGTGGCAGTCAGGTGACTTAGGTTAGTGGAAGTAGACAAAGTGCCCTTCCTTCCCACCATTTTCTGAGGTTATTAGAGGTAGCCCAAGTGACCTTTCCTTATTGCCAAAATTAAAATTTTCCTCCAGTCCCTAGGACAAGGTGGCGGTCAGATGACTTAGGTTAGTGGAGGCAGCCCAAGTGACCTGTTTTCCCGCCATTTTCTTAGGTTACTAGAGGTGTGTTGCATTTTCCTGATGGAATTTGAACTTTCCCCATTTTCTGTGGGAGGGGAGTGGAGGGAGGCTAGGTTAGTGGTGGTAGTGCATGTGACCCATTTTCGCGCCATTTTTCGTAGGTTAGTAGAGGTGTGTTGCATTGTCCTGATGCAATTTGAACTAGCCACCAGTCCCTAGGAAGAGGTGGCTCTCAGATGACTTAGGTTAGATGAGGTAGCCCAATTAACTTATGTTCCCACCAAGATCCGCCATCTTGGATGACGTCATGGCCGACATCTTGGATGGCATCATGTGCTGTTGCCAAGTCTACAGGCCGCCATCTTGGATGATGTCATTGCTGCCATCTAGGATACATCTGGCAACAATGGAGAGTGGGGCAGAAAGAAGGCAGCCTCTCTACTAACCTGGCTTCAATTTAGGCACAATTATTTGTGTAGCTTAATAAAACTGGCATTCATAGTTATATGTATACTTACGTGAATCACTGTGAGGTTGGTGGAAAAGAATACCTCCGACCCTACCAGTGACTATGGCTCCTCCTGGATTCATTCACGTATGTGGCATGGGAAAAATAACTGCTCCACCATCTTTATGCGCAACTGTCATTAGACGAATCTTGTCTTCGAAGTCCCTAATGGAGAAGCACGATAAAAGTATTCCTAGATTTCTGATTTAAAGCTGGTACTTGTACACTGTATGTGGACATTCATGAGAAAGCAACGATCTTCAAGCGCCCGCCTGTACAACTCAGTGACTACCATGGGTCAAACTAACTTGTGAGAATTCGTATGGCATTTCTTTTTGTACACTCACTAGCTTGGCTACATGGCTTCGTTCTGGGAGTTGACATGAGATTGTGTTTTAGTTGGAATGAAAGGATAAGCTTCGAAGTCTAAGAAGTAAAAGAAAAAAAAAATAATTGAAAATATGTGCTAACAATTTACAGAACTTATTAAAGTGTAAGAGGTAAAAAATTATTGAAAATGTGTTCGTATTATTTACAACACTTGCTTAAAAACAACATTTTTCATTTTGTTATCCGTGGTATATAGCTACAAATGATATCAAATTTCCTACTCGAGAACAAGCTGCGTATAGCGGACCATGACAGAAGCAGGAGTCTTTGAGATATATGCCTAAATGTTTTAAAGTTTGTCCTTACACTTTGTTAATTGTAAAGCTGTACCTTAATTTGATTGGAAATTGGAATCTTTGAAATTGAAATTTCTGTTCAGTGCAGATCAGTCGTATCCCGGAGAAAAAAGGTGTGCGTCCTCTGCACTTTCTGGTCATACGTTCGGCTTGGATGATATTCCAAAGCTGTTTGACGGTCATCCTTGTTCCATTACATAGTTTTGATGTATTTAGATTTCTGAGTAATATGAGGGGAAATCCAATTTTAAGTCGCAGATATTCCTGGAATTTGCAAAGAGTTTAGAAATTCTGTAGGGATGTTCACACATTCTTCTACGTTTACATCGTGCTGATCGATTTGTACATTCTCTATTCACTGGGAAATGTCTTTTGAAGATTAAAGTTTATATCGCCGACAACTTCATTTTTAGTTGCCAAATTGATCTTTCAAATAGCCACCCCGAATTGGTATAGCTCTGAGCAATGTTCTGATGAATTTCGTCCATGAGTTCGTTTTCAGTAGTGGCTATGTTGCAGAAATCACTGTTGCGTTTAATATTGCCGGTCGTTTGGCCAGAAGGATATGTGCCTTCTTGTGTTTGTCAGCGTTGTTGAGAAAAATGTGCTGTTGTTCCATTTTTTTATAGTTCAAATGTCATATTTTTTGTTATTCGTAGTATTTGTATGTATGACCAGAGATGTGATTTTTTTTAAAGCGTGTCTTGATCTCATTTGCTGGTGTTGACTTGGCGATAACTGCAAGCATTTATCGAAAATATTGTGAAAGTATGTGAGAGATCCTCCACTTCAGCGTTTCCTCGCAAGTATTGTAATGTTCTGCCAATAGCTACGAGTGACTTTTTATGTGCCATTGTGCATTCGTCCCAGAAGATAATTTTTGCATTCATTAGAAATTCCCCCCGTCCAGATGCTCTTGACGTTTAACATACTTGCAACTGGTTCAACTGGCTCTGAGCACTATGGGACTTAACTTCTGAAGTCATCAGTCCCCTATAACTTAGAACTGCTTAAACCTAACTAACCTAAGGACATCACACACACCCATACCCGAGGCAGGATTCGAACCTGTGACCGTAGCGGTCGCGACTTGGAACTATTCCTCGGTTATATTCGATGGTAGTTGTAGTGTGCAATGGCAGTTCGTCCGCCTTCCATAAGTGTTGCTGCAGTGTCGGATGATGACAGTGCAAGTGCGATGCATTTTTAGCACGTATTTTCACCAGCAACAGATTTATTAGTAACGTTTTCCCTGGAGATTCCACGTAACTGATTCTGCCAGTGTTGTTGACGATCCGGTCCATGACAACGCTGTAAATTTCCTTTTCATTGCCATTGAGAAGTAGTTTTTTGATGTTGCAGACTTTTTTCCTTTTTAATCTCGACATTTAGCACACTGAAGCAACTTCTCGTGGTGCTTCCAACCTAAATTGTATTAAGGTCTGGTTGCTTAAAGGTGAGCATCTGTCTTCTAGGCAGGGGTATACGTAGGGGTTGGCAGGAGTGGCCCCCGCCAGGGGCGCAAGAGCAAGGGGGGCGGAAATTCCAAAGACCGCCGACGATGAGATGACGGAGCGCCGCGCCTCCCTCTGAAAAAATAACGCTGCGCCGCGGCCAGCCTGGTACGAGAAATTGTGGAAACATTTGCTTCAGAACGGAGAAGAGATAGCAAAGGAAGACGCTCTGATGACGAGAATCCTCTCCGCTTTACTGGGAGGAACTTTCCTCATGTCACTCCAAGTGACCAGTCCAAGAAACGCAGACTGTGGCGTAGATGTGCAGTCTGCTCGAAACAGAATGTGCACCGTGGCCGGTACTATCTTTTTAGATAAACTTTTGAAAAATACTATCACTACTACTACTAATTTATTCTTGATTTTTTTGGCAGTGCTCAGCTAATATATATTACCCAAGCTGAACCTCCTTACTCCATGAACTTCTTTATCAGAGCATGAGAGCACATAACATTTCCAACTAGTTTTGACATCTTCATCTTCCTGCAAATGCATAAAGTGTGATAGTGGTCAGATACAGTTGACATATTTCTTGTTTAATTGGGCAAATAAAGGTATACTCTATATTCGTAGTAAGTAAGTATTATTAAACGTTATATTAGCTTATGGTAGCAGACGCAAAATATTACCTTAACAAAAGTACCCAGAAAGTCATATTAGACCTATTTAATAACAATTATCACATACACCTATAAGCAAGGTTCATTGTTAATATTATTGGCCTCATTAATTTTGCTACGGTAATTGCCATATCAAATCTTTTTACCTTATCTTTTATCTCCGCTGAGTCGACAATTTTTTAGTAGATTAGAGGTTTTCAAGGAACATAGATCCTTTTGGATTGATTGTACTCTCGCCAGGTTAGGGCAGTTACGACTTGCCCAAACGTTTGGGGGTGAGGATTTTGAAGCACCACGCCTTACGAGAGCGACGT
The DNA here is from genome assembly GCF_023864345.2 of Schistocerca serialis cubense. Taxonomy (NCBI): domain Eukaryota; kingdom Metazoa; phylum Arthropoda; class Insecta; order Orthoptera; family Acrididae; genus Schistocerca; species Schistocerca serialis. The sequence goes on along the minus strand of NC_064641.1, from coordinate 322,082,542 downwards.
AGAACAAGTCATGCTGAACGCACCATGTACACTTTCGGCATTACCTGGTTATCATACTGAAAAATAACTTAGCACTTAAAAGTTTATTGGCAGTGACGACTCGCCTACCTCCCCATCCTGGTCGGCTTTCCATTAGGCTTCAAACTCGCCACCCACCTTCGGAGTGGTGGGTGTCTGTGTTGGCTGGCGAGCGGAAGTAGCCCAGACGCACCCCTTTGTTGTCTGCCGCCAGTTCGCAGAAGGACCTCGGTGACGACAGTAAACCTGTCGACCGTGAAGCTGGCTGCCCCCGTCAAAGGCTCACCGAAGCTGCACTCACAGTTACAAGGCCCTGCAAGACTCATCAGTTACCAGTTCATCTGTGGCTCAGCAGCAACAGGAAGCGCTCGGTCGTACATCAAGGAAGGTGAGTCATGTGTTCTGTAATAGCAATATGTTCCCTGTGCTCATGCTCATGGTTCATAAGCAGCTACGATTCATACATGTTTGAAGTAAACTCTTATTTTGTTTTATCAGGCAGTTAAACATTTTCCCCGTTTGTCTCGCAGTAGAATTGCAGTATTTATGATTTGACGCTTCTTACGTATATCTGCTTAATTTATGGACTGTTTTTTTCTTTTCGCAGTCAATTTTTTTATTTGAAATTCGTAGCGGTAGGTAAAACTACACTATAACAATATATACATATCAAAATCTGTGGAAAGTCATGCATATGTCACTATAAGTTTCAATTGACATAGGTGTTGCCAAAAGCGTCCCTAGGGAAAATACTAAAATTATCAATCTTGTTGTTAACGAGCACATAAAAACCAGTTTAGTTTTTGATTATTCAAAATAATATGAACTCATTCATCTATAATGCCAGTCATACAATTTTTCTTTGTCACAACTAAATTTCATATACTAAAAATAATAAATATGAACTTACTTGTGTTTGAGAACTGTAGCACCTTTATTGTTTATATCAGTAACATTTGATATGCTATCTAAGGGGATTTGGCTGTTTGTCATATTGTTTATAACAGACGTACCAGTTAAAATTACACGTAAGATTTAAAAGTATTGAAGATGAAATCAGTTGTTTTATCCGAAATGTCATCACATTCGATAAATATCAAAATGACACAAATTTCATTATAATCTCAGATAAATGTTTTCGATAAAAGCAAGCAGTGTTGAAGAAGCAACTTTGATGTACCTGCCAAGTAGAAGCGAGATATTGATAGCATCTCTGAATTTTTTCCACTGTGCTACTATCTGCTGTTTTGCCACATGAGGCACGAAGTGTCCCTTCGTGCATTCCACTGAGAATCTCTGGGTTAATGAAATCCAACAGAATTTTCTTGCATTTCTCAAAGCGTTTGTATGGAATACAGAACACAGAACGACAACAATAACTTTCTTTAAAATGAAAATAGAGCCTGACACGTGAAAAATGCTAGATGTTTATTTCTCTCTCTCTTACAGTTTTTCTTTTTTTTTTTCTTTTTTTTTTCATCCAGACATCGATGATCGTTTCACAATATTTTCTGTACGTAAAGCTGGTATTATAAGGCGTGAACCAAAGTTTCTGGTCTATTCACATAGGTAACAATTAACCATTCAGATTAATAACAGGCATTATTGTGTAAAAAAGTGTCAATAGCAGACGTTGAATGAAATGTCGCATTTGTATTTCTCAGCGTTGAATGGCAGTGTCCTTCTAACGCTCATTCCCTTTTTAATATCAGATCTACGTGCATTGTGCATTCAAAGTTCACTAAAAGTGGCCATATCCGACTAGTCAATTTGCATATCTGGTTGCGATATGTTTCTCGATACACATTGTATCTCTCTATCTGAATTTTTTTTTAACAAATAGGATAACTCTAAATTCTCTAGCTCTTACATCGTTAGTATTGTCTACGCTAAAGCAACATAATGTGCGCAATGTAGTTTCCCTGGCAATAAAATTTGTTTGAATTCGAAGAAATATTAAAAATTCGCGCATTTATTGTCATTGTTATTTCTGATATACTTCTACATTGTTTTCCTGCTTTGGTTTTTTACCTTGATATTTGACATTCAGATCAAATCAAAGAGTCGATGGATAAGCTTTCTCTATAGTTTACTCCTACTCTCAGCTTTTCGAACATCTTGCACCAATTTACATTGTCGAACCCTTTTTCTAGGTCGACAAATCCTATGAAAGTGTCTTGATTTTTCTTCAGTCTTGCATCCATTATCAGTAGCAGTGTCGTGACTGCCTCTCTGATGCCTTTACCTTCCTTAAAGCCAAACTGATCGTCACCTAACAGATCCTCAATTTTCTTTTCCATTTTTATATATATATTATTCTCGTCAGTATCTTCGATGCATGAGATGTTAATCTGATTGTCCGGTAGTTCTCACATCTATCTGCCTTTGCTATCTTCGGAATTGTGTGCATGATATATTTTCGAAAGTCTGATGGTACGTCGCCAGTCTCATAGATTCTACTCACCTAGTTGAACAGTTGTTTGGTTGCTACTTCTCCCAATGACTTCAGAAATTCCGATGGAATATTACCTACTCCCTACTATTTGATTTCAAGTCCTCCAAAGCCTCTCAAATTCTGCCTCTAATACTGGTTCCCCTATTTCTTCCATGTCAACACTCGTCTCTTCTTCTAGCACTCCATCTGACACGTCTTCCCCCTAATAGAGTCCTTCAATGTTTTCTTCACATCCATCCGCCCTCTCCTTTGCGCTCAGCAGTCGAATTCCCACTGCACTCTCAATGTTACCACCGTTGCTTTTAACCCGGCAGTCCACGCGCCTGGAAACGGGACGCACAAACTTCAAACAGGTAGCTGTTCTTCCAGACCCTTGCAGATTACATCCATTTTCAAATACCATCAGACGACTCTTATTGTTATCTTTTATATGTGCCGACAAGGTGGCTTCTTTTAACCAATTTTCACACATTGTATTAATGTGAAGAGTTCTCCGTGGTCTGGTAGACCAGCTGAGTTTACTGCCGGGTTAATTTCTCAGAATGTTGTTTTCACTTTTCTATATGCTGAATCAGTCTTACCGATGATCATTTCATTTTCGATTTCTGCACATCTTTCCTGCAGCTATTTTGCCTTAGATTCCCTGCATTTCCTATTTATTTTATTCGTAAGTGATTTGTATTGCTGTATTCCTGAATTTCAGTGAACATTTTTATACTTCCTTCTTTCATCGATCAGATGAAGTATTTCCTCTGTTACACATAGCTTCTTCGTATTTACTTTCCTTATTCCTGTGTTTATCATCCCAACATCTGTTATTGCTGTTTTTAGAGATGTTGACTCTTCTTCACTTGAACTTCCTACTCTGGTATTCACGACCGCAGTATCCACAGCCTTCGCGATCTTCAAACGCGTCTCATCATTCCTCACAGCTTTGGTATCCCATTTAATTCTCGACTGGTTCTTCCGGACGGTTCTCTTAAACTTAAGCCTGCTCTTCATGATTAATAAATTTTTATCTGAGTCTATATCGGCTCCTGGGTACGCTCTAAAGTCTTATATCTGATTTGCGGCGATCTTTTGCATGCACACACACTGGCGCAGATATCTGAGCAGACAAATCGTAACGTGCGGACCGGCCTTTCCTTGTACGCGCCAACACACTAAATAAATGCTTTCTTGCCTTCTTTTAGGTAACTTACACTGTGTCTCAGCTGCTGAAATTTGACATGTGGGTTTAAGTGACGTCAGGTACAAGTGGCAGAAATCAAGGCAAGTTTCGACATGACAAGTCTGATTATCTCGTCTAGATTCGGCCTGACCTGGGGAGAGTACTTGAGCCAATTGGCGGTACTTGAGCCCAGAGGGTTCTTTTGTGTGTGGCCCATTATAAATTATTCATATGTTATTGTTATTATTTTGTGTATAGGTTCAAATTATTTTAATTTATATTTCATTCCAGGTTAAAACATTTCCTTTCATACAACGGAGAGATGGGACCTAAAAAACTATCTGGAAGTGCATTTAAAAAACTAAGAAAAGAAAAGGAAAGAACAGCAGTTCTCCTTTCAGGAGATTTGACAAATTGAATAAAACTCAACAAGGAGGTGGATACACGTGACACTGCAACAAGTCAAGATGAGAGCAATGCCGATTTTGAATCTGATGATACGGAAACACATCCACGTACAAATGATGACAACCAACCATAACGATCAACTTCCCTTTATATAGCCCCACCAGTTTCAGAAGACAACTATGAAGAGTATGAATCTTACACACATAGTTCTTTCGATGAGGAAGGATCAGCAGTTGGTTGTCACGATTAACCTCCACTAGAAGGAGACTGTTCACCAGAAATAGGTGAAATAGTTATTAATGATCCAAAAATAGGCCTAGCTATCCATTGTTTACTGATAGTATTCGAATTGAGTTGTTTGAACGTGGCCCTCAAATAGTTGACGTATCAACCTTCAAGTTTCCCTTGCCGGATGGAGATAGAAGTTTCTATGGTAGGTGGTTTTACAAAAAGCTCACGAATGGCGAACGTGTGCGAAGACAGTGGCTACTTTATAGCCAGTCGGAAGATTCTCTATTTTATTTTCCCTGACTCCTCTTTGGGAAGGATCATCGTGGAAAGTCATTTTCATTTTCAGATTTTAATAATGGCTTCAATGACAGGAAGCACTTAAACCTCTCATTTACATTCACGAAAACGCGTCCAGACACAGGTTGTGTTGCATGCAATGGAAAAATTTGCAAAAACGGCTAAAACAAAAGAAAACTGTAGATGATGAAATTCAAGAAAGTATTCAGATGGCGGTAGAGAAGTGGAGGAACATACTGAAAGTTGTCATAGATGTAATTGTATTTTGTGCTAAGAATAATCTACCACTTCGAGGAACAGCAAAGAAAGAAATCATTGGCGAGTCAAGAAGTGGAGCATTTTTAAGCACATGAGAACTAATCAGTCACTATCATCTTAAAATAGCAGGACATATGGCATACGTTAAATCAAATAAAATGGCACTCAGTTACTTTTCCCCTAAAGTCCAAAATGAGCTCATAACTTTAATTGGAAGTAACGTGAGGCAGAAAATCTTGAATCAAATAAAAAAATGGAAAATACTTTTCATCATCTTTGACTACACACCAGACAGTGCTCACATTGAGCAAACGAGCCAAGTTAGTAGATTTGTTGACTTGTCAGATGGGAAGTGTCAAGCTGCAAAAAGTTTCATTGACTTTATCAACACTAATGAAAAACGGGTGAAGGCATTTCAGGGGACATTCTTAAAAAACTTAAAGAAGATGAGCTAATTATTGATAATTGCAGAGGTTAGGGTTATGATAATAGAGGCAATATGGCTGGAAAATATGTCGGTGTGCAAGCTCAGATCCTCAAACAAAATGATAGTGCTCGGTTTGTACCATGTGCTGCACATAGTTTAAACCACATCGGATCGCATGCTGCCGCTGTTTCGCCTCTAATGATTACTTTTACTGGAACAGTTCAAAAGATATTTACTTTCTTCAATGGCTCTACAGGAAGGTGGCAAGCTGTGTTAGGTAACTTCGACATTACGTTGAAGGGCCATTGTGACACTCGGTGGTCAACCGAACGAAGAGTAGTCATCGCTTTAAAAAGAACACTGAACGAACTGTATGCAAGTCTGGAGGAAGTGGCTGATATTAACCAAGACAAATGCAACCTGGAAACGTCAGTGGGGGCTCAAGGACTCATCAAGCAAATTGACTTCAAATTCTATGTCTTTTGCATCTGTGGAAAGGATTCTAGTCTCGATTGATAAAATCAGCAAGTCACTTCAGAAGGAGACTGTTGCAGTCGACAAGGCTAACAAAATGATAAAGGGATTGTCAAATACGATTCGGGAAATGCGAGATGAATGTATTGATCCCGCAATCGACTATGCAACAGAGCAAGCGCAAGAAATCGGTATCGATGATAATTTTGCTGAAAAAAGGCGGAATATCATAAGCCAACGTCTTTCAGATTCAAACAAACAAATGCATGATGACTATCTCGACTCAAAAGAGGAGTTTCAGAGGGAAATAAATTTAGTTCATGATCAGATCCTGACAGAACTCTCTAAGAGGTATGAGGCCATGGCTTTAATATCTTCTGAATTTTATTTCCTAACGGGAGAAGCTCTAAAAAAGAGCCAGTTGATGTTCTTCTTAAACATGCTGCAGCTTTCGGTATTAAATATTCACATTATGTAGATGTAGTTGAGCTGTCACAAGAATTAGAAATTTTTCGAATGCAAGCTAAAGAACTCATTAACGATGCTGAAAGAGCAACACCACTTGACATTCTTAAAAAGATTCAAGAGTTTTCTTTAGAAGATATATATCCGAATATCCAAATAACTCTCAGAATTTACTTGACACTTCCTGTTACGGTGGCCTCTTGTGAGCGAAGCTTCAGTAAAATAAAGCTCATCAAGAATTATTTAAGATCATCCATGGGACAGGAATGTTTGTCAAATTTAGCCATTTTATTGCCTGAAGATGAAGAGGTGGCGAAACTTAACTTAGAGGAATTAATTAATAGTTTTGCAAAAATCAATGCCAGGAAAGTAGCATTTAAGTAGATTAACTGAGCTTAATAACAGCGTTAAGTAAAATTTGATATAGGTATTCCTAGCAACTCAATGTATTTTGAAGTAGACTTCGTAAAAAAATAACGAGTTTTTGTATTTAAATGTGTGTTTCTGTTTCTTAATCCTTCATAACATCTTTGATTCTGGGCTGTAAATTAGTTTCGATCTGTCTTAAATTTCTGTAAATTAACAATACTGCATATAACTATTTGCCAAGAAACGCCTTCACATTTTCTTGGGACAAGGGAAAAATATCAGTCTCTCTGTATTGATAAGGGGGTGCATTCTCTGCTTCCTGGGGCGTTCTTTAGAGGGCGCCATTTTAAATTCTTACAAGGGGCGCCACATACCTATGGTACACCACTGCTTCTAGGGTAATGAGTGCTTCATTGAAGATGTTGTTGTTGAATTCGATGGCCAACTCAGGATGAGCTTTTCGGATTTGGTGCAGTATGTCATCACTCAGGGAGAGCAGGAGGGGCGACTGAAGTCGCGCAAAACGTCCTTCTCTAAACGCTACCCTAGCGATAAACCAAGAAACATAATTACTGATGGGGTGCATACAGAACTAGGAATAACTATACCACTGAGATACTGGTGGTGGTGTCAATACGTGATGTGCGCGGTGGCACGGTCTGCCCTAACAGTTTGTTTACCATTTCAGTTAGACTGGACCAGCCGAGAATGTGAGTGATTTGTGAGAGATGGCCAATTGTGAGGTGACGGTAGTACCATCAGTTGCTCTGGTAAATTCCACATGAGAGGAGGGAGTTGCACATTTTGGGCGTAAGATAAGTGTACAAACGCTTCCTCTGTGGGGGTGGTGATATCGCAGTGAGAGCTATGATATAGTAAACCACTACCGTTGAGTAGCACACGGTAGGGCTGGGTTGCTCGAAAGTATTTGTAACATACGATAGTGGCTGTTACTGGGTGGGGTACGGTGTATAATTTACTGTTGCCTATAGGCTGCCGGAGTGGCCAAGCGGTTCTAGGCGCTACAGTCTGTAACCAAGCGACCGCTATGGTCGCAGGTTCGAATCCTGCCTCGGGCATGGGTGTATTTGATGTCCTTAGGTTAGTTAGGTTTAAGTAGTTGTAAATTCTAGGGGACCGATGACCTCAGAAGTTAAGTCCCATAGTGCTCAGAGCCATTTTGTTGCCTAAAGCAACGAACTAATCTTGTTAGCTCCAGCGGTAGTTACGTTGTGAAAGAGAAGTATTAAAGTGGATGAAAAAGTAGTAAGTAATTACCTGAAGTTGTAGTGGTGGTTGAAAAGACTATGGTTAACAGACTCGGTTGCACTATGTCACTCAACTATGACTTATAAATCATATGAAAATTAGACTTAATTACGGCAGAGAAGACGAAGAATAGGGAGAGAAGTGGTTGCGTTTGGGGGCGTGATTGGATTATCGCAAGGCGACAGCTGTGCCAGTCCACGTGTTTGCATCATGCTCTGCTTATAGTAACCGTTCACTGGTAACTTAACATGCAATTTAAACGACTCCAAAACTTTGTATCAAGTGGAAACTCGCTGCATGGTAAAATGAATCATGGCTAACGGTTCTGTTCTGGTCTCTGGTGGAGGGGGGGGGGGGAGGGGCAGCGTAAAACAGGTTATTTAAGATCAATTACCAAAACACACACAGTAAGTCTTTCCTGTTCACAAATAACCTCAACAAAACAACGTATTACATATCCCTATATCAACAAAACTTTGCTGCCCTCTGAGGGATAACAGTCGGAAGGCATCTATCTTCTCTTGTCAACTACAGGGGTAGAACAGATCAGTTCTCTAACATAGCTTCGCGCATTGAGTTAACCAGTCAAGGAATTACCACTTACGAAAAACAGAAGTCATAGACAGAAAAACAATAAATGGTCGTTAAAAATTCTAAAAAACTGCAGGGGTATCAGTTAGTACCAACAGGGTAGTGAGAGAGTGAGAGGGGTAAGGTCGTGCTGAAAACAGACTTACCCGTAATTTTGATCAGTGGGGTAGCAGTAATCAAAGCCTGCAATCGAAGCGTAGGTGGAATTGGCGGTATTTAGTGGTTTTGTAAGTGATTTGCTGAACTGGAAGCGCTAGTAAGGGATGTTGTAGCGTAGGAAGTAAAGGGATTTGACCGATGGGAAAATTATGTTGCGTTCAATGTAGAGTTTTTCTGGGTATAATCGTGGACAGCCGACCGCGATCGCAAAGTCAGGGTAGCCCTACATACTGGGCAGTTATGGTGAGCGGCCCATCCGCGGCGAACCGGAAGGGTGCTAACGTTAAAGGATAAGGAATTGGGTATAATAGGGAACACGTTCAGGTAACTTCTCGGGCGGTTCGTGAGCCATACAGTAAAATTAGTCACAAACAACGTACTGGCTGGTTTGGAAGTGAGGCATCTCATTGCACAGGACTATGAAAGTTGGATAGCCTCAGCAGTAGGAAGTGTAAGAGTGGGAGGACAGTGTCAAATAACTGAGGTTGCTAGTGTGTGAATGTATATTTGTATTGTTGGTTGAAAAACAGCTCTGCTTAACTTCTATGCCAGGGAAAATTAGAGTGAAGCAGTGCTGTAAGGCAGTTCTGCTTAACCCTCGCGCCAGGGAAAAGCAGGGTTGAGGGGGTGGGGGGAGAGCCGTGTTGCTGCAGTTATGTGATGATGCTGATTCGACTACGGATTGGAATAAGTGGTTAGCCTAAGGGCAGGCAGGGTGCAGTACGAATGCTGCTAGACGAGCCCAGCCACAGGCTGAATGTGACGACAACAGAGAAATCCTGACTGTAGTAGCCGTATTGAAATATAAAAGGTATCCTTCACCTCCCTCCGAGGAGGGGAAAAGACGCATAGATGAAAGAGGTAGAAAGGCGATCGTTTTACAAAAGCGAAAACTGAAAAAGTAAACCGATCATCTGGGCACTGTGCAGGCGCTAACCGCAACGTGTAAGGCACACGGCCCTGGAGGAGGGAGGTACAAACTAATGAATGAGGCTGGAAGGAATAGACGAGCGACTGAGAGCAATTTTAGTAACCCAGTGCAATGCATAGGCGAGGAAGACATAGGGCGATCACGTCTCGTGGAGGTTAAATACTACTAAATTTCCAAACTCCCTGAAGTAACAGGGTGAGCTACGAAAAAAAAGGAGTGTGGACTACTGCGACGTAATCTTTTATTCATTAGGGTGGAAATCTCTTGCTAACTCTATTTCTAACAAGACAGCACGTTACTGCGCTGGGGAGATGACGTTACGTCATGGGTGCTAATCATTAACAATCTAGTGCGTATTTCAGCGGGTGCTTCAATCTTGTTACATCATGGGTGTGTTTGAATAAACAAATGGGTTTCTCTCACTTCCTAAACACAAGGCGAAGCACTGTACACAAATGGTAGCACTGTCGATTTCTGCGCTCACTCGTAAAATCTTCACATCGCCAATAAAATACTTCTTAAGAAGTAGGGTGGACAACAACGAACCCTGTATTCGTCTGGGCGAAATTAATGTAACACTGACATGGAGTGCTAACTACTATTCTTCATTTACTTGGGTGAAACTTACTTACTTCTGTCCAACCACAAAATCTATCTTGCTTACCACTCTACAGCGAGAGGGTAGCGCACTTTTTGTTAACTTGAGGGGCGCATTCAACTCTTCTCTATTGGATATTTTATATAACTTGGATGCTTCACTCTTTTCTAAATAGAATAGTCCGGCTCTAGGAACGAACATGGCACATAATAGGATTCAGGAATCACTAACTCATAAAGTCGTGCATCACGACCGAAGGGGAATCTTATGTAATGGGAGTGTTGCTGTAGTGCAACATATCTAAAATCCAGGGCTGTGGTGGGCCTTTACTTACTGGAGTCATAAATACCAAATACAAGTTCATATTATACAACAGCAATGGCATAAATTACAAAAATACATGCATGAAATAACGTATATGATATAACAAGGGCGTTGCTGCGCAGCAAAATGATTATGAAATGCTTAAACCTAACCGAGCGAGGTGGCGCAGTGGTTAGCACACTGGACTCGCATTCGGGAGGACGACGGTTCAATCCCGTCTCCAGCCATCCTGATTTAGGTTTTCCGTGATTTCCCTAAATCGTTTCAGGCAAATGCCGGGATGGTTCCTTTGAAAGGGCACGGTCGATTTCCTTCCCAATCCTTCCCTAACCCGAGCTTGCGCTCCGTCTCTAATGAACCCATGGTCGACAGGGCGTTAAACACTAACCACCACCACCGCTTAAACCTAATATAAAACCATAGAGAGAGAAAAATGCAAGTTATTTGGTACCAATTATTAATCAGCTATCAACTGGTAATGCATAGTGGGTCGGACATCGCTCAACACCTCTAATCATACAAATGGCGCCTATTACTGTGTGGTAAAACAATTTATCACACTCGGTACTTGGTGAGGCTGGTAGCATTATGAAACTGGCGAGAGGCAGAAACGGACAGAGGCAACAGAGGCATGTTTCCAGTTAGTGCTGAGATTGCAGAGCAGCAGTGCGGCATGTGGAGCACTGGGATAGCAGAACAGCTGTGCGGTGCATGTAACGCTGAAATAGCTGGTCAGTGAGCGACGCCTTGGGACATTGGAACGAACCATTTACAAAATGCAGTCAACGTAAATTAGTAATGTAGAGTGGATTTAGTGATTGTTGCAATGGATCGGTAAATATGCGTTGAATGGGCCGTGGTGGGCTCATAATGGTGACGCCATTTACGAATTTGGAAAAGGAGCAGGTAGTCGGTTATTAAGGTGCATCAAACTAGACAGGAGGTGGTATGGTGGTACTGTACTTCAGGAGAGGCTCAGAAATGCAAAGCACCGCTAAACCAAATGGCAGTGCATGAGAAGACACCCCCATATTGGCTGGCTTCGTTATTATGACGCATTTCTTCTTCGCTTTCCATCAGCTGGAGACCGCTTGCTTCCAAACTCCCCTCGGAGATACAGTCTGGTCAATGGACATGTTAAGAGCTTAGGTGTGCAAATAAGTTTATGGGTGGGATCTCAAGTTGTACTTACCCGGTTATTGAGATAGAAGAATGGAAGAAATCATGTTTGCAATAGGTATTACGTAAGAAGATGGTATTGTTCTGTGATAAGTTCCTATTCTATGGTTGATAGCGAAGATAGTACATTTTAATATGTGTAAGCTCCCTTTAACAGTGACAGGCAGGTGTGCAGTCATCACTTGGAGAGAGGGAAAGGGGGGGGGGGGAAATCAGGCAGCGACAGCTGGAATGACTAGAAGGATGGCAAGGGTTGGGCTGGGAGGGCAGGTAGTATCAGTATCAGGTGATTGAAGTGTCTCCGCCCCTCGCATTATGGCCAACGCACGTGCGACTTCTCATTATTGACAGGCCCAGCTGTTTCTGAGAGGCGGACTGCCCATGTTAACAACTTCATAGTACCAATGTTCAAATGGGAAGATTACTTAATGAAACATGGTGCCCTTTCAGGGAAAAACATTTTTAGAATAAGAAGGTAGAGATGTCATGCAGTTACTTCTTCATACAATATTCTTATTTAGAATTAACTGTATACGTAGTGAAAATAGAGCTGCTGTCAGACCACTAGGCGTGTCATAACACATAATTAACGTAATAAAAAAAACATAAATAATCTACAGGTTAGACCAGGGATTAATTGTAGGAGAGCATTGCAGAACAGGCTGTGCAGGTAAAGCTCTGATAACCTCTTCAGTGAGGGAGGCTAGGGAGAAATCTTAGTTGTCATAACATGAGAGCATAAAATACATGATGTATGGGTAGAATGTTCATCTGCAAAGGAAAATAATAAGGCGGTTACTTGGGCCTTGTTACTTTTTATTTTGGTTGATAGAACTGGGAATCTCTTAAGTACGGAACAGTACCTTAATGTTTAGTCCCTAGATCTAAGGGCAAATGAGTGTTTAGATCTGGAGCGTATCTACGGCGCACTGGGGATGGTGGAACTTTCCGTTTTCTCCACCTCACAGGGAGAAAACAGCCTGCTGAAAGTCTAAGGGTTGTCTCAGAAGGTGGGGGAAGAGGCATAGTTTCTGGATAGGGTTTTAGCTTATGAAAATGGGTGATCACTTTGCGGTCGGGCATTTGTAATTCTGCATTAACAGGAGAAGTGAGCCGAATAATTGAATATGGTTCATCATACAGGTGGGTAAGTTTCTTCACTCTTCCTCTCTTTACACTAGCTTTTTTTTAGCAAAACCAAATCACCAGGTTAATATTGGGGAGGGGGGGGAGAATAGCCTTTTTATCGCTTCTTTCTGTTTTCTGGTTGATTTACGGTTGTTCCCTTGTACCTTCTTCCAAATGGCCTTAAGGTGGCGGGCTAGCCCCTTAACAGCTGTGTGATCGATTCCCAGAGGTAATTTATCGATCTCAAAGGGAGATTCCATGGGGTGGCCAAACACTATCTCATAAGGGGTATGTTTAGTGGCTTCGTGGAAACGGCTATTGTACTTGCCATGTACGGAATGTATCTTTGCCAGTCACTGTAGGCTCAGTTGATGTAATAGGAAAGCATTCGTTTCACAGTGTGATGGACACCCTGGGGGGTGGAAAGGGGTCGTTCTCCATTTTTTAATCCTCAGCAATTTGCACACTTGGACAAATAAGGCGGACGTTAAATTGGTTCCTTGATCAGTTACGATGGCTTCAGGGCTTCCGAAAGAAGGGACAAGACGAACTACAAAAGTTCGCGCTGTAATTTCAGCTGACATGTCAGCGATGGGTACCAAAATAAGGTATCAGGAAAAGTGATCAATAATACATAGAACATATTTACTTCATTGTGTACTTATGAGAAGTGGGCCGACTACGTACAAAGCAACTGAAAGGGTTTTGATGCCTCGGGAAGAGGTTGTAAGGGAATTTTGTTTTCTGGGGGTGGTGCTCTTTGGGTACATGGTAGGCAATTTTTTATATACTTGGCAACATCTCGCCACCTTCGTCACACCCATACTCCATTTCAATGCGGGTGTTTGTGGCTCTTCATCCACTATGGCAAGCTTGGGCGCTGTTATGGCCCTGGGCAATAATTCTGGATTGTATGTCTTTAGGTATTATTATACATTTACCCAGTGTTGTTGCCATATAGAATTCTATCCTCTGTAACAAAATTTGGATGGGGACGATACTGGCAGAATTTTGTATCATTTTCCTGAGGGTCATTTAATTTGTCAATTAGCACATCGTCTGTTTGAGCTAATCTCACTTTTCTACTAAGGGCGTCAGCATTCTGTTGCAATCTTCCACCTTCGTGTTGCACTTGATAGTCATACTCACTCAGTGTCAGGGTCCAGCAGGCGAGACAACTGCTACGGTCTTGTCAATTTAATAGGCACTGAGGTGCTGCATGATCTGCTACTGTTGTAAATTTTCTCCCATAAAGGTAGCATCCAAAGTAGTTAACTGCAAACATTAACGCCAGTAATTCTTTCTCCATAGTGCAGTATTTAATTTCCGCCTGGTTCATCGGACGGGATGCATAACCAGTTGGCATTTCCTCACCGTCAATTCTTTGACTCAGAATAGCTCCTACTGCAAAGTCAGATGCGACACATGAGAGAATGAAAGGTTTTCCAAAATTGGTATAGATCAATAAGCAGGAACTAGTCAGAGCATCTCTGATATACTGCACAGCAGCTTCACACTCGGGGGTCCATTGATAGGATATATCTTTTTTCAGCAGATGGCTAAGGGGTTTAGCTATTGTGGCATAGTCCTTTACAAATCGCCTGTAATAATAGCTGAGTCCCGGAAAGCTTTGCAGATCTTTTACATTCTGAGGGGAAGGGAATGTCCTAACTGCTTCAATTAGACAGTGATCTGGCTTTACTCCATCAACACTACTAATATGCCCAAGGTACTGTACTTGACTCTCAGTAGAGGGACATTACTCTTTCTTTAAAATTATATTAGCACTTCTTAGTGTAGGCAAAACTTTTCTTAACCCAGTAACATGCTCATCTATGATCCTGGAAAAATCAGTGACATCATACACATAAACTAGGCACGTTGTAGGATTCAGTCCTCTTAACCATAAGTCGGAAAATCGTTGGAAAGTGGTTGGCGCGTTGTGCAATCCGAATGGAATTCTCATCAATTCATATAGACTGTTTATGGCCTGTTCAGTGGTGCAATCGGTATTTGGTGGTACCCCCTCTTCATACCAAGCGTAGTGAAGTACTTGCAAATCTCGTAACCTGTCCAGTGCTTCATCAATACGAGGGAGAGGGTAAGTATCAGGAGTGGTTACTTTATTCACTGCTCTCATATTGACACAAAGACGGTAGGTCTTCTCTCCATTGACCGATTTCTTGATGACCACAACAACTGGGCATGACCAGGGACTGGCGGATGTTTGTATCATCCCTGCCTGTAGCTGCTATTGGCTATTGGCTCCACAACAGGCTGAAGGTGACACGGTTCTCTATACGGTTTCTGCGCAATGGACCTTGCATCTCCGATGGGAAATTTATGGTAAGCAAGGTCAGTATGTGGCAAATAACGTTTTTCCTCGAATAACCTGGAGTGTTCTTCCAAGACAGAGTACAATTTTTTTTTTTGGTCAACCGCAGACAGATGAGCTAACTTACTTCGAATTTGTCTCCGAACACTGGAGCAATATGACATATATCCAGAAGCCGGTGTTTTTGGTTAGATTTTGGAGAGTGCTTAGAGCCATTTGAACCATTTTTAAGAGATTACTTAAACTACCTCGTGCTAATGGCTAGAGTGCGATAAGTACTACTTGCTGGGGGATTATTAATGCATCAGCATGCGACTCAAACTTAACTAGCAATCACAAAGTTTCAGTTAACAATTCCCGAATACTATTTAATTGACACATCATCAGGTTAGGGAGGAAGGCCAAATATTCCCCAAACTGATCACTAGGACTTCGGGGGATGGTCAGTTGTTGGATTGTCAAAAAACCCTCCTATATTATTTGTATCAGACCCACTTTCTAATTCTAAATCTGCAGTTTGGATTTGCTAATTAAACAAGAGATTATTTAACTGCATGACATGTGCCAACTGCTCAGGACTCGGTTCCAGAAATTTCAGTTTCTTTACTTTATTGCTCAGGTGGACCAATTGTGCATGAATGTGGTTCACCTGCCTCATGGCAGGCTGATTATTTTCGAGAAAGGAGTTATTTTCTTGTAAATAATATAATACTACTCTGATCATCTGTAAATTTTGGCTCACCTTGCAGACCGTGCTGACAGAAACAGAGAGTGACTCCGGCAACGCCGCCCGTAGACCGGCCGCGAGCTGCCCCACTATTCCGTGAACATTTTGTTGCCTAATACGCGATCTGATTCCGTCTTAGGTACGAAATACCGGGACACTGAATTGTGGACAAAAGAGAGTAATTAGACAATGTCCCAGAAGAATAAAACACAAAATTTAAAATGAAGCAGGTTGAGTAAAATGAAATTCGTGAGAGCCATCCGCTAACGGATGCACAACCACGCTCAGCTACCAATGCAACGTGGTGTTTACTGGTACTAAAGAAAACGTGGAAGGGTGGACCCACCTATGTAACTTTCTTTTCACACAACCTGTTTATTTAACAATATATAACCATTATTTTGTTTTTCTTACAAATTCACAAATTTGTGAAACAAATAGGCTTTTAAAACCAAAATCAAAACAAGAATTACATGGCAATAATTACAAGGCCCCGGACCTGCAGCCAGCTCGTTATCGGGTGAAACAGTGGTACTTACTACCGAGCTGGACACCGTTACTCTTATTAATTGCCATTCTGCTACACTTGAAAATATATAAGTAATATTGATGACAAATGTGTTTCAATTTCTCAAACGGATCACACAAAATTTTAATTTTTTAATTTGGAAAATGTGTGTCGAATGGTTCGGGGTTAAGAATCGCATGTCGAATGGTTCGGGGTTAAGAATCGCATCTAAGATTAAAAGTTAAACAAATTACGAATCAATTATGACAAGGATAAGGCTTGCTTCAAAGCGATCAACCCTTTCATTTCAATCAGCAAACAAAGTGCTACTGGATCCCATCTTGTTGCTTTTGACACTCTTACTCTGACTAAAGCCCTGGTGACAGTTGACTCTTACTATTTAACAAGTTAAATTGCTTCTCAGTCATGACGGCCGCTCTGAAGGAATGTTTTAAAACATTACATATTAACTCTTATTATAAGAGAACTCAATCGACGGAACCAAAAGGTCCAGTTAAAAATGCATCAATAATGAACCGGTCTTTCTAAGACTGGAACGCACAGCTTAGTGCAACAGGTAGTTTAGATTATCTCAAGTACAATTACAATCATGGAATTGAACGAGTTAAATCTAAATCTAACCCAAGACCCCTGTTTGTTTAACAACAAGCTGTGCCTTGATACAATGGTTCCGACTGTATTTCCAACAAGGTGCTGATTCATTAAAACGTTAATGATCAGGTATAAACTAGAAAGGAAGAGCAATATAATACCAGAACAAATTTTTAATGACAACTATTGTGTAGTACAATGCTACGGTCTATATTTACGACCATTCAGCCGACTGAATAAGACTGTGAGTTTTGGGTGCAAACCAGAAAAAAATATTAGGTCACGTAGACAATGACACAAATCACCACAAGGATAACAGAATGCACTCCCCTTTAGGAGTAAGCAGCTCCAGGGATCAATGGTGTGTCGTGGCTGTACTGATTGGTGTCGATTACACCCAGGTCAGTAGTGGGACAACTTAGGCTGTGGCACATGTCCTTAGGTTAGTTACGTTTAAGTATTTCTAAGTTCTATGGGACTGACTACCTCAGATGTTAGGTCCCATAGTGCTCAGAGTCATTTGAAACATTTTTAACTTAACCTGTTGTTCATATTTGATTCACAGGTACTTTACCTATTGTTCTGCTGAAAGGATCCTTCCTTTTGGCTGACTAGCTCTTAACCTAAGGTTGGCCTGCGCCTCTTCCTCCCCCAAACCCCCTCCATCCTCACAGCTACAGGTACACTTTCAGGTCTGAGTTATTGGATAGCCCCTCCCATGTTACCAATTTAATTACCTACTTAATTAAATTGATCTATTAATTATCCTCTCCCTCTCTGGTAAACCTCCTTTTCCCCCCACCCTCCTTCCTGGAAACTGGTTTGAAAACGACTCATTTGATCGGTCATTTGGAGGGAAATCAATTGCTGTGAAGGGAATATTGTTTTAGGGGATTCAAGGCAGTGTATGGAAAATATGGAAATTGGTGGAGAGGAAGGATCTCATAAGAGGAATTTCCAGGGCATATTGTTTATTTATTTAAAAAAATCAGTTTGTTGGGGTTGCATTCATCTTGCTCATCATTCTCTGCTGTTTGGAAACATGTAGGTATTGCAAGAAGCAATTCCATGGGACAAGCATGTTGCATAACCTAGTTTTTCGCACTGTGCTCAAAGTGTCTTAACCTAATGTTTGGGCCTACATCAGCAATCTACCGGTTGTTCTCTTAAGTGGATTCGCATATCACCCCCACTTCCTTAAACAATTTTACTGCCTTCGATACCAAACTAATTAATCAGTTATATCGTCCCACCATTTTCTGGTACACTTTTCGAATTTCACATGCTTCTGAGCACTATTTCTTTCGCATTCTTCTTTTACACACACCCTCTTAAGCGACTGTACAGCATTTTACATAAAAATTATGCAAATTAACGTAATGTTCTGCACTTAACCAGCGATTCTGCTACATGTCACTCACCCAAGCACACCCTCCCATTAACTACTGTACCGCTAACACTATGTTGATATAAAAATTTATGCAAATGAATTAAATCAATATCCTTCATATGTGTATGGTAGTTATTTTTAATTCATGGCATCCTATTGGTCAGTCAGATCGATGGAATATACAACACTGGCCATTAAAATTGCTAAACGAAGAAGAAATGCAGATGATAAACGGGTATTCATTGGACAAATATATTATACTAGAACTGACATATGATTACATTTTCACCTAATTTGGGTGCATAGATCCTGAGAAATCAGTACCCAGAACAACCACCTCTGGCCATGATGACGGCCTTGATACACATGGGCTTTGAGCCAAACAGAGTTTGGATGGCATGTACAGGTATAGCTGCCCATGCAGGCTCAACACGATACAACAGTTCATCAAGAGTAGTGATTGGCGTAGTGTGATGAGCCAGTTGCTCGGCCACCATTGACCAGAGGTTTCAATTGGTGAGAGATCTGGAGAATGTGCTGGCCAGGGCAGCAGTCGAACATTTTCTGTATCCATAAAGGATCGTACAGGACCTGCAAAGTGCGGTCGTGCATTATCCTGCTGAAATGTGGGGTTTCGCAGGGATTGAATGAAGGGTAAAGCCACGGGTCGTAAAACATCTGAAATGTAAAGTCCACTGTTCAAAGTGTCGTCACTGCGAACAAGAGGTGACCGAGACGTGTAACCAATGGCACCCCATACCATCACGCCGGGTGATACGCCAGTATGACGATGACGAATACACGCTTCTAATATGCATTCACTGCGATGTCGCCAAACACGGATGCGAACATCATGATGCTGTAAACAGAACTTGAATTCATTCGAAAAAATGACGTTTTGCCATTCGTGCACCCAGGCTCGTCGTTGAGTACACCATCGCAGGTGCCTCTGTCTTTGATGCAGCGTCAGAGGTAACTGCAGCCATGGTTTCCGAGCTGATAGTCCATGCTGCTGCAAATGTCATCGAACTGTTCGTGCAGAGGGTTGTTGTCTTGCAAATATCCCCATCTGTTGACTCAGGGATCGAGATGTGGCTGCGCGATCCGTTACAGCCATGCGGATAAGATGCCTGAAATCTCCACTGCTAGTGATACGAGGCTGTTGGGATCCAACATGGCATTCCGTATTACCCTCCTGAACTCACAGATTCCATATTCTGCTATCAGTCAATGGATCTCGACCAACGCGAGCAGCAATGTCGCGATACGATAAACTGCAATCGCGATAGGCTTCAGTTCGACCTTTATCAAAGTGGGAAACGTGGAAACGTGATGTTACGCATTTCTCCTCCTCACACGAGGCATCAAAACAACGTTTCACCAGGCAACACTGGTCAACTACTGTTTGTGTATGAGAAATCAGTTGGAAACCTTCCTCATGTCAGCACGTTGTAGGTGTCGCCACCGGCGCCAACCTTGTGTGAATGCTCTGATAAGCTAATCATTTGCATATCACAGCATCTTCTTCCTGTCGGTTAAATTTCCTGTCTGTAACACGTCATCATCGTGGTGTAGCAATTTTAATGGACAGTAGTGTAATTTAAACAAAACACTGCTAGTAAAAAACACATTCCACCACTCGTCACCCGACGACGACAATGCCAACTCCTCACACATCCCCAGGCATTGGGATGCACCAGCACTCCCCAGGAAGTGACGATGCAATTGCCAGTGGCCAAGTGACACATTGGTGTCAGTTCGGATCCCACAAAGATAGGGCAGTGGCATCCCTTTCATACTTGACACCCAAGAAATTGCTGTTGAAATACGTGTCTACCTAGGCACCGTTTCTGGCGTGCTGATGCATAGTTGCAGTGCGGGTCCAGTGCTGAGAGAGATGATCAAATGCCTCCCAGAATAGAACAGGGTGCATTGTTCCTAGCAATCCTAATGGGACAGCCCATCTGTCACAGAATTTACCCATCAAAATGCTGTTGCTGCCAGTGTGAGAGACCATTCAACCATTATTTTCTGCAGATGAGACCATCAGTGGCAAAATTATTTGCACAAATCGCTAAATTGCACTGACAGTTAAACCACAAAAAAGTTGTCAATAGATCATCAAATACATACATAACTCACAAGAAAATTGGAAGCCAGGAACATATTTACCAGTGCAACTACAATTAAATATTATGACTGCTTAAACTTCACCTCGTTCATAGCACTCATCTTCATCAAAGCTAACGTCATTTGAGACATGCACAGCCTTTATATGCATATACATACATAATGTAATAGAGAATAGGTTTTTTTGTAAATAACAACAAGGATGTATCGTGGATGAATTTTTTCTAGGTTTATTCAGTTCACACAAATACAATGTATTTCTTGAGGTACTAAATAATTCTTGAGGTACAATATAGTATTCTTGAGATACAAATTGACTTTGCTATTCCCATGCGGAAATACTTTTAACTTACCCGCTACAACAGTAACACTGGTAGGAAATTTCTTTTCATAAATCTACACTAAAACTAATGTGGAGATACATTCTTTACTACTACAACTAAATTCTGCAGCCCCAGTAGCATAGCTTTTACAATAATTCTGATGGGCTGCACATACTTAGATTCTGATTTCAACAGTCCACAATAGCAAAGGTTTTGCAATAACATTTCTGATCGACTGTGAGCGATATACACTTAACACACTTAAAAACACTTCTGACTTATATATATATATATATATATATATATATATATATATATATATATATATATATATATATATATACCATGTGCATGTTGTAAATAGAATAACTTTTAAGTTTTTCACCTGCTGCTAGCCATGTATGCTACAGATACATTCAGTATGAACAAATAAATCAATATATAATTTTTTAAATATTTTTTTATGCTTTTCTTCTTTCTTTCACACACATAGTGTGCATATATAAAAATAAATGTTCTTCTTTTTTTCCTTTTTATCCTTTCTTTTCAAAACATTCTTTCTCTCTCTACATATGTATGTTCACGTGTACATAGTACACAAAATATTGACATGACACACACACACACACACAATTCCTTACGCTATGATAAAAGGGTCATGCCACTACTCTCCAGACTCTCTCTCTCTCTCTCTTACTATCATTCAATCAGAGTCCCCTACCCCTTCTTTCGCTACAAATGAGTCGTGTGGGAACAGCCACGTTTAGTAAACTCTACCGCTATCTCTGCCATCTCCACAGCAACTAAGTTCTTATTGAATAAGGTCACCCACTTAAAATTTGGTCTGGCAATGCATTTTCTTACGCCATAACGCCCATTCCATTCGGTTCTAATCTAAATTTCACGTCGTTTCCTAAGATTCTCCATTGATTTACCGAAAATTCTATTATTCATTAATTTATAAAAATCTTTCCCAAAGTCATATGTCTCAGAAGCTCTATGTCTGGAATTCAATTCAATATACTCCTTCAATCAGGGGTACTGCATGAATGAGGTAGCACGGGTTATTCGAACCAGATCCATACCAAGCTGAAACACTGCTGGAGAATATGATAATGAATTATGTATCTCAGCTTATCCCACAGTGTTGTCATCAGTTTTGGCATGGAGCCTGCTCACAGAACTAGCTGCTCTGGACAAAGTGATAAAACGACTTGTGCATCATGCAGACTAATAGGGTATGTGAGTACTGCGTCCACCACATACCTCACATCAGAATCAGCTGCCATCCCCCCAATGATTTTTCCACCTAATCCCTTGCACTCGTCTTCAGGCACCCTTCAAAACTCACCAGTCGGCAGTGATTGATGCATGGCATACCCATATAAGTTATTTATGTCCAGGTACATTATGTAAACCGAACCAAGGGATGCACTGTATCTGTCACCCATCCATAGGTTATTTACCTAGGCGCACCTATGGACACATTGACAAAGTCCACAACATATAACTCACTCAAAGAAAAGAAGCATGTCAGCATCAGTCAATAATTCAATTCTGCACTTCGTTTTCTTGAGCATTGCATCCCAAGATAATCCACATATCATGTAATAAAAGGCAGGATCCACAGAATATGTGGTCATGCTTAGACTGCAGAATTTCTTGAAAACACATGGAAGCAAGCGCACACCTGTGTCGATGAAAAGCCATACACACTTTCCTAAAGTGGAGATACTTAATTCGCACCAGACATTCACACCATGCTCATAATCTGCATCTGTTATGAAATCCCCTGTAAGGTTGCTGGAGAATGCCGTTATGTGGGGTAGCCTGGTTTTGTTGAGTTTTGACATACTATCCACTTAACTATATGGGATAACCCCTTCCTAGTCACAAGCTGAAAGTTTTCGTCATCGGGAAATGGAGTTCGAGTGATGTGCATGTACTGCCGCGGTAGAGTTTCAACAAGTTTCTGGAGTGACACCTGCATGGGATGTAGCGTATCAAGGAAGTGGAGCGTAATTCTTAGATTCTTTAATTTGGAGAATTAAATGGATTTCTTGACACTCTCATGCAGGAAATTGACCTCATCTTCTCCAAATGGAAATGAGCCAAGTGATCATCTAGAAAGTGAGTGTCATACCCACTTACATTGTGGAAGAAAACTGATGTGTCTAGGTAGTTGGTACTTCAAATTGCATGCATGTGAGCTGCCCCTCGGAACTTCCCCATAAGATGACAATAGCCCCTACAAGGAATTTCTTCCTTTCTGTCTAACAGCAGGTCAAAAAATATGACAGTCAGTCAAGTCTTTATACAAATCTTCATTCTCCTTCGATTTGGTCATGGGCATGTGGCCGCTATAGAGCGTATCAACCTCCCATGAAAAGTTTTCGAGCTCCATGAGAAGCCAAACTGCAGCACTAAAACCATGTAAGATTTGTAGTGGTTAAGACTGGAATCATATGACGATACAATTTGGTACACTGCCACATATGGTATGTGTTTTTCTGTAAAAGTGGTATGTTTTCCTCAGTAAGCATAACAACACGATCCTTGGAAGTGCAGCCTACTAGATGGGCACCTAATAACTTGTCTGAGGAGAAATAATTCAGGCACCTTAAGCAAATATATTTCACGTGATGATCAGTTGATAGTTGGGCAGAGAGGAATTGGAGAAAGTTTTTGATCCAAACATAGTGGTATTTAATATCTTCAGAGAAGAGCAGCGTATTTACATGCAGCTCACACTCACCATCAAATTTTAAGAAATGGAGGCGGTTGACCTAGATATGCTTGTGTTGTTCATCTGACTTGCTTTTCTTCTCCAGGCCATAAACAAGTACCGATATGCCGGTATTCAGCGCCTCAAATATTGGTATGTCCTGGATCTTGACGGGGAACTCGACTTGATCAAAGTTATAACACCTGTGAATGTCAAGATATTTGCCATACTGAGTTGTGCATTGAGGATTTTGTCTGTAATCTCTCTCACAAGCTAGGATTGACAATACAAAACAAACCTGATCGTTTGTATTTTCGACATTATTGCATCTATGCTTATTAGCTATACCTTTAGGGAACTTGATGTTGCTTGACCCTCCATTTACCAGATCATAGACATGTTTATGGATGTCCAGGTATAGAATTCTGCTGAGTGCCTAAACTGAAACACTCACTTCCATCTCAGAAAACTGGCCCAATATAGCACTCAACGTAGATTTACGAAACCACTCGGTGATTGATGTACTTCACGTTATCACAACATTCCGCCCCCCCCCCCCCCCAAAGGTAATGAAGAATCGTCTCTTCAACACCAGACTCAAAGTTAAGGTGTGGGGGGAATGTGCCATTATATGACGCAAAGCACCACACACCAGTTAATCGCAGGATACCGCGTATCATTGACTACCTTTAGGAGCTCCATTTCCACGACAGGTAGGCATGCCCTTGGAAACCCAACAGGGTCGCGATACCCAGCTGTCGGTTTCTCAATCCTGGTGAAGGAGATTCACTCCTCAAATGCGTCTGCAATAAACCGAGTACTGTAACAGTGGTATGGTATCACTGACGTGGTTTCCTTCAGTAAAAGGACGGGAGAGGAAACTGCAACTAGCCACAGGATCTTATCTATTATTAATACTGTAACCGCAACTAGTCAATGGAGTTGGGGAGGTGGACAGAGGTGTGTGCTGTACATCACGTGATCAACGAGGATGTGATGGAGAAGGTGGAGATGCTATAGAATCGGGTTGCTGCGAACAGATTGTTTGCTGCAGCCCTAAGCTGCAAATCTGAGTGAGGGAGACCCTTGGACCCCAGAGTGATGCTTTGGCGGCCACAGCTGAAGCAGGGTTTGGGCCGGGTGGGCGGCAGCCACTAGTGTTGGCCTTATAGGTGAAGCACGCCTCACAGATGTTATAATCTTCACCACCCCTGGTACCCAAGCCACAGTGTATAGTGGGAATTGTTCCCTTGACTTGACCACTGTAGTATAATGAAAAACAAAGTTAAGTACCTGGTTCTAGACATAGCCAGCAGTCGCTACTCCTACACGGAAATAAAAGATACTGATTATTAGTAAACAGAGTGAATATAAAATATAGCTGTTTTGCTCTGTCTCCTTGACATCCCCTCATCTCCTCACGACAATGAGTTTCTCTCTCCATCAACAGCAATTCTAAAATAATTGTTAGTGCCTGACACAGGCAAACACATATGTGTTCACAAATAAAAGCAGTATTAGCTCCAATCTTTCACTATTGTAAGCTTTAGTGAAGTAGCCCACTTTGTGCAATTCATCCTTCCTGAATTAGATTCATTTTTAGTCAATTTGAGGGAAATGTCCCGGTTTGTCAGATAGAAATTGTGGCAACCCTAGATACATAGGAAGCTGAACGTTAAGTTATCACAAAATCCTATGTTCTGTTTTGGCGAATAGGAAAAATTCCGCAACCAGATGCACACAGGCAGTGGTCGCAGACTGGCTCATACTTGTCCAGTATGGTCAGACTGGCACCGACCACCGACCTGTCCAGCGCACTCAGACAAGCATTCACCTGCTGATGGGGTAGAATACTGCATTCCTATTGGCTCCCTGATGGAAATGGTGAGTTGATGGGGCAGAGGGTATATACAAACCATTCTGCCCCCAGTCATTCTCATTCCTTCGTAAACCACCATGGTGTGAAGTCGATCGCCTTTTTCTCGCTTGTGCGCGTCAGTTTGCTCCTTTCTTGAATTTCTGTTACCAGTTAGATACAAAAAGAAAAAAGAAATGAAACGTTCAACAACAGGATCAAGCACTGTCGGTAGTGCCAGTGGTGGCAAATGGCTGAGACCGTTAGAGCATGATGGGGAACTACCTGGTATGTATCGATTTAAATCGGTAACTGTAACTTTTCCACTATAAATTTCATAGATTTGAATCCATTTCTTCCTTCTATTGTTTCAGCACATATCCACCAACACCAAAGTGTGGATTATAAGAACCCTGTCATGCAACAGCAGACACAGTTGTACCAGCTGCTTCATCATCATCAGCAGCATCAGCAGCATTACAAGTTTGTACACCATGTTGATAGTACTGGTGTGAGCGAGTCTGTAGATGATTTCGAGAGAGATCAAAATCGATAACATTAATTTTTTTTACAAAGAATTTCGAATTGAAAATATGTCTTACTATATGAACATATATCCCGCGGGTAATTGATGAAGCTTAGAGGCAACAGCAACAGCATTGCCAGCAACAGAGGTTGCAGCTGCACCAGCAGCAGTAACTGCAACAACAACAACAGTGGCTGCAGCTGCAGCAGCAGCATCAACAGCAGTGCCATCAGCTGCATCATCAGCAGCAGCAGTGGCATGAACTGAAACAGCAGTAGCATCAGTATCACTGTAACCAGTACATATGTTTCTCATTGTATATATAATGTATTGTGGGCAAGGCATCTGAGGATGTTGCAGATAATTTAGAGAGATCAAAAATGTTACTTTTGCACTAATTATTTCGTATTCATACAGCATATGTCGTGTATGTGTAGTTACTTTCTAAAAAATTTCATTGGTTACGTACAGTACATAATATGTTGTAGCTGGTGTTGATGTTATAGACGATTTCGAGGATCAAAAACTATAAAACTTTCTTCTTTTCTTTTCACAAGGAATTTCGTATTGTACTGTCTATATGCATATAAATGCATCGTATACATAATATAGTGTATATTCTTTGTTGTCGTAGACGATTTCCTGACATGAAAAGAAGGGCGACAGTATATATATATATATATATATATATATATATATATATATATATATATATATATATTGAAAGGGTACAGTACCACCTGACATTGAAAATAGGTACAACATACTTCATTACTTTTGTCAGAACAACACTTTTTTTTTGTAAAATAACTCAATTTCAATTAATACAGTGAAGCCAGATACCAGTGTGGGAAAGAATGACAATTTATTTATTTAATTGACCACATGTGCACTCCCACAAAGTAAATCCCTACATCCAGTTTGGTGAGATCTGTGAAATGAATGAATGTATGGTCGTCTGCTAACCGCAGATAGTGAATGTGAAAATATGATCATCTTTGAGACGATCCTTTGGCCACCTTTGGTGGTACCAAAGAGATGAAATTTACCTGAGCTTTGAGCACCTGAAATGTGGCTGACCAATAGGGTAGCAAGGTGCTCCCCCAATTCAGCAGAGGTGTGAGAGGACCTCGAGAACGGCCATGTTTCAGCACTCTGCCACTCGATCTTGTGCTGTGAAGACCTGTTTTAGTTGTGCTCCGTAATGACGAAAGAGTGGAGACATGGTATGCATGTGGAATATTTAAGAGTAGTTTGAAATAATAATTTCTCTATTTCAGGAACTTTTGTGAGGAAAATTAAATGTCAGGCAGGTAATATTAATGGGATTGTAGTAATCTTCGGAAGTGATTAACGGTCACAATGAAACCACGTGTAGCAATAAGTTGAAATACTTTCGTGTGCTTAAGTTAAGCTGAATTACTAGCGTGTGTACAGTAAGATGATATATTTAAGAAATAGCCTGTGTACCATAAGTTGAAATATTTAAGAAATGGCGTGTGCAGGACTTGAATTAGAGACGAGTACTTCCACGTGGTGAGTACTGTGTGAGTCTCAATCTGTGTATGAGACAAAGGATAAAGAGAAGTACTCGTCCATGGTATCAGTTGAGGACTCGCGTCTGTGATGGATATGATCTTAATATTACTTTGCGTGACATGATTCCGTGTGACGCTAAATTCAAACTCTGAGAGAGAAGCAAGGTGAGTCGGCCGTCTATCCAGCAACGCCACTTGGCTTGCATTGCACAGGAAGACGTGCATATTTCTCCAGAGTTCATAGTAGGAAAGTGGAATTATGAAGTGGGGCAGTGTTGTGTGAAACTGGCATAAATATTAATTGAAGTGGGAAAGCTGAAAGTGATAATGTTGTGACTATTCTCTGTGTAGTATTTCATGTTGTAGTGTGGTGTATGTCACGTATTTTCGGTATGTGTGGTTTGCATGGGAGAGTAGCGAGGTAGTTTCAAAAGATTAGTGGGTTATGCTCGTTCCTTCGGTACCGCTCGGTCTGGAGGAAAGTTTCGTGATGATGATTGTGATAGTCGAAGTGTGAGGTATAATAAAAGATCCACCATCCTATCCAGAAAGTGCACTGTAGCGTTAAAAATAATTATGAGACCATAATATAGAGTTTCACCATTGTAAAGCCATGCCCACTGGGCGGAATTTCTCATGTGTTATTGTTGTAGGTTGTAGAATTTGTGTGTTTAGGTTAGAGAATTTATCGGAATAAATAAGATAGTGAAAAGGAAAAGATTGGTGGACTTATCCTTCGAATTGTACGTTGTCATAATGTCCCGAATTTATAATGTGTGCGTCATTCATATTCAGTGCGGTGGCAACGTGTAGACAAAAGCCGTTAAATAAAAGACAAAAAGAAAATGTGGTATTGCCAGTGTGTAGTGTACAGTCAGAGTTCTGTAAATTACTGACAGTCAGATGCGTGTTTCTGTTGCGTATCAATCATATAGCAGGATAACTTGTAACTTAAGTGTGAGTACTAGAGTTCATGTTACTCGATAAGTAAGAATGAATCCACTCGCTTGGCAGACCACTCATCTTGCAGGCCTGACTGCTTGATGCCACAGTATGAGCAAGGCATGTGGGTGCCTCTCAATATATTCGGACAATGCTCAGAAGTCTGTGGAGCAAACCACAGATTTATACCAATTGTAATTGAGAGAACATATATATAGTGCCCCATAGTTTCTGTGAGGGTATATTTTGTTAATATCAGATCATTATGTTTCAGGTGGTAGAGCGGAAATGAATCGATGGATCTTCCCAAATTCAGGTGAGGGCGAATTGCCACAGTGTGTGGAGGAGATAGAGAGAGCCCTCTGACATCTTGGGAAGATGAGGGAGATGTCAAGGAGGCAGAGCGAAACAAGTAAAATATATATTCACTCTGCTTACAAATAATCAGTATCCCTTCTTTCCATGAAGCAGAAGCGACAGCTCGCTAAGTCTAGAACCTTGTATTTAATTTTGTTTTTCATTATTCTACAGTAATCGAGTTAAGGAACAATTCCCGCAATACGTCGTGCCTAAGCGAGGTCCTGTGAGGTGTGCTTCGCCTATATGGGCACTGCTAGTTGCCACGCGGGAAGTGGACGCCAGCCCCGCCGACCCTGGCCCCGACCCTGCCTCAGCAGCGGCCGCCACAGCATCGCCCTGTCATCCATGGGCCACTCTCCCTCAGGCTAGCGGTTTCGGGATGCAGCAACCAGGCTGCTCGCAACGTCCTGATTCCCAACGTCTTCTCCTCCGCCGTCACGTCCCTGTCGATCACATTAGCTACAGCACACACCACTGTCCACCTCACCAACTCCATCGACTAGATGTAGTTAAGTATCAGTAATAGAGAAGATCCTGTGGCTAGTGGCAGTTCCCTCTGTGTTCTTTTACTGAAGGACATCAGGTCAGTGATACCATACCACAGTTACAGTACTCGGGGATTGCAGACGCAGAACCCAGCAGGAGGGAACGGCGACCCTGTTGGGTTTCTAAAAGCGTGCCTTCTGTCATGGAAACACAGCTCCTCAAAGTAGTCAATGATCCACGGTATCCCGCCATTAAATGCAGTGCAGTGCTTTGCATCGAATTATCGCCCTCTCCCCCCCCTCCCCCACCGCACCCAAAGTTGAGTCTGATGTTCGTGATGACTGGGTGTTGTGTGATGTCCTTAGGTTAGTGAGGTTTAAGTACTTCTAAGTTCTAGGGGAATGATGACCATAGTGTTAAGTCCCATAGTGCTCAGAGCCATTTTTTTGTGTCTGATGTTGAAGAGACGAATCTTCCTTATCTTTGGGAGGAAAATGGCCTGATAACATGGAGCACATCAGTCGCCGTGTGGTTTTGTAAATCCACCTTGAGTACTTGAGGCTCAGCTGTAGCTCTCAGCAGAATCCTACACCTGGACATCCATACACATGTCTCCGATCTGGTAAATGAAGGGTCAAGTTATACCAAGCTCCCTATATATATAGCTAATAATCATACATAAATTAATTTCGAAAATACAATCGATCAGGCTTGTTTTGCATGGTCAATACCGGCTTGCAAGAGGAATTACAGACAAAATCCTCAATGCACAACTCAGTACAGCAGATACCTTGACATTCATGTGTTATAACTTTGATGAAGTAGAGTTCCCCGTCAAGATCCAGGACATACCTTAAATTGAGGGGCTGAATATTGGCATGTCAGTACAAGTTTATGGACTGGAGAAGAAAAGCAGGTCAGATGAGCAAGACAAGCATATCTAGGTCAACCTCCTCCATTTACCAAAATTTGCTAATGAGTGTGAGCTGCATGTAAACATGCTGCTCTTCTCTGAAGATGTTGATTATCACTGTGTTTGGATCAAAGCATGTCCCACCTCCTTTTCACCCAACTATCAACTGATCATCACGTAAAATATATTTGTTTAAGGTGCCTGAATTATTCTACACAGACAAGCTATTAGCTGTGCATCTAGTAGACTGCACTTCCAAGGATCCGGTACGTGTTGTTATGCCTACTGAGGAAAACAAATTCATAAAGGTCAATAATGCTCATCACCAGGAGCGATGCCCGTTTATAGTGTATGCCGACTTTGAATGCCTCCTCGCTCCAGTGACCTGTTGTGAAGGTGACTATACAGCCTCACATGCCACCTTTACAGAAAATCACGTACTATATGTGGCAGAATGGCAAATTGTATCACTATGATTGCAGTCCAACCACTAAAAATATTACATCAGGGACAGCCCTGTGGTTTACCTGCTCACTGAGCTCGAAAAATTTTCATGGGTGGTGCCCGTGACCAAATAGAAGGAGAATGAAGATTTGTACAATGACATGACTGATTGTCATATTTGTGGTCTGCCATTAGACAGAAATGCTGAAACTCCCTGTAGGGACCACCGTAATCTTACATGAAAGTTCCATGGCAGAGCTCACAATGCGAGCAGTTAGAAGTACCAGCTACCTAGACACAACCCTGTTTTCTTCCACAATTTAAGCGGGTGTGACGCTCACTTTCTAGTTGAGCACTTGGCAGATTTCGGTTTGGAGAATTATCAGATCAGTGTCCTACCTGAGAGCGTCGAGAAATAAATTTCATTCTCCATACGAACTACACGAAGAATTACACTCCGCCTCCTTGATACACTACGTTTTATGCAGGCGCCACTCCAGAAACCTGTTGAAACCTCGGGGGGATATGCTTATCACTCGAGCGGCATTTGTCGACGAGGAAGAGCTTCAACTTGTGAGAAGGAAGGGGATTTCCCCGTATGAGCATGTGGATAGTACGGCGAAACTCAACGAAACCAGGCTACCCAACATTCTCCAGCAACATTACAGGCGATGCCATAATGGATGCAGAGTATAAGAATGCCGTGAATATCTAGTGGGATTACAGTGGGTCAAATGGCTCTAAGCACTATGGGGCTTAACATCTGAGGTCGTCGTTCCCCTAGACATAGAACTACTTAAACATAAGTAACCTGAGGACATCACACACGTCCATGCCCGAGGCAGGATTCGAACCTGCAAACGCAACAGCAGTGTAGTTCTGGGCTGAAGTGCCTGGAACCGCTCAGCAACAGCAGCCGGCGTGGATTCAATATTTCCACTTTAGGATAGTATGCATGGCTTTAGATGGACTCAGATGTCTGCTTGCTTGTGTACGTTTTCGAGAAATTATGGTGTCTATACATGACCACATATTCTCTTGATCCCACCTTGTATCACACAGCACCTGAGCTGTCTTGGGATGCAAAGCTCAATAAAAAGAAGCGCAGCTTTTGGTTATTGACTGATGCTGACATACTTCATTTCTTTGGGCGAGGGATCTGTGAGGGTCTTTCCCAATAAGAGGCATGCAAATGCAAATAACCCACAGATGGATGACAGGTTACAGGTCACATAATGTACCTGGATGTAAATAACTTATACGATCATTCCAAGCAACAATCACTGCCAATTGGTGAGTTTTGATGGATGCCCACAGATGAATGCAATGCATTAGGAGGAAAAATCATGGTGAGTATTGCACCTGATCCTGAGGTAGGGTATGTGGTGGAGGCAGAACTCACATATCCTATTAGTCTGCATGATGAACACACCGATTTGTCACTTTGTCCAGAGCAACTAGTTCTGTGAGCAGGCCCCATGCCAAAACTGATGACAATACTGGGGGATAAGCTGAGATACACCTTTCATTGTCATAATCTCCAGCAGTGTTTCAGCTTGGGTATAGAGCTGGATAGAATCACCTGGGCTATCTCCTTCAAGCAGTCCCCTTGGTTGAAGGAGTATATTGATTTGAATTCCAGACATAGAGCTTCTGCGACATGTGACATTGGGGAAGATTTTTATAAATTAATGAATAATTATATTTTCGGTAAATCGATGGAGAATTTGAGGGAACGAGGTGAAATTTAGATAGGAAAGAACGGGAAGAGCGTTATGGCGTAAGAAAATGTATTGCTAGACCAAATTTTAAGTGAGTCACCATATTCAATAACAACTTCGTTGCTGTTGAGACGGCGAAGACAGCAGTAGAGTTTACGAAACCCATTTATTTGGGGATTTGCATACTAGACCTATCCGTACTCCACATGTACCGCATTCATTATGATATTGCGAAAACTCATTTTGCAAATCTTAAATTACTTTATTTGGATACAGATAGCCTCATCTATTGGGTGACGATTTGTGATCCATATGAAGTAATTAGGTTCCACAGTAATGTATTCAACACGTCCTCATACATCCTTATTGTGTTATTCCACAGAACAAGACGGTTATCGGTCTCATGAAGGGTGAGGTGAATGGATTGCGGATTGTGGAGTTTATAGGTCTGGTTGCTCATTGGAAGGTTCCACCCAGAGGCGGATTAAGGGTGTGTGTCATATGTCATCAGGAGCCCTCTCTATCGAAGACAATTTGTGGAGCCTGTGCAGTGGCTTTACAGTACTTCACCACAACCATTAATATGGTATGGCAGACCAGTATTCGATCACGAGGACATGAGGTGTAGACTGCGCTGCAGTCAAAAATCGGTCTGTCGCCTCATGTCGATAAAATAGTCATTTGTGATGATGGAACTGAAACAAGCCTATACTCACAGTTCTCACTTGTAGTGAAAGAAGGGTTGGGGGGCTCTGATTGAGTGATAGTGATAGATAGAGAGAGAGAGATGGAGAGAGGGAGAGAGAGAGAGAGAGAGAGAGAGAGAGGGAGAGAGGCAGAGTAGTAGAATGACCCTTTTATCATGATGTAAGGAATTGTGTGTGTGTGTGTGTGTGTGTGTGTGTGTGTTGTGTAAATATTTTTGTGTACTATATACACATGAATATACACTCTTGGAAATTGAAATAAGAACACCGTGAATTCATTGTCCCCGGAAGGGGAAACTTTATTGACACATTCCTGGGGTCAGATACATCACATGATCACACTGACAGAACCACAGGCACATAGACACAGGCAACAGAGCATGCACAATGTCGGCACTAGTACAGTGTATATCCAACTTTCGCAGCAATGCAGGCTGCTATTCTCCCATGGAGACAATCGTAGAGGTGCTGGATGTAGTCCTGCGGAACGGCTTGCCATGCCATTTCCACCTGGCGCCTCAGTAGGACCAGCGTTCGTGCTGGACGTGCAGACCGCGTGAGACGACGCTTCATCCAGTCCCAAACATGCTCAATGGGGGACAGATCCGGAGATCTTGCTGGCCAGGGTAGTTGACGTACACCTTCTAGAGCACGTTGGGTGGCACGGGATACATGCGGACGTGCATTGTCCTGTTGGAACAGCAAGTTCCCTTGCCGGTCTAGGAATGGTAGAACGATGGGTTCGATGACGGTTTGGATGTACCGTGCACTATTCAGTGTCCTCTCGACGATCACCAGTGGTGTACGGCCAGTGTAGGAGATCCATCATTGGCACCAAGGCAGAAGCGACTCTCATCGCTGAAGACGACACGTCTCCATTCGTCCCTCCATTCACGCCTGTCGCGACACCACTGGAGGCGGGCTGCACGATGTTGGGGCGTGAGCGGAAGACGGCCTAACGGTGTGCGGGACCGTAGCCCAGCTTCATGGAGACGGTTGCGAATGGTCCTCGCCGGTACCCCGGGAGCAACAGTGTCCCTAATTTGCTGGGAAGTGGCGGTGCGGTCCCCTACGGCACTGCGTAGGATCCTACGGTCTTGGCGTGCATCCGTGCGACGCTGCGGTCCGGTCCCAGGTCGACGGGCACGTGCACCTTCCGCCGACCACTGGCGACAACATCGATGTACTGTGGAAACCTCACGCCCCACGTGTTGAGCAATTCGGCGGTACGTCCACCCGGCCTCCCGCATGCCCACTATACGCCCTCGCTCAAAGTCCGTCAACTGCACATACGGTTCACGTCCACGCTGTCGCGGCATGCTACCAGTGTTAAAGACTGCGATGGAGCTCCGTATGCCACGGCAAACTGGCTGACACTGACGGTGGCGGTGCACAAATGCTGCGCAGCTAGCGCCATTCGACGGCCAACACCGCGGTTCCTGGTGTGTCCGCTGTGCCGTGCATGTGATCATTGCTTGTACAGCCCTCTCACAGTGTCCGGAGCAAGTATGGTGGGTCTGACACACCGGTGTCAATGTGTTCTTTTTTCCATTTCCTGGAGTGTATATACATAGAGAGAGAGAGAGAGAGAGAGAGAGAGAGAGAGAGAGAGAGAGAGAGAGAGAATGTGTGGAAAAGAAGGGATAAAAAGGTAAAAAGAAGAAAATTTATTTTTATATATGCACACCATGTGTGTGAAAGAGAGAAGAAAAGCATAAAAAATTATTTAAAAATTTATATATTGATTTATTTGTTCACACACACCACACATGTATCATGTAAATATATATTCCTAAACTCAATGTGCATGTTGAAAATAGAATAAATTTTTAATTTTTCAACTGCTGCTAGCTATATTTTTTAAGTGTATATAGCTCACAGTCATCAGAAATGTTATTGTTGAAATGTTCGCTATTGTGTACTGTTGAAACTAGAATCTAAGTGTTCCCAGTCTGTCAGAATTATTGGAAAAGAGATGCTATGGGGCTTTGGAATTTAGTTGCAGTAGTAAAGAAAGTATTTCAGCATTAGTTTTTAGTGTAGATTTATTAAAAAAATTCCAACCAGTGTTACTGTTGTGGCATGTAAGTTAAAAGTATTTTCGCATTGGAACACCAGAGTCAGTTTGGACCTCAAGAATAATATAATGTACCTAAAGAATTATATTGTACCTCAAGAACAACAATGTGTGTGAACAGAATAAACCAAGAAAAAATTAATCACCATACATCTTTGTTGTTATTTACAAACAAACCATATCCCCTATTGAACATGTAAGACATCAGCTTCATGGACATGGCCAAACTTTGGCATGCAATAGTTTAGTTTCACTGGCTTCTGAAGAAGGCCAAATTATTTTGGCTGAAACCTTGGTAAATATTGGTTTCTATTTGCAACAGAGCAGTTGCTGACAGGGCTGCACAATGTTAAAATTCTATCCCCTATTGCGTTATGTATGTATATGTATATAAAGGCTTTGCATGTCTCAAACGACATCAGTTTTGCTGAAGATGGTTGCTATTAAGGTGGTGAAGTTTAAACAATCGTAATATTTAATTGTAGTTACACTGGTAAATATGTTCCTGCCTCCCAATATTATTGTGAGTTATGTATGTATTTGATGATCTGTAGACAACTTTTGCGAGGTTTACTTATCAGTGCAATTTAGTGAATTATGCAAAATCATTATGCCACTCAAAGTCTTGCCTGCAGTAAATAATGGCGGATGGTGTTCCTACACTGTCAGCAGCAGCAGCAGCAGTTCTGTGATGAACGAGCTGTTCCATTAGGATTGCTAGCAACAATGCACCCTGTGTCAATCTAGGAGGCATTGGAACATCTCTGTCAGCATAGGACCCACGCAGCAGCTATGAGTCATCGCGCCAGCAACAGTGTCTAGGTGAACACAGGAATTTTTCAGGTGTTAAGTATGAAAAAAATGCCACCGCCTCATCCTTGCGGGACCTGAATGGACTCCAACATGTTGCTTGGCAGCTGACAACAGCGTCGTCACTTCAAAGGGACCGCATGTGCATCACAACTCCTTGGACGTGTGCGGAGTCAGCAGCATTGGCATCGGGTGTCAAGTGGCTTCATGTGATTTTTATTAGTGACCTTTTGTTTTATCTATATTCCGTCGAGCTGACTGATGAATAAAATGACATGAATTGAAAAGAAAGACCCCATCATGTGAAGAACATCAATTTAATTACTTTGCATAAATTTTTATATCAATGTGGTGTTAGTGGTACAATAGTTAATGGGATAGCGTGCATGAGTGGGTGACATGGAACAGAACAGCAGGTTAATGCAGAATACTACATTAATGTGCATAATTTTTACGTAAAACACAGTACAATATTTTAAGGGGTTGCATGACAAAGAAGAATGTGCAAGAAATAGTTTTCAAAAGCAGGTGGACTTCGAAAAGTGTACCATAAAATGGTGGGAGGACACATCTGATTTACTAATTTGGCATCCAAGGTGGTACAATAGTTTAAGGAAGTGGGGTGATATGGAAAACCACTTAACAGAACAATAGGTAGAGAGCTGACAAAGGCCCAAACACAAGGTTAAGACAGTCTGAGTACGGTGCCGAACATAAAGTTATGCAACATGTCTGTCCCATGTGATTGCTTCTTCAAAGACCTAAACATTTGCAAACAGCCGAGAATGATAAGCTACAGAAATTCAACCCCCACAAACTAAATTTATTATAAATAAACAGTATAACCTGGAATTTCCTGTTATGAGATCGTTCCTCTCCACCGATTTCCATAAATTCCATACACTGCCTTGAATCCCATGGAACAATATTCCATACACAACAATCGATTTCCCTCCAAATGACCAGTCAACTGAGTCTTTTTGAAACCAATTTCCAGGAGGGTGGGTGAGAGGGGATGGGTGTTAACCAGAGTTTGATAGGTTAATTAATTGATCAATTTAATTAAGTAGGTAATGAAATTGGTAAGAGTGAGAGGGGCTATCCAGTAACTCAGACTGGAAAGTATACCTGTAACAGTGAGGGGGAGGCAGTTTGGGGAAGGGGAAGGGGTTGGGGAAACAATAGGATAAGTGCCTGTCAATCAAAAGGAAGGATCCTTTTATCAGAACAATAGTTTAAATACCTGTCAATCAATGGAGAACAATAGGTTTAGTACCTGTCAATCAAAGAAGAACAATAGGTTTCCTCTAAGTGCATATCTGCCCCTGATGCAGGCAACCTGCACTAACAAAATGTGCCACAACGAAGATTGTCCTACTACTCAGGTCATGAGCTCTTTCTGAGACAGATGTTGCCAACCAACCTATGGGATGTCTGCCTGCTGCATGTAGTTGACACTGTCCCTGGTGAAGTATTCTGGTATCATTGCTCTGCAAAGGGGCTCATTGCGTACCTCGTGGCTTCAACCTCTCAGACCTCATGACCACCTCTTGTCGCTATGCTTACCTTCAGTCACCAAACTTGGTGCCTTCTCTCTCAGGCCAGCAAACCTCTGTACACATTGGTAAGCAAACAGCTTCTGCGGACACAACCCAGAGATACCAGCTCTTCATGACGGATATTGGCAAGAGGGATAGTCAATACTAGTCTTGAGCTAGTGGCGTGAGACAGAGCAGTGTACTAACTTAATAGCGCCACAGCTCATTCTCTAATTCCAAATTTTCGTAAACATTTTTCTGTTTCCTTCTTTTGTCAATCAAGTGAAATACTTCCCTTTTTACCTGTGGTTTCTTTGCAGTTATGTTCCTTGTACCTACGTTTTTTGCTAACTTCTCTGACTGCTCTCTTTTGAGCTGTCCATTCCTCTTCATTACTTAGCACTTCCGTATCCTACTTGTTAGCGCATTGATTCTTCCTGACTAGTTCCTTAAACTTGAGCCTATTCTCTGTCACTAGTAAATTGTGGTCTGAGACCATATCTCTTCCTGGACACACCTTTCAAGCCAGTATCTTATTTCAGAACTCCTTGCCAACTGAAATCCTCCCTTGTCCCCCAGCCCTTAAAGAATTAACTCTCCTCTTACGATTCCTTATCTGTAAATAGTTGGAATTTATTTCAGAACTCGATTAGTCTCTCTCCTCTCTCCTTTCTCCTACCAAGCGCATATTCTCCTGCAACACTTACCTGCAATCATTCCCCTGAAATTGCATTTCAGTCCCCCATAATTATTAGATCTTCATCTCCCTTAACATATATAATTAACCGTTCAGTACCTTAGTACACTTCTGTATCTCATTTTCTAATTGCGATATCGGCATTGATGGCCGTCTTCATTAGCTGTCAGTTCTGATGAGAAGAACCCTACCACGTATCTCTTCACAGTAGGTCAATATCGAACTATCCGTCCTATTCATAACGACTATAATCACGAAAACCCTCCGCAGTTACAGGGAAAGAATTCCTTCACTTTGTAACGTAAATTTATTTGCATTTTATGTTGGTTTCTGTGTATTGAATCCAATTAGAGACGTATCAGTGACATCAGCAGCATTCTCGTCCAGTGAAGAGTGGTAATGTATACGGAAATGTTATTTTTAACGACTGGCTATAAATTGCATATGTTTCTGGAGTTCAGTGCGAACAATTAAGGTGCACACACGCCAGTGCATCCAGCCACCGTCTACTGGCTGCTGGGTAATAACGATAGCACACTGTAGTCCAGTCATCAGTCAGACTTGGCGTGGTGCAATGTGGAGTCACGTGTCCGCCTCTGTTGATGCAGGAGCGATTCATGTAACTTTTACGTGACGCGTTGGTGGCATTGTGAGATCTGTTAGTAGACTGGTGCAGAGTGTTTAAACACATAAAACGCAAGTGTATACCTCTCCCGTTCCTATTCTGCTATGCAAGCACATGAACTTGATGATTACTCAACAATCAAGCAGGTTCGGGCAATAAGTGATAGAGCTTTGCAGTTAGACCAAATTCTCACAACCAGCGCGCTTTCCAATGATATTCATATAAGGCTAACCGGATTTCATCGTTTTCACCTTTATAAAATTACGACGTATGACTTTTTAAAAATTTTCCTGCGTTGGTAAACTTAGGAAACATGAGCTTCTGAATTTCAAACTTAAGGTAATTGGGGTGGGTTACATTGTTTACACTGAGAAAAACGTGCACTTCATTCACCATTCAGTGCTCGTATCTCATATTTCTAATACCAGAAGTCTGGTACTCGGTAATATAATAATTCAAGCCCTGTTAATAATTTCCATGGGTTGGCTAGTTTATTTGACAATGTTTACAGTTTGTCTCACACTGATCTGTGAGAGGAGCTTGGCGCTTGGAATTTTCATTTTTTATGGGCGAGGGCAGCAGTCTTCCTAGCAGCTATCATGGCTTCCCGTTTCCCATCCTTTTTCCGACAGCCAGGGTAGAACATGGTGTCGTTTAAACGTACAATAGTGGCCAAAATTTCTTATGTTCTCAGTTCCCAACCTAATTTACCCACCTTGTAACTGCCATTGCTGCTCGGTTTTAACGTCGCGAGGTTGCCTCCCTGTGAGATTCCGCCATCTGATTAGCCAGTTCAGGTGCGCGCCCGTTTTCCGTGAGTGGGCGCCAACCGCACTGCGGGTGGATAGTGGACAAAGGGGCAGCGAGCAGTTCTAGCGTGAGCGTGCCAGAGGCTGGAGGTGCTGCTTCCAGAAGATGATGTTTCGGTAAGCATGAGCACCGACG
The DNA here is from genome assembly GCF_023864345.2 of Schistocerca serialis cubense. Lineage (NCBI taxonomy): Eukaryota > Metazoa > Arthropoda > Insecta > Orthoptera > Acrididae > Schistocerca > Schistocerca serialis. The sequence continues at coordinate 322,042,856 of NC_064641.1, read as the reverse complement.
TGCGCTGTGGCTTCGCGCACTACGGCCCAGGGGGAACATTATAGGTCATTTTACTGATGGACGTTCCTTAAATTACGGTTTACACAATTTACCCGGGTTATAAGACTGTAGATTTTCCATGTACAAAATGGTTCAAATGGCTCTGAGCACTGTGGGACTTAACATCTGAGGTCATCAGTCCCCTAGAACTTAGAACTAGTTAAACCTAACTAACCTAAGGACATCAAACTTCCATGCCCGAGGCAGGATTCGAACCTGCGACCTACAACCGCTTGGCCATTCCGGCCGGCTTTCCGTGTACAGTTAGGCATAATGTGCACGATGTGTTGGTTATTCGCAGTAGATTGCATTTCGGCACGAAAGTGTATACTTTCATGCTCACTTTTCCGCTTCATCTGGCTGTAGCTCTTTCAGTTTTCCCGTGCAAAATTTGACTAACAATTTAGGTCTTCCTAGCTTGAAAACCTTTGCCCTTCGTCCTACGCCACCTGGTGAGTGTCTGGCGCCCCTACATGTTCCGTTAACGATGTCGGACGGCGCACCAAAGTTATCTAGTATCGCCCGTATGAATAGTTTGTGTCTTGCTGGTTTTATTCCTTTAGTACAAGAAGTTACCTAGCGATTCACCCCCAGCAGCATCTTTCTTAGTCTTTGGCTGATTTAAGGTGGTTGTCGTTGCATACCTTCAACCCCTTCCTTTAGTAAATTGAACTCCATTTGATAATACGGTGATCGTTCCTAAAATTCCTTTTCTCTTGCCATCGTGGCTTATTATGAAAGTACGTTGGGGCAGGCTTCTGAACTCAATTCCTTCTTCCCCCACCCCCATTTCATTGTATAACTGTTCAACATTCAACTGTTAAACAAATGAGTCCTTTAATCTGTACATTCTCCCTTTCATTACGTAAAATCACCATTAGTGTCGCTGTACAATAATGCAGAACTATTCTCAAGATAATAGTTGCTATAAGGTCGTGCAGGTCCCGCGCCTTTAATGATAGGATAAAGATTCAATATCGCGCGCCTTTCACGACCATTGCACGCATGGTACCGATTATAGGAATAACAATTTTCAATTATCCCCCGTTGAAAACTGGGAAGTGTTCACGGCTCAGTGTACGTGAGCACTTAACCCACTTGATGTGGTGGAAGTAGTGGCTTCTGTTTTTCCTTGCTGGTGTAGAAAAAAGGCATAAGAATTACAGCTCCTACAGGAAGGGATAAACCTGTAAAAATAAAACGAGCAACCGTTTTTACATGGCGGCACTGGTCCAGGATCGATACTGATTGGATCTTCCGACCCCAGTGATCAGATTATTCATTCCATTTGTCTTTCCTTGTTTTTGTCTATTTCCGTGGGCGTAACATAATAATTTCTATGTGTGTACTGTTCTCTCTTTCCATAGGTGGTCATGCAATTCTGTTTCCATCTGCGATCGGTGTTGCATAAACGGCGTTGTTTTGTTGTTGAATTAATGTTTCGCGCAGTTTTAAGTGGTCATTAATAAAGTGCGAATTCCGTAATTGCTTGCCCCTTATCGTGTGCATTGCGTTTGAGACGTTGTGTCAGTCATAAAATCGTGTTGTGGCCCTAACACATTATTAGCAATATGAGTGTTACAACGCGTTCTGGTAAAGGTAGGTCAGCCGAGCTTGAAGTCGCGCATTCGGCCATGGCCGAGTGTAGCGGTTTCGTGCCAAGGACAGCGGAGACGGGCGGACCGTTACGCGAGATAAAAGAGGGTGCACCAACCACCTGGTTGAGCGGGTAGGTGCTGGTGTGTGTCCCCACCCGTCACCCCAGCACAATGAGCCCGAACCTGCTAGTGCGAACCAGCCGGCTACATTGGCTGTGGTCGCGGCCACTGACCCAACGGTTACAGGGGAAGGACAGAGTGACGACGGAGCGGCCACGCCCACCTCAGCCCCTGTTCCAGTCTTTACTAAATGAAATGAGGCCAATGGAAGAGTGCAATAAGGCAGTTGCCGAGCAGCAGAACAATGCACTCGCGGAGCAACAGAAAGCACTTGCAGAGCAACAGCAGCATACAGTAGCACAACTACGTAATGCATTGAAGGCAGATGCTGAGCAGCAGAGTCAAGCGCTTGCAGAGCAGCTAGGAAAGAAAATCGAAGCTTCTGAAGAATGACAAGAAATAAAAACTCTTAGTGATGAAATTGACGAACAGAAAGAAAAGACAGATTCGTTCATAGCAGAGGTACAGGGCATAACAGTTGGACTTAGGAACACTGTAGATCGTGTGAAGGATGGTCTTGTAGCCATTGAGTCCTGGAAAGAGCAGCTTGACAGTCATGTTGCAGATGTTATAGAGAAACAATCTAGCGTCAACCAGCGACTAGAGGAACGACTGAGCGCGGTGGAAGGTTAGTGGCTCTGAGGGAGCAACGTTCAATCTGGAACAGATTAGCGAGGTCGTTAGTGATGCCAGCAAGGAACAAGCGGCAGCAGTACAAAAAGTATGTGAATTAGTATCACGCAAGGAGGAAGCAGTGAACCTTGTGAACGGGCAACTGGGATCTTTAGTGACTGCGGTAGAGCAGTTGTCGGCGAAGAACAGCACTGCCTCAGACTGAACACAGCCTGCGGTAGAGCCGGCTGGAGCCCAGGACCCCTCCCACTCCTGTGTGACGGAGCGTCACCAGTCAATGAACCGAGCCTGTCAAGAGCCGGCACGTGTTTTGCACTAGCCCGCTGGGCGCGAGGATGCGGCACAGAGAAGAGCCGATGATGCAGTGAAGTGTGACCACGACGACCACGTTACCTAGAGAAGTCAGTGGCAGTGACGTGAGGGCTTTTGAAGATAGACTGTGGCGGTTACGTAGGTGGGATAATGCAAACAACTCGAGTCGAGAAATTTTTCTAAATGATGACGAAGGTTAAAATTGAAAGCACTTCTTTTCCGTGCAAAGATACAGCATGTTTCATGATCTGGGCGTCGAGGTTCACCCTCAGACGTTTATAGATCAATTTCAGGGCGTGTTCCCGTCTCCTTGGAGCTCTGCGCTCAAGATAAATTTTGTTTGTGGGCATCTCTGGAATGAGGTGGCGAGACGAATGCGAGTTCTTATGCGCGACTGTCACTCTTATGACGATCTTAGGAAGGGATTCCTAGACGGGTTTTGACCGAAGGGTGCCCAAGATGGGTTAAAATTAAGGATTATGATTACACAACCATTCCTTCAATCGAGCCATCATAGCTTCAAGGATTTTATTCAGCGAAATCAGTTCCTTGATACACCATATCACGCGCTGGAACTCATTCGTGTGTGTTTGGCGAAACTTCCGCAACGTCTTCAGCATGACATCATAATTGCCGGAACGGGCATGAGTGATCTTAAATGCTTTCAACTCTTGTTGCAACAACTTACATATGTGAGGCGTGGTGAGAGTCGCGTGCCACAACAGACTGGCGGTGACACACAGGACAACGTCAACACGAATGATCAATTGGAGCCAGAGCCGAGATCAAATGGCTCACGTTGGAACCGCAATAACCAGCGGTTCTTGTGCAATGGCTCACATAGGCGTCGGAATAGGACGCAAAACGGCAGGTCTTCCAATGGTGCGCCGGCCGATAACAGTGTGGAAATTCGTGGTCCTGAACCTTGGCACAACACGCCACGGGAAGAAGGAGATAACTAGGCCCACAGCCGAATAGAACTGGCCAGCTGCAACTCGCAGTATGATTAGCCCCAACATTTGTACACTTATTATACCCAAGACTGACAATCCATTCACTTACTTGTTGGGTCAGAACTAACGTGTCAACGGTGTATCCGCCACCTGTGCGCTTGCATTGAGGAGAAAACTTAATTCTAACAATATTAAAATTCATAACTTAATTATGCTACTGTCTCTGCTAGAATGTCTCACTTTCTATTGAATACTTCTACTATCTATCGCTGCAGCTACTGTTTTCAACTATTTATGCCTTCAAAAAAAATTTTTTTACTACGACAAATTTTTAACACGATATTTTTCTGACCTAGTTTGGCATGTGGTCAACCTTCAATCATCGTACTTTACCATCTTGGCAGGGTCACCATTCTCTAACATTCTGCGTGGTGTCTGCTGTTCTATGTCGTGTCTCCCTACCACTTTCGCGCAACGACGCTCTGAGCGTGTTTTTTAGGGAATTTACTAGTTTGAACCTGGGACCTGTTGCTGGTAAGAAGACGCCAGACCACACATGACATGTAGAGTTCAGAAGAGTTCAGTGAGACTAGCAATGTTATAACCAAATACTTAATGATTTGAGCGTCAGCTCCACTGCACTTCCTGTAAAAGAATCTTAATACTAACTAAATTTAGTGGAAGGGGTTCAAGGCTTCCTATTTTTAGTTAGCTGGTAAAATAAAGTCGAAAAAGCAGTTAAGTTTACCATTGGAAATTTTATTCTACTCACAAAACATTGTTTATAAATTGCAATATTGATTAAAGGAAATGTTTTAGTACAGGATGATAAAAACCAACTGCGTTCAACAAAAATGTAAACGAATATTCCCTGAATGGGTTTCCAAGTTCTACAATGGATCGAATGATGACCTATGCCATATCACATCTATAATCTAGGTTTAAATTAAGTTTCACAAAAGAGAAAACTATCAAAATGGTCTACATTGACCCTCAATTATCTTTAATTACTTATCTAACTTGTCGCAAATTACAGTGGCTGATGTGGCTTCTCAATAATTATATAACTGAAAAGTCATTACGTTTCAGATTTTAACTTGCATAGCAAATGTGAATACCATGAGCTTCAATTGACGATTGACACTAGTATTACGTAAAAAGGAGATGTAACAGATGAGACTTCTGCAGTTCTGTGTGAAGCCTTATGCGCTCAAAAATGCAACATCGCATGCGTTCATTACCTTGTCGGTGTTCGTCAGGGGGCGGCGGGCAGCACAGCTCCAATCACCTCGCCGTCTCGGAAGCAACTCTTTTCTAACTTCTCCTTACTACAATTTACCGAAGCTGGTTTAAAAAAAACTATCTGGCAGTGTTTTCATCTGACCAATCAGGGTCTCAATGTTAACCTTAAGCTCTGCCTACAAAAATTCTGTCCATCCAATGAGAAACATACTTTTCGTGGTGGGGCAATGTTTTTAAAGTTTGCAACGTAACAGAGACGCGAAAAAGTCTCATGCTAAAACTTGCGGCTGGTGTGGCCCTTTTAGTGTTATCATAAGATTTATACTGTTCCTCTGGAGGGCTCTAGCTTTTAACATGGGCTGGGGGGTTGTCCTGTCGGTTAGCTGGCGACGTGGGTGTCCATCCCTTATCTTAGGGCCTTCTAGCTTAACACGGTTCTGCTCTCAGCTTCTGTTCTCGTTTCTCCCCTCGAAAGTGCGTCTGTCTCACGGTGGGAAGGTATGACATGCATTTAGGCATTCTTGTGTTAGTCTGTGGTATTCCATTTGCTCACTCGTTACTCGTATTACTTTGGTTAATTTAATGTCACGATTTATTCGGAGCTATGTGACGTACTACTGGATTTGCTTATCATTTCAGGGTTTTCATGGAAGGTGTTGGATTTGCCTGACACCTTACAGCCCCTATTAACCTTCAGAGGACGAAAATTCGGGGTGCAATAGGAGGAAAGACAGTGCCTGCCACCAAACAAGTTTTAATAGATTACATATGTCGATCGGGGCGATTGTGTGCAAACTTTCTAGTGGTTTCCTATCTGACAGTCAATGCAATATTAGGCCTGGGGCCGGCCGCGGTGGTCTCGCGGTTCTAGGCGCGCAGTCCGGAACCGTGCGACTGCTACGGTCGCAGGTTCGAATCCTGCCTCGGGCATGGATGTGTGTGATGTCCTTAGGTTAGTTAGGTTTAAGTAGTTCTAAGTTCTAGGGGACTGATGACCACAGCAGTTGAGTCCCATAGTGCTCAGAGCCATTTGAACCATTTGAACCATTAGGCCTGGACTTCCTCCATTTCTATCGTGCAAGTTTTAATGTGGGAGGCTAATATGTGGAACTTGAGGTATAGGACAAAATTGCATGATTGAACTTAGAGGAGGATGTGGACAGCTCTAGTATAGTCGATGACAATTCGGTAGGCTTCATGGTATCAGAATCATTACCCTTGGATGTCAACGACTGCCATAGCTCTTTATTGTTCGAGGCATTGCTGGACGAAAAGACACAGAACCCATGAACAATACGTCAGTTGAGGAGCCTGTTGTTCAAATATAGCGAACTATTCTCTGATACTTCAGGAACAATTAACGACTTTGTATACGAGTTCCTAGTCAAGCCACACAAGAGATTTTTTGTCCATTCATATCCAATCCTGCTGTTTCTAAAAGATGCAGTGGAAGCAGAAATAAAGGTAATGTTGCCGCACAGAGTGATTGAGCCTGCCATTTCATCTTATAACAACCCTCTGCATGTGGTGATGAAGCATGATGGGTCGATCAGGCTGGTCCTTGGCTCATGGCAAGTGAATAGAATTATCATCCCTGAGACTGATCGTCCAGAGACTACGGATGAACTGCTGCAGCAGTTCCATGGGGTAAAGATCCTTACCTCAGTGGACCTGTGTGCTAGCTACTGGCAGACGAACTGCTTCCCAACTGCCGTGAATTCACAGCTTTTCTGTGTTTCAGCCGTTGTTATTAGTTCAAGAAACTGCCTTTTGGACTGAATATCTAGTCCGCAGCATTCATTCGGGGGCTCAGTACTGTGATTCCGGAAGAAGTAAGATATAGATTCATGGTCTACGTCAATGACATTCTGGTAGCGGAAGAGTCATGGGATATGCATAATAATACGCTTGATGGGCTGCTGAATGCATTCTTGATGTGAGGAGTCATGTTGAACTTCAAGAAGTCAGATTTCAGGTGCAGTGAAATCAAGTTCCCAGGACACATTGTCTCGTCGGCAGGAATCTGACCAGATAAGGAAAAGTTGCAGTTAGTATGGCAATATGCTGTTCCCGGATCTAAGAAACAAGTGCGCAGTTTCCTTGGTCTCGTAAATTAAGAGCACTGTTAATACCCCATACCTCTGCCAGCTGACTGGCAAGAATACACCCTGGCTCTGGAACGAACAGCCACAAGGTGAATTTGAAGCATTAAAGGAAGCTCTCCTTAATGCCCCGATCTTGGCATATCCAGAACTTGGGAAGGAATTCTGTCTTCCAGGAATCATTACAAGATGGCCCTGTCGTGCAGAACACCATTGCGTTTGCTAGTCGCATCTTGAGTAAAGCCGAGAAGAACTACTCGGTAACGGAAATCGAAGCTCTCGCTGTCGTGTGGGGTTTTCACAAGTTCAGGTACAGCCTGTATGGGCGAAAGACGAAAGTCTGTACCGATCACACAAAACTTTTGCACCGACAGTTGGCTCGGTGATCCCTGTTCCTGCAGGAGTTCCGCTTCGTTACCCACTACCTGCTGGGTAAAGATAACATCATTGCAGACGCCCTCTCGCGTGCACCAAGTGCGTTGCCGCGAGGCAATGATGAGGAGCTGCACGAGCTAAGATATGACATGTTCCTCAGGCAGGTTCTTTTTGAGAATTATGTGGACACCGGATTGAGCAACATTGGCCAGGAACAGGATAAAAACCCAGCATGGAAGGATATTAAAACAAAATGGGCCGAGAGAACGAAGGTTCTACACAGTCCGGGCGGGAATTCTATTTCGTAGGCGGAGCGAAAACGAGAATGTGTGGGTGCTATGCATTCCTGAGGATTTTATCAACAAACTCTTATGGTACATCTACCTCATTTACACCCTCTTCGGACCCCGCAAATGTTTCCTAACACTGAGGCAGTCAGCCTACTTCAATAATATGGAGAAAAGGAATCAAAAGGTTCTGACAACCTTTGTGGCCTGTCAAAAGGCAAAACCTTCAACTGTGTCTCATTGCATTCCCATTTTTCCTATAATTCCTACTAAAATTGAGGCAGTTCGCGACCACAGATCTACTAGGCCCACTGCCCGCTACTCGAACCGGATTCCGTTACATTCTTGTCACGGAAGTCTAAATACTTGGTCTTTGTGCCACTCAAATGTGCCACGGCGAGTACTGTGACAAGAGTTTTCGAGGAGAGGTTTCTGCTAGAAAAAAATGGCTCTGAGGACTATGGGACTTAACATCTGAGGTCATCAGTCCACTAGAACTTAGAACTACTTAAACCTAAGGACATCACGCACATCCATGCCCGAGGCAGGATTCGAACCTACGACCGTAGCGATCGCGCGGTTACAGACTGAAGCGCCTAGAGCCGCTCGGTCACACCGGCCGGCGTTTCTGCTAGAGGTAGGGAAAGTGGACAAGGTCATCTCGGACAATGGGGTCCAATTTAGATCTCGGATATGGCGAGAAATGCTCGACAGAAGAGGGATTAAGGCGGTGTTTACCTCTGTTATCCACCCCTCCATCCAATCCTAGCGAGCGCGTAATAAAGGAGCTAAACAAGCTGTGGTGACTGTATTGCCATAAGCAGCACCGGAATTGGGGCGAGTATCTTGCAGAGTTCCAGGATGTAATTAATAACCTGCCACATGAGTCGACAGGGGAAACGCCCGTGCCGTCTTGAAAAATCCGCCGCCCACCGATCGTATCAGGGAACTCATCAATTTCCGTACTGCCCCTCGCAGGAGGCATAAGGAGAATCTACGCCTTGCCCTCGAGAGAATCAGGCAGCAAGCAGAGAAGCGGAAGGCACAGTACAAAGGGTCCATTAGAGAGATGAACCTGACCATCGGGCAAAAGGTATTTCTCAAATCGCGCTGGTTGCCGCGAAAACGTAAACATCTCTGCAAGAAGTTCTTTACTGTGTTCTGTGGCCCGTACAGAATCCGCCAGATCATCCATCCGAACGTGATAGAAATAGAAACCCTGAGGACAAAAGGATCGCGAGGTATGCACCACGTAACTAACCTGAAGAAGTTCAAGGAGCTGTAAACTAACCTTTTCTCGTTAGCGTGTTTCGAATGATCTAGTGTAGCTGGATGTTTATTGTGTCCTTGCATTCCGCTTTTTATGTTGTTTGTATTGCTTTAAATGTCACCGTTTTGGTTGACCCTTTTTCGTCACAAGTGCTGTATTATGTTGGTTCTTACTGCACGTTTCTCGCTCGATAGAAGAGGAAGTCAATTAGCTCTGCCAGACATGTGGAATCGTTCTGAGTATGACTTATACCAAATGCACTAGTCCTTTTTCCAGAAAAGCAATGGTGAATAGGATCCTGTCAGACAGGATAACCCAGCGGACGAGGTACAGTACTGAGCGAACGACAACAGGTACCGAAGCAGCAACTATTCAAGTATTTATGGAATAATAATTATAAAGCAACAAGTAAACACGCCGACCGGTAATCAGATTGAACCTTTACCTAAGATGCCTTCACTGTATGCCCTTGTGGTGAACGTATCTTGTGTCCCTGTGCTTCACCAGTTTTCGTACAATGTTTCAGACATGTAAGTTACATGAGGTTCTATTTGTCAAATCCGCCATGATGCTGGACAGAGAGAGAGAGAGTAAAACCCGACCTACAGAAGCCAGGCTCAGTCACGTCCATCAAAGTAAATCTAGAGTGACGGCCTTCATTTAAATTTATTTGGTAATGGTCGAGAGAATGACCAGGGAGTATGACATCATATTCATCATCCTGTTACATGTTGATTGTTGTTGCATGTGGAATAACAGTTGTAGTACTGGTGACAGACTAACACAGTGCATGCTATCCCTAAGTATCCTGTGTGACGTCACCTTCCCTACCGATTACTTGTTTTGTGATGTAAGACAATTCTATGGTCCTGTCGGGTCAGGATAGGTTCTTTTTGCCATGTATTGTGCCCTTAAAGTTTTTGTGTCAGACTTTGTCAATGTAAATGAGCTGGGCCCTATTAATCGTAAAGCTACAAGCCCAATGTTCCAAGTGAATTTGAGAAGGCTGTACAATTTGTTAATTATGGTAAGACCTTTGTTATATTCTTCCCTTAGTGTTTAGTTTTTCTCGTATTCGTAAAACTGACCTTTTGTAACCCATAGAATGATCTGGGCATTACTAAGTGTAAAGCCAGGGCATATTGCTCTTTATTTGTGAATTTTATCGTAACATTTTTTTTTTTTTTTTTTTTTTCTGGATGTAACCCACTTTCATAGGTCAGTGTACCAGTTGTAAAGGCTTTGTATGAAACTTGTTATTTGTCACTGAAAACATTACTGTATGACGCCGGGGCAAAAGTGGCTGTGGAGTGGCCAGCTGTCGAGGCAACGGGAACAGCGCTAGGGGTGGTGCTGCGGCCTGGCGACGAGCGGCCTCCACTTCCCCCTGCTTTCCGTCGCTCGCGCCACGGCGGCGTAGCTGTGGCAACACCGAGCCGAAAGCAGCCCGAAGTTGGGGGCTCGTCACGGATCCAGCGCCCACAGCGGCTGGCTCCGCCGACAGCCTTCCAGCTGTCTGGGCGCACACAGCTGACCCGGCCACGCCCACTTCAGCCGTCATCCGGGCACCTGTCATCGCACGCGCTGCGGCCGATTCGACCCTCGCCCGCCTTGTGAGGCCAGCCGTCACGCGCAGACAGCAGTAGGGGCCGCTTGGTGGACGCGTACGTGACTCACTCACCTGCGGCGGCAAGAACGGACTGTCGGGGGCGACTTCCGAAATACTTCTGACGGCGCCACGCCGTGATCTGCGGTGACCCCATGGAGGTAGAATAAGGGGAGATGGCGCTACCGGCTTAAGGCTAGGCGCGCACAAGCGAGTTTTCAGTCGGCGCGACTTAACAATCGCTGTCGCGGAAGTACATTGTGGTGCGCACACAGCGGCCAGAAAATCGCAACTACTCTCAGTACCAGCATGGATTTCATCGAAGCAGCTTGTTTGGTGGCGCTTTTACTACGAAGAAGAGCGCGAAAACAGCGCAAATGTCGTTGTTGGGTGCATCCCACTTTAAGTCAAAGACTAGTGTAAGGGCAGTTTTACAAACTACACGAAGAGTTACAAAATCACCCAAATAAATTCTTTCAATACTATCGAATGAGTAAGAATAGTTTCGATAGACTGCTTCAGACAGTAGGACCGAATATAACAAATCAAGATACGACATACAGGAAGTGTATACCCACCTGAGGAGCGCTTACCAGTGACTTTGAGGTGAGCACACATTATTTCATTCAACAGTTTTTATTGCCCTTTTACGTTATTGATTAGATACATCAAGAGAATCATTTCGTTCAACAATTGTTGTTGCCATTTTACATTACTGATCAGATGCATCAAGAAAATCACTACTGCAAGTCGAAACTGACGAACTTGTTTCATGAGACAACTGCAAAACCATGTTGCGCATAGAGAGGTTTCTGTGGTCTTGTTGCGGTTGTCAGCAGAGGGGCACACGAACGAATTTTGTGGAGGTTCCGTTTCATTTGGGACACTTGAAGAATACGGTTGAACGAATGAGGTTGCTGGGGAATAAGTTGTTTGGGTGGTGTTATAAGTCGCTTGAGTTGTGTTATAACACATGTTCGGATGTTGTGGAAAAATCGGTGAAAGCTGATAATGTCTGGCAATCCTTATCACATTCACTATTTCTATTTTCGCGTAATGTTTCTGTTGTTCGTTTAATTTCGCCAGCATGGGGACAAGCATTAATGCAAAATTCTTACCCTCATTAACTTCTTCTTTTTGTCAGGCTTTTAATATATTTATTAGAGATTCCTTGTAGGACGTAACCTTCTTGGCTTCTCTTTTCGTAGGATGTCGTACTTTTGTGCTCTGTGCAGTATCGTTGATGTTTTGTGAAGACAAACTGGGGTGATAACCTACTTCCTTGTTTCTTGTGGTACTGGGCATAATTTCGATGTTGCTGGTGGTCGATCTGTCTTCTATTTGAGGGAGCAGAAATAACATTGCATCGAAGTATAGATATTTCCTCCACTTTCTTGCAGCCTCGCCAGACGAAGATCTTTTCTGTGATGCCAGTTCTCTCGCGAAGCAGTCCTTCAGATTTTTCCACTTCCTTTGAATTTCTTTACTTCTCATAAATGAAATTATCACTTTATATAATTTATTGTAAGTATTTACCTTAATACTTCTATAAATAGATATTAATGCTGTTACTGAATATTATTTCTTCCAGTTACCTTGCAACTGGAAATAGCTTTCGCTCATTACACTACGAATATCTACTGGGATCCACTACAATCAGAGAAATTGTGAAGGATACATGCGAGCAGTTGTGGCAATGTCTACAGCCTATTCATATGGCAGAAAAAACTGAAGATGATTGGAAGATTATTGCCAAACAGTTTTTAGACAGAACTGACTTTCCAAATTGCATTGGTGCTGTGGACAGGATACATGTGAGACTGAAGAAGCCTGCTGACAGTGGCTCAGAGTTTTATAATTACAAGAATTATTTTTCGACAATACTTTTGGCCGTAGTGGACGCTGACTATTGTTTCACTGTGACAGACGTGAGCTCGTATGGAGCCAATGGGGATTCTAACATGTTCAAGAAATCCAGCTTCTATCAAAAACTGAAATCTAATCAGTTAAACATTCCAAATCCTCCAAAATTACCACATGACGAGGAAGGAGAGCCTCAACCTTTTAATTTTGTAGGAGATGAAACATTTGCACTGTCTAGACATATTCTGCGGCCGTACTCGAAGAAAAACCTGACAATGGAACAGCGTGTTTTTAATTATAGACATTGTCGTGCTCGTAGAATGGTGGAATGTACTTTGTGGATTTTGGCTAACAAGTGGAGAATATTTCATCGACCGATGTATGTGGATGTTGGTTTTTCAACCATAATCATAAAAGCATGTTGTGTTCTGCATAATTTCGTAAGACGAAATGACGGTGTACGAACTTCTGCAAGGCTGTGAGCCTGTAGGAATAAGAGCTGATGCGTGTGGTATGCAGATAAGGGATTGTTTTGCAAACTACTTTGTGACTCCACAAGGATCAGCATCTTGGCAATGTGAAAAAATTGAAATTGTTGTAACTGTGATGTCTACATGAATGAATGAAATAAGTGAACCACGAAATACCTTTGTTAGTCTTTTCTGGTCCAGGCAGTTCAGTCCAATTCCGAATTAGGCTGCAGCATACTTCTCCCCATAGTTTCTCTTTCAAATTGCGATCACTGTATTCTTTTAATTTCCTGTTGTAGAGAGCTGGTCGCTTTCCTACTTCTGCAGTTAGTCTTTCTGAATCGACAACACAACTTACAATGTCATCCGTAGCGCAACTCCCGTTATCAGGCATGCTGGCGCACTGAACTTGTGTGTATGCAACGCAGAGCGAGAACGACTGACTGAGAAATCGCGTCGCTAGTGCGCGCGGGCCCATGCCAGTGCCTGTGAATCATTCCACACCTGCGGCAATCGCGTCGCGCGCGAAATAGGGCCGGTTGCGGCTTTTAAATCGCCGCTACTATTTTGTCGCACGTGCGCGCGCTCCTATTCGAGCCACTGTGTTTCATTCTTGTGACAAATAAATCGCGCGACGGAAAATCGCCAGTGCGCGCCTAGCCTAACGCTGTAAGTTGTTTTGAAGCCAGTGGGCGGGGCCTGCCGCCATCTTAGATCCCCCAAAACATTAGCAGACAAGTGTTTACAGTTGCTTCTTGTTCGTTATTTCTATCGGGTGCAGACGATATATGTTTTATATAGTAAATGTTAGACTGTTTTAGTGAACAACACAGCATAAGGAACGCAACTTTAAACGTTTTTCTGGTCTTAAATGCATATTCTATACAGTAATATGACACGAAAATATGACGCTTCTGGCCTCTGTACTGTTATTCCTTTTTGTTTATACACTTCGAATAACCGAGAAGGGAAGTATGTGCTATGAAAAGAGTGCTTTCGTAATCCATTTCTATTCACTTCCATTGTGTTTGTGTCGATAACTGATAAAGCCAGAACTCCAAAAGCAATGATTGATAATTTAGAGGCACCGATTTGTATTCGTTGCATTTTCAAGTCAAATGAAAATTTTAAATGTTCAAGTTTGCAAGAAACTTACCTTATTTCCTTTGGTGTCCCATGGATGTCTGCAGGGATGATATAAACAAGCCAGGTGTCATGTCAACTAAGTGAAAGATTCGTTAAATTACGAAGAACAGAATTTAAGATTGTCAGGCCCATTGTAGTTTACACATCTGCTTTGTTTTTTAATTGCACCTACCAAATGACATTCAGTGTGGCAAATAATAGCAATTTACAGGGTAAGACGACTACGCAATGATTAATGTAATGATCTAAGCCTGGACTTAAATAGCGACCTTTGCTTTGACAAATATGTAACCCTTTAAGTACTTATAATTTAATCACTGTAACAGGTGTTCCACACATTTTACTGAAGATTTAATTAACTACATGTAGTTACATTACTTTTATATTAGATTATTGTATTTTAAAACATTAGTCCCCATTTCCAGGATATTTCTTGCCAGGACTTTTCAGTTACTTGGGAACAACCAAACAATAAAAACCAAGTGTATCGCTCGCCTCCTGAGAGCTCTTCACGTTGGACTGATAGGAAATCTAAAGTCAAATCACAGAAATAAAACCATACTGTAAAACTTTACAGTGCATCAGAATTTCAAGTATATATAAGAAAATAGCGCTTAGATAAGTCCACTTACGATTGAAATGTGATTTGTTTAAACTTTAGCCTACAATCAGAACGATTAGTACACCCGTATGCGACGCAAGCCGGCATTTTTTATCAAAACACTTCACGACTACACGTAATCAAACCACCAGAAGAGAATGTTTTGGGGTAGCTAACATGGCGTATCTCCACTTGGGTCGGCTTCAAGTTTGTGACGTCATGACAACTCCTCTTATTTTTACCTCCATGGGTGACCCCCGTGTCAGGAAATCAATCGATGGCCAATGGACAGTTCGGGGCAGTCACAGGTCTTACATTCACGTGGCACAACAAAGACGCTCTGGAGTGAAAGTTTGTGCTTCTCGCATTTGGTTGATTTGCACTTCTGAAATAACTTTTTGCTGTTGTCAAAGAATGTAATTAGGAACTATTTAGTGGTCACTATTGGGATTACGCAAATCATGCTGCACCTCCATTGCTACGAGGTAGTTAAGAGACGGTCTCCAGTGACAGCCTCGTGCATTACACTTGTGATGGGAGGTGAACTATAATGTTTTGGTTGTTTGCCACAAGACTGACTCTGATTGGAGCATTGAGCAAGGACATTGGCATGGCAACTGTCCTTGTGTTACCAGTCAAACTGTCAATTAATATTGTGGTGCTGAAAAGACTGAACTCAGTCCTCTTGTCTTATTGGTTGTGGGTCGAGCGACTTGGAATCAGGCTTCGGGACCTCTAACATTGGGGAGCCCAGACTATTGTTTTTCTCGTTCCTACCAGTAGTAATATGATCTGTGCGACGCAGTATTGAGAGATGTGGTTCCCCAGCTGTCAGCCACCAATGACGACAGCTGTCCTGCCTCCTGGTGTGCGCACGACAAGGCACACATGGACATCAAGTGTCAGCGTTGTAGAGATCCGTGAGTCGACTACCAGGCCGCCAGGAGAGTTCTGCTGTGGCTGCGACGAATGGAGCGAACCGCTCCCGCACTTCGAGTAGTGCCTGCGAGACAGAACTTCTGTCTCCATGTCGGAGGCATTGCTCCCCGTCCATCGTGACTCCATCGACACAGCTGCGAGTGCTTACTTTCGAACAGTGCAGTGCGTCGATTAAGTGAGTAACCTCCTCTCAAGTTTTTCGAGTCTCCCTTTTGTATCAGTGTATACATAGTGAATGGTGATGCAAATTGAGTTGCAATAATATGTTGTCGAGGGTTTTACTTTTCAGTGATTTTGCTATACTTGTTCCGTCAGAATTAACTGATATCTGAACGTGTCTTGAATTTAGTGATTTGTTTCATCTTGTGCAGTGTGTGTCCATGTCCTGCTCTTTCACTTTTGCCATCTCTTGTCACTATTTCTCTTACTATTTTCCGTTTTGATTGATTTCAAGTGCCCTTCAAATACTCCCAAGACATGTTTGACCTTTGGAGGTCCAGTTTAAGAGACCCACAAACGTGCTTGACATTGGTCAGTGACCTTCTCTTCTGTCTTAGTATCATGTCCAACTGAGTGTTTACTATTTTATGTAATATTTACATGTCAGTGTGCATTGAATTTTTTTTCTCTTCGTTTTGTGTCCTTTGTATCACCTTAGTCTTATGATTTGCATAATGGTATGTTCAATATGTTTCATTCTCTCTGCTTTGGTTTAATATTTATGTGTTAGTGTATTTTGCAGTGTTTTATTTTGTGTCATTCACGTCATTACTTTCTTGACACTTGAGTAATGGTACCTCAGTCTGCGTCTTGTCAGCATCGTTTCGTTTGTTAGGTATATGTTAATGTATCTTGTGATTTTCTTGTTTTTGTCACGTGGTATATTATTTTATATGTCAATCTGTCGTGTGACTATTTGTTTTTTTTTGTGCCCTGGTATAATATTCTATGTACATTCTCAGTTACAATTTTATTTTGTGACATTGATACCGTTTTTGTATCTGTGTATCAAAGTATCCATATATGTGGTTTCCAAAAAATAAAAAAATAAAAAAAAATTGAGGGGTTAACAACCCCACAGTTCCCATAAGCACCCGCATGGCGGCTTCCATGGAACTCCCCCTGCCCCAGTCAATGTCAACATTTTCGAAGCTCTCATATTTTTTCTCGATAAGAGTACTTTGCGAAAATCTTCTTTCATAGGTCAGTGTGATGAAAGAAGTGCACTTCATTCAGCATTCAGTACCCGTATTTAATATTTCTAATCACAGCATTCTGGTATTCGGTAATATAATAAATCAGGCCCCGTTAATAATTTCTATGGGTTGCGTAATTTATTTGATGATGTTTACAGTTTGTCTCACACTTGTCTGTGAGAGGAGCTTGGCGCTAGGAATCTTCTTTATTTATGGGCAAAGGCAGCAGTCTTCCTAGCATTCATCATGGCTTCCCGTTTCTCGTTCTTATTCCGATCGCCAGGGTAGCACGTGATGTCGTTTGAACGTTCAGTAGTGGCACAAAGTCTCTCCTATTCTCAGTTCCCCAACCTGCCTTACCAACCTTGTAACTGATATTTCTGCTCGACTTTAACGTCGCGAGGTTGCCTCCCTGTGAGATTCTGCCATCTGATTGACCAGTTGAGGTGAAGGCCCGTTTTTCGCGGGTGGGTGCCAACCGCCCTCCGCTGGTGGATAGTGGGCAAAGGGGAAGTAGGCACTTCTAGTGTGACCGTGCCTTAGGCTGGAGGTGCTGCTTCCAGAAGATTAGGTTTCGGTAAGCATGAGCGCCGACATGCACTGTAGCTTCGCGCCCTGCTGCCCAGGGGGAAACTTACAGGTCATTTTCTGATGTACGTACCTTAAATTACGGTTTACGCATTTTTCAGGGTCAGAAGACTATAGGTTTTCCGTGTACAGTTGAGCATCATGTGCACGATGTGTTGATAAGTCACAGTAGCTTGCAGTTCGGGACTACAGTTTATGCTTTCATGTTCACTTTTCCGCTTCGTCTGGCAGTAGCCCTTTCAGTTGTCCCGTGCATAATTTGACTCAGAATTCAGGTCTTCCTAACTTGAAACCTTTTGCACTTTGTCCTACGCCACCTGGTGAGTGTCTGGCACCCCTTCATGTTTCGTTAACGTAGTCGGACCGCGAACCAAAGTTATCTAGTATCGCCTGTAGTTTTGCGTCTTGCTGGTTTTATTCCTTTAGTACAAGGGGCTACGTAGCGATTCACCCCCAGTAGCATCTCTCTTAGTCTTTGGATGATTCATGGTGGTGGTCGTTGCATGCCTGCAACCATTTCCATTAGTAAATTGAACTCCATTTGATGATACCGCGATCGTTCCTAAAATTCCTTTTCTCCTGCCATCGTGGCTTATTATGAACGTGCGTTGGGGCAGGCTTCTGAACTTAATTCCTTCTTCTCCCACCCCCATTTCATTGTATGACTGTTCAATATTCAACTGTTAAATAAATGAGTCCTTTAATCTTTACATTCTCACTTTCACTACGTAAAATCACCCTTAGTGTCGCTGTACAATAATGCAGAACTATTCTCAAGATAATGGTTGCTATAAGGTCGTGCAGGTCCCGCGCCTTTAATGATAGGATAATGATTCAATATCGCACGCCTTTCACGACCATTGCACGCATGGTACCGATAATAGTAATAAAAATTTTTAATTATCCCCCATCGATAAACTGGGAAGTGTTCACGGCTCAGTGTTAGTACGTGAGCACTAAATCCACTTGATGTGGTGGAAGTAGTGGCCTTTGTTTTACCCTGCTGGTTTAGAAAAAAAGATATAAAAATTGCAGCCCTACAGCAAGGGATAAAAAAAAACGAGCCACCGCTTTTAACTGTAGCATCAGAGTAGAGGGGGGACTCTTTTTAGCCACATGTGACGTGACCTGATGTCACTTGCTCGAGAATGCCCTGTTTCTCCAGACGATTCAGTAACGGAGGTTGTGGAGTATTAGATTTAGGAAGTCTTATTAATTCTGTAATTCTCAACTGAGAAAGGAACAGCTTGTGGTGGAATAGAACTACAATCCGCTGCACACATAATTATAACGGGACATCACAGTTTGTCGTGGTTAGCACACTGGACTCGCATTCGGGAGGACGACAGTTCAATCCCGTCTCCGGCCATCCTGATTTTGGTTTTCCGTGATTTCCCTAACATCGTTTCAGGCAAATGCCGGGATGGTTCCTTTGAAAGGGCACGGCTGATTACCTTCCCCATCCTTCCCTAACCCGAGCTTGCGCTCCGTCTCTAATGACCTCGTTGTCGACGGGACGTTAAACACTAACCTCCTCCTCCTCCTCCCAGTTTGTCGCACAACCGAACTCCAATGAGAGAGTAGTGGAAAAATCTTGGCAGATGGATTAGAGTATCAAAAGGAGTGACTTCTGGAATTACCTCCTTCATATCTGCGATAATCAATCCCAAAACTGTAAAGTAGTCAATGCCAAAGAGATTTTCCTTCTTACAGGTAATCTACTACTATTGTAATTTTCAAATACCATCCCATGTAGCTGATACCTAGGAATTTATAACCCTTTTTGTGGAGTATAGTGGTTTTCATGTTGACTCTGAGAAGAATGATCAAAATCGTGAATACTGTCATCCTGAAGGTCAATAATTTGCGGCTCTATGGTGAAATCAGTTAACTACAAACATAAAAAAAAAAGTTTTGCATCACATAGGTTCCCAGAACTCCTGAAAATAGACGTTGACTGTGGATATTGCATTACACACACAGTCCCTTTGACTGTTCGGAGATACTACTAAATCCTGCAAAAGACGTAACCAACCATGCACTTCCAGTCATCTCATCAGGAAGGAGGTACACGGCTCGTGTTATCTGTAGTTTAACCAAGCTTAGACAGTCAATACCGCGATTCGATCGCGTCCTCATTGTTACTTTTTACAAAAAGGGCTCTCAACAAGGGAAGTGTCCAAGCGTCTCGAAATGAATCAAAGCGATGTTGTTCACACATGGAGGAGATACAGAGAGCCAGGAACTGTCAATGACATGCCTTGCTCAGGCCGCTCAAGGGCTACTACTGTGCGCAACAGGCAGCATGATGCGCAGCTTCACTCCCAAAGTCCATGGCGAGGTCAATGTTTGCAACCACGACAACATGCAGTGGGGTACAGATGGGCCTAACAACATGCCGAATGGACCGCTCAGATTCGCCATCACTTTCTCATCACCAATAATTGTCGCATACGCTGTCAACCAGACATTCGTCGAAGACGTGGTTGGAGGCAACCTGGTCATGCTGAACGCCTTATGTACACTGTCCAGCGAGTGCAGCAAGGCGAAGGTTCCGTGCTGTTCTGGGGTGGCATTATGTGGTGCCGACGTACGCCGCTGGTGGTCATGGAAGGCGCCGTAACGGTTGTACAATACGTGTATGCCATCCTCCGACCGATATCGGCAGCATATTGGTGCGGCATTCGTCTTCATGGCCGACAATTCTCACCCCCATCGTGCACAACTTGTTAATGACTTCTTTCAAGATAACGACATCTGACGACTAGAGTAGCCAGCATGTTCTCCAGACATGAACCCTATCGAATATGCCTGGGATAGATTAAAAAGGGCTGTTTATGAACAACGTGACCACCAACCACTCTAAAGGATGTACACTGAATCGCCGTTGAGGAGAAGGACAATCTCGACAACAGTGCCACAACGAATACAGGTATGCATCAATGCAAGAGGATGTGGTACTGGGTATTAGAAGTACCGGTAATAGGGGGACAAGGGGCTTGCCACCCCACTCTCCATTGCTGCCAAATTTATTCAAGATGGCGGCGATGACGTCATCCAAGATGGCGGCATGCAGACTTGGCAACAGCGCGTGACGTCATCCAAGATGGCGGATTTTCGTGGGAAAATAGTCTAATTGTGCTATGTCCACTAACCTAACCTCAAGAAAAAATGGTGGGAAGTTTGAATTTTGGCGGGAAAATAGTCCAATTGTGCTACGTCCACTAACCTAAGACTCCAGAAGAAAAAAATGCCTGGAAGTTTGAATTCCAACAGGATAATGCATGCAAAGAACATATTTGTCTTTATTATTATTATTCATTATCATTTTTTATTATTTATTATCATTTATTATTATTTATTATTATTGACCTGCCTCCAAATTCAAATTTAAACATGATAATGGCTGCAAAACCTTACTTTTGTTTATTGTTCATTATCATTCATTATCATTTATTATCATTCATTACATTTATTATTATAGGTCTACCTCCACTAGAAAATTACGGCAAATTCAAATTCCAACACGATATTCTCTCGAAAACTGTACTTCTATGTATTATCATCATTTATTATTTTTTCAAGATGTCCGATTTTCTCGGTGAGAAAGCCATTCTCCTCGGCTGGAGACTATGGAATCCCCTTTACCGCCGACCGCACGCGCGCGCGGCCTGCCATGGAGCGTAATCTAAGGCGCATAGGCGATATCAATTTCTCCGGTGGTAGGTGGGAATGCGACTGTGTTGAGGTCATGTTTGGGGGAGGCCGAGCAGAGACTTTTGGTCGGTTTGGCAGCTGGTGGTGTTTGGGCGCGTCTATAGCACTATTTTGCGAGCATGTCTGTGCACTGTGCGGGGCTTTATTTGGAGTGTTTAAGAGTACAGAGCTCGTCTGCTGATATTGTGTACTGCATTATTTAAGAGCTGTTTGCTATTGTGTGGTGAAATTAGGAGTTGTTTACGTGTTTGTGGCCTGTGTCAGATGCCCACAGTCGGATCAATGTGGGTGTTTTGCGACAAATATACTCCACGACTAAAGTGCGCGTCATTTATGTTGGCGGCCGAGTTTAGGTTCGTTCTGCGCATCTGACGTCAAAAAATACAGTCAGCCAATGAACAGAGAACGACATTGCCAGATCTCGACTGCAGAGCAGAGCACGGACGAGTGTCTTCAGTTTTAGAAACGTTCAGTCATAAATAAAGTAATAGAACAAAAGCAATGTCTTGATAGCAGACTTTGTTTTTTGAAAGTTTGGAAAAACCATTCTTTATACCAATTGCTTCATTTTCTATTAATTAATTAAACCAAACAAGCAATAAGACTCTTAATTCAGGCGATAGCAAGGAAAGGTGTTTGTATCAATTTCACGAACCGCTTTTTCGCAATAAAGAACAGCGGTAATTGTTTACTTCCTATTGTACTTTGACGAAGTGCGAGTAATTCATAGACATACCAACAGTGTTTGTCAGAATTTTGCGTGCGCTGTTAGTCCTTATGGAGGAACGTTGTAGGATGAGCTGCGCTAGCGTAACGGTTAAGATGTTGGATTAGTAAGCAAAAGGTAATGAGTTCAAACCTTGTGTGATGCTAAGTATTTTCGTTATTTAACAACAATATCGAAGTGTCTTACTTCACGAATTTTATTCGTTTGAATGCAATTTTTTGAAATTTCTAGTGCTTTGTCTCTCCATAACCCTTTCGCTGCTGCAGTCACGTGCTCCCCGCATTCCGCGCTGTGCGCGATTTTGTCATCAATGCACTGCTCGCCTGTGCAGACACATGGTGTTCCCACTGCTTTGACACACTTATTATTCGATTTCACAAAAAACTATTTGGCCCAAAAATTAGATTTTTACGCATCTTCGTGACTGACACATTCCCCCCATAAATGACTTCGCTCAGTCCGGAACCGCGCGACTGCTACGGCCGCAGGTTCGAATCCTGCCTCGGGCATGGGTGTGTGTGATGTCCTTAGGTTAGGTAGGTTTAAGTAGTTCTAAGTTCTAGGGGACTGATGACCACAGCTGTTAAGTCCCAAAGTGCTCAGAGCCATTTGAACCATAAATGACTTAATTTTGTTTCGATGCTCAACCCAGTTATTGTGCAGCATTAAATGTAGTAAACCATTGCACGAAATTTTGAAGAGTTTTGCAGAGGTAAAAGTCCATAGCGTATACTTTCCGTATGGTCGATTTTACTTGCCACAATGTTGAGAATGAAATGTGGACAAGGTACCTAAATTTCATATAAAATTTAGTGTATAACAATATCTCATTTAATTTAAGTACCACATAGGTGTCGTATGTAATACTGAGAAATATTCCGTCTTTCGCGACTGCAATAAAAGTTTTATTTACACCGGGCGCGTTTGGCTTTATTTTAAAGCACTTCAGTCAGTCAAAAGAAGTGGGGGGAAGGTATCAGTCAAGAAGATGTGTAAAAATCTAATTTTTGGGCCAAATAGTTTTTGTGGAATCGAATGATAAGTGTGTCAAAGCAGTCGGAAACACCATGTGTCAGCACAGGCGAGCAGTGCAGTGACAAAATCGCGCACAGCGCGGAATGCGAGTAGCACGTCTCTGTAGCGGCGAAAGGGTTAATGCGGCCGTGGTGGCTATACTTCATAAACTGCGCGCTCCCCCATTAACGTAACCTTGCGAACTATACTATACTATGGCGCTGCTTTTCTTGGCGCGTGCGTCGTGTGCATCTGGCAACGCAGCAATCTCCCGCGTCTGGGCGGGCATGCGCGAGCCGCCAAGATAAAATAATTCAACTATAAATAAAGGGGCTCCAAATAAATAGAGTGCAGCAATTCCTTACTTTCCCGAGCAGCACAGCGCAGTCTGAGCTGTTTTTGCGCAATAACGGCAATCTGGTGAGAATGTGAGTGAGTAGACAAATAACTGGACAAATTGATCTGTAGAGGAGTTACAGGTCTGGAATGGGATGAATATTTTGATGAGTGTGGTTGTGTTGCCAAGTGTAGTGCACTACTGGAGTTCAGAAACTGCCTTATGTCAGCCTTACATATCGAAACCTATGAGAAGTAAAAGTTTCAAAAAGATATGTAGCAAATAAATAAAGTGCACTTGTTCTTCCTTCCATCAGCCTATGCACTGAAATTATTTGCGAAAATTAGCAGTTGTTTGGCTATTTGGAGGCAAATGTTTACAATTAGCAAGCGTGTGTCTAGAACATTATTAATGAGTTATGTAGGAGTGTTTTGCAGGTCTGTATGATGTGGGCCATGTCGGTGTGATATATATACTCCATTCCTAAATAAAGTAAATTCGTTCCTCGGTGCGTGGACCTAGTGTAGGGTGAGTCTGTTTACCAGAAACGTGTAGGAAGAGACTGAGTGCTGGTGGCTTAGTTTGAAACAGTTTTCTTAGGTTGGTGGCGAAAAAGCAAGTGAGCTTTGTTTACTGGCAGGTTTCAAACTTGGCGCTGGTTCCTAGGAGGAGGAGGTGGCGTTCTGGTCCTCGAAAGGTAGTTCATATTAGGGAGTTGAACACGTTTGCATACGTATATGAAACTGTAAATTCAATTATTTAATATAGCTGGGGTGGTGAGAGTGAATTAGCGAGCGTTCTCACGACGAGCAAACGCGCTGTTTTACGGTCATGGTGGATTCCACTGTCGGTCAAACGCTGGCGCCAAACGTATCCTTTGTACAGCACGCGGTCGACAGGTTCCATTGTGTCTGGCGTTAAGTGCTCGTGGGTGCGGCCGACCGTTTGTGGCGGCACCCTCAGGCGCCGCTCGCCACTGCCTAGCGGGCGCGCTAGCCGTGGGGGTGTGCTTGACGTCAGCGGGCCAGGGAGTGGGCTCAGCCGGCAGCGCGTACGTCAGCTGCGCTCTGGAGTTTCGCTGTGTGAGCATGGAGAAGTCAGTTGGGACACACCTGCATGATCGTAATGTCTGAAATAAAGAGTATTTACAGAAGGTTATGACCGTCGCGTGTATGGAGGGTGTGTGACGTAAGCGGGGTGGCGGCACAGCAATTGTACAGTTACTACGCTCGCGCGCGAGAGCGAGTCAATTATCGGGCGTTCTAGTGCAGTCTAAAGGTGCTGTTACATAGTCATGGTGGATTCCACTGTCGAGCAAACTTTGCCGCACAGGGACACGTGGCGGATGGCTGTGTGAGGTCGGCATCGACAGATTTGAACGTGGTGCCGAAAGTGTTGCAGGGAAACGGCCGACCGTTGTGCGATTCAGTTCCGAGGCAGGAAAATTTTGGCTGGAAACGTGTGGAGGCGACGAATGCACGTGGTGAGCGGACAAGAGGCCACTGTGACGTCAAACTGGACAAGTTCCAGCGTGTCCAGTGAAAACATGTTTACGACGTGAGAGCGATCGCTGGGCTCGTCCCCCGCGTTAGTGACCGGCCGCCTCACGTGATAGGCGTAGGCAGTGTCTCCGCGCGCTAGCCAGGGGGTGGTGGGGATTTGAACTAATTCAGTTGGAGTGCGGACGTCGTGGTGACTGCACTGCAGCATCAAAGATGTGTGTGCTGACTGTGTTGGAGAACAAGTGATGACCGTACTGCTTGAAATAAAGTCTTCAGTCCCTTCCCCCCTGCAAAATCAAAGGACGTGAATTACGTTAGTATAAGTGCAGTTTATTATTTGACGCGATTATCATAGGCTACCAGTAAAAAAAATGATAAGTGATAGTGAAAGCTCGTACATGTGATCAATCATGGTGTTGAGGATTTGAACTTGTGAAAGATTTTTGTTATGGATGTAAGGAGAATGGCTTTCTCACCGAGAAAATCGGACATCTTGAATAAATAATAAATGATAATAATACATAGAAGTACAGTTTTCGAGAGAATACCGCGTTGGAATTTGAATTTGGCGCAATTTTCTAGTGGAGGTAGGCCTATAATAATAAATGATAATGAATGATAATGAATGACAATGAATGGTAATCAATGTTAATAAATGATAATGAATAATAAACAAAAGTAAGGTTTTGCAGTCATTATCACGTTGGAATTTGAATTTGGAGGGAATTTTCTAGTGGAGGTGGGTGAATAATAATAAATGATATTAAATAGAAATATATGATAATAAATAATAATAAATGATAATGAATGTTAATGAATGATAATGAATAATAATAATAAATACAAGTATGGTCTTTTCATGCATTATCCTGTTGGAATTCAAACTTCCCGCCATTTTTTTTCTTCTGGAGGCTTAGGTTAGTGGACATAGCACAATTGGACTATTTTCCCGCCAAAATCCAAACTTCCCGCCATTTTTTCTTGAGGTTAGGTTAGTGGATGTAATACAATTGGACAATTTTCCCGCCAAAATCTGCCATCTTGGATGACATCACGCACTGTTGCCAAGTCCACATGCCGCCATCTTGGATGACGTCATCGCCGCCATCTTGAATAAATTTGGCAACAATGGAGAGTGGGGTGGCAACCCCCTTGTCCCCCTACTACCCGTACCGAGCGAGGTGGCGCAGTGGTTAGCACACTGGACTCGCATTCGGGAGGACGACGGTTCAATCCCGTCTCCGGCCATCCTGATTTAGGTTTTCCGTGATTTCCCTAAATCGCTTCAGGCAAATGCCGGGATGGTTCCTTTGAAAGGGCACGGCCGATTTCCTTCCCCATCCTTCCCTCACCCGAGCTTGCGCTCCGTCTCTAATGACCTCGTTGTCGACGGGACGTTAAACACTAATCTCCTCCTCCTCCCTCCCTACTACCGGTGTGTACAGAAATCTCGAGCAACACCTCTGAAGGGCTCGTTGTGTGGTGGTAGAACATGTAATGTGTGGTTTTCATGAGCAATAAAAATGGCGGAAATAATGTTTATGTTGATCTCTATTCCAATATTTTGTACAGGTTCCGGAACTCTCGGAACCAAGGTGATGCAAAACTTTTTGATCTGTGTACTTAGTCAGTTGCTTCAATAAATCAAATTCAGTCGAACGTCATCATGTAGAACGTGTCAACAGCTTAGATCTGTTAGTGGTTAGCTGATTAGATTTGATATTTGTCGTCGAATGCAGTCTACGTCGATGGTTTCGTGCTGTGTTTTGGTGATACGAGGGGCTGGTGGATGCACTGGCAGACGAAACCAACGTGAACAGATGCTGTGCCGCCGTTTAAATCATATATGAAACTTACATCACAACAGAGGCCAGCGATCAAACCCTCATATAGATTTATTATGTGGATCGAAAGTTGTTGCCAGAGATGAATCGCGATACTGGTCGAGGGATTATGTGAGGCAGTTCCGTTGTGCGTTACATGTAGCTATTTCTTGCCTGGGAGACATCAGGTCGTTGGACACTACACTGCCCTCGACTATCAGCTCGGCGCTAATAGTCCTCGCCAAGTTGGGCTGTTGGCTTTTCGTATTGCTTTATTGTAGATTTCCCTGCATTTTATACTTGTAAGTAACTTTGTTCTCGGTTCAAATAATATGAACTGACAACGACACTTATCTGCCTTATTACCGCATAAAATGCAATATTGTAGGCTCTTATCAAATTTTATACTTTAATTCGATCTTGTGGTGAGTAGACCCAACTTGGCAAAACAGAGGGCCGTACTGAAACGAGGGTAATAATAATGTGTGGAGATGAATAAATGGTTTAGCTAAAGTAATACTACATAAAAATTTAAATTCTACAGATTACTGATATAAACTAAAATTTTTTGTTTATGGTAGCTTTTAAGAAGATAAAGACTTAGCATTCTTAGAAGAAGTGAGAAACTTGTCTCATGAACATTATTCTGTAGTTAATAATAAATGCTGCTTTCTCTAAATTAATGACGCTTTACTATTTCCTATTCCATATTTGAACGTATCTAATGTTATCAAGGAAGAGAGTGTGAGTGTTAGCTTAAATAAGGTATCTCGGGTATCCTGATCCGTTTATTCAAGCTAAATTTCGATCAGTTTTACAAACATCAAACATCTCATGCTCTTGGTGTCTGACATTAAAATACGAAGGAACATGAATAAATAACTGTGATTAAGTCGCACGAAATGTTCGATTCTGACTGGTTGGAAACAACCGCTACTATTCCATATAAGGAAATGTATATTATATTTGCGAGAGTGTGAAACAAGCTGTAAACTAAAGTTCTATAATTTTGGTAGTATGCTTACCAATATTGAACAGGAATTGCAGACTGATTACACGGGACGTAAGTGTCCAGATTTATACTTTTCATCGGATTCACTTTTAGTTTAAATGTTTTGTTGGATTCGTTGAACTGCTTCTCATGCTATCAGCTGAGATACTGATTGTGTCTTTCAATACGCTATATTCAATAAGGAATTCAGTTATTGCAAAATGGTTATAATATTTCTTTTAGATGTAGAATTTATGTGTTGTGTAATTGTATAATTACTTATCTCTTCAGACTGCAAATGCTTTTACTTTTCATTTTGTTCATGTAGATGTAAACAAAACATAGATTATACCTAGGTGAGCAGCTTGCGTTATTCTGGCCAGTATGCAAGATTGACGTTGTTATAAGTATTCTAATACTATTCAAAAAAGACAACTCTGTTTAATACAATTCAAAACTAAATTACATGAAGGATCTAATTGTTCTGCGACTATTTGACAAAGGCTATCACTGGTGAATTTCATGGAATATGAAGATAATTTTACTTTCCGCTATAAATATTGTCAAGTTTAACATTTATGTTGCATACAATCATTGGTGTAATCACTTTGGAAATTCCATCCCAAGTAAAGAAAGGAAGATTGAAAGGTGTAAGGAGTACATTTCTTGTCAGTATTAAGAAAACGAACGTTTTAGACACAACTACTCTGAGCGAAGAGGAAGTAAATGAAGATCAAATGGAACATTTTTATGATTTGAAGAGAATTTGACAGAGCTCTGAAAGACATAAACCAATACAAATCCCATGGAGTAGACGACAGTCGCACAGAATTACTTAGATCACTAGGAAAGCCAAACTACAACACCTTATGTGCAACATATACATGAGCCAGGCAGAAATACCAGAAATACAATCAGACTTCAAGAAAAATGCAATAATTTCATTTCCATAGCAGGCAGTGCCGTCTGATGTGAATATTATTGAACGATCGTTTTAATAAACCATTCTTGCAACCTACTGACACCAGTTATTTACGGAATAACTATACAACTGATAGAAGAAGTGTAGGAAGATGTAATGCCATATTATACCTACGGCTGGAGTAGTGATACTGCTATGTCAGCTCATGGTTACATGGTTACATAGTTACTAATACTGCAGATGAAAATAATAATGTGGATAACGGAGCAGATAGAAGCCTGAGTGTATGTTTGTGAGATTTTATGAAAGTGAGAGTCATGAAATTGCTTCGTCATCCAAATTTCGGATCAAGAGACATTTTAATTTTGACTGAGTGTAATAATCAGGATTGATGGTAGTTGGAAACAGCCACAAGAAGCCTTTGTTGCGCTAGTAAGGAGAGTGTGCATATGAAAAATTTGAGTCGTCATGGCAGCAGTTACAAGTATAGCACCAGGAAGATAAGAGTGCTGGCATAAGAGTACAACCAGGTCAAAAATACACATATGAAAAAAGTTTTACATAATCCAGGTTCCCAGAACTCCTGAAGATAGATGTTGACTGTGGACATTGTATCCACACACACAGTCCCTTTGACTATTCAGAAATGTCACTACACCCGCCCAAAGATGTAAACAATGCATGAGCAGCTCCTACTAGACGGAGGGGATCCGACAGCCGATCACTTCTAGTCATTCCACCAGGAAAGAGGTACATGGTTCGTGTTGTCTGTAGTTCAACCATGCTTAAACGGTCAATATTGTGGTTCTATAGCGTCCGCATTGTTACTTTTGACAGGAAGGTCTCTCAACAAGGGAACTGTCCAAGCGTCGCGATGTGAAAAAAAGCAATTTTGTTCGGACATGGAGGAGTTACGGAGAGTCAGGAACTGTCAGTGATATGCCTCGCTCAGGCCACCTAAGGGCTGTTACTGTAGAATGACCACTACCTACGGATTGTGGCTCGGAGGAATCCTGACTGCAACGCCACCGTGTTGAATAATGCTTCTCGTGCAGCCACAGGACGTCGTGTTACGACTCAAACTGTGCGCAATAGGCTGCATGATGCGCAACTTCACTCCCGACGTCCATGGCAAGGTCGACCTTCGCAATCACGAAACCACGCAGCGCGGTACCGCTCAGGACTGGCATCACGTTCTCTTCAACAATGAGTGTTGCATATGTCTTCAACCAGATAATCGTCGAAGACGAGTTTGGAAGCAACCCGTTCATGCTGAACGCTTTAGACACACCGTCGAGCGAGTACAGCAAGGTGGAGGTTCCCTGCTGTTTTGGGTGGTACTATGTGTGGCCGACTTACTCCGCTGGTAGTCGTGGAAGGCACCGGAACACCTGTACAATACGTGAATGTCATCCTCCGACCGATAATGCAAACATCTTAAATCTGATGACAGATACAACAAAATACAAATACTTAAAGAAAATAAAAGTAAAACAGACAGGTAAACATAAAAAAGAACGCACGCTCGCCAGTTAAATAATGAAAGGAAAAGCGGAAGGTTGTTAAAACACTTGAAGGGAGACGAATTCTTCAATACAGTAAGCAAGTTCCACTGAACGAAGGCTATATTAGTTACGCAAGGAAAAAGAGGATTGAAACGTATAGAATGGCGTGGAGAGCTGCATAAAACAAGCCTCCTTACGAAAACAACAACAAGAACTGCAGCGATAATGAGTTCCTTCGTACGTTTATATCGTCCATTTTTGTGTTAGGCTGGATGTGTAGGAACTTTGGTGTCGCCTCAGCTATTAAACTAGTTGTTAGAGGGAAGTGGCGGTCGTATTTACAGCTTCAGCAGCGGGAAGCCGCAGAGAGTTCAGGCCGTGAGGCAGGTGGCACCGTCAGGTCCCCAGGGGAAAGGAGCCACGGCAATGTCGGCTGTGCTCTGAGCCGCAAAGTGTCCCGCCGTTCCGCCATGTAGGCTGCCCCAGGGCCCTCCTGGGAATGCTGAAAAAGCTGTCGGACAAACTTTGCGCCTCTCCGCGTGTGCCGGAACCCGACAGCCCAATTTCACGCCGCTTACCACCCAACCTCTTTCCACTCTGCGACGAACGCTCACTACACCAGCTGGCGTCAGCAAGAGCACTGACATACTGGTCCTCTCATGCTCCTAGACAGTCTGTCTACAAGGCAAATGCTGTCTTAATCGTTATCATTCAAGAGTGAGGGGAGAAGACAGAAGTACGAACTGGTACGGATGAACAAACACTAGAGAAAACGCTCTTGCTGTGACTCCCACCGACCACAGTTCCATCCAGGTACTGCCCGGCTGTCTCGCACTGCCGGAGACACTGAATACAGCTGTTACCTTAAAGGAAGGTGCCTGTTGGTCATGTCATGGTGTCGAAGGATGCAGCTGTATCAGGCCTGCTGTAAGTACGTGGTTCCTACCTTTTACCCGTGCGACCTCATAATTCAGCAGCGTTCTAGGTTGGGTCGCCCTTCCAGCAGAGTAGAAGCAGCAACAGACAGCCTTACAGGACGGGCTACAATTATTTATATTATTTGCACTAAAAAGAGGGCAATGAATCCTCCTTCGCTCCGACACACGAAGGAAGACGATCACACTTCAGACAGATCCATGATGCACGGAAATCAGTCACCCGAAACAGGCTGCCTTTGCCCACGCCCGTGGATCGTGTAAACGACAAATGTAGCCTATAAATCCCTATGCTTTTTGTACAGACAGTTCATGCCAGCCGTAGGTGAACTGACACTGTAACGGTCCATTTGCGGCCAGTGCATTTTCGTATCTCGCTTCACTAAAGTTTAGCACTCGCAGTACTGTATATCTCGTAGGAAGAATTATTTGTCTAGTTGCCCTCCACCACCTATGAGCTTCATTGTAGTTGATTACGCTCAAAGGCAGAAAATACGTAACTATTGATCGTAAGTGCTGGTTGCTCGGGAGTTTCTTTTTCCGTAGATTTCTTCAATTAGTTGAGACTACCTCAGCTGTTCGTACGATAGAACACAGAGCCACCTCAATTTTAAAAGTCAGACCCATTATTTGAAACAAATCTGCACCAGTAACGGTTTGAGCTCCGAAATTAAAACAAGTCAGTTCTTAGCTCTCGAAATGGTAATGTAAAATATTTGTTCAGATTCAGTATCAACATTGAATATTTTGCTATATGGCCCTTGGAAATCAAAAACACAGAAAACTAACATGAAATTACTGAAGCCATAGCTCCTCATCTGCGCAGTTCTCATTTTTAAATAAACACGAGATGTTGCCTAGTGAACTTCGCCTCCACGATGCCTAAAGTCTCTGTTAAACTGCGAGCTCCTCAGAGTGCTGACGCTGATGTAGAAGCCTAGTTATACATAAATCTTGAAACTGCACTGTCAGCATGGAACAATAGCCACAAAGCGGTTTATAAGAACCCCCAGTTCTCCAACTAAGCGCTAACTCTCTTCGGAGGGATGGAAGCAAGCTAGTAGCCAAGGCAACGAACGTACACACACCTTGAAGCGTGAAAATAGAGGGGAACACTGCGAAAGTTCCCCTGATGTGACGTAGAAATACGCGTAGAAAATTTCTAATGCTGTAAGCGAATCTGAATGACATTTCACGCTTGGTTGTCGAATCGTACACAGTGTCAGAAGAGGAGGCAATACACAGAATTGAACGAATAGAAATACTGTTGAGATGAAGGTAAATTCGTCAAGTTTCATGGGAACGGGAAGGCAAGATTGATTAAGGCATCCATGTTGAAAATATATTTGCTGCATCTGCAGTTGTTATTTGATGGCCCAGGCAATGCGCGGGAATTGCTTAACTCTAATTGGTTGGTAAAAATGACCAGACAATCAAAACAATTCTTCGAGATCATTTTCGCGCTAAAACGCTCCTACGCCAATCATTATTCACAGATGCATTTAGCAGGCCGGGGTGACCGAGCGGTTCTAGGCGCTACAGTCTAGAACCGCGCGACCGCTACGGTCGCAGGTTCGAATCCTGCCTCGGGCATGGATGTGTGTGATGTCCTTAGGTTAGTTAGGTTTAAGAAGTTCTAAGTTCTAGGGGACTGATGACCTCAGAATTTAAGTCCCATAGTGCTCGGAGCCATTTTTTGAACAGATGCATTTACGACACTTCATCATGCAAATATTAATAAAATGTTTAACAAAACCAAACGAAAAAAAACTAATCTTGAAATAACTTTAGAAAACTATTACTCAACAAACGACTATTCGGGCTGCCTTCCCACCCTTGGACATACGTCATCAGCAAGGTGGGGAAAACACAGCTTTCCCATGACACAGTTAAGTAGTGCTGTACATCATAAAATATTGAATCTTTACGTATGTCCCACATACATCCTCTCACTCATTCCCATTTACTCACACAACAGCATATTAACTAAATAATAATCCTTTCTGAATTTTATGTTACGAAAAATGGAAAATAGTTAACGTTTTTCAATTAAGAAAATCTAAATAAATTGTTCTGCCATTTTAGTAATGATTCTAAATGATACTAAAAAACAAACTACACTCCTGGAAATTGAAATAAGAACACCGTGAATTCATTGTCCCAGGAAGGGGAAACTTTATTGACACATTCGTGGGGTCAGATACATCACATGATCACACTGACAGAACCACAGGCACATAGACACAGGCAACAGAGCATGCACAATGTCTGCACTAGTACAGTGTATATCCACCTTACGCAGCAATGCAGGCTCCTATTCTCCCATGGAGACGATCGTAGAGATGCTGGATGTAGTCCTGTGGAACGGCTTGCCATGTCTTTTCCACCTGGCGCCTCAGTTGGACCAGCGTTCGTGCTGGACGTGCAGACCGCGTGAGACGACGCTTCATCCAGTCCCAAACATGCTCAATGGGGGACAGATCCGGAGATCTTGCTGGCCAGGGTAGTTGACTTACACCTTCTAGAGCACGTTGGGTGGCACGGGATATATGCGGACGTGCATTGTCCTGTTGGAACAGCAAGTTACCTTGCCGGTCTAGGAATGGTAGAACGATGGGTTCGATGACGGTTTGGATGTACCGTGCACTATTCAGCGTCCCCTCGACGATCACCAGTGGTGTACGGCCAGTGTAGGAGATCGCTCCCCACACCATGATGCCGGGTGTTGGCCCTGTGTGCCTCGGTCGTATGCAGTCCTGATTGTGGCGCTCACCTGCACGGCGCCAAACACGCATACGACCATCATTGGCACCAAGGCAGAAGCGACTCTCATCGCAGAAGACGACACGTCTCCATTCGTCCCTCCATTCACGCCTGTCGCTACACCACTGGAGGCGGGCTGCTCGATGTTGGGGCGTGAGCGGAAGACGGCCTAACGGTGTGCGGGACCGTAGCCCAGCTTCATGGAGACGGTTGCGAATGGTCCTCGCCGATACCCCAGGAGCAACAGTGTCCCTAATGTGCTGGGAAGTGGCGGTGCGGTCCCCTACGGCACTGCGTAGGATCCTATGGTCTTGGCGTTCATCCGTGCGTCGCTGCGGTCCGGTCCCAGGTCGACGGGCACGTGCACCTTCCGCCGACCACTGGCGACAACATCGATGTACTGTGGAGACCTCACGCCCCACGTGTTGAGCAATTCGGCGGTACGTCCACCCGGCCTCCCGCATGCCCACTATACGCCCTCGCTCAAAGTCCGTCAACTGCACACACGATTCACGTCCACGCTGTCGCGGCATGCTACCAGTGTTAAAGACTGCGATGGAGCTCCGTATGCCACGGCAAACTGGCTGACACTGACGGCGGCGGTGCACAAATGCTGCGCAGCTAGCGCCATTCGACGGCCAACACTGCGGTTCCTGGTGTGTCCGCTGTGCCGTGCGTGTGATCATTACTTGTACAGCCCTCTCGCAGTGTCCGGAGCAAGTATGGTGGGTCTGACACACCGGTGTCAATGTGTTCTTTTTTTCCATTTCCAGGAGTGTATTATGAATCCTAACTGTCTTTAATCTTACAAGTGATGGTTTGGGGTGTTTTAGGTAATTTTCCCTAACTCTGAAAGTATGCCAGCTAGAAAGCTGAGATTTTTATAAACCTCCTTTTTAATAACAAAGGGTAGTATATTGACTTTTAACTAAACTGAATAATATTTAATATAGTGTATTTAGATTCTTAGGGGCTTGAATATTCTGTCGCTCGAATTGACACAGGTACCGCTTCCCACGGCTAGGCAGGCGACAGGTGCGAATAAGTCACGCTGACAAGGGAACCTCCCCATCGTACCCCCCTCAGATTTAGCTATAAGTTGGCACAGTGGATAGGCCTTGAAAAACTGAACACAAATCAATCGAGAAAACAGGAAGAAGTTGTATGGAACTATGAAAAAATAAGCAAAATATACAAACTGAGTTGTCTATGCGCAAGATAGGCAACATCTCGGATAATTTGAGTTCACGAGCGCGGTGGTCCCGTGGTTAGCGTGAGCAGCTGTGGAACGACAAGTCAACGGTTCAAGTCCGTCCTCGAGTTAAAATTTTGATTTCTTATTTTCGCAAAGTTATGATCTGTCCGTCTGTTCAGTGAAATCTCTGTTCACTGTAATAAGTTTAGTGTCTGTGTTTTGCGACCGCACCGCAAAACCGTTCGATTAGTAGACGAAAGGACGTGCCTCTCCAATGGGAACCGAAAACATTTGATCGCAAGGTCATAGGTCAACCGATTCCTCCACAGGAAAACACGTCTGATATATTCTATACGACACTGGTGAAGGCATGTGCGTCACATGACAGGAATATGTTGTCGACCCACCTAAATTGTACACTTGGCAAATGGATAAAAAGATTCTTCTACCTTGCCCGATTTTGGTTTTCTTGTGGATGTGATAATCACTCCAAAAAAAATTGATGAAAACATATGAGTCTGTCACATAAACTGAAAATAAAATATTAAACTCTTCGCTGTGGGCAGGACTTGAACCACGGACCTCTCGTTCCGCAGCTGCTCACGCTAACCACGGAACCACTGCGCTCCTGAGATCTCGTTATCCTTGATGTTGCCTATCTTGCATATGGACTACTCAAATTGTATATTTTACTTATTTTTTCATAGTTCCACACACCTTCTTCCTGTTTTCTCGATTGATCTGTGTTCAGTTTTTCAAGGCCTATCCACTGTGCCAACTTATAAATAAATCTGAGGGGGGTGCGATGGGGAGGTTCCCTTGTAAGAAACAAGGGATTGTTTCTATCACCGCCAACGGCTCCAAAGCCACGAGCCGAACTGCAAAGTAGTGCAATAAATGCTTTTGCGTATTGACTAGCGACGTTACACGTTGTTGGTTATTTTGCTGCCTATGTAGCAGAATTCGTTAAGTTTATCTACTTCGTGACCATTAATCCTGATGGTAAGTTTTCTCTAATTTCTTCTGTTTCTCATTACATTCTTCTATCTTCAGTTTAGTATAAATCCGTATTCTGCACTCATTAGATTGTTCATTCCAGTTGAGTTGCTATGCTGAGCGTGCGATAATTCTCGCATTTGTCGGTCCTTGCAGGCTTCCGAATTGCGAGGATGATATTTTTACGAAAGTCAGATGGTATGTTGCCAGACTTATACATCCACACACCAACGAGAATAGTCAATTCGTAGCCACTTCACCAAATGACTTTAAAAATTCTGATGGAATGTTACCTACTCATTCTATATTATATGATATTTAGCCCTCCGAAGCCCTCTTGTATTCCGATTTTAATACTGGATCCCCTATCTCTTCTAAATCGACTACTGTTTCTTCATCTATCAAATCAGACAAATATTCTCTCTCAGAGATGCCTTCACTGTACTCTTTCTACCCATCTGCATTTAACACTAGAATTCCCGTTGCACTCTTAATGTTCCCACTCTTGCTTTAAATTTCACGTAAGTGTGATTTGAATATCCGATATCATGAGTCAGTCCTTCCGGCAATCATTTCTTTTTATATTTCTTCACATTCTTCATTCAGCCATTTCGTCTTAGTTTCCCTGTATATCCCATTTGCTTCATTCCTCAGCGAATTGTATTTCTGTATTCCTGATTTGCCCTTGGATACTTTTGTACTTCCTTGTTTCATCGATTAGCTGAAGTATTTCTTCTGTTAGCCATGGTTTCTTCGCAGTTACCTTCTTTGTACCTATGTTTTTCTTTCCAAGTTCTGTGACAGCCCATTTTAGGAATGTCCATTCCTCTTAAACTGTACCACCTACTGAGTTATTCCTTATTTCTATAGCTATAGACTTAGAGAACTTCCAGCTACTACATTGTGACCTGAGTCTACATCTCCTCCTGGGCACGCCTTACGATCTAGTATCTGATTAGGGAATATCTGTCTGACCATGGTATAGTCAACCAGAAATCCTCGCACATCATCTGGCGTTGTCCAAGTATACAACCTTCTCTTGTGATTCTTGAATAGAATATTCGGTATCAATAGATTAAATTTATTACAAAACTCTCATTCCTTGACCCAAGCCAACATTCTCGTGTAAGCTTCTCTTCTTCTACTACAGCTCTATTTCAGTCCCCCATGACTATTAGATTTTCATATCCCTTTACGTACTGTATTACCCTTTAAATATCGTCGTATACTTTCTCTTGAGCTTGCGACGTCGCCATGTACACCTAGACAATGGTTGTCAGTGTTGGCTTGCTATCGATTCTGCATTAAAGACACGAAGTGTGTATTCACAGGACATGTGGCCTGTAACTGAAAACGTGTCATGATGATCTCTCCATAGGCCCTTATTCGGATATGCCAGAAAGGTGGGGGGGGGGAGGCGTTGAGCTTGGGGGGGGGGGGGGGACGGGCAAGGGGGAGATGACCATTAGAAAGAAACTGCGTAACCAACGACAGGCTAACTTTCTACGAGCTGGGGCGAGTAATGTCTGAAGTGTGAACGTTGTAAGGAAGTCAGAAGTGTGAACGTTGTAGGGAAGCTAGAAATTCCGAATGTGAAATAGCAACAAGCCTCAGTCTAGATGTAGTGACAGGCAGTGAAGTGAAATGGGAAGAGCCGAAGGACGCGCAGCAGCAGTAGTGTGATGAACTGTAATTTAATTTAGCCTTTGTTTTTTGTCCACGTCCTCCTCCAAAGAAGTGAACTGTAAGTGTGTATTTTACTGTTTAGACTAATGGTTGGAAAATTAATTGTATCTTTTGTTTTTGCCTAAGTCTTGTTAGTATCCCTGTGTAGGGCGGCTCCCTGGAATAAATTTTCCGTGCAGAGAAATTTATTTCTGTTTAATAGATTGCGGACTCAGAGTTCAGTGAGAAATCTGCACACCAACGTTTAGTGTTACTTTATTCTCCTTCGGTATATTTTCAAACTCATTAGCGCCATTTGAGACTATATATCTATTTTATAAACAATACGACATGACTAGGGACTATGCTTGTTGTGAGCGGACACAAGGAGAGTTGGCTGCTGTCCGTAAAAAGCTGGAAGCTGCGTTGGGTAACGTCGACAAACTTCTAGCTAATGCTCGAAGTTGCGGTGACGTCGTGGCGCCATTGTAGAGACCTGTCACACCTTTGGTTCCACTGGAATCCCCTGGTGGCCCGGACGTCGCTGCGACTTCCGATACGCAACATGTGACCCGTCTGCCCTCACTCCAGAGTGGGTGGCAGACAGTGGAGGGTTCGCGTGTCACGGTGCGGAAGGCGAAAGAGGGAGCAGGTCGTGCGGCTGGCTCCCTACGTCTCAGCTACAGGTATGGGGTGCTACTCTGTGTTGATGAAAACTCTGAGTCAGCACAGGATGCCTCTGTTGGGCTAGCGGTCGAATTTCCTGCCCAGTCCGGCAAGAAGGGAGGGTGGATATGCTAGTCATTTGGAGCTCCAATGTTTAGGCGGGTGATGGAGCTCCTCAGGGAGATAGCAGGCAAGGCGGGAAAGAATTCCAGTGTGCATTCGGTATGTTTGCCGGGAGCTCTCATCCGTGACGTGGAGGAGGCCCTGCCTGCGGCTATCGAGCTCACTGGGTGCAACCGGCTGCTTGTAGTGGCACATGTCGGCACGAATGACGCGTGCCGCTTCAGTTCTGAAGCCATCCTCGGCTCCTTTCGGCGACTGGATGATTTGGTGAAGGCAACTAACAACGCACGTGGAATGCAGGCTAAGCTGCCTATTTGTAGCATCGTACCCAGGCTTGATCGCGGTCCTCTGGTTTGGAGCAGAGTGGAAGGTCTAAACTAGGGGCTCAGACGGCTCTGCGACGGTATCGGATGCAAATTTCTCGACCTCCGCTATCGGGTGCAGAATTGTAGGGTTCCCCTTAATAGGTCAGGCGTGCACTACACGCAGGAAGCAACTAGTAGGGCAGCGGAGTACGTGTGGCGTGCACATGGGGCTTTTTTAGATTAGAAGACCCCTCAGAGAAATTTTAGAAAACTGCAGGAGCGTCCAAGGAAAGGTCCCAGATTTAGTATCGCTTATTTAAGGTTGTAACGCACAGATAGTATTGGGAACAGAAAGCTGATTGAAGGTAGACGTCAGTGACAGCGAAATCCTAACTTTAGAATGGAATGTTTGTCAGTCGCCAATGGTGGTGACGTGTTTATTGCAGTAAAAATATTCGATAAAATCTAGCGAGGTTATCACCGATTCCGAATGTAACTCAATCTGGGTGAAATTGACTATCAAAGAACGGTCAAAAATGGTGGTCGGATGCTTTTATAGACCACCTTCGTCAGGATCTGTAGTTGTAGAGCTTGCAGAATATCATTAGTAATTTTCCTGATCATGCCGTTGTAATAGGGAATGACTTCAACTTTCGAGGTAAAGATTGGGAGTATTATGCCATCAAAACTGGTGTCAGAGACCGGGAATCGCATGACATTTTTCTGGATGTTTTGTCCGAAAATTACATTGCATAGATACTTAGAGAACCAACTCGTAAGGATTACGTATTACACCTCCTGGCAACAAACAGCCCTGTACATACCGAATCAGTCAACGTAGAGGAAGGTATCAGTGATCAAAAGGCTGACAGCATCTATGACGACAGGTCCTACAAGGGAAGTTAAGGAACGTATGAAGATATATTTTCTCAGGAAGGATGACAGGATAAGAATTTCAGAATGTCTCAGCAGTCAGCGTCATATATTCGGTGATGAGGACGAAAATGTGGAAAAAATTCAAAGGCATCGTTCAATATGCCCTAGACAAGTACGTTTCGAGTAATGTTTTAAGAGAGGGGAAAGATCCACCATGGTTTAATAGCCGTGTTCGAAAAGCGCTACGTATACAAAGAGCACTTCACCTCAGATTCAAGAGAAGTAAAAACCTAGCTGACAATCAAAAGCTGAACGAAGTGAAAATGAGCGTAAGAGAGCAATGAGAGAAGCGTTCAATGATTTTGAAAGTAAGACGTTTTCAACCGACCTGAGTAAACACCCAAATAGATTTTGGTCGTATGTAAAATCAGTAAGTGGGTCATAATCATCTATTCATTCTCTCAGCGACGACACCGGCACCGAAACGGAAGATTACAGAGAGAAGACCGAAATACTGAATTAGCTCTTCTCAAGTTGTTTCACAGCTGAAGATCCAACACTGTCCGTCCTTTCAATCGTCGTGCGACCATCGAGATGGTAGATATTGAGACAACCGGTCGCGGAACTGAAAACTAGCTACAATCGCTTAGTAGTCCAAAGGCTTCAGGACCAGATGAGATACCTATAAATTTCTGTAAAGATTATGCGAAAGAACTTGCTCCCCTTCTAGCAGTAATTTATCGTAGATCGCTTGGGCAACGAAAGGTACATAATGTCTGGAAAGAAGCCCCGGTCATTCTGGTTTTTAAGAAAGGCAGTAACACAGATCTACACAATTATTGACCTATATTGTTGACGTCAGTCTGTTGTAGAACTATGGAACATTTTTATGTTCAAGATTTATGACGTTCTTGGAAAACAAACAGCTCCTCTATAAAAATCAACATGGATTCCGCAAACAGAGATCCTGCGAAACTCAGCTCGCTCTATTCCTTCATGAGATCCATAGCGCAGTGAACAACGGCGCTCAGATTGATGCCGTGTTCCTTGATTTCAGTAAGGGACTTGACACCTTGCCGTTTAAAGAAAAAAATACGAGCTAAAGGAGTATCGGAGCAGACCTGCGACTGGATTCCAGACTTCCTTGCAGATTGTTGTGTACATAGTTCGGCGTAGTCAGCACGTACACGACGTACCCAATAGAGCGCGTCCCGCTAAGCACAACAGCGCAGGCGCCGCGCTCGTCCGTCTCCGCACTACGAGATGGCGCTGTCTTAGAGACGGACGAAATTCTGCTTCCGCCGATCCGCGTATTAATATGTAACGCAGCCAATGAGATTGCTGCTAACGTAGAACCTTTTCTCCTCGCGGATCACACTAGCGCAGTGATACCCGAACGCTCGAGGTATTATAACGAGTGTACAGACCTCCGATTAGTCTGCATTTGTCTGCACCAGTCCGTACCAGTCTGCATTAGTCTGCATCAGTCTATAGTCAAGTTTCAGTCTGCGCCTAATAAAATTATCATATTCCTGTACATAGCCATGAAGAGAAATGTATAGGCACTTTGTCAAGTATCAGAGATATGTGAGAATAAGAGTAACGTACGAAGACCAAAGGAACTTCAGATTGTCAATTGTAAATAGCATCCAGAATCAAGTTGAGTAAGGTTTATGATTGTTATTATTTTAATAAATGTGTGTGAAAATTAATCAAGTTCTGTTTAAAGTTGGTCACTGTCAATCTGCTACTCTAAGCGTGCAAGTGGCATTTCTATCGTCTGACCTGACGGCAGAAGATAAACACGCCACGATAAGACCACGAGACATGTTACTGACACTCACCTACTTCGTTAGAGCGACAAGTCAAATAATCTGATGGTGTGTGTACCGAAGGTCTTACAGTACGCACACCACACAGGTATAACTCAACACATTCAACCAGGGGTCTTACATACACTCTCTGCTGCATGCCTACAAATCAAAAGTGAGAAAATAAAAAAATGTAATGGGCATGACATCATGACATATTCTTGTGGACCAAGATTTTGATGAGAATTACTAAACGGCTACAGGGTCATGCAGACATTTATCTACTCATTCATCATGGAATCAGGGCTAGAGAAGGTTGTTTCCCTAACCAGAATATAATATTGTTGTCTTGAGGATTCTCTGCCCCACGGAAAATTACTGACCCTGCTCATTTATACACATGGCAGCATTCATTCCGTGACAGAATATCGATCAGAAACGTTCTCACACTCACCCAATATAAAAGATTCCTAGTGTTCATGTGGTGTGAGTCATCTGTTCAATTATTTCTTTACAATGTGTCAGTCTGTTCCTTTAGTACAAAGATGTAAGTGTCAATCCAACAGAACAACATAAAAGTGAAATAAAACAAGTGAATCTTTACACAAAATATTAAAAAATAATACATGAGTTCATTAAGAAAAGACAAAACTTGGTAAGGAAACAGAAAATACAGGTGATCTTTAAAAATGGAAACAGCAAAGCATGTATAAGCAAATTAATTGAAAACAACAAATACCTCCTACAGCTTCCTTTTCATAGGTCTTGGGGAGTCCAATTTTTAGATTTTCAATTGTCACACGAATAAACACAGCACTGCACAAGTCATGTAAAAGGTTAGATGTGGAGCTATGTGGGATGAGTTTGTCATGATGGGTTACCCCTTTTCCTTTTCATGTGCAATACTAGCAGCACCCTTGGTGTGGCAGGATGCTGACTGTCTGCAGCAGTCTGTGGTGTCTCGATTACTGACCGTGTTTGATGACGTGGTAGTCGGCAGTGTGTAGCCCCTGTTGGAGACGTTCATGGGATGGCCCAAGCTGCATATGGACACAGGTTTGAGGTGAATCACCTCCCGCTGTGCCGTTTCCGTTGGCCTGTATCTCCGGACATGTAAATACCTCCATTCACCGCTCCGCAGCATGTCCCTGTTGTACACGCTCGCCCTTCCATTCAGCGGTATGTCCCTCAGGACCCTGGGATGTCGGAAGCGGTCTCGAAAGTGCTCGCATGCCACCAGGGCACAGGCCTTTGTTGACATCTCGTGGCGAGAAGAGCCTCGTCCGCACCTGCCTCCATTAACATAGCCCAATGATGTCATGTCGACCAGCTGCCCTGCTGTCGCTATATGGGTCACCGTTGCCTGCTGCGCCACCCCCAGATCACAGGGCTTGCGGATAACCTTAACTTCTGCTTCAGTCCTTGGCGTCCCGACTGCTCAGCTGCTACAGCCGCTCCAGTGTCAGTGACCTCTCAAAAGGCCTGATACGTCGCCAACCACTCAGTTCCCGTAGTCTGCAAAAAGGTTCAAATGGCTCTGAGCACTATGGGACTTAACATCTTAAGTCATCAGTCCCCTAGAACTTAGAACTACTTAAACCTAACTAACCTAAGGACATCACACATAGCCATGCCCGAGGCAGGATTCGAACCTGCGACCGTAGCAGTCCCACGGTTCCGGACTGCAGCGCCTAGGACCGCACGGCCACCGCGGCCGGCGTAGTCTGCACATAGCTTACATGAGGACATAGTGCCGTGTTTTCACAATTAAGTTTACAGCATTAATTGCTTTTCATGATTACTCCAAGAATAAAAAAATCTTATTCAATTCTACATGTATTCTTTAATTTAATTACAGCAAGAACTTTAAATGATTAATTTTCTGCGTCTAAATATTTGTAATTTTAAGTAGTGGTGAGGTGTTGTAATGTACGATATTGTAGTGTTGATTTCCCACAACCGTTCATGCAACTCAAAGTACTAAGCCGGCTTAGTCTACACATTGACTTCACTCACTCTCAGACCATCTAAGCCTACTAGTTATTCGTGCAACCCAACTACTAAAAAATAAGAGATGTACGAACTACTGAAGGTACTAGATTTCCCACTACTTTTTTTCATTATGGTGGCAGTAACGCTGATGTAAGGCGTGAATCTCGACGAGTGCCGACGTCACCCGTCTGCTCTCTCTCCTATGAGGCAATATAATTACTCTGCAAAATTCTCTTTTCACTGAAACTGGCAGAAAATTTTCTCGGGTTGATGTGCAAATTTTCCACTCCAGCTCCTGAAACAAACATTTGACTTCAAACTACATTTCTTCCATTCATCTCTTTCTCACAAATTGACAGTGTGCCTCACTCACTCTGCAATAACATGCCAAAGTGACTCGCACATTCCGTGCGCAGGCCACAAGATACAAACTGTCGCCCACGATCTACCATTCTGGCACTCGCGACCTACTCGCAAAAGCCCACAAGAATATCATCGCAGAATTGTGGAGAAAACCACATGCGAAAACCACAAGCGAATAACTACAGTGAACAACAATTGCATAAGACGCGATAGCTCATCTGTGTAACCACACACGAAGAAAATAATCCCATTCGCGAGAAACATTGCACCAAAAAAAAAAAAAAAAAAATGGCTCTGAGCACTATGGCACTCGACTGCTGTGGTCATCAG
The DNA here is from genome assembly GCF_023864345.2 of Schistocerca serialis cubense. Lineage (NCBI taxonomy): Eukaryota > Metazoa > Arthropoda > Insecta > Orthoptera > Acrididae > Schistocerca > Schistocerca serialis. The sequence goes on along the minus strand of NC_064641.1, from coordinate 321,998,958 downwards.
TCCCCTAGAACTTAGAACTACTTAAACCTAACTAACCTAAGGACATCACACACACCCATGCCCGAGGCAGGATTCGAACCTGTGGCCGTAGCAGCAGCGCGGCTCCGGACTGGAGTGCCTAGAACCGCACGGCCACCCTTGCCGGCCATTGCACCAAAGGCGACATCCATAGACAAAAGCACACAACAGGTACATCGCTCCACTGGCGTTGACAATAATCCACCCACAGCGAAGACACATTGCACTGGGCACTGGTCACAATTCTCTCACACACTATACTACGAATTATATTTCAGTTTGTACAAGGGTGCTTACTGTGAGAGGCACCCACATGCCTTGCTCATACTGTGGCATCAAGCAGTCAGGCCTGCAAATTGAGTGGTCTGCCAAGCGAGTGGATTCATTCTTATTTATCGAGTAACATGAACTCTATTACTCACACTCAAGTTACAAGTTATCCTCCTATATGATTAATACGCAACGGAAACACACTTCTGACTATCAGTAATTTACAGAACTCTGACTGTACACTACGCACTGGCAATACCACATTTTCTTTTTGTCTTTTATTTAACGGCTTTTGTCAACACGTGGCCACCGCACGCATTATAAATTCGGGACATTATGACAACATACAATTCGAAGTAAAAGTCCACCAATCTTTTTCTTTTCACTATCTTATTTATTCCAATAAATTCTCTAACCTAAACACACAAATTCTACAACCTACAACAATAACACATGAGAAATTCCGCCCAGTGGGCCTGGCCTTACAATAGTGAATCTCTATATTATGGTCTCGTAATTATTTTTAACGCTACAGTGCAGTTTCTGGATAGGATGGTGGATCTTTTATAATACCTCAAACTTCGACTCTCACAATCATCATCACGAAACTTTCCTCCAGACCGAGCGGTACCGAAGGAACAAGCATAACCCACTCTTCTTTTGAAACTACCTCGCTACTCTCCCATGCAAACCCCACATACCCAAATTACATGACATACACCACACTACAACATGAAATACTACACAGAGAATAGTCACAACATTATCACTTTCAGCTTTCCCACTTCAATTAAAATTTATCCCAGTTTCACACGACACTGCCCCACTTCATAATTCTACTTTCCTACTATGAACTCTGGAGATATTTGCACGTCTTCCTGTGCAATGCAAGCCAAGTGGCGTTGCTGGATAGACGGCCGACTCACCTTGCTTCTCTCTCAGAGTTTGAATCAAGCATCACACAGAATCGTATCACGCAAAGTAATATTAAGAACATCACACACGCGAGTCCTCAAGTGATACCATGGACGAGTACTTCTCTTTATCCTTTGTCTCATACACAGATTGAGACTCACACAGTACTCACCACGTGGAAGTAGTCGTCTCTAATTTCAAGTCCTACACACGCCATTTCTTAAATATTTCAACTTATAGTACACATGCTATTTCTTAAATATTTCAACTTATTGTACACACGCTAGTAATTCAGCTTAACTTAAGCACACAGAAGAATTTCAACTTAATGCTACACGTAGTTTCATTGTGACCGTTGGTCACTTCCGAAGATTCCTACAATCCCATTAATATTACCTGCCTGACATTTAATTCTCTCCACAAAAGTTCCTGAAATAGAGAAATTAATATTTCAAACTACTCTTAAATATTCCACATGCATACCATGTCTCCACTCTTTCGTCATTATGGAGCACAACTAAAACAGGTCTTAACAGCACAAGATCCAGCGGCAGAGTGCTGAAACGTGGCCGTTTTCTAGGTCCTCTCGCACCTGTCGAGGTTGGGGAGCACCTTGCTATCATATTGGTCAGCCACATTTCAGGCGCTCAAAGCTCTGGTAAATTTCATCTCCTTGGTCCCACCAAAGGTGGCCAAAGGCTCGACTCAAAGATGATCATATATTCACATTCACTATCTGCGGTTAGCAGACGACCATACATTCATTCATTTCACAGATCTCACCAAACTGGATGTAGGGATTTACTTTGTGGGAGTGCACATGCGATCAATTAAATAAATAAATTGTCATTCTTTCCCACACTGGTATCCGGCTTCGCTGTATTAATTGAAATTGAGTTATTTTACAAAAAAATGTGTTGTTCTGACAAAAATAATGAAGTATGTTGTACCCATTTTCAATGTCGGGTGGTACTGTACCCTTTCACCACCGGCTACCCATGCAGAAAAAAATGGCACGGTACTATCCTTGCAATGCGAGGGTAGTTCCGAACATTTTTTTAAGAAAACTGTATTCGAACAAGCGTAGCAAGTCATCAAAATAACCAGGAGGAGACCTTAGCCCCTGGTGACCTCAAATAGACGACCAAATGCTGTTACGTTACCAAAGTATTGACACAGTAGTTCCATTATTGTTCTCTCCACAATCCGGAGTAACGTACACATACAAGTTTGCATCAATCCACGTGACAAATAAAACATTACATCACACAAATAAAAAATAATGTTGAGATAAAAATTTGCTTAGTTACTGGGATCTTCGTTAGTTTTATGAGTCATCCAAACTTCACTAATTCTATGACAAATAAAAAAATACTAATTGTACTCATGAAATTGTAAGTAGCTCACCGTCCAAACACAGAACAAGTAATCTGACATTCATAAATTGCGTTGTAATAATCTTTACACGGCAATGTCTAAATACAAAACAAAATCAACAAAAGAAAAAATTTCGTACACTAGTTACACGTAGAATGTCAGGGTCCATGCCATTACTCTAAAATATACATCAAACCTACAGAGAAATAAAACTGAGAAGAAAAACAATGAAATATACCCAAGTTACATACTGGTTACGTAATATATTTCGTCTAAGACATCATGTCATACCTACTTAACTATCATCACATAAGCAATTGCCACAACTACTCGACAGTGAGTTTAACCTTATCCTTATCCACCAGTACCAATACCTGCTGCTGAGCCAGACAGTCCATCAACATTGATCAGTACACACAGTCAATAGTTTAGCAATAAGTGCCTGAATCCACCAGTAGGTCTCGTATCTTACTCTAGTGCTCATTTCTCTGTTGTCACACATTTAGACGACAAGAACTTGCATTTCGACTAGCCTTTGTTACACTTTAATGTGAAATATCACCACTGTGATAATAAAATAAGTGGCTTCAGTCAACACACCAACAAGATCAGTACTGTCCACGACATCAAAATGCATCAATTAATTCCAATATTTGTTGTGCAATGCAAACTCTTCTCCCCTGTGACAACCTTACTGATCAATGTTACAAGAGCCACTACATTAGTATTACACCACTGGCTAATAATTAAAGCATCATTGTACCAAATATTTTAATAAACATGCTATGTGAACTTGATAACCCAGAACAAACAAAAAAACACTAACTATTCTAAACACAAATGTTAATGAAATACAATTACACTTACTGTCCCTTCAGGAATGAAACATATAAAAAAAATTTTACACAATTACAAGTACAAATAAATTATTCCCTATCTTGCGAGTCACACGGAAACATTTCATTCTGTGATATTCTTGGGGTCAAAAGGTTGCTGATAGTTTTCCTAAAAACACTGTCTCGGTGACAAAGCTCTCCTACGGTTTCCCGGACAAAAGTCTTTAAGTCACTCAAATCGGCATTTTGAACACGCACTGAACAGTAAACTGTATCTCACATTAAACACAAATGTCATAGTCACTCTCAGCATACCATCCACACGAATCTGGTCGTCCAGAGATGGCCCTACAACTACTATTACCCACGGTTCTGTCCTTTCAGTTCATGGTGTAATTAAAAGTCGGAAGTTCCAACAAACAGCACTTATTCCCGCACCAATTCAAGAAATGTCTCCTACTCCAATTGCAAATGCCAATGTCCCACTTTAGTTTCTTGCGTTCATACAATAATTAGTCACCAAACGACAACTGTGCTCTTTATGTATACCAAGCGTCCCACATGCAATTCACAAAGCACACTAAACCAGTCACTGCCAAGGCTTTATGGATCCCACCATTCACTGGTCAAGACAAAACAAAACAACAAAATCTTTTCCACCACTCACAACATGGGAACACCAGTCTTTCACTTTCCACCTTATGGAGACATACGAGCAGTCATCTTGCTTCACGGCTCCACAGTCCAGTACTAGTTAATAGTTGCTGGTAACAAACGCCCGCCGGGTCTGCCGCGCATCGTCCTTTCTGCCGTGGCGCCGCTACGCGCACCGTTGAGCAGAAGAAACCACCCGCTGTTGCCTCCGCAGGATACTCTCCCCAGTCGTAAGGGTGGCGGAACTTATGAATGGCCAGTGGTACGTGCGTGTCGCCCCAGGCCGTTGACCTGCTGTAGCGGGCGCGTGGAGTGTACCCCGACCGGCAGTGGAGTGGGGAGTGCCGCAGCTCTGTCGCCCGTCGCTATGGCGACGTCAGCTCGGCCCGGAAGCGGTATGGGCGTTACGACACCCAATCAGTCAGACCCTTCCGTGCATCTCGCAACATTACAGACAAAAGGATATATTTAAATACTCATTGATTACATGTGTGATCTATTAGATACATTGGTAATAAAAGAATCTTTGTTCTAAAAAACACATAAAATCATACCGCCCATTTTTCTACACATACAATATCAACATTTATCCCTTTTCTATATACAGCCCACACTTGTGCTATTGATTGTACCTGTCATCCCTCATACAATACATGAAAGCATAAAAAAAACAAAAGGAATAATAAACAATCTATACAACTCACAATTACAATATAAAATAGTAGACTACTCTAACATCCTATCACAGTGTAAATATTAGAAACTGTTTATTCTAAAACTACAATATACAGTGAATCTTTGTGCTTGTGACAGACTGAAATTAATACCACTTGAGAGTGTTCTAACAAAGAAAATAAGAAATAATCTACACAGCTCTCAATTACCCACCACATGTTATTAAATAGTAAACTACTTTAACATCCTAACACAATAATCATTTTAGAAATGGTGACCCTAAATCTACAACATACAATGCACCTTTGTGCTTGTGACAGACTGAAATTAGTATCTCTTTATACATTGTACATTTTATTATATATAACACATTTCTAGGACACGTATGTGCCATCCCCATGTCAGATGCTGACCTGACATCGAGGTTCATCCCAAACAAACAATATACAATAATGTTTTAGTTACCGATCGGTAGCATCCCCTTTACAGGAGTGTGCGCATTTATCACACTGCTCTACGACTCTCACTCACCAGACATCACATTTTCCTTCTCATTCAATCCATTAATACACTAACAGAATAGGTCTAGAAGTCAGCTAACCTTAACACCACCACACTCACGACAACATACCATACCTTTGCTCCCTTATACTCATAACACCACCACACTCACAACATACGATACCTTTGCTCCCTTATAGTCAACCCCATAACACATGAAGCTGTTTTGGAGATAGCATTCCAGTCTCTGAATTCGTCCTTTCACTTTGGCACCTCTCTCCATCGGCTTACGTCTGCATTCACTTCACCGATTATTCCTCCTGCTAAATATCACTTAGAATTGCGACATTTCATCTAAGAACAAAAAATACACAAATTATTCAAACTGCAAAATAACTGTACACATTCTTGGTACCGTTTTGATTAGTTATACTGGTACCAGGCTTCAACAACAACAACAACAAAATAATTTTTGCCAAATTGGATATATTATGGTAAGAATATGATTTACACTTATATTACATCTTACGTCAGTATTCCACAACGTTCACCATCTGGATCTCATACTCCCTTTATGTCCTTTCACTTTGTGCAGTTGTCCTCATCTCTTCATTCGTATTTCGGCTCTCCGTCCGTCCATTACTCCATCATTTCCTGGTCTTCCTTCGCCATTCGCATCTATCTCGATTGCAGCATACACCGGCCTCTCTGTAACATACATCTAAGACATCTCCACATTATTCAATTCTACTCACCTCTATTTACCACTGTTTCATCACATCGAATCTCTCTTTATTAATCACACTGCTTCACATCGCTTCTCTCCTTAGCTATCACCTTCATTCACTACTATTTATCACGTCGCTTCTCTATCTACCATCTTTATCCACTCATTAATCATCACGTCGTTTCTGCTTGATCCTTATTTATATGACAAAAAATACATACGTACACCACTCTGTCGACTCCTGTTCATGACTCATTCGACCAGTCTATTCCGTCATACTTCCTGACATCCCGCCAGAAAATTCTTATGTTCGATTTGACCCTGCACAACGTTACACACCACAAATAAATACACTGACTATCTACCATAAATCGCCTACTTTAGATCTATCCTTAACTTTTCCATAATTTGATGTTGGAAATGTGATGAAGCCCACGCGATTGTTTTCCCTTGATTGTCTCAATCAGTACAGCATTTTCATGGACAATCCGCCTCACTCTGAAAGGTCCACTGTACACAGTAAAGGATTTGTTAGTTAGGAATCGGTGCTTACATGAAAATTAAATGTGTTCAGAGAGAATACAAGCTGGGAGAAATGGGACAGCCCAAGTGTTACAAACTTTGGTGCTAGTGGCCTCTTTCCCTAACACCAGATTCCGAACAACCATACACAGCACCTCATTATAACTGTCACCACGACTATGACATGCTATAGATCAGATGGCATCTAATTTAAAAGCTTCGATCACATGTTGACATTTTACATTACGTGTTAAGTACCTGCAATAGTCAAATCACACTAATTAAACTGGACTTATTGGCATTATTACATAACATTTTAGCAACTGGTTTCTTTGAGGAAACAGTCCTTTTTACATTACTGTTCGAAATAAAATTTTGCAAATTTTGCTCTGAGAGACCAGCCTAACAGATGCCATTACTGGTGTTTTATTCTCTGATCAGAAGTATGATATTTGCATTCCTACATATTAGTAGAGTATGCCTGCTACATAGAAAATTTTCAGTGCCAGCTGCATGTGTTTTACAGCATGATGCTAAGGGCTGATATGTTGGATTAGTTTCTCTTATTCTTCAATCCATTATGACAATAATGAAATGCCAGGATTCCATGCTCTCCTGTTATTTTGATAGTGTCTATCCTCGACTCTGTCTGACCTATGAGTCGTGGCTCCGTTTACGATGTTGCTCTCATTACCAAGTTCCTGTAACAAGTGCTGAAATGACGAAGAATCGTCTAAGCCTCTGCCTGCTATCACTATATCTCTGCGCAATCTCACTGGCAACTTCGTTATACAGATCCGAATGAGCTCCCCAGTTTCGTATGGCACATCCAAATACTTATTTCGTCTCAGCATTTCCTGATAGCACGCCACTGGATCTCTTATACCACCTTCGTTATCATTTCGCATCATCAATATGCTTTGCGTAACCTGATCCTGCTTTCTTTGCGACCAGAATTCATTTAAATAGCTACTACAGTCTTTAATAACTTCCTGCATTTTCGCTCTAGCCTCGTCCCTCAAATGGTCACACACAAACTTCATTTTGAGGGGCAGTCCCCATGATGAAGGTAATGAATCTTGAAATTGAGACAGCCTTGGACTATACCCAGTTGGGTTTGTCACCTGCTTTATCCGACACAACCGTTCTTCAGACTCTCTGAATTCGTCTTCCTCTTTCTGCCTATTTTCGCTTTTTGAGTTTATCTCAATCTCCCTCTGCAATCTACCTGGTGGTGTGTCACCTTCGCTACTGCATGCTAATTGCAACTGTGCTAGTTCTTCACTATGTTTCCTACTTATTACTAATTGCGCCTCTTTAAGCTGTAATAGCGATTGTATCTCCCCCTGGTTAGCATAAACCTCTCGCTGCGTACTGTCAGAGCCTGTCTCGCCTCTTATACTGATCTTTTCTACCTCTGCACTAATCGCATTCATTTTGACCACTACTTCTTTGATTCGCTCATCCGGCAACACGTCCCTACGCTCAGTAGTATCACTCTCTATTGCAAATACTTGTACCTCCAAATTATTACCTTTTTCTTTCACGGCGTCACATACTTGCTCCAACGCACCCAGATTCTTCTCCCCCTCATCTAACCGATTATTAACTGCGGGCACACGCTCATCGATAACTGTGTGTAGCTTCCTCATTGCCTCTTTATTTCCCTTATCCATTGCCTCCAATCTTGCCTGATTTGCTTCCAATCTCTCCTTAGTCTCCCTATCTCTCTCCTTATTATCTCTATCCATCGCTTCCAATCTTTCCTTACTTGCTTCCAATCTTTCCTTAGTCTCCCTATTCATTGCTTCCAATCTTTCCTTATTCTCCCTATCTCTCGCCTTATTATCTCTATCCATCCTCTGTAAAAACTGTAGTATCACATTGTCATTTGCTGCTTTCGACGCACTCACCTCATTCGCCTGAGAAACCGTAGCCTCGCTAAGGGTAGCTGCACTTTCACTGCATACCTGACCTAGTCCCGGCTCACCCGCGTCGTCGGGAAAAGCCCCCGATTGTGAACAAAGCCAGCCGCATAAAGGATCACCTAGCAGCGGTCCACTGAACAATTCAGCCCCTTCTGAGTGTTTGTCGCTCTCGCTCATTAGCCCATGATCAACAGATACTTCATGCTGCACTGCTACGTTCACCCCAGAATCGCTATTCTCCATGGTGACTACACTTTTCGACTGCGACCTAGTTACTACGGACATTACGCAAAAAAAATTATAACACGATCTTCCAGCCTTGGACGATATAGCAATTAATTACATAAAAGAAATAAAAGATCCTCACCAATCCAGAAAGAAATTGCAAACAGAAAAAATTTTACTTCTTAGCACTATCACATTATATTCTATCAAAAAATAAAAAAATCTTAACAGCAAAAACTAACAACAAAATATCCTGGCAAAATATCCTGGAAGCAAAAAATCCTGGCAAAAAAAAGCGGAATCCTCGCAAAAAAAGAATATCCTGGCAGAATTAAATATCCTGGCAGAATTAAATATCCTGGCAGGGTCGAAATTATAAGAGACACCCACATGCTTTGCTCATACTGTGGCATCAAGCAGTCAGGCCTGCAAGATGAGTGGTCTGCCAAGCGAGTGGATTCGTTCTTATTTATTGAGTAACATGAACTCTAGTACTCACACTCAAGTTACAAGTTATCCTCCTATATGATTAATACGCAATGGAAACACGCATCTGCCTATCAGTAATTTACAGAACTCTGACTGTGCATTACACACTAGCAATACCACATTTTCTTTTTGTCTTTTATATAACGGCTCTTGTCAACACGTGGCCACCGCACACATTATAAATTCGGGACATTATGACAACATACAATTCGAAGTAAAAGTCCACCAATCTTTTTCTTTTCACTATCTTATTTATTCCAATAAATTCTCTAACCTAAACACACAAATTCTACAACCTACAGCAATAACACATGAGAAATTCCGCCCAGTGGGCCTGGCCTTACTATGGTGAATCTCTATATTATGGTCTCATAATTATTTTTAACGCTACAGTGCAGTTTCTGGATAGGATGGTGGATCTTTTATTATACCTCAAACTTCGACTCTCACAATCATCATCACTAAACTTTCCTCCAGACCGAGCGGTACTGAAGGAACAAGCATAACCCACTAATCTTTTGAAACTATCTCGCTACTCTCCCATGCAAACCACACATACCCAAATTACATGACATACACCACACTACAACATGAAATACTACACAGAGAATAGTCACAACATTATCACTTTCAGCTTTCCCACTTCAATTAAAATTTATCCCAGTTTCACACGACACTGCCCCACTTCATAATTCTACTTTCCTACCATGAACTCTGGAGATATTTGCACGTCTTCCTGTGCAATGCAAGCCAAGTGGCGTTGGTGGATAGACGCCCGACTCACCTTGCTTCTCTCTCAGAGTTTGAATCAAGCGTCACACGGAATCATATCACGCAAAGTAATATTAAGAACATCACACACGCGAGGCCTCAAGTGATACCATGGACGAGTACTTCATACACAGATTGAGACTCACACAGTACTCACCACGTGGAAGTAGTCGTCTCTAATTTCAAGTCCTGCACACGAAATTTCTTAAATATTTCAAGTTATGGTACACACTCTATTTCTTAAATATTTCAACTTATTGTACACACGCTAGTAATTCAGCTTAACTTAAGCACACGGAAGTATTTCAACTTAATGCTACACGTGGTTTCATTGTGACCGTTGGTCACTTCCGAAGATTCCTACAATCCCATTAATATTACCTGCCTGACATTTAATTCTCCCCACAAAAGTTCCTGAAATAGAGAAATTAATATTTCAAACTACTCTTAAATATTCCACATGCATACCATGTTTCCACTCTTTCGTCATTATGGAGCACAACTGAAACAGGTCTTAACAGCACAAGATCCAGCGGCAGAGTGTTGAAACGTGGCCGTTCTCTAGGTCCTCTCGCACCTGTCGAGGTGGGGGAACCACCCTGCTATCGTATTGGTCAGCCACGTTTCAGGCGCTCAAAGCTCTGGTAAATTTCATCTCTTTGGTCCCACCAAAGGTGGCCAAAGGATCGACTCAAAGATGATCATATGTTCACATTCACCATCTGCGGTTAGCAGACGACCATACATTCATTAATTTCACAGATCTCACCGAACTGGATGTAGGGATTTATTTTGTGGGAGTGCACATGTGATGAATTAAATAAATGAATTGTCATTCTTTCCTACACTGGTATCCGGCTTCGCTGTAGTAATTGAAATTGAGTTATTTTACCAAAAAAGTGTGTTGTTCTGACAAAAATGATGAAGTATGTTGTACCTATTTTCAATGTCGGGTGGTACTGTACCCTTTCAACTGCAATGCATACAGAATAAACAGAAGAAATATGATTGTAGCTGAACTCCAAGATGTTATGAGAAGAATTCCGTCCCCAGTACTCGTGCACTTTTTTCGGACCAGAATATATAAAATTTTATCGTTCTTGTGACACAATTGTGTCGTTCCATACAAACTGAAAAAGTGCTATGAGAACATACACTCCTGGAAATGGAAAAAAGAACACATTGACACCGGTGTGTCAGGCCCACCATACTTGCTCCGGACACTGCGAGAGGGCTGTACAAGCAATGATCACACGCACGGCACAGCGGACACACCCGGAATCGCGGTGTTGGCCGTCGGATGGCGCTAGCTGCGCAGCATTTGTGCACCGCCGCCGTCAGTGTCAGCCAGTTTGCCGTGGCATACGGAGCTCCATCGCAGTCTTTAACACTGGTAGCATGCCGCGACAGCGTGGACGTGAACCGTATGTGCAGTGACGGACTTTGAGCGAGGGCGTATAGTGGGCATGCGGGAGGCCGGGTGGACGTACCGCCGAATTGCTCAACACGTGGGGTGTGAGGTCTCCACAGTACATCGATGTTGTCGCCAGTGGTCGGCGGAAGGTGCACGTGCCCGTCGACCTGGGACCGGACCGCAGCGACGCACGGATGCACGCCAAGACCGTAGGATCCTACGCAGTGCCGTAGGGGACCGCACCGCCACTTCCCAGCAAATTAGGGACACTGTTGCTCCTGGGGTATCGGCGAGGACCATTCGCAACCGTCTCCATGAAGCTGGGCTTCGGTCCCGCACACCGTTAGGCCGTCTTCCGCTCACGCCCCAACATCGTGCAGCCCGCCTCCAGTGGTGTCGCGACAGGCGTGAATGGAGGGACGAAAGGAGACGTGTCGTCTTCAGCGATGAGAGTCGCTTCTGCCTTGGTGCCAATGATGGTCGTATGCGTGTTTGGCGCCGTGCAGGTGAGCGCCACAATCAGGACTGCATACGACCGAGGCACACAGGGCCAACACCCGGCATCATGGTGTGGGGAGCGATCTCCTACACTGGCCGTACACCACTGGTGATCGTCGAGGGGACACTGAATAGTGCACGGTACATCCAAACCGTCATCGAACCCATCGTTCTACCATCCCTAGACCGGCAAGGGAACTTGCTGTTCCAACAGGACAATGCACGTCCGCATGTATCCCGTGCCACCCAACGTGCTCTAGAAGGTGTATGTCAACTACCCTGGCCAGCAAGATCTCCGGATCTGTCCCCCATTGAGCATGTTTGGGACTGGATGAAGCGTCGTCTCACGCGGTCTGCACGTCCAGCACGAACGCTGGTCCAACTGAGGCGCCAGGTGGAAATGGCATGGCAAGTCGTTCCACAGGACTACATCCAGCATCTCTACGATCGTCTCCATGGGAGAATAGCAGCCTGCATTGCTGCGGAAGGTGGATATACACTGTACTAGTGCCGACATTGTGCATGCTCTGTTGCCTGTGTCTATGTGCCTGTGGTTCTGTCAGTGTGATCATGTGATGTATGTGACCCCAGGAATGTGTCAATAAAGTTTCCCCTTCCTGGGACAATGAATTCACGGTGTTCTTATTTCAATTTCCAGGAGTGTATTAACTGGAGCAAAATAGGACTCATATAAACAACGAGGTGTCCGCCGTGAAATCGGCATATTTCTACTCTCAACAACTGTAATTGGTCAGCTCTGGGATGACCAACAATACATCTGTAAACGTGATACATATTACGAAGAAATACTTGTACAGTGGAATTCTAAAAAGCTTAAGTCTTACGAATAGCAGTAATGGGAGAAGTTCCAATGCTAATTACCATCGTGAATCACAGAAATATCTAAAGAAATGATTGTTGTCTTTAAAGATATTATAACTAAACAGAACCCATGCCAGTATGCGTATGTTCGGCTGTCACCGACCGTTAAACTATCTGTGGCTTGTTCAGAATAGGATATTTCCAGCAACGTTTCTTCTAGATCGTCGTATCTAATAAGACTGGTAAAACTAGGTCCGAGTTCAGTTGCAGATGCGATTTGTGCCTCCTCTGCATATACAGCTAGTCATTGACGTTGGTTGACATTTCCCCGTGCCCGTCGTCCTGAGTTCGTTCCCCGAACCTCAGTTTTCTCGACTTGACCTCCACTTCCGTTGCCTCCGATGTTCATACGTGCACATCTTCCATTATCATTTAAACCCAGGCCGTGGTTTCGCCATCCGTTGTTTTGTTATCCGTAGCCTTCATTTCTCCTTCCATTCCACCCTCTGCTGCGTAGTACATAACTATTGCGGTTCCCATTCCTGTCTCTTCGTTGTTCCACTTCATTACTCCCGCAATTTCCCGACACTGAAAGGTCTCCGTAAGGCGTTCCATTCCGCACATTTTCGTTCCTATTATTGTAATGGTTATATTGTGGACGCGACATAGGGCCTGCGATGTATCTGTCAGACTTTCCTCTGTGTTCTCTGATATTCTCTGCTCGGAATGCGTACTCTGATTCGTAAAGAGTGTTACAGAAATTACTGAGTTCGACATTACACCTACCAGCTAACAGTTGTAGATATGCTGACGGAGGTTCGGTGTAAACAGATACGTGATTTCACCGGTAGAGCATTGTACGTCAAGATACTGGATCTTGTCAATCATTGCATCAAGGAACTTGACTGGGCTTTTGCAGCCTTAACTCTCGAAATCTTTGTCAACAATAATCTCGTCCATTATGCGCTCTAGCGTCTCCTTGGGCCAGTTGATATTTAGGAAGTTGTCCTTGAACTCCTGGTAACTTCTACACATCTCTGATATTCCGCGAATTTTGTCCGCAACTGACCCTTGCAAGTGTCCACAAATAAAGTCTAATCTGTATCGTAATCGCCAATTTGGAGGTAAAGAGGGGTCGAATTGTGATATCCAAATGCATGGGTGAGTAAAGTTACCCTCAGTTGTAAGAAGTGTTGAAAATTAAATGGCGTTTCGTCGACAACTACCGTGCTACGGAAAATATCAGTCCTTAGGTTGTCCTCGTTCGACGTCCCCTCATTTGTGCTTCCTCTAAGGCTAAGAGAAAATGCGACGTTTATCTCACCATGGCCTCTTCTCGCTGCTAACGGTATGCAGTTATCCGTGCCGTCCCAATTTGTTTCTGGTTCTGTTGCGTTCGCGCTTGGCCGCATTTGAAGTTGTTTCCTTAGCGCCTCATCCAATTACTTCTCCATACGCGTGTTGAACGCTTCCTGTTGCGATTTGAATGAAAGGAGAGTCCGCTGGTGATGCAGTTGTCATGTCCGAACCAGTCCCTAATTTGCTCTTACTCTAATTTGCCCATGGCCGCTGTCGCATTAAAACTTCACGTATCTTCGTGTCGATGCGCTTTTACGCGTCAGTTTACTGATTTTCCACGCTTTCGACCTTCTTGTTCAAATTGATCACTGCCTCTTGTCCTTGCAATACTATGCGTTTAATCGTTTTCGATGCTTCAGCTGCTACTCGTCTTGTGAAACTTGCTACTGTCTTGGCGCTCTCTGCTGTCTTCTTAGCATCATGTGCCATTTTTAATCTCTTGATTGCTTTGGTGTCTACTTTACGTAGGTCTTCCTGGAGTTTATTTGCCCATGACTTGTGTTCCTCTCGCATCTGGCTTACCTGAGCACCGATAATTTATATGTCCGTTCTCGCCTGATTTTCTCCACCATTGGTTTTAGTCCATTAATCTTCTCCTCCATTCCTTTTAGTCTACCAAGTTTCTTCTCCATTCCCATTAATGCCAACAGATTGGAATTCTCTTCCTGTTCCTCAGTATAGTGATCGACCGAACTACTCATACTTGATTTCTGTGCTTTCGTATCCTCATCATTGGGTTCTGATACCGCATTGTCTTTTGTATCCAGATTTCTAATAATCACCTCAGCTTTGATATGTTGTGATACGCTCACATCTACTATCACACGCGATCTGACACTGTCTGTCCCCTCAACAAAAGCCCTATGGCTTTCGTCAGCCTGATTTCCTTGTTGACGGCATCATTCTTGCTAACAATTGCAACGCCTTCCTACGTTCAAACTGTTCCTCTACCGTTTCACTGCGCTCTTCCTCCATGACTTACGTTTTATTTTCCCGCTCCCAGTCTACTTGTCTCCGTGTCCTACTTTGATCATCAATCAAATTCTCTATTAACAACAAACTTTAATTATCCGTGCAACACGTTGAAAAACGTATTATGTATCTAACAAGATATAAGCAATACAATACGCTGACGTAAAAAAATAAAAAAATAAAATAGCAAAGCCGTATGCAGTTCGACGCTACGACAATAGTACACGAGATTCAGAATCAAAAACAACCAAATATAAATGTGATCGCTGTAAGCTTGTTGACACCAGTGCCTACCAATTTAAATTATATATTACAGCACTGAAGATGGTCACTAAGTGACCGAAAATCGATTTTGCGTTTAATAAAACAAAAAAATACGACCAATGCTGTCTCTCCTCCCAAATACAAAAAAAATACAATAGTAAAGACCACAAGAATAATACGACAATGCCGTTAGCAACGACGGGAAAACGGTCGACCTGTGACACAGAAGTCATTGACAGAAATGCACTGTGAATAAAACTCATAAACAACACAATCAGGGAATTAAATATCTAAAAGATACTAATGAACAGTATTTTTTCCTTTTTTCATTTCATTATTGTGTGCACCTGTTTGGCAAGGACGCAAAATGACAGCATCAGAGAAGTGCCAAGGATCTAGATCCTGGCAGTGGTTCGCCAAGTGCTAGGTTCTCACTTTCGATTGTAATGATGACTTCAATAAAAATGAGAAACGTTATGTTAATCAGAACACAGGGAGGAGTTGTAATCTAAATACCAATAGATTTATTCATTTTTGACATTACGAAACAAAAAATGGCTAAAGAAATGGCACAGACATTTTTTTAATGGACAAACGCTTTGAATGATATGGGGTCGATGGTGAACAAAGTGATAAGCTGGGGATCAATACACAACACTAACCAGAACTAATCGCTTTACCTGACTTACCGTGGTATGGCCCAAAAATTACGCTACTATCAAGCACCTATACTCTACTATTCCATAAAGAAAAATATATTCCAAAAGAACAGGGTGCTGAGAAGCATATATTGGAGCCCTACACCATAGCAGCGAATACTTTACTCTATTGCAGGTCAGGGCAGCAAACCACGATGCGGTTGGCGACTGAAGTCAAGGACAGCAGCAATCTGTTATACATGGTGCACGCCCGAAAAATGCTAGTATGCGGTCTCGTGTTCGGCTAATTCAGAGTGCAAGTACTTCCCTATGAGCCTCTGAAACCCTGGTGGGTTTCATTGTGCAGGTGGAGCCGTTTCCTGGTCTGCCAAACCAGTTTGACTCCGTGCCACGTTTATGGATGACGGAATATGTCAAATGTTTGGACAGCCGACTCAAGACAAATATGTACATCCACACATCACACGTTGTGTGCGCGATGCTAGAAGCAGCGCCTCTGATGGTTCAGATGGTGACTGGCACGGGCTCTAAGTGGCACACTAGCAAAGGACGTAAGTCACACCGCTTAGGTAAGGACCTGCAGTGCTTTATTAGCAAAGCGCCAGAACAAAAGTGTCCATTTCTTTTTCTGTCACCTTTCCCCGCCAGCTCAGTAGCCTAGCACTTTTACATCTTAGACTACTCCCACTTTACCCCACGCCAACCTCAAGATGGAGCGTGGCACTCGAAGCTGGGACACTGTCCCTTACTCTATATACAAAGATTTGATCATTCAGCGAATTTAAAAATAATTAAATTAAAAATTTATTTTTTTATTCAGCATCGCGGCATCTTTCGCACGCCTTTACGCCGTATCTTTCGGTAAAAGCATGACTTGGATGGAACCATAGCCCTCCATAAAAAGACTGTTATCCCCCGTGAGGCGTCCATTTCGAAATTTCCAAAGGAAGGCCATAAACTCCCTAATAGCCTCGTGCCTTCATAAATATGTTTTGTACCAGAGACTGGACGTCTGGGCGCCACTGACCTGTCCCACGGAAATTCGCAGAAACACACAGTCGTCTCATCGGCTTCCTGCCTAATGAGGGCCCTTCCTCTGCTTTATTGTTGGCCATCAATGCTCTGCGCATTGCTCTAGTGACTCCTAATCGCTAGTCAGATTACTTGGACGTGGCCGCCGACCGACCGGCGCCATCCAACGTGTCTACACACTGAGATTCAGGAGCTGGGAAATCCGCAATGTTTTCACCGAGGTTTCGCAGAGAAAACGCTCTCGTTGGCCCTTTAGCCGCCGTACACTTTTACTCCAGTCGTTTAAATCAGCACCCTCTTCCTTTAAACACAGGTAAAGCTTACCTCTATTCATTCACTAGAGCACACAAGCAACAGCATTAACTACTGCCAACCATTTCATCACATGAATGAAGTTGGATAGTATCCAGGAATAGCAACCAAGCTATAAAGATTAACTTCCCTAAGAACAATGCCCAGCATAACACCGTATCAGAAGTGATAGTGCCCTGCAATCTCTCACAGTTTTAAATTGTTTTTCTATACAGACTCAAATGTTGTTGGTTGTAACTAAATAATAATTGTGTACTAGTCGCTGAGGACCCACTCTGAGCTTATACCTTCCAGTTAGACGGTGAACTCATCGATCTTCTATCAAAGCATCTTACGTGATATAAATACTTATCTGCTGATGTATGAAGACTGGTTATTTCTTAACAACTTTTAAGAAATATTTTGAAAGGCTAATACATTAATGTTGAGTACATGTGGTATCGTGTGACAGAACTGTTCATTTGCTTAAAGAAAAGTGTTGCCACCTCGAATAACGATGGCGTCAATTTCGAAAAACGATCTGCAACTAACAAAGAGTCGTTTAAACAATGACATTGATATTACTAAAAACCTTACTCTTGTTTACTTTGGATTACTATCATACATACAGCTTGTTTGTGGGTTATAAATGATTACTTTTGTGGTTGGTTGGTTGGTTGGTTGTTTCGGGGAAGGAGACCAGACAGCGAGGTCATCGGTCTCATCGGATTAGGGAAGGACGGGGAAGGAAGTCGGCCGTGCCCTTTGAAAGGAACCATCCCGGCATTTGCCTGGAGCGATTTAGGGAAATCACGGAAAACCTAAATCAGGATGGCCGGACGCGGGATTGAACCGTTGTCCTCCCGAATACGAGTCCAGTGTCTAACCACTGCGCCACCTCGCTCGGTATTACTTTTGAGAATAAACTTGGCGCCGACATGTACATTGTTTGACAGAGAAAATTGCTACACGTTCACAGATGGAGATTTGTTTAAAAAAGTAATGTTCCTTAGCCGGGAAAAGAAGTGTTTGAATAAAATCCGGTGTTACATTAATAGCAAGTAAGAAGTTTTATTGTAACATTGTTGAAATTGTCCAACATAACACACACACAATTACACCACACGCCACATGGCACCAAACGTGGGACGAGATTACACAACATTTATTGTAAGATATTGTATTTATTGTAATTGTTTGTAGATGTAGTGTACCACAATAAATTATTAATACATATGTTATTCTCTTTTTGTGTGTGAATCTGACATGAGAGAGACTATTATTGGCATCAGAAGTGTTGCAAGCAGTTCCTGCGGATGATTAAGCTGTGCTATACACCGACATCTGGAACCAAGGTAGGAACAGTTGTTCATGTTCAGGTTCGAGGCGGCACTAACTACGTGCGTGACGTTAAATATAGCTACATTTCAGCTTAACTGACAGCAGTATTAAATGTTTGTTGTTGTTGTTGTGGTCTTCAGTCCAGAGACTGGTTTTATGCAGCTCTCCGTGCTACTCTATCTTGTCCAAGCTTCTTCATCTCCCAATACCTACTGCAACCTACATCCTTCTGAATCTGTTTAGTGTATTCATCTCTTGGTCTCCCTCTTCGATTTTTACCCTCCACGCTGCCCTCCAATACTAAATTAGTGATCCCTTAATGCCTCAGAATATGTCCTACCAACCGATTCCTTCTTCTAGTCAAGTTGTGATACCAATTTCTCTTCTCCCCAGTTCTATTCCATACCTCGTCATTAGTTATGTGATCTACCCATCTAATCTTCAGCATTCTTCTGTAGCACATCATTTCGAAAGATTCTATTCTCTTTTTGTCTAAACTATTAATCGTCCACGTTTCACTTCCATACATGGCTACACTCCATGCAAATACTTTCAGAAACGACTTTCTGTCACTTAAATCTATACTTGATGTTAACAAATTTCTCTTCTTGAGAAACGCTTTCCTTGCCATTGCCAGTCTACATTTTATATCCTCTCTACTTCGACCATCATCAGTTATTTTGCTCCCCATATAGCAAAACACATTACTACTTTAAGCGTCTCATTTCCTAATCTAACCCTCAGCGTGACCCGATTTAATTCGACTACATCCCATTATTCTCGTTTTGCTTTTGTTGATGTTCATCTTATATCCTTCTTTTAAAACACTGTCCGTTCCGATCAGCTGCTTTTCCAGGTCCTTTGCTGTCTCTGACAGAATTACAATGTCATCGGCGAACTTCAAAGTCTTTATTTCTTCTCCATGGAGTTTAATTCCTACTCCTATTTTTTCTTTTGTTTCCTTTACTGCTTGCTCAATATACAGATTGAATAACATCGAGGATAGGCTACAACCCTGTCTCACTCCCTTCCATATCACTGCTTCCCCTTCATGCCCCTCTACTCTTATAACTGCCATCTGGCTTCTGTACAAATTGTAAATAGCCTTTCGCTCCTTTCGTATTTTACCCCTGCCACCTTCAGAATTTGAAAGAGAGTATTCCAGTTAACATAGTCAGAAGCTTTCTTTAAGTTTACAAATGCTAGAAATGTAGGTTTGCCTTTACTTAATCTATTTTCTAAGATAAGTCGTAGGGTCAGTATTGCCTCACTTGTTTCAACATTTCTACGGATTCCAAACTGACCTTCCCCGAGGTCGGCTTCCAACAGTTTTTCCATTCGTCTGTAAAGAATTCGCGTTAGTATTTTGCAGCCGTGACTTTTTATACTGATAGTTCGGTAATCTTTGCATCTGTCAACACCTGCTTTATTTGGGACTGGAATTATTATATTCTTCTTGAAATCTAAGGGTATTTTGCCTGTCTCAAACATGTTGATCACCAGATGGTAGAGTTTCGTTGGGGCTGGCTCTCCCAAGGCTATCAGTAGTTCTAATGAAATGTTGTCTACTCCTGGGTCCTTGTTTCGACTTAGGTCTTTCAGTGCTCTGTCAAACTCTTCACGCAGTATCATATCTCCCATTTCATCTCCACCTACACCCTTCTCCATTTCCATAACATTGTCCTCAAGAACATCGCCCTTGTAATGTACCCTCTATATAGTCCTTCCACCATTCTGCTTTCCCTTCTTTGAATAGAACTGGGTTTCCATCTGAGCTCTTGATATTCACACAAGTGGTTCTCTTTTCTCCAAACGCCTCTTTAATTTTCCTGTAGGCAGTATCTATCGCAGCCCTAGTGATATACGTCTCTACATCCTTCCATTTGTCCTCTAGCCATCCCTGCTTAGCCATTTTGCACTTCCTATCGATCTCATTTTTGAGACGTTTGTATTCCTTTTTGCCTGATTCATTTACTGCATTTTTTTATTTTCTCCTTTCATCGATTAAATTCAATAGCTCTTCTGTTACCCAAAGATTTCTATTACCTCTCGTCTTTTTACCTGCTTGATACTCTGCTGCCTTCACTATTTCATCTCTGAAAGCTACCCATTCTTCATCTACTGTATTTCTTTTCCCCACTCTTGTCAATCGTTCCCTAATGCTCTCAATGAAACTCTCTACAACCTCTGTTTCTGTCAGTTTATCCAGGTCCCATCTCCTTAAATTCCCACCTTTCTTCAGTTTTAATCGACAGTTCATAACCAACAGATTGGGGTCAGAGTCCACATCTATCCCTGGAAATGTGTCACAATTTAAAACCTGGTTCCTAAATATCTGTCTTACCTTTGTATAATCTATCTGAAACCTTCCAGTATCTCCAGGCTTCTTCCACGTACACAATCTTCTTTCATGATTCTTGAACCAAGTGTTACTATGATTAACTTATGCTCTGTGCAAAATTCTGCCAGGCGCCTTCCTCTTTCATTCCTTACCCCCATTCCATATTCGCCTATTATGGTTCCTTCTCTTCCTTTTCCTACTATCGAATTCCAGTCACGCACGACTATTAAATTTTCGTCTCCCTTCACTATCTGAATAATTTATTTTATCTCATTATATATTTCATCAATGTCTTCGTCAACTGCGGAGCTATTTGGCATATAAACTTCTACTACAGTGGTAGGCGTGGGCTTCGTGTCTATCTTGGCCACAATAATGCGTTCACTATGGTGTTTGTAGTAGCTTACCCGCGTTCCTATTTTTTACTCATTATTAAACCTACTCCTGCATTACCCCTATTTGATTTTTTTACTTATAACCCTGTATTCACCTGACCGGAAGTCTTGTTTCTCCTGCCACAGAACTTCACTAATTCCTACTATATCTAACTTTAAAGTATCCATTTCCCTTTTCAAATTTTCTATCCTACCTGCCCGATTAAGGGATCTGACATTCCACGCTCCGATCCGTAGAACGCCAGTTTTCTTTCTCCAGTTAACGACGTCCTCTTGGGTAGTCCCCCCTCCCCCCCCCCCCCCCCCCCCCCCGGAGATCCGAATGGGGGACTATTTTACCTCCAGAATATTTTATACAAGAGAACGCCATCATCACTCAACCATACAGTAAAGCTGCATGCCCTCGGGAAAAATTACGTCTGTAGTTTCCCCTTGCTTTCAGCCGTTCGCAGTACCAGCACAGCAACGCCGTTTTGGGTAGTGTTACAAGGCCAAATCAGTCAATCATCCAGACTATTGCCCCTGCAACTACTGAATGGACTGCTGCCCCTCTTCAGGAACCACACATTTGTTCACCGTCTCAACATATACCTCTCCATTGCGGCTGCACGTAAGTAGCGCTATCTGTATTGCTGAGGCACGCAAGCCTCCCCACCAACGGCTTGATGCATGTTTCGCGGTGTACGGGGGGGGGGGGGGGGGGATTATTAAATATTAGTGCTTTATTATTCTGGCTGAGAGTGTAATATTTTCAGATATTAATTTTCTGGTAGATATTTTATGTACACATTTCACCCATTTAGCTATTGTTATTTGTATATATGTTAGTTGTAAGATAATTTGTGGGATTTACTGTTATTTTCAGTGATATCTTTTTGTGCACATTCGCTCTGTTAGGTACATTTTCCTTTGTGTACCGTTTGGGTACGTTTTCCTTATGCAGTTGTCTTTACCATTTGCTCACGTGAGATTTTCTCTTGTCAATTGCACCAAACATGGACATCTGTCCCCTAATCTGGTAATAATTCTAACAAGAATATTAATGAATGAGTATAAATGATAATAAATAAAATGTATGCCACCATATATGGAAATGTACTGGTATCTACACAGTTCAAAGATGATCCTATGGTCAGAACAATGTAGAGGATTCCAAAAGTCATCTTGTTCACTTTATTTCTTTCTTTTTCTTACTTTTTTTTTGGCAGTATATGATCTTTGTAATCATGTTATTGCAAATTGCAATGTGGAACAATGTGGACGCGAACAAAAATCATTACTTTGTAAAGTGTCAGTTATATAGAAGATTGTCTGTTATGTGGTTTATAAAACACTAGCAGTAATCAGGACAGTGAAGCGTGTCCCAGAAGAACTATGAAAGTCTAGTGGAAACGTGAAAAATTGTGCTTCCTTTTAAGGAAGGAGAAGAACAGTGATTATGGCTGTGATCAACGAACATATGAACGCTCACACAGTGTTAATGTTAGCAGCATCGACATGGACGTTGAAAAAC
The DNA here is from genome assembly GCF_023864345.2 of Schistocerca serialis cubense. Taxonomy (NCBI): domain Eukaryota; kingdom Metazoa; phylum Arthropoda; class Insecta; order Orthoptera; family Acrididae; genus Schistocerca; species Schistocerca serialis. The sequence goes on along the minus strand of NC_064641.1, from coordinate 321,976,149 downwards.
TGTCAACAGTATGAAGATTGATATAAAATTTCAGACCTCAAATAAAGCTGTTACGAGTCATCTCCGCATGTCAAATGTTATGAGACGAACTGTACACCCGCCCGCTTAGGAACAATATAATGCAACACTGTCCCGCAGTGCCTCGCACAAATATTTGCTTAGTGCAGAAAATAAACAAAGCACATGATGGACACCAGACTGAAAAAAGATGCAGTGTTGTACATGTGCATAGCTAATTAAAGTAGACAACGAATCACTACATTCAGATGAATAGTGTTAAGATGCAGAACATTATCCGAAAACAAAATGCATGAATCCGTGTGAATGAAAGTGAATGTGAAAGTAACACTTCTTCCACAGGATTTATTTAATAATTAGCTTGTTACTCAAACAAGGTTTCGACTTTTTATGTACCAACCTTGTATGAGAGAGACCTGCAATGAGCGAAGCAGGATCCGCTTCAGTAATACTTCCAGACACCAACAGATCCAGACAGAATGCCGGACATTTGCCACGACGGACATTTGCCACGCCGGACATTTGCCACATTTGCCCCTTCGCCAGGTAGCTTGAGTAGCGATCCCTCAGGTAGGGGACGCCCTTCCTCGTAATTCTTCTGTGCACTTTCAAACCGCCGTCTCCACATTTTACTCCATACAACCAGTACGTAAGGAACCTTCTTGTTCGACATCTTGGCGAAATACAGAGCTTCTTTTCCGAAATCGAAATATTTATTACTTTTGGGAAACGAAAGCAATACCAACGATTATGTCAGTATGTAATTAGTTCTGCCAAGTATAAATATAGATCCCTCTGTCTGTACGGTAGCTTCCTTTCACGCTTACTGATTGCGATAGAAACAGTCCATCGCCATGGGAGCAACAAGAGAGGAACGATATAAACAGAATGCGAATGTATGCTAATCATTTCTTTTTGATCAGTGCATTTGTGCCTACTTTAATTACTACAACTGCATGCCCAAAGGACGATAAGGAGAGACGAAATGGGTTCGCGAATGTTTGTAAAGAAGAACGACATACTCCATATTAATTTACTCTCTAAAATCCGATACCCCTTACGGCGAAACATTAGTTAGTAAACTGTAGAGGGACAATGTTCAAAACATGACTGAACATACGTTCACTAAATAGAGATAAGAACATCTATGTTTGACATGTCATGTAAAGTCGACGTACTATTTTAAAATTTTAGAAATAAGGAAATGAAGTAATACAGAATGCTGTGCTTGTAACGTACGTTGTTGTTCTACATTGTTTAGCTCTGGTATTTGCAGGGTCACAGAGAAAGCATTCCAGGTTTTGGAGGGAAAAGCCGTAATTGTAATGGTCATCACTACAACAGAAACAAGAAGCTCAACTTAAGGAAAAATAATGTAATGTGTGTTCCAGCTCACAAGCGACATTGAAGCAGATAGTTCCTGTGACTTAGCATGGGCAGAGTTTATATTCGACAACCGGAATAAATTAATAACTGGCTCCTTTTACCGACCCCCGGCTTCCGATGAAACAGTCGCTGGACAGTTCAAAGAAAACTTGAGTCTCATCACAAATAGATGCCCAACTCATACAATTATAGCCGGCAATGACGTCAATCTACCTTCCGAATGTTGAGAAAATTGCATTTTCAGACCCTATTGTAGATAGAAAACAACTTCCGTAATTGTTCAAAATGCTTTTTTAATAATTATTTGGAACAGTTAGTTCATGAGGCCATTCAAATTGTAAATGGTTACGAACACACACTTGACCTCTTAGCCACAAATAATCCTGAGCATCACGACGGATACAGGGATTAGTGAACACACAGTCGTAGCGAGGCTCAATTCCATAACAAAGAAATTCACCAAAACTAAACGCGAAATGTATCTATTTATAAAAGCAGCTACATATTCAGTTGACGTCTTTCTAAGAGACAGTCTCCAATCCTTCCAAACTATGTAAGTGAAGACCACATGTGGCTTAAGTTCAAAGAAATACTATCAACAGCACTCGAGAGATTCATGCCAAATAAAATAATAAGAGACAGAACTGATCTCCCATGGTACACAAAACACGACGAAAGCTGCTGCAGGAGCACCGAAAAAGGCACGTACAATTTAGACGAATGCAAAATCTCCAAGATTCGCGAAGTTTTACTGAGACTCGAAATTTTGTGCGAATTTCAATGCGAGATGCATTTAATAGTTTCCACAATGAAACTCTCTCTAGAAATGTGGCGGAAAAACCAAAGATATTCTGGTCTTACATTAAGTAAACCAGCGGAAAGGCTCAGTAAGTACCTCTACTGCACGACAGCAACGGTAATGTTACTGATGGCAATGCCACTAAAGTGGAGTTTCTAAATGCAGTTTTCCGAAATTCTTTTGCCGAAGAAGACGAAGTAAATATTACAGAATTCGAAATGAGAAGAGCTGCAAATATAGAAGTAGATATCCCTGGTGTTGCAAAGCAACTTAAATTACACTATCAAATAACTGAAGTTGCAGAGGTGCGTGAACTGTCAGCGACAGAGGAAACGATCAAATATCTTTTCAAAAAGTCTCTAATGTATAAGAAAAGTAGGTCTAATAGATTTGTTGCTGATGTTCCTTAGTAACAATTAATTTTCAGTAGTAAGCTCCTTGCCTAGTTTCAGTTGCTTTTACTGGCCTATTTAAAGATAATCAACAATTTAGTAATGAATTTTAACTTTTAAAGAACTGTATCTAAATGTACTTAAGTAGATTTACATCTACTATAAATGTTTGCAGCTAGACTTAAAAAAACAAATATTTGAGGTGCCAAAATTGTCAATCTTAGAATCAGATCAGTTTTGGGATGTCAATTTTACGTGCAATTCAAAGGTTCAGCTCCCATTTCCTTTTACAAAAGCTTATACTAGCAGTTTAACAAACTATGACATTTTAGTTGATAGTTGCGTCTCTGAAGCTGCAGAAAATAATTTAGAGCTCACAATTATTTAATAGTATGGCCATAATATTAAAAGGTAGAAAAAAGTTACCTTAACGTGACGACAATAGGAGCCCTTACTTAAATAGGAAATTACTATTGAAAAAAGTTAGATGTAACTGTAAATTCTGGTTACAGGAGGATCATTTGAGTGATGTTTAATGTTGGCTTCGTTAAGCCAAATTTCACTGCTTCTTGATTACGCGCTAGGGAACCGAGCTGGGACCAGCTAGTTACATTGTTAAGATATTTAGGGATACTTTTGTAAGGCTTGAAATACGCTTTAATTTTTACAATAAAGGCTGCTTCCCATCACGCTTTGCACAGGCTTTGGACTGTCAAAATGATAAATGGCCATTTACCGTTTTGGAGTGTTTCAAATCAGCCTAAATAGGCTGAACTAATATACATTCTATTTACAATTGCAACTTAATATTAGCGCCTATAATTCTGCTTCAATATTTTAATAATTTTAACTCAGTAATCTGAGAGGACTCAGTGGTTTTCATAGTTTTTAATACATTATTTTTAACGTATTTTAGTCCAGTTTCTGAACATGGGCAACGGCTTTCACGCAGGGCCTAATGTTGCCAGTCTCTTCATAATTCTTTACGATTGTCTCCATTCTGTCGTCCAGCTTCAAGTACTTCCTCTTCCTCTTCTTACCTTCGAGATTAACTTACAAGTTCATGTACATACAGTTTGTGAGCTCTGCTTCCTTTGTCAAGCACTCCACCGAGTAGGTGATTCAGAGGTGAAAGTTTACAATTATTCTGTTTATTTTGTTTTGTATCCTTCAACAGTATTCGTCGTTCGGTGCCTTTTTCCGTAGCAGTTCCACATTTCTATTCTGATATCCTCATTCTCTAGCCATTTGTCCACAAAGCAGTCAAAAAATTGAGAGAGCCTTCCGTTATTAGGAGCTTCTGCATAAATGTCAATCCATCCATTGCTTACGTCCTTCTGTTTTACAAATGCCAGCGCTGCGCACATGCTGACGTGAAGTCTTAAATCCTCAGTTAGACCGAGAACTTGAATTATTGTCAATAAACTCTTCTTTATATGGAAATAGTATCCATTTATTTCAATTGTGGTAAGAACTTGACGAATAGCCGATATTGCAGCTGCCTCAAAATCGACATTCACTTCTTTAGGACACCACTCAGGGACTGTCTCTTTTATCAGACGAAATAGACGAACACATGTGCCTTTCTTCTTATTAGGGAGCAGTGCAAATACAATAGGAAGAATGTTTGTTTCTTTAATCGGGCCTCCTAAATCTACGTGTATGGTGTGGCTTTGTGCAAACTGCTTGCTGCAACTTTTAAATGTTCCTTCCTTAAAAAATGGGAACGTGTTTTTTAAACTTTCTTTTCCTTTGCTTCCACTAAAAATCTATATTCTCTCCTCTAATATATCGTCTTCTAGAAGAAAACTACTGCCCTCTCCCATTTTTAATAGATCTTCATGAAGATCAATTTCATAAGAGTTCTTAGGCTCTTGTTGGCTCCCGAGCGCTTGACTCCGTCGGCGACGCATGGTTCTCTTCACAGATTCTGAATTTTTCATCCGCGTATATCTCTGATAACTGTGTAGTTTCTTCTCGAGACCTCTTCGCCCTTTCCACTTGATTTCTCACTTCCAGAGCCGCATCGTCAGGTGGTCCACAGAGATGTTCTAATACGTTCAACACTTCCCCGTTCTTCGAAAGCAGCTTTCCCTTGCAATGATCCGCTTTTCGGCGTAAGCACATCCAGGGGTCGGGCGGCGGGTGAGGAGGAGGAGGAGAGGGAGACAAGGGACCAAACACTTCGGAGCAGGTAAAATCGTGTCAAACATCCGGCGTGGCAAACATCCGGCGTGGCAAATGTCCGGACACCATCCAGACCAGGGTGCGGCCGACAGGAGTTAACGCTCCATCCACTCGGTCTGGGGCGTTCCAGCAATGGTCTCCACATTCCTTCGATCCAGTGGCTCGACTTGGGAGTGGCTATGTGACGTCGTCGGGGAACTGTTATATGAGATTTTGTTATATTGAACTTTTAATTTTCATGTTAAACCTTGGTGAAATAATCCTTTGATTTGTGATAAAACTAAACGCAAACGTAAATATTAGTGTTCAAGACTTTTCTGTGATAATCATGTCAAACCTGACACATAAGAGTAGGTAAATGTATTCTCTTGAAGCCCCTTGGAAGGTTTCGTTCCCGGTTTTCCGGATTTATTGAACCAAGATGTGGGAGAGGGAGGATAAGATAATCCTAAAAGTCTCCGCAGCATTTTTCAAGAGCTTACAGTTCCTGAAAGCATTTACACAATCACATCGACACTAATTGAGTCATGAGTTGCTCAGTGCTGCATCTGAACATTTGCATAATGAGAACAATGCGTTGATGAAGTGAAACTGAACAATAAGGACCGTAGATATGGTGGTCTAATAAAAAAAAAAACTATACGGTACATAAACTAGAATTTTTTTCCTCAGTCAGGGGTTAATGTAATATCCAAGCACATATTTTATTCAAAATAATATTCACAACAGCATTGTATGTGGAATGTGACTGAACTTTGATCGTATTCTTGTGATACTGATGAAAGGGACTTCATCCTTAATAAAATAATAAATATTTATTATCAACAACATAATGTAATAATTTGTAAAAAATTATTTCTCGGGAGAGATCCATGTAAAAAGATAGGGAAAATATTAATCTTTTGCTACCTACGATTTTTGTAGAATAATCCTTCTTCTTGTTCGAACTGTTGTACTGATAGGATTTGATAGATGTCTCGTAACACATAGGTCAGCAAAAAACTGTACTAAAGTAGTGTTATGTTACTAACTGATATTTAAAAATAGAGTTTATGTGTTATTGAAATGAATCTTCGTTCTTTGGAGTTTTATTTCATTGTAATTCTCGTCCTACATAAAAGTTAAATTTTCTGCTCAGATACCAAAGAGCGCAGCCGTTAACGCTAATGATCTACAGCGCAGTTTATTGGTAAATAGTGAATATTAATGTGCCATGAAACATTGAGAAATATTTTCGAATGTTAATGCATTTACTGAAGGCGAGAAAATATTTACTACTTTTTTAAATTATGAGTAAAATACAGCCTGACCGAGAATCGATAAGTGATCTTAGTGAAATATTGCAGCGGCGATTTCAAACTGATTTTCTATACAGACTTAAATGTTGTTGGCCATAATTGCAATAATAATTGTGTACTAGTGTCGGAGGACCCACTCTGAGCTACTAAATTCCAGTTAGACAGTGAACACATCGATCTTCTATGAATGCAAACCGCATCTTACGTGAAATAAATTCTTATTTGCTGATGTATGAAGCCTGGTTATTTCGTAACACGTTCTATGAAATTTTAGTACAGGAAAATACATTATTGTTGCGTACATTTGGTACTGTGTGACAGAACTGCTTATAGAAATGTATTTCCTCCTCGAATAAGAGAAGCGTCAAATTTGATAAACGATCTGCCACTAGCGAAGAGTCTTTTAAACAACAGCAATGAAATTACAAAAAAATCAATACTCTTGTTTAGTTCAGATGACGTGTCATACATTTGCTTGTTTGTCGATTGTAAATGATTACTTTTGTGAATGAACTTGGTGACATGTACACTGCTTGACAGACAACATTGCTGTACGTTCCCAGGTTGAGATTTCTTTAACAAAATAACGTTCATTATTTGGGAATTAAAGTGATTAAATAAAACCTCATGCTTCATTAATAATAAGTAACAAGTTTTATTGTTATCTTGCTGAAATTGTATACCACAACATACGCGCAATTACACCACACGCCCTGTGATGTTTCCATTGACACTTGCCTGAATACTTTTCTTTTCTTCCCTGTCAGATACGGTAGATTCTTTATAGAGCTAATCTTCGATTTTCTTACCATCCTGATAGCGAATCATTTTGAAGTTCTCTTGCATACACCTATTGCCTTTGTTTTTGCTCTCGCTCTCCTGGCGTAGGCCTTGAGGGACGGGGATTAGTTTGTTGACTTTGGTATATACTGTTTCGCTCCGAGGGAAAGTTCACTATTTTCACATTTTGCGTTTGCGCAGTAAGGATGATGTGATGTATCCATTGAAAGGCGAAATTATATTAATTTTGAATAAGGCCTTTATTTCAGAGAAGGTTTTTCAGGTAAGACTGCATCACTGTGTAGCTAGTTTGTCGGAATGATTATTGTCAGCTAGTTAACTTTTTCTCACCTGCTCAGAGCTGAGAAAAGGACCACCTCACTCCCCTGAGTCGTGCATTAATGTATCAAGTGATAAAGCTGTTTGGTTTTCATAAAAATTCTCTGTTAAAATTGCATTCTTATTAAATCATTGTTAACTTTGCTAAGCATAGTAGTGTTCGGAAATCTGCAACGATGTTTACAAGGCACAAGGTAAGCGGAAATTTTTATTACGGCCAGATACCTGTTTTACTTCATTTGCGCAGTTAGTACAAAGACGAGTAGTATTCAGACCAGTTACAGTTCAATTGAAATTGGGTTCTGTTTAGTCGAGGTTTAACATAGATGTTAAAACTGGATAACAATTTAGGGTATATCGTTTTTTATAGAGTGGGCTATATTTCATACAGAAATACATAGTGGGGAATTTACAAACCTGTTAAGCGTAATGGTGACTACTTCTGAAATTACGTAGACCGTTTTTCCATTTTCCATGCTGCTCATACTGACGTAGATAGATGACAGTCCGGTGTACCAATGTTGGTGTAGATAGGTGACAGTTAAGTGTAAATTGACTATCCGGACGTCAGATTTAGAGCCAAATGGATGTCAGATGATAAATCATTTAAGCAGAAGTCACATTTGTTTATTATTCCATGAGGTATTTCCAACATGTGTGACACCGGTTCTGATCGGTCTTCCTACAACAGTTGCGCAAGGGCGCTCTGTGAGTGTTTTTGGAATGCGCTGTTGAACCTATGGCCTGCAAGGTAGGAGGACACCATCTCACGCATGCAGAGTTCAGAAGAGTGCAGCAATATGGAGAGTTATGTAATCAGACAATAATCTCAATGTCGGTTCCGCTACACTCCCTGTAAGGGAAACGTTATCACTAACAGAAATGAGTTTAAGGATTCAGGCGTAAGTATATGTTGGTAAAAAAAATTAAAATCTTAGATTTTCATCATTAAGGTTTATTTTTTACTTTATGTATGACTTCGTGACATAGCGATGTTAGCAAAATTACGTACAGGATGGTAAAATTTTCATATTGGGAGTTGACAACTGTGAAGCGAAATTCTGAAATCTTATAAGGTTCTTTAAAGGTAAGATGGTTGATGACCATGTGTGGAGGGTCCAAAAAAATACAAACGAACTAAATATAATTGGGGCCAGAGATATCAATTTCGCTAAAGTGTACAATGAAATACCAAAAACTGAATGGCGGTCGGTCACGAGCAAGCAAGAAGAAGTACGCTGTTAAAACAATTTCGTATCTTCAGAGTATAAAGTACTCCACAGTGGCTGATCAATTCTTTTTGTTACATCGGGTATGTCTCATTTCTGTTTCAATTAAGCCCAACAATCATGAATATCTTTAAGTACAGGTCTTGGTTGAGTGTACGAAAAATAGCAGAGACCGATACGACCGCATTTCTGAGTGTCAATTGAATATCACTTGCAGGCATAGCACGAGTGTGCATGTTTACCTTCCGACGGCGGCGGCAGTGGAGGGTGTCGGCGAGAGCTGTGAACCTGAGAATCTACCCTAAATCTCTCTCGACAGTGTGATACGTTTCCTACGTCTTCGGTGAATCTGAGACTCCTGGTTGTTCCCTAGTTAAATTAATTTGCATGGTACACATATTTGGCTGGAATAGCGCATACGACGTTGCCCAAAAATCGCTTGCAAGCGTCAGCTGTCAGTGCTGAGTGAGATTCTCCGTACTAGGAGAATTTGCACTTTAACTCCTTACTAGTTAAGATGAGCCTGTGAACAAGTATTCACTTAATGACTCTCGCAATCGTCTCAGCGTGGCGCGATTCAGCTTGCTGAAACGCTTGACGATTTACTGCAAGAGAAAAAGCGAATTTCTGTGTCTACACTATGCCTCTATCAAAGCTGGTGGCCACACGTTTTCTTTCTGGGCAATCAGAGCGTTCGTACTTGTTATAACTCCAACCAGTTTTTGTAACCTATCGCAGAAGTCATTTCTTTCGTATTGCAAAGCTTAGCTTCTGCTACGTAATACTGAGATGAACAGGTTTTCCTTTCATATGAGTTTTAACACAGATGGCTATAGTGAGTCACCAATGTTTTGAGTTGCGTTTCTCTAGACGTTTGTCTGCCATCTCCCACTGTGTTCCTGTAGAAAGGCTTTCCGAAGGGTCATCGTTAAAATCAGGGACCAGGGCTGCTTTCGCCGGCAGCCTACGCAGTGGCTCCAGTGTCTCATTGTGTCCACTAGATGTCCTGCTGTGAAGCTTTTAGTCGAACGCGGGACGAGCGATCCGTCATAAAATTCTCCTTCCCTAAGAATTGTGTCTCGTAGTTCACGTCTGGGAAACTACTTGCATGCAGTAACTAGTGTAAGTGAAAGTAGTTCATGAAATGCCGGCTTTTGTAATCGTTCTTGCATATCAGTAAAACTTATACAATTCCGTGTAACTATGTCGTATGGCATATCGCTTTAACATGAATTGTTTCAGGAATTCAGTATAAGGTGTCTCATTTTGTCTAACACCTTACATAATTTGTGATGTTGCAGTCAGCAACAAGGGCCATACACGGCACATGGAGTGTGGCGAGATTGCTGACTTTAGCAGGTAGCCTTTATTGATGTTGTGCCCAACAGAAAATTTTATGAGGCCACAACTGTGGGTTCTTCTCTTGATATGGGAAAAGGCTCAGCATACTATAACTCATAAAGTATTGGTTCGCTTTACACTGATGTGACGAAAGTCATCGGATTCCCCCTAATATCATGTTGCACCCCTTTTGATCGCTGTCAGGCAGCAGCTTGACATTTCATGGACTCAAAAAGGTATTGTAAAATACTGAACAATGTTGACTTTTATAATCCTGTACATGCAAAAATGTTGTCGGTCAAGGATTACGTACAGGAGCAGGACTCTTGATTATGTCCCATAACTGTAGGATGCAATTCATGTCTGGCTATCTGGATGGCCAATCTATGTGGCCAAATCAGTCACACAATTTGTCTAGAACTTTCTTCAAATCAAGTGTGAACAATTGTGGCCTGGTGACATGGCTCATTGTCATCCATAAAAAGTGCATCGTTGTTTGGAAACGTGAGGTCCATGAATAGCTGCAGATGGACTCCAGGTAGCAGAGCGTAACCCTTTCCAGTTAATTACATTTTCAGCTTAACCAGAGGACCCAGTCCATACCATGTAAACACCGTCCACATCATCATGGAGCCACCACCATGTTGCACTTTGCCTTGTTCACAACTGGGGTCCATAGATTTGTGCGGTCTGTGCCACACTCCAACCATACCAACAGTTCTTGCCAACAGAATATGGGACAAATCAGATAAGGCCATAGTTTTCCAGTCGTCTGGCGACTAACCGATGTGGTTAGTAGCTCAGGCGCTGCAGGCGATGTCATGCTGTTAGGCAAGACCTTTGCATTCCTTATCTGCTGCTATACCCCATTAACGCCTGATTTCGTTAAAGTGTCCCAATGGATACTTTCGTTGTATGTCCAATACTGATTCTATGTAAACGTCCCTGTTCTCGATCGTTAAGTGGGGGCGTCAGCCACTGCATTGTCCATGGTGAGAGGTTATGTCTGAAATCTGGTATTCTCGGCACACACTTGACTTTGTGGGTCTCTGAATACTGAGTTCCCCAACGATTTGCGAATGAAATGTCCCATGTGTAGAGCTCCATCAATCCACTTTCAATGATTGTTAATTCCCATTGAAAATATCTTCATATGGCTCACCTGAGTCCAAATGACAGCTGTGCCAATTCACTGCCCTTCTTTACATTGTGTACACGATACCACCGTCATCTGTATGTCTGCATATCTTTATCCTGTGACCTTTATCACCTCGGTGTTTTATATAAATGAATCATAAATCAATTAAATATTTCCTTAGCTTTGACACACCTCTTTGCGTCAGGATTGCTTCGTAAAGTGCAATTGTTATTTACTACTAAAGCACAACTTGATGCACAGCATAACGTTACACATCTAAAGGGAAAAGTCCATCAGAGACTCTAACTACTCGTTGGTGCCATACTGTGATATTGACTGCTGTAGCTCAGGTCTCGAAGTGGGTATATCGAAATCAGCGTGAAGGCGTAGCCATTGCTGAGAGGGAGACACAGATTGCAATGCTGCCCCGCTGATGTCTGTGGCATCGATTAACGTTGTTAGCTCTAATGTGGCACCGTAGATGATGTGGCCAGATCACAGAAGGCTGTAAAGAGGCAGCTCTGCAGCAGCCAACAGGGAACAATGTCAGCATCTGAAGCGTCTGGTGCAGATGCAAGGCTCAGAGCATAAAACACTCGAGTACACATTGATGAACCGAGAGCTGCATTGTAGCCAGCAGTGACAGCGGTTTGCAAGGGTGCCGTAGAGTGTGACTGCACAAAGCAAGCAGCGGCTTGACAACTTGTCAGGCCCAGTTGGGAACCACAGACTCACGAGCAGGAGACGACCAGTCGGTATCAGCCAATATGTGGTCCACAGCTGAAAGGCATGAGTTCAGTTCCTGACAGCATCTGGAATTAGGTGCTACTTTCAGGGCCGCTGGTAGCGATGCCAGCGACTAATAGCATGCTGGATGATCCACTTCACGTCGCTGGCTGGAGAGGAGTACCTATTGTGGGTGGCTGTTTCACCAGACAAGTAGTCCTTGTCTCCTAAGACGGAAGGGTTCCAGTGCTGAGGATGATTGTTAACTCAGGTCATTGCTACAACAGTCTGGCTCTGAATTTTGCTGTGTTATTTGTGGGTATCCCTGGCAGAGGTGTCAGACTTAGCTGTGATAACTTCACCTGCCCCATTGCTCAGGGGGTTGATTTCTGCTGGGACAGTTGTATCATCGCCTCTGCACTGGAGACCACCTCCTGTTCTGTCTCTTTAGAGCTTCTTATGACAACCAGCAGGGATGTTTTCTGTTAGTTGGGCCATGGTTTCAGCCACCATACAAATAGGTAGTGAGGCAAAGAGTTGATGATTGTGAGAGAGGAAAAGTTAACCTCTTGCTTTTTATCATATTCCGTGCTATTTGTTAATGTTTTTATTACTGCCAGACACTATTTTCTGTCAGACAATAGGCTCTGATGGTAGCACTTACGTTGTTAACACATGTGGGATCATTATGGTGGCATCCCTTCGAATAGTAGTTGCTGAAGTTGAGAACAACTGAGTTATATAACGGTAAATGTTGCAGTGTCTATGTGGGGCTTTGAAGCCATGTGCAGCTTATGGCGAGGAGGAACACCTCAGAGCACTTATTGGGGAAAGAATTGCGGTCCCATGTATTCCTCACACCAGTGTGCAGAAAATGCTTTCCGCTGAAGAGGTGGAATACTGTATACCCGGATCTACCAGTTAGGTGTTTCTGGCCACAGCATGGACAGGACGCTGTAGAGAAAGTAGTTCCCCCAGCAGAGGTATTTTGAGAGTGTCGTAAACGCCCTTTGGTGTACATCTGGTACTCATAAAAATCCACTAGTTTCCATGGTCGCCTTGGACCGGGTACCATCAGGTGGTGTCTCCCTCTGCTCGCCGAGTTTTTGGGGAGCTTTGGGCTTTGAGAAGAATTTTAGAATGGAAATCAACTTTTATGGTAGCTCTAAGATGGTCTATGTTGAGTCAAGCCCTTCTCTTAGTTTAGCCATGACCACTGCAGGGACCTGCTATAATGTTCAGCCACTCAAGATAATGATCTCTGTAATAAATGTGTTGTTAACTTTAGGCCCAAAAGTAAACTGTCAAAATATGCTGCCTAAAGAGCCGTGGGAAACAAAATTCGGGAGTGTAAGGTCTTTTCCTCCGTGCATGGAAATTTATGAGTTAGGGATTGGCTGCTTCTCTAGCAGAGAAAAAATTTCATTAACTTTGGTTAGGACTGATTGGGAGGTTAAGAAGGAAAGCTAGAGGGGAGTCATGGAGCTCATGGTGCCTTGTGACTGGAACAAAACCCATGTAGGGGAGTTGCCTTGGCGCACTTTTCGAGTTTACCAAGTTTTGATGGAAAGGTGACAATGGGAGAAAAAGACTTCTGATTGAGAATCTGGTCTTGAGAAGAGATTCTAGTGTTCAATCCTCTTATGAGTGGGTTGCACTTAGGACACTCGTCCTCATCCTGACTTCGCACTGGCACTGGTCTTAACAGAAGAGTTGTGGTGAAGGCTTAATTGTACTAATAGTGTGGACCTCAATCATCTCGGATAACTTGCTGTGCCAAGGACAATCTTACTCGTATCAGGTGTGCTGCAATGAGTTCGATCTCATTGTGTGCATTGCCATAGAAGGGAGTCTGATTGGTCCATGGTGTAACTGACGAAAGAGAGCGACACACGCTGGAATCTGTGTAGATTTCAGGGCTCCGTTAGATAGTAATTTCTATCCGTCCCACAGATCGCCTGCCCATGATTTCGCATATATATATATATATATATATATATATATATATATATATATATATATATATATATAGCCCACGATAACGAATTGCAGTGACCACACATCACTACTTCGCCACTGGCACCTCGACTGTTAACTGAGTCAGTGCTGTGCATCGAGAAATGGTGTAATATTCCTGCTCCAGCTTATTAGGCAAACCGAATCTTAGTTTTGCCACTTGTGTTCAGCTCCACCAACACTGTGTAACTTTTATGCAGAATACGTCCATCAAAGTTTATTCTTAGTTAGATGGTTTCAGTTTCCGTTAGCCATGTTTTGAGCCAGGGTAAATGGGTTACACTGATAAACCTTAGTCTTTGCCATTCAAGGAGAGAGAATTTGGATATCGTCACAAATGGATCGACGTGAGACCAGTAGAACCGATCAAGAGGAAGTTGCGGAGAATCCTCAGTCGGATGTAGAAGCTGACGTAGTGGATCTGTCGATCACACAATTTTCTGACTGTGACAGTCAGGCAACGAGTGCGAGGGCGAAACCGCAGCAGAGCCCCAAGTATGCTCTGTGGGCACGGCAAGACGGTACCGTTAGTGAGCCACAGAGCGGTGAAATCGCATTCGTCTAGCCCTGGATCTCAGTTTGTCGCCTTCAGGCCATTCATGTAGTTAGCGGAGAGGAAGAGACAGGAGGAAGAGAAGAAAATTCACCAGAGACAGCCTCAAAGGAGATGAAGGAATTGATCTCAAGGGAGATGAAGGAGATGGAATTAACTTCAAAGGAGATGAAGGAATTAGTTACTAAGGAGACGAAGGAGATACGGCCGTTAGCTGAACAGCTTCTTGAAAGTATAGAACAGATTAAGAAGGAAGTCGCTAGTTTAAGGACGAGGTGGAAAACTTCAAGAAAACATCAACAGGGGTGCGAGAGATCACGAACAAGGCCAAACGTAATGTCAGGACGACAAGAATAGTAGTCCAAGATGCTCGCAAAGGCGCTTTGTTATCTAAAGAACAAGTAAACCAGACACGAAACCGAAGTATACTAAACCAAAAAAGTTCCTGCTACGCCCCAAAAACAGGGAAGAAGGATCATCCAGGAAACGCAGGAAACGTTTATTGAGAACGTAAACTGCATCAAACAGACCGAGAACAAACAGGCTGAAATATGAGAGAAGATGGAAGAACAGACACGGCACTCCCTCCAGATCACGGTAGGAGAAAGAGCATGTATTACGACATTTCGACACGCAATATGAGTTTACATCACCGACACAAAAGCGAATCCTACAGGAGATCCCACCAGCCGCCATAGAGAGAACGCGCGCCGTCTGGGATGCAAAGTATGTCAGAAACCGAACCAGAACACAATTACTCTGTGAATCTCACGAAACAAGAAGGGGCCTTAAAAGTGTACAAGGATGGTTTGGACACCGATTTAAGTTGAGGTATGGTGCAGAAACGAGGGAAAACTCATTTGCAATAAATGTCGAATCATTCGGCCACAAATACTTCTCATCCTTTGAAAATTCCAAAATGTACAAAGAAAGTAACAATACATTACCTCCAAAAAGTTATATAGCTCGGTACGGTATAGTTCTCCCAGAATGTGGCCACTGAAATACAGGATGGAATTTATCTCCTGATTTTTAGAGTGATCGATCGCGAAACATATATGCAGTGTTGTGGAGTGTTGTCGCTTATACGAAGAGTTCAAGAACGCGTTCCTTAACACATATTGGTTGCAGTACACGCAAGAAAGAGTCAAACAGAAGAATATGCTGGGCAAAGACCTAGAATCATCAGCATTCCGTAGTTCGGTGAATTTCTTTGAGTCATTAGTTACGGAGAATCCGTTTTTGTAACAGCCGTACAGTCCCAAGAAAATCGTGACGTACTGTTATGCGTAATTACCTCTGCACTATCAACAACTCTTTATCGGATGTCTTAGAGATTCCACTGCATCATTCAAGAGCGCTTAACGTGAGTCATACTACGTCAAAGAAACACAAAACGCAAGAGACACGAAAAGATACAATGACCGCCCTTGGCTAGGCTCGTTAGAAAGGAACGACGAAAGACGAAATGCGGGGAAATATCGATAGGGCGAATAACCAGCCGTGATGGGAGGACACAGGGGGACGAGGCAATTACAACAATATTTACAACGAATGTCAAAATGGAAGATGGAGAGAACCACAAAATTCAAACGAGTTCCAGTAGGATACTAGAGAACCACAGCAGCAAAGAAGCATGTCGATGAACAACAGTCAGTGGCCAACCATCCCGTCACAGGGGAAACATAACACAAATATAAATAGAAATGGACACTCAGCTGCCTTGGACACAGCTCTAAAGAAGGCTGCAGAAAATATCTGATCTGTTTGTGCCTAGAACTTCAATGGATTAGTAAATTCTTGGTGACATTGTGTAGTGTAGTCTAATTACACCTTTACTGAATTTCTGTGTAAAAGACTTGTAATATTCATTTATAAGCTTACGGCATGACTCCTTGTGGAATGTGGTCGAATAAGTTCTATGGTTGTTACATCTTCGTATCAACGCGTTCACAGCCTGCTAGAAAATCGAAGACAGGACTGAATAGAAATTCGTCGTACGTGACAGCTCCTCGTATATATTAACACATTCTTATGGTATGACAACGCGTGATTGTTGATGAACAAAGCCGTGCAACCAGCAGTTTATCATGTTACAAATGACCATTATGTCTTTGGACCACACTGTCGTGGTCCATTATCACACTCCAAGGAGAGTAAGAATGTTAATCAAGAAACGTTTAGGAACATCTAATTCAGCTGTATAATTCCCGTAGCAGTACCTCTTCAATATCACTATGGTCTGTGAGGCTATATCCGTTCTTTACCGTAGTATTTTGTAAACTGCGCAAGAGGCGAGTATACGTTGCTTTCTGCTGGATAGCAGTAACGAGATTGCAACCATCCCCTTGTCTCAATTTTCGAGTACGTTCTGAGTGGTATTAACTGCCCACCCATAAGGTGCGTGGAGACGCTAATTATGCTGTGATTCTGGGCCATCGCCAGTCGTGCGAAGAAGCCTTTCTCGAGATATTTGTATTCTACCGGCGCCATGAGAGTGCAGTGGGCGAAACGTATATTATGATGCGTGAGAATGTACAGTGCGAGTCACAACGGTTTTATGTACCGCAGGCTCAGGAAAAGAAAGACAGTAATAAGAAGCGCCATTGGCGTGAATGAAGATCAGCCTACATTGGAGAAATAATTTACCTTTTGGTATTTTCTTACAGAAGCGATCCAGGAAGAGGAAGGCTGGATGCAATTTTTGTAACATATTAACCAAAACGCACGAGAGAACTAATGATATTCCTAAGTTTCAGATGTCCGAATCCATCAGCAGTTGACATGAAACAGACTATCTATGCAGACAAATTGGAGTGCTGCTTCAGACCACTTCGACATTGGGTGACTGAACAGAAATTCGTTTTATAATAACACATTTTTGTGGTATGACAACTCATGAATGTTGATGATTTAAGATCTTTGTGCAACCAGCATTTTACCCATGTTACAAATAGCCATTATGTCTTTGGACCACACTGTCGTTTCCATTATCACACTCCAACGAGGGTAAGAATGTTAAGCAAGAAACGATTGCATTATGAACATCTAATTTAGTTCTATAATTCTCGTACCAGTGCCTCTTCAATATCACTATTGTCTGTGATACTATTTCCGTCCTTTTGCGCGGTATTTTTGTACACTGTCCAAGAGATGTATATGTAGAATAGTCTTAATCTAGGATTAGGGAGGATTTAGAGCTGAAGTTGAGACGTGTTTGGCAAAGAAAATACGTTAATACTGTGTGCTACCTGGAGTGAAAGTGTGTGAGGAATAAGTGGATGCAGTGCCGGCCTAACATATGGGTGGGCTTGACGGAAAATGGTACTAACACAACTCTCACACACAGACTACAGATATTTTTAAGACAACTATAACTGTTAAGGATGTCATGTTAGTCAATAAAATAACACTTCTTTCTCCTCTTCACTTTATCACAATCATTCAAATAATCATACATGGTTTCATACTGTACTTATTCAAAGAGTTCTATTTCGTGTTGTTGTTCTATTCATAAGAAACTATTTTTAAAAAATCGATGTAAGGAACTGGACTGGACCATACTACAAGTACTGTGCCGATCTTGGGAGCTGTCAGACATGTACTGACACGTCCTGTGGGGCGGTGTGACACAACATCCTGCGGCTGGTGGCAGTGACCACGAGGCAGCTTGAACGAGAATGCCTGTGGCGAGTGCTGCTCAGGACGCCACCGAGTGAATGACTACTCTGTAGCACTGAATAAATCTTGGGGCAGCTGTTTGCCAAGCCAGCTGCCTCCGAATCCAAACGAGAATGAGAGTGGAGAGGGAGCTGCACCATGCGCCACAGCTGCTGTATGTCAGCCCATACTATGGATGGAGATGGCCCACCGGAGAAGGGTGGCCTGTCATTAACGTCACGCCAAACCCTCGAGACTCTTGCAGACAGCCTGGCGCTGACAAGGTGTCATCCGATAGCAACCATCTGGCGAGCGGCTATGAATGGGACCCGCCAGACAGAAGGCTCATCCCTGACATCATCCCACACCTTCGAAGGAGCTGCAGACAAGTTGGCGCCGCAACAAGTTCTGTAGGAACCTCCAGGAAGTCACACTCGTCTATAGAAGGCGTGAGTAGGCTGGCGGCCACAACTGGATAAGTTGCTCCTCCAGTCATGCAATAAGAGACAGATGAGTGCTGGCGACTATGGGAACGTGACATGCTACCCACTGGCACATTCAGAGAGAAGATATCATCACTAGGCGACAGGCCGTGCATCAAATGCAACTCTGTCTTGCCACGCAGTCCGAGGAAAGACTATAGCTACAAAGTGAGAAATAATATGGGGTCAGAGACGTCATTCCCGCGTTGTATATGTAGGCGTTGTCCATCGACACCTCTGTCTCATTTCCTCCCACCAGACGTCATGTCCATCACACCTGACAGGGCGCCAGAGTTCGATGGTGCCAACAGCCCAGCTCCCATCCTGATGCTGTCAAGGACAGGATGACGGACCAGAGCCCTTCGCTGCTACTCCTGCATCAGACGCTTAGTAAATGGCAACCCTCATTCTGGTGCAACCTCGCCTCACCTTGAAGCTCCAGCCAGTGCAGGGACAAGTTGTGAGTGTGTCTAGTGCCATGTTTTATTCATGTGTCTTTGTAAATGTAAATAGACTCCCTGGGAACCCTTGCAGTGGGAGCAATAGGATGTTACATGCAACTCTTGATTTCATGTAATTCTGTTTATTTTCTTGTGAAACAGATTTCATTTTTAATGTAAAGATAATTTGCCAGGCATATATGTAAATTCTCTTCGAAAATTGTGATACGCAAATGTCATATAGATGCTAGAAAATATACTATATTGCCCCATGAAATAAGTGCAACAGATGATACATTTTCCCCGCCAGTTTAGATTTTGAGAATGAGTGTGTTTCTTAAATTATAACTCTTGTCTCTTTGTATATTATGGACGACTGAAACCTTGTGGATGACTGAGTAAGGGTAAATCACTGAGGCAGAGAAGCGTTGGAACTCTACCGAATTGTAATCTGATTATAGACATTAGTCGTCTCTGACCCCAGAAATTGTATTAGTGAGAAAATAATACTGCTTTAATCGCGTAGTAACTGCTCATGTGAAGCCTGTGGTGTAGCAACCATCTTGGGGGCCACTTGAATCATACTACACACAGCAATGTTCATATGTTCTTCTTGGAGGCACGCAGCTTTGTGTGAGTGATGGAACTCTCTGCAGGATGAGGTCAAGTTAGGATGCTTTTCTCATGTGCAGTCTTGATTGAAAAGTCGGCCATATCACTTACGTTATCATTACAAGGTATCATTACTATTTGATGATTTCCTTTATTTCCAGACACACTATACCATTTTTATGTGAGACACTACCAATACGGAAATCAACTGTAGGTGTGGGGCTATGAGAGAGACAACGGTAGTTTCTGGAATTGAGGACAAGTAGGCTGTTCGGTTATTGAACAGTAAATCTTACAGTAGACATGCGGGGCTTGTAAGCCACATGCAGTTGCTAAGGAGGAGAATATCTCAATGCAAGAAGACCATCTCAAAGCACTTGCTAGTAAAAGAATCCTGGTGCAAAGAATTTATAGCAACAGTGTCCAGACAATGCATTCACCAGAAGATGCAAGAAAACAGCCTACCCTTGATCTCAAAAATGGTTCAAATGGCTCTGAGCACTATGAGACTTAACATCTATGGTCATCAGTCCCCTAGAACTTAGAACTACTTAAACCTAACTAACCTAAGGACATCACACAACACCCAGCCATCACGAGGCAGAGAAAATCCCTGACCCCGCCGGGAATCGAACCCGGGAACCCGGGCGTGGGAAGCGAGAACGCTACCGCACGACCACGAGATGTGGGCACCCTTGATCTATCTGCTAGGCATGTCTGGCCAAGCAGGCACAGAGGTGTAGGAGAGAAAGTATTTCTCCATTCAGTGTCGTAAATGCCCACTGTGTATAGAGCTGGCATCCATAAAAATACACCAGTTTCCATGTTCACCTTTGTCTGGACCCTATAGAGAGAGACATGAGGTGGTCTCTCCATTTTCCTGGCAAGCGTTTGGGAAGTCTTGGACCTTAGAACAATTTTAGGATAGAACACAACATTTATGGTGGCTGAAATGGCACATTTTGGGACACAGAAGAACTTCTCTTAGTTTAACCATGGACACTGGCGAGAATGCTGCGATGATGAGCCTGTCATGATAACAATCTCTGTGATAACTGCGTTATTCACTTTAGGCCTAAAGGGAAATTCTCAAAACATGCTTCCTAAAGTGTAATGGCTTTTATTCTCTGTGTGGAAAGTTACAAGTCATGGATTGGCTGCTTCTCCACTGCGGAAATGAATATTATTGACTTCGGTTTTGATTGGTCAGGAGACTGATCTTTCAAGCTAGAGGGAAGACGTGAGGCTCATGGAGGCTTGTGGATGGCACAAAACCCATGTACCTTTCGAGTTTACCGAGTTTTGATGAAAAGGTGACGAAGAGAACAGTGGGGTTCAGATTCAGACTCCATACAGGAGACAAGATTGTGGGCTTGACTCTTGTTGTCAGTGGGTTGCACATGGGACACTAATTTTTAGCATGACATAGGACTGGTACCGGTCTTCACTGGAGAGCCTGTGTGAAGTCTTAACAGTACGAACGGTGTGGGCCTCAATCGTCTCAGACAACTTGCTACGCCAGATCTGTGGCCTTGACATTTGATCTGCTTGTGCGTGCTGAGGTAGAAGTGAGTCGTGTGACTGGCCACCAGGAGTGTTACACGCTAGGTTCTGCCGACCATTCAGGACTTTGTTAGAGAGTAATTGCAATCTCTCTGACTGATCTCCTGCTCGCAACTTTGCATATATAGTTACCGTGATAAAGAATTTCAGGGGCCGCAAATCGCTCTTCTGCTGACGCTTGTGACGTGGCAGTCACCTGACACAGGTCTACGCACCGACTGAAGTTGAGACAATTGGATGGTTGCAATCTCGTTACTGTTATCCAGCAGAGAGCAACGTATACTCTCCTCTTGCGCAGTTTACTACATACAACGGTAAAGAACGGAAATAGCCTCACAGACCTTAGTGATATTGAAGAGGTACTGCTTCTCCAGCTTAGGCAAACAAAAAAATGGTGCATATGGGACTTAACATCTGAGGTCATCAGTTCCCTATAACTTAGAACTACTTAAGCCTAACTAACCTAAGGACATCACACACATCCATGCCCAAGGCAGGATTCGAACCTGCGACCGTAGAGGTCGCGCGGTTCCAGACTGAAGCGCCTAGAAACGTTCGGCCACACCGGCCGGCTTAGGCAAACAGAATCATACTCTCGCCACTTGTTCTTTGCAGCACCAACATAGTCTAACTTCTGTGTAGAGTAAATTTATAGACCCGTATTTAGCGTTAGATAATTTCAGATTGCATTATCCATGTTTTGAGCCAGGGTAAATGAGTTAAAGGGCAGATTTAACTTAGCAGACAGTTGGCCAGTTAGATGTTTGGGAAACTTACAAGTCAAAACGACTGCTGTCACGGTGCAAACTTGCAGTGGCCTGTAGTCTTTCGAGTAAAACCACATGGCCAGTGTAGTCTGTTGTTGTTTTGGTCATCAGTCTACTGACTGGTTTGTTGCGGCCCGCCACGAATTCCTTTCCTGTGCTAACCTCTTCATCTCAGAGTAGCAC
Source organism: Schistocerca serialis cubense (assembly GCF_023864345.2). Taxonomy (NCBI): domain Eukaryota; kingdom Metazoa; phylum Arthropoda; class Insecta; order Orthoptera; family Acrididae; genus Schistocerca; species Schistocerca serialis. The sequence continues at coordinate 321,954,240 of NC_064641.1, read as the reverse complement.
TTGCAACCTACGTCCCCAATTATTTGCTTGACGTATTCCAATCTCTGTCTTCCTCTACAGTTCTTGCCCTCTACAGCTCCCTCTAGTACCATGGAAGTCATTCCCTCATGTCTTAGGAGATGTCCTATCATCCTGTCCCTTCTCCTTATCAGTGTTTTCCACATATTCCTTTCCTCTCCGATTCTGCGTAGTACCTCATTCCTTACCTTATCAGTCCACCTAATTTTCAACATTCGTCTATAGCACCACATCTCAAATGCTTCGATTCTCTTCTGTTCCGGTTTTCCCATAGTCCATGTTTCACTACCATACAATGCTGTACTTCAGACGTACATCCTCAGAAATTTCTTCCTCAAATTAAGGCCGGTATTTGATATTAGTAGATTTCTCTTGGCCAGAAATGACTTTTTTTGCCATAGCGAGTCTGCTTTTGATGTCCTCCTTGCTCTGTCCGTCATTGGTTATTTTACTGCCTAGGTAGCAGAATTCCTTAACTTCATTGACTTCGTGACCGTCAATCCTGATGTTAAGTTTTTCGCTGTTCTCATTTCTACTACTTCTCATTACCTTCGTCTTTCTCCGATTTACTCTCAAACCATACTGTATACTTATTAGACTGTTCATCTCGTTCAGCAGATCATTTAATTCTCCTTCACTTTTACTCAGGATAGCAATGTCATCAGTGAATCGTATCATTGATATCCTTTCACCTTGTATTTTAATTCCACTCCTGAACCTTTCTCTTATTTCCATCATTGCTTCCTCGATGTACAGATTGAAGAGTAGAAGCGAAAGGCTACAACCTTGTCCTACACCCTTCTTTTACGAGCACTTCGTTCTTGATCGTCCACTCTTGGTTGTCGTACATATTGTATATGACCCGTCTCTCCCTGTAGATTACCCGCACTTTTTTCAGAATCTCGAACAGCTTGCAACATTTTACACTCCTGGAAATGGAAAAAGAACACATTGACACCGGTGTGTCAGACCCACCATACTTGCTCCGGACACTGCGAGAGGGCTGTACAAGCAATGATCACATGCACGGCACAGCGGACACACCAGGAACCGCGGTGTTGGCCGTCGAATGGCGCTAGCTGCGCAGCATTTGTGCACCGCCGCCGTCAGTGTCAGCCAGTTTGCCGTGGCATACGGAGCTCCATCGCAGTCTTTAACACTGGTAGCATGCCGCGACAGCGTGGACGTGAACCGTATGTGCAGTTGACGGACTTTGAGCGAGGGCGTATAGTGGGCATGCGGGAGGCCGGGTGGACGTACCGCCGAATTGCTCAACACGTGGGGCGTGAGGTTTCCACAGTACATCGATGTTGTCGCCAGTGGTCGGCGGAAGGTGCACGTGCCCGTCGACCTGGGACCGGACCGTAGCGACGCACGGATGCACGCCAAGACCGTAGGATCCTACGCAGTGCCGTAGGGGACCGCACCGCCACTTCCCAGCAAAGTAGGGACACTGTTGCTCCTGGGGTATCGGCGAGGACCATTCGCACCCGTCTCCATGAAGCTGGGCTACGGTCCCGCACACCGTTAGGCCGTCTTCCGCTCACGCCCCAACATCGTGCAGCCCGCCTCCAGTGGTGTCGCGACAGGCGTGAATGGAGGGACGAATGGAGACGTGTCGTCTTCAGCGATGAGAGTCACTTCTGCCTTGGTGCCAATGATGGTGGTATGCGTGTTTGGCGCCGTGCAGGTGAGCGCCACAATCAGGACTGCATACGACCGAGGCACACAGGGCCAACACCCGGCATCATGGTGTGGGGAGCGGTCTCCTACACCGGCCGTACACCACTGGTGATCGTCGAGGGGAGACTGAATAGTGCACGGTACATCCAAACCGTCATCGAACCCATCGTTCTACCATTCCTAGACTGGCAAGGGAACTTGCTGTTCCAACAGGACAATGCACGTCCGCATGTATCCCGTGCCAACCAACGTGCTCTGGAAGGTGTAAGTCAACTACCCTGGCCAGCAAGATCTCCGGATCTGTCCCCCATTGAGCATGTTTGGGACTGGATGAAGCCTCGTCTCAGGCGGTCTGCACGTCCAGCACGAACGCTGGTCCAACTGAGGCGCCAGGTGGAAATGGCATGGCAAGCCGTTCCACAGGACTACATCCAGCATCTTTACGATCGTCTCCATGGGAGAATAGCAGCCTGCATTGTTGCGAAAGGTGGATATACACTGTACTAGTGCCGACATTGTGCATGCTCTGTTGCCTGTGTCTATGTGCCTGTGGGTCTGTCAGTGTGATCATGTGATGTATCTGACCCCAGGAATGTGTCAATAAAGTTTCCACTTCCTGGGACAATGAATTCACGGTGTTCTTATTTCAATTTCCAGGAGTGTATATTGTCGAACGCTTTTTCCAGATCGACAAATCCTATGAAAGTGTCTTGATTTTTCTTTAGCCTTGCTTCCATTATTAGCCGTAACGTCAGAATTGCCTCTCTCGTCCCTTTACTTTTCCTAAAGCCAAACTGATCGTCACCTAGCGCATTCTCAATTTTCTTTTCCATTCTTCTGTATATTATTCTTGTAAGCAGCTTCGATGCATGAGCTGTTCAGCTGATTGTGCGATAATTCTTGCACTTGTCAGCTCTTGCCGTCTTCGGAATTGTGTGGATGATGCTTTTCCTAAAGTCATATGGTATATCGCCAGACTCATATATTCTACACACCAACGTGAATAGTCGTTTTGTTGCCACTTCCCCCAATCATTTTAGAAATTCTGATGGATTGTTATCTGTCCCTCCTGCTCTTTTAAACTCCGATTCTAATACTGGATCCCCTATCTCTTCTAAATCGCCTCCTGTTTCTTCTTCTATCACATCAGACAAATCTTCACCCTCATAGAGGCTTTCAATGTATTCTTTCCACCCATCAGCTCTCTCCTCTGCATTTAACAGTGGTATTTCCGTTGCACTCTTAATGTTACCACTGTTGCTTTTAATGTCACCAAAGGTTGTTTTTACTTTCCTGTATGCTGAGTCTGTCCTTCCGACAATTGTATCTTTTTCGATGTCTTCACATTTTTCCTGCAGCCATTTCGTCGTAGCTTCCCTGCACTTCCTATTTATTTCATTCCTCACCGACTTGTATTTCTGTATTCCCGATTTTCCCGGATCATGTTTGTACTTCCTCCTTTCATCAATCAACTGAAGTATTTCTTCTGTTACCCACGGTTTCTTCGCAGCTACCTTCTTTGTACCTACGTTTTCCTTCCCTACTTCTGTGATGGCCCTTTTTGCAGATGTCCATTCCTCTTCAACTGTATTGCCTACTGCGCTATTCCTTATTGCTCTACCTACAGCGTTAGAGAACTTCAAACGTATCTCGTCATTCCTTAGTACTTCCGTATCCCACTTCTTTGCGTATTGATTCTTCCTGGCTAATGTCTTGAACTTCAGCCTGCTCTTCATCACTACTGTATTGCGATCTGAGTCTATATCTGCTCCTGGGTACTCCTCACAATCCAGTATCTGATTTCGGAATCTCTGTCTGACCATGATGTAATCTAATTAAAATCTTCTCGTATCTCCCGGCCTTTTCCAAGTATACCTCCTCCTCTTGTGATTCTTGAACAGGGTATTCGCTATTACTAGCTGAAACGTGTTACAGAACTCAATTAGTCTTTCTCCTCTTTCATTCCTTCTCCCATGCCCATATTCTCCTGTAACCTGTTCTTCTACTCCTTACCCTACAACTGCATTCCAGTCGCCCATGACTATTAGATTTTCGTCCCCCTTTACATACTTCATTACCCTTTCAATATCCTCATACACTTTCTCTATCTGTTCATCTTCAGCTTGCGACGTCGGCATGTATACCTGAACAATCGTTGTCGGTGTTGGTCTGCTGTCGATTCTGATTAGAACAACCCGGTCACTGAACTGTTCACAGTAACACACCCTCTGCCCTACCTTCCTATTCATAATGAATCCTACACCTGTTATACCATTTTCTGCTGCTTTTCATACTACCCGATACTCATCTGCCCAGAAATCCTTGTCTTCCTTCCACTTCACTTCACTGACCCCTACTATATCTAGATTGAGCCTTTGCATTTCCCTTTTCAGATTTTCTAGTTTCCCTATCACGTTCAAGCTTCTGACATTCCACGCCCCGACTCGTAGAACGTTATCCTTTCGTTGATCATTCAATCTTTTTCTCATGGTAACCTCCCCCTTGGCAGTCTCCTCCCGGAGATCCGAATGGGGGACTATTCCAGAATCTTTTGCCAATGGAGAGATTATCATGACACTTCTTCAATTACAGGCCACATGTCCTGTGGATACACGTTACGTGTCTTTAATGCAGTGGTTTCCATTGCCTTCTGCATCCTCATGTCGTTGATCATTGCTGATTCTTCCGCCTTTAGGGGCAATTTCCCACCCCTAGGACAAGAGAGTGCCCTGAACCTCTATCCGCTCCTCCGCCCTCTTTGACAAGGCCGTTGGCAGAATGAGGCTGACTTCTTACGCCGGAAGTCTTCGGCCGCCAATGCTGATTATTTAGCAAAATTTAGGCAGTGTAGTCTAGCAACTAAAATTTAATATAGATCAGTCAGTGGCTCTTCTCAGTGACTTACTTTTTTCTGTTGAGAGGCACATATCTTTCTATTGCAAGCCTCTTAAACTACGTCGTCGTCCGATAGAAACAGTTGTGGTCCTCAAGCTCCTATGATATTTATATGAAGATTATAGCGTGAGGACAGTGAAATGATGATTCAGTATAATTCGCCATTCCAACCTTCCCTGATTTTCATCTACTAATTATACTTTGCTGGAAGGTTAAGAAGCATCAGACGTCACTTTGAATTTCAAGTAGTTAGATTTGTGCTCTTTCCAGTAGTATTAAAATGTACATCTCCAAATTGTTTCTATAAAAACTGTCGCACCATGATTCTAAATGCAGCAGTTCCTACACGGGAGGCAACTGCTTCCGATTTGCAAAATTGGAATGACGAAGGGTATTTCCAATGAAGCTTCCTACAAGTTTAAAGTTTCTTTTTGTGGAGGGCATATGGTCCTACTTGGAGCATCACCATGAAACGTGTTCGGAGCCATGCACACTTGAATTATTTGCACTTGTAGTGCATTCAGTGATGCTGCTATTTCCAGTTCGATATAACAACATCTTTTTCTACGTCTTTGATATGTTTCTCTCAAGTATAAACGTCTATGTATTTGCTTGGTGAAGTTGTTGAGCCAAAAATATATAAAGCACTAATTTTATTTCATCTTCACTCACTTTCACTCATGTGTTATAATTTAAAAATGGATATTCCAATGCATCTCTTCCAAAATATTCTACAGTCGCGTAAAACCTTTATTAGCCACGATGACTTATTTCCATTCCAATGAACAGTAGTGCAATTAGTGTTCCCCATGTCGTAACCTATCAGAGATGTCCATGTCCATGGTTTGACCACCAAAACAATATTTCCTTCGTTAACATTTGAGTACGATGTGGAAACTAGGTGAAAACTCAATATTAAAGAAACTTAAGAAAGTATGTACAAAAGATGTGTTACCAATATGTAATAAATACATGCAGACTACTTCTTCCACATCAGTAAAAGTTGACTGCAGCAACTGAAGAAGAAATGGTGCAGTCGACGTGAAACCTTAGTATTCTGATACCAGATTACGAGTAGAGATATACATAACTACTTTAATCATACCATTGAAACAGCGCTGTGCTCGCTTTGCAGTTCAAACAATTACAGTGCTCAGCACGGGGAAGTTGGTAGGATTTATTTGCCATTGCTCTGAAATCTGTAAAAGCTGTTGATTCATCTCTGAAATTCTGCTCCATTTTTAGAAACGACGATCTGTAATACTGTTAATCAATACTTGCATGCAGTCTACAGCGCTAAAGAGAAGAAAAGAACACCACACATTATACCATAATGAAGTTTTTGTCAAGTTCGAAAAGATATCATCTCGAGGAATTGGTACATTGTCCACTTCGATGGCGAGACTCAACCAGATAAAGTTATGAAAGATCATATTTTATAATCCAAGGCAGTAGGGTATACTTGCCAGAAATGAACACTGACCCGTGCACGGCTCACGTTTATCCGATTTACTGTTTGTCATCTTCTATTACGGTACTGCAGCCTCGATTTCTTATTCCATTTAATGGCATCACTAACTTCCTGCCTAACTTGCCCGTGAGCGGCAGAAGCAGCGCGTATCGTTAAGTGCACTGTCGTACCATCTCTGGAGCGACCGATAGCGTTTCCGGGTCTTAGTGTGTCTGGCAGTCAGTTCGGGACAGACCAGCAGTGCAGTCGGGATGCAGCCAGCGGCAGTGAAGTCGGTGACGGAGCGCCGGTGAGGCGCCGACAGGAGAGCTCCCCGACCGCTGGCGACACACATGAACTGTCCGACGGAGGGAGATTGGAGCGGGACGACCATTGGTTCATCTTTCGGTAGCCGTGTCATCAGCCGAAGTATATTTGATCCTTTCACTGTGTATGGGCCTGGGAGTCGGTCGATTGGCGTGGAGCGGCGAGCAATTCTCTGCGGGACATAGTTTGGCCGGGGCCACAGGCGGTCTCCACTCGGTGTCGGAGGAGTGTGTGGTGCTGTTTCCATTGCTACGAGATCCGTGGCCCACCGACCCTGGACACGAAAGATGAGTTTTGATTTCATCTACCGGCAATTCAAGACTGTTCACATTGTGTCGTTAGGAAGTCGTTGTCGGCTGTTGGGATATTCCCGTGAGCAACAATGTGTTTTTCAAGATGGAAAATTCTAGCCACCCTTTGGTGAAGTTTCACTATATTTGGTTATTTGAATTGAAGTCCACCAGCGGAATCTTCTGCCTTGTGACAGTTAACGTATCGGTTACCTGCCCTGGTTGTTGACGTAAATTTCATTCAGTGTAGTTGCCTCATCGTGTTGTTGCTGCCCAGCATTGTGTGTAGTTTGACGGCTCCACGTATGATTGGTTGTGGGCTCCCATATCTTCCACGTTGTTCTGCTGAACTCCCTGTTGTGCCCTGTTCGGGTGAAGTGGAAGTTATCTTGTTGGTGGGTCCATTGACTGTCTTTCGGTTGGCTTGTCGTCTGATCGGGAATGTTTGGCCTGACTGCCTGTCTCACCTAAGCGAGCGTTAGGGTTTGAATTCCAGGTCGACCCTCGAGCATCTGAGCACCCTTGGGTGTACTGCCTTTTTTTTATTTGTTCTTGTTGTGTGTACTTGTGTGGCTTCTAGCCGATTTCTTTAAGGTTTTTTTGCCCATAAGGCGTAAGATTCTTTAGGCCTTCAGCCTAATTTAAAGAACTTTTTCACGTAAGACCTCTAGCATTTTTAAAGTTTTAATGATATTGAATTTTGAGTGTTGGGCCTTTAGCATATTTGAAGTTTGAATTGTTTTGCTCTTAAGGCCTTCAGCCTAAATTAAAGAACTGTGTCATGTAAGGCCTTTGGTATTTAAAAAATTAACGTTATAGTGTTCTAAGTGTTAGGCCTTCAGCCATTTTGAATTTTAATTGTTTGCTCTTGAAGTGTCTCATTCTTTGGGCCTTCAGCCTCACTAAAGAACTGTTTTAAGGTAAGGCTTTACCTTTTTTCTCTTTTCGCTGAGTTTTGCCTAATTAAGAACTGTTTTAAATAAGGTCTTTGTTTTTTTTAAAAAAAATAGCCCTAAGTGGTGGGCTTTCAGCCTTTTCTGAATTCAAATTGTTTGTTCTGAAAATCTCAGATTCTTTGGGCCTTCAGCCTAAATAGAGAACTGTTTTAATATAAGGCTTGCCTTTTAAATTTCTGATTATGTTATATAAAGCTTGCCGTTTAAGTTTTTGATTATGCTTCCAGTTTAAGTTATTGGGCTTCAGCCGTTTTTAAATTAAACTGACCTTCAGTCAGTAATTAAGTCCCAGAGATTAGAGCTGTGTGTTTAAAGAAAAAAAATTTGTACTCTTGCAATGTCTGATCAAACCATGAAGTTGTGCCGGTCTTAGTGGCCGAGCGGTTCTAGGCGCTACAGTCCGGAACCGCGCGACCGCCGCGGTCGCGGGTTCAAATCCTGCCTCGGGCATGGATGTGTGTGATGTCCTTAGGTTAGTTAGGTTTAAGTAGTTCTAAGTTCTCGGGGACTGATGACCAAAGAAGTTAAGTCCCATAACGCTCAGAGCCATTTGAATAAAGTTGTATGTTCGAGTGTAACTGACAGCCACTTATTTAGGCCCCTATCAACAATTTAAAGTACTTCTCCTGTCCTGTGGGTTATGCAGGGCGTCTCACTGGTAGCTGAGCGTGGTTGCGCTTTCACTTGCCATTCTAGTTGCTGTCAGTTTCACTCTTCTTTCGTTTGTGTTCTGTGGCACCATATTATTTTGGCTGTTACTTGTTTCAGGTGCTTATGGTCATGGCAGTCAGTCAGTGTCCGGGGATTGGCCTGCTGAGAAAGGATCACCTTGTTTATGATGTGGCAATAAGGCGCCAACTGGTTGAGGGCAGTGTTCCAGAATTGGTAACCTGTTTCCGCGCTGCCGATCTTCAGCCGGTTGACGTCACGCCGGCGGTGGTGGGTGAAACAGGAGCTTCATTTGAATTTTTGTTTGAGGCTATTAAAGGCCTTTATGATACTATTGGTCTTTTGGAGGGAACCCAACCTGGTGACAGGCAGCTGTTTAAGGTGCGGCCTTAGTTAATGCATTAATTCCTACAGCTGTTTTCGTTCTCAACGGCGAAATTATTATTTTTTTCTTTTTTTCATCTTCTGAGACTTAACTCGGTACCACCTTCAGTGCACGGGTTTTGGTTGCCAGTCGGCATGTGTTTCCTCTGTCTGGTTGGTTCGTACGGGTGTCTCGCTTTCGCTTTACACCTAGCAATGAGACTTGAATTAGTCATCTTGCAAGACTTAGGTTGGTCCGTTGCTGATGCAGGGATGTCATTAAACAGTGGGTCTGTTCCCTCTGCATGGACTGGTCTGAGCGAACGTCTCGCTTGTGGCTTTCTCATGCTCATTGTCTTGCTTTCATTAAGGAGCTGCTGGTCAGCAGGTCAAATACATTTTGCGATGTCACCCCTGGGTTGATGTTTGAGTGGTGGAGGTTGAGCTGTGAACGGCTAGCGTTTATCCCATTTATTATTTGTCATCTTCTATTATGGTACTGCTCCCCTGATTTCTTATTCCGTTTACTGGCGCCACTAACTTCCTGCCGTATTTGCCCGCGAGTGGTAGCAGCAGCGCATATCAATAAGTGCACTGTCATACAATCTCTGGAGCGACCAATAGTATTTCCGGATCGTCGTGTGGCTGGCAGTCAGTTCAGGATGGACCTGCAGTGCAGTCAGGGCGCAACAGCACTGAAATTGGGGACGGAGCGGCGATGAGGTGCCAACAGCCAGTGCTTGTCGACTGCTTGCGACACACATGAACTGTCCAACAGAGGGGGATTGGAGCAGGACGATCGTTGGTTGGTCGTTCGGTTGGTCATCGCATTGCCGATGTATAGTTGGTCCATTCACCGTTTCCAGGCCTGTGAGTCGGGCGGTTGGCGTCGAACAGCAAGAAATTCGCCACGGGACGTGGTTTGACAGGGACCGCTGGTGGTGTCTATGCAGTGTCGGAGTGTGTGGCGCTGTTCTCATTGCTACGAGGTCCGTGGCTCATCAACCCTAAACACGGAAGTTGAGTTTTGATTTAATTTACCAGTAAGTCAAGACTGTTCACATTGCGTCATTTGGTGTTCTTTGTCGACTGTTGGGATATTCCTGCGAGCAACAATTTGGTTTGCACACTGGAAAATTATAGCCACCCTCTGGTGGAGTTTCTCTGTATTTGGTTATTTGAATTGAAGTCCACCAGCGGAATATAGTGCCCTGTGGCCGTTAACATTCCAGTTGACTGCCCTGGTCATTGACGTAAATTTCAGGCAGTGTAGTTTCGTCATCGTATTGTTGCTGTCCAGCACGGTGTGTAGTTTGACAGTTCCATGTATGATTGGTTGTGCACGCGAATATATTCTATGTTGTTGTGTTGAGCTCCCTGTTGTGCCCTGGTCGGGTGAAGTGGAAGTTATGTCGGTGGGTCTGTTGACTATCGGTCAGTTGTGTTGTCGTCGGATCGTGAATGGTTGGCTCGACTGCCTGTCTCACGTAAGTGAGCATTAGTGTTTGAATTCCAGGCCGACCCTCGAACATCTGAGAGTCCTTGGGTGTACTGCCTTTTTTTTAATTTGTTCTTGTTGTGTGTACTTGTATGGCATCTAACCGACTTTTTAAAGGTTTGTTTTGCCCTTAAGGCGTAAGATTCTTTAGGCCTTCAGCATAATTTAAAGAACTGTTTCACTTAACACCTTTGGTATTATAATGTTTTAATGTTGTTCAATTTTAAGTGTTGGGCCTTTACCCAGTTTGTAGTTTGAGCTGTTTTGCTCATAAGGCCTTCAGCCGAGTTCAAAAAACTGTTTCACGTAAGGCCTTTGGTACATTAAAAATTTGATTGTTGTTGTATTTTAAGAGTTGGGCCTTCAGCCAATTTTGAGTTTGAGTTGATTGCTCTGATAAAATTCGGCCTAAATTAAAGAACTGTTTCACGTAATGCCTTTAGTATTTAAAAAAAATAATGTTACGGATTTTTAAGTGTTAGGCCTTCAACCGATTTGAATTTAAATTGTTTGCTCCTGATGTGTCTGATTCTCTGGGCCTTCAGCCTAACTAAAGAACTGTGTTAAGATAAGGCTTTGCATTTTTTTCGGTTTTGTTTGGATTTTGCCTTATTAAGAAGTGTTTTACGTATGGCCTTTGCCTTTTTTTAAAAAAGTAGCCTTAAGAGTTGGGCTTTCAACTGTTTCTGAATTAAAATTTTTTGCTCTGAAAATGTCAGTTTCTTTGGGCCTTCAGCCAAAATAAAGAACGGTTGTAAGATAACGCTTGCCTTTTAAATTTCTGATTATATTTACGTTTTAAGTTATTGGCCTTCAGCCATTTTTAAATTAAAGTGTCTTTTAGCTGGTAATTAACTCCCAAAGATTAAAGCTGTGCTTTAAAAGGAAAAAAAAAGTTTTCTGGGCTCTTGTAATGTTTGATCAAATAATAAAGTTGTATGTTCGAGTGTAACTGACAGCCCCTTATTTTGGCCTCTTTCCACAATTTAAACAACATGTCCTGTCCGGCAGGTTAAGCAGGGCGTCTCAAACACTTCAAGAAGGAAATGTCGGAAGATGATGATGCACGTAGCAATATCGAAACTATTCACAGATTAACCTGAAGCAACTTCTCGTTACTATCCGCAGGGCGTTTTTCTTAAGACAATCTGTTATCCATACGGTTATTTTCTTTTGCTTTTTTCAATAAGATGACTATTTTTGTTGCATACAAACAATTTCGTCCAAGCAGTCATCTTAAATTGTTTGCAGATGATGCTGTCTTTTTCCTACAATTAGAGTAGTCAGAAGGTCGAAATGAGTTGCAAAATAATTTATACAAGCTGTCCCTATGGTGCTAAAAATGGCAATTGACCTTAAAGAATGAGAAGTGTAAAGTTCTCTGTATGACTATTAGTATTTAAAAAAAAACGGTTTAATTTCGACTACACGATAAATCACACCAAGTAATAAGTGGTCGATTTATTTCAGTATCTACTGATTACAATTACAAACAACTTAAGTAACCATCAAAACGAAAATGTTACGGAGAAGGCCAACCAAAGACTATTTTACCTGAACACGTAGAAGATAATCAGTCTACTGAAGCGAGTACCTCCACTACCGTTTTCACCCCATTCTAGAGTATTGCTGCGCGGTATGGACTCCATGCCAGACTTGACTGAAGACAACGAGTGAAATTTAAGAGAAGGTCAGCTTGTTTTGTATTTTCACGAAGTACGGGATTTAGTGTCACACATATGGTACTAGGTTTTGCGAGACAGTCATTAAAACAAAGACGTTTCCCTTTGCGCTGAGTTAGTTCCACGAAATTTCAGTCACCAACTTTGTTCTCAGAATGTGTAAATACTTTGCGACGCCGACCTACGTAAGGAGAAATGACCATCGTAATAAAATGAGAGAAATCAGAGCACGCACGGGACGATTGAGGTATTCACGTATCCCATGCGATATTTGAGAATGGAGCGGTTTAAAAATAATCTGCTTTTGAATGAACCCTGGCCAAAGAATTGAATTTTAATTACAATGTAGTCGTGAAGCTGCAAAAAATATTCATATCAGAGATGCGCTCCAGGAGGTTGCAAACTTCTTTGACGTTACTGGAGGTGCAATAGATGAATATTAATTTCGTGCATTTGAAATGTATTATAACACTGCGCGTAAAATCATTCTTTAAGGCTGTGTGTTCATAAATTCAACGTGCTGTATTAGTTTTTCCTAACTTTTCTTCATCACTTTCTGCACATAAGGCTAAGATTTATATTTATGTTTCTCTTACTTTCCCTTGATTTATGGAGTAGTTCGTATTATCATTTTATGTTCCACTGATGTAAGGCTACTTTCGTAAACACAGTACCCAGACAAGTTACAAAACTTCGAAATTGGAAACTGACTATTCGTTTGTCCAGGTGTACGACATCTTATCACATTGTTATGAAATGCTGAAAAATGGAGTTCCCTTTCCTCTGGGAACATCTCACACACCTGGGAAAGCACTGGTATTGCCTCAAAACTGCAACACATCACTCACACTGTGTGACGGACAACAGCGCCACTTACAAGGAGGCATAGAAAATGCTTAAAGCTAGCGAGTTAGTAACGAGAAATTAATGTCTCAGGCACAACGCAAAACTGCAGCATTAAGTAAATAAATACAACTCAAATGTTATAACTGATTTACGCATTTATTGCTCTATTGATTCACGTATAAATTGATTTAGCATTAGTCATCATTTTAATTAAGAACTAATTACGTAATTCCTTGCTCACGAAAAAAATTCGAAGTGCATATAAACGTTCAAAAACAGCCATATGTTCAATTACTTTCCAGACACTATTAGCTTTGTTTGATAATAAATACGCACATAGATTTTCTAAAATTGTAATGCTAATTACATCCACAGCATTTCGGAGCGCCCCGGTTGCCACACTAATCCACATCCCTCCCATTTTTCTTCGAGCAATGTGAGCAGTGGTTAAGGCACGGGATTCAACTTTATGAAAAGCGGGGTTCGTGAACTCGTTCGGCCATAACAAGTTTTGCACGAATCTCCCGAGCTTATACTCGGTCTCGCATGACATTTTGATTATAGACGGAAAGTTAAACATGCAATTTCCCTTCTTCATTCTTTTCTCTCTTGGCTTTTCATGGGATGTAAGGCGAAAACAGTGTCACACCTTCACCATTACGTTCCTTGTCAGTGACAATAACACGTAAGTCCCGCTATGTCATTAACTTTGAACAGCCGTTGAGATGAAAAAATTTAAAAACTTTGTCTTAGAAGAGTTTTTTGTTTGACGAAGGAAAATATTGCAACATCTGTCCCTCCCTTTCTGGAGGTTTAAAAAATCTCCACGATGTCCTAGTGTCTACAGACATGCGTTTAAAACGGAAAAAAATGCATTCGCTTCGTTAATGGCAGTAACACGTGAGCTGTTTCCTTACAGTGCAACTGTTGCTCATAAATTTATGTACGTTGGTCGCTGCTAACAGTGCACTATACTCAAAGGGATCCTTTCAGTGTCATATTCACTCATTCTCTAGTAATGAAGTGTGCCACCTGCCGCCGGGTCTATAAACACACCAGTTCGTTACTAGTTAATAATATTCGGATGCGAAACAAACTTCGTCCTGACTTAACTTCGAGATTTTAAGAGAGGAGTGCTAGCTGGTGCTCGACTTGTCAGAGCCACAGAATCGCTGTCGTACTAGCCAAAATGTTTTACTTTCTTTTTTTTCCTTTTGTCATTTCGGGGAAGCACCTGTATCGTCTACAATATCGGTTTACGTTAAACTACAGAATACATGACAGGAGCAAAGTCTAAGGTAACTGACAGAGACAAAAGGATTTAAAATGGGTTGTGGCCAGAATGTGCAAAACTATACCATCCTAGTAAATCAAGTATATACAGTGAACTAAATAGTGAAAACTGTACGGTGTGAACTTCATGCGGCGAATATTCACGGCATAGTGGCTACCTCAAAGCAAATTATCACATCATGAAACGCTCAGAAACGACTAAATTGATATTGTGAGCCTAAAAATCGGTCTTAAAAAAACCGGAGAGTGTCATCTGCTCAGAAAAATTTCCCTTCACGTGATTGCCGACCACCTGGCGGGCCGTGATTAGTTGAACAGTAACATAACTCTTTTGTATCTGTCCTACTGTGAACCACCGCAGGGCTGCACAATCGTCTTGATCCGCTTATTGTGTTGCATGCGCTCCCTTCCGGGCTGGATTATGGCCGTACTGTCGGTTTCCACCTTCACACAATGCCATAAACTGCGGTAGCAATTCAACAGTCAGTGTACCAACACAATAACCGCACCCATTCACACTTTATAGACTGGCTTAATGAACGAGATGATGCAGTATAGACCCTGTGTGGCTGCCTGTCTCGCTTTGTGGTGAATTTAGGAGCATAAACCTAGCAATCGACGTAGTTCACCTAGGACACTTCCAGCATTTCAGACTTTACCCGGAGGAGTACGTACTTACCACTTTGTTATCCACAACTTGTTCAATTTAACGTGCTTATATATTGTAATTCACACGAAAGGTGTTACAGAAACCTACTAACGCTGCTGTCTCTCCTTTTGCATGAATTACGGTATCTCAGTGTAAGTCGGGCAGCGGATTGGTGTCTTTTTGAATCTGCAAACTCTTTGCTGGAGGATTGATGTCCCGCCAAGCGTTCGCAGATTCCTAAGTTTTCTACACTGGTCCCCCCTCTCACGATCAGCAGGTTTCACGTATGTGGTGTTCGTTTCCATTTCGTTCTGTGGTATCCGAGTAGGCTCTACTCAAAGAAGACTCTCATGCGATGTTACACACGACATTCAAGATTAACCTTCCGTTTTTCTTCAAAAAGGGAAATTTTTTTTCTCATATGATGTACACAATATACGGAAGAGGAAGATACAGGCAAAATTGAGATGAACGGGGTTCACAGGTAAGAATCATATGAATATTTTCATACTTATGAGGAAGGATAATGGGGAAACGAAGGAATGGAACAAAGCAACTTTTCAGAAAAAGGCGTGTGCTTCATGAAAATGACAAAAACAGCTTGATAGTGTCTGCAGAAATATCTAAAATTATTCGAAAGTATCTTCTTGAGGATATGAGAAAATAAATGAAAACATGACAAGAGCAGTAGTTTGAACCATTAGTGTTATGAAGGAAACAGAGCCTTATGTTCAGTACATAGCACATTTCAATAATTAGTGGATGTTGTTGGTTGTGGTTAGTGTTTAACGTCCCGTCGACAACGAGGTCATTAGAGACGGAGTGCAAGCTCGGGTTAGGGAAGGATTGGGAAGGAAACCGGCCGTGCCCTTTCAAAGGAACCATCCCGGCATTTGCCTGAAACGATTTAGGGAAATCACGGAAAACCTAAATCAGGATGGCCGGAGACGGGATTGAACCGTCGTCCTCCCGAATGCGAGTCCAGTGTGCTAACCACTGCGCCACCTCGCTCGGTGTTAGTGGATGGTACCACTCCTAAGGTTTCTTGGCACGCTACTCAGAATCAGAAATAGTTTGTAATCAGAATAACAACAATTTTGAAGCATTTTCATATGAGGTTCATATCGTTATTCGGTGTTTAATGAAAGAAGAACGTACAGATGACGGCGTTTCAATAGAAACGACGTACGCTGGAGAAAATAGTAATAGAACAGAACTTGTAACACTAGTCGTAGAATGTTTACGGAGAGAAAATATTCTATAAATGCTCCAAGTAGGACAGTTGTTTGAATGCATACGGAGACTGATACAGCTGTAGGGGCCGCTGCGCGAGCCGCAGAGCGAATTGGCGGTGGGACCGCGCTCCACGGAGCGCGTCACGTGGGCTATATTGGGGAGACGAAATTCCTACGTTAAGACCCTGTGTGAAATCTTCTTAAAGTCACTGACCTGGAAGTCACTGCAAAAGAAACGATCTCAAAGGGTGAACTTAAAGAGGCATTAAACAAACCGAAAAAGTAATAAAGACCGTTGAGAAGACTCAATCAGTCTAAAACCGTTCAGGAAGCAAGGAAGTCTTTTATAGATAGTTTCTTAAGCTTCTTAAATATAATTGGTCAAGAGGTGATATACCTTAGAGCAGCACTAAACCAACTGTTATTCCAGTTTTCAAAAAAAAAAAAAAAAAAAAAAAAAAAAAAAAAAAAAAAAAAAAAAAAAAAAAAAAAAAAAAAAAAAGACCTTCATAATCTTGGCAACTACCGAGGACGAACCACACAACTCGGCATACAAATTTTTTCCTAATAGCATAAAATATCGTACAGACACTACGACCCTACAATTGGTGAGGAGAAAAGGTCTATCGAAAAGGAAAATCATACTGTGGTGGCTATTTTTGATTAACATTGCTAATAGATAAACATAATGAATTCAACCTAGAAATTATATTTTTCGCTCATTGGCTCCTAAAACGCTTTTGATAAAATGATGAGGAACATATTATTACAGTCATGGTAGATGATCATGTTTCGTAGTAGGTTATCGATTTTACGTACAAAATTTATACAACAAATTTAACCTGTGTGAAGAAAGGGGACAAATTATCTGAGTGAGGAAGAATATATGCAGCAGTAAGAGAGGAACATGGCCGTTCACCAGTCATGTTTATTATTAATATGAATAAAATTATGGAATAGTGGAGATAAATGCCACACGATTTCATTCATTTATTATTTTTAGCAGATGATTCAGCTCATGTAGCATTTTCAGAGAATGTCCTGCGGCATTCTGTGCACAATAAACAGAATGAATCCGAGAAACACTGCATAGGCATCAACACCCAAACAACAAAAATACGAAAAATACAGAGTAAAAAGTAAGATCTGTCTGGAAAACAAAATCCTAGAAAGAGTTAGCACATTCACATATTAGGTTACACACTATTCTTTCTGGAAGAGACAGACCTAGCTGAAGAAAGCACAGGTATATAAAAAAGACGGGAGTCAGTGATAATGTAACCGAACCTTCTCTACAGGAGAACTCAGCAAGACTGTGCTGTAATACTGTGGAGTAACCAGGAAAATAAAGGAACAGATACACATTAGCAGCATACGAAATGAAATTCTTGATAACGAATAGGAGGCTATACCAAATGGGAATTGAGAAGGAATGAAGATGCGTGAAAACAACTTAAAATGGAACCCATCATCCATCATATTCGAAAGTACCAAAACAACTGGAGAAAACATTTACAAGAAATGAGCTCAAAGATGATCTCAAATCCTTTCTGTACTAGCACACCAAACAAGGCCGCCAGTACCCAAGGGCTAGGGGGGGGGGGGGGGGGCTGCGGGCCCCATATACTCTCACGGAAAGTGGCAAAAGACACTCAGGGGTTTTTCTCTCAAGAAATTTATTTAAAAGTCGGTATTATGTACGTTCTAAATATTCACTGTTTTCAATACAGCATTTAAAATAACGTGTTGTTCTTTCTTTATAGAGTGTAAGAATGGTGGCCGAGGACTTTATCAACAGGACAAACTTTTTAATGTGGTCGGAACAAGAACTCTTTATTGCTACTTACAAGTCATCATCGGTCTTCCTAAATACGAAAAGCACTCCATTCCTCCAGGGCTCTCCGCTATCCTCCCGGCTCCCACCCCCCCACCCCCCCCCCCCGTTTCCCTCCTCTATTAACTTTCATTAGGCTGCCCTTGATGCCAATGGCGTGTACTCGTTTATGTCGACCAATGAAAAGTAGACATGGGAACTTCTCGATGAAACCATTATAACATCTATCTTACCGTAATAGAACATTTGCGTTACGTCTGCTTTTAGTCATAGATTATCTAATGGAGTAGAGAAATAGATAGCACGGAATATGATTCATTGTCAGCACTGATATGACTTGAAACTTCCTGGCGGATTAAAACTGTGTGCCTGACCGAGCCTCGAACTCGGGACCTTTGCCTTTCGCGGGCAAGTGCCCGCACACAGTTTTAATCTGCCAGGAAGTTTCATGTCAGCGCACACTCCACTGTAGAGTGAAAATCTCATTCTGGAAATATCCCCCAGGCTGTGGCTAAGCCATGTCTCCGCAGTATCCTTTCTTTCAGGAGTGCTAGTTCTGCAAGGTTCGCAGGAGAGCTTCTGTAAAGTTTGGAAGGTAAGAGACGAGATACTGGCAGAAGTAAAGCTGTGAGGACCGGGCGTGAGTCGTGCTTCGGTAGCTCAGATGGTAGAGCATTTGCCCGCGAAAGGCAAAGGTCCCGAGTTCGAGTCTCGGTCGGGCACACAGTTTTAATCTGCCAGGAAGTTTCATATCAGCGCACGCTCCGCTGCAGAGTGAAAATCTCATTCTGGACTGATATGACTTGTTGGTCACTCAAGAACACTACAAAATTAATTACGGTCATTTTAAATCCCCACTATTTCGTGATTCCTGGTAACTACAGCCATCTTATAGCAAAGATATTTGTACTGTTTGAAGTAACAATTTTTTCTCAGCAAACGTACCCCACAAGATCCATCAAGTTTGAATACTGTTTCTGACCACTTGGATTTGCGCTGGGCTCCATCTATGCTTCAGCATCACACTCCAGGAGTAACTATTTGATCGCCATTTATAATAACCAACATAAGAAACTGTGATACACCAACAGACGGAGAAGTAATCGGCGGCCGAGCCACAAAAAATGGAGGTAAAAGATTTCACGTATTTTTCATTAATCTTCTTCCGTCAGGTTTTGAAGGCTTACAACAGTCCAATTACAGTTATCAGTGTTCAAGTAGAGAAAGTAATTTCCATGTTATGATTAAGAATTAATGCAATTCGCCAGTGAAATGTGCCGCTAACGCAACAATAGGTCGCAGTGCGGGTAGACAGTTAGTTCTCTTAACTGATTGTGGTGTAACTGTTATTGCAGCAGCTGTAAGAAATGGGCAATAGGTAGCCATATTTGACATCTTAACATTTTAGTTTCACTATAGTCTTTTTGAGTAAATCGAGGTTTTGATAAGGACTTATAGACAAATAACGATGCATTTTGAACATTACATTGACGTCTCATGGGAATACGAAATAGGAGAACTGAGTATGCAAGAATTATGACTGGTAAACCCGATGACTCATTTATTGAACAATTTCGAGTCATTGTTTCTAGCGCTGACTGAAATCACGACAAACTAGAAGGTTTCGGCTAGTTAGATTTCAGCGAATTCTAAAAGACAAAACGCTATAAGCAAACAAAGACGAGGAGACTTTGGTTATAGAACGGCAAAATCCGAGAGGTCGCAACGTATCAGGTCGAGCTTTTCATCAGAAAAATGAACTAAACTGAAAGAAATCGTTTATGTAAAGCGTCAGGGTAATGTGCTGGCATATTGTCTCGCCCGCCCAAGGGTTCGCACGATTCAACATATGTTGCCGAATAAGCAGCAGAATGTAGAGTCTTGCTAATTCAAAAGAATACCTACAGGAGGTACTTCCCAAGTATGTGTAGGAACATTGCAGATTTGCAAGACCAAGATCCCATGTGTAACTAAGACAAAAATAAGTAAATAGCTGACAAGACAACAGGACGCTATATATTACACCATGAAGTATTGTTTTACCAGTGCATTCTGAAGTTCAACGACTGATGTGTGTGTGTGTGTGTGTGTGTGTGTGTGTGTGTGTGTGTGCGTGCGTGTGCATGTGTGTGTGTGTGCGTGTGCGTGTGTTCCACGCAGGTGACATGAAAAACTAATATGATACGTGCATCATGTGTGGGAGCACTTGTGTGCTATCTACATCTACACACATAATCTGCAAACCGCTATATGATGCATGGTGGAGGGTACCCTGTACTACTATTAGCCATTTCCTTCCCCTGTTTGGATAGCGAAATCAGTTCATATTGTTACCTTCCAAATATGCGAAATACGGTAAAGAAAGTTACAAAAAATGTTTAGTATGTCAAAAGGCAAAGTCGTCTAGTAAGCGCTACAACGGCTGGTTGCACACCGTTACAACACAAAAATCGTTACAGAGTGTTGCAGCTAACGTGTGTGGAAATCTTCTATGTGCTCGTACGGTACTCGGTATCTGCTGTTTTACAACGATTTTTCAATATACCGTAAGTTACATGCGTTAAAGACTGCTTTAAGCGCCCCAGTAATACAGAGATAGCAGATGATTACATTCGAAAGTTTGACAAGACTGCAACCACCGTATCTGATAAAGCAAGGAACTGAACAGATGTTCACTGGCGAAACTTCCTACAGGAAAATGGCGCAAAAGAAATATTAATCTCAAAACACCACCGAGAATCCAGTCCACTAATAAGATCTTTTTCAGAATTTAGTAAGTTCGTTAAAGTGCTAGAGGCGCTCATCAGCAACCTACATGGGACAATAATAATGAGAAACTTAAAGACATAGTTAACACATTGCAGTAAATATCAACTACCAACACACCGAAATAATTACTGCTAAAGATGTCTGAGAACAATGAAATTTCCGAAGGAATATGTTGCTTAGGACAGGAAATTAAGATAGACTGTTGCAAGTCTGACTAAAATGACATGATTAGAAAAAAATTTACTAAAACAATCAAGGGGAAGTACAACAGCATGAGACAGGAGAAAGAGTTCTGCTGAGAAACCAGCCAAAGTCTTCCGCATTACATAATAAGAACAAAAAATGGCTAATTCTATGTGTAAGATATTTAGAAACAGCCAATATTCTCCACGCTGTAGCATAATCATTATGATCATTGGTAAACATGCCATGATTTAAAGAAATGCTACTTTAATAACACTGAAGGTATGTAGGTTTCACATCTCTTCCAGAACCAATGGATCAATTTCAACCAAGCTTGATACACATATTACACAACAGAGACAGGGAGGAGGCAATGGGCAGAGGAAGGGAAATGGGGGAGGTGTAGAGAGATAAAGAGAGATAGAGAGAGAGAGAGAGAGAGAGAGAGATAGAGCAGAGGGGAAGTGATGGGCAGAGAAGGGAGAGTGGAGGATAATGGGAGAGAAATTAGGAGGAGATGAATTGCATGAGAGGGTTGAAATGAATAGTGTGAGAGGAAAAGGAGGTGTACGGAGGGAAGGAGGAGGAGATTAAGAGAGGAGTTGGCCAGAAGGAACAGGAGGAGATGGACAGAGAGAGGACGAGGAGCGATGGACAAAGGGATGGAGGAAATGGAAATGGTATTAGACAGGAATGGATAGATTTGCAGAGGGATGGAGATTAGCTGGTGGGCAAAGACAGGGGCAAGAGAAAATGGACAAATAGGGGGGCACGAGTAGATTAACAGAGAACACAGAGTGGTTGTGGACAGAGGAGGGGGTTGAGAGAGAGAGAGAGAGAGAGAGAGAGAGCAAGGGGAGAAGAGGTGGAAGCAGCAGCTAGTCTATTGGGATAAATACATACCTGGGAAACACTGCGTAATCGGCTAGTGTGTGTGTGTGTGTGTGTGTGTGTGTGTGTGTGTGTAAAAGCTACAGAAGATTCAACCCTAATGGATCCTAGAAGTAGAAATACTTGAAGTATGTGTATACACTTTTATGAATGAATGAAAGGTTATTTGAGGGAGTATGCACATCTCACTAGCACAGCGGCACATGTAGAGAACTGTACAGTCTAAATATTTTATAGTTATTAAAGTGAAGTAAGTTTTAATATTCTGATGGCTGAGGTTTACCACCCATGTCTAGTCATCAATGTTCTATTCATGCTGTTTCTATAAATATTGTGTTAGCAATAGTTAACGGAAGAAAGTTTTACTAAGTGGAAAAAAGAATATGTTTTAAGTGAGTGTACATGAGCGCAAGTAATACACCGATCTCGACAGATCTGCGCTATCATCCGATTTTAAAGATCTGTCGAAACAGATCATCTAATAAAATGCCTTTTCAGCTTTATTGTCACATGAATTTTTATTCAGGTACCATACGTTGCAGATCGCCCCCGGACTGGTCATATCAGGAATATATAGTACCTTGGTCAAAGAACTGTGTATAAATGAGACCCCATATTGCTATAAAAAACACAACCTTTCATGATTTTGTTATAAAGTTATAGGAATGTATTAAGGGAGGCAGATGATGTGTTTTGGACACAGATTCTAGATATATGCAAGTGTATACAGATTTCTATTAGAGAAAGGTTTATGATAACAGCTGTAGAACGAAAGGAAGCAAAATGACATTGAAATAATGTTTCTCCTTTGTAATATGTTAGATGTCACTTCGAGTGATTCTATGTGTTCTAGGAAACGTAGACTTAAAGTCATAGGTGTATTGTGCTTTAAGTATAAGGTTAAATTTATTATTTGACCGGTAGTTGCTGCTGAGCACTTCCTTCTTGTTAAGACTGGTGCAGGTGAGTGTAGTGGAAAATATAAGATCAAGGGGACCACACCGTCGTTCAGGTCGAAAAAAATTGATTTTCAGATGGGTCTGAGCACTATGGGACTTAACATCTGAGGTCATCAGTCCGTTAGAACTTACAACTAACCTAAGGGCATCACACTCATCCATGCCCGAGGCAAATTCCAACCAGTGACTCTAGCGATAGCGCGGTACCAGGCTGAAGCGCCTAGATCCGCTTGGCTCCAGCGGCCGGCTCGATTTTCGGTTTTCATCATATTTCGATTGAATAAGGTTTTATTTAAGTACTCTGAAAAGGATTTTGCTGAAAAAAATTTTCCCAGCATTTAAAGAGCATTTCCTACCATGTGTGTTTATGTGCCACGCCCACTTTCTTGTCACCAACTTTTCTGCACGTATTTTAGATCTTTATATCCCCCACATTGCACGTTAGGGATTTTTTTTTTACTCTCGAGTGTGTTGGCTCTCCTTGGAATGCGCCGGCCGCGGTGGTCTAGCGGTTCTAGGCACTCAGTCCGGAACCGCGAGACTGCTACGGTCGCAGGTTCGAATCCTGCCTCGGGCATCGATGTGTGTGATGTCCTTAGGTTAGTTAGGTTTAAGTAGTTCAAAGTTCTAGGGGACTGATGACCACAGATGTTAAGTCCCATAGTGCTCAGAACCATTAGAACCATTTGAACCTTGGAATGCAACGGTCGGTATTCTTTTGTTTCTGCTGTTTGTAAACTACAAGCTTTAAAGTGTGATTGCGAGTAGTTGTTATACTTACGTTTTCAGTGATTGTTTACGTGCGTTTTGTTGTGTTTATTGAAAATTGCATTTTCAAGAAACAACAATTTAGAGGAAACAAGTTTAGAAATCTTTGTGTTTGGTTACGTCGCCTGGAAACGATGTTTCTAAATGTTGTTCTCCAACAAGTCCATCATCAAAGAAGCTCTCGCCATTTCAAGAGAGTTACAACGACTTTACTGTAAGTGACAAGGGGTGAAGTAACATTATTATAAATTTGAGAGTATTATCAGATGTGATTTCGAAATTTGTACAATGTAGACAGTGTGGTGAGTGACAGAGTATGAAAATGTGTGAGAGTGCCGGGCCTACCAATTGCTTTGGATTTAATTTGCACTAAATGCTCAGCTGTGATTTCATTTATGACTTCTTCGAAACCAAATGCAAGTGGCCCTTATGAAATCAATACTACATTAGTTTATGCCTTGCGATCCATTGGCAAGTGCATGGCTGCAGGGAGAACATTTTGTTCACTGATGAACTTACATCAACCACCAAATAAATTTGAAAAACTGACTGCAATATTAGAGAAAGCTGTATGTGAGATCAGTGAGGAAAGTAGGAAACCGGCTGCTAGGGAAGCAGTAGAAGAAAATGATGGATGTTCGAATATTGCAGTTGCACTTGATGGAAGTTGGCAGAAAAGAGGACATACTTCTCTGAATGGAGTAGTAACTGCCACGAGTGTAGACTTCGGTAAGGTGTTAGATGTGGAGATAATGTCTAAATATTGCAAATGTTGCAAAGTCAATGAACATAAAGAACACAACTGTGTGGCTAATTTTAGAGGAACAAGTGGTGGTATGGAAGTTCATGGAGTACAACAAATATTTCATGGATCCTAGAAACAAGAGGCATACGTATACCAAATATTTGGGCGATGGTGACAGTAAGGCTGAAATTGCTCTGAGCACTATGGGACGTAACATCTGAGGTCATCAGTCCCCTAGAACTTAGAACTACTTAAACCTAACAAACCTAAGGACACCACACACATCCATGCCCGAGGCAGGATTCGAACCTGCGACCGTAGCGGTCGCGCGGTTCCAGACGGAAGAGCGTGACAGTAAGGCATACTACAATGTGATGAACTCTAAGCCATATGGAGATGCCATTATTAGCAAAACAGAATGTGTAGGTCATGTTCAAAAACGTTTGGGAACAAGGCTGAGAAAACTAACTGTTGATATGAGAGGAGAAAAATTAGGAGATGGAGATTATTGACCAGACAGGGTCGGTTAACTGAAACTGAAATAGAAAACGAGCAGTATACTATGGGCAGGCAATTAGGAGAAATAAATAAAATCTGGAGGCAATGAAAAGAGATGATTGGGCCATATTCTTTCGTAAGCCCTCTACTGATGATATGTCAAGGATTGTGTCCATCAGGAGAAAATTCGTGGTGCAAATACAATAAGGCTTAGGCCACTGGAGAATCTTATTCTCACCATGATTCTCTTCCTGCCGCTATTATTACAGCAATTAAACATATTTTCAGAGACTTGGCTCATCCTGACCTAAGGAAATGTCTGCATGGCAGACACAGAAACCAAAGAAATGTTTTAACAGCATAATTTGGAACCGCCTTCCTAAAACTGTATTTTTAGGCATGCTTACAATGGAACTAGGAGTTCATGATGCTGTTATTACATTCAACTGTGGTAATATTGAAAAGTGTTGTGTACTGAAAAAGCTGGGCCTTGTTAACATATGATCACTGGACTGCTACATTGCATTAAAATGAGGATAGCTAATGCAGACAGGTCTGCATCTAATATGGCCAAGAAAGCAAGACAAACATCCAGGAAGGTGAAAAAGAAGCTGGAAGACCTGCTAGAGGCCAGAGAAGAGCCACCATAAGCTGCAGGACAGTTTTAATTAACTGTAAGTAACTAATTTCAAGATTTTTCATTAAATTAAATTTCCCGCAAACTAAAATTTTCAGTACGTATGTCGCATTATATCAGAAACTATCATAGATAAATGAATGAAATTTTCAGAGACTCGGCATAAATAAAAAGCCACCTCTGGTACTACGTTGATTAATATTCCTCCGTTAGGAAGTTCACAAAAATATTTTCTGCAGAAAAAAATTATTTAATATTTTTTGTTAATAGATTTAAAGAAATATTTCATAAAAACTGTAAAATGGATAAAGTAGATTTTAGTACAGTTGACTATTAGCATCATGTAACATACAGTCAAAGTATTAAGGCCCTGCATCAAATAGTTTTTTTCAGAAATGGGTCAAATACTTGCCTAATTGAACATGGGTTCGATAGGCAGGGTGTGGTCCCCTTAAGGGACAAACAGCAACATATCCACTTGGTTTTGAAACCTTGGCTACAGGTATGCTGAAAACTGGCTACAGATATTTGCAAGTGGATTTGCATAAAGGAGATATATACTCTAGGTTAAATAGACGGCTACTGGGTTTATGAGGACAGCGCCTCAAACACTATCACACACAGCGTAGACTGATGTATCTGCAGCCAAAACAATTAGTTATGACCGAGGAACCGAGAGAGTAAGACGTTTGTGTATCGTGCTGTATAAAAATTGTATATATTCAGATTATACGTATCTGTGTATCATTGGTCATACCATGTCTACCCCACAGAGGAAATACCCACAGATCTGTAAGAAACCATATTAGCAATCGCTGCTTTGCTCACGTAGATTGTACAGTCTGCACAGATTTTTGGTTTACCTTTAATAGAAATTTAATGTTGTTCAGAAATTGCAACGCTTTCTAGACTTTCAATGGTAATTAAGACCAAAGAGGAATGGTCTTTTCCCAATTTAATCATGACCAAAATTGCGATTCTGGTAGCTAGAGTGCAAGGTTTTTGTTAATCATGTCTTGTGACTCCTTGTGGTGATATTTCTATAGAAACTTTCATCTCCTAATACATGTTTCTTTATATCTAACCCACATGTGAAATATCAGTTTCCGTAGATTTATCTTTAAATTTTCTTTTAATATAAGGAAATACATTCTTAAAAAATTTCTTCCCGCATTTCGCGCCCTCAGGGGTTGTATATCCAAAAACAGTGAAACACTTATATTTATGTCTCTAACAGTGAAGTCAAACACAAATTTTCAAAGCTTTAGCTTTGAAAATGGTTTCATAATGATTGTTTTCATAAAACTTTTCATCTACCATTCCACTCCCTCGCGGAGCTCAATTTCTAAAAACAATGAAACACGGAAATAAAATTTAACACCCTTTTCCTCCCCGTTAGGGATTGAATTTCCAAAAACACTGACTGCGTATTTTTTAATTCTGACAGAGAAGTCAAATACAAATATTCGTGGACTTGGCTTCAAACTGTCTGGCATAATGGAATGTTTTCATAAAATATTTCATCCCCAATTTCACAGCAATTAGGGTTGAATTTCCTTAAACAGTAAAACACACATATTTCTTATTCGTAACCTAGACTTGAAATAATCAAAGTTCCCCGTATAGGGAAGAAAAATATAAACATGTCCAAAGTAACAGTCTCTTCAGACGCCAGTGAGCTTAGTCAGAATGGCACCAGTCTTGTTTACTGCATTAACAGAGTCTTTCGCCATTAGGGGCGATACCGGGTGTCTCTCCAAAGAGACGCCAAAGCGTTTTTCTATAATGTTGCGGCAGATAGTAGCAGTTTCATTTCTGCAAAGTGTAGTTAAAAATAGTCCCCACAAATACTATTCATCCTGTCTCACAAGCGACGCCCACTGTCATTGGAAGACATCGGTTTGCTTTCCGCTTAAGACAAAATGATTTTGAGAGCGGAATTTTACGTACTCTTTAGATAAACTGGTCCCTAACTAGTCTAAAACAATACTTGTTTTAACAGAATGTGTTAAAAGGGAGAGTAAAGCACAGTAGTGCAGCAACGACAGCACTGCCATGAGCCGCACTCTGCGGTTTTCGTTACTACGATGCAGCGGCGCTGCACAGCCGCTGCTGGAGTACTGGTTAGTCCTCGTGTTTGGCTGTGCCTGTTAATGCATATCGATAAAGCAAATGTCACACTAGACTAATTTGTGACCGTCTTATCGATCGGAGATACAAAATTTCGCTTTAAGAATCATTTTGTTTGTAACGGAAAAAAGATGCTTTCCATAGATAGTGGGCGTCGCATGAAAGACGTAATGAGCAATATTTGTTTCGGCTAACTCCAGCTACACATGGCGAAAACTAAATTGCAAATAAGAGCTGAAATACTAGAGAAAATGCACCTGACGACTCTTAGGAGAGACAGCCTGTGTGTATGTATCTCAAGAAATAATTGATAATTCACTTTACCTCTTGTTTCGCTAAGAATTTACGAACCAGTGCAGAGAAATAGGTGGCGCGAAATATGAGTCCTTACCAATACTGATAAAGGAATATTTTTAAACTAATAATGGTCATTTTAAGTTTATACTCGTCCTTGGTTCAGGCTGAGTACAGTCTTCTCATAGCAAAGTTGATGGTACGATTTGCAGTAGTAAATATAATTGTGTGTTAAATCATAATACGGCTTACAGCTTTCTTATTACATTCCTTCCAATTCACAAAATATGTCAAAGAACTGATGGTTTTAATAAAATTTCCTAGTAGCTACACTATGTGATAATAAGTGTCCAGATATCTGGCCGAAAATTACAAGTTCGTGGGGCCCTCCACCGGTAATGCTGGAATTCAGTATGGTGTTGGCCAACCCTTAGCCTTGACGACAGCTTCCACTTTAGCAGGCATACATTCAATAATGTGCTGGAAGATTTCTTGGGGAATGGCAGCCTGTTCTTCACGGAGTTCTGCACTGAGGAGAGTTATAGATGTCGGTCGGTGAGGCATGGCACGAAGTCGCTCTCCAATCATCCCAAAGGTGCTCTGTAGGTTTCAAGTCAGGACTCTGTGCAGGCCAGTCCATTACAGGGATTTATTGTCGTGTAACCACTCCGCCACAGGTTGAGTATTATGAACAGGTCAACATTGTGTTGAAAGATGCAATCACCATCCCTGAACTGCTCTTCAACAGTGCGATGCAAGAAGGTGTTCAAAACATCAATGTAGGCTTGGACTGTGATAGTGCCACGTAAACCAACAAGGGTGCAAGCCCCATCCATGAAAACCACGACCACACCATAACACCACCACCTCCCAATTTTCATGTTGGCTCTACACACGCTGGTAGATGACGTTCATCGGGCATCAGACCGCCACTCCACAAAACGTTTTTACACTTTCAATCGTCCAATGTGTAAGCTCCTTAACACCAAGCGAGTCATCGTTTGGCATTTACCGGCGTGATGTGTGGCTTATGAGCAGTCGCTCCATCATGAAATCCAAGTTTTCTCACCTCCCGCCTGTCATAGTACTTGCAGTGCATCCTGATGGAGTTTGGAATTCCTGTGTGGTGGTCTGGATAGATGTCTGCCTAGTACACAATACGACCCTCTTCAACTGTCGGCGGCCTCTGTCAGTCAACAGACGAGGTTGTCCTGTACGGTTTTGTGCGGTACGTGTCCCCTCACGTTTCCAGTTCACTATGACATAGCAAACAGTGGACTTAGGGATGTTTAGGAGTGTGGAAATCTCGTCAAGTGACACCCAAGCACCTAACTACGTTCGAAGTCCGGGAGTTCCGCGGAGTGCTCCATTCTGCTCTCTCACGATGTGTAATGACTACTGAGGTCACTGATATGGATTACGTGGCATCAGGTGGCAGAACAATGCACCTAATATGAAAAACGTATGTTTTTGGGGGCATCCAGACACTTTTTATCACATAGTGTACATACACAGTGCGGGACGTGTCAGACCTTATCTGAAACGGCAGTCACATGAGAAAATTCAATACTCATTTTAAATACGGCAGAAGACAAACCTGCAGCCTTATTCATTAGTTCAGGATTGTATTTTGTTCCAACTTCTTCTTCTTCTTCTTCTGCTTTTACGGCCTCATTGGACCACTTCAGTCAATCATTTCTGGTCCTCTTCTTTGGTATTTTCCCCTTCCGAGTGGCCCAGTATCTCTTCATTCGTTCCGATGCTTTTCGTCGTTCCTCATCTGTAAATACCCTTTTCATTGTATGTCGTTTGTCAATTTTTGGCTTAAATCTTATTTCTGTGTCCCTCAACTTCTTTAAATTTGGCGTTTTGTTTTGCAAATCATCCAGAGTTATTTCCAGTTCTTCCATATCCTCTCTTATTTCCTTAAGCCATCCTCCTTGTTGTTTCAAATTCCAGAGTTTCTCAATAATTTTCCTTGATAATCTGGTTTCTGGTGTCCTCAGAATGTGACCACAAAAAGAGATCCTTTTCTTTCGTATGGTATCGGTGATGGGCTCCAGTTCTCTGTATACCACTTCATTTGGAACTATCCGCCATTGCCCAGCTTTTTGATATTTCTTATTTATGCATGTTCTAGCAATTCTTCTCTCTACTTTTAAAATTTTGTCTATTCTATTTTTCTGGGTGACTTTAAAAAGAGTTTCACTTCCGTATGTAACCTCTGGTTGAACCACCGTCTTGTAATGTTTTAATTTTGTTTTAATTGATAGACATTTTTTATTGTACGTAGACCATGTTAGTTTTTGAACTTTTATCATTTTATTAGTTCTTGCTCGCCATGCAGGTTTCTCGTCCAATTTATGTGTTGTAATTTCACCAAGGTATTTAAATTGTTTCACTATTTTAATTTCCCTATTGTTCACTGTGATGTGATCTATTACAAGTGGATCCGTTACCATTATTTCAGTCTTTTCAAATGATATCTGGAGTCCTAATTTTTGTGCTATATTTTGTAAGCTTGTTATTTGTTTCGTGGCTTCCTGAATATTATTAGCTAGTAATGCTAGGTCATCAGCAAATCCCAAGCAATTTAGGTTTATTTTATCTTTCTTAGTTCCAATTTTAATATTCATAGGATTTTCCTTGTACCATTCTCTCATTACATATTCAAGAGCACAATTGAATAGCAATGGTGATAAACAATCTCCCTGTCTCAACCCTGTTTTAATCGTAAATGTTTCAGATGTTTCTCCTCTAAATTTTACTTTGGATTTGGTGTTTGCTAAGGTTAACTGTATCATTTTTATTAATTTAGGATGAAGTCCAAAATTCCTTAATATTTTCATCATTGAAGATCTATGGATGCAATCATACGCCTTTTTGAAATCTACAAAGGTTATGACTAGTTGTTTTTGCCTTCTTTTGTAGACATCCATAACTAACTTCAAGGTGATTATCTGTTCTGGGCAGCTTCTCCAGGATCTAAATCCTCCTTGATATTCTCCCAGTTCCAGTTCTAGTTGATCTTTACAGCGGTTGTATAGCAACTATATTCTAATGAATAAATTTCTTCGTTAGCTGTGTGCCAGCCGGTAGGGAAGGCTGGTATGATATCTGTTATTTCGTCTGTAGTAGGTGCCACGGACTACAGCGCAACAGATCAAGCAACCTAACACGTGGAAGGACGATGATGAATATTATACTCACAAGGTGACGTTTGACAATCTGAATGGTTGAAGTAAAATTTCAATCGTTGAGAATAGACTACAGTACGCCAAAAGCGCCGTACGTTGTAATTTAATTCGAACTACTAGCTATAGTAGTTCACAGTACATATGGCGCAAGATCGTTCCAACTATTTCGCTACTGAAATGAACGATTTTCAGAAGGTCATAAATGATACGATTATTTTTAGTCAGGGGAACACGACAAAATTGTATGAAAAATATGATAGATATTCTGAGCGTTCTCACTATAATGAAAAATGTACCCTCAATATCAGGTGAAGCCTTTGTTCGTATCATTCACATATTTTTCCCTCATAAAAAAGTTTCAGTCATTCTATATACTATCAGTTTATTAATTTTACAAAAAGCTGAAAAATCCGGCATTGCACAGGTATTCATTTTGCCAACGTTGGGTTAGCAATGTAAACAAACTGAACTGTGTTTGTAGTCCAACGTCGTAAAAAAACTATTTCCATCTATTCGTAAAAATACCTTTAAAATTATGAAACAGTCATACAAAGTAACATGTATAAGATACGTATGTATAAGTACCGCGATTTTGTAAACATCTCTATGGCAATGCGTCTTCACAGGTCTTTAGGCGGCTATTGTTTTCGCCTGCAGGCATTTGCGTTCGCTGTTGAAAACTGTCAGTAGCACTGACAGCTGTGGAGTTGACTTGACTATGGGAGGGTCTTAGTAGTAAAGACAAAAATATATTAAAACTTAATACGTTTTTATGCTTGGCCATCTTCCGCAGCAGCTGTTACTATCTGTTGCTATAGGTTATCCGTCTTGAGGTGACTGCAATCTAATTAAAACGAATTACAACAGGCGCGTTTCACTTTTATTTATAAAGCATCTTCCGTGGTTATTTCTTAAAAAAAGTGAGTTGTAAATAGTGCAGCTTAGGAAATACTGAAGAATGCCAAAAACTCCCAAGTGCTGACACGAAATGAAGCCTTTCGGCACCAATCGCTGCCAACGAGGAGGGAAGGAGCAGGATATGCAAAGAAACACCAATAACCACAAACGATGCTTCATTAATAAAAGCGAAATGCGTCTGTTGCAATCCTTTTTAATCAGATTGCAGGCAACTCAAGACGGATAACCTATTGTAAAAAATATTAAAACTTCATGCACGATGCAACATGTATTCACGCTTCTCAGTGTTTGCAACGTCGTGTATCTTGAGCTATGTGTCATAAAATGATCTATTTATGTTGGTATGCACACACACACACACACACACACACACACACACACACACACACACACGCCTAAACGTCATACATACATAGACACGCCGGCCGCGCTGGTCTCGCGGTTCTAGGCGCGCTGGTCTCGCGGTTCTAGGCGCGCAGTGCGGAACCGTGCGACTGCTACGGTCGCAGGTTCGAATCCTGCCTCGGGCCTGGATGTGTGTGATGTCCTTAGGTTAGTTAGGTTTAAGTAGTTCTAAGTTCTAGGGGACTGATAACAACAGCAGTTGAGTCCCATAGTGTTCAGAGCCATACATAGAGACATACATGCATCAGTACATACATACATACTAGTTTACAGTCTGCGTATGTGTGGATTGTGCACTATCAATTATTGTACATAGCTCTCTTCTCTTTAATTTACAATACTTTAACTTACAACTTTAATTTACAATTACAGCCACTAGTGGACATACACTCCTGGAAATTGAAATAAGAACACCGTGAATTCATTGTCCCAGGAAGGGAAAACTTTATTGACGCATTCCTGGGGTCAGATACATCATATGATCACACTGACAGAACCACAGGCACATAGACACAGGCAACAGAGCATGCACAATGTCGGCACTAGTACAGTGTATATCCACCTTTCGCAGCAATGCAGGCTGCTATTCTCCCATGGAGACGATCGTAGAGATGCTGGATGTAGTCCTGTGGAACGGCTTGCCATGCCATTTCCACCTGGCGCCTCAGTTGGACCAGCGTTCGTGCTGGACGTGCAGACCGCGTGAGATGACGCTTCATCCAGTCCCAAACATGCTCAATGGGGGACAGATCCGGAGATCTTGCTGGCCAGGGTAGTTGACTTACACCTTCTAGAGCACGTTGGGTGGCACGGGATACATGCGGACGTGCATTGTCCTGTTGGAACAGCAAGTTCCCTTGCCGGTCTAGGAATGGTAGAACGATGGGTTCGATGACGGTTTGGATGTACCGTGCACTCTTCAGTGTCCCCTCGACGATCACCAGTGGTGTACGGCCAGTGTAGGAGATCGCTCCCCACACCATGATGCCGGGTGTTGGCCCTGTGTGCCTCGGTGGCGCCCACCTGCACGGCGCCAAACACGCATACGACCATCATTGGCACCAAGGCAGAAGCGACTCTCATCGCTGAAGACGACACGTCTCCATTCGTCCCCCCATTCACGCCTGTCGCGACACCACTGGAGGCGGGCTGCACGATGTTGGGGCGTGAGCGGAAGACGGCCTAACGGTGTGCGGGACCGTAGCCCAGCTTCATGGAGACGGTTGCGAATGGTCCTCGCCGATACCCCAGGAGCAACAGTGTCCCTAATTTGCTGGGAAGTGGCGGTGCGGTCCCCTACGGCACTGCGTAGGATCCTACGGTCTTGGCGTGCATCCGTGCGTCGCTGCAGTCCGGTCCCAGGTCGACGGGCACGTGCACCTTCCGCCGACCACTGGCGACAACATCGATGTACTGTGGAGACCTCACGCCCCACGTGTTGAGCAATTCGGCGGTACGTCCACCCGGCCTCCCGCATGCCCACTATACGCCCTCACTCAAAGTCCGTCAACTGCACATACGGTTCACGTCCACGCTGTCGCGGCATGCTACCAGTGTTAAAGACTGCGATGGAGCTCCGTATGCCACGGCAAACTGGCTGACACTGACGGCGGCGGTGCACAAATGCTGCGCAGCTAGCGCCATTCGACGGCCAACACCGCGGTTCCTGGTGCGTCCGCTGTGCCGTGCGTGTGATCATTGCTTGTACAGCCCTCTCGCAGTGTCCGGAGCTGGTATGGTGGGTCTGACACACCGGTGTCAATGTGTTCTTTTTTCCATTTCCAGGAGTGTATATTCGGCGATTATACCTATTACAGAGGAATTTTAATAGATCAGTTGCACACTTAAATTATGTTACTTACAACATAGCAGTGCTCTAATGATTCGTGAAATGGAATCTTTATTTTATAAATAAAGCAAACTTGCTAACTATTAAAATTTTATCACAAATCAGATTCACTGTCCTTCAAAGGTAACTTCGTAAATTTCCGTTTAATTTGCTTACAGTGCACAAAGTCGTTCAGCATTCTCAACGCACGAGCCCTATTAGATGGAAATAACTTGTGGTTATCAAGTGACTAATGATGTCTACAGCCGGCAATCGTGTTCAGAAATAATATCTTGTTTATACACAAACTCAGTCAACGCTAACTATTAAATTATTGTAGTTTGCTTGTAAAACCCGATACTCCATTCGCACTTTTATACAACCTTCTAATTGTAACTATCGAAAATCTTATGTAACTCTTATATAATCATAATCTCTTGCATGATAATAGATAACTGTTACGGCAAATGACATTAAAGGTGAGCTATATTTTATAAAAACGACAGTACCAGTAATCTTAAACAGAACTATAAAAAAGTATTAGGATAACATGTCAAGCTTTGGATTCAACGATATTATTAGAATACTACTTTCTTCCGAAATGCACAAAAACCTTCCACAAAACACTTAGCACAGAATACAATGATCATAGATGCACAAAGAAGAATCATTTGATGAAAGTATTACATGAATGATCTGTGGCCTGATTATAACTCCCACTCTTTCGATTACACAGAAAGAAATCTAACAAGGAAAAATATAGGCTACAATGCATGAAACGCTGCTGTGATGCCAGATATTCTGTTTATAAAGCAAAACTATTGTAACAAAGATTTTTCCCGTGCCCGGTTAGCTTGCTTGGGGAATCTGCTGTAGGTATTTAGGACTGGTGTGAATAAGGCCTAGCCAAATAAGCACCCGCGGATCAACTGAGGTGAATGGAAAATGGTCAACGGCTTCAATGCAGAAGATGACATATATCTCAATGGCAGAGAGGGCGGAAGAGCCGAATGTCCACTTTGCGTCTGATTTGGATTGAGCGGCAAAGTGGTCACCGTCTGTTTATCTAGTAGGTATGGCTGCACACCTAACGTTCCAGGAACTAGCAATCTGTGCTCCTAAAATCCCAGTGGGAACACTGGAAAAATCTTCGATTACAAGCAATTATGATTCGTGAGACACAGAATTACGCCACGTGGAAACCAATCCACCCGTCAACGGACGGCCACTAGGTCTTCGGATTCTGGGGACCTGGGCTACCACGCTCACAGAGAAAGTCTGAGTTCCCTGGCAAAATACCATCAAAGAGACCCACTTATATCGGGACCTTCAGCATCAACATCTTACGACAACCAGGTAAACTACACATCATAAAATCAGAATTAGATCGGGAAAAGGTACAGGTACGACCTCTTCAGGAAACACGCTTTACAGATGAAAACTCACTAGACTATAGTAATTACCGTATCTTCAAAAGTAAAACAGACAAAATAATGGGAAGAGGTGGCACCCCACTCCTGGGCATGGAATTCGTCGTTCACAAGAGCATAGTAGATTCGATTAAAGAAGTCTCCCCTATAAGTAAAAGACTAATGAAAATGCGCATACAATGTGCAAACAAAGAATACACACTAATTGATGTACATGCGTCCCTGAACACTAAAAATAAGAGAGATCTGCAGAAGGTAGAGCAGATCTGGTCTAAACTCGGGAAGATTATGGCATTAGTCCCCAAAGAAGTCACAAAGATATAACTAGTTGACTTCAGTGCCCAGATTGACAGAGAAAAGGAATACCAGAGGCTCGTAGGCTAATTCCCGGCCCATAAATTCACCAACAAGTATGGAATGAGACTCACTGAACTGCGCCAACAGAACAATCTGAAAATAATGTCCAGCGACCTGAGGAAACATCCTCGAAAACAGAAGAGTTGGAGATCTCGTATACAGTCTCTCGTAGAGTATCAGATCGACCACTTGGCCGTCACATAAGCTTCACAGAAGAAAATTCATGACGTGCAAATCTGAAGAGGAGCCAACATTGACTGACCATTATCTAGTGCGAATCAAAGTCACTTTTTTTTTTGTCGTCAGTCTACTGTCTGGTTTGATGCGGCCCGCCACGAATACCTTTCATGTGTTAACCTCTTCATCTCAGAGTAGCACTTGCAACCTACGTCCTCAATTATTTGCTTCACGTTTCCCAATTTCTCTCTTCCTCTACAGTTTTTGCCCTCTACAGCTCCCTCTAGTACCATGGAAGTCATTCCCTCATGTCGTAGCAGATGTCCTATCATCCTGTCCCTTCTCCTTATCACTGTTTTCCACATATTCCGTTCCTCTCCGATTCTGCGTAGAACCACCTCATTCCTTACCTTATCAGTAAACCTAATTTTCAACATTCGTCTGTAGCACCACATCTCAAATGCTTCGATTCTCTTCTGTTAGGGTTTTCACACAGTCAAAGTTTCACTACCTTACAATGCTGTACTCTAGACGTACGTCCTCGGCCGGTATTTGATATTAGTAGACTTCTCTTGGCCAGAAATGCCTTTTTTGTCATAGCGAGTCTGCTTTTGATGCCCTCCTTGCTCCGTCCGTCATTGGTTATTTTACTGCCTAGGTAGCAGAGTTCCTTAACTTCATGGACTTCGTGACCATCAATCCTGATGTTAAGTTTCTCGCTGTTCTCATTTCTACTACTTCTCATTACCTTCGTCTTTCTCCGATTTACTCTCAAACCATATTGTGTACTCATTAGACTGTTCATTCCATTCAGCAGATCCCCTTCTTAATACGAGCACTTCGTTCTTGATCGTCCACTCTTATTATTCCCTCTTGGTTGTCGTACATATTGTATATGACCCGTCTCTCCCTATAGCTTACCCCTACTTTTTTCAGAATCTCGAACAGCTTGCACCATTTTATATTGTCGAACGCTTTTTCCAGGTCAACAAATCCTATGAAAGTGTCTTGATTTTTCTTTAGCCTTGCTTCCATTATTAGCCGTAACGTCAGAATTTTCTCTCTCGTCCATTTACTTTTCCTAAAGCCAAACTGATCGTCACCTAGCGCATTCTCAATTTTCTTTTCCATTCTTCTGTACATTATTCTTGTAAGCAGTTTCGATGCATGAGCTGTTAAGCTGATTGTGCGACAATTCTCGCACTTGTCAGCTCTTGCCGTCTTCGGAATTGTGTGGATGATGCTTTTCCGAAAGTCAGATGGTATATCGCCAGACTCATATATTCTACACACCAACGTGAATAGTCGTTTTGTTGCCACTTGCCCCAATGATTTTAAAAATTCTGATGAAATTTTATCTATCCCTTCTGCCTTATTTGACCGTAAGTCCTCCAAAGCTCTATTAAATTCCGATTCTAATACTGGATCCCCTATCCCTTCTAAATCGACTCCCGTTTCTTCTTCCATCACATCAGACAAATTTTCGCCCTCATTGAGGCTTTCAATGTATTCTTTCCACCTATCTGTTCTCTTCTCTGCATTTAGCAGTGGAATTCCCGTTGCACTCTTAATGTTACCACCGTTGATTTAATGTCACCAAAGGTTTTTTTGATTTTCCTGTATGCTGAGTCTGTCCTTCCGACAATCGTATCTATTTCGATGCCTTCACGGTTTTCCTTCAGCCACTTCGTCTTAGCTTCCCTGAACTTCCTATTTATTTCATTCCTCAGTGACTTGTATTTCTGTATTACTGATTTTCCCGGAACATGTTTGTACTTCCTCCTTTCATCAATCAACTGATGTATTTCTTCTGTTACCCATGGTTTCTTCGCAGCTACCTTCTTTGTACCTATGTTTTGCTTCCCAACTTCTGTGATGGCGCTTTTTAGAGATGTTCATTCCTCTTCAACTGTAGTGCCTACTGCGCTATTCCTTATTGCTGTATCTATAGCGTTAGAGAACTTCAAACGTATCTCGTCATTCCTTAGTACTTCCGTATCCCACTTCTTTGCGTATTGATTCTTCCTGACTAATGTCTTGAACTTCAGCCTACTCTTCATCACTACTATATTGTGAACTGAGTCTATATCTGCTCCTGGGTACGCCTTACAATCCAGTATCTGATTTCGGAATCTGTCTGACCATGATGTAATCTAATTGAAATCTTCTCGTATCTCCCGGCCTTTTCCAAGTATACCTCCTCCTCTTGTGATTCTTGAACAGGGTTTTCGCTATTACTAGCTGAAACTTGTTATAGAACTCAATTAGTCTTTGTCCTCTTTCATTCCTTGTCCCAAGCCCATATTCTCCTGTAACCTTTTCATCTACTCCTTCCCCTACAACTGCATTCCAGTCGCCTATGACTATTAGATTTTCGTCCCCCTTTACAGACTGCATTACACTTTCAATATCCTCTTACACTTTCTCTATCTGTTCATCTTCAGCTTGTGACGTCGCCATGTATACCTGAACTTTCGTTTTCGGTGTTGGTCTGCTGTCGATTCTGATTAGAACAACCCGGTCACTGAACTGTTCACAGTAACACACCCTCTGCCCTACCTTCCTATTCATAACGAATCCTACACCTGTTATACCATTTTCTGCTGCTGTTGATACTACCCGATACTCGTCTGACCAGAAATCCTTGTCTTCCTTCCACTTCACTTCACTGACCCCTACTATATCTAGATTGAGCCTTTGCATTTCCCTTTTCAGATTTTTTTTAGTTTCCCTACCATCTACAAGCTTCTGACATTCCACGCCCCGACTCGTAGAACGTTATCCTTTCGCTGATTATTCAATCTTTTCTCATGGTAACCTCCCCCTAGGCAGTCCCCTCCCGGAGATCCGAATGGGGGACTATTCCGGAATCTTTTGCCAATGGAGAGATCATCAAGACACTTCTTGAATTACAGGCCACATGTCCTGTGGATACACGTGTCTCTAATGCAGTGGTTTCCATTGCCTTCTGCATCCTCATGTCATTGATCATTGCTGATTCTTCCGCCTTTAGGGGCAATTTCCCACCCCTAGGACAAGAGAGTGCCCTGAACCAGTATCCGCTCCTCCGCCCTCTTTGACAAGGCCGTTGGCAGAATGAGGCTGACTTCTTATGCCGGAAGTCTTAGGCCACCAATGTCGATTATTTATCAAAATTGAGGCAGTGGCATGGATCGAACCCGTGACCGAAGACGTTTTGATTATGAATCAAAGACGCTACCCCTAGACCACGGGTATAAGTTATATTTACGCCGAAATGAATCCACCACACGCTAACTCACCTTCAATAATTCATCACCAAATAGATCAAAGAAAGCAACATAAAAGATAATGGGAAAAGGAAAAGGCAGGTACCTGGCATCAGTTCCGTAACAAGATAATGAAGGGAGACAAAGAGGGAGTACCACTGAAGAAGAATACGAAACACCCGTGATGGGACTCCGCATGTGAAGAAGCACAGGAAGAACGAGAGCGCTTTCCAGAAATATAACTCTAGGAAGTCACTGGATACTCAACATTTTCTTCAGACCCAAAAGGGAAGGCTCAAAAATTATCGGACAAACTAAGAGGAGGCACATGAAAGACCAGCTGGACTCGACAGAAAAAGACTTCAAAGATCGCAATGCTCGAGACTTTTACAGGACGTTCGTAGGGAGGATTCGATGATACACCCCTGCGAACTTATGTTTCCGAAAACCAGACAG
Organism: Schistocerca serialis cubense; assembly: GCF_023864345.2. Lineage (NCBI taxonomy): Eukaryota > Metazoa > Arthropoda > Insecta > Orthoptera > Acrididae > Schistocerca > Schistocerca serialis. Next base: position 321,914,662 of record NC_064641.1, on the reverse strand, counting down.
CAAATTCGCGCTGGCCAACCTATATAATTGTAGAGTACTGGCTCCATATTTCTCATAGCTACTCAATTGCCAGGAGCCCACATCAAGATGGCCCAAAGAGACTACCGTACAAGTAAACCCAGAATCTCCACCACCTACAAAACAAGAAATCCGTAGACACATCTTCAGACTCAAGAATAACGAGGTATCTGGAGAAGATGGTGTAGTTGCAGAACTATTGAAGAAAATAGGCCCAAATACACTCGAGGAGCTCACAAAAATCATCACAGACATCTGGGAAACGGAAAAGGTACCTGAAGAATGGAAGTGTACACTCATCCACCCGTTACACAAGAAAGGTGGCAGAACAGATGTCAATAACTACAGAGGGATTTCTCTTCTTGAAGTCACCAACAAAATTCTATCCACGTGCCTTCGTAAAAGAACGCAAGAGCAGCTTGAAAACAAAACTGGTGACTATGAAGCCGGTTTCCGACGGAGGGTCCTTGTGTTGAACAAATTTTCAATTTGAAGATGCTATTGAAATATAGAGCAATCCGATGCTCTCCGATCATCTGTATGTTCGTCGACTTCTAGATGGCCTATGATTCGGTCGATCGACAGTCCCTCTTTAACATCTTATAAGAACAACAACACATTAAGACTCATCAAGGAAACACTCGCTTGCACGAAGTCAAAAATTAAATTCATGGGCGGACTGTCAGAGCCCTTTTGAGATAAAGACCGGTGTGCAACAAGGTGATGGATTGTCACCTTTGATCTTCAACCTTCTTCTGGGTAAAGTCATCCGAGAATGGGAGAAAGAATTTAAAACCCCGGACCAGTGGAAGCCCATGCAACTCTGACGGGAAAATGATGAATCAAGGTCAATAGACAGTAGCAGACGAGCTAGCGATACTAGCCGACTGCGAACATACAGCCATCAAACAGATTGAAGTACTCAAGGAATGCGCTGGGAAAACTGCACTACAAATTTCATTCGAGAAGACCAAGTTCATTTGCACTAAATTCGACATTCAGGTACTGAACACAAAATACGGGCAGATCAAACGAATTCCACACTTAAAATATTTCTGTGTGATCATAGAACCAATAGGGTTGGAAAAGGAAGCACAGTAAGTTCGGTTACAAAAGCCCAAACGAGCTTATGGGAGAACGCGTGAAATCTACAACAAGAAATTTATGTCCATTCAACACATACAAACATCAAACATTATAATACTGTGATTAAACCTGAAGTGCTGTACGCGAGCGGAATCTTGGTATTTAATACAAAAGGCGATCTAGAAAACATCTTGAAGGAGGAAAGAAATATCATGAGGAAAATGCTGGAACCAGATAAAATAGGAGAGGGGTATAGACTCAAATCGCACAAAGCAACGGAATAACTGTGCAACCCAGCCGAAAAAATCAGGAAATGAAGGCTGAAATTCTATGGAAACATTCATAGACTCCCATCTTCAAGGCTAACTCACAAGATTTTGACGTACACTGCAAAACTGAAGAACATTCCATGGATAGAAGTCAAATATGACTTGTAAAAGTCTCTGGAACATCAGACATACTAGACAGGAAACTTTACAGAAGATAAATAGATGGGTAGTAAAGCCAGAGAATAAAGTCCCTAAAAGGTCAGAGACCAAGTGGTCAGAAGAAAGAAAGAAAACACATAGAGAAAGAATGAAAGCTATATGGGCTGTTAGAAAGGCGGATCATAAGTGTAATGCGTGATCCGACGGGGTCCATATGCACATAATAATAATAAAGAGTTGTCAAATCGGTTTCATGCACTAAAGCACTGCGCAAAAAGCAGCTTACAGACAGAAAGAAGAAAAGCAAGCACTGCACCATCCGTGGTGCAAATGCGTGACGTACAGGGGGTGGGGGGGGGGCAAATAAAAGTGACAGGGACGAGTGGATACGATTGACGCTGAATTTTTGGCAACGTTAACGGAGGAAGAAAAGACCTACAGTTACTTCTAACAGGATGGACAAACTGCCGATATAGCTGGCCTAGCCTTGAAGCACGTTTACACAATCTTCACACCTGACAGAGCTGTTAGCACGTGTCACTCTGGTCGCAGTCCTAGCTGGCACTCAGGTCACCTGATCTATCAGTATGCGATTACTTTGTGTGGGGAGCCCTCAAGCCTAAGGTGTATCGCAATGAACCTCACAGTCTTCAAGAACTGCAGCAGAACATTTCGGATGAAAATGCAGCAATTCCACCAGTCCAGCTTCGATCAGCCTTCAGCAACTTTATTTATTTATTTCATTTATTTATTTATTGTTCCGTGGGACCACATTTAGGAGAAGTCTCCATGGTCATGGAACGAGTCAATACATGAAATTATAACACGATTGTAGAAACAGATAAAATGAAATATAAGAAACATATTCAGGCGACAAGCCGTTAGTTTAAATAAAGAAAATCAAGAATGTAACACTGGAATTTGCTTAATTTTTTAGTTCTTCCAGGAGCTCCTCGACAGAATAGAAGGAGTGAGGCATGAGGAAACTCTTCATTTTGGACTTAAAAGTGTTTGGGCTACTGCTAAGATTTTTGAGTTCTTGTGGTAGCTTATTGAAAATGGATGCAGCAGAATACTGCACTCCTTTCTGCACAAGAGTCAAGGAAGTGCATTCCACATGCAGATTTGATTTCTGCCTAGTATTAACTGAGTGAAAGCTGCTAACTCTTGGGAATAAGCTAATATTGCTAACAACAAACGACATTAAAGAAAATACATACTGTGAGGGCAATGTCAAAATTCCCAGACTATTGAATAGGGGTCGACAAGAGGTTTTCGAACTTACACCATACATAGCTCGAACAGCCCGTTCTTGAGCCAAAAATACCCTTTTTGAATCAGAAGAATTACCCCAAAAAATAGTACCATATGACATAAGCGTATGAAAATATGCGAAGTATACTACTTTTCGTGTTGAAATGTCACTTATTTCAGATACTGTTCTGATGGTAAACAGCGCGGCATTTAGTTTCTGAACAAGATCCTGAACATGGGCTTTCCACAACAGCTTACTATCTATCCGTACGCCTAGGAACTTGAACTGTTCCGTCTCGCTTATAACATGCCCATTCTGTCTGATTGAAATGTCAGTTCTTGTTGAATTGTGGATTAGAAACTGTAAAAACCGAGTCTTACTGCGATTTAGCATCAAATTATTTTCCACAAGCCACGAACTTATATCATGAACTACATTATTTGATAATGTTTCAATATTACACACAAGATCCTTCACTACCAAGGTGGTGTCATCAGCAAACAGAAATATTTTTGAATCACCTGTAATACTAGAAGGCATATCACTTACACAAGTAAAAAACAGCAGTGGCCCCAGCACTGACCCTTGGGGAACGCCCCATTTAACAGTGCCCCATTGGGACTGAACATCATTACCACTCTCAATATTGTGGAGGATTACCTTGATGACGAGGGCTCAAAAGCGCCAAGAGATGAGTGGTGGTCACTTTCAACGCCTGCTTTAGTCAGGTTACTACGGTATTTCCTTTCTTCTAGTGTGTTTCTTTGTACGATGTGACTGTCTCTGGGTCACTTTTATTTGACCAACGGTGTAAGAGTTAGACCTATGTCAATTACGCGGAAACCCTCTGAAGATATTGTGCTATATTTCGTCACAACGCCTCGATCCATAAGTCAGTCCTTGCGCTGTCCTTCGTGAAACTTATGAGGATTTAAGCCAAAATTATTAGTTTAGCTAAAACACTTAACCTCAGAAAGTAACTTACATCCAGCTTATGTTTGCGCATCTATAGTCAACAGGAGTATTCATTACTATAGACATTTACGCTCGTATTTGAAAGCACATCATAACATAACACAAACACTCCACTCAAAGTGTTTTAATCCACATATGAGGGACTGCTTCTCGATTACAGTGTTAGGGCGCGCCCATAGACGTCGCCTGTATGCGGGTGGAAAATATATACAAAATAACTTACACAAAACACTATTTTGCTAGACGTCCAGTAGGCGTGCTCAGGGAATTCCCACTGATGAGCAGCGTTCCTGATGCATGGGGTATCTTCTCCTGATGCAGAGTTATAGGGAACTTTCGATTTGGACACAAAAATGATCCCTTAAAGACAAAAGTATAGGAAATAGAGCAACTTCATCAGGTTGAGAATAGCTTTTCATTTTACATGAAAAAGAAATCACGTAAATCACCTACAATTCCTGCGTTCAAAGAGGGCTACTCCCCTAAGGAAATTACTTAAAGAGAAGTGGCCAACTTCCTTCAGCAGCTGAAACAGCAATTAGTTCCCCATGATGTATCGTGTGTCGGTTTACATACATCTTATAAAGTTCCATGGCCTTTTCTGGAGCCATTTTTATTATTTCGCAACTTTACTGCGTTGCCTGATCCAGTAATCTTCTCTTATAAAGAGATTTTTAATTAGTATCCGCATATTGTACAAAAATACTCTCACAAGTTAGGGCTAGGTTTAAAGTTTCACCAGTTTCCAACACCTTAGAGGAAAGTGGAACTTAGTCTCCTCGAACCCCAGACAGAAATTATTCTCTCTTGGCTTATGCTACAAGGACATTTCCTAACGCAACAAGTGCACGGGAACTACTGCAACTTCTTTCTGTAGAAACTTGGCTCTACGACACGTTAATAACGTAGCGTTATTTGTAGCACGGTCAATTGTGCGCTAACTGGATGAAGAACGCGTGTCGAGAATTGAAAAGAACAATTAGTGAACTGAGAATAACATCAAATGTGATTATTTCGTTGCTAATTATCAGACGACGAAAACAGAGAAAAAGCACAGAAAGTTGTGGATGCATTCAATAACTGCGTCTCGTGAAGAAAAATTCATAAATACACGAAACATGGAAAAATTGTCTAAACCTGTTTTTTTTATTATTATCATACATCAATAAAATTGCGATAGCCACAGTATTTAGTATGACGGAGTAGCAATATTGTGCTTATGAAGTTGTTATTGGTACAATAAATAATACTACAAAGGCTCATCTGTTTCATTTCTTTATTCTGTTTCCATATTTCCAAATCGATCCCCGATAACTGCTTCACATACCCTTGACTACGCGTCTTGTTTCTTATTACGGTTTTTACAGTTTTTTTAACTAGTTTCGTGACAGTCACATAAACATACATGATTCCAACCCTGCCAATAAACGCCAGTGTGAGTGTAAGGCTACCCAACCTAGAAAGGTGAATGTAGAGCAACCCACAACAACTGTACCAGCAGCAGTCGCTGGCCAGAACCCTGCGTTATTCAACATATGTGTAGCCAATGTGCTTTTCTTTAGACAAGAAAATGGGCCCAGGCCCATCCGTCTCCATTACGGCACTGAGAACGAGGCTTCCTGAGAGACAGCTCTCCTTTCTTCCAAATTACCAATGTAAGTGTAAACCAAATGTGGCTTGAATTCAAAAGAAATAGTACCGACAGCAATTGAGAGATTTATACCAAATAAATTTCCGAACGACGGAACAGACACCCCTGATACACCAAATAGCTCAAAATACTGTTGCAAAAAGAACGAGGAAAGCATGCCAGATAGAAACGAACGTAAAATCCCCATGAATGGGCATCTACTACAGAAGCTCGAAAGCAAGCGCGGACTTCAATGTGAGATGCTTGTAAGAGGTTCCACAACCAAACTTTGTCTCGAAATCCGGCAGAAAATCCAAAGAGATTCTGGTCGTATGTAAAGCACGCCAGCCGTAAGACACAGACAATGCCTTCTCTGCAAGATAGCAATGGGAAGACTATCGATGACAGTGCCGCTAAGGCAGAGTTACTAAACACAGGCTCCCGGCATTCCTCCACCAAAGAAGACGAAGTATTTCAGAATTCGGATCAAGAGTAGCTTCCAACACGAGTAATATTGGAACAGGTATCTTCGGAGTAGTGAAGCAACTGAAATCACTTAATAAAAGCAAGTCTTCCATCACAGACTGTATATCAATTAGGTTTCTTTCACAGTTTGCTGATGCAATAGCTCCATACCTACCAATCATAATACAACAGCTCACTCGACAAAGATTCGTAGCCACAGACAAGAAGGCTGCACAGGTCACAAAAATATTCAAGAAAGGCAATGGGAATAATTCACTAAATGACAGACCCATATCATTCACGTCGATGTTATGGTGTACCAATGTATGCTGGATTCTGATTTAGGTGCGACGAATTGATGTTGTGGTTAACGGCATACACCATTGCGAGAATCGGACGTTCCGCGCTACGCACGCATCTCTGTGTCTTACCGAACAAAAGAATTGTTTTATGGACTCTTTGTGAAGCAAATGCAGAGATCGGATATGTAAGAGGAGGAGAGATATTGTATTGCTGTGAGATGCCATTACGGTATATAGTAAACTTTCAAATATTTTTTTTCTAAAAAATAAAATCCAATTACTAACATCAAGTATTCAGGGTGTGTATATCTTCATACCGAAATTAGTTAATTATCACGGTACAGATATTAGGAGACGTAGATCGCTTGGAGACGAAGTTTGGAACGATAGTGCGAACCTGCATTTTCCACTGTCAGATTTCTTCCAGAGATTATCTCCGAATTAATAAACTTTAACTTGTTAAATTGTTGGAACTATCATCCAGACTCATCAAACAACATAGCACACAATCGTGCCGAACGATGTGCGTAGCCAGTGTAGGTTTTAGAGATTTCAGGTGGAGCAGATAACGATGAAGAATGTCCGCGAGATCATAGCTGTGGAATACATCTCTTGCTCTCCTGTGGTTTTTAAAACGGAATATTTATATTTTCCAGGAGAGGAAAGATAAAAGGAAATAATGAATTAAGCTAAACCAACTAAAACCAATAACTAAACCAATAATTAAAATGAAAGCACTCATAGAGACTATCTATTTACAATAATAAATAAAGAATATTTTAATTAACTAAACCAATAATAATATATTAAATAATAATAATATATTAAAGTGGCGTCCGAATACACGACGTCCGACAATTAGCTATTGTTGTATATATATATATATATATATATATATATATATATATATATTTATTGTGTATGTGTTTCATATTCAATAATTACTACTGGTGGAGTCCAGTCATGTGAACTGAGCAGTCCCGATACCCACTGCAGAACTTCATATCGCTGCAAGCTGTATAAGGCAAGCACACACAACTATCAACATTCTTGTCTCAATCTGGGTCTATGAATTGAATAGTGTTATCCTGTACATTGCAGAATAGTGCTATATTTTCAGTTCACTTCTGTATTTCCTTCAGAAGTAATAATATGCAATTTTTCTGTGCATTCATTTCAGGAGAATTTTCTATCTCAAGTAGTATAATTAGGCGTGTGGATTAGGTATTTTTTGTTTTAATTCGGTTATGATCAAGGCCCGATCACAAACTAAAATGGATAAAGAGATAGTTTCCGAGGTTCAGGAAATCTGTGAAAATCCTGGTGTTGAGGAGACTGCAGCTTCGTCTTAACAGGGGCCAAATTGTTTAAATTTAATTTTGGAACAGCTGAGACACTTATCTGTGTCGGTAACGACAATAACACAAAAGCAAACAGTTTGTCAGTAGTGGTGCAGGACATGTCACAGAAACAAGTTGATATATCACTGGTGGTACAAACAAGATCGCAAAAGCAAACTGATATGTCAGCGGTGGTACAAACTGTATCACAGAAGCAAGCAGACATGCGTCAAAAACAAACTGACGTGTCAGCTGTAATTCAGGCAATAGTTATCCAGCAACAACGAATCTCAAATGAGATAACGGGATTGAGAAATTCGCAAAAGTAGTTTCCCCTGAAAATTCAAAGTATTACCCAAGAAATGCAAACCATTAGATCGAAGGAGGAGCAAGTAGAAGTTTCCCTAGTAGAGTTAACGGAAATTGTGACTAGCATAGCTTCTGGGTGTGAATAGTTGATGCATGCAAATTTCAGTAAGCACCAACAAGGTTTCTCAACTAAACTAGAAGACTGGACATCATCTAAAATAACAGCAGGTGATGCAATGTGTAGAAAAAAGCATGAAAGAAGCGGTAAGCAAATTACCTATTGACAGCTCACCAATTTCAGAGAATATTATGGAGGATATTGAGGATGTAAAAGAACAATTTGGAGCTAATTTCAAACAATGGAAGAACGAAACACTTCGATCAGATGTGGAACATGGTTTTCCTTGATTCCAAGTTGTTGCACAAAACGTTGGGAAGCATGTTGAACACGTATTGCGCCAGTCACACGGAAATTAGTAATCTGAATTGATTTTGAATGATGCTGTTTACGAAGTTTTTGGCCTCAGGAAAGATAAAACCCGATGTGATTGATGCTCTTTATACGGTTTTTGTCCTCGGGACGATTAAAAACCTGTGTCATTGATTTTGGCCACAGGACAGTTAAAAACCGATTTTCCCATCCGATGTGATATGACCTTGAGTGGTGGATGGGCTTACATGACTAATAGTATCACACCTGTACATCCATGCACACTGAGCGGTACAGTTTGTTTAACGTCAAACGTACATCTTAGGCATTTTTTATGATTCATTTGTCATTTGTAGTCGACCACTATTAAATTATGGTGCTTACAGCGCCATCTTCTGCTACGTTTCCTAAACATTTGTTTTTAATCTGCCATACGTTTTCCGAATTTTCCGATAATATTCCATTACAATTTGACATCATTCTGGCCAGTGGTGTTATTTCTGCAGCAGTTTGACAGTTTCACTTTAATTATAATCACCTGGTACATGTCATCTGAACGTCAAGCCACACAGAACAAACTGTCATAGTTTCTAACCCATTCCTTGGAAACTACGCAATGCAGTGGACAAGAAATACATAGGATATTAGACAGGAATCTGACTGAACCTTCAGTCCCTACTGCAGTCCGCGTCTCGTTGTGCCAAAACCTGGTGGAAAAGTACATATAGTATTCTATGATCATGTATTAACACAATTTCTGTACCAGTATGTACTCATCCAGAAAATATAGATGAGCTGACTGAAAAGTTCAATGGAATGAAATATTTCGCAACAACTGATTTGCGTGCTTCATACTGGCAGGTCAAGTTAGATGAAGATTCAAGAAACTATACTGCATTTGTATACGCCAGTAGGAGTTGTAATTTCAAGGTTTTTCCATTTGGTTTGAATATCAGTGCACGAGCATTCATGTCCACAATGGATGCACCATTAGGACCTGAATCAAGGAGTCAGCTAACATTATTTGTCGTCGATACCCTGATAGGTACAGATACTTGGGAAGAAGATGTGAATATACTGTCATGAGTATTAGAGAATTTTTCTAGTGTGGGAATAACAGCGAATCTACAAAAGTCACATTTCTGCCGGCAAAAAATAAAATTCTTGCAATATTTTATAGATTCGAGAGTGATTTTACCCGATGAAAAGAAAACCAGTGCAATAAAAAATTTTCCTGTTCCTAGAACTAAAGGGCAGTTAAAAGGATTTCTAGGTCCTGCATTGTTTTTTCGTCGATTCATCGAGGATCAGTCGATGAATTCTGAGGCATTATTAAATTTAGTAAGGAAGAATATACATTGTCAGAGGACTGAGAAATGTCAACGAGCAGTCTCAGCAATCAAGAAAGCTTTGTCCAATGCGAAAATTATGTATCATACCGGTATGTTATTTGTAGTTGGAATAGCGACCGAAACTTCATATGTTGGTTTGGGTGTATGTCTGTTCCAAATTCGAATAATAAATGGCAAGCCCACCTTTTTCCCAATATCTTTCACTAGTATGACATTAGCAAGTTGCGAGAGATCTCATACTACAACAGAACAGGACGCTCTTGCAAGAGTTTCATTATTATTTTTATGGAGCTAGAACAACAATAGATTGTGTCAATCAGGCTCTTAGCTTTTTACACACCTCTAAACTATTACATGGGAGATAAGCAAGGTGGATGGTCGCTCTTCAGGAATACCAATTTCGGATTGCATATATCCAAGAAAAGGAGAGTATCATATCAGATACGTTATTCTGTGTTCCAGAAGAGTTAGTAAAGGGCATCATCTCTGATGAAAATGAAGACCAGTTTCCAATATTATTGGTGAAAGATGTTATTTAGAGTTATGTCGAGATATGACGAAACTTCATCAAAGTGTTTTAAGGTGGATAAGCATTCGACAGAAATTAAAAGTCCCACAAGAAACTAAGATAATCCAGTCCTATAAGATAGTGAATTATGTACTATTTCATCATCAGAGCAACATGAATCAGATCTGGTGTGTGTGTGTGTATACTCGAATATGAGGTGAGGTTAATAACGTATACTCACAACACTTGGGGATTTTTGGTGTTGAGAAATGTGCAAGCAAGCTGATAATGTACTGTTAATTCGCAGACTTACGTAGGAAAGTACGGAGGGTACTGAGAAAATGAGTAATATGTCAGAAAACAAAACCGAACAAAATCGAAAAACTAAGGTAGTAAAAGCCTGTTACATTCAATCATTCCTGAAAACCCAATACCTATTTCAACGGTCGATATCTGTGGACCGTTACTGAGGGCTAGAGGAGACTGTAAATATATAGTAACTACCTAGAACGTATATACCGAATATGTAACATTCTATCCAATGAAAACTGCTGCAGCAGAACCAATACTGAATCGTTTATTCGGTGACTACATTCCGCGCATTGGGAAGGTGAAGGCGGATTTATCCGACAATGAAACGAATTTTACAGGATACAGATGGAGTCATACATTAGCCCGGCCAAATATAACAGAAGACTTCCAAATATAATCCGGGATCGAACGCGATTTAGAGACTTTTCTGTGAATTAAACTTATTTATGTTGACCTAGTGCCATGCGAAACAAACAAGAGCGATAGAATATCTCGATACTTTTGAGGAAATCTTGAACAAATTACCTCATAGGACCACAAACTTTACACTGGCTGAACTAATGGTGGAGAGAATAGAAAGAAATGAATGGATGGATAAGATTCTGAAGATACCACTAGAAGATCCCACTGGCAAGATAAGATTAGAACAGTATTAATAAATCTCGCCGGAAAGGCAAGAAAAAGGAAGATAGATTTTGTCAAGAGGATATTACGAAGACAATCCTTTTACATTGGGGAAAGAGCATTATTATGTACACATCCACGTGCTTCATTACTAAAGGAAAGAAATAAGACATGGCAATTAATGTACAAAGGACCATTTGAGGTAATTAGGATACCAAATCCAGGAGCATATATATTAGGACATCCTGAGGCAAGAAATATAAAGGATTTATATCCCCATCATAATTTAAAAAAAATTCATTCCTGACGTCCATGCGGAGTGGCCGCTCGGTTAGAGGCGCCATGGCACGGATTGCGCGGCCCCTCCCAGCGGAGATTCGAATCCTCCCTAGGGCATGGGTGTGTTTGTGTGTGTATTGTTCTTAGCACAAGGTAGTTTAAGTTACATTCAGTAGTGTGTAAGTCTAGGGATCGATGACTTCAGCAGAATGGCCCCTTAGGATTTCACACGTATTTGAACTTTTGAACATTCATGAAGGGACGAAGGAATGGCAGAGAAGAAAAATAATTTTAACTAAGAACAATATAAGCTCAGCGTATGATGATTCAACAGAAAGGCACAAGAGATGATTCATAGTGTTTATGTAAACATATATGTTTTGTTTCAGCAACATGATTTTTAGTTTAATTAATCAAAAGTTAATTATGGTGTTACTTAATTTCAGTTAAGACTGTAGTTATTAGTGGGCATCTGTTTCAGTTTTTCATGAAAATGTTAGTATGTGATACATGAGAACATTCATGTCACGAGCATATGACTACATATATTCAAGGCAATGACATATGACTACTGATGATTAAATATTTTAAAAACAAAAGTCAGTTCACTTGGTGGAGTTTTTACGAAATTTGGTTGAGATAGATTACAGGATACTAGGAAGGGCAGTGCTGGAACAGGTTGTGACCTACCACGTGAACCAAGAGCGCTAATGCGCTGCTGCCTGGTCTCGGATAGGTGCGCTGGCTCCAGATTGAATTCGCCCGGCGGATTAACGACGCAGGCCGATGTGCCGGCCAACCTGGATGTGGTTTTCAGGCGGTTTTCCACATCCCACTAGGTGAATACAAGGCTGGTACCCACGTCCCACCTCTGCTCCACAACTCGCAGACATCTGAACACATTCACACTATTCCATGGATTACAATGACACAGCTGGGGTACACTGATTCCATCCCAGGGGGTACAGGGTGGCGTCAGGAAGGGCATCCAGGCACCCCTTAAAATTAACATTCCCAAATCCTTACCTAAGCATGCCGACCCTGTGAAATCGCGGGATAAGAGACGCAAGCAAAAGAAGAGGGAGCAGAGATATAGAAATGCTGGAACAGATTGAGCGAGATATGTGTGATCGTTGTGGGATGTTTGAAATTAAATCGTCATTATTTAAAGTAAGAGTTATGACAAGAAATTAAGAGAACCGACTGGGCTGAATTTATGTAGATTCGGGGATGGTAAATAAATTTGTAGTTGAATGTTGAGAACCAGTTTTGAAGACTGACCGAAGTGCGGATTAGTGACGTATAAGGTGAACAACAACGAAATTCCAATGAAGTGCTGTGTGTTACCAGGTGCGAAATAAGCTATGGACACGTTATGAGTGTCATAAAAAGGAACTAGTGAAGAGACGCAGGAATGATTAGCTTTTGGCTAGGGAGCAAAGATAGACTCAAGTGCGGCGTGTACAATAACGATTATTGTGCTTCATTAAAATAGTATGTGAAGATACTATAGAGAATTATCAGCAGAGTGTACCATGGACAACGTGAGCGTGTTGGTATGGTACTCTGATATTCATAATGATATTCGTAAGGGACTGCATAAAGACAAAAACTGGTAAATGTACAAAAGTGAGATTGAATTCTCAGTAATAAAGTCGTGTACTAATTCTTCTGCATCTCTGAATTCAGACCAGTAGCGTGAGAATGAGCAGTATATGTAGTAACCAGTTCTCTCACAGCGCTTTTCCATCAGTAATGACCAGCATTGATACTTGAGCAGCGGTATGTTACATGTTCACACATCCCCGTCCTGTGAATGGCGATATGAGGGCCTGATCCTCCCTTTCTTCTACGTGAGGATAAATCCTGTTGCTGACCATCCCTACCATCCCACACACAGTAGCAAGAGGGTCACCCTCTCTTTCTACCCACACCTGCCCTGCACCTTCCATGAAACGTCGTGCTGACGTCGGTACCAAGATATCTTCAGGTTTGTTTATATCTGACTCCACCAACACAAGAACATATTAGATAAAGACACTTTCAGATCTGTCAGTTAAAAGTTTAAATAATTTTTGTGAATTACTGGGAGGAACGTAAGGTTAAATTAGCCTTGTTCCAGGTTTTCCATGGTTTCCCTTAGGAACCCTTGCCCAAATGGGGAAGCTATTCTGATTGGAAGACCATAACCACATTAGCCGTTTACAGAATTATTTAAACGGTTAATATCAAATTATTTACCCTTATGATCAGTACCGAGTGAATATGAAAGCAGCTCAGATTACATAAGCGGCAAAAGTTGGCAACCGCCACAAGCACTTCCACAAAGTAATACTGTAGTAAAACAGTAGAGTCATTTTTTATTGTCATTTTGGCCTTGAATTGTCCAAGAAAGAAAATTCGCGCCGAAGAGGAGCAGTATGGTGTACCAATGTATGCAGTACTCTGATTTTGGTGCGACGAATAGATGTTGTCATGGATGGCAAATGCCTATTGCGAGACATTCCGTGCATGTCTGTTTCTTACCGAACCAAAGATTTGCTTTATGGACTCTCTGTAAAATTGGCAGTTCACTATAAATAATGAAAAGTGTGTGGTCATCCAGATGAATGCTAACAGCAATCCGTTAAACTTCGTTTACACGGTAAATCGATCAATCAATCAATCATATCTAAGTACCTAGGAATTATAATTAAGAAAAACTTAAATTAGAGGGAACGCATAGAAAATGTTGTGGTAAAGGCGATCCAAAGACTGCGTTTTATTGGCAGAGTAAACAGAAGATGCAACAGGTCTACTAAAGAGATTGCCTGCACTACGTTTGTCGGTTCTCTTTTGAAGTACTGCTGTACAGTGATGGGATGCTTATAAGATAGGATTAACGGAGTACATCGAGAAAGTTCAAGGAAAGACAGCATATTTTTTGCTAGCGAGAAATAGGGTAGAGAGTGTGACGGATATGATACAGGATTAGGTGTGCACATCATTTAGACAGGGGCGTTTCTCGTTTAGGCGGGATCTTCTCAAGAAATTTCAATCACCAACTTTGTCCTCCGAATGCGAAGATATTTATTGACGCCGTTCTACATAGGTAGAAACGATCGTCACAATTAAATAAGGGAAACGAGAGCTCACACCGAAAGCTATAGGTGTCCGTTTTCTTCTCGCGCTGCTCGAGAGTGGAATAATAGCGAATTGTTGTGAAGATGGATCGATGAACCCTCTGCCAAAGTACATAGACGTTATTTGCAGAGTAACCATGTAGACGTAGATGAAGATATCCGACGAAAATGTTAGTTTCCGTATCGTGTACCTACGTTATACGACATAGCACTGGGCCCACATTTCATGCGTTATTTATCGCACAAAAGTTACGTTAAAAACAACCATGTAGCCTTAGAGTAAATTATTAGTAGGTATAATGTACCTTCGACTGATTAATAAATAATAGAAGAAGCACTGAAATTAGATGACCTGTCAATAGAAGACATAGATCGTATGACACGCGTTTTGACTACGACGTGCAGCAAATTGTCACCTTACAAAATTTTTCCAGTTTGTGGGCATACTGAACCACGTAAGGTATTATCACCATCAAAAGCATGAATGAATGAAAGTAGTCCATAGCCACCCAGAAGCATATAATTAGAATATTGTCACATCTAAGGTGCCCACTCATACGACTCGGAAAAAGATACCCAACATGTCAAGGCTGTTTCCTGAAGCGTAACAGTGCAGCATAATAAATCATAGAAACGTTCACGGTCGCGATGGAATTTGACGCTTTACCCACATACCACTCTAGTAAGTTAATTATCGCTATGTTTGAGAGTAAGGCTCTGAAGTAAGGCAATCAGTTCAGTTTAATGGAATCTGACGGTATCGAAATTCTCCATCAAAAAGGCAACCAGCGTCAGGGAGAGCAACACATCATGTGGGAATGTGGCATTAGCAACACACCACTGCTGTGTGTTGAATGAGCACGCAGTATGCTCAGTAGAAATATGGGTATGTTACTACCCAGTATCAGAACTAGTTTTATCAACCACCTTTAGTCATTGTTATTTAGTACGCCACGTTTACGACATGTTGGAAGCCTGGAAGCATCATTGATCAGAAATGAACGACTGAAAGATTAGCAGTACTTTCTTGCACATAGTAAGCGCAAGACACATTAAAATAATTGCCACCTAATCTTAGCATCGTGACTTGCTATGAGCCATGACAAAATAATGACTGAACGCACTGCGCGTTCCGCGATTATATCTCCTTACAATGATCTACCCAATTCTCTATTCAACCGAAAGCGATCTGAAACAGTCATAATTAGCACACGAACATGTAAATATCCACACTAGGAGAACTTGTGATGTGAATAATAACAAGTTTATTTTTACATTTGTTTCATACTTAATTCTAAGAACAAAACAGGGAAACACCTGTACACTTAAAATATGCACCTGGTCAATGAGGCAGACCGATGAAGAAGACATATGATAAATATGCAGAGTTCCCCTCTTACGAAAAGACAAGAGGAAACCAACTTCAACTATGCAGTAAAGCTGCATGTCCTCGGGAAAAATTAGAGCTGTAGCTTCCCCTTGCTTTCAAGCCTTTCGCAGTACCAGCACAGCAAGGCTGTTTTGATTGATGTTACAGGGCCACATCAGTCAACTATCCATACTGTTGCCCCTGTAACTGTTAAAATGGCTGCTGCCCCTCTTCAGGAACTATACGTTTGTGTGGCCTCTCAACAGATATCCCTCCGAAGTGGTTGCACTGATGGTACGGCTATCTGTTTATCTGTTTCGCTGAGGCGCACAAGCCTTCCCACCAACGGAAAGGTCCGTGGTTCACGGGGAAGGGGGGGGGGGGAGTCGGTTGTAACTAATACGTATAGCAAATTCGCTTGAGATCCTTCGTGGGAATTAGGATAAGCATTTTACCTATGGCTTTGTTCACGTGTGCGCACGTCAAATATACACTCCTGGAAATGGAAAAAAGAACACATTGACACCGGTGTGTCAGACCCACCATACTTGCTCCGGACACTGCGAGAGGACTGTACAAGCAATGATCACACGCACGGCACAGCGGACACACCAGGAACCGCGGTGTTGGCCGTCGAATGGCGTTAGCTGCGCAGCATTTGTGCACCGCCGCCGTCAGTGTCAGCCAGTTTTCCGTGGCATACGGAGCTCCATCGCAGTCTTTAACACTGGTAGCATGCCGCGACAGTGTGGACGTGAACCGTATGTGCAGTTGACGGACTTTGAGCGAGGGCGTATAGTGGGCATGCGGGAGGCCGGGTGGACGTACCGCCGAATTGCTCAACACGTGGGGCGTGAGGTCTCCACAGTACATCGATGTTGTCGCCAGTGGTCGGCGGAAGGTGCACGTGCCCGTCGACCTGGGACCGGACCGCAGCGACGCACGGATGCACGCCAAGACCGTAGGATCCTACGCAGTGCCGTAGGGGACCGCACCGCCACTTCCCAGCAAATTAGGGACACTGTTGCTCCTGGGGTATCGGCGAGGACCATTCGCAACCGTCTCCATGAAGCTGGGCTACGGTCCTGCACACCGTTAGGCCGTCTTCCGCTCACGCCCCAACATCGTGAAGCCCGCCTCCAGTGGTGTCGCGACAGGCGTGAACGGAGGGACGAATGGAGACGTGTCGTCTTCAGCGATGAGAGTCGCTTCTGCCTTGGTGCCAATGATGGTCGTACGCGTGTTTGGCGCCGTGCAGGTGAGCGCCACAATCAGGACTGCATACGACCGAGGCACACAGGGCCAACACCCGGCATCATGGTGTGGGGAGCGATCTCCTACACTGGCCGTACACCACTGGTGATCGTCGAGAGGACACTGAATAGTGCACGGTACATCCAAACCGTCATCGAACCCATCGTTCTACCATTCCTAGACCGGCAAGGGAACTTGCTGTTTCAACAGGACAATGCACGTCCGCATGTATCCCGTGCCACCCAACGTGCTCTAGAAGGTGTAAGTCAACTACCCTGGCCAGCAAGATCTCCGGATCTGTCCCCCATTGAGCATGTTTGGGACTGGATGAAGCGTCGTCTCACGCGGTCTGCACATCCAGCACGAACGCTGGTCCAACTGAGGCGCCAGGTGGAAATGGCATGGCAAGCCGTTCCACAGGACTACATCCAGCATCTCTACGATCATCTCCATGGGAGAATAGCAGCCTGCATTGCTGCGAAAGGTGGATATACACTGTACTAGTGCCGACATTGTGCATGCTCTGTTGCCTGTGTCTATGTGCCTGTGGTTCTGTCAGTGTGATCATGTGATGTATCTGACCCCAGGAATGTGTCAATAAAGTTTCCCCTTCCTGGGACAATGAATTCACGGTGTTCTTATTTCAATTTCCAGGAGTGTGTTTTACAAATGTTAAACACATTTCACACCTATTTGTACACATACTTCGCCTTTATTTGCAGCAACTTTCGCCCTGTAGTTTAATTTTCAAGCAGCTCATTGTTTAAGATGACGTGCCCCTGGACTTTGTGCTTTACAGTGTTATAAGACTGCACGTACATCACGTGGTATAGGTGGCTACAGTATGCAGAATGTTTTGTGAATGGAGTTGGTAGTACAGAAGTAATTATTTAGAACGTCATGCATCATGAGGCAGTTTATCACACGTTTGAATGTTTATCATGTAATATCGCTTAAACCATGTGCCGCACAGTGACACATTTTTCTATGTACATTCAGTGGCCTCTATGGATACTGTCAGCGAAGAGCTCTGCTAACAGATTTAGCTACAAGGAAGCCTTAAATTTAAAAGTCTTGCATGATGTGGCATTTTTTTTAAGCATCTCAGTAACCATGACGTCTAAGCTCCTAAACTATGTATTGAAAAATGATTTAATTTTGTTCCTACATTCACCGGTATATATGAATACTGTCTGTAAAGTGTGTCGCTAATATAATTAGTAGTACGGAAGTGATCAATTAAAAATTAATGTGTCTTGCAGCAGTTTCACTCCATTAAGAGGGAAAAAGCAGTAAAGGATAGTCTTTTCCATTTTAGTATTTTGTGAGGGTTTCCAGAGAGGAAAAGCATTCCCCACAACGATTGTTTCGAGAAAGTAAATGATATATGCAACAAGTCCGGTTCAAATTGGTCCAGTATTTTAGGAGATGTGGGATATACATACATACATACATACACACATTTCTATAATGTGTGTTGATTTTCTTCCCGATCTGCACTGACTAATGTGGTTCCCATTAATTAATGGTCATAGTAAGTCGACCTCAAACGGGATGGACTTGTTTGAAAGAAGACTTCCTGAGCTACTGAACCTCTTGATTCAAGGCTATTTGGCGAGATGTCATTAACCTCTCACCGAAATTTTCAGGAGTTAGTCAGCATCTCCACGGCGATAAAAAGCCATCGGTTGCATGCTAACCTCAAGTGTCAGTAGGCAGGGCATTCCGCCAAACTACAGGGATAGTCCTGTGATCATAACTGTAGCACAGGTACAGCGATATGTTATTGTCAGCATTATTTGTTGAGCTCTGCATTTATCAAGAGTGATCGTACCCGTGATCTTGATTTTCAAGTTTACTCAAAAAATGTAATTATTTTTTAACAAATTCGGATCTGTTTTTTTTTTTAAGAAAAAAGAGGGAGATTGGACCTTCATACTTCTCTTCAAGTTCAATCAGGTGGTCAGAACAAAAAGATAAACATATGTCGATCATCGGAGGTAAAAATCTACCTGCACTATCATAAAAATGATTCTGCCACTGAAATGATTTAACTCCAGTCACCCAAATGTAAGATACGTAAACACACTGTGAAAAATCTCATTTTCTCAGCGTAGGACTATTGCACTGTCCAATGTGGAATATAACTGTGTGAAACATATGATTCTATAATAAAGTACATTCAATGTGTCGTCTAAGAACCAATTTTTCACATTACCTTCCACATTTCTGGTTTGAAGCTGCGTCTGCACAGCGGAACACATGCGACAGAGCTGATACTGAGGGAGGTAGATGTCTGACTCATGGTTACACATTTCCATAACAATTCTGTACCTAGTCTAATTAAATATCCGTAATTTGAAAAGATGCAAATTCTTTAATTCATAAAAGATTATTGTGTGGAAGAAAGATAGAGGAATAATCCAGGAATATTCCAATCCTAAGATTATTACTTTTTCTTTTGAGTCATCAGTCTTCTGGTGATTTGATACGGCCCGTCAGGAATTCGTCTCCTGAGCCGACCTCTGCATCTCAGAGCAGCACTTTCAACCGACGATCTCAATGGTTTGCCCGATATATTCCAATCTCCGTCTTCTTCTACAGTTCCTGTCTACAGCTCTCTCTAGTACCATGGAAGTCATTCCATAGTGTAATCGAAGATGTCCTATTATCCTGTCCCTTCTCCTTGTCAGAGTTTTCCACATATTCCTTTCCTCTCCGATTCTGCGCAGCCCTTCTTCATTCCGTACCTCATCTGTCCATCTAGTTTCCAACATTCGTCTTCAATAGACCTCTTCTGTTCCTGTTTTCCAACAGTCCATGTTTCACTACTATACAAAGCCATGCGTCAAACGTACATTCTCATAAATTTCTCCCTCATATTAAGTAGTATATTTGATAGCAGTACACCTAACTTGACCAGGAAGGCGCTTTTTGCCAGTGCTAGTGTACTTTTGCTGTCCTCCTTGGTCCTTCCGTCATTGTTTATTTTGCTGTCTCGGTAGCAGAATTCCTTACTACATCTTCTTCGTGCCCATCAATTTTCATGTTAAGTTCCTCGCTGTTCTCATTTCTGCCACTTCTCATTACTTCCATCTTTCTTCGATTTACTCTCAATCCATATTCTGTACACATTAAACTGTTCATTCCACTCAGCAGATCACGTAATTTTTCTTCACACTCTTCAAGGGTAGCAACGTCATCAGCGACTCGTATCATTGATGTCCTTCACCTTGAATTTTAATTCCACTCCTGAACTTTTCTGTTATTTCCATCATTGCTTCTTCGACGCACAGACTGAACAGTAATGACAAAAAAACTACATCCCTGTCCTACTCTTTTCTTAATACGAACACTTCGATCTTTATCGTCCACCCTTATCATTCCCTCTTGGTTCTCGTGCATACTGTATATTATCCTTCTCTCCATATACTTTACCACTATTTTCCTTAGAATTTGGAACATTTTGTAGCATTTTACATTGTCGAACGCTGTTTCCATCTCGACAAACATATGAACGCATATTGATTTTTCTTTACTCTTGCTTCCATTGTCAACAGCATTGTCAGAATTGCCTTTCTGGTGCCTTTACCTTTCTCAAAGCCAAACAGACCGTCATCTAACACAGCCTAAATTTTCTTTTCCATTCTTCTGTTTATTATTCTAGTCACCAACTTCGATGCATGAGCAGTTAAGCTGATTGTGCCATAATTCTCTCACTTGTCATCTCTAGCTGTCCTCGGAAATGTGTGGATGATATTATTCCGAAAGTCAGACGGTATTTCACCAGACTGATACCTTCTGCATACGAAAGTGAAAATGGTTTTTTTGCCATTGTCAATGATTTTAGATACTCTGGTGGAATGTTATCTATTCCTTCTGCCTTATTTGATCTTAAGTCCTCCAAAGCATTTTTAAATTCTGATTCTAATAATGGATTTCCTATCTCTTCTGAATCAACTACTGTTTCTTCTTCTATCACAAGAGACAAATCTTCTCCCCTCATAGAAGCTTTTACTGTATTATTTCCACCTATCCGCTTCTGATGACCTCAACCCACAGGAAAAATAATTATCAAAATCTGAACTGTGAAGTCATCCAAAATTCTAGTTGGAAAACCACACTCTTTGTTATACTTCTTAATTGGTCACGATCCCACTTGGTTTATGAACTAAAAACTCTAATATTCACTAGAAACTGCTCTGAAATTAACCTGAACCGTCAAAATTGTGTATATATTCTCTGAAACTTCAAAGACATCTAAGACAATATCTGAAAGGAATTAGAAAAAGTGAAAAAATTTCGTTAATCACACACAATAATGTTAATAATTGCATGAACACTGGGGGGGGGGGGGGGGGGTCACCATACATCTACCCACTTTTAAGTATAACCATTGTCTCTTAATACTACGCCTCGTAGCAATACAATATCAAAAACTTTTGTTACTGGGTAAACAGTCCCTGCGTGATTTGACAGCTGACATTTATAATTCACACTCACGTCAGGAAACGCACCAATACGGGAATAGCAGCTTTTATGTTATTTGTCGGAACGCAAGCAATGATGGCGGTCGCCGTAATTTTCGCGCGACGCCATATTCCGCGATAAAATGGTCTTATTAGTCACTGTCATATATCTAGTCTCATAACAATACATAAAACAACATAAAATAACTACAATAATTTTGACATGCAAGGAGAATTAGTTCTAATGAGAGGGAGAAGTTTATATTTACTGGTGTTTCAACAATGAATACCAGGCAACTTTTAATTCACTTATTGTAATTTTATTTTCGTTAGCAGAAAGCAAACAAACTAAACAAAGAATTTATTTGAATAGAGTCTGTAATTCCTATACTTTTAATAGAGAAAGAAAGTGCCTAGGACGGGGGATAGCGTTCGGCGAAATCTCTTAACTTCTTGTTGCATACTAAGCGTTGCGTTGGGCAGCACGATGTCGGCGGGTTACGATGATGAGAGGAGGATACAGGCAGTTCCGCTGGTTAATCTTCTCCGGCAAAACGGAAATAAAGTTCCGGCACAGCTGTATCATTAACCCCGTGGTGATTAACAAACCACAAGACGTCACTGTACGACCGTTGTTGACATTCCTCTCTTTCAAAGTACATTACGTAGACATCGCTCGTTTTTACACTTTATGCACTGTCCGTGACGCTATCGTCCATAATTACACAGTTCGTCACATTCATATAGTCTTAGGCACAAATACACAGTTGATAGAATTGTTCTTGTGTGTGAAGCACACCGGAAACAATATCCACTCTGTTCTCGCATTTCAAACTTCGACAACGTCACTGAAAGTCATTTATATTGCACAGTTAATTAAAGTCTTCACTTTCACGGCTTGATAGAATGTGATAGACAACAGTTCCACCACCCAAAACCAATTCCAGCAAAGTTCATTCTCATAAAAGCGCTGTTCGTGTCGGCCACAACGAAGTATTGTTAGCAGCACTTTCTCAGTCCGGTTTATTTGCTCTTAAAGTTCGCTGGTGATGGCATTACATACCGCAGTGGTAAAGAGAATTAACAATCTGATAGTTCGGTATCACTGTCCATACAGTTACGTATGCTTTTCATAAACACAGTACTATTTTTCCGCGCACGCTTCACAGACATACCATCCACCATCCCCTCTACTACACAACAACCTTCCGACTATCGATATCACTATCGCTGTCCCCTGTCTATAAATGTTATATCGTTATCGTAAATTACATAAATCTTTATAAATGTTATTGACTGCATTTGTCACAATTAATAATATTCCAAAAGAGAAGTTTACAAACTTTACGACAGGTACAAAGCAAGAAACATATTTATCCATTGGCAAACTAAATAACCACAATTACATCTTTACATTTAAAAACCACAGTAGAACGTTACACAATCACAGTTAGAAATGCCCATATGAACAAAAGAAAAAGAATAGAAATCTAAAGAAAATCACGAAAAAAATTTTATATGCGTAATTAACAATGCCTTCACACGCTCCGTCAACTGAATTTAACAGGGGATTGTCAACCCCTGGTAGCTGAGTGGTCAGCGCGACGGAATGTTATACCTAACGGTCTGGTTTCGATTCTCGGCTGGGTAGGAGATTTTCTCCGCCCAAGGACTGGGTGTTGTGTTGTCATTTCATCCCCCTCGACACGCAAGTCGCCGAAGTGGCGTCAGCTCGAAAGACTTGTACCAGGCGAACGGTCTACCCGACGGGAGGCCCTAGCCACACGGCATTTATTTAACAGTGGAATTCCTGTTGCGCACTTAAAGATACCACCCTTGCCTCCACTTTCAACGAAGGTTGTTTTGGCTTTCCTGTATGATGAGTCAGTCATTTTAACAATTATTTCTTTTGGAATTTCTTCACATTTTTTCATGCAGCCATTTCGTCTCAACTTCCCTGCATTTCCTATTTATTTCATTTCCCAGCGACTTGTGTTTCTGTATTCCTGAATATCCCTGAACATTTTTGTACTTCCTTCTTTGGTCGATCAACTGCAGTATTTCTTCTGTTACACATGCTTTCTTCACAGTTACCTTCTTTGTACCTATGTTTTTCTTTCCAAATTCAGTGATTGCCCTTTCTGGAGATGTCTACTCATCTTCAACTGTACTGCCTACTGAGTTACGACTTATTATTGTATCTGTAGGCTTAGAGAACTTAAAGCGTATCTCGTCATTCTTTATTACCCCTGTATCCCGATTCTTGCGTATTGATTCTTCCAGACTATTCTCTTAAGCTTCATCCCACTCATGACTACTACATTACGAACTTAGTCTATATGTGCTCCTGTGTACGCCTTACAATCCGGTAACTGATTTCGGAATCTCTGTCTGATAATGATATAATATAACGGAAATTTTTACGCATCATCCGCCCTTTTGTAAGTATACCTACTCCAAATGTGATTCTTGAACGAAGTATTTGCTACTAATAAATTAAATTTGTTACAGAACTCAATTAGTTCTCTTCACTTTCATTTCTTGTTCCAAGTCCAAATTCTCCGGCAACCACTTCATCTACTCCGTCCCCCACAACCGCATTTCAGTCCCCCTTGACTAATAAATTTTCACCTTCCTTTACGTACGCTATTACCCTTTCGATATCGTCATATACTCTGTATGTCTCTTCAACTTCAGCTTGCGACATAGGCATGCATACCTGAACTATCGTTGTCAGTGTTGGCTTGCTGCTGATTCTGATAAGAACAACCCTGTTACTAGACTTCACAGTAACACACTCTCTGCCCTGTCCTATTCATAACGAATTCTACTCCTGTTATACCATTTCTTGCTGCTTTTGATATTAACCTATGCCCATCCGACCAGAAATCCTTGTCTTCTTTCCATTTCACTTCACTGATCCTTACGATGTCTAGATTCAGCCTTTGGATTTCCCTTTTCAAATATATTCATGTCTCGAATCGTAGAACGTTGTCCTTTCATTAGTTGCTCAATTTTCTCATGGTCGCCTCCCCCTTGGCAATTTCCCCCCCCCCCCCCCCCCCAATTGAGATGATCCGAATAGGTGGCTATTCCGGAATCCTTTGCCAGTGGAGGGATAATCAAATCGATTTTCACACATACAGATTAGGTCTAAACGTCCTTGTATTCTTCACTTCAGGTAACTAGTCCATCGCACTGCCGTAAAATATCCTTAGTTATGTTGATAATAAAGGCGTGTGAGGGTCTGACAGGCAAGTTGCATTCGAAACTCGAAAGTATTATAATATGAATTTTTTGATCATCTCATGCGAAAATCACAATATTTATTATGGAGGTGGAAGCCACAAGTGTGTTCATTATATAGACAACGTTACAATTCTTTTCTTTTACCCTTGATAATAGTAAATGACGATTTTATAAAAAAATATTATTTCTTAGACTTTCAAAATCAGTTCTGCTTATTACTGCTTTCTGTCCTAAATATTTACATTTGTGCATTTGTTGACTATTAGTATTGTAAATTCTAGGAACTCAAACCAACGCATTGTGACACTAGACTCTTTTCTTTACAAGTAATCGGTGTGGACCAAGTCACTCAGAATTAAATATGAGGAAAATGGATCTAGTCTTAGTGTTAAAAAAGGAGAACTTTTACAAACAATGGCATTCTAAGTGTATAGAACCATTAATGACTCACATATTGGATAAATTTAGTGAATATAGTGAAAAGACAGTGCGTGTAAAATTAAGTCAATTTTAAAAGTGTTTAACTCAAAATTGCTACAAAAGTGGAAAAATCCCATTGGAATATAGAAAGATTTACCAAATCCAATTCATAACGGTAAAAAAACGACTTGATTTTGCCAGCTCTAAGCATTACAGCCACAAACGAAGATTTACACGTGAAAAAACCCGGAGGAAGACCTGCAAAATCTTTTTAAGAGAGCTCTAAACGATCAAAACGAAGAATAGTGCAACCAATTACTGCTGAGTCAACTCCAGAGCTTTTGTGTTCGGCTGCTCAAAGCAACCTAAATAAGAGTGGAAAAAGAACAGCTGCACAAGTAGTAAACTTAGCCCTAACCACAAGCCCTTGCAGATACAGACGCATGAAACACATTCATGTAAGGCCATCATATTCGGTTATGAAGCCTTACTCTCCCGAAGAAGCATTCGCGCCCATTATTGACTCTGACATGGGAAAAGAAGATTATATTCATTGGCAAAAAGGGGCAAGGTCTCGAGGCGCGAACGTCTATCCGCCTTATAATGTCATAGCACAAACAACGAGTAACATAACAATCACGGAGACCGAGGTGCAAATTGTAGTTCAAGGTATTTTGGACCACATGTAGGGAAGCAGTCTACTCACGCCGTATAAAATTCACCTCAGTCTTTCCATTGTGTGCCAGCCAGTCCGCTGTAACTTGCTCTGACGTCATAAACGTTGAGCAATACCTTAAAAATCAAGTGAAACGTTAATAGCATGTCAGGAGTAATACTAAATCAATATGTGTTGAGTATCAGTTCAATAACTTTAACCATTTTAGAAATTTGGATGTTTTTCTGTAAAAATCATTGGCGCAACGGAAAAGATCTAGAAACTTAAAAATTTATATTTAGATTCCTTTTTCATAATAATTTAGTAGAAACAGTATTCTGGATCTCGCAAATTAAAATTTTAGTTGAAATTCATGATTTTCTGGTATTTGTCTTAAAAATTAAGGAAGCAAGATAGATTAAGTAGGTGAATAAATAAAGCTAGGTTGTTTAAATTTAAGTAGAAGGGAGATCCGCTATAATCATAAATATATGAGAAGTTTCAACTGAATAACTATAAAACTATAGCGATAGCGTATCTCCAAAGGGCAAGTTCAGAGATCGACTACTGCGAGTAGTGCAATTAAATTCTCTCGCCCAAAATATTTGACTCAGCCACGTCAGACTTTTATTATGATTAATTACCTGTGTGCTGATTGCACATTTAAATTGAGAGCTTCATCGTCCATCAGCAAAGGAAACAATGATTTATTCGATAACGTTAAGTGGTGCATTACTAGCCCAGCGGCTAGTCGGGAGAGCCGATTTGATCAGGCGTTCCCTTAGCCGTCCGCACCGCGGCTTTATATATGAGAACGCTACCTGAGGAGAAAAATCCCAGTTTTCTCCAGACGCTGATTAGCGCACCATCTGTGCTGGGAGTCGCATTGCATCAGTATCATTGCTATAAACAGCCTCGGGTGCCGTAATAAGTTACTCGGGATACGCGTAACCATGAAATCGTTTTCGAGTGAAGTGTTAATTATGGGACGATTTTAATGATCTATCTTCAGTTTGCGTATGTCGTATTTTCACGTGCCGCCGCGGGACGGACATTCTACCATTATTTAGCGTGGCGTTTGATGAACATTATCATCAAATTATGGCGAGCATTCACTTAAACCTTTAATTTGAACAGTTATAGTTGCATCAGCGCATTAGACTCTGAACTGCTCTGGTAGTTGGATTGTGTGGATTCTTTTTTGGTCTGTGACTTTCAGAATATAGAGAACATTTTAGAAAGAATCGTTTTTGATTATGAATCCCAGACAATCTCCTAATTCCTCAGAGCTATAAGCTGTAGCTGTAAATGTATATCTCAGATGAATTGGGCACTAGGAATTCTAATTACAGGCTTCACGTTTTGCTAATCACTTTCTGGTTGCCAATATTGTAGTTAGAGAGCCAGTGTTGAGAATGGCAAACAACAGCATTAAATAAATAATAGGAACATGGACAATTATTCCACCCACCACCCCACATATGGCGCATCGGCCGGGAAAGAAACTGAGTAAAAGTGAAAGTGATTTTTAAATATTCGAATTCGGAAGTGAAATGCGACACACAACTGAGTAATAGAACATTTATAGTGTTACGTGTGCATGTGGACGACGCAATTGGATTAACAACGCATCTGGATTGACGAAGCTGGCACTGAGTCTAGCGGCGCTGCTGGCATCACGAGAAGCCAGTTTCGCCTCACCACAGGAGTCCGCCATAGCAACCGGAGCCGCACCTGCTGTTGCGGGCAACACAGCAGCCCTCGAAGTGCCGTCTGCAGTTCAACGCGCCACGTCGCATCAATAATCCTGGTACGCCGCGCCGGCAACACCATACGTAGTGCAGAAGGAACTAAGTGAATTGAAAAGCTGTTAAAACTTTTACTAACCTGCACTAGAAGACTGCCGGCGATGGAACTGCAAAAAGAAACAGAAGTTAAACCTAAATCGGGAAGGAACTGTAAATCCAGACAACGGTTCAAGTGTAAATATGCATGAAAATACTAATGTTAAAATGAAATATGAAGTATTGTCTCGTGACAGTAGTGTGAAAAGGGGCAATGATTCAATAATACAGACCCCTGTAGTAAATCAGAAGTTGTTAATTTATTGGATGATAGTTTATCTGATGAGCTAAAATCGAAACAGTCATCAGAGGTGGTGGAGTTTAAAAAGGATAAGTTAGATATGACTGATCAATCAGATGTTTCATTTCGTTTTGATGATTCAGGTATTGGAGCTAGTTTTTCTTCACCTGAGTGTGATAAAAAACCAGCTAGTGAGCAATCCAAAGATACTGGGGCTATTGATTTAAATGTTATATTACAAGCAATAGCTACCAGCAATGTTGAATTAATGCATGAGATTGTGGCCAACCAAACTAATTTTAATAAACGATTGGAGGTAATGGACAACACCTTCAATGCGGGTTGCAATAAGTTGAAAGAGGATCTGGACAGTTAGAATTATAAAAATGATTACAATCATGAGGATATTAAGAAAAAGGTTGCTCAACAATTTTCCGAAATGTATAAAACAGTAAAATCCGAAGTTGCTGAGGTTCGCAAAGACTTTCAAATGGAAGATGCGAAGCTGGAGCACAAGTTGACAGAAAAGATCGAGGCGGAATGTGAACTGTGCTCAGATAGGTTTAAAGATGTTAATATAAAAGTAAACATATGTCAAGCAGAAGTAGATGCAATCAAAACGGATACTACTCACATTGTGCAAAGAGTAGATAATGTTGAAATGAGAGTAGAAAATATTAGTACTAACATTGCTAACATTGAGAGTAAAGTAACTTCAGTAACTTCTGGTAATGGTAGTATGCAACGAATTGTAGCTGCAAACGCCGCTTTTATCGGGTGTCGGCAGTTCTTGCGGTTCGATCCAGATAAAAATATCCAACCGCTAGATTTCTGGAACGATTTTGAAGATGTGATACCACCAGCTTGGTCTGAACGAGAGAAAATCTCATTTATTAGAAGCCATTTAGCAGGTGACGCAATGCGTTGGTCAGCTGATGTTATGTTGAAGTGTAAAACATTAGCGGAATTTAAAACAGCTTTCATTAATAAGTATTGGTCTAGTAATAAACAAAATGAAGTGTTGAGAGAATTTTGGAGTGGAAAACGCTTCAATGCAGGCAAGGAATCTATTAAAGAGTTTGCCAGGTCATGGATCTCACGTTTGTCACATTTGGCCGAAAAGCTAAAACCTGAAATGATAATACTAGGTCTTGAAGCCAAACTGCCATGGTATTGGCAAACTAGAATTATATCTGCCCCTAGAGACAATCTTGATCGTTTCATTGAGTATTTGGAATGTGTAGAGCGTGTTGCTGCCAATTAGGGGCAAGCACGTAATAACAGAAATGGTAATAACACTAGTAGTAATTTTAAGAACGAGCAGAATGGCAATGTAAACATCAGAACAGTAGTTGTTCGCCATCCTAAGATAGGTAGGAATTGGAGAAATAATCATCAGAACCAACAATGGCATCCAAATGATAGTAATTTTGTTCCAAACCAAATTATGCAGGTAAACAACAGTGCGGAAAGCAATGCTGTGCCAGTTAACTATAATGAAAATAAACAGTAGTAGGCCGAGGCAGGAAAACTAGTTCCCGTCTACGAGGACACTGGCGCTCACCAGGCGGTTACTTTTCCTCAGCCAGCAATTACAGTAATTGGTAAGACAGATCAGAATACTCAGACTGAACATGTGGATGAGTGGTCGGTAGTATCTAAGGATACAGCAGAAATATTAGATCACTCACAGTATTTGATAGATACCGTGTTAGAGTCGCTTTCTAAGTGGGAAGAGAAAGAGAAGGCGCAGCAGTGTAACGGTAGGGAGGAGCTACAAAATACTGAATTGTCAGGTGAAGAAGCAGAAGAAATTCATGCTTATATTTACGATGAGGATGATGTGCTCTTATCTAAAGTGCCTGTGCAGGATGTTGATACTGTACTAATAGATTTAGGACAGGAGGTAAGTGAGAATGTAGAAGATAGCCTGTTGGGGGTCGATGAACCCAGTAGGTGTGATCAGTTGTCACTTGAGAAGGAACCCGACGATAATAGTGAAAGTGGTTTAGCTGTAACTAGTGTTACGCCCGGTCTGGAGGCGCAGAATCGCTCAGACTACAGTAATTTGGGTCATGTTCAGCAAACTAAATGTAATGAAGTCGTGCGGTGTCTCGATTTGAAATTAATAGACCGACTGGAAAAGGCAGCTGAAAATGTGATTTAGGAAATCCCTACACACTTTGACCTAAACGTAATGAAGACAGATGATCACTTTAGTTGGAGACAAATGCAAAAGGAACTGTTGGATGAGTATGAGGAACCACCTGTACAAACTGGAATAAGCCACCCTATAATAATAGTGAATGTGTTGGGTATCAATGTACGTTGTCTCTGATCAGTGGAAGTGAGGTGAGCGCGATATCTCAGTCCTTCTTTGATGCATTACTTGGTAAAGACAAGCTTACAGTAATGAGGGTATCAGGACTAAGATTAATTGGTGCTACTGGCGAGGTGTCAAAAGCGGTAAAGCAAGAAGCTTTGCTGCCCTTTGATATTAATGGTAATACAATTGATCATCCATGCTTAATTGTAAACAATCTCAGTATTGAGGTTTTAATTGGCATAGATTTCTTGTCGAAATAACAGAGTGTTGTTGACTTTGAAAGAAGCCAGTTAAAAAATGGTCTTGTCGATAACCAGAGTAATTACGGTACCTTTTATAGATAAACATGTAGTAACTAATGATGAAACTTGGGAGCTGCCTATACGAGTTCTGAAAAATAGGAGATATTGGGACGAAGGTGTTAATCTTCGTAAAAGTAAGCTAAACACCGAAGAAGAAGAAGCAATTATTTTGAACAAAATTGAAGCTAAATTGCAGGAAATCGATAAAATTTCGGCTAATCAGAAGGAAGAAGTGAGACAGGTTTTAAAAAGGCATAAAAAGGTATTTTCAAATCGACCTGACTTGGTCAAAGGTTATGAATGTCAATTAAAGGTGAAATCTGGCCAAGTGTTTTTCAGGAAGCCATACCAAATACATGTAGCTAGGAAGGAGGCGGTTCTAAAGGAGATACAGAGAATGCTAGAGTGGGGTGTGATTGAAAAAGCGGTCAGTGTGTACAATAATCCTCTTGTTGTTGCACCAAAAAGAGACGGGAGTGTCAGATTGGTCTTGGACGCTCGTTGGTTGAATGAAATAGTGGTTAAGGAAAGTGATAGACCGCAGAACATGGACGAGTTATTGCAAAAATTCCGGGGAGTAAAATTCTTAACCTCTATGGACATCACGTGTGGATATTGGAATTTGCCACTGGCGGAAAGTTCAAGGAAGTACACAGCTTTCTTGTACGACGAAGTTTGTTACCAATACCGTGTGGTACCTTTCGGACTTAATATCTCTGTTTTTGCCTTCGCATGTGTGATGTGCCATGTTTTAGGACCAGCCGTAATTAATAAAATAACAGTCTACGTAGATGATCTGTTAATAGAAACTCCTACGTGGGAAGAACACATAGTTTTGTTAGAGGAAGTGTTAGAGGCTATTGAGAGAGGTGGCATGAAACTAAAGATTGAAAAGACAGAGTGCGTTAAAGAGGAAATAGGTTTCTTGGGATATATGATAAGTGGAAAAGGTATTCTGCCTGACCCAGGCAAGCTAGCAGTCATTGAAAAATTTGAGGCTCCCAGAAACAAGAAGCAGTTGAGATCGATGTTCGGTCTTTTCGGCTTTTATAAGCGTTTTGTTAGTTATCAGGCTTCTAATGCGCCCTGTCTTCACCTCCTGCTGAAAAAGAATACCCCTTGGGTTTGGACAGCAGAATGTCAACAGGCGTTCGAGGTGCTTAAACAATCTTTAATTGATAGTCCTATTTTATATCATCCTTATTTTGAAAAACCATTCTGTATGTTTGTTGATGCTAGTGGAGGTATTCCAAGTAGAAATAGAGAACGAACATGAAATGCACAAGACTATAGCTTTCGCAAGTCGATATTTACCGGCAGCAGAGAGAAATTATGGCATCTCAGAACTGGAAGCATTGGCAATTGTATTTGGGGTACAGAAGTTTGAGCAGTATCTATCAGGTCATAAGATAATTGTTTACAGTGACCATAAGGCGTTGACCTTTTTAAAGACCTGTAAGTTGAGGAATGCTCGTTTGGTAAGATGGTCATTGTATCACCAGCAGTTTGACCTTGAGGTTAGATATATTCAAGGGAAAGACAATCTGGTAGCTGATGGGTTATCTAGAAGTGCGGAGCTCTGTGATGACGCGGGAATTACAGCAACAGACCTAAGTGAAGTACGAATGTTTGCGTTGCACGGAGTAAAGGAAGAAAGTGCATTAAAGAGAGTGATTAAGAACTTGAGACGTGAGCAGAATGCAGATGACCAGCTGAAATTAGTGAAGAGCTATTTAGGAAATGCGAACTATCCTAAGATTTCGCAATACTATTGTCTGCATAAAGGTATTCTGTTTAGGAGGAATAAGGTTGAGTGGAAGCTGTGCTTTCCCTCACAACATGTAGACTTACTAATCGACTATGTGCACCTGAGGTATGGGCACTACGGTGCAAAGAAGTGCATTGCAAAATTTAAAGAGAAGGTTGTGTTTGACAACATGCACCGCCGTGTTGCCAAGCGTCTAGAATCCTGTGTAGTGTGCCAGAATGTCCGTGCTGCTAACACCAGAATACAAGGGGATATGCATTCAGTAGAGCCAACTGAAACCCTAGAATTACTGGCTTGTGATTTGTTTGGCCCTCTTCCTGCTTCGAGAGGTGGGTGCACCCATGTTTTTGTTGTTGTGGATGGATTTAGTAAATATGTTAAGCTATACCCAATTAAAAGAGCAAATGCAAAAACGTTGGTAGAAAATTTGGAAAAAAATTTCTTGATGAACGTTGGCGTACCGAAGAATTTGCTGTCAGACAATGGCCCTCAATTTACTTCTGATAGATTTAAGGAATGTCTAGAGAAGGCCGGAGTGAAACATCTGAAAATATCTGCGTATTTCCCCCAAGGAAATATGAGTGAACGTATTATGAGAGAATTGAATAGGCTTTGCAGGACTTATTGTGCTCGGAAACACTCAAGTTGGGCAGAGTACGTGAAGTATTTTGAGAATGCAATTAACAACTTAAGGCCTGATGCAACTGGTTTTACGCCTTGCGAATTGATGTTTGGCCAAGAACCGCGCAATATGATTGCAGATATGGTAGAATTTCCTATTCCAACGCAAATATCCACAGACGATAAGAAATTAAAGGCTAGGGCAAATATAAGAAAAAGAGAATTGGAATGGAAGAAGCGTCATGACGCAAAAGCTGTACCCTCAAGTTTTGAAATAGGTGAGTTAGTCCTTGTCAAAACCAAGGAAAAATCAAAGAAAATAAATGCAGAAACAAAGAAATTCATGTTCGTATACCAAGGACCTTTCAGGATCATAGGAAAACCACATGCCAATGCATATAGGTTAGAGTACCCTAAGGGTAAAAAGCTATTAGGTCTCAGGAACGTGATCGACCTAAAGAAGTTCATAGGTAGTGAATGAATTCTGTAGGGAGGAGGTTGTTCTGTAACCTCTACACAGTGTGGCAGCTGTGCAGTCCCAGCTGTGTGAAATCTTCTTTCCTTTTCAGGTCTCACTCATTCTTCATGTTTCCTATCCACCAACGTTGTGACTCCTCCTTTGCAATACAAAAATTTTCCGTCATGGCTATCAGGCCATGAGTTCTGTAACCATTCTATCCACCGATTAGTGAAAAAAAAATCTAATGTGACAAGCCTAACAGTGACATAAACAACAGAGAAGTATGATGTAATTAAGATACAAATGTATTTGAGTAACAATTATGTATAGAACCCTGGTAATATTGTAAGTATAAAGTGTTGTTTTATTTGAAATGGTCCACCAACAGTAATTTAAAAAGATATACGAATTCGTGTACAAGCAGGATCTGAAGTGGCAGTGAAACCTATTGTCTGCTGTAGAGCTAACTAATTAATAGTAAAAGAGATTGCTTAGTGTTTTGAAAAATATGCAGATAAGTTGTAAGAATGAACTCACCTTGTGTAGCAAGGAATAGCAGTGTAATAGAATTGAACAGTGTTTGTAGTTGAGACGTGAAGGACACGTCCTTCAAATATTTATAAGGTGGGACCTGGCCGTTATTTGGTGTAGTGTGTGACAGGACACACCTACATGTATTGAGGTTATGAGTTGGAGGCGTGAATGCGACCATAGGTACCCTTATTTTAGATGAGACAGAGTAGCTCATGGTGTCCTATTGGTCTAAGGAATTTAGCATTACGCTTGTCCATAATTACTTAATGCACTTTAGTGGCAGGTCGAGAGTGACTACCTGTGGTTTCAGCGTCCGATCGAGTGTAAATGGATTGCCACGTGAGCAAACTGATCAGCTGCAATACACTATAGATATGAAATAAATGTGCTATCCTATGCGTTAAATGTTAATAGAGTGAGTGTTAAATAAGTACACAGACTAGCCACATAATTGAGTAACATAATGGCAGACGTGAAACATTATTTATTGCTCAGCATAAATACACTTCGATGAAGTAAGTACATTATTCCAGGTGGGGAACTGACACAGCAGCAGAGGACCAATAAGTGGATTTAGTAGTCAACTAAACGTAGTGTGTTTTGAACACTCAGAATTGTACTATTACCAAAAGTTACTCAAATTTACAAAGAAGCTGAGAAGACAACTACTAATCAAATATACTCATACTATCTGTAAGAATAAGGTAATCGAAGATGAGTCAGTTAAGTAAATAAAATACAGGTTTGTCAGGAATATACCTAGCATTGGTTCAGTGTTCCGGCCCAGAAATAATAAATTGAAATTAAATAGGGTTTATGATTGTATGCCTTGAGCATAAATTTTCTCTAGTACATGACTAACGGCGTTTTGAGCCATTTGTTTATCGATTTTATGACAGTTAAGTAACCGCGAGAGTAAAATTGAAAAATTTCTGTTAACTTTGTTCCAGTGACATATTGAATGGTAAAATGTATATATCCACATTTCATTGTGACCCACCCTTAGATATTAAGTGAACAGGGTCTGAGGCACTCTTTTTGTTTGTTCCACAGGACAAACCAGATAATGGCAGCCTGGTAGCTGCGTGAAAGCGTGGAGTGACTTGGACACAACTCACAGTGACCCCTCCCATTTCCCTATGTAATTTAGAGTGAACGTGAAGGATGTACTCCGTAGCAACTTCCCCCTTCTGCCCTTGTGAATGGAAGTGTAGAACGCCAGCCAAAGCGGCTACAACCATGTGTGTAAAAATGAAATTATTTTCTTTCAGGTTTAGAAAAGACTGCTAAGATATAATTATCTGTTTATGTATCATGAATAACTGTGTTATTTTCATTTAATTTGTGTATGTAAAAATGTATTTAATGGATTTAAGACTTTCATAATTTTACGTATTTTATGTTTTTCTCTGTCTGAGACAATATGTATGCCAAAGTGTTTCATTGATTTTGCTTAAATTTTGAGTGATAATGTTGCTTAAGAAGCAGTGAACATGCCAGAAATTTAAATAATTAAAGTAGGTAATCAGTTTTCTTTTAATATTTCTATATGTTTACATTTAAATTTTAATTTTCATAGGGAGTTAAGCTGTACTCTTGCTTCCCCTTTTGTAATTAATTTTTTTCTTTCTTTTTCCCATTTACATTCAAAAAAAATTAAGTAGAGGGTGATGTAGGGAAGCAGCCTACTCACGCCGTATAAAATTCACATCAGTCTTCCAATTGTGTGCCAGCCAGTCCGCTGTAACTAGCTCTGACGTCATAAATGTTGTACAATACCTTAAAAATCGAGTAAATAACCTGAAACGTTAATAGCATGTCAGGAGTAATAGTAAATCAATATGTGTTGAATATCAGTTCAATAACTTTAACCATTTTAGAAATTTGGAAGTTTTTCTGTAAAAATCATTGGAGCAACAGAAAATAGCTAGAAACTTAAAAATTTATATTTAGATTCCTTTTTCATAATAATTTAGTTGAAGCAGTATTCTGGATCTCGAAAATTAAAATTTTAGTTGAATTCATGATTTTCTGGTTTTTGTCTTAAAAATTAAGGAAGCAAGATAGATTAAGTAGGCGAATAAATAAAGCTAGGTTGTTTAAATTTAAGTAGAAGGGAGATCCGCTATAATCATAAAGATATGAGAAGTTTCAACTGAATAACTATAAAACTATAGCGATAGCGTATCTCCAAAGGGCAAGTTCAGAGATCGACTACTGCGAGTAGTGCAATTAAATTCTCTCGCCCAAAATATTTGACTTAGCCACGTCAGACTTTTATTATGATTAATTACCTGTGTGCTGATTGCACATTTAAATTGAGACCTTCATCGTCCATCAGCAAAGGAAACAATTATTTATTCGATAACATAAAGTGGTGCATTACTAGCCCAGCGGCTAGTCGGGAGAGCCGATTTGATCAGGCGTTCCCTTAGCCGTCCGCACCGCGGCTTTATATACAAGAACGCTGCGCGAGAAAAAAAGCCCCAGTTATCTCCAGACGCTGATTAGTGTACCATCTGTGCTGGGAGTCGCGTCGCATCGGTATCATTGCTATAAACAGCCTCGGATGGCGTAATAAGTTACTCGGGATACGCATAACCATGAAATCGTTTTCGAGTGAAGTGTTAATTCTGGGACGATTTTAATGATCTATCTTCAGTTTGCGTATGTCGTGTTTTCACATGCCGCCGCGGGACGGACATTCTACCATTATTTAGCGTGGCGTTTGATGAACATTATCATCAAATTATGGCGAGCATTCACTTAAACCTTTAATTTGAACAGTTATAGTTGCATCAGCGCATTAGACTCTGAACTGCTCTGATAGTTGGATTGTGTGGATTCTTATTTGGTCTGTGACTTTCAGAATATAGTGAACATTTTAAAAAGAATCGTTTTTGATTATGAATCCCAGACAATCTCCTAATTCCTCAGAGCTATAAGCTGTAGCTATAAATGTATTTCTCAGATGAAGTGGGCACTAGGAATTCTAATTACAGGCTTCACGTTTTGCTAATCACTTTCTGGTTGCCAATATTGTAGTTAGAGAGCCAGTGTTGAGAACGCAAACAGCATTAAATAAATAATAGGAACATTGACAATTATTCCACCCGCCGCCGCACACACGCAATCTAAAGACTTGCTCATGTACAGCAGGATGTACTTCTGTTACACCACGATCACACTGCAAACTCAGCGATTGAAGTCATCTACAAGTGGGGCCTTGACGGTAGTGGTGGACATTCCATTTACAAACAATGCGTTGCTAACAACTCACTGTATGGAGATACCAACATAATTCTATGTACTATAGTTCCATTGCAAATGTCGGAGGTCACAACGAATGGTAAACAGATTTTCTGGGAAAACCCGAGTCCTTCTTCGTCGAGATATAATCGCATCATTCGACTGCAGATTGAAAAGGAGACAAAGGAAACAGTAAAACTCCATTACGAAGCATTTGAGGAACAAATATCAAGTTTGCAGCCTACTGAGGTGAACCTTGGGGATAAATGTTACACATTTAAACATCGTGCTGTATGTACAATGATGAACGGAAAAACGTGTAATGTCTCATAGACACTTCGTCAACAGAAGTGAGTAATGTGTGTAAGGCAACACCCACAGAACTCAACAACCTTGACGTACTTTTGCAAAAACAATATTCTACGACTAGTTCATTTAAGTTTGGAATATCTGTTTTACACTCATACTTTAGATGTTACGAGTAATTGTTACATATATCATATAAATGGGAACTGAAGCAATGGCAAGCAAGAGGTAAAGAAGCTAAAGAAAATACTAAAAGAAGAAAAGAAGAAATAACCACTAAATTCTATCGTGAAATGGGATTAGTGGTAGACCAGCCCATGCAAGGAGGAGGTAACTCAAATGACGGGAATACTGCAAGAAAATTTTTTGCAGAGCCCACGAAATCTGCAACTGTAACATGTCTAGGGCCCGAAATTGTACGAAGATTTGCAAACATCCTAAGCGTTTTGTCTAGCGGATTTAATGTTAATTGTAGTAATTTTAAAAATCATTGCCTCGAAACATCAAAAATCTGTTTAGAAACCGACAAGTGGTACAAAATGAGTGCGTATTTGCACAAGCTGCTAATACATGGTGCAGACATAATAAAGGAACTAACTTTTCCTGTGGGGCTTTTTTCAGAAGATGTCTTGGAATATAAAGGTTTAAGACTTTTCCTTGCAAGGAAAACTTCAGGAATACATACCAATATGGATATTGTCCACTGGATGCTGATAGCTTCAGATCCTATCATTGCGTCCAAGAGGACGAGGCACATTAAAAAAAGAAAACCTTTCCTAAGGAGGTACTGTTAAAGTTAGAAGAACCTGTTGTGAAAATGCTTTAAGGTAATGGTGACGAAGAAACAATGGATGATGAAGATAATAATGATGGTGATGATGATGATGATGACGACCAAGACCACGACGGAACAATGGATGTTTATGATGAGAGATACTAACTGTCTTACTGTCTGTAAACTTTAAGTAAAATATACTAATTTGCTTTTCATTCTACTTTTTCATTTTTAGCTACCTATAAATCACCTTTTAGATTGGTAGTTAGTTTCAGAATCTTGTCAAGTCTGAATACACATCAGCTCTAAGGTTAGAAGCCGTTCTAAGTATAAATGCACATATTATTTAACGTATTTGAATTTTGCCCGCCTAAAGTGGTCATTTTGCCGTGTGTGCGGCGGTCGCTTTTCAAAGTGTTAATCACATTTTACTCCTAGTCTTGTGTCCGAGCGTTTCTTTTATGTCTTTTATGATTTTCTGCTTCCCGAAACGACCCTGTCTCAGACAAACGGCGAAACACTGTGGCAAACATTGAATGCTCTGGTTGCAGCCGGCGGGGGGTAGGTCTCCTGATATAAGCCGAAACACAACGTCGGCAGGCTCTCGATTCGAATACGAAGTGAATCGGACATAAAATTTACAGACACCATGTCAGGAGAGGGCTATAGGGCATGGCGAATGAGGAACAGTACTACCCTCTTGGAGGAAACCATGCATACTGTAAATGTGGCTGAACGGTACGGCGCGCACTAGTCCGCAGCCTCTGAAACAAAGAATGATTGAATATATAGCCTCCAGCATGGAAACCATGCTTCTCCAGACATAAATTCATTAGACCATCCCTGTTCCGCATTCTCTCATCAGTCAGACCACAGAACCTGCACAATGTGGAATAAGTCACCCCGTTTATGTCAAAATGTCTACATATAAGTCATGGTGTAACAAAGGGCATCATATTGGGCTCCGTGTTGTTTATGACGTATATAAATGGCTTACCTCTTAATATTGATAGTGAAATGATTCTTTTTGCAGATGATACCACCAGCACAACCATTCGCACAAATTTATACTTGGGGAATTACCTAATTATGCAAGGGAACCGATCATGTATTTCTAGTTAAATTACTACATGAACGTTCAACATTTCTCGTTGTGATGTTGACCAAGACATGGGTTACTCGCAGTTTCGCTGGACTGTGTGGATTCCATCCATTATTTTAGTACTACTAGAAGGGTAGTGACTTTCTTTATGTAAAATATTTCCACATGTATTAAGAGAAAAAATATAACATTAGGTATGGAATATGTTCCTTCTAAGTCCATATCACTGAACTGCTGAAGCGAACAACATAATAAGTGTTAAGGTAAGTTTCCTACATAGACAATGTCTGATGGAAGTGAGATGATCAAAAGTACAGGGAAAGTGGCTAAATCACTTATAATTCTTACGAATCGTAATGGACATCCGGAATCACGCTGTGCAGTGGAAGCGAAACTGTCCATAAACTTTTGTCGTACATTTTTATTTCCGTTTAAAAAGTGTTGGTTTAGAGCTCACACACATAATACGAAGAGCATGGAAACATCTCTTTGACAGAGGTGACGCTACCTCACACAGCTTCACCGTTAAATGAGTATTCTGTTCCATACTCATTACACGACGAAGGGAGGAAAACTGAACAAAATAACACAGCGTTTGAAGCTTTATGCAGACGTACTGCAATGGAAGCAACAAGCAAAACACACATTCATCCTTTGTTTCGCTTGCTAACTCAGATGCAATGGCGAAGCAGTGTTCACTGCTCTGCGCACACGTCGTGATGTGAGTGTAAACCCGCCCGTCCCTCCCAACAGCGAACACGAGGTGGAGGGGGGAGAAGCACAACGTTTCATCCCGCTTCCAGCGGCTGGCTGACTGTTGGACTGCGTAACATCGACCTCACGGTCTTTGAGTTCGAATATAGTTTCGGCGATTATTAAAACGCACTAAAAATCGCGAAATATATCATGTTAAACTCAGTTTAAGATTCGTAAACCAACATTGGGCATAATGACTCTCTTAACTTCTATGAATGACACTTCAGTGTAGCTTGTCCCAGTGTGTAACTAACATTCATAAAGATAGTACAGCCTTTAAAACTCTTTACCCTGAAATATGGAACGAATGGCTGAAAATGCATATTTAACTTGTATGGATATAAACATATTACACCTTAAAACAATAGATCAAACTCCTAGGAAGTGACGATAACCTGTCTAAGCTCAAGAACTGCAATGGTGGACAATATTTTTACCCTCTCTCTGAAATGTCCCTTTCGTCTGTTGTATGGTGGGAAAGGCATCCACGAGTAAGACCATATCAATCGCCCTCCTCATCAGTTTGAGCTGGGATTTCATACCCCTGCCGCCGCATATATTCCATGACCAAAGAAAACAGTATCGTGGGATCACGCGGGCAGAATAGCCTCTTACAGTAAAACCTCAGTATCTCAGCTCACACTCGAAGTTTTAAGGAATGGGAAAGTCCCGCAGTGGTTCAACAGCCGTGTTATAAAATTGCTACGCAAGCAACATGAACATCACTGCAAATGTAAGCAGAGTCAAGGCCACTGAAACAAAAGTTAAATTAAGGCAAAATTAGCCTACAGAGAGCCCTGCGTAAAGCCGGGTTCGCTATAGTGCTACCATGCTGTAATGGCCAACACATGTACCTAGAAAGCATGAGATTCGCGTGGCAAAAATTTTAGTTCATTTCTTCAACTTCTATCATTATCATAGATAAAGTTGTCACTCATATCTCTCAAGATAAATTTAATTACATCAGACCTATGCATAAAGCTTTCAGGGAATTCGAAAGTAAAATGCTTTTCTTTGAAGAAATTCGTAAGAAATTTGCTCTTAAGTTAAATAAGCAACGAATTGAGGCCATCTGTCCAGACACTCTGTGGCCATAATGTCAGGGAAACGAAGGACGCCACAGAAAAGACCGAAATACTAAACGTCTTTTTTCTAAACTGTTTCCCAGAAGAATATCGCACTGTAGTGCTTCTTTTAAATACCCGCTCAAACGACAAGATAGCTGATATCGAAATAAGTGACCATGAGACAGAAAAGCAACAGAAATCGCCCAACAGGGGGAAGACCACTAGACCTGACGCAATGCCGCAACGACTCTATATACCATTTGCGAAGAAATAGCCCCTTCTTAACGACAGAGTATCGTTGGAC
This sequence comes from Schistocerca serialis cubense, assembly GCF_023864345.2. Taxonomy (NCBI): domain Eukaryota; kingdom Metazoa; phylum Arthropoda; class Insecta; order Orthoptera; family Acrididae; genus Schistocerca; species Schistocerca serialis. The sequence continues at coordinate 321,873,156 of NC_064641.1, read as the reverse complement.
TTAGGAAAATCTAGGTCCTCCTAATGACTGGAAAAAACACTGGTAATATCCGTACCTCGATCAAAATATAATTAAAGTAGGCGATGTTGGTACGTCACCTCGAGAAGCGTGCGGAATTTTGCTGCTGAAGGAACAGATGAGCATTTCATTTCATGATATGTCCGCCCCCGGTAGCTGAGTGATCAGCCCGACACAATGTCAATCCTAAGGCCCCGGCTTCGAGTCCCGGCTGGGTCTGAGATTTTCTCCGCTCAGGGACTGGGTGTTGTGTTGTTCTAATTATCATCATTTCATCCCCATCGACGAGCAAGTCGCCGAAGTGGCGTCAAATCGAAAGACTTGCACCTGGCGAACGGTCTGCCCGACGGGAGACCCTAGTCACACGACTTTATTATTATTTCAAGATATGTTCACAAGGTTGTAGCCAAGAAGCAATATTTTGTTTGTTTAACGGTGTCGTAATTCCTAGCAATCTCCCTCGCACTTTCACTACTATTTTCATCACACATCCAAGAGAAACGAAGAATTACATTGCTACGTGTCTGGTGAAGTTGGCACCCGACTTCCTAGAAATATACATTTTTTCTGAGTTCTTTGCAGAAACCTATTGTTCTAAAATACTCTGTAAAAATATGAATAGTTATGCAGAATTTCGAGAAAAACCAGTATGATTTCCCTGAGGCAGTTTCTGAAGTAACTGCAGTAGTGGGGATCCACTTTCACTGAAGAAAATATAAACAATCGTACTAGATTTCTGATGACAGTTCCGTTCATAGTTCTGGACCTACGAGTTTCATAGGGAAACCTAACATAGTTCCATGCGTAGGTAATCACCAACGTAGGGCAGTTTTGATTTACATAAAGCTACAGTTCGTTCGAAGGCTAAGCTTCGCTGCCCCACTTCGACTGCAGACAATACTAGCAATGTAACAATAGATTCCATTTTTCGTCTACATATTCTGTTGTATTACAACAATTTCCATATAATTTGATATTCTTTGTGACAATTAAGTAGCAGATCTATAACGAACTCCTGCTTCTTCATTGTTTGACACATACTGGGATTTTCCAACATTTAGTAAGACATGCCATTTTTTTCCAGAGTTCTGATGCGTAATACAATTCAACTACCTTTTCTACCTTCATAAGTTCATTGTCGGGTTTGGAAAAAAAGATATGGATAGGATGTTGTTCGTTTAGTAGAGATAAAGGAACAACTGTCTAGCATAATTAAATCAATTAATATACGTCAGCTCCAAGCACACACACTTACTGGGGCACCAGTTATCAGTAGTCGAAAATCATCTTTTCGATGATAGGGCGAGAGCTGTTGTGGACTCCGCTTATGGTGCTACAGCTTCTGGAGGGTGTCGTTTGCTGAATATAATTCTGGGCCAGTTGTTTGGATTCGAAGAGTTAATGAGAGAGAGAGAGAGAGAGAGAGAGAGAGAGAGAGAGAGAGAGAGGGAGAGAGAGAGAGAGAGAGGTCGTTGAGAGGTTAGATCTCTGAGTTGTCTGTTGTCTCTGCTCACTAGAGTGCACGCCGATGCTTAAGAGCCTAAGTTAAAGGTTGTTTGTAGACTTAATTAACATTTTAAGTGATTTAATTAATGTATTTAAATAACATCTGTTATAGCCCAGTAACCTTAGATACTATTAATTTGCAACACTGTTTTGCCTTCCATAAATGTCGTACATGGAAATCCTTGTGTTAATCTCTATGTCGTCTCAAAGAGACATGTTTTTAGTTCCAGTCAATATTCACTACGTATTTAATGCTAGACATTAATTATGGCAGAAAAAATTCCATACGAGGAAAGCTTATCAGATTTTATTCTTAACAATGAAATTGTTTTTATACTAATCACCTCTATTTCTGGTCCGCCCCTCGTAGCTGACTGGTCAGCGAGACGGTCTCTCATGCCTAACGGCCCGGGTTCTATTCCCGGCTTGGTCGGAGTTTTTCTCCTCTTAGTGACTGGATGCTGTGTTGTCCTTATCATCATCATGCAAGTCGCCGAAGTAGCGTCAATTAAACGACTTCCACCAGGCGAATTGTCTACCCGAGAAGAGGCTCTAGCCACACGGCATTTTTAGCTCTATTTCTGTGTCACTAGGCACCTACACTACATTTTGTTTGCTAACAAAAAATGGATTTTTCAATACATTTGGACAAATAGGTTTTAACCGCAATTCATTGAGTCATTCTTTCAGGTTTGTACATTGACTGAAATCCTTGTTTTTAGCTGAGAGTTGATCAGTTTTAATATAATATTAAATGGAATGATGCTTTGGCCTCCTACTTTTAAATTTAGGCATTTAAGATGACAACTAACTTGAACTGAAGACGACAAACTCAATTGTTTGTTGTCGTATCATAACGTTCATTTTTCAGATAGTCCATTTTTTTGTTCTACAAAATCAGAAACAGCAATTTTCAAGTTCCAAAGTGTATTCAGAAGCTGTGCTTTAGTTACACTGTGTTTCACAATGTAGGACAAATTCACCATCGTGCAAATCAAACAGTTCATAGCACCCTCAGAATTCTCGTGCAGTTAATGCCGTAGCTCTAGATTTATTCACACATTTCAGAACCTGTGGCATAACTTGCTGCATATTCAAGGTTTTAAGGTTTTTCCACACAGTGACTCTTAGTGTATAATGGAGAAATATTTTAATACGAGATGATTTTAAATGCTTTTGTGCAAACTTGCAGTGCCGTTGATCCTACCTATCGTTGATGGCTCTCCATAACATCACACATTGATCATTTTAGTACAACATAATATTAAATTATTGTAGGCATAATTTAAGAACTATGAACTGCAGGAGCTATACAACTCGATGGACATCGTAGCAGTGACCAAAAAAAGAAGACTGAAGTGGCATGGACAAGTAATTACAGGCCACAGGATCCCAAGAACTCTACAGAAGAATAAGGAGGAAACATGTTAAACAAAGTTTTGCAACGGCACAATAGAACGCCAAGAAAAACACACTAAGTAAGGTACATCACCCCACAGAATGCCGAGAAATACGAGAACTGGGGTTTGCCCACGTTTCCGACACAATCATAACAGTGAAGAATCTTTTTAGCGATAGCACGCTGAAACACACAAACAGCACCAAACTTCCGAGGACGGAAAAGTACTCCCTGTAAACTATATCCAGGAGCAGCACAGTCACAAGCGCTGTCCAGGGGAATCGCCGCGAGAAAGATGATCCAGCTCGAGTATCGTCACCCAGACCTCAGCAAGGCGCAGTCAGACAGAGGCAGGAAAGCTGGTAATCAGGCGACGACTCCAACCACCGACACGGGGAGCAGCAAGCAACACCAGCACCGGCCAGCGACAGCGCGGAGGGACCCCCCATCCGACGCAGAAGGCAATGCTCGCGCCGCTGGCGCCCGAACTTGACTGCCCGCGCACACGCCACCGGGCAGAAACGGCGCCATCCGCCGCCAGGAGGCGCCCCGCAACGGAGAAAGAAACACCACTCGGAGGCCCAACGATCGAGAATCGAACGGGAACACCGCCGCCACTGCACAGACATCAGAACTTTCGGTAAATTCCTTGCCCCCGTATTGTTTGAAGCAGTCTACAGAGGCTCCTGTGCCTCAGCACAAAGTATCTCTTGTGAGAATGGAGTATTCCGATTGGTTCTTACTGAATTTACCCGTCAAACTGCTGGTGCTGCCAGTGTGGGAGCACTGCCCAGCAATTTCTTATTTCAGATAAGACATACAGTGGCAAAATTGTTTTATACAGATCGCCATATTGCACTGACAGTTAAACCATGCAGAAATGGTGTACAGATCATGAAATATGGAAGTATACTTCCTCAATTACACTGCTCTCCTACCGTCGAGGAAACCTGGAATATTGCAGCGGGAAGACATCTCCAACCCGCCTATATCACCACATACCATATCGATGTTGTAAACACACAATTTGTATACTATACCATGAAAGATCACCGCTTCTACACCCTGCATCCAGCTATCGACAACCAGAAACTCGTACATATATGACAACCACAGATAGCATAAGCATATGCATTTTATATGCTCCTCACAGCACTAGACATTTCCCGCAAGGTCCAGCGTTCATCCGCTGCAGCCGACGCTCACAATCATCTGCCCATGCACACGAACTGGCCCAATGCATGACCAGAGTACCCTCAGTGGACCGAGATCACACTCAAAACTGTTGTACTAACGCTGTTTCTGATTTCGACCAGCTAGCTTGCTTGCTTGCTTTCTACACCCATCTCCAGACCTTAGAATTACAAGAACATAAGCATTTTTCATATCGTTTAACAGAATAGCATGTCTATTATGCTGTACTGCTCGATATCAAATACATAGCAATATCGACTGCATACCATTATCGCTTGAGCAGTATATTTCCCAAGATATAGATTGGAAATTATTTCCCTAGAAACCCGAAAGTTTAGTGAGGTGCAGTAAGCTGGAACGTGCTGTAAACCGCGGAGAATGCGAAACTTTTCTTGTCTGCGAAAATTTTACGTGAAAACACGAAAAAGATTGAAGAAACTGGTATATCCACTCGCGAATACCGAAGTCGCTGATATTGTTATATCAGCGACTTCCAAATTATCCTCATAATTTACAAAGTCAACCAAAGAGTTTCTCTTATGTAGGGAACCATCCAACGTGTCTTCCACCCGTCTTTCACCTGCGAAATACACACAACATAACCCACAATTGAGGTTCTCTCAACCAAATAAAGACCGAAAATGTGCAGAAGTCAACCTGACAAGTTACATGGGGGGAAAAGTGATGTAGCGGAGACACGTCCATATTGAATATTTCAAATTACCACTGAGAACCCACGTGATTCGAATGCTGCCCAACACATACTGATTATTAGTTCGCTATTTGGCCATCTAGACGGTGACATCTTTAGGTCAGCTATATTCGTGTCACCCAACTGGCCTTTCCATTCGAACAGCTCCTGCTGTAAGCCAGAAACGTGAATCGTTCCCGTCACAGGCCACTGCCACCGTGACACCAGACAGTATAGTCCGAGGAAACTGGCCACATAAATATTTGATTGCTGTACTTACAATTAAATATTACGTTTGCAGCCCCAATTGCATGACATTAGACAATGTGCGAAGAATCAGAAGTACCCACTCCTTACGATTCCGTTAGTACCACAGTCACAAACCCTCTTGGTTCTACAGGTGCTACCGAGTATCGCTAACGATATCCATGTTAAATGCTATACAAGCATTATGAATGCAGGCATGGCATTACCTCCAAGTGAAGTGGTTTTTCCACACGAATACCGTGACACTGGATATAGACGGTGATCGCCGGAGTGCGAATTAACAGACCGCAAGTGCGGCAACACTTCGCCGATGGTGTAAGCTCATAATAAAATACCGAATTTTAAAAGTGCTTCGGCTAAGGAATGTAGTATGAAGCCAGTATTTGCAACTCCCGCATGCCGCCGTTACATATTTCTGTAGTATTTCTAATAAATTCTGTGTCACTGCCACGTCAGAGGTTCTGCGATATATCCACTGGGTTACCGGCGATGGTTGATTGAGAATGATCGCGTAACTAGTTGGTATGATGATTGAGGTCACAAGAAATTTACATAGACGTTTCGGATCTCTAGTGTTACGCTTTCCGTTAGAAATGCTGCCTGCAATTTGGAATCAAGTCTTTCCATTTAACCACATACCTGCGTTGGATTCTATGTAGAAGTCTTTTAATGATTACAGCCACTAGTGGATCATAGTGGAGGCACTCTCATATCTCTATACGAGTCACTTTTTTCGAACCTGCCGGTTCCACTCAAATTCCAATGTAGTTTTAGATAATCCCTATGCATCTTGCTACTGCTCCTAAGACTCTACCCTACCATCCCTCCAGTTTTGCGCAGTTGATCATTCAAATTTAAGTCGGAACTGAGGAGACGTCAGAGAGAGCTATAACTACCATATTCTGCAAGCGGTTTAGAAACAGGCCAAGCTGAGTCAGTGAGACACGGACATGTTTGGAATATTCAGTGTAAATGGAAACATATTGTCGTAACTCTGCCAACCTTGTACGATGTGTAAGGTCACCGCCAAATGAAGCCCATTCCAGCAAGACAAGTGTGTATAAAAGAGACTAGAAACAGGTGTGGTGGTGATTCTCACCAGGAAAATTAGGACGAATCATCATTATACAGATACTGCAGTACGAAGCAGATCTGCGCACATCAGGGTCCATTCACGACTACCACCCCAAAATTCTATCATCGTTAATCTGTACCATCCGACAGAGAAAAATTACGAACTTTAAAAGATCCGCTAACTTCAACCGATAAAGAACTCTACAACATTTTTACCATAAGTCTCTTCCAATATATTGACAATAGATAGTGTATGAGCGCCAGCAACGAGTATATGTGGCAACACTATTAAGTATACAGGTATCGATCCATTGCACACACCGGTGTAGAGCGCCAACGCCCATACAGTAGCAGGAGGAGGACCACATCCCACAGACTGTGAATCACAAGAGAAGCTCGTTTTTTTTTTCTTTTGCTGTACCGCGCTTTATACACTACCATACATTTTGATCTTTCAGGTCCATTGCCTCTTGCGGAAAACTAGGTGTTACATGGTCTAAATCATGTTTTAACTACTGACACCACAACACATACACGCTGGATGATTTTAAATAAAGGACAGTCACAACATAAGGACCTGAAAGAGATTTGCGGCGTTGTGGAGCATTTACAAACTACTGTGCGAAGGGGATTCATGGACTCTACATTTAAACTCATCGTCCCAGTGATGGGATAGCTCATGCTCCATTTCGGTTCATTCCTGATTTTGCAGTCATGTATGCCATCACTGTTTCAGTGCTAGCCCTGCCCAGAATGGGTTGCCCCTCCAACAAGACCCTTTCTCCATCTCAGACAAGCGATTTCAGTCAGTCACTATGTGGTAATTAACAGCATACCTGTGAATGGAGTGGATGAAAAAGACGCCGTCGATGTATGGCAATAATAAGCAGGACAGTTGATAGCTTGAACAATTGTAGCAATTTTACCATAATATCTACACCGACCAATGACACACCAGCATGCTTCACAGATCTTATACCATCGCTAAATCGCGCTCCTTCCAAGTACTATTGTTAATTTAGATACTTGACTGTGCAGTATGTTGATTCATTGTTAATTCTCGAACATATTCATCAAAGTACACCAGACAGCGATCTACATATTTCTAATACCTCGAGCATAATGCGATAATTTCGATCTTTCTCTGTGCAGATGGCAGTCACAGGGCATTATCGCATTCTTAGTATGTAGTTAGAGACTGAAAGATTTCCTCGCACTGTCTTTGACCATCCAGCCCTACAACATTAATTTAATCTGCATCAGATCATAAGTTGAACCTTTCATTCCACGTGTCGTGAAATAATGGAGCATACCGAGTCTGTAACTGCTCTTCCACACACATCCAGGTGCCCAAGATTTTTCTAGACGCGCACATGTCGAAGAAGTTAGCATCCGTTACCGGCGTATAGTATTAGGTACGAAAGTGTTGTGATGAAGTAGCGGACGGTTCATAAGAACAAGGGTGGATTTTATGCATAATGGAGCTTTAGACAGATGGAGTTCAAAGTATTTTACATAAATCAACTACGCTATCAATTTCAAAGTATTTTCCTAGTGTCTGGGATCAGTATCAAGAAATTATTGGTAAGAGAGATCATAAGCACATGCACGCATAAGGTTACACGGTTCTGCACTCAGAACAGCCTGCAGTGTTACATCGTTGCAGTTTCTTGCCATTAGTTATGTTGAATGCAACGCTATTGATATTCCAATGTACGAAATATAATTCCAGTTCGTGACATACGTCCATCTTCCTGATCTCCCTACGATAAACTATGGTGACAAACAGTAGAATGAAAGAACTACTTCTTTTAAACATCAATTCTGTGCGATACATGCACAGTATTTCCTTCCAGAGCGTCCGCTGTTCACATCCGATCTTTTTCGGACATTATATTACGTTCGCATTACTCCTATAATATGATTGTTAGTAGCAGAGAATATTTCTTACAAGGAAACAGATACACATATAGCAGTGATATTTGACATCTGAAATGACAGGGCATCTGTGAAGCAGACGTATATGTGGGGATTGAAGTGCTCATAAGCACCTGTCGTTAACTTACATCGCCTTTGTTATGAAAATGAAGTCTCTATTTTATATCCAAGATGCGACAGGCGAATAGAGTACGTCGCATAAATCTTCGTTCGTTTAGAGGAATGTGTCGAAACACTATGGTCACATTTCATCAGACATGAGATGGAAGTCCTCAGATCACCGAGAGGTTTGCTGTTACCGACCGCAAGTAGACAGTGCTCTAAGTCACACAAAAAAACACCTGGCTGTATACGAATCGAATGTAGGCCATGTCACACAACTGATGAATCCGAACAGAACAAAGAGAAAATGGTCAAATGACCTTCAGCAACATCTCCCTCTCTTTCTAGAGGGCATCATCAGGCAAAAATTAAATAGTACCTCGTTACAACTCCATCTCCTCCGATTACTCCATCCAAAGTCTGTCATCCTTTAACGCAGGTGCAAGTAAGTTTAGAGACAGATGGTTCTCTGTTTTTCCAGGAAAGCATCAAAGATGGCAATCAACTCGTGTGTACCACTATTACCTCTTCAGACATACAATAAAATGGCGCCTCGACGAAGAAAAATGACTGTTTCCCAGGTGCCCAGTAATCCCATGTCAACGTTTTCCCATTTTCCTCTTGCTGTCTCATACTCGTTCCCATTTACAAGAACTGATTGCACCAGCGAGAAGACACGCAGGTACTTCGTCAATTTCCCCGAATTTCGGAGCATTCTCTCTCAATTTATAGGTATTTTCGATCATTTTTCGTAATTTTATCGATTTATGTTACTTCTATCCATGCGATCATGACATTACTTCTCGTTTGGCGTTCTAAAGTTGTTTGTAAATGTAGTACAGCTGCCAACACCTAGGGCAAATGCACTATTTTTCTGGTCGGGCAGCGTAGCATACCACTGTACTCGAATGCATCCCGTCATCACCACCCAGATATTCTACAGTTGCAGTGTGTTTGCTCCGTTTTCTGTACGTCTGTGTTTGTGCATGTGTTGGAAAATCCCAGGACCCACAGTAGACCAGAGCTAGTGTTCGAGTATGGGTCCGCCACGGGATATATCTGGAACAATGTTGGGATGCAGATTAGCAATATGCCACATCTGGGATAGTGTTTGAAGGTGGATCTGCGACGCAAAATGTCAGGAGCGATGTTGGGATGCAAAACCGCAATATACAACGTCCAAGTTAGCGTTCGAGTGTTGATCTGCCACGCATTCTGTCCAGAGCGATATTCAGAGGCGGATGCACCACGTGTTACGTCTGGTACAGGGCTTGAAGGTAGACCAACCACAAGCTACGTCTGAAGACGTGTTCTATGTTCGAAGTTGGGTCCACCAGCGGGAAGACCGGGAAGCATTGCAGTACAGTGACATACTATGCCGCCCGAACATAAAAATATGTGTTGGCAGCTGTACTACATTTACAAGCAATTTTAGAACACGAAGCGATGTCATGATCACAATCGATGACGGAAGAAAAGCATAAATTGAGGGAAAATACGCCAAAATGCGGGGAAATTGAGGAAGTACCTGCGTGTCTTCTCGTTGGCGCAGAACAGTTATTGTGCATAGAAAGAGTATGCGACAGAAAGACGGAAACGAGATATTACTGACACGGAAGTACCGGGAACCATGGAAATAGTAGTTTTATTCGTCGAAGCAGCATCCTACTCTTTGTATATTGAGATGATAGTGATACACACGAGTTGACTGCTAGCTTTTACGCTTTTCTGAAAAAAAGGAGAACCATCTGCTTCTAAACTTACTTGCATCTGCGTTAAAGGATGACAGACAGTGGATGGAGTGATCAGCTGAGATGGAATTGTAACGAGATACTATTTAATGGTGGACTGTGTAAGTAGGCTGTATAGGTTTTTTTATTGGTAACGCCACGTAGCGCTCTGTATGAAAATCAGTGGCTGTACTGTGTGCAGTATGTGGCTGGTTTGCATTGTTGTTGGCTATTGTAGTGTTGGGCAGTTGGCTGTTAACAGCGCGTAGCGTTGCGCAGTTGGGTGAGCCGCCAGCGGTGGTGGATGTGGGGAGAGAGATGGCAGAATTTTAAGAGCGGACGATGTGGACGTATGTGCGCCAGAAAGAGTAAATTTGGAATACTGGATATCATGAACTGATATATATATATATACATATATATATATATATATATATATATATATATATATATATATATATATATATATATATATATATATATATATAATGACTTTTGAAACTATTAAGGAAAATACATTGTTTGTTCTTTATCAAAACCTTTCATTTGATAACTAAGCCTATCAGTAGTTAGTCCCTTTAGTAGTTAGAATCTTTTATTTAGCTGGCAGTAGTGGCGCTTGCTGTATTGCAGTAGTTCGAGTAATGAAGATTTTTGTGAGGTAAGTGATACATGAAAGGTATAAGTCACTGTTAGTCAGGGCCATTCTTTTGTAGGGATTTTTGAAAGTCAGATTGCGTTGCACTATAAATAGGGGGGTACACGCTTACTTTGTGTACCATGTGTTTGGCCAGCACAAGGAGCCCTAACTAAAATGGTATTTTCTTATACAGCTTTACACATCCGTACCATATTTCTCTAACACATAATTACACAGCTATCTGATCATTCAACTGAGAAAGAGACAAACATTTTTTTTTACTACGTCAGTGACACATGTTAACGCAATTACACAGTTGGTTAACTTCACACTTATGAAATTGTATTTTGTCTATACTTTGTGAACTGCTCATATTTTTTTGGGACCATTGTGATACTATGAGAGCTTTGAATGACGTATTTGGTATAAGATCATGATTTTTAAAGTACATTTGAGGTAGATGACACTATTGAAATGAGCAGAGAATTTTTTTTTAGGTTTTGAAATTATTGCAGAAAGCTACGACGTTTTTGACATTTGGCTGAGTTTTTATGATGTTCTTATTACGATGACAATGTGTATTATGCTGTTGAGGTATGTTTATGGTCAATAAGCTGATGCTATATGAGGAATCTGATTATGCTACATATTTATTATGATGAAATATTGAAGTGTCGACGCAAGATTGACATGTTGACGAATATGTATATGTGTAATAAGGTAAGGTATAATGAATAGTGGTTAGGGACTCTGATATGTGAAAAAGGATGTTGGAAACCAAGAATCGTACTTTAAGAATTATGAAATGTGTTTATATTGATGAATGTATCAGAATGCCGACGAATATTTTTAGGACAGTGTTATATTTATAAGATTTGTTTCTACACATCTGCAATGCAAATTCTCGACCTGTGAAAATTTTATATGAAACTGTCACTGTAGTGCAAACTGCTGTTGTAAATATTTCGGTAAGAAAGCTAAGTGACCTTGACATAGTGTGCTGTAGGCGCCAAGCTATGCGACAGTCGCCTGGAAAAAAAAGCCGTGCCTTTCAGAGGCACAACAAAAAGTGGAGAGGCCATTAACCTCGCTATTGACATTCCTTTTTAGAAACCATCGTAAATACGACATGCTCATTACTTGGAAAGATACTTACATCTGCACACCTGATTATGACAAGCATCTTTCTACGAGAGATTAGAGAATTTCTACTAACTTATGAAATGCCACATGACTACTGAATGATGTTGTCATGCTTTGCTTTACATAGTTGGTTATTTCATTTGATATCTGGTTTCCAGCTGTGTTGCAGAATTGGTTCTACGAAATAAAATTAAATGCATTTGCTAATGTGAACACTTTCTGTCAACAGATCTATTAAGCAATAATTTTATGATCCACATTCTTCAAAAAAGGAGCACATGGAAAATAAAGAACAATCAGAAGGGACTACTAACAGTAACTGCATATATAATTTTCTTTTCAGGTACTTCATAATATTTTTTGAAGAATAAGTTGTGGTGCACCACTTTAATTACACAGACATTAAGATGTGAATAGACATTTCCCTTATCTGCATTGTTGTCTTTAGTATACTATTTTTTTTTGCTTGTGGGTTTGTCATGATTTGATAAGAGTTATTGCATTTGCTGCTGCTGTTTGCCAGGCATAGTGTTACTGAATTTCACTTTGTATTACTCTGTTAAGCCAGTTTTACTACTGATTTATTTTTCTTGTTTGCTGCACAGTGCCTAATATTAATTGTAATATTGCAATTGCTTTGCTAATTTACATTTACTGCTGCTAGCTTTGCCAGTTTGTATTTTTTGTCATTGCTGTTTGTGTTAATTTGTTGTGTGTTGCTGCATTGCCTCGTCCCTTAGTATCTATATCTGAGCTCAGTAAATTTAAGTTAGCTTAAGAGGGGGTACACTATATAAGAAACTAACTATGAAGAATAGGGAGAGAATGCATTGAGAAGTGATATGAAAAAGATTTGGGCAAACAATGAGTATTTTACAATGAGAAATATTTATTTAATAGGGTTAGATAGGATTTTTTTTTTGCAGGAGCAAATGTTGAAATAAGAGGAAAGATCTATGCAATAAAGTTTTGGGTTGGACTGCAGTACCAGATGTTACAATGAAAACGAACCCTGTACTTTCCTTTTGTATTATTCTGCTTGGTGTCTGTGTACCCTTGTGTATTTGTGTTATTCCTGTCTTTATGTGTTTATCTGATGAGAGTTATGTTGTAGAATTTTTCTAATACTATGTTATTTACTTTGTAAAGATGTTTAGACATTATTTATTCTGTTCTGATTTAATGCTCATGTGTGAAATTAATGTTTCGAAAACTATTTTCATTATTTTATGTATTTACTTATGTCTTAATTCCTGTAACACTGATGTATATGTCTATTTCTATTCTTTTGAAAGCCTGTACTACTATAAATGCTATCTGTATTACTATGTTCTTTAATGATGTATTTTGTACCTTTTTAATTGAATTCTCATGTTGTAAAATTGTAATTGACACCAGTTTATCAAATTAAGTAACTTGTAAGCATTCATTTCACTGCACATATTTCTGTTGGTCATAGTATATGCACAATATGTGAAAAAAGGGGACTGTCAGTGCTCTCACGTGTGTTAATAATTCAACAAGGGACTGGATAACAGCATTGCTGGTTCTAAGGAAATTTCAAAAAAAATTTTTGTGAGTGCCCAAGTGGTGGTTCATGGACTTGCTATATTGTCCACAAGACTCGCCGATGGTGATTGTGCACCTGCACAGTCGCAACAGATGGCTACTAGCCATCTCTACAAGGACTTCAGTGGGTCTACAGCTTTGATGACTCACCAGTACCATTATTTCTACAAGGACTGCAATGGGTCTGCACCTCAGGTGGCCCACCAATACGGCAATCTCTAACAGGACTACAGTGGTCTGCTCTGTGATGACCAACCTACCAATATTCTTCAACTTCGACTGACTCTGCTGTGGGTTTGCTCTGCTGTGGCCCATTACCTGTCTGCATGTCAAGAGTCAGCACTGTCTTTCCGTTGGAAGGACAATACTATTTCTTCAAGACTGTATGGAAATCCACTACTTCCGTGTGCATTTTCTTTTACTGCTCAGACTTTGAGAAAAAAAACCACTGCAATTTTACTGTGATGAATGATCAGGACTGTCTTTATGGACTGTGAGAAACTTTTAGCTTTTGACCAACATTGGATCAACAAGTGTGTGCATTTGATTTCTTTCTTATTGTAATTATGAAAAAATTTTTCAAATCTGTATTGGCCACTGCCCAAAACAATTCATAAAATTTTTTGTTGGGAGCATGGGGGCTGTGTAAGTAGGTTGTATAGGTTTTTTTTATTGGTAACGCCACGTAGCGCTCTGTATGAAAATCACTGGCTGTGCTGTGTGCAGTCTGTGGCTGGTTTGCATTGTTGTTGGCTGTTAACAGCGCGTAGCGTTGCGCGGTTGGAGGTGAGCCGCCAGCAGTGGTAGATGTGGAGAGAGAGATGGCGGAATTTTGAAAGTGGACGATCTGGACGAGCGTCCAGCAGAAAGAGTAAATTTGTAATATTCGATTCATAGACTGATATATATATATATATATATATATATATATAATGACTTTTGAACACTATTAAGGTAAATAAATTGTTTGTTCTTTATCAAAATCTTTCATTTGCTAACTATGCCTATCAGTAGTTAGTCCCTTCAGTAGTTAGAATCATTTGTTTAGCTGGCAGTAGTGGCGCCCGCTGTACTGCAGTTGTTCGAGTAACGAAGATTTTTGTGCGGTAAGTGATTCATGAAAGGTACAGGTTACTGTTAGTCAGGGCCATTCTTTTGCAGGGATTTTTGAAAGTCAGATTGCGTTGCACTATAAATATTGTGTGTCAGTTTAAGCACAGTCATCTATAATTTTTCTAAGGGGACGTTACAACCGATGATGTATTGTAGAGAGGGAGGTAAAATTTTGCCGCAGGAATTTGACCATTTATTTTCCGTCGTTCTGTCAAGGTGCATCAGTTGTCTCGTTGTATACAACCACGAGATCTGTGTGTGACTTAGAGCAGTGTCTATTTGTGATCATTAACAGCAAACCTCTCGGTCTTCAGAGAATTTCCATCTCATGTGTGATGAAACGTGACCATCATGTTTCGACATATTTCTCTAAACGAACGAAGATTTATGCGACGTACCCCATTGCCATGTCGCATCTTGGATATAAAATCTATACTTCAGTTTCATAACAAAGGTGATTCTAAGTTAGTGACAGGTGTTTCTGAGCACAGCAAATCCGACATATACACCTACTTGACAGCTGTCCTGTTTACCGAGTTAGTGGCGGTAATACCTGGACTTTCACATGTCAAATGCCTCTACTATGCGTTTATCTGTTTCCTTGTAGGAGGTATTCTCCATTATTAACGATCATTTTGCAGGAGTGAAGCGAGTGTAGTATAATTTCTGATCTGTGATCATGTATCAACAGTGGATGCTATATGCCTATGGAAAGCTAGATTGTGCATGTATTACACAGAATCGATGTTTTAAGGAAGAAGTATTTCCATTTTACAATTTTTCACCACAGTTTATCGTACGGAAACCAGCAAGAAGGAAGGTTGTCTTGCGCTCGATATATATTTGCTACAATGGAATATTAACAGCGTTGCATTCCTCACACTAATAGATCAGAAACTGCTACGATCTAACATTATAGCCAGTTTCAAGTGAAGAACCGAGTAGCCTTAGGAGTGCATGTATTTGTGTTCTCTCTTACAAATACCTCCTTGGTACAGATCCCAAACACTAGAACAATAATTTACAATTTAGTTGATTTACTTGATGTCTTCGAAATCTGTGCCTCTGAAGCTCAATTATGCATCAAAGCGTACTGGCTCTTGTTCTTCTCAACCGTATGCTATTACATCACAACACTTTTGTGTCTGTTACTATACACTGATAAGGGGTGCTAACGTCCTCGATATGCACGCATCTGGAGAAATCTTGTGCACATGGATGTGTGCGAAACATTAATTAATGACTTGATACATTCCATTCCTTCACGAGACGCGGAATGAAGTGGTCCACTTCTGGTCAGCTGCAGCTTACATCCGTGACAATGCTGCAGGGCTGTGAGGCCAAAAGCAGTGCGAGATCTTTAAGTCCCTAACTTCATTCTAAGAATGCAAGAAAGCCCTGTGACTCCCAGCTACATAGAGAAAGATGATAAATTACGCGCTATGATCGATGTGCTAAAAATATGTAGATCGATGTCACGTATTCTTTGATGTATATGTTCGAGCGTTAACATTCGCAATATTCGCTGTGGTACTTGTAAAGTAGAGGAGGGGCGGCTTAGCAATGATACATAATCTGTAAAGCATGCTGCCGCATCATTGGTCGGTGTTGAAATTATGGTAAAGTCGCTAGAATTGTTCATGCTATCAACTGTGCTGCTTATTATGGAAACACATCAACGGTGTTTTTTCATCCTATGCATTCACCAGTACGCTCTTGATTACCACATAACGATTGACTGAGATCGCTTGTTTCAGATGGAGAAAGAGTCTTGGTGGAGGGGTATCACCTCCTCCAGATGGCTAGCACCGAAACAATGATCACGTACGTGACTGCAGAGTGAGAAATCACGTGAGATGGAACTCAGAGCCATCAACTATACTATCACTGTGACAGATTAGTTTAAATATAGGGTCCGTCAATCGCCTTCACCCAGCAGTTTCGGAATGCTCCACAATGCCGAAAAACTCCTCCAGTTTCCTTATCAATTTAAAATCATCCAGTGTGCGTGTGTGTTGAGGTAGCAGCAGCAACAACATGGTTCAAATGGTTCAAATGGCTCCAAGAACTATGGGACTTAACATCAGAGGTCATCAGTCTCCTAGACTTAGAACTACTTAAACCTAACTAACTTAAAGACATCACACAGATCCATGCCGGAGGCAGGATTCGAACCTGCGACCGTAGCAGCCGCGTGATTCCGGACTGAAGCGCCTAGAACCACTCGGCAACTGCGGCCGGGACAGCAACAACATGACTTACACCACACGACACCTAGTTTTCTGTGAAACACAACGGTTTTGAACGTGTTAATGTCACTTTACAACCTGACACAAAAGTTGAATTGATGGCTGGAAAATCAAACCTTGTGGTAGTGTAGATAGCGTGTTAAAGCAGAAAAAATATTTCAAACAACGACACAGGGAGCCTCTCTTGCGACTGATAATCTGTGGGACATGGTCCTCCTTACTCCTACCTGTATGGGCATTGACACTATACATTGGTCTGTGCATTGGATCGATACCTTTATTTTTAATAGTATGTACACATATGCATGATGCTGGCACATATGCGGTATCTATTTCCGATATACTGGAAGAGAGATTTATTGTAGAAATCTTATTGAGCCCTCCATCGCATGAACTTAGCAGAGCTTTTACAGTTCGAAATTTTTCTCTGTTGGATGGTACAGAATAACGATGATAGAATTTTGAGGTGATAGACATGAATGGTCCCTGAGGTACGCAGATCTGCATCGCACTGCAGTAACTGTATGATGATGAGTCTTTCTAACTTTCCCAGTGAGAAACACCATCGGGTCTGTTTGTACTCTCCTCTATACCACCTCGTATTGCTGGAGTGGGCTTATTTTGGCGCTGACCTTACACATCGTACACAGTTGGCAGAGCTGCGACAACATGTTCCCATTTCCACTGAATGTTCAAAACACAATCCTGTCACACTAATTCAGCTTTGCCTGTTTTTACATGGGTTGCGGGATGTGGTAGTTAAAGCTGCCTCTGACTTCTGCTCAGTTACGATTTAAATTCAAAAGATCACATACGCAAAACTGTAGTGATGGTAGGGTAGAGTCTGAGGAGCAGTTACAAGATGCGTCGGGACTATTTAAAACCACGTTAGAATTTTAGTGCAACAGGCAGTTTCGCAAAAGGTGACTCGTTTCGAGATATGAGAGTGCCATGTATATGATTCACTAGTGGCTGTATTCATTATAACGCTTCTCCATAGGATACAGTGCAGGTATGTGGATCAATAAAAAGACTTGATTCCAAATAGCAGACAGTATTTCTAAAGGTAAGTGTAACACTAGAGATCTGAAAGGTCTGCGAACATTTCTTACGACCACAGTCAGCTCACCATCTACTTAAGTGATAATTCTCAATCAACCATTGCCGGTAACCCAGTGGATAAATCGCAGAACCTTTGACGTGGCACTGACACAGAATGCAGTAGCAATACTGGAGAAATATATAACGTCGGCACGATTGAGTTGCAATTACCAGCTTCATACTACATTTCTGAAGCGAATCACTTTCTAAATTCGATGATTTTGTTATGAGCTTACATTATCGGTGAAGTTGTAAGTAGGCTGTTTATGTTTTCTCTATGTAAGTAGGCTGTTTATGTTTTCTTATTGGCAACGTTACGTAGCGCTCAATATGAAAATCACTGGCTGTGCTGTGTGCAGTCTGTGGCTAGTTTGCATTGTTGTCTGCCATTGTAGTGTTGGGCAGCGGCAGCTGGATGTGAACAGCGCGTAGCGTTGCGCAGTTGGAGGTGAGCCGCCAGCAGTGGTGGATGTGGGGAGAACTGCTATATATATTATGACTATCAAGGTAAATACGTTGTTTGTTCTCTATTAATATCTTTCATTTGCTAACTATCCCTATCAGTAGTTAGTGCCTTCCGTAGTTTGAATCTTTTATTTAGCTGGCAGTAGTGGCGCTCGCTGTATTGCAGTAGTTCGAGTAATGAAGATTTTTCTAGGTAAGTGATTTCTGAAAGGTATAGTTTAATGTTACTCAGGGCCATTCTTTTGCAGGGATCTTTGATAGTCAGATTGCGTTGCGCTAAAAACATTGTGTGTCAGTTTAAGCAGAGTCTTGTATAAATTGTTCTAAGGGGACGTTTCATATGTCGACCCTTAGCCGAGGATACCTCACTGGAATCTTCTGATTTTATCTTGTAGATTGTGGAATTAGTGTAGCTTTTGTTTATTGCTAGCGCGTAATTATAGAGAGAATTTCCTTGGTAGTTGTGGTTTTTCATTGTTGCACAGTAAAACACTTGTGGCATGCATGTAGATTTGCACCAAGTATTTCGCAGCTGCAATTAACTAGATATTATTTTCAATGCTATGTTAATGTGTTCACTTATTTTTGTTCTTCAAATTGTGTTTTTCTGAAATATCGTGTGAAATATTGTCACAATAATGGCGTGTGAAAAACGTAACACTAGGCTCCAAAGCAAACTGAGAAATAATAGTGACGACGAGCGTAGCTTATCAGCACCACTGTGTAGTGGATTAACAGACATTCCAAGTAGTAATTTGGTGATTGTGCATAGGGAAATGGAGCGGGCGGCAAATAATGGTGCAGACAGCGAAACAGGTTGTGAACAGGGAAGCATTATCGATCGATCGGTCGGCAACAGCTCGCCTCAGGAATCCGAAATGACAGGACACAATTTTACAAATACTGTAGATTCAGGTTTTGCGTCCTCACGGTTTTCTCAAATAAGTCAAGACACATTTTACGCTTGTCTAAATGTGAATGTTGCCGGTGCAAATGCACTGCCGAAATGCGTAGAGGAACAGATTCCAGACACTAATGCATTGTTATTACAACTAATGCAACAAATGGAACAAAATCAGAGACAAACACAGCAAAAGCTTCAAAAGTTAGACGCAATGGAACAAAATCTTCAAAAGTTAGACACAATGGAACAACATCAGAGACAAACACAGCAACAGTTAGACGCAATGGAATAAAGTCTTCACACCACGCTTGAACTAACACGTGAAGGTTTAACTACTGAGTTACATAAAATAGAATCGAAATGTCAAAAAGCCTGTAATGACGTAAAAACACAAATTTGTGAGCATTTCCAACCTATTTTTTCGCGTCATGAAAATGCATTACAGAATCACGAAGCAGCCATAAAAGAACTGCAAACTATTGTTCATGAAAATCATGAGACCTTGCAAGCTAAAATTGACTCAGTTGCGTCTACCGATTCGGTTACGCAATTTGCAAAAACTCAGGAAAACTTAAAGGACACAGTAGAAAGACACATAGAGGAAATTAGTTCATTATCAGAGAAAGTAGTTGAACTTTCGGATCAGCTAATTAATTTATCTATGAAGGTAGATGCTAATCTGAATGACACAAAACCGGTAGTATTTAATAACACAGAAGAGAGCGAACAAATTAGGAAACTGAAACAAAATCTGAATCAAATTGATACGCAACACCAAAGAGAAATCCGGGAAGTACAAGATCAGCTAACACAGGTAATACAAGAATTACGTATTTCAGAGGACACTCGCGCCCCAATAAGGGAAGAGGGACATAGAAATACGGAACAACCACAAAATAATAACATAGGGCATTTCGGAAGTTATGAAAGAAATTGGCAATGTGCACCAAATTTTGAGTTGGAACCGCTGAAGCGACGTAACAATGACCGACATGCGACTCGCCGATATGATGACTTTGACTATAAGCTGTTCATTACTACACGTAAATTCAAAACATTTAAGAATTCTGACAACGACATTCATCCACAAGCGTGGCTCCATCAATTCTCTCATTGTTTTCCTCCCAACTGGTCATTAGAGCACAGATTAGAATTTATGTGTGGCTACTTAGAGAATGAACCAGCTGTAAGAATGTGATCGGTCATTCACGATTGCCACAGTGAAGGAGAGTTTTACCATGCCTTCCTCTCAGCATATTGGTCTCAAGCTACACAAGACCGAGTAAACCATAGCATCATGATGATGAAACACTTTGAACAATCTGAAATTTCCAGTCTTGTCAAATATTTTGAAGACATGTTGCATAAGAATCAATATCTTTCAAACCCATACAGCCCTTCAGAGCTCATCCGCATTTGCTTAATCAAATTACCTGAACATTTACGACTTATTATTTTGGCAGGACGTTGCAAAGACGACATTGAAGCTTTTCAGGGACCCTTACAAGAATTAGAAATTGACACAGACAGTCACGGGATGTGAAAACAGGAATACAATCACTACAGGTCACATCCGTCACAATTCCGTGACGACAGAAACAATAACTGGACACGACAGGTCTATTCTTACAACGCAAATCGTGACCAAAATAGACACCACCTGTACGACAACCGTTGGCAGAGTAGTAATAGTTACAGAGAAAGATCACATTTCCGTAGTAATGAATATGACAGAGATTACCTTAGAAACAGACAATATGGGAACCAAAACAATTATTATCAAGGGAGACAGAATAACTTCAGACGCAACAGTTCAGTGTGCAGGTACGATTCAGGGAGAAATTCTCCACCACATGACCGACAAGAAAGAAACCACAGGAACTACCGACATGACGACAGACGATATAATCATAACGATAGACGTGAATTTCATCAGAACTGGCGGGATTCAAACAGAGCTGGGCACTTTCGACAACGTGAATTTGTAGAAGTTAGGTCTCCAAACCCCAATAATGACACGCGCCAACAAAGAGGCAGACAATGACTCGCGCCGCAGGCAGCCACCTGCGCCGGCTGGCTCAGAGAAAAATAACATAGACGGTAACCTTGAGAAAAATTCCAGTGTTCTTTACCGACGTATACCGCATGACAATTGCATTCAAGCTCAAACTCTGATTACTACGAAGAGTAAAGGATTTTACCACATTTCACATGTAAAACCGTTTATTGAAAGATAATCTGCTTTTTAACTTTCTCTTTGCCATGTAACTTTTCACTTTACATTACTAGTATGCTTTGTCAGACTTAGAATCTGTTTGTGGTGTTTCTGTTTCATATCTGCACAGTTTTTCTGTATTATTCTGGGAAGTAAAACATGTTTTAGTAGTAACTTTTGTGGTATAGCTACAATGAGACAGCCTCTTTCGTAGCACAACAATACGTTACAGCACAGTACAACAATAAGCGTAATAACTAAGATATCTATACGCAAAGCATTTCACTTTCGTTTATCATGAGGTAAGTACATTGTCTCCTGCAGAACTTAGCTTTCGGAGGACGATAACTACGACACTTCCACAGAGATTATCTTACAGCAAGACGCATATTTAGCGCTACAGGACACGTATTTGAGTGATTAATTTTGGACTTAAAAAATTTATTTTTAAAGATTTTTGAATTACAAAGAAAGTTTTCCGTGATACATTTCATTCCATTGCTGTAATCTGTAACACCTGAGGGTATAATTACAATAATCCTCAGGGGGGTACACGCTTACTTTGTGTACCATGTGTGTGGCAAGCACAAGGAGCCCTAGCTAATATGGTATTTGCTTATACAACTTTACACATCGGTACCATATTTCTCCAACACAGAATTACACAGCCACCTGATCATTTAACTGACAGATAAACTTTTTTACTACACCAGTGACAGATGTTTACGCAATTACAGAGTTGGATTACTTCACACTTATGAAATTGTATTTTGTCTGTACTGTGTGAACTGTTCATATTTTTTCGGACCCATTGTGATACTATGAGAGCTTTGAATGATGTATTTGGTATGAGATCATGATTTTTAAAGTACGTTTGAGGTAGATGACACAATTTAAATGAGCAGAGAATTCTTTTTAGGTTTTGAAATTATTGGAGGAAGCTACAACGATTTTGAGATTTGACTGAGGTGTTATGATGTTACTATTACGACGACGATGTGTATTATGCTGCTGTGGTATGTTTATGATTAATAGGCTGATGCTATATGAGTTATTTGATTAAGCCACGTAGCTGTTATGATGAAATATTGAAGAAGTGTCGACGAATAAGGTAAGGAATAATGAGTAGTGTTTAGGGACTCTGGTGTGTGAAAAAGGTTGTTGGAAACCAAGATTCGTACTCTAAGAGTTATGAAATGTGTGTAAATGCGTGAATATATCACAATGCCGGCGAAAATTTTTTGGACACTGTTATATTTATAGGGTTTTGTTTCTACATATTTGCAACGCAAATTCTCGACCCGTGAAATTTTGTATATGAGACTGTCACAGTAACGGAACTGCAGTCATAAATATTTCCGTAAGAAAGTTAAGTGACCACCTGCACGTAATGCGTCGTGGGCATGCAGCTGTGTCAGACGCCGGGAGAACAAGTCATTAGTGAGTGCCTCATCAGAAGCACAGGTAGAAAAAAAGAAAGGGGAGGCCATTGTCCTCGCTATTGACATTTCCTTGTTGAAAGCATACTGTGGAGCTCGTAATTTATGATATTTACTAAAATGCCTAATGAAATGATTAGAAACATTTTACATCTATTGTCTTTGTAGTTAAGAGATTGCTCATTTTGTTTAATATCTGGTTTCCAGCTGTGTTGTGGCATTAGTTTTATAAAATAAACTTAAATGCATCTGCTAATGTGAACACTTTCTGTCAACAGATTTATTAAATAATTATTTTCTGATCCACATTCTTCGAAAAAGGAGCTCTTGGAATGGAGAGAACAATAAGAAGGGACTAATAACAGTAACTGCATCTATAATTTTCTTTTCAAGTACTTGGTAATTTTTTTGTAGAATAATTTGTGGTGCACCACTTTAATTACATAGACATTAAGATGTGAATATACATTTCCCTTATCTGCATTGTTGTTTTTACTGTAATATTTTTTCTGCTTGAGCTATGTCATGTTTATGTATAAGTTACTGCTGTTTGCCAGGCATAGTGTTACTGAATTTGACTTTGTGTTACTCTGCTAAGCCAGTTTTACTACTCATTTATTTTTCTTGTTGCTGCACATTGGCTCATATTAGCTGTAATGTTGCATTGCTTGGTAATTTAGATTTACTGTAGCTTGCTTTGCAATTTTCCATTTTTTTGGTCATTGCTGTTTGTGTTACTTATTTTTTCTGCTGCATTGCCTCGTCCCTTAGTTTAGCATCTGAGCTCAGTAGATTTAAGTTAGCTTAAGAGGGGGTAGCCTCTAAGAGAATGAGTTGCGATGAATTGGAAGAAATGCATTGAGAAGTTATACGGAAAATAGTACAGAAAACAGGTTTAGGTAGGATTTTCTTGGAAATAAATGTTGAGGTAAGAAATGTGTGAACATATAAATACAGAAAGCATGCTTAGATAGAATTTTTTTGGTGGAAACAAAGGATGAAATAAGAGGAAAGATATATGAAGTTTTAGGTTGGACTGCAGTACCAAATGTTACACTGAAAACGAACCCTGTCCTTTCCTATTGGTGTTATCCCACTATGTGTTTGTGTACCCTTGTGTATTTGTTTTCTTCCTGTCTCTGTGTAGTTCCATAGAATTTTTTCTTCTTTTAATATTAAGCTACATTCACTATGATGAGGAATACTGTTATCCTCGAATATAATTGGCATTAATAGTATGTTATTTACTTTGTAAAGATGTTATACATTATTAATTCTGTTCTGTTTAATGCTCATGTGTGAAGTTGACGTTTCAAAAGTTATTGTGATCTTTTATGTATGTACTCATGTCATAATTCCACTGATGTATATGTTAGTTCGATTCTTTTGTAAAGCCTGTACTACAAATGTTATCTGTATTGTTATGTTTTTAATGATGTATTTTGTACCTTTGTTATTGTATTCTCATGTTATAAAATTGTAATTGTCACCAGTTCATGATATTATTAACTTGTTAGTTACATTTCACTGCACACGTTTCTGTTGGTCACAGTATATGGACAATATGTGAGAAGTTGGGACTGTTAGTGTTTGCACGTGTGTTACTAATTCAGCAAGGGACTGGATAACAGCATTGCTGGTTCTAAGGACAATTCCAAAAACTTTGTGAGTGCACAAGTGGTGGTTTATGGACTTGCTATATTCTCCACAAGACTCTTCAATGGTAAATGTGCACCTGCACAATCGCAACAGATGGCTGCTGGCCATCTCTACAAGGACTACAGTGGGGCTGCACCTCTGGTGGCCCACCAATACCATTATCTCTACAAGGACTACAGTGGGTCTGCATCTATGATGACCCACGAACGCCATTATTTCTACAAGGACTACAGTGGGTCTGCATCTTTGATGACCCACCAATACTATTATTTCTACAAGGACTGCAGTCGGTCTGCACCTCTGGTGGCCCACCAATACCACAATCTCTACCAGGACTCCAGTGGGTCTGCTCTGTGATGACCAACCTACCAATATTCTTCAAAACTTCGAATGACTCTGCTGTGGGTTTGCTCCATTGTGGCCCATTAGCTGTCAGCATGTCAAGAGACAGCACTGTCTTTCCGTTGGAAGGACAACACTACTTCTTTAAGACTGCATGGAAATCCACAACTTCTGTGTGCAATTTCTTTTACTAATGAGACTTTGTGAAAAAAAAGTGTAACTACTATTATGATGAATGATCAGGACTATCTTTATGGACTGTGCGAAAATTTTAGCTTTTGACCAACATTGTATCAATAAGTGTGTGCATTTGATTTCTTTGTTATTGTAATTATGAAAAATTTTATGAAATCATTATTGGCCACTGCCCAAAAAAAATTTGTAAAATTTTTTGTGGGGAGCATGAGGGCTATGTAAGTAGGCTGTTTATGTTTTCTCTATGTAAGTAGGCTGTTTATGTTTTCTTATTGGCAACGTTACGTAGCGCTAAATATGAAAATCACTGGCTGTGCTGTGTGCAGTCTGTGGCTAGTTTGCATTGTTGTCTGCCATTGTAGTGTTGGGCAGCGGCAGCTGGATGTGAACAGCGCGTAGCGTTGCGCAGTTGGAGGTGAGCCGCCAGCAGTGGTGGATATGGGGAGAGAGATGGCGGAGTTTTGTAATCTGTCATGAACTGCCATATATATTATGACTATCAAGGTAAATACATTGTTTGTTCTCTATTAATACTATCCCTATCTACATCTACATCTACATCTACATTGATACTCCGCAAGCCACCCAACGGTGTGTGGCGGAGGGCACTTTACGTGCCACTGTCATTACCTCCCTTTCCTGTTCCAGTCGCGTATGGTTCGCGGGAAGAACGACTGTCTGAAAGCCTCCGTGCGCGCTCTAATCTCTCTAATTTTACATTCGTGATCTCCTCGGGAAGTATAAGTAGGGGGAAGCAATATATTCGATACCTCATCCAGAAACGCACCCTCTCGAAACCTGGCGAGCAAGCTACACCGCGATGCAGAGCGCCTCTCTTGCAGAGTCTGCCACTTGAGTTTATTAAACATCTCCGTAACGCTATCACGGTTACCAAATAACCCAGTGACGAAACGCGCCGCTCTTCTTTGGATCTTCTCTATCTCCTCCGTCAACCCGACCTGGTACGGATCCCACACTGATGAGCAATACTCAAGTATAGGTCGAACGAGTGTTTTGTAAGCCACCTCCTTTGTTGATGGACTACATTTTCTAAGCACTCTCCCAATGAATCTCAACCTGGTACCCGCCTTACCAACAATTAGTTTTATATGATCATTCCACTTCAAATCGTTCCGTACGCATACTCCCAGATATTTTACAGAAGTAACTGCTACCAGTGTTTGTTCCGCTATCATATAATCATACAATAAAGGATCCTTCTTTCTATGTATTCGAAATACATTACATTTGTCTATGTTAAGGGTCAGTTGCCACTCCCTGCACCAAGTGCCTATCCGCTGCAGATCTTCCTGTATTTCGCTACAATTTTCTAATGCAGCAACTTCTCTGTATACTACAGCATCATCCGCGAAAAGCCGCATGGAACTTCCGACACTATCTACTAAGTCATTTATATATATTGTGAAAAGCAATGGTCCCATAACACTCCCCTGTGGCACGCCAGAGGTTACTTTAACGTCTGTAGACGTCTCTCCATTGATAACAACATGCTGTGTTCTGTTTGCTAAAAACTCTTCAATCCAGCCACACAGCTGGTCTGATATTCCGTAGGCTCTTACTTTGTTTATCAGGCGACAGTGCGGAACTGTACCGAACGCCTTCCGGAAGTCAAGAAAAATAGCATCTACCTGGGAGCCTGTATCTAATATTTTCTGGGTCTCATGAACAAATAAGGCGAGTTGGGTCTCACACGATCGCTGTTTCCGGAATCCATGTTGATTCCTACATAGTAGATTCTGGGTTTCCAGAAATGACATGATACGCGAGCAAAAAACATGTTCTAAAATTCTACAAGAGATCGACGTAAGAGATATAGGTCTATAGTTTTCCGCATCTGCTCGACGACCCTTCTTGAAGACTGGGACTATCTGTGCTCTTTTCCAATCATTTGGAACCCTCCGTTCCTCTAGAGACTTGCGGTACACGGCTGTTAGAAGGGGGGCTAGTTCTTTCGCGTACTCTGTGTAGAATCGAATTGGTATCCCGTCAGGTCCAGTGGACTTTCCTCTATTGAGTGATTCCAGTTGCTTTTCTATTCCTTGGACACTTATTTCGATGTCAGCCATTTTTTCGTTTGTGCGAGGATTTAGAGAAGGAACTGCAGTGCGGTCTTCCTCTGTGAAACAGCTTTGGAAAAAGGTGTTTAGTATTTCAGCTTTACGCGAGTCATCCTCTGTTTCAATGCCATCATCATCCCGTAGTGTCTGGATATGCTGTTTCGAGCCTCTTACTGATTTAACGTAAGACCAGAACTTCCTAGGATTTTCTGTCAAGTCGGTACATAGAATTTTACTTTCGAATTCAATGAACGCTTCACGCATAGCCCTCCTTACGCTAACTTTGACATCGTTTAGCTTCTGTTTGTCTGAGAGGTTTTGGCTGCGTTTAAACTTGGAGTGGAGCTCTCTTTGCTTTCGCAGTAGTTTCCTAACTTTGTTGTTGTACCACGGTGGGTTTTTCCCGTCTCTCACAGTTTTACTCGGCACGTACCTGTCTAAAACGCATTTTACGATTGCCTTGAACTTTTTCCATAAACACTCAACATTGCCAGTGTCGGAACAGAAATTTTCGTTTTGATCTGTTAGGTAGTCTGAAATCTGCCTTCTATTACTCTTGCTAAACAGATAAACCTTCCTCCCTTTTTTTATATTCCTATTAACTTCCATATTCAGGGATGCTGCAACGGCCTTATGATCACTGATTCCCTGCTCTGTACATACAGATTCGAAAAGTTCGGGTCTGTTTGTTATCAGTAGGTCCAATATGTTATCTCCACGAGTCGGTTCTCTGTTTAATTGCTCGAGGTAATTTTCGGATAGTACACTCAGTATAATGTCACTCGATGCTCTGTCCCTACCACCCGTCCTAAACATCTGAGTGTCCCAGTCTATATCTGGTAAATTGAAATCTCCACCTAAGACTATAACATGCTGAGAAAATTTATGTGAAATGTATTCCAAATTTTCTCTCAGTTGTTCTGCCACTAATGCTGCTGAGTCGGGAGGTCGGTAAAAAGAGGCATTTATTAACCTAGCTCGGTTGTTGAGTGTAACCTCCACCCATAATAATTCACAGGAACTATCCACTTCTACTTCACTACAGGATAAACTACTACTAACAGCGATGAACACTCCACCACCGGTTGCATGCAATCTATCCTTTCTAAACACCGTCTGTACCTTTGTAAAAATTTCGGCAGAATTTATCTCTGGCTTAAGCCAGCTTTCTGTACCTATAACGATTTCAGCTTCGGTGCTTTCTATCAGCGCTTGAAGTTCCGGTACTTTACCAACGCAGCTTAGACAGTTGACAATTAGAATACCGATTGCTGCTTGTTCCCCGCATGTCCTGACTTTGCCCCGCACCCGTTGAGGCTGTTGCCCTTTCTGTACTTGCCCAAGGCCATCTAACCTAAAAAACCGCCCAGCCCACGCCACACAACCCCTGCTACCCGTGTAGCCGCTTGTTGCGTGTAGTGGACTCCTGACCTATCCAGCGGAACCCGAAACCCCACCACCCTATGGCGCAAGTCGAGGAATCTGCAGCCCACACGGTCGCAGAACCGTCTCAGCCTCTGATTCAGACCCTCCACTCGGCTCTGTACCAAAGGTCCGCAGTCAGTCCTGTCGACGATGCTGCAGATGGTGAGCTCTGCTTTCATCCCGGTAGCGAGACTAGCAGTCTTCACCAAATCAGATAGCCGCCGGAAGCCAGAGAGGATTTCCTCCGATCCATAGCGACACACATCATTGGTGCCGACATGAGCGACCACCTGCAGATGGGTGCACCCTGTACCCTTCATGGCATCCGGAAGGACCCTTTCCACATCTGGAATGACTCCCCCCGGTATGCACACGGAGTGCACATTGGTTTTCTTCCCCTCTCTTGCTGCCATTTCCCTAAGGGGCCCCATTACGCGCCTGACGTTGGAGCTCCCAACTACCAGTAAGCCCACCCTCTGCGACTGCCCGGATCTTGCAGACTGAGGGGCAACCTCTGGAACAGGACAAGCAGCCATGTCAGGCCGAAGATCAGTATCAGCCTGAGACAGAGCCTGAAACCGGTTCGTCAGACAAACTGGAGAGGCTTTCCGTTCAGCCCTCCGGAATGTCTTTCGCCCCCTGCCACACCTTGAAACGACCTCCCACTCTACCACAGGTGAGGGATCAGCCTCAATGCGGGCAGTATCCCGGGCAACCACAGTCGTAGTCCGATCAGGGGATGCGTGGGACGAGCTGGCCGTCCCCGACAAACCCCCATTCCGACCCCCACAGTGATGCCCATTGGCAACAGCCTCAAGCTGTGTGACCGAAGCCAACACTGCCTGAAGCTGGGAGCGAAGGGATGCCAACTCAGCCTGCATCCGAACACAGCAGTTGCAGTCCCTATCCATACTAAGAACTGTTTTGCTAAGAACGTGTGAACTAATCTACAGAGAGCGCAAACAAATCGACAAAATTTAAACGGTTATTAAAATACAAGATTGCCTAGTAAATGCAGTAATGCTGCTACTTGCGCACTGCTGACACTGCTCGGCGGCGGAAGGAGACTAAGCGAAATTACACTATTCAGGTACTAAAACACGATGCTACACTCTCAAATACTATAATACGCCCGAAATTTATGAATTAAACAATGCAAGTACCAAAAACACGCAAAGAAATTAAGAATTAAACTATGTAACAAATGAGTGAGCTAGGAGTATACGACTTGCTGCTTAGCTGCTTATCCAACGGCGGCAGGGAGCACACTGACTGCGGCCAACCGACACTGGCCGTTCAAAACAAAACAGTAGACAAACGACTACGCGAATTTACACTATTGAGGTACTAAAACGCGATGCTACAACTCTCAAATACTATAATACGCCCGAAATTTATGAATTACACAATGCAAGTACCAAAAACACGCAAAGAAATTAAGAATTAAACTATGTAACAAATGAGTGAGCTAGGAGTATACGACTTGCTGCTCAGCTGCTTATCCAACGGCGGCAGGGAGCACACTGACTGCGACCAACCGACACTGGCCGTTCAAAACAAAACAGTAGACAAACGACTACGCGAATTTACACTATTCAGGTACTAAAACGCGATGCTACAACTCTCAAATACTATAATACGCCCGAAATTTATGAATTACACAATGCAAGTACCAAAAACACGCAAAGAAATTAAGAATTAAACTATGTAACAAACGAGTGAGCTAGGAGTATACGACTTGCTGCTCAGCTGCTTATCCAACGGCGGCAGGGAGCACACTGACTGCGACCAACCGACACTGGCCGTTCAAAACAAAACAGTAGACAAACGACTACGCGAATTTACACTATTGAGGTACTAAAACGCGATGCTACAACTCTCAAATACTATAATACGCCCGAAATTTATGAATTACACAATGCAAGTACCAAAAACACGCAAAGAAATTAAGAATTAAACTATGTAACAAATGAGTGAGCTAGGAGTATACGACTTGCTGCTCAGCTGCTTATCCAACGGCGGCAGGGAGCACACTGACTGCGACCAACCGACACTGGCCGTTCAAAACAAAAAGTAGACAAACGACTACGCGAATTTACACTATTCAGGTACTAAAACGCGATGCTACAACTCTCAAATACTATAATACGCCCGAAATTTATGAATTACACAATGCAAGTACCAAAAACACGCAAAGAAATTAAGAATTAAACTATGTAACAAATGAGTGAGCTAGGAGTATACGACTTGCTGCTCAGCTGCTTATCCAACGGCGGCAGGGAGCACACTCAGTAGTTAGTGCCTTCCGTAGTTTGAATCTTTTATTTAGCTGGCAGTAGTGACGCTCGCTGTATTGCAGTAGTTCGAGTAATGAAGATTTTTGTGAGGTAAGTGATTTCTGAAAGGAATAGTTTAATGTTACTCAGGGCCATTCTTTTGCAGGGATCTCTGATAGTCAGATTGCGTTGCGCTAAAAACATTGTGTGCCAGTTTAAGCACAGTCTTGTATAAATTGTTCTAAGGGGACGTTCCAAAGTGTAACCACACTTTCGGTCTGTTAATGCACACTCCTGCGATCACGGTCTAATTTCACTGTCACAGTATCTAAGTGAGAAACCCACTTCGTTCAGAGGTAATGCCATGCCTCGATTTATAATGCTTCTATACTTTTTAACACCGATGTCATTGTGAGACTTGGGAGCACCTGTGGAACCAACACCGATTGCCGACAGTAACATAGTCATTCCAATCACGTTTTCTACATCTGGCTGCTTGTAAGACGATACGTTTCTGTTTCTAAGACACAGTGGTACCACTAGAAAGAAAAATTTATGAGACATGTCAACTCATCGCTGATTTTACACAGCATTGTTTCGTATCGCCAGCATGTAGTTATTGGCGAAGTCTTACACTTAACAGTGGGTGCTGCGTCATAGATTTGCCTTGGGCATCAGGCCTACAAAGTATGTCTGTGTGTTCCGACATGTGCAAAAAAATTTATATGTCCTGTCGAAGGTATGGATTAGCTGTGGAAAACTGCGATGGCCGCAAAGGGGACGAAAGGTATTTATTGTACTTGGAAAATTATGTCAGTTCATAAGAATGGCTGCCGGCCTGGGTGGCCGACCGGTTCTAGGCGCTACAGTTTGGAACCGCGCGACCGCTACGGTCGCAGGTTTGAATCGTGCCTCGAGCATGGATGTGTTTGATGTCCTTAGGTTAGTTAGGTTTAAGTAGTTCTAAGTTATAGGGGACTGATGACC
This sequence comes from Schistocerca serialis cubense, assembly GCF_023864345.2. NCBI lineage: Eukaryota > Metazoa > Arthropoda > Insecta > Orthoptera > Acrididae > Schistocerca > Schistocerca serialis. The sequence continues at coordinate 321,841,437 of NC_064641.1, read as the reverse complement.
TTAGAAGTTAAGTCCCCATAGTGCTCAGAGCCATTTGAACCATAAGAACGGATCAGATGTTTCTACACTCCTGGAAATGGAAAAAAGAACACATTGACACTGGTGTGTCAGACCCACCATACTTGCTCCGGACACTGCGAGAGGGCTGTACAAGCAATGATCACACGCACGGCACAGCGGACACACCAGGAACTGCGGTGTTGGCCGTCGAATGGCGCTAGCTGCGCAGCATTTGTGCACCGCCGCCGTCAGTGTCAGCCAGTTTGCCGTGGCATACGGAGCTCCATCGCAGTCTCTAACACTGGTAGCATGCCGCGACAGCGTGGACGTGAACCGTATGTGCAGTTGACGGACTTTGAGCGAGGGCGTATAGTGGGCATGCGGGAGGCCGGGTGGACGTACCGCCGAATTGCTCAACACGTGGGGCGTGAGGTCTCCACAGTACATCGATGTTGTCGCCAGTGGTCGGCGGAAGGTGCACGTGCCCGTCGACCTGGGACCGGACCGCAGCGACGCACGGATGCCGCCAAGACCGTAGGATCCTATGCAGTGCTGTAGGGGACCGCACCGCCCCTTCCCAGCAAATTAGGGACACTGTTGCTCCTGGGGTATCGGCGAGGACCATTCGCAACCGTCTCCATGAAGCTGGGCTACGGTCCCGCACACCGTTAGGCCGTCTTCCGCTCACGCCCCAACATCGTGCAGCCCGCCTCCAGTGGTGTCGCGACAGGCGTGAATGGAGGGACGAATGGAGACGTGTCGCCTTCAGCGATGAGAGTCACTTCTGCCTTGGTGCCAATGATGGTCGTATGCGTGTTTGGCGCCGTGCAGGTGAGCGCCACAATCAGGACTGCATACGACCGAGGCACACAGGGCCAACACCCGGCATCATGGTGTGGGGAGCGAACTCCTACACTGGCTGTACGCCACTGGTGATCGTCGAGGGGACACTGAATAGTGCACGGTACATCCAAACCGTCATCGAACCCATCGTTCTACCATTCCTAGACCGGCAAGGGAACTTGCTGTTCCAACAGGACAATGCACGTCCGCATGTATCCCGTGCCACCCAACGTGCTCTAGAAGGTGTAAGTCAACTACCCTGGCCAGCAAGATCTCCGGATCTGTCCCCCATTGAGCATGTTTGGGACTGGATGAAGCGTCGTCTCACGCGGTCTGCACGTCCAGCACGAACGCTGGTCCAACTGAGGCGCCAGGTGGAAATGGCATGGCAAGCCGTTCCACAGGACTACATCCAGCATCTCTACGATCGTCTCCATGGGAGAATAGCAGCCTGCATTGCTGCGAAAGGTGGATATACACTGTACTAGTGCCGACACTGTGCATGCTCTGTTGCCTGTGTCTATGTGCCTGTGGTTCTGTCAGTGTGATCATGTGATGTATCTGACCCCAGGAATGTGTCAATAAAGTTTCCCCTTCCTGGGACAATGAATTCACGGTGTTCTTATTTCAATTACCAGGAGTGTATTTCCAGAGCCTCAGGCCTCAGGAGTGGGTATATCAGATTCTTCGCACATTGTCGAATGTCGTCCGATTGAGGATGCAATCGTAATATTTAATCGTATGTACAGTGATCGATCATTTATGTATCCAGTTTCCCAGGACGATTCTGCCTAGGGGTGTGTCGCGTCCGGGGGCGGTGGGTAAGCCTGTGATGGGAGCGATATATACATATCACTGGCTTACAGCAGAGGCTGTCTAAATGGAGAGGCCAGACGGGGTACGCGAATATACCTGACCTAACCACCTCAAGCTCTAGACGAGCGAATAGTGAACTAATACTCAGTATGAACTGGACAGCCTTTGGGATCATGTGTGTTGTCTGTGGTAATTTGAGAAGATTGAATATGGACATGTGATTGCACTGGATCATTTTTCCCACCCATGTGAATTGTCGGTCTGACTTCTTCTCCACGCTTCCCGTCTTTATTTGGTTGAGAGAACCCTCGATTGTGGTGTGTGTTGTGTGCATGTTTCAGGTGAAAGACGGGTGGAAGACACATTTACTTATTCTCTAGACATAAGAAGAAGCTTAGCTGACTTTGTAAATGATAAGGATGATGTGGAATCTGCTATATTACCGACCTTGGTATTCGCGAGTGGATTTATCAGTTTCCTGCATCTTTTTCGAGTTTTCAAGTAAAGATCTTCACAGGCTAGATAAATTTCTCATTCTCAATGATTTACAGCACGTTCCACCTCGCTGCACCTCACTGATATTTTGGGGTCCAAAGAAATAATGTCCAGCGTATATCTTAGGAATTAAATACGCAGACGATACTGGTATGCAGTCGACATTGCTATTGATATCGATAATTATCCCGTAAATGGTATGATATTCTGGTAAACCATATGAAAATACATATTTTCTGGCAGTTCTGGAATCTGGAGATAGCTGTAGAAAGCAAGCAAGCAAGCCAGTCAGGGTCTGAAGTAGCCTTTGCATAACAGTTTGGAGTGTGCCCTCGGTCCACTGAGGGTACTCTGGTCATGTGTCGGACCAGTGTGTGTGTGGAGGAAGATGACTTGTGACCATCGGCTGCAGTAGATAATGCTGCACCTTGTGGGAAATATCTAGTGCTGCGAGAGATGCGTATGCCTATGCTATCTGTTTTTTCTGATATATGTACGTGTTTCTGGTGGTCGATAACTATACGTAGGATGCAGAAGCGGTGATTTTGTAAGACGAGTATACAAATTGTGTGATATCGATATGGTATATGGTGATATAGCCAGATTGGAGATTGGCTTCACTCTGCAATATTCATAGTTTTCTCGACGGTAGCAGAGCAATGTAATTGAGGAAGAGTCTTTCAGTATTCCATAATCTGTAGACCACTCTTGCAGGGTTTAACTGTGAGCACAATATGGCGATCTGTACAAAATAGTTTTGCCGCTGCATATCTTGTCTGCAGAAAATAATTCGTTCACATTGCTCCCACGCAGGCAGCTGCAGCAGTTTGACAGGTAAATTGAGTAAGACGGAATTGGGATGCTCCATTCATTCACAAGACATACTTTGTGCTGGTGCATAGGAGCCTTTACAGACTGGTTCGAACAAGATGGGGGCAAGGCTTCTGATTTCTTCTTTATTCAAGTTGAAGCAGACTATCAATCTCTGGGGCGATGCTGTCCCTCATCCACCATTGTGGCACTAGGACATCTGCAGACCAGCAGCTGTAGGATTCCAAAAATCCCAGCCATTTTTCTCTTACATCAAACAGTGCTTCTATTTCTGTTTGCATGATTGTTCCGATTTTCACGTCTCTGCTTAGATAGTGCTCTCTTGCCAAACAACAGAATGCTTTTTTGACGAACGGTATTTTTGCTAACAAGCACAGACTTGATGAAGGCTTTTAGCGATGAGAACATGAGCAAATATTTACCATTTCCGAGACATACGTTGAACATGGGATGTTACGTTTACTGGGAAGAGCAACATGTGGGGAGTGGTTACCTCATTATTACCATCAGTCTGAATGCCTTCGGTGTGGTTCTGTGATATTTTCATAAACATGTCCTGTTAGGACAAGAATTTTCTTGCAGACAAGCTGAGACATCACGAAAGCTCGTACATCAAGAAAAGCGACCGTTAACTGTTTCTGTGTCAGTTTACGATTTCTGGGAGTGGTTGATATATATGGCTGAACTGTTGTGTTAGGATAGCTAGGAAGAATACGCTCTGCACTATTCTGGGATATATCTGTAAACAGTATCTGAAATCATTCTAAGAGATTTCTATAACACATCGAGAGGGACCTTTCTGTTATTCACATAGCCATGTCGCATCAGTATAACACTGACAACCTATTAGCCATGTCTGCAAGCGTCAGTCACTAGGCAAACGTCTCGCTGTGCAATTAGGCCGGCGTTGCAGCAACGGTAAACACTTGCACAGCCAAACACGTCTCGCATGTGGGACAGGATGGACCGGCGTGTGTGCATGACACATTTATTTGTTTATTTATGCACAGGTCAAATAGCATATGATGTAACTGACGAGCAGATCTCCAAACTCATGGAACATCCCAGTACATGAAATTACAATGCAAAAGTAATAACAGATGAAAATAAAAATTTTGAGAACCCAAAAATGTCAAGCTATAGGTTTAAGTAAATGCAATCAGCAATAGAACAAGAATTAGCTTAGTTTTTCAAGGAACTCCGAGTCAGAATAGAGGGAGTGTCCCATGGGGAAACTCTTCAGTTTCGATTTGAAAGCTCACGGATTACTACAAAGATTTTTGAATTCTGGAGGTAGGTTTATTATACTCCTCACCCTTCTGCACAAGATTTAAGGATGTCTGACCCAAATACAGGTTTGATTTCTGCCAGATATTAACTTAGAGGAAGGTGCTTATTCCTAGGAATAATCTGGTGTTGTTAACAAGACAAGACAGTAAAGAATATTTATATTGAGAGGCCAATCTCAAAATACCCAGACTAGCGAACAGGGGTCGACAAGAGGTTCGCGAATTCATATCACTTATTACCTGAACCGCCTGTTTTTGAGCCAAAATATCCTTTTAGAATGGGAAGATATACCCCAAAATATAATACCATATGACATAAGCGAATGAAAATAAACGAAGTAGACTTCAGATACCGTTAGAATGGTAAAAATGACAGCATTAAGTCTTTGAACAAGATCCTTAATAATGGCTTCCCATGGCAGTTTACTATCGATCTGAACACCTAGAAATCTGAACTGTTCAGTTTTGCTTATCATATGCCCACTCTGTTAAATTAAAACGTCGAGTTTTGTTGAATTGTGTCTTAGAATCTATAAAATCTGAGTCTTATTCTGATGTAGCGTTAGTTTATTTTCCACAATCCAAGAACTCATGTCACGAATTGCACTATTTGAAACACAGCCACTGTTGCACCCAACATCCTTTACTACCAAGCTAGTGTCACCAGCAAACAAAAATATTTTAGAGTTACCCATAGTACTAGAGGGAATACTATGAATATAAATAAGGAATAGGACTGGCCCCAACACTGCCCCCTGGGGAACCCCTCCTCCCTCCACCCCATTTGCTGTACCCCTCTACACAGCCATTCTCAACTTCTTAACACTGTGAATAACGACCTTTTGCTGTCTGCTGCTAGAGTAAGAGGTGAACCAGTTGCAATCTAATCTCTGCGTTCTGTAATGGTACAACATCTGGAGCAATATTTTGTGGTCAACACAATTAAATGCTTTAGTTAAATAAAAAAACGCCCAGCGTTCGAAATCTTTCGTTCAACCCATACAGTACCTCACAGAGGAAGCAGAATGCAGCATTTTCATTTGTTAAACGACATCTAAAGCCGAATTGTACACTTGATAGCAAACTGTGTGATATAAAATGATGAATGATCCTTATATACACAGCGTTTTCAATAACTTTAGGAAACACTAATGTGATAGAAGTAGGTCTAAAACTGTATAAACTATCCCTTTCTCCCTTATTATAAAGCGGCCTTACTATTGTGTATTTTAATCATTCAGGAAACTAACCATTCCTAAAAGAAAAATTGCAAATATGGATTAATACAAGGCTACCAAGTGCAGCACAATACATTAATATTCTGCTAGGCACTCCATCATGTCCATGAGAGTCGTTAGTCTTCAGTGATTTAGTTTTGACTCCAGTTCGCCCTTGTGTGTGTCACAGAGGAGTATTTCAGACATCAATCTTAGAAAGGCATTTGCCAAGAGACTTATAAGACTCCCTGTAGAGACTAAATTTTTACTGAATTTACCAACAATGCTCAGAAAATGATTGTTAAATACTGTTCATACATCTGATTTATCAGTAATAGGAATATCTGTACTAAGGAATGACCTTATATCGTCAACCCTGTGCTGCTGATCACACAATTCTTTCACAACTGACCATATGGTTTTACGCTTATCCTGTGAATTAGCTATTTTGTTGGCATATCACATACCCTTTGCCATGCCTAATATTTTAAGCACCTTACGGTACTGTTTTCAATGGGCTACTGTAGCTTGATGTGACTACTCCTTACATTTTGATATAATTCCTGCTTTGTTCTATATGATATCCTTATCCCACTAGTCAGCACCCACGCTGCGTTTTACTGTTTGTACCACGTTTAGAACGTTCTAAGGGAAAGCAACTCACAAAGAACGTGAGAAATGTGCTAAGGAAGGCATTATATTTATCATCTATGTTGTCAGCACTATAAACATCCTGCCACTCTGGTTCCTTGACGAGGTTTGAAAAACTCTCTATTGCCATTGGAATAAATTTACTATAATAGTTTGTAATTCTATATGACATATGTTTGAGTATGGACACCTTTTATTGTTAAAATTTGTGCATCATGGTCTGAAAGGCCATTCACCCATTTACTAACAGAATGCCCATCTATGATTAAAAGTATTGTCTGTGGCGGTGATGCTGTTCTTCTGCACTATACTGGGTAAAACACAGTCTGCATCAGATCATATGAATTTAGAAGATCTACCAACACTCTTTTTCTTGCACCTTCATACACAAAATTAATATTGAATTCAGGTGTAAGTTAGGATTAAGTAGTTCTGAGTCTAGGGAAGTGATGACCTCAGATGTTAGGTCCCATAGTGCTAAGAACCATTTGACCACTTGAAGGAATTTTCATTCAATATGGAAAGGAAAATGAACACCTCACAAAGTGATGACAGATGTAAGAATCAATGTAGAGATCTCACTCAAAGACTAAATTGCAAATAGGTTAGCATGTGTCTGGAGGACAAGTTATCTCGCTCTGTGTCCGATATCTCTCTCTCTGCTCTGCTAACCTACTGATAAAACTGCTCAGTGAGTGACCTCATTTGTGATTCAGTACCTGATTGATTCACTGTTGCTCCTGTTTGGCAGTTTTCTTACTTATGTCGCCTACGCTGCCCTCCAAGGTGCTGTATTTTGTCATGCTGTCTTCGTCATTGGTGGACTCGATTCAGATTCCGAACCAATGAAAGATCGACATTGCATAACCACACCTCCCAGCCCCATACTGGATGAAAATATCCTGTCTTACGAGGATTGTGTGTAACCTGGGAATTTCCATATCATTCTCATGCTAGTCTCTTGTGGCATCTCTAAGCATGGGCTACTGCTTCCCCAGGGAATTGTACACAACTAAGTATTACTTCAAGTGTTTACGTGGCTTTCTGAGTGGTCAAGAAAGTAGCCACACAACGACTAACCAGCTAATTTGAAAAAGGAATACCTGCACTTTGCTCAGGTGTCCCCTGTATTCGTCACTTGGTGGCATCCTTTTGCTATCTGTCAAACTTTAAATAGGGCATCTATTCCTGAGCAAAACATGCACTTAAGTTATGAAGTACATGTATTGCTTTTGAGAAAGTTTCATGTGCCGGTTGCAGCTTAAGTGTCCTCTCGTATTCAGAGATCCTGGTAGCCAAACATTTCAATATATACCTAAAAAACGTTATGTTTCCTTTTCATTTTGGTCTTTTTCTTGTGGACTTTGTTTTTGCACATATCTAACCTTAGTTTACTTAGTGTGATACAAACATATTTCCTTAATATTCTTCCTATGAATCGAATTCCGACATCTGCATTTCCTACTACTGGTTTTATGTGGCCATTCCTCACAAGGTTGATCTGGATATATTATGAGAGCTACTGCTTCAACATATTTTCACTAATAGTGTTGCTGTACAGCAATGGATTTCTTTTCATACATACGCACAATACGATGTTTGTCTGGAAAATACGTATAATAGTTGAATAGTGTCTTCATGTTACAAGTTGCGTTCACCGCCAGGTGGGACTACTGCTGTAATGAATCCCATCAACGCTCAGTTCAAGTCAGAGCACTCTGCGTGAAGGTGGGAGTGTGCGGCAGCTTGTTGACAGTTACCCTTTTGCACCTGCCGTCGGCATAGAGCTTTCTCTGATTGAGGAACAGCGCGTCAACATCAAGTTTCTTGCAAAGCTAGGCAATAATGGCTGTGAGATTTTTGAGTGTTTGAAACAGGTTTACGGAGACAATTCTCTGAAGTAACCAACCGTGGACAAGTGGTTAAAAAGGTTCGGGGATGGCCGCGAAGAAGTGAACGATGACCCTCGCCCAGGAAGCCCGTCGACATCGAGTTCCGATGCAAGTGTTGAACGAATTCGGGCTTGTGTTTTTAAAGACCGTAGATTGACAGTCAGATTGATTGCTGAAGAGCTATCAATCCCCTAAACAATCGTTCACGAAATCCTGACACAAAAACTTGAAACGAAGAAATCGTGTGCGAAAATCGTACCGAAGCTCTTGACGCCAGAACAGAAAGCAAAGAGGGTTGAGTGCTGTGGGGATTGGTTGGAAGCAGAGGAACGAGGGGACTTTCTCAACCGAGTCATCATTGGAGACGAGTCCTGGTTTTACGAATTCGATGTGGAGCTCAAATCTCAAAGCAAAGAATGGAAACTGGCAGGAGAACCGAGAACAAAAAAGTCGCGAAAATCAAGGTCCAATGTGAAGATAATGTTGATTTTCTTTGATTCTAGGGGCATTGTTCACAAGGAATTTGTCCCTCCCGGCCAGAGAGTGAACGGAAATTTTTACGTTGAAGTTCTGACACGTCTCAGAGCTCGTGTGGCCCGAGTTCGACCGGAGTTGGCAAAAGGGGGCAGGTGGATCCTTCATCACGACAATGCGCCCGCTCACACGTCGCTCGTTGTGCGCGAGTTTTTGGCCCGAAGCTCAATCACCGTGACAGTCCACCCGCTTTAGCTCCGTGTGACTTCTTCATGTTCCCGAAATGCAAAATGGTGATTCGGGGCGGTACTTGGAAGATGTGGAAGCCATCAAGGCGGAAACGACACGGCAACTGAACAACATCACAACTGAAGACTTTCAGCAATGTTATCAACAGTGGAAACGGCGTTGGCAGAAGTGTATCGCGTCTGAGGGCGAGTACTTTGAAGGAGACCCTATTGTAATACCTGCATAATTGTAAAACAAAGTTATTATTCAACTTTTTCAACTTTTATACGTATTTTCCGGACAAACCTCGTATGTTACATTTGATTACGCTCAGGGTAAATTACTAGAGCCTGATTCATCCTCAGTCCTCTACAAGCCATTCTGTAAATCGATAGTGTCTTCTGGCGATGCTACTTTATTATAGACAATCTACTAACAGTCTTAAAGACTGCCCGACACCTTCTATTACATCATTTATATACACTGCAAACATTAAGAGTATTATCATACTTTCGCGGGGTTTTCCGGAAATTACCTGCACATCTGTCGACTTTGTTCTAATAACAGCAACGTGTTGAGTTTTATCTGCAAAGAAGTCTTGAATACAGTCGCAAATGTAGTCCAATACTCGATGAGCTCATAGTTATTTCTCCAGACGTCTGTGTGAAAGGGAGTCGAATGTTTTCCGGGTGTAGCCGCCACTGCCAAATGTAGATGTACGCAAGCGGTGGAGGAATGTTGAACATGGATGGAAACTGTCACGATGCGCGGTATTAAAACTCAGCTGTGATTTTCAAGTGTTTTATTATTCCCAGGTACAGTACCGCATTCCTCTCTGTCTATGTCACAGGGTCCAGCGATGCTGAGGACGCCACTTCGCTGTGTCTGCAAAACATCTTGGCGCAGAAGGGCACCTCAGAAACCCGTGCAACTTACTATGGCACGCCCGCCGTGTACGGTTGCTGAGTTTTGACGACGTCAGGATGCGCTGGCAGCCGATCAGCGGCCTTCATTCCCGTTGTCTCAGCGCCACTCATGGGAAGCCGCAGGACGGCCCACTGCATCCTTCTCCGACATCGTGATTAAGATCACGGGCGACAACAAGCACCTTCGATCCGACAGTCAATCTGCGGCCCTCGCCTCGGGATGTCTCCGGAGAGTGTTAGGAGCCATCGAGTGGCCTGCTGCTGGCTGGCTATGGACCATGCGTTGGCCTCAGAGGGTCGAACCAGGGACCCACTGTGGACTGGAATTCTGGCGCTCCATCTGATGCTGTGTGTAGCTGGTGGTGTGGCATGCCTCACCATCCAGGAGAGGTGCCACATTTGAATAACCTCGTTAGAAAACCGGCACCTATTTATACATGGCTGTGCGCTTCTGTCTTGCAACCGCACTGCTACGAGCCATGTACTCATAACACCTAGGTAGGCCAGTGGGCCGCTTTTGCCTGTAACTAGCGCCATGCAAACTGCTGCGTTTACTCTTTTCAGCAGTTCTACGGACCTATGGCCTCCATTCTATTTCGCAATCACTGGTAAGCGTAACTTACTGTCAACAGGCCCACGCCTGGCTGTAACTTGTGTGCTCAGAAATATTACACCGCATCTAACATTCTCCTATCTTCAACTGTGGTGCCGCTACATTATTCCTCCCTCTGGCAAGACCTGGTCCCGGGTCGACCTCTAACCACTCTTAAACTTATTTGGGTTGCCACATACTTACGAGATATTTAGTACTGGTATTAGAAAATTTAAATGTGGTCTAGTCCTTTTAAAGCACAAGGCATGAGACAATATGTAAAAATTCCTTACTGAATGACCACTCCACTTAATGCCCTCAGTATCCAAACGACTAGGATGCGGACTACCATCAATTCCCTCTTGGAATTGGTTCTCCACCTGATTAGAATGAAAACAATGCACAATGAAGTTAAGGCTGCGATGGCACTTGGCACAGAGGTGATCAAACGATCGTTGCTTGTCGTTGCCTTTCCCTATATTGAGCGACATACTGCAGAAGCTGCTCGGCTTATATGCGCCTCTCTTGCTCTGAAATGAACTGGTTTATAGATCTCAACAGACCTGACTCCAGAGTTTGATTTAATAACGTCAGATTCCGCCTTCGCAAAACTCTAAACTTGCTTCTGGCCAGTACAGCTCTGGCTGTGTAACATTCTATTGCGTGACTCCTGAAATTGATGCTGGCAGATGGAAGGTGGGTCCTCTTATGTTACACGCAGTTCCATTGATTAAAATTCCGCAGCTCTTGAGCTCTATACGTTTCGCTTTTGCCAATACTCCCTGCTCAAAAAACTTGCTATTACTATCAACTTTCCGTAGGTAGAGAAGGTCCAATGCATCCCAACCCATTGCAAGCTCAATTTTTGCCGAAGATGTCTCCTGGATGGACGTACCGTTACCTTACCTCTATGGCTGCTCCGTAATTCCTGCCTTGTCATCTCGGTATACCTGTTGTTAACTGCTGAGATCAGGAATACCTCCTCAGTTTTTTACTCCGACCAATATGCTCAACGCTGACCTTTTCAGTGACCTCAGGACAGTGATCACCATCACCCATCCTCCCTCTTCTAAAAGACACATACAACATATGAAAATGCAATGCCTAATTTATCTACGCAAACCCAATGGTACATAACAAGAAACAATAAACTACAAATACTCTACTATTTTCTCTATCGCAAAGCACACGGTACATCATGCTTTACTCCAGCTTCCTGGTTTTCCCTGCGCTTAACACCTCTCTCCACTCTCTTCCTCTTCCCCTCCTCTGACATGCCTGGAATCATATCCGGACAACCCTTAAATGGCGGCAACCACCCAATGTGTACTATCATTGTTCTACTTGGTAGCTGAAGCTTAACATTAACGCGGGGTGTGGTGTCAACTACTTGATATGGCCCTTGATACCTCGTGGCGAACTTCATCGTTTTCCCTTTTGACGTACAGGGGCTGGATAGCTTTAAGGATTGCCCTACTCTATACTGCAGTAGACTTCCTTTCCGCTTCACTGCGTCTTCCTGCCTTTCCAAAGCCTGCGATCTGCTGGCAGAACACTTAGAAGATGCGACAAACTTACTATAGAGACAGCCTACATTACTCTTGTCCGTCTTCTGCCGGAATATTGCCGCGTGGTGTGGGATCCTTGTCGGGTAGGATTGACGGAGGACATCGAAAAAGTGGAAATAAGACAGTAATAATAATATCGGGAATTAAATTAACGATCCGTAAATGATGTAGGCACACAGTTGCGATTTGGTTAGAATAACGTTCATTCAGAATAAAAACTAATAGCGAAAGCGATCGTATTTAGAATTACTATTACACTAGAGTTCATATCAATTTGACACAGTTCGATCATTAACAATCTCATGGCGATTTAAAAGTTCGATACTCCACCTCGTTAACTATGCGAAAAGTCATGGTTCGCACCAGGCGCGCGGCTGCTCACCGCTCAGAGCCTTCGTCCCGCAATACCACACAACGCGAAATCTTCTAGGTCATTTCACTTCCTAGCTGCTTAAAGACCGACTGTCCGCTCTCACGTCTCAATCCGAACTGTACCCTTTGGCATCTGCAGCCGAACTGTCCGCTTTGGCGTCTGCCCCAGCACTGTCCCCTTTGGTGTCTGGACCAGAACTGCACTCTGCCCGTCGCCGACCGCGGTTTACGCGCGCTGAACATCTTCGCTACCTTTCCTGAAGCCGTCCATCTGATTGGATACAGCTTATCCTGCATTACTTTACATTTTAACACATTTAAATAATCAAAGGTTCACCACTTTAACGTTCTAAATAATGTAACAATAATAGTCATTACATAACGTACGTTAAATTTTCTTACATGAAACCAATACAAATTCCTTCTTAACTTTGAATGTCACGGGCAGCAGCCTTGCACCACTGTGCGTTCTGATAAATGAATACAAAACAAAAATAAATATTATGCACTAAACTTTGCAACAAATAATCTGTTACCTAATGATTCAATAAGGTGTCATGCTGTCATCATTCATTGTGTTTTGTGTGGAGGAAATGATGATCTGATGCTTAACTGAAAATACTGATCATTTAAATTTACTAACCTATTGAACGAATAAATTTACAGATTTGATATTTACAACATTTGTCATTTTAATTATGCGCTTCTACAAGAAATATCGATCGTTAAGATGGACCAAAGCGTTAAGTTTTTAGCATTCAGGTCTTTGTTAGAAATCCTAAATTATTATAGACATGATCAATACTCAAGGTTTATTGGGATCAACAAGAAATTTTATGGAGGATGGCAGATTAATATTACTGCACTAATACAGAATTAAATAGTTTTCATAAATGTTTCCCTTTATGGCCGATCTTAGGTCCGTCATATTTAACACTACTGCTACGTCTTCTTGACCACAAAAGACTTCTACTGGGTTTCCCTATTATGTAGTTTTTCCTCTCACTCGCGCACTACAACGCTTAGGCCTAAATAGACAATAAATGCCTGTGAGTGAATCTGCGCCTTTTGAGGCACGCAGTCCTGGACGAAAGGGTTCGTTTCACAACTACAAGAGGCTGACTCTTTCTGCTATACACTTAAATGAGAGCGAAATGCTCGTTAACTCCCAACGTCGAGCTTGTTTGGCGGCATGGGAATGTTATCACAAGCTAACAGAATAAACGAAAAAGTTCAGTAGAGTGTGGGTAGTTGTGGGGAGTTTGGCACTATGACTACAGGCCCAGGAAGCATCTACATCTACATCTACATCTACATGATTACTCTGCAATTCACATGTAAGGGCTTGGCAGAGGGTTCATCGGACCACAATCATACTATCTCTCTACCATTAAACTCCAGAACAGCGCGCGGGAAAAACGAACACGTAAACCATTCTGTTCGAGCTCTGATTTCTCTTATTTTATTTTGATGATCATTCCTACCTATGTAGGTTGGGCACAACAAAATATTTTCGCATTCGGAAGAGAAAGTTGGTGACTGAAATTTCGTAAATAGATCTCGCCGCGACGAAAAACGTCTTTACTTTAATGACTTCCATCCCAACTCGCGTATCATATCTGCCACACTCTCTCCCCTATTACGTGATCTTTTTTGCACCCTTTCGATGTCCTCCGTCAATCCCACCTGGTAAGGATCCCACACCGCACAGCAATATTCTAACAGAGGACGAACGAGTGTAGTGTAAGCTGTCTCTTTAGTGGACTTGTAGCATTTTCTAAGTGTCCTGCCAATGAAACGGAACCTTTGGCTCGCCTTTCCAATTGAAGTTGTTCGTAATTTTAACACCCAGGTACTTAGTTGAATTGACAGCCTTGAGAATTGTACTATTTATCGAGTAATCGAATACCAACGGATTTCTTTTGGAACTCATGTGGATCACCTCACACTTTTCGTTATTTAGCGTCAACTGCCACTTGCCACACCATACAGAAATCTTTTCTAAATCGCTCTGCAACTGATACTGGTCTTCGGATGACCTTACTAGACGGTAAATTACAGCATCATCTGCGAACAACCTAAGAGAACTGGTCAGATTGTCACCCAGGTCATTTATACAGATCAGGAACAGCAGAGGTCCCAGGACGTTTCTCTGGAGAACACCTGATATCACTTCAGTTTTACTCGATGATTTGCCGTCTATTACTACGAACTGCGACCTTCCTGACAGGAAATCATGAATCCAGTCGGACAACTGAGACGATACCCCATAGGCCCGCAGCTTGATTAGAAGTCGCTTGTGAGGAACGGTGTCATAAGCTTTCCGGAAATCCAGAAATACGGAATCAACTTGAGATCCCCTGTCGATAGCGGCCATTACTTCGTGCAAATAAAGAGCTAGCTGCGTTGCACTAGAACGATGTTTTCTGAAACCATGCTGATTGCGTATCAATAGATCGTTCCCTTCGAGGTGATTCATAATGTTTGAATATAATATATGCTCCAAAACCCTACTGCAAACCGACGTCAATAATATAGGTCTGTAGTTCGATGGATTACTCCTACTACCCTTCTTAAACACTGGTGCGACCTGCGCCATTTTCCAATCTGTAGGTACAGATCTATCGGTGAGCGAGCCGTTGTATATGGTTGCAAAGTAGGGAGCTATTGTATCAGCGTTATCTGAATGGAACCTAATCGGTATACAATCTGGACCTGAAGACTTGCTCGTATCAAGCGATTTGAGTTGCTTCGCAACCCCTAAGGTATCTACTTCTAAGAAACTCATGCTAGCAGCTGTTCGTGTTTCAAATTCTGGAATATTCCATTTGTCTTCCCTGGTGAAGGAATTTCGGAAAACTGTGTTCCATAACTCCGTTTTAGCCTCACAGTCGTCATTAACAGTACCACTGCGCAGCATAGGCATTGAGAGCTACTGATGTGCACAATTTTCCAAATGGTTCCATTTTGTTTTACCCTAGCGCCAAAGTGGCAAAGCTGGTGCAACTAGGTGTATCACTGCTTACCACTTTTGGTTTCTTTTATCAGTAGAAGTCAAATACGCAAACGTTACACAATCTTTTTCTTTATTACATCCGACCTCAAGTATCGTTTCTGACGTAAAAGTATCCGTAGAACTGCGAACGTGGTCAAGCAGTGACCGAAAACTAAGTGAGCGCACGACTGTTTTAGATTTAGTGTTTTATATTTTTAGTTGGTGCTGTTTCAAAGAAAAATAAATTTCGGCTGCGTCATCCGGCGCTCAGCAGTCACAAGAGGTGCTTGTTTGGCTGCGCTGCAGTTCCGCGTAGGGTGTCGACGGGCGTAAAGCGTCGACCACAGCGGCTGTTTGCAGCCAGCGCGCTTCGCGATTGGCGGTGGGCTGCGACTGAGGTAGCGCCACAGCACCCCGCGGCCTCCCCTGATAGCACCGGATAGGTTAGCATAGGACAGGATAGCGTAGCACGTACACTCCAGCGCCGCGCTGCGCTGCCGCTGCGATGGTCATTAGCCAGCCGCAAGCTCTGCCGCGAGCTCTGCCGCTTTGACGCTGCACCTCCCTACTGTTGTACCAGAGCAAACGGCGCGTACACGTGTTGTCACTATCGTGTTACTGTGTGGTCTCCATCTATCTGTATAACCTGACCGACGGCATGTATGTTGTTCTCCCGTCCACCCCAACGCACTGTTTATTCTGTCTTTACAGTTCGAGAGTAACCAAGAAAAACGAATATACCGGGTGATCAAAAAGTCAGTATAAATTTGAAAACTTAATAAACCACGGAATAATATAGACAGAGAGGTAAAAATCGACACACATGCTTGGAATGACATGGGGTTTTATTAGGACAAAAAAAAAGTATTGCTAGACGAGTGAAAGATCTCTTGCGCGCGTCGTTTGGTGAAGATCGTGTGCTCAGCCGCCACTTTCGTAATGCTTGGCCTCCCAGGTCCCCAGACCTCAGTCCGTGCTATTATTGGCTTTGGGGTTACCTGAAGTCGCAAGTGTATCGTGATCGACCGACATCTCTAGGGATGCTGAAAGACAACATCTGACGGCAATGCCTCACCATAACTCCGGACATGCTTTACAGTACTGTTCACAACACTATTCCTCGACTACAGCTATTGTTGAGGAATGATGGTGGACATATTGAGCATTTCCTGTAAAGAACAATATCTTTGCTTTGTCTTACTTTGTTATGCTAATTATTGCTATTCTGATCAGATGAAGCGCCATCTGTCGGACATTTTTTGAACGTTTGTATTTTTTTGGTTCTAATAAAACCCCATCGCATTCCAAGCATCTGTGTCAATTCGTACCTCTCTATCTACATTATTCCGTGATTTATTCAGTTTTGAAATTGATACTGACTTTTTGATCACCCGGTACTATAAATATTCTTATTTCCAGAATGATTGTTTCACTTATCCGGTAGTATGCTGCTGCTTTCCTAATTTTTACAGAACCACAACCGTGTTTAAATATTACACTCTTATTACCTCTAAAAACGGGGGTAGCACAATATGTAAGGCCGTTGTCCGTGCAAGGCGAAGTGCCAGGTTCTAGTCCGGGTCCGAAACACAATTTTAATGTGAAGGGAATTCCAGTATCTGTATTATTTGCTACACACTTCAAACACATATTCTTTATTTCGTGATACAGTAATGTTCCGTAACTTTCGGGAGAATGTCACGCGAACTCCTCCACACGGTCTCTGGCTGAATTCACTTTATAGAGGACGGTATTTGTCGACTAAATATTCAAGTTTGTTCTAGTACTTGGTTGTATTGTATAGAAAATTTGTATTTTCGATTGTTGAAACCGTACTGTAGTAGAGACAGAAATTACACTAAATTGTATATCTTATATCTTTGTAACCATTAAAGATATCGTAATCCTGTTTTTCCCAGATCAACTGTATGACGAACCATACTCTATTACTTGCAGTCTGCAGTCCTAGTTATAATAATCACGGAGATACCAGTAATGTTTTCGCCTATTCAAAATGACTGGCTTTATGTTCAAAACATGTAATTCTTAAGTGCTAAATGACGTAGTTCCCCCACAGTTACTTATGAATTTGACAATGACATTTATTGAAGACTTTCTTGTAATTCATTTCTATGGAAACATAATTAAATTGTATTAAATAGTTCTGGAAATATTGTAAGTGAACAAGTTATCTGAATCTCGGTGTATGTATGTTTCAAAAAATTGGCATATTTTTTTTTTACTTTGAAATGTTATATTTCATTGTCACCAGCTTTATGGTTAATTAATGTTTTGCTTGATTACGTATATTCCCTACGCCACACTCTAGGAGCTTATGTTTGACCTAACATGAATGGATTATATTGTTTCCAATATTTAGTGTCTTGACCAAACAGAATAATTTCTGGTCTTAGGAGGGCAGTTACTTCTTAAAACATTTAATTTTATCACATCTGATCACTAAGTCGAAATCTATTGACTCCCTTCATTAACTCATAATACGAGGCATGTTCAGAAAATAAGTGTACTGTGACAATAACTGGTTGTGGTTTTTATCTCTTTACTTATTTGTTTATTTACTTATTTATTTTACGGATGGATACACTGAGTGGTGGAGGGGGATCCTCTCATCAGAGCGAGCATCTGAGAAACACAGAAGTACGTAAACTCACGCTGTAGTGCCCAGATGCGTGAAATAATTCCGTAACAACTCCCGCCAAGGGCGAGCCAGATGCTGTGGTCTGATTCTTACGTGCGGAAGAGATAACAGGCACTGCATTTTTTTTTTTCGCGAATAAATCGAGGAAACTGTTCATGATGACCGATGACTGACAGTGGATGAAATTCCTCCAGCGTTTCTACAACCGTCCACAGCTCTCTTAAACGAGACACTCACAGAAAGCCTGGAATACTGGCAAAGATGCGCAAGATGGGACCCAAAATAGCTGACAGAGCAACACAAGAAAAATCGGGCCAATAGCGCCCGCCAGTTCCTTGAGTTACTTGGATTGGAAGGTGAGGATTTTCTGAGCTGTAGTGTGAATGAAGATAAAATATGACTGGCTTATTACAGGGCTGAGACAAAAGAACTGGCATTAGGGTGGCGTTACATCAATTCTCCATCTGCCAAATAATTTAAAACCACAGTTTCGGGAAAAAAGTCATGGCCGCTATGTTTTCGGACGGAAAAGGCATAATGGTTGAACTTCTGCATCTTGGGAGACCATGCTTGCACACTTATATTGTAAGTTCCTAAAAATCTCAAAAGGAGCGTTCAAAACTAAAGAAGGAGGATTCAAAAGAGAGGATTGTGCTTGTTGCACTTCAGCATCCGTCCTCGCACAGCATTAACCACCAAGGCCCCCATGGACTCATTTCGTTGGGATGGTTTGAAAAGTCCCCCAACCCTGGTATTCCGTTGACTTGACGCCTTCGTATTAACATCTTTTCACTTCGCTGAAGGCACACATGAGTTGAATTAAATTGTCAACAGACAAGCAGAAAGTGTTTCTGCAGTCGTAAAATGAGGGGGAGTTCTTCGAAGGGGGCATAAAGAAGCTGGTGCCATGGCTCACTAAATGTACTGAACGGGAGGGCAATTATGTAAAAAAACAGTCAACAAGTGTATCAACAATATTGTTATTTTTTTCAAATACGCCTTTTTTTAAAAGAGAGTTAATAATCTAGCACACATACTTTCTGAATAGGCCTAGTACTTTATTATGATAAATATTTATTATGACAAAATAGAGGTTACTTTGCTTGTTAAGAAATTAACTGTACCTGAATGGTATCTTCCTTTTGCTTGAACGTTGTGTGGCAATCTTTTTGCAAGTCTTTACTCCTCCAGATGTTATTTAATGTTAAAACTGTCTTATTGGCAAGCATGGATAATCCCTTCAACTGCCTTTTGTCTAATATCTGTAAGTGTAGGGCAATGGAGGCATATACAGAAAGTACTGATAGGTGGAGAGGTTCATAATTACGATGTTACGTGGCCGGTTGCTGTATTGCACGATTATGTTCCCAAGTGGAACTGCTGGTTTTGATTGCTTTACTCTTTCACATCAGCTAGGAATTTTGTGCATACCGGACGGGTTTTATTAAGTGGCATCCACAGGAACGGTAAAATCTAGCGATGACAACATAATAGTCGGTTTCTCAGACGCTTTCGAGAACATAACGAACACTAACATGATGAAAGAAACAAGCTTATATTATGCATTCACGGCTAGTCACAATTTCCGCTGGTTTGAAAAGCAGCAACCTAATAGAAATACAGAAGGTTTTGTGGCGGCAGATATTTCTCTTTTGCATTTGAGGCGGATAGGCTAGGTTTTGGTCTAGTGTAAAGGCATGAGAAAGACATCGTGCAACATTTAGCTCCGGAGGCACAATATCAGATCTATTCCTATTTAAAGCAGAATAGGGGCCTTTTCTTCACGGATAGGTAGCTTCAGACAACATACTAAAATCACCTTTGACTTCTTCGAGATCAAGAGACATTCTTGGGAGTGACGTTACAGTACATATGAAGGTTATTTGCTACGAGATGCCTGTTGATACACGTCGACACAGGGACGACAGCTGTTTCTGTTATACAACCGATGCTCGGAAATATACAAGCTCATTCGTTTTTAGTTTGTTTTACCGGCTGTAAGAATTCCGTGGAATCACGTTTCGGAAGACACCGTTACAAGGGGAATGTCAACCAAATTTTAATATATTTATTACGAAATTTTTCGCATTTATAGATTGCTGGGTGATACTACTCACGATGAAGTCTTGGGTGTTCAATGGCCTCAATTTTAGTGTTTTTTTTCTCTGTGAGTGGTTGTTGGGGTTGCATTTTAAAACTGAGTAGGAATTAGCCTAGTGAATGATAAGTGGGTAAGTCCAAAGGATACTAATAATGCTACTGGAGTCGTTTGTAACATGTCTTGTTGTTGTTGTTACCATGAGCCCTGCAGAAGCTCAATTATTCTTCTCAAGACAGAAATGGAACCATAACAATTATTTTGCTTTTACACCTCACTAAATGGTTAGGTTGAATCAGATATACGGTATGACGAAATTTAGAATGGGAATTATTAAGGGCGCAGGAAATAAATGTAAGAGCACTCAAACATGTATTCACGAGTCTAGCGTAAGTAAATCAAGGAAATGTATTTTGGTTATTGCTGGATTTTAGCTAGCTGTATTGTAAGGAAAGGAATCCTGAAATTAGGATGTATATAAAAAACAGAAAGCAAAGACACTGACTAAAGTAACAAATGTTCTTCCTACAACACGTATTTGTTTCATTCTTGTATTTCAATGTTTGTTTATGAACCTATGCATGAATCTGTTGCATAATAAACAATAATTAAACTAAAAACGTTAATAATGTTCTG
This sequence comes from Schistocerca serialis cubense, assembly GCF_023864345.2. Taxonomy (NCBI): domain Eukaryota; kingdom Metazoa; phylum Arthropoda; class Insecta; order Orthoptera; family Acrididae; genus Schistocerca; species Schistocerca serialis. The sequence goes on along the minus strand of NC_064641.1, from coordinate 321,820,855 downwards.
CTTTGCTGCGTGAGGCGTATATTGTAGGAGTATTAAGCAACCGGCACACAGGAAGAGTTGCATAACGTTGACGTGGCGCTGTAGGAGTTTTGAGACGTCACTTCTTGCTATATTCTGTCGATAAGCCATTTCCTCACGTGAAACACGAAATAAGTTCTGCGATATTTCGGCAACTTGTTACGTAAGTAGAGTCAATAGCCGGCCAGAAAGCTCACCACGTTACAACAAGAAAGCAAGACGCCATAATGTATTCGTCGTATCCATTAGAACACCGTTTTCATCGGATTCTTTTATCGTACGGTACACCCCAAGCACACATGCCGTTTCGAAGCACCTCCACATTGAATATCTCGAGAATGAATCTTTATTGGCACAATTTTTCATAAAACAGCTGGGAACGTCATACTAGTGGTTACAGAATTTCAGTATTTAGCTATTTTCGCGTTGTAACTCGCGTATAATGAGAGAAACTTGTTTTAAGGCAACGATCCACTAAGATTCATGCAAATGTGACATTCTTTTCAAGATTTATTGTAGTTAAATGTCAATAACGTGCCAGCGTTCAAATCCTTTAGAAGCCTTTAACATAAAAATATGAGGTACACACAAGAAGAGGTTCAACGGGTGTAGTTAACTCAGGCGATACGTAATTGAACCGAAGATGGATAGATAGTCTACAGTATATAATTTTTGTGATCTTCAGTTTTGGAAAAAGGTTATAGGAGATTCCTGTGAAATTAATATAAGTATTTTCTTTAATATTTTATGATATGCAAATATAAGTGCGCTCTCAGGCGGGAGTGAGTTTCTTCGATGTGGTGAACTCTTGTAGGCCAATGTACTTACTGAGTTGACATGTATCTTTCATTTTGTCTTATTTCACGTTTATGGATATTGAAGTTTTTATTTATGTTAACCACAGACAAGACAACATGACTGGCACATATTGTCAAGAAAGGAAGTTGGCTTTTAATAGACCTAAGGTAGAAATTTTATGTGCGTCCATTTTCGTGAATAAAGTGTATGTTTTGCGAGCCGACAAATGCTGCTGCAGGGCGCTGAGAGCACTTATCACATTGCGCAGTTTGTCCCGTGTAGCCATGGCACTGTGTCTGGTGACGATGGATATCGCGTAAATGGGCATGTCAATGTTAGCTGCCTCGTCGCATGTGCCAACGGCTATAGGAATAACAAACTAATATCAGATAAAAACTACAAGGGTAGAGACGAGTGATCGAATTCTACAGGGTAGGTTGAATAAAAGTGGTGTGGACATTTTCAGACCACTTGTTGCAGCATTAACTTCCAACTGCCAGTACAGCTGGTCGAACCTTGGACCACACTTACACGCTCTTCACGCCCAACAGAATTGTTGACTAAGGTCAGTCCTGTCATTGGCCTATCTGTCCTACGAGGTCACCTAGTCTGTCAGTGTGCAATTAATTTATGTGGAGAGCTCTCAAATCTAAGGTGTATCGCAACAACCCTCAAAGTCTTCAAGAACTGCACCAGGAATTTTCAGATGAGATTGCAGCAGTTCCAGTAGTCCAGCTTCGATCCTTCTTCGGCACATCTCTGACCACCGCCCAAAAGCACCGCTCGATTAATGTTAGTCATTTTCAACATCTGCTATTGTCCGTTTAGAACTGTATTTCCTTTCCTTTACAGTGTATGTGTCCTGGACCTTTGTGGTCCGAGCCACTTTTACTTGCCCCACCCTGTAGTAGCCAGAAATGTAATTGCCTTGCCTTGTTGAACACACGGATTCATATCAACTCACCATACGTAAGTAATGGCAGGCATGACCAGTCCTTTGATGGGTAAGAGCGATGCTGTTTGCCTCTATGGGCAAGTAGAGGCTGGGTAGTGGCGTAAACGTACCGATCATCAGACTTTGCGCCAATATCATGGATTAAATTCCAAACCACTCCACAGTGCCACATGAAGTGATTTAACGGTGATCCATCAATCAGATAGGGGTATTAACCTCGGTAGCCCCCTTCATACTATTTGAGAGGTAGAGGCTAGGTTCTGACATCCTTTACAACTATCTCCCTTCCCCTATCATCTTCATCCAGGGCAAACATCTAACCACTTTACACACATCCATATAGTCATATACACTTGTCACATATACCAACACAAACATTCCGCCACATTACACGCATCCATCAAAGTCACATACATTTATTATATAGGCTTCAAAATCCAGCAATTACACCAGTATAGACACCGCACCACAATACACATACACCTTACAGTCACATACTCTTGTCACATACACTCAGAAGCATAAAATTCTCACTAACACAAATGTCGCATCTCATTGCACTTATCTATTACAGTCAGATATCCTTGTCATATAGACTTAAAAGCGAGACACTGATTAGATTAGATTCAGTTTTGTTCCATAGACCCAAAAACATCAGTCTCACAGGTGTGGGACAAGCCACAAAATAAAACACAAAGACATAAAACGTTTCAGTGTAATACTCACTACCCCGATCAGTAGTCAGGAGACTATCAAATACGTAAATACTTTACAGTAAACTGGATACTGTAGCATACCCACTGGAAGAGGAATGGACATCACTAAAAATGGCTATCACAGAAGTGGGAAAGGAAAACGTTGGTATAATGATGAAATGGCTACATGAAAAATGCGAAGAAATCGAAAAAAAAAAAGATGGTTAGAAGGACTGACTCAGTATATAGGAAAAAGCAGCCTTCGGTGAATTTAAAAGGAAGGGTGGTAACAATAAGAGTGCAACAGGATTTCCACATCGATGAAGAAACAGGAGTCGATTTAGAAGAGATAGGGGATCCAATATTAGAATCAGAATTTAAGGACTTAAGACAAAATAAGGCTGTAGCGATGGATAACATTCCATGAGAATTTCTAAAATCATTTAGGGAAATGGCAACTAAACGACTATTCACGTTGGTGTAAGAGTTTGGTGACATTTGACTTTCCAAAAAATAACATCCACACAATTTCGAAGACTGCATGCAAGAATGGAAAAGAAAATTGAGGATGTGTTACATGACGATCAGTTTGGCTTTCGGAAAGGTAAAGGCACAAGACGGTGTGGTTGACAATAGAAGCAAGACTAAAAAATCAAGACACATTCATAGGGTTTGTCGACCTGGGAAATGCGTTCGACAATTTAAAATGGCGCAATATGTTTGAAATACTGAGAAGGCTAGGTGGCACACTATATGGAGAGACGGGTAATATGCAATATGTACAAGAACCAAGATGGAATAATACGAGTGGACGAAAAAGAACGAAGTGCGTGGATCAAAAAGGGTGTGAGATTGAGATGTAGTCTTTCACCCTTACTGTTCAGTATATACGTGGAAGAAGCGACGATGGAAATAAAGAAAAGGTTCAGAAGTGGAATTAAATTTGAAGGTGAAATGATACCAGTGATACGATTCGCTGATAACATCGCTGTCCTGAATGAAAGTGAAGAGAGTTACATGATCTTCTGGCTCGGATGAACAATCTAATGAGTACAAAACATGGATTGAGAGTAACTCGAAGAAAGACGGAAGTCGCAGAAATGGGAACAGCGAGAGACTTAAAATCAGGATTGATAGTCTCGAAGCAGATGAAGTTAAGTAATTCTACTACTTATGAAGCAAAATGCCAGTGATGGACGGAGCAAGGAGGACACAAAAACCATTCTAGCACTTGAAAAATGCATTCCTGCGCAAGAGAAGTCTACTGGTATCAAACATGCGCCTCATTTGAGGAAGAAAATTCTGAGATCGTAGGTTTGGCGTACAGCATTGTACGGTAGTCAAACATGGATCTCGAAAAACTGAACAATATTTTACCATTTCCGATGTGGTGCTACAGACGAATGCCAAAAATTTGGCGGACTGATAAGGTACGGAATGAGCATGTTCTACGCTGAATCAGAGAAGAATGGAATATGTGGGAAACAATGACAAGAAGAACGGGCTGGAATATAGGGCACCTGTTAAGACGTCAGGCAATGTCTTTAATGGTTCTAGAGGGAGCTGTGGAGTGCAAAAACTGCAGAGGAAGGCTGAGATAAAGAGATTGACGAAGGAGAGGAATTCGTGTCGGCTGCGTCATACCAGTCAGAAGACTGAGGACCCAAAAAAAAAGAAAAGGACTACCAATACTAACGTTACATTTCTTTCTGTTCTCATTTGCCTTACTTCTCATTTCTTTTGTATATCTTCAGTTTACTCATAGTCCATATTCTGTACTTATTACACTATTCATTCCATCCAGCAAATCGCGTAATTCTTTTCCACTGTCACTCAGATTGGCAAATCGTGTCATTGATATCCTTTCACCTTTCTTTTATTTCCATTTTTGGTTCTTCGATGTAAAGATTGAACAGTAGGGGCGAAGGAATACATCCCTGTCTTACACCCATTTTAATCTAAGCACTTTGTTCTTAGTTGTCCACTCTAATTATTCCTTCTTGACTCTTGCGTATATTGTATATTGCGCGTCTCCCTGTGGCTTACTGGTAGCATTGTTTTCCTTAAAATTTCGGACATTTTGCTGCACTTTACACTGTCGAACGCATTTTGCAGGTCGAAAAATCCTATGAAGTGACTTGATTATTGTTCTTTAGACTTGATTCTATCATGCACTACTTTTCTGGTGGCTTCACCTTTACTAAAACCTAACTGATCATTACCTAACTCATCCTTCTTTTACTAAAACCAAACTGATCATCATCTAACAAATCCTTAGTTTTTTCCATTCTACAGTATACTATTCTTGTGAGCAACTTGGATGCATGAGTTCTTAAGCTGATCGGGTTATAATTCTAGCTCTTGAAGACTTCTGAATTGTATGGATGATTCTTTTTCGACAGTCAGACGGTATGTCACCAGACTCACACATGCAACACAGCAACGTCAATAGTGTTTTGCTGCCACTTCCCCAATTATTTTAGAAATTATGATGGAATGTTATCTGTTCCTTCTGTCTTATTTGATCTTAAGTCCTCAGATGCTCTCTTAAATTCTCATTCTAATGCTGGATCCCTATCTCTTTTAAATCGACTCCTGTTTTCTCTCCTATCAAACAGACATACCTTCCTCCTGATAGGGGCCATCAGTGTTCTCTTTCCACCAACGCGCTCCATCCTCTGAATTTAACAGTAGAATTCCTGTTGTTCACTTAATGATACCACCCTTGCATTTAAGGCAGGCCGAAGTGGCCGTGCGGTTAAAGGCGCTGCAGTCTGGAACCGCAAGACCGCTGCGTCGCAGGTTCGAATCCTGCCTCGGGCATGGATGTTTGTGATGTCCTTAGGTTAGTTAGGTTTAACTAGTTCTACGTTCTAGGGGACTAATGACCTCAGCAGTTGAGTCCCATAGTGCTCAGAGCCATTTGAACCATTTGAACCTTGCATTTAAGTTCATAGAAGGTTGTTTTCACTTTCTTACATGCTGAGTCAGTCTTCCTAGCAATCTTTTTTTCAGTTTCTTCACATTTTTCATGCAGCCATTTCGTCTCAGGTCCCCTGCATTTATTATTTATTTCATTCCTAAGTGACGTTTTTTTCTGTATTCTCGAATTTCGCTGAACATTTTTGTACTTCCATCTTTCATCAATCAGTTGAAGTATTTATTCCGTTACCCATGGTTTCTTCGCTTTCACCTTCTTTGTACCTATGTTGTTTTTTCCGTCTTCTTTGATTATCCTTTCTTAGAGGTGTTCATTAATCTTCAACAGCACTGCCTAAATAGCTATTCTTCATTTCTTTATCTACAGCCTTAGAGAACTAAAAGCGTATCACGTCATTCCTTAGTAATTCCGGTCGGACCTCTTTGTGTATTGAGTCTTCCTGACTAATCTCTTGAATTTTAACCTCGTCTTCAGCACAACTAATTTGTGATCTGAGTCTATAACTCCTGGGTAAGCCTTACAATCCAGTATCTGATTTCGGAATTTCTGTCTGACCATGATGAAATCTAACTGAAATCTTCCTGTGTCACCCGTCCTTTTCCAAGTATACCTCCGCCTCTTGCGATTATAGAACTGGGTATTCATATTACTAGCTGAAATTTATTAGAGAACTCAAAATCTTTCGTTCTACTTCTCCCCCTACTACCTCCTTCCAGTCCCCATTAACTATTAATGTCCCCACTCCACTGTCGGTCAGGGAACACTCCACGCGCCCATTACAACAGGTCAATGGCCTGGGGCGACACGCACCTACCACTGGCTGCCATTCATAAGTTCCGCCACCCTTATGACTGTGGACAGTATCCCGCAGAGGCAACAGCGGGTGGTTTTTTTTCTGCTAAACGGCTCGCGCGGCGTCGGTGGGCCGGCAGAATGAACGACGCGTGGCAGAGTCCGGCGGGCATTTTTTACCAGCAACTATTAACTAGTACTGGACTGTGGAGCCGTGAAACAAGATGACTGCTCGTTATGTCTCCATAAGGTGGAAAGTGAAGGACTGCTGTTTCCACGTTGTGAGTGGTGGAAAAGATTTTGTCTTTAGCAGACAGGACGATTGTTTTGTTTTGTCTTCACCACTGAACGGTGGGATCCATAAACTTTTGGCAGTGACTTGTTAAGTGTGCTTTGTAAAATCCATGTGGGACGCTTGTTATACTTAAAGAGGACAGTTGTCGCTTGGTCACTAATTATTGTCTGAATGCAAGAAACTAAAGTGGGACATTGACATTTGCATTTGTAGTAGGAGATATTTCTTTAATTGGTGCGGGAATAAGTGCTGTTTGTTGGAACTTACGACTTTTTGTTACACCATCAACTGAAAGGACAGAACTGTGGGTAATAGTAGTTGTAGGGCCATTTCTGGACGACCAGATTCATGTGGATGGTACTCTAAGAGTGACTATGACATTTGTGTTTAATGTGAGATACAGTTTACTGTTCAGTGCGTGTTCAAAATGCCGATTTGAGTGACATAAAGACTTTCGTCCGGGTAACCATGGGAGAGCTTTGACACTGAGACAGTGTTTCTAGGGAACCTGTCAGCAACTTTTTTGACCCCAAGAAAATCACACAATGAAATGTTTCCGTGTGACTCGCAAGATAGGGAATAATGTATTTGTAATTGTGTAAAATTTGTAAAATTTTTTTATATGTTCCATTCCTGAAGGGACAGCAAGTGTGATTGTATTTCATTAAGAACAGCAAGTGTAATTGTATTTCATTAACGTATGTGTTTAGAATAGTTAGTGTGTTTTCTTTTGTTTGTTCTGGGTTATCAAGTTCACGTAGCATGTTTATTAGAATATTTGGTACAATGATGCTTTAGTTATTAACCAGTGGCGTAATACTAAAGTAGCGGCTCTTGTTGCATTGGTCAGTAAGGTTGCCACTGGGGACAAGAGTTTGCATTGCACAACAAATATCGGAATTAACTGATGCATTTTGATGTCGTGGACTGTAATAATCTTGTTGGAGTGTTGACTGAAGCCACTTATTTTCATTATCACAGAGGTGATATATCACACTGAAGTGTAACGAAGGCTAGTTGAAATGCAAGTTCTTGTCGTCTAAATATGTAACAACAGAGGAATGAGCAGTAGAGTAAAATACGAGAGTTACTGGTGGATTCAAGCACTTATTGCTAACTATTTACTCCGTGTATTGATCAAAGTTGATGGACTGACTAGCTCAGCAGTAGGTATTTGTACTGGTGGACAAGGATAAGGTTAAACTCACAGTCGGGTAGTGGTGGCAATTGCTTAAGTGATGATAGTTAATGAGGTATGACATGATGTCTTAGACAGACTATATTGCGTAACCAGTATGTAACTTGTGGTATATTTCATTGTGTTTCTTCTCAGTTTTATTTCTCTGTAGGTTTGATGTATATTTTACAGTAATGGTATGGAGCCTGACATTCTGCATGTAACTATTGTCCACAATGTTTTTCTTTTGTTGATTTTGTTTTGTATGTAGACTTTGCTGTGTAAAAGTTTTTACTCCGCAATTTATGAATGTCAGATTACTTGCTCTGTGTTTGGACGGTGAGCTATTTAAATTTTCATGAGTACAATTAGTATTTTTTTAACTTGTTATAGAATTAGTGAAATTTGGATTACTCATAAAAATAACGAATATCCCAGTAACTAAGCAAATTTTTATCTCAACATTATTTTTTATTTGTATGATGTAATGTTTTATTTGTCATTTGGATTGATGTAAATTTGTATGTGTATGTTACTCCGGATTGTGGAGAGTACAATAATGCAACAACTGTGTCAATAATTTGGTAAAGTAACAGCATTTGGTAGTCTATTTGAGGTCAACAGGGGCTAAGGTCTCCTCCTGGTTAATTTCATGACTTGCTACATTTGTTCTAATACAGTTTTCTTAAAAAAAAAGTTCGGAACCACCCTCGCATTGCAAGGATAGTACCGTGCCATTTTTTTCTGCATGGGTAGCCGGTGGTGAAAGGGTACAGTACCGCCTGACATTGAAAATAGGTACAACATTCTTCGTTATTATTGTCAGAACAACATATTGTTTCTAATAACTCAATTTCAACTAATACAGTGAAGCCGGATACCAGTGTGGGAAAAAATGACAATTTATTTATTTAATTTATCACATGTGCACTCCCACAAAATAAATCCCTACATCCAGTTTGGTGAGATCTGTGAAATGAATGAATATATGGTCGTCTGCTAACCGCAGATTGTGAATATATGACCATTTTTGCGATGGTACTTGGGTCACCTTTGGTGGGACCAAAGAGATGAAATTTACCTGAGCTTTGAGCGCCTGAAATGTGGCTGACCAATACGGTAGCAAGGTGCTCCCCCACTTCGGCAGAGGTGGGAGAGGACCTGAAGAACGGCCATGTTTCGGCACTCTGCCGCTGGATCTAGTGTTGGTAAGACCTGTCTTAGGCGTGCTCCGTAAGGACAAAAGAGTGGAGACATGGTATGCATGTGAAATACATAAGAGTAGCTTAGAATAATAATTTCTCTATTTCAGGAACTTTTGTGGGGAGAATTAAACGTCAGGCAGGTAATATTAAGGGGATCGTAGTAATCTTTGGAAGTGACCAACGGTCACAATGAAATCACGTGTAGCAATAAGTTGAAATACTTCCGAGTGCTTAAGTTAAGCTGAATTACTAGCGTGTGTCCTATAAGTTGGAAATATTTAAGAAATGGCGTGTGCAGGACTTGAAATTAGAGACGAGTACTTCCACGTGGTGAGTACTGTGTGAGTCTCAATCTGTGTATGAGACAAAGGATAAAGAGAAGTACTCGTCCATGGTATCAGTTGAGGACTCGCGTGTATGATGAATATGTTCTTAATATTACTTTGCGTGTTATGTTTCCGTGTGACGCTTGATTCTAACTATAATACTCTGAGAGAGAAGCAACGTGAGTCAGCCGTCTATCCAGCAACGCCACTTGGCTTGCGTTGCACAGGAAGACGTGCATGTATCGTCCAGAGTTCGTAGTAGGAAAGAAAAGTTACGAAGTGGGGCAGTGTCTTGTGAAACTGGGATGAATACTAATTGAAGTGGGAAAGCTGAAAGTGATGTGATTATAATGTTGTGACTATTCCTTATGTTGTATTCCATGTTGCAATGTGGTGCATGTCACGTAATTTAAGTATGTGTGGTTTGCATGGGAGAGTAGCAAGGTAGTTTCAGAGGTAGTGGGTTATGCATGTTCCTTTTTTACCGCTCGGTCTGGAGGAAAGTTTCGTGATGATGGTTGTGAGAGTCGAAGTGTGAGATAGAGCAAAAGATCCACCATCCTATCCAGAAAGTGCACTGTAGCATTAAGTAATTACGAGACCATAAGATAATCACCAATGTAAAGCCATGCCCACTGGGCGGAATTTCTCACGTGCTATTATTGTAGGTTATAGGATTTGTGTGTTTAGGTTACAGAATTTATCGGAATAAATAAGATAGTGAAAAGAAAAAGATTGATGGCCCTTTCCTTCGAATTGCATGTTGTCATGATATCCAGAATTTATAATGTGTGCGCCATTCATATTCAGTGCGATGGCCACGTGTTGATCAAAGCCGTTAAATGAGAAAGAAAATGTGGTATTGCCAGTGCGTAGTGAACAGTCAGACTTGTGTAAATTACTAACAGACAGATGTGCGTTATCCGTTGCGTAATATTCATACAGGAGAATAATTTGTAACTTAATTGTGAGTACTAGAGTTCATGTTACTCGACAAATAAGAAGGAATCCACTCGCCTGGCAGACGACTCATCTTGCAGGCCTGACTGCTTGATGCCACAGTATGAGGAAGGCATGTGGGTGCCTCTCAAGCTGATTATCAAACAACTGTTACAGAGCTGAAAGAAAGTAGTGAAGTGATACCAAAATTATCATTTCGAAGTTTGGAGGATGGCTTGGAAACACATTTAATGTTTATCATCCGCTATTGGCAGATTGACAAAGAGAAAATACCACACTACTCCTTACCTGCTCGATGAAGATCAGTGGCAGCTGGAAGATGATTGTCTGCAGGGTGTGCAGCTCCATCAATAATTGCATCAGTAGGTTCATCTATAGCAGCATCAGTAGCTGGAAATACTCCTACCAACGGTGTGTTGGATGCTCAGAGAAAGTGGTTACTTAGCAGACATGTGCGAGGTTTTGATATTAAAAATAACTATAACAGAACACATAATTATTTTTCCAAAATCATTATTTCACCGGAAAAAAACCATATTTCCAAGTTCTGTCAAAGTATTAAGAATGAAGACCAAACATAAACTGGGAAAATGCCCTCTTTGACTTGTTTTATCGTTGTAAGAATTGGGCAGTCTGTATTCTCTTTCTTCAACGTGGGCAACTGTTTTATGCAACTGCAGCTTTGGTGTTATCACGTAGCTATACCACCTCAAGGGTGTCTAAGTTGGCAACGGGATTGCAGGTATCTATCAGATGCCTATAGTGGTCGTGACGGAACTAGCAGAAGAAGTGGAGCACGTCCGCCGAGTCATACCTTCACCGTCTCGGTACCACGAGCACCCTCTGCTGCAGCAGTATAGGACGGTCAGTGGCAGACCGACGGCTGACTCGCACCTGGGACCTCTTTGCTACCTTATGCTAAGCAGACGCAGACTGTCCACGGCTCTATCGTTCGTGCTTAGTTCAGAGGACCTCGTCCTTGTTGACATTGAGAGCTGCTCTGTATTTCTTGTTGCATTATTTGTAATGAGTCTTCCTACACTTGGAGAAATACGAGTTAAATAAATCTTCTGTTTACTGTGTTAACTTGTTAGCTAATCATTTCTGCTCCTGCCAACTTTTGTACGATGACGGTTGCCACGCCATTACGTAGGTCACCTCTTCTTACCATTGCGTACGAAGTTGCACACAACAGGGCGTTTACAAAACATCTCTCAGCATAATTATAATTGCTCATTCCTCATTTTCATCTGTAGCGGGTCTCATTTCGATGCTTTTTGAATAATTAATGTCACAGTAGATATTGCACTGCTATGTGATGCAAGCATTAAACGCTGTTGGAGGTGTGAATGAGCCATTCGAAGAAAAGTCGTGCGTACGGTGAGAAGTATGCAACATTTCACTTCTCATTTGCTGGGCTGGCATTTGTTTTCGTACTCTTTTATGCACTCCCACAACTATACATCACAAAAATGTTCATACGATAACAGTTGTAGAGTGAAAGTCATATCCGTTCAAAGAAACTTGTTTAAAATGGCACTATCACATCGAATGCTCTTGATCGCCAATTATTCAAAATTGAGACTGACCGCACTCGTCAGTTTATTGTTACTCAGAATTATGCTTACTGATGAAGCTCAGTGATTCTTAACAATCCTTCCATTCTCCGCCTACCGCCCATCTTCCCCATTCTCCCTTCCTCTCTCTCTCTCTCTCTCTCTCTCTCTCTCTCTCTCTCTCTCTGTGGGCTCACTCCTCCTACCCTTTTGTAGTAGACCTTAAGTCAGTTGATCTACTTAAGCTTACACGAAACATAATTAGTAAGGCTCGGAGAAATACAAAGACAAATCTATAGTCTTGTAAGCGTTTTCAAAACCGTCAACATGACATGCTCTTAGTTGATCTCTGTCACAAAAGATAGTCCTTACGGAGACAAATCTTCATCACATGGCTTCTTTCCAAGGACTGTACGATAGGATGTTTTGTAAACTAAATATCACTAGCCGTCTGGTGCCAATAACGGTTCATCTGACACTTTTCTGGGACCATTTTGAAAGTTTTATGAATAAAACTGTCTAGATAGGCAAATGAAATTTCTTTACTTATTACGACACTTGGGCATCTGCAGTCATCACATATCTAAAAAAAAAGCCTTCAACGTATGAAACAAGGTTCAGTGATAATATTAAAATCGAAAACTCTATATAGATCTTTACAGTGATACTGAATCTTGTTCCCCAAGTTTAAGGATTCTGATATCTGATGATGGCAGACGGGAAAAAGTCGTAATAAGTGAAGGCATCTCATTTCGAGATATAGACGGTTTTCTTAGTAAAATATTCATGACGATCACTGACTCACACCTGAAATTTTTTTTTCTTTCATTAAGTCATTTTAAAAGTGATAGAACACGTGGATAACATACGCAGGTTCAAGTCTCTGTTACACACAGAGCAAGTTCGTCCATCACAACCGAAGGTACTCGTATGCTGTCCCATTTCTCTTGCTGATACAACGATTTGCCATTTGTTCTCTACTAACGAAACTGTTGCTGCCACTTTGTGTTTCCGTCGCTGAATGTCACTGAATAACCCTGCCGTTACTGTCAGCACGAACGTCAGACGTAACTCATCCGATAAAGCGCATACCGTAGTCCTTTACATTCCGAAACAGAAATCTCATACGTATCGTGGTTTGACGCACCGAGAGCAACATACGGCACTGAACCTAATTCTGATTGCGCAGTCCCGCCGCACGGCGAATCGTTTTTGTATTGCACTCTCAGCGAACGCTGGCCTCCCCGTTTGGCAGGACGTGACAGCTCTACTGATGGACGGCACGGTATGAATATTTATTCAGTTTAGTGTCGGTCCGGAGCCGAAGGGTGGGTCAATTTCGACGTTTTTGACTGCGTTGGTGCAACAGAAGTGGGATCGAGCCATGCAGCGTGAAACAAGGAAAACTTCATTTATGTGAAGCTGCTAAAGGAACGGCAACGAGAGTAAATTTAAAATATCTTTGCTGCAGAAGTAATAAACACACTTTTTGGACGAATAAATGGAAGTATGTGTGCACTGTAGAGCTTTCTTCAACACAGATAACCAGTATTTTACCTTTACGTGTCTTCTGAACATACGAGGTTCTTTGGCGAGTACCGATAGAAACAAAATAGAATAGCAGTAATTAGTGAAACAGTTTAGTATTGTAATCACAAACTTCATCTCAAGCATAAGGCCATTTTGGTTTTGCCTATTACGGTATCCATCGCCTCTTCGGTTTTCGTTGACTTCTTGTCCCAAATGGTTTAAATAATCTTATAGGAGAGGTTATGTTTCTCCACTCATCCCTCCGAGACGTTCACATCAATTTCTATTTTTTTGTATTTTGTTAAGGATGTTAAATATATTTAGCTCTTCGCTAATATGCGAATTTATAAGTCTTTCGGCTCTTGTGCGTCCCTTTACTGCTCTTAAAAGCCTCATCTGTCTTGTTTGTATGCGACTTTTTTGACGTTTACTTATAAGCCAAGTTTCACATCCGCAAACAAGCTTTTTCTTCGTTTTATTTTTAGACATCTGTTTACTGTTCCACACAAATTCCAAGCTATGGTAATTTCTCCTCTATGTCTTCGTCATACATGTGAATTCACAACCTAAATAATTAAAATGGCCGGCCGAAGTGGCCGTGCGGTTAAAGGCGCTGCAGTCTGGAACCGCAAGACCGCTACGGTCGCAGGTTCGAATCCTGCCTCGGGCATGGATGTGTGTGATGTCCTTAGGTTAGTTAGGTTTAACTAGTTCTAAGTTCTAGGGGACTTAGGACCTAAGATGTTGAGTCCCATAGTGCTCAGAGCCATTTTTTTTGAACCAATTAAAATGTTTGACTTTTTCAATTGTTCTATTGATTATCACAGTTTTTGTCCATACGGGATATTTCCCTTTGAAAAATATTAATTCTTCTGCAATCGTCATATGGTACTCTTCACTAACCTCACGTAATAAATGTATTCCCTTTGTAGGTCACCTGCCAGGAGTGTGCCGCCACCTGCATATAAAAGACCACTCACGCGGGGGTTACTGTTAATTTCTCCGTTAAATATATCCTTCCATTTCCGAAATGCTTCATCTAAATATATGTTTAAAAGTGTAGGAGAGATTCTGCACCCTTGTCTTAGTGCTTTGTTTGAGGCGATTGGCTGTGTTTGTCATTTATGTCTCAAACTTTCACTCCTGTGTTTGTACAGACTTTTCAAAACGTTTATTAGGTGATTTGGATATTGTCTTTCCCTCATAATTCCACACAGTTTTTCTCTATTGACATTATTGAATGCCTTAATAAAATCAGTGAACGCTAAATGAGTTTCCCTATCATACTCTGTTCTTTCTTATCTTTTTCTTTTTTTCTAAGACTTGTTCAGCAGCTTCGTTAACTATAGTTTCTGTATGTCGCATTCTGGTTAGCCACTTTTATGTCGTCTAGTTGTCTCTGTAGAGCTGTACCGTGGGAAGAAAGGAGAGGATGTTGGTTGGTGGCCAGTATCCTCGTTCTGTAACACAAACTGCACGCAATCAGTAACTGGGATTTTTATTCATAAACAAAGACCTACTTAACTTAGGTTTCGATGTGCTCTGGTACAAGCTCTCATCCGTATAGTCCTCGTAGCCTAAATACTGTTGAAGTAGAAGTCCACTATGTTCACTATAAGTGTGCTAGAGGCTAAGTCTGCAGCTCCATCTCAGTGACATGCTGGAACTCCACGGCATACAGACTCCAACTAACTGGCGTAGCAGTCTTGAACTAACTGGCTAAACTGACCCTCCAGCCCGCGACGGCGATTCTAATAATTACTGGTGGCTGAGAGTGCATTGGCGGCGCGTATCCAGCGAGTCTTGTCGTCGGCCTCCATGGATACTCTCTGTATGCCACATGGTGTGCTGGCACCACCACTTTCCTGCCCCCCACCCCCTCCCCGGCCCCGAGCTGTCGCACCGTTGTAGCATAGGGCGAGGCTGCGAACGACAATGGGGAGGGAGACAGGACGCTGGACGTCGTGATGGGCCAGGAGCCGTGACGGTGGAGGATGGCGGACTCCCGACTGTACCGCGCCATTTGGCTTGAGAGACAACAGAAACGGCCTCCAGAAAACTGCTGCCAGGGCACACGTCCAACCCTGTGGGCATATGCTGGGGCGATGATAGTGACGGCGACGGCGATGGAAGGTACAGGTCCATGGGGTCGGCGAGCTGGGACGGTGGGGGCGAGGCCGCATCGTCCATCGGCTCCTCCTGGAGTGCCCTGGTGGCACCAGCGGGCGGCTGTGTAGGCCGGCGGTCCAGTGGGGCCGTAAATATGGGGGAAGGAAAGCAGCAGAACACCGGGGAAATGACTTGCGCGAATTTGGTTGTGGTGGCGGTACCACAAACTATCGGGACCTGCAATTAAGTATATATATGAACCAATGCGTTCCTGGATGGTGCCTCTTTCCCAGCGTCCACGGTTGCCATAAACCCTCAAAAGAACAACATCGCGTGGGGCAAAGCGATACTTGCAGACCGCTGGCGGCGCCGGATGCTGCGGTACACGTAGCAAGCGTAGCAGCGTCCAATGGCGGCGGCCATGCAGAGGTTCCGCCGGTGATGGTCTGCCTCGTAGGTGGGAGAGGTAGGTGGCGAGAAAGAGTTGCGGCGCCTGTTCCCGTGTGTGGGTGGTGCGAAGATCGGCCATCTGTTGCATGAAAGTGCATACGAAGCGTTCTACTTCTCTGTTGGAGTGCGGGCGAAACGGAGCACTTGTTAGATGACAAATGCCTTTCCGTGCACAAAGCTGTTCAGTCACGTGAAGTGAACTGTGGGTTGCTGTATGGTATATTAATATATCCAAAATTCTAATTTTGGTGCGATGAACTGATTTGGTGTGGTGAGCGGCATATACCGACTGCGACAATCCGACGTTCTGTGCTACGAACGGATCTCTGTGTCTTACCGTAGCAAAGATTTTGTTTTAGGAACTGTTTGTGAAGAAAATGAAGAGCTCGGACGTGGAAGGGGAGAAGACGAGTTGTATTGTTGTGACACGCCATTACGGTATACAGTAAATGTTCAAACAGTTTTTTCGCACAAAATAAAATCCAATAGCTAACATTAAGTATTCGAAGTGTATATATGTCCATACCGACACCCCTCTTATCACGGTACAGACATTACGAGACGTAGATCGTCCGAAGGTGAAGTTTGGAACGATAGTGTGAACCTGCATTTTCCAAGGTCTGAATTCGCCGAGAGATTATCTCCGAATTCATAAACTTTAACTTTCTAAATTCTTGGACCTATCATTCAGACTCATCAAACCACATAGCACAAAACTGTGACGAACGATATGCGTAGCGAGTAAAGGTTTTAGAGATTTCAAGTGGTGCAGATAGCGACGAGGAATTTCCGTGAAGTCGCTGTTGCGGAACACATCTTTTGCTCCCCTGCGGTATTTAAAACGCTATGTTTTCCAGGTTTTCAGAAAAGTGAAAATAAAAGGAAACAAGGAACTAAGATAACTAATTACAACTAATAACTAAATCAATAATTAAAATAAAAGCACAGACAAAGATATTTATTTAGATTAATAAATAAAGAATATTTTTAATTAAATAACAAAATAACTAATAATATCCTATAGTTGTCTGACACAAGTACTTATGGCAAACCTTTGATGCAAAATGTTGAGGACAATGCTTGAATGGTGTTATGTGATGTGGTATAAGCCAAAAGCACTACAAATGGGAACTATGAGTCAAAGAGTGTTCTAATATGGCAATGCAAAGTCTATGTGCACTTGTTGCCATGGCGATTGAGTCTTAGGCCAAGCTTTGAGAATGTCTATGGCGGAGCGCATTGGATCACCGTAGATGCGCGACACGATGCCATCATTTGTTCAATGTGGTTTTCAACGCCCTGCCAAGTACAGTGCCGGCGCGATAACTGCAGAAGTGCGAACAATTCCACAATGTCGTTGACCACGTCCTGCGGCAACACTTTTGGAATAAGCATACGGGATTGTTTACTGTCATTTTGAACTAGAATCATACCCTGTTGAACGGAAAGGGGTACAACTGAGTTCTGGATACTGTTCAATAAACAAGGCCAAGATGTGCGAATATAATGCAACAAGATCTTGAGTTCGGGGTCAGCTTCCGTGGCTTGTGCAATTTTTCTGTAGTTCAAGGGAAAGGATTCCAGCATTTCGGTGTCCTGCTCAACGATTTGGCAACAAGAAGTGGCAGATGCATCAAAATCAGAGTCGAGGCAAATTGGAAGTCGGAATGGTACGTCTGCATTGCCATGTTTTGCCGTAGGTCCGTACACAATTTCATACTGACATTGCGAAAGAAACAAAGCACAGCGTTGCAATTTTTGAGCATTGCGCGCTGGAACCGGCTTTGACAGATGAAACAAGGACTGCAAAAGCTTGTGATCTGTCACTAAATAGAACTTTGGACCATACAAATAGTGATGGAATTTTGTCGCAACATACACAATAGCAAGAGCTTCTTTCTCAATTTGAGCATAACTGTACTGAGCAACTTTAAGGCAAAAGCAATATGTCTATCTCGTGCACCAACTCGGTGGGGAAGCACAGCGCCGATTCGGTAGGGAGAAGCATCGACTTGCAACACTGCTGGCGGGGTAGGGCCAAAATGCAGTAAACATCTGTCATGAAGCAAGGCATTTTTGAGTTTCTGAAATGCGTATTGAAAATCTTTAGACTACACATAAGGTACATTTTTGCGACGCAAGCGATTTAATGGGCCCGCGATCTGAGCGGTATTTCGTATGAGCCGAATGTAGTATGTCATCTTGACTAATACTGACTGTAGTTCAGACACATTGCGAGGAACAGGCAGGTCAGGGATTGCAAACAAATGAGACTTGAGAGGGTGCACACCATGACTGTTTATCACATGACATAAGTACTGTAGTTCAGTTTGAAAAAAAAAAATCGCACTTTTCGAGACGACACTTTAGTCCTGCTTCTGATGACACTCGGAAAAGAGCATGCAAATTTACGATGTGTTCCTCCAGTGAACGACCTGAGACATCAATATCGACAAGGTAGTTTGATAAAAATGGCAAGTTTGCAGTCAGGTTTTCCTAGTAACACCAAAAAATGGCAGGTGCGCAAGCACTGCCGAAGGGCAAACGCAAATACTTGAACAGTCCTATGATTGTATTTACAAGAAACACTTTCTGTGACTCTTGATCCAGTAAAATATGCAAATAGGCATCACGCAAACCTATCTTAGAAAAGGAATGTTGTGAACCAAGCCTGTCCATGAGTTCAACAGGGCAAGGTTACGGATAACTGCCAACTACTGTCTGTAGGTTGACTGTAGACTTGAAGCCAACACAAATGCGAATGCGGCCAGAGGGCTTAGGCAGCAAAACAAGTGGGCTTGCCCATTGACTAGCTTGAATGGGAGCAATTACACCATTATCCTGCAATTCTTTCAAAGTAATGGCTACTTTGTTTCATGAAGCAATTGGAACGGGGAGGCCGGAAAAAATTCACGCTCTGCATTGTCTTTCAATGTAACAAGCGCTAAAATGTTATTAGCTTTACCCAGTTCTTCTGCATGTAGTTCAAGAAATTCTTTAAGCGTTTGCTTTCGGATCAAAATCCGATATGGAAAGTGCGTTGTCTTGGATGCTAAGGCCAAACAAATCAAAGGCAACTAAACCGAAAATGCTCTCACTGTCTGTTGGTTTCAGCACCATAATAATCACTGTCCTTGAGTGAGATTTGTATATGGCTGGCAAACTACACTGTCCAAGCACTGGAATTTCCTGTCCGTTGTAAACAGTGAGGTGCCTGAGTGATTCAGAAAGGAGTGGTCAGCCTAACTGTTCGTACGTTGCACGAGTAAGCAAAGTGACTGATCCACCTGTATCTATCTGAAAGGTCACACGACGGCGATCAAAGCGTAATGGTTCAAATGGTTCAAATGGCTCTGAGCACTATGGGACTCAACTGCTGTGGTCATAATTCCCCTAGAACTTAGAACTACTTAACCCTAAGTAGCCTAAGGACATCACACAGATCCATGCCCGAGGCAGGATTCGAACCTGCGACCGTAGAGGTCGTGCGGTTCCAGACTGTAGCGCCTTTAACCGCTCGGCCACTCCGGCCGGCCAAAGCGTAATGAGACAAATAGTTTGTTAGAACGTCGTTGCACAGCGCTAGGGCGAGAATGAGGAGCAACCGTAATCCTACTTGTGTCAGAACCAGCTTTAGGTTTGGAAAACACAACGTCACAGTGCACGTGCACGTGCTTGTTTTTTTCTGGGAGCGGGCGAAATTGGCGTTTTCGTGTCGTTGAGACTGCTTGCACATGGCCTTTTTTCCGTGCGTGTAACACATTGCGTTACTTGATGGGCAATATTATATCTATGGCGAGTAAAACATCCAAGGCAAGACTTAGCTACGTTCACAAGTCTGTTTACATGCTTACGAGGCTATCCGCGCAGCTGCGTGTGTACTCGCTGTTGTGGCTGCTTGGCGCGTTCGCGAGCAAGAGGCAACTCAACAAATACGGACCTGGTCAAACTTGTCGGCCGCTATGACACCTGAATCATATTGTTCTAAGATTTGCAGCACTTAAGAAAGTGAAGGATCAGAGTACTATAGGATCTTTTCCCGTAGTCTACTATCAGGGACACTCAATGTAACAGCAGCTCGAATCATGGGGTCACTGGAAAAGTTGCCACAACTACACATAGATATTCACTTCCTAGTCGTGCCTGCTAATTGCATATACCACTGGCGGTACGTCTGTTCTAGCTTTTTCTGCAAGCGAAAGAAATGATGTCTGGTTGCAGCTACTTGAGCTTGCTGGCCATAGTACTCGATTAATGCAGCGATTACTTCGCCATAAGTGAGTTGGTCGGGAGTTGGGAACAGCTTTTGTATTAACCTAAACACTGGGGACTCCACAATCAAAAGAAATTATTGTAGCTTCACAGTACCTCGATCGCGATAAACTGCACAATGCGCTTAGAACTTTGCCAGGTATTAGCACCATTCCCCTTCTGTATTGTTAAATTGCCGGAACGTTGGAATGTTGGTCTGCGGCACTTGTTGGGTTTATTGGTCAGTCTGTTGTGCAGCCAGAAGCTGTACCGTCGTCAGCAAGGCAGAAATTGGTTGGTTCTGAAACTGAAAATCTTGTGTTAGTTCCAGTACATTGGCTGTCTGCGGCTGAGGCACGGGGGCAGGGTTGCAGCGGGCTTTGGTGGGGGAGGGGGGGGCATAGTTAACACTAATACGTTATAGCAAAAAGCAAGCAAAACCTGTGACAAGAGAAAGTTGATTAGTTCTGCGGCTCCCTTTCTGTAATACATGCAATAACAGCGGAACAAATTTTAAATTAGCAACCCCTGGAATCTGAAACACAAGAGAAGCAAGCAATCCTTCTTCACTGAAATGTTCCCGTCATCACTGCGGTATTCTTGTTAGCCACTTGTATGTCTTCTCGTTGTGTCTGTAGAGCTGTATCAACAGAAGCAAGGAGGGGATGTCGGTTGGTGGCCGGTATCCAAAAAAAAGTGGTTGAAATGGCTCTGAGCACTATGGGACTTAACATCTGAGGTCATCAGTCCCCTAGAATTAGAACTACTTAAACCTAACTAACCTAAGGACATCACACACATCCGTGCCCGAGGCAGGATTCGAACCTGCGACCATAGCAGTCGCGCGGTTCCGGACTGAAGCGCCTAGAACCGCTCGGCCGGCCCGGCCGGTGTCCTTGTTCTATAACACAAACTGCACGCAATTAGTAACAGGTTTCTTTATATATAAACACAGAGCTACTTAAGTTTCCACATGCTGTAGTCCAAGTTCTCTTCTGTATGGTCCACGTAGCCTCAGTGGTGTTGAAGTTGAAGTCCGCTGAGTTCACTATAAGGTTGCTGTGTGCTGCCTGTCTCTGTGATAGAGGCTAAGTCTGCGGCTCTGTCTTGGTGACGCGATGGAACTCCACAGCATACAGACCCGAACTAACTGGCGTAACAGTCTCGAACCTACTGGCTAAACTGGCCCTCTGGTCCGCGACGGCGATCGTAAATATTGGCGGCTGAGAGGGCGTTGGCGGCACATTTCCAGCGAGTCTTATCCTCAGACTCTATCAATATTCTTTTAACCTCTTTGACGCAATGTGTGCTCGCACTAGTGTACGCCATCACACTACATTTTCCCTTCCTTCTCTATTTCTTCCACTTTTTCTTTCTTTTCGACTTCTTGATTAAGTTTCTTCAGGTAGCGACCTTGTATGCTCCGTTCACATAGTAGAAATACTTTATCGATTTCTTTCTTCGTCTTTTTTTCTGTCAGATCCTTATTCTTTCTCGATTTCGTGTGTATATCTATTTGAGATATCACCAAGGAATGATCAGAGTCTGTGTCATATTCCCTGAAAACCCTTGTGTCAATTACTTTGACTTCTAAGTATTAATTAACGATAATGTGCTCAACAATAAACTTAAATCGTCGAGCTGACCCTGTATATTTGTGGATATCTTTTTGTGGAAGAATGTATTGGTTAACTTTAGTTTTTCAAGAGAAACAAAATTCCTAAACGTTTCTCAATTGCTATTTATGACTTTTCTGCCATCATCATTGGGATAGGATTATCCACACCTTGTGTTGACAGCTCACATCAATATTATCTGATGTTTTTTGTTATACTTGTCCAAAACCGATCACAGTTTGTCGTAAAAGTCTATGGACTCCTCTTTTTTCCCCACATCAGGTGTGTAAATTACAATAATAGCCAAGTTTTGTCTATTTTGTTTGACAGTTAAAACTATTATTCTTTCATTTACATAGCTGTTCCCTACAATTCTGTTTTCCAATCTTTTATGGTTGTAAATGGCAACCGCTTCCTTTGCTCTCTACTGTTTCAGTTTTCCACTATATAACATTAAATATAGCCCTGCATACCCGTTACTCTGTAGCTTTTAAATGCTTTCTGTCATGGAAGCTGTGTCTACCTTAGTGGTAGGGCTATATTTGTACCACCTACTTTGCAATGTTGCCTAAGTTATTCAAGTTGACTGTGATAGATGTGGCAATATCACAATGATATCATGGTGGGAAGTTCAAAATTTTTGCAGGAGAATTGACCTACCTACACTAACCTATCAACTTCCTCCTACCCTCCCTTCCCCCTACGACCATCCCCCTCCTGCAAAATTGGCGCGAAGTTAAAATTTTGGTGGAAAAAATGTCACTGGGGCTACCTTCACTAAGCTAGTAGATAGGCAGGAAAAAAGATCAGTTGGGCTACCACAGCTAACCTATGTCATCCAACCAACACCTCCTCCTTGGAATTAGTGGGAAAAGGACTCCGCCTATGCTGAGCTGCTGCATACGATAGACGTAAGTCTTTCTTTTGTATGTAGTGTTTATTTAAGCAATTTGAGTTGTCATCCAGTGTGTTCACCTTGAGATCTGGAGTCCAACTGACCTAGTACACAGTAGTGCAACCAGAACGTGCTGTCGTCCGCCAGTGATTTAATCCAAGATGGTGGCCTGGAGAAAAATGGCGGGAAAAGGACTCAGTGTGTGTCCAGCTGCTAGAGAGGAAGCAGTGTACTTTATTTATTTTCAGTGAGAAATTGGAACTATTTATGTAGGGATAGATTTTATGTAGTTTATTTATTACACTGATAAAAAATGCTCTATCTGGCATGTTCGAGTCACTCAAACTGCTCGTAAATTACTGACATAATGCAGTACACAGATGTACAGCCTCGCAAACAACTCGTAAATAGTCAAAATGGTCTTTTTAAAACACTATGCAAACACACTCACTAATTGTAAACTGTCTAAATAATGCATTGCACAGCCCACAGATATGTTCACATGATAATGCAATAAACACGTTCACTACGCGTAAAATTGGCAGAATATTGCATGTATAATACTCTGCAAACATACTCACAACGCTTAAACAGCCGAAAGTGATGCAGCTTTGCATGTAAAAACGCTATCGAACTGTCATTACGAAATTCAATCCCAATGTATCAGCAAACTGTTCCATACAGAGGTCCTCAGGCGTGCACGCTGGCGCAGTGTGCTCATGCCAGTCCATATGCGACATACATGTTTACCTAACCAGGATTCCTGATATGACTTTCATAGCTGCGGGTCGAGTGCTGAGTAAGAGATGTATGCATAGCAGCTCACCCTCGCAGGAGCACCTAAAAGGTTGCCAGCGTTATACTGATGTCACATGTTTATGTAAATAAGAGCCAAGTCTCTCTCTCTGAAATCATAAAGTGTCGCAGAAATAGTTAACAGTTGCTTTTGTTGTAGGACCTTTCGTGATATCTCAGCTTGTCTACATGGAAATTCTTGTCCTAACAGGACCTATTCACAAAAATTGCATGCACATTGACTGCATTCTTCCTGATGGTCCTATGCTGGAAATCGTGACGTCAAGCTTTCAACAAACCTCTCCGAAACAGTAAACGTTCTCATGACTACGTAGAGGCTCCTATATCCCAGCACAAATAATGTCTTGTGAAAGAATGGAGCATTCTGTTTGGATCTTACTGAATCTATCTGCCAAATTACTGAAGCTGCCGGTGTGTAAACACTGCCTTTGTTTTCCTGCAGATGAGACTTTCAGCGGCAAAACCATTTTGTACAGATCGCCATACTGCACTGACAGTTATTCCTTGCAAAGTTGTCCGCAGATCGTCAAGACACGGAAGACACTTCCACAATTACACTGCTCTGCCGCTGACGACAGAATCTTGAATATTTCAGCATGGAACCGATCTCCAACCTGGCTATATTACCACATACTGTTTCGATGTAGTAAACACACAATTCGTATCCTGCGCCATACAAAATCGTCACTTCTACATCTTGCATGTAGCTATCGACCATCAGACAGTCGTACATATACCACGAAGACAGACAGCATAAGCACATGGACTGCAGCACTAGATACTTCCTGGGAGCTCGGTAGGTCATCCACTGCTCGCGACGGTCACAAATGATCAACTTTGCATACACAATGGCCCAAGCATGGCCAGAGCACCCTCAGCAGGCTGAGGTCACTCTCATAACTGTTGTACAACAGCTCTACTGGTTCCCCTTGTCACAAAGGCGATATTGTTTCTTGCCCTGACCTGCTTGCTTTCTTGCTTTCTGCACCCATCTCCAGACTCTGGGGTTACAAGAACACATGTATTTTCACATGGTTTACCAGAATATCGTACCATTTCCGCGATACTTCTTGATATAAATTTTTGATTAGTAGTAATGCTTATGCAGTATAATTCCGAAGATATGGACTGGAAATTATTTCTCTAGAAACCTGAAATTTTAGCAAGGTGGAGCGTGCTGTTAATCACTGAGTAACCAGAAACTAGGGAGATGTTGCTGCAGGTCGTTTAACCATTTTTTTCCATTGTTCTGTCAGGATGCATCAGTTATGTGACATAGCCTATGTTCGACTCGTGTACAACCACGAGATCTGTGTGTGACTTAGAGCACAGTCTACTTGTGATCTTTAACAGCTAACCTCTCGGTCATCAAAGGACTTCCATCTCATGTGTGATGAAATGTGACCATCCTGTTTCGACACATTCCTCTTCACGGACAATGATTTACGTGATGTACCTCATTCGCCTGCCGCATCTTTGGTATAGAATCGAGAGTTCAGTTTCATAAGTAGGGTCATTCTAAGTTAGCGACAGGTGTTTCTAAGGTACTGCAGTTCCTGTGTATACATTTGCTTGGCAAGTGTCCTCTTTACTGAATTAGTGGCGGCATGACGTGTAATTTCACAAATCAAACACCTCTGCTATGCATTTATCTGTTTCCTCGTAAGAGGTATTCGCCTTTACTAATGATCATTTTACAAAGGACTGATGCGAGCATAGTATCATTTCTGAGCCATGATCGGATGTCCACAATGGACGATATACATCTCTGGAAAGCTACATTGAGCATGTATCACATAGAATCTGTAATTTAAGGAATAGTTTTTCATTTTAAAACTTGTAACTACAGTTTACCATAGAGAAACCTACAACAAGGATGTATGTCATGCTTTGGAAATATATTTCTCAGACTGGAATATTACATTCCATATGACTAATAGGTCGGGAACTGAAGCGTTCAAGCATTTTAGCCTGTTGTAAGTGCAGAAACGTGTAGCCTTAGGAGTGTGATGTTCGATGTTCTCTCTTAGCACGCCCTCCTCGTACTGATCATAGATACTATAACAATACTTTATAATTGATAGCACAGTTGATTTAAGTAAAAGTACTTCGAACTCCATCCGTCTGGAGTTCCTGCATGCATAAATACCCTACTGGCCATTCAAATTGCTACACCAAGAAGAAATGCAGATGATAAACGGGTATTCATTGGATAAATATATTATACTAGAACTGACATGTGATTACATTTTCAAGCAATTTGGGTGCATAGATCCTGGGAAATCAGTATCCAGAACAACCACCTCTGGCCGTAATAACGGCCTCGATACTCCTGGGCATTGAGTCAAACAGAGTTTGGATGGCGTGTACAGGTACAGCTGCCCGTGAAGCTTCAACACGGTACAACAGTTCATCAAGAGTACTGACTCGCCTATTGTGACGAGCCAGTTGCTCGGCCACCATTGACCAGACGTTTTCAATTGGTGAGAGATCTGGAGAATGTGCGAGCCAGGGCAGCAGTCGAACAGTTTCTGTATCCAGAAAGGTGCGTACAGGACCTGCAACATGCGGGTCGTGCATTATCCGGCTCAAATGTAGGGTTTCGCAAGGATCGAATGAAGGATAGAGCCACTGGTCGTAACACATTTGAAATGTAACGCCCACTGTTCAAAGTGCCGTCAATGCAAACAAGAGGTGACCGAGACGTGTAACCAATGGCACCCCATACCATCACGCAGGATGATACGCCAGTATGGCGATGACGAATACACACTTCCAATGTGCGTTCACCGCTAAGTCGTCAAACATGGATGCGACCTTCATGATGCTGTAAACAGAACCTGGATTCATCCGAAAAAATGACGTTTTGCCATTCGCGCACCCAAGTTCGTCGTCGAGTACATCATTGTCTGTGATGCAGCGTCAAGGGTAACCGCAGTCATGGTCTCCGAGCTGATAGTCCATGTTGCTGGAAACGTCGTCGAACTGTTCGTGCAGATGTTTGTTGTCTTGCAAACGTCCCCATCTGTTGACTCAGAGATCGAGACATGGCTACACGATCCATTACAGCCATGCGTATGAGATGCCTGTCACCTCGACTGCTAGTGATACGAGGCCGTTGGGATCCAGCACGGCGTTCCGTATTATCCTCCTGAACCCACCGATTCCTTTTCTGCTGACAGTCATGGGATCTCGACCAACGCGAGCAGCAATGTCGCGATACGATAAACCGGAGTCGCGATAGGCTACAATCAAACTTTATCAAAGTCGGAAACTTGATTGTACGCATTTCTCCTCCTTACACGAGGCATCAGAACAACGTTTCACCAGGCAACGCCGGTCAACTGCTATTTGTATATGATAAATCGGTTGGAAACTTTCCTCATCTCAGCACTTTGTAGGTGTCGTCACCGGTGCCAACCTTGTGTGAATGCTCTGAAAAGCTAATCGTGTGCATATCACATCTTCTTCCTGTCGGTTAAATTACGCGTCTGCAATAAGCAGTGTTAACGTCCTCGACATGCGTGCGTCTCGAAAAACCTTGTGCACCTAGACGGATGCGGAACACCACTTATAGAATTGGCAAGCTCCATTCGTTCACGAGACATGGAATGTAGCGGTCTTCTTCTGGTGATCGGCAGATTAAATCAGTAATGGTTCTCTAAAATAGTGCGAGAGGATTTTTCAGTCTCTAACTTTATCCTAAGAATGCTAGAATTCATGTGACTTCCATCCATATAGAGAATGATTGTAAATTATGCACTATGCTCGAGATTCTAGAAATATGCAGATCGCTGTTAGGAATATTTTGATGATGTATATGTTCGAGAATTAACAATGAATGGACGTACTGCACAGTTATCTAACTGCATTCGCACTGTTACTCGCAAAGTAGAGGATGAAGTGGTTTAGCGATGATACTGAAGCTGGGAAGCAAGTAGCCACATCGTTGTTCGATGTTGAACTTACTGTAAAATTGCTAAAATTGTTCACACTATCAACTGTGATTTATTACAGTACATCGACAGTGTCTTTTCTATCCCATCTGTCCACTGGTACGTTGTTGGTACCGCATGATGATTGAAAATCATCCAGTGTGTGTGTGTGTGTGTGTGTGTGTGTGTGTGTGTGTGTGTGTGTTTTATGGTAGCAGCAGCAACAACATGATTAACAACGTGTAACACCAAGTTTTCTGTGAGAGGCAATGGATCAAAACATGTTAATTACGTTTAGAACCTAACACAGACCTCAAAGACATGACAGAGAAACAAAATGTGTGGCTGTGTGCAAAGTGTGTGACAGCAGAAAAAAATGATTCAAACAATGACACAGGGAACGTCTCTTGCGACCTATAGTATAGTATGTGGCATACGGTCATCCTCCTACAGTACAGGCTATGAAACTTTACACTGGTCTGTGCAATGGATAAATACCAGTATATTTAATAGGTTCAGCACAATGCTCGATGCCGGCATGCTGACCATATATGTTTTTGGTATATGGGAGAGGGGGAGAGATGCGGTAAAATTCTTATCAAGTTCTCTAATGGATGAAGTTAGCGGAGCTTTTATAGTTCGTAATTTTTCTCTGTTGGATGGTACAGAATAACGATGATAGCTAGTTGGGATGATATACGTGAATGAACCCTGAGGGACACGAATCTGCTTCAGATTGGAGTAGCTGTATGTAGTTGGGAGATACACCACAATGCAGTAGCAAAATCCTCATCCTTTTCCCAGTTTCCATACTGTCTTTTATACTACCTTGTGTCGGAGGAGCAGCACCGAACTTATGCATCGTACACTGCTGGCAGAGCTATGACAACATGTTCCCATATCCACCTAATGGTGAAAACACGATCCATTCGCTCTAACTCAGTTCACGCTGTTTCTAAACAGGTTTCAGAAGGTGGTAAGTATAGTTCTCTCTGACTTCTGCTCAGTCCGACTTCAATTCGAACGATGACATGCGCAAAGCTGCAGGAATGGCAGCAGTTGCAAGAGGCATAGGGACTGCCTAGAAAGCCACGTTGTAATTTTACTGTAACAGGTAAGTTCGAGAAAGGTGACTCTTTTCAAGATATGAGAGTGCCAAGAAAATGATTGACTAGTGTCTGTAATCGTTAAAGGACTTCTCCATACGATCCATCACAGGTATGTGGTTGAATGAAAAGACTTGATTCCAAACTGCAGACAGCATTTCTACTGGAGAGCCTAACACTAGAGTTCTGAAAAACCTGTGCACATTTCTTACGACCTTAATCAGCACACCACCTACTGTTTGTGATCTTACTCAATCAACTATCGCCTATAGCTCAGTGGATATATCGCAGAACCTTTGACATCGCATGGAGACAGAATGTGTTACAAGTACTGGAGAAATATCTAGTGGCGGCATAAGGGAGTTGCAGTATACCGGCTTTATACTGTATTCCTTAGCCAAATCACTATCTTAATTCGGTAAGTTTATTAAGAGCTTAAACCCATCGGCCGCAGGCAACCGCGTTGCTGGTCTGATAATATACACTCCGGCGATCACCGTCTATATTCAGTGTCGCGGTATTTGTTGGGAAAAACCACTTCATTCGGAGGTAATGCCATACCTCGAATTATAAGGCTTGTATAGTTTTTAACATGGATATCGTTAGCGATACTTGTGAGTACCTGTACAACCAAGACCGATTATGATATCACCATGGTCTCTGCAATCGGTTTTTAACATCCAGCGGTTTGTAAGACGATTATGTCACTCTTTCTAAGAGACAGTGGTACCACTCGCAGGAAAAACTTATAAGGCTTGTCCAACCATCGGTGATTTTCGCTCAGTATTTTTTCATATCGCCAGCAATCAGCTATTGGTGAAGTATCATACTTAGTTGTAGGGGATGTGTGAGAGGTTGGCAGTCAGCATCAGGCTTCTAAAGTGTGTGTGTGTGTGTGTGTGTGTGTGTGTGTGTGTGTGTGTACCGGCACATGCAAAGAAAATGACTGTATACAGTCGCAAGGATGGTATGGATTTGACATGCAATACTGCAATAGCAAAAAGGATGGGAGGTTTTTTTTTTTTTTTTTTTTTACTTGGAAAAGTATGAAGTTTTAAGAATGATACCGATATTTCTATTTGCATAGCCACACCCGTCAACAGGGGATACTTCCGATACTTTTCTCATTCTCGAGTATCATACAATTGAGTCCGCAAACGTAAAACGATGGTTGGAACTTAAACAGTGGCAACTATTTATTCACAACCGATACAAAAGGGTTAGATGTTTGCACCTGTTACTGTCCTTCAAAGTAGTCACCAGCGTTGTGTGGAACCCGTTGCGAGCGATGTGGAATGTGTAGTATACAGTTAGCACAACCTGTTCTGTTGATGGTGCAAATGGAGCGGTCTAAAGTTATGATGGTTCTCGTATACGACTATGATGGTGTTATCCGAACACATTACACCCAGACAGTCAATGCGCAGTATTACTGTTCATTTTTGGAGCTTCACCTGCAACCTGCTTTGCGAAAGAAGCGGCTACACTTTCTGCACAACCCGAACATCATTTTGCACGACAATGCGTGGGCGCATACAGTGCAAGCTGTGGGTGCTCTATTCAGTCGATAGGACTGGAAAGTACCGAGCCCTCCACCATACTCCCTGGACTTAAGTCCTTGTGACTTTGATTTGATTCCAAAGATGAAGCAAACACTTTGTTGCATTCGCTTCAGAACTGTTCCAGAGATTCGACAGGCAGTAGACTGCTCCAGTCGCACCATCAACAGAAAAGGCTCTGCTAACGGTATACAACCACATTACTGTTTATCACCTTCGCTTCACTAGATGCAAGCTAAGAAATACGTCTATGGAAAGAAAAATAAACTTCAACACAAGCAGTGTCCCTAACATATGCCCTAACCATTACCGACTCATTCTTCATAACAAATCATAATTCCTAACCATAGCATATTCCTGGTATATCATCGTCATTATCCTCATAATCATCATCTTCAATAATCTCTATGATCTTCAACATATTTACCTCAACTGTATCATCATTATAATAACATCACATCTCATAATATCCTCATATCTCGTAAATAATCAGCAGTAAATACTCATACTCTGTTTCATTAATCAATGCTTCCATGTGAAACATCCCATAACCACACTTCATAAATAATACTACTAAGCAAACGAGCCTTCACTACTGCACAAACGATCATGAAGAGAAAATCTTCATAAAAATACATATTACCTCAGACACTGATAATATCCTTCAGACAAGGAAATCTTACCTTTAACTACCTGCTATTATTCCTTGAACTAGTAGCAAAGCCTTCATACACTTGCAATTCAGCAGTACCACCATTATTTACAAAACAGGCTTAGACCATCAAATCTATCAATTTCCATTTCATATAAATTTATAGATTGGTCAGGGGGGGGGGGGCTTGTATAACATTCCTGGCTGATAGTTACCACCCCTGTGTTATGTATTACTAGATCAATACGCTTATATATCCAGCTGTAATTAAATTCCATCACTTTTCGATAATAGGAAAAGGCTTTTAGAAGAATTATAGCAATACCAAACAATGGTAGTTACAATACCCTTTGTACCATAATCAATCAAAACCTGAGTCAGAAAACTAATGTATGGAAAATGTTGAGATAAAATAATAATATATTTCCTTCTCAACATCTGTAAATGTTAGGAATTAAATCTCGAGAGTAATTAACAAAATATAGATAACTGATCTTTTACCATTGTTAGAATGCTTATTGCAGCAATTTCAATATAAATGTCATTTTTATGTGTGCAGGAAATATCTTAAACTTGTTCTAGAAAAGTAGGGATCATTATAGATTGTTTGATAATTTTGTTAAACTATTTCATATTATAAATTATGTTTGGCATTATTGTAACCAGCATTACATTGTAAGGAGAGTATAAATACTCGGCCTGGAGTATTGTTAGGGCAGGTTAGTGTTGGACCCACTAGAGGACAGATCTGTGTGTACAGGTGAGATAAGTTCTTGGTACATGATTCAGGTTTGGATTTACAACAGAGCAACTCGTGTGTTGGACATTGTCTAAAACAGCGTATTAGAACAGTGCAGTGACAGATTATTTTGGAGTGTTAAACAGCGTGATTTAATATCACAAAAGCCAAAATGATATATGACCTTCTTTTGGTACTTTGTTGAGCATTAGTGTTGAACAATGCAATGGATGTCACAGACGTAATTCTATTAAATTACTGCATCTGGAGTATTTAATATCGCCAGTGTAGTATTTGCTACCATCGGTTAGCTGTAGTAGTAACAACGAGGCTTATAACACTGAAGATTGATCATGAGCTCATAAGATCTAGGTTTTGAAGTGAATAAATACTTACTCTACTTCACTTGTGGCCTACATCGTTGTAGTGAAATCCGTTATGGTTTACTGAACTTATTGAGCAAGCATAGTTTAGCTCATGTATGCAGTCGTCGAAGGACACCTGAGGCAAGATATTCGCAAGTGTTTAAACCATTTTTTAACTACTGACTAACCGGTGGGACGTTACAGGTACCGAAAATGCCAACATTTGAATAACAGTGACCAGTGTTGCCATTGCAAAGATTTGTTTCCATGTTTCAGCTTGTGTTGGCTAATGTTATGTTGTTTATTAATGTAAAAAGTTGTTCTTTTTGTACTTCAGAACTGAATGTCGAAGTTTCCACTTGTTCGCTAACTTCTTTTACCGTTTTGTCAAGACGTTCTTTCTGTTATTTTATCTGTATAACTATCGCACGCAGAACTTCAGTGTTCATTTTAGCTAACAATTCGTCCTTGTCGTTATGGAGATTTGTATCCCAGTTTTCATGTTCTGTTACATGGTCACGTACTCCAGTTGCAAAACTGTTAATTATCGATTTAGGGCTATTTTTAATTTCATCCCTAAGTGATTTATTACTAAACATATAACACGTCAGCCTCAGTTGTATGTAGAAGCCAACCTTTACCTAGGTTTCAGCCAAAATAATTTGGCCTTCTTCAGAAGCTATTGACACTAAACTATTTCACGCCAAAGTTTGGCCACGTGAAGTATAAAACTATAGCACCGTAGTACCAAGTCGTAATTTTCATTACTTAGCTGAAGAGTAAATGCAGGCCCCACTGCGCGGACGAGGTCAGTAGCCCGCGACAGCTGCGCCAGAACTAATTGCAGCGAGCAGCTACGTACCGAGCATCACTGATGGTCATGCGCATGCGTGCATGGAAATATAGATGCATACCTGTAGCTACCTTTACGTTAGGAATTGGATTCCTATATCCATGAAGAATGTTAATGGCGTAATATGTAAGCGAACTTACTTTTGAGGAGACGAGGACCCTACAAAAGGATTCGGAGCCTGTAAAAAAGACTAGCTATTACTCTGCAAAATTATTCCTCAATTTTGAATACATTACTATCCGATTAAAGAAATTGGAGTCAGGCGTCGGTGACTGCAAAGGGAACGTAACATCAGGGCCGGTGAAGCAAAGGTTGGAAACCTTCGAAAAAGTTCTTATTTCTCAATTGTAGCTGGTCATTAAGTAGGTTTTCTTTATCAAGCATCAGGTGTTTGAAGATTTAAAACTCCTCAAGGATGTCAAGCCCAGTTACTTTAACCTTGCAATTTACTAGCTCTGTGTTATTTGGTGGATTGGGAGCATGAGCCACCTGAACAAGGTGCTCGGCAGAAGTCGGGCCACGCATGCCACCACCAATGTTCGTGGGTATATGTTGTTTAAATATAGCTGAGAGGGCTCTCCCTGTCTGGCCGATGTAATAACTTTTGCAATTACTACAGCTGATTTTGTACATCCTCGAACGAGATAATTTGTCTTTGGTATTCTTTAACGAATGTACCAAGTTCTTTTTGAGGCTGTTATTCGTAGAATATGCTATGTTAAATCTGTGGCGCTTTAAGAGTCACACTATTTTATAAGATGATTTGCCTATGAAGGGAATAGAAATGAAGCTAGTGGAGATATCCTCTGGTGCTACACCTAGTGTAGATGAGGTCGCAGTTTTTCTACCTGTTTTCTTGTTAAAGTGCTGTCTCACAATTTCCGGTTAACATCCATTACTATAGGCGATAAATTCTAGGGTTTATAGCTCGTTCTCCATTGCGTCTTCTGAAAGAGGAATAGCGAGTGCTCGGTGTATGCAAGAATGGAAGAAGGCCATTTGTGGCTTACAGGTGTGTAGAGTGGGCAGAGATGATATCATCTACACTAGGTGTCGCACCGGAGGATAGTAGGGGGCAACATGGACGCTGCCCCACATTCCATTGTTGCCAGATGTATCCAAGATGGCGGCGATGACAGCATCTAAGATGGCGGCGTGTAGTTTTGCAACAGTGCATGACATCATCCAAGATGGCTCCCATGACGTCATTCAAGATGGCGGATTTTGTTGGTAAGTTGGAATTTTCTCAGGAAGAAAGGTCAATTGGGTTACCTCCAATAACATAAGCCCTCTCCCCTAACCTCAGAAAAATGACGGAAGTTCAAATTCGAACAGGATAATGCATCACATCACAATTATCTCTACTAACCTAAGAAAAATCGCTTGCAGATAGGTCACTTTGTGTACCTCCACTAACCTAAGTCACCCAACCACCACCTCTTCCTTGGGATTTGTGAGAAATGGACTCAGCCTGCACTGGGTTGCTGGAGAGAGTAACGAAGGAGTGTACTCTATTTATTTTGGAACAGTTTATTTAGGTATGGAGTATATATATTTCAGTGATACAGAACACATGCTCTGACATTCTTAGGGCCACGCCACACAGCCTGCAGAAATGCAAAACACTAGAAGTCTCTGCAAACATGCTTACTAATTGTGACCTGTCGAAATCATTCACAAGTCTTTATTTAAACAATCAGAGTCACTACCGCACTGTGTTTGTGTCTGCCATGAGGTCATGAGCCCAACTGACTTAGTAGGATAACTGGTCATGGAGGTTAACTGAACCACTCCATTAAAAATTAACAAGGAGGGAAATAATAGGCTAAGGAAAATTTAGTTATCTAAAGTTGGCAGCCCTCCATCACTTTGTGTTATGTTTTGGTGCCTAAAGCTGATTACTGCACTGTTATTAACCATAGTTGTGTTTTCAAGATTTTAGGTAAATATTTTGCTATTTATGTTTTTCTTCTGCCTGCAGTCATTGAATACCAAATATGTGGGTGATGCTTTAATTTAAAAATACTTTTTTAAAGGCTTCATTACATATCTTATTTCCAAATGTTCTTTCGGTTGAGGTTACACTCTTGCACAATATATTTCATGAGAGCATGTGGGGTTCAGTGCCCAAACATTGTGGGGTTAACTGGTCAGTGGTCCAGTTAACCCAACTGAAAACTTGCTTATAATTACCCTTATACTTACCACTGTATATAAACAGAAGCATTATTAAGCATAATAATTACACATTCTGTAAATTGCAGGGTTCATAATGCCGAGAATTAGGCAGTGAACTACCAATCACAGAGATTATCAACCAGAACTGCTGAAAGACGCAGTCAGTCAACATATCCACGAACAAGTGTCTTTGGAAAAATTAGAAAGAAGTGTCGATATTCCTAGATCAACCCTTAAGTGATTCATAGAAAAGGCTGTTCGTCTAGGAGTTGACAATATAAATTTTAGGCCATCAAATGAACATCTACGAATTTTCACAAAAGAAGAGGAAAAACACTTGCTGACTATATTACTACTGCATGCAATATCCATTATGGCTTAACCACAAAAACTGCAAGGATTCTGGATTATGCATATGCTAAGAGGAATGGAAAATCTGTACCACAGAACTGGGAAAGAGAGAAAATGGCAGGACTGAAATGGCTCAGGGCATTTATGAAACGAAACAGACTTTCATTACGAACACCAGAGCAGACAAGTATATCAAGGGCCATTAGCTTCACAGAGGCAAATGTGAAAGTGTTCTTTGACAATCTGATTTGCCTTAAAGCAAACTACATATTTGAACAACAAGGCATATACCATCTGGATGAGACTGTAGCAGCCACTGTCCAGAAACCACCTAAAGTATTGGCACAGACTGGGTGCAGAACAGTTGCACAAGCTACACCTGTGGAAAGAGGATCAGATGTGACAATGGTTGCAATACTCAGTGCTTCTGGAACAGCTGTGCCACCAATCCTTGTGTTTCCAAGGGTGCATGTTAAAGATCACATGCTACATAATTCCCCCTAGGCTCTAGGGGTGGAGCCACTGCCACACGCTGGATGAACAGTGAACTATTGTTAGTCCTGCCGCACTTTGCAAAACATGAAAGACCTACAAAGGAACATCCTAAGCTCACGATTCTTGACAATCATGAAAGCCACACAAGCATAGCAGCAATATCATTTGCTAAAGAAAATGGAATTATTTTGCTTACTTTACCTCCTCACACAAGCCATAAGCTCCAACCTTTGAATGTAGGAGTTTTTGTATCTTTCAAGAAATTCTATAATACAGCACTTGGAAGAGAAAAACTCTTTGAACTGGAAGAATCTGAAGAGTCTGAAGGATCTCTTCTCTATGATGACTTTTCTTCTGCAGTGAGTCTGTCTTCATATGAGGACAGTATGGTGTATCCTTCAGGAAACTTTGTGATTGTGAAAGTTTATGGTACAGACTCTGCCACTTTCTGACATTATGTTGCTAAGGTGCTCAAAGTCGTAAAAGATGGAGCTGAAGTGTCATTTTACAAACACTTGACTGGAACAATGAAATTTATGACAACAGATGAAAGAAGCTTTGTACCAAAGACTGATGTATTAAATTACCTAATCCATTTCAATTAAAATCTGCTCGATATGCAAATATAAGTTCTTGCAACTGTGATTTGCATAACTTCACATTGTGTTAGCTGTTTACATTGTGTTAGCTGTTTATCAGTCTTTTATTGACTATTTTGAGTATGTAACTAGTTGCTTGCTTTTCTTTATCCTGTATTACATACTATGAAGCACTGTCTGTTATAATTTTATTATGTTTTTTCAGTGAATACCAAAATATGTCAGTGGTCCAGTTAACCACACTGGATGGCTCAGTTAACCTCCTCCAGGGGGTTAAGTGGACCACTTGCAACTATGTTACATTTTAGTTTCTGCTTTTTAAAGTATTTTAGTTGGGCTCTTAATATTTTTTTAAAGACATTCAGTAAATATGAACAAAAATAATGGTGTGCTAAATGTTTACTTGTTGTGTAAAATATAGATAAAAAAATTAAAATGTAAAAAGTGGCCCAGTTAACCTAACTTTACCCTACACACTACCACCAGCAAGGGCACATTGGTCCGTGTCGTCATCGCATGACACGACTACCGTTATTTGACATGCCAGCATACATTGTGTTCACCACGAGCTCCAGACTCCAACTGACTTACTACACACTACCAACAGCAGAGGGTGCTCTCTTTCAAGATATTGACCATGACGCCAGGTAACGAGTACAGTTAGATCTGTGACTTCACAGACAGACTGATAGGGTTCCCTACCCAAATCCGAGATGGCGGCGGTGGGAAATTCAAAAAGTGGTACTCCACCTCCCAGGCAGGAAATTCAAATTTTGTCAGAGTTTCGCGAGTGCCAAGCCTACCTGACTTGGAAGGAAATAGTTGAGGTCTCTATAATGATCCTCAACAGACTGCCATGTCCCCTTACCAACCTATGTAGGCTGTTTAATGTGTACTAACGTGTACTAACATGCACTAACGTGCACTAACATTTACTAATGTGCGCTAACGTGCACAGTGTATGATATCATCCAAGTTGGCGGCCATGATGTCAGTTGATGACGCAAGTGCCACACCCCCCTGGCAGGAAATTTGAATGTCGGCAGGAAGATAGGTCAGTTGGGCTACCTCCACTAACCTAACCTCCTCCCCTCTCCTCATCCAGAAAAATGGCGGGAAGTTCAAATTCCAACAGGATAATTCATCACACCACAGTTATCGCTCCTAAGCTAAGAAAATCGAGGGAAAATACATCACTTGCCCTACCCCCAATAACCTATGCCATTTGACCGCAACCTCTTCCTAGGAACTGGCGCCAAGTATGAATTTAGGTGGTAAAGAAAGGTCAATTCGTGTATTTCCAATAAGCTAAGAAAATGGCGCGAAAGAAAGGACGTCTGGACTACCTCCACTAATGTGAGTCATCTGACTGTCACCTCATCCTAGGAACTTGCACGAAGTTCGAATTCTGTCAGGAAGATTGCGCTACCTCTGCTACCCTTCGAAAATGGCGTCAAAAAAGGACACTTGGACTACCTCCACTAATCTATGTCACCCGACCGCTACTTCCTCCTAGGGATTCGTGGGAGAAGGACTCAACCTGCACTGTGCTGGTGGCGAGAGGAAGGAGAGTACATTATTTATTTAGGAACAATTTATCTAGGGATGGAGTATATTTAATACACTGATACAAAACACACCCTCTGACATGCTTGGGGTCACGTCACACAGCCGACAGACATGCAAACAACAAAAAGACTCTGCAAAAATGCTTGCTAATCGTTAACTGTCGACATCATGCACCAGTCTTCATCCAAACAATTTAAGCCACTACCTCCATCCGGTGTGTTCGCCACAAGGTCCATAGCCCAACTGACCTAGTGCACAGCACCACCACCAGATCATGCTATCATACCTCTCATCTGTTCGACCACTTTCTATCACCATTCTAACAGGACACCTCTGACGTGCAGATAGTGATGTCAAAGATCATGCTGTTCCACTGCTCATGACATGTGTGTGACGCCCATACTGATGTTGCAGCTCATGCTGTATGACCACTCATGACATGTGTGTGTGTGTGTGTGTGTGTGTGTGTGTGTGTGTGTGTGTGTGTGTGTGTGTGTGTGTGCATGACGTGCATATGGTCATCACAGATTGTGCTGTTCCACGGCTCCTAAATAATTCAGTACACTGATGTGCGGACATGAAATCAACTTGTAAACTGACCAAATAACGCTTTGCATGGCCTACAGACCAGCTCGTAAAATAATCCAACAGACACGGGCACTGCCCGCAGCCCCCTGTCAACTGCACCACACTGGAGACTATCAGCAAAATGACATGACCGTCAGCTGCAAAGTCACACACAGCAAAACACAATCATGAGGCAGCGACATCCCATTCATACTCTGTACCTCAGATATTCCTCCCAAAATACGTGTTCACCTGGGTGCAGTTGCTGACACGACCGGGCGAAAGTGAAGACCTATTTTTTCAGAGAGCACTCACGCCAGTTCCGGACTATATGCTCGTATGGTTTTTAACGTTGCTTGGGCGATCACATTATAGCTACGGTACAGGTCCAGTGGGAGCTCCATTCACCATTGTTTTCTGCAGAGGAGACTTTCAGCACTAAAATAATTATCCACAGATTGCTAAATTGCACTCAAAGTTAAACCCACAAAACTTGTCTACTGATAATCAAATACATACATAGTAGACTCACAAGAATATTGGAAGCCAGGAACATATTTACCAGTCTAACTACAATTAAATATTATTATGATTGCCACGACAGTCGAACACTGATTTATGTACGCGTCATTTCTGCTCTTGACGGTTGTGGTTCTGGAACGAATATTCATTTTTATAGCTAGCACAATTTTCCACATAAAAGTCTCTTTTATACCCTCGTGGTTAACTATGTGGGGAATCTATACGTCCCTCATAATAGGAGACACACTCATCTTCTCTAGTCATGGTACAACATAAGCCACAGTAACATTACAATACAATATATACACATTTTTCACAAAAGTGTAGTTATCTTGTACAACTGTACAGTTCACAAAGGAATTATGGTACGCCTACACTTA
The DNA here is from genome assembly GCF_023864345.2 of Schistocerca serialis cubense. Lineage (NCBI taxonomy): Eukaryota > Metazoa > Arthropoda > Insecta > Orthoptera > Acrididae > Schistocerca > Schistocerca serialis. The sequence goes on along the minus strand of NC_064641.1, from coordinate 321,781,600 downwards.
TTCTGGCTATATGTCACGATGCTCCTCAGTCTTAGGTAAGCAGTGTCAGCCTTTTCTTTCTTTCTACAGATGTGACATTCAGCGGCAAGAAACTATTTAACACTGATCACCATATTGCGACGCTTACTAAACCTTGCAAAGTGTCATACATATCGTCAAATACAGAAACACTCTTACTCAATTATACTGCTCTCCCACTGAGCACAGGAGCTTCAATATTACAGCATGAAACCGATTTCCATCCCAGCAATATATCACCGCATACTGTGTCGATCTAGTAAACATGTAATTCATATCCTCAGCCACACAAAATCATCCCTTTACATCAGAGCACCCTCAGTGGACTGAAGTCGCACTCAGGACTGTTCTACAAATTCGGCACAAACACGTTACTGGTTCTGATTTGAACCTGTTTTCATACTTGCTCTCTTTTCTACACACATCTCCAGACTCGGGGATTACAAGAACACAAGTATTTTTACATGGTTCTCCATAATATTGTACCATTTTCGCGGTACTTCACGATATCAAGCACTTGGCAGCATCCTACCGATCGCTGGCGCACCATAATTCCCAAGATATAAACTGGAAATTATTTCTCTAAAAACCCCAAACTTTAGCGAGGTGCAGCGTGATGTAAATCACTGAGTAACCAGAAACAAATAGAGGAAAATGATATTTCCACTCTCGAATACCGGTGTCAATGATGTAACAGATTGCAAATCATCCCTATTATTTACAAACCAACTGAGGTCTTTCACATGTCTAGAGAACAAGCAAACGTGCCTTCCGCATGGTAGATGCACAGACCATAATCGACCTTCGCTCAACTAAATAAAGGCGCGAAATGTGCAGAAGCAGTCAACCGAACAATTAACATGAGAGGCAATAACTTTCCAGCACCTCCATACACAATCTTCTCAAATTTACACTTGATCACGAAAGCCGCCCAACACATACTGAGTATCAGTTACCTATTCAGTCGTCTAGACGATGGGAAAGTTAACTCAGATACGTTCCTACACTCCAACAGGCCTCTGCATTGGGACGGCTGCTGCCGTTAACAGGAAACGTGATTCATTACCGCCACAGACCATGCATACACGGAGTCATCCTAGAAAACCGTTCATATTTATGTTTTATCATTATACTTACAATTAAGTGTTGTGATCGCGGTCTCAATTGAATGGCATTCGACAATGAGCGAAGTATCAGAATTACAACCTGCTGAAGGCAGTAGCTCTGGAAATGGAAGTACCTGTACCTTCCTTACTACCATACATAGTCATAGCCTTTACACACGATGCAACATAAACACGTACATTATAAGCCTAATACTCAAATATGAATATATCACACACCCCATACTACTACAAAGTGTAATATTTGACCAACAAATGGTTCCACACGATGTAAAACAGTATTGACCGAAAATCAACGATGGGTCGTCATGTCTCTTAGGTTTTCCTTGCGAGTGCTACCACTGTGCCTTAGAAAGAGAGACGTAATTGAGGATATGTGAAAAAGAAAACCGATCGCAAGAACTACTGCATGTTACTGTCACAAGATTTTTTTTTACAGGTGCACACAAGTAACCATGTTAAAAGATATACCGTTGGCCGAAGTGGCTGAGCAGTTCTAGACGCTTCAGTCTGGAACCGCGCGACCGCTATGGTCGCAGGTTCGAATCCTGCCTCGGGTATGGATGTGTGTGATGTCCTTAGGTTAGTTAGGTTTCAATAGTTCTAAGTTCTAGGGAACCGATGACCTCAGAAGTTAAGTCCCATAGTGCTCAGAGCCATTTTCTTTTAAAAGCTATACCCACTTTATGAATCGAGGTACGACATTACCTCTGAATGAGGTGGTTTTTTTCGGACAAATACTGTGACGGTGATCGTAATAATGTGTATTATCAGACCAACGCATTGCCCACAATGCAACCTCGTGATAAAATTACTACATTTAGGAGGTGATTCGGCTAAGTAACGAGGTATTAAAGCAGTATTTGCGTCTCCCTCACACCGCCCCAGCTTGATAATTCTATAGTATTTGTAGCGCATTCTGTATCGATAGCATATCATAGGTTCTGTGATACATCCATTGAGTTATACGCGATGACTGATTGAGAAGTAACACAAACAGTAGTAGTAGATAATGTGCCGATTGAGGTCGTAAGAAAATGTACACTAGCTTCTCACATCTCTAGTGCCACGCTATCTGCTAGAAATGATGTTTGAAATTTGAAAATAGGTCTTTCCATTCAAGCACATACTGCATCGGATCAAATCAACAAGTTAATCATATTTCTGTCACTCTCATATCTGGGAACGAGTCACCTTCCTCGAACCTGTCTGCTACAGTAAAATTACAACCTGGTTTTAGCCAGTCTCTACGCATCTTGCAGCTGCACTCATTTCTACAGCTTCACGCATGTCACCATTCCATTTTAAGTCGAAACTGAGCAGACGCCGGAGAAAACCATACCCACCACCTTCAAAAACTCGTGTAGAAAAAAAAAATGGTTCAAATGGCTCTGAGAACTATGGGACTTAACATCTGAGGTCATCAGTCCCCTAGAACTCAGAACTACTGAAACCTAACTAACCTAAGGACATCACACACATCCATGCCCGAGGCAGGATTCGAACCTGCGACCGTAGCGGTCGCGCGATTCCAGACTGAAGCGCCTAGAACCGCTCGGCCGGCCCGTGTAGAAACTGAGCAACATGGGTTAGTGCGACAGGAGCATGTTTTCACCATTCGATGGAAATGCGCACATTGTGGTGCATACCCAAACTACATACAAGTACTACCAGATCCGCATCCATTCAAATCTATCACCCCAACATGCTATCATCGTTATTCTCTACCCCCACACAGACAAAAATTAACAATTATAGAAGTTCCACTAACTTCATACAATATAGAACTCACCTAGGCACCATTGCTCGCGCGATGACGCAAAGCTGTCGTGTGGCACAAGCGCAGAGAGGGAGATTTCGCAGTGCTTCCCCAAAATAGCATTGCGTGCTGCCCTCCGAACATTCCTAACGGTGCACCTTGTCCCTCACCGAATTTACACCTCAAGCTGCCGCTGTTACTGCTGCCAGTGTGGTACGATCCTGTTAAACATACAGGCACTGCAGAGGCCACTTTAAATTTTTATCACCTATACTCTAGGCGAATGATTCTATCTTACAGACTACACTAAGTCACAAAAGACTATCCCTCTGGTCCTGTTTTCTAACACGCTTTGTACAAGACCAAACATTTCGTTTTTCTGCCACGTCTTCGAGTCCTGTGCCAGGTTCTAAACTGACATTAAGAAGTTCTGATCCACAGCCTTTGGCAGGAAATTAGACTTGAATGCTCTAAATCATGCTCTTACAGCGGATACGATAAAACGCCACACATCGGCTGATTTAACTAAAAGACACTTACAGCATAAGGAAACCGAAAGAGTTTGTTTGCTTTGTATGCATTCTTTTCTTATGTTCCGCATTCTTTGTTTCTAATTTCCGCCATGTTTTCTTCATTATATTGTTTTAAATGTCTTCCTGTCAATTTATGTCTCTTGGCTGAAGAGCAGCACTTAAGTTGCTGCCAGCCCGCCCCTGATGGGGAATGGAAATTACAAAAAAGGAAAAAAACTGTCAGTTGTGTCCATCTCATTGATCCCCCTGTCCACCCTAGCGCCCTCAAACCCTACAACAGATCTCCCTCACCACCCCCTCCATCATTCACCTTAACACCTTCGCCAATTACTCCCACAACCAAGCCCACTTTAACTCACCCGCCTCGACACCCTTGTTTAAGTCCCTTCCCTCCCCTCTATTCACCCCCCACTCTTCCTGTCATGGCACAGCACGAGTGTCACATCCCATTACAGAACATCTGTGCATTCTGCGCCAACAAGTACCTACTCATAAACACCCTATCCCACCACCAGGCCGACACTTTCCTCCTGAACAGCCCCACCATACTCTCCGCACCTCTCCCTATATCCTTCTCCGCACTGATGCTCCTGGTCCTCGAGAGCAAGGTGGAGTCGCCATTGGCCACCTTAAGCATATCCCTGTCCGGACATAAACCCTCCTCAATGACCCCACTGAACAACTTACCATAAGGGTCTTCTTCCCCTCCCTCAGCATTACCTGCACTATCATCTATGTCCGCTCCACTGTTCCTCTTCCCTATGACTTCATCTCCCACTTTGACTGTACCTTCTCCACCTATGTGATTGCTGCTGACCACCATCCTGACTAAATTATCCATGCCTCATCCATCCTTCAGAAGGTAATTGCTGACGCCGCAGAGGTTCATGTCCCTACTAAAACTATCCACCCCCACTAACCCATACAATTATGCGGGCTGACCTCTTCCTCCACGAATCCCGCCACCTCTATCGCACCTTCCTGTGCACTCGTGACAGGGATGAACTGCACTGCCACCAGCAAATACGGCAACATGCAGAACCTTATTACAGCAAAGAAACACCCTAACTGGCGCCAGACATGTTCATGACTCAACACGACCCTTCCTACTAACTCTTCCAAGTACTGGTATGCGTTACATCACCTTACTGGTTTCCATTACCCCCTTCTCCATAACGTCCGCCCCCTTCCCAACAACCTTAGTAATGCCAACAACTTCGCTTTTCTGTCCCTGATGATCCCCACTTTGATTATTCCCTTTTCCCCACCATCATGATACGCACCAATAATGCGGTCGCTGCACTTGCTCCTAGCCTCCAGTACTTGTGGCATTTGCCCCCCTCTGACATCAACACTCAAATCTCAGCACACGACATTGAACTTATCCTCCTAATGCAACACTGCCCCTGGTCACGACTGCATCACCTACCGCCAAATAAGAGAAAGCCCCTTCTCTTAACTGACTGTCCTAGCCCAATTCTACAACGTCATCCTCTCCACCAGCTTCTACCCTGATCTGTGGAAGACTTCCAGCATCCTCTTATTCCTCAAACCCAATAAACCCCCTTCTGTCACCTCTTCTTATGGCCCCATCTGCCTCACCTCCGTCTTCAGTGATGTCTTCAAATCCATCCTCTGCTGTCACATCCATCAGCACCTTAATCACCAGTGTAGCTTCCGAAGTTCCTCTGCCAAAGACCAACTCATTCACCTCATGCACTTTCTCTCCCTCCAACTTAACACTCGTTGCCCAATCATCTTGGTTTCCGTCGACCTCCAAAATGCCTACGACCGAGTATGGCATCCTGGTCTCCTCTTTAAACTCCAAACCTACTCATGAACACCCTCTCTCACCCTCCTGAGTAGCCACACCATACTCTTGCCTTTCTGGTCTCTTCCTCTCACCCTCCCACTGCTGATGTCTTCCAGGGCTCTGTCCTCTTCCCTCTCCTCAATACACTGAACACTGCTGATATGCCCAAGCCATCCCCACCTGTCCACATACTCCAATATACTGGTGACACCGCCTTCCTGCCTCTCTGTCCTACCCTTAGACAGTCCCAATGCACCCTCCAAATGCACCTAGACCAGTTCACCAGTTGATGTAACCATTGGTTCCTTTGTCTAAATCCCTACAAAACCGGGGCAGTCGTCATAAGCTGCACCACCCACTCCTTCTGTCTCCTCGATTTGTACCACACCATTTGTTGTCACCACGCCCATCTCATCTCCACCCTGAGATACCTTGGCCTCACCGTTGACCATCACAACCTTTCTTCCCCCGCATTGCTCCTATATGAGCTCGTTCCCTTGCCCCACCTCCTCCTTTCCCTCCGCCTCCTTTACACTTTCTGCAGACTTGATATCCACAACCCCCTGGTTTCCTCCCTCCTCCCCACCTCCGCTTGACGCTGCTCCTCTTTCGCTGTATCCATCCCTCTCTCCACCTTCACAACCTCCATCTCCTTCGTCAGGGCAATTGCCAGCACTTTCCCTTCCCGGACATTGAACTTCACAGTGACATCTAGCCTTCCTCCCAACTGCAATGAGACCTTGTTCCCTCCCATCCCCAGGCCCCTTTTTTCTCTTCCCTCCTTCTCCCAGAGCGGATTTTCCTCCATTCCCCCCATAAGTCCCTGCACCCCCTCCTCAATTGTGTCGCCCCCACATACTTACTTCCCCAGCACTCTTCGACGTGCCCCTACACATCTACCCCTCTCCACCACTCCCTCCCTATTCTCATCATCTCCATGCCCCTGGCAGATCCTGTGTTAGATCTTCGTCATCAGTGTGCTACATCAGTATTGTGTCTGGTGCTGTTATCCTCTGCATCCAGAGCTGTGGTTTTGTGTGGTGGACCTGTACATAGTGTTACTGTCAGAGATCGTTAAGTGCTACGCCATCCATCGCTACTTTTATCTCCAGCCATACTTCGTCCTGGTAATGCAACAGAGATACTGGCTTCAGAATGCGGCTTCGAGCTATTATATCAAAAACCAGATTATACGCCATGTATTTTTCCCTATAACATGGCACACGAAGTATTTGAACCAAGGCCATTCACAAATAAATACCTAAATGCTGCTCCAGCTCAGCTGGGGTAATGTCAATAGTTGAACCCAATTTCTGAATACTATAAATATCAGTTTATTGAACACAGAGTTTCAGCATTTCACGTGTTACAAGAGATCTGAAGTATCTCAAAGGTGTGAGCACTTCATCAGGTTCGTCTTCTGGAAGCTGGACAAATGGATTAATTTCTAGAGTAAAGTCACCATCGATCCACTGCAACTCTATATCTTCTGGAATATCCTCAGGATTTATTGAATAAAAACATCTGACTCTTGCAACACCTCTGGAGCAGAAGTTTCTTCACCGTCATGGTACGTTCTACTATTAGTCGGAATTTCATCATCATCATCAAGCTCAGAAAAATCACTTTCATCGGGATTATTTAGAACCTCAAGAATGACATTAATCGTTAACCGGAGGTAAAATAAAAAGCCTAAACGTCACAATACGAACTTTCATAAGCAAAACCCAAAATTTCTATTGTGACACATATGTAACACAAGATCATTTCAAAATTTCTAGAGTATTTCAAAATGCAGAAACAAAAGAATACAGATAATTGATACACTAGTACTTATTTAAAGTGGAAATATTTAATAAATACTGATTAAAAATATACATATCCACACAAACAGAGTATTCCACATACCATACATGACAGCGAACAACTTCTGCCCTGGAGTACCTAAACAGTTACAAACATGGTCAAAGATAATATTTTTACAGTTATTCCAATTATTCCTTACAGAACGCGCTGCATGGCTTATAAAAATGTGTAACAGTGGGCATTGGTGAACCAGCATTGGCTAAAGGCCAGTAAATCCCTTATAAAACTTGCGTTACACGTATGTGACCGGGAGTGCTAGAGGATTTGTTACTGTTATCTATCTTGCCAGATCGTTCCTTACAACCACTAGGGACTACCGTACCTACTGTCCTTCAGAAGATACCTGGAGCGTGAAGTCTGTTCCAGACCATAACACATACCATGGCTCGGCGTGTCGAAAGTCAAAAAGTTAATTTTCTTTTTACACATGCAGCCAACATTTATTTATTGTGACTTTTCCCATGGAAGCCTCTGTTCATGTAGTATTAAATCATGTGAGAATAATACGTCATTACGTAATATGAAAAAGTATGTGCAATTTTAAAATCAGATTAAATTATCGTACTTTGTGTTCACTCAACTTTGCAAGCGCCAGGATGTAAAGGACTGGCTACATGTTAATTTGCTCATTGGCCGTTGGTGTCACACATTTGCAATTAGAGTAATGAACGTATAGCAACCGAGAGGCGTAATATTTCGCGAGCCAGTTAATTTTAATTGATATGAAATTTGTTTCCATCGTTGTTCAAATCGATGTATTTACCAGTACACGATTTGTGAAAGTGATTCGGATATTTTTTTGGTAGATTAATTGGAAATTTAAATACAACGTATGGATATCTGTGAGGTCGACAAATAACAATGAACAAAATGGGTGGACGCATCGCTGTTCCACAGTCGCCGTGTTCTCACAGGCTTTTTCCCACCCGTCATTTCCAGCAACAACCCGTTTATTTATTATTCAATGCGTGTATGCTCATGTGTGTGTGTGTGTGTGTGTGTGTGTGTGTGTGTGTGTGTGTGAACGGCGTGGTGTTTGCGGAAGACTATTTCCAACTAGAGAGATTTACGGGCATACATTAGCAAGTCTGGTATATTTCTATAAAATTGCAACAAAACAATGTTAAACGGTTGCACTGTAGGTAAGAGCTATTCTATTTTGGAGCAGGTGCAGTATGCAACTGTTTGCTGGCAGATCGGTAATTGATGTTATACGTTTCGGAGAAACGGAAAAAGGTTATCGTACAGTGCTATAATTCTCTCATGTAGAAAAGATCAAAAATTAATTGAGGGAAGCAGATGAGGTTTTGCGCCTGCGGTAACACTGTTTACTGCAGGACCAGTAAATCCCATATTCTTCATAGAATAAACAGCTTCAGATGTCTGATTATCTTATAATTGAGTTAAAGTAACATATATTTGACCTTAAGCGTGTCAGTAGTAAAGAAGTAATAAACTGAAATATCAGGCAGAATGCCGAAATGTTAGTGTGTGAAAAAGCTGCATTTTTTTCCGAGCTGCATTATGACTACTAGTGCCTGCCCTCTTATTACTTTATGCAGGCCATAGTGCTCCACACAGACCTCTTAACCAGTACCCATGGCTCAGAAAAATTGTGCTACGCAGTTGAGGCCATGGGCACTATTGCCCATGCAGCACTACATGACGGTGGGATTGTGAGGAATTCTTTTGTCTGTACTTTGGTGTTATCGTTTGTTTGCTAACAGTCATTACACATATTTCTTGAAGAAAATCATAGCAATGGGTAAGTAGCAAATTATAAAAATTGTAAATTTACGGAATAATTTAGGAAGAGAATGAAAGATGGCAGGAACGAGCAGATATAGGTACCCTTCACGAGCAACACCTGAAGAAGAGGACTTGGTATTGAACTAAAATGTAAACTTTCACGGCCGGAAATATCATGTCCATTACAATAATCCGGGCTGTTATGGCGTGGTCGGTTGATGAATTCTGTGGTGATTCCCAACGTTTCGTCTCCGACTGCGGGAGACATCATCAAGGGGGTCCGTAGTTTGATGGAAGGTCCAACACACACACTGGCTCGCTTCTGACTGCCGCTAAATTCCGTGTCCGCGCGCCCCCGCGCCGCGGCGTGACGTCACGTGATTTGAAAACGTCAGTGCAATTGGCCGCTGTCCGTCGCCGTCGATCGCCGTTGCCATCACCCAGTAGTGGACGGGTGGTACACATCTTCTTTAACACCGGCATCCATATACCGTTTAATTTGACGCCCTCCTCCTTTCGGTTGAAATTATTTGGGTGTTTAGCGAATTCGATTGCCTCCCTGTAGAGCTTTTCGTAGTATCCGCTCGTGGCCGCTATTACTTGCGTCTCTTCGAAACGAATATTGTGGTTCCTGGCTGGAAAGCATGCTCCGCAACAGCTCATCGTTCCGTTTCTCCTCTTCTACAATTTCCCTTGTGCTCTTCCAAACGTTTAGAAACAGTTCTTTTGGTGGTATCCACATAAACATCACCGCAGCTGCATGGGATCCTATACACTCCAGATTTTTCCAATGGTTTGCGAGCGTCCTTGGCAGGCCTAAGGTATTCCTGTATCTTCCTGGTGGGCTTGTAAATTACGGTAATATTCCGCTTCGTCAAGATCCTCCCTATTCTTTCCGTTACATTTTTAACAAACGGCAGGAAAACCTTAGATTTTGCAGTAGCCTGTACGTCAGTATGATTTCTGCGTGGCTGCCTCAACGCACGTTTTATTTCGGCGGACGAATATCCGTTCTTCGTTAGTGCATTGTGGAGATGTTCCATTTCAGCGTCGAGCAACTCAGGTTCACAAATATTTCTAGCTCTGTCCGCTAACGTCTTGATAACACCCCGCTTCTGTTGTGGGTGGTGGTTCGAATCCTGGTTCAAATAACGGTCCGTGTGCGTGGGTTTGCGGTACACTGAGTGGCCCAAAGTACCATTTTCGTTTCTAAATACAAGCACATCGAGGAAATGTAGTTTGCCGTCTACCTCCTCCTCCATTGTAAACTGAATTCTTGAGTTTATACTGTTCAGATGTTCGTGGAACCGGCTTAGTTCCTCCCTACCATGTCTCCACAACACAAACGTGTCATCCACGTATCGGAACCATACATTTGGTTTCTTGCTGGCAGTACCTAAGGCGTGTTCTTCGAATTTCTCCATAAAGAAGTTAGCAATTACGGGATTTAGGGGGCTTCCCATAGCCACGCCATCCGTTTGCTCATTAAACTGTTCATTACACTTGAAGTATGTGGTCGTCAAACAACACTTACACAGCTCTAAAATATCGGCAGGAAAAATTCGATCCAGCTGCTCCAATACATCATTAAGTGGAACCATGGTAAACAGCGATACCACATCGAAGCTGACCAATATGTCCTCCGGCTGGACCACTATGCCATTCAATCTGCTGATGAAATGTGTCGAATTCTTTATATACGAGTCCGAACGGCCCACATGTGGTTTTAACAGCGTAGTCAAAAACTTGGCTAACGAGTAGGTAGGCGAACCAATGGCACTTAGTATCGGTCTTAACGGAACATTTTCTTTATGAATTTTTGGCAATCCATAAAGCCTCGGTGGTAGCGCAACCGAACTGCAGAGACCTTTCTGCACACTCTCTTCAATGGAGGACTTTTTTATTAACCGCGACACAGTTTTGAGAACGTTGATAGTGGGGTCCTTATTCAGCTTCCTATATGCTTGCGGATCCAGTAGATCCGTAATTTTTCTCTGATAGTCGGCCACATCCATAACCACCGTTGCGCTTCCTTTGTCAGCTGGGAGAACCAAAATACTATCGTCGTCATTCAGGAGTTTTAAAGCTCTTCTCTCACCCACAGTTATATTACTTTTCGGCGGTTTTGCATTGGCTAATATTCTCACTGTTTCTGTACGGATTTCTTCAGCTGTTACAGAATCTACACTGCGAATTCCTGCTTCTACATTGGCTATAATTTCTTCCGTGGGCACAAAACGCGGACTAATAGCAAAATTTCCTCCCTTGGCAAGCACAGATGTCTCATCATCAGATAACGAACGTTTGGACAAATTGATAACGGTCCGGGAAACGTCTAAATGCCGAACAGTCTGATTAGGCTGCAAATTATCAAACTTCTTCTTCTGTCTACTAGACGTCGTCAACATACGCTTCCCCATGGTATCGTGCAGTAGTCTATCAATTTTATCCCAGTCACCGCTGCACAGTTTATTACTGATCGTAATATGGAGAGACATTAACTTACAGTTTGTGCTTGCCAAGTCCCGTCGGGTCTGCTGAATGCGGTCTCGTAGTAAGGCCTCCTCAGTCCGTTTCAAAATGCGTTGTGCCTTTCCCGAATAGAACAGTCGCTTTATCTTCAGAAACTTCGGTATAACGCCGACGGCTCTGCAACGAGACAGGAATGTGAGGGAACACAAAAGCTGCACTCACTTCTTCTGGAGTCCTTCCAGGCGTCGCACTGCTCTTGACATCTCCTCCCCGTAGAGGCGGCGCGCGGACACGGAATTTAGCGGCAGTCAGTAGCGAGCCAGTGTGTGTGTTGGACCTTCCATCAAGCTACGGACCCCCTTGAAGATGTCTCCCGCAGTCGGAGACGAAACGTTGGGAATCAACGCAGAATTCATCAACCGACCACGGCATAACAGCCCGGATAATTATAATGGACTTGGCATTGAACTTCAAGTCAAGTGTCAATACGTGTTGCTACCCATTTTAGTATTATCCATACGAACATCGCTCCCAGGATAAACTTGATTTGTTCAGTCCACGCCAATCTTGCCTATATCGGTGTTGTTTGTTAGAGTGCTGTGCGAGCTGGTGATTGTCAAGTTACATAAGAACAACTACTACTAGGTTCACGAAGGTATTATTGATCCGTCGTTGAAACTACAAAAATGCAGCAGTATGCATTTGCTGCAGAACATCTGAAAAGTAGACAAAATTATCAGTGTCTTACACAGAAAAACAACGAAGTGCTAATGGATGGCATTTCCCGATGTAGGCGAGAAAGCAGCCGATACATCACCATAAATACAAACCAACATCTTCTTAACGAACTGTTATTCGACCTGAAAAGCAAATCAAAATGTGAATAAACTTAATTACAGACCACTGATGATACTTTACCTCAGTAAAGCGAAACGCGTCTGGTGAAAAAAATCACGAGTTTCTGTAGTTGCAACGACGGATCAAAAATACCCTCATGAATTATAAAGCAATTACGGACGCTATAGTCACACAAATGTAGAATTTAGTACTAGGATGATAAGTAAACAAATTTTTCATGGCTTTGGAGTAATATCTTGCATCAGTGTAATCCAAATATGTTTTATCCGGCTTCTACATAGCTCTAGGAGAAATAGCAAGCTACCACTAACCTATTATTAATCTTGTAAAAATAATTTCGTTAAATAAAACTAGACTATTTTGAGCAATGGATCTACTAATTTTGTATAACTACGCAATATGGAAAATCTATTCCTATTACGCAATTTGATTGCACTTGCTTACTTCATATTAAATTTGCAGGACAACCATATTATTACATTTACAACAATGTTTCCGTTTATGTAACTACTTAACAATGTTGAGTATAGGCTTAACGTGCATTCTAGAACAATATCTATCCACATAATATACTAATTTCTTCCACTTTTAATGAGAGTCATTCATAATAAGAAGTAAATTGCATCCTTTCATTAATATTCACGTGAGTAGTCATACAAGTTCACATTGTACATCTTATGTATGCTTTGTGCGTCTGTGTTATCTCAGTTTTTCCAGTGTCACTCGTTTCATCGTCAGTACCGGAGGTACTCGAGCTGTGTTCGTCGGCAAGTCCTCGTCTTCTGCGCCTTTTGTATTGGTGATTCGGCATATGTCATGATTTGCTCTTGAGATGTTGTGGGCGACTGCGTTCAATGTGTCCATGTACCCGGATTTCTCAGTGCATCGTATAGTGTTGTTTCCGTTACGTGTGCCTGTATCTAATGCGTTTCAAAAGGACGTGCTCTGGGGAACCGGTTCCCCCCGTGTGTAACGATTGCTTTCTGAAAGCGACATCCGCTGCAAGAGCGTGAACAGCTAAAATGTAGCTAGCGCTAACCGTTGTCCTTTCTTAATTTCATGGACGGTGAGAAAAAGTTTCCCACTTGTTGGAAATGATGTGCCAAGTTCGTTGCAAATTATGTGCCAAATTCGTTCGAAGCCGCTAAGTGTTTCTAATCCTCAAACACTGGATGAATGTGGTCTGGGTGACTGGCACGCCGTTAGACAAAAAAAAAAAAGAAACTAACTGTAATACTAGCCTTACTGTGTTAAGCCTCTAACATAAGACTATTCATGTTGTTGAATATATTATGACAGAAATTTAGTAAATTCGATCAACGATTTTGCACGTCATATCCGTGGCACTCTCTTCCCCACTTCGCGATGATAACTAATAAACTGCCCTTCTTTGAATATTTTCGATGTCCTCCGAGGCATCCTATAGATGTGGATCACACACACCCCTCAGAAGTAATGTTGAAGACGGCGAACAAGCGTAGTATTAGGGATCTCTTTAGAGGACCTGTTACATTTTCTACGTGTTCTGGCAATGAATCGCAGTGTTTGGTTTGCTTTCCCAACAACTTTTTGTCTATGTGACACTTCCAGTTTAAGTTATTCTTAACGGCAATCCCTAAATATTTTGTTGAATTTACAGCCTTTAGATTCATGTGGTTTATCGCGTAACCGAAATTTAGCGTATTCATTTTACTACATATACGGATGGCTTTACACTTTTCATTATTTAGAATTAACGGTCACTTTCTGCGTCATACAAGTATCCCGCCTAAAGCATTTTGAAATAGAATTTAATCATCTGTTGTCTTTGCAAGACGGTAAATGAGATCATCATCTACAAAATTCTAAGGGCTGCTGAGATTGTCTCCTATATCGCGTATGTGCTCCAGGAACAGCAGAGAGCCTATAACATTTCCTGAGGGCACGTTAGATATTACTTCTATTTCTCTCGATGATTCTCTGTCAGTTACTACGAACTGTGACCTTTCTGACAGGAAACCACGAAACCAGTCGTACACAATTTTATTACAAGTCACAAGGGAGGAACGGTGCCAAAAACCTTCTGGAAATCCAAAAATATGGAATCACTTTGACATCCCTGGTCGATAGCACTGATTACTTCGTGAGAGTAAAGGTCTAGTTGTAAGTCAGTGTTAGGTGCTTGTCAATTTGTTGTTTTCTTCGGTTTATAGAATAATAATTTCTTAATTCATGGCACGACCTGTTTCGACTTAAAAAGCTTCATTTCATGAGCCAACAAATAATTATGAGAACATAAACGTGTGGCCAGTCAGCCACGGGGAATTACACCCACTTCAACCAAACGCATGGGACTGGGGAACCAGCAACCACACCACCCGCCTGTACAGCACAGCACGAAATAATTCTTAATGGTGGAAAACAGCATATGTTCCAAAACTTTTCTGAGAGAGTAGGAAAATTTGAAGAATTGGGTAAGTTGTGGAAGGAAGATTATGATTTAAAATCCCGTCGATAAGGAGGTCTTTAGAGATGAAGTTCCAGTTCAGATCTGATAAGGATTGGGAAGGAAATCGGCCGTACTATTTTCAGAAGAGCCCAATGTGATTATTAACTCGTTATCTCGCTCTGTATGAAAATTGGAATACTCGCGGAAATAAATTCATTGTGAAAATGGAGTACTGTATTCGGGTCAGTCTTGTAATTTTTTCAGCCACTTTCAACGTTTTTGGTTTTAAACATAGTTTGCATTTCTTCGCCTTACTTAACTCTTTCGATGCCGCTGAGTCTCCAGTCTGTAGAAGTGAAGGCTGATGATAGACATAGGTTTTTCTGTTAAGGGAAAGCACTTTACACTTTTCAAGTAAACAGCATAGTATAGCCTTTTGTGTGCAGTTGAAAACCGTTTCCAGTTTTCTAGTGCTTATCAAATGCACATGAAAAGAGACTTCGAAGCCAATTTGATATGCGCTTCGTAACATAATAAAACTTTATAATAATCCGTACAAAAGTGTAACGTAAATGCTCAGGGATCCAAACAGGATTTTTTTATGGTAGAGATATGAGGAGACCAGACGGTAGAATCTGGCACGCCTTGAGCATCAAACGTCAATGGATACAAGCCATAGCTGATCAATAGCCATCAATCGCTAGAAGATGTACGTCAATCTGATGTGATAATATGAGAAATCAGCTTTCACTGAACATAAAGTTCGATTGTAAAATTGTATTCAGTCTCATTTGTGGCTCTAATTGTACAGACATTTATTTTATGAATTTAGCTTTTGGCCATTTAGTACGTAAGAGTTCACTGCCCTTTATCGCGAAGCCAAATACATGTATAAGTTCAACAGTTAAACAATGCACTCAGTTTTTAACGAATATTAATCAGCCTGTCTCTGTGTGTCACTTTATTCTCATGCGTGTAAAAAGGCAAGTTTTATTTTATGTGATTAATGGTGGAGCGATACTTCCTTTCTCGTCCTAACCAGTACTTAGTGTAATGTAAGTTGCCAAAAATGCACCATGCGTCTCTCATCCAGAAACATGACGAAGGCTGAAATTTGCTAAAGCATAGTACACGTTTACAGGAGCGTAAAATAATACCACCCACTGAGCTGATGAAAAGTATATGTTACAGACTGAAACTACTCGAAAGAATTATTAGATGACAATATTTTATTTCAAGATAAATTATTGAACTAGAAATTAACGCTTCGCTTAAATTCTTCAGTGTGTAGCTCTAACATTACCAAGTGCCTTTAGGACAACAATAACGATAAGCACCTGGTATTACGATGACTACTGACAGCTACATTCAAAATTTCTTGCTATCTGCAATGTTATAAGCGCTACAATGAGTCGAAGCTGCATAGTCATGAAAAGTTAAGAAACTATTATGGAACATATTAATACCCATGTCACTGCTACGTTTGGTACGGCTATTCGTTCAACGTCTAGTGTGCTTTGGCATTAAAGTGAATTGCTGAAGTCGTATACAATTTGTTACTCCGCTAAAGCCGGCCGTGGTGGCCGAGCGGTTCTAGGCGCTACAGTCTGGAACCGCGCGGCAGCTACGGTCGCTGGTTCGAATCCTGTCTCGGGCATGGGTGTGTCTGATGTCCTTAGGTTAGTTAGGTTTAAGTAGTTCTAAGTTCTAGGGGACTGATGACGTCAGAAGTTAAGTCCCATAGTGCTCAGAGTCATTTCAACCATTTGAACCAACTCCGTTAAAGGAACACGTTTTACGCAACATATTAAGTGTCAGACAAGTTTCATATTGTCATAACCGGAAGGTATAGCGTCAAAAATAATAGAGACTCCTGAATGTTCATTCCAAGTAGTTTAGTTCTCCCGAATCACAACACTGTGCAGAAAATGTGTTACTTTCGTAGAATATATGCCGCAGGGGGCTTAAAAGAGCATTACCAAGATTAGACTACACAGAGAGAGAATCGTTGTTTTTTTCTCTTGATGAACGAGTCTAATACTAGAGAGAAGGCGCAGTGTATAAGGAACATCCGGATCATACTAAACGCACAGATACACAAAAAATATTCTCTGGTAAAATCGCCCAGTTCTGGCCAAAGTTACCAGGTTGTTTGCCTTGGAAAAACTTGTATTACCATTCCAAATTCTTTTCTTTGGGAATCCGTATGTCCCACTTCCAACTTGCTGGAACTTAGCTGCAGAAACCAATGACTTCTATCACGGTCCACCTTGACCTCGTACTTCGGGTATGAAGTAGAAATATATAAAACTCAAGAGGAACTTTCGTAGTACGTAATGTATGCAGACGTAATAAAATGAGCACTGTGTCGTAAAGTATTTAATTTGTTGGTTGACTATTTATGGTAGTGCAATAATTTTTTAGCACATTTGTTTCTTACAGTCCTCTTAGATGTAAGGGGAGAAGAGC
Organism: Schistocerca serialis cubense; assembly: GCF_023864345.2. Taxonomy (NCBI): domain Eukaryota; kingdom Metazoa; phylum Arthropoda; class Insecta; order Orthoptera; family Acrididae; genus Schistocerca; species Schistocerca serialis. Next base: position 321,764,511 of record NC_064641.1, on the reverse strand, counting down.
AACCATTCGATGAACAACTTTCCTTTTTTTTTTTTTTTTTTTTTTTTTTTTTAGCAGGATCACAACGTTCCGGGAGCGCGAAATGAGAATTGCAATCAACGGAATATCCACCCCATCCCCTCCACAGGAAAATCTTGAGTGTATGTGGAACTGTAGACCTATATTTATGTTGCAGTGCTGTAGTAGAAAACTTTTAATTCTAGATCGTGAACGTATATGTTTCTGCGTGTTTGAATGAAGTCGATAACTTCGTCGCTATAAGCAAAGAGAGTAGCTCAAGTGATCTCATACATGCGAGAGATCGATTCACATTTCTGTCTGGCAATGTCGACAAAGTTGTTCTACGTTCATAGGTATGTTTATCAGAACGATTTAATTCTACATATAAATCTATGTGATTACTCTGCCATTCACTATAAAGTGCTTGGCAGAGGGTTCAGTGAACCACCCTCCTAGGCGCTCAGTCCGGAACCGCGCGACTGCTACTGTCGCAGGTTCGAATCCTGCCTCGGGCATGGATGTGTGTGATGTCCTTAGGTTAGTTAGGTTTAAGTAGTTCTAAGTTCTAGGGGACTGATGACCACAGATGTTAAGTCCCATAGTGCTCAGAGCCATTTGAACCATTTGAACCACCCTCAAGCTGTCTGTCTACGGTCCCGGGAAAATCCAGCACTTAAATTTTTCTGGCCGAGCACTGATTTCTCCGATTTTATAGTGATGATCATTTTTTCCTATGTAGGTGGGTGTCAACAGAGTGTGTTCGCAATCGGAAGAGAAAACTGGTGATTGAAATTTCATGAGAAGATCACTTCGCAACGAAAAACGCCTTTGTTATAATGATTGCCAAAGGAATTCACGTATTGCATCTGTGGCAATCTCTTCCCTATTTCGCGGTAGGACAAAACTAGCCGCCCTTCTTCGAACTTTTTTGATGTCATCCGTCAGTCCCACTTGATGCGGATCCCACACCCCACAACAGTACTCAAAGAATATAGTAGACAAGTGTGGCGCAAGCCGTCTCTTTAGTAGACATGCTGCACTTTCTAAGTGTTCTTCCAATGAATCGCTGTCTTTGGTTTGCTCTACCCGCAACATTATCAATGTGATCGTTCCAATTTAGATTAGGTTATTAGTAACTTTAATCTCTAGGTATTAAGTTGAATTTATAACCTTAAGATCAGTGTGACTTATAACGTAATCGAATTTTAGTACTCATGCAAATAACTTCACACATTTCTTTATTCTAGGTTCAAAAATGGTTCAAATGGCTCTGAGCACTATGGGACTCAACTGCTGAGGTCATTAGTCCCCTAGAACTTAGAACTAGTTAAACCTAACTAACCTAAGGACATCACAAACATCCATGTCCGAGGCAGGATTCGAACCTGCGACCGTAGCGGTCTTGTGGTTCCAGACTGCAGCGCCTTTAACCGCACGGCCACTTCGGCCGGATCTTTATTCTAGGTCAACTGCAACTATCGCACCATACAGATACCTTATCTAAATCATTTTGTAATGCGTTTTGGTCATCTGATGACTTTACAAGACGGTAAATGACAGCATCATCTGCAAACAATCAAGACGGCTACTCAGATTGTCTCCTACGTCGTTAATATAGACCAGGAACAATAGGTGGTATATACCGCTTTCTTGTGGAACGTAGTATAATACACTACCGGCCATTAAAATTGCTACACCACGAAGATGACGTGCTACAGACGCGAAATTTAACTAACAGGAAGAGGATGCTGTAATATGCAAATGATTAGCTTTTCAGAGCATTCACACAAGGTTGGCGCCAGTGGTGACACCTGCAACGTGCTGACATGAGGAAAGTTTCCAACCGATTTTTCATACACAAACAGCAGTTGACCGGCGTTGCCTGGGGAAACGTTGCTGTGATGCCTCGTGTACGAAGGAGAAATGCGCCCCATCACGTTTCCGTTGGATTGTAGCCTATCGCGATTGCGGTTTATCGTATCGCGACATTGCTGCTCGCGTTGGTCGAGATCCAATGACTGTTAGCATAATATGGAATCGGGGGTTCAGGAGGGTAATACGGAACGCCGTGCTGGATTCCAACGGCCTCGTATCACTAGCAGTCGAGATGACAGGCATCTCATACGCATGGCTGTAATGGATCGTGCAGCCACGTCTCGATCCCTGAGTCAACAGATGGGGACAATTGCAAGACAACAACCATCTGCACAAACAGTTCGACAACGTTTCAAGCAGCATGGACTATCAGCTCGGAGACCATGTAGGCGGTTACCTTTGGCGCTGCATCACAGACAGGAGCACCTGCGATGGTGTACTCAACGACGAACCTGGGTGCACGTATGACAAAAAGTCATTTTTTCGGATGAATCCAGGTTCTGTTTACAGCATCATGATGGTCGCAACCGTGTTTTGCGACATCGCAGTGGACGCACATTGGAAGTGTGTATTCATCGTCGCCATACTGGTGTATCACCCGGCGTGATGGCATGAGGTGCCATTGGTTACACGTCTCGGTCACTTCTTGTTCGCATTGACGGCACTTTGAACAGTGGACGTTACATTTCAGATGTGTTACGACCCTCGGCTCTACCCTTCGTTCGATCCCTGCGAAACCCTACATTTCAGTCGTATAATGCACGACCCGCATGTTGCAGGTCCTGTACGGACCTTTCTGGGTACAGAAACTGTTTGACTGCTGCCCTGGCTAGCACATCCTCCAGATCTCTCACCAACTGAAAACGTCTGGTCGATGGTGGCCGAGCAACTGTCTCGTCACAATACGCCAGTCAGTACTCTTGATGAACTGTTGTACCGTGTTGAAGCTTCACGGGCAGCTGTACCTGTACACGCCATCCAAACTCTGTTTGACTCAGTGCCCAGGCGTATCAAGGCCATTACTACCGCCAGAGGTGGTTGTTCTGGGTACTGATTTCTCAGGATCTATGCACTCAAATTGCGTGAAAATGTAATCACATGTCAGTCGTAGTATAATATATTTGTCCAATGAATACCCATTTATCATCTGCATTTGTTCTTGGCGTAGCAATTTTAATGGCCAGTAGTGTAATTCCATTTTACTCGATGACTTTTCTTCTATTTACTACGGTCTGTGACCTTTCTGACAGAAAATCACGAAGCCAGTCGCAGAAATGAGCCGATATTCCATATCCCATAGGCATGCAGTTTTGTTAGAAGACGCTTGTAAGGAGCAGTGTAGAAATCCTTCTGGAATTCTAAAAGTATGGAGTCAATTTGACATCCCCGTAAAAAGATGGTTGTGTTTCACATGTATGATGTTTTCTGAATCCTTGCTGAATATGTGTCAATTCGAGGTGATTCATAATGTTCTAACACCGTATATGTTTCAAAACCCTACTGCCAGTCGACGTTAGTGATATGGGCCCCGCCGGCCGGAGTGGCCGAGCGGTTAAAGGCGCTACAGTCTGGAACCGCACGACCGCTACGGTCGCAGGTTCGAATCCTGCCTCGGGCATGGATGTGTGTGATGTCCTTAGGTTAGTTAGGTTTAAGTAGTTCTAAGTTCTAGGGGGCTGATGACCACAGCAGTTAAGTCCCATAGTACTCGGAGCCATTTGATATGGGCCCGTAATTCAGCGGATTATTCCTATTTTCATTTTTGGGTATTGGTGTGACTTGTGCAATTTTCCAGTTTAGGTAACGAACTTCCTGTGAGCGAGCAATTGTATATGATTGCTAAATATGGAGCTATTGTAAATGCATACTCTGAAAGGAACCTGACTGGTGTATAATGTGGACCGGAGGCCTTACCTTTATTAAGTGATTCAAGCTGCTTTGCTACACCGAGGATATCTACGTCTATGTTTCACATCTTGGCAGTTATTCTTGATTGTAATACAGGAATATTTACTTCATTTTCTTTGGTGAAGGAATTTTGGAAAACCGTGTTTAATAACTTTGCTCTAGTGGCACTGTCATCAGTGTCTTCACCGTTGTTATCGCCCAGTGGAGGTACTGATTGTGTCTGGCCACTCGAGTGCTTTATATATGTCCTGAATCTCTTTGGGTTTTCCAGTTTCCGAGACAGAGTTTCTTTGTGGCAATTATTAAAAACATCTCGCATTGAAGTACGTGCTATATTTCGAACCTTTGCAAAACTTTGCCAGTCTTTGGGATTTTGCGTTCTTTTAAATTTGGCATGCTTTTTCCATTGTTTCTACAACAGCGAACTAGTGTACCATGGGGGATTAGTACCATCACTTATTAATTTATGTGTGTATCTCTCTCAATTGCTGTCGATGCTATCTCTCTGAAATCGTTCCACATATTTCCTACTCTTACGTGATCCGATCTAAAGGTGTGAAGACTGTCTCGTAAAAAGGCCTTAAGAGCATTTTTATCAGCTTTTTTGAATAGATGAACTTTGCGTTTGTTTTTGACGGTTGTAAGTATTCAGTCTAGTAGCAACTGGCTTGTGGTTGCTAACCCCTGTATTCGTCATGATTCTATTTGTCCAGGATGATTTGATGCGAAGAGGTCAAGCATGTTTTAACAACCATTTACCCTTCGAGTGGGCTCATGAACTAATTGTTCAAAATAATTTTCTGAGAAAGCATTCAGTACAATCTCGGATGACGTTTCATGCCTGCCGCTGGCTTTAAACGTATAATTTTTCCAACATATCGAGGGTAGGTTGAGGTCAGCTCCGACTACATTTAAATGAGTGGGGTACCAATTTGAAATGAGACTCAGGTTCTCTTTTAACTGTTCAGCAACTATATCTTCTGAGTCGGGGAGTCGGCAAAATGCTCCAGTTAATAGTTTAGTCCGATTGTCAAGTATAACTTCACCCATATTATTCCGCAGGAACTATCTACTTCAATTTCACTACAAGATAAGTTACTGCTGACAAGAATAAATACTCCACTACCATCCATATTTAATCTATCCTTTCTCAACACTACTGGGTCGTTTGAAAAAATTTTGGCTGAACTTACTTCCGGCCTTAGCCAGCTTTCCGTACCTATAACTATGTGAGCTTCAGTGCTTTCTTCAAGGTTTTGGAGCTCTGGTTCTTTTCCAACACAGCTCCGACAATTTACAACTACAATACCGATCGTTCCTACAACTAGTGTCTTATCTGCCCTCATTTAGATGGACGCCCTCTCTGTAGCTTCCTGAGACCCTCTAGCCTAAGAAACCGCCCAGTCCCTTCCATAGTGCACCCGCTACACGTGTAGCCGCTTCCTGTGTGTAGTGGACTCCTGACCTATTAAGCGGAACCCCGAGACCCAATACCCGATGGGGCAAGTCAAGGAATCTACAGCCTACACGGTCACAGAACCGCCGTTGCCTCCGATTCAGACCCTCAACTCGGCTCAGCACCCAAGGACCACAGTCGATTCTGTCGACGATGCTTCCGATGGTGAGCTCCGCTTTAATCTCACAAGGAAGACTAGCAATCTTTTCCATTTCCGCTAACCGCCCGAAACCAGAGTGAATCTCTTCCGGTCTATAGTGACACACATCTTCGGTACCAACGTGGGCCACCACCTGCAGTAGGCTGCACGCTGTACTCTTTGTGGCATCCGGAAGCACCCTTTTCACATCCGGAATGACTCCACTCGGTATGCACACTGGCTTCCTTCCCCTCCTTGCCAGCCATGTTCCTAAAGGGCCCAACTACACACCTAACGTTGGAGCTCCCAAATATCAGCAAACCCACCCTCTGTGAATGCCCAGACCTAGCGGGCCGAGAAGCTTCCTCTGGAACAGGGTGGACGACTGCATCTGGCTCAGAGACTTCGTCAACCAAATAAAACGCCGGAAGCCTGTTCGTCAAATTAACTGGGGAGGCCCTACTACCAGTTCCTCGGAAGGTATTTCGTTGCCGCCAGACTTTGGAATGATCTCCCACTCGACCACGGGTGAGGGGTCAACCTCAATGCAGGCAGTACCCGGGTCAGCAATTATTCCTTTATCATAAGGAGACACCTTCTTTCATTCACAATCACATGTAAAAGAAGTACCTTAAATCTTTTGCTTCCTCTCACTGATATGTACTAAAGGGCACCAATAAGCGAACTTTATTTTCTTATATGTTACGGTGCAGCATCGCCGGTATTTTGCGGACACACTTAGGTTATCCACAGGTCATTGTTGCTGCGTGATTGTAATACACTTAGATGACACCACCGTCCAACGGTGGCAGTACTTCTTAATATGGACGCTTTACGTTAATGACTGTGAGAAGCTTGCAGAACTGTATCGATGGCTCCTAATGATTAAAAATTGTGTTGTGTACATTTGTCTGAGCTGTGCGTGTAACAAGACATTACACAGGGAATTAGCAGCGTTCAACAGCCACGTTCATATCCATGAAACTACAAATAATAATGATTTTCATTGACAAATAGACAGAAACGTAATACATTAGAAAAGCCTTATCATCTTTACATGATCTTGAATACGTTCACAGCAGCAATGAAGTGCTTAAAATCAGTAGAGTTATTTAAGAAACAGCTGGAAAAGTCTCAAATATCTGGTAGTTTCTTCAGCATTGAGAAATACATGGAAAGGGTACAGTACCGCCCGACATTGAAAATAAGTACAACATTCTTCGTTATTCTTGTCAGTACAACATTTTTTTTAATAATAACTCAATTCCAATTAATACATCGAAGCCGGATACCAGTGTGGGAAAGAATGACAATTTATTTCTTTAATTGATCACATGTGCACTCTCACAAAATAAATCACTACATCCAGTTTGGTGAGACCTGTGAAATGAATGAATGTATGGTCGTCTGCTAACTGCAGATAGTGAATGTGGATATATGATCATCTTTGAGACGATCTTTTGGCCACCTTTGGTGGAACCAAAGAGACGAAATTTACCAGAGCTTTGAGCGCCTGAAATGTGGCTGACCAATACGGTAGCAAGGTGCTCCCCCACTTCAGCAGGGGTGTGAGAGAACCTGAAGAACAGCGATGTTTCAGCACTCTGCCGCTGGTGTGCTCCGTAAAGACAAAAGAGTGGAGACATGGTATGCATGTACAATACTTAAGAGTAGTTTGGAATAATAATTTCTCTATTTCAGGAACTTTTGTGGGGAGAATTAGGTGTCAGGCAGGTAATATTAAGGGGATCGTAGTAATCTTCGGAAGTGACCAACGGTCACAATGAAACCACGTGTAGCAATAAGTTGAAATACTTACAAGTGCTTAATTTAAGCTGAATTACTAGCGTGTGTACTATAAGTTGGAAATATTTAAGAAATGGCGTGTGCAGGACTTGAAATTAGAGACGAGTACTTCCACGTGGTGAGCACTGTGTGAGTCTCAATCTGTGTATGAGACAAAGGATGAAGAGAAGTTCTTGTCCATGGTATCAGTTGAGGACTTGCGTGTGTGATGAATATGTTCTTCATATTACTTTGCGTGTTATGTTTCCGCGTGACGCTTGATTCAAACTATAATACTCTGAGAGTGAAGCAAGGTGAGTCAGCCGTCCATCCAGCAACGCCACTTGGCTTGCATTGCACAGGAAGACGTGCATGTATCCTCCAGAGTTCGTAGTAGGAAAGAAAAGTTACGAAGTGGGGTAGTGTCTTGTGAAACTGGGATGAATACGAATTATGGTGGGAAAGCTGAAAGTGATAATGTTGTGAGTATTCCTTTTGTTGTATTCCATGTTGCAGTGTGGTGTATGTCATGTAATTTAAGTATGTGTGGTTTGCATGGGAGAGTAGCAAGGTAGTTTCAGAAGTAGTGGGTTATGCATGTTCCTTTTGTACCGCTCAGTCTGGAGGAAAATTTCGTGATGATGGTTGTGAGAGTCGAAGTGTGAGATATAGCAAAAGATCCACCATCCAATCCAGAAAGTGCACTGTAGCGTTAAATAATTACGAGACCATAAGACAGAGAATCACCAATGTAAAGCCATGCCCAATGGGCGGAATTTCTCATGTGTTATTGTTGTAGGTTATAGAATTTGTGTGTTTTGGTTATAGAATTTATTGGAATAAATAAGATAGTGAAAAGAAATAGATTGATGGCCTTTTCCTTCGAATTGTATGTTGTCATGATATCCAGAATTTATAATGTGTGCGCCATTCATATTCAGTGCGATGGCCACGTGTTGATCAAAGCCGTTAAATGAGAAAGAAAATGTGGTATTGCCAGTGCGTAATGAACAGAGTTCTGTAAATTACTAATAGTCAGATATGCGTTTCCGTTGCGTAATATTCATACAGGAGAATAATTTGTAACTTAATTGTGAGTACTAGAGTTCATGTTACTCGACAAATAAGAATGAATCCACTCGCTTATCAGACCACTCATGTTGCAGGCCTGACAGCTTGATGCCACAGTATGAGCAAGGCATGTGGGTGCCTCTCATAATTTCGACCCTGCCAGGATTTTGCTTTTATTGCTACTGTTAAGAGTTTTTTTGATGGAATATATTGTGACAGCGCTAAAAAGTAAAAATTTTTTGTTTGCAATTTCTTTCTGGATAGGTGAGGATCTTCTATTTTTTTATGTAATTAATTGCTATATCGTCCAAGGCTGGAAGATCGTAGTATAAAATTTTTTTGCGTAATGTCCGTAGTAGCTAGGTCGCAGTCGAAAAGTGTAGTCACCATGGGGGAGAGTGATTCTGGAGAGAACGTAGCAGTGGAACAGGAAGTAGGAGTTGACCTTGGATTAATGAGCGAAAACGGCAAAGACTCGGAAGGGGCTGAATTGGTCAGGGGACCGAGGCTAGGTGATCCTTTATGCGGCGGGCTTTGCCCACAAATGGGGGCTTTTCCCGACGACGCCGACGAGCCGGGACTAGGTCAGGTATGGAATGAAAGTGTAGCTACCCTTAGCGAAGCTACTGCTTCTCAGGCGAACGAGATGAGCACGTCGAAAGTAGCAAATGACAACGTGCTACTGCAGTTTTTACAGAGGATGGATAGAGATAATAAGGACAGAGATAGGGAGATTAAGGAAATATTGGAAGCGATGGATAAAGATAGTAATGAAAGATTGAAAGCGATGGATAAAGATAGTAAAGAAAGTATGAAGGCATTGGATAAGGGAAATAAGGAGGCAATGAGGAAGCTACACTCAGTTATCGCAGTTAATAATCGGTTAGATGAGGGGGAGAAGAATCTGGGTTCGCTGAAGCAAGTATGTGACCCCGTGAAAGAAAAAGCCAATAATATGGAGATATGAATAATTGCAATAGAGAGTGATATTACAGAACATAGGGAGTGTTGCCAGATGAGCGAATCAAAGAGGTAGTGGAGGACTTACTTGCAGATAAACAAGGGGCATTAGACAGCGTGGAAGCTCAAGTCGTCCGGCAAGAAGTGGCGCTAAATAAACACAGGGATAAAGTTGCGGAGGTAGTGGTCAGAAAGAATAAGATTAGTGCAAATGTAGAAAAGATCAGCACAAGAGGCGAGACAGGTTCTGACAGTATGCAGCGAGAGGTTTATGCCGACCAGGAGGAGATACAATCACTATTACAGTTTAAAGAGGCACAATTAGAAATAAATAGGAAACATAGGGAAGAACTAGCACAGTTGCAAATAATGTGCAGTGGCGAACGTGACACACCATGAGGTATATTGCGGACAGAGAGTGAGATAAATTCGAAAAAGGAAAATAGGCAGAAAGAGGAAGACGATTTCAGAGAGTCAGAAGAACGGTTGTTTCGGATAAAACAGGTTGCAAACCCAACTGGGTATAGTCCAAGGCTGTTTCAATTTCAAGATTCATTACCTTCATCGTGGGGACCGCTCCTCAAAATGAAGTTTGTGTGTAATCATTTGAGGGACGAGGCTAGAGCGAAAATGCAGGAAGTTATTAAAGACTGTAGTAGCTACAAGAAATTTTGTGACAAGTTTTTGAATGAATTCTGGTCGAAAAGTAAGCAGGACCAGCTTAAGCAAAGCATATTGCTGATGCCAAATTATAACGAAGGTGGTATAAGAGATCCAGTGGCGTGCTATCAGGAAATTCTGAGTCAAAATAGGTATTTGGATGTGACATACGAGCCTGGGGAGCTCATTAGGATCTGTATAACGAAGTTGCCAGTGAAATTGCGCAGAGATATAGTGATAGCAGGCAGAGGCTTAGACGATTCTGCGTCATTTCAGAACTTGTTACAAGAATTGGGTAATGAGAGCAACATAGTGAACGGAGACATGACTCATAGGTCAGACAGTGTCGAGGATAGGAACGGCAGAAACTATCAGAATGACAGGAGAGCATGGAATCCTGGCATTTCTTTCTTGTCGTAATAGATTGATGGATAGGAGAAACTAATCCAACATATAAGCCCTTAACATCTTGCCTTAAAACACATGCCGCTGGCACTGAAAATTGTCTATGTAGCAGACACACTCTACTGGTATGTAGGAATGCAAATACCATACTTCTGATCAGAGAATAAAACACCAGTAAAGGCATCTGTTAGGCTGGTCTCTCAGAGCAAAATTTGCAAATTTTTATTTCGAACACTAAAATAAAAGGGCTGTTTCCTCAAAACAAGCCAGTTGCTAAAAATGTTATGTAATAATGCCAATAAGTTCAGTTTAATTAGTGCGATTTTACTATTGCAGGTACTTAACACGTAATGTAAAAAGTCAACATTGTGACCAAAGTTTTTAGATTAGCTGCCATCTGATCAGTAGTATGTCATTGTCGTAGTGACAGTTATGAGGTGCTGCGTATGGTTGTTCAGAATCTGGTGTTAGGGCAAGAGGCCACTAGCACCAACGTTTCTAACACTTGGGCTGTCCCATTTCTCCCAGCTTGTATATTCTCTGCACACATTTAATTTTCATGTAAGCACAGACTCCTAACCAGCAAATTCTTTACTGTGTACAGTGGACCATTCAGAGTGAGGCGTATTGTCCATGAAAATGCTGTACTGATTGAGGCAATCAAGGGAAAACAATTGTGTGGGCTTCATCACATTTCAAACATCAAATTATGGAAAAGTTAAGGATAGATCGAAAGTAGGCAATTTATGGTAGATAGTCAGTGTATTTATTTGTGGTGTATAACGTTGTGCAGGGTCAAATTGAACATAAGAATTTTCAGGCGGGATGTCAGGAAGTATGACGGAATTGACTGGTCGAATGAGTCATGAACAGGAGTTGACATGGTGTATGTACGTACTTTTTGTCATATGAATAAGGATCAAGCAGAAACGATGTGATGATTAATGAGTGGATAAAGATGGTAGATAGATAGAGAAGCGACGTGATAAATAGTAGTGGATAATGGTGATATTTAAGGAGAGAAGCGACGTGAAGCAGTGTGATTAATAAGGAGAGATTCGACGTGATGAAACAGTGGTAAATGAAGGTGAGTAGAATTAATAATGTGGAGATGTCTTAGATGTATGTTACAGAGAGGCCTGTGTGTGCTGCAATCGAGATTGATGCGAATGGCGAAGGAAGGCCAGGAAATGATGGAGTAATGGACGGACGGAGAGCCGAAATACGAATGATGAAATGAGGACAACTGCACAACGTGAAAGGACATAAAGGGAGTATGACATCCACATGGTGAACGTTGTGGAATACTGACGCAAGATGTAATATACGTGCAAATCTATTTCTTACCATAACATTTGCAGTATGAAAAAAAATAATTTTTGTTGTTGTTGTTGAAGCCTGGTACCAGTATAACTAATCAAAACGGTACTAAGGATGTGTACAGTTATTTTGCAGGATGAATAATTTGTGTATTCTTTGTTCTTAGATGAAATGTCGCAATTCTAAAGTTATATTTAGCAGGATGAATAATCGGTCAAGTGAATGCAGAGGTAAGTCAATGGAGAAAGGTGCAGAGTGAAAGGAGACTGGAATGCTATCTTCAAAACAACTCCATGTGTTATGTGGTTGAGTATAAGGGAGCAAAGGTATGGTATGTTGTCGTGAGTGTGGCGGTGTTAAGGTTAGCTGACTTCTAGACCTATTCTGTTAGTGTATTAAGGGATTGAATGAGAAGGAAAATGTGATGTCTGGTGTGTGACAGTCATAGAGTAGTGTGATGAATGCGCACACTGCTGTAAAGGGGATGCTACCGATCCATAACTAAAACATATTGTGCTTTATCCTTTGATTTGGATGAACCTCGATGGCAGGTCAGGATATGGCGTCATGTGGATGGTACATACATGTCCTATAAATGTTGTTATATATAATAAAAGGTAAAATAAATAAAGAGATACTAATTTCAGTCTGCCACAAGCACAAAGGTGCATTGTATATTGTTATTTTAGAATCAACAGTTTCAAATATTTTCAATGTGATAGGATGTTAGAGTAGTCTACTACTTGATATTGTAATTATGAGCTGTATAGATTGTTCCTTATTCCTTTTTTTTTTTTTTTGACACGTTCATGTTTTGTATCAGGGACGACAGGTACAATCAATAGCACAAGTGTGGGCTGTATATAGAAAAGAGATAAATGTTGATGTTGTATGTGTAGAATACTAGGGTGTATGATTTTATGTTTTTTAGAATAAATATTCTTTTATTACCAATGTATCTAATAGATCATACATGTAATCAATGAGTATTTAAATACTGTAAGAATATCTTTTTGTCTGTAATGTTGCGAGATGCACGGAAGGGTCTGACTGATTGAGTGTCATAGCGGTGGGGTGCCCACGCAGAAACGCGCCCGTACCTACAGAAAAACAAAGCGGGAGGCCAAGCTGACGTCGCCATGGGAGAGGCGACAGCGCCGCACCGCTCCCCACTCCACTGTCGGTCGGGGTACACACCATGCGCCCGCTACAGCAGGTCCAAGGCCTGGGGAGCCATTCATAAGTTGTGCCACCCTTACGACTGGAGACAGTATCCCGCGGAGGCAAGAACGGGTGGTTTTTTTCTGCTAAACGGCTCTCGTGGCGGCGGCGCGACGGTAGAATGAACGACGTGCAGCAGAGTCTGGCGGGCATTTCTTAACAGCAACTATTAATTAGTACTGGACTGTGGAGCCGTGAAACAAGAAGACTGCTCGTATGTCTCCATAAGGTGGAAAGTGAAGGACTGGTGTTTCCACGTTGTTAGTGGTGGAAAAGATTTTTTCTTTAGCAGACAGGACGATTGTTTGGTTTTGTCTTGACCACTGAACGGTGGGATCCACATACTTTTGGCAGTGACTTGTTAAGTGTGCTTTGTAAATTGCATGTGGGATGCTTGTTATACTGAAAGAGGACAGTTGTCGTATGGTGACTAATTACTGTCTGAACGCAAGAAACTAAAGTGGGACATTGACATTTGCATTTGTAGTAGGAGACATTTCTTAAATCGGTGTGGGAATAAGTGCTGTTTGTTGGAACTTACGACTTTTAATTACACCGTCAACTGAAAGGACAGAACCGTGGGTAATAGTAGTTGTAGGGCCATTTCTGGACGACCAGATTGGTATGGATGGTACTCTGAGAGTGACTGTGACATTTGTGTTTAATGTGTTCAAAATGCCGATTTGAGTGACTTAAAGACTTTCGTCTGGGTAACCATGGGAGAGCTTTGACACCGAGACAGTGTTTCTAGGAAAACTATCAGCAACTTTTTGATCCCAAGAAAATTACAGAATGAGATGATTCCATGTGACTCGCAAGATAGGATATAATGTATTTGTACTTGGAATTGTGTAAATTTTTTTATGTGTTTCATTCCTGAAGGGACAGCAAGTGTAATTGTATTTCATTAACATTTGTGTTTATATTATCTAGTGTTTTTTTTCCGGGTTATCAAGTTCACGTAGCACGTTTATTAGAATATTTGGTACAATGAAGCATTAATTATTAGCCAGTGGCGTAATACTAACGTAGCGCTCTTGTTGCATTGATCGGTACGGTTGTCACAGGGGACATAAGTTTGCCTTGCACAACAAATATCGGAATTAACTGATGCATTTTGATGTCGTGGACAGTCGGTGTGTTGACTGAAGCCACTTATTTGCATTATCATAGTGGTGATATTTCACATTAAAGTGTAACGAAGGCTAGTCGAAATGCAAGTTCTTGTCGTCTAAATACGTAACAACAGAGAAATGAACAGTAGAGTAAAACACCAGAATTACTGGTGGATTCAAGCACTTATTGCTAACTATTTACTTCATGTATTGATCAAAGTTGATGGGCTGACTAGCTCAGCAGCAGGTATTTGTACTGGTGGACAAGGATAAGGTTAAACTCACAGTCGAGTAGTGGTGGCAATTGCTTAAGTGATGATAGTTAATGAAGTATGACATGATGTCTTAGATGAATTATATTATGTAACCAGTATGTAACTTGTGGTATATTTCATTGTTTTTCTTCTCAGTTTTATTTCTCTGTAGGTTTGATGTATATTTTAGAGTAATTGTATGGAGCCTGACATTCTACATGCAACCAGTGTAGGCAATGTTTTTCTTTTGTTTATTTTGTTTCTTATTTAGACTTTGAAGTGTAAAGGTTTTTACCCCGCAATTTATAAACGTCCGATATCTTGCTCTGTCTTTGGACGGTGAGCTATTTCCAAGTTCATGAGTACAATTAGATTTTTTTTAAATTTGTTATTGAATTAGTGAAGTTTCGATTACTCATAAAAGTAACGAAGATCCCAGTAACTAAGCAAATTTTTATCTCAATATTATTTTTTATTTGTGCGATGTAACGTTTTATTTGTCATGTGGAGTGTTGTAAATTTGTATGTGTATGTTACTCCGGATTGTGGAGAGTACAATAATGCAATAACTGGGACAATTATTTGCCAGATTAACAGCATTTGGTCGTCTATCTGAGGTCACCAGGGGCTAAGGTCTCCTCCTGGCTATTATGATGACTTGCTACGTTTGTTCAAATACAGTTTTCTTAAAAAAATGTTCGGAACTACCCTCGTATTGCAAGGATAGTACCATGCCATTTTTTTCTGCATGGGTAGCTGGTGGTGAAAGGGTACAGTACCGCCCGACATTGAAAATAGGTACAACATTCTTCGTTATTCTTGTCAGTACAACATAATTTTTCTAATAATAACTCAATTTCAATTAACACAGTGAAGCCGGATACCAGTGTGGGAAAGAATGACAATTTATTTATTTAATTGATCACATGTACACTTCCACAAAATAAATCCCTGCATCCTGTTTGGTGAGATCTGTGAAATGAATGAATGTATGGTCGTCTGCTAACTGCAGATAGTGAATGTGAATATATGATCATCTTTGAGACGATCTTTTGGCCACCTTTGGTGGAACCAAAGAGATGAAATTTACCAGAGCTTTGAGCGCCTGAAATGTGGCTGACCAATACGGTAGCAAGGTGCTCCCCCACTTCAGCAGGGGTGTGAGAGAACCTGAAGAACAGCGATGTTTCAGCACTCTGCCGCTGGTGTGCTCCGTAAAGACAAAAGAGTGGAGACATGGTATGCATGTAAAATACTTAAGAGTAGTTTGGAATAATAATTTCTCTATCTCAGGCAGGTAATATTAAGGGGATCGTAGTAATATTTGGAATTGACCAACGGTCACAATGAAACCACGTGTAGCAATAAGTTGTAATACTTACAAGCGCTTAATTTAAGCAGAATTACTAGCGTGTGTACTATAAGTTGGAAATATTTAAGAAATGCCGTGTGCAGAACTTGAAATTAGAGACGAGTACTTCCACGTGGTGAGTACTGTGTGAGTCTCAATCTGTGTATGAGACAAAGGACGAAGAGAAGTTCTCGTCCATGGTATCAGCTGAGGACTTGCGTGTGTGATGAATATGTTCTTAATATTACCTTGCATGTTATGTTTCCGCGTGACGCTTGATTCAAACTATAATACTCTGAGAGTGAAGCAAGGTGAGTCAGCCGTCCATCCAGCAACGCCACTTGGCTTGCATTGCACAGGAAGACGTGCATATGTCCTCCAGAGTTCGTAGTAGGAAAGAAAAGTTACGAAGTGGGGCAGTGTCGTGTGAAACTGGGATGAATACGAATTGAAGTGGGAAAGCTGAAAGTGATAATGTTGTGACTATTCCTTGTGTTGTATTCCATGTTGCAGTATGGTGTATGTCATGTAATTTAAGTATGTGCGGTTTGCATGGGAGAGTAGCAAGGTAGTTTCAGAGGTAGTGGGTTATGCATGTTCCTTTTGTACCGCTCAGTCTGGAGGAAAATTTCGTGATGATGGTTGTGAGAGTCGAAGTGTGAGATATAGCATAAGATCCACCATCCAATCCAGAAAGTGCACTGTAGCGTTAAATAATTACGAGACCATAAGACAGAGAATCAGCAATGTAAAGCCGTGCCCCCTGGGCGGAATTTCTCTTGTGTTATTGTTGTAGGTTATAGAATTTGTGTGTTTTGGTTATAGAATTTATCGGAATAAATAAGATAGTGAAAAGAGAAAGATTGGTGGCCCTTTCCTTCGAATTGTATGTTGTCATGATGTCCAGAATTTATAATGTGTGTGCCATTCATATTCAGTGCAATGGCCACGTGTTGATCAAAGCCGTTAAATGAGAAAGAATATGTGGTATTGCCAGTGCATAGTGAACAGTCAGAGTTGTGTAAATTACTAATAGTCAGATATGCGTTTCCGTTGCGTAATATTCATACAGGAGAATAATTTGTAACTTAATTGTGAGTACTGAAGTTCATGTTACTCGACAAATAAGAATGAATCCACTCGCTTGGCAGACCACTCATCTTGCAGGCCTGACTGCTTGATGCCACAGTATGAGCAAGGCATGTGGGTGCCTCTCAACATGAATCGTTCACACTGACACGATGAATACACATTAACATGAATAATTATAACGTGTTTAGTACGCATTTCACATCTACATCTAAACTCCACAAACCACTGTAAAGTGCTCAGTAGGGGGTACGTCCCATTGTACCAGTTATTGGGGCTTTTTTCGTTTACATCCGTATCGAGCGCTGGCAGAATGAGTGCTGAAACGCATCTGGGCGCACTGCAATTAGTCCATTTTGACCTTTGCGATCCCTTCGGTGAATATGTAGGGGGTTGTCCCAGATTCATTAACTAACTTTGGCTCTAGAAATTTTCAAACCAATTTTTGACGGCAAAGGCTGTATTTTTCTTCAAGCATCTGATAGTTGACTTCATTTAGCATCTACGTGAAACTCTCCTGTAGGTCAACAGCCAATCACAGTTCTTTGATTTAACAATGAAATCCTCCAACAGCCACGCAGTTTATGTTATTTCATAAAATAAAATAACATCTGTACTGCACGGCTGTTGGTGAACTCCACTGCTAAATATTTGAGCAGCCGCTGTCCCATGTCCACAATGGATCAACAGAAAAATCACAATTCTTGTTGCTCCTCTTTGTATCGGTTCAGTACGCCTAGTTAAAATTTAATACTGGTCCCTAACTTCTGAGCAATACACTAGAATGGGTCGCACGTACGTTTTACATGCGCCACCT
Source organism: Schistocerca serialis cubense (assembly GCF_023864345.2). NCBI lineage: Eukaryota > Metazoa > Arthropoda > Insecta > Orthoptera > Acrididae > Schistocerca > Schistocerca serialis. The sequence goes on along the minus strand of NC_064641.1, from coordinate 321,747,085 downwards.
GCTTCATCTCTTTAGCTGGCCGAGCGGTTCTAGGCGCTACAGTCTGGAACCGCGCGACCGCTACGGTCGCAGGTTTGAATCCTGCCTCGGCCATGGATGTGTGTGATGTCCTTAGGTTAGTTAGGTTTAAGTAGTTATAAGTTATAGGGGACTGATGACCAAAGCAGTTAAGTCCCATAGTGCTCAGAGCCATTTAAACCATTTGAATCATCTGCTTATGTGATCATTCCGTTCCACGAACTGTTACGGTCAGGTGTTTATATGAGTTGACCGATACTAATAGTGACTACTAATACTGTGGTCATAGGATATTACGCTTCTTCGTTTTGCGAAACGTAACGTTTTATATTTCTAGACATTTACATTGAGTAGCAAATCATCGCACTTCTTTGAAATATTATGAACATGCGACTGAATACTTACGCAGTTTTTTTTTTTTTAGATATTAATTCACCATAGATTAGCGCAGCATCTGCAAAAGGTCAATACTAATATCTGTATCTCCTTCTACAGTATGCACAAAAACGGTCTAACACACTTTCCTGAGGCGAATTTACCTCTACATCTGTTGATGATTATCTATCTAAGTTAACACTTTGTGAGCTGCCCATCAAGAAATCGTCTATCAAGTCACAAATGCCGGGTGATACCCCATTTCATCCTACTTACGATAAAAACCTTATGTGAGGCATTGTGTCAAATACCTTTCGGTAGTCAAGAAATACTGTAGGTACCTAACTGTCTTGATTAATGACTTTTGGGATACCATGTGAGAGAAGCATGAGGTGGTTTTCCCATGATTGAAGTCTTCGGACTCCATGCTGTTTGCCATGGAGAAGTTCTTTCTTTTCTAGATATATAATTACAGTTAATTAGTTTCATGTTCCACAGATCATTTGAACGATTCTTTTGTGGAATAGTTGTGGAACGAGTCTGTTTACAGGATAAAAAGCCATTATTAGTGTTAACATTACTGAACAAATTGTCATTTTACTCCAACTTATAGAACTACACTTAAAAACAAGTGTATTTTTTTATTTATCGTGCAGGCTACAAGTTTTTAAGTAGAAATTCGTCAGTTTAATAAAGAATTTAGCCAGAACAAATGATTTTAAACTACATTTAAAATTTACTTCGCTACCTGTCAGGAATTTTGTGTTATTGGGCAAACGATGAAAAATTTTAATTTCTGCATATTGAACTCCTCCCTGAGTCACTGACAGTTTCAACAATGGGTAATAAAGGTAATTTTTCTCTCGAGTGTTGTAGGTAGGTGCATAACTGGTGTTCTCGAATTGTTCTGGATTATTTACGACGAATTTCCTTAGCGGAAACATTTATTGTGACGGCACAATTAAAATGCCTAGCTCCCAGAACAGGTGCCTACATGACGTCCGTGGGTGAGCACCACCTACTGCTCGCTTTTGTACAATAGACACTTATGATTTACCTCAGAAAATTATTCTCTACATTATTGAGTGGAACTATGCACAATATGTAAGGGGTTGATACACTTCTTTCCAAGATTAACGATTATACTAAGGACAAAAACAACTGATCTTAATGGTATGCGAAGCTCAGTAATATGACACTGTCTGCTGAAGATTTCATCAATACGTACATCCAAAAATTTGGAGCATTCTACCCTACTTCCTGACTCCTGTTAATGTGCTACATCTACTGTTGTTATGATCCTATTTGTTGTACAGAACTGAACGTAGTGTGTTCTTTCAAAATTCAGAGAGAGTCCATATTCACAGGACCACTTAATAATTATTTGTAAAATTTCATGTACTAACGCTTCTGTTGCTTTCTCCCTAACGGGATTTAATACAACACTAATAAAATCTGCAAAAAGTAAATTTTGCGTCTTGACTCTGAAGTCGAAGGTCATCGACACGCTTAAGGAATGGAGTGAAAACAAAATTGAGCTCTGCGGGATTTCCTTTGTGATTGTTTGTTTCCTCTGTCAGTCGAATTTTCTCTTTTTCATACACTTTATGAAATATTCAGAAAAACCTTTAGCACTCTAAGCTCAGAATATTTTCTAAAATTCTAAAAAACAGACATCGAGAGTACTGGAGATAGTGAAGGATTCTTCTGTGATCATCACTGTAGATCATTGTAACCTGTGCCTGTAGCTATTGGTCACAGTTTCTTGTTCGAGGAATCTTCAGTACTTTTCGGCTGGACGAATCTCCAGCAGAAAATTAAGTATAACATTAGTTAGCGATCTCATGAGTTCCTAGAAATTTGTTCGATTTTAATGATTTAAGCTGTTACTCAACACAACAAACACTAATACGTACATGAACCATCCGTGTAGTGCACGGAAACTGTATTGTGGTAATACCCCTAAATTTTCCATGCTTAAGAACATTTGAAAATTTAAGCAATTACTTCGCTTTCTTACCGTCGGTTTAAGCTCCTGTATCGTTCACGAGAGTCTGGACGCTAACTTAAGGGCGCGAATAAGCTTTACATACGAGCAAAATTTATTCGGGTTTTGTGAAAGATCATTGAACAATATTCTGTTACAATATTGCGCGCATTGCCCTCTTGACAGCCCAACATTTGAAATTCGCGATCTCTCTATCTTTAGCCAAGCGCTCTGCTTTATACATACAATGGTATAGTAGTCTCCGTTTCTTGCAACCGCACGACATCACTTACAGTGCCTCTCCTGGGCTCGTGACCCGTGGACCAAGTGAACATATAATTACTGGAGACGGTTAAGTTCAGCAGCCTTAAGACCATTTACAGCCATTCATGGACGTGATATCTTGTGTGCGACTGAATTTAAGAACGTTCTGGACAATTTGACCGAATGGTTTGATCACTCACATCGCCTGACATGAATACTATTTGAATAGTTATGGGACATTATCCAGAGGTCACTTCGTGCACAAAATCTTACATCTGCTACACTTTTGCAGTTATGGAGCATTGTAGAAGCAGTAAGGCTCAATATTTCTGCAGCTGACCTCCAACGATTTGTTGAGTCCATATCTCGTCGACTTGCTGCATGACAGTAGGAAATGTACCATGAATTTTGTTACTTCAGTGTATCGGTAGCTTTTCCCGGCTAGGGGCCTTCAAATTGTAGCAAATGACATGGCAGTGTGTAACGTAACTATGCAGACGCGTGACAAACAGAGTGCTACAATAGCATTTCGAATTTAAAAAGCTCGTCCGCACATGGAGCATCTTTTGCTTCAGCTTGACAACCAAATCCACAATCCAAAAGCACACAAGGGCTCTGCGACTTCTGCAACAATTTGACGCTTTAGATTCATTGTCATCGATCATCCTACACACAAGCCCATTCAATTTTCATCTGTTTCGAGAATTTAAAAGAACACCCTTCAAGACTTCACTTTGATACTGATGAAGCGGTGCAAGTAGAGGTCAGCTTGTGCCTCCGCCAACGTAGTCAAACTTTCTACAGTGATGCTATCAACGAACATGTCTCCCGCTAGGAACAATGTGTTTGTTACAAGGGTGACTATGTTGAGAAAAAAATATGTCGACATCAAGAATAAAGATGCTCATAATATTTGTTTTATTTGAAACGCTTTAAGAGTTTTCACAGAAAAAAAATTCGAGTCTTTGCTTTACACGAAAATGGAATACAACAAAATATAGGAACTACACCAGAATAACTGCATTGAAACTATGTCAATGAAAGTGGCACAACATTCTACAGTGACGCTATCAACGAACATGTCTCCCGCTGGGAAAAATGTGTTTGTTGCTAGGGTGATTATGTTCAGAAAAAATTATGTCGACATTAGGAATAAAGATGCTCATAATATTTGTATTATTTGAAACGCTTTAAGAGCTTTCACAAAAAAATTCGGAGGCTTTGCTTTATAGCATGCGGATCATAGACAATATGTACTCAAATACTGCGAGGAAAAAGTCTAAATAACTTAATGAGATAAGACGACAATGGAATACAATAAAATATAAGAACTACACCAGGATAACTGCATTGAAACTATGTCAATAAAAATGGCACAAAAATTTCATTATGCCATAATCACTGTTAGTTTGTGTAATGGTAATACGTCAGCCAAGCATCTAGCCTATTCAGATAAGTGTTGAATTCCCATATAAGATCTGGTGCAATGACTGCATTTGTATATACATAAACCAGACAGTTAGAACATTCAAAGATACATCAACACACATCCCTACATCTACATCTACATGACTACTCTGCAATTCACGTTTAAGAGCTTGGCAGAGGGTTCATCGAACCACAATCACACTATCTCTCTACCATTCCACTCCCGAACAGTGCGCGGGAAAAACGAACACCTAAACCTTTCTGTTAGAGCTCTGATTTCTCTTATTTTATTTTGATGATCATTCCTATCTATGTAGGTTGGGCTCAACAAAATATTTTCGCATTCGGAAGAGAAAGTTGGTGACTGAAATTTCGTAAATAGATCTCGCCGTGACGAAAAACGTCTTTGCTTTAATGTCTTCCATCCCACCTCGCGTATCATATCTGCCACACTCTCTCCCCTATTACGTGATAATACAAAACGAGCTGCCCTTTTTTGCACCCTTTCGATGTCCTCCGTCAATCCCACCTGGTAAGGATCCCCGCAGCAATATTATAACAGAGGAAGAACGAGTGTAGTGTAATCTGTCTCTTTAGTGCACTTGTTGCATCTTCCAAGTGTCCAGCCAATGAAACGCAACATTTGGCTCGCCTTCCCCACTATATTATCTATGTGGTCTTTCCAATTGAAGTTGTTCGTAATTTTAACACCCTGGTACTTAGTTGAATTGACAGCCTTGAGAATTGTACTATTTATCGAGTAATCGAATTCCAAGGGATTTCTTTTGGAACTCATGTGGATCATCTCACACTTTTCGTTATTTAGCGCCTACTGCCACCTGCCACACCATACAGCAATCTTTTCCAAATCGCTTTGCAATTGCTACTGGTCTTCGGATGACCTTACTAGACGGTAAATTACAGCATCATCTGCGAACAACCTAAGAGAACTGCTCAGATTGTCACCCAGGTCATTTATACAGATCAGGAACAGCAGAGTTCCCAGGACGTTTCCCTGGAGAACACCTAATATCACTTCAGTTTTACTCGATGATTTGCCGTCTATTACTACGAACTGCGACCTTCCTGACAGGAAATCATGAATCCAGTCGGACAACTGAGATGATACCCCATAGGCCCGCAGCTTGATTAGAAGTCGCTTGTGAGGAACGGTGTCAAAAGCTTTCCGGAAATCCAGATACACGGAATCAACCTGAGATCCCCTGTCGATAGCGGCCCTTACTTAGTGCGTTGCACAAGAACGATGTTTTCTGAAACCATGCTGATTACGTATCAATAGATCGTTCCCTTCGAGGTGATTCATAATGTTTGAATAGAGTATATGCTCCAAAACCCTACTGCAAACCGACGTCAATGATACAGGTCTGTAGTTCGATGGATTACTCCTTCTACCCTTCTTAAACACTGGTGCGACCTGCGCAGTTTTCCAGTCTGAAGGTACAGATCTATCGGTGAGCGAGCGGTTGTATATGATTGCTGAGTAGGGAGCTATTGTATCAGCGTAATCTGAAAGGAACCTAATCGGTATACAATCTGGACCTGAAGACTTGCCCGTATCAAGCTATTTGAGTTGCTTCGCAACCCCTAAGATATCTACTTCTAAGAAACTCATGCTACGGCTGTTCGTGTTTAAAATTCTGGAATATTCAATTCGTCTTCCCTGGTGAAGGAATTTCGGAAAACTGCGTTCAATAACTGCGCTTTAGCGGCACAGTCGTCGGTAACAGTACCATCGGCACTGCGCAGTGAAGGTATTGACTGCGTCTTGCCGCTTGTGTACTTTACATACGAACAGAATTTCTTCGGATTTTGTACCAAATTTAGAGACAATGTTTCGTTGTGGAACCTATTAAAGGCATCTCGCATTGAAGTCCGTGCCAAATTTCGCGCGTCTGTAAATTTTAGCCACTCTTCGGGATTTCGCGCTCTTCTGAACTTCGCACGGTTTTTCCGTTGCCTCTGTGACAGCGTTCGGACCTGTTTTGTGTACCGTGGGGCTTTAGCTCCATCTCTTACCAATGTATGAGGTATCAATCTCTCAATTGCTGTTGCTACCATATTTTTGATTTTGAGCCACATCTCGTCTATATTTGCATAGTCAGTTCGGAAGGAATGGAGATTGTCTCTTAGGAGGACTCCTAGTGACACTTTATCCGCTTTTTTAAATAAAATTATTTTGCGTTTGTTTCTGGTGGATTTGGAAGAAACGGTGTTGAGCCTAGCTACAACGACCTTGTGATCACTAATCCCTGTATCAGTCATGATGCTCTCTATTATGTCTTCATTGTTTGTGGCTATGAGATCAAGTGTGTTTTCGCTACCATTTACAATTCGCGTGGGTTCGTGGACTAACTGCTAGAAATAATTTTCGGAGAAAGCATTTAGGACAATCTCGGAAGATGTTCTCTGCCTACCACCGGCTTTTAACAAGTATTTTTGCCAATATATCGAGGGAAGGTTGAAGTCCCCACCAACTATAGCCGTATTAGTGGGGTATTTATTTGTTACTTACGAGACTCATATTATTCTCTGAACTGTACAGCAACTATATCATCGGAGTCTGGGGGTCGGTAGAATTAGCCAACTATTAACTTAGTTCGGCTGTTAAATATAACCTCCACCCATACCAATTCGCACGGAGTATCTACTTCGACTTCTCCACAAGATAAACCACTACTGACAGACACAAACACTCCACCAACAATTCTGCCTAATCTATCTTTCCTGAACACCGTCTGAGACTTCGTAAAAATTTCTGCAGAACTTATTTCAGGCTTTAGCCAGCTTTTTGTACCTATAACGATTTCAGCTTACGTGATCTCTATTAGCGCTTGAAGCTCAGGGACCTTCCCAGCACAACTAGAACAATTTACAACTACAATTCCGACTGTTCCTTGAGCCAAGCACGTCTTGTGTTTGCCATGCGCCCTTTGATATTGCAGCCCACCCCGTACTTTCCCGAGGCTTTCTAACCTAAAAAACCGCCCAGTCCACGCCACACAGCCTGCGCTACCCGTGTAGCCACCAACTGAGTGTGGTGAACTCCTGACCTATTCAGCGGAACCCGAAACCCCACGACCCTATGGCGCAAGTCAAGGAATCTGCAGCCAACACGGCCGCTGAGCCACTGATTCAGACCCTCTCCACCCGGTTCTGCACCAGGGGTCCGCAGTCGGTTCTGTCAACGATGCTGCAGATGGTGAGCTCTGCCTTCATCTCGCAAGCAAGACCGGCAGCCTTCACCAAATCAGATAGCCGCTGGAATCCAGAGAGAATTTCCTCAGATCCAAGGCGACACACGTGATTAGTGCCGACATGTGCCACCACTTGCAGCTGGCTGCACCCTGTGCCCTTCATGGCATCCGGAAAGACCCTTTCCACATCAGGAATGACTCCCCCGGAATGCAATTTCTTCCCCTCCTTAGCCGCCGTATCCCTAAGGGGCCCCATTACGCGCCTAACACTGGAGCTCCCACCCTCTGCGATTGCCCGGACCTTGAAGGCTGAGAATCATCCTCTGAAACATGGCAGGCAGCTGCATCTGGCTCAGCCAGAGACAGTGCCTGAATCCTGTTTGTCAGACACGCCGGGGAGGCTTTCTGATCAGCCTCCGAGGACGTCTTTCGCTGCCTGCCACGCCTTGGAACAACCTCCCAATCGACCACAGGCGAGGGCTCAGCCCCACTGCGGGCAGCAATTGGGGCAACCACGGCGGCAGACCTATCTGGGGACAGACGGGACGAGGTTGACATCCCCGTGATACCCAAGTCCGGCTCCCCAGAGTGGTGCCCATTGGCAACAGCCCCAAGCTGCTCGACCGAAGTCAGCGCCGCTTGCAGCTGTGAGCGAAGGGATGCCAACTCAGCCCTCATCTGAACACAGCAACTGGGGCAACCCTGTCCATTCTAATCGATGTTGAACAACAGTTACTGAAACACGAGTCCGGGCCTAGGTAATGCAAGGCTCAAATGGCTCAAATGGCTCTGAGCACTATGGGTTCAAATGGCTCTGAGCACTATGGGACTCAACTGCTGAGGTCATAAGTCCCCTAGAACTTAGAACTACTTAAACCTAACTAACCTAAGGACATCACACACATCCATGCCCGAGGCAGGATTCGAACCTGCGACCGTAGCGGTCGTGCGGTTCCAGACTGTAGCGCCTTTAACCGCTCGGCCACTCCGGCCGGCCCCTTTACGTTATTTGATTTTCAAATTGCTGAGCAAAACTGAACGTACTCACACATTTCTCTCTTTACTTATTCAGATCATCAATAAACTGACACACAATATCTTTAGCACAACGCAATCTGACTTTCAATAATTCCAAGAAAAGAATGGCCCTGGCTAACAATAACCTATACCTTTCATGAATCACTTACCTCACAAAAATCTTCGTTACTCGAACTACTGCAGTACAGCGAGCGCCAATACTGCAAGCGAAATAAAAGATTCTAACTACTGAAGGCACTATGAAAGATTTTGATAGAGAACAAACAATGTGTTTACCTTAATAGTGTTCAAGAGTCATAATAATTATACACATCAGTTCATGACCTCCAATCTTACAAATTTACTGTCTCTGATGGAGACACGTCCGCTCGCAAAACTCCACCATCTCTGTCCCCGCATCCACAACTGCTGGCGGCTCACCTCCAACTCCGCAATGCCACGCGCTGTTCACATCCAACTGCGCAACACTACAATAGCGAATATTACAACCATGCCAACCAGCCACAGACTGCACACCGCACAGCCAGTGATTTTCATACAGAGCGCTACATGGCGTTACCATTATAAAAACCTAAACAACCTACTTACAAAGGTTTATAATAGCTTAACAGAAAAACGATATTTGGTTATCAGATACTTTATACTGGCCCGTTACATTTTTCGATGGACAAGCGTATTTAATTACCATATTTCCTTTATGTGACTAAAACGTTCCACCGCTTCACTTTTATTCCACCAAATTTGTTTCATCAGTTAATGGAATGGTTATAAGAGCTGCCCACAACCGTGTCTACGGTGATTCTCATACGTATAATTTTGGTATACATGTTTCGTTACGTGGGTCCATGTGAATCCTACTGACGTCTTTCGTCAGCCATGACTACCATTCAACCGCAATAGGTCTGCATGGTACTGTTTATAATGAACGTTTTTTGCCAGTAGTCTTGTCAGAGATTAGCACACTCTGCGATATTAGTTACGGTATTACATGAGTGTCTGATTCTGATATATTTACTTCCTAATAGAAACTGAAGAACAATTACAGGACCTTTCGAGTGGAATGAACGGTCTACTAATTTCAGAACATGGACTGAGAAAAAAAGTACTCTGATGTAACAGAAATGAATAATAGTGAGAAACTTAAGGTAATAATTGGTGATCACGAACCAGACGAAAGTAAGCAATTCTGCTACATTGCAAGCGAAATGACGGATAAAAATAAAGAAGTCACAAAAAACAGACCAGAATAGGAAAAGAGGACATCCGGACGAAAAAAAGGGTCATTCGATATCAAACATGGGCTTTAATTTTAAGTAGAAATTTCTGAAAATGTACGTTTGAAGGACAGAATTGTACGGCAATTAGTCATGAAAAGCAGGACAACTGGAGCAGAACTAAAGCATCAGAGACTTGTGCTACAGAAGAGTGCCGAAAATTATTTGAAAACATAAGAACGAGGAGGTTCTCTGCAGAATACGAGAAGAAAGGCATATATGGAAAACATGGACAAAAAGAAAGGGCAGTGTAACACGACAGCCCGTTGTAAAGGGAAGAAACACTTTGTTTAATGACAAACATTTGCCGTGGATGCCTAGGCGGCGACTAACATCGGATCGTATTCGTGTTGCCAGCTGAAATCAGCCTGACGGGAGCAAGTGGAGGGCCAGATTTACACTACGCTCCACAGATGGGGTTGTCTCTTGACTCCCACCGGCCGCTAAAGCGCCCTCGTGACTGGAAAATCCCGTCCGTTGTTGAGCACAACAGCTGCTCTGTTCTCATAGCCGCTTTTCGCGTCCAGTGCAAAATTAGTAAAGATCAAGACACGTGTGTCACTGAAGAGCCAGTAGGCTCACTTCAAGCGGAAAAGGTGGACGATTACGCGTGTGAAGACGCGCCCTCAATTTTCGCATTACTTTGTAAGTTATTCTTAAGTTATACATTATAAAAAACACATGAACTGTAAAAGTTTATCTCGGGAACCAAGTATTCCATTGCAGCGAACGAGATACCTATGGATACATTTCATAGAACCGTATCGGACAGTGAAAGTAGATCTGCTGAAATTATTTAAATAAATGAGAGGCTGAAAAGTGGATTTCGTGGAATTGAAAAAGGACTTCCTTACAAATCAAACAGACAAACATTAAAAGTAGCGGCCGTACTGTAAGCTTGAGATATATAGGGTATTATTTAATGTATAATTTAAACTGTTTGTTAATATTTACTCATATAAATCCGAAAATGGAGGAAAACCATAGAAATTATTGTTCATAAATAAACTGTGGTATACAAAAGAAAACTGATACCAGCTTAATACTTCTCGGAAAATATCCGTGTGATTTGATGTATCATATGTGCATAAAAGGTTAAAATTAAGAATTTCAGCACTTTTCGTCTTCATTAGTTTAACTTACTTCAGTGTGCTTCACCGAGGTTTCCTGGGTGGACTGTGGCAATCTGGATTGTGTCTAGGTTGGGACGCCGTCGGAAGCGGTCAGACCGTGTTAGGCGAAAGTTTTATATGATGAGCGTTGAAATGGAGGCTAGTTCGCGTGTGTGAATCATTCAGAGTTCCTTCTTCCAGACATACATTTTTTCGGCGTCTAATGAATAAGCCCCAATTATAAGCTTTCATTGTGTAGCCATTCCAAAATTTATAGTTTGGTATAGTGTGGACCTTTAACAGTTTTCTAAAGATAACTCATGCAGTTAATCATGGGTTATTCAACCCCCTCCCTAATCTTAAGAAACTGAAATTAATTTATTGTGAACTATGACTTTCGGTTTTTCTGTGTTCCTATAGAAAATAAACTCGAATCTATGAAAATTTATAAAATACGTGATTGCTTACGTGATTTTGGCATGGCAAATCCGGCCTGGTTTTCATTAAATACTTTTGTGGAACATTGGGTATATTTCGACGAGTGTGAGTTGGCGCCCCAAAGGCGAAACATAGCCGAACCTGTACGTCCAACCACATTTACAGGGACCGACCGAAATGTTCGTTCTTTGTAAGGTGTGTATAAATTTTTTCTTGCATTAGCACGTGGGTGCTGGGAGCTGATGCAAAACTTGTGAACAGTTCAGAGCTTTGATTTTCGGCAAGTTGATGAGACAGACTGTATTTTATTTCGTCACCCATACCTAATGCACATTCCCAAAAAACCTGTACGTTCGGAACAGGATGATAGGACATGTGTTAAGATATCATGGAATACACTCTTTAGTGTAATAGGGACCTGGAGAGAGTAAAACTTGTAGAGTAAGACAGAGATCTGAGTACCCCCAACAAATAATTGAAGAGATATGTCGCAAGTGCTACTCTGAAATGAAAGTATTTCTTCAGGAAGGTAATTCATTGTGGGCTACATTAAACCAGTCAGAAGACTAATGATAACATAAAAAAAAGCTCATGTGACGCATCCACACCACACACGAAAGGTATGTAGAGACACTGTGATTAACTTTCTGTACGGAATGTGACTGATAGTTCTGACTGTAGACAGACTCTCATGCGAATAAAACGTTCTCGGTTTTCCAGCAGCGTCAATTCGAATAAAATCCTCGAGCTTTCGATGGCCATCTCCGCCATCGTCGTCAGGAGTTCACTGACTTCCGGGGCTGTTACGGTTTCTCGCTTATATAGGCATGATGGCATCATGCCTGACGTCCTCACCATATCCTGGCGAAAGATAAGCCACCAAAATATAAGACTAGCCAGGGGGAACGACGTAGCTTACCATTCCATGTAGGCTTTCACGGCCGGCGTCTTTATCAGTAAACTCTTCCGGGCTAAGTTGCCGTGGTCGATCTGTAGAACTTCTTCTCCCTGACGTTTCGTTCTCAACTGCGGAGAACATCTTCCGAGGTGAGTCGACGACTGGCTGCTAGGAGCTGGGGCCGCCGCTTATATAGAGATCGTAGGGGGCGCCACCACACGTCACATGGCGTCGATGTGCAGCTATCTCTGGCTATCGTCTGTTCTCTCGATTGCAGGCAATCGATTGTCACGTGATTGATGCAACGTCGACCGCCATATCTTATCCAATTTTAATCCTTCTTCTTTACGATTAAAATTGTATTGATGTTTGTGGATTTCAATTGCCTCTCTATACATACGTGTATAATAGTGCGACGTCCTCGCTAGCACGCTTGTTTCACCAAATTTTATGTCGTGATCTCCATCCTTAAAAACATGTTCCGCTACTGCCGATTTGTCGATATGTCCCAAGCGACAGTTTCTTTTGTGCTCCGTCAACCGTGTATTGATGCTTCTTTTGGTAGTTCCTATGTAAACCCTGCCACAACTACACGGAATTTTATATACCCCTGGGGTGGCTAGGGGGTGACGAGCATCTTTTGTTGATCTTAGGCATTCACTAATTTTCTTAGTAGGCCTAAAAATGGTCTCTACCTGAAACTTGGCTAGTACTTTTCCAATGCGATCCGTGATATTATGGATGAACGGAAGAAATACTTTTCCAGCTGATGGTTGTTGCTGTCTCCCATTTTTAGGCATTTTTCTATTTGGGTGAAGTGCTCGATTAATCTCGTTTTTTGTATAACCATTTTTCGCAAAGGCCATTCGTAAATGATTTAGTTCTTCTTGTAAGTAGCCTGGTTCACAAATATTATTGGCCCTATCCACTAGTGTTTTTATGATCCCCCTCTTTTGCCTAGGGTGGTGGTTTGAGTTCTTATGGAGGTAGCGATCGGTATGTGTACCTTTCCTGTAGACCTTATGGCCTAAGGTCCCATCCGCCCGTTTGATAACTGATACATCCAAGAAGTTAAGTTGTCCATTCTTCTCCTTCTCCATAGTAAATTTAATCTTTGGGTTGATGCTATTTAAGTGTACCAGAAAATCATTCAAGTCTTCTTCCTCATGATTCCATATTACAAAGGTATCATCCACATACCGATACCACTTCGAGGGGCTTTTTTTGGCCGACTGCAATGCTTGATGTTCAAAATATTCCATGAATAAATTCGCAATTGCGGGACTTAGGGGGCTTCCCATGGCTACCCCATCGATCTGTTCATAAAATTCACCATTATACTGAAAATGGGTTGAGGATAGACAGTGTTGGAACAAGGCTACTATATCAGTAGGGAACATATTGGCTATATGGGAGAGAGCTTCATCAACTGGAACCATCGTGAACAAAGACACTATATCAAAACTGACAAGTATGTCATTAGGACCGACAGTAATTTCCCTCAATTTCTCAATGAAGTGTAGAGAGTTTTTAATATGACTCTCAGTTTTGCCTATGTGAGGTTGTAACAAAGAGGCAAGGTGTCTGGCTAGTTCTTGGGTAGGAGCTCCAATTGCGCTGACTATTGGTCTCAAAGGAACATCAGGTTTATGTATCTTTGGTAATCCATATAATCTCGGAGGATAAGCCTCCGTTTCACAAAGATACTTTTTAACTTCTGTAGGAATTGAAGACTGTTTTATCAGACGCTTGGTGGCATTCAGCACATTCGTTGTGGGATCCTTTTTCAACTTCTTGTATGTGCTGGGTTCCAGGAGATCACTGATCTTCTTGTGATAATCCTCAGTATTCATTAAAACAGTAACATTTCCCTTGTCAGCGGCAACTATAATAACATTCTTGTCTGCATTGATCTCCCGCAATGCCTTCCTTTCCCCTTGAGACAGATTGCTGCTGGGTGGCTTAGCTTTGCGTAATATCCTGGAGGTTTCCATTCTAATTTCATCAGCAGAATATGATGGTAACTGACGAATTCCTGCCTCTATATTAGCAATAATGTCTTCCACAGGAATCTTGGATGGAGTTATTGCAAAATTCCCTCCTTTAGACAGAACAGAAAGTTCTTCCTTAGACAATTCTTTTTCCGATAAATTAATAACCGTTTGGGAATTGTTTGGAATCGCTGTTTCCTGTCGACCCTCTTGTAGACGATCAAACTTGTCCTTCTGCCTATTGGAAGACACTTCTGCACTAATCTCCATAGATCTAAATGTTAAACTGTCCACTTTGTTCCAATGACAAAACTGCATAGTATTGCTAATAAGTAAATGAAGATTTAGCAGTTGGCCATCACATACCGCCAGTCCTCGTCGTGTCTGATGTATCCGCTCACGTAGTAATGCCAGTTCCATACGAGAATAAATACGGTTAGCTTGTGGCGAATGAAACATTCTTCTCACTTTTAAAAACTTGGGAACTATACCGGTATCACGACAGCGTAGCAGAAAAGTGAGTGAGCAAAGTTGTTGACCTTTCTTCTTGCGTAGGTTCTCCAGTCGTCGTACCCTAGTTGACATTTCCTCCCCGTAGAGGCGTCGAATCATTCCATGTAGGCTTTCACGGCCGGCGTCTTTATCAGTAAACTCTTCCGGGCTAAGTTGCCGTGGTCGATCTGTAGAACTTCTTCTCCCTGACGTTTCGTTCTCAACTGCGGAGAACATCTTCCGAGGTGAGTCGACGACTGGCTGCTAGGAGCTGGGGCCGCCGCTTATATAGAGATCGTAGGGGGCGCCACCACACGTCACATGGCGTCGATGTGCAGCTATCTCTGGCTATCGTCTGTTCTCTCGATTGCAGGCAATCGATTGTCACGTGATTGATGCAACGTCGACCGCCATATCTTATCCAATTTTAATCCTTCTTCTTTACGATTAAAATTGTATTGATGTTTGTGGATTTCAATTGCCTCTCTATACATACGTGTATAGGGCCAATAATATTTGTGAACCAGGCTACTTACAAGAAGAACTAAATCATTTACGAATGGCCTTTGCGAAAAATGGTTATACAAAAAACGAGATTAATCGAGCACTTCACCCAAATAGAAAAATGCCTAAAAATGGGAGACAGCAACAACCATCAGCTGGAAAAGTATTTCTTCCGTTCATCCATAATATCACGGATCGCATTGGAAAAGTACTAGCCAAGTTTCAGGTAGAGACCATTTTTAGGCCTACTAAGAAAATTAGTGAATGCCTAAGATCAACAAAAGATGCTCGTCACCCCCTAGCCACCCCAGGGGTATATAAAATTCCGTGTAGTTGTGGCAGGGTTTACATAGGAACTACCAAAAGAAGCATCAATACACGGTTGACGGAGCACAAAAGAAACTGTCGCTTGGGACATATCGACAAATCGGCAGTAGCGGAACATGTTTTTAAGGATGGAGATCACGACATAAAATTTGGTGAAACAAGCGTGCTAGCGAGGACGTCGCACTATTATACACGTATGTATAGAGAGGCAATTGAAATCCACAAACATCAATACAATTTTAATCGTAAAGAAGAAGGATTAAAATTGGATAAGATATGGCGGTCGACGTTGCATCAATCACGTGACAATCGATTGCCTGCAATCGAGAGAACAGACGATAGCCAGAGATAGCTGCACATCGACGCCATGTGACGTGTGGTGGCGCCCCCTACGATCTCTATATAAGCGGCGGCCCCAGCTCCTAGCAGCCAGTCGTCGACTCACCTCGGAAGATGTTCTCCGCAGTTGAGAACGAAACGTCAGGGAGAAGAAGTTCTACAGATCGACCACGGCAACTTAGCCCGGAAGAGTTTACTGATAAAGACGCCGGCCGTGAAAGCCTACATGGAATGATTCGACGCCTCTACGGGGAGGAAATGTCAACTAGGGTACGACGACTGGAGAACCTACGCAAGAAGAAAGGTCAACAACTTTGCTCACTCACTTTTCTGCTACGCTGTCGTGATACCGGTATAGTTCCCAAGTTTTTAAAAGTGAGAAGAATGTTTCATTCGCCACAAGCTAACCGTATTTATTCTCGTATGGAACTGGCATTACTACGTGAGCGGACACATCAGACACGACGAGGACTGGCGGTATGTGATGGCCAACTGCTAAATCTTCATTTACTTATTAGCAATACTATGCAGTTTTGTCATTGGAACAAAGTGGACAGTTTAACATTTAGATCTATGGAGATTAGTGCAGAAGTGTCTTCCAATAGGCAGAAGGACAAGTTTGATCGTCTACAAGAGGGTCGACAGGAAACAGCGATTCCAAACAATTCCCAAACGGTTATTAATTTATCGGAAAAAGAATTGTCTAAGGAAGAACTTTCTGTTCTGTCTAAAGGAGGGAATTTTGCAATAACTCCATCCAAGATTCCTGTGGAGGACATTATTGCTAATATAGAGGCAGGAATTCGTCAGTTACCATCATATTCTGCTGATGAAATTAGAATGGAAACCTCCAGGATATTACGCAAAGCTAAGCCACCCAGCAGCAATCTGTCTCAAGGGGAAAGGAAGGCATTGCGGGAGATCAATGCAGACAAGAATGTTATTATAGTTGCCGCTGACAAGGGAAATGTTACTGTTTTAATGAATACTGAGGATTATCACAAGAAGATCAGTGATCTCCTGGAACCCAGCACATACAAGAAGTTGAAAAAGGATCCCACAACGAATGTGCTGAATGCCACCAAGCGTCTGATAAAACAGTCTTCAATTCCTACAGAAGTTAAAAAGTATCTTTGTGAAACGGAGGCTTATCCTCCGAGATTATATGGATTACCAAAGATACATAAACCTGATGTTCCTTTGAGACCAATAGTCAGCGCAATTGGAGCTCCTACCCAAGAACTAGCCAGACACCTTGCCTCTTTGTTACAACCTCACATAGGCAAAACTGAGAGTCATATTAAAAACTCTCTACACTTCATTGAGAAATTGAGGGAAATTACTGTCGGTCCTAATGACATACTTGTCAGTTTTGATATAGTGTCTTTGTTCACGATGGTTCCAGTTGATGAAGCTCTCTCCCATATAGCCAATATGTTCCCTACTGATATAGTAGCCTTGTTCCAACACTGTCTATCCTCAACCCATTTTCAGTATAATGGTGAATTTTATGAACAGATCGATGGGGTAGCCATGGGAAGCCCCCTAAGTCCCGCAATTGCGAATTTATTCATGGAATATTTTGAACATCAAGCATTGCAGTCGGCCAAAAAAAGCCCCTCGAAGTGGTATCGGTATGTGGATGATACCTTTGTAATATGGAATCATGAGGAAGAAGACTTGAATGATTTTCTGGTACACTTAAATAGCATCAACCCAAAGATTAAATTTACTATGGAGAAGGAGAAGAATGGACAACTTAACTTCTTGGATGTATCAGTTATCAAACGGGCGGATGGGACCTTAGGCCATAAGGTCTACAGGAAAGGTACACATACCGATCGCTACCTCCATAAGAACTCAAACCACCACCCTAGGCAAAAGAGGGGGATCATAAAAACACTAGTGGATAGGGCCAATAATATTTGTGAACCAGGCTACTTACAAGAAGAACTAAATCATTTACGAATGGCCTTTGCGAAAAATGGTTATACAAAAAACGAGATTAATCGAGCACTTCACCCAAATAGAAAAATGCCTAAAAATGGGAGACAGCAACAACCATCAGCTGGAAAAGTATTTCTTCCGTTCATCCATAATATCACGGATCGCATTGGAAAAGTACTAGCCAAGTTTCAGGTAGAGACCATTTTTAGGCCTACTAAGAAAATTAGTGAATGCCTAAGATCAACAAAAGATGCTCGTCACCCCCTAGCCACCCCAGGGGTATATAAAATTCCGTGTAGTTGTGGCAGGGTTTACATAGGAACTACCAAAAGAAGCATCAATACACGGTTGACGGAGCACAAAAGAAACTGTCGCTTGGGACATATCGACAAATCGGCAGTAGCGGAACATGTTTTTAAGGATGGAGATCACGACATAAAATTTGGTGAAACAAGCGTGCTAGCGAGGACGTCGCACTATTATACACGTATGTATAGAGAGGCAATTGAAATCCACAAACATCAATACAATTTTAATCGTAAAGAAGAAGGATTAAAATTGGATAAGATATGGCGGTCGACGTTGCATCAATCACGTGACAATCGATTGCCTGCAATCGAGAGAACAGACGATAGCCAGAGATAGCTGCACATCGACGCCATGTGACGTGTGGTGGCGCCCCCTACGATCTCTATATAAGCGGCGGCCCCAGCTCCTAGCAGCCAGTCGTCGACTCACCTCGGAAGATGTTCTCCGCAGTTGAGAACGAAACGTCAGGGAGAAGAAGTTCTACAGATCGACCACGGCAACTTAGCCCGGAAGAGTTTACTGATAATGACGTAGCTTACGGTTATTACGTGAGAGTGAAGACTTGGTTGTCTGGTCAGCCGACAAAGTGAATGCCACCGTGGTTCTGAACTCTGCAGACTACCACCTGAAGATGCTACATTTATTAGAAGACGTCACGTACCTGCAAGCTTAGTCGTGATCCCACACAGGCCATTGTCAGAAAGAAAGGGAGGTTATTGAAGGATTAGGGTTCACCAGATGATGTGGTGAAGAAATTAACGCCTCTTGCCACCAGACTTCCCAGGCTTTATGGAATACCAAAGATACACAATGAAAGTGTTCCTCTGAGGCCCATTATTAGTGCAATCAGTTCGCCCACCTACAGACTTGCTAAACATCTGGCAGGATTATTAGCACCAAAATTGGGACATTGCGAACACCATGTTGTCAACTCGCAGAAATTTGTTCAGACACTCAAGAGAATTGAGATAGTCCCAAACGAACTAACGGTTAGCCTGGATGTTGTGGCACTTTATACGAGGGTGCCAATGCAAGATACGCTGGATCTTTTGGCCAATAATTTCCATCTGGAATAATTAAGTTGTTCCGTCACGTCCTAAGGACAACGTTCTTTTTGAACTGCGATGGATATTATGAGATGACTGACGGCACAACCATGGGATCACCACTGTCTCCAGCAGTCGCAAATTTCTTCATGAAGCACTTCGAGGAGCAGGCTCTGCAAACTGCGATATTACAGCCGTCTTGCTTTCTACGACTTGTTGATGACACCTTCCTGATATGGCCTCATGTTCAAGATAGACTGCAGCAGTTCGTCGATCATATGAATGGTGTCCATTCCAAAATTAAATTTACTGTCGCGATGGAGAAGCACGGCAAGCTACCATTCTTGGATGTTTTCTTTGAGCGGAAGGCATGGGGCCAGCTTGGTCATTCAGTGTACCGGAAACCAACACACACTGTCCGGTACTTGAACGCCAATAGTTTCCACCACCCTGTACACAAGAAAGCTGTCCTGAACACGTTGGACCGAGCGAGGTGGCGCAGTGGTTAGACACTGGACTCGCATTCGGGAGGACGACGGTTCAATCCCGCGTCCGGCCATCCTGATTTAGGTTTTCCGTGATTTCCCTAAATCGCTCCAGGCAAATGCCGGGATGGTTCCTCTGAAAGGGCACGGCCGACTTCCTTCCCCATCCTTCCCTAATCCGATGAGACCGATGACCACGCTGTCTGGTCTCCTTCCCCAAACCAACCAACCAACCAACCTGAACACGTTGGTTCATAGAGCCAAGATAATCTCTGACGACGACCACCAACAGTCGCAGAACTTAAAGCGTGTTTTCGGGGAAAATGGAGAGAGCAAAAGAGACATCGTAAACACTTTCAAGGGCCGACGAAAGACACCTGGTGAATCAGTAGAAGAGACCAAACGGACTGTATTCCTGCCATACTGTGGAGCAACTAACAGTAAGATACAACGTCTGCTGCAGAAACATGGGTTACGACCTGTGTTCCGGCCCGCCCCCAAGATGCAAGATATGTTACGGCCTGTTGAAGACGACATTGCTCTTCGAGTGTCCGGTATGTTCGGCGTATCCTGTGAATGTGGCAGCATGTATATTGGACAAACAATTCGCACGGTTGCGGAGCGTTGTACTAAGCACAAGCGCCATATAAAACAAAGGGAGCTTGACAAGTCGGCCATAGTGGAGCGTTGCCTAGAAAACGGTCATAAAATACAGTTCGAAAATACAAAAGTGTTGTCTCATGCGCCTACATATTGGGACTCCGTTATAAAGGAAGCGGCCGAGATTCGTTTAAACAACAAAAATTTCAACGGAGAGCACGGGTACACACTCAGCAGGGCATGGGGACGGGCGTTGGACATCGAAAGAAAGTAGAGACAGATGCGCGACACGGGAGCGGCAGTTTCAAACGTGGCGCCTGCCCCTGGCGCCACCTGACGTCACCGGTGCTGCCACGGGCAATAGCTCCGCTGGCTGCCCGGGTCGACTTACGCGCGCGCGCGAAACATTGGATGGATCTGATTGGCTGCTGATGATGTCATCATGCCTATATAAGCGAGAAACCGTAACAGCCCAGGCAGTCAGTGAACTCATGACGACGATGGCGGAGATGGCGATAGAAAGCTCGAGGATTTTATTCGAATTGACGCTGCTGGAAAACCGAGAACGTTTTATTCGTGTATGCCGTCGCGAAAGACTCCAAGGACACAGACTCTCATGTATCAGGTTATATTCAGCATCAATTACGCAGCCACCGATGGTTGTGGACTTCTGCTAGAAGTACAACGGTATCCTCGCGCTGAAAACTTGATCACCGTATGTCACAGAGATGGAATTTTTGACGCCTTGTGTAAACATCACGACGTAATACGTATAATACTTATGATAAGCCACAATGACGTCCAGGTCAACCAGCAATATTTATTACACACAACATATATTTATATCGGATGTTTTGACGCTCATATGGAACTATTTACATCTGTACCAGAATACATTTTGTTGCATTGAGGAAATGGGATCTAATTGTTACAATATACTACACATATTGAAATTCCAAACAAAATAACGTACCTCTCTTAGTTAGATGCAGTGCATGGAGCATCAAACCTATACCCATGTAATGTATTATATACAAGTAGTATTTCTGCTCTATATGGATAGTTTTTAACGTATGCTTCAGTTACAACCAAATGTTAAATTAGTTACACAAAAGAATAATACAATGCTCAACAACCCTATATATCCACGGGTTGTATTGAAAAGGTCCAAATTTGTTGGAATAAAGACAACTTCTATATTTGATGTCTTTATTATTTTAATACTACATTTTTGTTTTTATATATAGCCGGCCGAAGTGGCCGTGCGGTTAAAGGCGCTGCAGTCTGGAACCGCAAGACCGCTACGGTCGCAGGTTCGAATCCTGCCTCGGGCATGGATGTTTGTGATGTCCTTAGGTTAGTTAGGTTTAACTAGTTCTAAGTTCTAGGGGACTAATGACCTCAGCAGTTGAGTCCCATAGTGCTCAGAGCCATTTGAACCATTTTTTTGTTTTTATATATAAAGGTGCACAATATGCTTGCTGTGCCTAGCGGTGGTTGTGTATTGTCAACCAAAACTCGTCGCATATAAATTAAAGACATTAAATTTAGTGACGGGCATCATCATTATTTCAAATAGACAAAGCAGCTGAAACCCCAGTAGCGCACAATCAGATTAACAGCTCATGCTACCAAGTTTCTGACAAGAGTAATATACAGAAGAACGGGAAAGAAAACTGAGCATGTGTTAGATGGAGATCAGCTTGGCTTTAGGAAAGGTAAAGGCACCAGAGAGACAATTCTGACTTTGGGGTTGATAATGGAACCAAGACTAAAGAAAAGTCAACACACATTCATAGGATTTGTCGACCTAGAAAAACCGTTCGACAATGTAAAATGGTGCAAGGTGACGGAGTTTTAAGAAAAATAGGGGTAAGTTATAGGGAGAGATGGGAAATATACGACATGCACAAGAGCC
The DNA here is from genome assembly GCF_023864345.2 of Schistocerca serialis cubense. Classification (NCBI taxonomy): domain Eukaryota; kingdom Metazoa; phylum Arthropoda; class Insecta; order Orthoptera; family Acrididae; genus Schistocerca; species Schistocerca serialis. The sequence continues at coordinate 321,725,080 of NC_064641.1, read as the reverse complement.
AATAATTAATAATAATAAGAGTGGGTGACCAAGAACGAAATGCTTTGTTTTAAAAGGTTGGATTTAGTCTTTAGTCTCTACTGTTCAATAGGAACATCGTAGGAGCAATGGTAGATATAAAGGAAAGGTTCAGGAGTAAAATTAAAATTCAGTGCGAAAGGATATCAATGATACGATTCGCTGATGACATTGTTATTCTGAGGGAAAGTGAAGACGAATTAAACCACCTGCTGAATGGAAGGCACAGTCTAATGAGTACAGAATATGGATTCAGAGTAAATCAAAGAAAAACGAAGATAATGAGAAGAAGCAGCAGAAACGAGAACAGCGAGAAATTTTACGTTAAGATTGATGGTCAGGAAGTAGATGATGTTATGGAATTCTGCTACCTAGGAAGTAAAATAATCAGTGACGGAAGGGTCAAAGAGGACATCAAAAGCAGACTAACACTGGCCAAGAAAAGTCTACTAGTGTATCACACGTAGGCCTTAATCGAAGGAAGAAATTGCTGAGAATGTACGTTTGAAGCACAGCATTGTATGTTAGTGAAACATGAACTGTGTGAAAGCCGGAACAGAAGAGAATCGAAGCATTTGAGATGTGGTGCTACAGACGAATGTTAAAAATTAACTTGACTGAAAAGGTAAAGAATGAGGAGGTTCCGCGCAGAATCGGAGAGGAAAGGAGTATGTGGAAAACACTGACAAGGAGAAAGGCAGGATGATAGGACATTTGTTAAGATATCAGGGACTGACTTCCTTGGTACTAGAGGCTGCTGTAGAAGGAAAAAACCGTAGAGGAAGATAGAGACTGGAATAAAACCAACAGATAATTGAGGACGTAAGCTGCAAGTGCTACTCTCAGGTGAAGAGGTCGGCACAGCAGAGAAATTCGTGGCGGACCGCTTCTATCTACATCTACATGCATACTCTACAAATCACATTTAAGTGTTTGGCAAATGTATAATCAAATCACCTTCACAATTCACTATTATTCCAATCTCATATAGCAAGTGGAAAGAACGAGCACATCTATCTTCCCGTAAGAGCTTTGATTTCCGTTATTTTATCATGGTGATCATTTCTCCTTATACAGGTCGGGGTCAAGAAAATATTTTGTCATTCAGAGGAGAAAGTATGTCATTGGAATTCGTGAGAAGATTCCTCCGCAACGAAAAAGGTTTTTGTTTTAGTGATGTCGGTACCAAATCCTGTAACATTTCAGTGAAACTCTCTACCCTATTTCTCCATAATACAAAATGCGCTGCCCTTTTTGAAGTTTTTAAATCTACTCCGTCAATCCTATCTGGCAAGTATCTCACACCGCAAACCAGAATTCTAAAAGAGGACGGACAAAGGCAATGTAGGCAGTCTCCTTAGCAGTTTTGTTACAATTTTTAAGTGTCCTGCTCATAAAACGCAGTCTTAGGATAGTCTTGCCCACAACATTTTCTGTGTGTTCCTTCATATTTAGGTTGTTCATGATTGTAATTCCTAGGTATTAGTTGGATTTCAGGGCTTTAGATTTCACTGATTTAACGTGTAACCACTGTTTAGCGAACTCCTTTTAGCAGTCATGCGGATGACCTCACACTTTTCGTCATTTAGGGTCAACTGCCAATTTTCGCTCATGCACATATTTTTATAAATTGTTTTGCAATTTGTTTTGATATTTTGATGACTTAACTATCCGATAAACGAGAGCATCATCTGGAAACAAACTAAGGCGGCTGCTCATAGTCTTCCAAACGTTTATAAAGATAAGGAACAGCAAAGGGTCTATAAAACTGCCTTGGGGAAGACTAGAAGTCATTTCAGTTTTACTCGCTGTCTTTCCATCAACTACGCACTGTGACTTCTCTGACAGGAAATCACGAATCCAGTCACATAGCTGAGACGATATTCCACAAGAACGCAATTTCACTACAAGCCGCTTGTGTTGTGCAGTGTCAAACGCTTTCCGTAAATCCAGAAATATGGAATCAAATTGAAATCCCTTGTCAAATAGCACTGAACATTTCGTGCGAGTCAAAGCTAGTTGTGTTTCATAACAACGATGTTTTGTAAATCCGTGTTGACTGTGTGTCAATAGACCGTTTTCTTCAAGGTAATTCATAATGTTCGAGCACAATAAATGTTAAAAATTCTTCTGCATATCGACGTTAATAATATGGGCCTGTAATTTAGTGGATTATTCCAACAACCTTTCTTTAATATTGGTGTGATCTGTACAACTTCCAGTCGTTGGGTACGGAGTTCTCGTCGAATTTATGAAGTAAGTCTGATTTATGGATGGGCCATCGTTCTCACTTTTCAGTTATTTGCCTCCTTAGAATGTCCCTGTCTGTCATTAAATCATACAATCTAAACAGAGTTGGTGTATAGTTAGGTCTCCTCCATTCAGACCAACATTCTGTTATATGTCCCCGCATTTAGGATGAACGTTGCGGTATTACGAAGACCGTGGAAATGATTTACATCAAAATGGTCTACGCCATTATACATGATAATTGACATATGCAGAGAGCTTGCGGGGCGGCGGGTGAAAAATTTCTATTGTTGCCGTTCTCAACACAGGCTCTCTAACTACAATGTTGGCAACCAGAAAGTGATTAGCAAAAATGTGATGCCTGTAATTAAAGTTCACTGTGCCCATTCTAATGGAGAAATTAAGTTATTGGGATTCATAGAAAATGCAGTTTACTATAACAATTTTCGCTATATTCTGAAAACGATAAAGCGTAAAGTTCCAGACAAAAGTTTACCCAAGCAATGCTACTATCAGCTCTTGTACCACCAGAGCTGTTCAGAGTCTATTACGCAGAACCTATTATCCTTAGATAACGAAACTGTTCAATAAGCGTCATCGATGTAAATGTTCAAAGTGTATACTCTCCTAAATGTGATGTTAATACTCATCAGACGCCACGATAGTAATTCTAGAAGGTCTGTACTGCGGCGACACCTGAAAATACGACATGCGCAAACTGAGAATAAATCATTGAAGTCGTTCTGCAATTAACACTTTACCCCAATGCAAACTCATTGTTACGTGCATACCGAGTTACGTACTACGGCATACAAGACTGTTCCTTGCAGCTGCACAGACATAACATGGAGTGCACGCTGATACAAATCTAGAGGAAAACTGGGGCCTGCTTCTAGTTTGCAGCGCTCTTATTTATATAGCCGCGGTGCGGACCGCCGAAATCGCAACCGACTAAATTTGCCTTCCTGACTATCCGATGGGGCTAGTAGAGCACCACTTCAATTTACTAAATAAGTAATTGCTTCACTCGCTGAAAGCCAATAAATCTCTTAATTTAATTGTGCAATTAGCACACAGGTAAGTATGTATAATAAAATTCTCATGTGACTAGGTTACATACTTTTGGCTAGAGAATTATTTTAGTTGAACTGCACGTAATAGATGAGCTCTGAACTTGCCCTTTGGACAGACGCTACAACTGTAGTTTTATAGTTACCTATTGGAAGCTTCTCACATCATTGTTATTATAGCCTCTCTCCATTCTACCTAAATCTAAACATATTAGTTTTATCTACTCTCTTACTTAATCTATCTTGCTTCTGTATTTTTAGGGCACATAAACAGAAAATCATGAATTTCAACAAAATTATTATTTTGTGAGATCCAGTATGCTGTTTTCATTAAATTACAATGAAAAAGGAATCCGAATATGAGGTTCGAAGTTTCTAGCTTCTTCCTCTTGCGCCTATGATTTTTATGTAAAATGTCCAAATTTCGAAAGTTGTTAAAGTTACTAAACTGAAACGTAGCACATTATCATTTTAGCATCACTCCAGACATGCTAATAGCTTTACAGATTATTTACTTTACTTTTAAAGTATTGTGTAACATTCGTGATGTCATAGCTAGTTACAGTGGACTAGGATGGCACACAATGGAAAGCATATGTATTCTATGTGGCGTGAGTAGGCTGCTTCCCTACAAGCTGTCGTTGATGAGAAGGTTAAAAGTCGACTGTGTGGGCACCACATCTTCAACAAATAAAAGTAAATTTACCTAAGGTGGCCGGTCATCATTCGTTACGCGTTCACCATTAACCTCAGAATTTCTGTATTGCTTCTGGTGACGAGACACAGTACCTCTACGTTAATTTAAGCAAAATAAATGTATGCCTCAAGCCTAAACAATAAGTATCTACCCACAAAAGCTCTACTACGCATTCCAAGTACCAACAACTATATATCTGATTGCACAAATTGGATGTTGTGTAACAAATAGGATGTTGTGTACTATGGATTGCTTCCCAGGTGTGCAACCATCACTGGTGACGTTTAGTACCTTCAACTGTTACCTCGTGTCATTGGGTTCCATGAAGACTGCGACAACTGGATTTTGCTAATATTATACGGAAGCTATTCACATTCTTGGTTGGAATGTTATTCGACACTCTGCTTACTTTCTTGGTCTGGCACGCTCAGGTATCCTCCTTTCTGTGGTAGGAGTGAGGTGTTGCAGCTGTAAGGAAGTTAACTCGAATTCTAGAGGACAGCGGTTCAAATACAAGTTGCTCGTCCACATGTAGGTTTTCAGTAATTTCCGTAATTCGCTTAAGGCACATGTCGAGGTGGTTCCTTAGAAAAGAAAGAATTTCCTTTTTCAATCTGGGCTTATCTTCTGCCTCTAATAACTTCATCGTCGACGCAATGTTACACCCTATAACCCCTTTTCGTGATTCTTTGTGTTTCTGGGCTTTATGAAATCTCATATGATGAGTTCCTTTCCGATAAACGTGCAAACTTTTACATTCTGCGTTAACTTAGAATTAAGTTACAGATGCTCGCCATCAGCTCTAAGAGAAAGAAATAACCGCAAATGTACACTATAAGTTAGTGGAGAAGAGAGCAGTTGTCTTACACGACCTCTCAACTAGTTCATAACACTGATTTTATACAACCTGTTTATACGGCCCTAGTCTCCAAAAACTGTAATGTTGGTGATTTTCCCCTCTGCCCGATATTGCATCCAGCTTTTCCTCCCCACGTCGGCACCCAATTTGCTTGGCCTCCATTGGTAATTCGCATCAAGACGAAGGCGAACAACGTGTTGGCAGTGGCTTCGGACCTGGAAGACCTCGCAGCTCATAAATATAGACAGGTCTATGGCAAGCCAGCCTGGGGCCGGCTCGAGTCGATAGATACTCAAGTGCGGCCTCCATCCTCTGGAGGTTATTTACACTTCACACGAGGGGTGCTAGGAGCAGTCGTCTACCTTCTGCGCTGCAAAGGCCAGAGATGTACTTACAGGTTAGTTATCTGTTCCGTTTCAAAGACAGCACAAGAAGGACACTACTGTTTTATGCCACGCCAAGAATCAGAGAATATACGTCACCAGCCATATTCTTCCTAAGAAATCGAAAACAAGTTCCCCTGCACAATATTTTATTTACGATAGACATTCAACCTGTACCTTGCGTGTCACTGAGAAATGCTTAGCAGAATACTTCCTACTGTACGAGTAATTTCCGTTCTATTTACCTATAGAGAACGGGAAGTATGACTACTCAAATGCCTCTTTGCATTACAAAATAACTACTGCTGTCTCTCTCTATTCCAAGCTTGATCCCCATTTTAAGGGTACAACCGTGAATGATTACACTAATCCTCGGAGGGAGAGCCACATGACACAATGATATCTTGATGAAGTAACAGAATATATCTAGGCAGCTAGTGATTCAATTTAAAGTTCACGCTTCTTGATCTACGCATGATAATTACCTTTTTTTTCAGACTGCATCGGACAACTTCCTTTTATTATTAATCATTCCATATTAATTTGTATTTCTCTGGGCTCGTTGCGTGGCATATGCCGTTTAAGGGTATTGTATGTATTATGATGTATAAATCCAAGTACACATACAAGTTCCACTGCATTTATTTTAGAGCAGGCCTATTTCAGCTGAACTGCCATCATCACTTTGTCTGTAACTAAATGATATATATTTTGATACATATTTTCGTACATTATTTCCAATTTATTGGGTAAGTTTTAAACGGATTTCAAAATTATACGTTTGGCGTACGTCAGATTGTTTCGACAGTGATGCGATATCGGTGGTCCTGTCATTGTCTACTTACTTAATAGTTACTTTCCATTGTTATTATTGGAGTAACAATGGTTGATTATCACTTTAGCTGACACCTTAGTTCTCAGATGTAACCCAGCGATATTGTATGGTCTGTAGCAGTACTGTTCATCATTGCTGTTACGTAGGTTGTGATCTTTCCATGTCCACATACCGTCGTGGGATGCCGTTAATGCAGTCTTTTTTCGTAGATGGATTTCGGTATAGTCGATGTTTATTCCTAAGTCGTTGTTATTACTCAGTTTCAATAAAATGAAGTATTTCCTTTTTGTTATTTATGTGCAATACATTCTCTTTAATTTCCACGGGTCTGTCCTTCAGATGCTTGTTGACAGATTTCCCAGCGATGCTGTATGGCTATCGTATTGCCATGATATGCAGCGTAGCTGCGACAGTAGCGGATATATTCCTAAATAAGTTAAAAGTCAAAATTTACAGTTATACAAACCCGTTGTTTAAAAATCCGTATATTATTACTGAAACTCGATGGTATAGTAAAGCGAACGGAAGGAGAAACAACAGATAATCAACAAATTCGCAAGACACTGAATGCACTGAATATGAGTTGTCGACTCTTACATCTTACAGTAGAATGAGGAATATCTTATGTTTTCTATCTAAATGTAATTAGGGTAAATTTAGTAGAAATCACAAATTCAACAAATTATGTATGACAAATAAAGTCACTCCAACATACATTAACATCAAGATCTTCGCTACACACATAATAGTGCGATATCAAGCAGTATGGCTCAAGACTGTAGATGCAGCAAAAAATCAAGCACAAACTCACTCAAAAATACATCTCAATCAATATACGTACCTCATTACCTTCAAACTTAGCAACAGAAGAAATCCATTTACATATAATCATACATCCAAATCAGGCGACAAGTATATAGTTTATATTTGCCATCAAATTCAATCGACACACAAAAGAAAATTAAGCACCTTATTGAAGTGGAATATCTCCCAGGAAACTTATACAGAAAGAAAGCTGTCCATTCCAATTTTATAAGAATACTGAGAATCTAACTCATATTGTGTTTACGCATCAAGAACAAAAATTACTGGATAAAGGATGAAAATATGGTCTTCAACATAAATTGGACACTACAACCAGCGGACAACAAACATAGCTAAAATACCAACGAAACAACAGAAAGAAATAACAAAGCAGTTAATAAAATAGAAATAGGAAATTACCTTTAAACACTTATATTACAAAAGAAATAGCAAACCACTACACTCGATGAATCATAGCAATAAATGCAGGCAAAGGAAATACTTAGTTAAATTAAAGTGAAAGAAACACATAAAAATTTTTGATGACTTCTTTAAAATGATTCATATTCCAGAAGTAAACAACGATCTCATGAACATATACATAGCACATATGAATAAAATTGTCAGACAGTGTAACACAATCGTAACAAACTTTGAGAGAAGTCATATACAGGGTGGCCCATTGATCGTGACCGGGCCAGATATCTCACGAAATAAGCGTCAAACGAAAAACCTATAACGACCGAAACTTGTCTAGCTTGAAGGGGGAAACCTGATGGCGCTATGGTTGGCCCGCTAGATGGCGCTGCCTTAGGACCAACGGATATCAACTGCGTTTGTTAAAATACGAACCTCCATTTTTTATTGCATATTCGAGTGTTACATAAAGAAATATGAATGTTTTAGTTGGACCACTTTTTTCGCTTTGTGATAGAGGCGCTGTAATAGTAACAAACATATGGCTCACAATTATGGACGAACAGTTGGTAACAGGTAGGTTTTTTAAATGAATATACAGAACGTAGGTACGTTTGAACATTTTATTTCAGCTGTTCCAATGTGATACATTTACCTTTGTGATCTTATCATTTCTAAGAACGCATGCTGTTACAACGTGATTACCTGTAAATACCACATTAATGCAATAAATGCTCAAATTGATGTCCGTCAACATCAATTCATTTGGCAATACGTGTAACGACATTCCTCTCAACAGCGAGTAGTTCGCCTTCCGTAATGTTCGCACATGCATTGACGATGCACTGGTGCATGTTGCCAGGCGTCGTCGGTGAATCACGATAGCAAATATCGTTAAGCTTTCCCCTCACAAAGAAATCTGGAGACGTCAGATCCGATGAACGTGCGGGCCATGGTATGGTGCTTCGACGACCAATCCACCTGTCATGAAATATGTTATTCAGTACCGCTTCAACCGCATGCGAGCTATGTGCCGGACATCCATCATGTTGGAAGTACATCGGCATTCAGTCATGCAGTGAAACATCTTGTAGTAACATCGGTAGAACATTACGTAGGAAATCAGCATACATTGCACCAATTAGATTTCCATCGATAAAATGGGGGCCAATTATCCTTCCTCCCATAATGCCGCACCATACATTAACCCACCAAGGTCGCTGATGTTCCACTTGTCGCAGCCATCGTGGATTTTCCGTTGCCCAATCGTGCATATTACGCCGGTTTATGTTACCGCTGTTGGTGAATGACGCTTCGTCGCTAAATAGAACGCATGCAAAAAATCTGTCATCGGCCCGTAAATTCTCTTGTGCCCGGTGGCAAAACTCTACACGACGTTCAAAGTCGTCGCCATGCAATTCCTGGTGCATAGAAATATGGTACGGGTGCAGTCGATGCTGATGTAGTATTCTCAACACCGACGTTTTTGAGATTCCCGATTTTCGCGCAATTTGTCTGCTACTGATGTGCTGATTAGCCGCGACAGCAGCTAAAACACAGACTTGGCATCATCTTTTGTTGCAGGTGTGGTAGACGTTCCACATGTGGCTGAACACGTTCTGTTTCCTTAAATAACGTAACCATCCGGTGAACGGTCCGGACACTTGGATGACGTTGTTTAGGATACCGAGCAGCATATATAGAACAGGCCCATTGGGCATTTTGATCACAATAGCAATACACCAACACGATATCGACCTTTTCCGCAGTTGGTAAACGGTCCATTTTAACACGGGTAATGTATCACGAAGCAAATACCGTCCGCACTGGCGGAATGTTACGTGATACCACGTACTTACACTTTGTGACTATTACAGCGTCATCTATTACCAAGCGAAAAAAGTGGTCCAACTAAAACATCCATATTTCTTTACGTACTACACGAATATGTAATTAAAATTGGGATTCCTATATAAAAAAAACCCAGTTGATATCCGTTTGAACTAAGGCAGCGCCATCTAGCGGGCCAACCATAGGACCATCTGGTTTCCCCCTTCAAGCTAAACGAGTTTCGGTTTTTGTAGTTTTTTGTTTGACGCTTATTTCGTGAGATATTGGGCCCGCTCACTATCAATGGACCACCCAGTATCGTGATGACTCTACAACACGTAGACAACGTGGACGATTAAAAATTCATAAGCTATTAGCTCAGATCATCCCAGTGTTATATAGCATAGGTAGGCCTTCAAGCCATGTTGTTGTTGTGGTCTTCAGTCCTGAGACTGGTTTGATGCAGCTCTCCATGCTACTCGATTCTGTGCAAGCTTCTTCATCTCCCAGTACCTACTACAACCCACATCCTTCTGAATATGTTAAGTGTATTCATCTCTTGGTCTCCCTCTACGATTTTTACCTCCACGCTGCCCTCCAATACTAAATTTGTGATCCCTTGATGCCTCATAACATGTCCTATCAACCGATCCCTTCTTCTAGTTAAGTTGTGCCACAAACTTTTCTTCTCCCCAATCCTATTCAATACCTTCTCATTAGCTATATGATCTACCCATCTAATCTTCAGCATTCTTCTGTAGCACCACATTTCGAAAGCTTCTATTCTCTTCTTGTCCAAACTATTTATCGTCCATGTTTCACTTCCATACATAGATACGCTCCATAAAAATACTTTCAGTAACGACTTCCTGACACTTAAATCAATACTCGATGTTAACAAATTTCTCTTCTTCAGAAACGCTTTCCTTGCTATTCCCAGTCTACATTTTATATCCTCTCTACTTCGATCATTATCAGTTATTTTGCTCCCCAAATAGCAAAACTCCTTTACTACTTTAAGTGTCTCATTTCCTAATCTAATTCCCTCAGCATCACCCGACTTAATTCGACTACATTCCCCTATCCTCGTTTTGCTTTTGTTGATGTTCATCTTATACCCTCCTTTCATGACACTGTCCATTCCGTTCAACTGCTCTTCCAAGTCCTTTGCTGTCTCTGATGGAATTACAATGTCATCGGCGAACCTCAAAGTTTTTATTTCTTCTCCATGGATTTTAATACCTATGAAACGTCCCTTAGAAAAATTATACATGACTGTGCTTAAACTGATACACAATATTTTTAGCGCAACGCAATCTGACTTTCAAAAATCCGTACAAAAGAATGGCCCTGACTAACATTAACCTATACCTTTCACAAATCACTTGCCTCACAAAATTCTTCGTTACTCGAACTACTGAAATACAGCGAGCGCCACTAGTGCCAGCTAAATAAAAGATTCAATCTACTGAAGGCACTAACTACTGATAGGCATAGTTAGCAAATGAAAGATTTTGATAGAGAACAAACAATGTATTTACCTTAACAGTGTTCAAAAGTCATTATATATATATATATCAGTCCATGAATCGAATATTACAAATTTACTCTTTCTGCTGGACGCACGTCCATATCGTCCACTTTCAAAATTCCGCCATCTCTCTCTCCACATCTACCACTGCTGGCGGCTCACCTCCAACCGCGCAACGCTACGCGCTGTTAACAGCCAACTGCCCAACACTACAATGGCCAACAACAATGCAAACCAGCCACAGACTGCACATAGCACAGCCAGTGATTTTCATACTGAGCGCTACGTGGCGTTGCCTAAACAGCCTACTTACATAGCGTTGAAGTTGAAACTCTGGGTACTAGGAAGAGTAAAGGTTTACACCACATTTCACATGTAAAACCGTTTATTGAAAGATAATCTGCTTTTTAACTCTGTCTTTGCCATATAACTTTTCACTTTACATTATTAGTATGCTTTGTCAGACTTAGAATCTGTTAACATGCAACAATGTTTGAAGTTAAATATCCAGTCAAGAACCAAGAGAACTTATTTAAACAGAAATTACTAATGAATTGTGTTTGTGAACAGACGACACAGTGTTATTGTGTGTGTACATTCATGCTTGTTAGTTACACGATTACGTAACGACTATAAGGCTCACATACTTAGAACATTTACCAGTACTGCTAATGAGATTTTAATGCAACATTTTGGTTTACTTGAAAATGCATTCTGGATTTAAAGTACTTTCTGTGAGATACCAGATGACACAGTGGTTAGCTTATGTGACAGCTACACGATTTTATCTCGACGCAAATAATGAGTGACAATTTACAATTTTGCTTTTGCGGTGTTTCTGTTTTATATTTGCACAGTTTTTCTGAATTATTCTGGAAAGTAAAACATGTTTTAGTAGTAACTTTTGTGGTATACCTACAATGAGACAGCCTTTTCCGTAGCACAACAATACGTTACAGCACAGTACTTTCTTCATCATGGCAATAAGCGTAATAAGTAAGATATCTTTACGCAAAGCATTTCACTCTTGTTTATCATGAGGTAAGTACATTGACTTCTGCAGAACTTAGCTTTCGGAGGACGATAACTACGACACTTCCACAGAGATTATCTTACAACAAGACGCACAGTTTAGCGCTACAGTACACGTATTTGAGTGATTAATTTTGTACTTAAAACATTTACTTTTAAACATTTTTGAATTAAAATGATACAAAGGTTTTCCGTGATGCATTTCATTCCATTGCTGTAATCTGTAACACCTGAGGGTATAATTACATTAATCCTAAGGGGGGTACACGCCTACTTTGTGTACCATGTGTTTGGTAAGCACAAGGAGCCCTAGCTAATATGGTATTTGCTTATACAACTTTACACATCGGCAACATATTTCCCTAACACATAAATTACACAGCTATTTGATCATTTAACTGGGAGAGACCAACATTTATTTTACTACATGAGTGACACATGTTTACACAATTACACAGTTGGATAACTCCACACTTATGAAACGTCCCCTTAGAAAAATTGTACATGACTGTGCTTAAACTGATACACAATATTTTTAGCGCAACGCAATCTGACTTTCAAAAATCCGTAAAAAGGAATGGCCCTGACTAACATTAACCTATACCTTTCACAAATCACTTGCCTCACAAAAATTTTCGTTACTCGAACTACTGCAATACAGCGAGCGCCACTACTGCCGGCTAAATAAAAGATTCAAACCACTGAAGGCACTAACTACTGACAGGCATAGTTAGCAAATGAAAGATTTTGATAGAGAACAAACAATGTATTTACCTTAATAGTGTTCAAAAGTCATAATATATAAATCAGTCCATGAATCCAATATTACAAATTTACGCTTTCTGTTGGACACACGTCCAGATCGTCCACTTTCAAAATTCCGCCATCTCTCTCTCCACATCTACCACTGTTGGCGGCTCACCTCTAACTGCACAACGCTACGCGCTGTTAACAGCCAACTGTCCAAAAACAATGCAAACCAGCCACAGACTGCACACAGCACAGCCAGTGATTTTCATACAGAACGCTACGTTTCGTTACCAATATAAAAACCTAAACAGCCTACTTACACCTACTCCAAATTTTTCTTTTGTTTCCTTCACTGCTTGCTCAAAATACAGATTGAATAACATCGGGGAAAGGCTACAACCCTGTCTCACTCCCTTCCCAACCACTGCTTCCCTTTCGTGGCCCTCGACTCTTATAACTGCCATCTGGTTTCTGTACAAATAGTAAATAGCGTTTCGCTCCCTGTGTTTTACCCCTGCCACCTCTAGAATTTGAAAGAGAGTATTCCAGTCAACATTGTCAAAAGCTTTAAGTCTACAAATGCTAGAAACGTAGGTTTGCCTTTCCTTAATCTAGCTTCTAAGATAAGTCGTAGTGTCTGTATTGCCTCACGTGTTCCAATATTTCTATGGAATCGAAACTGATCTTCCCCGAGGTCAGCTTCTACAAGTATTTCCATTCGTCTGTAGAGAATACGCGTTAGTATTTTGCATCCGTGACTTATTAAACTGATTGTTCAGCAATTTTCACATCGGTCAGCACCTGCTTTCTTTGGGATCGAAATTATTATATTCTTCTTGATGTCTGAGGGTATTTCGCCTGTCTCATACATCTTGCTCACCGGATGGTAGAGTTTTATCAGGACTGTCTCTCCCAAGGCCGTCAGTAGTTCTAATGGAATGTTGTCTACTCCCGGGGCCTTGTTTTGACTCAGGTCTTTCAGTGCTCTGTCAAACTCTTCACGCAGTATCGTATCTCCCATTTCATCTTCATCTACATTCTCTTCCATTTCCATAATATTGTCCTCAAGTACATTGCCCTTGTATAGGCCCTCTATATACTTCCTCCACCTTTCTGCTTTCCCTTCTTTGCTTAGAACTTGATATTCATACAAGTGGTTCTCTTTTCTCCAAAGGTCTCTTTAATTTTCTGTAGGTAGTATCTATCTTACCCCTAGTGAGATAACCCTCTACATCCTTACATTTGTCCTCTAGCCATCCCTGCTTAGCCATTTTGCACTTCCGGTTGATCTCGTTTTTGAGACGTTTGTATTCCTTTTTGCCTGCTTCATTTACTGCATTTTTATATTTTCTCCTTTCATCAATTAAATTCAATATTTCTTCTGTTACCCAAGGATTTCTACTAGCCCTCGTCTTTTATTATAAAATTAAACAACCTTGTAACAACGTTTCAGACTTTTAAAAATAAGTACATGGGGAGAAACCCAAGCTCTCTAGAACAAAAATAAGATATAAAAATACCAAGAAATGGAAAATTCATACAGTTTGATATTACGAATCTCTACACCAATATTCCGATTTATCAAAGAATCCCTATAACTAAGAATAATGTACTAAGGTACAGAGAAACTTCAGTACCAGGCACCAACGAAATCATACAACAACTAGATTTAGTAATAAAACAAAACCACGTACAGTGTAACGACAAAATTTATTCACAAGTAGGTGTAAGGGCCATAGGATGCAGTGTTCCTATGACAATTGCAGATACTTTCCTAGACATGCTAGAAGAAAATATTTTTGCTAACGTAAAAACTATGTCTAAAAATTGGTAAATTATTATAATTATATAATAATTGATTGCTACCTTGCCCAAGATTTAGTTCCATAATTTTAACAGTTTCCAGCATATTAGGAGTTTTTAATGACACAGAGCCGTGCAGCGATCGCGGGAGCCGCTGCCGCGGCAAATTCAAATTAAATTGAATGGAAGCAGTTTTCCCGCAATATAACGGGCAGGTAACGGTATATTAAAATTATCTCATTCAGCTTCCTGGAGACTTCAGACTGAAATTGTGGATTTTATTATATCATTTTCAGGTGGATATGGGCAGCTGCTATAACGTTATTCATGAGTAATAAAATTTTGCTTGTGTGTGATCAAAGACTGCTGTGAAAAACCTGTTCTGGCTAATAATTTATTAATCAAATTTAATTTTTTTTAGTTTCATGCTCTCATGTTAGTAGTGGCAGTTAATAGTGTTCATACATTTAAAAAAATCCACTGCAACTTCTACGTTTAAGATTCTGTATCTTCCGTACAGGTAATAAGAGTAATTTTCTGTGCATTCAACAGATGAAAGTAGCGAAGGTCATTTTTTTATTCCATTATTAGTTGCAGTAATGATACCATGTTCGATATCTAACAAGCTTTTCCATATATAACAAGCTTTCCATATCTAACAAGGATTTCACAATCTACATAAATGATCTAGTAGATAGTGTCGGAAGTTCATGCAGCTTTTCGTGGATGATGCTGTAGTATACAGAGAAGTTGCAGCATTAGAAAATTGCAGCGAAATGCAGGAAGATCTGCAGCGGATATGCATTGGTGCAGGGGGTGGCAACTGATCCTTAACAAAGACACATGTAATGTATTGCGAATACACAGAAAGAAGGATCCTTTATTGTATGATTATATGATAGCGGATCTGGGAGTATGCGTGCAAAACGATTTGAAGTGGAATGATCATATAAAATCAATTGTTTGTAAGGCGGGTGCCAGGTTGAGATTCATTGGGAGAGTCCTTAGAAACTGTAGGCCATCAACAAAGGAGGTGGCTTACAAAACACTCGTTCGACCTATACTTGAGTATTGCTCATCAGTGTGGGATCCGTACCAGGTCAGGTTGACAGAGGAGATAGATCCAAAGAAGCGGCGCGTTTCGTCACAGGGTTATTTGGTAAGCGTGATAGCGTTACAAAGATGTTTAGCGAACTCAAGTGGCAGACTCTGCAAGAGAGGCGCTCTGCATCGTGGTGTAGCTTGCTGTCCAGGTTTCCAGAGGGTGCGTTTCTGGATGAGGTATCGATTATATTGATTCCCCCCACTTATACCTCCCGAGGAGATCACGAATGTAAAGTTAGAGAGATTAGAGCGCGCACGGAGGCTTTCAGACAGTCGTTCTTCCCGCGAACCATACGCGACTGGAACAGGAAAGGGAGGTAATGACAGTGGCACGTAAAGTGCCCTCCGCCACACACCGTTGGGTGGCTAACGGAGTATAAATGTAGATGTAGATGTATATGTAGATGTTTATTAATCTCCTGTATTCAGATTTAATAGATTTTTTTTATTCTGACAAGTTTCAACATTTAACCCTTTGACTGCTGTTGACGAGTTTACTCGTCATGTTGCGTGCCGCTCCCTGGGTGCTAATGACGAGTATAGTCGCGGCCGCCGGTTTTCCCCTGAGCGCTGTTGACGAGTTAAGTCGCACCCGCTTTCCGGCCCCTGAGCACTGATGACGAGTATAGGCGCGCCGCTACCTGAGTGCTGAAGACGAGATAACTCGGACAGTGGACTTCCCGTCCCATGTCTCAGTAGCCTTTCGCAGTTCTGGCCGCTGGCTTGTCTGTTGTGAGCCTAGGCTTCGCACTACAATTCACTGTTCAACGGAATTTACATCTATGTTCCTCGCGTCCTGTATTTTACAAGGAAAAAGGCGAGTCGTCGTGGTTGCACTGAGGAAGAACTCATGGAGACAGAAGCGACAGTGAGGGTGAACAGTGAGGTCACAGACTCGGTATGCTCCATTCTTTCAAGACACGTGGAATGAAAGGTTCAGCTTATGATCTGATGCAGATTAAATTGGTGACAATGTTGTAGGGCGGGATGGTCAAAGACAGTGCGAGGAAATCTTTCAGTCTCTAACTACATCATTTTTTTTTTTTTTGGTCGTCAGTCTACTGACTGGTTTGATGCAGCCCACCACGAATTCCATTCCTGTGCTAACCTCTTCATCTCAGAGTAGCACTTGCTACCTACGTCCTCAATTATTTGCTTGACGTATTCCAATCTCTGTCGTCCTCTACAGTTTTTGCCCCCTACAGCTCCCTCTAGTACCATGGAAGTCATTCCCTCATGTCATACCAGATGTCCTATCATCCTGTCTCTTCTCCTTATCAGTGTTTTTCCACATATTCCTTTTCTCTCCGATTCTGCGTAGCACCTCCTCATTCCTTACCTTATCAGTCCACCTAATTTTCAACATTCGTCTATAGCACCACATCTCAAATGCTTCGATTCTCTTCTGTTCCGGTTATCCCACAGTCCATGCTTCACTACCATGAAATGCTGTACTCCAGACGTACATCCTCAGAAATTTCTTCCGGAAATTAAGGCCTGTATTTGATATTAGTAGACTTCTCTTGGCCACAAATGCCTTTCTTGCCATAGCGAGTCTGCTTTCATCCTTGCTCCGTCCGTCACTGGTAATTTTACTGGCTAGGTAGCAGAATTCCTTAACTTCATTGACTTCATGTCCATCAATCCTGATGTTAGGTTTCTCGCTGTTCTCATTTCTACTACTTCTCATTACCATCGTCTTTCTCCGATTTACTCTCAAACCATACTGTGTACACCATACTGTGTACTAATTAGACTGTTCTTTCCGTTCAGCAGATCATTTAATTCATCTTTACTTTCACTCAGGATAGCAATGTCATCAGCGAATCGTATCATTGACGATCACCTTGTATTTTAATTCCACTTCTGAACCTTTCTTTTATTTCTATCATTGCTTCCTCGATGTACAGATTGAAGAGTAGGGGCGAAAGGCTACAGCCTTGTCTTACACCCTTCTTAATACGAGCACTTCGTTCTTGATCGTCCACTCTTATTATTCCCTCTTGGTTGTTGTACATATTGTATATGACCCGTCTCTCCCTATAGCTTACCCCAACTTTTTTCAGAATCTCGAACAGCTTGCACCATTTTATATTGTCGAACGCTTTTTCCAGGTCGACAAATCCTATGAAAGTGTCTTGATTTTTCTTCAGCCTTGCTTCCATTATTAGCCGTAACGTCAGAATTGCCTCTCTCGTCCCTTTACTTTTGCTAAAGCCAAACTGATCGTCACCTAACGCATTCTCAATTTTCTTTTCGATTCTTCTGTATATTATTCTTGTAAGCAGCTTCGATGCATGAGCTGTTAAGCTGATTGTGCGATAATTCTCGCACTTGTCAGCTCTTGCCGTCTTCGGAATTGTGTGGATGATGCTTTTCCGAAAGTCAGATGGTATGTCCCCAGACTCATATATTCTACACTTCAACGTGAATAGTCGTTTTGTTGCCACTTCCCCTAATGATTTTAGAAATTCTGGTGGAACATTATCTATCGCATCTGCCTTATTTGACTGTAAGTTCTCCAAAGCTCTTTTAAATTCCGATTCTAATACTGGATCCCCTATCTCTTCTAATTCGACTCCTGTTTCTTCTTCTATCACATCAGACAAATCTTCACCCTCATAGAGGCTTTCAATGTATTCTTTCCGCCTATCTGCTCTCTCTTCTGCGTTTAACAGTGGAATTCCCATTGCACTCTTAACGTTACCACCGTTGCTTTTAATGTCACCAAAGGTTGTTTTCACTTTCCTGTATGCTGTGTCTGTCCTTCTGACAATCATATCTTTTTCGATGCCTTCACGTTTTTCCTTCAGCCACTTCGTCTCAGCATCCCTGCACTTCCTATTTATTTCATTCCTCAGCGACTTATATTTCTGTACTCCTTATTTTCCCGGAACATGTTTGTACTTCCTCCTTTCATCAATCAACTGAATTATTTTTTCTGTTACCCAAGGTTTCTTCGCAGCTACCTTCTTTGTACCTATGTTTTCCTTCCCAACTTCTGTGATGGCCCTATTTAGAGATGTCCATTCCTCTTCAACTGTACTGCCTGCTCTTCATCACTACTATATTGTGAACTGAGTCTATATCTGCTCCTGGGTACGCCTTACAATCCAGTATCTGACTTCGGAATCACTATCTGACCATGATGTAATCTAATTGAAATCTTCCCGTATCTCCCGGCCTTTTCCAAGTATGCCTCTTCTTCTTGTGATTCTTCAACAGGGTATTCGCTATTACTAGCTGAAACTTGTTACAGAACTCAATTAGTCTTTCTCCTCTTTCATTCCTTGTCCCAAGCCCATATCCTCCTGTACTTCTACTCCTTCCCCTCTAACTGCATTCCAGTCGCCCATGACTATTAGATTTTCGTCCCTCTCTACATACTGCATTACCCTTTCAATATCCTCATACACTTTCTCTATCTGTTCATCTTCAGCTTGCGACGTCGGCATGTTTACCTGAACTATCGTTGTCGGTGTTGGTCTGCTGTCGATTATGATTAGAACAACCCGGTCACTGAACTGTTCACAGTAACACGCCTTCTGCCCTACCTTCCTATTCATAACGAATCCTACAACTGTTATACCATTTTCTGCTGCTGTTGATATCACCCGATACTCGTCTGACCAGAAATCCTTGTCTTCCTTCCACTTCACTTCACTGACCCCTACTATATCTAGATTGAGCCTTTGCATTTCCCTTTTCAGATTTTCTAGTTTCCCTACCACGTTCAAGCTTCTGACATTCCTCGCCCCGACTCGTAGAACGTTATCCTTTCGTTGATTATTCAATCTTTTTCTCATGGTAACCTCCCCCTTGGCAGTCCCCTCTCAGAGATCCGAATGGGGGACTATTCCGGAATCTTTTGCCAATGGAGAGATCATCATGACACTTCTTCAATTACAGGCCACATGTCCTGTGGATACACGTTACGTGTCTTTAATGCAGTGGTTTCCATTGCCTTCTGCATCCTCATGTCGTTGATCATTCCTGATTCTTCCGCCTTTAGGGGCAATTTCCCACCCCTAGGACAAGAGAGAGTTCTGAACCTCTATCCGCTCCTCCGCCCTCTTTGACAAGGCCATTGGCAGAATGAGGCTGACTTCTTGTGACGGAAGTCTTCGGCAGCCAGTGCTGATGATTTATCGAAATGTAGGCGGTGGCTGGGATCGAACCCGGGACCGAAGACGTTTGGATTATGAATCAAAGATGCTACCCCTAGACCACGGGAGCAGTCTGTTCCCGTACTGTACCAAAGGTCTTCGATGAATTTCAGCCCCTGATACCCCTTCCGACCACAAAAATAGGATCACTGAAAGTTCCTCTTCTCTGGCGCAAATAGACAGCTGAGCAGCAATGGTTAACAGCACGGCATCGATAACGAAACTAACCTAGCAGCTTGAAAATAGCATCGATATAACAACAAATATACAAGGTATCCGTCATCAACGTAAAACGACAGTGCTACCGAAATAAACAAAGATATAACTCAACTGGGGGTAGTAATTGACTTACCCTCGTACCTAGGACATATAATCAATACACAAGGCATTAGGCCAGAAAACCTGCTCATTCAGACACTTTCCAAGCCCTACCACTAAGAAACAGATAAAATCATTCCTTTGATTACGCCTTTCTTAAGTTGTTTTCTTCCTCAACAACTTCTCAACAGTATGTAACCTCCCCCTCACTTGTCGACCTTAATGGCAGTGAAAAATTAAACCGCGTGTACCTAATGGAAATTTGGGAAAAGCAATCGTCACCGAAGTTAATTTGTCGGTAAAGAGGGAGGAAACGGTTACATCTAAATGAAAGGAAAAATGCAAATGAAATTGGTGGAAATTAATTTTGAGAAAAGGGTAAAATTGATAAAGAATTAAATGTGCGGTCGTTACGTTAACAATTAATTGGCGTTAATTAGATATTTGAGATTTGGGGAATATTACGGTCGCCAGTCCTATGGACAACTACTATAATAACTGAAAATGAAAGATTAATGCACATATAATTAGCACTAAAGGCTTGGCAACTGAAGGTTGACACGTGTTGTGTGAAAACTGAATGTTTGTCAGAAGTAATAAATTTCGCTACGCTCTGACTTAATTTAGCAAAAGAATGAATAAAACCCGAAAATTGAAAGTTAATTTAGTGACTGAAATTAATAGTGGAATTTGATTCTGAAGCACTACGAAATTCAATAAAATAAGGTTAGTCTTTGGCTATCTCAACAATCATTTCAAAAGCTACTTGAATGTACGCAATTTAGAAATAAGAGATTTAACTTTGAACTTGAATTAATTGATTCTGAACAATTAACAATACTAAAATTTTGTATGTAGCAAGCTGAGCTGCAGTCACATGTAAGCTAAAATATGGTAACAAAACTCGCACTCTTAATTGCTGCTTGTGTAATCTAAACATTGTAGCCAGCTACGAATACTTTAACTGGACTTTGAATTTAAAGCAGTGAATTGGAATGATATTACTTTAATGCTGGCGTATGAATTTCAATGACACTCGGGTTCATTCCAGAAAAGGAAGGGACCCTGCTTGGTAATTCAATTGGGACAATGAGCCACAAAGGTTCATGCTAAGTTGCTGTATTTTTGTGATACAACTGTTTGAAAAGCTGAGGTGTGCCATACAGTTCTAAAACTTTACGTGCTTTTAGTCTTCCTTGTTGGTTGATTGAAGGTTTGCAGTCGTCGATCAGGGAGGTGGTGATAGTCACTCATTGTCGGCCGTCGCTGTTGCAGAAGCTGGATGTTGGCGCGCTTTCTTCTCGACACGGTCACCAGGCGAAACGGGCTCTTGATGTGCGCCAGCTCATGCTTACCGTCCGCGACACCGTCTCAGAAACTATCATAGGAACTCGTGCGCAATTTCACGCTGCCCAACCCCGAAAGCGCGGCAACTCGTGGGAGCGTCACACAACATACCTACTCCATCGCCCTACTCCAGCCAGACTCCCTCTGCCCGCGCTCCATGCGACAGACTTAACACTACCAAAGATTCCAAACACTTTGGTTCTCCACACGACCTATCGATGTAATCATTCGATAGCATAGTTTTCCATATGCCAGACTCATCGTAAAAATACAAATAATACTTAAAAAACAAAACGATTATACATCGAAAGAAATGCATATATATAGTAGAACAATTACAATATACAAAGACACCGAGATGTAATATCTTCAGGTAAGAAAATAAGGAAAGAAAATTATAGTGCAATAGATGGAAATAGGAGGATGTGCATTTCTGGCGCTACAAGTAGACACCTGTTACATTTGTTGAAGAAAAACCAGGTATGGATTTGGGATCAAAACTGTCGGAATGCATTAACAGAATCAAAGAAGCTCTGGTAATATCACAAATTCTTGATCACCCGGATTTTAGCTTAGACTGCTGCATTACTTGCGATGATTCATATAGTGGTCTAGGTTGTTGCCTATTCCAGATTATCAAAACTGGTGTAACTAAGCAGATCAAAATAATGGATTCTGCCAGCAGAACTGTTACAAAATGTGAAAGAGCCTATTCTGCAACAGATTTAGGGACCTTATCCATACTTTGGGCTTTCAAGAAGTTTAACTACTACATTTATGGAAAAAACACACTAAGATATATACAGGTCACCAAGCACACACTTTTCTCCTTGCATGCAAATTTATACACATCAGATTAACACAAAATTGAAAAATTACTTATTTGAAATAACACACATCAAAGGGAAAGATAACATCAGTGCTGATACACTTTCTAGGTTGTCACAAGGGCGACGCAATAACAACACAGACCTTGAAAACACAAATGACGACATAATCTTAATCGTCTACGGATCGATTAAATGACGATGGCGTCTCCTTTGGTAAAATATTCTGGTGGTAAAATAGTCCCCCATTCGGCTCTCCAGGCGGGGACTACTCAAAAGGACGTCATTATCAAGAGAAAGAAAACTGGCTTTCTACGGATGGGAGCGTGGAATGTCAGATCCCTTAATCGGGCAGGTAGGTTAGAAAACTTAAAAAGGGAAATGGATAGGTTAAAGTTAGATATAGTGGGAATTAGCGAAGTTCGGTGGAGGAGGAACAAGACTTATGGTCAGGTAAATACAGGGTTATAAATACAAAATCAAATAGGGGTAATGCAGGAGTATGTTTAATAATGAATAAAAAAATAGGAGTGTGGGTAACCTATTACAAACAGAATAGTGAACGCATTATTGTGGCCAAGTTAGACATGAAACCCACTCCTACTACAATAGTACAAGTTTATATGTCAACTAGCTCTGCAGATGATGAAGTAATTCATGAAATGTATGGTGAGATTAAAGAAATAATTCAGGTAGTGAAGGGAGATGAAAGTTTAATAGTCATGGGAGACTGGAATTCGACAGTAGCAAAAGGAAGAAAAGGAAACGTAGTAGGTGAATATGGATTGGGGCTATTAAATCAAAGAGGAAGCCGCCTGGTAGAATTTTGAACAGAGCATAACTTAATCATAGCTAACCATTGGTTCAACAATCATGAAAGAAGGTCGTATACACGGAAGAACCCTGGAGATACTTAAAGGTTTATGATAGAGATTTAGGAACCAGGTTTTAAATTGTAAGACATTTCCAGGGGCAAAAGTGGACTCTGACCACAATCTATTGGTTATGAACTGTAGATAAAAACTGAAGAAAATGCAAAAGGTGGGAACTCAAGGAGACGTGACCTGGATAAACTGAAAGAACCAGAGGTTGTACAGAGTTTCGGTGACAACATAAGTGAACAATTGACAGGAATGTGGGAAAGAAATACAGTAGAAGTAGAAAGGGTAGCTTTGAGGAATGAAATAGTGAAGGCAGCAGAGGATCAAGTAGGTAAAAAGACGAGGGGGTGTAGAAATCCTTGGGTAACAGAAGAGATAATGAATTTAATTGATGAAAGGAGAACATACAAAAACGCAGTAAGTGAAGCAGGCAAAAAGGAAAACAAACATGACATCGACAGGAAGTGCAAAATGGTTAAGCAGGGATGGCTATAGAACAAATGTAAGGATGTAAAGGCTTATCTCATGAGGGGTAAGATAGATACTGCCTACAGGAAAATTAAAGAGACCTTTGGAGAAAAGAGAACCAATTGCATGAATATCAAGAGCTCAGATGGAAACCCAGTTCTAAGCAAAGAAGGGAAAGCAGAAAGGTGGAATGAGTATATAGAGGGTCTATACAGGGGCGATGTTCTCGGGAACAATATTATGGAAACGGAAGAGGAGGTAGATGAAGATGAAATAGGAGATACGATACTGCATGAAGAGTTTCACAGAACACTGAAAGACCTAAGTCGAAACAAGGTGCCGGGAGTAAGCCACATTCCATTAGAACTAATGACAGCCCTGGGAGAGCCAGTCCTGACAAAACTCTGCCATCTGGTGAGCAAGATGTATGAGACGAAATTCCCTCAGACTTCAAGAAGAATATAATAATTCCAATCCCAAAGAAAGCAGGTGTTGACAGATGTGAAAATTACAGAACTATCAGTTTAATAAGTCGCAGCTGGAAAATACTAACGCGAATTCTTTACAGACGAATGGAAAAACTGGTAGAAGCCGACCTCGGGGAAGATCAGTTTGGATTCCATAGAAATGTTGGAACACGTGAGGCAATAGTGATCCTACGACTTATCTTAGAAGAAAGATTGAGGAAAGGCAAACCAACGTTTCTAGCATTTGCAGACTCAGAGAAAACTTTTGACAACGTTGACTGGAATACTCTTTCAAATTCTAAAGGTGGCAGGGGTAAAATACAGGGAGTGAAAGGCTATTTACAATTTGTACAGAAACGAGATGGCAGTAATAAGAGTCGAGGGGCGTGAAAGGGAAGCAGTGGTTGGGAAGGGAGTGAGACGGGGTTTGTGCCTCTCCCCGTTGCTATTCAATCTGTATATTGAACAAGCAGTAAAGGAAACGAAAGAAAAGTTCGCAGTAGGTATTAAAATCCATGGAGAAGAAATAAAATCTTTGAGGTTCGCCGATGACATTGTAATTCTGTCAGAGACAGCAAAGGACTTGGAAGAGCAGTTGAACGGAATGGACAGTGTCTTGAAAGGAGGATATAAGATGAACATCAACAAAGGCAAAACGAGGATAATGGAATGTGATGCTGATTGAATTAGATTAGGAAATGAGACACTTAAAGTAGTAAAGGAATTTTTCTATTTGGGGAGCAAAGTAACTGATGATGGTCGAAGTAGGGAGGATATAAAATGTAGACTGGCAATGGCAAGGAAAGCGTTTCTGAAGAAGAGAAATTTTTTAACATCGAGTATAGGTTTAAGTGTCAGGAAGTCTTTTCTGAAAGTATTTGTATGGAGTGTAGCCATGTATGGAAGTGAAACATGAACGATAAATAGTTTGGGCAAGTAGAGAAAAGAAGCTTTCGAAATGTGGCGCTACAGGAGAATGCTGAAGATTAGATGGGTAGATCACATAACTAATGAGGAGTTAGTGGCACAACTTGAGAAGAAGAAGGGACTGGTTGGTAGGACATGTTCTGAGGCATCAAGGGATCACCAATTTAGTACTGGAGGGCAGCATGGAGGGTAAAAATCGTAGAGGGAGACCAAGAGATGAATACACTAAGCAGATTCAGAAGGATGTAGGCTGCAGTAGGTACTGGGAGATGAATAGGCTTGCACAGGATAGAGTTGTATGGAGAGCTGCATCAAACCAGTTGAGAACTGAAGATCACAACAACAACCTTAATCATGCTGTATAAACAATACACACAATACTACAGAGACCTTTGCAAAAACAATTTCTATATTATAAGATGGAAACACACATTGGAGAAATTTCAAAGCTATTTTAACACAACCGCAGCATCACCTACTGAACAAGGTTTATGCTACACAACAATGTACTCTTTCACAGAAGACACCCTCAGGCTACAAACTGGTGTGTTTGTATTCCTGCAGACTCAGTTAACAAACTCATCGAACACCAACATGCAGAATGAGGACACTATGGAACAAGAAAATGCTTTATAAATCTACGCACTGTTACTTCGCCAACATGAGACGCAAAGTTCACGACATAATCTGCAAATGTATACAGTGCCAAAAGACAAAAGCGCAGAACCAATCCACAAAAACTGAATTACATTAGATATTACCCACCAAACCAAGAGAGATAATTTGTACTGACATCGGTGGACCTCATCCCTCAGGTACTTTTATGATATCCTTTCAAAGGATGTTTATCTTTTTGCATTGAAATCAACCGGAGATTTGAAGAAGATTACATTCCACATATAGGGATAACTGCAGCTATACTATCTGATAATGATTCATATTACAAAGGATACAAATGGAAACAGTTTTAACAAACAACACTAAGTGCATTTGCGTCTCAGAATTTCCACCTTCACCAACCCTTGTGAAAGGATGTGCAGAGAAATAAATCGTTTCGTGAGATCCTATATCTCTATAAATCATTCACATTGATAGATTACGTTGCCGTGTTTGAGGAGATTTAAATTAATTTAAATATGTACAACACACCTTACACACCATCAGAGATCATGTTTAAAATAGCAGAAGACAATGAACGGAGTAACCCTTTACCAAAAGAACACAATACAGAAACCGTTTATGATGAGAAAATTGGAGATGTATTCACAGCCATCAAAAAACAAGCAGAAACAAGTATAATTCATCCTCCATCGAGAGAAGACAAAATTTTGGCATTGGTAAGCAAGTATTATTAGGAACACAATTAAAATGCTCAGTAGTTTTGAGAAGAAATGCCAAGTGGCGTTCTATATTGGAAAGTCCTTACACAATTGTTGGTATATCTCATCCAGGAGCTTATTTGTTACACAACCCCAGAGAGAAATAACTTAGGCTTATGCCCTCATAAAGATCTTAAGGTATTTTATGCCAAGCAGTAAAGCAGTTAGCAGTAAAAAGGTAAGTACTAGAAAACCACAAAAAGAAGAGAAACATACTGACAACTTTAGTTTTAAGAAATTTTAATATTTCAGCAGCAACTGAGAACATCTGCAGCAGAAATAGAAGACAGAAGAGGATACATCTTCCAAAGTGCTCAGTACATCATGCACCATAACCCACAGATTATGAGATTGAGAGAAGAAACAGAGAAAAACTGATTTTGATTTAGAGACAGACTGACACTGACCTGTACAACCTTTCAAATATTCACAAATTAGGTTAGACACAAACCACAGTAAATAAACAACACTGTCCATGTAGGCACACATTTTCACAACACTATTCATAATAGTCATTGAGGCTTGTGATATGCTACTGTTTTTCATTGAGATATATCATATTTTTATTTTGTTAACGTGCACTTGGAGCTGAATGTACATGTTGCATTTGATGTTGTCTCTAGCCAGCCATTGTATTTTTCAAGCCAGTGCATCTCCATAACTTAATCCACTTAAATATAGCAAATCCTTTCATTTCCAGAAACCAAAATACTGCATGGATCAAAGTGTGATACAAACACGCCGATTTTATTCTGTACTTCTTGGGTGTTGCCCATTCGTCAGACAAGCAATGGATATTTATCACTACAATCTGATATCGTAGCACTGTCTGCTAGGCCGAGCTAATGCTGTCCACTAATGTCCAGCTGAAGTTGGCAGGAGCAGCACTTACAGTCACTTCTTGCAGGTGTCGCTCCTGTCGTGGCGTGGTCCTAATCATCGCACCATTGGCAGATGTTTCACCGCCATCACTGGTCCTGCGTTCTTCAACTTTGTTCTGGCGTTTGTTTTCACGCCAGAACAGTACTTTTATATCATTTTGTAACATTGTGTGCTCTATTATTTCTTGTATTCTTGTATCTATGTATTTAAGTTACGTATGTATCCCCCCATGAACCGTGAACCTTGCCGTTGGTGGGGAGGCTTGCGTGCCTCAGCGATACAGATGGCTGTACAGTAGGTGCAACCACAATGGAGGGGTATCTGTTGAGATGCCAGACAAACGTATGGTTCCTGAAGAGGGGCAGCAGCCTTTTCAGTAGCTGCAGGGGCAACAATCTGGATGATTGACTGATCTGGCCTTGTAACATTAACCAAAACGGCCTTTCTGTGCTGGTACTGCGAACGGCTGGAAGCAAGGGGAAACTACAGCCGTAATTTTTCCCGAGGACATGCAGCTTTACTGTATGCATGGAGAGCTGCATCAAACCAGTCTCAGGACTGAAGACCACAACAACAACAACAACAATGTATTTATATATGTATCTATGTCATTATCCTGTCATTGTTATGCGAAACCTTGTCTGTGACATGAACTGCGTATCAGAGTGTAATAATCTATGAGAATTTGTCTAATATAGCTGAAATAATGGACAATATGAATTTTTTATGTTTATGAACATTTTGCTATTTATGCAAAAGGGTCCAATATTCTCTGCCAATGCAAAAGAGACTTAATATTTGTAATGAAAACACAGGAAATGCTGTCTGTCTTTGAAGATTCTCCACTATTCACCTATCATTGTAAACGCATCAAATCTATGAACTATTCTGCACAAATCTATCGTAAAGCGATGCCATATACAGCAAGATAACTTGAAGAAAACTGTGACAAGGGAGGAAGTAGCTGCCAGGCCTTAACTTAGCTGACACCTGAAAAAGGATATAGTCATCAGTAATGGTGCCATGAGATTCCATTATACGTCCACTCCTCCCATGTCAGAAAGTATGTGAAATTTCCACCAACTCACTTAAGAGCCAAACTTACTCCTAAAGGTATTCAATCATCTAAACAAAGTGCAAGTGATATTAAATACGTGTGCTAACAAATATGTGAAAATAAACTCTAGTAGTGCAAATCTACAACAAAATAAGCCATGAAACATTAGTGATTAATTTTTTTAAACAAAGCTGACCTATTTTTTCTTATGTTGAAAACAGCACTATTTGTAAACTCGAGTGTGAGTTGTCACATTTAACTGTGCATATTTTGAGGGAAACAAATAAAAAAAAAAAAAACTAAAAGAAAGATAAACATGTAAAGAACTGCACAACATGAACTGTGATCTCCAATCCTTTCATTTGCAATGGTTAATTCCATGTAATTTGTAAATAATTTCGTTTTTCGTTTATTAGATTTCACATAATATTAAAAAAGAAGAAAAAAAAGAAAAACAAAGAAAGAAAGGACGATAGACGGTACAATGACCGACTTTTATACCAAAGGACTTAGGAAACTATTTATATTTCTTGTTAGTGATATAATAATGATTACAATGACTTAGACGTAAGATAATTTTTAGGATTTTCTTATTTTTTGTAATATATGTTTATATTTTTCCGTGTTACCCATGTCATGTTTCACATGTAAACCAACATAATTTGGCCCATTTTACCAAGCTTATCTCACATGAATGACGATTGACAGTAAATTTCACTCAAATAACTGTTAACCTGGAGGTGAAGCACATCAGCCTCACAATTTAGGAGGCGATTTATGGGCTCATCCGCACGTGAAAGCGATAACACAACTTGTTGCGTTGTCGAAGACATGATACGAAGCGCTTTCGATAAACAATACGTAGTTGCGATGAAGAATCATCAAATCTTTTAATATTGTACTTCAGCTCGGAATCCTCTTAGCGCTACTCAGACTGGTGAGATAATATGTTTGTGTACGGACGCATTTTGTAATTGCTCCGTATCTCCAGACATTTCGTTACATAATGAACATAGGCACATTTAAAGAGTAGCATCAACGTACTCATTTATATTAATATAATGCCGAGCAACAATTAATATTTATATGTGAGTGTCCATTCACAATTTATGTGTATGTGTGATTTCTTGAATACATATTTCATTAATCTTCATGTCTTTTTTTCATTTAGTAGTTTTAACAATGATGTTAGCTGCTGCGACAGTACTTTGAAATATTATTAATTATGTGATCTGCATTGTCTTCCTTCCACGCTAAAGCATATTATTTATATTATTTATACGTATCAAGTTTAAAACTGAGGACTCTCTGTTACTTGTGTATGAAACCGTGTTTACAATGTGTATTTGGAGACTGTCCCAAGGCCGGGATTCGAAGCTGAGTCTCTTGCTTAGTAGACAGACGTGCTAACCCCTACGCCACCCTAGAACAGTATCTTTGCATAACAGCGTGGACTAAGCTACCATGCCTCCCTCCTCAATCCGAACAGCCATTCACGCCTAAGCCATCTTCGTATTTGCCCTAAACTCGAGTAAAATTGAGGAAGATCTCCAAATGCATTGTAATAACTCCCCAGCTTCGAACGGATCAGAGGTGTTCTGTCAGAAAGCCAGGAATAGGTACTTTAATCAATGCGGTTCGAGCTTAAGAGGAATATAAAGATCGCTGAGGCGTGAAAGGGAATTAAAAATGCTAAGGGAAGCATCCGAGGGTTTTGAATCTTTCAGGGGTAGTTAACAGATACCACCGTTTCTCGACAGGAGTCCCTGGCCACTGCAGAAGTTTTCGTCATTGAACACAGCTTCAGAACTGCTAAAAGGCACAGGCCAAAAATCAGATATCTAGATCTAGAAACGAATGGCTTTGGGCGCTGTGTTCGTGTCTCTGTTATGCACAAAACTTTCCTTATTTAGCGCTGGCTATAGGTACTGTGTCTGAATCCTTACATATAAAACAGAGTTTGTCATGTCGCTTAGTGTTCACTCGTGGGCGCAACTAGCTGCTCACAAATACTGTGGTTGGTAACTTTCGAAGTGCGCATAAGTCAACGTTTCATCATGTCTATAGTGAAATTATTAGTGATACACTGTTAATGTTGATATTTTCATAGAGCTCTTGCTGTTGCGCACTTTTTCTATGTGAGTAATTCATTATGCCGTTGGCGCAAAAGGATATATAAAGTGAATGATGTTATTAGATTGTTGGAAAACCCTGTGGAGCGCAAGAATATTTCGAATTATCATAAAGCTTTTGGAGTACAGATATTATTGCGAAATCTCATAGTCACAAATGCTATTAATTTGGACTAAGGATTACTGATGACTTACTTGGTAGAACTGCGGGTATATGTTGAATTATGTACTAATGCGAGTGATAATACTAATGAAATTTCACTTATTCTAATAAATTTAAGCTTAGAATTTTTAATTGCTGTTTTAAGTCTACTAAAATATCTCCTGACGTTTGCAGTAATGTGGTATCAATTTACATCCAGATTAATTGCCATACTGGGCAGTATTCTCTACGGGTCTCCTATGTATCCACTTCCTATAGTAACATGACTGTAATGGAAAGCGATTAGAGAAGCTGCAAAGAGGTTAACGTTATGTGGTTTGCATGCAAATCAGAGCGGACGCACTTCGTACACTCGGAAACATTTGAGCATGATAGAACATCTTGTACTCCAGAGCTCCGCCTTTCGAGATGAGAGACCTAGAGCTATTGTATGTGCTGTAATCATAAGTAAATCCACTTGTTTCAAAGAGGGAGGGAAGGAAGAGCAATTGTGTGTGCTCGTTACTTCTGTCTTCACTTTCATTACCTCCTTTTAGTTAGTCTAATATCCCTACGAGTCTCACCAAGAATTTTATTTTAGAGACAACATTTCTGTTCCAAGTGAAGCATGACTGAAATTACCCGAATGCAAATGGTGAATATTTCTTCACCAGAGTTTCTGCCCGGGAGACTTCAGCAGGAGAACTTATAAAGGCACATTTGCATGCCGAGCGTGAGTTTCCGCGGAAACGCGAAATACTAATTAAATAAATAATCAGTGACAAATAAATAAAGCCTATGGCACACAACTGCAGCACTGTGTCGCTGATAAAACAAAAGCACAATTACGTTACTCTTATGTTTGATTAAAAAAGGAGAGCTCTGGTAGAAGTGGTGCGAGAAGCACGTATTTTTTTTATTGTCTGGCACACCGCCATATTTCATGTTATAGAAGAATACTGCGAGTTGCAACCACACTAGGCACTCGATTCTGTAAAGAATTTATATTTATAAAAGTAAGTAGGATTATGAACTGTAGGCTTATTCATTGAATATATCTGATTTAACTAACTGTGTAACTTTTTTATGTTTAGTAGACAATCACCTCTGTACGACGTATTGGCATGGCTGGCAAATTATTGTAATATTGAGATTTAGATTATGAGTCCGCACCTACCGCAGCAGTCTTTGGAAACGATTTAATTACGAAGTCCGATTATTCAGTTTTATTTCACGGTCAACTACGAGTAACATTGCCTTTCCGAAAAAGCCATTGTCAAGCGTCTGATACCGAATAATTAAACGTCCACGTTCCAGATAAGCAAATACAATTGCAATCACAATCACCATCATACAGATAGAATAATCAATATCAAAATAACGATATATTTTTATTTATTTATTTTATTTATTTTATATTGGCGACTGCGTGTCGGACTTGTTATTTTGTCATTTGTTACATTGTTCTCTTTGTTTCATGTAAAAAATCAACTTTCTGGACCTGGACGTCAATGTATGAGAGATAACAAAATCTGAAGATATTTTCCAATTCTGAAATTTTGCGGGAAGATGCAATGAAACTTCCAGCAAAATAAGGTAAGACGCAGCATCTTTGCATTAGCAGGCTTGACCAGACGTATAATTCAGTGTATTAGCTTTTCAGTAAATTCTGTAGTGTTTCTTTTCCGCATAACGGTTTCAGTGATAAATTTCATTCTCAGTACTTTTCCCTAAACAATAACGTATGCAACAATACCAATACACGAGTGTACAATATGGCCGACTTCTGTATGATATCATGTAACATGGCCAGCAGCCATTACCAATAATCTCAAATTCAGTTTATATTTTTAAATTAACAGACAGCCATTGTTGCTACGAGCGATTCATGCTCAACTACATTTTATTTTAAAATCAGTGTCAAAAATTTTCTTGAAACATATATCACGTGTGGCATGGTAATAACTAGAAAACAATACGCAAAAATGGAACAGCAAGGACGTACTATTCAGGCGCAATCCGACTCGGACGTGAGACAAGTGTTAGAAAATGACTTTACGACAGCAACCGGTAGTGACGATTCATCAAACATTGACGCAAGTGTTGACGAAAATTTTGACAATAGGCCGTCCACTACAAAAATTTCAAAATCTCAATCAGAGCCCATGTTAATGCATGACGTCACGTCTAATGACGCGGCGGGGGCAGAGACCTTGCAAACGGTAAACATTGCCGACATGTTACAAACGCTAATGAAACAAAACGCAGAAAATATGGCAACCATAAGGAAACAGAACGCCGAAAACATGGCAACCTTAAAGGCACAATTAGAGACACAAAATGAACAGTTAAAAACACAAAATGACGAAATCAAATCTGATCTCATAGCAATCAAGATAGGTAATGACACTTTATGTAAGCGTGTGGAACTTATAGACGCCACACTGACCGAACAGATGACTGAACTCAGTACTAAATTTTCCCAGCTTAATACGAGACAACAAAAGACTACAACTGACGTAGCACTTTTACAGACACAAGTAAAAAACCTTAATGTCACGTGTGAAGTTCTTACTGAACAAATTCAAACATATCCTTCAGTACATGACAACCTTGAAAAACGAATTACTGACGTACAGAATAAATTTGACAATGTTGAACAACACCTGACTGACATCTTACAATCAGATGCCACAGCTCATTTTCAAAATATTAATAAAGAATTTCATGATTGGGTTGAGAACAAAGAGAAACATTTTGATAGATGCTTACGTGAAAATTTACCAACAATTGTGCACGACTCCGTAGCGCAATACATTACTAATAACAAACAGCTGATCAGTGACGCAGTACAATCCGTCACTGCACCCATGAGACAATTCACCGATCAACTACAGTCTGAATGTAACGAAAATATCAGTCAAAATGTACAGTTCAGAAACCAATATACATTCGAGTATGATACACACATTCCGCACACGACAAATACACAAGAACAAAACACACCACGACTACAACACATACCACGATGTGGAAACACAAACACAAGCTATTATCTTGGTAAACCACAGCAACATTATCGTAATTACTCGCCAGCTGAACATACCAGTAATTACAGTGGAATAAATCCATATCACAATGCGAAGGAAGATGAAAGCTTAATGAAACACAGGCAATTTCAGATTTTTATCTCAGAAAAACGAACCATTCATCCGGTGATTTTTCTTAAATCTTTTAGTAACGCATTTCCACGCACTTGGAGTGACCGGAAAAAGATTTCATATATTGTCGGTTACATCCAAGGCGATGCAGCTGTCTGGGCATACAGTCAAGCTGACGTATGTACCACGTACAGTGAGTTTGAGCGTGCTTTTCTGAACAAATTCTGGTCGCAATCCGTCCAGGAGCGACTCAGAAGACAAATTTTAGAACCTGAAACTTTTAACAGTAAAAATGGTAACTTACGCAGATATTTTGAAAAATACTTGAACATGGGACATTTTTTAGACGAACCAGTCGCAACGCGTGATATACTCCGAGCGTTGAAGGCCAAATTGCCTTTCAACATTAAGGAAAAACTTCTACATATCCCGGATGACGATTCAGATTATTTTTTAACAGCTTTAGATTCGGTTGACATGTTACTTGAAGATCAGCGCTTCGCGCGGCAAAACAGCAGCCACAATGTTTACACTAGTGGTATGCAAAACATGCAGGCTTGCCAACACAATTCTGGCGCGCCCACAGTTGGATACGCGGTACAACAAAAACAGCAAACTCACATGCCGTCTCAGTACGGAAATCAAAATCAACACGCGTATTCCAATACAAACAATAGTTACAACAGTAATAACATTTCATGCGGCAATCCATACAAGAGGCACCGCGGTAATAACTACAACGGTAACAACGGATACAAAGGTAATAACAAAAACACAAACAGAAATAGAAATAATAATAACTACGAGCCAAGACAGCATCAAGGTTGGACTCGTAACGATCAGTACTTTCATTCAAACTCTGCTTTACCACAGCAGCCACCAGGTCAAAATTGGAGCATACCTTACGACCGACAGGTAAGTTATAATGCGCAACAGCAACAACAACTGCAGAAGTTTGGAGATCATAATAGGCAATATCCGAATGTGAATATAATAGAAATGACACCTGATGCACAACCTCAATCTGTGTCAGTACCTAGTACAAATGCTAATCCAACAAACTAGAAACAGTCACTACTTTGCCCCAGGTCGTGGCTGAAGAATTCTTGGGGGGCGACTTCAATGTTAATCAGTTATTTGACACCACACTTGAACAACAGAATAATGATATGCCGAGTAATTCTAAACAAAAACTACCTGTTTTATTTATAAGATACAACCACAATAACAATATATCAGATGAACTTTTACAAGACAGTACACAATGTCGTTTAAACACAAATGAAATTGTTTTAGCATCTACTACTGGTGTAGTAGGTGGGATTCCAACTACTATTATCCTAGATACAGGTGCAGCTGTCAGCGTTTTGTCTTTTAATTTCTATAAAAAGATGTGTGAATTGGAACCTGTGCCTGAGTTTCCTGCCCAAAACTGTAAAATAACTACTGCACTAGGTAACAAGTCATGTAGGGTTACGAAGCAAGTTTTTGTAAACGTTAAAATAGGTAATGGAACCGTACAATGGCCATTCCTGGTTGTACAAAACCTTGTGACAAATTGCATATTAGGAATAGATATTATGAGCGAGAAGGACTGCATTATAGACTTCTCCAAAGGTAAATGTATTTTAAATGATAAAGGCAGTGTAATTATTATTGATTTGGACAGGAGAACTCTAAAGCATGACAAACACTGTACAGGGTACAAGGTTCAGTTAGTACTTGACAAAGACATTCAAGACATGCAAACACACTCATCTGACACAGAGCTAATGGACTAAAAACATTGCTTGATCATAAGATAAGTGAAGCTACAGCTCTCAGTGTACATGAACGTATAAAACTACAGGAAGTGTTATCCAAATATTTACAAGTTTTTACCAAACGATTAGGTGTTATCAACACGAATGTGTACAAGATTGAAGTTAAGCCTCACAAGATCTTCTACCATAAGACATATAACGTACCGTTATCTCAACGACCTGCTGTGTGGCAAGAATTAAAACAAATGTTAGACTGGAAGGTCATTGAACCATCCACCTCACCTTATTGTAGTCCTCTACTTGTTGTCAAAAAATCAAATGGAAGCATTAGGTTAGTGTTAGACGCACGAGCTATTAATGAAATAATTTTACCGGTTCACACAAAACCTGAAAATTTAGAAGAGTAATTATAGAAATTTCTAGATGCAAAATATTTTTCCACAATAGATCTCGCTAATTCGTTTTGGCAGGTGGGTATCACTCCTGATTCTCGGAAATATACTGCATTTATGTTCGGGGGGCGAACCTATCAGTTTTGTGTTCTACCCTTCGGACTGAATGTCAGCTCGGGGGTATTCATTACAGCCCTGGATACCGTGCTTGGCGACGATTTAGTTGAGACAGTCACACACTATGTAGATGATATACTGATAGCTACACAATCTTGGAATGAACACGTTGACACTCTTCAAAGAATTTTAGAAAAATTTGCACAAGCTGGAGTCACAGCCAACCTAAGAAAATTAAAATTTGGTTGCAGTGAGATAAAATATTTAGGACATATCATTAATTCACAGGGCATACGTCCGGATCCCAGTAAATTAGATGCTATCAGAAACTTTCCTAGCCCTCGAACTAAAAAGCAGTTAAAATCATTCCTTGGGCTATGTTCATTTTTCAGACGTTTTTTGCCACAACCACTTTTGAACAGTAAACATCTGCTAAATCTACTCAGAAAGAATCAAGTTTGGATCTGGTCAGAACAGTGCCAGAATGACTTTAATACAATTAAACATGCTTTAGTGAATGCTAACATATTGAGCCATCCAGATTTCAATTTAGATTTTTGTATGACTTGTGACGCTTCACGTACTGGCTTGGGCTGTTGCTTATTTCAAGTTGTAAAGAATAAAGAGGAGGAACAGATAAGAATTATTGGGTTTGCGAGTCGCACTCTAACTGAATGTGAGCGTACATACTCCACTACTGAGTTAGAAACACTTTCCATAGTATGGGCATTCAAGAAATTCAATTATTATTTATTTGGAAAACATACGGTAATTTACACCGATCACCAGGCCCTGACATTTTTGTTAACTTGTAAACTTGTACATCCTAGACTATCACGATGGGCAGTTACACTTCAGAACTACTCTTTTGAAATTAAGTACATAAGAGGTAAGGACAACACCATTGCAGACACTTTGTCTAGACTTCCACAAGGTATGAATGATACCAACAGTGACTTAGAAAATATAAATGACTACAGGATTATCTTAATGCAAGACAAGCAGTATCACCAATATTATATTGATATGTGCAGAAACATGGCTGAATTACAAAAATCTGATCCTCACTGGTATAAGATAATAACATTACTGGTAGAAAAACACAATCATCCTTTGAGTAAGTATTACAAGTTACACAATGATGTGTTATTTTACCGCCGACATCCAAATGCTACTAACTGGTGTGTATGCATTCCCAAAGAGTTTGAACGTAATCTAATTTGGCACACACACTTAGTTTGGGGTCATTATGGGACGAAAAAGTGTTTGGCAAAGCTCAGCACATACTGTTATTTTAGCAATATGAGAAGAAAAATTTACAGGGAACTAAAAACATGTGTCATATATCAAAAATCAAAACCTCAGAATTTATCCACAAAAACAGATTTACATTCTATTTTACCCATTAAACCCCTGGAAATTCTGTGTACTGACATCAGTGGACCGCATCCAGCAAGCTATGGAGGCGTCAAATATATCTTAGCTTTTTACGATATATTTTCTAAACATGTAAAACTTTATGCTTTAAAATCCGCCACTGCAAATGCTATAATACGAAGATTCTCAAGTGATTACCTGACGCACGTGGGAAAACCTAAAGCAATTCTATCAGATAATGCAGCATACTACTCTGGGTACAAATGGAGAAATTTCTTGAAGGACAATAACATCAAAAGTATATTTATTTCGAGGTTTAGTCCACAATGTAACGCGACTGAGAGACTTTTCCGAGAATTAAATCGATTGATGAGGACCTATATTTCATCAAAACATACTAATTGGGTGTCCTACCTAAGTCTTTTCGAAGACGTACACAATAAATTAAATATTTACGATACGAATTACACACCTAACGAGATCATGTTCAATTGCAAACAGAACGATCAGTGGATAGAACCATTACCTAAGTTGTCAGACAAGGAAATCACACCTGAACAGAAAATAAAAGAAGTATTGACTACATTGACACATCACGCACAAATACGAAACAAACATCACAGAAACATAATAAAAAGAAAACAAAAATTCGAGGTAGGAATGCTTGTACTACTTCGTACTCATCATAAATCTGTAGCACTCAAACGACGCAACGCTAAGTGGCGTCTGCTATATGAAGGACCTTATATAATTGTTAACATACCGCATCCTGGTGCGTATCTGCTACAACATCCTAGAACTAACAAAATTATTGGGCTATACGCACACCGAGATCTTAGAGCATTTCATGCTGAATAATGTCAAGGTCATACCCATCAAAATATTGCTAAGCAACTCGAAAAACTCTGTTTTACAACACAGATAATAAGTAGTATAGAAATTTTCATTTCAGCGGTTCCAGTGATGCAGTTGAAGACAGAAGAACTCTTCTTTCAGCGCGCGCCTCCACCTGAAAGACGGAATATTAAAGTAAAATTTATGATTACGTAGCAGTGGATGACATATTAATTTTTCACGGAACATTTGTTACTGAAGGTACCACTGACTTGGTGTGACACCTGGCGAACTGACAGACGTCATCTGTGAAGCGATCTTTTACTTTGAGAAATAGATTAGACGCACATCTCTCAACACGAAAAGCATCTATCAGTAATCAAGGCCACACAGACACTCTACACACACGCACAAAACGCGAGGAATCGAACATTTTCTCTTTCTTACTATTTTGAATATTTATTGAGTAGTGAAAACGCCTGGTCTTGCCTACTGATGTAATGAATGTTGTGTCTAACCTATCTTAATTTCAGATGACATCACAAAAAACATCGATAATATCCCAGCAAAACCGCTAAAGAGGATGTAAATATCTGCAATTCATGAAATCAAATGTGACACAATGTAATAACCTATAGCGATGTAATGATGATGTAAACATGTTTATGTGCAACTATATTATGTTTATGCTAAGAAAATATGTGACGTGTGTATGTATAATTACTTATTTTTTTAACTGATGTATAGTGTAACTGTTACTATGTAAAAATTTGAACAAAACGAGTGCCAAAAAGACATTGCATAGTGAACCACTGTTCATGGACATTAACGAACATTACTAACTCTGCAACTACGCGGAAACCTATGTGAAAGAAACTGTTAATGCCATTCATTATGCAGCGTATCTATGTAAACGCAATGAACGATTTCCTTGATTAATAACTACGAACATTTAGGTGAGCTATATTCAGCAAAAAACTGAAAATGTGAAGTGCATAATTCGTGCATCGTCTAGTGACATTACTACAGTACCCAACTTCAAGATGTTAACTGGATTAAATGGACACAAAGTGCCTGTCCAGACAACAACACGACGGGTGGAAGAATTTTGGTTGGAACTTCAGGGAATGAAATGTTCTCGAAATGTGATGGACACTCTTACCTGGACTGTCCATGGATCGACGCCAGCTATGTGCCGTCCGAGGTTCTGCAACCAAGCTTCCACGGAATGTAAAAAACGAACTGCACGTGGAACAATTACTCGACGGGTCACGTCTGATCTGTAATAAGCAATGCTTTTAGACACAACGAACTGCATCACTACGACTATAATGGAAATGAGAAATGGACACGCTTATGTATTAATCACGTTGTTATAGAACGATGTTACTGTGATCAAAAAACTTTACCAAGACGATACTAACCTGTAAAAAATTATTGTGCAGCGGATGAATATGAACTGTAATAACGACACGATGTGTATAGGTCAACGCACCTGAAAGATACGGACATTTTTCTTTGAAGTATTTCAAAACAATACTATGTAACTAAGAACATTCAACAATCTAAGTTGTATTGTGTTATAACAAATATTGTAAATTTAAAACTAAGTTACCTGTCATAGAATGTAGTTTTCATATGTAATCTTGTTTGAATATTTTCTTTGTGCAACGACTGAGAAACGCGCGCACACGAACAATATGAACTGCAATACTGTGCCGCGTGATCTAACTGTACGAAATAACGGCAGTGCCGCAGTTACACAGACGCTTCTGCGCATGCGCGCACTCTATCTGCCAACATAAGAACTTTTACGGCGCACCCGCGTCATTCAAATTTTGTATATAATGTGTATAATGTGTAATGTAAGTCATGTAAATAGTTGTAGATAACTTAGATTTTCTTGTGCCTTTAGGTGAATTGCTCGCCTGCAGGTGTGTCCTTTCGCCTCGCAATTCAGGGGGCAATATAAAGGCACATTTGCATGCCGAGCGTGAGTTTCCGCGGAAACGCGAAATACTAATTAAATAAATAATCAGTGACAAATAAATAAAGCCTATGGCACACAACTGCAGCGCTGTGTCGCTGATAAAACAAAAGCACAATTACGTTACTCTTATGTTTGATTAAAAAAGGAGAGCTCTGGTAGAAGTGGTGCGAGAAGCACGTATTTTTTTTATTGTCTGGCACACCGCCATATTTCATGTTATAGAAGAATACTGCGAGTTGCAACCACACTAGGCACTCGATTCTGTAAAGAATTTATATTTATAAAAGTAAGTAGGATTATGAATTGTAGGCTTATTCATTGAATATATCTGATTTAACTAACTGTGTAACTTTTTTATGTTTAGTAGACAATCACCTCTGTACGACGTATTGGCATGGCTGGCAAATTATTGTAATATTGAGATTTAGATTATGAGTCCGCACCTACCGCAGCAGTCTTTGGAAACGATTTAATTACGAAGTCCGATTATTCAGTTTTATATCACGGTCAACTACGAGTAACATTGCCTTTCCGAAAAAGCATTGTCAAGCGTCTGATACCGAATAATTAAACGTCCACGTTCCAGATAAGCAAATACAATTGCAATCACAATCACCATCATACAGATAGAATAATCAATATCTATATAACAATATATTTTATTTATTTTATTTTATTTATTTTATAAACTTCCGATAAACGAGAGTGAATCTGGTTCTGCACGCACTTGGTGACGCTGTGTCTTCAGTGACTGGCGTTATTCCAATGTAGATTGTAAAGAAATCCGATAACGGCCATGAAATTCTACGTTAGGTGACATTTAAGGATTTTTTCATTTTGTTCCGATGATCACTGATGTTTCCGAAATGAATAGCTTAATTTATAGCATGACTATGAAGTCAGTTATTTAGTACATTCATTTCGTCCGTGTGATAAGTCGGAACACGATTCAAACAATAGGCAACGATTAGCAGTATTACGAGAGGGCTTCAGAAAGTAAGTCGCATGTTATTATTATAAGCCAAGTACTTTTTACTTAAGGCTGATCCACCCTTCAGAGTGACACAGTCAACACGATCACTAAGTCTCTGAAAACAGCGATTGGAACGATCCACCAGTCGCTCAGCTCCTGACTATAAATCTGCTCCTTGGTCACGGAGCCTTTTTAGAACCGTTGTGTCAACATCCTCAACGATGGAAAATCTCTCCAATCCCCTTCCACCCAACCCCACCCTAGATTATCTTTCAAATTACTGAAACGTTGGAAATCGTATGTTATAAAATATGGATCAACGTCATCCACGTTTTTGTGGTCTTCGTCAAATTGTTGATACCATTTCACTACCGCTGCTCGCAACATTGCTTTTGATCCATACACCGGGAGATTTTCATGGTGAATCTGTGTGCAATTGAGTCGTTTTGCACAAGAACTGTACTGCAGATAGTCCTTGTTCGGGAAACCACGTTGAACTTGTGCCCAATACTGTTAAGTAGTTACATGAATGAACACATCATTGTTAATGTAATAATATGAATGTAATACGAATTTATATAAGGTAAGAAAGCAAAATCACAGACTGTAAATACACAGCGCAAACAGATCATGCATGTTAAGCCATCATACGAAATTAAGGGTCCACTACCCAAAACCGTCTACTTTTATTCTACAAAAATGTATTTACAAAAT
Organism: Schistocerca serialis cubense; assembly: GCF_023864345.2. Classification (NCBI taxonomy): domain Eukaryota; kingdom Metazoa; phylum Arthropoda; class Insecta; order Orthoptera; family Acrididae; genus Schistocerca; species Schistocerca serialis. The sequence continues at coordinate 321,683,383 of NC_064641.1, read as the reverse complement.
TAATAATGGGTTAATAGTGGCTTGCTGTATCTCCTACAATACGTTGGAACAGTACATAACTCAGTTTGCCTACATTGATGCAGGAAATTCTTCGAAAGCCATGCAGTATTTGTTTACTGACTAACCTAATGGTAGCTGTTGCTAAGCAGCCTAACAAAAATCATCTCACACAGCACTCTAACAAACAACAACGACAAAGGTTGGATCCGCATGGACTGCACACATCGAATCTTCCTGAAGAGAGATATTCACGTGAGTAATACTAAAAAGGGTAACACCAAATGTGGACGCAGGGCTTGAAGTTCAATGCCAAGTCACCTTCACCAGGAGGTGTTGGTGAAGGGATATCTATTTTTATTCTTCCCTGTCTTCTTTTATTCTCTTCTTAAATTATAACGTAAATTTATGATTTCCTGCTTCCAAATGCATGTATTTTTCAATAGAAAATAAGTGTAATTATTTTTTTATTTATTATTTTGAGCTTTTCCTCATTACAGAGGCTTATCTCCAACATATTAATTTACTTGGAAATTACAATACAGGCAATAAACGTTCCTAAACTATATTTTCATAATATTCCTCCAGGTGTTTCGATCTTGTGTGTCCTCTTCCTCTGCGCCCATTCTCCTCATTGTGTGCCGTACATTTTGGAGCCAGGTGGTAATAGGTCGTCCTCTTCTTCTTCTCCCCTCCGGTTCCTACTCCAGTATCAATTTCGGTATTCTGCTTTCTCCATTCGTCGTACATGCCCGTACCATTGTAATTTTTTCCTATCCATTACGTCATATATTCTTTCTTTTATTTCCATTCTCCTTATTATTTCGGTGTTCCTTATCTTTTCTTTCCTGGAGATTCTTGCCGATCTTCTCCAGAAGTCCATCTCTAGAGCTTGTAATTTTTTAATGTGCTTCATGTTAATTGTCCAGGTCTCCGTTCCATACAGAACCACACTCTCTAAAATGGATTTGTATATTAACTTTTTAGTTCTGCTCATTACATTCCTGCTCCCTAAGACTGAGTTAAGCATCCCAATGACCCTCCGTCCGCTACTAATTCTTTTATTGATTTCTGACTCTGATTTTCCCTCGATTTCTAAAATGGATCCCAAATAACAGAAAGTGTTTATCTTTTTGATTTTCTTTCCTTCAATGTATAGCTCATCTGAATCATTAGTCAAGTATATTGTTTTTTGGTAATTAATCTTCAAACCCCAAGTTTGCATGCTACTGCTAGTTGATTGCACATATAGTTAGCATCCTCCCCATCTTGTGCTACGACTACTTGATCATCAGCAAACAATAAATGATGTAGGTAAACTCCATCTCTTATTTCTAATCCAATACTATTACATTTACGAGACCATGCTCTAAGGCTATCATCTATATAGATTTTAAATAATGATGGTGACATGGGACAGCCCTGTAAAAGGCCTTTGCTTGTTCTAAATTTCTGTGAAAGTTTATTACCAACTTTCACTTGGGAAATTTTATCTTTATACATCTGTTGTGTAATTACTGTAATTAAATAAAGAATAGCATCAAAGTGTACACAAAAGAACTCTATGTAGCCCCACCTCTACGTGGTGCTGCATGGGTAACAGTGTCCGTGGGCCTCAACCGCTGTTGTGGCCATGGGTACTGGCTAAGAGGTCTGCATAAAGTGATAAGATGTCAGACCCTAGTAGTCATAATGCAGCCTGAAAAAAAAAATCTGCTTGTCTCGCGTATTTCAACTTTGTAGTACGCTTCGTTTACTGCATCATTTCGCTCTCACCTCTTGTGAAGCTCCTGTCATCCGTACAGCAGCTGAATTCGAACATATATCCTCCTCTGTTAACGCGCCACTCTGCCACTCTTGTTGTGCATTGGTCTCACAGTGGGATGAATCGGAAATCCCTACGAATTAATTTAGCTCTTGACTGTGTAACTGACGGCAGTGATGCAGCATGGGTTTTCTGTTATTTCATAACACAATATTAACTCTGCGATGTAGTGTGTTGTGAATAATTGTAAGATACCCGAGATCGAGATCGTCTGTAAATAAAAAATTACTTACGTCTAGCTCAGAGTGGTTGAAATATGACGTTTCGTAAGTGGTTCTTTCCTTGGATAAAGATCAGTTACGCGAAATTCTTTAACACAATAGAAGCTTTGTTTTTCAGAATGAACCTGAGTGAATACTGTTTCATATTTATGCTCGTTATTGGTTCCAACTATTTACATCAGACGACCCTGTTCTCGGGTCATGAGTCCTGCATCACCAATTCACTTTCTATACCGTAATGTTTTGTGAAGTTCGTCCTATACTGATACGTTTGCTAGGACTGATTTGAAATTAATTATTTTCCAACACAAATATCATACAGACAGCTATTTCCTATTTATCAACTCCGATGTTACAGTTAATACCATCCGAATGGTGATTAGTATACAAGATGTCGTAAACTACTTAAGAAAGCAGATATTATGGGATGCTAAGGAGTCAATGGTCAGAATGGAATGAACAATGCGTGTTCCAAACATATACGTGGAAATCAATAGCGGAACGTCTGTGGTGCGCCAGTGTAATAAGTGCGTTGTGCCTTTCAGTCGTCACTTTGATTAATTTCTATGAGCTTAAGCTGGTGCTGTATAGTGCAGTTTGTTTATGTGTGTCATTTGATTGTGGCAATAAAGAACGATTATTCGTTATAGACCATTAGTTCCTTACATTAAAGTAGCCCGTTTAGTATCCTCCATTGCCTGCATAATTTTGAGTCGAAATGTTGAGACACAACGCCGACTAGGCACCTGTCAGCACCTTCCTTTTCGTGTACTTCCGCAGTAGCCCAGTGCCGTACAGAACGCTTCCGCAGTCTGGGAGGACAGTATTTTAGATGCGGGTCGGCCTGGTCATCAAACAGAGCCACGCGCGGTTATTTTGCAGCCAGCAAATATTACGCTTCTCCCTGTGATTTATCCAAGACACTTACAGCCAATTATTTGTTATGAAACTGTTTATAGTTGATGATAGTTACTTACATTAGAATTACGGTTATTATCTAAAGCAATTTCTGAAATACACAAACTCACATAAACTTTCTATTTCTGATTGTTTGTGATAAGTAACTTCCTGATATGCTACTGTGTTTTGTGTAAAACTCTGTAAAGGTTTTCAGTTGAATACATTATTACAAAATAACTAAAAGCCATTTTGCTTAACACCAATATTTTTGTTATTTTTTCAGTTTCAGAGTGCTACTATTATATTGTTTGTTGGATGTCATTATTTGCATTTCATGTATTGTCGGCGTAAATGAAGGAGTGAATGCGACGTGTATGTTAAGTATGTTCTGTTGATGTTGTTAATAACTAGATGTGAGTGAGCGCTGGAAGCATACTGTGAAACCTTTCTGTTCGTTTAATACATCCGACAGTATGAATATTGTCAAGAAGACAGTTTTCGGTACAAGTAAATTGGGGTTACACAATGGTGGAAAAGACATCTTTGCACGAAGAAGGAGTTGTACTCTTAGATGAAAGTTGGTCGGCGTGTTTCTAATTCAGAAAGATGATGTCTAATCAAATTCCGCTCTAGTCGCATAAGGGTGCCGCCAGCAGCGCCATTATGAGGTTGCAAATCAAGTATGCTCTAAATACACTCTGTAACGATCGTAAACTGTAGTTACCATTGAGATTGGACGTGGTGGGTTGATGTTAGTCGAGAATGCCTGTAAGGGGACGAAGACGCCGTTAGCAGTACCTCACTGAATAGAAGCCGAAAGTTCCTTCGGCAATATTGCTGAAGTACTTGACAGGAATCTAGTCCCTGTACATGATTTCTGGCAGCGGTGGTCACGAGAATGTATGGTTGCAAGAAAACCGAGCCTCAGACTACCATGAGGCTCTACCGGGAGGGATGACAATCGCATGAGGTATGGTTCTGTGGCATCGTACTGCATCTGCAGCAGAATTTTTGGCAGCATTCGGCAGCACAGTGACATAACGAACTGTTACAAAGGGGTTACGTCAGGGTCAGCTCCGAGCCAGGCGTTCTGTAGCAGGCATTTCACTGTCCCCAAACCACCGTCGTTGGCTACTTCAATTGTGTCCAACGTGTGCTCATGGGGGTGGTGGGTGGGGGGGGGGGGGGAGCAGAGTGGGTGCTGCCTCGATAGCAGTCAAGGTCGTGTGATGGTCAGAAGGATTCCAGCTGAGGGCCTGTAACCAACTTGTCTGCGTGCTAGACACACTGGACCCAAACCAGGAGTTATGGTGTTGAGTACGATTTTGTATAACAGCAGGAGCACTTTAGTGGTTAGCCCAAGAACCCTGACTGGAAATTTGTTACGTCAATATATCTTGAATATAAATCCAGGGGTGTTTTCCAACAGAATAACGCTCGCCCACATACCGCTTTTGTAACCGAACTTGCTCTACAGTGAGTAGACAAACTGGCCTCACCTGCTCGATTAGGAGATCTGTCTCCAGGCGGACATGTGGTGTCACCGCCAGACACCACACTTGCTAGGTGGTAGCCTTTAAATCGGCCGCAGTCCGGTAGTATACATCGGACCCGCGTGTCACCACTATCAGTGATTGCAGACCGAGCGCCGCCACATGGCAGGTCTAGAGAGACTTCCTAGCACTCGCCCAGTTGTACAACCGACTTTGCTAGCGATGGTTCACTGACAAAATACGCTCTCATTTGCCGAGACGATACTTTAGCATAGCCTTCGGCTACGTCATTTGCTACGACCTAGCAAGGCGACAGCATCAGTTACTATTGATATTGTGAATCATGTACCGTCAAAACCGACGTTCATCATTAATGTATTAAAGTTAAGTATTCCACCACAAGAGGACACATGTGGATCATCCTACGACAACTCCAGCGTCATCAAAAAAACAGCATTAACTGTCCCAGCACTGGGATGTTAGCGCTTCTCGAGAATTCTTTTAATTTAATAGCTGCCGCGCGGAGTGGTCGCGCGGTCTGGGGCGCCATGTAACTGATTGCGCGGCCCCTCCCGCCGGAGGATCTAGTCCTCCCTCAGGCATGAGTGTGTGCGTGTTGTCCTTAGCATAAGTTAGTTTAAGTAATGTGTAGGGACCGATGAGCTCAGCAGTTTGGTCTCTTTGGAATTCACACATGTTTGAACATTTGAATTTAATAGTTGCAGATAGACCCATTAGAACGAAACCAGTCTGCAGTGATAAGGCAATATACCCCCACACCGTATTGAAACTCAGAGCAGCTACTATTTTGCTCAGGTTTCCCCTTCACAGCACCCTTATACATAGCTTCAGAGAAAGCTGTTCTTTCGAAACTTTCACTAAGGTGAGTTAATTGAGTATTGGTGGAGTGACGAATGAGGATGCGCTTCTATAACCTAACGTACTTGGAATTATGTCTTCTCCAGAGAGCGTACTGCTGGCTACTAGTTAAAACAGTTTTCTTGAAATAGCAAATATAGTCAGATATCACTTAATATTGGGTTTTCTTTGGTTGGCACTTGTGCAGCGTGGAATCGAGAAGTTTTCGAGAGTGACAAAAATCTACATGTCCCTCTCATAATCTATTGAGGCAATCATTTATGGACATACGAGCATTTCGTACACGTGATCAATGTTTCACAATAGGTGATAGTTGTCATTCGAAGGAGGAAGGTTAAGATTTCAAGGTCTGTCGACGAAACGGTCATTCGAGGCAGAGCTCATGGAGGCAGAGGGGTAGAATGGGGGAGAAGAACGACTGTGTTCTTCTCATGAAAACTGTTGCAGCACTTGCTTGTGTTCTGTAACGGAACTATGAATAATCCAACTGAGAATGGTGTTACTGGAAAATGCAAGCCATTCCTTCAGAGTGCGAGTCCTGTGCCTTAACCATTTCGCTACCTTACTTGGTCATATCAGTGGATGCTTGCAGTTAATTGAAGGTAGGATACAATATTTATGGAAGAATATTTTCTAGAATGTAGACAAATAAGTTATAAGCGATACAGGAAGATAGTTACGTTTTCGGTTTTGCGGTACCGTTTTTTTTGAATTCTGGATTAAGGAACAAAATGTATGAAAAACAGAAATGCTACTTTTCAACAACCATCGATTATAGAAACAAGAAAAAGACGTAATGTTTACACATTTATCTCCTTGTTCGGAGAATGGGATGTATCAGCTAGTCTCGTATCGTTTACAACATACTGCTGCAGGAAAGAAGTACGAAATCCGAAATTAGCGTATTATTCATTCCTTTTGTATTAATGATTGTTATACTTAATGTGTCATAAATCAACAGCGAAAAAGGACAAGAGTAAAATTTGATGATAACAGAAACTAGGAACTACAAATATATTTATATCTTACTCAAATTTTTCCTTAAAAGTATATTTGCTTTTAAACCAACAGCTCAGTTCGTGGAATCAGTACTGTAAATGAGAGTAATCTTGACAAGAACTTAGTCACTTACTTCGGCATAGAAAGGCATCCATTATTCAGAAACACGTATCTCCAATTACTTGCTAGCAGTCGTAAATGGATTAACTACTAATGAATTTCAGTTTAAGTCCATCCAAAAAGTATGTTATTGGCCAACTCGATCTATTCTGTTGGTGAATTCCTTAGTAGAACCAACGGATGTATGAATGTTACCAATAGTATTAAATAATGAGCGGATTTGTACAATCTGACTTACGTACAAAATTCAGTTCAGTAACCGGATCATTGGAAGTATGCATTGTAAACTGATTTTTCTGTTTTTTGTAGTATCATACTGCCCTCAGCATATTGAAAACTTACATGCTTGTGAAAATTTCGCTGTTCCCTTTTAAAGGAAAATACGTTTAAGATTTTTTGGTTTACTTATTCTGACAGCGCTCTACAGTTGACTGTATTTTACGAAACTTTGCAAGGCTGTGTGCACATCACGGATGAGGTCAGTGGACTATATTCGAGAGGTCTGGGGTTTAAATCACCGTCCAGGCTGACTAGTCTTTTGATTAGTCATCTTGATCTCTTAGGGTTTAGACTTGGACGTAATTTTTTTTTACTCTATTGCCTGTTCCATTCGTACTCTGCATTGTTATGTAGTCATCCTTTCGAGGAAGAAGAAGAAACCAATTTAATGTGCTAGTTTGAGTGGTGTTGTTTCTTCGAGTCAGTGTCTTCGACGTTTCTCTTAGTTGTGGTGAGAATTGACATAGCTGATGTTTTACCTGTAACAGTATTATTAGTGACGAATATTAGTTGGTTTGGATCTTTCACACAGAAAGAAGACGTCGAATCTCTAAGGTAAATTCGAGGGGTTTTACATTGACAAGCTAAGAGAAAATAAAATTTAAAGCTCGTGTGTAAATCTATACTGACTCATCCCAGGAGAGCCATGTGGAACTTCATTGTACCTTCATCGGCAACCGAGATGACCCACTTGAAGAAAAGAATACAAACTACGATCCTACGCCCTCTGCAGAGATATGGTGCTATATTGCTAATGGCATCCCCTGACTGTATAGTACAATGTGAGTAGCATAGATATAAAGCTCAGAGCTTTAAATCAGTTACGCTAAGTATCTTAAGCGCCTAAATTAGCATAGAAGTGTACGAGAAACAGCTAGTGACCTCGGACGCCACCATTATTGGAAACGTAATCTGACAACTTCAGCCAAAGATCGCAAGTCTCGAGACGGCACCTCGAGTACGTCTATCACCTTGGATGTGCCAGATATCTCCGCCGTGAGCAAACAAGACAATGTTATCTTCAGATAGGAATTGGTCGAACGTTCCGTTATCGTCGGGGTATATCCTGAACGGTATCGGGGAAGAGCGCAGACCAATACACGCTGAACGCTCTGTGCCGAGACAGTAGCTAAGCGCTACGCTTTCCAGCCCTTGCTATCTTTTTCTAAAGGAGCAATCAGGTAAACACATCCACGTGGCACGTTATCATACCACAACACTTGTAGTCTTTTCCGGTCAACCACCGTCCAGTGACGTCGCCCTGTACACCAGCTCAAGTGTCACTCAACTCTGACTACGGAAAACTGTGTCTTGTGAGGAGCTGCTCGATCATGGTAATCCGCTCTGTTTAACTCTCTACTCACAGCTGGACTGCTGATAACACCGTGGAACTCACGAATGATTCCTAACTCTGAATTAATGCAATTTTTTACAACACCCTCCGCAATGCTCGACGGTCCTTATCTGAAAGTGCATCAGGTTCGCCCCTTATAGATAAAGCTGTGGCTGCTCGTTTTCGTTTCCACTTCGCAATCACATCACCGGCAGTCGGCTTGGGCAGCTTTAGGATGGTTGAAAGGTCTCGATGGAACAGTTACTCAGGTGGCTTCCCGTCCACTGATGTACTAATGGAGCTTTTGTAACAGACCTATTCTCCTCTATCGACAAAACAATTGCCTTTCTTGAGGAACTCAGCGCCGATAATCATGTGGACTGATATCTTTGGTACTATGACAAACTTCGTTTCTATTACATGATCCTGGCAGTCAAATGCAAGTCTTGTTTGCCTTATGACGCTCGACGGACGTCCCATATTTGGTCAGTGTACTTTGACCTTTCGTGCTTTTAACACTTACAAATCGTTGTCACTATTGCAACGATTGAACAGCTGTTCTGATATCACCGTTAATTCTCTTCCACCGTCTACTATTGTGTTAACGACAATAACCCCTGACTGTTACACGAAGTATCGGACTTATCTCTGAAGTACTCTCGCTTTCGACTTCCTCCATTAACATGTCCTCAATTACTCGTAATTCAACCGATGTATGTGTGTTGTTATCCGTCACAGATGGATGTTTACGGGCATCCATAGTTGACTTATTTTCTATCAACATTTGATGGTCTTCATCGAGAGGTTGGGGAGCAGTATTTCCCTTTTTTAGATTGTCCAGGTGTTGCAATATTATTGGATTTCTTTCACTAACCAAAATTATGTTCAAATTGTATTTGAGCTTTGTTACAGGTTCGCTCTTTATCGCGGCATCTCGATTGTATTTGGGAGGCCACTAATGTGTTCTACTTCCGATCTGTTAATCTTTCTCTTACGAAATTCCACTAATTTGCTTTCATTTCGACTTTTATTTTCAAATAGGTTCAAATGGTTCAAATGGCTCTGAGCACTATGGGACTAAACATCTGAGATCATCAGTCCCCTAAAACTTAGAACTACTTAAACCTAACTAGCCTAAGGACATCACACACAACCACGCCCGAGGCAGGATTCGAACCTGCGACCGTAGTGGTCGCGCGGTTCCAGACTGAAGCACCTAGAACCGCTCAGCCACATCAGCCGGCTTCAAATAGGTCCCTTAGGTATTTTCATCGAAGGTTCTGATAGCGTGAAGGCTATCCGGGTCAATTAAGATAACCCCTTCACATAATCAATCCGTACGTCTCCTGAACACAATCAAGTACCGACGCATCGGTGATCAAATAATAATCTCTTTCTTTTTAAGTCGTACTGAAAAACGGCCACACAGGATAGCCGTAAGTACGCTATCTGGTGTTAGGTTGCATTTTGCAAATAAATATTACCAACCAACAGTTACAGCATCGTTATTATTATTTACTACTATTCTTATACAGAATAAGCAAGTTCCTAACGCCAGAGTGTACTTATCCGAACGTCCCTCTTTTTCTCTATGGCCTATATTAGCCGTATTTTGTCGGTTAATCCTATCGTTTTGATCAATTGTTGCGTTACCGGTTACAGTAGTATTTGAATTATCTATCCTGCTGAAAATCGATTTTCGTTTGTGCAGAACCAGACATCTGCACCATATACATTAATGCTTCGTCATAATCAAATGGTGCTGGGAGTTTATCCCCAGCGTCATTGTCAGTCCACTCTATTTCGTCCCAACACTTAGGTTGTGACTACCTCCCTGTTCGTAGTATCAGTACAGATATCTCTGATGATTTTTCTGTCGTTCCTGTTCCCATTTCCGATTATTGTACATCATATCTTAACCTATCTACTGCTGCGGTCGCCTTGTCATTCGTTTCTGCAGAAAGTGTATTATCTGCTTGAACTCCTGCAATACCTAACGTCAGTCAATCCTCACGCTTCCCAGGATTTAGTGGTCGTAATTCAACCTCGACTGGTGGATCGTTTCTCCGATAATTACCCGAAGTATTTGCCTGTGGCTGCGTTCTCGCATTACCTCCCAATCCGGTTTCTCTCCATGGACCAGGCGATCGCTGATTAAAATCAGTGTGTCAGTTATCCCGAGTTCTCCAGTTTCCGTTCTTATTTTCATCTATATTCCGCCTGTTCCAACCATTATTAAAACCATATGCATTAAGCTGTGGTCTAGTGTTTCCACTACTCCCATTTTAGAGGTTATTCCCATTTCGTCCAGAATTCAACCCCAATACCGGCCTACCATTGCTACCATTATTATTATTCTCTTTACTATTACGTGTTCTTTCAAATTTGTTATGTCCTGAATAGCGACGTCTTTGAGCGTCGTTTTCATACATGAATTCTACTTCTCTCAAAACACATTTGAAAGTTTCTACATTATCGCCCCCAACGTCCTATGAAAGCTTGGTTATACTTCATTGGAAGTTTCGTTTTGCATACTTGAATCAATATTCCGCCATTATATGAGTTATTTAAGTATTGGTTCCTTTTGGCCATATTCTCACACAATTCGTCCGCTGTTTTCTCACGCGAATTTTTGAATGAGACATTTTGTAATAATCTATATTTTATTCTTATCTGAGCCTCAGGTGACAAATGCCTTGCTATAAAGGTATGTCTAAACGAGTCATACGAATCGCAAATTTTCGCTATCTTCTGCATAGTTTCAGCAACACTTCCCTCCATATGTGCACAAATGAAATCTAACTTATGTTTGAATGGCCAATGTGTCGGTATTCCTACTTTAAATTGTTCAATAAATGTGTGGGGATGGAGAATATTTGAATCTTCCTTTTATTTCTGGTATTTCCGCACTGTAAGAAAGTGGTTTTCATCAAAACCTCTCGCTTCTCTTTACGATGTAGTTCCTGGGTTTTAAAGACTGGAATTCTGTCCTAGGTCTGCATGAAATCTCCTCAAACATGGGTAGCTTGGTTCATTCTGTGTCATTTGTGCCTCAGAATCACTTGCAGAACTCATTACGCAATATGCGCGCATAACGCCTGCTACCGGCTCTGTATATTGACGTGTAAGCAATTCTGGCTCGTAAGACGCCGTACTGTAACCAGTCGATATTCGTCTTTTCGTCTTACAGGTTGTGGCGTTGCGTAACGCGTCTCTATACTTTGATCAGCGTATGTAACGCTTTGTGTTTGACGTACTGGACCTTGGTGCAAACCACTCTCTCGTATTCCCGATTGACCTGTTAGCTTTCTTGAACAAGTGGTTGCAATCCACACTGTTCCTACGGCTACCGTGATGTTCTGTCATACGGTCATTTGGACTAATTTCCCGTCCTCGGTCTGCGGTTTCGAACTGAGACCCACATGTGCCTTTCCGTCTTACGCCACACGTAATTTCGCGTACCCTTTCTGTTGTATTACCGACGACTGTTGATTTTGCAGTATTCACAGTAGTGTCTATCGACACTGGAGTGGATTCTGTCGTCGTCTGCGACTCCTCACTAACGCCTTATACGTCACCTCGACTTTCGATCGAACGTGAAACTTCCGATCTCAGCCGTTGAAATTGATGTTCGACTTAGTCCTGTATTTTTAAAATACGAACATCGAATTTCTTTAATGTTGCTTTTGTCGTTCTTTTGTGAGACGTCGTCTCAGCAATAACATGTTTCGCTTTCGTCGTCGCTTTGTTGGCAACAGCTTCGACCTGTTGTTTAAAGTTTTAAACCCATTGCTGTGCAACTGCACATGTCTGTTTGGACAGTGTCAATGTCTGTTCTCAATTGTTTGTGCCCTGTAACGAGCGTTTAGGCGTGATTTGTGCTTCCTTACCTTCAGTTCGTATTTGATCTAATTGGCTTGAATATTATCAGGCGTTTTTTGTATTTACTTGTTACTTTCTTTCAGCCCCAATGTTATGCGTCCATCTAACTCTTTTTGTCTTTCTGTTATGCGTCCTTCTAATTCTTTTTGCACTAGTGTTATGCGCCCTTCTATACGCCTTTCGGATTCCTGAGATTATTGTAATAAACGCTGCAACATTCCAAATATATTGGCGTTTTCATCTACACCATTTCCGCCTGTAGCCATCTGATGTAACCGTTCCCTATCTCGTTTTTTGTGAACCATTTCCTCCACTTCTGAAGATAGTGTAGGAGCACTAACACTCAATCATTCATGCAGTTGCAAGTCTGACTGTTTCAATATGATTACGTTTGGTTCAATATGCTGTAAATCACTATCTACAGACTGAGCGTCTGATTCATTAGCAACCACGTTCTCATGTCCATTCACTGAACAATATTGAACATAATGTGTGCATTCTCGGTCTCATTCTGTATTTCTATGTATTCTGTCTCATGTTGTTCACGCTGATCTACCTGTTGTGTGTCCAACTCGATCCTATCAAGACCTTCTATGACTTCTGTTTTTCTTAATCTATTATTTTCTGCCATTTTTGAGCGTTGCTCTAAGTGTTGCTGTTCACAAGTTTTTCGAGCCGGACTATGCATTAACATCTGATCATAAGACTTGATTCTACCCCAGAGTATCATCTACGGTCCTATATTCAATCCGTTTCCTCGTCCTTTATAGCCTTTTGGTTACTGGAGTTGAGACAGAACCCAACAAAACCTAATTGAACGATGTGTTATGCCAGCAAATAAGAAATATGTGATTACAATTCTCTACACACCTTACAGAGTTGGGTCTCATTTACATTTACATTCTTTCTCCAATTTGCGTCAGCTTATTATTTGGGAAGATTATCTGTTATGTATTTATCAAAAGCAAACCCAGTCCGCAGCTCGTGGTCGTGCGGTCGCGTTCTCACTTCCCGCGCCCGGGTTCCAGGGTTCGATTCCCGGCGGGGTCAGGGATTTTCTCTGCCTCGTGATGATTGGGTGTTGTGTGATGTCCCTAGGTTAGTTAGGATTAAGTAGTTCTAAGTTGGCTCAAATGGTTCAAATGGCTCTGAGCACTATGCGACCCAACTTCTGAGGTTATCAGTCGCCTAGAACTTAGAACTAATTAAACCTAACTAACCTAAGGACATCACACACATCCATGCCCGAGGCAGGATTCGAACCTGCGACCGTAGCGGTCGCTCGGTTCCAGACTGTAGCGCCCAGAACCGCACGGCCACTCCGGCAGTAGTTCTAAGTCCTAGGGGACTGATGACCATAGATGTTAAGTCCCATAGTGCTCAGAGGCATTTGAACCAAAAGCTAACCCTCACTCTATCAGAATACTGTAATTTCACATCCTGGCAGGGTCACTATTTGTAAGATACGGATAAAATATCTGAACTTTCTTCTCAAGCCCAGGATGTTAAACAGATATTCTATATAAATATGAATCTGGCCCTGTAAGGCAACTAATATTTGGTGTGGGTCACAAAAAATTAATCAGAAATGCTGCTGTTACGTAACTAGAATACATAAAGTAATAAAATTGGAAGTTTGGGATCTATTCTAGAAAGACAAAACAGCTGCTCCCTTTTTCATTCTACATATAATTTATCAACTGTGCTTTCAGGGGTCAAGTGATACACAACAATCATGTTCAGTTACTTTCAACACTCAATAACAAAATATTTAACTTTTGGACTTACTGAATTGGCAATTATTAAAATGTTAGCACAGGTAAGAATGATCAAGAATCTTCATTTATTAAATTTACTTTTGCAATATTGTAGCTGGTCAATGCACTAATTTGGTGGAGAATAATTTTACCTTTTAAACCAACGAAAAAACTCTCATGTACTTAATGTGAGGGTGGGTTATTAGCCTAGCTTTTGATATTCAATGGTCAAAGCATACGCAGGTTGGAGTGAGGAAAACCTCAACCCAACTTTTATAGTGACCTAATGTGTGAGGGTACTTCACTAATCGGGATCTGCAACGGCGTTGTCTCTTGAGCTGGATCTGTAACGCTAATTCCCTACTCTGGTCTTAACTGAATTCACTCAGTCTCAACTTTCCAGCATTCTATAGAACGTTAATGGTTCCCTAGTCAAAATAATGGCTAGTGCACACTCGCTAAGGGCTGGTGCGACATGCACGATTCCATTGCCAGCAAAAAATCCTGCAGGAATAATTAACTACTTCTTTGCAATCTGTCCTCACGATACGTGAAGCATATTGATCTACACTTTTCAGATGCAAACCCTTCAATGCCCTCGCTATTTTCCACGCACTTTGGCGGTCTGCTGCGAGATGAGAGAGATCTCGAAATTTTTAGTACTCAAAATGCTTTTATATAATGGAGATCTCCCCACCATGGTGCGTTTGCGTCACGCAATATGGCTTCAGCCAATCGCCATCTCGTTAGAGGTGAATTTTTATTTTTCTTGCATGGTCGCCGCTAGCTCTGTTAAAATTGTGCAGCCACCTACCCTCATTCCCGGTGGTATTTACGTTAAAAGGAATAATGTTATGTTCTGGCCTTATCTCTTTCTGTGCTGAAGCTCAGCATTCTCTTGTTAAGTGGGGCCATTAACCACCTGCTTGGTGCGTCTCCAAAATTCATTTCACTTTAACTTATTTATATATGCCCCTGTCTATATTGGTAGATATTGTTTTGTTAGTTTTCGGTGCATGAGATTACCGCAATTGCTTTTTAATGATAAAGTAGTTTTCTGAGGACCTCAAACTCTATGGTATTGTCGTTATGGACGAAGCTCATATAAGGTCCTTAAAATTCGGACGCCTTACGGCGTTTGTTTCTATAACAGAGAGCTATTCTTGTCCGAACAGCTTCCTCAGAAGCGTCTTCATATAAACCCTTTCCAGTCTGTTTCCAGGAAAGGTAATTTTGTTCAGTTGCAATTACATTTACACTTAGATTCATGGGCTCATAACTCTCTAGAATCTCAACTGCCTTTTCCAACCTGTCAACCAGTTTTAAATCAAAGCATTTGACGACTTCGTCTACTTTCGTTTGCTGCACAGAAGATGAACTACGCTCTATCTCTGAGAAATTGTATCCCTGCACAGATTGCTATCTATAACACTGCGCCGGTCGCGGTGGTCTCGCGGTTCTAGGCGCGCAGTCCGGAACCGCGCAGCTGCTACGGTCGCAGGTTCGAATCCTGCCTCGGGCATGGGTGTGTGTGATGTCCTTAGGTTAGTTAGGTTTAAGTAGTTCTAAGTTCTAGGGGACTGATGACCACAGCTGTTAAGTCCCATAGTGCTCAGAGCCATTTGAACCATTTTTTTATAACACTGCCATTGGCTTTGATAGTTTGTAGCAAGCCAATACAGCTAATAGGTTCTTTGACCTCGTTATTATTGTTACCACCTCCATCCAACAACTCCTCCTGTTCAAAACCTTACGAAACTGACTCTACTTCTTTGACAGAACTTTAGCCATCTAAACTAAGCTAAACTGCGTCCAAACAGGCCTTGGAAGGCCCATTGCACTGACCGGCTGCCGTGTCATCCTCAGCCCACAGGCGTCGGTGGATGCAAATATGGAGGGCCATGTGGTCAGCAGACCTCTCTCCTCTCCTGGCCGAATGTCAGTTACCGAGACCGGAGCTCCTACTTCTCAGTCAAGCAGCTCCTCAGTTAGCCTCACAAGGGCTGAGTTCACTCAGCTTGCCAACAGTGCTTGGCAGACCAGATGGTCACCAAATGAAATGCTAGCCCACTCAGAGAGCGCTTAACTTCGATGATCTGACAGGAAACGGTGTTACCACTGCGGCACGGCCGTTGGTAACTTTAGAATTCAGATTGACATTATTCTCAAAGATGTAAACCTTTACTTCATCTTCGTCCCTACCTGACTAAAAACCTGTTCATTTGTTCCTCCGTATTATGTGCAGCATTTTCCTTTCACTTCTTGATCCATTTCTCTAATGTGTGCTAAATGTTGTCAACTATTTCACGAGAGAGGTTAAGCACCACACTGTGTAACGCCGGAAATACATATTCTCCTATTTCCATCTATTGTACTATTATTTTTTTTCCTTGTTATGTTACCTAAAGATATGACATTTCTGTCTCTTTATATATTGTAATTGTTTCACTGTTTGTATATATATATTTATGCACTTATGACGATGTATAATTGGTTTGTTTCGTAAATATTATTTGTATTTTTTCGCTGGGTCTTGCCTAGGGAAAACTGCTATCGAACGATTACATCGATGGGTCGTGTGAAGAATCAAAGTATGTAGGATCTTTGGTAGTGTTAACTCTGCCGCGTGGAGCGTGGGCAGATGGAGTCTGGCTGGAGTAGTGCAGTGGAGCAGGTGTGTTGTGTGACGCTCCTGCGAGTTACCGCGCTTTCGGGGTTTGGCAGCATGTAATTGCCCTCGACTTGCGATGATAGTTTCTGACATGGTGTCGCGGACGGGAAGCATTAGCTGGCGCACATCAAGAGCCCGTTTCGTCTGGTGACCGTGTCGAGAAGAAGGCGCGCCAACATCCAGCTTCTGCAACAGCGACGGCCGACAATGAGTGACTGTCGCCACCTCCTCGATCGACGGCTTCAAACCTTCAATCAACCAACAAGGAAGACTAAAAGCACGTAAAGTTTCAGAACTGTATGGCAGACCTCAGCTTTTCAAATTGTTCCATTTGCCTCGCAAAATTATAGCAACTTAGCATGAACCTTTGTTGCTCATTGTCCCAATTGCATTGCCAAGCAGGGTCCCTTCCTTTTCCGAAATGAACCCGAGTGTCGTTGAAATTCAAACGCCAGCATTAAAATAACATAATTAGATTTCACTGCTTTAATTTCAAAGTTCAGTTAAAGTATTCATAGCTGGCTACAATATTTAGATTACACGAGCACAAATTAAGAGTGCGAGTTTTGTTAGCATATTTTAGCTTCCCTGTGACTGCAGCTCAGCTTGGTACGTACAAAATTTTACTATTGTTAGTTGTTCAGAATCATTTAATTCAAGTTCAAAGTTAAATCTCTTATTTCTAAATTGCGCATAGTCAAGTTGCTTTTGAAATGATTGTTGAGGTAGTCCAAGACTAACCGTATTTTACTGAATTTCGATGTGCTTAAGAAAGAAAGCTTCTTATTAATTTCAGTCACTAAACTAACTTTCAGTTTTCTGGTTTTATTAATTCTTTTGCTAAATTAAGTCAGAGTGCAGCGAAAGTTATTACTTCTGACAAACTTTCAGATTTCTCACTACACGTGTCAACGTTCAGTTGCCACGCTTCTAGTGCTAATTATATGTGTAATTACTTTTCTTTTTCAGTTACTACAGTAATTGTCCTTAGGACTGGCGACCGTGATTTCCTCCTAATCTCAAATATCTAATTACCGCTAGTTAATTGTTAACGTAACGGCCGCACATTTACTTTCTTCATTAACTTTACCCCTTTCCAAAATTAATTTCCACCAGTTTCATTTGCATTTTTCCTTTCATTTAGATGTAACCCTTTCCTCCCTCTTTACCGACAGATTAACTTCGGTGACGATTGCTTTTCCCAAATTTCCATTAGGTACACGCGGTTTAATATTTTCACTGTCATTAAGGTCGATAAGTGAGGGGGAGGTTACACGTGGCGACCTGGTGACAGGACAATCTTCAAATTTGAGGTTGTTCTGGACACGAATTTTGCATTGTGCAAATATCGTAACAAAGTACTGGTTACGAAATGGTCGATACGTCAGCGAGAATATTGGTGTGAGGAATCCTAATTAGATTTGAGATTTTGCATTTATATTGAAAATTATTAAAATGAATGAAGGCAACAATTGCCAAAATTTGGTAGACTTGGATACGGAACAATCGGCCGAACAGTGGGAAACGCGCACCACGGTACCCATTGTTCAGGGGCAGGCGGCTAGCATGAAAGACGCGACCGCCGAAACGCAACAAAGAGCAGGAATGGAATTCCAAACTTTAGAAATTGTTTCGGAATCGGAAGTGAAAATCAAATCTGAATCCCTTGATGACGAATACGGGGGGACAATTAAAGAGGAAGCCGCTGCGGAAGTAAAACCGGTAGTTTTCCGGGAATTTAACTGATTTATTGAGTGTTTTGATTAACGAAATCAAGAGTCAATCGGCAGAAATTAAAGCTCTGTCTGCCAAGCAAGACGATCAGGCTGCCAAGCAAGAAGATCAGGCTGCCAAGCAAGAAGCTCAGGCTGCCAAGCAAGAAGCTCAGGCTGCCAAGCAAGAAGCTCAGGCTGCCAAGCAAGCAGCTCAGTCTGAAAAAATTGAACGAATGCTAGGCAATCAGAACAAAGCTATTAATGTTGTTAACAACAATGTTGAAGTTGTTAACACAAAAGTTGATAAAATCAAAGACGATATTGTCGTGATTAATACCGAAATCGGTAATCCTAAACAGGAAATGATAGGCGTTCAGGCGGAAATTGCGAGCATAAATACTTGTTTTGATTCCGAAATTAGCAGAATCGAGAAAAGTGTAGGAGACGCAGTTGCTCCGATCATCGAGAATAAGGTGACGGAACAAATTCAATTAGTGAGACAAGAGGATCAACAGAAGGTGGAAACTTTAAAGGCCTTAGTATCCGAAGTAGATACCAAAGTGACGAAGCAGGCTAATACCTGCGAAGAGAAAAAGAGGGAAGTGGAAACGCTTGCGACAACCACTTGCCAAGTGATTACGAGGGTGTCGGAATTAGAAAGGAAACTTGACGAAAAACAGAGCTATGTGCCAATCTGTGCACATAGTTCGGAGTTGTTGACGAAAGAGGAGCGGTTCGACCCCTTGAAAAAAGGCGCTATACACCCGACGGATTTCATTAAAAACTGTGAAAGAGTTTTACCCAGATCATGGACTAATGAGAGAAAAATTAATGCGGTTATTGATGTGTTGGCTGGTGATGCCAAGCGTTGGGGCTTAAACCTCAACATTACGAACCTGACTTTTGACGAGTTTAAAAATTTGTTTCTGGCTGAATACTGGTCAGAGCAGAAACAGCAAGGTGTCTGGCGCGAATTTGTCGTATCGAGGCCTTTCGATGCGAATTCGCGCGGCTCGATGAAGGAGTTTTGTGAGGGCTGGACTCGCAAGTTGGAATATTTGCGTGATCGCCGCACGAAATCCGAAATAGTCTGGAAACTCTACAAGAAGCTTCCAGATGATACAAAACGCTACGTAGGAAGCAATTACAGGACAATCAATGATTTCCTGGAAAGAGTTGAGGACGAGGACAATTGGCGCAATAATCGCGACAGTGGTAGAGGCCGTGGTAACAACAATGGGTACCACAACTACGATAACCATGGGAATAGTGCATACCGCAACCATGGCAGCAATAACAATAATGGTTCGGACCGTAACAACAATCGGTACAATGCAAATAATAACAGGAATAACGGAAACCAGTATCATACTAGCGTGATACGGGCTTCGCGCAATAGTAATAATGTCAGAGGGAGTGATAAGCCGCCTCAGCAGCATCCGGAGAGCGTATCTGCTGGGACGAGACAGGGAAACCATTAGCCGCGCCGATGAGAGGCCGACCGGGCGTGGAGAAGTTTTGGCGGCCCAATAACAGCAGAAAACCGAGGTGTCGTCGTTATGAAAATTCCGTATGGAATAATCAACGGCGGGAGAGTGTGCCAGTGTTAGGAGAAAGGAGTGCGCCCACAAGTAGTAGATCAGCTGTAGACACGGCAGTAGAAAATACATTCACTGTCAGTGAGAACAATTTAAGCAGTGTTCCGGAAATCGTTTATAAAGTGGCAGCTGTAACACCCACAGTGGAACTGGAGATTGAGTATAAGAATGATTCGCAAGTGTTGAAAGAAGATCATATGTCGGATAAAACGTCCGTCATCGAGCGAGGGGATGCAGAGAGGGATGAGGTCTGGTTAAGGCAGTTCGGTCGCTTATACGACGAACTAAGAGATTATAGGGGCCTGTACGGGAGAAGTGTTTATGGGGAGCGCGGGCAGGATTTGCCGCGTCTCGTCCCGCAGGAAGATAGTGATTGTGAAGTGATAGAAAGTTCTGGCCCTAACCGGCAGACTTTACTAGAAATAGTTGATGTTAATGGGGAGCACGAGCAAGATGCGTCGTGTTTCGTCCTGCAGGAGTTGAATGTTGAAGTAGTAACGGAAAGTTCTGGCCCTAACCGGCAGACTTTACCGAAAGTTGTAATGGTAGAAGTAGCCGACCCATCCGACGCCAACCTCCAGTTTAAACATTGCGAAAGTATTGAGGAGAAAGATTACGAGAATTTAAGTGATAGCCGGACACCATTGGTAGAAAAGCATGTGGATTACAGCGTGTATGAGGTTAGAGCTGACATTATATGGTCAGACGATAGGAGTGTGGGTTGCGCAGATCTAGCGGAAGTAATTGCAGAGACTACTGGGCACATTCCTCCAGGTAGATTGGCAGATGAGATCAATCTTGCCAAAGAGGAATCAACAAAGGTGACAATTAGTGAATTGATAGCAAAGCAACACTCACTAGTTGACGAGTTACAGGAAAAGGTTTCGGTATTGGAGGCGAAGCTACAGACTAAGTCTCAGGACAAACGTGTTGAAATTAAAACTGTATGTGAACAGAGGCTGAAAAAGCCCCCAGATAAGCCGAATTTAGGATCAAAACCGGATGGTTGTTTCTGGAATGACATGGATATAGACGAGGATTTATTATGGGAAAATAATGAAACAGTCGAGGACAAGTGTAGACAGATAGTAGTGTCTGTTAATATGCACGAACTACAACTAAACGTGTTTATTGACACCGGTGCAGAATTGAGTGCTGTATCTGGGAAAGTATATGACTTAATGAAAGACAGACCCGGCATCGTAGTTATGCCAGTAACAGGAGTGAAAATTATCGGTGCTACTGGGAAGGCCAGTAAACCGGTCACAAAACAGATTTTTGTCAACTTCGAGATATGTGGGGCACGATTTAAGCAAGAGTTTGTCGTCGTGCCAGACTTAACTACGGAAGTAATTATCGGGTTAGATTGGCTATTAAAGTACCGTGCAGTGATTAATTGCGAAAGCAAAACTTTGACGTGTACGTCCCAAGATGAAACAATAGTAGTTAGTTTTGACGAGGCAGGAGACGGTGTGCGTAGGCAATACCAGCCTATACACATTGTTAACTGGCCGGATGACATTGACGCAGGAATGAATTTGAACTGCTGTAACGTGAGGAATCTCAGCATTGACAAAAGTGTAGAAAGTGAATTGGAAGAGATAATCAAATTCCCTCCACGGATTGACATTAGTATTGATGTGAAAAATGATCGTTTGCGAGAAGTAATGAAGCTAAAAGCCGATGCTCGCATACGACGTCATGACGCTAAAGCGCGTTTTGCTAAGTTTGCAATCGGAGACTTAGTACTTGTAAAAGCTCATGAGAAATCGAGCAAGATAGACAATGAAATGTCTAAATTTAAGTTTGTTTATAATGGACCATATAAAGTCATTGGTATACCTCACACAAATGCTTATTGCTTAGAGTATCCAAGCTCTGGAAAACTATTAGGTATACGGAACATTGTAGACTTGAAATTGTACCAACCTAGGATTGATTAATACCACAGAATGGGTAATTTGTATGGTATGTGAATATAGAGTGTAAGATGTAAACGATTTGCTAGCTTGTCATGCTTTTGCCTGACCAAGAGGCCATTAAAGAAGTTATAATTAATAAGTAATTAAATTTTACTAAATGGTTTAACAGAGAGTGAGTATTAATCAATCGAAAATCCAAGCTGCTAGCTTAAGTTTTCACCTGAGTCACAGTAGACGAAGCATTGTAAATATGATTTTGTAACTAGCTGTAAGATTTCATGAATGTGTGTTTCACTAGTCATTGCCGATGTACTTAGACGCTGTTTTAAGTTTCAGGGTAGTACATGCGTGTGATGATGGACAGTGTTGAGTTATCCACTGTGATAGTGTTAATGGACTCCTTGAGATTACTCGGGAGTGAGTTTTTCCGAAAGAATTCAGTGAAACGAACGTTCTGGAAATGCCGTTACACAGGGCGAGTGAGATCAAGCGTGCCGCACAGGCGGGCGCAACAATACTGGCGAGGCGGAGTCGCTGTCGGCTCTTGTGCCGTAGTCGGCTCTTGTGCCGCTATCGGCATTCTTTGTACTTGCGAGTACGGAAGGCGGAGTTGTGTTTCTTCCCGGACAGCTGATGTGAAAGAATTCTGCTGTCAATATTTATGTTTTTTCGATCTGATGTATATCATTTTCTCGTTTACCGTTTAAGTGGACTCTCATGGCGAGAGTATTCATTATGAAAAGGTTATATAAAATGTGTATTCTATGTAATTAATTATTAATTTGCATATTTGATATACCGGTTTTTTATGACCATGTACTCTGATTAATTTTGTAAATAGTATTCCATTTCTTGATACTGTTAGGAATTTTGACAATTTTAGAATAGCTGAACCATTTTCTATGTTTTCTATGACTTTTAATATGTTGTCAACCTGTTTTATTTTGTGCAAGATGACAGAGTGGAATAAGATTAGGAGTGTCTCCACTCCATTATTATGGTCTAAAAATTGATTTATGCTTAATTACACGAATGCTAAGTTTTGTTGATGTTTTGAGCATATGCATTTCCGCTGTTTCTTTTTTGGGACATTTTCTGAGTGTTTACGTTACACGAACATCCTCAGACAATGTGGGGCACGTGTAACGCCGGAAATGCATATCCTCCTGTTTCCATCTATTGTACTATTATTTTTTTTCCTTGTCTTGTTACCTCAAGATATGACATTTCTGTCTCTTTATATATTGTAATTGTTTTACTGTTTGTATATATATATTTATGCACTTATGTCGATGTATAATTGGTTTGTTTCGTAAATATTATTTGTATTTTTACGCTGGGACTTGCCTAGGGAAAACTGCTATCGAACGATTACATCGATGGGTCGTGTGAAGAATCAAAGTATGTAGGATCTTTGGTAGTGTTAACTCTGCCGCGTGGAGCGTGGGCAGATGGAGTCTGGCTGGAGTAGTGCAGTGGAGCAGGTGTGTTGTGTGACGCTCCTGCGAGTTACCGCGCTTTCGGGGTTTGGCAGCATGTAATTGCCCTCGACTTGCGATGATAGTTTCTGACATGGTGTCGCGGACGGGAAGCATTAGCTGGCGCACATCAAGAGCCCGTTTCGTCTGGTGACCGTGTCGAGAAGAAGGCGCGCCAACATCCAGCTTCTGCAACAGCGACGGCCGACAATGAGTGACTGTCGCCACCTCCTCGATCGACGGCTTCAAACCTTCAATCAACCAACAAGGAAGACTAAAAGCACGTAAAGTTTCAGAACTGTATGGCAGACCTCAGCTTTTCAAATTGTTCCATTTGCCTCGCAAAATTACAGCAACTTAGCATGAACCTTTGTTGCTCATTGTCCCAATTGCATTGCCAAGCAGGGTCCCTTCCTTTTCCGAAATGAACCCGAGTGTCGTTGAAATTCAAACACCAGCATTAAAATAATATAATTAGATTTCACTGCTTTAATTTCAAAGTTCAGTTAAAGTATTCATAGCTGGCTACAATATTTAGATTACACGAGCACAAATTAAGAGTGCGAGTTTTGTTAGCATATTTTAGCTTCCCTGTGACTGCATCTCAGCTTGGTACGTACAAAATTTTACTATTGTTAATTGTTCAGAATCATTTAATTCAAGTTCAAAGTTAAATCTCTTATTTCTAAATTGCGCAGAGTCAAGTTGCTTTTGAAATGATTGTTGAGGTAGTCCAAGACTAACCGTATTTTACTGAATTTCGATGTGCTTAAGAAAGAGAGCTTCTTATTAATTTCAGTCTCTAAACTAACTTTCAGTTTTCTGGTTTTATTAATTCTTTTGCTAAATTAAGTCAGAGTGCAGCAAAAGTTATTACTTCTGACAAACTTTCAGTTTTCACACTACACGTGTCAACCTTCAGTTGCCACGCTTCTAGTGCTAATTATATGTGTAATTACCTTTCTTTTTCAGTTACTACAGTAATTGTCCTTAGGACTGGCGACCGTGATTTCCTCCTGATCTCAAATATCTAATTACCGCTAGTTAATTGTTAACGTAACGGCCGCACATTTACTTTCTTCATTAACTTTACCCCTTTCCAAAATTAATTTCCACCAGTTTTATTTGCATTTTTCCTTTCATTTAGATGTAACCCTTTCCTCCCTCTTTACCGACAGATTAACTTCGGTGACGATTGCTTTTCCCAAATTTCCGTTAGGTACACGCGGTTTAATATTTTCACTGTCATTAAGGTCGATAAGTGAGGGGGAGGTTACAACTGGTACCGTCTGTTCCATTTTCATCATCCCTGCTATCGGTCTGTATGTGGTGACTGACTGTGGTTTGTGTTTCTGTTACTGGCTGTTTTACTGTTTCCCCATGTTGGGCGCCAGATGGGACTTAGTTTCCCACACGCAGCCTGTTGTGTTCATTGCACTCAGAAACAGATCGGATAGCATTCCACTCTCCGTCTTGTCACAGAAGTACATTATTTGCATTTCTGCCTCCGTCATAATAACTATTGCAAGAGCGAGACCACCGTCCACCCTCTCTTCCTCTACCTCGACCTTGACCACGATATAGGTCATGTATTCTGATACCCCATACTTCTAACATTCACCTTCCCACTGCCATTATTTCGGTTGTTTACATTATTGTTAGAAGACCTATTATTATTATACACTTGCTCTTCAACAGCAGCTACTCCTTCTGTTCGCTCCAGATACTCAATGAACCCATCCACATTACCTCTAGGTGCGGAAACGATTCTTTTCTCCCAATGTGAGGGCAGGATACTTTCTAGTCCCAAGACAGTCATTTGCAGCTTTATCTTTTCGGTCAGATACGACAAGCAGGAAACTTAGCTTCTAGAGAACTCTTTAACTGATTCACGACCTGGAGTAAACTTTTTGAAACTATAAAATTCTCGATCTGTTAACAAATGACTTCTTATGAAAGAAATTTTTTCAGCTTCTGACCATGCATTTGGCAAAGCATCCTCAAAGTGATTCCAGAACTCAAATGGGTGAATTTGTTTTCTCTGGATTAAACAATAAAAATTGATGACATGCAATGAAAACCACGTCAACTGAAGTATCATGGTCAACAGTAGTATTATAAGAGCTACCAGAGGCTACTCTGTTTTTCATGTTAATACTACTAGTATTTAGTTCCTCTAGTTGTAGTTCTACTGCATGCTCTCAGTCAGAAAATTTAGTATCGCCATACTCACACAATTTCTCACAATCAGAATTCGCTTTCTTAATGTCCTTTTGACATGCATTAACATTATTTATTCCTCAAATCGAGTAGCGCGAAGTTTGGCTTCATTGCCCATCGTTTCTGACAATCTCCATTGCATAAGCTCACCTGCGTCTTTGAAACATTAGCGAATTTCGCCAATCTCGGCTCTGAAAATACTATGCTATTTAGTTAGCTGTAGCACTACTTTGACTTGCAGATCAGGCTGATTATAATTAATTTTATAATTTAAATTATTCAGTTCTGAGGTCATTTCTTCCTCTAATCTTTTATTACTATCCATTAGTTCTTTACTAATATCCTTTAGTTCTAGGCTCAGTCTTACTGCTTAACTGTTTACTATTGGATTCCATCATACTGTGCAGTTCTTTATGATGCCATTCAAGTTTAAAAAATAGAAATTGTATCCAGTTTGGTGCCTCTGCTTTGCCACACGGCATTCCCACCGTTTTAATAGGAGTTGACAGCATTCCTCGACTTGGCTGAATTTCAGAAATATTGCAGTCAGTTTTGTTATCTGATAACTCTATTAATTGTACTTTATCTTTTTTAATTTCAACTTCAGTTACCTCATCATCAGAAACCGGTTCTAACTTCACAGTAACATTTAAATTTATTTCCGATTCTACTCTGGACAAATCACCTTCAGATTTTTGGTTTATTTCTGTGACAGAACCATCCTTGTTGACTTCAATTTCGAATTCTGAAGATTCATCGTCAGAGTGGTTCCATCTTAGCTTTCACATCATTCTTATCATTCGTTTGGAATTTTAATAACATCTTAGAAACAGTTAACAAATACATAAAATATTGTTGACTTAATTGCTTAACCTTGATAAGCGATTGAGGCGCCATGGGTACAAGGAAACGTAATGCGACGCATTGCGACGTAATGCAAGCACCAATAGCAACAGCTGTGGCGGTAAGGATGGCAGCCAGTATCACGTAATACAGCAGCTCAAGGAGAAAAGAGGGTGGAGTGGGTGGGGGGGGGGGGGGGTGTTGGTACCGGTGAGCGCGTGCACAAGTTTGCCGGTATCTTGCAGGTGCGAGCAGCTCCGTGATGATACACCATCTTCTTTTAACCTCAGCGCGCCGGCGGTAGCCCAGATCTAGTGTGGTCTTCTTCTCTCCTTCCGACAAGGTTGTTGTGGCTAACATTCACAGTTTAGTTTCCACACTCGCCACAAAATCTTTTAATAACCAACAGCCTCGGTTGCAAAGTTTACCCAGATTTACCACGGTTTCAGTCGGGATAACCCAACCTTCTTCAGAATAAAAGTAACTACCGTTTGCCCATAGTGGACATCGTCAGGCTACAACTACAAATCCATAAATTATCGTCAGACTGTAAAAACGTATCTGAAACTGCCTCGGCCCCACTTCGCGACCGCGATGCGGCAGCCACAAGTGCTGTACTGGAACTGACCGTAGCGTCATGAGGCCCGCCTTTTTTAAAAATTTTTTTTAGTGTTTTGTTTGTGTTCGTTCGTTGTATCTGCTCGGGGCGGGCGTCGCAAGATACCAATTTCAGTTCGTCGTTGTTCCAAAACTCAGTTTTTTTTATTACAGAGGGCAGCTAAACCTCTGACCGAACACGCTGAGTTACCGTACCGGCATCTAGGCAGGCACAATACCTTGCGCCTGCGCATAAACTGCGTGATAGTTACTTGTGGGGACAATACGCGAACCTAACTCCTGACCTTGAATTTACTAGTAAAGTGAAATAAAAGGTATAGCTGAAGAAAAGGGCGTATATGTTATCCTTTGCAGAACCTACTTAGATCGACAGTCTTAACATTTATGAAGTATTTGTTGGTCATGATATGAGGAGGACATCATGTGCTTACAAGTTATGGCCTGTATAGGAAAACTTTGTGCTTAAGCACGAAGTTTAATCATCTAAAAAGAACTTAGGATTGGAAAGGATAATATAAAGCTATGACTAGGTGTAGAAATTTTTGAGACGTAAATGTTAAGCACTTGCTTAGCTATGGTTACAACGCATGACTATCCTACTGACTTAGCACACAAATTGTCATGATTGAACTTATGAGCAAGTCTCTATCTAATCTATAACATCCAGCAATACGGGCCATACGATATAGGTGGTCATTATTCAAGGTTAGTGTATTTGACCTTAAATGGTCTAGAATGATGTCAAAAACTAATGCACGTGCCTGATTGAGCTTCTTGACGAAGTTACTGTTATGAGTTACATAAAACACTAAAGTAGAGGATAATGTGGCGGCAATGTGGTACCTAATTTGCCCTCATGGGGATGATCCACACACATACTGTAAAAACTGTGTGTTGAACACTGCCATCGTTATTCGGGCCTGGTGACCACTTACTTTTATTCTGAAGAAGGTTGGGTTATCCCGACTGAAACCTAGCTAAACGTTGCACCTGAGGCTGTTGGTTATTAAAATTAAAATTAAAATTAATATTTATACAGTTGCTGACAGGGCCGCGAAATGTTGAAAATATTTAAGATCTTAGCACTGTTCTCGCACTTATTTCCGCGTATTTCAAAATAGTATCCCGTTAGTGGCCACCGAGTTCCCTGCTTTGTACCGATCACCTTCACAGATCAGTTTGTGGGCCGATGCACCATATGTGGGGCGGTGGATAAAATATTGAATATGTAATCTTCGCCTTTTTATTGTGACTCACTGTTTTCACTGAAATACAATGTTCCTACCTTCTTTTTACCCTGCGAGATCAGGCACTGTGACTGTAAAGCAAAGTTTCGAGCTGTAACTGATTCATATGTAAAAAAAAATAATATTCCTGATAACAACAATAACTTTAATACTCCTATCGGAAACAGCACTCTTAGTAGTTCAAGGCCGACCTCCACAGTAAGTTCAAAGTAAAATGGTCTGCCTTCTAATCATCAAAAGTTAATTGGTTGCCTTAAAAGTGGAAAAGAATCTCACCATTTACCACACGGTTTTGTCAACAATACGGGCGGCACAGAAACAGTTACTTCCGTGAAATCAAAACGAACCAGGACGGTGTGCAGTCCTCACAGGTTCACTCCCTACTTTTACCGAAAACGCGTTTGGTAGCTGCTCGCTGAAACGTCATCCAAGGCACAGAGAACGGAGGCGATCCACTGACGTGCACAGACTGATATCTCGGTGCAAAGTGTTTCTTCTCACTGCCCTTCTGGCAGTACTTATATGCAGGCGCAGCGGACCTCCGAACGCAACATCTGCTGTCAACCGCTGGTGGCACAGATGGTATTATCCAAATGTTCCCCTTCTCAGACCCCTATTAATTAATATCGCTGTTGTTTAACAATTTACAATAGTCATAATGTCTATAAAAATGGCCGGCCAATGTGGCCGAGCGGTTCTAGGCGCTTCAGTCTGGAACCGCAAGACCGCTACGGTCGCAGGTTCGAATCCTGCCTCGGGCATGGATGTGTGTGATGTCCTTAGGTTACTTAGGTTTAATTAGTTCTAAGTTCTAGGGGACTGATGACCTCAGATGTTAAGTCCCATAGTGCTCAGAGCCATATAAAAATGGATTTAAGTTATCTTTAGTCACTAAAATTTTTTAGCTCGATTGCTTTCAAAATTTGCTGGCTAGAATGTTTGGAATGGAACCTACAGTACAACATGACCTCTTCACCTCATCTTAATGACTTCTTCTAATGATCGTTATTTTGACTTCATACAGCTGTGTTATTTCATCAGTTTTCGAGTGTTGCGATTAGAACTTCAAATGATATGTAATCTAATCTGAAAAGGGACTTTTCGTTCCAAATCTGCTTTTTAGTTAATAACTAGAAAACTAACAAAGGTAGCTTAATGGAGTCACACAGTTAATATTTTCATTAAAAACTGAGGCTACATGCGAATTTTTATCCTTCTGAGTCTAAAATTTAGCGCCTTCAAATTTTCGTATAAACGCCGTTTTTTACCAAAATATTGTTTTGATCAAGTTGAGACTTGTAATTTTTGATTTGTGACATGTATTTGCTCATTCTGAAGAATGTTTAGGTTTCTGGCTCCGTAGTTTGGCGCCACTTACCTTTTTCTTAAAATAATGTGTTTAGCGAAACATATTCATTAGATCATTCCGAGACTTCACAGTGTTAACATACTCTGAAAAAGTTAGGAAAAGTTGTTTTAAATTTAAATTTCACTGTTAGATGTTGGCAAAAAACTTCGAATGCTGCACACAGGCGCATTATGATGACGTGGCTCTATAAGTAGTGAACTGGGGTAAGTCCTGTCACACTCGCTCGCCTCCGTGTCTCTCGGAATGATACAGCGCTTGTTCCGTTACAGCCCAACCTTTTTTTATCAGCACGTGAAACCCAATTTGCGTGCAAAATGGTTCTACTTAACAGAATTTAGAATTCTCTTTGAAATTCTGTAGTTGATTCGTCAGAATGGCTCCGGCCGACGTGGCCGTGCGGTTAAAGGCGCTGCAGTCTGGAACCGCAAGACCGCTACGGTCGCAGGTTCGAATTCTGCCTCGGGCATGGATGTTTGTGATGTCCTTAGGTTAGTTTAACTAGTTCTAAGTTCTAGGGGACTGATGACCACAGCAGTTAAGTCCCATAGTGCTCAGAGCCATTTTTTTCGTTGTACGACAAGATGGCAGTCCACCAGTGTAGCATATTCAAATAGAATAAGTGCCAAGAATATTATTTTTGCAAGAAATGAATTCATTAAATGTGATTTCATCAAAAAAGACAGCAGAAAAAATTTTCATCCTTGTAGTGATAGCAAACCCACATTCAGCAATACAGACCAGGGCAACATCCTCGCAGGTGTGTACTTCATATGCGTTAAAAATTATATAATCTCGCAGTCTATAAACAATTAGGATTCGTGAGTTGGTAACAGCACGGAATTTGATAAATTAATTAGTGATGTAGTTGCCAGCTTCATAGCTTTTAGCGATTACAACTTCTGAGCGCCTGTTGTTCTTTGTGGTAAATACGCAATCGGCAACCCGCCCGAATAATACAAGCAAGCATTCCGAAACTAACAGTGGCACATAGTGTTAACCCACTTCACGGGCCGGCCGGGGTGGCCAAGCGGTTCTAGGCGCTGTAGTCTGGAACCGCGCGACCACTACGGTCGCAGGTTCGAATCCCGACTCGGGCATGGGTGTGTGTGCAGGTTGGTTAGGTTTAAGTAGTTCTAAGTTATAGGGGACTCATGACCTCAGAAGTTAAGTTCCATAGTGCTCAGAGCCATTTAAACCATTTTGAACCACTTCACGGGAAAATAATCTCAGTTGGTCTCACCCAGTCGTTATACATTGCAATGTTTGCTCAAAGGCGTGGACTTCAGCCAAACAAAAACAGCTTCTATCTCAACATGAGAATACAGCTAAATTATCTCTTCGTCCGTACTATACCAACCCCAGTCAAGAAATGACCACGAAAAATG
Source organism: Schistocerca serialis cubense (assembly GCF_023864345.2). NCBI lineage: Eukaryota > Metazoa > Arthropoda > Insecta > Orthoptera > Acrididae > Schistocerca > Schistocerca serialis. The sequence continues at coordinate 321,652,632 of NC_064641.1, read as the reverse complement.
GCAACCTACTTTCAAACAAGCCAGACGACATGCTCTACGCCTGCGAAAGAATAGAAATGGCTAAGGGGAAAACGGAACGGCCAGAGGCTTAAGCTGCAAAGAGCTTTCTGAAGAGCTAGAACCAATGTATCGAAACTGGTTAGAGCAAGGCCTCAATAGATTATACGAAGGTTGACAAGAATGCAATGCGCCACATTTTTTATTTCAACAGTTCTTTATTGAACATAATGAAAATTACACACTCGAAAGGATGGTGTTTTATCTACACACCTCATTTTTCCACACAATCTCAATCCCGTTCTATGGCCTTCGTCCAGTGTAAATCAAAAACCTGTCGGTACCAATTCTTTTCCTGGTGGCGGAGCCTGTGCTTCACTGTCTGACTCATCTCCTCATCGTCCTCAAAATGCCTTCCACGAATGGCATCCTTTAGCGTCGAATGACAACATCAGGTGACAGTTGTGGATAGCCTCCCTGACCGCAGAAAATCGTGTATATCCGTCTAACCACCTTCTGATGACCTCAACATCCGTGCCTAGCGACTAACTGTGCCTTTTTCGACAGCTGATGCTCCATAGACTTTGTGCAAATGTTTGTGAATATTCCCTACTGTCTCTTCCTCTGCAGTGACAAATTTGATGACGGCACGTTGCTTGTAACGCGCGTCAGCTACAGACGACATTTTGAAACTGTCCTTCAGGTGCGCTATCTGTCGCAAGTGACGGAAACTTGGCGCGGTCACTCAGCAGACTTCAAATAATAAGTAACGTAACGTTTCGCATTTCGGTTGAGAAAAAAATGCTGTGAATTACTTGCTGGGAAACCCTCGTTAGCAAATGTAACCACCTTGACACACAAAGGGGAAACTATACCGTGAGGACACTAAAATGCTAACATGAATCTTTCATAGTATATAGAATTTAAGTGGCGTACGAAACTACGCAGAAATGAAGACTGTAGGCCAGTGCACTGTCTGAGAGACAGTGACATGTGCTCCTGGTGAACGGTTGGCATTCAGCATTGGGGAAGTCTCTGGTCGGAAGTGCCACGGCCCAAAACTGGTAGATCGGATGTGCCACGGTACCTACAATAGGGTCGTAAACGCCACTAATGGAAACCCCATGTAGAGGTCGGTATCCATCTTGCACACAGTTTACTCTTTAGTTGTAATCGTCTAATTTGCGTTGCGTCCAAAGAAAAAACACCCATCAGGCAAATTAGCAACCGTCGATCGTCGACCTTCGATCAGGTCGCCGTTTTTATTTTCACTTGTTTACGATTTCATCCTTGTCGCAAGATGCTTTTTCCTTGAGTCATCAGTCTTCTGACTTGTTTGATGTGGCCCGCTACGAATTGTTGTCCTGAGCTCCCAACTTCTGGAAGTATTTGCAGGGTAAGTTCCATCTATGTCATGCGCTACATTTTATTGCTCTGTACAGCTCTCTCAAGTACGATGGAGGCTATTCCTTGATGTCTTAACGTATATCCTTCATCCTATACATGCTTTTTGTCGGTTTTTTCCACATGTTCCTTTCTATACCGATTCAATGGGGAATCTCCTTATTCGTTATCTAATCAGTCAAAATTTTCAACAGTCTTCTGTAGCAACACCTCAAATGCTTGGAGTCTCTCCTGTTCCTGCTCTCGCGCTGTCAATGATTCAGTATTAATGAATGCTACGCTCGAAACGTACGTTTTCAGATACTTCTTCCTCAGATTAAGCCTTATATTTGATTCCAGTAGACTTCTGTTGGCCAAAATGTGACGGTCCCTGTACGAAATGCCCTTTTCGCCTGTGCTAGTCTACTTTTTTTCTTGCCCCGTCGATCATGTGTTCTGTTGCTTCCAAAGTAGTAAAATTCCTAACTTTATCTACTTCTTGATCACCAATTTCGATGTTGAGGTCGTTCGTAGTTTAATTACTGCTGCTTGTTTACTACATTGACCTTTTTCCGGTTTACTCTCAATCCATATACTGTTCTCACTAGACACTGCATTCGATTCAGTGGTTCCTGTAATTGTTCTTCACTTCCATCGTCGACAGCGATGCTATCAGCAAATCATATCATTGATTTCCTTTCACTCTGGGTTTTAATCTTACCGTTGAATTTCTCTTTTATTTCCGTCATTGACTCTTCGGCGCATGGATTAAACATTAGGAACGGAAGTTCTGTCTGACATCCTTTTCTATTCAGTTCTTCGCCTTCCCATCTTATTTTTCTTGCTTGGCTCTTGTACATACTTTATATTACCTGTCTTTACCTACAGCTTACTCCTATCTTTCTGAGATTTTCTAACATTTTACTAAATTTTACATTGCCGAACGTATTTTCAGTGTAGAGAAATCCTATGACTATGTCTTGATTTTTCTTCAGTCTTACTTCCAGTGGTGAACGGAACGTCAGAACTGCCTTTATGTTGCCTTTACCTTCTCTAATGCCAAGCTGATCGTCATCTAAAATACTCTAAACTTCACTTTACAATCTTCTGTATATTATTCTTGACCAGCAATTAATATTTGCAAATTTATTTTTCAAATATGCCTGATAAATAGTTTATGTGACAAAAGACAAGAGTTTAGCCTTTCATACGCTAGGGAAGGAACTTGACTTTGGATGCGGCAGCGGAAGAGCTACGCAAGGTGCAACAGTGATTCCAAGTGAAACAGTGACCCCAATATTGTTATTAGTCGACCGTATTAATGTACCAGGAAGACCAGGAAGTGTGCATGCTTTGGTCGCCTTATGCGACTTTTTCTCGTGATATTTTACGAGGAAGCGCTGCACCACATGATAGTATATGCATAACTGTTTGGAAATAATTCACAATATGACGCGCTTTCCTTAGTCACGACTGTAGTTATTTACTGTACGTCACCGTGTGTTTCCGATAACGGCCACGGGATGCCAAGTGTAGTAACATCACGATCAGGTAGTAACAAGCATTACTAGTGTAATAGACACGCAGGAGCCAAGTCCGATAATGCTAGCAAGGAGTGAAGTGTTTCTTTAGCTCGCCAGTGTATCAGTTGCACATGATGAGAAGAAATTGATGTAAGACACTATAGCATTTACCAGTGAGCCAATGTTTGAGAAAACAGCGAAGTATGCAAGTAGTATGAGAGTTAATGGTCACTGAATGCAAAATTTGACAAGATGACAGTTGTTACGTCTGCCACAGACGGCCCCTTCCAGGCAGACTACACTCAAGGCACCCCTGTGTACCAGTAACATACACAAGCACTTGCAGGCGCAACCAAGAGGAAAACAATTCTTCAAACAAACAGAACTTGCTAGAGGTCGCCTCACAGATACAGGGAAAGTTGGAGTACTCCGCCGGCCTCCCCCAGATTTATAAGGCCAGCGCAGCTGCAGTACAGCCCGTTCCTCGCCGAGCTAAGACCAGCTCCGATGTACCTCACCGACGCTCTTGATGAATGGTCGTCTACAAGTTATTTGTTTTTGTGTATATATAGTGATTGTTCGAGAAGTGTAGTTCAGTTTCAATAAAAGATATATACTGAGTGTTCTACAAAACTGAGTATTCTCCAACAGTTATTGAGCTAGGTAAACCAAAAACGTAAATTAGTTACAAACTACGGCGTGCACACACTTTATTCAACCTGTAAACGTCATTACAGATATTCCGATCTAGGTTATGAGATGTTCGACGTGCCTGCCGTCATTGGCAACGATATGGCGCAGACTAATAGCATAGTTCTGCATAACACGCTGAAATGTCGCAACATTGATGCTGTCAGTAACCCCCTGAATGGCTGTTTCCAGCGCAGCAATTGTTTTTGAGTTATTACTGTTTATCCTGTCTTTAACGTAGTCAAACAAAAAGGAGTTGCATGTGTTCTGGTCCGGTTAATACGGAGACCAATCTGAGCCCATTGAGGTGGTCTCTGGGTACCCCAGGGCCAGGAAGTGGTCCACAAAGTGGTCCTCCAGGACATCAAATACTCTCCCACTTCGACGGGGTCGAACTCTGTCTTGCATGAACCACATCTTGTCGAAATCAAGGTCACTTAGGATAATGGGGATGAAACCATTTTCAAAAACCTTCCGTGCCATTCGGTGGTCACCATTCCATCAGGTAATATCGCACCAAATACTCCGTTACTGGACATTGCACACCACACAGCCACCCATCGATGCTGAAGAGACTTCTCGATTGTGTCCCCAAAATGCATCAATTTTGCTGATTGACGAACCCATCCAAATGAAAGTTGGCTTTGTCGCTAAATCAAAACCACGCATGCACATACTAAATCTTTTCATGCCCCCACAGCCAACCTTGCCGTTTGAACGTCCTAACTCAAACTGTACGGAATATATGACAAATTTATTTCATATAGTTTAATAACTGTCACACCGTACATTGCTTTAATTACTGCGTGAACTGAACACTATTACCCTGTTGCAGAAAACTGTAAATATTACGCGAGCGATCATTGTGCTTAACCGGCATGAAAGGGCAGCATTTGACGGATTTATAACTCCAGAAGTGCCAATCGACGGTTTACGTACCTGTTAAAAGTATTTAATAAGATTGTTCTAAATTAATTATTCAGCAAACCTGCATCTGACTAAGTCTGTGAACTTGTTTCTTGCACTCCTCCATTTTGCCAGAAATGCAACATGTATTTGAGTCAGCAATAAAATTTAAGAGAATAATGCCGTTTGTGCAGTAGCATTAAGATGGTATTGGAAAATTAACTTTTGCCGCTCATGTTTACTTGGTTCTTTCATTGGTGGGTAACTTTACTCTACTACCCATTTTCATATTCAATTTAAGCAAAGGATTTGGATTATGATTCAAGCTGTTAGATTTAAACACAATGTTGATCTCAATATATATATTGTAAAAATTTTAAATCATACATAAAACCTACCGTAGCACGAAACACTCTTACAAAAAATTTTAGCAAACGCTTACTGTGTCAAACCTAGGACATACAAATCCTAACTCTGAATATTATCTAACAAAACCAATTTGAAATCATTATATATCTTCTCTCATTTACGTGCTAAGGTTTGGTCTGGGGCAGCGAGCGCGACCTACCTTACAGCTGTCTCCACACGTCTTTTTCCTCCGGGCACCTAGCTACGACTCCTCGGTTTTTTACTGCAAGTGTCCCGTTCTCTTAAACAGCAAAGAACCTCCTACTCAAAGATATTATACTCGTTCCACCTTGCGGTTGGCAACTACCGACTATATTCTGGAGCTACCCTGATCAGACGTTAGAGCATACCTTTCACTGTGGTTTATCATGTTTTGGATTTATAGTCTTTACGGAACGTAATGCTTCTGCAGCTGCTGTGTTCTTCGCGAAACACAATGCTTTTGTTCGTGTACCAAGAGCAACCAGAAATGTTCTCTCGCTGCGGCCCCACAATGCGAATCGGCCAGCACAAAAGCACTAGGCGGCAGTGTTGAGAGGTGGCCGTTTCTACCTCGCAGTTCGCCTTTGTGAATAACGAGGTACTGTTGTTGTTAACGGATACCGACTGTTCGCTGCTTAGTTATTAGGGTCAAAGCACCAACAAGGTAAAATAAAACAATGACTGCAGCAAAGACACAAATTATACGAAATATTTCCAAGAAAGAATGGCGAAGTTCCTGTTTCCTCCTTTCACTCTTTCTTTGGTGTCACTTAACGTTTATAGAAAATTTTTTTTGGGTGGCTAAAAATAAAATTAACGAACGAACAGCTACCGATTTTTATTGAAATTATTTGAAATTCTTTGTTTCCTACGCTTCAGTCCTCGCTGCAAGATTTAGAAAGGCAAGCAGTAACAATAAGGGAAGATGCCGTAAAACATTGGCAGGTAGGTATTTTCATGTTTGATAATTTTGGGTGGTTAGGGTGGAGGGGCGGGCGGATTATTTAGTTGACAAATCACAGCAGTGTGCCTCTGCCGTAGGCCGAGAGGGCTAGCGTAGACTTCTTTATGATGTTTATGTCAGTTTAGTCTTACTGCCTTGATAGCCGATATAGCTACTTGCCTGCTACAATTCTTCAATCTGCTGTTAGGGTGCTCCAGATGTCTATTTCCTGCATGTTTCTTCATATGCTACACAGACAGTTCATCCTCTATGCGATCGATGAGTAACAACTGGCGGGTTGTGATCGAACTACCTCACTATAGAAATTTAAATTACACGGGAAGTGCTCCTTTCGGTTACTGAATTTACCATTGCCCCTGGAATTTCAGTTCATTTTCTGCAGTGATTCCCTTCACTACTTTTGGACCGGATTCGGCTCACTTTAGTTGTGTACATATCTGAAATTGCCACACAAACTGTACACAAGGGTCGCAGTGACCCTCAATTATTTGCTGGAGAAATTGCCTAAACATAGAATGTTTCATAACGAAATCGGACTCTCGTATACTATACTTATTTCACTTCTCTCATGTAGGTTTTCAATTAATATTGGTAGGAATACATAAAAAATTTGAGATTAACTAAAAACTGTAACTAAAGATTTCAATGATAAAACTTGAAAATGAGCAGGCTCTAAAGAGTTTGTTGCCAGTCAAATTTCTTTGTTTAGCACAGTATGGAAATGCACTTTTGGTTCTTTAGAGTGCTCTATTATTACGTTTCTACGTCATACCTACTGTGGAAGGTCTTTCGTTATTATTGACAATTTTAAATAACGTTTGGTTCCATACTCAATCCTTAGTAATCCAAGGAAGTACAGAGTTAGGGTCCCTTCCACTTTTCTGTAATATCTCACAAAAAGTCAGGGATATTATGTGTCCCACCACACTGGTCTCTCGTCAATAATTAGTGAGTGGGGTCCGATACTAATGTCATGCAATACCGCATCAAACAAACATGGCACAATAACATGTTTGTTGAGAGCACAGCATTTAGTTCTGCCAATTCTTAGAATGTTTTCTTTGGTCATTTGATTTATTATGACTCCTAGATATTCAGCGGTTTGTATCGATCAATGCCTTACTACATGAACAGCTACGAGGATCTCTTTACCTTCCCATTTTCATTAACGACTTGTACAAAATTATTTAACCTATGCTGTTCCTTATGCGGATAACGACCTTTCATTTTTGAGACCTGATATTTCCCAGCTGTATGTTTCTGCAGATCCGTCTTGTGGGAACTAAAGCATTACATGGTGGTGGTGATAAGTTCATGGGGAACCAAAGTGTTGAGGTCGTCGGACCATAAGCTTACACACTACTTAATCTAGCTTAAACTAACTTATGCTACAGACAACAAACACACACCTATGTGTGAGGGAGGACTTGAACCTCCGACTGGGGGAGCCGCACGAACCGTGGCAAGGCGCATAGACCCCGCGGCTACCACGCGCGGCGAGCGCTACATGGATAGACCTACGTAATATCATTTAAGCTTTTGTTGGCTAGAACGACAGAAAGCACAAAACTGTGCCCGTATCTGTTTATTTATTGTAAATAGTTTCAAGTCTAAATAGCTTATGTATTTCATAAAGCCGCGAGGGATTAGCCGAGGGGTCTAGGGCGCTGCAGTCATGGACTGTGCGGCTGGTCCCGGCGGAGGTTCGAATCCTCCCTCGGGCATGGGTGTGTGTGTTTGTCCTTAGCATAATTTAGGTTAAGTAGTGTGTAAGCTTAGGGACTGATGACCTTAGCAGTTAAGTCCCATAAGAATTCACACACATTTGAAAATTTCATATTTCATACATAATATGTCAAAGATATAACGCCAGTAAGCCTTTGTCTGATTGTGATCGATTATAATCCGTTTTCTGTTTTAGAAAATCAGTAAAGAGTACTTCTACTAGGATCCCACTCTCCTGTCTCTTAGTTTATATACTGATAGGACGCACTGTAACTGCGTTCCTTGTGTATCAGTAACAAAACGTTCTCTCGTGCAGACAAATCTGATGTGTATGCCATATATTAGTTCTAGAACCAATTGCAATTAATCAGTGTAAACTAGTTGAGTCACTTGTTCCATTTTTAACAGTTCTCCTAATATATATGTAATACACGAAACTTTTTACTGCATTATTGTTACAGTCAACGACCAGTATGACCTTACCGGATCATGACGTGGAGACGCAATGGCCGAATACAGTTATTATTTTGCCATTTATTTATTTTAAATTTGCTTCTGTGTCCCTGACGTTAATTGCCGATCATCACGAGGCAATTAAAAAAAAACTTGAATGCAGACGTGGAACCTTAAATGATTTGGCCACAGTCTCCAAACTATGATTCGGTTTCGCCTCTAAATAACAGATATTGGCCCCGCAAAACTGTTGGTGCAGTTGAAAGGCGTAATCTCTCCTAAATCTTGTAGCATTTTTATAGAAACCAGTATGGCCACTAGCAAAGATGCATCCACCATCAATAATGGCCGTCTGCTCCAGTTAATTTTAACAGTTTTCTTTCCAGTGATTAATTTCAATTCCTAGCTATTTTATTAATCTTGCACAAGCAGCCGAGTCATTTTGGTGCCAAACGTGGAATGCGGAAAAATCATTACGAATGAATTACGTATGTTTGTTCACTTCTCCATTTATCCAATCTCTGGGAGGATGATCTAATGTACAAATATGGAGATACTGCGTACGAATGGAAATTGAATATTACACGGCGCATATCGGAGAAACTAGAAAGTCATTCCAGTCTTCTCACGTCGTGCTGTGAAAAAGGTAAAGGACGTCACTATTACCACCCGCCTTTGCATTTCCGCAACTTCTTTCATAATTCGCGTATTTAATGCATGGCTCATTGACTAAAAAATTTGTATAGAAATATTTTCATTATCGTTCATGTATAAGATTTTCTTATAAAGCATTGTTGTATGAGAAATTGCTAAAATGGCTAACCTTTCACAGCGTGTCGGCAAGATGGACGGTTAGCCATTCTGCTATTTCTGTAATTAGGTCTCCATCTTGTCGTCCGCAAGTGTAAATTACTTTTCTGCAGTGTTTATGTATTTGTTTGTAGCGAATTACTGCGAGTTTTATGCATATTGTTAAATAACAATCGGACAGAGTAGAAAATAGACAACAGTTTGAAAAATTAAAACCGGAAAACATCGCAGTCGCGAAACATCAGTGCAAAAGACTGGATACAAAGTTCAATACCATGGTGGTAGATAAAATTACAAGAATTACTTCGACAATGGACGAAGTCAAAACAGAAATTCAAATCTGACTAAGATGTACCTTGAGATACACGGTAACGTGAGTAAATTATCAGACAAAATTGAAATACAAGCTATCCGAAATTGAGAATAAAGTCTCGGACCTCACTAGCGAGGTAAATAAGTTGTCTCTTGAGAAAGGTCAGAACGTGACACAAAATCTAACCGCTCATGGAGAAAAATATTATGAAGCATTTCAGGGGCGGGTAATGAAAAAGGCAGAAATACATGCTGCAGTGCAAGCCACAAGCGTGGAAGCTTTGTTCGAGTCGGGAATTTCAGGTGAAACTACTCGCACAGAATTTTGTGGAATGTGGAAAAATTTAGCAGAATATTTACTCCAGAGGCGCGATATTGTTGAGGCCCAAAATTATCCGACCAGAGACAGCACGGCGGAAGAGATGTTAAAACGTGTCGCAATACAGACGCTCATGCACATGCCGCAAACATGCGGGAGTGTACCGATGTACAATCTGCACGTACAAAATGAAATAGACTCTTGGGGTACAAGTGAAAGATGCAGTTACGATTCCACTAGCAAGGCACTGACATTAGGAGCAGTGCTTTTGGAAGAAAGCCTTCTAAAGTACAGGAAGTTTCAAGTGTTTACTTTAAAAAAAAAGTTTCCACATCCGCTGATATTTATACACAGTTTTAACGGCATATTGCCAAAGGCGAGGAACGAAAGACAGAAAATTCAGTTTTCCGCCATGTACGTGCAGGATGATCCGCGTCATGGACCGCGGCAACGGCAGATCCAGTTCGACGCATTAACAGTTGAGCAGGCATTCTTAAACAAATGTGGGTCACCACCTACTCAAGCACGTGTAAGACGTGGAATATTTACAGTGCCTAACAAGAGTCTTCGGAGATATTTTGAAAAGTACATAAGGAAGACTCGGTTATGGGACAATCAAATATCAAACAAAGATGTGATAAGAATTTTAAAAGGCTAATTGACAATCATTTACCTCTACATGGATACTCTGCAAATTACATTTAAGTGCCTGGCAGGGGGTTCATCGAACCACCTTGACAATTCTCTATTATTCCAATCTCGTGTAGAGCGCGGAAAGAATGAACACCTACCTATACCTTTCCGTACGAGCTCTGATTTCCCTTATTTTATCATGGTGATCGTTCATCCCTGTGTAGGTTGGAGTCAACAAAATATTTTGGCATTCGGAGGAGAAAGTTGGTGATTGGAATTTCGTGAGAAGATTCCGTCGCAGCGAAAAACGTCTTTCTTTTAATGATTTCCAGCCCAAATCCTGTATCATTTCTGTGACACTCTCTCCCATATATCGCGATAATACAAACGTGCGGCCCTTCTTTGAACCTTTTCGATGTACTCCGTCAGTCCTATCCAGTAAGGGTCCCACACCACGCAGCGGTATTCTAAAAGAGGACGGACAAGCGTAGTGTAGGCAATCTCCTCAGTAGGTCTGTTGCATTTTATAAGTGTTCTGTCAATAAAACGGAGTCTTTGGTTAGCCTTCCCAACAACATTTTCTATGTGCCCCTTCCAATGTAATTTGTTCGTAATTGTGATACCTAGGTATTTAGTTGAATTTACGGCTTTTAGATTAGACTGATTTATCGTGCAACCGAAGTTTAACGAGTTCCTTTTACCACTCATGTGGATGACCTCACACTTTTCGTTATTTAGGGTCAACTGCCACTTTTCGCACCATTCAGATATCTTTTCTACATCGTTTTGCAGTTTGGTTTGACCTTCTGATGACTTTATTAGTCGATAAACGACAGTGTCATCTGCAAACAACCAAAGACAGCTGCTCAGATTGTCTCCAAAATCGTTTATATAGATAAGAAGAGCAAAGGGCCTATAACACTACCTTGGGGAACGACAGAAATCACTTCTGTCTTACTCGATGATTTTCCGTCAGTTACTACGAACTGTGACCTCTCTGACAGGAAATCACAAATCCAGTCACATAACTGAGACGATATTCCATAAGCACGCAATTTCACTACGAGCGGCTTGTGTGGCACAGTGTCAAAAGCCTTCCGTAAATCGAGAAATACGGAATCTATCTTAAATCCGTTGTCAATAGCACTCAACACTTCGTGTGAATAAAGAGCTAGTTGTGTTCCACAGGAACGATGTTTTCTAAACCCATGTTAACTGTGTGTCAATAGACGTTTTCTTCGAGGTAATTCATAATGTTCGAACACAATACATGTTCTAAAATCCTGCTGCATGTCGACGTTAGCGATGTGGGCCTGTAATTTAGTGGATTACTCCTACTACCAATATTCGGCGAAAGCTAATACATGCGCCCGAAAGCACTTTGGGAAATTTCTTATCTGTGGTGGATACTGGGGCAAAACCAAAACCAAAATGGGAGTCAGTGGTACCCTAATTTTTGAGTTACCACCAGCAAATTTTTCCCATCCGCCTTCCGGCTGGCAAGATCAGCAGAATCAAGCTTAATGTAATAACCAACCATACAATAGTTCAATAGTTACCAATCAGGAATCCAATGGCGGATACACACGGTGGGGTCGCGCGGAGCGTGCAATTTGCAATTCCCCCCCCCCCCCCTACCCCCCGTTTTGGGGCCGCCCACAATGCCACACGCGCCGCCCCGGCCAGTCAGATAGCACGCTACTCGTTCAGTTATCGAGTACTTTTACTTTCCTATCCAGCACGCTCGTCCGTGTCATTGTATGTTATACGTTTCTGTCTGACACACACATAGCTAACATATACCTACGAGAAAAGCCGCGACCATTCAAGTGATATCTATACTTTATTCTTTCTGGCATATGTTCGAGAAAAGTCGCAAATAGTCTACTGTTTTGTGAGAAAAAGACACTGATGGGAAAGATTCTTCAATAAAAACAAATGAGCATAAACGCCCTTAATGATCGTGATTCTGTTATGCAAGCATTGTCTGTTTGTCCTGTATCTGACTATCCTACTTTGCACATGCTGTACATAATATTTGCTTGTTTACCTGCACCTATTGCTACAGCAGAAAGAAGTTTGCCAACATTGCAGCGTACAAAGACATGGCTGTGGTCGATAGTGGAGGAGGATCGACTTAATGGCTTAGCTCTGTTGAACACTCACCGTGAGATTGCTTCTCCTATTGGCGATACAATTAACCAATTTTCCAGGAAGAATGGGCGCATATAATTCATCATTTAAGGAAGAGAACCACAATTGCAACTTTTTTATATCATAAGATTGCATTGTCTTGTATATGTGTATAATAAGATTAGATAAATCTTACTTAAACTTTGTATGTGACTTGATTAATTTTTTGTATGGTAAAACTAAAGGTAGCTCAATATATCTTTAGCGCCTCCTCCTTGAGGCTTTCCTGTATCCGCCACTGCAGCAACCTCAACAACGAGAACAGGCGTCATACTAAAAGCGGTACTATCCGTCTTGCGTATATTGGCCACGGAGTGGAATGGTGGCCAAATGAATAATGTAATGACGAACGTGATTCGTTTTAACGAAGGAATGGACGTAAAGGAAGGGTTATATAACAAGCCAATATAGAGTACAGAATGTTACGAAGAGCAAATCCAGGTAGCAGTAAACGCTGCAGCAGGTGGAATATCAACTACCGTCATTACAGACACGGGGGCGAAATTAAATGTACTTGCTTTAAATTATTTTAGTATGACATGTGAGACCAAAAAGTTCCGACTTCGTCTGTGCCCAGCTGTTTTGTCTCGGGAGCCATAGGTGCACTCACACAAAGAACTGAAAAGCACGAACAGACTGAAACACTATTTGCAAGCGGAGCTATAGCATGCACGTTTTTCGTCGTTAAGTCCATGTCGGTGTCCTGCCTGTTGGGTATGGAATTTCTACGATGGAGGGATGCAAAGGTCGACCTTCGGAGTGGAACATGCCAAATAAATGTTGGAGGCAAAGAGTTTATTTTGAATTTTTTGCGCACTAACGCACGTCAAGACAGATTTTGCCAGAACCTTAAATTGAAGATTATAGGCAGCAATGTGTTGTGTGCAGCCAGTCATCTTGATGTCCATGAACACAGCAAGCCCGTACCCAATAACGTAACTGATGATTTACCCGATTCTAACAAGATTTGCGCTAAGGCACGAAAATCCGAATACCTTAGAGAACAGCGGGAACCTGAGCTTTCTGATTTGTTATTGTCTTTTGTAAATGTGTTTTCTTGTAAACCTGGAGACATAAAAGCGTACGTTTACAAGGTGAATGTTCTTCCACGCGAAACATTGTCACGTCTAACTTAATCCGTACCACGGTCAGAAAGGGAGGCAGTTAAATGGTAAATAAAATGACGCTTGCCTGGAAGCACGTCACCTTGCAGCAGTCAATTGTTATGAGCAATTGAAGCAGCTAGAAGCGCGCCTCTAGTATTTGACTCTCGTAACATTAATAAATTTATTATACCCATGACAATCGACGTATTTTTACGTATTTCCAAAAACTTGTCAATATTCTCTTATTGTATAATTAATTTGTCATGTACCTATGTGTGTATTTTATTGTTTTTGTATTTCTTACTATTTCGTGTTATCATAAACTGACCAGATATTATTATTCGTAATTTGTAGAAGATTGCACGGCTGTATCATGTTGACGAAGTGTGTAGCATGAGCAGAAAACTGAAAATCTTTAATATGAAGAGTCATAATGAAGCTATTTACTCATGTCGTCAACATTAACCTATTTGTGTTTTATTCTTGTCAGACGAAAGAATTTCAAACAAACATGGAACAAACAATAGAAATCGAGGACATGTCAAACACTGATGATTGTTTCAATGTACAAAAACCAAGTGCTATGCACGAAACGAAACCAAAGACTTCTGTGTAATGCAGTTTCGAAATAAAAGTGTTTGCATGGCAGTGCACAGTATGAACAGAATTTCGTGATTGGATTCAGACGCTAGCTAGCAAATGTTGTTTTTAGAAGTGAAAAAGTATCACTTGTTTCCCATCACTATGATTTGTATTTGAAGTAAGATGTGACTGGATTTTTCTTTGTACATTTATTGCGTTTTGCTCGTATGTGTATACATGTCATGGTATCTAAGTAGGAATGAGTCATGCCTTATTTACGCGGTGCCACACAAATCTGTGTGCTGACCTTTCTCTCTGTAACTCATTAAATGTATGAGGTAGTGGAGCATGAAAAGACATGCGGTTGTAGTAACATACGCAAGAATGCATGAAAGTGTCAAAACCAGAGCAAGCAAATTGAAAGTTTTGTAAATTGTAAAATTTTAATTATCAAAGTTTCAGGGCACGAAGTAATGCAAGTATGAGACTAAATTATCTGCAAACAATTGTGTAAGTTTAACTGCACGGACTAAATAGCTGCCGGCCGACGTGGCCGTGCGGTTAAAGGCGCTGCAGTCTGGAACCGCGAGACCGCTACGGTCGCAGGTTCGAATCCTGCCTCGGGCATGGATGTTTGTGATGTCCTTAGGTTAGTTAGGTTTAACTAGTTCTAAGTTCTAGGGGACTAATGACCTCAGCAGTTGAGTCCCATAGTGCTCAGAGCCATTTGAACCACTAAATAGCTTTCAAAAAAACAGCTTCCGCATGCAGAACAGACACCCATAGATACTTATACTTGACGATCTGCTACCGAAGTGAAACAAGTGAGGCTAGTGTAAACAGTGCAGTACTTAACTTAGTCAAAATGTAATGCAAAGAGACATACCAAGGATAGTCATAAAGTAGGGAATGTTTCCGTCTGACGCCGCCAGGCGCACGCCCATCGTGTTTATTTTGGTATGTGTGTGCTTTGCAGCTCAGTCGGCATCCATCTGTAACAGAGGGAACGTGTCTGGAACGTCTGTACGCGTCTGGTTTTTTCGATATTCGAATTTGAAATGTGCGCTGCAATCGAAAATCCCACCAATTGTGAGGTGCAGGCTGTGATACGGGTTTTGTTGGCAAAAAACCTGTAGAAATTTGTCGTGAACTGTGCTAAGTGTACGGAAACTCCGTAACGAGTTAATGTTCCATCCGTAACTGGTGCATTCGGTTTAAAAATGGCCAAACCAACGTTCATGATGAAGAGAAGAGTAGACGCCCGAGCATTGTGGCTGACGATCTTGTCACTGAAGCTGATGAAACGATTCGTGAAAACCGTCGCTTCACAGTAACGGAGCTTTCGCTTTCTTTTCCACTAATTTCACTAACTTTGTTGTTTGAAATTTTCACTCATTAGCTAGGCTACCACAAATTTTTTGCACGATGGGTGCCTAAAATGCTTACAGTGCATCATAAAGAAAGCGAATGGGGACAACGTTGACATTTCTGGAGGCCTACCACACACATGGTGATTCATTACTGGATCGAATCGTAACTGGTGACGAGACTTGCGTTAAGCACGTCAATTGTGGGACAAAATTACATTCCATGGAGTGGGGGCACACAAGGTGTCCCCAGAAACCAAGAAAATATTTGCAAAACTTGTCAGCCAGGAAGCTGATGGCGACAGTGTTTTGGGATTGGCAAGGTGTGCTTCTCATTGATTTTCTCGAGCATGGAAGAACCATAAATTCTGACCAGTGCTGTCATACTTTGCACAGCCTTAGAAGAGCAGTTCAAAACAAACACTGAGAAAAGTTGACGTTCAAAATTTTGTTTTTGCGGGACAATGCCCGACCTCACATGGCAAACCGCACTAAAGAACTCCTCGATTCATTCAAATGGGAAATTTTCCCTCATCCACCCTACAGCCCCGATCTTGCACCAAGCGACTTCCACTTGTTTCCCAAGATGAAGAACTGGCTTGCAACGCAGCGCTTTGATGACAACGTGGAACTAAAGGCGGGTGTGACTCACTGGCTGAAGTCTCAGGCGGCAGAATTTTACGACGAAGGTCTTTCAAAACTTGTCCACCGCTATGATAAGTGTCCCAATGTATTTTGTGACTATGTGGAAAAGTAGTATGTCAGTCACTCTTTCAGATATCTATAATATAATGTATTTCTTGTACTTAGTTTTTTTTAATGTCAAAATGTTTCCTGCTTTCTGAATAGTCATCGTATGATGAAACAGTAAACACAGTATCCTCCTATTGACGGGATCCTAGAAAACACAGTCACAAGTAATAAAACACTGTTACGTGTGCAAACGTAGTGCTTCTGTGGAATACTACAGAGATAAGTGGTTAGCGTACTGTGTTCAATTCGTCTTTAAATTTAAAACTGTCACCATGCGCGGGTGACTAATCGAACACATAATAAGAAACTTGTGTGCGCACTGTAAGTATTAGAGTAGTGCAATGAATGATTTGTGAAAAACGACTACTATGGCAGTGAGCAAACATTGTTTCGTGCTATGTGGTCTAACTGGCCACAGACAAGTGCCTTACTAACTTTAGAAAATTGAAAAAGACAAGTTTACACACACTTCTAATTAAGCGATCCATAAAGTAATTCCGAGTGTACTTTACGCAGATAAAGAGTCAGTCAGCAATAACGGCGGGTGCAGCTAAGCGTTTTGCAACAACTGCTATTTTAATCTATAAACCACCTCGGACTCTAGTGAACGAGTTGGCGACACTGCAGCCGCTCATTTCTCGCCAACGCTGCCGCGAGAGTCAGATGTCGCACAAAGCTGACACCTGAGACAGTTAGGTAATGGCTCGATGCAGATGTAACCATTCCATCAGAAGGGGGCTGGGCGCCTCCCGCGCCTTAACGCCACATCTTGGGACGCGGAGCGGCAAAAACCAACGACAAATCAGTATGATTCCATCCAACAACAAAGAACGAGTCATGACAATTCTACTGATCTACTTACAAAAATGGTTCAAATGGCTCTGAGCACTATGGGACTTAACATCTATGGTCATCAGTCCCCTAGAACTTAGAACTACTTAAACTTAACTAACCTAAGGACATGACACACATCCATGCCCGAGGCAGGATTCGAGCCTGCGACCGTAGCAGTCGCGCGGCTCCGGACTGAGCGCCTAGAACCGCTAGACCACCGCGGCCGGCGATCTACCTACAACCGCCGAACATCAAGACAACAGCAAACCTTTGTTATTCCATCTACTAGCGTAACAACGAGTCTATAAATTCCTATCGGCGAGATACTCTGGTTCGACAACTACAATCATCGATCTTCAAGTCATCACCAAACTTTTCAAATCCATCCCATGAGGACAAAGAGTCTATATAACATTGTAAATAACCAGAACCATGGAAATCTGCAGAAATCAACAAAATTAGAAACTAGGTATATTCACACAATAAAAATCTATGAAACATACTAGTTTATGTGTTCATAAATTTACCATACATCCTAAGTACTATGATTTACTGCATTCCGATTTGTATAATTAATATAATGTTTCGTTGTCTATGCGTATACATATGTAGATACTTTTTTAATTGACATTTATGAGAGTGCATTGAAACACCAGTTTATGTGTACAAACAATTTTAAATGTTTAAACGTGTTGTAAGAACAACTGTACAGGCAAAAACATATAATTTTGAATTTTACCAAAAAGAATATAAACATATCTCAAGTCATGTTCCGAAGCCTTGAAGGCAGTTTGTAAATGCAGTTGCCTCAAGCCTTCAAGCAGGTGAATGAAGCATTACATGGGCAGACCAACATAATTTCGTGTGAACTATACGTCTCAAAACCGACAAGAAGCACAAAAATGTCCACTTATCCATTACTTTACTGTAGATAACTTCAAATCTAAATAATTTATGTAAATTAATTTATGAAATGTGATTATTATTTCGTAAATAGTATTGCAAAGATATAGCGACACTCAGCCTGTGTCTGACTGCGGTCGATTATAACACGTCTTTATATTTTAGAAAGTAAGTATAGAGCGTTTATGCTAGGATCTACCTCTCTTGTCTCTTAGTCTTTATATTGATAGGGCGCACCATAGCTGCGTTCCTTGATTATCAGTAATTAATCTTTCTTTTATGCAGGCAAATCTGATTGAAATGTCACTGCAAAGGTCACTGCAGAACAATGCTAAGACAGTCCCCAAACTCTCCTCTGTCGTTTCCTCGTACACGTCCCTATCAAGCTGCAGAGATTAATTGGTCCAGTAGTCTATTATTTGAAATCTGCCGTCAGCTCCAATCAAAGATCTCTCCTTCCTCAGCAGGACCACATAACTGTCCTATTTCCTTTCTCACATGGACTCTCTGAACAGGAAACTAAGATGTAATGCACGGAGAGCACATCTCCTTGCCATCCAACACAAAAGACCGAAACCGACTACTAACAGGCAGAATCTGAATCTCCATCCCTCCACAGTTATCCTCACTTACACATCTCTCACTCCTCCCATCCCCATTTATGACGACGTTGCCTGAATCTCCACTCCCTTAAATTCTGCAAGTCCCTTTAAATCCTTGCAAGACTCACAGTACACTCCATCACGCCTCCTGCGTCCGCCTACCTTGCGCAATTCGCGTCCTGTGCTAGCTCATCCACTTCTCCTAGAGCACCTCCGGATACATGTACCGCAATACGCAGACCTAGCACTCAATTTCCCACCCACTAACCACCAGTCCAGGCACCCTGCGGTAAAACTCATCCATATTCCACCTCCCATTCCCTTTCATGGCAAATCCGTCCTTTTCAGGACGAATTCAGCCAACTCCCACTTCCCAACAATAAAATTCATCCCGAGGTGTACCCCTCTTTCCAGCCCTAGTCACAACGGTTCATCTCACACCATCCTTCCATTTTCTCCTTGCTCCTTGATTTCGTTTAATCGCTACATGGGGTTCAAGAGGACCCCATAGTCATACTCATCACTCCACCACCATCTAAACCATTATCAATTTCGTGCATCACAACCATAACATTTTCACCATGACATCACTCATGTTGTCATCAGTGACTATATTTTAACTGTAATATAAAACAGTCAGACAAATTTTTTAAAAATCGTCATTTTCCACCTGTCTTACTAACGTTAATGTTTGTGTTATGTTTTCTGCAAAACTTGTAAATTTTGTACACCAACATGTTTTTAAAAAAATTACCTGTTATTGTTATAATTTTATATATTTTAACGATTTTGAAATGTATGTAACCTCTAACTGAAGACTGGTTTATATCCGCTGCGAGCACGTACCCTTTACGGGGTACATTAAAGGGAAAACAAACGCCTTGGCAATAATTTCCAGCTGGACAGCAGCGACAGCGTTCTTTTGAATATGGCGGACAGATGGGTCACTAAAGTATTAAGTCATGTTGATTTTAGGATCCAGCAGAAGACCCGAGGGGACTACTAACAAATTGTAGGTAGTTTGAGAACGTGTTAAGTCCAGTAGGTGACACAGTCTTTGTCTTGACGAGATGACAGTGCCGATCCTAACGAAAAAATACGGTATCAAGCTCCGTAGTATATTGGTATATCTGCAAAAAGAGTCAAGCTGGGGATGTGTTGGCTATGTTCGTTTCATTTAGGGTGCTAAAAGGCAAATGGAACTATGTGGTTCCAGGGACTTATCAAGTCTCAAACTTCCTTACGTGCATACAGAAGCGACGAATGAAAATAGTACCATGGCGGAACACCAAGTGGTCCGAGGTGTGATTGGGAATTTGAATTGCTGAGAGATGCAAGCTAGGTTAGTCCGCTCAATAGTGCACAGCCACT
Organism: Schistocerca serialis cubense; assembly: GCF_023864345.2. NCBI lineage: Eukaryota > Metazoa > Arthropoda > Insecta > Orthoptera > Acrididae > Schistocerca > Schistocerca serialis. The sequence goes on along the minus strand of NC_064641.1, from coordinate 321,632,816 downwards.
GTGCCAGGATGGCGTAATGGTTACCACATCTGCCTAGTGAGCGGGAGGCCTGAGGTCACAACCTGGCCTTGTCGCTTCAGTCTACTCAGAGACATCGAAGTAGTCAAAATTGTAGATGAAGACAGAGATTAGAATATATCTAACAATTAATGATGAGTTGGTGTAAGCGCTATTCTGAGATCGAGTTTGGCACAGGAGAGGAATTCGTGACGAGCAGCTTTAAAACGGCCATAGGGGTGATGACGAAATGTTGGCTCTACCGACAATTTTAGCATTGAGTTATCAATGAGATATGGTCGAGAGCCTCCAGTTGAAACTTGTCATAAGACGGATATGTTAAGATGAAGATTATCATGTTCAACACAATCATCTAGAATAATATAGGGTTCGGATTATAATTTTAACCTATGTAAATATGAAGTTTTCAACACAGCCACATTAGATGAACTTTAGCTGTGGCAGTCAATGTACCTGAATAGTATAAATTCGCGTAGTCGTCGGTCTTCTGTTTTTTTTCTTTTTTTTTTTTAACGGCCAGTGTCGGTTGGTCACAGCCAGTGTGCTCCCTGCCGCCGTTGGATAAGCAGCTGCCAGCAGCAAGTCGTATCCTCTTAGTTCACTTATTTGTTACATAGCTTAATTCTTAATTTCTTTGCGTGTTTTTGGGTACTTGCATTGTTTAATTCATGAATTTCGGGCGTATTATAGATTTGAGAGTTGTAGCATCACGTGTTAGTACCTGAATAGTGCAAAATCGCGTAGTCTCCTTCTGCCGCCGAGCAGTGTGTCAGCAGTGCGCAAGTGGCAACATTACTGCATTTACTAGGCAATCTTGTATTTTAATAACCGTTTAAATTTTGTGTCGAATTGTTTGTGCTCTCTGTAATTAGTTCAGACATTCTTTGCACAACAGTATTTAACATGGATAGGGACTGCGACTGCTGTGTTCGGATGCGGGCTGAGTTGGCATCCCTCCGCTCCCAGCTTCAGGCAGTGTTGGATTCGGTCACACAGCTTGAGGCTGTTCCCAATGGGCATCACTGTGGGGGTCCGGATGGGGGTTTGTCGGGGATGGCCAGCTCGTCCCACGCATCCCCAGATCGGACTAGGGCTGTGGCTGCCTGGGATACTTCCCACATTGAGGCTGACCCCTCACCCGTGGTAGAGTGGGAGGTCAACTCGAGGTGTGGCAGGGGGCGAAAGACATTCTGGAGGGCTGAACGGAAGGGCTCTCCAGTTTGTCTGACGAACCGGTTTCTGGCTCTGTCTCTGGCTGATACTGATCTTCGGCCGGACGAGGCTGCTTGTCTTGTTCCAGAGGTTGCCCCTCAGTCTGCAAGATCCGGGCGGTCGCAGAGGGTGGGCTCACTGGTAGTTGGGAACTCCAACGTCAGGTGAGTAATGGGGCCCCTTAGGGATACGGCAGCAAGAGAGGGGAAGAAACCCAATGTGCAATCCGTGTGCATACCGGGGGAGTCATTCCAGATGTGGAAAGGGTCCTTCCAGATGCTATCAAGGGTACAGGGTGCACCCATCTGCAGGTGGTCGCTCATGTCGGCACCAATGATGTATGTCGCTATGGATCGGAGGAAATCCTCTCTGGCTTCCGGCGGCTATCTGATTTGGTGAAGACTGCCAGTCTCGCTAGCAGGATGAAAGCAGAGCTCACGATCTGCAGCATTGTCGACGGAACTGACTGCGGACCTTTGGTACAGAGCCGAGTGGAGGGTCTGAATCAGAGGCTGAGACGGTTCAGCGACCATGTGGGCTGCAGATTCCTCTACTTGCGCCATAGGTTGGTGGGGTTTCGGGTTCCGCTGGATAGGTCAGGAGTCCACTACACACAGCAGGCGGCTACACGGGTAACGGGGTTTGTGTGACGTGGACTGGACGGTTTTTTAGGTTAGATGGCTTCGGGCAAGTACAGAAAGGGCAACAGCCTCAAAGGTTGCAGAGCAAAGTCAGGATGGGCGGGGACCAAGCAGCAATCGGCATTGTAGTTGTAAACTGTTGAAACTACGTTGGTAAAGTACCGGAACTTCAAGCGCTGATAGAAAGCACCGAAGCTGAAATCGTTATAGGTCCGGAAAGCTGGCTGAAGCCAGAGATAAATTCTGCCGAAATTTTTACAAAGGCACTGACGGTGTTTAGAAAGGATAGATTGCATGCAACCGGTGGTGGCGTGTTTGTCGCTGTTAGTAGTAGTTTAATCTCTAGTGAAGTAGAAGTGGAAAGCTCCTGCGAATTATTATGGGTGGAGGCTACACTCAACAACCGAGCTAGGTTATTAATTGGAACCTTTTACGGACCTCCCGACTCAGCAGCATTAGCGGCAGAACAACTGAGAGAAAATCTGGAATACATTTGACATACATTTTCTCAGCATGTTATAGTCTTAGGTGGAGATTTCAATTTACCAGATATAGATTGCGTCACTCAGATGTTTAGGACGGGTGGTAGGGACAGAGCATCGAGTGATATTATACTGAGTGCACTATCCGAAAATTACCTCGAGCAATTAAACAGAAAACCAACTCGTGGAGATAACATCTTGGACACACTGATAACAAACAGACCCGAATTGTTCGACTCTGGAAGTGCAGAACAGGGAATCAGTGATCATAAGGAAGTTGCAGCATCCCTGAATATGGAAGTAAATAGGAATGTAAAAAAAGGGAGGAAGGTTTGACAATGTTGAGTGTTTATGGAAAAAGTTCAAGGCAATCGTAAAATGCGTTTTAGACAGGTACGTGACGAGTAAAACTCTGAGGGACGGTAAAAGCCCACCGTGGTTCAACAACAAAGTTAGGAAATTACTGCGAAAGCAAAGAGAGCTTCACTGCAAGTTTAAATGCAGCCAAAACCTCTCAGACGAACATAAGCTAAACGGTGTCAAAGTTACCATATGGAGGGCTATGCGCGAAGGGTTCAGTGAATTCGAAAACAAAATTCTATGTACAGACTTGACAAAAAATCCTAGGAAGCTCTGGTCTTACGTTAAATCAGTAAGTGGCTAGAAACAGCATATCCAGACACTCTGGGATGATAATGCCATTGAAACAGAGTATGACACGCGTAAAGCTGAAATCCTAAACACCTTTTTCCAAAGCTGTTTCACAGTGGAAGACCGCACTACACTTCCTTCTCTAAATCCTCGCACAAACGAAAAAATGGCTGAAACCGATACAAGAATCCAATGAATAGAAAAGCAACTGGAATCACTCAACAGAGGAATGTCCACTGGACCTGACGGGATACCAATTCGATTCTACACGGAGTACGCGAGAGAATTTGCCCCCCTTCTAACAGCCGTGTACCGCAAGTCTCTAGACGAACGGAACGTTCCAAATGATTGGGAAAGAGCACAGGTAGTTCCATTTTTCAAGAAGGGTCGTCGAGCAGATGCAGCAAACTATAGACATCGATCTGTTGTAGAAATTTAGATGTTTTTTGCTGGCGTATCATGTCATTTCTGGTAACCCAGAATCTACTCTATTGGAATCAAGATGGATTCCGGAAACAGCGATCGTGTGAGACCCAACTCGCTTTATTTGATCATGAGACCCTGAAAATATTAGATACAAGCTCCCAGGTAGATGTCACTTTCCTTGACTTCCGGAAGGCGTTCGCTATAGTTCCGCACTGTCGCCTGATAAACAAAGTAAGAGCCTACGGAATATCAGACCAGCTGTGTGGCTGGATTGAAGAGTTTTTAGCAAACAGAACACAGCGATTTGTTCTGAATGGAGAGACGTCTACAGACGTTAAAGGAACCTCTGGCGTGCCACAGGGGAGTGTTATGGGACCACTGTGTTTAACAATAAATGACCTAGTAGATAGTGTCGGAAGATCCATGCGGCTTTTCGCGGATGATGCTGTAGTATACAGAGAAGTTGCAACATTAGACAAGTGCAGCGAAATGCAGGAAGATCTGCAGCGGATAGGCACTTGGTGCAGGGAGTGGCAACTGACCCTTAACATAGACAAATGTGATGTATTCCGAATACATAGAAAGAAGGATCCTTTATTGTTATGATTGTATGATAGCGCAATAAACACTGGTAGCACTTACCTCTGTAAAATATCTGGGAGTAAGCGTGCGGAACGATTTGAAGTGGAATGATAATCTAAAATTAATTGCTGCTAAGGCGGGTACCAAGTCGAGATTCATTTAGAGAGTCCTTAGAAAATGTAGTCCATCAACAAAGGAGGTGGCTTACAAAACACTCGTTCGACCTATACTTGAGTATTGCTCATCAGTGTGGGATCTGTACCAGGACGGTTTGACAGAGGAGATAGAGAAGATCCAAAGAAAAGCGGCGCGTTTCGTCACAGGGTTATTTGGTAAGCGTGACAGCGTTACGGAGATGTTTAGCAAACTCAAGTGGCAGACTCTGCAAGAGAGGAGCTCTGCATTGCGGTGTAGCTTGCTGTCCAGGTTTTGAGAGGGTGCGTTTCTGGGTGAGGTATAAAATATATTGCTTCCCCCTACTTATACCTCCCGAGGAGATCACGAATGTAAAATTAGAGAGATTCTAGCGCGCACAGATAGTTTCCGGCAGTCGTTCTTCCCGCGAACCATACGCGACTGGAACAGGAAAGGGAGGTAATGACAGTGACAAATAAAGTGCCCTCCGCCACACCGTTGAGTGGCTTACGGAGTATAAATGTAGATGTAGATGTAGATGTAAAAATAAACGACACCGTAATAATGCAGATCATCCATAAATATAATTACACTTGATAATTTGGAAGTAACCATTAGTTATTCGACGTGCTGGAATATTTTCACGAACTACGGGGAATGGAGGAAGGAAGAGGCGGGAGGGGGGGAGGGGGGGAGTGTGATTCCTCATACCAATAGAACCAAACACTTCACATACACATACTTCCGAAAATCCTTAATTATTGAGTTGGAAAGAAAAGAAATTACTTCAGCATACTCAATTCGGGAACTTATTTCTTCAAAATTATCTTGTTTTATCTCTATAGATGCATACACTAGTCGGAGCATGGACTGTCACATGATTTCACATGGTTTGTCAGGTTTATATTATGCACTGTTGAAGCATCTACAGCACAAACAAACTGATGTAACAGAACCCACAAACAACACTAAAAAAAATTACATTGCGAGGAAATGGAGACCTTATAAATGGTGCTACAGTACTCATTCGTTCATCTGTCATTGAAGAAATGCTTCATTGTAATTGGAACAACGTAACTGGATTTTACTGGTAAACTGTTTCTTTTCCTCATATTTTCCGCCGACGTCTTGTAGCGCATGTGGAAGAGTGTTCTGAAAAGTCTACAGTATCCCCAAGACCTGCTGAAACAAGATTTCTATCTACCACGCTTTCACTTACAATTCCAGCCAGCAGGTTAATCGAAATCTGATGCTCATGACTAGTCTAAATTATACTATGGCGAATTTCAGTCACCCACAGAATCTATTCGTCAATATCTGCTACAGTATTTCATCTCTTCCCAATGTTGTCTCAACTGCTAACAACCGAACAACCGTCAGGATGTAGAAAGTGGGCTGGCAGGTCAAGCAACAAACAGTACATAAATATTACCCCTTATCCATGATTGGCAGGAAAAAGGCTCTGATATGAGTGAGGTACCCTCCATATGTTACTGTCAGATGTACGGCGGGGACCTGTCGTCTACTAACATCTGGATCTTTTTCAGTATTTCGTTGTTTCTACTTATGAGTAGGAGCAATCAACGGGCTACCCAAATCCACCATTTCTGTTCTCAAGGATCCTGTATCAATATCGCACCGAGCAACAGCAGCCAAGATTAGGGATTTCGTAGGTCAACCGTTTTGATAAAGTCTGTCTAGCTGGCGTCCATTTCTACTTGCGTGATAAAAATCACTTCTTCCTGCTCATGAAATGAATATTTTGCCACGATTTAACAGAATACTTATCAGGAGGCTGTTATCACACACACGAACAAATTAAGTTGGAATATACCTATATATCATATACACATATATGTCTTGATAACTACACATTGCCATTGAGGATCTAATGACTGCAACAGAGTATTGCCTTGTATCAACATTATCCGAAGATTGTATACCAAAATGAAGATTATGTAAGGGCTGCTGAGTTGAAGTGCTGCATATCATGTTAACAGAATCTTCAGTCTGTTCTTGGTAGAACAACATTATAATAAATGAAAAGCACCAGTTTGCTTTATTTCTACAATATTGTAGAACAAAAGCAAACTGGTGCTTTTCATTTATTGTGCTGCATATTACTTTGAATGCATTAAAGTTAAACTTTCATTAACATGCAAATTTTATATATATTTATATCAACGTTTTTCTTGTTTTGGAATGAGGGAAATTTATAAAATCATTACAGGATCACTCTTTACAGTGGCATCAAAGTTTATAAACTCGTCTTCAGACATTGCTTCTCGACTTTTGAGGAGTCTGATGTTGTTCTGGTGAAATGTCATAATTCCAGTGTCAATCTAAGGGAACTGGAACACGAACAAAAGTATCCTTTGTGAATATTTTCTAGTTATAGTTCCGAACATGTGGATAATTGTCTCGAATACTTGTTAGATTTAGTGATATTGGGATTTTAACATAGAAAAATGTCTACCAGAGTCGTATCAAAATTGCAAAACTGGATACTTTTTATACTTGTATGGTAATGGCATGCTTACATATAGTGATCTACTTGCAAAAATACATTCATTAGGTGATTGTCGACCTATTGGAATGCAGTACATTTTGTATTTCCCATATCAATTTGATATCACATCTTCAAACATTCTGAATCTTTTATAAGGAAAAAAAAAAAACAATTTTAGATTCTTGGCTGCCGGCCGCGGTGGCCGTGCGGTTCTAGGCGCTGCAGTCTGGAACCGCGGGACTGCTACGCTCGCAGGTTCGAATCCTGCCTCGGGCATGGATGTGTGTGATGTCCTTAGGTTAGTTAGGTTTAAGTAGTTCTAAGTTCTAGGGGACTGATGACCTAAGATGTTAAGTCCCATAGTGCTCAGAGCCATTTGAACCATTTGATTCGTGTCTCTCACGTATACATATGTGCTCAAATCAAAACAAATTAATTCAAAATAAACAAAACTATACACAACCTAATTTTTAAAAACGCTTTTAAAGTGTGTATTACATACAGACAAATGAAGTTCCTGATTGGCATCCATGAAAGAAAATGAAAACTTTAAGTTACGAATGCACTGGTAATTCACTGTTTGAATGACAGTTTGGAAAAGAAAGAGCGTGAAAGATAAAATTTTTTGCAGTGGATCAAAGAACTGCATAAAAAAATTGTTAAGAAGAAACGTATACTAGAAGAGCAAGCGGCATTGAAGGCAGGTTCCATTAAGAGCATTAAACGATTCTCCTTACTTCAGTACGCTGCTGGTTCTTTCTTTATCGTACTGCAAATCTCTAATCCGTAGGACACGGTGTGTATTTGTTGTTGTTTTTGCTGCTGCTGTTGTTGTGGTCTTCAGTCCGAAGACTCGTTTGATGTAGCTCCCCATACTAGTCTACCCTCTGCAAGCCTTTTCTCTCTGAACAACTACTGAAACTTACATCCTTCTGAAACCGCTAACTGTAGTCACCTCATGGTCTCGCTCTACGATTTTTATACCTCCACCTCCATCCGTTTTCCTGTATTACTAAACTGGTGATCGCTGGTGTCTAGTCAGGTTGTATCACAAATTTCTCTTCCGCCCAGTTCTGTTCAGTACGTTCTCAATCGTTACGTTATCCAATCCCACCATCCAATCTTCAGCATTCTTCTGTAACACCTCGTTTAGAATCTTGTATTCCCTTCTTGTATAAAATTCTTATCGTCCATGTTTCACATCCATTCATGACTACACTCCAGACAAATACCTTCAGAAAATATTTCCTGACACTTAGGTCTGTATTAGAGGTGGTGACAAATATCTCATCTTCGGAAGGTTTATATTGCCACTGTCAGCCTACATTTATATCCTCTCTACTTCAGCCTTTATCAGTTATTGTATTATCCAAATAGCAAAACTACTTTAATCGTCTCGTTTCCTAATCCATTTCCATCAGCATCACCTGATTTAATTCGACTACATTCGATTAAACTTGTTTAGTTTTTTGTCGATGGTCATCTTATAACCTCCTTCCAAGACGTTGTCCTTCCGTTCAGCTGCTCTTGCATGTCATTTGTTGTCTGTGACAGAATTATGACGTTGTCGGCAACCAGCGATGTTTTATTTCTTCTCCCTGAAATTTAAATCCTACTCCACATTTTTTATTGTTTCTTATTCTGCTTGCTCGATGGACAGATTGAGTAAGGTCGGGGACAGACTACAACCCTGGCTCACTTCTCTCTCGAACACTGTTCCCTTTTCCCCTTGGACACCTATAACAGCCATCTGGTATCTGTACAAGCTGTAAATAGCCTTTCGCTGCTTGTATTTTATCCCTACCACCTTCAGAATTCCAAAGAGAGTACTCCAGTTAACATTGTCAAAAGCTTTTCCTATGTCTACAAATGCTATAAACGTAGGTTTGCCTTCCCGTAGCCCATTTTCTAAGATAAGTCGTAGGGTCGGTTTAGCTACGCGAGTTCATACTTTTCTCTGGTGATATTTATATATAGCTATTTAGCTCGGTGTTTTATTGTTTGGATATGGTTATTGATGTGTGGATTTTGTATGGACCACACATATGCAAAATTTCAGTGCATTCGCTTACACATGCTAAATTTCAGTGCATTCGTTTGATGCTTACTTTTAGCATACAGACGCATGTTAGTGCAAATCCAATCCTGCTACCTCAAACACAAAGAAATTCTAGTTCTTACATTAAGCAGAAACGTAAAATTCTTCGTTGTCTGTTTTTGGCTTTACATCTGGACATGTGATAGAGGAAGGCGTCGTAATTGGACGAAGGAATTGTTTTAACTCCAAGTCGGATTCAGCCAGAAGGTGAGACAGTGGCTATTAGAACAATGGAACGGCGTTGCCGGGTGACGCGGCTGCCACTCCGGACCTCCGACGCGACGCCATGCGACGCCACGCTGCGTCACAGCAGCACCACCGAGTCCGGCGCCAATTCGCCGGCCTGTGGCTGCAGAGCCCGCGGGCCAAAGGCCGAGCTGACACGGCTAATTAAGAGCACCAACTGAAACTCAATTCCTTACGAATTAGCAACGTAGCATCCCCCCAGGCACATTAATTAAAATGTAAATTAACGCAATCGCCGACCGCAACGAAAATTCAGATGCCGGCTAATCCTCGGACCGTCGGACACACGCCCAATATTATTTAGTATTGCCTGAAAATCTATTGCACCTCGAGCCCAATAATAACGGACAGCACTAGAACATTAAATTTCACTGATTTACTTCAAATGTAGGGCAGTGACATTCAACATGCGGCCACGAAGCTTGGTGACGGCGTCGGACCTTCTCTACATGTTCTCTGTGCAGTGAGACACATTTTTCTTAACTATGGATGACTTGGTGGAGACATCGTCTGTAGAGGTCCACATTTTGAGAGTTCACCGTGGACACCACCTCATCGTCAATCCGGAAACGAGTGTCACACTATGATATTTTTTCGATTTTTTACTTATACCTCGGAAATGACACAGTTTTTGGCAAACTTAACTCATTATTAAAATTAAGACGATAAAATTGAGATAAGAGTTGTCTAAATCACTTGTTTCGTCTGTCCAACCGTATGGTGTGTAGCACATGGTGAAGTTAAATTTCGGGCGTCACCTCCAAATGTTCATTCAAACGACAACATGAAAGCTGTCACTACTCCTACAATTAAAAGTTGTTCACATAAATTGTGTAAATGACATTAATTATGCTTTATTTGACATTTGGTGACAATACCAATTAGCAAGGGGGGGGGGGGGAGGAGGCTACTTCAGCACACCAAACCTTTAAAAAAATTGTGTTGTGGTCGTTACTTTATATTTGAAAATTTTGGAAAAAGTATTTATAGTTTTTAACGAATTCTTCTTCCGGATCCCACGTGTATTTCAAATTCTTCAGTTAAACGTAACCCAAATACTTAAGTCTCCATAACAGATGTCATTTTCCCCAATGAATGTCGTGTTCAGTACTTCGAAGTTCATGATCTTACTTACACATTAGTAGCTCTTTAAAAGGTTTGTTGAGAGTCAACATCAATGAATGAAATTCGAATTTTTTTGAATTTTTTGGGGTTGTAATGAAGTCGGCAGAACAAGTTCTTGAATGTATATCTATGTTGTTAGGAGTGTCCTAAAGGAGATTTTCAGGTTCTGGCCCCTACTTTCACATTAGCACTACTTTGAAAAGTGTGTTCGTATGAGTATCCTCTCTCTGCCCGTCCCCCCCGACCCCCCCCCCCCCCCCCCCCCGGCCAAAACTTGTAATGCACCTTATGTAAAATGCCTTGGTATTACTAGGCTTAATACAATAATTTTAAATAAATTGCAAAGACGTTTCATCATCATCGCGCGTCGAGAACGCTGCGCCCGTCTTTACTTGATTTGTCTGAAAATTAAGAAAATATGTAGGTATTTTAAGTCTAAATTTCATAACAGATGATTGATTTCAGTTCATAAAGGTAATTAGTGATTAAAACCAGGCGATCCTTGGATCTTGTCCAAACGCATTTTTTTTATTTTTTGCACAGTCACTCTTCTACTTGGTGGTATAACCGAAGAATATGCTGGCAAACACCATCCGGCAGAAAAGCGATGTCGGTAGTTGTTACGAATGTTCCGACATTGATGTAGCTTCTGTATATGAGATAGTTCAGAGACTCTCCGCCTACACCACAATGGCTTGAAGACGAATCATTTACTCTACTCGTCGCATGCATTTGGATCATTGAATATTTGTACGTCCTGTCGCAATTAATGTTTCTTTTTCAGTACAGTGTTGCTTTTCACTTTGCCCAGATTGTAAAGAGAAGAAGTAGTGCGACAGCAACTGAGTGCATGCGAATACGTGACATTCCCTCAAGCGGGGTGGTCATTTCTCTGTGAGATGTTCCCTCCCCTGGTTTCATATATAATACAATAATTTGTCGATTATGCCCTATTTGAATGAGAAGAAGGTCCACGTCTTTCCCAACAACTACACGGTTGAATGTGTGGGTAGCCAAAGTTACTCAAGGATTGAAAATCAATGTGGCAGTATATTCCACGCTCTCATGGAAGCTAAGCCTGCTTTTGCCAAATTGTCCATTAACATTTACATTAAGCAGTCGTTTTCTTCAAACAGGAGCGGAATTATTTCCTGAGCCGCACTTCTTGCCACTGTGTCGTTGAAGATTACTCCTACAGAGCTCTGTTTCTGGGACCTTCTCGTTGCTTGTCATCCTTAGTGTTGGTGCTTAGTTCGTCAGGATAACCATAGAATGGTATAACAGGTGTCGAACTGTACTTCGACTTAGTGAAGGAAACGTTGCTGTCACAGATATCTGAAAATAACTGCCCACTGAGCCAAACAACATGATGCAACAGGTATCTCCCATCAGGAGGTGGAGTTCAGTGCCGACTCACAAACACCTTAATGCTCCACCACGACAAGCATCATCTACGATTCACTCTAATAACATCGTGACACTACTGGATGAAGGAATTCGGCAACGGACGGACAACAAACTATGGTTAGGGCGGGGGGTTCTGGGGGAAGGCCCATAGATGACTCATCTCAAGTTTAAAGTCGATCAGACTTATTTTGCGGGAAATTTTGTCATCTTTATTTTCATAAGTAGACAACATTGCCGACAACGGCGTCAGTTTGGATTTACGAGCGCTAAACCCTAAAGTCCCATTTCTTCATGCTTTTTTCCACTTATGACCCAATTCTAGGGCGAAATTTTGATGGAACTTTGAAAATTCGGATTCAACGCCCTCTAGAACCAACAGAAAGCTTGTCAAGAAAACTTCTACGAAACTTAACGCCGAATGACCTTCCTGAGCACCATTTGACTGGACTGTGACCACGTCAAGGGATTTTCATATGTAGCTCATGAGACAGTTTCCCCTTTCGAACAAAATCTATTCCTATCGCTAAATGTTAGTCCAAAGAATCATTCACTGTCAACTTGCGCGACGATGGTTTTTCGGCGGTGGTGGCTCCACGAGTTTCCAATGCCTCTTTCGTCTCGGGGACATCGCCACACGCCCGGTGAGATTAAGTGAATAAAGGAGTCATTTCAACTGGTATTACGTAGTTTACGCAATTGCACTGTTGTTTCGTTTTGCCAGTGTTTTTCAGTTGATGTGAGTAGTCGCTGACCCAAGAAGGTAGCGACATTTGTCAAGCTAGAAACGTTGTACACATATTAAAATTTGATTCATGACGGACTCCAACATGTTTCGTTATTCTTCGAGCACCAGCGATTCCCATTACTTTGCCATCCAGACTTGTTTTACCACACTGGAAGCCTCTCCTCCGTCTAACCATTGTTACATATGATGCTACATGGCTGTTGTACTCTTCCAGCACCTCATTATCGATTATTGCTGCGGTAGTGCACTTCAAATACAGACAGATTTTCAGTTCGCAACGTCACCAGCCTTCCACTACCACCTCCACCAAACGGCAACAACCACGTGAAGTATAGATTTATTTAGTAAATCAACCAACTCATGTTGAAACGGTTTGTTTTGTACAGTCATACAGGGAATAGACAATGGTTTCTGGAATTCTTGTGTCTCTTTCTTTGCTCTCTATATATTAGTAGATTATTGAAAAACAATTTATATAATTATCGTGCCTTTGATAAACAGTAATTTGTTGTCACTATACGCGAAAACATTACGTAAAGATGTGAGCACTTAGTGTTTTGTTATAATATCCCAGTATCGACGACAGCAAAATAAATACTCCACGTAAATAGATTCATGAGATTCTTAATCGTCATTCTGTTTACGAACTTGACGACCGTTACAAGATTTACTACCCCTCTTATGAGCATTCTATTCATCTCGCAGGATTTTGAAATATATAATGTGTTCGAGTGGTATGAATTACACCGAAAAAATACAGTGTATTCACAAAGAGTCATAGTAGATACAGAAAATATAATTCTTGTCGAACACAGTTAGCTCTTTATTCTCGTGAAGTAATGAGTGCTGTCGACAGAGGATGTCCAATTGATTCCATATTTTTCGATTTGCAGAAGGCTTTTGACACCATTCCTCACAAACGACTTGAAATCAAATTGCATGCCTATGGGTTATCGCCGGAGTGGTGGGACTGGACTCGTGAGTTCCTATCAGAAAGGTCACAGTTTGTAGTAAATGACGGAAAGTCATCGAGTAAAAAAAAAGTAGTATTTGGCGTTTCCCAAGGAAGTGTCATGGGCCTTCTGCTGTTCCTCAACATAAACGACATAGGAGACAATCTGAACCGTCCTCTGAGATGGTTTGCAAATAATGCTGGCATTTATCGTCTTTCAAAGACATCAGATAACCAAAACCAATTGCAAAATGATTTGGAAAAGATATCTGTATGTTGTAAAATGACAATTGACTCTAAATAATGAGAAGTGTGAAGTCAACCACACGAGAATCAAACGAAATCCGCTAAATTTCGGTTGCACGATAAATTACACAAATCTAAAGGCTGTAAATTCAACTAAGTACTTAGGAATTGTAGTTACCAATAATTGAAACGATCAAAAAGATAATCTTGTGGTGAAAGCGGACCAAAGACTGAGATTTATTGACAGTACACTTAGAAAGTCCAGTAGGTCTACTAGAGAGACTGCTTACACCATAGTCATCCGCTGTCTAATGGATTAGTGCTGTTCGGTGGGGGATCTGACGGAGAATCTCGAGAAAGCTCAAAGGAGGGTAGGTCGTTTTGTATCATCTCTAACCGAGAACATAGCGGTACGGATATGATACGTGAATTGGGGTGGTAATCATTAAAGCAAAGGCGTTTTCCATTGCGGCAGGATTTTGTCGAGAAATTTCAATCGCAAACTTTCCCCTTTGATTGCATAAATGTTTCGTTGGCGCCCACCTACACTGGGAGAAATGATCATTATAATAAAATAAGAGAAATCAGAGATCGCACAAAAGAGATTTAAGTACTCGTTTCTCCGCTCGCCTTTCGAGAGTGAACCTTCTGCCAGGTTCTTAATTGTGAAGTACTGAATAATCACGTAGACGTGGATGGCAGCAACACTTTCATACACTAGATGCATACGAGCTTCAGATATGAGATCCGTGTGTACCGGGTGATCAAAAAGTCAGTATAGATTTGAAAACTGAATAAACCATGGAATAATGTAGACAGAGAGGTACAAATTGGCACACATACTTGGAATGACATGGGCTTTTATTAGAACCTAAAAATACAAACGTTCAAAAAATGTCCGACAGATGGCGCTTCATCTGATCAGAATAGCAATAATTAGCATAACAAAGTAAGACAAAGCAAAGATGACGTTCTTTACAGGAAATGCTCAATATGTCCACCATCATTCCTCAACAATAGCTGTAGTCGAGGAATAATGTTGTGAACAGCACTGTAAAGCATGTCCGGAGTTATGGTGAGGCATTGCCGTCAATGTTGTCTTTCGGCATCCCTAGAGATGTCGGTCGATCACCGATCACGATACACTTGCAACTTCAGGTAACCCCAAAGCCAATAATCGCACGGACCTGAGGACCTGGGAGGCTAAGCATAACGAAAGCGGCGGCTGAGCACACGATCATCACCAAACGACGCGCGCAAGAGATCTTTCACGCGTCTAGCAATACTTTTTTTTATTAAACCCCATGTCATTCAAAGCATGTGTGTCAATTTTTACCTCTCTATCTACATTAGTCCGTGGTTTATTAAGTTTTCTAATTTACACTGACTTTTTAATCCCCCAGTATATCGTATGTTTGTAAATTACTGTGTACGTATGAAATTGCAATCGATTAGGTATTAACAGAGACTTAGTTTCCTTGCAACATATTCCTTTCCTTAAATGGAGTAGATCAAAGATATTCAGCTAACGAGAACCTATCACTTACTACAGATAGTTAATTCAGATCCTGTTATTGACACCTTACTCTGTTGATAAATACATTCATTGGGTTGAAAACTGGCGTCACAAAACATCTCTCTGCAGTCTACAGTTGCAATAAATTTACTTTGAGCTAAATTCCTGTTATTGGTACATGAATGATTTAATGGCAATGGTATGTTTCAGTGGTTATTTAATGACAGTATAAGCGAATGAAGCTCTATTTTTTATTAATTGTGCCAACTATGATACGTAATAAATTGGTACAATAAACCGACTTGTACATCAGTGTATTTGAACTATTATTTGCGAACGTCATCCACTTATGGATGCAACGTTTGTTTTTCTTATCCTCTTATTTCATTAATCTTTGGGCGTAAATGAATGCCAGAAACGCAACAGCACAACGTTTCTCGTTATTTTCGAAAACCCTTCATTTCTGGATTTGAGAGTTGCTATGTCTTGAGAAGATAGCTACATGCTGAAGAAGAACAACAATGCACAGGAATGGAAGCTGAACATCGTGTGAAATTGCAGACACGAATACTGTTTTAGGTTTTAAGAGGGCATATCAGAGTTTAACGTCCCATTTATGACGAGGTAAGTGCCAGAACCTTTACCATGTTATAATCCAGCTAGTGGCCTTCAGTGACTCCAGGACGGTTCCACGGATAACAACTTCTCGCACTCGAGTAATGCTTTCCTTAGATGGAATTTATAGCAGAAGTCGAACAGTCTCAATAATCTTTCATTCTTCTAGCGGAGTGGTGTTCAGTAATAATTATCTCTCCTGTTCCATTCCTAAAGTAGGCCCTTATCGTCCACGCATTCTTATCTTCCACGATTATTAGATTTTCATCTTCCACTACATACTGAACTAACTCTTCTATTCCGTTTGACTGCAGAAATTCCGAAAGAGCTTACTGAGATACATAATGATTCTTCAAACTTTTCATAAAGTTTTGACTTGCATACAAACGCGTAAGTGGAAACGTACAAAGCTAACATGATTGGTCTTACATTTATAGTAATATGACATTGAAATCAAGTGCATTAACGGAACAAAAGTGTTGAAGTAAATGTTCTACGTATAAATGTAGAAGTTAGTGAGGAAACTGAAAATCCATTTATGCATGAAAAAGAAGTATATGTTTTGGCTGCATGATGACAATAAAGGAGGAAAGGCATGTGAAGAAAGTATGCAAGGAGTTAAGAGAGAAGCAAAATCAAGATGATGGCATTAAATTTGTCGAGAGTTGTTCAAACCAACTGAAACATCCCAATGTAACAGAGAATTATCAATAGGAGAACGCGATCTTGTATATGCTTAGAATGGAAATGGAATAATCAACGAAAAATTTCTTTCCCACAGCCACATGCAGATCTATTTACTGACTATATACAGAAATACACTAATGGAAAAGAAATCGCTACATCAAGAATGAGTTGGCAACATAAACGAAAGCTGGTAGGCTTGTTTCTACATCTGAAAGATGATGCCCAGTTTCGCGCCAGTAGTATAAGAGTTAGTAGCGCCAGTATGTGGAAGCAAATCAGGTTTGTTTTAAATACACACTGGGACGATCGTGTGCTTTCACTATCTTTGAAATTGGACATAGGGAGTCGATTTTAGATAAGAGTGCCTTTAAGGCGACGAAGACGCCATTATCAACACCTCAGTGAAGTGGAACGAGGTCTTGTAATAAGGTACTGAGAAGCTGATTGTTCCTTCGCTGGTAATGGAGAAAGACGTGTCAGCAATGTAGCCAATGTGCATGATCGTTGAAAGCAGTGGTGACAAGGATATATGGCCTCAAGAAGACTGGGATCCATATGGATACGTGGCACTACAGCGAGGGAAAACCATAGTGTTCCGCGTATGTCTCTGCCGTATTGTACTGCATCAGCAATAATTTCAGCAGCAGTTGGCACCACGGTGATGTAATGAACAGCTACAATTCGGTTGCTTCAAGGACAGCTCCGAGCCAGATGCCGAGTAGCGTGCACTCCACAGACCCCAAACCACAGTCATTACCGACTTCATTTGTGGTAAGCAAGATGTAATTGGAGGGCAGGGTGGAGGTCTGTCACGTTTTCTGATGAAAGCTGATTCAGCCTCGGTGCCAGTGATGGCCGTGTGTTGGCTAGGATGAGGCCAGTTGAGGGCCTGCAACCAGTCTGTTTGCGTGCTAGGCACACTGGACCTACATTTATGGTTTGAGCTGCAATTTCGTATGACGGCAATGAGCACTCTTATGGTTAGACCATGAGCCTTGTTTGTACGTCAGTCTGCTGACTTCACCGGGTGTAACTCCATTCGTACACAGCATTCCAGAGAGGGGTTGAGTTCCAATAGGATAACACTCGACCGAACACCTCTGTTCTAGTTCAACGTGCTCTACACAGTGTCGACATGTTGCCTTGGCCTGCTAGATCACAAGATCTTTCTGTAGCCGACCACATATGGAACATCACTGTGCGAACATTCGAGCGTCGTCTACTGACAGCATTTACCTCCCCTGTATTGACCGACCAAGTGCAATAGGCATGGAACTTTATACCACAAACTAACATCCGGCAACTGTACAACACAGTACATGCACGTTTCCATGCTTGCATGCAACATTCTAGCTGTTATGACGGTCATTTTAACGTACCAGCATTTCACATTTGCCTTTAATGTTAATGACTTAAATTTGTTACGTAGACAAATGTATTCCCATAATTGCGTTACTCTACATTAATTATTTTTTGGTGTTGCGATTTTTCTCCTCCATGTGGCTCGGGCACTGTGGGCAAAGAAGTGTGTTGCTGAGATTACTAAATCATTTTCAGTAATGGATATTTAATGAAATTAAAAAAAAATAATTATTAATTAGTTACCTTTTTTTAAAAAAAATATTGTTTTTGATTTTATTTTTCTTTCCTTCTGTACGTACAAACTTTGTTGTAGGACCTCTTATTTACGTGCGGTAATAAAAATTCATTTACACAGAATTAAGTACGTTTAAAATTATGTGAATTCATATTAACTGATTAAGAATATTTAGTTGAGAATTAAATCCTTTATATAACTCGGCCTCGGCACACATTTTCTAAATGCAGCGGTTTTTTTTTTAATATTTACTTAATTCTTTCCCGGCGTTAGCTATGGAACACAAGACTATTAGCAGAAAATGGTTAAATATTGCCAAGCCGACGTTTAATTATCATCGATAAAACACACTTCACTATACATTTAAGTTATTTGAAAGAACCAAAATTGTTAAATTCCAACGTTAACTATCCGCCTATGAATGCACAAATGTGAAACTAGTAAATAACTCCGTCAGTCTCAGGATCGCTGTAAAAGAAAAAACATTTTCTTAATTCACTGCTAATTTTTATCTGCTCCCGATTTACGGGTTTGGTTAATTTTTCTTAGCGGAACAATTTTTTAAATGTGCCGCCGCTGCAAATCGTTCGGTCGCGGCACAGCCCAGCAACACCGCTAAAAACGCTGAAAATTCTTTAAAGAAATATTATAGATGACATGGGCAAGCTAATTTACATTAATAATACACACTTTTGATGAATTATAATGTATTTAGACCACAACAATAAGTCAACTTACATTAGTTTGTAATTCCTCCTCTAATGGCGGCTAAATCTAGATACAGACAGAAGAAGTCTACCCGTTCATAAAATGCTACGTCACAGTTTGCTCTCACTTTCAGCTCTACAGGGAGACGACAAAGAATACAAACTACGTGGTGGTTTTTATATTACTGCTGACCATTAACATCTCTTTGTAATCTTACAACATTGTTTTCCTCTGTGGCTGAATTTTACATTTTTGTTATCGCAGATATTGACACATTTCGCAATTACATTATGAGTATAGAAATATTACAACCATAAATACATCGAGAATATTACTACAGAAAATATTACAATAATAACGAATGTCTTTTACACAAAATTAAATAATATTTTTTGTTAAATAATTACAGTATATACAAATTGCTTCATAGCAGCGTATATGGTACAATTAAATTTTTGTTTATTAATAGTGTGAGTTTGCCAGGGAACGTTACATTGCCCCCTGGCAGCATTTGGCAAAGAGTTTCTATACTTTGACACAATGGTGCCAGTAACGTTCTTTACAATTCTGTATTTTTTTTATGGAATGGCTCTTTTAATTAGTCCCAGGGTTATGTACGCTCATGGCTCCCCCATTTGGGCGAAGGCAGACAGGAAACCTGGGCAAAACTGTGCCGGAGCCCAGCCATCCCAGTTGGTTCATGATTAATCTTGTCTCTTTAACAGTCATTCTTTTGAATGGATTTAGCAGTTTGTCATCAACTGCTACATAATATCACAGTCACATACAGTTCAACGAAAGTTTTTTGTGTGCGATTAACAACTCGTTATTATTAATTTTGCGATATACTGCAAGGTCACTTGTCCTAGGATATATCACTCAGTTTTTTTAAAATCATTTAGCACAAAATCACTTTTCATAATGTTCCCACTACCTACGTGTTACAAATCCATCTCCTACACTTGTTAGTGTTCATTTTCTCTCGTCAGTTTACGGGTATACATGATAAGTGTTCAATGTTTATCAAAAATGAAGTTCATTGACATGTTATGCAGTTTGTGTAAATATTTTGGAATATGTCAATAATGCTGTAGTTGGTGAGCGGTGCGGAGTGATTGTTGAGCGGCGCTCGGCGCGGCGCGTCGGCTCCGTGTAGGTCACCGCCCCGGTGTTGACAGCTACGGCGCGGAGAGGCGTGTGGCTGTCAAGTCTGCTACGGGCTGCTGCGGCCGCTGCATGGCTGAGGTAGCCGGATGCGCGTTGTATATCAGCTCGCCCGTGTGACATCTTCTTGCAGTGCTCCAGCAAACATGCAAGAAGTTCACAAACAGTGTACTATCCTTATGGGCATTTTTCCTGCTGTGGGAAAGAACGCACACAGTTATTGGCAGTTATTATTCAGTAGGCCTTCACTAGTCTGGTTTGCACAATGTTTCGTTGTCACAGTAACACGTTTTATGGGCACACAATATTTTTTCACCATGTCATGACTTGTCATTAATCACACGCAAGTTTTCACCTTAGGACAGAATGTATCTCTGTAGTCAATGCGCTTTCCTAGCGTCCCTTGACACACAAAGAGTTATAGTTTGACATTAACTTGGTCTACCGTCCGTTATCGGCTCGCTGTTCGTGTCGTGCTAGTTCCTTGTCCATTTGCACACACGGCGATGATACAGTTTCTTATTGCTTGTTCAAAACAACCTCGTGACGTATTGCTGCAGGTTTAACAGTCACTGTCTGTCTCTGCCACACAATACTGCACTCTTGTTTAAGTTTTTTCATTTGCAATGTCCGTTGAGCAATTTTTGTAACAGCACTTCTTTGTTCGCTCTTTACCAAGGAGTGTGATAATTGCGTACATGGTAACAAATATTAAAATTTCGTATTAGTTTGCCCAAAAATCATCTATATTTATGTTCGAGTAGATTTTATTTTTGCATTCCAGCCGGATTAAGGCATATTGTTCAATAACTCCTTTGAAATTATGTCTCAGTTTACTTGCAAGGTTCTACGTAACTACAGTGTAGTCTCTGTAGGCTAAAATTGACTTGGACTGTACCAGGCTAGCTCTTTTAACTGATTGGATCTGCACATGCTTCAATTGAAGCTTCTTTGTGCGTAACTTTGCGTTACTTAAATTTGCAATAAGTTTGCCTCCCATGGTGCCCTCGGGTCACTACTGGGTGCATTATTCTCTTTGATAACACTGGTTTGAAAATAAAGTTCTCAGGGTCTCATATTATTGATATTATTCTGGGTTCGAATCTGTCAATCTGACAGCTACACATATATAAATATATATATAAAAAATAGAAAAGATTGTACCAAGAAATATTTCAAGTTTGACACACATATAGAATATTATGCAGTACACAAACTAATCACTACTAAAATGTTCCTCCTGACTGATCTCTGTCACAATTTAACACTACAAATAATTGCACTAATCAGGTTATCTGTGCAGACATTTATAGCATGTTTAAGCTAACACTAATTAAAAGAAGACATAACACAAATATTCATAAACAAAAGAGAAAGTCAATCATATTCTTATAACTAAATACTTCTACACTAGTACATTATCTCCACAGATCACACATCATTAATGTTCATTCATTTTCAAAAGAATGGTGTACGTTTCTTACACATAACACATAGGACTATTAGTTATTTACTGTAGGAATATTTTCACATCCTTACGCGGATACAGTCTCCGTACTCTCCCTGAGTGGGGATCTGCTAAGAGATAGCTACTATTTCCTTCTTGGACTAAGGAATGGAGTATGAGGCTCGACAGTAGGTTTTGTGAGGCTTCACCTCGATATTGTATTGATACCCCTTAACGATTCCTGGTCGTTCTGAAAATACATCTGCATATTTAGATAATAACTGTACCAAATACTGCTGTTGCATTGAGTTCAAATTTTCGGACTGTGATACTTTGTTCACAAGTGCGTCCACATTTGCTTTTAATTGATTACTTTGTTCGTCTGGATAATAGAGATTTTGTCCTAGAGAATGATTGTCTAAATGTAGTATCCACTGATTCCTACATTTTATGTCAAATTGCATTACAATTAGGCACAGGTTCCTGTTCAGATCTGAGCATGGACAATTCTATCCTCCTACCCGCGTTCATCAAACTTAATTTTCCCCGAGAAAGGTCGATTACTGCGTCCCTTTCTCTCAAAAAATCTACACCCAAAATGCCGGCTATCTTTAAACCCTTTACTACCAGGAATGAGCACGCTATGGCTTCTCCCCCTATATACATCTCTACCCGCACTTGGAGTTTAATTATTTGTCGCTGTGCACTGATGGCTCCAGTGACTTTGAAATTGTTTACAGGAAAAGTCAGCATACGCTTTTCTTTCCCCAGTACTCTGAATAAGTCCATACTCATGACACTGACAGTAGAACCTGTGTCTACGATTGCTTGTACATCAATATTGTTAATTTTGATCTCTATTATCGCTTGTACTTTGTCTTTGTGTTCCTTTATGCACGTGGGTGGTTCAGTTATTAATTCATGTCCCATCTGTACCCCGTCATTATACCTGAGGAAACAGATTCCCGATATTTTGTTCTGTGTCGGGCTGCTCTCACTCCAAACCTCAGCCGACGATGGAGAGCGTATCTCGGCTGAATCTAGTTTGTTGGATTATTACTGGTGGATGGGTATGGCTGCTCTGTGTCGCTGACCTCCACTATGTGTAAGTTGTGTTGCGTCGGCCGCCACGGTTGCGCAATTGGCGCATTTTGTGGTGGCGGTCGGTTATTGTCATATCTTTCACTGTTTTGCCGGTCCTGGCTGGGCCTCTGGTTCTGTGGCCAAGTTCGGTTTGCCTCGTTATAGGTATTAGTGTTCCACGGTCCCCTGGCATTTTTCCACCTACTATTGCTTGGTGGGCCTGTTTCATATCGGTCCTCTGACCTCCTTTTCCGGTCATTATTCACCGGCGGACTATTGCCGTTCTGGTCTCTACCTCTATTCCCGTTTTGCACATAATCTTGTCTCCTATTGTTACTTCCGCCGTTTCCATTATTTGGTGGAGGCGTGTTATTTCGACAATTTCTGTAACCGTTTCCGTTACTTCTAGCCTGTTCAGAGGCTGCCTTAACATCCTCCTGAATCAGGTCAATTGAGTCCAGAACAGACAAGAAATGATCCATGTCGTTCTCCGGTACGTGTATTTATTGTCATATCTTTCACTGTTTTGCCGGTCCTGGCTAGGCCTCTGGTTCTGTGGCCAAGTTCGGTTTGCATCGTTATAGGTATTAGTGTTCCACGGCCCCCTGGCATTTTTCCACCTACTATTGCTTGGTGGGCCTGTTTCATATCGGTCCTCTGACCTCCTTTTTCGGTCATTATTCACCGGCGGACTATTGCCGTTCTGGTCTCTACCTCTATTCCCGTTTTGTACATAATCTTGTCTCCTATTGTTACTTCCGCCGTTTCCATTATTTGGTGGAGGCGTGTTATTTCGACAATTTCTGTAACCGTTTCCGTTACTTCTAGCCTGTTCAGAGGCTGCCTTAACATCCTCCTGAATCAGGTCAATTGAGTCCAGAACAGACAAGAAATGATCCATGTCGTTCTCCGGTACGTGTATAAGTTTTTCCTTTACGTGTATCGGCAAGTGTGATTTCAAAAGTCTGATCAAATCCCGGGATGAAATCTGCTCGTCCCAGTAACGGATCTTATTAATATATTTCTCAAAATATTTTCCCAAATTGCCTAATCTTGGAGAATACGGCTCTGAATTATATATCTGTTTCCGTAATCTCTCCTGAATACATGTTGACCAATATTTGGCCAAGAATGCCTTTTCAAATTGCTCATATGTGTCGCAACAGTCAGCTGCTTCGGTTGCTCATAATGCAGCATCTCCTTGTATGTAAGACATAACGAACTGTATTTTCTGTGTATGACTCCAAACGCTAGGCAAAATGTTTCTAAATCCCTTGATAAACACTACAGGGTGAACAGATTTCTTCTCCGTTGTAAAGATCTGAAACTGTCGGTTTCTAATCAGGCTTTCTTCAATCACTACTTTGGAGTGACATTTGTTTGTTTCGCTAACATTGGTTGCCCGTTCTGTCTCGCAGTTGCAATTTTTCACTGCTGTATTTATATGCCTATCATTGTTGGACCTGGCGGGCGTAACACACGCCTGTGCGTCGCCTTGCAACAAGCTGTTTTCCAGCTCCGCAAGACGACGGTTGACATTCCGCTGCCACAGCGGAATGTCAGTGTGCACCACCTGCACTTCCGCATTGGAGCCCACGTCTTTGGCTTCAATTGCGGCGTGCACCGTCTCGTCTATTTTTTTTATAAATTGGATTTCAATTTTATGCACTTGTTCGGACATTTTCTGCTCAATTACTTGACTTGTGTCAGTTTCTAATTGTTCCATCCTGTTAGCCAGTACACTGATTTCACCCACGATACTGGCGTTAGCCACTTGGATATTATCTACTCTTTCACTCAGTTCTTGCACCGCTTTGGGTATGTTTTCATAGTTTTGTCTCAAACTAACAATCTCACTTTGCATGGCTTCCAAAGATTGCATTAACTGCAAGTCTCTCTCATGCTGGCATCGATCACGCTCTGCTTGTTTAGCATCACGTTCAGTTTCTCGTTCTGCATGCATAGCATCACGTTCTCTATCGCGTTCTGCTTGCATACGTGCAAATTCAGCTACCAATCTCTGGTCACGCTCTGCTTGTTCATGCACAAACGTAGCTTGGAAATTGAGCATTCGTTCGAACATAACTTTTAATCCAGAATGAGATTTTCACTCTGCAGCGGAGTGTGCGCTGATATGAAACTTCCTGGCAGATTAAAACTGTGTGCCCGACCGAGACTCGAACTCGGGACCTTTGCCTTTCGCGTGCAAGTGCTCGCGAAAGGCAAAGGTCCCGAGTTCGAGTCTCGGTCGGGCACACAGTTTTAATCTGCCAGGAAGTTTCATAACTTTTAATGTTTGCACTTCTGACACCTCACCACTCTCTGGTCCGTGTCCAGTGCTTGTGGGTGGCACAGTATTTCTACTTTCAACTGAATCACTGGCTGGCAGTGGCAACATTTCCTGCCCTTCTGCCCCCAGATTCTCACATGGTACTTCCTGAACTACGCCACTAACATTACTTTGTGCCCCACTTTCTACCTCGGTATCACTGCTTGCTAACTGTTGTTCATTATCCATGTTTATATCTTTCTGACTACGCAATCTAACCATAGTCAACAAAAGAAACAAAATCTGAACTAAATATCCTAACACTCAGGTTTCACTGACATAATCACACAAGAAATGGTCATTTATTGAAACACACTTATTATATACTACAATGACTAACTACTCAAATGTCCTGTTATTTAAAAAAAAAAAAACACTAACAGCAAGCACACCACTAAAGATCCGAGAACACTGCACTGAGGCTACCTTACTACCCACAGGACAACTACACTGTAGCTTTACCTTTTGGTGATCTATCTTGAGTGCAGCTGCCCCCTGGTATTGTGGTATGTAATTAATTTTTCGATATAATGAGCTCTCTTCTTCAGCTTGCCTCTGGGTATATAGTGTTCTCATGCAAAAAATCATATACAGGTATTACCACACAATATTGGTTAGGCAATACACACAATACATGAAAAAATATTAGTTGTTCTCCAACAAAGTTCGACTACAATAATTCCCTAGTTATCTCATGGGTATTTTGTGGCCACTGCATATTCGAGCCCCAAGTTGGGCGCCAATTTAATGAAATTAAAATAAAAAAAATTATTAATTAGTTATCTTTTTTTTAAAAAAAATATCGTTTTTGATTTTATTTTTCTTTCCTTCTGTACGTACGAACTTTGTTGTAGGACCTCTTATTTATGTGCGGTAATAAAAATTCATTTACACAGAATTAAGTACGTTTAAAATTATGTGAATTCATATTAACTGATTAAGAATATTTAGTTGAGAATTAAATCCTTTATATAACTCGGCCTCGGCACACATTTTCTAAATGCAGCGGTTTTTTTTTTTAATATTTACTTAATTCTTTCCTGGCGTTAGCTATGGAACACAAGACTATTAGCAGAAAATGGTTAAATATTGCCAAGCCGACGTTTAATTATCATCGATAAAACACACTTCACTATACATTTAAGTTATTTGAAAGAACCAAAATTGTTAAATTCCAACGTTAACTATCCGCCTATGAATGCACAAATGTGAAACTAGTAAATAACTCCGTCAGTCTCAGGATCGCTGTAAAAGAAAAAACATTTTCTTAATTCACTGCTAATTTTTATCTGCTCCCGATTTACGGGTTTGGTTAATTTTTCTTAGCGGAACAATTTTTTAAATGTGCCGCCGCTGCAAATCGTTCGGTCGCGGCACAGCCCAGCAACACCGCTAAAAACGCTGAAAATTCTTTAAAGAAATATTATAGATGACATGGGCAAGCTAATTTACATTAATAATACACACTTTTGATGAATTATAATGTATTTAGACCACAACAATAAGTCAACTTACATTAGTTTGTAATTCCTCCTCTAATGGCGGCTAAATCTAGATACAGACAGAAGAAGTCTACCCGTTCATAAAATGCTACGTCACAGTTTGCTCTCACTTTCAGCTCTACAGGGAGACGACAAAGAATACAAACTACGTGGTGGTTTTTATATTACTGCTGACCATTAACATCTCTTTGTAATCTTACAACATTGTTTTCCTCTGTGGCTGAATTTTACATTTTTGTTATCGCAGATATTGACACATTTCGCAATTACATTATGAGTATAGAAATATTACAACCATAAATACATCGAGAATATTACTACAGAAAATATTACAATAATAACGAATGTCTTTTACACAAAATTAAATAATATTTTTTGTTAAATAATTACAGTATATACAAATTGCTTCATAGCAGCGTATATGGTACAATTAAATTTTTGTTTATTAATAGTATGAGTTTGCCAGGGAACGTTACAGACACTAACACAAATATCGTTGGAAAAGTGCAACTGCTGTCAGAATGTGGTGTAAACAATGTTATATTCAGCAGCTTGCAGATTTGTTCTCTTCACTTTCAGTTTCTAGGGGGGGCTGCAATTGTGCGTTTGTAATAGAAAACCAGTCACTAAGGTACTTGTAGATAAATTAGAGATGGACTATTTTGTGAAACCTTCAGTACTAAAAATAGAACGGTTACATAATGGTTTACAAAGGAATGTTTGGTGATCAGAGACATCGAACGTGTTAATATATCAGGTTACCTTGCCCAAGGCAACGTGTGTGAAAATGTAAAGAAAGAGCTGAGGAAACAGTACAGACCTTACTCCACAGGAAACATACCGCCTGGGCAAAGTACTTGAGTTATTTAGAAGACCTAATAAAGAGTCTCTTTGCTCCACATGAAATAATCTCTGGGATGATGCAAAATAGTTTATTAACTGAACTTGTAGTACAGACAGCTATTAGAATTGGTACTTGATCAGAAATAGAAACTAGCTATTGATAATCATTTTGTGGTGCAGTTCTTCTTGTCGTGTCCGTGCTTGCTACGGAAATGGGATGTGAAGTTCCGCCTTATGCAAAACACCTTTCTTTCTGTTTTGTTTCACATACAGGTTTCAGCACATTTGTGCTACCGTAGGTGGGTTTAATTATTACTTTTAACTGTAAAATTGTTGTTACATGTTAAAATTTGTGTCTTTTATAACATTATGTCAAAGTTCCATTTATAACTTAATTGGTGAAAAGTGGATGTGTGCAGTAGTAAACATACCTTGCATGATTTTATTGTCCATTTATTTTGGTAGCTATTCTGCTACACAATATTCAACTTGTTATCTGCAAACAGCAAAACGTAATTTATTTTTCTGTTTGTTATGCATTTACGAACGGAAATGAGTCTGTATCACGCCTTTGTGTGTAACTTACAGTTTTGAAGTTGTGGTGCGTTCTCCTGTGTTGTTGGCGAAGTAAATGTGCTTACTTCGTGACCTATGATCGCTTGGCACTGCATTTTTCGATTTCTCAAAACATAGAGTTTTCGGTGCCATTACGTGTTGGTGTGGCTGTTTGGTGTTCATTTGTTTCGTGGCGTGTTTGGCTGGGACAGGAGCGCGAGTTTGAGTTGTATTTGGCGCCAGTGGTGTATGGTTTATGTGATTTTGCGTATGTGTGTTGACTACTGGGCAGAGAGTGAACGGAGAGAGAGCGAGAGAGAGAGAGAGAGAGAGGGACAGACAGACAGAGACAGAGAGAGAGAGAGGGAGAGAGAGAGAGAGAGAGAGAGAGAGAGAGAGAGGGAGGGAGAGGTAGAAAGAATTTCATTTCTATTTTTATTTACTTTTATTTATTAATTTAGTCTTCTTTTTTTCTCTTCCCATGAGTAGTTTTGGTGTGGGTGTTATTTGTATAGTTCTTCTATTGAAGCAAAGAGGGTTTGTTGCACAGTGATATGTATTCATTGAGTACGTTCTTTCCTTGGGCTATTGATTTTTTGCATGTGATAGTTTTCTTCTATAGTTAATTTTTGGAATAAACTGCTACTAGTTTTTAGTATGTGTAAGTCAGTTTCCATGTTTCTTGGGTGGTGATTGTGTGCTATCAGGTGATCTGCAAATGTTGAGTGTGAGCTATTGCTTTTCAGTGCTCTGAGGTGTTATGTATACCTGGTTCTGAAATTCCTACATGTTTGCGCCACATATACAGATTGACAACTGTTGCAAGTAAGATGGTGTATTCTGGACTGGCCGTATTCGTCGATGTTGGTGGTATTTCTTCCAAGTGTGCTTTGTATTGTGCTATTGGTTCTGTATGTGATGTTGAGTATTTGTTCTTTTAGTATTTTACCCACCCTGTGTGTGACTCTGTTGTTGAAAGTCATTATGTGCCATTTGTTGCTTACTGTCTGCTGATTTGTTGTGTGTTGTGATGTATTTGTTTATGTGTGTGTTTCATGGGTATGTGTTGTTTTTGTATTTTGTGGTTTATTTTGTCTACTCTCTTTGCATCATATCCATTCTCCTGTGCAATTTCTGTTATTGTGTTCAGTTCTTGTCTCTAATAATGTTTGTTCATGGGTATTTTATTCCGCCTGTGAAGTAAATTTCTGAAGCTGGCTTCTTTGTGGGTTATGGGGTGATTGTATTGGTTATGAATAATGGTGCTGGTGATTGTGGGTTTTCTGTAGATTGTGAATTAGTGTTTGTTGTTTCTCTAGTGTATGGTGAGATCTAAGAAATTAAGTTTTTCATCTGTTTGTGTTTCAATGGTGAATTGTATTTGCGGGTGGATGGAGTTTATGTTGTCATGACGTTCTTTTATGTGACACTGGGGTTCATCTACTAAGCAATTATATCATCTACATATTGGTACAATATTTTATTTTGTATTGTTTTGGTATTAATATTTTGTCAAAGATATGTTCTTCTATCTGACTGAGCAAAATGTCAGCTAGGATGACACTGATTGGGGATCCATTGGGTAGTCCATACTGTTGAGAGTAATATTTGTTGCTGAATGTGAAGTAGTTTTGCTCTGTGATGTGCCTGAGTATGGCCGATATTTCTTGTATGTTTGCTGTTGGTATGTTTCCTTGTAGTTGGAGGTTTCTTTGTCTGACGTTGATGGTTTCTTCTGTTGGGATATGTGTGTACATGGAAATTATTTCAAATGAAACCAATGTTGCTGCGTTTGGTATGTTTTTTTCTTATTTTTTCTGTTAAGTCACTTGAGTCCTCTAGACTTCTGTTTCCAGTGTATTTGTATATTGTCTGTAGCAAAGTGTGTTGTGCGTTTGTCTAAGTGGTATGTTGGTGCTTTGGTGAAGTTTATCAATGAATGTACAGGTATACCGGGTTTGTGAACTTTACGCAATGATCTTAGGGTGGGGGCCTTGGAATTTTTCTGTATCATTCTTTTAGTCTGTGTTGCCAGCGTGTTGTTGCTTCACCCCTCGTCCTCTTACGATTTATGGACAGCCCTGCAGGATTTGTGTTGTCAGTTCCCCTCAGCATTACTTCAGACATTAGTCCAGTCCATGCTACGTCGTGCTGCGGCACTTCTGCGTGCTCGTGGGTCCCCTGCACGATATTGGGCAGGTGTGCCAGTTTCTTTGGCTCTTCCGAGTACATTTGTAATACATTTTTCAAATAATGATTGTCATTGTCGTTGTAGGCAGTTTTTACCCCTCTTCAGTCTTCCCTACCGGCACATCTTCCACATTTACCATTATTCTAAGCTGGTGTAATCCCCTTAAATTTACTTTCACCGGATTTGCTGTATTATAAAACGTTTATTTTGTAGACTTATGAACTCTTGTTGTATCTGTCACTATCATTTTTGTTATTATAGTTATTATTATTTCCCTTACTGTTATTGTTACTGTTGTCAGTGTTAGTGGCTGCAGTAGCAGTGTAAGTACTGCCACTATTAACTATATTACTTCATAGTCAGTATCATTTACTCACATTGCCTCTAGAGGCACTCAAATCATTTTAACACCATTAGTCATATTAAAAACTATTATTTCTTAGGCAACTATGATGTAGAGAAGATTCTTTATGTCTGAAACCCAGGGTCGATGTAAGAGAGAATACGATGGCCATAATTAGGTCGAATTACATAAACAAAGAAATAAAAATAATGATTAGAATAAAATGATGACGTTTCTAGGATTCAATTTTTGTGCAGATCTGTACCAATATGTGTAAAGCAAATATTCTGATAAAGTTAAATAAGAGTTAAAAATGCACTCTTGGGCAACCCTACGTTTTCTGAAGTTGTCTGCATTCTCACATACAAAGTAATACTTTCAAGTACTCCCAAATTAGTATGCCAGGTGATAGCACCAGTACGCAGACGCAACGTCATATTCTGGCGGTATGTGGATGAAACGTAATGTCGTGTCCAACCATAGTGACATCTTGCCAACAATTTTACAATGCCGCACAGACACTAATGACACTAGTCGGGAAGGAACTCCGTCGACACTGACCACAGAAAACAGTGCCTAGGGCACCGACGAACTGCCTTGCAGCAGTCGCAAATTTTCCAACGATGAGGATATTGGCACAGACCACGAATGGTTCCGTGATGAAGAGGATCATTTATATTAGGGAGGACTTGAACGATGAGTAGGGAGCTCTGGCCGTTATTTTCAGAGATTTAGTGATTACGTTGAAATATAGCATTATGTATCTGTAGCACTTTGTTCTATACTGCAGCATTCAATAAATATTACCTGGTCTGCCGTAATAACGTGTAACTACCTTTTTGAATTCGCATGGTAAAATCGAAATTTCGGAGGGATACGTTATTAATCCTTATTTCACAGGTTGTACTGTAGTATGTTGTAACTTCATATAGTATTAATTTTTTAGGAGAAATACTTAGGCACACAGAAGCTTTGATTCTCTATGAAACAGAATATAACGTGTTATCGGCGCCTTACATACTAAGTTTTTTTTACGGGTAATGTAATGAGAGATAGAAGACAGTATGTTATGAATAAAAAACTGGACAATTGCGAGTAGGGTTCACCCTCTGGTGGTTCCGTTCAAACTTAATTATGTACATAGACGATACTAATAATATTAAAAATAATTTCGTATGGCTCAACAGCCTGGCGTAAGTTCAAATGGCTCTGAGCACTATGGGACTCAACTGCTGAGGTCATAAGTCCCCTAGAACTTAGAACTACTGAAACCTAACTAACCTAAGGACAACACACACATCCATGCCCGAGGCAGGATTCGAACCTGCGACCGTAACGGTCGTTCGGTTCCAGACTGTAGCGCCAGAACCGCTCGGCCACCAGCGGCCGGCCTGGTGTAAGTCTTTCCTTTGGATAACACTTCGAAGATTTGCTTGTCCCTAACCTATCCAAGATACTGGGGAAAAGAGAGCCCACAGTTTGACGTGGAATGGGAACCCAAGCGTGTTACTGATACTTCCTCACACTGTTGGGTGGTGAAAGATATGTTACGACGAAGATTTAAACATCCGTAGTGCGACCGATATTTGATCCCGCTGCGTCTTGATTACCAGATATGCGCTTTACAGCCACAGCACCAGACTACGCATTCGTGTTGGTAGTAAATATATAAGTTTTAGTTAGTTTGATTGTATCACAATATGTGACATACATCGCCGTATATTTTCAACGTAGTGATTTATATTCCCACATTCTTACAACACAAACGCACTATAGACCACAGCGTTTGACAGTCGTTACAAGCTGATACCTCTACCCGATCTTAAACACGGACAGACAGAGAAGTCGGCGGTAAATTTTTGTGTAATATACCTACAAATTAACTGTTTTCGGATTTTTCCCTTACTCGTAGTGTTAAAACTTGCTATTTGTCGGATTTCGTGATAATAGGTCAACAGGAAGTTGCAATCAGTATCCCTTAAAATCTTAATGTATATGGCCATATGTCCGAATCTGCTTTACAGTTCGTGATGCTATATTCGTTCTGTCGTTCAACTACAACAAAACGCGTGTTTCTGGTTTTTCACCAGATGGGTTTCGCTCTATCGAAGAAAAGAATCACCAGTGATGGTGATTTCCGCTTGGTTTCTCGCCTACATCGAGAAATGCCGTCCGCTAGCACACCTTTGGAGTTAAAAGTCGCATTTTTAGTTGTTCTCAAGATCTATGCATTTCTCACGTTTTACACAGCCCACTTTTCCGCACGCCACTGTTATCTGTTTGTTTCTGTATTTCTAAGGATACTTCTCAATTCAGAGGCGAAAAGAATCCGTTGAAATGTCTATAAAAATGTAGGTGTATAAGTCTATACAACAGTGTGTAGACACTTAGGGGTTACCAATACAATACCTAAAGAAAAAGTAAGTTATGTTGAAAATTTAGAAGAATGCAGATTTGAAATTAATAATTTGGACTGAACTACGTAGTAAATTGTTAATAGGAAGAAATACTGTATTTCAGAAACTCTTTTGAAAGAAAGGGGATTTGTAATGAGTTTATAATATTTTGTGAAGAATGTAACCTGTTTAGTTAGTAGAGCTGCCAAATAGAGGTGTATAGATCTTTCTTGGAAAGAATTTCTATGTATCGTTTTTGTAGTTTAAGATTTAATGCTCTACGCCATTTACGTAATTCTTAAAATTAGCTACAGCAGCTGACGAATCAGAGGGCGTGTGTGGTGTAGCGATACCCGTTGAGTCTTAGGAAGCTGTAAGGTTTATACCAGTTTCAAGGGTGGTCTGCTGAACCGGTCTCCTGACTCGAGAGAGTGCCATATCTCGCATCTGTATTCGCCTGGTGTTCCAGGCCTAGTCTCACGCACTTGCTTCGCAAATCGTCTACATTATGGGCAAACCTGCGAATGAATAAGGTCATTTGCCGTACACCAATCGATATGCAATTTTATGGACTCTTATAGGATTACAATAGGTCACTGTTAGACAAGGCTGTTTCGTATTTGAAATACTATTTGAAACTCGTAACTTCTCATTACAATCAACTTTCGTTCACCTTAATATGCTTTAGCAAATGCTTCAGAGGGTAACTTAAGCTGAATATTTAGTCATCAGCTTTAATAAAGTAGTTATTTTTTCAGTGTGTATGGTATTATTAATCTGCCTAGGTGACGTTCATATCGTCGTCGACGTTCATATCGTCGTCCTATGTACAAGTCTTTGAAAACAATAGACACTGATCTTGCTGCCCAGGTTAATAAGCTGTAGCTTATTGGCGGCCCAAATGTCTTTCGTGGACTAAGAATGCAGATTGTGTGTGACGTATCAGCTGTGTTTGGAAGCAGCACATGGTTGACTGTGGCTGTTGTATAATGGGATCATGCAGACTGTGGTGGCCTTGAAGCTTCCCCTGAAGCAAAGATTCTTTCTTGGATGACCTAGAGTATATCAGAGAGTACTGGACTGCTATCTAAGGTCCCATACGGTACTATGGTCCCAGGCAAGCCCTTTGTTTTGTCAGCCAGAAGAAACTTGTTGCTTCTGGGGGACTCCTGCTGTCCGCTACGGATTTCGAGAAACCACGATTGGTTACACCCGTAGGCGGCAAGCCTTGCCGGCTCATTTGAGTATTAAAAGCGTTGAATTGCGGGAAAAGCAGTGAACGTCGCTTGCAGCCTGGTCAGCAAGTTGCCGGCATACTTTGCAAGCTTAAGCTTTATGGCAACTCGAACGTACATCTACCACTTGGAGGCAATAACACTCTGGCTTGGAGTCCTGTTCCTCCTTTTGTTACTTGGCTGCGATTTTATTTAAAGAAGCGGATTGGTCCTTGATTTTTCTAGTCGCGCCTTCTTCTTCAAATTCTCGCCAGGCGAGAAGATAGCCCTCTGTTCTTGTCGCAGTCCAAGCGTGACTAATTATGAAAGTTGGGAGCCCAGGGAACTTGTTGTGGCTCTTCTTCAATCTGAGCTGGCCACGCATTTGTTGGGTCATTTGAGAGTTTCCTGGAGTTTTGTCTAATGACTATGAGTGACTAGTGTGATCCAATATGATACATGTCAGATTGATGATGATTCTTATCGACTTTCGCCCCGTAAAATGAAAATCTTGAGGCATATGCTGCCTAATATGTTGCAGGACGGTTTCATCAAGCCTTTTACTTCTCCTTATGTCTCTCCGGATCGTCTTGTTCCCAAGGCACGTGTCAGGACTACAGGCCAGTCATATATTATAGGATGGAGAATTAAAAGGTCGTTTTAGAACCAGTCCCATTGTCTGAGCTTCACAAATGTTTTATTTTGTTCTCTCAGGGTAATTGGTTCACTGTGCTGGACTTCAATCATACCTATCATGAAATCCCTCTCACGGAAAAATCCCAGCACGTCAACAGCTTTTGCACTGACTTAATCTCTACGAGTTCAATAGGGTTCTGTTTGGGTTGACCACTGGAGAAGCTGTTCTCTCTCGTTTGTTGGATATCTTGGGAGATTTGAAATTTGTCTGTGTATTTAGCTACCTGGAAGTGGTGGTCATTTATAATTGCCCGTTTGGATGACACCTTTCCCATCATAGATAAGTGTTTTCAAAGCTTCGCAATGCTGTGTTAACAGCCAAGCCGTCTAAGACTACTCTCGACAGGGTCAGGTTTCATGATTCGGTCATCTGATTTCTGGGGATGGCATTAATATCGACCAAGAAGAACAAAGAACTTGAAGAGGTTCCCCAAACTAGAACTAGGAAGGAGGTAGCTAGAATTATTGGAATGGCCAACTACTTCCGCAGGTTGATTCCCAGTCTTACTCAGCTTGCTGCCCCTCTTGATAATCTGCGCAGGAAGGGAGAAAATTCTGTATGGGGTGAAAGTCAACAATGAACCTTTGAAACCACTAAGACCGCCCTCACGAACCGCCTGGTGCTGGCTGTTCCCAATTTCTGCAAGAGATTTATTGCAGAGACCGACACGTCCAATGCAGGAACTGCTGCGGTTCTCCTCCAGGCGGATTAGGGTCAAAGACGCTCTTTAGCTTTTGGGTCAAGGAAAGCCTGGCTCCGAGTTGAATTATTCCATGTGTAAGTGTGAGGCGCTGGTCTTTCTGTTCGCCCTAGAAAAATTCCAATTCTGTATGGAACATCGGGAGTTCGATTTAGACACCGATAATCAGGCGTTAAATTGTGTCCTGGCCAGACCAAGGAAAGCTGGTAGAGTTGCGCGTTGGGCGGTCCGGATTTCGGCGTTTCATTTTAAGGTGCACCACACTGAAGACTCCGACAATGAGATAGCCGATGCACTCCATGTTTCAGCAGGAATATACCACTGAGGATGATCGGGCCCATGGCTCTGATGATCTTGCTAGTACTGAATTCCCCCAAGTAATGGCTGATATAAAATTAAGCAGGAGTAGGATCCATTTTGGGGACCGATTATGAGACAATTATTATCTGGATATGATGCTGCTCACGTTTTTTTTGATGAATGGTACATTGTGTAAACAAGTTGGTGAACTTGAGGAAATCAGGATTTGCTTGCCTCTGGAGTTAGTCCCCTCTGTCTTTCACTACTACCACCTTGGCAAAGATAGGAGCTCACCTCAGTTGGCCATTGTTGTACAGAGAAACCCGGTGTTTGGTTGCTGAGTGCACCTCTTGTAGAAGGCAGAAAATCAGTAACAGCCTGCCGAGGAGTTATTATAATTAGAGCACGAAGAGTCACCTATTGATAAAATGTTTACTGATTTTGAGGGACACCTACCCCGAATAAGAAAGGAAACCATTATATTCTTGAGGTCGTTGAGGCGTTTCCGCGATTTTCTTGACTTGTTCCTAGCTGCGGGGCTATTGGCGGTATTACTGTCGGATACCTTGTAAGAGGTCCATAATTAAGGAATTTGTTGTTAGCGCACTAGAGCAGATGTAACTTCGATGTATTGCTCACGCACTACCTGCGATATGTAAGCTATAAGAGAATCTGAGACCAAAGAGCGGTGTTGACTGCAGTAGGAACTGTGTAGTAGTTGGAGTAAGTAGTTACTAGCGAGCAGTCTTGTGTGTCGAGTTGGCTGGGCCGGTCGTGGTGCAGCGATGGCGGAGCCTGAGCGTTATAGTATAAGGTAAAAGCAGCCTCGCGCATATGTAGTATTGTTATATCAAGTCCCAAGTAAATGTTAAAAAAAAAGTCTCTTAATAATAATCTTTCTCATAAAAAGTAACTTTTGACAATCATTCATTTCAATTTAAAGAATTTACTAGTTTCTCCAATCCTTGGTCATCCCGTTTATTGCAAAGAAAAACCAGTTGTTCCTTTTATACATGAGAAATCTATTGGCCAGCATTGCACTGGGCTGGGCCTAAAAAAATTTATTGTAAGAGCAGATATATATGCGTTATCCGGCGACTTCATTGAGGTACGAATTTTTTTCTTTTATCTTCAGAATGATCTTTCAGGGCCACGACGCAGCACTGCTGACGTCCAAAATTAACCAGTTTAAATTCACAGTCAATTATTGAAAGGTTATAAGTGAGCCACAATTTTTTATTGAGAGATTAGTCACATTGTATTATTAGTAGGTTACGGAATTTATCTGTTGGGAGGTTACACTGAATGTGAATAATATAACTAATTATATTTTTTATTGTTTGGAGGTCATTATACATATTAATTTTTTGTGGGGAAGTTACACTTGTCGACTACCGGCCAGGATCGTGTTTCTTTGTGAGTTTATGAGTAGTAGTCCGTTATATATCTGCTCTTATTTACACTATTGTTAGAGGTAGTTTGCATCTGGCGCAACGCTTTTACTAATTTCTCACTCTTTCTGTCACAGATCATAGGCAATTAATTGCTCTTGGTTCTCACTGTAATTGTTCCATTTTTGCTTTGTCTTTGTTTCATTTAGTGCTTATCGTTGACTTGTGAATATGCCGCGAAAAACTGCTAACAGTACATCGCGATCCGCAATGAGGGAAAAAGCCGATTTGAATAATTTGACTGATAATACTAGCGACACTCAGTGTCTTAATGATAATCCTCCATTTACAGACAATCAGTGCGTACCGACCACTAGTAATGCCCTTAATTCTAATGATGAGCAAACAAATTCAATTATGTCCACTTTTAATTTAACGACAATTGATGACGCGGCACGCTCCCTTACAATGAACGCTGCCCATTTTGAAACACCTGATTTGCAAAGTTTACACAGTGAACTGACAAATGTTTCTGACGAAGGTGAACAATATACACAAAACGCGTCAGATTTATTTGATTCCGAGGTAGTGACCAACAGAGCACATCCGATTTGCAAACCTTTTCGTGAATCAGACAATGACCTAATTGTTACACAAAACGCGACAAATGCAGATACACCAACACACAGCATAGAAAATAGAGTCGCTAATTTTGGCATGGATCAAGTTATGGCAGTATTGCTACAACTTAATGAAAATCTCAAACAGTCGAAGAAAGAACAAGACGTCAATTTCAAACGACTTAATGAATCGAACAAACAACTTAATGAAAAACAAGAGAACCTTAATGAAAATCTCAAACTGTCGAATGATAAACAAGACAACAATTTCAAAGAACTTAGTGAACAGATTACAGCCGTTGCCGTGCAATGTCATGATACTAAAGAACAATTACGTGAGAAAATTAAGGTTTGTGCTAGGAACAGTAGTGAAGAAATTAGATCTGTGGCACACGAATTAAGTAATACACATGCAGACACAACCAATTTACTTAGAGATGAAATTAATGCAGTCCCTAAACAATGTTCTGAAAAAGCAACACAGTTACGCGACGTGTTTAAATTAATGGCATCAGAACTTTCACGCTCACTGGATGCGAAAGTAGACACGAAATTTGAACAACAAAACAGCCAAATTAACGAACGTTTTAATCACCACCTACAAAACAGTGAAACGCGTTATCGTGAATTTGTACAGGAACAGAACAACGTAAAGAAACAAGCCATGGAAACAATTACGGCACAGAGACAGGAAGAGAAGCGTAAATTGTTTACGAAAGCAAAAACATACGTAGACAACAACATTGCTACAGTATTAGACGAAATCAATACTATCACACAGTTGAACACCGAATTACATAATGAAATCTCTGATCTTAAAACAAAAACAGACAGACACACAGTAGACTTTCAGACAGTGACCAGCAGACTTGAACAATTGGAATTAATACAGGATCCCGATGCCATTAAAGCAGACGATAAGAAATTGAACCAAACCACCCGTAAAATCCAAAAACAAATTAATGTTTGTGACACTAAAAATGACGATCAGGTAAAAGCACTGACTAAAAAATTTGATGAATTGGCCAGTCGTATTGTGGTTATCGAAAATAACAACGACACTAAATCAGACGATACGTCACCAATTTAGTTCAATCAAACACCCGAATTCCAAAACTTACAGCAGACAATCAGTGAGATAGGTTCGTCCAATAATACATTACGTAGAAAATTGTCATATTTACAGCAAGAAGTGACAGAGATGAAAAATGTTTCAGCCTCTAACACGGCACAGCATACGCCACATTCTGAACATTTCTCACACTCACATAGCCAGTATAATTTAGGTAATTTACAGAGAGTACGTGACTTAGATTCCGAGCAGTCACAGACTAATAGATTCTCATACAATCCTGAACCTGTTCAGACATTCAGAGACGATAATTTTGAATACAAGAACATTCTATCCGTTAGGAAATTTAAGGTATTTAAAAATGACAGAACACAAATACACCCTTTGGACTGGATACGACAATTTGCTTGTGTATTTTCTCCAGCTTGGCTTGTAATGCACAAACTAGAATTGGACTGGATACAACAACTTACTTTTGAATTTTCACCGCCATTGCCTGTAACGCAGAAACTAAAATTTATTTGCAGCGCGTAATAGACCTCAGGGGATTCATTACACATCGATGAATATGTGCCGTAGCGTGCACAGGGCCCCAAGCCGTAGTAGTGCTATTTCATTTTTAGTTTTCTGCACTGCTGCCTTCCCTTTTACTATCCTTTATATCTATCAAAACAGCTCTTCAACTATAGATCTATCTAGAATTAGGACTGAGTAAAGAAAACCTGATGTGACAAGTTTTACCTGAAAGTGGCAGTATTCATTAGACACTCCCAAAATGACAAGAACCAACAGCGTAATTTTAATAACAGACAAAATTTTAATCATAAGTATGTACAAAATTTTTAGCAATCGCAGACACATTTTGGCAACAATAGAGGGTTTTCACCACAACAGCAACGAAACCATAAGTTTAGCATACCTAACCAACAATGTAGTCTGCAAGGTCAACCAAGTCTTAATGTTTCACCCCCTACACGTATAGCGTCGGTTCCATCAAATAGTAACGGACAGCAACAAGAAAATCACTACGTACGGAAAATACACCATTTCAACTCATATCGCAATGTGCCGCATAGCAACGATTATTATGACAGACGTAAAAGTAAAGAGCACAGTTTTCAGCGTACGTTTAATAACAGTCGGTCTTACCAGCAGCATAATCAACCACAACAACAGATTATTATGAATGAACCAGACAGTCGGTATC
Organism: Schistocerca serialis cubense; assembly: GCF_023864345.2. Lineage (NCBI taxonomy): Eukaryota > Metazoa > Arthropoda > Insecta > Orthoptera > Acrididae > Schistocerca > Schistocerca serialis. The sequence goes on along the minus strand of NC_064641.1, from coordinate 321,593,164 downwards.
ATCCCGAACGTAATACGTCAGGAAGAAATAACAGAACAGTACAAATAGTTGAAACGCCACAGCATCCTCCCGCAATTAGCAGCACGTCATAAAAAATTTGACTAGATACAGTACAGGTGGCATCTTCCAGCAACGTAAGCAATACTTTTCACACACAGAATGTTATTACTTTTGACGACATCCGAGACATACTTTTACATGAAAAACCAGTTATACAAAAAACCGTTTCCCACCCTGTCATTGAAGTAAAGACTGGATCATACGCATTTTCAGCAGTAATCGATTCTGGATCACCTATGTCAGTCACAAATGAAGAAACCTTCAATGAATGTAACAAAGAGAATATTTATCCTACGTTACCATTAGGCAGAACTAAAGTAAAAGGAGCAGTATCTAGTAAAGGAGTAGATGTAAAGTTACAGACACACTTATCATTTTGTATTGCAGGTCATACGTTTCACTCAAATTTTTGGATTGTTCCCTTATTGACAACAGACGATATTTTAGGTACGAATTTTCGGGTACAACACGACGAAATTATTGACTTTCAAGATTCCTATTTAATGTTACAGGATGAAAATGTACAACTGGCATTAGAATTTCAGCACTCTTTATCTGCAGAAGAAGAAATAATTAATCGGACAGAGGTCATTTCTGCATCACGTAACATAAACTGTCATTCCACATTGTTCACAGACACGTATGTTCACAACTACAGTACACCAGACGAAGCCGACTATGGCGTTATGCAAATGATTTTTGATAAAGTTAAACAGAGCAGTGCAAATACAGACGACGAACGTACAGAGCTACGCAAAATTCTTTTACAGCAAGCTCCAGTTTTTGACAACTTCCCTGGTACTATGTCCGGTTTTATGTATGAATTTCAAGTTAAACAGCACGACACGTTTAATGCCAAACACTATCCCATACCATATATTCACAGAGAACAAGTTAAGAAAGAATTGCAAGCTATGCTTGACCAAGAAATTATTGAACCGGCAGTTAGTCCGTACATAAACCCGCTCCATATTGTTAAGAAAAAGGATGGCTCACTTCGCCTCGTGCTTGATTCGCGTCATGTCAACGATATTATTATTAATGAAACAGATCGCCCACAGACACTAGAAGAACTTCTACAGAAATTTCATGGTACTGCTATTTATTCCACATTAGATTTGAAATCTGGATTTTGGCTGGTTCGGCTCCATTCGAGCTTCAGAGGGTGCACGGCGTTTCGCTGTTTTGGTGACTTGCCAATTTTGTAAATTGCCGTTCGGGTTTAAATATTTCTTCAGCAGCATTTGTTAGCGGTTTGAATAGTATACTTCCGACAGAGCTGAGGGACGGAATCACAACATATGTAGACGACATCCTTATCGCAGAAGCTAACTGGTCTGAACATAATCTGTTTCTTGAACAACTGTTGCAAACTTTTCGTGCACAAGGACTTACAGTTAATCTCATCAAATCGCACTTTGGCCAGACTTCTATAAAATTCCTTGGACACGTAACTTCAGCAGAAGGCATTGCGCCTGACCCGGAAAAACTTCAAGTTTTACAAGAGATTACTGTTCCAACGACAAAGAAACAACTACGCAGCGTTTTGGGATTAATTAATTTTTTTCCGCAAATTTATTCATTACACTGCTTTAGACACCCCTAGATTATGCCACTTGACGGGTAAAAACGCTATTTGGTCCTGGGATAGTTAAGCAGAGTCTGAGTTTGTTAATTTGAAACATGCCTTGTTGAATGCACCTCTTGTATCTCACCCAGATCCTACCAGAAATTTTTCCATTGCCACCGACAGTTCTAACACCGCTTTAGGCGTACACATTTTTCAGGAAATTGAAGAAGATGGTACTACAGTAATTAAAAACATCGCCTTTGCAAGTCGCATTCTGTCACCTGCTGAACGCAATTATTCTGTTACAGAACTTGAAACATTATGTGTTGTATCGGCATTTACGAGATTCAGGCATTTCATTTATGGAAGGCATACTACCGTTTACACAGATCATAGAGCTATACAGTTTTTACTTTCAGCTACATTTACACATGACAGGTTAAGCAGATGGAAACTTTATTTACAGGATTTTAATTTTACAATTGTTCACATTCCCGGTACACAAAATGTTGTAGCAGACGCACTGTCCCGTTCTCTCAGCAACAATCAGCATGACATCGCAACCAACTTCTGCCAAGCAAATTTTAGCGTCATGTATATTCAACAAGTCGCATTTGAAAATTTCATTACGTCGTCATTACGAGACATAGCACAGGAGGAGACCAAAGACAACGTATGGAAATAAATTAAAAACCTTTAGCAAGATAGAAATAATGTTACCATTAGGAACCATTTCACTGTACGCAATAACATTGTGTTTCGCCGCTCTCACCCTGACAGCAACAATTGGTTATTATGCATTCCTGACGAGCTTGTTAACAAATTAATTTGGTATACTCATTTAAGTTACGCACGTTATGGAGCCAGAAAATGTTTTCTTATATTGGGACAGAACTGTTATTTTGCCAACATGGAGAAACGTATTCGACGAGTTTTAGCGTCAAGTAAAATCTGCCACAAAGCTAAATCAGACACGACATCACATATTCATCCGTTACATCCCATTGTACCCGTTAAATTGAGACACATGGCCGCTGTAGACATTTTTGGTCCAATTCCCAGAACTAATAGAGGTTTTTGGTACATCTTTGTCGCTGTTGAACTCACTTCGAAATTAGTTACCTTCACTCCGTTACGCAAAGCTACTGCTATAACTATTTCGAATGCATTTGTAAAACAGTTTTTATTTCATGTAGGGCATATATTGAAAGTTATTTCTGACAATGGACCACAATATCGATCTGCGATATGGACACGTATGTTACGAACAAGAAACATTTCTCCGATCTATATATCCAGGTATCACGCTTCTTCGAACCCTTCTGAACGACTGATGAAACAAATTGGTAAACTATGTAGAATATACTGCCATAAAAGCATATTGATTGGGATACACACATACTCTCATTCCAGGATGTAATTAACTCCATACCAAAAGAATCTACTATGTTATCCCCGACTGTTATATTGAAAAATGTTGAACCACCCAACAAAATTAATGAATTTGTATCTTTTCCTACATCTCGTCGACTACGCCACCATGAAATAATCGACACTGCACTCAACAACATCAAACGTGCCGCAGAGAGCCGGAGAAGACAGCAGAAACAGGTTTGTACACGCCGTGACTTTCACATAGGACAGAAGATATTAGTACGCACACATTATTTATCCAACAGAGGAAAAAGTAGATGCAGTAAATTTGAGCTTCTATACGCAGGTCCATATAGAATTCGCAGCATTCCTCTCCCCAGTGTAGTAAACGTCGAAATTTTGAGAACCAGAAAAAGCAAGGGCAATCACAATATTTCCAATATTAAACCCTTTATTGAATGAACATACTTTACGATTTATCACACTGTAATGCCGTTTTCTGATGTTTATATGACCACTTAAGTAATTATATATGTGTGACTACTTACTGATGATGATCATATTTTTTTCTTGGATAGTGCCAGGCAAGGTAAGGTTAGCAGGTCGCTTTTCTTGACGTTACATATCAGGCGATGCTCATTTTTCATTTTTTTGTGTATGTATAATTGTTTTCCTTTCGAAAGTAGAATTTTTGTCTGTGTGCACTATGAAATATTTAAGATGTAACAAACACCAGTTGACTTTGACATTTTGCCTTATGATATCTCAACATCTTCACTATTCTACATTTTTTGCTACTGCATTATGATACTGTGTATACATTTTTTGCACTTAAAAACTGTATGTTTTTGACGTAATACGTTTTCTGTCATGCTATGCTGTATGCTTAGTCGTATCACTAGAAACAAGTTTTTATTTTGTGGGTATACGATTCAAATGCAAGATACTAATCCATTTCCTTCATTTTCATAAAGCAATAATGTGTAAAAGAAATAAATTAAACAAACCACAGTGGTTTACTGTGGAATGGAAGTTTCACCATCGGAATGAACGAAAGAAAATGAAGTACTGTATCATGAAGAGTAAATGGATCAGAATTAACAAGCATTAACAAGAATATACTATACACACTATATAGTAACAGTCTTAACTAATTATTTGTCTCTCAGAATATGAGGCGATTGATGCAGGCTGTCAGACAGAACTACACATGTTAATTTTAGTGATGAAATATGCTAGAAATTGGAAACTCTATACTATGATTATTTTATGAAGTAAATGGTAATATGAATGTGAATAATGAAGTGTCTATTTTTTGCAGATGATAACAAATGATGGTGAATAGTTATATGAAGAATATGCTAATATGAATAATGAAGTTTTTCTTTGCAGGTGATGATAGTGATGAGGTTATGGTAATATGAATAATGAAGTTTTTCTTTGCAGATGATGATAATGATGACGTTTATATATTTACTATTAGTTAAGAAATGCTATGTAGTTATTTAAGTATTTGTTGCAGTTCATTTTGACAGCATGTCTTATGTCGCACAGTATAATGACTGAACGTTTTGGAAAAGACAGCTAGAGCACATACGTATTAAGTACACATTTCATTACCTGTTAATTCGAAGTTTACTACTTTTCAGCATAATATACATTTTTTCTTTCAGGTCAATAATCCATTTTGTATTTTTTCCAGGAAAAGCTTTTCATGATATTAATATGCTATAAACACTTAGTTATGAAACCTGTTCTAATACTTGCATTTTTTTTTACCCATTTGTGTGTATCATTCATGAATGTGATCACATATACTCTACTTGTTTCATAACCTAGCTACAGCTGACTCATGATGAATGACGTTATTAATACTTATTTCCAGCAATAGGTCAAAAGCAAATATTTTCATGCCCCAGCAATTAATTATCGATCCCAACGCAATGCATTGCTAGCAAAAAAAAAAAAAGAAAAAAACTTATTACCAGTCCCAACTATTAACGGTATACAACTAAATAATGCTACCAGTTGAAGATATATTTCTAGTCCTAAATATAATGCAAATTTCTGAGATGTATTGAATCCATTATATCTATGTATTATTGGACTACAGACCTGGAGTAATAGTTACAGTGTGTTACATTTTAAATATATCCTCTGTCACTTGAATGATGAGCTCTGAGTAATACTGAATGATGTTTTGTAAAAATGCATAAATGCTATGCCAATGATTACTGCAATATGATGACTTGTGCATAGATGCTACACTCAATAACTCCTGTTTTGAATGATGACTTGTGAATAATACTGAATAATGTTTTGTAAAACTATATGAATACTTCATAACTGGCCAATGAATGCCACTGATTACTGTAATATGATGACTTATGCATAAATGCTATGACATTAATTAACTCTTGCTTTGAATGATGACTTTTGAATAATGGATAAAAAAGCTTTGTAACTGGCCAATGAGTGCCAATAATTAGTCCAATGACATGAGTTCGTAATAATATTTTGTTATACTGTATAAATGAGTGCCAATAATTACTGCAATCAGATGAGTTATGAATAGTGTTTTGTAATACTCATTACTTGCTACATGTTTAGTAACTGGCCAATGAATGCCGCTGATTACTGTAATGAGATCGTCTTATGATGCTAATGATTACTGTAATGAAAAGACTGATGATGCCACTAATTACTGTAATTAGATGACCTATGAAAAATGTTCTGTAATAATTAGTGTACCGAGATGACTTATGAATAATATTCTGTAATACTCCATACATACTGCTTAAATGCTGTGTAAATAGCCAATGAATGCCAATAATTATTCAGATCGGTTGTTACACTAGTGTAATTCTATGATGACTAGCATTAGAAGTAATGTATCCTCCACCTTCTGACCTAATTACCAGCAATTACTGCAATATCCGTATGTCCTGTCCATCCTCATGATCATGGAGCACTATATTTGATTTTTGCACTAATTCTACGTTGATGTGAGAGTATGGATTCTACAAGAATGTGGTGTTGACGTATCAAGCTGTCCACCACCTTGAACGATGGAGATGTCATTATGGTCCTACTGTTTGGTGTACGTAATGTACTAGCAAAATGATAACATACAATATTAATACAACATTTCAGTGTCTTGGCTACACTGATAAATATCTCAGGGAAGAGAAATTCAGATTGTCTCACTTGGTGTTGTGGTTCTGTAGAAAGATATGGACTTTCAGTGCAGCTACGTGCAACCTACTGTGCTACAACCATGATGCAATCCTTCCCATTCCTTTCCTAGTTCTTGTAAAATGGTAAAGACTTATACAGTGTGTTTAAATTCTTGTAAAATGTTAAAGACTTTTACAGTGCGTGTGCACTTTATTTATTTAGTTCTTGTAAAAGAAAATGCTAAAGACTTTTACAGTGCGTGTGCACTTTATGTCATTTGTTGATATATTTTGTACTCATTGCGTATACATTTTGTCTTTCTTAATATGTTCTGCACTTATCAATAATGTATATACTCTGTGCTGTAGCCTTAGTAAACTAAATAGATTATAGAAAAATTAGATGCTCATGGGAAGTCCAATTGACTCACCATCGCTGCCAGTTGTATGTTTCAAACTTGTACGAATGTATTCATGTTTTGTAGGAAGGCAGGAACATTCTTGTAAGTCATAGCCGTCGTTTGCTTTGTGAAAGCTTTATCCGTTCTCTCGATATATCCAGCATGGTTCGAAAGATCATAAAAAAAGCCTATACCAAGTCAGTCGCCACCCGAGTCAAGAAAATCTAAGTAGGTTTTCTAGCTAGGCAGCTTAACGTCAAGATTTTTTGTAATAAATGTTGGGAACGCGAATGACAAATGTTCTATCGAAGCACAAAAATAGATGAATATGTCCTGGGCAGCGTCAGGGATGCAAAAGAAGACAACTAACTTTTCGACTTATTTGGTAGCTTCAAAGACATTTAAATAAAAACATCTTCCCATATTCACTGATTTTCTTAGTTATCACTACCTTTCGACGCAGTGAGCTCTCCTTGGCCTACTCCTATGTATGATGAGGGTGTAAGGAAAAAATAGATACAAATATATGTGCTTATAGAGAGAGGGATACATCTCCAATAGGAGGTATCCAAGAGTGGGTGTGCATCTGTAATAGGAAGTATCCCATATTAGGGTCGCAAGCAACCTCAACTGTAATGGCAGGTCGCTCCAAATTGCATGACATGACAAATGGCATGTTAGGTGACATGATGACATATCTCATGTTATACGACATCATATCATGTGCCATGAAATTTTTGAAAAAACTGCTGAAGAAAGTAAACAACCAAAATGGAATATTTGAAATTAATTGTAAAACAGTCGAGATACCAAAGGCACGTTTATGACAAGGTGTGTGTCTTATTAACTTCATTGACCTAATGCATTATATTACATGCCATGAATACTAACAGTGACAAATAAAGAAAGGCGAATGTATTCAAATGTCTTGATTTAAGTCTTTGGAGCTGCCAGACAAACTGGAATAGCTATCTCCCAATCCTTCTCAGCTCTATCTCTACATAAGGCAAATTGCCTTCTTTGTGCTACGCTAGGACCATTTTTCATCGTGCTATAACTTATAATTGTAGTAATAATAAATATGTAATATATGTATTGCCATATGTTCTATATTTATTTAGCGTTTGGAGTGACATCTCGTGGAAATAAAGGGACCTATGAGTTAGTCAGCTACAGACGAAACGGTACACGGCAGAAAAAGAAGTATAGTACTTACGTGCCTCAGCTCCGAAGAACAGCCAAGTTAACCACAATCTATACATATTAGAAATTTAAGTCCCGCTCCTTTTTCTATCAGTATGTGATATCTCAGAAAGCGCTGTAGAGTTTTTCATACGAGTTTCACCAATAAACAGACTGATTCACGAGAAAAGTTTGCGTAAACTATTCATTACCTCTACGCTAGACATGTAGTCTGTCCGTGGTCATAGATACTTAGCGCAACACATGCGAAGTCGGAGAATGTTGTTAGTTTGCACTACATTGACGTCTGTTTGGTTTGGGTTTTGACAGGAGGAACAACTCCGAAAGTCAGTCTTGTAAAAGTATGACTAATTTCTAAGTCGCAATGATTCCGATTACACTTTACGTGTTGCGTTGAAGTGTGGCGTGATAGGCGAAATAATCAGAAAAGCCTGATGGCCAGAATTTCTCTCCTAGGATTTGTACTAATGAAGAGCTCTCTGCGTATGACTCTGCCGATTCCAACAAACGACACTGGACTCATATATGAATATGACATGGTGTCAAAATGACTATGTTCCCAAGAGCCTTAGATTCGATGTTATTAAGGACTGAAACTCTGTTCAAAACTCATGTTTTTTTCTTGTTCATTTCATTGTAATAAGTGCATCGTGGCGGAGTTGTTGGCGTCTCCTTGAGAATTCCTGGCGGCACTGGCTCTGGTTTAAGACCACTAAGAACTTGCTCGAAGCTGTTGATGGGGACGGGGCATGTAGTGGCGTGGCGAGTAGGGGCCGTGGGTAAGGAGCGAGGAAGATATTATGACAGCTCTGAATAGCGGTAAAGACGAGCACTTGCACAAGCGTTTTGGGCACAGAGTCCGGCGAGTGGTTACTTATCATATTTGTAGGTCGATTTGAATCCGTGGCTGACTTCGAGCGCCGTCTTTTAAGGTAGCCTGGCCACCCAGCTCTGAGACGTGACACAATATTAAGAGATTTGAAACCAGTTTCACTGTGCTGAATTCTGGCCCCTTTTGCAAGCTTCAGCCTCGACTCAAATGGCTCTGAGCACTATGGGACTTAACATCTGAGGTCATCAGTCCCCTAGAACTTAGAACTACTTAAACCTAACTAACCTAAGGAAATCACACACATCCATGCCCGAGGCAGGATTCGAACCTGCGACCGTAGCGGTCACGCGGTTCCAAACTGACGCGCTTAGAACCGCACGGCCACACCGGCCGGCTTCAGCTTCTATTCGTGAAATTCAGTTAAGTTTAGGATTTTGAGGTCTTAAGAATTATTTTCTTATTCGTATGTACACGTCTGTGGCGATCATTGCGATTTTTTAGCTGATCTATTACACAATCAGCTGGGTCCTTGAATTGCGGCGGTTGTTTGGTCTTCCTGAGTCGATACTGGCCTTGGTTGTTTGTTAATAGGTGATCTTAAACTGTGTGAGCCGCTGGAGTTTCCTAAGACGAAGCGTTAACCTTCTTTCTTCTATGCAATGCCTGGATCCCAACTCTCGTCGTCACCTAGATGGGTGGGTCTTAGTCGACATTCCCGCCAAACGTCTTCGAACACCTGATAAGTATCTTTCTCTTGTAATACGGCTGGGTACCGGATTCGAGATACCTTAAGGCATTGCAGATGTCATCGCTCTGTTAATTGTATTGGCTTAGGAGGTGCGTGGGTCTCAAAATCTACAATTGCTAAGGCTATGTACTTGGGTTTGTCAGCCTAGTTTCCCCTCGGGCCTTTCGCAATCGTTATAGAGACGGTACCTTGCATCGACGCGATTATAGCGTGTGGCTAGTCATTGTTCCCATATTGTAATTAACAATTCTTTTTCCGGTCTGCATCCAACGAAAAGGCCCTTGGAACGCCAGTCCCCTAGTTTCAACCTCTCTTGCCCTTACCATTTGGTGTAGTCTTCTGCTCGTTGCGTATAAGCCTTGTGGTGTACCCCTTCTGAAGAGGCAATTCAAGCTCTTGGTCCTTAACTGAAGCAATTATTCATGAAGGCCTACTTGTATTCTGTTGGTAATTTCACCTAACTGAAGCTGTTGTCATTGAAGGTCCGCCTGTTTTCTATATGGTAATTTTACTTAACTGAAGATGGTACTAAGAAGGCCTATCTGGTTTCTGTTTAGAAATTCTACTTATCTGCATCTGTTATCATAGGAGGCCTACCTGTTTTCTGCTTGGTAATTTTACTTAACGGAAGCTGTTATTATTGAAGGCATGTCTGTTTACTATATAATAATTTTGCTTAACTGTTCCCTGTTCATGAAATTAAGAATTTTTTATAATTTCGGTTAGCCTACTGGTTTTATTTCCCTATTATTGAGATCAGATACCATAATCTGTGTAGTGATTAACTGAAATTGTAATAGCCAAAGCCCGTGTTTCATAGGTTCGAAGGTAAGGAGGTACTATTTTCGTATAGTGGTGGCGTCATTGACTCATAATTAAAACGACCTTGGTCCTGCGTATAATTAAAACGCCCTTTGTCCTGCGTTCTAAGCCCACCAATAGTGCAGAGCAGCGGGCAGATGTTAAGGGCACTCTGTTGGCCTTGGAGTGGGAATCTGCCCCTAAAGACGGAGGAATCAGCAATGATTAACAGCGTGAGGATGCAGAAGGCAATGGAAACCATTGCATTAAAGACACTTCATGTGTATCCGTAGGACGTGTGATCTGCAATTAAAAAAGTGTCATGATGATTTCTCCATTGGCAAAATAATGCGAAATAGTCCCCCATTCGGATTTCTGGGAGGAGACAGCCAAGGAGGAGGTGACCTTGAGAAAAAGACTGAATAACCAGCGAAAGGATGAAGTCCTACTGGTCGGGCGTGAACTGACAAACTTCTACGTGACTGAGAAGCTAGAAAATCTTAAAAGGGAAATGTATATGCTCAATCTACTATATATATATGGTGTCCCAGCTCCCAGCTATCTTGTCCACCCAAAATATCTCTGGAACAATAACAGCTATTGGAAAACGACTTTCACCGTTATCAATGTAGGGCTGGGGCCCATGAATGTACGTATTTGGAAACATTCTAAAACGAAAGCATATGTGTTTTTTAACACAAACTTATGTTTTTTTTAAATGGACCTCCTATATTTTTTCTTCAGCAGCCCATAGCATGACAAAGCACATACACAATGGCGTTGATTGCATCGCAATATTCCCATTACATCCCGAGATATTAAGACGCGAAGTTGACGCTTGAAACACCCGACATGCGCAGCTAGCGCACGTCCTGAGGCTCAGGCGTGAACCCCATGCTGCCAGTAATCGCGATGTGATTGACATGTGTAATCACACCTCCATAATTATCAAGAAGTCCGAAACGAATAATACGGTCTGCTGCCATCAACTCTCATAAGCACATAATGGTTTCCCTCTTGCACGTTTTACCTATCTACGTACACAATAGGAACCAGTACCGATCGGTGTACACCCGTCAGGTTGTCTTATTTATCCTGCACACCCAAAATAAGGTTTAACTAACGCGTTATATGACCCATCGTGCCTGTCGCGCAGGGCCTGGCTCTACCTAGTCAAGTGTCCAACGTAGTTCCCACTACTGCCACAGTTACCACTTTCCCTTGTTTATGATTTGCGACCCATGCAAACTCCTGTACTCCACCACCCTCCGAGCATCCCATTTGTTGTTGCTTTGGCGTGCAGTGCACCGCTTGCCAGTGTAGTCGTGCATCAGAGTAATCTAGTGACGGCACGAAGGTAGTACACATTGTGAATAAACGTTATGTTGTGGAACTTATACTGTACAGTATAATGTACACACATGAAGATAAAGTAGAAATGCTGCTGATCTATGGAGAATGTACGTTGACGGGAAATACGTTATGAGATTGCTTGTTTGTTGATAGTACTGTTAGCGAACATTATGATTATTAAGTTAATATGTCTGTTTTCTACCCTACTCTATATACCTTTACTGTTCCCTGCTGTACGTGGACGAACTGCTGTTCAGGCAGAACGACCGTACAGAAGACGATTCCCTGACAAGCCATCGCCTTCGCGCAGGATGTTCGGTCGTCTCACATCGCGTCTACGTGAATCGGGAAGCTTAAATCCAAGACCTCGACATCGTCCTAGAACACGCACAGATGAACGTGTTGAAGTTGCTGTGCTCGCTACCATAGCTGTGAATCCTCAAATCAGCAAATGTCAAATTGAACGTGAAGTTGGTGTGTCGAAATCAAGTGCACAGCGTATTCTTAAACGTCATAAATTTCATCCTTACTATGTTCATTTACACCAGGATCTTCATGGAAATGACTTCCGCAATAGGGTAATATATTGTCGGTGGGCTCAGCAAAAACTTCTGACTAATCCAAATTTTTTTGCAGATGTTCTCCTTACCGACGAGACATCATTCTCCAACAAAGGAATTGTCAATATGAGGAATATACATTATTGGTCCGCAGACAATCCAAAATGGCTCCGTCAGGTAGAGCATCAACGTCCGTGGAAAGTTAATGTTTGGTGTGGGATTATTGGAGTTACCATTATCGGACCTTTCTTTATAAATGGCATCCAAAATGGCAGACAATACTCCAGATTTATACGACACAATCTTCCTGTTCTCTTGGACACCGTACCTCTAAACCGGAGAATGGTCATGTGGTGTCAGCATGACGGATGCCCTGCACATAACGCCTTACGAGCACGACGACTTCTAAACCGTAAGATCCCTGGTAGGTGGATTGGACGAGGTGGCCCAGTTAGGTGGCCTGCCCGATCTCCGGACCTTACACGGCTGGATTATTTTCTTTGGGAAGCAGTGAAGGATGCTGTTTACCAACATGAACCAACAACACCAGAGGACATGAAGTAACGGAATATTGATGCTTGTACAGCCATCAAAGAGGAAACAGTAGCACGAAGTAGGGCATCCTTCATCCGCAGAGTGACCCTATATATGCAAGTCAATGGGCATCACTTTGAGCATGAGATATGAACGCTATGTTTAGTATGTAGTGCTGCTATCACAGTGGAAGTTTCTACAAAGGGCCATTTTACCCAGTAATGTTAAGAAACATTTGTTTGCAACAATTTGTCATTTAACGCATTAGATAAACATAACATTGATAATTATGTGATAATAAAACTAATTGGTTAAACATGTTTACATTCATCTTCTATGTCCTACCTGAACTTCCCAAATCAAAACATTTTTACCTAAACAACGGTAAAACTTTTAGTCCACTTGCTCGTTTCACTAAAACTATCAACATGAATTTTACTATGACGAGTGAAAACAACGGTAAAACTTTTAGTCCACTTGCTCGTTTCACTAAAACTATCAACATGAATTTTACTATGACGAGTGAAGGATTAGCTGTCACTTGCGCTAGATCTACAGTAAAGTAAAGTTTTAACGTTGAACGGCATTATCTTTTTAGTAACGGATTAACGATAAGCGAAGTTAACTTTGTGACTAACGTTGCGGTACGCAGATATGTTACAGAACCGCATCACCCCTAGCCTATGGGATAAATACCTGCTGGAATGTACGACGTCAATGCAGGATCGTAGCAGTCCGTATTATTCGTTTCGGACCTGTTGATAAGTATGGAAGTGCGATTACGCATGTCAATCACATCGCGATTACGGGCAGCATGGGGTTCACGCCTGATCCTCGGGACGTGCGCTAGCAGCGCATGTCGGGTGTTTCAAGCGTCAACTTCGCGTCTTAATATCTCGAGATGTAATAGGAATATAGCGATGCAATCAACGCCATTGCGTATGTGCTTTGTCATGCTATGGATTGCTGAAGAAAAAATATAGGAGGTCCGTTTGAAAAAACATAAGTTTGTGTTGAAAAACACATATGCTTTCGTTTTAGAATGTTTCCAAATATGTACATTCATGGGCCCCAGCCCTACATTGATACCGGTGAAAGTCGTTTTCCAATAGCTGTTATTGTTCCAGAGATATTTTGGGTGGACAAGATAGCTAGGACACCATATATATATATATATATATATATATATATATATATATATATTGGGTGTAGGTGAAGTGAAATGGAAAGAAGAAAAGGATTTCTGGTCAAATGAGTGTAGGGTAATGTGAACAGCAGCGGAAAATAGTCAAATGGGAGTAGGATTCGTTATAAATAGAAAGGCAGGGCACGGAGTGTGTTACTGTGAGCAGCTCAGTGACAGCGACGCAGCAAATCAACATCGACCGCGATAGATGAGGTATATATGCCGACGTCACAAGCTGAAGATGAAGAGATACAGAATGTATATGAGGATACTGGCAGGCAATACAGTATGTAAAGGGAAATGAAAACCTAATAGTCATGGGGGGACTGGAATACGGTTGCAGGAGAAGAAGCAGAAGAAATGGTTACAGAATATTGATCGGCTTCTGACAAGGAATGAAAGAGGAGACGGACTTATTGAGTTCTGTAATAATTTTCGGCTAGTAATAGCGAATATTCTGTTCAAGAACCACAAGACGAGACCGAGCGATATGGAAGATTTCAGTTGGATCACAAAGATATCGGAATCATACACTGGATAGTTAGACGTACGCAGGAGCACATATAGACTCATATCACGATGTAGCAGCGATCAAGAGTTGGCTGAAGTTTAATAGATTGGTCAGGAAGAATCAATGCGAATGAAGTAGGATAAGGAAGGACTATGGAACGACGAGATACGGTTTAAGTTCTCTAAGGCTGTAAATACAGCAATAAGAAATAGTTCAGTAGGCAGTACAGTTGTAGAGAAATGGACTTTTCCTAAAAGGCCCCGGCCGTTGTGTCCCAGCGGTTCTAGGTGCTTCAGTCCGGAACCGCGCTGCTGCTGTGCTGTCCTTAGTTAGGTTTAAGTAGTTCTAAGTCTAGGGAACTGATGATCTCAGAAGTTAAGTCCCGTAGTGCTCAGAGTGCAAAAAGGCCAATCACAGAAGATTGAAAGAAAAACATAGGTACAAGGAAGGTAAAAGCGGAGAAACCATGTCTAACAGAACAAATACTTCAGCTGATCGATGAAAGAACGAAGTGCAACAGCTTTCAGAGAAATTCGGGAATACAGAAGTACAAGGCACTGAGGAATGAAATAAATCGGAAATGCAGTGCAGCTAAGACGAAATACCTGCATGAAAAAAGTGAGGAAATCGAAAAAGATGTGCTTGTCGGAAGGACTAGCTCCTCATATAGGATAGTCAAAGCAACCTTCGTTGAAATTAAAAGCAATGGTGGTAACATTAAGAGTGCAACAGGAATTCCACTGTTAAATGCAGAGGAGACAGCAGATTTGTGGAAAGAGTACATTGAAGGCCTCCATAAGGGAAATGATTTGTCTTATGTAACAGAAGAAGAAACAGGAGTCGATTTAGAAGACATAGGGGCTCCAGAATCAGAAATTAAAAGAGATTTGGAGAAGATAGAATAAGGCAGAAACGACTGATGACATTCCGTTAGATTTTCTAAAATCATTTGGTGAAGAGGCAACAAAACGAATATTCACGTAAGTGTGTAGATTGTGTGAGACTGGTGACACACTATCTGACTTTCAGAAAAATATTATCCACACAATCCGAAGACCGCAAGATCTGACGAGTGCGAGAATTATCTGACAATCAGCTTAACAGCTCATGCATCTAAGTTGCTGACAGGGATAATATACAGAAAAATGGAAAAGAGATTTGAGGAGGTGCTAGATAGCGATCAGTTTGGCTTTAAGAAAGAAGAGGCACCAGAGAGGTACTTCTGACATTGCAGTTGATAATGGAAGCAAGACAAAAGAAAAATCAAGACACGTTCATAGGATTTGTCGACCCGGAAAAGTCGTTTATCAGCGTAAAATGGTGCAAGATGTTCGAAACTCTGAGAAAAATATATGTAAGCTATAGGGAGAGACGGTTAATATACAATAAGTAAAAGAGCCAAGAGGAAATAATAAGAGTGGACGATCAAGAACCAAGTGCACGGATTAAACAGGGTGTCAGATTGGGATTTAGTCTTTCGCCCCTATTGTTCAGTCTGTATAGCGAAGAAGCAATGATGAAAATAAAAGAAAGATTCAGAAGTCGGACCCAAATTCAAGGTGAAAGGATATCAATGATACGATTTGCTGATGACATTGCTATCCTCAGTCGAAGTAAAGAAGGACTACAGGATCTGTTGAATGGAGTAAACAGTGTAATGAGTATAATATATAGATTGAGAGTAGATCGAAGAAACACGAAAGCAATGAGGAGCAGAAACTTAACATCAGAATCGATCGTCACGTTGTAGATGAAGTTAAGGAATCCTCGTACCTAGGCAGCAAAATAACCAATGACGGAAGCAAGGAGCACATCAGAAGCAGAGTAGCACTGGCAAAAAGGACGTTCCTGCCAAGAGAAGTCTACTAATATCTAAAATAGGCCTTAATTTGAGGAAGAAATTTCTGATAATGTCCGTTTGGAGCACAGCATTGTATGGTAGTAAAATAAGGACTGCGGGAAAACTGGAACAGAAGGGAATCGAAGCATTTGAGATGTGATGCTACGGACGAATGTTGAAAATTAGGTGGACTGATAAGGAATGAGAAGGTTCTTCTCAGAATCGGAGTTTTCTGCTTGGTAATTTTACTTAACGGAAGCTGTTATTATTGAAGGCATGTCTGTTTACTATATAATAATTTTGCTTAACTGTTCCCTGTTCATGAAATTAAGAATTTTTTATAATTTCGGTTAGCCTACTGGTTTTATTTCCCTATTATTGAGATCAGATACCATAATCTGTGTAGTGATTAACTGAAATTGTAATAGCCAAAGCCCGTGTTTCATAGGTTCGAAGGTAAGGAGGTACTATTTTCGTATAGTGGTGGCGTCATTGACTCATAATTAAAACGACCTTGGTCCTGCGTATAATTAAAACGCCCTTGGTCCTGCGTTCTAAGCCCACCAATAGTGCAGAGCAGCGGGCAGATGTTAAGGGCACTCTGTTGGCCTTGGAGTGGGAATCTGCCCCTAAAGACGGAGGAATCAGCAATGATTAACAGCGTGAGGATGCAGAAGGCAATGGACACCATTGCATTAAAGACACTTCATGTGTATCCGTAGGACGTGTGATCTGCAGTTAAAAAAGTGTCATGATGATTTCTCCATTGGCAAAATAATGCGAAATAGTCCCCCATTCGGATTTCTGGGAGGAGACAGCCAAGGAGGAGGTGACCTTGAGAAAAAGACTGAATAACCAGCGAAAGGATGAAGTCCTACTGGTCGGGCGTGAACTGACAAACTTCTACGTGACTGAGAAGCTAGAAAATCTTAAAAGGGAAATGTATATGCTCAATCTACTATATATATATGGTGTCCCAGCTCCCAGCTATCTTGTCCACCCAAAATATCTCTGGAACAATAACAGCTATTGGAAAACGACTTTCACCGTTATCAATGTAGGGCTGGGGCCCATGAATGTACGTATTTGGAAACATTCTAAAACGAAAGCATATGTGTTTTTTAACACAAACTTATGTTTTTTTTAAATGGACCTCCTATATTTTTTCTTCAGCAGCCCATAGCATGACAAAGCACATACACAATGGCGTTGATTGCATCGCAATATTCCCATTACATCCCGAGATATTAAGACGCGAAGTTGACGCTTGAAACACCCGACATGCGCAGCTAGCGCACGTCCTGAGGCTCAGGCGTGAACCCCATGCTGCCAGTAATCGCGATGTGATTGACATGTGTAATCACACCTCCATAATTATCAAGAAGTCCGAAACGAATAATACGGTCTGCTGCCATCAACTCTCATAAGCACATAATGGTTTCCCTCTTGCACGTTTTACCTATCTACGTACACAATAGGAACCAGTACCGATCGGTGTACACCCGTCAGGTTGTCTTATTTATCCTGCACACCCAAAATAAGGTTTAACTAACGCGTTATATGACCCATCGTGCCTGTCGCGCAGGGCCTGGCTCTACCTAGTCAAGTGTCCAACGTAGTTCCCACTACTGCCACAGTTACCACTTTCCCTTGTTTATGATTTGCGACCCATGCAAACTCCTGTACTCCACCACCCTCCGAGCATCCCATTTGTTGTTGCTTTGGCGTGCAGTGCACCGCTTGCCAGTGTAGTCGTGCATCAGAGTAATCTAGTGACGGCACGAAGGTAGTACACATTGTGAATAAACGTTATGTTGTGGAACTTATACTGTACAGTATAATGTACACACATGAAGATAAAGTAGAAATGCTGCTGATCTATGGAGAATGTACGTTGACGGGAAATACGTTATGAGATTGCTTGTTTGTTGATAGTACTGTTAGCGAACATTATGATTATTAAGTTAATATGTCTGTTTTCTACCCTACTCTATATACCTTTACTGTTCCCTGCTGTACGTGGACGAACTGCTGTTCAGGCAGAACGACCGTACAGAAGACGATTCCCTGACAAGCCATCGCCTTCGCGCAGGATGTTCGGTCGTCTCACATCGCGTCTACGTGAATCGGGAAGCTTAAATCCAAGACCTCGACATCGTCCTAGAACACGCACAGATGAACGTGTTGAAGTTGCTGTGCTCGCTACCATAGCTGTGAATCCTCAAATCAGCAAATGTCAAATTGAACGTGAAGTTGGTGTGTCGAAATCAAGTGCACAGCGTATTCTTAAACGTCATAAATTTCATCCTTACTATGTTCATTTACACCAGGATCTTCATGGAAATGACTTCCGCAATAGGGTAATATATTGTCGGTGGGCTCAGCAAAAACTTCTGACTAATCCAAATTTTTTTGCAGATGTTCTCCTTACCGACGAGACATCATTCTCCAACAAAGGAATTGTCAATATGAGGAATATGCATTATTGGTCCGCAGACAATCCAAAATGGCTCCGTCAGGTAGAGCATCAACGTCCGTGGAAAGTTAATGTTTGGTGTGGGATTATTGGAGTTACCATTATCGGACCTTTCTTTATAAATGGCATCCAAAATGGCAGACAATACTCCAGATTTATACGACACAATCTTCCTGTTCTCTTGGACACCGTACCTCTAAACCGGAGAATGGTCATGTGGTGTCAGCATGACGGATGCCCTGCACATAACGCCTTACGAGCACGACGACTTCTAAACCGTAAGATCCCTGGTAGGTGGATTGGACGAGGTGGCCCAGTTAGGTGGCCTGCCCGATCTCCGGACCTTACACGGCTGGATTATTTTCTTTGGGAAGCAGTGAAGGATGCTGTTTACCAACATGAACCAACAACACCAGAGGACATGAAGTAACGGAATATTGATGCTTGTACAGCCATCAAAGAGGAAACAGTAGCACGAAGTAGGGCATCCTTCATCCGCAGAGTGACCCTATATATGCAAGCCAATGGGCATCACTTTGAGCATGAGATATGAACGCTATGTTTAGTATGTAGTGCTGCTATCACAGTGGAAGTTTCTACAAAGGGCCATTTTACCCAGTAATGTTAAGAAACATTTGTTTGCAACAATTTGTCATTTAACGCACTAGATAAACATAACATTGATAATTATGTGATAATAAAACTAATTGGTTAAACCTGTTTACATTCATCTTCTATGTCCTACCTGAACTTCCCAAATCAAAACATTTTTACCTAAACAACGGTAAAACTTTTAGTCCACTTGCTCGTTTCACTAAAACTATCAACATGAATTTTACTATGACGAGTGAAAACAACGGTAAAACTTTTAGTAAACTTGCTCGTTTCACTAAAACTATCAACATGAATTTTACTATGACGAGTGAAGGATTAGCTGTCACTTGCGCTAGATCTACAGTAAAGTAAAGTTTTAACGTTGAACGGCATTATCTTTTTAGTAACGGATTAACGATAAGCGAAGTTAACTTTGTGACTAACGTTGCGGTACGCAGATATGTTACAGAACCGCATCACCCCTAGCCTATGGGATAAATACCTGCTGGAATGTACGACGTCAATGCAGGATCGTAGCAGTCCGTATTATTCGTTTCGGACCTGTTGATAAGTATGGAAGTGCGATTACGCATGTCAATCACATCGCGATTACGGGCAGCATGGGGTTCACGCCTGATCCTCGGGACGTGCGCTAGCAGCGCATGTCGGGTGTTTCAAGCGTCAACTTCGCGTCTTAATATCTCGAGATGTATTAGGAATATAGCGATGCAATCAACGCCATTGCGTATGTGCTTTGTCATGCTATGGATTGCTGAAGAAAAAATATAGGAGGTCCGTTTGAAAAAACATAAGTTTGTGTTGAAAAACACATATGCTTTCGTTTTAGAATGTTTCCAAATATGTACATTCATGGGCCCCAGCCCTACATTGATACCGGTGAAAGTCGTTTTCCAATAGCTGTTATTGTTCCAGAGATATTTTGGGTGGACAAGATAGCTAGGACACCATATATATATATATATATATATATATATATATATATATATATATATATATATTGGGTGTAAGTGAAGTGAAATGGAAAGAAGAAAAGGATTTCTGGTCAAATGAGTGTAGGGTAATGTGAACAGCAGCGGAAAATAGTCAAATGGGAGTAGGATTCGTTATAAATAGAAAGGCAGGGCACGGAGTGTGTTACTGTGAGCAGCTCAGTGACAGCGACGCAGCAAATCAACATCGACCGCGATAGATGAGGTATATATGCCGACGTCACAAGCTGAAGATGAAGAGATACAGAATGTATATGAGGATACTGGCAGGCAATACAGTATGTAAAGGGAAATGAAAACCTAATAGTCATGGGGGGACTGGAATACGGTTGCAGGAGAAGAAGCAGAAGAAATGGTTACAGAATATTGATCGGCTTCTGACAAGGAATGAAAGAGGAGACGGACTTATTGAGTTCTGTAATAATTTTCGGCTAGTAATAGCGAATATTCTGTTCAAGAACCACAAGACGAGACCGAGCGATATGGAAGATTTCAGTTGGATCACAAAGATATCGGAATCATACACTGGATAGTTAGACGTACGCAGGAGCACATATAGACTCATATCACGATGTAGCAGCGATCAAGAGTTGGCTGAAGTTTAATAGATTGGTCAGGAAGAATCAATGCGAATGAAGTAGGATAAGGAAGGACTATGGAACGACGAGATACGGTTTAAGTTCTCTAAGGCTGTAAATACAGCAATAAGAAATAGTTCAGTAGGCAGTACAGTTGTAGAGAAATGGACTTTTCCTAAAAGGCCCCGGCCGTTGTGTCCCAGCGGTTCTAGGTGCTTCAGTCCGGAACCGCGCTGCTGCTGTGCTGTCCTTAGTTAGGTTTAAGTAGTTCTAAGTCTAGGGAACTGATGATCTCAGAAGTTAAGTCCCGTAGTGCTCAGAGTGCAAAAAGGCCAATCACAGAAGATTGAAAGAAAAACATAGGTACAAGGAAGGTAAAAGCGGAGAAACCATGTCTAACAGAACAAATACTTCAGCTGATCGATGAAAGAACGAAGTGCAACAGCTTTCAGAGAAATTCGGGAATACAGAAGTACAAGGCACTGAGGAATGAAATAAATCGGAAATGCAGTGCAGCTAAGACGAAATACCTGCATGAAAAAAGTGAGGAAATCGAAAAAGATGTGCTTGTCGGAAGGACTAGCTCCTCATATAGGATAGTCAAAGCAACCTTCGTTGAAATTAAAAGCAATGGTGGTAACATTAAGAGTGCAACAGGAATTCCACTGTTAAATGCAGAGGAGACAGCAGATTTGTGGAAAGAGTACATTGAAGGCCTCCATAAGGGAAATGATTTGTCTTATGTAACAGAAGAAGAAACAGGAGTCGATTTAGAAGACATAGGGGCTCCAGAATCAGAAATTAAAAGAGATTTGGAGAAGATAGAATAAGGCAGAAACGACTGATGACATTCCGTTAGATTTTCTAAAATCATTTGGTGAAGAGGCAACAAAACGAATATTCACGTAAGTGTGTAGATTGTGTGAGACTGGTGACACACTATCTGACTTTCAGAAAAATATTATCCACACAATCCGAAGACCGCAAGATCTGACGAGTGCGAGAATTATCTGACAATCAGCTTAACAGCTCATGCATCTAAGTTGCTGACAGGGATAATATACAGAAGAATGGAAAAGAGATTTGAGGAGGTGCTAGATAGCGATCAGTTTGGCTTTAAGAAAGAAGAGGCACCAGAGAGGTACTTCTGACATTGCAGTTGATAATGGAAGCAAGACAAAAGAAAAATCAAGACACGTTCATAGGATTTGTCGACCCGGAAAAGTCGTTTATCAGCGTAAAATGGTGCAAGATGTTCGAAACTCTGAGAAAAATATATGTAAGCTATAGGGAGAGACGGTTAATATACAATAAGTAAAAGAGCCAAGAGGAAATAATAAGAGTGGACGATCAAGAACCAAGTGCACGGATTAAACAGGGTGTCAGATTGGGATTTAGTCTTTCGCCCCTATTGTTCAGTCTGTATAGCGAAGAAGCAATGATGAAAATAAAAGAAAGATTCAGAAGTCGGACCCAAATTCAAGGTGAAAGGATATCAATGATACGATTTGCTGATGACATTGCTATCCTCAGTCGAAGTAAAGAAGGACTACAGGATCTGTTGAATGGAGTAAACAGTGTAATGAGTATAATATATAGATTGAGAGTAGATCGAAGAAACACGAAAGCAATGAGGAGCAGAAACTTAACATCAGAATCGATCGTCACGTTGTAGATGAAGTTAAGGAATCCTCGTACCTAGGCAGCAAAATAACCAATGACGGAAGCAAGGAGCACATCAGAAGCAGAGTAGCACTGGCAAAAAGGACGTTCCTGCCAAGAGAAGTCTACTAATATCTAAAATAGGCCTTAATTTGAGGAAGAAATTTCTGATAATGTCCGTTTGGAGCACAGCATTGTATGGTAGTAAAATAAGGACTGCGGGAAAACTGGAACAGAAGGGAATCGAAGCATTTGAGATGTGATGCTACGGACGAATGTTGAAAATTAGGTGGACTGATAAGGAATGAGTAGGTTCTTCTCAGAATCGGAGTGGAAAGGGATACACGGAAAACATTGACAAGAAGAAGAGATAGCGCGATAGGACATCTGTAATGACATCTGGGAATGACGTCCATGGTACTAGAGGGAACTGCCGAGGGCAAAACTGTAAAGGAAGACCTATGTTGGTATACATTCAGCAAATAAATGAGGACATAGGTTGCGAGAGCTACTATTGGATGAAGAGGTTGGTGTAGGAGAGGAATTCGTGGCGGGATGCATCAAAATAGTTAGCAGACTCACGACAAAAAGAAAAAGAAGAAGTTAGTAACAGGAAATGACACATGATGGTAGATGAGGCCTAGCCATTCGCCTTAGACCCCTTTATCCATTATTGTAAGTTTCAACTGGTATTCACAGAAGGTGGCTGCGTTCTGTTGGCAGGGGGAGAGGTTAAGAGTTTTCTACCATTTCTCCGGTAATTTGTCTTTACCTGTGATTGTTTCTCTAGAGTTTAACGATCGATTATTGTCTGTCGAGCATTGAATTAATTTGTTCTGTTGTTGGTAAGGAGCTATCTTGTTATGGATCCAAGGGCTGCCCCGGAGTCGCGCATCTACATAAGTAGCACTTGCAGTATGAACTTACAGTTCGGGAGCTTAGCACCGATATTAGTGATCCAGAGCTGGTGACCAAGTTGCGTGCGGTGTTGGACACCATACCTTGCGTTTCGGCGAGCACTATTGTGGAGGTACGTATTTTGCTCCACAATATTCCTGCGGCGTTTGATGAGGTGTCGCGGAACCTGTCCATTTTGCACGACAGTCAAACTTCTGTCAGGTAAACTGGTAGAATTCGGACCCACCTAGCACATCTGGGAAATCGTTTGAGAGACGTTAACTACTTGTAACTTACCCAGCCTGAAGCTACCATACCAGGGTGGGGCAGTTGAGTGATCGAGCGAGGGATTTGTCGATCCAGGCAGCGTTCTTAAGCTGAGAAAGTCAGGAAGCGGGAGCAAGTCTAACAGCTACCAAACGAAATAGTTCTTTGATCAGGTGTCTGGGGTCGAAGGATTAGGTAGTCATCTGGTTAATCATTTCGCTAGATTACGTGCCTACTCAGCGGTATTACAGACCATTTACTCGATATCTTGGGCCGTGTCCAGCAGCTTTTGGGGCTCATGGTGCGATCTGAATTTCGTGCAGATGCCTAGCGATCTTGGTTCTTGGTATGTGGGTTTCGGAACTCAGTACTGTATCATGTGCTATTAGCATTACTTTACCTCTTGATGAAACGTACTCTGAGGTATATTATATGTGAAGTCCTGAAGCTGGGGGGCTCAATAGATCAACTAATGAAACTGATTGTCGTTAGGAAGCTCTCACCACAGATTCGGAACGCGCTTCGACACAGATATTACTGGCCGATGCGCGCATCATTTGGACCGCTGAGCCAGTATATGGAGCGAGTGTGCCTAGCGATCTTGGTTCTTGGTATGTGGGTTTCGGAACTCAGTACTGTATCATACACACATCAAAAGAAGTTCTGCATCACCACGGTTCCCAGAACTCCTGAAGATAGACGTTGACCGTGGATATCGTATCACAGACACAGCCCCTTTGACTGTTCAGAGGTGTCACTAAACCCGTCCAAAGACGTAAATAGCCATGCATGAGCAGCGCCTAACAGACAGCCGATCGCTTCGCCATTCCACGAGGAAGGAGGTACACGGCTCGTGTTGTCTGTAGTTCAACCATGCCTAAATGGTCAATACGGCAATTCTATCGCATCTGCATTGTTACTTTGTGCCAGGAGTCGCTCTCAGCAAGAGGTGTGTCCAGGCGTCTCGAAATGAACCAAAGCGATGTTGTTCGGACATGGAGGAGATACACAGGAACTATCGAAGACATGCCTCGCTCAGGCCACCCAAGGACTACTACTGGAGTGGATGACCGCTATTTACCGATTATAGCTGGGAGGAACCCTGAAAGCAACTTCACCATGTTGAATAGTGCATTTCGTGCAGCCACAGGACGTCGTGTTACGACTCAAACTGTGCGCAATAGGCTGCACGATGCGCTACTTCACTCCCGATGTCCAAGGCGATGTCCACCTTTGCAACCACGACACTAAGCTGATGGGTCCGACAACATGCCTAATTGACCTCTCACGATTGGCATCGCGTTCTGTTCATCGATGAGTGTCGCATGTGCCTTCAACCAGATAGTCGTCGGAGACGTGTTTGGAGGTAGCCAGGTAAGGCTGAACGCCTTTGACACACTGTCCAGTGAGTGCAGCAAGATGGAGGTTCCCTGATGTTTTGGGGTGGCATTATGTGGGATCGACGTACGACGCTAGTGGTCATGGAAGGCGCCGCAATGGCTGTACCATACTTGAATGCCATCCTTCCACCGATAGTGCAGCAATATCGGCAGCATATTTGCGAGGCATTCATGTTCGTGGGCGACAATTCGCGACCCCATCGTGCCCATCTTGTGAATGACTTCCTTCAGGATAACGTCATCGCTCGACTTGAATAGCCACCATGTTCTCCAGACATGAACCCTATTGAACATGCCTGGGATGGTTTGAAAAGGGTTGTTTACGGACGACGTGATCCACCAAACACTCTGAGGGATCTACGGTGAATCGCCATTGAAGAGTGGGACAATCTGGACCA
This sequence comes from Schistocerca serialis cubense, assembly GCF_023864345.2. NCBI lineage: Eukaryota > Metazoa > Arthropoda > Insecta > Orthoptera > Acrididae > Schistocerca > Schistocerca serialis. Next base: position 321,567,733 of record NC_064641.1, on the reverse strand, counting down.
ACAGGGCGTTGATGAACTTGTAGGTAATGCCATGACGAATACAGGCATGGATCAAAGCTTGAGGATGTGCTACTGTGTATTAAAGGTACCGGCGTATAAAGCAATCTGAACGACAACCTCTGAAGGTCTGGCTGTATGGTGCTACAACATGCAATGTGTCGTTTTCAGGAGCAATAAAAAGGGCAGAAATGATGTTTGTGTTGATCTCTATTCCAATTTTCTGTACAGCTTCCGGAACTCTGGGAACCAAGGTGATGCGAAACATCTCTTTCTTGTGTCTACATTTTGGAGATAATGCGTCCCTGGGATAGGCCGCACTTGGCCTTTTCTTCCTGCCTGACCAGCTTGTGGGGATTGTAAACATTGAATCCCTGTCATTTGCTAATGAGGAGCGGTGGTGTGAGGTCGTGAGGAGCAAAGGGAAACTCCTTCGCCCATTTCGAGAGTTATTAGGTCTCCTAAAGCATACAACACATTTTCTGGGAAAGGTAGTCTTAGGTGTGGCGCCAGCAATCAGATGGTGCTCAAGTGTCCCATAGCGCGAGCCCCTAGACCCGGCAAATGATCCCAGTGAAGAAGGGTGGGGGGATTGTTTCCATTGGAAGCGTGCACCAAGTTGCGGACGTATTCAGACTCCCTCCGGATCTGTCCTCCCTTTTATCTGTGCTTTCTGGGACAAAAACCCTTGTGTGTGCTGTTGGGTAATGGTAGCTCTGTGTCCTTGTTGCTGGCCGGAGTGGCCAAGCGGTTCTAGGCGCTACAGTCTGAAACCGCGTGACCGCTGCGGTCGCAGGTTCGTATCCTGCCTCGGGCATGGATGTGTGTAATGTCCTTAGGTTAGTTAGGTTTAAGCAGTTGTAAGTTCCAGGGGTCTGATGACCTTAGAAGTTAAGTCCCATAGTGCTCAGAGCCATTTTTTTTCCTTGTTGAAGTATAATTGGTATTTGCAGTTTTGGCATTCGTGTAAACTACTTTCCGTGCGCCCCTGCCCTTAGAGATGTCAAGTGGCCAATGAGAAAGACTTGCCTCTGGTAGGAGAAGTGCAATGTAGTTTGTCCATTTGTAAGTCCTTATGATCTGTCACACTCTTGCTTGTTAAAAATCTAGCGCTAAGTCTGTTGCTCCGATGTGATTTCATTGAGAAAAATGGATTAGTTCTCGACTTTGCGAGCCGCACCTTCTCTTTCGGATTTCCACCTAGATACAGGATAGTCTTTTGCTCTTGCTGTTGCGCAAGTATGGGGATTACGGTTAAGTGTAACTCTGGTGAACTTGATGTGGCCCATCTTGAGCCAGTCATGCAGGGCAGTTGTTAAATTAATTAGGGGACTTTCCTGCAGTTTTCTCTAATACGTTGGAGGTCCCTAAAGTCTACAGTGCCACATACGTTTGGCTGACGATTTCCTGGTGCGACAGTCTCTTTACCGCTTATCGCCACCCAAAATGAAAATATTGTCACAAATGGAATTGGCGAGTATGTTGGAAGACGAAGTCATCAGGCCGTCTACATCTCCCCAAGCGTCACCATTTTTTCTCGTTCCTAAGGCTCAGGGCCAGGACTACAGGCACGTGGTTGAATATAGACTCCTTAATAAAAAGGTTCTCTTAGTATCTGTCCCCTTGCTGGAGGTTCACAAATGCTTTTCCTGGTTTTCGGGGGCCAAATGGTTCATGGTGCAAGATCTCAATGAAGCTTATCATCAGATTTCGCTTACCGAATAGTCTAAACATATCACCGCGTTCTGCACTGATAGCAAACTTTATGAGTTCAACCAGGTGCCATTAGGTGTGTCCACTGCGTCAACGGTTTTGTCTCGTTTGTTAGATAATATTCAGAGAGACTTGAAGTTTTATTGTGTCTTTAATTACCTTGATCATATTGACATTTATAGCCAGTTCTTTGAGGATCATGTTTCCCATCTTCAGGAGGTCCTCTCCAAGTTTCGGGATCCGGTTTTGACCGGTTGACCGTTAAGCTTCGAAACAGGTGTCCTTTCTGGGCCATTTCATTTCCGGGGACGGCATTAGGACTGACCAGAAACTGCGTTGAAGAAATTTCCTCAGCTTCGAAATTGGAGGAGATATATTGGGATGACGAATTATTTTCTCCGTTATGTCCCTGGTGCCAATGTCCCTTACCAGCACAAGATGCCAGGTAAAAGTAAAAGGAAAGACGAGGTGGTTCTCTGTTTAATCGTATGCACCAAAATCTAGCTAATGCCGATGATGTGTGTATGCTATCTAGAAGTTTGAAAGAAATGGAAGAAAGATTTGGCAGACTGAGCTGAATGCGGCTTAATATTTTCTATCCCGGGCATTCATCCTCACTTTATAAACTCAGGGATGGCACCCTAATCTGCAAGTGACTTGTCCGATCACCAAACTACATAGTCGTTATTTTCTCGTGATCGTTTAGCTCTACATGGCTCAAGTTCAAGATTCCCTGAATGCCCTAGATGCGCTTGAACTCTACGACCTGCTTAGTTGTGGGTTGGCTATCGTCATAGGAGAGATTTCGATGTACCTCTTCTAATGCAGCTGAAATTTTATGAAGAGAGGCGCCTACCTCCCCGATATTATCCACTGAAAGACGAAGTAGGCTGTCCAACGCCGCGTGCAACCTAGCCACGAACTCCGGGATGCTATCTTCAGTTGGAAGTTGACGGATTCACACTAGCAGAAACATTGACAATAACCCTTAAATAAATACACAGTCCCCCAAAATAGAAGCAAAGCTGGCAAATACGACAGGCAGCTATCACGGCCAACAGGCAACAAGCAGGCAAGTTTTAAATGACTGCAGTTCGCTAATGATTGTTGATAAAAATGAAAATCTCAACAGCTCATACTCACAAGCAAAAAGCTTTAAAACTTAACAGGCTCCAGAATGTAGCAATAAGCGTACAGGGTTTAAACGAGTAGTTAGAGAGCAGGTATCGCGACGGGGAACTCTGGGCTTGTGGAACACGCTTAAAGCTTATGTGCTTGCTGAATTGACCATATTATATAGATCGAGAATTCCAGAATAATTGGCGACTCTCCTCCATGGCACGTATCAAACGCTCAAATTAAGTTAACCTGAGCCAATACTAGGCGGCTGGTAGAGGCTCCAACCTTAATATCGTACGGCACTGGAGGTGTCGCCGCAGCACAAAGAAAACACGCCTCTGCTCTGGGTCCAGGAAACAGGAACTTGTCGTCCTCCGCTCCAACTACCCTGCCAACGCCCTTGAGAAGGGACAGTAATCTGCCCAAATAAGGCTACCTGCCAAATAAGGCTACAGATGGGAATGTCTAGGATGTAGGCAATATTAATGAACTTATTGCCAAAGCAACTAGACATACTAGTTACAACTCCAACACTGCTTAAAATTACTTGAAAATTAACAAGAGATAATATCAGTGCTGGCAACTCCTGTTACTAAGGCACACTCATCTAGGAAAGGGTGCATTTCGTTGACACAGGCTTTGTTAGAATTTCAATTTAATCAACTAAATTTGTAACATAAAATGTTCATACATTCGTACAGAATGTGGCCTGGAACAACAAATTATCTTGAGTTACACTAACCGATGAACATGCACACAGTCATTCGGAGGTGCTTTACTATGACAAGTCAAATTACCTTTAACATAGATATGGCCTTACGATAACAGGTACAATAGAGAAAACAAACACTTACCTCGACTCAGGCGTGAAAGATCCGTGACGTCCAGAATTCCAAGCAGTGGTGTTATTGCCTCCAATCCATACAGGCGGTGTTCGAGATGCAAAATTTAAGGTAGCAGAAATGGACAGGAGCTCGCTGACCAGGCTGCTTCCACTGCTCTTCGCGCAGCTCGCCGCTGTCATTCTTAATCCAACCGACAAGCCTTGCCTCTGACCGATTTCACCACTCGCAGCTTCTTGAGGCCCGTATCGGGCAGCATAAGTTCCCCTAAAAACAACGGCTTGTCAGTCATGTGCCCTCTAGCTAACTGCCAGTACCAGAGCCCGTCAAACCCAACAACACACGCTTCGACCAGAGACCCTATCTCGCGACTTATCATCAGGATCGATTCTGACAGCCCTAGGTAGTTAGTGGCGCAGCGGAACGTAATGCTCGCCAAAATTAAAGCCACCACGGATCAACGTGTTTATAAATGCAAAGAATTCTTATATTTAAAGTCCCACCCGTTGTAATAAATAGGAAATGAAGTTCATCTTCAAGAAAAAATCTTGTCCTACGTTGTGGCAGTTTGTTGTTACCACGACGTTTATCCTACTTAATACATATTGCATATTCACAGAAGAGCCAAAGAAACTGGTATATCTGCCTAATATCGTGCAGGGAACCCACGGGCACGAAGAAGTGCCGCAACACGACGTGGCATGGAGACTTGTCTAATGTCTTCAGTAATGCTGGTGGGAACTGACGCCATGGATCCTGCAGGACTGTCCTTAAATCGGTAAGAGTACGAGGGGTTGGAGGTCTGTTGTGAACTGCAAGGCAACCCAGATATGCCCAATAATGTTCATGTCTAGGAAGTTTGATGGACTCAGAAGAGTGGTCCTGGAGCCACTGTGTAGGAATTTCGGACGTGCAAGGTGTGGTATTGTCCTGATGGAATTCACAAAGTCCATCGGAATGAACAATGGATATGAATGGATGCAGGTGATCAGGCCTGTCACCTGTCAGAGTCGTATCTAGACGTATCAGGGGTCCAATATCAGTCCAACTGTACACGGCCCACACCATTACGGAGCCTCCACCAGCTTGAAGGGTCCCCTGTTGATATGCAGGGTCCATGGATTCCTGAGACTGTCTCCCTACCCACACAGTCCATCCGCTCGATGCAATTTTCAACGAGGCTCGACCGACCAGGCTACATGTGCCTGTCATCAACAGTCCAATGTCGGTGTAGACGGGCCCATGCGAGACAAATAGCTCTGTGTCGTGTTATCATCAAGGGTACACGAGCGGGTCTTCGGGTCCGAAAGCCCATATCCATGATGTTTCGTTGAATGGTTCGTACACTGACACATGTTGATTCCCAGAGTTGAAATTTGCAGCAATTTGCGGAAGGGTTGCACTTCTGTCACGTTGAAGGATTCTCTTCAGTCGTCGTTAGTCCCATTCTTGGAGGAATCATTTCCGTCCTTAGTGACGTAGGAGATTTGATGTTTCACCGGATTCCTGATATTCACGGTACGTTCGTGGAATAGTCGTAATGAAAAATCTCCTCTTCATCGCTACCTCGGAGATGTCGTGTCCCATCTCTCGTGCGCCCACTATAACATCACGTTCAAACTCACTTAAACCTTGATAACCTGTCATTGCAGAAACAGTAACCGATCTAAAAACAGCGCCAGACACTTGCTGTCTTATATAGGCGTGGCCGACCGCAGCACCACATTCTCTCTGTTTACATATCTCTGTATTTGAAGACGCATTCCTATACCAGTTTCTGTGGCACTTCAGTGTAAAGTGCAATTAACAGTAGTTAAATGTTTTGATTTTAAATGCAGAATAAAAAGTAGAGGACTAGAAAACCTGTACACTGGACCCAATATATCTGATTCAGTGATACCATGATCTTGTGTAACTTGTTGAACAGATCCGATACGCTTATTTTTTCAGAAGTTCATGGTGTAATAATGATCTTAGTCTACTCTTAAATACCCATAAAGATGTAATCACGTAGTGAACGTATTGGCCCTGTAGCTAGATTACCTCATTGTTAATCCGACCAATGTATCGCCTTACGTTCGAATTCCTTGAATCTCGGATGTACTGCGTTACGTCCTCGCTAGTGACTGAAGGTTTTTTGAAATGATTCTATGATTCCGTTTTCATTTTTACATGTGTATTGGTGTGTAAGTATACCACATTCTATTCACGTCTCACAACCGAACGTATATGTAAGGTGAACAGAGCATAGCTCTGTGCACACTGGAATATTTTTTACGACTTTAATTCTTGATGCCTTAACATTTGACGTAAGCTGGTTGTTGTGCTTGTTTTTCCAAGCCTGAGACGGAGGTATTTAGCATCCATTCCTTTACAATCTAACCTTTTCTTAATGTGCTGATACAAATTCCTTCTGTTATACAATTTGTCTTCAGCAAATACGTAACTTTTCTCGGTTAAGTCACTTCAGAGAGAGCTGAGCTCTTTATGTGCTTTGCGACGGCAGGTACATGGCTGATCTGCTTTTATCGGAATACGCCTCAGGTTTGTGAGGCTGAATTTGGCTGTTCTAAAGACGTTAAGTAACATTCTAGCAACGCTACGCATTTTGCGTCAATCTTGTCTTCTTTAAACGGTAATCGTAGTGTACTGTATTTAATTTTGAAATTATTTCGACAATATACGAAATATCGAGTAGTCAATAGTGGACTTTTGACTATTGGTGCTGGTACTGCCAAAATGGACACTATGTAACACACTTTCGATAAGAAGAGCTCGTCTACTATTTTTACTTTCTGAATCATATTGAGACTTTGCATGGAGTTGTTTAACGTCGAGTGGCTACTTGGTCTGACACCAGATACGGCGTAAGATGTGGTATCTTTAGTGCCGTTGGTGACCATTGCTGTAACCCTTTCGTTAAGTGGATTGCAACCCAAGAAGGGTCCTATAGCTGCGCTGGAACCCCCGAGTAAACGTTTGACATGCGTTATGTGACCTCATACCGTCACAATTAAGCAAAATCCCAATATACGATTTTTCTTCCTAATATGATGAAGCGTGGAAGAAGATGTACACCCTTAATTTTCTTCCTAATATGATGAAGCGTGGAAGAAGATGTACACCCTTAATTAAGGGTGTACATCTTCTTCCACGCTTCATCATATTAGGAAGAAAAATCGAATATTGCATATATTATTTTAACTTGAGCCCCGTGTGAAATTACACTGAGAAGTTGAGAGAATGTGATTCAGATACAAAATTTTCCGTATTGTGTTTAGCAGAAATATGTGAGATATTTGGTTGAAAGCTTGTGAAAAATCATTTGATATTACCGACGGTTCTATCTTATAGACATACCCAGTCGCTATTGTTTCTCGGCAGTCACTCAGATTTTCGATTGTTCTGCGCCCATCAACCGCACAGGTTTGCTAATCTGCTGCCGTGTTTCCCATTATATTGTCTTAACCAAACGTTTATGGCTACATCTAATATTTCGCAGTCGGCTTTCAGAAAAGTTATAAGCCTGAGGTATGCCATTATTATGGCCAGGTATTTATGGGGTATCAGTACTATGAGCTCATCGCGGAGGGTTGTAGGAAACTGTTGGGAATTCCAAGCGTCGATGTGGATATTAATTAACTCTTCTTTCAATATGTGTGCCAATAAATGAAATAAAATTAGACTGGTATGTCATTTAATCTTGGTGACTTTCCTATCTGCCTTCTCCCATATTGTTCGTATATGTGCTCTTCCGTAAACACTGTGTTGAGTGGATTGTCTGCTTCTGCCACTACGCCGTCGGAGTCATTCTGAAAAAATACGAGGTTCTCATCTACTTCTACCCCAACATAAGACTCACGAAAGTGCTACAGCGCGTCTCTTTCAATCTGAGACTGGTGCTGTTTGGTCTCGTTTCATATTGTCAGATTCTCGAGTATTTTGTGTTTTGTTCTTTTCTATGTTCGGATAAGATAATATACGGACGAGTTCTTCTCGTTGATGACATTGTCATTCACTGACCTAACTTTCAGATCCTCAAGTTTCTTCCTTGCATGATCTGTTTTTTAATTTGATTTATCTTTGAAAATTAGTAGTTATACCTCGTGTGTATTGTTACATTTCTGTGAGATACGTATAGTTGCCGTGTACCTCTTCCCACTGACTTTTGTTGTAGCAGTGTAGTCTAAGCAATCTCCGTAGCTTGGGCTACGCATCTACCATCCATGATTTTCATCAGCTGGGACATTTCTTTACGTTCGTGACGCAGTCCTTCCATGTTCACAGCACCAAAATTCTTAATTACTCAACTCTAAGTTAGCTATTATCCAATTTCCAGTAACATTTTCCATGGAAAGCCGTTAGCTATTGTAAACAGATTCTGGTTAAATTCACAGGTCAGATTTCTGATGTAATAACGTACGTACTAAGTTTTGTGAGATGTAAGTCCGGTCTCTTCCCCTCGCTGAATCACTAGAAGAGGCGTAGGAGTGCATTGATGAATGTACGCTTGGTGCCTCAAACGTGTCAATCATATTTCAATATCTGACCATGTATTCGAGTTTCACGCATCTGTTGAAATTTTTATTTCATTCTTCCTTGTTAAATCAGAGTCAAAATCACCACCAAATAGTACTTTTCCCTAAGGCGTTGGTACAGCAGACAGAATTACCTACTGAAGCTCGACCCTTGCTCTCTACGTCTTTTTCCAAACAGTGGACACACGTTTACAAAGATGACAACAGAAGTACTTCTGCTGATATTGCTCACCCAGTTTCTTTCCCCCTGAGTACCGTCTTTTGTTTATGTCTCTGTACGTGGATAAGTTCTGTCGGGGAGAAGTACACGGCAACTTTATTTTACGTTTCTCCCAGAAATATAACAATATACACGAGGTATAAGCACCAATTTTGAAAGATAAATCAGATTAAAACACAGGTAATGTCAGTGAAGGGAAGAAACTTGAGGATCTGAAAGTGAGGTCAGTGACTGACAATGTCACCAACAAGAATAACTCGTCCTTCTACTATCTTTTCCGAGCATAGAATTGCATTGTATCGTGAAATTTCACGTAAATCAGTGATACCTAACCAGGGGGTAAAATTACCCTAAAGCGTTAAATTTATTTTTCTGAGAGGTTAATACAAAGATGTTCAGTGGTGTATCAATAACAAAAGTAAGTTATTTTTAAAAGAACAGTGTCATTACCACTGTTTCGTAAAAGTGTAATACTGATTACATAAGTCATCAATAGTTAAATTTTTTGGCCCCACCCCCACACACAGACACACACAGACACACACGTGCACACACACACACACACACACACACACACACACACACACACACACACACACTCTAGGGCGAGCGAGCGTTGTACATTAAACCTTGTAGCTATGATACTTAAAAGTGAGACATGGTTATCAGATATGCTTCAGTTACCACAACAGACCAGAATTTTTTTCATTATTCTCTTCACAACGAGGCGGCCGCTGTGGCCGAGCGGTTCTAGGCGCCTCAGTTCGGAACCACGCTGCTGCTACGGTCGCTGGTTCGAATGCTGTCTCTGGCATGGATGTGTGTGATGTCCTTAGGTTAGTAGTTCTAAGTCAAGGGGACTGATGACCTCAGATGTTAAGTGCCATAGTGCTTAGAGCCATTTGAACCATTTTTCTTCACAACGACAAAAGAAGTAGCTGACTGTTCAACTTTACAGTAACTATGTAAAGGCTACTACGCTGCTGTAGGGCGTGCATACTATAATAGTAATCATCACCATCTTGAAAATATTCTACGGCCGGTATCGTTTCTCGCTTCCCGTATTCCACTACTTCTGATCTCGCCCGGCTCCTTGTAGTCCTCTGGTAGCCACGGGGTCCCGGACATCTCCACCCCAGATTCCGCCCGGTCGCCCATGCTTTCTTCTTTCCGCCGGGGTCTACTACCACACTTTCTTCGGCCATCTATCGTTGATTCTTTTTAGATGTCCATTTCAGGCACTTAATACAGGTGGTGTTCATTATCTATTTATCGACACCGATAACCTCTCTAATATTGCTCTTTCGTAGTGGTTCAGCTTGGAGATGCCTCAACTGCTTCTCCAAAAGTATATTTCCATGCAAGGAACTTGTTCCTTTACCTACCCGCGTTTCTCCTACGTACGTAGCGATGTTTACAACAATTGAATTATATATCACCTGTTTCGTGCTTGCCTTACTCCGTTATTCATTTCGACTCCACTTTTCTGTCTGATGATATCATAAAACCTCGGTAATTAAAATATGTATATATCCTGATTTTACTGGATCCAGCTTTCAGATCATCTATGTTTTATCACGTACTGTCAGGTATTCGGTCCATGTAAAGGTAATTGTGAGGTCTCATCTTTCGTATTCTTCTTTTAACTTCAGAAGCAGATACTCACCTTCCTCTTGGTTTCCTGTTACGGTAACCTGGTCACTAGCGAAAAGGGGTGAAACGAGACTTCGTCTCTCACAGCGACTCTCATGCTGTAACATTTTCTCTTCTAGGCATCAAGTGCTTCCTCCTATTGTAACAGTAAATTTCGGGGACACTGAAATTCCTACTTTGAGAGCAGTCACACACTCCATAAAGAACCGTTTATTTGCTTTCATGCAAGTAGCTGACACGCCAATACTCTTCAGACTTCTTCACAGATAGCATTAATAATAATAATAATAATGAAACGAAATGATTACTACTTTACCATATACAAAAAATATCCACTTATCTTTTGCTAATATCTTCTCATGTAGTCGAGCCCTCACGCTTTCGCCTTTAGAAAGGAATCACTGTTGCTCTACTGTGCTGTAGTAGCATCAGCCGCATTAATTGTATCTAGAGTTTGCATTTAAGATTTCGGTTTCACGTTAACTGAGCTTGTAGGTGACAGTCTGTGAGTGAAGACTTCTATTTATTTTTACTTGTTTTATACAAAAACACCGCCAACACCATGAGAATTTCAAGTTACAGTTTCGACACACACACAAACAATCATAGTCACTCATAATAGCCAGCTTATTGTATTTAACCGACCCTGCTACCAAAAACATTACAAAACGGATTGTCTCTGATAGAATACTCAGATATTCCACAACTCAATATATTTGAACGTCCAGTCCTCGGTCTCGATTTGCTCAATACGCCACACGGATTTTAGTTAGCTGAAAAGTCACCATTTACTCAGACAGAAAGGAATTTAAGACATTCGGTGAGAGCGGGCATTGACTGAAATCAATAAGTAAAGCTGAAAATTTTGCCGGACTGGGATTCTAACCATAGTCTCCTATTTACTGGGCAGTTGCTGTGACCATTAAGCCATCCGGACACAGTGGTCGTCGTAATTTGCACAGACTACCCTAGCACCCATTCCGTCGGACCCAACTTCTCAACATAACCACAAACTACTAGTGTCGTGTCCCTTGCCCATTATTCACTGTTTATTTCGCCGAATCCCGTAAAAATTTGAGCCTGGTGTGCATCTGCACTGGAGATATCACTGGCCATCACGACTTAATTATGAATGACCAAAATACTTCTCCAAATATTCCTCTTCCCTTTCCGCACTAATTAATTTTTTGACCTGCTCTCCAGATTCCCTATGCTCGTCATCTTCTTTCAGACTCTTAGTAACTAACTCATCCCCAATCTAGTCATCATCTGCCTGCACGTCTTCCATCATGGTATTACTGTTTTCATCAACTGAGTGCAATTTTTCTTCCAGTTTCTTCTCTAGAAGTTCCCGCAACCGCTTATTAGCTGTATTCTCCTCTTCTTCATGACATTTTCAGTGTACACGATTTCCTGCATATCAGATGCTTCGTCATTTTCCTTTAAACTATCAACCTTATTATCTATACTGCCTTGTTTAATTCGTTCTTCCCTATTAAAGGCTCTTCAGTGCTAACATTAAACGTGCATATTCTAGCTTCATCTGTCACATTGGCCTGAGTCGTGTCACTCCCGCCATTATTTTTTAATTTCACAATTTGGTTGTTACTGTATACAAAGGGCACAGCTAGCTGTTTCAGATTGCCGTTACCCATTCTGCGAATGCTAGTCACTTCACAGACGAGATCCAGTTTCCGTACTCTATAATTCTGCTTCATTTACTACTCTTAAGCCGAAACGTTGTCTGTTTTGAAAATCGTCATCGTCACATCTTGGAGAACTCCACCTTTGCACAGGTTCTTGTTCTCTGTTAATTGGTCTGTTTGTCGTAGTATGACGCCAATCTCTTGCACCTCTCCCTTTATTATTAATACGGAACACATCTGTTGTATTTACATTTATATTCTGGCGGTTTTCCTTATCATTTGGGACCTAAATTTCCGAATAACTTGCTCCTTCTACTGCAACAATTTCTACATTTTCGAAATAAGTTAAAGGCTTATTAGCGTCATCTCTAGGAGCAGATATATTTTGTTACGCCATTTTATAGAACGCCTTCCGCCTAAACCCATAATAATCTGCTCAGGCTTTAATTTTTTCGTCAAATACATAAAATTAACAACCCATTTTAAAGTTAACACATTACACTTTGGCCGTGCAGGGTAGCCGAGTGGTCTCGGGCGCCCTGTCACGGTTCGCGCGCCTTCCCCCCCCGTCGGAGGATAGAGTCCTCCCTCGGGCATGGGTGTGTGTGTTGTCCTTAGCTTAAGTTAGATTAAGTAGTGAGTAAGCCTCGGGTCCCATGACCTCAACAGTTTGGCCCTATAGTACCTTACACGAATTTAAAAATTTTATTACACTTTCCTTTCCGGGATTAAATAATTCACAAGCCCTGAAACTATACTGCAACCCCATTTGCTTTGGTTCACTCCAGTTTTCTTAGCGAAACGCTGCTTAAAATTTTTCTATGGTATCGCACTGTTCAGCAATACCTCACGTGACAGCTTTCGACCCCCTTACATAATGTAAAGAGTCGTTTGTCGCACAATCCGCAAACTAGGCAAAACTTTTCAAAATCTTTCCAAAATTACTTTACACATTCCCTGATGAATAAAAACGCCAAAATTTTGTATTTGTAATATAAGATATAAGAAGATTACGTCACCAATCTACACCCAACACTCCCACAACCTATTCTAAAGTTAAGCTCTACGTTAAACAACCTATTGTCATTTTAATGCAAATAAGTTTTTACATTTCAAATACGGTTAGTTAGCTGATCTACAACAATTTCTGACACTTCCACATGAGCAGACACAGCCTTCACAGATCTTAGACCGCTTCCATTTTCATAATTATTTTACTGTCTAAAGCTTTTTCGTTATTTTTCGCAAAGAAATTCTACTGCAGCAAATTTCTGCTCGATTTTACATATAGTGACTTGTAAGTACCCCGCAAATTGACTTTTCTGCGATTTTATACAAAATGGAAAATAATTTGTTATCGGGATAGGCGCCACCAGATGATGGTTGAGAGCGTACTGTCGTTCGCAATACCTACGTCTCAATGAAAACAAAATGGAAGAACATCAGTCAGTGTTCATGCCTAGTTCAGAGAGAAACGGAATACATAGCAGATTAAAACCACCACCAAATTCAATTCTTCCAAGTCCTTTGCTGTCTCTGACAGAATTACAATGTAACCTCAATGTTTTTAATTCTTCTCCATGGATTTTAATACCTACTCCGAATTTTTCTTTTGTTTCCTTTACTACTTGCTCAATATACGGATTGAATAGCATCAGGGAGGAGCTACAAACCTGTCTCACTCCCTTCCCAACCACTGCTTCTCTTTCATGTCCCTCGACTCTTATAAGTGCCATCTGGTTTCTGTACAAATTGTAAGTAGCCTTTCGCTCCCTGTATTTTACCCTCCCCACCTTCAGAATTTGAAAGAAAATATTTCAGTCAACATTGTCAAAAGCTTTCTCTAAGTCTACAAATGCTAGAAACGTTGGTTTGCCTTTTCTTAATGTAGCTTCTAACATAAGTCGTAGGGTCAGTATAGCCTCACGTGTTCCAATATTTCTACAGAGTCCAAACTGATCTTCCCCGAGGTCGGCTTCTACCAGTTATTCCATTCGTCTGTAAAGAATTCGCGTTAGTATTTTGCAGCCGTGACTTATTAAACTGATAGTTCGGTAATTTTGACATCTGTCAACACCTGCTTTCTTTGGGATTGGAATTATTATATTCTTCTTGAAGTCTGAGGGTATTTCGCCTGTAACATACACTTTGTTCTCCAGATGGTAGAGTTTTTCCAGGACTGGCTCGCCCAAGGCTGTCAGGTATAATGGAATGTTGTCTACTCCACGGGCCTTGTTTCGACTTAGGCCTTACAATGCCCTGTCAAACTCTTCACGCACTATCATATCTTTCATTTCATCTTCATCTACATCCTCTTCCATTTGCATAATATTGTCCTCAAGTACATCGCCCTTGTATAGACCCTCTATATACTCCTTCCACCTTTCTGCTTTCCCTTCTTTCCTTGCATCTGAGTTTCCATCTGAGCTCTTGAAGTTCATGCAAGTGTTTCTCTTTTCTCCAAAGGTACCTTTAATTTTCCTGTAGGCAGTATCTATCTTACCCCTAGTGAGATACGCCTCTACATCCTTGCATTTGTCCTCTAGCTATCCCTGCTTAGCCATTTTGCACTTCCTGTAGATCTAATTTTTGAGACGTTTGTATTCCTTTTTGCCTGCTTCATTTATTAAATTTTTATATTTTCTCCTTTCAACAATTAAATTCAGTATTTCTTCTGTTACCCAAGGATTTCTACCAGCCCTCGTCTATTTCCCTACTTGATCCTCTGCTGCCTTCACTATTTCGTCTCTCAAAGCTACCCATTCTTCATCTACTGTATTTCTTTCCACCATTCTTATCAATCTTTCGCTAATACTCTCACTGAAACTGTCTACAACCTCTGGTTCTGTCAGTTTATTCAGGTCTCATCTCCTTAAATTCTCACCCTGCATTTTCTACAGTTTTAATCTGCAGTTCATAACCAATAGATTGTGGTCAGAGTCCACAGCTGCCCCTGGAAATGTCTTACAATTTAAAGCCTGCTTCCTAAATCTCTGTCTTACCATTATATAATCTACGTGGTACCTTCTAGTATCTCAAGGATCCTTCCATGTATACAACCTTCTTTCATGAGTCTTGAACCAAGTGTTAGCTATGATTATGTTACGCTCTGTGCAAAATTCTACCAGGTGGCTTCCTCTTCCATTTCTTACCCCCAATCCATATTCACCTACTACGTTTCCTTATCTTCCCTTTCCTACTATCGAATTCCAGTCACCCAGGACTAATAAATTTTCGTCTCCCTCACTATTTGAATAATTTCTTTTATTTCATCATACATTTCATCAATCTCTTCATCATCTGCGGAGCTAGTTGACATATAAATTTGTACTACTGCGGTAGGCGAGGGCTTCGTGTCTATCTTGGCCACAATAAGGCGTTCCCTATGCTTTTTGTAGTAGCTTACCCGCAATCCTATTTTTTATTCATTATTAAACCTACTGCTGCACTACCCCTATTTGATTTTGTATTTATAACCCTGTATTCACCTGACCAAAAGTCTTGTTCCTCCTGCCACCGAACTTTGCTAATTCCCACCAAATCTAACTTCAACCCATCCATTTCCCATTTTAAATTTTCTAACCTACCTGTCCGATTAAGTGACCTGACATTCCAAGCTCCGGTCCGTAGAACGCCAGTTTTCTTTCTCCTGATAACGACGTCTACTTGAGTAGTCCCCGACCGAAGATCCGAATGGGGGACTATTTTACCTCCGGAATATTTTACCCAAAAGGACGCCATCATCAATTAACCACACAGTAAAGCTGCATGCCCTCGGGAAAAATTACGGGCCGCGCGGAATTAGCCGAGCGGTCTCAGGCGCTGCAGTCGTGGACTATGTTGCTGATCCCGGCGGAGGTTCGAGTCCTACCTCGGGCATGGGTGTGTATGTTAGTCCTTAGGATAATTTGAGTTAAGTAGTGTGTAAGGGACTGATAACCTTAGCAGTTTAGTCTATAAGATTTAACACACACACACACACACACACACACACACAAATTACAGCTGTAGTTTACCCTTGCTCTCAGCCGTTTGCAGTACCAGCACAGCAAGGCTGTTTTGGTTAGTGTTAGAAGGCCAGATCAGTCAATCATGCAGACTGTTGCCCCCGCAACTACTGAAAAGGCTGTGGGGCCGTTTACCCTCTTCAGGAACCACACGTTTGTCTGGCCTCTCAATAGATACCCCTCCGTTGTGGTTGCACCTACGGTACGGCTATCTGTATCGCTGAGGCACGCAAGCCTCCACACCGACGGCAAGGTCCATGGTTCATGGGGGGAGGGGGGGGGTGGACTTTATTAAGGAAACTTATGAGATTTCCAGAGGAATCCGTATAACAACGCAGCAGAACAGTTGTGGTAGGTTACACCAGATAACAGACGAAAAACAACTGTAACAAGTTTTTTCGAAATATTAGAAGAACAAGAGAAGTCTACTAGTATCAGACATAGGCCTTAATTACAGCTTGAAATGTCTGAGAATGTACGTTTGGAGCTCAACATTCTATAGTAGTGAAATTTGGCCTGTGGGAAAAACGGAATGAAAAAGAATCGAAGGACTTGATGCTAGAGACGAATGTTATAAATTGGTTGGAAGGAATGAGGAAGTTCTTCACAGAACCGGAGAGGAAATGAATATGTAGAAAACACTGAAAAGGAGGGGAGGATGATATGACATCTGTTAAGACATTAGGGAATAACTTCCATGGTACTGGAGGGAGCTGCAAAGGGCAAATACTATAGAATAAGACAGACACTGGAATACGTCCAGGACACACGTTGCTAGTGCTGCTCTGACATGAAGAATTCGTGACGGTCCGCATTAAACCAGTTAGAAGACCGATGACAAAAAAAAAAAAAAAAAGGAACAGAAATAGCGGACGAACGAAACTAGTCCAGCTTTTACCTTTCTGTTGTAGCCATGAGGTACTGATGATATATACAACAAAATAAGTAAGAAAGTTCAGAGTAAGTGCACAGATGCGTCGTTCACATAGTTATTGTATGAAAAATTTATACTTGCAAATTGTGGAGAACGAACTGTAATAGTACATCCCCTCCCTAGAAGGGTTGAAGGTATATGAAAAGCCGAATATCTTCAAGTCTTCGGCCAACGTTACCGTAAGAGCTTTGGTACAATAACTTACGTAGTTTTCATTTTACAGAATACTTCTGTTACAAGATACTAATGGTTAATTCCACATGTACAGGAAGAAACTCTGAAAGTCTTACAGACAATAGATTCACACAACAAAGTTAGTCATTATTTACACATATTGCGACTGATACAGAAAATTAGGATTTCTTTCCTGCTTTTTAATTACCTGTGTCTTTACAGGTAACATACGGATATATGGAGCAAACGCAAATTCAATTGATAAAAATTTTCACATAAATTCAGAGTGCTTCAACAAATGACGAACAACAACTTGCTCTGTTGTGCATTCATCATAGTGTGGCTGATTTCAATAATTTCATACCTTTAGTCTGTATAGAATGAATTATGTATTAGTTGTGATTCAGATCACAACTATTTTTAGAAAGTTGGATCGACACACTGGTAAGAATACTCGCTATCTTGATGGATCGATGATCACAATGATCTAAGAAAATGTAGTACTTATCGAAACACAATTAAACTCGATATCTTTCATAGATGAATTACAATTTTTTAAAAGAAAAGTTAACTTGTATAAACTCAAAGGCGACTCGTAGTTTTCTGACAGTGGATGACGAATGATGTGTTCAAATGTGGTGAAATTATACAAAAGCAACGAAAACTCGAAGACTTCTCATGTTGATTGGTACTGAAAGCTTCATAGAAAATGAATGTATACAATTCCAAACTAGGTTCATAGCCAATTGGCTTAGTGGTCTATAAGAATTTGCTAAGGTGATATGAACTTAATGTAGACTCGTTGCTTATATGTTCTGCTCACCTACGGAGAAACGCCTGGAGTGAGAGGTGTGAAGAAGGAGGAATGCAAGCAGCCCCTTGCTTTGGCTGATGACTACAGGCAGAATGTCCTCCTCTACCGTCACTGTAGCTGCAGTATGCGGAGGCAACATGCAGTAAGTGCAGAGGCGTGCATTGGAAGACTCTGAACTGTGGCCGACTGTTTGCCCAGCCGTCTACAGGATTCATTAAACAAAATTAAATCACAGCATTAGGGCTTAATAAGGATTCATTCGCGCAGTGCTGGCAAAGCAATGATCTGAAATGATGGCTCTTTCAGTAAACACAGTCTTGATCTATACAAACATTCAGTACAAACCTTCAGTCACGATCTGCTGCATTAGGGACTTGTTTTTTGTATACAATGAATGTAAGTTGTATTGTGCAGCTTGTATGCTGGCTCTACTGTTAGTAGCATTCAAAACATTTAACCTAAATATACAACGTTGCCTGACAGAGAAATAAGATCTCTTAAAGTCACATTCATATTAAAGTGACGCTACACAGAATCATTGAGTATCCATAAATGGCATACACATACATTTTAATCGCCCTCGCGGAAAGTTTGAGAGTTTAAAAATGCACACGATATGTGAACAATCGAGTTCACAGCAGAGTCTGACATCATTGGCTACCACATGTGGGCACGTGACACATAAGTTCCAGAAGCTTTCAAGCTTGTCACAAGTGTGTTTCATTTGCGAAAATGTTTGTGAGAGGTGTCCTACCTGCAGGAATATAGGATTACAGAGTCCAAGGAGTCACAATTCAGCAGTACCCTATAGGGGCTGGGCAAGGATGTGTAATCTGAGTAAACACCACTACTGTACAAGTTCTTCTGTTTCAGCTTTATTGATCCCACCCAGAGATGAGAAAGTGTTGCTTCGTCGAAACGTCAGCTTGTTTATTCACTTTGCAAAATGCCTATCCTCTATTGCTACTCACGCCACTGTCTATAAATGAGAGGTGCTCTAGACGTTTTCATTCTAGTCCCAGGACAGTGGTAGTAGTCTTTCCAAGATGCTCATACGTAATATCATAGTCAGTTACAATTGATCATCTGACAAGTAACTAACGAACGTCAATTACAAAGAATAGGTAAAATTCGGCTTTCTTTTCCAAGTCTGGAATTCACCAATCAGACACCTGCAAATGGCTCATGATCTAACAAATAAGAAAATATGCATTAAAGGTGGGGACATAAAGTCTCCTAAACCAGTAAAGTGGAGAAAAAAAGCAAAACGACCATAGTCAAGAAAACAAGTCTCATGGCAATTCGCCAGAAGGTAACGTTACATGACGCACTTTAAACATTTACCAGTAATTTAAGTTTCACATTTTGTTCAGGACTTCGACAAAATATACATACATACATACAAAGCATTAACAGAAATACACTCGAAAATAAAATTTCGTACAATACATTTAAACCAACACAAAAATCGAAGAACTTAATTCTAGTTAAATAATTAGTCACTAAAAACTACTTCTACTGAAGTGTTTTCCTCATCAATCTTAAAAGTACTATATACAGTCCGATTACAATAATCCGTATCTCATAGAAAACTGAAGAGGAGCGACAGACGCTAAGTCCATGTGTGCTACAAGGAATAGTCCATACAACGACTGGTTATTAAAGTCATTAGGGGACGTGCTTCAAGTACACAATGTCGTCCTCATATAAGTAATTAAATGAAATTTTACTGAGTAGTGACACAATGAAAGGGAGGAACCAATTCCTCAATCGTTAAATTCCAGATTAATACTTACATAAAAGAACATACGAGACTAATGGCAAGAAAAAAGTATTAACTATTGGGTCACACTCACTTACATTACTATAATTGGTTGGGACGCTAACTGATGTGTACAGGATGCAATCCTCAAAACTTGAATCATAATTAATGAAGTCTGGCATCGTTTAAGCGAATAGTTCACCCCTAGCACAAGCCTCATTTACATTCAGTACGTCTAAGCGACAAGCCTGTCAGTGAAGGATTATTTGACAAGCCGTCAAGCGCTGTTATATACACTACTGGCCATTAAAATTGCTACACCAAGAAGAAATGCAGATGATGAACGGGTATTCATTGGACAAATATATTATACTAGAACTGACATGTGATTACATTTTCACGCAATATTGGTGCATAGATCCTGAGGAATCAGTACCCAGAACAACCACCTCTGGCCTTGATACGCCTGGGAATTGGGTTAGCCAGAGCTTGGATGGAGTGTACAGGTGTAGCTGCCCATGAAGCTTCAACACGATACCACAGTTCATCAACAGTAGTGACCGGCGTATTGTGACGAGCCAGTTCGTCGGTCACCAGTGACCAGACGTTTTCAGTTAGTGAGAGATCTGGAGAACGTGCTGGCCAGGGCAGCAGTCGAACATTTTCTGTATCCAGAAAGGCTTGTACAGGACCTGCAACATGCGCTCGTGCATTATCCTGCTGAAATGTAGGGTTTTGCAGGGATCGAATAAAGGGTAGAGCCATGGGTCGTAACACATCTGAAATGTAACGTCCACTGTTCAAAGTGCCGTCAATGCGAACAAGAGGTGACCGAGACGTGTAACCAATGGTACCCCAAACCATCACGGCGGGTAACACACCAGTACGGCGATGACGAATACACGCTTCCAATGTGCGTTCACCGTGATGTCGCCAAACACGGATGCGACCATCAAGATGCTGTGAACAGAAACTGGATTCATCCGAAGAAGTGACGTTTTAACATTCGTGCACCCAGGTTCGTTGTTGAGTACACCATCGCAGGCGATCCTGTCTGTGATGCAGCGTCAAGGGTAACCGCAGCCATGGTCTCCGAGCTGATAGTCCATGCTGCTGCAAACGTCGTCGAACTGTTCGTGCAGATGGTTGTTGTCTTGCAAACGTTCCCATCTGTTGACTAAGAGATCGAGACGTGGCTACACGATCCGTTACAGCCATGCGGATAAGATGCCTGTTATCTCGTCAGCTAGTGATACGAGGCCGTTGGGATCCAGCACGGCGTTCCGTATTACCCTCCTGAACCCACCGATTCCACATTCTGCTAACAGTCATTGGATTTCGACGAACGCGAGCAGCAATGTCGCGATACGATAAACCGCAATCAAAATAGGCTACAATCCGACCTTTGTCAAAGTCAGAAACGTGATGGTACGCATTTATCCTCCTTACAATGGGCATCACAACAGCTTTTCACCAGGCAACGCCGGACAACTGCTGTTTGTGTATGAGAAATCGGTTGAAAACTTTCCTCATGTCAGCACATTGTAGGTGTCGCCACCGGCGCCAGCCTTCTGTGAATGCTCTGAAAAGCTAATCATTTGCCTATCACAGTATCTTCTTCCTGTCGGTTAAATTTCGCGTCTGTAACACGTCATCTTCGTGGTGTAGCAATTTTAATGGCCAGTAGTGTACTTACATTGACATACACATATACAAATACAATATAAAGTACATAGCAAATAAAACAAGTACATAGATAACCCATGCAATAAGAAGACAAGTCTCTAGTTTATAAATTTTCTTAGACCTATGAGGTGATAATGCCCTTTACACCAATTCGGATACGCCAAGAGAAAATACCCATTGTGGAGAATTTTCACAGTACAGTACGGGCCAGTATATAATAGCTGCCACTTCTTGTTCCGTTTCTTTAGAAGAGATGGTTTACGATCAGATCTAAGTAGCACCATCTCGTCTAGGTCAAATGACTGTGTTCAGGCACTCTCTTTCGTGACACGGTGCTGGCATTCAAAGACATAAAAGCTTGGCGTGGTTTTTCTTCCCACGAGATTGCAAGCCTTGGGGTGAGTGGAAGTGGAGCCACCCACTCATTTCTCTCTACCGTAATAGAATCCAGTTTGGTGTGCGCCCTGTGGAAAGATGTGGAAGATAATTGACAATTTCCTCAAAGAAAGTGACAAAATCAACCCACTTCGTTTGTTTCAGAACGAAAACAGACTCGATTGTGAAATTATTTAATGCCAATTGAACGACGCGTTTCATTCTTTTAGGACATGACCAGGTTGTGCAGAGTAGTTGGATACAGACATTGTGCAGTGTGCACCTGGTCCTCTCTTGCACTGCCACGACGAAGCCGGCTCGTGAGCTCAACGTCCACCACATGGTTTAGATTTTCCATGATGCCTGGATTATGTATCCGGCTTGCTTGGTGTCTATTTTACATAGTATTTGGTTTTACGACTGATTGGTCACGTATCCAGCTACTCAGCTCAATCTGATGATAGCCTAAAATGCTGAATTGCGTCACTGAACTGAAATTAAATAATTTCGCAACTGAGTCTATTTTTGTTGTTAAACACTTTTAAACCGGTTTCTGTACCAAATTGCCACAATGTAATAGGAAAATATTCACATTGTTTCCTTATGTGGAGCCGGCGGCTGTGGCCGAGGGGTTCTATGCGCTTCAGTCTGGAGCCACGCTACCGCTGCGGTCGCAGGTTCGAATCCTGCTTCGGGCATGGATGTGTGTGATATCCTTAGGTTAGTTAGGTTTAAGTAGTTCTAAGTTCTAGGGGACTGATGACCTCAAATGTTAAGTCCCTTAGTGCTCAGAGCCATTTGAACCATTTATTGTTTATATTGAGAGTGGGGTCGAACAAAACGGCTTAATTCCTTGTAAATTCCCTCTCTACAGTTACTTTCTGGATGGGAAAGTGAAATTAAAATTCGCTTCATGGCTCTGAGCACTATGGGACTTAACATCTGAGGTCATCAGTTCCCTAGAACTTAGAACTACTTCAACCTAGCTAAACTAAGGACATCACACACATCCATGCCCGAGGCAGGATTCGAACCTGCGACCGTAGCAGTCGCGCGGTTCCGGAATGAAGCGCCTAGAACCTCTCGGCCACCGCGGCCAGCAATATTTACATGATGTTATGTTCACGAAGACATGAGCGCCAAAGTCGCTCAGTAAAACTCGCAGCATTATTGGACAAAACTGTATTCGAATTTCCGAAGCGATGCAAGTAGCCATTCTTCAATCTGTTTTTTTACAGGTCGGGCGGGCGTCGACTTTGTTGCAAATAATCTGACATGTTTTGAGAATAAATCATGTATCTACCATCTTCAGAATTGGTCGGAAGAATCGGATGCAATGGCATGTTCATGAGTTAAATTTTTGACAGACAACGCACGCTTTCAACAAACGATGCACGCGCATGTGCAGATTCAGCAAGTAGCAGTAGGTGGCAAATTTCTGTTCACGTTTATCTGTTCCGCAATACGCTCAGGTCATGTGCGTATTCAGGATCTGGTAATCCTAGTTAGCACGAGGTACACACACGCATCAAAACTCATTAGCAATATTGGTCCTATGGAACAATACACCATAATGCAAGAGTAGTACTGGCTCAGCTTGTGATTTGTTTGAAGCACTAAAACAGGCTTAACCTTAGACCGCTTAGGACTCGCATCCTGTGATGCCTGCATGTTCGTGCATATTTCGAAATAACAATGTCGGTGAAAAAGATCTTTCATTAACAACACTTCGTAATCCGTCACCTGTTCCACAAGTTTACTGAACTTATGCAGATCAGAGTGTAGCCTGGATAGTGCATCAGCGAGAACATTTTCTTTTCATTTGGTAAAGACAGTTTTAAAATTAAATCCTTGCAGAAACAATACTTACTGCTTTAATTTACGGTGGAGCAGCCGGCAAGTTAAAACTAAGCCTTAGGCTTTTTGGTCGCAGAAAACTTTGACACGCCGACCACTGATAAAAATAATTACATCACACCGAGTGCCACTAGGTCAGTAGCCGTGTATGACCTCTCAGTCTGTCAAATTTCTGCAACTGACACTGATGACGCGAACTTCCATTCTGCCAGCAATATCTGCTGTCTGAAACAAACTGTATACGAATGCTGTGTACGACGCATCTGAGCCGACACAAAAATTCTTCTCCATACCAATTGGCCCATAGCTCAGCGTAGATCAGCGCATCCTTAATTCAGTAAAAAGCTTCCTGGCACTGAGGATACCAGATGCGGGAGCATTTTTCTTTGCAAAAGCCCGTGAATCTGGGTTGTTTAGAAGTTGATTTGAAATGAACCATCTAAAGAAAAATGTCGTGCCCAGAAACTCTTTCAACTGTTTTCTGGATGTTCGTGGAGGACATCTGTCTACTGCTTATATCTTACACGGACTGAACTCAGTATCTGACGGAGATATGGTGTGTCCTAAAAACTTGACTTGTTGTTTACAAAATTAGTGGTCACTCCTGAGTCTTAAAACCGTTGCAAAACTAGCCCCAATAGCTGTAAACGAACTTCCCATGAGTGTTGGGCTATGAACAGATCGTCAGTCTAGACCGCAACTTTGAATAGCAAACCTGCCCTGAGTGCAGTGTCAATGGATGTAATGGACACGCCAGAACCACCGTTCAGGCCACACGCAATTACTTTACAGTGATACGACCGCCTATCAAACACAAAAGCAGAATACATTCTAGAATTCTTTGACAATGGACTCTGGCAGTTCGACGATCGGTAATCGAGTGTCATAAGGAAATTTATCCCACAAAACTTTTGTAATAACTTTTCTAGAACTTCATAACGTGTTCTGAGAGGCATGATAATTTTGCTTACGTATCGTGCGTCCATGGCTCAACGCTTGCCACCTCCTCCCTTTACCTTTATAGCTACTAACGGACTTAAATAAGGAGAAAACGAATTCTCAGTGACGTCTCCCGCGGTTATCCTGCGTATTTCCTGTTTTGCCACTTCATTTCCTCCACGGGATGGCATTAAGTGTGATTACAGTTAGTGTCAGGGGGAGCAACAGTGTGATTAAAGTATATTTCACAATACCAGGTTTCTTACAGAAAAACAGTAATACATCATCTGTAGTTCGTTCTTTTGCTGTTCGTGAAGGCATTCAGACTCCCGAGCCATGGCATCAGTTTTGATTGTATCAGGTAGATTGCCATTCACATTAACGGACACTGGTTCTGAACTACAATTGGGAAAATGATTTTCTGCCTCCAGCACATGTACAGCAACTAATGTAATTGACGGTACTAGCAGAATCTCCCCTAACGTTCCCTGGTACAAAGTAACTTTAATTTTACCTCTTTCTCATCAATAAATAGGGTACATGTTGAAGGTTGACACTCGCATTCCTCCGTCTTGGCAAATCCATCCTCACCAAGCAAGTTATGGCTAGACCCTTAAATACACAAAACGTGCACCCATCGGCTCCGATCCCAAATTCAATTAAACCCTGCACCTGCTTCTCTACTCTTGGTGTGCGGGCGCTAATAGCTCCTGATACAAAACAGTTCTCTAACGGTAACGTCAGAATCCTTGTTTCCTCTGAAATTCTTTTCAGGAAAAGTGCACCCATCACATATTAGCGCCAGTATCTGGCACTATGGTGACCGGAATGCCTTCGACTACCACCGTGTACTGCTGCTTGTACCGTATCTACCAAAAGTTCATTATATGATATCGACTAACTGTTAAGCTCATCACGAATACTTTGACTACGATTAGAACTGTTGTCCCCATTAATTACAGTTCCCACTATCAAGGAGTGCAACGAGAGTACATTTAATCTGACGTATTACTAGAGAGTGGCGATCGCTCATCCACGCTCTCCACTACCTGTATTGTCTCATACCGCTTAGGTTGCGACTATCCTGTCGGTGATCTCATATCGGAAACAGATCGATTGCAGCCGTTGTTACCGTCCGGAAGGTTATTACGCTGTACACAGTTCTGCTGCCACTAGTTGTCGTGGTTCTGTCCGGATGACCATTGCCCTGCTCGCGGATCATTCCGACCATTCTCATAACCAAGGTGAAATCGATTGTTCCAGTTCTCGAGCTGGAATCAAGCGCCGTTACGCACTTCGTGATTTATGTTTACCATACACTCTACGCAGCTTGAGGCGGTGGGCTCACACCGTTTCGAAGAGCGCTGTTTCTTGCATTGCTGTAGTGGTTGCCACAATGCACTGTTGGTGCGCCACCGTTATCTGTGGTGCGCCGCGTGTCAGTCTGGATAAGATTCAGTGCATCAACGACAGATAAAAAAAACCGTCAATGTTATCTTCCGGCGCGTGAACCAATTTTTCACATACATACACAGGTAACTTTCCTTTAAGTATAACATCCTCTCGTGCGATGGGCTTGCCCGAATACAAGGTTTCATAAATGTACCTTTCGAAATACTTTCGGAGGCTCTCGTTTGGGATGGTAAGTCTCAGGACTGAATACACTCTTGGAAATGGAAAAAAGAACACATTGACACCGGTGTGTCAGACCCACCATACTTGCTCCGGACACTGCGAGAGGGCTGTACAAGCAATGATCACACGCACGGCACAGCGGACACACCAGGAACCGCGGTGTCGGCCGTCGAATGGCGTTAGCTGCGCAGCATTTGTGCACCGCCGCCATCAGTGTCAGCCAGTTTGCCGTGGCATACGGAGCTCCATCGCAGTCTTTAACACTGGTAGCATGCCGCGACAGCGTGGACGTGAACCGTATGTGCAGTTGACGGACTTTTAGCGAGGGCGTATAGTGGGCATGCGGGAGGCCGGGTGGACGTACCGCCGAATTGCTCAACACGTGGGGCGTGAGGTCTCCACAGTACATCGATGTTGTCGCCAGTGGTCGGCGGAAGGTGCACGTGCTCGTCGACCTGGGACCGGACCGCAGCGACGCACGGATGCACGCCAAGACCGTAGGATCCTACGCAGTGCCGTAGGGGACCGCACCGCCACTTCCCAGCAAATTAGGGACACTGTTGCTCCTGGGGTATCGGCGAGGACCATTCGCAACCGTCTCCATGAAGCTGGGCTACGGTCCCGCACACCGTTAGGCCGTCTTCCGCTCACGCCCCAACATCGTGCAGCCCGCCTCCAGTGGTGTCGCGACAGGCGTGAATGGAGGGACGAATGGAGACGTGTCGTCTTCAGCGTTGAGAGTCGCTTCTGCTTTGGTGCCAATGATGGTCGTATGTGTGTTTGGCGCCGTGCAGGTGAGCGCCACAATCAGGACTGCATACGACCGAGGCACACAGAGCCAACACCCGGCATCATGGTGTGGGGAGCGATCTCCTACACTGGCCGTACACCACTGGTGATCGTCGAGGGGACACTGAATACTGCACGGTAAATCCAAACCGACATCGAACCCATCGTTCTACCATTCCTAGACCGGCAAGGGAACTTGCTGTTCCAACAGGACAATGCACGTCCGCATGCATCCCGTGCCACCCAACGTGCTCTAGAAGGTGTAAGTCAACTACCCTGGCCAGCAAGATCTCCGGATCTGTCCCCCATTGAGCATGTTTGGGACTGGATGAAGTGTCGTCTCACGCGGTCTGCACGTCCAGCACGAACGCTGGTCCAACTGAGGCGCCAGGTGGAAATGGCATGGCAAGCCGTTCCACAGGACTACATCCAGCATCTCTACGACCGTCTCCATGGGAGAATAGCAGCCTGCATTGCTGCGAAAGGTGGATATACACTGTACTAGTGCTGACATTGAGCATGCTCTGTTGCCTGTGTCTATGTGCCTGTGGTTCTGTCAGTGTGATCATGTGATGTATCTGACCCCAGGAATGTGTCAATAAAGTTTCCCCTTCCTGGGACAATGAATTCACGGTGTTCTTATTTCAATTTCCAGGAGTGTAGTTCCAGTTGCAGGTAGGCTAGTATATTCGGCGACCAATACGTGGCCAAGAACGCTTGCTCGAACTGTCCTTAAGTACAACATTGTTCGGCTGTTGCTGTCAACACAACTGGCACTACTAAGAATATCCTATGACTTTCACATCGCTGGCAACGGGTTATTCACAAAACTGTTTACTACTCTGAAGGTCAGTAAAACTTTAAACACGTATCTACTTTGTACGAGCTGTAAATAAATAGTTGCCACTATTGAAGTTCCAACCCTCGTATGTTTTGTATCTGGGCGACTTCGTTGCGAAGTGGTGCGCCCGACGTCCCCGGTTCTGAGAATACTTTCGCAGACAGCTTGCACTGGGGTGCGTATTTCCTTCTTCGCTTTCTGAAGTATGTCAATATTGTTACATTCCATCCCGAATTTTTCTTCGCCGGGTTTTTCTTTCTACTTTCCTTTCCGTAATATTGTTACATTCCATCCTGGATTTTCCATTGCTTGAACGCCAGGCAGTGTTCGACGAGTTTATCATGTACCATTTTTATGAGTGTTATGTTATGCAATCCACTCGTAAGCACGAAATTAAATTGTTCACTCCCAGCAGTGAGATTTTCCTGTATCTTACGATCTTGCTCAATGGAGAGATCGTTAAACTATGCTTCAAATGTTACACTCTTGTCTGAATAACTGTGTATCTTTCAGTTCCCTGACATCATCAGACAACTTTTCAACTAGTTTAGAAATCACACCGTAAGCCTCCTGATACTCGTGATTTCGTTTTATATGTGGGTGAGATTAGCATATATCTGATCGTTCAGATGCGTCACCACACTATCAAAACTCTCACGCATGTTCTTGGTTAAGTTCTCAAAGTTTGTATCTAATTCAGTCCTTTGTTCAGCCAATTTTACACCTGTTTCTTGACAAATTTTTTTGTCAGATCGGCACTTTGTTTCGTAATATTAACAGTCAACATATCAATATCGTCTCTGATATGAGTCGCGGAATGATGCAGTTGGTTGCACAATTTGAGCAGTTACGTGACTCATTCCCGGTTGCACTTCCTCTGACTAAAAAAAATTGTTAACATTTGCTACTTCAGTATCAGAAACGTCCTTTTCTGATTTCGTGCACCCCGTTACTCGGTGGCCAACACTACAGCCTTCGACATGCGCTTGTGTTTCTGTTTCATCACCGATATCCATGTTTTGAAATACAGAGTACTTCGGCATTCGACTGTTGATATTCGAAATGCAAATGAAACTTAACTGCATAATGCCAAAGTGCCGATTACTTAATACTACGCGTATTTGTAATAATGTGAAGCAGAAAAGACAAGGTTGATGCCTGCAGGGCAAAACTGAACACTAGAATGAATAATGTGTCATCCTGTCGTGGCACAGATCAAAGAGCAGACGTGTTTCACATCGTAACCCAACAACAAGTATTAATTTCATAATGGAAATTAACACAGTTACTAGAAAAATGCCGAAACATGAGTTGTTAAGCAACAGCTGAAAGGTGGCTACACTGAGCCACAGCGCCAGAGATTGCTCCAAAGAGTATTATTCCGCCGCCTCCACTGGCAGTGCTTGTCGAGAACTCGTAGTAGGGAGTGCTTGCTGGGATGTCGTAGTGAAGAGTTCTTGTCGAGAAGTCGTGGTGGAGAGTGCTTGTTGACATGTGGTAGTAGTGAGTCGGTGTTGATATGTTGTAGTAGGGAGTGCTTGTCCCATGTTTTATGCAGTTGTTTGATGTGCTAGACAGCAGATGTTGTTCGAATGGAGATATTGTAATGATCCGAGTGCATTTCGTCAATATATATGAAGGTAAAAAAAAAAAAAATTCCCTATTCTTCTTATTATTTCAATGTCTTAAATAATGTGTCATTACAGGTTCAGTCAACAAAGCATCTGGTTTGTGTTCTTGTATTAGAGTGTAATTCTGGTTTTCTTGCACAATTATAGTATATCTATTTTTTTTAATTACTTCAGTATAAATGATATTTAAAATTTCTTGTCTTATTGAAGAAGAACCGTGCCAGATGTATACGTTGAATCACACTTCCACACACAGAACAGTTACACTTGTGCTTTGTTGTTGCATTGGTTTTATAGCTGCTGGGGACTTAATTAATTAATTGTGCTAACGGAAAATTTCATTCCATTCTTTGTTGTTATTCTATGCAGTCAGATTGCGTACTAAAACTAGTCAGGGCCAACCGTTTACGAGACTTCGTAATCGGACATACAGCTACTAAAAATTTAAAAATTATTCGCATTTATCATATTTAAATAAATAAGCCCCCATGCACAGCTTATATTTTGCTTTTCTATCGGCACATGAAACTTAAAACAAGAAACAGCTTAATCCAATACAAATTATTTATCTTGACCGTGCTTACGACGTCAGGACGACGCATCACTGCACGGTAAATATATTTTAAAACAAAAATTTCTGAGATTTGACACAAATTGACAATAATTTTTAATTGGTGTAGGCTTCACCAGATGGTGACTGCACGTGTACTGTCGTTCGCAATACGTACGACTAAATCACGCCACGTTCCATGTCCAGTTCAACGAGAATAAGATATTAAAACCACCATCAAATTCAGTAAGTCATGGGGGCTTTTGTCCGACTGGTATAGGCAGTACGACGTGATTGTGAGAGAACGAATGACCGAATCAATGAGTGTTCGTTTATTAACGTCCACTAACCGTGTGTCGTCGACTCCTCTGTATCAAGATAACCCACGAAAGATGGCGCCAACAAGATTTTTCGAAACATCAGATGAACACAAATAGCATACGAATGAAATTAACGCAGCGTTTACATTCATCTTGTAGACATGAGGTATTAACGAACGATACAACAAAATATTGTGAGTAGATTCAGAGTAGGTGCCCAGGTGCATCATTTACGTAGTTACTCTATGAACAATTAATATCTGATGGTACAGTAGCCTATTTAACTGATCCGTTCTTTGCTTGCTTCAAATAGCTATCTTTTTAATAGTCTCTCTTAACAGAATTTTCAAAATTTCTGATGCTTTCTAACAGTTTTCTGAAACTGAGAAACTCTTTCGTCAAGCTCACTCCCAAATAACGTAAATCTTTCTTCCACAATCTCTTAACTCTCTTGCCTCGATTTCCAATTTCAGATTCAAATTTTTTAAGCTCAGCAGCTAAACCGTTAATGCAACTAGACTGCTTTTTAAGCTCCCCAAACTTTGGAGTGATTGTCTTATCAGGATTACCAGTCTGCTTAAGAATCCTGTCGAGATAACTCGTCTGCTGTTTCATATTTTTATCTACTTCGTTATAACTTCGTTGGCATCAGTGAAGTTGTTGGTTTGCCCATCAGTGCAGCACGCATTTCTTGCATGCATGCTACGCTTCGTTTTTCAGAAGACTATTCCTGCTTTCTGTTTTAAACAGGAATCAGAACCGATCTGGCATCTGCTTCTACACTTTCCTTTTCATTTACATTACGTGCTGTAATATGAAATAAATGAGTATTACTCAAATCGCACTAATGATTAATGTCAAAATTTAAACTAGCTCCCAAACCTACATTTGTTGAACAACTTTGTTCCATTTA
This sequence comes from Schistocerca serialis cubense, assembly GCF_023864345.2. Lineage (NCBI taxonomy): Eukaryota > Metazoa > Arthropoda > Insecta > Orthoptera > Acrididae > Schistocerca > Schistocerca serialis. The sequence continues at coordinate 321,536,778 of NC_064641.1, read as the reverse complement.
TTCCCAACAGCCGGAGGTAATTGAGGTACATCATCAACTGAAACGTCATTACTCAATGAATCATCTACTCGTGTGATTGGCACAACAAATTAAACGGCAATCACCGTCATTCGTAACAGCCACCTTATGGCAGTCAACATACCCTATTACCGAAGAGATTCCATCCTGATTATCTGTGACAAAATTCTCACAACTTGAATCTCTTTAACCTCTAGTTCTTGGTCCTGATGTTCTCAGTACTCCAAGCGGACTTAAAATAGTCAGTTCAGAAGTTACGGTTTACACATGAAATTCTGAATTTCGCGCGTTCGCTCTCCTCACTCGTTCTCATTCACTTAGCGGCACTCCAAGGGCAAGTTTACCACATTATTCCGAAAAGTACCACATCTATTCAGTGTTCCTAATGCATGCGTCAGGGTTCACAAAGAACTGCTTTATCCCACGAAAACATGCGAACGTATTTTCTTCTGATAGATGAGTTACACCACAGCCAATCCGATATCAGAATTAAACCGCTCAGTCTCACCTCTTTTACATTGGACCAATCACACATTCATAACCTGTACGAGTAATTTATTAAACGAAGAAAATTATAGGCCCTACAAATATCAAAACAAGTCGCTCTTTAAATAACGAATTATCGTAAAATATTTCTTGTTTTCTTAAAACCATAAACTGGCCTCATGCCGTTAACAAATTCCGCTGAGACTATGAGTCATTCGCTTTCTAATGACACAATTCCCTCACTACGATTTACCCAGTTAATAGGAAAACAATTTTCATTTAATATATTACATTGCACTCTCACCATCATTCATAATAATAATTAAACACATTAAATTTACAAAATTTAATAGAAGACTGGGTATTCACAGAAGATAGCGGCTTGCTTCCAAAATGTACTGTATCGACTACGCATGATTTAAGTCCTTAAGATGCTGACACGTTTCACCCACAGCTGTTAACACTTAAGAACTGTTGCATTGCAAAAGCACTCCTGTCATGCTAGAAAAACGACTCATGTGTGGAGGTATCTGCTCCCTACTGTCCGACTTGCACGAGCAAGACTTTAGGCTTCAGTAATGATAACAGCAATAACAATAGTAGTAATAACACGTACCACTGTCACTAATAGTAATAATAATGTAATAATAGTGAAACTCCACGCACAGAAAACGAGTTCTGCCAGTGTGATCACAATATCTACGTCATCACAAGTAAAATGTTCATCTTTCACGTGATTTACGAACAGTACTCAGCTCGTGTTTTAGCTTGGGTGTGTCACTAGGAACAGGAGCTGCTTAGACGAAGCATGTTTCTTGTCAAGCTTGTACTCTCAATAGTGAAAGTAAGCTTTCTTTCCTGAGAAGTAATTGCAGTCTTCACTCGCGGTGTTCTTCGAATTGCTTCGTAATTGTATCGAAAACTTTTATAAATGAGCAGTTCCAATTGTGTCATTGACTCATTAGTTCGTGGTTTAGTACAACGATTTGAAAAACTAAATATTTGTCTTTCGTCATTTTAAAAATCAATGTTGTCAAAGAAATTTATTTCGCTTTCTAAAGTTCAGTTAATCGCTGACGCTGATTATTTTGGTGAAGTGTTGGAGGTGGGAGGAGGTAATCAGCGAATATTTGACTGCAATCAGGTGATACGGGAAAGTTGAGAACAACTGATCTAAATGTTAGTTTAGAGCCGGCCCACTGCGGCCGAGCGGTTCTAGGCGCTTCAGTCTGGAACCGCGCGACCGCTAAGGTCGCAGGTTCGAATCCTGCCTCGGGCATGGATGTGTGTGCTGTCGTTAGGTTTAAGTAGTTATAAGTTCTTGGGCTCTAAATCGTTCTGAGTACTATGGGACTTAACATCTATGGTCATCAGTCCCCTATAACTTAGAATTACTTAAACCTAACTAATCTAAGGACATCACACAACACCCAGTCATCACGAGGCAGAGAAAATCCCTGGCCCCGCCGGGAATCTAACCCGGGAACCCGGGCGTGGGAAGCGAGAACGCTACCGCACGACCACGAGCTGCGGACTAAGTTCTGGGGGACTGATGATCTCAGATGTTAAGTCCCATAGTGCTCAGACACATTTAGACTTTTTTTTTTTGTTAATTTCGACTTCCTGCAATAAATTTTTATCCATGTAAGTGTTGCATCGAGTGTGGGAATTATGGAAATGAAGAAAACAGAAGCGTTCCAGAAGCAGTACCGTTGAAGGATTTTATGAATTAGGTAAGCTGATAAGATAGTAAACGAGGAGGTTCTCCACTGAATCGGCGAGGAAAGGATCATGCAGAGGACAATGGCAAGAAGAAGGAACAGCCTGATTATAAGTTATGTGTGTTAACATACCACAAACAGAATTCGTTGTACCAGAGGGAACTGTAGAGACTAAAAAAATTATTGGGAAAGACGGAGACTGGAAAATATCCAATAAAGAATTAGGAACGTTGGATTCATATGCTCCTGCGAGATGAAGAGACTGTAACAATGGAGGACTTTGGTACTGGCCGCATCAAACCACTTAGAACACTGATAGTAAAAACTTAGGAACACTAGTCAGGTGTTATAATGAGTTAAAGGGAATCAACGAGTTCACATTAGTTTCTCTTATCGCATATTGCCAGGCCCGGCTCCAATCATCCTTCTTGTTAATCTAACCTGTCTTCGCTGTCAATCAAGTCTTGCCATCAGCTACTTATCGGTACTAGGCGCTAACCCTTGTTTCGCATTTTTAATGTGACAGTTGATACATTGCGATAAACAATCACCATATCATTGTGAAAGAACGTTTAGAGACGACGTGTAGTCATCGACTATGCTGTACTGCTGTTGCTAGGGAACCTTGTTAATCACGATGTGTAGGTATGATTAAATGTATGTAAGAGGGACGAAATGTACAACCTGATTTTGTAATGAGATATAGATTTTCAGGGATGACGGATAAATGTATCGTTTACAGATACGAGGCTCTGGTCAGAAAACGAGCAAATCGAAAGTTATAAACGAAAACTGTTCTAATACCTATTGTAATTAAGATTGTAGGGTAGGCAACTTTCAGAGCTGGTATTATGGACCAAAACAAGAAAAATATTTCAGATAAACATGGGCTCTATAATACGTACCTTAACAACTATGAATGCTTCTTCATCTTCGATACAATGACAGAAATCTCTTCTATTGCAAATTCTTTGGTTTCCGTACTTCTGGAGCACGCAGTATGGATCAAAACAAAGCCCATTAAACAAATTCTCTAAATGTACACATTAAGTGCTTTTAGCACTTGTACATCGTTGTTACTGCGATACATATTTCTTATACTGATCAAGTGCTTAAAACTTTTAAGGCCTGCATTTTAGAATTCATATTTACTGTACTTATTGTCTTGTTGTGGTCCATATTTCCGTATCTGTAAGTTGCCTCCCTACAGTCTTAGCAACAATAGTACCTGTAGATGTATTAATGTCCGAGGTATCAGATCGATTTTCGTTTTTAATTTTCGGCCCGGTCGTTCTCGGACTAGGCCCCTTTGCTCAAACTGATACGTTTATCCTTCCCCATCATCACTAAAAGTTTTTACCAACGTCACGGCATCACCTTGTATTAAATGTTTTGAAAACGAGAGGCTCACATGGTTAAGTATTCGGAAAGTCATATATATTACCAATATAAACAACATTCTCCAACAGCCGTGTAACTGGGATATTATTTTATTTTCAAGGCTACCAGTTTCGGCATTCCACTATGCCAACTTCAGGCCCCATATGCATCTCTCCAAATAAACAAGAATGTCATATACTGCAATAAATCCCCGGATGTCGTGAATTCAATCGTTCACTAGTGCTTCATTCGAAGGCTTGATAGCAACTGAGATGCCACAAATCCCTGTATGTTGTGAATTCATGACATGCAGGGATATATGGCACTATGTGACATTATCGTTTATTTGGAGAGATGCATATGGGGACAGAAGACGGCACAGTGGATTGCCGAAACCGGTAACCCTCAAAATAAAGTAATGTCTCATTTACACGGATGTTGGAGAATTCCATTGATATTGCCAATTACTTAACCAGCCTATGCCCCCTGTCCATGATGGATCAGAGGAAATAGTATTATATATTGTTTGAAACTATAGAGTAAGCCGCTTCTGTGTTGAAACGGTGGGTGTAATTTGCATGTTGATATTTCTATCCAGGCTCACCTCCAGGCATTGCAATACAGGAACACTATCGAAAAACTGCTCACATTCGTTTCTTTGCCACCTTTTCTCCCCTGAATGAGAATAAGTGCTTGGACTATTTCATGATTTTTTCACAGATACTAAATATAAATACAGTAGTGCGTTTACCACCATCTCATAGAGGAGAGCTTCAAACTTTTACAGCGACCGTAGACGCACTCACACCTTGTCGTGCAATAACATTGTCCTCTAACTTGTGTCCTATAACGATTGACAGCGTACTCCACTCTGGTAAATTAGGTATAATGAGACGTGAACGTTTATCCTTGACGAAACCCAACGAATTTGTGACTTTCAATGCAGAAGAAGCTATTTTATAAATGAGCTCTCCAGTTTCATTGTATATCAGGATCTCATTGTTGTAAACATTCTTCTCATGAATGGGTGGAATCATGACACACCTAATCTGGGGTCGCTGTATGGGTATTCAGAAACAAAGAAACAGGAAAGAACAGACATTTCTTAGGGATTAAGAACACAAACTGTGGTGTAAGTAAAGAGAGTAATTAAAAGAGAAAATGAAAATGAGCAACAAATATCATTGCTCACAGTACTACTCACAAATCCAGTAACAGCTATAAATGTTCTGTTCACGACATATTGATCGTCTTGTCAGTCCTTGTAGAAAAAGTGGTGTTTTTTTAGTTTATCAGATAAAATTATTTTCATTGTTTAGTACAGATGATGCGCTGCAGCAGTCACTCTCCTTATCCCTGCACAGCAACACACGCAGGCTACACAGGCTACGACAATGCTGTACCACCGTAAGCATGGACGTTTGTTACTGACCGTATGTTTCTCCATAAAACCTTTTAAATTTTTTTGAACAAAAAACTGGTTCAAATGGCTCTGAGGACTATGGGACTTAACAGCGGAGCTCATAAGTCCCCTAGAGCTTAGTACTACTTAAACCTAACGAACATAAGGACGTCTCACAAATCCATGTCCGAGGCAGGATTCGAACCCGCGACCGTAGCGGTCGCACGGTTCCAGACTGAAACGCCTAGAACCGCTCTGCCATAACAAAACACCCAGACATGTTTCGCTGAAATTGCGCTGTCATCAGTGTTTTTTTATTTCTTCCGTTAAATAACTGGAAAATTGCTCTTTACTATTAGCACTTACACAAATTTGTTACTTGTAAGAAAGTAAATCACAAATTTGATAACAGGCAGTTTTTTTTTTTATACAGGGTGAACATTATTAAAACCAACGAACAGCAAGGACGCATTCCTGATTGGAAACAGAAGAAAAAAGGTCTTATGAACGTGTATTCACAAATGCATCGCTACCACGGTACAAGGCGCTGACGAATGAAAGTTCCGCTGACCCCATGGCGTTTGTTCCTTGTGCGCTGCAGGCTTTGTGGTTGACGAAGCATAATGTAAGCATTTTTGTCGGGAACAAGGTGAGATGCCGTTCGTGTACAACCAAGCAGATGGAAACAGTCGAGATGCTGTACAGCTATACCAAACAAGTACCTTCACAAACACCAACCACATCACACAACATTTCAAGCTGTTTTTGTGCGTTTGCTTGCTCATGGGTTCTTTCACGCAGACGAATGTGCAGGAAGACGGCGGACTGTGCGTACACCAGATTTGGAGGACGGCTTCTACAGGGTATTGAGGCGAACCCTAATACAAGCTCCAGAGAAGTGGCCCGCCAACATGGCATATGCCAATGTACGCTTATGTGTATCCTCCTTCGACCATGGATACTAGTAGACTGGCCTTGCTGTGCTGGTGTGGCTCCGACATAAACCACGTGACTGTTGGCAAAACGTGGCGGGTTTTCAAATCAGCGGTCTGCCAACCCATGTTCGTATCATATTTTACCCACATTTCTCAATTGACTGCCAAACGCTTCCAACAAAAATTACTTTTTCATTTGCGAAAAATTATGTCAGAACTACATTTGACATGGATTTGTTCACAGTACCATTTATACATCGAACGTCCCTCTGGTAGCAGCGGGACGAAATTACTATAAACTATCAATTAAAGTAAAATGTCGTTAAAGTAAGAGTGGGCTCGTGTCAAAACTTTAAACATTGGATTCGCCGCGTTTAGAGCTCTAGTCACTTATAAACGAAAATGGGATATGGGAATTATGTCTACTATAGGTGCCAAAATTGTCGACTTTAAGACCAGGTCCATTTTAGAGTGTTATTTTAGGTGCACTTCAAAGGTTCAGTTCCTACTATTTTTACAAAAGTTAAAACTATCAGTTTAAAAAAAAAAAAAAGATATTTCGGATGAGAGGTGAGACTTTGAAGTTTCAGAAAATAATTTTGGATTAACATTTAATTAATAATATTAGAAGGCAGAAAACATTCTCTTCATGTGTCGACTACAGGTGCAGTTACCTTATTGTAATCTCACTAGTATATACAAAAAGGCGCGTATGTGCAGGTGGCTTATTTTCCGTTCCAGGGCCTGTATCCAAAGCTGCCATCGGTTTTCATCCTTAGGGAACCTATGAATAGGAACGAGAAACAGTTATACTTACTTCTGTAACCGAATTGTCACAGATACTTTCCAAATGTAATATGAGTCTGACTTTACAGGCATCACCCTCAGCACTTTAATTTACGTGATACTCTATTTCAAATGAAAAAAACATATAAAAAAAACCATCTGCACTATCATAGAAACACTTACACGTGAAATGTAATGCCATTTCCCCCGACAAAACGCTTAGTACAGCCATAAGCGCAGTACGGAACAACCATGTTTTCCCAACATTCACGTTAACCCAGAGATGTTGGAGCCACGAAAATGACGTCAGCGCCAGTCTGTTATATTTGGGGTTTTATTTTTTTTTTCTTTATTGATTTTCAATTCCCCCCGAAGGGGGCGGGCTGGCAGCAGCTGCTCTACAGCCTACAGACTTTTTTTTAAAAAAGGAAGAAGAAAGAAACAAGAAAAAACAGGCGATAAAATGGTGATTTAAAGTGGAAAATGGCGTAAAAATGCGGAAAGTTAAAACAGAAAGCAAAATGGGACGGCAATGTTGATAAAACACACAGGAGTCAGACAAGTGACATAGTAGACACACAATTAAAAAACATGGCGACGGTCTGGTTTCTGTTCGCAAGTGGTGAAAAGCACACCCAGCGACAGTATGATGGCTGTTCGCTACACTTCCCAAAAGACACAACACGGAGCACGCACTGGGAAAACACACTGTAAAACAGTGCACGAAAAAGGCGGCACAAAGATGGCACTCCCGATCCTAGGCAGATGGGGGGGGGGGGGACCTGGAGTAGGGGGAAAAACAAGGAGGGAGGAGAGGAAAAAACGAAAAGTGGGGTGGAACCAAGGAGGGAGAGGACTAATAAAGGGGGAGAAGGGCAGACGCGAGACGGAATGAGAGGAGGCAGAGGAGGGAAATGTAAAAGGACTCGGGGGAGAGAAGGGGGCAAAGAGGGGGAGGTGTGGAAGAAAGAGGATGGAAGGGGGGGAGAGGGAGCCCGGGAAAAGGACAGAGGAAAGGAGGGGGATTGAGGATCAGAGTTGATATGAGGGATAAATGGAGGGAGAGAGGGCATCATCCGGGAGGGGGAGTTGATGGAAGCCACCTTGGGAAAGGAGATGTAGGGTGTAGAGATGGAGGGTAGGGGGGACACAACGGTGAAGACGTGGCAGGGGTCAGGGATCAGAGAGGAGAGGAGCAACCAGGGGGTGAGGGGGTTCAAGACGGCGGGAGTTTTAGAGGATGCGGATATGTTCGAGGAATAGGAGCAGTTGGGGGAAAGGAATGAGATCATAGAGGTTCCGCGTGGGGGACGGGAGGTGAATACGGAAGGCGAGGCGGAGTGCATGACGCTCAAGGATCTGGAGGGACTTATTGAATTTGGGGGGGGGGGGCAGATATCCAGGCAGGACTGGCATAACACAGGATGGGACGGATTAAGGATTTGTAGGTGTGGAGGATGGTAGAGGGGTGTAACCCTCATGTCCGGCTGGGGAGGAGTTTGAGGAGTCGGAGGGGGTTGTGGGCTTTGGATTGGATGGAGCGGAGATGAGGGATCCAGGTGAGGTGACGGTCAATGGTGAGGCCAAGGTAGGTGAGGGTGGGGGTGAGGCGGACAGGACGGGCGCAGACAGTAAGGGAGAAATCCAGTAGCCGGAAGGAGCGAGTGGTATGACCTACGATGATTGCCTGGGTCTTGGAAGGGTTGAGTTTCAGGAGCCACTGGTTACACCATGCAGCAAAAAGGTCAAGGTGATTCTGGAGAAGGCGTTGGGACCGTTGGAGGGTAGGAGCGAGGGCGAGGAAAGCGGTGTCCTCAGCTATTTGTGGTCGAAGGTATCCTTCATGACAACCACTGCTGTCCCCATACCTGCAACGAAAGCAACGATCATCAAGAGTGGATTTCCGTCCACGGGAAGGATTTTGTAGGTGGTTGTTGTACCAGACCATCACAGTTATGGGATTTCAGTCATCAGTCCTCTTTACCGACGAACTATTTTGCTGCTTACAGTACGCTGCGTCAATCACACGGCCTGCGACACACAAGGAAAACCGCTGTGCTCAGAAGAACTTTTGTTCGTCGGCGCCATCTATCGTGGTAATGTCGCATTTCCGAACACATGTTCATAGAACTTTTTTCCTCCATTTCCAGTCAGGAATCTGCCCCTGCACTTTGTCGGTTTTATTAACATTTATCTTATATACATCTACCTTGTTACCACATGGTGTGGTTTTTGTGGTTTCTGTACTTCGCATAAATTCATGGTAGTGCACAGAAGCTGAAGGCAACCACTGTAGCGAGGTGCGGCGACAGAGTACCCAAGGACGCCATGTAATGATGGCGAGGCTTAGAGCGCAACATAGGAAAGTTTTAGGGAGGCCAGTGTAAGAATACGGAGCGCAGAAACCAAAAGTTGGATGCAATATACAAGTGCAGACAATTTTATGCAAAACGCTTGGGTGTGATTTCCTAGCCTGGCTGGCAGAGGAAAGAAAAAACGTCCATCTCAAAATTATATTGAATTAGAGTATGAGAAAAGGGAGAATTATTTCGCATAGTGTACTGGTCGAGTTTCTACTAGAGAAAACGACGTAGGACAAAAATATGACTGAAAAAGCAGCTGGCAGAATCACGGTTCTTGGGAGGTATGGGGATTCATGGTGATTTGTTTCTATTTGAGTTAGAGACATAAGGTAAAAAGCTTTTGGTTTAGCCTGGGACAGTGACCATCCGTACAGTCATTCGACAATCGGTCCTAACGTTCTACGTTACAGTATATTAAGCAAGATTTGAACAACGAACCAGAGCTAGTGCCCAGACAAATTGTGCGAATCGTTTAATTCCTTTCGCAATGTGTTTTAATTGGGCTGAAATTAATGCTCAGCTAATGGCATCATTGTTATGTGCACTGTTCATATTTTAAGTGCTAAATCATGCAGAAAACCACTATTCTGGGAAGTTTATGAAACGTGCCACTTCCGTAATTCCAACTTCCACGAATAGGTTCAAACTTTACACGAATAAGATAAATGGATTGCATCAAAACGAATTTTTTGATCCAATAACTTTTATACATTGTCTAGCTACAATGGTTTTAAGTCGAGCTGAATGTAGCATGTGAAATTGTTTATTACCTGATCGGAAGGCAATGAAACGGTTTAAAGTCACATATTTCACGGCATTAAGATCTAAGCTAGAATAATATCAGACAGTGTTCTGGAAGTGTTTCCGTTGGAATAACTGGTGTAGGACATCACAGTTTTATTACAATATTTATTAAGACTGTGGCTTGTCTGACGTCAAAGAAGTCCATAATGTTATAAGTAGCAGTGACGGTTCATTGTGAAGAGAAGAATGCATCGGGGCTTCGCTAAGGTAGGACCTGTATCAGATGTCAGTCCACCATAGTTACATCATAAGAATTTTATTCGTTCAGTTAATGTTGATCAAATCTGAATATGTTTAGTCGTGTAAGAAGTGCTGTTAATTGGAGCCTCCCAGTATATTTCTAACGATGGAATTATCTACTGACACACAGAGGTAAGTTCACTGAGCAAATCTCAAGACGTGCCATACGTCATCACTCAACAAATGTCGGTAAGTTGGGCGGTGTTGTGGTCTCTTTCAGTGTTGCTAAGGTCTTTCGCTGATGATCGTCTATTAATGACCGAACAGTTATACCGTCTAGCGTCTTGGACAAATGATCTGAAATAGTGCCGGCAGATCCAGATCAGAATTGTATGTGTGAGTAGCAAATTCAGTAAGGCCATATTCTCATGTCAATTGGAACTAATTCAACTTTCCACAAATGTTATAATGCCACAGAACTGAAGGACAAAGCCCCTTTCTAATGTGTTTGATTGTATTTGATTAGTTCTTTTTTCTAATGGCTTGCCGACCACTTGCAGAGTGTTGTCTTTCTGCAAAGTTCAGGTTTCGCTTATGGGAGCAGAGCACAAGAAAACGGCGTCACATGTAGGGACGGGTATGTTGACAGGTCGTGTATGTGTTGCTGGACTTCATGTAAACAGGATCAGAAAGTAGACTAGTAATTAAACTAAGCCATGCACCCGCGTGAGCCCTCCGCTAACAGCATCTTAATACCCACCTTATTGTAATCCTGTATTTACTACATGACAAGTGGATTGTAGGCCCATTTAAATGGTTGTTTATCTGGTCGTAGGTAACACTTTCCTTTGTTTTACCCTACACAAGCGGCAAGACGCAGTCAATACCTTCGCTGCGCAGTGCCGATGGTACTGTTACCGATGACAGTGCCGCTAAAGCGGAGTTATTGAACGCAGTTTCCTGAAATTCCTTCTCCAGGGAAGACGAATGGAATATTCCAGAATTTGAAACACTAACAGCTGCTAGCATGAGTTTCTTAGATGTAGATACTTTTAGGGGTTGGGTTGCGAAGCAGCTCAAATCGTTTGATACGGGCAAGTCTTCAGATCCAGATTATATACCGATTAGGCTCCTTTCAGATTACGCTGATACAATAGCTCCCTACTTAGCAATCATATACAACCGCTCGCTCACCGATAGATCTGTACCTACAGATTGGAAAATTGCGCAGGTCGCACCAGTGTTTAAGAAGGGTAGTAGGAGTAATCCATCGAACTACAGACCTATATCATTGACGTCGGTTTGCGGTAGGGGTTTGGAGCATGTATTGTATTCAAACATTATGAATCACCTAGAAGGGAACGATCTATTGATACGTAATCAGCATGGTTTCAGAAAACATCGTTCTTGTGCAACGCAGCTAACTCTTTATTCGCACGAAGTAATGGCCGCTATCGACAGAGGATCTCAAGTTGATGCCGTATTTCTAGATTTCCGGAAAGCTTTTGACACCGTTCCTCACAAGCGACTCCTAATCAAGCTGCGGGCCTCTGGGGTATCGTCTCAGTTGTGCGACTGGATTCGTGATTTCCTGTCAGGAAGGTCGCAGTTCGTAGTAATAGACGGCAAATCATCGAGTAAAACTGAAGTGATATCAGGTGTTCCCCATGGAAGCGTCCTGCGACCTCTGCTGTTCCTGATCTATTTAAGTGACCTGGGTGACAATCTGAGCAGTTCTCTTAGATTGTTCGCAGATGATGCTGTAATTTATCGTCTAGTAAGGTCATCCGAAGACCACTATCGGTTGCAAAGCGATTTAGAAAAGATTGATATATGTTGTGACAGGAGGCAGTTGACGCTAAATAACGAAAAGTGTCAGGTGATCCACATGAGTTCGAAAAGAAATCCGTTGGAATTCGATTACTCGATAAATAGTACAATTCTCAAGGCTGTCCATTCAACTAAGTACCTGGGTGTTAAAATTACGAACAACTTCAGTTGGAAAGACCACATAGATAACATTATAGGGGAAGGCGAGCCAAAGGTTGCGTTTCATTGGCAGGACACTTAGAAGATACAACAAGTCCACTAAAGAGACAGCTTACACTACACTCGTTCGTCCTCTGTTAGAATATTGCTTCGCGGTGTGGGATCCTTACCAGGTGGGATTGACGGAGGACATCGAAAGGGTGGAAAAAAGGGCAGCTCGTTTTGTATTATCACGTAATAGGGGAGAGAGTGTGGCAGATATAATACGCGAGTTGGGATGGAAGTCATTAAAGCAAAGACGTTTTTCGTCGCGGCGAAATCTATTTACGAAATTTCAGTCACCAACTTTCTCTTCCGAATGCAAAAATATTTTGTTGAGCCCAACATAAATAGGTAGGAATGATCATCAAAATGAAATAAGAGAAATCAGAGCCCGAACAGAGAGGTTTAGGTGTTCGTTTTTCCCGCGCGCTGTTCGAGAGTGGAATGGTAGAGAGATAGTGTGATTGTGGTTCGATGAATCCTCTGCCAAGCACTTAAATGTGAATTGCAGAGTAATCATGTAGATGTAGATGTAGACATAGGGGTTACATGTCATACAGACATTGCCGGCCACGGTGGTCTAGCGGTTCTAGGCGATCAGTCCGGAGTCGCGCAACTGCTACGGTCGCAGGTCTGAATCCTGCCTCGGGCATGGATGTGTGTGATGTCCTTAGGTTAGTTAGGTTTAAGTAGTTCTAAGTTGTAGGGGACTGATGACCGTAGATGTTAAGTCCTACAGAGCTCAGAGCCATTTTTTTGTCATACAGACATTGAAATGAATTCTTTCTGATATTCTGTGTATGTACTGTAAAATGTCAAATGAGGTGTGAGGAAACCATGAAAGAAACCATTTTTCTGAGAATTTTATGAAGCGTGCCACTTCTGTACTTCCAGAATACGGCACTGCAATCAGCAACGTCTATATAGGAAAACAAGTGTCTGGCGCAGTTGATAGATCGGTCGGTTACTGCTACTACAATGTCATATTATCAACATTTAAGTGAGTTTGAACGCGGTGCTATAGTCGGTGCCTGAGCGATGGGACACAGCATCTTCGAGGTAGCGAAGGAATGCGGATTTTCCCGTACGACCATTTCACGAGTGTACTGTGACTATCAGGAAACCGGTAAAACATCAAATCACCGACATTTCTGCGACCGGAAAAAGATCCTGCAAGGACGGGACCAATGACGACAGAAGAGAATCGTTCAACGTGACAAAAGTGCAACCCTTCCGCAAATTTCTGCAGATTTCAGTTCTGGTCCATCAACAAGTGTCAGCGAGCGAACATTCAACGAAACATCATCGACATGGACTTTCGGAGCCGAATTCCCGCTCGTGTACCCTTGATGGCTGCACGACAGGAAGCTTTACGCCTTTCCTGTCCCCATCAACACCGACATTGGACTGTTGATGACTGGTTCGACGAGTCTTGTTTCAAATTGTATCGAATGGATGGACGCGTACAAGTATGGAGACAACCTCATGAATCCATTGACTCTGCATGTCAGCTTAATATGGTTCTTGGTTGTGGAGATTCTTGAATGGTGTGGGGGCGTGAGAAGTTGGAGTGATATGGGATCCATGATACGTCTAGATACGATCTGACAGGTAACACGTACGTAAGCATCCTGTGTGATCATTTTCATAAATTCACGTCCATTGTGCATTCCGAAGGGCTTGATCAATTCCAGCAGGACAGTGTGACACCCTACCCGTCCAGAATCGCTACAGAGGGGCTCCAGGAACACTCTTCTGCATTTAAACACTTCCGATGGCCACCAAACTCCCCAGACAAGAACATAATTGAGCATATCTGGGATGCCTTGCAAAGTGCTGTTCAGAAGAGATCTCCACCCCCTCGTAATCTTAGTGATTTATGGAGAGAACTACAGGATTCATGTTCCCTCCAGCACTATTTCAGACATTAATTGAGTCTATGCCACGTCGTGTTGCGGCACTTCTGCGTGCTCGCGGCTGCCCTGCAGAGTATTAGGTAGATGTAACAGTTTCCCTGGCTCTTCAGTGTAGACAGGAGTATGGTAACAGCTATTATGGACGCCACGATAATAGTAAAATAGTCACAGGTATTTTTGTGTCCACTATTTCTAACGAAGGCGTTCCGAAAATATCAACATGAGATTCAGTTAGGGGAACAGTCACCATACAATGTACTGAGTCAATTAAGCGTTCCGTATTGAATAGAAACTCCTATTCGATATGGCACTCTTCGGTTCACTCAGTGCCTTGTATGGTGTCTGTTCCCGTAATTGAATCTGATGGTGATATTTTCGAAACGCCTTCATTAGAAATAGTGGACACAAAAATACCTGTGGCTATTTTACTATTATCATAGCATCCATAATAGCTGTTACGATACTGCTATCTCCTTTAGACGTACTTCACAGTTTATAGCTTCGTATATCACCTAGCCACAAGGGTGCCTAATAGCCGACTTCTCACTTTCATGATAATGCTGGTTACGACGTTTTCCATATGTTATTTCAGTACTTCCAGTTTAGTGGAAATTCGACGGTATCTTACATTAGTTTCACTGTTTAGTTGATTAAAATGTGTTACTTTATGAATCTGTCATTGACAGATTCTTTACATTCCGGTTTCATTAGTTATTATTAGTGCATGGAAGATGGTGATACAGGTAGTTACCGTGGGGTTGACCTCCAGTATTGCACTCAACAGTGTACGACTGTGATTGTTTTGCCCCCTATGTTTCGTGGGCTTTGACATTAGCAATAAACCTTGATAATGTATGCATAACATGGAATTTTGACTTCCGATTCGTAGGTTCTCTTTTACTATTATGTAGCAAAAATATAATTTGTTCCCTAGTTTACATTCATGCAGCGTGCGCAACTGTTCTCTCATTTTATTCCTTAATTTATCTTTAACCCTCCATAAAATTTCATTCTGGTGTATTTTACTACATATTACCAGTGTATATAATTTGATTTCTGAAAAACATTTACACCACCCTATTTGTTATGTATTTTACGCTGTTATCATGGTTTTGTTTAAGCAGGTGTCTGAAGATGGTGTAATCTAACGCTGAAACTGGTCGGACAAATAACATAAAATACTAAATTTAGACGGCTGAAAGTGATTTGATTTGAATTTTTTATGCTGAACAGCCGAGGTCCCGCTACCAACTCACATAAAGACGGGCTTACAGAGACTTAATGCAGAACATTGATCTACGCACTATAGTTTATATGTACGACAGAATAATTGATGACATTTAATTTCAACAATAGTTAAGCTGAGGGGATAATGGAGGATGGAATAGATTTAGGTAGCATTGTGCACTAGTCTGCCTCTTATGGTGAAATAAAGGTTGCAATTTTCGGGTGGAGCTCAAGCGATTTAACTTTATATCTTAAATACTTGACTGTGATCATTGCGAGATCAACCAGCACATTGCCTTCTGTAAGAAGATATCTGGGAAGCAGTAATGTATTTACAAACACGATCTTCATCAAAACAGTTGCTGAACGCTTTCTCATTTGCTGCTCAGGTGTGTGCAAACTACATGGAAATACACGGACTAGGAAGCAAAGCGGAGTGCTTACCAGTGAGCGTACTCTCTCGTAGAGGGAAATTTACCGCAGTGAATCATCTTTACATCAGTCGTGATTGTTATCAAAATTTAGAAGTATTGCGTTCAAGAAAAGTTGGGAAATTGCTATCATGCCTCCTACGTGTATGTCTTTAAGAACCAAATTACCTGTATTAAACAGTTTTGGTAATATTGAAACAAAGATATTATTAATTTTTTCTCTCTCTTGCAAAATGTTGTTGAAGTTTCGATGTAACAATGCATTGCTTTGGCTGAAATACTAAAAGCAAACGTATTCACGTCCAGGGTGACACCGCTGCAGTCGTTCGGACGCCGGAGCTATGCTAAAGGGGATCGTTAAGATAGAAGGAGGAGGTTCTTTCAAAGCACTCTCACATCTCGTAATTGCAATCTGGACTTAGCAAACGAGACTCTTTAAGGTCTCCTCCCTTTTGTGCTATTAATCGAACATAATTGTTAAGCAGGAGACGGGATGCCATTGATGCACTACCATCTACATTGATTACTCTCTGACAGTTCGAAAAAGCGACGATCTTCAAACGAATGTTGGTATCACATAAATGAGATGCATCTGGAACAAAAGTTACTACAAATTATGTATCTTTCGCGGATGTAAAAGCATTAAATTTTCACTTTTAAACGTTCTCAAGAACAAATCAAATAAAATGTTGCTATATTTTCCTGTTGCTTGCGTTATACTGTTTACTTGACATTTATTTAGCTTTTTTTAATAATGAAGCTACGTGTTAGTTTCTATATTTCATCTACTCTCTTCTTATTCCTGTCTTTAGGGCTCTAACTTCAGTTCATTATGTGAAACAGTGGTTGTGTGATGCATGACACACCGCTCTCGAACAAACTAACTTGTTACCGAAAGAGTTAAACTCGGGTTTTGTCTTTGCTGTTGCGGCACAGGATCCGCATTAGTCTAAGCGTAGATAGTCCTGAAGTGATTTTTGCATGATCCGCTGGACTGAAAAGTTTCAAGCCATTTTAAGTATGACAGTTTTAATTTTTTATGTTCAGATCACATCTGACACATCAGTCCTGTGCAGGCCCATGAAATCCTTATTTCTGATGCTAATGACGAGGATTACGGCATTAGGTCAACCATCTTTATTAACCTCTTTGCATGTGACAAATGGGAATCGGGACACCCCCGTATTTTCACTTACAAGCCGAGGCCTTGAACAGCTACTGGTAACAGGAAACGAAGATCAGTGACCAGTATCACGTTTCACCAATTCAAGTCTAAATGCCTCATCTCTTTCTGCTTGACGTGTATCACGATCTTCCAAACGGGACGTAAAATTGAACAACACGCACATATCAAAATGCTGCATGGAAGAAACATTCGCCAACCCAGAAATTTCTATTTGATCATTAATTACTGTCACTTGAGCCTCCACGACATCCGGAATTTTTTCTGTCTCATCTTCGGAAGTCGCGTACAATTTCGGGTCATCCAATCTTTCCCTTGGCTCATTATCTCTGTCAAGAGAGAGAATGTTCTCTACAGTTTGACACATTTCCTCTACCGATTCTTCTCTGATTTCAGAATCGTCTCTTTCGTGTTCTAATTTACCCTCCTTGTCCTCTTTGATATTTTTAAACGTTATACCAATTAGCAATTTAATAAATCTCTCTGCACATTCAGTACGAAGTTGTCTTCCTGGTTGTACACACAGTGTTACACATATACACAAATAATGTACAAGGGTTTCGGTGCTTGACCACGACGAAGAAAATTTAACTAGAACTCACTAACCTTGAGTTGTTCAGTTTATTACTTACTAGTGTTTTGTTGACTTGAGGCGGCGGATGCACGGTCAGCTTTGGCAACTACAGCCCCCCCACCCCCCACCCCTATTCTTCACGGCGTCAGAATGTGTCGCTCTCAGCAGTCGGCGCCTTCCGCGTACTCGAAGTCGGCGCGTCGTCATATCTGTGTCAGCACTGCGTCCGCCGACATTGACTCGAAGCTCTGCATGGTCCGTGGTCGTGTGTGTGTGTGTGTGTGTGTGTGTGTGTGTTTGTGTGTGTGTGGCGCAAGGTGGCGCTTACTTAAGTCCTAATGGAATCTGGCCCCGCTTTAAGGGCACTAGTTTTGTAACTTGTGTCCTAAACGTGGTATCCTAGTTTTTCGATGGAATCGGGCCCTACGTTGGGCTCCATTTCCTTGTAACTGCTCCTTCTATTGAAAATGTTCGTTGATGAAGTTCGTGCACCGACGAGCTAGCGATAGATTGTCTGTATAATGTCTGATGAGGAATGTTACAAAAAGAAGTCTGTCCTGATGCAATATATTCACGCCGAGTGCGTATTAATTGTACCGGCCAGCTCAAATAATCATATGGTCCCCGACTTGTACGAGCACAGCTGCACGTAGGTGCATACAAATTGCTATTATTGCACTACTCGTGGTTACAGTCTATATACAGCAATAGTTTCTCCACTGAAGTTTTCAGTACATGTAAGCTAAATAGTCTGAATAAGTACGATAACTTCTATAGCGCGGCAAAGAATATATATAGCGTTCTGTTATTAATCTGTATCGTTGCACTGATAAAATGTTTCGTGAGCAAATAATACTATTTGGTTTGAAATAAATATCAAACACGCTGGTTTTTTATAGGCTAAGCACATCCTGACTTTGTCTTAAAGGAGTAGCCTTTCCATAAGCTGGGTGGAATTAGTTACGTAAATTTCAGTCAAAGAGTGCGCAATAAGATCCAGATTTAACCATTTGCTTCTACGAAATCTAAGTATTTTCCCACAATTCGATACTAATATTCACTTCCTTTTTTGGTTAAATTAGTAACAGTGAGCCGGCCGGATTGGCGGAGCGGTTCTAGGCGCTACAGTCTGGAACCGCGCGACCGCTACGGTCGCAGGTTCGAATCCTGCCTTGGGCATGGATGTGTATGTTGTCCTAAGGTTAGTTAGGTTTAAGTAGTTCTAAGTTCTAGGGGACTGATGACCTCAGCAGTTAAGTCCCATAGTGCTCAGAGCCATTTGAACCATTTGAACTAACAGTGTATTACTTTGGGTCAAAGTTCGGCCTTCCATTGATAATAATGAATCCAAGAAAAATTTCGGTTCTTGTCCTATCTTGACTTTACGTAATGATACACTCAAAGTTGCTGATCTACCAATTTCAAGGTTAATGATTTCTAGCATATCGCAAATCTCGAAAATGTAAAACCAATCTCGTATCGCCTACGTAAAAGAGAACACGTTAAATTACGACACGATCAAGCAAGCTCTAGAAGCATATTAACAATGTACGACTTTATCTTCTGTATTCTGCGGTGACCTCAAAGAGTACTCACGAGGGGTATTGTTTGAGGTCACTTGTTCTACTCCGTGATCTATTAGTACACTATTTTGCGATCTACTTTTACTTTAATTTGATACAAAAGGCATTCTATTTTACTTTCCTTTGCAAAAATAATAAGTTACTTTACACTCGGTTTCTTTTCTATTTCTTTTTACGTTGTTTCTCTTCAGTATACTTGTTACTATTACAGTGGTGCTATCACAGTGGGACCTTTTTTTTTTTATTAAATCTGGATCTTGGGTTTGGGGCTTGTATTGGGTTATGGGTTCTGTTTTTTATAATTTCATCTTTGCGTCCAAAGGAAGTGGCGTTACACCAGAACACACTGCCGTGCTCTTGGGGCAACTTAAATCCTTAAGGGAAGAGACGCTCCCTGACACCCAAGGCAGGCACTCCGAAACTGTATGGCCATTCAGCTGCTGCCTTGGTGAATGCAGCAGTCTCTGTCTGCGAAATATGAGAAGCAGAGGAGAGCATGTGGAGCCAACATACAAGCAACAATAACAGTCGCTGATGACTTACCCCGCCGCAATAATGGACGTTTTACAACATGTTCCTTCCGGAAACGCGTTTCATGCAGACGAAAGGCATTGTGCGTTGAGCACCAAGTTCGCAGAAGTCTGGTAGGATGATGGAAAGTTTTTCTATCTCACGGTCATGAAAGCTGCGACTTGGACCTTCTGAAAAGACTAGTGGAGGTCACAGACAGCTTTGAAAATTTTGTACAGAGGAGTCAGCGGATGGTAATTAAAGAAACTAGGCTCTAATGTGTGACCGCTTCCGCGTGATTGTGAACAGTGCGAGTGGGATGTAGTTACTCAGGCACTAGTGGGAGAAATTAACAACATAAAAGTTACTTGATTGGTGAAACTGGAATTTTCATGCCATAACATTACACAAATGTAATTAGCAAATAATAATGAAAATGAATGAATGTCCATATTACGGCATTACTTGTTCACTGTGGTGCTTTCAAAGACCCACAACCGTCCCGCACTTCAAACTGCATCCTCGTGTACATTTCTGTATAAAAGAATTACAACCTCTCTCTAATAAAAAGTCGTAAATGATTTTTTATAAATAAGCCTTTATAGGTATTGCTAAACGCCGTTGTGTTAAATAAACTTTAAAAAATCTTTTCTCACTAATACAATATTATATGGTGCTGTTGATCCTTAATTTTCACATTCATTCCTCACAAATAGTCACATCATAGTCGATGAGAATAACGATGTTCCAAGATGCAGCTATTAACGATGCCCGTGGTATTTCATGAAGTGAGCTTTTGCCCTACCAAGAACACTTTGTAGTTAACGGCACTATGTCACTGCGTTAAGTACATTTCTGGAGCTATTCGACGCTAATCATGGTCTAGTTCTACTACAGGGATCTGGAACGAACGAATCATGATGGGATTGCTAAGAAAAAAATGATTCGTCATCTTGGTAAGAATTTGAACAAGTAGAGCCTGGAAACCTAAATGAGGACTTACAGTGCTTGACGCTTTCGCCAGACCAATATGAGATCGCGAGCATTTCAAAACCGCTGATTTCAAGTTGGCTGATGGCGAATTGTGAGTGAAAGTACAATGCGGTCACGTATCATCTATAAGTAAACAGCACCAACACACCGGAAGGAGGCCGCCAGTTGACCAGCAGGGCAGAGTTCAGCGGTTCGAGAGTTCCTGACAGCAGACGAGCATCGGGCGTCTGTCAGCCCAGAGCAGAAAATTGTGTGAGTGAACGAACCTATTCAGTTCAGCTTGTACACTAACAGGAACTTGCATTCTTACGTGTACGTCGCGCGGGATTAGCCGAGCGGTCTTGGGCGCTACAGTCATGGACTGTGCGGCCGGTCCCGGCGGAGGTTCGAGTCCTCCCTCGAGCATGGGTGTGTGTCTTTGTCCTAAAGATAATTTAGGTCAAGAAGTGTGTAAGGTTAGGGACAGATGACCTTAGCAGTTAAGTCCCATAAGATTTCGCACATATTTGAACATTTTTTTCTTACGTGTACGTACCTCTGGACTGTGGATACTTAATCCATCATGGCTTACTTGTACCTATGACCGATTGTCACTTACATTGTGATGTGTAACGGAACCTGAGTGTTAAAAATTGAGCAATAAGAAACTCGCTCCCTTTTTATGTTTCGAGTCAAAGTGATAGACTAAGAAGGCTATTTTTCTATTAATTTAAGTATCTAGTAAGCCTCATATGTGTACTGCGCTCATTGAAATCATGACCTAGTACTTCTGCTCCGAGAAATGTTGCTGTAAACTAGGGAAGAAGCAATAAAATCAGACCAAACAGAAACTCGTTTCTTCACTTCTACCTCCCTAGTCTGTTACCCGTTTCTTTCTATACTGCCTCCAATCATAAATATCGACTAAAACTCAACTAGAGCCTGTAGCTGATTTATTCCCTTGCACGAAGCCGCTCGAGTCTCAAGGAGTCGGTAGACCTGAAAAATGCCACATCGATTTCTATTCGGCTGAGGGATGCACGTAAGTATGTTGAGACCGATCTGATCCAAAGACGAAGGTCATTATTGAATTTTGTACATGCATTACCGTTCACCTAACAGTATTCGTTGCTGTGCGAATTTTAGTGAACACTACACCCGTTTATTGGTGAGTAACATGTAATTCTTACCCTATTATATTGACCGATAAAATTTCGGTTCATTTGAGTAGTTATTTTAATTACTTTTATAAATAACTCCTGGTGCTTGACCGACTTAATTCTTTCATTATACAAACTTCAACACCCACAAATTCTCAACTTAAGAATTTTGTTTAGGACACCCAGCATCGATGTTTGACAACCCTGTAGCTTGATGACAAACTTTGTGAGACCATTCACAATCGTTTATAGTTGCACCTTGGAACGTCACAATTCTCATTCGGCTTGACGTGATTTCTTTTAAGTAACCAATATGAAAATCGACGATCGGAATCACCCTATAAATTGCAATTGTAGCAAAAGGTTTTTTGAAGTGTGTTTAAAGGAACGTCGTCTAGCAATACCCACAAAGAGTAGCTTTCTGAGGAAAAGTTTTTGAGGTTTTTTAAAAAAATTCACGTACGATTTTTATCATAAAGCGGTTGTAATTCTTTTGTACAAAAATGGACCTAATAATGCAACTTTAAAGAGCGAAATACGCTTTGGATCTTAGAAAGGTCTATAATAAACAGCTAATGCAGTAATATAGACTTTCATTCATTTTAATTATAATTTGCTAAACACACATTTCGTAATATGAGGTTACGAACTTCCATACTATAATCATCAATCATGTACTATTCCAGCTGTCGTTGCCCTACCCAAATAGTAGTTTGTTATCAAAATTACCTTCTAACTAGCGTCAAGAGAACTTTTTGCTCATTGGTGAGCGACGTTTTTCGGAAGGCATAGTGAACAGAGCAAGAACAATTTTGTTAATACGTACATAGGGGATAACGAGTTATCAGTTTTTAAAGGAATATTTAATTTGTGTCTTAAGGTATCTAACAAAGGAGATGTATATAATAAACATGTATTATACTGGATCCTTTGTCACACAATTATGTCATGAGGATAAGAGCAGTGATGGGCATAGTGGGGCAATGAAGGACATCTAAGGCACAGGTCACGCTCGTATCTCTAAGGACAGGGATCATTGTATTCTGGAACCAATGTCTTAGCAATTGTGCGACTTATCTCCATCATCACAGGTCATTGTCTTCCCTGATATAAGAAATCGCTTGTACTCCACAAGGCAGCCGCATGGTGTATCACTTTTATTAATGACATGCTAGAATTTATTGTCCAGTTAGTATGGCTACTGATCTGTTGATTTTATCAGTATTATTTTATACGTGAATATAAATATTTATTATATAAAAATATGGACTTTCCCTCACACGTCACCCGATCCTACTAACTATTCGACTGAATGCTCACTTGTATTCTGTACACCATTTTGAGAGCATCAGGCAGAATGAGAATGGCCGGCCGCGGTGGTCTCGCGGTTAAGGCGCTCAGTCCGGAACCGCGCGACTGCTACGGTCGCAGGTTCGAATCCTGCCTCGGGCTTGGATGTGTGTGATGTCCTTAGGTTAGTTAGGTTTAAGTAGTTCTAAGTTCTAGGGGACTGATGACCACAGAAGTTAAGTCCCATAGTGCTCAGAGCCATTTGAACCAATGAGAATGTTGTTGTTGTTGTGGTCTTCAGTCCTGAGATTGGTTTGATGCAGCTCTCCGTGCTACTCTATCCTCTGCAAGCTTCTTCATCTTCCAGTACTTGCTGCAACCTATATCCTTCAGAATCTGCTTAGTGTATTCATCTCTTGGTCTCCCTCTTCGATTTTTACCGTTCACACTGCCCTCCAACGCTAAATTTGTAATCCCCTGATGCTTCAGAACATGTCCTACCAACCGGTCCCTTCTTCTTGTCACGTTGTGCCACAAACTCCTCCTTTCCCCAATTCTATTCAATACCTCCTCATTAGATATGTGATCTACCCATCTAATCTTCAGCATTCTTCTGTAGCACCACATTTCGAAAGCTTCTATTCTCTTCTTGTCCAAACTATTTATACCGAGCGAGGTGGCGCAGTGGTTAGACGCTGGACTCGCATTCGGGAGGACGACGGTTCAACCCCGCGTCCGGCCATCCTGATTTAGGTTTTCCGTGATTTCCCTAAATCGCTCCAGGCAAATGCCGGGATGGTTCCTTTCAAAGGGCACGGCCGACTTCCTACCCCGTCCTTCCCTAATCCGATGAGACCGATGACCTCGCTGTCTGGTCTCCTTCCCCGAAACAACCAACCAAACTATTTATCGTCCATTTTTCACTCCCATACATGCCTACACTCCATACAAATACTTTCAGAAACGACTTCCTGACACTGAAATCTATACTCGATGTAACAAATTTCTCTTCTTCAGAAACGCTTTCCTTGCCATTGAAGGGAGAAAGTCGGTGTCATGGACTTTTTTATGAGCTTTATTGTTACGTCCTTTACACATGACATGATTATTTTTATACAGTTACATGCAGTGAAAGTATAATTAATCTGTATTTTTTATGTGCAATATAATTACAAGTGTGACTGAGTTTGACAGTCGAAGATAAGGTTTCGCTGGTCACCAGGGCTTCATTCGAAGAGCGACTTATCATTGGATATTGAATTTTGTCATTAGGAGAATATTGAATGGCGATAAGTTTTAACTGTGGAAAACTATTCAAAACCCAAGATGAAACAAAATATTATTTATTCAAGACAACCGTTGTCAACAGTCTTAGCTGTCATCTTCAGGTCTTAAACATTTTTTAGTAAAACATGTTATAATGTTCTGAGTTTTATCCATTTGACAACTTGTGCATGAGGTTCAATGTAAAAGGAACATGTTTTACTATACAAATGTTTAGGACCTGAAGATGACACTTTTTTTTTGGTCATCAGTCTACTGACTGGTTTCAACGTCCTCAATTATTTGCTTGACGTATTCCAATCTCTGTCTTCCTCTACAGTTTTTGCCCTCTACAACTCCCTCTAGTACCATGGAAGTCATTCCTTCATATCTTAGCAGATGTCCTATCATCCTGTCCCTTCTCCTTATCAGTGTTTTCCACATATTCCTTTCCTCTCCGATTATGCGTAGAACCTCCTCATTCCTTACCTTATCAGTCCACCAAATTTTCAACATTCGTCTATAGCACCACATCTCAAATGCTTCGATTCTCTTCTGTTCCGGTTTTCCCACAGTCCATGTTTAACTACCATACAATGCTGTACTCCAGACGTACATCCTCAGAAATTTCTTCCTCAAATTAAGGCCGGTGTTTGATATTAGTAGACTTCTCTTGGCCAGAAATGCCTTTTTTGCCATAGCGAGTCTGCTTTTGATGTCCTCCTTGCTCCGTTCGTCATTGGTTATTTTACTGCCTAGGTAGCAGAATTCCTTAACTTCATTGACTTCGTGACCATCAATCCTGATGTTAAGTTTCTCGCTGTTCTCATTTCTACTACTTCTCATTACCTTCGTCTTTCTCCGATTTACTCTCAAACCATACTGTGTACTCATTAGACTGTTCATTCCGTTCAGCATATCATTTAATTCTTCTTCACTTTCACTCAGGATAGCAATGTCATCAGCGAATCGTATCATTGATATCCTTTCACATTGTATTTTAATTCCACTCCTGAATCTTTCTTTTATTTCCATCATTGCTTCCTCGATGTACAGATTGAAGAGTAGGGGCGAAAGGCTACAGCCTTGTCTTACACCCTTCTTAATACGAGCACTTCGTTCTTGATCGCCCAATCTTATTATTCCCTCTTGGTTGTTGTACATATTGTATATGACCCGTCTCTCCCTATAGCTTACCCCTACTTTTTTCAGAATTTAGAACAGCTTTCACCATTTTATATTGTCGAACGCTTTTTCCAGGTCGACAAATCCTATGAAATTGTCCTGATTTTTCTTTAGTCTTGCTTCCATTACTAGCCGTAACGTCAGAATTGCCTCTCTCGTCCCTTTACTTTTCCTAAAGCCAAACTGATCGTCACCTAGCGCATTCTCAATTTCCTTTTCCATTCTTCTGTATATTATTCTTGTAAGCAGCTCCGATGCACGTGCTGTTAAGCTGATTGTGCGATAATTCTCGCACTTGTCAGCCCTTGCCGTCTCCGGAATTGTGTGGATGATGCTTTTCTGAAAGTCAGATGGTATGTCGCCAGACTCATATATTCTACACACCAACGTGAGTAGTCGTTTTGTTGCCACTTCCCCCAATGATTTTAGAAATTCTGATGTCATGGCGCACTGACATCCATCAAAATGCCATCGTTGTTTGGGTACGTAAGGTCCAGCTAGCCAGACATAAGCATTTCCAGTCCAGACCAAGTAAACACAGCCCTCACACCATTATGAAGGCAGCATCAACTTGCACAGTGCCTTGTTAACATTCCCCTGGTCGCAGTAAGTATCTGACTGATTCCATGGCTTCATGGGATCTACGCCACAGTCTAACCATACTATCAGCTCTTACCAGCTGAAATCGGGACTCGTCCGACATAGTCACTTTTTCTCACTCTTCTAGGGTCCAACCGATAACGTTACGAGACAAAGAAAGGCGCTGCAGGCGATGTCGTGCTACTAGGAAAGACACTCACGTCGGTCATCTGATGCCATAGCCCATTAACGGCAAATTTCGCAGTACTATCCTGACGGATGCGTTCGTCGTAAATCCCACATTTATTTCTGCAGCCATTTCACTCAGTGTTGTTTGTCTGTTACCACCGAAAACTCTCCGCGAAGGCCGCTGCG
Source organism: Schistocerca serialis cubense (assembly GCF_023864345.2). Lineage (NCBI taxonomy): Eukaryota > Metazoa > Arthropoda > Insecta > Orthoptera > Acrididae > Schistocerca > Schistocerca serialis. The sequence goes on along the minus strand of NC_064641.1, from coordinate 321,510,424 downwards.
CTCGGTCAAGTGAAGGCCGTTGGCCTCTGCCTTGTCCATGATGAGAGCTAACGCCTGAAACTTGGTATTTTCGGGACGTATTCTCGGCACACTCTTGACACTGTGGATCTGGGTATACTGAATTTCATAAAGATTTCTGAAATGGAATGTCTCATGCGTCTATTAACAAATATCATTCCAAGTTAAAAGTCTGTTAGTTCCCATCGTGTGGCCGTAGCCACGTCGGGAAGCTTTCCACATAAATCACCTAAGTACAAATGACAGCTTTGCCAGCGCACAGCTCATTTGTACTTCGGGTGCGTGATGCTGCAGTCATCAGTACATGTGCAAATCTCTGTGTTAAGCCTTTATCACCTCAGTACGTAATTGTAATACGTGTCCTCGCTTTGTGTCTGTCTTAACTAAGATAGTGCACTCACAACACTGTTCATCAGTGTTCAGCCGCATTCCATTTACTATTCATTATTAGATCTACTTCGCTCTTATTTAATCTCTTCTTCCTGGATCTGCATCTCGGTAATTCCCATTACATCTGGCTTTTACCAGTCCATTTCGTTTTTCAAAATGAACTTATTACCCGTCTGAGAGACGTGCAAGAGGCGGCTGTTAGGAGGGCGTAAATAGAGTTGCTTCTGTGTCAGGAGCTAGTCTCTCAGTTCGATCCTTGCCAATTTTCCTCGGAAGGATGGTAGTGACCTGTGGTCGCCGGTAGGTGCATTGAATGAAAATTCAGAATTAGTTCTTTATTTTCATGAAAATACAGGTAGCGTCTTGACTCGAGGCTGGCATCGTCTGTCAATGCACACTGAGGAATCGCCTCTTAAGCGGTCTTCAGCCCGTTAAAGGTAGCTGACACCGCACATTTCGTTGCAGCCGGTTGCTGCACTGGCGGTAATGTAGAGAGATGGTTTCGCTAAGGGATTTTTAAAATTTTATCCGTTTTACTGCCCCATACAAGGGTGGCGTGCAACAGATGTAACATTATACAGTCCAAAAGTAGAGATGCAATGGACATACTGGTGCAATCAAAGACATAAAAAGGATGCACTACAAAATAAATAATCGAGTTGGATGTAATCTTTAGATGTAATGTACATGTGTAGACAGACGAATGATCGCAGTCCCAGAAAAATTGGATTTTTTATTAAAGCGAAAGAGAATCCCAACTGAATAATGAGCTGATTTACTTAAATGTGACGCCAGACCAGCACTCCTGACAGTCGGGCTTTATGGAACGCGACAGACATGTTGGTGTCACACTACTGTTCAGGGCGTTTCCAGACACGTCTTTGCACTGGAGTCTGTTTGACTGGAGTAAGATTGTCTTCAATTTTGACCGCTAAAAACCAATCAAAAGCATAGATCGCACAACCTATTTCAACAGTCTTAGGTGTAACGTCTTTGATTCATAATAGAAACGTCTTCGGTCCCGGGTTCGATCCCCGCCACTGCCTAAATTTTGATAAATAATCAGCATTGGTGGCCGAAGACTTCCAGCATAAGAAGTCAGCCTCATTCTGCCAACGGCCTTGTCAAAGAGGGCGGAGGAGCGGAAAGAGGTTCAGGGCACTCTCTTGGCCAAGGGTTGGGAAATTGCCCCTAAAGGCGGAAGAATCAGCAATGATCAACGACATGAGGATGCAGAAGGCAATGGAAACCACTGCATTAAAGACACGTAACGTGTATCCACAGGACAAGTGGCATGTATTTGAAGAAGTGTCATGATGATCTCTCCATTGGCAAAAGATTCCGGAATAGTCCCCCATTCGGATCTCCGGGAGGGGACTGCCAAGGGGGAGGTTACCATGATAAAAGATTGAATAATAAACGAAAGGATAACGTTCTACGAGTCGGGGTGTGGAATTTCAGAAGCTTGAACGTGATAGGGAAACTAGAAAATCTGAAAAGGGAAATGCAAAGGCTCAATCTAGATATAGTAGGGGTCAGTGAAGTGAAGTAGAATGAAGACAAAGGATTTTATCTCTACTGGTTTGAAGAAGAGTCTGAACAGTTTGAGAGAATAACGTGCCGGCTGAAATCGCCCGACACGAATCCTACCAGACATTAAAAGGGCGTAGTCAAGTGGTCTGTTCGTGTACAAAATCCTCCACCAGAAGCACTTCCGTAACTATGGACGGTTGTAGAGGCATCATGGGTCAGTATTTCTGCAGGGGACTTTCGACGACTTGTTGAGTCCATGCCACGAAGAGTTGCTGCACTACGTATGGAAAAAGGACGTCTGAGGTGATATTAGATTGTAGAACATTACTTTCGTCACTTCATTATACAGGGTGTGTTAAAATCTTTGCACCAAATATCCAGGGATGACAGAGCTCATCATGGGGAACAATTTCTCTTAGGGACGAAATATTCACAGACGCTTTCAGGCGATGCAGAGCGTCCTTTAGTATCGATAAGCCGCAAGACGGCGAGATTTCAGTACATTAGCAGGGTCCACCATCCACGCGAACTGTATAATACATCTGCATCTACATTTATACTCCGCAAGCCACCCAACGGTGTGTGGCGGAGGGCACTTTACGTGCCACTGTCAATGCCTCCCTTTTCTGTTCCAGTAGCGTATGGTTCGCGGGAAGAACGACTGTCGGAAAGCCTCCGTGCGCGCTCGAATTTCTCTAATTTTACATTCGTGATCCCCTCGGGAGGTATAAGTAGGGGGAAGCAATATATTCGATACCTCATCCAGAAACGCACCCTCTCGAAACCTGGCGAGCAAGCTACACCGCGATGCAGAGCGCCTCTCTTGCAGAGTCTGCCACTTGAGTTTGCTAAACATCTCCGTAACGCAATCACGGTTACCAAATAACCCTGTGACGAAACGCGCCGCTCTACTTTGGATCTTCTCTATCTCCTCCTTCAACCCGATCTGGTACGGATCCCACACTGATGAGCAATACTCAAGTATAGGTCGAACGAGTGTTTTGTAAGCTACCTCCTTTGTTGATGGACTACATTTTCTAAGGACTCTCCCAATGAATCTCAACCCGGCACCTGCCTTACCAACAATTAATTTTATATGATCATTCCACTTCAAATCGTTCCGCACGCATACTCCCAGATATTTCACAGAAGTAACTGCTACCAGTGTTTGTTCCGCCAGCATATAATCATACAATAAAGGATCCTTCTTTCTATGTATTCGCAATACATTACACTTGTCTATGTTAAGGGTCAGTTGCCACTCCCTGCACCAAGTGCCTATCCGTTACTGATCTTTCTGCTTTTTCCTACAATTTTCTAATGATGCAACTTCTCTGTATAATATAGCATCATCCGCGAAAAGCCGCATGGAATTTCCGAAACTATCTACTAGGTCATTTATATATATTGTGAAAAGCAATGGGCGCATAACACTCCCTGTGGCACGCCAGAGGTTACTTTAACGTCTGTAGACGTCTCTCCATTGAGAACAACATGCTGTGTTCAGTTTGCTAAAAACTCTTCAATCCAGCCACACAGCTGGTCTGATTTTCCGTAGGCTCTTACTTTGTTTATCAGGCGACAGTGAGGAACTGTATAGAACGCCTTCCAGAAGTCAAGGAAAATAGCATCTACCTAGGAGCCTCTATCCAATATTTTCTGGGTCTCATGAACAAATAAAGCGAGTTGGGTATCAAACAATCGCTGTTTCCGGAATCCTACAGAGTAGATCATTGGTTTCCAGAAACGACATGATACGTGAGCAAAAAACATGTTCTAAAATTCTACAACAGATCGACGTCAGAGATATAGGTCTATAGTTTTGCGCATCTGCTCGACGACCCTTCTTGAAGACTGGGACTACCTGTGCTCTTTTCCAATCATTTGGAACCTTCCGTTCCTCTAGAGACTTGCGGCACACGGCTGTTAGAAAGAGGCAAGTTCTTTCGCGTACTCTGTGTAGAATCGAATTGGTATCCCGTCAGGTCCAGTGGACTTTATTTTGTTGAGTGATACCAGTTGCTTTTCTATTCCTAGGACACTTATTTCGATGTCAGCGAGGATTTAGAGAAGGAACTGCAGTGCGGTCTTCCTCTGTCAAACAGCTTTGGAAAAAGGTGTTTAGTATTTTAGCTTTCCGCGTGTCATCCTCTGTTTCAATGCCATCATCATCCCGGAGTGTCTGGATATGCTGTTTCGAGCCACATACTGATTTAACGTAAGACCAGAACTTCCTAGGGTTTTCTGTCAAGTCGGTACATAGAATTTTACTTTCGAATTCACTGAACGCTTCACGCATAGCCCTCCTTACGCTAACTTTGACATCGTTTAGCCTCTGTTTGTCTGAGAGGTTTTGGCTGACTTTAAACTAGGGCTCTCTTTGCTTTCGCAATAGTTTCCTAACTTTGTTGTTCAACCACGGTGGGTTTTTCCCGGCCTTCACAGTTTTACTTGGCACGTACCTTTCTAAAACGCATTTTACGATTGCCTTGAACTTTTTCCATAAACACTCCACATCGTCAGTGTCGGAACAGAAATTTTCGTGTTGATTTGTTACGTAGTCTGAAATCTGCCTTCTATTACTCTTGCTAAACAGATAAACCTTCCTCCCTTTTTTTATAGTCCTATTAACTTCCATATTCAGGGATACTGAAACGGCCTTATGATCACTGATTCCATGTTCTGCGCTTGCAGAGTCGATGACTTCGGATCTGTATGTTATCAGTAGGTCAAAGATGTTATCTCCACGAGTCGGTTCTCTGTTTAGTTGCACGAAGTAATTTCCGGATGTGCACTCAGTATAATGTCACTCGATGCTCTGCTCTGTCCCTACCACCCGTCCTAAACATTTGAGCGTCCCAGTCTATATCTGGTAAATTTAAATCTCCACCTAAGACTATAACATGCTGAGAAAACTTATGTGAACTGTATTCCAAATTTTCTCTCAGTTCTTCTGCCACTAATGCTGCTTAGTCTGGAGGTCGGTAAGAGGAGCCAATTATTAACCTAGCTTGGTTGTTGAGTGTAACCTCCACCCATAATAATTCACATGAACTATACACTTCTACTTCACTACTAACAGCGACAAAGAGGCCACCACCGGTTGCATGCAATCTATCCTTTCTAAACACCGTTTGTGCCTTTGTAAAAATTTCGGCAGAATTTAACTCTGGCTTCAGCCAGCTTTCCGTACCTATAACGATTTCAGGTTCGGTGCTTTCTATCAGCGCTTGAAGTTCCGGTACTTTACCAATGCAGCTTCGACAATTTACAATTACAATACCGATTGCTGCTTGGTCCCCTCATGTCCTGACTTTGCCCCACACCCTTTGAGGCTGTTGCCCTTTCTGTACTTGCCCAAGGCCATCTAATGTAAAAAACCGCCCAGTCCACGCCACACAAGCCCTGCTACCCGTCTAGCCGCCTGCTGCGTGTAGTGGACTCCTGATCTATCCAGCGGAACCCGAAACCCCACCACCGTATGGCGCAAGTCGAGGAATCTGCAGACCACACAGGCGCAGAACCGTCTCAGCCTCTGATTCAGACCCTCCACTCGGCTCTGTACCAAAGGTCCGCAGTCAGTCCTGTCGACGATGCTGCAGATGGTGAGCTCTGCTTTCATCCCGTTAGCGAGACTGGCAGTCTTTACCAAATCAGATAGGCTCTGGAAGCCAGAGAGTATTTCCTCCAATCCACAGCGACACACGGCATTGGTGCCGACATGAGGGACTACCTGCAGATGGGTGCACCCTGTACCCTTCATGGCATCCGGAAGGACCCTTTCCACATCTGGAATGACTCTCCCCGGTATGCATATGGAGTGCGCATTGGTTTTCTTCCCCTCTCTTGCTGCTATATCCTTAAGGGGTCCCACCACGTGCCTGACGTTGGAGCTCCCAACTACCAGTATGCCCACCCCCGCGACCACTCGAATCTTGCAGACTGAGGGGCAACCTCTGGAACCGGACAAGCAGCCATGTCTGGCCAAAGATCAGTATCAGCCTGAGACAGAACCTGAAACCGGTTCGTCAGACAAACTGGAGGGGCCTTCCATTCAGCCCTCCAGAATGTCTTTCGCCCCCTGCCACACCTCGAGACGACCTCCCACTCTACCACGGGTGAGAGGTCAGCCTCAATGTGGCCAATATCCCAGGCAGCCACAGCCGTAGTCCGATCGGGGGATGTGTGGGACGAGCTGGCCGCCCCCCATAAACCCCCATCCGGACCCCCACAGTGATGCCCATTGGCAATAGCCTCAAGCTTTGTGACCGAAGCCAACACTGCCTGAAGCTGGGAGCGAAGGGATGCCAACTCAGACCGCATCCGAACACAGCAGTTGCAGTCCCGCTCCATGCTAAAAACTGTTGTGCAAAGAACGTCTGAACTAATCTACAGAAAGCACAAATAATTCGACACAAAATTTTAACGGTTATTAAAACACAAGATTGCCTAGTAATTGCAGTAATGCTGCTACTTGCGCACTGCTGACATACTGCTCGGCGGCGGAAGGAGACTACGCGATTTTACACTATTCAGGTACTAAAACGCGATGCTACAACTCTCAAATACTATACTACGCCCGAAATTTATGAATTAAACAATGCAAGTACCAAAAACACGCAAAGAAATTAAGAATTAAACTATGTCACAAATAAGTGAGCTAGGAGTATACGGCTTGCTGCAGGCAGCTGCTCATCCAACGGCGGCAGGGAGCACACTAACACAGGCAACTGGTATAGTGATTCTCTACAGGAAAAGCTTAGAAAAGAGTCTTTCCAAGAAAAGAAAGGTATTTTAGAAAAGAAAAGTATTTTACTAGCTTTCACATGGAGCTGATGATTGCTTTATGGGTTGCAAACAACGCATATAAAAGCTGTAGGGTGCCTACGCTAACCTCGCAGATTCATAGTGTTGCCTAAAGCCATCAGAGAACATTTTGTCAGTGAGAAAACTACCAAGACCTGCTACTCATTTACGTAGTGTGAGTGTAATATCCTCTGTATAGTCAATACTGTGGGATAACCAGTTCTGGGATTCATGTAACAACAGGTTTAAGGAACACTTTTTCGAAACCGCGTAATTATTTTCCTTTGCGACGTAGAAGTTTGAAATTTGGCTCAAATTTGTCTAAAAACTTCCTCTGTGATGGTGAAAAAGCGTGGCGCCCTGTTACGTCACCCCCGAGCTCGGCGCCGATCAAACAGCAACGTGTCGACGACACAAGTGACAATAAGTCCAGAGCTCAGATGTTCACGTGAGGTGTGACGTGGCCTACCGATGTCACATTAGCATCAAATTTCAGCTCAGTTCTGTCCAACACTACCTTGCGAATGTCGTCACACCCCTTCCTTCCTACATTTCACTTCTTCTTTTTGTGTCACTATGAAGGAGGTTAGATCCGCGGCGTGCAGCGTTGAAATCACGAGCTTCTCATATGTGTGGCTGACGAAAGCTTTTCAGACACAACGCAGCTCAGGATCGACGCGAGAAGGCCTTTAGATTGGAATAAAGTGCGTCAATGAAACCACCCCTTCCACTCAGGCGTTGATTCTCACACATTATGCGGTCGAATGCGACTGTTCATAGTCTGATGAGCCCAGGCCGACGTTCTCGACAATATCCGATCCTGCTGAGACCTCACGATCGTTTCAGCCTTTCTCTCAAACATCGAGGGCCTGCATCCCCACTAAGTATGATCGCACACCTTTGGAGTTCAGCGCGAACGCAGTTATTGCTCTGGTACAACAAAGGCCGTTGAAAACCACTCGACGGATACAGAGCACAATTCGAAGCAGTTAAGAGTGCTTAGGGTTTTGCAGCCCTCCTTTTGCGCTCCCCTGGGACGTAATCACGGGCGGCCCGAGGGTTGCGACTTTGTCACATGCATGAATAAAGTGGCAGAGGTCTCTCTAATACCCCTGTACGGCAACAGCCTGTGTCGTCCGCCCACCTTTGTTGAACACTTAAAAAATTTATATGTACAGAAAAAATTTGTGACGTGAGTGCTAGCCGCCAAGAAGTAGATACTTGACATCTTTCCATTCCAGCATTCCTGCTAGAAGGCGGCCAGGACTCTCACTAGTTTTTTCTTTGCAGGTAAATTTTTAAGGTGCTCAACAAACGTGGGCGGGTACCGTTCAAAGTTCATACTGCACTCAGATCCAAAATTGCGGCCGCATTGCATTCCAAACGGATGTGTTCACTTTCTACGGATTTGCTAGCCCTCAATGTACTTACAGAAAGATTGAAACGTCTCTGGAGTTTCGGTAGTGTCAAAGATTGTCAAGGACATCGTCCTGTTGCTCATCAGACTGTGAACTGTTTTCGATCACAAAATGTTTTGGTATCAACGCCTCAAGGGAGGCAATGATTTCATCCATACCCTATAAGCCACCCATGAGGCCTTATCGTGTCGATTCTGAGAGGCGATGTGTCGGAATCGTTTTCTTCGGCCACACATAAGAAAACTGCTTGATTTCAACGATGGCCACTGCAGTTGTACTCTGCATCGCGCAGATACAAAAAGAAGGGGTAAAATATGGCTAAGAGTGCTTACAACGACCTTCGCATCGTGTGACATATCGGCGGTGGCATTGGGCAGAACCATGGTCCACCTTAGTTACAATGAGACATTACGAACCCACATTACGCCTCTCGTGAACTTATGAGCTCTGCCCTTTATTTCACATGTGTCGACATGTTGCTGTTTGAAGCGTCGCCGAGCCCGAGGGTGAAGCCGCAGGACACCACTCTTTTCCATCCTTGCACAGGAGACTGTAGGCACCCTTGAGTCAGTTTCCAGATTTGTACGTTCCGATGGGAAATAATTACGAAGAAGAGATCGTTTAATCTGTTGCGCAGTATTCATCTGTATGTGCACCTTCAATTTTTTCTCTCTCTTGAGGCCTGTGAAGATAACGGACCAGTGACGTCACATAATTTATATAATCTCAAACAGTAGAATACCGACCGAGCTCGATCCAACGGTATTCAACTACTAAGGTGAACGAAACGCTAATCCTAAATCTCTAATTTTCCGTATACGGATGTTTTAAGGTAACTGACGGCCAGGAATACTCAACCTTTGCTCCAGTTTATCCGAATATTACATTCATGCACGCCATTAATTTCCCAAAAACTATAACACTATGACTTATCACTCATTACTCCAAATCAAACAAATTTCAATTGATAAGATATTGTCCTAAACAAACTGAACAGTTTTTGGCGTGCTACCGCAATGGCTGATAGCGCATAGCGTCTGTACTTCATTGGCACAGCACGATGACACACACGTGGTAAATGCAAAGACAAGTAAACTTTCAAATGCAGATTAACACTTACAAACTACACAAATTAATGTCATTGGAAATTAAAATTCGAATAAAAAGAAACGTAGCTCCTATACCTCATTAGTACTAATAGCAATTACACCATGCAACAAATGGAAACTTGTTGCCCGGTTCCTGGATGAAACAAACTCTATTCGGTATCTTGTACTTCACTGAACAGAAAGACAGTACTAAAACTATTTAGTTGGTACTTATTTAGTAATGTAGCCATTTCATTGTGCTGTGTACACATAGTGTATACAGGTAATACTTTTTGTTTGTTTCCTGTATGCGGCATTTCCATCGATGAATGTATTAACACGTCACTTCAGCATATATATTAAAAATTCATTTCCGTATATATCTATGCGCATTTACACTCCCATAAGTTGCTCTTTCGAGGTTTCCGTTCGTAGGTACTTTCTGAAGTCTGCCTGTCGACTGTCCAGTCTGCTAACACCTTAGGATTCCATTTTCTCTGATAACGCTGCTACTTAGTAAGAATCTGCTGATGGAAGTTTGCCCCACGTTCACCACTTACAGTACCGACAGACTCTGGAAAGACGTTCAAGTGGGCATATCAGTATTACAGCTTAAGAGACTAGTTACACCACTTGTTTTGGAATCATATGACCAAAATCTCCGCCAATTCCACGTAATTTTCTGCTTTACTATTCACAAGGCAAAAAATGGTTCAAATGGCTCTAGGCGCTATGGGACTCAACATATGAGGTCCCCTAGACTTAGAACTATTTAAACCTAACTAACCTAAGGACATCACACACATCCATGCCCGAGGCAGGTTTCGAATCTGCGACTGTAGCAGCAGCGCGGTTCCGGTGTGAAGCGCCTAGAACCGCTCGTTTACAAGGCAACTGATGGTGCTCCAAGCTGTTTTTTTTTTTTCGGCCAATGGTTCAGTGGAACGATCGCTCTTAATGACTTTCTCAATTTGTGGGCTGACAAATACGTCTTCCCTTAGCATCTCTCATGTGAGAAAAAGTTTTTTGAAGGCACGCCTAGGCTGCGCTCTCCCTATACAGAGCCTTTACGAAAATCTTCATAAGACTGAGTTCAATGTGGAGTGACGACAGCAGAATCTGTTCCCCATTTTCATTCTTCTTCTCTGGTTCTAGGCTGCTTCACTTTTGCCCTCCTTGCATAGCTATTCCACTCACAAATAAAACACGAAAACTTGGTATATCCTAACTGCATATCTAGGATGAGCGCTACTACCTTCAGATCAGCACAGATTTTCTACTTATAGGTAGTTTACTGTAGACAACGTAGAATATGTTTCAGTGAATTGTATGTGTCTTCGATCTGTGCAGCAAGCACAACGGTAATGGAGTTTTCTCATTCCCATTATGGAGTAGCACACACGTCAGGCTCACCTTTGAGGCATCGCTGAAAAGCCTCCACTTCTGTGGGTTATATTCAAGACTCAATGCTGCCAGCAACCGCTCAATATTCTTGCAGAAAGTGACAGTCCTATCCACTGAAAAAATACCAAAGCCTTGTGCTGCTGTCAATATGAGATGCTAACACCAGTATGAGTTACATTCCACTATTTTAGCGGAGAACCCGAATGTTCTGTTTTGGCTTTGCTAAGTTCAAGGTCCTAAACAAGATCATCGAGTTATTTCTGTGTAGAACCATGCATCTCGGACTCATTAGCTGTAAAAGCTTTATCTGTATCTCACGTTCATCAGATGATACTTTTTTTTTTCGTCTACAGTCCGTGGGGTTGAGGTACAGTCAGCTCGTGGCTTTGGGGAACTGGTCCAAATGTTGATGGTAAGTTTGGATACAGAATCCTCCTTTCCTTCGTCACTGTCATGTCTTTCATTGACTGTGTTGCACAAAAGTAACAGTAGTCAGTATGATTCTTTATTTCTCACCAAACTATGGCCACTAAAAATCGCATAGTCGTTTTCATTGCATTCAGCCTATCCCTTAGAAACACAGAACAGATATTCCAACAAAAGTGAGGAGCCAATCCTTTCTACCGGTCACCCGTCTTGCATCTAAGATACAGATGATGACCTTTGCAGACAACAGGCGTGCGCTTCCTCTTCTGCGTAGTAAATACTACATCGAAAGAAATGTAACAGAAATTGTCACAAATGTTCACACACTAGCGTGGCACTTTATTGCAAAACTAATCACCGGCTAACAGGGATTGAGGCAAAACTGAAATGTAAAAGAAAATAGTTTTATTTACATGATACGAGGGTTGGAACTTTAATAGTGGCAACTATTTATTTACAGCTCGTACAAAACAGATATGTGTTTCAAAGTTTTACTGACCTTCAAAGTAGTCACCAGCATTGCGTGTAACCCGTTGCCAGTGATGTGGAAGTCGTAGGATACTCGTCGCAGTGCCAGTTGTGTTGACAGTTTGAGCGGCGCGGTCTATTGCCCGACGAATTTGTAGCAGTTCTTTGGCGACTGCCGTGAAGTGTTTCCTTCTGTTTAGTAATCGAGCTGAACTCACGAGGGCTTAAAGTCTCTATGCTGTTCATTTTTGGAACACAACCTTCGACCAACTTACAGACAGACATGATGACACTTTCTGCAGTACAATGCAGTACAATGCTCAAGCACGTTCATTGCCATGTGTTACTGATTTGTCTGTTTGACGGGGCTGCTAAGTGCTACACCACCTTCTGCACTCCCCTGACTAAAGTACTCTTGAGTTAAACTCGATTTCTAAATTGAAGTGAACACTTCACGGCATTTGCCTCAGAAATGGTACAAATTCGTCAGGCAATAGACCGCACCGCTAGAACTGTCAACACAACTGGCACTGCTAAAAGTATCCTACGACTTCCACAGCTCTGGCAACGGATTATACACAACGCTGGTGACTACTTTGAAGGTCAGTAAAACTTTGAAACACGTATCTATTTTGTACTAGCCGTAAAGAAATAGTTGCCACTATCAAAGTTCCAACCCTCATACAAAATAACATCAAGGTTTCATCATAAAACCATCCAAAAATGATATCTCAGAAACTACAACCAATTAGTAATTTATATTGGTATTTTAAAAATCAGCATACCGAGTTTAGTAACTACTCGTTACTTTCATTTAGGAACCAAATCGATTGTTGACCGTTGTTATTTTCTGTAATACTTATAGTGTCAGGATTTAATCGATTTTCAAAAGTGTTATGACTATAAACGGAAATAATGTAATGAACGAAACTATTAGTCTTGATGTTAATGAAAATAAGTTACGTAAGATCTATGAGAAAGAAAAGTTACAGTTACTTTCTTAAAATGATTTTTTACATTACTGGTTAGGAAATGTAGTCGGTGGTATTTCTTAGCCAATGTTCGTTAAAAACCAGTCTCCACTTTTTTATACTGTCGGGTAGCCGTCGACTTCTGCATCATTAGTCCATGATCCTTGAACGTGCAATCCTGTAAGTGCTGTTGCGTTGCTGATCTTGATCGCGAGCTACTGTCGCGAATGTAACAGCATCGCTCGATTTTTCAAGAGTAGGCGCCAGTTTGCGTGTCTGCATACAACGAATATAAGTAACTTTTCTTTCCATTAACACTAGATGTAACCCGAAGCCGTAATATTTGTTAGTCGTTATAGCCACGGTTTTCAGATTTATATATTACTATTAGATCGGGGGTCGGCTCATTTCACAGTTATCTGCCAACACTAGGAACATATATTAAGTGTTTTGTACCTTGAAGCAACAGTTTGCATTGTACACCAAACAATCCGTGCCGTGGAGAGTCACGTACGGGGCGATCAGCGTACTGTACATTCAAAGATAAAGTTCTTTGTATCAGTATACGACGAGAAAATTCGTTAGCATGGTTTCTCACTTTCGCAGTCCGCGGTACGCACTAAACAGCCAGTGTTGTCTACAACCGAAAACGGTGTATTTACGGCTTTCATGCAACTTATCGGTTTGTGCATTAAAGTTTTAAGCTTAGTGAGTCAAACTGCAGTTCCGGATAATGAGCAACGCCACACGAAAAGTTACTAATTATTTATTCTCGGAATTTCCCGAAATCACGTGTGTGTCACGTAATGAGTGGTGGCAGACGTGTGGCGTGACAGACACTTCAACTCAGTTCTTCTCGCCTCACCACACACTTTTTGTTGGTGCTTTTCTGTGTCGACCTATTGATATGCCTGTACACCGCACACACATCTTGGTTCTCGTAACACTTTCAAAGTTTATGATTATATCCATTTATTGTTTCTGGCCAAACTAGATACTGATTTCGAAGGACATGATAATAAATGGGAAAGCATATAGCATCAGAATTAATGAAACTAACAAGCATATTCAAGACAACTGCGTTACATCGACATATACATGATAACACAAAGAAATAAATTTACAAAACTTTTCCTGATGTGACACTTTCGGTTTATCACTATAACAAGCCAGAAAACAATTTAAAGAAATTAAAAGAAAAAAACCTACCTCTTGAGACTCTCTATATCAATTTTTTCAGATATGGTTGCAGGACTCGGCTGTTCGTTACAGGATGTCAAATCAAATATCTTCCAGCCGTCTAATTTCCAAACTTAGCCGGCCGAAGTGGCCGCTGGGTTAAAGGCGCTGCAGTCTGGAACCCCAAGACCGCTACGGTCGCAGGTTCGAATCCTGCCTCGGGCATGGATGTTTGTGATGTCCTTAGGTTAGTTAGGTTTAACTAGTTCTAAGTTCTAGGGGACTAATGACCTCAGCAGTTGAGTCCCATAGTGCTCAGAGCCATTTCCAAACTTATTTAATTTGGTTACCAGTTTGTGCGATTTACTACACCATCTTCAGACATCTGACTGGCGTGTAGGAAGATTACATCTCTGTTCTCGTCAAAATAGGGGCCAACATTCAAATACTTGCATCTGTAGATTTCTGCTTGCTACGGCAATCACTTCGACCATCAACTGACGACTCGGTTGATGGTTGAAGAGATCGCCGTAGCAAGCACAAATCTACAGATACAAGTATTTGAATGTTGGCCCCTATTTTGACCAGAACAGAGATGGAATCTTCCTACACGCCAGTCAGAGGTCTGCAGATGGTGTAGTAAATCGCCGAAACTGGTAGCCAAATTAAATAAGTTTGGAAATTTGACGGCTTAAAGGTGTTTGATTTGATATCTGCACCTCTTGAGAAGCTGGAGGAAACGTTCAAAGTCCTACTTTCAGATTATTACGGATTTCGGGAGCTACAGCGTGCCATTACTCCATCATGTTTCTTTCTGTTGTCTTGCACTGTGTACCGAAATTACCGTTAATAATTTGCCAGGCCAGAGTTACAGAAATATTTCCTTCTCCTATACATAAAATCTATTCGTCGTTTTCTGTTACGTACATCTGACAGTGCCTGCGGCTCGATAAACCTGTGTATCTGATGTTTATCTTGTTAAGAGAAATTCATGTTAGTACTCCGGAACATTGTACTACCCGTCAGTGAGGCTACTGTCTGTTTGTGCGTCAATAAATCAGCCATTTGCGTCACACGTTAGTCTTGGACCTTATCCACACATCGTGAGAGAACCCGGATGTCGCATTCTGAAGTATCCGATAGGACAGCAGGAGACTGATAAGCCTGCTCGCTATAAGTACACAGAGGAGCCGGGGGCATTGAGAGCCACCAGAGAGATGTCCAAGTCCGCCGCCGTCTTCTGCCTGCTGGTCGCTGCCTGCAGCGCCGCGCCCTCCACGAGACACAGTAGGCTCAGACCCATCCTCGACAGCCGCATCGTGGGCGGTGAGCCGGTCGATATCTCGCAGTTCCCCTGGCAGATCTCACTGCAGGTTTACGAATCCCATCAATGCGGCGGCTCCATCATCAGCTCCACGTGGGTCCTGACGGCAGCGCACTGCCTCGACCGTTTAAGCGCAAACATGCTGTCCGTGCGAGTTGGTACCTCGACTCGTGGAAGCGGCGGCTCCGTCTATGACGTTGCCAACATGATTGCACACCGCAATCACTGGCCCGCCACACAAGACTACGACTTTGCAGTCCTTGAGCTTTCCGTATCAATCTCGTTTGAAAGCAACGTCCAGGTAATTGCACAACAATATATTTACTCTTTCGGAAAGGACAGTGCGTCACAACACTGTGTTTCACAACTAATACTTTCACAAATTCAAATCCATCATCAAGTCTATTTAAGGACTTGTGCCCACTTACTGATTCTGGATGTGAGAATAAGTAATAAGAACTTGTTGTACGTATTGAATGAACATGGGAAATATTGTCTTTGTACTAAAAGACTGAGAGGAACTGAACTACAGTATATCGTATATACTTAATACGCAGATAATTCTCGTTTCTAATGCTCAACCACGATTCGGCTTTCAACTGTTCATCAAAGTAAAATGCTAACTCATTTAACATACTCGAAGGTGAAAGAACAAAGATGGCGAAAAATGTTTTTGCATTACAAGTAACAGTTTTTTGCTAGGCAGGCCGACCGGTATTCCCGTAGTGTAGTCAGCAAATACGGATACTGTCAGAGCTTTATAACTAAACGAATCTTTATTTGGGAATAACTGACCTAAATCTTCTCTGAAGTCCTACAAGCTTTGCTATAAAGTTGTCACAGTTTGCAAACATCGTTGATGGTGGCAGATTTCATGTCAAACGTATATCATTCTAGATTTTCTGGTAGAGAGCTCGATAGGATTACTCTTACTTTGATTTATTGTTGCTCTATCCTCGATTCTTAACGTATTTAATACTTTTAAAGAGAAATTTGACATCCCACTACATGGCATAACGGAGTACGAATACAGCTGTTGATGCCTGACCCTCAAACATTGCCTGGTATGAGTAATATGTGACTGCCAAGCAGAATTACAATCTGACCATGAGTATCCCAAACTTCTGTCGGAGGCTTCGTGGTTCACACATCTAGCGGAGATATGGTCGGTAATCATTTGTAATGGATAGTTCGTGGATCGCAAATGAGATGACCAGCGAAATGGCATGCCGTTCTGGAAACTGATAAAAGTCCTGAAATCCGTTACGTGCCTGCTAAAAAGTCCATTTACATTTTCTGCTAGAGTCTCCTATTTTTCAGCATAGAATTATTATCAGACTTATGTGTTGTTAGCAAGTGACGACATGTATGAATAATACTGAAATTGGTTTACAAGACTTGGTTCAGAAACACTGTAATGAGTTACCCACAGAAGAACTGAAAGACCAGTAAAAGGTGAAATTGGGGCAGAACAATTTCTGTTCCAGAGAATGCAGAAAGTGAGATATAAATCTAACACTAGAAATAACCTTAGAAATTTGCATGAAAGAAGGAAAAGCCACATTCATAGCATTTGTAGATTAGAGAAAACATTTAAAAATACTGAGCTGAATACACTCTGTAATTTTCGAAAGTAGCAGGGATATAATACATGTGTAGAAGTAACCTAAGTTACTGCAGTCGAAGAGTGCGAAAGGGAATTAGTAGTCAGGAAGGAGGTGGGACAAGACTGTAGCCTATTCCCGATGTAATTCGGTCTACTGTATACGTCGAGCAAACCAGTACAGGCATTCAATGACAAAACTGGAAAGGCGATTGAAGTTCATAGAGCAGAGATATAGACTTTCAAGTTTACTGATGATGTAGTAACTCTGTAAGATACGGAAATGTTCTTGGAAAGAATTTATAAGATGAAAATCAACAAAAGTCAAACGGGGTAATGGTATGTACTCAAATTAAATGTGTTATTGCTGAGGGAATTAGACAAGCAAATTGGACAACGAAAGTAGTAGATGAGTTTGGCCATTTGGGCAGCAAAACAAAAGATAATGGCCGAACGGAAGACGGGATAAGATGCTGTTATCACTAGCAAGATAAGTTTTTATTAAAACGATGGATTTGTTAACATTTATTGCAGGTTGAATTGAAGGGTTAAGATATTGGTCTGGAATGTAGCCTCGTACAGAAGTGAGACAAGGACGCTGAACAGCCAAGAGGAGAACGACACTTTTGGAATATGGTGGCACAGAAGAATGCTGAAGATTGAATGGGTAGAACGAATAATTATTGAAAAGTGACAACATAATTGTGGAAAAATAAAATTTATGGCTCAACGTGACGAAAAGAAGAGAACAGTTGATAGGACTCGTCCTGAGGCAGGAAGAAGTCCTCAGTTCGATAATGGAGGGAAGTGCGGTGTGGAGACCAAGGGCCGAATGCTGTAATCAGGTTCAAATGTATGTTTACTGCAGTAGCTAAGCAGAGATGAAGACTCTTGCAGCTGATAGAAGAGCTTCAGTGAAGACCACATCCACAATCAGTAACATATTAAATGCACTGAATTTTTCAAATTTTATGCTTAAAAGCTGTGGTGATCTACGAGTAATAGACGTGAATCACACATTTTGTCGAAGGGTCTACACTCTCCATGGTGTGGTTTAGAATAAATAAATAAATAAATAAATGTATTTTAACAATCCAGCTCCACCTAACAGCACTTCTGATGCAATGTACATGGACAGACTAAGGTTTTATTCAAACAATAGACTCTACTCACCACTGCCAGCAAATTTTATACCGACAGCGAAAAAAAGGTGTACGTGGCAATAAAACATGCTATCTAATTTACTAGCATCTGTTGGTGAGAACATGGCTTCACAACCCACAATTCCGATCTAAAAGGGAAAAATTGTATAGTAATTGATACCATGTATTGTTATCTTACCATACCTGCAGTGTTCTACTAATATATTGATTATTTTCCGTAGGCGGTCAGCCTCGGCAACTCGGAGCTCGCTGCAGGCACAGCAGTGACCATTACGGGTTGGGGCGACCTCTCCTATGAGGGAAACTCCACGGAACAGCTACAGGCGGTCACCACGCACATCGTTGAGCGGAGTGAGTGTAACGAGTCGTACGGCGGGAGGATCACGGAGCGCATGATCTGCGCCGGCGAAAAGGAGGGCGGCAAGGACTCGTGCCAGGGCGACAGCGGCGGACCCCTGGTGGTGGGAACCACACAGTATGGAGTTGTCTCTTGGGGCACAGGATGCGCATACCCCGGCTACCCAGGTGTCTACTCTAATGTGCCTGCCGTGCGCTCCTGGATAACTGAAACAACCGGCGTGTAGGTGACTGTGAGGCTTGTGTATGCCAGGATTGTACAGGACTTTACAGCGAGAAGCTGTTTCATCGTACACACTCGTACTGCGTTGTCGTCCATGCCGAAGTGTCCTCCAGATTAGATTCTACTAGATATAATTTTTGTGCTACACATCTAACGTGAGGACGTCCTCAGAAATGTAAGACGTATTGTGAAAACAAATTACGTAATGTTGGAGGACGTTGATTGTAAATCATTTTTTATAATGGAATTCACCATTTATGCGAAAGAGGAAAGAAGTAGGTTTTGTTTGAAATGTTGCTGTTTTAATATGTTAGTAAAAATGGGATTCAATCTCGAGAGCAACACAAAAAAATCTAATTTATTTACCGTCCAATTCAATACTGGCACTTCATTCTCACTCAAACAGCCGCACCAGTTCGTCACGGTTGAAAACACCGCATAATAATTTCCTAGTTATTATTTGGTCCAAATGAATTGCGTTACCCACAGATGTACAAACGCATGCACTGCTTGATTATATGATAACATGTATGCACAAATACTTACCTGAGGAAAAACCACTGGCTGTACGAAACTAAACAGATCCTGGAAAAATGTAAACCAGACGGTAAAACATATGTCAACCGTGTGTCATGTTAGAAAAGTGCGATTCCAACAGGTTTCAGACAATCAGACTATGAGGCCAAGTCACAGCGTTTGCTAGAATATCGCTCACGCTGTGTCACAGCAGAAAACAAGTCAATTTACTTGTACTGCAAAAAAAAGCATTTGCTGTTTTACTATTAGAACAACGGCGCCCATCACCTAACGAAAAAGGAACCTGCATAACATTACTTATTCCAAAAATGAATATTCAATTACAAATATATTTGATCGTCAACTATAGCAGGATTTGGCCAAAAATTATTACAAGTGGAGGATACCTCATATGCTGGTAACGAAAGAAGCGTGAGATCTTTTGAATGTATTCTTTTACTAACTACAAACATAGAATTTTATGCTTCGAAAAATTATTGCATGTTAGGGAACTTGGACTGAAACAATTTTTGGTTTTCACCAAAACAGGCAAGCATGGACCCACAATAGTTCTGGACTACCATAGCATGAAAGCTGTTTTTTTCCTTTTTAATTTATTTGTCCTTCAGACTGGGTACTTTATTTAGCCATTTAATGGATATTGAACTGCATGAACAGAATACACGAACGCGCGTTTGTTGATATAAGAGCCCAAGATGTCATAATGGTCATAATGATTTCTAAAATAACAACTACTCTGAAAGTAAGTGGGACAGTTTTAATTTTTTAACTCATACTATTCATGAAATTGTATCACAAATAAGACATAAATGTGAAATATTTACGTCATTTATACATACATATGTTTCACACTATTCCTGAGGGAATTAATATTTATGTTAAGAAGTCGAATGTCTTCAGTAAATGAAAGAGAAGAGACCGGTTGAGGAAGGTGATAGCCCACACTCAGCTATGTCTTCAGAAAGTCCAATCGTTCAGTCAAATTTGAGACATAAAAACAGGAAATGGTTTACATCAGGTCCCGATTAAGGATCACAGTCACATTTTTGAGCACTTTAATGTTTCATCCAGTGCACATTGAAAGAGACAGAGGAATGGTTAAAGCGCAGGCGAAAGATGGTCGAAATCGTTGATTGGTCCAAATGTTTCCTCGAAAACCACAGTGTCGTAGGAATCTGATGTTTGTGTGACGAGTTCTGAAATATAAACAAGCCCTAGTCAATGGGCGGCTGTCTAAAATTTTAATGTGGTATGAAAACATCTCCAATGGAAGTGTAAGTACGCAGTGGTAGCCTAGCGGGCTAGTAGCGGGTACTTTACGTCAAAAATACGGATCTTACTAGCATATACACTCCTGGAAATTGAAATAAGAACACCGTGAATTCATTGTCCCAGGAAGGGGAAACTTTATTGACACATTCCTGGGGTCAGATACATCACATGATCACACTGACAGAACCACAGGCACATAGACACAGGCAACAGAGCATGCACAATGTCGGCATTAGTACAGTGTATATCCACCTTTCGCAGCAATGCAGGCTGCTATTCTCCCATGGAGACGATCGTAGAGATACTGGATGTAGTCCTGTGGAACGGCTTGCCATGCCATTTCCACCTAGCGCCTCAGTTGGACCAGCGTTCGTGCTGGACGTGCAGACCGCGTGAGACGACACTTCATCCAGTCCCAAACATGCTCAATGGGGGACAGATCCGGAGATCTTGCTGGCCAGGGTAGTTGACTTACACCTTGTAGAGCACGTTGGGTGGCACGGGATACATGCGGACGTGCGTTGTCCTGTTGGAACAGCAGGTTCCCTTGCCGGTCTAGGAATGGTAGAACGATGGGTTCGATGACGGTTTGGATGTACCGTGCACTATTCAGTGTCCCCTCGACGATCACCAGTGGTGTACGGCCAGTGTAGGAGATCGCTCCCCACACCATGATGCCGGGTGTTGGCCCTGTGTGCCTCGGTCGTATGCAGTCCTGATTGTGGCGCTCACCTGCACGGCGCCAAACACGCATACGACCATCATTGGCACCAAGGCAGAAGCGACTCTCATCGCTGAAGACGACACGTCTCCATTCGTCCCTCCATTCACGCCTGTCGCGACACCACTGGAGGCGGGCTGCACGATGTTGGGGCGTGAGCGGAAGACGGCCTAACGGTGTGCGGGACCGTAGCCCAGCTTCATGGAGACGGTTGCGAATGGTCCTCGCCGATACCCCAGGAGCAACAGTGTCCCTAATTTGCTGGGAAGTGGCGGTGCGGTCCCCTACGGCACTGCGTAGGATCCTACGGTCCTGGCGTGCATCCGTGCGTCGCTGCGGTCCGGTCCCAGGTCGACGGGCACGTGCACCTTCCGCCGACCACTGGCGACAACATCGATGTACTGTGGAGACCTCACGCCCCACGTGTTGAGCAATTCGGCGGTACGTCTACCCGGCCTCCCGCATGCCCACTATACGCCCTCGCTCAAAGTCCGTCAACTGCATATACGGTTCACGTCCACGCTGTCGCGGCATGCTACCAGTGTTAAAGACTGCGATGGAGCTCCGTATGCCACGGCAAACTGGCTGACACTGACGGCGGCGGTGCACAAATGCTGCGCAGCTAGCGCCATTCGACGGCCAACACCGCGGTTCCTGGTGTGTCCGCTGTCTCGTGCGTGTGATCATTGCTTGTACAGCCCTCTCGCAGTGTCCGGAGCAAGTATGGTGGGTCTGACATACCGGTGTCAATGTGTTCTTTTTTCCATTTCCAGGAGTGTAGAAGGAATGAGCATGTAATTCAACAGGAAATCTACATAAACGTGCAAAAGAAAGGAGTAAAACTCAAAAACACTGCAATTACACATTTACGTATAGTAAGATAGGAAGAAAACATAAAATGAAAATTTTCAGCAATTGTGTACGATTACGATACAATAATGGAAGCAATGACTGAAAAGAAAGTATTCGCAAACATACAATATTTTGCTACGAGAAAGCATTTCATAAATGAAATTAATTTCAGTTCCGCATTTTTGAGATTGCTGTAACTGTGATTTAAAGTATCTCGAAATTAAGTGAAATCGGTAACAAGTGAGAAGCCGTGAATGTAATTTCAACAAAAATCAATTGTATGTTTATTAAATAAGTCTTCTTGAATCAAATTTATGAAGGGAGACCTCCCTAATAGTTATAATCTGCGATGAAGAATATTTAGCAGTGGGAAATGGTGTTTTGTCTCTGCCGTTACTATCCGATAGACCAAAAGTACAATCCTGATTAAGAAATGGTGCAGTTTTGTCTTCTGGAAAACGGTCTCTCGTATGGTGATGCTGTAGAAAGTTAATTGTGTACGTTCTCCTCGTTGACTGTAGTATCTACAGTCTCCGACGTAGCCCAGTCATGTTTCACACAGGAAAACACAACGTTTAACGACGCCATTGTGCTTATTAAACATTTCTCACCACTGTTCAGGTATCGTTGTTTTTGTATTACTTTCTGAGCTATTAGTAAACGGTATGAATCAGGGTAGTAATTTTATGTGTGTAGTTTACAGCAAATGGTTAGTATCAAAAACAGTTCTTGTTGTAATGGTGATATCCAGAGTGATATGACCTTCATTAAGGCACATTAAGGTTGTCTTTAGTACAAAAAGGGCTACTCAGTGCTGCAACCAAATTTTTGTTTGCTTGCCCAGTAATATAATGTGTCTGATACACAGAAAAGTAAAACTTGAAATAATGTCTTCTTTGACAAATTCTCTCTCCTGCAGAAGAAATTCTATATCGTAAAATGTACAAGGTCGTGGGTAGGAATTACTAACTCACACATGCAATTGCTTTAATCACTTGTAATAGATAAACATGTAGTTATATCTTCATAATGCTAGTAAAGGGTGCTGTGAATATAACATGACTCGTTTTACGTCATCACAATTTACCGTTCAAATTTTGAGGCTACTGCTGAGCCGTTGACATACCCTTGTGGACGTCAGAAAGAGCTGCAACGGATGACCTTACCTATAATCAGCTCCCTCCTATAGAATTAAGTTACATGTTTCACTCTACGGATGAGTTATTGAATTTAATATACTAAACAGGTGTGTCCCTAGAATACGAGAAACGTGGGTACGGTAACACGTAGAATCATCTGATGGGGAGGAGTTTCATCAAAGTACGGGATGCAGTAAAGACTTTTATAAAACCGTGTCTATCACAATTGGCTGTCTACTTTATGTTAATCACAAGTACACATGGAAAGCTCATTGAGTATTAATACTTGTTTAAAATAGAATTATAACAACAGCATCTTGAAAACGCTCTGGTAATAAGATCGAGGTAAATACGTTCAAAACATTATTTGGGGGTAGATCTAGTTCGAGGACGTCGCGCGGTGGTTGACGAATTTTCAGTCACAGAGGAAAGAATGAACTACAGAAAGATTCATGTATTGACGTCCTATCTTGATTGAGCACATGTTAAGCTCAAGATTACTAATGACAGCACATGAATTAGAAACGCAAGAATCATAACGGCAATTTGGATAATCCGGGTGCGTCCTGTCAAGTGGTTTAAGAATACTCTAGTCATTCACAATACTTAAGGACACCTATGCCTGCAAGTGGCGGCTGAGGCGAGTGAGACATCTGTCGCCAGAAATCTGTCTGCCGTGATGAACAGAACCGTCTGTATGCAACAGTTTTGATTTTCTGAAATTCACGTTAGATTCATAAACACAACTTTCATAAGTTTATCGTTTTATGCAGACAACCTAACATGCAACACAGTTATTCTGGACATCACAACAGTAGTACTCTAGATTTATACTACCCTTCTACACTGTACCGTCATTAAACATGTTACCCCACAAGCTGCACTCGCTGGCATTAGGTAATCCTTCCTCCTTCCATTATTTCTCCCTTTGCGCTTTCTTCAAGAAAACAGATGAACTTTTTCATTACAGTCTGCTCTTCTTGTTGGGCTCTCGTCATACATTCGTCGTAACTCATCTCTTCCTCAGTTTTGTTCAGCAGCACATTGACCAGCTTCCACACATTAAAATGCCCAACGCAGAACTGTTATCTCCAAATATATTGCATCTCCTAGAATGAAATTTTCACTCTACAGCGGAGTGTACGCTGATACGAAACTTCCTGCAAGATTAAAACTGTGTGCCGGACCGAGACTCGAACTCTGCCAGGAAGTTTCATTTTAGCATACACTCCGCTGTAGAGTGAAAATTTCATTCTAGAAATATCCCAGAGGCTGTGGCTAAGCCATGTCTCCGCAATATCCTTTCTTTCAGGAGTGCTAATTGTGCAAGGTTCGCAGGAGAGCTTCTGTAAAGTTTGGAAGGTAGGAGACGAGGTACTGGCAGAAGTAAAGCTGTGAGAACGGGGCGTGAGTAGTGCTTGGGTAGCTCAGTTCGCAGAGCACTTGCCTGCGAAAGGCAAAGGACCCGAGTTCGAGTCTCGGTCCGGCACACAGTTTTAATCTGCCAGGAAGTTTCATATTGCATCTTTCCTGTTCCTGCTCTCTGTTCTCAGATTCACTGATCCAGATGTCCTCCCAGTCTACGTCACCCTGACATTCATTCCTCGTTGTCTGATATCAGCGATCGAATCTGGATCGGCCACAGAATCATATATTCGAACAACCACAGTTCTCTTGCTCTTCCTGACTGGCCTCATCGCCACTCACACGGCTCCTCTGTTCCATTTCGCTTTCTGCTGATAGCTCTTCCAACGCATCGTCCATAACAAGACGTAGTACATCAAACCTTCCTTCTTCAGGCTCTTCTCCACTATCCCTGAATTTTAATTTAAGTTCTTCATCGGTTGTACACACCTTAGTAAATATTTTCTGTAAGAGGAAAGTAATTCAGTAGCAGTTCAGAAATTTAAACCCCAATTTGCCATTTACTGATGAGTGATGTTACTGGTACCCGAAGTTCTTTCCCATCTGAGCACTTGGCGTTCGCTGAGCCACATATTTTCGGACATACATTTTGAACCGTGGCCATTTCTTAGCTCTGTCACACATTTCATTTCCTTCTTTATCCATCACGAACACCTGCCTTCCCATGTCCAGCACACATGGTTCTCTGGCACTGCCCATATTTACGTATTTAATCCGGTAGATAATACCATCTGGACTGTTGTAAAATTTCTTTACATTTTTTAATGTTTTCTTCAATTTAATTAAATTTAAAAATAAGGCTCCTGCTAACTGTGAAAGATCTTACGGCGAAGTCGTAGCATGAGCCACTAGTAAATTCTCTGATCATTTCCTTGTTCCTCATTTCACTGATTTCTCCCGGGTTTGGATTACTACCCCCACTATTTCTGATGCCTGCCTGTATTGGTCGTCTCTGGTCCCACTATTTCCTCGTTCATCTGTCCAGTTTTGTCGTCCCCATTGTCCACGTTGGATCCGAGAGATCCATTGATGTCTGTACCTTTCAGGTGGATATCTCCCACTCCAGTTCTGATTCTCTGATACATGTCGTTCTGCTTGAAAGCGAAACGTTACATAGCAGACTGTCTCCTCAGCTCCAGCCACATGTGTATATTCAAACTCCTGAAGAAAATGCCGGAATGCTCTTACATCTAACATATTACAGATTGCTATCGTAATCCATCTTTGTAATCGTCAAACAACTCCTTGTGAACTCCGTTATTTCACAGAGTGCCTCTAGAAACTGGTTGCTGCTAACCATGTCTTGGGAAAACTGAGTAACGGCTATAATGGCTGAAAATTCGAGGTTAGCAGGCCTGCATCGAAAAAGGCTCTCTCTCAGCGTCTGGATTCGATGTGCTTCTGTCAGCTGAACCTTCATCTGTGGAGAATCAGATGGAACTATAGAAATAACTGAAAGAGTTGAAAGGAAATAAGTCATCCAGTTTGGATGGAGTCCCAGTTTGATTTTCCAAAGAGCACTCTACAGCCCCTACCGAGCTCGCAAATCTCTCGCCCACCACAAAGTCCCAAGCGATTGGAATAAAGCGCAGGTGACATTTGTGTATAAGAAGAGCAAAATAATGTGCCCAAAAAAATTAGACCAGCATGCCTAATACTGGTTTGCAGCAGAATCCTTGAAAATATTCTCAGTTTTAATATAATATATTGAAAGACATGCACTTCATTCACCATTCAGTGCTCGTATTTGATATTTTTAACCCCAGCATTCTGGTATGCGGAATATAATAATTCAGGCCCTGTTAATGATTTCTATGGGTTGCCTAATTTTTTTGACGACGTTTACAGTTTGTCTCACACTGATCTGTGAGAGTAGCTTGGCGCTAGGAATTTTATTTATTTATGTGCGTGTGCAGCAATCTTCCTAGCAGCCATGATGGCTTCCCATTTCTTATCCTTTTCCGATCGCCAGGATACCATGCGGTGTCGTTGGAACGTTCAGAAGTGGCCAAAGTGTCTCCTGTTCTCAGTTCCCCAACCTGCCTTACCAACCTTGTAACTGCTATTTCTGCTCGATTTTAACGTCGCGAGGTCGCTGCCCTGTGAGATTCCGGTCCACTGATTGGCCAGTCCAGGTGCGTGACCGTTTTTCACGGGTGGGCGCCAATAGCTCTCCGCTGGTGGATAGTGGGCAAAGGGGCAGTGAGCAGTTGTAGTGTGACCGTGCCTGAGGCTGGAGGTGCTGCTTCCAGAAGATGAAGTTTCGGAAAGCATGAGCGCCGGCGTGCACTGTAGCTTAGCACCCTGCGGCCCAGAGGGAAAATTTAAGGTCATTTTACTGATGTGTGTTCCTTAAATTACGGTTTACGCCATTTTTCCGGGTTGTAAGACAGTAGGTTTTCCGTGTACAGTTGGGCATAATGTGCGCAATGTGTTGGTTAGTCACAGTAGCTTTCAGGTCGGCACTAAAGTGTATACTTTCTTGCTCGCTTTTCCGCTTCGTCTGGCAGTAGCTCTTTCAGTTCTCCCGTGTAAAATTTGACTCAGAATTTGGGTCTTCCTAGCTTGAAAACTTGTGCCCTTTGTCCTACGCCATGTGGTGAGTGTCTGGCGCCCCTTCATGTTTCATTAACGTAGTCGGACAGGGAGCCAAAGTTATCTAGTATCGGATATATGAATAGTTTCGCGTCCTGCTGGTTTTATTCCTTTAGTACAAGAGGCTACCTAGCGATTTACCCATAGTAGCATCTTTCTTAGTCTTTGGCTAATTCATGATGGTGGTCGTTGAATGCCTGCATCCCCAGCCTTTAGTAAACTGAACTCCATTTGATGACACGGAGATGGTTCCTAAAATTCCATTTCTCCTGCCACCGTGGCTTATTATGAACCTAAGTTGGGGCAGGCTGCTGAACTCAATTCTTTCTTTCCCCAGCCCCATTTGATTGTATAATTGTTCAATATTCAACTGTTAAATATATGAGTCCTTTAATCTCTACATTCTCCATTTCATTACGTGAAATCACCCTTAGTGTCGCAGTAGAATAATGCAGAACTATTCTCTTGATAATGGTTCCTATAAGGTCGTGGAGGTCTCGCGCCTTAATGATAGGATAAAGATTCGATATCGCGCGCCTGGCACGACCATTGCACCGATGGCACCGATAAAAGTAATAATAATTTTCAATCATCCCCCATTGATAAACTGGGAAGTTTTCACGGTTCAGTGTGAGTGCGTGAGCACTAAATCCACTTGATGTGATGGAAATAGTGGCCACTGGTTTACCTTGATGGTCTAAAGAAAATATTATAATTACAGCCCCTACAGCAAGGGATAGTAACCTGTAAAAAAACGAGCCACGGCTTTTAATATTTTCTTGAGACCGAAAATCTTAGGCTCACGAATTGGCACTGTCTTAGAAAGCATCGCTCGTGCTGAACTCAGCCTGCTCTTTTCTCACTAGATATAGTGCGAACTATGGATGAAGGGCAACAGGCATATTCCTTATTTCTAAATTTCCGGAACGGCTTTGACACGATGCCCCGTTACAGGCTGTTAAAGGAGATATAATCATATGGAATATGTTCACATGTCTGTGAATGGGTCGAAAAGCTGTAGAACCCGGTATGTTGTCCTAGACGGTGAGTGTTCGTGAAAGACACACAGGAGTGAAACAGCGAAGTGTGACAAGACCACTGTTGCTCTATACGTACATAAATGATTTGTAGGACAGGGCGCACAGCGGTTGTTTGCTGATGATGGTTTGGTGTACGGTAAGGTGTCGGCGTTGAGTGACTGTAGGAGGATTCCAGATGACTTAGACTAAATTTCCAGTTAGTGTAATGTATGCCAGCTAGCTCTAAATGTAGAAAAATGGAAGTTAATGCAGATGAGTAGGAAAAACAAAGGCGTAATATTCGGATACGACATTAGTAGTGTCCTGCTTTACACGGTCATGTCGTTTACATATCTGCGAGTAACGTTTCAAAGCGTTATGAAATTTAAGCAGCACGCGAGGATGGTGGTAGGGCCGGCCGTAGTGGCCTAGCGGTTCCAGGCTCTTAAGTCTGGAACCGCGCGACCGCTACGGTCGCAGGTTCAAATCCTGCCTCGGGCACGGATGTGTGTGATGTCCTTAGGTTAATTAGGTTTAAGTAGTTCAAAGTTCTAGGGGACTGATGATCTCAGATGTTAAGTCCCATAGCGCTCAGAGCTATTTGAACAATTTGATTGTGGTAGAGAAGGCAAATGGTTGAATTCGGTTAGCTGGAAGACTAAAAGGAAAGCGTGGTTCATTTGTGAGACCACTTATAGTACCTAGTACGACCTCATTTTGAGTACTGCTTGAGTGTTTGGGATCCGTACCAGGTCGGATTAAAGGAGGACATAGAAGCCGTTTAGTTAGGGCCTGCCAGATTTCTTGCAGGAAGCTTCGAACAGAATGAAACTGTTACGATGTGCTTCAGGATCTCAGATGGGAATCAGTGGAGGCAAGGCGACGTTCCTTTCGGGGAACACTATTGAGAAAATCTGGAGAACCAGAATTTGACAGCAGAATGATCCTGCTGCCTCCCACACACAACGCGCTTAAGGACCACGAAGGGTAAGCCGCTAGAAATTAGGGCTCATCTGAAGGCATATAGATAGTCACTTTTCCTTCACTCTGCTTGCGAGTGGAATAGGAAAGGAAATGACTAATGGTGGTACTGGGTACCTACGCCAGGCGTTTCAAGATGGATCGTGGAGTATTTATGTAGAACTTCCACAGACCAATCTTAGCGAAATGCTGAATTTTCAACTTGTGCATGATTTTGGGCACGCATGGAAGTGATGCTTTCGAGTGCTCAAGAATTTGGTCGTTCCAGTTCTACAACAATCTCCCCTCCACAACATTAATTAGCATTTAGTGTTTGAATTTATAAACGAACACCATCCTATCTTGCGTTTCCACCGAAACAGGTTCCAGCAAGAAAGCAAAGCGGTTCCTATTCTCCCACTCTAGATTTCATCCGGCCACTTTTACTGTTTTATTGCAGAGTCAAAAAAAGAGCAGTTAACTTGGCACCATTCTGACGACTGTGGGTGCCATGTTCTTAAACACAAAAGCGTCGGTTGACCTTCCGTGTTATTTCACATCAGAATTTCTATCTTTGCGTTACTTCTGGTCAAGCGTTTCACAGAATGCTGACCTGCTACAGAGCGCCATTAAAGTCCGCTCTTTATTGTCTGTCGCAGCATTTCCCTCCGGCGCAAGAGATCTCTTCACTTTAAAAACACAATACTACCTCTTCTTGTCATTTAGAACACAAAATGGGCGGGGCCTCTTTTACGGAGTTATGCCTGCACGCAACATACTCTTCCAACATTCTACCCGTGAGTCTCATCCCCCAGATGGCGTTCGTTCTTTGAGACCTCAGCGGTCCTCCTAATGGCTTGACGGTGGATTTTCTCCCCTACTCGCGTGTTCTCTGCCCCACTCGTACTCACTAAGCCTCCTAGGTATAGTTAAATAGGCCGCCAGGGGAAGAATTTCATATGGCAAAAAGTAATTGGATGTGGAAATGACTGACACTAAGTTTAGTTATACTTGCATTGTCGTTTCTAACTTAGGTTTGATGATAGTGGATGTCAACATATACTTTAATACGTTCATATTATAACTTCACAGTCCGTGTTAAACATCCCCAAAAGAGCACTTAGAACGTGTGTCTCTTCACTGTTCTGATTTCGTATTCATCTCATTACTAGCTTCTGAGCTAATCTTTTTATAATAAGAATCACTTCGATCTGTAATTCCATTAAACTCGTAGCCCAAGAAAAACAGAGAAGACGCAGTATGGAACGCTGCAGCTATAAACGTGCCATTCCCTCATTACACACGACGGTATTCACTCTCTTCACCTCCACTCATGCTCTTTTGTTAGCGACTCGCATAGAGATCTGTCAATTTGATTTCAACGCTCTTCTCTCTCGCAGAACATTCACATTAAGTGTCTTTTTTGAGTCTGCAGTCTTCTGACTCGTGTGATGCAACCCACAATGAATTCTTCCTCTGTGCCACTCATCATCTAAGAGAAGCTCTTGACTCCAACGCACTCAATTATTAGTTGGACGTATTCCAGACTCGATCTCCCGCTACAGTTTTTACGCTCTAAAGCTCCCTCTATACCGTGTAAGTTTTTCCCTGATGTCCCTCCATACTTGTCAGAGTTTTTCATATATTCCCTTCCTCGGCGATTCTGTGTTTAATCTCCACATTCCGTACCTTATCAGTCCACCTAATTTTCGATATTCTTCCCTGGCACCAAATCTCAAAGGCCTCGATTCTCTTCCGATATTCCCAAAGTAGTTCTATACAATACTGTGCTCCAAGCGTATATTCCAAGAACCTTCTTCATCAAATTAAGTTCTATGTTCATAAAATATACTTCCTTTTTCCAAGAATGCTCTCTTTGCCCGTGCTGATCTACTTTTTGCGTCTTCTTGATCCGTGCCTGATGGGTTATTTCACTTCCGAGGTAGCAGAATTCCTTAGCTTTATTTACTTTGGGATCCTCTACATTGATGTTAAGCTTTTCGCTATTCTCATGTCTGCTGAATTTCATGAAATTTGTCGTTTTCCGGTTTACTCTTCATCCATATTCAGTACTCATCACACAGTTCATTTCATTCGTCAGTGCTTCTTCACCTTCACTGCGATAACAAAGTCAATAGCGAATCTTATCATTTTCTCAAATGAGAGTTTTTATTAACACGTGTTTGATTTGGCGGGGTAACGAGTGATTTCGTTTTTATGTTTGAATGATCCTTTAGTTTAATTTTCCGTGATAATTGGCTTCACCTTGAGAAACAATGTGTGGGACCCAGTGTTAGTGGAAAGCGGAGGAATTTACAGCTGTATACTGCCTGCCGGAAGGACCGGGCCACTGGAAGCCAATGGGGAGACACAGCTAAAGAATCGGCTTGGACCAACCTCTAAAGTAGTGGGTATTAGTATGTCACAGTCAGCTGAAAGTCTGTTGGCGAAAAAAGAGTGTTTCAAACCCCAGGTGGGTGGTTTTCTGCGGACATACGATTGCAGACAATATGAGAGTCTCGGCTAAGCAATGTGGTGTCCTTTTTTGAGGATGCCATATGAGGAGAGGAAACATAAACACTATTTCGCTACAAACAGGCGAGTCTCTGGAATGTGATTGAGTGATTTTGTTGAAAAAATAACATCTTTGCCATGTCTCTCGGAAGTGAAGAGCTCTCATGCTTACATGTTTAGTCTCTGCTTATGGGAGCAGAAAGTGTAACCTGCGTGCAGAGCATGGGAATAGATCTGTGAGCGGTTTTGCTGTTCATATTAACGCTCCTGATTGGTTTTTCCTTACCAGCTTAGGAGGCGGCAGTTGAAATGTTATTATAAAATCCCGTCATTGGTACAAACTTTTGATCTATTTCTCTTATTGTCTTTAGAGGTTCTCGAGAAGAGCACCACAGTACTCAGGAAGAGTCTGTTCAGCTATTCGGCCACAAGCACGGCTGGAGAGAGAGATTGGTCTATTCGGCAGCAAGCACTCTTGCACTTGTTGAAATAACTTACTCGAATGCAGCCTGGTGCCGTCGTCGATACCCGCCAAAACTTCGGCAGGTGATCACAATGTCATTTTGAAGGCAATTTTGCCTTGAAAATAACGGGATAGTCACCTGTCGAATCATCGGCGGTTGTCGTGCATTCAGTTAAGTTATTTGAACATAGTATACGGCGGGAGAAACTCAGGTCTTAGAGTCTTTGATTTGGCTTGCGCGTCGAACTCTGTACCTTTCACGATGATGACTCGCGGAGGCAGAAGTAATCAGCTGACAATATACATCCAGTTGTCTCACGACTGATGCTTGCACATTGTTCCCTTTGCTTCCGTAGTCATCAGGTTAGTGACGATGAATCTGTAGCGCTATGCATCGAGTCTGAAATGAAGCTTAAGAGTAGTTTATTTACGGTTTAGTAAATGTAGGATTGGTAGATACATGTCAGTTTTTAAGACTCGCCACAGCTTGTTAGCATAGAAATAGCCTGGTAGTCGCTCACGTCGGTAATCATTCCAGGGGAAACTTGTGATTTGGTTCTATCTCTGATATGACAATATTCCTTTCCATATTCCTTGCCGGCTTATTCTTATCTCCCAGTATTTCAAAATTGTGGTACAATCATTATTTTTACTGTTTATGGTGGTGTGCTTCCGTAGAGTATATTTATATACATATATAACTTGCATTTGCTTCAACTTATGTAAAACCTTGGAGAGCCTTCTGAAACGTTAAAAACGTTATAGCCTGGACACAAGTAGGTATTTTTCACACATTGCATTTATTATACAGATTGATAATGTGAAATTAGAAATTTACAGGGAGGACGGGGAAGACTTAATGTAACAGGGTGAGATAAGGTAACTTAATTCGGAAACGACTTAATTCGGGAGCGACTTAGAGTCTGCTTGGCCAGATGTTCTCCAACTGGAATCTTTCCGTATCTCTGGGTCTTTTCCTAGTATGTGTCCTCTGCCTATGATTTTTCAACAAACTATTCGCTATCACCAACTGAAACTGATTACAGAACTCAGTTTTTCTCCTCTCTCAGTCCTACTACCAGTCTCATATTCTACCGGAAATCATTCTTCTACTCCTTCCCATACACCCGCATTCCAATGCCGCATGACTTACGTACTTAATTATCAGTTTAGTGACCCAATATACTGTACCTCTTTATCTTCTGCTTGCGATTTTGACACATATGCGATATGCCTTATCTATTGTATTCGGCTTGGTTTCTCTGATGACTCAGATGAAAACCATCCTTATCTTCTTTACATTTCAATTCACGGACCCCTACTATATCGTAATAGAACTTCAGCACTTCCATTTTCATATATTCTAACATCCCTACCAGGTGTAGACCTATAGAGTGTTCCAATCGTCGGTTATTGCTTCTCTACTTTGTGGGCACCTCGCGAAGCCCCGAACTGGTGACGTTTCTTTGCGTCATCAATTTTTTGGCTGGTCTAATGTCTCCCGTCACGAGTCCATCTCCTGCTCCAGTCTTTTAATCTCCTAGTAACACTTGACTCATACTTTCAGTCATATGTTGGATGTGTTCCAGTTCTATATTTCTCTACAGTTTCTGCCCTTAGAGGTAACTCTAATACCATGGAGCTTAATTCCCTGATGTCTTGTATCATGTCCTATCATCCTGTTACTTCTTCCTGTCAGTATTTTCCATACGCTGCTTTCTTCAACGATTCTGCGCAGAACCTCCTAATTCTTTAGCTTATTAGTCCCACTAATACTCAACATTCTTCTGTAGCACCATATCTCGAATGCTTCGATTCCCTTCTGTTCATTTTTTCCCACTGTCCATGATTCACTACTATACGATGATGTTCTCCAAACGCACATTGTCACAAATTTCTTCGTGAAATTTAAGTTTATGTTTCTAACCAGTAGATTTGTCTTGGCCAGGAATACCCTCCGCGCCTATGCTTTTTATGCCGTCCCACCTTCGTCCATAATGGGTTACTTTGCTTCCAGAATTTCTTAACTTCATCTATTCTGTGAGCACAAAGTTTAATGTTAGGTTTAATTCTAACCTCATTTCTGCTGCTTCTCATTACATTGGTCGTTTTGTGGTTCAGTCTCAGTTCATATTCTGAACTCACTAGACTGTTCATTCGATTCAGCTGCTCCTGTAATTTGCTCTTCACTTTCACTGAGGATATCAATGTTGTCAGAGAATCCTGTCATCGATATCTTTTCACCCTGGATTTTAATCCAATTTTTGAACCTTTCTTTTATTTTATTCATTGCTTCTTCTGTGTATAGATTGCACAGTAAGATGAAAGACTGCATTCCTGTCTTACATCGTTTTCTATACGAGCATTTTGATGTTGCTCATCTAGTCTTACTGCTTCTTTTTGGCTCTTTTGTACATACAGCTTACTCCTATTTTCTCTGAATTTCGAATATTTTGCCCCACTTTATATTTTCGAACGCAGTCTCTACATCGACAAATCCTATTAACGTGTCTTTATTTTTCTTCGATTTTGCTTACATTATCAGGCGCCAGGTCAGAAACACAACTGTGGCGCCTTTACTTTCCCTAAGGCCTCAGTTTTCTTTTCCATTCTTCTGCACGTAATTCTTTTCAGCAGTTTGGACGCATGTGCTGTTGAACTGATTATGCTAGAGTTCTCGCACTGACCGGCCCTCGCTTTCTTCGAAATTTTGTAGATGATATTTTTCCGAAAATATTTGAACTGAATGACATATACAACTGATGATGATTGGTACTCGACTAATGTTATTGATTAGCTATGAAAGGAAGGAACGACATACAGAAACTGGGTTTTAATGTAAATCACATTAAATGGTTTTTCGCAGGACTGTACCCAAAACTAACAAAACTGTTAGCGAATATAACCTCAGTATTAAACGTTGAGACTATGAACAGTACTGGTTCAAGTGGCCAACTTTAGTAGCTTTGTATGCTGTAAACAAGCTTGCAGAGAGTGTGTCCAAATGTATTGCATATGCAGATAAATTAAACTTGGCTAACATACTGTAATGGACCTGGAATAGAGGCGTGGTTAGTCCCCAGATCACTGGGTCCTTTGTTCATGGCAGGGACGCTCCAATCAGCCAAAATAGGAGAAACAACCCCTCCGTCGTCACTACGGGACATCTGTAGTATCATACACCAGAACGTTTTTCTGTGCTTTTAAGTAGATGGGACGCGTTATCCGATCAAATGACGGAGCAGAAAATACAAAGCCAGTACACGTCGTAAGACGCAAATGAGAAATGCAACATTCAACTTTTTAAGTGCTCTCTTACTAAAAGAAATGTGGGAAACAACGTACTGAAGTGGAAGCAGGTTTTAGCGGAAGAAGACAAAGGGATGACATACTGACAGACCACAGGATGTATCTTCTTACCAGGTGACATGGGGTTATCCTCCTGAAAGAATTAAACCCACAAAAGGTATGGTCATCTAGCTGTGGGATGCATATATTTCACAATACATTCAACAAGAAGAAAATGCAAAATGTGGAGGAAAATGAACACATTTATATCATTTTGTACTACGTACAGTAGGAGAGTTAAGGCATGATGCCTGTTTTTACCAGCACCACAGTGGACTATGCCATAAAGCAGCGTCTGTAGAACAAAAGTTCTTCCACAGTAATGAAACGCCCTGCTAAACCCGCAGGACAGGACAGGTAGTTTAAATTGTGGAAGGGGGCCAAAATAAGAGGCTGTCAGTTACATTCGAACATACAACTTTATTTATTTGACCAAACCTTAGAAGAGCCAAGAAAATATTTTAAAATAGACAGCAATAACTTTTGGAACTTAATTACTGGCTGAATGCGCCATACAGTGTCATGCCTTAAGGTCAAGACCACTTTAATTTAAAATCGGCTGAAGGCCAATAACGTAAGACTCTAACCAAACAAATTTTTAAAAGGCTGAAGGCATTGCTATAAAACAGTTCTTTAAATCACGCTGAAAGCCCAGACAATCTTACGCCTTAAGGGCAAAACAACCTTAATTTAAAAATCGGGTAGAAGCCATACAAATACAAACAACAAGAACAAATAAGAAAAGGCAGTACACCCGACGGCGCTCAGAAGTCTCCAAGGGTCGGCCTGGAATTCAAACACTAACGCTCGCTTAGATGAGACAGGCAGTCGGCCCAACCATCCTCGATCCGACGATAGCCCAACAGACAGACAATCAACGGACCCACTGACAAGATAACTTCCGTTCCACCTGACCAGCACACAACAGGGAGTTCAATGGAACAATGTAGAACGTATTGGCGCCCACAGCCAATTGTACACTGAGCTGTCAAACTATACAGCGTGACAGACAGCGACAACACGATGAGGACAATACACTGCATGAATTTACGTCAACGGCCAGGGCAGGTAACCTGAATGTTAACGGTCACAAGGCAGGAGATTCCGCTGGTGCACTTTAATTCAACATAAACATGTACTGTTAACCTCTACTGCATGGTGGCTAAAATATGCCGACTTCAAAACATACGTAGTTGCTCGTGGGAATGTCCCAACAACCGACAACGAAATCCAAACGACACAATGTTCAAATGGTTCAAATGGCTCGGAGCACTATGGGACTTAACATCTGTGGTCATCAGTCCCCTAGAACTTAGAACTACTTAAACCTAAGTAACCTAAGGACATCACACACATCCATGCCCGAGGCAGGTTCCGGACTGAGCGCCTAGAACCGCTAGACCACCGCGGCTGGCCGACACAATGTGAAAAGTCATGACTTGCTGGTAGAAAATGGTTCAAATGGCTCTGCGCAGTATGGGAATTAACAACTGAGGTCATCAGTCCCCTAGAACTTAGAACTACTTAAACCTAACTAACCTTAGGACATCACACTCATCCATGCCTGAAGCAGGTTTCGAACCTGCGACCGTAGCGGTCGCGTGGTTCCAGACTGAAGCGCCTAGAACCGCTCGGCTACACCGGTCGGCTCTTGTTGGTAGATTAAGTAAAAACTCAAATTTCGTGTCCAGGATCGGTGAGCCACGGACCTAGTAGCAATGGGGACAGCACCACACACTCCGACCCCGCGCAGACGCCGCCAGTGGTCCCAACCAAACTGCGCGCCATGGAGTTTTCCTCGCTGCTCCACGCCAACCGACCAACTGGTCGCACACAGCACTGCCGGAAACTATAAGCGCCAGTCCAAAGATACTACAAGGTGCGAATATCGATACACACCGCTTCTGCAACTCTCGGAGAGAGAGAGGATAACAGCACAATCGCGATAACTGCGGGAGACTAAACACAGAATGGAAACCAAGGTTTAATCCAACCCATAACTTGAGCTAGCCACGGCTCAAGTAACATTCCTGAAATGGACTGGTCTATTCAGAGTCCCAACTTCAATTCGATGGAACACAAATGGATAGGACAGAACATGGACTGTGCTCCAGAACCCAGTAATTAATATCACTTGATTAGTGTCATAAGGAGGAACGTGCGGCCATTCCTCCACAGACGTTACGAAATCTCATTGCAAGTGTCCTCAGTAGAGTGCAAGCTATTATTAAGGCTAAGTTTAGAAATACCCATAGCAATGTGCAATGCTGAGTAGCAGGACACTTTTTATCGAATAATGTAGCGTAGTTTGTTACAAAAAAAAGTTTGCATCACCTCGGATCCGAGAGTTCCGAACCCTGTACAGAAAATTTGAACAGAGGTCAATATAAACATCATTTCCGCCTTTTTTTACTGATCATGAAAATTACACATTGCATGTTGGACCACCTTACAGCAAGACCTTCAGAGGTGTTGGTCTAGATTGCTGTACACACCGACACATCTAGAACACAGTAGCACGTCCTCTTGCATTGATGCATGCCTGTATTCGTCATGACACACTGTCCACAAGTCCCTTAAGGCACTGTTGGTACAGATTGTCACACTCCTCAACACCGATTCGGCGTAGATACCTCAGAGTGGTTGGAGGGTCACGTCCTCCATAAACAGCCCTTTTCAACCTATCCCAGGCATGTACGATAGGGTTCATGTCTGGAGAACCTTCTGGCCACTCTAGTCGAGCGATGTCATTTTCTCGAAGCATTAAATGCACAAGATGTACACGATGGGGGCGCAAATTGTTGCCCATGAAGACGAATGCCTCACCAATATGCTGCCGATATGGCGCCTTCCATCACCACCAGCGGCGAACGTCGGCCGCACATAATGCCATCTCAAAACAGCAGGGGACCTCCACCTTGCTGCACTCGCTGGACAGTGTGTCTAGGGCGTTCAGTCTAACCGGCTTCCCTGCAAACACGTCCTCAAAGATTGTGTGCTTCAAAGCATATGCGACACTCATTGGTGAAGAGAAAGTGATGCCAATCCTGAGGGCATATTTCTGGGCCTATCTGTAGTGCGCAGCATGGTGTCTTGGTTGTAAAGATGGACCTCGCCATGGACGTCGGGAGTGAAGTTGCGCGTCATGCAGCCTATTGCAATCAGTTCGAGTCGTGACACGATGTTCTGTGGCTGCCCAAAAAGCATTATTCAACATGGTGGTGTTGCTGTCAGGGTTCCTCCTAGACCTAATTGGTAGGTGGCGGTCATCCACTGAAGTAGTAGCCTTTCGATTGTCTGAGCGAGGCATGTCGTCGACAGTTCCGGTCTCTCTGTATCTCGTCCATGTCCGAACAGTATAGCTCTTGTTCACTCCGAGACGCCTGGTCACTTCCCCTGTTGAGAGTCCTTCCTGGCATACAGCAACAATACGGACGCAATCGCACAGCGGTATTGACCGACTAGGCATGGTTGAACTACAGACAACATGAGCCGTGTACCTCCTTCCTGGTGGAATCACTGGAACTGATCGGCTGTCGGCGCCTCTCCATCTAATACGCGCTGCATGCATGGTTGTTTACATTTTCGGGTGAATTTAGTGACATGTCTGAACAGTCAAAGTTACTGCGTCTGTGATACAATATATACAGCAACACCTATCTCCAGGAGTTCTGGGAATGGGCGTGATGCAAAACGTTTTTGATGTATGTAATAAACTGAGGGACTCAACTGTAGAATGGAAAGTAGTGTATGACAAACGTCCAAAAGTAAAGGTGCTCAAAATAAGTGTGAATTGTGGATTACGAAAATGTTCACATAATTAAAGAATGGAGTTTCATACATTTAACAAGTTGCATTGGATCTTTGGCACAGATGGCAAGGATCATATTTGATTTTCTTTGGAGGGATGGAAGATATAGACTTAATTGTAGCATTAGTATTACAAGCTCATCATGACTTAACGCTGTCACTTAACGGTGTTGAGGTGTGAGGTACCGCGATGCAGGTCATGTGGGAATATATGTCTAATATTGTCTCCCCGAGAGGCCAGTATCCAACTTAGAACTGTTTTGACATGCTAGTATCGATGGCTCAGAATGCTAGTGAGTTAGACAGCTGGTGTAATATTTTTATAATTTCTTTTCAGGCTTGTGACTAGCTTGACGCAGCCCACCGCGAAATCCTCTGCTGTGGCAACCTTTTGGTCTCAAAGTAGCAAATTATTTTCTAGTTGTATTAAAATCTCTGGCTTCCTCTACAGTTTTTAGCCTCTGCAGCTTCCTCTAGTATCTTGGAAGTTAATACCTTATGGAATTAATCCCTGCCATATAATACTGTCCCTTCTTTTTGTCAGTATTTTCAATATACTTCTGTACTCCCCGATTCTGTGAAGAACCTCCTAATACCTTATCTTATCACTACACCTAATTTTCATAATTCTTCTATAGCATCTCATCTCAAATGCTTGAATTAACTATATTTACGTTTTTCCAGCACACACGTTCCACTACCATGGAATGCTCTGCATCAAATGTACATTCTCAATAGTTTCTTCCTAAATTAAGGCAGATGTTGGACACTAGTAGATTTGTCTAGGCCAGTAATGCCGATTTTGCCAGTGCTAATCTGCCTTTCAAGTCCTTGCTACGACCATCAAGACATATTTTGCTATATAGATACCAAATTTCCTTAACTTCGCTTACTTTGTGACCCCAATTCTGATGTTAAGTTCCTCGCTGTTGTCACTTCTGCTACTTCTTCTCACTACTTTCTTGTTTGTTAAATTTACTCTCGATCTTCACTGAAGACCCAAAGAAACTGGTACACCTGCCTAACATAGTGTAGGGCCCTGTGTTCACGCAGATGTGTCGGTACACGACGTGGCAAGGACTCGACTTATGTCTGAAATAGTGCCGAAAGGAACTGACACCAGGAATCGTGCAGGTCTGTCCATAAATCCGCAACAGTACGAGGGGATGGAGATCTCTTCTGAACAGCACGTTGCAAGACATCCCAGATACTCTCAATAATTTCCATCTCTTGGGAGTTTGGTGGCCAGCAGACGTATTTTAACTCAGTAGATTATTCCTGGAGCTACTCTGTAGCAGTTCTGGATGTGAGGGGTCTCGCATTGACCTATTTGAGTTGCCCAAGTCCTTTGGAATGCACAATAGACACTCCATGAACTGAAGAGCTATTGACAAAGAAGAGGAGAGTGAAGCACTCAGTAATGAGTACAATATGTGTTAACACCGAATTTGGAGTTGCGTTGCTAGTTTATCTGAAGTATTGTAAAATATATCTATCATCAAGATTATTCGCTATTAGTGGTGATGAAATAGCCCTTCACAAACAGCAGTACCTTGTGTGCGGTATGTTGTCGCAGTGTTAGCAATATGGTCGACCTGATTTCGAAAATGGCTGTACAAACTAAAGTAGGTTCCTTGACATATTTGTAGTAGAAACCGATATATACTACATTACTGGTATATAAACTACAGTGGAATTTATTGGCAAATTTACTTACTTGAAATTTAAAGGATACTAATACTGTTTCAGTATATGTTGTATAGAATTCTTTAAGTCGATTTATGTGTAGTAGTGCATTTTTGAGTTATACCACTGTCTTTGCTGGAGTGCAATATGACACGATACAGATCGCAGATGTCAGAGATCGTGTGAACTGTGAACTTGAAGATCCGAAGATGGTGACGAACCGGTTATCTATATAAATACTTCACTAATGATTGTGGCTGTTTTGTGTTGTGCCTGTGTTCTTCATAAAAATTAGTCTTCTAACGGTCTAAACTGCTTTTTAGAATTATTTACATTCTTGCTTATGAGTTACACTTAAGCAATATGTCCTCGACTATGTGGCAGACTTGGCAGTATTGATGGAGTGGTATCTTACACTGGGCACCAGCCAGCTCTGTAAAATACATCATTTGTCAATTTTGTCTGTTATTTTTCACACAAATTAACCTTACAAACTGGGCACTCAACGCTTGTGTTTCCGTGACACACTGCAGAAAATCAAACTACCGACGTTATGGTAGTTTCGGAAACAACGTTTTGTTTGAGTAAACATAAAATTGGTGTTTCTTGATGATATTATCTTTCGAAGTGTTAGCTGTAATTGATGAGTTCTTGAGACAGAACTAATGCATGACAGATTAAGGAGCAAGGTCGGCGCACGTGTGGGAAAGTGGCTTTCCCTCGTGTGCAGAGCAGATAGCGGAACAGATATAAGCGCCGCCAGAACTGATGCTGCAGCCAACAACATGCAGAAGGCCGCGATAGTCGCCGTCGCACTCTGCCTGTCTGCCGC
This sequence comes from Schistocerca serialis cubense, assembly GCF_023864345.2. Taxonomy (NCBI): domain Eukaryota; kingdom Metazoa; phylum Arthropoda; class Insecta; order Orthoptera; family Acrididae; genus Schistocerca; species Schistocerca serialis. The sequence continues at coordinate 321,468,880 of NC_064641.1, read as the reverse complement.
GCTGGCAGCGCCGCCCTCCTTTTCCGCCCCTAGGAGAAGCGTGGGCGGCGGTCAGGGGCGCATCGTAGGCGGCCACGACGTCGATATCTCCGAGTACCCATGGCAGGTGTCGGTGCGCTACTCGTGGTGGCACAACTGCGGTGGCTCCGTCATCAGCGACACCTGGGTGCTGACCGCGGCCCACTGCCTCGACGGATTCCCGCTGTTCGGCCTGTCGGTGCGCGCCGGGTCCTCCACGAGGGGCAGTGGCGGCACCATCTACAAGGCGGCCGCTAAGCACTTCCACTCCAGCTTCAGCTGGGTCACCATAGACTACGACATCGGCCTCATGCAGACCAAGGACACGATTGAGTTTGGTACCAACGTCCAGGTTAGATTTTTTTTTTTTTTTTTTTGACTAGTCAGTTTTCCTATAGTCCTGTGCCTTCTCCTTTACAGTATTTTCCAAATATTCCTTTCCTCTCTGATTCTGCGCAGAACCTCCACATTCCTTACCTTATCAGTCCACGTAATTTTCAACAATGGTCTGTGGTACCACGTCTCAAATGCTACGATGTCTTCTGTTCCGGTTTTCCCACAGTTCATGTTTCGCTACCATAAACACAATACTGTGCTCCAAACGTACATTCTCAGAAATTTCTTCCTCAAATTAAGGCCTGTCGTTGATGTTCGTAGACTTCTCTTGGCCTGGAATGCCCTTTTTGCCAGTGTTAGTCTGGTTTTGACGTCCTCGTTGCTCCGTCCGTCATTGGTAGTCTTGCTGCTTCCCTTAACATAGTCTGTTTCGTGACCATAACTCCTGATGTTAAGTTTCCCGCTGTTCTTATTTCTCCTACTTCTTATTTCTTTCGACTTTACTCTCAGTCCATATCATTGATAATAGCAATGTCATCTGCGAATCTTTTGTTTCGTGTCCATTCACCTTGAATCTTAATCCCATTCTTTCGTCTTTACTCTCAATCCGTATCATTGATAATAGCAATGTCATCTGCGAATCTTTTGTTTCGTATCCTTTCACCTTGAATCTTAATCCCAATCTTGAACCTTTCTTTTATTTCCGTCATTGATTCTTCAACGTATAGATTGAACAGCCGGAACGAAAGACTACATCCACGTCTTACACCCTTTTTAATCCGTGCACTTCGTTTTTGGTCTTCCACTCATATTGTTCTCTCTCAATTCTTGTACATATTGTAAATGACCCGTCTTTCCTCATAGATTACCCCTTCTGTCCTTAGAATTTCTAATATCTAGCACCGTCTGACATCGCAGAACGCTTCCTTAGATCGACAAATCGTTGAATGTGTCGTGATTTTTCTTCAGTCTTGTTTCCATTATCAAATGCAACGTCATAACTACCTCTCTGGTGCCTTTACCTTTCCTAAAGCTAAGTGATCTTCACTTAACAGATCCTCAGTTTTCTTTTCCATTCTTCTGTATACCATTCTCGTCAGTAATTTGGATGCATGAGCTGCTAAGGTGACTGTGCGGTAGTTTTTCCTCTTCGGAATTGTATGGATGATGTTTATCCGAAAGCCAATAAAATACTTCCTGAACACCAGAATGTGCCCGTTACCCGAATGATTTTAAATATTCTTATGGAATATTATCCATCACTTCCGCCTCATTGGATTTTTAAGTCTTCCAAAGATTTCTAAGTCCTGATTATAATACTGGATGTCCTTCATCTTTCCTGTCGACCCCTGTTTTTTCTTCTGTCACGTTGTCAGAAAAGGCTTCCCCCTCACTGAATACTCCTTCCATCTACCCGTCCTCTTATACATATTTCACAAAGGAATTGTCATTGCACTCTTAATGTTACACGATTCACTTTTCCCCATAAAATAAACAATATCTTCTGGAGAAACATGCGAAATTGTAGAGAAATTTCTTTGAATTTATTTATGGCATTGACAATAGAAAGAAATATGCATATGCTTTGCCTTTGTAACAGTAACTAAACAAGAATCGTCGGATTTCATTGCATCAGCCCTGGAAGTTTTGTTAGTTAAAATACTCTGCAAATAATTATAGTAGGTTATTTGCTATCTTCTTCTGCATTTGCAATGTGTTCGAACATTTTCTTCTGCCTGTTTGGTGTGATGCACAGGAAGCATTTTCGTTTTCGTGACCTTCCGTCTTCTTTTTGCTGGTCATTTCACAGCGTGTCTTGACTTTTAGAAACCCCGTTTGGAGTCGAGGATTATTCAATTTCCTCTCCATTTGGGGCTGTAACATTTCTTACCATAATTTCTTGAGGAAAATTCATCTCGTATTACTTCGACTTACCATGTAGCTGGGATGCTACCCCTGGACATAAGCACAGGGCATTTTACTGTGGTACATTCATTATTTTTACCCGTAAGACAAAAGGCAATAGGGTGGTCTTGTCTTGTGACAGCCAGAGCGAGAGCACCAGCAGCAGCGAGTACTGTTTGTATAAAGCGTTTATTTTGCATTTTGTTTACGACCTTCCACTAAGGAAGGGATTCTATTTGTGTTTATCTGCTCTGCATAGTAACTAACAGTTCTTGATAAAACTTTACGTAGTTTTCGTGTTAGATTTCTTAGTGTTTTCTTGATCGTTTAGAACAGAAAGCGCCCTAAAACCGTCTTTTGTTTGTTTCGCGGCCGTTAGCCACTAGTCACTTGAATCAGCAGTTGTCTTGTGACAGCCAGAGCGAGAGCACCAGCAGCAGCGAGTACTGTTTGTATAAAGCGTTTATTTTGCATTTTGTTTACGACCTTCCACTAAGGAAGGGATTCTATTTGTGTTTATCTGCTCTGCATAGTAACTAACAGTTCTTGATAAAACTTTACGTAGTTTTCGTGTTAGATTTCTTAGTGTTTTCTTGATCGTTTAGAACAGAAAGCGCCCTAAAACCGTCTTTTGTTTGTTTCGCGGCCGTTAGCCACTAGTCACTTGAATCAGCAGTTGTCTTGTGACAGCCAGAGCGAGAGCACCAGCAGCAGCGAGTACTGTTTGTATAAAGCGTTTATTTTGCATTTTGTTTACGACCTTCCACTAAGGAAGGGATTCTATTTGTGTTTATCTGCTCTGCATAGTAACTAACAGTTCTTGATAAAACTTTACGTAGTTTTCGTGTTAGATTTCTTAGTGTTTTCTTGATCATTTAGAACAGAAAGCGCCCTAAAACCGTCTTTTGTTTGTTTCGCGGCCGTTAGCCACTAGTCACTTGAATCAGCAGTTGTCTTGTGACAGCCAGAGCGAGAGCACCAGCAGCAGCGAGTACTGTTTGTATAAAGCGTTTTTGTACTTATTTGCTGCGCTTAGCTTTTAAATAGTTTTTCTGGGAAAACCTAGCGTAGTTTTCGCGTCTCGTATTTCAGTGAGTGTTTCTTGATTATCAGAGTAGCTCATCAGAAGATTATCTTGGGAATTTGTCACCGTATAGAGTAGGGTAAACATAGTCATGTGTAGGGACTGTGGTGGTTGTGAGCGGACGCAAGGAGAATTGGCCACTCTTCGGGGGCAGGTGGAGGCTTTGTCTGTTAGGCTCATCGAGCTCGAGGCGCAGGCGTCGGCTCGTAGTGGCGTTGGGGCAACTGTGGTGAGACCTATGCCTACTTCGGTGGCCTTGGAATCACATGGAACCCCTGATGTCGCTGCGTCTTCCGGCAGTGAGCATCTTACCGGTCAGCCATCACTCCAGGATGAATGGCGGACAGTGGTGGGCTCGCGCGTGCCTGGCCGAAAGGCGAAGGTGGGATCTGGCCGCGTGGCAGCTGCCTTACCCCTTTCCAACAGGTACGGGGTGCTTCCTAGTGGTGATGACATCGTTTCCGAGCCACCACAGGATGCCTCGCCTGTTGGGCCAGTGGCCGATTCTCCGGCAAGGTCCCGACAGTCACAGAGGGCGGGCCTATTAGTTATAGGGAGCTCCAACGTTAGGCGGGTTATGGAGCCCCTTAGGAAAATAGCGGGTAGGTCGGGGAAGAATGCCAGTGTGCACTCGGTGTGCTGGCCGGGGGGTCTCGTCCGTAATGTGGAGGAGGCCCTTCCGGCAGCTATTGAACGCACTGGGTGTGACCGGCTGCAGATAGTAGCACATGTCGGAACGAATGACGCCTGCCTCTTGGGTTCTGAGGCCATCCTTGGTTCCTTCCGGCGGCTGGCTGATTTGGTGAAGACAACCAGCATCGCACGCGGAGTGCAAGCTGAGCTTAATATCTGCAGCATAGTGCCCAGAGTCGATCGCGGTCCTCTGGTTTGGAGCCGTGTGGAGGGTCTAAACCAGAGGCTCAGACGACTCTGCGACTATAATGGTTGCAAATTCATCGACCTCCGTTATTGGGTGGAGAACTGTAGGGCCCCCCTAGACAGGTCAGGCGTGCACTACACACCGGAAGCAGCTACTAGGGTAGCAGAGTACGTGTGGCGTGCACACGGGGGTTTTTTAGGTTAGAGGGACCCCCCCTTGGGCGAAACGATAAAATACCTGACGGCTTACCAGAGAGGACATTATCATCGTTGATAAAGAACGTCCGTCCTCAGAGAACAAAAACAGGAAAAGTTAACGTAATATTGGTAAACTGCAGGAGTATCCAGGGCAAGGTTCCTGAATTAGTATCTCTTATTGAAGGAAATAGTGCGCATATAGTATTAGGAACGGAAAGTTGGTTAAAACCGGAAGTGAACAGTAACGAAATCCTAGACACAGAATGGAATATATACCGCAAGGATAGGATAAACGCCAATGGTGGAGGAGTATTTATAGCAGTAAAGAATTCAATAATATCCAGTGAAGTTATTAGCGAATGCGAATGTGAAATAATCTGGGTTAAGTTAAGTATCAAAGGTGGGTCAGATATGATAGTCGGATGCTTCTATAGACCACCTGCATCAGCAACCGTAGTAGTTGAGCGCCTCAGAGAGAACCTGCAGAACGTCGTGAAGAAGTTTCGTGATCATACTATTGTAGTAGGGGGAGACTTCAATCTACCAGGTATAGAATGGGATAGTCACACAATCAGAACTGGAGCCGGGGACAGAGACTCTTGTGACATTATCCTGACTGCCTTGTCCGAGAATTACTTCGAGCAGATAGTTAGAGAACCAACTCGTGAAGCTAACGTTTTAGACCTCATAGCAACAAATAGACCGGAACTTTTCGACTCCGTGAATGTAGAAGAGGGTATCAGTGATCATAAGTCAGTGGTTGCATCAATGACTACAAGTGTAATAAGAAATGCCAAGAAAGGAAGGAAAATATATTTGCTTAACAAGAGTGATAGGGCACAAATCGCAGAATATCTGAGTGACCACCATCAAACGTTCATTTCTGAGGAAGAGGATGTGGAACAAAAATGGAAAAAATTTAGAAACATCGTCCAGTACGCCTTAGATAAGTTCGTACCGACTAAGGTCCAAAGCGAGGGGAAAGATCCACCGTGGTATAACAATCATGTACGAAAGGTACTACGGAAACAAAGAAAGCTTCATCATAGGTTTAAGAGTAGTCGAATCATAGCTGATAAGGAAAAGCTGAACGAAGCGAAAAAGAGCGTAAAGAGAGCAATGAGAGAAGCATTCAACGAATTCGAACATAAAACATTGGCAAACAATCTAAACAAGAACCCTAAAAAGTTTTGGTCATATGTAAAATCGGTAAGCGGATCTAAATCCCCTATTCAGTCACTCGTTGACCACGATGGCACCGAAACAGAGGACGACCGAAGAAAGGCAGAAATACTGAATTCAGTGTTCCGAAACTGTTTCACTGCGGAAAATCGTAACACGGTCCCTGACTTCAGCCGTCGCACGGACGCCAAAATGGAAAATATTGAAATAAACGATATCGGAATTGAAAAACAACTGCTATCACTTAGTAGCGGAAAAGCATCCGGACCAGACGAGATACCCTTAAGATTCTACAGTGATTATGCTAAAGAACTTGCCCCCTTTCTATCAGCAATTTATCGTAGATCGCTGGAAGAACGTAAAGTACCTAGCGACTGGAAGAAAGCGCAGGTCGTTCCCATTTTCAAGAAGGGTCATAAATCAGATGCGAATAATTATAGGCCTATTTCGCTTACGTCAATCTGTTGTAGAATACTGGAACATGTTTTGTGTTCTCGTATTATGACGTTCTTAGATAATACAAATCTCCTTCATCATAACCAACATGGATTCCGCAAACAGAGATCATGTGAAACTCAGCTCGCCCTATTTGCCCAAGAAATTCACAGTGCCGTAGACACTGGCGAGCAGATTGATGCCGTATTCCTGGACTTCAGGAAGGCATTTGATACGGTTCCGCACTTACGTTTAGTGAAAAAAATACGAGCTTACGGAATATCGGACCAGGTTTGTGATTGGATTCAGGATTTCCTAGAAGAAAGAACACAACATGTCATTCTTAACGGTTCAAAATCTGCAGATGTAGAGGTAATTTTGGGAGTACCGCAGGGAAGCGTGATAGGACCTTTATTGTTTACAATATACATAAATGACTTAGTTGACAACATCGGTAGCTCCGTGAGGCTATTTGCAGATGACACGGTTGTCTACAAGAAAGTAGCAACATCAGAAGACTCGTACGTACTCCAGGAGGACCTGCAGAGGATTAATGCATGGTGCGACAGCTGGCAGCTTTCCCTAAACGTAGATAAATGTAATATAATGCGCATACATAGGGGCAGAAATCCATTCCAGTACGATTATGCCATAGGTGGTAAATCATTGGAAGCGGTAACGACCGTAAAATACTTAGGAGTTACTGTCCGGAGCGATCTGAAGTGGAATGATCACATAAAACAAATAGTGGGAAAAGCAGGCGCCAGGTTGAGATTCATAGGAAGAATTCTAAGAAAATGTGACTCATCGACGAAAGAAGTAGCTTACAAAACGCTTGTTCGTCCGATTCTTGAGTATTGCTCATCAGTATGGGACCCTTACCAGGTTGGATTAATAGAAGAGATAGACATGATCCAGCGAAAAGCAGCGCGATTCGTCAGGGGGACATTTAGTCAGCGCGAGAGCGTTACGGAGATGCTGAACAAGCTCCAGTGGCGGACACTTCAAGAAAGGCGTTACGCAATACGGAGAGGTTTATTATCGAAATTACGAGAGAGCACATTCCGGGAAGAGATGGGCAACATATTACTACCGCCCACATATATCTCGCGTAATGATCACAACGAAAAGATCCGAGAAATTAGAGCAAATACGGAGACTTACAAGCAGTCGTTCTTCCCACGCACAATTCGTGAATGGAACAGGGAAGGGGGGATCAGATAGTGGTACAATAAGTACCCTCCGCCACACACCGTAAGGTGGCTCGCGGAGTATAGATGTAGATGTAGATGTAGGTGGTACATTCATTATTTTCATCCGTAAGACAAAAGGCCGTTGTTTGACTGTCACGTTGCAGGTATATGTATATGCCTTCTGGTCATGAGAATGGATTCCTGATTCAGATTTACGAAAAGATAAAACGATTTGTTGTTTCATGGCACCTACACTCACGTGAAATTATTTTGGACTTAATGAAATAAATTCATATTTTCAACAGCAGATGTGTGACGTGCTCGCAGATTGTGAATTCATGTCTTCAACTTAATACAGCAGTAGATGGTCGGCAGTGTGTGTTCCTTCGGACAAGCGTGCATGCATGTGTGTCCAAAAGACATTATATAGTATTATACATTGGATAGTATGTGTGTGTTATCAACTATATATATATATTTGTCATAAATATATGTAGACACTGTAAGGTAGAGACATTTCTAACTCTGAAATACAGCTATCTTTCCAAATAAATCTCAGGTGCTGCTTTCACAGCACCAGTGACTTTTAAACAATGAGAGCAATTGTTCCGAATGGCTTATTGCTGATACCCCCCAACAAGCAGGACGTCTTAGTTGCGGATAACAGCATTTCATTTTGAGAAGGATGAGTCTCCCTCCTTCCTGTATCAGGGCTTCAGTATTTTATTGACATATGTACATCTGCAGATGTGGGTTGATATCATGAAACTGTCGACGTTCCTGTAAAAGTTCATATACAGTAGAAAGCTGTTTCTTTCAGAAACAAGGATTAATTCAGCTACGGTAGCGCTCAACAGACAATTATTTACAATCAATTCGAAAGACAGCTCCTTTGCTAAGGGGTCTAATAGATACTTGACATGCATTAGAAGAACAAGTGTACTAAACGAATAATAAATAAATAATTAATTGTTCTAGCAACGAATGATGCTTCAACGAAGAAACTCTGCTACGACATCCACTAATAATTTACCTGCCGATGGAAGTAGTAGTGGAAGTGAAAGCAGTACGGGCAGACAGAGACATAATATGCAAAACTGAATGTAGAACTTGCTGGATGTGGTACTTATGTAGACACACAACAAAAATGGGACCATGTGTGAATCCAATCAAGGATTCATAAGTTAAAATTATTTTACGATTCTGTATTGCATACGTTATATGGACGACCGACCTAGTAATCGAAATGTTATGCGAAATTTGAAGCTTTCGACTGCGATAAGATCGTAAAAAGATACTATGAGTTAATCTAGCGAAGGGCAACATCAGAAGTAAGGCACTACTATGAGAACCCACATACATGTATACCAATCAAAGTTTGCAACACATGACACATTAGTCGAGCTGAAAGTGTCAAATAGGTTCACTCTCTGTTGCCTTACTGTCTGAAATGCTTCTCGCTACATATAGATCTTAAACATGGCTGCGAATCAGCATCTGTGTAAATATGAAGAGGTTGAAAACATCAGCCAATCAGTTGCAAAGAAAAAAAAATTATTGCAACGGTTTGGCTGTTTTTTTTTTCAACCTCTTTTGTTATGGATATTATCAAAATACTGAAAATTACGACCAATGTAGTCCAGCAGATGTTCAGTTGGCTATAGATCTGGGGGGATGGTGCTAAAATTATTGCATTGACTTAAATCTCATGGATTCGCAAAACAACGACGTTCACAACATATATTCGTCTTCTCTTACATTTTCAAAGACTTCTAGGAATACGGCAAGGAGTAGTAGCTTGTCGAATTAGCCGTTTCCCCTGAAGTAATTCGAGGGTCACTCCAAATGAAATGCACACTATTTTTTTAAAATCCATCTTTTATTCTACATGTTTGAAAGTTTCACAGTGTGTAGATACATCCTTTAGGAACAATATTTTCTTTTCTCCACATTATTTCCATCCCTGTCAACTGCCTTACGCCATATTGGAAGTAGCGCCTGTAAACCCGCACGGTAAAATTCTGGACCAACCTGTTCGAGCCACTGTTTGGGAGTGTGCACAAGGGAGTCATCATCTTCAAACCTTGTTCCATGAAGATAATCTTTCAGTTTCCCAAAGAGATGATAGTCACATGGAGCCAGGTCAGGACTGTAAGGCGGGTATTGGTGTTGTCCATCTGAGTTTTGTGATCGCTTCCATGGTTTTTTGACTGACATGTGGCCGTGCATTGTCGTGCAACAGCAAAACGTCCTGCTTTTGCCGATGTGGTCGAACACGACTCAGTCGAGCTTGAAGTTTCTTCAGTGTCGTCACATATGCATTAGAATTTATGGTGATTCCACTTGGTATGATGACCACAAGCAACAGTCCTTCGGAATCGAAAAACACTGTAGCCATAACTTTTGCAGCAGAAGATGGGGTTTTGATTTTTTTTCTTGGATGAATTTGTATGATACCACTCCACTGATTGCCTCTTCGTCTCTGGTGAAACATGATGGAGCCATGTTTCATCACCTGTCACAATTCTTCCCAGAAATTCATCTCCACCAAATGTTCGCTGCATACCGTTTTTCTTGTTTCTTTGTGAGCCACTGTCAACATCCTGCGAACCCACATGGCACAAAGCTTTTTTAACGCCAACACATTCAGTATTCTGCAAACACTTCCTTCCACTATCCCAACGTAACGGGACAATTCGTTCACTGTGATGCGTCTGTCAGCAGTCACCAATTCGTTAACTCTCTGCACAATGTCTGGAGTGTGTGCAGTACGGGGCCTGCCGCTGCGAGGACAGTCCTCAATATTGCCGTGCCCGATTTCATCACGTACCCTGTTTGCCCACAGACGAAATGTACTGCGATCGAAGCAGCAACTCCACACACCTTTCTCATCCTCTTGTGGATGTTTCCCACTGTCTCGTTGTCACAGCACAGGAATTCTATGACAGCACGTTGCTTCTGACGAACGTCAAGTGTAGCAGCCATCTTGAAGACAGGCTGTAACGGCGCTACTCACAGGAACTGGTTGAACTAAGGTTGAAAACAAGCGGGAAGGATGTATCTACATACTGTAAAACTTTCATACACGCAGAATGAAATCTTTATTTTTACCAAAATAGTGTGCATTTCTTTTAGAGTGATCCTCGTACTATCACTTGATTTACAACGATGATTTTTTTGGCAGGATCGGCCATGTTTCCACTTGGATTCTTGTTTTCACTCTACGCTATTTAAACATTCCCCAGACGTTAACAAGGTGATCAGTGCCTTCCTTCTGTCCTCGTTACAGGCTATTTCCTTCGTTTTCTCCTTCTGTATTCTGATGCAGAAAAACCTTTCTCAGTGGAGGAGACAAGACATTGTCAGTCAAAAGCAGTCCAGTTTCCTTATCAAAGACAACATTTAAGACCTTTTTCCAAGGCATCGTCTACACCATTGATGCAATCAATGTGTTTTGGCAGCCAGTGGCGCTGGCGACGTCGGAGCCGCCGGTCGGCAGCCAGGTGGACGTGACAGGTTGGGGCGCCCTCAAAGAGGACGGGCAGAGCGCGTGGCAGTTGCAGGCCGTCACCACCACCATCGTGTCGCGCGAGGACTGCAACGCCGCCTACACCACGGAGATCACTGAGCGCATGATCTGCGCCGGCGAGCCCGAGGGCGGCAAGGACGCCTGCCAGGGCGACAGCGGCGGGCCCCTGGTGGCCGGCAACACGCAGTACGGCATCGTCTCCTTTGGTTCCGGGTGCGCCGACGCTCGCTACCCTGGCGTCTACTCCAACGTTGCCTACCTGCGCTCCTGGATAACCGAGACCAGTGGCGTTTAACGTGGCACGCCGGAGCTGTTGTAACAATCTGTGTGTTTCTATGTATGTAAAACTGTCTGCAACTATTTACGTTTCTGTCGTTAAACGGTTCCATATTTCAGCACAGATAATCGAAGGTTTTTACGAGGCCATGGAGACACGGAACTAAGGTACAGCGTTGATTATCACAGTTAACTGATGACGGGGAGGGGCGGTGTGTTCGATTGTTTCTTTGTGCCAGAGTCATTTATGAAAATATATTGTACTAGTGTTAATATGAATACGAAAGAAAAAAACAATTAATTAAACACATGAATGTACATATAAACTTCTCCAGAATTCTGTCTTCGTGTTCAGTGAAGGATCAGCAACTGTGTCCAATCTTATTATTTCTTTATATTTCTGTGTCAGCTCCACTGATAATATGGATGAATGGTGACTTGTTTGGAATATTTCCGTCCAACATCGAACAATTACCAGGGTGCTTCCGAAATAATCAACGAAATAATAAATGCACATTTCAAGGGACATGCAACAATTCAACTTTAAAATTCCGTGCCCGATGAATCCATAACTTAAAAATTAGAAATGATGTTTAATTAAAAACTTCAGAATCACAAGCTGTAACGTTTGGATCTAGCCATCGTTGACTCAAATTATTTTTCAGTGCAAATGTTATGTAAATTTTGTGTCACATGTTTTACATATGAACCAGATATCTGACCATATATAGAAGTATGGAAAGTTACAAATGGTCTTTAAACCTGTTTAAATCTCCTAATACCAGAATTCTTTTTTGTTTCAGTAAGTACCACTGGGGTCATAAAGCCCCCAAGTAATTTAAACGGAGTACATCATCACTATTTTGTTTATTTAACATGAAAATAACATTACAGCTCTTCAATACAACAATCACAGTTCTGTTTTCATAAATGTTACATTCAAGAAAGAAACAAACATTTTAATAGCGGTCTTATGGCTCCAGCGCTATTGCAGAAGGCTTTGAATAAATTTTCGTTCGTATATACATAAAAATCAGCAAAACATCATTGGATACAATTTGCTCAGAAGAAGAAATTCATATATTTTGAAAACAATAGATTCGGAAACACTGGAAATATATGTTTACAACTCGCTTGTGATGTCATACTAAACCCAGTGGCACAGAGAAGGACAAGATTGCAAGGTAATGAACGTAGGTGTCGAAGGTAGATCTCACAACCGAAATTCGTAATTTTGTCACTAAATTTCGAAAAGGAGAGCGTCACATTATTCTTGCTGATCTAACCACATCAAAGGCATCTTATTTCAGGGCTGTCACTAGTGATCTATGACCCACACAGATGGAAAAGAATAATCACAGCACCAAGAAGGGATTGCGTTACATAAACGAAAGTTGGTAGGCGTGTTTTCCCATCTGAAAAATGGTGTCGAATTAACATTCGTTCCAGTCACATAAAAGTGGTGCTAATAGCGCCACAATGAGAATGCAAATTTTATTTGCTTTAAATCCACGCTGAGATGTGAGCGTTAGTTACCTTTGAGACTGGTTGCAGTGAGTTGATGTTAAGAACGCCTTTAAGGCGACAAAGACGCCGTTATCTACATATCACTGAGTTTTAACGAGTAACGAGGTCCTGTAAGTGGACTACGAGAAGCTGGATCTTCCTTCTGCAATACTGCAGGAAACGTGGCAGGAATGTTGTTTCTGTAAATAACTGTTGGCAGTGGTGGTCACAAGAATGTATAGTCGCAAGAACACTGCCGTGAGGGAAGAGCATTGTGTTTGGCGTATACCTCTGACGCACCGTACTTAATCTGCAGTAGCAATTTCAACAGCAGCTGGAACCATAGTAATATACTAAAACGCTAAAAATGAGCTTCTTCAGGGACTACTCCGAGCCAGATGACCTGTGGCGTGCAACGCACTGACCCCAAAACGCCGCCATTTGCGACTTTAGTAGTGTCAAGCGACAGCTCACTGGAGGTCGGTATCGATTCTGTCAGTGTTTCTGGTGAGAGCTGGATCTGCCTCGTTGCCAGTGATGGCCCTCGGTTGGATAGAAGGAGGCCTGCTGAGTGCTTGCAACAAAATGGTTCAAATGGCTCTGAGCACTATGGGACGTAACTTCTGAGGTCATCAGTCCCCTAGAACTTAGCAAATTTGTATGTCAGTCTGGTGTCTCGACTTGTTATGCTGGTCTTTATGAACAACATTCCGTGGTTTTGGTTCCAACAGAATAATACTCGCCCACATATAGCTGTTGTAATCTAGTATGCTCTACAGATCGTCGACATGTTGCCTTGGTCTGCTCCAACACCATATTTGTCTCCAGTGAAATACATAGGGGACATAATCCAACAACAACTCTATTGTCGTCAACAAACAACATTAACCGCTCCTGTACAGAAGGACCACGTGGAACAGGCATGGAACTCAATGCCACAAACTGACATACGGCACCTAAAAAATACAATGCAAGCACTTTTAAATGCTTACATTCAACAACCGTGTACATATCCGATTATTAATGTACCAGCATTTCACATTTTCTGTTGCTTATCTAACACTGAAATTAACTTATAATTTTGCGTTGTTAATCAAATGTTACCTGGATAAATTGTTCAAATGGCTCTGAGCACTATGGTACTTAACAGCTGAGATCATCAGTCCCCTAGAACTTAGAACTACTTAAACCTAACTAACCTAAGGACATCACAGACATCCATGCCCGAGGCAGAATTCGAATCTGCGACGGTAGCGGCCGCGCGGTTCCAGACTGAAGGGCCTAGAACAGCTCGGCTACATCGGCCGGCTAGATAAATGTCATTATCGTACATTAATTATTTTTAAGTTTGACGATTTTTTTCCGTTATAGTATTCAGGGTACATCCGTTGTCGCTGGCTTTTCTTCTCACCGTAAGAATATTGTTCGTTGATGACACTGGCAATTCGTTCCTCCGTCAATAGGTGACAGTCATGGGCAAGAAATTCACCTTCCAGTCGTTATCGAATGACATTCTTTATTTCAAACAGTGGTGATATTTTAACATATCCTGCTAATTCAGATGCAAACCGGATGTGGTTTTTCAGGTGGAGTGACAGAGTCATCTGAAGGAAGGAGGTTATTCCAAGATTTTTGCAGTGGCTAACTCCCATTTTAACCGTTTTCTGTGCAAGCTTCCATCCCAACTGTTACGAACGCTCGCTAATTTTATATAGGTGTCAATATCCAAAACCTACGCTTTTCTAGCTTCATGTTCTTGATCTATGCTTAATTACGTATCATCGTTCATCATCCGGCCTATTATCGTAAGTTTATCGGAGATACTTAGAGCAATCACTTGAGTTTAATCACAATTGCCTAACCTCAACAATAGTGGGAGCTGTTACCAGTGGAGATTTTCACATCAACGCAGACCAGCAACAATGACGGTTAGTGCAGAGGGAGAAAATGCGTAATTGGGCAGTGAAATTGCTGCAAAATTTGAACAACTGAGACGCTATCGGTTGATAAGCATTCGGACAATCAATGTTCTGTTATATCTTAAATAAACAGACAAGGGGAAGAAATGTACTTCTGCTTCATGAACACACCATCGGTTGTTACTCTGGCAAAAATTCAGGTAGTGCTTGTACACAAAGCTGATCTTCATACTCGACTGTAATATCATATGAAGCTGCTGGCGTGAAAATAGTGCTCGATATCCGGGAGAATAACATCAACACTGATTAAAAGTTAGTAACCAAAACTATCGGGGAGGGTTCTCCCTTAAAAGGACATGCCTTGCATGACGCCGAAACTGCTACAAGATGTAGCATATGTCACGAGTCAAGGAGTTTCCTACTGACAGGTACTCAGTGAACATGTCAGCATATCGTTAATTCAACATGGAGTACAGAACGCTTGGGTCATTGCACATCGCAATGACCTACACATCACAGATTTACAGAAGCAGTCAACATTTCGGGATTAACAGCTCCTGTGTGACGAATGGCCGTCACGTAGCCGTTCCAGAGCTATATGGAGCAATACATGGTCTACTGCGAGCATCATCGCAGCCCATTTCGTCATAGGGCTTTAAGAAGCAGTTTCTATGTACTGCACGTGGCCGCATGCACACGTAGATGAATACAGTCGTTTGGTGTGAACGGCTGGGAGATCCAAAATGACAGGTTTAGCCTCATAATTGAAAGATTTTTCCAATCCTTCGCACGGACAGGCATCTTTCCGTCGCGAAGTATGATCTGTGTATGTAAGTGTAACTTTTAAGTGTAGGTGTCTACAACAGACGTACGTCTACTATTGTGCTCGTGTTGAAAAAGATTATAGAACGGCGAGGGTGACACTAGGTGCTGGCACGTAGCTTGCTCCTCGCGAATAGCACCACGGGAGCTGCAGAGCCTCGCATCCCCGTCCGATGGACGGATCACCAGCAACAGTGTCACGTATTCTGACTTCACTAGACACTGGGTAAAAGTTTTGAATTTAGTCCAGGCCATTGGCACAAAGACTGATGATCAAGAGCTTTACAAGTGCACCTTCACTCCCACTACTGGCAAACTAATGGTAGTGAAAATTGCATTCACCACCATAAATCAAACCAACCCACCTCCGAGTCCAGTGCCAATGCACAAGCGTGTATTAGCGGTCTTGGCTACGGAGGCGGGTGGCACGTGTACTGAGTGGGCTTCAGCATGTGATGATTGACCAATGTCTCCGTGCCTTTTAAGAACTTTTAACCACTCTGTGCTTCACTGATTGGAAAGTAACTCGTTCCTGACACTATTAGAATTAGAGCTTGTTTCATGTACGACAGAAATGTTGTGTCAGGCATTGTATGGATAACATTTCAAGCGTGCACAAGCTGCATGCATAAACCCTGTATCGGGGAGGTGCTGGAGAGTTCTAATTGCCTCCTACTTTGCGAACCGTTCCTCAGACTCTGACAGGTGGTATATCGCCATTTAGCGCCATAGACTTATATGTCAGCCTATTCAAGGAGCTATGCACAAACTCGACCTACAGTCTTCTACAAGGTAACGGTAGTGCGTCGACTGCCAATTAAAAAACCATATCTCTACGTATGTGCTGCAACTGGCTGTTGCAGTTTGTGCATCCTTGAAATGTTCACCTACAAGGCTTTATCTTTCTGGGAAAACTTGGCTGTTTTTATCTTGTACGTGAACATAGGCAACAACGTAGGATACTTTTGCATTACTTTGAATTTACAGGTACATTCACTATAAAAGTTTCCAATAAAAGCTTATCACCATAACATCTGAAGGCTTCTGGTACACCAGTCCTATTCGTCGAAAGATGGCAGAAGAGCAGTCAGAAATTCACAATCAGTCTTGGAGTGGTTGTGAAACTACACAATGGGATACTGAAAACTTATAGTGTAATACGGTGACACAGAAAATCATGAAACAAGTGATCCACTGATGGAGTCGTAATTTATAAAGCGCTCGACGGTTTGACTGTTTGACTCAAACAACTGAGCAGAAAGATAATATGCCTTCTGAACTACTGATGTCTAAGGAAGGTATCTTTAAAATTAGAACCATCTTATGGTTATGACAAATGTGCTATAGCGGGTATTTAATCGTCAGATTACAGAAAGTAAATTGTCAGATTTACAGTTTGAATATTTATAGATTTCCAGAATTGATAAGACGTGTTATACTTACAGCGAGAATGTATTTAATTCGCTAGAGAATGAATTACAGGGTAGTGGTACATTCTTTCATCTCTTAATGGCGTTTGGCTAAACATTGTTCACAACTATACCAATCCAGAATGGCTTTTTGAAACAGCCATTTTGGCAACTGAAAATAATGTTGATGACGATGTCAACTTAAATACTGAAAAGAAAATCCCGTTGAAGTGAAGGCATAGAAATCGATCGACACGATGCTAAACGTTGACGAAAGCGCCAACTTCCCTACACAACTTCTAACCTCTTCGCAATTGTCTATAATACCGTTACGCTGCATTCCACTTAACATTGGGTCTCCGACCACATAACTCAGAAATCTCAAATAACCAAAACAAGGATGATAGGCAAACAGCAATCGAATAACATAATCGAAGCCGAACTTAAGACTGATAAGTACAAAGGACACACACTATTTATCCCCAGAATACCCCTGACCTATACTTAACAATTCTAATTTAAAAGTCTGCAATTTCCAATCAAATTACCCTGCAGTTTCAAAATTAAAAAATCGCAAGTACAGACTTTAAAACATTGCGATATCAACCTCAAAGACAGCTGCTTCTTTAACGGTGAAATATACATAGGTTGCTCCCGAGTATGAAATTCGAAAAATTTGTTCATATATACTCCAGATAACAAAATGAAAAATGTTGTTTGTAACCATGTATTGTAAATAGTTAGAGTATGTTTTTGATAAAATTCTTTTACTCTTATATTTTACTAATTATTGTAAGGAGCTAGAATATGTTTTCAATAAAAAAAAATTGCCTAGTATCCTTTCATTCCAACTAGCACACAATCTCACATCAACTCCCAGAGCGAAGCCGGGTACCCACGTAGTTCAAGTATACTCTGTCTGTTCAAAATGTGTCTAGGCTATTTATCTGAGTGAAGAGCACTGAATGTTTATACAGCCATGTGAAACGGCCAGAGAAGTCCTTCTTTGGGATTTTGTTCAACTCACACGACACACTGGCTTGAATGTCGGTTATGTCGTCAATACATTGATCCTTATTGTAGCCATGTTTAACTTTATGTCTTTTGTCATTTTGTGGCTGTTTCATATTGATAACACCAACCCTGAATGCATGTGACTATTTTTTCAGAAAAGAACTGTCCGAGTTCTGCATTTCAGTCAAATCTCAGCAGGCGTCCAAGCGTCCTTGATTTTCGCTTACGAGAAAAAACTGTGCAGGACAAACTTTGCACAGATATTTTTCTTCTGCAAACCATGGTGTACAATGTCTTGAACATTTGATTTAGTGATGTTGCTCCATTGCGATTTGTTGTACAACAACGTAGTATAACTTCACACTGTTTGCACACAACTGACTAATCGAATGTACATCAGGTTTCCTGAGGAATACTTTGCAAAATAGTATCACTGTATTCAATAATTGTAAATATAAGTACTTACACATTTTTGTCGGATCAAGAAGGAAGAGTTGTCCACGGTGGGGCAAATGAAAGTGGCCCCGAGAGCAGATCCTCGGTACAAATAAACACAGCAGGGGAAGGGAAGTACAGTACGAACCTGACTACAGCAGATGTTGAAAGTAACCACCATCAATCTCTTGGCACTTCTGGGGCCAGGCCAGCAAGTTGCCGAAGGCGGATCGAAGCTGCACTGCTGGAATTGCTGCAGTCTCATCGGAAAAGTTCTGCTGCTGTCCTTGAAGACAATGAGGGTTGTTGTGATACACCTTGGCCTTCAGGACTCCCCACACAAAATAATCGCACACTGACAGGTCAGGTGACCTGGGTGGCCAGGTGGGGCAGCGACCAGATTGACCTGTGCTAACAACTCTGCCAGACGTGAAGATTGCGTAAATATGGTCCAAGGTGCGGCCCGCTGTATGGAGAGATGCTGATACCTTCTTGCGCTTTGCAATTACGGTATCAGTGCAGTTTATACTTTCATCTGTTACTGCTCCTCCTCTCTTGTCCGAGGGAGAGAAATTGATATTTTTTCCATTTAGGATTATAGGTGGTAGGGATTCCAGAGATATCGGGCTAACGATTCTAGCATCGTCCACCATTACCGCTTGGGTTTTCGATGGCTGACCTTCAACCCCATATTCTTTTATTCTTTGCCGTTTCGGTAATGCATACGTGTCTTAACTGAGATTCTCGATAGCTGTCGTCAGGTTTAATAGTTTCGCTTTTCGGTATAAAAAGAAGCCGTCAGCATACACGTGATATTTGCAGTAGGACAAAACGGACGACACATCACTGACATACAATGAAAAGAGTATGTGGCCAAACACCACATTTATGTAATATGCTCAAAATGGTTCTACCAAGAAATTCTTCAATTTCTTCAGTGAAGTAAAAGATCCTCCTCAAACCCGTTTTCGCTGTGAGATGATGGCATTACACACGGAATTCTTTTAAAAATTGCAAGTTTTTTCATGTGTAGAATTTATGTAATGGACGTAGTTGCGACTTCTCTCGAACTATTTACTTCACGAGATGGTTTACCAATGTAATCACTTGTGTTTGGCTGTAGTGTGCTGCGAATTTCGAGTAAGGGATGTTGTACACATCGACATTTATTTATGTGAGATACACCATGTTTCCAGTTTTGGACTGGAAAATCACCTCCGAGCCTTAGAACAGTACCTTCTTCCTCAGACAGTTCAATATATTCCTCAGGATCCACAATGACATTTCCTCTCCTCACCTTCTTCTCTGTTCTTCCAAATAGTCTGGAGGCAGGAAAGAATGTCCAAGAACAGGAAACGTACTTCCTGAAAGTTATGGGAGATTCAAGCTGCAACCAATAACACGGCATTCCAACCATTGCTGAATTCTTATTTTTGCCAGGGCATACGCCTGCATACAGTTCAACAGCTGTAACTTCCCGTAGATTAGAATGGATTAGGTTGTAGTGTAAAGGGGAAACTATTTCATTGCATCCATTGTGGCTATAGATCGTAACCGTTTCTTTGTTCTGAGGAGAGTTTGACCCAGCTCTGCCAATTGTAAGGTTGTAGGAATATAACTACCTGGAATAATATGCCGCTCGATCTGCTAGCTTCGGCAAGACCATATTCTTCTGACAGTCGATAGAAAATTTGATCACCGCTGACACTTGTTTCTGTTATACGGCTTTAAAAGCAGCCGCCTTGAGCTTATTAACACGAAATTGTGTCATTGGGGATATTTTTTACATCAGTAGCTGGTGTCGTGAAACTAATATAATAACCAGTCACAAAAATTGTTCTGACATAATCGTAATTCACTTTTATTTCCGGGAGGGCTCCTGAATTATAACTTCCCCATAATTTGCGAATACTTAGTTCCGTAGGCAAATACAGTCTCATAGATTTGTGTCTGCAATGGTGAAATCGACTGGCTGTAGTTTGTCAATGAAGACCTTAACCTCTTCTCGCATTTTGACATACTAGAGAGTTAGAGTCACCTCCTCTATTCTCCTTTGGTGACGGACCAGTGGTGAATGATTTCTTACACACTGCATTCACTCTGACGTTGCCTATGCCCAATATTGATAAGAAGGTCTTCTGATAAATCTGCGCTAATATGGGTCCACTGCTGGCCTTAACTCTGATGAAATACGTGACAGACATGCATTGTTTGGAACTGTTCGGCTTCACAGCTCTCTCTCATTTAGTCGCTTCTTGAGTTGTGTATCTCAGAATAATGCGCTTGCTGAAATCGCCTTACAGCTTGCATTTTAAGTTCATTGCACTAGAAGACAGTTTTCACCTGTTTGCATGTGGGCATTGTTGACAGGCGTTTAGAAACATACCTGAAACGGTTAAGAGTAAGGCGGTGCTGTGGTTTAAGAAATAAATCGAACCAACTTCAATAGTTTTTATAAGTAAACTCTGAGACAGACAAAAGGTTATGTTGAAGCAAAATATAGGTAATCGCGTTCAACTGTTCCATTTAGCTGTGTTCTTTCTCCATCTTGAAGCATCTCTTGTCTTCTTCCTGCTATGTATGTGGCTGATTTCCAATGCACTTCCGTCTTCCATTCCTACAGAAAATAAGGTACTCTGTTTTACTGAAATTCGAAAGACCACTGGTATGTCTTACAAAAACGTGCGTATGCGTGTGCGTGTGAGAAACTGGCGGGAAATAATCGGGAGCAGTATTGCCAACTGCTTCAAAGAATACACAGTGAACTCGGCACTTCATAAACATCGTACTAACGTTTACTTCATACAGTATTATTTGACATATATTCCCGTTGCGGTACCTCCTGTTCGGATAAGGTGGATTCTGGAAACAACACCTTAGGATAATTTGGGTTTTGGAAACGTCACCTGAATTTGTGCTATATTTACATGGTGAAAAAGCCGGTTTCAGAACATTTTTCTTATTAGAAAAGATGCCAAATAACATGAGGTATAGAGATAAGGCAATAACTCAATTTTCATAAAAAATGGATAAGGCGTATTTTGGGACCGTGTACCTCATATGTAAACAGGAAGACGAAACTCTGAACCGTTTTCGAGGAATTAGAGTTTTAAACATTTAAGCGTGCTTAAGAATTGTGTATGTTAGCTACTGCTGAAGGAGTCCGCAGCCGCTCGAGTCAGCGCTCGTGCCAATTTTTCTCTAAAATTTTGGGGAACAGTTTATTATTTTAACCGTATTCCGGCAGATATGTTCAAAATCAGTCCGTTCTCCCGGTATCTGTGCAGGTACGTTCGGACCTACCATGAACTACGTTTCCTGATACACATCCAGGTACGGTACGACTCACCGCTGGAACGTAGTTTCCCAATATTCTTGGAGGTAGTTTTGATCCACCGGAAAAAAAACGCTTGAGCATAGACAGCTTTTGGTTGGTGGATGGGGAAGGAGAACCGTTCAAAAACAAAGGGAATACTTCATTTGTACGTTAGCCCCCAAAGTTGTTACTTGCCAGTCACGAACATAAATAATTTCACGTGTAAATGTGGTGAGGTGCCAGGTACTTTAACAGAAAGAGAAAGTGAACCTAATTGTGAAGCTCAATCGCTTTACAGTGAAGTTTAGGAAAAAGAGATTAAAAATATCACTCATGTACACTGTATGAAACAATAGCATCACTTCGGATTCTTGTATAATAAGAGCATACGAACACATGGAAGTTGGAGAAGAAATATTTCGCACCAATTTTCAGATTATAGAGGAGAAACGACCCATGGTAGCAGACGAAGTAGTTGCCTACCAAAAATCGACGAAGGTCTGCTCCAAAGAAAATGAAGAAAACGCTTCATCAGACGGTTACAAGATCGAAAAGAAGCAGATGAAAATGGGCGGCGATTAAGTTCTGTTAGCGAATGTGCATGCTGGATGTATCTTTAAGAGGAGGAGGGGGGATGAAGGTTTAACAGCCATAATAAATCCATTGTTAGAAGCATGTGGTAACGAAAAAGGAAGCAAGAGCAGCGAGATTCCTACCAGACACCTAGCATTTACGAAACTAAGCGCTTATTCGCTCAGATTGGGACTTCTTAAAAGCTAGTATAGTGTTTTACATGTATGAAAGGTTCAAATGACTCTGAGCACTATGGGACTTAACATCTATGGTCCTCAGTGCCCTAGAACTTAGAACTACTTAAACCTAACTAACCTAAGGACATCACATAACACCCAGTCATCACGAGGCAGAGAAAATCCCTGACACCGCCGGGAATCGAACCCGGGAACCCGGGCGCGGGACATGTATGAAAAGTTTAGGAAAAGGTTCCCTGTGGGTGTATGAATGGAAACATATAGCACCAGCCGCAGACGTTTCGAAACTGTCCTACTGTACTGAGATGGGCCTGAAAGTGCCGAGTGGCACAGGTATGCCGGTGCAGCCTTAAATGTGCACCTTGTGCAAACACACAGAAACACCTTCAGAGATCCTATGTAAGTAACCGAAACTTGAAATTCCTCGTATTAACAGCCATCTGGAAATTCGGCTCAGATGTACTAAATATCCCAGATGTATTATGTGAAAGAAAAATCTTTGCAGAATTCTTGCTTAGATGTCAAGCTATAACTTGAAGTTCAGGAAATGCACCAAGGACTTCAAAATGAAGATCTGAGTATCTTTATCCTACATGTATTGTGAGAAAGTAAAATCTTCACAGCCGGCAAGAGTGGCCGAGCGGTTCTAGGCGCTTCAGTCTGGAAACGCGCGACCGCTTCGTTCGCAGGTTCGAATCCTGCCTCGGGCATGGATGTGTGTGATCTTCTTAGGTTAGTTAGGTTTAAGTAGTTCTACGCTCTAGGGGACTGATGACCTCAGATGTTGAGTCCCATAGTGCTCAGAGCCATTTTTGAAAATCGTCACAGAATCCTTGCATAACTGTCTAACTATAGTTTGAAGTTAAGAAAATGATGAATGTGAAGTAAATGATCTCTGACATTTCGTGGTAAATTACATGCAATTCAATAGTTGCGAAATCCTTGATCATGAATGTATGGTCAATTAAGTAAAGGAAATGCCGTGTGGCTAGGACCTCCCGTCGGGTATAGCGTTCGACTGGTGCAAGTCTTTCGAGTTGACGCCACTTCGGCGACATGAAATGATAATGATAATTACAACACAACACCAAGTCCCTGAGCGGAGAAAATCTCCGACCCAACCGGGAATCGAACGCGGGCCGTGTTGACCACTCAGCTATCAGGGGCGGACAATTAAGTAATGAAGGGAGGTGTGAGGTGTAAAAAATTTTGGTATATTGGTAAGGATTGCCTACACTAAGCAGCATCAAGTAACTGTAGGCTGTAGTGGTAATTCTGAGCTGAAGAGACTTGCACAAGATAGATTAGAGTCAAAAGCAGGACCAAACCAGTATTCAAACTGAAGGGCAAACCATCAAATTGAGCTGTTCTTTCATTCCCTGCTTCGTTTCACAATAAATTGATGTACTGTCGCCGATATACAGGGTGTTACAAAAAGGTACGGCCGAACTTCCAGGAAACATTCTTCACACACAAATAAAGAAAAGATGTTATGAGGACATGTGTCCGGAAACGCTTAATTTCCGTGTTAGAGTTCATTTTACTTTCGTCAGTATGTTCTTCCACCTACGCTCAATGGAGCACGTTATCATGATTTCATACGGGATACTCTACCTGTGCTGCTAGAACATGTGCCTTTACAAGTACGACACAACATGTGGTTCACGCACGATGGAGCTCCGGCACATTTCAGTCGAAGTGTTCGTACGCTTCTCAACAACAGATTCGGTGACCGATGGATTGGTAGAGGTGGACCAATTCCATGGCCTCCACGCTCTCCTGACCTCAACCCTCTTGACTTTCATTTATGGGGGCATTTAAAAGGTCTTGTCTACGCAACCCCGGTACCAAATGTAGAGACTCTTCGTGCTCGTATTGTGGACGTCTGTGATACAATACGCCATTCTCCAGGGCTGCATCAGCGCATCAGGGATTCCATGCGACGGAGGGTAGATGCATGTAACCTCGCTAACGGAGGACATTTTGAACGTTTCCTGTAACGAAGTGTTTGAAGTCACGCGGTACGTTCTGTTGCTGCGTGTTTCCATTCCGTGATTAATGTGATTTGAAGAGAAGTAATAAAATGAGCTCTAACATGGAAAGTAAGCGTTTCCGGACACATGTCCACATAACATATTTTCTTTCTTTGTGTGTGAGGAATGTTTCCTGAAAGTTTGGCCGTACCTTTTTGTAACACCCTGTATAAGTGATGCAAAAAATTTTTTTTTAACATTTATAAGATGGACCACATTAGGGTTATCTTTTGCAGTATTAATTCAACTACTTTCATGTGTGTTTCAGTTTAAACGGTAACTGATATTTCTGCTTTACTGTAATGGCAACGTCTATGTACTGAGACTTATCCGAACGAAAACTGAACCAAAAATATTATGTTAATGATGTTTAGTGTAGGTCATTCCACTCGAAGAACACCCTGGATCTCCCAGAGAAACATTTCCGTTGTATCAATTATTTCGTGTACTATCATGGTCAAAACATACGAATCCCCTGTACTGTGTTCCACCTGATTTGCGTGCAGCCCACACGTCGCAAGGGTCTTGCAGATGCCTCTGCTCACTTTTCAGTACTGTCTTTTTGACTACAAAATGGTTAACACAAGTGAACACCAGAGAACATGTTCTGTATGGCAATAACTCCTGATGTAAACTAACACCAAGTTTATATGAATGTGGCGTCTGTTCTTTCGGATATGTCCGAAAGACATGTAGTAGGTTGTGTTAGGTTAGATAGATGAAACAGTCCTTAAAACTCAAAATTTTAGAATTAAATGTTTTTAACAAGATAGCATTCTCATTGGTATCTGAAACAACTAATTCTCATAACTCACATAAATCGTTCCGTAATCTTTACTCAGAACTAAATTCCATGGGAAATATGGGATTTTTCAGGAATGTCTGAATATAAGTTCTAGGATAGTTCGAAGTATTCTTGCTCCTTAAAAAGTATTGCGAGTACCTACCGCCATTTGCTTGGCGAGTGGTTTTAAGTAAGATAGATAATGAAATAACAAGTTAGTAAACCACGATGAACAGCTTCAAGCGGTCTGTAATCACCATTAACAATGTATCACTAGTAATTTCACTAGATTCTATTTGCAATTTAAAGTCACCTATCAGCATTGTTATTTGACATAAACTGACATTAAAAGTCTAGTAATCCATTAGCAGCTGGCTCTCCAAGTGTTTGAACTTTAAAGAACATGACGAACTGCTTTTTTCCGGATCGCGATTCAAACCTAACACCTACAGGCAATGCTACTAAGCCAAGATATTGTACTTTCCGAGCACAGGACCAATTCTGATTGCTGACTAGGCGTGAAGAGACGTGATACACATCATTTTAAGCAAGTATTAGTTAGTGAAAATGAGATTGAAACTACATGCCGAAGTTATTGGTACTAGAAATAGATACCAAATGCAGCATCTAGTGTGCCTCTCAACTAACCGCGAGAAACGGTAAACTTGGTTTCATTCACAAGTAAAGTAAACTGACTTAAGGTTTTGTGCTGGATGGGGAATCGGATCCAGTACCGAATCAGATGGTTAACTAAGCACTGTCAGAAGTCAGATACCTAATATTCTCAGCTGCAGAGCTATGTTTGAAAAGGGAATAAGGAGATAATTGAATAATTTATGTCTTCAAAAGATTCGAGCCCAGGACCTATATTTGTTTCCCAGCCACGAATGCATCTTAAATATAATTTTGTTTCAGCACCAGCGAGATGTGCGCAAATGTGGGCTAGAAATAACGTGACTAAGAGTTCAATGCTGACTGGAATCAGATCCCTCACATACTGTCACTGATTATACTCGAGGATATGTTGACTGTGGAATTCGTTTTCACCGTTACTAGGAGTGGCAAGTTCGAACTTGAAATCTTGTGACGAAAAGTTCTGTGTCTGACAAAGTCGAAACGGAAAATCGTTACATTTCTCTGTTGTTGTCACCGAATGGAGAGACGTTAAAAATCAAAGGTGTGCTCAATCTAGAGCTTGAAAAACTTTTGTGTCGGACCAGGATTCGAAGTAGGACATCCATCTTAAGTGTAGACTTCGAGTAGTTCGAAATCTTGAAGAAGCAACCAACTGATGTACCTGTATCGCCGTGGATGGATCAGATCCCATGAATGGGAAGATACTTCTTCGAACCCCACTCCAGAGCCAATATATTCAACATTTGAAGCTCAAATAAAATATGAAATATTTACCGTATAACATGGCGTTTTGTACATCACTAAAATAAAATTATTCGTTTAAGAAAGGTTAAGGGTGACAGATTTTCTACATGCCACCACTTCCGCCACTATAGTGACTCAACCTAAATTCTGGTCGGTAGCAAAAAGAGATCATGTTTCAAGTGCATTTGAAACCACCGTGCAATATTACGATCCTCACTTTGCAGAATTAGAGTTAAATAGGATTACTTTCAGCCTATTAAAAACGAACGCATGCAGTGGGAACAGAACCCATATGTTATGTGTACCCATATCTTAGGTGTACCAATCTAACGTCAATCCACCCCACCAACGAACGTGGAAATGTCATACTCTTCTCGTAACGCTCTATGAGAATTGTTGCTCTCTGTGCCTGCAGTGGATAACAGCCCGTTCAGAAGTTTCATTTCCTTGTTCGATTGCAATGACATTAACCGGCTGTCCTGACTACCCAGTGAGTAAATACGACTCGATATTGTACACACTGAAATAAAGTTACTGATCAGCCATTTACAAATATTGGTAACACTGTGGGATGTGGAAGTTTCCACAGAAAAAGTATCCTTCCATAGAACTGCCATGCTGCACAACCTGTCTGAGGTAAAAGTCGCGCATTGCAAAAGGAAAGACGTGTTAACGAACCCAATTTCTCCATAGTTTAAGGGTGTAGACCCGGGTATAGCTTTGATTAGCGTAATTTTTTTACTGGCTTAAAATGTTCCTCAGAGTGTCTGTTTCAAAGATAAATTCATACAAAGTCTGGCAGCAATTTCCTATTATACTGAAACCAAGATGTATTGCAAGGGGGTCTAGAGAATCCGAGAGCCCAAATGCAACGGATGTAATACCATAGCAGTTGCCGATGGAATATGAGTCCTTTTAGTTTATACTATTCTCAACAAGACATTTCTTCGAACATGATTCGTTTGTGGTCAATAGTATGAAACCACGATCTTGTCTCACGTCTCCTTAACTTGTCAGTTCGCTTGTTTTCTACCGATAGAAAAGGTTCGAAAAGTAATACCAGTCGTGCAAAAAGCGCTTCGATTGGTTTTGGAAGTCAGTTAATTCATACAACTTCGTCAGAATGAGATTTTTTTCGACATCAGCGAAAGATAGGCCAACTATACGGTGTGGCGTTGGCGATTAAGGGTTAGTTCATTGACAATATTAAACAACAAAAGCTAAAACAGTAAACGTTTACTTTTTTACACATTTTTCAAGGTATTAGAAGCAATAACTCATGAAACATATGTTATTGCATTCGGCTTCTTTTTATACTGTAGCACTTATCATCAGTTTATGAATTTTGTTCTAAGTCGAAAATTGTGGCTTACAGGGGCCTTTCGCCGATGTCGTGCAGTGTCCTCTGAGTGCAAGCTTTAACTTTAAAAAAAACATACATAACAAAATATTACGCGTGTACAATAATGATCTAAAGTCAGTTTAGTAATCTGTCCGTCACTTTACTGAAAAATATCGGTTCCTAAATCAAGGTTCCTAAACCATCATACTCGTGTACCCCTAAATAAACCACACTTCTGTCTGTTGCAGGCTTAGAAAGAGTTTACCTCATTTACGAGCCTGCCAGTAATAACAAAGCCTAGAGAAAGAAAAATCGTCAAACAATTCGCCGGGGCCTATCCACATCAGAACAATTTGTACTCGCCCTGCCTACGGTCGCCTGACGCTACCTTGCGTCTGCCCAGATGTCCTCGAAAGTTGTTCCTCAAGTCATCACTTTTATCTCTCTTCAGTCTACAGGGAATGACAAAGATCATTTCTTCATATCGTGAGAGTGTTTGAGAGCTCGGAAACTGCAGTACCCCTTTATTCTTCCATTAATTTTTTCCTTTCTCCGTTCTCTATGAGTGGAAACGACGGTTAATGATTTTCCAGTAATGAGTTACGCAAACATTTCTTCTGCTCCACGTAATATATTTCCACTGTTTTCAGTTCTGTACGTCGTACAGTCGGTACAGCTTGACAGGCCTGTATAGCTGTTGCTTATCTTGTTAATGAAAAATTGTGATAATGATGAGCATTAGTTTGGAACATTATACGTTTGGTTGAAGTCAACGTGGTGCCATTCGTGCGTTAAGAGGTCAGCCGTATAGCTGTACTGCGACATATGATCTTTAGTTCTTTGGACAGTATCCAGGCAACTTGGGAGACCACTTTATTCGCCGATAGTCGTTCCTTTACCAAAGGACTGATAAGCCATCTCGCTATAAATACTTGGATGAACCGAGGCTGTTCAGCGCCATCAAAGATATGTCCAAGAATGCAGCCGTTCTCTAGCTGCTGTTTTCTGCCTGCAGCGCTGCGCTCTCCACAAGGCACGGGGGACCGACCCAAACCTCAACTCGATGGCCGCATCTTAGGTGGTGAGCCAGTGGACATCTCGCAATACCCATGGCAGATCTCACTGCAGGTGTTCGGTTACCACAGCTGCGGCGGTTCAATCATCAGCCCTACGTGGGTCCTGACAGCAACGCACTGCGTAGCCCGTGCTGGCGTAAACTACGTGGCTGTGAGGGCTGGTTCCTCAGTGCAGGACAGCGGCGGAACCATCTACAACGCTACCAGCGTAATTGCGCACGAGAAGCACAACTCCACCTCGCATGACTACGACATTGCATTCGCTGAGCTTTCTGGATCATTCTCCTTTGACAGCTACGTCCAGGTACTGCTACCATAAAAAAATTAACACTTTTGTAAAGATGTATGTTTTTCAGTACAGTAATTTATATTTTAATTGCAATATATGGTACTTCTGATCCAACTACTACACTAGCAAACGTGTTTTCAATGCCAAACCACGATTCGGTACCTTTGTGCTGGTAAAAGTAGTATAAAAACAGAATACAAGTGTTAACAGATGATGGTACAATGATGCAGAGACATTTTTAGGCATTAAAAAGAGAAGTTAGTTGCATGACAGGTGAACATGAAGCCTCCTGCTTTAGTCTGCAAATACGGCTATTGTAGGACGTTCAAGAAAGGTCAGTGGTTGATCTGATGGAAGAAACTGAAAAAATTAATTAAAATTTGTGTAATGGCTAGGACATAGGCAACGTATCCTGCTTATAGTGCTTGTGTAGTAGCTATTACTTAACGGTAGCAAGATAGCCAACACACCTGCCCTGACCACCATAATCCAATGCCCTCCGTAACACAAACTTCAATTCAAGCCTTCAGCCCATTTTCTTCAGCTTCTGTCGTTATCGAAAATAAAGCTCAGACTCATATGTCTCAAGGGAAATATAATCCCATCAGATCTATAGAGCGCCTATGCCTGAGGTACATGTGATTCCCCAGTACGTACAACGCTGGGATGCTATTCTAATACCGGAGAGCCTCAGCAATACTTACGATTCGGGGAAAATAAGCTGAAGGCATGAAAATTTGAAAATTTGTGGTACGTTTCTATGGGACCACACTGCTGGGGTCATCGGTCCCTAGGCTTACACACTACTTAATCTAACTTAAACTAAGTTGCGCTAAGGACAACGCATACACCCATGCCCGAGGGAGAACTCGAACCTCCGACGGGGAACCAACGCGAACCGCGGCTAGGCGCCCTAGACCGCACGGCTACCCCGCACGGCGCTGAATTCATGAATTGAAGTTTGTATTAAGGACTCCTTTGGACTAGGTAGTCCATGCAGCTGTGTTATC
The DNA here is from genome assembly GCF_023864345.2 of Schistocerca serialis cubense. Taxonomy (NCBI): domain Eukaryota; kingdom Metazoa; phylum Arthropoda; class Insecta; order Orthoptera; family Acrididae; genus Schistocerca; species Schistocerca serialis. The sequence continues at coordinate 321,438,740 of NC_064641.1, read as the reverse complement.
TGTACTGATATGGTGGAGTAATGGCTAGCACATCAGCCTAATAAAAAGAAGACCTGGGTGTGAAGTCTTGGACGTGGCACAAATTTTAACTCATTTCTTCTGTTTCTGTCATAATTGAAAATCGATGGTTAATTCAAGTATATCTTAATTTAGGAGGAATTGCGCTAAGTAGTCTTGTGAGTAATGTATACATTGCTAAATCTATGATATGATTCGTAAATATGGATCGTGGTAAATATTTTGAAGTGCAACATAAATGAGAATTTCACTAGGGTTATTCACATTTCTGTGAGAAATGTCTTTCCTATTAATTCGGATACTTCGGTTTTCATTGGTGCATATGTGTGATGTTTCGAGATCTTACCTTTTAGACTTCTCCTATGCTCTTATAACAGATTTGCTGTTACTGTATCTTCGGTTCTTAACATAGTCAACATTTTTAAATAGGCATTCTAACGCACTGTTGGTCATAGGTCCGAATTCTATACGCTCAAAAACTACACGGGAGAGTGCTCACGATGCGGATAAGGAATATTTATTGTGTTGGGCGAGGGGTCGCGAGCTCTTTATTCTTATCTCGTGTTTTCTACTGAAAATATCGTGCTTGTACTCTTGTTAACTTTACTATTACAGAGATCGCCTAAACTTTATTTTTTATTAATTGGTCTTGAGCGCAACAAATAACTTACTTGGTCTTTCTGCTGCCACTGCTTGTTTTGCTGCATTCCATTATTTAACAAAAACATAAAAAACCTATTATTCATGCTGAGTGCAATGCATGTTCTGTATGGCGGCTCCTGCTGTTGCTGCGGCTGCTGCTGTTTACTACAACTGCATATAATTCAAGAGAAAGGGTTTGGTCAAATCTAATTCCCTTTTTAAAAAAAAAAACTGTATTCAGAAAGCGATTCTTTCTTATTCAATTAACAAACGCTAGAAGCTCTTTGAAAAATCGCTTCGTATGTAAATCTGCCTCCAGTGGCATTAAAGAAATATTATAAATTAATCAAACTCTTGAGACAGAAACAATTCCCTGACAATTACGAAAGAAATCAATGACAAAAATCAATACTTAATCTATTCGCCTAACAATGGTTTCCCTTAAGAATTCAACTCCTATCATTATCAAAATCACCGTCTGCTGCTACGCACATACACAAACCCTTTTCTTTAAATTAATAAGCGCTCTGCAAATTATAGAAAAATATCAACTCAATACCAAATCCTGTGTCGCTGCTGGCGGACACGGCAGTACGGCAGCTCGGCGACGACCCCTCGCCCAAACACATGTGCGCAGCACAGCAGGCGGACTCCTACACTGGCCTCCAAACTGCCACTACTTAATCCGTGCGCTGTGGAGCGCGACAACAATATCTTAGATTCCAGAGCTTGTGTAAGCGCGCTGTAGCCAACCTTTAAATCCTAAGAGAGTATTGCCAACTCTCATAACCCCTAATCTCATTTTTGAATATTTAGTAGGGTGATTCTTGCCTAACATATTGGCAAGGAACAAACAGAAATTTTTTTTACATAACGACAAAAAAGTAGGCAAACAGAAAAAATGTTACAATTTATATCCAATGGCTAAAAGTATTTCTTGCTTAGCATCTAAGAAATTTTTTTTTTTACAAAACGACGAGAATTGTCTTGCATTGCATATAGGCAAGAGAAAAATGTTAAAATTTTATACAAAATGGCAGAAACGTTGCTTGCCTAATTGATTGGAAAGGAGGAAACATGGCTCCTTTTACAAAAATAATATGAAAATGTTGCTAGCCTAGTATGTATGTAATAAGGAAACATCAAAGGAAATATAACAAGTTCATATAAGTTTTAAGAGATGTGTAACAGTAACTACTTATGCATTGAATAGTCTTCAATAAGCTAACATAACCTAATAACCAGTAAAAAATAATATTTTATTTTCTGCATTTGGGCACTTACGTTTCCATGACATTAATCAGTAGTTGTCTGACTACATGATATTTTACGTTTCTATGCTCGCAGTTCCCTCTGGTCAAAAGAAACCAGGTCTACATGTGTAAGCAGGCTGTTTAGGTTTTTATATTGGTAACGCCACATAGCGCTCTGTATGAAAATCACTGGCTGTGCTGTGTGTAGTCTGAGGCTGGGTGGCATTGTTGGAACAGTCGCCCTGTAGTGTTGGGCAGTTGGCTGTTAACAGCGCGTAGCGTTGCGCAGTTGGAGGTGAGCCGCCAGCAGTGGTGGGGTTAATGTTAGTCAGGGCCATTCTTTTGTAGGGATTATTGAAAGTGAAATTGCGTTACGTTAAAAATATTGTGTGTCAGTTTAGTGTTGTTCAGAATAAGTAAAGAGCGAAATGTCTGAGTAGGTTCAGTTCTGCTCAGCTGTTTGAAAATAAAATAACGTAAGGGGTTTACCAGCACAGTAATTCATAAATTTTCCTAAGGCGACGTTTCACATGTTTTAAGTGCAGCATACTCAGGGACTTCATATCCACTGACAACCACACTAATATTCCAACATCAGTTAATTTACAGTGTAGGCAGACTGAGGGACTTCATATCCACTGACAACCACACCGGAAGTCAAATTTTCCTCTGGTGAGGCAGGGACCTTGTGCCCACTGACAACCATACGTAACGTCCATTCTCCCAGGATGACACAGTATGACAGTGTTGGCAGACTCAGGGACCTCGTGTCCACTGACAACCACATGTCACTGCGTTAGTCTATAAGTACCTTCTCAAACGTATGTAGTACAAGTCTCAGTCGAGTATTTCTCTATACTGAAAACGTCACATTTTATAGAAAATAGATTCTCCTTTTAAAATACGATATTTCTGACCTAATTACAGAAATCAAGCAAGGAATAATATTATATCATATGAACAGCAATGTGTGCTCTGAGCTCATTTAAATGTTTTCTTTAACTCTATTGCCACAGCAATTCCAGATTTGTGGCATATATCTCAAGTCATGAACAATGTGAGGCTCACCACATGGTGGCAAAGTAAATTTTCTTTGAATTTCTCGCCACAGCAATCACCGATTTCTGGCATGTATTTTTCAATTCAGTCATAATATGAGGCTCACCACAAGGTGGCAAGTTAATTTTCTTACGATTAGTTTGGTCAATAACAGTGGCAAAGTTTTGATTGTGACCACGAATCATTACAAATGTGGCACCACACAAAAAATATTATTTTAATTTGTTACAATATTTGTTACAATAATAGTTATGTACATTTTGGTTATAAAATATTTAAATAATCCTACAAATAGAAAAGTAATTCCATTGTGATGCTATTATATATAATAAAAGTTACAGAATCACATAGAAAAAGTCTAGCCAACGGTTTGCCAAATCAATTCATGAATATGTACAAAATTTAGTGAATAATTACGTGGCTTTGCGTCAGAATTTTTACACTGTAATTACTAAGTTGTACCAAATACATAATTATCGTCTGTAATGACTGTCCATATTTCTGATGTCAAACGTCAATGTCTGTGGTATAGCGTCTCAATCGTTTTTATATGGAATCCTCATTGTCTCTGTTTGGAGGCCTCCCTACTCTTTGTATGAATCTGTGTGGCCATACCTTGGACGGTCACAAAGAACAAGAAATAGAATCAACCTACAAAGTGCATAATAAAAAAAATAGATTATTTACAAAATACAACACACAAAACCCCTCCATGTGTCCAGTAGAAACTGAAAGAAATGGTTTATTCATCAAGGAGAGAAGAAATAAATTTATGATATGACAAGAGAAAAATCATCACCTTCCAATTAACCTCGTGCTGGAATCGGCATTGCATCACTAAATGACAATCATGAAATAGAAAAATACTTGATTAATAATAAATTGACTTATTTTACAATACTATTTACACATTCATAAAATATGGCAGATACTCTCGCCTCTTGGCGTAAGAGTCATTCACTCTGGAAAGAGAAAAGAAATCGTTTAATGCACGACATAATTATCTAGGTCATAGCTCAGTGTTTTCTTTTTTTTCCTTCATGGCCGACTGTTTCTGGAACATCTTTCTTCTCGCGACCCTTAATGGCAAGCGTGCTACGCTCCGATCTGAAAATGTCGTCTTACTACACAAAATTACGTCACGTCAAGTGCTTTCGTTTCTGCCATGGAGAAAACTTCCGTTACGATCATGTTTCCTGTAAGGAATGCAATGAAGCCAACCTTAACAACAATAAGAAGAGAAGCAACAGTATCATTCTTACCATTCCACAATTTCACAGAGCAAAAAAAAAAAAAAAAAAAAAAAAAAAAATTCTTGGCACTCACTCATCACAAATTCAACACTTTGCTGTGTATTTGCATCAGAACTCCTTTCGTGACTCATAGCTATGTCTTAACTTTACTGTGACTTAGATTTTAAGTAAGTGTGTACTCTACCTTAACATTACCGTGACTTAAATTTTACGCAAATATGTATAAGCTATATCTTCCTTCATAGAATACCATTGTGGGTTTCTTTGTTTATAAGTGTAACTTCCTTACCTTCTCTTGTTCTATAAATGCCTTCAAAGTGCTTCCTCATTGTGTCACACTATTCATGAGTGGTCCATAAATCCTAATACGCCTTACCTGGCAAACTAATAAACATGAAAAATCCACATAAATCATCACTCTTCAAACTACCTCATAAATCAGAGCAAGTGTCAGTTCGAAGGTTTTCTAATTATACTATTACCCATCAAATATACCTTCTCAATTCAGAGCCACTTATACACTATATTTTATCTGAAGATAATGTCAACAGTTTCTGTTATTTCATGTTATTGCTCCCTAAAAAACGTACATAGTTATTTCTTGCATTTTCCTTCAAATAAGACACGAAAATTTCATTGTTTCAGTGAACAGTCGCAAGATGTCAAAAGCTGGTATAATCCTCTCGTCAGAAATGTCCCTTTGCAAAGTTCTCATTCTCTTAGACAATACAAATCATTCATAATCATTCATTCTTGGTCTTTCATACAGCAGAGATTGATAGTAAAAGATTAATAGATAAACATGTTAGTCAAAGATTATGAAACAGTACTGAAAATTAAAATCGGAAGAATATAATGTAACGGATGGGGCACCTATGCTCACCAAACATATATTTACTAAAGATCAGTAAACCCCCTGGGGCCTTATTACTTGAAAATTATAATGTGTGATAAGTGATGAAGATCTCGCGATTTATGTGTTCGTATTGTATCCAGTTCCATAGCGTTTGTGTGTGCAATGGGTCGTATACGGAAGGGTCCTTCATACACCAAGAAAAGCTTCCTACTCAAATATTTTTCCTTATGAGATAGTCGATGTGATCTCAGCAATACTTTATGACCTACCCGTAAATTATTGACGTTGACTCGTGGATTATGCAGCATCTTTCTTCTGTCTGCAGCTTTCTTGATGTTCTGTAATGCTATACTTACCACTTCATGGTGTTTTTGCCATAGTTCATCTACAGTCTGTTGTCTATCAGTTTGAGGTTGGATTCTCAGTTAAATGCATAGTGAAACAATTCCCTGACAATTACAAAAGAAATCAATGACAAAAATCAATACTTAATCTATTCGCCTAACAATGGTTTCCCTTAAGAATTCAACTCCTATCATTATCTAAATTACCGACTGCTGCTATGCATATACACAAACCCTTTTCTTTAAATTAATAAGCGCGCTGCAAGTTATATTAAAATATCAACTCACTACCAAATCCTGTGTCACTGCTGGCGGACACAGCAGTACGGCAGCTCGGTGATGACCCCTCGCCCAACTCACGTGCGCACCACAGCAGTTGGGCTCCTACACTGGCCACCAAACTGCCACCACTTAATCCGTGCGCTGCGAAGCGCGACAACAATATTTTGGTTTCCAGAGCTTGTGCATGCGCACTGTAGCCTACCTTTAAATCCTAAGAGAGTATTGCCAACTCACAATTGATTCCCACTCAATGGATACAGAAAAAATGGGTACAAAGAGTTCAAAGATCATTTTCTATTTTTAAATGAAACTATTTGCCATGTAGACAAGTTTGAAGTGCAGAACATTCTTTAAATATGATATAATTGGGTCAGTAAAAGTTGATCAACACAAGAACTTTTTACAGTGACTTCAACACGTGAGCACATTCTAACTGTAAGTCTTCAACGTACCTGTACTTCCCGCTATTCGAGATTCTACTTGCAAATGAGTAGTAATTCCAAGGCATCACCAGTGTGTGATATCGATCAACAATAACTTTTCCATGGTTCCAAATAACTAATAAGGAGCGCTAGTGATACTAAATTAGGTTTTTGGTTTTTGTCGGATACTGATCATACTCGGAGACCATGTTGCAGTTTTTCATCTCTTAATTCTTTACTTCAGAAATTGTAATTTTGGTGCTTATTTAGTTAATTTTTTGAGGGAAGGGAGTTTGAAATCGCTGTTTAGTCAGAATGGGGGCTTTCCGTGTATGTTTTTGGTCGCAGCCTAAATAAAGGGCCGCCTTTGTCAGTCTTGTCAGTGTCGTCTCCTTTTATTGTCTTCATACATGAGTATAGTGCAGTAGCGCTCAATTAGTCACTTCCCTCAATAACATTAGTTTACAGACTGGCACTTAGAACGTTTCTATCCTTCCGTGCAGCTATTAAAAATAGATACAAAACGCTAGTGGCTTGAGTGCCTTACATCTCTAAGTTTTCGAAATTTTACCACTCAGACGCCAGGCATTAGCACAGATGTGATTCCATGAGCAGCAGAAACACCTGAAATGGCGTTCGGAATGAAACGCCCACAGCACGCCCCAAATTTCGCCTCAGTAAATAGAAATAATTAAAGTGTAACATGAACATTTACAATCAGAATATCTTAGAGCAATAGATAAAGGCAAGTCTGACACAAAAGAAACAATTTAACGGTCCCTAATACTGGAAAGCAATATAAAAAGTTAATGGCAAGAGGCGAGGTGGAGCTGTGGGGGTATTTTTTTCCTGTGACTGGCTGGTGATCCGTGAGAAATGTTTACCTAACACAACGTGCAGTCTAACCATGATTCTCCCTCAATTATCTCATACCCGAGGCAGATCTCATTCACATATGTTTATATTGAAGATTTAGTTGAACTGTTGATACAATAACTAGACAATGTGATTCACGATCCTTGGTCTGCCACGATTCGGTCTGGAAGTATGTCTTAAAGCCGTTGTGTCCTATTATGCGGCAAGGTCATCCATATCAGTTGTATCTAGTCCACGATATTTTAGATACTGGAATTGGAACAGGGATGACGTCCGTGCTGATCCCATCCACGTTGCTGATCATGGGAGTATCTCAGAATCACGCAGACTTATCCACGTCATGACGCCAGGATTAACATAGCTGTGCCTCTCTCAAACACTGGAGGAACAGAACGCTGTATTCACTGATGATGGCCATCCGTGGTAGTGCAGAAGTGCAGTTCATCACTGAACTGAATGCGACGTCTTTTATCAGGATTCTATCCTTCTCGGTCCTGGCTCTATTCCAAATGCAGCCGTTTGAGATGTGGTGGTAACTGCAGCCTACGCACGTGACCGGAATTCTATTCCTATTGCTAGTCTCTGATCGGTGGTCCAGAATGATTCACAATGTTGTAAGGTCCATTACATGTCCTGGGACAGCAGGCACAGATGTGAAAGGGTTACAGTGTGCTTGATGAATAATAAAGTGGTCCTGTCGACCGGTCGTCAGACGTAGTTGACCGGAAACTTGATCACGAGTATGCCTACGCATATGTTTCCACGCAGTCCAACGTCAGGCCACAGTCAAATCCGAATATTATGCAGTTCGACCAAAAAGTCAACCAGAGACCCACTATGAACCTCCCCCTTTCAAATTCTTTCACGTGCTGATAACGCTGTCTCAGACACTCATAAGGTATCTGTCTTACCTTTACAGTGATCACTTAACGGCTAAAGCTGGTCGGGATCCCAATACTCTGTGACCAATGTGACGACATGTCAGGATCCTACATAACCACCTCTTGCAGTGCAGACCACTGTGAAACGTGCAGCAAGAAAATCAGGTTGGTTCTGGAAGGCACTGTCAGGGATATTGAGCCAGCCAACTCTAGTGCCTGGAACAACTGTGCTAGATTCTCAGCTGATAATCCATAACGCCAACAGCCCAATCGTGATGGTCCCAGAGATTCTCGACTGCGCTTCAGTCAGGGAAGCTTGTTGGCTAAGAAACTATGGTAAACACTTCCTCATGTTCTTCGAACTATTACCGTAAACTGAGAACAATGTTCTACGTTACATTGTCCTACTGGTAGTTACAGTCGTGTCGAGGAAAACCAAACAGCATTAGGGGTGGACATGGTCCCCAAGGCTAGATGCACACCTCCGTTTAACCATTGTGCCTATGAGAATGCGATATCACGCACGGAATGCTACCAAAGCATTTCACAGACAACAATGTTTCCCATCTCCGGCCTGGAATCTTCTTACAATAGTTACACGGTTTTTGCTTTCAGACATTTCAAACCGTACACGCCAATGGTAATCTGTCTGAGCATTCATCTGAAAAGGCCACCTGTGGCCACTCAAAGGACGTCCAGTTGCGATACTGGCGTGTAAATTCCAACCTTCGCCGCTGATAAGCAGTAGTCAGCATGGGTGCATGAACCAGGTGGCTCCTGCAGGCGCCCAGACGCAGCTACGTTCGGTCAATGATCGTTGAGGAGACACTCTTGGTCACCCATTGGTTCATCGAGGCGATTAGTTGCTCAACAGTTGCATGTATATTCACCTGCACAAACGTCTGCAGCTGTCGTTCACACATCATCTATTGCATGAGGTGCATCCTAGTTGCCTTGCCGCTGATTTTGAATAGCTTCATTTTGTCATTCACAGTATACTTTAACCGCTGTGGCGCAATACCAGTTTATGCGCCTTGCTACTCAGAGAATACGTCCTCACTTCGCTGGAAGGCTAATGAACATGCCCTTCAGGACGCCGGATAAATCGCTCCAATTTCGGCATTACGACAACGAGTGCACTGTTTCCCGCGTCTCCCCAACATGCTTAATATACATTACATTGTTAGTGTTGCTACCTGCCGTCTGTGAGTGGCTACTGCACGTTGACTTCGAACAGAGGCAGTGGTCACATTCGTGTGACTGGACTGGTGACTGGCCTGACAACAAAAAACGTGAAGAAAACTGATGTCCTTTGTGGCCTTTCATCTTGTCACAGAGAACGGTGGTTCTAATCATTAACGTATCCACAGATACACGTTTTTACGTACTTGCAACTAAGCTGATTTGACGTCCGGCCTTGTCTTGTGGGTGCTTCACTATTTTTGTCAGGTAGTGTATTTACAGAAGAATGGAGAAACTGGTAGAAGACGAGATAAGGTTTCTGGTTGTGGAGATATTTATGAACACGGGAATCAATATTAACACTATGGCGCACCTTACAGGGAAAACTCCCCATTGCACCACCTTGCGATTTAGTGGTAATGTGGCCCAGTGGATAGCCCGTCAAAAACTGAACACAGATCTAACATGAAAGCCACGCGGCTTGCCACGGATTGTAACATTGAGGTCGTCTGAGGAGCTACAGCGTCGTGGTTCTGTGGTCATGGTGTTGGACTGCGAAGTGGGAGATCCGCGTTCGAATTTACCTTGTGCCCCATATGTATATTATTTTTCGCACAACAATATGAACTGCCCGTCCGGTCATTGACGTGTCTGTTGGCTTGATTAAAATTTATGACTGTGTCGTTGTGCAACATCCGTTTGCAACAGTGAGATGTGAGGAAGGAACTTCCAGACGCACGTACCTCATATTTGTTCTACGCATGTACCACATGTTACAGCTCTCCCGTTCCGTTACGAAAGTTGTGACTCTTGAATTCCTGTGTTGTAACATAGTTCACAGCTGTTTCATTTCTGTGAGACTTCATACGGCATTTCGCCTGCTCTCACTATTTACCACATTTACTTGGGACAGTAACATGAGCACTGGAACTTAAATAGTGGCAACTATTTATTAACAACCGATACAAAAGAGTTACAGGTTTGCATCTGTTACTGTCCTTGAAAGTACTCACCAGAGCTGTGTAGAACCCGCTGCCAGCGATGTCTACTGCCTGTCGAATCTCTGGAATAGTTCTGAAGCGAATGCCACAAAGTGGTTCCTTCATCTTCGGAATCAGGTCAAAGTCACAAGGACTTAAGTCCGGAGAGTTCGTGGATGGTACAGTACTTCCCAGTCCCATCGATCGAATAGAGCAGCCACAGCTTGCGCTGTATGCGCCCGTGCATTGTCGTGCAAAATGATGGGTGGGTTGAGCAGAAAGTAATGCCGCTTCTTTCGCAAAGCTGGTCGCATTTGATGCTCCAAAAACTAACAGTAATACTGTGCATTGACGGTCTGCCGTGGAGGAACGTAGTGCGTAAGGATACCACCATCTCAGTCGTACACGAGAATCACAATAACTTTCACCATACTGTGGATCTGACCCACTTTTGACAATCGTGGCGACCCATAATGACGCCATTCGTTAGATTGGTGTTTCAGTTTTGGCCCATACGATGTGGCCCATGGCTCATCCATTGTTACGATACAACGTAAGAAAGCCTCTCCTTCGCGCTCATAGCACTCCAAGTGTGTCGGAGTAGCGTCGTAACGCATCCATTCCTGCATTTCAGTGAATTCATGCTGAACCTATCGTCATGCAGTTTTTCGCATACACAAGCGTTCCTTCAGGATGAGAAGCACAGTCGTATTCACTAATCCGGTTTCGTGGTCGAGCTCACGAATCGTTTGGCGTCGATCACTGTCCAATAAAGCGGCAACAGCACTCACTTCTTCCTCAGAGATGCTATGACGACCTGCCCGGTGCATGTCTGCCACAGTTTGCCGACCTTCGTTGAAAGCTTTTACCCAACGCGCCACTGTTCTGTATGGCAATGCCGATTCCCCGCACGCCTCCTGAAGACCTTTATGACACTGTCGTCCTGTAAGACCTCTGGCCCATTCAATCTTGATCCATCTCGTTGTTCCTGTTTTCAGAACATAGTGACACCGTTACATTAGACCGTTCGCTCACAAGTGACTGTGTTTCCCCCGACTGTGCTCACGCCGGTGACGTGGGACAGGCGGTTACATTAGCTTGCAGGTAAGGTACGAATGTCAACAACGTGTGCTATCAGCGACAATAGTAGATTGCATTGCATAGCACTCTTAATTTGTGCTCGTGTAATCTAAATATTGTAGCCAGCTATGAATACTTTAACTGAACTTTGAAATTAAAGCAGTGAAATCTAATTATATAATTTTAATGCTGGCGTTTGAATTTCAACGACACTCGGGTTCATTTCGGAAAAGGAAGGGGCCCTGCTTGGCAATGCAATTGGGACAATGAGCAACAAAGGTTCAGGCTAAGTTGCTGTAATTTTGCGAGGCAAATGGAACAATTTGAAAAACTGAGGTCTGCCATACAGTTCTGAAACTTTACGTGCTTTTAGTCTTCCTTGTTGGTTGATTGAAGGTTTGAAGCCGTCGATCGAGGAAGTGGCGACAGTCACTCATTGTCGGCCGTCGCTGTTGCAGAAGCTGGATGTTGGCGCGCCTTCTTCTCAACACGGTCACCAGACGAAACGGGCTCTTGATGTGCGCCAGCTAATGCTTCCCGTCCGCGACACCATGTCAGAAACTATCATTGCAAGCTGCCAAACCCCGAAAGCGCGGCAACTCGCGGGAGCTACACACAACACACCTGCTCCACTCGCTACTCCAGCCAGACTCCCACTGCTCTTCCCGCGCTCCACGCGGCCGAGTTAACACTACCAAAGATCCTACACACTTTGATTCTTCACACGACCTATGGATGTAATCGTTCGATAGCAGTTTTCCCTAGGCAAGACCCAGCGTAAAAATACAAATAATATTTACGAAACAAACAAATTATACATCGACATAAATGCATAAATATATTTATACAAATAGTAAAACAATTACAATATGTAAAGACACAGAAATGTCATATATTGAGGTAACAAAACAAGGAAAAAAAATTATAGTACAATAGATGGAAATAGGAGGATATGCATTTCCGGCGTTACACGTGCCCCACATTGTCTGAGGATGTTCGTGTAACCTAAACAGACTCAGAAAATGTCCCAAAAAAGAAACAGCGGAAATGCATATGCTCAAAACATCATCAAAATTTAGCATTCGTCTAATTAAGCATAAATCAATTTTTAGACCATAAAAATTGAGTGGAGACACTCCTAATCTTATTCCACTCTTGTCATCTTGCACCAAATAAAACAGGTCGACAACATATTAAAATTCATAGAAAACATAGAAATGGTTTAGCTATTCCAAAATCGTCAAAATTCGTAACGCTATCAAGAAATGGAATACTATTTACAAAATTAATCGGAGTACATGGTAAAAAAAACAGGTATATTAAAATACGCAAATTAATAATTAATTACATAGAATACACATTTTATATAACCTTTTCATAATTAATACTCTCGCCATGAGAGTCCACTTAAACGGTAAACAAGAAAATAATACACATCAGATCGAAAAAACATAGATATTGTCAGCAGAATTCTTTCACATCAGCTGTCCGGGAAGAAAAACAACTCCGCCTTCCGTACTCGCAAGTACAAAGAATGCCGACAGCGGCACAAGAGCCGACAGCGGCACAAGAGCCGACAGCGACTCCGCCTCGCCAGTATTGTTGCGCCCGCCTGTGCGGCACGCTTGATCTCACTCGCCCTGTGTAACGGCATCTCCAGAATGTCCGTTTCACTGAATTCTTTCGGAAAACCTCACTCCCGAGTAATCTCAAGGAGACCATTAATTCTATCACAGTGGATAACTCAACACTGTCCATCATCACACGCATGTACTAGCCTGAAACTTAAAACAGCGTCTAAGTACATCGGCAGTGACTAGTAAAACACATATTCATGAAATCTTACAGCTAGTTACAAAATCATATTTACATTCCTTAATCTACTGTGACTCAGCTGAGAACTAAAACTAGCAGCTTGGATTTTTCAACTGACAAATAATCACTCTCTCTTAAATCATTTAGTAAAATTAATTACTTATTAATTACGACTTCTTTAATGTCCTCTTGGTCAGGAAAAAGCATGGCAATCTAGCAGACCTTAAATCTTACACTCTATATTTACATACTGTACAAATTACCCTTCCGTGGTACGAATCAATCCTTGGTTGGTACAATTTCAGGTCTACAATGTTCCGTATACCTAATAGCTTTCCAGAGCTTGGATACTCTAAGCAATAAGCATTTGTGTGAGGTATACCAATGACTTTATATGGTCCATTATAAACAAACTTAAATTTAGAGATTTCATTGTCTATCTCGCTCGATTTCTCATGAGCTTTTACAAGTACTAAGTCTCCGATTGCAAACTTATCAAAACGCGCTTTAGCGTCATGACGACGTATGCGAGCATCGGCTTTTAGCTTCATTACTTCTCGCAAACGATCCTTTTTCACACCAATACTAATGTCAATCTGTGGAGGGAATTTGATTATCTCTTCCACTAGTCCCGGTTTGTCTGAAAACACACTCTTATTCCTCATTATTACTTCATACAGGCCTCGTCTTTGTTCGTGTGTTACGTTTGACACACCGTCTACTATACTTTCCAATTCACTTTCTACTCTATTGTCAATGCTGAGATTCCTCACGTTACAGCAGTTCAAATTCATTCCTGCGTCAATGTCATCCGGCCAGTTAACAATGTGTATAGGCTGGTATTGCCTATCCACACCGTCTCCTGCCTCGTCAAAACTAACTACTATTGTTTTATCTTGGGACGTACATGTCAAAGTTTTGCTTTCGCAATTAATCACTGCACGGTACTTTAATAGCCAATCTAACCCGATAATTACTTCCGTAGTTAAGTCTGGCACGACGACAAACTCTTGCTCAAATCGTGCCCCACATATCTCGAAGTTGACAAAAATCTGTTTTGTGACCGGTTTACTGGCCTTCCCAGTAGCACCGATAATTTTCACTCCTGTTACTGGCATAACTACGATGCCGGGTCTGTCTTTCAGTAACTCAAATATTTTCCCAGATACAGCACTCAATTCTGCACCGGTGTCAATCAAGACGTTTAGTTGTAGGTCGTGCATATTAACAGACACTACTATCTGTCTACACTTGTCCTCGACTGTTTCATTATTTTCCCACAGTAAATCCTCGTCTATATCCAGGTCATTCCAGAAAAAACCATCCGGCTTTGATCCTAAATTCGGCTTATCTGGCGGCTTTTTCAGCCTCTGTTCACATACAGTTTTAATTTCAACACGTTTGTCCTGAGGTTTCGTCTGTAGCTTCGCCTCCAATACCGAAACCTTTTCCTGTAACTTGTCAACTAGTGAGTGTTGCTTTGCCATCAATTCACTAATTGTCACCTTCGTTGAGTCCTCTTTAGTCAGATTGATCTCATCTGCCAATCTACCTGAAGAAATATGCCCAGTAGTATCTGCAATTACTTCCTCTAGATCTGCGCAACCCACACTGCTACCGTCTGACCGCATAACGTCAGCTCTAACCTCATACTCGCCGTAATCTATGTGCTTTTCTACCAATCGTGTCCGGCTATCACTAAAATTTTCGTAATCTTTCTCCTTAATACTCTCGCAATGTTTAAACTGGAGGTTTGCGTCGGATGGGTCGGCTACTTCGACCACTACGACTTTCGGTAAGGTCTGCCGGTTAGGGCCAGAACTTTCCGTTACTACTTCAACATCCAGCTCCCGCGGGACGAAACACGACGAATCTTGCTCGTACTCCCCATTAATATCAACTATTTCTGGTAAAGTCTGCCGGTTAGGGCCAGAACTTTCCATCACTTCACAAATACTATCTTCCTGTGGGACGAGACGCGGCAAATCCTGCCCGCGCTCCCCATTAACACTTCTCCCGTACAGGCCCCTATAATCTCTTAGTTCGTCGTGTAAGCGACCGAACTGCCTTAACCAGGCCTCATCCCTCTCTGCATCCCCTCGCTCGATGACGGACGTTTTATGCGACATCTGATCTTCTTTCAACACTTGCGAATCATTCTTAAACTCAATCTCCAGTTCTGCTGTGGGTGTTACAGCTGCCACTTATAATCTATTTCCGGAACACTACTTACATTGTTCTAACTGACAGTGAATGTATTTTCTACTGCCGTGTATACAGCTGATCTACTACTTGTGGGCGTACTCCTTTCTCCTAACACTGGCACACTCTCCCGCCGTTGATTATTCCATACGGAATTTTCATAACGACGACACCTCGGTTTTCTGCTGTTATTGGGCCGACAAAACTTTTTAATGAAATCCGTCGGGTGCATACCGCCTTTTTTCAAGGGGTCGAACCGCTCCTCTTTCGTCAACAACTCCGAACTATGTGCACAGATTGGCACATAGCTCTGTTTTTCGTCAAGTTTCCTTTCTAATTCCGACACCCTCGTAATCACTTGGCAAGTGGTTGTCGCAAGCGTCTCCACTTCCCTCTTTTTCTCTTCGCAGGTATTAGCCTGCTTCGTCACTTTGGTATCTACATCGGATACTAAAGCCTTTAAAGTTTCCACCTTCTGTTGATCCTCTTTTCTCACTAATTGAATTTGTTCCGTCACCTTATTCTCGATGATCGGAGCAACTGCGTCTCCTACACTTTTCTCGATTCTGCTAATTTCGGAATCAAAACGAGTATTTATGCTCGCAATTTCCGCCTGAACGCCTATCATTTCCTGTTTAAGATTACCGATTTCGGTATTAATCACGACAATATCGTCTTTGATTTTATCAACTTTTGTGTTAACAACTTCAACATTGTTGTTAACAACATTAATAGCTTTGTTCTGATTGTCTAGCATTCGTTCAATTTTTTCAGACTGAGCTACTTGCTTGGCAGCCTGAGCTACTTGCTTGGCAGCGTGAGCTTCTTGCTTAGCAGCCTGAGCTTCTTGCTTGGCAGCCTGATCGTCTTGTTTGGCAGACAGAGCTTTAATTTCTGCCGATTGACTCTCGATTTCGTTAATCAAAACATTCAATAAATCAGTTAAATTCCCGGAAACTACCGGTTTTACGTCCGCAGCGGCTTCCTCTTTAATTGTCCCCCCGTATTCGTCATCAAGGGATTCAGATTTGATTTTCACTTCCGATTCCGAAACAATTTCTAAAGTTTGGAATTCCATTTCTGCTCTTTGTTGCGTTTCGGCGGTCGCGTCTTTCATGCTAGCCGCCTGCCCCTGAACAATGGGTACCGTGGTGCGCGTTTCCCACTGTTCGACCGATTGTTCCGTATCCAAGTCTACCAAATTTTGGCAAGTGTTGCCTTTACTCATTTTAATATTTTTCAATATAAATGCCAAATCTCAAATCTAATTAGGATTCCTCACACTAATATTCTCGCCGACGTATTGACCATTTCGTAACCAGTGCTTTGTTACGAGATTTGCACAATGCAAAATTCGTGTCCAGAACAACCTCATATCTGAAGATTGTCCTGTCACCAGGTCGCCACGTGTAACCTCCCCCTCACTTATCTACCTTAATGACAGTGAAAAATTAAACCGCGTGTACTTAATGGAAATTTGGGAAAAGCAATCGTCACCGAAGTTAATCTGTCGGTAAAGAGGGAGAAAAGGGTTACATCTAAATGAAAGGAAAAATGCAAATGAAACTGGTGGAAATTAATTTTGAAAACGGGTAAAGTTAATAAAGAAAGTAAATGTGCGGCCGTTACGTTAACAATTAACTAGCGGTAATTAGATATTTGAGATTTGGGGGAAATTACGGTCGCCAGTCCTAAGGACAATTACTATAGTAACTGAAAAAGAAAGGTTATTACACATATAATTAGCACTAGAAGCGTGGCAACTGAAGGTTGACACGTGTAGTGTGAAAACTGAAAGTTTGTCAGAAGTAATAAATTTCGCTACACTCTGACTTAATTTAGCAAAAGAATTAACAAAACCGGAAAATCGAAAGTTAATTTAGTGACTGAAGTTAATAGTGAGCTTTCTTTCTGAAGCACATCGAAATTCAGTAAAATACGGTTAGTCTTGGACTACCTCAACAATCATTTCAAAAGCTACTTGAATCTACGCAATTTAGAAACAAGAGATTTAACTTTGAACTTGAATTAAATGATTCTGAACAATTAACAATAGTAAAATTTAGTACGTACCAAGCTGAGCTGCAGTCACAGGTAAGCTAAAATATGCTAACAAAACTCGCACTCTTAATTTGTGCTCGTGTAATCTAAATATTGTAGCCAGCTATGAATACTTTAACTGAACTTTGAAATTAAAGCAGTGAAATGTAATTATATAATTTTAATGCTGGCGTTTGAATTTCAACGACACTCGGGTTCATTTCGGAAAAGGAAGGGGCCCTGCTTGGCAATGCAATTGGGACAATGAGCAACAAAGGTTCATGCTAAGTTGCTGTAATTTTGCGAGGCAAATGGAACAATTTGAAAAACTGAGGTCTGCCATACAGTTCTGAAACTTTACGTGCTTTTAGTCTTCCTTGTTGGTTGATTGAAGGTTTGAAGCCGTCGATCGAGGAAGTGGCGACAGTCACTCATTGTCGGCCGTCGCTGTTGCAGAAGCTGGATGTTGGCGCGCCTTCTTCTCAACACGGTCACCAAACGAAACGGGCTTTTGATGTGCGCCAGCTAATGCTTCCCGTCCGCGACACCATGTCAGAAACTATCATCGCAAGCTGCCAAACCCCGAAAGCGCGGCAACTCGCGGGAGCTACACACAACACACCTGCTCCACTCGCTACTCCAGCCAGACTCCCACTGCTCTGCCCGCGCTCCACGCGGCCGAGTTAACACTACCAAAGATCCTACACACTTTGATTCTTCACACGACCTATGGATGTAATCGTTCGATAGCAGTTTTCCCTAGGCAAGACCAAGCGTAAAAATACAAATAATATTTACGAAACAAACCAATTATACATCCACATAAATGCATAAATATATATATATATATATATATATATATATATATATATATATATATATATACAAATAGTAAAACAATTACAATATGTAAAGACACAGAAATGTCATATACTGAGGTAACAAAACAAGGAAAAAAATTATAGTACAATAGATGGAAATAGGAGGATATGCATTTCCGGCGTTACACACTATTTAAGTTCCAACCTACGTATATTTTTACCACATGGCTCATTCTCCTACCAGTGTGTAGTATGACAACTGCCAAGACTATAGAAGGAGAACAGAGACGTCAATACCAGACCGACAATTCGCAATTTTATAAAAAGATGTGGAGTACGAGCGAGATTTGAACACAGACTTTCCGCTTTGAATTTCAACACCGTAACTGCTCAAGCACTAAGCGTGGTTCTTGCAGTTTGCTCGAGGCCGCACGTCTTGAACTTGTAGCGTTCACTGTTTCTATTTTGCTTCTTTTACCATAGTTCGGTACAGCTTCTTCCAGATTCCATGCTTGATCTGTGTTCAGTTTTTGACAGGCTATTCGCTGGGCTATCTTACAACTAAATTTGAGGGGAGGGGGGCATGGGGCGTTTCCCTTTTTAGAAGAGTGGCTGAAGAAAGATAAAGCTAAGCTTATAGCATTTGGAGATTACAGAGAGGATTTGGCTATGACTGGGATAAAGCGTATGTACTCAAGTAAGAGACTTCCCTCACCAATGCGGACTTTTATCGGCTGTCTGCACTGTACTACGAATATAATAATCATTTCGTGCAGGTGGTGAGCCTCGCCAGCTCGGAGCTGACTGGTGGCACAGAGGTGACTACCACTGCCTGAGGCGGCGTCTACAACGGGGGCCGCCCCGTGACCCAGCTGCATGCCGTCAACACGTCCAAGCGGAGTGTGTGTAACGAGGCCTATGGAGGCAGAATCACGGAGCGCATGGTTTGCGCCGCCGTAGAGGGCGGCGGCAAGTCCCCGTGCTCGGCCGACAGCGGTGGCCCTATGGTGGTGGGCTCCAGCCAGTACGGTGTCGTTGCCTGGGCGACGGGGTGAGCTGAGGCCACCCACCCTGAGGTCTACTCCAGTGTGCCTACCGTTCGGTCCTGGATAACCGAAAAAAACCGGCGTGTAGTGAGGCGACTGTGGCGAGGCTAGTTTCTGTGAACAATGTATATGCAACAGGATCACAAATGGTTCAAATGGCTCTGAGCACTGTGGGACTTAACTGCTGAGATCATCAGTTCCCTAGAACTTAGAACTACTTAAACCTAACTAACCTAAGGACAGCACACACATCCATGCCTGAGGAAGGATTCGAACCTGCCACCGTAGCGGTCGCACGGTTGCAGACTGTAGCGCCTAGAACCACTCGGCCAAACCGGCCGGCAGAGGATCACATTACAATAAGATTGTTTCCCAGCCACACTAGAACACTTCGTGTCACCAACCTATGCAACGTTCCTTCTACTTAAATTAGACAAGATATACTTTTTGTTCGATATATCCAAAGTGAGATGGTTCTCGAGGTTGCACAATACGTAATAAAACAAGAACTGGTTTTGTAATAAAATGGTGATAGTAATACAGCATTAATAACACGACTGATCACATACCGAAGTGACGACATAGGCTTGTTTTATTGGAAATGCTGCTATTTGATACTCTTGTAAACACATATGAAATCCCAGTGCAAGATGAAGAAAAAAGGAAATTTATTGTCCAAAACATACACTGACGCTTTATTCTTATCCAAACAGCCACAATAGATCAGCCCCCGAAAAACCCTGGTCAATATTTTCGTAGTTATTGTTCGATGGCATTAACTGTGGTTATTTACGGACAGTTAGCTTACTCACTTCAAATTTATAAATGTTTATTACACGCAGAACTGAAATATGACGATTTTGCATACCGCCATGTATGATTTTAGGTATATGTGCGTGCTGTAATAAAAGTTAGCTACAACTCCGTTATACACCAAAGTGTAAAGTTTGTGAGGCGCTTTGTTGGTAAAGCACATTAATGACGATGAAAGAAATTAATTACTTGCAGTCTGGCACCTATTTGCTTAAAAAGACACATTTAAAGGTTGTTGAGCTGCCCCCTTATGTTAATAACAAACTCGTCCATATTTATCTTCCTAATAAAAACATGGTCATTAACAGTAATCAATAATAAAACACAAAAAGAAAATGATTTTTTTGCTAAACAGTCATCGTAAATCATTGTCTTTCATCAAATAATAATAATAATCTGAACGACGTTTATTAGTAAGTATTAGATTAGATTTCCTTTCATTTTAGTTGATCCGTAGTGAGGAAGTCCTCCAGGATGTAGAACACGTCAGAAAAACAATACTAAATGACAAATATTTACAACTCTTCCACAGGTTCAGAGTGGAGTGATCGCCATTTTTTTTTTTTTACTTCAAACAGGAGAGAGGAGATAAAAATAGTTCTTCTGGTTACAAAATCAGTAATGCAGCAATATATCATTCGGTTTAAATAGTGAGAATGTAATAACCTCTCTACACATATGAGAACTTCCATTCCATGACACTCCAGCAACGACATCATTGCGTGTGGAGTGAATGTCAGTGTTTCGTGAAGACTATGTAGGGTGAGGCTGAAATTCGACCAGCCTGAATTTGATGATGATGACTGCATATTGTTCATCAGCCCATTTTAGATAATTTTCTCACTGTTGCCGTTTACTTTTAATGTTTGAAACTTTATGCTCTTAAGGTTCCAGACGTCAACACTCACAGCATAGCTAATTGCGGAGTGCAACTGAATATGCATCACTAGTTACTTATCGTAAGTCACTTTCCTTAGTCTCCCATAACAATTACATTTTTTCGACACGATGATAAACATATAATTACTAAATTGTGCCAGCCTCACGAGTCAATTACAAGCTCCCTTAACAAACACTAACCGAAACGCCGAAACTAAATGAGGTCATAGACACATTTGCAGTTAATGAGAACAGCAGAACAAGTAACTCAGCATTATAGAATAAAAGAAAAGAAAAAAGTAATGTTACTTATATCGTCTTCAGACAGATACCTGATTAAAATAATACTTCTGTACGAAAATAATAAGGAGGCAGATGTCTCATCCATAGACCCTTATTTCAATGAACGTCATATATGAGGAAGAAGTCAAAGAAACAACACTCTTGACACCACGAACTAAATGTACAACGCCTGTTCATAAATGAGGATTATTCGCCTATAGTAGCCATACATCACTAAACAGAATCTCAGTTAACATTAATTATCAATCACAGCAACTATTGATCACATTAATGTACTGAAGATATATATAGACATCACGTGAAACGCACACGTGATTTGGTATTTGTGGCGGAAAGAAGCGTGAAAGGGAAATGGCGTACTATGTTGTTTACGACTGAGGGTGGTTGAGCTGAAACATGATTCGACACCAATTAATAACACAAGAGCTCGCCCCACAGGAGCTGAGGGTACATGACGGATCAAAAGAGGAATCTCTGAAACAGATATCTGTAAAACCAACATTATCTCACTGTATGACAACTTTTAAAATCACCAAGTACAAGTATTCTTTGGAACAACATTCAAGACTTGAGAAAAATTACACTGATTAATCGTTCAAACAGTCCATAAACTATGGTAAAATATGTAATGTTACATCTACATCTACATTTATACTCCGCAAGCCATGCAACGGTGTGTGGCGGAGGGCGCTTTACGTACCACTGTCATTAACTCCCTTTCCTGTTCCAGTCGCGTATGGTTCGCGGGAAGAACGACTGTCTGAAAGCCTCCGTGCGCGCTCTAATCTCTCTAATTTTACATTCGTGATCTCCTCGGGAGGTATAAGTAGGGGGAAACAATATATATACCTCATCCAGAAACGCACACTCTCGAAACCTGGCGAGCAAGCTACACCGCGATGCAGAGCGCCTCTCTTGCAGAGTCTGCCACTTGAGTTTGTTAAACATCTCCGTAACGCTATCACGGTTACCAAATAACCCTGTGACGAAACGCGCCGCTCTTCTTTGGATCTTCTCTATCTCCTCCGTCAACCAGATCGGGTACGGATCCCACACTGATGAGCAATATTCAAGTATACGTCGAACGAGTGTTATGTGAGCCACCTCCTTTGTTGATGGACTACATTTTCTAAGCACTCTCCCAATGAATCTGAACCTGGTACCCGCCTTACCAACAATTAATTTTATATGATAATTCCACTTCAGATCGTTCTGCACGCATACTCCCAGATATTTTACAGAAGTAACTCCTACCAGCGTTTGTTCCGCTATCATATAATCATACAATAAAGGATCCTTCTTTCTATGTATTCGCAACTCGTTACGTTTGTCCATGTTAAGGGTCAGTTGCCACTCCCTGCACCAAGTGCCTATCCGCTGCAGATCTTCCTGCATTTCGCAACAATTTTCTAATGCTGCAACTTCTCTGTATACTACAGCAACATCCACGAAAAGCCGCATGGAACTTTCGACATTATCTACTAGCTCATTTATATATATTGTGAAAAGCAATGGTCCCATAACACTCCCCTGTGGCACGACAGAGGTTACTTTAACGCCTGTAGACGTCTCTCCATTGATAACAACATGCAGTGTTCTGTTTACTAAAAACTCTTCAATCCAACCAGACAGCTGGTCTGATATTCTGTAGGCTCTTACTTTGTTTATCAGGCGACAGTGCGGAACTGTATCGAACGTCTTCCGGAAGTCAAGAAAAATGGCATCTACCTGGGAGCCTGTATCTAATATTTTCTGGGTCTCATGAACAAATAAAGCGAGTTCGGTCTCACACAGATCGCTGTTTCCGGAATCCATGTTGATTCCTACATAGTAGATACAGGGTTTCCAAAAACGACATGATACTCGAGCAAAAAACATGTTCTAAAATTCTACAACAGATCGACGTCAGAGATATAGGTCTATAGTTTTGCGCATCTGCTCGACGACCCTTCTTGAAGACTGGGACTACCTGTGCCCTTTTCCAACCATTTGGAACCTTCCGTTCCTCTAGAGACTTGCGGTACAGGGCTGTTAGAAGGGGGGCAAGTTCTTTCGCGTACTCTGTGTAGAATCGAATTGGTATCCCGTCAGGTCCAGTGGACTTTCCTCTGTTGAGTGATTCCAGTTGCATTTCTATTCATTGGACACTTATTTCGATGTCAGCCATTTTTTCGTTTGTGCGAGGATTTAGAGAAGGAACTGCAGTGCGGTCTTCCTCTGTGAAACAGCTTTGGAAAAAGGTGTTTAGTATTTCAGCTTTACGCGTGTCATCCTCTGTTTCAATGCCATCATCATCCCGGAGTGTCTGGATATGCTGTTTCGAGCCACTTAATGATTTAACGTGAGACCAGAACTTCCTAGGATTTTCTGTCAAGTCGGTACATAGAATTTTACTTTCGAATTCACTGAACGCTTCACGCATAGCCCTCCTTACGCTAACTTTGACATCGTTTAGCTTCTGTTTGTCTACGAGGTATTGGCTCCGTTTAAACTTGGAGTGAAGCTCTCTTTGCTTTCGCAGTAGTTTCCTAACTTTGTTGTCGTACCACGGTGGGTTTTCCCCGTCCCTCACAGTTTTACTTGGCACGTACCTGTCGAAAACGCATTTTACGATTGCCTTGAACATTTTCCATAAACACTCAACATTGTCAGTGTCGGAACAGAAATTTTCGTTTTGATCTGTTAGGTAGTCTAAAATCTGCCTTCTATTACTATTGCTAAACTGATAAACCTTCCTCCCTTTTGTTATATTCTTATTAACTTCCATATTCAGGGATGCTGCAACGGCCTTATGATCACTGATTCCCAGTTCTGCACTTATAGAGTCGAAAAGTTAAGGTCTGTTTGTTATCAGTATGTCCAAGATGTTATCTCCACGAGTCGGTTCTCTGTTTAATTGCTCGAGGTAATTTTCGGATAGTGCACTCAGTATAATGTCACTCGGTGCTCTGTCTCTACCACCCGTCCTAAACATCTGAGTGTCCCGGTCTATATCTGGTAAATTGAAATCTCCACCTAAGACTATAACATGCTGAGAAAATTCATGTGAAATGTATTCCAAATTTTCTCTCAGTTGTTCTGCCACTAATGCTGTTGAGTCGGGAGGTCGGCAAAGGAGCCAGTTATTAACCTAGTTCGGTTGATGAGTGTAACCTCCACCCATAATAATTCACAGGAACTATCCACTTCAACTTCAGTACAGGATAAAGTGCTACTAACAGCGACGACCACTCCACCACCGGTTGCATGCAGTCTATCCTTTCTAAACACCGTCTGTACCTTTGTAAAAATTTCGGCAGAATTTATCTCTGGCTTCAGGCAGCTTACTGTACCCATAACGATTTCAGCTTCGGTGCTTTCTATCAGCGCTTGAAGATCCGGTACTTTACCAACGCAGCTTCGACAGTTTACAATTACAATACCGATTGGTGCTTGGTCCCCGCATGTCCTGATTTTGCTCCGCATCCGTTGAGGCTGTTGTCCTTTCTGTACTTGCCCAAGGCCATCTAACCTAAAAAACCGCCCAGCCCACGCCACACAACCCCTGCTACCCGTGTAGCCGCTTGTGGCTCCATGATCAACACCCATGTGGTCAGGACAGCCTTCTTGTTGCTGCCATACCGTCTGTTGGTACTTCCGCCAGTGGGAATGTGAGGGAGATAGGGAAAACTTCCATCACGTCATCGAGAGGAGGCGACGCCGAATGCCAACCGATTCAGTGAGTGCACACGAGGCAGCTCTTCCACGGATGTGGACGATAGATGTAGGACAATGGACTACGCAAGGAGAGCAACGTCTCCAACATGTGTCTGAACCAGTCTGCGTCCTGAACAGACACGGCCTTTCTGGTCACAACTCGAAAAAGAGCGCGGTTATCCGTCATACATGGCTAATGCCTTGCAGCTAGCAATAACCAAGTAAGAAGGCCCTTGTTTCTTCAGATCATTTTTTGTCTAACGGGCAGGATTACAGTAGTTTTAGAAAGTCTTTCGTTTTAGTAACTCGATGGACGACGTTACATTAATGTTTACAGGCAGCTGACACAACAGCCGACGGCATCTCAAACGGGAGTTCGGAAACCCTCAACGTTCAGATGCCAAAACCGCCATGATCAGCCATGACAGGCCCTGCATGGCCGTCAGAGTATTGCCACTTGAGGGCATGAGTATGGCGCCGTACATCGTCGGAGCATGGCTCTTCAATAGCAAAGTTTCTACACACATTGTTACTAATGATAGAAAAATGATTCTCTAGAATGTCCTGTGGTGGGAGACGCATTACTTCTGGATAAACCATTTGAATTCATACACTTTTGATCTTACACGATAAAAATAATTAGGTAATTTAATCCTGGCTTGATGATAGTAAAACACCATGATGGTCGATGAATATGGGCAAGAAAACAAGCGGCTAAGCGAAAGTAGATAACAGGACGCAGCATGTCATTCTCAATGGAGAGAAGTCTTCCGAAGTAAGAGTGATTTCAGGTGTGCCGCAGGGGAGTGTCATAGGACCGTTGCTATTCACAATATACATAAATGACCTTGTGGATGACATCGGAAGTTCACTGAGGCTTTTTGCGGATGATGCTGTGGTGTATCGAGAGGTTGTAACAATGGAAAATTGTACTGAAATGCAGGAGGATCTGCAGCGAATTGACGCATGGTGCAGGGAATGGCAATTGAATCTCAATGTAGACAAGTGTAATGTGCTGCGAATACACAGAAAGATAGATCCTTTGTCATTTAGCTACAAAATAGCAGGTCAGCAACTGGAAGCAGTTAATACCATAAATTATCTGGGAGTACGCATTAGGAGTGATTTAAAATGGAATGATCATATAATGTTGATCGTCGGTAAAGCAGATGCCAGACTGAGATTCATTGGAAGAATCCTAAGGAAATGCAATCCGAAAACAAAGGAATTACGTTACAGTACGCTTGTTCGCCCACTGCTTGAATACTGCTCAGCAGTGTGGAATCCGTACCAGATAGGGTTGATAGAAGATATAGAGAAGATCCAACGGAGAGCAGCGCGCTTCGTTACAGGATCATTTAGTAATTGCGAAAGCGTTACGGAGATCATATATAAACTCCAGTGGAAGACTCTGCAGGAGAGACGCTCAGTAGCTCGGTACGGGCTTTTGTCAAAGTTTCGAGAACATACCTTCACCGAAGAGTCAAACAGTATATTGCTCCCTCCTACGTATATCTCGTGAAGAGACCATGAGGATAAAATCAGAGAGATTAGAGCCCACACAGAGGCATACCGACAATCCTTCTTTCCACGAACAATACGAGAATGGAATAGAAGGGAGAACCGATAGAGGTACTCAAGGTACCCTCCGCCACACGCCGTCAGGTGGCTTGCGGAGTATGGATGTAGATGTAGATGTAGATGTAGAAGTAACAAGCTCGCGCTCAGTTGCAAGTGGCACAACAAGCGAGACGCAAACAAGATATTGTCGCTTCACCACTGCCGAAGGCAGACTGTCTACTTCACTACTTGTGGTATGTGATCTGCATTGTGTAAACACCATTTTACCGGAAGTTCGAATTAAAATGGCTCTGAGCACTATGGGACTTAATATCTGAGGTCATCAGTCCCATTGACTTAGAAATACTTCAGGCTAACTAACCTTAGTACAACACACACATCCATGCCCGAGGCATGATTCGAACCTGCAACCGTAGCAGCAGCGCGGTTCCGGACTGAAGCGCCTAGAACCGCTCGGCCACAACGCCCGGCTGACTGGAGGTATCTGGACACCTAATATTAGACAATAATGTGGAGTAAGGAAAAATTTCCATCCAGCAACACTTATACGAATTCTTAAGCCACTCATCCAATTCCTTTTGCCAATAAAGAAGAATTCCAATCGCTACACATTGTAAAGAATGACAAAAAACTGTTAAATTATAGGACTGTGGTAAGTTCAGGGGACATCGTCGTTATCTTAGAAATCATGTTGAGCAAATCTACTCATGACATGTAGACGAGATTGCTCAAAATCATGACTTGTTTTGGAAACAAGGTAGTCCTTATTCAACCAGCAGTGTGAGGGAGAATTCTTGAAATATCAGGATTAAAATGCATTCGAGAGTATGGCTTGAACGGTTTGATTATTTACTAGCACCAACATGGCCAACCGACCATCAACTAAGATTTATTTGCAGAAACGTTTAAAGTGAACTTTTCACTAGAAAGCGCCGACTACTCCACGAAAGCAAAACATATGGAGACTTTTAAAACAGCTTATTGTCAGGTTATTGGTCAAAAGCGATCAAAGACCGCAATATACGCAGCATTATTACGCTTAAAGGCTTTGACCAGTCAGACTTTTAGAGTTCCATGTTCTTTGTTTCCTTTTTTTTTTTTTCAACACATGGTTCGGAAGAAACAGCTTATGTCTAACCCTTACAATCCTGTGAAATGTAAACACACGTGTCTGCCCAATTACTAATCCAACAGAGGCGTATTATGCTAGCAACGTTGACAATGAAGCATTACAAAGCCTTTTACAAGAATTTGAATTAGATGAGGTAAAATAGTCCCACATTCGGATCTCCGGGCGGGGACTACACAAGAGGACGTCATTATCAGGAGAAAGAAAACTGACATTCTACGGATCGGAGCGTGGAATGTCAGATCCCTTAATCGGGCAGGTAGGTTAGAAAATTTAAAAAGGGAAATGGATAGGTTAAAGTTAGATATAGTGGGAATTAGTGAAGTTCGGTGGCAGGAGGAACAAGACTTTTGGTCAGGTGATTACAGGGTTATAAATACAAAATCAAATAGGGGTAGTGCAGGAGTAGGTTTAATAATGAATAACAAAATAGGAGTGCGGGTTGGCTACTACAAACAGCATAGTGAACGCATTATTGTGGCCAAGATAGACACAAAACCCATGCCTACTACAGTAGTACAAGTTTATGTGCCAACTAGCTCTGCAGATGATGAAGAAATTGATGAAATGTATGACGAGATAAAAGAAATTATTCAGGTAGTGAAGGGAGACGAAAATTTAATAGTCATGGGTGACTGGAATTCGTCAGTAGGAAAAGGGAGAGAAGGAAACATAGTAGGTGAATATCGATTGAGGGGGAAGAAATGAAAGAGGAAGCCGCCTTGTAGAATTTTGCACAGAGCATAACTTAATCGTAGCTAACACTTGGTTCAAGAATCATAAAAGAAGGTTGTATACCTGGAAGAATCCTGGAGATACTAAAAGGTATCAGATAGATTATATAAAGGTAAGACAGAGATTTAGGAACCAGGTTTTAAATTGTAAGACATTTTCAGGGGCAGATGTGGATTCTGACCACAATCTATTGGTTATGAACTGCGGTTTGAAACTGAAGAAACCGCAAAAAGGTGGGAATTTAAGGAGATGGGACCTGGATAAACTGAAAGAACCAGAGGTTGCAGAGAGTTTCAGGGAGAGCATAAGGGAACAATTGACAGGAATGGGGGAAAGAAATACAGTAGAATAAGAATGGGTAGCTCTGAGGGATGAAGTAGTGAAGGCAGCAGAGGATCAAGTAGGTAAAAAGACGAGGGCTAATAGAAATCCTTGGGTAACAGAAGAAATATTGAATTTAATTGATGAAAGGAGAAAATATAAAAATGCAGTAAATGAACAAGACAAAAAGGAATACAAACGTCTCAAAAATGAGATCGACAGGAAGTGCAAAATGGCTAAGCAGGGATGGCTAGAGGACAAATGTAAGGATGTAGAGGCTTGTCTCACTAGGGGTAAGATAGATACTGCCTACAGGAAAATTAAAGAGACCTTTGGAGAGAACACTTGTATGAATATCAAGAGCTCAGATGGCAACACAGTTCGAAGCAAAGAAGGGAAGGCAGAAAGGTGGAAGGAGTATATAGAGGGTTTATACAAGGGCGATGTACTTGAGGACAATATTATGGAAATAGAAGAGGATGTAGATGAAGATGAAATGGGAGATAAGATACTGCGTGAAGAGTTTGACAGAGCTCTGAAAGACCTGAGTCGAAACAAGGCCCCGGGAGTAGATAACATTTCATTAGAACTACTGATGGCCTTGGGAGAGCCAGTCCTGACAAAACTCTACCATCTGGTGAGCAAGATGTATGAGACAGGCGAAATACCCACAGACTTCAAGAAGAATGTCCATGTTTCACTTCCGTACATGGCTACACTCCTTGCAAATACTTTCAGAAACGACTTCCTGACACTTGAATCTATACTCGATGTTAACAAATTTCTCTTCTTCCGAAACGATTTCCTTGCCATTGCCAGTCTACATTTTATATCCGCTCTACTTCGACCATCATCAGTTATTTTGCTCCCTAAACAGCAAAACTCCTTTACTACTTTAAGTGTCTGATTTCCTAATCTAATCCCCTCAGCATCACCTGATTTAATTTGACTACATTCCATTATCCTCGTTTTGCTTTTGTTGATGTTCATCTTATATCCTCCTTTCAAGACACTGTCCATTCCGTTCAACTGCTCTTCCAAGTCCTTTGCTGTCTCTGACAGAATTACAGTGTCATCGGCGAACCTCAAAGTTTTTACTTCTTCTCCATGAATTTTAATACCTACTCCAATTTTTCTTTTGTTTCCTTTACTGCTTGCTCAATATGCAGATTGAATAACATCGGGGAGAGGCTACAACCCTGTCTCACTCCTTTCCCAACCACTGCTTCCCTTTCATGCCCCTCGACTCTTATAACTGCCATCTGGTTTCTGTACAAATTGTAAATAGCCTTTCGCTCCCTGTATTTTACCCCTGCCACCTTCAGAATTTGAAAGAGTATTCCAGTTAACGTTGTCAAAAGCTTTCTCTAAGTCTACAAATGCTAGAAACGCAGGTTTGCCTTTTCTTAATCTTTCTTCTAAGATAAGTCGTAAGGTTAGTATTGTCTCACGTGTTCCAACATTTCTGCGGAATCCAAACTGATCTTCCCCGAGGCCCACTTCTACCAGTTTTTCCATTCGTCTGTAAAGAATTCGCGTTAGTATTTTGCAGCTGTGACTTATTAAACTGAAAGTCGGTAATTTTCACATCTGCCAACACCTGCTTTCTTTGGGATTGGAATTATACCAGTTTGGACAAGAAGAGAATAGAAGCTTTCGAAATGTGGTGCTACAGAAGAATACTGAAGATAAGGTGGGTAGATCACGTAACTAATGAGGAGGTACTGAATAGGATTGGGGAGAAGAGAAGTTTGTGGCACAACTTGACTAGAAGAAGGGATCGGTTGGTAGGACATGTTTTGAGGCATCAAGGGATCACAAATTTAGCATTGGAGGGCAGCGTGGAGGGTAAAAATCGTGGTGGGAGAGCAAGAGATCAATACACTAAGCAGATTCAGAAGGATGTAGGTTGCAGTAGGTACTGTGAGATGAAGAAGCTTGCACAGGATAGAGTAGCACGGAGAGCTGCATCAAACCAGTCTCAAGACTGAAGACCACAACAACAAGAATGGTAACCACCCGCTCATCAACAATAATCAGAAGAAAAAGAGACAAAATTCCAATCACAGTATGTCTAATTAAATAACTGATGCCCGAGGGGACAATTTAATTAATCAGGAGAGTGATGGACGAAGCTTCAGACGCCACCCTTATCGTATAAATAACTTTTATAGCAGAGTGGATTTTAATGACCTTGACTGATTCCATAAAAATAATGCGAACAGGGCCCCGGACGCAAAGAAGATAAGGAATGAAAATAGCTACTGTGCTCACCGGAATAGTTTTACCCCAAACCAACATCATCAAGGAATGATTTTCCCGCAGAGAAAAATATATCATTGTTGTCAGATCTCCAGACTCACGTATTAATCAGAGAGAAAACGGTTCTACACCGTAATGACAAACGACTCATACATTAAGCAGAGCGTTTGGTGAGATGGAAGATACAACAGCCAACATTAGAAATATTGTGCTTTCAGAGGACACGAGACATGTTTTATTAGAGGAAAATTAGAGCAGCTACAGATCCATAATCCATACTGTTGTTATGATTTCAGTTGGTAAAGTTAGATTGTATTGTATTGAACTGGGGACCCAGAAACGATGGAGAGGCTTCGTCCCCGCCGTAGCCCTTAGTGGTTCACAACAGGCTACAGTAGTTCACCCACCCCACCACCACCCCACAGTGATACCAGGGTTATTGCGTGGTTCAGCCCCCAGTGGAGTCCCGCCCCCCCCCCCCCCCCAAACCCCACCACCGGCACCGTCTCACAGCAGACGAGTGTAGCCCCAAAGTTTGCGTGGTAGAGTAGTTATGGTGTACGCATAAGTGGAGAAAGTGTTTGCACAGCAATCGCCGACATAGTGTAACTAAGGCGGAATGAGTGCGCATTCGCCGAGGCAGATGGAATACTGCCTTAAAACCATACACAGACTGGCCGGCACACCGGACCCCGACACTAATCCGCCGGGCAGATTAGTGCCGGAGACAGGCACGCCTTCCCGCCCGGAAAGCAGTGCGTTAGACAGCACGACTAAAATTAGTTTAGGATTGTTTTGCGCTCTGGAAGCAGTTTTTCTATCGTCGTGACACTACATTTTGTAACTGTGAAGAGGTGGCATGGAATTATGGTGTACGAAAATAAAAGGAACCATTTAGGGAAAAAATTGTAGTTCACAACTAAATTTGATCAATTTTTTTATGCCAGAGGCGCAAGTTCCCGACGAAATTTTTTACACTTCCATTGCCTAAAAAATATCCAATCATTTGTGTAGGTTTTGGTGGTGCAGCTGTACAATTGAAGATGACGTGTGTATTTAAGATTGAAATAAGAAGACTGGATATTAAAGCAATAGCATTAAATGCATTGTTTGAACTTTCATTGTCGTTTCGTGTTGCGAACTCTTCTGGAGTCTTTGAATGATAGTATGGATGATGTCAGGTTGACTTACAGTGAAAATTGTCTGTTGATGTACTGAAGGCAATATAGGATCCAGTAGATAAAGTTGAGGGTTTTCCCTATGCAGGCCGCCATTATTTGTTCGAGACACTGCTGTCTAATTTTCTAGGTTTTGCTATTAGGTCAGGTAGCATCAAAAGTTTCTTATGAGAATTTAGAGTCAAGGGAGATAAAAGAAATTTCGTAAATTGTGCTTAAGGCGATATACGCACAAGGAGAAGGTAGAACAGGAGATTCAACACATGTTCAAAATGGTTCAAATCGCTCTGGGCACTATGGGACTTAACAGATGCGGTCATCAGTCCCCTAGAACTTAGAACTACTTAAACCTAACTAACCTAAGGACATCACAAACATCCATGTCCGAGGCAGGATTCGAACCTGCGACCGTAGCAGTCGCGCGGTTCCAGACTGTAGCGCAACGCATGTTAAGTTTCGCAATACCAAGGAGGAGGGGGGAGGTGCCTGGGGTACTTTGTGCTCACCTTTTGAAAATATTGTCGTCTTGTCTGTTACGTTATATTCTAAAAAAGTTTTCTTTTTATTAATTCCTCTGCGAGATTCCAAAAAGTTTTTAAATATTTCATTTAAACCATGCCCAAAAATTTAAGTCTCAGTAGGAAATATCACTTGCCGCATTGATCACATTCAGTATTTTCAGGTGCAGAAACCTACTTGCACATCAATATCTCTTTAAAAAGTGCGTTGTGAGTAAACGTCAACAACAGTTAACGAAATTTACGTATTATAAGTTCTTTTTTAGTGTAAGTGTTAAGTACCCCTATCGGACATACACAATTTTGATGGTGTGTTGGTATTGCCTAGAGTGCGCTTAAAGATATTTTCGTATTCTGCACCCTACTTATACATCAATATCACCTTCAAAATTATGTTCTTACTATAAGTAAGCAATAATTAACTAATTTGGTTTTCACCTTTTCTATGGTGATTATAAATTCACCCCCCTCTCCCCCCAAAGTAATTAGTTTATGGAAAAGATTTAGTAATGTTAACGTTAAACTTGAAATGACTAAACCGCCAGTAACTGCATATTACAGTCATCTACATATTGCTCCGAAAAATGATGTATCAATTATATTGGTACTTGACACTAGGCAAATTAACACTATTATTATACCACAGCCACATCAGCCTCGGACTTCGATTGAACTTTTACAGAAATTTGATGGGATGAAAATCTTATCCTTTGTCGATTGATGAACCAGCTACTGGCAAAGTGATGTTCATCCTGCATGACGACAATGCACGGCTTTTGTTTCGGATTGTGTCATCACTCTTGTAACTTCACACTATTTCGTCCGCCACCTTCATTCAGGTTGTTAATAACCCTCTCCCCGATGGTTTACATAATTTAATTACCACTTACGTTAGTGATGTAATCCCTGAAGAATCATGAGCTGCTCATAATCGTGTTCTAAATAAGCTATTGCAAGTATTTTCTGATTCTGGTGCCACAGTGAACTTAGAAAAGTCAGAATTTTGTGAATTAGCATTAAACTTTTTGAACATGCTATTCACGCTGAAGGAATTCGACCGGATCTAGATACATTAAAAGCTATACAGGATTTTCATGTTCCCAAGACCAAACGTCAAATTAGTGGATTGTTGCGCCTAATAGATTTTATATGAGTGTCGTCAATCAACTGGGCTTGACCCCGACTAGATTTTGTGAGATAAGAGGTGAGAACGTGGTATGGAACTGGTATGACGAGGCACAAGCTGAATTTCAAAGTGTGGAATCTATTCTTCTGGGTGCTCTACTGCTGTAACACATCGATTTCTCGAAAGATTTTTATTTTTCGGGTGACAGTTGGAAAGCAAGTCTGTGTAGTTATTTGTTCCAAGAAATAGAAGAAAATAGTGCTGTGTGACAGGAAATAATAACAATTACCAGAAGAGTATTGTCAAATTCCGAACATAGCTGTTCGGTCAAAGATTTGGTGGTGACTGCCATCGTTTGGATTTTCAGGAACTTTAATTTCTATTTGTGTGGTACGCATACTAAATTATTCATTGATCACCATGCACTTCAGTTTCTAACGACTGCCAGATCAATCCACGAGCCCCCAGCATGCAGGTTATTCTATTTACGTGAATTCCACATTGCATTTGTCTGCAAACATAGCGTTCAGGGCATTGTTATGAGCAGTTGTCTGCTTAGCCAGAGGAAGCGAGGCTAACTGTCTTGAAAGCAATGCACATATATTTGTTAGAAATTCAAACTAAGAGTTTTCAAGGTTACTACCGGCTTCGAAAGCAAAATAATTTGAGTGAAGGTAAATGCTACAGAAGGTTGAAACTTGGTTTTCGGGTGCTTCAGCAGACTCTCCGCCTCAGAAGCAGTGGTAGCGGAACATTTAAGAGGACGCCAGGAGAATATTTGGCGTAAATTTTCTAAGGAAAATGTTGATACCTAGGAACTATGCAGTTTTTACTCAAAACATGATCTACATTCTCAGTACAGCACTGCAAGGCTTTACCTTTGGCACAGATCCCTTGAGTTTATGGAAAAGCGTACAAACATTTCGAGAATAGCCAAATAGTGCTGCACGTGTTATGATGACATGATAAAAGCATTTAGCACTTATCGATGTGTGACTTGCTTGAGATATCGTTGAGATATGGCAGGAGCACTAGAGATACCGATTGGTAAGCTTTTGTAGTTCCATAATCTGATAAGTGCGTAGATGACTGCGACGTGTTGTGTCTCCTAGTCCAGAGCCTAGTCTGGTGTCTTGACGGTTCCTAACGCCGTAACCCATACCTTAGACGTGAGTGGCTTGATGATAATTTCGTATGTAACCCATCCAGCTCCCTCGCTTCCCATAATCCTAACGGACTGGGTAGCTCCTTATATACTGTTACTGGAAAGAAGGTTGTTCGCGTCCAGATGTTTAGGACAGCCTACTGTTCCGTAGATATAGTCACATACTGTGTATAATAGTCAGCCAGTTTCTGATATGAAGTAGTACCGAAACCGTACAGATTTTATCCTGAATGGAAGGTCCGAAGATTTGAATGCATTTAGACCGAATATGTGTCACTACCTCCATGCATGCGCGTGGACTTCAGTCTCGCCTTTTGTTCTAACTTTTTTCTTTGCGTGCTAGGATATAATCCGTAGTTGGTAACCTCGGAAATACCAGCAAATAGCACGTTGTTCAATTTATGACGGGGGCAGTTGCTCCGGTGTTGGGACTCGATTTCCTGTTGCTTGATTCGAATCACAGTACGAATTTTTCGTAGCGGCGTCGCTCCTGGATGGCACAGTGTAGCCGAAATATTTCCACGTCCGTGAGCCCTGCAGTTGCCCTTGTTTCTATACCGTTCATAGTGAATAAAGAAACACCAGCTGCGACATAGTCGCGAATATGAACAGTGATCCAATAATGTCAAATGTTTTTTATTCCAGTCTTTGATCACACTATGAATTCCCTGGACGATGACCGGTTTCAGTCAATAATGACCATCTTCAAATCTGTTCTACACCATTTCCTAATGCGATAAGGCCATAATGGCATCGTCAAAACGTATAAATATGCTGTGATGAGTATATTTATATGTTTTGACGATGCCATTACGGTCTTATCACATTAGGACGTGGTGCAGAACAGATCTGAAGATGGTCATTAGTGACTGAAACCGGTCATCGTCAAAGGAATTGATACTGTGATCGAAGACTGGAATAAAAAACACTTGTATAAAGAAACGGTTTCCGTAACCCTAGGACACTTACAGAACACAAGAAACGAAACCGGAAATGAGAAATTGCACGTGATGAATACTATGCTGGACGCTTGGTTCGATACAGGGCGTTTCTTTTAAAATGAGTCAGACAAACCGCTAGCAAACGATGAATTTTACGAAAAAGTATTCCAGATGAAAGCTAATAGTAAAGGGTACAACAGTCTGTGCGGCATCCGGCCACCTCCTTACCACCTCTCCTGCGCGGGCTGTGTCAACGTCGTATTTTCAAATTGGAAACCACCTTTTTATTGCATATTTGGATTCTAAGCCAAAAAACACGTGCGGTTTACTCAAATTACTGTTCCCTTTCGTAGTAGATGCCGCTGAAATCGACAAATATCGAGTGTGCTTGTTTTTGCAATTAATAACAAACGTGTTTGATTCTACATTTCATTTCTAATATAACTGAAAACATTTACGTTCTGATGGTTGGTGTTCAGACGTTACTTGATTGTTGCAAATGTGATTGTACAATACAAATAATGTGCCTAACGTTGACATTCCTGACAAATAAGCTACTTTTATGGTAGCGTAGTATGCTGTTTCCTGCGGGATTTATTATGGTGAGTCACCAAACCATGATTTTGCTGGATATCCTCGATTCACGCCATCAGGATGACTAACATTTGTGTGTGTTTCCTCCCTACTGCCCTTACTCTCGCGTTGGCTGCTACACGGTTGCTGGAGTGACAGAAATCAAAAATATTGTAATAACGAAAATTGTCTGTGACGTGACGTGAACTTAGAGAACAACGGACGATGGGGTGCTGAAAACAATCAGTAGCAACTCAACAGTGTGGTGAAATACCAATTGCCGGAAGGACCGCTTCGCACCAAACGGTAAATTCTGTTACGAATGTGATTAATATACTGTAACCTTTTCGTAGAGAACTTGGAAGAATTGTCCCTATTATAGCGTAACTTGTAATAGTGGCATAGGCTAACCGTCGGTAATTGCTGTTGCAGAGTTTTCCAAGAATAGCTGTAGGTCTTTTACTTAATTATTATTTCTCTAAAGAATATTTGCAATGTATTGTTCTCGCACCCATCTGACTTAAGGATTTCGTTGGAGAAAGGTCCGGTCATAAATTCAGGTAATAGTAATGGCACACCACAATTAGGTTTTCACTTGATTAAATGGTAAGTGACACAGCTAAGGAGAATTTTCAGAATTCCAACACATGACTGTTTACACACCGCAAAAAATGCTGTCATCCTTCATTCGAAGACAGGAAGTTTTTACATCACGGTCTGTTTAACAAGGATAGATTACGATCACCAGTTATAGCTCTGAGATCGAGCGGTGGTATATAAACCGATAAGTGAACGCACTGTCGATGCTCCGTAAGGCTTCGGTTTTTTATTTGTGCTCAGTTCTTTCAGCCCTACTTTCCACCCCCACAGTTGAATACTTGTAAGAGACTTCTTCGGAGTACATGTCTAATATAAGACGACAAGCAGATGTAAGAGACTGACTCTGTTAAATTCCTAGGATGATAACAAGTTCAGTTTGTTGGAACACACCACAGAAAGGCTGAAACGTCTAAACAGGTCATTATTCGAGTGTTGCCAGAAAGTGGTGAGATTAATAGCGTCTTACTCGTAGGCTAGTTTCATTTCACAATTGACAAAGGATTACATGTTGGAGCAATGCGACAAGCCAAAGAAACGTTTTCCGAGTATAAAAGCATTCAATACGAACTATTAATGATGTGCACACAAGAAAGTCGTACAGAGACTAGTTCATAGAACAGGGATTCTAAGAACTTTTGGCCAGTATTTTTTTTACTTAAGGAAATTCGGAATAGGTAACATATAATTTTTTCACATGATCAATTCATGAAATAAAAACTAGTTGTAACAATATTCTTCATACAGATTTAGAATTATTTCCTTTCCTCCAGAATGTCGAGACTTATTCAGGAAGATTGCTGCTGAACAACGTGGCTACAGCCACAAGAAAATTAAGCTGATAATAAAATTCATATGGAGGAGCTGAAATCGTTTACAAGCGCTCATCACCTCCTACGTTAATGAAGAATTGCCTAGTAGAAACAAGCTATGTATATATTGTTAATAAATGAGTCTACAAGATGGGCTGCTGGCGCAACTACTTCAATTCCTGATTGATAGGAAATGTAGATTTATTAAACTGTTCAACTGACACTCAACAATAAATCGGAATTACCTTAAATATCAATGCAGTTGCTGTTTTTCACTAAACGAATATGTCGGCTATAGTGGAATCATAAAAGACACGTGATTGTGGCGTAAAATATGAAATCTACACATTTACAATGCTGTAATGTGTGTTAGGGGTTAAATCTGACATCAGCACATCTTCATTGCAGTAATGTGATCGATAAAACTGAGAAAACTGAGTAAAGTCTCTTTCTTTCGTAAAATGTTGTTTTATTTTTAAATAACCACTTTATTTAATAATTTGATTGTGGGCTAGTTTCGGCCCGTCAGGTATTATAAAGCAACACGTTGGTGGGAAGAGTCCCAGAATTTGCAGCAGCTTCAAGAAGAAACAACAAACGTAACATGCCTATGTTACGTTCCAGTAAAAAAGAAGAATTTTCGTAGTAATTCATACAGCATTACGGCTGGATGTATTCCTGACAGCTTTGTGCCGTAAACAACCCATAAGAATACCTCTAAGTATGTTGTCGAATTATCGACAATATACTACAAAAGATGCGCTATTAAATCTGAAATACATGTCATTAAAAACAATTGGACTGCAGACCTGGTAGAGGATCCGGTAACATAAGTTCGCATTGTATTAGTGTCATGTCAAGGGATAATAATGGACTATTAAAAGTACCTCCATATTTCTTCTTCTTCACACAATGTATTTTTTGCGTATGCGATATGGAAAAGTTCTCATTTTGTATTCAGATCCTCTTTTAATTACGGCCGTTGGAACCACTCCTTGAATCAGTTACTACAGTAGCTGCTTCCGTCCATTTTTACATGCTTTTGTTGTCGGCGGATCGTAGCCCTCGCCCCAAACTCACTCTCTGCGACCATTAATCAAAAAAATGCTAAGGTCATCAGTCCCAAAGGTTACACACTACTTAACCCAAAATTACCCTAAGGACAAATACACACACCCATGCCCGAGGGAGAACTCGAACCTCCGCCGGGACCAGCCGCACAGTCCATGACTGCAGCGCCTGAGACCGCTCGGCTAATCCCACATGGCGACCGTTAATCAAGACAGATACTACAAACGTCATAATAACTAATCTTCGGTTTCCACATGAAAGTGAGAAACATAAGAAAGTAAACAGAGATGTAAACTATGTCTTAACTGTGACTAAAACGATCTCAGGCTGAAGTTACTTGCTGAACTACCACTTCGATGTTTTATAAAACATTACGAATATGGTTCTTACGAACGATGGATGGCGGAAAGCGTGCGAGAGGTTACACAACACGTCATAACGTAACTAATAACGGTTTCCGACTTTCTATCGGTTGTGGTCACTGCCTCTGTACACGTCAGCATTTAATAAACATAAAAAGCTTAAAAATTGCATTATTATCTCCGACTAGTAAAAGATGTGTAAAATGGAAGAAAGTGCATCCTCATGCGAGTTATGCCATTCTACTAGCCTAGTTAACATTAAAATACTTTGACGTCACCGTTAAAATGAAAATACACGTAAAATGATGAGCAGCTTACAATTAAATGCAGTGCACTTCAACGAACTTAACAGAAAGATGTCATTGCCAGAGGTATAAAAAACATAACCAAAATAAAATAAGTGCTTGGTAAAAGTCTTGCTACATGAACATGCTTAATATTCAAGTTTCACAGAAAGTCTCGTGGGCAAAATATTTATATCGAAGGTGAAGTTTTAAAAATGAGCGAGATTGGAGAGCGTGGAATTTTAGATGCCTAAATTATGGTAAACATCCACCTTTAATAACGTAAAAGAACTTCTAGTCTGCTTGGAATATTTACAGCTCTCCGAAAAGATGGCCATCCTTCGCCTATCTGGGTACCACGTAATCACAGGGTTGGAGAAGTATACAAAATTACACTGTAGCATATTATTTATGTAGCACTAATATGGGAACAGCGGAGTTTTTACACATATTAAGGCATAGCATTAGTTCATAAACGCTGAAACAAGCAGATTTTGTGATGGTCAGAACACAAAAGTATGTACTTGTGAATAAGTACCAAAATAGTTCTCTTTTAACTGTAACTGTGTACAAATCCACACTTGGAAATTCTGAACTGGTTGCAAGGCATATGGATTCTTTAGTATGCTGTCTGTCAGACAGCAGCAAGCAGTTAATAGTCTGAAGTGATTTCAACATAGGTTTCCATCCGATTCTGATAACAAGATTTTGAAACCTTATTAATGTTATACAATTTGACTTCAACAGTTAACTTCCAACACGGCCGGATGAAGACCGTAGCTCAAAGGAAGAAAAGAGCTGTATACTATTTGAGTCACCAACTTTCTCCTCTGAGTGCGAAAATATTTTGAAGACGCCGACCTACATAGGGAGAAACGATCACCATAATAAAATAATGGATATCAGAGCTCACAGGAAAAGATACAATTGTTCCGTTTTTCCGCACGCTTTACGAGATTTGAATAATGTAGAATTGTGAAGGTGGTTCGATAAACCTTCTGCCAGGCACTTAAATGTGATTTGCAGAAAATCCATGAAGAGGCAGATGTAGGTGCAGTAACCAACACTCCCTCTGATTATGTTGGAAGGTTACTTGAGGAAAGTAAGATAGTACCTTACAATATAAATATTCCTCAGTGTAAATCAGAACAATTAATGGTTCCAGGACAACGATCTGTGGTCAACAAAACAAAACGATGTTCTATCAACAGACGATGGCACCCACACATTGTAGTTAATAAAGTAATCACAACGCTCTCTCAGTTTTCGGTACATAAATTGTGTCATAAATCTGCTGGTCAATCTAGAGATTTACAAAATTAAATCCTTTTATTACTACGATTTTATAGTGTAATACAGATATGTTGTAGTACTCTGCCTTCAGTTGCAGGGTACCTAGTGCAGATCGCTGCGAAATGAATTTTTGAATTGTGCGTGCAAGAAGACATGCATAACCTCAATTTTCCTTGAGTTTACGTAATATTTCAGTAGTGAACAAATACCAATGCACAAGTTACGTTGCATTATAGTGTTATGGTAGGTTGATGTTCGATACAGTAGGAATTAGTGAAACACGGTGGTAGGAGGAGCAGGGATTGTGATCGGGTAAACATAATGCAAAATCAAATATGGACAAGCGGGAATAGGCTTCATAATGACTAAGAAAATAGGTACTGCAGATACGCTACTGTGAATGGCAAAGTGAACGCGTTATCGTAGCCGCGGTAGACACACAGCCCACACCCACCACAATTGTACAGGTTTATATGCCAACTAATTCCGAAGATGATGGAGAGATTGAAGGTATGGGTGATGGGATATAAGAAGGTATTCAAGTAGTTAGGGCAGACGAAAATTTAATTGTGTTCTGATGAAAGATGGTTGTATAAATGGTTAGGGCAGACGAAAATTTAATTGTGTTCTGATGAAAGATGGTTGTATAAATGGAAGAGACCAGGGATACAGGAAGGTTTCAGATAGATTACAGAATCGTAAGACGGAGATTTCGGAACCAGATTTTCAATTGTAGGACATTACCAGCGACAGATGTGACCTCTGACCACAGTTTATTGGTTATGAACTGTTGATTAAAACTGAAAAAAAAGGCAAAAAGACAGGAAATTAAGGATATGAGGGTCGGATAATTTGAAAGAACAAAAGGTTGTTGAGAGTTTCAGACGGAACTTCAGGGGACGCTTGACTAGAATAGGGGGAAGAAATACAGTAGAAGACGAATGGGCAGCTTTGAGAGACGAAATAGTGAAGGCAGCAGAGGACAGGTAAAAAAGGCAAGGATAAGTGGAAATCTTTGAATATTACAACGACTTACTAAATTTAATTGATGAAAGGAGAATTTATGAAAATGTAGTAAATGAAAAAGGAGTAATTGAATACAAACACCTAAAAATGAGATTAGCAGGAAGTGCGAAATGGATAAACCAGATGACTTGATGACTAACGTAGAGATCTACAAACTTTAGGGGAAAGTTAGATGTCACCTGCAGGAAAACTGAAGAGGCCTTTGGAGAGAGGAGAAAGAGCTGTATTATTGTCAAGAGCTCAGACGGAAAACGAGTACTATGTATAGAGAGATGGACTTGAAGGCAATATTTTAAAAAGGGAACAGGAGTTAGATGGAGACGAAATGGGAGATATCATGCTGCGATAGGAAGTTGACAGAGTACTGAGAGACCTAAATGGAATCAAGGCGCCTGGAGTAGAAGACATTCCGTCAGAGCCGCGCGGGATCAGCCGAGCGGTCTGAGGAGCTGCAGTCATGGACTGTGCGGCTGGTCCCGACCGAGGTTCGAGTCCTCCCTCGGGTATGGGTGTATGTGTTTGTCCTTAGGATAATTTAGGTTAAGTAGTGTGTAAGCTTAGGGACTGATGACCTTAGCAGTTAAGTCTCATAAGAGTTCACACACATTTGAACATTTCTTTTTGAACATTCCGTCAGAACTACTGACAGCGTTGGGAGAATCAGCCATGACAAAACTATCCTATCTGGTACGCAGGATGTATCGGACAGGCGAAATACCATTAGACTTCAAGATGAATGTGATAATTCCAGTTGCAAAGTAAGCAGGTGCTAACAGGTGCGAATATTATCGAACTATCAGTTTAATTACTCATAGCTGCGTAAGTTATGGCTGCAAAATACAACCTAGAATTGCTAAGAGACGAATGGAAAACTTGTGGAAGCCGTCTACGGCGAAGATCAGTTTCGATTCTGGAGAACTGTAGGAACATGCAAGGAAGTACTGACCGTATCACTTTTCTTAGAATACAGATTAAGGAAAGACAAACCGAGGCTTATGGTATTTGTAGACTTGGCCAAAGCTTTAAACAATGTTGACCAAAATAACCTCCTTGAAACGCTGTAGGTAGGATAGATAAAATTCAGGGAGCGAAAGGTTATTTACAACTTGTCCAGAAACCAACGTCAATTCTAACGATTAATTAATTAAAGTTTCCGTCATTGCTTCATACAGTATAGTTGCTAACGGCTACTTTGAAAATTTTCGTTCATTGTTAAACCATTACTTACATTAGAAGGTACAATGGTAGTGCGAAATACGAAATGCAAAACCTTTAGTAACGTTAAAATAATTTACAACCATTTCGTGTGCACAGATTACAGTTGACAGAAGTACAATAAATCGT
Source organism: Schistocerca serialis cubense (assembly GCF_023864345.2). Lineage (NCBI taxonomy): Eukaryota > Metazoa > Arthropoda > Insecta > Orthoptera > Acrididae > Schistocerca > Schistocerca serialis. The sequence continues at coordinate 321,395,679 of NC_064641.1, read as the reverse complement.
TGATGATATACCTGCATTAGGACTCCTTCGCTGTACGTAATGGATTTATATTTACTTTTGGTCAATACAACAAATGTTATTAGTACCAAGACAATCATACTGCAGTCAAATAACATGTGTTGTACTTACTTGATGTAAAAACCAAATCTACTATGTACAGTCAGACATTATGCACACATCAAAAAAAGTTTTGCATTACCTCGGTCCCGAGAGTTCCGTACCTTGTACAGAAAAGTGGAATAGAGATCAACATAAACGTCTTTTCCGCCCTTTTTATTGCTCATGAAAACTACACATTGCATGTTGTACCACCATAAAGCGAGACCTTCAGAGGTGGTGGTTCAGATTGCAGTACACACCAGTAGCACGTCCTCTTGCACTGATGCATGCCAGTATTCGTCGTGGCATACTATCCACAAGTTCATCAAGGTACTGTTGGTCCAGATTGTCCCCCTCCACAACGGCGATTTGGCGTAGATCCCTCAGAATGGTTGGTGGGTCACGTCGTCCATCAACAGCTCGTTTCAATATGTTCCAGTCATGACCGATAGGGTTCATGTGTGGGGAACATTCTGGCCACTCTTGTCGAGCGATGTCGTTAGCCTGAAGGAAGTCATTCACAAGATGTGCACGACGGAGGCGCGAATTGTCGTCCATTAAGACGAATGCCTCGCCAATATGCTGCCGATATGGTTGCACTATCGATCGGACGATGGGATTCACGTATCGTACAGCCGTTATGGTTCCTCTCGCGACCACCAGCGGCGTACGTCGGCCCCACGTAATGCCACCCGAAAATAGCAGAGAACATCTACCTTGCTGCACTCGCTGGACAGTGTGTCTAAGGCGTTCAGCGTGACCAGGTTGCCTCGAAACACGTCTCCGACTATTGTCTGGTTGAAGGCATATGCAACACTCAATCGGTGAAGAGAACGTGATGACAATCCTGAGCGGTCCATTCGGCATGTTGTTGAGCTCATGTGTACCGCACTGCATGGTATCGTGGTTCCAGAGGTGGACCTCACCATGGATGTCGGGAGTGATGTTGCGCATCATGTAGCCTATTGCACACAGTTTGAGTCGTAACACAACGTCCTGTGGCCGCACGAAAATCATTATTCGACATGGTGGCGTTGCTGTCAGTGTTCCTCCGAGCCATAATCTGTAGGTAGCGACCATACACTGCAGTAGTAGCTCTTGGGTGGCCTGAGCGAGGCATGTCATCGACAATTCCTGCCTCTCTGTATCTCCTCCACGTCCGAACAACATCACTTTGGTTCACTCCGAGACGCCTGGACATTTCCGTTGTTGATAGCCCTTCCTGGCTCAAAGTAACAATGCGGACTCGATCGAACCGCGGTATTGACCATCTCGGAATGGTTGAACAGACAACATGAGCAGTTTATCTCCTTCCTGACGGAATTATTGGAATGATCATCTGTCGGACCCCTTTTTGTCTAACATACGCTGCTCATTCATGGCTGTTTACATCTTTGTGCGGGTTTAGTGACATCTCTGAACAGTCAAAGGGACTGAGTCTGTGATACAATATCCACAGTCAACGTCCATCTTCAGGAATTCTGGGAACCGAGGATGATGGAAAACATTTTTTGATGTTTGTAAATGTAAGCATGACATAAAAGATTTATTCCTCTATTGTGTTCTGAGCACACAAAAAGTTTGAAAATTATTAATGTAACTAAACATTTTGTATTTCATATTTTTTAAATAACGTAGTATCTTGTAATGTAGGTAATGGTTTGAGGATTAACAAATATTTTCGAAACTTGTGACTGCTAAAATAATAAAATAATTGTATGGAACACTGAGAGAAACCCTAATTAATAAATTACAGGTACAGTGAATTGCTGATCCTGATATCAACACAGTGTTGGAATTGTGTATTATGTGATTCTTTATGCTACATAGATACCAAAAGATCTCTCTTCTAAATAATATTAATAGTTGGAATTGTGTATTATGTGATTCTTTATGCTACATAGATACCAAAAGATCTCTCTTCTAAATAATATTAATAAGGGCATGATCATATAATCTACTCACCAATGTATTCTGTCTAATAATATATACTATAACCTTTCTTAGAGATATTTTTAATGAATGAATAAATTATATCAGCAGCCTTTTTAATAAATCAAGTAATTGCTACTGAAGTTAACTGGAACTTTGATACTCAGTCTTTTCCATATTGGTAACCAGCAAGTCTGTATCATGCTCACTGTATTGTACAGCCCATGATGAGCTTGCGTGTTCCATCGTAATTATTTAATGTTTTATGAGAGATCATCTACGAAGTCAGATTCTGTATCGACTGACAATGGACCAACAATAATTACCGAATCACGTAAAAGAGATGTTCCAGTGATTAAACTGAAACTCGAAAAAGCAAAAGAACCTTAAGTTGCCTCACGCTGTGTGAGGTCGACAGTTTGTTCTTCTTCATACTCCTCAAAGTAAATTATGATAAACTTCGTGTTACGTCGGACATCGACCAACGAATAATAGCAAAGAGGATACCTCTCTGATCGGATAGCGCACAAAATCTCTGGTGCCTAAATATTCCATAATTTATTTGACAGCATTCTTTACTGCAGGGCTGCGACTGTGATGTTACAGGTAATATTACTTATTCTTTCAAATAAACATTACTAAAACTTCTGCGCTATGTACAACTCCCTACAAGCGAAAAGCGAAGGAATATATGGAAAACACTGAGAAGACTAAGGGACAGAATGGTAGGTCATATGTTCAGACATCAGGGAATAACTTCCATGGTACTAGAGGGAGCTGTAAGGGGTAAAAGGTGTAGAGGCAAACAGAGATGGGATTTATTTCAGGCAGTGTTGTTTGTCTATTAGCACTCACATTTCTTCGAATCACCACTTCCCTAGGACGCCAAGTGTTGTTCGTCGGCCACCGTTGTCGGTGCTGAGAGATAGTGTCTGAAATTTGGTAATCTCGGCACACTGGAATTTCCCATGCATCTAGCTCCAACTACCAATCCGCGTTCAAGGTTTGTTAGTTCACGTCGTGCGGCCACAATCCTATCGGAAAGCTTTTTACAGGAATCGCCTGACAGCTCCACCAATGCATTGTCCTTTTATATCTTATGTGCGCGATACTACCACCATCTCTGTTTGCTGATGTCGCTTTACTATAACTTTTTTTTTACCTCAGAGTAAAAACCTTGAGGTTTGCCTATGACATTACAGTTTTGTAAGAGACAACAAAAGACTTGGACGAGCAGTCGAAAGGCACGGATGGGTCTTTAAAAAAGTTACAAGAAAAAAATCAGCAAAACTAAAACATGGTTAATGAAATATAGTGGAATGAAGTGAAGTGCGGTAGTTAGTTGATGAAATGAGAAACTAAACGTGACACATTAGTTTTGCCATGTGGACACAAAATAAGTGACGATTACTGAGAGGTCAATATGGGAACAGAAGGAAATAATTTCTGAAAAGAGAAAATTGTTAACACTGAATATAAATGTTTACATTAGGAAGTCTTTTCTGGAACCATTTGTCTGGAGTAAATTCTCTTGTTCGGATATAAAAAGTTGAATTTCAGACGCTCAGATAAGAAAATTATATAAGATTTTTAAATGTGGTGCTGAAGGTGAAGGCTAAAAGCTAGATCCGTCTATTGTATAACGATTGGCGAGATGCTGAATGGAATTGCGGAAATAAGTAATTTATGGCAGAATTTGACGAAAAGAAGGAATCGGTTGATAACACACATAGTGGGGCATCGAAGAATAGTCAATCTGATAATTATGGGAAGAGTGGAAGGGAAGGGGTTAAAATTATATAGGGAGTTCAAGGTTTACGTACATTAAGCACGATAAAATGTGTGCAAGTTGCACCAGCTAAGCTGAGAGGAAAAGGCTTGCTCAGGAGAGACTAGAATGGAGTGTTGCATCAAATCCAATCTACGGACTGAAAACCGTAACAAAAAGCTGTCGGCTGTAGTAAGATAGCCAGCATCCCAAACAAAAGCGAACAAACATTCCCAGGATTGTAGTAGAACTAACCCCACAACTGTCTCTACAAATCTAGGTGCAAAACAGTGAGAGCTCCGTGAAAGATAGCGGCAACGTTTTTCTAACTTCTCTTATACTCGATCAGATTTTGATCGAGTAAGGGGGCGCGATGGTAAGCCGCTGGATTTGTATCCTGGGAGATAGCGTTTCAGAATTATTCGGGCCGTCATCATTGATATTTCCAGTGATTTTCGTAACTCGCTTAAGGGGAATTATGGGACTGTTCTTTAGAAAGAACATGACTGGTGCCGTTCCTCATAGTTCTCCAATCGGAAATTGTACTCTGGGCGCAATAATCTCATTATCTTCCTTCTTTTACCGAACATTCTGTTTTCTTCAGTAGCAATCAATTCATTTCATGTTCGTCTGTAACGTTTAACGTTTCTGCTTTCCATAATAGCTCGTGATGATATACTGTTTGCCCTTCGAAGCAATAATAGTTTATATATATATATATATATATATATATATATATATATATATATATATATATATATAAAAACAGCAGCTGCTTGACACGTTTATCTATTCTTCGTCAGATATATTAATGATAACATGTTCCATTGTTGTAGAATGACATATTTAATCGCGTCTGTTGTAAATAGTTTTAGTGGTTCAATCACTACCGGTTTTAACGATTAAAGCACATCTTCAGGTGTACAAGAACAGTAAGGCGTGTGGCCCTTGTACAGTGAACACCAGGTGCCGGACAGGTGAGTGCTTGGTGTTAAGTGTGCGGCGGCCAAGCGCTTTACAATTCATGTTCAGCTGAAGATGGGCTTATAATCGCTGAAATTGGTTGTGAATGAACCAGTGAAATTATTTATAACTAACGCAGTTGATTGTCTGATTCTACCATGAAACGTAGTTGTGGATGTCTTTTTCACCAAATCTCACGGTTTTTTTTACAATTTGCAAAGAATAATGGAGGTGCGATTTGAAACCAAGTTGTCTATCCGAAGAGAACTGTCCCACCGACAAATGAGGCGATTCAGTCCGCCTCAGGTTTTGACTCTGTGAACCTCGATAACAGCACAATGCGAGATCTTTAACGTTAGATAGACCGGCATCCATGTATATGGTTTGAAACGTCTGCTACAGTTCTTGTCAAATTTGTTTCAGTTCACAGAAAGGAATGTCACTCAGTTACGGTCCAGAAATCGTTACCAATAGACATTTATGTCGAGTCATTGCATTTATTCCCGTCAATGGCATTTCTATTTCCTTTGTATTATGGACTCCCAGTCAGACACTGCCTGAAAGCACCTGATTATCAAGTCAGACCACCTCTTCAATTGTTGGTGAGACACATAGGCTATCTATACACGTCTATGGGCTTGTGGTAGTTTCTGCGTGGCCATCGTTTTCAAAACGTTGCTAGTGAACAAATGCCTTTAGTGAGATTATGTACTATAGTTCGCACTGAATCACATCTCAGACCAACAGGTGATCTCCCTGAAGGTTCTGTCTAGACAGTTTATAGCACTTTCGTTATATGAATCTCTTTTCTATATTTTCATGACGTGTGGTCTTAGATTACATTATAGTAGCTGAGCACTTGCCATACAGTTATTGGCTGTACGTTATTCATTACTGATGGCTAATAAAAAGACAGTGTCTTTAGAGTGAATATGTGATAAATACTCTTAATATCGCTGTGGCAAACAAAATGACTATTCGACAAAGACCCATAATTCTGCGGAAGACGTTTATCAGTGGTGGGAGCATGTCATCACTGAAGGCAGAAAGAGATTACGAGTCCCAAAATGACTGTTAATATTATTGTAGTGGGGCATAAGGATGATGGGCGACATTAGATACGTTCAAATGTATGTGAAATCTTATGGGACTTAACTGCTAAGGTCATCAGTCCCTAAGCTTACATACTAGTTAACCTAAATTATCCTAAGGACAAACACACACACACCCATGCCCGAGGGAGGACTCGAACCTCCGCAGGGACCAGCCGCACAGTCCATGACTGCAGCGCCTAAGACCGCTCGGCTAATCCAGCGAGGCGACATTAGGTATCCCACTGCAAGCAGTGATGGTGCTGATCGTCGCCTAGCAGAACGGCAGGTTCATGGAGCCTTGTGATATCCGTCAGTAAGTCGCAGAAACAGCAACTACATTGATTCATTAATTCTGAGGAAAAATAGAGCACTCATAGATTTGAAAGGCAGCAGTCAGCGCCCAGAGACACAGGCTGATCTCGGTCATGGGAATGTGCTTACCTCAGCAAGCAGCTTCACTGGACAGCCAACATGCGGCGTCACCACTTTGAGCAGGTGGCATCTGAGGCGATGTTACACTGTCAGCACTGCTTGACATCAAGGCAAGCGGTCAGCACGCTGCAATAAAAGACACCACAGAAGTGGGTGATGTCGGCTGGTGCAGATACGAAACTCAGTGTGTACAGCACTTGAGCGGGTGGAGTTGAACCAAGAACCCCAACGCTGGGAGCAGTGACATAGCACGCAAGGTTAAGACTGCAGTAGTAGAATAGGCCCGCACAAGGAAGCCCGCTAGTCAGGCCAAGGCGTTAGCCTTGTCCCCCAAAGTAGGTAACCTGAAGTCTGTAGAAGGGCCCAGCAAATGATCCCACGGCTGGAAGGCACCAGTTAGACTCCTGGGTGCATCAGATCTGCGCACACGTAGTACTTTCGCAGGTAGCGGAGGCAGCGTTTAGTGGTTACTGGTTGCAGCTTAGTGATCCATCTGAGGACGACTGGCGTAGAGCACCTCTCGTAGATGGTGACAGGTGGCGAGAGACGCTACTGAGCAGAAACAAGACGTATTTATGGCAGTTCCAACCACGACTGTTTTGCCAAGTCGTCACTCCTCTTCGCATAGAACAGCGAGGTCATCTAGAGTCGGGCCTGGGCGTCGTGTAATCTAGGTCGCTGTCGCTATAGTGCTTCCGTATTTGTGTGGTTTCAACGGCGTTGCAGCCCCGGGAGCGCTCGTCGAAGCTAGGAACATAATAACTTGTCCCACTGCGAGGGCTCGGCAGCTTTTCTGGCTGTCAGCAGAGTCCGCTTGTAACTTCTTCTAAAAGCACGCTCCACTGGCTTTCGTCTGCTCTACAGCTGTACGTCTTCTTCTATAAGCCTGCTGTCACCTTTTCTGCTATCCCGGCTACGGGTTTTCCAAGGCTACATAAAAGAATTAGCGGCTCAACACGATACAGTGGAATGTAATATCGCATCGGATAGTATCCAACAGCCTCTCCAGAAAGCTTTCAAGTTTCATAACAGCACTTTATCAGCACTGTTAATTGGGTTCACAAGTATGGGAAAAACGATGACTAGAATCAGGTCGGAGAGAGCTTTGAGAGTTCGCCTGAAGTGCTTTTGATATAACACACAAGATTTCAGTCTCGATGGATGGAGCAGTATTTAAATGAAAAGAAATGTGATAGTATCAAGGTACGCGTAGAAGTAGTAATTATTTCAAATTTGCTTCATCTGTGAACTAAACAGCACAAAGCCTCGACAAATACTACAACGCAGATTACCTTTGGCTACATGCACGTATCACAGGGATACGCAGAATATGGAACATATTTAGGTGTACATCATAAGGAACAGGCTACATGAAGAATAATAATCTGAGGAATGTCCTGTAAAACGAGAGATATAGGATAAAAGTGCGAACGTTTAGACGAAGTTCTTTCCAAGTTAAGGAATAATAGTCGCAGAAGAACTTGAAGGAGGTACAAAACAATATAGGGCAACTGGAAGTGCAAATATTATTCTAGAGAAATATACTACGAGTAGGTGTTGAATATAAGAGGGCTGCACAGCATTTTTTTTTTCTCAGCCGAAAACAGTGGTACGAATGCGAAACGTTACTTGAAGTCTCCTGAGTGAACGCGCCAAGTTTCCGTCGCTTCCGACAGACAGCGTAGCTGCAGGACAGTTTCAAAATGGCATCTGTAGGTGATGTACGTTACAAGTTACGTGGTGTTATTGAATTTCTGACTGCACAGAAAGAAACTCTGGGGAATGTTTAAAAACGCTTGTGGAAAGTCTGTGGAGCATCTACTGTCGACAGAAGTACAGTTAGTCACTGGGTACGGAGGGTGAGGTCATGAGAAGGCGGTTCGACGGAACTCCACGATTTTCAGCGGTCGGGGAAACAAACCATCCAGGGCTGTCACACCTGACAAGTTGCAGCGAGCTGATGACATTAGCTATGCGATCATTCGTGGATGCAATTATCCTCACTCTCGGATATTCAAAAGTGTGTGCAAGATGGTGCCACGGTGTCTAACGGTTGATCACAAATCGCACAGAAAAAACATTTTTCATTTGTTGCAATGCTTTGAAGCTTAGGGGGAGACCTTCTTGTCCCGTATTGTGACAGGTGGTGATACCTGGGTTAACTATTTTGAGCCCGAAACAAAACAACAATCGATGAAATTCCCACACCCTAAAGAAGAAAAAACCCAAAGCAACTGTTTCCGCCGGTAAGGTCATGATAACCGTATTCTGGGAATGTGAAGGTGTCATTCTCATTGATGTGACGCCAAGAGGCGCTTAATTCATAAGTATATGTCAACACACTAACAAAACTCACAAGCGCTTCAGACGACTTCGGCGCCACAGCAATCCAGGAGATGTTTTGCTGCAACACCATAACACTGGCCCGACACATGTATCAGGACTGCTGAACGCATCGCAAAACAAGATTGGACAGTGTTATCACATACAGCCTACAGCGCTGACGTAGTCCCACCTCTTTGGACCATTAAAGGATGCCATTCGAGGAAGACAGCCGGTCGGGGTGGCCGAGCGGTTCTAAGCGCTTCAGTCTGGAACCGCGCGACCCCTACTGTCGCAGGTTCGAATCCTGCCTCGGGCATGGATGTGTGTGATGTCCTTCGGTTAGTTAGGTTTAAGTAGTTCTAAGTTCTAGGGGACTGATGACCTCAGCTGTTAAGTCCCATAGTGCTCAGAGCCATTTGAACAATTTTTGAGGAAGATATTTTGAGGACGATGAGGAGGTGATTCACGCAGTCAAGCACTGGCTCCGCCACCAGGACTAGGATTCGTACCGACAGGGCACATACACCCTTGTTTCGTGCTGGAGGAATGCCATAGATGCGGTTGGATATTACGTGGAAAAACAGGGTGTATAGATAATACATCATTCTTTCGTGTGTGTTATCATCATTATGTTCATTAAAGAACTGCTGAAGAAAAAAATTCGGTGCATTACTTTCTGGGCAACGCTCGTAGAATACTAATTGACAATAAAGAAATAGCTCCTCTTACTGTTTAACAGACACCACAGTGAGACAAACAACAGCTGCAATTAGACTGAAAAGTAGGGTAGTACAAATTTATGCTGTTCGTAGTCAGGTGCAATCCTGTTAAAGTGCGATATTTCAATGACACTCAAGGTATCATCAGTAAAACTTCTTAGATTTCGTCAGAAGGTGATTAGAGTGACACCCGTCTAACCTTCGTACCATTTCGACAATTTGCACTGCCGAAAACTCGAGAAAATCATATCATAACCTTAGCTAGTAGAACAAAATGATCGTTTCCTCCAGCCCTGCAATCATTGTGAAACTCCTTTAGCGTAACAGCTCTTTTCCATGTTAGTCTTACAAATAATCTGGGATTTAGTGGACGTTCATTCATCATGGTCCATAGGCAACCTTGAGTTATGTAGAACAGGTCATCATATACACTAACGAAAGACAGGCAACTCTCAAAGATGTAACATGTATAATTTACAAACAATGAACTACAACTGTACTACACTATACTACTTAACACTATTTGAGCCTACGCTCCTTAAATATAGTCTAGTAAAGCTGTTAGCCTGGAAAGAAGCTGCTGATTTCTTATGTTATTTATATTACATAGCTGATTTTCGAGTTCTGTTGGTAGCTTGATTACAATGAAATTTTTCAAAGAACATGGTTACCTTCTTTTGTAACTCAATCCAAAAACTTGCAATGCATCTTTACGATGAGAACTGTCGTTTACATTATGACTAACAGGATTATTCAATCCCCGAATAAGGTAATTTGTAGAACGAATGCCTTGCGAAGAGTGTTTTTAATTTTCTATTGAATTGTTATGGATTCTCAAATACTTGATTTATACTAAACGGAAGCTTCTTGAAGACATTCATGTCACAGAACACCATTATGAACAGTTGATAAGGACACAGAGTCTACTTGAAGATGCTTTTTAAGTCTTGCATTATGATAGTGCAAATAATAGTTCAGTGAAACCAGATTTTTATTCTTTACAATCAATAAGAAAGCAGTAAGGAGCAAATGTACTGCAGTACAGGTACTAAGATTAACAATATAAAAAGCCTGAAAAATCCATTGCCAAATCTAACAATGGAAAATCCAGGATGGAATGTAACAATATAATTAAAAGGTTAGTTGCTACTCACCATAAAGCAGAGATGTTGAGTCGCAGACAGGCACAACAAAAGGACTGTCAGAAAGTTATCTTTCGTCCAACAAGGCCTTTGTCAAACATAGTAAACATACGCACATGCACACACTTGCAAAGGCAACTCACACACACTCATGACTACAGTCTCTGCCATCTGGATCCAGACTGTGAGCAGCAGGGCATTATGGGAGAGACACCTGGGTGGGGGTAAGGAAAAGGCTGAGGATGTGAGGGAGAGGGTTAACTGAGTAGGGTGGTAGGATGGGGGACGGTAAAGTTCTGCTGGGAACATGCAGGGATGATGTGCAGAGTGGTCAGTTGTGTGGAGTCGGAAGGTGAGACACAGGTTGGGAAACAGAGGAAGGGTTTTCAGAAAAGGAGAGATGTAATAAGACTAGAGGCATTGGTGGAGTAGAGGGTTGTGTAGTGCTGGAATGGGAACAGGGAAGGCGCTAATGTTTAAGGACAATGACTAACGAAGGTTGAGGCATGGAGGGTTGTGGCAATGCAGGATACATTCGAAGGAGTGATAAAGGAACAGGAACTGTGGAGAGTCGATGAAAGAAATGGTTGGTTTCTTGTATATAGGAGTGTTGGTTGTGGGTAGTAGCCTGAATGCGTTAGTCTAAGACTGCAGAGCTTCTTTAAGTGGGGACACAATAACTGACCACAATGTGGCATCATGGGTAGCAGTAGGTAGGAGTGTGAGGACTGTCAGGGGGTGAGTAAAGAGACGGATTCTGAAGAGAGGCTCTGGAATGGGCTTAAGGCATCGCAGAGAGACTATAGATCCTGCTGTATTTCTGGAATGTGGTCAATGTGGCAGGGTTTGTAGGTGGATGGTTCTGACAGCTGGCAAAGTCTTTCTGCCAGGTACTCCTTGTGGTTCAAAACAACAGTGGTGAAACCATCGTCAGTGGGTGGGATTATAAGGTTGGGATCAGATTATAGATGGTCTATTGCAGATCTTTCTGAAGATTTAAGGTTAGTTTGTTGTATGCTGAGATATTTGGAAATTGATGGTGAGACAAGGTTTGAAGTTAAAAATTTCTGAACAGTTAATGGGGGGGGGGGGACATGGAAGAGCCTTGCAGGTTGTTGTAAACATGGTCAAATGTAGTAGTCCAAGGTGGGTGTAGGAAATGAGCAGGTAGAAGAGTTTTCTGAGGTGGCATTGCACATGTTGCTCTAGCTGGTGGAGAACAAGGGTTTCGCCGGCCGAACTGGCCGTGCGGTTAAAGGCACTGCAGTCTGGAACCGCAAGACCGCTACGGTCGCAGGTTCGAATCCTGCCTCGGGCATGGATGTTTGTGATGTCCTTAGGTTAGTTAGGTTTAACTAGTTCTAAGTTCTAGGGGACTAATGACCTCAGCAGTTGAGTCCCATAGTGCTCAGAGCCATTTTTGAACCATTTGAACAAGGGTTTCAATGTGTGTTATGGGATCAAGGACTTTGGGATTATGTAGAGGGAGAATTTTACCAATGGAGAGAATGTGAGGACACCACTTTCCCCCAGAACCTCAACACCTTCTCTCCCATTCGCTTCATCTGGTCTCATTCAACTCATCAACCCAGTTTCCTCGATTTTGATCTCTATCTGAAAGATGGCTGTATTAGTACCTCTGTCAATATAAAAAATTCCAATTACAAGGAATACCTCCACTTCAACAGATGCCACTAATGTCATACCAAGAAGTCCCTTCCACACAGCCTAGCCAACCATGGACATCGCATCCGTAGTGAGCAGAAGTCTCTCTCAAAATATACCAAGTGTCTCACTGAGGCCTTTATAGGTCGTAATTAATATCACAGCCTTGCCCAAAAACAGATCTACCATGCCTTATCTTCCCAGTCATCCAACATCTCCCAAAGCCCCACATCCAGCCACAGAAGGGCTCTTCCCTTCTAACCCAGTACAACGCAGCACTTGAGCAACTGAATTACAGTCTCTGCAACGGTTTGACTACCTCTCGTTGTGCCCTAAAATCAGAACTGTCTTACGCACTGTCCTTCTCACTCCACCCACAGTGCTGTTCCATCACACATCAAATCTACAAGATATCGTCGTCCATCTCTACACAACCCCACTCCCAAGCCCTTACCTTATGCCTCCTCTCCATGTAATAGACCTAGATGCAAGACCCACTCCAAAGCTGTCCCAAACGTCACGTAACACGTCAAAGGCAGGGCTACTTGTGAAACCACTCATCTGATCCACGAGCTAAGCTGCATCCACTGTGCTGCATTCTATGTGGGCATGACAATCTACATTATGTCTGTCCTCATGAATGGCCACCAACAAACTGTGGCAAAGAAACAATTGGAGCACCCTGTCGCTGAACATGACGCCCAACGTGACGTCCTTCATTTCAATGACTGGTTCTCCCATAATGTCCTCCTGCTCACAGTCTGGCTCCAGACGCTAGAGACTGTGGTCATAAGTGTGTGGGTTGCGTTTGCGAGAGTGAACGCGTGTGTGTTTTCCATTTTTCACAAAGGTCTTGCTGAATGAAATGTCACTTTACAACAGTATTTTTGTTGTGCCTTTCTACGACTCAGCATCTCTGCTTTACGGTGGGTAGCAACTCCTTTTCAGTACTTTGTCAAATACCAACATAAATTTTCTACTGTTTGATTTACCGGGCAGCTTATGTTTCATCATAGGTCCGTGCTGTTTTCCTCTGTCACTGTTTTCTAATACACTGATGCACTCGTTGTCTGCCCTTTCTCTTCTGTACCACGTTTCTCTTGTCGCCCTAAAAACCACTTTGCACGCTGTACCTACGAGCCACACTGTATGAATCGTCTTTTGCCGCACACAGCAGATGGCTACGGGACCATGCTGGTTGTTGGTGCAGCATCTTATGTCCCACATTACACTCACCGATGTCATTAATCCTATACCCCCTTATTGATCACTCTCCCTGCGACACCCTCACGTACTTTTAGTGTATTATTTCCCACACCTTTACTGTGACACACGAACTCGTACCTCATCCAACCAACTCCTCCCCAAGCCTCACTCAGTCCCCTCTCTATTCCATTTCGCATCTACTAACTTCACGGAATCTAGTCACCTCTGCCATCCTCCTCTTGACACTTATCCCCCCCCCCCCACAGAGCTGGAACCCTTTTTACAAATATTTTAATATTCCATTTGATCTCATTGTCTCTTCACACCAATTTCAGATGATTTTCGCCTCCGACTGTCGGCCTACTCCATCAGATTTCATCTTTTTTCCTCTTTTCTCATCCGTTTATTCCTTTCCATTATTTTTCCCACGTGGTTGAGTGTACTTTTGCGAACTTTTTCCGACGTAGGTCTACGTTATTTCTGTATTTTTACACGTTTTTCCCATCACCATGGATCCATACAGAAAAGTTTCCTTCTTCCTATTCAGAACCCAGTTCCACATACTGTTCTTTCCTGTTGCTTAGCCTTACCATCAAATTACACATCTCTGGTTGCCTCCCTTCCTTCCACAATGTCCTCTATATGTTCAGATTCCGCCAATTCTTAGCCCTCACCAACATAGTCATGCAAAACCATTTCTGTCACGCCCAAACTTCTGTGTGATACTTTCTTACCATTTATAGAAACATCCTGCTATCTAATCCCAAACTCTTGGATGCCATAATACACATCCTGGCCTTCAGGAACTGGAGAAAGATGCACAATGCCACATCAAAAAACCACGAACCTGCTCACTTACTACTCACACCTTGGTCTACTACTATCCAGCACCTCTACAACAACTTCCAAGCCTCATCGACGTCCCCTCATAGCTGACAAACCCTGTCGCACAGACCTACTACATTTACACCACCCTCCGAAACTTCCTCCCAACACCACACAGAATCAGGAACCTAAAGAGGCCCAAAATACAGTCGTAAAACTGTCCTCCAAAAGCCTTAGCCTTGCAGAAGTATCAGTCCTCTCGAAAGGCCTCACCTTTTGTACCACTGCCAAATTCAATAACGCAGGACTTGTTGAAGACCTTTCCTCCTTCTCCCAGACCCTACAGTGGAAACACTACTTATCAGACTCAACTAAAGACCAATGCTGAACTCTGTCTGAATCTGTTCACTCCTCCATCCAACTGTCCCACTACCACTGCTCCAAAATGACCCCCCCCCCTCCACTGCCTACAATTTCTTAACCTCAAAAACTGCTTCACCATAATTCCCCAAATCTCTCAACGTGCTAATTAACCTCACATCATTAGAGAAAACCGCAATCCACTGTCTAAAATATGAACCTGACCTTATAAACCTACCTGCTAACAAAGGCTATACACAGTTGTTTTGAACCCCAGGGATTATCTGCAGAAGAACTTCGCCACCTCCCAGATTAATCCACTTACAAATCCTGCCACAGTGTCCCCAATCCTGAATCAAGTAGGATCTCGAGTCTCTCCTCAAATACTTTTGCCCATCCCAGAAATTGTCTCTGGAGCCCTTCTCTCTCCTCATCTCTGCCATTCCTTGCACTCCTACATTCTAGATGCTTCCTAAAGTCCATATACCAAACCACCCAGTGTGACCAGTTGAGGCCAGTAATTGTGCCCCCACTGAAGGCATCTCTGCTCTAGTAGACGAAAAACTCCAGCCTATTACCAGCAAGCTACCCTCTTATGTAAAAGATACCAACCATTTCCTGCACCAACTCTTAACAGTTCCTGTTCCTTTATCACGTGGTGCCTTGTGCGACACTAGCGATGCCACCTCCATTTACACTAATATTCATAAGGCCCATGTTCTTACTGCTATTGAACACTATCTTTCCTAATGCCCAACGGGTTCCAAACCAACTTTCTCCTTCCTAGTCGCCATAACTAACTATACTCCCATCAACAACTGAAGGCATTACCTACAAACAAATCCAGGGAACAGCAATGGGCACACATGTAGCACCTTCATATGCCAATCTGTTCGCAGGCCCTGTAGAGGAATCCTTCCTAAACACGCAGAGTCCCAAATTCCTCACCACGTTCAGATTCATTTATGACATCTTCGTGGTATGGATTGATGGTGGGGACACCCTTTACTCCAGAATCTCAATAACTTCTCCACTATTCGCTTCACCTGGTCGTACTCAACTCATCAACCGAACTTCCTCGATGTTGACTTCCACCTTAAAGATAAATTTATGAGTACCTCTGCCCATATCAAATCTACCAACCACCAGCAATACCTCGACTTTGACAGCTGCTACCCTCTCCATATTGAGAAATTCCTTCCATGCAACCCACTGAGTCTTTTACAGATTATAATTACCCTTTCAAACTTGTACAAAAATAGATCCCCTGTGCCTTATCTTTCCAGTCACCCAACACCTCCCAGAGCCCCACTATTCAGCCACAGAGGACCATTCTCCTTATGACTCAGAACCACGCTGGACTACAGCAACGGAATTACATTCTCTGCAAGGGTTTGACTACCTCTCGTCATGCCCTGAAATGAGTAAGGTCCTACCCATTAACTTCCCCATTCCTCTGACTGTGGTACTCCACTGCCCACTGAATTTGCATGATATTGCCATCCATCCCTACTCAACCCCTGCTCCCATCCTGTTGCCTCATGGCTCCTATCCCTGTACAGACCAAGATGCAGGGCCTGTTCCATACACCCTCCCACCATCACGTACTCTATCCCTGTCACAAACATCACCTATCTTATCAAAGGCAAGGCTACCTGTGAAACCAGTTGTCTGATATACAGGCCTAGCTGCACAACTGTGTTGCATTCTACCTGCGCACAGCAACCAGTAAGCTTTCTGTCCTGATGAATGGCGTCTGACAAACTGTGGCCAAGAGAAAACTGGACCACCCAACATGACGTCTTTCATTACAGTGAATGCTTCACAGCCCATGCCATCCGGATCCTTCCCACCGACACCAGCCTTTCTGAATGGCGTAGATGGGATCTCTCCCTGCAATATATACTACATTCCCGTAACCCTCCTGGCCTCAACCTTCGTCAGTCATTGTCCTTAAACATTTGTACCTTCTCTGTTCCACACCAACTCTACACAGCCCTCTATTGCACCATCGCATCCCTTCTATTTACTTGTCTCCTTTTCTTCAAGACCCCCTCTTTCTCGCCCCACTATCTAACCCCCACATCCACCCAGCTTCCCCACTCTGCACCTCCTACCTGCACACTTGCAGCAGTACATTACTGTCTCTCACCCCTAGCCAGCTATCCGTCCCCCTGTCTTCCCCAGCCTCTTCCTTACCCCTACCCAGTTGCCTCTCCCATATTGCCCTGCTACTCGCAGTCTGGCTCCAGCTGCCAGAGACTGTGGTCACGTGTGCGGCAATTGCGTTTGTGTGAATGTGATCGTGTGTGTATGTTTTCTATTTTTGACAATTGCCCTGTTGTCGGAAAGCTAACTTTCCGATAGTCTTTATTTCTTGTGCCTTTCTCCGACTCAGCATCTCTGCTATATGGTGAGTAGCAACTATCCATTTAATTATAGTGTTACATTGCTCTAGCTGTAGTCTGCAGCTGTACACAGTAATCATTCTGTTCGCTTCAGTTGAATCGATGGATTAGGTATTTCTGGTGTATAGCAACAAAAGAGATGTAATGAAATTGTGCACAGAAGCCAACAGCTTAGGGTTTAAACACAGTCGTAGGTACTTCTAAGAATACAGCACTATGAGCTGAGTGTTTTTATTAGAAGACAACTGCTAGTATCCTCCCATGTAAGAAACATACACTGTCCAAGAAAAAACTTTCGAGACCGATTTTTTTTCTGTTATATATGCGACGTCAGTACAGCAACTATTGTGACAACTTGAACTAAGAACTGTAAACAGCAGATGTGCATTCGACCAGTCGCTTGAGAGCAGGCAATGTTTATAGGTGGATATGTTGGCCTAGTGTGTCATTGTCGTGTCCCAAATCATACTGGACCAACATCTCTGTATCAAGTGTTCAAGACATTCTCCAAAATGTTTTGAAAAAGAGATAATGGTGTGCAAAGTTTCTCTCGCAGACCTTGACTCTCGAACAAAACCATGGACACAGGGACGTCCTCTGCGTCTTCACTGACAATTAGTATAGGTGACGAACTACACTCGTTGTTATTTATATGAAGATATCACAGAACGACAGAGTTCAGAAATTCACATGAGAGGCCCAACATTTAAGCCAATGTGAGGCCCGAGAAAAACACTCTCCCTAATAAGAACATTTGTCACAGTTTCGCATGGTTCATTGTACTCAAATGCTGAGAGGATAGAACACCTGAACATTAAAAAACATCATCATATTTTTTGTGCACTTTTCATCAAGGCAGTCCCGAAAGTCTTTCAACTGAAGTCCTATGGTGGATTTCGGGAGCGAAATACAGCGAAATTTGTTTGCGAAGCTGTGTGGCACAAAGCCGAGAGCACGTTGTGGCCGGGCCGGCCACCGCGGCCGCTCCAGCCGTGGCACGTACGTCGTTAAAAGCCAAATGTGGACTAATCTCACTATGGGAAACTTTGACGATGGACAGTAACTCAGCAGGACGCACAATGCTCCAAGAAACGGTGAAGTGTGACACAATCTTAACGACGGCTAAGTTACACTTGTCTGAAATTCGACAATAAATTGCAGTTACATATCAAAACGAATCTGAATACACCTGCGACCTCAGATAAATGGGGCACATCGAGTGACACAACAGTATTTTTGTCGCTAAAACGACAAAAATTAATAATTTTCATCGACTAATATTTCACAATGAATATTTCGCAGTGAGCCTCTGAATTAACATTTTCTAAACGATTCATGCGATTTCACAATACCATATCTCACATTACAACATTGCACCATAGCCATCATCACTGAAAACTACTTATCTGTATCTGAATTATTTGTTTATTTATTGCGTACATTACATCCTTTCATTATGCAAATGTTTGTCAGAATATCGTATTATCCGCACTTACACTGAAAATGAATACTACACAAATAGTTCATATAATGGAATACTTGTGTATTTATGTTAGAAACCTTTACTGTATTACCAGGAACTTTACTGAAATAGCGTTCACGATGAAAACGCTAAATTATTGCAATATAAGGAATAGTGAACCACATGTGTTAGCTGACATCAACTTTATAAAAGAGTGCCAAAGTACGCTTCTTACAAACAGGCTTAAATAACTGGGTGAACGAAATTGAACGACAGTCTGTTGTCATTTAGCGTTAGTGTACTTGCGCAAGAATACTCGCTTACTTATTTGTGGGCAAACCCATATTTTTATTGCGAATGTTGTGAGAGTGACCAAATGATTATAACATTTATTTACATAAATATAGTTGTAATACATAAGTTGATGGGAAATGATAAAGATGAGTGAAATGGTGTCTGTTAGAACGTGAGAAAGACGTACTTGTAGTGAGGACAGCCTTCAGCCAATGTAAAAGACTACAGTAGCGGAACAACACGAGAATCAATAGGAAACTGGGATTATTCGAGTGACGAGCTCAAGAGAGCGATTCTTGAAAAAAGTAGAGATGCTAGCAATTTTGAATTTTCGATCATGTTGGTGATAGATTCTGGGCAGCGAACGGCCACTATAAGTTACTAATTTCTTAAGGGACTGTATTTTTCGAGAGGTCCGAATGCACTCCATCGTAGGGATCTATTTCCGCCTGATTTACGGAACTGAGAATAGACAGTGTGTGAGTTACTAAACTTTGCATCGTTTGCGATAATTTGTGAATCTTCATGTTCCACTCTGAATTGTTTTGTGTATTGTGATTACGAAATGGACTTAGTTTTCCCGTACCTTCGATGACAATGTAGATTGAGGACTTTGCTACCATTCTCATAACGCTTTCAATGTAACTCTACTACATTTGACAAGAGAATTTTCTGTACTTATTGCAACTGAATTGCTTCTATATCAACCGCAACGTCAGAACAGCTTCGCTGTTGTCTTTACCTTTCCCAAAGCCAAACTAGTCGACGTCTAACACATCCTGTTTCTTTTTTTTTCGTTTTTCTGTATACTATTATCGTCAGCAACTTGGGTGCGTGAGCTGTTAAACCAATTGCGCGATAGTTTTCGCACTTGTCGGCTCTTGCAGTTTGAGAATTAAGCAAATGATATATCTCCGAAAGTCTGCTGGTGTATCGCAAATCTCATATTTCCTACATACCAATGGGAATAATAGTTTTGTTGCCACCGGCCCCAGTGACTTTCGAATTTCCGATGGAATGTTATCTATCCCTTCTGCCTTATTTGATTTTAAGTCTTGAAGAACTCTTCTAAAGATGCTAATACTGGATCACTTATTCCTTTCCGTCTCAGTTTTCTTCTATCACATCATCAGGTAAGTCTTTCACCTCATAGAGGGCATTAATGTACCCTTCCCACTTATACAGTCTCTCCACTCTCCTCTCATTCGAATTTTCAGTGCACTTGCTTTTAATTCCACCGAAGATTATTTTCACTTTTCTATGTGCTGAGTCAGTCCTTCCATCAATCATTACTTTCTCAATTTCTTCCCATCTTTAATGTAACAATTTCGCTAAGCTTCCCAGTACTTCCTGCTTATTTCATTCCTGAGTGACTTGCATCTCTGTCTTACTGAATTTCCCAGACTACACTACCGGCCGTTAAAATTGCTACACCAAGAAGAAATGCAGATGATAAACGGGTATTCATTGGACAAATATATTATACTGGAACTGACATGTGATTCCATTTTCACTCAGTTTGGGTGCATAGATCCTGAGAAATCAGTACCCAGAAGAACCACCTCTGGCCGTAACAACGGCCTTGATTCGCCTGGGCATTGAGTCAAACAGAGCTTGGATGGCATGTACAGGTACAGCTGCCCATGCAGCTTCCACACGATACCACAGTTCATCAAGCGTAGTGACTGGTGTATTGTGACGAGCTAGTTGCTTGGCCACCATTGACCAGACGTTTTCAGTTGGTGAGAGATTTAGAGAATGGGCGGGCCAGGGCAGCAGTCGAACATTTTCTGTATCCAGAAAGGCCCGTACAGAATCTGCAACATGCGGTCGTGCATTATCCTGCTGAAATGTAGGGTTTCGCAGGGATCGAATGAAGGGTAGTGCCACGGGTCGTAACACATCTGAAATGTAACGTCAACTGCTCAAAGTGCCATCAATACGAACAAGAGATGATCGACACGTGAAACCAATGGCACCCCATACCATCACGCCGGGTGATACGCCAGTATGGCGATGGCAAATACACCCTTCCAATATGCGTTCACCGCCAAGTCGCCAAACACGGATGTGACCATCATGATGCTGTAAACAGAACCTGGATTCATCCGAAAATATGACGCTGTGTCATTCGTGCACCCAAGTTCGTCGTTGAGTACACCATCGTAGCGCTCCTGCCTGTGATGCAGCGTCAAGGGTAACCGCAGCCATGGTCTCCGATCTGATAGTCCATGCTGCTGCAAACGTTGTCGAACTATTCGTGCAGATGGTTGTTGTCCAGCAAACGTCCCCATCTGTTGACTCAGGGGTCGAGACGTGGCTGCACGATCAGCTAACGCCATGCGGATAAGATGCCTTTCATCTCGACTGCTAGTGATATGAGGCCGTTGGGATCCAGCACGGCGTTCCGTATTACCCTCCTGAACCCACCGATTCCATATTCTGCTAAGAGTCATTGGATCTCGACCAACGCGAGCAGCAGTGTCGCGATACGCTAAACCGCAACTGCGATAGGCTACAATCCGACCCTTAACAAAGTCGGAAACGTAATGGTACGCAATTCTCCTCCTTGCACGAGGCATCACAACAACGTTTCACCAGGCAACGTCGGTCAACTGCTGTTTGTGTATGAGAAATCGGTTGGAAACTTTCCTCATGTCAGCACGTTGTAGGTGTCGCCACCGGCGCCAACCTTGTGTAAATGCTCTGACAACCTAGCCATTTGCATATCACAGCATCTCTTTCCTGTCGGTTAAATTTCGTGTCTGTAGCATGTCATCTTCGTGGTGTAGCAATTTTAATGGCCAGTAGTTTATTTCTTGTACCTCCTTCTTTCGTCGATCAGCTGAAGTATTCCTGCTGCTACCCGTAGTTCCTTCGTAGTTAGCTTCCTTGTACATACATTTTTCCCTCCATCTTCTCTGATGCCCTTCTTAGAGATGTCCATTCCTCTTCAACTTACCTGCCTACTGAACTATCGCAGTATCCGTAGTGTCAGAGAACTTCAAGTGTATCCCTTCGTACCTTAGTAGTTCCCTATCCCACTTCCTTGCACGTTGATTCTTTCTGACTAGTTTCTCCAATTTCAGCTTACTCTTCATCATTACTAAATTGTGATCTGAGCCCGTATCTGCCCTTGGTACTCCTTACAATCTAATAACATGACTTCGGAATCAATGGCTAACCATGATGCAATCTAAATGATATCTTTCTGTTTCTCCTAGCCTTTTCCAAATATACCTCCTCCTCCTCCTGTGATTCTTGAACAGAGTCTTCGCTACTGAAATCAGAAATTTACTGCAGAACTACTACCAAGCCCATATTCTCCCGTAACCATTTGTTCCACTCCTTCCCCTACAACTGCACTCCAGTCGCCTATGATTAGTATATTTTGCTATCACTAGACGTACCGAATTCTGTGTTTAGTATCCTCATATACTTTCTCTATATGTACATTTTCTACTTGCGACGTCGGTGTGCGTACCTGAAACTGTTATTATTGGTGCTCGTTTCTGTCGATTCTGATGATAGCAACCCCGTCACTGATCTGTTCACACTAACGCACTCTCTGTCTGACCTTCCTATTCATTCCGAAGCTTCAGTTGACGTTAACGTATAGTCATCTGACCAGAAACTGGATCCTAGACGACTGGAAATCCGTGGCCTATTCAGATGAGTCACTACTTCAATTAATAGGAGCTGATGGTAGGATTCGAGAGCGGCGCAGATCCCTCGAAGCAATAGCCCCAAGTTGTCAACAAGGCACTGAGAAAACCGGTGCTGGCTCCATAACAGTGTGGGATACGTTTACATGGATTGGAGTGGGTCCTCTGTTCAGACTGAACCAATCACTGACTGAAAACGGATGTTTTCGGCTGCTTGGAGACAATATGCAGCCATTCCTGGAGTTCAGGTTCCCAAACAGCTATGGAATTTTTATGGATGACCGTGCGCCATGACAAAATTAGTCGACATTGGTTTGAAGAACCTTCTTGAAAATTCCAGTGAATGAATTGGCCACCTAGATGACTTCAAATGAATCCATCGAACCATTATGTGATATAATCAAGAGGTCAGTTTGTTCACAAAACCCTGCACCGGTAACATTTTCAGAGTTATGGGTGGGTATAGAGGCAGCAGCATGGCTCATTGTTTCTTGAGGAGACTTCTAACGACTTTTTGAGTACTTTCCATGTCGAGTCGCTGAAGTACGCTGGGGTATAGCGAGGTATCCCACGACTTTAGCCACCTTCGTGTATTTCTTCTTTGTAGTTCCCTTTCCTAATTTCTCCTTGGTTTCCCTGGCTAATGTACAGATTTAATAACATGGCGGATATGTAACAAGCCAGTCTCATTGCTTTCTGAATTACTACTTCGACGAGTGGGATGAAGCATAGTGACTACGGATCTGCTCTGCTCTGCTCGCAATCATACTTCGCCGGCTACCTCCCTCCATGAAGTTTTGCAATCAGGAGTAGTGTAGTTTCATTCGTCATATGCAGTTGTTGTTGAGACAAACAATTTTCGACTATAGTTATTCAATTCTTTCCTTTGTTCGATTATTTCAAACTTCCAGTTTGCCGTCTCCACGTTAGCTGACGGGACTGACCTTCACCAGTCTCCAGTGTGACTGACCGTCTACACCTCTCGCTGGACGCTACATGAGGTTCTCTGTTACTGTAGCCATGTATGGGGTTGGTCGTCGGTTAGCGTACAGTTGTCATGCCACAAGTTACAGGAATAGGTCATTCTACTTTGAAATTTCGAACATAGCCAGACATCAAGCAAAACGACGGCACGACTTTGAGAACTCAGTACGTTGTCCTCGATGGTGAGCGTTCATCTGAGGTGATGGTATCATCTGGAGTGTCCCAGGGAAGTGTGGTAGGTGCGCTGTTGTTTTCTATCTACATAAATGATCTTTTGGATAGGGTGGATAGCAATGTGTGGCTGTGATGATGCTGTAGTGTACGGTAAGGTGTCGTCGTTGAGAGACTGTAGGAGGATACAACATGACTTGGACAGGATTTGTGATTGGTGTAAAGAATGGCAGCTAACTCTAACGAGATCATCATCCCGGAGGCGTCCATGGGCTGCGCAGCCTCAGCAGGGAGGGACGGATAGCATACGGGTTCGAGGTGGACATCCCGGAAGGCGGCCAGGGGCTCCCAGACAACGGCTCCAGGTCGCCAACGGTGTGCCGAGAAGGTGCAGTGGCACCGGCCGTTGCGGACAGCGGCGAGTGGTCACGGACGACGGTGCGAGGGCACGCAGTAGCAGTGGCAGCCGCAGCGGACACTGCGGGGTCGCAGACGACACAGAGGCGATGCAGCAGCACCGGCGACGACGGGCAGCGGCGTTGGTCACACGCGGCCCTAGAGCGGGCAGCAGCGGCGACAGTGCAGACAGACGCACCAAGTCGCAGGCGGCGCGCGAAAGCAGTGTCAGCAGTGAGAATTCCAACGGTGAGTTAAAAGAATAGCAGGCCAGTCACGACATGGAGACAATGTTTACGGTACAGGCTCTGGGGCACCTGAGTCACAAATTGCAATTTGTTAGTTTGTCAGATGTGCTGAAATTAATACCACAGTTGTCTGTTGGCACTAAGAATGCTCTAAATGAATTCCTTGACAATTGCGATCTCGTATTTGAACTTATAGACCAAGAGCAGCATGATACCCTTTTGAAATTTGTTAAAACTTAATAGTGGTCTCAGCATGTAGCACATTATTGTTCAGAGATCTAAGTGACACGTGGTGAAATGTGCTCGCCATATTAGTAGAAAACTGTGCTAGTAAAAGGACACTTGACTTCTACGCGTGTCAAATGTTTGTAAGTCGGCAATAACGTGGGGAAAGCACAGCTCAGTGGGTCTTGAAGATGGTTACGATGCAGCACAATTTCAGGGTAACCATCAGAGATACTATGCGATAATCCGAGTTAGAAGGCAGCCTTGCTTTCATTTGGAAATTAAGCCGAGCAGTGTTTATCCAAGGGATTTTGCGGTGACAGGATAAAGACAAAAGTACGTGCATGAGATGAGCAGCCAACGTTAGCTGCGGCTGTAGAGATAGCTCTGACACAGGAGACCACGGTAGCTTCGGTCTGAGGAAAGATGATCGCCTGAGGTATGGTGCGGTACCGCGGAACGAGAAGCAAGTCACCAAGTGTTTCACATGTGAGAAGCCGGGCTATGTGGCGAGATAGAGTCGTGCTTATAAAAGAACAAGAGAAACGGGACCGGTTGTATCAAGAAAAGTCAGGAAAAGAAATCAACCACGTGTGAGGTGCTCAGAATGTAATTCTCCAAGTCGTAGAGGCCCATGTGTGCAGCAGAATCCGTAATGTGTTTTAAATGGAAACGAAACGGCCATGTCGTGAGAGAATACCCAGAAAGTGTTTTCCATCCCCAGAATGCACAAAGGATAAATAAAAGCCCAGAGCACTAAGTCACGGCGTAAGGACGCAATCGCCTTACCCCTTACCTGGAAAGATATTAACAGTCGACTGCACAAGTAAAATTGAGTTTATACCATTGGAGCGTCAGGACGGCATTACTAATTGCCTGAGATTTCTTGTGGACACCGGTACACAGATAAGTCTAATTAAGAGAAGTAGCTATTACGGTTACAGAGACAGAGGTAACTGTGACTCTATAAATATGAACGAGAAACGGAATGAAAGTGAGGCATCGTTTCTAGGTAACTGGGCAAAATATAGATCTTCAATTTGGCGGGCTGGTGGGTGAGACGTTTTCAAAGAACGTGAAGTCATGATCAGTTATGCCACCGGAACCCTGTGTATCTGCAGGAAATGGACCAGAATGAAAACGGAAAAGGGTGCGATTTTCATTGGGATCAGAAGTCGGAAACTTGCTAACATCGTTGTGCAGGTACAAGAAAGACAAGTCTCTTTCGGAGAAACCTCAGACGCGGAGCGAATGTCGTGTAACAAAAGGAAGGGTGAGCTCCGCATTGTACATTCCAATAAAATGGAATACTCTTGCCGGCAGTGGTGGCCGAGCGGTTCTAGGCGCTTTAGTCCGGAGCCGCGCGAGTTCTAAGGTCGCAGGTTCGAATGCTGCCTCGGGCATGTATGTGTGTAATATCCTTAGGTTAGTTAGGTTTAAATAGTTCTAAGTTCTAGGGGACTGATGACCTCACATGTTAAGTCCCATAGTGCTCAGAGCCATTTGAACCAATGTTGAAGACTCTTGCGAATGACGCTTAAGCGCAAAGCGCGAAACATGTGGGAAGGCGAGAGCGAATAGTGACAGAAACTCATTAACTATCAGAATGCAACAGAGGCAGGCAACAGAGAAGCAAAACGAGCGCAAACAAATTGTTTCAGCATTAACATTAGGGCCCCGGGAGAAACGAGTGTGTCGAATAGAAATAGAGGCGAATGGAATGAGAGAGGCTATCAATCCGAAACAGGAAATCACCAAGGGTGTATGTTTACCTGAGGCGTTAGTAAAAGTGACAACAGGAGAATGCCTAACGAGTGTACTGAACACTGCAGATGAGAGTGTGTCAGTAGATTGCACACGGGTGGTAGCAGAAACATTTCGGGAGTGGACCTTTTTGCGTAAATCGCTCAGTATGAAACGTGCCAATAAAAATAAGCCACAGCTGAATTCAAGAATAAGCGTGCTAAAGGAGAACATCTGCACGAGTCATCTGAATGCGGAAGAGAAGGCAGCAATCATAGAGTTATGAACCACGTACAGCGACGTTCTCCATTTGCCGGGATACATATTATCTTACACTGATAGCATCTGGTACGAAATTAAACTGCTGCCAGAAGCAGAAGGTTGGGTGATACGTTCATGACCCAACAGGATATCGCAAACACAAAAGGAGGTGCACCAGTAGGCAACAAAAAAATGTTAGCAGATGACGTTGCAGTACGAAGTACAAGTGGTTGGAGTTTTCCCTTAATTTTAATTTCGAAGAAGATGGATGCCAGTGGAAAGAAAAAGTGGCGAACAGTTGAGTACTACAGGCGACTTAATGAGATCTCCCTTAATTTATCAATTGCCAAGAATTGACGATATTCTTGACGGTCTAGGAAAGGCAAAGTACTTCTCGAACTCCCGGCCAACAATGCCATATGATCATTTCATTCCAGTGGGCCGATATCTGTGGTAATAATTCAATATGTGAAGCCGAATCGCGCCTTGTGCGAAAGAATCCAGTAATCTTTGGCTAGTTGAGCGCACAAAATGTGTGTATTTCGTTTACATCGTTGTGTGATTTTGTTGTTTTGAGCGTCTTTATCGTGTGTGATGAAATCTGAAATAAAACGACCGGACTCATGATTTGGAATCGAAACGCAACAAGAAAATAATCAGACAAGGAATTGGAAGTTAATTGAGCATTTGTTGTAGCTGTATGGCAACGACGAACAGTTCAGACGTGATGGTGGTCGCTGTGATGGAGGAAGACATCTCCAACACGTGAAGTGTAAACCGTCAAGTAATAATAAACCAACTGTAGCTCAGTTTTCCTTTCTCTTAATCTTGCGAAGAGACCGCGCCTACTCGTCTTCATCGATCTAATCCAAATTTATGTTGTATGTGGGGCCCGTCCTGAAATAGAAATGGCACAAGTTGAAACTCAAAATGAAGAAAGGGTTTATAAAAACTGGTGCGGGTCGGGCAAGGCATTTACGCTAGCGGAGAGTCCTGCGAGAGCGGGAAGAGTACTGAACGATACCCCGGTGACACTGGGGTCGAGTACCTTTGCGGAAACTCTTTTTTTTTTACTTTCAGGTTTTACAATATACGCTGCAAGTAAACCGAAATAATGCTCAGTAGATTGTAGTTGCAAATGTTTTCAGCAAAGCCATAGAAAGGAAAGACACAAGAGAATTGGGAATAGCAAGATATTTTAGAAACAGTCCATAAGGCGTACAAGAAATCCTGGTATACAGTTGTGAAATTTGGCACTTTTATTATGCTACAGTTGCTGATCACAGGCACTGTGATAGAATAGAAGGGGAATCAGAAGTTTTCTCGGCGGCTTACATGTTTTGCAAACATCTTACTTTTATAATTACGTGGTTCTTTAGAAACAAAATTGGCTTACACGCTCAAAATGTTCTCCCTCATTGCACAGTTTGGCAGCAAATCACGCTAAAGCATATTGTACTTCCACACGTTGGCGAAGACAACTGGTGATGTAGAACGGAATGGATTTTGATGCAGCTTTCTCGGGATCTGATTCCTTTTTCCCTCTTGATAAGTTCGCTTTTAAAGCTCTTTGATCAAATTCTTTACCTGACGACAAAAACAGATATTGCGGGGTTGCATTAGCTGCCGATATCTACTTGAAGGCTAAAATGAAACTACCAGAATATGAAGTCCTGTATCCTTTAATTAAAATTCCCGTAATGTAGCAAGTTATTAAGAGATGGCATTCGTTGCAGTAAGGCACGAAGCCGTCTAGTAAGGTGGCTGCAGGATGGCTACGTTTTTCTTTTCGCCTTGCTCACAGCACAGCTTACGCTGCCTGCCGTGAGAACTGCATAGCGTAACATTCAGTAGATATGAAGATTCATACCCTCCACGAATCTAAATAATCCATATTAGTTATTATCCGATTTTGTTCAAATTTGGTACACAGCCTTTTGTTATTGATGGAAAGATGCTGTCAACATTTTAGATTTTTATTTACTATTGTTCTGGAGAGAAAGAGAATTACCTAAAGCTCGTAAAACTTATGCTTGTTTTTTTAAAACCAAGTTAGGAACAATAAAAGATTGACATTCATTATCATTTGAAGCCAATCCAAAGTAATCAATGCATAAAAATCAATTAATTAGAATTGTCTAATTAAAGCTTTAGTCACTGTGCATTACGTAATACAAAAATCGGTCAGAATTATTATTATATATTTCTTTTCGTTACAGCCATCTATGGACTACGTTTACACAACTTCCCTCACTTTCTAAAGTTCTCTTCCTTCCTCGTTCGCCAGTACTCCTTCATCCGTTGGCTCCCTCGTGTACGTTCTTCTGCCTAGAGTACTCTGTTCTTCCTCGTTTTCTCCTGGAAGAAATCCTTCACCTTAGCTGCCATTTTCGTAAATATCTGCGTGTTCACAATTTCTTTTCCCATGGTCCCGCATTTTTCTAGATCCCAGTGCACTTCTTTCACCCATGGAACTTGTGTCTTCCTGTTTTCCTCGAAGAGAAGAATCTTGTTGGAGAGCCTCTCTGATTCCATTCTTTTGATATGTTCATAGAAAGACAGTCTTCTTTTCTTCATTGTGGTGGTGATATTTTCGAATCGTTGATAAAGTTCATAATTTGATCTTAGGCGGAATGTAAATTCATTAGATATTTTTCTGGGCCCAGGAATCTTCCTAAGGAATTTCCGTTTCTTCTTTTCCAAGTCTGAAAGTCTCTTCCTGGCTATTTTCTCAGATGCATATAAACATTCAGGTTTGACGACTGTGTTGCAGTGATGGAATTTGGCCTGGTATGAGAGTGATTTAGATTTGTATGAGTTCTGACACAATGTGAATGCTATTTCCATTTTTCTTGCCCGTTCGTCAATTGCTGCCTTTTCATTGTTCGGAGTCAAAATCTCCCTAGGCACTTGAAATTATGAACTCTTTTTATGTCGCCATACTTGGTCCTCATTGTCCAGACTGGATCAGTGGCAATTATGTTCATATATTGCGTCTTCTCAAAAGATATTTGCAATCCTACTTTCACTGCTGATTCCTTGAGCACTTCAATCTGTTTAGTTGCAATTTGCAGATTCTCTGCAAAAAGCAGTACTACCATCTGCAAACGCAAATCATTATTTGATTATATTTCGCCGTGTGAGTGCGCGAGCATGATTGAGAGGGTGTATGTAGGGCATACATTAAAATTTAATCTTTCGTTTTACGTAAAACCTTGTACAAACGAACCGTGGGAAAGTTATGTTGCAACCACGATTCAGGTGACGCACATCGGTGTGTGCTGGCTTTTGTATAAAAGCAGCTAGAATGGAAGATAGAGGCGGAATAAGTTTATTCATGAATTTGAAGAATATTACGCGCTTCGTTTATTCTGATTAAACAAAATACAAGAATCTGAAATTTTACTCACATTAATTACCATCAAATTAGTGATTGGATAAGGCAAGATTTAGCGCGAGAATGATCTGGAAGGAACGTTCTGATTGGTCGTTTAGATCAACAGCCAAGCTGTTCCCGCCCGAAAAGAGGAGTCGCCGTAATTCTGTCGAATCATATATCTTGGCCAGCACAGGTCGCTGTGACATTGTTATGTTGTTGTTCTAGTACATGTACTCTTGAAATCTGTGTGTCTTGCGAAATCTAACAGGTCTACTTTCCTGTGGGAAGTGGTGAAATGATCCCGTAACAACTGCGTGATGGCAATGGTTCGGCAATCTCGAGTGGCAGTGTGGTATCATGACATAACATTTGCCACAGGCTTAAAAACTCTTCAAACCTTTGGAAACAATTTATCAGGCGACCTAATCTAACGTGATAGCTACTGTACAGCGCCTCTCCGCTCTGAAGACAGTACACACCTCGATTCAAGATTAGCGAAGTCGCATACTGTGGAATTTATTTCGATGGGTCAAAATCACAGGCGATCACTTACAGCTTCACGTAACGCGTTACACAGCTCCTTATGCGGTTAGTTAAAAATTGTCTTCACAATTTATATTTGTTGCCTCAGCGTAACCGAAAGACGCTAATAAATGTAGCGCTAATTATTGCCCAGTTGTCCAGTTGTGCCCTGTATTCTTCGAGTTCTCTGATAATTTTAAAAGAATTGTGTATAGAAGAGGTTATCCCAAATCGTAAGTGCCGTAAGTACAGTATGCTTACGGGAAAAGGAAGCAGGTCGACAGGATGGAACATGACAGTGTACGTCTGTCTGAAGAATTATGTGGTTTTTTTCTTTGCATTAAATTCTAGGTACATAGGAGGTGTAAAGGATATCAAAAAAGGAGATTAGTATTTAACATCCTGCCCACATCGTGGTCATTGCTGAAGGATAAAGAATACCATATTTATGAGTAGGTGGTATGAAAAATAATTAAGTTTTTTTTTTTTTGGTCATCAGTCTTCTGACTGGTTTGAGCGGCCCGCCACGAATTCCTCTTCTGTGCTAACCTCTTCATCTCAGAGTAGCCGTTGCAGCCTACGTCCTCAGTTATTTCATGAATGCATTCCAATTTCCGTCTTCGTCTACAGTTTTTGCCCCCTACTGCTCCCTTTAGCACCGTGGAAATCATCCCCCCATGTCTTAACAGATGTCCTATCATCCTGTCCCTTCTCCTTATCAGCTTTTTCGACATATTCCTTTCCTCTCCGATTCTGCGTAGAACCTCCTCATTCCTTGCCTTATCATTCCACCTAATTTTCAATATTAGTCTGTAGCATCACATCTCAAATGCTTCGATTCTCTTCTGTTCCGGCTTTCCCACATTCCATGTTTCACTACCATACAATGCTGTACTCCAGACGTACGTTCTCCGAAATTTCTTCCTCAGATTAATGCCGATATTTGATACTAGTAGAATTCTCTTGGCCAGGAATGCCCTTTTTTTTGCCATAGCTAGTCTGGTTTTGATGTCCTCCATGCTCCGTCCGTCATTGGTTATTTTGCTGCGTAGGTAGCAGAATTCCTTAACTTCATCTACTTCGTGACCATTAATCCTGATGTTAAGTTTCTCGCTGTTCTCATTCCTACTACTCCTCATTACCTCCGTCTTTCTTCGATTTACTCTCATTCCATACTGTGTACTCACTAGACTATTCATTACGTTCAGCAGAGCATGTAATTCTCCTTCACAATATCATTAGCGAGTCGTCTCATTGATATCCTTTCACATTCAATTTTAATCCAACTCCTGAACTCTTTTCTTTTTATTTCCATCATTGCTTCCTCGATGTACAGATTGAACAGTACAGACGAGACGCTACACCCTTGTCTTACACCCTTCTTAACACGAGCACTTTTTTCTTGGTCGTCCACTCTTATTATTCCCTTTTGGTTGTTGTACATACTGCATATGACCCGTCTCTCTCAATAGCTTACCCCTACTGTTTTCAGAATTTCGACATCTTGCACCATTTTATATTATCGAACGCTTTTTCCAGTTCGATAAATCCTACGGACGTGCCTTGATTTTTCTGTAGTTTCGCTTCCATTATCAACCAACACGTCAGAATTGCCTCTCTCGTGCCTTTACCTTTCCTAAACCCACACTGATCGTCATCTAGAGCATCCTCAATTTTCTTTTCAATTTTTCTGTATATTATTCATGTAAGCAACTTGGATGAATGAGCTGTTAAGCTGACTGCGCGACAATTCTCGCACTTGTCAGGTCTTGCCGTCTTCGGAATTGTGTGGATGATGCTTTTCCGAAAGTCAGATGGTACGTCGCCAGACCCATATATTCTACACACCAACGTGAATAGTCGTTTTGTTGCCTCTTCCCCCAATGATTTTTGAAATTCTGATGGAATATTATCTATCCCTTCTGCCTTATTTGACCGTAAGTCCCCCAAAGCTCTTTTAAATTCCGATTCTAGTACTGGATCCCCTATCTCTTCTAAATCGACTCCTGTTACTTCTTCTATCACATCAGACAAATCTTCACCCTCATAGAGGCTTTCAATGTATTCTTTCCACCTATCTGCTTTCTCCTCTGCATTTAACAGTGGAATTTCCGTTGCACTCTTAATGTTACCACCGTTGCTTTTAATGTCACCAAAGGTTGTTTTGACTTTCCTGTATGCTGAGTCTGTCCTTCCGACAATCATATCTTTTTCGATGTCTTCACATTTTTCCTGCAGCCATTTCGTCTTAGCTTCCCTGCACTTCCTATTTATTTCATTCCTCAGCGACTTGTATTTCTGTATTCCTGATTTTCCCGGAACATGTTTGTACTTCCTTCTTTCATCAATCAACTGAAGTATTTCTTCTGTTACCCAGGGTTTCTTCGCAGCTACCTCCTTTGTACCTATGTTTTCCTTCCCAAGTTCTGTGATGGCCCTTTTTAGAGATGTCCATTCCTCTTCAACTGTACTGCCTACTGCGCTATTCCTTATTGCTGTATCTATAGCGTTAGAGAACTTCAAACGTATCTCGTCATTCCTTAGTACTTCCGTATCCCACTTCTTTGCGTATTGATTCTTCCTGACTAATGCCTTGAAATTGAACCTAGTCTTCATCACTACTATATTGTGATCTGAGTCTATATCTGCTCCTGGGTACGCCTTACAATCCTGTATCTGATTTCGGAATCTCTGTCTGACCATGATGTAATCTAATTGAAATCTTCCCTTATCGCCCGGCCTTTTCCATGTATACCTCCTCCTCTTGTGATTCTTGGGCAGGGTATTCGCTATTACTAGCTGAACCTTTTTACAGAACTCATTTACTCTTTCTCCTCTCTCATTCCTTGTCCCAAGCCCATATTCTCCTGTAACGATTTCTTCTACTCCTTCTCCTACACTTTCCAGGCCCCCATGACTACTAGATTTTCATCCCCCTTTATTATCCTTTCAGTACCCTCATACACTTTCTCTATCTCTTCATCTTTAGCTTGCGACGTCAGCATGTATACCTGAACTATCGTTGTCGTTGTTGGTTTGCTGTCGATTCTGGTGGGAACAACCCTATCATTGAACTGTTCACAGCAGTACACTCTCTGCCCTACCTTCCTATTCATAACGAATCCTACTCCTGTTACACCAATTTCTGCTGCTGTCGATGGTACCCTACACTTATCTGACCAAAAATCCTTGTCGTCTTTCCACTTCACTTCACTGACCCCCTACTATATTTAGATTGAGCCTTTGCATTTCCCTTTTCGGATTTTATAGTTCCCCTATCACGTTCAAGCTACTGACATTCCACACCCCGACTCGTAGAACGTTATCCTTCCGTTTGTTATTCAATCTTTTTCTCATGGTAACCACCCCCTTGGCAGTCCCCTCCGGGAGATCTGAATGGAAGTCTATTCCGGAATCTTTTGCCAATCGAGAGATCATCATGACACTTCTTCAATTACAGGTCACATGTCGTTTGGATACACGTTACGTTTCTTTAATGCAGTGGTTTCCATTGCCTTCTGCATCGTCATGCCGTTGACCATTGCTGATTCTTGTTATAACAGAAGTTACGAAGCTATAACAGTTCAAATGAAGAAATCGCAAACGGTTTTTCTAAACGATTTTTAGGAAGTTATGTGATGCCAATAGAGTAGCTATTTGCATTTACTGTCAGGACACGAAGAGAAAAATTGTGGTATGTGACCATTGGGATGAGTGGTATGGTACAGTACAGACTCAAGTCGCTTATTATGGCCGACGGGACTAGGTACCGGGTTTTAGTGAAACAACTGCACGTCGGAGCGGTATAAATATGTCTGAATTTTGAGGGAGAGGCGCTTGTCGTCACCGGGGTACAGCAGCACCACTACGGCGCCAGGGCCACACTGGACAGCGGGGCGACTGGGAATCGCCACCAGCAGCCGTGGCTGCTATCCGTTAAAATACTTTCAGAAAGAACTTACCGACGTTTAAATGTATACCCAGTGTTAACAAAATTTTCTTCTTCAGAAACGCTTTTCTAGCCATTGACGATCTACTTTTTATATCCGCCCTACTTCGACAGTAATCACTTATTCTGCTTTCCAAATAACAAAACTCATCTACTACTTCAAGTGTTTCATTTCCTAATTCCGGCAGCGTTATCTGCTTTAGTTAGTCTACATTCCAATTATTATCGTTTTGCTTTTGTTTACGTTCATCTTATATTCTCCTTTAAAGCACTGTCCAGTCCGTTCAACTACTTTTCCATGCCCTTTGCTGTCTCTGACAGAACTGCAATGTCCTCGGCAAACCTCACAGTTCTATTTCTTGTCTCTGGACGGTAATTCTTATTCAAAAATTTTCTTTTATTTTCTTTACTGCTTATTCAGTGTACAGATCGAATAACATTGGAGATAGGCTACAACCGTGTCGCATTCCCTTCCCAACCACTGCTTCCCTTTGGTATCCCTCAACTCTTATAAACACCGTCTGGTTTCTGAACCAATTGTAAATAGCCTTTCGCTCCATGGATTTTAGCCCTGCCATCTTTATAGTTTAAAGGGAGTATTCGAGTCAACATTGTGAAAAGCTTTCTCTAAGTCTACAAATGCTATAAATGTAGGTTTGCCTTCCCATAACCTATCTTGTACGAGAAGTCGTAGGGTCAGTATTGCTTGAGGCGTTCTTACAGTTTTCTGGAATACAAACTGATCTTCTCGGAGGTCGTATTCTACCAGTCTTTCCATTTCTCTGTAAAGGATTCTTGTGACCTATTAAAGTGATAGTTCAATAACTGTCACACCTGGCAGCATCGGCTGTCTTTGTTATTGGTGGTATCATATCATTCTTGAAGTCTGGGGGTATTTCGCCTGTCTCATACAGTTTGCTCACCAGACTAAAGAGTTTCGTCATGGCTGGCCTCCTAAGTATATAAGAAATTCTAATTGAATGTTGTCTTCTCCCAGGGCTTTGTTTCGACTTAAGTGTTTCAGTGCTTCGTCAACTTATTCACGCCGTATCATGTCTCCTTTATCCTCTTCGTCTACGTCCTCTTCCGCTTCCGTAATATTGCTCTCAAGTACATTTCCCTTGGATCGACCCTCGATTACTCCTTCCAGCTTTCGCGTTTCCCTTCTTTTCTTAGGACTGGTTTTCCATCTGAGTTCTTGATATTCATACAGCTGCGTCTCTTTCCGCCAGAGGTCTTTTTAGTTTTCCTGTAGGCAGTATCTGACTGATCCCTAGTGATATATGCTTCTGCTTCCTTACATTTGTTCTGTAGCCATTCCTGCTTAGTCATTTTGCACTTCCTGTTGATATCATTATGCCGTTGTTTAATTACCTTCCGCCTGCTTCATTGACTGCATTTTTATATTTTCTCTCGAGAACAAGGAAATAATTTAAGTATTGACCAAATGATATGGAATGGGCAAAAATGAAGATTTTTAAAATCACGTCATTAATCCTGCATCTTCGTATGCTGATTGAGATTTTAGGAGTATTTTTTTTTATCGGTTGCATTTGTATAGTACTAGTACCAGTAGAATCGAAAGTTTTCATAAGTTACTTTCAAACGTGTGTTACTTCTTGTGGTTCCACACCTCGAATGATTCTAAATTTATTATGAAATTTATTATGGCTATTAAATATATGAGGTAGTATATAGATTACATTCTCCTGTCTTAAGTATTTACCACATGCTCAGGGAGTTCATTTGCACAAGAAATTCTTTCTGTTTGTATCTGCCATGTCGTAAGATATCGTACCTGTCTTCAACATTCTGAATGACGTATCACAAATCAACTACCAGATTTTATAACCAAAGATGTTGGAGAGTTACACTTGTCGGGATGAGTGGTGATGTGATGGGGGTTATGGGCAGGATGGGATAATAGAATCACT
Source organism: Schistocerca serialis cubense (assembly GCF_023864345.2). Taxonomy (NCBI): domain Eukaryota; kingdom Metazoa; phylum Arthropoda; class Insecta; order Orthoptera; family Acrididae; genus Schistocerca; species Schistocerca serialis. Next base: position 321,359,508 of record NC_064641.1, on the reverse strand, counting down.
GCTGACAGTGAAGAATACTTTATTCAACTTCGGTACATGGTTTGTCAAGGTTCACTGGGGCAAAGCACGCCTCACTGTGTTGACCCTGGCCGGCGCTGACTTATGGGCCCGGGATTCCACCCTGGTGAGAGGATGCTGCTCAGGCGCCTCGCTTTGCTGATGGCAGCACCTTGGACGGCCGGCAGCCTACGTAGCAGGTATTTATCCCATTTATCCCATATCTGTGTACCGCAACGTTAGTCACAAAGTTAACTTCGCTTATCGTTAATCCGTTACTTTGTGACTAACGTTGCGGTACACAGATATGCTACAGAACCGAATCACCCCTAGCCTATGGGATAAATACTTGCTGGAATGTACGACGTTAATGCAGGATGGCAGCAGACCGTATTATTCGTTTCGGACCTCTTGATAAGTATGGAAGTGTGATTACGCATGTCAATCACATCGCGATTACGGGCAGCATGGGGTTCACGCCTGAGTCTCAGGACGTGCACTAGCAGCGCATGTCAGGTGTTTCAAGCGTCAACTTCGCGTCTTAATATCTCGGGAGGTAATGGGAACATTGCGATGCAATCAATGCCATTGCGTATGTGCTTTGTCATGCTGTGGATTGCTGCAGAAAAAGTATAGGAAGTCCATTTAAAAAAACGTAAGTTTGTGTTAAAAAACACATACGCTTTCGTTTTTAGAATGTTTCCAAATATGTACATTCATGGGCCCCAGCCCTACATTGATACCGGTGAAAGTCGTTATGCAATAGCTGTTATTGTTCCAGAGATATTTTGGGTGGACAAGATAGCTGGGACACCATGTATATCTATGGCTTATTTTAAATTGTGTGAAGAATAAGTCTTCCAGTCTTCCCTTAGACATACATCCAGTCTTTACACGTCGATTCAGCTTAGGCCTGATATCTGCAGTGACATTCTTCTGCAAGAAGGCCAACGCGTTATTACATTCAAAAGTTGCATAGGTAGCTAAGTTTTGTCGAGTGATACTTTAATTACATCATTCTACAGTCTCATCCTTCGTTCTCTCTTCCGTTTGTGGAATTTATCTTGATTACTTCCCTCAGAGAATAATTCTCAGGTATAAGACAGGAGCTCTGTGTCTAGTGGACTATGCACATCTCCTGGGATTCTGATCTAATCTGCCGTAACTTCAGCTTGAAGACAGTCAACCACCTTGAAGACAGTCAACCACTACAAGCAAAACGCAGGTCTACTGTGGGCAGTGCAAGCCCGCTGGCTGTGACTCGCGCGTTCAAAGTTAGAGAAAGAAGCCTTAGGACAGGGCTGGCCAAACAGCGCTCTGAGAGAGCGAGCGCTGAAATGACGCTCCTGCCTAGCGCTCCGACTGTAGTCGCGAGTCGGGCTGCAGGCAGACACCGCTAAAGCAAGACAGTCACACTGTCGCAAGCCAAGCAAAATCTATTGACAATACTACTTAACTTAATCAGACTTACGTTCTGCATCAATAATACGAGGGCCGTTCAGAAAGTAACCTCTGGTTGATTTAAAAAAATACACCAAGTTAAATAAAAATATTTTAATATATACATCTTACAACTACATCTTTGCACTATTTTTCTACATAGTCTCCATAGCGATTGAGGCACTTATCGTATCTCTTCACAAGCTTTGAAATTCCTTCTGCATAAAAATCACCCGCTTGTGCCTGGAGCCAGCCTGTGACCGCATCTTTGAGCTCTTCGTCGTCATCAAACCGCTGTGACCCGAGCCATTTCTTCAAATGCATGAAGAGGTGATAATCACTTGGCCCCAGGTTTGGGCTGTAAGGTGGATGGTTGATAACGTCCCACCTGAAGGACTCAAGAAGGGCCATTGTTCTGCGAGCAGAGTGAGGACGGGCGTTATCGTGCAAAAAAACGATACCGGAAGTCCGCATACCACGGCGTTTGTTCTGTATAGCCCGTCGTAACTTTTTTATTGTTTCACAGTACACGTCTTGATTAATGGTCGTACCACGTTCCATGAATTCAACCAACAACACCCCTTTGGCATCCCAAAACACCGTTGCCATCAGTTTTCTGGCAGAAAAATCTTGCGAGGCTTTTCTTGGTTTGGTAGGCGAATTTGAATGTGCCCACATCTTTGATTGTTCTTTTGTCTCAGGGTTCACGTACTTAATCCAGGTTTCGTCACCGGTCACGATTCTGTTTAACAATGGTTCTCCTTCGTCCTCATAACGTGACAGAAAGTCTAATGCAGAGGCCATTCTTTGAGTTTTGTGGTGGCCGGTAAGAATTTTGGGCACCCATCGTGCACAGAACTTACGGTAACCCAATCTTGCTGTCACTATCTCGTACAAGAGAGTCTTAGAAATCTGTGGAAAACCAGTAGACAACTCTGACATTGAGAAACGTCGATTTTCACGAACTTTTGCATCAACTGTCTGAACGAGTTCGTCAGTCACCAATGATGGTCTACCACTCCTCTCTTCATCATGAACGTTTTCTCGTCCACTTTTTAAATAAACGTACCCATTCACGGACAACTCCTTCACTCATAACTCTTGGTCCGTACACGGCACAAAGCTCACGATGAATAGCTGCTTCAGAATATCCTTTGGCTGTAAAAAACCTTATGACAGCACGCACTTCACATTTGGCGGGGTTTTCTATTGCAGCACACATTTCAAACTGCCACAAAAACTAAACTAGCGCAGGTACGACGTTCACTCGACCACGGCTTGATGCCGACTGACCTGTTGAGTGCGTGAACGCACAGATGGCGTCGCTACTCCCCCCACAACCCGCACTGTGACCAATCGGAGGTTACTTTCTGAACCGCCCTCGTACATCTGTCAATGTCGAGTGGGAAAAGCGTTCCATGCGTGTCGTTTAAGGGCCATACAAAGTGCAAAACATTCCCTAGCAATATTATGAAACGTGATTATAACATCAACAACAAGGATGACATGATGTACTTGTCTTCTGAAGAATGACAGTGAATGATGGCTGAACACAAGGCAGCCTTAAACTGAGTTCATGCTAAGTAGAGTGGTGACAAAATCTCTTATGGTCGCATCAAAACATATTTGAATTCATTAAATATGATGATGCAACAGGAGAATCATTTTGTAACAGATGTGGCGGACAAGACTGATGCTGTCAAACAAAAAGAATTATCATAAAATCAGCATCACGTTCAGGTCCTGGAACATTTCCAATTACTCAAGGCGGTCGTATGAACGAACGTGAATGACCAGGTCTCAGTAATTGAAACATTTCATCATCAGTTTGCAAGAACCCGTGAATCGTTTGGTTTTTCACCTGACTGATCTAGACAATATAGTTACGGTAATAGATCACTACTCAGGGACCAATTTTGATTAATTAAGTTGCTTAAAGGAACTTAATAAAGCGCGATCAGTTACGGAGCCCTAAGCTTCCTACCCTAAGCGGGTTTCAGTTAACTTTTTATTACACCTACCTGTGGACACGGAATTCATTAACTACGAAGGGAAAAACAATTTGTAAAATATGTTTTTAATTTATTCCGTAATTGTATGTTAAATCTCGAGGGATTTCAACAATAATTACTAAGCGATTCGAAGTAATTATTATGTAGATGGATACGCTAATATGTTATTAACTGTTGGCAAGGTTGTAAGGTGGATGGGGGTAGCAATCTGATTACGTCGCTCGCTGATAATTTAAGAAAGTTGTTGACGACGGGTTGGATTAAGAACGGTTATGATTAGCAGATCACGAACTTAACGACTTGCTGCTGGAAACACTAAACATGGCAAACACCTTTAAACATGTGCACTTCGTCAGTATTGCGCATGCTGCCATGCGACTTCGATATTTTCACACTGAAACTCTAAAGTGGGCTAACGTGGCGCATATAATCACATCACAAACGAATTAGCAATTTCATCCAAACATTGGCAGCCCAAACGGAAATTTGATTACTCTAATCCACTACCACCGTTTTTAAATCTTGAAATTAAAAGGCAGAAAGGCAGTGACTGCTAGGTCTGAGGAAGACAGCAAATGAAGACAGGTATAATACTGGGGCCGACCGTCATAGATGGTTGGCCACTTCCGTGAAATATAAAACGTTATCACATCCATCCACCCCTATCATGCTCCGTTCTTACCATAAGTAGCCGTGGTTGGTATCTGAGACGTGTGGTTCGTTTTTTGTTTTAGATCTTTATATATATGTATATATATAGTTAAGCCTCACCGGCCATTTGACCACCTTCTTCTGTACAGATGCACAAACAGTGCCCGAACTCTTACGGGAATCGGCAAAAAGTCTCGAGTAATGAGTATAATGAACAGGGGCACTATGAATATAGTGCTGGACAATAAGTTGGGAATGTAGGTCTCACGGGAGGTGTGCCAGAGATAAGTCCCTGCAGTCGCACTACCCCATGTGTCCACGGTGGCTCAGATGGAAGCCAGCACGGTAGCTCAGTCGGTCAGAGGGTTTGGTTACCCTCTGATTAAATGGATCAACGAACAACGTGAACGAGTGTCATCGGACGTCCGCCATTAACAAATACAACGAACAACATACATAGAACAAAAATAAGACAATAAAGGTGGATAGAGCATCTGCACACATTTTCAACTGTCCCCACTGACTTATATCAACGCCTGTATGTAGCTAGGGTATTCATTTAATTGTAATTTCATTTTACATCTTTTAGATCTTTGCCTACTGGCGCGAACCGTCTCTGTCTAGTCACCGGCTGGCACTTCGACAGCCTGTTAGTTGAGTATTTGATTGTAGTTTCTTGGTGCGGCTTGACCAGATGGGCGAATAGTCGATCGCTGTCAGAGAGAGAGAGAGAGAGAGAAGAGGGACATGTGACATCCGGTGAACTGTTCACAGAGCTTTCGGGTACACAGTTGTCTTGGCACCCGCTGGTCGCTAGAGAAGTGTTCGGAGGCAGTACTTGGGCCTAATGTCGACGCAACCAGTTTGTCCTGGATGAAGGAGGCATAGTTGTTGCTGTGGGTGTTGCAGTGGTGTTCATTCTCTGTTGCCGTCTGTTCTGCGCTTTGGTGCTAAGATACTCATTACCTGATTGACACACGTGCTCCCGTGTTGGAGTTGCTCCCGCTACGCTAGATTGCCTGTGGTTCTCCCTCACTCTGTCTAAAGTGATAAATATACCTTTTGGTGCTTCTGTTTGAAATTATGCGAGTGCTACATTTGTGAGTTTTAAAATTTGTTTTATTTACAACTTGTTCAATGTCTGCTTAGCTTGTCATTCGGGATTGAAATTAATTGTGTTATATATTCTAGGCAGCCATGTGTATTAGTGGCCACTGAGGTCGAGATTGAGTCTGATTTGTAATGGAAGTTGCTGCTTTCCTGACTAATGTAGCGACTATAAGATTGCCTATGGGTATATTAAGCAAACGCTTGCGGCCCAGGGATTCTTGGCTGATTTGGGTAATTAAGTTCCATAACTCTGAGGAGATTTTGTCCCTTTCAAAAAAATTAATACGAGTGTTTATCGTTTGAAGTATAATTACTATTTTATTTGTCCGAATGTTAACCCTCAAGATTTGCCTGTTACCTTTTAAATAAGTTAAGTTATTGTGTTTGAATCCCCTGGTTATTACTTTAACCTGTGGTTATATTTTATTGTAAGATTAATCGGTTAATCCTTTTAGTAAATCTTACTGTAATATTGTTGTTGTAATGTGTACAGTTTGGTTGGTGCTTGGGGCCACGATCTCATTCTGTTCCTTGTCTTGGTCTCAGCAGTTTCCTATGTTCTATGATTATTATACTTGAATTGTGTGTTTGCTTATTTGCTTTAGGGTTCCCGACCTGTTCGTAGAGTTTGGAGGCGCTGCCTGGTGGTGATGATGATGGTTGGTTTGTGGTACTCTCAATAGCGCGGTAATCAGCGCCCGTACAAAGTCCAAATTTTTCGCAGTCCAATTTTTTTACACACCCAATGTCACGGATGATGATGAAATGATAAGGACAACACGAACACCCAGTTCTCAGGCAAAGAATATCCCCAACCCGGCCGGGAATCGAACGCGGGACCCTGTGATCCACAGGCAGACGCTAGCCACTTTTTTTGTTTTTTTTTTTTTTTGTCGTTGCATTTGCTCGGGGCGGACGGCACATGACACACATTCGAGTTCTTCGTTGATCCATTAATTCCGTTTCATTATTACAGAGGACAGCTAACCCTCTGACCGAACGCGCTGATCTACCGCGCTGGCTATAGACGTTGCAGCTTCCTGTCTTGCTACAACATCCCTCATAATTTGTGTTCCTACCTCGTAGCAATCGGCGGGCGTCAATTTAACCAGAAGTGCCCATTATTTTAGACCATCTTATTCGGACTTGACCTGGCGTACCTGCCCATTCCATGATTCCCAGGTCTGATGTTTGGGTTTTACATAATAGTTTTAATATTGGTATGATGCTCAATTTCGTAAATGGTATTTTATTATTTTTCCACATCATTATCTTGATTATACCAAAGGGACTTTTCTGATTGATCAAATACTGGATATTTGTATTGATATCAGACTTGTGTAATTTTTATGTTCCTACACTCCTTGTAAGTTATGTTCATTAATGTCAAGCACCCTCTTTTTCCCTCCAGATGTTGGAATTGTAATCATTAGGATCATTGCTGTCGTTGTTTGCCAGCGCTAAGCTCGTGTTTCAGTTATATTTGATTGTACTACCTACTTCTTAGTCCTTCCTGAATAGGTGAACCTTACTCTTTTAAATTAACTAATTAATCATCATTCGGCTCAGTTGAAGAAAACTTGGAGTATGTGCCTAAATCATTTGTATTTTATTAGTGTATTTAGTATCTGTGCAATAAAAGATTATCAGACTTTAGTGAGATAACAAATTACTTGTGATAAATGGCCTGCACCTTTCCAATGCCCCTTTTGTGCCATCCTTATCCTGGGGCGTGCACTGACATTTAACTTTAGAAATGTAGAGACGTTAAATCGAGGGTCCCTCCATCTCATTTCGTTGGTTGTGCGCTCCCCTAAATACTTCCACCTCCGAATCTTGTTCCTGAGTATCTCTTCTCCCAAACTCCGAATGCGCTCATCCTAAAATGTGACCCATAATTACTAATAATCAGTCAACTTCTTTAAGACCCCTCTCAGTATAAAAAGTGGAGTTCAGAATCCATGACACAGGTTGTCTACCAATGTCAGACAGTACCTTTCCAGCTACAGTTGGAGAATAAGAGGAGCAAGAGAACGCCCTACCTTGTCAGCGTCGCCTTGGGCAGCAGCCAATCAATGAAGTCATAGTCGATGGTTTTCCTGCAGTAGTTATCTGTTTCTGTAGCCTACGCTTCTGCACACCCAGAGCAGCCGACAGCATTTCCCTAAAATCTCTCGCAGCGCTTGACGCGTTTCTTCTTGTTAACCTGAGGTGGGTTGTAAAGCCCGCAGGCTGGACTGGGGAACACTTGGGGTTGCATTTTTAGAACTGTGACTGTATCCTCTGTACTGTCCTTGGCCCCAGTGGTCTGTGACTTGGCGCCACCGTGGAGACGACAGGGCAGGCTACACAAATCCCCGTTCTTTTGAATTCCCCAGGCTTTGGTGTTACTGTCCAGCTTGTAGAGGACGCTGCCTGCTATACCCCAAAGGAACGGTCCCACAGTGGTCACACTTACTTAATTATATTATCATTACTAAATTTATTACAAAAACAATGCTTAAACAATGATTACATGTACATCTCCAATATGTAAAGTTACATGAATGGACAATCAGAAAAATCATACTCTTATATCATCATATTTCATTCATACTAGAATATAAAGAAAACCTTGTATTTACCCTGTAGAGCTGTCTGCGCTACTATTAGACATCGTCCCAAATCTAATGACATATATATCCATATATACAAGAACATACCGTTACCACAAACAATATGTCAACAGTGAGTAATTATGTCTTATAATAAGTGCAATCGATTTATGGCACCTATATAAATTCATATGTTAAAAATTTTAAGTATCTTTATATGAGCATTGTGCCACTATCCTTGTTATTATTAGAGATAATACTAATCTAATGACGTGCATATTTGTTTGTACAAGAACCCAGCACATATACAACCAATATATCGGCAGTGTGTAATTACGTATGAATATAAATGTACTGAATGTATTCGAAATACGTAAATGTATCTGAGAAACGCCTTAATAAGGTTCCTTTTCTAGTAAATTCCGCCGGCCGCTGTGACCGAGCGTTTCTAGGCGCATCATTCTGAAACCGCGCTGCTGCTACGGTCGCAGGTTCGAATGCTGCCTCGAGCATGGATGTGTGTCATGTCCTTAGGTTAGTTAGGTTTAAGTAGTTCTAAGTCTTGGGGACTGATGACCGCAAATGTTGAGTCCCATAGTGGTTAGATCCATTTGACCCATCTAGTAAATTCCACGTCCCAGTAAAAGTTATTATTTACACAAGTAATGAGTGATTATTCTGGCTCGGGTAGATTGGAGTGCAAGTCCACTCAAAATCATATATTTAAGGTGTTGCACGTTAACTCTCAATATTATTTAAATTAGAACTCCTTATGACATCTACAATTACGATGAAACTGGTTTTGGCAGAGTAATATGTGTCTGTGTCTCTTTTGCAACATATTTACAAAAGCAAAATTTGTCAAATGAGCACAGAGGTGAGCTATATAAGCATTGGCTATGCCAAAATATGGTACACACAAAATAATAAAAGTCATAAGATTCCTAGGAAAGTAAAAACACATGATAAATTAGAGCACACCTCTCTGTTTCCACCTAGCATGAGAAACGCTGATATCTGTCACATCGTAGTTATGACTTGCCCAGTTTTACGCATTAAAACCATTATCTGATACTGAAACATGAACATATGAAGAGGGACGGTATTTAATGGGAGGAGGGGAGAGGGGCACAATTGTCGTCGTTCATCAGCTGCGCTTCTCGAATTTAGTCATCTCTGCCATGCGAACATGGATGAGTAATATCCTTCCTTCATGGCAATGGTTCATTTAGACGTTCATGTAAAGATGAGAAAGATAGGCTGACTGGGTTTGGGGATGGGTTCTCTGTAGAAGACGGGGAATTTGGACAGCAGCTGCTGCGGGTACTGGTGAAGATACAAGAACTTTTAATTGGTTCTTTACTAATTCGTACAATTCAGACATTCTTCTGATAGTTCCCCAGTGTCTGGCGTGATCCGGAGTTCCGTCGTAATATTCCGGCGACGTAGCTACGGCCGTTGACGTATGGCGAGGTGGCGTGCACGAGTTTCTCGGGAGGCAGAGCGCTCAGCTGGAGTCCCCAGTGTGCGAGGTGAGCTAAGAGTGCAGGATGAGGCACAGGGGGCCCCTCTAATGCGGAAGTCGCGTCGTTCCAGTGGCACGTGTTGGCGGCGGAGTCTGGACTGACGGTGAGGAGCGCTGGTGGCTGCATGGCGCGGTGTTGCCTACACGAGGAGGGCGGACAGGAATAGTCGCGGTCCAGTGGCTCAAATGTTTCAAATGGCTCTGAGCACTATGGGACTTAACTGCGGAGGTCAGTCCCCTAGAACTTAGAACTACTTAAACCTAACTAACCTAAGGATATCACACACATCCATGCCCGAGGCAGGATTCGAACCTGTGACCGTAGCGGTGGCGCGGTTCCAGACTGTAGCGCCTAGAACCGTTCGGCCACACCGGCGGCGGTCAAGTGGTGTAGTGATGGGGAGCTCGTGAATGAGTCGTTCAAATGAACGCTTCACTCCAGTGAAGTGTGAACTAACCACTCAATTTCAATGAACTGGTACTTCAAACTCTTCACAGATGGCACACGCCCCACTTCTTTCTAGTTCACTCACTATCTTCCCCTCTCTCACTACATCGGCGCTACGTCACTCATTCTCCCTTCACTTCAGTTCCCCCTCTACTGCCTGTCGACGAATCGCGCGGCGTTTGTGGGAAATGATAGGTTTGCGACGGGTTGCGGTTGTGAGGGGCGAGGGGAAGGCAGCGTCAGCTGCTTCCTGCAGTGCTGACATCTTGCGGACCAATGAATATTACAGATGCAAACGAAGAGGCTGGCTGTGTGAGCACGCACAGCCAACATGAAAATAAAAGGTTTGTTAATAACACTGAAAGAGGGATTTTACCTGAAATCGTACCAATGACTGCAGGTGACAGTATAAACTGTTTTGAATCTGGAGGTTTATTATTCTCAACAAAAATAAAATCTACAGGAAAACTTCTGAGTAATTACCTAACGTAGATATATAGACTTTGTGACAGTGGTAAACATACACATTCTATTTTGGATTAAATTTTAAAAGGAACATAAAACTGGAATGCATTTCGTTTGTAGCCCTAGTTTTCAGTCCATGAATACAACAAATAAAGTTTCACTTGGCAGATAAAGACTTTTTTGGGCGCTTCATGAGAAAATGTCGAGCAAGATTAAATGTAATACCTTCTTTATATGTGACAGGCTTCTCTGTTTATCTTTCCTTTGTCCCCTTCGACCATGCTCTATTTAAGTTAGCTCAGACGCTGTAAGAGCGTAAAAGAATTATGAAGTATTACGAAGCTTTTTGTACGAGCGAGGCGATGTGAGCGTAGCCGCGGCTGAGCGGCGAACTGGGCAACTTCGCCAGGCTTCCGTACTTCGTGAATGAACTACTTCATTTGAACGCTTCACGGCAAAGAGTGAAAAGAATGAAGTAGTTCACGGGAATGAACGAGTTCGACCCACCTCTAAAGTGGTGGCAAAGATCACTGCGAGGACTGCCGGCTGACACGTGGCAGGTGCCAGGTGTGGCCCCACCACGCTCAAACGTGACGTACTTGGCTGGGCCAGAGTATAAATGCTGGTTACCGGCGCTGAATTCGCGGAAGTGCTGCATTTGTGGACTACTGCGAACCATCTGGCACAGGACAATGACCGGGATCTGGCGTAACTGTCGGCGACGCGGGCTTCAGTCGAACATGACGGGACGCTGTCACAGAATTGCTGCTGCTGCTGAGGGATGCCGATCAAGCGGAAGCGACGGTCGGCTGCAGCCGATGTCCATGGCTTGCGGACTGGTTTCGGAGCTTGTGGTCCGACGAGACAGCATTTGATCGCGCAGTTCAGTGACCTGCGCCTGATGTCTGGCTGTGGCGTCGTTGCTGTTTTGGCCTCTGAATTTTGCTCCAAGTTCTCCTATGATTTGGTCCCACTACAATCTTCTCCCCTCTGCGAAGAAAATTCGGCTTCGAATTTTACTGAGTTGAAAACACTAGATAATTCACACATTTTCACTTCTTACTTGTTCCTCGACTCACGGTATAAAATAGTAGATTATTTTGTCTGCCTTCACTACCAATTACCTACGCGTCCTCACAACCACCGAGATTATGTGTTCTCATTTGCACATAGGTTACACTAGTTCACTTCCAGTCCTATTAGCAGGCGCGTCATTCCTCTCGTAGGGTGGGGGGGGTGGGGTAATGGGACTCAGGAAGGGATTCGTATCTTCTTATTTCATGCATGATAAATTCGCATCTCCCATATTCGCCCACTAGTTATATCACACTTAACTATGAAACAAGGTACACAAACAATATGTCCCATTGTACGGCGCTAAGACTAAAAAAAAAAAAAAAAAAAGAAAACCACACTTTATGACCTATACATTTCTCTTCCCTTCAAGCCATACTGTTACTTTATCACAGGGACCTAGCAAGTAACGTTATCTAATCCAGGTGGGACAGAATGATTTGTGCACTGCCTTATTGCTTAGCGATACTGGCCTGTGTGAAACTGTGGCTTGCTCACGTTAGGTGATCCCTGGTAAAGTTGCTTTGGTCGCGACTTCAAGACATCGTGACTTGGGAATCAATACAAAATTATTTCCTCACAATACATCAATAAATATACTGAATACTCCACGATACTTATTACTCTAACTTCTCATTTTTGCATTAGATCTACAACACTTCGAAATAAACATCAGTACGTTCACAAAAAAAAAAAAAAAAAAAAATGGTTCAAATGGCTCTGAGCACTATGGGACTTAACATCTGTGGTCATCAGTCCCCTAGAACTTAGAACTACTTAAACCTAACTAACCTAGGGACATCACACACATCCATGCCCGAGGCAGGATTCGAACCTGCGACCGTAGCAGTCGCACGGTTCCGGACTGAGCGCCTAGAACCGCTAGACCACAGCGGCCGGCAGTACCTTCACAAATAGATACTTCTCATTCAGAGAGAAAAGAAGTAATCCGGTGGCCTCGCTTCAAGAGCTCCACAATACTACTAACCCAGCTACAGTCGCTGTAACCGGTGCACTTGTGCTGTGCACAGATTGAACATTCTCCCACCCCTACCTGTGCTGTACCTGCCGTGCCCAAACGTGGCGTACTCGGCTTAACTGCTGGTTTCCGGCACTGAATTCGCGAATGGGCTGCATTTGTGGATTACTGCGAACCATCTCAAACAGGACAATGATCGCGGCCTGGCATAATTGTTAATTTCGCGGAAGTAAAACGAGTTGGAATGGTTTCTCGAAGGCTGGCCCCAGAGCACTGACACCGGGATGGTGTCACAGAATTGCTGCTGCTGCTGAGGGATGCTGATCAAGCAGAAGCGACGCTCGGCTGTGGCCGATATCCGTGGCTTACTGCCTGATTTCGGCGCTTGCGGTCGGACGACACGGGAGCCGGTCGCGCATTTCAATGACCAGCATCTGGTGTCTGACTGCGGCCTCGTTGCAATTCTGGTCTCTGACTTCTACTGCAAGTTATTCTATAGTTTTGTCCCGTTACATACTATCATCTCATATGTCAACAATTGACGTGAAACAAATTTCCCATTATTGGTGACACCAGTCCTGATTCTTTTTTGCCTGAGGTTATTGGCTACGCAGTGTTACAGCCGTTTCTAGTCCCTTGTGTAGTGCAATCGTATCACTCTTTGACCAATAGCAGTTTGTGACTATGCTGCGTATTTGCAAGAAGACTCTGAAAAGCTCTTAGGAGATGAGATAATGGCACACTATACTATGTGTGGTGTTGTTATCCGTGGAAATCTAGAACAAAATAAGAGTTGCTGGTCTATGCCACATTGCACGGTCGAACACTGGGGATTTGTTCTCACTACCTGTGGTTTCCTTGATGTGGCTCTACAAAGGCGTAGCGTTGTGTCATACCACTTTTGAGTATTTCACTCGCTCATGGTATATGCGCATATTTGTGTTGCAATGTGGCCGTTAATTTAGCCAGCTGGTCTGTTGACGTTATCATGTCTCACTGGGGCCGCAATAATTTAACTATTCGTATTGATTCCCGAGTCACGATGTTCTGACACGACTACAGCTGATTCCCTCAAAGCAGATAATCGACATTAGTGTGGGTGACTGACCACATCCGTCTGTCTACCGGGCTCAAAAAGTGACTGGGTGCCTTGCTGTTAGTACATCAGCTGGTAAGAAGTTCACCTCGAAGTTCACTGGTTGTTTTTCTTCTTCTTCTTCTTCTTTCGTTTCACCCTCTTTGGGGTACGCTGGATCAATCATTTCTTTGTGTGTTGTTCTTTTCTTAGGGCCCAGTATTTCTTCATTCTTTCTGATCTTCTTCTCCTCTCTTCTTTCGAGATGAAGGATTTGGACTTCTGTGTGGATTTGGCTTGGAACCTTATGTTTTCATCTTTAGTAATTAATTTAGCAGTTCGATCAATAAGTGAATTTTCTGAAGTATTTAATTCCACTAGGTCTTTCTCAGTTTCTTTAAACCAGTTGGGCTTCGTTTTTCGGTTACGGAAGAAGTCAAAGATTTGTTTAGTTAATCTGTTGGAATTCATTCTGAGAAGATGACCATAAAAATTTATTCTCCTTTTTCGCATAGAATCTGAAAGTTTTTCAATTTTCTTGTAGAGAGTTTCATTTTTGATGTACATAATCTTATTGTCTTGACATTTTGGCCCAATGATTTTTCTTAAAATTTTTCTTTCCTTTATCTCAAGTTTCTCCATTTGGCCTTTGAAATTCATGTTAAGTGTTTCTGCTGCGTACAGTGCTTCTGGCTTAGTGATTGTCTTGTAATGTGTAATTTTGGACCCCCATGAAAGGGATTTTTGTTGTATGTATTTTTTGTTAGTTGGAAGGCCAATTCAAGTTTATTTTTTCTGGATTCCATTGCTTTGCTTTCCCCAGCGTTCCAAGTAATCCATTCTCCGAGATATTTGAATTCTTTTACTATTTCAATCTTCTGTTCTTGAACTTTGAGGTATTTACATGGGTGCTTGATGTTTGTCAATATCTTAGTTTTTTCAGAGGAGATGTGAAGACCAATTTTAGCTGCATGTTTCTTTAGTTCAAGGATTTGCTCCCGTGCTTCTTCCATTGTTTCAGCAAACAGGGCCATATCATCTGCAAAAGCAATGCAATTTACTTTAAGGTCCTTCTTTTTGCAACCCAGTCTTATACCACTCTTAATATTTGTGTTCCATTCTCTGTCTACTTTCTCAAGAGCACAATTGAGCAGCAATGGTGAGAGCCCATCGCCCTGTCGCACTCCCGTTTTTATTTCAAAGGGTTCCGATAGTTCGCCCATAAATTTAACTTTCGAAAATGTATTTGTAAGGGTCGCTTTTATAATATTAGTTGTATTCTTACCCAAACCCATTTCTTCCTGGACTGATAACAGAGATTCTCTATCAATCGAAACATATGCTTTTTTGAAATCAATGAAGGAGATTACGTATGTCTTTGCCCTTGATTTTTGGTAAGCCATGATGTTTTTGAGGTTTAGTATTTGTTCCGAACATGATCTACCCTTTCTAAAACCTCCCTGGTATTCCCCGATTTGCGGATCCAATTGCGGCTCTGCCCTGTTCAAAAGGACTTTAGAAAGAATCTTGTACGTTATATCCAGCAGTGATATTCCTCTGTAATTGTTGGGGTCTGTCTTCAAACCTTTCTTGTGGATAGGGTGGATGAGAGCTGTTCTCCATTCTGCGGGGATCTCTTCTTCTTTCCAGATTTGATCGAAAACACACTTAAGGGATGTAACTGCATTTTTGTCAGCCTTTTTCCATAGTTCGGCCACTATTTGATTTTCCCCGGACGCCTTGTTGTTTTTAAGTTCTGAGATGACCTTCTGTAGTTCTTCAGTCGTCAGTGGTTCTGAATCCGGCTTCTCACGGTTGTTTGGAATGGATTCAAATTTTTCAAGGATGGGTTCACAATTCAAGAGTTTCTCAAAGTAGCCTGCTAGTATTTTGCAGTTTTCCGTGTTGTTGAGAGCGATGGTCCCATCTACATCTCGAAATTGGAGGGTGGGTGCTTTCTATCTTGATAACCTTTGTTTGAAAGTTCTGTAAAAGCTCCTTGTGTTGTTTTTAGCAAATTCTTCATCAATTTGGAGGAGAGTTTTGTTTTCATGTGTCTTCTTAATCCTTTTTATATTTTTATCTACCAGTTTTCTAACTGTAATGAAATTCAGTCTACTTTCTTCTGCTTTCTGTGATTGCCAATTTTGCCATGCCTGTTTTCTCGTTTCAATGAGGGCATCACATTCCAGCGACCACCAGGGATGTTTTTTACTTTTTTTGTTAGGTGCTATCCGTTCAGCTGTAGTAATGAGGTTTTCCTTGATATCCCCCCAGCTTTGTGTCTGAATGGTTTCTGTTGCTTTTGTGAATTCATCTGATTTTAATATCTTTTCTGTGCTATACTTCCGACCCTTAATTTGTTTCACGCTGCGTTTCCTGTTTGGGATGACTTTGATCTTAATTTTAGAAAGGTAATGGTCTGAATCCAAGTTTGCACCCCTGAGTACCCTAACGTTCATGATTTCTTTGCTAGAAATCTTCTTAATTGCCACATGATCAAGTTGAAATTCCCCAAGGCTAGGATTTGGGGATACCCATGTTTTTTGTCTTCGTGGTAGTTTCTTGAAAGCTGTGGATTTAAGAATTAAATTGTGTGCTTGGCTAAGTTCTATTAGTCTCACACCATTTCTGTTTGTTCTCTTGTGTGCAGGATAGTTTCCAACTATTTTCTTATATCTTCTTTCTTTACCAATCTGTGCTTTAAAATCTCCAAGAAGAATGATGATGTTTTAATCTGGAATTTTCTGAATAATGTCATCTAGATGATTCCAAAAGGCCTCCACTTTTTCTTTGTTTTTCCTGTTATCCTCGTTTATAGGGGCACGTGCATTGATAATTGTGTAGATTTTGTTTGTGCTTGTGAATGTAAGACTTGAGATTCTTTCTGATTGGGAATCAAAGCCAACTATTGAGTTCAAGATTTGTTTGTTGATTATAAAGGCTGTACCAAGATGTGGTACATTTTTCATTACTCTCGGTCCCACTTTCCCTTTGTATATCCTAAAACCTTCGGAATCGAAGGTATCTGTATCCATGTATCGTGTTTCTTGAATGGCTGTTATGAGTATGTTGTGGTTCTTTAGCGTATCTGTTAGATGTTTTAGTTTTCCGGTTTTCAACAATGAGTTTGCATTGAAAGTTGCTAGGTACGTTGATTGCCTAGATTGAAATTTGGATGAGATTCCAAGACACTCCGACTTGTCTTTGTGCAATGTTGCAGACTCCCCAGAATCCGAATATCTGCTGACGTACTGGCGTACGGTGGATCGTCCACCTGGGGTAAAATAGTTTACATCACACACTTCCATGATTGATGAAAGTTATTTTGGGTGTGGCCCAAAGGCCACAAAATGTTCAACCAAGATTGTGAGTCCTGGAGTAGTTCTTCCGCTCTCTCCGCCGTTGGGAATCTGAACTTCCTCTTCCGCCTTTGAGACCGTTGACCAGGTTTCACCTAGTAACCCTAGGAAGGGGCCCTTACAGGGTGCTACCATCCGGAGCCAGATGGACCCAGGTTTTTTTTAACGAGGTGTTACTCCTCCCCCTCCTCCTTCCTCATCACTTGCGAAATGAGGCCCCGGACTTGGGACCGAGAATGGTGGAGTTACTGGTTGTTTTTGCTAACGTACATCTTACTTATTTACCTCTACGTGTCTATCCTACTAGGCCTTATTACTAGACTATAAATTTACACAATATTGAATTTACATTTTAAATATGGAAATCAGTGTTGTAATATTTTTGCTTTGTACAGTTATTTGTAAGAGAAAAGAAACACCTGAGTGGGAAAGGAAGAGAGAAAGTCAAGCAGAAGAGTAGGAGAGGAAACGAGAAAAAGAAATACTAAAGCCTGAGGGGGAAAGAGACAGAGAAGCAGAAGAATGCCAGACGTGAAGGGAAAAGCAGGGGTAAGCTAGGACTAAGAAAATGGAAGAGCAGAGAGAGTAACAGTTGATGCATCTTCCTGTAATACATCAAACTGTTACCATGACACAGGAGCATCAGAAGCAACACTAAAGGAAGGTGAAAGAGGTGGAACGGCGTATAAGTGGAAGGTTGAGTAGAAAAAGTTGAAGAATCTACGTTTACTGCAGATGTTTAAGGAAACAGGTGACCTGCTCATAGAAAACAGACATGTTATCCATGAAGAAATACAAAATGCGTGTGCAGAAGCGGAGGTTGCAGCCCTGGCTCCTACAGCTGAGACTCAGGAAGTACAGTTGCTATTGGGAATTAAAGAGAAACAGGAGCGATTAATAAGAAATAGCAGAGACAAGCGGAGGTTGCAGCCCTGGCTCCTATATTACAAAAAAATGGTTCAAATGGCTCTGAGCACTATGGGACTTAACATCTATGGTCATCAGTCCCCTAGAACTTAGGACTACTTAAACCTAACTAACCTAAAGACATCACACTACACTCAGCCATCACGAGCTCCTGTAGTTGAGACTCAGGAAGTACAGTTGCTATTGGGAATTAAAGAGAAACAGGCGCGATCAATAAGAAATAGCAGAGACAAGCAGAGCAATTATTAACAAAATAGTAAAACGATTTGAAATTATAAGAGACAGGCGCAACAACTACAAGCAGTAGTGTTCAGTGGACCAACAACTGTATATCACTTTGAAGAGCTATTAAAAATGGTAGTATCACAGGCTAGAAAGAATGGTCGTATTAAAGGCACAAGGGTCTCGTGAAGCACTTGGAGAGGAGTAATTTGGCCAGTCGAAGAGATGTGGGGCTCGAGCCATTTGATTAGAAGCACTACATGTCAGTCCGTAAGTACCATGTATTTAAGGAGAACAGGAACATGCTCCACCCCAAGGCTTGTACAGAACTTCAAGAAATGATTCGTTTCCATCATCTGTTCAAAGAATTTTAATAGAATCCACATGCTTATCGCTTGAAAGTCACGTACCATGGTAACATCATTATTAAATGATGCTCACTTCTGTCTGGACTAGTAGTTGGCAACATCGCCTACATGAATTCGTGATGTGACACACATTATAGTGCTACCACCCTCATCTTCACATCAGTAATTTAAATCCGCCGTCATAGATGTGGATGCACAAATTTGAATATGTTGTCAGTTTATTTGCGGGAGAAACTCCGGTGAAAATGATGTTGGTAGCACTAAAGTGCGTGTCACATCAGATGTTCAGATAGGTAATATTGTACAACTACTAGTACAAACAGAAGTGAGAATGATTTAAAAGAGAGGTTACAATGTTATATGACTTTCAAGCGTCAATAATCTGGATTCTAGTAAAACTTTTTGAAGATATAATGAAAAAGAATTATTTCTTAGAAGTACTGTATAATGCAAAAGAGTTGGTTAGGTTTTGTTTCCAAAGACTACCCTGGCGCAACTAATATATTCTAATTGGAAATTGCAGTGATGATGGAGACGAATTTAAGGAACTTTCGCAAGAAATGGAATTCAGACATTGTGGCAACCACTGAACGAAACAGGCAGTGGCTCAGGGACACAACTTTACTGGAAGACAATAACCACACCACGAGCAGATAAGTATTTGGTCACGTGTCAATGGTGGTAGACCTTTCAGGCCTTATTAACAGAACCATAAACGGTGGAATAATTCGGAAGGCCAACGAATGAATCGTCACAATGGCTGCGTCAATAACAGGTAAACAATTTATAGTCAGGAGATGAATGATCAGGTACACTCTAGACAATTAGCGGAAATTATTCAGTTATGAGAATGTGATGTGCTTACGAATCTGATTGTGGGTCTGTTATTGGAACAATGACTTGAGAATTCACTAGCATTAGATATATGAGAACCACGAACAAACTCAGACCAGAAAGTATAAGTTATAATGCAACTGAAGATTTATGGGAATTACTGTTAGAGGAGAAAGAGACTACCTATATGCAAAATATACATCCCTTAGTAATTTTTTTATTTAGTGAAACCGATTTTAGAGCCCTTCTCGATAATGCAGCCAAATTCAGGCGATATCTAATCCTGTATTTCAACGACTTATGGGAGTTAGCGAATGGCAAGTACTAAGTTCACACATGACGAAAGTAAAATATGCATTAACAATGCTGTTCGAGTTATTGTATCAAGTGATATTTCCTTATTGTACCGAAATTCTCCATATCAGTGTTTTATGAAAGTATTTTATGGAGATATATCATGAAGTGATGGACCTAGGCAGACACAAGAATATTTTACAGAAGGACGCATGGGTTTTGAAGAGCATGCAGCATGAGAACCACTACCACAGAACTGTTTAAGATTGTGTTGACTTTGAGGATCAAGCAATTGGGCACAGAAGAGGACAACACGAGGAGGAAGAGCGATTTCGAAAAACAGAAGACGAAATTAGCTGTCTCTTTATTAATGAAGTTGAGAGAGGAGCAACGTCGTAAAATAAACGGGCACAGCACTAGTGTTATAAATGGAGACAGAGGATATGGACATGCAATGCTGCAAATAATCCTCACATCCGGAGCCCGATTTCCAGCGTCCACATGTTGTTGTTGTTGTGGTCTTCAGTCCTGAGACTGGTTTGATGCAGCTCTCCATGCTACTCTATCCTGTGCAAGCTTTTTCATCTCCCAGTACCTACTGCAACCCACATCCTTCTGAATCTGCTTAGTGTATTCATCTCTTGGTCTCCCTCTACGATTCCTACCCTCCACGCTGCCCTCCAATACTAAATTGGTGATCCCCTGATGCCTCAGAACATGTCCTACCAACCGATCCCTTCTTCTGGTCAAGTTGTGCCACAAACTTCTGTTCTCCCCAATCCTATTCAATACTTCCTCATTAGTTATGTGATCTACCCATCTAATCTTCAGCATTCTTCTGTAGCACCACATTTCGAAAGCTTCTACTCTCTTCTTGTCCAAACTATTTATCGTCCATGTTTCACTTCCATACATGGCTACACTCCATACGAATACTTTCAGAAATGACTTCCTGACACTTAAATCAATACTGGATGTTAACAAATTTCTCTTCTTCAGAAACGCTTTCCTTGCCTTTGCCAGCCTACATTTTATGTCCTCTCTACTTCGACCATCATCAGTTATTTTGCTCCCCAAATAGCAAAACTCCTTTACTACTTTAAGTGCCTCATTTCCTAATCTAATTACCTCAGCATCACCCGACTTAATTAGACTACATTCCATTATCCTTGTTTTGCTTTTGTTGATGTTCATCTTATATCCTCCTTTCAAGACACTGTCCATTCCATTCAACTGCTCTTCCAAGTCCTTTGCTGTCTCTGACAGAATTACAATGTCATCGGCGAACCTCAAAGTTTTTATTTCTTCTCCATGAATTTTAATACCTACTCCGAATTTTTCTTTTGTTTCCTTTACTGCTTGCTCAATATACAGATTGAACAACATCGGGGAGAGGCTACAACCTTGTCTTACTCCCTTCCCAACCATTGCTTCCCTTTCATGTCCCTCGACTCTTATAACTGCCATCTGCTTTCTGTACAAATTGTAAATAGCCTTTCGCTCCCTGTATTTTACCCCTGCCACCTTTAGAATTTGAAAGAGAGTATTCCAGTCAACGTTGTCAAAAGCTTTCTCTAAGTCTACAAATGCTAGAAAACGTAGGTTTGCCTTTCCTTAATCTTTCTTCTAAGATAAGTCGTAAGGTCAGTATTGCCTCACGTGTTCCAGTGTTTCTACGGAATCCAAACTGATCTTCCCCGAGGTTGCCTTCTACTAGTTTTTCCATTCGTCTGTAAAGAATTCGTGTTAGTATTTTGCAGCTGTGACTTATTAAGCTGATAGTTCGGTAATTTTCACATCTGTCAACACCTGCTTTCTTTGGGATTGGAATTATTATATTCTTCTTGAAGTCTGAGGGTATTTCGCCTGTTTCATACATCTTGCTCACCAGATGGTAAAGTTTTGTCAGGACTGGCTCTCCCACGGCTGTCAGTAGTTCCAATGGAATATTGTCTACTCCGGGGGCCTTGTTTCGACTCAGGTCTTTCAGTGCTCTGTCAAACTCTTCACGCAGTATCATATCTCCCATTTCATCTTCATCTACATCCTCTTCCATTTCCATAATATTGTCCTCAAGTACATCGCCCTTGTATAGACCTTCTATATACTCCTTCCACCTTTCTGCTTTCCCTTCTTTGCTTAGAACTGGGTTTCCATCTGAGCTCTTGATATTCATACAAGTCGTTCTCTTATCTCCAAAAGTTTCTTTAATTTTCCTGTAGGCGGTACCTATCTTACCCCTAGTGAGATAGGCCTCTACATCCTTACATTTGTCCTCTAGCCATCCCTGCTTAGCCATTTTGCACTTCCTGTCGATCTCATTTTTGAGACGTTCGTATTCCTTTTTGCCTGTTTCACTTACTGCATTTTTATATTTTCTCCTTTCATCAATTAAATTCAATATTTATTCTGTTACCCAAGGATTTCTACTAGCCCTCGTCTTTTTACCTACTTGATCCTCTGCTGCCTTCACTACTTCATCCCTCAAAGCTACCCATTCTTCTTCTACTGTATTTATTTCCCCCATTCCTGTCAATTGCTCCCTTATGCTCTCCCTGAATCTCTGTACAACCTCTGGTTCTTTTAGTTTATCCAGGTCCCATCTCCTTAAATTCCCACCTTTTTGCAGTTTCTTCAGTTTTAATCTACAGGTCATAACCAATAGATTGTGGTCAGAGTCCACATCTTCCCCTGGAAATGTCTTACAATTTAAAACCTGGTTCCTAAATCTCTGTCTTACCATTATATAATCTATCTGATACCTTTTAGTATCTCCAGGGTTCTTCCATGTATACAACCTTCTTTCATGATTCTTAAACCAAGTGTTAGTTATGATTATGTTGTGCTCTGTGCAAAATTCTACCAGGCGGCTTCCTCTTTCATTTCTGTCCGCCAATCCATATTCACCTACTATGTTTCCTTCTCTCCCTTTTCCTACACTCGAATTCCAGTCACCCATGACTATTAAATTTTCGTCTCCCTTCACAATCTGAATAATTTCTTTTATTTCATCATACATTTCTTCAATTTCTTCGTCATCTGCAGAGCTAGTTGGCATATAAACTTGTACTACAGTAGTAGGTGTGGGCTTCGTATCTATCTTGGCCACAATAATGCGTTCACTATGCTGTTTGTAATAGCTTACCCGCATTCCTATTTTCCTATTCATTATTAAACCTACTCCTGCATTACCCCTATTTGATTTTGTGTTTATAACCCTGTATTCACCTGACCAGAAGTCTTGTTCCTCCTGCCACCGAACTTCACTAATTCCCATTATATCTAACTTCAACCTATCCATTTCCCTTTTTAAATTTTCTAACCTACCTGCCCGATTAAGGGATCTGACATTCCACGCTCCGATCCGTAGAACGCCAGTTTTCTTTCTCCTGATAACGACATCCTCTTGAGTAGTCCCCGCCCGGAGATCCGAATGGGGGACTATTTTACCTCCGGAATATTTTACCCAAGAGGACGCCATCATCATGTAATCATACAGTAAAGCTGCATGCCCTCGGGAAAAATTACGGCTGTAGTTTCCCCTTGCTTTCAGCCGTTCGCAGTACCAGCACAGCAAGGCCGTTTTGGTTATTGTTACAAGGCCAGATCAGTCAATCATCCAGACTGTTGCCCTTGCAACTACTGAAAAGGCTGCTGCCCCTCTTCAGGAACCACACGTTTGTCTGGCCTCTCAACAGATACCCCTCCGTTGTGGTTGCACCTACGGTATGGCTATCTGTATCGCTGAGGCACGCAAGCCTCCCCACCAACGGCAAGGTCCATGGTTCATGGGGGGAGCGTCCACATATGCTGAGTAATTTAGAATTTTCACTGTATATCTCTGCATATGCACAGTGTACCAGTACTCCTCATGCCACCATACGACATCGATGTTTTCACATTGAAACTCTTAAGTTGAAGTAACGTGGCGCAGAAAATAATATTACAAATGATTTAGCTTAAGTCGCAAACACATAAGCCACTACGGCCTGCGCGGTTGAGTCACTGTAATGCGCCGATCGTCGATAGTCGTCCAGTTACCTGTGGAGAAGTTATTGCAAATCTGTCAAACGGTAGGATGAAAGGGATATTTACTATCGCTGAATTATCCGATATTCATTTAATTTATGGTGAGGCAAAATGTGGTGCGATGGCAGCTATACGATTTTCTCGAGAATGATTCTCACAACGATGATTTCCTGCACAACTGACATTTCTTGCTGTTCACCAAAGGTCCATATCACTATAATTCTCAGGTTTTACATATCATTCTGTATGCGAAACGTATTGTCTGTTCTGATATGCTTTCATTTTATTATTAAAACATACAAAATACAACTTACGAGTATATATCTTATTTGCGTAGGTTGAGAGACAGTGGCTCTTTACTATCCCCCACAAAAGGCAGAGGCCACGCAATGCTAAGAAAGTACATTGGCAACTGAGGAACATTTGTTGATCGTATTTACGAAGAACCTACTCAGAGTTCTAGAAACATTGTCCTCCTAGTGGGTATATCGCACACTGTCTTTCATCGTACTTTGAGAGGAGAACGTTTATGCCCTTGCACCATTCAACGCGTACAAGCTGTTGTGGCCACATGTAGTAAGCATTGCTTCACGCAGTGGAGAATGGCAAAACAGAGGCACACCGGCGACCGAGGCGTTGCGAAGTAAGCACACACAGATAGCCTTGCTGACAGCAGCAATCTACCAACAGGCTGACGCAAGGACGCACACATGCCGAGCTCCGAGTGAAGCCTGGAGAGTGCTGAGTAAGGGGAAGTGAGGCCAGCACACTAAGTTAGGCCGCAATATACTGCGGGACTAATAACAAAAAGCTACCACCGAGGGTAAGAAACGTCCTCCTGCTGGATATAAACAGTGGAGTGCAGGCAGCAACAGACAGAAGCCATTAGGAAGCAGTTTGGATCTGAGGACGGACGTGGTCCGTGTCCAAATGTTCAGTCTTCGTAGGTGACGATTCTGGAAGTGTGTTCCAGCTCGCAGGAGTCATCCTTTCGCTGCCAGATGTCAACTTCAGCTCTCGATGTCGGCCTGAGTTCGGTCTGCACCATGGCTAACTAACTACAGCGAGAATTTCCAGCAGCACCGTCCGCAGCGTGGTCTTGGTCACAGGCGCCGCTTGGGACTGACGCCCGGACTTCACGGCAACCCGGCCCCACGGCTCATGGTCTGTCCATGACGGGACCTTGTGGACATCGCGACTGACGGCTTCCCAGCCGCCGGTGCAGCAGGGGTCGTCAGCTGCCTCACAGCGACGTGACTCCGTGGGCGTGCCCGCACTGGGGTGCCGAGTGGCGACGAGTTCATCTCAACCATAGGGAATCCTGGCTTCAGTGGAGCACTTGTGGCATGAGGCTCCCAAGTGCGATCAGCGGCGCGCGTTTCGCGCATTGTTGGAGACTCTACACAGCAGCAGCCAGGCGGAGGGATCCGCAAGGCTGGGCCGCGACACGAGGGACAAAATTGTAAAGAAAGTTCACTAAAGAATTGTAAAACTCCACGCCGTCTCAGTCTTCGTCTGCTGCTAACAAGTGGTGCAGAAGTCGTAACAAAGCGTTGGAAGAGCAGGATTTCCCTCCGTGACGAGAATTCTCAGAGTGGTTTTTGGTACAAAGTGCGCAGCGTGATTTAAACAAAATAATCCTCACAGATGGAGCATGCTGCTCTCGCAACGGAATAACCAATTTGGATAACACGCAAATGGAGTCTACGCATTCCACGCCAATTAATAGCAACATATTTTCATTGCCACTTTTCCGTAAACGTATGGAAAGGTACAGTTGATGATTACGTCGCTAGGCCTTATGGTTTACCTTCGCGATTGACTGGGAAACATTACCGAACCTTTCTGGAGTAAACATTGCTACCAACTTTGTAAAAGATATTCCTTTAGCCGTACGTCATAACGGTGGTATTCCACCCCAGATTCGTCGCGAGTACGAAGATTTCTGAGTACACGATTTCCAGGACGATGTATAGGTCCACGATGATGGCCAGCATGCAGTCATGATTTATATCCACTGGAGTTTTCCTTTTTGGGGCCATTTGAAAGAACATGTTTATGCTCAGCAAGTAAATAACGTGGACGTATTTCCGCGGAGGATTTTCGATGCTGCCTGTACCAAAAGGACAAATTTGCAAGTGTGTGACGATAATGACGAACCTGGATTCGCCGTAACGAAGCACTTGTCGAATCTAATGGTGGGTGGTTTGAACACTTATTGTAATATTCGTGTAACAGGAAACGAAGTAACGTTGGTTTCACTTTCGTTACGGTACTGTTGTACAAAAGAAAAATAATCTGAATTTAGTTTTCGTTAAGCTATTATTGTAAGCAGAGGAAACAATTGATTGTAATTAATGCACAACGAATTATGTACGTGGTTCAAAAATGGTTCAAATGGCTCTGAGCACTATGGGACTTAACATCCAAGGTCATCAGTCCCCTAGAATTAGAAATACTTAAACCTATCTAACATAAGGACATCACACACATCCATGCCCGATGTAGGATTCGAACTTGCGACATCAAATAAACTGTGTTTGCCTTAGTACAAAATAAGCCAATTAACAAACACGTACATAGTCGGCCGCTGTGGACGAGCGGTTCTACGCGCTTCAGTCCGGAACCGCGCTGCTGCTACAGCAGCGCGGTTCCGGACTGAAGCGCGTAGAACCGCTCGTCCACAGCGGCCGACTATGTACGTGTTTGTTAATTGGCTTATTTTGTACTAAGGCAAACACAGTTTATTTGATGTTAATTTTTCTTTACTACCACGATCTTCGTTGTGGTAATGTTGTAAGAGAGAAGTCCTCTGGTTGTACTTAATTCATTGCTTACGTAAAACGAATTAATTACACGTTCTTAAGAACCCAGTGACTCTTTGAACTACCTGTTTCGGTAGCACCTGACCGTCCCTCTGCACCGCGTCGCTGTACACGTCCCATGTTTACATTGCTCTCGTTCATCCGTTGCCTTTCGCTGACCGCCGCGTCGATGTCGGTAACAGACAAGCAAGGTCGTGTTACGGCAGTTGACAATGTAAACAGAAATGCGACTGTTATCTATCCTACAAATATCTGTTTTTGAGGAATCCGAACATAAATAACATGATACAACGATATATCATTAGACATCGAGATGTCCTGTCTGTATAATTTTGACAGCTTATACCTCTTACACCCTGTATTTTAACTAGTAAAGTATTCACTAAAAGTAATTCGTGTTGCCCTACAGAGGAATGTAAATGAATATATCCCATTTCATTTTGTCTCTCATTCGAATATTGTCAGTGTAAAAAAATGTTAAAGTCTAGCATGGATACGGAATAGAAGTAATCACCATATCAATAAAATTAAAAAAAAAAAGAAAATTGATTCTTAAGTGGAACACGCTAATAGTAACATAAATAAAATCAGTGACGAAAAGAAGAAATAGAAAGAGGTATCATTTGGTTAGTAGCATGCAGTGCGCAGATTCAACCATTATATGAAATATCCAGATACACATGTTGTGACTTGAACTTTTTGCATCATTTCCCTGCACTCGCGGGCACTCTGATTTTTGTAATAGAACCTAACCGACACTATAAACATGTCACATCAACTCGAAGATGCCGTCGTCGCACAGCTCCATGTGAGTTCGTTGATTAACTAACTACCACCTTTTAGACGAGTGCGCAGGTAGTACACGCAATGTGGTCCAGTGTTTCGCCGTTGCTCGCAAGGTGGACTAGAGAGCCGCTACTCAGTTTCGATGATGACATTTTAGGTATTTTTGCTATAATGTCCCAGTAGAGACATCAGAATGAAATAAGGTGTGTTCTAGACTTCGTTACTCAGACAGCTAAGCGATTAGCAAACACCATGTTTACTTCATCGGCTTCCCAGTACACATGCACGGCGCAGGAATTAAGTACTTCTCATCTTATCTTAATCGAAGCACAAGGTCTCAGTTATCTAATATCTTATCCAACAAGAGATTTTTCGCAGCGTTTGCTGCTGCCGTCTGCATCTCAAACAAGTGCTCTTTGCACACAGCTAAATCCCTATTGCTTTTAAGATAAAAATGATGCATTACATTCAATCACCTTCATAAACTTCACCAAAAATTGCGCAGTGTTCTCTATGTAACAAAATAAAGAAAATGTCTCCATCTTTACCCATTTACGCTTCTGTTTTTCTTCATTTCTCAATCATCTATATTACATTTCCCCCCAGTCTTCACTAATTATGTTTATCACGTTCTCTTTCGCACGGTCCTCAACTCATTTTCTAACGTCCTTCAAATTTAGCTTTATGTAATTTGCAGCTATTTTCCTACTTCTAATGAAAGAATGTAAAATGCTCTGATTTTTTTCTCTTTCTGCACTATAGTAACTAGCAAACGATTTGCAAAAATATAAAAATTAGGAGCACACACAAGTTGAATACACTCTGACGTGAACACCTTAAGAAATTTCGTAACCTCCGGCAACACACAAAGTACGGCTGGTTGCGTATAGTACCGACGTCAGGAATAAAATTCTGTGTCTCAAGCTTTAAATACATGTATTTAGTGTGTGGCTGGTAGTTACTAAATTTCTGGAGGTGTTCGTATGCTGCAAGTGAAGTGCGTAAAATGTAGGAAAATAGCATGTGACTTAGGTCGCTCCACAGATGTACATCGTTAAGTCACATCAGTGTGACCACCGCTGAAATGAAATGTATGGCAAGGGTCTTCCGGCGGGTAGACCTGATCGCCTGTTATTTTGAGGTGACGCCACTTCGACGACTTGAGCATCGATGAGGATGGTGACGGCACATACACCCAGTCCCTTACGGAGAAAAACCTAACCCAGCTGGGAATCGAGCCCGGGCTCCCCGGCGTGACAACCTGGCGCGCTGTCCACTCAGCTCCGGTGGTGGACTACCACCGGTCAAAAGCCTGAATAATCATTTTATGCAGCGCAGACCGCTACGAGACAAGTAGGAAAGCAGAAAGTGAGGTTCTTAAAGGTACCGAGAGGATGTGGAGCCATGACAACATCGGGGCCGTGCCCAATAGCACTAGCCTTCTTGGTCAACGATTCATGGTGCGAATAGACCGATCGACCGATCTGCGTGTCCCACAGGTTCTCGACTGGATTTCAGTCCAGGTAGTTCCATGGTCAGGGGAGTACGGTAAACATGTCCTCTCTTCGAAATACGTACGTGCACTGTGAACTGTGTGATACGTTGCATTGTCCAGCTGGTAAATGCCAACATGCTGAGGAAACACAAACTGCATTTAGGGATAGATGCGTTGTCTTGAGCCATTGTGCCTTCCAGAACGATGAGATCACTCAGGGAATGCACTCCGGCGTGGACCGTTACGTCGACTGTTCAAATGCTTCAAATGGCTCTGAGCACTATGGGACTTAACATCTGTGGTCATCAGTCCCCTAGAACTTAGAACTACTTAAACCTAACTAACCTAAGGACATCACACACATCCATGCCCGAGGCAGGATTCGAACCTGCGACCGTAGCACTCGCGCGGTTCCGGACTGAGCGCCTGAACCGCTAGACAACCGCTGCCGGCTACGTCGACTGTTACAGGCTGCTTACTCTGAGGCATTTCAGGCCGTACATGCAAACAGCTATCTGTCCGATGGAGCATAAAAAGTGATTCATCTGTAAATGCATCTTTCGCCTCACTGGACGTCCAGTGACTGGCGGTACTGGCTAACAAAGTTCCAGCCCTCGTCGTCGATGAACGGAAGTCAGCCGAGCTTAGCATTAACCAGCTGTGGAGTCCCACACTCAGCAACGTTCGCTGAATTGTCGTTGTGCAGATCTGTTGGTAGCCCCTTTGTTCTTCTGGACGGTCAGCTGCTCCATAGTTTCTCGTCCTTTCGCCTGTAGGAAGGAAAATATATTTGCTTAACAAGAGTGATAGGGCACAAATCGCAGAATATCTGAGTGACCACCATCAAACGTTCATTTCTGAGGAAGAGGATGTGGAACAAAAATGGAAAAAATTCAGAAACATCGTCCAGTACGCCTTAGATAAGTTCGTACCGACTAAGGTCCAAAGCGAGGGGAAAGATCCACCGTGGTATAACAATCATGTACGAAAGGTACTACGGAAACAAAGAAAGCTTCATCATAGGTTTAAGAGTAGTCGAATCATAGCTGATAAGGAAAAGCTGAACGAAGCGAAAAAGAGCGTAAAGAGAGCAATGAGAGAAGCATTCAACGAATTCGAACATAAAACATTGGCAAACAATCTAAACAAGAACCCTAAAAAGTTTTGGTCATATGTAAAATCGGTAAGCGGATCTAAATCCCCTATTCAGTCACTCGTTGACCACGATGGCACCGAAACAGAGGACGACCGAAGAAAGGCAGAAATACTGAATTCAGTGTTCCGAAACTGTTTCACTGCGGAAAATCGTAACACGGTCCCTGACTTCAGCCGTCGCACGGACGCCAAAATGGAAAATATTGAAATAAACGATATCGGAATTGAAAAACAACTGCTATCACTTAGTAGCGGAAAAGCATCCGGACCAGACGAGATACCCTTAAGATTCTATAGTGATTATGCTAAAGAACTTGCCCCCTTTCTATCAGCAATTTATCGTAGATCGCTGGAAGAACGTAAAGTACCTAGCGACTGGAAGAAAGCGCAGGTCGTTCCCATTTTCAAGAAGGGTCATAAATCAGATGCGAATAATTGTAGGCCTATTTCGCTTACGTCAATCTGTTGTAGAATAATGGAACATGTTTTGTGTTCTCGTATTATGACGTTCTTAGATAATACAAATCTCCTTCATCATAACCAACATGGATTCCGCAAACAGAGATCATGTGAAACTCAGCTCGCCCTATTTGCCCAAGAAATTCACAGTGCCGTAGACACTGGTGAGCAGATTGATGCCGTATTCCTGGACTTCAGGAAGGCATTTGATACGGTTCCGCACTTACGTTTAGTGAAAAAAATACGAGCTTACGGAATATCGGACCAGGTTTGTGATTGGATTCAGGATTTCCTAGAAGAAAGAACACAACATGTCATTCTTAACGGTTCAAAATCTGCAGATGTAGAGGTAATTTCGGGAGTACCGCAGGGAAGCGTGATAGGACCTTTATTGTTTACAATATACATAAATGACTTAGGTGACAACATCGGTAGCTCCGTGAGGCTATTTGCAGATGACACGGTTGTCTACAAGAAAGTAGCAACATCAGAAGACTCGTACGTACTCCAGGAGGACCTGCAGAGGATTAATGCATGGTGCGACAGCTGGCAGCTTTCCCTAAACGTAGATAAATGTAATATAATGCGCATACATAGGGGCAGAAATCCATTCCAGTACGATTATGCCATAGGTGGTAAATCATTGGAAGCGGTAACGACCGTAAAATACTTAGGAGTTACTATCCGGAGCGATCTGAAGTGGAATGATCACATAAAACAAATAGTGGGAAAAGCAGGCGCCAGGTTGAGATTCATAGGAAGAATTCTAAGAAAATGTGACTCATCGACGAAAGAAGTAGCTTACAAAAAGCTTGTTCGTCCGATTCTTGAGTATTGCTCATCAGTATGGGACCCTTACCAGGTTGGATTAATAGAAGAGATAGACATGATCCAGCGAAAAGCAGCGCGATTCGTCATGGGGACATTTAGTCAGCGCGAGAGCGTTACGGAGATGCTGAACAAGCTCCAGTGGCGGACACTTCAAGAAAGGCGTTACGCAATACGGAGAGGTTTATTATCGAAATTACGAGAGAGCACATTCCGGGAAGAGATGGGCAACGTATTACTACCGCATACATATGTCTCGCGTAATGATCACAACGAAAAGATCCGAGAAATTAGAGCAAATACGGAGACTTACAAGCAGTCGTTCTTCCCACGCACAATTCGTGAATGGAACAGGGAAGGGGGGATCAGATAGTGGTACAATAAGTACCCTCCGCCACACACCGTAAGGTGGCTCGCGGAGTATAGATGTAGATGTAGATGTAGAGCTCTTCATAGGAGTCATTCACCTCTGCATTTATGGCCCGGCGCCTGTTTTGGAAAGCACAATTTTGCTATCCACAGTATGTTTTAGCCACGGCAGCACGCAAACAGTTTACAAACTTAGCACTTGGCCCGGAAGTTTATGCACGTACAATCTTCGAAGTCAGATAAATCGCTCTTTTCCCGTGTCAATGCACTGCGTGATACATCTCCCAGGCACTGCTCTTGTGGCCACCTGCTGTCAGCAAGTGATTGTTGCACGTTGACATTTAATATAGGCGGTGGTCACATTAATATGACAGGGCCGTGTATTTCTAATAGTAACTGTTCCACTTGTGTCCAAAAATGGTTCAAATGGCTCTGAGCACTATGCGACTTAACTGCTGAGGTCATCAGTCTTAGAACTAATTAAACCTAACCAACCTAAGGACATCACACACATCCATGCCCGATACAGGGTTCGAACCTGCAACCGTAGCGGTCACGCGGTTCCAGACTGAAGCGCCTTTAACCGCACGGCCACACCGGCCGGCCACTTGTGTCCGGAAGAGTACAATCGTCATACGGATTCAGTTAAATTGGTGTAATAGGAATGATATATGACACATATCGCTCCATCATTTTATTGGTACATTTCGTAGTGCATTGAAATATTTACAATACATGACTGTTATTTCATTATTAATGTGTCAGCCTCACCCAGACTGGTATTTACCGAGGATAAATCATCATCAGATATAAAATGTTGAATTGAAACATACAGGCAGCTTCACTGTAGGTAAGACCAGGAACGTTTAATGGAACAAGGATGTATGGACGGTCCAACATACAGGTCTGCGATGCAGTTGTCATCAACCCTTGTTAGGCTTCCACCTCCTGATAAGGGCGTTTTGTTTATGGTGCGTTGTTGGTTAGGGTTTAGACCTCAGTTACTTTCTGTGGAGATAAAGCGATGTATTTTCTCTCCGTTAGTACAAGACAGACGTAATCAAAAATGGCTCTCAGCATTATGGGACCTAACATCTATGGTCATCAGTCCCCTAGAACTTAGAACTACTTAAACCTAACTAACCTAAGGACGTCACACAACACCCAGTCATCATGAGGCAGAGAAAATCCCTGACCCCGCCGGGAATCGAACACGGGAACCCGGGCGCGGGAAGGGAGAACGCTACCGCACGAGCACTAGCTGCGGACCAGACGTAATCAAATTAACTTCTAACACAAGGGAAAGAAACGGAAATGTTTCAAACCTATAATTATATCGGCACCTAGAAGAAATGACAGACTTGGGACAGTGCAAGTCACAAGCATTAAGCACTGTGTAAGCGCTTAACTCTAGTCAAACAACGAAACAAATGTAGATCGCATAAAGGTAAAGTGACACTCCGAATGAACTGCCAGAAGTGTTCACGCAATTCAAATAAGAGAACGCAAACTGATAATAAATATAAGTATTACATTGTTTCCTTTCCAGACCACCTTCAAATGGAAATTCAAAAACTTAATTTATCTAAGGAGTGAAGAATGTAATGAACCAGACGGAGCATATAGCCAGAGCACTGAGTTTCAACCACTGCAGTCAGCTACATATGCTGACACATTCACCCTTCACCGCACACCTGCTTCCATGCCAACCTCCTGAACTCCCATGACACTGATATCTGTCTAAAAAGCTTCTAAAGATCGTACGACGCCGTGCAGAAATGGGACAGTGGTTAGCCTTCCAGACGGTCCGCCACCAGATGGTAACATTTACACACTGAGGCATAGCTAGGCTATAGGGTGACGCCTGCTCTGTGCCAAACACGGTTGGGACGACAACCGAATTCCTATGGCGTAGCCACCGCCACTGTCACTATGTCTCGAAACCCTGTCTGCCGCCCGATCATCCGGCCACTAAGCAGCTTTGCACTCCGACGCATCCCAGGTCAACATCATAGGCATACAGTTACCTTCACATGATCTCGGGTGACAACAAAAGACTCGCCATCCCTGTAGCTGTCCAACCTCAAGTGCGGAGTTCGGGGCCTTGGGTCATCCTGCTATCTTATCTGTGCCAACAGCAGATCCATGGCCGGCCTGCTCTGGACTCGTTACTCGAGACATCCACAGATGCTGCAGTAGCGGCGGCACTCAGTATGCACTAC
This sequence comes from Schistocerca serialis cubense, assembly GCF_023864345.2. NCBI lineage: Eukaryota > Metazoa > Arthropoda > Insecta > Orthoptera > Acrididae > Schistocerca > Schistocerca serialis. Next base: position 321,325,963 of record NC_064641.1, on the reverse strand, counting down.
CACTGAAAACGCTTCTGCAGTGAGGCAGATGCTCTGGGAGAGTCTTTAACTGCGAATCTGCTGCACACGCCAGGAACAGCACTAGTAGCACCGAACACTGAATGAGCGCAAATAATAAACAATGAATGCCATTTGTGTGGACGAGCTGCCTTCTGCTGCATTCACACCCATTTCCAGTGGAAAATCACTTGCCCATGTCAAGCTATCTCGATACATATTACATTTATTAGATCTAGCTTACAACTTACTTCTCACGAAGAATGAACCGGCAAACAATTATAAAGCCTGTTTAGACGTAAGAGATGGCCTGGTAGTAGTAATCTACTCAAATTAAATATATAAATAAATAAATAGCACCCAGAAGGAATTAGGGAAGGGAAGTACGGTTCAGCGAGGTGAAATGTAAGATTTGAGGTTTGCCAATGCATTGTCAGTTCCGTCAGGGCAACAAAGCACTCGGAAGATAAGTTGAAGTAAGTTTCTCTTTCTTTCTCTTTTAATTACCACAGTTTACAACAGTTTCTCTTACCAAATTTCCATTGTATTTTCGCACACCCACACAGAGACACATCCGAATGAGTTTGGTTTCTTCTCCATACTCTGTCATGCTACTACTTTTCTGAAATCTACACCGTTCTTCAGTAGCTGTCTTGTTACATTCTAACGTTATATTTCCATTTGACCGCTTCATACCTACGAAATCTTTCCCATCGACCCATTGGCTTCCAATTTATTTTCTATGCAAATGCCTCTTATGTGTATTTCCTCATTATACGCAGGGTGGTCCATTGATCGTGACCATGCCAAATATCTCACGAAATAAGCGTCAAACGAAAAAACTACAAAGAACGAAACTCGTCTAGCTTGAAGGGGGAAACCAGATGGCGCTACGGTTGCCCCGCTAGATGGCGCTGCCATAGGTCAAACGGATTTCAACTGCGTTTTTTTAATAGGAACCCCCATTTATTATTACAAATTTGTGTAGAACGTAAAGAAATGTGAATGTTTTAGTTCGACCACTTTTTTCACTTTGTGATAAGTGGTACTGTAAAAGTCAGAAACATATGGCTCACAACTTTAGACAAACAGTTGGTAACAGGCAGGCTTTTTAAATTAAAATACAGAACGTAGGTACGTTTGAACATTTATTTTGGCTGTTCCAATGACAGACATGTACCTTTGTGAACTTATCATTTCTGAGAACGCATGCTGTTACCGCGTGATTACCTGTAATTCCACATTAATGCAATAAGTGCTCAAAATGATGTCCGTTAACCGCAATGCATTTGGCAATACGTGTAACGAAATTCCTCTCAACAGCGAGTAGTTTGCCTTCTACATCTACATTCATACTCCGCAAGCCACCCAACGGTGTGTGGCGGAGGGCACTTTACGTGCCACTGTCATTACCCCCCTTTCCTGTTCCAGTCGCGTATGGTTCGCGGAAAGAACGACTGTCTGAAAGCCTCCGTGCGCGCTCTAATCTCTCTAATTTTACATTCGTGATCTCCTCGGGAGGTATGAGTAGGGGGAAGCAATATATTCGATACCTCATCCAGAAACGCACCCTCTCGAAACCTGGCGAGCAATCTACACCGCGATGCAGAGCGCCTCTCTTGCAGAGTCTGCCACTTGAGTTTATTAAACATCTCCGTAACGCTATCACGGTTACCAAATAACCCTGTCACGAAACGCGCTGCTCTTCTTTGGATCTTCTCTATCTCCTCCGTCAAACCGATCTGGTACGGATCCCACACTGATGAGCAATACTCAAGTATAGGTCGAACGAGTGTTTTGTAAGCCACCTCCTTTGTTGATGGACTACATTTTCTAAGCACTCTCCCAACGAATCTCAACCTGGTACCCGCCTTACCAACAATTAATTTTATATGATCATTCCATTTCAAATCGTTCCGCACGCATACTCCCAGATATTTTACAGAAGTAACTGCTACCAGTGTTTGTTCCGCTATCATATAATCATACAATAAAGGATCCTTCTTTCTATGTATTCGCAATACATTATATTTGTCTATGTTAAGGGACAGTTGCCACTCCCTGCACCAAGTGCCTATCCGCTGCCGATCTTCCTGCATTTCGCTACTAGTTTTTAATGCAGCAACTTCTCTGTATACTACAGCATCATCCGCAAAAAGCCGCATGGAACTTCCGACACTATCTACTAGGTCATTTATATATATTGTGAAAAGCAATGATCCCATAACACTCCCCTGTGGCATGCCAGAGGTTACTTTAACGTCTGTAGACGTCTCTCCATTGATAACAACATGCTGTGTTCTGTTTGCTAAAAACTCTTCAATCCATCCACACAGCTGGTCTGATATTCCGTAGGCTCTTACTTTGTTTATCAGGCGACAGTGCGGAACTGTATCGAACGCCTTCCGGAAGTCAAGAAAAATAGCATCTACCTGGGAGCCTGTATCTAATATTTTCTGGGTCTCATGGACAAATAAAGCGAGTTGGGTCTCACACGATCGCTGTTTCCGGAATCCATGTTGATTCCTACATAGTAGATTCTGGGTTTCCAAAACGACATGATACTCGAGCAAGAACATGTTCTAAAATTCTACAACAGATCGACGTCAGAGATATAGGTCTATAGTTTTGCGCATCTTCTCGACGACCCTCCTTGAAGACTGGGACTACCTGTGCTCTTTTCCAATCATTTGGAACCCTCCGTTCCTCTAGAGACTTGCGGTACACGGCTGTTAGAAGGGGGGCAAGTTCCGTAATGTTCGCACATGCATTGACAACGCGCTGACGCATGTTTTCAGGCGTTGTCGGTGGATCACGAAAGCAAATATCCTTCAACTTTCCCCACAGAAAGAAACCCAGGGACGTCAGATCCGGTTGATGTAATGAAATATGATATTCAATACCACTTCAACCGCATGCGAGCTATGTGCCGGACATCCATTATGTTGGAAGTACATCGCCAAAAGTCATGCAGTGAAACATCTTGTAGTAACATTGGTAGAACATTACGTAGGAAATCAGCATGTATTGCACCATTTAGTTTGCCATCGATAAAATAGGGGCTAATTATCCTTCCTCTCATAATGCCGCACCATACGTTAACGCGCCAAGGTCGCAGATGTTCCACTTGTCGCAGCCATCGTGGATTTTCCGTTGCCCAGTTGTGCATATTATGCCGGTTTACGTTACCGCCGTTGGTGAATGACGCTTCGTCCCTAAATAGAACGCCTGCGAAAAATCTGTCATCGTCCCGTAATTTCTCTTGTGCCCAGTGGCAGAACTGTACATGACCTTCAAAGTAGTCGCCATGCAATTCCTGGTGCATAGAAATATGGTACGGGTGCAATCGATGTTGATGTGGCATTCTCAACACCGACGTTTTTGACATTCTCGCGCAATTTGTCTGTCACTGATGTGGGGATTAACCGCGACAGCAGCTAAAACACCTACTTGGGCAATATCATTTGTTGCAGGTCTTCGTTGACGTTACACATGTGGCTGAACACTTCTTGTTTCCATAAATAAAGTAACTCTCGGGTGAACGGTCCGGACACTTGGATGATGTCGTCCAGGATACCGAGCAGCATACATAGCACGCGCCCGTTGGGCATTTTGATCACAATAGCCATACATCGACACGATATCGATCTTTTGCGCGATTGGTAAATGGTCCATTTTATCACGGGTAGCGTATCACGAAGCAAATAGCGTCCGCACTGGCGGAATGTTGCGTGATACCACGTACTTATACGTTTGTGACTATTACAGCGCCATTTATCACAAAGCGAAAAAAGTGGTCCAACTAAAACATTTCTTTACGTACTACACGAATATGTAATAAAAATGCGGGTTCCTATTAAAGAAAAGCAGTTTATATCCGTTTGACCTATGGCAGAGTCATCTATCGGGCCAGTCATAGCCCCATCTGGTTTCCTCCTCCAAGTTAGAGGAGTTTCGATTTTTGTAGTTTTTTCGTTTGATGCTTATGTCGTGAGATGTTTGTCCCGGTCACTATCAATGGACCACCCTATGCAAATAAACATTTTCATTTGCACTGAACCCCAAATGCAACGCCCTTTTTCTTTGGACACTTACATACTAATCGAAATGAACAGCAAAAAAGAGAGCACCTGATAATTGCTAAGTAGGGCACGTGATACATATGCACACACACTTTCTGCGGCATGGGAGTATGGGTACATATGGTCTTCCTGCAGTTGTGCATAACATATCGTAGCTTAGCTTTGTGCAGGTCATTACAATTACATACTGTAATCCCCCCCTCCAACTCCATCTCAAGAATGATGCGCTTTTGGGTGGCTAACAACCCACAAATCGCAGTGCTGAACGTACATCCTCAACGGAGGGGTCTCTGTCGAGACACCAGACGTCGATATGGACCCTGCAGAGAGGCAGTAGCATTTTCAGTAATTATCCTGTGAAACAGCCTGGATGATTGACTAAGATTACCTCAAATCATCATCCAGGCTGTCTATGGCATGCTGGTATATAATTCCTTTAGATTTCCTCGGCCATTGTTTGGTTTTGTAATGATGGCATATTCACGGATAAAAAAATTCTCCAGGAAGACGCTATCAAGGGACGAAACAAATATGGCATTCTATGAGTCGGAATCCAGGTTGTTACACCGATTAAACAAGGAGGTAGGATAGGGATTCTGAAAATCGTTACAACACATCTAGAGTAGAACTTCTAACATATTGCCGATGATAGAGGAAAAATATACTTTTGCACAAATGCACTATTGACCTTAGATTACTAGAAACATTACATATAGTGAAATATCTAGAAGTAAATTTTCAGACAGATCTTAAGTGGAATGAACACGAAAAACATATTGTCAGAAAGGCAGACGCCCGATTGAGATTCTTAGGAATAAGCTTAAGAAATTATAATTCCTCCATCAAAGAAGCAACTTGCAAAGCAGTTGTTCTACCGATTCACGAGTGTTGTTCATCAGTCTGTCACACTTACCAGGTATGTCTGATAGAAGAGACAAGATCCAACGAGGTCCGCGCGTTTCCCCACAGAATAGTTCTATCGGCGAGAAAGCTTGACAGTGGCAGAAGCTACAAGGAAGGTGTTATCTATTTACTCCTTAAGTATTAAAGCGAGAGAGTTGAGCCGTGCATGGCTCACCTTCATTCCACTAATTGTTTGTCATCTTCTACTACGGTAGTGCCGCCTCGTTTTCTTATTCCATTTACTGGCGTCACTAACTTACTGCCTTACTTGCCCATGAGTGGCAGCTGCAGCGCGTATCGATAAGTGCACTGTCGCACAATCTCTGGTGCGAACGATGGTATATCCGGGTAGTCGTGTGTCGAGTGATCAATTATTGGGTGACGCACCAGCAGTGCAGTCTCAACGGAGGAGCAGTCGCGGACGGACTAGCAGTCCAGTCGGTCGGTTGGCGTGGAGCAGCAAGTCCCAGTCGCGCGGCGTCGGGCTGGAGCCGCTGGCAGCGTGCACGTGCGTTTGGAGTGTGAGGTGCTGCTTGCGAGTGCTATGAAGTTCGTCGCCCACCGATCTTGGACATGAAAGTTGAGTCCTCACTTAACTTACTATCGAGCCTCAACTGTTTACATTTCTTCGTTTGATCCTGGTTGTCGCCTCTTGGACATTCTCGCGAGCAACAACGTGTGTGTTTAAGACGGCTAAGATTCCAGCCTCCTTCCTGTGAAATTGAACTTAAATTATTCCCTGTTATTGAAGTTCACCAGCGGTATCTTCTGCCTTGTGGCCGTTGACGTTCCGGTTACCTGCCCTGGTCGTTGACGTAATTTTAGGCAGTGTATTTTCCTCGTCGTGTTGTTGCCGTCTGGCATGGCGTGTAGTTCGACAGCTGAGGTGTTGCTGGTCGTTGTGGGCGCCAATATTCTGTGTGTCGTGTATTGAAATCTTGTGGTCGTTTTGCTGGTTGTGTGGAGTGGAACTGATTTGGTTGATTGGTCGGTGGGCTCTCTGTCGGTTTCGTTGCCTTCAGATTAAGAAGTCGTTGTACAGGCTGCCTGTCTCACCTAGACGGGCGTTGGTGTTACAGTCCCAGTCCGACCCTTGGAAACTTCTGAGTGCCATTCCTTGTGTGTTATGTAGTAATTTCCGTTTGGATTTTAGTTATTTGGTTGATGTGTGGCTTTCAGCCGAGTATCAGTATCTCTTAAATTAATATTCTTGTCTTGCCCTTAAGGCATGAGATTGTCATTCTTTATTTTATATGATATGTTTTAAGTTATGGCCTTCTGCCCTTTAAAATTGAACCTCTTCTTTCTAGGGCTTAAGCCGTTAAATTATTTGTTGGTGAGCAGCCTTCAGCCTAGGTTTAATATCTCTGAAATTAATCTTCTTCTCTTGCCTGTATGACATAAGATTGTTATGCTTCTGAATGGGGCCTTCAGCCCAATTTGCATGTAATGTTTTAAGGTAAAGCCTTCTGCCTTTTGATTGAAACTCTTCTTATTGCTTAATATGCGACCTACAGCCTAGTTCCATTAAAATTAAATTGCTAAAGCGTTCAGCCAATTACATTGAAGATTTATAAAATATTCTTCGGTGAAACGTCCAGAAGAACCTTGTATTTCAATTTTGCTTAAGCCTTGTGTCTTGGATTTTGAATATGGCCTTCAGCCGATCTAAAAGTTAATCAAAGGACGTCGATTAAACTTTTTATTGTTTTGCACTCGTGTTGTAATATTGTGTGTTGTTAAATGAAGTTTATATGTTGAGTGCAACTGACAGGAACTCATTTTGGCCCCTTTCCACAACCTAACCCAATCTGTCCTGATAGCCCAAGCATTACGAGAGTTTTTTTTCTGGGAAGAGTAGGACAACACTCTCTGAGGTAACATAAGGTACTGGATACCTCTAAATATCGTGTCGCACTTCGTTTTGCCCATGCATAGTGCAGCAACTCGACGTGTCATGGGTTCAACAAGTAACAGGAAGTCGTCTGCACAAGTATTGAGCTATGGTGCCTCTACAGTTGTCCATATTAGCGAAAGTGTTGCCGGTGCAGAATTTATGTCCCATAAATAATCGAAGGGATTCACGTCGGGTGACCTGGGTGGCCAAACCATTTGCTCGAACCGTTCAGAATGTTCTTCAAACCAATTATGAAAGGCTGTGGCCTGGTGACGTGACATCGTTATTTGGGAACATGAAGTCCAAAACGCCGCTGCTCTTGGTTGTTAACTATGACAGGTACTGGATTAAACTTGGTACTCTCGACACATTCTTGACACTGTGGATCTCTGAATGTTGAATTCCATAACGATTTCCGAAATGAAATGTCCCATGGGACCGCTCCAATTACTATTCCGTGTTCAGAGTCCATTAATTCCCGTAATGCGCCCATAATTACTTTGGACACCATTTACATGAATCACCAGAATACAAATGATGGCTTCGCTAATGTTCTGCCCTTATATAAATTTTCTACGCTATAATACCGTTCATACCATCATTCATACCACCGTATGAATTTCATCAGGTATACTTCGACTTGGCTACAGGGAGCTGCTAACTTTAGATGTCATTGTTAGTAAATGCTCCTTTAAAAAACACATTTCTCATGAGGAGCAGGTTTTGTAGAGGCTTCGTTCTACGAGCTCTTATCATTGGGCATCAACTCAGATGGGTCGGACATGTCCAGCGGATGAAAAATGACAGACTTCCACGCCAAATGCTGTACAGCGAAGTGAGCACAGGTAAAAGGCCACGAGGTGCCCCTCTCAAACGTTATAAGGATCAGTAAAAGAAAAATCTGAAAAACTTGGACATTGATCCGAGTAACTGGTTCACAATAGCAGAAGACCGAAGTCGCTGGCGCTCAGTTACCTCAAATGCTCTTCAAAACTTTGAGCTGGAACGTCGAAGAATGGAGGATGACAAACGCCGGAGACGTAAACTCCTCCAGGCTCAGCCACGTCCTCCACCTTCCATCAGCTGTGATGTCTGCGGGCGCCTGTTCCACGCTAGGATTGGACTGCTAAGCCATCAACGACACTTCCACGCCTGAACCGTGACAAACGAAATCTCAGGAGAGAAATGAAAACTCGGATACGAGTATCAGCCGACGACAACGACGACGACGTTCTACGAGGTTAATGGTTAAGCCATCAAAAGTTACTCTCGCTAGGCAGCAGATTTCTTTCTCGGGCCACTTGATTTCCAGGAACTCTATCGGGATTGTCAAAAATGCACTTCTGATCCCGAAAAATAAAAAAGGGGTTGGCCAGATTCATCGGTACGGCCAACTATTTTAGATAGTTCGTGCCTAAGTTTGGTGACCTTGCTGTACTCTCTAGCTCTTGCCTCAAGGGTGTTAGCAGATCCAGTGCTCAAATATTCGGGTTATGAATGTAAGGCATCGGCGGTCTTGTTTCTTCTTGAGAAATTTAAATTTTACCTCGAGCACAGCGGATTTGATTTGGAGACTGGCAGCCAAACCGTGAGTTCGGTTTTGCCAAGTTCTAGGAAATCCTGCAGGATTGCTAGGTGGGCCAGTCGTATATCCGACTTTCGTTTCCGAGTCCGTCATATTAGAGACTCCGACAATCAGGTTGCTGATGCACTTAGTCGCATGTTTGTTGAAGGAAATCATTAACGCGGAGGGTGTTCTGTAACGGCCAAGTCTCCTGTTTACAGTGCCTTATCCGGAATACCCCAGCTCTTTATCGATCTCAAGGTTAAACAAGATCAGGATCCTTATTTTGTATTTTGGGGCTACTGGGAAGCGTCTCTTGTCTGGGAACTTTTGACTTTCATTACTTTCATGATTCATTGTTGCGTAGCCACTTTGATCTTTACAAGATCTCGCACTGAAGCACGCTCTGTGTTTCGAACTTCTGCAAAACTTTGCCAATCTTGGGGATTTTTGGTTCTTTTATATTTGTCATGCTTTTTTCGTTGCTTCTGCAACAGCTATCTGTCCCGGTTTGTGTATCATGGGGGATAAGTACCATTACATATTAAGTTATGTGGTGTATATCTCTCAATTTCCGTCGATACTATCTCTTTGAAGTCATTCCACATCTTTTCTACGCTTATGTGATCAGATCGGAAGGAGTGGAAACTGTCTCTTACAAAGGCGTTAAGAGCATTTTTATCAACTGTTTTAAATAGATGTACTTTGCATTTATTTTTGATGGTTGTGGGTGTTACGGTATTCAGCCTAGCAGCAACTGCCTTGTGGTCGCTAATCCCTCTCTTCGTCATGATACTCCCTATTTGTCCAGGATTATTTGTTGCTAAGTGGTCAAATACGTTTTCGCAAACATTTACGCTTCGAGTGAGCTCATGAGCTAATTCTTCAAAATAATTTCCTGAGAAAGCATTCAGTACAATTTCGGATGAGGTTGTATGCCTGCCGCCGGTTTTATAAGTATATTTTTTCCATCATATCAAGGGTAGATTGAAGTCGGCACCGACTATAATAGTATGAGGTGAATACCTATTTGAAATAAGACTCAAGGTTTCTTTTAACTGTTCAGCAACTACTTCTTCTGCGTCGGGGGTCGGTAAAATTATCCAGTTAATAGTTTAGTGTGATTGTCAAGTATAACCTCTACCCATATTATTTCACAGGAACTATCTAATTCTATTTCACTGAAAGGTAAACTACTCCACCACCAACTGTATTTAATCTGTCCTTTCTGAACACTGTTAGGTCGTTTGAAAAAATTTCGGCTGAACTTATTTCCGGAATTAGCCAGCTTTCCGTACCTATAACTATTTGAGCTTCAATACTTTCTATTAGGGCCTAGCGCTCTGGTTCTTTCCCAATACAGCTACGACAATTTACAATACCGATCGTTTCTACAACTACCTTATTGTGTTTTACCTGCCCACTTTTAGACGGACTCCCTTTCTGTGGCTTCCTGAGACCCTCTAACCTAAAAAACCACACAGTCCCTTCCGCACAGCCCCCGCTACTCGTGTAGCCGCTTCCTGTGTGTAATGGAGTCCAGAACTTTTAAACGGAACCAGGAAACCCACCACCCGATGGCGCAAGTCAAGTAATATGCAGCCTACACGGTCACAGAACTGCCTCAGCCTCTGATACAGACCCTCCACTCGGCTCTGCACCAAAGGACCGCAGTCGGCTCTGTCGTCGATGCTGCAGATGGTGACCTCCACCTTAATCTCGCCAGCAAGGCTGGCAGTCTTTACCATTTCCGCGAGCCGCCCGAAACCAGAGAGAGCCGCCCGAAACCAGAGAGAATCGCCTCTGATCGATAGCGACACAGGTCGATGGTACTGACATGGACCACCACCTGCAGTTGGCTGCAACCTGTACTCTTCATGGCATCCGGAAGCACCCTTTTCACATCCGGAACGACTCCCCATTGTATACACACTGAGTCCATACTGAATTCCTTCCACTCGTTGACAGTCATGTTCCTACGGGGCCCCATTACGTTTCTAACGTTGGAGCTCCCATCTACCAGCAAACCCACCCTCTGTGAATGCCCAGACCTTGCGGACCGAGGAGCTTCCTCTGGAATAGGGTGGACCACTTCATCCGGCTCAAAGACTTCGTCAGCCACAGATAACTCTCGTATCCTGTCCGTCATACGATCTGGGGAGGCGATACGATCGGCCCCTCGCAAAGCCTTTCGCTGCCTTCCGGACTTTGGAATGATCTCTCACTTGACCATGTGTGAGGGTTCAACCTCATTGCAGGCGGTATCCGGGCCGGTCACAGCAGTGGACCGATAGGGGAACACGTGGGTCGTGCTCGACATCCCTCGCATCCCCGAGTCCGATGCCCCTCAGTGATACCCCTTGGCAGCAGCCTCAAGCTGTGTGGCAGAAGCCAACACAGTCTGTTGCTGTTACCGAAGGATCACCAATTCAGATCGCATCTGTTGACAGCAAGCACAGTGAATATCCATTTCTGAAGTCGCTCCTGTTTGAAACTCGTGAAAATATGTAACAAACGACACGGCATACTCGCCTAATGAGCTGCAGGAACTCGAGCCGCACTTTCACTGACGGTCTAACCCACACTGAGCTCTTCTAAGTAAAACAAAGAAAAGCCTTTACGATACGAGTGTCGATAGAAGAGTTGATAGCAACGGCGGTACTCTATGCTACACTGTTATTAAAATAGATGGTGAAACAGCGAAATGTTTCAAATCGGTTACTTCAAGGAGAGCTCCGAGACAGATGCCGTGTAGCGTACATTCCAGAACCAGTCATTGGCGACTTGAGTGGTGTTAAGCGAGAGCTCATGGGAGGGCGGAGTGGATAACTGATTCTCTGGTTGAAGATGGTTCTGCCTCGGTGCCAGCGATGTCTATGTGTTCTTTAAAATGTGTCCATATGTGTCCCTGCAGCCAAACTTTTTGCAGGCTTGACGCTCTCGACCTACATCTGGAGTTATGTTGTGGGGAGCGATTTCGTATGACAGGATGTGGACTGTTATGGTTATCCCACACACGCTGACTGCAAATTCGGGCATCAGTTTGGTGATTGGACCTGTTGTGCAGCAGTGCATGAACTGCATTCCACGCAGTGTTTTCCAACAGGATGACGCACCTCATACCGCTGTTGTAACTCAACACACTCTAGTGGGTGTCGACATCTTGTCTTGGCCTGCTCGATCAGCAGATCTGTCTCCAGTCGAGAACATACGGGTCATCATCGGAGGACAGATCCAGCGTCATTCACATCCAGCGTCATCCGTCCCAGAATTACAACCCCTCCCCAGAAATTCACACCCAAAAACTGTATGACACAACTATTTGACACAATGCGTAGGCATCCGCATGCTTGCATTCAATATTGTAGCAGCATATTTGACATTTGCAGTTACTTTTCTCGCGCGTACATTAACCCGTGAACTTGCAATTTAATCAGTTAAAGGTGTTACGTAGAATAACGTACTATCGAAAATTCATTACCCTACGTTAGTTATACCTTGAAGACTTTTTTCCGTCATTGTGTTAGTACTTCACTAAAGGCACAACACGGAACTTGCTAACAAAATACTATTTAATCCACATTCTTTATACGACGACTCTCGATGCGTTTTAGAGGCAAGCTGTTTAGGTGAAATAGAAAGAAGCCTGAATGACATTTATTTTCTTGTTCGTTAGATGTTCAGGTCTTTGATATATCTTGGAGCAGCTTACGGTGCCGACGTCTCTTTCCTGTACATGTGGATGACGTAAGGCGCAGCTCGACGAAATCTCAACTCATTTGTTGGTTGGTTTGGGGAACGAGACCAGACAGCGTGGTCATCGGTCTCATCGGATTAGGGAAGGATTGGGAAGGAAGTCGGCCGTGCCCTTTCAGAGGAACCATCCCGGCATTTGCCTGGAGTGATTTAGGGAAATCACGGAAAACCTAAATCAGGATGGCCGGACGCGGGATTGAACCGTCGTGCTCCCGAATGCGAGTCCAGTATCTAACCACTGCGCCACCCCGCTCGGTGACGAAATCTCAAGAGAAGTACCTCGACAGACGATCCACAACAACAAAAAATGTAATGAAAACAAATTATGATCTGAACTAGGGATAACGTTAATTCTCTAGAAGATAATATCATCCATCTTCCACCAAACCCGAAATTCACGACGATTCTTCATTTATATCTTACTAATTACACGATTTCCCCACCAGTATTACTTATAACATCGTGGAAAATCTCGTAAGTTCACACCAGCTGCCCCTCTCATATATGGACAATCGTCGAAAGTATTTTGCTAGTAACATGAACTATAAACTAGTGTAGAAAAGCTTTGTTCCTGTACATAACCAATGGGCAACTATGTTTTCGTTAAGCTCACATGTATTCCTTGTATCTACAGCCTTAACTGCTGTTTCCAGAATTTTCTTGTATTAAATTACTCTACACAGACGTCACATGCACTAAAATACACAGGGGAGCACGAAATCAATCAATCACTGGTTTAATTCGCCTTAAATACTCGTATGTAAACGTATTGCTGTGCCTCGGCGGACGGAGACAGTGGTCATGTGAGTGAGTTTGTGTGTGTGTGTGTGTGTGTCCGTGAGTTTTTTTGCGTGAATATGTGTGTGTTCTGTACACTACAAGAAGGTCTTTTAGCCGTAAGTGCTCTTGTTTAGCAGTCTTTTTGTTCTGCTTTCCTGCGACTCAACATCTCCACTACATGATGAGTAGCACTCAACGCTTTTAATAATATCGTCAGGTACCAAGATTTCTTCTTTAGTATGTTGATATTTACTATGTTATATCTTAGTATGTTTAGTATGTTGATGTTTATTGCCTAACAAAGTGCTTAGCAAAATGTTCATTTGTGAGCAGCTAAGACAAATTTAATGAGATAAAATCATGCGAAAATTTTCTTGATCGCTCATAAATTGTTTGCATATCTTACTTCTACTTGGGTAATCGGTTTCTTATCGGTAGCGTTTTATCAAATTCAGAATCTTATTTGGCCTTTCTTGTAGCGTCTTGCGGCTGTCGTAGTTAATACGGTCGGAATTCCGAGACACCGTATCTATTTTGTTGTTCGGACTTCGTTCCTTGTGCCAGGATTCTTCACTCATCGGTCGCCAAGTGGGCAAACGCGTGAAACTCTTCTGGGAAGTAAAAGATGACGGACTCTCGACATATTCTCCATAAGTGCTCGTTACAGTATTTATTAGTAACTTTACTGAACTGACAACCCAACAACTTACTTACAAAACTTTTTCACTTTTTTTACAACGACTTATTCTCAGTGCGTTTTACAGAGAAGCCTCTTAACGTGAACATCTCATGCAAGATCAATAGTAATGCAAGTTATCATTTCTCGGCTAATTTTCGTTTAAAAACTGTCGAATTCATGAAGTTCCGATAGATTGCGGCGGTTCACATACCCTCCAAAATGCCGTCTGTATCTGAGATGCGCTAGAAACAGAGAGCTGTTATTCAGTTTCTTTAGGGGGATAACCAGAGCATCGCAGATATTCATTGGCGCTGGCGAAATGCCTAAGACGAGATGGCTGTGAACAAAAGCACTGTGAGTTGTTGGTTGCGCAGATGTGCCTGATATCCCGCGTGCCGGTAGCCTGCACGCAGCTGTGACTGCTGCAGTGTTGAAACTTACCACAAACATAAAAACGAAATTCTCCATGACAATTGAAGGCCTCACACTGTCTGCGCTTCCCGAGAGGAGCTCAAGAAACTTGACTGGATTGTTCTTCCTCATCCACCATGCAGCCCAGATCTCGCATCTTCCGACAACCATGTATTTGGCCCAATGAAGGATGCATTCCACGCGCACTAGTACATGTATGATGGGCAGGTTACTTATGCAAAAATGTCGTCTAAACTAGGACGAGTAGAGTGATATCATGTAGACATACAGGCCCTCCACGTAACGTTACGTAAGCCCGTCGTATTGAACAAAGATTATGTTGAAAAATATGGTTCTTCAGCCAAAAGAATGGGGAATAATATCGTGTACTGCAATTCTGAATAAAACCAATCTGCTTTGAGAAAAGAATGTGTTTCTTTGCTTATTGAACACCCCTCGTATACAGAAGCCTTAATACCACTGACATTCTTGTCCGCCGGACGTCCGGGTCATAGGTATACCTTGTAGCAGAGCACTGCACAAGAGTTTATATGTTGCACTTGTGTGTGACGTCAGACGCAACTGGACCAAACTCGGCGCTGTACGACGCCCAAAGTAAATTCCACTGAAAAGACAGCTGACGTCGTTCTTGTCATGGATGACGATGACAGAAAGGCCGACCAGAACAGGGTTGTCGGTGGTGAGAATGTTGACGAAATAACTGATGTCGTCACACACAGACTTGGTGGCGACTGGAGGACTAGCATGGTCAGGGCCAGTGAAGACTTACCAAAGTGAAAATCTTCCATTGAAACGACGTCGTCGTTGACAGTGTGAGTAAGGCAGGAGAGCCAGGTGGGATGCAGCCAGCGATGCGTGGATGGACGCTTTACAGACGTTACCACTGCAGGGTTTGGCTGTGACAGGAGGTCCGGCTACAACACGTCTGACACCGACAGGAGAGACATCAGTAGGAGGGCCGGCCGTGACAGGGCTGGCGCTGATAGTACTAACATCGACTACAAGAGAGTTGTTACCAGATGGTGTCACAGATCAGGGCTGGGCAGAGTGTGGGGGGACTGCCTCACCGGACTGAAGTGGGCCCAGCTTGATACACAAAACGTCATTAGTCGCCCTGGCTGAACATTTTTCATGAACATTTGCACTCAAACACTGTGGTTGAGACAGTCTACCAGCAGCCCATAATGAAGATGAACTTGTCTCAGCTGGAGGTGATTGTCACTACAAAGATACACATCTAACTGTTGCATCAATAATTTATACCTTGTGTCGTGGGGAAGTCCTGTAAAATCTGTCAGTACAAAAGAGAAATTTCTGTATCCGAACTTGCAATATATTGAGCACTGTGCTGTCTACCTTGTATGCTGTGTGAAACAGTGCATCTCTAACTGTTTACGGTATTTAGCCCCGTCCTCTTTCTGGGTTCCAAACACCCAAAAATTAGGCACAAATGCCTGCTTCTAGAGGTGCAGGGTTAGGAGTTAAAACCTAAATGAGCTGGGTTACACTCTGCATTAATTTGTGCAATTATCGACCCTGTAAATAAAGGACTTAAACTGAGGACAACTGGGACAATGGAACAGACATGATAATTAAAAATGACGCTCAAACTGCACACGAAAATACACCACCAGCAGGAAACCTGACCTGTCACAGAAGTGCCAAAATGACACTAAATAACCACTCCAAAGAATATTCATCAACGGCATCAAAGAAGAGAATTATTCTTGTAACAACACATGGACGGACCGACAGAAAATAGCACTATCGAGAAACCTGCGTCACGAACATGCAACTACCGAAAACTGAGACAGCATTTGCAAAACTAACTTCAAACGGACACCAACCAAAAAGCTAGACAACAAAACCAACAGATTACAGTTACAATACACCAAGAATGAATACACTGCTCCATCATAACAAGCTAAATTCTACATGATTGATAACCACATAACAAAGACGAAAGGCAGAACGCTGCTCCAGCACATAGCAAGAAATATGTAAACACACACTAGAAGAACAGCCTTGTCACCATTTCCATTTTTTGGTGACGGAATAGAGAAGAGTACTGAACGTGAACATAAAAACCCTTGACATCATCACCAATTGATTCTGGTGGACAAAAGAAGAGGAACAACTTCAAGGAAGTAAAGACGTGAGAATCCGAATCGTCACCTGTGCAGATTCCTAGCTCTTGGTAGTGCAAGCCACAGTAATTGATTACCACTCTTAAGAAAGAACATTCTGTTCACAGGAAATTAACCAATTATTTACTTCAAAGGGCAACTGAAAGGTCATTCTTATTGTCAAAATGTAACAAACAATGTTCACTGACACAGAATTAGATCACAGAATTAGATCATCAATGTGTCCAGCGCTGTATGGTGTAAGGTGAAGCTGTACGGAAATAGCATAGACCAGGAAAGAGCTGTCTATATACAGTATCGTGTCCAAAACATGTTTATCACGTTGTATTAGAAAATATTATCTGGAAAGGAGACGCCTTTGGGCGATAGGTGGGCTAACGCAAGAGGCAAATACATCAGGCTGATAGCGTATGTAGCTGGCCAATAGCCGACATACAAAAGCATGTAACATAAATCATTCACGGTTCGCTCTCCTCGACATACTTCTGTAAGCATTGAAAAAGTCCCCTCCCCACCACGAATCCCGCATTCAAATAAGACCAACAGTTCAATGCTAGCATGCGTTCTTGTTAACACTGCGATCCACTAAATGCCCTGGAATGTTGAAATAGAAGGCAGGATCTAGGGAGTATATGACCGAGCATACACTTCATAATTTCTCAGAAGTATGTCTGAGCGCATGTACATCGGTGTTCATGTATAATTTAATATATTCCATTGCCCCAGAGATGACAAACCCCTCACAAACATTCCCTCTGCGATCATACTCCGTATTCGTTACGGCAGTCCCTGTGTGATTACTAGAGGCTGCAGTTACTTTCGGTAATATAGCTTCATGAAGTGTCTTCATGGGATCCAGGTATTCAAATCGAAAGATCTCCTTCTTTAGCACAGGTTGAGACATTGCATCTTCGGAATATGCAACTCTGATGATTTGCGTATACTCCTGATGGTATGTCTCTGCAAGTTTCTGAAGAGACAATTCTGTGAAACGTAGTATATCTAGGAAGTGGGGAGTTATTTTTTTCGTAATTCTCTTGGAAAAAGCAATGTACTTTTCAGCTGTGTCAGTAATGACACTGACTTTATCATCTTTCGAGAGGAAATCACGCAACTGCTCAACGAGGAAGTGAGTTCCACACATATTGAAATTAAGTAACAATGTGGGTATGGGTCATGGCAGTTGGTATTTCAGGTTGCGTGCTTTGTAAACTGCACTGTCGAACTACCAATTAGAAGACAGTGGACCCTACATAGGGTTCCCAGCCTTACTACCCAACAGCAGGCCAGAAATATGATTGTCAACTGATTTCTTTTATAATGCTGCATTCTCCTTCCGAATCGATTCTCCTGGCAGTTGGACGTAGAAATGTTGTTGCAATAAATCCTGTTAACTTCTCATTCAGTATTATCCCCGGTGTATGATTCGGATTTTTTGGGTTATACAAACATACATTTTGATACAATGCTGCATATGATGAACGCCAGTCTGCTAAGGTAGTATGAGATGCATTGAGATCACCTGCATAACGTGCTCACGAGCTAGGAGGCTCTTGAAGTTAGCATGTACAACGAACGAACATCAATTCTAATGGTGGGCAATCTTAAACCAATAAAAAATAGTGTTGCATCTCGTCCTCCGAGAATACCAACAAATCAACTTGTTTGGGGTACTGACAGCTAATGTTGGAAACCAGAATGGTCGAACGCCTTTATGCTTTACTTCTTCCTGCACAATGTGCCTACGACCATCTTCTTCTCTTTCACTATCATCTTCAGCAGCCAGACTGTAAACGTGAAGTAAATAATCTGGGTCCACCTCTTGAAGATGTTACTGAAATTATAATGTCTTCAGTCGTCAGGTGTATTGTAAGTACTCAGAAGTTCTGTGTTTGTAGAGCAGTTTCTAACAGTATCCTGAAGATACCTTCTGAACTAATTGTGATAACCCTCATCTAGGGGGATTGGGTTGTTTGGGGGAAGAGACCAAACAGCGAGGTCATCGGTCTCATCGGATAAGGGAAGGATGGGGAAGGAAGTCGGCCGTGCCCTTTCAAAGGAACCATCCCGGCATTTGCCTGGACCGATTTAGGGAAATCACGGAAAACCTAAATCAGGATGGCCGGACGCGGGATTGAACCGTCGTCCTCCCGACCCCTCATCTAGGTTCCGGACAATTGTACACGAGTTTTAGCGGCAATGTCTCTCAGAAGATTGATTAAAATGGAGCCCCCATTAAGTGTATCATATAAACGCCAGTTATACGAGGTTGAGGTCATCACTGAGCAATGAGTCCGAAGTACCTTCTTGCATTTCGGAAAAATTGTCCACATGGCAAAAAGACGAAACAACTCTGTAAGTGGCCCACCTTGCGAGATTTCTTTATTGGGCTTCAAATTTGCCCGATATTCACTATCTCCTTTTGGGCAACAGATGAGTTCAAATATAGAATTACCATGCACTTAATGGTGGGATCCCACTGACCACTGACAAATCTGGGAAGTTCTCTTTTCAAAATTTCTTCACAAGCATTAGCGAAAATCTCAGGATCCAGGATCTCGATACCACACTTCCGCGCTAGCTGTGCAAGCTTGTGACATCCTGTTTGCATAAGCAGCAGCACTCACAGAGCAGAACAATGTGGCCGTGTGCTTTACCTAACGATCCATGAAAGACCTAGATCCACAGTGGTGTCGTGGTGATTTCCAGTGGAGGCAAGTGTGAGATGACCTAGGCCATGAAGAGCCTACCTGTGGTGAGGAAAGAGGTGGTGTCTTTAGCACTTACCATGCTGATAATGATGACAAACCTGGCTGCCGTATTTACGTAAGTGGTGGATACATTGTTGATGATTTCGCCTAGGGAGACGTGTGCACTGACATTGTGGCTACCATCATGTTACTGCAGGTGCAAGTCTAAGTCTGCACGCGTTCATAACTTCTGCAAAGAAATTATAAATAGATAGATATAATGCATAAATGTAGATTTATGGAGACTCTATTGTAATAATTTGTAGTGTTTCTTACTTACATTCAAAATTAGCAGCATCTACATAAGTCTGTAAGGCTCTCATCACATCATTGTTTGCCATGATGTCACGTAATATGTTCCTCCAGATCTCCATTAATCACTATATTGTCATCGAGTGCACCTAGAAACGAAGATTCCTGATTCGTGCAACATGGTCCAGGGTGTGTTGATTGTGGCTGCATTGGCAAATCAGTCGGTGTTATCAGCCTGCACCATGTTGATGATGGTGGACTGAACTGTGGTGGTGTTTCGGGTGCGACATATACTTCATCGATGGACTAGGTTGTGGCGATGAATGCATCGTCGCCGTATCAGGTCGTCGATTTTTTCTTGTAGCAGGTGTGAAACGTCCATTCTGTCTGCAGCAGAAGAGGAAGAAGAATTTAAGTATCAGATCGTGGCTATAATGAACACACACAAACATTGGAATACATTCATACAGAACACATATCTTTAGGATTACTAGGGTCAAAGCGGGGGCGGTTATTAGCCCATGATGAACCACCATCACAATCAATTCCATTACAGCGTTTCATCTCTATTGATTCTATCAGCGCTGTTGATGTGACTGTTAGCAGGTGTTAGAATCGAATGACTTCTTTCACTGAAACGACTCGTATTTTTAGCTAATATCTTTTGGATTACTGTCAAACCAGGGGCGTTTATTAGGCCATCATTGCGTATACCAGCCAGCAGGAATGGTGTAGTCTCATCTGCAGTTACACTGTTTTTCGCGTGGATTTAGGAAGAATAGCACCGGCTCATGGCAGTGCATAGGCTATACTACATGACACCGCTTCCACCGATGTTATTCGATATAGGATTATCTTTCAGTGCACGTGTCCGCTCTGTATCACATGGGCGATAAAAGAAGCAAAATGTTTCTGATGTTTTTAAGCTTGCAGTGCTCCGCAGCCACTACCTGGAGGGTACTCTTCACACTTCAGACCTTGCCTGCCACAGCTGTGGTGAAACACTCTGAATGGCTATAAATATCAGCTCTTACACTGCAGCTGAGACTATGAATATCAAACGTAAGTTCGCCGGAGAGGACGCTGCTGTTGCTGCTGTACCAGATCATGTACCACACACAACTAAAAACAATGCCTAACAGGTAGGTCAGAAGAACACCATAGAGAGTTACAGAACTGTGTTGTTAAGAGATGAATTATAGAGCACAAACTGCTCGTAAAGGAGATGTTCTATGCACCAATTGAGTAGCATCAGTGATACTGTCAGTTACTTAGTGGAAGTACTTGAGAGAGCTACTGAAAATATATGGATAGCTAAAGAGAGTGTTTTAGCAGCTACGTGCAAGAAGCAACGTAGAATTTTACTATAATGTACTGCACAACTCATCCCACACTCGCGCATCAAACGTTGACAGTACCTTTACTCTGTTAGGAAGAGCAATAATCAACAAAAGGCTGTTGTTAAACTAATGATGAACTAACCACTCCCACTGGCACTGCTGTTACTGGCACTACATGCTACCTTCATCTGTTTATGACTGTTGGGCTCCACATTGATACTTTGTATTCTGTACACTGTATTTTATGTTTTTTTTTTTACCTGGAAACAGTGAGAGACCTTGCCATAATTGTTTCATATTTGTATGTCATATAACGAATTAATTATTCAATGACAAGTAGACATTGTATTAACAAGTGTTGGAAGTTATCTGATGTAGTTATATATGATATACCATTCGCTGTTCGTTTATTATATCTAAGTACTTCGTGGGAACAACACATCTCACAATTACGGATTAATTCCTCCTGTTGTGAATTATAAGTGACGATATTATTCGCCATTTAGAGAAGTACATACTACGCTCACTAAAGTGCTATTTATTGTACCCTTCTTGAGTTGTGGTACCGAAAACTACTTGCACTTTGACATGTAAGGTTGGACAATAGTTGCGATCGTATGGCAACCGTTCAGACACATAAGAGGGACAGAGATAGCTTATACCCATGAGATCTGGCACTAGTTACCTATCTTTTAAGCGTTAATGTTGGTTTACAGTTTTAATCTTTGGAAAGTTTCCTCCAAGCTACGGAATGAGTACCTATGACTTCACAGGATAAATATAATAACTTTTCATCCATTTAGTACATACATATACTTTTGCTTTTATTTCTCGAATATTGCATTCCAATGCACATTCTCCACAGAAGATCATTCTGACGGTCTGTCAATACTGAAGTTTGCCATTAGTATTCGGAATTATCTCTATCTATTCCTATGGCTACCGCATTTTCAGGTTAATGCCGTTGTGTTTCATCAAATTTTTGAAGCCTGGTTTGATCAGTACTGTTGCCGAGCTAGTTGGGGCGAGAATGGACTTTTTTTAAACAAAAGAAAAGAAAAAAATGACACTTAGATACATCTTATTCCCCAATCTGGATAATTCCAATTCGCCGCGTACTGAGCTACCTGGTGTAGACACGCTGACAGTTGCTGATCACGATCGCCTTCACAGTTCACCTCAGGTCCTCGTTAGTTTTTCTGTTTGCATTCAAATCTGAGATTATTGTAACATCTTTAAACGATATCCTCATTTCTTAGCCCTCTCGTTAAAAGTCTATTAAGCTTGTACACAGTTCGGAATTACTAGCTTCTGCCAATATCCTGTAACTTCTGCACCATCCTAAGTTCTAACTATTACAGTTTTAATCCGTGTTCTCATACTGACTTATTCCTCCCTCGTAACACTCCAGCTCACTACCATTTCTACCAGTCACTTAACTGCACGCAGGTAACTACCAACTTTCAGTCGACTTCCTTGAGTTGAACAAAACTTTGCATTCATTTGTCATTACTTGAATTGAAAACAGAGAAAAGATTTTTTTGCCCCCGTTGCAATATGCTGTGTTACTACCTTTTACGTAGACACAATTGTGCCTCCCATTACCGTCACTGGGACGCCGCAGGTCGGTGATAATAATACCCGCCGCGGTATTCCAACACTTTGTATTACTTTCTGTTGGATAGATGCACTTGTGATATGCAGTACCGCCACTGGGACACTGCAGGTTGGTGATTATCACATTCGCCGGGATATTTCAAGCTGTTGTGCTTTCATTAGCCACCGCCAGTACTTGAAATGACATGTTTTATTATGGTTGCTCTGCTTTTTCGTGTAACGGGAGCTCCACTCTTTCAGAACCACCCCTTAGCGTCAGGTTGGAACGAGTGGACGACTTGTACACTTCTCACAGGACTACCAAATTAGTTGACTTAAGCTTAACTACACTGAAAGAAGAAGTAGCGTTGCTCCTGACTACCAGGCCCTTAATAGTATGTGAAATTCTTATAATGCAATCGGGTCAAACCAGAAGGCTTCGCACTCTTTGTGACATTAACCCGGTGCAACCAAGGAGCAACTGCGTAGTATTTCAGGTGCCCCTCAGCTCCATCGCGCCAAGTGAGCGCTTCAACTCAGGCGGAGCTGTGCGGAAGACATTGTTCGGTACTTCCGCCTAACTGATGCTGATCGATAGAATAAAGCCCTGCAATAGGCTACGTATTTTTCTGCTCAAAATCAAGAGACACTTGTCCGCCAGCATGTGTGACTTTCGCATACCGAAAATATCATTCTGGCCGCTACCAGATAAATCAGAGTGCAGCTACCGAGCCGTTATAACAATACGTAAAACCTAGGAAACTCGATCGATTGTGAAACAGTCACTGTATACCGGGAATTGTCAAACCTGACTGTTATCCTGGGAGTAACCAAAGCGTTGCAAATTCTGCTATACAACACTCATACGCCCCATTTGCAAGTCATTCAGCTTGGATGACAATAGAGGCTCAGCCCGAACCCATTACCTCCTGAAACCTTTTTGCAGATTTTAATAAACAGTTCCTTTGATTTCATCGGCTCCTATGCAGTCTATCTATCCCATATAAGAACTGCCTCTGCCATATTAATGTGCAACTGCTACGGAGCAACAGCCGCGGTCCTAAGCACACTAAATGTTCGCCTGTCTCTTGTACAGAGTGTGAATTCAAGTGTTACTGTCTTGTCGTTGTATGCCTAGCTGTTCAGAAACACGTCCTCTGGCAAACCAAGGACATTTATGTTTTCATTACGAACAGCCAGGCGCGCTCGTTGATGACACTTAACAAATTTCAATCTTCCATTCACACCAGCTATTACACGTGCCCAACCCTATCCCTTTGAAAAGGAGGAAATAACTGTGAAAGTACACCATTTTTAGAGGATACTAAAGTACCTCAAAATGTTCAAATGTTAGTGAATTCCTGAGGCACCAAACTGCTTAGATCATCGCTCCCTGGACTTACATACTACTTAAACTAGCTTATGATTAGAACAACATACACTCTATGCCCGAGGGAGGACTCGAACCTCCGGAGGGAGGGGCCGCGTAGTCCGTGACAGGACGCCTCAAACCACGCGACCACTCCGCGCGGCTAAAGTACCTCCTTGTCCAATACGGATATCGCAATACACAACACTGGTGGTAACAATTTGTTATATTCTGCGAGACAACTCAGTACAGTGGCCCGACTTTGCTATAATGATTCATTTATGTCTTAGATGTACCGGATTACCTTCGCAGTCTGTGGACACCTGTTTAACAGTTCCACCTGTGACATAGGCATGCCTACCACCAAACTGAGAGGTACACATATCGCTAGTATTAGCTATATTAAGTCTCTTCTACCTTACCCGCCTGAAGGCTCCCTAGTGTTACCTCACCCTGATAGCCTACCCGTATTGCGAAGTAATACCAAGACTCAGACCTTCGTGTCAGTCAATGACGTATTAGCTCGGTAATAAGGGCAATACTGTTGACCATGCGATGGGCCATATTAATGACTGGAACAGTAAGGAATTATTACACAAAATAGTTATTCCTAGTGCTACATCTGTTTCTCCAACGTTAACTTTTTTCTTTTTTTTGCCCGCGTTCTACACTCCTGGAAATGGAAAAAAGAACACATTGACACCGGTGTGTCAGACCCACTATACTTGCTCCGGACACTGCGAGAGGGCTGTACAAGCAATGATCACACGCACGGCACAGCGGACACACCAGGAACCGCGGTGTTGGCCGTCGAATGGCGCTAGCTGCGCAGCATTTGTGCACCGCCGCCGTCAGTGTCAGCCAGTTTGCCGTGGCATACGGAGCTCCATCGCAGTCTTTAACACTGGTAGCATGCCGCGACAGCGTGGACGTGAACCGTATGTGTAGTTGACGGACTTTGAGCGAGGGCGTATAGTGGGCATGCGGGAGGCCGGGTGGACGTACCGCCGAATTGCTCCACACGAGGGGGGGGGGGGGGGTCTCCACAGTACATCGATGTTGTCGCCAGTGGTCGGCGGAAGGTGCACGTGCCCGTCGACCTGGGACCGGACCGCAGCGACGCACGGATGCACGCCAAGACCGTAGGATCCAATGCAGTGCCGTAGGAGACCGCACCGCCACTTCCCAGCAAATTAGGGACACTGTTGCTCCTGGGGTATCGGCGAGGACCATTCGCAACCGTCTCCATGAAGCTGGGCTACAGTCCCGCACACTGTTAGGCCGTCTTCCGCTCACGCCCCAACATCGTACAGCCCGCCTCCAGTGGTGTCGCGACAGGCGTGAATGGAGGGACGAATGGAGACGTGTCGTCTTCAGCGATGAGAGTCGCTTCTGCCTTGGTGCCAATGATGGTCGTATGCGTGTTTGGCGCCGTGCAGGTGAGCGCCACAATCAGGACTGCAGACGACCGAGGCACACAGGGCCAACACCCGGCATCATGGTGTGGGGACTGATCTCCTACACTGGCCGTACACCACTGGTGATCGTCGAGGGGACACTGAATAGTGCACGGTACATCCAAACCGTCATCGAACCCATCGTTCTACCATTCCTAGACCGGCAAGGGAACATGCTGTTCCAACAGGACAATGCACGTCCGCATGTATCCCGTGCCACCCAACGTGCTCTAGAAGGTGTAAGTCAACTACCCTGGCCAGCAAGATCTCCGGATCTGTCCCCCATTGAGCATGTTTGGGACTGGATGAAGCGTTGTCTCACGCGGTCTGCACGTCCAGCACGAACGCTGGTCCAACTGAGGCGCCAGGTGGAAATGGCATGGCAAGCCGTTCCACAGGACTACATCCAGCATCTCTACGATCGTCTCCATGGGAGAATAGCAGCCTGCATTGCTGCGAAAGGTGGATATACACTGTACTAGTGCCGACATTGTGCATGCTCTGTTGCCTGTGTCTATGTGCCTGTGGTTCTGTCAGTGTGATCATGTGATGTATCTGACCCCAGGAATGTGTCAATAAAGTTTCCCCTTCCTGGGACAACGACTTCACGGTGTTCTTATTTCAATTTCCAGGAGTGTGTATATGCAAGGTCATTGTAGACGTCGTAAAGCGTAATATCATGCAATATCTGAGCAGCAGCCATCTGGTTAACATCATGGGTGAAACATTTAGGATCATGGAACCTTTCAGGCGTGCCATCCGCTTTCCTAGTTCAAGATTTAAACATGGTGTATTCACAATATTTGCCTTTTCGTTTTAAGTGAAATATTTACGTTTTTATGTACTTCGTGCTTAAGAATAGTTTTAACTAAAAATGGTTTTAGTAATATAAGAGTACTGTTCTCTACTTGATCAACTACCAGTGCGATAGTGTCCTGTACTGGGAGCAGAAATCAGTTGTCTACCATTTTAATGTGAAAGAATAACACAGACTATGAACTATTCTAAGATTTGGCACTGACCTCCTAAGTTGTTGAGTGGAACATGTTATTATAAGCACTTTGTGCCACGATTATCTATAAACCACACCCTGTCCCCCACCTTTCCCAAAGCCCTGCCCTATACTGGCTCAACGTACAGAGGTCACCTATAAGCTACAGCGCCGTGGGTGGCAGCAACACGCAACACTGAACGACATATTCTGTAACGTCAGGCATGCAGAACATTTCAACTGGACAGATACAACAGGTTCTGGAAAATAAAGTGTTCTAAGCATCAGCATGTTCTCACATGTAACGTTTTTTATACGTATATGTCGTATTTGCCTAATTTCTGCATTGCCTTTTCTGGATCTACGTTGTCATTTGGAATGCCAGGTAGATGACCTCGTTAAAGTACATCTCTCCACAGAATTTAGTGACTTAGTGTGGTTTGTCCAGAGTAAAATTACTTGATAAACAATAATTAGAACAATTATATGGGCTGTACATGAATATAAACTCTAAGCTGCTCTTCATTTGTTTTGTAGGGAGTTCTTTTTAAGAATAATGAGGTACCACAACAACGGGTAGCCAAAATAAAGAGGGAGAAAGTGACGGCCAAGTCAGTGTAAATACATATATGCTTAGGGCTTGTGGTAAATGCTTCTTTCCGAGATAGGAAAATCCTAACGCCCTGTGAGATGAAACCTTACAGTCCTATTTTCCGTTAGAACTGCTGAAAGCCACACAAGACATTAAGCTACAACGAAAACTCTAACCTACATATCTGGTAGGATCCTTAATAGCAATGACAACTGAGCTTTCGAGTGTCATAGTAAAATGTTTATTTTCGACTACTATTGTCTGTTTTCTCCACAAGTACCAATGAACTACATAAATATTCTTTGATAGATCCGTAACACAGAACTTTCTAGCGCGAAACAAACTAAACGTCATCCAAGTCAGTGGGTTAATACCTGCAAATAAGAGTTGTACAGAAATTCGCCAGTGGCTGCAGTGTAAGGTACTTCGGTAATTAGAGATATGTGCGTATTTACATAACATCATGAGACAAACGCATCATCTCGCACATCACCAACATTACGCTAGTGTGCCATAGCACATTAAGAAAGCATTACATATTTGGGAAGTATTTCGTGAAACGTGTCGTGTGGCCTAATGAACAGAGGCAGGCAGTAGCAAATGTTATAGTATGACAAACAAAACCACATGATTCCATGTTAGCAGATGAGTGTATAAGATAAGGTGATGTTGCAAAACATGGCGCGAAGCTTTCAACTGGATGAAAATATGGCGGCTCCTTCATCAGTCTGTGTTGGTTACGTAAGTCGTTATTTGACACTAGAGCTGTTGATAAAATGGCAATATATATCTGCGATACTTTCTCAATTGATGTATCGATATTCCATTGACAGTATTGAGTTCGGATATGTTTATATTATATTATGTTTTTTTCACTATTTTTGGGAAACATTTGAAATCGTTCTTTCGATTTTGCAATAGAACATAATTTTACTTAACTGTATGAAGGAGTCGTATTACTTTTTGAGCTTTCATCACGTCCAATCTTTCTCATTTCACTGTGAGAAGCAGGTACATGTGGCACAAAACAAGAAGTCCAATTTTAATGGGGGGTGGGGGGTGGGGGGAGGTGGGAGGGTGTGTGTGTAAATGGAATAAGATTTCCTATGCGAAAAAATAGAATCCCAGTTGCGTTAAAAAACGATTTTAATTCAGCTAATGTTCTATTACTCCACATCTGCATTCTTCAAAAACAATTAAGGAAAATTATGAACAAAAACCTAAATGAAAAGATTGGTTTTTGGGTTGGGGGGGCAGACACGTGAGGGGAAATGCTGAAGTAATTGGCGCTCGGCGCTACCAACCGAAACAGGTACGTTTAGCTTCATTACGCTATTTTGACACTACAACTGCTAGGTCGCTGGGGTTGGCAGAAATGAAAAGGCAGGAACGTCTACATGAAGTGTTCCGGGCGAATCCGATATATGACGAAACCTAACGGCGGAACTATTGGACACCTCTTATTGTGCGACTTACATGCAATTACTGTTGTCAGCAAAGCGGTTATCGCCAGGCGTGAACATGCATCGTTTTCGTTTCAATTTTTGCTCTAGGAGGGATAGGCACGCTACTAGCTTCTAGGTGTAAATAATATCTAACAATAAATCAATATACAGCTCTAAAATCAGCAGTCTATTTACAATGTGTGGCCGACATTTTTATAGGCAGATACGTCGATGCTGTTTCTGTCGATAAATCGATATTGCTGTACCTTTGACTACGTATGGAGAGATGATAGTAATATACTTTTAAATATCGATATATCGGATTTCCGATATTTGTAAAAATATCTACAGTCCTAACTGACTCCTCTCCAAGCTCATGCACCCTAGTGACTGAGTGCTGCAGTCCTCTGCCACCAGCGAGGCCAGTTCGCCACGCCTGCCGACCACCCCAGGGCAGCGTCAATATTGTTGTTTGGCACCGCAGCCCCATCGCTAAGCACACGCCTGTCGAGCGCACCGGCTAAGCCACTGTGCGGCTGCCACCCCCGTTCACTGGCGCCGCCCTGTCACTACCTCCACTTCGACGCGGCGCCGCACCAGCACGACCAGCACGACAACTCGAAGAGCCACTATCTTCTCTGCTTTGTAAAGCATTCAAGTACGCCACTCTGAAACGGTAATCAGTTTTATCATAATTTTTACCCACTGAGACCTTTCAAAGAATGTTGTTTGAGTACCCTGGAGAATGTTGGCAAACTATCCAGAGGATCCCTTAACCTACTGCTACCAACTGATGTTATTTCATCATTTTGACACATAACGTGGCTCCTACGGAAGGGGGAGGGGCGTGCATTACAAGCAGTGAGATTGAGCAGAATATCTAACTGTTGACGGAAACTTTTAAAAAATTTTTATTCCATTTTGTTTCACTGTTCTGGTATTGCGTCCCATGATGAATCTGTGGCTGGACATAGGCTGCATGCTACTCGATGCTACCTTGCCTGCGTTCGGTTCACATGGGTAGTGCTCTCACAGTTAGTACTGATGACAGTGGACGGTATCCCGAAGGCCTAACTGACCATGGGACACCTAAAGTTGCCCCTGTGCCAACCCATAGAAGAGCTGGAGAACGTCACGTGGGGGAGTAAGAGCCGGCCGCCGAGGAGAACCCTGAAAACACACCGCCGCTCTCCCGCCTACCACATCTCCCCCCAGCTAGACGTGTTTCCTAGCTCCCCTGCTAGGGCATCATTCCTTCAGTCTGGTTACACGGTAGATGCGCCGCTTGTATCCCTTAACGTTAAGGCTTGGAGACAATGTACCGCAGATGTGACAGTTAATTTGCTTGTCATAATTTCATTTCAAGAAGTCTCCTAACACACCCTGGTGCCCACATCATGCCAGATCCAAATTTCTGTCTTCCTCTACAGTTCGACAGTTCGTATACTCTGCAGCTCAGTCTAGTACCAATGAAGTTATTCCCTGATGTCTTAACAGATGTTCTCCCATCCCCTCTCTATTTCTTGTCAGTGGGTTCTATACATTCCTTTACACCTCGGGTTCTGCAGAAAACCATGTAACACCATAGCTCTAATACTCTATTGATTTATTTTGCTTTTGTTTTATTTAATGCTACATCGTTGATCTTCTGTAAATGTATGTGATTGAATCGATAACACAAAATTGTATACTTCTTTCTTTGTGAAAACTTTGATGTCGTGGTTTGATTCTATGCAATGTAGTATATCTGTCATTTAAATTCTTTGTCCCATTTGGAGGGAACAAAACTTACTGTATATAATTGTAATTTCTGTGTGAATATTTTTTTGTAGAAATGTCAATATGTGCTAATGTTCCGTTTTATTAATTGCGTTTGGTTGCTGTTATGTAAACTGCTGACCTTCACTTAGGATTCTTAGTTAGTTTGTATGTAAAAGGTGCAGTGGTTCCCCTCGGGAACAGAACTCTGTAGCGCGCGCAAATTGTGGTTGGCCTAGGTAGAAAAGGTGGAACTGAGAGTCAGTCGGGGACGAGCTACCAAACTGCACTGCTCATGTTAAAGTTGTAAATTGTGCTGGTTCCGAGAGAGGCTTTTCTGCTACTTCCCAATGCCTCGGGTGGATGGATAAATAGCTGGAACGATTCTGGAATTGGTATTAATCATCGCCACAAAGAAAGGCCAGAGTCCAGAAATGCTGTCTGCAAATCCGCCTACCAACTTGCAGTTGCCACTACATTGCGCAATCACTGTAAAGGAGTACTGTAATGATGTACAGTGAAGGATCAGCTATTTGGGTGATTTAGTGTGCTTTAACTTATAACTGAATTCTATACGTACCTTGATTTTTTCCCTATCACAACACCTCTCAGGTTCCTCTCCACTTGAACTATGATTACCGAGTGTCCTATTTTGTGGAAAAAAATGAAAGCCTCAAAGTTAATTACATAATGTTGTTTGATCTTTGATGAGAAGAGAATATTCAGATTTACTGTGGATTTAGTGAAATTGTGGGAGGCAGTAAATGTAGTTTTGCGAAGCTTCAAGGTCACCCATTTAATCATTTACTTGAAAGTGGAAGACTGTGGTAATAAAGGCAATTTGCTGTTTCTTTTATAACTTAAAGTTCTTAAAATGACGCTTATAAAGTTTTGCTTAGTTAATGATCATAGTGCTACCTGTAGTAAATGTTAAAAGGTGAGTCAGTTTCTAGTAATTTTGTCAACATTGTGTTTCACTGTAGTAAAAGTTGAAAACTGCAATAGTAGAAAATTATATGTTCATGATTGCTAAGTGTTTGTGTCTCTTGTGTATTGGAAGTGCATATTAATAGTATAACAGGTTCCACAGTTTGTCTATTGTGCTAATGCTAGGTAACAAGTAACGGGAAGACCACTATTTACGAAAACCATAATATCTTTATTCAAAAGACAGTGAGAAGCAACCTGTTAGAGAATTCCATTTATCTTTAATTCTAAATAGAATAGTATTTAGTTGAGAGGTATTTAACACGCGACCAGTTCATAATTTTATGTCAGCTACGAACATATTTGAACAATGAAACTGAACCTACGTCCAATTAATGATTCTGCAGTGAATAGTAATAATAACGTTATAAAGACCATTCAGTTTGAATAAGCACTGAAAGTAATAGTGTGTTCCGTTATTCGCTATATCTATGCAAATAGTTTGTGCTGCTCTAGCTGTTAGCTTCAATCTTACCGTAAACATATGTATGTGTCAGACTTCATTGCACTTGAGTGTGGCCAAGTATAGGTTGTGTTTCTCCATTAAAGTTACTCATACCTACTTTCTTAAAAGAGAACGTTAATCTACCTCTTGCCTAATTAGGCTGGCGACCGTTTTCAAATGGTTCAAATGGCTCTGAGCACTATGGGACTTAACTTTTGAGGTCATCAGTCCCCTAGAACTTAGAACTACTTAAACCTAACTAACCTAAGGACATCACACACACCCATGCCCGAGGCAGGATTCGAACCTGCGACCGTAGCGGGCGCGCAGTTCCAGATTGTGGCGCCTAGAACCGCTCGGCCACAACGTCCGGCGACCGTTTTCCTTATTCTTTAAACAGTATAGCTAGTCAAAAATATTGTTTGTGACTGTTCAAATATTTACGTAATTCTGGCTTACACTTCCGATAAGCCACCTCCGTTAGGTACAAGACGGTCAACATAGCAAAGTTCCTCTCAGAGGGTAACACTGCTCTGTTGCTTTATACCATAATTACTCTAACAAAGCAATTCTGCTTTGCAAACTGCCTCCAGCTTCCAGGTTACGGCATAGCAGTAGCGGAAAGAAGTGTTATAACCACTTCACTCCTTACCTTAAGAGAGTATCTGATTTTCGGCATTTTTCTGTAGCACCACATCTCAAATGCTTCTACTCAGTTCCGTCCCGATTTTTCCACAGTCGGTGTCTCACTGTCACATCATTATGTGATTCAGACTTATATTCTCAGAAATTTCTTCCTCAAATTATGGCATATGTTCGATACCAGCAGACTTCTCTTGTCTGGGAATGAACTGTGCAGCAGTACTAATCTACTTCTCATGTCCTCCTTGGTCCGTCTCTCATGGGTTATTTTACTGCGTATATATCAGAATTCCTTAAGTTCATCTAGTTTTTAATCACCAATTATGAGAGCCGCGAGGAGTAGCCGTACGGTCTTAGGCGCCTTGCCACGGCTCGCACGGCTCTCCCCGTCGGAGGTTTGAGTCCACCCACGGGCATTGGTGTTTGTGTTGTCTTTAGCGTCAGTTAGTTTAAATTAGATTAAGTAGTGCGTGAGCGTAGGGAGCGATGGCCTCAGCAGTTTGGTCACATTGGATCTTACCACAAATTTCCAAAGTTACCAATTATGACTTTAAATTTCACGCTGTTCTCGATTCTGTTACTTCTCATTCCTTTCGTCTTTTTCGATTTACTCTTAATGCATATCCTGTACTCGTCAGACTTTTCATTTCATTTAACGGATCCTGTAATTCTTCTTTACTTTCTCTGCGGACATCAATGTCATTAGCGCATCTTGTCAGTGGTATACTTCACATTGAATTTTGATCCCGTGCTTGATCCTCTTCTTTATTACCATGATTATTTCTTCGACATATAGGTTGAACAGCAGGGACGAAAGACTACATCAGCCAACCGCTGTGGTGGAGCACTTCTAGGCGCTTCAGTCCGGAACCACGCAGCTCCTACGGTCGCAGGTTCGAATCCTGCCTCGCGCATGGATGTGTGTGCTGTCCTTAGGTCAGTTAGGTTTAAGTAGTTCTAAGTCCAGGGGGCTGATGACCTCAGATGTTAAGTCCCATAGTGCTTAGAGCCATTTTTTGAAAGACTACATCACTGTCTAAGAGTATTTTTAATCTGTGCACTTCCTGACTTTACTGTTCTCTCTTGGTTCTTGTCTATATTGTATATTACCTGTCCTTTCCTGCAGTTTAACCTTATTTCTCTCAGGATTACGAACGTGTTGCTCCATTTGACATTGTCGAACGCTTCTTTCAAGTCAAGAAATCCTACGAACGCGTCTTAATTTTCCTTTACTCTTGCTTCCATTATCAACGGCTACCTGAGAACTGCCTCTCTGATACGTTTACAGTTCCGAAGGCCATATTGATCGTCACCAAACAGTTCTTCAGTTTTCTTTTCCATTCTTCTGCGTACTATTCTTGTCGGCAACATGGATGCTTGCGCTGTTAAGCGGACTGTGGGATATTTGTTGTTCTTGTCCGCTCTTCCAATCTTGGGAACCGTGTGGATGATGTTTTTTCCGAGAGACTGGTGGTACATCTCCAGTCTCACACATTCAACACACAAGAGTGATGGTACATCATCTATCACTTATGTCTTATTTGACTTTAAGTCTTCCAAACCAGTTCTAAATTCAGAGCTAATACAGGATCCCCTACCTCTTCCCTATCGACTCTTGTCTCTTCTTCTATCATGTCATCAGATAGCACCTATCCCTCACAGAGGCCGTCAATGTACTCTTCTTTCCACCCATCCGTTGCCTCCTTAGCATTTACCAGTGGAATTCCCGCAGTAGTACTAAAGTTACTACCCTTGCTTTAAATTTCACCGAAGGTTGTATGGACTTTTCAGTATGCCGAGTCAGTTCTTCCGACAAACATTTAATTTTCAATTTCTTCAGGTTTTTCATTCAACCACTTCACCTTAATTTCCCTGCGCTTCGTTTCTTTTTAAAAAGCTCGTAAGTTCAAAAATGGCTCTGAGCAATATGGGACTCAACTGCTGAGGTCATTAGTCACCTAGAACTTAGAACTAGTTAAACCTAACTAACCTAAGGACATCACAGACATCCATGCCCGAGGCAGGATTCGAATCTGCGACCGTAGCGGTCTTGCGGTTCCAGACTGCAGCGCCTTTATCCGCACGGCCACTTCGGCCGGCAGCTCGCAAGTGACTTGTGCTTCTGTATTACTGAATTTTCCTGAACAGTTTTGTATTTACTTGTTTCTTCGATCAGCTGAAGTATTTCTTCTGTTATTCGTGCTTTCTTTGCTGTTACCGTCCTTGTACCTACGTCTTTCACTCCTACTGCTGCGATTATCCCGATGTGTGCAATCCTCTGCCCTTGAATAACCTACTGAGCTATTCATTATTGCGGTTAGTATAGCCTCAGAGAACTTCAAGAGTATATCTTCATTCTTTATTATTTCTGTATCCTCCTTCTTTGAGCACTGATTGTTCTTCATTAGTCTCTTAAACTTCAGCCTACTCCTCACTGTGATCTGAGTCTATAACTGTGCCTTCAGCGCCTTTCAGTCCTGTATGATTACGGATTCTCTAACAGAAATCTTCCCGTTCATCGCGGCATTTCCCAAGTATACCTCCTCCTGCTCAGGTAATTATTGAACAGAGTATTCTCTATTACCATCTCAACTTTATTGCAGAACTCAATTAGTCTTTCTCCTCTCTCATTCCTACTACTAATCGTGTATTCCCCCGTAAGCCCTTCTTTCACTTCTTCCCTTACAGCCGCATTTCATTCTCCCGTACTGCATTGCAGTTCAATGCCATTATATGCTTTGTGTATCTCTTCCTCTTCCACTTCCGACGTCGTCTTATATACCTGAACTATTGTTGTCGGTGTCGGTTTGCTATTGATTCTGATGATAACAGTCCTGACTGAACTGTGTAACTCACTCTCTGTTCTCAGGGTGAGGGCAAATAAAAGTTCCCCAGACAACTGGATATGATTGGACGTAAATGTACGCAATTACCACACCCCATGCACGTCCGCCAGGTGGTCATAACCTTCCAGCACATTTACACAGACTTCACGCCTGACTGTGTTCTTAGCAGTTTGGTCGCGGGTGGCCACCCAGGTCACCTGATCTGTCAGCGAGTGAATACTTTGTGTGGGTAGTTCTCAGTTCTAAGGTGTAGCCCAAAATCCTCATAGTCTTCAAGAATTGCAGCAGAACATTTCGCATGAGACTGCACCAGTTCCAGCAGTCCGGCACTTGCTGACGGGGCCCAAAAGTGCCAAGAGATGAATGGTGGTCACTTTCAGTATCTGCTATAGTCAGGTTAGTACTGCGTTTCCTCTTCTGTGTTTTTTGTATCCTGTAACTCTGTTCTCCAGGCCTCTTTTAATTGCCCCACCCTGTACCTTAACATTCGTAACGAATCCTCCTCCCATTATACTATTTTGTATTGCTGTTGATATTACCCTAGACTCCTCTGACTAGAAATACTTGTCTTCTTTCCATTTCACTTCACTGACACCCACTATATATAGTTTGAGCCTTAGCATTTCTCTTTTCAGACTTTCTTGTTTCCCTATCACATTTACATTTCTGATATTCCATGGCCACGACTCGTAGAAAATTATCCTGTCGTTTGTTAATCAGCCTTTTTCTCATGGTCACGCCCCAGTTGGCAGTCGCCTTCCGGAGATCCGAAAGGTGGACTAGTCCAGAATCTTTTGCCCATGCATCTAAATCACTTACTCTGAGGACACACTTTATGTGACTTCAATAGAATGGTTTCCATTTCCTTCTGCATCCTCAAGCCATGACCATTGCTGACTCTTCTTGTTTCAGGGGCAGCTACCCACCCCAAAGAAAGAGAATGCTCCGAATCTCTGTCCGCTTCTCCGTCCTGTTTGACACGGCTGTTGGCAGGATGAGGAGCAGCAGTTCGCCACACTCGATGTTACTGTTGACACATAGGTTTTTCTTTTTGGAGAAAACCATTCCAGTGACCGCAGAATAACAGGTACTAACAATAAGAAAGGTGAGGATCAGCTGCTCACTGCAGTACCACCCGAACTCTGTTATCGGTTAAGAAATACACTAAAAAGGAAATTCGAGAAATATTGTCTGTATTTGCTATTGCATGGAACTGCACAACGTCGTTCATTAAGGAACTTTAAAAATTAAGGATATTTTTCTAGCCGCCAGTAAACAAGCAGTGAACTACATGTCCAGAAAGCTACATGTTTCATCTTTCTTTATGGGAAGAACTCTGAATAAGAAAAGAGAAGCAGGTGAGGAGGTATCTGATAATGTGTCCTACGGGCAATAAACGCCAGCATCTGTCGCACCAAGAATCGAACCGCACACCAGGCGATGCTCGTCTGTGTCACGAACATCACAGGCGATACACAACTGGGTGTCTGCAAGGTGATTCCCTCGTAGGCGCAGCTGGCGTAAGTACTTTCCATTGACCGTAATGTACCATGCAGGTCCGACGTCAGTACTAAGATAAAGAGCCCCCGTCGATCGCCAGTCGGCCCGCCAGTCAACGTGGGATTGATTGTCCTCAACCACATTCAGTGACGGAACCAAGCCATAGACTGCCTTCGTGGACATCAAGCGCGTTGGCAGTGTCGCAGCATGACATATCTCGGCATGACGAAAAACGAACTGTGGCGGAAGTCCGAAAGCTGGATAGGGGCTGAGAGAGAGCGTGGTGCAAGGAACACCAGCAACAGGCTAGTGGGGCACGTGGGACAACGGCACCACAGCACCATTTGAGAGCTGATGAAAAGGGCTTATCGCCATTGTGAAGTACATGTAATGTCGAAGAAGACGAATTACGACGTCGATGATAGTGGCAGGGTATCCCACACTGCAGATCACCGGTTCCAGGTGGTCATGATCGGACTGACTGTACGTCTGGTTGAAGTCACGAACAGCCAAAAGTCCAGGCACACGACGAATGGTTGTCTTGATTGTGACAGATAGCAGTGCGGTATTTATTGTTACCTCCCAAAGAGGTTCGATGAGCGTAAACGACGTACGAGTCCGTCAATTAAGCCGTTCAGCAAACAGCCAGGTAAAGATTTTCGTGTCACTGCTAACGTCAAAGGTTGATAATCGCATATCGGTGGATCCGTGATGTACCCCAAAGTTTGAGGATGTGCATGAGGAGATCGTCGAGGGAACCGACTGGGATCTGCACGATAGGTGACGTAAGGACCCGATAAATTTCCGTCAATACGGGTACCAGAACGGGACGAAATGTCCCGATAAAACTCTAGAGCGAGACCGTCATGGTTTGGGTAAATCATGGGCTTCGTACTCCATGACGTCGGCAGTGAGATCCATCGTTGCATCCACGAGAACCGAGCCAAAGGAGAGTTGAGAGAATGCCGAAGTTTTGGGAGGGTGGTAACGTTGTGCAGAGTACAGCGTAACATAATGCTCATGGAGGGCTGACCCCAGTTGGCGCTCGGTTTCTAAGGCTTCATCCTACGTAAGAAACAGAAGCAAACGACAGCAGGCGACAGCTTCAGACGACGAACATCACCGCAGATAAGGTTACGGAAGTGTCCTATGTTTGCGACTCCGTCGTGCTGCCTCTCCTCTGCTACAACTGATGACATTGCGAGAGTTGGCAATACTCTCTTAGGATTTAAAGGTTGGCTACAGCGGGCATACACAAGCTCTGGAATCTAAGATATTGTTGTCGCGCTTCGTAGCGCACGGATTAACTAGTGGCAGCTTGGAAGCCAGTGTAGGAGCCTGCCTGCTGTGGTGCGCACGTGTGTTCGGCGAGGGGTCGTCGGCGAGCTGCCGTGCTGCCGTGTCCGCCGGCAGCGACACAGGATTTGGTATTGAGTTGATATTTTTTTATAATTTGCAGCCCGATTATTAATTTAAAGAAAAGGCTTTTTGTATGAGCGGAGCAGCAGACGGTAATTTTGATAATGATAGGGGTTGAATTCTTAAGGGAAACCATTGTTAGGCGAATAGGTTAAGTATTGATTTTTATCATTGATTTCTTTTGTAATTGTCAGGGAATTGTTTCACTATGTATTTAATTGAGAAGTATTTCAGTCTGTCTCAAGAGTTTGATTAATTTGTAATATTGTTTTTATGCCACTGGAGGCAGAGTTATATACGAAGCGATTGTTCAAAGAGCTTCTAGCGTTTTGTTAATTGAATGAGAAAGAATCGCTTTCGGAATATAGTTTTTGAAAAAAGGAATTACTTGTTTGGGTTATTATTTATCGAGTTTAGATATGACCAAACCCGTTCTCTTGATTTACATGCAGTTGTAGTACGCAGCAGCAGCTGCAGCAACAGCAGGAGCCGCCATACAGAACATGCATTGCACTCAGCATGAATAATAGGTTTTTTTATGTTTCTGTTAAATAATGGAATGCAGCAGATCAAGCAGTGGCAGCAGAGAGACCAAGTAAGTTATTTGTTGGGCGCAGGACCAATTAAAAAACAAAAAAATTTAGGCGATCTCTGTTAACAAGAGATCTCAGTTAACAAGAGTACAAGCACGAGATTTTCAGTAGAAATCGCGAGATGAGAAGATAGAGCTCGCGACCCCTCGCCCAACACATGTGTGCACCACAGCAGGCGGGCTCCTACACTGGCTTCCAAACTGCCATTAATTCATCCGTGCGCTGCGAAGTGCGACAACAATATCTTAGATTCCAGAGCTTGTGTATGCGCGCTGTAGCCAACCTTTAAATCCTAAGAGAGTATTGCCAACTCTCAATTGGAATTCAAACGTTTGAAACTTGTTGCTGCAGCACGCGTGACATGAGAGCGAAAGTCACGTGTCTTCTCGCCAAAGCGGTGGAGCTGACGCGATGGCAGTTATGAAATACACTGAAATACATATCATCCGATTTTAAGAAAACTATTCGGTGAAAAAATTTAATTCTTCCGCATCTTATAGTTTGATAGCTTTTCTCGATAAATGTCTGAATTTATTTTCGTTATTCGTCATAGCTATTGTGCTGCAGCAAACTGAGTACATGGCTGCACGAAATTTTTAAGAATTTTCAGAGGTAAAACCACATTGCGCAAACTCTCCATATTGTTTTTAAGGCCATGCATTATTACTTATGAAATGTAAGGAATATATCTAAATTGTATTGAGAGCAGAATGATATCTCTTTACAGTCTTGGGATGTTGGTTGTTACATCCGCCGGCGAGTCGCTCTCGGCGCATCCGAATGTTTTCCTGCGCTGCGGGAATCAAGTGGTCGTAAAAATCGTCGTATTTCATATACGGTTCAAGATATCAAAACGACATTTTTGGAATTGACGACACGCAGAAAGGACTATTTTATAGTGTGATAAACACTCTATATCTTTTCTTAAAGGCATGAGCAGAGCGAAAACAAGACTCCCCATAAATTATATCATGAAGCATTGTTCGAATTTTTATAGCCAAACAAAACGAGAGAAACAGACAAACAGGTTATATCAAAGTGACCAGCGTGAGGTCTAGTTTTGCATGAAAATATTTAACAGGGCAATGAAGGAAACGTAATTAAAGAGCTGAAGGAAAATTGAAATATCCAGCTTCCAAGCTGCGTAAATAAAATGTCAAAAAGTTTATCTATTCAGGGCCTAGCTATTTTGCACACAAAAAGATAGATCGGTACGGTATTTATATGTCAAAAAAGGCTCCCTTCGAATCAAGTATCAAAGTTAGGATTTTCGAGGGCAGAAGACGTTAGAAAGGCAAACGAGGTGTCAGTAAGATCATACTTCCTGAAAAAAAATTAAAATGAAAGAAACCGGTCAAATATTTTGTGAAATGACTTGTGTAAAGTAAATAAATCGATCAGAGAAACGTTCTGCGTGCCTTTGAATGATGCTCGAAATCACGAACAGAAAATGTGGTACATCAAACGTATACCTAATACTTTTTGTTTCATTCTTTTGGACAAATTGTTTCACAAAACGCTTGACTTCCTTTTCAAAAATTTTGTATGTCTCACTTTTACAGGTTATTTACATTGACTGAAACGTTTTGCCTTCATACTGACTGCTGATGAACTAGGTTCGCAACATCAAATACCTTTGAAATTTCATGGTTTTGCATTGTAATGTATTGGGAGGCAGGGCAACACATCGTGTCATCAGGTGTCAAGGTGTCGGAGGACAGTGTAACATCATGGGGATGTCGTCATCCTATGCACACATCCGAAGGAGGCAGTCATCAGAAGTGATACAGCGTTGTCTCTTCCGCCTTCCTCAGCGACCTATGCTTCTTGGCAGTGTGTTCCGTGTTCGATGGCTGACGACTGTCGTCCGACATGCTGCCAGACAATAGATGATAAATAACCATTTCGTCGGGAGAGGCGGTTTGCATCTGCTGACAGCTACCGTCCTTGGCTACTGCCTCTTGCGGCGGGGTGGGAGAGACCAGATAATCGTCCATTGGGTCGTCGAGGGGAGTCTGCTCCGGTTCCGACTGATTCAGAATGTGCGCAACAGCCGCCCCCCCCCCCCCCCCCCCCCCCGCGGACGCATGAGATGGAGGTAATCCAGTGGGCGCCCCATGGAGAGAGCATTTTCGAGGGGTGTATGTAGTCCACGTCGGAGACATTCAGAATAGACAAAGCCATTCTGGCCACAATCTCAACAAGTGCGATGTTGGCCATCTACGTGACGACGGCCCCGCAGCCGACAATAACTAGGTAAGATGACACCATAATTTTCGACGGAATCCTAAACCGGAGTTCGAGAACCCTCCAACTTTGGAGGCCAAAATCAACTTGATCAACCACGACACCGCCTTTACCGCCGTCAGTATGTCAGAACTTGAAATCGCTATCATTGCGCCACACAATGTCTGAGCACAACTCTTCATTCGCCAGCCTAATATGCATAGTTGGATAAAAAAATGAATTCTGAGAATATCTTGCGGTGGGAGATGCTTTTCGTCCCTTATAAAGCGTTCTAGTTCATACTCTTTTGGACGTTCATGATCCCAAACGAGAAATTAATTTAATCTTGGCTTGGTGACCATTGATGGCCAATGTATTCGAGAAAAAAAAGCTGCTCAATTGATCTAAACAAACGCCCGCTCGCTCGCAGGCAGCGCAATAGGTGAGATCCGAACAAAGCGTGCTCGCTTCACCACTGCCGAAAGCTGTCTGACTCTAGACCACAGGTGCCACGGACATGAGACGCAAAGTGCAGTGGCACTTGTTAAGACTCGTTTTTCGTAGCGGGAGGATCTTTCCATGATGTTTAAATCACCAACTATGTCCTCGGAATGCGAAAATATTTTATTGGCGCGAGGATATCGTCGTCTAAGTAATCCATATTGACTGTCGTTCCTGATTCGAATCCTGAAATGATTACTTCGACTTCCGGGGCGGAAAAATTAGAAAAGCCATATATAATAACTCTGCTTTGGTGGCACTGTCACCAGTAACGTAACCATTTCCGTCCTGCAGCGAAGATATTGGTTGCATCTAGCCAGTAGTGTACTCTATATACGACGAGAATCTCATTGGGTTTTGTGGCAGATTTCGAGACAGAAATTCACTGTGAAAACGTTAAAAATATCTCCCATTGAAGAACGGGCTAAATTTCGAGCCAGTCTTTGGTATTTGGCCTTCTTTTAAGTTCTGCGAGCTCTTTTCGTTAGTTCCGCAAAAGCGTTCTCAACTGTTCTGCGTACCATGGGGTCAGTACCACCACTTATTAATATATTTCGTATACGTCTCTCAATTGTGTCGCTACTATTTCTTTTAATTTCAACCACATCTGGTCAATGCTTACATAGTCATACTCGAAGGAGTGAAGACTGTCTCTTAAGAATGCGCCAAGCGAATTTTCATGTGCTTCCTTAAATAGATAAACTATGCGTTTGTTTTAGGTACATTTGTATGTAACAATATTCAGGCTTGCAACAACGATGCGGTGGTCACTAATTCCTGAATCCGTCATGGTACTCCCAATTTGCTCATCATTAGTTGCTGCTAAGAGGTCAAGTATGTCTTCACAACCGTTTACACTCCGAATGGCCTCCAGAACTAATGGTTCAAAATAATTTTCCGAGAAGGCATTCAGTACGATTTCGTACGTCGATTTATGCCTTCTATCGACATTAAACATGTATTTCCGCCAACGTATCAAGGGTTCATTGACGTCACGACCAACCACAATTCTCTTTTGGGGTACCTATTGAAAATGTGGCTTCACTTTTCTTTCAACTGTTCATAAACTGTATCAACCGAATCAGGTGGGTGGTAAAATGAAGTAACTAGTAATTTATTCCTATTGTCAAGCACGACCTCTACCCATACTAACTCACAGGAACTATCTACCTCAGTTTCACTTCTATGTGAACTTCTCACAGCAACAAACAATCCGTCACCAGTTGCATTTAATCTAACGTTTCTGAACACGGCTAGGTTCTTTGTAAAAGTTTCGGCCGAACTTATATTCAACTGTAGCCAGTTTTTGATATCCATAAGGATTTCAGTTTCAGTGCTTTCTATTAGTGATTACAGCTCTGTTTCTTCCCCAACACAGCTACGACAGTTTATAATTAGAATTCAGTTTATTGTTAGGTCGACCCTCTCCTGTGTTCTCTCTGCACCCTTTTATACTGATGCCCTTTCAGTAGTTTCTCGAGGCCCTTTAACCTAGAAAACCGCGTTGTTCTAGCTTCACAGACCTTCCTGTTTGTGTAGCGGCTTCCTTTGTGTCGTAGATCCCTGACCTACAAGCAAACCAGAAAATATGGTGCAAGTC
Source organism: Schistocerca serialis cubense (assembly GCF_023864345.2). Taxonomy (NCBI): domain Eukaryota; kingdom Metazoa; phylum Arthropoda; class Insecta; order Orthoptera; family Acrididae; genus Schistocerca; species Schistocerca serialis. The sequence goes on along the minus strand of NC_064641.1, from coordinate 321,283,417 downwards.
AAAGCATTTGCAGTCTAAAAGCCACATAACTTTTTTGTTGGATGTTTTTTCGCAGCCCCTGATAGTTCATAAAATTCTTATTTGACCAATGGTCTTTTTATTGAAAAATTTAAGCATCAACCGATTTTGGTATTTTTTCTTAGATGATATTGATCAGCCACTAGACAGTTCATAAAATTCATACCTGACCATCAACTTTTCTGTTGAAAAATGTAAGCATCAACCGGTTTTGGTCTCCGAACTGTAACAAAGAATTTCAGGTTTCAAGCAGTTCAAATAAATAATGTCTCATGTCATTATTTGACAGAGTATACATCAAAGGCCCCTACAATATGTAATAAAATTCCCTTATAGTATTTTCACTTACAATCAATAGTGACATCAGTTAACAAGACAGCTCATACCAATAATGTCAGAGCCACACATATGCAATTAATCTAGCCCCAAAACAATGTTCGTAATTAAATAATATACCGCAAAAAATTAATAGCGAAACAATTTCTACCGACCTTAAATATCTTACACTAACACTATTTCTTTTTCAGCTGAGTTTCTACTTATCCTGGTTAGTGTCTTTATTTTCACAACTATCACAGTGAGCTCAAGCAACTTCATTCTTCTTCTTTTTCGCCAGAAGTATTCTCATACAGCTGAAGAGCTAGAGCCATAATCTAAAGAAGCAATACATTTACTAATCTCACTTCCACAGTAACAATATACTGCTTTCCATTTTGAAAACACATACATATTTATACAGAATTGTTCGCTCAATTTCCTTGTCTGTTTTCAATAAATCGTTAAATATCCCATCAACTTCCCTCTCAGCACTTAATTTCTCAGTCTTTCCAGCTACTTTACATTTCTTTTTTTACAATTCCTCAGAAAGTAACATTATATGGGCCTTCACATAAGATACTCAACAATTTATGCTATAATCTGGTTCGTCCTTCCCCGTCAATTGACTATGTACGTGCTTCTCCAAAACTATGTGTCCTCCACCTTTCACAAAAGGGTGATTATGTTTTGTCCTCGGGCAAATTCAGTTAACAACTCCACTATCATTAACCTAATCCCTTTCCAGTCATACAACTCGTTACTCATATCACCGCGTACAATCACTGTGGCAAAGGCAAATAGTTAACAGATAAAATAATACCCACAGCATTATCGCTATTACCCACAATACGGGCTCATTCTCCTCTAATACAGACTTATAAACATCAAAATTTGACTAAATAACATCATCATTATTTCTACTCTTTAGATTATAATTCACTGTTGCATCCCGACAAGTTAATGCCTTATTAATAACAGCATTGCCATTCACATTGCTTTTCACTTCCATACCAACAACAGTCTCCACCTCTAGCACTATCACTCCCTCTCTTTCAGACATGTGACTCATTGTAACAGATGTCAAACCAACACTGTTTTCATTACTGTCCAGTAATGTTTGCAATCTCATTCCTTCCATTATTTCTGTAATATTTATTCATTCCATATTATTTCAAACTCCACATATCTTTTCATTTCCTACAATGGTTTATACACGGCTCATTTCAATAATTTCTTTCCCATTGTAATTTGCCTGCCTACTACGACAACCCTAAATAGCCTTATTCCTTCTATGGTTATTAGCCTACTGCAGTCCGCCCCCGTTGCTGAATGGGCAGCCGGCACGGTAGCTGAGCGTGTTCGGTCAGAGGGTTACGTGCCCTCTGTAATAAAAAAAACTGAGTTAATCGATCATCACCGAACTTAAACGGATGTCTTACGACGTCCGCCCCGAGCAGACGCAACGAACAAAAGCGAACAAAATGATATTAAGAAAAGAAAAGTGGTCAGAGCGACATAATGTCAATGCTAAGGTCCCAGGTTCGATTCGCGGCTGGGTCGGAGATTTTTTCCACTCTGGAACTAGGTGTTGTGTTGTCCTAATCATCATCATTTCATGCCCATCGACCTGCAGGTTGCCGAAGTGGCGTCAAATCGAAAGACTTGCACCTGGCGAACGGTCTACGCGACGGGAGGTCTCAGTCACAAGACATTTATTTATTTAGCTTTCCTGCAGACATTTTTTGAGGCACCAGTTAGTAACGTGACTGCCTACCCTCAAAGTTTCACAGTGCGGACCCTGTTGCCTTTCTGTCCCTGTGATCCTCTCTTCTCTGCTGAAAATTTTGTCTTCAATCTCCAAAATTCCTATACTTTGGCTAACGGACATCTAGATATCTGATCTGAATGTATGCTTACAGGTCTCGTTATATGACATGAAATAACTGGACAGCCACAATATAATGAAACAAAAATTCAGTGACTACTAAATGAAACATGAATGATAATTAATTTGGTTTATTACGTTAAAGTAACATATAAATCATCTGAGATGCAATAATAATTTTAAATTAAAAGCACATCTGACTGAAGGGTCTGTGATAGGATTCTAAGCACGACGTATAAAATCATCATGACAGCTGTAGAATCAGTCATTGGCAGCGCACCAATGACCCTCGCCTGTAGCTAAGTTAGACTAAGACCAGAATCTTTCTAACTCCGTAGGCTAAACTGCTCAGAGATTGATCCTAATGGTACTGCAGGCCAGCGGAAGAGAAGTTTGATGGTGAAGCACCCTGAAGAAGAAGAAGTCGTAGAGGCGACTCCCGAATGATTCTTGAAAGGAAAACACGTATTTCAATGTTTTCAATACTTTACTCTATTTCGATTCGCTGGGTTCTGGACGTTCCAAGCACCGATCCGTAAAAATATTCCTCGAAAGTTTTTGGTCCGCTGCCGAGAGTTTCTCTTCTGGCAGTTAACCAGTGAGATGCTCCCTACCATTTATGGCTGAAAGCAGGCGTTTCCCTCTCTCTCTCTCCCCCGGCATCTCTTTCTCTCTCTCTATCTCTCTTTTCGTTTCTTTCGGCGGCCAATGGAGTTGGACCTTGGCACGGCAGTCGAGTTTCTCTGTATAACTTTCAGTCTATCCACAGTAGCCAATCCTGGCTATTCTTGTGTTGCATAAACCTTCGGCAGTTTCACATTTTTAAAAACGTTCCCAAAGTGTTTCTCTCTCTCCGTTATCTAGATGTTATCTGTAGCGTGTTGTGTGTTTCAGGGGTAAACAGTTTTCTACATTTTGTTCACAATAGTGCGTTTCCTGGGCCCTGGTGAAAAAGTATGTCGCGTCTTTCCACATTCGAGTATTGATGCAGTCACTGCAGGAGGTCTTACGCCATGCTAGATGTATGTTCCACGTGGGGCGCCTGACGTCCAGTTGCAGCGATTCAAACGTCTGTCCAAGCCAATTGTGTCGACTTGTCACCTGTCTGGCGCGCCCTCCTGTAACATCACACACTGGTTGCCACTCTCTCTGGTTATGGAGCCTTGCTACTCTCCCGAGGGCTGGCAGCTCGTGCCAGAGTGCTTTCAAATGACTTCATATTTCAATACACCATCCACATCTGAACAAAAATGTAAATTAAGGTAATTGAGTATTGACAATCATTGGCGGTAATGTATATATCAGTTCTCTGTGTTTATTATTTATTATGCAGCAGACTGCTGCATAGTCTTTACCTCATGGCATAGTACCACTTTCTTGTCACCACTTTACAACATTTGTCTTAAGAATATCACTCATGCCAGCTGTGAAATTATTTTTACAAAGTGCTACGAAATCTACAGCATGCTATTTATTTTATCCCTTGAAGAACTTAGTGCACTGACTTTACCCTATGCGATATCCCTCAGCCAGACTTGTTTGCAGAGCAGCTACATTATTTACAGTTTCTTCCAGTACAATTTTTTTACATGTATCTTTTGATTTTCCCGCTTTAACTTTTTGTTAATATTCCTTAAGCCTTGTAGCACCTGCAGTTCTTATCACTTGGTTCTAGACGAGAGTTACAGTGAACGTGGCTGTCAGTGACAACTAAGATAAGAATTAAAGTGTAACCTAGCACCCTTTCCTTACCTGATAGCGAGAGTGTTACTTACCTGCTGATATTCCTTTTCTAGAGAGTGACAGCAGCCGTCTTCTTCATATGTTTTCCGGATTTTGTTGCCAAGAGGGTAATATAATTAATAAAACAGGCACGAGAGTAACCTACATCGAGTGAAACGTCTTAAAAAAATTTAAACATAAGTGAATATTGTAAACTACGCTGAAGCTCCAAAGCAACTGATACAGGCACGCATATTCAAACACAGAGATATGTAAACAGCAGAATAGGCGCTGCGGTCGGCAACGCCTATGTAAGGCAACAAGTGTATGGCGCAGCTGTTAGTTCGGTTACACAGGTGACTAGCGCTAGGCAGTATACGATGTTACATTACAGACGACTTCAGTAAATCGGTATTTTAATTTGTTGACATCAAATATTTTATATGAATCCTGTAGCACAGTTCGTACGATAATTTTTGAATACTGTATAATTTGCTAATGTTGAAAGAGTTCCTTGTGTATTCTCTCTAGTCGTCACAAAAATGCAAAGTGTCAGTTGGACTTCGAAATAAAATATTAGCCTTGCACCGGAATACGTGATAAAAGAAAAAACAAGCCATTCGTGCACTTCACAATAATTACTAGTTTTATTTGGACACAACTGGAATGGAGTAAGAAGTGGTCGTCCCCGTTGTTCTGCCCGTGAACAGGCATACTTCATTAAATTCATAAATCTGATGATACAAACTCTCAATGTAGAAATGACTGAACTTTAACAATACTGGTGAACAAAATGACAAAGAGATATCGGAAGTTACATTGTCCCACAGTTCCCTGGAAAACTGTAAGCCTTTTTATATACAGGGAGAAGCGAAATTCGCGCACTCGGGCTTCGCAGCGCAATTCCTCACATGCCAACGGTCAAAAAATTTCTCTCACGTAATTTCGTCCGGCGAGTACATCCGGTAGGAAAAGGACTTTAGAGTGGCAATCTGACAACACTGTAACCACATGTATGGTAACTACCTCAGTCAGCACACTATTCTCGTGCTGTACAGTTGGTGCAGTGGAAAGCGGTTTAGGTTAGCGTGCAACACGTCAGTGGTTCGATCCTATGATGAGGCCTATATCTTTTATTTGGTGAATGTAGTGCAGGTGGTACGGTACCTGGCATCTTAATCGTCAACAACAATTGCAGTGGGGCCTCTAGAAAACACTTGATCTTACATACTACAATCGTAGAAACGGAAGATTAGTCAGCTTTGAAAGAAGTCCTATTTACGTCTTGGAATTTCACAATTACCTCATCCACTAGTTGCGAAACCTGTTTTCTTTGTATCCTTCTCCAATGCTCCCAGAGATTAGTAGCAACTATTATGGTTGCCTCGCTCAGGTCCCTACATTTCCTTAGGGCCTTACGTTAGCAATAGGACTACCAATGTGCTTTACGAATAATGTTCAAACTCGGTTGCTATTTGTATGTGTTATCACCATGGACCCATGCCTTTCAACACTGAATCTGGCAACCGCATGCTGTTTATTATTTACTTCATAGTATTATTATTATTATCATCATCATCATCATCATTCTATCCATGGGACTGTGGAAACATCACGTCTATTACCGTTAGGGACGCAGTGTAAATCGAAACAGAACATTTCGCTATTAGCGATGTCGGTATGAATCATTCAGAACAATATCTGTCAGAGAGGTAATGCGCATTTCGTGGAGCAGGCGCATCTTTAGCATCTACAAATGGATATTGTTTTTGTAGTTATTCTGTTCTACGACAGGTCATTTGCTTCAACTGCCTATTTCTTATTTGTCTAACCATGTATTTGTTACGTTCACAGTTACGTAAGAAATGGCGTAAATTACGGTACGATATGTCAGAATGAAACTAGCAAATAAAAAAAATACACCCCAATCCAGGATCGAACCCACGATCTCCAACATTGTAACCCCAACTTCTTCCACTGTACCAACTGCGCCTGACAAAGTTACTTACCGGAAATGTGGTTACAGTGTTTCCAGATTGCCATTCTTTAACGTCCTTTTCTGCCGGATGCACTCACCGGACAAAATTTTGCGACAGACAAATTATTATCGCTGGCATGTGAGGAGTCGCGCTGAGAAGCCCGAGTGTACGAATTTCGTTTCACCCTGCATAAAGAGCCTGTATTAATTTCGGGTGGAATCCGAATTATATTAATGGCCTTTCCAGCTCCTAAAGACGTAGCTGTGATTATGTCCAGGCCAAGAGTTCAACAAAACGTGTGAATTACTTTCTGCAAATGGTGACGAGATGTTTAGGATTTGACATCGAAAATTTTCTCTCTCGTGTTTCCTGATTTTGCTATTTCGATTACAAGACATTTGCAAGTAAGCAGTTCATATTTTAAATTTTTGGTCGTAATTTGCTTTGATCTTCCTGAAGACAGATGTGAAGCTGCACAAACTGTAGCTGACTAATACTGTCATTTTTGTATAGGAATGTGTCATAGCACTCTCCGACCGACTTCGTCATTTTTTGGCTCGAAATGGTAAAGGGCGATGTGCACAACACCTGACTGACTGGCTTTATAAGCAGCTTTTTGGGGCAAACAACAAGCTTCGTCTTCACGTTAGCTAAAAATTTCTCTATAGTATTACCTATTAACGAGGCCACTTCTACACGTTTATTTGAGATATATTTCGTAATTTTTTGACTTCCTTTACCGTATAATTTCGTGAATCTGTTTAAGCAGGTCCTAGTAGTCTGAATATCAGTATGTCCATCTTACTTGCAAGTCAGAGCATCCATCTCAATGATGTCCCTCGGCAACCGTGCATTTACTCTCACAAGCAGTTCTAAATATTTCGAATAGTTTGTCTTTCACACGTTTGCGGCCTTCATTTTGGATGTTATTTCCTACTTTGCCCAAATCTTGCTTCCACTTATACAATTCATGTTCAGCTTGTATGAAAGGCTTGGCACACTGCCTAAGTTTCAGCGTTTTCTCCCTACTGCGTCTAATCACAAAAATTACTGCCTTAATTTCTCACTCAGAACCATTACTGTACATCTTTTCTTTGGGTTTGGAAGGAATTCTACTTTTGTTCTGGATTTTAGTTAGCCTCACAATCATCATTCGAACCACATTTCACGGAAACGTCGAAGCTATTTCGTTTCTTCTAATGTTTCCACAGTCTATAACGAAATGTCACATCGTTGGTACGAATGTCAAACAAATCAACAAATAAATAACACATATATAGGTCCGCAGGAGGAATAAGTGACTTCGATTGCATACTACCATTACGTTGTTCGCATTTCGTCTTTGTAAGGTTGGACACATCAATTGGATTGCACATTACTGTGAAATATTTGCAGCTGACTAAAGACTAGTGCCAATAACTCACAAAAAATTAATTAGATATTATCTCCATTGTTAACGCTTAGCGATACCCCAAAGGCTAATTATTATGGATTTTAAATAAGTTACAAATTGGAGCAAATAGTAACTCTGCAGAATTGTTTCAGAGTCTGCACAATTGTATCAGAAGAACTGTCACCAGAAACTGAAATTTGCTTTACAAATTACGATCACGTTTTGCCGTGTTATCAGGTTATAAATGTGCCGTCAACCCAAGATATGCGCACAATGTGTTGTGCATGGGCTGTCTGCTACAGCTACACCGGAGTGTAAATTTCTCCAGCCATCTGGCGAGCTACGAATTTGGCAAGTTTTATCATTTTTTTAAAAATTATTTGCAGTGTGTCTTAACGTTTTAAATTTTGACATTGTGGCTCTTTCGGTGTACTCTTACTATACAGGGTGTTACAAAAAGGTACGGCCAAACTTTCAGGAAACATTCCTCACACACAAATAAAGAAAAGACATTATGTGGACATGTGTCCGGAACCGCTTAATTTCCATGTTAGAGCTCTTTTTAGTTTCGTCCACCTACGCTCAATGGAGCACGTTATCATGATTTCATATGGGATACTCTACCAGTGCTGCTAGAACATGTGCCTTTACAAGTACGACACAACATGTGGTTCATGCACGATGGAGCTCCTGCACATTTCAGTCGAAGTGTTCGTACCCTTCTCAACAACAGATTCTGTGACCGATTGATTGGTAGAGGCGGACCAATTCCATGGCCTCCACGCTCTCCTGACCTCAACCCTCTTGACTTTCATTTATGGGGGCTTTTGAAAGCTCTCGTCTGCGCAACCCCGGTACCAAATGTAGAGACTCTTCGTACTCGTATTGTGGACGGCTGTGATACAATACGCCATTCTCCAGGACTGCATCAGCGCATCAGGGATTCCATGCGACGGAGGGTGGATGCATGTATCCTCGGTAACGGAGGACATTTTGAATATTTCCTGTAACAAAGTGTTTGGAGTCACGCTGGTACGTTCTGTTGCTGTGTGTTTCCATTCCATGATTAATGTGATTTGAAGAGAAGTAATAAAATGAGTTCTAACACGGAAAGTAAGCGTTTCCGGACACATATCCACATAACATATTTTCTTTCTTTGTGTGTGAGGAATGTTTCCTGAAAGTTTGGCCGTACCTTTCTGTAACACCCTGTATAAAACATTTAACGGCAGGTTTCCACAAGTCGGATTGGATAGTTCGATTGTCAGACTGATTGGATCTCTCATTGACTACATTTATTATTTTCACTGGCCTCCGATTTCAGGACCCCAGTGTTTGATTCCGAAAGATCCAGATTCATATTCTCAAAATTAATGCCAAAAGCGGACTTCATTACGGCAAATTTTAATCGGTTATCTCAGTGATGATTTCAAAGACAGATTTCAATCTAGATATACCTCTTGTTACTTCCTCGTTAAATCCGTTATATGTCATTAAGGTTAGTGATAATGTATTGCCTACCACCAACCGCCTTTTATATCCACTTCTTGCATTCACATTTTTGCACTGCCTCGATCACTTCCTATACTTTCTAAACTACAAACACTCAACGTCTTATTACCGTCGTCCATGACTGAAGAACAGAAAAGACAAAATGTACAATGCGAGTATTGCCTGTACACGGTTTTCCGCCAACTACTCTGTGCCTGATGAGAAGTAATGCTGCCGTATGCTCACACTGTGCTGCAAAATCTTCGTTCACAATCTGATCGCGTTATCCGCCAAGCGAAGCCGTTGCCTTCTGCCGCACTACGTTGCGATGTGAAGCCAGCGTTCGAGAACTGCTCTCGATGTGGAAAGACGCGACCTGTGCGCCGTGTAACACGTGACCGGAGCCGAACAATCCGCTTAGTTCCGTTTCTCCTTGTCGCACTGCCGATGCGACGTGTAGCGGTGTCTGCCGCCGCTTCGCATTTCAATGTCGCCCCTCGTGGACTTCTCTCGATTTGTCGCCGCGACGTCAGGTATGCTCCCGGCACCACGTGAAGGCCCGGACACACAGCTCCTCGTCTCTGCTGCCAACCACTCCGAGCCTTTACCGCTTCTCCGGTATGTCCAGTGCGGTGTTCGCGAGTACCCACCAGCTGGCGCACTGAACTACCGCCATTGCATTATCTGCACTATTGCTGCTGCAGCACGTAAAGCTCTCGGGCCTCGACACTAAGTGCCTATTCAGTAAATTGAAATTGTTCTTCTTTGTGAGACACCCAATCCCGAAATCAAATTTGTTTACCAAATGTCACAAATGCTGTCCTCTGGTTAGGAACTTCAATCACAAGGTCCATACTGGGTGGGAAACCTTTTGTGTAGTTCAACCCTTGCACCGACGCTGTAAAGCCCATACTTGTAAGACAGATCGGTATAGAAACAGTTAAATTTTTATTTTACGAAGACCAGTTTTGACTTAGCTGAACCCATTTTCAAATCACTCAGACGGAGTAAATAGTATTTTCCGAAATAGCATGCGAACCATGTCATCATCCTCCGAAATAGCGTGTCAACCATGTCAATTTATACATATAGGTATAAGTTTGCTTTGTAACTGTTCATTGTTGAACTTGATTTTCTTGTAGTATATACCGGGTGATCAAAAACTCAGTATCAATTTGAAAACTGAATAAATCACGGAATAATGTAGATAGAGAGGTACAAATTGACACACATGCTTGGGATGACATGGGGTTTTATTAGAACCAAAAAAATACAAAAGTTCAAAAAATGTCCGACAGATGGCGCTTCATCTGATCAGAATAGCAATAATTAGCATAACAAAGTAAGACAAATCAATGATGATGTTCTTTACAGGAAATGCTCAATATGTCTACCATCATTCCTCAACAATAGCTGTAGCCGAGGAATAATTTTGTGAACAGCACTGTAAAGCATGTCCGGAGTTATGGTGAGGCATTGGCGTCGGATGTTGTCTTTCAGCATCCCTAGAGATGTCGGACGATAACGATACACTTGCGACTTCACGTAACCCCAAAGCCAATAATCGCACGAACTGAGGTCTGGGGACATGTGAGGCCATGCATGACGAAAGTGGCGGCTGAGCCCACGATCATCACCAAACGACGCGCAAGAGATCTTTCACGCGTCTAGCAATATGGGGTGGGGCGCCATCCTGCATAAACATCGTACGTTCCAGCAGGTATTTATCAGCCAGGCTGGGAATGATGCGATTCTGTAACAAATCGGCGTACCTCTCACTCGTAACGGTAGCAGTTACAAAACCAGAATTACGCATTTCCTCGAAGAAAAAAGGCCCGATAACGATAGAAGTGGTAAATCCAACCCATACCATTACTTTCTCATCGTGCAATGGAGTTTCCACGACAGTTCGAGGAGTTTCGGTAGCCAAAATTCTGCTGTTGTGGGCGTTGACAGCCCCTTTGGAGCGTGAAATCAGCTTCGTCGGTCCACGACACGTTACTCAACCAATCGTCATCTTTCGCCATCTTTTGAAACGCCCATACCGCAAATGCCCTCCGCTTCACTAAATCGCCAGGCAACAGTTCATGATGCCGATGGATTTTGTACAGATAGCATCGGAGGGTAGGCCTCAGTGTCAACCAGACAGTAGTGTATGGAATGCCAGTGCGACGTGCGACTGCATGAGCGCTGACTTCCCCGTGCATAGACGAACCCGCTACAGTCTCCATTACTTCCTGAACTGCCTCAGCTGCATTAAGCCTTGTGCTCGGTCGGCCACTACGGGGTCTATCGTCTAAACACGCCTTGGCTTCGAACTTCGAAATCTTTCTCGCCACAGCTGCATTTGTTAACGGACCATTAGCCGCTCGAATCTCCTTCCTATGGCTATAGGATCGTAAAGCTGAACTAGCACATTCCCCATTCTGATAATACAGCTTCACTAAAAGCGCCTTTTCAGGTAACGTCAACATGTTGCGACTGCTGGAGCATCTGATTCTCTCTCTCATTACAGCTCCTTTTATACACGATTGTCATGCGCAGTCACTAATGGTTTGCTGTCCAGTGCCATCTGTCGGACACTTTCTGAACTTTTTATTTTTTTTTATTTTTTATTTTTTTGGTTCTAATAAAACCCCATCTCATTCCAAGCTTGTGCGTCAATTTTTACCTCTCTATCTACATTACTCCATGGTTTTTAAGTTTTCAAATTTGTACTGATTTTTTGATCACCCGGTATATAATGCTGACATGGTTTATATGCTGTTTTGAAAAATACGGTTTTGTGTGTCTCCATGATGTGGAAACACGTTCAGGTAATCCGAAACTAATCAGATTAAACAAAAAATGAATCTTGCAACTTTAGCTGTTTCTATATCTAACTGCTTGACGCAGGTTGTTGCCCTGCAAATAATGCAACATACTGGAAATTCTTTTCATACACAGTTGTTCTTCAGTATCTTTTCAGTAGACAGACAAGATAGCGAACAATGTGTACACATCTGAAATGATTGTATTGATCTGGCAGTATTAATTATGTTGACGAGATGAGGGGATAATAACGTAAACTACACAATTGTTTCATGAATAATATTCACACACAGGGACTGGTGGCATCACGTAAACTGCATATTTCCCACAATCAGTCGTTACATAAACTTAAGTGTGTTATTTTGACTATCCGCTGCCAAAACATGCGACATGTCCATCACACATCAATATAAGTATTTGTTTCTATCAAATTTACAAATCACAGTTGTCCCTAGTCTCGTAAACAAAGTTTAAGTTCGTAAAATGGTGCAAAACCAGTCACCGAAAACACAACCTATTGATATGAACCCAGTGATTTGTTAAAATACGTAACTCATGCCCATAACAATAAATTAAATAGCAGAAATGTGGCGAAGGTTTTAAAGACAAAGAAAGTTTTTCTTGTTATGTAGTTCTCAAGATAGAAGTGAAAGCGAGGTTGACCCAGGATCAGAATACCAGGTTACCAATTTTTTTTTTTAGTTTCGTGCTGGACTGAGTGAGGCGCAGAGGATTTAGCGTAACTGACACTTTAACAAGCTACATAGCGTGGTTATAGTGCGTGAGCGAGGCAGTAGTACTGCCACAAGTCCTGCGTATATTACAGAATGTGAGCTGGTAACAATTGCATCAGCATCTGTTCCTGTCATTGTTGATATTATATCTGTTCTGAGACGTCATGCAACCTCCCTGATATCATTATGGCAGGAGACTTAAATTCTAGTTGGAACAGCTTCTTATTTCTGGTGCTGGATCGGAAATTTGCGCGGTTCTATGGATTCTATACAGTATGTGAGATTATGTTAGGCATCGCTTTCACCCCAATAGAAAATCGGAGCACATACTTGCTAGGCACATAGCATAAAATTTAACGGGTGATATACTGACATTAGTGTAAAACCAGTGGTTACCGATATAAGCACAGTTTTTGGGAGGTGAAGAATAGAAATAAATTAATTTTGAAGACAGGTTTTCTCGAATCTGATTTTCAATTTCAGCAATAAACTAACTAATATAATAATGGTGTACTGTCAATTCAAACAGCTGTTGGTTAAAATCTTCACCAATCAACACATAATTTATTTCCATCCATTTATAAATCATTCAGTGTGAAATGCTGGGTAACTTAACTACATCAACATATTCGAAGACTAAGTAAAGTTAGTGACCTAATTATCTGCATTGGTGAATTAGGGTCATGAAACACAACTGAAATAATCTCCCTGTCTTATCATCTTATGCCAAATCACATACACATGTTAAGTGGTACAGGATTTAAGTCAGCATCTAACTTTTTGAGAGTGCAAATGGAGGAAACAGGAGTTAGTTCATTCATTTAAGAACAGAAACATTCATAATTTTTTTCTATAGCAGCATATAGAAGCATATGTGACAAATAAAATTTCATAATAAAACTTCCCTAACAGTAAGTGTATACTGAGTACCTGCAAGTAAATTTAATCTGCTTACAAATCACTTTCAAGCATCTTTTTTGCCTATTTCAACGCAAAAGTTGCGGTTGCTGGTGATTTTACCATATAATTTCTTAAAAAAATGCTCCTGTAAGAGTTTGTTGCAATCAGTAACTTTATCATTTAGCTTCATTCTTACACTAAGCTTCCAAATTATGCTAGCTAATTGTCTAAAAATGGCCAATGAAAATATCTTTCTTGAAAGACGTAATGAACAAAATTATATTGCATAATCAATATAAATGCGTGTAAGACCATGATTTGAGGTTATTTTTGTTACATGTTAATACTGACCCTCATACAAAACTTACTAAATCTGAGTTCAACAGATACACAGGAAACCAAAATTTAATTATTTTAAGAAAGTCCTCGAAGTCATGATGTATGCAGTGCTTGTGGGATGAAATATTACCCTTAGGTTAATCAAATTCTGATCTCCTTTGATAAGTGTTTTCCCTCAAGACTAACCCACATTCTATCTAAATCTAAAAATAAGTCATGGATTGTCTAAGGAATAGACGTATGTGGTAGGAAAAAATATGAATTTGTATTCAGAAGTTAGAAACAGCTCTGATGTTGATGTTTGTATCTTGTAAGACAGAAAGAAAATTACATCTAGCAGTCAGAAACAGCTCTGGTGATGATGGTACAGCTCTTTGCAAAGTATTCATCAAAATATTGACTATTGTAATACAGATATCAAAGCAAAATATATTGTGAGAAAATCATATTAACTCCAGCTAACAACAGAAAGTTGTATAAGATTTACTGAAGGAGGACAATGGTAGAACCAGCACTGAAGAAGAGGTAAATGATGCATTGGTAACAGCTGGATGCATTGTTGCAAAACTTTGTAACCAGCATTTCATAACTGTACTGAAAAGATGCAGTTTCAAGTTTAATAGATATTGCCATGGAACATCTCAGACCAGTCATCACAAATAATATCAGGATTATAAATGTGACCCTCTTCGTAACAGTAGAAAATACGCCCACCAAAAAATCATCAAAATCAAAAGATTTTAGTGTTTATAGTAAAATATCAACAAATTTAATCATAGAGCCTCCTTGTGAGTTTTGTAAGACATTAAGTTATCTGAGTAACTATTTGTTCAACAGTGCAACATGAGTAGGGTATCACTGCCAGTATCAGTTAATATTCTAATGTGTTGTTATTTTGCAACTGCTGCAATTGGGTATGTCACACAAATGCCTGTCCCTCCCCATTCCTCGCCTCCTCCATTCACTCCCCTCGACCATCCTTTGGCTACTCTCTTGCTATATGGATCATTCGAGTTCTGTTTTCTGTAGTGAGATTATCATCACTCAGTACTATAAGAAGAGATTGAGCAAAAAGCAGATGACTATCAGGACGTATTTGGTCTATCCATCTCGGATAATTATACGTGGTCTATTATATTTAAGGTTGGTTGGTTGGTTTGGGGAAGGAGACCAGACAGCGTGGTCATCGGTCTCATCGGATTAGGGAAGGATGGGGAAGGAAGTCGGCCGTGCCCTTTCAGAGGAACCATCCCGGCATTTGCCTGGAGTGATTTAGGGAAATCACGGAAAACCTAAATCAGGATGGCCGGACGCGGGATTGAACCGTCGTCCTCCCGAATGCGAGTCCAGTGTCTAACCACTGCGCCACCTCGCTCGGTTTTAAGGTTTTTTTATTGCTGTTACAGACCATGACCAGATGCAGAACGAGGATATACAAGTGTTCTTTGAGCTGCTTTCACCTCAACCACCACAGCAGAGACTGTCCACAGGATTGCTTCGAACCTATCAGGCCCACTATCGACTATTTCATAGGACAAGTGCTGGAGCAGCAGCTGGATGTTGAGTCTCAGCAAAGTCCTGACAGAATTCTACTATTCACAAGTAGTACAATTTCAGTTCAAAGAAAGAATGCTGACCTCTGAATAAGTCCATCTCGTACTGCTATTACTGTCTGTATGTTAGGGGGTGAGGCATCAACTGTAGAGGCAGTGTTTGAGTAAAAATTTGAGGGTGCAAGCATATATATTAAACATTCCGGTGTGGCGAATATATACAATGTATACTATGCTTTAGCGATTGTGGGGAACAGACTGCCAGTATCCATAAGATCTGTGGAGACCGAATTTACTAAAGTAATGCCTTTGTATGTACTTGCACCTACAACTTGTAGGAAAAGGTATTTTGAATAACACTGCACAAAAACTGGGTAGTTATATGATGCTTTTGTAAATGTGAATAACGAAATAGTAATATGAAAACAAATTTTGTTCTTGTACCATCCCATCGCGAACCAATGATTAAAAGAATGAATGTAAAAAATCACTTCTTACTGAGAGTCTGGGATGATGCACATGCTGGGCTAAGTCAGTGTCTAGCTATCAGCCCCCCAGCGAGTAGTCTGAGTGCATTGAAATGGCCACCACCACTCAGTGCCATAAAATATACCTGTCACAGACAGCTATGTGTGTGGCTGGCATCCTCAGAACTCTCCTCAATATGTATGGTCGACTGAGGACATTTCCTAAAGAGCAGTATAATATGAAACCCCTTATAGTGACATGAAAAAGTGTCTGTTCTTCTAGAAAAGATGCATGCACTGAAGAGCCAACTGCACATTTTGATCAATATTAATAATAATAATAATAACAATAATAATCAGCTGTCTCATACAATTACTTTCAAATTTACTCCATTTCCTGTAGTCTAGGACAGGGAATAGGTTCTTTTGTATCCAATAACAACAATATAAAAAATATAACTAATGGTTTCCTTAAGAATAATTTCTTCATATCTTTTGGCTAGAAAGATATTCCTACAACAGTAAAAATAAAGTTTCATAGAATTTAAAGATGCATACATGCTGTATTTCTTAAACTAATAACAGGAAATACAAACAGCAGTCAAATAATTTTCAAAGTCTTTATTTGCACTATAAAATTACATAAGTTTTGTAAGATTTTTTGGAAAATCAACAAAACTGTGATACTATTTAACAATGTAAAATATTTTACACTTTCTTACAACTAATGAACAAATACATGATGTTTACATTTTTAAAAAGGGTTATACAGATATATTATTTTTCCTGACATTGGTTTTAATAGAATCTAAAGTACTACTACTACGGATATTTCTTGTGTATATCCAGTTTATAGTAACTGTACAGAATATTATATTAAATCAGCTGGGGACTAGCTGACCATAGCCAGAATAGAAAGCTATACACACACACACACCCATATATATATATATATATATATATATATATATATATATATATATATATATGTGTGTGTGTGTGTGTGTGTGTGTGTGTGTGTTTTCCATAGTTATATGTTTGTGCATTGATTAACTGCACACTGTTTGGGCAAATAACATAAAAATGTGCAATTATGTGTATACACACACACACACATATATATATATATATATATATATATATATATATATATATATATATATATATATATACGTGTGTATACACACACACACACACACACACACACACACACACATATATATATATATATATATATATACACGTGTGTGTGTGTGTGTGTGTGTGTGTGTGTGTGTGTGTGTGTACACATAATTGCACATTTTTTTGTTATTTGCCCAAACAGTGTGCAGTTAATCAATGCACAAACATATAACTATGGAAAACATTTCATAGAAAATTTCATTAATCAGTCTCCCCAACCCCCCCCCCCCCAAACACACACACATACACACACAAACACAGACACTCACTGACAAATGTGACTACTACACCACAGATGGAGAGGCATCACCACCATGAAAGCACTTGTAGTCCTCAGTCGCCAGAGCCTGTGAGACACACTTCGACACTTCGCCCTCCTTTGCATGGTACCTGCATCTTTATAGCAGACATACATTTTAGATCTTCTCTACGATACCTCTATAATCTGTCAGCCATAGTGTTCATGTTCTGCAATATTATGGTATCAGGATTATCAGATACATATCCAGATATGTCGAATTACTTGTGATTGTATTGACTTCTTAGTAAGAAGAGTGAAACTTTGCATCCATCTTGTACACTAGACTGACATCGTTATTTTTCAGTCAAGCTGTAAGTTACCATATGGAAAATACTCTAGTATTGCTTAGTCTACAGTTGTCAAATACGCTTGAATCTGTTTTTACTATACTCCTTCGGTGTGCTTGAGTGCTAAAATAATAAATCGAGGCGTTTCTAGTTGTACAGATATCTTAATCGTCCAGCCACTCTGCTATCGTTAGTGTAGTACTTCCGTCCTTCTTTGTGCCCACAGATATTCCTTCCAAATAAAGGAAACTGCTGCTCAAACGTGTTAACTCATATTAATGTTGAATGAGAATACTTATTTCTTTTATATTATTCAATAAACAAAAGCAAATGGTATTTGGAGAAACCTCAGTTGTTATAGCAGGTGACATACTCACACCCATACGTTTTTGAATACAAATTATGGGTGTTATGGGGTATTGGTAACTACTGTTTCAGTTTCCTACTATATTGTGGGATGTCCCACAAGACAAGGAGGAACTACCACTGGGTCCTAAAGTAGTTTTAGAACACGTGTTCAATATTGATTAGCTGAACAGTTACAAAGTGTTTTTTGACATGCTTGTCTGACAGAAGGAATAAGAATTACGTGCAAGTAGAATCATGAGAGAAAACAGAAAAGGACATGCGCCACATCACCAGCTAATGCAATGAATAAAGAAAGCGAAGGAATATTTTCAGATTTGATATAGAAAAGGAAATTTTAGTCATAAAATGGAATGGTAACAGTTATGTTGCACAAGCAACTAATTTTGCCACAGTGCTCCTTACTGCCAGAGTCCAATGTTGGAACGCATCCCAGAAATAAAAGCTCAGTGTTCCACCACCATATGGAGTAAACCCGTATAAACATTTCATGAGAGGTATCGATCTTCAGGATTGGCTGATAGAGAAGTAAACAACTGCAGAGTGTGGTAAAAGCAGTACTGGCACCTTCTTTATGAGGTCAATAGATATGACTGTGGTAAATGCATGCCTGACTTTCAAGACATGCAGTGAAGTAACTTTTGTTTCAGTGGAATCGTTCAGAAGACAAATTGCCAGAATAAACGTGGAGAAAGTTCTTTAAATGAGGACGACTAAGAGAAAACAGAAAAAAACTCGACTCATCGCCCAGGAGTAATGTACCAGATATATGATATGACCAGAAAGTGGATGCCATCCAGAAGCGTGAAAACCAAAGAACATGTCAGTTTGAGAACTATAAGGGAAAGCCAAGAATATTACAAGAAATTTTATGTTCTGTATGGAAACCTACACCAAATATCGAAATGCTGGTATTATAAAGTTTCTGTAAATGTCAGTTATTGTAAAATAAATATCTTTGAAGGCCGAAAACTTTGCTTTTGGACTCTTAGTGAAATGAATTTCATCATGTTTCCATAAACTGGGTCGGCAAGACAGAGTTTCCCAAAAAATCAGAATATAGGCTAATCAAAAATAAATTGGACGGTAATGAGTTAAGAACTTATAAGTCAGATTTATTATCTAGGTTTTCTTTTGATGAAACGCGGAGTTCTGAGACCTGTGTGCATTGTATTTATAATTTACACTCAAGCTATTCCTTCAGATGGAGGCATACTATAATTCCAGCAACGCAAAAATTGACTACATTCTCATTCTCACCTATGCTATTCAAACTGAGACTTCACGATGTTGCTTCAGGTCAAGGCGTACTGTAACTTCATCAACACAAAAATTGACTACGTTCTTATTCTTATCTACGCTATTCTACTTGAGTCTAATAGGCTGAGCAGTCACTGGGAGGAGTGTTGGATTCCCAGGCACCTCATTAATTTTGTAACCTAGACTCACTGTATGAAAAAAAAAATCCGTACATTGTATGAATTAAAGCACCTTCAAAGTATGAATCCGTTGTGACATTACAGTCAACAAGGATTGTGCTACTAGTTTACGCTCGTTGATTTGAACGATAAATTTGATCAGTATTATGGTTCAGTACCTGGTAGTGATCCTATTGAACATTTATGCCTAAACTGTACTGTCTCTGCCATTGTTTTGCTGTCTCTCTAATTGTTTTTTATCTCTGCTGTAATCATATTACTGTTTGCAGACAACTCAGAGTCTTATGTACAAATGCAAGTAATCTATATAGTATGAGCCAGGAGGTATTTCGAAAACTGTACCACTTTCCAGTTCATTTTTCATCTTAGTGTTAACAAGCAAGCTTTTGTCTCTTTCCAGATCAATCCATGCAATAATCCACTTACCCTGGCTTGGATATATTGTGGGAAAGTGGACCACTCTCTGTACTATCGAACGTTCTTTTGCAGTAAGATTGAATGACATCACCTGTAAATCTCAAATAATGTAGTAATGTACATGTTTTTTGTCTTTATGCAGTTCTCAGTAGAAACATGAGGCCTAAACGATCACAGCCTGTCAAGCATTTCTATGACAGATGTACAACACATGCAAGAAGACGCTCATCCAACTCCACAGGACAAAGCACACTGGACTCGCATTCGGGAGGACGACGGTTCAATCCCGTCTCCGGCCATCCTGATTTAGGTTTTCTGTGATCTCCCTAAATCGCTTCAGGCAAATGCCGGGATGGTTCCTTTGAAAGGGCACGTCCGATTTCCTTCCCCATCCTTCCCTCATCCGAGCTTGCGCTCCGTCTCTAATGACCTCGTTGTCGACGGGACGTTAAACACTAATCTCCTCCTCCTCCACAGGACAAGAAACAATTTGCAGTTCAACAAAAAGTGTAAATAAAACAATCTGATTCCAAATCCCTTTTATGCACAAATAAGTAGTGGTTCACAATCTGAACAGAAAGCCAACAGAACAGCACAGTCATAGTTGTTAAGTAACCAAATAAAGCAACAGTTTACAATAAAATCTCAACTAAACAAAACACTGTGAAGTTTGCACTTATAGCAATTTACCTGAGCAGTCTAATATTCTTATGACACCTAATAGATAAATCAGAACAGGTATCTGTGAGGAAAGAACAACAGAAGATACAAAAGGAGTAATTAAGTATACTCCTGAGGAAACAACTGCAGGATATCACACACACACACACACACACACACACACACACACACACACATACACACACATAGACAAGACATTCTGATACGCACATTTCACCATTAACAGTATGAGAGAACAACTAACAGAAAACCGAGAAATTCCAAAAGCCACTACAGAACAATATATACATGTCGAAAAAGCGATCACAGAGCAAAATTATTTTCATTTTAACTATTCATTCTCTTTGCAATAGGAAAGACTGCAAATGGGAAACCCAGTCTCATAGTTACTAGCAAATAACCTTACCAATCACTCTGAGACCATAATTTTTGCATACATAAGAGAAACAAAAACAGTAGAGGTATATCCTGGTACAGATACGTAAATAACTTGATTTGCCTCACAGTTGAACTACAGGAAAGTACAACTGTGTACACAGACAGGTAATTAACATACACTACATTCAGTTCTCCATGGAAACAGAAACAGAAGAGGCCATACACACCTCGAACCAAATGTCATAAAAACCAACAACAGACGCTGTTTAATCATCTTTGGAAAGGAAGCAACTACAAACATGATAATTCATTAGGAGTGGAACTACCCACTTTCTCAAAAAAAAAGCAGCCAGAAGACCCACACTATACAGACTGTGCAGAATTTCTCTACACGAAAATGACTATCAAGAAGAACTACACATAATTATTATTATAGTACAAAGCGATGGATACAGCACTGGCCTAGTACACAATTATGTATCAGCTTTAAAAAGAAAAACATCTAAATTATAGAAAACATCCAAATATACCAACAAATAACAGTAGCACACGGTGGACATTCACATCACGAGACACACATCTGAACAATGGCACACCGTGACATACCATAACCACTCACAAACACAATTACTAACATTTCAGAAAGTAAGATACTAATATAGCCTTTAAGACTCATACCAAAAAACGAAAGGAACTGATAACTGCAACATAAGAAAAACACAAATAAAGCACTTCAGGAATATATGAATTGACATGGAATAGATACAGCTCTAAATGAATTGGGATGACTGCAGGAACTTTTAACATTGGGCACAAAGAACATATAAGGGCACTGAAGAACGAATGTACTCACTCTACATATGGAGAATGTCCAATAAAAGAAAATTACCAACACAATGGGATAAAAACTAACTTGGCAATCTTATCTCACAACAAAAATAGAAGTGGAGCATTCACTCAAGTAGACGAATATTTTATACAGAAGGCCATGATTAAGAATTTAAATACTCCCAATGACTAATAGACTACAACATAAGACCATTATTGAGAGTAGTTGACAGTTCACTAGACACATTTTCCTCATCCATCCCGACCTCAATAACCCTTTGTATACTTGTCTTCCATCACTCAATCATATGATTAACCAGCACAAACAGGCGGAATATACTACAGTATAGGTTATGTATAAATAATATGTAATGGAAGAAACTCAGCTAGGACCTGTATTACATATGGAACAAGAGATCTTTGCATGAAGATGATACATAAAATATGTAAGTAAAAAACCGTACAAATACAAATAGAAACGCTAGTTTATATAAGTTCCTAAAAAGCACTGAAAATCTCATTTCAAAATACATATAACCAAATAATTTTATATGTGTGATAGACCACTGAGGAGGCCTATCGTGAATGGGTTAAACATTTCTGGTATACAAGAATAAATTTCAATCGCAAGGAAGTTTTCTTATCTTTATGACATAACATAATTTATTGAAGTCAACGAATATTAACAATTTAAGAACCATGGCAGCGTCGAAAATTGTAGAACAACTGGTTCTTGTCAGTAAAGTATTGGGACAATGTTGCAAGTGGTCTCAAATCATTATATGACTCATAGTAGTAGTGTTTCTTTTTTTTCTAACGTAGGCCACGCAATGAGTGCTGTGCTCTCTGGCAACACTTAAACTGACAATCACACATTCTCTTGAATTGCACAGTGTCTTAGAAAATGTATTCCACTCAAACACGGCACAAAATCTTGCGTTTTTTAGTCTTCTGACGAGTTAAAGCTGATCTGTATTTCAAAACAGTCTGCCCAGTTGTATTAGTGTGAGCTTCCTTTTATATCAGCAGCACAAATCATTTCTCATGCCATTTTAGTTGTAGCCTTTAACGATAGCTATGGCCTCAGTTGCCGTGTTATGCGTTTCTGCCTCGTGCTGTCGAACCTCTGCGTTTTGAATTCTTTATTGTTCGAACTGAGGTGCCAGCTGCTCAAGTCAAGTAACCACCTGCTGATGGCCTTGTGAGTGCTGATATTAGAAACGAGATGATTCAGCCTCGTATCTTTCTGATGTCTTGAGCACTAGTAGAAACTTTGGTGTTTTAACTTGACTTCTTGTTCCTTCTTCCCACTTTTTTTCGTTTCGAGGCACTTGCAGTTGCTGCCACGGCTGACTGGACGCAAAATTTTGTGAAAGTCATACAGTTTTTACTTTGGCGTGTGACGAACTGTGTTTACAAATTGCTTGATACTTATCCCGCCACCCAGTTTAAGTTCTGCAGGCGTTACTTTATCAACTACAGATGCTGCAATACCTTTTCCTATGCCTATGTGCTTTCTTCCAAGTAATTGCTTGTCTTTATAAGCTAATACGCGATCTGCGATGTGGCGATCTTTATTTCTAGCATATACAATATATGGCTCCTTGCAGACATTGTCCAATATATTAATAGCACTATCGCCACAAGCAACACACTTTTTCAGTTTCGTTCCTGCTCCACAGTAGTTGTATCAAAGAATATGCTGGTACATAAGATACCAAGGTGCAGTAAATTGATGGAACTGAAATGTATGCTCAAGTGATTCTCGTGAAACAATTTCTGAAGTGATTTTGCTGCACAACGGGACGTAACAGATTTTGAACACACAACGATAATTGTTGAGTCTTGACGAGATTCAATTAGTAGATTGTTCTGTCTGGCGCCACGGTCTCAGGTATAGTATCGACTATCCCTCTTGCAGCCTCATTGTCAATATATATGAGGATGAGTTTGTATCTGTGGGCTGCGTCCTTAGAAGGTCTTTGCTTGCCGATATATGTAGGGTGTTTGCTGGCCCGAGAAAGCCACCAGGGTAGCCGAGGGCACTAAAGCGCTGCTTCCAGAACTCGGTAGGGCGCGCTGGCCCTGGATCGAGCCCGCCCGCCGGATTAACGTCGAGTGGCGGTGTGGTGGCCAGCCTGGATGTGGTATTTGGGCGGTTTTCCACATCCCACTAGGTTAATACCGATATGGTCCCCACGTTTCACCTCAGTTACACGTCTCGCAGACATTTGAAACACGTTCACACTATTACATGGCTTACACTAAATATAGACAGCTGGGGTACACTAATTCCATCCTGAGGGGTTCGGGGTCACGGCAGGAAGGGCATCCGGCTACCCTCTCCAGCCAACACTGCCAAATAAGTAGTAACAAGGTCGACCCCGCATTGCCACAGGAATAAGACGGTTCAAACGGCTCTGAGCACTATGGGACTTAACATCTGAGGTCATCAGTCCCCTAGACTTAGAACTACTTAAACCTAACTAACCTAAGGACATCACACACATCCATGCCCGAGGCAGGATTCGAACCTGCGACCGTAGCAGCAGCGCGGTTCCGGACTGAAGCGCCTAGAACCGCTCGGCCACAACGGCCGGCCAGGAATAAGATCTCAAGCAAAAGAAGAAGTTCGCTGGCCCAAGTAGGAGGCACGAAGTTTGGGGATTGGCGGTAGCGTCGCGTCAATAGGTGATCACAAGGTCAGAGCGGCCGAAGCCACGAGCTGCTGAAGGGGGGCCTGGGCAGAGCGAAGATACTGAAGTATTTCACCGGGTTCAGAGTCGACTACAAGCAGAAGGCTGATGACCCATCGGTTGGTTGGCAACATTCGTGTCGGACGACCACTCATGGTCTGGCTACCCTCTTCTACCTGTCTTTCATCTGCACTACTCAATAGCCGCTGCGACTTGCCATGGATCCATGGAACAGCTTGCTGATAAAGGGGAGTAACATTCTGTAATCCTCGTGGTGATCTATGTCATTGTGTATCCGCCCTTCTTATTGTTTTCTGGTTTGTACCTGACCCCCAGAGTTTAACTCGGTCGTCTCATTGAAGTAAATATAGGCCAAAGTGTTGTACCAAGACATGGGTTTTCGTTTGAAAATATGTCCCGCCATTATACTGCCTTTCCTTCCTGGTTTCGACCCGATCATTAATGTTCTAATGAATCAGGTCCTGGTCGTAAAGACAGCCGGAACAATTGTACTAAGGCACATGTTGCCATTAAACATAGAGGGACCATGTGGTTAGATTTAGATGTTAACCGATTCACTTCTTTGATTGTAATTACATTTCTTAGTCATTAGTTATAATCTGAACAACCTGTTGCACTAAGCCGTTTGCTGCTGTGTTTGAAATGCCGGGTCATTACTGCTGTATTTTGCTCTATCTTGTGGTTCCGCTGAGTGAGTTCTCTTGTAATAAGTGTTGATGTTTTAAGACATTCCTTCAGAGCGGTCTTAATAACAGACAATCAGTTTAACTTTGAAAATATTGGCAGCCAAATGTCATCAGATCTTTAGTCAGAATCAAATTGTCAAAAGGGACGGGTTGGGATCCAGTCGCAGCTTGATTGCCGATTGAAATGAAGAGGTTAGTTGCTTTGAAGTGCACAGGTGCTCATCTTAACCCCGAACCATTCGACATACAGCCTTCAAAAATAAAAGTTACGTCATCTGTTTTGAGTAAATGAATCACTCTTGTCATCAATGGTGCTTATAAAGTTCTTATGTGCTGCAGAAGGGCATTTAGTAAGAGAAACTGTGTCCAGCGCGGTAGTAAACACCTCTGTTTCATAAACACCTCTGTTTCACCCGATAACGGGCGGGCTGCAGATCCGGCCGTCTTGTAATCGTTTTCATATTGTTCGCTGTTTTGATTTATTTTGCAAAACCTTATTCAACTTAATTCTTAAGATCACATTTTTTCATTTTGTTAAACAATGTTTTTTGGTTATATATTGTTAAATAAATAGGTTGTGTGAAAATAAAGTTATATCGGTGGGTCCTCCCTTCCACGTTTTCCTTAAATCCAGTCATTACCACGTTTCAATTGTAGTAGACACATGGGACATGCTCTTCCGGAAATTGTTAGGGAATTCAGTATTCTGAGATCAAAAGTGTGGACAGTGTTCCTAGAATACCAGTTTAAGGCATTACCTCTCACTACACAAAACGAAATAGTCAACAGCCTTCACTAAGAAACAGAGAGCAGCGGCGTGTTGTCATTCCTAACAGACAAGAAATACTGTTAGGAAGAACCGCAGAAAGCAATGCAGGATGTGCGAGGAACGTATCCTTTAGGACAGGACAGCCAAATTTGTAGTTAAACGGCTATCGTAGCAGACGATCCACCCGAGTGCCTTCCCTGACAGCGCAACATTGCCTGCAGCGTCTCTCCCGAGATCGTGACCTTATCGGTTGGACCCAATATGATTGAAAAAACATGGTCTGGTCAGATGATTTCAGTTGGTAAGAGTTAATGCTAGCGTTCTAGTGTGGTGCAGACCACAAAAAGCATTGACTCGTCGACATGGCACTGTGCCTGCCACCTGTTGGTGGCTCCATAATGGTGTGGACTGGGTTTGCATGGAATGAGGGGAGCCCTGGGTTATGTTCGGTTAGTTGGAGACCATCTGCTACCATTCAGGGACTTCATGTTCCCAAACAACGATGAAAGTTTTGTGGATGACAACTTGTCACTAAGCCACTGTTGTTTGGGAAAGGTTTGAAAAACATTCTGGAGAATTCCAGAGAACGATCACACAACCGTGAATCCTATCGAACAATCGTGGGACGTAATCAAGATATCATTCTGCGCACAAAATCCGGTAGCGTCAAGACTTTCGCAATTTTGGGTGGCTGCATGGCCTAATATTTCTACACGGGACTTCCAGCAACTTACTGAGCCCTTGACACATCGAGTTGTTGCACTATGTTGGGTTAAAAGTGGTCTGTAGATCGTTTATACTGCTCAGTTATTTGTATGACCACAGAAAACTAAATTATATCCACATATCTCATTGAACCTTCCTTTTAAATTTATACATAATACTTCGTTTCATATGGGAGAATGTCGATTTCGTGTCAGTCAATTATCTACTTGACATGTCGGTTGCAAAAATAATCTCTGTTGTCAGTTACAACATTGGCTGGATATCTATTCGAGCCTGTCTGTAGCAAGTGAAATCTGGTTTCCCAGGATAGAGTGGATCAGGTTATGGTTGTGGAGGAGGCTGTAATCAATTACGGTTGGTTGCACAAAACACACTAACTTTGTTTTCATAAGAACCACTTAATTACACATTGCGTTAAAAGGATCAAATTAAAACAATATGGCTGAACACCTTACTTAAAAAAATATTTCACGTAAATACTCGGCTGAAGGACACACTCAAGACATTGAACAACTCACGCCTTAGGGCCTGGATAACAAGAATTTCAGATTGAAGAAATTTTTTAAAAGAATTAGTTTTAAACAAATCAATTTTCAAAATTTTAATTTAAGATGGCTGAAGGCCGTATCTTAAAAACACTTCACGTAAAAGCTCAGCTGGAGACCACGCACTGGATAATGAACCACTCAGGGCTTAAGGTCTGGATAACAAGAATTACAGATAGAACAAACATTCAAAATTTACTTTTTCAACAAATAAATCTTCAAAATTTAATTTAAATTGGCTGAAGGCCTTATTTCAAATTAAAACAAACTAGATTAATAGTTGGCTGAAGGCCTCACACAGTACATCAGACTAAAATTAAAATCACAATCTAATACAAACAAAACAGTAGTGCTCAAAAGTGTTCCAAGGGTCGGCCTGAGGAGGTAGCTCTAACGTAAGGTGAAGAGAGACAGGCAGCCAAGAGTAAGGTTAAATAATTGGATGGTAGCCCGACCCGGGGGTGGCTGAAGGACGGACCAAGAACCTAATAAATTGCCTTCCGCCCGATCAACGGTACGACAACCGAAAATATCAGCCAAGGACAAAGGTACAAGCCACACTACGTCTTCAAAATTGGCATATAAAAACAGCCAAGGCACAATAACCACTCTTAAGAAAAAAATATGAACGAACAACTAAAAGGCTCAGGGCAGGTAAGTGGGGCGTTAAAGGCCACAAGGCATAAAATACCGCTGGTGCACGTCACTGATAAGTAAGAACCAATTTAATAATTAAAGACCATACAGGAAGAAGGCTGCTAAAAATTCGCCAACTCCACCACACACTACGTTGCTGCTAGTCGGAGCGGCCCAGGAAGCGACGAACCAAGTGATGTCACAGCAATTGAGGTGTATTAACAGGTTAACTGATCACTCAACTTCAGCGTCCAGGTTCGGTGGGCTACGAACTTTGTGGTTCTCACAGCTAGCGCCTCACAATCCGACTGCGCATGCACGCCACCAACGGTTCCAGCCTGACCTCACTCCGCGGAGACGTCTACACTTCTCTGTCCCAACCAACCGCCTGCCACAAATCACCACACGGAAATATAGCGGTAATACCAAAGATGGTACTGCAGTACTAGTATCCATAAGCGCTGCTGCTGCCTCTGATGGAGGCAAGTCAGCATCTGTTTATGGTAGTAACTCAGGTAAAAATAAGACTCCACTCAATTGCGACTAAATGCCAAAGAACAAATGGCATGAACCTCTAGCCAGCCACAGCTCAGCCTCTCCCCTCAGACATCAACCTGGAGGGGTAACTCAACAATTGGTCTAACAAAATTTAACTAGGCTAAGGTGGACCCAGTACTTATTACCAGTGCAGTTGTCCTTAACCATTAGATTAACAAAGCCTAAAATACGCACAATTGTGCAAGGACCTAAAAAACGGGGAGTGAATTTACTATGATTTCCGAAACGCAACTGCCTCCTAAGAAAATTACTAACATAGACCTAATCCCCTGCCCTTCCCCTAAAGGCTCACCGATTGCGATTGTAACGCTCATCTTGTTTCTTATTGCCCCTGAGAATATTATGTCTCGCATGGTTCCAGTTCTCTTTGACGACTTGAGGGGTGATAACCACAGGCATTAGATATTGAATTCCCCACAATATCGAAAAGGGGGGGAATTAACATGCTAGGCAAAGATCAATGAGGCCCGATTTGCTTTCAAGGCCTCATGATTGGCGGTATTGAATGCAAAACTAAGCCAAGGAAGACTAGAATCCCACTTACTAGGCGTCTTATGATGGTAAATAACCAATGCGGATTTACGATTTCGATTGACCCTCTCCGCAAAAGATCCCTGCGGATAATATGGTGTAGTAGTGACACTGTTCTGAAAACAGGAGGGCTGGAAGGGAACCGAAAGGAAGGCGGCCGCATTATCACTAACGATTTCTTTGGTGCGTCCAAAAACACTGGAAACATTATTTAAATGTGAAATAGTGGTGGTAGCAGTCACGTTACGGATCGGAAGGAGCCAGGTAAATCTCTAAAACGCATCAGTAATAACCAACATGTACTGGCGACCTCTCTTAGTATGAGGTAAGTGCCCTACATAATCGATATAGAGTTTGTGCACAGGACAGGATTCGCACTCAGAACTCAACAGACCCTGTAGAAGAGCATTCTTAGGTTTGGTTACGTTACACAACCGAAATAGAAAAACCATCTCTCTCAAATCATGGTCCATGGAGGGTCAAGTCATATACTCCTTCATTGTTTGCAAGGTCTTATTAGTTCCTAAGTGCCCACCAACCAACGAATCATGAAAATAATGAAAAACCGGGCGCACCAGATCTACTGGCAAACAGATCTTGTATGGCTTAGCATGTCCCACCCTTTTACACAAAATGCCCTTCTTAATAACGAACTCATCCAACAGTTCCCTAGTCTACATTTGTTGCTTAACGGGTCCCCAAGTAGGGTCCTATTCCTGATGCGTAGCAACATCATCAAATAAAAGAGGGATCTCACCTAACACGATAGAACTAAGATTGCTTCCCTCTGTTTGCTGGGTGCCCTCGCTAGGTGTAGATTCAGTGAACACCGGCTAAAGACATCCGCAAGAACATTTTCAGCGCCTTTTACGTGTTTAACTTCAAATTGAAATTCGGAAATGCATACTGGCAACCTGGCGATACTGCCCGTTTTACGTGGCCTGGCTAACACCCGATTCTAGCTGAAATGCCCAATGCGTAAGGTAATATCAGTATCTCTGCAGCGCGAACCAAACGGCCAACGCCTCGCACTCGTAGACGGAATATTTAAGTTCTTCACTGGTTAACCGACAAGATGCGCAAGCTAATGGCTGCGTCTGACCTCCAAACTCCTGGAAGAGGACAGCTGAAATACCCCCATTAGATTCGTTAGTTTGGACAATAAACCTTTTATTAAAGTCCGGTACAACGAGAACGGGGGGTTGGCAAAAGCTGCCTTCATGTGCTCAAACGCGGCATCTTGGGCAGGTCCCCATTCAAAACGCACTCGCTTCCAGAGCAATTCATTTAAAGGAGCGGCCAACTGAGCAAAATTAGGGACAAAACGCATAAAATAATTTGCCATGCCCATGAACCTAACAATTCCACGTTTATTAGGAGGCAGAGGCAGAGCTCTTAATGCCTTAGTTCGTTCGTGGCTGATGCGAATACTATGACCTGATATTAGGTAACCTAAGAAGAACACCTGATCCCTGGCTGTCGTCAACTTACTGGGTTTAACAGTTAACCCAGCGCCCTGCTACTTCAAGAAAACTTGGCGGATATGATCCAAATGGACCTGACACCAACGTCTATAAATGACTATGTCGTCCAAATAATTATACACGCAGACTAATTTCAAGTCCCCAAGGATATTATCCAGCACACGAGTAAGAACGGCTGCACAAGTAGCCAAACCAAAGGGAACCTTGTTAAACAGATTCCAATCAGTACAAAATGCAGTGACATGTTTACATTATTCAGCTAAGGGAATCTGATAATAGGCTTGGTCCAAATCAAGGACAGTAAACCATTTAGCACCGGCAAACTAGGTGAAGAAGTTATGAAGATCAGGTAGAGGAACAGACTCGAGGACAACCTTAGCGTTCAGGCACCGGTAGCCAACAACAGGCCTAAAATCCTGCCCCTGGTCCTTAGGGACAAGGAATACGGGGGAAGCATATGCAGATGTCGAAGTCCAAATAACCCCTTCAAATGGTTCAAATGGCTCTGAGCACTATGGGACTTAACTTCTAAGGTCATCAGTCCCCTAGAACTTGGAACTACTTAAACCTAACTAACCTAAGGACATCACACACATCCATGCCCGAGGCAGGATTCGAACCTGCGACCGTAGCGGCCGCGCGGTTCCAGACCGTAGCGGCTTTAACCGCTTGGCCACCACGGCCGGCAAAATAACCCCTTGCTCAAGCATTTTGGATACTTTAGCTCTCAGTATCTTCACCTTAGGGGCTGAGAGGCGATATAGGGACTGCCTACAGGCATTTCGTCAGATAGACGGTTATGGTAATTATGAACATTAGTAACACCCAGCCCATATCAAAGAAGCTCAGCGAAACTCTGTAGCAAATATTGTAACCGAGAGGCCTGATGTGGGGAGAGATGTGTGAGATCGAATTCATTAGGCACAGCCTCAATAGCCAGGATGCCGGCATTTGGATGCACAGCACGTTTAGCACACTCACAGAAACCAAACTCTTCAGCAGGAGCGAACTTAAAGAAAAAGATTTGCCTGGAATAATCCTAGACTAACCCAGTGTTATTGATGAAATCACATCCCAAAGTTAAATCGACCAACAGATTCTTGACCAAGCCTAACGACAAGGGCCAGGAGAAATCCCCAACAGATATAGTCCCTCGGACCCAACCATGCAGAATCAGCACCTGGCCATTGGCGACCCAGCATCTCTGCACCGGAGAAGGGACCGACCGAAGTTTCGTAAGATGACCACATATTAGAAGTTGAATAGTGAAAGGGAGCTACCAGAATCCAAAAGAGCACAAATCGGTTCCCCAACTACTTGAGAACAAATAAAAGGCCAGGGTGGTGATGAGGGAGCGACAACATGGGTACACCAAGGTTTAAAGGCTCGATCCCAAGGCCACTGCCTACCAATCCCGGCGTCGTTTATTGACACTGGGCGCGGGAACTGAACGCAAGAGTGCACCAAATGAGCCGTGCTATCACACCCGAGTCAACGCTGTGGTTCCCTTTTAACGGCCTCAGTCGATGTAGGCAATTCGGAATTTCCCTTGACAACGCCAGTGGCCTGGCCCTTAACTTCACGACGCATATCGTTCATAAACGGTAACGCAGATATTGCTATAACAGTGGCAGGGAGCTCTTCACAGTTCGAAGGATGATCACGGAAAACAATGAGAGACTTATCCGCCTCTTGCATTCGCCTAAGGACAATAGACACCAACTCCTGTTCCGTCAAATCGATCAACAAGGCCAAGCAGGCCGGCTGAACTCCGTCGACATACTGATGTAACTCCTCTTTATCCTGCTGCATGTCCCAACTGAGACGACACTCAAGCTGTTTCGAAACTCCAGTGGTCAATCTCTGTTTAATGACAAGCTCCCTCAATTGCTGTAAGGAAAACCCTTCTGCCATGGCTCGGGCTAGGAGGTTCCGCAACTCACCTCCAGCCAATGGGTACAATAGTGACAAAACTACTTGGTGATGTAGTCTTTTAGAAATAA
This sequence comes from Schistocerca serialis cubense, assembly GCF_023864345.2. Classification (NCBI taxonomy): domain Eukaryota; kingdom Metazoa; phylum Arthropoda; class Insecta; order Orthoptera; family Acrididae; genus Schistocerca; species Schistocerca serialis. Next base: position 321,251,273 of record NC_064641.1, on the reverse strand, counting down.
ATAATCCTCACAATTCCGAAGATTTCGGCATTCGGCAAGGGCGAGAATCAGCGGGCCGTCAGCTTAACAACAAAACAAACCCAACTTTCTGTCAAGAATAATAGGCAGAAGACAGGAAATGTAAACTGCGGGTGTGTTAGATGACTGTCACTTTGGGTTTAAGAAAGGTAAAGGCCCTGAAGAAGCAATTCTGACGTTGAACTTGATATTGGAAGCTAGACTAAAGGTAAAACAAGAAACATTCATATGATTTGTCGACCTGGAGAAAGCGTTCGACAATATCAAATGGTTTAAGGTGTTCGAAATTCCGAGAAAAATGGTGGTAAGCTATAAGCAAAAACGGGGAACAGAGAATATGCGCAAGAACAAGAGGGTTATAAAGAGTTGAAGACTTAGAATAAAGTGCTCGATTAAAAACGCTGTTAGAGAGGTATGAAGACTTTCATTCCTACCGTTAAATTTATACATGGAAGAAGCAGTGACGTAAATAGAGGAAATGTTCAAGAGTGGAATTAAAATTCAATATCTATGATAAGGTTAGCTGATGACATTGTTACCCTCAGTGAAAATTTAAAAAAAATAACATGATCTTCGGAATGGAATGAACGGTCTAATGAGCATAGAACAGGGACAGAGTAAATCGAAGATGAGGTTTAGGAATTCTGATACCTAGACAGTAAAATAAATCGTGACAGACACAGCATGGAGGGCATAAAAACAGATTAGCACTGGCAAGAAGGGCATTCCGGCCAAGAGAAGTCTACTAACATCAAACATATGCCTTAATTTGACAAACAGATTTCTGAGAACGTACGTTTGTAGCACAGCATTGTATGGTAGTGAAACATGAGAAAACAGGAACATAACAGAATCGAAGCTTGTGATATGTGGTGCTACAGGAAAAGGTTGAAAATTAGACGGACAGATAAGGTAAGGAAAGCGGAGGGTGTCTGCAGAACCGGTGAGGAACTGGAATATAAGGAAAACACTGACAAGTAAATGGGGCGGGATGGTGGGACATCGGTCAAGACATCAGGGAATAATATTCATAGTACTAGAGGGAGCTGTAGAGGGTAAAACCTGCTGAGGGAGACAGAGACCGCAGTAAATGGTTGAGGATGTAGTTTGGAACTGCTGCTCTGAGATGAAGAGATACGCACAGGAAAGGAATTAGCGGAGGGCCACATGAAAACTAGTCAGAAGACGGATGACTAAAAAAAATAACTCTTGTGCATAGGCTTGGGGCGTTCGTGAATGACAGACTCTCTAATTACTCCGTGATACGATATTTCTCAGTGCTCTGAAGTGATTGATAATCGCTGTGTGATTTATTTAGTGTCATCGTAGTATATACACACCAAAGATAGGGTGTTCATTCATTTACTCTGAATTCAATGCCTTCATCCGCGTTATATGTAGTACCTAATGTGGCTGTATATTATTTTTAATTATTTCTTGAGGCTTTTGTTTGTTCATTTCGGGTGTTGCTTGTATGTGTCAGTCATGGGTAATATTTCACTATGCTTTTTTGTATAATTGGATACTTGCAGTAGTTCTAAATTTTTGGGAATGCTAAATTCAGTAAGCCTGATATTGTCTCAGATCCTTATGCCAGACGTATATTACTCAGTTAAGCATATAGTGTGCATATTCAAAATAAATGTTTACTCTGATTCACCTCGTACATCCTGTCTACCTCACAATCATAATGATGCGTAATGAAATCAGTAATAATAGTGCAAACTTCTTTTTTGTCGTTTTCTCCTTCTTCTTCCTCTGCTCTTCTGCCTCCATACATAGTTTGCGAGAGCTTTTCCCGACTTTCAGTTGCTGGTGAAAACGTTTCTAAGAGAGACAGTGCTCACTCCAACTGTCATAATTTTTCCAGTCGTAATTTCCGCCTAATAGCCTTTTATACCTCGATAACTTTATGTTTTATCGACAAACTGTCGTACACTAAACTGTTTTTGAGACAGCATATTATTTATTTATATACTATCAGACCATTGATAGTCATGGGATGCAACTTCCATAACTACTGTCTGCATAAAGCTTAACACATCCATCAACCATATGTTGACATCTTGAACTTTATCATTTAACATCTCACTTTTTCTATCTACTACCTTCACAAGACTTCCGAGTTCCGTTAATTTTGTGTTAAGTGTCTCGATTTATCTATCACCATATATAAGTATGTTTCGAGAGTATATGACATGCGTGCCAATTTATGCATTGTCTACAGTACACTGATACAGCTGTGTGTAAGTACACTACTTTTAACCTAGAACTCCAGCAAGTTTCCTCTGTATCGACCTTCATGCAATTTCCTCACTTCATCAATCACCAGAAGACTATACAGCGAGTGATTCCAGCAATCCTCACACGCGCTAACAAATTCATTCAGCGTCATATTGGTTCCTACGTTTATTAAAATTTACATTTTCTGATTTGAATGCAATCATAAGATTCGTATTATCTGTTATATACTGCTTTTGGAACATGAAGTATATTCAGCTTAGATAGAAATCGTCAGCATCATATGACAACCAAACAAAAATATTTCGTATCTCACTCTGGTTTTCGCCTCAGACTTCATCAAATGTGAACGCACTGTTTGGCTTTACGTTCTCAGGTGGTGGAATATCGCTGCTTTTGCTAAATTTCTGGTACGTTACTCCATCAATACCGTGCAAAATACCCGTTAATAACTGATATTAGAGATGAAATATGTTTTTTAAAATATACAGAGTGGTCAGAAAAGTCTCACAAGCTTGTCAGCGGCCTGCCAGATGCAAGTGGGTTCAATTGTTCTCATAGCACTGATAACAGCGCACGAGACTGCTCAGCCTTTGGCTCAGGTTCGACCCTTACTACTGTCCCTTGTCCACTTCTTGTATCGCTCTCTTGTTTGGTTTTAGCAAACCAAACGAAGAACACGTCTGCCGACACAATGTCAGGTACGCCACTTCATTTCCACTCGTAACAGCCTTAATGAATAACTTCAGTGCTAATTACGCAGGAAAAGGTGCAACATACCGCATTTTCCCTTCACAGTTATTTCTCAGCACAACCTATAATGCAACACACTCACATATTTTCCAGACTGGTTCTGGCTATCCTATATATACGTAATCAAAGTGTGTCTCCTCAGAGTTTATTAACAATGACAAAACAAGGTTCTCCCTGGTACAGTCACACGGTCCAACAATCAAAGCACGTATATTGTTAGGAAGTTTAGAACCATTTCTCTTCTTCTCACAGTTTCTAGTATCACTGCAGGAGCAGTCGGTTACTAAAGGCTCTGGCGCTGGGTGTGCTTCACCCATTCAGTCATGGTGATGACTGTACTATTCCATTAGCGTACAGTGGCTTTTATAGAAAAACTACAGTTCTTTGTTGATAAACTCTTATGGATGATGTTATATATGAAGGTAATTAAGTAAGAACATGTTTCTATGCTTACATCTGGTATGCACAATTTTTCTTGTGTCAACATGTTACATGAAACGTAGAATTGAGCAAGGGTTTCTTATGAACTGCTTAGCGATCCATCGCTGGATGTTAATATACACTACTGGCCATTAAAATTGCTACACCACCAAGATGACGTGCTACAGACGTGAAATTTAACCGACAGGAAGAAGATGCAGTGATATGCAAATGATTAAGTTTTCAGACCATTCACACAAGGCTGGTGCCGGTGGCGACACCTACAACGTGCTGACATGAGGAAAGTTTCCAGCCGATTCCTCCTACACAAACAGAAGTTGACAGGCGTTGGCTGATGAAACGATGTTGTGATGCCTCGTGTAAGGAGCAGAAATGCGTACCATCACGTTTCCGACTTAAGGTCGGATTGTAGCCTATCGCGATTGCGGTTTATCGTATCGCGACGTTGCTGCTTGCGTTGGTCGAGATCCAATGACTGTTAGCAGAATATGGGATCGGTGGGTTCAGGAGGGTAATACGGAACGCCGTGCTGGATCCCAATGGCCTCGTGTCACTAGCAGTCGAGATGACAGGCATCTTATCCGCATGGCTGTAACGGATCGTGCAGCCACGTCTCGATCCCTGTGTCAACAGATGGGGACGTTTGCAAGACAACAACCATCTGCACCAACAGTTCGACGACGTTTGCAGCAGCACGGAATATCAGCTCAAAGACCATGGCTGCGGTTACCCTTCACGCTGCATTACAGACAAGAGTGCCTGCGATGGTGTACTCATCGACGAACCTGGCTGCACGAATGGCAAAACGTCATTTTTTCGGATGAATCCAGGTTCTGTTTACAGCATGATGATGGTCGCATCCGTGTTTGGCGACATCGCGGTGAATGCACATTAGAAGCGTGTATTCGTCATCGCCATACTGGCACATCACCCAGCGTGATGGTATGGGATGCCATTGGTTACACGTCTCGGTCACCTCTTGTTCGCATTGACGGCACCTTGAACAGTGGACGTTACATTTCAGATGTGTTACGACCCGTGGCTCTACCCTTCATTCGATCCCTGCGAAACCCTACATTTCAGCACGATAATGCACGAGTGCATGTTGCATGTCCGGTACGGGCCTTTCTGGATACAGAAAATGTTTGACTGCTGCCCTGGGCAGCACATTCTCCAGATCTGTCACCAACTGAAAACGCCTCGTCAATAGTGGCAGAGCAACTGGCTAGTCACAATACGCCAGTAACTACTCTTGATGAACCGTGGTATCGTGTTGAAGCTGCATGGACAGCTGTACCTATACACACCATCCAAGCTCTGTTTGACTCTATGCCCAGGCGTATCAACGCCGTTATTACGGCCAGAGGTGGTTGTTCTGGGTACTGATTTCTCAGGATCTATGCACCCAAATTGCGTGAAAATGTAATCACATGTCAGATCTAGTATAATATATTTGTCCCATGAATACCCGTTTATCATCTACATTTCTTCTTCTTGTAGCAATTTTAATGGCCAGGAGTGTGTATATAGCAGAAAAGTATGCACCATTTGAAAAGCAAAACATGTGCACGACATTATCGTTTCAATCAATTTTTACTTATGTCCAATAGTATGACTGTCGAATATTTATTTCTTCATCTCACTGCAGCTGAGAGAAGAAAGAGAGAGAGAGAGAGAGAGAGAGAGAGAGAGAGAGAGACTTTTAAAAGCATAAAATATTTTAGAGGCGTTGCGATACATGTGTATCCATCAGGCAAGGCCAAAGCCACGTGGTCGACTTATGACGTGTCTCTCATATGCAGGTCAGCGTCCATGTTCCCTCTGCTCGATTGCACGGTAATGTCGTAGCAATCTTGCTGCAATACTGCAGTGACTTTGAAAGATGACATCACTGGAAGATAAATTGTATGCCCGTATCGCTCTTACTTCCAGTACCAAAGAAAAACCATACACACTGATGAAAATTAAAGTAGGTGTCATAATTCGCCAGATGTAAATGCTAAAAATTAGTGGCATGCGACAGAAATAAGCCCACACTGTTCACTGTTGCACCACAGAAACTTCGTCTTTGTATAGTATACTGCCTGACGAGAAAATAATGCACCCATAAGACATAGTCGGATGTCAATATCAAGTCATACATGTACACACCACTGGCGGGTATTTAATGAGTAAAGATGCAATTATCTGTGACACAGATGGCCTGCCAGAGTACATTAGTGTTATTAATTTTTAGTATCGTACTCGGTCTGTTATGGTATTAAGTGACGTTAACAGAATCACATGTTGAATGAACACTGAAAGTTACGCAGATGTCATGTATTCACGTGATCCAGCGTTACCAGAACCTATCAGTATTGGAAAGAGGCATCATTGTGGGTTTTCATTTCACTGCCTGAATCATGCAGTATTTAGATTTTTTAGGGCATTTGCACGTGTCAGTGACCGAAATTGAACAGCATGGAAACGGGAGGGCTGGCACACTCGCTGTCAAGGTTCCAATAGGCGACGTCTCACAGTCACGAAAAAGAATTATCAAGTAATGTAACAAGCAACCTCTCATGTGTGCCTGCCATCCAGCAGCAAGAAATGGACTCACAGAAACAATCTGTTTCATTCCGCAGCATCTGTTGGAAACGAGCAGGCTAGGGAATCGACGTCCCACGTGTAGGCTAAATCTGATTGTGTTTGGAGAGATACCCTGACGGAAAATATCGACTACTGGTGAATGGTGTAGCAGTATCTTCAGCTATGGATTGTGCTTATGATCTACCCTGGGTAACCATCGTCACACGAGTTTGTCGGCGACTTGGGGAAACGTACTATTTTTTCTAATGTTTCTAAGAGTCACAGTGGTGTTCCTATTGTTGTTATAGTGTACGGACGTATTGGGTGTGATGTCAGGTCATGGCTGGTAGTGACTGAGAGGAGTCTAATGGTAAATTGGTAAGTCATTGACATCCCGTTACCTTGTGGGTTATTTTATCTACTATAGTCATTTTCAATAGACAGTGCTCGTCCACAGTTGGTATATGTCTCCATGAAATGTCTCTGTGATGTTAGGTATTCATGTGGCTCCTGAAGCTTCCTGGGAATTTAAAACTGTGTGACGGACTTGGGCTCAATACTGACACCTTGGAATTTGATGGGCTAGTTCTCTACCGACTGAGCTATCCAAGCACGACTCACGACCTGCCCTCACAGGACTACTTCCACCAATACCTCAACTCCTAACTTCCAAAATCACAGATCTCCATCATATCTTTCGGGAACTAGCACTTCCGCAACAAAGTATTCCCACGTCTGTCCCTGGCTGGACATGTTTGAAGTTAGCTTGGACGTCAACTCTGTCGCAGTGCCAGTGTCTAGGGTATCAAGTACCTGTTACAATAGTCGGGGTAAAACGTTTCTCAGAAAAAGATGCAGCGACTTCATAGCAGCATTCCTGAACGAATTATTGCTTGTGCCCTGGTCATAGGGGTGTAACTGGTAAATACTTCGCAACTTTCACTCGATACTATAATCACTGTATTAACATCACATACCCTCCCAACCCATGAAGTTTCATTTAGTTTTCTCCTCCCCTTCTGCGTGCTTCACTTTTTCAGTCTGACTGTGTACTTACTCGCTTTGTATGTATTATGAGTGGCTTTACTTCGCTGTCGCACCATATAGAGACCACCGAGTAGTGTCACTGCACCCATGGTGTCCTTGCATGCTCTCGGGAAGGAATATTGATTAAAGTTCAAAATTCCGTCATTTGAGGAATCAGCAATCCCCTATGAAAAAACCACCATGGCATGTACCTTAAGCAAGTTTGAGAAATAAGAGAGAAGCTTAATCTAGATAGCCATACACGGATCTCTGCGCTACTTTTCTTCGTCCTTGTATTGTTGTTGTTGACTTTTAGGCATGAACAAATCAACTATCCTTGCTTCTATGTATCTGACGCAGCTGAATCCCTGGTGAGAGAATTACCATTCGCCGGCCGCGGTGGCCGTGCGGTTCTAGGCGCATCAGTCTGGATCCGCGGGACTGCTATGGTCGCAGGTTCGAATCCTGCCTCGGGCATGGATGTGTGTGATGTCCTTAGGTTAGTTAGGTTTAAGTAGTTCTAAGTTCTAGGGGACTGATGACCTAAGATGTTAAGTCCCATAGTGCTCAGAGCCATTTGAACCATTTTGAAGCCAATTACCATTCCTGAATAATTCTATTCTGGAAGGAAGACTTCTGGGCCAGCGGGATGATACGGAGTGAAAACGCAAGAACCACCCCATGTATTAATCATGACTTTTCTGTATTAATGTGCTGCTACGGGAAAGATCGGAACATAAGTTGACTTTTCGACTTTGTTAAATCTTCTGACCTCAGAAGCTATTGCAGCAGTTTTAACGTAAAAAAGACGAACAATAACAACATGGTTGTACACCAGTGGTTAAAAATGAATTCAAAAATTGTGACTGTAGTGTGTTGACAGCAGTGGCCGAACGAAATTTTAATGGATATTCCAGTACTGATCATCAACTAGACCGTGGTACGGCGCAGATTCTATTTGCTACCCGCAAGGCGACTTCATTGCACGCATTCTGTACGTCTGTAAATCACTTGACCGTACCTGCCCACGGGTGCTCGGACATGGCAGTAGCTCGTGAGGGCTACAGCTAAGTTGCCAGAGTATCCATAAATCAGAAGTTTACCTACTCTTTCCCACCGGCGGCCAATGGCGCCATATTACCCATGGGCGCACTCTCGAGCTGGAAGAGGCTAGAAGAGCATTCACAGCATCAGTGAAAGATATGAAGCGTATCCCAGGTAAGTCAAGTGGTCGAAAAGCTATCATTTCCAACATCGACATTTAGGAAAAGAGTCAAGATGATTCTGTGCTAGACTTCACAGCTGAGAATCCAAGGAGCGAAAAGCTTGATGATAAGGAGTCCCACACATTCTCGAATGGGGTTTACGTGCGGGGTTTTAGGTGGCCAAGGGAGTATGATAAACTCATCTTGGTGCTCATCGAAACGTGCACGAATACTGTAAACTGGTGGTGCATTGTCCAGCTGCTAGATGTCATCATGCAGCGAAACACAAACTACATGTAGAGATGGACACTGTACCTTCCAGAATGTCGAGATCACCTAGGGAATGCCATGAAAACAATTCCCTGACCATAAGACTCCCTCCTCCGACGTACCCCTTCGACAATTGTTACAAGGTCACACACGGCGTAGACACCTCACTGGAGGTAAATTCGCGCTACTGGCGGGCAAATTTCAGCCTTCGCCACCGGTGAAGTGAAGTTAGAATGGGTGCACGTATCAGTTGACTGCAGAAGTGGCCCATTTGCAACTACGTTCGCTGGACTGTTGTTGTGATGACACTATTGGTAGCACCTTGGTTCAGGCAGATACTAAGTTGCTCAACAGTTTCAGCACCGGTTTTATATAGCACCATTTTCTCATGCTCGGTACACTTTAACCAGGGAAGCAAGTGAAGCGGTTTAAACTTAACTGTTATTGACATGCTTCCGCTCTTTTCCCGAAAGACAGGAATGTGAGATATATCGCTCCGTATCCACATTATGATTACGACTGAATTGTCTTCCATGTCCCCACGGCAAGCTTTATATAACTTCCACTGCTGGTGTCGATTCTTGCGATCTGTGATTTCACGTTGACGCCAAACGCAGGCGGTGGTCACATTAATGTGAATGGACCACGTATTAGCTTCCGACTGGATGGAAGAAGAAAATCCGAAAAAAATCTCTGACAGCACTAACATTATATGGATTCTGCAATATCTATATTGAAGACTCATTTGGTGCGGCCCTCGTAGTGAATTCAGCACTCTTATCAGTGCCAGTACAGATATATCAGCCAATACCGCAATATAACAACGTAACTGCAGAACTGCAAAAGTTTTACTGAATCTCTATTTAATGGATTCGATTTTGAGGTGTACGATTTCGAACGGTATGGCACAAGTTCTAATTAAATAAAAGCAACGGCCAATACTATTTTACAAGTATACTTACGTGAAGCATTTATCGCATAACGTCTGTATAACATTAGTGGCAATCCTTTCGGAGCTGGTACACGTGCATCAGCTTCACGCCAAAGCTAGAATGTAAATGATGCAGACATTTACTCATAATACACTACTATCATTCCTATAAATGCATTGTTGTTTTTTATAATATGTAGTCTGTTACTTACGCCCAATTTAACTAATTTTTATTTTACCAAAATGAATCTGAAACATTAAGACAATTCTCATTTATTGTTGAATCTCAGTTGCACGTTTTCAATTAGACTACGTGTTTCTGTCACTCTGGATCATTTTCAGGCCTAAAATAAAGTAAAGCAGTAGAAAAGACAAGAACTGTACGTAAACGTAGAATTTACCTAAGCAATCCGTCTTTTCTACTATGAACCACTTATCAGTGTACCCTGTTTCTCAACTGCTATCAGTGATTTAAATAGGTACATGCTGGACGAAGGTGACCAGGAAAGAGAAGTGGAAATTGAGTGAGGCTGATTGAGGCGTGGGGTGGGAGAGAGCAGGGTAGTGGTGAGGATGACACGAATTTAAGATGAGAGGTCGTGCTAAAGTTAAAGAAGGTGTAATTGTGTAAAACGTATCGTTGAAGCACAACTAGAGTAGAAAAATAGCTATGTTAAATACAAACGGCATGAAATAGTGTAATTCAGGACTGGGAGTGGCAAACAAGACAAGGGGGAGGGGGGGGGGACAGTAGCAGATATACTATGGGATTGATGAGAGAGGGTCATTTATTGAAACTGCAAAAAGCCAGCAACGTAAAAAGTTTTCTATTAAGATGGCAGAAAGGATGCGTGGACTGTAAATGAGACATAAAATAGCAGATAATAAAAGCAGAAATAAAATGACGAACACTGAGTTAGTTGGTTGAAATGGCTCTGAGCACTTTGGGACTTAACATCCGAGGTCATCAGTCCTCTGGAACTTAGAACTACTTAATACTAACTAACCTAAGGACATCACACACATCCATGCCCAAGGCAGGATTAGAACCTGCGACTGTAGCTGTCGCGCGGTTCCAGGCTGTAGCGCCTAGAACCGCTCGGTCACCCCGGCCTGCTACACTGAGCTAGTATCTGAAGAGAATGAAAGTGTGAAACTTTGACAGTATACAGTCGTAAGTTCGTTCAGTGAAAGTATAAAAAGAATTGCATAAGAATTTTTCTTATTTAAAATGTTGAAAGTATAGCCCTCGAACTGAGGATGTGTAAATAGTGAGAAACTTAAAGATCGTAAAATTACGGAAGCGGGATTATGTTGACCAAGAGTTGCATAACATCGTATTAAGTACTATGAAGTTAAAAAAAAGTTGAAAATATAAAGCTGTAAAAAATATAAAACAACAAATTATAAAAATGAAACCATGTGCAGCAACTAAAATTGCAGAGAGCTGTGTGTGACAGTTATGGTTAACTGCATTTGCTTCTGCTTGGTGGTGTTGCACGGTGCATAATTCTGTAGCATATATGGAAGCCAGTCTACACACCGACCTGCTGCTAGGACGATTTCTGAGCCGATGTGTTGTCGCCGTTCTCGGTGAGTGAGGCTATTGACCACACATGTGGTGTGGCGAGTTGGACAATTGAAAGAGGCTGTCAAAGTTTCTAAAAAAAATGCACTGGGAATAAGATCTTTCTGATGATTTAATGGGCTGCCAGACTCCTGTAGACGGTGCCTAAAAGAATCTCAATGTCTTTCAACATTTTGACGAGAAGTACCATCGGTTCGGCATGCAGCGCTTCCAAATGAGTGTCAATATTCCAAACGAATGTTTCGATGTTAGGAAGTGCTTACTAAATGCCGTTTTAATACTGTGAATTGAAGCATACTCTTCAGGTAATCCTACCTGCCTGACCTACCTAAACTTCTGCACAGTTTCCACGCTTTAGTTTATATACACTTGCCGCCTTGAATTTCGCGACTTTGTTGTTCAATCGGTGCCTCAGTTTCAAGGTAATGACGCCTTTAGTTTTAAATACTATACTCATATCTCTGATTTTTGATAATAACAGTCATTTCAAAGAAATTTATGGTTATAACTTTCATTTTCTACGGTGAAGGTAACAGTTTTGTGACTCCTGTTGAGTTTATTGGCAAGGGTGCCTATTCTGTAATCGACATATCTCTTATAACAGATACCTTGTCATTAAGCAGATGATTTGTTGAGAAAAATTGTTGTTTTAAAGTGTTTATGTATGTATTACCCAATAAGTATTTTCACTGAAAAAGGATATAGAGACTTGAACGGAAGAGGAATAAATTGTACATTTTACATAGTTATAATAAGATTAAAATCGCTATGGTACCACAATAAAAATGGTTATTTCTGAAAATTTAAATTACAATACCTTTCAGAACAAAAACATAGCAATCACAACAGTGTTATCATAATAACTTGCTGACTAACTGTGAACCTGTGTTTTGCCTGTTTAAAGATGTTGTCAGTAAAATATATGAAAATAAAAATTCAACTAAATAGTAGTAATTATAATTACAAAGAAATTAAACTGTAGCCATCACGTAAATAATGTTGTAGGTAAAACAAACTAAAGACTGTGATATATTGGCATAACGTCAAGAAAGTGCGAATTATCTACTAAAGAGCTCCTTATGTCAAGCTTAGCAGCCCTCTTCTGGACTACCGATGTGGGATGTGGGATATAGGATGTGCATCAGATGACCGAGCACATGGAAGAAGTTCAAAGAAGGGGGGAGAGGGCCACGGATATGATACGTGAGTTCTGGCGACAGACATTAAAACAAGGGCGTTCTTCGCTGTGGCACCTACACTGGGAGAAATGATCATCATAGGCAAATAAGAGATATCAGAGATGGATTTAAGTTCTCGTTTCTACTGCACGCCGTTCGAGGGAGTGACCGTAAAGTGATAGCTTGAAGGTCAGTCAATGAACCCTTTGCCAGGCTCCTAATTATGAAGTGCAGAATAATAATGTAGACGTGGATTTAGAATACAAGTGAAACTAAAGAAGGAAACTGAAACGCATGTTATGATGTTAAGGATTGTGTTATTTTTCTTAAAACATTGATTCTGTTGTGCTGTAACAATGTACAAAATCATAAAAGGAGCCTTTAAATACAAGAATATATTATATAAATGCGATACTTTAAGCAAAATATTTTATTAAGTAACTACAGTCGTGTAAAATTTTAAGTGATCAGAAAACCAAGATAATATTTTGCCTAAATTTCAGTAACATCTCACTCACAAGGAGGAAACACTGAAGGTGAAAGAAAACCACACTAATTAGGTCTGAGGTGCATAAAAAGGCACATGGCCCACTTATAAGTTCCAGTTATCAGGAATATGCAAGGTACGATGAAGGACTTCTGTGTGACAAAATTTTCTCATCTTTCGAGTATTAAACTAGTTATCGCATTGAGAGAGATGAGCGTAAAATATCTGAAGTATATGGCTACCTGTCAGCAGACTTTAACATGGCGTGTGTCCAGCCGTCGTCTTTGCAAAGAATTTCTCCGCTGGAGACACTTCCAGCGAGGTGTCTGAATATCTGTGGAGGAATGGTAGCCCATTCTTCTCAAAGAGACGAAATCAGAGAATGTTGTGAAGGACGTTGAGATCATGACCGAAATCGATTTTCTGACATGTCCTTAAGGACTACCACTACGTTAAGATCGGAAGTCACGGCAGGCCAGCCCATTTCATGAGTGATAATGTCTACAAACAAATTGCTCTCATATGTTGCTTTACAACACGGTACATTGTGATACAGAAAGAATCATCCTAACCAAAGTAAAATTCTATTGTAAGTAGTACACAGCGCAGTAAAATAGGTTCATATTGGAGGGTCCTATATCCTTCCATGTCGGAATACTTCCTATGCTTTTTTACATTGTTCTCTAACTTTATAGCTTAGATTTACCACATAGTATGTCAAAATTGACGTAGCTACTGCAGGTACAGCCTTGGCCAGCATTTAAGAGTAACTTTGCCCCATTACAATACATTTTGAGTTGCGATATCGTGTTGGGCACACGCTTGGCGTAGCACAGAAATAGTGAATTTGGATTAGGCGACTGCACTCGCTGAAAGCGCTCACGCTAGATGTGTATGCCTGAAAAATGCACTGCAGGAAAGAAAAGTACACCATGATAGACGACTTCGATTTTGATTCGATGACGGCGTATGCCACTGACAATGGTTTCAGTGTCGTCCACGAACAGTTAGCGCAGTGACGTAGCTGCCAGAGGGCCGTGTCTACCCTTTGAGGGGAATTCTCACAGCTAGAAACCTCATTGTGATGTAGACGTGCAAAGCAAGCAGACAACCAAGCCACGGAGACGCATTCATGCTGCCTACAGCCAACTGAGCGAGTTTGGTGGGTGTCATATTGTAGCCATCCGTGTGGCAAGAAAGTCCTGACAGAGATTTGCGACACAAGTTGCATGGGATGTATTGTAATGTCCACCCTCGGGCGTACGTTAACTCTTCAAAGCCTGTACTATGATAAGTTGACGGGCTTCACCTTATAGGAAAGGATTTTGGTACATATGTTGACCGCGTGTACCTAAATGGAAGCAAAATCGGACTCATACCCAGTCAGTAACAACAATGATACGTCCAGCAAGTATAAGTGCAATTACACATTAGGACAGGTAAGAAACGTACACTGCAGATGCTACTAATGGTTAATAATACGGTCGCCAGCCTAATTAGGCATTGAGTGAGTTTTTCCCTTGTACAAGTAGATGTACGTACAAGCATAACCACACGTAGTAATACTGTATTATATGGTGGATTTTAGTGCAAGAAAAATCTACTGAATTAAGACTTTCCCTTTTTGTACTAGTTTGAACAAGCTATAAATACACAACATTACACTACAATGATTACTACGAACTGCGTTTTGTCTATTGATCCGACTGAAATCGGACATAGGTCACCCTAGAAATAGCACTTTTGACACACACACATACAATGTCAATTTTAATAATGGTAAAACACTGATAAATTTAGGTTTTATCTTGACTTCAACTTTGCTGGTCAAATCAGTGCAATCACTTCAGAATTTAAATGAATAGAAAAGAAAAGAGTGAAAGAGGGGGGGGGGGACCCTGAAACTGTTATGATCAGAATGTTGAAACCATTAACTATTGGAAACATTAATTACTCAAGATTTAAAAAATATGAATTATTACTCTTGTTGTCCAATTACTTCCTCATTTAACTACAATTATTTTACTTCATGATCGTAGATACGATCATGCCCGGTAGTGAAGTTATTGTTATGACAAAAAAATTTCCTAAGGGACCAGAAAGTTCTTAAGGGCGCAAAAACAACTGTAACATCACACAAAAGAGAAATTCAATATTAAAGCTGATGCAAGAAGACGATAAAACAGTTTTCTTTTTATCAATGTAACACGCATCATGTCCATTTAGCGCTCTTTTATATAGCCATTGTCTTCTTTGAGTCGCTCGTGCGTCGTCACGGTAAGTTATAACAGTTCTTTACACTTCACTCAACTCAGACATACACGTTTTTATACATTTAGTAAAAAATTAGATCAGACTGCCACAAATCTGCATCCATCTTACTCGAGAAAAACAGTAAAAGTCTTTTTAGCGCTCAAGGCTTCATTTGTTCTCCAGCGAACAAAATAGTGAAGGATCGCATATCCATCCGTACTTTTCTGTTTATATTGCCGCCCAAAGACGACGAATTACATTATCTAGAAAATTCCACCGTCGCCATGCGACGCCTTATTATATATTAATCATTCTTTATAAACAAGTATTTGCCTTCTGGCTGAATTTGCCGTTTTAATTAAGCCAAAAATAGCGAATATCACAACTTCCTTACTAAGTCAATTCCAAATTTATCTTAGTATTCTGTCAGACCTTTGCTCTTTACTCATATTTTCATTAACAATAAAGCTCATTAAGATTCATTCTAGCATAAATAGGTCTGCAGATAATTTTTATTAAGATAACTTTAAATCTTTATTTCGGGACACTCGGATTGCACAACATGTGGAAAGGACCCTGTCTAGGTGAGTGATTAGGATAATTCATTGATAGAGCAATTCTGGTAAAAGTTAAGTTATTATTGAACAGTCAGGAACAAAATTAACACTGGTCCACACGAATACATTTCTAAAGAATCAACCTGTGTGAGTCGAAGCAGCGGTTGGCGGGCGGCGAGATGGCGAGGCGCACAGCACACATACAATCACAGCTATGGCTTTTACTGTAGTGGCACTTTGCTTCTTGGTGGCGTCGTAATCCTTTTCAATCCAGTGCCATTAGAATATAGCCACGCTGTATAGTCGTCGGACACAGCACATCTGAGGCTCAATGGAACCACTTTTTCCAGGATAGGCTCCTCGATCCGGTACGTGTTCCTCAGACCGATGCCCAACTCCGCCTGTATGCTGAGCCCGTTATGCCGTGCCTGTGTGCATTTTCCCGTGCTCGCCTGCCATCCACCTTTTACTGCTCCCCTACAGATAGGGTATTCACCAAAGGTTTTACATTCCACATATCTTAATACATTGCCTACGCATGGACCAGGCGCACAATTACAATTTCAGACATGTTACAATAGATTCAACACGGATTACACCTCAATTTTGTTATAGCATTGCTTGAAATCTGACATAAATATTAATATTCGCAAGTAAAGTTGCTTACATTTTCTTTAACATAATAACACGAAAAGAAAAAGAAATTACATCAGATCATTGCTTATACTAATTTATCAAAAAATCCGAAGAAAAAATTTATTATATGTTCAGTAGTTGTTGTTACACATGCCCCTGTTTCCAGAAAATTTTACGAAGTATAAATTTTATGGGAGCATTAAATTTTACGTTTATACAGTTGTTCTGAATCTTTAAGTGAATGTCCAAAAAAATTTATACCACATACTCCCTTTCACTCACATTATATAGGTCTATATTTTTTTAACATATCAAGAACATTTACTTGTTATTTACTTAAGTGCCTTTTGCACAGTCCAACCTCCCATCACAACATTATTAAAATAGCAAATTACTCATTTTTACTAAATTTTTCAAAGAAATAACTTCAAAATCTGGAACATAACCACTTAACTATAACAGCAAACACAAATATTTATATACACTATAAGACAATTTATTGCTGCTTGCATTGAATGGCAGTCCATTTCCTTACTTAAAAAAAAAAAAAAAAACACACACACAACAATATTCAGAAAATTTACTACCCATATTTGCTGTCTATTATTCAGATTTGGGCAGTCCTTTTCACCTCATTTTACCACATCACTTGTATCACACTTACAATTCTCCTCTGACTATTTTTCTGCCCACTTTAGTTTTTGGCAGTCCTTTATATTATGACTCATACACTGCCCATTTTCATTTTTTCGGCATTTACCCTTTCCTTTTCAGTTCTTTTCTCCATACATTCTTACATTTATAGTGCATTTCGTAATCTGAAACTCACATAACTACATTAGCATACTGGTATTTGTATACATATATTTACAGAGATTAGTTACATTTTGAATAAAATAGTTTCAGCATATGGTACAGCACATTTACTGCAAATTGCTTTCTGAGTATCCTTATGTCACTCATTTCTAGGAACATACAGTTTCAGGTCCACAACATTTTTACACCTAAAGGTCTTTTGGATTTTGGGTAGGTCAGGTAGTAAGCATTGTCGTGTGGAATGTTCTGTATTATATATGGTCCATTATAAATATATTTAAATTTGGAAATTTCATGGTTCAGTTCACTAGACTTTTCATGGGTTTTTAAAAGAACATAATCCCCAATTTTAAATTTTGAAACTTTCAGATTTTTATCGTGTCTTTTTGATCTAGATTCAGCTTTTTGCTTTGCCCTTTTTCTGATTAATTCTTTCTTTTGACTTAACCCCAAACTTGTACAAGGTGGAAACTCTGGTTTTTCCTCAATTAAACTCTTACTTCTGCTGCCTAACAAAATTTCTTCCGGTGGGAACCCAGTAGATTCATGATGTAAGGTGTTCATGACATTCTCAAAATGCGATATAAATCTGCCCCAGACTCTATGGTTGTGACTGCAGTATGTTCTACACAATCTCCCGATTTCTCGCATGTACCTTTCAACCGGGTTGCTAGCAGGATGATAAGCTGAGATATATTTAACCTCCACACCTTTTTGCTCCATTCCTTCTTTCCAAATTTTGGATATGAACTGGGGTCCATTGTCAGATAGTACTGCCATGGGTTTCCCGCTGGTTCTGAAGTATTCGACGATTCTACTAAATACAGCTTTTGCTGTTGCTCTTTTCAAGGGGTATAATTTCACAAACTTTGAGAATACTTCCAAAATTACTAAAATATATGCACAATTTCCCGAAGTCTTTGGGAGGGGATCATATAAATCTACCGATAATAATTCTAGGGTGTCTTCAGGTAATGTACTTTGCATTGGACCTCTATTAGTTCTGTTCGGTACTTTGGCTCTTTCACAGACATCGCACGACTTAATTCGTTCCTTTACCTTCTTACTGACACTACCAGCTAGCATTACTACATTATTCAATTTATCCAAACATTCCTTTGGCCCACTATGCCCCAATGCTAAATGAAAATAATCTATGATCTCGGTATCAAACTGGTGTGGCCAACATACTCTCCATTCCTCAGTGACTAAATCTTTCCTCCTATATAAAATGCCTTTACAGATTTTGTAATACTTCTTAATTTGAGGATACTGCACACTGTCAAAATTAACTTTTACAGATTTCCGTGTCGGATCCTCATTCTGATGGTATCTCATATTTTTACATATTTGTTCAATCTTCCTTTTTCCTGAAACCTCTTTCATATACCTTATCTGAAAAGTACCCTCTTCACTATTTTCATCGGGCACTTCACTCATACCATTAGGCAATCGAGATAACGCGTCTGCCACATAATTCTCAGTACCCTTAACATAGAAAATCTTGTAATCAAATTGTTGCAGGTACAAAGCCCAACGAGCTAGCCTGCCATTAAGTAAACGACAATCTTTAAGAAAAGTTAAAGCTTTGTGGTCAGTAAGTATGATGAGTTTATGGCCCCACAAATAATTTCTGAATTTCTTAAACCCCCATATTACGGCTAAAGCTTCCTTTTCCGATATAGTGTAGTGTCTCTCGTATTTTGTTAGAGTTCTACTTGCAAACGCGATAGTCCTGTGTTCGATTTCTTTGCCATCACAAATTTCTTGGAAAACTTCTATACCAATTCCATAAGCACTGTTGTCAGTACTCATATGGAAAGGTTCTGACAGTATGGGGTGATGCAAAATATCGTCATTCAAAAGTTCGTTTTTTAATTTTTCGAAATCCGTCATACACCCTTCAGTCCACACAAAAGCACTATTTTTCTTAAGTAGATTATTCAAATGAGGACTATTAAAAACTTACCCCTTGACGAATTTTCTATAGAACCCACATAAACCCAAAAAGGCTTTCAACTGTTTTCTATTTCTAGGAGCTGGACACTCTGCTATTGCACTTAACATTTCCGGGTCCTTGCCAATACCGGCCGTAGTAATAATGTGCCCCAGAAACTTTATCTCCGATTTCACAAATTCACATTTCTTCCACTTAAGCGTCATGCCACCTGCTTGTAGAGCAACGAAAACTTTTTGCAATAATTCACAATGCTCTTGCCATTCTTCTGTAGCAATCAGTAAATCATCTACATAAATGGTTAGCCGGGAACTCAGTTCTCTCCCTAATACAAAGTCCAGTGCCCTAATAAATACTGCCACAGAAGTGCTAAGCCCAAATGGCACTACTTTATACTGATAGCATTTCCCGGCAAATAGAAAAGCGGTATATTTACGGGATTCTTTACTTAATGGGATTTGCCAGTATCCGGCGGTCATATCCAGACTGGTTAAATACTTCATGTTATAAAATTTTTGGAGCATTTCGTCCAGATTTTCAGGTCTGTCTACTTCCTTCTTTTCAATTTTGTTCAAAGTCCTGGCGTCGATAACTACTCTCACTCCCCCATCCCTTTTGTTCACGATGATAAGGGGACTATTATATTCGCTGCTACTCCGTTCGATTACACCCCATTCAATCATTTTATCTATTTCCACTTGCACAGCCTGCTTCTTTGATATGGGTACCGAAAACGGTCTTACAAAGAAAGGTTTATGCTCTATTGTCTCAATATGGTATTCGAACTTCTTAACTAGGCCAGGTTTGTCCGAAAATACGGTGCTGTTACTATCTAAAATACCAAGCAATTTTGTTTTCTGTTCGGGAGATATTCCCTTCAAATTTTCCACCATTTCTTTAAAATCATGCCCCTGCTTGTCACTCTCATCTATTAACCTCTGGACATGGTACACCTCATACTTGTTTGTCAAACCATCATTCCCTTGGTCAGCCTCCAACAATAAAGAATCAATTTCTGAATCGAATACCTTAACATTTTCCTCAAATTTTACTTCTAAATTCCTAGATGTACTATCAATTTTGATCACTTCCTGGCTACAATCAATAATAACCTTTTCTTTATCCAACCAATCTATTCCCAGAATCATTTCAGTACTCAAGTCTGGCACAACCAAAAAATCGTGTTCAAAGTTTTGTCCTTTTATACCAAATTCAACCAAAATCTGGTTCTTTACCGGCTTGCTAGTCATGCCCGTAGCACCAACAATTTTACACACGTCACTGACATAATTACTAGTCCAGGATTATCGCAAATGTGTTCGAAAAACGACTGGGAGATTGCACTTATCTGAGATCCAGTATCAAGAAGTACTTGCAATTTCACATTATAAATTTCAACTGGTATTACAGTTTGTTTCACCGTCGAATGTTTTTCATTGTTGTGATCCTCCCTAAGCAAATCCGGGTCGACGATAACATCGTCCCAAGATATGCTTTTAACGTTCACCCCACATATATCTGGCGGTTTCTTTGGTTCCGGGAGTTCAAAATCATTAATTACTTGAACTCTTTGTAAAATAGACCCTTAGTCGTCAGGTGGCTCTTTCTTTCTTTGTTCAGTCATAACATCTGGGTTTTGTTTTGAAACTTCGTCATCATTAGTTACAATATCACAATTAGCTGTATCCCCCCTCATTTTCGCTATTACCGAAATATTCATCATCTGAACTATCGTCAGAATCCGACCATTTTGGATCGCTTTCAGGTTCTAACATAAACGCTTTTCTGAGACAGGCACTAAGTTCTCCCTCTGCATTTTGGTTAGGCTTTAATTTTAATTCAATATCCTCTTTCGGCAAAATGGCCTCATCATCAGCTTTACTCACATCTACTGTTAATTCATATTTCGTGTAATCCTCGTGGACTTCCATTACTTTTAGGTAATCATTTGCCTCTTCCTCACGGTGCCTTTCGGTAGCAGCTTTTACTTTTGGCGGATCATTAACAGAAGTTACTTCCTCGTCAATGCTAAGGATTTCGTCCTCCAATTCCTCCCTATTTTTCACCTTCGTCCTATCGGCAGCACGCGTACTTTGCGCGGCGCTATTTACTCTCTCCTCGTTAAACTCGGGCCACGTCACCTTATCGACGTCCTTACTACCTCCTTTTTCACTAATCAACTTCCTTGCCTCATACTCCTTCATAAAATCCTCCCACTCACATTGCTTTAGGCCCTTGTACAGATCGTCGATCTGCACACGCCAATTAATTACTTCCGCTAATTCATTCTCGCCGTTTACTTCATTGCAAACACTGATATACCGCACCTCTCTGTGTATTCACAGTTTCATCTATTATTTCCTTCTCCACGGGATTATCACTCATAATATATTAATCAGCTCTCACGGCTATGTTCGTACCTAATGTTGCCGTATTGCTAGCGGCTTCTCTCCGAACAGCTGTTCTGCTAGGCTGGGTCGTTGCCCTCTGATGCTCCACTCGCCTGTTAACAAGTAACGCTCTGCGAGGAGGAGATGACTCATTATGGCTCGCACCTGACGCTTGTTTCGCAACGACACGTTGCGTCGTTCCACGTCTGTCTCTAACCTGTCTCATAACTTTACCGTCAGTTCGGTAACATTTCTTAAATCGGGGCCGGTATATATTGTCCGCTTCCGTTTGGCCCGCAACGTTCGTGGAAATCAGTTTCCCGCGTCGTTATTATTTTGCGCGGTGTATCCTCTACCGCGACCAGGATAACTTCCTCTCCCTCTGCCTCTACCTGTACCTCTCTGTATCATATTGACGCGAAACCCTTCGCCGTCATTTCTCTCGTCATTATTACGGTTATTCCGGTTACCAAAATTTTGATAATTGGCACGACTTTCGCGCCAGTGGTCTTCGTCTTCGACCCTTTCGAGAAACGCTTGGAAGCTGCTATGATTGCTTCCCACGTATCTCTTTGAATCTTCTGAAAGCTTTTTATATAGTTCCCAGATGATTTCTGAATCTGATCTTCGACCTCTTAAATGCGTCAATTTCCGGTACCAATATTCGCAGAAATCTCTCAAAGAATTCCTGCCCCTGTTATCATGAAGCTTGGCCATGATAAACTCGGGCCATAAATGATCCTGTTTTTGTTCGGACCAGTATTCTTCCGTAAACCTTTGCTTGAATTCTTCGAATGTCATTCGTTCGGTATTCAAATTAATTCCCCAGCGCTTAGCGTCACCTGCTAAGGCGCTAATTACTACGTTTATCTTTTCCTGATCAGATAAGTGTTCAGGAAATATTCTCTCGCAATTTTTGATGAAATCTAACGGATGCCATCCGTTATGTTTCTTGGCGGGATCGAAGCGTTCCTCACCTTCTAATAGCTTCTTAATTGGTGTGCCATTACAAACAACACCAGGTCTATCTTTAATTTTACTCTCTAGGTCGAAAATTTTGCCTTGAATTTTCGAAGTATTTTGTTCACACTTTCGTACATATCCGGTAAATTTTTCGCCTAAATCTCTCTCAGTGTCTGAAACTGCCTTTTTCAATTGCAAGAATCCGTGTTGACATTCGTTTACGATCTCAGTTTTGAGACCGAAAACTTTTTCGTCTACTTTTGTTTCGACCAGAGGCTCTACTATCTCTTGGATGTTGAGAATTTCAACATCAAATCTACTATTAATGTTTTTAATATCCCCCTGCATAGTATCCATATTCTTATTAATTGTGTCAATTTCAAACTTCATAGTATTTACCACAGAACTTAAACTACCCACTTTTTGTTCTACCTGTTCTATTTGTTTACTAATTTTAATTCCGTGTTCTTCAACCTGTGCCTTAAGCTGACCAACTTGTTTTTTAAATTGCTCGTAAACATGTGTTTTAAGCTGATTAACCTGATTACTGACTTGTGTTTGAAGCTGATCATTCTGTGTTCTGATTTGCTCACTCTGCCCTGAAATTTGTTTGGTTAATTGTTCAAATAAATCGTTTATGCTTAAAATTTTCACACTGTTTTGTTCTACGGAATCGGTGTATTCCTATCCTACTTCAAAAGTTTCTTTCGGTTCTTTCTTTATCTGTGGAGAATCAAACATGTCAGTGGATTCATTCACATACCCACTATCATCTACAAAGTCACCCTCTGCTTCCTGTTTTGTCCCTTGCTGTGTTCGAGGCGATCTCAACCTTTCAATCTGTTCATTAACATGTTCGTGGTATTGTATGTACGCCAATTGTCTTTCGCTAACGCCATCTGTTATCTGGCCGCGTAAACTTCTGCTACTGCCATGCGCCTCTTCCATTACGCTCGGCGCATCTACTGTTTCTACATTCCTGTCCATATTGAATGCCTATTACACCTCTCCACTGTACTTGACGTTCACTGCTATTTACTTTACTGAATGTTATTACAATTCGTGCCACTGAACATCCACTGTTCGGTATTCACACTAATTTGTGACCGACAACAACTGGATGTCCTGTCACCGGGAAGCCACTTGTAACGTCCACCCTCGGGCCTACGCTAACTCTTTAAAGCCTGTACTATGATAAGTTGGCGGGCTTCACCTTATAGGAAAGGATTTTAGTACATATGTTGAGCGCGTGTACCTAAATGGAAGCAAAATCGGACTCATACCCAGTCAGTAACAACAACGATACGTCAACCAAGTATAAGTGCAATTACACATTAGGACAGGTAAGAAACGTACACTGCAGATGCTACTAATGGTTAATAATACGGTCGCCAGCCTAATTAGGCATTGAGTGAGTTTTTCCCTTGTACAAGTAGATGTACGTACAAGCATAACCACACGTAGTAATACTGTATTATATGGTGGATTTTAGTGCCAGAAAAATCTACTGAATTAAGATTTTCCCTTTTTGTACTAGTTTGAACAAGCTACAAATACACAACATTACACTACAATGATTACTACAAACTGCGTTTTGTCTATCGATCCGACTGAAATCCGACATAGGTCACCCTAGAAATAGCACTTTTGACACACACACATACAATGTCAATTTTAATAATGTTAAAACACTGATAAATTTAGGTTTTATCTTGACTTTAACTTTGCTGGTCAAATCAGTGCAATCACTTCAGAATTTAAATGAATAGAAAAGAAAAGAGTGAAAGAGGGGGGGGGGGACCCTGAAACTGTTATGATCAGAATGTTGAAACCATTAACTATTGGAAACATTAATTACTCAAGATTTAAAAAATATGAATTATTACTCTTGTTGTCCAATTACTTCCACATTTAACTACAATTATTTTTGTCTCAAATTAATTAAACTTCTTTACTAAGTCAATTCCAAATTTATCTTAGTACTCTGTCAGACCTTTGCTGTTTACTCATATTTTCATTAACAATAAAGCTCATTAAGATTCATTCTAGCATAAATAGGTCTGCAGATAATTTTTATTAACATAACTTTAAATCTTTATTTCGGGACACTCGGATTGCACAACATGTGGAAAGGACCCTGTCTAGGTGAGTGATTAGGATAATTCATTGATAGAGCAATTCTGGTAAAAGTTAAGTTATTATCGAACAGTCAGGAACAAAATTAACACTGGTCCACACGAATACAATTCTAAAGATTCAACCTGTGCGAGTCGAAGCAGCGGTTGGCGGGCGGCGAGATGGCGAGGCGCACAGCACACATAGAATCACAGCTATGGCTTTTACTGTAGTGGCACTTTGCTTCTTGGTGGCGTCGTAATCCTTTTCAATCCAGTGCCATTAGAATATAGCCACGCTGTATAGTCGTCGGACACGGCACATCTGAGGCTCAATGGAAGCACTTTTTCCAGGATAGCCTCCTCGATCCGGTACGTGTTCCTCAGACCGATGCCCAACTCCGACTGTATGCTGAGCCCGTTATGCCGTGCCTGTGTGCATTTTCCCGTGCTCGCCTGCCATCCACCTTTTACTGCTCCCCTACAGATAGGGTATTCACCAAAGGTTTTACATTCCACATATCTTAATACATTGCCTACGCATGGACCAGGCGCACAATTACAATTTCAGACGTGTTACAATAGATTCAACAGGGACTACACCTCAATTTTGTTATAGCATTGCTTGAAATCTGACATAAATATTAATATTCACAAGTAAAGTTGCTTACATTTTCTTTAACATAATAACACGAAAAGAAAAAGAAATGACATCAGAACATTGCTTATACTAATTTATCAAAAAATCCGAAGAAAAAATTTATTATATGTTCAGTAGTTGTTGTTACAGTATCAGTTGTCCAACGATGCTGGTATCAGTGATCACGAGGTCATTCTCTCACGTGTAGGTGAGGTTCTGGATGCCTACACAGCACACACCCCCACCACGATCGTCATACTGTAAGGGCAACAGTGGCATACAGTACAGCTACCACAGCAGACAAGGGAGTTTGTGAGCCCAGACTTGTCAGCACGAACTGTGGCGAATCGGTTATTAGCAGTGGGACTACATGAACCAACATCTGTATCCCGTCTTCGTCTCATGCCACTGCAACGACATACACGGCTCGATTGATGATGGTATGGTGCGCCAAGCAGATCCAGCCTGCATTCAAGTGATGGTCGGCCAAGGGTACGACGTATACCTGGTGAATGCTATCTTCTAGACTGCATTTCTCGAACACACACAGTGCCCCCACCCAGGCCTTATTGTGTGGGGTGTGATAAGCTAAAAATCTGGTTTACCTTCGGTGTATCTGGTGGTGAGGCCAACGAACGCTCGGTACGTGCAGAATGTCGTTAGACGTGTTCTTTGGCTGTTCCTGCAACAGGAAGGTAATGTCTTGCTCAAAAAAGTTAACGGTTGCCCAAAACCTGCCTGAGAAACTCAACATGCCCTCCAAGGCAAGCAGAAAACTTCCTTGCCAGTGTCTCTAGACTTGTCTCCAGTCGGGCATGTGTGACTTGCGCGACTCCTCGACCAACAACTCTTATAGCTTTACGTGAACAGGTCGTGCAGGCGCAGCATAACGCATCCCAGGACCGTCGCCGCAGTCTGTACTATCGCTTGGATGCCAGATCCACCACATGCATTGTCGTCCGTGGAGACGACACCACGTACCGATATGGCTGTGCAGAATGGGTCGACATCTGGTATATCAGAACCGATAGAGCTATTGATCAGTAAATGTAATCACTTCATGTACTGCATAAGCACTGTTGCAAAAATAAATCTTAAGTGAGCTGGAAACATCTAAAAGGGTGAACCATTTTTATCGGCAGCTATTCCCGTTGCATTTTCGTATTACTGACAGTGGTAATGTTTTGAAAGTAGGAGTTATTCAACGAGGTACGTCAGCACTGCTCGCTAACGTATCCAGTTATTTTATATGTGCCACGTTCTTATGGTATTAAAATTTCAGTGTGAAGTGACTGGTGTTTTGTTGTGGCATCGTAGTCGGTTTTAGAACTGAATATAGTTCAGTTAATTTGAATCGAGTAGTACCTCATTAATAATTCATACAGTCCTAATTGCCATCAACCATTATCAACTGAAACTGTCTTAGTCTGCTCTCTAAAATAAAGCCAAAACAAGTGACGTGACTTGATATCTTATAATAAGAGAAGAAATGGAAACCTGTGACCAGAACGTCACATCTTGCAACACTTTTCACATCTGGAACCTGATCACCCACGTCAATGTACGTTGAACGAATTGGGAAATTTTAGCAGTGCATCGAGTTTTCAACCAACATCGATCAAGAAAAAGGTTACAAAGAGTGAACCATAAGAGGTGTGTACAACGTAAATATTTAATTAATCGTAGAGCCATTAGTGAGAAAACCAATATCGATCCGGATAGTATTAACATGAATGTTATCACTGAAAAAAAGGCCAGTTAGCAGCAGTCAAACAGTAGATACAATGGAAATGGAAACTTCAAATTTTAACAGAGACGTTGATTGATGTAGGACGTGTTGATTGCAATGAAACAGATGGTATGAAAATGCAATTTGATCTAGAAATGATGGCATCAAACCAAAAATTGTGGGAATGGTTGAAGGTAAATAATCGAAAACTGAAGGAAGATAACATTTAAAAAACTAGATTATCGAAACCAAAAAACTGAGCCTGGCAAATCAAATATTGTGAAGAGATTTTATCAACATTTTTCATCGAAGGTAATAAATATTTCAATTGATAAGCACAATCAGTTCTGTAGATATAAGAAGGAATGTAGCGAACCGATCGACATTGTTGCACCATGCTTCTGCACAGTGAAGGGCATGGCCCCTGTGCCTATTTAGCAGGGCAATGTCCTATGGGGAGTATCAAATTCACCTTGCTAAGTAGCTGTGACGACACAACAACTCATATTCAGTATGCAAGAGGTCATGTTCATTAAACTGACACCTTAGAAGACACAGCCTGGAACGTCTGATAATTGAAACTGTGACACTTTACTGGAACTGGGCTTCTGGGGCACTAACAAGAAAGGAATTCCAGTGAAAATGATGTATAGATTTCCCAACGATTACACCCAGCGCTCCAGCCATTTAAGACATTGAGGCCAGTGAGCTGCCTTTAAGAAACACTAACATCTCTGATTCATATATAAACATAATAATTTATACTTTCAGTCAGAGCTGAGCTCGATATGCTCACTTATGCAGTCGGTGCAAGCTGGTAGTCAGAAGAAGATGTCCATGTCCACTCACAGTCTGAGATGAATCAGCAAGCTGCTACCATCAGTCTATGCGACCATTAGCTACAGTCCACTGTATGAGCTGCATCTGTACTTCCGGCAAATGGTGTGCATGTAGTCTCCGAAGCTGGTCATATGGTATAAGTCGTGTTGTTACTGAGTAAGCGCTCATTAGGTGGAGGATTTCAGAATGGTACGTTGACCTGACTGTGTTTATTATTGAAAATTTAATTGTGGATTATGGATTGGCTTTTGCTAATGACCAGTAGACAGGAAAAAGAAATCAAGATTAATTTTCTGAAAGACGTAGGAGGCAAAATGTGGTTTAGAATATCTCTGGACAGTATTAAGTTGGAACAGGAAGCAAATGGAATACATGACAAAATCAAAATACCAATAGGAGACTGAAGAAAAGATCAGAAGTTATCACAGTCTTTATGATACTATTCTCGAAGTTTTAACATAAAAACAGAATACTTGAAAATGAAACTCCCTAAAGTACCGACGGAAATATACATAAGTACATCCAAGTGATGTATGCAAATTCAGCCCCATGAAGTGCATACAAAAATTACAAGCACAGGTAATTTTTGACAATATGTCGTGGTAAACAAAAGAAGTTTTAAGAAGTTGTGGTATTGACAAGTGTACAGAAGTATTGATAATACACAATAAATGGTAAATGCAGTGCACGGCATCTCTGTCAGTTGATAAAATTGTCAAATTTAATTTTTTGGCATACTTCCAAAATCATAATTACACATTTCACACGATATATGTCAGTTGGTGAAATTCTCAAGTTCTATTTATTTGGCAAACTTCCAAAATTGTAATGGAATTTTTCGCAGAGTCTGACGGTTGCACAGCTTTTTTACAAATTCGTCTTAGCCTTTCCTCTACTTAAAGCAAATAGCGCAACTATCAATATGACGTTAAAAGAAGAATATCTTTAGAACACGGTTCACCCAGGATGCTTCCTCACCGACAATGCGCTACAAATTGAATCAAACATTTGGTATAAGCTAACGAGAAACAGCAAAGTTTGCATTAAGAAAATTCTTTAAAGCACACTACAGTAAAAGTCATCCAAACTGGATGCAAAAATTGACAAGGACGTTATTAATAGATTGGCCCAAGAATGCTCTGCAGCACCACCTTGCAACGTGTTGTTTGGCAAAAGTCTAATAACCCTTTGAAAGCAATCATTGATCCATGACTGCCAGGAAATACCGCAAGATAAAAGCCAGGAGATGGAATTGGAGCGAAATTTATTAGGACGCACCTACAGTCATCTGCAGTAAGGAATGAAGTGAAAAAATTCCTTTTCTATTTTCTGGGACCATTTCGTATTGCGAGAATTGTACGCCCATATTCTGTTCAATCTGAACGTTTGAATGAAGAAAATTATATTGAAATCTATCATGTCGGGAAATTAGAGCACTATCATGTACCAATGAACAATTAAAACTGGTAAAAATGTTTAGAAAATTTGGAATGTATGTAAATATCTTTAATATTTTCATGAATAAGTTTAAACAGATTGATTGAGAATCTTTCTAACTATAGTTTGTGAAGTAAACTGTCTGAAAAGTATTAACTGGACTAGTGAAGAACTCTTCCAGTCATAGTACATAAAATTACGGCTTTGTACTATTTTAAATATGCTACGTGTGTATATAATCCATTTTCTTGTTTTTACAAGACAATGGAGGCAAGTTTCTTTCTGTTATTTGCGAAGTGCTTCCGTACGAGACCACGTCACTGCTACGTCATCCCACAAGTAGGTGCATATGTTAGGTAACTGAAGTTACTTCAAATTATACCATAAGCCGGTGTCCCTTTCACTATGTGGTGTTGCCTAACCCAAGTACACGAAATTAGCCGGGTGATGGTCTGTAAATTGCAGGCTGCAATGCATCTAGACGTTTGTCAACAACTCCACGTCAGCTGCATGACGCCATGAGACTACAGTAACATGCCATGATGTGTGGCTTTGGTTTTTTACAAAGCTTGGTAGCCACGTGTCCAGCAAATGATTAAAAATGGAATAGTGTAACGTGAAGTTTTCTCACGTCTGGATATTCCAAATTGTGATGTATTTATGTACAAACACGTTTTTATACAGTATATGTGAACTGTGTTTCTGTCTTCTTTAATTTTCCTTCTTCATATCTGAGTTTGCTAACCATTAATATTGATTTGATCAATTTAGAAATGTAATGCATTAGTGCATACCTTTTATAGAAGATATGTTCAATTTTATATGTGGTTAGGTATATAGCCAATGTTATTCTCCTAAGATAATGCATGTCAAATGAGAGTATCTCTAAATACACACTACTCAGAACGTAGTGAATTTCGTTTCATAAGAAAGAAATGAAGTTGGTGGTTAAGGTTTATTAGTTTCTGGTGCGCAAAGAAATTAGTGAATGGTTAGAAAAACATTTATATATTATATTGCAATTAGTAGACAATGGATTCGTATCACATACACCGTCAATCAATTTGATAATGACATTATGTAAATGGAAAAATTACTTAAAATTCTCATTATGTAGATGCATTTGGTTTCGTGAATGGACAGTTAAAGAAATTTGGACGAAAATGTGCCAAGTAATTAATATTTGAGTTCACATTAACTGCTAGAATTCTCTATGGTGGACAGTTTATTAATTAACTGTTATTCCTGTCGTAGTTTCAACTACTGTACATTCTATTAGAACACCAGATTTTGAAGATTTTTCACTAATGCTTTTAGTACTTGTTTTCTGAAGTGACATTTTCATTTAGCAGCATTTGGTGTGTGTGCATAGCTCACACATATCACCCTATCATCATGTAGTGTTTAGGTTATTGTACCTTTATTGGGGTTAATTTCACACAGAGTCTTAATGTTGCCGTAAACTTCCAGCCGGTTTTCTTAAGTCTGAGGATGTGTGAGATAGTGTACCTTCCCACATTGGAGTATTAAATATGTTTCCGGCAATTTCGCATTTTTATTGCTTAGATTTGCCTCAGAGTAGTGTTGTAATGATGTAGGTGTTACAATGATGCAGCTACTCGTCGGTTAGCCAAATCCAGTACGTAAGAGTAATCGTTGCCTACTGATAATGCCTTTTGAGTTGCGATTATCGTATCGTGTACATGCATGGCGTAGCATAGAAGTAAGTAGTCGCAATTGGACGGTTTCGCTCAATAAATGCGTTAGCGTCAGGCGTGTATTTCAATAATGTCGTTCGCCATCCTCGCTCGCTAATGCAGTCACTGTAATTATTTCCTCCACATTCATACGGCCTTAGTGTTTCGGTTTGAAGCGATTAATATAGCATTGTGACAGACATGACGTTCCTAAAATGGACGTAGTTAAACTTGTGTCAAACGAGAATATCTTCAATAATAAACCGTACATTTGGTGGTGATCCGGCATTAATTACAATCAGTTGCAAACATCAAAGTCCGCTTCCTAAAATTACCAACTAATGGAAGCGTATAGTTGAATAGCTGTAGGTAAAGAGAGGTGTAAGCATGACGGCAGGTACATGCTTCTGACATTCCACTAATTTGGTCGCCTCCACGGGCTTGCCACAGATTATAGCCTGATTATTCTCTCCAAATCCCTCGTTTCCATTCATCCACTGTACAGAATTGTTGCTCTTCACACCACCTCAAGC
Source organism: Schistocerca serialis cubense (assembly GCF_023864345.2). Taxonomy (NCBI): domain Eukaryota; kingdom Metazoa; phylum Arthropoda; class Insecta; order Orthoptera; family Acrididae; genus Schistocerca; species Schistocerca serialis. The sequence continues at coordinate 321,220,005 of NC_064641.1, read as the reverse complement.
ATCGCTTAGCCTTATGTAATGAAATGTGTTGCTTGTATCATTACTGACATTCGACTTCGGTAGCAATAGCTGAAAGTTCCGTAAAGGATTTTGTGTTCAAGTGACACTCTGTGACTAGCCTCTCTTTCGAAATTACTGAGTTTTCCTGACCGACTTGTTGTGTTGCTCCTGCTCCTCTGCTGATGATACGACACCCTCATCTCCTTTTATAGTGGCAGGTCCTTCTCTAGTGACACCTAGTGATTAATTCTGCAGCACATAGGGGTGAGCAGATAATTTTGAGCACCTCGTAGAGAATCTGGAATCATTTACAAATCTTTTGTACTGTCTACATATCATCAAATTAATTTTCATATAACACGAGTGTCTTTGACTCCCTGCTGAAAAGAGTCTCTTACGAACTGCCACTTGAAATGCTTCGCCTATTAACAAGCAACAACGTACTAGGACCGAATATTTCATTTGTGGACGCGTCAGGAGGAATAACAGAAGATAGGAGTTAGGTATCATTAACAGCATTTCATAAAAGATGGGGATTGTCAAATAATACTTGTCAAATAACAATTTTCATACAAATATTTAGTGATAAATTATTACGTCAGCATTTTTCTTATCATCGATACAGGCTATCAGATATCTCAAGGGCAGATCACACGAACTGTAGGATGCTTGCGAAAAGTAGTTCGCAGCGGTTCCCCTATCAGTACGCAATCTTTCTGTAGTGAGTTTTGTTTTCGATGTAAGGGTTTTTCCCGTAATCTGGCAACTCGAGTGTCAGGCATTTCACCAATTCCTACGGTTTTCCGAGAGATGCTTGAAGAGTCACGAAGGTCAGCTTCGCCTCTTTCACAAAACAAGATTTTAGAATGATACGATCAGTACTGGATCTAGCTACCAGCAGAGGAACTCACAGGACAATACATAAAAGAAGATATAGTAATTTAGTCTTAGCCAGGGCTAAGCCCCTAAGCATCTCAACCCGACTACTCTTTCCTTGTAAGAGACAGGGCTAAGAGACGATTCCTATTTTTACGACTGGGCGCCGGAAATGAAGGCACGCATAATATTATTCACAACGGTGGTTTTATTTCCAATCATACAGGTCATGTCAACTCGTGGTCACGAATTTCTCTGGAAAAATATATATATTTGATCTCTATATCATGTCAAGAAATAAAGTATTTTTTTCATCTTAATTTTTGTAAGTTGTATGGCCGTTTGATAATTGTATATTAAGTAACTCTTAAAACAGTAAAGAGCAAAAAATATAACTAACAAACCAAAAGTACGGAAGACCTGGCAGATGTTTTGCGTTGAAGCTCCCTCTTAGAATGTTTAAATTTACTTGACACTCGCACACTAATGGGCTTCCTTTAACTTACAAGTCTGAGACGAAAATACGAAATTTAACTTACTTTTTCCACTTAAATAATTTTTCTGGCTTGGAAAGTCACAGAACGATATCTTTTCTGTCATATTACCAGATACTACTGATATAATTATAAACAATGCCTTTTCCTCTTCAGCTATCTTTATTATGTAAAAGTTTATTACGAAAATGTAAAACGTTGCATTTTTACAAGTGTCAGAAATTTTTAAACATTCTGCATATTTCGCATGACTGAATTTATACTGTAAAATAGGTATGTTGACAACACTGTTTCCAGTGCGTTTCTGTTTCTAACAAACGAGTGAGAACTTGCATATAACCATTTTACATCGAGGTTTGTGTTTGTTTGAACTTTTTGTTGTATATATATGATGCCACTGAGGAAATACAGTAGTGAAAGAGTGAAGTGTGTGGACTATGGAAATAAGCAGAAGAAGGTGGTGTTGGAGATCAGTGAAAAACACTTCACAGTTGTTGGAAATTTGTCTGAGGTACTGCAGAAATATCTTGATCCTCAAGTAACGGTATTAGCATCACATCCATTGTGCAGGAATTGATACACTCACTACAAGAAGAAATTTAGTGACAACCCACCGGAACGAACACGATCTCTCTAATTAGAAACTGAAGAAGACAGTGCAGATGTTCAGATGGTTATATTCCTGGGTGTGAAGATGTTGACGAGTTGAATGTTAATATTTCTGCTGTAGCTCCTACTGTATTCCCCCTTAGACGTCCAGGAAAGTAAGAAACACAAGATGAAAACAGTATGTAAACAGAAAAGGGAAAGAAATTGGAACAACTTTTACACAAGCAACATCTTCACAATTTCATGAAGTATATAATGTAGATACACTTGATGCAGTACCTGAAGATAGCGATATGTGCATGAAATATGTTGTGTGGTTTCAAAACCTAAATTCTGCTATGTGAGCTGCCAACTACACTGGAAAGGTACAGTTACTGAGACTGGTACCAGGCAGCTAGCTACTCTAAGCAGCAAATACAGGAATACATACTCACTTCCTCAGATTATTTGATATCAGAAGCTCATTAAAAAAAAATGAAAGTTATTTCGCCATGAATGATCAGAAACTTACAGTGGGAACCTGTTGCAAGATGATAAGCTTACTATTGCTCTGGACTGATGACAAAGATTGCAGCAGGCAAAGTCGTAACCAGACTGACGCTATCTCTGTTAGTGAAAATGGTGAAAAAGTTAAAAAGGTAAAAAGATATATGACAAGATCAATAAGAGAAACATTCCTCATAACTAAAAAGAATAGCGCGATTTTAAAAATTAGTCTCATAAAATTCTGCTCCTTATGCCCAAAATGGGTAAAACTCCAGCCAGTGAAGGGAGTTTGCTACGTTTACTTACTGCACTAATTTGAAACTTGTTTGTTTCGCCATAAGCGGCGTCACAGGAAAGAAGTACACAGAGATGAACCTGATGATTTTACATATACGTCAAGAGCCGCAGGATAAATGTTGGTTGCAGGAACGTACAGTATGTCTGTGCAATGTGGCCTGGTGATGAAGTGATGACTGTTGAAGCATTACACATTCAGCATACTGACAATAACGTAACATGTGCCTCGTGGGAGGGAGGAGAGTTGGTGAATATGGCAGTAGAGACAGAGCAGTTGGTTACAGAGGTTAGGTACGGGGTCATCAAAGGAATAGCTCGCCATTATATCCAGAGAATTCAGAGACAGGCTGGAATATTGACACATCAGTGACTCATTTCGGGTTTGCTGTGAACTGGTCTGTTGCCACGCAGAAAGAAATTCAAAGTTACCACTGTTACGCATCACATGCATCAGTATTTACATGTGGTGCTCACTTCCTTGGAACATCACAGTACTTTGCTATCGTCAGTGATGATCTCATTCATGACAGTGTGCGTGCATGCTACGCTGTCAGCATGCTAATTGATGACATAGCATCTAGAGGCCATGCATTTATTAAACATGTGTCTGTGACTGATGGTGCAGCGTCTCGTACTGAAAACCACTTTCAGCTTAATGAGCTTGCTCAACAATGTAGTACAGGAATTAAGACGAAAAATTTATAATTTCAACAACATGTTACGGAAAAAGTACTTTTGACGAAGAAGGAGGCCTCTGCAAACGTCTTACAACAAGATTTAATTTCTAGCATGAAGTGGTTGGTGCTATGTGATGCTAATGGATTAGTACACACCATATCAACATTAGTAACAAACGTCAAACTCTTAATTCTAAATGACAATATATTAAGGGAATTCCGTTTAAAGGAAAGAGGAAAGTGGTCAGAAGCCTGTGATTGGGATTCAATCAAGTCACTACTGGGTTGCATCCTGGAGTGGCATATATATTGCAAGAACGGGTCTCCAGGAAATGCAGCCTGTTATTGTGTGTTAAATTCAGAGACCACAGTATACACCAGAAGGCTTTGTAGTGAGCCACTTCATTTCTTGTGTGTATGACAATAAGTGGTAGGTGGGCCAGATAAGATGTGTCTCTCATGGGCTGCAAGATACACATATCAAAAAAACTTTTACGTCACCCCGGTTCGAAGAACTCCTGAAGACAGACGTTGACTGTGGATATTGTAACACAGACACTGTCTCTTTGACTGTTCAGAGATGTCACTAAAACCGCCCAAAGATGTAAACAATCATAACTGAGTAGCGCCTATTAGCCGAAGGGGGTCCGACAGTCGATCAGTTCCAGCCATTCCACCAGGAAGGAGGTACACGGCTCATGTTGTCTGTAGTTCAACCACGCCTAGACGGTCAACACAGTGCTTCGATCGCGTCAGCATAGTTACTTTGTGCCAGGAAGGCCTCTCAACAACGGAAGTGTCCAGGCATCTCGGAGTGAACCACAGCGATGCCGTTTGGTCATGGACAGGAACTGTTGATAACATGCCTCGCTCAGGCCTCCCAAAGGCCACTATTGCAGTGGGTGACCGCTACCTACGGATTATGGCTTGGTGGAACCCTGACAGCAACGCCACCACGTTGAATGATGCTTTTCGTGCCGCCACAGGACGTCGTGTTACGACTCAAACTGTGCGCAATAGGCTGCATGGTGCGGAACTTCACTCCCGACGTCCACTGCGAAGTCCATCTTTGCAACCACGACACCATGCAGCGCGGTGCAGATAGGCCCAACAACATGCCGAATGGACCGCTCAAGATTGGCAACCGTTCTCTTCACCGATGAGTGTCGCATATGCCTTCAACCAGACAATCGTGTTTGGAGGCAACCCCGTCAGGCTCAACGCCTTAGACAAACTGTCCAGGACGTGCAGCATGGTGGATGTTTCCTGCAGTTTTGGGGTTGCATTATGTGGTGCCGACGTACGCCGCTGGTGGTTATGGAAGGCACAGTAACGGCTGTAAGATACGTGAATGCCATCCTCCGACCGATAGTGGAACCATATCGGCAGCATATTGGCTAGGCATTCGTTCTCATAGACGACAATTCGCGCCCCCATTGAGCAATTCTTGTGAATGACTTCCTTCAGGATGATGACAACGCTCGACTTGAGTGGCCAGCGTGTTCTCCAGATTTGAAACATATCGAACATGCCTGGGATAGATTGAAAAAGGTTGCTTATGAACGACGTGACCCTCCAGCTACTCAGAGGGATCTACGTCGAATCGCCGTTGAGTAGTAGGACTATCATTATCAACAATGCCTTGATGCCACGACGAATGCGGCATGCGTCAATGCTAGAGGACGTGCTACTGGGTATTAGAGGTACTTTTGTGCAGTGAAAAATATCGTAAAACGGTTAAAAATATTCTGTATCTCATTTTTCTTACAAAACGCAATTTCTCACATTTTGTACAGACACGTTTTGTACACTCTGATCGTACATTCCCCAGATACAAAGACGAGCTAACGTACCATGAAATTTTTAGAACATTTAGGACGTTCGTTTTGGAGCAAATAATTTCTAACTAACAAAAAATCAGTTTCTTTCATCTTCATGCACAAATATCTTGACAGTTTAAGAATTTCATTCACTAATGTCATAGCAGACAGATTGTAGTCCTTCTGCCTTACCATTTCTTAGTATTGTTAACATCTTGTGACTATTCATAATTTCCAAGCATGGTTTTGAAATTTGCCAAACGTTACAAATTTTCGCAGTTTGTTTTTCCAAAAAAAAAAAAAGAACAAATGCTCAGAAGTGTGTGTTACTCACGTCTTATAGTATTGGTAACAAAGTATTTACTGAAAATAAATTCAGATCTCCATCACTTTTGGTTTATTTGTTATAATGTTTCAATTTTGCGACATTTTCACAGACACTCTCATTTAGAGAGATCTGTAGCGTTTTAACAAATCATCACAAAATCAGAATATTGTTCTTTTACAGAGGTATCACGTCCCCTTAGAAAAATTATACATGACTCTGCTTAAACTGACACACAATATTTTTTTAGCGCAACGCAATCTGACTTTCAGTAATCCCTACAAGAGAATGGCTCTGATTAATTTAACCTATACGTTTCACAAATCACTTACCTCACAAAAATCTTCGTTATTCGAACTACTGCAATACAGCGAGCGCCACTACTGCCAGCTAAATAAAAGATTCAAACTACGGAAGGTACTAACTACTAATAGGCATAGTTAGCAAATGAAAGATTTTAGTAGAGAACAAACAATGTATTTACCTTAATAGTCACAATATATGTAGCAGTTCATGACATCCAGTCTTACAAATTTCAAAACTCCGCCATTTCTCTGCCCACATCCACCACTGCTGGCAGCTCACCTCCAACTGCGCAACGCTACGCGGTGTTAACATCCAGCTACCCAACACTACAATGGCAGACAACAATGCAAACTAGCCACAGACTGCACACAGCACAGCCAGTGATTTTCATACAGAGCGCTACGTAACGTTGACAATAAGAAAACATAAACAGCCTACTTACATAGCCCCCATGTTCCCCACAAAAAATTTTACAAATTGTTTTGGGCAGTGGCCAATACAGATTTGAAAAAATTTATCATAGTTACAATAACAAAGATATCAAATGCACACACTTATTGATACAATGTTGGTCAAAAGCTAAAATTTTCTCACAGTCCATAAAGACAGTCCTGATCATTCATCACAGAAAAATTGCAGTGTTTTTCTCAAAGTCTGAGCAGTAAAAGCAAATGCACACAGAAGTAGTGGATTTCCATCCAGTCTTGAAGAAGTAGTGTTGTCCTTCCACGGGAAAGGCGGTGCTGACTCTCGACATGCAGACAGGTAATGGGACACAACAGAGCAAACCCACAGCAGAGTCATTCGAAGTTTTGAAGAATATTGGTAGGTAGGTCATCACAGAATAGACCCACTGTAGTCCTGGTAGAGATTACGGTATCTGTGGGCCACCAGAGGTGCAGACCCACTGCAGTCCTTGTAGAAATATTGGTATTGGTGGGTCATCAAAGATGCAGACCCACTGTAGTCCTTGTAGAGATGGCCAGCAGCCATCTGTTGTAACTGTGCAGGTGCACAATCACCATTGAAGAGTCTTGCGGATATTATAGCAAGTCCATAACCACCACTTGTGTACTCACAAAGTTTTTGGAATTGTCCTTAGAACCAGCAATGCTGTTAACCAGTCCCTTGCTGAATTATTAAGACACGTGCAAGCACAAACAGTGCCAACTTCTCACATATTGTCCATTAATAAACCAACAGAAACGTGTGCAGTGAAATGTAACTTACGAGTTACTTAATTTGATGAACTGGTGTCAATTACAATTTTATAACATAAGAATACAATAAGAAAGGTACAAAATACATCATTAAAGAACATAACAATACAGATAACATTTGTAGTAATACGGGCTTTACAAAAGAATCGAAATAACATATACATCAGTGTTACAAGAATTATGACGTAAGTAAATACATAAAAAATCAGAATAACTTTTGAAACATCAACTTCACACATGAGCATTAAAACAAAACAGAATAAATAATGTCTAAACATCTTTATGAAGTAAATAACATATTATTAATGCAAATTATATTTGAGGATAACAGTATTCCTCATCATAGTGAATGTAGCTTAGTACTAGAAGAGGAAAGATTATGTGAAACAGTACACAGAGACAGGAAGGAAACAAATACACAAGGGTACACAAACACATAGTGGGATAATACAAAAGGAAGGGACATGGTTTGTTTTCAGTGTAACATTTGGTACTGCAGTCCGCCCCAAAACTTCACTCCATATATCTTTCCTCTTATTTCAACATTTGTTTCCACGAAAAAAATTCTATCCAAGCATGCTTTCAGTATTTATATGTTCACACATTTCTTACCTCATTATTTATTTTCCATTATCTTACCTCATCATTTATTTCCAAGAAAATCCTACCTATACCCGCTTTCTGTACTTTTTTGGTATAAATTCTCAATGCATTTCTTCCAGTTCATTGCAACTCATTCTCTTATATATTCTACCCCCTCTTAAACTAACTTAAATCTGCTGAGGTCAGATGCTAAACTAAGGGATGAGGCAATGCAGCAGCACAAAACAATTAATACAAATAGCAATGAAAGAAATGGAAATTATCAAAACAAGCAGCAGTATATCAAAGCAAATGCAACATTACAACTAATATAAGGTAATGTACAGCAACAACAAAAATAGATCAGTAGTAAAACTGGCTTAACAGAGTAATACAAAGTGACATTCAGTAGCCCTATGCCTGGCAAACAGCAGCAGCAAATGCAATAACTTATCTAATCATGACAAAGCTCAAGCAAAAAAAAAAAAAAAAAAAAAATAGTACACTAAAGACAACAATGCAGATAAGGGAAATGTCTATTCACGTCTTAATGTCTATGTAATTAAAGTGGTGCACCACAACTTATTCTACGAGAATTATTACCAAGTAGTTGAAAAGAAAATTATGTATGCAAATCCTGTGAAGGGATATGATTATTTGTGCTCTTTTTTCTAAGAAAGTACATCATAAACGTAATCTTTACTGGGTCTGTAGACAGAAAATAGTGATATTAGTACATCTATTAAAATTTATTTTAACCAATGCTGCAGTGCAGCTACAAACTAGATATTAAACAAAATGAGCAAATCTCTCAACTAGAAACACAATAGATGTAAAATGTTTCTCATCATTTCATTAGGCATTTTAGTAAATATCATAAATTAAGAGCTCCACAGTGTAATTATATGTTTTCAAGTTTGAGCGTGTCGTATTTGCGATGCTTTCGCCAAAGAAATGTTAATAGCGGGGATAATGGCCTTTTTTTTTCCTACCTGTGCCTCTGAAAAGGCACACACTAATGGCTTTTTCTCCAGGCGCCTGACACAGCTGGCCGCTCAAGACGCATTACGTCAAGATCACTTGGCTTTCTTACCGAAATATTTATGACATCAGTTTCCACTACAGTGACAGTCTCATATACAAAATTTCACAGGTCTAGAATTTGCGTTACAAATCTGTAGAAAGAAAATCCGATTGATATAACAGTGTCCAAAAAATATTTGTCGGCATTGTAATACATTCACGCATTTACATACATTTCATAACTCTTAAAGTACGATTCTTGGTTTCCAACATCCTTTTTCACAAGTCAGAGTCCCTAACCACTACTCATTATTCCTTACCTTATTACACATATACATATTCGTCGACACTTCTTCAATATTTCATCATAATAAATATGTAGCATAATCAAATTCCTCATATAGCATCAGCTTATTGATCATAAATATACCGCAACAGCATAATACACATCGTCATCATAACATCATGAAACCTCAGCCAAATCTCAAAATTGTTGTAGCTTCCTTCAGTAATTTCAAAACCTAAAAAAAATTCTCTGCTCATGTCAAAAGTGTCATCTACCTCAAACGTACTTTAAAAATCATGATCCCATACCAAATATATCATTCAAAGCTCACATAGTATCACAATGGTTCCGAAAAAATATGAACAGTTCACAGAATACAGACAAAATACAATTTCATAAGTGTGAAGTTATCCAACTGTGTAATTGATAAACATCTGTCACTGATGTAGTAAAAATTGTTTGTTTCTCTGTTTAAATAATCAGATAGCTGTGTATTTTATGTGTTAGAGAAATATGGTACCGATGTGTAAAGTTGTATAAGCAAATACCACATTAGCTAGGGCTCCTTGTGCTTGCCAAACACATGGTACACAAGGTAAGCGTGTACCCCCCTGAAGATTAATGTAATTATACCCTCAGGTGTTACAGATTACAGCAATGGAATGAAATGTATCATGGAAAACTTTCTTTGTAATTCAAAAATCTTGAAAACTAAATGGCTTAAGTACAAAATTAATCTCTCAAATGCGAGTCCTGTACCACTAAATGTGCGTCTTGCTGTAAGATAATTCTGTGGAAGTGTCGTAGTTATCGTCCTCTGTAAGCAAAGTTCTGCTGAAGTCAATATACTTACCTCATCTTAAACGAAAGTGAAATGCTTTGCGTATGGATATCTTAGTTATTACGCTTATTGCCGTGATGATGAAAGTACTGTGCTGTAACGTATTGTTGTGGTACAGAAAAGGCAGTCTCATTGTAGCTATACCACAAAAGTTACTACTAAAACATGTATTACTTTCCAGAATAATACAGAAAAACTGTGCAGCTATAAAACAGAAACACTGCAAAAGCAACTTGTATATTGTCACTCATTAGTAGCGTCGTGATAAAATCGTATAGCTGTCACATAAACTAATCACTGTGTCATCTGGTATCTCACTGAAAGTACTTTAAATCCAGAATGTATTTTCAAGTAAACCAAAATGTTGCATTAAAATCTCATTAGCAGTACCAGTATATGTTCTAAGTATGTAAGCCTTATAGTCGTTACATAATCGTGCAACTAACAAGCAAGAATGTACAAATACAACACTGTGTCGTCTGTTCACTATAACAATGTATTCATAGTTTCTGTTTTAAAATGTTCCCTAGGTTCTAGACTGGATATTTAACTTCAAACATTGTTGCATGTTAACAGTTTCTTAAGTCTGACAAAGCATACTAGAAATGTGCAGTGAAAAGTTTTATGGCAAATACAAAGTTAAAAAGCAGATTATCTTTCAATAAACGGTTTTACATGTGAAATGTGGTGTAAACCTTTACTCTTCCTAGTACGCAGAGTTTCAACTTCAACGCAATTGTCATGTGGTATACGTCGGATTCTGTAAGGTCCATTGTAAACTAGAAAGAATTGGTGACTCAAGTGTTTCTTCTTATGTGACAATGAATGAGCCTTAATGAGAACATCCTGACCAATATATAATGTCTTTGCATTTGCTTTACGATTTAGTTTTCTCCTTTTGTCTGCCGCAGATTTTATATTTTTAATAGCCAAATCAATTGTGTCTTTGTGTCGAAGTTTACGTGTATTCGGGAAAGCTACAAGCTCTCTGATTCTGTTCGGTGGTTCTTCATTTTTCAGTACAAGAGTAGGTGGTAAAGCAGTGGAGTTATGAGGCATTTCATTCAGCATGTTTTGAAATAAGTGTAAATATCTGTCCCAATGCTGATGCTTTCTGTGACAATAAAGCCTGCAAAGCTTATTGATTTCTTTCATAATCCGTTCGGAGGAGTTACAATGTGGTGAGTACAATGAAATAAAAATAGGTTTGATTTTATGATTCCGAAGCATGCGTGACCAAACAGCAGATCCGAATTGCGGTCCGTTATCTGAAATGACTTTACTAACGTGTCCAACTTAATGTAAGAAATTTTTAACAACGGCGTTGGATACAGGCCGTCCAGTGGCTTTACGTAACGGTGTGAAAGAAACAAATTTTGAAGTAAGTTCAACAGCGACTAGACAAGTGGTCCCAAGAGACCAACAGCAGCAAATTCTTTTAATTTAGAAGGAATGATAGGAAACAACGGAGCACGATGTGAGATAGTTGATGGTTTCGCCTTTTGACAAAGTTTACAAATAGACAAGACTCTTCGAATTCTCTTTTCCATATTGTTAAAATAACAAGTCGTTCGAAGAATATGATAACATTTTCGTGGACCAAAATGTGCGTAGCTGAAATGAATGTATCAAACGAGCTTATTAACAAAATCGTCTGGAATGCAAAGTACCCATAGCTTGTCATCAACAGTGCAGCGTTTGAAGAGTAAGTTGTTTCTAAACAGGTAATAATGCCGAATCTGAGTGTGTGTCTTTTCATGCCATTTACTTTTGATGTCTTTCCAAATCGGATCTTTATCTTTTTCATGAGCAATGTCCTTTAAAGATGTGGTGATGAAGTTTTCAAAGGCGACTTTCTGAATGTAAAGGATACTGAAATTTTTCTCGAGGTTGCCTTCTGTGTTACTTTTCTCAAGCCCAGCCGGTGCGTGTGACAGTGCGTCCGCAACAATGTTCTCCTTGCCGGGAATGTAGACTATTGTGAAGTGGAATTCTTGCAGAAATAATGCCCAACGTTTTAACCTGCCATGATTTAATTTTGAAGACATAAGAAATTGTAATGCACGATGATCACTGTATATTTTTACGTGCTTACCAGTAAGAAAGAAACGAAATTTGTTAAATGCCCAAACGATAGCTAAAGCTTCTAATTCAGTAATGGGATAATTTTTTTCAGATTTTGTTAGCACTTGGCTAGCAAAAGCAATGGTTTTCTGAATGGTAGTGTCATTTTCTATGGCTTCTTGAAATAAATGGGCACCAAGACAAACTTTAGAAGAATCCATGCTAAGGCAGAAATCCTGTGACAGATCTGGATGAGCTAGTATTGGCGCATTAAGTAATGCTTCTTTCAAAAAATTGAATTCCAAATGTGCTTGTTCGTCCCAGTTCCAAATAGTATTTTTTCCAGTGAGAGAACAAAGTTTTGGTGTAACAAGAATTTGCATATTTAGAAAACGACGGTAAAAATTTACGAGACCTAGAAAACTGCGGACTTGTTTTTTTTGTGGATGGAACTGGAATGGCTCTGATTGCTTCTAACTTTTCAGGATCCGGCTGAATGCCTTCAGAAGAAATAATATGTCCTAAAAATCTCACCTTTGACCTACCGAACTCAGACTTTTCCAAGTCAACTGTAATTCCAGATTCGGCAAAAATATGTAACAAACTGTTGAGGATGCGATTATGTTGTTCCCATGAGGCTTCTGCTATTAGAATATCATCCACATATAAGGTGATGTGATGTTTTAGGAAATCAGGTAATATGCAATTTAGCCCGCGAATGAACGCTGCCAAAGAAATGTTCAAACCAAAAGGAAGTTTCCAAAATTGATATCAAACGCCGAAACAAAGAAGAGCTGTGTATTTTCTAAATTCTGGATGAAGTTCGATCCGATAAAAGCTGGATCTGAGATCAATAGAAGACAACACTTTCACACCATTAAAATTTTGAAGAAGTTCTTCCATCGTCTGCGGCCTGTCTGTTTCAGGAATGATGACAGTATTGGCTTGTCTCGAATCTAAGACAAGCCTGATCGATCCATTTTTCTTCTCAACAACATGTAATGGATTGTTGTATGAGCTTACTGCAGGCTCAATAATGCCCTCATTAAGCATAGATTGTATTTCTGTTCTAACACGGTCCCTATAATGCGCCGGAATTACGTATGGTCTAACACAAAATTTAGTATGCTCACGAACACGAAATTGGTATTGAAATCCCTTGATTGTTCCTGTTTTGTGAGTAAAAACTGTGGAATGTGCTTGTAAAATCTCAAAAAGGTCTTGCCTATCAGTGTCATTACAATTCTCAGTTGCTTGAATTTTATTCTGAATTAACTCATTAGTATCAAATATGTCGTCGATGTCATCCCTGTCAGTACTTGCAGAGTGATTCTTAGTGTCTAGTTCCGTAGAAAATTCCGAACTGTTGTTTAACAGAAGGTAAAGCCGATTAATTTCCTCGTCATGGTTTGAGAGCCAATCTTCAAATTTCAAAGCTATTGACTTACCATCTTTCTCTACACTTATTTCAGCACCGTGAAAGCTTAAGATTGCTTTGCATTCATTCAAAAAGTCTACTCCGAATATAATTTCCGTCGACAATAATGGAACAATAAGAAAGTTTATAGAGAAGCTGCGGCTTTGACAAAAGAATTCTAAGTTGGTTTGTTGGCGTACATCCACACTTTTTCCAACGACTGCACCTTGTAATTTAATCTTACACAACGGAAGTGTGGGACAATCGTTCGATTCGTTGCATTTGCTAAAGGCTGTTTCACTAATTACTGAAATGGGACTGCCGGAGTCAAGTACTGCAGTAAATTTTACGTCATTTACTGTAATGTGAATCACAGGATATGCAATGTTGTTATGTTTTACGTCGCGTTCCTGTAGTAAGATGTCCCTAATGTCTTCCATTTTTACGTAATTACTAGCTACGGCAGCTGCGTCGTCAGTTTCATACATACGTTTTGTGGCTGCCAGCGGTATGAGTCATTGCCCATTGTCTCTTTGTTGGCGCGCGTCGTTATTGGGGTTTGGAGACCTAACTTCTACAAATTCACCTTGCCGAGAGGGACCTGCCCTGTTTAAATCCCGCCAGTTCTGATGCAATTCAGGTCTGTCGTTACGATCATATCGTCTGTCATCATGTCGGTAGATTCCACAGTTTCTTTCTTGTCGGTCACGTGGTGGAGAATTTCTCCCTGAATCGTAACTGCGCACTGAACTGTTGCGTCTGAAATTATTCTGTCTCCCTTGATAATAATAGTTCTGGTAACCATATTGTCTGTGTCTATGATTGTCTCTGTCATATTAATTACTACGGAAATGCGAACTTTCTCTGCAACTATTACTCTGCCAGTGGTTATCATACAGGTGGTGTCTGTTTTGGTCACAATTTGTGTTGTGAGAATAGCCTCGTCATGTCCAGTTATTATTTTTTTCATCGCGGAATTGCGACGGATGTGACCTGTAATTGTTGTGTTCCTGTTTTCGCGTTCCGCGATTGTCAGTTTCAATTTCTAATTCTTGTAAGAGTCCCTGAAAAGCTTCAATGTCGTCTTTGCAACGTCCTGCCAAAATAATATGTCGTAAATGTTCAGGCAATTTGATTAAGCAAATGCGGATGAGTTCTGAGGGGCTGTATGGGTTTGACAGGTGCTGATTCTTGTGCAACATGTCTTCAAAATATTTCACAAGACTGGAAAATTCAGATTGTTCGAAATGTTTCATCATTATGATGCTATGTTTTACTCGGTCTTGCGTAGTTTGAGACCAATATGCTGAGAGGAAGGCATGATAAAATTCTCCTTCACTGTGGCAATCGTGAATGACCGATCGCATTCTTACAGCGGGTTCATTCTCCAAATAGCCACACATAAATTCTAATCTGTGCTAAAATGACCAGTTGGGGGGAAACAATGAGAGAATTGTTGAAGCCACGCTTTTGGATGAATGTCGTTGCCGGAATTCTTAAATGTTTTGAATTTACTTGTAGTAATGAACAGCTTATAGTCAAAACATCGTGTCGGCGAGTCGCATGTCGGTCATTGTTACGTCGTGTCAGCGGTTCCATCTCAAAATTCGGTGCACATTGCCAATTTCTTTCATAACTTCCGAAATGCCCTGTGTTATTATTTTGCGGCTTTTTCGTATTTCTAAGTCCCTCTTCCCGTGTTGGAGCGCGAGTGTCCTCTGAAATTTGTAATTTTTGTATTACTTGTGCCAACTGATCTTGTACTTCCCGGATTTCTCTTTTGTGTTGCGTATTAATTTGATTCTGATTTTGTTTGAATTTCTTAATTTGTTCATACTCTTCTGTGTCAGTGATGGCTACAGGTCTTGTGTCATTCAGATCATCATCTACCTTTGTAGATAAGTTAGTGAACTGACCCGAAAGTTCGGCTACTTTCTCTGATAGTGTACTTATTTCCTCAGTGTGTTTTTCTGAACCAAGTTTCAGAGTGTCCATTTGTGTTCAAATCGTATCTATTGTGTCCTTTAAGTTTTCCTGAGTTTTTGCAACTAGCGTAACCGAATCGGTAGACGCAACTGAGTCAATTTTAGCCCACAAGGTCTCATGATTTTCATGAACAATGGTTTGCAGTTCTTTTATGGCTGCTTCGTGACTCTGTAATGCATTTTCATGCCGCGAAAAAATAGGTTGAAAATGCTCACAAATTTGTGTTTTTACGTCGTTACAGAATTTTTGACATTTCGATTCAATGTTATGTAACTTAGTAGTTAAATCATCAAGTGTTTGTTCAAGTGTGGTGTCTAACTTTTGAAGCTTTTGCTGTGTTTGTCTCTGATTTTGTTCCATTGTGTGTAACTTTTGAAGATTTTGTTCTATTGTGTCTAACCTTTGAAGATTTTGTTCCATTGTCTCTAACTGTTGCTTTGTTTGTCTCTGGTGTTGTTCCATTGTGTCTAACTTTTGAAGCTTTTGTCCCTTTTTTGCATTAATTGTAATAACAATGCACTGGTGTCTGAAACATGTTCCTCAGTGCTATTCGGCAATGCATTTGAACCGGTAATATTCGCATTTTGAAAAGCAGTAAATGTGTCTTGACTTATTTGAGAAAACAGTGAGGACGCAAAACCTGAATCTACAGTTTTTGCAAGATTGTGCCCTGTCATTTCGGATTCCTGAGGCGAGCTGTTGCCGACCGATCGATCGATAATGCTTCCCTGTTCACTATTTGTTTCACTGTCTACGCCATTATTTGCCGCCCGCTCCATTTCCCTATGCACAATTACCGAATTACTACTTTGGATGTCTGTTAATTCATTACACAGTGGTGCTGATAAGCTACGCTCGTCGTCACTATTATTTCTCAGTTTACTTTGGAGCCTAGTGTTACGTTTTTCACACGCCATTATTGTCACAATATTTCACACCACAACACAGAAAAGCTCAATTTGAAGAGCAAAATAAGAAAACACATCAACATAGCACTGAAAATAATATCTACTCGTAGTTAATTGCAAGCGCAGCTGCGAAATACTTTGTGCAAATCTACATGCATGCCACAACTATTTTACTGTACAACAATGAAAGACTGCAACTACAAAGGAAATTCTCTCTATGATTACGCGCTAGCAATAAACAAAAGCTACACTAATTACACAAACTACAAGAAAAAAAATCAGAAGATTCCAGTGAGGTATCCTCGGCTAATGGTCGACATATGAAACGTCCCCTTAGAAAAATTATACATGACTCTGCTTAAAGTGACACACAATATTTTTTTTAGCGCAACGCAATCTGACTTCCGGTAATCCCTACAAGAGAATGGCCCTGACTAAATTAACCTATACGTTTCACAAATCACTTACCTCACAAAAATCTTCGTTACTCGAACTACTGCAACACAGCGAGCGCCACTACTGCCAGCTAAATAAAAGATTCAAACTACGGAAGGCACTAACTACTAATAGGCATAGTTAGCAAATGAAAGATTTTAATAGAGAACAAACAATGTATTTACCTTAATAGTCATAATATATATAGCAGTTCATGGCATCCAGTCTTACAAATTTCAAAACTCCACCATTTCTCTCCCCACATCCACCACCGCTGGCGGCTCACCTCCAACTGCGCAACGCTACGCGGTGTTAACATCCAGCTGCCCAACACTACAATGGCGAGTATTACAACAATGCAAACTAGCCACAGACTGCACACAGCACAGCTAGTGATTTTCATACAGAACGCTACGTCACGTTGCCAATAAGAAAACATAAACAGCCTACTTACAACGTGCACTTCAACGTATTTTTTTCAGCAAACCTTGAAATAGTCGTGTGATACATTCACTCTTGACCTGTATGATTTGAGATGAAATCGCCCTCTAGACCAAACATGTCGCAGAGAAATTATAAAATGTACAAGAGTAGAACAAAGTATAGACAACGAACTTTTTAGGTATCTACTTATCGAAGTACTCTAAAGAAATAATCACAGGGGCTTGGACGTCTATCATTGTTGGGGTGTTATTTTTATTTACTATCAAGTTGGGTATGACATACTTCCACCAAGGACCACTGCTACTGTTTCGTTAATTGCTGTATTTGAGAGAAAGGTAACTTTCACATTGTAATACTCACTGGTGTAATATTTGGTGTCACATAAGAATACAGAATTCATGGTGAAACGTCGGCCGCTTTGCATCAGCCTTCAAAAAGTTTAACTTCCGATAGAGACTAGAACCAAAAAAAAAGGGCTCTGACCTAAACCAAAAGGATAACTAGAATTGGCAATGGAAATATTGAAATGAAAACTGTCCAAGCAGAGCATTCATTGCTGACTTTCAAATGTTTGTTAAGCCGGGTACGGGGAACGAAGAGGTTTAAGAGACACAATTAAAGAGAAACGTTCCTCTTTCATCAGTCTGGCTTGTATTCTTGTGGCAAATCCTGCCTCGGACATGGGTGTGTGTGATGTGCTTAGGTTAGTTAGTTTTACGTAGTTCTAAGTCTAGGGGACTGATGACCTCGGATGTTAAGTCCCATAGTGCTCAGAGCCATTTGAGCCATATTTTTCTTGTGGCGGCAGTTAACCTACGTAATTTCGTAATTTCATTCGGATGTCGCCGTCTGGGGAACTTATAATTAAATATGTCATTATAGACAGAGGGAAACGCTACAACATATAGTCAAGCGATCAGTATGACATGAGTGTCTTTTCGATGTGAATGCGGTAGATGGTGGCACGCGAACTATGGCGACGCATTTACCAAATACGTCGAAACAGGATCACAATGTTGTCATTCTATTTTTGGCTGCCGAAGAACAAGCGTCGGTAAACATCAAGCGGAGAAATAAGACTGTGTACGGCGATCAAGTCTATCGAAAACCAGCGTTGAGGAATTGTGCACCAAGCTTCATGGTACTGCTTCTTGATAGTATATGTGCGCAAATTGCAAACGTTGTATCACAGAAGTTAGGCCAACTAAAGTCAGAGACGCTCCAGCACCCGCCCTGTAGTTCTGATCTCTCCCCATGACATTATCACACCTTCGTTCCCTAATAAATTGCCACGAAGGTCAATGTTTCCTGTTAGACGAAGTTGCGCAGCAGACGGTTACGGACTTCTTCTCGCGGGGGGGGGGACACGGTGTTTTTTCCAAATGGGCATCTTCAACCTGGTCCGTCGTTGGGATGATTGCCTCAATGCTCACTGGCGTATCGAGTTTAGACACTGCGGCCTTGGAACACTTTTTGGTCGTCGTTTATACTACTGACAGAGTGGTTACTTTGACCATGTAACTCTATCTATTCATATATTGTTAGGTAAATTAAGTTGTTCCGAATTGTGTTTATTACAAAGTTATGAGCCTGCCCTTTTCTTGCAGTCGTATTTCATTGGATCAAACAGTGTGTGACTTATTGACACTGTTGTCGGTATGTATGGTGCAGATTCTAATCGTTCCCTGCTTTCGATTGTCTAAATCTTTCACTTGGAAGAGCAGTGTTGGTGTTTAGTCGTATTGTGATTTTTTTTAGTTAGAGTATATAAAGTATTGATTATTTACATAGAATAATATTGTGACTTATTAATTTAGTTTTCATTTCTCACAAGTTTTTCGATTTACACCTCAGGTGCTGTAAATATTGTCTACAGATGAGAGGTGGCTGCTTTTCTTCATTGCGTAGCGGCATTTTCATTAGTTTTCCGTGGAAGTCGAAACCATGGTACTATCACGTACCGGTGTGTAATATCTTTTTCCAGAGAAATTAGATTTTAATTCCCATTCGATAATTGCGACCACACCACCTTCATCCGAAATTAGCTCTCCTGAATATCAAAATGGTTGTTTACGCAAGATGCATGCTAGCGATTATCTCGTTCTTCCTTCCAAAATGAAATTACCTGAACGATATCGTGTGAATGTGAGGTCACCAAAATTGGTTTCAGCAATATTGGTTTCATCATGATTTACCTTGTTTGATGAGGAAAAATTATTGCATTCATCTCCTGAACATCAAAGTGATCGCCTTACCTCTAGATAATTTGAAGCCTTTGGACGATATCCTGTGGAGTGAGAAAATGTATAAACTGTTAACACTAGCTGCTGTGGACATAGAGCTGGTAGCCGTCATTTCTTCCTTATCTCATTTTGAAAATGCTGAATCTTCTTAAAGAAGAAAAGGGCTTCTCCCTCTCCCTGGAAAAATATTCGCCTCTCTTACGTGAATCACACACTATGCCCTTATTGATCTATCAGAGTAGCTGTTCGGTATCCTGACACGAGAAAATGATGTGGGAGAAACTACCACGAGTGGGACCTTGGTGATCAAAACATACTGCGTAATATATTCACGTACTATTTCGACCTCGCTGAACTATTTGTAAGGGCGTGAGTGACAGATTGTCAAGTGGTCAGCAGTGCAGGGAGCTACATGATAAGACCGTTATAAAAGCCGACCACAGCCGACTGTGTTCATCCGCCGTCCAGAACCATGTAGACAGCCGTCGTCCTGTGCCTGCTGGTGGCGCTCTGCAGCGCTGCCCCCTCCACGAGGTCCCACTTGCCCAGACCGCGCCTCGATGGCCGCATCGTGGGCGGCGAGGCCGTAGACATCTCGCAGTACCCCTGGCAGCTGTCGCTGCAGTGGCTGGGCTCCCACAGCTGCGGCGCCTCCATCATCAGCTCCACGTGGGTGCTGACGGCGGCGCACTGCCTTGAAGACAGCATACTCTACGTCCTGTCCATCAGGGCCGGAACATCCACTCAAGGAAGTGGCGGAACTGTGTACGATATTGCTGAAGCATATTACCACAGATCTTACGACACCGACGCCATGGACTTCGATATCGGTGTCATCCAGATTGACGGATCATTCTCCTTCGACAGCAACGTTCAGGTACAACTCGTACTCAGAAAAAACTTACTTCTGTATATATCAAATTGGTTTTTAACTTTGAACTGTATGCTAGCATCATTTGTTTTGTGTTTTCTCGTAGATTATTCCACATGCTTTAAATTCTATATGAATTACAGATTTCGATAGGTAACAAACGAGCACTTCGCCGTTATCAATGTTATTTAACATTCCTGAAAAGCACACCC
This sequence comes from Schistocerca serialis cubense, assembly GCF_023864345.2. NCBI lineage: Eukaryota > Metazoa > Arthropoda > Insecta > Orthoptera > Acrididae > Schistocerca > Schistocerca serialis. The sequence continues at coordinate 321,199,583 of NC_064641.1, read as the reverse complement.
TCCCGTCACAATTATCTTCTTGAAATGGGTATTTATCGCTAATAAAATTTTCATCCCGTGTCATATGGTGACATTTATGTGAGATGATCCAGGAAACTATAGTGGTAGTGAAAAAAATATCTTTACTTTTGATAGTTTTATTACAAGACATGTTGTCCCTAATGTACCGAAACATTAACACCCAGGAATTGAATCAAAATTTTTCACATCTTCTCATTTCCACAAAAGCTGTAATTCTTTTACAAATGTTTTGCTGTTTTTTCGGAAGAAGTTGTAAGGCAGCGAGATTCTGCCTCCATACATGCAATCTTATAACAGTTCGCTTCCATTTTGTTTTTCGATGTGAGATCACAATTTTCGATGCATAAACTGCCTTCAGTTAATTCTGGGAACCACCACGTACTAAGATGTTCTGTTATGTTGAATGCCAGAGAATTAATTTAAGTTGGACGCAGACATCAGGGAGCAGTTACCGTTACATGTTCCTGTGAAAGAGGTGATCAGCAGAGAGGACTTTAGGAAAGACGCCGTGTGCTCGACCGAATGGTATGCTTTACTTCTCTAAAGAGGCAGCGACTTTTAAAGTGCTGATGGAGCCCTAGCGGTGGTGGGGCGGGTGAGCGAATGTGAGCTGTAGTCTGGCGCAAAATTTGGTTGAAAAAAGGCATGTGCGTGAAGCTAGGGATGGAGAGCGATAGCATCTTACAATAGAAGTATGCATCATTTTAGTACGAATGAATGTGCTGGGTTAACGAACAGTGGACGTGAATTGACCCTTTACAGATATTCTCGTGGAAGGCCTCAAGCTACGTTCCCGCCAAAAAGCAGTACAATGAATTTGGTTGGCAGAGTCCTTAGTCGTAGGAGGAGTTTTAGACGTTCTAGAATCGTTTTCTATACGGAGTATGAAATGCAGGCAATTGTCTGGCAGCTCCATGACCTGTTTAGTGTGAGGCACTTGTAGTGGGTGCAGGGATTCGTTGCTGGGGGCACACACTCAGACGCCGTGAACCTTGCTGTAAATCATCGAATGGCATGAAAAGGGACTCTCCTGAGGGTGTCCAAAGAGGAAACATTGTGCGGGAGGCGACTTAGAGATTTTGCTGACGGTTGCACTAATGAAATGTCCGACTGCTATAGTTTGCGAATTCCTGTTTCACCACTAGGAGTATGCAGAGTAACGATTCTTTGCTTCTCTGTGGAGTCTGAGGCATACTGAAGTACTTCAGCATGAACGAATACTTGAGTTTCTTCTCCTCGCTTACGAGCAAACAAGATTCTTGACTTCTGAAGCGTGTAATACTGAAGTACTCTCAGCTGTAGGAGTTTGCAGACGGTAGAATACGTCCTGTGTGTAGACGGAATTTATAGATACGCAACGCATATCCTCTGCACAGCGACCAACAGCACCGAACAGATGTTGCAGTACAACTATCACAGCGAAGTAATCTGTGATATATCCGCCACTGCTCGTCAGACAGAGAACCAGTTACACTAAATGTGTTAAGTTCCATTTGGTTGTTCTCTGAGCTCTTGACTGTCAGTGCCCGTCAGGGTGGAGGTCCTCTGTTTCATGGGGCTAATCAGTATCACCCAAATAACTGTGTCCGTGTAACAAACTGGTTCGCTATTTTAAGGGAAGTCACAGATGTTCTGCCTATCTCAAAGCTAGGTGAAGGGTAGGATTTAATATTCTGTATTGACTCTATAATTTTGCATTTTCCTTTTGTTTGAAAGTAAATAATTTTACTGTCTCTAGTTATATTCATTTAATGGGATAATATTCAACATTATCGATCTCCTAGGCTTGATGCCTCCTTTGGGAATACAACATTAGGCAACCTACCATACACACGCCGTATGAACATCAAGTAACTCCCGAAGATGACGACGTTATTAGGGACGCAACACAACCACGGATCGGAGGAGCATTTCCGCTGTATCTTTATGAAAGCCACCACCGCAGTATATGTCGGAAGGGATATAGAGAAACCACGGGGAACCATATTTTGATGGCCTCACGGGGATTTAGTCTGCCTTTCTCTTGAATGTGAGCCCAACGTGCTGACTACTGTGCCAGAACTCTCGGTTCATGTGAATCTATAAGCGATCAAACCATTACAAAACCCACGATAATCTTCAAACAATTTACCATGTGCTATAGTATAAATGAGATCATCTAATGATAAATCTACATGATTACCAGCGAGACACATGATTTTTAAGAGTAATGTAGCGTAAATATTCTGCCGGATAAAAATAAATTGCTTCACGTTTTAGATGATTCCAATTAAGTCAAGATTTATTTTTGCAATTGTTCATATGGAGTACATGAAGTGATTACATTTACAGATCAATGGCACAAGCGGTACTTAGGTAACTAGCATTGAAGCATGCATTAACAGCCATAATAGTACGCGGTGCAGCGCCCATGGGTGGCAATGCAGGTGCTGACTCTGGCATCCAGTCGAATGACCAGATGGCGAGTACTCTCCTGTGATAAGTTATGACGTGCCTGTTCGACCTGTTCAAGTAGTTCTGTAAGAGCAGAAAGTTGAACGAGTCAACTCTCGTCCCATCATATCCCATACGTGCTGACCGGAGAAGCTGCTCCACTTCTTGCAGACCATGATGACTTTCACGGGCAGCCTCACGACGTGCATTATTCCGTTGGAATAACGTATCATCTACCTGTGAGACCTTAACTTTTCTCGGCGAATCGAATGTTCAAATAACTTACGGGTTTGCTGCCGGGTGACGTCGTCGAACACCGCCGATATCTCGACAGGAGCACACCCTCTCATTCTCAAGGCACAAATGCCTTGTGCCTTGAGAATGGCAGGGTGTACTCCTGTCGAAATATGCGGACCTGGGTAACCGAAGTGACTAGTGTCTAGTAACTGATCGATCAGTTTATGAATATATCGTTCTTATCTGTAACATAAAATTACGAAAATAAAACTTTAATTTCATTACCATATGTACCAATTTCATCAACTCCTTAACCGAAATGGTACGTCCTCAATAACACACAGACATCGATTAATTTTCCTGTGTTATCGAATCCCTTCCCTGTCAACAGTAAAGAAGACTGACGTACTCGATAGGATGTAGGGGATGATGAGTTTCTGAAAGTCTGGTGCTACATCACTAGTCTCGTACATTCTACACGGAAACATAAACAGTAGTTTTGTGGCCTCTGACCAGAATCGCTTTAAAAATTTAGATGGAGTGTTAACTATCCCCTCTGCATTATTTGATATTAATTCGTCTCAGACTCTTTTAAATTTTCAGTCTAATACTCAGTTCCCTGACAACTCGTTTCTTCATCTATCACGTCATCAGACGAACCCTGACCCTCACAGAGGCCTTCACGGTTGTCTTTCCACTCCCTCCTTTTCATTTGACATTAGAATTCCTATTGCACACTTAAGGTTCCCATCCTTGATTTTAATTTCACAAAAAGTTGTTTTGACTTTTCTGTATGCGGACCCACTCCTTCGGACAGGCGATTTTTTAACATTTTTCATGCAATCATTTCGCCTTGGCTTCCACGCGCTACATACTTGTTTCATTCCTGAGTTACTTACGTTTCTGTATTTCTCAATGTACCTGAACAATATTTTCTTTCGTCAATGAACTGAAATATTTCTGTTAACCATGGTTTCCTCGCGGCTACCTTCCTTGTACCTACGTTTTTCTTTCCATGTTCTGTCATTGCCCTGTCTCTTGCTGAGCTATTCATTATCACAGAATTTATAGCCCCAGAGAACTTCAAGCGTATCTCTACATTCCTAAGTACTTCCGTATCCCACATCTTTGCGCATTGATTCTTCCTGACTAGCCTTTTAAACTTCTGCCTACCCATCATCCTTACGAAATCCTGACATGAGTCTAGTCTGCACCTTGGTGCGCCTTACAGGCAAGTATCTCCACCTGATCATGATGCAATCTAACAGGAATCATCACCTACCTCACGGCCTTCCCCATGTATAGCTCCTCCTTTTGTGGTTCTTTAACTGAGTGTTCGCTATTACGAGCTGCAGTTTACTGCAGATCTCAGTTATTCTTTTTCCTCTCTCATTCCTATTACCAACCCCATATTCTCCTGCAGCTCTTTCTTCTACTCCGTCCCCTGCAACCGCTTTCCATTCCCCCATGACCAATAGACTTCAGTCTCCCTTTAAATACTTGATTACACGGTCATTACGCAGTTATACCTATCTTGATTGAGCCGTAGAATTTCGCTTTTCATGTTCTCCACTTTTCCCGCGCCGTTCACTTTTCCGACATTCCACAACCCTACTACTAGAACGTTACCTTTTGTTGGTTACTGAATAATTTTCTCATCATCACCTCCTCATGGTTCTGCCCTCTCGTAGATCTGAAGGAGGACTAGTCGGGAATCTTTTGCCAACGGAGAGATCATCAAGACACTTTTTCCGTTACAGCGCGCATAATCTGTGGATACACAATATGTCTCTCTGATGCAGTGTTTTCCATTGACTTCTGCATCCTCACGCTCTTGATGACTGCTTTTTCTCGCACCTACTAGTGGCAGTTTCACACCTCAATGGCAAGAGAGCGCCCTGAATCTTTGCCCACTGCTCCGTCCTCTTTGAAAAGCCTGTTGGCAGAAAGTGTATGACTTCTTACAATGGAAGTCTTTAAAGGAAACTGTAACAGATAAGTAGCATTAGGGGGCGTTGGGAACGGTCCTGGATGTGAGAGATGTATGACGATAAAACGTCTGAAGTATACATGGAGGAAACGAGGAGACTAACGCAGGATGATCAATATTTATAAAACACATGGGGAAATAGTAAAACTTCAAGTGCATAAGGGGAATAGGTCAACTGGCAACTGCAGTTTTGTTTAACGGTTTATATTGGAAATGTGATGGAAGTTGGCAGCAAAAGCAAATGAATTTCAGATTGTAGACTGGGCACTGGTGTGGAAGTTTTTTGAAGTGTTGGCAGAAGGGCCAACTCCGTGTTGCTAGAGGAGGCCGAAATACACGCGTTTAAGCTCACGCAGGCTGGCGTGAGGTCTGGAACAGTTAAGGAATTTTTAGTAGCAAATAAAGTACGTAGTTGATGTAATACTTAACTTTAATCCACAATTGGTGTACATTGCTCTTGACGGTACATTAATAATAAGCTCAATATAACTAGTAATGGCGCCTTGCTAGGTCGTAGCAAATGACGTAGCTAAAGGCTATGCTAACTATCGTCTCGGCAAATGAGCGTATTTGTCAGTGAACCTTTCCTAGCAAAGTCGGCTGTACAACTGGGGCGAGTGCTAGGAAGTCTCTCTAGACCTGCCGTGTGGTGGCGCTCGGTCTGCAATCACTGACAGTGGCGACACGCGGGTCCGACGTATACTAACGGATCGCGGCCTATTTAAAGGCTACCACCTAGCAAGTGTGGTGTCTGGCGGTGACACCACATTTTTATTCAGTCATCTTTAGCTTGACCTGTTGTCTGCTGTATTGATTCAGCATTGGAATATTTTAAGACAGGATTTATGGACAACTTACTTTCGAAGCACACTTAGCATTGTATTAACTTACGAAACAGTACGCCTATGTGATACATATCCAGTATAACTAGTTGAACGTTTTATGTTGACAGGGGGCTCTTGAAATTCGTTAACGATAAGGAATAAATTTATTATACTTTTATTTAATGAAAAAAATCCCTGCGTCGTTCCGAAGTCGATTCAGCGCTTAAATGAACACACACACATACACTATTCACATTATCTTTAGAGATAGAAACAGTACCATTCAGTTGCCGTGATTAAAAATAGATTAATTTCTGAGAATTCTAAGCAGAAAAACTTTGTGCTAAAGGGAGACTCGAACTCAGGAACCTTGCCTTTCGTGGAAGGAGGTAAGGTAATGGTGGAAGTAAAGCTGTGAGAACGGGTCGTGAGTCGTGCTCGGGTACCTTAGTCGGTAAAGTAGTATCCCGCTAAAGGCAAAGGTCAGGTGCTCGAGTTACGATCTGGCACAAAGTTTTAATCCACAGTGAAGTTTCATATCAGTGCACACTCTGCTGCAGAGCAAAAATTGCATTCTGCGAACACTAATTTAAATTACATAACATCGACGATAAAATAAATGCTTCTCTCCCCTATTCCCACCAACGCATTCGTGCACCGACTCGTACTTGATCATTCCATGAGCCGATCTCCCAAACTGATTTCCCACGTGCTTCATCTGCAGGCGCCTAACATACATTTCACTGGTAGTTACACTGTCTTGATGGCAAAACCCATCCAGTTGTAGGCGTGGAGTAGTGTGAATCAAGAGGAATGTTCAGGCCTTGAATAGATCTGTGATGTGGTTGCAGGTTGTGCAGGCCCAGGAGCTCTTCTTCCTAAAGACAAGTATTCCAATGAATAACAACGCATCTAAACGTGTCTCATCGTTTTAATATTCGACAAAATTAGTAGCGTATGAGAAATTGATAATAGATGAATTGAGGCCATAGTGGGGGTATATTTTTATGTCTTAGCACATACAGACAAAATTTTTAAACAGTTTAACTATCTTAATAATCATGTCGAAAAATCAAGAGGGAAAGTCAATGACATTGAACCCGTTATGAAATTATGCCACCACGCCTCGACTCTCCCGACCACTCCACTCTTCTAACCAGCCAGTCACAGCATAGTACACTACTGGCCATTAAAACTGCTACACCAAGAAGAATTGCAGAGGATAAACGGGTATTCATTGGACAAATATATTATACTAGAACTCACATGTGATTGCATTTTCATGCAGTTTGGGTGCATAGATCCTGAGAAATCAGTACCCAGAACAACCACCTCTGGCCGTAATAACGGCCTTGATACGCCTGGGCACTGACTGAAACAGAGCTTCGACGGCGTGTACAGGTACAGCTGCCCTTGCAGCTTCAACACGATACCATAGTTCATCAAGAGTAGTGACTGGCGTATTGTGACGAGCCAGCTGCTCGGCCACCATTAACCAGACGTTTTTAATTGATCTGGAGATTGTGCTGGGGATTGAGATCTGGAGATTGTGCTGGCCAGGGCAGCAGTCGAATATTTTCTGTATCCAGGAAGTCCCGTACAGGACCTGAAACATGCGGTCGTGCATTATCCCGCGGAAATGTAGGGTTTCGCAGCGATCGAATGTAGGGTAGATCCAGGGGTCGAAACACATCTGAAATGGAACGTCCACTGTTCACAGTGCCGTCAATGCGAACAAGAGGTGACCGAGACGTGTAACCAGTGAGACCCCATACCATCACGAAGGGTTACACGCCAATATGGCGATGACGAATATGTGCCAAACACGGATGCGACCGTCTTGATGCTGTAAACAGGATACATCCGAAAAAATGACGTTTTGCCATTCGTGCACCCAGATTCGTCGTTGAGTACACCATCGCAGGCGCTCCTGTCTGTAATGCAGCGTCAAGGGTAACCGCAGCCATGGTCTCCGAGCTGATAGTCCATGCTGCTGCAAACGTCGTCGAACTGTTCGTGCAGATGGTTGTTATCTTGCAAACGTCCCCATCTGTTGACTCAGGGATCGAGACGTGGCTGCACGATCCGTTACAACCATGCGGATAAGATGCCTGTCATCGCGACTGCTAGTGATACGAGGCCGTTGGGATCCAGCACGGAGTTCCGTATTATCCTCCTGAACCCACCGATTCCATATTCTGCTAAAAGTCATTGGATCTCGAACAACGCGAGCAGCAATGTCGCGATACGATAAACCGCAATCGCAACAGGCTACAATCCGACCTTTATCAAAGTCGGAAACGTGATGGTACGCATTTCTACTCCTTACAGGAGCATCACAACGACTTTTACCAGGCACAGCCGGTCAAGTGCTGTTTGTGTATGAGAAATCGGTTGGAAACTTTCCTCATGTCAGCACGTTGTATGTGTCACCACCGGCGCCAACCTTGTGTGAATGCTCTGAAAAGCTAATCAATTGCATACCACAGCATCTGTCGGTTAAATTTCGCGTCTGTAGAGTGTAATCTTCGTGGTGTAGCACATTTAATGGCCAATAGTGTATAAAATGCTGAGAGAAATGGAATTAGTTAGCCTTATTTCTTGAAAGTGAAACGTATCTGCCTCTCAGTTAATTGCATACACACGTACACACATTTTTCTTTTTTCTTTAGCTCTAAATTCAAAGCACTTATCCCAAAAATTAGTTGAGGCCTGTGATTGGCAATATTTCGAACTAAATACAGGGAGCTTAATAGCAACTGAACGCTCTGAAATTGTATTTCGCTATATTCAGAGAATTTAGCCAAACAGAAAAAATTACCTGTAGCAGCTCTTGCTGCATATTTCGGTTTCCTTACCACAGATGGTGTAAGGCCTAACCGATCCTCATATTAATTATCTTCCTCACATACGTTGTTCTCCGATGTTTGTCATATGTCACAAGACACGCAAAAGACGCTTCCTGGTCATAACTCGCTAACTGAGCATTTGCTTTTCTTTTTTTTTTTGTTCCAGAAACCTCATCATGCTGGGACGTCCAATCAGCATAATGTGACGTGCATGTCATATTCCAAACACACATGTAGCACTACTGCTGATCCATCTAACAGACTAACGTGCTTTCGCCTGAGACAGTTACCAGAGTAAACAATGTTATCACTGTCAGCCACATACAGTATTATAGGAACCCCATACTAGGGTATTAAGTTCACCTTCCAGCAGGAAACGTTTATCATACTCTGTTAGCAGACAGTCGAAACTACACGACAATTTGTTGGAATAGCATACTCACCAGTAGTTAAACTCATTTGTATAGGTAAGAAAAGAGTCTACATTATTGTCAGACTAACATTATAGTAAGAGTAACGTTATAGTCACTGCAAGATAGGGTATTAACTTTATTTCGCGTTAAAAGCGTTTCCATATCCTCCTGATAATGGCAGGAACTACTATTCAGTAGTAACACAACTTCGTGTGGCAAAGAAATGAGGGTAACCATATCCGTCAGAATCGATACCTAAAACGTGACTGTCGTCTCCAAAACTCAATTCCCTGTGAAATTTCCATGTGTAAATTATCTGCACGAATTTTATACGACATTACAAAAGTCATGTAGCGCGCTAAGCAGGCAGTTAACAAAAATGGTTCAAATGGCTCTGAGCACTATGGGACTTAACAGCTGTGGTCATCAGTCCCCTAGAACTTAGAACTACTTAAACCTAACTAACCTAAGGACATCACACACATCCATGCCCGAGGCAGGATTCGAACCTGCGACCGTAGCAGTCGCACGGTTCCGGACTGCGCGCCTAGAACCGCGAGACCACCGCGGCCGCCAGCAGTTAACAACAGTTCCTCCTTAGCGCAAATGAGACTATGACTCTAGCGCTACAAAAATGATATATTATTTTCCAAAAATACGTAGGGACGAAAACAGACAAAACTTTCTTTGTCATTGCAGTTACCGTATCTAACTTTTTTTTATTAAGCTCATGCTCATATAAAATAAAGTGTCAACTACTGGAAGAATGCAACTAATGTGTTATAAAATATCGTTTGATAGAACCACAAAGGTGAACTCTTGTGTCTGACTGAACAATCCTTAACGGATCTGTTAAAAATAATAATGTCAAGGGATATTCCTGCAAGATAAATCCAAGTGTTGTTTCAGTTATGATGTATTATTACGTATGAAGAAAGGAGCATTAGATTCTTCCTTCTTCCCTTACAGGCAGCGGGCACGATATGGATGTAAGTGTGTTCGTTGTAAGGTATGCCATTAATAATTGGACCATTGAGTTAAAACTTCATTTTATTTTGTAAAATGACCAGTTTCTCAGTTTTCCTCTTTTAGTTGTATGATACTAATTCCTGGCCGTTTTAATCGGGTTGGAAGGAAATTAATGGCGATACAAGATAGGGACCTATAAGAACACTAATGTTAGTAAGTTGGTTATTAGAATGTCGAATCTGTCCGATTAACCTTTTAGATTAAAGTCTGACTTTAACGATACATATGAGCAGCGAACTTAACCAGATAAAATGAAAGGAATCACTTTAACTAGCGACTATGACAAGGCTTAAATGTAATTTGGTTGATTTTCCTGCATATACAAAATTTGTCATTGCATAACTCAAAATTTTATTCTTCTTTTTGTTGTACAGGCACACACACACACACACACACACACACACACACACACACACACACAAGCAAGATGTGTAAAAAGGAAATTAAAGAAGATCAAAAGAAACTCGTATACTGTCTATATAACATCTTCTGATACAGATACTATTTCCAAACAACATAGAATTTGATGATGCACATCAGGTATACATATCTTTGTTTATTACTTTTCAAGTGCATATTACGAAGTTTTGTTGATTGGATAGGTACCTCATTGACAATAATTTTTCTCCAATCTGTTGTCGAAATTTGTTAGTTAGTTACATCATTCAAGAAATTATCATCGACAAGATAGCCGACTTTGTTCAGAACTTGGACGGTATGGAATAATATAACTATTTTGTTATTGCTGATTGATGATTTCTTTATGAAAATTCACACTCAAGAACCTTCGCTGAGCCACATAAAAGACTAGAAGCAACGATGGATGCAAATGTTGAGCACTTATCACTAAAACAGGACGCCTTAAAACCCATAATTTGGGAATTATAAGGCTCATGCAATGGCATCACTGATGTTATATAGCAATTAACAGGCACTATGGGTTCTATACAACTGAAACAATCTGATCTAAAGAGAACTGTTCAACAGCTAACTGAGAGGGTAAATAACTTAGCTCCTCAACAAGATGTAAAATTAAAAGAACAGTTGGATGTACATAGATACATCTTTTCACACATATCTAGAGTATGTATATCTGAGAATGACATGCAGATCAATGAGAAGCAGGACTCTGAGGTACACCAGCCTACTACTGGAGCATCATCGGAATGAGACGTATCTTGGGAACAAATTCAATTTGTATTGTGTCAAAAAGGAAAAGAAAAAAGAAAAACACTAAGTAGGGACTTCTGTGAGTTGTGTAACAGTGTTTCTGTACAAGTTAAGGATATGAAAAGTAGTTTGCCGCAGCTAAGGAAATGTTATTTGAGACACCACTGCTTGGTACTAGGGCAGCAGATCTTATAACATACCAAGCCAGTTTCAGGGAATACATGAAATATCATACAGGACAGGAGATCTCTTATTTCGTTAGTTGCTGGTTTAGAAGAATTAGAGGAATGTTTGCTTAATCATACACAGTTCCAAGTCTTTTCGCCTGATAAAAAGAGCCCACAACTAGTCATTTTTATAAAATAACTTACAGGAATTTTACCTAAGACACAGCGTGATTTGCCAAAAATGTAGTTCAGTATTTGATTTATCCAGGGTGACATGGCACATTGGGTAACTGAAACTGCCAAGAGTTTTCACACATACATGCATTTTGAAAATGCGCTTTTATGTAAATATTAGCCTGCACGTATTCAGGAAAAACTAAGGATTAAAGGTTTCAATCTAGATTCCTTCCATAGCCAAATGTAGTTTACATAAATACTTTGAAGAGCATGGCACCAGGATGAACCGATATATCACCAAGTTGTGTTGTGGGTTTTTAAAGCTAGACTAACATTAAATAACAGGGAAGTACCAGTCTATGTTGCTGAAACGAACTTAGAACATTTACAGTCATATTGAACTCAATTCTTTTAATACATCAAGATTCTAATACAAATAATGTCAAAGGCACTGAACAGTCCACTCTACCAGGTTACCATTTCAGCAATCAAAATAGAAAAAAATATTGTTGAGTAAGCTATATCGTGCCATTGACAGGGCCTCTGGTAAATCCCTGTTTACAAGGAATTCACAAGGCCAAAAAACCTAAATGAAAGAAAACATGACAGCAGGTATAATCCCATATACTTTGGAAACAGGGGAAATCAATGCATTAAATTCATCACAATTGGTGGAAGTCCTCATTCATCAAATAGTGGTCAATCATATGTAAATAACCCCCATCAGGAGACTGATTAAGTGCAGAAGCATACTGGAAAAACGAATTGGTGTAATGAGGATCCAAAACTTACTGTGGTTGATGTGACAGACTATAGTTACCCTGTGATGCCATATTCAACAAACTAACAGCAATCACATTGTGCCCACTAATGAGGTGTGAGGGCAAAAATGTCAATTCCATTAAACAGTTGTGATACAGTGATGGAACAGATATTATAGATCAGTTGTGTACTGATGTTAATGTGTCTAATGACCAATATGAAATCTAGTTAGTGTTACATTTAATACTGTAGCATGTAGTGTGGCAACTTCTAGATACTGGAACTACTACCAGTGGACTGTACACTAACTCATTCAGTTGAATTAGATTACGAAGCTGCCTACTCTGCCAGTTCTGAATTTTAGAATTATTTGTGCGACTGGTATTAGGTCACACAATATAAAGTAGCAAAATCTCAGTAGTCCTAGGGAATGCAGTTACCAGATGCATGTTCCTAACTGTAGATCACCTAATTGTGAATTATATTCTTGGTAGTGAATTTGTGCAAGAGAAGGATGCAAAATTAGGCCTCTCCAAAGATAAATGCTACTTCCGTATTGATGGAAACTACATTGCTGTAAATACATTATGCACGAAATTCGTACATGGCAAAGACTCTCAGATGTAGATGTAAAGGTGAGCAAGTACTCACAGTTGCAGGTGTCAAGGTGAGGTCAAGGTTTGGTCTGAAAAAGGGCTGAATATTAACAGTTAACAACCTCCTTGCACAGATAAGAACTCTAGTGATGATCAAATTAGCGACAAAGTGTCAGAATAAAGTATCATAATTTGTAGGAACGAACTAAACTAGTTAATTTGTGATTAAATCATGTAGATGTATTTGCAGAAAATCAAGGCATCATCCAAGGTTCTGAATACCATAGGGAGGTAATTCCTCACAAAATCCATTGTCTGACATCTTATTCCAACCTATGATCAATGTGAGGGGCTGTTGCCAAAGATGGTCTACTTGTAATGCTGTTACCAAGGAAATTAATAAATTGTTGTTCTAGAAGATGATTGAGCTGTCACTTTACTGAAGTACCCTATTAGCTGTGCAAAACCTGTTACTAATGTACACCTAGTGCTTGATGACAGAGTGGTTACCAAATTTATTGTTACTGTCTGTAAGAGGTCTAGGTAGCTGGTTGTAGTAATACAATAGTTTTATGATATAAGATATCTGATCTGAGGGGCTACTGTTAGCAGGTCGTATTAACAGCGGAATCTTACGAATATACCCGGTTTGTATACGTAGGCAGAGGTTACCAATTTCGTGTTTTCCCTTTCTCTTAAATGTCAGTTCAGATATTACAACTGTACTTAACACTGTGCCGGGATATGAAATGTTAGGTGAGGTATTCCCGTGTATTGATGATACACTCATCAGAATACTAACCTGGAAGGAGCAGTTCCTTTAAACTGAAGGAGTAGAGACAATTTTAGGGGTAGCAGTTACTGAAAATCTCTCACAAACTAAATCTGTTACAGCTAAAATCAGACTCTTGGACATGTAATTTCACCTACAGGAAATGTTCCAGAAAGTGACATCAGAGCAATAAAATGTTTCCTGTAATAGGGATGAAGAAACAAAGCATTCTTCGTGTTAGCCTAGTTTTGAACTTAGTAAATTATTTATCATTGACTCGTCTCCAAATTTATTGAGAAAAGTTATGCAGATGTTCTGTTACAAACTGTCAAAAGACTTTTGATTCTGTTTACCAAGCCTTAGTGAATTATCACCTATTGCAACATTTTGCTATATCTAAAGACTTTTTCCCTGCAAAAGATGCTCCTTGCTGTGGTTTGAAACCTGGGTTACTAAAAATCGCTAAAGATGAGGACAAACATGACAATTGTGTCGTAGGAGTCGCTAGATTTATTCCACTGTGCGTAAAAGAGCATGTTCAGGCAATGACAGAAGGACTTTACCACTGTTTTAATTTCAAAAATACATTATTATATTTATGGTAATCATGCCAAAGTGTTACATTAGCTTTGGGTTTTCTTTTATCTACAAACTCTTCCACGCTCACCTAACACACTCGTCTTTATTTCTGCAAGATTATGACTTTGTAATAATTCATGTTATTGGAGAAAGTGATGTGATGGTAGATGCCAAAGGCTTCCACATTTTTCAGAATCATTTGAGCAATCTTCAGACTATGGAATCTTGTTACTAAAGGACAACACTTATAGACATATTATGCATACATGTGTAAGAGTAGAAAGGCTCTCCTGGATTCTGACTATAGTCTCTATTACAAAATTCCAGTGATGAAACATTACAGTACTGTAGGAACCATAATAATGTATTATCTTGAAAGCCTGATGCAGAGTCCGATTCTTGGTGTGTGTGTGTGTGTGTGTGTGTGTGTGTGTGTGTGTGTGTGCATTTCCACAGCCACAAAGCTAGTCTAATCCTGGCATTCATCATATTTGTGAGCACTTTGATGTTGCAGAGTATTTAATGGAAGTTAATCTTTACTGCTATTTACCAAAGACCCCTAGGTGACTGTAGCAACTGCTAAGATCAGAGAGTTAAACAAGTGCTGTTAATGGGAACTGCATTCAGTAATGCCTACTGTTGTGGTCCTTCTTTCTTCTTTTAGTGTTCAACCCTGAGGTTGGTTTGCAGCAAAGCGCTATTCCTGTCTTGTCTGCCTTCCTCTTCATTTCCATGTATGTGTTACATCCAATGTTATTCATGATCTGTTGCATGTATGGTATCCTTGGTCGCCCGAGATGATTCCTTCCCTCAATAGCTCCATCTGCTATTGTTCCAATGATGTTGTTGTGTCGTAGGTTGTGCCCTACAAGTTTGTCTCTTCTTGTTTGGATGTGCCTCCACAGAGATCTGGTTTCCTGTAATCTTCTATGCACCTCTTCATTTGTTACTTTGTCTCACCAGCTGATTTTCATCATCCTTCTATCCTTTCCAAATGCTTTGTTTGCTTCTGCTACAGTGTTCCGTTCACCTCAGTCTGCATCACAGGCCCGGCAATGCTGAAGAAGCACCCCAGTTGCCTGTGTGACACAATGCTGTGTTGTGCTGGCATTGTACGCCAGCTGCAGAGTTCCGATTACATCAGGATGGCTGCGTCAGCAACTGACCCAGCTGCCACCGCCCTCGTTGACTCCACGCCGCTATGCCAGAAACCACAGACCAGCCCTGCTGCTGATTCTTTCTCGCTGGTGTAGCTGAGAGCACGGCGGCAACGTCCGAATCTGCGGCCCCTGTCTCGTAGACCTCAGGCACGTGCTGTGAAACCAAGACAACTGCCCTCAGTAATGAGCCAAAGAATGGCCCGCCCTGGCTGGCTGCGGACCCCACATCAGCCTCAGAGGGTCGAACCAACGACCCACTGTGGACTGGGATGCTGTCGTCCCATCTGTTGCTGCATATAGCCTGGCAGTGTGACATGCCTCGCTGTCCAGGAGAGCTGCCACACTTGAATCACTCTCGTTAGAAAACAGTACCGATTATTCCTGGCTGTGTGCCTCTGTTTTGCCAAGCATGCTGGTTCATGTCGTGTACATGTAACACTTAGGTTGGCCAGTGGCCCTCTGTGACTTGGGCTATGGAAACTCATGTGTGCGCCCTCTCTTGCTGTTCTATGCCCCTCTGGCCTCTATTTGCCTTCGAAACTGCTGGTATGCATAACTTATTGGAATCCAGCCCACACCTGTCTGTAGCTCGTGCTCCGAATATCGCACAAAACTAACTATCCCTACCCTAAACTGTGGTGCTGCTACACTACTGAACTATTACAGATCATGTTGATGATACAAGTATAAGATGAATTACACCATTTGACAGCATTTTGTGATACTTTCTTTGAATATCTAAGGTTTTACGCAATGAAAACTACCATAACTGTACCTGTTATTAAGAGGATAACAAATTACTATATACCAAGTAGTGGTAAGCCTTATTCATTCCTATCAGATAATGCTTCTAACTGTACTATCGTAAAGTGGAAAGCATCCCTAAGAGAAAAGCAGATGAATCTAATTTTCGTTATAAAACTTTATCCAGGGGCGAATTCTATGAGTAGAGGTTTCAGAGAATTTAATTTGTTTATTTGTACTCATGCCACCAACAAACCCAGTTGGTTGGATATCATGGGTATTTCGAACAAGTAGTCAGTAATTCGCCATACACATATACCTAGTATACACCAGTTCAATTAATGCTTAAAAATAGGACATAAACGAGTTGATAGATGCACTGTCCCGGATCCAAAGAAGGAAAGGTCCTTGGGAAAGAAACTATGACAAACACGGTTCAATATCAGAAAACCTTTACCTGAGGAGAGCAAACTATGAATAACACAAACTCTAGAATTCCATGTAGGTGAAACAGAATTTTTGACAACACACCTGACACTATTTATTTTAGAGAAGAAAAATAGCATATGGCAAACTGCAGGCAGGTCCATTTATAAAAGTCAGAATAGCCCATGAAGGGAGCCACTTATTAGTCTTCCCTGACACCAACAACATTAAACGACTACTCCCTCATCAGGACCTTAACAAACAAACAATGTAACTTTAAGATCTCGGCACATACATAGAATGTCTATGTATCTGAAAGCTCTCACCTATACAAGTGTTGGCTGCTTTATAGTCAAAGACAACAACATTACATCTCCTATGTAAATGTTCAGTATGTACAATTAAACTGTACTGATTAACACGACCTATACTAATGCACACATTGTATAAAATGTGTGTATGTCTTATACGTATTTAACACAGAGATCAAAGAATATACAATAGTAAAAATTGCATTCAGTCAATTAAATGACTGATTCAAACATGGTGAAGCTGTGAAACAGTGTAAGTGATTGATTAGTTAAACTTTTCTATATCTACCATACTTGTACATACGTCTTTACCAGTGAGTATGCAAATAGAACAACATTCTTTTAAAGTGTTTAAAACAGGAACAGGGCTATACCATTAATGTCTAACTACAGGACTAATCGCAGTTTGATCAATCTGGATAATTATCACAAGTTGACTGAGCCATGAACATAAATAATGAAAATATATTTTGTGGAATGCACAAATCAACATGTGTTCAATTACAAAAACGCACATAAATCATAAATCAAAGGATAGATGTTTCACTATGTACGTGTTCATATGATTTTACTGTCAAAAGAAATTTTAACTTAAATACTGGTTGCCACTCACTCATATGTCAATGCAGAGAAAACAAGAGACTGATTACAGTGTACATACTATAATAGCTGTACTCGATGGATGACAATTGGTACACAGTAAAAGTATTGTATCTACTGTCATGATAGATGTAACTCATACAAACTAGTATGTAGAAGTATAATCTAGGATAAGTGCACAATTCTTCATGCTTGTATATACGAGTGTACCCTGTGTAGGTGTTGCAATTTAAGGCTGTAGTTCAAGAACAATAATTTCCATGTTCATGTCTGTCCCTGTTCACAGACTTAGCGGTAATAACACTAGACCTGCATGGGCATTGAACAATCTACTGTGCAACTAACACTAGTTTTTAGCTTGGAAATTTTTACTTCCATTATTCTTGAGCTTTTGGTTTGATTTCTTTTCATGTTATTTGGAGTCTGCTGCCCACATTCTTCCCATAATCTTATGTAGGTGCAGTATACATGGAGAGATTTATAATTCAGAAAATAATCCATGGTGTCTTGGAAGTAAGTTTAAAAAGTTCATGATCGCGCATTTCTGTACAGTACAGTGTGAAATGTTACACACTTAAAAATTTATGTGATCATTGTGAACTGGAGTTCTTGCTTCCTATGAAACATATAAAAAATATAAATAATACGAACTGGCGACCAGGGCAGACGTAGCAAGCACATCGACGCTACGACAGATTCCGATGCCCACGTCTTGGCGACCGCCGGCGCGCGGGCGCGGACGGCGAAAAGAGCGGCTTGCTGGTGGAGGGGATTTAATTCGCCGCCCGCCCTCAGGACCTCAGTTCGTCAGCGCACCTGACGATGGTGACATGTCTGATCGCCGAAATATTGTGCCCTTTGGACACTATGAACCGGCAGTATAGCCGTGGACTGTTCGAGCAAAAGAAAAATGGATCATCAATAAACTCACAGATTCAAACGATAACTAGTTGTTTACGATTTTATCTGAGTTATTTGTACAAATGGACAACTGCTTCTAGGAATCTAGATGACAAACTTCTTGATGTCTTTCTGAAATGAAACCAACCTGTTTTGAGACCTGTGATCACTTACAACTTCATAGGCCTCTTGTCGAAAAGCAACGTTTACTTCCAACTTAGATGTTCATACATCGACAGCTTCCACCGAAATGTTCAACATCTCAAACCTACTGCTTTAAAGTACATACTAACATGAGTCTCTCTTTTCCATACGTTAACAAATGTGCATGATTCTTCTGAAACTGAACATTTTGCTACAAGTGAAGAACATTATTTTCTTTTTACAATATTTGTACACACAGTGTAATTGGAAGTACTATTATTATTTAACGAAATCCACGGAAAGCAATTATTTTTCATGAGACTAATCAATGTGTTCATTGCTCATGCACCAAATTTAAATGTTGTTGAGTACTGCATGTACAGGAAGTCTATAATTTTACTAAGTCTGTTAGAAGCATACGAGCTTTACCTAAAAGCAAATTACTTATACTAGCCTCCATATATATCATAGTCATTATATGTAGAAAGTAATTCCAAGCTTTATGGCGTATGCATATCATTTTAAAGTTGAGGATCGGGTCCCGATTTTTAGCTGAGGTTCACTGTGAATGTCGACTGGGCAAACATGTTAAAATGATCCTGGGCATTGATATATTAATCCAGACTTTTATCTGCATGCTATGACCTTTAATTATCTAGCATTACTTAACCAGATTTGTAACTAAATAAGAGTATAATACCATGCTAGAGAAAAACTTTAATAATAGTAATTGTTTTTTAAAGCAATATTCGAACAACAACCAATATTGTTCAGTCAAATAATTCTCTTACAAAAAACACTATTAATCAATTAGAGTTGTCAAGTGACTAATATTTATTATTGTTTCTGAAGTCTTATAGTAACTACTGAAGTGAGTAAAAGGTTGATGAATCTCAGAAGCCACATTACACTAATGACAGAGTCTTCACCAGTTTAAGGTGGTATATGACATGTATTTCAATAAAACTACAAAGGTGAATTCTGAATAGTCCTTACAGAACAAACTAATAATAATAATAACTACATGAAGTCATATTTCTACTTATGGACGTGTCTGTAATAAATTCTAGTGTTGGTTCACTTCAAATATTTGTAGAGTTACAGCACCTGCACTGAATGAACAGCAAAAAAAGTATGTTTTTAATGTAAAAAGGCGAAGTTCACAGAAAATTGACATCTGTAGACCCATTATGTTATAGCATCATTATTCTACGAAACTGTAATCATTTCATGTATGAAAAAAGTGAAATTAGATTGATACTTCCTGGCAGATTGAAACTGTGTGCCGGACCGAGACTCGAACTCTGGATCCTTGCCTTTCGTGGGCAAGTGCTCTACCAACTGAGCTACCCAAGCACGACTCACGCCCCGTCCTCACAGCTTGTACTGGCAGAAGAAAATCTGTGAGGATGGGGCGTGAGTCCTACTTGGGTAGCTCAGTTGGTAGAGCACTTGCTCCCGAAGGGAAAAGGTCCCGAGTTCGAGTCTCGGCCTGGCACACGGTTTTAATCTGCCAGGAAGTTTAATATCAACGCACACTCAGCTGCACAGTGAAAATCTCATTCTGAAATTAGATTTTTTTTCTTCTTCCCCTTCTGGCTGTGATTCGGTATGAATGTAAGTATTTTCATTTTAAAGTGTTGGCAGTTGCAATTGGACCACAATGTTTCAAATTTGCTTTTACTTTGTAAAATGACAAACCTCTCAATTCTCCTGGATTAATTGTATGATGGAAGTAATTTCTGACTGTTTGAATTAAGCTAGAACTCATTCGTTTGGTGACGAGGAGATCGAGGGTCGTAAGCCCTCTATGATTAGTTATTTGTAAATAGAAACTCGCACGTGCATTTAATTCCAGCTCTATATAACCGTTTTGTATGAAAATTAAGTGCGTACATTGTCATTCATCAACAAGTACTCTGTTAACCACTAATGCCCATTTTGACGTGTATTACATTTTTTCATGATAGTAAAGACTATAAACTTTACTTTATTTAAAGTAAAATATAATCAGTATTTACAAAGATTTTCATTACAATCGGAAATAATTATGCTTCCCTCCTTTATGGACTTCGGAGTGGATGCTTTTGTTGGAGATTCTTTGTTACACATGGTCAGGAAGCCAAATCAGTTGTGACGTCTAGAAACATTACAGCGACTTCCAAATTTAGAGCCACTATGTTAGTTATATGTCTAAATTAATTGTATTATTTTTGTGTATCTGTACAAAGCACATGTAAGAGTCTGAGTTCCTAAATGGAAGGACATTACTGGGAGACAGAACAATGTATTACGTACTGGGAATACGTAAACACACACACACACACACACACACACACACACACACACACACACACACACACACACGAGCGCGCGCGCGCACGCCCAATGGTTATTTCAATGCAGTTGCGATGTCTTAATAGTTCTGAACGCCTCATGATTAGCTAAAGTAATGTGTCAGATGTTGGAAACGTAGTGTTAATACATGACGCCTAAAAACGTGACTTTATACTCTCAAATAAATTGTCACAATGATATTTACATGTTCAAATCATCCTGTAACTTAAAGAAACTCATGTGGCTGATAATGGAGTAATATTTAATAACTGTTACTGATATCATTTGGCCGGCCGGTGTGGCCGAGCGGTTCTAGGTGCTTCAGTCTGGAACCGATCGACCGCTATGGTCGCAGGTTCGAATCCTGCCTCGGGCATGTATGTTTGTGATGTCCTTAGGTTAGTTAGGTTTAAGTAGTTCTAAGTTCTAGGGGACTAATGACCTCAGAAGTTAAGTCCCATAGTGCTCAGAGCCATTTGAACCCATTTTTTTGATATCATTTGTTGTGTTTAATTTTGATCACACCTGAGGTAGTTAGGTTTTCCAGTAATGTCACATATTTTATCTCGTTAGTACAAGATATTGTACAAAAAGTGAAGCTGTTAGATGACAGCAGTTGTGTGTTATAACGCTTAAACTTCATGTTCTTGTAGCACGGAAATATTATCTTACATTATTATTTCCTTGTTTAATTTGAAAGTGAATTGAGCAAGCAAAATGCGCTTAAAACAATTGAGTTTATGTCGTACAGCTTACAAATCTCACAATACTTAATTGTTCGACATCTTGAGGTATGGCAGTTGCTGTTGTCACTGCTGCAAGCCACGACTGATTACTTTCGCGTGGCGGTGTCGAATTGTATCAGGCCGCGAGCAGGCAGTACGCCTGCGTGGGAAGGCACTGCACAGTAGGTAGAAAGAGGCGCTGATAGTGCCCCCTGTCGGGCGGCGCACGAAGGCCTTCCGCTGCTGCGCTGTGGGCTGTGACTGTGCTGCCTGACGCTTGTGTGGTTAACAGCTGAATTAAGTCCTAGCAACGTTTTGCGTCGTGTCATCAATCTGAAGTTCTCGTCTCTCAAGTTTTAAATTAATTGCAGGGATTTGTGGATTACAAGCGGCGCTTAATTTAAAAGCAGCTTCCCGGTTGACAAGGTTTTCCGCCATAATTGTGTCGATGGCCTCCTTAAAAACACAGTCCCAGATAGATGATGCTGAAGATAAAACTTCAGTGTCCTCGTAATACGTAATACATCCGGTGGCCCGTGTCCAGGCCTCTTCCACCACTCCCCCCCCCCTTTCCGACAGTGCTGTTGGGGTTCTCCCAACCCCCACCCCCCATCAGCCTTCGTGTCTACTCTATAGTGCAGTGTTAAGTGAGTGTTCAGTGTTGTGTGTCCCACTTTTTAAGTATTGCGAGCAGACGCCATACTGTCGCTAGGTGCGTTTTTAAACTCTTGCGAACAGAAGCCAGACTGTCGCCATGGTTTTTTTTTTTTTTTTTAAATTGTGCATCTCTAATTACTAGGTGTTTTAATCTGCATCAACAAACCTTTGTTTTTATATTTTCACTTCGGAAACTTTTAGTCATATTACAGTTTTAAAAGTCACCGTTTTATCACCTATTTTTATTGTTTGCTATCTATTCATTATGTTTTAAGCCCTTCTGTAGGCAGCAGAGCGGCATATTATTTTTACGCTGCTGCCAGCACGCCCCCACCCCTCCCCCCTCTGGGGAAGAATCGAATTTCGATAAAGAAAAAAAAAAGTGTCCAGGCTGTGCTCCACTACCGGCGTTAACTAGGAACCAGATGAAGGGTCTAACACCAAGCGAAGATTTGCCAAATTTCGAAGTGTAATAGTCTCGAGGCCGAGCCGCAAGGGGAGAATGCACCGTGTTTAATCTCACGAATCGGATCCTCGACGAGGCAACTGTTTCGGTACTCGAGAACGGTTTCAACTATGAACGAACGTCCGGGACAGCTGCAGTCCGAGATGTGATATCTGGCATAGAACAGGCAATTTTGAAAACTGCCCTTGTTGCAGAAAAGGTTAGGAAAGACGCCTGCCGAATTTTAATCCATGCACCGCAAAAATAGTTTAATATCAGTTCAGCAGACAGGAAGGCTCTCCGACTCTTCGCAAGAGGCAAAGGCCGCGATATTTCACTTGGCGACAAGGGAACACACTTTCTTCACGAGCTGAATGCAGCAGGAAGGTAGAGACGCTGCTCTATGGTCCAGCTTAGCTAAGAGAGGATCCGAATTGCAAGATTCAGAGAAAAACATTTGACCTTCTCAAGAACAGTTCTATAGAGACAAGAATCAGTAAGTATCTGCGCCAACAGGCTGCAATTTCACCAAGACTGTATGGCCCATCGAAGATACTCGTACATTAGGTCGATTCTCTTCTTCACCAAATCACGTGCAACATTCGAGTCTCTACATATTTCATGGCTAAACATCTTATTTCTCTCTTGGGACCTCTTGTAGGCAAATGTGACCACCATATCCTGAATTCAGAGGACTTCATAAAACGCCTGAAAACATCTAATCCACAACCGTCGGATTATTCGATTTGCTTTCACCTTTTTATTTACCTCCTTAGGACTCAGAAAATTTCGGCTGCAAATCTGATATTGATTTTTCTATCATTGTATAAACATGTGCTAACCTCTACTTATTTCTTATTCAGTAACAATTATTGTGGCTGGTGTTACTATGGAAACTAGTCTACTATTTTATGGAACACTCTGAGGAAATATCACTGCAGTGGGTAAGGCTCCCACATTCCGGCTTCTGGAGGTACATAATCGATGAATTTGTGCTGTGGCTGCGCGAAAAAGTAACATTACCTATGTTTCTCTACCATTTGAACGTTGGAAAGCGCTCAATCCGAATGTACAGTTCATTGTGAAAGTGGAAAAAATGGTATCTTAACATTCCTAGATGCCGTGATTAGCAGAAAAGTTGGCGGTACACTCGGATATCCGGCCGGAGTGGCCGAGCGGTTCCAGGCGCTACAGTCTGGAACCGCGCGACCACTACGGTCGCAGGTTCGAATCCTGCCTCGGGCATGGATGTGTGTGATATCCTTAGGTTAATTAGGTTTACGTAGCTCTAAGTTCTAGGGGACTGATGACCGCAGCAGCTAAGTCCCATAGTGCTCAGAGCCATTTTGAACACTCGGATACAGTGTGTACAGTAATCAAATAATCACAGATGTACTATGAGCGTTTAATAAGTAAAGATATACATTTTTTCGGCCAGTGTAGGTGGAAAAAGTGCAGAATTTGTTGTGGGACATCGTGAAATATTCCAGCCTCACCTACGAGAATTTCATGACGTTCCGGAAACCAGCGGCACTATAAACAGCCTTCAAAACTGGGTCTTTAACGATGGTGCGTTCCAAACAGATGGCTCTTATAGAGTTTCTTTTGTCGAAAAACCAAAGAATCGCTGATATTCGTAGGCGCTTGCACAATTTCTTGGATACAGCAAACAAGACCACGGTGAGTCGTTGGGCCAGGCATCTGTCATCGTAACAAGGTCGCGCAAACCTGTCTGATCTCCCACGTGCCAAGCGGCCGCTCGCAACTGTGATTCCTGCATTGTTGGAAGGTGCGGGCACTCCTTGCGTGTGATCAATGGAGCAGAATCAAACGCCTCGCTGCACAACTAGACATCCTTGTTGGTGATACTGACACATTCGTCCACCTATTAGGGTACTGAAATGCGTGTGCCCACTAGGTTCCTCGCTGCCTAACCAGAGACTACAAAGAGTAACGAAGGACCTTCTGTGTGGAACTGTTTTCACGCTACGAGGCTAATCGTAACTTTTTTTGTCGAACATCGTCACTTGCGATGAAACATGGTTTTATCTTTTCGAACCAGGAACAAAACAGCAATCTGTGGAGTAGCCCCTAACCAATTCACTCCGAAGGAAAACTTCAAAGCAGCACCCTCAGCCGATAAAGTCACAGCGACAGTATTTTGGGACTACGAATGGCATTTAGTGTATGATGTCCTCCCTCATGGTGCAATGATCAACTCGAAAGTGTACTGTGCTATCCTCAGCAAATTGAAGAAACGAGTTCAGCGTGTTCGTCACCACAAAAATGCAAACGAACGTCTCCTCCTCCATGAAAATGCAAGGTCTTACACAAGTCTCTGCTCCCGACAGGAGGTCACAAAACTTCAGTGGACTGTTCTTCCTCATACACCCAACATCCGGACCTCGCACGTCCCGACTTCCATCTGTCTGGCCGAATGAAAGACGCCATGCATGAAGATGTGGAGGCAGCCATAGCAATGACGATCTTGCCATACTTTGACGGCATGTATTCAACAATCGAAATAATCCCTAACAGATACTACATCAAATGTGTTGTCTCTATATGTCCAGCTTTCCAGAGATGGCTGCGGAACTCGGCTGTTCGCAACAAGATGTCATATCGAACACCTTCCAGCTGTATAATTTTCAAACTGTTATTTTGTTACCAGTTTCGGCGATTTAATGCGCCATCTTCAGGCCTCTGACGGACGTATAGCAAGATTACAACCTCAGTTCCGGTCAAAATAGGGGCCAGCATTCAGATTCTATTATCTGTAGATTTCTGCTTGCTGCAGTGATCACTTCAACCATCATCTGCCGACTGAAGATGGCCTTAGGAAACGTGGCGTGTATAAGATTCCTTGGTAGAGTACAGAATCTTACATTGGGATGACATACCGAACAGTTCAAGAACTTTGTTTTGTACGTCAGCGTCATAGCATCGTGGTCCAGCCATACATATGAAGTAGCGGAGCATGGCCTGGACACGCGCCGTCGCACGTTTTACGATAACACTACAGTTTAACACTTAGCGTCATCCTTCGTGGACATTGTTTTTAAGACATCCACACATAGCCGTACGACGGAAAATTTTATCAGCAAAGATGCAGGTTTTCAATTAAGCGCTACCTAAATTCCAGCACTGGCTGCGATTAAATCAAAACAGAAGAAACAACAATTTCCGCTCCATGACCCCGAGCTGCGCATTGCTAGGATTTAATTCCACTGTTAATTACAGGAGCTTCCGACTGGACAGCCACTGCCTACAGCGCACTCTTGAAAGGCCTTTGGCTGCTCCCGGCAGGGGTACTATGCCTCTTCCATTGTAATATCAGCGCGTTCCCGCGCACGTGTATTGCTTGCTGCTGATCTGATACTCGTAAAATTCGACGCACTGCAGTTATCATCAGCTACGTCCCCCAGCAGTGACATAATCGGCTATCGAAGTTTGTATCGACGATATATTGTTGGCTTTGCACAATTAGGTCATCTGACGGCAAACCCGTGAACAGTGTCTTCATCATATCGGTCGGAAAAACCTGAAATGCAACAACTGCTGATTACGCTACAAAGTTTGGTACTTTTGCCAATATGAAAGTTACGCACCTTTTAATAAATAATGGACAATTAAATGTCGAAATAATTAATTCTAATGCCCATTGTGGTTGCAAAGTGTTACGTATTTTGAGGAATGATAGAATTTCATTGTAGTGGGAGGTTTGACTTCTTAGTTGTGATCACAGATCAGTAATTATACTCGCATAGTACTCGTACGATAAAAAAATTGGATGTACATAGCAGTACAGAAGTGATAAATAATTTTATTTTGGCGACAAAGAATTTACTTTCGGAGAATCGTCTTTGAATCAACGAAGATGGTTTGAAAACTTGTCTGTACGCAATAGAATGAACGTACTGTACTTACATCACTGAAACCTTTTTTATTTTTTTATTTTTCAGTGTAGTCTCCTTGTAGATTAATGCACTTGGTCCAACGATATTCCAGTGCCTTGAGCCCATCTCGATAATGAGTTTCCCCTAGGCCTGCAAAATACACTACTGGCCATTAAAATTGCTACACCACGAAAATGACGTGCTACAGACGCGAAGTTTAACCGACAGGAAGAAGGTGCTGTGATATGCAAATGATTAGCTTTCCAGAGCATTCATACATGGTTGGCCCCGCTCCCGACACCTTCAACGTGCTGACATGAGGAAAGTTTCCAGCCGATTTCTCATACACAAACGGCAGTTGACCGGCGTTGCCTGGTGAAACGTTGTTGTGATGCCTCGTGTAAGAAGCAGAAATACGTACCATCACCTTTCCGACTTTGTTAAAGGTCGGATTGTAGCCTATCGCGATTGTCTTTATCGTATTGCGACATTGCTGCTCGTGTTGGTCGAGATCCAATGACTGGTAGCAGAATATGGAATCGATGGGTTCAGAAGGGTAATACGGATCGAAGTGTTGGTTCCCAATGGCCTCGCATCACTAGCAGTTGAGATGACAGGCATCTTATCCGCATGGATGCAACGGATCGTGCAGCCACGTCTCGATCCCTGAGTTAACAGATAGGGACGTTTGCAAAACAACAACCATCTGCACGAACAGTTAGACGATGTTTGCAGCAGCATGGACTATCAGCTCGGAGACCATGGCTGCGGTTACCCTTGACGCTGCATCACAGACAGGAGCACATGCGATGGTGTACTCAATGACGAACCTAGGTGCACAAATAGCAAAACGTCATTTTTTCGGATGAATCAAGGTTCTGTTTACAGCATCACGATCGTCGCATCCGTGTTTGGTGACATCGCGGTGAACGCACATTGGATGCGTGTATTCGTCATCGCCATACAGCGTATCACCCGGTGTGATGGTATGGGGTACCATTGGTTACACGTCTCGGTCACCTCTTGTTCGCGTTGACGGAACTTTGAACATTGAACGTTACATTTCAGATGTGTTATGACCCCTGGCTCTACCCTTCATTCGATCCCTGCGAAACTCTTAATATCAGCAGGATAATTCACGAGCGCATGTTGTAGGTCCTGTACTGGCCTTTCTGGATACAGAAAAATGTTCGACTGCTGCCCTGGCCAGCACATTCTCCAGATCTCTCACCAATTGATAGCGTCTGGTCAAAAATAGTTGCCGAGCAACGGGCTCGTCACAGTATACACCAGTCACTACTCCTGATGCCCAGCTGGGGTCACTATGCCTCTTCCATATTAATCCCAGCTCTTCCCCGCGCATGTGTATTGCTTGCTGCTGGTCTGATAAAATTCGACGCCACGCAGTTATCAGCTGCGTCCTCCAGCAGTGACAACAGCGGCTATTGCCACTTGGAGATATCAAACAATTTGTATCGACGATATATTGTTAGCTTTGCACAATATGATAATCTGACGGCAAACACGAGGAGAGTGTCTCCATCATATCGGTCGGGAAAATCTGAAAAGCAACAATTGCTGCTTAGGCTACAATGCTTGGTACTTGTGCCAGTATGGAAGTTACGCACATTTTAATAAGTAACATGTACAATTATGATGACGAAATAATTAATTGTAATTACCATTGTGGTTGCAAAGTGTTGTATATTTTAAGAAATGATAGAATGTCGTTTTAGTGGCTAGTTTGATTTATTACTTATGATCTCAGATGGGTAATTATACTTGCATATTACTCGTACGATAAGAAACTTGGATGTACTTTGCACTAAAGAAGTGATAAATAAGTGTATTTCGGCGACAAAGGATTCACTTTCGAAGAATCGACTTTGCATCTACGGGGGTAGTTTGAAAAGTTCTCGGTACCGAATAGATAAAAGTACTGTACTTAAATCGCTGGAACCGTTTTTTTTTCAATGTAGTCCCCTTGTAGATTAATGCATTTGGCACAACGACGTTCTAGTGCCTTGAGCCCATCTCGAAAGTTAGTTTCTTCCAGGCCTGCAAAATAGTCGCCATCTCCGTCTCTAAATTCTCCGTTGAAGTGAATCTTAGTCCACCAAGAAAAAATTTCAGTCTTGGGAAGAGATGGAAGCCTGGCAGAGCCATATCAGGTGAATAAGGCGGGTGTGACAACAAGTCATACCTTAGTTACTGTAATTTTGACATGACGACGGCACATGTTTTTTGATCCAGCGTCAGCAGTTGCGGCACCCATCTTGCAGATCATCTTTTCATTTCTAAGTCTTCAGTTAAAATGTGATATACTCTTTCAGATGACATCTGGCAAGAGTGAGCAGTTTCACGCACTTTCAATCGGCGATCCACCATGACCATTTCGTGCACTTTTGCAATTATTTCCGGAGTAGTGACACATATTGGCTGACCACGCGCAGTCATCACCTAAGCTCTCCCGACCAAATTTAAATTCATTTGTACACTTGGCAGAAGTTGAATATGAAGTCTCCCAGCGTATTATGGAAATCTTTTGCTTTCACATCCTTCTTTACGAAGTACTTAACCACTGCTCGAATCTCGATTTTTTCCATCTCCGCAAATCATTACGCGGGAACAACAACAGAGCCACGTCACTGGCACAACCCCCTTCCAATAGCATTGAAGTGGCCACGTGTTTACAGGCAACAGTCCAATGAATATCACATGAACCACTCGTTGTGCTAGCGCTGACCTCTCGTGGTCATTCCTAGAACTTTTCAAACCACTCTCGTAGGTCGTGTTGCACCATTGCCTTTAGTCTGATTCGTCTCTGCCCTTTTCCACCATTCTCTGTGCCATGCCTATATTCAAATTTATTATAAACTTACATTTGATTATCATGAAAATGTGTATTTTATGTGATATAACACGTTACCGATGTTGCCACAATGCGTCATTTTATGACGGTGTTTTTGCGCTGAAGTGTCACAGAATGTGACATTGATGGATACGTTTGCTACTAAAGATGGTTTCGAGGGCAAATGCAATAATAATATGTACAACAGTCGCCACTGAGTATTGTACTGAGAAAAAATTGGACAGAGATATCATTGTGGCAGTTAATTTGAGAGCCTACAGTGTGTGTGTGTGTGTGTGTGTGTGTGTGTGTGTGTGTGTGTGTTTGTCTGCACTTATGTAGTTTAATAAGTGTTACATCGTTTTGTGCTATCAGTAACACACTCTCATTTAAGTGTAAAAGGAACTGATAACCCCCTGTCTAGCATGCTACGTGGCTTTTGTAGTGCTGTATAAAAGTAACAGATAGTTGAGACTCGTCGGTAACGTTGTGGTTCTTAATTTCAGAATCACATTCATGTTTTTAGACGTCACACGTTAATTGCGCTCTGTCATGTGTCGGCACCTTATTTTAAGTGAACATTAAATTTATGGACCAATTTAGATATGTTAATTGTGATAATAAAGCCATTCTGTGTATTCCACGTACTTGTGATAGATAATTGTTTTTGTACTACCAGTGACATATTCCCGTTTTGGATTGAAGTTTTAACTGTCTGGTTATCATGTTTTTCAACAGTTGTATAAAAATAAAGGAGGTAATTTAGAGACAGAACTAGCAGGGCTACTTAAATTGACGGTGGACCCATGTGTTTTAAGTACTAGATTTGATGGATACAGCAAGCCTCGTTTATTTCCTCTAAAGTGTATTACTATTGTTATTACGTTTTTCCTTCGAAGTGGCAAGTAGCTTCAACTGTGTCACAACAGAAAATGAAAAGCGATTAGTACTGCAAGACAAACTTAATTGTCCAGCAGGTGGTCAATACACTACTGGTTTTAGAGTTTGATTGAGATATGGACATAGCACTGTGTATTTTAGTAACTTCAATCGATAAGTGCTATTTGAGCTGTAAGTTAGATCGGAAGTAGTGCATCATGTGTTCTTAGCAAAGTGACACTTGTGTCGTGTTACTCCAAATTGATTTCACAGCAACTCGAGGTCATCAGAACGAATAAAACACTGTCAGTGAAATTAGTCTTGTTAGTGCTTGCCTCCCTGCGTTGTAACTATTGACAGATGCTGTAGAGCAACAGACATGCAGAGGCTAATTAATTTGGTATGAAGATGGCATTTGTTTTTTTGGACATTTCCGAAAGAACAGATGCCATCTTCATATCGTTAAGGCTAACCAGCTGATGACCTCCTTCATTGTGGGTGCACACGAATTACCTGAACTCTTACGGAACTCAGTGGATTGTTTGCCGCAAGTAATGGCTATAATGGCAGAAGCACTACGAATGTGGTGTGTGGACTGTAAGTTGAGAATGGGGGTCTCCCGGGAGTGTGCCGGCGATAAGTCCCTGCAGTCACACTGTCCTCTGTGCCCTCGGGGGCTTACATGGGTAGAGCGTCTGCCATGTAAGCAGGAGATCCCCGCTGATGTATATCAATGCCCGTCAGCAGCTAATGGTATTGATTTAATTGTAATTAATTTGAAGTTCGCTTGTCTTGCACCATCTATGATAAAGAAATCAAACCTGATGGGTAATCAGTTGCTGCTTCAATTAGTTTTTTGCTTAAATACCGTGGCGCAGAAAATTTTGAGGAGACTTGGATACTTTCAGGTTCCCTATAAAATATTTAGGAATACTGGAAATCACGCCTTTTACACAAACGTTTGGATAAAAAGTTTCGACATGTCAGAAAAAAGTAATCGGAGCTATCCGTTACTACTAAGCACTCTCTTTCTCCATGTCTCTCCCTCCCTCCCTCCCCTCACATCTTTTTTCTTCTGTCTCTCTCTCTCTCTCTCTCTCTCTCTCTCTCACACACACACACACACACACACACACACACACACACACACTTGTATGTGTTTGTGTGTGTGAGTGTGTGTGTGTGTGTGTGTGTGTGTGTGTGTGTGTGTGTGTGTGAGTGTGTGTGTTTACATGTACAATGAAGGCTTTCACTACCGGGTGTTTCAGCTGCCTCGAATTCTTCCAGGTTGTATGGCCGTGGTCCATGGAGGTGCACCTCCGAAGATGTCCTTGGTAGCTTTGGAAGAAACGTCAGGGATGGAAATGTTCCATGGACCATGGCCCAGGAGAATTGTCGTCAGCTGTTTACACGTAATCCGCTTAAGAGAAATAATGTAAATCAGGCGTCGTTTTTACTCATAGCTATAATACTTCATTATGACTGGCTGGTGTGGATAGGGCACGATTAACTAATGCGTTCAAATACGTCAATGCTGTCCCGCGATTTTTTCAAAGTAGTAATTTAAACTTTTGCCTGGGTGTCCGAGGCCATACGTAGATACATTCGTCATCCAACCATTTGTTTCCGGTATAAGGGAACTTGCCTAGAACTACCGAAGAGAGAAGCGTCTATAGTCATAAATGAACTACATAGTTTAAAGTAATGTAGGTCAATGAAACTTCATTACCCAGTGCCAGTGCGTGAGAACTTTACTGCCCACATTTACTGCGCTCTGCTGTAACATACCAAGCACGAGGTCTAACCAGTTTTTATAAATACTTTTTATCTCACGTATTAGCTGTGTGACCGCCGAGCCAGAGATGTAATCAATAAGATTGGACCACCGGCTGGTTTCCGAGCCACCAACGTACCATTCACAGAGAACCTAAAAAAACAAGAAGTTGTAAGTCTTGAAAGAACTAGAGAATATGATGCACTTATGAAACTGAAGACCTATTCAGATAGCACTTCATTTACCAAGAGCAGCTGTAAATTAAACGTTTCGGAAGACACCCGCCATTACATACAAATAATAATAATAATAATAATACAGTAAAATAGAACGAATCATGATATTTAAACTGAATCACCCCACTGGAAATTCTGAAAATCACTTCCTTGCTGCTTTCAAGTGATGTAGTTGCGTTATAGGATGCCGATTGATTCAATACTGCTCCGGTAAAACCACTATGTGTCCTGCATATATCACTAGGCTTACGCAACAAGACTTGCGGACAACTCTTTAATACACACGAAACGGCTGACCTATGCCCAGGAGGTAAAAATCAAAAAAAGGTTCTGAAGGAGCTGAGTTAATTCTTCGAAACATCAAAAAGAAACTGGCACGGCCAAAAAAAAAATTCTGAGTGGAGGGGGTGAAGTGGAGATGGTGATTATGAGGGAGGTCTGTCATAACACCTATCATTTCACTTTTCTACATTGTTCAATGGCTTTTGCATCAAGCTAGATATTTGCGAAATATTTGTGAGAAATAAGTGAGTCATTCTTTTCTTTAGATTTGCATTTCTGATTAATGATAATCTGGATCCTCCAGTGTAACCACCATCATAAATCAACTTGTGTGTGAAGCCAGTCTGACAACGGAAGACAGAGAGGCCGATTATTAAAATGAACATGTCAAGATGCTGGTGTATGTCTTGCTACTTGTAGTATGACTCAGGTATACGCTTGTTGTTATTTAAAGTGGGTTAAGGTTGTCTTCCACCAGTAATTTTAGTGTGTACCTTAACAGAACAGAAACAACTGCGGTCACAACTCTATTTAGCTCCTTTTAATAGAACCTACAAAGACAATTTGATTCTCCTCATAAGAAGTCAAAAAAAGTAGCAAGTCAGATCATATTGAAATAATAGTTCTTCATTAATACAGGGGACTGCCAAAGTTGACATCACCAAGAGAAAAAGGTCGAATAAGTGATGAAACGGTAATGTCCCATGAGTCGGGACGTGGAGTGTCAGAAGTTTCAACGTGATAGGGAAACTACAAAGACTGAAAAGGAAATGCAAACGCTCAATCTAGACGTAGTGGGGGTCAGTGGAATAAACTTAACAGACGACAAAAAATATGGTAAGTCAAGAATAGGGTAACATCAACAGATGCAGGAAATGGTATAAAGGAAATAGGATTCGTTATGAACAGGAAGCTAGGGCAGGGATAGGTTACTCTGAGCAGTTCAGTGATAGGGTTGTTCTCTTCCGAATCGACAGCAAACCGGTACACATACGGAAGTCGCAAGCAGATGCTGAGCGGTACAGAAAGTATATGATGATTTCGAAACCGTCATTTAGTATGTACAGGGAGATGAAAATCCTGTAGGACGGGGTTTTGAATATGGTTGTATGGAAAGAAGTAGGCGAAAGGGTGGCGGGGAATGTCGGCTTGGCTGTAGGAATGAAAGAAGCAACAAATTTAGTTCCACGATAAATTTCAGCAAGTTATAGCGAATGTTCTGTTCGAGAATAACAAGAGAAGAAGGTATGCTTGGGAACGGACACAATGTACAGAAAGATTTCAGCTAGATTATATTGTCAGGCAGATTTTCTAAAATTGGATTTTAAGGCATACCGAGGAGCAGATATAGACCAAGATCGCAATTTATCAATGATTTAGAGTGGACTGAAGCTTACGACACCAATTAGGAAGAATGAATGTGCAAGGAAGTACTAAGGAATAAGGAGATGTGGTTGATGTTCTACATCTTCATCCACAACTACATTAGGGATTGGACCTCTCGGTCTATTCCTTCTTCTTAAAAACTGATCATTTTGTCTCTTCATTGGTCATTCTCAAGGTCTTTTGCTTCTTGGTTTGTATTGTTTTATGACTTTAGTGAATCTTCCACCTTGCATATAGTCAGTTTTTTTCTTTCTATCCTAAGTGAAATTTTTTTAATATGTCAATTAAGTTTCACATATTCCAGCCCAGCTCGGATGTCATCATTTCTATTTTCATCCGTCTACCCCTCTATCACACCTAAGGAAATTCTTTTGACCTGCTTCTATTCCCGTTTCATCTCACGTATTAAGAGCCCAGTTTTCTCATCCATAGAACAATGCTGGTATAGTAGAGTATCTTCGAGGACTTTCTTTCCCAATATTCTAAATAAAATTCCACGGAAGAAATGAAAAAGTTCAAATTTTAGGATTTCAGTGTTTTTCCTGTACATAACACTGCGCCTCACCTGCCTGTCGATTTCAGTCTTGACTCATATGGGTCCATGTCCTGAACATGAAACTGATTTTGTGTTTGTGATAGAGACGTTTAGAGTGTATTCTCTGGCTGTTTTAGTTAAATTAAAGATAGCTTCTTGTATGCCATTTTCATTCTGACTAATAACTGCTTGTCATTAAAATCCACATCCTTTACAATGTTTGTGTATCCGTTAGACAGCGATTTGCCTGACTTTAGGAAACGTGAAGGCATCAGAGGGGCCGTTCCGATTCATACTGATGGCAAGACTGAAGAAAAATCAACACACCCTCACAGGATCTGTCGACGTGAAAAAAGCGTTCGCCAATGTAAAAGTGAGAAATCCTTTGGAAATACCGAGAAAAAAGGAGTAAGTTATACGAAACTACGTGTAACATGCAGTATGTACCATAACCAAGACAGTACAATAAGACAAAAACCAAAAACAAATTGCTCAGACTAAAAATGATGTCAGACACGTATGTAGTTCTCGTCACTATTGTTCTGTCTGTACATCGAGGAAGCAGTGACGGGTTTGAAAGGCAGGTTCAAGAAAGCGAATAAAATTCAGGGTGAAAAGATATCAATGATAAGATTCGCTGATGACATTGCTATCCTCGATGAAAGTGAAGGGGCATTACAGCATCTGTCTAATGACGATAGAATACTGATTGAAAGTCGAGGAAAGATTAAAGTAGTGAGAAGTGGCAGAAATGAAAACAACGAGAAACTTAACATCAGGAATGGGTCTCATGAAGCACAGGAAGGTAAGAAATTCTCCTACCTAGGAAGAAAATGAACCTACGATGGACAGAACAAGTAGGACATCAAAAGCAGAGTCGCACTAATGGAAAGTGCATTCCTGTCCAGTAGAAGTCCGCTTCTATCCAACATCAGCCTCAGTTCGAGGAAGAAATGTTTGAGAATATACACTTGGAGCACAGGATTGTATGATAGCGTAACGTGGACGGCGGGATAACCAGAACAGAACGGACTCAAAGTAATTGAGATTTGGTGCTATAGGATAATGTAGAAAATTAGGTAGTCTGATAAGATACTGCTGCAAGAGGTTCTCCACAGACTCGGCGAGGAAAGGTATTCATGGAAAACACTGACAAGAAGAAGGGACAGGACTATAGGACAACTTTAAGACGGGAATAACTTCCATAGCACTAAATGGAGCTGTAAAGTGTAAAAACTGCAGAGAAAGACAGAGCTTGGAATACATCAAATAAATAACTGAGGACACAGATTGCAATTAATACTTTGAGATGGAAAGATTGGCATAGGAGAGTAATTCGTGGAGAACCGCATGAAACCAGTCAGAAGACTGAAGGACAAAAACAAAGTGGTAATGTCCGCCTGACAGTGTTAGTTTGACACGAAAGGTGTGTGCCTCTTAGAGTGGCTAGGCTGGCCGCCTTTGTGTCCGTCAGACAATTCAGCTTCTGGGTGTAACGTATTCAAAGGAAGCTCTGCTTCAGATGGTCTCTTTTCAAATACTTTAGGGGTCCGTTACGCCAGGATTTTAGTCAAGTGGAATATGCTGTGATGGGTGGCGTTCTGGTTATAGGTGAAATTATGCCTCTTGCAGACGTGATGGCTCATATCGAAAAAGACAGCTCAGAAACTGATGATTATTGAAACACCTAATCGACATTTTAGCGCCTGTCCAAAGCCGACATCTTGCTGACTAAGTCGGAAGTTACAGCCCTGACAGAAATATTGACTTGAAAGGTGTTTACCAAAGCCGTGCTAGGAGCTAAGACACCTTCGAAAACTAACCCTAGTGTAAGTGAGAGAGACGAACATTTGCGCAAGTTAAAGAAATGTGCGCCAACTGGTCGCCTGACGCTGGTTTTTGGCGGAGTTAAAGGTAGTGTTATAGGCCCTTTGCTCTTCCTTATCTATATAAACCATTTGGGAGGCAATCTGAGCTGTCGTCTTCGGTTGCTTGTAGATGATGACGCTGTCCTTTATCGACTAATAAAGTCATTATAAGATCAATACCAACTGCAAAACAATTTATAAAAGATATCTGAATGGTGCGAAAAGTGTAAGTTGACCCTAAATAACGAATAGTGTGAGGTCATCCACATAAGTGCTAAAAGGAACTCGTTACACTTCGGTTACACGATAAATCAATCTAATCCAAAAGTCATAAATTCAATTAAATACCTAGGTATCACAATTACGAACAACATAAATTGGAAGGAACACATAGAAAATGTTGTGGGGAAGGCTAACCAAAGGCAGCGTTTTATTGGCAGGACACTTAGAAAATCTAACAGGCCTACTAAGGAGACTGCCTACACTACGCTTGTCTGTCCTCTTCAGAGTACAGCTACGCGGTGTGGGACGCTTACCAGGTAGAACTGACGGAGTACATCGAAAAAGTTCAAAGAAAGGCAGCACGTTTGGTATTATCGAGAAATATGGGAGAGAGCATCACAGAAATTATACAGGATGTTG
Source organism: Schistocerca serialis cubense (assembly GCF_023864345.2). Lineage (NCBI taxonomy): Eukaryota > Metazoa > Arthropoda > Insecta > Orthoptera > Acrididae > Schistocerca > Schistocerca serialis. The sequence continues at coordinate 321,162,766 of NC_064641.1, read as the reverse complement.
GCTGGAAATCATTAAAAGAAAGTCGCTTTTCGTTGCGATAGAATCTTCTCTCGAAATTGCAATCACCAACTTTCTCCTCCGAATGCGTAAATATTTTGTTGACACCAAACATAGGGAGGAACAATCACCACAATAAAATAAGGGAAATCAGAGCTCGTACGGAAAGATATAGGTGTTCATTCTTCCCACGCGCTATACGAGATTGGAATAATAGAGAATCATGAAGGTGGTTCGATGAACCTTCTGCCAGGCACTTGAATGTGATATGCAGAGTACCCATGTAGATGAAGATGTAGATGTTGATTTGAGATGTCAGATTCAGGGAGACGAAATGTATATAGAACGCATGTTTTCCAAGATTCGAAGGCAGGCGATTCGGCTACGGATAGCAGGACATACAACTTTCGATGTTTGAGATGGATGAAGGACAGCACCTTCCTGGTTCTGAGACAAAGTAGCTGGTGTTCTTTCGAGACCTGTGGCGTGCCAGAATGGTGGGTATGTCGATGATAAAAGGGTTTCTACAGTAAATGATGGAGAGTGGAGGCAACTCTATATGGCATGTGATGAGTATGGTAATGGCGATAACAGCGAAGAAATGGAAGGTGTGGTGGGTGATGATTCCTAACACGGACAACTGGGTGATCCTGTCAGTTACCCGAAATGCAAACAAGACCCAGAATCCCTGAGCCAAGACTGGAGAGAACTGGATTGAGTATATCTGGCGCCGTGTAAAGACGGGTGGAATCTATGGGATATCATGAAATTCTTGCGCTCGAAAATGCCGTATGGCACTTTGAACATTTTACAGATAGCATGGAGTAGTGTTGTATACGGCTATTTGCATCGCCTTCTGTAATAGTTGACATGTTCACCGTCCGAGGACAACAGTAGATAGACAAAGAGGAGGGTGTTGCGGTTTTTGGGCCTCTCCACGAACAATGCTGTATGTTTCATGGATGACGGACTGTAGCAAGGTGGTGCTTACCGCAAGTGGTTTGAAACATGCAAATAATGCGCGGTAAAGGATAATTAACTTCGGTTCTTGGCAGAATATCAAGAGGAAAATACCTCATGATGCTGGATTCGAACATAAATCACCCGAAGGAAAGGTACTTCCTGTGAAACAGCCTCCAATGCAGGTGAGTGGAATAACGCTGTATCGGTTTGATAAAAAGCCATATTTTTATAGAGTAGCATATGTGCCACGTGCAGTGGCTTATGTACCCTGTAGAGCATAGGGCTCTAACGACGTAGGCATACGTTATGTAGTACTATTGACTGCATGATTCAGGATCATTTATGCAATGCAGAATTTTGTTAAAAGAAGGATGCAAGGACATAAAACTGAAACTTAAGTTAAAGCTGTACAAAAAATAACATGAACTGACGGAGGATGAGCAGTCCATTTACCTCACAAACTCTGTGGAAATATACATGCCAGCCAGACGAAAGAATAATAAGACAGCCGATAATTCACGGAAACAATTTTCTTTGAAATACGAAGTATAGTCAAAAGAAGCGTAGCAAAAAAATTGCTTGACGTATTCTGCATCACTCTTCATTGAATCCAGACTTTACAACGTAAACTGGAAAGTGGAATGACCACTCCGAAAGGCGGTCAAGTAAAGCAATTCAGTAGACCACATGAAACATCAAATAACGACAGGGCTCTGATTCGGGAAAGTATTTCGAGTTTCCCGAAGCAAATGAGCCATTACAGACGGAAAGAACCTGAAAAGAATGCCTGTACCCCGTTCTCAACCTCTGCAGAATGTATCGATTGTTTGTGATCGTAGCTTCAGGCAAAATAAAAATGTACAACATCGAGCTTGAGAGCCTGTTGCCTCATGCAAAAGGAGACCAAGCATACGAAGTGCTAAAAACGATATGAAATGGCTAAAAGGATTAACAATATATATGTCATGTGTGTTAACCAACAACAGGTTTAGCGCTGTCCTACATTGACAAATTCCACTGTATTCTACCAGAGATAGCTGTCGTCGTATGATTTCACTGTTCATGACGCTGGTACTGGAAACAACACAGTAAATTCGTGGGATGAGTCCGCAGCAAGGAGAGGTTCATTCAAAATAAGTTTCCTGTCCGCTTAAGTTTGTGACGCCTGAAGAAGGTAGTGAACGCAATGTATGGCCCACCACTGTATCGGACAGAACATTAACTGGAGAGTTTTAGCGCATTATTTCTATCTGATCAGCTGCAAATACTTTACAAAAATAGATCAAAAATTTTTATGTTAAACTCGAAGCATAAGCGTGTATCGTATTCAAAACATGCTTCGACCATAGGAAGAACTTTATATTGTCAAACATGAATGTGAAAACGAAGTAAAAAAAATGCCGTTGCATTCTGGTTTTCGGCTGCTCTACAGCAGGGACTGAAACACCATCATGAGAAGAAAAGCGATCTATTGGACAACTCGAAATACATGGAGCCGAAATACAGTCTTCTTACGAAACACTGCAATGTCAAAACTGAGTCTCAGCTTGATAGGATACTAATGTTCGATCACGTTTTTAAGACCAAAGTAATCAGTTTACAATACATATTAAATTGTATCTTATTATAATTTTCTTCCTTACAGCATTTAGATTCTAGGCAACCTTATCGTTACAGCAGAGTAAAGAGTGTATGGTATAATATTGTATATCCATTGCTATACAGCGTTTCTTCACTTTAATACTTAAATATTTAAAAAATTGTGCTTAGCGCGATTTTAAAAAGCACATCCAAGTGGTTTCAACGGTCTGTGTGCACAAACAATGCATATCTGCTATTATATTACTATTTTCATATAATTCCCTGTAATTAACAATTTTTGTCGATTTCTTAAGAACAGTTAAATGTGCTGTACAGCATTAGTCACGCAAACGATTTGGTAACCAAATCTAGACAAGAGAGTGCGAGAAGGATGACGACGACCTGTAAGGAAATATATTTATTGGCAGACTTGTGCCAGAAAATGAGTTTATAACTTTGAGTAACAAAACACTGGTGAATGCAAATGTATTTCTTATATATTATTCTGAAATGTTATGTACACCAAGATCACATACAAATCTTTTTATTGATTATCACTTTCGACAAATCTGTATTGTCATTAATAGGTACTGTAACACATCAACAGAAGTTCATGATTTTTACAAAATTTACAAGACACATAGTAATGTTTCGACGTTTCACAATAATATTGGTACTAGTACTTATACTATTACTAGATTAGTTGCCACAGTGGTGTTAAGTGAACGAGTGCTCTAAGACATCAGCACAACGTAATGTGTTTAATATGCGTTTTTTTGTAATTGACACGCAGATATTTCTTCCTATTTTTTATTGTAGAACGATGCAGCATCAATGTGGCTTGCAGGTTTGTAATGATCATGACCATCCGTTGATGTGTTACAAAATCCGATGCTGACAGCACAAATCTGTCGAAACGGGTACCAATACATACAGATTTACAAGCGATACTTGGGTACCTGATGTTTCACAAGAAAGTAATAGTTAATACCGCATCAGTTGTAGACACAATATCAAACACGTAAGTTTTTCTTATGCCTTGTACGTTCTGTGTAGTCTGTTATATCATGTGTAATAGCCTTCAAACGTATTCGTGCAGTGCGATATGCACATAGCACAGCTTTTGTTGATTTTGTGTTTCCACTGAGTGTAATGGCTATATTTTTATTGGTGACTGAGTAACATCTACTGAATGACTTTATATCAGTACAGACATTATTTGCACACATTTGAAGACTACAAATTGTGACTATTAGGAGTAGTAATTTTTAAGGTTGTTAGTTTGTCTACGTAAATGTAGCAAGAGCAGGCCATCAGTGCTTATTTTCACCAGCACAGCAGGTCAGGCGTTGAAGTGTGGACACACTATGGTTAGCCTATACTGTAGATGTAGACCCCTTAGTGATGCAGTTATGACTGTGCAGGAAACATCAGGTAGTAAATCATATTACGTGTTTTTAGAAAGACTGTTAGACGCAGAGAAAGAACAACCAACATACTGATGTGTCTACATATTAAAGTACCACATGTGAAAACGTCTGCACTTATACCCATTACACCCACCAACATCTACTGTATACATTTGTGACTACTCTATCCTACTGGTTAGTTAAGTAATACGGTACTGCAGCTATTGATTTCAGTTTTGTGAGCTTAAACCTATCCAATCGTAAGTCGAATATGTACCAGGATTGAGCTTTGTGTAACATTTTTTTTTCAATAAGGGATTTGTATGGAATTTTCATGTAGTTAGACAGAAACAAGGGGTGATATTGTTTTTCTGCATTTGAATTTAACCATGAAAGGTTTGCATATGCTGCGTACCTATTGGTCAGTGTGATCCAAGCATGTGAGATGGATTTCTTGTTAATTGCTCCAATACATACAGAAACTGATTTCTCAAGTATTTTGTGATGTTCACGGTAAATCTTAGTAAATATTCTACCTCAGTTGTACAATTTTAATTGGGCTATATGATTCGACAAATCTGGACCATCCTCAGATCTAAAAAAAAAGTAAAACTAATGTGTACCACCTAACATTTTGTAATAAGGAGAAAAGGAAAATTACTGTATATAAATGTGAAATTCACCTAAGTGTACCATCAGTAACCCACCTTCCTTACTCAGACCTGCATACTGTGTTTTTCAGTGGCAGTAAATATTTTCAACATCCATTTGTTTGAGGTCTTTGAGAGGAGGTGAAGGGGATGTGGAGTGAGGCTGATTGGGTGGGGAGGAGGGGTGGAATGGAAGTAGGCAGGGGGTGGTGGGGTTGTGTTGAGTTTAACAATAGGATTTTAGACTATATTTATAGAACGCATAAGTATTTAAAAATTCTCGTGAAAATGCTAAAGTGAAGAACAGTGGGTACGCTAAATATAATCAGCTTAAAATAATGAAATTATAAAATGCAGCAAGAGGGACGAGGAGTTGGCAAATAAGGCAAGAATCGCACTGTAAGGAGTAGGAGGGGGGGGGGGGGCGTAAGGAGGGAGTGTGTCCTGTTTGCTATTTGTGTAACAAGAGAGGGTCTTACACAAAAATTGGAAAAATGTCCATAAGCCAAAATACTTTTGTTAAAATACAAGAGTAAATGCGTAAAATTGTAAAAGAAGGATGAAATACTAGGTTATGGAAGATTTGAGCGTGAACAAGGTACTGCTGGAAAGGCAAATTCTCGAGTTTTGCATGGTCCCTGCTAGGTAAGAGCAGGGTGCGCCCACTTCAGATCTATTAAAAATTGTGTCGGGAGAACAGAAAGCATTTTGTGTTCTACGTTTTGCGCAGTTCGGGTCAGTGACAAATGTTCAGTGTGACTTTCGTACGAGGTATGGTGTGGATCCTCCTACAGCACAGAGCATTAGACGACGGAATAAACAATTCCGAGAAACAGGTAGTCTGTGTAAAGGGAAATCGCAGGGCCGTCCCCGAGTGTCTCACACAGACGACCAGCGCATCTGCCTTCTTTTCTCGAGGTGTCTGGAGAAATCCGTTCGTCGTGCAGCACGACAGCTCAATATGCTGGCGAGAGCTGCGTCGACGTTTACACATGAAACCATATAAAATTCAGCTACTCGAAGCCCTTTGTAGAGGTGACAAACAGTAACGTCTGGAGTTTGGAAATTTCGTTTTCTTTCACAGTTAGCCTTTAGCGACGGGGTAACATTCAATTTAAAAAGAAAGGAGTACCTTCATAATGTGAGAATATGGAGTATGGAACAACCATATGAAGTTGTACAACATGAGAGGGAGTCTCGAAAATTTATTGCATTTTTGCAGTTTCATGGGAAAAAGCGTAAAGTCCATTTTACTTTGCCAAGAACAGGAGGCACATATCTCGATATGCTTGAGAACTTCCTCCTCCAACAGTTGGAGACTAATTCGAATGAATTCAAACAAAAGGATGGGTCCCCATCCCACTGCCATCTGGAAGTGCGGGAATTTTTAAATCAATGAATTACTGAATGACGGATTGGCCGCACTGGACCAAATGCTTGAGCCTTACGTTACTGGCCTTCAAGGTCACCGGACCAGACTGTACGTAATTATCTCGTATGGAGGCTTACAACAATGAATGTACGGAGAAATATCATAATACCAGATGTTTAAGCTCTAACTCAAGACGTGTTCGCTACAGTATGGGAACAAATTGAATACCGCATTGACATATGCCGTGCATATGAAGGGGTCATATTGAACACCTATGAAAATGTACCAAAAAACGAGAAACATTGGGTGTGTTTATTAGTTCCAGAAATATAGATATGCAAAATCGGAATATTTTTTTGATACGCCCTGTACAAAGTATGAAAGTATAAAAACAAAAACAGTGGATTTTTTCATTAAAATATTAAAAGTGTGCAACTACAACAATGGATGAATAAATAAATACAAAAAAGATCGTAAAAAGACGCATGTGGAATTATGAAGTGGGCATAGAAAACTACGATGTGCCATTGCATATTATAAGTTTTAAAATCATTGGAAGAATAAACCCATAAAAAGTGTAAAAGGATAAAGTACAAAAGTGATAGTATGTGCAGCAACTAAAGTTATAGAGAACACGACGTGACATCTATGGCTAACGGCATTTGCTTCTGCTAGGTTGTCTTGTATTGCATGGATATATGCTGGTGTTTTAATAGAAGATATATTACATAATGGTCGGCCTAGGTGGCCGAGCAGTTCTAGGCACTACAGTCCGGAACCGCGCGACCGCTACGTCGCAGGTTCGAATCCTGCCTCGGGCATGGATGTGTGTGATGTCCTTAAGTTAGCTAAGTTTAAGCAGTTCTAAGTTCTAAGGGAGTGATGACTTTAGAAGTTAAGTCCCATAGTGCTCAGAGCCATTTGAACCACATGTTCTTGAAAGGGAACAGCTGCTTGATATCTGTACTGTGGCATGACGAGAAGCTGCTCGCAGCTCCGTTATGCTCTGGGTAATGTTCGCTTGGGCAACTATGGATGCAGTGGAGCTCGTGTAAGACACTATGACGGCCAAGGAGTATCACAAATTTGTCGCAGACCACTTACACAACTTCGCGACGAGCACGTTCCCCGACGTCAGTGGCATTTTTCAACAAGATAATTCAAAAATGGCTCTGAGCACTATGGGACTTACATTTTGAGGTCATCAGTCCCCTAGAACTTAGAACTGCTTAAACCTAGCTAACTTAAGGACATCACACACACCCATGCCCGAGGCAGGAATCGAACCTGCGACCGTAGTGGTTGCGCGGTTCCAGACTGTAGCGCCTAGTACCACTCGGCCATCCCGGCCGGCCAAGATAATTCACCAGGTCATAACTCCAGGATTATGATGGGGTGGTTCAAGGAACACAGTTGTGAGTTCCTGTTGATGTGATGGCTTGGCAACTCGGCAAATACGAACCAAAACGAACACAATTGGAGTACGATTGAATGTGGGGACAGAGCTCACCTTCCTCTCCCAAAAACTTAAAGGAATTAGGTGAGTTTGGAATACATATCGATTAGGAATAAATTTATTTTATGTAACTCTGAATCTGAAATTTATGATGTTTGTAGTCTGTGTTGGTTATACTCCTTGCCCTATGGCAAGAAAATTAGAGTTTTGGAATGTATATATGAAAAAAAGCAATATAATACTGTATATTGAAATAGTAAATTATAGTAATATGAATATAGTTATAAAGAGAAAATGTTTGCTAAATTCTGGTTCATGCTTAGCGCACTTGTATATGTAACATTTAAAAGCTGTAGGGAGGTCCCTCCGCAACGAAAGTGGCAGATCTCTTTTTAAGTTAACTAAAGCCAGTGTTGCATTTTATTGTTCTGAAAAGTACTTTATGAACTACTCCAAGAGAAGCGAATGACTAGCTTTTAGAGTTAGTCTTCACTAGTGTAATAGTCAAAGAGCTACCATATTCCTCACTCATTAAGAAAAAATTGAACTGTTACTGTTACTAAGGAAAACTGGTATATGTAGAGGCGCTTAAACATCATTTTTATGACGCTGTTCATCTTTATTTGTGGTTTTCATTGCAGTTAATATAGAAGCCCCTCATGTCCTAATTTAGTTCTGCACTTTATGCAGTGACATTTCATTATTTGATTAAGTAATGCTCTCGTGTGTGCCTGTCATTAGTAGGACCATAGCGCAAATGTGCTCCCCATAATTTACTGGTGTGTGTGTGCTATTGGTAGCTGCTGCTACACGCTATGCGGAGTGCACTGTGTCAGTCTGTATCCTGTTTGCCATTCCAAGGGAAAGTTCAACGAAATTAACTTCAATAACTAATATTCAATTATGTTTCCAAATGAATGAGCCTATATGGGCTGGCGACCGTTCATTTTCTCACTCATTTATGATTTTACCACATTCATTTACTCCTAAGCTTAATGTCTGCTTGGTTTTTCAACTTTTATAGTCCTGTCTTCCTCAGTTGCGTGTAATATTACGGTTTATCGATAATTTTTACTTATGGACCGTCTGACAGCAACTGAATAAAACACAATTTTAGTGCCATACGCGTTTCGCCTTTATATTCTGCAAGGAATCACCAGTGGCCTGCAATATGTACATAAGTTACCTATTTTATTTCCATTTTGTCATTGTACCTATAGGTTATAAACCCATCTGGTGGTTGCTATTTCCTATTAAGTAGCAATGTTTTGAACTGTACTTACAGGTTGCGTCGACAATTTCTTACATATTACGCTCCTGTTGCGTTTTTGGTGTTGCTCTTCTTCTTATGAACGCCAATTGGCGGTTTTTTCCACATTCCACAACACTATGCACTGAACGCTTGTTTTAAAGCACTGTTTTGGTTTCTGTTGCCGACTGTCAAATGTTTTTGCCAAAGATCAAATGTTTTTGCCAAAGTTATGAGTGTAACTATTGAAGTATCTGTGGTCTGTTCGTGTATGCATCTGTGTGTGTGTGTGTGTGTGTGTGTGTGTGTGTGTGTGTGTGTGTGTGTGTGTGTATTTTGATGTTATATAATTTTTTGTGGCCGTGTATGTGTGTGTGTCTCCAGATAGTGTGAGGATGAGTTTCTTTTTATGTCATCATTTCCTTTATTAAGTGTAGTAGGGAGTCTGTGCTGATGTGTGTTTGTTCATTTATCACATATTTGTTTTCTGCTATCGCTTTCTGGATGTGGAAGTTTTCTTGCGTTTGTATAAGATGTTTGTCATGGATGCTTATTCCCATTACTTTCATTTCTTGTTCCATGTTTGTAGGATGATGGTTGTAGTGCTTTAAATGCTCTGCAAATGTGGAATGGTTTGTTTCATTCTTCCAACATCTAATATGTTCTTTGTATCTTGTTTCAAAATTCCTGCATGTCATGCCTATGTACAATACTGCATCACAACTTAGACATTCAAGGTCATTTATTTCTGATTGTTGAAACTTGTCCCTCTTGGTAGCTGGCTAGCTTAGGTGTGATTGAAGGGTTTGCCCACACTTATATGCTATTTTGAAGCCCTGTCTCTTTAGGATGTTTGCAACTCTGTGTGTTAGTTTATGCGTGTAGGTCATGGTGTACCATCAGGTTCTTTTCTGTGTGGTATTGTCATTGTGTGTGTTTGTTGAGTGTGTTTGTAAGTTTTCAGCTTGTGAGTTCTTTTGTATTGTGGAAGTGTTGTGTTTGCTTTTTGTTTGTGCTTTTATTTTTGATTGAGCTTGTGTACCACATGTGTGTCATACCCGTTGTTCCTAGGTATTTGTACGATTGTACTCATTTCTTGTTCATAGTTTCTCTTGCTGAGTGGGATTCTGTTTAATCTATGTAACATGTGTCTTGGTGCTGCAAGTTTCTGGTGGTTGGATGTGGAATATATTATTGTGTCTGTGGCTGTTGGTTTTCTAAACATGTTAAATGTATGTTTACAATTTTCTTTTTTAATTGTAACTTCAAGAAAATTTATTTGATTTTCTTTTTCAAGTGTGAATTTTATGTTCTGATGAGCTTTGTTTATTTCTGAATGGAGTTCATCAATTTTTTTCACTTGGCTCATCTACCAGAGAAATAAAGTCATCCACATATCTACACCAATATATGATTTTGAAACTTTCATTTGTGGTTATCTTATCAAATATGTGTTTTTCTAGGTGACTGATGAAAATGTTTGCTAGTGTTCCTGATATTGGGGATCGCATGGGCAGTCCATCAGTTCGTAGATAATATTCTTTCTCAAACTGAAAGTAGTTTTGTTCATTTGTCCGTCGGAGCATATCTGTTATTTCTCTTATTGTGTCTGTGGTGAGGTTGCTGTGGGATGAGAGATTTAGTTCTATGATTTCTATTGTTTCTGTGATAGTGGTGGAGGTATACATATTTTCTATATCGAATGAAATCAGTGATGCTGTGTGTGGTACCTGTATGTTCTGTATGTTTTCTATTAGGTTTCCTGTGTTTTTCACTGTTCTGTTGTTTTCTACTTTATAGTGTTTTGTAACTAACTTTTGGAGGTGTTTGGCTATGCGGTATGTTGGGGCTTTCTTGAAGTTGATAACAGCTCTCATTGGCATTCCGTCTTTATGTACTTTCGGTTGACTGCGGCATGTTGGTGCTTGTGGGTTTTTCTGTGCTAAGTAGTATTTCTGTTTGTCTGTGAGTGTGTGTTCAATGTTTTTCAGTGTTCGTTTGACATTTGCCTGGATTCGTGTAGTTGGATCTGACTTCAGTTTTTGTATGACGTTGGTGTTTATGAATTCCTTGTTTTTTGTGATGTATTGCTCTTTGTCCATGAGTACTGTTACATTTCCCTTGTCTGCTCTTGTTATTAATACGTTATTGTCTGTTAACTTTTGTTTTAACCTTTTCATTGGAGCCACTTCTGTTTGATTATTCATATTATGTGTCTGCTGTGTTTGTTTTATTATGCCTTCTATTTCTTCTTTTACTAGTTCTCTTGTCAGTCCTATATTGATTTCACAATTATTTTGTTGTTCTTCACGTGTAAGAATGTGTTCGGTTCCTACTATAAGATTTTCTATGTATTGACTGTTCACTTTGCTATTGGTGCAGTGATTCAAACCTTTTACCAAGAGCATTTTTTCATTTCCGTGTAGTTCTGTCTCTGTTAGGTTAACTAAGCGTGGATGGGATGTGTGTTGGTGTTCATGTGGTTTCACATTTAAAATGTAAATGTGTTTTTGCGTCTTTTTTACTGTTAGTTTCATTATCTTCTGTTTATGTTTGTATTGTAAATGTTTCATTGCTGTGTATGTGTTGTGTACAGTTTTTTCTACTAGTGCCATGAAAACTGCGGCGTTAGCTACGTTTTTTGCCGATTCTAAATGGGTCTCATAGAGCATCATGTTTAGGTGCTGTTTTTTCGAATTGAGCATATTAATTTCATGTAGTAATCAATATCGTTCTGCAAATGATTTCGACTTTTGTGGCACTGTAGAACTGTTTTTAACATTTACATTAATGTAACTTGGAATTAAATCGTTCTTTTTGCATGTTTTGTTGAATTTTATGTGCTGTATCGTCTTATGGAGTCTCAGATGTATTTTCTTGAACCTGTTGAACAAGTTGACAGGGAATGCTTGACATGGCCGTATTGACATCTTCAACTTTTATAGTCCCTTCTTCCTCAGTTGCGTGTAATATTACGGTATATTGATAATTTTTGCTTATGGACCGTCTGACAGCAACTGAATGAAACACAATTTTAGTGCCATATGCGTTTCGCTTTTATTTTCTGCAAGGCATCATCAGTGGCCTGGAATATGTACATATGTTAGCTGTTTTATTTATATTTTTGTCGTTGTGCCTATAGGTTATAAACAGTTCTGGTGGTTGGTATTTCCCATTAAGTAGTAATGTTTTGAACTGTGCTTGCAGATTGCGTGGACAATTTCTTACATATTACGCTCCTGTTGCGTTTTTGGTGTTGTTCTTCTTCTCACGAACGCCAATTTGCGGTATTTTCCACATTCCACAGCACTATGCACTGAACGCTTGTTTTAAAGCAATGTTTTGGTTTCTGTTGCCGACTGTCAAATGTTTTTGCCAAAGGTCAAATGTTATTGCTAAACTTATAAGTGTAACTATTGAAGTATCTGTGGTCTGTTCGTGTATGCATTCGTGTGTGCGTTTGTTTGTGTGTGTGTGTGTGTGTGTGTGTGTGTGTGTGTGTGTGTGTGTGTGTGTGTGAGTGTTTTTGGTGTGATATATATGTTTTTGTGTTGGATGTGTGTATGTGTGTGTGTGTGTGTGTGTGTGTGTGTGTGTGTGTATTTTGGTGTTATATTTTTTTTTGTGGCTGTGTATGCGTGTATGTGTCTCCAGATGGTGTGGGGAAGAGTTTTTTTTAATGTTATCATTTCCTTTATTAAGTGTAGTAGGGAGCCTGTGCTGATGTGTGTTTGTTCATTTATCACATGTTTGTTTTCTGTTATGGCTTTCTGGATGTGGAGGTTTTCTTGTATTTGTATAAGATGTTTGTCATGGTTTCTTATTCTCATTAATTTCATTCCTTGTTCCATGTTTGTAGGATGATGGTTGTAGTGCTTTAAATGCTCTGCAAATGTGGAATGGTTTGTTTCATACTTCTTTGTATCTTGTTTCAAAATTCCTGCATGTCATGCCTATGTATACTGCATCACAAATTTGACATTGAAGTTTATATATTCCTGATTGTTGGAATTTGTCCCTCTTGGTAGGAGGCTGGCTTAGGTGTGATTGAAGGGTTTGCCCAGACTTATATGCTATTTTGAAGCCCTGTCTCTTTAGGATGTTTGCAACTCTGTGTGTTAGTTTGTGTGTGTAGGTCATGATGTACCATCTGGTTCTTTTCTGTGTGGTGTTGTCATTGTGTGTGTTTGTTGAATGTGTTTGTAAGTTTTCAGCTTGTGAGTTCATTTGTATTGTGGAACTGTTGTGTTTTTTTTTACTTGTGTTTTTATTTTTTGATTGAGCTTGTGTACCACATGTGTGTCATACCCATTGTTCCAAGTTATTTGTATGATTGTACTCAATTCTTGTTCATAGTTTCTCTTGATGAGTGGGATTCTGTTAAATATATGTAACATGTGTCTTAGTAAATATTACATGCAACTGAGTAAGACAGGGCTATAAAATTTGAAGATGTCAAGCATTCCCTGTCAACGTGTTCAACAGGTTCAAGAAAATACATCTGAGACTCCATAAGAAGACACAGCACATAAAATTCAACAAAACATGCAAAAAGAACGATTTAATTCCAAGATACATTAATGTAAATGTTAAAAACAGTTCTACAGTGCCACAAAAGTCGAAATCATTTGGAGAACGATATTGGTTACTACATGAAATTAATATGCTCTATTCGAAAAAACAGCACCTAAACATGATGCTCTATGAGACTCATTTAGAATCGGCAAAAAACGTAGCAAACGCCGCAGTTTTCGTGGCACTCGTAGAAAAAACTGAACACAACACATACACAGCAATGAAACATTTACAAAATCAACATAAACAGAAGATAATGAAACTAACAGTAAACAAGACGCAAAAATACATTTACATTTTAAATGCGAAACCACATGAACACCAACACACATCCCATCCACGCTTAGTTAACCTAACAGAGACAGAACTACACGAAAATGAAAGAATGCTCTTGGAAAAAGGTTTGAAACACTGCACCAATAGCAAAGTGAACAATCAATACATAGAAAATCTCATAGTAGGAACCGAACACATTCTTACACGTGAAGAACAACAAAATAATTGTGAAATCAATATAGGACTGACAAGAGAACTAGTAAAAGAAGAAATAAAAGGCATAATAAAACAAACACAGCAGACACATAATAAGAACAATCAAACAGAAGCAGCTCCAATGAAAAGGTTAAAACAATACTTAACAGACAATAACGTATTAATAACAAGAGCAGACAAGGGAAATGTAACAGTACTCATGGACAAAGAGCAATACATCACAAAAAACAAGGAATACATAAACACCAACGCCATACAAAAACTGAAGTCAGATCCAACTACACGATTCCAGGCAACTGTGAAACGAACACTGAAAAACATTGAACACACACTCACAGACAAACAGAAATATTACTTAACACAGAAAAACCCACAAGCACCAACACTCCGCAGTCAACCGAAAGTACATAAAGATGGAATGCCAATGAGAGCTGTTATCAACTTCAAGAAAGCCCCAACATACCGCATAGCCAAACACCCCCAAAAGCTGGTTACAAAACACTATAAAGTAGAAAACAACAGAACAGTGATAAACACAGGACAGTTAATAGAAAACATACAGAACATACAGGTACCAAACACAGTATCACTGATTTCATTCGATATAGAAAATATGTATACCTCCATCCCTATCACAGAAACAATAGAAATCATAGAACTAAATCTCTCATCCCACAGCAACCTTACCACAGACGCAATAAAAGATATAACAGATATGCTCAGACTGACAACTGGACAAAACTACTTTCAGTTTGAGAAAGAGTATTATCTACAAACTGATGGACTGCCCATGCGATCCCCAATATCAGGAACACTAGCAAACATTTTCATCAGTCACCTTGAAAATCAGATATTTGATAAGATAACCATAAATGTCAGTTTCAAAATCATATATTGGTGTAGATACGTGGATGACATTATTTGTCTGGTAGATGAGCCAAGTGAAAAAATAGATGAACTCCATTCAGAAATAAACAAAGCTCATCAGAACATAAAATTCACACTTGAAAAAGAAAAAGGAAATCAAATAAATTTTCTTGACATTCCAATGACAAAAGAAAATTGTAAACATACATTTAACATGTTTAGAAAACCACAGCCACAGATACAAAAATACATTCAACATCCAACCACCCCCACAGTCAGAAACTTGTAGCTCTAAGACACATGTTACATAGATCAAACAAAATCCCACTCATCAAGAGAAACTATGAACAAGAAATGAGTACAATCTTACAAATGGCTTGTATCAATGGGTATGACACAATGTGGTACACAAGCTCAATCAAAAAATAAAAACACAAGTAAAAAAAAAAGCACATCAGTTCCACCATACAATAGAACTCACAAGCTGAAAACTTACAAACTCACTCAACAAACACACACAATGACAACACCACACAGGAAAGAACCAGATGGAACACCATGACCTACACACACAAACTAACACACAGAGTTGCAAACATCCTAAAGAGACAGGGCTTCAAAATAGCATATAAGCCTGGGCAAACCCTTCAATCACACCTAAGCCAGCCAGCTATCTAGAGGGACAAATTCCAACAATCAGGAATATACAAACTTTTATGTCAAAGTTGTGATGCAGTATACATAGGCATGACATGCAGGAATTTTGAAACAAGATACAAAGAACATATCAGAAGTTGGAAGTATGAAACAAACCATTCCACATTTGCAGAGCATTTAAACCACTACAACCATCATCCTACAAACATGGAACAAGAAACGAAAATAATGAGAATAAGCAACCACAACAAACATCTTATACAAATGCAGGAAAACTTCCACATCGAGAAAGCCATAGCAGAAAACAAACATGTGATAAATGAACAAACACACATCAGCACAGGCTCCCTACTACACTTAATAAAGGAAATGATAACATAAAAAAAACTCTTCCCCACACCATCTTGAAACACACACAGAAACATGGCCACAAAAAAATTATATAACACCAAAATACACACACACACACACACACACACACACACACACACAGCACAAATAATATATATCACACCAAAACACACACACACACACGCACACACACACGCACACACACGCACACACACACACACACAAACACACACAAACGCACACACAAATGCATACACGAACAGACCACTGAAACTTCAATATTTACACTCATAAGTTTGGCAATAACATTTGATCTTTGGCAAAAACTTTTGACAGTCGGCAACAGAAACCAAAACATTGCTTTAAAACAAGCGTTCAGTGGATAGTGCTGTGGTATGTGGGAAAAGCCACAAATTGGCGTTCATAAGAAGAAGAACAACACCAAAAACGCAACAGGAGCGTAATACGTAAGAAATTGTCGACGCAACCTGTAAGTACAGTTCAAAACATTACTACTTAATAGGAAATAACAACCACCAGAACTGTTTATAACCTATAGGCACAATGACAAAAATGTAAATAAAATAGGTAACATATGTACATATTCTAGGCCACTGGTGATGCAGAAAATAAAGGCGAAACGCGTATGGCCCTAAAATTGTGTTTTATTCAGTTACTGTCTGACGGTCCATAAGTAAAAATTATCTGCTTGGTTTCTTTGTTAATATCATCAAAATCGAAATTATAGTCTCACACCTTTGTCCATTAGACGTACGCGCGGTCAAACTTCGAAATCTTCTCAGAGAGTAGCATTAGCGTGTTTTACGGCACGTTAGTGTTTCAAGTTACCTTGTGCAAACGTGGCCCCAAATCCCTCCAACAACCTAATAGGCCTCATTGCTTTCACGCCGCGACGCGTTGCTGCTGTTATCCGTGACAGATGCGGATATTCTAGCTATTAGATAGGTAGTCACAATGATCTAGCTGATCAGTGTATGTGTAAATGCGAACCACTGATTTCTGGCTGGTTGCAGCGCACGTCTCCCTCGACACTCGCCGAGATGCGCGACGTGTTGTTAATCAGTGCTGCAAATAATTATGAACCCTAGTTGTATATGAACGACTCTGACTAAAAGTACACATCCTATTCTGCATTTACATAAAAGCGAGAGTGGTATAGATGATAACATGTGCGGCAGGGCACGAGTCGTACTTGCTGTGTCACAGGAACAGGCATTGCCTTAATTCTGATACACCACCATGATGACGAGACGAAGACCTCTTCCTAGGGATTGTCGTGGGCCTTACATGTGTAACTGTTCTTTGTAAAGTCAGTACTTCTGCTTCGTTGTGGTAGGTCGAGTACACGTGTGATTATGTTTTATCTTTTGTACTTTGTGACATGTGTGTTATGATTAGTATTTCGTGTTAGTTAAGAGCGTTTAGTGATTATTAACATGGCCCATGAAGAACCCCCACAAGGCTAACCAAGCTTAAATTAATGTAGATGACTTTTTCCTGGTATATTTCTGGTTAACTATGGTATATACTATTTATTATGGTTGTTTTTTGTGTGTTATTAATAAGAACTTGTGCACAAAATACTTACGTCATTTTTTACATTTATTATCAATTCTCTCTGTACATTAGCCTCAAAATGTGTCAATGAGTACACATACATGTTTGTCACTTCCTGTAATCACACCATGCCCCCCACAATGAAATATTATTTCAGTTTTTGCTGTGTATTCTTTTATTTTTTATGGATCATTATTTTGTTTCCTACATAGCACTCTTGTGTTATTTCAATTTCTTTAATATTACTGTGTGCATTTTATGTTTCTTCTTGTAGTAAAATCTGGTGATTTGTTTTTGTTCCCATTACAGCAATTTATGGGCCACTTTAAAAATGTCGTTAAACAAGACTAGCTACATAGGTTTTAAAATAATTTTTATCTGTTTTTGGGAATATAATAGTGTATTATAGATTCCTTCTTGTAGTAATATCTGGTGATTAGTATGCATTTTCATTAGGTCAATTTATGGGTCACTTTAAGAAATCTGATTAAATAAGATTAGTTACATAGATTTTAAAATTATTTGCCTCTTTGTTTGAAGATGTTTACTCATGTGACCAATATACAGAAAATCTGTCCTCACTTTAATCGATCAAGTTCATTCTGTGTAAAGACCACTTTCAATATTTCTCACTAATTTGGGGCACTGTGAAAGAGATATGCAATAACATTCTCTGAAAAATTCTTTGAGATGTGTTTCCACAGCAAAGAGAGTTCTGGTACATTGTTTCTTTTTGCTAAATTGGTTACATGAGAGATATCTGTCAGATATCTCGTGTATTATCTTCCTTTTTTAAATTGTTCAATGCCTTTCGCTACTTAATAAATGTTTTTGAATGTAACCAAACTCCCGGGAAGATATTAAATAAAAAATTATGTGACATTCATTTTATGGCTACATCGCAATATCTAAAAGCATATACTACTTCATTATGATAAATAGTTTTGCTCGTTTCTTACAGCCACCTTCACATCTATGAATAATTGGTTTAAAAGTAGTCTAAGGCAACGTAGTGGTTTAGTAATTTGTTACTGCTTTTAAGATGATGTATTACTCAAATCATAAAAAGTAATGAACATGAACTGAAGAACTTCTTCATTAACTGTAGTCATGCTATAAAATCCATTTGTATCATGCATCAAGTGGCCTATACAGTATGTAATTAAAAACTGTGTAGATCTCCAAAAGAAATTAACACAAAAATTCTTATAGAGCTCATAACATAAAGTAATTTTTAGTAGTAATAATGGAATGCATAGCCGCTGTGTTATACAGTTAAGTGGCAATATGTTTCATGTAGGACAAAAATACCTCTTAATGACAGAAATGTAGAAAGCTAGTAAATATCTCGAAATAATTTTACAACTATGAAAATTACAAGACAGTGAAGCTGCCTTATATAGTTGATGGGCACCATCACATATGTTAAAGACAAAACCCATGTAACTGTCAAATGTTAAAAAAAACATCGGTTGGGAATTAAACATATCGATCCTAGATGAGGTATGGCACATTTGTTAAATGGATACATATTTTCCCACGCATTTAAACTGTGTGAGTCTGAGATGCACTGCCTTCCTGTGCAGGCAACACGAGAACAAGGCATACACCACGCTTATATTACACAGAAACATACATACACATACACACCCACAATTACGAACCAGCATAACATGTCAAAGTGCACTGACGTATAGTACACTTCAGTCAATTAATAGTTAAGTGCAGCGAAAACTAGAGTGAATGTTTTCTAAGGTTCTAGCGATATGGCACAGAAGCATCCGTTGTTGTACACGGATGACTACCTAATGTTAATGCATAGCATTAGAAATACTATATCTCTCCTACCAAATAATTTTTTTCTTGTGACTGGTGATAAACGGTTTGAAGAAACCATTCCGAGGTAATCACTGCCAGTCACAGTCATTGATGGCACTAACAAATATCTCATCTATCCTATCACCTTTCTACATTCTTGTTAAAATAACAAAATTCAACTTCAATATATCATTCTTTGTGAAAAGTTGCAGATACATAACAAAAAACACAAAAAGGATGTCAAACAAAAACTGTAATATATATGCCCCCTTTAGAAAAGAGGTAAGGTCGTTAATTTTACAATAAATAAGGAAGTATATAAATAAAGTACCCGTCAATTGCAGTTTTACAACAGTTATTGTAATGAGATCAGTAAATACAACGGTATGAGAATTGTCAGCTGTTCCATAGCTCGAAACATATTCGCCAAAGAATACGGAGTGAAATACATAAAATCTATGGGATCAATGGTCGTATGAAAGACAGAAATGACAAATCCTCTTGAACAATGGAATGAAAATGTGCAGGAGTTGAAAGGTAAAACTAAAATGCCGCTAAGTCCAACCTGCCTCGCAAGAGACACTCAAAAGTAACTGAATAATGCAGTGGTTAATACTGGGCCACTGAAGTAGTCACTAAGAACGATAGGTGGCACGTGGACACTTGCATTTACAAATAACACAAAAAATAAATTATGAATTGTATTGTATTCGTAATGTGTATGCAAAAGAACATGGTAAAGAAGAATGCAACGGAAGACTCCATTTAATTTAAGCGTAATGCAATACTAGAGGAATAATTATAAAAGTTATGTATGAAAAGTAGAATATCCAGAGAGTCGTAAGGCAATTAGCAAGAAATACATTGTTATGCTTGATGCAGTTTTACACTGGAAAGTAAGAATATCCGTCGAGAAGAGGCGACACCTCACAGTCACTGGCGCCACCTAGGTTGAAGCAGAAGGAGTTTCGCTATCATCATTAGAGGCAGGTGCCGCTAGATGGCGGGCGGCGCAACGTACTCACAGCACAGACTGGAGAATAAGTGGTCGCAGGTTAGCAACGACTAAATTCTTTGTAACATTTCATCGAAAATTCTGAAGAAATGACTTTGGTGGGCCTCTTTTCGTTCATTTAAACCTCATCAGGGACCTTTCTCCTACTGAGATAAATCCTCGGTTCCTGATGCAACTCAAATTTTCTTCCCTTTGGAGCATATCGGGTTATTCCAAGTCCTTGTCATTTACCAGCACCGTATGTCTTTCAGTGGCAATATGGGAGCTAAGAGCCAAAGCTGTTTCATTCTGAGAGTAGTTATACTCCCTAAAAAGAATAGCAAAAGACGGGCCGGTCTGACCAATATAGGAACTGTTGCTGCCGATACCGTTAATCTAGCCAACAGCCGAAATACCGACCTTATTGCACTTTGGACCTATCCTATCCATATACCAATCCTAACATCAGTCTTGTGGAAGCACTGCTCAGTTTCTTCTGTCACATGACGATTGTAGGTGGCAATCATAAATTTAACTCTTGTTGTACGATCACTACTGGCTTGCGGGAAGGCCTTATTCTGACCTGACAGTTTTTCTATATCTTATTGTAACATTTCGTGATGTCAGATGTTTTACAGATGTAGGCCATTGCGATTTGTTGAAGGATGGATTCTTTGTCGATCTCACACTGCTGTAAGGGAAGCTGCAATAAGCGATGAATCATAGGACGGAAAGAAGATATTTTATAGCACTGTGGGTTTGACGAGCGGGCGTTAATAATTACATCAGTACATGTTGGTTTCCTGCATATACCAACTGCCTGACTGTTGTTTTGTCTAGTAGCAGTCAAGTCTAACAAGGATCCCGTAAGTGCTAAGTTCAATCTTCAGTGAGTCTGATTTGGAAGTGTTGTATTAAAAAATTATGAGAGCAATTATTATTAGCTCCTAATGACTCATCATGTGCATCAGCAGGGCGACAGAAAATGACTGTTCGGAAGGTGCAAAGATCAAGCTTCTATGGGAAATCGTCGAAATTCAAGAAATGTTAAAATTCAAACCATTAACTTTCACCATAAACATGGAATGAAAAATGGCTAGCCAAGGGGATCACATAGGTTCACATCATCAAGATCGAAGGCCACATTCTTTGGTGTTACGAGCCGTACAGGATGTTCAATTAGGTATCCACTCTTAAAGGATGCATTGCAAAGCGAAACAATCTGTCGTGGAGATTACCTTGAAACTGGCTACACTTTAAGGCGTGGCTGCACGTAGTGCGATAATATTTTCTATAGTCACGGGAAAAATAAACATCCAGATGCTGAATTAGTCCAATGGTTCCAGATGGTATGAACTGCAGTGTCACACATTTTTCAAGAGGGGTAATTTGCTCCAAAGGAGTATGATTTCTATACACAGACCGGCAATCAATCAAAAGCAAGCTACTTATCTAGCTGTTAACCAATGCCAGTGCTCACACAATAGTTCCAGTTCTCTTACTCCCATTTTCCCACTATTTCTTGCTGTGACGTAAGTATTCCGTAGAGCCATTGCAAGACCACGCACATGAGAAAGAATCGTAGGCGGCAGAGCAACTCCAGTTTCTCGCAGCACAATATATAACAATCAAGATACGGAATTTACCACTCAGATTTAAAGTCGGCATAATTCTGTATGAATGTGTTAAGACATTGATGTTAGTTGATCTGGATACACCTCTAACGGAACCTCAAATTTTCAGAATTCCTTTCATATGAATTTTCTCTTCAAATACCGATTGACTGGAGTTCAAAAGAAATTTCTTAATGAACGATGGAATAAGTTCGCTTATCTTACATACAAATTTTCAGGCTGATTTCGCAGTTCGTGGAGAATCGTCAGGTAGACGCTTTGTTTGAAATGTCGTCTTAACGTCGTCCGCTTCTGTAGCACTGTTTGAATTGACGCAAGTTATTCTGAGAATCTACACGTGGAGCAAAGCATTGTATGATAGTGAAACATGGACTGTGGGAAAACGGCAGCTGAAGAGAATCGAAGCATGTGAGATCCACACAGGAATGATAAAAATTATGTGGACTCATAAAGTCAAGAATGAGGAGGTTCTGGAAAATAGGAGAGGAAAGGAATATGGGGAAAACACTGACAAGAAGAAGGGACAAGATGATAGGACATCTGTTCAGACATCACCGATTGACTTCCATGCTAGTAGAGGGAGCTTTAGAGGGCAAAAACTATAGAGAAAGAAAGAGATTAGAACACATCCAGCAAATAATTGAGGACGTAGATTGCAAGGGCTACTCTGAGATGAAGAGGTAGGCATAGCAGAGGAACCGTGGCGACCAGTCAGAAGACTTAAAAAAAAAGAGTGTATGCGTCTGGCTACAACCATCAATCAGCGTTCAAAGTCTGTTCTCTTCCTGCTTCCACAACCGTGTACACCTGAGTACATATGATATGATAGCTCCGCCAATGCTCTGCCCTTTTATACCTTGTGAGCGTTTGTGAGCATATCGCCATTCGATGACGTTTGTCACCTGAGTGCAGACATTTCATTTAGTACTCAGGATGAACAGCCCGTTTACCTGTGTGCTAAACACAGTAGATAGCTCAGTGAATTATGACATGTTCTATTTACAGGTTGAACATAAGTCGGCAATTAATGGAACATTCATCCAGCGGCGCTAGATCGTGTAACGTAGAACCCAAACTGAGAAAACGTGTAGTCCAGAAGAAAATAACTGGGAATAATAAGATCAACACAGAAAAATTCTGACGTAATAAAACTGAATGGCGGACTGAGACTCAATCCCAGGACTTTTGCCTTTTGCGAGCAAGTGCTCTATCGATTGAACTACCCAAGCAAGCGTCCTCATAGCTTCACGTCCACCAGTACCATATCGCCGCATCGCTGCACTCTATAACACAAAATGAAAAAAATCTTTCAGAAGATCAAAATTGATGTAACGACAGCTTTCGTATGAAATGTATCGATAGTCTTCAATGTCGACCAGTAACCAGGAAATAGCTGAAACGTTGCAGAAGTTCGTATATATCCCTTAGGAAGTATCCGTACAAATTTCAGATCGAAGATAGTGGAGTTGAGAGCATCTTACAAATTGGGTCACGTGACACGGAATGACCCATATGAGAAATGTATTACTATTTTGGCTGGAACGGTGCTAACAGCATTGACAGATGGCTCCAACATCACGCGTTTATTCAGGCAGGTGAACCTCAGAGAATTCACTTTTCGTCACTGGCCTTGTAAATCTTAGTACCAGAGTTCAAACAGCAGTGGAATATTCCCAGAGTGCAATGTTGTGAGTCCATAAATGCTTCGACCCAAACTACACAGTTCTTAGTCACACCATGGAAATATGTGCGGAAGAATACCGTGCGAGTACACTAGTTTTTCTGACATGTCCATCGAGATTACGCACAATACAAGCTTTATGTTTTGTAAACTGTCCACAACGGGTGGCTTAGGATTCTGTTTCATCTGAGATGGGGTGGTGTGTGGACGTTCTGCTTTTTCTGACTTTCAGCACTGTTGAGAAGTCTTCTGTTATCTACATTTACGCTTCATTTGTGTGTAATTGTCTTGTTCTGCCAACTGGGTCACTGAATAATCATTAACCATTAACACCTTGTGCTCATTATCAAATTGTCGGTCAAGTTTCCAGGGGAAAATACTTTGAAATTAGGTTTCCACAAGTCTGTAAGTGCCCTGCAATCAAGTTCATTGGAAGTATATGAGTGGATAGTAAATATAGTATCATTCTCCAGTGATCAAGTTCATATGGCTCATTATGACCAGAAACAATACAGTTTTTTCTATAAAACTATTGAATTTCTGTGTTATTGGACCGGTTACAGATAAAGCACAGAAACAGGAATGTATTACATCAATATGAAGGGTCTATAGGTACCGTTTCTGTTTCCAATAGCGACATTGATTATAAAGTTGCTCACACGTCACGCCTGAAGCAGAAAACTTGTATTAACAGTATTGTAAAGTTAAAAACAAACAATACAAATGGTTGCAGTCAAACTAAGTTGCGAGCTTTTAGTTGCGCGCAGTCTGTAGCAATAAAAATAAAAGTCAGCATCCCGTCACATGTCATGGTCATAGCATACATGGTGCAAGTTTCATTTTCAGGCCAAATTTTACAAGTTTCATATGTAATGAAAGCGGTCACTTACGTCAAAACTGTCTTAAACGGTTTGTAGCTTTAGAAGAACGCTTTGCAGCAACGGGAGGAACTGATCGTAGTAGAGCTCGTAATCGAAAATAAAACACCCGATGAAGTTCATCCAAGTCCATCCCGAATCGAGCAAAATGATACTATTACGAGACAAAGATTTTCGGCCGCTGGAAAGAAGCGTCGAACAGTCTATCCCTAGAAACGCTGCATCAGTGACAGCTAATAATAGATACGAACATACCAAAGTGGGACAGTAGCCTAAAAAGTAAGAGTCGTAAACTTCATCTGGCGCAGTATCCATATAAATTAAAAAATGTATGTAAGTAAGTATAAATGTATGTATGTATGTTCCACATCTCCTCCAGAACCATCGTGCCGATTTCCACCAAACTTGGTACACATATCGTTTACTGTCTGTAAACAATATGTGTGGGTAAGAACCACCCACCTATCGTAGGGGTGGGAATGAAAATGCATTGTAGCCCACGACATGAGAATACACATACATTGGTCATGCAGTATTTGAGAACGAGAGCTTAGAGACTTGCAACGATCTTTAAACATTATTACATAACATTACTAAAGTTCTTCTCGCTGGTAGCTCAAACACAATGGTGAAAGCAAGAAAGTGTATTATTTACTTCTTTTTATCTCTTCATGCAGCAGAACAGCCGAATGTCGCATGACGTTATAATTTATTACTTTTTTTACTACTAACTCTATTCACAACACATTTCACGTACTGCAGGCACATATACAGCTAGATATACCTGCACAATTACATCAGAGTGCAGCACATAGTTCAGGAGATACGGTGTCATAAATATTGAGTTGCGTGAAAATGAAACTCCAGTGCGAAATTCGCTAGACATACATGTGAAATACGTGTACAAACACGAGTGAAATACGTTAAACAAGCATAAATATATTTGACATGTCCTTAAGTGGGCAAAGCTCTTTTAAATGCCTCGTCCTGCCCTTCTCGAACGATTTCAATCAAATAGGGTGCACATATAGATTGCAATGTGGAAAATAGGTACTGAGGGAGTAAGAACCGTCAGTCCCTTACTGGGGTGAGTATGATAAATTGGAGAGGGGGAGAGAAGGGAGTGTGGGGAGATGGACAGGCACCGAAAGAGAAGGAGGAAACAGGCACAAACAGGAAGAGGAGGAGGTGAACAGAGATAGGGGAGATGAGGAGATGGACGAAGAAAGGCAAGAGGTGGCGATGGACAGAGACAGAAGGAGGAAGAGATAGGCAGAAAGATGGTGGAGGAGATGAACAGAGGGGGAGGAGGAATGGACAGAGAAAGGGAAGGGGAGGACGTACAGAAAGAGAGAGAGACTAATAGCAATACCAAATACGCATTTAGTTTAATAAAGCAGTTGCCAGTGACTTCATGCTGAGCAATCTATTACCAAAGCGACGACTTGAAGTCCTGCCCTCACCTTTCGAACGTATGACGTGTTTAAAGGCGGGATTATGCATAAATAGATGGAAGAGGGCAAAATTGTTCTCGTACCATCGTACAAAAAAACAGCGAATGAAGCACTTCGAAAATCAGTGGCCATTTACACTGCTGAATTTCGCCTACAAAATCGTCGCCAGAATTATTATAGGGCGGACCATCCCCTTTCTTAAAAGGCTTTCTAAACACCTCATGTTTGATTCGCCAAAAAGACTAATATGTCAACCATTTCTGAAATCAGAGACGATATTTCAAAAGGTAATGTGACCAACATAAAATAGACCTTCTTATAACTGTCCATCAAGACTTTGGCCATACCAGCGACCAGAACATACTGAGAATAGTAGATAAAGTAGGTGTGGAAGAGAGTGTAGTAAAACTCAATCGAAATGTGACCACTGGCATATCCTTTAGGGCACAAGTTAGTGGACGGTTAATAGAATTTTTCCACATTCAGTGAGATGTGCCACCGAGCAGTCCGCCCTGTACACTTCCTTGGTGCTACCGCTGGAGCCGTGGCTACAGCTTTATTTTTTAATGAAACGTTGTCGCGTACTCAGTGTCTGGTCAAACGCTGAGAGTTTTCTGACGACGTCGCTGACCTGGTAAGACATGAAGACGCGACGGATCCCGCGAAACAAGACAATGGGAAATACAGCGTCGCATCGAGGCACAACTCACTGACAAAACATGTAAATTCTTGAGCATTAGGGAATTTAGCAGTCTAGATATACCGTGAACAAGAGTTGTCGACAATCACAAAACTCTAGGAGTCATGTTACACGGATGCCATCTAAAGACGGGAGCCAAAAGTTTTACATTCATAAAACACAAAATACACGGTAGAAGTGCGCAAAATAACTGGCGTGCCTTGAATCTATTTGAAAAAAAAAAAAAGACTCATAAACACTTATGTATTCTTCAAAACGTACAGTGTCGCACAGTTTCCTCCAATACCACAAATGCAAGAGGAAAAAGATAACGCGACTAACTAGCAGACAAATATGAAAAGACATCATATTCAAGGTGTCATATCATATGCCTGTCAAATCGGAGGAGTCTGGTGGTCTCTAACTTATTCACATCAACGAAAGGAAAATGGCGTTGATCCTCAAGAGAATGATAACACTGCTAAACAGAAGTCCAGTCAATATCGTAATAAAGTTTTCCAAACTGTTCCCCCAGCAAGAATGCAGCCCCCGATCAACGTAAGAAAAATGAGATGCAATCTAAAACATATTTGAGATTTCGGCCTCTAAATTAAATATACACCAATATCTTAAACAGAAACCACCTGTCAACAAGAGAATTTCAATGTCAATCGAAAAAGACGGAGAAACTCAGCAATATAGAATGAAAGCATCTAGCCACCAACTTAAAGAATGCGTAGACAAATATCGCCCTAAAAAGTGGCTAGTGAGAAACTATGTGAACTACATAATTAACATAATAACCTACTTCATAACCTACGTGGGAATGCTCTACTGGAAAACGAAAAACTCCACAGAATGGGACTTACAATCACGGATAAGTGTCCCTCATGTGGGTTAGTTCATTCCTCATTTACTGGCGTGCCTGCTGCTGTCATTTACGGAACTTTAGATGAATCAGGAACAGATTCGTCCTTCTGACAAGAAACTTCAAAAGGAACGATACGACAGACATTCTACTTCAGACTCCATCCAAATTGTATCCCTCAACAAAAAAAGAAAACAAATATTGTAATCTGGCTAGTGAGAAACTATGCAAACTAAACCAAAAGGGTTAGTAACACAAAAATTTATTTCGCAATTTGCTCGAAATAGCGTGTGACGAACTTGGAATAAGGTAATCAATTGGAGGACTGAAGCAAGTCAAGGAAAAGAACAATGTAATTAATAATGAGTATATGTTTGAACACAAAAATTTTATCGATTAAGATTTTTCAATGTTATATTTTTTCTTTATTAACATTATTTAAAAAATGAATTTTTATTGTGATTTTTCATGTGTAAACGTGCCATTGGTTAATAAATTAGTACATTTTTAAGGAAAGGTTTGATTAAAGTCGCTTCCTCTAAATCTCGGTGTCCTGGGCTCGATTCGAAGTCAGGTGGGAGATTTTATTCGTTCTGATGTCCGTATTTGGCACGACTAACAACGGCGACGCATGGTGGCACTGAAGCAATGAGACCTTGGTACGTCGCTGGAGGGAAATGCTAGGTGAGAAACGGTCAGCTCTGACGCCACGTTGAACCACTTCCCATATGTGTTAGATCTGAGTCAGATCAGGTGAGCTGGGGGGCCAGCACATCGATTGTAAGTCGCCCATGTGTTCCTCGAACCACTCCATCACACTCCTAGCCTTGTCAGTTGGCACATTAACTTGTTGAGAAACGTCACTCCCGTCAGGAAACATGATTGTCATGAAGGGGTGTAGATGGTGTGCAGCCAGTGTACGATACACCTTGGCCGTCGTAGTGCCTTGCACGAGCTCCACTGGACCCGTGGATGCCCTCAAGAATGTTCTCCAGAGCATAATGGAGCCGCTACCAACTTGTCTTTATCTGGCAGTACAGCTGCCAAGGAGCTGTTCCCCTGAAAGACATCGTGTTAGCACCCTCCCATGAGGAGAAAAGTGTTGGCATTAATCAGAAAAAATAACGCCCAGTGTCAATGGTCACGTGCCTACTTCAGTCGTAGTTGTAGCTGTTGTGGTGTTAGCATCGGCAATTACATGGGTCGTCGACTGCAGAGGTCCATCGTTAGAAGTGTTCTGGCACACTTGTACTCTGTCGGGCCTTAAAGTCTGATGTTAGTGCCGCCAAAGATCGCCACCCGTCCTGTTTCACCCTTCTGTCACCTGACGACGCCCGGCATCTGTAATGAGAGGTAGCCGCCCAGCCCCACGACGGCTGCACTTGGGTTCACCTTAATTTCGCAACGCGTTGATCTCACCACTGCACTCTTCTAACACACAAGTTTTGCAGTTTCCGATGCGTTTGTGTAGAGCCACTGGCAAATCACACTCTGCCCTGGGTCAAACTCAGATAGATTACCCACCCTACTCCACGGACAGTACGCTGACGCACTACATGCGCCGTGCGTGTGTCTGACTAGCAGTCATTACTCGCCAGGTGATGCTGCTATCACCGGTGGTCATAATGTTCTTTCTGATCAGTGTATTTCTAGTGCTTGATAAATTTCGCACACCGTACGTCTTCCAGTGGCAATATGCGAGGTGAAAGCTGTTTTATTATGCGAAAAGTTGTGCCCCTTAAAACGAATATACAAAATTCGGCGAGTCTCGCCAATATGTAACTGTCGTAGTTGTGACAGTTAATCTTGTCAACACTCGATTTATGGAACTTTGTGAGCTTTCGGCCAGTTCAGTGTCGTATCGGCGTCTTAAGCGAATTAGTTGTCGACATACCAATAATGACATCCGTCTTGCTGAAGCACTGCTGAACTTTTGTGACACATGATCACTGTAGGTCTTGTAAATTTAGCTTTAATTGTGTGATTACTATTTCCGTAGATAAGGTCTTAATGTGGCCTGACCTGTTTTTGCCGGCCGTGGTGGCCGAGCGGTTCTAGGCGCTTCAGTCTGGAACCGCGCGACCGCTACGGTCGCAGGTTTCAATCCTGCCTCGGGCATGGATGTGTGTGATGTCCTTAGGTTAGTTAGGTTTAAGTAGTTCTAAGTTCTAGGGGACTGATGACCTCAGATGTTAAGTCCCAGAGCCATTTGAACCATTTGACCTGGTTTTGTTTCTTATCATATTTTAACAGTACATTAATTCAGGCGCTTACTGGCTATTGACTACTGCGATTTGATTAAGGATGGCAATTTCTTTCTCAGCTTCACACCGTTGTAAAGGAAGCTGCAGTAGAAGATGAATTATGCAATGGATTAATACATTTTAGACTACTGTTAATGTGACGAGTAGGCGTGAATAATTACATCAGTATGGGTAGGTTTTCTGAAAATACAATATATATGCCTATTGTTTTGTGTAGAAATATTCAAACTGACTGCACGATCTCACGTGATATATGGTTGGATAGTATAGAATAATGAATCACAGTTGCCAATGTCAGCATCATTTGCATTAAATAAAAGATGGATGTCGATCGCGTGTCGCGCGCTCTAGTGCTGCGTACTTCTGGAGAATTTATTTTCATGTTAACTGATGAAGACTTCTGTTAATGTACCCGTATTCCCTTTTGCAAGCTCATCTTCTGATAGCAAATTTTACCATTAAAATCAAAATAACTATAAATTAACGACATATGTAGTAAATCGATCAGTTCAATAATTTCATCTACAGTTCTTTTGCCATTAGTAAATTATTTTCTATAATATATAGGCACCATTTGATCGGACAGTTGGTGTATAAGGTGGCTATACCCAGGTATGCTAATTTTTCCCGTTATCTAGTAGTTTAATGTCAGCTAGTGTGCGAGCAAGATCGAAATTCTCAGAAAATAGTGTGCCCATCTGTTTGCATGTTTCATTAATCATAGTCTGGATCACCAGTCCCGATTCGTCTCGTAAGTCAACTAATATGAAAATCCAATATTATAACAGACGACAAAGAAGTAGTTTACTAAAATGAATATGAAAAAATGCTGACGTATGTGTCACTATTTGCACTTTAAGCGAGACATCAGCCTGCTGTGAGGGAAGGTCATTTAAATCTTACTTGTCTCCACTAGCAATATTAGTGTGTGCCTAAGCAGCTAGAGCACTCTCCTAATTAGATCTTTCACATAGAATCTAATTCGACCGCTTAACACACCTATCACCACGTAAAGGAAGAAACAATCCAGGCAAATAAGAAGTAACGGGTTTTCGTTCTTATGTGGTAATGTACGCTTGGCCAGCATTTCCACGTGAGCTGTGTGCCTCTTAGAAGAGAGATACTCCCTTAGTGTCCCTCAGACAATGCAGAACCTTCACGTAACACATTCATAGATGGCTCTGCTCAGACATTCGCTTTTCAAATGTTTTAGGGGTCCATTACAGCAGGATTCAAGTGCAATGTGCTGTGGCGGCTAGCCTTCCGATTAACGGTAGAGTTACGCCTGTTGTAGACACGATGGTCCCGGTCCCGAAAATACAGCTGATAAACATCGTTTATGCCCCTAAGTTACTTGCTGCGGGGCAGTAGAAAGTTGACAGCATTCTCAATAAACAGCAAGTAATGCGCCCAACAAATTACCGATGTCGAATGTCGGAATGGTATGATAGGGAGGGAAATGAACATTTTGCTCGTGTCTCTCAGGCTGACACTAAGAGTAGAGCTCTCAGTGGCCGCTAATAACTAACGTGAATCTACCTGTGGCCCATAAGACGAATGGAGGAGCTGGCGTGAAAAATTTGTTCTCTGCCGATAGGTGAAACAAGTAAACACGACACCTGTTTCACTGATTCTGTTTTTGGTGGAATTAAATTATTTTTGTTCGGACACCAGTGGTATTGAGGCACATAAGGACAGAAAATATTAGGATTTTGAAGGCGGCAGAGAAAATGTTCCGGCGTAACGACAAGCGCCGGCACGCAAATCAATAACGATAAAGCAGAGACAGCTGTGAGGCGACGTCAGCCAATAGCACGCTGACTAGGACGTGACTACGACAGGAGCGGCGTCTATAAGAAGCGAATAAAAGTGACACACCGCCAGGCCTCGGCTGCACTAGTAGACCCAGACTAGAAGAGAGCACGAGAAGAGCCGCAGTGATATTAATGATAAGAGTGACTTAAGAACTAGTATGATTAGCTTGCATGGAGATTGTATCTATCAAAGGACATTGCTTGCGATCCGTCATGTGGATACGAAAGTTATGTATTGTCAATTCAATTATTGTAATTAACTTCATTAATATGACTTGCTTGTGTGTTGTCTAGTTATCCGAGAAAATAGATTACTAGGCATCTTATAAGAGAGGAGTGGTCTGGATAGCACAGAAAAGATTCCGTTTCGGAGAGTGGCAAAGTGAACTTCTTGTGTCGAAGATAGGTGGAGAACAGTACTTCCTAGTTACGAGATGCATGGTGAGTGATTGGTGTCCATTCGCGACTCAGTGCAGCAGCCAGAGTGGTTAGTATGCTTACTATGTAAATTGAGGATGGAGAGGGGAAGAAAGGAAAGAAAGGGAGGGGATCTTTGCTGCCGCTGCATCGGAACGTGACACGGAACCACCGGCAACGACTGAATATGTGTACCGGACATGGACTGTAATCCGGGATCTCCTGCTTACCCGGTTAATACGCCTGCCTGTCAGGTAAGTAGGAGATCCAGGTTGCATTAATCACTGCGCCATCTTGGACAAAGTATTATCGCAACTGCGCCGACTATCTCAGTACTCTTCACGGTCGATCCACTTTCCCATCGGGCACCGTGAGGCGGACCTAGGTAATGCGCGCAGCTGAAATAAAGCTGTGACCCGGACGGCGCAATGGCTAAAGAACACGTCTAATATGCAGGAGATCCTGGGTTCGAATCCTGGTGCGGTACACATTTTCACTTGTCGCTGCTGATTCCGTGAATGTCCCGATGCAGCTAACAGCAGTGACCCCCTCCGTTTCCTTTTGTTATGCATATACTGTGTAACAGCTGCCGATTCTGCATGGTGTGCATTCTTCCGGACATGATGAAAGAACAGGCACCACGCATTCTTTAAGTATTTATGCTGCAATATTAGGATTTAACAGAGATTAGTATCGTGAGAAGTTTAGGAACCTTGCAACCAATTTAGAGCCGTTTCCGAGGCGTAGTCATGATTCTTAATTTTATAATTTCACTCCTTTCGCGATTTGGGACGCAACCTTCGTTACAGTGAATTTTGAGTTACTCTGACTGGATCGTTAATTTTCCCGGTGCATGCATTAATTCTGGCGCATGTCTAACCCTTTCCTTATACCATGGGTTATGCATTCATTTCTGCTACCTCATTTAAAGATGAACCAGTCGTTATCTCTGGAAGTAACGCAACTTTTACTCTGTGTTTCCCACTACCTTGTGGGCTCTCTTTACATGCATTACTTGTAACTACATCGTTTTCTTGTTGTTTTTGAACAAAGATGTTAGCTGTGTTTCGCTTTTCACATTGTGTAGATCTTTGTAAAGTAAATGTGTAATAATCAAGTTCTTCTTTATATTATTTCGGAAGTTATTAATCCTGCGTGAATTGGAATAAATCAGCCAAGGTCATCAACTATACGTATGTCTGAGGGACATTACGTCTTATTACAGTTGTTTGGTGCCAATCTCGAGATAAAAAGCAATAGTTTCAGTCATCCTAAAGGCTATAGGTTATATTTCTTTGTTTTGTATCAATCATTCAAGCTCATTCATCTGGCAACCATTGTACTGACTCATGAAGATAAAGGAGAAACGAACATCAACTCAGCGACACCTTACTTGATTCCACCTCATATTGCAGCAGGCCTCTTGCACAGAGCTCAACCTGGTTGGAGCGTAGTATCCCGCAGCATATAATATTGCACTCATTTCAGATGAAACTGCAGATGCAGCTGGAACAAAATGGACTGAGGAGAAAAATGGCTGAAGGAAGAGAAACAAGAGCTGTATCAAACTCAGAAACGGAATTATCCAGCTTTGTGTGGCTAAGTAGGGTCTACCTGTACATAGTAAGCCATTTCTTCACGTCCATCACCCAATACTATGAACTTCGCCACGATGGAGCGGCGCAGATGCCTTATTAGTACAGACAGGTGTTCCATCGATCTACGAATATCGGAGAAATACCTGTGGAGATATCAGACTACGGTGCCTAATGAGAACTTACCAGCGATTTGGATTGTTACACTTGTAACAGTCAGTTTTATATATAAAGAGACAGTCTCTGTTAAAAGTTATATTCATTACAAACAAAGCGTTTCGCCTGGTTCAGGTTTCCTCATATTTTCTAAAGGAAAAGGAAGGATGTGTCCATACAGAACTGCAAGTTAAAGGCGATGGTTCTCAGCAGCTCTAAATTTTTAAATATGTTTTGAAAAATTTTAAAAAAAAGTAATTGGCACTCATGAAAGGCTATCAAAGGAGTTAAATATCACCGAGCAGTAGGGCGGCTCATCAGAGCGATTGAAACACATCATCTCAAGAAAGAACCGTCGAGAAAAATGAACTACAAAGAAACAGAGGGTATAAATTAAATGGATAAACACCTAAGACAGATGTGTGAGGGAAAATACGTAGGGACGGAGAGGACACAGACAAATCAAGTAACAGAAAATAGCTTAAAACAGAGTGGCCTGGTGAAGTGCAGCATAGAACCACACGTACATCGAATGATGCTGGAGATCAACTCACTAAACGGTCTAACGGAAGGTCACATAGAAACTAGAGTGAAGAGGATACCAAGTTGCCCTGAGCTACTGGGTTAGGACACCAACAGAAGACGCTAGTGTCGGTAAAACTTAATTAACCTCAGCGTAAGACAATGTGAAAAGGGGCTACAATCAATAAGGGGAAGTGATTAGATAGCATCTTAACTAAAATGTTTGCCTGCGCTTGGGATAATAATTGAAAATACTTGATAATTAGAAGAAACTAAGATCAAGAAATGTAATAGATCAAATGTATTTTATAAAAAACGAAGGATCCCAAGAAGCTACAAAGGAGTGTCCGAAAATACAACCCGACCTGCTAAAAGGATGAAAGTAGTGAGAGTACTAATGTCGTAGTATAACGCTGTACAAAAAGAAAGAGAAAAAAACCAGGGTTAAAGTTAGGCATATTTTATACAAGGTACCGTAAGGTCGTTGACAGTATCGATGAGCCCATCGTGGAATGGCCGCACTGGTCGGTTGGTGTGCGATTCCTTATCCCAATTCAATACAAGTGTATCCAGCAGAACTAAGTCCCGCCAATACGGTTAATAAAAATGCGAATTAGTAAACGGGGCTCTAGTAACGCTCTAACTCCGTGCTGTGTAGCCAAGCACAGGTATCTTGAATTGTGTCCCGTCTCGAAGCTGTCTCATTAGCTCAGTGAGACGAGGCAATGCCTTGTGTAAGGATATATAGACACCTCGATATTCACTTCTCGTTCGTGCCAAACCTATTTTTTTCAGTGTATATGTCAAACTGTGTCCGGTACTCACCTTTACAAATACGATATCTTGTGTATTTCTTCCTGTTCCTGACTCCTTTATTTAGGCATTAAGTCGTGACATAAACCTCTTACAGAAGTAAGCGACCACTTCGTTCTGTCCAGGATTCAAATAAAGCCAACAGAAAATAATGTCATTTTTTCTGTTTCCCGTCGCACCTTACTTAGTTGCTTCAAAACTCATGGATATATTCGCTACTTTTATTTGTCAAGCATTTTCAGTGGCCTGTAAGTACATGAGCCTGTTATATGGTATTTACAATATGTTACCATCTTACATTTTGTAATGTTTTCTGTTTTTTTGTTTTTCAGTTGAGAAACAACTTTTGTAGCAGAAACTTTGTGATGAGAAATTATCGTTTGGCCTTATAATTTCCGGCGCTGTTAGCCCATGTATGTTGTCCTGTAGATTTGTTTATTAGTCTCCATGTTCTAGCTAGTTTCCACATTTGTTTCCAGGCGTGGCTTACATCACTTGTACTTTAGATTTTATGTTGAACATGTGTATGTTTATGGTTTGTAGTGTTGCCAACTGTCACTGCGTTTTTGTCGTTCGTCTTTTATTTGTTTTTTTGTGTGTGTGATTTGATATTTTTTATTTGTTTCGTGTGTGTGTGTATGTGTGTGTGTGTGTGTGTGTGTGTGTGTGTGTGTGTGTGCGCGCTTGTATTTTGTTAGTTGAGGATGTGTCATTCTTTGTGAGAGTATGAGTTTGTCTATTTTAAAATGGATATTAGTGTCTGAGGAAGATTCATTAATTATTTTTTCAGTTGAAGTTTCATATCTCTGTCTCTTATTGTTTTAGTAGCTAACGTGATTAGAGAGTTATTTCTTATATCAATTTGGTCATTAAGTGCCTTCTCTTTCGTTACAAGGGCTCTTTGCATGCGAAAACTTACTTCGAATGTCAGGACCTCTTCGTTGCATTATTCACTCTAATAACTCTCAAATCTTATTCCATGTTGAATGGTTCATATCCATGTTTTATCAGGTGGTCGGCGAAGACAGAATAGCTACTTTCTTATCTTCAGCTTCCTTACGTTCTTTATATTTAATTTTCAGGTTCCTACGTGGCTGGCGGACATTCTTGGCACTCTAACTGGTGTATACCTGCTCCTTGGTATTTATCTGGTTTGTCTGTTGTTTGTAAATGTGAGTGGGGTGTTTTCTTCTTCCGTAAGCAATATGTAATCTCTGTTTTTCTTAATATATATGATTTCTTATGTGTTGTTTTGTGTTTGTATGTTGAAGTGTACCATTTTTTTCTGTTACTAATGTCATGAGTGTTACTGTTTTGTGTTTTTGTGTGTGCTGTAGCGTCTCGGGGTTCTTTCCTGTTCGTATTCCCTGCTTTCTTTCATTTTTATTTAGCTGTGCTTTAATTTTTTCGTTGAGTTTTTGTATTATACTGGTGCTGAAACTATAGTTTGTGGCTCTGAGTTGTACTGCTTGTAATTCCTTTTAACAGTTTCATTTGCTGAGAGGGATATTATTTAGTTTGTATAGCATATGTCGTAGTGCCGCAAATATTTTATTTTGCTATTGGCGGGATGATGCATGTATAATTATGTATGTGGCTGTTGGTTTTTTTGAAAGCCAGATGTGTGTTTATTGTTGTCTCTCTTTATTGTTATATCCGAGAAATGTGTTTTTTTTTATTTGGTGAATTGAATACTTTTCTGTTGGGTCATCTTCCATACGGTTCATGTCATCCACATGTTTGTACCAGTAAACAATTTTGTATCCTTTCATTGTGAGCACCATATGAAAGATTGTGCTTTCTATGTGGTTGATGAATATGTTTGCCAGTGTTCAATAATATTGTCTGTATCGAAAGAGATGGAAAGAATAAATTAGATTTCACATTATGCTACGCACATTAATTCCATTCTGTATGTTTTACGTCTAGACATATCTTCACAGAGATGGCGCTTACACACATGAACAAAGTTTATTCTAGACAAGATGTTGAAAGCGACCGCATTGCGTCTGTAAACACGTCACCACTCGCTGAATCGAGCTTTGCTGAACCCTACTAAACACAAGTACATCCACAGCTCCCGAAGCGGCATGGTTGGTTGGTTTGGGGAAGGAGACCAGACAGCGTGGTCATCGGTCTCATCGGATTAGGGAAGGATGGGGAAGGAAGTCGGCCGTGCCCTTTCAGAGGAACCATCCCGGCATTTGCCTGGAATGATTTAGGGAAATCACGGAAAACCTAAATCAGGATGGCCGGACGAAGCGGCATGTCAGAGAACTATTAGATCATATACATCCACGAATGGAGTACTGCTAACGTACATAAATAAATCCAAGGAACTTGGAAGGCAGAACACTGAATCTCCACGACCAATCAGTTTTCCTGGAAACGTTTCATTTAAATCGGTACGCGGATTCATTACAAAGTATGACGGTGCAACATCATGCTGCAACCTTAGCTGTCGCCGAGCGTGAAGTGGAACGTTTTATAATGCTCAGAAAATGTACTGAAAGAAACGCAACGCATAGGTGCGCATTCAACCTGTTCGGCAATAGGTAAAGACCGAAAAACGCTCCTCCTAGCATTCCAGTCCACAGGTTTAAGTCAATGCATGCCTGAAAGCCATATTCAAGGATTAACACCTGAATTTTGTAGAACTAATAATGGCTATTATGGAGGTTGCAAATACCTTCGCCAGTGGGGCTAGATTCGTTAGTCCGTACCGCGTTATTGCTAAATGTTCGTTACCTTTCACTTCGTGCAAAAGCTACTAAAAAAAAAATTTCTCGTCGAATGCGGTCTTCTGGCCGCTGGTGATGAGGTAACGTGTAATGATATGGGCGCAATTCTTCATCGTGTAACACTTCAACAACCGGTCTTTGGGATATCTGGTGCCTTACAATATCTCGGATAGTTCCCCAAGGTGATTGTTGAATGGTTTCAAGAATCGCGTCTTCTGTAGAGGTCGTCTAGAGCGAAGACTACCGGCATCCTGAAGGCGTTGGTACAGGCGCATTTGAGGGTACCGTGCAGCGTACGCATGAGCAGCAGCAGCAGCAGTTTTGTTATCGGATGCACCCTGCACTAAAAGCATATTTACGCATTCGTTGTTTCCGTACCCCATCCGTAAGTCACTCCACGTGAAGTTGAGTGGATCAGTTACGGTTCTGCACTGCGCATTTAGTAGAAACAGGCATGCAGTTTACTGCATACGACTGTCATATGGTAGGCCAATGTCATGTGATAAAATGATATCCTTCTTATAAAAGACGAGAAACATATATATATATATATATATATATATATATATATATATATACAGGTTGCATCAAAAAAGTGTATACACACTTTGAACTGTCATAGGCAATTTATTTCTCGATCTACAAAGTTAAATATCTGTGAGAAAGTAATGTTATGTTTCTCCAACAGGTGGTAGCAGTGGCAAGGAAGTAACTGCTACATGGCGGATGTGCGTTTGAGCTTTGAAGCGCGGAAGCAGATAATTAAGTGGTACAGGAAGTTTGAGAATGTAGCCGCGGTTCGAAGACAGTGGAGAAGTGAGTATGGTACAAAACCACCTTCAAGGTTAACAAGGTTAACAATTACACGTCTACGACACAAATTCGAAATTCATGGAACAGTGTGTGATGTGCATAAAGGTCGATCAGGGCGACCTCGTACAGCTGCAAGTCATGATTCCACAACTGCGGTCTTGGAACTGTTTCAGCGTTCGCCTCAAAAATCTTCAAGGCCAGCGGAACGTGAGAGTAATGTAAGTGCCAGTAGTGTGCTACGCATTCTGAAGAAAGGCAAGTTTCGTGTGTACATTCCAAGAATGGTGCAACAGCTAAGTGACGACGATCCAGATCGAAGGTTAGAATTTTGTGAATGGGTTCGGGAGATGGTAAGACGTGAACCGGGATTTATGGGTAGCATAATTTGGTCGAATGAAGCCCAATTCAAACTCAATGGAACTGTCGATAAGCACAATTGTGTGTACTGGGCTGAAGATAACCTTCACATTACAATTGAAAAGGCTGTGAATTTTCCTGGTGTAAATGTGTGGTGTGGTTTGTCTGCAAGGGGCCTTTACGCTCTGAAGGTACTGTTACTGGAGAAAAGTGCCTAACAATGCTTGCTGACTCTATATTCCCTGCCATTCGTGCATTATACGGTAATGATGAGTTTTATTTCCAACAAGATGGCACCCCGCCGCACTGTCATAGGGATGTACGAGTATACCTGGATCACAATGTTCCAGGCCAGTGGACAGGACGCAGGGGACCAATCGAGTTTCCTGCACGCTCTCCAGACTTCACGCCGCTGAATTCCTTCTTGTGGGGCACAGCAAAAGATGAGGTGTACAAACGTAAACCAACCTCGACACACTTAGGAATGAGATTCAGGCGGTGTGCGCAGAAATCTCATTGGACACTTTGGTACGATGTACGGAAACAGTGGCGACTCATACTCAGAGATGTATTGATGCTGAAGGCCACCAGTTTGAACATTAATCACATTTGCACAGTATATTTATTTTTCCAGTTGGACTTGAAGCGTTTGATTTCCAGAAATTTAACATTGTAGAACGGGTTCAAATGGCTCTGAGCTCTATGGGACTTAACTTCTAAGGTCATCAGTCCCCTAGGACTTAGAACTACTTAAACCTAGCTAGCCTAAGGACATCACACACATTCATGCCCGGGGCAGGATTCGGACCTGCGACCGCTCGGCCACCACGGCCTGCAGAACGGGAAATAAATTTTCTATGACGCTTCAAAGTGTGCATATGTATTTTGACGCACCCTACACACACACACACACACACACACACACACACACACACACACAATATAAATATATATAATGTGATGAGGATCCGGGCCAAAGCTCCATGGTTGATGTCCCTGCAATCTATTCAGTGAGCTACGATGACAGATGTGAGAGATGATATACGTTCCCCTGTACATTGCGATGAGCTACACGATGTGACATGATTGCCAGTTCCTCTTTCTAATACACCGGTTTTCAAAATGCACCTGATCTAATTTTGCAAGACTAAATTTTGTCTTGATTCTGGATGAGGAATCGCTTACAGACCACCAAGGACGGAATTTTTTATTGACTTCGTAAACATACAGATTGTCCATAATTAAAGTTCCAGTTTCGAAACGCTGTAGAACTAGAATCTTCACTCAGACTGACGTCAAGTTTTAATAGCATGTTGTTGTTGAGGTTGGAAACGTCATGAAGCAAAAAAAGGCTACGCAAATATGACCAACCCTGTCCTCCTTTACAGTGCAGGATACCCAACATCACTGTTTCCGTGAAGGATTGGGCGTCACTGGTAAAGCTCTTAAGTCCCCTAGAACTTAGAACTAGTCAAACCTAACTAACCTAAGGACATCACAAACATCCATGCCCGAGGCAGGATTCGAACCTGTTACCGTAGCGGTCTTGCGGTTCCAGACTGCAGCGCCTTTAACCGCACGGCCACTTCGGCCGGCCAAGAACGGCTACAGTGCGCCAGTAGCCCTGTAGATCTCCCGGAAACTCAGTGGTACGAAAACGGTATTGGTCCAACATCTGCCGGAGATGTAGCCAAAGCATTGCAGGTCGCGTCGAGCGGTTGTGTGCAAACGTGCAGTGAGCCGATATTTGCCCGAACGTCGCACATGTCTGCGAGTATGGTGTATAAAATCCTACGAACCACTGTACGTTGCTACCCGTACACAAGCATCCATGTTAAATAGTTGTTTCCTGCTGTTCTGCCACCAAGGTAAACGTTCGTAGAATTTCTCGTTCGCATGGATGTGGACAACGAATGGCCATGGTACTTTCTGTGGACAGACGAAGTCCATTTCCATATCCAAGTACATGCAATATATAGAATTTCAGAATACGGGCAAAGGAAAATTCACGTGTACATCAACTGTTACCACTTTATTCTGTAAAGGCGTCTGTATAGTACGACTCAATTGTATCATTCATCGTAGGGCCAAATTTTTTCGAGAAGATGAGTCCTGTGCGTCCTGTTACCTGATCCACTTTGAGAATGTTTTGGCACCAACGTTATTTCAACACGTCAACATCCTGGAAGTGCGGGTAGGATCATTTTATACAAGATGGCGCACCTCCACACATTGCGCCGCCAGCGAAGAAGGCTGATGCAGAGGCATTTCGGAAATGCTAGAGTTAGCAGCCGTCATTCTCTTGTAGCTTAGCAGTCCAGATCACCTGATCTTAATCCGTGTGACTGTTGGTTGTGGGGTATCTGAAACAACTTCTGTTCAGTACTCTAATTACGAATGTAGCCGAATTGAAGTCCCACAATACACAATGATTTACTCAACGTGAGTAGCGAGACTCTCCGATCACAAGCAGTTTCTGGGTTTCAACTTGTGTCAGAATGTGGAGGACCGCAAATAGAACACGTCTTGCGCCAGTCTCACGACGATTAGGAAGCAAATTATTTTGCCTGTTATCCGGTTTTTCGGCCCAGAATATCAGTAATCGATGAGTTTTTGTTTTTATGCGGATTTTACGTAAAGACAATTAAAACTCGATTTTTCCAAACTAGTGTTATACAACCTTGCCACGATAGGTGGGCTTATCTAACAGTGTCACAATCGTTGACTGCCGAACTTAAGCAATTATGGACACTGGACCGTACGGATGGTGTAATGTGTAATTCGAACCAGAGCCAAAACTGCGATTCATCTGTTATTTGTAGACGATCCCTTTTACGTTAAGACGGTTACAGCCCCCTCTATTGGTAAAATTTTAGTTAATTTATTTGATCCATCACTTTTTCCCCGCTGAGTGTCAATAATATGCTTTTCAAGTCTGAGATATGCTAAGCAGTGGTTCTCTTTCAACAGCCTTTTGAAACTAGAATTATGGGCACACTGTATTCATTCTAAAAAGAATGACAGAGAAAAAGAAAGAAACAAACAGACAGAGCGAGAGAAAGGTTTAAGGGTAGAAACAAAGAATGATTAAAATAGTTTCAAAAAGGCTACATGATTTTCTTTTCAGATGAGAGAAAGCTTCACAAACTGAGCAAACCAGTAAGTCGTTGGTCCATCTCTGGCCTCATATAAACAGTTATCCAGCTTAGCGTAGATTGATAGAAAAAAATGTCCAAATTCTTTGTATAATTTACCAGTTGTTACAGTTACAGATAGCGGTAACGCAAAGAAGACAAATACAATTACTTTCCTGAAATTGATAGATAGTGTTCTTGGATCGCCTCCTGAGAGATATCGTGCCAAATTCTGTCCAATTATTCCAATTAGCGAGTTAGATCATCAAGATGTCTAGCTATTTGGTGGGCCATGCCCACAATACTCCAAACGTTGTC
Organism: Schistocerca serialis cubense; assembly: GCF_023864345.2. Classification (NCBI taxonomy): domain Eukaryota; kingdom Metazoa; phylum Arthropoda; class Insecta; order Orthoptera; family Acrididae; genus Schistocerca; species Schistocerca serialis. The sequence continues at coordinate 321,120,619 of NC_064641.1, read as the reverse complement.
AGTTGGCTACAGATCTGGCGGCATTGCTGGACAAGGTAGTATTTGGCAAGAACGAATAAAAGTAGTAAAAACTCTTGCCGTTAGCGGGTGGGCATTGTCTTGCTGAAATGTGAGCTCAAGATGGCTTGCTAGGTAGGGCAACAATACGTTTTAGTTGGTCATCAGGCCTGAATTCGAAGCGGGACGTATCACTGAACAGAACTGCGCACTAGTCAATGAAATTCCAAGCCGAAGACATATCTGGAGACAACCCGAACAGTGGTGGGATACCAACCTCGCTGTTACGCGCCATACGGCTCGATAACATGGAGTGATGGTCTGGGTTGTCATATCTTGTAGCAAAACCCATTTCGTTCTCATCCGTGACATTCCTTCAGCATGGCGGTATGTCGGTAATAATCTTTCACATTTTATTTAGTCCTTCATGGGAAGCCATACTGAATATAAATTTCTGCAAGATAACGCTGTATCTGTTCTCAATTGGGAACCAGCTTAGCATTTTGACGATCTAATGCGCCAATCGTACAGAATTTGTCAGTTCGTGAGGCTCTTTCTCTGCAGTAATAAATCCAGGAAATGATAGGAAAAGTTCACAATTTTTTTTGTATATTAATGATTTTTATGGTTTTGGAAATGTCAGAGAGAGAAAGCGTTTTGTGTATGTTCTTTGTTGCTTAACCAGTGCGAAAATCGTGTGGGAGCCGACGGCAGCACTTCACGATCGGAATGCTCATTTCACTGTTAAAGTGGAAGAAATGGAATGGCTAGATGCCGTGATTAGAAGAAAAGTCGGCGGTACACTCGAATACAGTGTGTAGAGGAAACAGTCACAGATTCACTATGAACGTTTAATAAGTAATGAAACACAATTATTTAGGACATTTTAGGTTGAAAAAGTGCGGAATTTGATTTGCGACATCGTGAAATATTCTCGCTTCAGCTACGAGAATTTCATGAAAAATGGTTCAAATGACTATGAGCGCTATGAGACTTAACTTCTGATGTCATCAGTCGCCTAGAACTTAGAACTAATTAAACCTAACTAACCTAAGGATATCACACACATCTATGCCCGAGGCAGGATTCGAACCTGCGACCGTAGCGGTCGCTCGGTTCCAGACTGCAGCGCCTAGAACCGCACGGCCACTCCGGCCGGCAGAATTTCACGAACTTCCAGAAACCAGCGGCACAATAAAGAGCCTTCAAAATAACGTCTGTAACGAAGGTGCGTTCGAATCAGATGGCTGCATAGAGTTTCTTTTGTCGCTAAAGCAGAGCATCACAGATATTCGTAGGCGCTTGCACAATGTCAACGGAGACAGTGAACAAAAGTAAAGTGAGTCTACTGGCCAGGCATCTGTTATCATCACAAGGTCGAGCGAACCTGTCTTATCTCCCACGTGCCAAGCGGCCGCATGCAGCTGTGATTCCTGCAAGGTTGGAAGGTGCGGACACTCCTTTGGTGCGATTATTTTCTTTTTTGGGTCATCAGTCTACTGACTGGTTTGATGCGGCCCGCCACGAATTCCTTTCCTGTGCTAACCTCTTCACCTCAGAGTAGCACTTGCAACTTACGTCCTCAATTATTTGCTTGATGTATTCCAATCTCTGTCTTCCTCTACAGTTTTTGCCCTCTACAGCTCCCTCTAGTACCATGGAAGTCATTCCCTCATGTCTTAGCAGATGCCCTATCATCTTGTCCCTTCTCCTTATCAGTGTTTTCCATATATTCCTTTCCTCTCCGATTCTGCGTAGAGCCTCCTCATTCCTTACCTTATCAGTCCACCTAATTTTCAACATTCGTCTATAGCACCACATCTCAAATGCTTCGATTCTCTTCTGTTCCTGTTTTCCCACAGTCCATGTTTCACTACCATACAATGCTGTACTCCAGACGTACATCCTCAGACATTTCTTCCTCAAATTAAGGCCGGTATTTGATATTAGTAGACTTCTCTTGGCCAGGAATGCCTTTTTTGCCATAGTGAGTCTGCTTTTAATGTCCTCTTTGCTCCGTCCGTCATTGGTTATTTTACTGCCTAGGTAGCAGAATTCCTTAACTTCATTGACTTCGTGACCATCAATCCTGATGTTAAGTTTCTCGCTGTTCTCATTTCTACTACTTCTCATTACCTTCGTCTTTCTCCTATTTACTCTCAAACCATACTGTGTACTCATTAGACTGTTCATTCCGTTCAGCAGATCATTTAATTCTTATTCACTTTCACTCAGGATAGCAATGTCATCAGCGAATCGTATCATTGATATACTTTCACCTTGTATTTTAATTCCACTCCTGAACCTTTCTTTTATTTCCATCATTGCTTCCTCGATGTACAGATTAAAGAGTAGGGGCGAAAGGCTACAGCCTTGTATTACACCCTTCTTAATAGGAGCACATCGTTCTTGATCGTCCACTCTTATTATTCCCTCTTAGTTGTTGTACATATTGTATATGACCCGTCTCTCCCTATAGCTTACCCCTACTTTTTTCAGAATCTCGAACAGCTTACACCATTTTATATTGTCGAACGCTTTTTCCAGGTCGACAAATCCTATGAAAGTGTCCTGATTTTTCTTTAGCCTCGTTTCCATTATTAGCCGTAACGTCAGAATAGCCTCTCTCGTGCCTTTACTTTTCCTAAAGCCAAACTGATCGTCACCTAGCGCATTCTCAATTTTCTTTTCCATTCTTCTGTATATTATTGTTGTAAGCAGCTTCGATGCATGAGCTGTTAAACTGACTGTGCGATTATTCTCGCACTTGTCAGCTCTTGCCGTCTTCGGAATTGTGTGGATGATGCTTTTCCGAAAGTCAGATGGTATATCGCCAGACTCATATATTCTACACACCAACGTGAATAGTCGTTTTGTTGCCACTTCCCCAATGATTTTAGAAATTCTGATGGAATGTTATCTATCCCTTCTGCCTTATTTGACCGTAAGTACTCCACAGCTCTTTTAAATTCCGATTCTAATACTGGATCCCCTATCCCTTCTAAATCGACTCCTGTTTCTTCTTCTATCACATCAGACAAATCTTCACCCACATAGAGGCTTTCAATGTATTCTTTCCACCTATCTGCTCTCTCCTCTGCATTTAACAGTGGAATACCCGTTGCACTCTTAATGTTACCACCGTTGCTTTTAATGTCACCAAACGTTGTTTTGACTTTCCTGTATGCTGAGTCTGTCCTTCCGACAATCATATCTTATTCGATGTCTTCACATTTTTCCTGCAGCCATTTCGTCTTAGCTTCCCTGCACTTCCTATTTATTTCATTCCTCAACAACTTGTGGTTCTGTATTCCTGATTTTCCCGGAACATGTTTGTACTTCCTCTTTTCATCAATCAACTGAAGAATTTCTTCTGTTACCCATGGTTTCTTCGCAGCTACCTTCTTTGTACCTATGTTTTCCTTCCCAACTTCTGTGATGGCCCTTTTTAGAGACGTCCATTGCTCTTCAACTGTACTGCCTACTGCGCTATTCCTTATTGCTGTATCTATAGCGTTAGAGAACTTCAAACGTATCTCAGCATTCCTTAGTACTTCCGTATCCCACTTCTTTGCGTATTGATTCTTCCTGACTAATGTATTGAACTTCAGCCTACTCTTCATCACTACTATATTGTGATCTGAGTCTATATCTGTTCCTGGGTACCCCTTACAATCCAGTATCTGATTTCGGAATCTCTGTCTGACCATGATGTAATCTAATTGAAATCTTCCCGTATCTCCCGGCCTTTTCCAAGTATACCTCCTCCTCTTGTGATTCTTGAACAGGGTATTCGCTATTACTAGCTGAAACTTGTTACAGAATTCAATTAGTCTTTCTCCTCTTTCATTCATTGTCCCAAGCACATACTCTCCTGTAACCTGTTCTTCTACTCCTTCCCCTACAACTGCATTCCAGTTGTCCATGACTATTAGATTTTCGTCCCCCTTTACATACTGCATTACCCTTTCAACATCCCCATACACTTTCTCAATCTGTTCATCTTCAGCTCGCGACGTCGGCATGTATACCTGGAACTATCGTTGCCGGTGTTGGTCTGCTGTCGATTCTGATTAGAACAACCTGGTCACTGAACTGTTCACAGTAACACACCCTATTCATAACGAATCCTACACCTGTTATACCATTTTCTGCTGCTGTTGATATTACCCGATACTCATCTGACCAGAGATCCTTGTCTTCCTTCCACTTCACTTCACTGACCCCTACTATATCTAGATTGAGCCTTTGCATTTCCCTTTTCAGATTTTCTAGTTTCCCTACCACGTTCAAGCTTCTGACATTCCCCGCCCCGACTCGTAGAACGTTATCCTTTCGTTGATTATTCAATCTTTTTCTCATGGTAACCTCACCCTTGGCAGTCCCCTCCCGGAGATCCGAATGGGGGACTATTCCGGAATCTCTTGCCAATGGAGAGATCATCATGACACTTCTTCAATTACAGTCCACATGTCCTGTGGATACACGTTACGTGTCCTTAATGCAGTGGTTTCCATTGCCTTCTGCATCCTCATGTCGTTGATCATTGCTGATTCTTCCGCCTTTAGGGGCAATTTCCCACCCCTAGGACAAGAGAGTGCCCTGAACCTCTATCCGCACCTCCGCCCTCTTTGACAAGGCCGTTGGCAGAACGAGGCTGACTTCTCATGCCGGAAGTCTTCGGCCGCCAATGCTGATTATTTATCAAAATTTATGCAGTGGCGGGAACCGAACCCGAGACCGATAACGTTTTGATTATGAATCAAAGACGCTACACCTAGACCACGGTACTCCGTGAATAACGGAGCAGATTAAAACGCCTCGCTGCACAACTAGACATCCTTGTTGGTGATATTGACACATTCGTCCACGAGGTAGGGTACTGAAATGTGTGTGCCCGCTAGGACCTTCTGTAATGAATTGTTTGCACGCTACGAGGGTAATCGTGAGTTTTTCTTTATCGAACATCGTCACCTGCAATGAAACATGGTTTTAGCATTTCGAACAGGGAACAAAACAAAAAAGTGTGTAGTACCCCAAAACCAACTCATTCTGAAGGAAAACTTCAGAGCAGCACCCTCAACCGGTAAAGTGACGGCGACAGTATTTTGAGACTCCGAAGGGGATTTTGTGTTTGATGTCCTCCCTTATGATGCAATGATCAACTCTAAAGTATACTGTGCTATCATTAGGAAAATTAAGAAACGACTTCAGCGTGTTCGTCACCACAAAAATTCAAACGAACGTCTATTCCTCCATGAAAATGCAAGGTCTTACACAAGACTCTGCACCCGACAGGAGGTCACAAAACTTCAGTGGACTGTTCTTCCTCATACACCCAACATCAGGGAACTCGGACCTCCCGACTTCCATCTGTTTGCCCGAATGAAAGACGCCATGCATGAAGTTGTGGAGGCAGCCATTACAGAGATGATCTTGCCATATTTTGATGGTTTGTATTCAAGAGTCCTTAAGGGATTCAGCATCAAATGAGTAGTCTCTGTATGTCCAGCTTTTCAGAGATGGCTGCGGGACTCGGCTGTTCCAAACAGGATGTCATATCAAACATCTTTCAGCTGTATAATTTCCAAACTGTTATTTTATTTGGCTGCCATTTTCGGCTATTTATAGCGCCTTCTTCAGGCTTCTGACATACGTGTAGGAAGATTGCAACCTCATTTCCGGTCAAAATAGGGGCCAGCGTTAAGATTCTGGTATCTGTAGATTTCTGCTTGCTACAACGATCACTTCAACCAACATCTGCCGACTGAAGAGGGCGTAATAAATCGCCAGAACTAGTAGACAAATGAAATAATATTCAGAAAATAAGACGCCTGAAAGATGTTTTACTTGACATCCTAAAATATGCTGTGTTCTGTGTAAAATTACATTAGCGTTAGGAAACTTGGCGTGTTTATTATCCGTGGCAGAGTATGGAATCTTATAATGGGAGGACAACCCGAACAGTTCAAGAACTTTGCGTTGCACGTCAGCGTCATAGCCGCGTGGGCTAGCCTGATACACTCCTGGAAATTGAAATAAGAACACCGTGAATTCATTGTCACAGGAAGGGGAAACTTTATTGACACATTCCTGGGGTCAGATACATCACATGATCACACTGACAGAACCACAGGCACATAGACACAGGCAACAGAGCATGCACAATGTCGGCACTAGTACAGTGTATATCCACCTTTCGCAGCAATGCAGGCTGCTATTCTCCCATGGAGACGATCGTAGAGATGCTGGATGTAGTCCTGTGGAACGGCTTGCCATGCCATTTCCACCTGGCGCCTCAGTTGGACCAGCGTTCGTGCTGGACGTGCAGACCGCGTGAGACGACGCTCCATCCAGTCCCAAACATGCTCAATGGGGGACAGATCCGGAGATCTTGCTGGCCAGGGTAGTTGACTTACACCTTCTAGAGCACGTTGGGCGGCACGGGCTACATGCGGACGTGCATTGTCCTGTTGGAACAGCAAGTTCCCTTGCCGGTCTAGGAATGGTAGAACGATGGGTTCGATGACGGTTTGGATGTACCGTGCACTATTCAGTGTCCCCTCGACGATCACCAGTGGTGTACGGACAGTGTAGGACATCGCTCCCCACACCATGATGCCGGATGTTGGCCCTGTGTGCCTCGGTCGTATGCTGTCCTGATTGTGGCGCTCACCTGCACGGCGCCAAACACGCATACGACCATCATTGGCACCAAGGCAGAAGCGACTCTCATCGCTGAAGACGACACGTCTCCATTCGTCCCTCCATTCACGCCTGTCGCGACACCACTGGAGGCGGGCTGCACGATGTTGGGGCGTGAGCGGAAGACGGCCTAACGGTGTGCGGGACCGTAGCCCAGCTTCATGGAGACGGTTGCGAATGGTCCTCGCCGATACCCCAGGAGCAACAGTGTCCCTAATTTGCTGGGAAGTGGCGGTGCGGTCCCCTACGGCACTGCGTAGGATCCTACGGTCTTGGCGTGCATCCGTGCGTCGCTGCGGTCCGGTCCCAGGTCGACGGGCACGTGCACCTTCCGCCGACCACTGGCGACAACATCGATTTACTGTGGAGACCTCACGCCCCACGTGTTGAGCAATTCGGCGGTACGTCCACCCGGCCTCCCGCATGCCCACTATACGCCCTCGCTCAAAGTCCGTCAACTGCACATACGGTTCACGTCCACACTGTCGCGGCATGCTACCAGTGTTAAAGACTGCGATGGAGCTCCGTATGCCACGGCAAACTGGCTGACACTGACGGCGGCGGTGCACAAATCTGCGCAGCTAGCGCCATTCGACGGCCAACACCGTGGTTCCTGGTGTGTCCGCTGTGCCGTGCGTGTGATCATTGCTTGTACAGCCCTCTCGCAGTGTCCGGAGCAAGTATGGTGGGTCTGACACACCGGTGTCAATGTGTTCTTTTTTCCATTTCCAGGAGTGTATATGAAGTAGCGGAGCACGGCCTGGAGACGGGGCGTCGCGCTTTTACGAGAACACTGCAGTTTAATACTCAGCGTCATCCTTCGAAGACACTGTTTTTAAGAAGGCCACACATAGTCGTACGACGGAAAATCTTATCAGCAAGGATGCAGGTTTTCAATTAAGCGCTGCCTAAATTCCAGCACTGGCTGCGATTAGATCAAAACAGAAAAAAAACGACAATTTCCGCTTCATGACCCCGAGCTGCGCATTGCTGGGATTTAATTCCGCTGTTAATCACGGGAGCTCCCGACTGGACAGCCACTGTCTACAGCGCACTCTTGAAAGGCCTTTGGCTGCTCCCCGCAGGGGGCACTATGCCACTTCCATATTACTATCAGCGCGTTCCCGCGCACGTGTATTGGTTGCTGTTGGCCTGATAAAATTCGACACCGCGCAGTTATCGTCAGCTGCGTCCTCCAGCAGTAAGAACAGCAGCTATCGCCACTTGGAGATATCGAACAGTTTGCATCGACGATAGAGGAGAGTGTCTCCATCATATGGGTCGGGAAAACCTGAAAAGCAACAATTGCTGCTTACGCTACAATGTTTGGTACTTGTGCCAGCATGAAACTTACACACATTTTAATAACTAACAATGGCAATTAGGATTACGAAATAATTAATTATAGTTCCCATTGTGGTTGCAAAGTGTTTCATATTTTGAGAAATGATAGAATTTCATTTTAGTGGCTATTTTAATTTTTTAGTTACGATCATAGGTCAGTAATTACACCTGCATATTACTCGTACGATAAGAAACTTGGATGTACATTGCAGTAAAAAAGTGATAAATTATTTTATTTCGGCGTCAAATAATTTACTTTCGAAGAATCGACTTTGCATCTACGAGGGTGGTATGAAAAGTTCTCGGTACAGAATGAAAGAAAAGTACTGTACTTACATCGCTGGAACCTGTTTTATTTTTCAATGTAGTCTCCTTGTAGATTAATGCACTTGGCCCAACGATATTCTAGTGCCTTGAGCCCATCTCGAAAATGAGTTTCCTCTAGGCTTTCAAAGTAGTTGTAATCTCCGCCTACAAATTCTCCGTTGAAGTGAATCTTCGTCCACAAAGAATAATTTTCAATTTTGGTTAGAGACGGAAGTCTGGCGGAGCCATATCAGGGGAATAAGGTGGATGTGGCAACAATTCATACTTTAATTTGTATAATTTTGACACGGAACATAAAATTTTTCGACCAATTTAGATACGTTAATTTCGATAGTAAACCATTCTGTGTATCCTACATACTTATGATAGATAATAGTTTTTGTACCACCAGTGTCATATTCCCGTTTTCTATTGAAGTTTTAATAGTCTGGTTACCTTGTTTTTCAACAGTTGTATACAAATAATGGAGGTAATGTAGTCACGGAAATAGCACGTGGAAATTAATTTGAAGGTGGACACATTTGTTTTAAGCACTAGATTTGATGGATATGGCAACCCTCATTTATTTCCTCTAGGAATGTATAGTAGTATTGCTTAGCATATTTTTCCTTCGAAGTGGCAAGTAGTTTCGACTGTGTTACAACAGAAAATTAAGAGCGATTAGTACTGCAAAATAAAGTTAATAATCCAGCACTTGGTCAATACACTACAGGTTATAGAGTTTGATTTAGATCTGGGCAAAATACTGTGTATTTTAGTAACTTCAAACAATAAGTGCAGTTTGAGCTGTTAATTAGATCGGAAGTAGTGAACCATGTGTTTAGAATTGTGACACGTGTGTCAAATTACTCCAATTGGATTTCACAGAGAGATGAGGTAGTCAGAACAAATAAAACATTGTCAGTGATATTAGTTTTGTCAGTGGTTTCCTTACTGCGTTGTAACTATTGACAAATGTCGTAGAACAACTCAGATGCTGAGGCTAATTCATTTGAAGTTCGCTTGTCTTACACTATCTACGAGATGGTAATCAGTAGTTGCCTCACTTAATTTTTTGCTTAAATACTTTGAATCTGACGCAACAAATTTTTAGAGGGCTTGGATACTTTCGAGTACCCTATAAAATATTTGGGAAGTTACAACTTTTAAACAAATGCTTGGATAAATAACGTCGACATGCCAGAGAAAAGGTAATCGGAACTATCCGATACTACTGAGCACTCTCCTTCTCCCCGCCTCTCCCTCGATCCACTTGACACTTGAAAGAAATCGTCCAAGTTCACATGCTACAGCTTGTTACAATGTGATGGATCGTGTGGTGTTCATTTCCTCAGTCACACAGAGAAGATGAAGCCCTTGTCCATCGGTAGAGGTTTTCAGCACAGATGCCACTGCCTGTGCGAATCCGATTAACTGTTTTCCAGGCACGTCGCGTTAGTTCCACACAAGCTAGTTTTGTGTCAGGTGTTTGGAGGGTCTGATGTTCCTCAGGGGCAACAGTGTTCCTCATTTCTGTCCACTATTTGTTGATACTGAAAGTAGCTGCCTGTAGCGATTCTGCCAGTAGGACAGATGACTGCCCGGATTTTAATCGGTTCATTTGGAGAGCAAGAACATCAGAGTGCATTAGAAGCTCGGGGATTTTAAGTAATTTTTGGTATTCCTTGAGGAGGGCGTACTAGAACGCACCAGTTAATCGTGCCCTCTCTACTCCAGCCAGTCACAGTGAAGTATTATAGTTATTTAACATGAATACGAAACTAAATAACTATATATAACTATAACTATAATAACTATAACTATAATACTTCACTGTGACTGACTGGAGTGGAGAGGGCACGATCAACTGATGCATTCTAGTACGTCACTGCTGCCCCCTGATTTTTTCGAAGTAGTAATTAAAGCTTATTGCATGGGTGTCCAAGGACATACGTAGATACATTCGTCATCCAACCATTTGTTTCCGGTATAAGACTACTTGCCTAGAAATACTGAAGAGCGAAGCGTCTATAGTCATAAACGAACTACAGAGTTTAAAGTGGTGAAGGTCAATCAAAATCCATAACCCAGTGTCAGAACGTGAGAACTTTACTACGCACATGTACTGCGCTCTGCCTTAACATACTATACATGAGGTCTAACCAGTTTTTCTAAATACTTTCCTGTCTCACATATTAGCTGTGTGACCGCCAATCCAGAGATGTAGTCAATGAGTTTGCACCACGGGCGGCATTTAGTGCCGCCAACGTAACCTTCACAGAGAGCCTATATATAAATAATCTGTAAGCCTTCAAAGAACTAGCGAATACGATGCACTTATGCAATTGAAGACCTATTCAGATAGCACTTCATTTAACAACCACAGCTGTAAATCAAACGTTTCGGAAGTCTGCCACCATCACATACAAAAAAAAAAAGATACAAATAATACAGTATGACAGAAAGTATAGTGAAATTTATACTGAATCATACCAACTGGAAATTCTGAATATCACTTCCTTGCTGCTTTCAAATGATGAAGTTGTATTATAAGATGCCCATTGATTCAAAACTGCTCCGGTAAAACAGTACTATGTGTTTTGCATATATTACAGGCCTTACGCAACAAGAATTACCCACAACTCTATAATACACACGAAACGGCTGACCTATGCCCAGGATGTGAAAAGCAAAAATGTTACTGAAAGTGTTCAGTTAATTCACCGAAAAATCAAAAAGAAACTGGCACGGCCAAACAAATTTCCGAGCAGAGGGGGTGAAGTGGAGCTGATGGTTATGAGGGAGGTCTGTCATCACGCCCTCCTATCAATTCACTTTTCTTCATTGTTCAATCGATTTTGCAACAAGCTAAATGTTTGCGAAATGTTTGTGGGAAATAAGTGTCTCATTATTTTCCTTAGTCTTGTATTTTTGATAAATGATAATCTGGATTCTCCAGTGTAACCGCCTTTATAAATCAACTAGTATGTGAATCCAGTCTGACAACAGATCACAAAGAGGCCCATTATTGAACTGAACATGGCAAGATGCTGGTGTTATTCTCCCTACTTGTAGTACGACCGAGGTAAAAGTGGGATTTAGATTGGCTTCCACCAGTAATTTTAGTGTTTGCCTGAACAGAAAGAAACAACTGCAGTCACAATGCTAATTAGCTCCTTTTAATAGAACCTAGATAGACAGTGTGATTCTCGTCATAAGAAGTCAAAGAACAAAAAAGTCAGATCGTACTGAAATAATAGTTCTTCGTTAATCTGGGGACTGCCAAGGTTGACATCACCATGAGAAAACGGTCGAAGAAGTAATGTTCTATGAGACGGGACATGGAATGTCAGTAGTTTCAAAGTGAGAGGGACACTACCAAATCTGAAAAGGAAATGCAAATGCTCAATCTAGACGCAGTGGGGGTCAGTGAAATAAATTGGACAGGCGACAAAGAATTCTGGTCAGACAAGGATAGGGTAACTTCAGCAGATGCAGAAAATGGTATAAAAGGAATAGGATTCGTTAGGAATAGGAAGGTAGGGCAGGGATAGGTTACTGTGAGCAGTGATAGGGTTGTCCTCTTCCGAATCGACAGCAAACCAGTATACATACCGATGTCGCAATCTGAAACAGAAGGGTACAGAGAGTATATGAGGATGCCGAAAAGGTCATTTAGTATGTACAGGGAGATGAAAATCTTGGAGGGTGGGGTATTTTAATACGGTTGCAGGGAAACGAGTAGGAGAAAGTGTTGCGGGAGAATGTGGGCTTAACTGTAGGAATGAGAGAAGAGATAAATTTAGTTCCCCAATAAATTTCAGCTAGTTATAGCCAATATTCTGTTCAAGAATAACAAGAGGAGAAAGTATGCTTGGAAAACGACACTAATTACACAAAGATTCCAGTTATATTTCGTCATCAGGCAGAAATTCTGAAATAGGATTGTAAGGCGTACCGAGGAGCAGATACAGAGAAAGATCGCAATTTATCAATGATTTATAGTAGACTGAAGTTTAAGACACTAATCAGGAAGAATGCATGTGTAAGGAAGTGCGATATCGAAGCACTGGTCCCGGCGGAGGTTCGAGTCCTCCCTCGGGCATGGGTATGTGTGTTTCTACTTACGATAATTTAGGTTCAGTAGTGTGTTAGCTTAGGGACTGATGACCTTAGCAGTTACGTCCCATAAGACTTCACGCACATTTCAACATTTTGAACATTGAAGCACTAAGGACTGAGGACATGCGGCTGAAGTTCTACAGCTTCATCCACAGCTACATTAGGGATTGGTCCCTTTGGTCTTGTTCTTCTCCTTCAAAACTGATCATTCCATCTCTTCATTGGTCATCCTCAAGGTCTTTTGCTTCTTGGTTTGTATTGTTTTATGGCTGTAATGATTCTTCCACCTGGCATATAGTCTATATTTCCGTTCCATCTTAAAAGGAATTTTTGAACTATGTCAGTTAAGTTTCTCAGCTAGGATGTCATCAATTCTCTATTTATCCGTCTATGCCTCTGTCATATCTAAGGAAATTCATTTTACATGCTTATATTCCCTTTATATCTCTCGTCTTAAGAGCCCAGTTTTTTCATCCATAGACAATGCTGGTATGGTAAAGTATGTGGGCTTAACTGTAGGAATGAGAGAAGAGACAAATTTAGTTCCCCAATAAATTTCAGCTCGTTATAGCGAATATTGTGTTCAAGAATAACAAGAGGAGAAAGTATGCTTGGAAAACGACAGAAGTTACACAAAGCCGAAATTTTTACAAAGGTACAGACGGTGTTTAGAAAGGATAGATTGCATGCAACCGGTGGTGAAGTGTTCGTCGCTGTTAGTAGTAGTTTATCCTGTAGTGAATTAGAAGTGGATAGTTCCTGTGAATTATTATGGGTGGAGGTTACACTCAACAACCGAGCAAGGTTAATAATTGGCTCCTTTTACCAACCTCCCGACTCAGCAGCATTAGTGGCAGAACAACTGAGAGAAAATTTGGAATACATTTCACATAAATTTTCTCAGCATGTTATAGTCTTAGGTGGAGATTTCAATTTACCAGATATAGACCGGGACACTCAGATGTTTAGGACGGGTGGTAGGGACAGAGCATCGAGTGACATTATACTGAGGGCACTATCCGAAAATTACCTCGAGCAATTAAACAGAGAACCGACTCGTGGAGATAACATCTTGGACCTACTAATAACAAACAGACCCGAACTTTTCGACTCTGTATGTACAGAACAGGGAATCAGTGATCATAAGGCCGTTGCAGCATCCCTGAATGTGGAAGTTAACAGGAATATAAAAAAAGGGAGGAAGGTTTATCTGTTTAGCAAGAGTAATAGAAGGCAGATTTCAGACTACCTAACAGATCAAAACGAAAATTTCTGTTCCGACACTGACAATGTTGAGTGTTTATGGAAAAAGTTCAAGGCAATCGTAAAATGGGTTTTAGACAGGTACGTGCCGAGTAAAACTGTGAGGGACGGGAAAAACCCACCGTGGTACAACAACAAAGTTAGGAAACTACTGCGAAAGCAAAGAGAGCTTCACTCCAAATTTAAACGCAGCCAAAACCTCTCAGACAAACAGAAGCTAAACGATGTCAAAGTTAGCGTAAGGAGGGCTATGCGTGAAGCGTTCAGCGAATTCGAAAGTAAAATTCTATGTACCGACTTGACAGAAAATCCTAGGAAGTTCTGCTCTTACGTTAAATCAGTAAGTGGCTCGAAACAGCATATCCAGACACTCCGTGATGATGATGGCATTGAAACAGAGGATGACACGCGTAAAGCTGAAATACTAAACGACTTTTTCCAAAGCTGTTTCACAGAGGAAGACCGCACTGCAGTTCCTTCTCTAAATCCTCGCACAAACGAAAAAATGGCTGACATCGAAATAAGTGTCCAAGGAATGGAAAAGCAACTGGAAACACTCAATAGAGGAAAGTCCACTGGACCTAACGGGATACCAATTCGATTCTACACAGAGTACGTGAAAGAACTTGCCCCCCTTCTAACAGCCGTGTACCGCAAGTCTCTAGAGGAAAGGAGGGTTCCAAATGATTGGAAAAGAGCACAGGTAGTCCCAGTCTTCAAGAAGGGTCGTCGAGCAGATGCGCAAAACTATAGACCTATATCTCTTACGTCGATCTGTTGTAGAATTTTAGAACATGTTTTTTGCTCGAGTATCATGTCGTTTTTGGAAACCCAGAATCTACTATGTAGGAATCAACATGGATTCCGGAAACAGCGATCGTGTGAGACCCAACTCGCTTTATTTGTTCATGAGACCCAGAAAATGTTAGATACAGGCTCCCAGGTAGATGCTATTTTTCTTGACTTCCGGAAGGCGTTCGATACAGTTCCGCACTGTCGCCTGATAAACAAAGTAAGAGCCTACGGAATATGAGACCAGCTGTGTGGCTGGATTGAAGAGTTTTTAGCAAACAGAACACAGCATGTTGTTATCAATGGAGAGACGTCTACAGACGTTAAAGTAACCTCTGGCGTGCCACAGGGGAGTGTTATGGGACCATTGCTTTTCACAATATACACTCCTGGAAATTGAAATAAGAACACCGTGAATTCATTGTCCCAGGAAGGGGAAACTTTATTGACACATTCCTGGGGTCAGATACATCACATGATCACACTGACAGAACCACAGGCACATAGACACAGGCAACAGAGCATGCACAATGTCGGCACTAGTACAGTGTATATCCACCTTTCGCAGCAATGCAGGCTGCTATTCTCCCATGGAGACGATCGTAGAGATGCTGGATGTAGTCCTGTGGAACGGCTTGCCATGCCATTTCCACCTGGCGCCTCAGTTGGACCAGCGTTCGTGCTGGACGTGCAGACCGCGTGAGACGACGCTTCATCCAGTCCCAAACATGCTCAATGGGGGACAGATCCGGAGATCTTGCTGGCCAGGGTAGTTGACTTACACCTTCTAGGGCACGTTGGGTGGCACGGGATACATGCGGACGTGCATTGTCCTGTTGGAACAGCAAGTTCCCTTGCCAGTCTAGGAATGGTAGAACGATGGGTTCGATGACGGTTTGGATGTACCGTGCACTATTCAGTGTCCCCTCGACGATCACCAGTGGTGTACGGCCAGTGTAGGAGATCGCTCCCCACACCATGATGCCGGGTGTTGGCCCTGTGTGCCTCGGTCGTATGCAGTCCTGATTGTGGCGCTCACCTGCACGGCGCCAAACACGCATACGACCATCATTGGCACCAAGGCAGAAGCGACTCTCATCGCTGAAGACGACACGTCTCCATTCGTCCCTCCATTCACGCCTGTCGCGACACCACTGGAGGCGGGCTGCACGATGTTGGGGCGTGAGCGGAAGACGGCCTAACGGTGTGCGGGACCGTAGCCCAGCTTCATGGAGACGGTTGCGAATGGTCCTCGCCGATACCCCAGGAGCAACAGTGTCCCTAATTTGCTGGGAAGTGGCGGTGCGGTCCCCTACGGCACTGCGTAGGATCCTACGGTCTTGGCGTGCATCCGTGCGTCGCTGCGGTCCGGTCCCAGGTCGACGGGCACGTGCACCTTCCGCCGACCACTGGCGACAACATTGATGTACTGTGGAGACCTCAGGCCCCACGTGTTGAGCAATTCGGCGGTACGTCCACCCGGCCTCCCGCATGCCCACTATACGCCCTCGCTCGAAGTCCGTCAGCTGCACATACAGTTCACGTCCACGCTGTCGCGGCATGCTACCAGTGTTAAAGACTGCGATGGAGCTCCGTATGCCACGGCAAACTGGCTGACACTGACGGCGGCGGTGCACAAATGCTGCGCAGCTAGCGCCATTCGACGGCCAACACCGCGGTTCCTGGTGTGTCCGCTGTGCCGTGCGTGTGATCATTGCTTGTACAGCCCTCTCGCAGTGTCCGGAGCGAGTATGGTGGGTCTGACACACCGGTGTCAAAGTGTTCTTTTTTCCATTTCCAGGAGTGTATATAAATGACCTAGTAGATAGTGTCGGAAGTTCCATGCGGCTTTTCGCGGATGATGCTGTAGTATACAGAGAAGTTGCAGCATTAGAAAATTGTAGCGAAATGCTGAAAGATCTGCAGCTGATAGGCACTTGGTGCAGGGAGTGGCAACTGACCCTTAACATAGACAAATGAAATGTATTGCGAATACATAGAAAGAAGGATCCTTTATTGTATGATTGTATGATAGCGGAACAAACACTGGTAGCAGTTACTTCTGTAAAATATCTGGGAGTACGCGTGCGGAACGATTTGAAATGGAATGATCATATAAAATTAATTGTTGGTAAGGTGGGTACCAGGTTGAGTTTCATTGGGAGAGTGCTTAGAAAATGTAGTCCATCAACAAAAGAGGTGGCTTACAAAACACTCGTTCGACCTATACTTGAGTATTGCTCATCAGTGTGGGATCCGTACCAGATCGGTTTGACGGAGGAGATAGAGAAGATCCAAAGAAGAGCGGCGCGTTTCGTCACAGGGTTATTTGGTAACCGTGATAGCGTTACGGAGATGTTTAATAAACTCAAGTGGCAGACTCTGCAAGAGAGGCGCTCTGCATCGCGGTGTAGCTTGCTGTCCAGGTTTCGAGAGGGTGCGTTTCTGGATGAGGTATCGAATATATTGCTTCCCCCTACTTATACCTCCCGAGGAGATCACGAATGTAAAATCAGAGAGATTAGAGCGCGCACGGAGGCTTTCAGACAGTCGTTCTTCCCGCGAACCATACGCGACTGGAACAGAAAAGGGAGGTAATGACAGTGGCACGTAAAGTGCCCTCCGCCACACACCGTTGGGTGGCTTGCGGAGTATAAATGTAGATGTAGATGTAGCTGTAGATCTACGAGGACTTTCTTTCATAATGCTCTACATAAAATTCCACAGGAAAAAATGAAAAAGTGCTGACCTTTTTGTGTTTCAGTGCTTGTCCTGTACACAACACCGCGCCCTAAATTTGTAAATATATTAACTTGCTCTATGACCTGCCTATCAATTTCAGTCTTGACTCATATGGGTCCATGTCCAAAAAATGCAACTGTTTTTGTGTTTGTGATAGAGACGTTTAGATTGTATTCTCTGGCTATTTTAGTTAAATTAAAGACAGCTTCCAGTAAGACATTTCATTTTGGCTAGTAATTGTTCACTAACATCCACACCGTTTGATTTTAAATTTTTTGATGGTGTGTCACCAAATCCGTGTTACATCGTAATATACACAATAAATAGAGTTGGTGAGAGGGGACACCCTTGCCTAACTCCTTGTTTTATTCCGGCAATATTATTTCTGCTGTCTAATATTGTTGTTTGTATTGTGTTGTCATACACAAACCACGTACAGCTCTTGTCAGATGAGATGGAATCCGTCTGTTTCTCAAAATTTCTAACACTTTGTTTCTATTTAATTTATTAAACACCTTTTCATAGTCAATAAAGGTAAAGAAATGAATTCACAATAATTTACAGTTAGCTGTCTCATGGTGAAGGTACAATCCAAGCATGATCAGCCGTTTCTACAACCATGTTGGTCAACAGATAGTACAGTTTCAGCATTAGGCGATGGTCGTTTTGTTAAAATTCTAGCATACAATTTATGACATAACATTGGAACGCTAATGTCTCTGTAGTTCTGACATTCATGTCTCTTTTTTTTCTGGCGAATTTGGCATATCTGGGCTATATTACACTCTTCAAGTATATAACCACCTCGCAAACACACGTTAATAAAATAGAGTACTCTTATTTTTGAAATATTTGGTATGCATTTAATCAGTTCTGTATTGACTTTGGCACAATTTTGAGTCTTTCTGCTCTTGTTAGATGGTACTGCAGCTCCTACAACACTATTAAGTCCACATTTCTCTCGGTTCAGAGAGACCCACCTTTGTATCCAGCACATCCGTCCATAGTGTTGTAACCAATTACATTCAAATACTGTGTTTATTTGCAGATTGTCGTTATCTTCTTTGTGTGAATGGTTCACTGTTTTGTACGCTTTCTCTTGTCTTCATCTTACATCATATTCAATATCTCTATTAAATTTTTCTCTGCCTGCTTAGGTGAATGATAAAGTGCTTACCTACCAAGCAGCATGCCCGGGTTCTATTCCCAGCTTGGTTGGAGATTTTCTCCGCTCGTTTACAGGCTACTGTGTTGTCCTCATCATCATTTCATCCTCATCATCAGCACGCGAGTCACCCTAAGTGGCGTCGACTTAAATGAGACTCGCACTTGGCGGATGAACTTCCTCGGATGGGGCCTCCCGAGCAGCAATGCCACATGTTAATGTGATTTCACTTTTCCCAACTAAGGTTTTTAGGTTGTCTGACTTTCCCTTAGACTAGAGGTGATTTCCTTTTATAACCAATTTTCAGATCTTGATCGTCTGAGATATTAAGTATTTTTAAGTATGCATGTTTCTAATCGTTACTTAGACTACGTACTTCAGAATCCCAGTATCATAGGCCCATTTTGAAAAATCTTTTCTTTCACGTGCCAAGTGCTTCTGCTGTTTCATCTATTGATTCCTTTGTACTATTCTGTTCCTGGTTGATATTATTCGCTGTTAGTTTGAAACTTACGTATCTCCGAAGCTTGAAGCTCCCCGAGGCTATAAGTACTCCGATAGTTAACAGCTCATCAGGCAGTTCAGTTAAACAGGAATGATAACTCGAAGTAGGGCTGTAACATAATTTGGAAGGAGAAACATAGGTACGTCGAAGGTAAGTGCGAAGAAACCACGATCGATGAAAAAATTAAGTACAAAACAGTTTAGGGAACTTGAAGACTTTAGAAAGAGAAGTTTCTTAGGAATGAAAAAGGAAGGGCAGTGATAGTAAGGCGAAATGACAGTATGAAAAATTTCAATAAGTCGAAATAGATACGATAGTCGGAAGGACTGGCAGAGAATATAAAAAAATCAAATTGACACCAAGGCAGATAATGTTAATAGTAAAATGGGAATTTCGATGTTAAATGCGGAGAAGAGAGCGGCTAGGTGGAAAGGATGCACTGACAGCCTCTATTAGGGGAATAGATGCATGATTACATCTACCTCTGCATCTACATCTACATCTACCGTTACATCTACGTGATTACTCTGCAATTCACAATAAAGTGCCTGGCAGAGGATTAATTCACCACCTGCAAGCAGTTTCTCTGCCAATCCAATCTCGTACGGCGCGCGGGAGAGACGACCACATAAATTTTTCTGTTTGAGCCCTGATTTCTGGTGTTTTGTCGTGATGATCATTTTCCCCTACGGAGTTGTGTGCCAACAATGTTTCCGCAATCGGAGGAGAAAACTGGGGATTTAAATTTCATGAGAAGATCCTGTCGCAACGAAAAACGCCTTTGTTTTAATGATTGCCACTCCATTTCACGTATCATTTCTGTGGCACTATCTCCCCTATGTAGCGATGATACAAACCGAGCTGCTCTTCTTTGTACTTTTTCGATATCATCCGTCAGTCCCACCTGATTTGGATCCCACACCGCTCAGAAATACTCTAGAATAGGTGGGACAAGCGTGGTGTAAGCAGTTTCATTAGTAGACCTGTTGCATCTTCTAAGCCTTCTGCCATTGAGTGATGATCTTTTGTTTGCACTACCCACAAAATTGTCTACGTGATCGTTCGAACGAAAGTTATCTGTAATTGTAATCCCTAAGTATTTAGTTAAATTTACAGCCTTCAGATTTATGTGACTTATCAGGTAGTCGAAATTTAGCAGATTATGTAAGTAGGCTGTTTAGGTTTTTATATTGGTAACGCCACGTAGTGCTCTGTATGAAAATCACTGGCTGTGCTGTGTGCAGTCTGTGGCTGGTTGGTATTGTTGTAATATTCACTATTGTAGTGTTGGGCAGTTGGATGTAAACAGCGTGTAGCGTTGCGCAGTTGGAGGTGAGCTGCCAGCAGTGGTGGATGTGGGGAGAGATATGGTGGAGTTTTGACAGCGGATGTTCTGGACGTGTGTGCATCAGCAAGAGTAAATTTGTAATACTGGATATCATGAAATGATGTATATATGATGACTTGTGAATATTATTAAGGTAAATAAATGGTTTGTTCTCTATCAAAATATTTTATTTGCTAAGTATGCCAATCAGTAGTTAGTGACTTCAGTAGTTAGAATCTTTTATTTAGCTGGCAGTTTTGGCACTCGCTGTATTGCAGTAGTTCGAGTGACGAAGATTGTTGTGAGGTAAGTGATTCATGAGAGGGATAGGTTATTGTTAGGCATTGCCATTCTCTTGTAGGGATTATTGAACGTAAGGAGTTTATCAGCACAATCATTCATATATTTTTCTAAGAGGCGTTTCATAGGGCGACCCTGCCAGGATTGAACCTGGAATCTTCTGATTTTTTCTTGTAGTAATTAGTGTAGATATTGTTTATTGCTAGCATGTAATTATAGAGAGAATTTCCTTTGTAGTTGTAGTTTTTCATTGTTGTACAGTAAAAAATTTGTGGCATGCATGTAGATTTGCTCCAAGTATTTCACAGCTGCGCTTGCAATTAACGAGATATTATTTTCAGAGCTATGCTAATGTGTTTTCTTGTTCTTGCTCTTCAAATTGTGCTTTTCTTGTTATCGTGTGAAATACCTGATAATAATGGGGTGTGAAAAACGTAACCCTAGGCTCCAAAGTAAATTGAGAAATGATAGTGATGACGATTGTAGCTAACCAGCACCACCGTGTGATGAATTAACAGACATTCAACGTAGTAATTTGGTAATTGTGCATAGGTAAATGGACTAGGCGGAAAATAATGGTGTAGACAGTGAAACAATTAGTGAACAGGGAAACATTGTCGATCGATCGATCGGTCGGCAACAGCTCGCCTCAGGAATGCAAAATGACTGGGCAAAATTTTGCAAATACTGCAGATTCAGGTTTTGGGTCCTCACCGTTTTCTCAGAGAAGTCAAGACACATATTCTGCTTGTCAAAATGTAAATGCTGCCGGTGCAAATGCACTGCCGAAAAGCATAGAGGAACAGATACCAGACACTAATACATTATTATTGCAATTAATGCAAAAAATGAAACAAAATTCAGAGACAAACACAGCAACAGTTAGACGCAAGGGAACAAAATCAAAAGCAGTCACAGCAATAGCTTCGAAATTTAGACACCACACTTGAACAAACGCGCGAAGGTTTAACTGCTGAGTTACTTAAAATCGAATCGAAATGTCAAAAGCCCGCATCTCGTGGTCGTGCGGTAGCGTTCTCGCTTCCCACGCCCGGGTTCCCGGGTTCGATTCCCGGCGGGGTCAGGGATTTTCTCTGCCTCGTGATGGCTGGGTGTTGTGTGTGCTGTCCTTAGGTTAGTTAGGTTTAAGTAGTTCTAAGTTCTAGGGGACTGATGACCATAGAAGTTAAGTCCCATAGTACTCAGAGCCATTTTTTTTGAAATGTCAAAAAGTCTGTAATGAGGTAAAAACACAAATTTGTGACCATTTCCAACCTATTTTTTCGCGTCATGAAAATGCGTTACAGAATAAAAAAGCAGCCATAAAGGAACTGCAAACTATTGTTCATGAAAATCACGATACCTGGCAAGCTAAAATTGATTTAGTTGCATCGACCAATTCGGTTACGCAACTTGCAAAAACTCAGGAAAACTTAAAGGACACAGTAGATACGATTTCAACACAAATGTACACTCTGAAACTTGGTTCAGAAGAACACACTGAGGAAATAAGTTCACTATTGGAGAACGTAGCCGAACTTTCGGATCAGTTCACTAACTTATCTACAGAGGTAGATGATGATATGAATGACACAATACCCGTAGCCTTCACTGACACAGAAGAGTATGAACAAATTAGAAAATTCAAACAAAATCAAAATCAAATCAATACACAGTGCAAAAGAGAAAACCGGGAAGTACAAGATCAGTTGCCACAAGTAATACAAAAATTACAGATTTCAGAGGGCAATGGCGCTCCAATGCGGGAAGAGGGACATAGAAATACGGAACAGCCACAAAATAATAATTCGGGGCACTTCGGAAATTATGAAAGAAATTGGCAAGGTACACCGAATTCTGAGATGGAGCCGCCGAAACGAAGTAACAGTGACCGATATGCGACTCGCCGCCATGATGATTTTGATTAGAAGCTGTTCATTACTACAACTAAATTCAAAACATTTAAGAATTCTGGCCACGACATTCATCCACAAGCGTGGATTCATCAATTCTCTCATTGTTTTCCTCCCAACTGGTGACTAGACCACAGATTAGAATTTATGTGTGGCTGCTTAGAGAATGAACCAGCTGTAAGAATTCGATCGGTCATTCACGATTGTCACAGTGAAGGAGAATTTTATCATGCCTTCCTCTCAGCATATTAGTCTCAAGCTACACAAGACCGAGTAAAACATAGCATCATAATGATGAAACAATTCGAACAATCTGAATTTTCCATTCTTGTGAAATATTTTGAAGACCTGTTGCACAAGAATTAGTACCTGTCAAACCCATACAGCCCCTCAGAACTCATCCGCATTTGCTTAATCAAATTGCCTGCACATTTACGACATATTATTTTGGCAGGATGTTGCAAAGACGACATTGTAGCTTTTCAGGGACTCTTACAAGAATTGGAAATCGACACTGACAATCGCGGGACGCGAAAACAGGAACACAACAATTAAAGGCCTCATCCATCACCACGATGAAAGAAATAATAACAGGACACGACAAGGCTATTCATACACCGCAAATCGTGACGAAAGCAGACACCACCCATGTGACAACCACTGGCAGAGTAATATTAATCAGAGGGAAAGATCACCTCTCCGTGGTAATGACTATAACAGAGACAATCAGACAAGCAGACAATATGGGAACCAACATAATTATTATCAAGTGAAACAGAACAATTTCAGAGGCAACGGTCGACTGTGCAGTTACGATTCCAGGAGAAATTCTCCACCATATGACCTACTAGTAAGAAACTATGGAAACTACCGACATAACGACAGGCCT
This sequence comes from Schistocerca serialis cubense, assembly GCF_023864345.2. Lineage (NCBI taxonomy): Eukaryota > Metazoa > Arthropoda > Insecta > Orthoptera > Acrididae > Schistocerca > Schistocerca serialis. The sequence goes on along the minus strand of NC_064641.1, from coordinate 321,097,249 downwards.
GAATGTCATCAGAACTGGCGGGATTCAAACAGGATAGGGCCCTCTCGACGAGGTGAATTTGTAGAAGCTAGGTCTCCAAATCCCAATAACGACGCGCGCCAACAAAGAGACAGTAGGCAGTGACTCACGCCGCTGGCAGCCACAAAACGTATGTATGAAACTGACGACGTAGCTGCGGTGGCTAGTAATTACGTAAAAATGGAAGACATTAGGGACATCTTATTCCAGGATCACGATGTAAAACATGCCAACATTGCATATCATGTAATTCACATTCCAGTAAATGACGTAAAATTTTTGCAGTACTTGACTCTGGCAGTCCCATTTCGGTAATTAGTGAAACAGAGTTTAGCAAGTGCTACATATCGAACGATTGCCCCACCACTTCGTTACGTAAGATAGAATTACAAGGTGCAATCGTTGGAAAAGGTGTAGATGTACGCCAACAAACCAACTTAGAATTCTTTTGTCAAAGTCATAGTTTCTCTAATAATTTTCTTTTAGTTCCATTATTGTCAACAGAAATTATATTGGGAGTAGACGTTTGAAATGAATACAAAGCAATCTTAAACTTTCACGATGCTGAAATAAGTTTAGAGAAAGAAGTGAAGTCAATAGCTTTGAAATTTTAAGATTGGCTCTCAAATCATGACGAGGAAATTAATCGGCTTCACCCTCTGTTAGACAACAGTACGGAATTTTCGACGGAACTTGACGCTAATACTCACTCTGCAATTACTGACATGGATATTATCCACGGCGTATTTGATACTAATGAGTTAATTCAGAATAAATTTCAAACAATTGAGAATTGTAATGACCCTGATAGGCAGGACCTTTTTGAGATTTTACAGGCACATTCTACAGTTTCTGCTCCCTTCACTGGGACTGCCGGATCCCGAACGTCAACTACTGGTGTTGGGCAGATACATGCCGTTGCATTCCAATTATGGAATGCCAGTAACGCGGTATCATGCCACACATACTTTTCTTCTTCACACAATAGTTCAGATTTCTCTACAACTAGCGGAAAGCTGCACATCATATTCTGAAACTGTTGACGCTACAATTCTACTTCACTGCGAATTTCAGTGGTAGTATTACATATCGATTGATGCTTTACAGATATCGTTCTTCTGCTTGAAATCTCAACATTTGTTTCCACCGCAATTTCGTTATTTAATATTGAAACTAATGTCTGTATCTTACCGCCATACATTGGTTCAACACGCTCTTCGATTTGCTGTATTTTGAAATAGAATCTGGTTTGGAGATTGGTAAGCCATGCTTAAGCTTTGTAACATACATTGCGTGTGATGTGAGAGGAGAAGAAACTAAGAAAACACTTCCCGGTTAAATAATGTCGAAATTCTGAATGATTCATTAACGAATCATGGTTTAAAATCACACAGAATGTCCATCACAACGGTGATGAGCTTTTCATAACAAACATTTAGCGATGATATATATATATATATATATATATATATATATATATATATATATATATATATATATATATATCGCTGTAACTAAATTATGAGAACACGAAGTATTACCTTTGAAATTAGCTGGCTTGGTTTAAATTCTATGCTCATGAAATTCAAAACTATAAGTGCGCCATTTTCTGTTCACACTGGAAAACTGAAATTCCTCAGGAAGAAACAAGCACGTTCTATGTAGGACTTTCGTACGTTTATGTGTGAGATCTGAAAATATTTACAGCAATCTCAAACGTCAGTAGCTCCTTCAGGACCAGAAAAATATAACCGTGCCCACATTTGGCACGTGACACATTTAATCCACACCTCTCCTTCCCTGTCTTGCGAGAACTTTTCATCGCGAGGGATGCAACTTACATCGGTTGAATCTGGTGTATTCTCATCGTTCACATCGAGATCATTATCGCTGTCCACAAGGTGAAGACTACAGGGGCCTGAAGAGTCCGATGATGAATCACATAGTTTTGTGGAACAAATTTTCTTTGTTTGAAGGTCTTTGGATTTTGCACCTCTGTCCGCAGGGCTGCCTCTAACCCCATGGAAATTCAACGACTTCTTCTTGACAGCACTTTTGTCAAGCGACTTTGACAACTGATGCTTGTATGGTGTTCCAGTGATGTGGCAGGCGGTTGCTGGTTTTTGTCCCCATGCTGTGGTTCTATTCTTAATGTTGGGGGTAGGAGATGTGTCGAATGGTGAAACGGCATTTGTTGAAGTCGCTGGAGAACTTCCCATTGTTCCATTGGCTACATCAACTGGCATAGCTAGAGCATGATGTGACTGTACATGAGGATAACTCAAAGAAGAGGAAGATGATGTCGATGGTCCGGAGATAGCAAGTAGAAGAACATGTGATTCAGAAACATTAGGTCTATATTCCACTGTGGGGCAAATTTTTCCTGCAGCCGACTCAGAAGCTATGAAATCAGAGTCGGTGAAGATATAAAGGTTCATAGGGTATAGCCTATTTACTTTCCGTTGATTCCTATCTCAAGTAATTGGTTACGAAGGTAGGCCTGGTCAAAGACCTCCATAACGTCGTAAGGTGTGAGAGAACGCCTATTGTGATGCAACCATACTCTCACTGCCTCCTAGTACGTTTCCAGAGTTCCGATGAAAGTCTAATTTAGAGGCCTCAGTTTGTGAATGGAATGTGGAGGAAGTGAGATGATACTCACATGGTGTTCTTTCGCCAAGCCAATCACGTCTGGATTTAGAAGGAGGCTATAATGACCATCCAAGATGAGGAAATCTGGCCTTTGTTCAGACGGAAGTATTATTTCAATGAAGTGAACGAACCATTCGGTGAACAAATAGTTTTGAACTAATCCTGAAGGCTGGGCTCAACCAACTGCACCAGGGGCAGCCTCTCATGAGAGCTTGGAACATCTATGGAAAACTGTCATTGGCGGGACATAATGTCCCGCATCGTTAGCCATTCTTTCTGCAGACTTTAGAGCTGCAATTTGTTTCTTTCCTTTGATTCCTATCACTCTTGGAATTTTGCTTAGGACAATGGACAGGCCTGTCTCGTCCACGTTATACACTCAGTCTGCTGGATGTGTGTGTTTGTTGAAAGTGTTTGCCAGTAGATCAAAGAAAACCATCACATTGTCTTTATTGAAGGATAAGACTCTGGCATATGAAGTTCCACAAGGCTTTTGATTTGAAACCTGATCCTTCTGTCTCTCAAGAAAACGGACAGACCAAGCTCGTCCGGCTTCTCCTCCTTTGACTATGAAATTGTTCCCAGATCCACCAAAGTGCACCAAAAAAATTTTTGCTCCATATGAAGGAGATAAGAAATAGCTGTATTTTGAGGTATGCATTTAAAATCGGTAATCTTCCAAGCTTTGTCCCTTGAACCGATAGCTCAGGGATTTTATCAAGTTTAAGAAATCCCTTCAAAGTGGTACGAGGCACCCCAAATGTTCTTACAGCACCTTTCACAGAAGCCTCCTTCGCTTTCACAGTCGCTATGGCACGTACCATCTGAGATTTATCCCACTGATGCCTCCGATTCTTACATTCATAGCGCTTCTTCCTTCTTGGCACTCTACAAGGACGAACAATAGCACTAGGGTCTATTATCGCAATTTGAAAATTCTATTTGTTTGCTAGTTGCCGCATGAGTTGTATATGCGAACTTTAAACCAAATTCCATTAACCGTGTCCCAATAAAATTATTTAAATACTTTACACTCTTTAAGAGAAGAGAGGGAATAATTATTGGCCCTCCTTAAATAAGGGCTCATTTTTACTTCAACTCAATGGGCCCATATATACACCAACCATTCGTAAGCAACATGGCCACTATCATGTCTAACCTAAAAGCGTGTGTAACGTAAAACGTGCTTCTTAAAGTAGCTTAGCATTCCGTTATTCAAGATATCACTGACAAATTATTTTGAACTAATCAGAAGTATAGAAAAAGATAACGAATTCACATACCTGCCAAACGTTTGCAGTCCTCAACTAACAGCATTTCACAAAATAACCGACGCTGAAATTACATTGCCTTAAACAATGCTTCCAACCGTTTACTTACACTATCACCAACAGGCACCGTTTTCAGTCCTGGTCGCCGGACTGCAGCTCTTTCCATACCCTCTTCGTGAGGTGTACCCATCGTTACACATGTGCCCATTTTTACACCTTTTATAAATATTTATGTTATTTATTTCAATGAGAGGGCCAAAACAATGGCTGAATATATTGCTGTGAAGTGGGATAATTCTGATCAGATAAATTAGGCGCCTGATCCATGAGATGAGCTATTAAGATGTAATATTGATATTAAAATAAGGGAGCACAGGACAAATAATTTCATTTGTCGTTATTAAGTACTCAAGAAAACTTGCTTGAAAAATATTTCCGTACAGATGGAGGGAAGAAGTAGACTATAAGAACATTTAACCAGGGAAGAATTAAACAAGTGACGATAAATGACAGATTTCCTCTGCGTTACTACGATTAATGTCCGAATACTGTGCCAGTTGTGCATTTTCCACTTCTCGCAGCGTATTTAATAGTCCATTAAATTTTGGAAATGCCCCCTAGCAAATAAAACTTTTTGCGCGGTTGCTTGCTCGAAATTTAATTAACTACTGTGCCAGCTCTTTTCTCGTCTTTAAGGTATTGTTTCACGTTCAATAAAACATGACTGTCTATTCAAGATATAGTACACAGGCACTGAAAAGAAAAAAAGAAAAAAAACATTGTGATGCTTCATTGCCCCTCCTCTCTTCCCGCCGATTGAGTCGCAGTGCTGAAATCAATTAAAAGTACTTTTTACCAAACTACAATTTTCATACGTTTAAAACATTTTGTGGAATGAGTGGTTTGTACACTCCTGGAAATGGAAAAAAGGACACATTGACACCGGTGTGTCAGACCCACCATACTTGCTCCGGACACTGCGAGAGGGCTGTACAAGCAAAGATCACACGAACGGCACAGCGGACACACCAGGAACCACGGTGTTGGCCGTCGAATGGCGCTAGCTGCGCAGCATTTGTGCACCGTCGCCGTCAGTGTCAGCCAGTTTTCCGTGGCATACGGAGCTCCATCGCAGTCTTTAACACTGGTAGCATGCCGCGACAGCGTGGACGTGAACCGTATGTGCAGTTGACGGACTTTGAGCGAGGGCGTATAGTGGGCATGCGGGAGGCCGGGTGGACGTACCGCCGAATTGCTCAACACGTGGGGCGTGAAGTCTCCACAGTACATCGATGTTGTCGCCAGTGGTCGGCGGAAGGTGCACGTGCCCGTCGACCTGGGACCGGACCGCAGCTACGCACGGATGCACGCCAAGACCGTAGGATCCTACGCAGTGCCGTAGGGGACCGCAAAGCCACTTCCCAGCAAATTAGGGACACTGTTGCTCCTGGGGTATCGGCGAGGACCATTCGCAACCGTCTCCATGAAGCTGGGCTACGGTCCCGCACACCGTTAGGCCGTCTTCCGCTCACGCCCCAACATCGTGCAGCCCGCCTCCAGTGGTGTCACGACAGGCGTGAATGGAGGGACGAATGGAGACGTGTCGTCTTCAGCGATGAGAGTCGCTTCTGCCTTGGTGCCAATGATGGTCGTATGCGTGTTTGGCGCCGTGCAGGTGAGCGCCACAATCAGGACTGCATACGACCGAGGCACACAGGGCCAACACCCGGCATCATGGTGTGGTGAGCGATCTCCAACACTGGCCGTACACCACTGGTGATCGACGAGGGGACACTGAATAGTGCACGGTACATCCAAACCGTCATCGAACCCATCGTTCTACCATTCCTAGACCGGCAAGGGAACTTGCTGTTGCCGGCCGAAGTGGCCGTGCGGTTAAAGGCGCTGCAGTCTGGAACCGCAAGACCGCTACGGTCGCAGGTTCGAATCCTGCCTCGGGCATGGATGTTTGTGATGTCCTTAGGTTAGTTAGGTTTAACTAGTTCTAAGTTCTAGGGGACTAATGACCTCAGCAGTTGAGTCCCATAGTGCTCAGAGCCATTTGAACCATTTTTTAACTTGCTGTTCCAACAGGACAATGCACGTCCGCATGTATCCCGTGCCACCCAACGTGCTCTAGAAGGTGTAAGTCAACTACCCTGGCCAGCAAGATCTCCGGATCTGTCCCTCATTGAGCATGTTTGGGACTGGATGAAGCGTCGTCTCACGCGGTCTGCACGTCCAGCACGAACGCTGGTCCAACTGAGGCGCCAGGTGGAAATGGCATGGCAAGCCGTTCCACAGGACTACATCCAGCATCTCTACGATCGTCTCCATGGGAGAATAGCAGCCTGCATTGCTGCGAAAGGTGGATATACACTGTACTAGTGCCGACATTGTGCATGCTCTGTTGCCTGTGTCTATGTGCCTGTGGTTCTGTCAGTGTGATCATGTGATGTATCTGACCCCAGGAATGTGTCAATAAAGTTTCCCCTTCCTGGGACAATGAATTCACGGTGTTCTTATTTCAATTTCCAGGAGTGTATATTTTTCTTTACGATAGTTGACAAACCCGACATACCAGAGTATCTACCTACCCAGTTTTGTAATAGAAGTGAAAACAAATGTGCTCGGTGTTTCTACTGCAGTATCGAACCATCATTTCCATTTATTCGTGAAAACACCTGTGAAATTACAGTCGTACAAAGAAAGATACGCAATTCACAAACGTATAGTACATCAGCCTTGCGTGAATACAATGCGTTTTGAAAACGTCTCTTTGGGAACGCTTTTTGATAGCTCTATATATGGCTGCTGTGTACGACTACACCGGTCTCTTCCCGGCATTTGGCAGTTGTCACACGGCTGTCACGTGTCAAGGATTTCCCTAGGGTGATTCCACTGTAGGTGTGTCTCACTAGTAAATAATGGAAGTATCATAGTATCGTGCATAATACCGCACTTTTTCACTCATCTCAGTGTTGATGACATCATTTCTCCAGATCTGTGTATCATAAAATGGTGTAATTTTGTAGGCACATTCAGTGGTACGTATTGATATTGCCTGCGAGATTTAATGCGAATAGAGTTAGTGTCGCAGAAGTAGTAAATTTAAACGTCATTCATTATTCGGCCTTTTCCCACCCATCTCATTTGTTGACGCCGTCATATCTCCTGGAGTATCATAGGCTAGGGGTTCTCATCCCCACGGGGATTCTTGTCTGATAGTAAGTTATATGTGTACCAACCTTGATGGACATCAATCCAGAGGCATAGGAAGAAATGTGGAACAAACGTACAAGCACGTTCATACACACGTACATAAATTTTTATAATATGTAAGCATGTCAAATGTTTGTGTCTAAAGATATTGATCAATACAATACACTCAACAGCTTGATTGACATTTTGACCCCCATTCCGCCGAAGCCAGCAAGAAAACAGAACAAAAACTGCGCAGGACCATCAGACCCAACCTTTGATTTATACCATTTATTATCTGTAAAATGAGAACAAGTCTTCCGTAATGCTCTTTGATAAACACACATATTGTTCACGTTTAAGTATACAGAGGAGAATTTTTCATCAAATGAAACATTCACCTACCACTAAAATTTCTTATTTTTACATGTTCTATATGGGTTATATTGTGGCGGTACAACCAGCCTTAAAGAATTTTCTCCCGTGTTAAGAGTAATAATTATTAAATAATAGAGTCTGGTGAAGTAATATTTAATTTTATCCTAAAAGCATCCATGTAATGCTCCTGTATATAAACGCTGTATCTATCGCCAAGATAAAAAATACAGTAAGTTAATAAAGTTTAAGTACTCTATGAAGACGTATGTCAGTGTGAAAATGTCTCTTCGCCTTGGGTTCTAGTCTCTCTTCCTCTTGCACTCTTGCTCTGTTGCTATCGTAAATGTCCTTGTTATCTTAGGCTGTTACGTCTGTTATCATTGCTATACGAGTTGTCTCTTTGCTGTCTCAGTTCACGTAAATGTTGTGAAAGTTGTAGCACATTAAAAACATCGAAAAAAGATTTTCTGCGTGAAGAAATACACTCATGCTCAAAACCTAAGGATAATTGCATAACATGGTGCCACACAACGTGGCACTACACAAAACTGGCGCTAATAGCATATGCACATAGGGAACACACACGGCACAGGTCTGTAAGTCCACGGTATTGGTGATAAGTTGAGAAAAACGTCCCGAAACACATGTGCTACAAAACGCCACCACTGTTTCCTGCGCATGTACCCCGACATCAATATGGGATATGATTACTATGCACACATACACAGGCCACACAACGGGTTGGCATACTCTGGAACAGGTGATCGAGCAGCTGCTGGGGTATAGCCTCCCATTCTTTCACCAGTGCCTGTCGGAGCTCCTAAAGTGTCCTCGGGATTTGAAGATGTGCAGCGATACGTCGACCGAGAGCATCCCAGACATGCTCGATGGGGTTTAGGTCTGGAGAACAGGCAGGCCTCTGCGTTAGCCTGATATCTTCTGTTTCAAGGTACTCCTCCACGATGGCACCTCGGTGGGGTCGTGCGTTATCATCCATCAGGAGGAAGGTGGGACCCACTGCACCCCTGAAAAGGCGGACATACTGGTGCAAAATGACGTCCCGATACACCTGATCTGTTACAGTTGCTCTCTGAAAGACATGCACGGGTGTACATGCATTACTCAATCCCACCCCACACCATCAAACCATGACCTCCATACAGGTCCCTTTCAAGGACATTGGTATCTGGTTCCTGGTTCACGCCAGATGAAAACCGAAAGAGAATCACAGTTCAGACCATACCTGGACTCATCCGTGAACATAAACTGGGACCACTGTTCCAATGACCATGTATTATCTTTTTGACACCAGGCTTCACAGGCTCTCCTTTGACCAGGAGTCAGTGGAATGCACCTTGAAGGTCTCTGAGCGAGTAAACCATGTCTGTTCAGTCATCTGTAGACTGTGTCTGGAGACCACTGTTCCAGTGGCTGCAGTAAGGTCCCGAGCAAGGCTACCTGCAGTACTCCGTGGCCGTCTGCGGGCACTTATGGTGAGGTATCGGTCTTCTTGTGGTGTTTTACATTGTGGACGTCCCATGCTGTAGCACCTGGACACGTTTCCTGTCTGCTGGAATCATTGCCATAATCTTGAGATCACACTTTGTGGCACGCGGAGGGCCCATGCTACGACCTGCTGTGTTTGACAAGCCTCAAGTCGCTCTTGTATTCTACCCCTTATAACATCAATATGTGTTCTTTGAGCCACTTTCACCGCACAGTCACCATTAGCACATCTGTAAATGTCTGCACTCTTACTCGCTGCACCGTACTCCGACATGCGCCAACACACCTCTGCGTATGTGGACTGCTGCCAACGCCACCGTCCGACGACCGCAGGTTAAATGCACCGCATGGTCATACAACGAGGCGATTTAAACCCGCAAGCCGCCCACCAGAGCGTTGTTTCACCATGTATGAACCTTATCCTTAATTTATGAACATGAATGTAGTAGAAGCACACCAGTCAATGAAAGTGAAACATTGAAATGAAGGGAATTTTTGTTTCGTTATCGATCTTTTTATGCGCCATTTTGTGTGTGACAACCATTTCATTGTTACAGTCCTTACAACCTTGAATCACATTCATGTGTTTAAGTCCGATAACCTTCCTGCTGTATTACCCAGACATCTAAGCAATAACGTGATAACAGTGGTAATCATTCTTGTCTGTCAAGCAAATTAATTACGTTAAATCAAGAACAAATAAATACACTGTTTCGCCTCAGTTCTTCTGTGACATTGTCACCAAAGGATTTTTCAGCAAATCACTTAGATCAGTCGAAGTTTGCCTATTTCATAATCGTGTCATGTGTTCTCTTTTTCACGTTGGCGTACCTACCACAGACTGAGATAAAAAGCAAACAAGATTAAACAAGAATAATACAACAAGAGGGGAATCTAACATAAATGATAGCAAGGAAATAAAAAATTAGAATCAAAATACGCAGGATTCCAGATAGCATATATTCAGGTAAGGAGGCCTCTGTTCAAGTTAAAATCACTGTGGTCCGGTGTTAAGTAGCCAAAAGTAGATAAATGTGGCCTTTCTTCTATAGAAAATTTAGTCGAAGTGAGCGTAATTTTATTAGTTAGAAATTTTTTAGGGCATCATTTGGAATAACCGTTAGGTTGTTTTTTTTATTTTGTTAACTGAATCAGTATTATTTAAAACTGGTGATGGGTCTCGTAATGAGAGACTACATTTATATTTCAAATTCAATAATTTAATTTCAGTTAATAGAAATGACAAAAAGTAAAAAAATCCAGACATATCAGAAAGTAACTGGTAGAAGCCACCAACAATTAAATACCGAAGAGCACAAAATTCCAGAACGAGCGACAGACAGCATGAGTCCTGTCACGAGTAATGTAGACTTAGCAGTCGAATTTAAAGGAAAAGTTGAAACACCGTGCCCGTTATCAGTTCAATTTTCTGGATTTTCCATTCAGCACCATAAATAAAAGAAAATTTTGTCCTCTTCGCTAACGAACAAATTGTACTAATGAACCAAATTTTTTTATGCGCCGCGAAAGAACAAACAGCGAAAAGCAAATTAAAATTTTGGTGTTTCGCGAACGAACGCATGGTACAAATAAAATCAAGTTACTAATGATTTCGAGCGTTTATCAAACGAACAGTCTCCTCATCTTGTTAGATTAAACAGGAGCTCAGAAACAGATACGACTGTACTGGCAGATCTAAATATGGCATGTAAAGAAAGAGTTACTGGAAGCGATAACACAGTTGTAATCAGATGTCACCGTATTAAATGACACTCAATCCGAATTACAAACTACCACGCAGCTACTAACTAGAGCAATTACATGGTTAATGAGTTTGTTAGCTGGCTGCATGAGAAGGACGAAGAAGATACTTAGTGCTAACTGCTAAAAGTAACAAAATTAATTATAAATTCATGAACTGGTTACATGAAAAAGGCGCACTGCATGACGAATCACTAGAAAATAAGTATGAGCCGTAGTACGGAATATGAGTGCAGATGTTGTGGCTGATCGCACTGAGGGTAGTGAAGAGGTGAAAACAGAGTTATTAATACTTTAGCCTTACATAGTCTTCATTTACTGAAATTAAAAAAGAAACGTAGTAACTCAAGGGAGCAGATTTAAACAGCAGTTAATCATCACAATGGAGGCCTTACATAGTCTTCATTTACTGAAATTAAAAAAGAAACGTAGTAGCTCAAGGGAGCAGATTTAAACAGCAGTTAATCATCGCAATGGAGGCGAAACTTCAGCTGAAGCAGACGGGTGTCAGCAATGAATATCTTACGTTGTTGCCGCACAATCGTTTTACACGATGAAGATGACAATGTTATCTTGTATGTAGACCATTCACAATGCGTCATAGGGGTGGCGAATGCATCGTCGTCAGTTACAACTCAGAAGAGCCTTTCTAAGCATTGGCAGTCCCAAAGTTTTGTACCTAAAAAAGGAAGGCCCAAACCCTGACACGTATATGAAAAGCTTTCCGTGGCCTGCTAGCTAAAGCACACACAAAAAATACAATTGTAGCAGAAAATATACAGAGTGATGGAGCTCTTTGGACATCTGAAACTTTACATCAGTGCAAATTTTACGAACAATTTGAAAGAGCTTTTCAAGCTAGAGAACTTGTCTCCATCTAGTCAGTAACGTACGAGAAAAATGTGTACAACCCAAAATGTTATAACAGTGAAGACGAGATTTTACTTAGGTACTTTTCCTAACCTAGGACAAGGAAACAGCAGTAAATAAGTTCCTCCCACGTATTTGCTGCCACGACAATGTCATCGACGTACGCCGTGACGCGTGACAACAAACACGGGCCGAGAACGGCGTCAAGCGCCTCGATGAGCACGCCCGCGCTTACGCGCAAACCAAAAGGCAACACACAAAACTGATAACTGCGCCCTTCACAAAGGAAAGCAGTGTATTTACGACTGCCATTGTGAAGGGACACCTGCCAGTACGATAAGCGGAGGTCAATATTATTTAGGTATTGTACATTATAAAATTTTAGCAACTGTTCGTCCAACTTGACGGGTCTTGTGTTAACAGGTATAATAATTTTGTTGATTTCACGTGCGGCACCAATCTGACATTGCCATGTTGCTTGCCTGCCACCAGGACAGGACTGCAATAAGGGGAATGTGATTTTTCTATGACACCCCAGGTCAACATACGCTCGATTTCACGTAAAACTGCAGGTTTCTTCGCCCATGGAATATTATAATGTGTCCTACAATAAGTCTTATGTGGCTTAACATCCATTTTGTAGCTATAAACTCTGATTACACCAGGTCTCTCACTGAAAACTTGTGCATAATCACATAATAATTTGCAAAATTCTTCTTGCTGTTGTTTCGTTAAATAGTCAGATTTGACACATTTCTGATACAATGAATCCTGCTCAAATCTCCTCATAGTCTGAATCTTCAAGTGTTAAATTACATACACTAACTATGGCAGGATGTACCAATTTAAATTGACTTACTTCGTAATGTTTTTGTCGTGGTTCAATCGTCTTGTTAAGTTCACCATTAATTAGTTGTTCTCCTACAGATAATTGACATATACCATTACTTAAATCTATGATTGCTTTGTGTTCATTCAAGAAATCCATCCCTAGGATGCAGTGTACGATGAGCTTGTTTACAATCAGAAAATTACACTTGAACTGTGTATTGGAAAATGCGAAGTTAACAAGGGCTTGCATGCGTATGTTCTTAGATTTAGTACCTGTGACACTAACCACGTGGCAATTCTGTACAGGTAATGTAGGTATGTTTATAATTTGTTTCAATTCATTATAGAATGCGGTTGACATCACACTTGCAGCAGCACCAGTATCGAATAAAATTTGTACATCATAATCGTTAAACTTAACCCATGCCGTAGCTTGTATGAATTCTTTAGCACAACTGTCTGATTTAATGTTTTTCTCGTCGGTTAATTCCTGTTCTTCTGTCATTTTGTCATCGTACCTGAGGAAAGAAACCGTCTCAGCCGTTTCTCTCTTACAACACCTCACGACCGAAGCACAAGCGCTTAGCTCGGTCGTCGACTGTTTCCCGTCGTCCGCTGTGTTTGGCCGGGTTCATTGACCAGCTCCACTATGTTTATATTCCGGCCGGTTGGCGCCCACGCGTCAGCTGATGGCGAGCCACAGTTAATGTTACTTCGTGGCGGGGAGTGCATGACTGTACTGGGGAACGGCGGCGGATTCCGTGGAGGGTTATGATTTGTCATGCGTGAATTGTGTGTGTTCCACATGTTCTGTCGGCGATTGTTGGCATTGTTATTGTTTTGTTGGTAAATTATGTCTGATATATGGCATGTTCCTGTCGAAGTAGGCTGGGTTGTACCGGTTATTCTCCCGTCTCCTATTGCTGTTGTTGTTGTATTGTCTGTGATTTTCATTTTGCTTGTAGTTACCATTTTGATATGGGTGATAATTATTGTTATTATTATTATTATTATTATTATTCCACGAATTTCTGCGGTTGTTCCTACCGTCATACACGTTTCCATTTGAATATGTTTCGTGAGCAGGCATCGTATTGTATCGCGGCGCGGACTTATGGTTCCACCAACCACCGTCCATATGCTTCCTTTGGGGTGGGTGCTGATTTTGGTTACTAATAAGCGTAAAATTTGAGTGGCGTGAGTCGCCTCTGTAAACTACGTCCATTTGATCGAAGAAGTTTAAGAAAGTCTTAATGTCATTCTCCGGTACTCCTATTAGTCTGTCTCGGTATGGGAAGGATAAGTGGCTCTTTAAAGTGTCAATTACCGCTGGCAAGTCGGCTGGTTTGGACCAGTACACTGTCTTGTCTAGGTACCTCTGAAAGTATTGTCTTAATGTCTCTTTTTTAGGGTCATAGTTCTCGGGGTTGCACACGTCTCTCCTTAGACTCTGTTGCTCATTCTCGGACCAGAATTCGTTCAAGAAGGCTTGTTCGAACTGTTCAAACGTAAGGCACCGCCGTTCCATAGCGGCACCCCACTTAACTGCTCGTCCTCTCATGAGATTGGTGACGTATCTGATTTTATCGACGTCTGACCAACTACGTGGAAAAATACCGTCAAATGATCTAATAAACACAATAGGGTGGACTTTGTGCTTGTCATCACTGGAAAATGTCTGGAAATACCCATGCCTTACAAACGTGTCATCGGCCATGCCGGTTGGCATAACTCTATTGACGTGGTTTGTGTCACTTTCTACTCAAGGTGTCGTACCGTAATATTGCTCGTTTGATGGAAAAGAAAGCAGCACATTGTAATTTTGATTGGAAATAGGTGATTCCACAACAGGTGTTCTGTCTGTGTCATTAGCCATGGTTCTAGCTGTTCTGTCGTTCCCTGACGATGCGTTTACACCAATCGTCAAACACGGCACAACATTGTCTCGTAATTTTGTCACTTCGTCTTCTATGTGTTTTGTCTCGTCTTTAACATGTGTCTTTGTTTTTGAAAGTATGTCCTGTGTAATTGTTTCAAGTTTTATGTCCAGATAGTCGTCACACAATCTACATTCATGTACAATTCTCTCGGCTATGTTAGTGTAGGTTGTTTAGTGACGCGAGGACCGCTCGGTCTTCTAATTTTTACATCTTTTCTTTGAGGTGGGTTTGTTCAAGAACTACCATTGTGAGCTCTTGGGTAATATTTCCCACTTCTTCAGTCAGCTCTTCTTGGGTGGAGCTAGCTGAAGTGTGGGCCTCAGCTAACTCTTCCACACGGGTGTTTACTTCCTGCTGTACATTAACTACACTCCTGGAAATGGAAAACAGAACACATTGACACAGGTGTGTCAGACCCACCATACTTGCTCCGGACACTGCGAGAGGGCTGTACAAGCAATGATCACACGCACGGCACAGCGGACACACCAGGAACCGCGGTGTTGGCCGTCGAATGGCGCTAGCTGCGCAGCATTTGTGCGCCGCCGCCGTCAGTGTCAGCCAGTTTGCCGTGGCATACGGAGCTCCATCGCAGTCTTTAACACTGGTAGCATGCCGCGACAGCGTGGACGTGAACCGTATGTGCAGTTGACGGACTTTGAGCGAGGGCGTATAGTGGGCATGCGGGAGGCCGGGTGGACGTACCGCCGAATTGCTCAACACGTGGGGCGTGAGGTCTCCACAGTACATCGATGTTGTGGCCAGTGGTCGGTGGAAGGTGCGCGTGCCCGTCGACCTGGGACCGGACCGCAGCGACGCAAGGATGCACGCCAAGACCGTAGGATCCTACGCAGTGCCGTAGGGGACCGCACCGCCACTTCCCAGAAAATTAGGGACACTGTTGCTCCTGGGGTATCGGCGAGGACCATTCGCAACCGTCTCCATGAAGCTGGGCTACGGTCCCGCACACCGTTAGGCCGTCTTCCGCTCACGCCCCAACATCGTGCAGCCCGCCTCCAGTGGTGTCGCGACAGGCGTGAATGGAGGGACGAATGGAGACGTGTCGTCTTCAGCGATGAGAGTCACTTCTGCCTTGGTGCCAATGATGGTCGTACGCGTGTTTGGCGCCGTGCAGGTGAGCGCCACAATCAGGACTGTATACGACCGAGGCACACAAGGCCATCACCCGGCATCATGGTGTGGGGAGCGATCTCTTACACTGGCCGTACACCACTGGTGATCGTCGAGGGGACACTGAATAGTGCACGGTACATCCAAACCGTCATCGAACCCATCGTTCTACCATTCCTAGACCGGCAAGGGAACTTGCTGTTCCAACAGGACAATGCACGTCTGCGTGTATCCCGTGTCACCCAACATGCTTTAGAAGGTGTAAGTCAACTACCCTGGCCAGCAAGATCTCCGGATCTGTCCCCCATTGAGCATGTTTGGGACTGGATGAAGCGTCGTCTCACGCGTTCTGCACGTCCAGCACGAACGCTGGTCCAACTGAGGCGCCAGGTGGAAATGGCATGGCAAGCCGTTCCACAGGACTACATCCAGCATCTCTACGATCGTCTCCATGGGAGAATAGCAGCCTGCATTGCTGCGAAAGGTGGATATACACTGTACTAGTGCCGACATTGTGCATGCTCTGTTGCCTGTGTCTATGTGCCTGTGGTTCTGTCAGTGTGATCATGTGATGTATCTGACCCCAGGAATGTGTCAATAAAGTTTCCCCTTCCTGGGACAATGAATTCACGGTGTTCTTATTTCAATTTCCAGGAGTGTATTTGAGTTAACTGATTCTCACATTGGGTGATATTGTTTTTTGTTTTATGTGTGAATGTAACCGAAGTTTCTTCCAGGTTAGTGACTCGGTCGGACAATGTCTAAAATCGCTGGTTCTGTTGAGTGGTGTTATTTAATTCTGTCATCTGTTTTGTCTTTCGTCCAAACTTTTCGGTCGTAGTATGGTTTAATATGTCAATTTTCTGACTAACGTCTCGTTTCATGTCTGCAAATAACTCCAGTAGTCGGTCCAGTTTGTCAGTTTCCTGTGTCCGATTTGTGTCACATTGCTGAATTTGTCTCATATTCGGTTCTGACTTTGATGTTAACATTGTAATAGGATGTATAATCGTAAGTCAAAATGGGAATAATTTAAGTCTGATCAATAAAGCTTTGACTCAAATTTAGGTTGAAATATTTTCTCGTCAATGTAAATGATTGCTCTATTGCAAACAATGGTTGAGAAAGATGCAGCAGGGCGGACAAAAATTTTTCGTAACAAATGACTGTTTGGCGGTCAAATTCACGATCTTCATATGCTACAACAATACTATAATTACCACAAACTACAATAGAGATAGATAATTTTGGAAAAATCTAGAAGAGAACTACAGGATGTGTGGAAAGTGAAAAATGGATTCTGCAGTTGGCTATTGAATGCTTGAATGAAACATAATTGTGTGGCTCACCATTAAATTTGCTGTCCTGCAGCGACTGGTCAATCACTTCTGCGTAAATCGTATTTGTCAAAATATAGATTTTCTTAATACATCTCCATCGGATAGTCACCAAAAGGTCTCAAAACAACAGTTTTGCATCAATATATGCCATGCAAAGAAAAACAGATTGAATTAGCTACAAAACTTCTTTACAATATTGTCGTATAATCATTTGCTTCGGTACAAATAAGTTGGTGTTTTACTTACCATTTAAATTTCAGGATTTTTGGTTATTCTCTGTTGGGAAAAAATACAAATTAAAGTTTCAAATTTGCTCACAAAAGACACATCCGAAAATTGCGTCCTGTCGCGGGAGCTAGTTGTAGTGGTTAATAAAAAAGAAAAAGAAGAGAAAAGAAAAGGTTGAAAAGGTGGGAAGAAAAGGTGAATAAAAAGGGGGTTTAAAAATCGTAAATGACCGTGAAAAAAGGGAACGAAAGAAATGCAAACCGGACTTCGTATTACAGAAAAGTCATCGGACTTCGTGATTCGGAAAAGCTATTTTTGGGGTGATCCTTGTGGCGTTTCTCAGCAAAAGTCAAACCAATTTCCACTACAAAAATTATTCGAAAAAAGACAGAATATCAAATGTGACTAACAGGGGGAAATGGCGTAGATAAGAGTTCATTCTTTACCATGTTGTCTTCTTTCGTCCGGCGTCCAGGTCTTCAAAAATTTCCTACTTCATTTCTGCGTGAAAAGTCTTCTCCGAAATCTTGCAATAAGTTTCATCGTCCAGAAATTTCCAATGTATACAAAACCGTCTTGATATTAAATGCAATTTATTTTACGTTTCTTCGCTCCTCCAAATGTCATAACAACTTCCACAATATGTCTACACATTAAAATCAGATCAAGACTAGCTAAAAGTTTTTTACGTCTCAATTAAGCTTCCGCTCTCGAGAGACAAAAAAGAAATGGATAGAAAAAAAAGAGTTACAATTTTAGTATTTTCTCTGCTGTCGAGCACTCATACCGCTGCGACGGTATAATTTATGCCTGAGGGAACGAATGTAGCGCGGCGAAATTCAAAGTCCCGCTACAACAGACACAAAAAAATACAATTGTAGCATAAAAGATACAGAGTGATGGAGCCCTTTGGACATCTGAAATTTTAGATCAACGCAAATATTACGAACAATTTGAAAGAGCATTTCTAGCTAGATAACATGTCTCCATCTAGTCAGTAACGTACGAGAAAAATGTTTACAACCAAAAATGTTATAACAGTGAAGACGAGATTTTACTTAGGTACTTTTCATAACCTAGGACAAGGAAACAGCAGCAATACTGCTCCGAATTTCAGACAACAAAACCAACCAACTAGATTAATAGAAGTGAGTGAAAACAACCAACCAATAACAAATTATTGCGCAAACTGAAGTTGGCCACATTGTGCTGTCAGATAGTGATCAGGAATTGTGTGGGGGCCATAGAGATGAGCAACTCACTGTAATCAGGTACAGTGATGGGCGAAATCTATGTGAGGAGTTCTTCTCTGACCCTAATCTATCTTATGAACATTATGAAACGGTAGTGGAGGCTGCTTTACTTGCAGTTATCGGAAAGGTACCTACGATTGTAACTGAAAATATGGTGCATTGGCAAGTTTCCTTTTCCGTATTCTATAGAAGCAAATACGTGAGCAGGGTACATCTCAATGTCAACATATGCGTGTACATAGACACTCTGCAAATCACCCTACGGTGAGTGGCGGAAGGTACCCTGTACCTCTAATAGTGATTTCCTTTCCTATTTCACTCACAAACAGAGCGAGGGAAAAACGACTATCTATATGCCTCCCACATTGCCTGTACAGAACTGTAGCACGATAGGAGCTGTTGGTGTCACGCCAAATTATGTTAGATGGTATATGCAGGTGGACGTTGTTACAGGTAGTGGAATTGTGAGTCTGTGAACTATATTTTGTAAATGGTAGTAATCAGACTTAAAAGGTTAGTGTCAGTATTACATAAATTATCACGTCGTAATAATATATAAAATAGTAATAGGTATTTAGATTTCCTTATGTAATATTTCAATATATACATAAAATAGTTATATTTGTCAAATATCTAAACTGGATATTCTAAGTTGCAGAAATTGTTGTCTAGAAAAAAATACTAAAAAGCAAAAATGAGATGGTGGCTTTTATAGATGGAAATTCATAAGTGGATGTTAATGCCATGAAAAAGGAGTGTCCTAAAAAAAAATCAAGCACTGAAATTAAAAGTAAAATTTGGTTGTAAGGAAAAGGTGTCTTTGTGCCAAAACTTACTTTACAAATAAGCACTACATAAACAGTAACGTTTAAAACATTATTAAGAAACGATTAGTTAAGTAACCAAAGACGTGAAGGATATAATTAGTTGGAAAGTACGCTACAGGATGGATTGTCCTTATGAAAAGTATTGATAAAATGTGTCATACATAATGGATTATTTGTAAAAATAGAAACTGATTAATTGGTGTTTGTATCTGGAGAAGATAGGGTTGAAAAAAATTAAAAGCATGATATGAAATTTAACTTTTAGAAGAATAGAATTACACCTGTTTACATAATGCAACACTTAAGAACGATTATTTGCTAAGCTTCATATGCTAGTATAAATGAAGATGAAAATCGGAAAAAAAGTATGTTGAATTGAGTATCAGTTTCAAGTATTTCGTGACAGTTTTCTGTTAATGTTTCATCAGCATAAAACGGATGATATTTTACTAACACAAATAAAGATAGTTGTTGTGCCAATACATTTTATTGCATTTTTGCATATTTGGCATGTGTAACGAAACAAATATATTAAAGACGTTACATACTAAATTCTGAAAATGTTTTTCTATGCAGCTGTTAACTACATAGTTATTGACTTTTAGCTTCCATGAATCACTGCGCACAGGAAATCACAATGATGTGGTGTGAACCATTTAACAGTCGCATCACAAGTTAATTTAAAAACATAGCTACACGGTGACATTTACAAGTTTTTAAAAATTTTATATCCTTTTTTCTTACAAATATAGAGATGTGATTTTGTACTTCCTACAACGTACTGATACACATTACAATAATAGGAGCTATTCTACGGAATACGAGGAGTTGGCAAGGATTACCTTTTTCAGTGTGTTTTCAGATTTTGATTCGCTGACTGTCAGACGTATCATCTGGATACCTTTGTTATTCCAGTATCTGAGCACAATTTTTCTCGTAATGTAATGAATAAATTTCAATGACTGCTAAAGGGAAAATCTTAAATAAGACTGCCGAAGCATGGCATCGGGAAACATAAAATTTACGAATAGCTCGTAGAAAATTTCGGAATTAGTAATGTAAACTAGCTGCTTCGTGACCATAACTGATGGTTATAACGTTTATTTCAGAGAGTTAAATAAGGTTAATAACAAACGTCTCTTTTCCTGTGCGTGCGACTATTGGACGGCGGAAATGATCACGGTGTCAAACTGACTGAACGGAGGCGGTGTTAAATTTAACGAAGTGCATTTGCGATAGTGAGTGAAGTATACCATCATGCCCCTATGTCCAGCGTTTGCTTTGGAATCTGTGGTAGATAGCCATCTTTCTAACAACAATGCAGTTAGACAAGTAGTAATGTTAGTATCGTTATTTGCCAACGTTACATAAATGCAAGGAACCCTGTTGATTGTTAGGGCAAATCGTTAAAGTTTGGTGAAGGCTGTTGTGAATTCAAAAGTTACCATGTATTTCACAGTCAAGATCGCGGGCTGCTAACGTGCACACAGTTGGTGAAGCGATCGTGTTAACGCGTAGCAACTGAAGTAGCGCAACAGTACATTACGTATATCTCTATGCAAGTTTTGACCGTATTTGCCACAATTTTAAAGCACGAAACAAAGGAAATATCAGATCAGCAGATCGTAAAGTATCTATATTTTGTTAACATGTGCACGAAACTTGGAGACGTACGCAGTTTGCCGCCAGATAGAAGTACATAACTTGGAATAGTTAGCGTTCGGTCACATGTTGACCAGCGATAAATTCATAATGGCCACCAACGGAAAGTGCTGGCAACATGGGGCATGAGCGGAACTGAATATCACCTTGGATGAGAATGTGCCACACAGTTTTCTCTTTTTACATGCCTGAGAAACGGATCACACACACATTTGGTGGACGACGGCCTAGGTATTGCTTCTGCAGTAAGGTGTCTACCGAACTAGCCGACAATGGTAAAGGTTCTTATGCTACTGTCATTTGTATTTATTGGAGCCATGTTGATTATTTGTGAATATTATGAGTTCCTTCTGTAATCAGTTGTGCTCTCAGCAGAAACCCAGGTTCAGTTTTCCTGTCTTAGTTGATTACATTGCTAAATTTTTATGTTCACCCAGGATAAAGACATTCCTGTCTGTCGGTTCCGAAACAGGTCTCTAGTTCAATACCATTACTCATCATGGCTGTACTCTCAGGGTTAATTTTATTACTTATTGTTAAAACAAGTTGGATATAGTTACCTAAATTTACGTTATATATCTTGTATCTTAGCCCATTTGTTTGTCAATGCTAATCTGCAGTGGCTCGTTGCCTGTTCTAATATGATAACTACGTGTTAGTTAATGTTGGATTTATTCTTGTGAAACACTTGTTAACTAAAATGTTTTTCTGTCTGTTTTAGTTCAAATTCTGTATATATTTAATTCATGTTGAAACAGAGCAACCGTCGTGGGTTGAATATCGATGGTTTGTAGGTTGTAGTATTAACTCAGAAATGAACTTTTTTGTACTGGATAGATAGAGTTGAGTACTGCGTGGAATATGTACTCCGACTGAATAACAAACCATCAAAACAGCTTTTCATTCAACTTCTGCACTTTTGGAAATTTGCCGGCACACGTTCAGAGATATGCAAGTGGTTATAAATTTTTTTTTAACATTTCGTAGTGCTACCAGACCAGGACAGTCGAATGCCGTGTTTGTTCGTTTACACATACGTGTTTCATTTTAAATGATATAACGGGTTTCTAATTTAGTTTCACGGCAGCAGCAATATGCTGCCTCCTATCTGCATGAAAACTGAATACATCTGTTAACTTAATGATCTTAAGGAACTGTCATTCCACGTTGAAGGAATTCCTGATCGTTGAGATCAGTGGTGTAGATCTGTGTGTCTCTACTAAAAATGTAATGGCTGTAAAATGTACACTTTTTAGGGTTCGTTGCTGTGAGAGTAACGTGTTGGGACTCGGGAGTGGAAAGTGCTATCTGCCTGCCACACTCCCATGCTCAGCAGAGATATAATATCCAAACAGCTGTAAGCCTTACATTGTCTTTACCCAGAAGATTGCTAATTACAGTAACTGAAGAAGCTCTGCGATCTGAAGGCTATATTGAATGTAAATGAGAGCAGCTGTCATTAGTCATTTGTGACAAAAATTAATTAAATTTCATGCCATAAACACATAGTTCCATGTGGGGAAACCTGGTTTATGACGGAACACCGTTACGGTTCAGTTAGACAGAAAAAAACTGGTCATATTTCTTATTTATTGAATGTCACGTGATATGAACTTAAGTGGAACAATAAAAAAGGGGGAAAACATAATATCTTCGAAACGCTTGGTTTATTTCTCCTAACTGTTCCACAATTAACATTAATATTTCTACGAGCTTGAGACTAAAATTATTGGTTACCTGAGCATCAACGACAGAGGAATAATATCACAAAAATACTACAAACTATGATCGGCAGTGGAATACACGCTATGTGTTGAAAAGTAAAATGAATGATTGCCTGACCGAAGCTCAGCTGTGACAAATTGTTCTCTTAACAAATGGCGGAAACTTCTAATTGAAAAGAAGTCTGCTATGGAACCGCGACTGGTTTTCCAAAATCTGTGCAGCTCATAAGGGCAAGATAAAACCGGAGGCAAGATCCAAATAAGTAAAGACTGAAAACCAGCACTAGTTGTGGAACTGCTCTGGCAAACTCTCAGAGCGCAGAGCAAAAGCAAAGCTACTGCTATAGTAGGTATACATGATCGATGGTTTCAGCGTATACGTGCCAGGCTGCAAACATCCCTCCCCCCCCCCCCCCAAAATCACTCCCACACCCCTCTCTCTCTCTCTCTCTCTCTCTCTCTCTCTCACACACACACACACACACACATACACACACACACACACACACACACACACACACACACACACGAAGTGCCACCTGGCCAAATGGCACTGCACCTACACTTCAACTCCTTATAATTCATTTCTATCCACAGATGAAAGCAGTTTCATGGAAGGATTCATAACTTTCCCCACAATGACGATCAAAACTGGCTGACATAATCCGTTCAGTTAGACTCTTAAATTTCCGCACAGTGAACACGGGACAACGTCGGTATCACAAGTCTGTAAATTCAGGTTTGTCATACCACAAATGTTCAGGGGATCTGTGGTCCACTGCTATACCTAACAAGACCATGCCGCCTCGTGGCCAATGGAAACCGATTATCGTGTGGTCACATCGTTTCAGTGAACCAGCGGCTCATCAGAGGAGGGCTTGAGCCGTCCCGAACTGATAGTGCAGCGACCACCCAGGTCCGTTAACGTAAAGTCTCACGTATGCCTCAGTGAAAGGAAATTCATGAATCTTTCACAGGAAGCCACTAACGATGTATATCCCTCAAGAACAGTTAAGAACATCATGCTGCCAATATTGCTTGTTATTGCAAAGCGATACGTGTTCGGTACTATCATAGCTGATCTCACCATACGGTATATTAAGTTTTCATCACGATCTACTCACAAAGGAATGATGTGATATTTTCTGCATGTACACGCCACTGGAAGCTCTTATTTATTTAGATTTAAGAGACTAATGTGTTAGGACTACTATGGAAATGATTCACAATAGGCAACTCATTTGTGTAGTGATATTTCTAACCTTTGTTATTTCCACTACTCTTGGAGAAATGCCCAAGGATTTAATTGCCAACTCCTGACTCTAGATATACACATGTGCGTCAGTTTTTACTCTCTTGAGCTGGGATGAAAATCTTCAAGATTTTTCCCAGTTTTGAGAATAGTTTAAAGTTTTCAAGCTGCAGTTCCCTTTTTTCATCACGATTCCTTCTTTGTAAGCTGTACACGATGCGCAAAATTGACAATTAACGATATGCCAGAAATAATGTGCAAGAACTGTTATCTTCAACAAGACATAAAATAATTTCGTCGTGTTCTGTTAATGACATCTGAAAATTTGTTTGACTTGGCACACCTGTTTCCCTGTTATTTATCTTGATAAGTGAGAACCATGTTACTGAATATTTTGGAATACTGTAACTTCTATCTGTGAAGATCTGACGCTTTTTCTGCGTCAAGAAGTCAGCTGTATTGCGTCATATGTCACCTGCTTTGGATTCTGGTTGTCGCCAATAACAACATCTCCAGGGGAGCAAGTTACACATTTAGTTTTTGTTACAGGATGTATATACCACCACAACAGTTGCACAAACATTTGTCAAATTGGCCATGCTTTCGACTGAACTTGGGTAGTCTTCATCAGAACGAAAACTTCTTCATAGATTACCTACAAAATATAATATGGCTTGAAATACAATTTACCTTACAGGAAACTTCCATAAATTATGTACAACAGCATAGACTTACATGTAATCACACCATGGGTAAAAATGTTTGAGCAATTGTGCTCTCGTCAAATAAAATTCTAACAGAAATAAAAACTAAAATATAAGAATCTAACATGTTTGTCAAGTGGATAAAATATTCCATGGAAATACGATGGCAGTCGCAAGGTCGCTTAGGGGAAAGATCAGCATCAACACAGCCGCTACCGACAGACAAAATGGCTAACACGCCGAGGCAGCCACGAGGTGGACACGAAGAGAGCTGTAGGTATTCCTTCATACCCTAGAGACATCGAAGACCTGTTGATCACTTACAAACGGTCTAACGACGGTATTGATGAAATTTTGAATATGTTTAACGAGTTTAACGAAAATCTTTCTTTCGCTCGTGAAAGTGAAAACGAGATCCACCAGTTAAACTTTCTAGGTCTCACTCTTACGATAGACGAAAAAATTAGCTTCAGTATCTTCCGTAAAGAAACCAGTTCTAATTAGACTATACCTTTTGCTTGAGTACACCTGCATTCTCGTGAGAAGACATTTTTACATTCAGCTATTCATAGTGTTACCTCCAACCCCATTTCTAGTGAAAAACTCAATTCTGTAATTAATCTGATTAGAATTGTTGCAGTCAGTAATGGCTATGAGCCTTCCATCAAACAATCACCAACTTAGGCCTTTATAATAAAATACATAATGAAAAGAAAAAAAAATCTTCTCTATACCATTTCTGGGTCCAGTTTCTTACAGGATACAGCGTCTCCTTAAAAATAAGTATAACTGAAGAGCAGCCTTATCTAGTAATAATTCTTTAAAAAGTAATATAATACATTACTTGGATCTTACGGTTTTGCATTTGAAAATTCTGGTGTTTATAAAATTATTTGCTATAACTGTGCCGCCCGTTACATAGGGCAAACAGACCGAGCTATTTCGATCAGATTTAAGGAGCACCTTCTAGCCGAAAAAGGCACCAATGTTCATAATTCAACTTTCGGTGACTATTTGTTAATTACAGGCATAATCCTAAAAATGCAAAAAAAAAAAAATGGGTCAAATGGCTCTGAGTACTATGGGACTTAACATCTGTGGTCATCAGTCCCCTAGAACTTAGAACTACTTAAACCTAACTAACCTAAGGACATCACACACATCCATGCCCGAGGTAGGATTCGAACCTGCGACCGTAGCAGTCGCGCGGTTCCGGACTGAGCGCCTAGAACCGCTAGACCACCGCGGCCGGCTAAAAATGCTAAAGACGTCCAGATCTTGCACTCGGAGAAAAATCGCTCTCGGCTTAACATCTTAGAAGACCTAGAAATTTCTAAACACCTGTCTCTAAAGGTCGGTCTCATTCTTAACGAACAATTGCAGTTACGCAACAACAACTGTTTTCAAGATACAGAGCCGCTAATAAAAATTGTCTGAATGGCGATACTTTCCTCAATGCAGTCTCTTAAACTTCATGTTCGCTTCCACTTCCATGTTTTCTCTGTACATTACTTGAACTGTATTCTCTTTTGTAAAAAGACTATTATGTCATGGTTTAACTTTCATACACTGGTTCCTGTTGGTTACCTGTAATGTTTAAGTTTGTCCTTGTCATGCTTCATTTGCTCTTAAGTTGTCTGTAATTCGATTACTTCTTGCTAGATGGCACCAATCTGTTTTTGTGTCCACCTCGTGGCTACTTTGGCCTGTTAGCGATGTAGTCTGGCGGTAGCGGCTGTGTTGATGCTGCTATTGACCCTAAGCGACCTAGTGGCTGCTATTCTATTTCCATGGGACATTTTATCCAGTTGACAAACATGTTAGATTTTTACATTTTAGTTTTTATTCCTTGTGACAGTTTCATTTGACAGAGCACTATCGTTCAGACATTTTCACCCATGGTGTGATTACATATAAGTACATTCTTTTGTACAGATTTTGTGGAAGTAATCCTGGAATGTTTATTGTATTTCAAGCCATATCATATTTTGTATGTAATCAATGCAGAATTTTGTGTTTTGATGAAGACTGCCTAATGCAGTCGAAACCATGGTCAATTTGACCAAAATTTTGTGTAACTGATATATATATATATATATATATCCTGTAGCAAAATAACGTATGATTGCTGGATTTCGGCCAGTAAAAAGTATAATATTTAGTTTGTCTTATTTTTCTATTGCAGTATTTATTTCTTAAAGTTCCTGGGTGTTGTATTTACGAGGTTTAATGTACTGTTCTGTATGTCAGTTGTCACTTCTTATGAATAGCAATGGGCCGGCCGAAGTGGCCGTGCGGTTAAAGGCGCTGCAGTCTGGAACCGCAAGACCGCTACGGCCGCAGGTTCGAATCCTGCCTCGGGCATGGATGTTTGTGCTGTCCTTAGGTTAGTTAGGTTTAACTAGTTCTAAGTTCTAGGGGACTAATGACCTCAGCAGTTGAGTCCCATAGTGCTCAGAGCCATTTGAATAGCGATCAGTACAGTTCCTTGATGTATCAGCACCCGTTTGTGATACGTCAGGAGGGTTATAAGTTTCATACCTATGTATCTGTCATCTTTATAGATTGCTTCCTCAGTTAGTCTTGTTAAGATGGGTGGGAAATTTGCATGCTGTGTGTAGGTGCAGGAGAAGCTGGCTGCAGTTCTTGAAGAGTTCCGAGAGGTTTTGGTTAGAGTCAGTGGCTTCCATGCTGCAGCCTTGGGGTACAGTGGTAGCGGAAAATCTGGTGTGTAGCATGGGACACCTTACTTGTTTCTGCCATGGGCTCTACTGCTGAAGCACCGCATAGTACACCCGACGCAGCGGATCTGCCCTCATAGAAGGGTGAATAGCATGATGTAACACATTCACGTCATTAGAACCAGAGGACCATTCTGGAGGCTGGGCGTCTGCCCTCGCCTATTCGCCATATGACTTACAGGTAGCTGTTCTTTCAAGGGCAATTGTTAGTGTGAAGCTGTCCATTATCAACTGGTATGATCAATAAACCTATGATCCCTCATAATATACGATCCCAATATATGATCCAATGTTAATTTAATGGACCAAATTAATTACTTTAATTGATCATCTAAGGACTTAAAAAGGAAACAGCTTACATAACGCACCCCTTGACGACTTCTGTGTGATCAGATGGCAGTTGAAGTGTTGTCTGACCATGTAGAAAATGTCGAACCTCAGCATATTACATACTTTCATCTAGCCACTGTTGTGCCAACCTGTATAAACACACACAGACACCAACACACACACACACACACACACACACACACACACACACACACATACACACACACACAGAAACAAGATTTCCTTGGGACTGTGTTGCATAATCTGCCTCAACCTATCTATTAACGAGGAACTCTGGGTTTTGTGACACAGTGGTTACATGTTGAATGGCTGACTGACAAGTGATCAACAAGCTAAATTACTGAGGATCATTCTCAGCAAAGGAAGCCCTTTAGACTGTGTGTTTGTTGAAGCAGTCAACAATCTACCCTTGAGTGCACTGATGCACTTCAAACTGCAAGTCTGTCTTGCATCCAGCTGCAAACAAACCTCAGTTCAAACGAAAATATATGAAAAGCTTCCTGTCTATGGCCTTCGAGCCTTATACTGTTTCTGATTATAAGAGCCCAAATGACATATAAGACAATATATCAGAAAAGTCCATTTTAACTGTAAAAATGCCTCCTAAATACGATACTATACCTAATATCATGTTGTATTTAAGGAAAAAGGATACTAAAAACCAGGATCACCATTCTAAATAAATTTTAACATATATATTATCAGGGATCTGCATTTACTATTATGTAATGAACTGAATAGCAAAGTTTGCAGATTTACCATTATCACAAATGTAATGTAACAATGAAGTGTATACAGTAAATTACCAGTAGTCCCCATCTAACTTTAATTTATGGTTTGAAGTCGTTAATGCCCAAAATACACATTACTAAACAACTCAAGTGTATTTGATGCAGGAGTGTTGGACAGTTATTCATCTACCTTCCTTTCCATTCACAGGATGCCTACAATTGATATTCATTGTCAGTGACAAAATTCACTACGGCAGTATTCATCTTGTCTAGTAGTGCTGTCCCCAGTTACTTACTCATACTAACATGTCATCAACACAGCATATAATTCTAAGAGTAAGATTCACATCTGGAAGTGTCTGTAAACAGTGAATGAATGCAACAGAAAACATGCTGAAGGCAGAATGTAACCATGTAAAATGGAAGCACTTACTAAATGAGATTAAGGCAGTGTATTTGGACACTCAGGCGCCAGTACAATTTGCCAAAAACTCGAGCAGAGATCTGTTGATCTAAACACAGAAACCTCATTTAATATCTGTAATAGTTCTTCTAATTTGTTTGGAGAGTCTGTCTCTTCTACAACGATGGTGGTGACTATCCAGAGTTGAGGACAAGGTGGACACTCCCATCCTGTATATCTGTGACAGATAATGAACTGTTGTACCTGAAGTATGCTTGTTCAATCAGGCCATCGTCCATCACCTTCTGCAGCTCAAGAACGACGTTCTTTCTATAAGCAGGTTGGATGGTGTAGTTTCTAACACAGAATGACTTGTGTGGTCTGATTTGGAACGGGTACAAGAATCCTTTTATGCAAGAACAGTTCAGCATTGCACCTCAGTATTCCTTCTGGTTCTTCTTTATCTACATCGTCAATTTCTGTGAACTCTGCTAATTTCTCATCACTAGTCTGATGGTTATCAGCCATTGCTACCATGCCCCTCGCATTATTGTTGTTCTCTCCATTGTAATGGGAGTACTTTTCTCTTCAATCATCACCCATGTTTCCCACCTGGTTATTCAGATAGCTACAAGTTAACTGTTCTGTCAAACCTGAAGTTAATTGCTCTGTTTTCACCTAAGATTACTACGCCACATCTCATGTCCATTATAGCCTTTTGTTCACTTAGGAAACCCATTTGAATAATTTTGACACTCGCTAAGTTAGGCACCACAGACCGATTTGCGGCAAGTCTGCGTCCTTGGCACATAAATTCAAGCCTGATGTATTTGTTTATCTTGGTGCTTCCACCCCCAAGATCACTTGTCTGAGTATCTTTGTTTTTTCCTACCTTCAAGATTGGTCAATTAGACATTTCACACTTGTATGTATGACTGTTCAGAAATGGTCGATATCTGCTATCTACAACGTAAGATAGCTTCTATCTTTACTTTGCTGATAACATTTCCTACTATCGGATGCAATACAAAGTTTGGCCTTGTGTACGATTCTTCAATCAACAACTCTGAAAAATAGATGAAATCAACTAATTAAAATGTCTTCGTCTAGTTTTAAGTACGGATTTTCATACAGACTGTCTGCTGAGGAATGTCGTCAGTTTTGTGGGTTTTTTCTTCCCATACTCGTCCTGGGTTCAATGGACGAACTTCTACAATTAGATCTCCTTCCTGAGTATTGCCTTGCCCATTCCCATTTCATTTAGCTGGGGTTCGGTTATTTCTAGTATCACCATTTCAGTTCCTACTTCGATTATTCTGGTTGCCGAACTGCTGACTCTGGATTGTGGCCTGCTTGCTGTCCATTCCTAGTAAATGGTCGTTTTAAGTTCTTCCGTTGGGATTATGATTGTTGTTGTTGCATAGGTGACTGGAAGTAGCCTCGCTCTGTCGTTGCTTATTTTTGTCTTACTCTTCATTCAGAACGAACTCGACGTGTCGAAAAATTTCGCGGAATGTTTCTATGTCTTCACCGCACTTTACCATCAGCACTTGCTGACATGAAAGCTGCAGATTAGTACATGACAGCCGTATAGTTTCGGTGTCTCTGCATGGAGTGTTCAGAAACTTGTTTTCCATTGTCGTTCTGTCAAACAATTTTGCAGCACTTTTGAATCCAGATTATTCCAGAATTAGATACATTAGCAGTTCGTGTTTCTCTCTCTCTTGCGTCAACTACGACAGGTAGCGACTAAGGAAGATAATGTTTTCTTTCTCATTTTCTCAGTGTCCACACCTTCGAGACGTGCAGAACGAAATCAATTTTCGTTTACTGCATCGGTAAATTTTTCACTGAAATTGTGAGGATCCAGTGGGTTCTCCTCTTCTTTATAATGTTGAATGTTCCCTATGGACAAATATTCCTGACTGATAAGAATCTCCTTTCTCGTAATTACAGTCTTTTCTTGCTAAATGTTTCCTGTTTGTACGTGCCCGGCGGACTACCTCGTCTGGATGCACATGAGATAAGCCTGCTATAAAATGTCTCCACTATTCGAATATCTGACTCACTTTCTGGATTTGCACAGTAATTACTGCTTCTAAATGATTTTGCGTTTGTTTATGACTGTCTGAAGGATAATGTGTTATATGTTCGTAGGCTGTTGTGGAATCCCTGGCCCAGCGGAACAGAGCTGATGCGGTTATATTTGTGGATGGGGCCGGAATAAGTTACTGTCAGTTACACTCAACATATAAAATTTGTTTCTTAAAACACACAATCACACAAGCAGGTATCAAAACTCAAGGTTTTATCGACAGACATCCTTCCATTTAATTTAGATCAGCTGAAGGCCACATCGAAAATCCAAGGCACAAGGCATAAGCAAGGAATTGAGGTACATGAGCTCTACTGGAGGTTTCACTTCTTTAGAAAAACGTTTTTATCTTCAATATAAATAAGCTGAAAGCCTTAGCTTAAATTTTTACCCATAGAACTCAGCTGAAGGCCTCACGTTAATCAATAACAATGTTACGGCTTAAGGCTGAGACAAGGATTTTCAACATTTAATCTAAATAGACAGAAATCTCGGCTGAAGGCCGCATATCAACAAAGCAATTTAACGGCTTAATGCCTAGGAAGAAAAGCTTTGAGTTTGAAAAGGCTGAAGACCTTACCATAAAATATTTCGTGTAAACTCGGCTGAAGGCCTCATACTAAAGAATAACAATCTTATGACTTAAGGGCAAGACAAGGATTTAGGATTTATAATTTACGAGAGCCTGAAGGCCACACACTATGCAGAAAACAATTTTATGGCTTTACGCCGAAAGGGAAGAGCTTCTAAATTTCAACTAAAAAAGGCTAAAGGCTTTATCCTAATATGCTTCACTTAACTCTCAGCTGAAAGCCACATACGAAACACAGCTCAAAGGCTCATTGTCGGTTTCTCACTGAAATACCCGATTCTGAAGGTAGAAGCGGTACTTCTCCTGTCCAAACAAAATGGCCAACGCCCCGCACTCGTAGACGCAGTACGTAAGTTCGGAACCAGTTAACTGATGAGACGCTTAAGCTAATGGCTGCCTCTGACCTTCGAACTCCTGGAGGACAGCTGAAATACCAGCATTAGATGCGTCAGTTTGGATAATATACATTTTATTAAAATCCGGTACTCCGAGAACTGGAGGATTGGCTATAGCTGCCTTAATATGCTCAAACGCGGCCTCCTGGGCAAGTCCCCATTCAAAACGCACTCCCTTCCGGCGCAATTCATTCAAGGCGCCGCCAACTGAGCAAAATTAGGAACAAAACGCCTAAAATAGTTCGCCACGCCTATGAACCTAGCAATTTCGCGTTTATCAGCAGGCAGAGGCAAAGCCTGTATGGCCTTAGTTCGCTCTTGGTCGATGCGTATACTCTGACCTGACACTAGGTTATCTAAGTAGGATACCTGCTGCCTGCCTAACGTCATCTTACTAGGTTTAAGAGTCAGCCCGGCTCGCTGTAACCTCAAAAGAACTTGCTGGATATGATCCAAATGGTCCTCAAACGAACGGATATAGATGACTAAGACGTCCAAATAATTACACACACACACACACACACACACACAAATTTCAGGTCCCCAAGGATATTATCCAGCAAACGAGTAAGAACAGCCGCACTGGTTGCCAAACCAAAGGGAATTCTGTTAAACTCAAACAGATTCCAATCAGTACAAAATGCGGTATCATTATAACATTCTTTAGCTAATGGAAACTGATAAAGTTGGTTCAAATCAAGAACAGTAAACCAATTAGCTTCGGCAAACCGGGTAAAAGAGTTATACAGATCTGGCAGAGTCACAGATTCGAGGACAAACTTGGCGTTCAAGCGCCGGTAGTCATCCACAGGTCTGAAATCATGCCCCTGATCCTTGGTAACAAAAAATATGGGGGAAGCATAAGCAGATGTATAAGGCCTAATATCTTCTTGTTGGAGCAATTGTGATATTCTCGCCTTCAGTATCTTCACCTTAGGTGGTAAGAGGCGATATGGCAACTGCCTGACAGGAATATTGTCGGACAGACCCATATGATAATTAAGAACATTAGTGACGCAAGAGTTATCACTAAGAATATCAGGAAAACTGTAACAAATCCCGTAATTGAGAAGCCTGATGCGGCGAGAGATGGGTAAGATCAAACTCATTAGCCACAGCCTCAACGGCCAATGCGTCTGCTTTTAGATGCACAATCCGTTTAGTGCACTCACAGAAACCAAACTTCTCCACAGGAGCGAACTTAAAGAAAAAGGTGTACCCAGAATACTCCGAGACTAACCCAGTCTTATTGATGAAGTCACACTCCAAAATTAGATCGACCGCAGCTCCTTGACCAAGGCTAATGACGAGGCCCAGGAAAAATGTCACACCGATATACTCCCTCGGACCCTACCAAGCAGATGCAACACCTGGCCATCGGCCATCCAACATCTCTGTACCGAAGAAGGGACCGACCGAAGTTTCGTGAGATGACCGAATTCCAAAATCTACTCGAATCTCGATAATGAAAAGGAGCTACCAGAATCCAAAGGAGCACAAATCGGTTCGCCACGTACTCGGGAACAAACATAAGGCAAGGGCGTTGATGAGGGGGCGACAACATGGGTAAGCCAGGGTCTAAAGGCTCGATCCCGAGGTCGCTGCCCAGCCCGTCGTCAATTATTGGTGCGCGAGGGTGAGCGAGGCTTAACGCAAGAGTGCACCAAATGAGCCGGGCTACCGCACCCGAAGTAACGCCGAGGTTCCCTTTCAACGGCTTCAGCCGACGCAGACACTTTGGAATTCCCAACGCCAGCGCCGGTGGCCTGCCCCTTAACTTCATAACATACATCGTTCCCAAGCGGCAAGGCCGATATCGTCACAACCGCGGACGAGCTCTTCCCAATTTGAAGGCTGATTACGAAAGACAAAGTGCGACTTATCTGCCGCGAGCATTCCCCTAAGAAGAAAAGACACCAACTCTTGTTCAGGCAAATCGATTAACAAGGCCAAGGTGGCCGTCTGAACGCTGTCCACATAGTTATGTAACTACCCTTTATCCTACTGCATTACCCAAATGTAACGGCACTCAAGCTGTTTTCAAACTCCGGTGATCAATCTCTGGCCTCAATTTCTGTAAGGAGAACCCTTCCACCATGGCTCGGGAGAGGAGGTTCTGCTACCCACCTCTAGCTAACGGATACAACAGTGACAAAACTACTTGGTGCGGAACTCGAAAGGCAGCAGCATGTTGCTCAAGGTGCAACAACAACCGTAATAATTTCTCGATCTACTGACGCCGCTCCACGACTAATTCAGTATATAACGAAAGAAATACGCCACAGGATTAGGTAACTTGGCAAACATTGCGTCTAACTTCACAGAGAATGTAACAGTACCAAACCCGGGATGGCTCTCGCCCCCTCCCTGACACAGCAAGTCCCGCCCTTCAATCCTCTTCCCATCCAACTCTAAACACGTAAGCTTAAACTGCAATGCACTAACCAAAGATCGCAATTCGAGGGTAAATTTTCTATTATGATCTTCCATAGCTAACGTGCCCAAAACCGCTATCTCATACTTGAATGCATTAGCTGCGCCCGCACCCTACCCAATTGACTGCCACTACGTTGAGTGCCTTCCAAAATACAAATAGTGTCCTCAAGGCCCCTATCAGCCTTAAAGAAAAATTCAATGGCCACTCCTTTCTCACCCACCACAGCCGGCGTGACGTCCACCGGATGAAGAACGGCAGTACGAAAACGGGCCACTAAATTCGGAACACTGACCTCAATAGTTTGAGGCCTTATTGCCAACTCGTAAACAAGATGGTCCTTCCTGAGCGGGCCGATCCATGGAAACTGTCTGACCGCCATTACAATACACTTGGAACTATCAACAACCAAAACAATGCGGTGCAACAGAACAGAAATAAAATTGAAACTCACAGTAACTGGAATGTCAAGAACACAAACGTAGCCACGCTCAGCTACCAGTGAAACCCCAGGGCTAGCAGGACGGAGCGGATGCGGTTATATTTGTGGAATGGAAAGGAACGAGAATACGTAACTGTCAATTACCCTCAACATAAAAACTTTGTTTCTTGAAACATACAACCACACAAGAAAGAATCAAAACATTAAAGGTTTTAACGAAAACCTTCTTTGATTTAATGTAGATCGGCTGAAGGCCACATCGAAAATCCAAGGCACAAGGCCTAAGCAAGGAATTGAGGTACAGGAGTTCTTCTGGAGGTTCCACTTCATTTGAAAAGAGATTTTGTCTTCAACAGAAATAGGCTGAAGGCTTTAGCTAAAAATTTTTCACATAGAACTCGGCTGAAGGCCTCACATTAATCAAGAACAGTGTTACGGCTGAAGGCCGAGACTAAGATTTTCAAAGTTTAATCTAAATAGGCTGAAAACTCAGCTGAAGGCCGCATATCAAGAAAACAATTTAACGGCTTAATGCCTAGGAAGAAGAGCTTTGAATTTGAAAAACCTGAAGACTTTATCTTAAAATATTTCGTGCAAAAACGGCAGAAGGCCTCATACTAAAGAATAACAATCTTATGACTAAAGGGTAAGACATGGATCTAGAATTTTTAATTTACGAGAGACAAACTCGGCTAACGGCCACACAATATGCAGAAAACAATTTTACGGCTTAAGGCCTAAAGGGAAGGGCTTCCAAATTTCAACTCAAATAGGCTAATGGATTTGTCTTAAAATGATTCACATAACTCTCAGCTGAAGGTCACATACGAACCACAAAAAATCTCACAGCTTAAAGCCCAGGCAAAGAAATTTCCAATTTTTACTTAAAACTGGAAAACTCAGCTGAAGGCCACATAAAAAGGAGAAAATATTTCTTACGACTTAAGGCCTAGACAAAATTTTTCAACTATGGATTTGAAAGGCTGAAAACTCGGCTGAAGACCACATAACTTGAAACCAATTTACGGCTTTAGGCGTAGGCACAAGGAATTTTCAATTTTAATTTTGGAAGGCTAAAACTCGGCTGAAGGCAACACAGAATCCTTAAGACTAAAAAGGAAATCACTATGTAAAACACGAGGGGTGGCGCTCAGAAGGTTCCAAGGATTGGCCTGGGAAGGTACACTAACACGCGCATAGGTGAGACAGGCAGGCAGACCGACAACCTCTTAATCGGAAGGCAACCCAACCGAAGGCCAGCCGACGAACCAACCAGCAAGATCAGTTCTGCTGCACCCGACCAGCAAAACGACGACAAGATGTCAATAGCACAACGTTCTGGATACTGGTGCCCAATCCAGCCAAGTCAGAATAAACGCCCAGAACTACCAACAACACCTCAGCTGTTTAACTGCTCACCGTGCTGCACAGCATCAACACGACGAGGAAAATACACTGCCAAAACTACGTCAACGACCAGAGCAGAACACTGGAACGTCCACGGCCACAAGGCATAAGATACCACTAGTATACACTGGTACACTTTATTAATGAAGGAATGAATTAAATTAAGTTATACACCACACAGTAAGATGCCTACAATTATAGCCGACTTCAATGCATACACGTTGTTGCTCACGGGAATCTCCCAGAAAGTGTCAACCAGGATCAAACGATGAGATGTGATAGCAATTGAGGCTTGATAGTAGGTAAAGTGAGCACTCAACTTCAGGGTCCAGGATCGCTGGACGACGAGCTTCGTAACCCTCGCAAGGAGTGCCTCACATCTCCAACCGCGCATGCAGGCCCCCAGTAGCTCCGGCCCGACCACGCACCATGTAGACTTCCTCACTGCTACCGCCCCAACCAACCGACTGCCACACACAGCACACCCTGAGAATATATCCGCCACACCGAAGATAGTACAGCAGTGCCAGTATCGATACACACTGCTACTGGTACTCAGGGAGAGAAGACAGCAACCATATGGCGGTCACCGATGAAGAAATAGGACATCACTGGCATGCGACCAATGATAAAAAAAAACTGTGCTTGCCGCGTCACAGTCACGGCTCACTGTGTTGTCAAGATACTTTTTTTTATATCCTCCAGTATATCTTCCCTTTATACCCAGTTTCCTGCCATTTCTGCTCTGTCTACAGTTCCACTCTTTCTATATATGGAACTACAATTCAACAGCAAGCCGATAATGAAAAATGGACTAGAAAATTCTCGAACAATTTAAAGCAACATCCAACCAACGGGCTCAACCAATCATATGGCCTCTGGGATACAGTGACAGAAAGGACTCTACAGTCTCCATACTCCACAGGATGGCTCTATGATGGGCAGTCAAATTCTACCTTTCGGCTGCTAAAAGTAGAGACTCCCATCTCGGCCCCGATCTCCCGGAAATCCGTTACTTCTTCAGCCTGCCTTAATAGCCTACTCAGCGCAAAAATTAATTTTGTGTTAGCTTCAGTATGAGTAAACATAGACACCGCACTCTATTGTCTACACTTACATATGTGTAAATAAATTACGAAAACATCATCAATTTCTTTATGATCAATGGATTTTCTACTTCACTGGGCAGTGTCACAGTTCTATGATTTCAAGTAATTTAATACAAAAAAATCAAAGAAATACCAAAACGGTATCTATACAAGCCACATACAGTTAATTCCATTGGGCCCACTTAGTTGAAAATTGGCACAACTAAACTTCTATTCACAACTTAACCCCCCCTCCTATTCTCATGACAGGAACACTTAAATGATTAACACTATCTAGGCTCTTTGTTAGAAAAAATATCTATCATGAATGGCACTAACAATACTGAGCTCAGAGAACAATCTAGTGAAACTGAACGTATTTGTCGGTCAATCTAGTGGAACTGAATGTATTTATCGGTACATTTTCCTATTTTTCAAGATGTGGGCTTACTTGTACCTCGTCGATCTGCAGAGTGATGCGTTCCTACCTTCATAGTGGAAACGAAGTGTGATGTGCATATGATAATGTAACTAAACTGAGGACATGTGGTAGCGTTCGCAAACTAGTACATTCGAAGTGACTCAAGCACAGAGCCAGTTCAAGAGGCAAGACTATCTCCTCTCAGGGAGCAGACTCTTTCCAGCGGCACACTTCCCAGAATGAGACACTTGACTCAGATGTGTAGCCGTAAGTGATTACTTGAGAATGTTTAAATCTACATGGAGAAGCATCGATTAGTTTCTCTGCTTGTGGAGAAACAAAATGATTCATCTTCATGTATCACAACAGGCACTTTCTCAGACTAAGAGTGAATGTGATCACAGGATGCTTTGCCACCAATGTCACAAACAAATTATACACTCTCCAGCAATGTGTGTCGGATTGAAACCCACCATAGACTCGGTGACACATTCGACCTCAATATTATCAAAGCTTGGTGCACTAATGTAGACTCTCCACTCAGCCAATTATGGCCTTCGTTACAGACTAGTTTTCTCCCACTCTTTCTATATATGAAACTACAATTCAACAGCAAGCAGATAATGAAAAATGTACTAGACGATTCTCGAACAAGACAAAGAGTGAATGTGATCACTGGATGCTTTGCCACCAATGTCACAAAGAAATTATACACTCTCCAGAAATGTGTGTCGGGTTGAAACCCACCATAGAGTCGGTGACACATTCGACCTCAATATCAGCAAAGCTTGGTGCACTAATGTAGGCTCTCGACTCAGCCAATTATGGCCTTCGTTGCAGACCAATTTTCTCCCACTCTTTCTATATATGAAACTACAATTCAACAGAAAGCAGATAATTAAAAATGTACTAGACAATTCTCGAACAATTTAAAGCAACATCCACCCAGCCGGCTCAACCAATCATATGGCCTCTGGGATACAGTGATAGAAAGGACTCTACATTCTCCACACTCCACAGGATGGCTCTATGATGGGCAGTCAAATTCTACCTTTCGGCTGCTGAAATAGAGACTCCCATCTCGTCCTCGACCTCCCGGAAATCCGTCACTTCCTCAACCTGCCTTGATAGCCTACTCAGCGCAAAAGTTAATTTTGTATTCTTATAAATGTGAAGCAGTCCAGAGTCAACCTGTACAGTAATAAACTGATAAGCCCAATATTCGATCCCAAATGACATAATTATGTTAAAATAATTGGCCAAGTTTATTATCTTAACTGATCATGCAAGGAGGCAAAACCCACTGTCTTGCACAACACACTGCCTAAAATCCACTTCTCAGCTTGAATCAGGAAACAGTTGTATTGCCTGATTATGAAGAAAATTTGCTCTACTGAATTGGTTACATATTATTATCAGTAGGAACTAAGCCTCTGTTGTGTCACCTCCCAACACACAAACACACACGTATGCACACCCACACACCCAAACACACACACACACACACACACACACACACACACACACACACAAACAGAGATCTGTTTGGGGACACCATGAATTGTTGAATTCAACTTGTGGTTATTAATTCCCTCCATTCACCTCTTGATGGAGAACTCTGGGATTGTGACTCACTGGTTGTATTTTGAATGGCAAAATGACCCATTAACTAATATAAAATTTACTGCCGGTCAGTGCCAATGAAGAAACTTCTTTAGACTTACTGGCTGGAAAAGGCAATCTCCAACCTATCCTTTAGTGCACTGATGCACCTACAATTAGATGTGTACCTTAGACATCCATCTGCAAACATACTTTAAATGAAAAGAGAAAACAATGACAAACTTAATGTCTACGGCCATCTGTCTTAATACTTTTTTCGATTATCAACGCAAATTGATATGCAATACAATTCATCAGAAAGTTCTTTTGTAACTGTAAGAACTGGCATGAACACTTCCTACGTCTGATAACAGACCTAGGCTTAGTTTGATTTGCATTTATTTTTGTACATTACATTAGATTTAAAAAACGATCAACCAGGATCACCACTGTGAATAGATGTTAACATAGAAAATACCAGTAAACAGTAATTATTTTTAAATTAACTGAATGCCAAAGTTTGCGAGTCATCCACGATCACAAATGTAATGTAACAACGAAATGCATATGGTACACTACCAGTAATCTGCGATTAACTTTATTTAGGGCTGGACATCGTGAATGGTCAAAATTCACTTATGGGAACACAAATTGTCTATACATCAAAATATTACAAGACATATAAACAGATTATGCCCAACAGCCTTAACAGAGAGGGTGTCCCTCCTTGATGATTACAACAAAAAATATTACTTCAGTACAAAAAACGTGAACATACAATGTATTATGAATGCAAGGGTATCCAGAAAGCACTATTTTTTCAATGTTAAAATAGCGCTTATAAATTACATGCTTTCTCGGGAAGTATTTGAGCTAGGAAGTTGAACTTTTTGCAGGTTATTTATTGGAGTAGTGACCACAACTTAACACAGGGATTTTTGAAAATTTGAATTCAGTTGTTTGAGATTAATTTGTTCTATTGTAGTAAAAATTCATTACTTTTTTTGCCATTTTTTATTTATAAATTCAACAATATACAGGTTTTTGATAGAAAAGTTACGCATAAGGGACTGTGTAACGTTTCCTTAAAACTTGAAGCAATTTGGTTTGGTTGATCTTGAGGAAACACGTAATTTGTATGAAAAAATAAAACTTTTGGGAATCGAGACACAAAGTTTGGATTACTTTTTAGTGCATCCTAGATCCATATGATGGATTATCTTCCTCCATCTGCTTCCTATTTGTCCTCTTCCTCTTTTCTCTGCGTTGTATTTCTAGGCTACTTATAGCCCTGTCAGCAGCACAAAGACGTTCCCTGTCTAAGGCAAGCATCGTTCACACCATGTTGAAACCTATCTTCATTTCCATGTTTCGAAATATTTTCACCTTACAGCGTTGCCATCATTGAAATTGGCAACAGCACCATACAACAAAGTGAAGTGTTTCTATTCCAACGATCACAGTCTTGAGGATTCCTGATCATGTAGCACTATTTACGCTCTCACTGGGGTTTTGAGTTTTTCCATGAACAAACTTTCTCAACAGTTCAGGTGCTGCTAAGTATCTGAAAACAGAATCAAAAAATGGCTCTGAGCACTATGGGACTCAACTGCTGAGGTCATTAGTCCCCTAGAACTTAGAACTAGTTACACCTAAGTAATCTAATGACATCACAAACATCCATGCCCGAGGCAGGATTCGAACCTGCGACCGTAGCGGTCTTGCGGTTCCAGACTGCAGCGCCTTTAACCGCACGGCCACTTCGGCCGGCGAAAACAGGTTTTATCACCTCCATTACCGCATCAGGCAGAGTAGGTTATAGGTGTACATTTCACCAGTTAGCAATCCATTGTTGCAATTATTCCCACTGTTTCCTGCTTTGGGCACAAGTAACGATGGGGACTTTGATCGGTTGAAAAATTATGAAAAAGGAATCCAAACAACCTTCCCCATTTCATTGACACTGTGTGTGTTTACCTAATAGTCATTCCATAATTTCTGTATTCTATCAATTACATTGTCAGCTAACCTTTCCTTCCCATTCAACTCTTTACCATCACTGAGCTTTTGTTCTTTGTACAAAGCTTTCGTCGCTGAAATCTTGATCCCACTGGTTTCTGTTGATGTCCAATACAATCAAATTTCTGCTTTACAACATTAGGGTTTCAGTTTTTCAATATGTCTGAAACTTTCAAAACCACCGTCGAGAAGGTAATTCACATTTCGCACTTTATCATACGCAACAAAACATTGAAATATACTAGCAACACCAGCCACTTCCATTCCTCCACTACTGCCACTGTAGTTACAATCGCACCAAAAAGTATTGGCACACGTGCGTATTTATCGTTGCTGGTTACAAACGCCGCACTTTCCGGTACACAGTACATGTACGTGCTACCTCACATACCAGACATTACAATTCTGCCCATAGTGCCTACCATTAACAAAGAAATGCAGTGTTATGGGCAAACACGTATCTCCTCTGCACACAAAAAGTATTGGCACAGAGCATGGCATCTCGGTATATTGCTGGGTTTTCAGGTACCGGAACGCCATCTGCTGACACATTAGACACTGCGTGTTGTTGACGGCCCGGTCGCCAGTATGTTGCTGTAGTGCGCGATAGTGGTCAGCATGGGGCCGAAGAAGAAGGAACATTCAGTGGCGTTGCGTGAGAGAGTGGTATTGCTCCATTCACAAGGGAGAAGCTATCGACAAATCGGAGCAGAGGTGTCTGTGAGCTACACCACGGTAAGAGCCATCATTCAGAAATATAAAGAGACTGGAACAACAGTGAATAAGTGTCGTCCTGGACGTCCAAAAGTGCTTACAACCCGAGAGCGTCGCCATATCATCGCACTTGCTCGGAAGGAACCTGCTACAAGTGCAGCAACTATTGCTGAGATTGTTCAGACAACGTCCGACAAGACGGTTAGTGTTCAGACTATACGAAATGTGTTGAATGAGGCTGACATGCATGGACGTTCTCCCAGGAAGAAGCCATACATTTCGGAAATTAACCGGCAGAAACGCCTGCAGTTTGCCAAGGACTACATCAGCAAGCCGATGGAGTTTTGGAACACTGTGATATTTAGCGACGAATCGAAGTTCAATGTGTTCGGATTTGATGCAAGAAAGAAAATTTGGCGCAAGCCGAATACGCACCTCGACATCAAACACATGCATCCCACAGTCAAACACGGTGGGGGCGGTATCATGGTCTGGGGCTGTATGGCGGCTTCCGGCGTTGGAAATCTAGCTGTAATTCACGGCACAATGGATCATATGAGATACATTGACGTGTTGCGAGGTAATTTACACGCTAGTGCACAGAAATTGGGCCTTACTGGGGTGTTTCAGTTCCAGCAAGACAACGACCCAAAACATACCGCCATGAAAACCCGGGAGTGGTTACTGTACAATGCCCCCAGAAGGGTTCTAACACCACCTCAGAGCCCTGATTTGAACCCCATTGAGAACCTGTGGGCTCATCTTGACACACAAGTCAGAAAAAGGCGTCCGTCCGGTAAAAACGACTTGGAGAAAGTGCTCCTGGAGGAATGGTCGAAAATTACCCCTGATATCACCCGGAATTTAATACAAAGCATTCCTAGGCGTTTACGTGCTGTTATAGATGCTAAAGGGATGCACACTAGCTATTAGATGGTGAACATCAATGAAGAAAACGAACACACTGTCCGATTCATATGCGTGTGCCAATACTTTTTTGGGTGCAGAAGAGCGATGTTTTTTTTCATGACACTGTATGTTACTTTAAGGACAGGTGATTTTGACATATTTGTAAACTATGTAATGTAAGGTGTCACATGTATGGGTTCTGTTCTGAAATATATGTTTCGTTTAACCTACAACCACTAAAATGTAACTGTGCCAATACTTTTTGGTGCGATTGTATCTGTGCAATTATTTTCGTGTGTACCTTTATTTTTGTGATACCTACAGTATTTAGAGATTAATGCTACATCTGAAACTTTTTCTGTGTACATACGCATGGCAGATACTGTACCATGAAGAGATGTGTGTCCCCATTTATGCCAGGTACCATGGATTAGAGGCCTGCGTTATCTCCGATTTTTACCGGCGTGTCCCGCTCGACCCTCTGGCTCTCGGGAGTATGCGGCCGAGCGTCCTCTTCCCCAGGCTGTCGGCAGCCGATCGCCAGCGCTCGGCCGAGTCCGCCAAACGCTCGACCGGTCGCCAGTAACCGGTGGACTCTGTGCCAGCGAGCGGCGCTTCGTCACACTCCTTGAAATCAGAGGCCACCGCTTCGCATTAA
This sequence comes from Schistocerca serialis cubense, assembly GCF_023864345.2. NCBI lineage: Eukaryota > Metazoa > Arthropoda > Insecta > Orthoptera > Acrididae > Schistocerca > Schistocerca serialis. The sequence goes on along the minus strand of NC_064641.1, from coordinate 321,053,698 downwards.
CCACTCACTTATTTCTTTTACAAATGTCTTTCGTTGCTTACTACCAGTTCTATGACCTAAATAATACACTTGTACATGTTACATTTGATGTTTGTTAACATGTTGCAGACTACTGGAGTTTCGCCTTTGAGGTTGTCATGTATTCCAGTAATTGTAACGTTAAAAACTGTGATGTCTGTATTTAATATTTTGTTCCGTTCGGTAGACAAACGGGAACACAGTAGTCTAATCATGGACTATGTGTAGCCTATCTCCAAACTCGGCCACGTATACGTTGTACTAATATTGAATGCAGGATCGGGAAGGAATGACGGAGTTAAAAGTAATACTCAAGAAATTTTGTTGCATAAACATCAATTTCGGAACATATTATGACCTGTAAATAACGTTACGAGTGAATCATGACCATATAATTCGTTTTTCGTCATTGATGCTCCCTGATACACAGGCCGCCATTTATGTTCCTGGAGCTATTACTACAGCTGGCGGTTTGAACTTCTTCCTGTGAAGTCAGTGAAAGTGGAATCATACATTTATAGAGTTTGAGGGATGTTTCCTTCCTTGTGATTACGTGGTATGTTGTGAATACTTACGTAACTGTGAAGGATCAACTAGAATCATCCACCTTGTCTGATTCCAGGCACGATCGTTTGCTGGACAGCAGGTGACCGGGCTGGCTAAAATTTCTCTCGCTGGCAGCACTAGTGGCAGGAAGACAGAGAAATCTTCTGGCTACTACCGACAGACTTGGAAATAGCCCCGCGTACGCTTTCCACCACTGCAAAATTTGTCCTTCGGCACAGCTACAGTCGGATTTGGAGAGCGAAAGGTATCTGTCGAGTTCATTGGTAGTAACTGTGTATCCATCTTCGTCGTCCTCATCCGAACTCCAGTCCATCCTGGACTTTTTCATGGGAAGAACTTGGTCACTGTTTGCTTGAATGGACTCTAAACATGAATGAAAACATTCGTAAGATATTCCTGTCACCATCAAATATGTATACACCGTAGTTAGAATTACTGGTTACTAAACGACTATATTTACGGTGACATTTTATATATATCGCACAAATTACATCAAAACGCATTGTGGAATGTTTAGGCTGCGAAACCTTTCCCAAATATCAAATGGTTCAAATGGCTCTGAGCACTATGGGACTCAACTGCTGAGGTCATTAGTCCCCTAGAACTTAGAGCTAGTTACACCTAACTAACCTAAGGACATCACAAACATCCATGCCCGAGGCAGGATTAGAACCTGCGACCGTAGCGGTCTTGCGGTTCCAGATTGCAGCGCCTTTAACCGCACGGCCACTTCAGCCGGCCTCCCAAATATCACATTGTAGACGTAATAAACGTTGATCTAACGAAAGATGGCAGATTAGACAAAAAATATTCGTTTACTAATTGGTTTCAGTGAATGAACCTTACCATTTACGGTCAGTACCGAGTACAATCGTCGAACTTCAGCATACGCGGCTTGCTTTTCGTCTGCTGTGAGTTTTTTCTAATGACGCCGTGATGGACATAGAACCGTGGCAACGTAATGGATAGCCTCAATTTTGCACTTCTCTGTGATGAAGTATGCTGCTCTCCTTTTTATTTTCGCCATGAGCTGAAAAGGAAACCCAATATACATAACAGCACTCTGATAATTCAACAGATGTGTAAAGGATCGTAACCTATAGAAAGTGTTCTTACCTCGTTGTCACTGTCTATTGGTTCACAATGATGTAACAGACTCTTGTACCACGGCAGCACAGGTTCCAGCGTTGTTATCTTTGCAGTTTCCAAATCCAAACTCGCTTCTTTAAAGGGGGATAGCCGGCCGGGGTGGCCGAGCGGTTCTAGGCGCTACAGTGTGGAACCGCGCGACCGCTACGGTTGCAGGTTCGAGTCCTGCCTGGGTATGGTTGTGTGTGATGTCTTTAGGTTTGTTAGGTTTAAGCATGTAAGTAGGCTGTTTATGCTTTTATGTTGGTAGCGCCACGTGGCACTCTATACGAAAATCACTGACTGTGCTGTGTGCAGTCTGTGGCTGCTTTGCATTGTTGTAATACTCGCCATTGTAGTGTTAGGCAGCTGGCTGTGAACAGCGCGTAGCGTTGCGCAGTTGGAGGTGAGCCGCCAGCAGTGGTGGATGTGGGGAGAGAGATGGCGGAGATTTGTAATTTGTCATGAACTGCTATATTTATATATGATGATATCAAGGTAAATACATTGTTTGTTCTCTATTAATATCTTTCATTTGCTATCTATCCCTATCAGTAGTTAGTGCCTTCCATAGTTTGAATCTTTTATTTAGCTGGCAGTAGTGGCGCTTGCTGTATTGCAGTAGCTTGAGCAGCGAAGATTTTTGTGAGGTAAGTGATTTGTGAAAGGTATAGTTTAATGTTAGTCAGGGCCATTCTTTTGTAGGGAATTTTGAAAGTCAGATTGCGTTGCGCTAACAAAATATTTTATGTCAGTTTAAGCACAGTCATGTATAAATTGTTCAAAGGGGACGTTTCATATGTCGACCCTTAGCCTAGGATACCTCACTGGAATCTTCTGATTTTTTGTTGTAGTTTGTGTAATTAGTGTAGATTTTGTTTATTGCTAGCGCGTAATTGTAGAGAAAATCTCCTTTGTAGTTGCAGTCTTTCATTGTCGTACTGTAAAACAGTTGTGGCATGCATGTAGATTTGCACCAAGTATTTCGCAGCTGCAATTAACTAGATATTATTTGCAGTGCTATGTTAATGTGTTCTCTTATTTTTGATCTTCAAATTGTGTTTTTCTGTGTTGTCGTGTGAAATACTGTGACAATAATGGCGTGTGAAAAACGTAATACTAGGCTCCAAAGTAAACTGAGAAATGACAGTGCAAATGAATGCAGTGTGTTAGCGCCACCGAGTAATGCATTAACTGATGTTCAAAGTAGTAATTTGGTAAGTGTGCATAGGGAAATGGAGCGGGCGTCAAACAATGGCGTGGACAGTGAAACAATTAGTGAAGAGGGAAGCATTATCGATCGATCGGTCGGCAATAGCTCGCCTCAGGAAGCCGAAATGATAGGACACAATTTTGCAAATACTGTAGATTCAGGTTTTGCGTCCTCACCGTTTTCTCAAATAAGTCAAGACACATTTTCAGCTTGTCAAAATGTGAATGTTGCCGGTGCAAATGCACTGCCGAAAAGAGTAGAGGAACAGATTCCAGACACTAATGCATTGTTATTACAACTAATTCAACAAATGGAACAAAATCAGAGACAAACACAGCAAAAGCTGCAAAAGTTAGACACAATGGAACAAAATCAGAGACAAACACAGCAAAAGCTGCAAAAGTTAGACACAATGGAACAAAATCAGAGACAAACACAGCAAAAGCTTCAGAAGTTAGACACAATGGAACAAAATCTTCGGATGTTAGACACCACACTTGAACAAACACGTGAAGATTTAACTACTGAGTTACATAACATTGAATCGAAATGTCAAAAAGTCTGTAATGACGTAAAAACACAAATTTGTGAGCATTTCCAACCTATTTTTTCGCGTCATGAGAATGCATTACAGAATCACGAAGCAGCCATAAAAGAGCTGCAAACCATTGTTCATGAAAATCATGAGACCTTGTGGGCTAAAATTGACTCAGTTGCATCTACCGATTCGGTTACGCAACTGGCAAAAACTCACGAAAACTTAAAGAACACAGTAGATTCGATTTCAACACAAATGGACACTCTGAAACTTGGTTCAGAAAAACACACTGAGGAAATGTGTTCACTATCGGAGAAAGTAGCCGAACTTTCGGATCAGGTCACTAACTTATCTACAAAGGTAGATGATGATCTGAATGACACAAGACCCGTAGCCTTCACTGACACAGAAGAGTATGAACAAATAAGAAAATTCAAACAAAATCAGAATCAAATTAATACGCAATACAAAAGAGAAATGCGGGAAGTACAAGATCAGCTGACACAGGTAATACAAGAATTACGTATTTCAGAGGACACTCGCGCCCCAATAAGGGAAGAGGGACATAGAAATACGGAACAGCCGCAAAATAATAACACAGGGCATTTCGGTAATTATGAAAGAAATTGGCAAGGTACACCGAATTTTGAGATGGAACCGCCGACACGACGTAACAATGACCGATATGCTACTCGCCGACACGATGATTTTGACTATAAGCTGTTCATTACTACACGTAAATTCAAAACGTTTAAGAATTCTGCCAACGACATTCATCCACAAGCGTGGCTCCATCAATTCTCTCATTGTTTCCCTCCCAACTGGTCATTGGAGCACAGGTTAGAATTTATGTGTGGCTACTTAGAGAATGAACCAGCTGTAAGAATGCGATCGGTCATTCACGATTGCCACAGTGAAGGAGAATTTTACCATGCCTTCCTCTCAGCATATTGGTCTCAAGCCACACAAGACCGCGTAAAACATAGCATCATAATGATGAAACATTTCGAACAATCTGAATTTTCCAGTCTTGTGAAATATTTTGAAGACATGTTGCACAAGAATCAGTACCAGTCAAACCCATACAGCCCGTCAGAACTTATCCGCATTTGCTTAATCAAACTGCCTGAACATTTACGACATATTATTTTAGCAGGACGTTGCAAAGACGACATTGAAGCTTTTCAGGGACTGTTACAAGAATTAGAAATTGACACAGACAGTCGCGGGATGCGAAAACAGGAAAACAATCACTACAGGTCACATTCGTCACAATTCCGTGACGACAGAAACGATAACTGGACGCGACAAGGCTATTCTCACCACACAAATCGTGACCAAAATAGACACCACCCGTATGACAACCGTTGGCAGAGTAGTCATAATTACAGGGAAAGATCACCTCTCCGCAGTAATGACTATCACAGAGACAATCAGAGAAACAGACAATATGGGAACCAAAATAACTATTATCAAGGGAGACAGAATAACTTTAGACGCAACGGTCCAGTGCGCAGTTACGATTCAGGGAGAAATTCTCCACCACGTGACCGACAAGAAAGAAACTATCGAATCTACCGACATGACAACAGACGATATGATCGTAACGACAGACCTGAACTGCATCAGAACTGGCGAGATTTAAACAGAGCAGGGCCCTCTCGTCACGGTGAATTTGTAGAAGTTAGGTCTCCAAATCCCAATAACGGCGCGCGCCAACAAAGAGACAATAGACAATGACTCACACTGCTGGCAGCCACAATACGTACTTATGAAACTGACGACGCAGCTGCCGTAGCTAGTAATTACGTAAAATGGATGACATTAGGGACATCTTACTACAGGAACACGACGTAAAACATAAACAGCCTACTTACATGGGTCTGCTCTGTGATGACCTACCTACCAATGTTCTTCAAAACGTCGAATGACTCTGCTGTGGGTTTGCTATGTTGTGGCCCATTACCTGTCAGCATGTCAAGAGTCAGCACTGTCTTTCCATTGGAAGGACAACACTGCTTCTCCAAGACTCCATGGAAATCCACTACTTCCGTGTGCATTTTCTTTTACTGCTCAGACTTTGAGAAAAACACTGAAATTTTACAGTGATGAACAATCTGGACTGTCTTTATTGACTGTGAAAAAAATTTTAGCTTTTGACCAGCATTGTATAAATAAGTGTGTGCATTTGATATCTTTGTTATTGTAATTATGAAAAATTTTTTCAAATCATTATTGGCCACTGCCCAAAAATATTTTGTAAAATATTTTGTGGGGAGCATGGGGGCTATGTAAGTAGGCTGTTTATGTTTTCTTATTGGCAATGTTACGTAGCGCTCAATATGAAAATCACTGGCTGTGCTGTGTGCAGTCTGTGGCTGCTTTGCATTGTTGTAATACTCGCCATTGTAGTGTTAGGCAGCTGGCTGTGAACAGCGCGTAGCGTTGCGCAGTTGGAGGTGAGCCGCCAGCAGTGGTGGATGTGGGGAGAGAGATGGCGGAGATTTGTAATTTGTCATGAACTGCTATATTTATATATGATGATATCAAGGTAAATACATTGTTTGTTCTCTATTAATATCTTTCATTTGCTATCTATCCCTATCAGTAGTTAGTGCCTTCCATAGTTTGAATCTTTTATTTAGCTGGCAGTAGTGGCGCTTGCTGTATTGCAGTAGCTTGAGCAGCGAAGATTTTTGTGAGGTAAGTGATTTGTGAAAGGTATAGTTTAATGTTAGTCAGGGCCATTCTTTTGTAGGGAATTTTTAAAGTCAGATTGCGTTGCGCTAACAAAATATTTTATGTCAGTTTAAGCACAGTCATGTATAAATTGTTCAAAGGGGACGTTTCAAGCAGTTCTAAGTTCTAGGGGACTGATTACCTCAGAAGTTTAGTCCCATTGTGCTCAGAGCCATTTGAACGATTTCACAGAGTGCCGCAGACGCCACGAGTGACCCGATCTCTTCAAATAGCCTGCTATAGCTCTTGCTGATAGTAGACACGACAGGATTTCAGGGGCTTTGTCTTCTAAAAACGTCTCTTGAAATTTGTGAGGAAGCGCAGTCATCAAGCAGTGATAAAAGCAAGGCAAGCGGTGGTAAGATTCAAGTGCCTTCTTCATATTAGCTCCTTGGTCGGTGACAAAGTAAAATTTCCTTGTTAATTCCTAACTCAAGCATCCGCTCTTCGATTTAGTGCCGTATGTTCTCTCCTCTCTTAGGTACGTCCGGAAACTCGGTTGTTACCAAAACAAGCGTTTCTAGCTGCCACTCATCATTCACATAATGCGATGTCACAGTAAAAAAATTTTTCTTCTTGTAGTTATCAGACCACAAATCAGCGTCTAAAGCGCACATTTTGTTCTTTAAGGCACATATTAGCTTGGTCACCATTGTCACCCGTATTTTGTCTGCCTTTTCTTTAATATGCCACGATACAGTGGTAGGGTGCAGAAGAACATTTTCTATACTGACTTCGCCGTTAAGTGGCGCCAACATTGATGAGCTCCTGCGAATAATTGTTGAAGCTAATCTTACCACAAGTATTTAACGGTAGCAAATCTATTCCACTCATATCGACCAACCTATGAACAACTTTCTTTATGCTACTTGATACTGCAAGTGGCCGGTGGACTTCTGCTCCGCATTTACTTTTGCTGTGCCGAATCATACCTGTTGTGCTTGACTGGTACGAAAGTATGGTATCGCTTGTGGTACATTGCACGAAACCAGCGGAAGCCTGCGTGACAGGATCCACTACAAGTGCAAACGATTTCCAAGCTTCACTTTTCGCCTCCTCTTCCGACATGTCTTTCTTCTCCAGTACTAATGAGCCGCTTCTTATTCTCTCCATAATACTTCTCTTCGTTTCACGAATGGAACGTTTACTACCTATACTCGCTTTATCCACAACGCTGTATGCGCTGCTCAAAGCCAGGTCGTCAACTGCGTTTACACACGGTTTCTAATGCGATGCGGCACTGTAGCGCGCGCGGCGGTTGTACTGTCACCGGCCGAGATTGTGAGTACGCTCGAGCGCCCGGCAGTGCTCGACAGTCCAACCGATAACCGAGAGGTGGAGGACAACCGGCCACATGGGGCATTAGACGGCCACAGCCGTATCGCAGCGTGGGCCTTTCCCAGCCGTCGAGCAGCGGCACGAAATGGGAAATGCTCGAGCGGTTGTTTTCATCGAAATGCAGAGCTCTACCATGGATTGCTGCAGTCAAGTCGCTATTACCACTGTTTCCTATTACTGCCTCTTCCACAGCTTTCTTAATACATTCTACATAGACATTTACTCTAGGCCCAACTTGGTTGGGGGATTTTGGAGACTCGTCACGCCATAGAAAACTGCACCTGCACTATCACCATTAACAATGGTACGCAAGGCATAAGCAAATCTAATGTTGTGTTCATAGATCTTCCTACCATTTTCATCATTAGGAGTATTGCAACACTGTTCATGTATCAACACTTACTACACTTCAGTTCCGTTTCACTGGCAAGTCCTACGCGACTTTTTATAGAGAGCTGCAGTGCAACTTCACTACACTGAAAACATCTGACAAAGTCTGCAAAGGTTCCGTTGAGAATTGACATATCAATTAAAACATTCATACTTTTTACTAACTGAGCTAGACTTCCTCTGCGAAGCACTCTCATTGCAATGAGCAGTTAAAACCAGCAATGTTATGTTCACATACTTGGTTATCGTCTTTACTATTCCGGTAATAACACCTACCATTGGCTTTCCATCATTTCTCCTTTTCTTAAAGGTCTAACAGAGGCTTCAGTGAACAGAATTCAGTAAGAATATTTTCAGGATTACAAAATAGTAAATAAACGCGAAACATACGACAGTCGAACGAGCGAGATACATCTAATATCACAGGTTAGCGACAACATTCATTTTGTAACACTTCTTTTCTCTCACATCAATAAAGTGTATACGATTAGCATGTAGATTCATCAGTAAAACATTTGGCAACAGTTTAACAGCGCCACAGTGAGTCATCCTTATGCGGAACATACTTCACAAATTTTTTTAACATATTTATATTCTTCCCAACTGAATAAGTTATATATGAATTGAGAGAGGAAATTCTGTAGACTTCTTAAGATGTAAAAAAGTCAAAATTGAACATTTCGTTCGGCTTCCTGCTCAAGAGTCTTGTGTGATATGCTTTGCCCCTAGTGCAGTGATTCTCGCTTCCATTGCTTCCTTCTGTGCGCCTGAAACATCTTATTTCAATTCTGCCGAGAATACTCACATCTGCTTTCCGTGAAGACCTCTCTTTCTCCCTGTCTCCTCTCCTATTTCCTTAATTTCCCCTCGCTTTTTATTCCTGTTTTCGTAGTTTATCACTAGCTTTTGCAAGTAACTGGTTATGCTTGCCATCTCGCTACTTTGCTGTCTCCATCATGTGTCTCCCCCTCACTCCAGCCTGACTGATGAGAGTCGCATATCTCGCGATTACGGTCTTTCTGTGTTAAATGCTTGCTGTCCATATGCACCCGTCTGACTACCCTCTCCGGATCCACGGGACAGAAGCCTGCTGTAACATTTTCTCCGCTATTTTGGGCTATAGGACAAACTTCCGGAAAGTACTGTATAGCAACTACAGCTTCTACATGTTTTAGCATTTGTTTGTCACTATATGAAGGATAATCTGTTATCTGATCGTAATCTGTATTGTCAAGATCATGTGATTATCTGTCTGTACGCTACAAAATATCTTACCTTTCTACTGGGTTTGCTGTCGTTTCTATTCTCTGTACTTTGCTACTCTCTTTATGAGCTTAACTATTAGTTAACATAAACACGTAGTTTATTGTCTGCACTAATGTACGTGTAGATAGATTACAAAACCATAACTGATTTCTATACGATAAATGGATCTACTACTTCATTGGGCTGAGTCTATTGTTTCTCGATACATTACACTATCCTTACACTGAACAAAGTCCCATCCAAACACATGCAGTCATCGAATAACACAACGGTAGAAAAACGGTAACGAAAACATAGACTGGAGTCAAAACTCCCAAAATTAAATTGAAAAGAAGAAATGGTAATGGCGCAGTGGAGTACATACAGGGTGTTTCAAAAATGACCGGTATATTTGAAACGGCGATAAAAACTAAACGAGCAGCGATAGAAATACACCGTTTGTTGCAATATGCTTGGGACAACAGTACATTTTCAGGCGGACAAACTTTCGAAATTACAGTAGTTACAATTTTCAACAACAGATGGCGCGGCAAGTGATGTGAAAGACGTTGAAGACAACGCAGTCTGTGGGTGCGCCAATCTGTACGTCGTCTTTCTGCTGTAAGCGTGTTCTGTTCACGACGTACAAGTGTGCTGTAGACAACATGGTTTATTCCTTAGAACAGAGGATTTTTCTGGTGTTGGAATTCCACCGCCTAGAACACAGTGATGTTGCAACAAGACGAAGTTTTCAACGGAGGTATAATGTAACCAAAGGACCGAAAAGCGATACAATAAAGGATCTGTTTGAAAAATTTCAACGGACTGGGAACGTGACGGATGAACGTGCTGGAAAGGTATGGCGACCGCGTACAGCAACCACAGAGGGCAATGCGCAGCTAGTGCAGCAGGTGATCCAACAGCGGCCTCGGGTTTCCGTTCGCTGTGTTGCAGCTGCGGTCCAAATGACGCCAACGTCCACGTATCGTCTCATGCGCCAGAGTTTACACCTCTATCCATACAAAATTCAAATGCGGCAACCCCTCAGCGCCGCTACCATTGCTGCACAAGAGACATTCGCTAACGATATAGTGCACAGGATTGATGACGGCGATATGCATGTGGGCAGCATTTGGTTTACTGACGAAGCTTATTTTTACCTGGATGGCTTCGTCAATAAACAGAACTGGCGCATATGGGGAACCGAAAAGCCCCATGTTGCAGTCCCATCGTCCCTGCATCCTCAAAAAGTACTGGTCTGGGCCGCCATTTCTTCCAAAGGAATCATTGGCCCATTTTTCAGATCCGAAACGATTACTGCATCACGCTATCTGGACATTCTTCGTGAATTTGTGGCGATACAAACTGCCTTAGACGACACTGCGAACACCTCGTGGTTTATGCAAGATGGTGCCCAGCCACATCGCCCGGCCGACGTCTTTAATTTCCTGAATGAATATTTCGATGATCGTGTGATTGCTTTGGGCTATCCGAAACATACAGGAGGCGGCGTGGATTGGCCTCCCTATTCGCCAGACATGAACCCCTGTGACTTCTTTCTGCGGGGGCACTTGAAAGACCAGGTGTACCGCCAGAATCCAGAAACAATTGAACAGCTGAAGCAGTACATCTCATCTGCATGTGAAGCCATTCCGCCCGACACGTTGTCAAAGGTTTCGGGTAATTTCATTCAGAAACTACGCCATATTATTGCTACGCATGGTGGATATGTGGAAAATATCGTACTATAGAGTTTCCCAGACCGTAGCGCCATCTGTTGTTGAAAATTGTAACTACTGTAATTTCGAAAGTTTGTCTGCCTGAAAATGTACTGTTGTCCCAAGCATATTGCAACAAACGGTGTATTTCTATCGCTGCTCGTTTAGTTTTTATTGCTGTTTCGAATATACCGGTCATTTTTGAAACACCCTATATACATTTCACATTCTATCACGTGAAGTTAGTGGTTTATTCGAAAATTGTTCAAAACTAGTAACGGTTCCACACATTTAGTTTTGTAACATTGAACTCTTGGTTATCTAACTGTTTATCTAATTGGGTTGATGGTATTAAGACCGGCGCTTCATCAGAAAATTCTTATTTTAGCAAGATTCTGGAACAGTGTCATCATTCTGTAACACTAAGGTGGGTCATGATTGTTATCTGACAAGCTCTGCTACGGTTGACTGCCCTCAGATGTGAAACAAAAATTACTTCATTAATCCTAAATGAATAAAGTTTTTAAATAACCTATTCAGTTAAAGATCAATTCTACTTAAATAAATATAGTAGAATGCTCTCAAGATATTTCTTACACAAAAATCAAGGAAATAGCAAAACAGGATTAGTTCAATAAGACATTCAATTAATTACACCGTTCAGACTTAAATTTAAGATCGGTACAACATATCTTCTACTCACAACAGCGATCTCCATTTTCACAACAGGAACACTTAAATGGTTGACACTGTGTAGCCCCCTTGTCAGTAAAAATCTCCATCCTGAATGGCGCTGAAAACGGGGAGCTCAGAAAGCACTCCAGTGCAACTGAATACTTTTATGGTTAAGATTCCATATTTCTCAAGATGTGATTTGCATATCGCCATAATAATTTTAGTAGACCCGACATCTGCCTCTGTAGAATGCTGCGGTCATTGCAGAAGCGAAGTATGATACGCAGATGTATTTTAGCTACAAAGAGAACATGTGGTAACATCCGCAAACTGCTACACTCGAAGTTATTCAAGTACATAGTCCATTCACAAGGTAAGATTATCTGCTTGCACACGTTTCAGGAGCATGACCCACGTGTGCAGCCATAAGTGAACACTTCAGAATGCCGAAACTATTTCTCAAGATGTGATTTGCATATCGCCATAATAATTTTAGTAGACCCGACATCTGCCTCTGTAGAATGCTGCGGTCATTGCAGAAGCGAAGTATGATACGCAGATGTATTTTAGCTACAAAGAGAACATGTGGTAACATCCGCAAACTACTACACTCGAAGTTATTCAAGTACATAGTCCATTCACAAGGTAAGATTATCTGCTTGCACACGTTTCAGGAGCATGACCCACGTGTGCAGCCATAAGTGAACACTTCAGAATGCCGAAACTATTTCTCAAGATGTGATTTGCATATCGCCATAATAATTTTAGTAAACCCGACATCTGCCTCTGTAGAATGCTGCGGTCATTGCAGAAGCGAAGTATGATACGCAGATGTATTTTAGCTACAAAGAGAACATGTGGTAACATCCGCAAACTGCTACACTCGAAGTTATTCAAGTACATAGTCCATTCACAAGGTAAGATTATCTGCTTGCACACGTTTCAGGAGCATGACCCACGTGTGCAGCCATAAGTGAACACTTCAGAATGCCGAAACTATTTCTCAAGATGTGATTTGCATATCGCCATAATAATTTTAGTAGACCCGACATCTGCCTCTGTAGAATGCTGCGGTCATTGCAGAAGCGAAGTATGATACCCAGATGTATTTTAGCTACAAAGAGAACATGTGGTAACATCCGCAAACTGCTGCACTCGAAGTTATTCAAGTACATAGTCCATTTACAAGGTAAGATTATCTGCTTGCACATGTTTCAGGAGCATGACCCACGTGTGCAGCCATAAGTGAACACTTCAGAATGCCGAAACTATTTCTCAAGATGTGATTTGCATATCGCCATAATAATTTTAGTAGACCCGACATCTGCCTCTGTAGAATGCTGCGGTCATTGCAGAAGCGAAGTATGATACGCAGATGTATTTTAGCTACAAAGAGAACATGTGGTAACATCCGCAAACTGCTGCACTCGAAGTTATTCAAGTACATAGTCCATTTACAAGGTAAGATTATCTGCTTGCACATGTTTCAGGAGCATGACCCACGTGTGCAGCCATAAGTGAACACTTCAGAATGCCGAAACTATTTCTCAAGATGTGATTTGCATATCGCCATAATAATTTTAGTAGACCCGACATCTGCCTCTGTAGAATGCTGCGGTCATTGCAGAAGCGAAGTATGATACGCAGATGTATTTTAGCTACAAAGAGAACATGTGGTAACATCCGCAAACTGCTACACTCGAAGTTATTCAAGTACATAGTCCATTCACAAGGTAAGATTATCTGCTTGCACACGTTTCAGGAGCATGACCCACGTGTGCAGCCATAAGTGAACACTTCAGAATGCCGAAACTATTTCTCAAGATGTGATTTGCATATCGCCATAATAATTTTAGTAGACCCGACATCTGCCTCTGTAGAATGCTGCGGTCATTGCAGAAGCGAAGTATGATACGCAGATGTATTTTAGCTACAAAGAGAACATGTGGTAACATCCGCAAACTGCTACACTCGAAGTTATTCAAGTACATAGTCCATTCACAAGGTAAGATTATCTGCTTGCACACGTTTCAGGAGCATGACCCACGTGTGCAGCCATAAGTGAACACTTCAGAATGCTGAAACTATTTCTCAAGATGTGATTTGCATATCGCCATAATAATTTTAGTAGACCCGACATCTGCCTCTGTAGAATGCTGCGGTCATTGCAGAAGCGAAGTATGATACGCAGATGTATTTTAGCTACAAAGAGAACATGTGGTAACATCCGCAAACTGCTACACTCGAAGTTATTCAAGTACATAGTCCATTCACAAGGTAAGATTATCTGCTTGCACACGTTTCAGGAGCATGACCCACGTGTGCAGCCATAAGTGAACACTTCAGAATGCCGAAACTTCCACGGCAAAGCACAGATTAGCTCCTCTGCTTGTAAAGAAACCAAATGATTATGATTCAAGTATCACATCCGGCACTTTCTCAGACTGAGCGTGAGAGTGATCACTGAATGATGCATTTCCAACAATGTCTGAAGCAAATTATACATTCCCCATTGTGGCGTTTTTCTTGGAAACCTGCCATAGAGTTTCTGACACATTCTGCCTCGATATTATCTAACATCGGTGCACTAATGTGGACTCTCAAATGGTTCAAATGGCTCTGAGCACTATGGGACTCAACTGCTGTGGTCATCAGTCCCCTAGAACTTAGAACTACTTAAACCTAACTAACCTAAGGACATCACACACACCCATGCCCGAGGCAGGATTCGAACCTGCGACCGTAGCGGTCACGCGGTTCCAGACTGTAGCGCCTAGAACCGCACGGCCACACTGGCCGGCTAATGTGGACTCTCGACACAGCCAACGACGGCCTACGTTATAACGTCATTTCTTCCCGCACTGCCTAGCTATGAAACAACAGGCCTGCCACGAGCAGATCACTAAAAAGTGATAGAAGATTCTCGAAACTTTTAAGGCAATATCTAACCAACGGACTCAGCCAATCACAAGGCCTTTGGGATACAAAACCGCGAAAGTGCTATGCGTCCTGCTTTGGAGGAATTTTTATCCTTTGACTCCCGGGCGCCTGTGGGCAACAGCGAGCACATTCCATTGGGGCTGAAAAAACTGCAGGCGAAACTTACTAGACGCCTACATTTACTGCCCTCTTTCAACTTTCGTCATCGCCCCTGACAACGACAGGTGAAACCCTATGGTATGCTCCACAGGGCGACTTTGCGACAGGATGTAAAATTATGCACTTCCGGCGCTGGCAAAAGACCCTCAGCTCTTCACGACCAGTCCGAAGTCCATAGCATCTTGAGCCATTATTGCTATCTCAGCCAGCATGAGCATTACTGTCATAATGCCGGCAGTATTACAGTTATAAGTGTGGAGCTCTCCAAAATCAACCAGTGTGATTTAAAAATGGATAACTCAACCTAACATTCGGTAACAGAAGATACAAAAATGTGAATCTAACTGACCAAATTAACAGCATTAATTGATAATCTACAGAGCAAAGTACGGCCACCATACAGACTGACAAGACATTCCACATTATTCCCACTGTCCAGAAGTGGACGTCTTAAATAAATCCAAATAAGGATGAACTGAAAAGCAGCACAAGTTGCCGAACAGTTCTGACAACTTGCGAGTTGCTCAGAGCTCAGAGCAAAAACGAAACATACTCGATAGATTCAGCACAAACTGTGTCAGGCTTCAACCAGTCGAATCTCCCTCTCCTCCTCACTTGCAGGGGAGGATTGACAGGTTTCGCAAATAACGACCAAGACTTGCTGACATCAGATGGACAGTTGCAAAAAAAATGGTTCAAATGGCTCTGAGCACTATGGGACTTAACTTCTGAGGTCATCAGTCCCCTAGAACTTAGAACTACTTAAACCTAACTAACCTAAGGACATCACACACACCCATGCCCGAGGCAGGATTCGAACCTGCGACCGTAGCGGTCACGCGGTTCCAGACTGTAGCGCCTAGAACCGCACGGCCACACTGGCCGGCTAATGTGGACTCTCGACACAGCCAACGACGGCCTACGTTATAACGTCCTTTCTTCCCGCACTGCCTAGCTATGAAACAACAGGCCTGCCACGAGCAGATCACTAAAAAGTGATAGAAGATTCTCGAAACTTTTAAGGCAATATCTAACCAACGGACTCAGCCAATCACAAGGCCTTTGGGATACAAAACCGCGAAAGTGCTATGCGTCCTGCTTTGGAGGAATTTTTATCCTTTGACTCCCGGGCGCCTGTGGGCAACAGCGAGCACATTCCATTGGGGCTGAAAAAACTGCAGGCGAAACTTACTAGACGCCTACATTTACTGCCCTCTTTCAACTTTCGTCATCGCCCCTGACAACGACAGGTGAAACCCTATGGTATGCTCCACAGGGCGACTTTGCGACAGGATGTAAAATTATGCACTTCCGGCGCTGGCAAAAGACCCTCAGCTCTTCACCACCAGTCCGAAGTCCATAGCATCTTGAGCCATTATTGCTATCTCAGCCAGCATGAGCATTACTGTCATAATGCCGGCAGTATTACAGTTATAAGTGTGGAGCTCTCCAAAATCAACCAGTGTGATTTAAAAATGGATAACTCAACCTAACATTCGGTAACAGAAGATACAAAAATGTGAATCTAACTGACCAAATTAACAGCATTAATTGATAATCTACAGAGCAAAGTACGGCCACCATACAGACTGACAAGACATTCCACATTATTCCCACTGTCCAGAAGTGGACGTCTTAAATAAATCCAAATAAGGATGAACTGAAAAGCAGCACAAGTTGCCGAACAGTTCTGACAACTTGCGAGTTGCTCAGAGCTCAGAGCAAAAACGAAACATACTCGATAGATTCAGCACAAACTGTGTCAGGCTTCAACCAGTCGAATCTCCCTCTCCTCCTCACTTGCAGGGGAGGATTGACAGGTTTCGCAAATAACGACCAAGACTTGCTGACATCAGATGGACAGTTGCAAAAAAAATGGTTCAAATGGCTCTGAGCACTATGGGACTTAACTTCTGAGGTCATCAGTCCCCTAGAACTTAGAACTACTTAAACCTAACTAACCTAAGGACATCACACACACCCATGCCCGAGGCAGGATTCGAACCTGCGACCGTAGCGGTCACGCGGTTCCAGACTGTAGCGCCTAGAACCGCTCGGCCACTCCGACCGGCTGGGACAGTTGCATTCTGAAATTTTCCCACACTGAAAAAAGCACAATATCGGTGTCGGATATTTGCAACCGCCGACAGGAGACGCAGTTTGTCACCCCACAAATGTTCAAGGGAGCTGTGGTCCCGTCCTATATCTTCCAAGACAGTGCCGTCTTGTGGGCAATGGAAACCGACTGGCGTGTGGCCACATCATTTCAGCAAACCTGCTGTCCAGCAGAGCAGGGCTTGAGCCGTCCCGTAATCACAGTGCTGCGGCCACTCAGGACCGTTACCGTATGCTCTCATGTATGCCTGAGTGAAGGGAAATTCATGAATCTTTCACCAGAAGCAACTATCGATGTATGTCCCTCCATCACAGTTAAGAACATCGTGCTTCCAATTTCCCTATTATTACACATATGCGTCGGTGCTGTCACAGATGATCTGACCGTACGGAATATTACGTTTTCATCACGATCTGCATACAAATGGCATTATCAGAAATTTACTGCGTGTGCACCCCTCTGAAAGCCAGAACTCGGAGAAAATTTTTCAAGCTATTTATTTTGAAAATATTTTGAAGTTTTTGAGCTGTAGTTTCTTTTTCTTGCATGACAATTTGCTTCTTTGTACACTGTGCTAAACTGAAAATTAACGATTTGTCAGAAATGATGTGAAGAACTGTTATCTTGTTTGTTCGGCACACCTGTTTTCCTGTTACTTATCTCAATAAGTGAAATTCATGATACTCAGTACTCTGGAACACTGTACCTCCTACCTGCGAGGAACTGATGCTTTTTCTGGCTCAAGAAGTCTAACATATTGTGTCATATGTAACCTACTTTGGAATCCTGCTGTCGCCTGCGACATATCACAGGGCAGTTATTTACGTATTAAGCTTTTTCGTGCTTTCTTAGTTCTACATATTTCCAAAATTTCGTGTATGTTGTGTTTAAGACCTTTAATATCTGTTTTTGTAAGTGTAAATTCGGAGAATCTGTAGTTCAGCTGTTATTTCTTCTCAACTGAACAGAATTTATTTAGGCATCAGCGTGGATTGGTGAGATTTATGGGGGATAATAAGTTGATTATCGAGGTATCTGTCAGCTTTATAGTTTACTCCTTCGATTAGTCTTCTTAAGATGGGTAGCAGTTTTGCGTGCTGAGCGCAGGTGCAGGAGGAGTTGGCCGTAGCTTGCGAACAGTTCATTGTGGTTTCGGTTATGGTCATTGGCCTTCAGGCAGCGTCTTCAGGGTATAGTTGTGGGGGAGGAGGAGTTGGCCGTAGCTTGCGAACAGTTCATTGTGGTTTCGGTTATGGTCATTGGCCTTCAGGCAGCGTCTTCAGGGTATAGTTGTGGGGGAGAATGTGGCACATCGCATGGCATACCTCAGGTGTCGCTTGTTCCGTCCACGGGTTCCGTTGCTGAAGCAACTGCTAATGTACCCTACGCAGTGGATCTGCCCTCACAGCAGGGTGAGTGGCCCGATGTAACAAGTTCACATCGTCCGAAGCAGAGCTCCAGCGTGGAGGTTGAACGTAGCTGTTCTTTCAAGAGGTTCGAGCAGTCACACATGGCAAGTGCTTGGTAGTTGTCGGGATCTCGAACATTAGGCGCATTATGGAGCGCTCAAGGCTGGAAAGAGTGAATGTACAATGCCGAGGGGACACACGCAACATATGGAGGTAGCATCCCCAGCATCTACTGAGTGTGCAAGGTGCAGTCGTCTACAAGTTTTGGCTCACATCGCCACCAACAACGTCTGTCATGTGGATTCTAAAGCCGTTCTCAGTTTATACCGCCTGCTGGCAGAGGGTGTGAAGGCCGATGGACTCACATGTAGAGTGTGATTTGCAGCATCATTTCCACAGTTGATCATGGTCCTTTGGTATGGAGCCGAGTGGAGTGTCTCAGACAAAGGCTTCGTCGACTATCTGGCAGTCATGGATGCAAATTTTTAGATGTGCATTATTGGGTGGGACATTGTACGACTTGGCTTGATAGATCCAAGTGCATTACACAAAAGAAGCAGATACTCTGGTGGCAGAGTACCTGCATATTCCATATAGGAGCTTCTTAGGATAGGGAATAGTTTGACCTACTCAGATGAACACTCTCCCATCGATTCGCAGAGAGGAGCATTAGACTGCATTCAAAGAAAGGACATGTCGAATGCCTCAAATTTTATCAGTAAATTGTGAAAGTATTCTTATTGAATTTCCCAAATACACTGGCCCTCACAAAAGTTCTACACTCAAACGATTCTTGGGACTGCGAGCTGGTTAAACCCCAAGCAAAAATATCTGAGATATTTAACGTGTCATAGGATGTTTTTCGGAAGGACAGATTAGACGCCATAGGAGGGGGAGTGTTTATTGAAATTGACAAAAATACTGTGTTCGTTGAGGTTGAAATTGAATGTGAGAGTTTACTTATCTGGTCGTCTATAACGAGTCTAGGTGAAACCTATTTAATGTGAAGATGGTTTCAGCGACCACTCGATTCTGCTGTGACAGCTCTACAGTCTTTCATAGAAAATCTATGTTCGGTAGCGCACAGATACACAGATCATGCAATACTAGTTAGAGGCGAATGGAACCTACCGAGTATAAACTGGGACGTCTATGGAATCATCGCAAGGTGTGCAGGCAGACCGTCTTGCAAAGCTCTTTTTAGAGATTTCTGAAAAGTGTCTTGAGGAACTAGTTCGGCAGCCCACACACAATGGATGTATCTTAGACCTTGTCGTTGACAACAGGTCGGATCATATCGATGGCTTCTGTAGGGTATTAGTGATCATGATGTCATTATAGCTACAACGGTAACGAATAATAAGAAATCCCTCAAGATGAGTAGAGCGGTATGTCAGTTTCTCAACCGCAATTGGTGCTGATGTATTGCATGGTGCTAATACACCACATGCTTTACGCTGCTGTTTTTCGTTGAAGGTCCTGTGGATACGGTGGTTTCTTAACTGTATGTGGAGCTGCACTGCAAGTACACCAGCTAGTACACCGTTGTGTGAATGCAAAAGGGGCTGCTGCTCGGGGTAGTGCGTGGGAAGGCGAAGTGAGACTTGCACTTCTGAAGTACCACGTTACTTACAAATTAGCACAAATTAACTTTTCTCGTGGACCCAGAATAGCGCTTCCGTGCCCACAGTCCCCAGGTTCGATTGTTCACATGGCGAGGCGTTTCGCCCAGACTGTTTGACGACCTCCTGTAGGAGGTTGCCTCTTCACTTTGGGTCATGGCATGCGCTGTGCCTCCACTGCTGTCAGCCGGTTGCACCTGACCTCTCGAAGGCTTCCTCCTCCTGGGCTGCCTCCTCCAACTTCTCTTACGTTTAAGTGGGGGCCCGGCTGCTAGCCTGGCTTCCTGTCAGCAATGCCATTACATCAGCCTCGCCATTGCCTCTCCCCAGCTCCTCCGTGCTGTGAACCCTTTGCTGTTCAGCTGTGCTCTGTTGGTGATTGGTATCCATACAACACTTACCTGCACAAACTGTACATCGGGTCTTAATCTACCGCTCATGACTACTGTTAAAAAATCGTCTTCACATTTACATAAATGGCATTTACAATCTAAATATAAATTGAAATTTTGAATTTAAAGTAAAATTAGTTACACTAAAGTAAAGTGACATAAATTTTGACAATAAATACTGTTTCTGTTTTATCAACTAAAAATCCTGTGCAATAATAATAAAAGGAACATTAACATTCGTAAAATGTTTCAGTAATTATTCTTAAAACTCTTCAACTGTGTGAATGCAACATAACTCTCACGTACATTGCTGTTAGTATGGTTAAGTGTTTTTAGTTCTCGTTCAGTGTGCCTGCAAGTTTATAGTTACTGTGTGATTTACTTATTTAATAGTGTATCTATTCTACTATTCACACTGTTACAAATAGCTGAAATAACTGAGGTGTGTTACTTAACTACCTCTTATTGACATCTGCCACTCATTTCGAGGTTATTGCTGCACTAGATATCCTCAATTTTCTGTCGTCATTTTATGTATTGCATTATCATCCCCTTTTCCTTTATAACTTCTTGCATTTTAGTTTTGCACATTTCATGGTATTTTCTTTTTGAGCAGTCAGAAGATTAGTGCTAGAATACTGTATTTTATCATAAAACAAAGCACTATTTGAATTTCTCTGCACAATACCTCTTTCAGTTAGAAACATCGATAAACGTGCTCCACCCGCCTTTGACAATCGCCCTGCGTCTCTTGAATTACGTCCACTTGAGCGCAGTGGACCAAGTTCCTCTACAAAAATCGCAAAACGTCAGATTCGCATCTGCGTGACACCTCTTCGTCTGCCAAAATTGGTTTTTTATGTTAGCCTGATAGGGAGGAGGAACCAGAATAGGAAAATCTTACTGACTTGACCAAGGAGCACCAAACACGTAATTTGAGAACCATTAAGTTGGACACACATTTTGCTCTGTTGCCAATGCAGAATTTTCTGGAGAATAACACGTCCTGTCACCTATTTTGAAGACTTACTCACATTCAGATATTATTATAGATCCTTTTCTTCGGCCGTGGTGCTGCTACATACCATCCTACCAGATATCTAGTTGTTCATGCATTGCTCCAGTTAATGCATCAAACATTTTGTTGACAGTGTAAGTTGCGAGCTTTATTAACATGACAATGGAAATATGACGACCTGTTTATTTTTCAGGTTCTGTTTGAGGTTTCTGCACCTGACATTTCCACCCTATTCTCAGATATGTTTTGCTACAAACTAAATCTTTGTTCGTTGGAATTCTATTCGGAAATTGATTGCTTGAAGAGTTACTTTGACAGCAACCTTTCCTTTCCTTCTTTCTTTCTGATATTGCAAATTACATTCATTCATTCTGCTGTAATATTTACTATGTTCACCGTTTCTCAAATAGTCACATTTTATTCTACAGTAGCCTTTAGGCAGCTTATTTGGTGTGCCTCGAAGGACTTTCTTGATTTGATACTTTCTAACAACATCGCGTTAGCATGGGCTATGCATCGCAGCCGCACTGCACCATAGCGAACACAAAAGAAATTATGACTCTCACCCATCCATCTGGTCGACATATGGTGCGATTGTACCTAGAATTACTGGCTTAGCTTAAATTGTCTTACTTTCGCCGTCTTATTTATTCTTTCCTTCCGTGTTTGCGTCTTATCGCTATGTTGTGAATCGCCTCTTTTATGATTTTAACATGTCACAGTAGTGATCTTGAAGGGAAGTGGAGTAAATTCAAACGGATGTTTATTCTTTAATACAGGCAATGGTGGGAAATGTATGATGCTTCGAGGCAACTCATTTATAGCATCCGGAAACCTGTGGATGTCCTAAAAGGCTATCCTAGGTCCTTTAGAATGCGTTGTCAGGGTGGGAACTAGGTTGGTATCTACTCGTGTACATTCTTAAGTTTGTCCTGCCATTTTGTGAACGATATTTGGAACCATTATCGGACACAACACGATGTACACATGCCAGTTGCCGAAGGGAGTTCTTGATTAACGAAGAACTGGTCGCCTTTCTGAGTCGTGTGAGCATCAAGTATTTTCACGTCAGTTCGACTACCACCACAACGTATGTAAACCCATGTGATGTGTGTGATGGGGGCCCATGGGTTGGGATGTAGCTGTTTATGTTACGTTGGAGGCATAATAGAATACACTGGAACGTCCAGAATGGGATTTTCACTTTGCAGTGGAGTGTGCGCTGATACGAAACTTCCTGGCAGATTAAAACTGTGTGCCCTACCGAGACTCGAGCTCGGGACCTTTGCCTTTCGCGGGCAAGTGCTCTACCATCTGAGCTACCGAAGCACGACTCAAGCCTGGTCCTCACAGCTTTACTTCTGCCAGTATCTCGTCTCCTACTTTCACTCCTACTCACTCCTCGTCTCCTACTTACACTGGAACGTGTGCAGCTCCTCACGTCTCTTTTCACGAAACATCCACAACCGTTAATCACTGTCAGTGATAAAATCCGGTGCAGTTGTAACTTGTAGAGTAGCGTCCGTTATGGCGTCCCAGTTACTTACTCCTAATCAGATGTCATCAACATACACCAAAGGGCCAAAGAAACTGGTACACCTGGCTAATATCGTGCAGGGCCCCCGCTAGCACGCAGAGGTGCCACAACACGACGTGGCATGGAGTCGAATAATATCTGAAGTAGTGCTGGAGAAAACTGACACCATGAATCCTGCAAGGCTGTCCATAAATCTGTAAGAGTACGACGGGGTTGGGATCTCTTCTGAACAGCTCGGTTCAAGGCATCCCAGGTATGCTCAATAATGTTCATGTCTGGGGAATTTCGTGAACAGCGGAAGTGTTTAAACTCAGAAAAGTGTTCCTGGGGCCAATCTCTAGCAATAGTGGACGTATCGGGGATCGCATTGTCCTGCTGTAATTGCGCAAGTCCATCGGAATGCACAGTGAGCATGAGTTGATGCAGGTGATCAGACTGGATGCTTACATACGTGTCACCTGTCAGACCGTGTCTAGACCTATCAGGAGTCCCATATCACTCCAAATGCAAACGTACCACACCATTAAAGAGCCTCCACAAGGACGAGCAGTCACCTGCTGACTTGCTGGGTCCATGAATTCATGAGTTTGTCTCCATACCCCGTACACGTGCATCTATTCCATACAATTTGAAACGAGAGTCGACCGACCAGGCAACATTTTTCCTGTCACGAGTAGTCCAATGTCGGTGTCGACGGGACCAGGTGAGGTTTTAAGATTTGTGTCGTATGGCCTTGAAGGGTTGAAGGGTACACGTGTGGGCTCTCAGCTCCGAAAGCCCATATCGTTGATGTTTCATTGAATGGTTTGAACGCTGATGCTTGTTGATGACACCGCACTGAAACCTCCAGAAATTTGTGGAAGGGTTGCACTTCTGTCACGTCTGAAATCACCGTCGGTTCCGTCCTTGCAGGACCTTTTAGCGGCCCCATCGATGTCGGAGATTTGATGTTTTACCGAATTCCTGATATTCATGGAACACTGGTCAAGAGATCGTACTGGAAGATCCCCAGTTCATCGCCTCCTCGGAGATGCTGTGTCACATCGCTCGTGCGCCGACCATAACAAAACGTTGAAACTCACTGAAATCTTGATAACCTGCGTTTTTAGCAGCAGTAATCGATCTAACAAATTCGCCAGACACTTGCTGTCTTATATAGGTGTTGCTGACCGCAGCGCCGTATTATGACTGCTTACATATCTGTTTATTGACATATGCATGGCTATAGCAGTTTTTTTGGCATTTCAGTGTAGTATGTAATTCTAACCCTAAGTTTCTCTTCTAGAATGCCCCGTAAACAGAGAGTGAATGCCACAGAAGACATACTGAACCGAAAGGAAATCGTTTAAAGTGGAAGCAACTATCGGACGTGATAAAGTAGTGTATTTCCGACACCCAGGCGCCAGTTCAGTTCGCCAAAATCTTGAGCGAAAATCTATTTACGTAAACGCAGAAACACCGTGGAATATCCGTAATGGTTCATCTAATCTCTCTGGACAGTTTGTCACTTCTACTATGCTGTCCTTGATCCACCTAGGCGGACCCTAACATTCCATTTGTCTATGAATAGTAACGGTATGTTGTAAGTCAAGGTCCATTGTTCAGTCATCGTCCATCATCTTCTGCAGTTCATGAAAACTCTCTTTCTACGAGCAGCTATATGAATGGTGTAGGATGGCTCACAGAATGAGTTGTTTGGTTTGATTTGGGACGGGTACTAGAACACCTTTATTAATCCAGGATTTGGCAAGAACAGTTCAGCGTTTCACCTCAGTATCCCTTCTAGTTCTGCTTTATCTACATCGTCAATAACTGATAACTAGACTAACTTCTCGTCAATAACCTGATGCATTTCAGCCATCTACACCGTGTTCCTCGCAGTATTGTTGTCACTTCATCGCACAATGAGTGTTCTATCATTTCATGACCCACGTTTACCCCCCGTAGCTTTAGGTAGGTAGAAGATTCGTGCCTCTTCGTAGCTTCGGTCTCAAACCTTATATTATTAGCTCTGATTTCACCTAATGTTAGCCGGCTGGAGTGGCCGAGCGGTTCTAGGCGCTACAGTATGGAACCCCGTGACCGCTACAGTCGCAGGTTCGAATCATGCCTCGGGCATATATGTGTGCGATGTCCTTAGGTTAGTTAGGTTTAAATGGCTCTAAGTTCTAGGGGACTGATGACATCAGAAGTTAAGTCCCATAGTGCTCAGAGCCATTTGAAACATTTTTTTCACCTAATGTTACTATGCCACGACCCAACTCCATTTTCTCAAAAATGGTTCAAATGGCTCTGAGCTGGGACAACATCTGAGGTCATCAGTCCCCTAGAACATAGAATTACTTAAAACTGACTAACCTAAGGACATCTGAGCGGTCGATTAGGATGGGATTCGGTGATTGAAGAGGGGACATACAATACAACGTTTATTTCCCCAAAACAACTAATTAATTGTAATGAATTACACTATGGTTTACAAATTGCAGTGACACAAACAATCAAACTGCTTACAATATGAGGTAATAAAATGTGAAAAGTGAGCAGAGAAACTTATTTGTGTCGTTTGAATCACTGCCAAACAAACTTTACAATTTGATACTTTGACAAATAATCGTTGTGCATTAAACCTCATACTTTCACCTAATACAGTTAAATTTTTAAATGTGAAGCACAAATGCATAATTTACAATTAAATTTTTAGTTGAAGTTACTCCTTCCTATACCTTCTTTAAAGGAGTGATAAAATTTTCAACAGGTATCTCAGCTAAAAATGCCGTAAAATCCTTAACACAGCAACATATACATGAGTAAATATACGTACGGCAAGGCCCAACATTAACAGCGCAAACTCATACAAACTTTCGCCAACATGGGCCGCTTGCCGGTCAAAACATGTTACGACTACAGCAGCGGGCAAACTTACATAGGTAATAACACAGGCCACCTTGCAATCTTGCCAAAATCAATTTACACGAAAGAGGCTGAAGGGGGGGGGGGGGGGGTAAACACAATAAATACCATACGCAAGTATACTTGCCAAACCTACTACTAAGAATACAGTATAAAGAGCTCTCAATTAATGACAAATCCGGGGTAAGCCCGGCAGTGTTGCACCTGAGCGCTAGTAGCCAAAATAAGGTTGAGAGATACCAAGGTCTGACATCATCTTAGGGCTAACTGGCACAACAAATAAATAAGAATACGAGAACAAGCAAATGCCAATGCTCAAGAATTTAAATAGGATTAAGTACACACGAGGCTAAAATCACTTGCTAGCACCTTGGACATCGTCTTAGGCTTAATTGACACTACAATTAAAGGTAAAAGGACAGACAAATGACAATGCCCAGCAATTTAAATAAAATAATTAAGCACAAGGCTAAAAAAAGTTGCTAGCAACTTAACAAGCACACACAAAAATATCAGACTGCTGCCACATCACAAGCGGAACAGGGCGCGTGCAATCCCCAGCAAGCCAGAAAACCAACAACACACACTCCAGCAACCGAGCCAGCCTGACCACAGTAATTTCAATTCAGAATCAGGGCGCGTGAGCACACCGGGTCCACGCAAAACACACGCTGTTAAATAATTCCCACCAACAGATACGCCCCCCCCCCCACCCCCCACGGGCGGGAAAACAGGGACGACGACCGGGTGCACACCAGCAGAAAACTCGACAGCCAGACTCCGGCTAAAACGGAAGCACGCAGAAAATATGAACAAGTTGAAGTAAGGTGTAACGAACCCCACCACGCAGACCGGACAGAGCAAACACACACAAAAACTGCCCTGCAGTCCTTACATCTCCTGAGTGCGGAAACCCAAGCGATGTCGTGGCACCCTTTTCAGAGGCTGAGAACGTCGAGCGATCTCGTGCCGGAATCCATCAGCTGTCCACTACACCACATCATCAACACGGCACACTGCCCAATGCCCAAATCAACGAGGCCCGCCAACAACGAGACCACACCTCAGTGCCGGGGCGGAAAGCAAAATACCGCCAGCTCGGTGCGAATCCAAATGCCGAGCCGAGCACGCGCGACCCCCCGCGAAAAACGCTCCAGAGGGCAGCGGCCGACTCAGCGCCTGCGCAGGCCGAACTAGACGGAAACAGAAATACAAGCAGCTATCGATAGTGCCGGATGCGCAAAGCGCCAGAGAAATGGCACAACTTCACACACATCCATGCCCAAGGTAGGATTCGAACCTGCGACCGTAGCGGTCGTGCGGTTCGAGACAGAAGCGCCTAGATCCGCATCCATTTTCTCATTTTGCACACTTAGGCACAGTGGGGTACCACGAACAGATTTGCTGCAAGTCTGTGTCCTTGACACATAAATTCCAGTCTGATTTGTTGATTCATGTTGGTGCTTTCCCCAAGATCGCTCCTCTGTGTATCTTTGCCTTTTGTACCTTCAAGATCTGTCAGTTACGCTCTATCCAATTTGTTGTGTATAACTGTTCAGAACAGTCCGGTAGTTGGTTTCTACTGTCTAAGGTAGCTTCTGTCTTTACCTCACGTATTACGACTTCAGCTGTTGCATACAAATCATACTTCGGTCTTGTGTCCGATTTTCGATCAATAGCTCGTGTAAATTGTGATAGTCCAATAATTTCAAGAGACTGATTTTATGTACTGGTTTATGCACAGCCTGTCTCTTGAGGAACCTCATCAGTTTTGTGGGTTTTCTTCTTTCCTTGCTCGTTCTGGGTTCGATGGACGAACTTCTACAATTATCTCCTTACTGAGGACTGCCTTGTTCATTCCTATTTCACTGGAACTGTACAGTCACGATTCCAGTGGTTACTTTCATTATTCTGGTTGCGGAATTGATGACAGTTATGTTGTGGCCTGCTTGGTTTTCATTCCTAGTATATGGCCTTCTCAAGTTTCCTCCATGGTGATGATTATTATTGTTGAATGGGTAACCGGAAGTAGCTTAGTACTGTCGTTGCTTACTTTTGGCTTGCTCTTCGTTCAGGATAAACAAGACCTCTCGTGCAATTCACTGGAATGTCCGTATGTCGTCGTGTCACTTTTGTATCAGCACTTGCTGATATGGAAGCGGCGGTTTCGTGCGGTACAGCCCTATAATTTACTGTTGCTGCGTAATCTAGAAATGAATTTTGCATTGTCATTTGATCAAAGAATTTTAGAATGCTTTTGAATCCAGATGACAACATGTTTCAATGCATCGCCAATTCGTGATTATTACTGTCTTACATCGTTTGTGACCAGTAACGACAATGGAAGATTGTCTTGTCTTTCTCGTCGTCTCTGTGATTACACCCTCGAGCTGTGCACACGCGACGTCAATTTTCATTTGTTCCAGCCAATACGGCGGTACTGTCTCAGTATATTGTTTAATGAAGTTTAGAGGCATGTAGTGTGTTCCTGTCCACTTTACAATCTTGAAACTTGAATATGGACATATATTTTTCATAGTCGAATTCAACATTCAGTTCACTGCTATTTCGCTCTAGTATTACATTTTCTCCCACATCCGAGTGTTTTCCGTATATGCCGCTTCCACTGCTTATTGTGACGCATTCACGTAATGGCACGTGGAGTCCCATTTGATACATCTCACGACTTGTGAGTACTGATGTGTTCACACAGCGGTACTTTTTCTGACTCCAACTGGACCTGCGCTTTGCATATTTGTCTATCGCTACTGCTGTATCGCAGACGACCTCAAGGTTTCGCCACTGCTGGATCGCGAAATGACGCATTCTGTCTCAGTAGTAGTAAAATCGCATCTCTATTTCATTGAATCCTGCGAAAGCATACCTGAACTTACAGAAGACTCTTTCTGCTCTAGAAGTTAGAGTAGCCGGTGCCCTAATACCTTCACAGAAGCCTCTGCTCTCATACCTTCTCAATGTCCCGATACTTTGTATCGGGATCTTAGCTAATAGTGGGTGTCAGTTTTCCGTTTTGTCCTGTTATAGTTCCTTTATCCTGCTGTCGAAGTATCCGTGAACAGTGTTGCTTCCTTTCGCTGTCGTTCTGCTTTCTGCTCGAGATTCTTAAGTCATATGCTTTGCGCCTCATTCTGTTATTCTCGTCTCCTTTGCTTGCTATTGTGCGCCTGAAACAACTTCTTTCAAAAAGGTTCAAATGGCTCTGAGCACTATGGGACTTAACTGCTGAGGTCATCAGTCCCCTAAAACTTAGAACTACTTAAACCTAACTAACCTAAGGACATCACACACATCCATGCGCGAGGCAGGATTCGAACCTGCGACCGTAGCGGTCACGCGGTTCCGGACTGTAGCGCCTAGAACCTCTCGGCCACACCGGCCGGCCAGCTTCTTTCATTTCCGTTCAGAATAACATTTGGTTTTCGAGTTTCTCTATCTTTCTTCCTGTCTCCTCTTCTACTTTTTTAATTTCCTCATCGCATTTCTGTTTCTGTTTCTGTTTTGTCTAGTTTTGAACCTAGTTCTTCCAAGTAACTGGTTATGCTTGATATCTCGCTACCTTGCTATATTCATTGTGTGCCTCCCCCTGACTCCAGCCTGACTGATGAGTCTCCTGTCCCGCGTTTGCTGTCTTTCTGTGTTAAATGTTTGCTGTCCATCTGTGCGCGCCGGACTACATCGTCTGGATGAAGATGACGGAAGCCTGCTGTAATGTCTCTGCTCTTTTCGACTATTGGACTCCCTTTCCAGGCAGCACTGCATACTAACTACTGCTTCTATATGCTTTAGCGTTTGTTCTTCGCAATCTGAAGGATAATCTATTATCTGATCACGATTTGTGTTGTCAAGATCCTGCAGTACTCTGTCTATATCCTAAAAGATATCTTCCCTTGCTAGACGGTTTTCTGCCATTCCTGAGTATTATGCTATTCTCTTTTGTCTCTCTATGTGCTTCATTATTAGTTAACAGAAATACTGTAGTCTATTGTCTGCATGTAAGTACATGGAAATAAACGTCAAAAATATCAAAAATTTCTATGGGTTATAGATCTACTACAGTTGTGGTCAGTGTTTGGATCTCGATACTTTATATTATGCTAACTACGAACCTAGTTCTCCAATACTTTACATTATGCTAACTACGAACCTAGTTCTGCCGTAACACACATAGTCATACAACAACACAAGTACAAAACAGTGATGAGTAAAACATAATGTGAGGTCAAAACTCAGAAGAATATTTTCAAAAAGAGGTAGTGCAGTATATATTCACTTTTTATTCTATTGCATGGTGTTAATAGTTTCTTGGAAAATTGTGCAAAACTAGTAGCAGTTCGACACATTTAATTATGTAATACTGAACTCTTGGTTCTCCACTAACATGATATATGCAAAAACTGGGTTGACAGTATTAAGACCTACACTTCATCAGAAAATTCTTAATTTTGCAACATCCTGGGACAGTGTTACCGTTTTATGACACTAGGGTGGATCATGACTGTGATATGACAAGCTCTGCTATGTTTGCATGCCCTCAGATATTAAAGAAAAATTATTTCATTAATCTTAAATGAATAAAGTACTTAAATAACCTGTTCAGGATCAGTGCAGTAAACAATACTTCTACTTAAGTAAATATAGTACGATGCTATCATGATATTTTCTACCAAATATCATGGAATTTGAAGAACAGGCTCTGTACAATACAACATGCAGTTAATTCTCCTGGTCAGACTAAGTTTGTGATTGGCACAACATATCTTCTACTCACAACTCGCGACCTCCGTTTCCATGACAGGAACACTTAAATGGTTGACACTGTCTACCTTCATTGTTAGCAAAAATCTTCACCCTGAATGGTCCTGACAATGGGGAGCTCAGAGAACAACTAGTGGAACTGAATACATTTATTGTTACGGTTCCGAATTTCTCAAGCTGTGATATGTACATCAACATGATAATTTGAGTAGACTCGACATCTGAATCTGTACAATAATGCGGCCATTGGGAAACGAAGTATGGTACGCAGATACAATTTAACTACAAATAGAACAGGAGGTAATGTCCTCAAACTACTACACTCGAAATTATTGACGTACAGAGTCCATCCACACGATAAGATAATCTGCTTGCACACGTTTCAGGAGCAGACACTTGGCCCACGTGCTCGGCCATAATTGAACACTTCAGAACACTTAAAATATGACAATCGGCACTTCCTCAGAGAGTGAACACTGGACACGTTGGCACCAATGTCTCAAACAAATTATACACTCCCCAGGGATGTGTGTTGGCTGCAAACCCACCACAGAGTCGCTGACACACTCTGCCTCGACATTAGTGGACCTCAGTGGACTAATGTGGACTTTCGACTCAGCCAGTGATGGCCTTCGTTACAACCTGAATCCCTCCCACTCGTTCGAGACATGAAACTACAGGACTGTATGAACACATCATAGAAATGTGATACAAATGCCTCTGACAACTTAAAGGAACGTCTACCGAACGCGCTCAGCCGGTCACAAGGCCTCTGGAAAACAGCGGTGGGAAACTGCTATACGTTCCGCATGGGTGGAATTCTTAGCCTTTGACTCCTGGCGCCTGTGGGGGACCGGAGGCACATTCTGATGGAAAAACTCCAGGCAATTCTTATTAGATGGCTACATTTACTGCGTCCTTTCGAATTTCTCCCTCATCCCTGACAACAGTAGGCGACACTCAGTGGGCTGTTCCACAGGAGCACTTTGTGGCGGGCTGTAAAATTATGCACTTCCGCCTCTGACAGAAAACTCTCTGCTCACTCCTGACCTGTCTTACGTCCATAGCTTCCTCAGCCATACTTACTACTTTAGCCAGGGCCAAAATTACTTTCGTAAAGCCTCCAGTATTACAGATGTTAGTGTGCAGTTCTCCATTTAAACCAGTACGATTAATAAACTGATAACTCCTCCTAATCTTCGATCCTAAGTGATATAAATATGTTAATCTAATCGACCGAATTAGCTACATTAACTAATAATGTTAGGAGCAAAGTACCGCCGCATTACACACTGACAAGACGTACCACGTTGCATTCACGCTACCCGGGAGAGGACAAAAAATGGTTCAAAAGGCTCTGAGCACTATGGGACTTAACATCCGTGGTCATCAGTCCCCTAGAACTTAGAACTACTTAAACCTAACTAACCTAAGGACATCACAAACATCCATGCCCGAGGCAGGATTCGAACCTGCGACCGTAGAGGTCACGCGGTTCCAGACTGAAGCGTCTAGAACCGGGAGAGAATATCTTAAGCATGACTTTCCACAATAGTGAAAACTGAGGATATGTAATTGTAATTGTAATTAAAGATATTTTCAGCTACTGAACTTCAACCATGAACTACTCAACACACGTCCTGCGAAATCTTGATACGTAAAATGCAAGCAATAAGATCTTTTTAACCGTATTTTTCGTCTGCTTTGATGTTAGCAGCTTTTCAGTGACATCAAATAACATCTTTTTCATTGTATTCTTTTCTCCTCTTACATGTACCACTCTCTTTCTCTGCTTCTGGCAACTGGGCTCTGCACAGTAGTTATTTAGACATGAAACAGAAAATTCATAATGAGGCACATATAACCCTGAGATTTTATCGAGTTTCACATAGGGCATACTGCACGGGGATCTGTAAGTGAAGGGAAGTCAACCTCCCAAGTGATGTAAACTCCAAGAGAAAATCATGGTTCTCCAGGGTGGAGGTTGGTCGTGATGTTAACAACCTCACCTTGCAAAGTGGAGTTGTTGTGAATATCACACATTGACCTAACAATGATGGATTACAGGGTGATAACACGACGAAGAATGAGATTAATGAGACACATAGACTTTCATACACCTTTGAGTATGGTTTGTATGCTGTGCAAAATTCATCGAAGAATCTCTCTCATTTATGAAGAAAAGTGTACCTATAGCAATAAATACAATCAATAGTAAGTTAAAAAATGATGAAACATCACATGTATAAAACATTTATTTGTTACGTTTTTAACTTCCACTGCTATGATTATGATTCCGGAATCCTTTTTGGTCATGCTGACAAAGTTTTATGAATTTATTTGTAAAAGTATAGACAACGGAAGTAAAAATGTCATGTGGTGCCTCTCACCTTCCACGTCGCCCCATATAATGCACTACCACTTAAGACTTACAGTAACGTACGAATTGGAAAGGTGGGTGATGCCAACGAAGGTGGAAAGCGGGCTATTGCTATTGGAAAGGAAGACTTTAAGATAGATATTTGGGGCAGTGAGAAAGGAGGGAAGCTGGAGAATAAATACAAATGCAGAACTACACAGGCTTCTTGGACAGATGAATATTGCAGTAAAAGTCAAGCAAGGAAGAATAAGATGGGGTGGTCATGTGCAGAGAATGGCAGAAACTCGAAGCGCTAAGAAGATCTTTATAGGAAAGCCCGAAGGGAGGAGCAGAAGATGGAGCTCCAGGAAAAGGTGGCTTGAAGATATGGAGGAGCATCTCAAAGCAATGGAAGTGCGGAAACGGAGAAGGAAAGCGATAGACAGAGAAAGATGTAGGCAGGTGACAAAAGGACACAGACTTTAGCGCCGACCAGTAAATAAAGAAGAGACAAATAGCAGGTGATGGTTGTAATGCCCACTGTAGCAAGTAAATATCTACTAATACCAGTATTCCAGAACGAGATTTTCACTCTGCAGCGGAGTGTGCGCTGATATGAAACTTCCTGGCAGATTAAAACTGTGTGCCGGACCGAGACCCGAACTCGGGACCTTTGCCTTTCGTGGGCAAGTGCTCGAGATTCCCAGCGCTTTCTAATCATTTCATTCCTAATTAACTTATATATCTGTATTCCTAATTTTTTCTGAACCCTTTTATACAGTTTTAATCTGCCATGAAGTTTCATATCAGCGCACACTCCGCAGCAGAGTGAAAATCTCGTTCTGGAAACATCCCCAAGGCTTTGGATAAGCCATGTCTCCGCAATATCCTTTCTTTCAGGAGTGCTAGTTCTGCAAGGTTCGCAGGAGAGCTTCTGTAAAGTTTGGAAAGTAGGAGACGAGGTACTGGCAGAAGTAAAGCTGTGAGGACGGGGCGTGAGTCGTGCTTGGGTAGCTCGGTTGGTAGAGCACTTGGCGGCGAAAGGCAAATGTCCGGAGTTCGAGTCTCGGTCCGACATACAATTTTAATCTGCCAGGAAGTTTCATATCAGCGCACACTCCGTTGCAGAGTGAAAATCTCATTCTGGAAACATCCCCAAGTCTATGGCTAAGCCATGTCTCCGCAATATCCTTTCTTTCATTTCAGGAGTGCTAGTTCTGCAAGGTTCGCAGGAGAGCTTCTGTAAAGTTTGGAAAGTAGGAGACGAGGTACTGGCAGAAGTAAAACTGTGAGGACCGGGCGTGAGTCGTGCTTGGGTAGCTCAGTTGGTAGAGCACTTGCCCGCGAAAGGGAAAGGTCCCGAGTCCGAGTCTCAGTGCGACACACAGTTTTAATCTGCCACGAAGTAGAGCTGTGAGGACGGGGCGTGAGTCGTGCTTGGGTAGCTCGGTTGGTAGAGCACTTGGCGGCGAAAGGCAAATGTCCGGAGTTCGAGTCTCGGTCCGACATACAATTTTAATCTGCCAGGAAGTTTCATATCAGCGCACACCAGTATTTCTCGACACTCTTTTGATAACAACCAAGGTAGATGCTTCCTGCACGTCGCTCAGGGGCCGGAAGATGGAGTAGTAAAGGGCTGAAAGTAGCAGCCAAAAAAATAAGATTGAAAATTGACGATACAAAGGTGTTCAACTTGACGTCCCCTATCGAACAGGCGAGTTCCGAAACCATCTCCAAAAAAAAACAGACATACAGGGAAATAGCAAACAGCTTGAAAATTCTTATCTCACTGGCTCCCTCTTTCCATTCTTGTATATCAGACCATAGAGCGAATTCGTAAACGGACTTGTCAGACGTCGACTGAGCGATCAACTTATAACAATTCTTCGTAAATTTTAGAGGTGCCCATGTCGTCAAGGGACCATTAACCAAAACGTGCTCGCTCCCGGGCTCTCCCTCATCACGGTATAAATTATGGGTAAGACTACCGGCGTAAGACGTTGTTATACTTCTGCTATGAGGAGTGATCAGAGCTTCAAGGCACTCTGAAATGGAAATAAGACAAGGATTTCTCGTCATAAGAGACTAGAGTAATGTCAAAAGCAGCAGGAAATGACGTAATAGGAGGCGGATTTGTTATGAACAGGAAGGTAGGGCAGAAAGTGAGCTGCTGTGAAGAGCTCAGTGACAGGGTTATCTCATTAGAATCACTGCAAACCAACACTAACAACAAAAGTTCAGATACAGATTCCGACCTGGCAAGCAGAGGCTGATGGGACAGGGAAAGTATGTGAGGATGCTGAAAAGGACACTCTGTTCGTAAATGGAGATGAAAATCCAATAGTCATTGGGAATTGTTTTGCGGTTGTAGGGCACGTAACAGAAGAAAGCGTTGCGCGAGAATTTGAGCTTGGTACTAGCAATGTGAGAGACACTAATTCGGTTCTGCAAAAAATTTCAGCTAGTAATAGCGAATATTCTAGTCAAGAATCCCAAGTCAATTTGGTGTACTTGGAAGAGGCAGGTACAAATGGGAAGATTCCAGTTAGATTACGTAATGGTAAGGCAGAGATTTCGAAATCAGGTATTGGACGATAGGACGTATGTACGAGCAGTATAGACTCAGATCATAATTTAGTAATAATGAAGAGTGGGCTGACGTTTAAGAGACTAGTCAGGAAGAAGCAATGCCCAAAGAAGTGAGACACGGTAGTAGTATTAAACGAAGAGGTACGGTTGAAATCTCTAATTCTACAGATATTGTGATAACGGATAGTTCAGCAGGCATTTCAATTGAAGGGGAATGGATATCTCTATAAAGGACAATCACAGAAGCTGCAAAGAAATAAATAAGTACAAAGAAAGTAACTGTGAGGAAACCATGGGTAACACAAGATATACTTCAGTTAGTTGACGAAAGAAAGATGTACAAAAAGGTTCAGAAAAAATTAGGAATACAGATATATAAGTTAATTAGGAATGAAATGATTAGAAAGGGCAGGGAATCCAAGGTGTAATGGGTACATGAAAAATGTGAATAATTCGAAAAAGGAATGATTGTCAAAACGACTGACTGTAGGAAACGACTGTAGAAAAACCAAAACAACCTGCGGTCAAACTGAAACCTAGTGCGGTAACAGTAAGAGTGCAATGAGAATTCAATTGCTAAATCCAAATGAGAGAGGGGATATGTGAAAAGAGTACACTGAGAGCCTCTGTAAGAGTGAAGATTTGTCTGATGATAAAATAAGGAACGGGAGTCGATTCAGAAAAGATAGGGGATTCAGTATTAAAGTCAACATTTAAAAGAGCTTTGGAAGACAAAATCAAACCAGGCAGAAGCAATAGAGAACATTCCATTAGAATTTCTAAAACCAGTGGCGAAGTGGCAACAAAACAACTAATGAAATTGGTGTGTAGAATACATGAGACTGGCTATGTACCATGAGACTTTCCGAAAAACATCATCCACACGCTTCCGAAGATAGCAAGAGCCGACAGGTGCGAGAATTTGCGCACAATCGGCTTAAAAGCACATGCATCCATGTTTATGCCCAGAATAACATACAGAAGACGGGAAAAGAAAGTTGAGGATGCGTTAGATAACGATCAGTTTGCCTTTAGGAATGAGAAGACGAGAAAAGGAAATTGATGACATGTGAGATGACGAACAGTTTGTCTTCAGGAAAGATAAAGGCACTAAAGAGACAGTGCTGACATTGAGATAGATAATGGAAGCAAGACAAAACGAAAATCTGGCCGCGCGTGGTAGCCGATTGGTCTAGGGCGCCTTGTCACGGTTGGCGCAGCTGCCCCCGTCGGAAGTTCGAGTCCTCCCTCGGGCATGGGTGTGTGTGTTGTCCATAGCGTAAGTTAGTTTTATACTAAGTAGTGTGTTAGCTTAGGGGCCGATGACCTCAGCAGTTTGGCCCCATTAGACCTTACCACAAATTTAAGCAGTGTGTTAGCTTAGGCACCGATCACCTGTGCAGTTTGCCCCCATAAGACCTTACCACAAATATCCAAAATTAAAAATCTGAAAATCAAGACAAGTTCGTAGGACTTTCTGACTTGGATAAAGCGTTCAACAGTATCAAATGGTGTAATATATTGGAATTCTTAGAAAAATGAGGTAAGCTATAGACAAAGACGAGTAATATACAATAAATTCAAGAACCAAGAGGGGGCAGTAAGAATAGAAGACTAAGAACAAAGTGCTCGGTTTAAAA
Organism: Schistocerca serialis cubense; assembly: GCF_023864345.2. Taxonomy (NCBI): domain Eukaryota; kingdom Metazoa; phylum Arthropoda; class Insecta; order Orthoptera; family Acrididae; genus Schistocerca; species Schistocerca serialis. The sequence continues at coordinate 321,016,662 of NC_064641.1, read as the reverse complement.
AAGGTTGTAAGACGAGGAAGTAGCCTTCCACCCCTATTGTTTAAACTTTACACCGAAGAAGGAATGACGGATATAAAATAAAAGTTCAAGAATGGAATTAAAATTGAAGGTGAAAGGATATCAGTACTGAGATTCGCTATTTACATTGTTATCTTCAATGAAAGTGAAGACGATTTACAGGAATTTATAGTCTGATGAGTGTAGAATATTGACTGAGAGAAAATGGAACAAAAATAAAAGCAATGAGAAGCAGCAGAAATGATAGCAGCTAGAGACTTAACATCAGAAAGGGATATCATGAAGTAGATGACGTTAAGGAATTCTCCTACGTAGGAAGAAAACTAATCCATGATGGACAGAGCAAGGAGTTAATACAAATCAAAGACGCATCGGTAAAAAGGGCATTCCTGACCAAGGGAAGTCTATGAATATCAGACATAGGCCTTAATTTGAGGAGTAAGTTCCTGAGAATGAACGTTTCTAGCACAGCATTGTATGGTAGTGAAGCATGGACTGTGGGACAAACGGAACGGAACAGAATCGAACCATTTGAATGTTATGTGTGTGAAATCTTATGGGACGTAACTGCTAAGGTCATCAGTCCCTAAGCTTACACACTACTTAACCTAAATTATCCTAAGGACAAACACACACACCCATGCCCGAGGGAGGACTCGAACCTCCGCCGGGACCTGCCGCACAGTCCATAACTGCAGCGTCAAGACCGCTCGGCTAACCCCCCGTGGCGAACCGTTTGAGATGTGATGATACAGAAAAAGTTGAAACTTGGCTTTACATATAGGGTAAGGAAGGAGGACATACCTCGCAGAATCGGCAAGGATCGGAATGTATGGAAAGTACTAACAAGAAGCAGGGACAGGACGGCAGACATCTGTTAAGGCATCAAGGAATAACACTTGCGGTATTGGAGCGAACGGTAGAGGGTAAATACTGTAGAGGAAGGCAGAGATTGGAATACGCGCAGCAAGTAGTTGGGGACGTAATTGGAAGTGCTACTCTGAGGTGAAAAGGTTGGCACAGGAGAGTAATTCGTGGCGGGCCCCATGAAAACTGTCACAAAACTGATGAAAAAAAAACAATATTTCATGCACAGGCTTATGGATCTCATAAAAGACCTCTCCCTGATTACTCTGTGACACGGTCTTTTTCAGTGCTCTGAAATGGTTGCTATGGATTAACTTATGTCCACTGTATTTGATAGTGCGGTGACTGTATGATTTCGTTTGTGCCATTATAGGAGGTAGAGTGTTCATTCACTTACAGTGAATGTCAGTACCTTCATCTGCATTATGTGTAGCAGCTAATTATTTAATTATATCCACATCTGATAGTGTATCATGTCAGTGACACTCTGTCACCTATTTCGCGATAATAGAAAATAGAGGAAGTCTAAGTGTGCTGCCACTACCAATAAAACGCATCCACAGCATTTCCTTTAAGTCCTTTCCTATTTACGTTGTTAGTAATTGTAATTCCTATGCATTTAGTTGAACTCACGGACTTTATATTTGACCGATTTATCGTGTAACCGAAGTTTAAAGAATTTCTTTTAGCAGTCATGTGGATGACCTCACACATTTCATATTTTAGGATGATTTGCCAGTTTTAGCACACAATTTCAATTCAAGCCGCCTGTGTGGTACAGTGTCAAAAGCTTTCCATAAATTTAGAAATACAGAATAAATCTGAAACCCCTTGTCAATAGCACTCAACACTTAATGCGTATAAAGAGCTAGTTGTGTTTCACAAGAACGATGTTTTCTAAATCCATGTTGGCTGTGTGTCAATAGACCGTTTTCTTCGAGGTAATTCGTAACGTTCGAACATAATATATGTTCCAAAATCCTGCTGCATATCGACATTAATGACATCGGCCGGAAATTTTGTGTATTACTCCTACTACCTTTCTTGAATATTGATGTGACCTGTGCCGTTTTCCATTCTTTGGGTACGGATCTTTAGTCGAGCGAATGCTTGTTCCCCAGGACTCAACCCAATCGAATGCATTTGGAACGTGACTGAACTTGGCGTCAGAGCTTATCGCCCCACTTCCAGGAATTAACGGAAACTTGGTGACTTGTGTGTACAGATGTGGTGCCATTTCCCTCCAGCAATATACCAAGATCTCATGGCTCCCATTTCAAGACGCTTCGCCGCTATTATCGGTGTAAAAAGGTGGACATACCGGGTGTTAGGCAGATGGTCATAACGTTCTGGCAGATCAGTACATATTGGTGTAAGACTTTTTGTGAACAAGAAACCTAAATAATGTTGTAGCCACGTTCATAAGGAGGAAAAACTGAAGGAGAAAGAAAACCAGAGCATTTCGGATTGAAACGCGGAATATATAACATGGCGAGAGAATTAAGAGTGGTCAACCAGGAAGCCCAACTATGAGTTTCTGTTATCAGGAATGTATAAGGTATGGCGAAGAAGTTCTGTGTGAGCAAATTTAGGCATCTTTGTATGTTTATTGCTTAGCTTTACCACTGAGTATGTGTTATACTGATGCAGCTATTGTGGCACATCCAGGTCCAGCTTTGAAGTAACACTTGCAACCTACGTCTGCAATTATTTGCTGTATTCCAATCTCTGTCTTCCTCTGCAGCTTTTGCCCTCTACAGCTCCCTCTAGTACCATGGAAGTCATTCTCATATGTCTTAACAGATGTCCAATAATCCAGCCCCCTCTCCTTATCTATCTTTTCCACATAACCCTTTCCTCTCCGATTCTGCACAGAACCTCCTCATTCCTTACCTTATCAGTCCACCTAAATTCCAACATTCGTCTGTAGTACCACATCTCAAATGCTCCGATTCTCTGCTGTTCCGGTTTTCCCACAGTCCACGTTTCTCTACCATACAATGCTGTACTCAAGACGTACATTCTCAGAAATTTCTTCCTCGTACTAAGGCCGATATTTGATATTAGTAGATTTCTCTTGGCCAGGAATGACCTTTTTGCCTTTGCTAGTCTGTTTTTGATGCCCTCCTTGCTCCGTCCGTCATTGGTTATTTTACTGGCTAGGTAGCAGAATTCCATAACTTCATTTACTTCGTGAGCATGAACCTGACGTTAAGTTTCTCGCTATTCTCATTTCTACTACTTCTCATTACCTTCGTCTTTCTTCGATTTACTCTCAGTCCATACACTATACTCATTAGACTGCACATTCCGTTCAGCAGATCATCTAATTCTTCTTCACTTGGACTCAGGATAATGATATCATCAGCGAGTCGTATCACTGATATCCTTTCACTTTGAATTTTAATTCCACTCCTGAACCTTTCTTATATTTCCATCATTGCTTATTCGAAGTACAGATTGAACAAGAGGGACGGAAGGCTACATCCTTCTTTTTCACCCTTTTTAATAGGAGCACTTCGTTCGTGGTCGTCCATCCTTATTACTCCCTTGTGGCTGTTACACATATCGTATATGACCCGTCTCTCCCTATAGCTTACCCCTGCTTTTTTACTGTATTCGCATTCTGGAAGATGACAGTTCAACCCCGCGTCCGGCCATCCCGATTTAGGTTTTCCGCGATTTCCCTAAATCGTTCCAGGCAAATGCCGGGATTGCTCCTTTGAAAGGGCACGGCAGACTTCCTTCTCCGTCCTTCCCTAATCCGATAAGACCGGTGACCTCCTCGCTGTTCGGTCTCTTCCCCCACACAGCCCAACACCTCCCCCCCTTTCAACCCACTACTTTTTTCAGAATTTCGAACATCTTGCACCATTTTACATTGTCGAACCTTTTCTCCATATCGACAAATCCTATGAACGTGTCTTGATTCTTGTTTAGTCTTGCTTCCATTACTAACCGCAACGTTCGAATTACCTCTCTCTTGCGTTTACCTTTCCTAAAGCCAAACTGATCGTCTTCTAGCGCATCCTCAATTTTCTTTTCCATTCTTCTGTATATTGTTCTCGTAAGCAACTTGGATGCATGAGCTGTTAAGCTGACTGTGCGATAATTCTCGCACTTTCAGCTCTTGCCGTCTCCGGAATTGTGTGAATGATGCTTTTCTGAAAGAGGATATGTCGCCAGACTCATACTTTCTACACACCAACGTGAATAGTCGTTTTGTTGCCACTTCCCCCGACGATTTTAGAAATTCTGATAGAATGTTATCTATCTCTGCTGCCGTATTTAATCTTAAGTCCTCCAAAACTCTTTTAAATTCGAATTCTAATATTGGATCCACTATCCCTTCTAAATTGTCTCCTGTTTCTTCTTCTAACACGTCAGACAAATCTTCCCACTCATAGAAATTTTCAGTATATTCTTTCCACTTACCCGCTTTCTCCTCTGCATTTAACAGTGGAATTCCCGTTGCACTCTTACTGTTGTCACCCCTGCTTTTAATGTCACCGAAGGTTGTTTTGACTGTCCTGTAAGCTGAGTTTGTTCTTCAGACATTCATTTCTTTTTCGATGCCTACACATTTTTCCTGCAGCTGGCTCTGAGCACTATGGGACTTAACAGCTCAGGTAATTAGTCCCCTAGAACTTAGAACTACTTAAACCTAACTAACCTAAGAACATCACACACATCCATGGCCGAGGCAGGATTCGAACCTGCGACCGTAGCGGTTGCGCGGTTCCAGACTGAAGCGCCTAGAACCGCTCGGCCACTCCAGCCCGAAATTCCTGCAGCCATTTCGTCTTAGCTTCCCTGCACTTCCTATATATTTCATTACTCAGCGACTTGTATTTCTGTATTCCTGAGTTTCCCTCAACATTTTTGTAATTTCTCCTTTCGTCGATCAATTGAAGTATTTCTTCTGTTGCCCATGGTTTCTTCGTAGTTACCTTCTTTGCACCTATGTTTTCCATCCTAACTTCTGTGATGGCACTTTTATTTATGTACATTCCTCTTCAACTGCACTGCCTGCTGAGATATTCCTTATTACTGTACCTATAGCCTTAGAGGACTTCTACCGTATCTCGTCATTCCCTCTACTTCCGTATTTCACTTTCACTTCTTTGCGTATTGATTCTTCCCGACTAATGTCTAAAACTTCAGCCTCCTCTTCATCTCTGCTATTTGGTGATCTGAGTCTATAAGTGCTCCTGGGTACTCCACAGGATCCAATATCTGATTTCGGAATTTCTGTCTGACCATGATGTAATCTTCCCGTATCACCCGGCCTTTTCCACGTATACTTCCTCCTTTTGTAATTCTTGAACAGTGTATTCGCTATTACTAGCTGAAACATGTTACAGAATTCAGTTAGTTTCTCTCCTCTCTCATGCTATGTCCCAAGCCCATATTCTCCTGTAACCTTTTCTTCTACTCCTTCCCCTACAACTGCATTCCGTTCCCCCACGACTATTAGATTTTCATCCCCCTTTACATACTGTATTACCCTTCCAATATCCCCATACACTTTCTCAAATGACAAGTATCCGTAAATATACACACTTCAGAACATAATGAATCTCGTTTCATAAACAAGAAAAGAAGCACGTGGCTAAGATTTACTAGTTTCTGCTGTGGAAAGACATTTTTATGTTATATCGCAATTAGCAGACAATGGACTGGTATCACATACAACTTAAATCAATTGGTAATGACATTTTATAAACGGAAAAATTACTTAAAATCCTAATTATGTACAAGCATGTAGTTTTGTGACTGGTTAGTTAAAGATATTTGCACGAAAATGTGCTAAGTAATTTATATTTGAATTCACATTTATTTCTATAGTTCTATATGGTAGACAGTTTATTAATTAACAGTTATTGCTGTGGTATTTCCAACTACATTCTATTACAGCACCAGACTTTGAAGATTTTTCACAGACGTTATTAGTACTTGTTATTTGAAGCTACCTTTTCATGTAGCAGCAACTGTTATGTGTAAACAATTCACACACATATCAACTTATCAGTGTGTAGCGCTCATCTATCTTTAACTCCCTATCTATTGGGGCCCTTCTTATTTGGCCGATTTCATGCAATGACTTAACCCTAGGATGCATGGCACCGAAAACACAAATGAATGCATATGCAGGGCCTCCAAGGCCCTGCCCTAAATTAAATTTTCCTCTTTTCATATAATCATTCTTTGGAGTTAAATTTGTTTCTGTCGAATTTCTTGTCATATTGAAAGATTCCCAAGATACAGTAACAGAATCTGGTGGGCCTTATTAAAATTTTATCAATTTTTTAAATAAGCTCTAAGAGAGAATTTTTATTATTTACATCCATTTATATACAACATATACAAATAATTTTATTAATTCACTTATAAGATGCAGTTTATATTTTAAAACATTTATTGCAACTAATTTCTTCAATTAAAACATAATCGTTATTCACTATATGATGTATGTAGGCAATATTTTGACAAAAAGTTATTATTCATTGTTCACATAAAATTCCATTTTTCTTAGTTTTCAACATGTGACAAACAAGAAGCACAAAGAACGCCACTATGTTCCTTACAAATGTTGGTTTTACACTTAATGCATGTCATAGCACTTTTCCTGTGTTTATTACATGGACAATAATTGCATCTTCTTCTTTTTCCTGAAACGGGTAGTTGGTTTGGCAGTATGACATCTTTTTGAAGACCACGTCTTTGCATGGCATCAACGATATTCTTTTAAAGATTATGGATCGGAATACGATGTTCCATTACTGGTCTTACCATTTCCTCTGCTAAATCTCTTAGGAACAAACGCCTTTTATCACTTCTTCCACTATGGTACGTCAGATGATGGGCGAAAAATAAAATTTCACTGTTCATTGGTGCGACGTCCATCATATTCATCCATAATGCAAATGGCCATCTTCTTGTCTCTTGCAAGTGTAATAACGAAATTTCTGTTCCATTTGATATACTCCACCCTTCATAAAGTTATAGAACTTCATTATGTCTGGTTTCTTTTTTGCACGAGTTTCATCAATGTTTCTGTCGTGATGAATTGTGCTAATGAGAACTGCAGAGTTTTTCTTTCTAAGAATATAACTCACCATTGTAATGTCACTTCTAAATGCAAACAAAGAGGAATGAATCGCTCTTGAGGCAGATAGTTTCATCTCATTAGGAATTTCTGGTTTATTTTGTTTGATTGTTACCACCACTGTAATTTGCTTCTGAAGCATCTCTTCTGCCAGCTGCACCAAGTAAAGAAGTTGTCAATAGTAATATTTTTTGATGATCCTTCAATGCTTTTAGCAAGATCTTTCACCACATGCAATCCAAGATTTTTCTGAATAGGTTCATGAGGCTTCCTTCCCGTGTAAACAATTCCGTCTAAAGCATATGCAGCTGCAGCATCACATAACCAAAATATTTTTATGCATATTTAGAGGTCATATACTGGGTGAAGCTGCATCTTCTTCGGAATGGGACTAGCTGTTCGTCAACTGTGAGCGAATCATTGGGAATCATTCTATTTCTACACTTGTCAAGAAATAGTTCCCATACATAGCGAACAGCTGCAAGTTTTTCATCTGTAGATCGAGCTTCACGGGTACTCCTGTGATCGAATCTAATCATTCTCCATATATCCTCGAATATATTTACTGATATGGTGGCCTTGTACGTAGGATTTGCTTTTTCATCCAAGAATAATTCTCTAACAGGAACATCCCAACTCTACTCAACACCAGAAAGCAGCAAAAGACCAAGGAAACCTTGCATTCAGCAAGCGAAACGTTTTTCCACGTTTTACCACGTAAAGCAGCCACTATTCTGCCTTCAATATTTGTGCAGTTAATGATTTCCTCTAGTATTTCGTTGGAGATGAAATATTCCCAGGCATCCTTAGGATTACAGGTTTTCAAATCACGGGTTAGACCAGGTGCCTTCTTTACGATATTATGGACAGGCGTATGAAAAGTTGCAGGAGAATCTAATTTCCAAATCGTTCCATTCCGGCTAATGTATGTGTGGTATTCTATCCCTTTTTGTGGTGGTTCTTCATTTTCACACTCCGATGATATTATCGGAAGGACTGTCATCTGCCTCAATATTCACATCTGCAGCCTCATTGGCTGATTCTTCACTACTTGCAACTTCAAAAATATTTACTTCCTCGCAAAAATCATCTTCTTCAAACCACTGAGCCACAACACTTTCAAAATTAGCTGCATTTGCACGTACTGACTCTCTTGGTTTGCGTGTCGAAGCCATAGCATAAGGCGTGTCTCTCGAACAGCAGTTTGTGTAGCACTAAACGAGTCATACTCGCAACAATATGGGCCTTGCAGCAACAAACAAACAGTAACAATGAGGCTGACAAGAGCAGCACAGGATAACAATACTATGCAATAATAAAACATTTGATGGCAAAAAGATCAATAATACATCAACATTGCCAATATGAGAAAGCAGTGTGTATTATTTTTTAGTTATACTATTACTACTACAGCTACTGCTGCTGTTGGCACTCCTGTTGCCAGAAATACCACTACAGTTATTGTTGAATTAATAACTGCTCCCAAACAAATGTTGAAGACAACATAGGCTAAAGAACATTTATAAATGTGTGAGGGCTTCTGAAGCCCTGCTTATGCATTCACGGTGTATGGGTAAGCGTATTGAATTATACAAAAAACTTAAAAAGGTATCTCGTTCAGACTTGATACGACGAATGTCACAGTGTTAGTGAAAGACTACTAGAAAGCCGTCTGGAATCAAACAAAATATTACAGAATTTTTTTTATAAATGAAGACATACATGGGGCCTCGGAGGCCCTGCACGTACGTCCTAGGGTTAATGTCGTCATAAACCTCCAGCCGATTTTTTTTTTTTTAAGTCTGGGGTGTGTGAAATCCTGTATCCTCCCACACTGAATATTAGTTATGTATTCGACAATTTCGAATGTTTGTCTTACTTTAATGCAACTACCTATGGTTTTGCCATGTCCAGTATTTATGATTAACATTTGTCGATTGACGAAGCTTTTTAAGTTGTGATGATCGTATTGTGCACACACATGGCGTAGCACAGAAGCAAGTAGTCGTGATTGGTCGATTGCGCTCAATAACTGCGTTAGCATGAGACGTGTGTTTCAGTAACGTCGTTAGTCATCCACGCTCACTAAGGTATTCACTGTAATCATTAGTTACATAGTGGTACGGCCTCAGAATTTCAGTGTGAAGCGCTTAAAATTGTGAGATACGTGACCATCCGAAAAATGGGTCTTGTTAAACTAGTGTGAAACGAGTAAGAACTTCAATAATAAAACGTTCAGATTGTGATCCGCATTAACTGTTATCATCTGAAGCAATGGAAGTCCGTTTCCTGAAGTTACCACCTGAAAGAAGTGTACAGTTGAATAATCGTAGGAAAAGAGAGGTGTTAACATGATGGCAGGTACATTTTTCAGGCATTCACCTAATTTTGTGGGCACTGATGACCATAGATGTTAAGTCCGATAGTGCTCACAGCCATTTGAACCTAATTTTGTCACTTCCACGGGTTTGCCAAAGATTATAGCATGATTATTCTCTCCAAATTCCTCGTTTCCATTCACCCACTGTCCATAGTTGTTCCTCTTTACACCAACTCAAGCGTCGCTAAGCCTTGGGTAATGAAAAGTGTTACGTTCGGTGAGGTGCTCCACCACTGTATCCCAGATTTTTTACCTTCCTGCGCACATTGTGCTAGCTGGACTGCTTAAAGGACGTTTGAACTCATGAGTGAGTCCTTCTACGGATTCAATGAGATTTTTCAGAACCACCCTGCGATGTTCCACTACTGCTGTTAGTCAGTATGTGATGACTGCCTGGTCGTTATTTAGCTATGGATATTCCTTAGCGTTTCCACATCACATACACTTCATTAATAACATTCGACTTGGGTAGCAATAGCTGAAACGCCCGTGATGGAATTTGTACTCAGGTGACACTCAGTGACTATCCCCTATTTCGAAATGACTTAACTTTCCGGAGCGACCGGTTCTGTTGTTACTGTTCCTCCTTTTATAGTGGCAGGTACCTCTCTAGTGACACCTAGTGATTAAATCTGCAATAGTAGGGGTGTGCGGATAATTTTGAGTACCTTGTGTGGAATCTGAAATTATTTACAAACCTTTTATTCTGTCTACATATTCTATAATTGTTATTCGTATAACACTAGTGTCTTTTACTCCATAGTGAAACGAGTCACGTACGAACTGCCCCGTGATATGATATCCCCTATTAACGGGCAGCAACGTACTGTGACTGAATATTTAATTTGTGGACACGTCTATAGGAACAACAGAAGTGAGTAGTTAAATACCATAAATGGTGATTCACTTGATTTGCAGTACACTAGAGATGTGGTTTGTCAAATAATACACCTTATGTTAAAGCTGATGCTTAAGCAAGATATTCAACACAAATAATTAGTGATAAATTATAGCCGCGCGGGGTAGCCGTGCGGTCTAAGTGGTCTTGCACCTTTCTCGCGGCACCTCCCGTCGGGTGTTAGAGTCCTCCCTCAGACACAGGTGTGCGTGTTGTCCTTAGCGTAAGTTAAAGTTAGATTAAGTAGTGTGTAAGCCTAGGGACCGATGACCTCAGCAGTTTCATCCCGTAGTCTTTACCACAAATTTCTTAATTTGATAAATTATTATTTCTGTGTTTTTGTTATCAGTGATGGAGCCTGTCAGATATCTCAAGAGCAGATCACTGAAACTTTAGAATGCTTGCGTAAGGTAGATCGCATCAGTTCCCTTATCAGTACATGTTTTTCCATTAATGAGTTTCGTCCTCATTGTAAAAGTGTTCCACGTAATCTGGCACCTACGTTAAGAGCAGATCACAGGAACTCTAGAGTGCTTGCATAATGTAATGCGCAGCGGTTCTCTTATCAGTACTAAATTTTTCTTTAATGAGTTTTGCTTTCAATGTAAAGGTTTTCCCCGTAATCTGGCACCTATGTTAAAAGCATATCACAGAAGCTCTAGAGTGCTTGCAAAATGTAATGCGCAGCGGTTCTCTTGTAAGTCCTAAATTTATCTTTAATGAGTTTCGCCTCCAGTGTAAAGGTTTCTCCTGTAATCCGGCTACTTGGGTGTTGGTAATTTCGTCAGCTCCTAGAGATTTCTGAGAGGTACTTCAAAAGTCCCGAAGTTCACTTTCGTCTCTTGCACATACGTTATTTTAAAAGGATATGATCCGTATCGGATCTAGCTAGAGGTACAGGAACTCACAAAACAAACACTGATGAAAGATAGTAATTCAGTCCTACCTATGGCTAAGCCCATAAGCACCTCGAACCGACGACTCCTTCGTTATTAGAGACAGGGCTAAAAGACGATTCCTACCTGTACGACTGGACGTTAAAAATGAAGGGTGAAATTTTCGAAGGCACCCATAAAATTATTCACTAGACCAGAAATTTCACGCAGATATGATAAAATGTACAGGGTTAGAAACAAATAAAGTCACCAGCCTTATCGAAGTCCTTTGACGACTTTGTTCGCAGGTTTGCACGCCTGTAATTCTTGTGGTGTTATTCTGATTTACCATCTCTCTGGGTCTGACATACTTCCATCAACGACCATTGTACTCTTTGGTTAATTGTTGTATTTGTGAACAACGTAACGTTGGTATTGTAATATTCGCTGGTGCATTCTTTAGCGCCACATAGGAATACAGAATTCATGGTGAAAGGCTGTCCGCTACATAACAACCTTAAAAAAGTTTGAGTTCTGATACAGACTAGAATCAAGATTGATGTATCTGTCCTAAACCAAAAGGATAACTAGAAATGCCAATGGAAACAGTGAATTGAAAATTGTTGAAGCAAAACATCCATCTCCTACTTTCACATCTTTGTTAAACCAAGCACAGAGAAAGAACAATCTTAAAACAAACAGTTAAAAAGAAATGTTTCTCCATAATCAATGATGCTTCTCTTCTTGTCGCGACAATAACATCATAATTTCATTCAAATGTCACCCTTTGGGAAACTATCAAATAAATATCTCATTTTGAGACAAGGGGAAACACTATAACATGTAGTCAAGAGATTAGTGCGACTTTCGTGTCTTCCCGACGTGCATGCTCTAGATACTGGAACACGAACTATTTCGACGCTATTAACAAGTGCGTTCAAACAGTATCAATATGCTGATATTCTTTTCCTGCCTGTCAAAATACATACATCGGTGTACATCCATTGGAGAATGGCGAACATGTATGGTGCAGCATGTCTTCGAAAACCACCCTGGTGGAATGGTGCTCCAAGTTCTGTGACACTGCTTCTTGTTAATATACGTCCCCATACTGCAAGTGGTGTATCCAGGAAGTTACGCCAAATCAAGTGGGAAATACTCGAGCACCGGCCCTATAGCTTGATCTGTCCCTATGCGATTATCACGCCTTCGTTCCTTTAAGAACTGCCTTGAAGGGTCGACGATTTCGGCGGTCGGACGAAGATGCGCAGCAGACAGCTACAGGCTTCTTCACGGAGCAGGACGCGGTGTTTCTCCAAATAGGCATCTTCAACCAGGTCCGTCGTTGGGAAGATTGACTCAACGCCCACGATGATTTTACCTGATTGGCATACCAACTAGTCATCTTGAAGATGTAAGCCTATCAACTGTTACAAGTTAGGTAAATTAAGTTATTCAGATTTTGTTTATTACAAAGTCATGAGCCTGCCCGTTTCTTACGGTAGAGTTCTACTGGTTCAAACAGTGTCTGACGGATTGACACTGTTGTCGGCATGTATATTGTAGATTGTAAGCGTTCCCTTCGTTAGACAGTCTGAAATTGACACCTCGAACATCAGATTTCGTATTTAGTCGTATCGTGTTTCTTTTGTTAGAAGATACAGGGTGTTTCTGTAAGAGGATGCAAAAATGTAGGAGGACGTAGATAATGCTCCACTGAACAATTTGTGGTAGGGATCCTGAGATCGGAGAAGCCAGCTTAAGGAGATATGTAAATAAACTTGTTGATCGCTTTGTATAGCATTACTGTTTTCCAGCTTATTTACAACTAACATGGGTACAAATTTACACGTACTGTGCTGTTTATTAACATGTACTTTCCTTAGTTCCTGCAAGGAAAAAGAGGAGGACGAGTCTGATTACTAGGAAGTCTTGATGCAGGTTTTGTTTACTTAACTTGTCCGTAAGGTGGCTCTGATGTGTCACATTTACATTGTCCCATGACAGAACGTTCACACCCATTCATTACTCAGTACGATTCAGAATCGTCGAGTATAGTAAGATGGAGCGGAACCGGTCCATTTCCGCACAACTCACTGACATGCACCTTCTGTGTGGGGAAGTACATTGCAATGCTCTTGCTGCGGAAGGGTTGTACTAGTGTTTGCCGCTCAGAGTGGCCGCGCAGTTTGAGACGCCATGTCACTGATTGTGCGGCCCCTCTCACTGGAGGTTCGTGTCCTCCCTCGAGCATGGGTGTGTGTGTTGTTCTTAGCATAAGTTAGTTTAAGTAGTGTGTACGTCTAGGGACCGATGACCTCAGCAGTTTGGTCCCTTAGGAATTCACACACATTTTAACGTTTTGAAAATTTTGTTCTAGTGTTTATTTCTCTCGATTAACGAATGTAGGAGACTGATTCATTGGAAAGAAGGGACGAGGGACCTGACAACATGAGGACCACTCGCATACCCGATTTTGAAGAGGAAGTTCTGGAAATTGTTCCAACGGACCCCATTGCTAGTACTCGTCGAATTGCACGTGAAACGGGCGCTGCACATACTAGCGCGTGGCGAGTACGCCACGAACAACAATTACGCCCACATCTCACACAACTATTCCATGCAATGCTTGTGACTGACTTGGCACTAAGGGTCACATTGTGTCAGTGGTTGCTCCAGGAACGGATTGATCGACCAGACTTCCTCTAAATCGTGCTATTTAGTGACGAGGCCTCGTTTGATGGTGGCGGTATTTCGAACAGCAGGAATAGCCATGTGTGCGATGAGGAAACCCCTCACGCTGTAGTAGTCACACCATCAGATAGTTGTTGCTGCGGCTATCTGTGGTGACATTGTAGGCGACAATCTCATCGTGCCATATCATCTACCTGGCCACCTGTACTTGGGGTTCGTGTAAAGAGTTCTTACGAGTTGTTGGAGAATGTATCCTTGGCTGACCGTGAGAGGATGTAGACACAACATGACTATGAACCCGCTCATTCCAGTGTGGCCGTCCGCAACCTTCTCAATGTTGTATTTACCAGTCGCTTGACTGGAAGGTGAGGTCCTACTCCATGGCCTGGGAAGTTACGTTACCTGATTACCTTTGACTATTTCCTACGGGGATATCTCAAGTTACTTATGTATGAGGTCGTAGTGGATACGGATGTGAAATTAATTGCCAGAACTGTAGCTTGCCTTTGATGTGCTTCCAAACACAACAGGGATATTTTACGATCGGCTTTTGAAAAGTCTCTGCTAAGTTCGAGGGATGGCAACACCGGTGCGTATCGAGGTCACGTTTAGTTAGTAGCATTTTTGGAATGAACGCACACCAACTTTCAGCCATATTGTTCTTTTTATTTGTGTTTGGCATTCGTGTGAATCAAGGAAGTTGAGCGATTGTTGAAAAATGGACGAAGAAGAATTTAGTGTGGTGACTAAACATTACTTTATGAAAGACAAAACGGCTCAGCAGACTAAATAGAAGGTTGATAAACATTACGGTGAGTCTGCACATTAGATTAGAACAGTTTATAAGTGGTTTCAAAATTTTCGGAGTAGCCATATGGGCAAAAGTGATGCTGGACGTTCTGGACGCCCTGCGGAGGTTACGATTCCAGAAATCATTGATAAAATCCGTGATATGGTAATGGATGACAGAAGGTGCACGAGATTGTTAGTGAATGGGTGCTTAATATTCTGCACAAACATTTGGGCACGAGAAAGCTATCCGCAAGATTGGTTCCGCGATTGCTCACGTTTGACCAAAAACGGAATCGTGTGAAGTGTTTCAAGGATGGTTTTCAGCTGTTCAGGAAGGACTTTAAGAGTCATTTCGTCACTATGAATGAGATATGGATACATTGGTATACACCTGAGACGAAACAACGATCTAAACAATGAGTTAGCAAGGGAGAATTGCACCAAAAGAGGCGAAGACCAGTCCTTAGGACGGAAAGTTTATGGCGACTGTCTTTAGGATTGCAAGGGATAATCCGATCGACTATCTAGAAAAGGGAAAAACTATTACAGGTGCATATTGTCCATCGATATTGGACCACTTGAAAACTGAGCTGCAAGAAAAACGCCGGCGATTGGACAGCAAAAAATCCTTTTCCATCACGACAATGCGCCAGCACGCACCTCATCAGTGGTTGTCGCAAATTACTGGTAGTGGGATTCCAACTTTTTTCACATCCCCCCTTTTCTCCAGACTTGGCTCCCTCGGACTACTATTTTATTCAAACGAGGAGGTGATTTCAGTAAGTAATAGCTATTTCGCAGACTTTGACAATTCCTATTATTCGGAAGGGATCAACATATTAGAATATCCTTGGACGAAGTGCATGCCTAAAAGGAGACTATGTCGAAAAATAAAAAAAAGGTCTACCCCAAACACGTAAGTAGTTTTTATTTTTGCATGGAATTTTCAAATGCCCCTCGTAGGATGCGTCAGAGTCTTCTTCGCCGATGTCATGCTTGCATTGAGGTTGATAGCCATATATTTCGGCACATTTTGAAAGTCACTTTACAAACGGTACGTTCACTGTGTCAGTGACGGTATTTGCAGTTAACAGAACTAATATAAATAAAAAAAGTACACAGTATTGTGATTTTATTCGTATTATTTCCTTATTTCAAATGGCTCTGAGCACTATGGGACTCAACTGCTGAGGTCATTAGTCCCCTAGAACTTAGAACTAGTTAAACCTAACCAACCTAAGGACGTCACAAACATCCATGCCCGAGGCAGGATTCGAACCTGCGACCGTAGCGGTCTTGCGGTTCCAGACTGCAGCGCCTTTAACCGCACGGCCACTTCGGCCGGCTATTTCCTTATTTCCGAACCCAGGACCCCTACCTCAAATTGTTCAGCAGAGCATCCTCTATGTCCTGATAAATTTTTGTTTGTGTGTGTAATCTTATGGGACTTCACTGCTAAGGTCATCAGTCCGTAAGCTTACACACTACTTAACCTAAATTGTCCTAAGGACAAACACACACACCCATGCCCGAGGCAGGACTCGAACCTCCGCCGGGACCCGCCGCACAGTCCATGACTGCAGCGCCACAGACCGCCCGGCGATAAATTTTTGTACTCTGTTACGAAAACAACCTGTATTACATAACTATTATTTCCTGAGAATAGAATTGGGGCTTGATAATTTAGTTCTCATTTTCCATGACTTTTTAAATGTACACCCAAGTTGCTGTAACTGTTGCTTACAGACGAGAGATGGCTGCTGTTCTTCACTGTGTTACGGCATCTTCATTAGGTTGCTGTGGAAGTTGAGACAATGGTACTGTCACTTACTGGTATGTAAGATCTTTATTCCAGAGGAAACAGATTTTAATTCTCATTTGATAACTGGGACCAAACCATTTTCCTCCGTAATTACCCCATATTAAAAACAAAATAGTTGTTTCCACATGATGCGTCATAGCAAATATCTCGATCTTGCCTCCAAAGGTAACTACCTCAACTGGGGTAGTACTACCATGAGATAATACTATTCGTTTACATTGTGTGGAGACGAATAAGGTGCTTCAGGGGGGGGGGGGAGGGAGGGAGAAGGAAGCACTTTACCATTAATTGATGACATCACGCGAAACGACCGGCTTCGACTTGTGCCCTCGAGGTAAGTAATTGTGTTATATGGACCAACACTAGCTACACACCTGTCTTCTGTTTGTTTTTTTCTCATTGTACTCATCCCTCAGGCGGGTCTCGTAGTGAGTCAGAGTTCAGACAAGAAGAAACCCTGTTGATTTCACCATGATTTACCTTGTTTGGTGGAGAAAAGTTATTAAATTCATCTCCTGAATACAAAAAAAAGAATAAAAATGGTTCAAATGGCTCTGAGCGCTATGGGACTTAAAATCTAAGGTCATCAGTCCGCTAGAACTTAGAACTACTTAAACCTAACTAACCTAAGGACATCACACACATCCATGCCCGAGGCAGGATTCGAACCAGCGACCGGAGCTTTCGGACGGATCCTGACTGAAGCGAGTAGAACCGCTCGGCCACGATGGCGGCCCCTGAACATCAGAGTGCTCGTCTAACCTCGAGATGAGTTGAAGCCTTAGGACAGAGTTGTGTGACGCGGGATAACGTTATACTGCCAACACCAATGCGTCCAGCTGATGTGGGTATAGTGGTCGGTTTCATCTCTTCCTTGTTCGTCTCATTTTGAAAATGCTGATTCTTCTTAAAGAACAAAAGTAGTTTCAGAATTCTCCCTCTCTCAGGGAAAATATTAAGCTATCTTACATAACTTGTTCTGTGTGCCCTGATTGAGCTATCAGCGTAGCCGTTCAAGGTCCGGATGGGAGAAAATGGATGAGATAAACTGCCACTAGTGAGACTTTTGTGACGATACATATTTCACCATGTATTCATTTGTTACTTTGACCTTGGTGAACTAATTGCGGGACCGTGACTATCAGATTGTCAAGAGGTCATTAGCGTGGAGAGTCACTTGTGCAATCGATAAGACCGTTATAAAAGCCGCGCACAGGCGACTGTGTTCATCCGCCGGCCAGAACCATGCAGACAGCCGTCGTCCTGTGCCTGCTGGTGGCGCTCTGCAGCGCTGCCCCCTCCACGAGGTCCCACTTGCCCAGACCGCGCCTCGATGGCCGCATCGTGGGCGGCGAGGCCGTAGACATCTCGCAGTACCCCTGGCAGCTGTCGCTGCAGAAGCTGGGCTCCCACAGCTGCGGCGCCTCCATCATCAGCTCCACCTGGGCGCTGACGGCGGCCCACTGTATCGAGGGCTCCTTCGTCAACTTCGTGTCCCTCAGGGCCGGAACTTCCACCCGCGGAAGCGGCGGAACTGTGTACGATGCTGCCGACGGATATTACCACGGGGATTACGACTCCGATACCACTGACTACGACGTCGGCGTCATCCAGATTGACGGATCATTCACCTTCGATTCCAACGTTCAGGTACAACTCGTGCACAGAAAATACGTACTTCTCCATACTTCAAATTTATTTTTGTCTTACAACTGTATGCTGAGGATCATCTGTTTAGTTTTTTTTCTCGAACATAGTTCCAGGTGCCTTAAATTCGATACGACCTACTGAATTCGATGGGCAACAAACGAATGTTTCCCAGGTATCGCCGTCACTTAACAAATCGGAACGGCATACGGTGCCGTTAAATTCATCTTCTTCAAATAGATATTTGTCCATAAGAAAATTTTCATGTATTAGAACGATAATTATCATATGATGACTTTTATATGAAGTCATAAAGGAAGCTATGGTTTGGTAAAAAGACATCTTCACGACTTAGGAACTGAAACAAAATTTTTCACATGTTCTGTAGCTGTTTTTTCGAAGTTTTGCTGCTTTTTGAGAGAATGAGTAAGGCTACAATATTTTGCCTCCATACATGTAATATTATACCACATTGCATCTTTTATTCGATGTGAGATCACGATTCACGAAGGGTAAATTTTCTTTGGTTGATTATGGGTAGCACCACTGCAAACATTTTCTGTGGTGTTGAATGCCTGGGAATTATTTTAAAGTGGACGCTGAGAACAGGGTGCTGAGACCATCATTCATTCTTGTGAAAGCTGCGATCAGGAGAAGGTGGCTTAAGAAACACACCGTGTTGTGTACTACCGAATGTAACGTTTAATTGCTGTAAAGGCAAGAGAAGGGAGGCAGGCTGGCCGTGGCGAAGCTGCTTAGCAAATGTGAGATGCACTTCCACGGCTAAGAAATCGTTGACAACAGCCAAGTGCTGAAATGTAGGGATGAAGAGCGATAGCATCTTACAAGAGAAAGAGCATCCTTTTAACACGAAGGAATCTGTGAGGTTAACGAACAGAGGACGTGAACTGACCCTTCGTAGAATTTCTCACGGGCTACAGTGAGTGACGTTCCCCACCAAAAAGCAGAGGAGTGAATTCCATTGGCTGAGTCCTTAGTCGTAGGAGGAGTTTTAGAACGTTCTAGAATCCCTTTCCATACGGAATACGAAAAGAAGGCAATTAACTCTCAGCTTCATGACCTGTGTAGAGTAAGGCACTGCTTTTGTAATGGGTGCTGGGGTTCATTGCAGGGAGCACACACACATATGCCTCCAGACTTACTAGAGTCTCGCGAAAGTGTGGAAAAGGACTCTCCTCTGCGTGTAGAAAGAGGATAAATTGCGAGGGAAGGACTTATAGGCTTTAATAACAAGAACACCAGTGAAACGTCTCACTGTTAGAACGAGAAAAGTGTCGATTTCGCAACTACGAGTCAGTTAAGACGTTTCTGCGGTAGCAGAGTGACTATTTCTTGTTTCTCTGCGGTGTCTGAGGCATGGTGAAGTGCTTTTATACGAACGAATATATGATTCATTTTTCTGTTCCAGATTTGTGAGCAAACAGTAAACTTGACGTGTATTCCGTGTTGTGCTGAAGTACTCTCAGCTCTAGGAGTTTGCGGGCGGTATAATATGTCCTATGTATAGACGGACTCAACGTACATCTTCAACACGTCGACTAATATCACAGATCATATCGTGACTCCAGTACAAATCCTCACAGTTGTGTAATCGGTGCTATACTCACCACTGCTTGGCAGACAGAGAAACACTTACACTACATGCGTTGAGATTCATTCGCTTGTTGTTTCAGCTCTTTTCTGTCAGTTTCAGTTTGGGTGGAGGTCTTCTGTTACATTGGGCTTATCAGTATGAACCAACTTAGTGTGTCCGCATAACGCTATGTGAAGAGGACAGTTTAATACCCTGTACTGACTTTATACGCCTGCATTTCTCGGCTGTCGGAAAGTAAATAATTTTGCGGTAACTAGTTCCATTCATTCTAGTACGGTATCTACTCAACGTTATTGATCTCCTAATTAAGCTAATGTAGAATACCAAAACGACTAGATTCCTAATCTAATATATTTATCTGTGTGAATGTTGTCAAATGACAGAGCAGACAGATTGGTGGAAGATTTCGGCTGCATCTTTATCAAAGACACCACCACAGCATCTGTCGTAAGGGGTTTAGACAAGCCACGGACAGTTAGTTGACCATATTCTCAAACCCGAGTCCACGACGTTGACCGCTGCACCGGATCTCTCTGTGATTTTCGAGAAAGTAGATTCCATATGAAGGTGTAAGCGATAAAAACATCACAAAACTCGCAATAATCCTCACGTAATTTTCGAGTGACTGCGGTGTAACTGAGACCACATAATGTTAAAGCTACACGTTTATCAGTGATCCACATGGCTCATATATGTGAAATAGCCTCAATATTTACAAATATATAGATAGCGTACTAACATACACGCAACAAGGATGTATTCAAGCGCAAATTGATAATTAATATGAGGGATATTCGGGAAGTAAGGTCGGATCGTTCGCGAAATGAAAACCACAGTGGAAACCAAAATTATTTTTTCGCAGCTGTTACCCACACCTTCCAGCTACCTCTCTAAATAGTCTAAATAGTCGCCGATCCGACTTAGACATTTGTCGTGACGTTGTGCTAACTACCCAGCACCCACGTCCCAAATAGCCGCAAGTGCTTCCCGCCAATTCTCCGCACTGTCTGCACTGCGTTGTCTGTGCCAAAATGTTGTCTTCGTAGCCAGCGGTTTGTGTGAGTATAGATGAACGTGGTGGGAGCCAATTAAGGGCTGTATTGTGGGTCATCAAACACTTCCCATCGAAAACGCTTCTGGAGCGTTTACATCGCCCCTACAGAATGCCGCTGAAAATTGTCTTGATGGAAGAAACGCTTGAGATTTATGTTATGTGGCCTGCGTAGCTTCAGGCTAAATCTCTCACCAGATCCATATACGCGGCGGAAGACACTGTTGTTTTAGGCATTTCTATGTGATGACTTTGCGCTCTAAACTGAAAAGTGTGACGTGAAGCGATCGATAGCCACAGTAAAGACACTCCCCAACACATCTGTGCAAAGTTCCATCGGATTTTCGGAGTGGTTTTCACTTCATGTCTGGTCAGACCTTACTTTCCGAATACACTTCCTATGAAAAAATAAGAGAGCATAGCCCCATCTAGCGGACGGAAACTGCAACGCCAGAAGCTATTTCTTTGTACCTGAATACTGATGTTACCAGTGGCGTTCCCAAACTATCAGCTTGGCAGTCAGCAATGGCTTGCCATAATGCTAGAATAGAGCTGAGCCTCAGTACGCGTGAAAGGGTGAAGATACTGTAAACATAGTGTTTCAGAGGGACACATCTACTGCAAAATAAATCTCATTAAATGACAGAATGGTAAAAGGAAAGGAGGATAATTAGTGTTTAACGTCTCATCGACTACAAGGTCATTACAGACAGAGTACACACGCTCGAACTATGAGAAAGACTGAGGTGGGAACTGGACGTTTTCTATTAGAGAATCCATCTGTGCAATTTCCTCAAAAGGTTACAGAGAAATCAGGAAAAATGTAAGTATAGATGCCCAGACAGGGATTTGAACCACTGTACTCAAAAACGGAAATCGAATGTGGTAATCGCAGAGCCATCTCACTTGGTCGCAGAATAGGTATATTTTGGTTGCCTTCTTGCCTTCTACATTTCAAAATACAGTGATGTAAATACACACTAGCACAAATCTCGAAAAAACACAAATATACTTCACATTTGGACACTTACAAGTTGTGTTACAACAGAGATCTAGTGGAACATCACATTTTGGTTAGATTAGCGAAAGAGTGAATAATAAACAGTGTCGCACTACCTATAATTATTTCATGCTCTCTCGGTAAGGGGTCTTAATCTGAAATTAAATGATAAATAAGAATCCCCAGTGTTTTGTTTAAAGGTACCAAAATCCGTAGAAGCTACCTCACACATCACCATTGTGATTGAAATGGATTAGTATTGCATGTTCCTATCCAATGAGTGGGTTTAGAATCGTCATTTGTCAAATAAACCAATCTACTTCCAGTATTCGACAATCCAACCAGTGTGGTAGCTCCACCAGGAGCGTGAGGGTATAGCTGGTGTTCCTATTACTAGACTAAAGTGGATTTCGGGGCCGAGATTGCGCTGCTCATCCGGAAAAGATTTTATAGTGAAGTACCATTCAACTGCGTAGGTGTTCCTCAGTGAAGCGACCGCCTCCGACTTGCTGCTTCTCCCTGTTGAAATTGTTGATATAATGCACATCCTCGACCGTTTGGTGAACATTGGTTTCTCTATTCCTTCGTATCGCTCTAACAATTCCCCAACATTCATTTCTCAGTGGCAAAACATTTCCATTGCTATGCACAACATGGTAACACAGAAATTAATGTGCCTAAATTCGTATGCGCTAGACTTCATTTTCCAGAAAAATTTTACTTCTTCAGCAACATTGTTGAGAACATTCTCGGAGTGTTGTCCGATTATAATTTATTACTTATGATCAATAGTTTGACTATGAAGCGGAAAATATTAAGTTTGTAGGAGGAAGGGGGAATGGGGAAGCTCGTAGCTGAGCGAACAGTTTGCACGACTACCACGCTCTAAACTCAGGTTCTCTATTCTTTACTGACATCAATTCTGCGTTAGTGAAGGAACGGGAACGTAGTCAGCTCTCACACACTACAGCTGACTAGGTGCATCAATAAAAAGTCTCTACCTTTTGACATTAACTGCTAGAATACTGAGCAATAATATCTCCCTAAAATTTATCGCCTTACAACGCATACTAAAGAATATAAAGCAACAGTCCGTCGATATTAATTACCGCACAGCTCATCATGACGACATTAGAGCTCTGCATCACTCATCAACATTATCATCATCATCTTCTTCTTCACTTCAAGCATTAAACTTTTATTTATTTTGCCTTTTACGTCACCCAAAGATTCCTCCTTTGACTATCAACTCGCTTAGATTTCCTTACAGGAGACCTAATCTTCCTCCACACATTCTTTAACGACGTTCATTCACGTTTGTCTTCTTTTCTGGTATTTAATTACATTTCATTCATCCAATTCTCACCTAATTTCATATATCGAGGTATGTCAGCTCGGTGCGTTTATTTATTGCTGTTATAAAGTTCTTCTCTGTTGCTTTTATGAGGCTTTCCCGGGGTTTACTTATGAAGCACGATTTTTTTCTGTAAACAAGCATTTCATGTAATATTTCCATCATGTTTCTCTCCTCCTTTTTTTTACACATTCGTTTCTTGTTACAAACGTGCTCCAAAACTTTAATATTCTCTTCTTCTTTCCTTCGTCATACTCATATGGGTCGAGTCCAGTGTTTCAACTGTTATACTGTTCTAATGGCAGTCACGGTGTTGGCTGTACAAGATGATTTTCTATAAAGGACCTTCACTTTCTCTCCTTCTCTGAAATCGTCAAATCAAATCATGGAAAGTAATGAATGAGCTACACACGAAATAAAATTGTACGTCACATTTTACATGTGACTTTCGGCAAGTTATGTGCACTATGAAGTAGTCATGTCGTAGAGATGGGCTCAGTGTTATGCTCAGCTGACTATCTTTCATACATATGGTCCACTACAGGCTGAAATCGGTCACTGTTTAATGAGTAACACATACGTGCAGTGGAGGGATAGCTAAATGAAATTTATTGAAGAAAGGTTCCTGCATAATGTTTTGTTAGTTGTGTAAACATTAAATAGCGAATGTTATGTTCCCAAAGCACTTTCCCCTGCTGTTTTCATGGGCGCTTCGTGACGAGTGTGTACTGTACTTTACAGGCGGTGAGTCTCGGCACGACGGAGCCATCTGCAGGCACAGCGGTGACCATCACGGGCTGGGGCGCCTTGTCCTCCGGAGGCTCCTCCCCCATACAGCTGCAGGCGGTCACCACGTCCATCGTGGCTCGTGCCTCCTGTAACTCTGCCTACGGCGGCGAGATCACGCAGCGCATGATCTGCGCAGGCGAAGACGAGGGCGGCAAGGACTCGTGCCAGGGCGACAGCGGCGGACCACTGGTGGAAGGATCCACCCAGTACGGTATCGTCTCCTGGGGAAGAGGATGCGCTGAGGCCGGCTACCCTGGCGTCTACTCTAATGTGGCCAACTTGCATTCCTGGATAACACAAGTCACTGGCGTGTAACAAGCCATCCAGCCGTAAATGAATAAATTATTCTCAACTGTAACATAAGATCATGAGAATAAAACGTTTTTTCTGTTACATAATGTATCAATTTTATCAAGTCATTCTTAACTGAAATACTATGTCCTCAAAACTACGTTGATTAATTCTCCTGTATTATGAATTCCATATCAAAAGTAATGAAGAAGGATACACTCAATAAAATATAATGAATGATATGTTTCTGTAAGTATGAAGGTATATCGCTAGTCTCGCACATTCTACACAGAAATATAACAGCCGTTTAGCTGTCGCTTCCCACAATGATTTCAGGAATTTACATGGGATGTTATCCACCCCTTCTGCCTTATTTGATCTCAAGTCTCCCAAAACTCATTTAAATTCTGTTTCTAATAATGAATACCCAGTTTCATCCCTGTCGACTCCTATTTCTTCTTCTATCACGTCGTCAGGTAAGTCCTCCCCCTCATACAAGCCTTCAATAAACTCTTTCCACCTACCCGGTCTCTCCCGTGCATTTCATAGTAGAATTCCTATAACACTCTTAAGGTTACCACCCTTGGTGTTGTTCTCACAAAAACTTGTGTTTACTTCTCTTTATGCCGCGTCAGTCCTTGCAAGAGTCCATTTTCTTCGATTTCTTCACCTTTATTCTTGCAGCAGTTTCGCCTGAACTTCCATGCGCTATGCACTTTTCTCATTCGAATGTAACTTATATTTCTATAATCCGAAATGTCCCTGAAAATATTCTTCTTTCATCGATGAACTGAAATATCTATTCTGTTACCCAATGTTTCTTCACAGCTGCCTTCCTGGTACCTCTGTTATTCTTTCCAAATTCTGTCACTTCCCTGTTTTAGAGTTGTCCATTCCTCTTCAGTTGAACTGCCTACTGAGCTATTCATTTATCACAGTATTTACAACGTCAGAGAACTTCAATGTACCTACCTTCAATCCCTAGGACTTACCTATCCCACATTCTTGTGCACTGACTCTTCCTGACTAGTCTCCTAAACTTCATCCTACCCATCATCATTACCAAATTCTGACCTGATTCTGCATCTATTCCTGTGTTCGCTTTATAATCTGTTCTCTGAGTCCTGAATCTCTGCCTGACCATGATGTACTCTACCTGGAACCCTGTCATACCTCTTTGCCTTCTCGAAGTATACTTCTCATTTTCGTGATTCTTGAACTTAGTAATACCTATTACTAACTGCAACTTATTGCAGAACTAAATTGGTCTTTATCCATACTTATTCCTACTACCAAGCCCGTATTTCTCCTTTCTTCTAATCCTTCCCCTGTACCAGCATTCCAGTCCCCCGTGAGTAATAGATTTCCCTCTACCTTTATACACTCCAGGAAATTGAAATAAGAACACCGTGAATTCATTGTCCCAGGAAGGGGAAACTTTATTGGCACATTCCTGGGGTCAGATACATCACATGATCACACTGACAGAACCACAGGCACATAGACACAGGCAACAGAGCATGCACAATGTCGGCACTAGTACAGTGTATATCCACCTTTCGCAGCAATGCAGGCTGCTATTCTCCCATGGAGACGATCGTAGAGATGCTGGATGTAGTCCTGTGGAACGGCTTGCCATGCCATTTCCACCTGGCGCCTCAGTTGGACCAGCGTTCGTGCTGGACGTGCAGACCGCGTGAGACGACGCTTCATCCAGTCCCAAACATGCTCAATGGGGGACAGATCCGGAGATCTTGCTGGCCAGGGTAGTTGACTTACACCTTCTAGAGCACGTTGGGTGGCACGGGATACATGCGGACGTGCATTGTCCTGTTGGAACAGCAAGTTCCCTTGCCGGTCTAGGAATGGTAGAACGACGGGTTCGATGACGGTTTGGATGTACCGTGCACTATTCAGTGTCCCCTCGACGATCACCAGTGTAGGAGATCGCTCCCCACACCATGATGCCGGGTGTTGGCCCTGTGTGCCTCGGTCGTATGCAGTCCTGATAGTGGCGCTCATCTGCACGGCGCCAAACACGCATACGACCATCATTGGCACCAAGGCAGAAGCGACTCTCATCGCTGAAGACGACACGTCTCCATTCGTCCCTCCATTCACGCCTGTCGCGACACCACTGGAGGCGGGCTGCACGATGTTGGGGCGTGAGCGGAAGACGGCCTAACGGTGTGCGGGACCGTAGCCCAGCTTCATGGAGACGGTTGCGAATGGTCCTCGCCGATACCCCAGGAGCAACAGTGTCCCTAATTTGCTGGGAAGTGGCGGTGCGGTCCCCTACGGCACTGCGTAGGATCCTACGGTCTTGGCGTGCATCCGTGCGTCGCTGCGGTCCGGTCCCAGGTCGACGGGCACGTGCACCTTCCGCCGACCACTGGCGACAACATCGATGTACTGTGGAGACCTCACGCCCCACGTGTTGAGCAATTCGGCGGTACGTCCACCCGGCCTCCCGCATGCCCACTATACGCCCTCGCTCAAAGTCCGTCAACTGCACATACGGTTCACGTCCACGCTGTCGCGGCATGCTACCAGTGTTAAAGACTGCGATGGAGCTCCGTATGCCACGGCAAACTGGCTGACACTGACGGCGGCGGTGCACAAATGCTGCGCAGCTAGCGCCATTCGACGGCCAACACCGCGGTTCCTGGTGTGTCCGCTGTGCCGTGCGTGTGATCATTGCTTGTATAGCCCTCTCGCAGTGTCCGGAGCAAGTATGGTGGGTCTGGCACACCGGTGTCAATGTGTTCTTTTTTCCATTTCCAGGAGTGTATATGAATTACCCGATCAGTATCCTGTTATACTTTCCTGCCTTGATTGAGCACTAGATTTTCCCCTTTTAAGTACTGTAGCTTCCCTATGACGTTCAAACTTCCGACATCCCATGATCCGACTCTCAAAACGTTACACTTTATTGAATCCTTATCTCCTTTTCACCTCCCCTTGGTCGTGCCCTCCCATAGATCTGAAAAGGCGAATAGTTGGGAGTCCTTTGACAATGGAGAGATCATCCGTTACAGGGCACACGTCCGGTGATACTGCTATGTGTCGTTAATGTAGTGGTTACCACTGCCTTCAGCATGAAAGTGCCATGAATCCCTGTCCGCTCCTCCACCCTGTTTGACAACACCGTTGGAAGAAAGAAGACGACCTACTATGCTGGAATTCTTTAAGAAAATTGTAACAGCTAAGCAGCATTTGAGTGAGCAGCGAACAGTGCTACTACTTTCATGGAGGAAACGAAGAGACAAACGAAGGATGTACGACGTCTATAAAAATAGCGCGGCAACAGTAAGACTCTAAATTGAATAAGGGGAAAAGTTCAACTAGTTGCTGCAATTTCGTCTAACTATTATGTAGAAGAGCGATAATGGATATATAATGGAAGTCTGCAACAGAAGGGAATGCATTTAAGATTATAAACTGGTCACTGGTTTTGAAGCTTTTACGACGCTTCTTTTGCTTGACCCATTGCATGCCATCTTACTGATTCGCCATTGGACTACTTTAAGACAGCATTTGCGGACAACTTACTTTCAAGGTCCACGTGTCACTGCAGTAACTTCCATACCAATGTGCCTATGTGGCTTATGTGCTCACAGTAAACTTCTTTCACTCTCCAGTATGACTAATTGAACATGCTATGTTGAGAGCGGGATTTGAAATTCGTTGTATGAAAAGAATGACGTTATTATATCTTAATCCAAAGAGAAAAGATCCCTACGTAGTCCAGAAACCGATTCGGCTAATTTGAACACACACACACGCACACACACTCCATTCGCATTATCATTACATTTAGAAATTCTAGTTTTAAATTACCTTCAGTGACTGTAATTAAATAGGCACTTATTCATGGAACTTTCACGTATAAAATCCTTTGTGCTGGACCGAGGCTCAATCTCAGGCCTTTGCCTTTTGCAGAAGGAAATAAGGTACTTGTGGGAGTAAGGCTGTGAGAACGGGTCGTGAGTCGTGCTTGGGTAGCTCAATGGATAGACTTCTTCCCTGCGAAAAGCAAAAGACCAGTGTTCGTGTTACAGTCCAGCACAAAGTTTCAATCTGCTGCGAAGTTTCATATCAGTGCCCACTCTGTTACAGAGCGAAATTTGCAGTCTGTAAACACTAATTCCTACTGCTTAACGCCAACCAAAAAATAAATGCTTCGCTCGCCTATTCCCACAATGCAATTCGTGTGTAGACTAGTTTCCCATGTAACTTACCTGCAGGCACCAAATGTGTACTTCACTATAAGTTATACAGTCTTAACCCTCACACCTGATTTGAATAACACTGCACAACACACAGTGGTTCACTGGCCCCCAGTAAAATATTATCACATATCAACAGCTGTAAGCTAATTGGATGTTCTTATGTATATGGGATGTTGTAAATAGCCATATAGTTTTCCATAATGGTTATTTTATTATTGCAAGAATAATTAATATAGGACTTTTACAAAGTGAGCATAGTATTGTTTTTAAGTAAGTGTTGTATTTTTTAATGATTAGCTTTCTTAAATTTGAAGGTGTATACTACAATAGAATGTATTACTTGACTATAATTAGTTACTACAATGGGTAACATAGGATTTTTACAAATTTGGTACATGTCACACTGCACCACCATACTGAATATTAATTTTTATATGTGTTTTCTTACTTGTACATATATTGGACACAAGACTCAACTTCAATGTATTGCGTAATATAATGTAATAATACAGCAGTAAATCATATCAAGTGTGCTCACTGCCAGTAGAAAAAGTGATTGATATTAGTAACAGTTTTAAACATCATTCTAATATACATAGTTTTATCTTTTTATACTTATTTGCATAAATATACTATGATTATAACTAACTTTGTAAACACTCTATGAGAAAACATCTATAAATTTCAAATAATGAGTAATTACTCATACACACACATATTTTATATATATATATGTCGTCTGTGTTGTGAGTGGTATATATATATATATATATTGGATTATTTGAATTGTACAAGATTTTTAGCATAGTGTGCTTACAAAGTTACTTGCTACTATAGTATATTTTCGCACAAATGTATAAGAAAGTATAAACTTCTATTCATAAGAATGAAATGAAGTATTGTAATTAGTGTTGTCACTATTTGTAATATCTGTGAGCACAATCGGTACAAATTAGTGCTCTGCCTTCATCACAGATCGACCTTTTACAATTCTGACTACACATTCTTTTGTTTTCTTTCTCTTTCAAATGAACACAGAGAACATCTCACTTCGCTGTTTAAAGGTTGTGGTCTGTCTTAATGCACAAGTCTATTTGCAATACGTATTTCAGAGTTTTCTTCAAATTCCCTTGTCAGGTAGGTATACTCAAAGTGGCCTTTTTATGTGGTGCAACCAAGTTCCATGGCAATATATGAAGATAATTTTTTCATTGCCTCTTTACCTCAGTACCCGATGTGGTAAGCACATCCAGGGCATTTATTCTACTTTGATCCAAAGTGGTGCAGAAATTCTTCGAATGCCATCTTTGAACTCCACATGGAATGGAGTCAGTTTTGTACATTTGATTCAATGTGTCAGTGCCACAGGTTGTTTCATTGTATGAAATTATCTTTACAGATTTTTCTGTCGTTTCGTTGATGTCGTCTGTGTTGTGAGTTGTAACACCAACAGTATAACATGTCTTTGGGACATATGATAGTAGCGTTATATTGACATCAAACGCAAATTGTGGTTTCTGGACATTTTGATAACATAAACATTATTGTTTTAGTCTAGGCTTAGTTTTCCTTACAGTCCCCAACACTGTCAAAGCAAAGTTCTCAGTCCTTTTGTGATAAAGATGAACTGACGAAAAACAAGTCTCAACTACCAGGCTTCTATTAGTGCATGAATGGGTTCTGTTAACTTTGCCTCCTAATAAGATGGGAAGCTTCACTTTTCTGTGTAACTACCATGCCAGCAAGTGGAAAAGCGTTTAGAATATCATATGTCTTGGAAGAATTCAACATCAAAATCTTAGTATGTAAATAGGTTATACAAAACTGTAACCAGTCTCTTTTTTTAATAACTATGTTTTAATCCATGAACCGGTTTTCGAATCTTTTCAGGTTCAACTTCAAATGGAACCTGAAAAGGTTCGAAATCCGGTTCATGGAATAAAACATAATAATTCAAAAAGTGACTGGTTACTGTTTTGTATAACTTATTTACATTTTATATAGAGTCATGGTTCTAAAATATCCAAAGTGGATAAGCATTATCAAAATCTTAGTTCCAAATTTGTCCAGATTTCAAGACCTATACACTGAAAGGGCAGCTGTTAAGGAAATCTAACGGCTGCTTATATACTGCATAGTATTCTAAAGGTGTATTTAGGGAATCATATTTATCAATATATTTTGGGCGGTTGTCCTGAACTGTCAAAAATCGGTCTTCTTGTTTACTATTCAATTGAGTTGTTTTATCATCAAATCTTAGAGAACTAATAAAACCTGAAATCGCCTTTGTGGTGTGCTAAAGAGGGCATTACAAAATTCAGGAGGCAAGACTTCTTCTGAGTTTATCTGAGCCACCTTGTTTACTCTGCATATATACAAGAGACCAATGACAATCTTATTTCTACGAACTTGTAGTAATATGGTAATCAGCGAGTTCCTAGTTGAAAGTTTGTCAATAATTGTTTCGCCTGTGTAAGTGACAATCCGATCTAGCATATCATCTGTCATTTGTAATTGCCATGCTTCAACTGGACTAGAAGCAGTGCTTGCTTGTCATTTTCGTCCTGGGAGGTGAGAAACTAATTTTGTGGAATTAGTTATTCTCTTATTAGAAAGTATAGTTGAAGAACACTTATAGTCATTCTCTCCTAGAACGAAATTTCAGTTGGAAGAACTACGATGGTTACCATCTTCGTTATCCCCATCTTCTTCCGTACCTGATGGTTCCTAATTTCGACAAAACCATAATCTTCATCAGGATTTGGGACTTCAAACGACTCGTAACAGCAAAACGTTAGAAATATATGAAACTACCTGGCAGGTTAAAACTGTGTACCACACCGAGAGTCGAACTCGGGACCGTTGTCTTTTGGAGATAATTCCGCTACCAACTGAGCTGCCCAAGCACGACTTACGCCCCGTTCTCACACCTTCAATTCTGCCACTACCTGGCTTTCTACCTTGCAAACTTCATTGAAGCTCTTCTCCGAACCTGGCCTAACTACCACTCTGGGGAGCAATGGTATTGTAAAGACATGGCTTAGCCGTAGTCTGAAGGACGTCTGCAGCTTGAGATTTTCTTTCTGCAGCGGAGTGTGCGCTGATAGAAAACTTCCAGGTAGATTAAAACTTGGTGCCAGAGAATGGCAACAGTTCCGAGATCGAGTCTAGGTCCGGAACACAGTTTTAATCTAACAAGAAGTTTCATATTAGTAGCGCACACTCCGCTACAGAGTAAAAATGTCATCCTGGATTATAAATATATCTTCATCTGTTCTGAGTCGTTTACTCACTGTAGCTCAAAAATGAAATTAATAGGGCTACATTGATAGAAAACTGTGATAAATTACATACAATATATATTTCAGTATTGCATAGTGACCGAATTATAAATTAACCAATCTGCACAAATCAGCAATATGGCCTTCACCCTGGGCTACCACACAACAAGAGTAGCCATGTCTATCACAAATGGTGCCTGCAACATGGCCGTCAACACCCAAATTAAATTGCCTGTTGTATTCCAAGTCTAAATTATCTGCATAATTTTTATACGACAGTATAAAAATCATGTGGTGTGCTAAGCACGCTGCTGACAGTTCCTCCTTGACGAAAATGAGACTCTGTCACTGGTGCTACCAAAATTATGTATTATTTATCAAAAAGGCAAGCTGCTAACAGTTCCTCCTTGACGAAAATGAGTCTTTGTCACTGGTCCTAGCAAAACTATGTATTATTTAACAAAAATACGTAGAGACACAGACAGATCTGGCTTTTTCACTGCAGTTGACACAACTAAACTTTTCTGTAAAATTATGCTTGTATAAAATAGTCTCTCTACTGCTTTAAGAATGCAATTAATGTGTCATAATATACTTGTTGATGAAACCATAAAGGTGAACTCCTGTCCCTGATTGAATAGATCTCAATGGACATACAAATAATAATAATGTCATGTTATAATCCTGCTTATGGACTCCTCTCAAATAAATCCCTTTGTAGCTGCCGCTAAGAAGTATTACAATAATATGGAAACATTGCCCTTAGATTCTTTCCTTCTTCCCCTACTGGTAGTTGCACCATATGGATGTGTGTTCACTGTAACTTTTCTCCATTAATAACTGGACCATTATGTTCAGTGATATTTTATTTTCTAAAATGAGCAACCTCTCAGTTCTCTTCTTTTACTGGTATGTCAGTAATTTCTCGTCATTTAAATCAGTTGGAAGCGCCTTAAGTAGTGAAGCAAGACACAGACCCATAAGCGCTCTATTCTTACTTTGTTATTAGAATTTTGAACTTGTCTGATTAGCTTATAACATAATTGTTTTTTATGAACATTAAGTGCGTAATTGTTCATCCACCACCAAGAACAGCACTGACCAGCCATGACCACTTGGGCCAGGATTTAATTTGTATTCAAGCTAGTGAAGGTGATGACCTCGATTTTACTTAAGGTAAAATATAATAGCATATCCAATAATTTCAAAGCATTAATTACACTACCACTTTCGACCACCTTTCATGTATACTCTTTGGTTTGAGTCTTCATGATGCACATCTACAGGAAATATAATATTACGATAGCAATCACTTCAAGTCAAGTCTCACGACATGCAGATATTTGCCGCACATCTGCACTATTGCGTGGATTACACTAGACGCACACAGTTGGGGTACACACAATCCATCCCGAAGAAGGGGGTACAGGTTGGCGACAGAAAGGGCATCTGGTCACCCCTTAAAAATTAATACGCCAGATCCATTTAATCCTAACAGCAGACCCCGCAGGTCGGGATTAATGCCTGGAATGAGAGATATTATGAGATGTACTCCTTTGGAGAAATGGAGTGAATAAACAATATACGTAAAAAGCAATATTAAAAAAATGTAATTCATAATCTGTCCATATAGCATGTTTGATATGAATACTTTTTTCCTAAAACATAAAATTAGCTCACACACCTAAGGTATGGATATCATTGCTTATTACTGTGCCTGTGCATGTTAAAAAGTTTTGTGAATTGAGTAGATAGCTCATATCCAACAATACGTCTAAAAATTGTTGTTGAAATTTGTTAGTTAATTACATTATACATGAAACTGTCATCGAGAAAATGGTGGCCTTTGTGCACCGTTTGGACATTATGGGATAGCACTACTGTCTCGTTTTGGCTGATCGATAATTTCTTGTTGAGAGTTCACACTCGAGACCCTTTGTGCAGCTGTATAAAAGATCAGAAGCAATGATGAATACCAATTTAACTGCCTATCACTAAAACAGGACATCTTAAAATCCAAAACATGAAGGAATTTAAATTTTCCTGTCATGGCCTCACCGATATTGTAAAAAGATCAATGAACTAAGTGGGTACAATATGATTTGCTGACATCTCAAAGTAGAATGTTTTCAGGTAGGTATATATAACCTAATAATAATAATAATAATATGTAAGTACATATGTAAATCCCATTTCTTTCAACTCGAGAAATGGGAATGAAACATGGTGAAAAACCTGTTAGATTACATGGCAGACAGCCTGCATGAAATATATTGAAGATGGCTCTAGGCCCAACGCGGCATACTGTAAGGCATGGAAATACGGTACAGTTCGCATTTGAATTATTTATGAAGCCCAGGATTTTCGAGTATATTTCGAAGTGGACCAACAAAGGATGTAACATGACTTTCGATAAAAAATTGACAGGTGTTGATAGAGAAGAATTTGCATTCTTTCTTGGCCTGCTTATTCTTGTGTGAGTTTACAAAGGTCCCAATGCGGGCATAGTGAATTTATGGAACGAAGAGCATGGCCGATCGATTTTCAATAGTTCTACGGCTAGGAGCCGCTTCACAGAAACATCACGCTGTATTCGGGTTGGTGATGTTGATGATGCTCAACACTGGCGACAGTATCGTAGCCCAGGCTTCGCAAGGGATTTATTTGAACCGTGGGTAAGCACATGATGCATACAAACCACAAGACAATATTACAGTTAATGAACAACTGGTTGGTTGGTTGGTTGGTTTGGGGAAGACCAGACAGCTTGGTCATCGGTCTCATCGGATTAGGGAAGGATGGGGAAGGAAGTCGGCCGTGCCCTTTCAGAGGAACCATCCCGGCATTTGCCTGGAGTGATTTAGGGAAATCACGGAAAACCTAAATCAGGATGGCCGGACGCGGGATTGAACCGTCGTCCATCCGAATGCGAGTCCAGTGTCTAACCACTGCGCCACCTCGCTCGGTGAACAACTGGTAACTTTTATGGGTAGGTGCCCATTTCGCCAGTACATCCCCTCGAATCCTGGAAAGTATGGTATAAAGATATGGGCTTCATGTGACAGCACAAACTACTATGTCACATACCTCCAGGTGTACACAGGGAAGAGCGAAGGTCAGCCCAGAGATATAAATCAGGGAAAAAGGTAGTGTTAAATTTGACAGAATATTTATCCTTGAGTGAAAGACATATCGCAACAGATAATTTCTTTACAAGCTTCGAGTCGGCAAAGGAACTACAACGTAAGCAAATGACTCTACCAGGAAAACTAAGATAAAGTCGTCGAGAACTACCTGCAGAATTTATCGAAGTAAGGGGAAGAAATGGAGCTTAATGTCTCTTCGGATTCCAGGAATCAGCTCAAGAGTCTCTTATTGCCCAAATAAGGGTAAGATAGTGAGGTTTCTGAATACTATGCATTACAGAGACGAGACACGTAAGTTTAAAGTAGCAAACACTCTTGTAATCGTAGACTATAATGCAACTAAATTAGATGTAGACAAATGGCTCTGAGCACTATGGGACTCAACTTCTGAGGTCATTAGTCCCCTAGAACTTAGAACTACTTAAACCTAACTAACCTAAGGACATCACACACATCCATGCCCGAGGCACGATTCGAACCTGCGACCGTAGCGGTCTCGCTGTTCCAGACAGCAGCGCCCAGATCCGCACGGCCACTACGGCCGGCTAGATGTAGACACAATGGACAAATTAGTTAGGAAGTACACAATAAAACGTGTGACAAGAAGATGGCCAATGGATATTTCTTACATTATTTTGGATATTTGCCATAATTTGCCATGACTTAATTCCTGACTGGAATAAAAAACCAACGACACAAGGAGAGAATTTCTTCTGGAACTCGGAACAAGTCAAGTACAGAAAAAAATGGAATCGCTCAGCAAATCGCCTCCTCCTCGTTCCCCTCCTTCAGTTGAAATGAGTAGGACAGGCAAAATGCAAACGGTGACCCCTATGCGAACGTTCAGTGCGTACAAAACATTCACAAAGGTGCGGACGATACTTTTCCTTTGTCTGTAAACAACATTTAGAGGATCTTTGTTTTAAATGTGAAGATTTTCTATGTTTTTTTCTCTAAAATCAAGGATTAAGACAAGATCTTTAAGTGCTAAAATACATACTATACCTGGTTTCAATCAGTAATGTATGCTTTCATGTCAGTTCAGTAAATTATATAAAATACGTCCGATATATCCCGTGTTTATTACTTGGGGTCATATTGACTGCAGTGGTACTCAGTGTAACAAAGTAATTCTAGTAGTAGGAGGATTAAAAGAACAGTTTGTTGTACAGAGCTAGATCGTTTCTCATGAATTTACGAAATGTATCCATATCTGAGAAAGATGTGCAGATCAATAAAGAGCTGGACTCTGGGTTAAGAGTTGCTGTATCACAGCCAACTACTGGAGTTTGATCGGTATGAGATGTTTCATTATGATAGTCAATTACTATTACAGCACGGCATTGCTTTCACTTTACAACATTTGATTTACTATCACAGCTCAGGCTTACAATCAGAAACAGAGTACTTCAGGTCCCATTTTTATTACTTACAAGGGAAACTCCCCATCGCACCCCCCTCAGATTTAGTTATAAGTTGGCACAGTGGATAGGCCTTGAAAAACTGAACACAGATCAATCGAGAAAACCGGAAGAAGTTGTGCGGAACTATGAAAAATATTAGTAAAATATACAAACTGAGTAGTCCATCCGAAGATAGGCAGCATCAAGGACAATGGATATCACGGAGCGCCGTGGACCCGTGGTTAGCGAAAGCAGATGCAAACGAGAGGTACTAGGTTCAAGTCTTCCCTCGAGTGAAAAGTTTAAATTTTTATTTTCAATTTATGTTTCAAACTCTTACGTTTTCATCACTTTTTTCGGAGTGGTTATCACATCCACAAGAAAACCTAAATCGGGCAGGGTAGAAGAATCTTTTTACCCATTCGCTAAGTGTACAAGTTAGGTGGGTCGACAACGTATTCCTGTCATGTGACGCACATGCCGTCACCAGTGTCCTATAGAATATATCAGATGTTTTCCTGTGGAGCAATCTGTTAAACTATGACCTTCCGATCAGATGTTTTCGGTTCCCATTAGAGAGGCACGTCCTTTCGTTTACTAATCGCGCGGTTTTGCGGTGCGGTCGCAAAACACAGACACTAAACTTCTTACCGTTAATAGAGACGTCAATGAACGAACGGACAGATCATAATTTTGCGAAAATAAAGAAAGTAAAATTTTCAGTCGAGGCAAGACTTGAACCAAGGACCTCTCGTTCCGCAGCTGGTCACGCTAACCACGACCACGGCGCTCCTATAGGTATAATCTCCTTGATGTTGTATATGTTGCGCATGGACTACTCAGTTTGTATATATTACTAATTTTTTTTCATAGTTCCACACAACTTCTTCCTGTTTTCTTGATTGATCTGTGTCCAGTTTTTCAAGGCCTATCCACTGTGCCAACTTATAACTAAATCTAAGGGGGGTGCGATGGGGAGGTTCCCTTGTTAGATAACTTTCACCGTTAACTTGTTGTGATGTAGTGATGGAACAGATATCATAGATCAGTTGTGTTCTGATCTTAACATGTCGAATAACTAATATGAAAATGTAGTTCAGGCTAGAGTTAATACTGCAGTGTAAAATATCCCAACTACTAGATACTGGAACTACTGCCAATGTGCCGTCCACTAACTCATTCAACAGAATTAGTGAGAAAGTGAGGATGCCTGTCTTGGCAGTTCGGAATTCAAGGATTACTGTTGCCATTGGTACTAGGTCCCACAATGCCAAGCTATTAACGCAAAAATCTTTAATAGTAGGAAATGGAGTCGTGGAATCCATATTCATAATTGTAGAAAGTTTAATCGATATTACATTCTTCATATTTATTTTTGTACCAGACAGAGACGCAAAGTTAGATATCTCCAGTGGTAAATACCATGTCTGTATTGATAGAATGTATATTATGTAGATTTATTCAAAAGGAAACCCAGACACAGCATGTAGCCTCAAGGCATAGAGGTCAAGGTCTCTTAAAAAAATGTGGCTATATGTCAGCAGTCTCCTTGCATTTAAATCAACTCTAGTGAAGATCATATTAGTTATAAGCTGTCAGAACACAAGTATCTTAATTTGAAGTAACAAGCTGAACTAGTTAATTTGTAATTAAAGTATGTAGTTCTGTTGCAGAGAAAACAGGACATCACAAAAGGTTATGAATACCCTATGGTGGTAATTGGACAAACAACCTATTGTCATACATTTTCCTCCAACCTGTAGCCTGAGTGATTATTGTAGAAGATGACTGAGCCATCGTCATATTGAAGTCCACTATTAGTTGTGCAGGTCGTATCTGCAGAGGAATCTCACAAATATACTTGATTTACATATGCAGGTAGAGGTTATGAACTTTGTGTTTTGCATATGGCTTGTCAGTTCAAGTATTAATATGGCTCTTGACTCTGTTCTTGGATGTGAACTGTTACATACGGTAACCCTGTAGAGTGATGATGTACCCATCAAAACACCTGTACGGGAGTAGTGCCTTTTTTGAATAAAATAGTACAGATTTTTTAGAGGCAGGAGTTATTGCAAACCTCCTAAAACATAAGTCTAGCATGGATAAAACCAAATTTGTTGGAATCGTGAGTTCACATACAGAAATATTGCGAGATATTGTCAATATCAGTGCAATGAAATGAAGAAACACAATTATCTTTGGAATAGCCTAGTTCCTTGGCATTTTTAGCTAGTAAATTATTAAACCCACATGCATGCTAAATTTCATTGACAAAAATTATGCAACTATTTTTGTCAAAAGATTGTCAAACAAGCCTTCATGAATTCTTGACTACTGCTATGTCCTGACATATCTGAGGACACTTACGTAGAAAGAGATGCTTCTTGCTTGGTTTGCGAGTCAGTGGAGATGAGGACAAACTTAACATCCAAGTCATGGGACTGGCTAGCTGTATTGTCTTTAGTGTGAAAGGTCACATTTCACCAATGAGTTAGGACCTGCAACCACTGAATGGAGTTTGAAAATCCCACTATTACATTTATGTTTATCATGCCAAAGTATAACATTATACTTTAAGTTGTCTTTTAATCTGTGGACTCTTATGCACTCGCCCCCTCCACTACCATGATGGGCTCGAAGTTGTAATACAGTGATTTTAAAATAATCTATTTTATTTGAGAGATTCATGTGATGGTGAATGCCAATCCTCACCTTCCCCATGGATGTCCAGAGAGTTCAGAATTATTTGCGCAAACTTCATCCTACATAAATATGTTAATAAAAGATACGACTTATACGAAATATTACATAGATATGTGTAAGAGTAGGAACTCTCTCCAGGATGATCGACGTCTCTGTCCATGTGTCTCTGGCATGAGGTGAAGTAAACCAATTAATCACACTTTCTGGTACCTCCTTTAAATATCTCAAGCTGTATGCAAAGAAAACTATCACAGCAGTACATATTATTAAAAAAATAACAATTTTTTATTCCA
This sequence comes from Schistocerca serialis cubense, assembly GCF_023864345.2. Classification (NCBI taxonomy): domain Eukaryota; kingdom Metazoa; phylum Arthropoda; class Insecta; order Orthoptera; family Acrididae; genus Schistocerca; species Schistocerca serialis. The sequence goes on along the minus strand of NC_064641.1, from coordinate 320,977,399 downwards.
AGAATTGTTAAACCTGATGCATTGCTATCAGGTAATGTTCCTAACTTTACCAGTGCAAAGTGGAAAGCACCACTATGAGAACGTCAAATTAATATAATTTTAATTTTAGGTTTCATCTGGAGCCAAACTCGGAGGCTAGGCTTTTTCACAAAATTAGCTTGGTTCATTAATACTTATGCTTCCATTCAGCAAACAGTCTGGGCTATGGGCCTTGGGCCTTTTAAACAAATAATCAATAAGTTCTCACACACATACACCCAACGTATGCCAGTTGAATCAGTGCTCAATTAATCAGAGATAAACCATTTGGTTTGCCCAGTTCCCTGAATTCCAAAACGGAAAGCTCCTCAGAAGAGAGAATTAGACAAACACTGATTACATTAACAGAAAATCATCACCTAAGAAAAATATGCTAACGTGAAAGGTTAACACATACCCTAGAACTCCATGTAGTAGATAGTATACTTTTGAGAATACGTCTGGAACTATCCATTTTGAGGAAGAGGAACTTTAAATTGCAGATAAGGTAATGGAAAATGTCAGGTCCATTAAGAAAAGAATACTTCATTAAGAGCATTGTTTATTAGCCTTCCCTGACTCCAACAAGATCGAACAGCTATACCTTCAACAGAACACTAAGAAACACGTATAGAAACTTTAAGTTCTCCACACATACAGAAAGCTCTTATCCAAACAAAAGTAGGATAATTTACTGACATTGACCTAAAATTTATTTATATCATTTATGTAAAAGTATAAGGGTTGTTTTCCTTTTACACTTTGTGTACCCACGCTGTTTTTGTAGAGACTGTCATGGTTTAATGAACTCCACAGAAACTAATAATTTGTCAGCAGACACAACAGTATCTTCCTTGCTCTTCAACAGAATTTAAATATTGTTGGATAATGTGTTTTCCAGAAAATCTATATTTTAACCCAGTTTATTTCAAGCACATGAAATTTATCTAAAAGCCATGTACTTATACAGACTTCATTATAATTTAGAGTCATTGTATGTAAAATTATCCCCAAACTATAAGGGGTGTTCATCTCACGAGCCATACTATTTATCATTAGAAACAATGTTAACGTTAAAAACCCTGTACCGGTTTTTAGCTCTGGCTGCCGCCTGGGAAAACAGGTTAAAAATGATCCTGAGCATCGACAAATTGACCTGTCTGTTATCCACATGTTATACTCTATAATTACCTAGTGAAGGCTTAATAAGATCTTTGACTAATTAATGAAGAGAATACTATGCTATAGAAAGACTCTCTTAATAATATTTGTTCTTTTTAAAGCTACATTCGAACGACATCCAAGATTATTCAATGAAATAATTCTCTTACCACGAACGCTATGTAATCAAATACAGTTGCCAAGCGACTAATGTTTACTGTGCCTTTCTAAAATTTTATAGTAACACTTGAAGTGAATAATATGTAGTCAAATGGCAGAAGCTACACTACACTAATGAAACTGTCTTCACCATTTGAGTGGATAGTCGGTCACACTTTTTTATAAACCACAAAGGTGAACTCTTTTGTCTGACTGTAGAGTCCGAAAGGAATATGATCATAATAATAACAGAAAGTCCTGTTTCTGCTGATGAACTTAGTATATAATTAATTAATTCTAGTGCTGTTACTGTCAAGTATTTGTAGAATTATGGTCAATGTAGTGAATTATTAGGAAAAAAGATATGTTTTGTAATTGTAAAAAGGTCAAAGTCCTCGGAAAATTAACGCCTGAAAACCCAATATGTGATGATAATACTAGTTCTCCGATAACTTTAATCAAGTTGTCTGTGGGAAAAGTGAAATTAGATTTTTTCTACCTCCCCTTGTGACAGGGACACGATATTGATGAAAGTGCCTGCATGTAAAATTTTGCCATTAAAAATTGGACTAATAACGATTCGAGTTCGGATTTACTTTGTAAAATGACCAATTTTTCAGCTCTCCTGTTTTAATTGTAATTTCTGACTGTTTAAATGAAGTTGTAATCAACTTCCGTGGTGACAGAAAGATCGAGCGGCATATGTGCTCTACCATTAGTTATTTCGTAATTGTAAAGTCACATCTTCATCGTAATTAAAATTCCATTTAATTTTTATACAAAACGAAAATTAGAAGTGTAAAGATTACTTCGTCCAAAAATTCCTCTGTTAACATACAATGTCCATTATGGCCTGAATTAAACTTTTTAAAGCTGGTAAAGCCAATGAATCTGACTTTATTTACAGTAAAATATAATCAGTCTTTACAACTTTTTTTAGCAGCAAATGAAAATAATTACTCTTCTCTACCACCTTTCGATAGATTTTGTTTGATAATATTTGACACGCGTTGTCAGTAAGATGAATCAAATTATACGAAAGGAATCACGTCAGTGTGATGCCTAAAAGCGATAAAGTAACAGAGAAACTTAGGGCCTTGTGATTAGGTAAAATAACGTATTAACGCTTGGAAAAGGGCAGTTAGAATAGGACGCCTAAAAACTTGACTATAACGTCTCAGATCAATTGTCACAATTATTTGTACATGTCCAAATCCTTTTGTAACAGTACAGAACACATGTGGCAGATAATGAAGTAAGATTTAACGACTATCACTGATTTAATTTATTATATTTGATCCAGAACATACTTGAGTAAGTTAGGTTTCCCAACAATGTTACTTAGTGATGATTCATAACAACTGCGGTAGAGTGTTACATCACTTAAACTACATATTTTCGTAATACGAAACATCAAATAATATATTAATTCAACCGTTTAACAATCGGACTCTGATGATTGTGATGAGTTTAGTATGTGATTCACTCAGTGGCATGGTTATCAGGGCCCCTAAAAAGTCCCAATCTTTCTACTTTTCGCTGTGGGCAGTTCATGAATGATGACGAAATGATGTGGACAGTACAAATACCCAACACCCAGGCGGAGAAAATCCCCAACCGCACAGAGAATCGATCGAGCCAGGGACCCCGTTATCAAGAGGCTGTAGTGAAAAACACCATCCTTTTTTATGTTTTTTCCTCTACACTTGGTCTGGCCGAATACCTGTTCTAGTTGATGGTTGAATATTTCACTCACGTTTTTTCATTACAGTTGGCAGCCAGCCCTCTGACCGAACACACTGAGCTACCGACGCCACCTTAACTAGACCACGAGCTGCAACCTATATGACAAGGGGTCGTTAACAAGTGCTGCTTACATATACTCTTCTTGGATTTGCCTTCTTCTTACATTGTACAGAAACCACAATATTTAGTGGATGGAACTGTTAGACATCTTCAAGTGATGCTAGTTCCTGCTGTCACTGTTGCAAGACGCGACTGATGATAATCGGGCAGAGGTGTCGAAATTTGTCAGGCCAGGAGAGTCTGCTCTATGATCAGTCAAGAACAGTTCTACTCCGACTAAAGACATTAAAGATCTGGGTCAACAGGCTGCAGTTCCCTCAAGTACTGGTACGTCATACCGAAAATACATCAGGACAATTCTCGTTTTCACGCAGTATTGAGCAACACTGGAGCCATTACCTGTTTCCTGGCCAAAGATCTTACCTCACCGGAAGACGCTACTAGTTGGCTGGAAACAGCGCTGGTAGTGCCCCCTGCCAGGAGCCACAGAAAGGCATTCCGCCCAAGTGCCGTGGACACTGTGCTGCCGGTCGCTCCTGTGGTTAACAACTGATGTAAGTGCCAGCAACGCGCGGCTTCGGATCATGAATCAGAAGTTCTTGTTCCTCCTGTTTTAATTTAATTGAAATCAGTTCCTTGATTCCAGGCGGCACTGAATTGAAAACCTGCATCCGTTAAGTAACACTGACCGCAGTACTGAGTTGTACAGCCTCTTTAAAAACACAGTCCCAGAAAGCTGACGCTGGGCATAAAACTTCAGACTTCTCGTGAAACAAGCGATGCCTCGTGTCCAGGCAATGCTGCTGCGACTGATTCCTCAGGTAAGTAGCACTACCTGGGCTGTAGCTGACTAGTCTAAGCAACATGCCAGGGTCGCCAAATGTTAAAGTAGACTCCCCTCAGGGCAAGAAGAGAATGCGCCAAGTCTCACATGAGTGATCGTAAATGACGCAAAGGATTCGGTGGAAGAGAAAGGTTTGAAATACGCACCAACACTTCTCAAGGTCCTATCTGATATGTGACAGCTTCCTTTCAACAGAAAACGTCTACACTTTCCGTTACGCTGCCACAGAGATTAGGAGGGGCTGCTGGAGAGTTTGAACTCGAGCCACGCCAATCCGCTCAGCTGGAAGACTCCGTCAGAGTTGAGAGCAGACAAGGACAGCCTTATTTTACCTTCCCTCAAGTCGAACGTCACCCTCCTTCTCTCACGAGCTGAATTCAGTGGCAAGGGACAGGTTCTGCTCGATGATCCTGCTTGTCTCAAGCTAAGAGAGGATCCAACTGGCAAGATTTATAGAACAAAATTATACCTTCTCAAGAAGAGTTTTTTTCCGACTAAAGTCATTAAAGATCCGCGCCAGTAAACTGACGTTCCCCCGAGTACTGATCGTCCTACCGAAAATACATGACGACGGTTCTCGTCCTCAGCCAGTATTGAGCAACATTAGAGCCATTACCAGATTCCTGGCCGTAGATCTACTTCACTATTCACTGAGACTTTTCGTAGTCAAATAAGATGACCGTATTGACAATGTAGAGTACTTCACAGGACGTCTGAAAACACATAAACTATAAGGGTCGGATATTTTAGATTTCTCTAACTTTGTTATTTACGAAAATAACTCTGCTGGACCATTAGAAACAAAAAGTTGCATGTGCTTACCAGAAGTTATTTCTTAAGTATTTAGAACACGTAGACGGTGTCGCCATTGAAAGTCCTCTCTCTCCAATTGTGGCCAAATATTATAGAAAACTTTGATGAAAAAGCACTGCAGACGGCAAGTCACCAACATTTCAGTGCGTCTTGCAGCATGTAGACTTTTCATTTATTCTGTGTCCCCAAGAATAAAGATTTTACGTGTATCCACCATATTAACTCGCTCCATCCGAATATACAGTTCACCTTGGAAACTGAAAAATATTGTCGCTTACCATTCCTAGATGTCATGGATAGAAGAAAAGTTGACGGTAAACTGGGACAAAGTATCTGCAGAAACTAACTTACACAGAGAAATTACGAGCCTTCAATAAGTAATGCAACTTGGTTTTTCAAGGCATCTTCAGTTGAAAAAATTAGAAATTAGTCGAGAGACATATACCTATTTCAGTCCCCCTTGTTTCGTGAAGCTCCGATATATCGCTGCGCTGTCCATATCCTTCAGAAGTTTGTACACAAGGTGTGTTCCAGTGAGCTAACAGTGACTTTCTTTCGGCGGAAAACCACAATCGCAGATGCGCTTGCAGAATATCTCCGAAGACATGTCAGTGAACCAAGGTGCTGTGATCCGTTGGGCAAGGGGTCTGTCACCATTGTAACAAGGTCACACAAAACTATCCGATGTCACCCGTGCCCGCCGGCAGTTCACATTTGTGACTCCTGCAATGTTAGAACTTGCGGACACTGTCATTCCACGTGATCGACGGGCCACAATCAGAACCCTGCTGCCCAACTGGACGTCTTCGTCGGTAAGACTGAAAAATACGTCCACCAGTTGCAGTACTCAATCGTGAGCGCCCGCCGGGTTCCTCGCTGTCTAGAGAGCTACGGAGGACCATCTGTGCGGAACTGCTTGCGTGTTGCGAGGCTGATGGTAACAATTTTTGTCGAACATCGTCACAGACTATGGAACATGGGTTCATCACTGCGAACCGGAAACAAAACGGCAATGAATGAAGTGGTGCCACAGCAGCTGTCCTCAGAATAGCAAGTTGAAAGCAGCATCCTCAGCCATTAAAATCTTGGCGATGGTCTACTACCTGAGTCGTTAGAGAGCGACCCTTGGCTGTTCGAGAGAGGATGTGGATAACACATGAAGATGAACCACGTCATTTCAGTGTGGACTATCGTAACCGTCTCAGTGTTGTATTTCCCGGTGGCTAAATTGGATGGGAGGTCCTATTCTGAGGTCTGCGGAGGATATTTAAAGTCACTTGTGTATGACACCGCAGTGGATACGGAGATGGAATTTGTTAAAAGAATTGTTGCCTACCTGTGATGTGATTCAAAACACACCAGGGACATGCGTCAGAACCTTGTACACCGATTTCATGTTTTCATTGAGACGGATAGGCATCAGTTTCATCACATTTTGTAAGTCATTGTGTCAGTGACGGTATTTGCAGTTAACTGTAACTAACGTAAGCCAAAAAGTACACAGTAATGTGATTTTATTCGTATTATGTTCTTAAGCTGATTTGTTAAACCCCAGCTTCCCTACCTGAAATTGTCCTGTTAAATTTTTGCTACACTCTCGTGGAAACTCCCCGCATAACATAACTAGTATATCCTGAGGATAATACTGCTTCTTGTTAATTTAGTTTTCTTTTCCCACAACTTTTTAAATCTACACCGGAGGTATTGTAACTGGTGTCTACAGACGAGAGATTGCTGCTCTTCTTCACTGCGTGACGGCATCTTCATTAGGTTGCTGTGGAAGTTGAAACAATAGTACTATGACGTACAGATACGTAAGATCTTTATTCCAGTGGAAACAGATTTTAATTCCCATTCGATATCTGGGACCACCCCATTTTCCTCTGTAATTACCCCATATGAATATCAAAATAGTTGCTTGCACAATATTCGTCCTAGCAACTATCACATTCTTCCCAGGTAACTACTTCAAAGGGAGTCGTACTACCATGAGGTCACCAGTATTGGTTTACACGGTGTGTGGGGACGAACGAGGCTGGTATTTATAAAATGGGAAGGGGGAGGGGTTGGAGAATGGGAGCACTGTACCATTAATTGGTGACATCACACGAAACCACCAGCTTCGACGTGTACTCTCGAGGTAACTAATTCGGTGATCTGGACCAACACTAAGTACAGACCTGTTATCTGTTTTTTTTCTCATTGTACTTATTGCTCAGGCGGGTCTCGTAGTGAATCAGAGTTTAGACAGGAAACGACCTTGTTTGTTTCATCGTGATTTACCTTGATTGGTGGGGAAAAGTTCCAGCGTTCATCTCCTGAACACCAGAATGCTGATAGTCACGGTCCCGCATTTCGTTCAGCGAGGTTAAAGTAATAAATCAATATATGGCGAAGTATGTTTGTTCACCAAGGTCTCACTTGCGGCAGTATATCTCATTCCATTTCTGGAATCTGATGAAGCACCGTTGTTAGATCAATCAGAGACGAATTGAAGCCTTTGGACAGTAGTCTCTGGAGCGGTTTCAGCTCTTCCTTATTCGTCTCATTTTGAAAATACTGTTTATTCTTAAAGAACAAAAGGGTATTCGGACTTCCCCACCTCCAAAGGAAAATATTCGCCTGTTACGTAACTCATTCGGTGTGCCCTCATTGATCTATCAGCGTAGCTGTTCAAGGTCCGGATGGGAGAAAATAGTATGAGATAAACTGCCTCTAGTGAGAGCTTTGTGACGAAACATATTGCTCCATATATACATTTATTACTTTGACCTCGCTGAACTAATTGCAGGACCGTGACTATCAGATTGTCAAGAGGTCTTTAGCGTGGAGACTCGCTTGTGTAAGCGATAAGCCCGTTATAAAAGCCGACCACAGCCGACTGTGATCATCCGCCGGCCAGAACCATGCAGAAAGCCGTCGTCCTCTGCTTGCTGGTAGCGCTCTGCAGCGCTGCGCCCTCCACGAGGTCCCACTTGCCCAGACCGCGCCTCGATGGCCGCATCGTGGGCGGCGAGGCCGTAGACATCTCGCAGTACCCCTGGCAGCTGTCGCTGCAGAAGCTGGGCTCCCACAGCTGCGGCGCCTCCATCATCAGCTCCACCTGGGCGCTGACGGCGGCCCACTGTATCGAGGGCGCCTTCGTCAACTTCGTGTCCCTCAGGGCCGGAACTTCCACCCGCGGAAGCGGCGGAACTGTGTACGATGCTGCCGACGGATATTACCACGGGGACTACGACTCCGATACCACTGACTACGACGTCGGTGTCATCCAGATTGACGGATCATTCTCCTTCGATTCCAACGTTCAGGTACAATTCGTGCACAGAAAATACTTACTTCAACATTTTTCAGATTTATTTTTAAATATGAACTGTACGCTAAGGATCGTTTGTTTAGTTTTTTTCTCGTACATATTTCGAGGTGCCTTAAATTCGATACTTACTACAGAATTAGATCGGCTACAAACGAATGCTTCCCAGGTATCACCATAACTTAATGAACTAGAAAAGCATACGCTACCATAACAATTATCTTCTTCAAATAGATATTTGTCCATAAGAGAACTTTCATGCCTTAGAACGATCATTATCATATGGTGACATTTTTGTCAGATCATCCAGGAAGCTATGGTGTGGTAAAAAGATATCTTCACGACGGTATATTTTACTTTTATTACATGACATGTTTACTTTTTTGTACTGAAATACGAGAGTTGTCCAGAAAGTAAGTTCAGATCGGTCGCTAAATGGTAACCACAGTAAAAACCAGAAACATTTTATTTGTAAGAGTTAGCTACACTTTGCAGATACTTTTCTACATAGTTGCCACCCCGACTTAGACATTAGACATTACAATCTTACTATGAAACGCAAAATTTAAAGTTTGTGCCAGGAAGGGGGAAGGGTTAGGATCGTAGCTGAGTGAACAGTTTGCTTGACTACCATGTTCTCAACTCAGACTCTCTAATCTTTATTGACATCAATCATTCGTTAATGAAGTAACGGAAACGTAGTCAGCTCTCACTCATTACAATTGACTAGGTGTATCGATGAAACGTCTCTAAATTTAGATATTAAATGCTAGAGCAATAATTTTTCCCTCAAAATTACCGTCTTACGACACATAAAAAACATATGCGTTATTAATTACCGCACAGTCCATTCATCATCCTAACTTCAGGCATTAAAGTTTTATTTATTTTACTTTTACGGAGCCCAACACTTCGTCTTTCTTCTCCCAAATGGCTTAGATCTTCTTATCGGAGAGGTGATCGTCCTCCAAACATTCTTTAACGATGTTAATTCACGTTTCTCTTCTTTTCTGGTATTTCATTACACTTAATGCATTCAATTCCCCCCCAAATTCCATATATCGAGGTATGTCAGTTCATGTGCGTTTATTTACCGCTGTTATTAATTACTTCTCTCCATCTTTTATGAGGCTTTCCCGGAGTTTACTTATAAACCACACTTTTTTCTGTGAACAAGCATTTCTTAAAACATTTGAATTATGTTTCTCTCGTACTTTTTCTTTACACATTTGTATCTTGTTGCAAATACAATCCATAACTTTGATAATATTTTCTCCACTCGTTCGTCATACTCATATGTGGCGATAACAATGTTTGAACCGTTCTACTGTTCTAATGACAATCACAGTATTGGCTGTACAAAATGATTTCCTTTAAAAGCTATTCTCTTTCCCTCCTCCTATGAAATCATCAAATCAAAATTGTGGAACTTAATGAAAGAGCTGTGCTATAAATAAAATTCTATATAACATTTTAATGTGACGTTTAGCCAGTTCTGACTACTATGAATTGAAGGGGTGAGAATGACATAATTCAAAGCCACAAAATATAAATTATTCAGGGGAACATTTTAAAACTTTGGATAAATCCATAAATCATATTTCAACTTATTGAGTTTTTTTTTGACAAAACTAGTTTTTTTCTCTAATGTGTTAATATACGTGTTGGCATAGTTATATTCTGAACAAAGTTAAACATTATTAATAAAAAAATGTTTTATCCCCAGGTGACACATCATTGGGCTTTGGCCTGTCTCATACTAACTTTACACAATGTTTACAAAAATTTGTACATCAATATCCAACATAACTTACAATGGTAGTCACTACAGTGTTTCACAGAATATATACAGTGTTTCATTTTCAACACTTTGTTCCTTTGATTCACTCAGACTGTTGAAGTGTCCCTTCCAAACATCTGGTATGTATGGCATTAATGACGTAACATCTTTGAGGTTTTTTTCACAAATTGGAATGGGCTTTAAGTATTTCCTTGACAGCTGGAACGGATTACTCCCCTGATATGCTCGTCCTTTCTTAGTGATATTTACAGTTCTGAATTCTTCAAATTCAGTGTACTGATTCTTCACTTTTAAATGTGATGGCATTTCTTCATCCAAACGAAAAACTGTCGCTTCAGAAAATCGGAACTGAGATCCATCATCATGTTTGTCCCTTTTTGCAACATTTATCCACAGTGGTATCATATATATAAGGTCTGCTTGATTCATTTTAACGCCTGAAAATGGCTTATTCTTGCACGATCCTATAATGACTGTAACCCAATCACGACGGGTTTACACAGTGGGGCTTCTGTTCTTAACGTGCTTCTCAATTCGACCGAAACCTTCGGTCACAGGGCAGTCGTGTGTGTCCAGTTCGTGGAAACCAATGTTCAATGGCCTAAAATTATCCTGAACGCACTAGTGATCTCTCTAGCGTAACAACTGCCCAGGTTTTGTCTTAGCCTCTACAGTTATCACTAATAATGTGAAGAATGTTTGCCTGATACTTTTGTATTTCTAAGAATTTTATCAGACATCTTCCTGTCTCATCAGATCCACGCTTTGCTTCGTCTTCACTCCACTCGAACATATGTCCTTTTTCAGACCCGCAATCATGAAAACCAAAATTGTAAGTCCACAACTTCCTCTTACAGAATGCTGGCCCAGATATAAGCCTCCGTGTTGGAAAGGTTTGTTGTAGATCAAAGGCTACTGTAAGATATTCCTCAGGATTTTCCCTAGGTAATTTGGAAAGCTGTGTAATCATATTTTGTCCAGCAGATGCTTTGGCATGATGTAGATCACTTTCAATTTTTAATCTTCTTATAATATCTTCAGAGTTGATCAACTGTGCATTTTTTATTTGAATTTGAAATTCGTCACATACATGACATGTGTCTGAATGAGGCAATTTAAAACCAATATTAAAATCTTGGTTAAATACATCTCGAAATTTCGAAACTTTTACTTGTGGTGCATTATTTTCTTCACAATATTTCAAATAATATTCTTGATATAATGAAGAAATTGGCATGTCATGATCGAAGTACCCTTTATTGGGGTTCTGTGAGCGACTGTAATGACTGGCATACTTAGGTATATTATTTATGAAATTGTGAACTGTCTGAAGTGCTACTGGTGAAATTTTCCTTGATGGGTTCCCTTTTTTTCCTGGAAACAAAGAAAAAGAAAAAGTGATTTTAAAGGTAAATGCCCAGGTCAGACTAATTTAGTGAATTTGTGTCTGAATATAATATGTAAAGAAAAACACTGGATAAATAAGCGCAACAGAACAAAACTTTGGATTTTCTTGGAAGCAACATTAATTTCATCATTAAATACCTCTACCGTCTTTTGGAGAAATGAAGTGTCCAAGTTTTTTTGTAAGTTCTTAAGACGTCCTTGATTTTCTGAAGCCCATGCACACTTAAAAATGCTTCTCTGCATACCAAAATATTACAGCCATTAACCTTAACCTGGTACGAAGAAGTCACAATTCGCTGTGAAATTGTGCTTTTACTTTTCTTTGGGTACCTTAAAAAGTAGAATACATTAGTCAAAATAATAATATTTTATTTATAAAAGGTACATGATATAAAAACCAATTTCAAATTATCATTAAACATAGTCACCTCCATTGCACATGTTGCACCTTAATACTGCTCAGAAGGTAATTATTTTGGCAATTGAAATCACACATATCCCAAAAAGATTTGAATATCTGCTCTACACATTCATGAATTTTGCTCCAACACTTCTTTTTACATTTACATCCAGGACCAAGAATTTTAGCACAAACAATTCGTCCTTTTTTATCAGATATGTACTCTCTGTCATAATTTCTACGACATTTACATATTTCCCTTTTCCTATTGTTCATATTTCTTCTATTTTTTCTGACTTTAGGTTTTTCAGGAGGTGATACTTCAGGAGACCTTTCACATTCATCTGCATCCTAAGCCAAATATAGTATTCAGAATGAGAAAGACCAAAGCCACTTCAACACATATACCAAACGTTAATATATTATATAAATGGGCTTATAATATTTATAATTACTACCAATAATGCAGTAATTAATAGGAAAGTGAAATTTGTTCGTGATTCACATGTACATATTTTTAGTAGTAAGTATATAACAGGTATAATTACGCAATAATATTTCACTGTGATGCAGACCTAAGCCTCAATGTTTTAAATGTTTAAAAAAGTAAGTATTTTTAGACTTACCATGTCATTTTAAGATGAACATTCATCAGAGGGACATTAACTGCTATCACTGGACGAAAAATCGTCTTCAGAACTAGCCATTTCTGTATCTGAATCTTCTTCTCCGCTTATGTGTGGAAGTAGCCTCTTCTTTCGAAGCGCCAATGCACTGTGGCTTTGGGTTGTTTCCGAATCGAAAAAGACTGCTTTCTCACAGTATGAGAACATTAAGTGTGAACTGCTCTGTCATCTAGTGAATGAAAGTTAAAATATTTACGCAGTATCTTCCTCTGTTGAGTAGAAGTTGAACTAACACAAAAAACGTATTTTGAGAAAAGTGTGGCTTTGGGCTATATCATTCTTGCCCCTTCAATTAGTCATGTCATAGAGATGGGCTCAGTGTTATGCTCAGCTGACTATCTTTCATACATATGGTCCACTACAGGCTGAAATCGGTTACTGTTTAATGAGTAACACGTACGTGCAGTGAAGGGATAGCTAAATGAAATTTATTGAAGGAAGGTTCCTGCATAATGTTTTGTTCGTTGTGTAAACATTGAATAGCGAATGAAATGTTCCCAAAGCACTCTCCCCTGCTGTTTTCAAGGGCGATTCGTGACGAGTGTGTACTGTACTTTACAGGCGGTGAGTCTCGGCACGACGGAGCCATCTGCAGGCACAGCGGTGACCATCACGGGCTGGGGCGCCTTGTCCTCCGGAGGCTCCTCCCCCATACAGCTGCAGGCGGTCACCACGTCCATCGTGGCTCGTGCCTCCTGTAACTCTGCCTACGGCGGCGAGATCACGCAGCGCATGATCTGCGCAGGCGAAGACGAGGGCGGCAAGGACTCGTGCCAGGGCGACAGCGGCGGACCACTGGTGGAAGGATCCACCCAGTACGGTATCGTCTCCTGGGGAAGAGGATGCGCTGAGGCCGGCTACCCTGGCGTCTACTCTAATGTGGCCAACTTGCATTCCTGGATAACACAAGTCACTGGCGTGTAACAAGCCATCCAGCCGTAAATGAATAAATTATTCTTAACTGTAACATAAGATCATGAGAATAAAACGTTTTTTCTGTTACATAATGTATCAATTTTATCAAGTCATTCTTAACTGAAATACTATGTCCTCAAAACTACGTTGATTAATTCTCCTGTATTATGAATTCCATATCAAAAGTAATGAAGAAGGATACACTCAATAAAATATAATGAATGGTATGTTTCTGAAAGTATGAAGGTATATCGCTAGTCTCGCACATTCTACACAGAAAAATAACAGCCGTCTAGTTGTCGCTTCCCACAATGATTTCAGAAATTTACATGGGATGTTATCCACCCCTTCTGCCTTATTTGATCTCAAGTCTCCCGAAATTCATTTAAATTCTGTTTCTAATAATGGATACCCAGTTTCATCCCTGTCGACTCCTATTTCTTCTTCTATCGCGTCGTCAGGCAAGTCCTCCCCCTCATACAAGCCTTCAATAAACTCTTTCCACCTACCCGGTCTCTCCCGTGCATTTCATAGTAGAATTCCTATAACACTCTTGAGGTTACCACCCTTGGTGTTGTTCTCACAAAAACTTGTGTTTACTTCTCTTTATGCCGCGTCAGTCCTTCCGACAGTCTTTTCTTTCCGATTTCTCCACGTTTTTCTTGCAGGTATTCCGATTAAACTTCCATGCGTTGTGCACTTATTTCATTCGAAAGTGAATTGTATTTCTGTATTCTGAAATATCCCTGAACATGTTCTTCATCCTTCGATGAACTGAAGTATCTATTGTGTAACCCAATGTTTCTCGCAGCTATCTTCATGGTACCTCTGGTTTTCTTTCCGAATTCAGTCATTTTCCTATTTTAGAGCTGTCCATACCTCTTCAGCTGAATGGCCTACTGAGCTACTCATTTATAGCAGTATGTACAATCTCAAAGAACTTCAAGCGTCTATCATCAGTCCTTAGTACTTCCGTATCCCACATTCTTGTGCAGTGATACTTCCTGATTAGTCTCTTAAACTTCATTCTACCCATCGTCATTACCAAATTCTGACCTCATTGTACATCTGTTCCTGCGTACGCCTTACAATCCGTTCTCTGAGTTCCGAATCTCTGCCTGACCACGATGTAATTTACCTGAAGTCGTGTCTTATGTCTCTGCCTTCTCGACGTATACCTTTTCCTTTCGTGATTCTTGAAGAGAATAATCCCTATTACTAGCTGCGACTTATTACAGAACTCAATTGGTCTTTATCCTTACTTATTCCAGCTACGAAGACCATATTTCCCATTTCTTCTGATCCTTCCCCTGCTACAGCATTCCAGTCCCCCATGATTAATAGATTTCCCTCTCCCTTTATGTATGTATTATCCGATCAGTATCCTGTTATACTTTCGTGTCTTGACTGAGCACTAGTTTTTTCCTTTTTAAATACTCTAGCTTCCCTATGACGTTCAAACTTCCGACATCCCACGAGCCAACTCGTAGAACGTTACCCTTCACTGAATCTTTTTCTCATTTTCACCTTCCCTTTGTTGTGCCATCCGATAGATCTGAATGAGTGACTAGTCAAGTCTTTTGCCAAAGGAGAGATCATCCGTTAGAGGGCACATGTCCTGGTTCACTGGCCCCTAGTAAAATGTTGTCATATATCAACAGTTGTAAGCTAATTGATATATGCATTTGACGTTCTTATGTAGATGGGAGATTGTAAATAACCATATAGTTTTCCAAAACGGTTGTTTTATTATTACAACAATAAACAACACAGGAAATTTAGAAAATAAGCATAGTATTGTTTATAAGTAATGTGACGAATTTTTAATGATTAACTTTCTTAAATTTGAATGTGTATAATGCAATAGAATGTCTTACTCGACTAAGGTAAGTACAGTTTTGGGTTATTGCAGATAACGACCTTGCATCTTAGTCTTGTTGCACCATCACCTTTAGCGTGATTCGTTTCTGTCCTGTTTCCCATTCTCTATGTCATGCTCATATTCAAATTTTAAAGTATCAAAAAATTATATTTCCATATTACTAAATTAGGTAATTGAAATGATGTAATACAAACTGCGTCTTTTTTTTTTTTTTTTTTGGTATTCTTGTCCTGAAATATCGGAGAATGTGACACTGGTGGATAACTTTCCTATCACAGATAGCTCTGAGATCAAATGTAATAAAAAAATCGATAAAAGTCGTCGCTGGGTATTGTACTGTTAAAAAAAAACTCGGACCTGGGAGCATCATTGTAGCTGTTAGCTTGAGAGTCTACAGTTATATTTTTAGCCGTGACACGTTGATTGCACTTTTCCAGCAGTTTACACGCTGTTTTAGATAAGCATGAGGTGTACAGAATGCACACTGACATAACCATGGCTTGTGTGTAATTTGCTTATGTAGTTTCCATAAATGATACATTGTTTTCTACTACTAGGAATGTACTCCCTTTAGGTCTACGAGGAACAGTTAACAGCCTACTTACCATTTAACATTAGTATAAAAAATATAGACAATTTAGACATATCAATAGCGTAGTGATTCTTAATTTCACACACGTTTTTCGGCGTCACCGATAAATTGCACTTGACACGTTATTTTATCTGAACACAAGATTTCTAGGCCGATTTCGGCGTCGTAAGTGCAATGGCTAAGGCAATGTGTGTTTGTTCCCACGCTTTGTTTTCAGATAACACAGGGTTGCCGTATTGCCAGTAACATAACCCATTTTTGGCTGAAATATTAATTGCCTGCTCAGTGTGTTTTCTGTACTGTTATGAAAAAATAATGAAGATACTTTGGACACGAATATCGCGGGGGGAGCTAAATAAGACAGTGGACTCTGATGTTTTAGTCACCAGTTTGGTATATGGCAGTCATCATTTCTTTCCCACGTGGAAGTGTCTTACTATTGTTTAGTGTATTTTTCCTTCGAAGAGTCGTGTAGTTTCGACTGTGTCAAAACAGAAACTGACAATCGATTTCTCTTGGAAAGATGAAGTAAACAGCTGAGCATACGTCACTATAATATTGGTTTTAGAGTTGAATTTAGATATGGGAATACTATTTTATACTTTGGTAACTCCTATCAATATGGTGCACAAGCTGTAACTTAGAGCAGCACTAGTACACCGTGTGTGTTTTGCAGTACGACATCCGTATTTCGATAGTTGGATGTTATAATAAGACGAGGTCGTCAGAAAAAGCAAAACACTGTCAACTAATTCAGTATTGTCAATGCTTGCCTGCCCACCTTCTAACTCTTAATAAACCTCATGCAAAAACTTACATGCGGAGGCTGATTAATTTGAAGGACCGTTGTGGCTTACACCATCTATGATAAGGAAATCAATTTTAGCACATAAAGTGTTGCCACTTTACTTGATATTTTGGGTAAATACACTCCTGGAAATGGAAAAAAGAACACATTGACACCGGTGTGTCAGACCCACCATACTTGCTCCGGACACTGCGAGAGGGCTGTTCAAGCAATGATCACACGCACGGCACAGCGGACACACCAGGAACCGCGGTGTTGGCCGTCGAATGGCGCTAGCTGCGCAGCATTTGTGCTCCGCCGCCGTCAGTGTCAGCCAGTTTGCCGTGGCATACGGAGCTCCATCGCAGTCTTTAACACTGGAAGCATGCCGCGACAGCGTGGACGAGAACCGTATGTGCAGTTGACGGACTTTGAGCGAGGGCGTATAGTGGGCATGTGGGAGGCCGGGTGGACGTACCGTCGAATTGCTCAACACGTGGGGCGTGAGGTCTCCACAGTACATCGATGTTGTCGCCAGTGGTCGGCGGAAGGTGCACGTGCCCATCGACCTGGGACCGGACCGCAGTGACGCACGGATGCACGCCAAGACCGTAGGATCCTACGCAGTGCCGTAGGGGACCGCACCGCCACTTCCCAGCAAATTAGGGACACTGTTGCTCCTGGGGTATCGGCGAGGACCATTCGCAACCGTCTCCATGAAGCTGGGCTACGGTCCCGCACACCGTTAGGCCGTCTTCCGCTCACGCCCCAACATCGTGCAGCCCGCTTCCAGTGGTGTCGCCACAGGCGTGAATGGAGGGACGAATGGAGACGTGTCGTCTTCAGCGATGAGAGTCGCTTCTGCCTTGGTGCCAATGATGGTCGTATGCGTGTTTGGCACCGTGCAGGTGAGCGCCACAATCAGGACTGCATACGACCGAGGCACACAGGGCCAACACCCGGCATCATGGTGTGGGGAGCGATCTCCTACACTGGCCGTACACCACTGGTGATCATCAAGGAGACACTGAATAGTGCACGGTACATCCAAACCGTCATCGAACCCATCGTTCTACCATTCCTAGACCAGCAAGGGAACTTGCTGTTCCAACAGGACAATGCACGTCCGCATGTATCCCGTGCCACCCAACCCGCTCTAGAAGGTGTAAGTCAACTACCCTGGCCAGCAAGATCTCCGGATCTGTCCCCCATTGAGCATGTTTGGGACTGGATAAAGCGTCGTCTCACGCCGTCTGCACGTCCAGCACGAACGCTGGTCCAACTGAGGCGCCAGGTGGAAATGGCATGGCAAGCCGTTCCACAGGACTACATCCAGCATCTCTACGATCGTCTCCATGGGAGAATAGCAGCCTGCATTGCTGTTAAAGGTGGATATACACTGTACTAGTGCCGACATTGTGAATGCTCTGTTGCCTGTGTCTATGTGCCTGTGGTTCTGTCAGTGTGATCATGTGAAGTATCTGACCCCAGGAATGTGTCAATAAAGTTTCCCCTTTCTGGGACAATGAATTCACGGTGTTCTTATTTCAATTTCCAGGAGTGTACTTCCAACACGTAACAGAGTGTTTTGGATGCTTTCGAGTAGCCTATAGAAAATTTGAAATACTGCAAGTTACAATTCTTATACGAATGTTTTGATAAATAATTTCTACATGTCCCAAAAAACAAATCAGCATTTCCCGATCCTTCTGAGCACTCTCTCTCTCTCTCTTTCTCTCCCTCCCTCTCTCTCTCTCTCTCTCTCTCTCTCTCTCTCTCTGTCTGTCTCGCTATCCCTTCATTTCTGTATAATTCTGTGCGTGTGTGCGTGTTTGTTTTGGTTTTTACACATAATTCAATCCACAGAAGCCTAGTGCCGTATTTATGCATCACTGTTATACTATGCTGTGATTCTATGGATCGGGTGGGCGCTGACAGCGGGTAGGGTGGAAGAGGGGCATGATTAAGTAATAAGTTCTAGTATAGTGCGCACAAAATGCCGTGGCCGCTAGATGCACAGTCGTCTGGTGAAGTGTGAGGAGAGCGCTAGGGTTGGGGGGTCGCTCCGAGCGCTGTAGCGCAGTTGTCGGGTCCTGAAGAGGAAAGTGCCGTTCTGAACTCTATTATACGCTCACATTTCGTTTTAATATTATGTGGGGGCCCCTCCACTCCCCCATTTGGATGGTGACCTTTCAAAAAGATCTGCTATCACCTCTGCTTCCGTTAGTATCTAAAAAGAATTCCGCTGAAAATGCAGCGATTTACTTTCGCCTGGCTTGTTAACCACTTCTAACTTTCAGAGAAGTGTCATGAGTGGTGAAGTTTGAGTGAAACCTAACCATTTCTCTGGTTGTCATGTCAAAATTTGGCGAGTTTACACTGTCTGATATCAGTAACGTCTTCTGCAGACACAACTGCTAGAGAATTTATTTAGTCTATTACGTGAGTAACTGAGGATAATTAAGGTCAGTAGCTTGTGAAACACCTCGGTACAAAGTTAACGTGCAATGTCGTCAGTTATTTTGTTCTAAAATCCATAGCATTTCTCGTTTCACCGACTATTCTTGGCTCTGTACTCATTGGAAGAACAAGTACATAAAGAAGTTATACATACGAACGATATGGTAAAATACTCTCCTCTTCGAGTGCTATCATTGGCCAAAATATCATTTCGATATCTGAAACCATTTATGAAATATGAAGATTGCTGTGGGTATTTCACTCCAGCTTTATCGCTGGCGCAGCGCGACCGCAAATTAGTGTGCCGCATCAGATCAATTTTCTCGAGATTGGTAAGAGACAGAAAACTCTACCAAAGCCGAAAACAAAATTCACTGTGTTAGCTAAATTTCATACGAAGTAACATATTACATAATATGCACTAAACGCTAATTCACAGCGAGCTTTATTTTTCGCTGCATGTTTTTCCGAATTTCGCACAGTATATTACTTATACGGAAATATCGCAATGACTCTGACAATTAACAAAATGATGGGCAGATCATCATGAACCTCTCATAAAAAGCTATAAGTAAAGCAAAACTGAAATTTTTTAACTAATAGTTTCCGTAAATTCGTTTAAGAAATATTGCAGTGTGTGCTCCTCCAATCTGTCATCGGTGACCGGCCGAAAGTTTGGAGACACACATCGGCCTCCCCTTCCGAACCAATGAATGAACTCGCCCAGCGCCTTAGACGAAAACTGGTCACTGCGCATTGGCCACGTATCCTGCGCGTGCTGTGAGCTACCCCTGCCCTCTCAAACTTTTTCAGAGTAGTAATTAAAATTTTTTTATGGGCTATGGAAGGATATACATAGATATATTCCTGGTCATTCACTCATTTATCTCTTACAGAAGTCTCTTAGCCTAGAATTACTGAAAAGCGTCTACAGTAGTAAACGAACTTTACAGCTTTTAACAACAGGCCCTTTAGTATACGTATGTTATTGCTCTCTGTCTTAAAATATCGCATACTAGGTCTACCCAGTTTGTTTAAATACTGCTGTATCTCATATATTAGTATTACGATAGTTAAGTCAGAGATGTAATCAATGAGTCTGCACTGCCAAAAGCGCAAATTGACTAGCGAACATGATGTACTTACACAGTAGAATAACTGTCCAGATGGAGCTTCATTTACCAACGTCAGCTATAAATTATACGTTTCGAAAGTCTGCAAACATTAGATACAAAAAGAAAACAAGTAATACAAAACATATTGTCAAATTTTAAACTGAATCATACCACTGAAAACTCTGAATATCACTTCCACAGTTCAAAGTGTTTTTCTTAAAATTGCTGCTTTTAAATGATGAAGTTTCGTAATGACATAACCAGTTGGTATAGTACCACTCTGTTACTGCTGTATTGTGAGTTGTGAATACATATCATCAGACTTACGCAACAAGAGTTACCCAAACTTTTTAACATACACAGAACTCTGGAACTATGAACAAGACGCAAAAAAGTCAAAATATATGTAGAAAGGGCTCCAGTTAATTTGTCGGAACTCAAAAAGGAACTTACACAACCAAAAAATTTATAGGTGAATAATGGTGTTGAAGGATATGAGGGAGGTCTGTCAGTTTTCACTCACATCACTGTGATTCCTTAATTGTTCATTGGCTTTTGCCACGTGTTACATGATTGAGGATATAAACAACTTCCTACAAACAAGAATGCCATTGGTTTCTGTAGGTTCATATGTATGTTGTTGTTGCTGTAGTCTTCAGTCCAGGGACTGCGGTTCTTTCCGTTCCATTACGACGAACCGGCACCTAACAGTGAACATTGTCTCAGCAGATCATCAGTAGGGAAGATGAGTGAAACATACAGTTTGATGCAGCTCTCCGTGGTACTCTATCCTGTGAAAGCTTCTTCATCTCACAGTACCTACTGCAACCTTCATCCTTCTGAATCTGTTTAGTGTATTCATCTGTTCGTCTCCCTTCTAACAAACTTGCCACAACAAAGGGCAAAAATTAATTATGATTGTAGTGTAGCTCACGCTGCTAAATATTGCATTTTCGGGCAACAACAGAGTTATATTATGTGGCAGGTCTTATTAGAGCACAGTTAATAAAGTCATTTCATGAAATAATGGATAAACTAGGCACTCATCTTTTCGTGTTTCCCACGCTGGTCTCGCTGTGAACTCATGGCTCAATCGTCGAAAATCTAGGTAGTGATGATTCCAAGCTCGGATGCAAAGAGGCCTAGGTGTAATTCTGCAATATTCAAAAGTTTTATAGATGTGTTTCATAAACCATTTTTGAAGATTAAACGTTTGCAAGTTAGCAGAATGGTGATGTAAAAAAGTAATCAGCGCTCTGAATTTAAGTTCCACTTCTTTTTTATTACTTTTGTTGCACCATCACTTCACAACATAAAACATACTTGAAAATATCCTCCTCACTGTTAAAGTTCACATTTCATAAACTGACTACAATTTGCCTCTTTTCAACATGACGACGAAGACTTGACTCTCTAATAACCGCTTACGCGCCCAAAAATCAGAGTGAAAAGTACGTCAAAGATCATAGTGACAAAAGAAAGAATACACATAAGAATAATATCATTGCAAAACATACATATCAACGTATTTAAGTACCCCTAAATTAATGAAATGAAATCTGAATGTTGTCACAGAAATATGTTAACTATTTTATAGAAACATAGTAGAATATTGCTGATATCGAGAGATTGAAGTGAGGTGCCGTAATCGTTAAGTAATTCAAGTACCATTACACCCTCTACGATTTTTACTCTCCACGCTGCCCTCCAATGCTAAACTGGTGATCCCTTGATGCATCAGAATATGCAATAACAACCGATCCCTTCTTCTACTCAAGTTGTGCCACAAATTTTTCTTCTCTCCAGTTCTATTCAGTACCTCATCATTAGTTATGTGATCTACCCATCTAACCTTCAGCATTCTTCTGTAGCACGACATTTCGAAAGTTCTTCTTGTCAAAGCTATTTATCGTCCACGTTTCACTTCCATACATGGCTACACTCCCTTACAAATACTTTGAGAAACGACTTTCTGACACTTAAATCTATACTCGAAGTTAACAAATTTCTCTTCTTCACAAACACATTCCTTTCCATTGCCATTCTACTTTTTATATCCTCTCTACCTCGACCATCATCAGTTATTTTGCTCCCCAAATAGCAAAACTCATTTAGTACTTTAAGCGTCCCTTTTCCTCATTTAGTCCCCGCAGCGTCACCCGATTTAATTCGACTACATTCCATTATTCTTGCTTTGCTTTTTTTGGTGTTCATTTTATATCCTCCTTTCACGAGACTGTCCATTCCGTTCAGCTGCTCTTCCAGGTCCTTTGCTGTCTCTGACAGAATTACAATGTCATCGGCGAACCACAAAGTTTTTATTTCCTCTTCCATGGATTTTAATTCCTACTCCGAATTTTTCTATTGTTTCCTTTACTGCTTGCTCAATATACAGACTGAATAACATCGGGGATAGGCTACAACCCTGTCTCACTCCCTTCCCAACTACTGCTTCCCTTTCATTCTCCTCGACTCTTATAACTGCCATCTGCTTTCTGTACAAATTGTAAATATCCTCTCGCTCCCTGTATTTTACCCCTGCCACCTTCAGAATTTGAAAGAGAGTATTCCAGTCAACATTTTCAAAAGCTTTTTCTAAGTCTACAAATGCTAGAAAAGTAGGTTTGCCTTTCCTTAATCTATTTTCTACGATAAGTCTTACGGTCAGTATTGCCTCACGTGTTCCACCATTTCTACTGATCTTCCCCGAGGTCGGCTTCTACCAGTTTTTCCATTCGTCTGTAAAGAATTCATGTTAGTATTTTTCAGCCGTGGCTTACTAATCTAGTAGCTCCTTAATTTTCACAACTGTCATCACCTGTTTCTTTGGGATTGGAATTATTATATTGTTCTTGAAGTCTGAGGGTATTTCGTATGTCTCATACATCTTGCTCACTAGATGGTAGAGTTATGTTAGGCTTGGCTCCCCCAAGGCTGTCAGTGGTTCTAATGGAATGTTGTCTACTCCTGGGGTCTTGTTTCGACTTAGGTCTTTCAGTGCTCTCTCAAACTCTTCACGCAGTATCATATCACCCATTTCATCTTCATCTAAATACTCTTCCATTTCCCTAATATTGTCCTGAAGAACATCGCCCTTGTATAGACCCTCTATATACCCCTCCCACCTTTCTGCTTTCCCTTCTTTGCTTATAACTGGGTTTCCATTTGAGCTCTTTATATTTTTACCTATTTGATCCTCTGCTACCTTCACTATTTCATCCCTCAAAGCTACCCATTCTTCTTCTAATGTATTTCTTTCCTCCATTCTTGTCAATCATTCTCTAATGCTCTCCCGGAAGCTCTCTACAACCTCTGGTTCTTTCAGTTTATCCACGTCCCATCTCCTCAAATTCCCATCTTTTTGCAGTTTCTTCAGTTTTATCTACAGTTCATAGCCAGTAGATTGTGGTCAAAGTCCACATCTGCCCCTGGAAATGTCTTACAATTTAAAACCTGGTTCCTGAATCTCTGTTTTACTATTATACAATCTATCTGAGACCTTCCAGTATCTCCAGGCTTTTTCCATGTATACAACCTTCTTTTATGATTCTTGAACCAAGTGTTAGCTATGATTAAGTTATGCATATAAACTTGTACTACCGTGGTAGGCGTTGGCTTCGTATCTATCTGGCCCAGAATAATGTGTTCACTATACTGTTTGTAGTAGCTCACCCGCATTCCTATTTTCCTATTCATTATTAAACCTACTCCTGCATTACCCCTATTTGATTTTGATTCTGTAATTATAACCCTGTATTCAGCTGTTCAGAAATCTTATTCCTCCTGCCACTGAACTTCACTAATTCCCACTATATGTAAATTTAACCAATCCATTTCCCTTTTTAAATTTTCTAACCTACCTGCCCGATTAAGGGATCTGACATTCCACGCTCCGACCCGTTGAATGCCAGTTTTCTTTCTCCTGATAACGACGTCCTCCTGAGTAGTCCTTGCCCGGAGGTCCAAATGGGGGACTATTTTACCTCCGGAATATTTTATCCAAGATGACGCCAACATCATTTAACCATTCAGTAAAGCAGCATGCCCTCGGGAAAAATTACGGCTGTAGCTTCCCCTTGCTTTCAGCCGTTCGCAGTACCAGCACAGCAAGGCCTTTTGGTTAGTGTTACTAAGCCAGATCCGTCAATCATCAAGACTATTGCCCCTTCAACTACTGGAAAGGCTGCTGCCCCTCTTCAGGAACCACACGTTTCTCTAGCCTCTCAACAGACCTCCGTTGTGGTTGCACCTACGGCACGGCTATCTGTATCGCTGAGGCACGCAAGCCTCCCCACCAAGGTCCATGGTTCTTGTATAATAAATGATACTCTAGATCCACCATCCTGACTCCATTCCTACTCCAAATAACACGTAAATCAAATCTGACAATAGATGATAAAGAGGTAGACTAATAAAATTACCATGGCAAGATGCTGGTGCATGTCTCACTACTTGTGGTTTGACCGAGACATCTGCTAGTTGCGATTAAATGTCAGTTAAGATTGGTTTCAACCAGTAATATCAGTGGTTTTAAACAGTAATTTCAGTGCGCGTCCAAGCAGAGCACAAACATTTGTCGTCGCCCTTTCGATTAGCTCCTTTTACTAGAATCTAGATAGACAATATAATACTCCTCATTAGAGGTCATGGAAGAAGTAAGTCTGATCTAATTCAGATACCAGTTTTGTCCTAATATAACAGACAGCCGAGGGCGAAGTGATTATGAGAAAAATTTTGAATAACCAACATATGAATAACTTTCTACAAGTCTTGGCGTGACTTTTGAGATACCTGTACGTGGTAGGGAAGGTGGGAAACCAAGAAAGGGAAATGCTGATGGTTAATCTAGTTACAGTGGGGGTTAGTGAAGTGAAATGAAAACAACACAAGAATTTCCAGTATAACGAGTATAGGGTAATATCAACAGCAGCAGAAATTGATACATCTGGAGTAGTGATCGTTATGAGTGGGAAGGTAGGGCAGAGAGTGCCCAATTCAGTGATGGTGTTGTTCTTATCAGAGTCGACAGCAAACTGACAACAGTAGTTCAGTTATACATGCAGATGTCGCAAGCAGAAGATGAAGAGGTAGAGAAAGTATATGAGGATGTCGAAAAGTACTTCAGAATGTAAAGAGAAATGAAAATCTGGGGGATGGGAGATTGTAATGCAGTTACAGGGAATGAGTGGAAAAAAAAGTCATCGGACGATATGGGCTTGGTACTAGGAATGAGAGAGGAGAAAAACTAATTGAGTATTGCAATAAATTTCAGCTGGTAATAGCGAATACTCTGCTCAAGAATCAAAAGAGGAATAGGAACACTTGGAAAAGGCCGGGAGATACGGGAAGATTTCAGTTGGATTATATCACTGTCAGACAGAAATCCCGGAATCATATATTGGATTTAAGGTGTACCCAGGAGCAGATATAGACCCGGATCGCAGTTTAGTAATGATGAATACTAGGTGGAAGCCTAAGAGACTAGTGAGGAGGAATGAATGCGCAATGAAGTGAGATACCGAAGTACAAAGAAAAGAAGAGGTCTTCTTGGATTTCTCTAACCTATAAATACTGCAATAAATAATAGCTCTGTAGGCAGTTTAGTTGAAGAGGAATGGACAACTTCAAATAGGGCAATATCAGTATTTGAAATTAAATCGTAGTACAAGGAAAGTAGCTCAGAAGAAATTACAGGTAACAGAAGATATACTTTAGCTGATCGGCGAAAGGAGGGAAATTGAGGAATACAGAAATGTAAGTCGCTTACTAATGAAATAAACTGGAAGGACAGGGAAGCTGAGGCGACATGGCTACACGAAAAATTGAAGACATAGTAAAAGAGACGTTTTTAGGAAGGACTGACTCAGAATAAAGAAAACTCAAAACAAAGTTTTGTGAAATTACAAGCAATGTCGCTAATACTAAGAGTGCAATGGGAATTCCAGTGTTAAATACAGAGAAGAGAGTGGACAGTTCAAAAGTGTGCATTGAAGGCCTCTATTAGGTGAAGGAGTTTTCTGATGACGTGATACAAAAAGAAACAGGAGTATACATGAAAGAGATACTGGAGGCAGTATTACAGTCAGAATTTAGAATCGCTTTGCACGACTTAAGGTCAATTAAAGTAGAACGGATGGATAACATTCCACCAGAAATTGTAAACTCATTGGGTGGGGGGGGCGGGGGAAACGGCAACAAAACGATTATCTATTTTGGTGCGCAGAATGTATGACACTAACGATACACAGCCAGTTTTTCGCAAAAACGTCATTCACACAACTCCGGAGACAGCAAGAGCCCACAAGTGCGAGTATTAGCGCACCGTCAGCTTAGCAGTTCAAGCATCCATGTTGCTAACAAGAATAAAATAGCGAAGTGGGGAAAAGTAAAACTGAGGAATTGTTAGCGATCAGTTTGACTAGCAAAAGTACAGGCACCAGACAGGCAGTTCTGACGTTGCAGTTGATAATGGAAGCATGACTGAAGAAAAATCAAGAAACGCTCGTAGGATCCGTCATCTTGTAAAACGCGTTCGACAGAGTAAAATGGTGCAATATTTTCGAAATTTTGAGAAAAATAGGGGTAAGCTATAGGAAACTACTGTTTATATAAATTATGTACGCGAATCAGGAGTGAAAAATGAGACTGGAATAGCAGGAACTAACAGCTTTGATTTTAATGAATTCTTTTTACTGGGAAAGAAAATAGCCTACGATGGATGGAGCAAGGAGGACATAAAAAGCGGATACGCACAGGTAAATAGTACATTGCTGGCCAAGAGAAGATCACTAGCATCAAATGTAGGCCTTAATTTGAGGAAGAAATCTCTGGGAAGTTACATCTGGGTCATTGTATTGTATGGTAGTGAAACAGGGAATATGAGAAAACCTGAGAATCTAAGTATTTGTGATATGGTGCAACATACGAATGTTGAAAATTAGGTGGTCGGGCAAAGTAAAGGATGAGGAGGTTCTTCTCAGAATCGGGAGGGAAAGGAATGTATGGAAAACATTGACAAGAATAAAGATCAGAATGGCTGGACAATTCTTAAGACATCAGGGAATAACTTCCTTGGAACTTGAGGAAGCTGAAGAGTGTAAGAATTGTAGAGGAAGATAGAGATTGGAATACATCCAGCAAACATCTGAGGACTTAGGATTCAATTACTAATCTGAGCTGAAAATGTTTACACAGGAGAGGAGTTCGTGGGGGCCCGAAAAAACTCAGTCGTAAGACTGATGACTCACAAAAATAAAATAAAAAAAACGGTCGGAATGTACGGATGTCTGAGTTTGACGTGTGGGGTGTGTGTGACTTGGGGTGGCCGCTTTCGTGGCCCTGAGAGAATGCAGAAATTCATGTAACGTATTAAGAGTAGGCCTGACTCAGACGGTTGCTTTTCTAATACTTTAGGGGTCCGTCACGCCAGGATTCTAATGGAATGTGCTATGGTGGATGGCCTTCGGTTTAAAGGTGAAATTAAGGCTCTTGTATGGCTGGAATCAAAAACATAGGTGAGAAACTGATCGTCATCAATGCACCAAAGCGATATGCTGGCGCCAGTCCAAAGTTGACATCCGGCTTATTAAGTAAGACGTTACGCAGCTGTGATCCAAAAGGTGCTTACAAAAACAGTGATAAGAGTTAATATACTTTTTAAAACTAATCTGAATAGAAGGGAGAGAACTGAGTATCTAGTCACGTGAAACAAATATAGATGAGCTGTTCAGCTGACGTGGGTTTTTGGCGGATTTAATTTAGATTCCAGAGCCAGGTGGACGAAAATTACAGAGAAAGTATGGCTTCGGAAACTGGTAGAGGAGAGATATAGATAGAGAGAGAGGGAGGGGGGGGGGGGGTGGAGGGATGGGGAGAAAGACGGCTTGGCTTACGACGGCTGTGGAGAAAACTTTCGATTAGGAGATGGGTGGAGAGAAGCAGCTTCCTGACTCTGAGATCGGTGGAGAGCAGTTAGCGTTCGTTCGAGATGCGAGGTGGGAACCAGAATGGTGAGTATCCTTGCTGCAGTATCAGTGCATAATGGAGAACGGAATCATGTGAACTCTAGGAACCTTGCAATCTAGTTACAGTCGTCATACCGCTGTAATCATGATTCTTAACTTAATCACTTCAGTTCTATCATGAATTGTATAAACAAACTACCGGTATGTCTGAAGAATATTATTTTAGTTTGGAGATACAAAGATATGTTGAATTTTTACAAACTTACTCCAGGAACTGGAATATGATGGGGGAGAAAACGTGGTGGGAAATGGTCAGCGCGATCTGAAGTATTACAATGGACCACTGGGTAATAGAGGACGCAGTAGAAACCCGTGCAACAGACGCAATATGCTGCACGTATGTGACAGAGTTGGTAGGCGACACCAACGCTGCCATTTGAATGAGTGGAATCGACAAAAGAACTTGCGCTATAAATATAGGGGTAGTAGTCACCAGGACAGCCTGGACGGATGGAACTGGAGCAAGCAGATGTACAGGAACGAAAATCGGTATAGAAATTAGAAATAAGGCAAGACACTATAATTAGGTCAGTAGACCCCTGGAATAATGCTCGCGCTGGTGGAAGTAACGATGTATCCAGAAAATAACCAGCAGCAAATGAAAAGTTCTTTTGGACAGTAAATGACACAGTGTCCAGACAAATGCGTACGTAGGGTGATGAGTATGAAGATGACGATGGCAACGAAAAAAAGTGGGAAATTTATTCAATGAGAAAATTGAGTCAGTAGATGAATGGGGTGTCTCCACCAGAAATGATGAAGTGCTGAGGCAAATGGAAGATGATTACAACGATTTTGACGACGTTGATGACGGCAGTGAAGAAATGGAAGGTTTGAAGAGTGATCATTCTGAAGACGGAA
Organism: Schistocerca serialis cubense; assembly: GCF_023864345.2. Lineage (NCBI taxonomy): Eukaryota > Metazoa > Arthropoda > Insecta > Orthoptera > Acrididae > Schistocerca > Schistocerca serialis. The sequence goes on along the minus strand of NC_064641.1, from coordinate 320,948,355 downwards.
AACAGGATGTTCCTATTAGTAATTTTAATTGTGAAGAAGAGCCAGTATCACTGAGCCAAGACAGGAGAGACTTCGTGGATAGAGTGTATATGGCGTCATGTACGAAAGGGGGGTCATGATTAATAACAGGATGGAGACAAGGGAGTGTGAAGATGATGGCGATGAACTCCAAGGAGATATATTTGTCTAAAAAATTGTACCAGAAAGTGATTGTACAGCTGTGAGGACCAAAGCCATAGAGAATTATAATTTATTTTTTATATTTTTATATATTATTCTGAAATACGAGCAACGTCAAGATCGCTTGTAAATTTCTTTATTGATTACCAGTTTTGACAGCTGTGCTGTCATCATCGGCTCTTCTAGCACATTGTATTGTATTGTATTGAACTGGGGACCTAGAAACGATGGAGGGACTTCGTTCCCGCCGTAACCCTCAGTGGTACACAACCCCACAACAGGCTACAGCAATCCACTCACTCCACCTTGCTCCACACCGAACCCAAGGCTATTGTGCGGTTCGGCCCCCAGTGGACACCCCCGGGAACGTCTCATACCAGACGAGTGCAACCGAAATGTTTGCGTGGTAGAGTAATTATGGTGTATGCGTACGTGGAGACAATGTTTGCGCAGCAATTGCCGACATACTGTAAATGAGGCGGAATAAGGATAAGCAGCCCGCAATTGCCGAGGAAGATGGAAAACCGCCTTAAATACTATCCACAGACTGGTCACCACTCCGGACCTCAACACTAATCCGGCGAGAGGATTCGTGCAGGAGACCGGCAGGCCTTACCGCTCGGAAAGCAGTGCGTTAGACCGCACGACTAACCGGGTGGGCTGTGACACATTATCAGAAGCTCATAATCTTTAGAAACTTGCAAGTTACGTTATGATGTTGGGTCGTTTTAGAATGAAACTAGTACTAGAACTAATACTAGTCTAGACCAGTCACCATTGTGCTGTTAACTGAACGAATGTGCTAGGACATCGGCACAACATGATGTAAATTTTATATTTGTGGTATTTTATACTTGACATGCTGATGTTTGCTACCTTTGGCTGAAAAACGATGTAGCATCACTATATGAATTGAAAACTTGTAATGATCATGAACTTCTGTTGACGTGTAACAAGATCCGATGATGACAACACAGACCTGTAGAAATCGTCAATCAATGAAAGCATTTATAAGAGATCTGGGCGGACCCGGTACTTCAGAATAATATAATAAATCATATCGCCTCCAGCCCTTAACACCATGTCAAGCATACATATATTTCTCTGATACCTTGTACTTTCTGTGTAATTTGTTATATCAAGAGTGACTGTCTTCAAATGCAGTGTGATACACACATAGAACATGTTTTGTAGATTTTCAGTTTCTACTGAATGTAACAGGTAAAAGTGCAGATACTTGTATTAGTGACTGAGGGTTGTGTAATGAACTGCTTTACATCAGCATCTAGATCATTTGCAGAGTAATTGTCGCTATTATTAGTAGTATGTTTTTAGGTTTGTTAGTATGTGCAAGTACTTGTGGCAGCAGCAGGCCGTGAATGCTTATTTACCCCTGGGCAACAGGTCAGGTGTTGACGTGTAGACACATGCACACTAAACGGGTAGTCTATACTGCAGACGTAGTGTACTTAGTGGTACAGTTATGACTGTGCAGAAGACAGTTAGAGAAAAAACCGGCACAGTGATGTGTCTCCATATTAAGGTAACACAGATAAAAATACCTTCACATATACCCATTACAACTGTGTACGTTATGGCGATTCTACTCTGTCGATTACTTAATAATTGTGAAGGTGACGATTTCAATTGTGTGGGCTCAAACACATGGCATCTTAAAAGGAACACGTACCAGAGTAGATCTTTGTGTAATATTTTTGTTCAGATATGTTGTGTGTATGGAATGTTGACATAGTCGGACAGAGACTAAAGTGAAATGGATTTATTGCTGGATGTACTTCAGATGTTCTTAGATTTTTGTGTCCTGTGCAGGACCGTTACTCTATCCTTGAATTTAGCCAAGAAGGCTATCGGTTTGCCGGATGTTTATTCCAGTGTAATCCAAGTTTGTGGGATAGTTTTGTTGTTAATTGCTGAGAGAGACTGAATTTTCGAGTATTTAATAATGTTTAAGATAATTTATTTTTCCGTCTCAGTTGCACATTTTAATTATATTGCATGTTTCAAACCCTCCGAATCATCTTCAGAGCTGAAACGATGTAAAGCGAAGTATGCACATCGTGAGGTAACGGGCGAGATGTGGCGCCCTGAAAATATTATATGTTCGGAGTTGGGGTGGCCGCACAGGACGCTCGTCAAAGCCGGGGCCCGACAGCAAACACATATTGCCGAACGTTAGCCGGACGAGAAGGGTAGCCCCAGTGCATGGTCCAGCCGAGTGTCTGGGAATTCCGCTGTGACGAGGACGGTGCTTTGTGTCGATGAAGGAGATGTCCATGCTGGGAGTGCCAAAGAAGGCGGACTTTGTGAAAACTTAATGACAGACATTTCACAGTTCGTATAGAAATTAATGGTAGCCAGATGAATCATGATACCTCATCAAGAAACATGTACATTACCATTATTTGCACGACGATTCTGATGGGCCAATCAGATTTTAAATATCTTTATTAGTTTAAAGTTTAGTATCTGACTGTAAATCAGACAAGTAACACCCAGCAACGAATTTCCAAAATGTAAACGCTTCATCCGATTTCGTCGATCGGCGTTTCTTTAGAAAGCTATTAGTGTAAACATAAACTGGTATAAATTACAGGCACGTAACTTGAACAGTACATGAGTTATTGGAGGTCAAAGTGGCCGATTACTATCAATCGCCTCAGACCATAATTACTCCACAGTTACACGAAAAAACGTTAGCACCATACTTGTATTTACTCGCCTATGTCTTCGTCTATATTCGGTATATACTATTCATGTAGAAATTCGTTAAATATATGCTGTGTTATAGAAAGCACAGAGACTTAGGCTACTGGCCTACCTTTTGTTCTACTCCTTTGGTATATGTTTATTTAATTTTTTTATGTAATTGATAATGTGTGTTAGAGCGTGTTTATGGTCCAGCTGTAGGAATATTTATTTAATTTCAAGCTATTATGTTTGTGAGTGTACGTTGTATTGGAGGCATGGAGGTAGCGCTCTAGCCAATCACAGCGCTCGTTAATGGTGAGACAATATGAATGTGGGGCAGGAGGAGCGTTTCGAGAGAGGACACGGGAGTTCTGGCAGTGCGGCAGTGCTGGACGGGACGGCACAGGCCACGGAAGTGTTGGAGGTGACGGCGCGGCGGAGGCACTGTCGTGAGAGAGACTTGGAGTGTGGAACGGTTTACGGGCGGTCGCGGAAGATAGGAATACTTCGGAGTGCGGGCTTGTGAACTTGTGAGATTTCCGAGGTTTCTACAGTGAAGACGTAGTACGCGTTTAGAAGTGAATATCTCGCGAGCTTTGTTGTCGTTCATAACTAGTTACGCGCACTGGGAATCTATTGCTTCCCCGTTATTCAAATTATATTTTATTTAATTGCTGGAACATCGACACCAATAAGTGTTTTGGAGAAATATACCGTATTCTCAAAAGTACTTCTACTATCATACTCATCATTTAAAGTCGTTAGGATAGTACCTGCAGATTTTATTTAATTGCAATTTTTCATTTATAAATTTATATGTTACTTTCATAATTCGCAATTGCCGAGTGATAGAAACCTTCGACCATTCTATTCATGTGTGCATTCTTATCGTACACTGTAGACTCAGCAGTATTTGGCCTGTCAAGCAGAAACTACGTATCCCAGCCCCTAGACAACGAAACCAGTAAAAATTTAATATTTCAACGTTGAGTCTGAGGGTGCGTAGTTATTTCAAAAGCCCCCAACATCCAATGTTTGGCAATAAGCAGAAAATAAAGGAACTGTGTTCGTGTGTAGAATTTGCCAAAGTAGTGGCATCAGGTACCCTATCTAGCCTACTCAGAACGACATATCAGCTTACTGTGCTTGGCAGCTGTGGTCAAGAATCCTAGTAACTATGTATTGGAGGTACGGGACAGAGGGTGAAGGGGAAGTATTGCGAGGCTGACTGAGAAGGGGCTAGTGTAACGAAAGGAAAGGGAGCGTTGTAGGGTTGTCTAATACTTAAGAAGTGGAGTCGAACTACAATAATTATGGAAAGAACAATTATGAAAAATTCTCCTTGTCACTCTAATAGTGCAGAAAAATAATTGTGTGAAACGAAAAAGGCACAAATTAGTGAAATTCCAAAATGGCGTAAGGTGGACTGAGAGTGAGAGGAGAAGGCAAGAGAGGGGGGGGGGGGGGGGGGGAGAGGAAAGAGAGAAGAGAGGGGCAAAGGAGGAAGGTAACGTTGGTTGTGGCAGAGTTGCTATGGGTTTAAATAGATAGAGTATTATACTATAATTGCAAAAATGTGCATTACATAAGAAAACCTTCTGTTAAAATACAAGAATAGCTGCACAAAACTGTAGAAGGGTGATAAAATAGTAGATTATAAAAGTAGACATAAAGTAGCGAAAACTTCATTAGTACTTTAAGATTTTCAAAGTGTGTAACTTTGAAAATTTAGGATCATTCAGTCTTTCTCAAAAGGTATAAAAATAAAAATACTGTAAATTTTTTTCGTGCAAATGTCGAAAGTATAGACCTAGGACAATGAATGTACAAAATAATGAAATACGTAAAGATCGTAAAATTACACATGAGGAACTATGCAGAGGATAGAGAACTGGATGGAGAGCATTTAATATTATGATTTTTACAAATATTGAAAGAATAAAACCGTAAGGGGTAAAAAAACAATAAATTATGGAAGAGAAACTATGTACAGCAACTAGAGTTATAGGGAACACAGAGTGACAGCGATTTTTAATTGTATCTCCTTCTGCCAAGTGGCGTCATACAGCATGCGTCTATTCCAGTATTATAACAGAAGATTTTTATTTTTACATGTTGTACCATTTTGTAATTTAGTATAAGGCCCTATCTTATTAAACCCATAGAATTTCTCCCACACTCCCTTCCTCCACCCCTCCCACTCCTCTCCTTCTTTGCCCACCCCCAGTCCCAGTCGCTCTATTGAATAATTTCACTGCTTTATTCTGTTTACACTTTACATGACCATTGTTCTACGCTGTTAATTTTTCGCCTACAATTTATACACAATTTCACGCTCTACAGTTTCAGCCCGACCCCACTTGTTAAACTCATCCCCACTATCCTGCCCCTAATTCTATTCCCCTTCACCCGAAAATTAACCTCACTTCATTTCCCTACACTCCATCTCCCTTAGCTCCAACATACATCTATTAAAACACTAACCACAGCTGTAACACACAGTACTCAGATATGGGGTTCTGAGTAGACAAGAAGGGTAGCTGATGCTACTGCTAATATAAGTTCTACATCTGTGTACAATTCTTTTCTTTTCTATGTATTATGTAATATTAGATTGTTTCATATTAATTTCACTTCGTTTTAGATTTAAAAATGATCCAGAAGCGTTGAAACGTGTAATCTATTCAAGAATCTACTCTTTCAGTACAGTTGCTGATTCTGTCAATACGATTGTGCCATCTGTAACTATTCTGTAATGCGAATGAAACACACAGGGGGATATATGTGAGTTGTGTCATGGGTATGCCAAGCCTAAGGTCCACAGCTGACACAGGGGGAATTTCATTTTATTTTTCTGTGGAGCTTCCTGTTCTCAACCTGTCCCATATTTAGATGTGTGTGGGTTCTGTAACAATTCAGATGCTTGACACAAAAGTGTGGTGAGTTTAATCATCTGCGTATAAAACCCGCAGGGGGCATATAATTCTGTATATGCCACATGCTTAGCTAATACAGGGCAACCTAGCTGAAACACTGTACATTTTGTAGTTTACTTACCACTCTGATTCCTATTATTAATCTGTTGTATTTGTGTGACTGTGAATCTTTTTGGATCGGCATATGTGATGTGAGAGTGGTGTGAATTGGGTCACCCTGTCAGTAATTGTGCGCCCATGTGAGCGTTTAAATCACTGCGAAGTTTGGGAATTTCTAACGGATGTATGATGCAGGTGATATATTTCAGGCATATGTTAGTTTCCAGATTCAGATTGTGGGGACTGCTTTTACGATAACTCAAGGAAGGTTTGATTAATAGAGCCTGAAGTGTTCATGATTTCAAGACACTTTTTTGTGCAGTCGGTATTGCTATGTAGACTGTTGTGGTAGTGAACACCTTTCCACTACGTAGTGATTAGATGTGAGTTTTTGGTGTGATTCCCATTTACTGACAATGACGTAGAGTTATTTGGCAGTTTCGTTTCCCTCTCGATGAGAATTACAGTGTGATTTTGAGGTCTTACAGATCCACTCTTAGGAACTATGCATTCTTTTCAATTATGTTACTGACGGTTATATTGATGTTCAAATGATCGATTTATTTGAGTTTGTTACTTCTACTTCATGTCACTGTGAGATAATAAATCGAAGAAATGTTGGTGGATAAGGTTGGACCTAACGAAGGAGGACTGGATTAGAGGTATTTTTGTTTTTTATGTTATTGTGGATGATGATGTAAGAAAAATGTTGCTTGCCTGAAATAAGAGGATCCTGGCCTTTACTGAGGCTGTTATTGTTCCCTAAGACTGATGATTTCGATAGTTTGGTTGAAAAATGGTTCAAATGGCTCTGAGCACTATGGGACTTAACTTCTAAGGTCATCAGTCCCCTAGAACTTAGAACTACTTAAACCTAACTAGCGTAAGGACAACACACATATCTATGCCCGAGGCAGGATTCGAACCTGCGACCGTAGCGGTCGCGCAGTTCCAGACTGAAGCGCCTAGAACCGCTCGGCCACCCCGGCCGGCTTTCCATAGTTTGAACTGACAGAATTGTACTGGTGAGTGACACTTGTGATGTATGTTTGATTTTTTATACCTGAAATAAGAGGACTGTGGCCGTTATTTAACTTTCTGTATATTAGAATTTAGTGCAGAGTATAATAGACTGTTTGAGGAACGAAGGTAAGAAACTGTACCCTAGAAAAGATGAAGAAACATACTATTTTGTGTACACGTTTATGTGATGTTGATATTTAGGCACCTGTAAATGAAGGGATATCACTGACATTTGATTGTCAGATGTAGGCCACTTTGCATTGTGTTTATTGAAGGGCATACCGTGAGGTGTAAAGTATACCACCACGAAAATAGTATGCTGAACATGATGGAGGTGGGAATATGGCGGATTAGTGGACTAAGGATATGAGTGTGCGGCCATCATCCACCCACAGAAAGACTCTATGGTAAGTGAACAAACTAAGGGTTGGAAAGTAAGCTGAGTGCGACATAACTGAGACCTGTTTTTTTCATAAACGACTCTAGTACATTGTTTCGCTACTGCAAGCTATGCAATGGATGAGGTATGTTTAGGTGGTAACAGGATACGCAGATAAGCATAAGTAGTATTTTGAAGCATCCCAGTGATGGGAGTATAGCTTAATACAGGAATTTGGGTACCATATTTCTGTGTGTGTGTGTGTATGTGTGCGTGGGGCGGGGATGGGGAGGGGGGGGTAAAGAGATAGGTTCCTTCGGCTGAGTGAAATATTAAAGAACCAGTGAACCAGAGGAGAAATATAATTGCGTGGTGAGTGTACGTAAACGGTAGGTCTATGTTACTGAAATGTGGTGTATATAAATTTTTTATACTGTGTGAAATGCTCGATTATGAATTAGGTGTGTATCGGTAATTTTAACTTTAATCACCATATTATTTGGATGTGCTTATCCTCTTCCTAATTTAAGGAAATGTAAGGGAAAGCAATCTGAAAATGAAAGGAAATGAACAATAAAAGAGTATACCAAGGAGAAAGAAACATCCTCAATGGAGGAGATGAGAAAAACAAGAACAGTGAAGGTGCAAATAGATGAGGAGGGCGTAAAATACATGTGAAAGAGAGCGGTTTGTATGTAGTTGATTTTATTTTCTTACGGTAATTTTTCTTGACAGATCTACACTGCATGTTTTTGTTTGTCCACAGATGTATCCATAGTGATAAATATTGGATGTTCTGTTTACATGTAGATGAATTCGATGTGAATAGATATAATGTTTCGGCCAGCACAGTGTGATTAATGGGAATGTGAGTGCATGTAATGGGGGAACAGGATGACTTTTAGGTCAGGATGATAACCCATGCATGCTGTAGCATATATATAGGGTTATGGGATAGCAGACAGAACTGCTGCTGTGTTAACCTGTGAGGTATGTATGGAATTAGAGTAGGTGATGTGTGCTAATTTTACTTGTAACACCTGTATGAAATAAATGATGCATTCATTCCCAGTTACTGCACAGATATGCAGGGATTTATAATGTTGTTGATTTGTCTGCCAATTAGATTAATGAAATCTCTCAATTAGAATAATTTACCAATTGTTCTATAAATTTTGCTTGGGAAACTAGTGCTAAGGAAGTCTATGTTTTTGCACAGTGGTGAATGTGTTATTAGGAATTTTTTTACCTTAAATATGTCCAGGAAAAGTGAGGGAAACACATGAGAAAGACGAGATTGTGTTTCTGTCTCCCGCTGAGTGGTCGATGGGCCTACGGATGGTGGATAGTGAACAGGCCTGATCGCGCCATGGGAAGTCACTGGAGGTGATTCAGTGGGCCAGGTGACTGAATGACCTTTGCCACTATTCGCTTCCCTGCAGGCATCACATTTTCGCTTCAGAGAGAGAGAGAGAGAGAGAGAGAGAGAAGAGAGAGAGAGGTAGAGAAAGAGTGAATGCCTGCTCCTTTCAAACCACTGGCCTCCGGCAGCAGCTGTGCCATTGCCACTGACAGACTTGTAGCATCTGTCAACACTAGCAGGAACAGGGTAATCCGAAAACATATGTGCCAATGAGAATGATTCACGGCCGCCTGCAGCATACGTCTCCCAGTGGATTCACTGAGGTGCGCGACAACGTATTAGTCAATGCAGCACGTTATTAAGAGCTAGAGCTGTATACGCAAGAATCAGAATGAAGCTACGCACCTTACTTTGCGACGTACGGCTCAAATGGTTCGTACTGTCATAAGATGAGGCACTGTCATAATTCTGATACAAGCAACAACGTTGAGGATGGTCCATTCTTCCATTAGTAGCCAATACCAAGCTTCTGACGAGGTGAAAACATCCTCCTGGTGCCTGTCCTGCACATTACTGAACATAAAACTAACAGCTGACATGTCACATGTGCTCCAGTCTGAAGGTTTGCTGTAACTCAGTCTTTGTGTAGACGACTGATCACTGTCATCGGTGATCAAAAGTCTATTTACACCGAGACGAGACCATATAAGCCTCCCAAGCGATCCTTCCAAGTCGTCCTTTGATCAAATGTTACCCTTCACTAGCACCATTGACGTATCCTCATCGCGGACTGTAAGGAAACAGTGAAGTATTAAACATGAGTTTAGTACAATTTAAGATTCGTGTGAATGTGTGTGTGCACTTTTCGCTTGCCAACTTAGTGCTTCTGCTTCGTTATGTTAGGTCGTGTATGTGTGTAATTACGTTTTATCTTTTGTACTTTGTGACACATAGTTTTTCAATTTTTTATTAGTTAACACTGTTTAGTGATTATTAAGATGGTCTATAAACAACACTCGCAAGGCTAACCACGTTTAATTTAATGTAGACGATTTTGTTTCTTGTAACTTTGTGGATAACTATGATATGTACAATTTATTAACGTTTTTTTCTTATATATTTTAACTGGAAATTGTTCATAAAATACTTACTTAATTTTCTTCCATGCACAATCATATGTGACACTGACACTGAGTACATGTACATGTTTCACACGTACTGTCCTCACGCTGTTATCAGTTTATGTTGTGCATGCTTTTAATTATCATTGATCATTATGTTGTTGCCCACTGAATACACTTCTGTGATTTCGATGCTTGTAATATGATTGTATGCATTGTAGTTTCCTTCTAGTAGTAATACCTGGTGATTTGTTTTTGTTCCCATTACTGCAATTTATCGGCCATTTTGCTGCAACTAATGAGATAAATCTATCAATGTAGATTTTAAAATAATTTTGATCTCATTTAACTGATATATACTTGTTAGAGATATACTGAAGATCTGTTCTTCCTTTCACAGCTCAAGTGCACTGAGTGTAAATTTGTCAATATTTATTACGAATCTGCGGGTACCTTGAAAGAGACAAACAATAATATTCTCTAAAAAATATTTTGATCTATCTTCCCACTGCGAAGATAGTTCAGGCACATTGTTTCTTTTCATAATGCTGGCCAGATTAGAGGGATGTGTCTGATCCCTCTCATATCATTTGCTTTTCTGAGTTGTTCAGTGGCTTTTGCCATCTACTAAATGTTTAAGAATATAAACAAATCCCGTGAAAGATATTAAATAAGAAGTCACGTAAAATAAATTTATGGCTATACCTCAATATGTAAAATACAGTTACAACACTATGACTAGTTTTGCTTGTTTTCTACAACCGTCTTCCCTTCTGTAAACAAATGGTGGAAAAGTTGCGTAATGCAATATAGTTGTTAAGTAATATGTTACTGCTTTTAAGATAAGTATACCTCATATGGTATAAAAGTGGTGCAGGTGTATTGGAAAACATCATCATTAACGGTATTATACAATAAAACCCATTCGTATTGTGGGCAAAGGGAGCTATTACAGTACGTAACTAAAAACAATGTCCTGAGCGAGCCAGGTTGCAAACCACCGGCAGAATTCTAAATAAAAAAATTTTAAAAACCTTTCACTTAAATTCATGTAAATTTTATAATAACTAGGGAATGAAGTTAAAACTGCAAGGCTTGGCAGCTGTGTTATACAGTTAGCTGATAACTTTGTATGTGTAGGACACAAATGGTACATAACTTAATAGTTTAGACAGAAACCTACAAAACTAACAAGTAACGAAGCTCAAATTGCAAGAGAGGAAAGCAGCCTTGTATAGCTAACTGGCAACATGCCATATCTAAAAGATAAATCCCACATAACGGTCAAATGACGAAAAAGATTAAGGTACAGTGTAGTGGTAAAATATGAGTAACATATCGTATTCCTGCAGGATGACGGTAATACAGAGTGAAAATTGCCAGTTGCAAATGGTAAAACTTGCATCACATGCACGGGAGCACAAGACAGAACCTGATCACTAACAAAGCATCAGTCAGATGAGTGCATAGAAGTGTCCTGTGGGTGATGCTTGGAAGATGCCCCATAGATATCACGTCAACTGCAGAGCTACAAGGTAATGGTTAAAAATGTGGAGACTAGACAAGGAACACACAATAACTGGTGTACCGATACTGACGACATGTCACCTTAAAAGTTAGCGTTTAGATACATGGCAAGGTGAGTGGGGCGTAAGTGATAAGGAACGTAGACTGCACAAATTCTTTCCTGATGATGGCATGTGACGAGGTAAGGGAGTGGCTAAGAATGAAACATATTGATCACATCCACGGTGTGGTACATATCTTTCCTGGACGTGGACCTTATCTCAAGCACTTAAACTGATTGAATCTGAGACAGACGTCTACATGCACATGTAGGGAAGAAGGTTCCCCAGAACGCACTGACTGTTTCTGTAGCAAGTGAACAATAAACTTACACTACGCCTAGACTACATAGTATGAGACATACATATACAGGGTGTATACGGTATAAGCTGCCAAAATTATACGGACAGTACATCTCGGTGAGCTTTACAAAAAAGTATAATGAAATGCATTCGTATCACGTTATTTATTTTTGTATTTCTAAAAGACAGGTAAATGTGGGCTTGTTAGTAGACGCATTTCTGTTTACATTGTCAGCTGACGGAGCACGACCTTGCTTGGGTATTTCCGACATCGACTCCTCTGTCAGAAAAAGGTAATGGACGAACCAGAGCAATGTAAACATTGGACGTGTACAGCGACGCGGCGCGGAGCGTCGGTCAGATGCTACCGAAACAAGGAATGCAAACAGTCACTGGGTTGTCAAGGACGTGTAATTAGTTTTACGTAAACAATGAATTAAGTACAATGAGACGTTTTCTCTCTTACAACATTAACATAACGAAAGTCGTGGTAGTACAAAAATGAAAGGCAGATTATTTTCCCTTTGTACAACAGTACTGTAACGTAAATGAAACCCACATTACTTCGTTTCCTGTTACACCAATACTAAAATAAGTGTTCAAAATGCCCACCTTTCGACAATGCTTCATTACAGTGAACCCAGTTTCATGGCAATCGTTGATACACACACACACACATTTGCCTTTATGGTACTGGCAGCACGGAAAATTCTCAGCGTAAGTTCTTCCATTAAATAAGTTCCTTCATATGGCCCCAAAAGTAAAAATCCAGTATATTTAAACCAGGACTAAGTGCTGGACATCGAACCAATACTCCAATCCATCGTCCTGGAAATCGTGTATTCAAAAATCTTCATACTCTGTGACCAATGTGGGGTGGAGCACCATCGTGGAGGAATCACATCTTATGACGTACGGGTACTGGAATATTTTCTAATATGTTGGTAGCTATGTTTCCTCTAGAAAGTTTTGGCAATTGTGAGCAGTAAAACGGTAAGGTCCCATATAATCATCGATTATACCCGCCCATACATTTACGGAAAAGCCTTGCTGAAAATGTGTTGCTACTTCTTGGCGTGGATTGTGTACACTCCACGTGTACATGTTATGGAAATTGGTTATTCCGTCGCGAGTGAAACAAGCTTCATCTGTGACGAGTATTTTGTTTATAAAATCATGTTTTGCACTTTGTAACAAAATCCACTCTGAGAAATCTCGTCGTGGAGGGAAATCTTGCTCTTCCAGCGCCTGACGAATTGAATGTGTTAGACTGCAGACGCTCTTCTTACGAAGTGCGTTGAACGACAGTGTGCCACACAGACATTTGGAGTACGATGCTTCTAGTACTCTGAGTAGCATCACGGTGGATGCCGTCCAGAATTTGTTCCCCAGGTTCCAACGAACGTTCTTGGCATTTTGACCTCTGTCCTCGGTGCGGGCTAGTAAAGAAGCAGCGGCTCCCAATGTACGCAAATTAAATACGTACTCGTAAGCTGTGTTCTGTCGTAATTTATCAGTAATAAAACGAAAGCATATCCGAACACACAACACGTTTCGCATAGAGAATTAGAGGTAATGATAACTACTGTACTTCGTTACGTATGAATCGCAAAATAATCGAGTAAACGAAGAGAATTATGATGATACAAACCTTTCGTGAAGATTGACAAATGTCGATCATGCTAGAAGTCGTCGTTGTGGGAAACGTTTTCTATAAATTCGTACAGCTGCTCTCGAAACACATTTCGCCTCAAAATAAATTAACCAATGTCACATACTTAGTGACAATAAATATCTCTTCCTTCCTAATGTTTAAAGAAGTGGCAATAACGTCTGCACAGGTAACTCGACGGCTGCCGACGATCGGAGAATTACAGTGACGCAACCACGTGGGCCGTTGTGGCCAACGTGTTTGCGGCTTACGCTCGCGATGTCAGTACCCGAAGTGGCAATGTCTACTTTTCCAAAAACAGTGTCCTGAGATGAACCTTTTTGTTCTGGGGTAGCCACATGAAATGTACAGACATGTTACTAGACTCCGTTCTATCAACAGGATTTTACTTATAGCGTTTACACCGTATATGCATAGTAATAAGAGACGAAGAACAGAGGGCACAACTAAATGCTTTACAAACAGTATTTCAAAAACAACTCATGAAGAGTACCTGCGGACAAGAGATAACAGACATGCCTATATGCAACGTAACAACAACTTCCAGATGAGAGACGGTGACACTCACTACGACAGCGGAAATAGTGACAGTGAAGAGGCACAGGAGGGAGTGGAAGACGAGTTGTAACAGTAAGTAGGATACCTAGAGTTATGAATCAGACATAACATGCCAAATTTGGCTGAAATATTGTACATATTAGTCAAATAATAGTTAAGGATAGTGAATACTGGAGTAAATGTAGTGTAGGGTGCTGGAGACTTTGCCAAGGAAGCCTCTAGTGTTTACCACACTTAGCATTAACAGCACTGTTTCTCTGTTAATAAACCGATTTTTCGTTACAATTGGTGGTTAACAGCTCGAAGAAACCATTCCGAGGTATTAACAGCCAGTTACAATCGGTGACAGCATTAACAAATCTCTTATCTATCCTATCATATTTTTACAATTATCTTAAAACAACAAAACTCTAATTACATTTCAACGTCAAATTATTGTTATTTAAAGAAATTATATTTTGTGAAATGTTACAGAAAAAAAAAATAAAAACACACACCACAGAGGTGACTCACGGAAACTGTAGAATATATGCCCTGTTTTAAAAAAATCAAGTGGCAAATCTTTAAATTTGCAACAAATAAATGAATGACTAAATAAGTAAATCACATGACCGTGATCTCCAATTGTACAACAGTTATCATACTGAGAAAAGTATACGGAATGGTAGAAGAACAGTGATCGTTTCCATGGCTATAAACATACTAATAATACGTAGTGATTTTACAAAAAAGTTATGTGACAAAAGGTCATCAAAAAAGGTAGAAATATCATTCTCTGGTTTGGAAAGGAGCGAAAGTGTGCACAAGTTTAGGATTAAAAGAAGAATGCCTCAGTTCCAACCAGCCTGGGCAAGATACGTGGAAAGTAACTGAATTATGGAAAGGCTGCTGCTGGTGAACCGACGTGGCCGAAAAGGTCGGACAGGTGGTGCAGGAGCGCTTGCATCTGCAAAGATCACCAAAATAAATAAGGAATTGTGTTGTAAGCGTAATGTGTATGCAAAAAGCTTGGTAATGAGGAATAACACTCAAGATAATATTTAATTTACACTTAATGCAAAACCACAAGGGAATAATTATAAACGTTATGTTTGCAGAATAGAATATCCAGAGAGTCTAAAGGGAAATAGCAGGATGTACAATGTTATTCTTCGTTCAGTTTTACAATAACAAGTAAGAACATCCGTCGAGATAAGGAGACAGCAGATGGTAACTGGCGCCACGTGAAACAGGGAGGGCTGACGTTGTGGCCGAGATGTTCTAGGCGCTTCAGTCCAGAACCACGTGGCTGCTACGGTCGCAGGTTCGAATCCTGCCTCGGGCATGGATGTGTGTGAAGTCCTTAGGTTAGTTAGGTTTACGTAGTTCTAAGTCTATTGGACTGATGACCTCAGATGTTAAGTCCTTTAGTGCTCAGAGCCATTTGAGGCACGGAGGAAGGGAGCGAGGTTCAGCTGTCGGCATTGCAGGCAGGCACCGACAGATGGCAAACGGCGGCATCGTACACATAGCCAAGGGCAGAAGATGTGCGGTCACAGATTAGGAATGGCTAAATTCTCTATAACGTTTCATCGAAAATATTGAACAAATAATTTAGCTGAACTCTGTCTGTTCATCAAAAACAGTATGAGTTGCCTTTCTGATACTGTAATAAGTCTCTGATTCCTCGAGCAAGTCAAGTTTTCTTCCATTTGGAGCGCAATATGTTATTTCTAGTCTTTGATCAATGCCCTGCACCGTGCACCTTTCAGTGAAAATATGCGAGCTATTTTATTTGGATATTAGTTATGCTCCCTAAAACGGATCTCGGAATATCAGCCTGTCTGAACAATACAGTAAAAGTCGCACCCTTGCCGAAAATCTTTCCACACTCGATGTATGGATCTTACTGCGCATTGGGCTTAGCTGGTGTCGTACCTGAGTCTTAAGTGAATTAGTACTACACATACCAATCCTAACATCCGTCTTAAGGAAGAACTGCTCAGTTGCTTGTGAGAGGTGACCATTGTCGGTGATAACTGTAAATTTAACTTTAGTTTTACGATTACTGTTTCCATGAAGCAAGATCTTATTCTGGTACAGCCGTTTTCTTTATTTATCTTACGGTAACAGTTTGTGAAGTCAGATGTTTTATAGTCATTGGCCATTGCGATTTGTTGAAGGGTGGTGTTTTTGCGATGTCACACTGCTGTAAAGGAAGCCGCAATAAGCAATGAATCATTAAGCGGAAAAAAAGACATTCTATACCACTGCGAGATTGGTGAATGGACGTTAATAACTACATCAGTAAATTTAGGTTTATTGCAAATACCGAAAAAATGTCTATTGTTTTGTGTGGTAATAGGCAAACCTAACAAGGATGCCCATGAGTGCGAGGTCGGAAGTTCAGTCTTTAATTGGTTCATGTGGAAGTGTTGTGTCAACAATTATAACTGAAATATAGTAGCTGATAGTGACTCATCATGTGCATCACGAGGACGATGGAAGATGAGTGCCCGGGACGTGCAGAGGTCAACCTTCTTTTGGATGTATATATTACACTTCACCAAATGTTCAAAACAAATAATTAACTTGCACCATTAACACCGGATGAAAAATGCCGTGCCGCAGTGACCACATAGGGTCCGCACCATCAAGATCAAAGGCCAATTTCTTGGGAGTTACAGGCCTTGGCGTCCATTCAGCCAGATATCAAGAATACATACAGAATCACACTGACGTAACGGAGTGATGAGAACTGATGAATGTGATGGAAAGTAACCAAATGCGAAACAGTCTGTCGTGGCGCTTATCGTGAAACTGGCCATCCTTTAAGGTGTCGTTGCAGATAGTGCGATAATACACCCACGGAAGAAAAAAAACACCATTGACGCTGAATTCGTCCAGTGGTTCCAGGTGGTATGAATTGCAATTTCACACACTTTTCAGTAGGGATTCTTTGCCATAAAGGAATATGACTTTTATACGCAGACCGGGAATCATGCAAAAGCAAAATATTTTGACGAGCTATTGC
This sequence comes from Schistocerca serialis cubense, assembly GCF_023864345.2. Classification (NCBI taxonomy): domain Eukaryota; kingdom Metazoa; phylum Arthropoda; class Insecta; order Orthoptera; family Acrididae; genus Schistocerca; species Schistocerca serialis. Next base: position 320,931,434 of record NC_064641.1, on the reverse strand, counting down.
CGAAAAGTAGTGCTCATAAGGTAATTCTAGTTCTTTTACGCCCATTGTCCCACTCTTGCTTTCTGCGAAGTAAATATTCCCTATTTCCCTTGCCAGATAACGCACAGGAGAAAGACTCGTGGGTGGTAGAGTACCTCCAACTTCTCACAGAACACTAAATAGCATTCCAGTAAATTTACCATCTAGATTAAGAATCGGTATAACTGAATGCGGACTGGTTAAGGCACTGATGTTGGTTGACCTCGATAAGACTCTCTTGGTACCTCTGATTTTCAGGGTTCGTTTGTTATGCAGATCCTCTTGAAATCCCGATTGGTCTGAGATGAAAAAAAATTTCTTTGTGAACAATGGGATAAGTTCGTTTATCTCATATACATATGTTCGCGGCCGGACGTAGTGGCCGAGCGGTTCTAGGCGCTACAGCCTGGAACTGCGCGACTGCTACGGTCGCAGGTTTGAATCCTGCCTCGGGCATGGATGTGTCTGATGTGATGAGGTTGGTTAGGTTTAAGTAGTTCTAAGTTCTAGCGGACTGATGACCTCAGAAGTTAAGTCCTATAATGCTCAGAGCCATTTGAAGAATATTTTCGAGCTGATTCCGCAGTTCGCTATGCACCTTCTACATAACACTTTGCTTGAAATTTAGTTCTATTACGTTTTCCACTCTGAAATCGAGAATTACCAGAATCAGGTAAATGACGTGGAAGTACTAGACCCCTTTAACTAACATCATTTGTAATTTGACAACAACATGTTTTTGTATAACAACAGGTCCCGTTTGAGAAAACACGTAGGAAAAATTACAAGTTAGTTTGCGATGTTCAGATTACAGACATGAAGATGTTTCAAATGGCGAATGACACACTCACTGAACCACAATAATAATGACCTCAAACAGAATGCAGGAAATAAGACTTTAAAAATATTGGCCTTTAAAAAAATTTAAATTAAAAAAATTAAAGTGTACTAGCCAGTAAAAATGATTAAAACTGAGTTCTATATAGATTTCTTCAAGTGAATTCAGGTCCAACGCACTAAGCACGCACCCAAAAAATAAATATTAACTAGATAATATGAGATAAAAACTGACTTTTACTTAGTACCCAAAGGGTTTACACCAAAAGATTTACAAGAACACTTAGAATAAAGATACATCATCTATTAAACATTAAAGAGAAAATTTACTGTGCGAAACCAGTTAATCAAAGGCCTCTTGGCCGACAGCCAAGTTTCATTTACAGCGCAGCTCAGATAACATAAGTTAAGCTTGAGTACAGGCAGCCAGGAGAAGCAACTGCATACAAACAGCAAGCCGCGCCAGAAAATGTTCGGGAGCCTTGCATACGGACTCTCTCCCAGCAACTAAGTAAGTGCCACTAACAAACAAGAAGGATAAGTGTCTGAATGCATTATACTACAAGCAAAAGTTATGGCTTAACCATGATGGCACATATAGAGTCTTTCCAGTAAGTTTATACACTCTAGGAAATAAGCTTCGCAAAAGAGAACTACGGAGAGACAGCTGTTAATTCTTCCAGGAAGGAATAGAAATAACAACTCGCTAGGATCTTACCATTAGCTTGAGCTCACAACATACAATATCTGAAGAGCTAGATAATGTATCAGAGAGATCACCAGATTCTAAAACATCGTGAAAACAAGTACTGAAATTCTCAAACTGTGTGTTCTCTTGCGTGAGAATTTCAAAACAAACACAAAATTAAAAAGATATGCATAATTCATAAGCCCCTGATATGGTTGTGCCTGAAAGCTGGGCACAGTACATATCGGCAGTAACATTAACGATGGCAAATATTTATAGAGTGTACGCTGGAGAGCAGATTAATACAAGTTATTTCAAAATCACACAGAGCAGACAGGGCAACAAACGAGTCCTACATTCACATAGAGCCAAATAATAAAAGTGTGCATGACGACGCTATAAACATAAACGTCTGCTGAAACATCTTGCGGAGCGGGAAATTGGTGCACAGAACTTGACAGCTATTTATGCACGGAATACGACGACCAGGAGAAGACGTCGTGTCGATCCGCACCGCATGTCCGTTGCTCCAAGCACTCCTGCTGCCCGCAACTGCACTCACTGAGTGTGAAGACTGCACGTCAACTACTTCTTCACCGCACCTCTTCGAAGGCCTCTGTCCCCCCCCCCCCCCCCCATCCCACACCCCACCCTACAGCACCGCTCTAGCAGCCGCTTTTGATGCCTAGCTGGGCCAGCGTTTACCGCACAACGGGATAATCCGCGCCACCTGGTAAGACTCCAGCTAGAAGCTACCGATAATGAGATGGTGAAATGAGCCGCCGCGGCTCACACTTCTGTATCACTTTTTAAAACTCTACAACCATCCACTGCTTCCCTTGAAATCACTGCAATCTATGCCGCGGGAAATTTGATGAGCATAACTAGTAGGTAACTGTCACGCACATCCCGTGAATTGTATTGAGACTTGTGGAAATGTTCAAGCGCCAGTTATTGAAACAAGTACTCCTTGCTCTTCCGTAACTATCCGAGGTTTTCCTTATACGCTTCACTGTCACATTACCGAGTACTTAGTCTTAATCTGTTCTTCATTGTTTTCTTACTATGCTGCGAATGATATTCTATGAACGTCATTACGAGTATGTTCAGTTCTCGTTTCTTGGACAACGATTGTCCTTTGCTACGTTTCACTGGAGGAAGTATTTGTGGCTCCCCGGCCGACAAGCATGATGAACTACATTCCTCAGCACCTGTTTCAATATCTCTTTCCCTTGTTAAGTACTCATCGCCATCATCGCACTACTCATCATGTCTGCATAGATGAGGGTATACGATACCACACCTCCCACTGATTCACCTCGCAGAAACGCTATGTTTCATACACCATTTCTTTCTCTCTAAGCGAAATTCCTTGGGTTCCTTTCTGACGAGACGTCATCTTCGGCAACTGTTGTCACAGATGTAATCCAACGTTGGCTTTGTTTATCTTTGCTTTGCTTTCGATCAACACCACAAGCAGTGTAGCACTGTTATGAGTTACTTGTCGAGTAAAGAGTTCAACTACGTTCGTGGCCTCATACTGTCCTATCCCCTGCTGCCATTAGCCCCCAATATTGTGGAAACATGGTACACAATATGTGAGACGCCGAATCCCGTAAGTATCATGGTCTTTTGCCGCCTAGGACTGGAGGAGTACCGTGTCAGTAACTGGTTGCGCAGTCCTGGCCTATTTCCAGCGTGAAATTGATTTCTGCACGCATACCATACATTAATGGTGCAAAGTAATAAAATAAGCCTCATTTTCCATTAATCAAAGGATGGATGTCATTTACACATCACTTGTAGTACACAGTTTTCTCTTATAGCGCGGTTTATTGTTGGAACAATTAATTTTCCAGCTCATAAGGATTTCAGCTAAAATGCCAGCTAAGCTATTGCCCATTGCGAACCTAAGTTGCTGTTTTTAAAGATTACTATTACAAGCGAAGTAGTTGGAGGGCTACGACATACCTAGTAGCTCGATCAGTTCAATAGATTCACATACACTCAGTTTCTTCTACATCAGTAAACTATTTTTTATAATCTCTAGACACTCTTCTATGGGAATGTTCTTGTATAAGTTCTCTATATCCAGGAATGCAAGTTTGGTGTTATGTGTTATTTCAATGTCAGCCAACATACTACCGCGTTTCTGAATATCTTCCGCATTTTATGAATTCTAAAAACAGAACACCTCTTTCATGTTTTTAATTCAATTCTCGATTCCACTTATGGTTGACGGATGTAGTATGATTAACTACAAGCCTAACAGATTTTTGTTTTCAATTTTATGTACCTCGATTTATGAACGTAATTGTGGATTAGCATGATTATCATTTAATAGAACTTTTTTATGGTCCCCGAATTTGGAAAACAGCATTATCTATTTATCTTTTAATATTACTGTGAAATGGTTTGGTAGGATCATTTTTACCTTAACTATACCATTACAAAAAGAAAGCTTCCGTTTTATAGATGTAATCATCATAAACAACGACTGCGGCATTACCCTTGCCTGCCGTAATGTCACCTAACGAAGTGGCGCACTGGTTAGCACACTGGACTCGCATTCCGGTGGACGAAAGTTCAAACCCGCGTCCGACCATCCTGATTAGGTTTCCCGCGATTTCCCCAAATCGTTTCAGGCAAATGCCGGGATGGTTCCTGTGTAAGGTGACGACCACTTCCTTCACCATCCTCTCCTAATCCGATGGGACCGATGACCTCGCTGTTTGGTCTCCTCCCCCAAACAAACGATCTCTAATGACAATAGCGTGTTCTGTTATAAGCATCCTATTTACGTTATTGAAAGTGTGAAGATTGTTATTAGATGTTGCGTTTGACTTTATCTGGTTACTGTTTTTAAGCTGACATGCTTTTAAAATCGAAAAAAGTGATAAACATATACTGAAAGCTATCATCATTAACTGTAGTCATGCAGTGAAGTGTATTCATATTGTGGGCCAAAAGAACTATGACATTATTTAGTTAAAAACCTAATTATGAGCGAGTGAGACTGTAAGCCTCCGAAAGCATTTAGAATCCGAACTTATTAAAAGCTTGAACCTAAATCCAAGTAATTTTTAAAATTGCAAAAATGCCAAGGGTCTGAAGTTAAAATTTCAGAGCATGGCAGCTGTGTTTTATAATTAAATGACAATGTGTCATATGTAGGACACAAGTCCTATGTAACAGTCAATAATTCAAGACAGAAATCTGTAATTTCTGTAACTGGGTGGAAATAATTTTAAAACTATAAAAATAACAAGGGAGCGAACTTAAAGTTACAAAACAGTGCTGCTGCCTTACAGTCTGTTAAGTAAGAGCGTGGTGAGCATTACAAACAGATGGTAAAAGATAACCTCTTAGTCCTTTCACAACCCAACAGAGGGAACTTTGGTCCTTAAATCAATGTCCATCAAGCATTAGTTTGCTTTTTGCTTTGAAACCTTAACTGAAATATACAAGAAGAGACATGAAGGCAGGTTACGAGCTGCATTTATCAAATGTGTTTGATTCCAACAGTAAAACTTTGGTTCATCGACAAAACTGAAGACCGGATACTGCAGAGGACAATGGTTCGAAGCACCGTAGCAACCTTTGCATTGATTTGGAAAATGAGAGAGGTGCGCAGATGTTGGACTCGCCCTCACAGTCTCCTGAAGCTAATCCTATTGAACATTTGTGGAATTACATTAAAAAAAGATGCAAGGTAAAACGATCTTCACTTTGAAACAGAGCCAACGCAGAATCGGTGCACCTGGAGGTCTCTTCCATGTAAAACGACGATGACCTTGATTTGAAGCATGTCCCGGAGATTCCAAGCATATTATCGACGTACCAGGTGAATTGACCTATCATTAATTGTAACTGAATATTTCTTTTGTTCATACATGATATTCGCGTATGTTTGAGTTTGTTGTCAGATACATTTTTCTGTAATTAACACCACCAAAATCTTAGACTGTATAGAGGTAGCTGGCAACATGCCATGCGTGAAAGAGTTAGCCTTCGTAACTTTCAAATGATAACGAAGGTTCAAATGGCTCTGAGCACTATGGGACTCAACATCTTAAGTCATAAGTCCCCTAGAACTTAGAACTACTTAAACCTAACTAACCTAAGGACATCACACACACACATGCCCGAGGCAGGATTCGAACCTGCGACCGTAGCAGTCCCGTGGTTCCGGACTGCAGCGCCAGAACCGCTAGACCACCGCGGCCGGCTGATAAAGAAGATCAAAGTACAGCGTGACTGTCACAACATGAGTAATGGGCCGTAATCTCGCGAGATAACTGTAATAATGAATGAAAATTGTCCGTCGTATCAGTAATAATTGCAACACAAGCCCATGGTTTGCAACTGTATTTGTACTGAGATCAGTATATGTAACGGTACAAGAATTGTTACAGTTCCATAGCTGTAAACAAGCACACCAATCAGTACACACGTGTTTTATAAAAAGGCTCTGTGATCTGTGGTTATAAAATAGCAGAAAAATGATATCCCCCAGCTCAGAAAGGAGCGATAACCTCTACAAGCTGATGATTAAAATTAAAATGCCACACGGCCTACTTGCCTGATATGACACGTCTAAACTAATTGAATTATGCAAGGCCTCCTGCTGGCTAACTGAAGTTGCCAAGAAGGCCGACAGGTGGCGCTGTAGCACTTGAATTTACAAAAACTCACACAAATAATAACAAATCGTTACGTGTATGTTGTGTTCACACAAAATATCACGGCAATGACGAATAAAATTGAAGGTGATATTTAATTTGTACATGAAGCAACCTCACAAGAGAATGTTTACGAAAGACAATCGGAGATAAATCATCGTAAATAAAATATAGGTATGTATAAAAAGTAGGGTACCATGATATTTGTAAGGCTGCAATTATCAGGAATTAAAATGTTATTCTTGGTGAAATTTTACAAAGACAAGTAGAAATATCCACCGAGATGAAGCAACAACTGAAAGATACTGGCGCCACTTCGTGTGAGGCAGGAGGAGTTTCGCTATCAGCATTGCAGGCAGGCACCGCTAAATGGCGGATGGCGGCAAAGTAGTCATTGCCCAGGTTGGTACACGTGCAGTCACAGATTAGTAATGACTAAATTCTCTATAACGTGTAATCAAAAATTCTGAAGAAATAATTCTGGCTGAACTCTTCCCGTTCATTTTAAACCTTGTGAGATGCCTTTTTCATATCGGAACAAATCTCAAATTCCTCGAGCAAGTAAAATTTTATACACTTTGGAGCATAATGTGATGTTTCTAGTCTTTGTCAGTTTCGTACAACGTATGTCTTTCAGGGGGAATACGCAAGCAGAGCGCTGTTTTATTCTGAGATTTGTTGCACTCTCTGAAACACATATCGAAAGATCAGCCTGTCTGTCCAAACTAGCTACATTCGCAGTCGCTGCAGTTAATCTTGTGAACAGCCGATTTATGGAACTTACTGCACTTTGGGCCTATCCAGTGTGGTATGCGGTTCTTAAGAGCATTAGTAGTTTATATACTATTCCTAACATCCGTCTTGCGGAAGCACTGCTCAATGTTTAGTGTACGTGACCATTCTACGTCATACCTTTCAGTTTTTCTTTAGTCGTGCTGTTAGTTTTTCCATTGGGAAAGGTCTTATTGTAGCCTTACAATTTTGGATTCCTTATCATACCGGATCAATTCGTAAAGTTAAATGTTTTATAGCAATTATCTGTTGCGATTTGTTTAAGGATGGAAATTCCTTTGTCGAAGTCACGCTGCTCTAAAAGAAGTCGCAATAGAGCTTGAATCACGGAACGGAAAAAAGATATTGTAAGTTGGCTGTTTAGGTTTTTATGTTGGCAACGCCACGTAGCGCTCTGTATGAAAATCACTGACTGTGCTGTGTGCAATCTGTGGCTGGTTGGCATTGTTGGTCTATTCACTATTGTAGTGTCGGGCAGTTGGATGTGAACAGCGCGTGGCGTTGTGCAGTTGAAGGTGAACTGCCAGCAGTGGTGGATGTGGGGAGAGATGGGAGGGTTTTGAGAGCAGACGATCTGGACGTGTGTCCGTCAGAAAAATGAAATTTGTAAGACTGGATGTCATGAACTGATATATACATATATATTATTTATTTATGCATTTGTTTTACCTGGCAAGATGACTTTTGAAGACTATTAAGGTAAATACATTGTTTTATCTTTATCAAAAACTTTTATTTGCTGACTATGCCTATCAGTAGTTAGTGCTTTCCATAGTTTGAATCCTTTATTTAGCTGGCAGTATTGGCGCTCGCTGTATTGCAATAGTTCGAGTAACGAAGACTTTTGTGAGGTAAGTGATTCATGAAAGGTATAGGTTACTGTCAGTCAGGGCCTTTCTTTTGTAGTATTATTGAAAGTCAGATTGCTTTGCGCTAAAAATATTGTGTGTCAGTTTAGTGATGATCAGAATAAGGAAAGAGAGAAATGTCTGAATACGTTCAGTTTTGCTCAGCTGTTTGAAAATCAAATAACGTAAGAGGTTTACCAGCATTGTCATTTTTAATTTTTCTAAGGGGATGTTTCAATATATTATGTCGCTATGGGTTTCACGAGGAGGTGTTAATTATTCTATCACTCACTACATGTAGGTTTCCAGTAAATACCAAATATACGTCTATTTTTTTGTCTAGTAATAGTCGAGTGATTAACTGCACAATCCTTGCCTATTTACAACGTGAAACTGATTTTTGATGAACAGTATACATTAATGATGCAAAGTTATTAATGTCATCCTCATTCCCATGATATAAATGAAGGATGTCATGTTCATATCACTTGTAGTATACTGTCTTTCTTCTAGTGCACTCTATTTTTGGAACTATTTATTTTCAAAATCATTGACAAACATTTCTGGCAATCTGCCACCTTAGCTATTCCCAGTTGTAAGCTCATCTTTCCGAAAATAAATTTTACCATTAAAAGTAAAGTAACTGAATTACAACGACGTATCTTGCTATACGATCAATTCAATAATATTATTACGTTCAGCTTTTTATGCGCTAGTAAATAATTTTTAATAGTATCAAGGCTCTCTTTTATCCAAACTTTTGTGTATAGATTGGATGTACCTAGGGACGCTACTTCGGCGTAATCTGATATTTTACGGCAGCCAGCGTTCTAGGAATTTAGAAACCATTCTCTATATTATTTGAATTCTGAAAAGTGAAGGCTTCTTTCACATTTTTACTCAAACACTATTCAGATCGTAATTGTGGGGATAGAATGTAACATTATTAACTACAGTCCTAATATATATATTTTTTAAATTTGTAAACCTTGATTTGTGAACATAATTCGGAATAGCAGCATTTACCATTTTAACTTATATTTTTTCTGCATCCGAAAAGAGGAAAGCAGAATTTTCTGTTTCTCTTCTAAGATTCGTGTGAAAGTTTTTGGTAACATCGTTTTTTACCTGAATGATACCATTGAAATGGAAGAAGCGTTCTGTTTTACAGATATAATTGCCATCATAAACAACTGCGAATAATTAGCCTTGTCTACACTAATGAGAATAGCTTCTGTTGTAATTTCCTATTGCAATTATTTAAAGTACGAAGATCATTATTAGCTGTTGTCTTTGAGTTTACCTGTATAGCTAACCGTTTTTTTCGTTTTAATAGTAACACGAAATTTCTGTACTTCCTGTGTATTCTGATAATTAACTGTGTTCTGTTCTATACCTATTTCAGAAATATTTTTATCATGAATACTTCGAATGGCGTCAAAATTCGTGAGTATTGGCCACTATTAAGAATAAAACGACTGGAAATGTCACGCGATATAATAGTCTGTGCACGGAATTCTTAGCTGCCATTTTCCCTTGATTAAAACGTCTTCAGTATTGTAGGATTCACATATTTGAAGTATAAGCCATAGTTGTTCATTTTTAGTTTTGGGAGTCAGCGCCCAGAGAGGAGTGGGGTTTAGGGGGTCGTATAGCGTATAACCTCGGCGCTGAGAGCCCGTAAATTCCAGGTGGCTTGCTAGCAGCTTACTTCTGGCTATTTGGGGGTTATGATTAGCATAGTCAATTCGTTATTAAAAAATTTGTTATCCCCATTCGGTATTTTCTGCCTAATTATAAATAACTAGTTTACGTGTCGTACAACTTAGCCAGGGAAATCCTTACTGACCCTGACATTATCAGGGAGGGATCAGTGTCTTAATGTAATTTATTAAACGAAAAATTTTTATAAAGGAACTTTTTATGCCAAGACCAAATTTTCAGTATGCAGTTATAGCACGAAGGCTAGTTTCGGTTGTTTTCTGCAATCATCTTCAGATCAGTAAGCAATTGGTGGAAAAGCAGCGTAACATAATATTTTACGATGAAGTAGGATATAGGAAACAGCCAGATTAATCATAAATACCAAATGAGCCTTTGGAAAGGAGAAACTTTTAGAAGTAGACAGAAACTATGTAAAAAGTAATACCTGTAACTTTTATTAACCTTAAGGAGAAATTAAACGGGTACCAAACTCCAGAGGTCTCTTTCGAATATGAAAACGGCAGAATTGGGTAAAGGGATACTGAAAATCGTGAAATATTTGCAAGGTACTTTCATAACCTTGTGAACTGTCCTGAACCAGGTCATATATTTTAATTCTCACATTTGAATCAAAACTTACAAGAAAATTTACCGCCAACTATAGAAGAAACTGAAAAAGTAATTAAAATCCTCAAAATTAACAAAGCTAGGGGAGAAGATAATATTACAGCTGAACTTTTGAAGTGGTCTCTACCAAATATAGCAAATGAGCGAAATATACTCTTTGAAGAAAGCTGGAAAACAGAAAATATCGCAGAGGAATGGAGAGTTGCCTTGATACATCCACTCCACAAGAAAAGATAATAAACTGGATGTAGACAACTACAGAGGAATCCCTTTGCTGCTAATAGCGGATAAAGCATTTCCCAAGATTTTTATTAAGCAGAATAGAAACAACAGTAGACGGTCAGTTAGGTGAATATCAAGGTGGTTTTAGGAAGGGAAGGCCATGCTCACAACAGACATTCAATCTCAAGTCAGTAATTCACCACCGACTACTTCATTCAAAGTACAGCGTAGTTTAGTTGGTGGATTTCAAAACGGCTATTGATAGTGTTGATGAAGAAACTATACGTAAAATAATTCGCAAATTTGGCCTAAAGTCTAAGCTGGAAAACCCAATTCGTGAAACATTTACAGATGCCGTCCGTAAAGTAAAATTTATGGGATGAATTTCACATCATTTCAGAATAAAAGCAGGTGTACGACAAGGTAACGGTCTATCCACAATTCTTACGAAAAAAATATTGAACTCGACATTTCGCCCAAAGGATAGGAAGAGGAATCATAACGATCAAAATCAATTACCTTGAATTTGCTGATGATTTAGCTACACTTTCCGAAAATGTGGCATCTACTATAACACAAAAAAGTCTCCTTGAAGAAATAGACAGCAGAACTGGCTGCAAAAGAAACAAAAATTATGACAAATCTTAAGGATACTTCAAAACTCCTGAAAACAAATATTGGTCAAATAGAGATGGTAAAACGATTTAAATATCTGAGGGAAATATTGTAAGAAAATGCTTTTGGAAAATCTGCAATAGAGCAAAGGTTGCATAAAATGGGGAGTGCATATGGTATCACGAGGGACCTCTAAAAAATCAAGCACAAATCTCAAAAGTCAAAAATAAGGCATTACAACACAGCACTCAAGCCAGAATGCCTGCATGCAACCGATTGCCTGGCATTAAATTATGATTTAGATAAATCAGAAGTACTAGAGACGCAAATTATATGGAATATACTAGGAACACCATACAAAGCAAAATGTTGAAAATTGAAAAGTGATGGTGAAACATACCAAAATATAGAAAATATTTCAAACTTAATGAGAAAAGGAAGACTCATTATGTATTGGACATTTATTTCGAATACAAAGCGGTAGATAAGCATTAAAAAAAACTATCTGACAGAACAGGCAATGAAGTCCCAATGGTACCTACCGGCCGCCGTGTCCTGCTCAGCTCAAATGCGTCGCCGGATACGGATATGGAGGGGCATGTGGTCAGCACACCCTTCTCTTGGTCGTATGTCAGATTCCGAGACCGGAGCCGCTAGTTCTCAGTCAAGTAGGTCCGCAGTTTGCCTCAGAAGAGCTGAGTGCACCCCGCTTGCCTACAGCGCTCGGCAGACCGGATGGTCACCCAACCAAGGCCCACCAGGCCGACATTGGTTAACTTCGATGATCTGACGGGAACCGGTGTTACCACTGACACAAGGCTGTTGACAGATAACTAATAAGGTTTCCAAGTATTTGTGTGGTAAGAAGTCCACCACAAGCTGCATCCAAGAAGTGTAAAAGCATTCAGAAAGAAAAAAAATAAAAACAGGAGATATAAATAACAGAGAAGGTTTTCGAGAAGTATTGAAAATCGAAGGACTAAATGGTCTGAATACAGAAAGAAGAATCAGTGTGTATAGGGGAAAGCATACAAGTAAAGAACAAACTACGAAGAACTGAAATTGGAACGTGGTCCTCAGATGGCCTATTCGCCTGAATGGAAAGTAGGATCTAAAACAATGTGTAAAAAATTATATAAGGAGAGCCAAGTATAATAGTAAAAGTGAACATGTAACTCATCCTCTTAACAGAAGTCTATAAATAATGGTCATTAATTTTAATATAACGTATGGGTCAAATGGTAAAAAAGCTGTGAACATAGAAAGAAAAACGTCGTAATTAAATCTAGACACGCAATCGAGTGCATTCATATTGTGGGCCAAGAGGACTATGACAGTTTTTGATTAAAAACTTCGTCATGAACAACCCAGATTGTAAATCCCCGTAACAATTTAGAACCAACAGTTCTTAATATGCTTATAGCCGAATTAAAGCAGATTTTATCATTGTAAAAATCTCAAACAAATGAAGCTACAATTACAAGGCATAGCAGCTGCGTTATCAGGCTGAACGTTAATAAAATCTACAAACTGCAAGGTAGAATTCCTCAACGAAAATGGAGGAAAGAAGGTCCTATGAACATGTGTCCGAAAATGCATCGCTGCCTCGGTAGAGAACGGTGACGAATGACAGCTCCTCTGACCACGTGCTGTGTATTCCTTGTGTGTTGCAGGCTGTGTGATAGACGCAGTATATTGTAAGCAGCAGAATGCCCTGGTGTTCTTGACGGGAAGAAACCGTCATGGTCATCAAGATTGTATGCCCGCACATTTGATGCTGAAGCGATTCTGATGAGACGCTCAATCCATTCGCCCAGTGCGGGGACACAGTGCATTGCAAAGCTTCACTCACCTGGTGGTAAATCTCTTCTCACATGCAAGCCTCCTTGAAGCTAATGAAACGTAGGTCTCAGCCGGAAAAATCTATAGAAGAAAAAGCTCTACACCTCGTAATCACAAGTGGCACTAAACACTGGTTTTTTTGAGGAAGGAATAGTTCAATGACAGTACTTATGTGAGTTAAATTAGATTCTATTGTGGTAAGCTGCCATTCGCCAGTCACTGCTATACAAAGTTCGAAAAGTCCACGCGCACGTATCATTCATAACTGTACACAGTTTATGGTAAACCTTACCGAGTTTACAAACAAAATGTTTCTCTCAGAACAGCTATCTGAAATTTTGCTACAATCATTCTCACGCAATATATATATATATATATATATATATATATATATATATATATATATATATATATATATATATATATATATATATAAAAAAAATCACGTTCGCAAGTAAGTAACAAGGCACGCGGAATTTAACTGTTTAAAACGTTACCAAATGTTCTGAATTTCACCCCTTGTATTGACCCGAACCCTCTTCCACACTTTACGGCACTCCTCAAACGTTTTGGTACAGAAATATCACAATATTAGTAATTTTCCACGGAGTACATATCAGTAGGTCTGATCACTATGATATACAATCTCCAACTCCACTCTTCTCTCTATAAAAAAAGAAGAGTAATTTTTAGTTCCCCAAAAGACAAGCGAATATGCAAATTCGCATCAGCAGAGAGATATCACAGCCAATCGGAGCTTCATGAAACTTACTGAAACCAGTGCATTATACAGAACCAATCAAAATTTGTCCCTGATTCAGAATGGTAAGTTACCATAAATAAATTTTGAAAACCCACGAATATAAAATTAATCGCTCTTAACAAAACTACTTCACCGAAATCATAATCCAACTTCCTCAATACCATAAACTGACGAAATAGTTACAACAAATCCCCCAGTACGATATCTGACACACAAGTCATTCTCGAACATTCCCAGTGTGACCAGTTACTTAAATGTATAGTACAAAAACTTTACGTAAAGCTTTATATCACATCCACACCCTCATTCACTCTCATAAGTAAGCACAATAATAATAGTAATTAACAAACAGTTAATAAATGAAAAAAAAGAACCGCACATGAAATCGACATTATTGCGACAGCAGCTCAAACAGTGTCTGTCAGTTAGTGAGCTCTACTTAACAGGTTTCTTAATCTTCCGTGTGGCTACAATTATTTGAATCCACATAGCAGGCATTATTACTAATTCCTCCTTATTTGGCAAAGCATATCACCACTTTTGATTAACAGCAAGAAGATCACTGCCACTCTCAGCTAAACCCTGAACTTCTTTCAACTCAACTAGAGTTTGGCCTGTCTTCTTCCCACTGTTGCTTACTTCAGATTCATCTAGTAAATCGTATACAACTTCCCTTCTCTAAAGACCTTACCCATGAGTAGAGAATACACATACATATGTAGTACCATGGACCTTGCCATTGGTGGGGAGGCTAGCGTGCCTCAACGATACAGATTGCCGTACCGTACGTACAACCACAACGTAGGGGTATCTGTTGAGAGGCCAGACAAACGTGTGGTTCCAGAAGAGGGGCACCAGCCTTTTCAGTAATTGCAGGAACAACAGTCTGGATGATTGACTCATCTGGGCTTGTAAAACCAACCCAAATGGCCTTGCTATTCTGGTACTGCCAAGGGCTGAAAGCAAAGGGAAACGACGGCCGTAATTTTTCCCAAGGGCATGCAGCGTTACTGTGTGGTTAAATTATGATGGCGTCCTCTTGGGTAAAATATTCCGGAGGTAAAAGAGTCCCCCATTCGGATCTCTGGGCGGGGACTACTCAAGAGGACGTTGTTATCAGGAGAAAGAAAACTGGCGTTCTACGGATCGGAGAGTGGAATGTCAGATCCCTTAATCGGGCAGGTAGGTTAAAAAATTTAAAAAGGGAAATGGATAGGTTAAGGTTAGATATAGTGGGAATTAGTGACGTTCGGTGGCAGGAGGAACAAGACTTCTGGTCAGGTGACTACAGCGTTATAAATACAAAATCAAATAGGGGTAATGCAGGAGTAGGTTTAATAATGAATAAGTAAGTAGGAGCACGGGTAATCTACTACAAACAGCATAGTGAACGCATTACTGTGGCCGAGATAGTCACTAAATCAACGCCTACCATAGTGGTACAAGTTTATATGCCAACTACCTCTGCAGATGACGAAGAAATTGATGAAATGTATGATGAAACAAAAGAAATTATTCAAATAGTGAAAGGAGACGAAAATTTAATAGTCATGGGTGTCTGGAATTCGGTAGTACGAAAAAGGAGAGAAGGAAACGTAGTAGGTGAATATGGATTGGGGCTAAGAATTGAAAGAGGAAGCCGCCTGGTAGAATTTTGCACAGAGCATAACTTAATCATAGCTAACACTTGGTTCAAGAATCATGAAAGAAGGTTGTATTCATGGAAGAACCCTGGAGATACTAAAAGGTATCACATAGATTATATAATGGTAAGACAGAGATTTAGGAACCAGTTTTAAATTGTAAGACATTTCCAGGGGCAGATGTGGACTCTGACCACAATCAACTGCTTATGAAATGTAGATTAAAACTGAAGAAACGGCAAAAAGGTGGGAATTTAAGGAGATGGGACCTGGATAAACCGAAAGAACCAGTGGTTGTACGGAGTTTCAGTGAGAGCATAAGGGAACAATTGACAGAAATGGGGGAAAGAAATACAGTAGAAGAAGAATGGGTAGCTTTGAGGAATCAAATAGTGAAGGCAGCAGAGGATCAAATAAGTAAAAAGACGAGGGCTAGATTAAACCCTTGGGTAACAGAAGAATTATTGAATTTAATTGATGAAAGGAGAAAATATAAAAATGCAGGAAATGAAGAAGGCAAAAATGAATACAAACGGCCAAAATATGATATCGACAGGAAGTGCAAAATAGCTAAGCAGGTATGGCTAGAGGACAAATGTAAGGATGGTAGGCTTATCTCACTAGGGGTAAGACAGATACTGGTTACAGGAAAATTAAATAGACCTTTGGAGAAAGGAGAACAACTTGCATGAATATCAAGAGCTATGATGGAAACCCCAGTTCTAAGCAAAGAAGGGAAAGCTGAAAGGTGGAAGGAGTATATAGAGGGTCTATACAAGGGCGATGAACTTGATGACAATAGTATGGAAATGGAAGAGGATGTAGATGAAGATGAAATGGGAGATATGATACTGTGTGAAGAGATTGACAGAGCACTGAAAGACCTAAGTCGAAACAAGGCACCCGGAGTAGACAACATTCCATTAGAACTACTTACAACCTTGGGAGAGCCAGTCCTGACAAAACTCTACCATCTGGCGAGCAAGATGTATGAGACAGGCGAAATGCCCTCAGACTTCATGAAGAATATAATAATTCCAATCTCAAAGAAAGCAGGTGTTGACAGATGTGAAAATTACCGAACTATCGGTTTAATAAGTCACAGCTGCAAAATACTAACGCGAATTGTTTACAGACGAATGGAAGCCGACCTCGGGGAAGATCAGTTTGGATTCTGTAGAAATGTTGGAACACGTGAGGCAATACTGACCTTACGACTTATCTTAGAAGAAAGATTAAGGAAAGGCAAACCTACGTTTCTAGCATTTGTAGACTTAGAGAAAGCTTTTGACAATGTTGATTGGAATGCTCTCTTTCAAATTCTGAAGGTGGCAGGGGTAAAATACAGGGAGCGAAAGGCTATTTACAATTTGTACAGAAAGCAGATGGCAGTTATAAGAGTCGAGGGACAAGAAAGGGAAGCAGTGATTGGGAAGGGAGTGAGACGGTTTTGTAGCCTATCCCCGATGTTATTCAATCTGTATATTGAGCAAGCAATAAAGGAAACAAAAGAAAAGTTCGGAGTAGATATTAAAATCCATGGGGAAGAAATAATATCTTTGAGGTTCACCGATGACATTGTAATTCTGTCAGAGACAGTAAAGGACTTGGAAGAGCAGTTGAACGGAATGGACAGTGTCTTGAAAGGAGGGTATAAGATGAACATCAACAAAAGCAAAACGAGGATAATGGAATGTAGTCGAATTAAGTCGGGTGATGCTGAGGGAATTAGTTTAGGAAATGAGACACTTAAAGTAGTACACGAGTTTTGCTATAGGGAGCAAAATAACTGATGATGGTCCAAGTAGAGAGGATATAAAATGTAGACTGGCAATGGCAAGGAAAGCGTTTCTGAAGAAGCGAAATTTGTTAACATCGAGTATTCACATAAACGTCAGGAAGTCGTTTCTGAAAGTATTTGTATGGAGTGTAGCCATGTATGGAAGTAAAACGTGGACGATAAGTAGTTTAGATAATGAGAGAATAGAAGCTTTCGAAATGTGGTGCTACAGAAGAATGCTGAAGATTATATGGGTAGATCACATAACTAATGAGGAGATATTGAATAGAATTGGGGAAACGAGGAACTTGTGGAACAACTTGACTAGAAGAAGGGATCGGTTGGGAGGACATGTTCTGAGACATCGGGGGATCACCAATTTAGTATTGGAGGGCAGCATGGAGGGTAAAAATCGTAGAGGGAGAATACACTAAACATATTAAGAAGGATGTAGGGTGCAGTAGGTACTGGGAGATGAAGAAGCTTGCACAGGATAGAGTAGCATGGAGAGCTGCATCAAACCAGTCTCAGGACTGAAGACCACAACAACAACAACATGTAGAATTATTTTCAGTATTGACCCTCTTACTAGCAGTAACTCTGTCCACTAATGACAAATCAGAACATCTTGATACTTCATCTTTGTCTTCCTGAACCTCCTCCCATCCATTACTTAACTGTTCCCCACCACTTAGCATGCTTCTCTGCCCTGAGTACACACAAATTCTCATTAAGCACTTCCACTATACTTCTCACGTCTAAAGCCTGCAGTTCTTTAGTATCAGTGCCCATATCTTTTTAATGAAAAGATTCCTCGTCTGTTACATCCTACATGTTTCTCTGTTGACTTGAATCAGTGTCATCTGTATACATGCATATCAAATCCTCATCACTGCAGTGTTCCCTTCGCCTGCTCCTATTCAAAAAGTCACCTAAGCCACCATTAAATACACATCTCATGATTTTCATTTCCTCTTTTTCCTCAGTAGTACTGCCCACGTCATTAACTCCTTCGCTTCTTCATTTCGCATCATCAGAGGATTTGCTAGCGACTTTAAACTACTATTTTCCGTCCTGCAGACGCTAACATCTACATGGTCTGGATATACTTCCCTACTCTGTGACTGCGCTCTTTCGCGCGCGCACTCATCTCTGTTGTCTGTTTTGGATGTCACTATCGTCATATACTGGAGACAGCGATCTATTCGCACGTTCACGATCAGAATTAGTTTGTGTGTCTGCGTAACATGGCACCAAACTCTGGCACCTCTTGCCCTATCATTACCTCGTGACACACCCACTCTGTCTGCCTTACATTCTGTCTAGGTTCAGCATTATTGGATGACCTGAAGTCACTATTAGCCTGCTCCTCATCGTGCATTAATCTCTCTACTCTTTCCAGATAATTAATAAATTTAATAATATCGTTGCTGGGAACTCCAATTGTTTCTTCACGCCTTCCTATCTACATCCGTTAAAATCTGCTCTGGCTCTAATTTGTTAGTGAGATATAATAAATTAGCAAACCACTTTAAAACCAGTCTTTTCACACTCTCTTTTCTGGGATTAAACCTTTGCCTAACCCATGAATTGTTTTTCAGTTCCATCTGCTTTCGGTTACACTAATATCCTGTGGAAAAGACATCTTCACACTTTTCCAAAATTGTCCAGTAGCATCCACACTCCACGTGACTTCCCCCACGAATTTTGACAAATTGAAAAGGACCTTTTGCCTAAAGGTCCACAATCTTGGTAACACATTTTCGGAAGCATTCCAAAATTCCTTTGGATACACCTGTCCAGCAGGATCAAAACGTAAGAACCGTCTGTTAGTAATTTCAGCTAATTCACCCGACTCGATTATCAAACTAGCATCCACATTTTTATTACCAACTAGTATATTAAGTTCTACTTTAATTAATCTGTTATTATGATTATGCAAACCATTTGCTACCACCCCACCTGGCTAGTCAAATGATCCATTTAGTTTCTACTTCTCCACATGATCAGACAAGACGTATACACGTTTTAAACAGTTTTCACTTTCTTAATAGATTTTACTATTTAAAATTGTATGCTCACTTTCACATATACCTAGATGTGCAGGTATTATATTCTTTACTTTCTAAACATTTTCTTGGATCTGACCCATTCTTTGCTTGCTTTCATTAGCTATCCTTTGTATAGAGTCTGTTAATTCCTTTCTTACATTACCTGCGGATTTCTTACAATTTCCCATAACCTGAGAAACTTTAACTTCGGCATTTTCTTCGGAATCCTTCAATTCTTTTTTCCACGTTTCCTTTAGATCGGAAGCAAGGTTTCATAGAATTAGTATCAATTCCAACTCTGAACTGCTCAAGTTCACCAGCAAAATTTTTATTTTTTTTCCTTGACGCTCCGCATTAGAGCTGCTAACGTCTCCTTTACACTCTCCTGTTCACTTTGCTTTATTTGCAACCTACCAAGTTTCGCATCTGCCTCTCTTGTCCCTTGTTCATTTGGGTCACCCATGGCTCATGTCAAATAAATTAGCATCACTAAAATCACTCAAACCAGTTATTAAAAGAGGTGGTACCCTCTCCCCTAATTACATCTCTTAAAACATCATGTCCTTGTTTCTCTTTCATAATTAAAGATAACTGTTGTAAATAAGGGGCTGAAAAATCATTCATTTCTCCACATATCTCGCCCTGTAGTGTTTGTCTGCCTATCACTTCCATCAAACTGAATCACATCCTTTTCCTTCACAGCTACAAAATTATTATTCTCTTAATTTTAAGACAGTCCTTCGATGCAAGGAAACAACAGATGAACTAAACTTAATCTCCATCTGTCGACTGTAGCATCGGCGGGCTGAAACTGGGGGTGCGTCCTCCGCCACCAGATATACCTGTTCGATGGCAGCCTTCTACTGTCAAAATCGTCAGCGCAGTTGTTGATATGCGCCTGCCGTTTCATTCGTCGTTCTGTCTGCCAACTCCACACCGCTTCTTCTGTACTATCTACGGCGTCCTTCTTCTTCTTTCCACCGTAAGATTACAGTTCTCGTTGCAGTGTCCTGCTTTTCCAGTTTGTCACACACTGTCCAATTCTATCCTTTGATCACTGTTCCACATTGTTCACTTTCACATGTACTCTTGATTGTGGTTGTCTTCTCTACAACTTTTCGTATTTCCAAGTGGAATTTAGTTATTTAAAACGTCACCAAAATTTCTGAATTTCATGGCTTCATGCCTTGCATTGAATGAACTCTTTTCCGCACCTCATGGCATTACTCGAACATTTTGCTACCGAAATATCACAATATTAATAATTTTCAACGGATCACATATCAATAGGACAGATCACTATGAGATGCAAGCTCCTACTCTACTCTTCTGTTTACACGAAATAACCTTTTAGTTCCCCAAAAGACCCGTGAATACACTGATTTCTGACTGGCAGAGAAAAATCACAGCCAATCTGAAATCAGCATCCAACCCGCTCAATTCCACGCATATAAACATAACCAATCAAAATATCTCACTGAATCGGAACATTAAATGATCGTAAGTAAGACTTGAAAAACCAAAAAATAAAAAATTAACTCCCTCTCATCAAAGCTACTTCACAGAAATCACAGTCTCATTTCCCCAATACCATAAATTGACGAAATAGCTACAACAAATTCCCCAGTACGATATCTAACACTCACGTCAATCACGGACATTCCACACGTGACCAGTTACTTAAATGTACAGTATAAAAACTTTAAATAAAACACTATTTCACGTTAACACCTTCAATCCCGCTCATAACTAAGCAAAATAACAGTAGTAACTAATAAACGATTAGGAAATGAAAGAAACTGAACCGCAAATATAAGTGACAGTATTCTGACTGCAGCTGAAACAGAGTCCGTCAGTTAGTGACCTCTACAAGATCGCTTAGAAACTGCATACACTCGAGCAATCTGACGTCATCTGTCCTACGTGTGACTCTTACCGCACGCCTGTTCACAGCTCTCCCATCTCAATAGGCACGATGTAAGGCGCTACGTCTTACGAGGACTGCATATAGTCCACAGATGATGATTATGCGGACTGTTGATGCCATTTCCGATAAAGGTTGTTTCGTCAGTAAAGAGGACTGATGACAGAAATCTCATAAAAGTGGTGATTTGCTGAAAAACCATCGACAAAATCCTTCCCGCAGAAGGAAATCCGCTGCTGATAATCCTAGCACTCCTTGTAGGTGATACGGATAGCAGCGGTTGTCATGCAGGATACGCATAATCCTACTTTAGCGACACCATGTTGGCGGGCCATTTGCCTGGAGCTTGTATCAAGGTGAGAGTCAATATTCTGTAGAAACCGGTCCTCAGAATCGGGACTACACACAGTCAGAAGTCTCCTGCACGTCGACCTGTCTAAAAGCATCCATGATGAAACAAACGCCCAAAGAGGGCGTGAGGTGTTTGATGTAATTGGTGCCTGTGAGGGTACTTGTTTTTGTATAGCCGTGCTGCTTATCGACCGTTTCCATTTGTTTGGTCCTACACAAACATCAACTCGACTTGTTCCTCAGATGAATAGCGGACCACTCTGCTGCATACACAGCCTGCGACACACAAGGCACGAGGGTAGAGTAACTTGAATTTGTCAGCGCCATCTGTCGCAGTAACGATGATCTCCCAGACGTCTGTTTTCCTTTATTCTCAGTTATCCGTTCTTGCCGTTACGAGGGTTGACTGAAAAGTAAGGCCTCCACCTTCGTAAATCTTCAACAGTTGGCAGCATTGGTATACGGCAGGTACTGACTTGTTCCGTAGACTCTTCTCTACAGCTCCAGTCGGCGGGAAGCATTAGCACTGAACGGTTGTGCTGTTAGTGTGTAAAGGATCGAACCCTGTTCAGATGGTCGGTCAACTCGATTTAAGCAACGTGCAGTCATTGAATTCTTGACAGCAGAAGGTGTCACCCCAGAGGAGATTCATCAGAGAATGAAAGCACTTTGTGGCGATTATGTTGATGTGAGTACTGTGCATCGTTGAGCGAGTAGGTTTAAAGATGTTGAGGTGGGTACATCTGATTTGCATGACAAAGAGTTGGACGTCCTGTGACAGTAACCACCGAGTTACACAAGTAAAATATTGACAGACTGATTCAGGACGATCACTCAGAAATTGCAAGCACAATCGGCATGTGGCTCACATTATTGTTTCGCTTGGCTATCGGAAGATCTGTGCACGATTGGTAACCCGGATGCTGACTCCTGAAACGAAAGCGCACAGACTTGAAATTTTCCAGGAACTCCTCCCGGGTTACGAGAATCAAGGTGACGCCTTTCTCCATTCAATTGTGACAGGAGACGAAAAGCTTCTGATGAAGACGTTGAGAGAACTGTGAGACTATGGTTACGGAAATGGAGTGTCGACTTCTTCCGTGACGGCCTCAGAAGACTTGTTCACCATTCGCAGAAATGTATCCAATTGGCTGTAGATTGTGTGCAAAAGTGAATATCGGTAATTAAAGATCAGATTCTAAGTATTATTTCTGCGTTTGATTTATTAAAATATTCCAATCTAAACCCAATTAACGAAGGTGGAGGCATTACTTTTCATTCAGCCCCCGGATTAATGTTCACCTTCATTAGTTAACCTGCGAAATGCAGTATGTAGAACACATACTACGTATAGGTCAATAATTTCATGACAAAAATCTACAAAGTTTCTACGTAAGTGTAAAGTATTTGAAAGTGTAAAAGTGACAAGGGACTGAAGTGAAAATTGCAAGTCAGAGCTTCTGCCTTGCTGTCCGTAAAGTAATAACGTCGTTGCATTACACACACAGATGGTAAATGATATCGTTTACTTCTTTCACAACCCAACAGGGGTACCTTTGTGCTTCATGCAACGACAGTGATCATTAGTTATCTTGGAATTCCTGACTGAGATAGATAAGAAGACACGTGAGTGAAGCTTACGAGCTGGGTTTATCAAGGATGTTTGATGCCGTCTGCTAAACGTTTGTTCATCGACAAAAATGAAGATATGATACTGCAGGAGGACACTGATCCCAAGCACCGCAGCAGGTTTTGCAGTGACTGGAGAAAGAAGAAACGTGTGGCAGCTGGACCGGCCGTCACAGTCGCCTGGCCCTAATCCAATTGAAAATGCATGGTCTGGCATCAAAAACCGTTTCAAGGAGGATAGATTTACAATTTGAAACAGTATTCAAAGCAAATTCAACAAATTTGAGGGTTTCTTCCAGTGAAAATGCGGGAAACTTGTTTACAAGCATACCTCGGATATGGCAAGCAATTAACCACGCTCCCGGTGACGAATGTATTATTAAATGTAACTACATTTTTCTTTCGTTCACACATCATGTACATATATATTTTAGTTTCTCGTCTGCACATTGTTCTACTGACTGACCAGACGTGATCTTAATTAACAGACTGTATACAGTTAACTGCCAACATGAGATGTGTGAAAGACACATCCTACGCAACTGTCAATTGATAAAAAAAAATCAAAGTACCTGAAAGAGGTGGAAAACATGGTTAACGCGCCATAAATCGCGCAAGATGACTGTAATGAAGAAGAAAAATTGTACAATGCTTTATTAAAACTTGTACTGAGGTAGTTATAGTGAGAACAGTATGTGCAACGGTAAAAGAATTTTGAGCTGTTCCGTAGCTGTCAACATACGCACCAACCACCACGTACGTGTTTTGTACAAAAGTTAGGCGTCACGGTCATAAGATGGGAGAGAAGTACCACGCCCTGCCTTAGAGAGGACTGAAAATATGCACAAGCTGAAGATGGAAAGCAAGATACCACACAGCAAACCCGCCGGGCAAGACGCGTCAAAAGTAAGTGAATTATTCAATAGTTCCTGTTGGGGAACGGAAGTGGCTAGCGAGACCGACATACGGCGCAGGAGCGTTGGAATTAACAAAGGCTGACACAACCATTAATAAGTTGTATCGTACGTGTGATGTTTGTGAATAAGAACATGGTAATGAGGGATAAAAATTAAAATAATATTAAACTTGTACGTAATGCAATACCACAGGAGAATATTTACGAAAGACAGTCGGCCATCGAATCATCATTAATAAAATGTAGGTATGTATAACAATTAGAGTACTACGATAGTATTAAGGCTTTAATTATCATGGATTACAATGTTATTCTTGATGAAATTTTACTAAGTCAAGTAAGAATATCCATCGAGATGAGGCGACAGTTGATGATGACGGGCGCCACCTCGCTTTAATCAGGAGGTCAGAAGACGGGAGATCCGTGGCTAGTATCGACTAAATTCCCTACCAAATTTCATCAGAAATCCGGAAAAATAATACTCCTTGAACATCTGTTGACTGAAAATCGTATCAGGTGCGTTTTTGCTGCTGGAATAAGTCTCTGATTCCTCAAGCATGTCAAACTTCTCTCCATTTGGAGCACAATATGATATTTCTAGTCTTTGATCAATGTCCGTCTTTTAGTGACTATAGGCAAGCTAAAAAGCTGTATTATTTTGAGATTAGCTATGCTCCCTAAAACGCATATCAAAAGATCGGCCTGCTTGACCAATACAGTACGTATGACAGTCGTTGAAGTTAATCTTTTAAACATCCAAATTAGGGAAGTAATTCTGCTTCGGGCCTATCCAGTGCCGTAACCACGTTTTAAGCGAATTAGTAGTTGTCATTGGAGTCCTAACATACATCTTCCGGAAGCACTACTAAGTTTATTGTGTACACGATCATGCTAGGTAATAGCTGTAAGATATAATGTAGTTGTGCTATTACTGTTGCCATGATAGAAGGTTTTATTCTGGCCCTAGATTTTTTTAAATTTCTTTATTTTATTGTAACAGTTTGTAAGGTTAATTTTCTTATAACCATTGGCTACTGCGATTCGTTTAAGGATGGAAGTTCCTTTATCGAGGTCACGTTAGTACTATAAAGGAAGCCGCAATAGGCAACGAATCGTGGAACGGAAAGAAGACATATTATACTGCTACGGGTTTGGCGAGTAGGCGTCAATAATTGCATCACTACACGCAGGTTTCCTGAAAATACGGAATATATGCCCATTGTTGTGTCTATCAATAATCAGGTATAAGTAAAAATTAGTGATGCAAAATAATAAATGTCAGCCCAATTTCCATTAACTAAATGAAGAACGTAATCTACTTATCTCCTTTTACGTGCTGTTTTCTCTTCTAGTGCAGAGTATTACTTGGAAGAATTAGTCTTCAAGACCATTGGTAACGATTTCAGGTAATGTGTCAGATAAGCTATTGCCCATTGCAACCATTATCATTCCACTTGTAAATGTTGCCCGTAAAAGCAACATAGTTGAAGGATAGGGACGTACTTAGCAATTCGATCAATTCAACACTTACACCCACACTCAATTTTTTATCTGGCAGTAAATTATAATTTTTCTATGTCAAGACACTCATATGTCGGCACGTTGGCGTATAAGTCGCCCATACCCAGGATCTCAAGTTTGGCGTTATCGGTTATTTGAATGTGAGCCAACTATTTTTTACTTTATATGAAGTTTTTATTCAATGCAGTATTCAGCCCGTAACTGGCAGATGCATTTTACCTATATAGATTCTTCTATTTTATGCACCTCGATTTGTGAACGTAATTGTGGAGTAGTAGAATTCATCATTTCAACAGAACATTATTCTGCGCTCGGAAACAGGAAAACAGGATTATCTATTTCTCTTTTAAGATTCATGTGAAAGGTTCTGGTTGAATCCTTTTTCTCCTCAATTATATCAGTGGAGCTGAAGAAAGCGTCCGTTTTATTGACGTAGTCTTCATCATGACGACTTAACGACTTCGATATTACCCTTGTCAGCCCTAATGATAATAGCTTGTTCTTTGTAAGATTCCTGTTAAGGTTATTTAGGGCATGAAGACCTTTGTGGATGTCCTGTTAGCTTTATCTACGTAGATAATAATTTTTTCGTTTCAGTAACAATAGTAGAGTTCAAAATTTTCATTTTAACTGGCTTTGTGGCCATTTTAGTGTGTAGAATTATTTCGTTTAACTCTCTTACATGCTGTGCAAACACTGAATCTCAGACCTTAGTGAAGCAATTCCTGTGCATCTTTAGAAAAGTCTATATGGCTCAAATTAATTGCTCTATCATGAAATTTCAGAACTTCCTGAGCCTCCTGTTCTTTTATATTCTGTTCTATACAATAATTATAAATCTTTTCATCATGCCTACTACCATTGGTTTCAAAGTATATCTCCACACGTGGACGAATATTAATAGCAACACGATTGAAAATGTCACGTGATATAACGTTCTACAAACGGGGTTCTAGTTGCACAGTTTTCTTGGTCAAAACGTCTTTAATCTTACACGATTCACGCAGTTTAGTGGTTGTGGTTAGTGTTTAACGTCCCGTCGACAACGAGGTCATTAGAGACGGAGTGCAAGCTCGGGTTAGGGAAGAATTGGGAAGGAAATCGGCCGTGCCCTTTCAAAGGAACCATCCCGGCATTTGCCTGAAACGATTTAGGGAAATCACGGAAAACCTAAATCAGGATGGCTGGAGACGGGATTGAACCGTCGTCCTCCCGAATGCGACACGAAGTTTAACTTAAGCCATTGTTGTTCACTTTTACAGTTAAGAATCAGGGCCATGTGGATGATGTTAGCTATGTTGTTTCTGGTACGTTTGGGGTAATGCCTAATCTAGTGTATCTCTTATAAAAATTAATTTTAGCATCCTCATTCGCAACTTCCTGCCTAATTTTAAATAACTTTTTATGTCTCATATATCCCGTCTAGGCAAATTATCAGTGAAACCTGACATTCTCAGGGGGGAGACGGCGACCTTAATGTAATCCATTACGCAAAAACGTTTATGTAAAAGCTTTTTATGCCTACCCCGCAATTTGCAGTGTACAATTACTGAAAGATGACTAGTTTCGGGTTGTTCTCTACAACCATCTTCAGATCTACATCTACATAATACTCTGAAATCCACCGTGAAATGCGTGGCAGAGGGTAGAACCCATTGTAACAGTAATTAGTGTTTCTTCTCGTTCCATTCACGTAAGGAGCGCGGGAAGAGTAATTGTTTGAATATCTATGTGTGTGCTGTAATTATTCTTGTCCTCACGATCCCTATGTGAGCGATATGTAAGGGGTTGTAGTATATTCCTAGAGCTATCATCTAAAGCCGGTTCTTGATACTTCTCTAGGAGGCTTTCTTGATTTCTTTAGGAGGATTTCTCGGGATAGTTTCCATGTATCTTCAAGAGTCTGCCAGTTTAGTTTCTCCGTTATCTCTGTAACACTCTCCCGCGGACCAAACAAACCTTGTCCGTGTATGTTCAATATTCCCTTTAGTTCTATTTCGTATAGGTCCTACACTCTTGAGCAGCATTCTAGAATCGGTCGCACGAGCAACCGTAAGCAATCACATAACTAGACTGACTGCACTTCCCCAGTACTCTACCAATAAACTGTCTTCCCTCGACGGAGCCTATGTGATCATTCCTTTTCATAACGCTATAAACTGTTACTGCCAGCTTTTTGTGTGAGTTGTCCGATTGCAATAGTGACTCACTGATATTATGATAATAGGACAACATGTTTTTTCGTTTTGTGAAGTGCATAGTGTCGCATTTTAGAACATTTAAAGCATGTTTGGCATCATCTCACCATTTTGAAATCTTATCGAGACCTGACTGAATATCTATACAGCTTCTTTCAGGCAGTACTTCATTATAGATAACTGCATCATCTGCAAAATGTCTGAGGTTAGTATCAATCTTGTCTGAAAGGTCATTAACATACAGTATGAACATCAAGTGTCCCAACACACTTCCATGAAGCGCACCCGAAGTTACTTCTACATCTGACGCTGTCTCTCCATCCAAGATAACATGCTGCTTGCTCCCTACGTACCTCCTGTCAAAAATGTCACTTGATACCCATTTGATCCTACTTTCGTTAATAAGCCTGTGGTATCGAGTCAAATGTTTTTGGAAACCAAGAAATACTGCACCGAGCTGCCACCATTGATCCAAAGCTTTCAGTATGTCTTATGAGAAAAATACGAGCTGGGTTTCACATGATCAGGGATTTCGGAATCCGTGCTGGTTGGCCTGGAGGAAGTCATTCTGGATACTTCATTACGTCTGAACTCAGAGTGTGTTCTGACATTCTACAACAATTCGACGTCTAAGATATTGGACGGTAGTTTTATGGACCACTTCCAGTACCCTTCTTGTAGAAGTATGTGACCTGCACTTTTTTCCAAAAATTCGGCGTGTCTCTTTGTTTGAGGACTCTACAATACATTATAGTTAAAAGAGCCGAAAATTCAGTGTATCATCTGATAGGGATTCAATCAGGCACTGGATCTTTCTTCAATGTTAATGATTTTGGCTGTTTCTCTACACCGCTGAAACTAATACTCACTTCAGTCATTTTTTTGGTGCTACGAGGATTAAATTAGATCAGTTCTCCTGGGTTTTTCTTTGTAAAGCAATATTTGAAAAGGGAGTTAAGGATTTCGGCTTTTGCTTTCCTACCCTCAATATCAGTTCCTGTGTGATTTACTAGGGACTGAACATTAACATTGGTCCCACTAACAACCTTTACATACGACGATAATTTCTTTTGTTGTTGTGTATTTGTCTTCTGACAATATTCTGCTACGGTAGTCACTGAAGGCTTTACGCATTGCTTTCTCGACAGTCAAATGCGTTTCATTCGGCATCACCCAATCTAGAGCTCTAGGCTTTCTTTTACACTTTTTTCTGAGTCCTCAATCTTCTGCCTAGTTTGATGGGGCACGCCACGAATTCCTCTCCTGCGCCACTCTCTTCATATCAAGTGTTGCACTTGCAACCTACTTTTACAACTATTTGCTCGATGTATTCGAATCTCTGCCTTCGACTACAGTTTTTACCTTCTAGAGCTTCCTCTAGTACCATGGAAATTATTCCCTAATGCCTAAACACATGTCCTATCATACTGTCCCTTCTTATTGTCGGTGCCTTACACATATTCCTTTCCTCTCCAATTCCGCTCAGAACCTCCTCATACCTTACCTTATCAGTCCCCGTAATTTTCAACATCCGTCTGAAGCACCACACCTCAAATGCTTCTATTTTCTTCTGTTCAGGTTTTCCCACAGTCCACGTCAGCCCTTCATCTCGTGGTCGTGCGGTAGAGTTCTCGCTTCCCACGCCCGGGTTCCCGGGTTCGATTCCCGGCGGGGTCAGGGATTTTCTCTGCCTCGTGATGGCTGGATGTTGTGTGATGTCCTTAGGTTAGTTAGGTTTAAGTAGTTCTAAGTTCTAGGGGACTGATGACCATTGATGTTAAGTCCCATAGTGCTCAGAGCCATTTGAACCAGTCAACGTCACTGCCATACAGTGCTGTGGTGCAAACGTACATTTGCAGAAAATTAATCCTCAGATTAAGATCTATGTTTGATACTAGTTCACTTCTCTTGGACAGGAATCCATTTTTTTCATCATTAGTCAGTTTTTCATGTCCTCCCTGTTATCCAGTACTCTCCGCTTCTTTAAAAGTTTCGTTACAATGACAGTATACCATGGACGGTCCCTCCCATTACGAACTGTTCTACTGAATACACATGATCAATTATTATTTTAAACTGGAGCCGTAGTTCCTCTATGCGATCCTTCCCCTTGCTAAAAGCTTCAAGTTACTGAATGAGATGTCACACTAATTATTTTTCATCTGCTTTACCGAACTTGTATCTCTTTCTGTTTGATTTGGTTGTCCTTTGTACTTCGGTAACCATTGTTGCCACAACCGCGACGTCGTGACCAACATCAGTTTCAATGTGGACATTCTCAAAGAAGGCAGGTCTGTTTGATGCCGTCAGATCTAATATATTTCAATCACGACTGGGGTTCCGAATTAAATGTTTTAAGTATTTTTCAGAGAATACATTTAGTAATGTTCAACAGGATGTCCTATCACGCCTGCCACTAACAAAACTGTAATTTTTCCAACTGATTGTTGGATAACTTAAGTTTTCATCAATGATTACGACATGATTTGGTAACATACGTACAAGTGAACTTAGGTTTCCTGTAAAGATTTTGGTTACATTAAGAGATGAGTCTCGTGAGTGGAACACAGATCCATTGACCATTTTATGGCCATCGCTAATACTGAGTATTGCACTAACAATCTCACAAACTTTAATCTATGTGTCCGTGGATTTGAGTTTCTTGTCTAAAGCGATAAATACACCACCTCCATTTCCTATTTGCCATTCCTTTCGATGTACACTAAAATTCTTCTCAAAACTCTCACTGCTATCAATTTCAGGTTTCAGATAGCTTTCTGTATCTAGTATTATGTGAGCTTCATTGCTTTTCAGGAGCGCTTCAAACTGTGGCACTTTGTTGCGAATGCTTCGGCAGTTACGCATTACGATTTTAAGTCACTTGTGGGAGGCATTTCTTTCGGTCTTGGACTGATACTTCTGAGTTTCCTACAGCTATACGGTGGACTGGATAGAGAGTCGTCTCTTCTAAAACAACTCTTGTGTGCACCCTTCACACCGTCAGATACGTGAGTAATTGATGTGTAGTTCACACTGACACAATCAGGGGGACCCGACGTTTCTCAACCCTCTGTAAAAAAAAAAAAAATGGATGAAAAGTAGCCTAGGAGTATATTGTACAATACAGTGGGATATGAATCGATGTATGACAGCTGACTAAATTTCATTCGAAGGAAAAAAATCACAGCACCAAGAAGGAGTATTGCGACACAAATGATTGTTGGTATGCCTGTATGTACATGTTAAAAGTGATGCCTATTCAAATTTCGCGCCAGTCGCATAAGAGTGGCGATAATAGTGTCACTCCTAGGATCCATATAACGTTTATTTAAAATACACTCTGTAACGGTCATGAACCTTACTTGCCTTTGAGAGTGGAGTGGTGAGTTGATGTTAGTCAAGTATCAACGCCTCACTGGGTTTCAACTACGTCGCGTAATCGGGCTATGAGGACCTGCAGGTTCCTTCTGCGGTACTTCAGAAGGGCTTGGCAGGAATGTAGCCACGGTACGTGTTTGCTGGCAGCGGTGGTCGCGATAATGTACGGTCGCTCGAAAACCTGGCACCACCGAGAGGGAAGACCATCGTGTTGGGTGTTGGATTCTTGCGCATCATATAGCATCTGCAGCACCCATTTGGTAAGCAGTTGGCACCAAGCTGTTATAAATCGTTTACTTTGTTCTGAACAAGACACACTGTTGCGTGCATTCCACTGAGCCCAAAACACCGCCATTTGCGACTGAGTGGTGTCATGCGATAGCTCATTGGAGGATGGTGTGGAGGTCTGTTGTGTTTTCTAATGAGAGATGGTTCTGTCTCCGTGCCGATGATGGCAGGGTGTTGGACAGAAGAAAGCCAGTTGAGAGCCTGCTGCCAACCTGTCTGGGTTCTAGACACACTGGAATCACACCTGGAATTATGGTCTGATTTCGTATGACAGCCAGAGCACTCTCGAAGTTAGCCCTCACATCGTCACTGAAAACTAGTACGTCAGTCTGGTGATTCGACCTGTTGTTTTGACACTCATGAACAGCGTTCCTGGTGGTGATTTACAGTAGGATAACGCTCTCCAGTATACCGCTGCTGTAACCCAATGTGCTCTATAGTGTCGACATGTTTCTTGGCCTGGTTGGTCACCAAGTCTGTCTCCAATCGAACACATATAGTATACGTTCTGACGACAACTCCAGCGTCATAGAGAACCAGCATTAACGTCTCTATATTGACCAACAAAGAGCAACTGGCGTAGAACTCCACCACACAAACAGACGACCAGCACCTGTGCAACAAAATGCTTGCACGTTTGCTTGTCTGCATTCAAAATTCTGGCGGTTACACTGGTTATTGATGCACCAGAATTTCAAATTTGCAATGGCTTATCTCGCGCTTCCATTCACATGTGATATTTCAATATTAATAACTTAAATACGTTACTTAAGCAAATGTATTCCAGAAATTTATTTACTCTACGTTAATTATTTTTAGGTGTTAAGATTTTCTTTCCGTCAGTGTATAAAGAAAGCCAACTCCAATAATAAAAGTGAACGTGTAACAGACCCACTTAACAGTAGTGTATAAGTGTATAGTGTATAAGTTATGTTCCTGGTTTCAAGACGTCGTACCGTTCAAATTGTAAAAAGGTAGTGAACATGCACCGGAAAATATCATCATTTACTGTAGTCAATGAAATGAGATCGAATAGTGGGTCAAGTATATTATCACAGTACACGATTACGAACTTCATCAAAGGCGAAACAGACTGTAAACCTCCAAAATAATTTAAAACGAAAAGCTCCTCATACAAAATTCAATTAAATTTTAAAATTGTAAAAATAATAAGGAAATGAAGTTAAAACAACAATTAATTGCAGCTGTGTTATACAGGGTGAATATTAATAATGTCGACCAACTGCCGGGACTGAATCCTGACTAGAAATGGAAGAAGAAAAGTCCTATGGGCATGTTTCTGGAAATGTGTCGTTACCACGATTGATGGCGCTGACGAATGAAAGTTCCTCCGACCATGTATCGTGTGTTCCTTGTGTGTAGCAGGCTTTGTATCTGACGTAGCATACTGAGCGTACTGTAGGCAGCACAACGATCCGGTCGGTATTCACGTCGGGAACAAGCCGAGATGGTGTTCCTGTATGGCCAAGCAGACGGACACGGTCGAAAAGCAGCACAGATTTACCAAAACAAGTGCCCTCACAGGCACCAACCACAGCACACAACATTCCACGCCCTTTTGGCGGTCTGTGTGATCATGGGCCGTTTCAGGATGACGAATGTGCAGGGCAGCGGTGGACAGTTCGTAGATTTGGGGGTCCTGGTTATACAGGATATTGAGACGTACCCTACTACAGGCAGCAAGCAAGCGGCCTGCCAGCACGGTATACGCCGAAGCGCGATTATGTGTATCCTGCAAGACAACAGCTACTATCCTTATCACCTGCAACGAGTGAAAGGATTATCAGAAGTGGATTTCTCCCTGCGGTAAGGATTTTGTCGATGTTTTCTGCACCAGACTATCGCAGTTACGGGATTTCTGTCATCGGCTTTCTTACCGAAGAGGCAGTCTTTATCGGAACTGGCATCACTAACAAGCATAATCGTCATCTGTGGACTACAGAGACGGGAGGTGGTCAGAGGAACTTTCATACGTCAGCGCCATCTAAAGTGGCAAATATGCATTTCTGGACACAAGTTCGTAGGAACTTTTTCTTCCATTTCCAGGCAGGAACCCATCTCTGCAGTTTGTCGGTTTTATTGATGTGCACCATACATAGCTAACTGGCCACATGCAATATATGAAAGACTTATTCCACGTAAATGTAAAATGATAAAAAATTCAATTACAGATCAGTGCTGAAAATGTTACTTACTTGCCGTAATCTAGCAAGATAATGGCGATAAATAAGGAAAAGTGTACGTTACGTTACTAAACCCTGCACCTCAAGCCCGTGATTGGCAATTGTGCGACAGTTAATGTAGTGAGAACCTTATATGCAGCGTTACAGGAATTGTTAACTCTTCCATAGCTGCAAACATACACATCAATCAGTAAGTACGCGTTTTGTAAAAAAGCTATGAGATCAGCAATCATAAAATGAGAGGGAAGTACTATACCCTTGCTTAGAAAGGAGTGAAAATGTAAATGAACTGGCGATTACAAGTAAAATGCCACACATCCATCCTGCCTGGCAAGTCACGTGAAAACTGACTGAACTATCCAAGGGCTTCTGCTAGCCAACAAACGAATAATAAATTGAAAAATGTTTGTAATGTGTGCTCAAAATAAGAAAATGACAAATAAAAGTGAAGGTAATGTTCAAATAGCAGGTAATGCAGTACCGTAGGAGAATATTTACAAAAGACAATTGGAGATCGAAACACCATTAATGAAACGTAGAAAGGTGTAAAAAGTAGAGTACCATGATATTTGTAAGGCTGTAACTATCAGGAATTACAATGTTATCCTTGATGAAATTGTACAAAGACAAGTAAAAGTATCCGCCGAGATGAGGCGACAGCTCCTGATGACGGGCGCCACCTCGCTTGAAACAGGAGGAGTTGCGCTATCAGTATTGCAGGCAGGAGCGGCTAGATGGCGGACGACGGCAACGTACTCACAGCACAGGCTGGAAGATGGGAGGTAGCATGCTAGTATCGACTAAATTCTCTGTAACATATCATCGGAAATATGAACATTTGTTCATTGAAAACTATATTATGTGCGTTTTTCATACTAGGATAACTCTCTGATTTCTCGGGCAAGTCAGCTTTCCTTTCCTTTGTAGTATAATGTGATATTTCTAATCTTTCATTAGTTTCGTACGATGCCGGCCGTCTGGCCGAGCGGTTCTAGGCGCTTCAGTCTGGATCCGCTCGACCGCTACGGTCGCAGGTTCAAATCGTGCCTCGAGCATGGATGTGTGTGATGTCCTTAGGTTAGTTAGGTTTAAGTAGTTCTACGTTCTAGGGAACTGATGACCTGAGATGTTAAGTCCCATAGTGCTCACGAGCCATTTGAACCATTTCAGTTTCGTACACCGTAAGTCTTTCAGTGACGGTATACGAGCCAAAAGCTGTTTTATTTTGAGTGCAATTATTCTTCCCAAAAGGCATATCGAATTATCGCCCTGTCTGGCTA
The DNA here is from genome assembly GCF_023864345.2 of Schistocerca serialis cubense. NCBI lineage: Eukaryota > Metazoa > Arthropoda > Insecta > Orthoptera > Acrididae > Schistocerca > Schistocerca serialis. The sequence goes on along the minus strand of NC_064641.1, from coordinate 320,896,633 downwards.
AACCACGAACAGTCACAGTCGTTTCAGTCAATATTTTAAATGCCAGATTTATGAAAGCTATTGCGCTTTGGGACTATCCAGTGTGATATCCGCGACTTAAGCGAATTAGCTGCCTGCATACCACTCCTTACATCCGTTTTGCGGAAGCACTGCTCAAGTTTCTCTGACACATGACTTTCGTACCTCATAGCTGTACCATTGGTTGTACAGTTACTATTACCATGAGGGAAAGTCTTAATCTTACATAACATTTATCGCTTCTTTTTCTAACTGTAACAGTTCGTGAAGTCGGATGCGTTATATATTTTGGTCACTGCGATTTGTATAAGGAAGGCAATTTCTTTAACTTCACAGTGTTGTAAAGAAAGCTACAGTAGTTGAATCGTACAAGGGATTAATACATCTTATACCGCTGTGAATGTGACGTGTGGACGCTCATAACTACATCGGTACATGCAGATCTCCTGTAAATACTGAATATAGGCCTATTGTTTAGTCTAGTCATAATGAAGTCCAAGTAACTGACTGCACAGTTTCGTTCTATTTCCAACGTGAAACTTATATTTGGATGTGTAGTACACATCAATGATTCAAAGTTACTAATATCAACCCCCTTCACATTAAATAATTGAAGGATGTCATCCACGCATCGCTAGTAGGATGCTGTTTTCTCGTCTACTGAAGTTCAGCGATAAAGATTTCCGCTAAGATTATAGTTAAGCTGCTGCTCACTGCAGGGCCTTCTTTCTGACAATACGTTTTATCATTAAAGTATAAATTGTTGTAGGTGTACAATATATATAGAAGCTCAACCAATTTAATAATTTCACCTACTCTCCTTTGCGCATCGATAAGTTATTTTGTATAATATCTAGGCATCCTTTTAGTAGATGGTCGGCATATAAGTTGCCCAAATTCACGGACGAAAATTTGGCGTAATGTGGAGGTTTAATGTTAGCCAGCGAGTTAGCAGTCTCATAACTCAAAGGAGAAGGAGTGCCTTTGTTTTCTTTAAGTTTGATGTGACGTTAATCATAATACGGATCTGCAGTCCCGACTCCTTTCCTAATCCCATTAATACGAAAATTCAATCTGACAACAGACAACAAAGACGCAGTTTAGTAAAAGGAACATGTAAACATGCTTGTTTGTGTCTCACTACTTGAACTTTGATAGAAAAATCAGCCTCCTGTGGTTAAAACTAATTCCATTGTGTGCCTAAGCTATTGCAATTATCTTGAAATTAGCTGTTTTAAACTGAATCTAGAAAGTCAGTCTTATGGTCCTCTTAACAGCCTAGCAACAAGCAATACAGATCTTAATAATATAATTGTTTTTCCCTCGACTGAGATAATGCAACTTTACTGTATGCATAAATGAAGATGGCGTCCTCTTGGGTAAAATATTCCGGAGGTAAAATAGTCCCCCATTCGGATCTCCGGGCGGGGACTACTCAGGAGGACGTCGTTATCAGGAGAAAGGAAACTGGCGACCTACGGATCAGAGCGTGGAATGTCAGATCCCTTAATCGGGCAGGTAGATTAGAAAATTTAAAAAGGGAAATGGATAGGTTAAAGTTATATATAGTGGGAATTAGCGATGTTCGGTGGCAAAAGGAACAAGACTTTTGGTCAGGTGAATACAGGGTTATAATTACAAAATCGAATAGAGGTAATGCAGGAGTGAGTTTAATAATGAATAATAAAAATAGGAGTTCGAGTAAGCTACTACAAACAACATAGTGAAAGCATTATTGTGGCCAAGGTAGACACGAAGTCCACGCCTACAACAGTAGTACCATTTTATATGCCAACTAGCTCTGCCGATGGCGAAGAAATTGAAGAAATGTATGATGAGATAAAAGAAATTGTTCACATAGTGAAGGGAGACGAAAATTTAATAGTCATGGGTGACTGTAATTCGGTAGTAGGAAAAGGAAGAGAAGGAAACGTAGTAGGTGAATATGGATTGGGGGTAAGAAATGAAAGAGGAAGCCGCCTGGTAGAATTTTGCACAGAGCATAACTTAATCACAGCGAACACTTGGTTCAAGAATCATAAAAGGAGGTTGTATACATGGAAGAAGCCTGGAGATACTGACAGGTTTCAGATAGATTATACACTCCTGGAAATTGAAATAAGAACACCGTGAATTCATTGTCCCAGGAAGGGGAAACTTTATTGACACATTCCTGGGGTCAGATACATCACATGATCACACTGACAGAACCACAGGCACATAGACACAGGCAACAGAGCATGCACAATGTCGGCACTAGTACAGAGTATATCCACCTTTCGCAGCAATGCAGGCTGCTATTCTCCCATGGAGACGATCGTAGAGATGCTGGATGTAGTCCTGTGGAACGGCTTGCCATGCCATTTCCACCTGGCTCCTCAGTTGGACCAGCGTTCGTGCTGGACGTGCAGACCGCGCGAGACGACGCTTCATCCAGTCCCAAACATGCTCAATGGGGGACAGATCCGGAGATCTTGCTGGCCAGGGTAGTTGACTTACACCTTCTAGAGCACGTTGGGTGGCACGGGATACATGCGGACGTGCATTGTCCTGTTGGAACAGCAAGTTCCCTTGCCGGTCTAGGAATGGTAGAACGATGGGTTCGAAGACAGTTTGGATGTACCGTGCACTATTCAGTGTCCCCTCGACGATCACCAGTGGTGTACGGCCAGTGTAGGAGATCGCTCCCCACACCATGATGCCGGGTGTTGGCCCTGTGTGCCTCGGTCGTATGCAGTCCTGATTGTGGCGCTCACCTGCACGGCGCCAAACACGCATACGACCATCATTGGCACCAAGGCAGAAGCGACTCTCATCGCTGAAGACGACACGTCTCCATTCGTCCCTCCATTCACGCCTGTCGCGACACCACTGGAGGCGGGCTGCACGATGTTGGGGCGTGAGCGGAAGACGGCCTAACGGTGTGCGGGACCGTAGCCCAGCTTCATGGAGACGGTTGCGAATGGTCCTCGCCGATACCCCAGGAGCAACAGTGTCCCTAATTTGCTGGGAAGTGGCGGTGCGGTCCCCTACGGCACTGCGTAGGATCCTACGGTCTTGGCGTGCATCCGTGCGTCGCTGCGGTCCGGTCCCAGGTCGACGGGCACGTGCACCTTCCACCGACCACTGGCGAGAACATCGATGTACTGTGGAGACCTCACGCCCCACGTGTTGAGCAATTCGGCGGTACGTCCACCCGGCCTCCCGCATGCCCACTATACGCCCTCGCTCAAAGTCCGTCAACTGCACATACGGTTCACGTCCACGCTGTCGCGGCATGCTACCAGTGTTAAAGACTGCGATGGAGCTCCGTATGCCACGGCAAACTGGCTGACACTGACGGCGGCGGTGCACAAATGCTGCGCAGCTAGCGCCATTCGACGGCCAACACCGCGGTTCCTGGTGTGTCCGCTGTGCCGTGCGTGTGATCATTGCTTGTACAGCCCTCTCGCAGTGTCCGGAGCAAGTATGGTGGGTCTGACACACCGGCGTCAATGTGTTCTTTTTTCCATTTCCAGGAGTGTATAATGGTAAGACAAAGATTTAGGAACCAGGTTTTAAATTGTAAGACATTTCCAGGGGCAGATGTGGACCACAATCTATTGGTTATGAACTGTACATTAAAACTGAAGAAACTCCAAAAAGGTGGGAATTTGAGGAGATGGGATCTATATAAACTGAAAGCACCAGTGGTTGTAGAGAGTTTCAGGAAGAGCATAAAGGAACAATTGAGAAGAATGAGGGAAAGACATACAGTTGAAGAAGAATGGATAGCTTTGAGGAATGAAATAGTGAAGGCAGCAGAGGATCAAGAAGGTAAAAAGACGAGGGCTAGTAGAAATCCTTGGGTGACAGAAGAAATACTTATTTGGTGAAAGGAGAAAATATAGAAATGCAGTAACTGAAGCAGGCAAAAAGGAATACAAACGTCTCAAAAATGATATCCACAGGAAGTGCAAAATGGCTAAGCAGGCTTGGCTAGAAGACAAATGTAAGGATGTAGAGGCTTACCTCACTAGGGGTAAGATAGATAATGCCTACAGGAAAATTAAAGAGACCTTTGGAGAAAAGAGAACCACCTGTATGAATATCAAGGGCTGAGATGGAAACCCAGTTCTAAGCAAAGAAGGGAAAGCAGAAAGGTGGAAGGAGTATATAGAGGAACTATACAAGGGCGATGTTCTTGAGGACAATATTATGGAAATGGATGAGGAGGTAGATGAAGATGAAATGGGAGATATGATACTGCGTGAAGAATTTGATAGAGCACTGAAAAACCTAAGTCGAAACAAGGCCCCGAGAGTTGACAACATTTATTAGAACTACTGACAGCCTTGGGAGAGCCAGTCTTGACAAAACTCTACCATCTGGTGAGCAAGATGTATGAGACAGGCGAAATACCCTCAGACTTCAAGAAGAATATAATAATTCCAATCCCAAAGAAAGCAGGCGATGACAGATGTGAAAATTACCGAACTATCAGTTTAATAAATCACGGATGCAAAATACTAACGCAAATTCTTTACAGACGAATGGAAAAACTGGTAGAAGCCGACCTCGGGGAAGATCAGTTTGGATTCCGTAGAAATATTGGAACACGTGAGACAATACTGACTCTACGACTTATCTTAGAAGCTAGATTAAGGAAAGATAAACCTACGTTGCTGGCATTTGTAGATTTAGAGAAACCTTTTGACAATGTTCTGAAGGTGGCAGGGTTAAAATACAGGGAGCAAAAGGCTATTTACAATTTGTACAGAAACCAGATTTCAGTTATAATAAGAGTCGAGGAGCGTGAAAGGGAAGCAGTGGTTGGGAAGGGAGTGAGAGAGGGTTGTAGCCTATCCCCGATGTTATTCAATCTGTATATTGAGCAAGCAGTGAAGGAAACAAAAGAAAAATTCGGAGTAGGTATTAAAATCAGTGGAGAAGAAATAAAAACGTTGACGTTCGCGGATGACATTGTAATTCTGTCAGAGACAGCAAAGCAGTTGAACGGAATGGAGAGTGTCTTGAAAGGAGGATATAAGATGAACATCAACAGAAGCAAAACGAGGATTATGGAATGTAGTCGAATTAAGTCGGGTGATGCTGAGGGCATTAGATTAGGAAATGAGACACTTACAGTAGTAAAGGAGTTTTACTATTTGGGAAGCAAAATAGCTGATAATGGTTGAAGTAGAGAGGATATCAAATCTAGACTGGCAATGGCAAGGAAAGCGTTTCTGAAGAAGAGAAATTTGTTAACATTGACAATAGATTTATATGTCAGGAAGTCGTTTCTGAAAGTATTTGTATGGAGAGTACCCATGTATGGAAGTGAAACGTGGACGATAACTTTTTTGGACGAGAAGAGAATAGAAGCTTTCGAAATGTGGTGCTACAGAAGAATGCTGAAGATTAGACGGGTAGATCACGTAACTAATGAGGAAGTATTGAATAGGATTCGGGAGAAGAGGAGTTAGTGGCACAACTTGACAAGAAGAAGGGATCGGTTGGTAGGACATGTTCTGAAGCATCAAGGGATCACCAATTTAGTATTGGAGGGCAGCGTGGAGGGTAAAAATCGTAGAGGGAGACCAAGAGATGAATACACTAAACAGATTCAGAAGGACGTAGGCTGCAGTACGTGTTGGGAGGATAGAGTAGCATGGAGAGCTGCATCAAACCAGTCTCAGGACTGAAGACCACAACAACAACAACTAGGTAATGTTTGGTTGGCCAACATTGACACGGGAGTTAGGTGCTTTGCAGGGCTCGACGCCCATCTTTGTGTCCCTCAGGCAATGCAGGACCTTCAAATGCCATATTCAGAGGCGCCTATGCCACAGACGTTGATTTTCAATTGGTACATGCATCACAGCAGGGTTCTAGTGGAATGTACTGTGACGGATTAGCCTTCACACATTGGTTCGAGTCCTGAAAAGACAGATCATAAAATGAAGATCGTTTATAGAGCAAAGTGGCTTTCTGGAGCCAGTGGAAAGTTACCAGCCTGGTCAATAAGTAGCAACTAGCGTCCCAAAGAGATGTACCGATGTCAAAAGTGTTTACGAAAACCGTAGCATGTAGAATAGTAGAGAGAGGGGGATGAATATTTACTCTGGTAAGATAGGGGTACGGAGTTATTTATGCAGCATCATTAAAAAATGACGCTTGGAAATAGCGCCTCTTTTACGCTGTGTTTCCCAGTACCCTGCGGACCCACCACACGTGCATTATTTGTAACTGAGGTAGTTTAATACTTCATGGTTGTCTTGTTATTTTTGAACTAAGATGTTCGCCATTTTAAACTTTTCCATTGTGTGTAGATCTTTGAACAAGAAATGTGTTGTAATCGAATTCATCTAGATTTAATGTCGCTAGTTAATTAATTCTATGTGACTTGAATATAGATCAGTCAACGCCATCAGCCATTCACAGAGCGTGCTCTAAAACTCACATTTCAAACACTTGGTACTTGTTGAGGGAACTGATAGATAATATTTTAGATTTGAACCTATATCCGGAAAGGTATTGTTTCAGTGCTACAACCATTTTCAAACATATTGGTAACTCGAAAAATAATTTATTAGACGTGGCCAAGTACATAATTTCTTTTACAGTTCCACTGATTAATAATCAAAGAAACCAAAAGTATACATAATGGTGGTGCAGAGTCGGATGGCGTAAGTGACTGTCTCCTCTGGAGGTGGTACGGATGCAAAATATGCCAGACAGTGCTGAGAACAGCACTCAGTGCATGCACTGTACTCGTTAATGGGGTCTCTTCAACGTGAAGCAAAAAGGCCCCTTCCAGTTTCTGTGTGCGTTGTATCCTTGCAGCACCGTAGTCACGCTTGCTGACGGTGGAGGTATCCATTTCCAAAAGCCGTTAAGTAATTGTGGCGAAAAGGGAATACAATGGAGTCGGACGTTGTGGAGAACGATCTGATAAAGGCGATGAGCAGCACTTCGATTACCGTGAGTTTTGCCCTGCAGAGGGATCGTATCGGTGTATTCCGCAAACGTATAGTCAATTATGTTGCTCTAACACTCGCATACACATGGATGAGGCTCGAACAGGGTGATACAGGTAGGATAGACGTCAAATGACCAGCTGGTGCAACGCAAGCACCCCCAACCCTGATAAGCCTGTTACATACTTACCTAGCAAACATGTGAACAAACGGATGTAGCACACAGACGGCACGCTTCCGGACATAGGCTCGCACTCAAAATATTGTCTACTCAGTCCCCTCTACAAGTCGTAGAAATTTGGACGCGGAATTTTACAGCAACCCTGTGTATATAAGGGTCATTCATTCCGATGACAATTTCGTAGTGCATATCCTCTTTTACATAACGGGTAGTTTAAAATGAGCCTAAGAGCAATAGGCCACTTTCTTTTATTATGTATTAAAGCTCAGGCCTCTGGGTGCTATTGTATTGAATCATTGGGGAAAACTAAGAGCAACACCTTATTTGTTTACACCTAACATAGTAGCAGATATCATGCATTTAGCTCACCCTGGCGGGATGCTTAATTTCTCCCCACATATAATAATGCACTTCTTTTAGATGAAAATGCAGATAAAACTGAAAAAATTTGACTAACTCAAAAAAAGGCGTGAAGGGGAAGAAAAGAGAGCTGTATCATACTCAGAAAATAGACTCATACAGTTCTGTACAGTCCTGCACGATTAAGCTGGGTTCACCTGCCGCTAGTAAACCAATCTTCCAACTCTATCAGATTTCCAATATATGAGTTTCAACTCTTTTTGTCTTATTTCTTGCTCATTTAACTACCATTAATTTGGTCTCAAATTAATTAAACTTTATTACTAAATCATTTCAACATTATCTTCCAACTTTGTCAGACCTATATTATTTGCCTATATATTCATTAACAACAAAGTTCTTTAAACATCATTCTAACATAGATAGGTCTGCAGGCAATTATTATTAACATTAACTTTAAATCTTCATCTCGGGACACTCGGATTGCACAACATGTGGAAAGGACCCTGTATAGGTCAGTGATTGGGATAATTAAATGATAGGACAGTTCTGGTAAAAGTTAAGTTGTTATTGAACAGTAAGGAACAAAAGTAACACTGGTCCACTCGAATACAGTACTAAACGATTCAACCTGTTCGTATCGATGCGGCGGTTGGCGGGCGGCGAGATGGCGAGGCGTAGAGCACACATACAATCACAGCTATGGCTCTTGATGTATCGGCACTTTACTTCTTCATAGCGTCGCAATATTTTTCCATTTAGTGCCTATGGAATATTGCCATGCTGTATAGGCGTCGGAAACGGCACGTCTGAGGCTCAACGAAATCACGTTTTCCTGGAGAGCCTCTTCGATCCAGAACGTGTTGCTCAGATCAAAGCCCAACTCCGACTACTACTGCTCAGCCCATTATGCCGTGCAGCGCCCGTGTGCATTTCCCCGCGCTCGCCTGCCATCCACCTTTTACCGCTCCCCTACAGACAGGGTATTCACCAAAGGTTTTGCACTCTACATATCCTAGTACATTGCCTACGTATGGACCAGACGCACAATTACAACTTCGACATCTTACAATAGTTTCAACAATTCAATTTTGTTACAAAATTGCTTGAAATTTGACATAAATATTAATATTCACATCGAAAATTGTTTATAGTTTCTTTAACACAATGGCAAGAAAAGAAAAAGAAATGAAATCAGAACATCGATTACACTAATTTATCGAAAATCAGAAAAAAATTTTTATATGTACAATAGAATAGCGTTGGTGTTGTTACACATGCCCCTGTTTCCAGTAAATTTCACTAAGTGCAAATTTGATGGGAACACTAAATTTTATATTTATTCTGTGGTTCTGAATCTTTGTGTGATTGTCCCATCAAAAAAATTTATACCACAAACTTCCTTTCACTCACTTTATATAGGTCTACACTTTTTAACATATCAAGAACATTTACTTTTCATTTACTTAAGTGCCTTTAGCACAGTCCAACCTCCTATCACAACATTATTTAAATAGCAAATTACTCATTTTTACTAAATTTCTCAAAGAAATAATTTCAAAATCTGGAACACAAACACTTAACTACAAAAGCAAAAGCAAATATCAATATACACTATAAGACAATTTGTTGCTGCTTGCGTTGAATGGCAGTCCATTTCCTTACTTACTAATAAACACACAATAATATTCAGAAAATTTACTACACGTATTTTCTGCCTATTATTCGGATTTGGGCAGTCCATTTCGCATCCTTTTACCACATCACCTGTACCACACTTACAATTCTCCATTGACTATTTAGCTGCCCTCATTGGTGCTTGGCAGTCCTTTATATTATGACTCATATACTGTCCACTTTGATTTTTGACAGTCTCACCTTTTATTTGGCTTGCAGTATTTACCCTTTCTTTTCAGCCCTTTTCTCCATACATCTTTATATTTACAGTACATTTGGTAATCTGAAACTCACATAAGTACATTAGCACACTGATATTGGTACACATATATTTACAAAGATTAGTTACATTTGGAATAAATTAGTTTCAGCATAAGATACATCACATTTACGGCAAATTGCTCTCTGAGTGTACTTAGTTCACTCACTCCTAGGAACATACAGTTTCAGGTCCACAACATTTCTTACACCTAAAGGTCTTTTGGATTTTGGGTAGATCAGGTAGTAAGCATTATCGTGTGGAATGTTCTGTATTATATACGGTCCATTATAAATAGATTTAAATTTGGAAATTTCATGGTTCAGTTCACTAGGCTTTTCGTGGATTTTTAAAAGAACATAATCCCCAATTTTAAATTTTGAAACTTTCACATTTTTATCACATCTTTTAGATCTAGATTCAGCTTTTTGCTTTGCCCTTTTTCTGACTAATTCTTTCTTTTGACTCAGCCCCAAACTTGTGCAAGGTGGAAACTCTAGTTTTTCTTGAATTAAACTTTTACTCCTGCTGCCTAACAAAATTTCTTCCAGTGGGAACCCTGTAGATTCATGATGTAAGGTGTTCATGACATTCTCAAAATCCGATATAATTCTACCCCAGACTCTAAATCATGCCCCTTCCTGTTTTTTCCGCAACGCACCTTGGTCGACTGTGACATCGTCCCAAGATACGTTCCTGACCTGTGAACCACTTATATCTGGCGGCTTTTTCGGTATCTGGAGTTCAAAGTCTTTACTTACTTGAACTCGTTGCAAAATAAACACTGAGTCATCCGGTGGCTCCTTCTTTCTTTGTTCAGTCTCAGCATCTGGATTTTGTTTTGAAACTACGTCATCATTAGGTACAATATCGCAATTAGCTGTACCCCCATTATTTTCACTAGTACCGAGATATTCGTCATCTGAACACTCGTCAGAATGCGACCATTCTGGCTCGCTTTCAGGTTCTAACGTAAAAGCTTTTCTGAGACAGGCACTAAGTTCTTCCTCTGCATTTTCATCAGGCTTTAATTTTAATTCAATATCCTCCTTTGGCAAAACGGCCTCATTATCAGCTTTACTCACATCCACTGTTGCTTCATATTTAGTGTAATCCTCGTGGACTTCAATTACTTTCAGGTAATTACTTGCCCCTTCTCCACAGACCCTTTCGGTTGCAGCGTGTACTGTTGGTGGATCATTAACAGAAGTTACTTCCTCGTCAATGCTTAGGATTTCATCCTCCAATTCCTTCCTATCTTCAATGATTGTCCTATCGGTAGCACGCATTCTTTGCGCGGCGCTATTTACTCTCTCCTCTTTAAATTCGGGCCACGTCACCTTATCGACGTCCCTACTATATCCTTTTCCACTAACTAACTTCCTTGCCTCATACTCCTTCTTAAAATCCTCCCACTAACATTGCATTAGGCCCTTGTACAAATCGTCGATTTGCACACGCCAATCAGTTACTTCTTCTAATTCATTCTCGCCATTTACTTCATTGCTAGCATTGCTAACCGCACCTCTCTGTGTATCCACAGTTTCGCCTATTATTTCCTTCTCCCCTGAATTGCCACTCGTAATGTATTCACCAGCTCTTACGGCAATGTTCGTACCTAATGCTGCCGCATTGCTAGCGTCTTCTCATTGAACAGCTGTTCCGCTAGGGTGGGCCGTTGCCCTCTGATGCTCCACTCGCCTGTTAACATGTAGCACTCTGCGCAGCGAAGATGAGTCATCTGTGTGCGCACCTGACGCTTGTTCCGCAACGACACGTTGCGTCGTTCCACGCCTGTCTCTAACCTGTTTCATAATTTTACTGTTAGCCCGGTAACATTTCTTAAATCGGGGCCAGTATATACTGTCCGCTTCCGTTTGGCCTGCAACGTTCGCGGAAGTCAGTTTCCTGCGTCGTTATTATTTTGTGCGTTGTACCCTCTACCGCGACCTGAATAACTTCCTCTTCCTCTTCCTCTGCCTCTACCTCTTTGTATCATATTGACGCGAAACCCATCGCCGTCATTTCTCTCGTCATGATTACGGTTGTTTCTGTTACCAAAATTTTGATAATTGACACGACTTTCGCGCCAATGGTCTTCGTCTTCAACCCTTTCAACAAATGCTTGGAAGTTGCGATGATTGCTTCCCACGTATCTCTTTGAATCTTCTGGAAGCTTTTTATATAGCTCCCAGATGATTTCTGAATCGGATCTTCTCCCTCTTAAATGTGTCAACTTTCGGTACCAATATTCGCAGAAATCTTTCAAAGAATTCCTGCCCCTGTTATCATGAAGTTTGGCCATGATAAACTTGCGCCACAAATGATCCTGTTTTTGTTCGGACCAATATTCTTCCGTAAATTTTTGCTTAAATTCTTCGAACGTCATTCGTTCGGTATTTAAATTAATTCCCCAGCGCTTAGCATCACCTGCATCTTGGCGGGATCGAAGCGTTCCTCACCTTCTAACAGCTTCGTAAGAGGTGTGCCATTACAGACAACACCAGGCCTATCTTTAATTTTACTCTCAAGATCCAAAATTTTGCCTTGAATTTTCGAAGAGTTTTGTTCACATTTTTGTACACATCCGGTAACTTTCTCACCTAAATCTCTTTCAATATCTGAAACTGCCTTTTTCAATTGTGAGATTCCGTGTTGACATTCGTTTACGATCTCAGTTTTAAGACCGAAAACTTTTTCGTCTACTTTTGTTTCAACCAGAGGCTCTACTTTCTCTTGTATGTTGAGAATTTCAACATCAAACTTACTGTTAATGTTGTCAATTTCCCCCTGAATAGTATCCATATTTTTGTAAATTCTGTCAATTTCAAATTTCATAGTATTTACTACAGAGCTTAAACTACCCACTTTTTGTTTTACCTGTTCTATTTGTTTACTAATTTTAATTCCTTGTTCTGCTACCTGTTTTTTAAGCTGATCATTCTGTGTTTTGAGCTGATGGCTCTGTGTTTCGAGCTGCTCATCAACGTGTGTTTTAAGCTGACTAACCTGATTACCGACTTGTTTTTGAAGCTGATCATTCTGTCCTGCAATTTTTTGGTTAATTGTTCAAAGAAATCGTTCATGCTTAAAATTTTCACACTGTTTTGTTCTACGGAATCGGTGTGTTCCGATCCTACTTCAAAAGTTTCTTTCGGCCCTTTCTTTATCTGTGGAGAATCAAACATGTCAGTGGATTCATTCACATACCCACTATCATCTACAAAGTCACCCTCTACTTCCTGTTTTATTCCTTGCTGTATTCGAGACGATCTCGACATTTCAATCTGTTCGTTAACGTGTTCGGATATTGTATGTACGCCAATTGTCTTCCGCTAACGCCATCTGTTATCTGGCCGCGTAAACTCCTGCTACTGCCAGCCGCATTTTCCATTACGCTCGACACATCTACTGTTTCTACGTTCTTGTCCATACTGAACGCAAATTACACCACACTATCGTACTTGACGTTCACTGCTATTTACTTTACTAATTATTATTGCAATTCGTGCCACTGAACATCCACTGTTCGGTATTCACTTTAGTTTGTGACCGACAACAACTGGATGTCCTGTCACCGGGAAGCCACTTGTAACACTACGCTACTGTGCACGATACTTATTAAAGCCTGTACTATGGTAAGTTGACGGGCTTCACCTTATAAGAAAGGATTTTGGTATATCTGTTGACCGCGTGTACCTGAATTGAGGCAAAATCAGATTTCCACCCACTCAGTAACAACAATGATACATCAAGCAAGTCTGAAGTGCAACTACACGTTAGGACGGACAAGAAACTACACAGCAGATGCTACCAAATTGTTAATAATACGGTCGCCAGCCTAATTAGGCATTAACTGAGTTTCTTCCCAGTACAAGTTGATGTACGTTCATACAAAACAACACGTAATAGCAATGCATAATATGGTAGATTTTAGAACCAGAAAATCTACTGAACTAATGATTTCACTTTCTGTACTAATATAGACAAGCCAAAAATACACAACAATACACTATAATGTTTACTACGAACTTCGTATTGTCTATTGATCTGATTAAAATCGGGCATAGGTTATCCTAGAAATAGCACTTTCGAAACACACATACAATGCCAATTTTGAAAAAGGTAAAACACTAATAAGTTTTGGTTTTATATTGACTTTAACTTTGCTGGTCAAATCAGTTCAGTACACTTCAGAATTTAAATGAATAGAAAAGAAAAAAAGGGGGGGGGGGAAGGGAACCCTGAAACTGTTATGATCACTGTGTTGAAAATTTTGATTATGGAATCGTTAAGCACTCAAGATTTCCAATATATGAGTTACAACTCTTTTTGTCTTATTTCTTGCTCATTTAACTACCATTAATTTTGTCTCAAATGAATTAAACTTTATTACTAAATCAATTTCAACATTATCTTCCAACTTTGTCAGACCTATATTATTTGCCTATATATTCATTAACAACAAAGTTCTTTAAACATCATTCTAACATAGATAGGTCTGCAGGCAATTATTATTAACATTAACTTTAAATCTTCATCTCGGGACACTCGGATTGCACAACATGTGGAAAGGACCCTGTATAGGTTAGTGATTAGGATAATTAAATGATAGGACAGTTCTGGTAAAAGTTAAGTTGTTATTGAACAGTAAGGAACAAAAGTAACACTGGTCCACACGAATACAGTACTAAAGGATTCAATCTGTTCTTATCGATGCGGCGGTTGGCGGGCGGCGAGATGGCGAGGCGCAGAGCACACATACAATCACAGCTATGGCTCTTGATGTATCGGCACTTTACTTCTTCATAGCGTCGCAATATTTTTCCATTTAGTGCCTATGGAATATTGCCATGCTGTATAGGCGTCGGAAACGCCACATCCGAGGCTCAACCGAAATCACGTTTTCCAGGAGAGCCTCTTCGATCCAGAACGTGTTGCTCAGATCAAAGCCCAACTCCGACTACTACTGCTGAGCCCGTTATGCCGTGCATTTTCCCGCGCTCGCCTGCCATCCACCTTTTACCGCTCCCCTACAGACAGGGTATTCACCAAAGGTTTTGCACTCTACATATCCTAATACATTGCCTACGTATGGACCAGACGCACAATTACAACTTCGACATCTTACAATAGTTTCAACATTTCAATTTTGTTACAATATTTCTTGAAATTTGACATAAATATTAATATTCGCATCGAAAATTGTTTATAGTTTCTTTAACACAATGACAAGAAAAGAAAAAGAAATGAAATCAGAACATCGATTACACTAATTTATCGAAAATCAGAAGAAAAAATTATTATATGTACAATAGTATAGCGTTGGTGTTGTTACAAGTTGACCTTGAAAAATTCTTGCTTCAAATTTGTCAGCTCTAGGCAACGAAGTTAAATCTTGGGTCTATGATTCAAATCCATTGTGTTAGCCTGATATCATTCTGCTATCGTGGTTAAATCTTGGATCTACAATTCAAAGCCATTGTGTTAGCCTGGTATGATTTTCCTGCCATTGTGTTTTACTATTTTTTTTAATTGCTAAATAAATGTGAATCACATGGCAAGCAGTGAACTATGTCATATCCTGTGGCCTCCATTTCTCATACATTCCTGCTAATCTGCCCCAATTAAATTTTATATTATTTAATTTTTCATTATGCCTATAAATTCTAGCTTCAGGTTGTTTACTTTCTCTTTCAGTAGTTTTCCCTTTCATTAGTGGCAATTCGTTTGTGTCGAGGAAATTCTAATTCATCCATGAAACCTTTATTCAGATCTGACTGCTGTTTTTCGCAAAAGGTACAATTTTGTAATATTTGCTGTGAACGACAGTATAGTTCTATATTTCACGTTTCGATCTAAAGATCAACCTGCCTACGATTTCTTTCCAGTCGCCGCATTTCCCCACCTTTATACTCTTCTGGTAATGCTTTTATTCACTTTAAATGACTCGTTTTTTCATTATTAATCTCTCAGATTTTCTTTGATGTTGCACGTTCTCTTACACGAAAACCGTCCTACATTTACTACCTCTTCCTTGTCCGTAGTTTCTTCTTCGTCTTATGTTCTGTATCTTTCGTTGCCTTCTCTCTTCCTGGTACACTACCAATATCTAGACCTTCAGTTTCCTCAGCTTTAACTTACATTAGTACTGAGTGTTAGTGCTTTGCGGTAACCTCTGCAGTATAATCTTGCAAATTTCCCCTCCGTTTTAATTAGCATATATCTCACTATCATTGCACTTGACGTTCTTTTTCGTACACCGGCATAACACGAGAGCTCCTGTGAAACTGTATGACTCATCTGCTTCTATATGCCGAATATGCAATCACACTTACGTGCGTGGCGGAAAGTTCATCGAACCACCTTCACAATAATTGTGTTATTCCACTTTCGAACAGCGCGCGGATTTCCCATATTATTATCGTGATCGTTTCTCCCTATGTAGGTCAATGCAACAAAATAATTTCGCTTTCGGAGGAGAAAGTTGGTGATTGAAATTTCGTGAGAAGATCCCGCCGGAACGAGGAACGCTTTTGTTTTACTGATATCCAACCTAAATCCATTACCGTGTCAGTGACACTCTCTCTCCTATTTCTTGATAATAACACGTGCAGCGCTTCTTTGCAATTTCTGCATGTACTCCGTTAATCCCATCTGCTAATGATCCCAAACCGCGTAGCGGTACTCCAAACGAAGACAGACAAGCGTAGTGCAGGCAGCCTCTTTAGCTGAGCTATTGCTTCAGCTGTCGAGAATTGTTCCGGGTTGTATGGCCGTGGTCCATTGAACCTTTCTATCCCTGAAGTTTCGTCCAAATCTACGTTGGACATCTTCGTAGGTTCTCCTGGTTGTGCTGAGTCATGCCGACTGACGAGTCGGACGTCGAAGAACGGCCTAAATACCGTGGAAAGTGGGCGTGGTCGGGATTTCGCGTGATAGCAGAGATAAACCTTGTCAAGGATAAAATAAAATTATCGATCACAGTACGTCAAAGATAAAAACTTCTCATCGGTTCTGTAGCGCCACTGTCCATATCGCTGAGACCCATAACTTCTCCTTTTCTGTTAAAATTATCCCCATGTTTATATATTTCGATGTTTTCTCTGTACAACCGTGGATAATAGTTCGTGATAGTACATAAAACCATTTTCCGAAAATTTCACTACGTCGTCACCCAACTGAAGAGAATGTTCCGTCACGGCTCACTTGTCTGTTTTCCCTAGTTGGCAAAGACTTTTATGTACCTTCAATCGTGTACTGACACTTCTCTTTGTAGTTCCAATGTCAACCATACCACATGTACACAGAATCTTGTGGACACCACTTGCAGACATAGGGGGTTTATCCACAACTGAATGAAGTGCTTGGCCCATTTTCTTAGTTGGTCTGAAAATCGGTCGAACGTTATGTTTCCTTAAAATCTTGCCGATTTGAGCCGTTACTTTTTGATGAAGGGTAGAGAAACCGTGTTCTTCCATCGCTGTGTCCTACCGTTGTCCTTAGGCTTCCTGTCATTCGGTCGCAAAACTCTACTTATTTCCTTACTAGAGTACCTATTCTTCTCAAAAGCCCGCTTCAGATGTTTTAACTCGGCGTCCAGGTATTCCGCCGCACGAACCCTTTTAGCTCTTTCAACTAGACTTTTCATTACACCTACTTTCTGTTGTGGATAATGATTGAAATCCTTAAGTACCTGTCGGTATGTTAACCTTCCGGAAGGCAATGCTACTGTTGTTATGAATAAAGATGATTATAGAAGTAAGAACTCGATCTTTTAACGTCAGGACAATATAATAAACTTAAGAAAGACCCTACAGCTAGCATATTGAGGAAAACAAATACGCTGATAAAGTCATCACTTCAATTCAAAAGGAGGAGAAGAAAGGTTTGTTGAGGAGTGAAGCTATGTTTCCCAGACTTTATGGCCTACCTAAAGTTCATAAGATTAACCTTCCTCTGAGATCCACTGTCAGTGCTATTAATTCTCCAGCGTACCAGATAGGATGATATCTGGCATCTTGTTTACAACACCATATTGGCCGAACTGATTCTTATGTAAAAGACTCATGTCATTTCATTGAGAAACTGAATGGACTAACTTTGGCTCCTGGGGATATTCTTATCAGTTTTGACATAGTGTCTTTATTTACGATGATTCCGCCTAACGAAGTTATGGTTTACATCATGGTTTACATAGAGGATGTTTTCCCAGCAGCTTTGACTGCTCTTTTTAGACACTGTCGCACCTCTAGTTAGTTCCAGTGCGAGGATGAGTTTTATGAGCAGGTTGATGCTTTGGCCATGGGTAACCCATTGAGTCGGATCGCCAATTTTTACATGGAAAAATTCGAACATTTAGCTCTTTAAAAAGCGAATAAGGATCCATCGATACGTGGATGATACATTTGTGGTGTGGTCACTTGGCAAAAGTGATTTAGAGAAATTCTTTTGTTATTTAAATAGTATATATCCTAAAATCCATGTTACCATGGAAATGGCGAAAGACAACGCAAAATCCTTCTTGGATGTCTTCGTTTTGAGACAGACTGATGTCAGCTTGAAACATAAAGTCTTTCGGAAGGTGAAACATACCGACAGATACTTGCATAAGGATTCTAATCATCATCCACAACAGAAAATAGGTGTAATTAAAAGTCTAGTGGACAGAGGAATTTGAGTGCCGGAATACCTGGACGCCGAGTTAAAATACGTAAAGCAGGCTTTTGAGAATAATGGGTCCTCTAGTAAGGAAATAAGTAGAGTTTTGCGACCGAATAACAGGAAGCCTAAGGACAACGATAGGACCCAGGGATGGAAGAACACGGTCTCTCTACCCTTCATCAAAAAAGGAACGGATCAAATCGGCAAGATGTTAAGGAAATATAACGTTCGACCGATTCTTAGACCAACTAAGGAAATATGCCAAGCACTTCATTCCTTTAAGGATAAACGTCCCCCTCTGTCTGCAAGTAGTGTATACAAGATTCCGTGTACGGTACATGTGGTATAGTTGACATTGGAACTACAAAGAGAAGTGTGAATACATTACAAAGAGAAGTGTGAATACACGTTTGAAGGAACATAAAAGTCTTTGCCATCTAGGGAAAACAGACAAGTCAGCCGTGACGGAACATGCTCTTCAGTCGGGTTATCACGTAGTGAAATTTTTTTGAAATTTCAGTTTTATGTACTATCACGAACTATTAACCACGATTATACAGAGAAGCCATCGAAATGAATAAACACGGGGATAATTTCAACAGAAATGAAGAAGTTATGAAACTCAGTGATTATATGGACAGTGGCGCTACAGAATCGATGCGAAGTTTTTATCTTTGACGTACTATGATCAATAGTTATATTTTATCCTTGACAAAGTTTATCTCTGATATGACGTGAAATCCAGACCATGCCCACTTTCGATGGTATTTACTCCGTTCTTCGATGTCCGACTCGTCAGTCGGCAAGACTCAGCACAACCAGGAGCACCTCCGAAGATGTCCAACGTAGCTTTGGACGAAACGCCAGGGATAGAAGAGTTCCATGGACCACGGCCACCATGGCCATACAATCCCGAAGAATTCTCGGCATCTGAAACATACGGTCGTGAAAGCCTTCATTGTATGATTAGAGCTATTGCTTCTTTTAAGTGTTCTACCAATAAAACGCAGTATTTCGTTCGCCTTCCCAACATTTTCCGTGTGTTCTTTCGAGTTTAAGTTGTTCGTAATTTTAATTCCTAGGTACTTGGTTGAATTTTCGCTTTATCGTGTAACCGAAGTTTAATGGATTCCATTTAGCACTCATGTGGATGACCTCACACTGTTCAATATTTAGGGCGAATTGCCAATTTTCGCACTCTATAGGTGGCTTACCGAAATCGTTTTGCAATTGCTCTTATGTTCTGATGAATAAACTCGACGATAAACGACGCATCATCTGCAAACAAACTAAGACGGCTGCTCACATGGTCTTCTAATTTAGGTAAGGAAAAACAGAGAGCCTATTACACAACCTTTGGGAGCTCCAGAAATCAGTTTTACTCGATGGCTTTCCGTTAGTTACTAATAAGTGTGACTTTACTGACAGGAAATCATGAATTGGTCGTATAACTGATACGATGTTCCATAAGCAAGCATTTTTAGCACAAGCCACTAGCGAGGTACAGTGTCAGAAGCCTTCTGGAAATCTAGAAATACGGGATCAATTTGAAATTCCCTATAGACAGCACTTAACACTTCGTATGAGTCAACAGCTAGTTGAGTTTCACAAGAACGATGTGAACCCGTGTTGACTGTGTGTCAATAGACCGTTCTCGATGACGTAATTCTTCTGCACATCGACGTTAATGATGTAGGCCTGTAAATTAGTGAATTAACCCTGTTGCCTTTCTTGAATACGGGTGTGACCTGTGCAACTTTCCAGTCTCTGGGTACGGATCTTTCGTCGAGCGAGCGGTTGTATATATTTGTTACGTATGAAACTATTGCATCAGCATACTCAGAAAGGAATGTAAATGGTACACAATCTCGACAGGAAGACTCGCTTTTATTAAGTGTTTTAAGTTACTTCACTACACCAATGATATCTACTTTTAAGTTACTCGTGTTGGCAGGTGTTCATGATTCGGATTCATAAATACTTACTTCGTATTCTTTGATGAAGGAATTTCGGATTTCTGTGTTTAATAACTCTGCTTTAGCAGAACTGTCATCGACACTATTTAGATTGCTACCGCACAGAGAGGGAATTGGTTGTCTCTTGCCGCTAGCACACTTTATATACGTCCAGATTCTCTCTGGATTTTCTGCCAGGTTTCGAGACAAAGTTTCGTCGTGGAAACTATTATAAGCTGCTCGCATTGAAGTCGTTGTTAAATTTCAAGCTTCTGTAAAAGATTGCCAATTTTGGATACTTTACGTTCATTGTAATTTGGCATGTTTTTTCATTATTTTGTGTACCCCGGGGGTTCAGCTCCATCGTTTGTTAATTTATATGTTACAAATTTCTCAACTGCTGTCGATACCATTTCTTTGAATTGGAGGCACGTCTCATGTACACTTCAATTGTTAGTTAGGAAGGATTGGAGATGGTCTCTCAGGAAGGCATCCAGCAAATTGTTCAGCTTCTTTGGCAATATATTTTGTGTTTATGTTTTTGATGCATATGGGACTGATGGTATTCAATCTTGCTACGATAGCCCTGTGTTCACTTACCCCTGTATCCGTTTTGATGTTATTATCTCAGGATTGTTTGGTGCTCAGAGATTAAGTGTTTCATCATAATAGTTCACTATTCGAGTGGGTTCATGAATTAACAGCTCGAAATAATTTTCAGAGAATGAGTTAGCCCAATTTCAGAAATTCATTATCTTCTATCACAAAATCATCAGAATCGTGTAATTTGTTATCATCTTCCAACATCATGGCTACAATTTTCTCATACATTACATCAACTCCTACATACGCACTTTGCACAAGAGTTGTTTCTATGTCATCTGACAGCTCTTTTTCTTTGCTTTCTCCTTCATCTAGGTCATATTCGCTGCTTTATGTTTCTTTATTCTTGTCTTGGATATGAAATTCAAATTTGTCAACACTGTTCCTAACTGAATCACATGCGTTAACGTAATTTTCTGCTTTCATTTACAAACGTCGACATCAGCATGGTTTCCACTGAACTGAAGTTTAGACCGTATTTATCTCCTCCGAAAGTTAAGACTTTGACTGGATGGTGTCTCTGTACTTGTTCTGAGATTGCAACAACTTCATCTACATCATCCTTTGCATACGACTTTGTGCAGTGTCCATTTTCTCCTTAACTTTCTTTGATGTCAGTACAGCCTATCTCAGTTCACTATCGTCTTCATTTTCCCATTCTCAAAGCATGCCGAACTTTTCACCGAGTATCTTCAGAAATACTACCTCCTCCTTTATTTATTTGTCAGCAGTTAGTATTATGTGTAACGGCAGCGTCGATTCGTATTATCACTTCCAACTTGTCCACCCAAAGACGTCATATCTGAATTCGCTTATCGTCATTTGCCTCAGATGCTGATTAGTTGTTCTTTATTTGACCTGCTTCTTGTGCGACCAATTCTGTTCGTATTCATCGTTTGCACTCGTACGGTATACCTGTTTAGTTCCTTTTCCGAAATGATTTTCCCCAAACTTTATCTTGAAAATATATGTCTCCTGTCGTTTCTGAGACCAACTCCATTTATCCGCGTCCGCCAGGCCCTCGAATTGTGCGGAAACTAGTTTCTGTCATCATTCCGCAATCTCTTACTGTGCATGTTACGCCGCCCACGGTTGCAAAGATTGCTTCTACCGTGTCCTCTCATCAAGTTAATTTGTGGTGCGTTCAGACCACCGCATTCAGAAACATTCATTTGTCTCAATTTCGTTGTTCGCACATTTAGCGCCGAAGGCCTTCATTCTTTATTTCTCCCACGAAAAGGTTTCTTCCCAAAACGGCACTTGAATTCCGAATTGTTAGATTAGTTATGCTTAAATTCTAGCCCCAATTTTAGCATTACGCGCTAGGGTGCAAATACTATATCGATTTTTTATTACACATATTATTCAGTAATACTCACTCACAATTATTCATAAAATCTTAAGGCTGTCAACTCCCACTTTCTTTAAAAGATCCTACCTCTCTTCTTTACTCTGTACTTCAGATTTCTGTACTAATATTATAATCCTGCTTGTACTATTCTGCCAATGTTGACGCAGTAATCCAATTTGCGATTTTTAGTGCAGTCTTACCTAGGTTTCTTGCATTACGGATGTGATTTTTAATGCTACAATTCAGCACTTGTTTCCACAAAAAGTTTGGTTTTTAATACGGAAAGTCATACCCATATCTTACAGCCTACCACTGGTTGAACACTCTCATCGATTTTCTGTTCTTTTGGAATATAATATAATGTGGACAACAGTAAGGCAAACCCAAAAGCAGATAGAAAATGTCTTTCGTTGTTTCAGATCACTCAGTACGTCCGTCACATCGGTGAGAGAAATTTCTCGTAACAAGTGCTTTACGACACAATATATTTCACTCCCTCCGTAAGTCAGTAATGAGAGCGCGAAGTACTATCTTTTTAATTAATAGGGTTAATTGAAATTCTATGACCGTGAAATTTAAAATTACAAGGACGCAAACTACTTTTCGCAGTGGCAAATCAGACCATCAAGATAAAGCAAGCACGTTCAGTAAAATAAAAGTAAATATTAAATATCTGATTTATAATGCCACAATGGCATCAATGTATGATGAAATAAAAGAAATTATTCAGATAGTGAAGAGAGACGAAAATTTAATAGTCATGGGTGACTGGAATTCGAGTGTAGGAAAAGGGAGAGAGGGAAACATAGTAGGTGAATATGGATTGGGGCTAAGAAATGAAAGAGGAAGCCGCCTGGTAGAATTTTGCACAGAGCACAACTTAATCATAGCTAACACTTGGTTCAAGAATCATAAAAGAAGGTTGTATACATGGAAGAAGCCTGGAGATGCTAGAAGGTATCAGATAGATTATATAATGGTAAGAAAGAGATTTAGGAACCAGGTTTTAAATTGTAAGACATTTCCAGGGGCAGATTTGGACTCTGACCACAATCTATTGGTTATGAACTGTAGATTAAAACTGAAGAAACTGCAAAAAGGTGGGATTTAAGGAGATGGGACATGGATAAACTGAAAGAACCAGAGGTTGAACAGAGTTTCAGGGAGATCACAAGGGAACAATTGACAGGAATGGGAGAAAGAACTGCAGTAGAAGAAGAATGGGTAGTTTTGAGGGATGAAGTAGTGAAAGCAGCGGAGGACCAAGTAGGTAAAAACACGAGGGCTAGTAGAAATCCTTGCGTAACAGAAATATTGAATTTAATTGCTGAAAGGAGAAAATACAAAAACGCAGTAAATGAAGCAGGCAAAAGGGAATACAAACGTCTCAAAAATGAGATAGACAGGAAGTGCAAAATGGCTAAGCAGGGATGGCTAGAGGACAAATGTAAGGATGTAGAGGCTTATCTCACTAGGGGTAATATAGATACTGCCTACAGGAAAATTTAAGAGACCTTTGGAGAGAAGAGAACCACTTGTATGAATATCAAGAGCTCAGATGGCAACCCAGTTCTAACCAAAGAAGGGAAGGCAGAAAGGTGGAAGGAGTATATAGAGCGTCTATACAAGGGCGATGTACTTGAGGACAATATTATGGAAATGGAAAAGGATGTAGATGAAGATGAAATGGGAGATATGATACTACGTGAAGAGTTTGACAGAGCACTGAAAGACCTGAGTCGAAACAAGGCCCCGGGAGTAGACAACATTCCACTAGAACTACTGACAGTCTTGGGAGAGCCAGTCATGACAAAACTCTACCATCTGGTGAGCTAGATGTATGAAACAGGCAAAGTACCCTCAGGCTTCAAGAAGAATATAATAATACCAATCCCAAAGAAAGCAGGTGTTGACAGATGTGAAAATTACCGAACAATCAGTTTAATAAGCCACAGTTGCAAAATACTAACACGAATTCTTTACAGACGAATGGAAAAACTAGTAGAAGCCGACCTCGTGGAAGATCAGTTTGGATTCCGTAGAAATACTGGAACACGTGAGGCAATACTGACCTTACGACTTATCTTAGAAGAAAGATTAAGGAAAGGCAAACCTACGTTTCTAGCATTTGTAGACTTAGAGAAAGCTTTTGACAATGTTGATTTTAATACTCTCTTTCAAATTCTAAAGGTGGCAGGGGTAAAATACAGGGAGCGAAAGGCTATTTACAATTTGTACAGAAACCAGATGGCAGTTATAAGAGTCGAGGGACATGAAAGGGAAGCAGTGGTTGGGAAGGGAGTGAGACAGGGTTGTAGCCTCTCCCCGGTGTTATTCAATCTGTATATTGAGCAAGCAGTAAAGGAAACAAAAGAAAAATTCGGAGTAGGTATTAAAATCCATGGAGAAGATATAAAAAGTTTGAGGTTCGCCAGTGACATTGTAATTCTGTCAGAGACAGCAAAGGACTTGGAAGAGCAGTTGAACGGAATGGACAGTTTCTTGAAAGGAGGATATAAGATGAACATCAACAAAAGCAAAACGAGGATAATGGAATGTAGTCAAATTAAATCGGGTGATGCTGAGGGGTTTAGATTAGGAAATGAGACACTTAAAGTAGTAAAGGAGTTTTGCTATTTGGGGAGCAAAATAACTGATGATGGTCGAAGTAGAGAGGATATAAAATGTAGACTGGCAATGGAAAGGAAAGCGTTTCTGAAGAAGAGAAATTTGTTAACTTCGAGTATAGATTTAAGTGTCAGGAATTCATTTCTGAAAGTATTTGTATGGAGTGTAGCCATGTATGGAAGTGAAACATGGACGGTAAATAGTTTGGCCAAGAAGAGAATAGAAGCTTTCGAAATGTGGTGCTACAGAAGAATGCAGAAGATTAGACGGGTAGATCACATAACTAATGAGGAAGTATTGAATAGGATTGGGGAGAAGAGAAGCTTGTGGCACAACTTGACAAGTAGAAGGGATCGGTTGGTAGGACATGTTCTGAGGCATCAAGGGATCACCAATTTAGTATTGGAGGGCAGTGTGGATGGTAAAAATCGTAGGGGGAGACCAAGAGATGAATACACTAAGCAGATTCAGAAGGATGTAGGTTGCAGTAGGTACTGGTAGATGAAGAAGCTTGCACATGATAGAGTAGCATGGAGAGCTGCATCAAACCAGTCTCAGGACTGAAGACCACAACAACAACAACAATCGCACCTGAACAGATCACGACCAAGTGACAAGAACTCACAGTTCGATCCGTCAGATGAGCTATTCAGATGCTATTTTCACTTACAAAAGAAGGAGCACAGCAAAATGAAGTCCATTTATCGTTATTTCTTATTTAAGGAGTGGGGGTGGGGTAGGACTTCAAACGGGACGACTTGGAGCAGGAGAGGCACCAGAGGACGTTTTAATTTCCACTGTCTATAAATTCATAAAACTTTGTCAAAATGACCCGAAAGGATTCAGGATTTACTCTCATAGCAGTGGATATTCAAAAATATAAGAAAATATTTTTTTTTTACATTTGAAATTTGACCTTTTTTCACTTACCATTGGCTGCATTTGTTGTATAGGTACACTTTTGATCATAAATAAGGGAGATTCTTCGATGAATTTGGCACAGCATACAAACCATACTTACAGGTGTATGACACTCTAGAATTTTCCAAATCTATTGAAAACTGTGGTAAAAATTGAGATAATCAACTATAAAATTTGAGTTTCTTCTAAACATGAAGTTTAAAATGTAACATCATCTTCATTTTTTCATAAACTAAATAATTTCTAGAGTTTCATACACCTGTAAGTATGGTTTGTGTGCTGTGCAAAATGCATCGAAGAATCTCTCTTACTTATGAAGAAACGTGTACCTACAGCAACAAATGCAACCAATAGTAAGTGAAAAAATGATGAAATTTCACACGTAAAACAAAATTAATTTTGTTACGTTTTCGAACTTCCACTGCTGTGAGTGTGAATCCTGAATTCTTCCTGGTCATGCTGACAAGGTTTTATGAATTTATTCGTAAAAGTATAGACAGTGGGAATTAAAAAATCCTGTGGTGTCTCTCCTGCTCCAAGACGGCCCGTTTAACGTCCTACCCCCCTTAAGGAAACTGATATGGTCAGTTATATTCATAAAATTGTTGTTGTCTGTTAAACAGAACGTCACCGTCTATTCAAGGTAAGTTATATGGGCTAAGAAAGAAAACAGGTCACTGACATGTAGCATTAGTTATATTACATTGCCAAAATAAGTAAAAGCATTTTTCACCATATTAAAGTGTTCGCACATTACAAACCTTTCGTGGAATTGGCTTATAGCTTTATTACAAACTAGCTGACAGACCCCTCATTGTCCTGCTATTCACTGTTCCAATTGTCTATAAGAATTACCGTGAATTCATGAAAACACCTCTGAACTTATGAAACAATATTACAAAGAAATATTCAGAAAGAACAAATATGTAAAATCAGGTGCTTCACATGATCGCAATGCGATTTTGTAAACGGCTCTATAGCAATGCCTGTTTATAGCAATGCCGTTTGTGCTTCGCAGTTGGACGTTATCAAACGCCGTGCTAGGTGACAGGTACTTCCTTAAGCTGATTTGACTATAGCAGTGTCTCGACTGTAAAGAATAGGGGTATTAAAGTTGATGCAAACGCGGCATTTTTTCAAGCACCTGTGTTTATTCTCATGATCTATGATCATGCAATGATATAATTTTGTAGGTACATTCATAGGCATATGTGGACTCTGTTTGCGAAATTTATTGCGAAAAAAGTTAGTTGTACAGAGTAATAAATTTAAACGCCATGCATGATGTGTCAGTTTTTCTCGTATCTCGTGATTTACGACGTTATAGCTCCTGAACTATGGTGGGCACATGGTTCTTACTCTCCACAACGACTGCTATATGTGTTTAAAGTTTGGTTGAAATTAGCCAAGTGGTTTAGAAGGAAAAGTGGTACAAACACACACACACACACACACACACACACACACACACACACAGGCACATAATTACATTTCTATATAATGCATGCACGTCAGCTTTTTTTCCAGTTAAAGGCTTGGATCAACAGAGGTTTCATTAATTTCCGCCCCCTATTCCAGAAAAAAAGCCAGCAGGAAAACGCTAAGAACAACACTGCGGTATCTTCAGACCTTATCTTTGACTTACTCACCTGATTAGCTGCGAGTTCATAGCAAGTCTTTCATGTCGCTCTTTGTTAAACACACATATTACTCCTGCGTACATGAACAGGGATAAATTTTTCATCATATGAAGCTTTCAGCTGACACTACAAGTTCTTCCTTTTACAAGATCTGCGTTGGCTATTTTGTGATATCATAGACAGTCTTAAGGAATTTACCCCTATCTCAAGAGAGCATCTAGTACGTTTCAGTGAAACAACTTTTAATTTTGACCTGACGAGCATTTATGCAATGCAGCTATGAACAGACTTCGTAATGACACTCGAGTTCACATAAAACAGAACATTTTGAACGACATGAGATAAGACGTTGATGTTCACAGCTTATGTACATCAGCACGTTCTGTCAAAATGGGCATTTCAATCACCACAGTTCAGCACGTGGCCTGTTTTCTAGTAGGCACAGGGCCCGCCATTGACTTTGATAACTTCCTCCGTATGCGATGGCATCGACGCGTACTACGCTCATTCTGATCAATTACCTTCGGTTTATAGCGACAACGAGAGCCACAGACACGTATTACCGCTAAATGGTGACTCGTCGTGTTATCGATGTTCATCTTGAACCTGTTGGCTGATATGTTTCAAATGCCAATCATTTATGCACAACATACTAATGTTAATGTACATGTCCTGTGAATACGAACGAGCTATCTCTAGTCGTCGAAGGTGTTTCTTTTTTTCAGAACATCAGTGTATTACCAAGTTATAAATTGTACTAAGTTAATAATGTTAAAGTACTAAATGAAGACATGTAAAAGTGTGAAAACATCTCTTCGCCTCGAGTTTTGGTCTCCGTTGCTCTTGCAATTTTGCTCTCTTGGTATCTTACTCGTTTTTGGTATCTTAAGCTATTGTCTCTGTTATCGTTACCTATACGAGATTGTCGCTGTGTTGCATTAATTCACATCAATGTTGTGAAATCAGTTTCACATTAAAAAGTATGTAAACAATGTTTTCTGCGTACAGAGTACGTTATTCCCTCATCCTACCAGTGAAAAAGAAAGTAAAAGCATGCCAGTGAATGAGAGTGAAACATTGAAACACGGAATATTTTCATTTGTTTTCCGAAGGGAAAGCATTATTCCTGTTTGCGGTCCAATAAATATAAAACCACCTAACGAATCGCCCTCCAAACAAATTGTGGGCCGCAGGTAATTTCAGAAAACCGTCGAAGAAAGTGCTAGTAATGGTAGTTATTCTTGTCTGTCATGCAAATTAAGATCAATCAATTAGACGTAATTCCATTATTTGACTCCAGTTCGTTTATAACGATGGCGCAAAATACAGGAATTTCAGTCAATCATTTATGTAACATCAAAATTAACTATCAACAGATTTTATAGTTCACCTAAAGTTTTACTTCGAAATAGAGGGGGCATTGATATATTTAGTAATCTCAGAGGAGGACTGCCAATAAAGTAAATAATACAGATATTGAGTTGAAACAGTAAAAGCAAGTGGTGTACAACTTTTCCTGTATACTCCTTTTCATGTACCTGTAACTGATGAGACAGGACACAAACAAGAATAAATAAGAATAGGGGAAGGAGAAAGCAACATATCTTGTGACATTATTGTTCTTTTTTGTGAATATTTTATTGAAACTGTTAAGGCAGAAGTAGAGACATCTTGTCTGAAGCGAAATCGATGCTGAAACTCTTTGATAAGATTAAAATGAATGTACGTATGAGGTAAAAGGGTGTAATATTTACTTTTAAATATTGTAAAGATATCTGTTTGTTATAATTATTAAAGGTAAAAAGGTGCTATAATGTTATTATGTATGTAATAGCTACTGGCACTCACTTAGGGCTGCATGAGATATGTGTAGTATAAGAGATGGAGTAGTTCCGCCAGGGACAGAAAGGTGTGTAAGCGTAGGAAAAGGTGGGAGCAGAAACGTTTGGTTCGCATTGGCGGGCGCGTACAAAGTCAGTCGGTGGCCTGTGATCTTAGAGGCAGCACGTACAGCGCCAGCATAGTGTGGAGTGCGCCGTATTGTTGCATCTTGCCTCGGTTGGAAACTGCAGTTTATCACGGCCTCGTATGGGGAGAAAAACGGGCTATTGATTATAAGATGGATCATCGCTATGTAGAGGAAATAAGTCCGACATGGGTAACTGTACCCTCCCCAGAGAAATTTGAAAAGACAATAATTGAATGTTAATCGGAATAGAACTAAATGTAACCTGCCCACAGAAAAGCTTGGTAATCTTTATTCAAATCTAATGAATGGCATAGTATTAACACAATTGATCTAGGTATACTAATTATTGGCACTAATTGGGCAGTTACTGACATCAAAAGTCATCATTGAAAACATGAGCTAATGAATGGCATAGTATTAACATAATTCATTTAGTTATACAAATTATTGGCACTAATTGGCCAGTTACAGACACCAAAAGTCATCATTGAAAACAGGAGCTAATGAATGGCATAGTATTAACATAATTCATTTAGTTATACAAATTATTGGCACTAACAGGCCAGCAAGTATTGAGTAGTACACAACATTTTTAATTCTTCCAGTGACATATACAGTATTCAAACTGTAACACACTGTATTATTACTCAACGTCTGTGACTAAAAAAAATCATACAGTATTACTCAGAACTCTCTTAAATGGGTAGCATTGTGTGTTACCAATGCATTGCTTGGGGTTATTATAGGGGAAACCATGAGACAAAAAGAAAAAAAAAATTGCTTCTGGTTTGTTCCTGTAAATGAAAATGTGTAACGTCCTTCGTCATGAGTCAGCGGTAACAAGGTTATGAAACAAGTAGAGTATATATAATGACATAGATTTAATGAACAACTGCTTATAGCACATTAATCTCATAAATAATTTCTCCTGCAAAAAATATATAAAAAAATGGATTATTAAGCTGAAAGAAGAAATGCATTTTGTGCTGAAAAGTAGTGAACTTCGAATTAACAAGTAGTGAAATGTGTATAAAAATGTGTCCCATAGCTGCCCTTTCCAAAACCTTCAGTCATTATACTATGCAATATAACACCTGCTGTCAAAGCGAACTGCAACATATATTTAAATAACTACATAGAATAAATACATAACTGCAACAATATCCTCATTTGTAAAGAAAAAACTTCATTATCCATCACTTCATTACTTATATTATCACAACTCCATTATTATCATCACCTGTAAAGAAAAACTTCATTATTCATAGTACCATATTCTTCATCATTATTCATCAGCATTCATTATCATCTGCAAAAAATCACTTCGTTACTCATTGCACAACTATTCCTTATCTCTAGCATATTTCATCACTAATACTAAGATGTGTAGTTCTGTCTGACAGCTTGCATTAATCGCCTTGTATTCTGAAAGAAAAAATTAGTTAAGACTGCTATTTTACGATGTGAATAGTATATTCTTGTTAGTGCTTGTTAATCCTGATTCATTTACACTTCCTCACTAGGTTTGCATCTTCTTTCGATCACTTCGAAGGTGAAATTCCCATTTCTGTTTAATTTATTTCTTTTACACGTTATTTCTTTCTGAAAATGATGAACAAAGATTAATATCGTGCATTTACATCATATACTCACTAAATAATGACTGGTTTATGGTAACATAATTAACCATACAGCATAACATGACAGAAAACGTAATATGTCAAAGACATTGACAGTGTTCAGATGCAAAAATGTACACAGAATATCACAATGCAGCAGCAAAAAATGTAAAACAGTCACGATCTTGAGATGTCATAGGGCAAAAAATGTCAAAGTCAACTGGTGTGTGCCCGCATCTCGTGGTCGTGCGGTAGCGTTCTCGCTTCCCACGCCCGGGTTCCCGGGTTCGATTCCCGGCGGGGTCAGGGATTTTCTCTGCCTCGTGATGGCTGGGTGTTGTGTGCTGTCCTTAGGTTAGTTAGGTTTAAGTAGTTCTAAGTTCTAGGGGACTTATGACCACAGCAGTTGAGTCCCATAGTGCTCAGAGCCATTTGAACCAACCAACTGGTGTGTGTTATATCTTAACTATTTCACAGTGCATACAACAAAACATGAAACAATCGTATATGCAAAAGAAAAACAAAAAAAAATGAGACGTTCGTTTTATTCAGCTTGTATGTAGTGTAGGTAATGGAGGCTAGAATTAAAGACTTTAATGGAGAAAAAATGTAACAAAATTAACTTGTCATTAGATAACATTGCATAATTATTCATAAAATACGTAAGTGTCTCTGGAAAAAAAGTGCACAGTCTGATATTTAAAGACAAGAAAAGCGACCTGCTAACCTTACCTTGCCAGGCACTTGCCAAGAAAAATATGATAATCATCAGTAATTAGTCATGTGAATATAATTGAATAAGTGGTCATAAAGATTAGGAAATGGCATCGTAGCATGTTACATCATAAAGTGGTTTCATTCAATAAAGGGTTTAACATTGTATACATGGTAGTTCCCCTTACTTTTTCTGGTTCTCAAAGTTTCGACGTGTACAACGTTGGGGTGAGGAATGCTGCGAATCCGATATGGACCTGCGTATAGGAGTTCAAATTTACTGCACTTACCTTTTATTCTGCTGGATAAATAGTGTGTACGTATTAATATCTTCTGTTCAATGTGAAAGTCTCGGCGTGTACAAACCTGTTTTTGCTGCCTTCTCCGCCGCTTTGCGGCACGTTTGATGTTGTTCAGCGCAATGTCAATTATTTCGTGGTGTCGTAATCGATGAGATGTAGGAAATGTCACTAAATCTTTAATTTTGTTAGGTGGTTCAGTATTCTTCAGTATAACAGACGGAGATAGCATAGTCGATTCATTTGGTATGGAATTAATTACATCTTGGAATGAGAATATATGTGTATCCCAGTCAATATGTCTTTTATGGGAGTATATTCTACACAGTTTACCAATTTCTTTCATTAATCGTTCACAGGGGTTCGAAGGAGCATGGTACTTGGATATAGAGATCGGAGAAATGTTTCTAGCTCGTAACATGTGTGTCCATATAGCAGAACGAAATTGTGATCCATTATTAGAAATTATTTTCATCATATGCCCTACATGAAATAGAAAATGTTTTACAAATGCCTTCGAAACAGTTTTAGCAGTAGCTTTGCGTAATGGAGTGAAAGTAACAAATTTTGAAGGGAGTTCAACAGCGACAAAGATGTAGCAAAAACCTCTCTTAGTTCTCGAAATCGGACCAAAAATGTCTACAGCGGCCATGTGTCTTAATTTAACAGGTACAATGGGATATAATGGAGGAATATGTGAAGTGGTGTCTGACTTAGCTTTCTGGCAAATTTTACCTGACGCTAAAACTCGTCGTATACGTTTTTCCATGTTGGTAAAATAACAGTTCTGTCTCAGTATAAGAAAACATTTTCTGGCTCCGTAATGTGCGTAACTTAAATGAGTATACCATATTAATTTGTTAACCAGTTCATCAGGAATGCATAATAACCAATTGTTGCTGTCAGGATGAGAGCTGCGAAACAGAATGTCATTGCGTACAGTGTAATGGTTTCTAATCGTAACATTATTCTTATTTTGCCAAAGGTGTTTAATTTCTTTCCACACATTGTCTTTACTTTGCTCTTTTGCTATGTCCTGTAATGACGACGAAATAAAATTTTCAAATGCAACTTGCTGAATGTACATGACACTGAAATTTGCTTTGCAGAAGTTGGTTGCTACGTCTTGCTGATTGTTGCTGAGAGAACGCGATAGTGCGTCTGCTATAACAATTTGTGTGCCGGGAATGTGAACAATCGTAAAATTAAATTCCTGTAAATAAAGTTTCCATCTGCTTCATCTGTCATGAGTAAATTTAGGCGAAAGTAAAAATTGTATAGCTCTGTGGTCTGTGTAAACGGTCGTGTGTCTTCCATAAAGAAAATGCCGAAATCTCGTAAAAGCCCATACAACACATAATGTTTCAAGTTCTGTAACAGAATAATTTCGTTCAGCAGGTGACAGAATGCGACTTGCAAATGCGATGTTTTTAATTACTGTTGAGCCATTTTCTTCAATTTCCTGAAAAATGTGTACGCCTAAAGCGGTGTTGGAACTGTCGGTGGCAATGGCAAAATTTCTGGTAAGATCTGGGTGCGATAAAAGTGATGCATTCAATTAAGCATGTTTCAGGTTCATGAATTCAGAATGTGCTTGCTTATCCCAGAACCAAATAGTGTTTTTACCTGTCAATTGGCATAATCTAGGTGTGTCTAAAGCAGAGTGATGAATAAAGTTAATTAATCCCAAAAAACTGCGTAATTGCTTCTTCGTTGTAGGAATAGTAATGTCACGTAGAGCTTGAAGTTTTTCCGGATCAGGCGCAATGCCTTCTGCTGAAATTACGTGTCCAAGAAATTTTATAGAAGTTTTGCCAATGTGCGATTTACTGAGTTTAACTGTGAGTCCTTGTGCACGAAAAGTTTGCAACAGTTGTTCTAGAATCAGATTGTCTTCAGCCCAGTTAGCTTCTGCAATAAGAATGTCGTCTACGTACGTCGTGATAATATTTTTCATGCAAACGTGTGTCGGATGGTGCCAAAATTAACAACATTTTCGTGAACAAGATTCTGCGTGTCAAAATTATTGCTTACGTTACTGGAATATGCAACCTGTACTGTGTCTGGTCAAATTCTATCGTACGCGCTGTTATTTACGGGATGAGGCCGTGGCATTTCGACTATTTGAACTGTTCTGTTATTTCTTACTGACGTGTTACTCTATAGATGAGACCTATTGTCTGGTTCATTCATGATAATATTCATAATATAATTGTTACTGACGTTCTTGCTGCTGAAAAGATCGACTGTAATCAAATGTACGCTGAAAATTGTGCTCATTACCTTTCCGTTTGTCATGATAGTCATTTCTATACGGTGCATTGCGATAGGAATTGAAATACTGTGTTTTCTATACGTAGTTATTTCCTTGCTGCTGTGCGTTACTATTTGTTGTAGCTGAGACTATACGTGTACGCGGCGAAACATTTAAGTTTGGTTGACCTTGTAGACTGCATTGTTGGTTAGGTATGCTAAGCGGCTGACTTTCATGCTGTTGCGGTGAAAAACATCTATTGTTACAAAAATACATTTACGACTGCTGCTAATTTTACACATACTGATGATTATGATTTTATCTGTTATCAAAATTACGGCGGTAGTTGTCATTACGGGAGTGCCTGATAAAAATTGTCACATTCGGTAAAGATTTGTCATATCCGGTTTTCATTACATATTCTTAATCCTAGATAGAGCAATAGTTAAAGAGCTGTTTTGATAGATATAAAGGATTGTAGAAGAGAAGGCAGCAGTGCAGAAAACTAAAGATGAAACAGCACTACTACAGCTCGGGGCCCTATGCACGCTACGGCACATATTCATTAAAGCGTAATGAATCCCCTGAGGTCTATTACGCACTGAGAATAAATTTTAGTTCTTGAGTTACAGGCAATAGCGGTAAAAATCCAAAAGCAAATTGTTGTATTCTTGTTAATTCCAATTTCTGCATTACAGGTAATGCTGTTGAAAGTACAATAGCAAATTGTCTTATCGGGTTCAAAGCCAGCTTCCGCATTATAGGCAATAGCGGTGAAAGTACAAAAATAAATTGTCTTATACAGTGCAAATCGTGTATCTGTGCTCTGCCATTATTAAATTCCTTAGATTTTATTACGGATAAAAACTGCTCGTAATCAACGTTCTCGTCACTGAATTTGAGAACCCGTTCAGGTTTGTGTGAGAATCTATTTGTCTGTGTCCGCTCTGAATCTAAGTCCCGTACTCTTTGTAGATTACCCAAATTATACGCGCTGGGTGAGTCTGACTAATGTTCGAAAAGTGGCGTCTGCTGTGATGTGTTATTAACTGAAATACTTTTCATCTCTGTTACTTCTTGTTGTAAACTTGACAACTTTCTACGCAACGTGTTATTAGACGAATCGATCTCTTTAATTGTCTGCTGTAGATTTTGAAATTCAGGTGTTTGATTAAATGAAACCGGTGAGGTATCGTCTGATTTGCTGTCATTATTATTTTCAATATCGTCAATACGACTGGCCAATTCATCATATTTTTCAGTCAGTGTTTTTACCTGATCATCGTTTTTACTGTCAGAAGTATTAATCTGTTTTTGTAATTTACGTGTGGTTTCGTTCAGTTTTTTAACGTCAGCTTTGATGTCATCGGAATCCTGTGTTAGTTCTAATTGTTCGAGTCTGTCGGTCACTGTTTGAATATCTACTGTGTGTGTATCTGTTTTTGACTTAAGATCAGAAATTTCATTACGTAATTCTGTGTTCGACTGTTCGATAGTATTAATTTTGTCCGATACTGTAGCAATATTGTTGTCTACGTATGTTTTTCCCTTCGCAAACATTTTACGTTTATCTTCTTGTCTGTGTGCAGTGATTGTTTCCATTACCTGACGTTTTACTTTATTTTGGTCCTGAATAAATTTGCGGAAACGCGTATCACTGTTTTGTATGTGCTGATTAAAGCGCTCGTCAATTTGAGTGTTCTGTTGTTCGAATTTCGCGTCTATCTTTGCATCCATTGTGCGCGAAAGTTCTGCTGTCATTGCTTTAAACTCGTCGCGTAATTGTGTAGCCTTTTCAGAGCATTGTTTACCGACTGCGCTAATTTCCTCTCTAAGTGTTTCTGTTGTAGCTGTTTGCATATCCCTTAATTCTTGAGCAACAGATTTAATTTCTTCGCTACATTTCTTTGAACAAGCCTCAATTTCCTCGCGTAACTGTACCTTAGTGTCATGACACTGCGCAGCAAGGGCTTTAATTTGTTCACCAAGCTGCCTGGAATTGTTGTCTAATTTTTCATTTAAGTGTTGTTTGAGATCTTCTTTAAATTGTTTGTTATCTTCATTAAGGTTGTCTAATTTTTTACTAAGGTTGTCTTGTTTTTCACTCTGTTGTTTGAAATCTTCCCTGAATTGTAGCAACATTGCCATAATTGGATCCGAGCCAAAATTAGCATTTCTATTATCTGTGCTGTTTGATGGTGTATCTGCAATTGTCACGTTTTGTGTATCCATTTGGATATTCTGTGACTCACAAAAAGGTCTGCTTATCGAATCTCCACTGTGCGTCGCTATTTCGGAATTAAATGGATCCGTCGTACTTTCAGTACACTGTCCATTTTCGTTAGAAAAATTTGTCTGTACGTTACTTGAATTTTTCAAACCGGGTGTGTTAAGCCGGGCAGCACTCATTACAATAGGGCGCCCCGCGTCATCGATTGTCGTCAAATCAACGGAGGACATAACCGAGTTCGTTTGTTCATTATCAAGACAAAAATCATCATTAGTGGTTGGAACGCACTGATTGTCAGTGAACGCAGGATTGTCATCATTACACTGCGTGTCACTAGTGCTATTGGTGAAGTTATTTAATTCGGTTATTTCGTTCATAATACCACGCGATACACTATTCACAGTCTTTCGCGGCATTTTCTTAATAGTCACAATTATTCAAAAAACAAATAAGCACAATGCAAAAGCAACACACAAATACAACAGAGCAAAGAATTGCCGATGATCTGAGGAAAGAAAGTCACTAAATTAATAAAAGCGTTGCGCCAAATGCTAATTATATTTAAGCAAATAAGAGCAGATATCTGACTGTTTCTTAGAAGATTCCCAAAGAAATACGATCCTGGCCGGATGTCGCCAAGTGTAACCTCCCCAGAGAAATTTGAATAGACAATAATTGAATGTTAATCGGAATAGAACCAAATGTAACCTGCCCACAGAAAAGATTGGTAATCTTTATTCAAATCTAAATGGACATAGAGCTAAGTGTAACCTCCCCGCAAAATTTCGAAAGACAATATTTAAATGTTAATGAGAATAGAACCTAGTGTAACCTCCCAGCAAATAAAATAATTTATTGACAATGACAATTAAATGAGAAATAGCAATCTGAGCCAAATGTAAGCTGCTCACAAAATGAAAGACAATTCAATGATAATGAAATCTCAGTGACAATGAAAACGCAAATAGACCGAAATGTCGATCTTAGGCCCTGTTCTTACCTCAGTAAAATTGCATCTGCTCTTATTTTTCACCATAGCTTGGAGGAAATGCATAGCAAAAATTCTTTGAACTTAAGTAAATTTTTTCTTAAAGGAAATGCATGGGAAACTTTCTTTCAATAAAATGTTTGTTTTGTTAAAAAAATTGCTTTGAAAACAAAGTTATTATTGGGGCAATTCTTGAACATATTAATTACACTTAAGATTCAGTACATTATCAGATGAGCGCAATGCTGATTCATTACCTTATTTAAAAATATACCTCGTCCTGAATCTTGACCAGAGTCCCATGTCGACTCCCGCCGACTCCTCACACACAACTGCGACCGACTGCAACTCGCAACTCGACCGCAACTACCGACTCCCTACATGCAACTGAACTGTCGCGCGGTCAAGCGCAGACTAGCAACTCTCTGGTCAAAGATTTTATCATGCCTGGCCATCGCTGCTACCGAGTACATACGCGTTTCATAACTGCTCTTGGAAGTTCTGATATTAATGCAGTTGTTGCCACCAACGCCACCGTCGCTGATCTCAGCTTACAGGGTAAGACAGTATTATAGTGTGTGTCGGGAAAATGAAATGTGCTTTAAGAATAATAACCATCATTCAAATTAACAATTGTGTCCACCTGGTAATTTATCCCGCTCATAAACCAAGCAGGATCCTAACCTGGTAAAGGAAAATTCCGAGTGTCCTGTACTGAGCGAAGACTGTGAATAGTAACGTTAAACAGTTTATAGTGAATCAATGAAATTTTTAGTACCAAATATGTTGATGTGGAAACCGCCCCCCCCCCCCCCCCCAACCCTGTCCAAATTTACTTTTGCGTTTATGAAATCAGTCTATTTGCTTAAGCAATTGGGTACTGTAGTTGTGTTTCGAGCGGCGAAACTTTTCTTGTATTGCTGAATCATCTTTTATCTAAATCTAAAGTGGAGTCTGTTAGGTAAGTAGGGAGTTGCAATCTTTTCCGCTGTCCTACTCAGCTTCATTACGTGTGCCTAATTAGACTGGCGAATAATAGTCTACCACCAACCACATTTATTGTTTTCAATGCAGAATTGTTGTCTAACTACTGTTATTTGCCATACCTCTGAACTAATGACTTATTTGAAGAAACGAGTTGAAGTGTGACGCTTATTCCTTAGGTTAACACACGCGGTTATAACACTTGTTTTTGTGGTTTTGCTGTCCAGATGGTAACTGTATTTGTGTTCGTTACATTGCTTATTGTTAGCAGTATAGTATAAGAATATTACAGTAGGCTTTGCATGATAGTATGTTTTGTAAACCGATTCAGGGAATACAAAATACACGCAAGTATTACCTTTGCTTTTACATATCAGGATATTAAATAATACACACAAGTAAATAGGGAGAAATATTACACTTGGCGCCGCGTGTCAGGACTTTTGAGAGAGGTACAGAAAGTTAAGGGGCACGGATCTGTTACAGTCATTAGGAACAATACATGTTGTTTAAGAAGTTGTTAAAAATAAAGATAGGGCAATGCAACACAGGGAAGTGAAGGAGAAGGATGATAGTGAAACAAGCTCTGTATACAGTGACAGTGAACAAAATATGAATGAATCCTTTTTGCCATTAGAGAAACAAGTAGAACAGGTAAATCTGGAAGATGAAATCTTTATGTTGTTAAGTCCATCCCATATAAAGAAAGAATAGTTAGAATCTGAAGAGGAAGACAGGGATCAGGGAAATGACACAGAACGTAAAGCACAATCACAAGTACATTGGTATCTTTTGTTGCACAGCATTAATACACACATACAGACACAGACCAAAACTTTGAGTGAACAAATCAAATCCCAAAGTGAACAAATCAAATCCCAAAGTGAACAAATCAAATCCCAAAGGGAACAGCTTAAAATTCAAAAGCAAACTGAGCAAATTAAATCTCAGAATGAACAGCTTGAAGAACACACAAAACAACAATTTCAAGAACACACAAAACATGTAGATACACAGCTTAAAAAACAAACTGAACAGATAGAAAAGATAAACAAAAAAATGGCTCTGAGCACTATGGGACTTAACATCTATGGTCATCAGTCCCCTAGAACTTAGAACTACTTAAACCTAACTAACCTAAGGACAGCACACAACACCCAGCCATCACGAGGCAGAGAAAATCCCTGACCCCGCCGGGAATCGAACCCGGGAACCCGGGCGTTGGAAGCGAGAACGCTACCGCACGACCACGAGATGCGGGCAAAGATAAACAATAAAATAGTATTTCTTACTGAGGAATTAATAAATATGATAAGTTACATTAAGGATCTGAAGGAACATGTTAGTAACATTCAAACTGAAATCGTTGAAATCCATCCTGGGTTTGAAACAGAAGTAGAGAAAATACAAGAGCAGGTCGATCCTATGGTTAAAGCTAAAGTGGAAAAGGATGTTTCACAAGCGAAGGAAACCATTATTGAAACGAATAAGGAACAAATATCTCAGCTGAGAAATACTGTTCAAGAAACTGAAAAAGGGCTAAAGAAACAGGTAGAATTTCGCCAGGCAAAACGCTGTAATAACACCACTTGCATTCAGGAGAACGTTAGCAACCTTGAAAATCAAATTAAGAACAACGTATCTTACGTAGTAAAGGGAGTAAGTCATAGCAAAGTATTGGAGTGCGAAGTAAAATTCGACCCTTACAAAAAACACAGCGGATTATCCCCTGTGGATTTCATAAAAAATTGTGAGAGGCTTTATCCTGAAAATAGCACCGATCATGAAAATATCAACATCGTAATTAGCGGATTAGCAGGAGATGCTAAAAGATGGGGCATAAACCTCAGTACTGAAGAAATGTTCTTCAGTACGTTTAGGCAACAATTTTTGGACGAATACTGGTCCGAAAACATACAAAACAGCCTATGGCGTGAGTTTGTAATGGTCAAAATGTTCGAAAGGAACAACCGAATGACCATGAAAGAATTTTGTGAGTCCTGTTAGAGGAAGTTAGCTCATTTCAGGAATCGTAGATCGGATTCCGAAATTATTTGGAAACTCTGGCAGATATTGCCAGAAGATTCTAAGAGATATGTGGGTAGCAACCACAAATCGTTCCCAGCGTTTCTGGAAAAGGTCAGTGATAAGGACCATTGGCGCGGAAACAATAATTGCCGCCAGTATAGAAATAACGGGAATAGGAACCAAAGATTGCATGATGATGACAAAAGAGATAACGAACGTTATCAAATCAATATGATGCGAACGGGAAGAGGTAATTTTAATAGACGTGGTAGAGGAAATGGACCGCGTAATTATTCCGCGCAAAACTGTTTGGAAAACTAGAGTCCGCGAATGTTAAGGGTCGGACGGACGCGCTAAAGAAACACAGTAAATTGCCCACACGTAAGAAAGGTTTTCAACATCATGAGCGCAGTGCAGAAGTACCGCAGCGCTGTGCTAAGGCGAGCTGGAGCAGTCGCCGCGCAGCAACAGATGGCGCGGAGAGTGTGCCGCAGTTTGACAGGTGAGAGCGCAGTGACGGCGCTACGCCGCGTCTACAAGTAGCCACGGTAGAATGCAAGTTCTCTCAAGCAGTAAGGACGGCAGATGAGTCGGTCAGTAACCCGGCGAGGCAATCAGCTGAAGTAGTAGACGAGCAGGTGGAAAGAGTTTCGCTCGCAGTAGGAATGTCTCAGGAAGGCGATAGACAATGGGAGGCAAAGGAAACGGAGAATTGGTCAGAAGTAATAGGTAAATGGGGTATACAAATGAACAATTTGTATGACGGCCTGAAGCAGTGTAGATACACAAAGTAGCGCTAAAACGGTGAACTCAGCGGGAAGTTTCTGTTGTGGAGCCGCACAGAGTTCGCGAGCTGCCAATTTAAACGAAACAAAAAGCACCGTGCAAAGAACACGAGTGGCTGAAAAGCAGGAAACCGTACTTAGCCGCACAATGAAAGAGGGAATCTTACACGTTGATGATGAGTCAAAAAATGGCTCTGAGCACTATGGGACTCAACATCTGAGGTGATCAGTCCCCTAGACTTAGAACTACTTAAACCTAAGGACAGTACACACATCCATGCCCGAGGCAGGATTCGAACCTGCGACCGTAGCAGCAGCGCGGTTCCGGACCCAAGCGCCTAGAACCGCTTGGCCACCGCGGCCGGCGCTGATGAATCATACCGCGTCCATGAAACGAAGGAAAGTGTTTCTGTCAGTCATAAGCCTGAGTTAAAAGACAATGAATGCGTGCGATTAATTGAACTCCACAAGGATTACAGTGTATTTGAAGTGCAAGCTTATGTCACTGCCGAAGATGTAGGAAGTAGTTCGGATGAAAACGAACTCTGTGTTAGTAAATACCTAAGAACTGCAAAGGAAAATAAGGAGGAATATCTTACTACTCTCGAAACTATCCAAAAATGCATGGATTACGAGACTAGTAATGACTTGGAATGTACCAAGAAGTTACGACAAGCATTCTTGCTAGAGCCTGGAAGCGATGTAGAAAGTGCTCCCTCGGAAGAAGACGAGGAAGGTGATTATTCGAATGACTCTGAAATCGAAGTGAGAGAACTA
This sequence comes from Schistocerca serialis cubense, assembly GCF_023864345.2. Taxonomy (NCBI): domain Eukaryota; kingdom Metazoa; phylum Arthropoda; class Insecta; order Orthoptera; family Acrididae; genus Schistocerca; species Schistocerca serialis. The sequence continues at coordinate 320,854,770 of NC_064641.1, read as the reverse complement.
CCAGAAAAACTTTGTTGTATAAAGGCAGTAGAAACGGTAAACGAAAACCTTTCATGCGGAAAATTGCCGAAAACTGATGCTAACATAGAAAAGAAAGCATTTACAGATGAAGGAACCGAAAACGACAAGAAAGAACTGAATGATGGAATATGTCAGGCATTGCAGGAGGAGATCGTGAAGGAATTTGGGATAAAAAAGAAGAAAGAGTTGCCAGATGTACAATCGAAGGAAGCGAATGCCATTTCGTGGGAAGATGCAACGGTGGATGAGGACTTGTTCTGAGAAGGACAAGGCGATACGGAAAAGAAGTCTAAGAAACAGACTATTATACTGATTGAGATATATGGTTATACGTTAAGAGCATTATTAGACACAAGATCGCAGGTCAGCGCGTTGTCTAAGTCGTTTTATGAATACATAGAGAACAAACCTGGAATAGTAGTAATGACTGTCCAAGGAATACGTATTATATGTGCTACTCCGAAATGGAGCAAACCGGTAAAGAATCAAATTTTGATCGACTTTAAGATAAAAGGACAAACGTTTTCACATGAATTTCTAGTAATTGAAGAACTTAGTACTGAAGTAATCCTAGGTGTGGATTGGCTGCACAAAGAAAAGATGATTACCAATTGTGCTAACGAGATAGTTAGCATAACAAATGAGGACGTAAATTTGGATATCGGTTTTGAGGACACGAACGAGAAGTTAGAAGCGGTAAAGGAAAATTCCGAGTGTCCTGTATTCAGCCAAGACCGTGAAATCTTCAATATATTGTTGGCAAATCAATGATTAATCTGTGAAATAATTAATGGAAAGAATAACTGAGAATTTCATAATTAACTTAGCTATTATTTTCTGTGTTAAAATGATTACGTAAGGTTATGCCAGATCCAGAGACCACATTAGATAATTTGTTTGCTGCTTTCACATTATGTATTAATGAAAGGAAATACTAAATTGATGATTAATGGTTATAAATAGTAACGTTAAACAGTTTATAGTGAATCAATTAAATGTTGAGTACCAAATATGTTGATGTGGAACCCTCCCCCCCCCTGTCCAAATTTACTTTTGCTTTCATGAAATTAGTCTGCTTAAGCAATTGGGTACTGTAGTTTTGTTTCGAGCGGCTAAACTTTTCTTGCATTGCTGAATCATCTTTTATGTAAATTTAAAGTGAAGTCTGTTAGGTAAGTAGGGAGTTGCAATCTTTTCTGCTGTCATACTCAGCTTCATTACATTACCTAATTAGATTGGCGAATAATAGTGTACCACCAACTACATATACTGTTATCGATGCAGAATAGTAGTCTAAGTACTTCATTTGCCATACCCCTGAATACCTTATCTGAAGAAACGAGTTGAAGTGTGATGCTTATTCCTTAGGTTAACACACACGGTTATTACACTTGTTTTTGTGATTTTGCTGTCGGGATAGGTAACTGTATTTCTGTTTGTTACATTGCTTATTATTAACAGTATAGTAATACAATATTACAGTTGGCTTTGCATGACAGTATGTTTTATAAACCAATTCAGAGAATACAAAATACACGCAAAAATTACATCTGGTTTTACATATCAAGATGGTAAATCATACAAACAAGTAAATAAGGAGGAATATTACAAACTGAAATCAAGAAAAAAATTGTGGCAATATTCCGCTATTACATATCGCACATCTTCAGGTAAGGACTCCTCTTTTGAAGTTAAAATCTTTGTGATCCATGGTGAATGAACGTGGCCTATCTTTTATGGAAAGTTCAGTCAAAGTCTGTGTGATTTTTGTTCATTAGAGATTTTCAATCAGTATTGTGAGCCACAAGATGGCGGAATTCCGTGCTGTCTAGGCTATCATGTCAGTTCCTCATTAGTTTCTTTTTTTATTTTGTTAACAAAACTGTGTTATTTTAAGTGAATGATGTAAGTCAGTAATTTAATTTTAATTAGGGGAAATGGAAACGTGGGAGAAATCCAGAGATCCGGAAGTAGAGGATGCGAATGTTAAAGAATTAAATGCCAAACAGGTCGAGCACTAGAAACCACGAGTCTGTCACAAATATTGTAGAATTACCAGATGAATCTGAAAATAAAATAGCATTACAGTACCTGTTATCAGGTCCGTTTGTTGATTTTTACAGAGGTTTAAGATTATTATTAAAACAAAATTCTGTCTACTTGAAGAATGAATAAAAGGTAAAAAATAATAAAAGTTATATCTCGCCAAAGCAAAGAGAGTGAAAAACAAATAAAAATTTTGGATTTTTGTAAACGAACCATCAATACAAATCAATACCCATGTTCAACAACAAATGGAGGGAAATTTTGAACGTTTAGCCAAAAAACAAGTGATGGAAATCAGTAACAGGGTTCAACAGCAAGTGAATAAAGATTTCGAGCGTTTATCAAATGAAGAGTCCGCTCCCTTGTTAGATTAAATACGCACTGAGAAACAGGTGTAACTGCATCAGGAGATCTAAAAATCGCAGATAAAGGCTTACTAGAAGAGTTGACGCAGTTGAACTGCGATTGATGGTATTAAGAATCTTAATCTGACTTCTATATGACTTACAAAATACCAAGCAGCAACTAACTAATTAGATAAGTTAGATGAACAATGGATTCGTTGGCTGGCCGAACGAAAATTAAGCTTAAATTACTGAGTGCCTAACTGCTCAAATAATAAGATTAATTATGAATCTCTTAATTGGTTGTACAAAATAATGCATTGGTTAACAAATCGTCAAAGCGAAAATTACGAGTTGTAGCACAGAATGTGATTGCAGATATTGTAGCTGATCACAGTCAGGTTAGAAAAGAGATGGAAACTGAGGTAGGTCAACTAAATCCTGGGGTCCATCATGAACTGCAGCAGTGGAGAGAAAGCATAGTAGTTGAAGTGAGCAAATTGCAGCAGGAGTTATCCGGCGTACCTAATAATAGGAGCGAGACGTTGGCTGCAGTAGACTTGTCAGCAACGAATATCATACTTCATCACAGCCCAATACGTTTTACTGTTGTGAAAGTGAGAATGTTAGCCGGTGTGCATAACACTAACAATACAAGATGGGGGTGACGAATGCCTTGTCTTCAGTTCTGATACAATAAAGTTACTATAACGCTGGTTGTTCTGAGTTCTTGTACCCGAAAAGGAAGGTCTCCACCCAGTTGCGTTATGAGAATTTTTCGTGTTGTTCACATAAAACACAATTTGTAGCAGCACATATACAGGAACATAGAGCCGTTTGGGCGTCTTACATTACAGACCGGTGCTGTCGTTACGGAAAGTTTGAAAGACCTGTGTAATCTACATAACGTCTCCCTGTAGTCAGCAACACTTGAGAAAAGAAGTGAAAAAACTAGAATGTTGTTACAGTAACCAGGTACTGTGAAAAATTTGTAAATAAAACTCGATATCTGAATGACCTGCTATCAGACCAGTTATATGCACACTGAAAACGAAACTGCATCTAGCTTTAGAGCGAACACTATTACATGCATCAGAGACAGACCATTATATAGCTTGCGGAGCAGGTTGTAGGTATGACACAATACATGTCAATAGATCATTCGATTGATTTGAGCCCTAAAGAGACAAAAACGAATAATTATGGGAATGGATAGAATTGAGGCAATGGAAATGATAAATAGTACTGTAACCATTACAACGAACTCAAATGCTCTGGTAATCATAGGTCATACTTACAACTAAGTTTGAGGCATATTGATGCTAATGAGGAAATCAATGTGCACCTGTTCAATAACGAAAGAGAGTGTGATTACAGATAAAACCCCAAGTACAGAAACAACAAAACCAATAAGGAAGACAATGGCACAAATAACTTAATAGCCACTACAAGCAATGCACAATGGTAGAAACGACTGTCAAGAAGCTTACAGTAAGATTAAACTTGCATTTATTAATGTGCAGATCTTGTATCACAAAGATACGAACAAAGATATAACTTATAAATATTTGTATGATAAGCAACTGAGTTCACTCCTTACTTAATCAGATTCTAGGATCTTGCACTATAATACCGACACCAAATCCTGATGACTCTTATAACTCATTCTACACTTATTGTTATCATCTTGCGTTTATAAGAGGTTGATTATATATGGTACCTCACCACTGAAAAATGTTGACAGTTATCATCAGACAAAATTTGTCAAGTTCAGTTTCTGTTTATATTCCACATGCATCTGTCAACTAACCTCCTTAGGCTTGCTACCAACAACGCCTGTCACTCTTCACCTCTGTAAGGGTTATGTGGAAGGTGTACCATTCTCACATTCCTTGTGTAGTCTACAAGAACAGACCTTTACAAATGCACCTTTATCTATAATTATATCTGTGGGTACTTTTTCTACTATAGCAGGTAAACCTGGTTCAATTACTGTTATGTGTTGTTCGTCACATGGATTAAGATCAGAAAATAACACATAATGTATGTCTTGCCATTCATTATACGTGACTAAATTGAGTTGTTCATCTGAATTGCCCCCTACACAATTCCCACCACTGTCTGAAGGCACAATTTGGTCGACTTTAATGATTGGAGTAATTTGTTGTTGGTTGACTGTTTTCAATCATTTTTGTTAATCTAACAGTGTGGATTTGTGGCCTCCAGTTTGGAACAGCATTACTGCTATTTAATTGTGCTGGGTTAGGATTATGTTGACCTACATTCCATGGCATGTAACTTTGTTACCAACTACATTGTGAATTGTCATTCCAAGTTTTTGCCCTCTTATTGATATTGTTCCTTATAAGTGGGGCTCTGTCTGCTACAGTATATTATTTTCTTATACAACGTTGTCCTATTGGCACCTTTATTAGATTACTAGCCCTGAAACTTTGTTGTTGGGATGACCTATCATTATCATTGTTATTTCAACTATAGTTATTAATATTGTCACCATACGGCTGATCGTTTCTCTTGCCTGAATTGTCACCATTTCCTTGGTTGTAAGTTTTTGTTTCTTTATGGAGCAAACTTCTTGAATCAACTACAGGCCTGCATTGTTCAATTTATGACTCTAATACACGTAACAGCGTTCCCCTTAAATGTAGAGGCAATTTCGTTTTCAGCGTGCATATTACGTCTTTGCCAGATGTAGGGTCATCCCAATATTAGTTTTTTTTACGTATTTTCTATGTAACTACGTAAAGCCCATGGTTATTGTTATAACATTCTGATTTATATACTTCTTTTCTCAAGCGTTCTTGAACATAGAACTGCATCGATCTATGATGGTAAGACCCAAAGGGATCTGTCATCCTTCATTTATGCTGCTACAAATTGTATTTTATGTAGCACAACACGAAAAATTCCCATAAACGGAACAGGGTGTGGACCTTCCTCTTCGGGTTCAAGAACTCGGAGCTGCCGGTGCTTCAAAATGTATTATTGAATTAGAACTAAGGACAAGGCGTTCTCCGCTGCCATCTCGCACTGTGAGTGGTGTGCATGAGGGCTAACATTCTCGCTTTCATCACGGTAAAACATACTGGGTTGCGATGAAGTAAGGTATTTATTGTTGAAACAGTATGTTGCAGCCGAAGTTTCAATCCCCGTAATTACGAATTGCGAATAACTCTTGCTGCAGTTCGCGCTCTGGAGGTGCTATGCTTTTTTCCTATTGTGACTCCCCATGGTACTTTGTAATTCAGAATAAGTGTCTTTTAATACCATATCTGACTCTAACTGCGTTACTACTTACAGTAAATCTTTACTTGGGATTCTTAGATCTGTTCATTCAGTGATATCTGGTTTTAAGTTCGCGTTTAATCTGACGAAGTGACGAGACAGATCATCTGACAAATGCTTAAAATCGCTAGTCACTTGCTGTTGAAGCCTGATACTGGTGTGTATCATTTGTTTGTTGGCAACAAGTTCCCAAATTTCCTGTGTTTACTGCTGAATACCGGTACTGATCTGTCCCCTTCCTTCATTTGCAAAATGCCTAAAATTTCATTTATTTTCTGCTCCCTGTTGTTTTGTGAAGTCCACAGAATTTTCATACATTTGTTTTTTTGTTCATTCGTCAAATGACCAAATTTTCTTTTAATAAAACCCCAAAAATAATGGCCCTAAAACTTTGTAGAATTAAGGAAACACACCAGTTGACGGGTACAGCTATACTACTTTCTCTTCAAATTCCGCTGATAGTTCTACAATACTCGTGACAAACTGGTGCTCTCTATCGCTTAATATGGCATCTGCTGCTCTTCAGTATTTAGTTACACATTATTCGCATTCGCTGCTTCCAGCCTCTGGATTTCTCCTATTTTCCCATTTCCATTAATTAAAATTGAATTATTGTACTTCAGTCTCGCTTTGAGTTCTACTACTCTCTTGAAACAGTATTGACTCTGCTAAAAAAATAGAAGAAACACAAACAAACGACGATCTGACTTGATGCCTTCGCCATGTTGTAGCACGCAAAACAAATTAAGAATTTGTAATAGACAAAAGTTACACTCACTTCGACTAAATTTGCTATAAAAAGAAGGCCACGTTCATCCATCTTTGTCTCTCTCACCATGGTGCAAAAGATATTAACTTGAACAGCTGCTTCTTTACCTGAAGATTTGCGATCTGTAACCATTGTGTTTTTTTAATTCCTTGATGTACGTACTGTTGTTTTTTATCTTTTCTTTTAATATTACTAATTATTCTTGTTTGGTTTTTCTCTCGTTCACTGGCACGTACGCGAAAAAGAAAATACATGAAAATTTATAGTACATTTACTTTTACAGCTTTAACCCAATGCATATTTTATGTATTTTATTGGCTGTCATTGTTTGCAGTCACGAATTAACACTGCCTCCTCTATTTTGGAGTAAAACTCGAGTTCTACTATCAAATCTAATAACAGGCAAAGGAAGTTACATAAATTGTTTATTGGAATTTCTATCTTTAGCGCCACACTATAGAAACAGTTGGGGCAAAATAATGGAAAGATATCGTTCTTATTTGGCATAATTAATTTGCATACAGACAAGAATTGTTATCACATCTCAGGATGGATTTCTCAAATCAGCTATGGCACACAGTTTGCTCGGAAAATAATTCGTTTGGCAGTGTTTTATGTGTTTGACCGCCAAGACAGATAACGTTTTCCCTTCACAAAACATTGTCCAGGAAGTTGTAACGAGTTGAGCAGTTAAAAGATTATCACACACATAATGGTACATAAAAGGATCACCAACTAAATGAAAAGTCTCTTTGCTTAAATGTTTCACTTTCTTTACTTGTATATTTTTACTACCCTCTCCAGTAATGGAATGAAATTATAACATCTTCTATACACAACAAAACACTTTTTGACTTCTTTTAAATTTGAAAAAGCTGTCACAACACTTACGTGAATTAATGCAGCACAGCAAAAATCTCATATAAGCAATAATAACAGAGACAATAGCTTAAAATAATAACTTAAGTTATCAAGTGCAAGAGCAAGATAGACAAGAACCCGACGCCAAGAGACGTGTTCACAGTTTTACATGTCTTTTTATAGCACCTTAATATTATTAACTTTGTGTATTTTTACCTTGGTAATAGCTACAAAGTCCATGCATTGCAGCATTATGTTGAGGTTTATCAGGATAAAATTTAATACTATTTGACTTAAGAGTACTAGATGCTGTCATTGTTTCTCTTAATATAGGGGGAAATTCGTCAAGACTAGCTGTGGGTCCACAAAATAACCAACGCAGTTCTTGTAAAAAGATAACTTCTAGTGTCAGTTGAAAGCTTCATGTGGTCAACAATTCATAACTGTGTATATATACGTGTGCTATACGTATGTTTAAAAAATAGCGTGACCAAAGACTTGTTCTCAAGTCAAAACTGAACAGTTGTATAAATCAAAGATCTGAAGATTCTACTGCAGTTTTTGTTCTCTGGGCTTTCCTGTTGGCTTTGCTGGAATGGGGAACGAAAGTCAATCAAAGCTCTGAGTGTATCCCATTGATCCAAATCTTTAGGTGGGAGGAAAATAAGAGGTGCATGCATTACATAAGATGTGTGTATGTGTCTGTGTTTGTGTGTGTATGTGTGTGTGCTTGAATGTTCCACATTTCCTCCTAAACCACTAGGTTAATTTCAAGCAAACTTGAAACAACTAAACTTGACATCCTTAAAATTTTAAAGTTCATGGTCAAAGAATTTCAACCGAGCCAACTAATTCCAAAGATAAGATATGGTGCACTGATTATTTAATTACAGCACAATTTCTACATATTTTGTCATAAAGGACCAGTTATGACAAACTTAAGCATAGTTATCTCTCTCACCGACATGACAGATGTACTGTGTAATCTCATACAACACTTTGATAATGACGTAGGACACCATTTGACTTGAAAGACGTTTTGTATTTCCTCCTTATCTCAGAACGCATCTAATGAATGTTACAAAGTTTACTGCTATCCACACTAGATTCTGTTCCAAAATACACCAAGTCGAAGAGAGTATTCAACCAGTGGTAGACGATAAGGTACACTCATTATCTTCGCTATTAAAAGCCGAAATTTCTGTCTAAACAAATTCAGAAATTTTAGTATTATAAAACAAGTGCGTTGTGCAAGAAAAGGTACGTATTACTACCACTAAAATGTGCAATGAAGTTGAATTTTTACGTGAACAGGTACAGAACCGGATGAGCAGTGTTCCAGTAGTTGTATAAATGTATGAATTATTGAATGAAAAAGAAACTTATTATCTGTTAAAGAAACACGGTGGTTGGCAGCCTCCAGATTTTATAAAGAAATTTGGACAAGTGTTACGGAATGAGATGAATTAGGAAAACCGTCGATATTGCATTTGATGCCCTATCGCGTAATACAAAAATTTGCAGCTAGAATGTAGACCTAGCTAACGTAACGTTTCGAAATTTATGGCAACGCTTTTGTAAGAATTCTGGTCTATGCGAAAACAACGCAATTTGTAGTAGAAAGTTGTCGTCACAAGTATTGCTGACAGTCATGGATAGAATTCCATGAAAGATGGTTTTGAGTCGTGGTTTAGAAATAAAAAATGCCTAAGAGACCTAAGGTCTGATTGTGACGTACTGTGGGACCAATGGGACAGCCGTCCAGACGACTCAAAATAGTACGTCGGAAGTAACATCCAAACGACAGGAGATATGTATTTTCAAGATGGGGTTGGGGAAAATATATCGAAATGTTGTTAGAGTGGAAAATGGTTTCTAATAAGGAACTAAACATGAATACCATAGCAGTGCAAACGACGAATACACGTGCAGAAATGGTAGCACAGGAACCAGTTCAAATAATAAGTAATCAATTAGCATTTGAGGCAAATGACGATTAACAAAATGAGATAAGGGATCTTTGTGTGGATAGGTCGGAAGTGCTAACAGGGAGGCATGCTGACCTTACACATGGTACTAATTGCTGACAAATGCAAGTTAGAAGAAGAGATGGTATCTGTGGAGAGACTCGGTCAGAAGTATGACATGTTTGAGAACAGGAAAATGAAGATGGTACTGAATTGGGGGAAGCTCTACAGATACATTAAAGGGAAGTAATGGAGAAAAGTGACATAGCAATATAACGCATGCAAAGGATCAGGCAGATGAAGTTGTTCCATGTTTAGAATAGTTACAGAAACTCCATCCAGTTAAAGTGGTAAATTTCGGAGGTTACAAACATGTTCCTAACTGAAGTTAGTGGGAGCCACGGTGATATCGATATGTATAAAGTTAAAGAAGAAAATTATATTAGTGAGTTTGATCCATTCGATGAGGTTTAGGGACTGTAGCCGGATCATGTTGACTCCTTGCCACAATATTTCGGCTGGCCACCATCCAGCCATCTTTAGGTGAGTGTGCGCTACTGGAGACTGCAAGTTTTTCTTCCCTTTATTGTGATTTCATTCCACTACCTCTTTGAGATCAAGTGGGTTGGAAGTGGCACAATTCACCGCTCTTAAGCCAAGAGATTACATAAAATACCACAGGAAAACATTGCATAAAAATTGAATGTATCTATGTGAGGGGAAAGCAATTGCAACAAAATACATAAAAAGGGGTAGTTTGACCAAGCACGTTTACAGAAAATCCGCATACAGTTAAAATGGCAGTCGACGAAGACATAGCACGTAACATTGGCGGCACGAATAGCGCAAAAAAAAAACGGTGTTCACAATATGGGACGACGACACTGAACACACACTGCACTGATGTTACGTACACGACGACCACCAAAACCCGACAAAGTAACTTGAAAGTTTTCTAAATAAATAAAGATATGACTGGAGTACCCCCTGATAGTAAAGTCTGAGCTCTAGTAGTAAATAAACTGTCCTACTGTGAAAGCCAAGCTGCACTGTAAAACTAATTAATTGCCGTAATGGAAGGGGAAGTCTTTCATACTGTATAAGTTACCAATCTGATTGCAAGAATTTTGAACAGTATAAACTGCCTGAATAAATAACTTGGACATTAAACCTAGCGTAACTGGCTTTGCAAAATTTGATCACGAAAACTATCTCTGAATAACATGAGTTGGTCCTGATGGAATTAATAAAAAATCGTAATATTTTACTCTTGATTCTATTCTGTGCAAATCTAGATAACGCGTTGCATTACTGCTCTGTCTTGCGCACCACTATGCTGAAGTTGCAAATTCCTGTATCTACATGGAAAAACTCGAGAGGTGCAATGATCTCTCTGTTAACTGCAAATCTAACTGTTTTTCGAACACACTTGGTCGTATGAACAATTAAAAATTGTAAGAGAAAAGTTGGTAAGAGGATAAAGTATGTGCATAAATGACAACACTATGTTTTTTGTATGTTGAGGAAAAGTGCTCATGGCAGATTTTAAGTTTAGTGAATTTCTTAACATCCAAACAATACACTTTCCTAGTTTTTAAAACCTAGCAACTCTCAGTACAATAACCAAGTTAGTCCGATATCGCAGCAATACTGAAAAAAGTAACATCGTTATAACATTTACCTGATATTCCATTAGACTTCTTCCTTCACAAAAAATTCTTTGTTAAATTGAGACTTTGAATTACAAATATTATATTGTCATTGCTTCCTCACTCTAACATTGCTTAACATTATCTGCTTTACTGTACCAAAGCTTAACAACAGCTGCTTCACACTACCCTGGCGGAGCTCAAAGATACTCACTTAACTTTTGCGGTAAAGCTTACCACATCGCTGCTCGCTCACAATTCAGATACCAAAAATCAGATACCCAAAATTATACGTGACACGTATCAAACTGCATTAAAATTTGACAGGCCTGCCAAGGGAGGGGAGGTTTCAGAGGAGGGAGAGAGGAAAGAGAGATGGGGAGTTGATGGAGGAAGGGGAGAAGGAATGGGGGAAGGGGGTTGTATCGGTACCACACCAAGGGACAGGAAATTGGGAGGGTATGCCAGAGCTTGAATAGAGAAGTGATAATGACAGGGGGAGGAGGGAGAAAACAGCAGATGAGGGAGGGGATGGAGATGGAGCCCAAAGGAAGGGCGGAGGGAAAGAGGAGGATCAGAGTTGGAAGGAAGGACAAATATTGGGGCGAAACACATCATCCAGGACTTAGAGGCACTGGTAGTTCCTTTGGGAGAGGAGGTGGAGGGTGTAGAGGTAGAGAGAGGGCAGGGGGAGCGGGGGAATCGGTAAAGGCTTAACAGCCGGTGGGGAGTGGAGAGGAATGGAGACACCAGGGTGTGAAGAGGATCAAGGCGGCAGTTGGTGTAGAAGCTACGGATGTGTCCAAGGAAAACGAGGAGATGTGGGAAGCAGATGAGGTCTTAGAGGATCCTCGTGGGGGGGCGGCAGACAGATATGGAAAACAAGGCCCTCTCCAGGACAGATCTCTACTGGGACCTTCATTAGGAAAATGCGCGCATCATGTTCGCTGTTCAGCTCACTTTGTCAACAGACTGAAGTCACTTCAACTTAGTAAAACCGACTTACTAGTGATCTTTGGTGTCATCTCACTTTTCTCCAAGATTCCTCTTATGGACTCTTTGTCATGCTTCAGCAATAAGTTCACAGACAAATGAATACATTTTTTCATCATGTCAATTCTCAAATTACTTTTAACAACGAATATTTTGACAGACTGCCAGGGTTGCCATGGCCAGTCCTCTCTCCCCTTTGGTAGCAAACTTCTTTGAGTAAGACTTTGAGGAAAGGGAACTTGATTCAGCAGAACTTAAACTGAGAGTCTTCTGTCGATGTGTAGATGACGCTTTTGGAGTGTGGCCCCTTGGTGAAGAAGAGCTGTCACGTTTCTTGCAACATCTGGATGCAGTCTACAAGAATCCGGTTTATGATGGAAGTAAAGAAGGATGGTTCACTACCGTTATTGGTCGTCTTGGTTACTAGCAAATTGGATGGATCATTAGGGCATTCTCTCTACCAAAAGCCCAAAAACACGACTTTTACCGGCAAGCATCGAGCTGCCATCACTCCCCACAAACTACGAGCATCCTTAGAACGTTGGTGCACTGGGCTCATGTTCTTCCTGAATTAGACACATTTACAAATTAGCTACAAAATCTACAGTCGGTGCTCAAAGATAATAGTTACCCTACATAATGGTTACCCTCCACATGACATTAGCACAGCGCTAAGGAGGAAGAAACATGACCACCTACAAGATCAAGAAGAGAAGTAGCTGTTCACGTCCACTGCGTTTCTTCCACACGTTGGCAACCTTTCATCTAAAGTAGGCAGGATCCTAAGGAAACACCAAGTTAGAGTCATCTTCTAGCCACCGGCGAAGATTCTCGATTCGTTAAAAGACGATCTGCGTCTATGGAAGGCAGAGATCTACAAAATTCTTTGCCAGTGTGGTAAAGCTTACATAGGCCAGACGACACGCACCGTAAATGGAAGGTACTTTGAACATTAACGCCGCACTCGTCTTTCGCAGCCCAGTAAGTCGGCCATAGCTGAGTTTTGTATTACCACAGGACACTCTGTGGATTTTCCTACCACAAAAATCTTGGCCCCAGCAAGAAATTTTTTGGATTCAGTCATTAAAGAATCTCTGGAAATACGAGTAGTTCAACATCTTATAAATCGTGATTGTGGCTGTCAACTGGACAAGAACTGGGACCCAGTAATCTCTCTTATTTATTCTGGGAGAAAACAGTTTATTCATAACGACAAGTCTGGCGACATTTCACGTCTCTTATTAGCGACGCGAGCGCTCTTTCCGACAGAGGGCGAACATGTGGTTTCACCTTTACGCATGCGCCTGCGTGACACAGATAGAACAGCAGTAGCAGAGGGCGCGGATTTCGATAGGTGACGGTCACACGACAGGCGCCAATGCGGATGCGTTTCCACGGCAGTTTTCGCTATAAAGCCAATGCCAGAAACCTGAAGCCTCCAATCCCGTGGGTTGAAGCCCCACAACTTCCAAATCTGGGCTGCCCTAACGGTCGAACTGCCGCTTTGGAAGCTCCCCCTGTCACCGTCTACTGCTGCTCGTCGCCGTCCACCGACGTTTGTTGCCGCCCATCGTTATCTGCTTCATCCGTTCGTTCGTCGCCGCCGCCGGTGCTTGCTGCCACCTTCTCAGCCTGTCGCCAGTGCCCGCCACCGAAGCCCTTACCGCAACCCACCGCCCGTCCCCACCGCCTCCGTCTCTATTGCTGCCGCTGCCCGCCGCCGGTGTCCGCACTGTCGCTGTCACCCTGCCATCTTGTCCCCAACTCCTCATTGACACAGTCTTCTTTCTCTTTCCCTAGCTTGGCCACACCTGTCGCCAATAGATTGCACAGTGCATCATGGAGCCCTCCACCAACACTACAGTCATACACACCTCCCCTTCCCCTGTCCCCACCATTACCTCCTGGAGTGCCTCTTCCAGCTATCCCCACTCTGCCCACCCCCCTCTTCACTGCCACCTCCCATCTCCTCCCTTCTCCTGTATCTCCAACTGTATACTGCCCCTGCTCCTGCTCCACCCCCTGGTCCCACACATGCTCCTCCTCCCACCCCCGCCATTACGATCTTTCAGGATGACATTCATCACTCCTCACTCGCCCTATTGGGACTGGACCAACTGCAACACAGTCGCCACCATGGAGCACCCACCCACAATTCAAAGTGCCTCTGCGCCACACGACGGCCTGCCTCCCACCGTCTCCCATCCCACTCAAACCAGTCCCTCACCTATCTTCATAGGCCGCCCCCCCCCAAAAAAAGACCCCAAATGCTGGAGTGCCAACGTCAGCTCCACCCCTTTCTCCAAGAAACCACATCCCACACATCTTCCTTCTCATCCACCAATGGACACCACCCCTCCTCCCTCATCCCCAGTCCTCACCCTCCATACATTTGTCCTTTCCCACCCTAACCCCAAATTCTACGACTCCCATACCGTCAGGCTAGAAATCCGCAAGTACCCCAATTGCTCAGATAATCCCTCACACAGACTACATTCTTATAAAATCGCCCTCTCCCTCTTTCCACACTGACCTCCTTGGGAAACTTCACAGTATCACTTTAGGCTCACGTGTGTCTCTTCCACCTTTCCTTACCTCTTCCTCTCACTGTCAGCCCTAAACCCCTCATCGTCTGCCAATCCTAACTGCTGCATTCACGAAGGTCAGGCCTGTGGTCACAGAGGCAGAGGTGTTGGTCGATTCCAATGCCCTCCCCCCACCCGGGAAATGTGCTCTGCCCAATGCATCTATAACAGCTCTGGACCTACCTTCCTAATGCATGTGTTCACAGATCCCCCATAGATCAGCTCCTCCCTTAGGGAGCCCTGACTTTTCACCATCATCACCACTTTTACCCCTCCCATTACCCTCTTCATTTTTACCTCTGCTAACACTGTCTACTCTACAATGACAATCTCACTCAAAACTGCCAAAATCTCCTCTGCCCCCACTGTTTAGCCTCCTACTTCTTCACACAATGTCCTAACCTCGCCTCTCCTCCTTCCTGCAACACCTGCAACGAACACCGCCCTCCTACTTCTTCAAATGCAAAGCTAAACCTCCTCCCACCCACCCCGAACTAACTGTTCCTGCACCAAAACATTCATTCCCTACCTGCCAACAATACCTCTCCATGCATACCCTGTCCCAGCACCACGTTGACTGCTTCATCCTTAGTGAAACCTTCCTCCTACCTCACCATGTTGTTTATACCTCTCCCTACCTCCGTCACCACACCAACAGTCCCCTTTCCCTAGTGTGAGGTAGGGTCACTATCAGCCACTTCAAGCATCTTCCTGTCCAGCTACAACCCCTACTCAGTGACCCTACAGAACACCTCGTGCTCCGTGTCTTTATTCACCCCGCCACCATCATCTGTGCCACTGTCTATGTCTGTCCCAAAGCTCCTCTCCCCTACGAGTTCATCCTCCATGTTGATCGTATTTTCTCCATCTATGTGATTTCTGCATAACATCTACAGCTACACACCTGCCACCCTTCGGTTGTGGGATCAGTTCCTCAATACCCATCATGGTGACCTTGTTCTGCCCCCACAGCACACCTGTCCTGAAAGTAATTCTGCCCCTGATGTTATCCTTCCTGCCCCCAACCTCCTTGGTTATATTGCCCCAGATGTGGTCAATCCCATTGGTAGCTACCACCACCTGGTCCTTATCACCATCTTTTCAGCCCTGCCCCCCACCGTGCTGCCCCTTCAAAGTCTATCCAGGGCTACTGTCGAGCCAACAGAGATGACTACTGGGAATCTGTTGCCTCACAGGTCAAAAACTACCCACTTACCATTAACCATTACACTGATACCACACTTTCCTTCCTGCGGAAGACTGTCACTGACGCCTGGAGGCCTATGTTTCTACCAAGCTTCTCTATACTCACCGCCCTACTCTTCCTCCACAGATTGTCCTTCTACTCCATGGATCTGGCAGTCTCTCTTCTTCCTCTGCACTCACGACTTGGATAACCTCCTCCACCACTGGCAATTAAAACGAGACATCTACAACCTCTTAACAGCAGCGAAACGTTTGGACTGGCACCAGACAAGTACACAACTCAATCTGCCCTGTCAACTCCTCTAAGTATTTGTCTGCCTTCCTCTGCCTTATTGGTAGCCATCCCACCCCTTCCTTCCTCTCACATTATCCCTCCTATGTCACTCTTCACAATACCAACTCCTGCACATTCTATCCTGCTTTGTGTGTGCCTTCTCCACAACAACCCCCCCTTCCCTGACAACCTCAGTAAGGCTAATCGTTTTGCTTCCCATCTCCCTGAGGTCATCTCCATTCCTGACAATCCTCACTTTGATTGCTCCCTTTTCCCTAGTCCTTGAATGCTCTCACACCTCTGTCCCACTACACACCCCCAGTTTCCCGTATTTGGATAAGTTACTCCCCACAGATATAAACACTCCCATTACAGCACACAGCAATAAACTCACACTCCACTCCCAATGTCACACGAAGGTGTCACCTACAGCTACCTCAAGGAATTCCCCCCTACCCCTCCTTCTTGACTATCCTTGCTACCTTGCGTAACGTCATCCTCTCTACTGGCTTTTATCATGACCTGCGGAAGACTTCCCATGTCCTGCTGTTCCTGAACCAAACCAGACTCCTCTGACACCTCTGTCTGTCGTCCCCCATGCCTCACTTCCACGTTCAAGGTCTTAAGGTCCATCCTCTCCCGACATATTCATATTAACCAGCATCACCTCCTTCCTCTTACCCACTGACGCTTCCAGCCCTTCTTCTCCACTGCTAACCAGTCCTTAACCTTACCAGTTTTCTTTCCCTCTTACTTAACTGACATTGTTCCATTGTCTTTGTGTCCCTCCACCTCCAGAATGTTTTTGACCATATCTTGCATCCTGGGCTCTTCTTTAAACTTCAGACCTACGCCCATCCCATGAATTTCGTCCATCTCGTTGCTTCCTTCCTCTCACATTATCCCTCCTATGTCACTCTTCACAATACCAACTCCTGTACATTCTATCCTGCTATGTGTGTGCCCCAGTCCTCTCCCCTTTCTCCACTCCACTATCTCGTACATACTGCAATATGCCCAGTCCTCCCCAACCTTTCACCTCCTCCAATTTCCTTATGAGACAACCATCCTGGCCCTCTATCCTAGCATTCAAGAGTCCCAATGTACCCTTCAAACACACATTGACCAGTTCAGTGCCTGCTGCTATCAGTGGTTCTTTTGCATGAACCCTAATCATCACAGGTGGCACCACACCCTCATTCCAGCTCCAAGATCCTTAGCTTACCATTTATGATCATCTTATCCATCTTGGCCTCTCCCTCGACCGTTAAGTCACCTGTAATTCCTATCTCCTTAAGATCCAATACAGTCTCACAATAGACACCTTCCCCTGAACCTCCTGTCCAGCTGGACAAAGGCACTGCATCCTTTCACCATCCTTCACACATACAAATCCTTGATCAATCCCATCCTTCGTTATGCCAGTGTCACCTCGATTTTCACCCCACTCAGATTCTATAAAGCCCTCCAAATCCTTGGACGCCATGCACGCTGCCTTCTTTCTGTATCTTCACACTGTACCCTTTCCAGTTTCTCTCTTTTTCCTTCAACATAACTGCACTCTGTACATTGTCCACAGACTCGATCTCCCTCACACCCTGGTGTTTCCTATCCTTTCCATCCAAAGCCTGCTGCTGTTGCTTTTCCATTTGTCTTCATCTCCACACCCTTCACCTCCTTTACCAGTGTACCTTCCAGCGCCTACCCCTGCCAGATGATGAGCTTGGCCCTAATACAAGTATCTACTCCCCCTACCAGCTCTAACCCCACCACCAATCCTCTTTAAGACTCCCTCTCCAATCTTTTACCCATCACCTGAGTGGGGTTTTCCCCTTGTATTCCCCCTTCAATTCCAGTACACCTCTTGTGTATCTCTGCACTCACTCCTGACTTGGCTTCCCTCTCCTTCTCCCAACCTGCCAGTCTCCTGCCCCTTGGTGGGCCCCCAACACCCTAGCTTTCCCTCACACACTCTCCAGCCCTCTCTCGCCCACTGCCCCCTCCCATCCCTTCTTCTCACACCTCTTATGCCACTCGTTCCTCGATAGGCCCCTCCTGGCGGTTTTTAAATCTTCTTTGTGTGTGCTCTGTCTCGTGCAGTGGTTTTAAATTGTCGTTGTTCTGGTGTGTTTTAATACCATAGTCAACATTTAACTTGTGCGTGTGAATTCAATGTATCTTATGTGCTATGCAAACCGCCAACTGTAATTTTAACTTTCTGTGGACTTTGTAACTGTCCCACAATGAATGTCTCCATGTAAGTGTATATTTTAACCCCCATGGTATCCTCTTAGTATGTTCCTACTTCCCACTTTTTATCATTCCCTGCCAAGATGGGCAGGGGACTGAAATCACACCGAAGAAAAAAAAACTTGTCTCCAATGGCGGACACTCACCTGAAGATGGTACGACGGTTGCCAGCCGAAATATTGTGGCAAGAAGTCAACATGATCCAGATGCAATCCCAAATCCTCATCCAATATTCGGTACGCCAGGAAAACTTCAAGACTCGAGTTTGATTCAGTAAACACTGATGTTGATTAATGTGTAATCCCTATACATGACAGGATTAAAGGAACATACAGCAGCGAGTGTGATTCTGAGATTAGTGGAAAGTAAGAAGAAGACCTGTCAAATAATAGAGAATGAGCATTGTTCAAAAGTTCATATGTAGAGGGCGTTGATGTAATATAGGGACAGTGTCAGACCGTCTTTGGTCCCAGGATCAGCTAGTAATAGGGAATACTGTGTTTAAGAATTTATTTATTTATTTATTGTTCCGTGGGACCAAATTAAGGAGAAGTTTCCATGGTCATGGAACGAGTCAATACATGAAATTACAACACGATAGTAGAAACAGATAAAGTGAAATACAAGAATCGTGTTCAGGCGACAATTCGTAAGTTTAAATAAAGAAAATCAACAATGTAACACTAGAATTTGCTTAATTTTTCAGCTCTTCCAGGAGCTCCTCGACAGAATAGAAGGAGTGAGCCATGAGGAAACTCTTCAGTTTAGACTTAAAAGTGTTTTGGCTACTGCTAAGATTTTTGGGTTCTTGTGGTAGCTTATTGAAAATGGATGCAGCAGAATAGTGCACTCCTTTCTGCACAAGAGTCAAGGAAGTGCATTCCACACGCAGATTTTATTTCTGGCTAGTATTAACTGAGTGAAAGTTGCTAACTCTTGGGAATAAGCTAATATTGGTAACTACATTAAAGACAATATATACTGTGAGGGCAATGTCAGAATTCCCAGACTATTGAATAGGGGTCGACAAGAGGTTCTCGAGCTTACACCACATATAGCTCGAACAGCAAGTTTTTGAGCCAAAAATATCCGTTTTGAATCAGAAGAATTACCCCATAAAATAATACCACATGATATAACCGTATGAAAATATACGAAGTAGACCACTTTTCGTGTTGAACTGTCACTTATTTCAGATACTGTTCTAATGGTGAATAAAGCAGCATTTAGTTTCTGAACAAGATCCTGAACATGGGCTTTCCACAACAACTTACTATATTTCCGAACGCCTAGGAACTTGAACTGTTCTGTCTCGTTTATAATATGCCTGTTCTGTCTGATCAAAATATCAGTTCTTGTTGAATTGTGAGCTAGAAACTAAAAACTGAGTCTTACTGTGATTTAGCATCAAATTATTTTCCACAAGCCACGAACTTACTTAATGAACTCAATTATTTGATAATGTTTCAATAATACACACAAGATCCTTCACTACCAAGCTCGTGTCATCAGCAAACAGAAATATTTTTGAATCACCTGTAATACTAGATGGCATATCATTTATATAAATAAGAAACAGCAGTGGCCCCAGCACCGACCGTTGGGGAATGCCCCACTTAACAGTGCCCCATTGGGACTGAACATCACTACCACTCTCAATATTGTGGGGAATTACCTTCTGCTTTCTGTTCTTAAAGTAAGAGGCGAACCAATTGTAAGCTACTCCCCTTACTCCATAATGGTCCAACTTCTGCAGTGACATCTTGTGGTCAACACAGTCAAAAGCCTTCATTAAATCAAAGAAAACACCTAGCGTTCGCAACTTTTTATTTAATCCATCCAAAACCTCACAGAGAGAAGAGAATATAGCATTTTCAGTTGTTAAACCATTTCTAAAACCAAACTGTACATTTGACAGCAAATTATGTGAATTTAAATGCTCCAGTAAGTTTGTATATACAACCTTCTCGATAACTTGAGCAAACACCGATGGCATAGAAATAGATCTATAATTGTCAACATTATCCCTGTCTCACTTTTTATAAAGTAGCTTTACTACTGAGTACTTTAATCGGTCAGGAAAGCAACCACTCCTAAAGGAAAACTTAGAGATATGGCTAAGTACTGGGCTAACATATATAGAACAATACTTCAGTATTCTGCTAGATACCCCATCATATCCATGAGAGTTCTTGGTCTTTAGTGATTTAATTATTAACTCAATCTCCCTCTTGTCAGTATCACGGAGGAGCATTTCAGGTAACAGTCTCGGAACACTTTTTTCTACAAGTGCTATATGATTCCCTGTTGGGACTGGGTTTCTATTTAGTTCACCTGCTACATTCGGAAAGTGATTATTAAACACTGTACATATATGTGGCTTATCAGTAACACAGACATTCCCACTATGCACTGATTCTATATCCTCGACCTGTCTCTGCAGACCAGCCACTTCCTTTATGGCTGACCATATGGTCTTAATTTTATTCTGAGACTTAGCTATTCTATCTGCATACCACATACTTTTTGCCTTCCTAATAACTTTTTTAAGCACCTTACAGTACTGTTTGTTATGGGCTGCTGCATTTAGATTTTGACTTTTGCTAACGTTTTGATATAATTGCCACTTTGTTTTACAGGTTATTCATATCCTTCTAGTCAGCCACCCTGGCTGCCTGTACCCTGTTTTGAACTGTCTGACGGAAAACAACTTTCAAAGAGCACGAGAAAAGTCTTGAGGAAAGCATTATATTTATCGTCTACTGTATCAGCACTATAGACATCTTGCCACTCTTGTTCCTTGATAAAGTTTACAAAGGTCTCTACAGCAACAGGATCAGCTTTCCTAAAAAGTTGTTAACTATATTTAACATGTGTTGCAGCGCAAAAATCTTGAGTTAATACTTGTGCAACATGATCTGAAAGGCCATTCACTTTTTTGCTAATAGAATGCCCTTCTAGTTATGAGAAATGAACAAAAATGTTATCTATGGTTGTTCTACTGTTCCCTTGTACTCTCATTGGAAAGAATACAGTTTGCATAAGATTATATGAAATAAGGAGGTGTACCAGCATCCTTTTCCTTGCGCAATCTCTTATACAATTAATATTGAAGTCACCACATATATTTAACTTTTTGTATTTCCTATAAAGTGAACCAAGAACCTCCTCTACCTTTAGCAAAAATGTTGTGAAATCGGAGTCTGGCGATCTATAAATAACAACAGTTAGAAGTTTAACTCCACTAAATTTAACCACACCTGCACAACATTCAAACACCTTTTCAGTGCAGAACTTTGAAACATCAATTGACTCAAACGGGATACCGTTTTTCACATACATGGCTACTCCCCCACACCGCAGAGAGCTCCTAGAAAGGCTGCCAGCCAAACTGCATCCTGGTAACGGAAGCTTCGGAATTATCTCCTTATTTAAGAAGTGTTCAGATATACCAATAATTTCAGAGTCAACTCTATAAGCAGTTCACTAACTTTATCTCTAATACCTTGTATATTTTGATGCAATATACTAATTCCCTCATTACTCGGATACCTAAGCTTTGTCAAAAGTGATTCCCTTGTTAGAGAGACTTCCCTTAAGCAGGAGTACCTATCAGATGACTTCAATCTAAAAAAGGTGCAGCTCTAACACCCACTACTGCACGAATTTTCCCATGAGTGATCCCACAAACCCCACCTATGCTGTCACCTATAAGCTTTGCCAACCTCCCCTTTCCATACCTGTTGAGGTGCAGGACATGTCTAGTGAAACCCATCCTGATGATAGACTCCAACGACACCACTGAAATGTGACTCATGCCTTCTGTCATCAGCGCACCCCCAAGTCTCATGTTATTGCGCTTGATGGCTGTATTAAGATGAGACCGATCTGGACGCTGAAACAGTTCCACGAAACACACATTCGTAATGCCAGTCTGAGTGGCTATCTTTTCCAGGTCACCATCTATGTCATACTCCCCATCGCTATCAATACTATTACCAGCCCCACCCACAATCACTACCTGATCCTCTTTAGTAAAATCCCTACATAACCCCCTATGTTAACAGTCACCTGAGCCAATCCTGCATTAGGCTTCACAATGCTGGTGACCTGGTACTCACTCCCCAACACTTCCTGCAAATCCTGGCCTGCACCTCTACCATGATAACTACCTAACAGCAGAACCTTCTTCTTTCTCTTAGACTTTGCAACTGTCCTAGCCACCGTAACTGCTGAGGTCTGCTGCATACTTCCTACATCTACAGCTACTAGAGATTCCTCTCCACTAGACTCTGACAGTTGGTAATATCTATTGCAAATACCAATAGTAAAACAATCTGAAAATCTCCTTCTCCTAGCAGATCTCTTGCCAACAGCCAGCTCCCATTTCCCAACCCCCTTCTCTCTCCTCATCCTATCTGGCTCCTCCTGTACGTTTTTCAGCTGCACCTGAAGGGCACAGATCTTACGCTCCTGCTCCTCTATCAATTTACTCTTGCTACATAACCTGCAGTTCCAGGAGAGGATCTCACCAAAACGCCCACTGGCCTCCCCACTGCATTACCCCCAGTGAAAATTCTTCGAACAAGTCTCACACCGCAATCCACTATTCACGAACCTACGGTAAAGCCCACACTTCTCACTCATGGTAAAATTTTACAGTTATTGAAACAAGAAAAGCACTTTATCTAAGTTCCGCTAGTACAATAAGAAGATTTTCAAAAACTGACTACAATAATCCCAAACTTACTCTACAAGTGAAGTAACTACTATTATTAACAGTATTAATCAACAGTAAATGAGAATATAACAAAAGACTAACACAGAAATAAAATCAAACGTCTAGTGACACAGTAACAAAACTGAAAACATTTCCCAAAAATTTCTGCTAAAATTATTTCACCAGAAAACAATATGAACACCAGTTGAAGACCACTAAAGTTCCTAAATAAACCACTATACACAAACAAATAATTAGTACTTAGCTTTCGATGCGCCACTACAGCTGCAACTGTTCATCGCGGAATGTAAACACAGGTAAGAGGTTAAGTTGCTCGATACGAAACACAAATATCAGGTCACAACACAAGAAAGGCGGAGGTGAATGTAGAAACCACTAATAAGTCACTTATATAGTAAATATTATCATAAAAAGCGTTAAAACATGTATCTGAAACATAAAAATACATGAAAACTTAGAGAGCGATCTTACACACAGTTATGCGCTTATGACGTCACACAAAAAGAGGAGGAATACTTGGAAAATCCAGGGAAATACAGGAAGATTTCACCTGGATTACATCAGGTTAAACCCTGCCCCTGGTTAAATTTTGAATAAGAGTCATCAGTAGTGGTGGCCGAAAACTTTCGCTGTAAAAAATAACCACACATTCTGCCAACAGCCTCCTCAAAGGCGGAAGAATCAGCAATGATCAACAGTGTAAGGATACAAAAGGCAATGGAAACCACTGTATTAAAGACACATAATGATTATCGAAAGGAGACATTGCCTGTAACTGGAAAATTGTGATTATGATCTCTCCATTGGCAAAA
Source organism: Schistocerca serialis cubense (assembly GCF_023864345.2). Taxonomy (NCBI): domain Eukaryota; kingdom Metazoa; phylum Arthropoda; class Insecta; order Orthoptera; family Acrididae; genus Schistocerca; species Schistocerca serialis. The sequence continues at coordinate 320,830,946 of NC_064641.1, read as the reverse complement.
GTATCCGGAGTAGTCCCCAAGTCCGGATCTCCAGGATGGGATTTCCAAGGTGGAAGTGTGACCATGAGAAAAAGAGTGAATAATCAACAAAAGGATAATGCTCTACACATTGGGGCGAGGAATGTCAGAAGTTGAAAAGTAGAATGATAACGCTCGATTTAGATACAGTGGTGGTCAGTGAAGTGAAATGGAGAGAAAACAAAGAAAACAAAGATTTCCGATCAGATGAGTACAGGATGATAACAACAGCAGCAGAAAAATATATAACGGGAGTAGGATTCGTTATGAAAAGGAAAATAGGGTAGAGAGTGAGTTACTGCGAACAGTTCAGTTAAAATGATAGCACAGGTACACATGCCGACGTCACAGGCAGAAGATGAAGAGATAAAGAAAGTATGTGAGAATACTGAACAGGTAATTCAGTACGCAAAGGGAGATGAAAACCTAATAGTCATTGGGGGTTGGAACGCGAGTGTATGGGTGGGAGTAGAGGTATGGGCTGTGGGAGGATATCAGCCTGGTACTAGGAAAGAGAGAGCGGAAAAGTTAACTGAAATGCAGAACAAATTTCAGCTAGTAATAGGGAATACTCTGTTAAAGAATCACAAAAGGAAGATGAATACTTGGAGAAGCCCGGAAAATACAGGAAGATTTCAGCTGGATTACATCATGGTCAGGCAGAGATTCTGAAATCAGATTGTAAGGGCTACCCAAGAATGATTTACACTCAGATCAGAACTTAGTAATGATAAAGAGTCGGCTGAAGCTTAATAGATAATCAGGAAGAATCAATTTGTACAGAAATGGCATATTGAAGTACTAAGGAATGAAGTTCCTTGAGGTTATTCATACAGCTATCAGGAGTAGCTCAGTAGGCAGTTCAGTTGAGGAGGAATGGACATCGGTAAATAGGGCAATCATAGAAGTTGGAAAGAAAAACATAAGTACAAACAAGGTAACTACAAAGAAACCATAGGTAACTGATGAAATACTTCAGTTGATTGATGAAAGGAGGGAGTACAAGAAAGGACGAGGAAATTCAGGAATACAGAAATAGATGTCATTTAGAAACTAAACAAATACGAAGTGAAGGGAAGCTAAGACGAAATGGCTGCATGAAGAATGTAAAGGAATGCGAAAAGGAATGATGGTCGTAAGGACTTACTCAGAATATAAATAAGTGACAGCAACCTTCGGAGAAACTAAAAGCAAGGGCGGTTACATGTGAAAAACACTGTGAATTCCAATGTTAAATGCAGTGGAAAGAGCGGATAGGTGGAAATCATACGTTAAAAGCCTCTATGACTGGAGAACTTGTCTGTTGACGTGATAGAAGAAGAAACTGGAATCCAAATAGAAGAAGTGGAGGATCCAAAATTAATATCCGAATTTAAAAGATCTTTGGAAAACTGAAAATCAAATAAGGAGGAAGTGATAGATAACATGTCATCATAATTTCTAAAATCACTGTGGGAACACTCAGCAAAGCGTCTATTCACGTTTAACTCCCCTCCCCATGTGAAAGTTGACGTTAAATGAATATAACAGAACAAAGTCTAGTTACTTGAATGGAAACTTGTGGAAAGAGAAGTTCCTTCCCCGATATTTTTACACAACTGTCTCCCATCCGTTCAGGTACAATATTAGTTTCCGAATCTGGAATAAAATCTCTGTCGTTCTGCAGGATTCCGGCGATCGTTGACTGTAAAAATCCTTAAAATAATCGGAGGCACAATCGTACATCGTGGGGTAGCCGTCCTGGTTGCTATGACGTACTCACTCTGCAGCGTGGGAATCCACAACCAAGCTGGGTATCAATTTCGATTAAGTCCAGAACTAACTCTCTTAAAATAGAGCATAAATAACTGTGGTGCAGGTTCTACTCATCCCAGGATTCAAAGTTCCCTATGAGTTATGACACCCCAAATAATGCTTCGAGTCACAGACAACGGACAAATTAAAATAACCAGAGAACTTAACATACCTTCTCCATTCGTGAAATTATAATTTTCCATAAACGATTTTCCAAGCTACATTCCAATAAATATCATCCTCTTACATGAGATGAAATGTTATCATAATTCATTAAATTACATTCGGTATTCTTGATGGTAGCTTACAACAATTTCGCTAATTACAGTTACACTGATATCCCGCTCCCCGCAGTTCTAAATCTGGAGTCGTCAGTTCACTGTAGATGTAATGTTCCACAATATACCCACAGAGTTCTTATATAACAAGTCAGAGATTGTCTAGCTGCTGGTAAACCTTTCGGGTTGTAAGGTCGTCGTCCAAGAAACTCTTCTGTTCCTGACTTAACTATGGATTGTCGAGCTGTCAAAGATAAAACTATCTAGCGGTTCTGCAAATCTACTTTCATTATGTCGCTTAGTTGCATTGCCTCCTCTTTCCTATTAAGACTATCCTGATGCTTATAAATTTCAGTGGCTTCTCTACATAGTTGTGGATAATAATCTGACGTTGTAGATATAATTTTTTTTTTCAGGAAACTTCACTTCATAGTTTCCTGACTGAAGAGCAAGCCCTGCTACAGCTCATTTCTCTATTTTTCCTAGTTCGCAAAGACTTTAGTGCTCTTTTAGACGTGTATTTACGCTCCTCTTGGCAATTCCAATATTAACTTCACCAAACGTACACGGAATTTCGTATATACCACATGTCGACAGAGGAGAGCGTTTATCGCTCACAGATCGGAGTGCTTGAGTTATATTCTTTGTTTGTCTAAAGACCGGTCTGATGCCGTGTTTCTGTAAAATCCTACCGAGCTGATCCGTTATTTTTTTTAGTAAAAGGGAGAGAAACTGTATTAGTCAATCGTTGTGGTTCATCCTTGTCCTTCGGTTTCTCTTCCTTGGTCGCAAATTTCTCTCCATCTCTTTCCGTGAGTAGCCTTTTTTCTCGAAAGCCTGGTTTTCTTTCAGCGTCCAGGTGTTCGATGTGCATATCAGTTCGCCTCTATCGCAAGACATTTAATGACACCTCTCTTTTGTTGTGGATGGTGACTGGAGTTTTTATGCAAATATCTGCCTGTCTGTATTACGTTTCGAAAAACTACATCTTTCAAACTTGTATCGGACTGTCTCGTAACTAAGACATAGGAGAAACATATTATGTCAGCATATTCCATTTCCATAGAGAAATCAGTCAGGAAACCATGAAGTGAAGTTTTCTGAAACAAAAATTTTATATACAACGTGAAATTATTATCCACAACTATGTAGAGAAGCCACTGAAATTTATTAGCATCAGGATTTTTTTTAATAGGAAAGAGAAGGCAATGAAACGTAGCGACACATGGATAGTAGCTCTGTAGAATCGCTAGACAGTTTTATCTTTGACAAGACGACAATTGACAGTTAAGTTTTATCTCTGACAAGTATTATCCCTGCTCATCACGCGTTACTTTGACCACGTCCCCTTTCCGACAATATCTATGTCGCTCTCGGACATCCGACCTGTCAGTCGAAAAGACTCAGCGGAGGAGCGCCTCTGAGAATGTCCAGCGCAGTCCTGGACGAAACATCAGAAATTGCAATCGTAATAATAAATATTTCATAAAGTCAACGGCGACTATGATGCCTTTTAAGAAATATTATATGACTGTGAATCCCAACCATGAGTAGTTAAAGAAACAGAAGAGTTTCTTGGACCACTATCTCACATCCCGAAAGGTTCACCAGCACCTATGTCATCCGGTCGTGAAAGCCTTCATTCTATGATCAGAGATAGTCTGTCTCTTGTAGTCGTAAGGAGTCGTTGAGCCGTATAAATCACTTGCTCGAATGTGTATAAACATTTGTGCTGTGTGCAATGACATGTTAGAGACTAAGTGATTCTATACGCGCTGGTGTGCAGAACGTAAGAGACTGGTGATATGCTATCTGACTCTCTGATGCTATCTGACTCTCTGAAAAACACCATTAACATAATTCCAAACTCTACATGAACCGACAAGTGTGAGAATTATCGCATAATCTGTTTAAAATCTCAAGCAACGAAATTACTGACAATAACAGTGAACAGCAAAATGGAAAAGGATATACAGATGCGTTAGGTGACGATCAGTTCGGCTTTAGGAAATGTAAAGCCACCAGAGAGGCTGTTCTGACGTTGAGGTTGATAAAGGAAGCAAGACTAAAGAAAAATGAAGACACGTCCATAGAATTTGTCGACAGTGTCAAATGTTGGAAGATTTTCGAAATTCCGAGAATAATGGGGACAGCCTATAGGGAGAGACGGGTAATATACAACATGTACAACAACCAAGTGGGAACAATAAGAGTGGAAAACCAAGAAATAGTGCTCGGATTAAACAGCGTGTAAGACAGGGATGTAGTCTTTCACACCTGGTTTTCAATCTATACATCGAAGATGTAATGACGAGAATAAAAGTTCATGACTGGAATTAAACTTCAAGGTAAAAGGATATCGATGATACTATTCGCTGATGACACTGTCACTCCCAGTGAAAGTGGAGAAGAATTACAGGATCTTCTGAATGGAATCAACAACATAATAAGTAGAAAGTATGGATTGAGAGCAAATAGATGAAAGACGAAAGTAATGCTATATAGGCAGCAAAATAGACATTGACGGGCGGAGCTAGGAGGACATAAAAAGCAGAGTAGCACTGGCAGAAAGAACATTCTGGGCCAAGAGAAATCTACTAGTATCAAACGTAGGCCTTCATCTGAGGAAGAAATTTGGGACAATGTTCGTTTGGAACACAGTATTGTATGGTAGTGAAATATGGACTGTGGGAAAACCGGAGAAAAGAGAATCGATGCATTGCAGACGTGGTGCTACAGTGACTGTTGAAAATTACATGGACTGATTAGGTAAAGAATGAGGAGATTCTCTGCAAAATCGACGAGGAAAGGAATATATGGAAAACACAGACAAGAAGAAGGGACAGGCTGGCGGCACATCTGTTAAGACATTAGGAAATAACTTCTGTGGTACTACAGGGACCTGTAGAGGGTAACAATTGTAGAGAAAGACAGAAATTGGAATTCATCCGGCAAATAATTCATCATTTAGGCACGAAGTGCTACTCTGAGATAAAGAGCTTGGCCCAGGAGAGAAATTTGTGGCTGGTCAAATTATACCTCTCAGAAAACTGATGACTCTAAAAAGAAAAAGCAGGAAGCATATTGTAAATATGAAGGAGGCAGATGATAGCAAAGTATACGAATCTGATCCTTTTGCGGTAGAAGGCAGTGAATTTGTGGAAGATTCATACAGACACACAGATTAACTCGTTCTATCATGTCGGAGAACGAATAAGGAAGCCAAGTGTAATCTTAGCGAGCCATATACTAGTAAAGACGAATGGAAAACGTACGTAACGCTTTTGCAGAGGTTACTGCACTCACAGGGACCCAGTAGTAATATAATTTAAACTTGACGAAACCGAAGGTCGAGAAGTTGATAGTAATCGTCAAAGAGAGTAGGTGTGAAAGGTGTAGAGGATAGGAGAAAGAGAAACCTCCGTACGAGGAACAAGAAGTAAAAGTAGGACAGTTGTTATGGAAAGCTCTTGCACTACAAAAGAAAATCTTATAGAATTTGCATGAATACTCCGAACTGTTTACGGTGAGTAAAAGCATTACCGGAAGGGGATTGAAGGCTGGGAAACAAGCCAGACCAGACAGCAATCGTAAATCCTGAAAAAAATATTGTGGGCGGGTGGACCATTGGATCCCAGTGTGATGTACAGAATTGTACCACCTTATACTGAAGTTTAAGGTCTGCTGAAAGTTATAGTACTGTACCATTTGGGTAAAGGTCTAAGTGTATTGAAGTTTGATGGAAGGATTGATAGATCTTCTCCACACAAATAGCATGTCGTTAACGAAAAGAAAAATTTCTTAAAGATATGATTAGTAATTACCCTAAAGATAGAATTTGTAGAGATAATGGAAGATAAATAACACAAAATTTAACATTTGTGATTTATTTTTAATTAAGATCAATGAAACTCAAATAACATTAAACATTAAATATGTAATTTCAAATTCATGTATAACGGTCCATTTTCAACTACGAACAGTCTCGACTCCAACGGAAATTACTTAAATTACCTATATCTCGAGAATTGTTCGGAGAATGAAAAGTCTGACAACTGTGAATGTATGAATCAAAGGTTGTAGATGGTAGTAGCCATATTGTACAGAGTTGTCTGAGTAATAGATAACATAACACGACGAATTATAAATGAAATATTAAGATAATTAGATTTCCTGTAGTAGTTTTTCATTGTATGCTAAAATTTGTTATATTGGCCACATATCTGAACTGCATCTTGTAAGTTACAGATAATAATTTATATAAAATCATACTGAAGATGGGGGTTTTAATAGATGTAAAATTAATAACGGATATTAAAGCATCAAAAGGGATTGTCCTAAGACAATCCAGCATGGAACACGATGGTAAAATATGTTTGTTTGCTACATAAAGAGTAACGCTTAAAAACATGAAAAAGGAGGCATTAAGTGACTGAAAGTTTGAAAAAAGCGACGAAATAAATAGGAGAAGGGGGCATTCAACATTGTATTGTCCTAATGAAAAGTATTGATATAATGACCCATATATTTTTAATTGCTTTTGTAAACAGAAAATAATTAATTGACTTTCATTTTTGTACAACATAAGGAAGAAAAAATTAAAATTATGAGAAGGAAATTTAATTTATAAGTTAAAACAGTTGCAACAATTTACAAACTGTGACACTTGCAACCAGTGACCCAAATACACAAGGTTTACGAGACCAGTAATTTCTAACTACGCTTAATGAACTGTTGGTATGCTAGTGTAAATGTTCACCTGAAAACCTATCAAACAGAAAGTTAGCATGTTTTACATACACTCCTAGAAATGGAAAAAAGAACACATTGACACCGGTGTGTCAGACCCACCATACTTGCTCCGGACACTGCGAGAGGGCTGTACAAGCAATGATCACACGCACGGCACAGCGGACACACCAGGAACCGCGGTGTTAGCCGTCGAATGGCGCTAGCTGCGCAGCATTTGTGCACCGCCGCCGTCAGTGTCAGCCAGTTTGCCGTGGCATACGGAGCTCCATCGCAGTCTTTAACACTGGTAGCATGCCGCGACAGCGTGGACGTGAACCGTATGTGCAGTTGACGGACTTTGAGAGAGGGCGTATAGTGGGCATGCGGGAGGCCGGGTGGACGTACCGCCGAATTGCTCAACACGTGGGGCGTGAGGTCTCCACAGTACATCGATGTTGTCGCCAGTGGTCGGCGGAAGGTGCACGTGCCCGTCGACCTGGGACCGGACCGCAGCGACGCACGGATGCACGCCAAGACCGTAGGATCCTACGCAGTGCCGTAGGGGACCGCACCGCCACTTCCCAGCAAATTAGGGACACTGTTGCTCCTGGGGTATCGGCGAGGACCATTCGCAACCGTCTCCATGAAGCTGGGCTATGGTCCCGCACACCGTTAGGCCGTCTTCCGCTCACGCCCCAACATCGTGCAGCCCGCCTCCAGTGGTGTGACGACAGGCGTGAATGGAGGGACGAATGGAGACGTGTCGTCTTGAGCGATGAGAGTCGCTTCTGCCTTGGTGCCAATGATGGTCGTATGCGTGTTCGGCGCCGTGTAGGTGAGCGCCACAATTAGGACTGCATACGACCGAGGCACGCAGGGCCAACACCCGGCATCATGGTGTGGGGAGCGATCTCCTGCACTGGCCGTACACCACTGGTGATCGTCGAGGGGACAGTGAATAGTGCACGGTACGTCCAAACAGTCATCGAACCCATCGTTCTACCATTCCTAGACCGGCAAGGGAATTTGCTGTTCCAACAGGACAATGCACGTCCGCATGTATCCCGTGCCACCCAACGTGCTCTAGAAGGTGTAAGTCAACTACCCTGGCCAGCAAGATCTCCGGATCTGTCCCCCATTGAGCATGTTTGGGACTGGATGAAGCGTCGTCTCACGCGGTCTGCACGTCCAGCACGAACGCTGGTCCAACTGAGGCGGCAGGTGGAAATGGCATGGCAAGCCGTTCCACAGGACTACATCCAGCATCTTTACGATCGTCTCCATGGGAGAATAGCAGCCTGCATTGCTGCGAAAGGTGGATATACACTGTACTAGTGCCGACATTGTGCATGCTCTGTTGCCTGTGTCTATGTGCCTGTGATTCTGTCAGTGTGATAATGTGATGTATCTGACCCCAGGAATGTGTCAATAAAGTTTCCCTTTCCTGGGACCATGAATTCACGGTGTTCTTATTTCAATTTCCAGGAGTGTATATGTGATCGTTGATAAGCTAACACACGCATGTAAGTACATTTGCTGTGAGGATACATTTTCTTGCTACTATCTTTCTGGGCATAGCTTAAGATAATAATTAGCATATATAATGGGAGCATTGTACTGAACACTTTAAATAGTGAATTTTAAAAATATTTTTCGATGTAAATGTTAGACAGTTAGTTAGTTCCACATTCCATGGATCATTTTTCACAATAGATCACAATGATGTGGAAAGAGTCATTTTACATTCATATCACAAATTATTTTGTAAGTATGGCCATATGTTGAACATTTATAACTTGTTTATTTCATATATTTTTTTTAATATACAGATGTGAATTAGAACTTCATACCCACGACCTTGTACACATTACAGTAATAGAAATTCGTCTGTGCCATGAAAGGACGTGTCAAGGAGAAACTTTTTCAGATCGTCTTCGAATTCACTTTGTTGACTGTCAGATATTTTATGTCACTGAGTTAGTGATCAAACATTTTTGTTGCAGCTTTGTGCACCCCTTTTGCTAAGGACGAACTTAATGTAGAGTGATGAATGTCATTTTTCCTTCTGGTTGTTTAATTCTGTACACGTATACAAAGTACGTCAACTTACTAATCTGACTCTCCCCAAGATTTTCAGAGACTAAGTGCAGATGGGGTTGTACTAAGTTATTTTAGGAGTACCAAACCGTGCTCTTTCCAGTATAAAATCTCGTCAGTAAGGACACGTAAGAATTTAGATTTCCAGCCTATTTATAGGTTCCTCAAAAGGTGTTACACTTATCGTTGGTGTAGTACCCCTAGCTGTGTGAACTGACTATGTCGTGTCTCTTCAAAACTGAGGGTGAGACCATCCGCAGAAAACAGTCAGTTATACTTTTAATTAAATTTTTACAATTTCATTTCTTCTGTCCCTGTAGATCGATTAATACCGATATGCGTACTTTTGTAAAGTATACATCTATAAAACGTACGATATGAGAAAATTTTTTTTTGGGTAGTACATTGAAAAGAGGAAAATATGGAAAAGCTGTTTTTATAAATATGAGAAATGTCTGTACTACTCCAAAGGTTTGGATAACGAGAAATTAAAATTTCTGTACGTTTTTACATGCGTCGAGGATTTTGACTGGAAGTTTGGACGAGAAGTGGAAAATACTTCTACAGTTTCAAGGTTCTTTTATTTAACACACGCTCATCTTGAGGTGTCTTATGCCTCTGGTATAATGCTCAGTTGCAGATGTTCCCCCGACAGGATTGTTTGTGGACGTATGGATTTTGGCGCACTTGGGTGTGGCGAGTGTAACAGTATCAAGAAGAAGGTAGCGAGACTTTGAAGTGTGCGTGAAGTTTCCGTGAATTGGCTACAGCTGCAGAAAATAATATTGCTGTGAATTGTACATTAAAATGTTTATAAAGTGGTTTGGCGTTCATTTGTGAGCTGTCAAGTCATCTCAGTTTCTGAGTCCGCAGATGCAAAGATCTGAGGACGTATCACATACCAAAGTTTCTTTTAACATACAGACATGTCACTATCCTAGTTTCCGTGTCTTGTATTGCAGCTAGCAACTTATGTTAATAGTCTGATGTTGAAAATCGTTTTTGCGTAATATGAAAACTTTGCTTATTAAGAAACTGGTGAAATTCACTTGCTGTTCATTTCAACTGAGCGCAGTATAAAGTTAGCACAACAGTCATGTTTGTTTTTCCATTTTCTGGCCTAAATTCTTCTCATGATGTAATGAATAAATTTTAATAACTGCTAAAGTGAAAATTATTCGACTACAATGTGGCAAAGTGTTACAGCAACTGGTTTCGAATTATTTCAGTATAAAAACAGTCTTGGTTGCAATATTATTTAATGTCTGTTACGCGTTTCACCCTTCTAGGGCATTATCAGTTCATTTAAATGTAGCTGGATATGAAACCTATACGTCACATAAAATGAAAAATGGACGCAACAGTTAATTATGCGTCAATTTTCTATTTTATATGGCTATTCTGTATCACGGAGGGGCTTCATATACAACTATTTTTACGCAATCTGAAGATCCCCAAAAGAATGAAACTCGCCGTTGATATTAAATAAATTCGCAACCGTTACTTTCTTTACCCCGCTAAAGTGAAAGTTTTAAATATGACTGCATTATAAGAACAAATAAAATAAATTTCACTATTAATTCACATTAAATTCAGCATTAATAATGCACATTAGTTCTCTGAGAGCTTGGCTACCGTAAAGCATAGTAATAAATTTATTTCAGAGGGTTAAATTTGGTGAGTCACAACCGTCTCTTTTCCTGTGCTTGCAGTGAACGACTCTTAGGGCTAGCTTATATAATCGCTATGTTGAAACCACATCGGAGGAGGACAGTGTTATATTTAACGCAGTGCATTTGTGTTAATGGATAAAATATGCGATCGTGCCCCTGTAACTATTGATTGCTTCTGGATCAGTAGTTGATAGCGGCCTTTCTAACACCAATGCAGTTGGAATACATGCGGACCTAACTACACAACCAGTGATACTGGTAATGCTCTACCCAGCATATTACGAGTGCAAATAATTTTCTGGGTGAGGGCGAAAGCTTTTAAGGTTGCTGAAGGTTGGTACGAATGTAAAAGTTACGATCCGTTTCACAGAGATCGTGCACAGAGGCGGTGATGCTTTCGTTTTTGAGCGCAGTAAAGACGCCTACTTAGGTCAGTATGAAAATTTTAACCGTATTTGTCATATTTAAACGATGTTAATAGACGATGTAAAGAAAATATAAGACAAATTGGTTCCAAAGTATCAGTATTTTAGTGACTGATACGCAAGAAATTCGACGAGGCCTAGATTGCTGTCAAGGTGTAAATTTAGACCAGTGCAGTCTTACAAATTGGTGACCCTACCGTTCCTAGAAAAACACCGCCTGGAGGGAACAATGCACGACGTTGGTCACATTGACGACCTACACTTCCTCTTAACCTACAGTTACTCCGGGGAAGTCTGCCGAAACTTCTACACTATCGATAACAGAACTCCAATCAACTGCCCGGAAGTTGGTACACTGTATTAGCTGTATCGTCAGTCGTTGCTTCAGACACTTATGCAGCAGCGCGTATGTAGATTATCCTTCTGATTGGTTGGCTCAGTTCTGACAGTTAGATTCTGAAATTTTTCGACACTGAACACAGCACAATGACCGTGTTGCATATTTGCAACCGCTGAGAGGAAATGCAGATTTGTCACACCAGGAATGCTCTCGGAACCTGTGGTTGCCCTGCCACTAATTCCAAGACCATTGCGGCCGGGGGACAATACCAACCGTTCTGCGTGTGGCCACATCACAACTGTGAACCAGCAGCCCAGAAGGAGACGGCTTGATCCGTCCCATTTTCATAGTGCTGCGACCACCCAGATCCGTCACTGTGTGCTCCCAGGTCTGCTTCAGCGAAGGGAAATTCACGAAAACTTCACCAAAAGCCATGAACGCTATATATCCCCCCAGCACAGTTAAGAACATTAAGCTGACAAGTTTCCTTATTACAGCAAAACGATATATGTGTCGCTACTGTCACAGTTGATTTCACCACACCATATATTAAGTTTTCATCACTAACTGCACCCATCTGATAACTTGTTGTTCTAGGTATGTACATATGTTTCAGTGTTTTTTTCTCTCTTGAGCTCGGAGAAAATTTTAAGTCAAATTTTTGAGGATATTTGGGAGTTTTGAAGATCAGCTGCCTTTTCCCCCGTCACAATTTGTTCTTTTTTACGCTGTGAGCAGAGCGTTAAATTGACAATTAACGGTTAACTAGTAATGACTTCCACTAAACATTAGCTTCAGCTAGACATGCATTTTTTTTTTTTTTTTTTGTTCTGTTAATTACATCTGAAATCTCGTTTGGCTTGTACACTTGCTTCCCTGTTGCTTACCTTGATAAGTGAATCTTACTCAGTAGTTTGGTTGACTGTATTCTTATCAGTGAGGATCCGATGCTTTTTCTGTGTCACGAAGTCCGCTGTATTCCGTCATATGTCATCTACCTTGGATTCCGGTTGTCGCCTGTGACTAAATCTCCAGTGCAGCCATTTACGTATTAACTATTCCTCTATATCCTTAGTAGAATACGTTCCCTAAATTTGGCGTTCTTTTTAGTGTGGTTAAGACGTTTAATGTCGCGTTTTGTACAGGTAATTTCATGGTATCAGTTGTCACTTCTTACTAACAGCCAGCTACTTAGTTCATTAAGGTATCAGTGTCCATTGTGACACGTCAAGACGACAAGTTGCGTATCTACGTATCTGTCAGCTTTATAATTAACTTCAGTTAGACTTGTTAAGATAGGTAGGACGTGTGCATGATCTGTGCAGGCACAGGAAGAGGGTGGCTGCAGTTCGCGAACAGTCGAATGTAGTTGTGGTTATGGTCAGCCACCTCCAGGCTACTGTCTCAGAGTGTGGGGAATCTGGAGCGTCTCATGGGACACCTCAGGTGTAGCTTGTTTCACCCACGGGCTCTGCTGCTAGAACACCTCCTAGTGTACTCGACGCGATGGATCCACCCTCACGGCAAGGTGACTGGCGAGATGTAACGCATTCACGTCGCTCGAGGTGGAGAGCCAATGTGGAGGCTGGACGTCTGCCTTCACCTAATCGCCTTGTGAGTGAAGAGATGACTGTTTTTTCAAGAGAGTCTGAGCAGGCATGCGTGGCAAGTGTTGCTGTTTACCGGGAGCTCTGATGTTAGGCGTGGTATGGAGCCCCTTAGCCACGTCTAGTGCAGGAACGCAGAGAGAGCCAATGTACTTTCGATATGTTTGCGGAGGGGTTTCATTTGCAGTGTGGAGGTGGTCAGCAATCGTGCATGGGTGAAGTCGTCTACAAGTTGTGTTAACATCGCCACCAACGACTCCTGTCGTATGGGTTCTCAGGGTATTCTCAGTTCATACAGGCAGTTGCTGATAATGATGAAGGTTGCTAGCCTCGCATGTGAGATGCAAGAAGTGCTTGCAATTTTCAGCATTTTTACCATGCTTGGTTGGGGTCCTTAGGTATGGAGCCGAGTGGGAAATCCCAACGAAAGGTTTCGTCGAATCTGTGGCGGTCTTGGCTGCATATTTTTAGACCAGCGTTATCCGGTGGGGAATTGTAGGACAAAATTTTGTGCACTACACAAAGGAAGCACCTACTCTGGTAGCAAAGTGCTTGTGGAGCACACAATGGTTTTTTTAGGATAGGGGAATGTCTGAGGTTCTCCGACTAACATTCGCTAGTCTATTCGCAGGTAGTGGCATCAGACCGCATTCAGAGTAAAGACATATTGACTGCCTAAATTTTATCACTACACTGTCGAAGTATTCGTAACAAATTCCTTGAATTCACTGCACCCCAAGAAAGCTCTCACACTCAAATTACTCCTGGGACTGATAGGCTGGCTGAACAGTGATTAGAAAGCTCTGACATATTTAGCGAGTCATGGAACGTTTATCGTAAGGGCAGAGTAGACGCCATAGGTGGGGGTGCGTTCATTGAAGTTGACAGAAATATTGTCTGTATCGAGGTTGAAACTGAGCGTGATACTGAAGTTATTTGGTTGCGTATAACAAGTGTAGGTGAAACCAAGTTAGTTGTTGCCTGGTTTTAGAGGCCATCCGATTCCGCTGTGACAGTTCCCAAGTCACTGAAAAAAAGTCTACGGTTGATTGAGCGCTGATACCCAAATAATGCAGTACTAGTTGGAGGAGACTTTAACATACCGAGTATAGACTGAGACGTCTATGGAGTCATTGCAGAGGGTGCAGACAGACTATCTTGCGAAGTATTTTTGAACGTGTTTTCTGGGAACTGTCTTGAGCAGATAGTTCGGCAACCCACTCGCAAAGCCTTGTAGCTAGAAACAGGCCGGCACAAATCGATGGCGTCAGTATAGAGACGGGGATTAATGATCAAAATGTCGTCATAGCAACTATTAATCTCACCCATACAATGAACTACAGTCATTTAGTTCCAGTATGGTGAACAAACAGAAATTATGTGCAAAGTTTAGGCCGATTGTAGAATAGTGCTCTAGACAAATAAGTGTCTAGAAAGTGGTTTAAGGCAAGAGGAAACTCATTGTGGTTCAGCAATGAAATCTGGAAAATGCTCAGGAAGCAAAGGACACTCACTGTAGTTCAGCAATAAAATCTGGAAAACGCTGAGGCAACAATGACAGTTGTACTCTCGGTTAAAAAGAGAAATCGGAAATGACGACAGACAAAGTTTAGTAGAGATTTGTGTGTGTGAAAAGATCTGTGCGTAAGTATGTAACAACAACGGTGCCCATACACTAGCAAACGATCTGGCGAAGACTCCGAAAAAATTCCGTTCCTGTGTAATACCGATAACCTGGTGTAAGGCTCCCATCCACTCACTCACGGACTTGTCTGGTATGGAAGCTGCAGATAGCAAATTGAAACACGAAGCTTTAAATACCTCGCTTAAGAAATCGTTCTCCAGAAGAATCGTACAAACGTTTGACCGTTGGTCAAGGATCCTAGTGTTGAGAAAGAAGTGAAAGAGTTGGAAACAAATCAGTCACCAGGTCCGTATAGATCCCCAGTTCGGCTTTTCAAACGGTACTCTTACTTAGCTTGTAATTGTCACATATCTCTCTCCCAGAGCAAAGACCCAAACGACTGAAAAGAAACGCAGGTGACTCCTGCATATAAGAGATGTAAAAGAACGAATGCGCAAAATTATAGACCAATGTAATTAAGATCGATTTGTTGCAGAGCTCTAGAACATATGCTGAGTTCGAATAGAACAAATTTCCTAGACACCGAAAAGCTCGAGGCCAGCAAACTTCATCATTATCAGCAACTGCACAAGGTTTTATAAAGCATCACTCATGTGGAACTCAACCTGCCATTTTCTCACATGATATACTGCGATCTATGAATGAAGGGCGATGTGCAGATACCATGTTTCTAGATTTCCGGAAAGCATTTGGCATGTGGCCCCATCGCAGACGGTTAACGAAGGTACGATCATACGGACTACGTTCCCAAATGTGTCAGTGGCTCGAAGACCTCGTAATAGAACCCTGTACGTCCCCAGCGAGGGCGAGAGTTCTGCAGAGCAAGAAGATCGTCTGGAATCTCCCAGGGAAGTCTTGTAAGACCGCTGTTATTTCCTATGCATAGAAATGGTCTGGCAACAGGGAGAGCAGCAACCTGGAGTTGTTTCCGATAATGCCGTGGAGTACGGGAATGTGTCGTACATGACTGACTGTATAATGATAAAAGATGAGTTCAGAACATTTCCACTGCCACCAACCCACATTTCGGGTGAAAGCACTACATAGGTAAGATAGGAGATATCAGGGCTCATACGCAGGAATATGGACAATCGTTTTCACTCGCACTATTTACGAGTGCAACAGAAAAGGAAATGGCTAATGGTGGTACAGGGTACCCTCCGTAACGCACCTTATTGTGACTTTCGGGAAAAATATGTAAGTGTAAAAGCAGAATATTGTTATACAGTATACGTGAGAAATTTGGCGCTTAACATGGAACCCTGTGGGACATGGCATTTAATTAACTCCCAGCTCTATGATGAATACAAGACTTTTTCCTACTGATGTCATTTGTTTAATTTATTACGTAACGAAAGTATATTTTGGCTGTATGCTAAAATAGTCTTTTAAATACCGGTGCCCTTTATAAATCCAAACAGTGACATTTATAATGTATTATTTGTAGGCACATGTTTAAAATGCCACGTATATATTACCTGTCCTCAAATTTTCGATAATGCTACCAACATGAAATAGGATTCAATTTTGACGGAATTTCTTAATCTCTTCTCTTATAGAGAGATGAAATTCCATGATACTTTATCCATTTGGGGAAGATTCCAGTGACAAGTGATTAATTACGGGTGTGATGCTAAATCCAGGAAAACAATTAATTTTGTCCATATTTTATCATAAGAACTAGAATTTCTTGATTTTAAATACATTATGGTGGAAATCATTCCCATATCTGTAGTGAATACCAAATATAAACTACTAACATTTTTGCTTATGGCTGGTGTAAGATACCCCACAACAGAATCTACTGCACCCGTTGATACTATCTTTACATGATCAGTTATGAAAAGCTGATTACATTCTTTCATAGTACTACACACATCTGTTGTCAGTGTGTCGTCTACTATAAGATGTATCTGCCGTTACTCATCTCTGAATCTTTGTGTCCTCTTTCACTGCGTCCGATATTGTTTCTGTTGCGTGGTGTGATGCGATTGTCTCTTTCCTGTCTGCTGTCTAATGTCTTTAATATCTTCGATAACATACAGTTGCTTTATTATGAGCCTTAGCAGAACATCAGAGCTGTTTCTTACTGTCAAATATTAGTCGGAATGATCTTTGACCTTTCATACGAGTCTCATTAGTTTACTAATACATAGACCATTCAACACTGTCATCACTTTATTGTTACTTTCCAGTCATTCAAATGCTTCTCATTCCCTTTCTCCCTCATCGGTCTCCTTAGCTCTCTTCTTTACAGCTTTCACATGCTCTCCCCCAAAATAAGTGATCTATCTTTTACATCAATCTCCTGCCCACACTGATTCCGATTATATTTTTCAGTGTGCTTGTATGTACATGTGTGTGAAGCCTCTTTTACAACATAACACGTGGAGGCTTATTAACAAAAATATTTTAAACAAACATTTATAATTAATCTATAATAAATACATACTTAAATAATTAGCAAAACTCCAATAATTCTTGATAGCTCTTGCAGCAACTTAATGAAACTCATAGTAATTAGTTGATCCTTTGTAAAATCTATGATCTTCTTGGATGACTCAATATAACATAACTATCAAAATAATTGTTATTACTAACCACTTATTTACTAAATCTAGATAGGAAGTTGCTACATTGTTAATCTACTCTTGCTTCACAGTGGATTATGTCGTCTAAAAATATGAATTCTGGCATAACTAAAATACTTTTTTAATTCTATGTGAGGATAGACTTTTATTTTCTTCTGTTCTTCATCCTCTAGAAGGTAACTTCCATTGTGTGGTATTTTGACAACTCGGTATGGTCCCTTATATAGACTACACCATTTTTCGTTTTGTTTCTTTTTCTTTGATGATTTCGAATAATTTTTAAACAATACAGAGTCACCAACTTTATAACTAATTATGACACCTAATTTCTTATTAAATTGGTTTTTTCATATATTAGCCTTATGTTTTAACCGTAATAAGCTTTACGTAATCCTCATTGTGATCCCTTTCCTTATTATGTATATATGGTAAATTACCAAGCCATTCTTCACCACTTTGCTTATTGAATAGAATTTCATTAGATGCATAACCGGTCGACATATATGGTAATTCATTGTACATTATTTCAAAACTTTCAATTAACTCTATCCATCGATGATGTTGTTTGCCTGCTATGTCATACAAACGTCTGAGATCCAGAGAGGTCAGGAACATCACACCATGAAATTTTTGGATGAGTTCTTCTAGACTTTTTGGTAGAGTCCTAACAGGCTTAATAATATTGTTGATATCTCGAGCGTCTAAGACTAATCGTGTATCACCATCAGGCTTAGTTACTGCTAATAGTGGGCAAGAACATTCGGCCGTTGAGGTCTCGATAATTCCCCAGTCCAACATCTTTTTTATCTCTTTAGTTACTGCTTCCCTTTCTGACTACGGAACTGAATAAGTTGTTTTACAAAATTTGGTATGCAGGTAAGTTTCGATATTATACTCGAAGTTTTTAATCACACCTGGTTTTTCATTGAATACTGGTAAATATCATTTTAAAACCTCTCTTAATTTTATTTGTTGTTGTGTAGATAAATATTCCGATTCCCAGACTTCCTCGTCGATGCTCGACGTATCACCCTCAGCATCAATTGGCTTAACACAGTTATTATTCAGACAATGTAGAGCATTTATCGGAAAACAATCAACAATGAAATGCTGACCAGATTTCTCTAACATAACTCTTTTCTTCATTAATGTTACCTTCAATGGTTTGTCTTTAACAATTTAAGTACAACCACCTTCTTTAATATCAAGAACAGCACCATAATCATACAAAAAATCCATCCCCCATATGCACAGTGTAGACATCCTGGATATGATCAAGAAAGTACATTCTATTGCGACTCCTTGTAGCTCCACTGCTATCCGTACCTGTTTAATTAACCTTTGCACCTTAGCGGTAAATGCCCCTGATACTGTGCATCCTGATACTGGCTAAGTGAGTAATTTCTGCTTTCGACTAACAACATTTAGACAATTAATTGTCATTGCACTGACCATTGACCCCGTATCAATTAGTATATTTACCGGTATTTTACTGATTTTTGCTACCACAATATCTTGTAAAGTATGCCTTGTCTTATTTAATTCTGCCCTTGGTTCATTCATTAAATCTTCTCTTATATCTGATTCATTGTTATGCCTAACGATGTTTACGGACTCGCGAAGCTTGCCTCCCTCCTCATTACCAGCCATCCGAGGATGGCCTGAAATGACTGGTTCCCGATTGACCGTCAGTCACTCAGTTTCTTGTGGGGCTCATGCACTTCTCCAAAATGTACTTCATTTACCTTTTGGGGATATGCACTGTGTATTACCACACATCTTCTATCCGTTATTTCGGTTGAATCCTGGAGAATGATTGTTATTCTGCTTATTCTCACTCCATTGGCAATTACCTCCATTATTCCTAGAATAATAATTATTGTTGTTGTTTTGACATTCTCTCGCATCCTCCATTAACATATCAATTGAGTCTATTAAGGACAGAAATTGCTCTACATCACTATCATGTATGTGAATAAATTTATCTCTTGTATTGAACGGTAATCTTTCTTTTAATATTCTAACTACTTCACGACCTGAAATAAGTTCAATCCAATATCTTGCCTTGTTAAAATAACGCTCAAAATATTGTCTTAGGTCTCTTTCTCTGGACTTTAAAACTGAAGCTGAGAAACCTCTTTACATAAACGCTCTTGTCGACTTAATTACCAATATTTTGCTCAGAATAGTTTCTCAAACTTGGAGCATGTATTGCAGGTTTCGCTTATTTCAGCGGCCCACAATGCAGCTTCTATCATTATTTTAGATACTATGAATTGGACCTTGTCAAACTCGGTCCAACTACACGGAAATATTCTCTTAAAATAATAGATAAATACCTTTGGGTTAATGTTATTCTTTTCACTAGAGAAAACTGAGAATTGTCTGCTCTTGAAAATACTGTGTACAACTATTAATGAAGAAATACAACTCCGTTGTACATAGGGATCATCCTCTATATCCGACTATTTCCCACAGTTCACTGGTATACGCGCTACGTTGTATTTGCGGACGTTTCCTCTCTCAGATTTTGACTGGCTGCAACACACAGAAACAAATCATTATTTTGGTGAAAACAGGATACTCAGTATTTAGCACTATTAGGAGAGGATCCTGCATCGGTTCATAATTAGGATAGCATTAGGGTTCAAACACAGATTTATAGCACTTTGATCATTATTGAATACAGCATCACAGACTATCTGGTCCATGCTATATAACAAATCTGTGTGCCTGAAGTTGGTGAAGAAGTTGCGAAATAGTGGTGGTAAACAGCGTGGCGGTCAAGTGTACTCACGGCTCTTGATGCTGAATGCTCTTTACAATTTCTTCTCGGCGACGGATTTTAATCATATTAGAGCCATTCCTTATTGCGAAGAGCACCATGCAACAGCCAAATCAACATCTGAGGCAAAATTCCACGTAAAACGGCTTCCGAATGCCTCCCTTGGCACCCTCGATGTGTTTCGTGCAAAAACTAGCTGCTGACTCCGTTCCGTCCGCACCAAGGAATCGTCCAGATCGACCGTTAATACCACCTTTTACCTCGCGCCAAACCACTTCCGTTGCAGAGGGGCTTCCCTACAACTTTTACGTTTCACAATACAAGTTCCTTAAGCATGAACCAGCTTCTAATATACAAATTTTTCTTTACGAAGATAGATATTTTACAAAATTTCGTTGCCGGCCGGTGTGGCCAAGCGGTTCTAGGTCCTTCAGTCTGGAACCGCGCGACCGCTACGGTCGCAGGTTCGAATCCTGCCTCGGGCATGGATGTGTGTGATGTCCTTAGGTTAGTTAGGTTTAAGCAGTTCTAAGTTCTAGGGGACTGATGACCTCAGATGTTAAGTCCCATAGTCCTCAGAGCCATTTGAACAAAATTTCATTATTTTAAATATCCTCTATCTCTTTTCATACATACATTACGAACTGTAAATTTCTTGACACAAATCAATAACCTTAACTAACAAAGGACAAACATTTCATAATCATAGATACACATTTACATAGTATAAACCTACTTACAATCGATATAGACAGTGAGGCTCTACAGATATTATAGAGTAGTAAAGGAGAAAAGAGATATAGCACTATGATACATGTAAAGGATGATGTAGATGAAGTGTTAGACTCCATCCAGTTAAAGTGGTAAATTTCGGCGGTTGCAAACATGATCCCAACTTCAATTTAGTGGAAGCCATGATGATATGTCTTTCAATGAAGCGAAAGCAGGAAACTACGTTAATGAGTGTTGATTAATTTCTCATCTATATACAAAACAAGATTAAAGAAATGTACTTCAGCCAATGTGATTAAGAGGATAGTGAAAGGTAAGAAAAAGAGCTGCCAAATAATAGAAAAGGAACTTTGTTCAATAGTTCATACGTAGATGGCGTTGATGTAACATATGGATAGCGCCACTGATTAGTGATCAGAACGTCCTTGGCCCAGGTTCAAACCCTGCCACTACTTAAATTGTGAATAAAAATCATCAGCAATGGCGGCCGAAACCTTCTGGCGTAAAAACTAACCACTAGTTCGGCTAATGGCCTTGTGTGCAGAGGAGCCGAAAGAGGAAACGACTGCACTGAAGACACATAAAGTGTATCAACAGGACACGTGACCATCACATGAAAAAGTGTCATGATGATCTCTCCATTGGTAAAAGATTTGTGGAATGGTATTCAGATTCGGATCGCCAGAAGGGGATTGCCAAGGGGGAGGAGACCATGAGAAAAAGACTGAGTAATCAACGACAGGATAACGTTATAGAAGTCGGGGCGAGAAATGTCAGAATTTTGAAAGTCGTATGGATGCCAAAAATTTGGAAAGTAGAATACAAGGCTCGATATAGGGTAGGTCAGTGAAGTGTATTGGAGAGAAGACAAGATTTTCTGATCAGAGGAGTACAAGGTAATATCAACAGCAGCAGCAAATGATACAATGGGAGTAGGATTCGTTATGAAGAGGAAAGTAGGGTAGAGAGTGAGTTACTGTGAACAGTTCAGTGACAGGATTGTTCTCCTCAGAACCGACAGCAAACAAACACCTATAATGATAGTTCAGGGATACATGCAACCGTCACAAGAAGCTGAAGAGATTCACAAAGCATGTGAGATATTGATCAGGTAATTCAGTACTCAAAGGGAGATGAAAATCTAATAGTCGTGTGGTACTGAAATGGGAGTGTAGGTGAGCGAGCACAGGAAAGGATTGCGGGAGAATGTGAGCTTGGTACTAGGAAAGAGAGAGCAGAAAGATTAATTGAAATCTACAAAAACTTTCGGCTTTAAATACCGAATACTCAGTTAAAGAACCACGAAAGGAGAAGAAATACTTGGAAAAGGCCAGGAGATATTAAAATATTTCAGTTATATTACATAACCGTTAGGCAGGGATTCCGATATCAGGTATTAGATTGTAAGGCGTACCCAGGAAAGGAATAGACTCACATCACAATTTTCAATGACAAAGAGTGGGCTCAGGTTTTATAGACTGTCAGGAAGAATCAAAACACATTGAAGTGCGGTACGGAAGTACTAAGGAATGAACTGGGGTTCTCTGAGGCTATACATAATGCAATAAGGAATAACTCAGTAGGCAGTTTAGTTGAAGAGGAATGGATATCTCTAACAATGACAGAAGTTGGAAAGGAAAACATACGTACAAAAAAAGTATCTGCGAAGAAACCATGGGTAATGGAAGAACTACTTCAGTTGATCGATGAAAGGAGGAAGTACACAAACGTACAGGGAAATTCAGTAACACAGAAATACAAGTAACTTAGGAATTAAATAAACAGGAAGTGGAGGGAGGCTAAGACGAAATGACTGTACGAAAAATGTAAAGTAATGGAAAAAGTAATGATGGTCAGAAGGACTATCTGAGCGTATAAAAAAGTTAAAACAATCTTCAGTGAAACTAAAAGCAACGGCGGTAACATTAAAAGTGCAACAGGAATTCGACTGTTAAATGCAGAGGAGTGAGGCGACAGACAGAAAGAGCACACTGAAGGCCTCTATGAGAGGGAGGACTTGTCTGATGACGCGACACAAGAAGAAACAGGAATCGATACCCTAGAAATGGAGGACAGATAATTAGAATCAGAATTAAAAAAGCTTTTGAAGATTTAAAAGAAATTAAGCAAAAAGGATAGATAATGCTTCATCAGAATTTCTAAAATCATTGGAGGGAAGTGGCCTTTAGTGGTGTTAATTAACATCTTTTCATTCATCGTGGTAGCCTCTACCTTCCTTTTACTAAGCATGGCCCTGGTTCACCCGCATATAGTGGTCCCCAGGTCATGCACCTCTGCTGCCCTTAATATGGAATCAAAGGTCGCGAACTGTCGTCCATGAAGACGAATGCCTAGCCAATATGCTGCTGATATGGTTGCACAGTCTGTCAGAGGATGTCATTCACGTACCATATAGCCGTTACGGCTCCTTCCACGACCACTGGCGGCCCTTGTCGGTCTTACATAATGCCTAACCCAAAACAGCAGAAAACCTCCACCTGGCTGCACTCGATGGACAATGTGTCTAAGGCGTTCAGCCTGACCAGGTTGCCTTCAGACACGTCGCCTTTGATAGTCTGGTTGAAGGTATATGTGACACTCATCAGTGAAAAGAATGTGATGTCAGTCCTTCAAATGGTTCAAATGGCTCTGAGCACTATGGGATTTATCTGCTGAGGTCATCAGTCCCCTAGAACTTAGAACTACTTAAACTAACCTAAGGACATCACACAAATCCATGCCCGAGGGAGGATTCGAACCAGTAACTGTAGCGAGCGCGGTTCCAGACTGTAGCGCCTAGAACCGGTCGGCCCCTCCGGCTGGTATGCAAGTCCTGAGGGGAACATTCGGATTGTAGTTCGGCACATCTGTACCGCGCTGCATGTTGTCGTGGTTACAAAGATGGTCCTCGCCTTGAACGCAGTCTATTGTGCACAGCCTATTGTGCACAGTTTGAGTCGTAACACGACGTCCTGTGGCTACTGAATAATACTTATTTTTACTTTACTGGAAATCATGAGGAATGATCTCGACTCTTCTGAATGTATTTTTCAACAATCTTTCTTCATTTTCCGAAAAATGTGGGCATTGTGCCTGGAGATTAGGAGCCTCACGCAGATGGAAAATAGAATGGATCACACTGAGGGCTCGTGAGATCGAACTAGAGTTTTCTGTGGCACTGTCAGGAGCACTTGCGGGAAGCTGCTCATGGAGTACCTGCCCAGTGATGGCTTATGGTCTCCACTGCGTCTGCCCCTGTTTTATTCCTGCAAAGACAGTGGGCAATGCATCTGCCACATGCTACTGTGAACAAAACCTGTGCGAATCGCTTCAGCAAACCCTGGTCCCGGCTGCTGATGTCGTTTATCAGCTTAGAAGCACACCTGGGCACACTAAGGGGGGACCACCGTCAGTCGCCCGACATCTGCTGTGCTTACTCACTTGCTAATTACCTGCTGACATGTCTGACAGTCTGTGGGCAATGGCGACTGCCTGTCGCAACTTATTTACCTACACTCACAATGTGTGTGCTGATAGGTATGAGCTGAGCTAGCTGATAAAGGACTATTGGAGCCGACATGAGCCAATCGCCCACGCACAGGCAAACAGGTCAGGACGGATCAGCTCAGTGATATAGGGTGGAAGGGGGGGGGGTGGAGGGAAGGCCGTCGCTTTTTGCCCAAGTCTCCCTCTCATTACAGGGCCATTTCACTATGATGGTGATGGCCAGCTTCCCAAGATAGCTAAACTGCCTTTGCAAACATGCTTACTCACTAAGGCGGACCACAGTTGGCGTATCTCACGCAATGTAGGGGACAAACACTTATGTACAACGCAAGCTGAGCGGCACGATATGACGCCCTAGGCCCACAGAAATTTTCCATTAGCACAACAGACCTAGAATGAAGTTTTGGTTAAAAACAGTCTTGGTTGCAATTTTAGTCCATCTAGGAAAGGTTTTACTGAGTTTAACGAAGGCGATGTTGGCCTGATATATTCGACAATACCCTTCGGCTACACTGACTAATGGATGCTTCTAAGAAATACCAAATTAAGACAACCTGAAGATGCCTAAAAAAGGTGAAACGCGTAGTTAAAAAATAAAAAAATAGCAACCAAGACTGTTTTTAACCAATACTGTTAAGCACTGGTTTTCTGTATGCCTCTTATGGATGGGAAGAATTTCTGTAGAATGAAGTTCCTTGAAGTCAGATGATATAAAGTGTTGTGAGAGTGTTACCTGAAAACGTCTTTTCGGGTACTTGGTTCCCCACAGACTACTTGCTGAAACCATGATTGGCTCGTTAAAATACAGACAATACATGGCAAAATCCCGTGTTTCCTACAAGTGTATGAAGGCCCCAAAGACCTTAACTTGAGTTTTTGTCTATGACACCTCAAACGAACAGTTACCTGTTGGTTTTGTATCAGTTGGCACAGTGGATACACAATCAATGTCACTTTCGGAGATAAGTTAAGACTGCAGAATTTGGGGTCATGCCTGAGGCACTAAATTGGTGGGAAAATGTAACTGACATACTTCGAGGCTTCTCCAAAACCTCTGGGTCCCAGATTTGGTGTAAAATGAATGTCACTCATTCACTTCACCAAGCCTGATCACATATCAGTCTAAGACGAGATCAGGACTCTTTTGCGACAGGACAACGGAAACCCCACCCCCTCACCCCTTTGCCAATAAGATTCAGTTTCCCCACCGTACCCTCAGCACCCTTTCCTAATAAAATTCGAAGTGCACGAATATTGTCATTTTTGTTCTGCATGCAGTAGTGAAAGGAGCAGTAGGGGAGTGCCACCATCAGCAACAAATGTCAGCTTCTCGTCATAATTTGAAAGGAGAAGCCTGTCTGTGGGTACTTGTCCATACACAATTACTTTTGCTATTTTTGCTCCCTAATTTTATATATGTTCATACTTAATTTTTGTTAATTTCCTTGCAAATAATGCAATGCGCCCTTCATGCAGGGTTAGCACAAATATTGGACCAGAGTTTATAGGTGTTCAACTTACTATTATCTGCATCACCACAGCAACACACATTTATTACTGCAGATATATCTGAATATTCTGTACCGCAGCCACTGGAACTTCCTCAACTCAGTATTATCAGAATACTGCTACTCACCGGTACTGTAATAATTTTACTATCAGATGGAAACATGCAAACGTATGGCTGGCACCTGATACCAAATTTGACGTACTAATAGGAGTGAAAAATGCACAACAACTTGTTAATGGAGGTCAGTATATACTGTATGAGTGAGACTATATAAGTAATATAATGGAGTATATTGAGGGGAGGATGACAAGCGAGAATGTCCATCCATCACACATTTCTACTAACGCATACATGTTTGGAAGGAAAGCGATATCTGTGGAAAACTAATGCTGAAATTAACTTCAAGAGAGATGTTCATTTACATTTTACTTTAATGTGTTATGAATTTTAGTGATTTGCGATGTGCACCCATACGTCATAAGCTATAGAAGCACAGTATACTGACTGAATACTCTTGTATGTAAATGATTTAGCGATAGCATCTTCGATTAGTAATGAAAAAGTAATAGGACATGGGTTCGAACAGCCTTAGCACAAATTTTGAAACAGCAACGGCAGTTAAAGATATCCAACATCATAAGTCGCCCTTTTTCTGCCCTCGGCCTTGTCAATGAAGTTAGGGTGGCAACTGATGTTCATAGCGCATTTTTTGCTGTTGGGGTGGGAAACTGCCCCAAAAAGGCGGAAGAATGAGCAGTCGTCAATGCAGAAGGCTATGGAAACCATTGCATTATAGACATGTAGTGAGTATCTAAAGGATATGTTGCCTGTAATTGAAAGGTGTCATGATGATGTCTTCATTGACAAGAGTTTCTGGATTAGTCCCCAATAAGGGCTTCTGGAAGGGGACTGAAAAGGGGAAAGAGATCATGAGAAACAGTTTAAAGAACCAATGAATGAACAGTGCTCAGTTGTACATTTTTGTTTAGAGTCATGTTACACACAGAGAGTATTGAAAGAAATTAAAGCAGTACAAGTCCATACACAACACTTTCCAGAAAAATAAAGTTAAATCGTTTCATCAGAACGTTAACAGATTTGCATAAGTTTTTGCAGAGTTAACATGGAAAAAGGAGGAGTTGCATACATGTAAAAGCTCTACACAAAGAGAAAAATCGTGAAACAAAGAGTTTGTGAATTCATCAGGACCTAGAAGATGTTCCTGTCTGTAATTATTGTAGGAAACTTCTCTGATAATTGTAATGGTCTAGGGATCCACACTACGAGACTTTCAGCTATTTATGGGAAATCTAGGTACATTCATTGAGCTACGAGTCAGACAAGAGGAAAGAGCTAGTAGTTTGTGGAGATTTCAATGTAAATTTCTTAAAAGATATAGAAATGATAAATGAACTAGAATTATTATTTTGCTGTTTGTATCTAATTTCAGTAGTCAGCATAGTAACCTGGGTGTGGCAAAATAGCAGGAGACTTATTGAGAATATTTTGTACAGTCAGTGCTTAGGTTGACAAATTAATGTGTACTCAACTGCTAATGGACTCTGTGATTATGACATACAATTACCTTACACCTTAGGGGTAGGTCCACAATAATCAGTGATACTTACTAATTAGAACAGAATACAATGTTTCAAGTGGGGTGGTATGTGACTCCATATAATGTAGAAAGATACGCTAATGTCAAATTCAGTTTATTTCACAGTAAATGTATGTCATTATTTGAACGTTGCTTTCTTAAAAAGTTAGGCAAAACACCCATTAAAAAACAAGTATACTGTGGGTGGCTAAGGGAAATAGATTTTCATGTAAGGGGAAACACGAAATTTATATGAAGGTCAGAGTAAGTCACGAGCAGACATTGCTTGCATACTGCAAATAATACTAAAGTATATTAAGGAAAGTCATTAAAATGTCGAAAAATACACATGTACTAACAGAAATAAATAATGCTGGTAATAAGATTAAAAAAAACATGGAAGAATGCCAAATGGGATATATGATAGCCAGTCCATGTACAAGATTACACAACTACTAAACTAAATGACAACGCTATGACCGATAATTCACAAGCCGCAAGTATTTTTAACAATCACTTTCTTATCGTAGCAGCAAATATAGGGTTTAAAGAGCCACTCGAAGAAGCAAGAAGATATATTAAAAAAGTCATTTCACTAAACATTAAGCAACCAGAAGTAACACCAAGATCCTTCACTGAAATTAATACAATTATAAAACTCTTAAAAAGGTCTTGGGGGAAGATGGTACTTCAAACAAAATTCTGATAAGTTCTTCAAACTTAATAAGTATTGTTCTTGGTGATGCACTCAATCCATCACTGACACAGGGAATTTTTCCAGACACTTGAAGCCAGGCATTTATTAAACTACTTCATAAGGACGGTGACATGACAGACTTAAATAATTATCGTTCAGTTTCGTAACTGACATTTTTTTCCAGAATATTGAAAAAGTGACACATTCAAGAGCAATGGCACACTGAACTGAAAGGAATTTACTTAGCACATCGCAATTTTGGTACCACAAAGTTTGCTCAACTTAGCATTCACTCGTCAAACGGCATAGACCTAAAAAAAATTAATAACCAGTTTGTATGTTTCGCAATCTCTCCAAGGCCTTCAGTTGTGATCCCGTCTAAGAAAAACACTAGCTTCATAAAATTTACAGCCTTACACAGAGCAGGTTTGAATCATACTTGACAAACAGAATGCTAAACATTGTGCTCAGTTATTCAAAAACTATTCTCAGCCATAGTGACTACGTTTGTGAACCGAGCCTGTGTGATATAATTATCTATTTCTAATTTCTGCTACCAGCCAATTTTATTTTATGTTTAATCCACATAATACAACATGTTTCGAACATTTTCTGTTCATCTTAAGACTCTTGTACACACATACATACAAAGAAATGTTACTTAAAGATAAACAGTCTTAAACTAGGTTAATCTAGAACTCTTTGTCCATTGCTGTTGATATACTTTCCGGGACGTGAGGTCGTGGTCCAAGAACTTTTCTGCTCCTTACGTTTCGCCCAGGACTGCGCTGGACGCATTTTGTCACTGATTTCCAACGTAATTCACTGCACAAATTGCTTCTACATCTACACCTACACCTACATTTATACTCCGCAAGCCACCCAATGGTGTGTGGTGGAGGGCATTTTACGTGCCACTGTCATTACCTCCTTTTTCTGTTCCAGTCGCGTATGGTTCGCGGGAAGAACGACTGTCTGAAAGCCTCCACGCGCGCTCGAATCTCTCTAATTTTACATTCGTGATCTCCTCGGGAGGTATAAGTATGGGGAAGCAATATATTCGATACCTCATCCAGAAACGCAACCTCTCGAAACCTGGCGAGCAAGCTACACCGCGATGCAGAGTGTCTCTCTTGCAGAGTCTGCCACTTGAATTTGCTAAACATCTCCGTAACGTTATCACGGTTACCAAATAACCCTGTGACGAAACACGCCGCTCTTCTTTGGATCTTCTCTATCTCCTTCGTCAACCCGATCTGGTACGGATCCCACAATGATGAGCAATACTCAAGTATAGGTCGAACGAGTGTTTTGTAAGCCACCTCCTTTGTTGATGGACTACATTTTCTAAGGACTCTCCCAATGAATCTCAACCTGGTACCCGCCTTACCAACAATTAATTTTATATGGTCATTCCACTTCAAATCGCTCCGCACTCATACTCCCAGATACTTTACAGATGTAACTGGTACCAGTGTTTGTTCCGCTATCACATAATCATACAGTAAAGGATCCTTCTGTCTATGTTTTCGCAATACCTTACATTTGTCTATGTTAAGGGTCAGTTGCCACTCCCTGCACCAAGTGCTTATCCGCTGCAGATCTTCCTGCATTTCGCTACAATTTTCTAATGCTGCAACTTCTCTGTATACTACAGCATAATCCGCGAAAAGCCGCATGGAACTTCCGACACTATCTACTAGGTCATTTACATATATTGTGAAAAGCAATGGTCCCATAACACTCCCCTATGGCACGCCAGAGGTTACTTTAACGTCTCTAGACGTCTGCCCATTCATAATAACATGCTGTGTTCTGTTTGCTAAAAACTCTTCAATCCAGCCACACAGCTGGTCTGATATTCCGTAGGCTCTTACTTTGTTTATCAGGCGACAGTGCGGAACTGTATCGAAGGCCTTCCGGAAGTCAAGGAAAATAGCATCTACCTGGGAGCCTGTATCAAATATTTTCTGGGTCTCATGAACAAATAAAGCGAGTTGGGTCTCACACGATCGCTATTTCTGGAATCCATGTTGATTCCTACCGAGTAGATTCTGAGTTTCCAAAAACGACATGATACGAGAGGAAAAAACATGTTCTAAAATTCTACAACATATCCATGTCAGAGATATAGGTCTATAGTTTTGCGCATCTGCTCGACGACCCTTCTTGAAGACTGGGACAACCTGTGCTCTTTTCCAATCATTTGGAGCCTTCCGTTCCTCTAGAGACTTGCGGTACACGGCTGTTAGAAGGGGGGCAAGTTCTTTCGCGTACTCTGTGTAGAATCGAATTGGTATCCCGTCAGGTCCAGTGGACTTTCCTCTGTTGAGTGATTCCAGTTGCTTTTCTATTCCTTGGATACTTATTTCGATGTCAGCCATTTTTTTCGTTTGTGCGAGGATTTAGAGAAGGAACTGCAGTGCGGTCTTCCTCTGTGAAACAGCTCTGGAAAAAGGTGTTTAGTGTTTCAGCTTTACGCGTGTTATCCTCTGTTTCAATGCCATCATCCCGGAGTGTCTGGATTTGCTGTTTCGAGCCACTTACTGATTTAAAGTAAGACCAGAACTTCCTAAGATTTTCTGTCAAGTCGGTACATAGAATTTTACTTTCGAATTCACTGAACGCTTCACGCATAGCCCACCTTACGCTAACTTTGACATCGTTTAGCTTCTGTTTGTCTGAGAGGTTTTGGCTGCATTTACACTTGGAGTGAAGCTCTCTTTGCTTTCGCAGTAGTTTCCTAACTTTGTTGTTGAACCACGGTGGGATTTTCCCGTCCCTCACGGTTTTACTCGGCACATACCTGCCTAAAACGCATTTTACGATTGCCTTGAACTTTTTCCACAAACACTCAACATTGTCAGTGTTGGACAGAAATTTTCGTTTTGATCTGTTGGGTAGTCTGAAATCTGCCTTCTGTTACTCTCGCTTAACAGATAAACTTTTGTCCCTTTTTTTTATATTCCTATTAACTTCCATATTCAGGGATGCTACAACGGCCTTATGATCACTGAATCGCTGATTCCCTGTTCTGCACTTAGAGAGTCGAAAAGTTCAGGTCTGTTTGTTATCAGTAGGTCCAAGATGTTATCTCCACGAGTCGGTTCTCTGTTTAATTGCTCGAGGTAATTTTCGGATAGTGCACTCAGTATAATGTCACTCAATGCTCTGTCCCTACCACCCGTCCTAAACATCTGAGTGTCCCAGTCTACATCTGGTAAATTGAAATCCCCACCTAAGACTAGAATATGCCGAGAAAATTTATGTGAAATGTATTCCACATTTTCTCTCAGTTCTGTTACTAATGCTGCTACGTCGGGAGGTCGGCAAAAGGAGCCAACTATTAACCTAGCTAAGTTGTTGAGTGTAACCTCCACCCATAACAATTCACAGGAACTATCCACTTCTACTTCACTACAGGATAAACTACTACTAACAGCGACAAACACGCCACCACCAGTTGCATGCAATCTATCCTTTCTAGACACCATCTGTGCCTTTGTAAAAATTTTGGCAGTACCTATCTCTGGCTTCAGCCAGCTTTCTGTACCTATAACGATTTCAGCCTCTGTGCTTTCTATCAGCGCTTGAAGTTCTGGTACTTTACCAATGCAGCTTCGACAGTTTACAATTACAATACCAATTGCTGCTTGGCCCCGCATGTCCTGACTTTGCCCACACCCTTTGAGGCTGCTGCCCTTTCTGTACTTGCCCAAGGCCATCTAAGCTAAAAAACCGCCCAGTCCACGCAACACAACCCCTGATACCCGTGTAGCCGCTTGCTGCGTGTAGGAACCTGAAACCCCACCACCCTATGGCGCAAGTCGAGGAATCTGCAGCCCTCACGGTCGCAGAACCGTCTCAGCCTCTGATTCAGACCGTCCACTCGGCTCTGTACCAAAGGTCCGCAGTCAGTCGTGTCGACGATGCTGCAGATGGTGAGCTCTGCTTTCATCCTGCTAGCGAAACTGGCAGTCTTCACCAAAGCAGATAGCCGCCGGAAGCCAGAGAGGATTTCCTCCTATCCACAGCGACACACATCATTGGTGCCGAGCCGGCCGCGGTGGTCTAGCGGTTCTAGGCGCTCAGTCCGGAACCGCGCGACTGCTACGGTCGCAGGTTCGAATCCTGCCTCGGGCATGGATGTGTGTGATGTCCTTAGGTTAGTCAGGTTTAAGTAGTTCTAAGTTCTAGGGGACTGATGACCACAGATGTTAAGTCCCATAGTGCTCAGAGCCATTTGAACCAACCATTGGTGCCGACATGAGCGACCACCTGCAGATGGGTGAACCCTGTACCCTTCATGGCATCCGGAAGGACCCTTTCCACATCTGGAATGACTCCCCCCGGTATGCACACGGAGTGCACATTGGTTTTCTTCCCCTGTCTTGCTGCCATATCCCTAAGGAGCCCCATTACGCGCCTGAAGTTGGAGCTCCCAACTACCAGTAAGCCAACCCTCTGCGACCGCCCGGATTTTGCAGACTAAGGGGCAACCTCTGGAACAGGACCAGCAGCCACGTCCAGCCGAAGAACAGTATCAGCCTGAGACAGAGCCAGAAACCGGTTCGTCAGACAAACCAGAGAGGCCTTCCGTTCAGCCCTCCGGAATGTCTTTCGGCCCCTGCCACACTTCGAGACGACCTCCCACTCTACCACAGGTGAGAGATCAGCCTCAATATGGGCAGTATCCCGGGCAGCCACAGCCATAGTCCGATCGACGGATGCGTGGGGCGAGCTGGCCTTCCCCGACAAACCCCCATCCGGACCCCCACAGTGACGCCCATTGGCAACAGCCTCAAGCTGTGTGACCGAAGCCAACACTGCCTGAAGCTGGGAGCGAAGGGATGCCAACTCAGCCTGCATCCGAACACAGCAGTTGCAGTCCCTATCCATGCTAAATACTGTTGTGCAAAGAACGTCTGAACTAATCTACAGAGAGCACAAACAATTCGACACAAAATTTAAACGGTTATTAAAATACAAGATTGCCTAGTAAATGCAGTAATGCTGCTACTTGCGCACTGCTGACACACTGCTCGGCGGCGGAAGGAGACTACGCGATTTTACACTATTCAGGCACTAAAACGCGATGCTACAAGTCTCAAATACTATAATACGCCCGAAATTTATGAATTATACAATGCAAATACCAAAAACACGCAAAGAAATTAAGAATTAAACTATGTAACAAATAAGTGAGCTAAGAGTATACGACTTGCTGCTGCAGCTGCTAATCCAACGGCGGCAGGGAGCTTCGACATACATGTAAACGTTAAGCACACAACACAACATGGCGGACTGTAGCATGTAAGTCTGTATCGATTATGGAGGTTTTGTATCGATATCCTTGGTACTGACAGATTTTTAATCAATTATTTACATTGACAGCTTGAATCTATTGAGTTAGAACTGGCTTAAGACTGTTAAAGAATTTTGAGTTTTTGAATTCGGTTGTTTCATTAAGAATCTTATCTCCATGCTTTGCATTATGCATGAAGATTTCCATTTCTTCCATGATATCCATTGTTTTACATTTTCGTATTTTGTATAAAATTTCGAGGTTGCCTTCGATTTTCAAAGGGTCGCCTGTGTCTTTAATGTGAGTTGCTACTGTTGATTTGTTACATTTATCAAGCCAGTAGCAGTCTAAATGTTCTTTGAATTGGTTTCTGAAATTTCTGCCTGTTTGGTCAATATAATATTTATTACATTGGCTGCAGATAATTTTGTAAATGCAGCTGCATCAAGACTTGCATCTGGTGGTTTTATACTATGAATAAGCTTCCTACTTAGGTTGTTATTGGTGCTGAAGCAGATTTTTACTTCTGTGTTTTCGAACAGTCAGATACCATTCCAAGATTGCCAGTTTTACATTTTTGACTGCTGAGGCACTGTATGTGAATGACCTTCTACTTAACATTCAACATGGAAAATTGGTGCTTTTTGCAAACAGTACTAGTGCTATAACAAAGCTCATTACTGAGGAACTTAAAGCAGATTTAGTAAGTATTTTCCAAATAATTAGTAAGTTGTTCTCGGAAAACATAAGCGCTGTTAATCTTTGTAAAAACACACTACATTCAGTTCTGTACAACAAGTAGTCATAATAACAGTTTATGTAGCACATGAGCAAGAGGCAATGAGCAGAATGCTCAGAATGATTTGGTGTACATATTGCAGAAAACTTGGACTGGAAGGAGAATCTCAAACAGATAAGTTCAGCTTATTTTACTCTTCCGATAATGGTTAATATTGTAAACAAATGTTTAAACCTCTTAACAATTTTGTATGTTTCCAATGAATAATGTCATACAGAATAATGTTTTGGGGTAACTCATCACATATAGCGTAATTATTGCACAAAAGCGTGCAGTAAGTATAATATGCTATGTTCATCCACGGACGTCATGTAGGAGCTAGGCACTTTAAATGTGCCGACTGTGTCGTCACAATACACAATTTCGTTAGTGATATTCGTCATAAATAATCCATTACAATTTAAAAAGAACAGTGATGTAAATACCTACAACGCTAGAGGGAAATGATCTTTAGTACCCACTGTTGAAACTATCACTGTCTTACAGAGGATTTCAATATGGAACTATGAAGATATTTGACCATTTTCACAATTACATAAATGCCTAATAGGTTGCGAAGAAAGCTTTAAACGTAATTCAAAACCAGTTCTCCTGAACAACTCCCTGTATTCCATTGATGAATTTGATTAATTTATACTCAAAATTGACAGCGAGCAGAAAAAGTTGGTTTTTGAGTGTAGTTGCACGAATCAGAATAAAATTACAAAGTTTTGATTAACGTTAACAGTAACCATGTGTACATACCCTGTAAACTGTCTTGTTCTATATCGTTTCAATGGAAGGATCGTTCAACAGATCTATGGAAAATGTAAATAACTAGCTAGCTAGCTAACCAACCAACAATGTTGCCTCTGACGCATGTATTTTGTGCACCTTGTAAATTGATTTAAAAATCTTGCACGTGGCTAACCTTGAGAGTTGGTGGAAAGCTGTCTGCCGAAATACCCAAACTAGAGTTATGAATATCCCGGATGCACGCACGGAAAACAATTGAATTGAGAATGACGTTATTCTTGTGTAGACACGATAAGGGGCCTTGAATGGGAACAGAATAGTACTGTAAGTAGTAAACAGCCACATAAATATTAAAACGGTTGCTATAGCAGGAGATAAATTATTAAATTACTATTTGGCGCAGATGAAAAACACAGCGACGAAAACATTTTTGTCATAGTAACTTGCTGAATAAATGTAGATCAAGAGTAGAAGATGTTTGTAGTTGCTCTAAGGTAAAGTGAACAGGAAATAATACATGAAAAACCAAGTAAGGTAACTGAATTTCATGTTGCGAAAATCAACCATTCATCGGCTTTTCCGATATGTACGTTATATTTAAATATTTCTACTAGTCGAC
The DNA here is from genome assembly GCF_023864345.2 of Schistocerca serialis cubense. Lineage (NCBI taxonomy): Eukaryota > Metazoa > Arthropoda > Insecta > Orthoptera > Acrididae > Schistocerca > Schistocerca serialis. The sequence continues at coordinate 320,795,461 of NC_064641.1, read as the reverse complement.
TGTAACACTCAGCAAAATCATGAAAGATGCCTCTATAGAAACTGGATAAGTTGAATAATCAGTAATTTACTATAATGAGTAAGTATATTGGTCTAAAATTTTCATCAATCACACAAACATTAAAATATTTTTGCCTCTATCTCAAATATATCATGGTCACATGGAGGAAAACCCGACAAAAATACAAGATCTAATTTGACTGAAGAGCGAAATAACTCACTTAGTGTGAGATCGAAACAGAAAGGAAGTCTAATTATAAATTTCAGTTTGTCAACAATGCGTAAGGAATGGGGAAGGTGTCCCGAGTAAACAAATTTTACAATCTTCTTTGTATAACCTTGGGAATCGCCACAGGAGAGATGAATGTAGACACCTACTGCAGACATTAGTATGAAGTGTCTCTACCCTTAGAGTTGATAACAGATTGACTCGATTGGAGACACGTTCTACGAGGTGCCTGACTGTCTTCGTAGCAGTGGAAGCCTATTCTTTCTCAAGAGCCGAAACGGAGATGTTAGTGATTGTGCACACTGGTGTCTCGAGTGAAATCGATGTTTTATCTCATCCCAAAGTATTTCCATTGGATTCACATCGGAACTCTGGGTAGGCCAGTCCTAAAATGTTATTGTCGACATACCACTGCCTCATAGATACTACTTCATGAACAAGGGCAGTGTTATGCAGACACAATCACCAACTCTGGAATATTCCTGGAGTGAATGTAATACGTGATGCTAGAAAATGTTCTCATATCCTTCTACACTGATGGATTTCTCAAGTACAATAAGGCGACCACACTGCAACAACGAAAACCACTCCCATACCGAAATACCAGCTCATCTACACTACACTGTTGGCCTTACACAATACGACAAATGATGCTCTCCAGGCATTTCCAGATTGAAGCCCTTCCATAGGACTGACACAGGGTATAGTATGATTCATCATCCCAAATCACTCGTTTCCAGTCATTCACTGTCAAGTGGCGTCACTATTTACACTCCCTTAAGCGTCCTCTGGCAGTGGCTATAGAAATATGTGGCTTATGAGGAGATTATCGACTGTTGAGCCCCATTCTTTTTAACTCCATGCGCAATACGCACAGTTATTGTGCCAGCTGGTCAGTGTTAGCATTTGGGAACTTATGAGTGATTCCTTATGCTTTTTTCAGGCGTTTATTACGACCATCCTCCGGAATGGTAGACGGTTCCTACACGTCAGTACATGATGTATGCCAGGTCTGGGATTGATACGATTGTTACCTCGCGTTTCCGCTTCACAGTCACATGGCCAGCAGTCAGTTGGGCATCTTCACAAGGGTTGAAATGTCCTTAATAGATTTGTGACTCCGGTGACGTACAGTGACTAGTCCACGTTCCAAGTCACTGATCTCTCCTGACAGAATCATTTTGCCATCTGCAGTTATTGCTTCTCTACTGACAACACAGTCCTCCCCCTCCCATTTTATACTGATAGCTAGTGGTCAGTTCTACGCCTAGGGGTCCGTATACTTTTGATCAATAAGATGTAAAATCTAGAATTAAAAATCCACAAGTCGACAGTCATACAACACATGGCGCTTTCGACGACAAAAAGTAAGTCACGTGCAGCATTACCAGGTGAATGGATGAGAAGGAATATTCCAGTTGTGGTCACATCAAGAGGACCAACATGAGTTGTTCCAGAACAAGGAGCAGCAGTTAGACGCCGTAAATTTTAATGTCTTTATGTATAGTAAACTGAAATCGTAGATTGTAAGGTAATACATCTTTCATAAACGTCTCTGCGTAAACTGTCCATTCATTCATACTTTCGCATTTCTGTTATCAGTGATGGAGGCCATCAGATTACAAGGCTTGCACAATACGGTTACAAGTAGCAGTCTAATCACTAGAATCATTCCCTTAAATAGCTATGTTTTGAATTCAAAGGTCGTTATCGTAATCTGTCTACGTGTGTGTTGGATATTTAGCAACTACCCACAGTTTCTCGAGAGGTGCTTGAACGCTTACGTAGGTTATTTTCCTCTTACACAAAAGAAAACATTAAAAGACTGATTAGCAGTACATTTAATCACCGGCAGAAGACCTCACAGGCGGCATGACAGACGAAGAATATAATCACTCCTACCCTCGTTAAAGGAGACCTTACCTGGTAACGTCTTCCATAGTAGAGACAGGGCTAAGAGAGGACCTCCTCCTTGTAAATGAAGGATGAATTTCTCAAGTGGACGCACAATATTATTCACTAAACTAGAAATTTCACAGAGATATGATAAGAGGTAGAGGCGTTGAACTAAATAAAGACAGCCTTTACAGACATCTATTTTTCGAAGCACAGTGAAGCAGTATTCGAAGTCGGCTGTACTTCTTTTACCCATGTGGTGTTATTTCAGTTTAAAATCAGCATACATACTTCGAGCAACGACAATATTACTTATTTCCTTAATTTATATGTTTGTGACAAAAGTCTCATTCGTATTGAAGATGCAGATACTGCATTTAGTGTCAAGAAGAATACAAAATTAATCGTAAAATGTCGTCCTCTAAGTAAGAAATGTAAAACTTCTGACGTAAAATAAAATCAAGAAAGAGGGATTTCGCCTGCTTCTAACAGACAGCTGGAGCTGTCAGCGAAATCAGTGAATTGAGTATCATAGAGGCAGAACATTAATAGACCACCTGTTGCTTTCAAATCTCTTTCAAACCAGTTGTAGGGAAATAAGAGGATTAACGGCAGCAAAAAAGCTGTGTAATCCACATTTTAATCCTAAGAATGTAGTTTTCGCTGTTCCCTACTGTAGGCTTAGTTTCCATATGGGGACTTATGGGAAACCTGCACCGACGCTGTCTTCTTCCAGTCGTGAAGAATCGATTTCTAACATTTAGGGCAGTCATAGAACGATATCGAGTAGTATGTGTGCCCTCACTGCAATAGAAGATGGTTGCTGTAGCACTTAAAACCTTTTTAGCATTCTTCGATGTGATATTATCATATCACAATGGTGGGGTTCTCTAAGATTATTACAATATGATGAAAATAAAATGACAGTGTCCTGATCTAGCAGAACAACGTAACTTGAATGCTGTCAAACCACTGTAGTCTGTACTGACAAAAAACTGAAAGCTCTTAGTTTTCCCCAGAATCTCTTTCTGATGCTTACACTAAGGCGGGTACGACAGGAAAGAGTACAAGACAGTATTGACACACTAGCATATTTCACAAAACAAAATCATATTGTAAGTAAGTAACAGAACATCTCTGACATGGCGGAGCTGTGATATTAACTGTGGCATTACACAGCTCCATTGAACGGCGTTGGACGATTCTTCACAACGAATTTGACAACGTCATTCGACAACTCACTGCGTAATATCTATTCATTCCTTCTTTCCCTTGAAATCATATTCAACATTCAGTATATCTTTTTCACATGCGTAAACGAAAAGATATACTGATCTTGTTTGCATAGGCAGAAACAGTTCACATAGATAGGAAAATGCAGTCTTTCTTTTGAATGGATAGTTTTTCATCTCTCATTACATTTAAAAAAATGGTTCAAACGGCTCTGAGCACTATGGGACTTAACTGCTGAGGTCATTAGTCCCCTAGAACTTAGAACTACTTAAACCTAACTAACCTAAGGACATCACACACATCCATGCCCGACGTAGGATTCGAACCAGCGACCGTAGCATCATTACATTTCAGTATTTAAGTATGCCAAATTAGCCGACACAGCCTGCTTTATCACTGATGGATAGAAAGGTAGACCACATGCCCATGGAAGTCAGATGACAGCAGCAGATAGAAGTTGGCGGACTCCTACACTTAGGGAAATGGGATCTACAAGTACTGTTCCTGGATGTTACAACTCGACCAGTACTTCATTTAGGTAGACGTCAAGTCTTCCATATCGGTCTCGATCGTGAACCAGTTTTACAGTTTCAGTGATGGTTTTCCACTACTCAAGACGGTTGTGCTGAAATAAAGGTTTCAAAATACAAAAGGGCACAAGATTTCTGTATCTCAAATGAGCCGTGGCGCGGCTCCCGGGCGCAAGACGCTATCGATTACTCCTCTGCTTCAGGTTGCCACTATGTGCGATCGCGAGCGCCTCCTGGCGGAGTGGGTCCTAACGAGGGAGTGAGTGCGAGTACGGGAGTCTGGGGCGGACAGCAGGGGAGAACGGAGATTGCGGCCACACTCTGAGGCGACAAGAGAAGAGTTGTTGTGCGCGGCCGAGAAGGGAGCGTTGAGCAACCCGGCAGTCAGCATCGCTTTCCGGGGGACAGAGAGTTGCGGCAGTCCAACGAGCAGACACCAGCCCCGGGAGCAGTGCTCCGGTTTGTGGACGTGAAGTGGGTCGTATTTTGGCGCAGTATAGTTTGATTGGTAAGCATCTGCTGCTTTTTATGCCCACGTGTGTTGTTCTGTCCGTATGTGCATTGAAACGGTTACTCTCCGGCTGGAACAGTGGCTTGTGCTTCACGTTCATGCACCCTGACTCATTTGTTTTGCTGCAGGCAGCTGTAATTTGAGACATTTTTTTTCGTCGCGATTGTCTTAGCACGGTGGTGCCTAGTATCCGAGAACAAGACAGCTAACGTGTGATCTGTTTTTGGTTTTGGAGTCCTGTTTGGGCTACCTAGTTATCATGCACACAAATGTATTGCTGCCGAGTGAGGTTAGTCCTAATCTTGTGAAACTGAGCTTTCAGTGACTGGCTCGTCTGCAAATTAATTAATTTAACCTTTGTGGTGTGTTTTTTTGCTTTCAATGGTGAATTTCTTGTCATTCATTTGTGTATGTTTCGCCGTCAATGATAACTGTAAGATAGCAAGGTCTTGAAGGGCTTTCGTATCGTGACTATTTTGGTTACTGTTTAATTTGATTTCTTGTTTATCGGTCTGGTGAAAACTTATGCCAAGTTTACTAATTTCCGCCTGTGGTCCGGATGTTGGTTTGAAGGTAAATCCGTGGGTAAATCTTTACTGGACTTAACTGTTAACTGATCTTGCGTTGAACTAATGCCATTATTAAATCGTTTCTTCTGTGCTATAAATTGTATTACAGTAGACAGGCCACATTCTGTGGTCGATGGGTAGGCACGGTTGCTGCTTTGCGCGTGGCGTCTTGTCGCTCGCTATCATTTCCCGCGTTAGTACGGGTGGCGTGAGATTTGTTTGCTCGCTGTTGTATGGCCGCTAGTCAGCTGTGCCTGCTCCCGCTTCAGGGTGTGCCGTGTTTCGCAAGGCGTATGCCGACTTTAAGTCACTGTTCCTCCTGTGTTGTTGTCGGTCGCTTACCGAAACGTTAGTCTGTTTTAGCACGGTGGCCACTGGGCCGTGACGATGTCGGTTGATGACCAGCGTTGGGGCGGTCGTCCGCTCTGAGTGGCTTCGATCGCTTGGACTTGGCAGTTACCTTCTGATTAAGCAGATCAAATTTGTTTATTTGCAGTAAATTCCTGAGTAGTTTGTGAGAAAGGTTGTAACTGAGCTTTTCATGATTTTAAACAATTCAAGCATTTTGGTAAGGCATTTTCCTATCTATGTTTTATTTAAATGAGAATTCTTTATTGGGGTTATTCACCTGTTGAAGCTTAACATAAAATTTGTAACTTAGCTTTCATGATTTTGTTTAATTTAAGCATTTTTGTAAAGCAGTCCTTTATCTACGTTTTATTGATTGGTAATTCTTTATTGGTGTTATTCACTGGCTGAAGGTTAACATATGTTTATAACCAAGTTAATGTCCTTGCTTAATTGAGATTTGTTAAGAGCCTTTATTGCTGGAAGATCATTAAAGCTTGGGTGCTTGTAATTGTGAATACTGTTGCCTATGTTGTGGGCTACCCTTCCACTTCCACAGCCAAGTTGTCCTATCTACCAGTACATCAAACAACACGCACTCGTGCATACATTTTGATAAATTCCATGCGATTTTAAGAGATCCTATAATACGCTAAGTCTTATTCACGCGCACGAATTTCTATTTAACCACAGAGCACAAAAAATGCCTGGATAATGTACCACGCTAAGAAAATTTACATTTGGCGCAGTTCGTGTCTATATTAAGTTTGCACTTGGTGTTCATTTTATTTACATCACTGGAATTTTCATACCGTCACCGCATAGGCAACAGTCTGTCTCGACGATCAAACCTGTATTACACAGCTAGGATTATAACGTTCGCCAAGTGCAGGCGCGACAAACAGTTCGTCAGTACCGGTGTAAAATGGGTAACGAGCTCGCAACACAGTGTTCATACGGAAACCTTGCAGGGCGTTCCACGGACGTTCCTGTTCCCGTTATTAAACCACAGCCAACCAGATCAAGACCAGGTAAGCAAAGTGTTCACCTTCTTCTTCTTACACGTCCGTGTCGAAGAAATGTTAAGGTTATAGACAATAACGCTTCCCGAACACAGGATTTCACTTACACTTAATGCTTTTCGTTGGTTTTTTACGTCAGTAACACAAACCAAATGGTTCCTTTTTGAACATATTATAATTACACTGCAACTTACGTGAATGGTACAAATTCAGAGGTTTTCCACTTACATTACGCAGTTTCAATTGTAACTCGTCTCTATGGATCTCGTTATTAATTATGACATCAAATATGTTTTCATCGTATTTACATAAAGAAATCAGTACTTCACCGGCCGGAGTGTCCGAGTGGTTCTGGGCGCTCCAGTCTGGAACCGCGCGACAACTACGGTCGCAGGTTCGAATCCTGCCTTGGGCATGGATGTGTGTAACGTTCTTAGGTTAGTTAGGTTTAAGTAGTTGTAAGTTCTAGGGGACTGATGACCTCAGATGTTAAGTACCATAGTGCTCAGAGCCATTTGAACCAAATCAGTACTTCCTATTTATTTCTCACCCTTCACCTTGCCCTATACAGGAATATTCACATCGGACTTCCAAAATGAGCAATAAATGAGCATTAAAAATTTAACCCTTATTTCTCTTCTCGAGCTCATCCGGGTTTCAATCAATTTGGGATCACAGTTGAGCGATCATTTTTTTGTCATCAGTCTTCTGACTGGTTTGATGCGGCCCACTAAGAATTCCTTTCCTGTGCTAACCTCTTCATCTCAGAGCATCACTTGCAACCTACGTCCTCCATTATTTTCCGTACGTATCCCAATCTCTGTCTTCGTCTACAGTTTTCGTCCTCTACAGCTCCCTCTAGTACCATGGAAGTCATTCCCTCATGTCTTAACAGAAGTCCTATCTTCTTGTGCCTTCTCCTTATATTTTCCACATACTCCTTTCCTCTCCGATCTGCACAGAACCTCCTCATTCCTTACCTTATCAGTCAATCTAATTTTCAGCTTTCGTCTGTAGCACCACATCTCAAGTGCATCTATTCTCTTCTGTTCCGCTTTTCCACACTTCACAACCTTACAATGCTTTACTCCAGACGTACACTCTTGAGAAATTTCTTCCTCAAATTAAGGCCGATATTTGATATTAGTATACTTCTCTTGGCCCTTTCTGCCATTGTTTGTCTGCTTTTGATGTCCTCCATGCTCCGTCCGTCATTGGTTATTTTACTGCCTAGATAGCAGAATTCCTTAACTCCATCTAATTCGTTATCGTCAATCGTGATATTAAGTTCCTCGCTGTTCACATTTCTACAACTTCCCCTTCGTTTTTCTTCGATTTACTCTGAATCCATACTCTGTGCTCATTAGACTGTTCACAACGTTCACCAGGTCATGTAAATCTTCTTCACTTTCACTCAGGATAGCAATGTCATCAGCGAATCGTATCACTGATATCCTTTCACCTTGAATTTTAATTCCACTCCTGAAACTTTCTTTTATTTCCGTCTTTGTTTTCTCGATGAACAGATTTATCTGTAGGGGCGAAAGGCTGCTTTCCTTTCTTACACCCTTTTTAATACGAAAACTATGTTCTTAGTCGTCCACTCTTATTATTCCATCTTGGCCCTTGTACATATTTTGTATTACCCGTCTCTCCCTATAGCTTACCCTACTTTTCTCAAAATTTCGACATCTTGCACTATTTTAAATTTTCCAGGTCGACAAATCCTATGAACGTGTCTTGATTTTTCTTTAGTCTTGCTTCCATTATTAACCGCAAAGTCATAATTGCTTCTTTCATGCCTTTACCTTTCCTGAAGCCAAACTCATCGTCATCTAGCGCACCCTCAATAATCAAGCAACTTGGATGCATGAGCCGTTAAGCTGATTGTGCGATAATTCAAGGACATGCCAGCTCATGCCGTCTAAGGAATTGTGTGGTTGATGCTCCTTCGAAAGTCAGATGATATGTCGCCAGACTCATACACTCTACACACCAATGTGAATAGTCGTTTTGTTGCCACCTCCCCAACGATTTTATAAATTTTGATAGAATGTTATCTATCTCTTCTGCATTATATGATCTTAAGTCCTTCAAAGCTCTTTTAAATTCTGATTCTAATACTGGGTCCCATATCTCTTCTAAATCGACGTCTTGTATCACATAAGACAAATCTTCCCCCCTCACAGAGGCTTTCAAAATATTCTTTTCACATATACACTCTCTCCTTTTCATTTAATAAGAGAATTTCCGTTGCATTCTTAATGTTATCACCCTTGTTTTTAATGTCACCGAATGTTGTTTTGACTTTTCTGTATACTAAGTCTGTCCTTCCAACAATCATTTCTTTTTCGATGTCTTCACATTTTTCCTGCAGCCATTTCGTCTTAACTTCCCTGCACTCCCTATTTATTTCATTCCTCAGCGACTTATATTTCTGTATTCTAGAGTTTCCCGCACCATTTTTTTGCTTCCTCCTTTCATCGATCAGTTGAAGAATTTCTTCTGTTACCAGTGGCTTTTTTGCTGTTACCTTCTTTGTACCTATGCTTTCCTTCCCAAATTCGGTGATGACCCTTTTTACAGATGTCCATTCCTCTTCAAATCTACTGCCTACTGTCTATTCCTTATTGTGGTATCTATAGCCTTAGAGAACTTCAACCATATCTCTTCATTCCTTAGTACTTCCATATCCCACTTCTTTCCGTATTGATTCTTCCTGACTAATGTCTTAAAATTCAGCCTACTCTTCATCCCTACTATATTGGATCTGAGTTTATATCTGCTCCTCGGTACGCCTTACAATCCAATATCTGATTTCGTAATCTCTGTCTGTCCATGAGGATATCTAACTGAAATCTTCCCGTATCACCCGGCCTTTTCCAAGTATACCTCTTCCTTCTGTGATTCCTGAACAGAGTATTCGCTATTACTAGCTGAAACTTATTACAGAACTCAATTAGTCTTTCTCCTTCTTCATTGCTAGTTCCAAGCCAATATTCTCCTGTAACCTTTCCTTCTACTCCTTCCCCTACAACTGCATTCCAGTCTCCCATGACTATTTGATTTTCATGTCCCTTTACATGCTGTATCACCCTTTCAACATCCTCATACCCTTCATCTTCAGTTTGCGACATCGGCCTGTATACCTTAACCATCGTTGTCAGTGTTGGTTTGCTGTCGATTCTGATAAGAACAATACTATCACTGAATTGTTCACAGTAACACACCATCTGCCCTACCTTGCTGTTCATAGAAAATCCTACTTCCATTATACATTTTCTCCTGCTGTTGATATTACCCAATACTCGTATAACCAGACATCCTTTTCTTCCTTCCACTTCACTTCACTGACCCCTACTACCTCTAGACTGAGCATTTGCATTTCACTTTTCCGATTTTCTAGTTTCCCTACCACATTCAATCTTCTGACATTCCACGCCCAGACACGTAGCACCTTATCCTATCATTGATTATTCAATCTTTTTCTCATGTTCACGTTCCCCTAGGCAGTCCCTTCCCGTACATCCAAATGAGGGACTATTCCGGAATCTTTTGCCAATGAAGAGGTCATCATAAGACTTTTTCAATTACAGGCCACATGTCCTGTGGATACACCTTACGTGTCTTTGATGCAGTAGTTCCCATTGCCTTCTGCATTCTCATGCCGTTGATCATTGATAATGCTTTCGCCTTTAGGGGCAGTTTCCCACATCTAGGATAAGAGGGTGCCCTTAAACTCTGTCCGCTCCTCCGCCCTCTTTGACAAGGCCTTTGGCAGAATGAGGGGTGACTTATTATGCCGGAAGTCTTCGGCCTCCTATGCTGATAATTAGTCAAAATTTAAGCAGCCGCGAGATTCTAAGCCGGGACCGAAGACGTTTTGATTATGAATCAAAGAAGCTACCACCTTTTCTTTATTACCAGAATGACTTGGTACTATCGTGACACTTCAGTAGATCATAGTCAGATCATCAGTAATATCAGTTGCAAATGGGAGAAAAAATTAATTGTGGTAAAAGAATAATAAAAAAATAATTGAATAAATGGAAAAAAGAGAAGAAAACAGAACATTGCCGACAAACCACTACCATGCTCACATGACATGTATGAACTAATATTTTATATGGGTTTTTTAGTATTTTTTTATTTTTTTATTTTGTGTTTTTTATGTACTTTTATAGTTGGTAATAGATTCTACAAGTATAAGGAAAACGAAACCATATAACATTGAAAATTGCAAACTAAGAAAAATCCCAATTTGATTGCATGGATTGTAGACGCTCATGTGTATGTATACTTCATCTATACACATTTTACGATAGAACTGGAGCGACGCGGAGTGAATACACAAAACAAAACGAACAGGGAAACCAGGAGAGGACCAGCCGTAGCAAATCAGATGGGAACATAACAAAGAAAGACAATTATCAGGAAAACTAAATTAACTAACACCTTTCTGACGGAAAACAAGATTCACCATGTTGGCGAAGAGGTCTTGATATCGAGGCATTCGGAAGCATGTTCAATAGGCAGTGATCATGTACTGCGTGAAGTTCACGTGATCTTCCTCCTCGCCGTCTACAACACAATGAACGAAGTGTCCCAGTAACCACATAATGGTATAGGTTTTCGACCGTGGAAAGAAAGGAGACTCTGGGTGCAAAATGATGCAAGTACTGTATGCAGCCTCAGAAGATCGTGTAAGGAAGGCCTGATCCAAGACCAGTTTGCCATATGACCTCCACAAATAAAACGATGCCATATCGTATCTGGAAACCCACAACTACTACATAAGTCCAAGTCACTAAGCCCAATACGGGAAAGTCGCTCGTTTGTTAGAATCAAGTTATTTACTACCTTATACCAAGAGGAAGCTAGCGCATTGGCAAAATCGGAAGACTGATATTGAACCAAACTGTCGTCCAAGTTGTATGCGGCGATTCTCTTTCAACGATGTTTGGGCAAGGGACTCCTTCCAGTCGAGTCCTTAGGAATTTCATGATGAGGACAGGTCTCCGTAAGACGTCAGCCCATAAATAGCTCACCGCAAGATAGAAGTCACGAATGTGTTATAACATCAATAGGAGGTTCAAGAATAGCAGGGCGGACACAGAGAAATAAATGGGAGGTGGGTGTGTGAGTTTCTTGAGTCATCGTCAGAACAGAATGCCCCACATGTATCACCAGTGTTATCATCCGCATATCAGTCAAGCCCAAAGCCCCAAAGGAACGAGGCTTCGTGATCACCTAATACCGTAAGCGGAATATATGTCTCTTCCACAAGAAACGACCATACAGTAGTTGTAGTTTCTTCGCCATCATCGACGGAAGAAGATGAACTTGGGCCACGTAATAAGCTTTGCGTAAGACGTATGTATCCTGTATTCAGCCTTCCTGGAGCATAGTAAGAGAGTGAATTTCATGCTCTAGTATCATTCCCTGAACTTTGTCGGTAACGGACTTCCAGCTGAGCTTCACTATTTTGAGTAGACAACGTTCAATGATGATACCGAGAGACCTATGCCGATGCACCATAGTAGCCCATGGAACAACCGCGTCATCAAAACCTCGCAAGGGAAGACGCTTGAATTTACCTTCATCAAGTTTAGCACCTGAACTCCGACAAAAATCATCGATTACAGCGTGCAGTCGAGGTATCTCAGCAGGATTGCGAAGCAGAACCATCACGTCAACCGTGTACGCACGAACAGCTATAGGTCCGCCGGAAAGAGGCCAACCTGTCAGCTGGGATTCTAGCATCCCAAGTAGGGGCTCCAGAGACAACACAAGCAAGGTCATTGGCAGCGGGCTTCCTTGAGGCACTCCCACACGGAGATTTGTTGGGGGCTTCGGTTGGCCATTAACCAACACCGTAGCCGAAATAACCGGAAACAGATTTGACAGCACTCGCCGTTTATCAGCATTGAAACCAACTGCCCCCAGAATCCGAAGCAGAAAGTCGTGATTAACACGATCAAATGCCTTATCGAAGTCTAGAAAAGCAAGGGCGCAAGGAAAGGACGTTACAGCAGCAACCGAAACCACGTCATGACACTCGACTACAGGTGTAATAATGGTACTACCAGGTACGCAGCTTTGATGTTTTGCAATAATCTTCTCCATCAGAGCCGACATTCATCTATTAACTGCCCTCACCACACTCTTATAATCTAACTAAGTAAGTAGGCGAAAGCTATCAGGGGCAGCCGGTCCATTGCATTTCGGGATTAAAACAATGTTTCCCTCTTTGAGTGAGGTCGGCACTAATCCTAGTCTGTAACACTTCATTCAAAAGGGAGATAAAGGTAGCACCCTACAACGGATAAAAGAGCACGTAAATTTCCTTCAGAAGTCCTTCTAGATCCGGGGATTTTTGACAAGGTGATCCCGCAATATGTTTGTAAACTTCTTCAGGCTGAAAGGCAGCTGAGCGTGTTGCATTATGTTCAGGTCTACTTGTGTCAAAGATGCTGACAAGTGGGACACATAAGGTTTCATTGGACTCATCGATGTCATAGATGTCTATGTAGTACTGGTGTAAGATACGCACTACATCAGCTTGCGCCATTACGGTACGTCCATCATCTGTCGTGAGAGAATGAATACAAACGCGTTGACGACGTGTCTGATGCTGAAGCAAATGACACAAGGAAATCAGTTCTTCCGTCACCAATGAACGTATTTCGATCGGATTTTCAAACCTTCCACATATATTCTCATCAAGATCAACAATTTTGCTTTTACACACCTAATATCCGTAATACGGCGAAGGGAGTGATCCGAAGCAGCATAAAGTTCACGCAGAAAAGTATTAAAGTTTGCCTGTGCCTCGGTTTTGCTAGCTGTGTCCACCATTCAAGGGTGGAAGAGTATTTCCCTGTGGACCGTAGAGTACGCTCCCTCACAAATCGCATTACGTCATCGAGAGAGGGGTCAGCTAGGTGAGCGACGTTTAACATCCACAGAGGGCGAAACAATCTGACTGGTTGCCGTTCAAGATTGAGAGTTGTGGCCACAGCACAGTGATCCGTAAAGGATGCTCGGATGACTTCAACATCAAGAATACTGTCGCTCAGGCAGTCTGATAAATAAAACCAATCTAACCTGCCACTAGAATTTGCAATAAATTGGGTAATTTTAACTAACGTCGGGTATTTACATATCCAGACGTCTTTTAGGCGTAAGGAGCGGAGCAATTCATGTAATTCACGAGAGAAAATAAAATTAGGAGATTGATCTGCAGGACGCAATATATAGTTAAAAATCACCACCCAACAGAATACCCGGAGGACTGTTGCGCAACAGATAAACAATATCCTCTTTGTAAAAACGGGAACACTGCGCGGGCAGTGCCACAAGGGGAATATAAATGAACCAAGGTAAGATTAAAAAGTTGACAATCTATGCTCTTACCAGAATCCAACATTTCCACCTCAACAATAGGAATTCCTCCGCGAAAGAATAAGGCCGTCCCGCTAGAATCCACGGGTGCTACATTAAAGATCATACGAAAACCAGGTAAGGAGAAATTACTAAGTAACAACTCCTGTAAAAATACTATGTCCGCAAACGAATCATAAATGAACTGATGCAGCGAAGCCAATCGCAGTTCTGATTCCACACGATTAACGTTTAAGGAAAGGAACGTGTAGGCTTGAGTCATTGATCACAGCTGGGCAGGGATATGCGGAACCTCCGAATAGAATTAGGTTGACAGCTGAGAGCCTAGGTCCATTATGGGACCCACAAAGACATCGGGGTACCAGAAGCCCCGTCATCGCAACCTTTTCTCTTAGATTCCTTACGTGCCACCGTACAGTCAGGTTGTATACGCTGTTTCTGTCGGTTACGTGGGATGGCGGCCTCTGCAGACGGACGTATCGGAGGGGTCGTAGGCACACAGCCCCTCAGACCTAGGGTCATGGAATGCAGTTTCAGTCACTAAGGTGGAAACATTCTGTTCAACTACCAATGCAACAGGTGATACTTGGTTGCTAATTTTATTCTCCGCAGGATCTGCTGCAGTCGGCAAATGCAGGAAACCGTCGGCGGCTAAAGACGAAGGAGAAGGAGGGCATTGCGTCATCTCAGACTGTAAAGGAAGGGGACTCCGCTCCCTACCCCCCCTCAGGCAGCTCAGAAGGAGTCATTTCGCGAGCAGGAGGGACGCTGGAGATAACTTGTTCGCCACTCACCGAACCACGCACGGATGGTATCGTAGCATCGAGACGAGCAGTAGACAACGATGCGGAAGAGGTTGGCACAGAAGGCACAGCCAAATCCTCACCATCACCATCCTGAGCGCAACGCCGCTTCTTTGTCGCCGTTATAGGTTCTGTCCTGGGGCTAAGAAGATCCTGAACCTGTCGCAGAGGTAAATGCGGAAATTTACTGATACGATTCTCAGAACTCACTGTTTGTTCAGTGTAATCCGAAGCAGAAGTAGGCCCGACGGCGGGAGTGGACGCAACAAGATCAGCAACCGTCAATTTACGACACTGCACTAATGACGGCTTTGATTCAAAAACACTCTGCGGACAATTAGACCGATCGTGTCCACTTTCAGTACATAGGAAGCACATTCCCTCTTGACCAGTATACATGACACGGACGCGGTAACCACACACTTGTAAATGTGATGGAATATTGCGTTTGACATGAAGGGGGACCCATAAATTTCACGTAAAACACGTACTCGTCCGCATCAAAATAAGGGGTGTGGACCTGATCAGAGCTCACACGAATTGTTTCGACAAGCCAGTCGTGGATTTATAGCGAACGGGCAGCACGTGTCGCGCTGTTATATCGAAAGTAAATCTCACAGTACCTTTTCGTGGAACACACGTGGAAACCATGGTAGCCATAGCGGAGCGGCCGACGCCGCTGCAAGTAGACGAACACAAACAGACAGTAAAGGCGGAGAGGAGGCGCTACGACTCACTCGGCAGACAGAACAACACTAACGAGGATAACATATAAGCGACGCTGCTGCAAGTGAAATAAACAATAAACTTACTGCTCGGTGCTCGAAGAGGAACTGTGTGACCACGGGTCTTGCAAATGGTTCAAATAGCTCTGAGCACTATGTGACTTAACATCTAAGGTCATCGGTCCCCTAAAACTTAGAACTAATTAAACCTAAGTAACGTAAGGACATCACACACATCCATGCCCGAGGCAGGAATCTAACCTGTGACCGTAGCGGTCGCACGGTTCTGGACTGAAGCGCCTAGAATCGCTCGGCCACAGCGGCCGGCACGGGTCTTGCAACATAGAATTTAAAGACTAATATGTATACACCTACTTATACTGGGACTAGTGAAGAAATAGAAATTAAGTAAAAAAGTGAGGACCACTTATTAGACCGTGCCTGAAGAGAACATGAGTCCTTTTATAAATACACTTTGTATCTTGATACTTCAGCGCTTTACATTTCGGTTTTCTGTTAATTCCACATTTAAGCACTCTGTACCTGCATTAAGAAGAATCGTAAAGCAATTCCTTTACAAATGTAACGTTCATGTAATGATTCACAGTACTTCTCGTCCCACAGTAATTTGTTCAGTAAATAAAAGCAGTACTCACAGCAATCAACGAATCTGTACATACTACAGCTGCATTACTTTGAGTAGTGATCTGTTCCTTCGTACCTTTCTTACAAATATTTTATTACTCTAAGAGTCACAGTACAAAAGTGTACGCTTCATTCTTTGTTTACTTCACTTTTCACACATTTCATTTGTGACATGCGTTGTTAGTACATCTAATGCTTCCTCAAACCAGAGAACAAAATAATTACTGGTGCACATGCAAATATCTTTTCAGACCCTTGTGGCAATAAAGTCCTTTAAGTTTACCAAATTTAAGAGAGTCCAAAAGACATATAACTATGTGTGATATGCCGAATATTCCACAGGGGCCTGTATGGAATAATAATCATTTGCTATTTCTTTGTGTACGAACACAAGTTCTTATAAATCGACTGAATTCTCTGAAAATGGGCTCAACCTGACTACCACGAGTGTGGTACCAGGATATCAAAATATGCTTACTAATATTGTCTTGTAGAAATTTCTTGCACGTAAAATTCGATGCACTGTCTGTGAGGAATGTGACAGTCTTGCTAACTGTTGGTACATAACGTTTGAGGATTCTTCTAATAATAGTAGACGCTGCCTTCGATCATTTAACATACAGCTTGACATATTTTGAAAAAGGTCATGTCTAGCTACCAAATACCTAGCACTATCTTGTCCAGAGTGCATTCGGATGCTGACATCAAGAGACACAATTTGTAGTGGCAGTGTTGGTAAGATTATGCGTAATTCCGTGTAGCAGCGCTTATAAGCAGTCTTTGCTTTCTGATACAATAGACAAGTTTCTACCAACGATTCAATATCCCTTCGCATATTCGAAAAGTAACAATAGAAATTCAGCGTTCTTAAGCACTTAGTGGAACCGTAATGATCCTAGACTTAATGAGTATGACACATTAAGGTTGTCTACAAGTATCTGGAAAGTCTTCACACCAGTTATCACCAGAAATTGTACGTCTGTAAAAGAAAACATTGTTTTGAGATTTGTATTGCTACAAAATTTTCTCAGGTGAGTTTTGTGAAAGGAGAGTCTTTATTTAATGCCGCTTCGGATCTGTATCTTTCAATGTAGCCATGTAGTTGTAAGTACCTAAATAGTATTGTTTGCTATGTCTGTCTTTCATTAACGAAATTCTGTGATAAGATATTTGTCCTGTTAAATTCGAAAGATCATCAGTGCTTGAGGAAGACACGACAAAGCGTGAGCTACAACATTGTTCTTAACTTTTACTTCCACTATACTGTAACTGTATTCCTGTAGAAAAGCTGCCCATCTTGTAATCCTGGAACGTAGAGGATTACAGTTTAATAAAATTCTCAGGACATGACGGTCGTTAAATACGGTGACGTCATTTTCATAAATGTAGTAATTGAACCTCACAAACGCTTGTATTGCGGTTCGAAATGGTTCAAATGGCCCTATGCACTATGGTCATCAGTCCCCGAACTTACCTAAGGGCATCACCCTAATCCATGCCAGAGGCAGGATTCGAAGATGCGACCGTAGCAGCAGCACAGTTCCGGACTAGAGCGCCTAGAACCAAACGGCCACAGCGGCCGGCCTTGTATTGCGGCCAGACCTTCTAACTCAGTAGCTGAATATCGTCTTTCACACTCTGAAAGCGTTCTTCTAGCAAAACTACTCATGTTAGCTTCAACCTTTCAGTCCTTTTCAGGCGTTTAAAATACATTGGCACCGATTCGCGAAAAATATACTTTCTTAGCATGCAAAAATCTAAATTTGTGTCAGAATGATATATGATTTGACAATTTACAAAATTATTTTTCATTGAATCGAAATCTGCTTGACAATTTTCGGACTAGTGCCATTCGAAATTCTTTCTTACTATATTCGACAATGCTGTACTGATAAGTAACTGGAGCGAAACCACTGAGAAAAAAAACAAAGGCCAGGAGAAGCTTTTAACTCTTGTTTTGTGCTCAGAGAGAAATTTTTCATAGCACTTATTTTACCAGAATCACGGGTTAATTCCTGCGGGAGATATGACATGACCAAGAAATTTTATTTCCTTTCGACCAAACTTGATTTCTGGAAATTAATTGTGACTCCAACCTGTGAACATTCACGAAATTTCGAATTTTGGTGGCAATTTAGAGCTTTGGAGGGAATTTCGGGTTGTTTTAGGAATATCTTTGTCTCTGGACTGTGCCGACAGGATATTAATAACATCATTACCCTTTCTGGGATCGAACCCAGGTCCTGTTTGGCTGAAAGCCCAAGTGCACCCAGCAATACAATTATACCACCAGAGGGGCTTGGAACTAACGGGAAATTAAATAAGGTGGTGACATTTCTGGGACTCGAAACCTGGTTCTCCTGGATGGAAAGCTCAAAGGCACCACCAACACATGTAAACTGTCCAGATGCAGGAGACGAAGGTCCGAAAAATTAATTAAAGGTAGGTCCTAGTAACGTAAATAAACAAAGATCTGGTCTAATTGCACAGCTGTACGTGCAGCTCTACACAAATATGGCCTAAAATCGCCATACAACTCAAAAACTGCTGATACCGTACAACTGGTGTTACCCTGCTGGGAAAAAATTTCATAATGCCACTCGGAACTAGTGCAGACACACTCAGACTCTACCCTTCACTTACAAGTTGGTGGGGAAGAAGCTGGGGTGTAAGGTACTACCATTATTCTTTTTGTATGGAAATGTGTTCAAGTGATGAGATGCTGGTGGTGAACAGAGAAGAGTTTAAAAAGTGTATTACCTGTGAACTTGTAGTATCTATCGTTATGTGACATCACAGTGCACGCCTTCTCAAAAACCAACCAGCAGGCCAGGCAACCAAACCCAATACATGCTACCACAACTAATAAAAAAACGCAACACAATTCTATTTACACTTCAAAATTGTCGTGAAAAAACTGGCACTCGTAATGAATGGGTCATAATGCAACACACTTACGAGAGAAAATCGTCGTCCTATAGACTGAAGAAGGGGCAGTAGTTGAACGTGCGTGTTCATCGAAAGGTCTTCATAGACTGCCAAAAATCGATGCCCTTTTACCTCCCCTCATTCCTCCCTTTCCTCCCTACCTCCATCCTTTCACATACAGGGGGACACAGGCTTTCTCAAACAGCGTGCTGCTCCACTGAACACTTGACGGCACAAGGAGGTCGCTGTCCGCCTTGAGGAGATAAAAGGATGGCCACCTCAAGTGCAACTTGTTCATCTAACATTTAGCGACATAGCTCGCACGCACCACCCTCTGGTCAGAGCATGCATGTGTACAGCGACCACCCACAGTACACATGACCCCCTTGCTCCCAGCAGCTTGCTGTTTGGCGATGGAGAACAATCCTCCTTAAGGTCTACGGAGTTCTATCTTGCAGTCTGTTATCGTATTTCCCAGAGAGAATGGACCACACTGGAACAACAATGAAATTCCAGAGGACGTTCCTGACGGCTTTTTCAAAAGTCAGCTGCTTGGGAAACATAAAGCCTGCCACATAAAGTGACCACAGCCTAACACCACAATGTCTTCAGTACAATGCTCCCCCTGGGAGCACGCTGTTAGGCAGTCATCATAATCGATACTGACTAAAGCTACACATACAATAGAGAGCGATGCCAGCATCCTTCAGAACAAAACAGTGATAAATGAGGTCTGTCCAGACCGCGGGTTGTTTGTCTAAAGGAACAGCCACGAACTCTTACTGAGCTCTGCCACCAAGCCATATGTGACATCAAGGCGACTATAATAAAGTAATTATGAAAACGAAAAACATAATCCTGTCGATTCGTCTTATGAGCTATATCGATACAGTTTTTACATTCGACTGCAGGCAGGATACAATCTTCTGCTTCTTCTTCTTTATCATCGCCTTGTCCCATGTCACGTAGGGTAGGCGTTACTCTTCCGGATCCTTCTCCTCCATAGTACTCTATCCATTGTCTCTTCCTTCTTCCATCCTTTCTCCCTTAGGTCCCCGGATATCTTATCATTCCACCTCATCTTCGATCTTCCTCTCCTTCTCGCTCCTTCAATTTTTATATCTTCAACTCTGTTTCCAATATTCTCTTCCCCCTTTCTCTGTGTCTGTACCACCTTAGTCTGCTCTCTTGAATCTATTTCCCCATGGGTCCCACTTTCACAGCTCCTCTAACAAATTCTTTTCTAATCTTCCTTGTTACCCCACAGCATCCTCATTTCCGCCACTTCCATCTTCGTTTCCTGGGCTACTGTGATTGGCCATGTCTCTGCCCTGTATATCATGGCAGGCCTTACCACCGACTTCCACTTTCCCTTGCAATCCAATGCTCTTGTCACACAACACTCCACTCATTTTCCTCCAGTTGTTTCAGACGCAATTTATTCGGTGTTGTATCTCGCTTTCCAGTCCTCCGTCCCTCTGTACGTACGACCCAGGTATTTAAATTTGCAGACCGATTTCAGCTCATCATCCTGGATCTTGCAAGACCTCATCTGCACATCCTTCAGTGCTAAATATTCTGACTTTGTCCTACTAATTTTCCTCAAGTCTGTCGATGCTCTGCTCGCAAAGAACTACGTCAACCGCAAACATCATGTTCCACGATACTTCGTTCTCCACATCTTTCATCAGCACATCCATAATCAAGTCAAAGAGGTAGGGACTAAGCGCAGACCCTTGATCTAACCCTACTTTTACTGAAAACTCCTTTGCCATGCCCGCACTACTTCTCACCTGTGTCATTGCTCCTCTACACATTTCCTTCACTAACCTCACATACTTCTCTGGCACGCACTGCTCTCATGCTTCTCCATATTTCGTCCCTTGGGACTCTGTCATATGCTTTCTCCAAATTAATGAAAGCCGTATGTAGATCGGCTTGTAGCTCCCCGTGTCTCTCCACTATCCGCCTTAAAGCATGTATGGCATCAGTCGTTCCTCTTCCAGGAATGAACCAAAACTGTTCTTCACACACCACAGTCTCCTTGCGTAATCTTGCTTCTATAACTCTTTTCTAAAGTTTCATTGTGTGTGCCATCAATTTAATACCTCTAAAGTTAATACAGTCCTGCACATCACCTTTCCCCTTAAATATTGGGACCAGTACAGTACTTTAGTTCTCCACTCGTCTGGCATCTCCCTCTGTCGCCAAATCTTCTTGTCTGGGTGTTTGGGTTGTCCATGTCATTTCATCATTATTCACGAGAGTGGCGTGATTGGACTGAGCAAACGTTCGGAATCTGTACGTGTGCTGATAACCACGCAGTTGAGGGCCCCACAAACCAAACATCACCATTATCAACATCTTCCGGCCACATACTAAATGATAGCGAAATACTCGTTATCTCACAGCGGGAGATTGATGTTTCGTTAAAGAATATCACGGCAATGAAAAACAAGAGAATCATTCCCTGGTTGCCTAGTCATCTCATCCACCCACCAGGTGGCCCGTCATTGATAACAAACTGATACGCTAATTAATCGAATTTCTTATGAGAGTCATTTTGCATGGCGAGTAATTTTTATTTTTTTCTGTAGTTGGATTACACACACCACATCTGGGAATCCGTGGAAGGAAGACGATGTTCTTTTCGAGGAACACTATTGAGAACCCAAATTTGAAGCTGACCACAGAGGGATTCTACAGCCCACACTATACATTTCGCGTGAGGACTGCGCTACTGCAAACATGATCATAACGACTGTGTTACCCTCACCGTACATAAAAAGTGGTTTTGAGTTTACAGGCACTTAATAGTCGCTGATGGTGTTACGCTTTATGGTAGAAATTCTGCCTTTAATTGGGAATAAGTATCTGCATTCTACCACATACTTGCATTACATCCTGTAAAGACGCCTATCCGTGATTACAGCCACGGGTGAATCATATTCGTGCCACTTTAATACCTCAAAACCTGTCACCTTTTTCTAACCTGTTGCTAAGGGTCTCATACAGCGAAAACTCGAGTGCTGTTTCTTTGACAGTCCCTATGCACATTATAACTGTCCTTAGTCTCTCCCCGCCCACCTTGGGCTTCATCCACATGGTCGTCCCAATTTAAGTCGGACCTGACTGGAGGTCGGAGAGTGCTGAATCCAAAACTTTCTATATCTCGTGGGGAAACAGGAATCACTGAGTTAATAAGACAGGAGCGCGTTTTGACCACAAGGTGGAAATGGAAACATGTCGCAGATCCGTCAACCATGTGCAATGAATAAGGCCAGCGCCAAGCGAAACGTTCCCCTGCAAAACGAGGTAGCAGAAAGGATAGTACAAGCAGTTATGATGGTGTTCCTTGCTGAGGAAACTAGGAAGACTCCACATCATGTAGGGCATGGAAGAGGGACATGGGTGTTCCTACTGCATTTCGGTACACCTCCGAATTACATACAGGCGATGTAGTTCGAATCAGATCTGCATCTCCCACGATGCACTCATGTCTGTTACCCAAACATTGTCTCCCACTTCGGTATTTTGTACCATCCAACCCAGAAAATATACCAACTATAAAAACTCATCTAATGTCATTCAGTAGAGAACTTGGTAAGGTATTACTGCTGCCCTGTCTTCTGATAATTCGAAAACAAATACAGTTTGCATGCCAGCATTGACCATATGTGGCGATCCTATTAAATATACAGAAATGAAGCAGGTGGCTCATGATGGAAGTAGCTTCCAAAGGCCAGTATAACGTTCCATCACCTGTACTGTGGGAGGACCATACACAACAGCCTATCAAACGCAAGAGAGGATCCTTGAATTTTTGTTCGACAGAGTGCTTTTTTCTGCTGCAACACATCCAAACGGTGCCTAAATATTGTCGTATACAGTGCCATCATTTCATCGTTTTCTTTCTTTTTCCACAACCCTTCGAGGTCTCTGTCACGTGCTAAACCTACATTAACACAGCTGTCCTTTGGTTCTCGAAAAAAAAAAAATTACAGGACAAGACATGGTGAAAATTATGCTGCTACTGAGCCCCCAAAATACACCTAGTATAACTGACGTAAAAGACAGAGGCGATGTTTCTTATTGACAGAAATATGTGAAAGACATTGTGACATATGGAAACTGGTACAGTTTTGCTGCGTTTGGGGCTCTTCCACATAGCTGTCCGAGGGTGACTGGTAACCGATACATTTAAAGTCTTTCACGGTGAAGTAATAGCACATTTCTAAGTGTCCCATTTCGGTTGATCCACTACATTGCAACCATGAACACGACGACTGTTTCGGTGCACGCCATCCTGAGACGGCGTTGCTATAACTAAGACTCTCTCTCCACCTCAAACAAACGATGACAGTCTGAAAAGAAGATTAAGAGACAACTGCTGTTACAGATGAGTTTTCCGAATATCCTCTGCAGGTACTATATGATGATTCTGGTGTACCTTCTAGGTCAAGTAAAAGTCGATACAGAACATTACAGTTACACGATGTTGCATTGCAAAGTATTAGATATGGCGTCAGTCTACATGCTACAGCTGCTGTTACAGCAGCTGCACCTTTGGATGCTGGATTATTTACTGAAAGATACGGGAGGCTTCTGCTCGATCACTATATAAAGATAAGGGACGAAGAAAAATTAATGAAATCACTTGACTAAAAATTTCATGCTCGATGCAAGACAGCCAAGACAGAATTTGTCTCCTTTGATAGATGCCAAGATTGCACTAAAGTTCTGTTAAAACAGATAATTCAAGTCGTCAGTCTCCAAGCATTGTTAAAGAAGAGCATTATACGATTTGCAGTGTGCCAGTCGCGAAAAAGAAACCAGCCTAAGTTATTGCTAAATATGTTGTGGATTTTTTAAAGAAAAATAGCATTGATAAAAGTTTGTAGGTTGTTGGTGGTGACTCAACAAATTTTTAAAACTGGTTTGGGGGGAGTTGGCTTGAGATGAAGCTGAATCGTAAACTCATCCGGTTGATTTCGGCTCATCATACTAACGAGCTACGTTTGTGCCATATGATCAGCCATCTAGATGAGAAAACAACGAGAGGAGTGGTAAGACGGGCAACATACTCGATAGTGCAACAGAACTTGAAATCAAACCCTCATTTGTCAGAATATCCTTTCTAGGACTTTTGGCTCCATAGAGTGGCACTGTTGTCAAAGCACAGTCTACAGATCAGTCTTATGGTTACATGATAACTCAGGCTATAAAGACAGGTGCACTATCAACTGATCTCATTAACAACAGCAAATAGGATTTGTCGCAAGTGTATTCCAGCACATGGCCTTACAGGTAACAAGTAGAAGACAAAGCAACTGCTTGTGGAATACATTGTTGGCGTTTACTATCCCTACTGGTTTACCATCAAATAGAAATTCTCTAGTGTGGAAGGACCCCATCTACATTATTATCAACTGAAACTCCTAAAATACCAGAAGAAAGCAGTAGAAGATACTGTTGCACCAACAATCCAACATTCATTGATGTTCGCATTTAGTGAAACGGCGCTTCAGACGCTTTTATGCTCGGAAGACAAGACGATTGGAAAGCATGGTCCAGACGGTAATTGAATTGCGGAATGATGATGATGATACACCAGGAGAAGTATTCGTTGGTCCTAGGAAAGCATCTACAGTATATCCAAAAGGAACTTCACTTTCGGAACTGATAGATTGGTCTGAAAAAGTTTATGTATCACCACTTACTTGTAAACTCAAAATATCAGAAATAAGAAAGTCTTTTCTACAGGGAATCCTTGTTACAAAGTGACTGCATCATGGACAGTCCGTAGAGAGGTGTATGATATAGGTAACAGAGGCCCCTACTTTTTGACAATTTTTTCAGTGTGTTTCCAGTGTTCGATAACAGAGAGACGATATATATAGAAGTTCATTAAGCGGCTTTTTGAGCGTATGTTGGTGCAGTTTATATTAATTTGTGCGCTTTCCTCGGAAATTTCGTTATACATCATAATGAAGCGCATAATTGTCAACCTAAATGCTTATCAATAAAAAATGACCTTTTGAATTAGGATTATACTCATCAAAACGCAAATTTTTTTAACCTCTCATCCACAAAAGTCATGAAACTATTTTTGCCCTCCAAAACAACACACCCTAGTGCAGTGGTAGGAGGACATTCACGATTTGAATATTGCACAGAGATGTTATAATTTCAAGGCAGGAGCGTCAAGCGTGCGCACAGGTGAGTATTGGAATAAGGCCTACATACAATGACCGCACAGGACACACACAGATGCAGGTGGCGCTTAGAGCACTTACATGACACAACATTTAATGTTTACAAAAATGGTTCAAATGGCTCTGAGCACTATGGGACTTAACATCTGACGTCATCAGTCCCCTAGAACTTAGAACTACTTAAACCTATCTAACATAAGGACATCACACACATCCATGCCCGAGGCAGGATTCGAACCTGCGACCGTAGCAGTCGCGCGGTTCCAAACTGAAGCGCCTAGAACCGCTCGGCCACCACGGCCGGCGGTTAATGTTTACAAAAACATAAAATCGTCGAATCACCATACTAAAGTAAGGATGTCAGATTTAATCAGAACTTAGTTCCACAAAAAGGAAACCTTTAAATTATTCCAAATTTTAAAATAGTATCAGCAGTCGCACCTTAATAAAACCGTAAGGTAACCACCATAGATGGTCTTCAACCCGGTAAGTGGGGGTAAAACAAATTTCTAAAACTATAAGTCCCTACTCCACTTGAAATGTATAATGTTGAAACACGTATGTAACGTAGCAGCGATGGTGAAGCATGACAAAATCTTTGACCAGAGAGCCATTTATCGTAGTTAGTCTGCGCTTGACCGCGCGAGTGTTGCGAGCAGTACGCTAGTAGTCGTTGTGCAGTACAGTCTGTCGATAGCAGTAGCTCAGTTCAGTTGCGTCCAGTAGTCAGTGCGCTAGTAGTCGTCGTGCAGTACAGTTGCAAGCAGTCTGTCAGTAGGCAGTCTGTGAGCAGTGCAGTATGTCGGTAGTAGCAGTCGAGTGCAGTTGTGTGTGAGGAGTCGGCGAGCGTCGACATGGCATTCTGGTCAAGATGCTGAATGAGGTATATTGTTAATGTAGGTAACCATCAGATAACGTAAAGTTTATTTATTGTAATTAATTGTCAACAAGTGCCCCAATAATAATTTTCATTTCAAAGCAATATTTTACACAAAAAAAAATCATTTAATTGAACCAACGATTTCCTACCATTTCCCTTAAAGAAAAGTTTCAGTTAAATTTCAAAAAAAATAAAATATTATTTGCAATGCAGTTCCTCCAAGCCGTGGCCAACAATAAGAGCAGAAATTTGACATGCAGTTTCAATGAGGTAAGAAATTAATTATGATTTTTTTAGCACAGGGTCAAAGACCGATATTTCGGTTTAATTGCATTTTCATTATCACTGAGATTTTCTTATCACTGAATCGACTTTCATTTTTTGTGAGGAACTTATACTTGGGTCAGATTGCTAATTTTTGTTTAATTGTCATTGTCAGTAGATTTCATTGCGGGAGGTTACACTTGGCTCCCATTTATTATTATATTTTTTATTTAAATATTTCTGTGGGGACGATATTACGCTTTGGTCCCATTTCTATTAAATATTGTGCTTTTCAAAATTTCTGTGGGGAGGTTACACTTGGCGACACCCAGTCCAGGATCGTATTTCGTTGAGAATCTTTTGAAAAACAGTCAGATATCTGCTCTTATTTGCTTAGATATAATTAGAATTTGGCGCAACGCTTTTACTAATCTTGTGACTTTCTTTCTACAGGTCAACGGCAATTCGTTGCTCTGTTGTATTTGTGTGTTGTTTTTGCATTGTGCTTATTTGTTTTGTGAATAATTGTGACTATTGCAAAAATCCCGCGAAAGACTGTGAATAGTGTATCGCGAAGCATTATGAATGAAATTACCGACTCAAACAACTTTACCGATAGGACTTATGACACGCAGTGTAATGATGACAATCCTGCGTTCACTGACAATCAGTGCGTTCCAACCATTAATAATGATGTAGACCTTAATGATGAACAAACGAACTCGGTTATGTCCTCTGTTGATTTGACGACAATCGATGACGCGGGACGCTCTATTGTAATGAGCGCTGCCCAGCGTAACACAACCGGTTTACTAAATTTACGTGATGAACACACAAATTTGTCTAATGAAAATGAACAGGATACACAAAGTACGACGGATTTATTTAATTCCGAAATAGTGTCTGACAGTGTACATCCGACTGATAATCCTTTTTGTAAACTGCAGAATGACCAAATGGTCACACAAAGCGCGACAATTGCAGGTACACCACTAAACAGCACTGAGAATAGAAACGCTAATTTTGGCTCGGATCAAATTATGGCACTATTGCTGCAACGAGTTAACCAAATTATTGAAAAACAAGACAACCTTAGTGAGGGTAACAAACAACTTAATGAAAAATTAGACGACAATTCCAGACAGTTAAATGAAAAAATAGACGACAATTCCAGACACTTAAATGAAAAATTAGACGACAATTCCAGACACTTAAATGAAAAATTAGACGACAATTCCAGACAACTTAGTGAACAAATTAGAGCCGTTGTAGCACAGTGTTATGACACTAAGGAACAGTTGCGCGTGGAAATTGAGGCTTGTTCAAAAAAAAGTAACGAAGGAATTAGGTCTGTTGCTCAGGAATTAAGGGAAATGCAAACAACCGCAACAGAAACACTTAGAGACGAAATTAACGGAGACGCTAAACAATGCTCTGAAAAAGCTACACAATTACGGGACGAGTTTAAAGCAATGACGGTAGAACTTTCGCGCACAATGGACGCAAAGATAGACGCGAAACTCGAACAGCAGAACACTCAGATTGACGAACGCTTTAATCTTCACATACAAAATAGTGATACGCGTTTCCGCAAATTTATTCAGGATCAAAATAAAGTCAAACGTCAAGTCATGGAAACAATCACTGCACAGAGACAAGAAGACAAACGTAAAATGTTTGCGAAGGCAAAAACGTATGTAGACAATAATATTGTGACAGTGTCCGACGAAATTAATACCATCAAACAGTCCAACACAGAATTACGTGACGAAATTTCGGATCTTAAATCGGAAACAGACACATACACAACCGATTTTCAAACAGTGACCGACAGACTCGAACAATTAGAACTAACACATGATTCAGATGTCGTCAAAGTTGACGTTAAAAAACTGAACGAAACTACACGTAAATTGCAAAAACAGATTAATGTCTCTGACACTAAGTCTGATGAGCAGGTAAAAATACTGACTGAAAAATATGATGAATTGGCCAGTCGTATTGATGTTATAGAAAGTAGTAATGACAACAAATCAGACGATACTTCACCGGTTTCATTTAATCAAACACCTGAATTTCAAAATTTACAGCAGACAATTAATGAGATCGATTCGTCTAATAACACGTTGCGTAGAAAGTTATCGAGTTTACAACAAGAAGTAACAGAGATGAAAAGTATTTCAGTTAATAACACATCACAGCAAACGCCAGTTAATGAACATTTGTCAGACTTACGCAGCGCTTATAATTTGAGCAATTTACAGCAACTACGCGACTTAAAATCCGAAAAGCCACGCGACTTAAAATCTGAAAAGCTACGCAACTTGAAATCCGAAATGACACAGACGAACAGATTCACACACAAACCTGAACGTGTTATCAAATTCAGTGACGAGAACGTTAATTATATCACTTTGCATTTGTAAGAAAATGTAAAGAATTTAATAATGACAGAACACAGGTACACGATTTGCACTGTATACGACAATTTATTTTTGTACTTTCACCGCTATTACCTGTAATGGAGAAACTAGCTTTGAACCTGAAGCGACAATTTATTTTTGTATTTACAACAGCATTGCCTATAATGCAGAAACTAGAATTAACATGGATACAACTATTTGCTTTTGAATTTATACCGCAATTGCCTGTAACGCAAAAGCCAAAATTTATTTGCAGTGGGTAATTGACCTCAGGGGATTCATTACACTTTAATGAATATGTGCCGTAGCGAGCATAGGGCCCCGAGCTGGAGTAGTGCTGTTTCATCTTTAGTTTTCTGCACTGCTGCCTTCTCTTCTACTATCCTATATATCTATCAAAACTGCTCTTTAACTATTGCTCTACCTAGAATTAAGAAAAATAACTAAAGAAAACCCGATGTGACAAATTTTTACCGAATGTGACAATTTTCATTAGGCACTCCAGAATCACGAGAACTTAAATAACAGATAAAAATCGTAATCATCAGTATGTGTAAAATTAACAGCAAACACATTTTTTGGTAACAATAGACCTTTTCACCACAACAGCATGAAAGTCAGCCGCTTAGCATGCGTAACCAACAATGCAGTCCACAAGGTCAACCGAACTTTAATGTTTCGCTGCGTGCACGTATAGTCCCAGCTGCAACAAATGGTAACGCATGGCAGCAAAGACATAACTACGTACAGACAACACACTATTTCAACTCGTATCGCAATGCACCGTATAGGAATGACTATGACGACAGACGTAAAATTAATGAGCACAATTTTCAGCGTACACTTAATAACAGTCGATCTTTTCAGCAGCAAGAACATCAGCAACAACATATTATGATGAATGAACCAGACAATAGGTGTTATCTATAGCATAATACGTCAGGAAGAAATAACAGAGCAGTTCATATAGTGGATATGCCACAACATTCTCCCGTAAATAACAGCACGTACGATAGAATTTGACCATATACAGTACAGGTTTCATATTCCAGTAACGTAAGCCATAATTTTGACACGCAGAGTCTTGTTCACGAAAATGTTATTAATTTTGACGCCATCCGACACACGTTTGCATGAAAGACATTATCACGACGTACGTAGACGACATTCTTATTGCAGAAGCGAACTGGTCGGATCACAATATGATTCTTGAACGACTGTTACAAACTTTTCATGCACAAGGACTTACAGTTAATCTTAGTAAATCACACTTTGGCAAAACTTCTATAAAATTTCTTGGACACGTAATTTCAGCAGAAGGCATTGCGCCTGATCCGGAAAAACTTCAAGCTCTACGTGACATTACTGTTCCTACGGCAAAAAAACAATTACGCAGTTTTTTTGGGCTTAATTAACTTTTTTCGTAAATTTATTCATCACTCTGCTTTAGACACACCCAGATTATGCCAATTAACAGGTAAAAACAGTATTTGGTCTTGGGATAAGCAAGCACATTCTGAGTTCATGAACCTGAAGCATGCTTTGTTGAATGCTCCACTGTTATCGCACCCAGATCTTACTAGAAATTTTTCCGTTGCCACCGACAGTTCCAACACCGCTTTAGGCGTACACATTTTCCAGGAAATTGAAGAAGATGGCTCTACAGTAATTAAAAACATCGCATTTGCAAGTCGCATTCTGTCACCTGCTGAACGAAATTATTCTGTTACAGAACTTGAAACATTATGTGTTGTATGGGCTTTCACGAGATTTAGGCACTTTCTTTATGGCAGACATACCACCGTTTACGCAGACCACAGAGCGATACAATTTTTACTTTCGGCTAAATTCACTCACGACAGATTAAGCAGATGAAAACTTTATTTACAGGAATTTAATTTTACAATAGTTCACATTGCCGGCACACAAAATGTTATAGCAGACGCACTATCGCGTTCTCTGAGCAACAATCAGCAAGACGTAGCAACCAACTTCTGCAAAACAAATTTCAGTGTCATGTACATTCAGCAAGTTGCATTTGAAAACTTTATTTCATCGTCATTACAGGACATAGCACAAGAACAAAATAAAGACAACGCGTGGAAAGATATTAAACACCTTTGGCAAGATAAGAATAATGTTACGATTAGAAACCATTACACTGTATGCAATGACATTTTGTTTCGCCGCTCTCATCCTGACAGCAACAATTGGTTATTATGCATTCCTGACGAACTGATTAACAAATTAATTTGGTACGCTCATTTAAGTTACGAACATTACGGAGCACGAAAACGTTTTCTTATACTGAGACAGAACTGTTATTTAACCAACATGGAGAAACGGATACGACGAGTTTTAGCGTCTTGTAAAATTTGCCAGAAAGCTAAATCAGACACCACTTCACCCTCCTTTATATCCCATTGTACCTGTTAAATTAAAACATATGGCCGCTGTAGACATTTTTGGTCCAATTCCGAGAACTAACAGAGGTTTTTGCTACATCTTTGTCGCTGTTGAGCTCACTTCAAAATTTGTTACTTTCACTCCATTACGCAAAGCTACTGCTAAAACTGTTTCGAAAGCATTTGTAAAACATTTTCTATTTCATGTAGGGCATGTGATGAAAGTAATTTCTGACAATGGATCACAATTTCGTTCTAGCATATGGACACGCGTGTTATGAGCCAGAAACATTTCTCCGATCTATATATCCAAGTACCATGCTTCTTCGAACCCTTGTGAACGGTAAATGAAAGAAATTGGTAAGCTGTGCCGAATATACTGCCACAAAAGACATATTGATTGGGATACACACATACTCTCATTCCAAGATGTAATTAATTCCATTCCAAATGAATCCACTATGCTATCTCCGTCTGTTATATTGAAAAACGTTGAACCACCAAACAAAATGAAAGAATTAGTAAACTTCCCTAAATGTCGTCGACTAAGACACCATGAAATAATTGACATTGCGCTGAACAACATCAAACGTGCCGCAGAGCGCCGGAGAAGACAGCAAAAACGGGTTTGTACACGCCGCGACTTTCACGTTGGACAGAAAATATTAGTACGTACACACTATTTATCCATTAAATTAAAAGGTAAGTGCAGTAAATTTGAACTTCTATACGCAGGCCCATATCGGATTCGCAGCATCCCTCACCCCAATGTTGTACACGTCGAAACTTTGAGAACCAGAAAATCGAAAGGCAACCACCATTGATCAAATATTAAACCCTTTATTGAATGAAGACACTGTATGATTCAACACACTACGATGCCATTTACTAATTTTTTTTATGACCACTTATGCAACTATCTTCACATGACTAATTACTGATGATTATCGTATTTTTTCTTGGCAAGTGCCCGGCAAGGTAAGGTTAGCAGGTCGTTTTTCTTGTCGTTACACATCAGACCGTGCATATTTTTTCAGAGACACTTACGTATTTTATGACTAATTATGCAATGTTATCTAATGACATGTTAATTTCGTTATATTTTTCTCCATTAAAGTCTTTAATTCTCGCCTCTATACAAGCTGAACACAACGAACGTCACATTTTGTCTTTTTATGTACGATTGTTTTCAGTTTTGTTTATATGCACTGTGAAATAGTTAAGATATAACACACAGCAGTTGACTTTGACATTTTTGTTGCCCTATGACACCTCAAGATCGTGACTGTTTTACATTTTTTGCTGCTGCATTGTATTATTCTGTGTACATTTTTGCATCTGAACACTGTCAATATCTTCGACACATTACGTTTTCTGTCATGTTATGCTGTATGGTTAATTATGTTATCATAAACCAGTCATTATTTAGTGGGTATATGATTTAAATGCAAGACATTAATCTTTGTTCATCAATTTCAGAAAGAAATGATGCGTGTAAGAAATAAATTCAACAGAAATGGGAATTTCACCTACGGAATAAACGAAAGAAGATGCAATAACTTTATGAGGAAGAGTAAATGGATCAGGATTAACAAACATTAACAAGAATATACTATACTCATCGTAGAATAGCAGTCTTAACTAATTTTTTCTTTCAGAATACAAGGTAATTGATGCAGGCTGTCAGACAGAACTTAGTTTTAGTGATGAAATATGCTAGAGATAAGGAATAGTTGTGTAATGAGTAATGAAGTGATATTTTGCAGATGATAATAATGATGAAGAATATGCTGTTATGAATAATGAAGTTTTTCTTTACAGGTGATGATAATAATGAAGTTATGATAATATGGATAATGAAGTGATTGATAATGAAGTTTTTTGTTTACAGATGAGGATAATGTTGAAGTTATGTATTTATGCTACATAGTTATTTAAGTATTTGTTGCAGTTTGCTTTGACAGCAGGTGTTAGATTGCATAGTAGGATGACGGAAAGTTTTGGAAAGGACAGCTATGGAACATTTTTATACACATTTGACTACCTGTTAATTCGAAGTTCACTACTTTTCAGCATAGTGTGCGTTTCTTCTTTCAGCTCAATAATCCATTTTGTATTTTTTCCAGGAGAAGCTTTTCATGATACTTACTAAACCTGTTACTTATTATGCCTGTTCTAGTACTCGCATTTTTATTTTTTTACCCATTTGTGTCTATCATTTATAAATGTGATCACATATACTGCCTTGTTACATAACCTTGCTACAGCTGACTCATGACAAATGACGTTACCTATCCTCATTTGCAGCAATAGGTCAAAGGCAAATAGTGTTATGCCTCAGCAATTAATTATCGATCCCAAAGCAATGCATTGCTAACAAAAAAAAAAAAAAAAAAAAAAATATTGCCAGTCCCACATAATGTCACTAGTTTATGATAATTCTGAATAATACTGATTAGCTCTGAATAGTATGTCACTTGAGTAATGACTTCTTAATGAGACAAAATATATATATATATATATGTATATATATATATATATAATAATGCTTTGTAACTGGCTAATAACTGCCACTGTTTATTGTAATGAGACTACTTATAATGCCCATGATTATTAATGTTATGACTGTAATTAACTGATTTTTAATAATGACTTCGTAATGATCTGAATAATACTGAATGATGAACAATGTTTTATTCTATTCAATACTTGCTGGCCACTGAGTGCCAATAATTAATGTCACTCAATGAATTATGTTATTAATTATGCCATTAATTAGCTATAGTTTTCAATGTTGAGTTTTCATGTTTTGGTAAATGGCCAATGAGTGCCAATAATTTGTATCACTCAATGTATTATGTTAATGCTAGGCCAATAATTGACTCTCCTTTTCAATTAAGACGTCTGATGAACATTATTCTGTCATACCAAATATGCTTTGTAACTGGCCAAGGACTGCCACTGTTTATTGTAATACGATTACCCATAATGCCAATAATTTAATTTTATCAACATTATTCTGTAATATTAACTACATGGTACAGAAATGTTCAATAACTAGGCTATGAATGCCGCAAACTACTACTGTAATTGTCAATATTATGTGACTTAATGTCCTTCACCTTATGAGCTAACTACCTTGAATTACTGCAATGTCGATTTGTCCTGTCCATCCTCATGATCATGGAGCACTATATTTGGTTTTTGCACAAATTCTACGTTGGTGTGCCTTGTAAGAGCGTGGTGTTGACACGACATGCTGTCCACCACCGTGAGCGATGGAGACGTTATTAGGGTCCCACTGTTTGGTGTACCTAATGTACTGCCAAAATGAAAACATGGAACATTACTACGACAGTTCAGTGTCTTGGCTACGCTGATAAATTCTGATGGGAAAAGAACTTCAAATTGTGTCACTTGGTGTTGTACTTCTGTGGAAAGATATGGACTTTCAGAACAGCTGTGTGCAATCTAAAGTGCTACAACCATGATGCAATCCTTCCCTTTCCTATCCTAATTCTTGTCACATAGTGAAAATCATTTTTTGCTAACATCATTTATGTTCATGGGCTATACATTTTTTTCGATTCGCTGAACTCCAGTGCGAGTACACTTATGTCACTGGTCGACATGATTTTTTGCCATTATGTTTATTTGTTGCGAAAATGCTAAAGACATTTTTTCGATTTGTTCTGAAGTACAGTATATGTACACTCTTGTCTTTTATATTGTATACACATTTTTTATTTTAATGATATGTTCTGAACTACAGTGCATGTGCACTTATGTCAGGTGTTAATATGTTTTCTACTGAACTTCAGTGCCTGTGCACTTTTCTCATTTTTCAATATGATTTGTACTCATTCTGTATGTTCAATACTTCAGTGCGTATGCACTTATGTCATTTGTTACTCATTGTATATACATTTCGTCATTTGCTAATATGTTCTCAACTCCAGTGCGAGTACACTCATGTCACTTATCAACATGATTTTCTGCCATTCTGTTTATTTGTTCTGAAAAGGCTAAAGAATTTTTTCAGTGCGTGTGCACTCTGTTATCTGTCAAATAATTTGTATATACAGTTTTCTGATTTGCTAATATGTTTTGTACTCATATCTTGTCTTTGTCTGAAATGTTTTGTACTCGGTGCATGTGCACAACATTTAATTCATGTATTTAAATATTCTGTAAATTGTAAAAGTTCATTAATTAAAGAAAAAATTTTGCCGCGCTTGGCAAGTCCAAATGACTCACCATCGCTGCCAAATTTTTGCCCCCCCAGTGGAGGGTTATGAAACACGTATGTAACGTAGCAGCGATGGTGAAGCATGTTAAAATCTTTGACCAGAGAGCCATTTATCGTAGTTAGTCTGCGCTAGACCGCGCGAGTGTTGCGAGCAGTACGCTAGTAGTCGTTGTGCAGTACAGTCTGTCGATAGCAGTAGCTCAGTTCAGTTGCGTCCAGTAGTCAGTGCGCTAGTAGTCGTCGTGCAGTACAGTTGCGAGCAGTCTGTCAGTAGGCAGTCTGTGAGCAGTGCAGTATGTCGGTAGTAGCAGTCGAGTGCAGTTGTGTGTGAGGAGTCGGCGAGCGTCGACATGGCATTCTGGTCAAGATGCTGAATGAGGTATATTGTTAATGTAGGTAACCATCAGATAACGTAAAGTTTATTTATTGTAATTAATTGTCAACAAGTGCCCCAATAATAATTTTCATTTCAAAGCAATATTTTACACAAAAAAAAAATCATTTAATTGAACCAACGATTTCCTTCCACTTCCCTTAAAGAAAAGTTTCAGTTAAATTTCAAAAAAAAAAAAAAAAATATGATTTGCAATGCAGTTCCTCCAAGCCGTGGCCAACAATAAGAGCAGAAATTTGACATGCAGTTTCAATGAGGTAAGAAATTAATTATGATTTTTTTTGCACAGGGTCAAAGACCGATATTTCGGATTAATTGCATTTTCATTATCACTGAGATTTTCTTATCACTGAATCGACTTTCATTTTTTGTGAGGGACTTATACTTGGGTCAGATTGCTAATTTTTGTTTAATTGTCATTGTCAGTAGATTTCATTGCGGGAGGTTACACTTGGCTCCCATTTATTATTATATTTTTTATTTAAATATTTCTGTGGGGACGATATTGCTTCTTGGCTCCATTTGTATTAAATATTGTCTTTCAAAATTTCTGTGGGGAGGTTACAATGTCTAAGAAATAATCAGTGGGGGCGGGCATTAATAACACCGAAATGAAAGCCCAATAGAAGAACATTACCCAAACTATGTATAAATTTCAGAAGAAAAAAGATTCAAATGGCTCTGAGCACTATGGGACTTAACATCTGAGGCCATCAGTCCCCTAGAACTTCGAACTACTTAAACCTAACTAACTTAAGGACATTACACAAATCTGTGCCCGAGGCAGGATTCGAACGTGCGACCGTAGCGGTCGGGCGGTTCCAGACTGAAGTGCCTAGAACCGCTCGGCCACACCGGCCGGCTTATTGGCTTAAGCCGGAATAGAACCGTTCTTGAGAGGATCTGATGTTTTTCTCTGGATCTTGCCCATCGGATAAGCAGGATCGTCGAGTAGCGCCTCTACCTTGCTGTTGTATTCAGCTTGTTAAAGAAGGTTGGTGTGGTTCATCTTGTCGGCAGTCAAAATGAGGGGATCCCACATTTTGTAAAACCACTACCTCTGTACGTCACTGTTGGCACTAATTATGGCAGGTAACGTTCTCCAGGTATTCATCAGATTCAGATTCTTCCGTGGGACTACAACAGTGTATAGCATTGTTCTTCATTCCATTCGTTCCCAGTTACCCACTGTGTGAGGTTGTTGCTATTGACACACCTCAGGCCAAGCTTAGCCCTCACTAAAGACATGTTAGGCTTTTGAGGATCCAATCGACCATGTATTTTCGTAGTCAACTGGTTACCACCTCCCACGATGCTCGATGGTCCCTACCCGACGGTGGATGAGGTATTCATTTTGATTTAGCGGTGGCTGTTACTTCGAGTTTCCAATTCAAATATACATCAACAACTGTAGAAATGGACAGCCTTAGAAGGACAGCAATTTTCCTTATGGATTTGTTACTCAGGTGGCGTTCAAAGACTAGTCTGCTTTCAGAACCAATGAGCTCTCGTGGTCGACTCATTTTGCGGTTGCTCCTTCCCTACTGACAACACAGTATATTCCACCTAAATTTATACTGGCGGGTCTGCTCTTCACGACATCTAGCGATCAGTTCTGCATTACATAGGGGGCTGCATATAGCTTTTTTCAGCTATAGTAGAATCCCGAAAAATATATATATCCTTTTCATTCAATAAAAATCCATACTCATTTATTACGAGTGACTCATACTCTTAGTTTAAAAGTAAGTCATTTATGGCATTAACACGTGAAAAAATGTACTCTATTAGGAGACTACAACATTCTATAATGTAACATTTCACTTGTGGGCACGTCAATAGGATGAACAGAATTTACTGTGGGGTGAGGAACAATAGATACATAGCCTAAGTTGTACTTGATTTGATGCAGAAGTCTTAACACAGAAATTGCGTTAACTCAAGCACCCACCCTACAAGCCTGACACCCTCCCCAAGCGATAATTACATTTCTCGACTCTTAAAAAGCACCTTGAAGGGTCGACGATTCCTGTCGAATGAGATTATGCAGCAGGTGGTTATGGGCTTCTTTCTTCATACAGCACGGTGTAGTGGTTTACACAACGGGTATCTTCGACCAGGTGCGTCGGTGGAATCATTGTCTCAGTACTCATGGCAATTTTTCCTAGTACGCAAACCGAATCTAGATTATACAGTCTTATTTTTCTGTTAACATTGATTGAGGCTATCAGATATTTCAAAATCAGATCGCAGCAACGGTAGAAAGCTTGCGAAACGTTGATCTCAATAGTTCCCTTATAAGTATGCCGCAATCATTTCATTAATGAGTTATGTTTTCAGTCCAATGGCTATTTCCATACTCTGTCTATATGCGTTTTAGGTATTTTGTAAGCACCTGAGAAGTACTTGAAGACAGTCAGTTTCGTGATTTTCACAAAACATAATCTTAAAGAAATGTTGCTAGTACTGTATCCAGTTACCACCCGAAGACTTCGCAGAACACAATGTATACCTATGACTAAAGCAGACCTCCATCGGGTAACATTTTCCTTACCGGCAATGGGGATAATAAAATACTACCCAGTTTTGCGTTATGACGTCGAAAATTAAGGATAAATTACTGACAGGCATACACGATATTATTAATTACACCAAAAATGTTACAGAGACATAGTAGAGCCCCAATAATTGTAGCCCTAGTACTTCGAAGTTCCGTGTAGATCTTAAGAAAATTAAAATTTTAAAGAAAACTAGAATAAACAAGCGTTTCCATCCGTTGTCCGCATATACCATAAAAAATTTCCCCTTATGGCTTTCATTCATAATGCACAGAAATAAAAACGGCCTCAGGCTGCTAATGCATTTCTATTACAGATGGACAGATGCCATTAGGTTTCGAGGAATGCCCTTGCTCCTTCTTTGTCAACCATGGTTCAAATGGCTCTGAGCACTATGGGACTCAACTGCTGAGGTCATTAGTCTCCTAGAACTTAGAACTAGTTAAACCTAACTAACCTAAGGACATCACAAACATCCATGCCCGAGGCAGGATTCGAACCTGCGACCGTAGCGGTCTTGCGGTTCCAGACTGCAGCGCCTTTAACCGCACGGCCACTTTGGCCGGCCTTTGTCAACCCTGACAATCAGTTGTACAGTTCATACTATCTATATTTTTACTCCAGTTCTTGTGCCTACTCATCAGCAGTGATCATTAAAATACAGTATGCCTAAGTAACAAGATAGTATACATTTGCAGCGTGGAGTGGTCGCTCGGTTGGTGGCGCCATGTCACAGACCGCTCGGCCCCTCCCGCGAGAGGTTCGAGTCCTCACTCCGGCATGGATGTGTGTGTTTTTCTTAACATAGGTTAGTTTAAGTTAATCTAAGTAGTGTGTAAGTCTATGGATCGATGACCTCAGCAGATTGGTCCTTTAGGAATTCACACCAATTTGAACAGTACACATTTTACAACACTGGCTGCCCAGTGTCGTATGCACTATAGTTGGTTGTGTTGTAACATCTGTATTGTAAAGGGCCCACCAGTGTCACGTTAAATTTAAAATGTTGCATGTATGTAGAGAGTACTATACATATGTAACTGTTTCTTAATGTTTTAATCCATAAACTACAAAGAGCGGTAGAAATAAGAGAACATTTGTGCCATTGTATGTGAAACTGGAGCCTAAAAGGGGAAGAAGCGATACGGCGTACGTCAGCTTGACATCTGCGATGGAAAAATGTTCTCAAACTGTTAAAAATTTTGTTAGAAATTAAGAAAAATTATACAAGAAGAAAATCGTTTCCCTGATCAGTTGTATATACACTCCTGGAAATTAAAATAAGAACACCGTGAATTCATTGTCCCAGGATGGGTTAACTTTATTGACACATTCCTGGGGTCAGATACATCACATGATCACACTGACAGAACCACAGGCACATAGACACAGGCAACAGAGCATGCACAATGTCGGCACTAGTACAGTGTATATCCACCTTTCGCAGCAATGCAGGCTGCTATTCTCCCATGGAGACGATCGTAGAGATGCTGGATGTAGTCCTGTGGAACGGCTTGCCATGCCATTTCCAACTGGCGCCTCAGTTGGACCAGCGTTCGTGCTGGACGTGCAGACCGCGTGAGACAACGCTACATCCAGTCCCAAACATGCTCAATGGGGGACAGATCCGGAGATCTTGCTGGCCAGGGTAGTTGACTTACACCTTCTAGAGCACGTTGGGTGGCACGGGATACATGCGGACGTGCATTGTCCTGTTGGAACAGCAAGTTCCCTTGCCGGTCTAGGAATGGTAGAACGATGGGTTCGATGACGGTTTGGATGTACCGTGCACTATTCAGTGTCCCCTCGACGATCACCAGTGGTGTACGGCCAGTGTAGGAGATCGCTCCCCACACCATGATGCCGGGTGTTGGCCCTGTGTGCCTCGGTCGTATGCAGTCCCGATTGTGGCGCTCACCTGCACGGCGCCAAACACGCATACGACCATCATTGGCACCAAGGCAGAAGCGACTCTCATCGCTGAAGACGACACGTCTCCATTCGTCCCTCCATTCACGCCTGTCGCGACACCACTGGAGGCGGGCTGCACGATGTTGGGGCGTGAGCGGAAGACGGCCTAACGGTGTGCGGGACCGTAGCCCAGCTTAATGGAGACGGTTGCGAATGGTCCTCGCCGATACCCCAGGAGCAACAGTGTCCCTAATTTGCTGGGAAGTGGCGGTGCGGTCCCCTACGACACTGCGTAGGATCCTACGGTCTTGGCGTGCATCCGTGCGTCGCTGCGGTCCGGTCCCAGGTCGACGGGCACGTGCACCTTCCGCCGACCACTGGCGACAACATCGATGTACTGTGGAGACCCCACGCCCCACGTGTTGAGCAATTCGGCGGTACGTCCACCTGGCCTCCCGCATGCCCACTATACGCCCTCGCTCTAAGTCCGTC
This sequence comes from Schistocerca serialis cubense, assembly GCF_023864345.2. Taxonomy (NCBI): domain Eukaryota; kingdom Metazoa; phylum Arthropoda; class Insecta; order Orthoptera; family Acrididae; genus Schistocerca; species Schistocerca serialis. The sequence continues at coordinate 320,754,828 of NC_064641.1, read as the reverse complement.
AACTGCACATACGGTTCACGTCCACGCTGTCGCGGCATGCTACCAGTGTTAAAGACTGCGATGGAGCTCCGTATGCCACGGCAAACTGGCTGACACTGACGGCGGCGGTGCACAAATGCTGCGCAGCTAGCGCCATTCGACGGCCAACACCGCGGTTCCTGGTGTGTCCGCTGTGCCGTGCGTGTGATCACTGCTTGTACAGCCCTCTCGCAGTGTCCGGAGCAAGTATGGTGGGTCTGACACACCGGTGTCAATGTGTTCTTTTTTCCATTTCCAGGAGTGTATGTGGTGAAATGGGGCTAAATTGTAAAATGCTTTCATATAGAACACTAGCCTCAAAGGAAGAAAAGGCTGCCCCAGGTTACAAAAACCTCAAAAGGAGGTTATCAATTCTTGGTACAATGAGTGCTAGTACAGACGACAAACTGAAGCTGCTGGTAAAAGCGAAGTGTGTTAAGCCTACAGCTTTAAAAAATATCACTGCTCTCCACGACTTGTTTCATATGTTCAACAAAATCCTGCACTGATGGACAAAATTATTTTTAAGAAGTGGTTTTACGAAGATTTTGTTCTAGAGACCAAAAGAGAGCTCAGGAAAAAGTGCTTGCCTTCTACAGCAATAGTAATGCTTGACAACGCTGGTTCTTACCATGATGAATAAGAATTACAGCGTTGACACACACACACAGTGGTTACGGTTACTACAGCCACACCGCAAGTTGGGAAATGGGGCCAAATTTCTAATATTTTACTGTCGAGTTGAGATTTTGAAACATGTTTTATTCATATCTTACAGAAACTAACAGTACGGCAATAAACAACCTTTTAAACACGCCGCTAAAGGCAATCAGATAATTTATAGCAGTACAACAATTTTTAAAAAATTATTTTTTTAAAAAAAATGGAAGTAGCAGTACGGCAATCAGCAACCTTTCAAAACACGCCGCTAACGGCAATCAAGTAATTTATAGTAATACCACACTTTAAAATTTCTTTTAAAAAAACACACCAGCTAGCAGTACGGCAATAACAGCCTTTCAAAAACACGCCGCTAACGGCAATCAACTAATTTATAGCAATAAAACAGTTTTAAAAATTTTAAAGAACGTTAGTAAACAGGCTACTAAAGAAAATACAGAACTTTGTTAACAAGGTACGGTGAGGTAGTGAAGCTACCAACACCGCCATTAAAATAAATCAAAGGTATCAGCAAACACACGATTACTGGCAATAAAGGAATGGAGGAATTTAAAAAGTTTTTGAACAAAAAGTGCCCTCCAATATCATTAGAACATAACAGATATGACGGACCCGTGTAAGGCGGCCACAAATCAGCCACTCCGGGATGCTCAGGCTAGGCAGAATACTGACCAATTTAAATACGCCCGTAAACACAATTGCCACTCTCAGGCCGGTCACTGCACCGACTTTTAGCCAGCGAAAACTTGTAATAAGATGGCATAACTTGCTGACAGAATTAGAGCTAACCTCGTGCAAGGAAACATTACACCACACAGTCCTGAATGAGCGACCACATCATCAACCAACAAGAAGCAAGAATTTACTCATAACACACGACAGTATAGCGATACAATTAAAACTGCCAAAACTACACCTTCCATCGGGCAGTAACGAGAGGAGGAAAGATCACTGTCTTCAATTACATCGGTGCCGGGTACAGGAAACCCGATCGCCGGAGGCCACAGGGCAGAAGAGACACTGGTTACGCAAACTTATTACTTAATGATTAAACCTTCCACTAACTTAACTTGCAGTTATGCTCGAACAGGCAGTACACGACCCCCGATGGCAAGGATCCACACATCCGACCGCGCACGCGCCGCCAGTGTACCCAACACGCCACGGTCACGCGACAACACGCTCTGTCACTGGAGTTCACGTCTTCTCTGCAGCGTTGACGGGTAGTGACCGCTCCTTCTTGTGGTAACTCCTTTTTAAACTTCAGTGTTGAAACGGAGGACTTAAAGAGGCTTGTTAACGTCCCACCAAGGTGAAATGAACAGCAACTACTCGTGGGGCGATTCTGTATACAACCAACCTGCGGGGAGCTCTACCGTCAACTCCACCCGCTCGTTACACACAACCGACATACATCACGTGGCGACTCGGTACAACCGACCACGCCTGGTCCGCGCTGGCGAGCCATACTGCCCTCCCGTGTCCACCAGACTCTCTCTGCGCGCACGCCCCTACTTCCGCGCCACCACACGAAGTTCCACCGGTCAAAGATCTCACTTCCTCCATAGCAGTTTCCCGGAAGCAAAACGCAGATATCGACAGCAGAGGGAAAAAGACAATCAAGCTGTCTCTTAATGACAGACAACTTATCAAACAAACATGTCAGGGGAAGGAAAGGAAAACCAATGCAATTTAAACACAAGGTGTAGCACGAGTCGATATACAGCTCAAGCGTGACAGTATTCGTGCATTGTTCTTACCCCGAATGTGTTGATTATAACACAGCCTATGGCCCAAGGCACTTAGTAGTGCTTGGAAAAAAAGCTATCGTCGTCGTTTACTTCAGACGTTTGTATAAAGAACAGAAGTTGAAGCAACTATCGAAGAATTCCTAAAGATAAACTATTATTGTATTGTAATATGCACGGACTTAGTACTTGGTGTCAAATAAGAATACGGAATTCACAATGTAACTTCGTCCTGCACACCACAAATGTAAGAAAAACCCTTAAATTCTGACAGTGACTAAAATAAAGAAAGATCTCTGAGCTATACGAAAGAGATAACTGGAATTGCCAATAGAAGGAATGAAATGAAACTCTTACAAGGAGGATATTTATAGTTTATCTGATTTTTTCGAAACGTTTTTAAGCCAGTTACAGGATAATAAGGGGTGTACGTACGCTTGATGAAACTTTATAGCATAATCCTAGTAATGCAATTTCAGCTGTACCTACTGAAGGCTTAGTTTACCCGGTTAGACGTGCGGTCTAACGCACTGCTTTCCGGGCAGGAAGGCGTGCCGGTCCCCGTCACTAATCTGCCCGACGGATTAGTGTCGAGGTCCGGTGTGCCGGCCAGTCTGTGGATGGTTTTTAAAGCGCCCATCTGCCTCGGCGAATGCGGTCTGGTTCCCCTTATTCCGCTTCGGTTACACTATGTTGGCGATTGCTCCGCAAACACTGTCTGCAATTACGCGTCAATCATAACTACTCTACCACATTTGGGGCTACACTCGTCTGATGTGAGACGTTCCCGGTGATAAGGGGGGAGGGGTGCACTGGGGGGGGGGGGGGGTTGAGGGGGGGGGGGCGAACCGCACAATAATCCTGCGTTCGTTGTGGGGCGGTGGTGAGGTGGCTGGACAGTTCTAGCCTGTTGTGGGGTTGTGAACCACTGAGGAATACGGCGACGACCAAGCCTCTCCGTCGTTTCTATGTCCACAGTTCCATACAATACAAAACAATGGGTACAGGCAGGGAACCACTTACTTACTCTCCCTCCAGATGTGAAGTATGCTTTTCAAAAGTTTTGTGCAGTCCATAACGGTTTCGAGAATCAACTTTCGTCACAGTAAACGTAAATGCAATAGTTGAAATAGGTAAAACCATTTTAGGTGATCACTTGGCATGTATTGCTTCAACATTAGGTTACCTTGTCCAGTATATAATTCATTACGCTGATAGTCTCTGTGATTATTGTAGAGCGAAAGAAAATGACACAGCTTCATGATCTAGGAGAATCCCATGAATTGAATACTACGAAAATAGTGTAGTCTGCATTGTTACAGAGCAGAAGACCACTTACAGTTTTACGAGATCTTTCTAAGATTTGGGACAATTTCTTTAAGAAGAATAGTAAAAGATTGCACTGGAAACCATTTATGGTTAAATGCATTTTGGATGCCGAAACTAAATTTCATTATAACGATTATATTCAGTTGTGCGATAGTTATTATTCCCCTTTAGACAGCTTTGCTCATTTGAATCGATTAACTGAAATGAGTTATACGTTTGCTTAAATAATCCGTTCATTTTCATAACTTATGTAGTCCGTGCCACCTTTCTGTTAAGTAAACTTGTTACTTTGTTGGTGACGATTTACGATAATGGAGGTTTCCTCTGTGTATAGGCATTTTACATCGACGTAATGATGAATAAAAAGATATGGAAAGAAAAAAAACTATTTAATGAGCTATTGCGTTATTCAGTCAACAAGCAATCTTTCTTATAAGAACAAATTCGGTTTCCATGCCAGAGTAGAGTAGTGCCAATGTTAAACGTCACCAGTGAGATCAAGCACAGTTTGAAATTTCTTTGTGTAATATACTTTATCTCATACAGCATTTAATGGCACAATCTGTCATAGAGAACATTCCCTCTTATCCTCGTGATACCAACCACGTCAATATACGTCATTGAAAAATGGCCTCACTTTGCCTTTAGACCTGCATATTTCTGTCCAGTCAAAACTGGCTTCCAACCGAAATCTGTTAACGGCGAGAAAATAAACACCTCAAAAAATATAGCCAAAAGGGAAGAGGAATTTGTCATTTAAACAAGAATCCTTAAAGATAGCAAGATTATTGGCAGATCGGACTGAATTTGTCACTTGGAACAACAGCGTTTGGGCTTCGTCTTATAACGTATCCGTTACAGCGTATTATCTAACTATTATTTCCTGAGAATAATATTGGGAACAGTTCATCAAACTTCCCATTTTTCAGCGTATAGCGCAGGTGTTGTAACTACATCGAGTTGACAAAAGTCCTGGGATACCTCCTAATATCGTGTCGGACCTTCTCTTGCCCTCCTTAGTGGATCAACTCGACATCGCATTGACTCCGCTACTCGTTGGAAGACCCCTGCAGAAATACTGAGCCACGCTGGCTCCATAGCTGTCTCTTATTGTGAAAGTGTTTCCGATGCTGGATTTTGTGCACGAACTGACCATTCGATTATGTCCCATAAATATCCGGTGGGATTTCATGTTGTCCAGAACGTTCAGAAAATGGTTCAAATGGCTCTGAGCACTATGGGACTTAACCGCTGAGGTCATCAGTCCCCTAGAACTTAGAACTACTTAAACATAACTAATATAAGGACATCACACACATCCATGCCCGAGGCAGGATTCGAACCTGCGACCGTAGCGGTCGCGCGGTTCCAAACTGCAGCTCCTAGAACCGCTCGGACACTCCTGCCGGATCCAGAATGTTCTTCAAACTAATCGCGAACACTTGTGGCATTGTGACAGGACGCATTGTCATCCATAAGAATTCCATTCTTGTTTGCGAAAATGAAGCCCTTGAATGGCTACAAATGGTCTCCGAGTGGCCGAACACAACTATTTCCAATCATTAATCTGTTCACTTGGATCAAACGACCCAGTCCATTCCAAGTAAACACAGCCCACACAATTGCGCAGCAACCGACAATTTGCACATTGTCTTGCTGACAACTTGGCTTCATGGCTTCGTGTGGCCTCCGCCACACTCCAGTACTACGATCAGCTCTTACCATCTGAAATGGGGACTCATCTGACCTGCCCGCATCTCGTGGTCGTGCGGTAGCGTTCTCGCTTCCCACGCCCGGTTTCCCGGGTTCGATTCCCGGCGGGGTCAGGGATTTTCTCTGCCTCGTGATGGCTGGGTGTTGTGTGCTGTCCTTAGGTTAGTTAGGTTTAAGTAGTTCTAAGTTCTAGGGGACTGATGACCATAGCTGTTAAGTCCCATAGTGCTCAGAGCCATTTGAACTCATCTGACCAGTCTTGCAGGGTCCAATAGATATTGTCACGAGCCCAAGAGCGGCACTGCTGATGCTGTCGTAGTGCTAGTAAAGGCGCTACGTCTTCTGACGTAACCTAGTAACGCCACACTGTAACAATGGATGCGTGGGTCATTGGTTTTGTGCGGTCAGCGTCACACTCGAACCCTACCTGTTCAGCAACGGATTGTACACTGAAATGACACTTTTAAGAATACGCAGCAGCGAGTACTGTTTGTATAAAGCGTTTTTGTACTTATTTGCTGCGCTTAGCTTTTAAATAGTTTTTCTGGGAAAACCTAGCATAGTTTTCGCGTCTCGTATTTCAGTGAGTGTTTCTTGATTATCAGAGTAGCTCATCAGAAGATTATCTTGGGAATTTGTCACCGTATAGAGTAGGGTAAACATAGTCATGTGTAGGGACTGTGGTTGTTGTGAGCGGACGCAAGGAGAATTGGCCACTCTTCGGGGGCAGGTGGAGGCTTTGTCTGTTAGGCTCATCGAGCTCGAGGCGCAGGCGTCGGCTCGTAGTGGCGTTGGGGCAACTGTGGTGAGACCTATGCCTACTTCGGTGGCCTTGGAATCACATGGAACCCCTGATGTCGCTGCGTCTTCCGGCAGTGAGCATCTTACCGGTCAGCCATCACTCCAGGGTGAATGGCGGACAGTGGTGGGCTCGCGCGTGCCTGGCCGAAAGGCGAAGGTGGGATCTGGCCGCGTGGCAGCTGCCTTACCCCTTTCCAACAGGTACGGGGTGCTTCCTAGTGGTGATGACATCGTTTCCGAGCCACCACAGGATGCCTCGCCTGTTGGGCCAGTGGCCGATTCTCCGGCAAGGTCCCGACAGTCACAGAGGGCGGGCCTATTAGTTATAGGGAGCTCCAACGTTAGGCGGGTTATGGAGCCCCTCAGGAAAATAGCGGGTAGGTCGGGGAAGAATGCCAGTGTGCACTCGGTGTGCTTGCCGGGGGGTCTCGTCCGTAATGTGGAGGAGGCCCTTCCGGCAGCTATTGAACGCACTGGGTGTGACCGGCTGCAGATAGTAGCACATGTCGGAACGAATGACGCCTGCCGCTTGGGTTCTGAGGCCATCCTTGGTTCCTTCCGGCGGCTGGCTGATTTGGTGAAGACAACCAGCATCGCACGCGGAGTGCAAGCTGAGCTTAATATCTGCAGCATAGTGCCCAGAGTCGATCGCGGTCCTCTGGTTTGGAGCCGTGTGGAGGGTCTAAACCAGAGGCTCAGACGACTCTGCGACTATAATGGTTGCAAATTCATCGACCTCCGTTATTGGGTGGAGAACTGTAGGGCCCCCCTAGACAGGTCAGGCGTGCACTACACACCGGAAGCAGCTACTAGGGTAGCAGAGTACGTGTGGCGTGCACACGGGGGTTTTTTAGGTTAGAGGGACCCCCCCTTGGGCGAAACGATAAAATACCTGACGGCTTACCAGAGAGGACATTATCATCGTTGATAAAGAACGTCCGTCCTCAGAGACCAAAAACAGGAAAAGTTAACGTAATATTGGTAAACTGCAGGAGTATCCAGGGCAAGGTTCCTGAATTAGTATCTCTTATTGAAGGAAATAGTGCGCATATAGTATTAGGAACGGAAAGTTGGTTAAAACCGGAAGCGAACAGTAACGAAATCCTAGACACAGAATGGAATATATACCGCAAGGATAGGATAAACGCCAATGGTGGAGGAGTATTTATAGCAGTAAAGAATTCAATAATATCGAGTGAAGTTATTAGCGAATGCGAATGTGAAATAATCTGGGTTAAGTTAAGTATCAAAGGTGGGTCAGATATGATAGTCGGATGCTTCTATAGACCACCTGCATCAGCAACCGTAGTAGTTGAGCGCCTCAGAGAGAACCTGCAGAACGTCGTGAAGAAGTTTCGTGATCATACTATTGTAATAGGGGGAGACTTCAATCTACCAGGTATAGAATGGGATAGTCACACAATCAGAACTGGAGCCAGGGACAGAGACTCTTGTGACATTATCCTGACTGCCTTGTCCGAGAATTACTTCGAGCAGATAGTTAGAGAACCAACTCGTGAAGCTAACGTTTTAGACCTCATAGCAACAAATAGACCGGAACTTTCCGACTCCGTGAATGTAGAAGAGGGTATCAGTGATCATAAGTCAGTGGTTGCATCAATGACTACAAGTGTAATAAGAAATGCCAAGAAAGGAAGGAAAATATATTTGCTTAACAAGAGTGATAGGGCACAAATCGCAGAATATCTGAGTGACCACCATCAAACGTTCATTTCTGAGGAAGAGGATGTGGAACAAAAATGGAAAAAATTCAGAAACATCGTCCAGTACGCCTTAGATAAGTTCGTACCGACTAAGGTCCAAAGCGAGGGGAAAGATCCACCGTGGTATAACAATCATGTACGAAAGGTACTACGGAAACAAAGAAAGCTTCATCATAGGTTTAAGAGTAGTCGAATCATAGCTGATAAGGAAAAGCTGAACGAAGCGAAAAAGAGCGTAAAGAGAGCAATGAGAGAAGCATTCAACGAATTCGAACATAAAACATTGGCAAACAATCTAAACAAGAACCCTAAAAAGTTTTGGTCATATGTAAAATCGGAAAGCGGATCTAAATCCCCTATTCAGTCACTCGTTGACCACGATGGCACCGAAACAGAGGACGACCGAAGAAAGGCAGAAATACTGAATTCAGTGTTCCGAAACTGTTTCACTGCGGAAAATCGTAACACGGTCCCTGACTTCAGCCGTCGCACGGACGCCAAAATGGAAAATATTGAAATAAACGATATCGGAATTGAAAAACAACTGCTATCACTTAGTAGCGGAAAAGCATCCGGACCAGACGAGATACCCTTAAGATTCTACAGTGATTATGCTAAAGAACTTGCCCCCTTTCTATCAGCAATTTATCGTAGATCGCTGGAAGAACGTAAAGTACCTAGCGACTGGAAGAAAGCGCAGGTCGTTCCCATTTTCAAGAAGGGTCATAAATCAGATGCGAATAATTATAGGCCTATTTCGCTTACGTCAATCTGTTGTAGAATAATGGAACATGTTTTGTGTTCTCGTATTATGACGTTCTTAGATAATACAAATCTCCTTCATCATAACCAACATGGATTCCGCAAACAGAGATCATGTGAAACTCAGCTCGCCCTATTTGCCCAAGAAATTCACAGTGCCGTAGACACTGGCGAGCAGATTGATGCTGTATTCCTGGACTTCAGGAAGGCATTTGATACGGTTCCGCACTTACGTTTAGTGAAAAAAATACGAGCTTACGGAATATCGGACCAGGTTTGTGATTGGATTCAGGATTTCCTAGAAGAAAGAACACAACATGTCATTCTTAACGGTTCAAAATCTGCAGATGTAGAGGTAATTTCGGGAGTACCGCAGGGAAGCGTGATAGGACCTTTATTGTTTACAATATACATAAATGACTTAGTTGACAACATCGGTAGCTCCGTGAGGCTATTTGCAGATGACACGGTTGTCTACAAGAAAGTAGCAACATCAGAAGACTCGTACGTACTCCAGGAGGACCTGCAGAGGATTAATGCATGGTGCGACAGCTGGCAGCTTTCCCTAAACGTAGATAAATGTAATATAATGCGCATACATAGGGGCAGAAATCCATTCCAGTACGATTATGCCATAGGTGGTAAATCATTGGAAGCGGTAACGACCGTAAAATACTTAGGAGTTACTATCCGGAGCGATCTGAAGTGGAATGATCACATAAAACAAATAGTGGGAAAAGCAGGCGCCAGGTTGAGATTCATAGGAAGAATCCTAAGAAAATGTGACTCATCGACGAAAGAAGTAGCTTACAAAACGCTTGTTCGTCCGATTCTTGAGTATTGCTCATCAGTATGGGACCCTTACCAGGTTGGATTAATAGAAGAGATAGACATGATCCAGCGAAAAGCAGCGCGATTCGTCATGGGGACATTTAGTCAGCGCGAGAGCGTTACGGAGATGCTGAACAAGCTCCAGTGGCGGACACTTCAAGAAAGGCGTTACGCAATACGGAGAGGTTTATTATCGAAATTACGAGAGAGCACATTCCGGGAAGAGATGGGCAACATATTACTACCGCCCACATATATCTCGCGTAATGATCACAACGAAAAGATCCGAGAAATTAGAGCAAATACGGAGACTTACAAGCAGTCGTTCTTCCCACGCACAATTCGTGAATGGAACAGGGAAGGGGGGATCAGATAGTGGTACAATAAGTACCCTCCGCCACACACCGTAAGGTGGCTCGCGGAGTATAGATGTAGATGTAGATGGCAAACCTTTCATTAAGTAACATGACATAAAAATGGTAACTTGATATTTTATATTATCCTTGATCTACCGTTATGTTATGTATATGATTAATGTTTTTTATATTTGCGATCATTTTCTTTTGTATACTTATCTTGTCATGGATCGAATGGCAAAGTGAGGCATGAGTTATTCCATTAAATGCTTCTAAAAGCGAAGATTTAAGAATACTTTCTTTCAAGCATTAAAGCGTATGTCGCTCCCTCATTCGTATGTTGCATTACGAATCGTTAGGTACCTGAATTCACACTATGTAAGGGCGGAGAAAACTTTGTGTCCTAACCTTTCCTCTATTCAAATTCCTAGTGACTAGTTTATTATGACAGATTGTGTCGGGCCGGTTTATTCCATACTTGGAAATACGAAACGTTAAAAATGATATTAACATAATGGATTCTATGTGTAAGACCTCACTGTATTTTGTAAAGAAGATATGCGCAAGGCGAAAATGCTATGAAAAAATAAATTACCACCATGCAGAACTAGAACCAAGCAGGTATTAGTTCTTGTCACGGACCGACGTCCAGTATACAATCAAATAAAGACTGTATTTCAAAGTAACACTTTCAGTCAATCAAACAGTCATGAAAGGACGGTTGTACGCGGGAAGCTTGTTAACCGTACTAAAAACCAAGAGCAGGACGAAAAGTATGAATGTGCAGAATGAAAAGGTACTTACTTCTGCCCAGCTGCAAGTTCAGCAGAAAGAAGTGACGAATTTCACGAAAGCACAAAATCTCTTGGATCTAAAGGACGCTAAAAAACACGGGCAGATGCCTTAGTTAGTATTCCCACAGAGAGTAGCCGATGGAAAGAGCCTCCGGCAATATTGGGAACTGCTACGAGCTTAATTGCTGCTCTGCTGTGTCGAATACGTGTGGAGATATCAAATCTCCCGCTGTGCATGTCTGACTACGGGTTATGAAGGGAGACTCCTCGTGGTACGGCGGGATTATATGAGTTAGTAATAAATCACTGAACGATGGGCTCCTGTAGAAGCAAAACAAAGTCAGTCTACTTTTAGTGAAAGTAGTTTCAAAAGAGAGCAAAGGTAAATATTAGCACGAACGTAAAACCAGCGAATGAAACGCGTGCCTACACTTGTGGATCTTAACTGCGTTAATTTGCTGCCAGTTTTATATAATGACTGTAAGTGTATTAATCACCGATCGACATTGGCAGCTATGTACCTATTGGACTGATTCTGCCTCTCTCACTTTTCGCATGCTGGTGGGGGCAGTTGGCAGTACTACGGCACGCAGTCACCTGTGGCACAAGGAGTCTGTTGTAACCAAACGGATCACGTGTTGGCCCTTGCCTGGAGTCAAAACCTGGGGGGTGGGGGGGGGGGGGGGGGGCGGTGGGGTGGACACCAGTCTCCTCCTCCACGCTAATCACTATGCCACTGAGTATGTAAAGACAATGAGACTACTTAGCGTTGTATTCACTAAAATATTTTCTGACTTCACCTACCGTCGCCCATACAACCGAAGACATACAATCTTCTTTGCATTGCATTCTGGACATAAAATGTTCGCAATTCATCTACCATTGTCCGAACATCCAAAGACATCGAGTCTACTTTGAATTGTATCCACTAAAATTTTTCTCATTTCATCAGCCATAGCCCGGACATTTCGTGACAAGTGTACTAGCCATTACATTCAGAGAAAAATTTTCTCAATTCATCTACCTTCGCCTGTACATCTGAAGACAACGAATCTGTTTTCCACTATATTCAGTAAAATGGTTCACAGTTTATTTTCCGTCGTCTAGACATCTGCAGGCATTAAGTTTAGTTCGTATTATGTAAAATCAAAATTGAAATTCACTATTAATTAACGGAAGAAAATTTTCGAAACTCTGCTTAATCCATATGAGAATGGACTTTAAGCTAAATTGGTAGAGTCATATTTTGAAAATCACGAAGTGATCTCCGTGGAAAATACTTTATCAGCAATAATAACTCATTTCGATAAACAACTTAATTTGGTAAATGTCTGTTTCTTCACTTTTGAAACTTCATGGGACGACATCATTTTAAGATGGTAAAACATTTAGTTATTGAAGCTGTACCGGCGTCTGACATGGGCGAATTCTAGCAGCATGAATGTTCAAAAAATTTTTAACCGATTCATTCATAATATCTCCTCGTAATATGAACGCAAGATACATTAAAATGATCATTTTACTTCAGGACTACTGACTGCTATGAGAAAAGGCAAATTAATTGCGTAACGCAATATGCATCAGGTCATTACGTGTCTTTACAACGATCTCGGTAATTCGCCTTGTTCCTATCTGAAACATATTTCATAGCAGAAAAACTCATGTATTTATCTGCATTATGGGCAGATTTAAAATCATTACAAAATTTCTAAATGATTATCACATGTAAAGTCAGCAAACGATGAACCTTAAACACAATTTACTTAGCATATCTGTTCACTACTACAGACCAACGACGGAAGGCCCAACAAAGGACAGTGGAGGCATGTTCATATATTATTTCTGTTGTTTGTTTCAGCGACAAGCCATTTCAACATCGCTGAACATCGACAGATTTCCACTACGATTGTACAGAAAATATTTGTTGTTACATTACACTGAACAAATATAGAATAGTTTATGATTTTTCTTTTGTCTTACAGACGGGCTATTACATAAAATAAACGAATATGCTCAGGAGATTGGCTGTTTACTAACATTAATGAAATTATATTCTTCTTACAAAGAGTAACACTTCATCAACCCACTCGAATACTTGAATCTATACTATTAGGCGACTAAGCTTCAAGGCTTCGACCAAAAAACAAGGAGATCTCGTCAGTGTGAATAATGCTATAATCTTATTTCGTAAGTATAAAAAAAATGTTCAGATGTATGTGAAATCTTATGGGACTTAACAGCTAAGGTCATCGGTCCCCAAGCTTACACACTACCTAACCTAAATTATCCTAAGTACAAACACACACACCCATGCCCCAGGGAGGACTCGAACCTCCGCCGGGACCCGCCGCACAGTCCATGACTGCAGCGCCTAAGACCGCTCGGCTAATCCCGCGCTCGTAGGTATAATTCTTAGTACTCAACGCTTACGTTATGCCCACTATAAGGAACAACATTATTTCTCCTTTACACAAAGGACTACCACAGATAGGAGAGAGAAAAGAAGAGCATTTTCGCATGATTAAATGCAGTCAAGTAAAAAGTGAGAAGAACCGTCGTATTGTTACACCATAGCAAGTAATGTACATCTGATTATACAGCTTTAACTGAGGTACTCACAAAAGTAGGTGGCATCTAAAAACCAGTATTTGTGTGTTAAAGTATATTTCATTGATGTCAATCAGTAGTTTTTCAAATATGAAGCTAGTGATTTAACTTATTGATGCGCCCCAGTGCTCTCTGCTTAATCACAGTCCACTGCAGCGACATCGTTAGTAGGTGTGTTGTGGACAGATACCTTATGGCAGAGGCTTCCTTTCCAGCGCGCTGCAGAGAGAGAGCTTAGGTTGCCGAACACGGCCAGAGATAGCGCGGAAGACTGTGGCGCCGGCAGTGGCTCTGTGTCAGTGCGGGCACAAGCATGGCAGATGAGACACTTTGTTTTCGTGAGATGGAGTGTGCGGTTGTCCTTGTGAGGAGGGGGGCGTTCTGTAGCAGCTTTGGGTGACAGTTAATTTGTCTAGCTGGAAAACTGAACTGTGGGGGACTGTGCCGCGTTTGCGGTTCATTACATTTGTTACACAGTGACGTCACTGCAGGCACTGAATTTAGAATTCGTGCCTTTCCGGGCATTCCATGGTTCTAATTGACAGGCCCACTGAGTTGGCGCAGTGGTTAGCGCAATTGACTCGCATTGAGGAGGAAGACAGTTCAAACATGTGTCCGGCCATCCAAATTTAAGTTGTCACAGCTTTCCTTGAATCGCTCCAGACAAATGTCGCCATGGTTCCTTTGAAGAAGCAAGGTTGATTTCGTTCTCCGTCCTTGGTACAACACGAGACTGTACTCCGTCTCTAATGATGTCGATGTTCACGGAACACTGAACCTGATTTTTATTTTTTTCTCCTTGTGAGTGACTGTGTTAATCTCCCCTTAGGGACGGTTCAAGTGGTCAATGGTACATTTCTTTCCTAAGTCTTGAAATTCCGGAAGATGTTTTGGTAACGTGGACATATTTAGCTGCCAAGTTTCAATTTATAAAAATAGTCGTAAGACTGTTCTGGTTCGCTGTGTTACTGTCCACTGGGCACATTGCAGCCGATAGTAAGTGCACGTGTGGAGGTGTATGTCATGTATCTTAACTAAATTTCACTTCCTTTTTGTAGAAGCGTGGTTATATTCTGTGCATTGGTTCCTGTGCTAGTTCGGGATTCTTTTTAATCGCAAGTCGTCTGGGGAAGGGCCTGACCACTCTTGTCCCAGTGATGGGATAGTGCACTTCTTGACTGCAGTTCTGTAATGGTGGTAACCGAATTTATCGGGATCGCAGTTCCCAGAATCTTTCTTCTAGTTTGTATTTCTTCAATGATATTTGAACTATTTAACAGTGATTAGCAGTTCTGATTAATGTCAGTATATAAATTGCTATTCATGTGTTTTCTAAACTGTAACGTGTGATAGTATTTAAAAGTTGGTTAGTGCTTATCTGACAGGGGGATCTGTACTTGTTTTTTGACGAAAAATTTCGGGTCAAAGTCATGAATTTCTGACAGTAATTTCATATTAAAGACAGAGGTCCCATGAAACTTGTTTAATGTTGAGATGTCTTATATGGCTTCATGTACAAGAAGTTAAACAAAATTGACCTATTTTACTAAGAGGAAATGATATCATTAGGCCAGTTGCTTTCTTCGATTATTACTGTTAACATTAATGTGATTAGGTGCACTGATTCATTTAAATGAATGTTTTCATTGAACAAAAGTTTCACTTACGTATACCTCAAGTCCCAATAAATGAAAGTTTTTGTTATAAAGCTCGAGTTAATAAATATAATACCTGAGAGAATGGTCAGCCGCATTCACTGTTTACTGACCAACCTGCTTAAGTGGCCGGTTTTAACAAGGTGTCTGGGTCAATTACGTTTCCTTTCTATTGGAATAAGGTAGCTTTAAATAGTTTCTTCAGTTAGTTAATGACAAATCTAAGCTTTCATTTTTTATAATACTTATGATACCTTCAGATGTACAAACGACGCTGACGAAATGATAAGGCGTTTTACTGGATGCAGGGTAAAATAGACTCTATATCGTTGGATGTACAGGGTATGGTTGATGAATTGAGAAAATTGTTTACTGAATAAAACTCAAAGTAGACTCGTTGTCTTCATGTACTCAGTGGCATCAGGATCAGAGTGGCTAAGAGTCTGGGCTCACCCCACCTCCCCCTCCCCCCGATTTTGTGGACTCCAGGCTACCACCAACACGTTATCAGCGGACCCCATAGTATACACGTTTGGTGGTTTACAAACTACTTACAGTAGGAATAAATTAACTTGTTTTGCTCCTAATGGTGTCTACTATTAAGCGATGTATTACTAAAGGCTCGTTTGCGCGGGGGCAAAAGTCTAGATGCATCGTAGCATGCTACGGAAATGTGTCATGCACTGTCTTGAGGCATTTTACAAAAGGCAACATCTTGCGACGTAGGCTGCATGCGGCAGGTTAATTCATATCCAAGCAAAAAATTTGTGCCACAATGAGTTGGCCATTTAGGAGAATGGGTGATATTATGATTGCGGCGGCTGCTTAATCGGTTGCCGCACATGCAGCTAACAACGGAAATTAAAACAAACGGAGAAGGAAACGATGGCAGACGAGATGAGTACTTAAAGAAGGTCCACGTGTAGTACACTAGGAGACCTAATAGCAGATGATAGTGCATTATTTAGTAATAACATGAGAATTCCCAATGAAGTATTCAGTTATTTACTGCAATTAACTGCATCTCTTATTCTAAAGAAAGGTACAATTTGCCAAGAATTCGATTAGCCATCGTATAACGATTTTTAGCCACTGGCGATTCGTACAAGTTACTAATGTATCATGGTCTGTTATTCCCTCATTTAATTACAGACTCTCTCGGCCATCATGTACTGTCGAAAATGCATTCGGAATAATGTCGTCGGTTTTTAGATTGTTTAGGAAGCCAATATTGCTTAAACCTGAGAATGTTGAAAAAGCTACAAATGCTTGTACTTATCTCCACAATTATTTAAGGCGAAGTGGAATGTCCAAAATTATTTATTTAGCTCCAAATAGTTTGGACGCAGAAGACGTAGATAGTGAGTAATTACTCTTGGAGAGTGGAAAGAACCTACTAGCAGCTATACACGCTCAACGAATTTACCACTATTACATTTCATTTCGATTTCTGTGAGCTTATCACACATAGTCATTATTTCGCGTTTGCAGTATAAGGCATGCAAGGCACGTGACAAATCATAACAATAAAGCTACAGCAATGCATATTCCACAACGGAAAAGTAGATAATTAGATGCAGCTATGAACAAATACACGAAAACGAAGAATGTTTATCAATTATTCAGCGAACTATGTTATGTTTCACTCAAGATATGGTTTCATGCGCCACATGGTGCAGTCCTCCTCCTCTTGTGTGTACGCAAAGTTTTAGTGAGCAAATGGCTCTCCTTAACGGCAGATTTACACAAATTCTGTCATATTTGGATTCACTAGTTGCTATCTTATTGAAATGTATTATTACTGTTTCTGGTGTTGACTGACTTCATTTGACCATATTGAAACTGTTTCAAGGTTTTTCATATTCGGAAAAGTGATTCGGTAAAGCATCATCCGAATCCCCGTCTGTACTGGTCAAATAGTTTATTTTCACAGTACTTTCACCTTTTTCAAATATAGCACCCAGTCGCAGTTCCTGTATTTCTGGTTATAATTTTACTGCTGTTTATCCTCATGTGTTACCGAATAGGAACATGAAGTTTCAGGTTCTGTTTATTTAGTTGAGTGATCGCAGCACTCGGGATTGAGCTACCGCAACAGTAACTGCTCCCCAGTCTGATATTGATTTTTTTCAATATTTCAATCATTCATCTACCTTTGCATCTGTTTGCGAATGTGTTTCGTTCTGTTGACGCTGTTCTGTTTGGTTATAACTAGATATTTTCTCAAAACTAATATTCATTGGCTGAAAGTCATCATGAAGGCGTTTCCCAATTCGCACTTGGCAATTCTGCATCTTTGATTTTATCTACCCCAGTTTTCCTTCCTGTGGCCTAGTACTTTATTACAGTTTCTTTCTTCTATGTTTTCGTTACCTGCTCATCCCTTCTATTGAGCTATTATTTCCTTGCTTGATAGGTTTCCTTTTATACCCTTCTTCATCAATAGCAAGAATTCTACGATAATGGAACAATCAGATTCAACACTAGCGGGAAAATAAAATCAAGTTTTGGCAGTCATAATACCAGTTCGTAACAAAAATGCTCCGTGGCAAAAAAAAAAATTTCTATCACGCACAAAACTGAAATATTTGATCGTATTCTATTCACAAAAAAGTTGAATTGACCCAGATAATGTATAACTAATAATCTTGCATAAGTCGGATGGAAACACAGAAAATCTGTACTACAGTTACTTCAAACTACACAATTGCTTTCAACAAAACCACGAAAATATTGCGTAAATAACCAACCAATTCTCACAACATAACAAAAATCATGAAATACAAATTACAATACACGAAGAGAAATATACAAAATTTCTTACACTAATATTATCCAATAATGCAGTAGATGTGTAAATCTTCATGACATTTAGTTATTGTAGCTTTATATCGAGACACTACTTTCATCAAACTGCTCACTTACGAAAAGCTACTAAAAGATGGTATCCTAGGCAACGGTTCGCCTCGTGTTACTTTATTATTTTTAACAAATTCGTGAACTGAACGTGGACTGTGCTAGACTGCTAGAAATAACTCTAGTATCTGTGTTCTTGTGCTGAACATGCGTGTGGTACAATTATAAAAGCACTGTCTGATGGGGGGACTAACCAAAACTTCGACTTTCTGAGTCTATTTTTAATCAGATATGCCAAAATGATGAGAACTGTACATTAAATAAACTGTTCTGTGAAATTCAATTGTGCAGTAGAGTGAAGTGTTATATGTGACGTCAGAAGACGAGACTTGGAAATTGCAACACAAATTTATGAGAATGAAGATGTTACGTAAAATACCAATCGAATTTTAAAAGAATAAGTAACCAAAGTAAGTCTATAAAAATGCCCAGTATATTTACGTCGCCAGAATCGACAAATTTCTGAAGACCGAAGAATACACAAGCAAATGTAATATGGCACTGTGAAAAGAGCATCTGCCAAGAAATGTGATCCTAACAGAACTTCACCTATATTGAACGCGACTATAGTTTCGAAAAGCAATGCCTAACTATAAAATATTTCAATGTGTCCTAACTGTACAGTAACTGACCCTTACAATTTTCTTTTTTTTTTTTTTTTTTTTTTTTTGTTTTTGTTTACCAGTGGCAAGAGGAAGTTGGTGCTCCTCGAAGTGACGGACATAAAATATACAGCGCAGCAGCAAGCACACTAAATAGGAAGGAAAACCTTGGGCAGTGCAACTAATCTGAGTACATCATACACCATCTCTTAAGCAGCTGTGTTCTGTTGTGTGCAGTGTGATGACAAAAATGATCAGAAAAATCAAAGCGTTTCGTGAGAGGATGGTGACAGGAGTTGAACTTGCAAAATAATCAAAATGGAAACAAAGTCCAGAAAACTGTATGAGTACTAGCCGCGTGAACTGATAACGTCACTAACTCACATCGGAACAATGAAACTGGCCAACACTTAAACACTTAAGAATAATTCCGTTAAAACATTAAGTTGTCCAAAACATATCACAACTACGCGCAACCAGACACTGCAGCGATACTTTAGCTCAAAAATCATCTTCTCCAATAACTTTTTACCAAGATAGTTTTAACAGTTCGTCATCTCTCTCTCTGTCCTCTGTAAGCTATTTCAAATCGTATCCATCTCCCCCACTAGCTTCTCATATAATGCCTACTGCGACGACAATATAGTGACAACCAAAGATCATTCTGCTTTCACTCAAAACCTCTAAAGCATAACACATCGACTTTGAAGAAGACAATTAGCGTCAAAATTTGAAATAAGACATCCATTGAAAATATGTAGCTCACTTCACTGTCCTTGAATACCAAAAATAAATTGGAAATCCTACCGTTTCTGACAAGCGTCACACATTAGTGTGTGAGCAGAAATTGTTATTTTGAGCGCCTCTCTGCTTTAAACCGCGAAATTGAAATTGCAGATATAACCTGCTCCTACCGCTGGCACTTCACGGGATGATCTAATCACGTACAGAGCATGAGTGTTAA
This sequence comes from Schistocerca serialis cubense, assembly GCF_023864345.2. Classification (NCBI taxonomy): domain Eukaryota; kingdom Metazoa; phylum Arthropoda; class Insecta; order Orthoptera; family Acrididae; genus Schistocerca; species Schistocerca serialis. The sequence continues at coordinate 320,735,327 of NC_064641.1, read as the reverse complement.
ATTCATCTCAAGATGAGGAGTGGTGGTGGTTACGCAGCTGGTGGAGGAGAACCGAATGCCGCCAATACGATACTTCAAGTGTGTGGGAGGGGAGGCGGCCATTTTGAATCATTCTCTATGGTAATTACGGTTAAACTAAAGCCTTTTTGTCCTTAGTAAGACTTGTATAAACATAAGACCGCAAGAGAGTTACTTGAAGAAAGAAATGAGCCACTTTGGGTCGTAAATTGTGTTCATTAAGATGACGGTTACGGTGGCTTGGTGAAACACATTTGCCCATTTATTCGATCCTAAATAAACAAATGTGAAAGGACAAGTCAGAAATTTGTTTGAATTTGTGCATAAATAACACCAGTTTGTTACATTGGGACTTTTGCTCAAGTGGCGGTAATGTTTATATAAGGAGAGAAATGGACCATTGGTGCAAGACCTTCACACTTCATATACTCTATTTGGCGTGTAGTGTGGGGTGGTTGCAGGGTATGGATGTTGAAGTAGTTGTAGGTACAAACGATGGCAGGTAAGTTCCAAAAGCCATTTCCCAGATTCAGACCCTTCGGTAGGATTTCGACAAAACGCGGTTTTTCCCTCCTCAATATTCACCCAGAGTTATCGCTCTTTCCGTCAACTGGTGCCCTTCCCAGAATTGACTAAAGCAACGTGTGGCTAATGAAGAGCTGCTCAACTATCTTATTCCAATCTTTTAAACTCTCTAATCACAGTAATCGTGCTACTTGGACTGCTTGGAGCACTTCTCAACGCATAAGTGATTTCTGTCTCTGGCTTCATGCGATTTTTGGCAAATATCTGTCGAGATGATCGACAATGTCCGTCACTCTATGAAGTATATCTAGCCTTGGACTAGCTGCACTTGTTATTTCGCGTTTCCACTTCACATCAGCATAACCAAAAGTCGATTAGCACAGCTTTAGAAGGGCTGAAATGTCCCTGATAGATTCGTTACTCAGGTGAAATTCTATGACTACACTCTGGGCATCATTGAGCTCTCGTGACAGAACCACTGTAGTATAATTGCTTTTCCACTGACAGTATTCTCCATCGCCGTTTATAATGGCGGGTCCGCCTACTGTGACATCTAGTATTCAGTTCTACACTACACAGAGATGTGCGTATGCTTCTGACCATCTAGTGTAACCTCGGAAATAATTTATACGTCTTTTTATTAACTGAGTACAAATGTACAAGTTGCGCATACTCTGTGATGAAAAGTAAGTCACGTACTACATTATCACGTGAAGTGGTGTCCTTTATTAGACGACTGCAACATAAAGTGACTAAACGTTTAGCATGTGGACACGTTAATAGGAACAACAGCGGTGATTTCAGAAGAAGGAACACTAGTTAAAAGTCATAAGCAGTTTTTCACGTGATCTGCAATAGATAGAGATTATCACATTATACAACTTACATAAAAGCTGCTGGGTAATATGAACTTGCAGACAACCATGTGACAGTAAATCGTTAATTATGTATGTCTGTTATTTGTTATGGAAGCTATCAGATATCTCATAGATGGATCACACCAAATTCAGAAATTCTGCGCAACGCTGATCTCAGTAGTTGTCGTATCTATATGCGATAAACACTTATTTGATGAGTTTTGTTTTCGGTGTAATGGTTACTGTCGTAATTCGTATATGTATTTTGCAACTTCCTACAGTTTCAGATAGGTGCTTCAAGAGTAGCTGTCAGTTTAATCTCTTGAACAATGGACGACTTTTAAGCAGTATGAGCTGTATGTGTCGTGTCACAGCTAGAAAACTTTACAATCACAACATAAACGAAGTATATAGGGATTCACTCTTATCTGAAGCTAAAGGAGACGTAGATGCGACGATGATTGCCTCTCCAGTGACTGCTAAGAGAGAACTTGGGGCGTGTACGACACGACGTCGGAAACTAAAGCTGAAATTGTCGAAGAGACGAATGATACTGTTAAGTAGATCAGAAATGTCGCCGGGTATATCGCTAAGTTCAGGGGATGATCTAAATAAAGGAAACAGCCTTTATAGAGTTCTGGTTTTCGAAGAATATTGAAGAATCAAGGTTATTTTTCGTCTGTCACCTTCGGGGTGATCTTCTGATTTACAATCACTTTGCATGGCATGTACAGCCACAAAGGGCAGCTGTCAGTGTTTCCCTAATTGATGTTTTCGGGAGAAAGTTTAAATTTATGTCACATGCACTGCTATTGTATTTAGTGTAACATAAGACTGAATACAGGCTTCACGTTGGTACATCGTCCTCTAAACATCAAATGTAAAACATAAACTGGAGTTCTAACAGAGACTAGTATCAAGAAAATTACTAGAATTGACAAGGAAGCAACCTAATTAAACCTGTTCAAGCAACGAATTCATAGAAAGTCCGATGTTTCCATAACTTTTGTACGCCATGTGCAGAGAAACAAAAGGTTTAACAGGTGAAAAAGTCATTGAGGAATCTTACAGTATGTATTTTTCGCTCCTTACTGTTGAAAGCTTAGTTAATACACTCCTGGAAATGGAAAAAAGAACACATTGACACCGGTGTGTCAGACCCACCATACTTGCTCCGGACACTGCGAGAGCTTGGACGTGAACCGTGTGTGCAGTTGACGGACTTTGAGCGAGGACGTATAGTGGGCATGCGGGAGGCCGGGTGGACGTACCGCCGAATTGCTCAACACGTGGGGCGTGAGGTCTCCACAGTACATCGATGTTGTCGCCAGTGGTCGGCGGAAGATGCACGTGCCCGTCGACCTGGGACCGGACCGCAGCGACGCACGGATGCACGCCAAGACCGTAGGATCCTACGCAGTGCCGTAGGGGACCGCACCGTCACTTCCCATCAAATTAGGGACACTGTTGTTCCTGGGGTATCGGCGAGGACCATTCGCAACCGTCTCCATGAAGCTGGGCTACGGTCCTGCACACCGTTAGGCCGTCTTCCGCTCACGCCCCAACATCGTGCAGCCCGCCTCCAGTGGTGTCGCGACAGGCGTGAATGGAGGGACGAATGGAGACGTGTCGTCTTCAGCGATGAGAGTCGCTTCTGCCTTGGTGCCAATGATGGTCGTATGCGTGTTTGGTTTTGGTTAAAGAACGAAAGTGGGTTCGTGGCGAAGTGTCAAGGTAAGTACGTCTGTCATATCCTCTCCGGTCCCGAGGTATCATATACGATACCTTAGGACTTTATTTCTTTCTCGATCGCGTGCGCAGCTGAACCTTTTCTGGTCTGTGGTTAACCTGTGCAATACGCAGGGGACTGGCACAGGTCGCTCGTTAATCCTTCTGTCGAGCACGACGAGGTGTCAGCATTGATTGTAAACTTCGGAGTTTGGATTAGCATAGCATTTCTCAACAGAATAAAGTTAAGGACATATCTTTTCGTAATCACAAGTGTTCTAAAGTTCTTTAATAACTTACTACAGCTGTACTGCAATTCTCAGTTAACAGTTAACTATAAATTAAAATTATACCGGATTTAATGCTTTAGTTTTCTGTATATTATGTATCATACCGTAGGACACAATAATAATTTTGCTCTTGTTAGTGGAACTGGGGTTATATTTCTGTTTAGCTTGATTATCAGACTTCACTGCCGTGTCCAGAAGAAAAGATCCAAATGCTGCACAGACAGCAGATGCCCTACCTTTGCACGGTGCGAGATGTGTAAAGTGCTTTTTTCCTCTCTTACTGCCAAGGAATTGTTTTACACATTCCATACTCAATAGCAATTCATGTGGTAATACCACAAACAGCGAAAATGCTTTGTAAAATTTTGCTATGGTAATTTTGTTTACTTGCTTCCGACTGTTACATGCAATTGCTCGAAGTTTTGATTCCAAGTGTGTATTTTGATCTATCGTGAAATCTACAGCTAATATGAGAAATATATATATAATGTATACGGTTGTTTTTGTAATATTAGGTTAAGAAGCTGTCAAGTTGCGTATTAACATTGCCTTCTTAAACCCTAAGGCACCAAACGTGACACTATTTATAAAACATTAACTATCGTTTGAAAATGTTTTTGAGGGTCACCCACTGTTAACTAGTGTTAACACAGAGCAATTAAAACAATAGTTGCCCACTTGACCTGCCCGGTACTGAAGAGGATTCTAGAACGTGCCCGGTACTGAAGAGGATAAGAACCAACTCATGAAACTGGCTATTCTGTTTCTTCAATGTACGCTTATTCTCCGAAAATCCCCTTTGTGAAATTGTTGTTAGACCCAGAGAAAACTCGTTGGAGTTATTTGACCAAAATTTGCTTGTTAGGTGACGAAGCGTTATTATTTTCAGCTTCTGACCACCAGAGTCAGTTATTGCTCAATTGGCCTATTTGTCACAAAGGCACATTTCTGTTGTAATAAGCATAGTTAAGGTATTTGGAGAGTAACATAATAATATAAAAATCACATAGAAACATCGTCTCCTATACGACAAACGTAAAAAGCGCGTATCTTCTGACCGGGATAATTAGCATTGACAACGAAAGTAATGAAACGAGAAGTGTACAGACGAACGGATTAAGGCCGTAACGGAGGTGGTAGAAACGCCTGTTACGGGAGTAAAAGTGATAGGTGCTACAGGTGTCTGTAACAGATTCTGCCGCAATTTCGTAATAAGGGTGTTGCGATGGAACATGACGTTTTAGTAGTGCCGCAATTAAGCATAGAGATGATTGTAGGCATGGATTGGATGACGAAGTATAAAGTGATTATAGACTGTGACAGAAAGATTATGATGTGTTAGGTAGGAGAGTTTAAATTAGAAACGAGTTTTGATGATGCTGATCAAGAAATTGACATTAACGAGACGCGATTGAACATAATTACATTACCAACGAATGAAGGTCTGAGTGGAGGGTCAGAGTGTTATCATGTTAGGAATATAAACATAATATCGCCGTCTGACGACGAATTTGCAGCGATCGTCGAAAATATTTCGGGAGTCACTAACGAACAGAAGAACCAATTATATGACATTTTAATTAACAACAAAGAAGTATTCTCGGATAAACCAGGTCGCGTGCGGGATTTTCAATATAAGATCAATACGTTCCCCACGAGCCGTTTTTTGGGGTTTATCAGGTGCCGATAACTAGGAGGGAAGCGGTGCAGAAAGAAATAAACCGCATGGAAGAATGGGACATTATCGAACGTTCTAAGAGCCAATATAATAACCCGCTCGCTTTGGTCAATAACGCTTCTGACGGTTTCTTCCACGTGAAAACACGGGAAACTTGGTTTCAAGCATCCGTAGGCTGTGGCAAGCAATTAACCACCCTCCGGGTACGAACGTATTATTAACTGCAATTGCATTTTTCTTTCGTTCATCCATGATGTATGCATATATTTCAGTTTCTCTGGCAGGTACATTTTTCTACTGATTGACCAAACCACGATTTTAGTTAACAGACTGTATACAGTTAACTACCAAAATGACATGTGTGAAAGACATATCCCACGTAACTGTCAATTGAATCGAAAGGACAAAGTAAAGGGTAGCGCTAAAATCATGGGTAACGTGCCACAAATCTCTCAAGATATCGGTAATAAAGAAGAAAAATCTGTCCATTGCTTTAGTATAACTTGTACAAAGGTCAGGATAGTGAGAATAGTGTATGCAGCGGTAAAAGCCCCTTCAGCTGTTCCATTGCTGTAAAAATACACACCAACCACTACGTACGTGTTTTGTACAAAAGTTATGTGATCAACGGTCATAAAATGAGAGAGAAGTACCACACCCTGCCTTAGAGAGGATTGAAAATATGCACGAACTTAAGATGGAAAGTAAAATGCCATACTGCCAAGTCGCCTGACAAGACGCGACAAAAGTAGCTGAACAATACAATGGCTCCTGCTGGCGAACGGAACTAGCGAACAAGGCCGACAGCCGGCGCAGGAGCGTTAGAATTAACGAAGACTGACACAGCCATTAATAAGTTGTATCGTGCGTGCGATGTTTGTGCAAAAGAACATGGTAATCACGAACAAAAATTAAGATAATATTTAATATTTTACGTAATGCAGTACCACAGGAGAATATTTACGAAAGACAGTTGGCCATCGAATCATCGTTAGTAAAATGTAGGTATGTATAAAAAGTAGAGTACTATGATAGTCATAAGGTTCAACTATCACGGGTTACAATGTTATTCTTGATGGAATGAATCATAAGGAGTTACGTTATCACCACTGCAGGCAGGCACCGCTAGATGGCGGACGGCTGCAACGTACTCACAGCACAGGCTGGAAGATGAGCGGTCGCAGGCTGGTAGCGACTAAATTTACAATAAAATTTCATCACAAAACTGGGAAAATCATACTCCCTGAACATCTGTTGATTGAAAATCATGTCAGGTGTGTTTTTCATGCTGGAATAAGTCTCTGATTCCTCAAGCAAGTCAAGCTTCCCTCCCTTTGGAACACAATATGATATTTCTAGTCTTTCAGTCACAATATGCGATCTAAAAGCTGTATTACTTTGAGATTAGTTATTCTCCTCAAAACGCATATCGAAAGAACAGCCTGTCTGACTAATAAAGTACGTCTCACAGTCGTTCAAGTTAATCTTTTACATCCAGTTTACGGAGCTTCTTGCTCTTCGGTCGTGTCCTGTGTCATGTCCGCGTTTTAAGCAAATTAGTAGTTTGCATACCAGTCCTAACATCCGTCTTGCGGAAGCATTACTCAGTTTTCTGTGTACATGACCCTTGTGAGTCACAGCTGTAAAGTTTTCTATAGCTGTGCGATTACTATTGCATGCTAGGTTTAATTATGGCATTACGTTTCTGATTTCTTTATCTTATTGTAACAGTTTGTGAGGTTAATTTTTTATAGCCATTGGCTATTGCGATTTGTGTAAGGGTGGAAGTTCCTTTATCTAGGACAATCTACTACTATAAAGGAAGCCGCCATAGGCCATTAATCATGGAACGGAAAGACGACATATTATACTGCTGCGGGTTTGGCGAGTAGGCGTCAATAATTGCATCACTACATGGAGGTTTCCTGTAAATACTGAAAATATGCCTATTGTTCTGTCTAGTAATAGTCAAGTGTAAGTAACTGACTGCGCATTCCTGTTCTTTTACCACCGTGAAACTGACTTTCGGATGTTTAGAAAACACTAATGATTCGAATTATTTAATGTCTGCCTCATTTCCATTAAATAAAAGAAGGACGTCATCTACTTCTCACCGAGCGAGGTGGCGCAATGGTTAGCACACTGGACTCGCATTAGGGAGGACGACGGCCATCCTGATTTAGGTTTTCCGTGATTTCCCTAATTCGCTTCAGGAAAATCCCGGAATGGTTCCTTTGACAGGGCACGGCCGATTTCCTTCCCCATCCTTTCCTCACCCGAGCTTGCGCTCCGTCTGTAATGACCTCGTTGTCGACGGGACGTTAAACACTAATCTCCTCCTCCTCCTCCTCTTCTTATCACTTGTAACGTACTGTCTTCCCTTCTTGTGCCGTGTATTACTTGGAAGAATTTGTCTTCAAGATCCCTGATAAAGATTTCAGCTAATGTGGCAGGTAAGCTATTGCCTATTGCAATCACTATCGTTCCAATAACAAATGTTGCCCTTAAAAGCAACATAGTTGAAGGATAGTGGCGTATCTATCAGTTCGATCAATTCAACACCTACACCTACATTCAATTTTTTTGTGTGCCAGTAAGTTATTATAATTTTTTTAATGCCAAGGCAGTCATTTGTCAAACGTTTGTGTGTAAGTCACCTATATCCAGGGTCGCAAGTTTGGTGTTATCGAGTATTTGAATGGCAGCCAACGTGTTGGCAGGTTCGGAGCTATTTTTTACTTTATATGAACTCTGAAAAGTGAAGGCACCTATCATTTTTTTTTTATTTTATGCACGATTCAGCTCGTGACCGGAAGATGTATTATTAACTATAGGCCTAATAGTTTCTTCTATTTTAAGCACCTCGATTTGTGAACGTAATGGCGGAATAGTAGAATTTATATTATACTTTAACATATCATTTTTCAGCGCTCGAAAATAGGAAAAAAGAATTATCTATTTCTCTTTTAAGATTCATGTGAAAGGTTTCGGTTGGATCCCGTTTTACCTCAATAATATAAGTGGGACCGAAGAAACGTTCCGTTTTATTGACGTAATCTTCTTCATAATGACTTCGACATTATCTTTGTCTGCCCTAATCATAATAGTTTGTTCTTTTGCAAGCTTCCTGTTAAGATTATCTACGGTATGAAGATCTTTTTAGATTTCTTGTTTGACTTTATCTACCTAGCTAACCATTTTTCCGTCTTAATAATGAATTCAGAGTCCAACGTTTTCATTTTAACTGGCTTTGTTGACATTATAGTCTGTAGAATTATTTCGTTTAACCTATTTGCTTTAAGTGCTGTGTAAACATTGAATCTCAGACCTTTGTGAAGCAGTTCTTGCTCATAATTAGAAAAATCTATATTGGTCAAATTAATTACTCTGTGATGAAATTTCTGAACTTTTTGAGCCTCCTGCTCTTTAACAGAATTCAGTTCTGTTTATTAATTATAAATCTTTTCATCGAGCCTGTTACGACTGGGTTCAAGATATGTCTGCACACGTTGACCGTAGCTATTCTTATCCTCACGATCACTATGTGAGCGACAAATAGGGGGTTGTAATATATTCCTAAAGCGATAATTTAAAGCCGGTTCTTGATAATTCGTTAGGACGCTTTCTCTGGATAGTTTACATGTATCTTCAAGAGTCTGCCAGTTTGGTTTCTCCATTATCTCTGTGACACTCTCCTGGGGACCCACCCAACCTTCTCTATGTATATTCAATATTCCTTTTAGTCCTGTTTGGTGTCGGTCGTACACTCTTGGGCAGTATTCTAGAACCGGTAGCACGAGTACCTGGAAGCAGTCATATTTCTAGACTTATTGCACTTTCCCAGCACTCTGCAAATAAACTGTAGTCTACCCTCGACTGAGCCACTGTGATCATTCCTTTTCATATCGCTACAAACTGTTACTGCCAGTTATATGTGTCTGTTGTCTGATTCCAACAGCGATGCATTGATATTACAGTAATAGGATAACATGTTTTTTGTTTTGTGAAGTACACAGCTTTACTTTTTAGAACATTTACAGCAAGTTGCAAATCATTGCACCATTTTGAAATCTTGTCAAGATCTGACTGAATACTTATGCAGCTCCTTTGAGACAGTACTTCATTACAGATAACGGCATCATCTGCAAAAGGCCTGAGGTTAGTATTAATATTGTCTGTAAGGTCATTAATATACAGCATGAACACCAAGTGCACCAACACAATTCCGTGGAACACACCCAAAGTTACTTCTACATCTGACGATGTCCCTCCATCCAAGAGAATAAGACGCGTCCTCCGTACCAAAATGTCCTCACTTCACTCACAAATTTCACTAGATACCCCGTTTGATCCTACTTTCGACGATAACCGTAGGTGTGGTACTGCAGCAAATGTTTTTCGGAAATCAAGGAAGACTGCATCTACCTGCCAGCATTGATCCACAGCTTTCTGTATGTCATGCGAGCTGAGTTTCACAAGATCGGTGTTTTCGGAATCCATGCTGGTTGACGTGGAGGAGCTCATTCGATATACTTCATTTTTTGGGAACTCTGAGTATGTTGTAACATTCTAAAACAATTCGACGTCAAGGATATTGGACGGCAGTGTAATGGGTCACTTCCAGTACCCTTCTTGTAGAAGTGTGTAACCTGCACTTTTTTCCAAGAATTCGGCGTGTTTCCTTGTTTAAGGGATCTGCAATCGACTATAGTTAAAAGAGGGCTAACTCAGACGAAAATTGAGTATAGAATCTGATTGGGACTCCATCGGGCACTGGATCTTTCTTCAATTTCAATGATTTCGGCTGTTTCTCAACACCACTGATATAAGTACTCACTCCACTCATTTTTTTCGGTGCTACAAGGATTAAATTAGAGCAGTTCTCGTGGAGTTTCCTTTGTAAAGGAGCATTTGAAAAGGGAGTTAAGGATTTGAGCTTTTGTTTTTCTACTCTCAGTTTCATTTCCTGTCTTATTTGCTAGTGACTGAACACTAACTCCAGTCCCACTAACAACTTGTACATACGACCAGAATTTCTTTTCATTTTGTGAAATGTCGTTTGACACTATTCTGCTACGGTGGCCACCGAAGGCTTCACGCATTGCTCTCTTGATAGTCTATCTCTATTTATAGCGATAGGCTTTTATCCGTTAATCTTCTGACTAGTTTGATGCGGCCAACTACGAATTCCTCTCCTGTGCCAACCTTTCCATCTTCGTGTAGCACTTGCAACAAACTTTTTCAATTATTTGCTCGAAGCATTCGAATCTCTGTCTTCGCCTGCAGTTTTTACCCTCTACTACCATGGAAATTATTCCCTGATGTCTTAACAGGTCTCCTATCACCCTGTGGCTTCTTCTTGTCAGTGAATTACACAATTTCTGTCCTCTCTCATCAGAACCTCGTCATACCTTACCTTATCAGTCCACCTAATTTTCAACATACGTCTAAAGTACCACATCTCTAATGCTTTGACTCTCTTCTCTTCAGGCTTTCCCACAGTCCATGCTATGTTACAAACGTACAATCGCAGAAATTTAATCTTCATATTAAGGTCTGTGTTTGATACTAGTACACTTCTGTTGGACAGGAATCCCTTTCTACCAGTGTCAGTCAGCTTTTTATGTCCTCCCTATTACGCAGTAATCTCTGTTTCTTTAGATGTTTCTTCACAGTCGCAGTATTCCATGGACGGTCCCTCCCATTATGAACTGTTCTACTGAGTACACATGATCAATTGTTCTGTTAAACTGGAGCCAAGAACCTCTACATACTCCCCCCCTGTGCTGAAAGTTTCAGGTTCAAAAATGGCTCTGAGCACTATGGGACTTAACATCTGTGGTCATCAGTCCCCTAGAACTTAGAACTACTTAAACCTAACTAACCTAAGGACATCACACACATCCATGCCCGAGGCAGGATTCGAACCTGCAACCGTAGCAGTCGAAAGTTTCAAGTACCTGAATGAGATATCACACTACTTATTTTCTTATCCGCTTTGATGAACCTACACTACGTGATCAAAAGTATCCGGACACCGTCCAAAACATACGTTTTTCATATTAGGTGCACTGTGCTATGAGAGAGCAGTATGAAGTGCTCCGCGGAAGTCACGGACTTCGAACGTAGTCAGGTGATTGGGTATCACTTGTGTCATACGTCATTAAGCGACATTTACACACTCCTAAACTCTCTGATGTGATAGTGAAGTGGAAACGTGAAGGAGCACGTACAGCACAAAAGCGTACAGACCGACCTTGTCTGTTGACTAACAGAGACCACCGACAGTTGAAGAGGGTCGTAATGTGTAATAGGCATACATTTATCCAGACCATCACACAGGAATTCCAAACTGCTTCAGGATCCACTACAAGTACTGTGATAGCTAGGCGATGGTCAGAAAACTTGGATTTCATGGTCGAGCGACTGCTCATAAGCCACACATAACGCCGGTAAGTGCCAAACTACGCCTCGCCTGGTGTAAGGTGCGTAAACATGGGACGATTGAAGGGTGGATAAACGTTATGTGGAGTGAAGAATCACAGTACACAATGTGACGATCCGATGTCAGGGTATGGGTATGGCGAATGCAAAGTGAACGTTACCTGCCAGCGTGTGTAGTGCCAACAGTAAAATTCGGAGGCGGTGGTGTTCCGGTGTGGTCGTGTTTTTCATGGAGGGGGCTTGCACCCGTTGTTGTTTTGAGTGGCACTATCGCAGCACAGTCCTATACTGATGTTTTAAGCACCTTCTTGCTTCCCACTCTTGCTCAGCAATTCGGGGATGACGATTGCATCTTTCAACACCATCGAGAACCTGTTCATAATGCACTGTCTGTGGCGGAGTGGTTACTCGACAATATCATCGCTGTAATGGACTGACCTGCACAGAGTCCTGGCCTGATCTTATAGAACACCTTACAGATTTTTGGAGCGCCAACTTCGTGCCAAGCCTCAAAAAACGGTTCAAATGGCTCTGAGCACTATGGGACTAAGTACCCTCACAGGCACCAACCACAGCACACAACATTCCACGCCCTTTTTCGGGGTCTGTGTGCTCATGTGTCCTTTCAGGAAGACGATCGTGCAGCGAGGCGGTGGATCGTTCTTAGGTTTGGGGTATGTGGTTATACAGGATACTGAGACGTACCCTACTAGGCAGCAAGCAACTGGCCCGCTAGCACGGTATAAGCCGACGTACGATTACGTGTATCCTGCAAGACAATAGCTATTATCCTTATCATCTGCAACGAATGAAAGGATTATCAGCAGCAGATTTCTCCCTGCGGTAAGGATTTTGTCGATGGGTTTTGCACCAGACTGTCGCAATTATGAGATTTCTCTCATCGGTTCTCTTACCGACGAAGCCGTCTTTATCAGAACTGGCATCACTAATCTGAATAATCGTCATCTGTGGGCTACAGAGACGGCAGGGCTTCAAGGGAACTTCCATTCGCCAGCGCCATCTAACGTGGAAAATATCATATATATATATATATATATATATATGTGTGTGTGTGTGTGTGTGTGTGTGTGTGTGTGTGTGTGTGTGTGTTCATAGGAACATTTTTCCTCCATTTTCAGTCCGTCTCTGCATTTTGTCGATTTTATTAATGTGCACTGTGTATAGCTAACTGGCCACATGCAATATATGAAAGACGTATTCTACGTAAATGTAAAATGATAAAAAAGTTCAAATTACAGCGTAGTGCTCAAAATACTAGTTACCTGCCGTAATCTCGCTAGATATAGGTGACAAAGAAGGAAAAGTGTCCGTTACCTAAGTAAAACTTGCATCACATGCCCGTGATTTGCAATTGTACAACAGTTAATGAAGTGAGAACCCTATACGCAGCGTTACAGGAATTGTTAACTCTTCCATAGCTGCAAACATACACATCAATCAGTAAGTACGCGTTTTATAAGAATATCCGCCGAGATGAGGCGATAGCTCCTGATGACGGGCGCCACCTCGCTTGAAACAGGAGGAGTTCCGCTATCAGCATTGCAGGCCGGAGCGGCTAGATGGCGGACGGCGGCAACGTAGTCATAGCCCAGGCCAGAAGATGGGAGGTAGCATGTCAGTATCGACTAAATTACTTATTACGTTTCATCGGAAATTCTGAAGAAATAATGCTGACTTAACTCTGTTCATTAAAAACCGTACTAGGTGCCTTTTCCGTACTAGAATAGTTTCCGATCCCTCGACCAAGTCAATTTTTCTTCCCTTTAGATGATAGTGTGATGTTTCTAACCTTTGATCAACTTCATACAGAGCAAGTCATTCAGTAATGATATAAGAGTCAACAGCTGTTTTATTTTGAGTGCAATTATGCTCCTTAAAACCCACATCGAATTATCAGCCTGTCTATCCAAGACACTAACTGTTGCAGTCGTTGCAGTTGATATTTTAAACGCCTGATATATGGAAGCTATTGCACTATCCAATGTCAAACCCCCGACTTAAGCGAATTAACTGTCTGCATACCACGCTTAACATTCGTCTCTCGCAAGCACTGCTGAATTTTTTATGACACATGCCCTTTTTAGGTCATAGCTGTAATTTTAGTTGCACGGTTACTATTACCAACAAGGAAAGTCTTATTCTTGCATAACATTTGTAGCTAATTTTTCTAATTGTAACAGCTCATGAAGTCGGGTGCATTATAGCCATAGGCCACTCCGATTCGTTGAAGGAAGGCAAATTCTTTGTTAACTTCACACTGTTCTAAAGAGAGCCACAGTTGTGGAATCGGACAAGGGGTTAATATACCTTATATCGTTGTGAATGTGACGAGTGGACGTTGATAATTACATCAGTACACGTAGGTTACCTGTAAATATTGAATATAGACCTACTGTTTTGTATAGTAGTAGAACCCCTACTGCAGACGGATTTCGGAAATGCTGGAATTTCCGTTCAGACTGGCCGCCCAGTTAACCTGATCTTAATCCGTGTGACATCCGGCTGTGGAGTTATTTGAAAATCTTGTGTTCAGTGCTCCAATAATTACGAACGTAGCTTAACTGAAGCTACGCATTGCGCATTGCAAACTGATCGTGACCCCGAGAAACTACCATCTGTTGTGATACCCGCTTTTTCTCGATTTCTAATTGTGACAGAAAACGGTGGACGTCATATTGAAGATGTATTGCGACAGTCCCACGAAAGATAGCGACGTAAATTTGTTTTCTAGGTAGTGTTTGGCCCCAGGACATGTAATTCCCATGGTATTTAGATTTGTATGCTGTTTTTGGCCTCGGGAGATCTAAAAACCGATTTTTCTGATCCATTGCGGTACGATCTTGCTGTGGTGCATGGGCTTTCCTAACTGACTGTGCTACAACTGTTGACTGCCGAACTTCTGCAGTCGTGCACATTGAACAGTAGGGATGGTGTATTGTGCAGCTCAAAACATAGGCGTCGAGTTGCAATTCGTTTGTCATTTTCAGTCGACGACATTTACATTAAGTTACTGACAGCACCACTTAGTGGTAAAACGTTCGTTAATTTTTTTTTTTTTTTTTTTTTTTTTGGGGGGGTGGGGGGGGGGGGTCCATGACGTTTCTCCAATGCGTCAGTAAAATGCTCTTCGAATTTGATGTCATTCTGTCTTTCTCTTTCTACAGTGTTTTGAAAGAGTAACTTTATTTATGGGCCCTGTGTTCTCTAACAAGAAAAGGATTGGCCAGGCATCGATTGATAGATAAAAGCGTTCAAATTCAGCCTCCAAATCACTTTCCTTTATTTCACTGTGACCGAATTCGTGCCAGCTGCTTTAAGCTTCAAGATTCTTAAGAATTTAATGGCGTTAGAAATTTGTGCAACTCACATTACAGATTGTGACACCTCCGTGAAGACGAATACATCTAGTTTCACAAATTCATTAATGGAGATGTTGGGAATCCTCCAAAGGAATATCGGACCAAAATTTCTTTACGGCGTCCCCAGACACGTTTTTGCTGGTCATCGGGTCTCAGTTCGAAGCTAAACTCATCACTGCAGACATTTCCACTCTGTCAATGAGATTTCAACCCGAAGACCTATTTGGAGAAACCCTGGACATCGGTGGCATACTGCCCTGAGAGTTGTCCGCTGTATGGCCCGACTACTGGTGGTTTTCTTCGTGCTTCCTAAACCATATCTCGGCCAGCAAGGTCGCCTAATCTCTCCCAGCTGTCGGAGATTGGTGAAGAACAGCCGCTTCGTGGTTTTGAGATCCATGGAGAGAGGTTTAGGAACCTTGCGATCAATTTATAAACGTTTCACAGCCATGTCATGATTATTAACTTCATCACTTCAGTTCTTTCGCAGTTTTCTACGAAATCTTTATTACAATGATTTACCATGACTCCCTCGTTAATTTTCCCGGTGCACGTATTAATTCTGTTGTATGTCTGGCATCTCCTTAGTACCGTGGGTATTAAGTTATTTACGCCACAGCATTAAAAATCACCCATGAAAGTAGAGTCTTTTTTATACTGTGTTTCCAAGTACCTTGCGGACCCACCATACGTGCATTATTTGTAACTGAGACAGTTGAATACTTCATGGTTGCCTTGTTATTTTTGAACGAAGATGTTCGCCATTTTAACTATTTTCACTGTGTGTAGATCTTTGGAAAACAAATGTGTAGTAGTCGAATTCTTCGTGATTTAATGTCGGTAGTTAATTAATCCTGTGTGACTTGAATATAGATCAGTGATGGCCATAAGCTATACACAGAGCGAGCTCTAAAATTCACCTTTCAAACACCTAATACTTGTTGAGGGTACTGATAGATAATATTTTGAATTTGAACCCATATCAGGAAACGTATTGTTACAGTGCTACAACCATTTGCAACCATATTGGTAACTCAACATTTCTTTCACAGTTCCACTCACTAATAAACAAAGAAACCAAAAGTATACTTAATGGTGGCACAAAGTCGGATAGCGTCAGTGACTGTCTTCTCTGGAGGTGGTACGCATGCAGAATCTGCCAGACGGTGCTGAGACCAGCACTCACTGCACGCACAGTTGCTCTTGTACTCATTAACGGGTTCTCCTCAACGTGAAACAGCACGGCCTCTTCAGATTTTTATACGAGCGAAAAATTTGAATACTGTGGTGCAGATTCGTAGCTAAGCGGACAGTTCGCCAGACTAGCATTCGTTAGACTTGGGTTCTGTCTGCGTTACTGAAGTAAACTTTTGAGTGGCAGACAATTGTAATCTAGTCAGCTTCCTCGCATTACCACAACTGAAAACCCGTGCCGAACAAAACCATGCAAATTTGTATTAATCGTCATGAAACGGAATACTGACACATTTTTCGTGTATAATGCTGTGTTGACTCGCTTTAGTCACAGGATGAAGCACCTAATATTTGAGTTTATACGACAGCAGTCTTATGTTACGTGACAGAATGAAAACAAGCTGTAACTACATCTGATGAAGTATTGGTGAAGGATTATGAAGCACAACAAAAAAGAGATAATCCACACGGGTGCTTCTAGAAGTCATTTCGCAACTGTGTAGGAAACTGAAGTGGCGACTATAGTTGCAGAACAAAATAGTATCGATAATATTTTAAATAGGTGGTCGTTGAAAGCTGTAAGATGCTGGAGGGATGTGACTGTAGGTACAATAGCTACACTTGTTCTCTACTTATTTTTTAGCAATCGGTTTCGACATGAAACCTAATACAGCACTGGTACGATAATATTCTTTAAAGAATACTTCCATTAAGACAGTGAGCTGAAAATTATGCTACTGACAGCTTTTGCTCTGCTGTTTTCAAGGGCGCTTCGTGACGAGTGTGTACGGTACTTTGCAGGCGATGAGCCTCGGCTCGACCAAGCCGTCTGCAGGCACAGCAGTGACCATCACGGGCTGTGGCGCCCTGTCCTCCAGAGGCTCCGCCCCCCCCCCCCCCTCCCGTCATTCGTGGCCCGTGCCAGGGCGACAGCGGACGACCCCTGGTGGAAGGATCGACCCAGTACGGCATCGTCTCCTGGGGAAGAGGATGCGCTCAGGCCGGCTACCCTGGCGTCTACGCCAACGTGGCTAACCTGCGTTCCAGCATATCTCAAGTAAGTGCTGTCTAGTAACTGGTGGAGTGGTTTATAAATAAATCGTTCTCTTCTGTAACATAAAACCATGGCAATAAAACTTTTGTCCATGACTACAAGTATCAACACCCTTAATACCATCTTAACCAAAGTAATAGATCCTCAACAGTATATCCACACTCTCTTATTGAAGTATACTAACAAATTCGTTTCATGGCCCATAAAAACACTGAATGCATCCTTAAGATATAGTTAGAAAGTAAATCATTCGTAGCAGGAAAGCAAGTAGAATTGCAATTATTACAAAAAATTGTACACAATATATGCAGCTTTAGGGACCCTTGGGAATGGATCTAGTAATATGAAGACGAAGGGGACCAGATTTCTGATTCGTATATGGAGGAAATTAAGAGGCAGATGAAAGTAGTACAATGTCATCAAAAACCACGTGACAATGGTGAAACTGCGAAGTGAAGAAATAAAATCACTTCAAGCACACCTGCAGCTTTCTATAACGGTTACAAAGAAGATGAAATAAAGCTATCTTCATCTAATTTCGTAGCATTAATGAACGGTAACTTGATTGCAAGATGCGCAGTGGTTTAGACGCTTTTATTTGCTTTTCATTTCCTTGAACTGCTCTTTGTTATCGTATTGATTTTGGCATCGAGCTATTTGAAGATTGCTCTTTCGACAATTTCTTTTCGAGTAAATTATCTCCACGACTTCCATAACCGTGTGCAAATGGAACAACTGACCTCCCAATATAAAAGTTCCTGTCTTCATTATAACTTATTAAACATACTATATTGGAAAAGATTCTTGCAATTATAGTGTTTATGATTTATATTGGATTTGCTACAGTTAAATTCTTGAAAAGGTTTGTTATGTTCATCTTAATCCAGCCCACTTAAAAGAACATACACGTTATTCACACTTTCAGTTGAGACAGATTTTGATACTTTAAATAGACTTACTACTGCACAATACTAACCTGAAAATAATTTCCTCTTTCCTTTAATCGCGCCATCGCAGACTGACTTCTTCCGTGGCTTTCCTACTGGAACCAGACGCTCAACGCACCACCTCGTTTGCCGAGTATTCCCGCAAAATTGGTTGAAATGGCTGTGAGCACTATGGGACTTAACATCTGAGATCAACAGTCCCCTAGAACTTAGAATTACTTAAATCCAAAAAACCTAAGGACATCACACACATCCTTGCCACAGGCAGGATTCGAAAATGAACAGCGCGTCCACACCTGCTGGCCAGTATTCCTGCATCTTCTGGGTGCCATCAGATATGATACAGGGTAAGATTCGACACATCGTATGGGTACAGATATTTGTACCACTGAAGGTACGAATATTTATGCTAAGTCTTGCAGGTGAAATACGTGTCACTGTAAAAGGAAATGTTAAAGCAAATGTACACATTTCACAACACCTTCGAGCGTATAGCAGGACTAATGTCCCGTTACGTCACCAGGTCCCTTGTCTCGGCCTTGTGTGGAGACCATGGCTTCGTGTGCTAGTTATGGACTGGCCAAATTTAACCACTCTGTGCTGTGTGAAAACTTTTCACCCTTTCGGAACAAAATGCAGTGTTTTAGTTTTGCAGTACATTAAGTAAATATTTTGGAGACTTCTGAACATCTTACTTCTAGCTGACCGCTGGGACGTTCCCCGACTCGTCATTTACACTATATCATTGATAATTGCGTCCCACATTGATTTTGCTCATTAAGTAGACATTGCAAAAGTCAACTCCCCATATGTGCCCTAATCGATCTGTGCATCCATAATGTGCCTTTAAATCATTATGCTATTCGTAATTACGATGACTTTTTTTTGTAATTAAGCATCAGAATTTATTATAATGTGTTAATATGTCCCAACGGGACGAATGCGATTTGTGTATCATCATGTCGTTAAATACAATAAAAAGTTGTTAGTCTGCAACCTAAATTTTTTTTTATAGCACATAATGGTTTTCATGACATTTTCACCTGTTTAATCGTGACATATATTGTACCATTACCACTATTTATATATTATACTTCTTGGTTTCAACGTAATATTTTACGTAAATTAAGAACTTTGTACCTCTGACTTCCCACGCCAGATGGCGGTTACTGTGCTGCAGCTAGTTCTGTTATATTTGACGTCATGTTATTTGTATAGTTTTCTTTCTTACTGGTCTTATAATCTGACACCTTATAATTTAACCTGTTGGTTTTTAGTCTTGCATCTTTTTTTAAGTTGTTTTGAAAATAACACGCCAGTATATGTTCGCAAGATGTGCACTTTTTGCTATGCGATTTTAATGTACAGTTTTAAAATTAAAATATTCAGTTAATGATTTGCAATTGCCCATTTGGTATTTTTTGGTAATCTCTTGCCAAATAAAGTAATGTTAAGTCTTCACAAGACACATGTCACATAGAGGGCGTTCCAGTCCCTGTCACACCGAGGCCTGTTGCATTGGTTAATGTAAACAGCTGCTTCAGTTATTGTGATCGTTTCATAGCTTCTGTTACTGCTAATAACTAGACACCAGTGCCTACGAGCTTTAATTTGTACGCTAAAGGTATGTTCTTGCCAACAGTTGGTTTATACTCAGGTGTATTTCTAGTCTTTTGTTCCTTGTTCACTGATCGCTATGTGAAAATTTTTAACTTCCAGCACTGAATGATCATTATGTGATCGAAAATCGATTTTGTTGTTAATAAATCGTCAAAGTTACGGTCAACACTGATTTTCCTTCTAATTTTACGTATCATTTGCTTGTTGTGCACACAGAAATCTATAGAGTCGCCAATGAGCAAAAATAATTAGTAATGGGACCCTCAATTTCTGGAAGAAGGAAATATTATATTCAGATATAAACAAATGAAGAAACTTAAAAATAATGATAAAGAGTTTCATAATTTAGAATTTACTGTATGAATTTTTTAAAATTTTAATTTTTTCCTATTCAATTTTACAATTTTTATATGTCTTCAGTCCAGAGACTGGTTTGATGCAGCTGGAGAGCTAATCTATCCTGTGCAAACTTCTTCATCTCCCAGTACCTGCTGCAACCTACATCCTTCTGAGTCTTTTTAGTGTATTCATCTCTTTGTCTCCCTTTACGATTTTTACGCTCCACGCTGCCCTCCAATACTAAATTGGTGATCCCTTGATGGCTCAGAATAAGTCCTACTAAACCGATCCCTTCTTCTAGTCAAGTTGTGCCAAAAATTTCTCTTCTCCCCAATTCTATTCAATACCTTCTCATTAGTTACGTGATGTGATCTAACCAACTAACCTTCAGCATTCTTCTGTAGCACCGCATTTCGAAAACTTCTATTCTCTTTTTGTCTAAACCACTTTTCGTCCACATTTCATTCCCATACATGGGTACACTCCATACAAATACTTTCAGAAAAGATGGGTATAGAAATATTTGTGAAGAATGTGTCTAGTGATACCAGAAAATTAAAGTTGAATGTGAGTGTGGTAGAACTGTGGTAATGTCTTATCCCAAAAAAAAGTAAATTTAACAGTCCATAAAAATCTTACTGCTACTGAAAAAGAAATAATTAGGAAAATTTTGGATAAGGAAAAAACACAGAAAAATCATGTTTATATATTTCCTTATATTCATCAATTATATAAAAAGAAAATACACAGAACTCATAAGTCAGTAAAATAAGCAAATGATTTAAGTTTTACTCTGTTGACTATAATTCCCTGATTATTTTATATCAAAAAAATATTTTTTTTATAATAAGTGAATGTGATAAGATAAAATATTTATTACTCTTCAATCTCTATATATTTTATTGTAAAATTCACTACTTTTAAATGAAAATCAGAGTTAATGTGAAATTTGGAAGATAGCAGAATATTTCAGCAGGTACGAGGTAAATTTTTTAAAGCTAATTAGTGAGCAATAAAAACGTGCCAACGAGTTAGATTTAAAAACCTGAACTAGGACCTGCTGAAATATTCTACTCTCAGGGGCGCCACAGTAGAGATGAGACATTACATACGTGCTGTGAGGCTTTAGCGATCACAAGCGCATGACAACGTTGGCCAGTACTGTGATGACCCACAGCTGCTGGGAAAAGCGGAAAATCGGTGTGCCCGCACTGAAATGACGTGGAAGGAATTAAGACGAGACCATGTCTGGATTCTAGGTCGACTGTAATAACATTTTCGACGTATTTTTACGCAAAACTGGTAGGATGTGGTACTAAATTAATTGAGATACCCATAAGAGGAATGTCACTATCTCCCGCTTTTGGGTAGAAAAGAGAGAAGGTGGAAAGACATTTCTTCGTGTCGATATGCGACGAAAGAAAGGGCTTCTAGGTGAATGCAGTTGTTATCTGTGGGTTGTCGCACGATTTTATAATCGTTGATGAAGTACTCCCGAGTAGAGCGGTGATCATGCATTAGACCACTAAAACGGAGTCAGTTTGGCCGAAGATCCTGTTTTAGGGGGTGCAGAGGGCATGACTGGCACAATTAATTTAGTAAAATGTAAAGAGGACGTTAAGCTTTCGTAGGTGGGCCACAGAAGCTATAAGGCGATTTATTAGAGGGAACAGAGGTTTAGATGAAGTAAGTTCGCCGTCTGCATGTGTGATGACAATTCTACGCACACAGCTGACGAAGGAGAATCTGACGGACATTATGCGAACGTTCGTGGATTATAAAATCACGCCAGAGGCCGTTACTGAGTACGCTCCCGTGACACCCCAAGCCGCCCAAGCGAGTACGGAAATCGAGCTCCGAAAGCAACATATTAATACGCAGAGAGAAACCACAGTCAAACGCCATGACGACAAGAGTGCCGAGACAATGAAAAAGGTTGAAGGTGAAGCCCCGATACCACGGGAAAAGCTTATTGGGGGTGTAGAACGCGAAAGCTATTGCAGACTGGGAGAGGAGCACTGTGAAGTGCGCCACAGAAGTAATTACGCCCACTCGCCGGCAGTAGCACACGATGTTGTTCCGTCTACAGTCACAAAACGTGGAAAAGTAAGACGGTTTTCAAAGGACTGCAGTTGTTTTCAGGAGTCGAAGTGACGAGTCAAACTGATCACATCTCATTGAGAACCAAGGGACACGGAATGTGGCACCCTGCGTACAGACGATCAGTCAGAAATGTGTGTGGATAACGCAGAGGTTGATCCGGTGGAAATACTACGAAAGAGTATTCAAGCTAACCCATGACTGAGCCTGCAGCAGAGACAGGCGGTGGATAAATCAATCAGGAAATTAAGGTTCTCTTATCATCCCGACTTCTCGGCACTTTCGAATGCCTCACAGACACAAGTGCGCAAGGAATTGGCGGATGTGTACAGCAGGAAAGCAAGGATGAGAGTGAGCATATTGTGACCACATGTAACAGGAAGCCACTGGGCTCCGATTCACGGTATTTTACTAACGAACTAGAAATAATGGATAATGTCTAAGCGATCGGAAAACTCGCTTACGTACAGCAGACTACAATGCACTAACGTTCCTAAGAATCGTGAAATTTACATGTAACAGAGTGTTGCATTGTCTCATGATGATTTAAGAATTCGATCTGAAAATGGTTCACTACCGGGGCAAACACAACAAATCTGTCGACTAATTAAGACGAAACCCTTTGCGGAAGGCCGGTGACGACGCTCGAAAAAATAATGACGCTATAAAGGCAATGTTATAACACTAGAACCAGGCGTGCGTCCGATAATACAGGGGGGAGTTAGCCGCAGCAGAAGACTAACAGCCATAAATCCAGTGAAGGAGTTCTTAATTTACGGAGTTTGTGGAGAGAATGGGTGAATTAGAAATACTGCTCAATTGTGCACGATCAAGCCAATGGTATGATTCCGGGGGAATATGAAAGAACAAAGGTAGAACATTTGGCTCCCTGGCGCACATTTAGAACATGTAATTAATCACTGTCACCAGCGCCTTGGCCACTGCCGAAAGACAAGGTTGTATGCGGCAGTTGCTAAGGAGAGGGAAGATGACATTCTGAGAGGGAAGGTTGAGGATATATACTTACGTTCATAAATTAAGGATAATTGCAGAACGTGGTGCCACACAACGTGGCACTAAACGAAACTGGTTCTAATAGCAAAGGCACATACGGAACACACAAGACACAGATCTGTAAGGCCACGGTATTGGAGATGAGTTGAGAAAACCGACCCGAATCACAGGAGCTACAAAACGCCACTGTTTCCTGCCCATGTACCCCGACATCAGTATTTGACATGATCACCATGCACAAGTACACAGGCCGCACAACGGAGTAGCATACTCTGGATCAGGTGGTCAAGCAGCTGCTGGGGTGTAGTCTCCCATTCTTGCACCAGTGCCTGTCGGAGCTCTTAAAGTGTCCTAGTGGTTTGAAGACGTGCAGCGATACGTCGACAGGGAGCATCCCAACGTGCTCGATAGGGTTTAGGTCTGGAGAACAGGTAGGCCACTCCATTGACCTGATATCTGCTGTTTCAAGATACTCAACCCACGATGGCAGCTCAGTGGTGCCGTGCGTTATCATCCATCAGGAGGAATGTGTGACCCACTGCACCCCTGAAAAGGCTGACACACTGGTGCAAAATGACGTCCCGACACACCTGATCTGTTACAGTTCCTCTCCAAAGATATGCAGGGGTGTACGTGCACCAATCATAATCCCACCCCACACCATTAAACCACGACCTCCATACAGGGCCTCTCAAGGACATTAATTGGTTGGTATCTGGTTCCTGTTTCACGTCAGATTAAAATCCGGGGAGAATCACTGTTCACACTATACCAGGACTAGTCCGTGATTATAACCTGAAACCACTGTTCCAATGAACATGTACTGTATCCAGAATGAGATTTTCACTCTCCAGCGGAGTCTGCGCTGATATGAAACTTCCTGGCAGATTAAAACTGTGTGCCGGACCGAGACTAGAACTCGGGATCTTTGCCTTTCGAGGACAAGTGCTCAGTTAGCTACCCAAGCCAAGCACGACTCACGCCCCGTCCTCACGCCTTTACTTCTGCCAGTACCTCGTCTCCTACCTGGTAGAGCACTTGACCGCGAAAGGTAAAGGTCCCGAGTTCGAGTCTCGGTCCGGCACACAGTTTTAATCTGCCAGAAAGTTTCAACATGTACTGTGTTCTTGATATCAGGCTTTACGGGCTTTCCTTTGACCAGGGGTCAGTGGAATGCACCTTGCTGCTCTCCGGAGGAGTACAAAATGTCTGATAAATCGTCTCTAGACTGTGTGTCTGGAGACAACTGTTCCTTTGGCTGCGGTAAGGTCAAGACCAAGGCTTCGTGTAGTACTCCGTGACCGTCTGCGGGCACTGATGGTGAGATATTGTGTTGTTGTACACTGTGGACGTCCCGTACTGTAGCGCCTGGACACTTTTCCTGTCTCCTGGAACCGTTGCCATAATCTTGAGATCACACTTTGTGGCACACGTAGGGCCCTTGCTATGACATGCTATGTTTTACCAGCCTCCAGTCACCCTAGTCTTGTATCCCTCATAACGTCATAAATATGTGTTCTTTGGGCCATTTTCAACACACAGTCACAATTAGCACATCTGAAAACGTCTGCACACTTACTCGCTGCACCGTACTCTGACATGCACCAACACACCTCTGCGTATGTGGACTGCTTTCAGCGCCACCGTGCGACGACCACAAGTCAAATGCACTTCATGGTAATACCCCGAGGTGATTTAAACCCGCAGACCGCCCCCCAGAACGTTGTTTCACCATGTATCAGCATAGGAAATGCGACATGTGTCAGCGTGTAAAACATCTAAACGCGATTGTGCGGGTTAAAATACCTGCCTTCACACCAGAAGCATGACCTGGTGTTTGTTAATCAGTAAAGCCCTCTGCTAAGCGACAATTCGAGCGGCTGTTTATTTTCGTTGCTGTGGACGCATTCACTAAGCACTTCAGGCATTAAGCCACAAGCAGCGCCACAACGAAAAGCTGTATAAAAATTTTGCCAGAAGGTAAAGTGCGCACATGAGGCCCAAGATAAGTTTCTCAGAACATGTTACGACATTCACAGCCACGAAACTGGAGGCAGGGCTACAAATAAAAGGGATCAAAATGATATTACCCTCAATCCAATCCAGCAGTACGATAAATGAGCCACCTGGTAGTGTTCTTTGGAATATTGGTTTCAGGCAGACACAATGCTCGAGTCCAATATCAACCGAAATCCGAGAGGTATTTCAACGAATCCGTGCATTGCAGTACGGGATACAGACCAAGAGACTTAAAGTTCCAGGAACGAAAGATATCTGTGTCTGACAGGACTGGGAAACCTCCGACAGGAGAACATGCAGAGAGACACCAGCCACGCGTGAATCGAGACCGATAGTTCATGATGTGGAAGGCGACGGAAAGAATCGGAACCGGGCAGCGCGGAAGCGAGACGACGTGGGCGCTCTTGCATCCATCGCAAACATCCGCCTTCCGCCTTCCGACTTCGTGGTATCACAGCTGCGACCACGCAACAGATAACGCGCAGACCGTACCTGGGTCTCGTCGCAAAGCCGCGACTGCTCTTGAAGGCAGCCGACTCGCGCCGCGCAGCTCCGAGGCGATGCACCGTACCGACGCAGCGCCTGGAGCCGACACTACACGGCGAATGACCACTAATAATGGTGAAACGATTCGTCAACCCTCCTTTCCCTTAATAACTGAGCCGTGTCCATCCCAGTCAGATCGGTCCTGAGATTTGTAACTTTGATTTTCTTTTTGTGTAAACAGAACTGAAATAAATATATTTCTTTCTTGTTTTAATCGTCATCTGCCGCATTCATGTATCAACCCCTTATTATCTTAACTCCTGTGATTGATTTTAAATAATTATTGATATCTGTTAACTGTTGGCTTCCAGTGCGGGACGATCTCCTTGGTAACTTTCATTTTATGTGATTTCACAAGCAATTCCTTAAGTTCAGTACATTTTTGGCGAACTTGAAAAATTTCCTCTACTGTCGGACATGAAATGTCGAGTAGATGAGTAATGAGATTGCCTCAAGTTGGGCGCCAAAATTTAGTAGTGAGTTAAATAAACTGTTGGTGACATCACATAACATAAAAATTACCAATGAGATCGCCCCACACTTGGAGCTTTTAATGAATATCAATACCTAAATGAAATGAAATACGAATAGTAGATATTAAGGGGTTGATTTATGAATGTAAAACAATGAATCATGATTAAGACGTGAAAGAAATGTATATACTTCAGTATCGTTTACACAAAACAATACAAGATTATAAAGCTCGTACCCGACTTGACAAGGCATGGACACGACTAGTTATTAAGGGGAGGGTGGGGTTACGAATCGTTCCGCCACTATTTGTGATCGTTAGTCGTGTAGTGCCGTCGGCGGCAGTCACTGCGTCGGAAAGACGCGTAGCCTCGAAGCCGTGCGATGCGAGTCACATGCCCTCATCAGCAAACTTGGGTTTACGTGGACGCCCAAGTACGTTGTCTGCCCGTTGCCGGTCACCTGGCCGAAGCTGTGATATCACGGTATCCAAAGGTGATGATGGCAATGGGAATTCATATTGGCAACTCGTAGTAATATAATCTCGGTGGACAATCAGCATTGTGCTTGCTGAGATGTGCGTGCTGGAGTTACCTACCTGAGACGACTGCTGACGCATCTCTGGTGTCTATGCTACTGTTACGTCTGCCACAGACGGCCCCTGCGAGGCAGACTGCACTCAAGCCACCCCTGTGTACCATATAACATACACAAGAACTTGCAGGCGCAACGAAGAGGAAAACAATTCTTCAAAATAAACAGATCTTGCTAGAGACTAATGTGGACCTTTTTGAAGTCGCCTCATAGACACAGGAAAAGATGGAGTAATCCGCCGACCTCCACCGGCTTTATAAGGCCAGCGCACCAGCAGTACAGCTAGTTCCTCGCCGAGCTAGGACCAGCTCCGATGGACCTCACCGACGCTATTGATGAATAGTCGTCTATATGTTATTAGTTTTCTTTGTGTTTATATAGTGATTGTTCGAGAAGTGTAGTTCAGTTTCGATGAACGACATTGTACTGAGTGTTCTACAATACTGAGTATTCTTCAGCTACGATGACTCGTTGTTTGCTGAGCCTTCGAAATGCTCCATAAAATAAACATTCCCTGTTTCAAATGGTCGGGATAGGAAGATAGCATAATTTTAATGTTAAGAACACAGGATGCTTTCCAGAAACAGCAACGGATGGCTGTTGGAATATCTACGCTGAGGTGCAGTTCACCCGTTTATTTTGACGACGCTGGAAGCCAGAATTAAATGAATTAGAGACTCGTCCCTCCCATACATTTCAGATACAGATCTGAACATACTGAACCTAACCTTTTGCAGTTCACCGTGGGAAATGACGACAGTCCGTCTCCATCGTAGCGTTCTGTTTTACTCGTAATTGCTAAATACTATCATTCATTATCGTTCTTAAACTGTTCCTCTCCACAGATGTTAATGTTTATAACGGACCGAGGCCGCTCGAATTACAACGAATTTACATAATACATGGAAACGACATTATTCAGTAAATAATAAGCATTCTACAATATAGGCCTATATTACGTTGCATCCTTACGTGCTAAAATCATCATAACCCAAGGTAGGCAACATTAACAAAAAAGAAAAGAAATACCGGAAAAATAAACACAGGCTTCATTAATGTTTACACAACGACAGGTGTACCATATAATAACATAAGACAAGTAAGCCTGTTACAGTACCTCCGAAACGCGTAAATGAGGTGCCAGTTGTGTGCCTTTGTGAGACGTTTATTTTATTTACCCTGCAAGCTTTCACGATGACGCACAAAGTCTCACCCATGTTTGAGGCCAGAATCCACAAGGTGTATTACGGGATATGTTCTCCCACAAATTCACTTTCACAAGTTTTCTGGCGAACCTGGATCAGTTCTCTGCGCTGTTGCGCTGTTAGACCGGATCTACATAACGAATGAGGAGCTAGCTTTGAACCACAACACTGGGTTAAATTTATCACCATCCGTAAGTCGGTAATTAAAGGCCTGTTCATTAGTTTAAGACGTAATCCGCGATCCGACCTCTGGACTGAAAACTTATCACAACTATCAGTTCTTATACCGGTCCATTTACCTCTTAACAACTTCTGCCAATAATTTCCATCAAAAATTAACAGAAGAACAAGCTCAAAACCAGTAGTCAAAAAAGTGACACTAAAAATCTTACACTTTAAAGCCCCACAAAACAAAAAGTGCATCCCTGTTTCATTTACACATGGCATATTCTCCTCGATCATTTTACACCATCTCCAGACACACAGTAGCGCTGCGATTTGATATGAAACGTCTGTCTAACCAAATACGTGCTCGCTCACTAAACGCAACATTTGCTGATTAGTTAGAATTGCATTCCCATGTACACTCGACAGCAAAAAGAAAGGTTAGCCCCTGCTGAATGCAACCAATATAACGTAGCTGTGTCGCAGGTCCTCTAAACGCTGAAGCCTTGTGGGGTACATCGTTTGACCATACACAGTGTTTACCACAAGGGGCCACTCCTCATTGTGGCAGTTAGTCCACATGTAATCTAATACTCCAGTACAACAACTTTAGAAAACACGTTATTAGGGATGAGACAGTCCCTAATGCCTCTAAATTAAACTTGAATACAGTACGTAACACTACGGAAGTCTTATTACACTCATTAAATGACATTTGTTCGTGATCCGAATTTGAACCCACAACCAAACAAAAGTTGCGTGTGTGGTTGACACTCGAATAGGCATAACGAGACGTAAAATACTGAAGTTTTCACCAGTATCGGTTTACAAGACCGAATATCCGAACCTGGAAATAAATGACGATACGCTTTCCACTGCAGTGGGAACTCCATGAAGCTTGTATTGCCTCTGACAACTAATCACGAAAGTTATGTAATAACATGCAACGCACAAGTGTGAAATGCCATGAAGTAAAGTTATGGTGATTGATGGGGAGTGATTTTTAACTTAGCCCAATCAGAAGTCAGATATTAAAAATGTTAAAAAAAAGCGTGACGTTGGAATTTGAAACGACGATACAAGTGTGTTTTGCCTGGCAAGGACTCAAACTTATCACCTTTTGCTATTGTCTTATAGCTACGAATAGACATGAAGTATTTGCGGTTTCTTCACCAGTAGCGAGACGTGCACAAGTTCGGCTAGAGGTAACAGCTGAATCGTTCTGTGCTGCCTGCGACTCCAACTCCACGCATATCGTCGACGTTGACTCCACACGAAGAGGTGTCAACTGTCAAATTTCTTTTTACTAGTAGTTAGAATCGCGCAATTCACAGAGATATGTAGGAGTTTGACGTCATGTAGCAACAGTGAAATGATGGGACAGTAAAATCTCGAAGAGATCAAATCCAGAGAAATTTGGGATCGGTGCTCGAATCCCAGTCGGTTGCGAATATTTTCAACGTCTCAGGGTCACTTAAAATAAAACATGAAGGTCCATGATGATTGCTCGTAAACTAAAAAGTGTAAGAAAGCTCGCTAGGGACAGTTTATGCAAAAAGCGACTTCCGTCACTGACAGTCAAAACTAATCCTACTGTGTTCCAGTAGCAAGCGAACATGTTTATTGTTGATGTGGAACCACAGCACAGTCCTGCGTTCTTTAATTGGCGTTTCAGAAGGTGAAGATGTTACGTTTGTCTCTATTGAAAACAGCTATCCCCACCGGAAATCGAACCCACACCTTATCCATTACAAGTTAGCCTTAGTCTAACCAACCACCGAATTTCGCATGTGTTAGCATCATGTTTTTGTCAGTTGAGTTGTTGTTGCGAATAACTTATTCGTGGTCTAGTAGTTAACGACATGCTATGCGAACACCAAGCCATGATATATAACCCATCCTTTTCCTTTATTTTTTCAGCCGTATTAATTCCATTTGCACAGAACATCAGCGTGACAGAAGGTCAGAGACAGTTTCGTTCATTTTGTGACCAGCCAAAAATAGAAAAATATTGTTTGAACGTGTCTGTAAAACGGCTCGTGCATGTCTGTCGGGAAAGACCAGTTTCGGGGCCATCAGTCAGCGGCCACATGATACAGCCCGGCGTCCACCTAAGCGTTCGCGACGCAGCGGGCATATAGCCTATGATCTCCACCAGACTTTTCTGCGCTCGAATTGGCAACTATAACGTTATATAACGATTGGTAGATTTAATACTATGTTTCAGCATGCTTCTTGCGGATTTTGTATGGCTTCTTAAAATAATGCAAATGTCGTGTGACTAGGGCCTCCCGTCGGGCAGACCGTTCGCTGGGTTCAAGTCGTTCGATTTGACGCCACTTCGGCGACTTGCGCGTCGATGGGGATGATATAACGATCATAAGGACAACACAACAACCAGTCCTTGAGCGAAGAAAATCTCCGAGCCAGCAAGGATTCGAACCCGGGCCCTTTGGACTGACATTCTCTCGCTCTGACCACTCAGCTACCGGGGGTGGACTATGGCTTGTTGATAAAAGCGTATTTAACTACGGTCTTATTTCGTTCAAGTTTGTAGTATAGCTCGTGCCATGACAGCTTGAATATTTCTCAATTTTGACATTATGATGAGTGCCATTTATGCATTAGAAAATAGAGTCTAAAACAGAGTAAAGTCTAAATTGGTGACATTGTGTTGTGTTTAATAAAAGAGTGAAAGCATTGAAGGCAATTCGAAACGCCTGTGGCCTATGTGGAGTGAATGCTGTCGAGAAAGTCAAGTTGTAGCCTCTCAAGTAAGATAGTTTTGAGATAAATTAATCACCACGTTCGGAAGACCGACATGCGTTGATGAAGGACATTTCTGCGATTTAAAAATTTGGTCAATTACAGTGTATTCGATATTTATCAAGCGTCCCCGATCAATTAACTTCGTGCAACACTTGCCTTCAGTAGCCATATTGAGGTTGAAAGAAACAAAGGAGGGTTACGGTACAATGTCATGTCGAAAACCAGATTAGAAGCAAGGCAGAATATTGAACAGCTGAGGATGGCGAAGAAAGTGGTCTGTGACCTCTCAAAGAACTGATACATGAATTTGCCCTAATAGATTTAAGGAGGTCTAAGTTAACCTAAATCAGTGCAGCATGATGGCCACTTAAAGTACCGTATGGTAACTTCATAAGGACAAAGTTGTGGGTAAGCCATAACAGTCATCATCTCAAACAATGGCTTGCATATCACCAAAAGATGTATTATTATCGATATTCATCTGGTGGCACAAATAAGGTGTTTTGAGTTATGAACTGTTTCACAGGGATGTGTGCTTCGCAGTGGACAATTGTGCCCAACAAATGAGATGCCTTGCAATCGCAGAGTAATAAGTAGGACTGGAAGACAGTACCAAGGACACTGATTGGCAGACACGCTTAACGCAAGTCTTCTAATCTGGCACCCACGTGTGTTTATCCCTGTTACCTCCTATGGACCAACCACCAAAAATATTAGTTATTGCTTTCTTTTGTTTGTTTTTATTCGTTTTGTTTTGATACCTGCGCTTTAAACGTAGCTTAACTCAGAATCAGTAGGTCAGTAAATGCGTGGGGTCGAAAAATTATCTGTGCATCATCAGAAGTTTTTCGATAACGACGTAGAATATGCTGTTGACAATTTCTCTGAAACTGGTGTCTATTTTGTTCAATAACCAAACGGGAAACGCTGTTAATATGCACTACACTAACACAACAGGTATCTTCACGACAGCATACAACGAATGGCTGTCTTTATTAAACATGAGGTCATTTGTCAGACTACAACGTAAATATGACATGGTGACTGTGGGGGTATGCTGAATGAAATACAGTTAACAGAGTAGTCAGTGATACGATTTCATTCAGAGATGTGTATATTTCCGGTAGAAGTTCTGCAGTATTTTCTACATCCACATCTACATCCATACTCCGCAAGCCACCTGACGGTGTGTGGCGGAGGGTACCCTGAGTACCTCTATCGGTTCTCCCTTCTATTCCAGTCTCGTATTGTTCGTGGAAAGAAGGATTGTCGGTATGCCTCTGTGTGGGCTCTAATTTCTCTGATTTTATCCTCATGGTCTCTACGCGAGATATACGTAGGAGGGGGCAATATACTGCTTGACTCCTCGGTGAAGGTATGTTCTCGAAACTTCAACAAAAGCCCGTGCAGAGCTACTGAGCGTCTCTCCTGCAGAGTCTTCCACTGGAGTTTATCTATCATCTCCGTAACGCTTTCGCGATTACTAAATGATCCTGTAACGAAGCGCGCTGCTCTCCGTTGGATCTTCTCTATCTCTTCTATCAACCCTATCTGGTACGGATCCCACAATGCTGCCGGCCGCGGTGGTCTCGAGGTTCTAGGCGCTCAGTCCGGAGCCGCGTGACTGCTACGGTCGCAGGTTCGAATCCTGCCTCGGGCATGGATGTGTGTGATGTCCTTAGGTTAGTTAGGTTTAAGTAGTTCTAAGTTCTAGGGGACTGATGACCACAGATGTTAAGTCCCATAGTGCTCAGAGCCATTTGAACTACATTGCTGAGCAATATTCAAGCAGTGGGCGAACAAGCGTACTGTAACCTACTTCCTTTCTTTTCGGATTGCATTTCCTTAAGATTCTTCCAATGAATCTCTGTCTGGCATCTGCTTTACCGACGATCAACTTTATATGATCATTCCATTTTAAATCACTCCTAATGCGTACTCCAACATAATTTATGGAATTAACTGCTTCCAGTTGCTGGCCTGCTGTATTGTAGCTAGATGATAAGGGATATTTCTTTCTATGTATTCGCAGCACATTACACTTGTCTACATTGAGACTGAATTGCCATTCCCTGCACCATGCGTCAATTCGCTGCAGATCCTCCTGCATTTCAGTACAATTTTCCATTGTTACAACCTCTCGATGTACCACAGCATCACCCGCAAAAAGCCTCAGTGAACTTCCGATGTC
Source organism: Schistocerca serialis cubense (assembly GCF_023864345.2). Classification (NCBI taxonomy): domain Eukaryota; kingdom Metazoa; phylum Arthropoda; class Insecta; order Orthoptera; family Acrididae; genus Schistocerca; species Schistocerca serialis. The sequence goes on along the minus strand of NC_064641.1, from coordinate 320,702,179 downwards.
ATCCAGAAGGTCATTTATGTATATTGTGAATAGCAACGGTCCTATGACACTCCCCTGCGGCACACCTGAAATCACTCTTACTTCGGAAGACTTCTCTCCATTGAGAATGACATGCTGCGTTCTGTTATCTAGGAACTCTTCAATCCAATCACACAATTGGTCTGATAGTCCATATGCTCTTGCTTTGTTCATCAAACGACTGTGGGGAAATGTATCGAACGCCTTGCGGAAGTCAAGAAACACGGCAGCTACCTGTGAACCCGTGTCTATGGCCCTCTGAGTCTCGTGGACGAATAGCGCGAGCTGGGTTTCACACGACCGTCTTTTTCGAAACCCATGCTGATTCCTACAGAGTAGATTTCTAGTCTCCAGAAAAGTCGTTATACTCGAACATAATATGTGTTCCAAAATTCTACAACTCATCGACGTTAGAGATATAGGTCTACAGTTCTGCACATCCGTTCGACGTCCCTTCTTGAAAACGGGGATGACCTGTGCCCTTTTCCAATCCTTTGGAACGCTACGCTCTTTTAGAGACCTTTTATGTTTCTTACCTCTAGATCTACTGCTTACTGAACGTAGTGAGACGCCTTATGATGACAAAATTTCTAAAGATGTTGTCGTGAGTCCGATATATCTGTAGTAGCTCTGTCACAGAGGAGGTAAAGTGTTACTCTGGCGCTAGTTTTAAACTGAAGGCTACTGAGGCTTTCTCTTTACAGTGTTTCGACATTTCCATAGAGCACGCGACCAACTGCAGCATTCTTCGCCTCCTCAGTGCCCTTGTGAAGACTCATAATACAAATAATACGCATTGTTGACAAACAGATTAGTTGCAGTTACGGCGTGAAAGTAATCTCCCCTGCCTGTAAATACATATTTGAAAATCGATGACACAACAAAGTGGAATTCATTCAGAATCTTAGATTAATGAAGAAGGTATACATCATGTGAATCTTGCAAGATAATTATCTGTCAGGCCAAGAAGTAAAAAAACCATCACAGATTTACCAGATGTGTTCCACTTCTTGTCATGTCCCTATCATAACGATTACGTTGATACAGGCAACGTCTTTCTTCAGTGGGCTAACAATTTATAAGTGCATCTTGTGTATCAACGATGCAGCGACTTAATTGCTTTTGCTACGAAGTCATTAAGAGGTTGGCATCAAACCAGTATGTATATGGAATGCGTCACTGCTGTGAGACACAGCTGTCACATTATTCGCACGACGTACTGCGTGCAGGGTCTTCCTAATTGATTCCCTGTTTATAAACATCCAAAAAGGCTTTCGATATCATTTCTCATAAGCGGCTTACTACAACGTAGCATTCCTACGGACTGTCGTCTGAGTTGTGTGACGGTATTCGGTATTTCCCGTCTGAAAGATCACAGTTTGCAGTATCAGGTGGCCTTCACCTAGTGAAACGGAAGTGATGTATGTGATTCTGCAAGTAAAGTTATATAGACATTCTGCTATTTATAATACACATAAACTACTTAACAAACAATCAGAACATAATGCTGCAGGTAATGCTGCCATGTAGTGCACTCCTCAGAAGATCAAAGCGAACTGAATAATGATATTGAAAATGTATCCTCACGGTGCGGAAGGTGATAATTGACCTTAAACAAAAACATCTGTGTAGTTGTACACCCGAATACCGAAACAGTTACATTAAAGGTCTGTTACACACATTTAAAGACTTTCGATTCAACTTCATACTTAGGAGCAATGATCACGAGCAGCTTAAATTAGGATGTTCTTATGGAGTATATGTGAGGAACGAAATCCAAAGATCATCTTTTAATATTATAAATAGGAGGAGAAGTTAACAATGAATAAATGTAGAACGAAATCACTCGCATAGTTTTTGGTGGATGGAAGGTGTATGGCCGGATGGAGAGGAAAAGCGAGATGTATCTGGAACAACACAAAATACTTTCAAAGGGTCCATCTAAACTGATTACTTTGTAAGTATCTAGAGAGAGCGTAAATCAAATAAAAACTGAATATTTAACAAACTGTACATCCAAAAGAAACTCACTTCAATTAAGAAGGCATCTCAAAGCACACAAAATTCAAATTTCATTTTATCTGTTGCCAAGTGATCTTCCACAACCTCTCAATAAGGAAAGCTGAAGAAAAAGACGACATAACGAAACATTCTAAAGACTTAAATATTTTATCCAGAATTCCATATTAAATTGTCCTTCTATCACTCATCTTGCGGTAGAATCTGTAAGTCGGCGAACGTGGCATCCTGAAAAAGTAACTTCCTAAATGGCTTCAAGAACACAGTCCCAAACAGCGTCAGCTGTAAGTTAGTTTCGTGGCCGGTTCTCTGTTAACGTTTTGGCAACATCACCCCAAATGTTTCGCCTTACGATTCGTTTCAGCAGCCCGTGGCAGCCAGCCAATGACGTTTTGGCCAATCGTGGAGGGCATCTACTGAACGAATGCAGACTTGTGAACGAGAGAGTGGTCGTCTTCTAGTGCGAAGTTCCCTTCTCGATACTTCAATCTCACTTACGAAAGCATCACATTTTCCAATATGTGGGGGTACTGCTCGCTATCACCAGTTCCTTCTATCCTGTGCAGAACTCCTGTTCCTCTCGCATAAATCCATCCCCAGAAGGAAACAGATAGCCACCCCCTTCTTATCGTCATGATTATATGTCCGTGTTGATAGCGACTCCCTTGAGGCCTGCGAACGACTCTTTGACCGTCGTTACTGGTGCAAAAGACCTTCTATCCAGTGAAAATGACGTTTTGCCAAAACGCACTCAGATGGAACTCTGAAAATGCCACCTGTTGTAAAACATTATCTTGACTGAGCTCGTGTTTCACGGCGAATACTTATGCTTTCAGTCCAGCGTCGCTTATGTTTCAGCGAATCGTGTCACTGGAGTTGAGGAAGTTGGTCTCCCACCGCTACTACTTCGTTTTCAGAAAGAGATTTTCTGTTCTCTTAGAAACTAGCTCCATGTACTCCTGCTGTGAGTTCACTCTCTTCCTGCGTCAGCCATGAGCTCTGTTAGTAGTGCCTCTTTCAAAGCAGTTCCTCCAACTCGTTGGAGTGGTATGTGGTCCCTCATACCTTCTGCCACCTTCTCTAGTGGAATATCTATTCTTAAGTAAGAGCAACACTCTATCTAGAGCTGATCTCTTCCACTGAGCCATTCAGAGAGATGGCCTGATGTGTATTCCTGCTTGCCGATCTTATATTGTTGACAGGTGAGGAAGTAAACATGTTTATGTCAAAACGAGCAGTAGAGGCAGAGCCAAGCGCTGTGCCATACTAACCCGTCCTTAGCGAGGTTGCTGTTGGCCGCCGTCTTTGATGACCGAGTCGTCCTAGGAGCATCAGTCTGGAACCACGCGACCACTACGGTCAAAGGTTCGACTCCTGCCTCCGGCATGGATGTGTGTGTGATGTCCTTAGGTTAGTTAGGTTTCAGTAGTTCTAAGTTCTAGGGGACTGATGACCTCAGATGTTAAGTCCCACAGTGCTCAGAGCCATTTGAACCATTTTGCCGTTGGCCCAGTACTGCCAGTTCGCCCGCTTCTTTCTCGCCACGGCACAAACCTGTGGCCAGCTGGCCAACCCATCAGCTACCCACTCTGGCTGGTCTGTAGGTCGCGAGCCACAGCTAGTAGAGGCCCAAGCCGCAGAGCTGCACTTATCCCTTGAAGAATCTATCTTTCATTTACCCTACCCAAGTCTATAGTATAAACTAACGCAGACAGAGCTTTTTTGCTATATCATGCGCAGGCACATCCATTTCCGACTTTTGGTTGCCCAGAAAGTAATGAACCGCGTTTTTTTCTTTAACTATTCTTTGTTGAACGTACTGAGAATTACTCACGCGAAATAACGGTGTATTACCTACACAGCCTATTTTTCCACGTAGTCTCCATCCCCCTCTATGACCTTCCTCCAGCGTGAAACAAGGGCGTGTATGCCAAATCTGTATGAATCCATTTCCTGGCGGCGGAGCCAGTGCTTCACTATGTGAATCGTCTCTCATCGTCCTCAAATATCTTCCACGAATGGCATCCTTTAATGGTCCAAAGAAGGGGAAGTCCTGGCGGGCTAGGTCAGGTGTGTCAGATATAATAGCCGTGGATGGTATCCCCGAACGCAGCCAATCGTAGAGCTCCTCCTTACCGACTTCTGATGACCTCACCCTCCTTGTCCGGAACTAACTGTACTTCTGTTCACAGAAGACGCTCCATATATTTTTCACAAGCATTTGGGAATACTCTGCAGTTTCTTTCTATGCAGTGAGAAATTCAATGAAGGCACGTTGCTTGTAACGTACGTCATCTACAGACGCCATTTGGAAAGTGTCCTATCGCAACGCTATGTTCCGGAAAAGACAGAAACTTAGTGCGCTCACTCACGAGACTTAAAATAATACATACGTAACGTTTCGCATTCATACCATTGTTTTCGTCTGAGAAAAAGAATGCGGTGGATTACTTTCAGAGCAATCCTCGTATTTCAACTATCTGGCAACTGCACAATACAGGAAAGTATTCTTTCTTGTAAGCGCTCTGCATTAGATCAGGTCTTAAGAAAACATGTACTCTACCAGGATAAGTGAGTGGACTTTGAAAGTAAACAGCTTTAGTATCAACATATCTAATAATTGTTTATACGTAGTAGATCATTCACTATTCTTGCACTTACGAAGTGCACTCAGTGTCTCTGGAACAATAAGAGCTGCACAACGGAAATTCCCGTTCTGAAGACGCACTTGATTTACGATAACGATACGCGATTACTCTGTAATTCACACCTAAGTGTTTATAAGGGGATCACAGAATCGCTTCAGTTTCTCGAACGTCCCACTCGCATACGAAGCCGGCCGGAGTGGCCGTGCGGTTCTAGGCGCTACAGTCTGGAACCGAGCGACCGCTACGTCGCAGGTTCGAATCCTGCCTCGGGCATGGATGTGTGTGATGTCCTTAGGTTAGTTAGGTTTAATTAGTTCTAAGTTCTAGGCGACTGATAACCTCAGAAGTTAAGTCGCATAGTGCTCAGAGCCATTTGAACCATTTCGCATACGAAGCTCGAGAAAAACAAACACCAAAGTGTTTACGGAGTAATGGAAATAACGTGCCGCAGTGAAAAAGTGTTTGTATTAATATTGCATCCCCAAGTAGTCCCGCGGACCATTTTCCCACCCCAATGTCTAGGAAAAAACAAAGTCGCGACTCTCTCCCCCCTCATTCGTTATCCTACAAAATCAGCTGCTTCCTTTACACGTTTTCGAAGTCCTCCGTCAACCCGGTCAGACAATACCGTCCAATAACGATCGCACAGTGTTCAGCAATATCCAAGAAGAGGCTGAACAACCGCGGTGCTGGCAGTCTCCTTAGTAGACTTCTTGTATCTTCCAAGGGTTGTATCAACGACGCAAGATTTGCTTCAGCTTCACCACAACATGTGATATTTCCCAGTTATGTTTTTTTTTTTTTTTTTTTTTTTTTGTATTTGGACCACCCAAGACTTCTGTTAGATTTATAACTTTCAAATCTGTTTTACTTATCTATATCTGGAAGCTTGACGAATGCTTCCGAGTAAGCATTTGGAGAACATCACACATTTTATTGTTTAGGGTCAATTGTCACGTTTTACAACATGAAGATAAATTTTCAACATCTTTTTGCAGTTCACTTTCCTCTTCCAAGCAGTTTGCTAGAAGACAGCCTTACCAGCCATAAATCTAAGAGAAATATTCTGATTGTCTGGCTGAATAGTTTATATACATTAGAAATAGCATAAGGTCTACCTCACTATACTTGCTGAATCACTTCCGTTACTCTACGTGATGATCCGTCAGTTCCTGCAAACTGTGACCTTTCAGACGTGAAATCACGAATCCAGTCAGACAACTGAGACGATAGTCCATAATAAAGCAATGTGATTTGAAGCTGCTTATGAGGAATAATATCAAGAAACCTTTTTGGAAATGTATAAATTCGAAATCAATTCGAAAGTCCCTGTACGCAGTACGTCGTGCGAATAAAGTGACAGCTGTTTCTCATAATAGTGATGCTTTCCAAATTCATGCTGGTTTGGTGTAAGTAGGCAGTATATTTCGGGGTATTTCATAACGATGGATCAGACTATTTGTTCACAAGTCGTGCAACATGCCGACGTTCATGAAACGAATCTGTAATTCAGTGGACTACGTTTATCTTCTTACGTATGTACTACGATGGCCTGTGAAACTTTCCATTTCTCTCGTTCACCATTAATAATAAAACACTCCCCATGACGTTGATGTACAAGATGCACTCCTACACTGTCAGCCCACTCAAGAAATACAATGCCTGTACAAACATAATCGTCCTGCTATTACCATGATACGGTCATGACAACATAGTGGAACATGTCTGGTGACGCTGTGATAGTTTTGTTACTTCGTAGAATGAGAGAATTCCCTTGAAAGATTCACGTGATGTATTCATGGTATACTAATCAAAGATTCTGAATGAATTTCTGTTTGATGTGTCATCGGATAATCAAATGTATCTTTACAGACAGGGCTGATAAGGGCAATGAGGAGGCGATGCATACTGCCATACGTCGCTTGCTGTATGAATATGTCGAAACACTGTAAAGAGTAAGAGACAGCAGACTTCAGTTCCAAACTGACACAAGAGTAATATTTGACCTCTTCTGTGACAGAGCTACAAACAGCAGTATCGAACACAGAACGAAATCTTTACAAATTTTCTTATCATGAAACGTTTCGCTAGTTTCAGCAACCAGTAGGTGTAGACGTATGAAATATAAAATACTGCGGAACTGCTACTGACGTTACACAAATCTCTAAATGAAATCGTATCACTGACTACTCTGTTAACTGTGTTTTATTCAGCAACTACTCTCACAGCCACATTGCAGTATTTCCGCTTTAGTTCGGTAAAGCAACTTTAGTATGTAAAATAAATTAATTCATTAACATAGACATTCTTTGTGTGGCATTATTATAAGACACGAGTTGTATTAGTGAACCACATTATAATAGCGTTCCTCGTTAGGTTATTAATTAAAACAGAGACAAATATAAGAGAAATTGTCAACAATTTGTCACTCCTCGTTATAGAAAACCTTCTGATGATGAGAAGGTAGTTTTTCGATCCCACGGACGTATCGACTAACTGACTCTGCGTTAAGCCACCTGAGCCACGTGGCCCAGCTTCTTTCGAGTTCTCATGGTCGGCCTGTCCTTAGTTTGCGCCCTTCTGAGAAGTTCTTGTTCTGGTGGAGGCGCAGGCGTCACGTCGGCAGCTCGATTTCAGCGACGGTGACCGCGAGAGGCCGCCATCGGCATTACGGCAGATGGTGTTATCGATGCAAGACAGTCTGGTGGAACGGCTTATAACGGTACTTTGCGGGCAGGCGTGTCAATTAGCATCATATTAATTAAAATGGGGGATAAATAGACTTTATTTTGGAAGAATTAAAAAGGGGAAAGTAATACGAAACTTTAATAACTGCACAGTATTACTAAGAAGCAATATAATGAAAAGTAATAAAAAGCGAAGTAGCAAAGACCAAGCGGGACAGAAAGATATACGGGCGCGTTTGTTTTTTAATACATATAAAAGAACATGTAACACATTACCGAGCTCTCTACCTTCAGTTACCGCGATTGGGCTAGTCGATGAAAAAGTGTTACGCGACTGCGAAATTCGTTAAGGAGATTATTTAAAGACTCTTCAAGCACGTTTAAAATACATTGCGTGTGACAAAGTGATCAGAGACGTTTATTGTTGGGTGAAGTGAAAATGAATCAGACAACATAATTCGAACGTTGTGTTAGCTGGGAAAAATACTCTTGGGAAACTATTATGGCTGTGGAACCCACGAAAGTTGTGCGCAACGGAAAGCTATAGCTTACGCAATTCTGCATTTTATAAAATGGTGAAACGCTTGTGCGCGGAACATTAATAGAATCTTATCCTTGGACGGTTGCGGGGGTAACTGATATAAACAACGCGTCAGTATAAAAAATAGCTCGCTTATTAACTACCAGATATTAATTAACGGGGACCTAAAATACTAAAAAAAGGAGGATAGGATCATCACCTCCAATCCCGATTCATAGTTCATATTTAATTAGTGAAAAGAGAAGCGTTAATAAACAAACTTCATTTCAATTTTATCCACGATTTCGGCTTCATTACGTAGTCTTGACTACATGATAAACAATATCTGTGGAAGTTGTATGCAACGTATCGTCATAATATTTAGCCAACCAATATTGTGGGACATAAAAAATGTGAATGCATGAAATTCTTCTTAAGCCGGATGTATAATGTGTGAGTGCGACGAACTATATTGAGACACTGAACATCCATTACGTACTTGCATGTTTATCTGCGAAATTGGTCCTTGTCGGTACATCAGCATAGAGTTCGAATAGAACCGCTACAACATTGCAAACCATTCAGATTAATGGAACATCTAAATACGCGTAATGTTGGTACCACCAGGATGTCTTCTTTTTCCTCACCCCCGTGCCAGTAATTGAATTAAGAGTCAGCCGGGAAATTCATTTAAATCAATTGACGACCATTGAGCTAGCGTCACGAATTTTCAAACGTCCACGTCCACGAGTGTTAACGTCGATCGAGGGATGTCGTCGTGATCGTACTGAATGACACTGAGGCGTTACAGGCTCTGGCAGGACGGTATCCGCAACTTCAGTAAGGACTGTTGATATCTTTAAAAATATTGGAAATCCGATACATCGGTATTTTAATAAATACTATATTCTGCGCTCGATATATCGAGGGAAATGATCGATTATTCACATCTTGCAGATGCAAACGTGACTGAATTCAGTACAAAGAAAGTATGAATTAGAAAATGCCTTTAATCACAACTTCTGTGTTTTTATAAGTATACGATGCATTTCGGACTTTCTGGGTCCATCATCAGTTGTAATTTATCTTAATACATGCTTTAATTTTTCTCATACGTGAAGTGAAATGCATATCCTGTCATGAGAAGGTTTGTTGGTAGATTATTAATTTCGCAAGCAAACGCGAAAAGTATGTGCGAAATAGTGGAAAAGATGAACAGTGTAAACTTAGTACATAATCCATGAAAAGCAGTTTTACCTTTTTTCGAAAGTGCACGTATTTCCCGCGTTTGACTTACGAAATTCATAACCTAATATCAAACCTCTTCATGACAGGAATATGCATCACACCTCATTCGAAAGAAAAACTAAAGCATGCATTAAGACAAATTATACCTGATGATGGATGCACAGGAACCGAAATGCTTCATGTGATTAACAAAAAACGCAAATTTGTGACTGAATTAGGTTTCTGGATTTATTCTTCCGGTGTATCGATTTATCGAATTGGCGATAAAAAATAATCGACGTACCAGCCTGAAAAAAATATCGGTAGAACATTGTAAATATACTGTCAGTTTTGGAGCTGTATATTGAATTACTGATTTTTATCAGATAATCTGTACATCAACGAGCTATCAGTCTGATTAACCCCTTAGAGCAAGAACTGAAAGGACAACTACGTACTTTCACGCTTCGCGATAACCACTTTGCTGCCAAACTGCAGGAAAGCGGCACAATAAAAGGTGTCCAATAGGTCCAGCGTTCTGTCTCGTCACATATCGGATCTCTGTGGTACACTTAATATCGACTGCCCTGTTTGTCTCATTTCTGCAAACGCCATCGAAATAGCGGTTGTAGTGTCAAATTTGCGTGATGAAGTAAAGCGGTAACACCAGAGCTCTAAGGCTCTATTAATTTATTTTGCCTTTTTGTTTTATTTAACATTCTGTAGTTAAACTGTTGTAAATATTATTTAACTGTATCGGTACCTAAGAGTGTTTGCTTTTATCCTTTGTAAAAACTTTGATGTCATGGTTTGACCCTATGTAAGGTAATGACTCTATCAGTTAAGGTTTTTGCCTCATTTGAAGGGAGATAAAACTTACTGTATATAATTTTATTACAAATGTCAATATGTGTAATTGATCTGTTTTGTTCGAGAGGTTTGTTTGCTATTTTGTATTTGACGATCTTCACTTAGGGTTCTTAGTTCTTTACATGGTCAAAAGGCGGGGTAGCTCCCCTCTGGAACGAAAAGTTGCAGCGCGCCCAAAGTGTGGTTGGCGTGAATAAAAAGGCCTACCAAGAAGTTAGTCAGAGACAAGCTACCGAACCGCCAATAGCTTATGTTGTAACGGTGAGTTGTGCTGGTGCCAATAGAGGCTTTTTGTGCTGGTTTCCACTTTACCAAAGCCTGAGATAGATGGATGTATAGCTAGCTCTATTCTGAAAATGATGCATATTAATCTAAAGATCGTCGCTACCAAGAAATATCAAAGCTCAGCATTGCCGAATACTGATCCACCTGCTAAGACGTAGTAGCCACGGCATTGCGCAATCACTGCAACCAAGTGGAAGAATTACAGATTTGTAAAGTGATGTATCAGCCCTTTCAGTGTGCTCACATGTAAGGTAACTCATACATGAATTTATGTACCTACCTTGCTTTTTTCCATATCACAACACCTCTAGGGTTCCTAGCCATTTGAACTATGATTACTGAGTTTCCTTGTTGAGGATAAATGAAAGCCTCAAAGCAAAACAAAAAAAAATGGCTCTGAGCACTATGGGACTCAACTGCTGAGGTCATTAGTCCCCTAGAACTTAGAACTAGTTAAACCTAACTAACCTAAGGACATCACAAACATCCATGCCCGAGGCAGGATTCGAACCTGCGACCGTAGCGGTCTTGCGGTTCCAGACTGCAGCGCCTTTAACCGCACGGCCACTTTGGCCGGCGCAAAGCAAAACAGTTAATTAAGTAATGTTGTTTGATATTTGGTAAGAAGGGAGTATTCATAATTACTGTGGATTTGGTAAAGTTGGGAAGCGGGAGGGGTAGAAAATTAAGCTTTGTGAAAGCCTCCCAGTGATTGAAACAGTCCAATTTAAAGTTTTGTGGAGATTCAAAGTTACCTATTCAATCACTGACTTTAAAGTAAAAGACTGTGGTAATGAAGACAGGCAATAAACCATCTTGAGGTTAGTTCCAAAAGCAAATATTACTAAAGATAGGCTTGAAATGTTCTTCTTAGTAAACAATTATTGTGCAGTGTCTTGAAATAGTGCAAGAGATGAGTCATTGTTTCCTAAAATGTGTCAGTTTGATTTCTTACTACGGTAAAGTTTAAAGGCTCCCACTGTTGAAGGTTAATCAATATACTCAAAGTTGCTATATAAAAGAAAATACCAACCGGTCTTGAGATTTATGCTTCTTATGTGTGTTAAGAGATATAATGCCAGTTTATGAGCACCCACCTGTTGTTTTTGTTTTCCTTTTTTTTTTACTTTGTGCCTACTGAAAGTTGAAAGTAAAGTTAATAGAAGTATTATTATATATTAAATTAGTTACTTCTTATCTTTAAAGAACAGTGAGAATATGTTTGTAAGTGCTGTATTTAAGTTCATGCTATGTAGAAAGGATTTTTTCATTTTGAAACTGGATCCATGCCGTATTTCTAATTCAGATTTATGCTTCTTATGTGTGTTAAGAGATATAATGTCAGTTTATGAGCACCCATCTGTTGTACTTTTTATGTTGTGCCTACTGAAAGTAAAGTTAACAGAAGTATTATTATCTATGAAATCAATTACTTCTTTTCTTTAAAGAACAGTAATAATATGTTTGTAAGAGAAATATATTTAAGTTCATTCTATGTAGAAAATTTTTTTTTCAGTTTGAAACTGAGTCCATGACCAATTTCTAATTCAGTATCGACTTGCAGTAATAGTATTAATGAAATTACTCAGTTTGAGAAAGTTTTTAATATAGAAAAGTGCATCAGTGTTTGTTGTATCGCTGAGAATACGTTTGTTTTTTACTAAGTCTTATTCTTTGAAAAGAGATGTTTCACGTTCCTCTGCCTAGTTAGGCTGGCGACCGTTTTCTTAATTACTTGAGCAGTTTGAATAGATGAAACGTTATATGGTATTTGTTGAACAATTACGTACTCCTGACTTTCACATCCGATAGGCGACCTCCTTTAGGCACATCACGCTCAATACAACAAAATTCCTTTCAGAGATTACATTGCACAGCTTCTATATACCATAATTGGTTAACAAAATAGTTTCAGAACCTAAATAAAGAGCAGTATGAGTGTTACATGTGGCTTATGCCGTGGCAGGACTATTAGTTCTGTTGGGACATGGTACGTGGTAAACCAAATTTGGTAACTGATAGCAAACACGTTATGGAAGAAGTGTAGTGCTATAAAGCGTTAAAGTCTCCGTTGGTAGTGCTGAGCGCCTATTACGTCAGCGTTTTCCCTCACAAGTCTCCACCCACTGCAAAGACCAGCCTTGCCATCTAAATTTTTTTTGATCAGTTTCAGCAACAGTTTTTGAAGGAAGACAATGTGACGAAATAGCACACTACTTACACTAAAAATTGTTTTTAACGCTCCTGGTGTGCTGTTTCTTCGTATTGGACATCTTGTTATTTCACTCACACTGCCGCCTCCCAGTGCAATCGGACTTCTTTTTTGAACCATCAATACTTGGTTCCTATAGTGAAAGTGAAAGACTCGACATGACGAAAACTGAAGAAGTAGTAAGACTCATTCACACAATGAAAGTGAAGTGTAACACAAAATAAATATAAAAATATCGGCACGCGATCACGCCGTTCGATATCGTTATATCGATATATCCATGAAAACATACCGCCGATATATATATATATATATAGCCATTTCTTGAATAAATATTGGTATAACGATGTATAGATATTTAATGTGTAGTCCTAGCGTAAGTTAGGACGCTACAGCTACAACAGACAGGAGGACGCCTCATCAGTTTTCAGAACGATAAGTCCAGGCGTGTTTCAATTAGGTTCAAGTGGATCATCATTTTTAATCCCAACTACCAATCTCTGATTGATGGTTTAGCTGTTTGCCTATGTAAATACCCGAAATGATTATCCCGGATAGTGTCGCTTTGGTGACAATTGTTTCATGCTTATTCATTAAATCTGAAATCCCACCGATTGTTATATTCTAGATTTTTCCAGACATCTCCGAGGTAACATATGAAAATCATTAAACCCCGTCCTTGACTGGATGTTGTTGTCTTCTTTGTAGGTGAATTAAGTTGGGCGGGTGTTTGGTTTAAAATTCGAGTCTGCCAGCTACCTCTTGGATTGTTGTGGGTCTCCATAACGCCTCTCTTGTGTTCTCGTTCGATACGGCCGCGGTGGTGTTTAAGGGCCTTGGTTTCTGTTCGTTGAGTTTTGAGGCCCTCGTAGCTTGGTGTTTCCATATTGACAGTGGTTTCACAAAGGCGCTGTGCTATTTCGAACCGAACTTATTTTCCCCTCCCGTCTGTATTTATTAAAACTGTATCTGGACAAGTAATATGGAACCGACCGTTAACACATGCCTTAGTGCTTTCTAGTTTTGCGGGTGTGAGGACCATACATCTTGCAGAAGAACAGTCTGATGGTGTGGAAGGACGCACGGATCTTCGACAAGCGAGGAACGACCGCTCAGCAAACGACTCAAGAGTTATGTAAATGAGTTGTTAAGTATCTTCTGAGGGCTTCTCTCAAATCGTTGTTTTGTTCCTTAAATGATTAATACCTTAAGAATTTTTCTATTTCTTTTTAACTGAAAGACATTGTAACGGTTTGTTATGTATGGTGGAATCGCTGAAACTTTAACATCTTAAGGCAATTATAAGTAATTGGGAGCGCGTATTGAAACACCTTTTTAGTGTGTCTCTTAATTTCTGGTATTTATTAATCGTTAATACCTTTTCCCCCCATGAACCATGGACCTTTCCGTTGGTGGGGCGGCTTATGTGCCTAAACGATACAGATAGCCGTACCGTACGTGCAACCACAACGGAGGGGTATCTGTTGAGAGGACAGACAAACGTGTGATTCCAGAAGAGGTTCAGCAGCCTTTTCAGTAGTTGCAGGGGCAACAGTCTGGATGATTGACTGACCTGGCCTTGTAACACTAACCAAAACGGCCTTGCTGTTCTGGTACTGCGAACGGCTGAAAGCAAGGGGAAACTACAGCCGTAACTTTTCCCGAGGGCATGCAGCTTTACTGTATGATTCAATGATGATGGCGTCCTCTTAGGTAAAATATTCCTGAGGTAAAATAGTCCCCCATTCGGATCTCCGGGCGGGGACTACTCAGGAGAAGATCGTTATGAGGAGAAAGAATACTGACATTCTACGGATCGGAGCGTGGTATGTCAGATACCTTAATCGGGCAGGTAGGTTAGAAAACTTAAAAATGGAAATGGATATGTTAAATTTAGATATAGTGGGAATTAGCGAAGTTCGGTGGCAGGAGGAACAAGACTTTTGGTCATGTGAATAGAGGGTTATAAATACAAAATCAAATAGGGGTAATGCAGGAGTAGGTTTAATAATGAATAAAAAAGATAGGAGTGTGGGTAAGCTACTACAAACAGCATATTGAACGCATTATTGTGGCCAAGATAGACACGAAGAACATGCCTACTACAGTAGTAAAAGTTTATATGCCAACCAGCTCTGCAGATGATGAAGAAATTGGTGAAATGTATGAATAGATAAAAGAAATTATTCAGATAGTGAAGGGAGACGAAATTTAGTCATGGGTGACTGGAATTCGATAGTAGGAGAATGGAGAGAAGGAAACATAGTAGGTGAATATGGATTGGGGCTAAGAAATGAACGAGGAAGCCGCCTGGTAGAATTTTGCGCAGAGCATAACATAATCATAGCTAACACTTGGTTAAAGAATCATGAAAGAAGGTTGTATACATGGAAGAACCCAGAAGATACTAAAAGGTTTCAGATAGATTATGCAATGGTAAGACAGAGATTTAGGAACCAGGTTTTAAAGTGTGAGACATTTCCAGGGGAAGATGTGGACTCTGACCACAATCTATTAGTTACGAACTGTACATTAAAACTGAAGAAACTGCAAAAAGGTGGGAATTTAAGGAGATGGGACCAGGATAAACTGAAAGAACCAGAGGTTGTACAGAATTTCAAGGAGAGCATAAGCGAACAATTGACAGGAATGGGGGAAGGAAAGGGGAAGTATGGGTAGCGTTGATGGATGAGATAGTGACGGTTGCAGAGGATCAAGTAGGTAAAAAGAGAAGGGCTAGTAGAAATCCTTTGATAACAGAAGAGCTAACGAATTTAATTGATGAAGGGAGAAAATTCAAAAATGCAGTAAATGAAGCAGGCAAGCAAGAATACAAACGTCTCAAAAATGAGATCGACAGGAAGTGCAAAATGACTAAGCAGGGTTGGCTAGAGGACAAATGTAAGGATGTAGAGGCTTTTCTCACTAGGGGTAAGGTAGATACTGCCTACTGGAAAATTAAAGATACCTTTGGAGGAAAGAGAACCACTTGTATGAATATCAAGAGCTCAGATCTAATCCCAGATCTAAGCAAAGAAGGGAAAGCAGAAAGGTGGAAGGAGTATATCGAGGGTCTATACAAGGGCGATGTACTTGAGGACAATATTATGGCAATGGAAGAGGATGTAGATGAAGATTAAATGGGAGATACGATACTGCGTGAAGAGTTTGACAGAGCACTGAAAGACCTGAGTCGAAACCAGGCCCCGGGTGTAGACAACATTCCATTGGAACCCATGACGGCCTTGGGAGAGCCAGTCCTAAGAAAACTCTACCATCTGGTGAGCAAGATGTATGAGACAGGCGAAATACTCTCAGACTTCAAGAAGAATATAATAATTCAAATCCCAAAGAAAGCAGGTGTTGACAGATGTGAAAATTACCGAACTATCGGTGAAATAAGTCACAGCTGCAAAATACTAACACGAATTCTTTACAGACGAATGAAAAAACAGGTAAAATCCGACCTCAGGGAGATCAGTTTGGATTCTGTAGAAATGCTGCAACACGTGAGGCAATACTGACCCTAAGACTTATCTTAGAAGAAAGATTAAGGAAAGGCAAACTTACGTTTCTAGCATTTGTAGACTAAGAGAAAGCTTTTGACAATGTTGACTGGAATACTCTCTTTCAAATTCTGAAGGTGGCAGGAGTAAAATACAGGGAGTGAAAGGCTATTGACAATTTGCACAGAAACCAGATTGCAGTTATACGAGTCGAGGGACATGAAAGGGAAGCAGTGGTTGGGAAGGGAGTGAGACAGGGTTGTAGCCTATCCCCGATCTTATTCAATCTGTATATTGAGCAAGCAGTGAAGGAAACAAAAGAAAAATTCGGAGTAGGTATTAAAATCCATGGAGAAATTCTAAAAACTTTGAGGTTCGACGATGATATTGTAATTCTGTCAGAGATAGAAAAGGACTTTGAAGAGCAGTTGAACGGAAGGGACAGTGCCTTGAAAGGAGGATATAAGATGAACATCAACAAAAGCAAAACTAAAATAACGGAATGTAGTCGAATCAAGTCGGGTGATGCTAAGGGAATTAGATTAGGAAATGAGAAACTTAAAGTAGTAAAGGAGTTTTGTTATTTGGGGAGCAAAATAACTGATTATGGTCGAAGTAGAGAGGATATAAAATGTAGACTGGCAATGGCGAAAAAAGCATTTCTGAAGAAGAAAAATTTGTTAACATCGAGTATAGATTTAAGTGTCAGGAAGTTGTTTCTGAAAGTATTTGTATGGAGTGTAGCCATGTATTGAAGTGAAACATGGACGATAAATAGTTTGGACAAGAAGAGAATCGAAGCTTTCGAAATGTGGTGTTACAGTAGAATGCTGAAGATTAGATGGGTAGATCACATAACTAATGAGGAGGTGTCGAATAGAATTGGGGAGAAAAGGAGTTTGTATTTGGAATCTAGTTCCTGTTCGGTGGAACATAAGTTCGATAGTGTCCCGCGACGACGACGTAAGGTTTGCTGTCGTTACCGGAAGGTAGGACATTTTGTTCGTGAGTGTGCGGTTCATCAAAAACGGCAGATAGACAGTCGACAGTGTCGGAAGTCGGGGAAGGAGTCCATACCTTTCTTTCCTAGACGTTGTTGTCGAAGTAGCGGCGTAGCAGGTGAGGCTTTATCCATCGTGTGTGCGCAGTTGAGTCATGAACCAGTTTGCGCCTTTGTTTATTTCAGGAACTCAGTATCGCTGTTCGACTGTCATTGGTACGTGGAGTATTGACCTTTATAAAAATTTGCTCCCTTATAAACTTCTTCACGAAGTGTCGGCAAGTTCGTGGTTAATTTGAGAACTGCGAAGTTTGCCTGGCGGGTTAAGTTGTTAGTGTTTAGGAATTTGTGTGTTAATTTTATCCTATGCTGTGACTTTGTATACCGCACGGGACTAATATTTGATGGTCAACAACGAACTATTTATTTTAAATTTTATCCTGTAGAGTGAATCGGTTTATGCTCGTGTAAATATTCGCTGAAAGTGCGTTCTGTTTTGCCTGCTACTGCATATTATGAACTGTGATTTGGAGCCAAGGTAAAGGGATCAGTTGCCGTGTGTGCGCTGTAAGTTTCCGGAAACCATCACCAAGAGGCTTGGTATGACTATCAAGGTCTAGTATAAAACCATATTGACTCACGAAGATCCTGTTCGTCAGTTGCCCTACAGGCTATCTCCCCCCCGCCCCAGGCGAAATGCCTAAGTGTCTTGATAGACAGCTTGTTGCATGAAGGAGTCATAATACCATCTATCTCCCCATATGTGTCACGAATGTTTCTGGTTCTTAGGTAATAAGGTGAAGTCCCGACGAGTGGTTGACGACAGGTTGGTGAACAAAAAGGTTATCTTGGAATCTGTGCCTTTACCTGATATTCCTCATTGTTGCACATTATTATTTGTGGCCAAGTATTTCACCGATTTCTGGATGTGAACCATATTTCAAATTTGCACTGTCAGCAATTACAGTGGGTTGAGCGTTTGGTGCCAACAGGAAAGACGCCTAAGAAGTCAATCTGCGAGATAGAGTGAACAAGTGCGAGTTGTGACTGCGACTTCTCCGATGGTGCGAGTCGGGGAGTGAGGAAATTATTTTCAAATTAGTATTGCGTAGCACGAGATAAATTCAGAACATCATAGTCTGACAAGTGAAAATGTGAAAAGTGTGTATTTCCATTTAAGCGGAGTGGACTTAAGATCGATATAGGAACGCGTTTCAAGAACTGAATGTATAACAAACCCAACATTAATTATAAACACTTTAATTGAAAGATTCTTTTTCCAACATAGTATGTTTAAAAAATTATTCTTGAGATTGGAAGTAGTATATTGAGAGGTCAGATGTTACATGTGAGTACATTTGGAGAAGTTGTGGCGATGTCCGAAAATGCAACCTTCCAACAACCCGAAGAAAAAACAATACCATATCAAATAACAGTTAAAGTAAATGAACAGTAAATAAAAGCGTCAAAAGCACTGGGCACCTTAAAATTAAATTATTGTTCGTTCCTGCTGAGTGCGTCGATGAAGCTTCCATTTCTGCATGTTCTTCATAACCGTTAAGGAAATCTGCAGATGCGCGTGGATGTGACCTTCTTTCTTCACTTTGCTGTTTTACTATTGTCACATGATTGTTTGTAGTACTGTTCATTCTACATCTGTCTATTCAATCCCTCCATTTACAACTCAGAAAACTGATCCTGTTCCGTTTTACATCAACTCCCAGGACCCCTATATGTGCGTATCTGTGGTTTTTTTTTTTTTTTAATATTTACAATTAAACCTGGTTTTCTGCTACCAGTGATTTACCTCCTTGCTATATGTTAAAGAGTGCACCCTCTCTAATGTTGTTATGGACAATGTAAAGAGAGAGCGAGTTATTTATAAACCAGTTCACTAGCTGCTAGACACCTGTTACTTGAGTTACCCAGGAACGCAAGTTCACCACGATGGCGTTGACGCCAGGGCAGCCGGGCAGAGCGCATCCTCTGCCCCAGGAGACGATGCCGTACTGGGTGGATCCTTCCACCAGGGGTCCTCCGCTGTCGCCCTGGCACGAGTCCTTGCCACCCGCATCTTCGCTGGCGCAGATCATGTGCCACGCGATTTCGCCACCGTAGGCAGAGTTACAGGCGGTACGGGCCACGATGGACGTGGTGACCGCCTGAGCTGTAGGGGAGGAGCCTCCGATGGACAGGTCGCCCCAGCCCGTGACGGTCACCGCTGTGCCTGCAGATGGCTCCGTCGAGCCGAGGCTCACCGCCTGCAAAGTACGGTACACGGTACACACTTGTCACGTGGCGCCCTTGAAAACAGCAGAACAAAAGGCGTACGTAGCATAATTTTAAATTCACTCTGTTAACACAATTATTCTGTAAGTAATATTGTCGTGCCAAAGTATGATTAGGTTTCATATCGAAATCGATTGCTGAAACGTAAGTGGGAAACAAGTGCAACGCTTGTACATACAATCACATCCCTCAAATATCTTAAGGCATTCAACGGCCGCTCATTCAAAATAATACCGATACTGCCGAGAATTCTTCCGGGTTGTATGGCCGTGGTCCATGGAACTCTTCTAGGACAGAAGAGGTCCATGGGCCACGGCCATACTACCCGGAAGAATTCTCGGGAGCTGAAACATCCGGTTGTGAAAGACTTCATTGTATGATTACCGATACTGTTTTGTTCTACAACTACTTTCGCCACTTCAGTTTCCTTCACAGTTTCCAAGTGACTGCAAATATCAGCCGTGTGTATTATTTAGTTTTTGGCCTGTTTCATATTTCTTTACCAATAAGTACATCAAAAAGTAGTTATAAATTTTTCCTTGTCTCTCTACCAACATAGCATTGCTGCCATGTATTCTCAAATATCAAATGCTAGTGACCGGCTAGCATTTGATATTTGAGAATACAATATCACATGCTAGTCACCGGCACCTCCCCATGAACCATGGACCTTGCCGTTGGTGGGGCGGCTTGCGTGCCTCAGCTATACAGCAGGCCGTACCGTAGGTGCAGCCACAACGGAGGGGTATCTGTTGAGAGGCCAGACAAACGTGTGATTCCACAAGAGGGGCAGCAGCCTTTTCAGTAGTTGCAGGGGCTACAGTCTGGATGATTGACTGATCTGGCCTTGTAACACTAATCGAAACGCCCTTGCTGTGCTGGTACTGCGAACGGCTGAAAGCAAGGGGAAACTACAGCCGTAACTTTTCCCGATGGCATGCAGCTTTACTGTATGATTCAATGATGATGGCGTCCTCTTGGGTAAAATATTCTGGAGGTAAAATAGTCCCCCATTCGGATCTCCGGGCAGGGACTACTCAAGGGGACGTCATTGTCAGGAGAAAGGAAACTGCGGTTCTACGGTTCGGAGCGTGGAATGTCAGATCCCTTAATCGGGCAGGCAGGTTAGAAAATTTAAAAAGGGAAATGGATAGGTTGAAATTAGATATAGTGGGAATTAGTGAATTTCGGTGGCAGGAGGAACAAGACTTTTGGTCAGGTGAATACAGGGTTATAAATATAAAATCAAATAGGGGTAATGCAGGAGTAGGTTTAATAATGAATAAAAGCATAGGAGTGCGGGTAAGCTACTACCAACAGCATAGTGAACGCATTATTGTGGCCAAGATAGACACGAAGCCCATGCCTACTACAGGTTTATATGCCAACTAGCTCTGCAGATGATGAAGAAATTGATGAAATGTATGATGAGATAAAAGAAATTATTCAGGTAGTGAAGAGGGATGAAAATTTAATAGTCATGGGTGACTGGAATTCGAGAGTGGGAAAAGGGAGAGAAGGAAACATAGTGGGTGAATATGGATTGGGGGAGAGAAATGAAAGAGGAAGCCGTCTGGAAGAATTTAGCACAGAGCATAACTTAATCATAGCTAACACTTGGTTGAAGAATCATAAAAGAAGGTTGTATACATGGAAGAAGCCTGGAGTTACTAGAAGGTATCAGATAGATTATATAATGGTAAGACAGAGATTTAGGAACCAGGTTTTAAATTGTAAGACATTTCCAGGGCCAGATTTGGACTCTGACCACAATCTGTTGGTTATGAACTGCAAATTAAAACTGAAGAAACTGCAAAACGGTTGGATTTAAGGAGATTTTGCCTGGATAAACTGAAAGAACCAGAGGTTATACAGGGTTTCAGGGAGAGCATAAGCGAACAGTTGACAGGAATGGGGGAAAGAAATACAGTAGAAGAAGAATGGGTAGCTCTGAGGGATGAAATAGTGAAGGCAGCAGAGCATCAAGTAGGTAAAAAGACGAGGGCTAGTAGAAATCCTTGGGTAACAGAAGATATATTGAATTTAATTGCTGAAAGGAGAAAATATATAAACGCAGTAAATGAAGCAGGCAAAAGGGAATACAAACGTCTCAAAAATGAGATCGACAGGAAGTGCAAAATGACTAAGCAGGGATGGCTAGAGGACAAATGTAAGGATGTAGAGGCTTATCTCACTAGGGGTAAGATAGCTACTGCCTACAGGAAAATTAAAGAGACCTTTGGAGAAAAGAGAACCACTTGTATGAATATCAAGAGCTAAGATGGAAACCCAGCTCTAAGCAAAGAAGGGGAAGCAGAAAGGTGGAAGGAGTATATCGAGCGTCAATACAAGGGCGATGTACGTGAGGACAATATTATGGAAATGGAAGAGGATGTAGATGAAGATTAAATGGGAGATACGATACTGCGTGAAGAGTTTGACAGAGCACTGAAAGACCTGAGTCGAAACAAGGCCCCGGGTGTAGACAACATTCCATTGGAACTACTGACGGCCTTGGGAAAGCCAGTCCTGACAAAACTCTACCATCTGGTGAGCAAGATGTATGAGACAGGCGAAATACCCTCAGACTTCAAGAAGAACATAATAATTCCAATCCCAAAGAAAGCAGGTGTTGGCAGATGTGAAAATTATCGAACTATGAGTTTAATAAGTCACAGCTGCAAAATACTAACACGGATTCTTTACAGACGAATGGAAAAATTGGTAGAAGCCGACCTCGGTGAAGATAAGTTTGGATTCCGCAGAAATGTTGGAGCACGTGAGACAACACTGACCCTACGACTTCCCTTAGAATATAAATTAAGGAAAGGCAAACCTACGTTTCTAGCATTTGTGGACTTACATAAAGCTTTTGACAATGTTGACTGGAATACTCTCTTTCAAATTCTAAAGGTGGCAGGGGTAAAATACAGGGAGCGAAAGGCTATTTACAATTTGTAGAGAAACCAGATGGCAGTTATAAGAGTCGAGGGGCATGAACGGGAGGCAGTGGTTGGGAAGGGAGTAAGACAGGGTTGTAGCCTGTCCCCGATGCTATTCAATCTGTATATTGAACAAGCAGTGAAGGAAACAAAAGAAAAATTCGGAGTAGGTATTAAAGTCCATGGAGAAGAAATAAAAACATTGAGGTTTGCCGATGACATTGCAATTCTGTCAGAGACAGCAAAGGACTTGGAAGAGCACCTGAACGGAATGGACAGTGCCTTGAAAGGAGGATATAAGATGAACATCAACAAAGGCAAAACGTGGATAATGGAATGTAGTCGAATTAAGCCGGGTGATGCTGAGAGAATTAGATTAAGAAATGAGACACTTAAAGTAGTAAAGGAGTCTTGCTATTTGGGGAGCAAAATAACTGATGATGGTCGAAGTGGAGAGGACATAAAATGTAGACTGGCAATGGCACGGAAATCATTTCTGAAGAAGAAAAATTTGTTAACATCGAGTATAGATTTAGGTGTCAGGAAGTTGTTTCTGAAAGTATTTGTATGGAGTGTAGCCATGTATGGAAGTGAAACATGGACGATAAATAGTTTGGACAAGAAGAGAATCGAAGCTTTCGAAATGTGGTGCTACAGAAGAATGCTGAAGATTAGATGGGTAGATCACATAACTAATGAGGAGGTATCGAATACAATTGGGGAGAAAAGGAGTTTGTGGCACAACTTGACAAGAAGAAGGGACCGGTCGGTAGGACATGTTCTCAGGCATCACGGGATCACAAATTTAGCATTGGAGGGCAACGTGGAGGGTAAAAATCGTTGATGGAGGCGAAGAGACGAATATACTAAGCAGATTCAGAAGGATGTAGGTTGCAGTAAGTACTGGGAGATGAAGAAGCTTGCACAGGATAGAGTAGCATGGAGAGCTGCATCAAACCAGTCTCAGGACTGAAGAGAACAACAACCACAACAACATTGACCGTCTGGTGTTTCATCCTCTGCCTAAAGCGATATAAGACAGGTACACCCACGAAAAATGTGGCAATATTCCGTTTCTCGGCAGTTAATACAAACTTCCAAGCTTTTGGTTGACGCAAGTATACAGTTGTCCTAGTGGGAGACATCTGACTATATTGCTGTTCTCCACTCTGACAAATAATGTCATTATTGCAGAGAGAACTCAAGTCTAGCAAATGGTAATCGGGTGAACTGTCTGATTAGCTGCGAAACTGTCCCACTCGATTCAAAATTTTAATTTTTATATCAAGACCAGAACCCAAACGCTCCTTAGCTTTAAAATTCATCGATGACATTCTTGAAGATTATTCCTGAAGTTTTACAATATTTTCTATGGCGTTTGCTTTGTGAAATGGTCTAGCGCATGCTAAACCGAACACATTGTCTTGTGTGTTACTACTTTGTCTACAACAATGTAAATGTTGTGTCAGTAAGAAATGAATATTAGCGAAGTGATAGAAAGAAGCGAAAGTTTTTATTGATGTTCCTCAAACGATGGACTGTAGTCATTGTGTCCACAACCGCAGCCGGAAAATTCCCCGCGTTTGGCTGATTATGGAACAGCTATTAGAACCGATGCCATCGTAAAGGCGATTACGAAGGGGCAGCACACACTCGACCTACCTCTAACTTCAGTTCCCTGTAGTGCGAACAGCAGCTAATCACTCAGGTTCACCGTCGAAATTATTTCTGATGCTACGACAGCACTGCCTTGATTACTGAACATGTGAAACAAATCTGTTCTGCCTGTTGGACAACATTATTTTCCAACGCCCTCATTGTTTGGGAAGCTATTATAGAGAGAGCAAAATTAAGCAAGAGAGTTTAAAAATTTCTTTTGCATATGTGTTCACAACAATACTCTTCTCCTAGAGACCAATAAACAGTAAATCCAATACTTTCTAATAAGTACGACGTACTGCATTTACAATTTAGGAATACATTGAAGGCTACTTAAAATCTGATTGTTTGTATGTATTTGACCGAAATGAACACCAAAGCAGGATTAGATATATCCTCTCGAAGAGAATATGTTCATGGGAGAACTGTTTCACTCAATCGATATTAGATACCGGAAAATGAGGAAATGCTATATTATCTACATTGTTTATGATGTTATAGTACAGTGTATGCTTTCTGTCCAGCACGAAATTATGTTACTGCTGAAGTACAACATTTCCTACTGCCCATACGATACCTATTTCTTTGCATAACCCCTTCATATAGTGCCTCATGAGCCCGAGTTTCGTAATTCAGTTTACGCCTGAGGGTAGAAATGTACATTTGAAGTTTTACATAGCTTCACATTTTCACATGTAATTTACATTCAACGCTGATTCCAGAGCGTCTATGGTAGAAGAGTTTTTATAATAGATGAACAGTTTCTATGTGTGGGACACTCTGTCATTTACAGATTTGCCTTGTGTCTGCCATCTGACCTGCAGGTGAGCAGACACGGTACTTTCATAAACTGTCATTAAACAATGAGTTGTCCTCCGTCTTTTACTTTTCCTAAATTGTGATTTCTTTCTTTTTATCGTTAACTCAAATCGCTTCCTAAAATGTCTTCCATTAAATATGTGCTTCAATCAGACTACTTCATCGACCAACGTCAGCCGCATTATTTGTTCTCTTTTAATTGGTCCATCTGAATTTTTTTTTGTATCTTTATTTGCTTTTATCTCCTTCATGGAAGACAAATATATGGTGTATCATCTGTTATATTCAATCTTGAGTTTGGATCAGTCAACAGATCGACAGATGGACGGAAATTGAAATGCATATAACAAAATACGCAATAAAAAACGCTTTGGCCTACGCAATAGACGAATGGGTTATAAATCTAGAAAAAGATAGTTTGGAAGTGTAGCGCAATAGGGTATCAACAGTTTATAGCGCCTTTTCTGTTTGCTTAATGCATTGCCATCAAGTATAAAATTACGATAACAAACCTCAATCATAACCATCTGTTATTTATGGCCGAGAACGTCTGCTCATACGGATAGTTAATGTATTATCTTTGGATGAAGGATGATCGTCAGAAACCCTAATCCTCTTAATGAGCGGAAGGAGCTCAGGCAACGAAGAATTAAAGATTTCAGCGAAATCCAGGGCAGATCTATGACACAACTGGGACACAAGAAAATCCGTCTTCTTGATAAACATCGATAATATAACTAATAACAACCTGATATACCTGGACGTTTTAGATAATTGAAGTAAGGCTCACAATCGGGAAAGGTGGAGGTAAGTTCTTATGGCAACATGTGGAATCCACGACCCTTAAGTAATGATGAAAACTATAATGTCAACCTTTGTTGCCGACCTACGACTGTAGCTTGATCATCACTTAAAGACAGAAACTACGTTCAAGGAGAAGCAAAACAGCTGATCTCGAGCACAAAGTTCTAAGTTAAAGACAAACTCGGTGTATGCGGAAGCAAGTGACTTCTGAGCGCTTGTTGTACCTAAACGTTGCTCTCGAAGGAGAATGATCCGGAGATTTGTACGACATCGACGTCGTAGTCAGTGGTAACGGAGTCGTAATCCTGGTGGTAATATCCGTCGGCAGCATCTTACACAGTTCCGCCGCTTTCGCGGATGGACGATCCGGCTCTGAAGGACATGAAGTTGATAAAGGGTCCCTCGAGACAGTGGGCCGCCGTCAGCACCCAGTCGGAGCTGATGATGGAGGCGCCGCAGCTGTGGGAGCCCAGCTTCTGCAGCGACAGCTGCCAGGGGTACTGCGAGATGTCTACGGCCTCGCCGCCCACGATGCGGCCATCGAGGCGCGGTCTGGGCAAGTGGGACCCCGTGGGGGGCGCAGCGCTGCAGAGCGCCACCAGCAGGCACAGGACGACGGCTGTCTGCATGGTTCTGGCCGGCGGATGCACACAGTCGCCTGTGCGCGGCTTTTATAACGGTGTTATGAAGTACGTACAGCTCTCCACTTTAATGACCACTTGACAATCTGACACTCACGGCCTCTCAAGTACTCACAAAGAGGTCAGTGTATGAATGTTTGACGCTATGACTCTTGATTACTAAGACCACAATTGAGACCGTTTATATTATATCAATTCGTCATAACAGACTGCTCAACAGCTACACTGATACATCAGTGAGGGACTAGTGAATGACTTATGTACCAGGGTAAGGTGAAACATCCCTGGGCGAGGGTTAAGGGTAAAAATATTTATGTTCTCTGTGAGCGAAGAATAAACGCTTTAAAAATTTCGCTGCACATTCAATAATGAAATTAATTTATTGAATGAACTTGTTACTTCCCCCAATATTTTTTTCATTCATATTCAAATCGAGCAAAAATGCCGACGTAAACAGGAAGACTGTAGAGTCTTTAACCATCACCACCAAAGTAAAAGTATTAGTGAACAGGAGAGCGACTATCTAGAGTACGGACTACAGATCATATGACAAAGGACAGACCCTTTAAGCAAGCGTAAAACTCATTACAGTTAATGGATTGGAATGAGGAACGCTGTCGAAAGGGAGAAAATAACTGTTTGACAACAAAATATAACAACTGTCTTAATGAAATATACATTCGACATCCAAAACATCCTTAGCCATAATTAGTGGCCAGGAGATATTTTACTATTCATTGCCAGAAAATCTCTAGATAGTGGTTACAGGTCTTCAATTTATCCCCAATACAGACCACATTGTGTTGACACAATTAACCTCATGTGATTCTGCAAGTGCAGGAGGCTGCTTTATTTTGTTGTACTTAACTTTAAAATAATCTTGGAGGCTATCAGCTTTGCGAATTGGGTTTTATGTGCTGGACACGGTAACCTAAGGTTGAAAAAGTACATTCCAAGCGATCACCTTATTGATTTATTACGAAAAAGGAAAACCACATAGATGATAGACATTCTTCACATTTTCTGCAGATTTTACGATAGATCAAAAACACACGTGTTATCAACCCTTTCAGCAATCACAAGTAAACAGTTCGAAATAATTAAACAAAGTTACCACGGCAAAAGTTTTTCAAAGTGTTTTTAATTCTCTTGTTATCACCGCATTAATCGCTATTAACTTAACATTAAATGTTGCAATTTAATTCTACATTTGTGGAGTGTGTAAGGTAAATCCTGTCACTAATGCAGAAAAAGAGGACTTTGCACAGCACACGCCGTGAAAAGGTACGGCATCTGCAGTGTGCACAGCATTTTGACCTGTTCTTCTGGACATGGCAGTCAAGTCTGGCAGTCGAGCTAAACAAAAATGTAACCACACTTCCAGTAACAAACAAAGTTGACACTGGTTTATGAGGTATAATGCGAAATACACTAAAGTTTGAAACTTTTAAATAAGTTGTAAAGTTAATGCACATTTAAGTATTAAGTTAGGTATGTCTGTACAGATGTAGGAAGTTATTGAAGAATGTTGAAACATTTATAATTAGAAAAAGATATATCCTTAACATCGTTTTGGTGAGAGATTCTGCGCAACTACGGAATCCAAAGTTTACAATCAGTCGTGACTGCATGGTGGTCAGCATAAAATGAAGAAGCGAGCTGTGCAAGTGCGACGTATACTGTACATGCTACTGGACGCCAGAAAAGGTTCAATTGCGAACGCACACGAGAAAAAAATAAAAACTGAAGGTATCGTATATGAAAACTCTGGACTGAAGAGGATATGACAGAAGTACTTACCTTAACACTTCGCCACGAAGCCACTTCCATTCTGTAACCAAAATCAATGATACGTTCACACCTCCACTCGTCTCCACGTAGTGTAGGCCAGTAAAGGTAACTTCATAGTGACGCGATACCGATCCTTTGGGAGGAAGAATGGGATAATCACGCTCTGCACCTTTCATATAAAACCATTAGGTATTCGCGCAAGATGATTTCGGAACATAATGATGTAGTCGGCGTTATCGAATTCGAATTAGAATATACATCGTTTGCAGGAAGAGTCTTAAATACGTCAAAGTACTGTAGCCTCAGCACTCCCAGTAAGGTAATGTAAATGACGGTACCCGATGCATTTAAATTCATGAAGACGAGTGGCAATTACTCTCTGACTTCCGTCAGATAATATTTGTATTAACTGAGGATGTCATCAGCGGTACGTGGAACAGTAGCAGTGAAATCTGGTTTCGCAGTAGAGAGCGGATCAAGTTATGGTTGTGTAGGGGGACATAATCATTTACTGTTAGTGGCATAAAACACATATATCTTTATTTTCCTATGAACCAATTAATTACACACTGACTAAAAAAGATCAGATGAAAACAATACGGCTGAAGGCCTAGTTAAGAAACCTTGCAATATCTCATGGGCTGGAGGCCCAAACCCACACCAAAAACAAAAGCCGCTGAATACCTGAACACAAGTTATAAAAAATTGCTCTAAAGAATATACGCGGCTGAAGACATTATTTTAAAAAAAATATTTCACTTAAATACTCTGCTGAAGGCCACACACAAGACATTGAACAACTCAGGGCTTAGGTCCTGGATAACAAGAATTTCAGATAGAGCAAATTAAAAAAAAATAGTTTTAAAGAAATCAATTCTCAAAATTTTAATTTAAGACAACTGAAGGCCTTATTTAAAATTAAAACAAACTAAAGTAATTGATGGGTGAAGGCGTTGCATAGTACATCATACTAAAATGAAAATCACAATCTAAAATCAACAGAACGGAGGTGCTCAGAAGTGTTCCAAGGGTCACCCTGAGGAGGTACCTCTAACGTAAGGTGGGGTGAGACAGGCAGCCAAGAGAAAGGTTAAAAAATCGGATGGCAACCCGACCCAGAGCCGTCTGAAGGACCGACCAACAACCTAATCAATTCCCTTCCATCCGATCAACGGTACGACAACAGAAATATGAGCTGAGGACAAAGATACGAGCAGCACTACGTCTTCCAAATTGGCGTCTAAGAACAGCCAAGGCACAATAACCGCACTTAAGAAATAACTGGAGGGTCCTATGCCAGAGTGAATCAACTACAAATTTAGACGTTTTAGGCTAGCTATTGATAATGGCGCAGAAAATTATAAAGATCCATATGGCAAAACGAACCAGGACTCTTGAGGGACACTGAGCGATTTTTCTTTTATGTTGGTACTTCTCGAGTGTCTCAGATCTACATTTATCTCTGGTGCCAGAGTGAACTAAATCCTGTAACAAGATGGCAGACGAAGTTGCATACAGGAGTTAAGAAGAGTCAAATGACAGTAATGTTGACACTGAGTGTGGTTCAGCGATGAATATGTGCCATCCTCACGTCAATCAAGTAGTGAAGATATGTTTTATACTTAAAACTGCATAAATTTGGCTAAGAATGGTGTACAACATTACTTCGTTGCATGCGAGTATTCAAGGCTACTGTCATATGCAAAAGTGAACTAATTACATGAGGATTTGCTGTACTACCATCTAGGGAGTAAACTGTGAACTACGTAGTGGAATACTCACAACTACCGATAGGGACATGTTCCTGATCGATTATTACAGTCGCTGAACATCGAGAATGCCGTCAGCGTTAGGAACGTAGTTGGTACACTTTGTTAAATGAAGTATACGAAAACGCATCGTTTTGACTGCACGTCTGTTGTCAACTTTTATTTAACTATTTTACTTGCTAAATTGTATTCGTAATGATGTAAGTGGAGAACATCTACGCCAAAGTTTTACATTAAGAAACATTTTTATTTTTTGCAGAATCCAAAGAACCAATTAGAGTGAAGCGCAAGAAAAGGAATCCAGGTAACAGGAAAGACTCGCAAAAACACCGGAAACGCATTTACATCATCAACGGGACAAACAGTAATGGGAAAAACGTTAAAGGACAGCCGCTGTACATGTCGTCGCAAATGTTATGAAAAAGTCTCACTGCAGGATCGACGGTTAATTTTGATATGTATTACAGTGATGGACGGTATGAAACACAAACAGCTTTGATTGGAGGGTCTGTAAAGTCCTTCATTGTGAAGGACAGAAGATCAAATGCTGAAGATCCCCTAAGAACATTGACTCGACATTATTCAATTCCTACCACATCAGGTGATGTGAAGGTTTGCAAAAATATGTTCCTAAACACACTCTGTGTTAACAGTGCAAAGATTCACAGAGCTCTTCTGAAAGTGAAGTCTGGTCAACTACAAGACAGAAGAGGAAACATGAGCCGCATAATAAATTTCCTGAAGAAAGAATTCGTCGCATCAGAGATCAAATTAATTCATTTCAATGCTATAGGAGCCACTATTGTCGGAAGGATAGTCCCAATAGGAAGTATCTCTCCTGTCACCTCAATTTGAGCTTGATGTACAGGCTTATAAAGAGCAACTGATAGCAGAAAATGCAGAGTCTGACATTGTGTCACAATCGTCGTATGAAAAAGTTTTCAAAACTAAGTTCAACCTCTCATTTAAATTGCCACACAAAGACACATGCAAGAAATGTGATATCTTTCAAATTAAAACCAACTCTCTAAAAGCACTAGAGAACACTTCTGACAATGTGAAAGCTCTTGAAGATGTAAACATGGAAAGGGAGCTACATCATCGACAGGTTGACCTTGCAAGGGCAACACTACGAAAAGACAAAGAGAAAGCAATAAATGGCGAATGCACAGTCCTTGCGTTTGATCTGCAAAAGACAATTTCGCTCCCAAAATTTCCCACTGATGTTGTGTATTACAAACGTCAACTTTCTTGCTTGAATTTGGGTATCCATAATATGGGTACATCCAAAGGAACTATGCACCTTTGGCATGAGGGAATAGTAGGTCGAAGACCAGATGAGATAGGATCGTGTCTTATGAAACACCTAAATGCTAATCCTATGAAAGAAACTGTTGTGTTTTGGTCAGACTCGTGTGGTGGCCAAAATAGAAATTCAAACTGGTAACAATACTAATGCGTATCGTTCAAGATCCTGCTCAGCATGTCAAAGAAATCATTCAAAAATTGTTAATCCCAGGCCCTAGTTATTTGCCCAATGACACTGATTTCAGTCATATTGAGAACAAGATGAGATGCAACCAAAACATTTACCATATGCATGAAATCCAGAACATAATGAAAACATGCAGAGTCAAGAAACAAAAGTTCGGTGTGGTGGAAATGAAACGTGATGATTTCTTCAACTCTGACAGCTTAACATCAGTTTTAAGAAATAGGAAAAAAGTTGATGGACTAACTGTAACTTGGATGAAAACAAGATGCATCAGAATAAGCAAAGAGAAGCCCAACGTAATGCAGTTCAAGTACACGCGCAATGATGATGTGGAGTACTATGAAGTTAGTTTCTCTAAATGAGCTAGAGGTCGGACATCCAATCTTCACCACATAGCACTGAATCTCAAGTATTCCAGAGGAAGACCACTTACGAGTGCAAAGAAGAAAGATCTTGAGTCAATGCTGTGCTTCATTTCCCCTACCTACCATGATTTTTATAAGAACTTGCGAAGTGCTGCAGAGATAGCTGGAAATTCCAGTGAAGGTGGGCTATCAGAAGATGAATGAGATTCCCGAAAATACTGTATAAAATGTACCAGACACAGTTTCCTTATAGTATATGACGTTTTCTGTTGAAGAATGAAACAAGACTGCTATAAACATAACATGTGTGACGAAACAAAAGTGCTTTAATAGTTACATCTGTGCTGAGACAATGTACTTATTCAAACTTTATTTCACTTCCTTATAATCAACATCATTTTTTCAGACCTGTAATAGGTGCATTTTGATTGAAAAGCCAATAAACAAGATTCAGTATATGTTAGCAATCTGTTGAAGATCATTTACTGCCCTCAATATCTCATCACATTTTTTTTTTCCTGTAGTTGAACTTTAGAGTTGAATATCTCGAAACATATAATTTGTAGTTGGTTCACCCTGGCATAGGACCCTCCAACTATGAACAAACAACTAAAAGGCTGTCGAACTACACGCTGTGCCAGATAGAGTCAACATGGCGAGGAAAAACACACTGCCAGAAAACTATACTAACGACCAGGGCAGATAACCGGGGCGTTAACGGCCACAAGGCAGAAAATACCGCTGGTGCACTTCACTGATAGGTAACAACCAATTTAATACTTATCAAGAACACGTTTTCCGATGACACGACAGACCGAACGACCAACCACGGTCATCTTCACCCAAGTCATGTGTGTCGACAACGGTCAGGAGAGCCATGGCCGTCCGGAACTCACTGCTGCTTCGTCCCGACTGAACTCCGACACACGACGACCCGAAAATACTAGAGGTCGCTCCAAAGATAGTGCGACAGTGATCTTATAGATACACACCGCTGCTGCCATTCATGGGCAGACAAGTCAGCAACTTAGTGAAGCCAGTAAATCGAATAAGAAACGAGACGGCACTACCGCAAAGACAAGATGTCAAGCAATAACAGGCGCGAACACGAGTTGTGCGCGGCTCAAGCACGTCTCTCTCGTCTGTAGATAACAGCTATAGTGCCCGTTTTCTTCATTAAAAATCTCGAAATATAGTAAACGCACTTAACAAGCCCTAATATTCCTCTCAGGAAATAATAGTTGTGGTATGGCGTACCACAGGAAACACCACTTCCGATCTAGTGAAAAATTAAGTTGTATTGCAACACTGCCCAAAACGGCTTTGCTGTGCTGGTACTGCGAACGGCGGAAAGCAAGGGGAAACTACAGTCGTAACTTTTCCCGAGGGCAAGATGCTTTACTGTATGGTTAAATGACGATGGTGCCCTCTTGGGTAAAATATTCCGGAGGTAAAATAGTCCCCCATTCGGATCTCCGGGCGGGGACTACTCAAGAGTACGTAGTTATCAGGAGAAAGATAACTGGCGTTCTACGGATCGGAGCATGGAATGTCAGATTCCTTAATCGGGCAGGTAGGCTACAAAATTTAAATAGGGAAATGGACAGGTTGATGTTAGATATAGTGGGAATTAGTGAAGTTCGGTGGCAGGAGGAACAAGACATTTGGTCAGGCGAATACAGAGATATAAACACAAAATCAAATAGGGGTAATGCAGGAGTAGGTTTAATAATGAATAAAAAATAAGAATGCGGGTAAGCTACTACATAGTGAACGCAATATTGTGGCCAAGATACAGACGTAGCCCACAAATACTACAGTAGTACAAGTATATATGCCAACTAGCTCTGCAGATGACGAAGAAATTGAAGAAATGTATGATGAGATAAAAGAAATTATTCAGGTAGTGAAGGGAGACGAAAATTTACTAGTCATGGGTGAATGGAATTCGAGAGTAGGAAAAGGGAGAGAAGGAAACATAGTAGGTGAATATGGATTGGGAGTAAGAAATGAAAGAGGAAGCCATATGGTAGAATTTTGCACAGAGCACAACTTAATCATAGCTAACATTTGGTTAAAGAATCATGAAAGAAGGTTATATACATGGAAGAAGCCTGGAGATACTGACAGGCACCAGATAGATTATATAATGATACGACAGAGATTTAGGAACCAGGTTTTAAGTTGTAAGACATTTCCAGCGGCAGATGTGGACTCTGACCACAATCTATTGGTTCTGAAGTGTAGATTAAAACTGAGGAAACTGCAAAAAGGCCGGAATTTATGGAGATGGGACCTGGATAAACTGACTAAACCAGAGGTTGTACAGAGTTTCAGGGAGAGCATAAGGGAACAATTGACAGGTACGTGGGAAAGAAACAGAGTAGAAGAAGAATGGGTAGTTTTGAGGGATGAAGTAGTGAAGGCAGCTGAGGATGAAGTAGGTAAAAAGACGAGGGCTGGTAGAAATCCTTGAGTAACAGAAGATATATTGAATGTAACTGATGAAAGGAGAAAACATAAAAATGCAGTAAATGAAGCAGGCAAAAACGAATACAAACGTCTCAAAAATGACATCGACACTAAGTGCAAATTGGCTAAGCGGGGATGGCCAGAGGACAAATACTAGGCTGTAGAGGCTTATCTCACTAGGGGTAAGATAGATACTGCCTACAGGAAAATTAAAGAGACCTTTGGAGAAAAGAGAACCACTTGTATGAATAACAAGAGCTCTGATGGAGACACAGTTCTAAGGAGAGAAGCGACAGCAGAAAGATGGTCTGTACAAGGGTGATGTGCTTGAGGACAATATTATGGAAATGGAAGAGGATGTAGATGAAGGTGAAATGGGAGATATGATACTGCGTGAAGAGTTTGACAGAGCAGTGAAAGACCTGCGTCGAAACAAAGCCTCGGGAGTAGACAACATTCCATTGAAAATACTGACAGCCTTGGGGGAGCCAGTCCTGACAAAACTCCACCATCTTGTGAGCAAGATGTATGAGACAGGCGAAATAGCCTCAGACTTAAAGAAGAATATAATAATTCCAATTCCAAAGAAAACAGGTGTTGACAGATGTGAAAATTACCGAACTATCAGTTTAATAAGACACGGCTGCAAAATACTAACGCAAATTCTTTACAGACGAATAGAAAAACTAGTAGAAGCCGCCCTTGGTGAAGATCAGTTTGGATTCCGTAGAAATATTGGAACACGTGAGGCAATACTGACCCTACGACTTAACTTAGAAGGAAAGAAGATTAAGGAAAGGCAAACCTACGTTTATAGCATTTGTAGACTTAGAGAAAGCTTTTGACAATATTGACTGGAATAGTCTCATTCAAATTCTGAATGTGGCAGGGGTACAATACAGGGAGTGAAAAACTATTTACAATTTGTGCAGAAACCAGTTGGCAGTTATAAGAGTCGAAGGATATGAAAGGGAAGCAATGGTTGGGAAGGGAGTGAGACAGGGTTGTGGCCTCTCGCCGATGTTGTTCAACCTGTATATTGAGCAAGCAGTAGGGGAAACACAAGAAAAATTCGGAGTTGCTATTAAAACACACGGAGAAAAAATAAAAACTTTGCGGTTCGCCGATTACATTGTAGTTCTGTCAGAGACAGCAAAGGACTTGGAAGAGCAGTTGAACGGAGTGGACAGTGTATTGAAACGAGTATATAACATGCACATCAACAAAAGCAAAACGAAGATAATGGAATGTAGTCGAATTAAGTCGGGTGATCCTGAGAGAATTAGATTAGGAAATGAGACACTTAAGGTAGTACAGGGGTTTTGTTATTTGGGAAGCAAAATAACTGATGATGGTCGAAGTAGAGAGGATATAAAATGTAGACTGGCAAAGGCAAGGAAAGCGTTTCTAAAAGAAAATAGTGTTAACATCGAGTATAGATTTAAGTGTCAGGAAGTCATTTCTGAAAGTATTTGTATGGAGTGTAGCCATGTATGGAAGTGAAACATGGACGATAAATAGTTTGGACAAGAAGACAATAGAAGCTTTCGAAATGTGATGCTACAGAAGAATGCCGAAGATTAGATGGGTAGCTCATATAACTAACGAGGAGGTATTGAATAGGATTGGGGAGAAGAGAAGTTTGTGGCATAACTTGAATAGAAGAAGGGATCGGCTGGTAGGACATGTTCTGAAGCATCAAGGGATCACCAATTTAGTATTGCAGGGCAGCGTGGAAGGTAAAAATCGTAGTTGGAGACCAAGAGATAAATACACCAAGCATATTCAGAAGGATGTAGGTTGCAGTAGGTGCTGGGAGATAAAGAAACTTGCACAAGATAGAGTACCACGGAGAGCTGTAACTAACCAGTCTCAAGACTGAAAGACCACAACAACAACAACAACATGCTCATAAATTAAGGATAATTATGATACATGGTGAAACAACGCTCTGGTGGGCGGTTTGCGGGTTTAAATCACCTCGGGGTATGACCATGCGGTGCATTTGACCTGCGATCATCGCACAGTGGCGCTGGCAGCAGTCAAAAATGGTTCAAATGGCTCTGAGCACTATGGGACTCAACTTCAGAGGTCATCAGTCCCCTAGAACGTAGATCTACTTAAACCTAACTAACCTAAGGACATCACACACATCCACGCCCGAGGCAGGATTCGAACCTGCGACCGTAGCGGTCTCGCGGTTCCAGCCTGTAGCGCCTAGAACCGCATGGCCACTCTTGCCGTCTGGCAGCAGAGATGTGTTTGGTGGATGTCAGAGTACGGTGCAGCGAGTAGGTGTGCCGACGTTTTCAGACGTGCTGATGGTGACTGTGTGTTGAAAATGGCTCAAAGCACACATATTCATGACGTTATGAGGGGTAGAATCCTAGGGTGACTGAAGGTTGTTCAAACACATCAGGTCGCAGGATGGGCCCTTCGTGTGCCACAAAGTGTGATCTCAAACTTATGGCAATGATTCCAGCAGACAGGAAACGTGTCCAGGCACTACAGAAGGGACGTCCACAGTGTACAACACTACAAGAAGACCGTAATCTCACCATCAGTGCCCGCACGCGGCCACGGAGTGCCGCAGTTAGCCCCGCTCTAGATCTTACTGCAGCCACGGGAACAGTTGTCTCCAGACACACAGTCTACAGACGACTGAACAGACATGGTTTATTCGCCCGAAGACCTGCAAGGTGCATTCCACTGACCCCTGCTCACAGGAGAGCCCGTAAAGTCTGGTGTCAAGAACACAGTACATGTTCATTGGAACAGTGATCAAAGGTTGTGTTCATGGATGTGTCCAGGTATAGTCTGAACAGTGATTCTCGCCGGATTTTCGTGTGGCGTGAACCAAGAACTGGATACCAACCCCCTTAATGTCCTTGATAGGAACCTGTATGGAGGTCGTGATTTGATGGTATGGGGTGAGTTATGATTGGTACACGTACACCCCTGCATGTCTTTGACAGAGGAGCTGAAACAGGTCAGGTGTATCGGGACGTCATTTTGCACCAGTATGTCAGCCTTTTCAGGGGCACAGTGGCGCAACCTTCCTCCTGAAGGATGATGGCTGGCCGGCAGTGGAGGCCGAGCGGTTCTAGGCGCTTCGTCCGAAACCGCGCGACACCTACGGTCGCAGGTTCGAATCCTGCATACGGCATGGACGTGTGTGGTGCCCTTAGGTTAGTTACGTAGTTCTAAGTTCTAGGCGACTAATGACCTCAGATGTTAAGTCCCATAGTGTCCCCCTCCCATGAACCATGGACCTTGGCGTTGGTGAGGAGGCTTGCGTGCCTCAGCGATAGAGATGGCTGTACCGTAGGTGCTACCACGATGGTGGAGTGTCTGTTGAGCAGCCCGACAAACGTGTAGTTCCTGAAGAGGGGCAGCAGCCTTTTCAGTAGTTGCAGGGGCAACAGGCTGGATGATTGACTGATCTGGCCTTGTAACACTAACCAAAACGGCCTTGCTGTGCTGTTACTGCGAACGGCTGAATGCAAGGGGAAACTACAGCCACAATTTTTCCCGCGGGCATGCAGCTATATTGTATGATTAAACGATGATGGCATTCCTCTTGGGTAAAATATTCTGGAGGTAAAATAGTCCCCGGGCAGGGACTCCTCAGGATGATGTCGTTATCAGAAGAAAGAAAACTGGCGTTCTACAGATCAGAGCGTGGAATGTCAGATCCCTCAATCGGGCAGGTAGGTTAGAAAATTTAAAATGGGAAATGGATAGGTTAAAGTTAGAGATAGTGGGAATTAGTGAAGTTCGGTGGCAGGAGGAACAAGACTTTTGGTCAGATGAATACAGGATTATAAATACAAAATCAAATAGGGTAATGCAGGAGTAGGTATAATAATGAATAAAAAAATAAGAGTGCGGGTAAGCTATTACAAACAGCATAGTGAACGCATTATTGTGGCCAAGATAGACACGAAGCCCATGCCTACTACAGTAGTACAGGTTTATATGCCAACTAGCTCTGCAGAGGATGAAGAAATTGATGAAATGTATGATGAGATAAAAGAAATTATTCAGGTAGTGAAGGGAGACGAAAATTTAATAGTCATGTGTGACTGGAATTCGAGAATAGGAAAAGGGAGAGAAGGAAACATAGTAGATGAATAAGGATTGTGGGTAAGAAATGAAAGAGGAAGCCGTCTGGTAGAATTTTGCACAGACCGTAACTTAATCATAGCTAACACTTGGTTCACGAATCAGAAAAGAAGGTTGTATACATGGAAGAATCCTGGAGATACTGACAGGCACCAGATAGATTATATGATGGTATGACAGAGATTTAGGAACCAGGTTTTAAGTTGTAAGACATTTCTAGTGGCAGATGTGGACTCTGACCACAATCTATTGGTTCTGAAGTGTAGATTAAAACTGAAGAAACTGCAGAAAGGTGGGAGTTTAAGGAGATGGGACCTAGTTAAAATGAAAGAACCAGAGGTAGTACAGAGTTTCAGGGAGAGCATAAGGGAATAATTAACAGCAATGGGAGGAAAAATACAGTAGAAGAAGAATGGAATTGAGCCGGATGTAGATGAAGATGAAATGGGAGATACGATACTGCGTGAAGAGTTTGACAGAGCACTGAAAGGCCTATTTCGAAACATGGCCCTGGGAAGATCAGCTTAGATTCTGTAGAAATATTGGAACACGTGAGGCAATACTGACCCTACAACCTATTTTAAATGAAAGATTAAGGAAAGGCAAACCTACGTCTCTAACATTTGTAGAGTTAAGGTTCGCCGATGACATTGCAATTCTGTCAGAGACAGCATAGGTTCTGGAAGAGTAGTTGAACGGAATGGACAGTATCTTGGAAGGGTGATATAAGATGGACATCAACAAAAGCGAAATGAGGATAATGGAATGGAATCGCATTAAATCCGATGATACTGAGGGAATTAGATTAGGAAATGAGACACTTAAGGTAGTAAAGTGGTTTTGTTATTTGGGGAGCAAAATAACTGATGATGGCCGAAGTAGAGAAGGTACAAAATGTAGACTGGTAATGGAAAGGAAAGAGTTCCTGAAGAAGAGAAATTTGTTAACATCGACTATAGATTTTAGTGTCAGGAAGTCGTTTCTGAAAGTATTGGTACATAGTGTAGCCATGTATGGAAGGGCAACATGGTCAATAAACAGTTTGGATAAGAAGAGAATAGAAGCTTTCGAAATATGGTGCTACAGAAGAATGCTGAAGATTATATGGGTTGATCACATAATGAGGAGATATCGAATAGAATTGGGGAAAAGAGGTGTTTGTGGGAGGGTAAAAATCGTAGAGGGAGACCAAGATATGAATACACTGAGCAGATTCAGAAGGATGTAGGTTGCTGTAAGTACTGGGAGATGAAGAAGCTTGCACAGGATAGAATAGCATGGAGATCTGCATCAAACCAGTCCCAGGACTGAAGATCACAACAATAGCAACATAGTGCTCAGAGCCATTTGAACCATATTTTGATGATGCAGCACTCGGTCGACGTATCACTGCACGTCTTCAAAGCCCTACGACACTTCAGGGGTTCCGACAGGCACTGGTGCACTAATCGGAGGCTATATCCCAGCAACTGCTCGACCACCTGAGCCAGAGTATGCCACCCCGTTGTGTGGCCGGTGTACGTGTGCATGGTGATTATATCCCATATTGATGTCGGGGTACATGCGCAGGAAACAGTGGCGTTTTGTAGCACATGTGTTTCGGGACTGTTTTCTCAGCTTATCACCAATACCGTGGACTTACAGATGCCAGTCGCGTATGTTCCCTATGTGCCTATGCTATAAGCGCCAGTTCTGTGTAGTGTCACGTTGCATGGCACCACATTCGGCAATTATCCTTAATTTATGAGTGTGAGTATATTTCGTGAGATGTTATCTTTTCATAAAATGGACTTATTCAGTGAAATATGAAAATGATGCCTAAAGATCCTGAATTTATGGATCCCATGGGCAGTCTATTACTTTGCAAGTAATAGTCTGGAAACAGTTTTGCAGAGTTACGAATCTTCTTATTTCCTTTACTGCTTCTGCAGTCAGGCTGCTGTGAGATGTCAGATCTTGTAGTATGATTTCTGTTGTTTCTGTGATAGAGATGTTCTGTATGTCCGGATGTGTTCTGTTAGGTCTCCTGTGTTTGTCGCTGTTCTGTTGCTTTCCATTTTACAGTGTGTTTTGACTAACATTTGGAGGTGTCTGGCCATTTGGTTCGTTAGGGCTTTCCTGAAATTAATAACTGCTTTCATTGTTGTATCGTGTTTATGTATCCATGGTTGTCTGCAGAGTGTCGGTTCTTGTGGGTCCAACTGTATTACATACTATTTCTGTTTATCATTAAGTGCCTGTTCAATGTTTTTCAGTGTTTGCCTGAGGTTTTCCTGTAATCGTGTACTTGGTTACGATTTCAGATTTTGTATGGTATTTGCACTGACGTATCACTTGGTGTTTTTAATGAATTGTTCTTTATCAATAAGCACTGTTACATTTCCTTAGTCTGCTCTCGTTATTTTAATATTATTGGTTATTAATTTTTGTTCCAAATTTTTCATTGTCGCAGCAACTGTGTGGTTGTTATGTATCTTCTGCGTTCCCTTTCTTATGCTCTCTGTTTATAGTATGAGATTTTCTACTTATAGGTTGTTTAACCTGCTGTTGGTGCAGTTTTTCAACCCTTTTACCAAGAACAAATTTTTATGTCTCTCTCAGGCTTACTAAACGTACGTACAAAGAACATATGAGGTGTTGGAAATATGAACAAACCGTTCCACATTTGTAGAGCACATAAAACATCACAACCGCCATCCTACAAATACAGAACAAGACATGAAAGTAATCTGAATAAACAACCATGACAAATATCTTATACAAATACATGAGACGTATTACGTAGAAGAAGGACATAAAACAGGTGTAGAACAACATCCACGATTACTGTATTTTGAACTTTAAATTATTAACACGTCGTAGAAAAGCAAACCACCAGAACCGTTTATAGCCTAGCTGTATATCATCCCAAATGTAAAGCAAATAATATAAACATAATTATGTACGTATTCCAGGCCCATGAAAAGGCCTTATAAAGAATAAATGCTATACACATGTGGCACAAAGATTGTTTCATATACAGGTAATTAGATGGTCCGAAAGTAAAAATTGTAAACATGTAATATTAATCGCAAGTGAGGACGACAGGACTGCAAAATTTGAGGAAGTAATGTGTCTGAGAATGAGAAGCATATTCTTGAAGTCGTAAGCTTTCATGCTTAATGGTAAGGAAAAATACTATATAATTAGTAACGATGATGAAATAGGTAAGAATAATCATCAATGATGAAATTCATTACATAAAGTGAGAAATAATAATGAGAGGATAATAAGATAAAAGGAAAGGCAGAAGATGACGATAAGATCTGTGGAATAGTACGGAATGAAAGAGGCAGAAGCTATTAGTAACCTTGACATTATTTAGTCAAGAGGAGTTGTTGGAAGTCAGTAAAGAAAAAGTTAATAAAATGTCATTATATTCCGGGGGATCAACATGCTGAAATTTATAATTACTGTAATGCTGGGCATCACAAAAAATTGAAGCAGGACAGTTAAAATGATATATGGAGACGATACAGGGCAATAATGCATTCAATAGCATAACAACTACTGCACTCAAATAACGAAGGATTTATCTAAATCTGACCATATACAGAGCTATTTGCCCACAAAAACTTTATGTACACACAAAAGGAAAAGGACTGCACCATGTCATATGTGAAACCATTTATAGAGTAAAACTGACCATGATTTGCTGGACAGCTGATGAATGTTTTTCCTTTCTCTTTATTGTACGCATCTACATCATTGCATCTAACTGCCTATTTTTTTCATTATGGAATATGCATTGCTGTAGCTTTACTGTTGTATTTTGTTACATGTCTTGCACCACAAACGTGAAGTAATTACGTTGGTTGATCAGCTAACAGAAATCGAAATAAAAAGTAATATAGGTAGTGAAACTAAAAATTTTGGTTATTTATTTATTTATTTATTTATTTATGCATTTATTTTACCTGGCAAGATTAGGGCCTTCAGGCCCTCTCTTACACCTAACCAGGCATACTCAGATTCAACAAATTTCAGTGTCTACAGAAAATTAGGACATATAACATGTTATACAGTATTAATGTTAAAGAAAAAAATAGAGATTATAAGAGTAGTACAATGATAATTATAACAATCAAAAAATAATTATAACAATCAAGAATAATAAAAATAATAATAATAATGATAATAATAATAATAATAATGACTATGTATATGAAAGTGAACATATTTTTCTTTTATGAGTGTCAGTCCTATTGCTAGTTGGGAATTTTCTCGTTATATTCTTGCAGCTTGTGAGTTATTCTCATCAAGCAGAGACATAAGACGATGGAATGGGGTGAAAGAGATATAGAAGAGGTAGATAGGTTAGAGGAAGAGAAATAGAATGGTAAAATTCGAAGCTATGATGGAGAGGAGAAAGAAAAAGATGAGGGGGGGGGGGGGCACAACAATGGTGGCTATACCGTCCCTAATATGTAAGTCTTAAGTTCCCTCTTGAATGTTGAGTGGTTTTGGATAAGACGCAGATCACAGGGGAGCGCGTTCCATAGTCGTATGGCTGAGATGGAGAATGACACGGAGAAAGATTTTGTGTTATGTAAAGGTACAGCCAAGATGCTAGACGTATCCGATCTGGTATTGCGGTTGTGGAATGATGATAGGTGTTTAATGTGAGAAGATAAGTATTGGGGGCACCAGTGGCTAAGAAATCGATGAAGTAAGCACATCGTGTGGAGATCGCGTGCCTTATGTGGGCGTATCCAACCTAGCTGGGAGTATGAAGGACTGATATGATCATACAACCGTATGTTGCATACGTATCTAACACAAGCATTCATCACTAGCTCGAGGCATCTCGAATTTTCATTATTTGTGCCATGTTGAACTACATCACAGTAGTAAAGATTAGGCAAGACTAGTGTTTGGACTAATTTTTGTTTAACATGGGTTGGAAATATTTTTCTAAATTTTTGAATTGCATGTAGGGAGGAGAGCGATTTCCGGCAAGCTGTGACTGTTTGTTCTTCCCAGTTTAGATGTTCATCCAAGATTATTCCAAGGTCTTTTACTGTTTTTTGGTATGGTAGTTGGGTACCATTGAGGAGTATTTGAGGGACTGTTTCGCGAAAGTACCGACTGATTAACTTTGGATGAGATATAAGTATGACCTGGGATTTCTTGGGGTTTAGTTTCAGACCTAGGTTCTGTGCCCATCGAGAAACAGAGCAAAGATCTGCGTTCATACTCGCTACTGCGTCAGCAATGTTCTTGGGGCTTGCACTTATGTACAGTTGGATGTCGTCGGCATATAGATGGTAGTTGCAGGAGTGAATCACTGAAGAAATATCATTAATGTACAGTGAGAAGAGTAATGGACCAAGGACGGAGCCTTGGGGAACTCCAGAGCGCACGTTTTTCCATGATGACTTTTCCGACCCACAAATGACTTGTTGACTTCTGTTTTTGAGGTAGCTGTCGAACCAGTGTATTGCGCTGTTTGAGAAATTCAGCTGCTTCATTTTAATTAGTAATATATCAAAGTCAACAGTATCAAAAGCCTTGCTAAAGTCAAGCAGTGTTAGGATGGTAGCTTCACGTCTGTCCATAGCATGTTTAATGTCATCAGTTACTTTGATTAATGCAGTTGCTGTACTATGGTGCTTTCGAAAGCCTGACTGATATTTGTCGTGGATGTTATGAGTTTTGAGGTAATCCGTCAGCTGTTCATGGACGATGTGTTCTAGGGCTTTAGATATTGCAGGAAGTATGCTGATCGGCCTGTAGTCACCTGGCGACTTAGGGTTGTCAGTCTTGGGTATAGGTTGAATTAAGCTTTGCTTCCACTCAGTAGGATATGTGCTACTGACAAGAGACAGGTTGAAGATGTCTGTGATAACTGGAGTAATAGTGTTTACGACGTTCTTAATCATGCCAATGCTCACTCCATCATTTCCTACTGCCTCGGAAGAGATTCTCATAATTGCCTTGTGTACTGTGCCGGTAGTGACATGTTTTAGGAAAAACTTGTCTCTCGAGAGATTGATATCTTGGGGCTGGTAATTTGTCGCTACGTGGCAGTTTACGGCTGTTGAGAAGAAATTGTTTAATTCTTCTGCAGACGCTTGATAAACAGCGTCAGATCTTCGCTTCCCTATACCGAAACTGCGCAGCTTTTTCCACAGTGCAGCAGGTTTTGATATGCCGCATACGACAGAGCGGGCATGTC
This sequence comes from Schistocerca serialis cubense, assembly GCF_023864345.2. Lineage (NCBI taxonomy): Eukaryota > Metazoa > Arthropoda > Insecta > Orthoptera > Acrididae > Schistocerca > Schistocerca serialis. The sequence goes on along the minus strand of NC_064641.1, from coordinate 320,657,799 downwards.
TGATTTTGGCATTCCTCACGCTTTGCTTGGTTCTATTTCGGAGTTTCCTATAGGCTTCGTACGCCTCGGGAGTTGGGTTACGCTTGAAGGCCCTATGTGCAGCATCACGTTCATTCATTAACTGGCGTAATGCAGTGGTGAGCCACGGAGCGGGAGCTCTCTTTACCTTGACAGTGCGTTGAGGAGCATGTTTATCATACAGTGCAATAATTTTGCGACATAATTCCCGAATTTTTCCGTCTAAAGTCGGTTCATTGCTTATATCATGCCAAGGGATGTCTGAGCAATCCTTTTGAAGAGCGTCATGGTTAACATTTTTTAGGTTTCTGTAGGTTACCAGGTGAGATTTTTCTTTGGTAGTATGTACTGAGTAATTTAAGAAAATCACGTCATGAGCAGAGAGTCCTGGAGCGGATGTCTGATTGGCGCGAATTATTTTATCTGGTCGCTTTGTTGCTATTATATCTATGAGTGTATGGCTGTGTGGCGTGTGATGAGTTGGGTCCAGCGGTGTTAAACTCATATCATTGGAGTGGAACAGTCTCCTAAGTTTTTCTGCAGAGGGAGATTTTAACTGTAAGTCGATGTTTGTGTCGCCCATAATGATTATGTGTTCATACAGTGTCACGAGCGAGGACAGGGCAGACTGAAAGGAGGACATAGCACCGACGTTTGGAGGTTTATAGATTACTCCAATTAGCAGTTTCTGATTTGATGTATTTATTTCGAAAAACAAGAACTCTGCTTCTCCTTCGCCCTTTGCATCCGATGTGCATAGTATAGTAGGTCTCAGATCAGAGCGAATATAGGCACCCACACCACCCCCGCGTCGTGTTTCACGATCTGCCCTTAGGAGAGAGTAACCAGTGATTCGGATAGCGTCGGAAGAAATGTTTGGTTTCAACCAAGTTTCAGAGACGAGGATAATATGGAACAGCGATTGGCAGAACAGGTCACAGAACTCGTCGAAGTGAGCCGTTAGCGACTGAGCGTTCGCGTGGGCCACAAAGAGCCCGCCGCCGGAACCGGTCCGTCCCATTGTGGCCGCCTGTAGGACAGAGCGCGCTCCGTCTACCTGCTGGCCGGAAGAGGAACAAAAGCTGGATTTCGCGGGGGAAGACATATTTACAGGTGTGTCCAAGGTCGTGACTGACTCAAGCGTCTGTGGGCTAAAGGTGAAAGACAAGCTGGAGGTATCGGAGAAGGGAGCGAAAAGAAAGATGGAAAGTAGCAGTAGTGGTTACGAAAAAGATAGTAGTAGTAGTAGTGGTAGTGACGAGGATGAAAATAACAGATATAGAAAGGCGGTTTTAAGGAGATTCCTGTTAATGGAGAATGTTAATTCCCGTTTGACTGACAATATGAATATAAATGAGCACTTATGATAGGCAAACTAAAGAAGCAATATTTATGTGAAACAATTGACTGATTTTAAATAGAGTACTTATGGTACATATAGAAATAACGAAGCAATATTTACGTAAAAAAATGAAAAGAAAGAATAAAAATTAACTTATATTAGACAGAGTAAAATATGAGACTTTGTGTCTCGCGAGATTTCGCTCAGTCTTTCAGTTCGGACATGTTCGTCACCGTTTTCCTCCCTCCTTCCGTCTTGACTACGATCCTGCCATCCTGGGTCCATACATTTTGAAGGCCGAACTGTGTGATCGCAGTGTTCAAAACTTTTAGTCTTTCGCGCGTCAGATCTTCCCTCAGGGTAAACCCACTCTTGGCGAGTTTTCTTTTCTGAGCAAACACTTCAGCTCTTTTCCGGTATGACACAAATTTAATTATTATGGGCCTGGGTTTCATCGCACCTGGTATCCTGCGCCCAACACGGTGGCTTCTGTCAATATCGGCCACATCGATCTGCACACCAAGTTTTTCACGCACGAGGCTAATGACCAGGTCGTCGGTGTTTTCACGATCGTTTTCAGCTACCCCGAACAAGCGCAAGCTGTTCCTTCGCTGATACTGCTCAATTTCATCGGTGGCCGCAGACAGTTTAGCTTCTAGGTCGGCGGCTTTTTTCTCTTGTGCGGCCAAGGACTTTTTAAGAGACTGGATTTCGGTGCTGTTTCGCCCGACAGACTCTTGCAGTTTGTCCATGACCGCGGCCGTCACAGAGTCCGTGATGGATTGCACTATTACGTCCAGCGTGTCTTTACTGTGCAGCGCCGCACTCACCTGGGACCGGACGAGCTCCCCGATGTCGGGAAGCGAGGCCTCACCTGCCGCCGGAGACCGGGCGCCCGCGCTGCCTGCGCCCCTGTAGCCTCGCCTGCTGCCGCTTACTCGTGCTCTTCCCATTTTTCACTCACTTATCACTTATCACTTGTGGTAATCAACGGAGAACAACACACCACGGCAAGTAACACTTGTGTAGTCGGATGTACACGTTGTGGACTGCCGCACTTCTCTGTAACACCTTCAATGAGCGGAAAAACTCGCGAGCCAAAGAAACGCGCGTCACTCAGTGGCCGCCGGTTATCTCATGCAAACAACATAAATGACACATAGAAACTTATCACGCGTAAGCGGACCTTTTTAGAAATAAAATTTTTCTCGTAGGCATATTAGATATGCTCGCCTGATATGTACATTTTGTGGTAGGACAGTTTTAGTTCGTGTAGCGGTATTAAGTGACTACAATATGAACAAATCAAGTTAGTTTAATCCTAGTATAAATAATTTGTAATCCCTGCAAACGTGAATACTAGTACCAACCTAAACCAGTGAATGATACGCTCTACATTTGAGGATCACGACCTTAAAAATTAGCCGACAGGTTTATTTAATGACGGTAGGCGATTTAATCGGGGATCTAGAGACTGGCAGCATTTCGCCTAGCAGACTCTATGTTATGTTGAAACTGCCTTTTGTAGACTTAGAGAAGGCTTTTTGCAATGGAATACTCTCAATTTCCGAAGGTGTCAGGGGTAAAATACAGGGAGCCGAAGGCTATTTAGAGTTTATATAGAAACCATATGCCACTTATAAGAGTCGATTGGCATGAAAGGGTGCAGAGATTGGGAAGGGAGTGATGTTATGCAATCTGTATATTGAGCTAACAGCAAAGGAAACAAAAGAAAAATTTGGAGTATGAATTAAAATTCATGGAGAAGAAATAAAAACCTTGACGTTTGCCGATGATATTGTAATTCTGTTATACACAGCAAAGGTTCTGGAAGAGTAGTTGAACGGAATGGACAGTACCTGGGAAGGATGATATAAGATGGACATCAACAAAAGCTAATTGAGGATAATGGAATGGTATCGCAATAAATCCGATGATGCTGAGGGAATTAGATTAGGAAATGAGCCATTTAAGGTAGTAGACGAGTTCTGATATTTGGGGGCAAAATAACTGATGATGGTCGAAGTAGAGCAGATATAAAATGTAGACTGGCAATGGCAAGAAAAGAAGGGAAATTTGTTAACATCGAATATAGATTTAAGTGTCAGGAAGTCTTTTCTGAAAGTATGTGTATGGCGTGTAGCCATGAATGGAAGTGAAACGTGGACGATAACTACAAGTAGTTTAGGTTTAGACAAGAAGTGAATAGAAGCTTTCGAAATGTGGTGCTTCAGAACAATGCTGAAGATTTGAAGGGTACATCATGTAACTAATAAGGAGGCACTGAATATAATTGGGGAGAGGAGGGAGTCGTGGCACAGCTTGACTAGAAGAAGGAATCGGTTGGTAGGACATGTTCTGAGGCAACAAGGGATCACCAGTTTAGTACTGGAGGGCAGCGTGGAGGGTAAAATCGTAGAGGGAGACCGAGAGATGAATACACTAAGCAGATTCAGATTGATGTAAGTTGCAGTAGTTACATGCACATGAAGAAGATTGCGCAGGATAGAACAGCATGGAGGGCTGCATCAAACCAGTCTCTGAAATGAAGACCACAACAACAATGGCAGTCAACAGCCCTGAATAATAATGATCATTTTCATGTATCTTGCGTTCAATTCACGTGTAGCGGGTCGGTATTTAGTGACAGCAGATGTTGAGCGTCGTGACAGAGGGGAGCAAAGCTCCATATTTTGTCAGCGATGGACGGAAGCAAGCGACACTTTGTGGCCGGTGGATGGGCTCTTTCCCTGGCTCAGTGGGTGGGGTGTGAGCGAAGCGTTGGTGATTCCACTAACAGGCACTTATTGAGACATAAGACCGCGTAAACAGAGTAGTACAACGTGTTTTAACTCACTTCCTCCCGGCTGCGGTGCGACGGAGTCGTAACTTGTTGATTCATGTGATCGCTCGTATTGCAGCGTATTCTTCCATTGGGTACCGCACCCGTGACTCACTACGGCGGCTGTGGTGCAGCCTTGTCCTTGTGAATTCGCTCGTTGCGTTATTAACAAGGAGCTATGCCGTGGCCCGGAGTTCTCTGTTGCGGAATCGAGCCAGCGACCCTCAGGTTCGGCGTCTTCTGGCGCAGTTCAACTTCTAGATTCACAGGTGATCCATTTGGTGAGATCGCAGTCTCTTTGTCCTCTCCAGCCATCTGTGTAAGTACCACACGAACTTCTTTTTCGTAACATCTGGGCTGGAACCTTCTGTGTCGACCTATTGGCGTGCTACCGACATCTTGTTCTGGCGAGCAGCGTAGCGGCTAAGTTGTTGTAGCGAAATATGACGTCCGCTGATTAGCCACGGGTCCGCCCGTCCAGGCGACGTTTCTTCGTGTCTTCTTCCTCCCCTCGAAGGACCTCGTCAAAGGACCACCTCAAGCACATTTACTCGGAGATTTTGCCAATGTCGCCAAGTTTCTAGTGCGACATTTGGCTCTTCGGTAGTTCCCAGAGCATTGACCGTTAATGTACGAACTGCGCTGGTCGTTGTTCTCCTTTGGCATTGGCCGTCTGCTCGGTCGTACATCTTCGAAGTGACTGCTGATGCTTAAACTCCGTTGGTCATCGGCCGTCTCACGTTGGGCGGAAACGTGACCAATGTAAGATAATTATTATACACCACACCATACCATGAAAGGGATACTACGACTAATTCAGTCATAAATTTCTCAAAGATGCTACTGCTAATCTTCGCCCATGTCAGACACTGGCCCTGTTTCAGTGCTTAGATGGTTCATTATCTTAAAATGATGTCATCCGGTCAAGTTCCAAAAATATACAAACAGCTATTTACAAAATTACGTTGCATATAAAAATGAGTTGTTATTACTTTTAAAGTATTTTCCATACATGTCAATAATGATTTTCCGAATATGAGGCCAGCAATTTACCTAAGATCCCTTTTTATTTGGATTAATCAGTGCTACGAAATTTCTTCTATTAATTAATGATGAATTTAAATTTTAATACGAAGGAGACTTGATATCTTCGGATGTGTATGCGATGGAAAACGAGCTGTGAAAAATTTTACTGAATATAAAACAAAGTAGATTCGTTGTCCACAGATGTACATGCGATGGTAGATTAGTTGAGAAAATCTTTTACAGTGGATACTAGAATTGTTGTCCTCAGATGCCCAGTCAACGGTTCATAAGTTAAGGAAAATTTTACGGAAGACACTGCAAAGTAGACTTGATGTCGTTGGATATAAAGGCAGTGGTAGATAAATTGAAAAAATTATGTTTCCAGAATGCAATGGAAGGTAGACTCGAAGTCTTCGGATGTGTGGGCGACGGCAGACGAAGTGAGAAAATTTTTTAGTGAATACAATGCTAAGTAATCTCATTGTCTTTACGTACTTAGTGGTGTAGTGATTACCGTGGGGGGGGGCTGATCTCCACACCCCCCTCCCCCAACGTGTGCTGACTCCAGGCAGGTGCCACCACATTTAATTGCAGCAGACACCATGTACGAATAGTGACTGCATGCGGTAGTGCTGCCATCTGTCCCCCCTTAGGATGCGGCAGTTTTTATGAAAAAGGTGAAAAAGGCAGAGTCAGTTCAACATGTAGAGGCTGGACGGCGCATTGCTGCCAACGTCTACGTCCCCGATTGAATCGCCTATAGTCCTTTAATAAAAGTGGTAATAAATTAACGCGGTCGTGATCCAGAATGTAGAGTCGTGTGTCATTCGCTGGTTTATGGTTGGTGCTAGTATTTACGTTTGCTTTCTTTACAAATTAGTTATACTACAAGTAAACTGACTTATTTGGCTTCTATTGGAGTCCATGATTCAGTGATTTTTTATTACAATCGAAGATAGTCCCGCTGCATTCACTACGAGTGTCCCTTCATAGCACACCGTTATCACGCGTGTATAGCGGCCATTTTCAAATCCAAACAAGCACTGGACACGGCACGGCAGCAATTATGTTCGCAGCAGGGTCCAATATTGCCAGCGGCCCATTACACCGACGATTCTCTGTGCGAGTACTACTTAAGGTATCCGCCTACGTGTTTTTCAGAAATGTCTGTGGTCATGGCGTCCTGTACATTAATGAGATTTGGTGATTTCGTCAGATTTATCACTCATTTCCGGCTGACTCGAGAGTGGGCAGAAGTAAATACCTTTTCACTCTGCACATTCATATTTTTCTGCTGCACTTGGTTTTTACTACGGTGAAACAGCTTCCCACATACAAGCGTCCTTACATGACCGTTTGATTCGTTGAAAATGTTACTTTAAAAATGCAATGTTCGTTTGATTGCACACTGGACGTTGATCCTTGACAAGAACTAGTATTCCTTTATGCTTCAGTTCTGGATGGTGATAATTACTCTTTACAAAGCATTTCCATTCTGCATGTTTTCTTTACAAAGTACAATGGTCTCTTATAAGTAGATTCTTTTCTGTTAATAGCAGTTCTTAACATTTTTATTTCCAAATATGGAATGAACCGGGCAGACACGTTCAGCTCTAGTAGTCACTAGGAATAGGATTATCGAAAAGGTTAGAAAGCCAAGAGTTCTTCACCGGGATATAACTATTCGTAGTGCAACTCACGAATACGCGAGCGACACATGGTTTAACGCATGAAAGAAAAACTTCCTAACACTTCATTTTCTCAAAAATTTACAGGAATAACTAATGACTCACTTTGCGTTTCGAAACATAACAATTTAAGTACACAAAAATGATCCCGTTACGTAAGAATATTAATCATATAATTATCTAACGATGAATCAAAGAAAATCTCAAATAGTAGTATCATGACCAAGCAACCATTTTGTATAGCTGCTACTTAATCTAAGGTTTGCCATCACGCGTATTTTCGCATTTTCTTTTCAATGTACAATCCGGTGCTGAACAGGTAGGGTTCGAGTGTGATGCTGACCTCACAAAGCGATGGACCCATGTTTTCAGGAAGGCACTGTGCAACTTGGAGGTGGCTGCATAATCGCGTGGGCTGTGTTTACCTGGAATGGACTGGGGCGTTTGATCCAAATGAACCGATCATTGACTGCAAATACACTCCTGAAAATGGAAAAAGGAACACATTGACACCGGTGTGTCAGACCCACCATACTTGCTCCGGACACTGCGAGAGGGCTGTACAAGCAATGATCACACGCACGGCACAGCGGACACACCAGGAACCGCGGTGTTGGCCGTCGAATGGCGCTAGCTGCGCAGCATTTGTGCTCCGCCGCCGTCAGTGCCAGCCAGTTTGCCGTGGCATACGGAGCTCCATCGCAGTCTTTAACACTGGTAGCATGCCGCGACAGCGTGGACGTGAACCGTATGTGCAGTTGACGGACTTTGAGCGAGGGCGTATAGTGGGCATGCGGGAGGCCGGGTGGACGTACCGCCGAATTGCTCAACACGTGGGGCGTGAGGTCTCCACAGTACATCGATGTTGTCGCCAGTGGTCGGCGGAAGGTGCACGTGCCCGTCGACCTGGGACCGGACCGCAGCGACGCACGGATGCACGCCAAGACCGTAGGATCCTACGCAGTGCCGTAGGAGACCGCACCGCCACTTCCCAGCAAATTAGGGACACTGTTGCTCCTGGGGTATCGGCGAGGACCATTCGCAACCGTCTCCATGAAGCTGGGCTACGGTCCCGCACACCGTTAGGCCGTCTTCCGCTCACGCCCCAACATCGTGCAGCCCACCTCCAGTGGTGTCGCGGCAGGCGTGAATGGAGGGACGAATGGAGACGTGTCGTCTTCGGCGATGAGAGTCGCTTCTGCCTTGGTGCCAATGATGGTCGTATGCGTGTTTGGCGCCGTGCAGGTGAGCGCCACAATCAGGACTGCATACGACCGAGGCACACAGGGCCAACACCCGGTATGATGGTGTGGGGAGCGATCTCCTACACTGGCCGTACACCACTGGTGATCGTCGAGGGGACACTGAATAGTGCACGGTACATCCAAACCGTCATCGAACCCATCGTTCTACCATTCCTAGACCGGCAAGGGAACTTGCTGTTCCAACAGGACAATGCACGTCCGCATGTATCCCGTTCCACCCAACGTGCTCTAGAAGGTGTAAGTCAACTACCCTGGCCAGCAAGATCTCCGGATCTGTCCCCCATTGAGCATGTTTGGGACTGGATGAAGCGTCGTCTCACGCGGTCTGCACGTCCAGAACGAACGCTGGTCCAACTGAGGCGCCAGGTGGAAATGGCATGGCAAGCCGTTCCACAGGCCTACATCCAGCATCTCTACGATCGTCTCCATGGGAGAATAGCAGCCTGCATTGCTGCGAAAGGTGGATGTACACTGTACTAGTGCCGACATTGTGCATGCTCTGTTGCCTGTGTCTATGTGCCTGTGGTTCTGTCAGTGTGATCATGTGATGTATCTGACCCCAGGAATGTGTCAATAAAGTTTCCCCTACCTGGGACAATGAATTCATGGCGTTCTTATTTCAATTTCCAGGAGTGTAGTTATGTTCGGCCACTTGGAGACCACTTGCAGTCATTTATGGACTTCATGTTGCCAAACAACAATTAAATTTTTAAAGGTGACAATGTGCAGTGGCACCGGGCCACAATACTTTATGACCGGTTTCAGGAACATTAGAGCGAATGTTTTGGCCTCCACGATCGCCCAACACGAACCCAACCGAACATTTGTGGGACGTAAGCGAGAGATCAGTTCGTGCAGAAAATTCTGCACCAGCAACACTTTCGCAATTAGGGACAGCTATAGAGGCAGCAAGGCTCAATATTTCTGCAAGGGTTTTGGAACGACGTGCTGAGTCCATGCCACGTCTAATTGCTGCACTGCGCCTGACAAAAGGTGGTCCGACACGAAATTAGGTGACATCCCACGAGTTTTGTCACCTGAGTGCAGGTACAACACCTATTATGTACACTGAAACAAATACGTGAAAGGAAGCCTTAATCAACTTCTCCCACTGTTATTCTCACGACATAGTAGTTATGTTATTCGCTGTAACGAAAACACAGTAAGACTAAACCCAAACACTGTTACTGCAAGTGACAAATTCAGCCAAACTAAGGAAGAAGACTCTCACAATCCGTACCTTAAATACCAGCACCAGTTTCAGTCACTTCCTGATACACTGTTTTATCCAGTATTACACAACCATAAGAAAAGGATAGCCATAGTAAATACTGAGAAAAATCTGCAGGCACGTGAGTTTAAAATAACCAAAAGTTATTTGGTGTGTCTAACCCGTGATAATCGACAGGCTTACATCTTAGCAATGAACAATCTGGAAATAACGTTTTTATCTTTAAGGATTCTTGTTAAAATGACAAATTCCTTTTCTCCTTTTGGCTGTATTTGATGAGGAATCTGAATTTATTTTCTCGCCGTTGGCCGATTTCGGCTGGAAGCCAGTTTCAGCTGGACACAAAAATGCACGTATGAAGGCGTAGTGAATTCATTTTTCCATGACAATATGAGACAAAAGTTTTATCCGTTTCTGCAACTATGGGAAATGATACCGTTCAATGGTGCGTGTCATAAAACACACGACCCAAAGCAATTTCGCACTGTACTAGATTCCACTCGTGTCGATTTAACACAGACACTGCTCTATCCTGGCGTAGAAACTAAATTTGTTCTTTCCATGCCTTTTTATTCGCCTTGACGTCGACGTAAAATGCCTACATACACTGGAAAACTGTATTATCATAAAGCGCCACCAACGCAGAAAAAAGTTTGTTTAAAGGAGTGGTGGCTATCGATAGCTCGGACCACATAAGTTATGAAAAAGAAAGGGTCGGTTAAGCAAGCCTGAAGCTCGTTTCAGATAATGGATTCAAATAAGCGAAGCTGTCTATAGGTAAACAATAAGTGTAGAACTACAAATATAATCCTCATAGTGAAATGTTTGTTTGGTACCCAAGATGTGATAATGATGATGAGGTCCCATACTCCGATGAGCGTAGGGGACGACTAGGCAAGGTCATAGCGGAGTGGTTTGCCACTAATTCCTCCGATCGACTTAACCATATATGGACTCGAGTTGAATCCTCTACTATTTTTCATAAAAAAATTGTTTCTAATTATCAAAAGATTCTAGAAAACGGCGAGTAGTCGCTATACAGACTACAGTATTTTGGTAGTATTTTAAGTCATGTGATTCAGCAAGAACAGGAGGCTGTATAATTTTATTTTCATTCGAATTATACTAATCATGGAGCCTACAACATTGTGAATTGGGCCGTTACATACTGGAAGCATTGTGTACTGGAAGCAATACATTCCATGCTGTCACGTAAAACAGTTTTATGTAGTCCATTAAATTTCTCTGAATAAACTCCGTAATTACGAATGTGGTGACTACATTTTCCTGCCAATGGTTTTAACAAGGAAGCTAAATATTTGGCAGAAAATACGTTGGGGAAGCAACAGCGCTTGCTGTGGGTCTCATAGACAAGTCCTCTAAACGCTCATCCTTATCCATCTTGTGAACTTCAGGAAGCCCATACTCAGAGACCTAGCAATGTCAGGCTGTATAGTACGGATGTGGTTGTTAGTTTTTACGTGGCATCATTATACACCAGGGTACCTTTAAAGAACTCTTTATCTCTTATCGGCCAACATACTAATAAGAACATTACGTCCTTATTTGAACATGTGCTTTCATTTTATTTTCAGTTTAATGGTGAATTTCATGAACAGATTGATGGCGTTGCTATGAGAAATCCCCTCCCCCCTCTGGTAGCTAATTTATTCATGGAAGACTTCGAGGACAGGGCACTGGACTCAGCAAGCTTTAAACCAACGGTCTTCTGGAGGTACGTGGACGACACATTCGTGGTACGGCCGCACGGGATGGATGAATTACATCGATTTCCTGAGTATTTGAATACTATCCATGCTGGTATCAAATTTATTATGGAAATAGAAAAAGACAGCTGCCTCCTCTTTTTGGATGTTGTCGTTCGCCTTGAAGTTGATGGCACATTAGAAGATACCGTACATCGGACACCAACAAACACAAATCTATATCTACACGCCAGTAGCTGCCATAACCCTTCACTGACCATAGGCGTCCTTAAGACCTTAGTGCATAGGGCGCACTGTATATCTGATAAAGATAATTTGCAAGAAGAGCTCACATACCTCAAGAGCATTTTGAAATCGAATGGATTTTCTCCGCAACAAATTCGTAGAGCATTCAATGCAAAACCTAGAACGCAGGTATGTGATGTGGAAGAAGATAGTAATTCCGCAGATCTAGTGCGTTTTTGCCATGCGTGGGTACGCTTTGCTCCAAGATAAGCCGTATTCTTGAGAAACACTGTGATAAGGTGATTTTCCGGTCTCCCACGAAGATTGCAGATTTACTCGGCTCCGTGAAGGGCGATTTACAGATTCGTAAAGAGGATGTGTATCAGATTCCTTGCGGACAGATTCCCGTATGGAGGACATAGTGATAGACATCCCTGGGGTTGTGAAGCAGCTGAATGGGTTGAAAATAAATAAATCGCCAGGTCCTGATGGGATTCCATTTCGGTTTTACAGAGAATACTCTAATGCATTGGCTCCTTACTTAGCTTCCATTTATCGCGAATCTCTGGCTCAACGTAAAGTCCCGAGCAACTGGAAAAAAGCGCAGGTGACGCCTGTGTATAAGAAGGGTAGAAGGACGGATCCTCAGAATTACAGACCAATATCCTTAACATCGGTTTGTTGCAGGATTCTCGAACATAATGAATTTCCTTTAGACAGAGAAGTTGTTTTCCATGCATCAGCACGGCTTTAGAAAGCATCGCTCTTGCGGGAGGCAACTCACCCTTTTTTCACATGATATCTTGCGAACCATTGATGAAGGGTATCAGACGGATGCCATATTCCTTGACTTCCGGAAAGCGTTTGACTCGGTGCCCCACTGCAGCTCCTAAGGTGAGTGTTCATCGGAGGTGAGGGTATCATCTGGAGTGCCCCAGGGAAGTGTGGTAGGTCCGCTGTTGTTTTCTATCTACATAAATGATCTTTTGGATAGGGTAGATAGCAATGTGCGGCTGTTTGCTGATGATGCTGTGGTGTACGGGAAGGTGTCGTCGTTGACTGACTGTAGGAGGATACCAGATGACTTGGACAGGATTTGTGATTGGTGTAAAGAATGGCAGCTAACTCTAAATATAGATAAATGTAAATTAATGCAGATGAATAGGAAAAAGGATCCCGTAATGTGGGAATACTCCATTAGTAGTGTAGCGCTTTACACAGTCACGTCGATTAAATATTTGGGCGTAATATTGCAGAGCGATATAAAGTGGGACAACCATTTAACGGCAGTTGTGGGGAAGGTGGATAGTCGTCTTCAGTTCATTGGTAGAACTGTGGGAAGATGTGGCTCATCTGTAAAGGAGACCGCTTATAAAACACTAATACGACCTATTCTTGAGTACAGCTCGAGCGTTTTGGGATCCCTATCAGGTCGGATTGAGGGAGGACATAGAAGCAATTCAGAGGCGGGCTGCTAGATTTGTTACTGGTAGGTTTGTTCATCACGCGAGTGTTACGGAAATGCTTCAGGAACTCGGGTGGGAGTCTCTAGAGGAAAGAAGGCGTTCTTTTCGTGAATCGCTACTGAGGAAATTTAGAGAACCAGTATTTGAGGCTGACTGCAGTACAATTTTACTGCCGCTAACTTACATCTCGCGGAAAGACCACAAAGAAAAGATGAGAGAGATTAGGGCTCGTATAGAGGCATGTAGGCAGTCATTTTTCCCTCCTTCTGTTTGGGACTGGAACAGGGAGAGAAGATGCTAGTTGTGGTATGAGGTACCCCCCACCATGCATCGTATGGTGGATTGCGGAGTATGTATTTAGATGTAGATATAAATGTAGATGTAAATGTAGATATTGTGAGAAGTCATACATAGGTCAAACAACACGCACCGTTCATGAGAGATGTGTGGAGCAGCGAAGATACACACGCTTATTACAGCCAGACAAGTCAGCTGTGACCGAACATTGTTTTGATACAGCGTACTCTATGAATTACAGTGATGTGAAGATTTTAGCATCTATCCCTTCCTTTAGGGAATCTATCTTCAAGAAAGCTATAGAGATTAGATTAGCTAATAATTTAATAAATAGATACAATGGTTTTAATTTGGACAAAGCGTTGAGTCCGGCTCTTGGGATAATTAAAGTGCAGAGAAGTCGTCATGGTGTCTACGCCGCCGATCATACATCGATAAGCGAATCGAATGTCTGTACGCCGTCGCCACAGGCGGTACATGTGTAAGCGTATTTCTTTGCCGCTGACCAGCATCTGTGGCCCGCATGCGCAGTACCGTCGCGGTGGAGCAAATAAGGCTGCGCTTGGGATTTTATCGTCAGTCTTGTGACTCACTCTGAGGATGGCCGGACGATATGCGGCCGAAATATCAGTGGAGGAAATTTTATTTGCGCGTCTGCATGCCCAAAATTTAGTGGACTATTCATTACGCCGCGAGAAGTTGAAAACGCACATCGGTTTTACGTATTTTACCAATTACATTTACTTCTACCGTGACTATGCACTTTTCTCAAAACCGTTATATGACCGCCCAAAACCTTAAAAATGCATGCTTCACAGCTGGAGGAAGAGAGTCCAGGTAAATGGTTCCCTGCTTGTACCCATACGACAATTAAACCCTTAATGTGAACAGCTGAAACTGCATTATTAACAATATACTATGAAGCGTATATGCACCCCTTATTCGCCAGTAGATGGCTTGAAAATATTTCGGAAGAAAAACAGATACACTTTTAGTTTCCTCCTTGCAAGCAATATATATCACTGATTCCATTGGCAATTCAAGTTATCTTTTAGTTACTATCAGACTTTAAGGGTTGTTCCTATGTTTCTTGATTACAGGACGGAGTTCCATTTGAATATTGAATTTTTATTTGATACTAAGTACTGTATCGGTGCATATTAAACAAAAAAGTGCTTTCGTGACAAATAAACCAGTTAACCAAACAATGAGAAATGTTCTTACTCGACGTATGTGAGATCCAACACGATCGTAAATAAAAATTACACACCTAGGTTTACAGACATAAAAGTGAATATGATCACTTCTTCAGTGTGCTTAGGAAGCTATATATCCACAAAGACTGCTGTCTGTAGTTAGTTCAACCTCTGTACCTTGTAGACAAAGTAGAGCCATGGTAATTCGAAGTAATTGGGGCTGAGGCTACCTTGAATTACAGAAACCTCGAATAGTACGGAAATATCACTAAATCAATGGGTGCATTATGAATTAAGGATTACTGAGCACAATAACGATTGAATACAAAATAAAAAACGATAGAGTACATACCTGTGTTATATGCACTCATGTAAATATGCGAGTATGGGCACATGTTTCCAAGTTGCGAAAATATAATTCACACTGTCAATAAAGTTACGTTAGTCCTTTGTTTTGAAACAGAATCTCGGTTTTTAGATGCAATGTCGCATCATCTTCTAGGAAGCATGGTGTCGGTACGAGTAGCTTCCGCTTACTGCTCGATACAACGAATAGCTTCATCTAGCGCTGCTAAACCTTCCGTGTGAGTGATCGCAGGTTTAGTTTCTTCAGGCAATGCGTTGTGGTCACTGTCTCCAGCTGGTGCACTAACCATTTCGACGATTGCTAGATCGATCACTTCGAACTATCCATCTCTGTTCATCCTTCCAGAAACATCATTCAAATTCGCATTATCACATCCAGCAAGCTTTTTCATCAGTTATACCAACGGCAGGGCATCTTTGCTAGAATTATAGGTATTCGTTTCATTCTGTAAAATCTGGTTCCAAGAGTTTTTTGGTGTCTCAATCTCTATTTCAGCCCATGAACCACCTATCCAGTAAACTACGTCATTTACCATAGCTTTTTATCATTATTCCTTCCCCTTCTGTTGATTCTAGAAGCGTCTGAAGCAAACGACGACGAAAGCTTTTTTTCAAGCACTGCAAAACTGCTTGACCCATATCCTATATTAAACCTGTCACGTTAACGTGTAAGAACAATGTACGGATACAGTCTCATTGTAATTCTTCCTCGTTATGGTGTGAGCCAGCTTTGTCAAGCCTTAAGATTGCTTTGGAAGGCAAGCACTTTTTCTGAGGTATCTTTTGGCCTACGGAACAAAATCTTCGAAAAACCACTTTCAAAATATTTTTGGCGATCCAAGCAGATTTTTGGTGGACGTATGTAACAGGCGGTGCACAAGCAGTGATACTTTGGAAGCTCTAGGCGTAGCAGACTTCGGGTTTACCAACACTTTCAGGTTATCGTCTGCGCTTGTACTCGGTGCAGCAAGAACAGTCAACCTCTCTTTACGTTTATTGTTGCCTGGAGCAGCCTTTCCTTCTTTTGAGGTTGGACTTTTCGATGGAAGCATTTTATAATTTAGCCCTGTTTCATCACAGTTACACAGCTCATCACGAATAAAATTTTATTCTTGTATAATTTTTCTTATTTTCTCACAAAATTATCTAACAGTTTAAGAATCTGCAGAAAGTTTTTCAGCCCAAATTTCAAGCTGCCTTACACCACATTGCTTCTTCCACCTGTCCCCCCAATCAGAACTTGCAGTAAAATCGTCCTCACCTTCCTTTAACTCATTTCTAGGAAATACAGCTTTTTCTAGCAGAGTAGGCCCTGAAATAGGATTTTGTTTTTGTCTTTTTTTGAGTAAACAAAAGGAGAAAAGCTTGAGTCGTTTTCACATAGATTCCTTCACTGAGCACCGTTCAATTGACGAAATAGAACCATTGCTTGATGAGAACTTCTCAATTCTGTCTCTTTTTCTTTACCAATCTCCAGCTGTCACTTCATAGAATCCATACTCAGCAGCAAGTCTTTTAACGTTTCTCCTTTGTCTTCTATTTTCAAAGCCTCCAGTTTCACATTCCGACTCACAAATTTACTATTACTCATGCCTGTCGTTGTAACGTATGGATTACAACGTTAAGAAACACAATGTTACACTGTACATACACGCTACATTTTAAAATTAACGTTACACCAGTGGACTTAGTACAGTACAGATGTTACCACACAACAAACTATAGCACACACAACAACGGTCAGCCATTATTGTAAAATGTGTACTGTATTGTTACTTAAGTGTACTGTATTTTAATGACCATTGTTGACGAGTAGGCAGAGCAATAGGGGTAGCGGTACAACCGATTGTCAGGTAGTCCCAATTGGTGAAGGTTCGACAAAGGAAGAGCAAGTGCACTCCTCGAAACCTAATGGTACCTTCCTATCTGTAATAGAAAAGCATTAGCAGTCTGAGGCCACGATTATTTCTGTACAGTATGAACGAAAACTGCGTGGGACAGTTTTGTATGTATTGGACATAGAAAACTAAAATATACTTCAAAATGTAACACATTCGAAAGTGTGTAAAACGTACACTTAGACAACGTATCAAAACAGGTCTTTTCCTACTTTTACATAAAATTTTAATTTTCTCAAGACCAGTTTGGTTTACACGGAATATCGAAATACTGCGTCTCGAATTATGGGTGCTCTACTGTATCCCTGCAACATTTCTGGTATAATTAATAATATGATGTGGGCCTGTGAGAAATTTGTCCTTCATTTTCGAATTCATGATGCACAAATACAAAATCTTTTGTTACCCTTTTAGCAGGTAAGGAAAAAGTTACTGGATCAAGATCCCCTTTAGTCATGGGTCTATGCCTTGTCGTTTGAGATTTTCTGCTGGCAGCTGGATGCAGTACTGTCGGTATTCATTTAAGATTATGTTTTGTAAAAATGACGAAAGTGACCTTTGCCAGTCTTCAAGTACCACTCACGTGCTTGTAAAATACCTAAAACGTACACAGACTCCGAACTGAAAACAAAGTCATTAAGTAAATGATTCTGGCTTGCTGATAATGGAAGTAATGAGATCACCGTTGTGCAATCTTTCACCAGTTGCTTACGATCTGATTTTGAGATATCTGATAGCCACAATCAATGCAAAATAAGGCCGCACAGTTCAGAATATGTTTGCTTATCACACAAAATCGCTGTGAGCATTGAGACAATGATTCCACCGACGCGTCAGACTAAAGATATCCGTTTGGTAAAACACCACATCCTGCTCTACGAAGAGACCCGTAACCGCCTGCTTCGCATCCTCGTACGACAGGAATCGTTGACCCTTCAAGGTCTTTTCTAAGTGACCGAAGATGTGATTGTCGCTTGGGGAGACATCAGGACTATGGGCTGGGTGTTGGAGTCGGCATAACTTCTGCATTACGACATCTGCGGTAAAGCAAGTCAAATACTACCTGTTATATGTAACAACTGTTCCTTCATCTACAGTAACTTTTGTTCTTCCTATTGAGGTGTCCACAAATGAAATCTTCTGTCAGATTATTGTACTGTTATGACAGAAGACATCTTTTCATGTTGTAGTGTCGGCGTGACTTACTTTTCAACACCGTGTACGCGTCACTCGTATTATACAGGCGTGAGCTTGTGGATTTTTATTTAGTGAAAGAGATGCATACATTACTCGAGATTCTACACTAGATGGACGAAAGTAATGCAGAACTGTTCACTAAATCTCTGAGCGGCTGATCCACCAGTACAAATGGAGGTGAGATGTACTGTATTGCCAATAGCGAAGCAGCAACAACATAATGAACTGGTCGTGAGAGCTTACTGGTTCAGAAAGCGAACTAGTCATTGAATGCCACCTCAGTAACAAATCGATCACAAACATTGCAACATTTATAAGGCTGCCCAATTCAACTGTTGGTGGTGTGTATATGAACTGGAAACACAGAGGAACAACAATAGCTAAATGAAGACGAGGTATCCCTTATCCACTGACAGACTGCGACCGTCAAACAACGCAATAAATCTGTGGAACGGGTCACTAATGAGTACAAAATTGCTACCAACAGTTGTCGTAGGAAAGAAACTGTCAGTAGGGAGTTAAAAAGAGAGAGGCCAATGGTCGACGGGCACCTCGTAAGCCCAATATTTCTTTAGACAGTTTTAAGCACGGCTTCACGTGTGTAAAGAGAAAAAACTCTGCACACTTGGTAATTGGAAATGAAAGGAGTGAAGAATCACGCTATACACTCTGGAAATCCCATGGCAGGGTTTGAATCCAGAGAATGCCTGGATAAAGTTATTTGCCATGCGCAGTGCCAACAGTGATGTACAGAGGGAGTGGTGTTGCAATATGGAGTACCTCACCATTTTACCTGCCGACAAGGTCCTTCTCTACCAGCTGATTACAACAGCAAGGTAGAGGCACTGCCCCACTGCTCGACGATCCTACTTATCGCACCTAAGAGGGAATCTGATGGATAAGATCCAGTGAAAAACATCAGACCTTCTGAAGTAGAGCTCTATTCCAGCTTAAGGCATTAGGGGCCACCACCAACAGGCTGCAGTAGCGCAAGACTGTACAGCCTGCCGAAGATACAAAAAGATAGTGTCTCCTCTTGTGGGATTTGCACGATATGGTCTGGCGAAAATCCGACAAGTCTATCTGCAACGCATTATTCCTCTTCACTCTCAGATATCACCTATGTGCCTACTTTTCCTTGTAATTTTAGGAAGCTGAGTATAGATGGTTCAATCGATGACTGCTAATAGTATTTAACAGACTGTAGAATTTGTTACTGAAGCTATTACTCTTTTAAAACCAGTTGAACTTCACTCAGTTTTAGCACTGTACCGTGTGCCACAGGAGTGGGCATTTCGCTTTAGACTGAAGGTGTAACACCATGAACACAGAGCGTCAAGTTGTACTGAATACTTTATTCAAACACATCTCATCTGAACACATTTGGCAAGCTCAGTTTACCAATGCCGAATCCCAACTACTGCGCTACCTCAAGCGCATCTACACTACGACAGCCACATTTCAAAAACGAGAAAATACTGCTCCTGAATGCTAGACATGGGCCGGCCGAAGTGGCCGTGCGGTTAAAGACGCTGCAGTCTGGAACCGCAAGACCGCTACGGTCGCAGGTTCGAATCCTGCCTCGGGCATGGATGTTTGTGATGTCCTTAGGTTAGTTAGGTTTAACTAATTCCAAGTTCTAGGGGACTAATGACCTCAGCAGTTGAGTCCCATAGTGCTCAGAGCCATTTGAACCATGTTCTTGCTAGACATGACTGTAATCCAGCGATAGCGGTACCAGTATAACACATATTCCGTGGAAACACTAAAAATCATAATCCAGAAATTGTTAAAAATATTCCAGCGTGCGATGATGTAGGATCCACACACATCCGTGAACTCCCAAAACTAATGTATTCCTGTAAACTTATAGCAACACAAAGTTTTAGTTTTAAAAAATCAGAAAAGAAGAACATACAGGTAGGAAGCATTTAAAAGCGAAGCTCTGGTAAAGTGGCCCAGAGCAGGTAACATGAACCTTGTGCTGTGTTAGAGCTGTCTCATTAACTGAGAAAGTCAGGCTTCAGAAGCCCAGCGGGGCGGATGTGCACTGAGTTTCCACCTGTGACTTGCTCAGTCTGCGTGGTTTACTTTGCGGACTTACACTACATTTGAGTGTGAACAGGAACATGGCCAACTACTTTAGGAATGAAAAACTTCGATTCATCTTTAATAATGAATACGCGATTCCAAAAGCGCTGGAGGTAGAACACTTCCTTGTGATCAGGCACACGGGGAATGCACCTTTCCATTCTTAATAGTGTCGTGTATATCAGGTTGTTTACAAGCTGGTCAACATGGCCTCCGATTTTGACACACTGGTTGCAACGACGGTGCGGTCACGGCAGCGGATGCAGGCTTGGGCGTTCGTACCATATGCGTGTTTGAGCTGCCTTTTGAGCTACCCGCGGAAGTCATAGCGGATTTCCGGCCCTTCGGCGCGGTTCACGGTCACACCGCAGAATGATGGCTGCAATTCGGAACATACACCATTTTAAACAGGACGCGTCCGATTATGATTGGTCTTTGTTGTCACGTGCTGTCCTGTTCGGCCACCACCGAGTGTCGTGCAATCATTGCATACAACGGTCAAGCCAAGACCTGCTGTGGGTGTGGCAAGCAAGGGGCGACCTCCATTCGGAATGCCTACAACCATACATGACACAACAGGCGAACTCTGAGGTGCCGAGAGAGATTACAGCACAGTACTGCCTGTCACCTACGTGACGGCCTTCACTCCGCCGCTCTCTATTCAGCGACTGACAGAGCCACTGTCAGCGGAGTCCAATGGAATGGAGACGACCGCGCAGGGCCGGCTCAAACCCTAGTGCCGCCCCGTGCGAGCTGTCAAATTGCCCCCCCCCCCCCTTGTTTTTTTTTCCAAACCTTCGTGGAGCTTTATTTAAACAAATCTGTAGCAAATGTCACCAGTCAATCGCAATTTTTGCTTTCACTTTTCAGATCTACCTAGGTTTCGGCCACTGAGTGGCCAGTCTCAAAGCTTTTAATATGTGCTTGCATCGAAACCGTCATGTTGACAGTTACGTTCAGTATGACGGTATAGATGTAAACATAAATCAAAGCATTGAGAATAGTCACACTGTGCCCAAGATCTTTGTAGATCTGGAAAATAGAAACAAAAATTGCAACTGATTGGTGACATTCTCTATAGATTTGTACAAAACAGTCGCTGGGCACCAGCTCAACAATAGAGACAAGCCTAATTGGAGAAATCTAGCTATTTTTAATAAGCCTTGTGAATTTACAAAAATGTTACAAATGTGTGTGAAATCTTATAGAACTTAACTGCTAAGGTCATCAGTCCCTAAGCTTACACACTACTTAACCTAAACTATCCTAAGGACAAACACACACACCCATGCCCGAGTGAGGACTCGAATCTCTGCCGGGCCCAGCCGCACAGTCTATGAGTGCAGCGCCTCAGACCGCTCGGCTAATCCCGCGCGGCATGAACCTACAGTTAACGTAAATAAACATTTTTCAATGGTTGTGAACAGATAATGTATTCAACGGAAAACAAAATATATTTACAATTTAACGATAATTTGGTTTGAAGAATAATATTTACAATAACTATTTAATGTTGAACAAAATAAGAAACATCACAGTAAATAACGAAGACACTGATCATAATATAAAATGTTTAAGAAATACTAGACGAATCGAACCTTCCTGGCTTTTGCTTGTGCAAACTCTTTCACACGATCTGTGTAATTTAAGTTCTCTGCAAGCTCGTGCTCAATCGATATTGCTCCAACATCATTCAAACGAGTTTGGCTCATCGTTGATCGGAGGCACGTCTTTATGAATTTCAGTTTTGAGAAACTCCTCTCTCTACTCGCAAGTGTCACTGGGAGTGTTAGGAGAATTCTCAGGGAAATGTTAACATTAGGGCAAAAATTATGTCTCGCTATAAACCTCATAGTCTCTTTTGGACCTATTCCAGGTTTCAACAACGTTGAAAGCACTTTTAGTTCTTCCCTCAACTCCAGTGCATCAATGTCGCTTGACTCATGATCTTGCAAAATGGCTGCGAGGTTTCTACACTTTCTGTCCAGTTTGTCAGGAGGAGCATTCTTCAGCTCGCCGATGTCGTAGAGAAAATCAAAATAATCACAATGGGATTTCAGTTGATTGAATCTCTCATCCATAAATGTGGTTACTATATTTAAAAGAAAATAGTAGAATTAAATCTTGTAACGTTTTGTTGGGTCATCTATTGTCTCATCCCTTCCTTCATAGGTAAAGTGTATTGGCTTCTTACTTCGTCGCCGGGAAACACTTATCTGTGGTAACGTTAGATCTTCTAGCTCTAATTCTGTAGCCAATTCTTTGGAATCCGACAAGAAATACACAAACTTTTCTTCTGTTCTGCAGGTCTCAAAATATGCTTTCGTTTTTTCAAGCATTTCCACGTCCTCAGAAACATTTATGTCAGTGGTCTGGAGGGTCTTACTGACTACACTGATGTGAAGCAGAACGTCGTAACAGATTACCAGAGAAGTGAGAAAGATGTAACTTTTTTATTTGATTCGCAAGTGACGTTGCTTCGTGAGCGCTCATGCAATCGAATTCGTCTGATATCTGAACCAGTGCGTCATAAACGCCTTCAATTTGAAACCTCAGAGGAGTAAGTGCATCGATGCGACTTTCCCACCTAGTATCACTCATTGGCTTCAGCGACAGGTTAGGCAAATACTTCTTCAAGACATCCCAACGTCGAACGGAGGACGAGAAGAAGTCATAAAGTTTTTCACTGTCGAAAACATGGAAACACTATATTTAGAGGACATAGCGGCATCGTTTACAACAAGATTCAATGAGTGACTGCTACATGGTACATAAAATGCTTTCTTACTCTTATCTCAAATTCTTTTCGGGAGATCAGACTTCTTTCCTTTCATGTTTGCTCCATTGTCGTATCCTCGCCCTCTCGTATTACACAATAGGATTTTTTTTTTATCTTCCAAGAACTTCAGTACTACCCGCGTCAAAGTGGAGCTTGAAGAATCGGGCACTGGAAGATATCCCAGGAAATGCTTCTGAATTCGGACATCGTATAAACCGTCGAGTCTTGTCTCCTGAACGAAACGTACCACAATTGTAATCTGCTCAACTTTTGAAATATCTGGTGTGCAGTCCAGAATTATACTGTAATACTTTGCACATTTCATCATTAATAGAATGTTGTTGGTTACAGATGATCAAATAAGATGAATTACTTCATTCTGAGTTTCTTCTCCAAGATGATGGTGACCCTTGTTCTCACCTTTATTTGCTCTGTGCAGGTGCTCCATCATCACAGTGTCGAACGTTCCGAATAATTCAACGAGTTTCAAGAAGTTTCCGTTTTCAGGCTGAAAGAGAGTATCTGTACTTCTTCTGAAAGGAAGACATTGCCGACCCAGGAAATGAATTATTGATATTAAGCGCACAAGAACATTTTTCCAATGTTCGCATTCAGTATTCAGACGCCTTTGATGATAGACATCGACAGTTCGTGACTTTTTCAGTTCCTCGGAAAACACGATCCACTTCTTATGCGAATTCAAATGCTCGGTAGACTTCCCGTGACTTTCGAGCTACGAAGCAAGGTGCCGCCAGTCGCTTACACCGTTCTTTGAAATTTTAATGTAGATGACGAAAAAAGTTTGCAACAAAAGCAGAACACAGCATCCATGCTCTTTGAGTACACCAACCAATGTCTGTCTGCTTCTTCTAAATTCTTAAAAGAGTAGCTGCAGTGCACAGGGCTGAAACGCCGGTTGTCCGAGTTTTTAGGACATTCTTCGGCTTCCTTAATGCGCTCGGAAGGACCTCGCATGACCAAAGTCGTTCGAATGTAGTCGGTAATAATTTCCGTCCATCTTCTGGGATCTGAGTCAATTGCGTCTTCCAGTTTAGGCTCGCCTTCAGCCCCTTCTCCGGTGGGGAGTACCTCGGCTGATGTTCCTCCGGTATTTTCCGAATCGCGTCGCTTAATTTCAGTTGTGCCTGATGTTTCAATCTCGGAGCTTTCGTCACAAAGCAGGTCTTGAGTCCAGACGAGGTCTGTTGAACATGTTGTGGATGGCCTACCGTCAGCATTGCTACTGTATGCGCTGGTCGCACTACTGTGCTCGTCAACTCTCTGGTCATGTCCTGAGGATAAAGATGAAGCTGCAGTAGCTCCACTAGATTCTGTACTTTCAGGATCTATTTTCCCACTCTCGCCGCTGTTAGGTTGCTCTCTCTTTCGCTTGAAATATCGTTGTAGTGCATCCTTTTTCTTCTTATCGTCATCTTCCTTCAGCGCCCGTCTTTTCCTATGTTCACTGCCAGACACTCTTTTTCCACCGTCGGACATGATTCGATCCAGCCTGTAAAGAACGATTACGTGAAACTAACTGTTAATGTCAGTGCACTAACTTTAATTGCAACACACTTCGCAGACAACTTCCTGATATTCCACTGCACGTAAACGGAAAATTATGTTACTGTAGGATATAGTGTTCAGGAGGTGAAGTCATATAAATTGATCCACGTGAAATTGAATTTCAGGCCCAATTTCACTACAGACGCAGGTGAAACGGTCAAAGAGGGGGGCGGAAGACAATGGAGAGAGGAAAAATAAGGAGATTGAGTAACATAAGAATGCAATAAATACACACACGGGCCTCGACGGGTACTAATGCTAATCGAAATATATTAACTCGCTGCACTGCGGATGTTCATTTCAAGGAACTGACACACGACATTTGTCGTAATTTCCATGTGTCACTTCTTTCGTGTCTGATTATGGAATAAGGGATAACAAATTAGTCATCGCCGTAATCACTTCACTTCTCATCGCTTTATTTTCATTCTAGCTATTGCGCTACCACTATGGTCGCAGGTTCGAATGCGGCCTCGGGCATGGATGTGTGTGATGTCCTTAGGTTAGCTAGGTTTAAGTAGTTTTAAGTTCTAGGGGACTGATGACCTCAGCAGTTAAGTCCCATGGTGCTCAGAGCCATTTGAGCCACTTTGAGTCTAGCTATTGGGACGACGCGTGCTTATTTGCCGAATTGCCAATTTTTGAAGTAACAGATCGTAAGAAAAATAAATTTTCCTATTCTGCAATGTTGAAGGAGAAAAATTCTAACTAATGAGTAACGTGTATGCGCAATACTAATTGTACGTTATATGAAAAGCACTTACCTATTCACACTGGACTCGCATTCGGGAGGACGACGGTTCAATCCCGTCTCCGGCCATCCTGATTTAGGTTTTCCGTGATTTCCCTAAATCGTTTCAGGCAAATGCCGGGATGGTTCCTTTGAAAGGGCACGGCCGATTTCCTTCCCCATCCTTCCCTAACCCTAGCTTGCGCTCCGTCTCTAATGACCTCGTTGTCGACGGGACGTTAAACACCACTAACCTAACCTAACCTAACTTACCTATTACATCCCAAGTTGCAATAATTCTTCTGTTCTTACGAAACGCAATGAAAGTGCTTCTGACCAATCTTGACTCCCTTGGCCAACTTCCGAAACGAATTCTGTAGATTTCGTTGTAGAGAACGCAACAATACCTATTGCCTGGTAGGGCAAAGTGGTGACGCGGCAGTGCCAGGAAATAGGTCACGTGACGAGGTACAGGAAGGCTACGGTTAAACAAGCGCCCAAGAAGAAGAAGCACGAAGCTCACAATAAGTATGTGACCGATGATATGGGTAAGTGTATTATCAGGCAGCGATTTCTGTGGCATTACGAACAATAGAAAGAAATACGAACTTTGCGAAAACTGCACAACTTTGGTCAAACAGAAATAAGCCTCAAAGCTAGCAAGGAAACCCTTAGAAGCAATGTCTGTCTATGGATTTTCGTTTTAGAAGGTGTCAAAATGAACGTTTTGTTTTGTGGGGACCAGACGTCATTGTTGCTAAAAGACCATACTTCCTCAGGTATTCATCAGAATCAAAGCGACCAGTAGTTTACTAAGATGAAACATGAATTCACGCGCATTATACATCAAACAAATGTTGCCAAAGTGATAGTGTGCGAGTAGTATTTTCAAACAGAGGTGCTGGTCAGAGTTTAATTGTTGTTTATGCAGGCGGAGACAGGTGTTTCACGGCTCAAAAACCAAACCGTCCGACTATCACACAGAAACGGATAGCAAAAATTTTAAAAAATTCGTCGAAACCCAACTTATATCAGGTCTATTAGCAATGTGTTTTATCCCTTGTAATTACTCTCAGCGTATTTACCGATTCAGAATACTTCTAGCCATTGTAGGTGTTAGACATGTTTGACTGCAGTAATGTTGAACCATTTTTTTTCCATAAAGCGGGAAGAATAAAACACTCGGAAACTGCCATTGAAGGTCTTAGCAAAATTGCTTCAGGCTTAACGTGCAACCGCAGTATCGAACACTGCATTCGAATTTCCAAATTAGATTTCGTCTTCTGCAAAATTAGTTGTGAGTAAACGCACGGCGTGTAACAGGCTCGCAACGCTCACTCATAAGAATACTGGCGTGTACGCCAGACTGCTTCCACCTCTCTATTCCTCCGGCGTAAGTACGACGATGCTGCCACAGTGGCGAGGAAGAAATTAGTCCTCCTCCCTCCCCTTGTTCAACAGGGGCGGCCGGCAGGTAGTCGAAGCGCCATGCTACAGTTCTCGAAGCTGCTCCCTCCGAGGTTTCGAGGTTTGGTTTCGAAACCCCTCCTGGACATGAATGTTAAGTTTGTCCTACAAAAATAAAAAAAAGGGATGGCAGATTTGCCGCCCCTCGGAAAGTGCCGCTCCGTGCGGCCACACCTTTCGCACGTGCCTTGCACCGCCCTGCGACTGCGTCCCTCCCTCTTCTACCACATCGCCGCCTGACGATGGTGCACCAGACGCTTGGATGGAACTTTCATCGCTCATCGTTCCTACGACTGCTTTAGTACCAGAATGTGGAGAAACACTCACACTCTGCAGCTCCGTTGCATAAGCAGAAGTCACCCAAGGAAGGGCCAAACAGAGGCGCCACGCGACTTCGGACCAGGTGGCCATGACTTTCATCCAGGATCCTGTGACTGATGGCCCTAGTGACACCTCGGTAATTTCTCAAGATGAGGAGCAGCGCTGACAGGTCTGGAACCTGCATAAAACGACAATCTAGAAGAACTCCACTCCACTGACGACTCAGTTGATTTTCCACTGCCATCGGTATCCTATGGACACATCCATGACGCCAAACATGTCGACCGCAGCAGAAAATGGTATAATAGGAGTAAGATTCGGTACGAATAGGATGGTGCGGCAGAGAACGAGCAGTTCAGTGATAGGGTTGTTCTCATCAGCATCGACAACAATCCTACACCGTCAATGATACTTCACGAGTACGAGCCAACGTCGCAGGCTGATGGTGAAGCGATAGAGGAAGTGAATGACGATATTGAACGGGTAATTAAGTGCATAAGGGGAGATGAAAACCTAACAGTCATGGTTGCTGGAATGCGGTTGTAGGGGAAGGAATAGAAGAAAGGGTTACGGGAGAATATGGGCTTTGTGCTCGAAATGAGAGAGAAGAAAGACTAACTGAGTGCTTTAATAAATTTCAGCTAGTTACATCAAATACTCTGTTTTAAAAATCACAAGAGGAACGGGTATACTTGGAAAAGATCAGGACATACGGGAAGATTTCAGTTAGATCACATCTTGGTCAGATAAACATCCAGAAGCAGATACTGGATTTTAAGGCATACCCAGAGGTAGGTGTAGACCCAGATCAGAATTTAGTAATGACGGAGAGTAGGCTTAAGCTTAAGAGATTAGTCATGAAATATCAGTAAACACAGAAATAGAGGTGTAGCGCCTTACATCGTGCCTACTGAGATCGTAACAGCAGCGAACAGATTTGCGTATCTGTCACGCGCAGGACAGGCAGCGTCAGATGCCCGGGAGCAGTTGACTCACTAGCTGACGGAAACTGCTTGACCTGCTGTCAAAATACGGTCATTTTTATTTGCACTTTGTTTTTTTTTTCATTTTCTGGTTGTTTATTAATTACAATAACAATTGTCCCTAGTTATGCGAGTGAATGAAAGTATGAACGAGAAATAACACTTTTTGTAAAGTTTTTGGTCTACACATTGAACGACCTGGTCCCGTGAGTAAAATGGTTCAAATGGCTCTGAGCACTATGCGACTTAACTTCTGAGGTCATCAGTCGCCTAGAACTTAGAACTAATTAATCCTAACTAACCCAAGGATATCACACACATCCATGCCCGAGGCAGGATTCGAACCTGCGACCGCAGCGGTCGCTCTGTTCCAGACTGCAGCGCCTAGAACCGCACGGCCACTCAGGCCGGCCCTGTGAGTAATACTCATGGATTATGTGTGAGTTAATCATTCGTACCGGAGAATTTGTTATAAACTGTTTCGTCCGTTTACAGTACTGTGGAAATGAGATTATGATCTCGGTAAAGTAGTTTTGTTATGAGAGGGCTGATTTTATATTTGTGGGTTTTCAAAATTGACTAATTTTAATTCAATGTTGCGATTCAAAGACACATTTTGACTGGTTATGTATATATGCCCAGGATTGAGCGGGTTTGAAACTATTTTCCGACTGGCTGTGATGTTTCTCTGCCAATCAGGAATTACCATTTTCGTGCATATTGTGGGAACTAGAAACTTCTTTTGTGTACAGAGATGAGTAGAGTCGGGGCTTGGGTCTCATAGTGATCAGATCTATTGACAGGTGTTCCGAGGAAAATTATTAATATTGCGATATTTCGGTACCACAATGCGTGAGAAGTATGGGCGAGAGTTCGATTTAATGCACAGTGTGAAATTTAGAACGTTTGGTGACATTTTAAGCAACCTAATTCCGCGTGGTGGGTTGCTTACTCGCGAACCTGAACAATTTTTTACCTGAGACTGATTATAATCACATTTGAACGCCCTATTCTTCAAGAAACAATCAGTTTTCTCTAAGCTTTCTGTGAAGGATAACTAATAATTACCATAAACTGGTTACGGTTATCAATAATTTGTATGTGTGTACTTTTCAGTCTTTGTACAACCTAGAGTAAGGCTTGACAGTAACTGGCGTATGCAAGCTAACCATGATAGAGTGAACTATTATCAACCTTCCACCGACAAAACAAATTTTAATGCGACTTGTGATTACGAGGCGTACAGTTGTTTTTTTTCTATTGATTTTTCTAGCTGAGAACTGCATTTCAGTAACTTGAAGGAGGCGTGCGTCTGAGAAGAGATTCACCACACGCAATGGCAACGCACTATGTCGCAGCAAAGCGGTATACGAAGGTATTAAGGAGTGAAGAGACATGTTTGAAGTGCCTGTGGCTATAGGTACTGCAGTAAAGAATAGCGCTGTGGGCCATACAGTTGAAGAGGAAAAGATATCTCTAAAAGGGGCATCACGTAAGATGGAAAGAAACACATAGGTACAAAGGAAGTAACTGCGAATAAACAAGGATAACAGAAGAAATAGTTCAGTTGATCGATGAAAGAAGGAAACACTAAAATGTACAGGGAAATTCAGGAATGCAGAAACACAAGTCGCTGAGGGAGTAAATAGGAAGTCCAGGGAAGCTAAGACGAAATGATTGCATGAAAAATGTGAAAAAATCTAAAAAAAAATGTTTGTCGGAAAGGCTGACTCAACATGTCGAAAAGTAAAAAAAAAAAAAAAAAAAAAAGTCGGTGAAATTAAAAGCAATGGTGGTAACATAAGGAGTGGAACTATAATTAAATTGTTGAACGTAGAGGAGAGAGCGGTAAGACGGATAGGTGGAAATACTACTACATTGAACGCCTCTCGGAGGGTTAACATTAAGTCTGATGTGATAGAAGAAGAGACAGCTGGAGATTTACAAGAGGTAGGGGATCCAGTATTGGGATCAGAGTTTAAAACAGATTTGGAAGACTTAAGATCAAACAAGGCAGAAGGAAAGTTCACATTTAATAACAATATGTTAACTTATGGGGGGAAATGGCAACTTAACGACTGTTAACGTTCGTGTGTGGAATGAAAGATTCTGGCGATAATACTGTCTGCATTTCGGAAAAAATAACGTCCACTTAATTCTGAAGACTTAAAGAGTTGGAAAGTGCGAGAATTCTCTCACAATCAGTTTAACCGCTCATGCAGCCATGTCACTAAGAAGAGTAACCTACAGAAGAATGGGAAAGAAAGCCGAGGAAGACGATGATCAGTTTCGCTTCAGCAAATGTAAAGGCAATAGAGAAGCAATTCTGACGTTTCGGTTGATAATGAAAGCACGACTACAGAAAAATCAACACACGTTTATAGAATTTGTCTACCTGGAAGAAGGGTTCGACAGTGTCTATTTGTGCAAGATGTTTGAAATTCAGAGGAAAATAGGGGTAAGCTATAGCGAGAGACGGGGAACACACAACATGCCCAAGAGCGAAGCGGGAGCAATGTAAGTGGGAGACCAAGAACGAAGTGCTCAGATTAAAAGGGTGAAGGCAGAGATGTAGTCTTTCTTCCGAACTGTCGATTCTATACATCAAATACGTACTGATTAAAAAATAGAAAGGTTCGAGAGCAGAATTACAGTTCAAGGTGAAAGGTTACCAATGATACAATTCACTGATGACATTGCTATCCTCAGTGAAAGTGGAGAAGGACTGCATGATCTGCAAAAGCGAATGAAGAGTCTAGTGGATAGGCAATATGGCTTGACAGTAACTGAAGGAGCCGGCCGCGGTGGTCTAGCGGTTCTAGGCGCATAGTCCGGAACCGCGCGACTGCTACGGTCGCAGGTTCGAATCCTGCCTCGGGCATGGATGTGTGTGATGTCCTTAGGTTAGTTAGGTTTAAGTAGTTCTAAGTTCTAGGGGACTGATGACCACAGATGTTAAGTCCCATAGTTCTCAGAACCATTTTAACTGAAGGAAGACGAAAGCAATGAGAAATCCCAGAAACGTGAACAGCGAGTAACTTAACATCACGACTGACGGCCTCGAAGTAGATGAAGTTAAGGAATTTTACTACCTAGGTAGCAAAATATCCAATGACTGATTGAGCAACAAGGACATAAAAAACCAGACTAGTATTCGAAAAAAGGGCCAAAACAAGTCCATTAGTAGAAACACTGGCCTTAATTTGAGGAAGAAAATTCGTTTGCAGCACATCATTGTACAGGGTGCCCGAAAAGTCTTTCCCTGATTACATAAATTGATAACTCAGGCTAGAAGTAAGATACAAATATGAAATTAGAGTCCAATTGTTTACAAACTATCAAAGTTTTTTTCACACATCAGTAAACTTCCACATGAGGACCCTTGGTAGGACGTAGCACATCTAGGCGATATTCAATTTCTGTCCACACATTAGCCAGCATCACTGGAGGGATCGATTCAATGACTGTGGTTATCCGTTGCCACAGGGTTTCAAGATCTGGTATACGTGCTCGGTAGACCTCGTCCTTGACATAACCCCATAAAAAGAAGTCTAATGGTGTTATGTCAGGAGAGCGTGGAGGCCAAACCGTTGGCCCATCACGACCAATCCATCGCCCAGGAAAGGTCATATCGAGGTAGGCACGGACGTCCAAACCCCAATGAGGCGGTGCACCGTCTTGCTGAAACAAGACATCGGGATGATACTGAAGCAGCTGAGGAACAGGATACAGTTGCAAAATGTCCAGATACACTACAAAAGTGATGGTAGCCTCAGCGAAGAAGAATGGCCCGATAATTCGATCGTACAATAGCGCGCACCAAACATTCACCTTTGGACTGCCTCTGGTGCACTCCATGACCTCGCCAGAGGATTGTGAACCCCAAACGCGCACATTATAGCGAATCACTACTCCACTGACAAAGAAGGTCGCTTGGTCGGAAAAGGCAATTCGTCTGAGATAACCATCATCGTCCTCCATACGTGATAGCATTTCGACCGCAAAGTCATATTGACGTGTACTGTCATTGGGCAACAAGGCCTGAACGATTTGCACTTTGTATGCACGAAACAATAAACGTTTGTGTACAATGTCATGGAGAGAGCTTTTTGCCATCTGTAATTCACGTGAGGCCCTGTGCACCGATATCTTCGGACTTCACAGAAAAGACTGCCTTACAGCTTCCACCCTGTCTGCTGAGGTTCTTGGTCGACCAGACCTCGGAAAGTCAGCAACCGATCCTGTGTTCTTGAACTTCTCATACCAGGCTTTAATGCTCTTGACATGAGGTGGATTCCTTCCAAATGTTGTCTGGAAGTTTATCTGCATTGTGGTTGGTGATTGCGTCCCATGGTACCACAGGACACACTGTGCCTTCTCCTGATTGGTTAACATGGCTTCTTGGGCACTGCACCTCATCCACTACTTACGTACGGCGAACCTGAAACAGAAAAAAAAACTTTGATAGTTGTAAACAACTCGACACAAGTTTCACATCTGTATATTACTTCTAGCCTGAGTTATCAATTTATGTAATCAGGGAAAGTCTTTTCGGACACCCTGTACATTAGTAAAACATGGACTGTGGGAAACCAGAACAAGAGAGAATCGAATCAACTGAGATGTGGTGCTACAGACAGACGAATGTTAAAAATTATATGGACTGATAAGGTAAAGAATGAGTAGGTTCTAGGCAGAATCGAAGAAGTAAGGAATACGTGGAAAACATTGAGAAATAGAAGGGACTGGATGGTAGTATATCTCTCACGAAATGAGGGAGTAACTTTCGTGGTACTAGAGTCTGCTATAGATACTAAATACTGTAGAGGAAGACAAAGGATGGAATACATCCAGCAGATAATTGAGGACGTAGGCTATATGTGATAGGCTAAGTCGAAGTGGTTGGCTCAGGAAAGGAATTCGTAGTGGAGCGCATCGAACCAATCCGAAAACTGATGACTCAAAAAAATGGCTGCCGGTAAGAACTCCCCACGTGGTGAGCCACATCATCAGAAGTACTTCGTGGCTACGATCGGCATCAGCAACATTAGCGCCTGAGTTAAATTCTCACTTGTTTAGGAAATTATATGGGCCTACGTCACGCTGCTCCTGTAAGTCCACTTCGCTGCCCTGACGGATGTGGTGGACTATGTCTCTTAGCCACTCTTCGTGACAACTTTTGACACGGAGTGGACGAGTATCTTCATGAAGGGATATCGGTTGAGGAAATAAAAGCAAAGGTCAAGAGTAGAGTTTATACAGAAGGTGAAAATATATCAGTGATAAGATTTGCTGATGACACTGCTATCCTCAGTTGAAGTGAAGAATAATGACAGGATATGCAGAATGGAACGAACAGTATAGTATATGGATTAAGATTAAATAGAAGTAAGACGAAAGTAATGAGAAGTAGCAGAAATGAGATCATCAAGAAACTTAACATCAGGATTGGGGATTACGAAGTAGATGAAGTGAAGGAATTCTGCTAACTTGGCAGCGAAATAATTCATGACAGTCAGAGGAAGAAGGGCATCAAAATCAGGCTAGCACTGGCAAAACGGACATTCCTGGCCCAGAAAAGTCTGCTAGTATCAAATATAAGCCTTATTTTGAGGAAGACATTTCTGTGAATGTACATTTGTGACACAGCGTTATATGACACTGAAACATGGACTGTGGAAAAACTAGGAAAGAAGAGAATCGAAGCATGTGAGGTATGGATTTACAGAAAAATGTTGAAAATCTGGTGGACTGATAAGGTAAGGAAGTAGGAGACTCTCTGGAGAATCAAGGACGAAAGGAATATATTGAAAACACTGAAAGGTGTCTGTTGGATTCCTTTCATGTTAATTTCTGAAATCTGTTGTCATTTACGGCATAAATTCCTCTTCTAAATTGACTGTGGTGTTTCTGACTATCTGGGAGGAGACTGAGCAGTGAAACGTGCTACTTTTACACATAAACAAGAACGATCTGTCACACTACTACACTTTAAAACACAGTTTATATGTAATTCATGTCACACAGTCTCATACGGAACCTACATCCGCTTTCTTTTATATACTGTATATGATAAGATACTGTCATCCCCCTTCCCTTCTGAGTGAGAGGATGAATGAGCAAATGTATTTCTAGTTGCATGCTGGATGGTAGCAGACAAGCCTGTCTGCTAGAGAACAGTTGGACCAACGTCGGTACAGGTAGCTACGCTTTCTAAAAGCAAAGAGGTTTCTATCCTTAGTATGGTCCTGTCCGTCCCTTGTCATGTTGGTATAGGAAGCTGCCTCTCTGGTCACTTCCGTTTTGTATACGGAAGCACCCTTGGTAGTAGCGCAGGTCAGTCTGTCTGCGGCGAGCGTCTGAAGTGGTAAGATCTCCGGCTAAGCGCGTGTCTGCTAAGTCCGTAGGACAATGGATTTCTTAAGTTCAACCTAACTGAAAATTTAATCACCTTTATTTCAGGTTTAGCTCTAAAATATCTAATGTTATCTTAAATTGCAACGCAGTGTATTTCGAGTGTGAAGTTCAGAATATCTTCCGCTAGTTGCTTTGTCACTACTTTGTCAGTAAAGTGGAACCACGTATTGATCAGTAACTCTAACTAAGATCATCAATCTTAAATGCGAATGTGCGTGAGATTATAACGTCTCGTCTTGACAATATTTTTCAGTATAGCAACTTTTCTTTATGTTCAATCCACGTGGGGTGTACTTTGTGAGACCAGTACCACGTGCTTATACAATTGTTTGACCCATCAGGTTAATAGTAAGACGATAGTAACCAGCTCGAGGTTTTTCTTTTGTAAATTGCTTTTCGATAAATTTATTTTAATTATCAAAATTATTGTGGCGTTACACTCTTTGTGTAAACCAAGTTGACCACGTGAAGCATGTGGTGTAAGCATCAAAGTAGCCCTCAGCTATTCTTTTCGGGAAGATTTCACAGAGAGTTAGTATGAATTTAGTATACCAGTCTATGGTAATTACATGAAGGACAGGATTGCGCTACGAACGTTACTTCTTTGGGTGAAAATTGAATCGGTTGGTTGTGATTAATTTCCTCTCGCACATGTTTCAACGTTCTTCGTGTGTTATTTTATGAATGCAGTGTTGTATGCAGTCTCCCAATCTGGGCTCCATATTTGATGTGTTCCGTAAGATTACAATCTCACATTTTCACAATCCTAAATAAGGCACCAGTTTAGTTATGAATCAAGTTTAATATGCTGAAATTTCAATGATCAATGTTAAAACAAATTTCCAAATATTAACTGATTTATTTCTTTTTATTTAAATTCGCTTTTATATATATATATATATATATATATATATATATATATATATATATATATATATATATATATATATATATATATATATATATCACCGGTTGTCGTATGACTATTAACAGATTATAATTAATGTTAGTCTGGTTGGGAATTTGGTAAGCTAGACTGGATACCTGGTGAAACAGTTGCGCAGTAATGCAAGGTTAACTTCCTCAGATAGCTCGCAGATTTTAACCCGCTTTTATTGTCTATCAGCACCGCTTTCATAGAAAATTAAAGCAACAACCTTAGAACACTACGAAGTAGACGGGGCTGGATGATAGGACACCTGTTAGGACATCAGGGAATAACTTCCATGGTATTGAAGGGAGCTGTAGAAGGTAAAAACTGTAGAGCCTAACAGAGATTGGAATACACCCAACAAATAATTGAGGACACAGGTTACAGTTGCTGCTGTGTGACGAAGAGGCTGGCATAGGAGAGGAAATCGTGGTTGACCTCATCCAACCAGACAGAAGACTGATGACTCAAAAAGAGAGAGAGAGGAAGAGAGATTGAGGACGCCATGTACTTGCCATCTGGAGGGTTATGGCGCTCACCATGATGGGCCCCCACCTTGTAAATATGTAATATGTATGCCCCATCTGGTTCTGTCCCTAGAAGCGACTTAGCTTGAATTTACTCTGAAGAATTGCTCCCTTGTTTCTAGGTTGCTACGAACATCGTCTTCTTTGTAGTATTTTACATTGGAAGGGCCTACAACGACACCTCACCCCCTCCCAGTAGCTGTGCTTCGTCATCCGCATCTTTGCTCCTGTGACATTGGGAGATTCGACATGGCGATGCACAGGCTATACACATCAGTTAGGCTACTCTGCGAATCGTCTGGATGGGATTTATGTCTCGCAGGAGCCTGTCGGCGCTATCCAAGATATATAATACCTGGACCTTGACGTTCACCACCATTGTGCCTAAGTCAACATCATCCTCTTGAATGGCAGGCCTTTGGACCCAATCATGCACTGTGGAATTAAACACGACACATTGCCAGTCCCAATTGTCAGCGGCCTGTAACGGAGGTCTGGACAATGTGCAAACGTCATTCTCTGGTGTATCCTATAATATGGCTTGGTGGCTGGAGTACGACAAGCCCATTCTTGATACACTTTGAGAGGGAGGCGTCTGCATGGAGCTGCCATTCAACAGACTTTGCTGTGCTCCATGAGTTTGATATGCAACCGTCCTCTCCAGCTGCTTAGATGAACTGCAACAGGATTATGACTCATATAGTGGCGCTGAGCAGTCGCAGACTGTAGGGAGTGGTCCTGAGGACCCACCGTCACTATACAGCATGGCGGAAGACCCTCAATGCACCACATCGTGCCTGCCAGGAAGTACCACTTGCAACAACTGTTATGTGAATCATTGGGCCACATGACAGGCAGATATCATGACTGAATTTGTGGAACGCTTTCGCGACATTTACCAGTACGAGTAAATAACATCGATACGGTTTTGTCCCTTATCACTTGGACCATCTCAGTGGTCAAGACAGAAATCCTAACCGAGAACATCACGTGTGACAACGACAAGGAGGCGACAGCGACAAGTGCTTCAAACAAGTCGCCTGGCGTGGCATGGGCTCTTTATGGAATTTAACTGGGAATTCCAGGATTTCGTAATGCCAAGAATGACTGTAATATTCCAACTGTTGACGATGGCTGCGACATTTCTGACAATATTTGTCAAGGGCATTATCACCTCGGTCCACAAGCCAATGCAGCGAACTTTGGTTGGCCATTACTGCCCCTTCCCCAACCATACTTAGTGCTGATTGCAAGATATTTGCACATATTTTGGCTTCACATCACCGTCGCCTCCTACTGAGTATAATATCCACTAAACTATCGACGCCAGTTGATCCCATCAGTGGCCAGATAGCCACTGGTAAATGTCGAGATGTGTTCACAGTGGTGGCTATGTGCGATCTATGTGCAGCAATGGTGGCCACGACTATGATCATGCTTTTGACTGGGAGTGACATAATTGCCTCTTCGCCATCATGGAGTGGATGAGCTTTCTGGACCCTTTCACTGGAACCATATGCCTTCCCAATGCCAGCAGCTGCAGCCTTGTTCAGATTAACGGACATATCACTGTAACGGTATCATTTCAGCACTCCTTGTGTCATGGATGCTATTAATCTTTCTCTGTGCTCTTACTCTGGAGCCGCTTACCGGGAGTCTCGTAAAGCACTTGACAGGTTGTACCCTGTAACAATGCATGTTCCGCTGTCATGCCCTTGAAGATGACCTGTTTCTACTTTTACATTCGTGGGAAGAGACCATATGAATACTTGATCACACACACAAAGACATGACGGCTGTGCTATCAGCATTGCCAAATCTATAGCATTGCCAGTTGGCTACGAACGGACATGAGAAGAATTGGCACGTCTATCTTCCATCCAGGCTACTCCTACCTTGGTATCATCTTTATATACACCACCTGCAACACCATGACACACAACTTCCCGTGTGCCCTCCGAGTCACCACTGTGACCTTTCCACAACATCGCCTCCATTGCCTTACTGCATTGCAATGTATGTAATATTTGAACATCCACGTAGTTTCCAGGCTGGTACATGTAGCACTGGTTCTTCCAATGTCTCTTGGTATTAATCGCAGCCTACTGGCCATGCTGAGCTAGTTCCTGACCGCTGGCAACATTTTTAAGTTTAAATATGATACAATGACTCTCCATTGGAAGGCCTTGGAATTTAGAGTCATCAACGTCTGTTGCCACATGGCAGCCTTATATCAGAACAACATGAACAAACAATTGTTGGGCACAGGGAACTCACTCATGTGACAGCTCCTGGACATTTACCCGCCAGCTTCCATTTCTGTACTGGTGTCAGTAGGTTCAAATGGCTCTGAGCACTATGGGACTCAACTGCTGAGGTCATTAGTCCCCTAGAACTTAGAACTAGTTAAACCTAACTAACCTAAGGACATCACAAACATCCATGCCCGAGGCAGGATTCGAACCTGCGACCGTAGCGGGTGTCAGTAGGGCAAGCTGCGCCTTTGTTCGGGCATTTGTCTCTTTCTTGGACCTTAGTAAGTACACAGCAGTCTCGCATGCACATTCTATCCACCCCAACACCTGAAGATTCTTGGATGCAATTGAACCGTGAATTCACTTTCTAACCTTTTCTTAAGAATTTATTTATTTACTAGCGATTCAACAAGAACATTAACACATTTAATCACACTATGTGAGCGTGGAAGTAGTTGCCAGGGAGTAACTTATGAAATCAAAATCAAACTGCTTTTCACAAATGGGAATTTTATTCCGAAAAGGCTTCTTTTAAAGAAACAGATTTAAAATTATAAGCAGAAAGCACCCTCTAAATATCAAGTTACAATTTATTCAGAGCCAGAAAGAAACAAATTTTTGAGTGTATGAGCTTTCGGGCTGAGAACCTCGTCGCTTCCTTTTGACACGGCCGTAGTCACGACCGCTCACAACAACCTCTGAAAGACTACACTGGTGCAAATCTGCAACACACCAGATTACTTTAAAAGTTTTAACAATTCACACAAGCACAAAAAATATGCACCCCGTAGGAGGAATGGAAATGGTACAAAACACTAAAATTTTAAAAAATTAACTTTGCCACCGAAGGTGCAATCTAGTTTTAACTTCCAAGAAAAGTCTTACGGTGGAAGGGTGGTAACTTTATATATTAAAATGACCATTTAAATAAAATTTCATATAAAATATGAAAGGTTGGCCAACCAAATTAAGATGCTCTACAGTACACAGATACCGCCTCGCAAGAGGATAGGCAAGATCAAAACATATTTCAGTTATTAGGCCGTTACACTCCACGCAATAAATCCGTTCACACACCAAATCCGACACATGACAGAGGCAGCTCCGAACGACAGACAGACACTAACTACCTAACAAATGCGAACGAGAGACAGACGAGCAAGCTGGGGACGATAGATTGACCAAGAAAACAAGTAGAAATTAACAAGAGTAAATCACACAACATATCACCAATCACTTAACTTTTAATAAATTGTGATTTCTGGAGAAGACCTGGCGCACCACCCCCAAATCGTTCTCCCGAACCGTCCGCTGCCAGCTCTTCAATGGACGCAGGAAGTCGCGCCGATCTCCCGTCTTTCCTGGTCCGCACCAACCGACCGACTGCCCGCTGCTGCGTCCGCGACTGCTGCTCCGTCGCGACTGCACTGCTGGTGCGTCTCCCACTCACTTACAGACACACGACGGCGGAAATACTGGCTGGGACCCAACCATGCAGAGGAAACACGCCCACTGACAAAACGACATCCCTGCACCAGGAAAGGACCGAGCCAAGCTCCACAAGGGGCCCAGAAGCGCTCGGAGAACCAGTTACAGCCGGCTGGTGTAGCCAAGGGGTTCTAGGCGCTTCATTGTGGAACCGCGCGACCGCTACGGTCGCAGGTTCGAATCCTGCCTCGGGTATGGATGTGTGTGATGTCCTTAGGTTAGTTAGGTTTAAGTAGTTCTAAGGTCTAGGGGACTGATGACCTCATATGTTAAGTCCCATAGTGCTCAGAGCCATTTGAACCAGTTACACCACGGCGTCGCTGCTCGCACAGGCCAGACTAATGTCGTGAGTTGACTCCTGTCGCTCTCCCGTCGACCGCGAATTCACTACCCCTCGCTATACGACACGGCCCACTGGACTCACGTGGCGACCTCACATGCGCCGACGCTCAAGGCGGACAAGTCATCTTGTGTCTCAGTGCGCGACAGACCAACCGATCGATCCAACCGCCAATGACCGTTGCCTGAGCAACTCGAGCAGACTGGCGGCCTAACGCACAGACTCAGATGCAGGAACTAAGCCCCCGACCGGGCGACCACTCGTTGAGTTCTCTCACTGCGCCACAAATGCGGATGAGGGACAGACTAGCAAGCTGGGGACGAGAGACTGACCCCAGACTGACTCCAGACTCACCCAGACTGACCCATTGGCGAGCTCATGGCGCCCCTTAAATGCACGTGAACAGGCAACCTTGCCCATTTCCCACCAGAGGGAGACACCAAATCTGCGTTTGCCACAGCGGCGCCACCGCCAGAAACGGAGGGCGACTGCTTCACACTACGCGCTGCGGCGCGCTCTTCAAAACAGCAATATTTACCACGGCTAAGCAATCACTGTGTGGCATTCTAGCAACAATGATGAGGTCAAGTATCCATTAACGAGGCAGCACACCCTTTATCAGTCCTACCTCCCAACATTAGTGTGAATGACGGTGCGTCACATCACCTGTAGAAAATTCGCTTCTAACCAGCCTTTACATGCGATTGGTTTGACGGATACACCTTTGTGCTCTACCTACCACTCGGTGGATGATGACACCCATCGCCTGACCTGTGCCATTGCTCGTGAAGTATGAACGCTGGGGCAGTAAATTGTCAGCTGTTTCCTCTGCACTTCTCCATCTGTCATCGAACCATATGCTTTCATTCATCCAGAGAACACATGTTTCCCTGCAGCAAGGACCTACGGGATAGTGTTGGTCTAAGGATGGACAGTCATCTACCTTTATGGAGACGGTGTCAAATCGCAGCTCGGTCTTCGAATCGTACATTGCAGTGAATGAATGACGTACAAGCTGCTGTTCTCATTTGGCCCCGTTACCTCTGTAAGGTTTTGTGCGATTTCCAGTGCATCTGGAACGTGCCTGAAATGGTTGGCTCGACTGCTTTCGAAGGGCGCCACTAACACCCCTTCACATTAACCAAGCCCCTGGGGAATGCAGTGCCTGATACCACACTGTCCTTGTTTCCCATTTCTCCTCTCCTGTCCCTGCCGGCCGGTGTGGCCGTGCGGTTAAAGGCGCTTCAGTCTGGAACCGCGTGACCGCTACGGTCGCAGGTTCGAATCCTGCCTCGGGCATGGATGTGTGTGATGTCCTCAGGTTAGTTAGGTTTAATTAGTTCTAAGTTCTAGGCGACTGATGACCGCATAGTGCTCAGAGCCATCTCCTGTCCCTACCACTGCTGCGCCACACGATGGAATTTCGTGATTGTAAAAGAGTACCTTTTTCACTCACTCCCCCTTCTTGTCACCTTCCAGTTCGTTAGTGGTATTAAAGCATTGCTAGGCCTCATGCTGTTGACGCCTGCCCACTC
This sequence comes from Schistocerca serialis cubense, assembly GCF_023864345.2. Lineage (NCBI taxonomy): Eukaryota > Metazoa > Arthropoda > Insecta > Orthoptera > Acrididae > Schistocerca > Schistocerca serialis. Next base: position 320,616,585 of record NC_064641.1, on the reverse strand, counting down.
TGCAGTGTCATCGACCTGGAGGCACCCCACACATGCTCATATCTCATCATTATTATCTTACGTCCAGTGAAAACAAACAGTCAGTTTACTCCATTTGCATTTTCTGACGATATCAGCTGATTTGCTTTTATTTTAAAGTAAAGTTTATATTTCCCTTTCATGTGACCATTAAAAACATACATAAATATATATATAAAAGTTAAACATAGGACGTGGAAAATATACCAACACTACAAAAAACGGTGAGACAGTGCAATGCTGTGGGAAAAGCTATGCAAACTCGCTAACGTTCAAGTCGCATCCGTGCCAATTTTTTTTTTTTTTCAAGCTTGTTCCAATTTGTATTTCCACAATGAGCTGCCTTGCCTATTTCTTTCTGTTACTGTTACCTTTATTTAATCATTAAGATGTTACATCAACTTCTTACAGACATAAACGCCCACTTATGATAAAGTAAACTCGTCTGTATCCAATGAGGTACAAACTACAATAAGTAAGCTACGTTTGATTGCACAGTAATTCCATTCTGTACATTTGACATCAAGGCTTACATCCTCAGAATCAGTACGTACATGTACGAGCGACATTCACTTTACAGATGTTCAAAGCCACCATTTGCAAAGAGTTTGCCATGCGCTATACAATACTTTGCTGGACCTTGTGCAACACACCTGCATCCCCCAATGCCAATGTGGCATGTATGCGAGATATTAGGTCCTGAAAATCCATGTGTGGAATACTGAGCCATGTCAGCTCCCTTGCCTTTTACAAATTGCCCGCTTCTTTCACATTATTTCGCATGCGACGAATATATGTGCTGTTCATCTAGGGGGCGTGTTGGTGGTTTTACGATCCGGAGAGCGAGGCGTTGCCGGGAGGGGTGGGGGGTGGGGGGTGGGCGGGTAGTGAGCTGAGAGCAGTGGTGCTTGGGAATCTTGGGAATGCTTGGGAAGCGACGTCATCCTCTCCAGTGTCAATGGGGTCACGTGGCTCGAAAGCGAAGATCGAACTACTGCATGTGATTGTGACCTCTCTAGCCACATAAGAATCTCACTGCCCCATCTGTCTCATTCACGGTACATTTGTTCAAATGTGTGTGAATTCCTAAAGGACCAAATTGCTGAGGTCATCGGTCCCTTGACTTACACACTACTTAAACTAACTTACGCTAAGGACTACACACACAACCATGCCCGAGGGAGGATTCGAACCTCTGGCGGGAGGGGTCGCGCTATTCGTGACATGGCGCCTCAAACCACGCGGCCACTCCGCGCGGCGGTACCTTTGTATATCAGAGAATAACCGAGTGGCGTTTCGTATTAAGCTTCTAAGACAATGCTCAGCAGCACTTCTGGAATTATTTTCTGTTCTAACATCTTGTTTTGTGATAACCACAGTGCTTGTTTACTCAGCTTTAGCCATCTCGCTGAGCGGTGCAACTGCGGTAGTGTTGAGCGTGCGCTTGTTCCAGCGTCGCGGGCGGTGTGATATACCGCCTAATGGGACTCTCGGACCGTAGCACATTAGCAGATGCTTCAACACGCCATGCCAGCTTGCGCCGTCTTTGCCGAGGAGTACACTGCTTGCTAATTGTAATCCATTAACTGTTTCATGTAATTGCTGTTTCCCCATTCTAAAGGCTTAAGCGGTTAGTGGAGGTCGCCCCTCGCTAACTTACGTAATTAATCTAGTAACTATTTCACATAACTGCTGCTTTTATGATCCTAAGGGACTAAGCCGCCGGTTATTCTATGCCAGTTTGGTACCGTTTTTTAATGGTGTAATATATTTTTAAACTTTGCCAAGTTTCTTAAATTAGGCCATAGCGCCAAATATTAAATTTATTTTTCCACTGAATTGATTCTAAAGTTAGCTACGGCGCTGGAATTTTTTTCTCAACCGGAGGTATAGAGGCAGCGCCTTGTCCTGATGCTTCTTCTTTGCTATTTTTTTAAATTCTAAAATTCAGTTCAGTTTCATGACGGTTTAAATGCTGAGTCAGCCCAATGGGGAAACTTTGAAACGTTCTTGTTAAAGGCTATGGAAAATTGTAATTGATTTAGTTACGCCCGTTACTGTTGTCCAAAGTTTTGCCATTTGTTAAAATATGTTTAGTCTGGCTTAAATGATGATAACATATGGCCGTAATTTGACATTTTAGGTATGCAGTTTTATGGGCTTGCTTATAAAGAGTTAAAATTTGATAAAATGCACTATTTGATTTTTTTAACTGTTGCCGGTTTTCAATTCGTTGTTCACTTCGTTTTCCTTTATTTACATGTCCTCAGTTTTTTTCTTACTATTTATAGTGTGTTTTTTAAATGGTAATAAGGATTGTCAAATGGTTAATGATGTGTACTTAAAACATTGCCCAAGTTCTGTCACGTCTGAAAGGTCAGATTTCAAGTACTAAAAATTTCTTCCTATAAAGTGCCCCTACAAATAAAAATCTAGTAAATTAAGGTCCAGTGAACTTGAAACCTACAATACTGGGCGTTCACAGCGATTATGTTTCTGTGGAAAAACTTCATGTAAATAGTTACGCACACTAATGCTGAAGTTTGGCGGTGCACCTCAATGCTGCATCATAGCTGCCGCCGAGAGGACCTTTCTCCGACGCTTCAAGCAAGGTATTGCAATGAAAGGTACCGTACAGGGGCACATAACCTGTCCGCCAGTAGATGAGGGCGCAAAAACACTCTTCCCACAATTGAAGCACACAAGTTTACTCCCAAGCATGGCTGAAAGCCGCATTGAAGAGTGACATGTCGCTTGCTTTCCGACCAATAATGGCTGTTGTGGAGTCTGTAAATACCTTCACATGTGAAGTTAGATTGGTCACTATATGCCACAGTAGTTACAGTAGTTATAAAATGTTGGCTCTCTTGGACTTGGTACAAGAGCCCTTTAGAAAACCCTACTCGTCAAATGCAGTCTTCTGGCCGCTGATGTCGAGTTAATGTGTAATGATATGGAAGCGATTCTTTATTGTGCAACACTTGAACATTCAGTCTTTGATATACCTAGTACTCACTTGTAATATCATGGGTACTTGGTCGTGATCACTGGTGAACGCTTTTAGGTATCGATTCCTCTATGGAGTATGTTTCGTCCTCAGACGAGCTCTGTACATTACTTGTGGATGAAGATAACTGGTTTTCCGATGGTATTGCGCCACACAACGAAAAACATTCTTCAGCTGTGGTGGCTCTAATCTTGGCGATATGCATTCCACTGCCACCACTTCCTACGTAGGTTGCCAGTATCTACCCTGTCGTTTTTAGCGAGCTAAGGTCGTTGGCTTAGGTTTGTGATTGGTTTGGCGGTGTCTGCAGAGTGGGTTGGCTGAGGGACACGTGGATGGCACGTTGTGGATTTTCGGGGACTCCAGCTGTCCGGTACAGGTCTCGAGGAGTGGCGTAAGGCCGAATCGGTCGGGGGCAAGCCTCGCCGGCTCATTTATGAATTGGCAGCGGCGGGCGGTGCGTAGACAGACGGACGCTGCGTGCAACTTCGTCGGCAAGTTCCTCACCTACTCTGCAAACTTGAGATTTTCGGCACCTCGACGATCGCCTGAATGGGTTGAAGGCATTAAGGCCCTGGCTGGAATCCTGCAAGTCATGGTTGCTTCATACCTGAGTGGATGTAAGTGTTGTTTTCTTATTTTCAGTACTTGATATTGCAAGGCTATGTACCTGTTACACGGAACTGTACTTGTCGTATTAACGCTCCTACGAGTATTTGAGGGCATGACCATCGGTCAGTGTTACTAATTGCAATTTGTGTTCTAGTCCACATGTCGTGCAAGTGTAAGAGTATGTGCTGGATAGGTTCCGAGGAGGGAACGTGATTTGTGTAGAGGCAACGGGTTACATTGTTATGTTAGCGTTATTGCATCAGCAGGGGCCACGCGGACTGGCCGCGTGGTTTGAGGTGCCATGTCACTGATTACGTGGCCCCTTCCCTCTGAGGTTCGTGTCCTCCCTGGTGCATGGGTGTGTGTGTTGTTTTTAGCAAAAGTTAGTTTACGTAATGTGTAAGTCTAGGGAGCGTTGACCTCAGCCGTTTGGTCCCTTAGAAATTCACACATTTGAACATTTCATACACACAGCATCAGCAGGCGCTGATATGATCACTTGTAAGGTTTTAAAGAGTGTTAAATTTAACCTGTATTGGTACCCCCTTTACAAATAATTTATGTTTTTTATTTTACTCCCTGGCTGTACCTGTGTAAAGCTTTACTTGCGCTCATTACATGTTCCCTTTTCATATGTGTTGACAGGGTAGCTATGGCGGCAAACGACGCGTTCCTTTTTGCGGGGCCCGAAACAGAGGCGTGTTTGTTTGTTGGCGCGGCATTCCGCCGGTCTACCAGCCGCATCCTGGTGGCTCGTGTAAAGTTGACCGTCTCATGCGTGCCACGGCGGAATGTCGCCGTTTAAGTGGGAACTAGCAGTCAGATCTGTTTGCTGAATTTGAGGAGCTCAGGAGATTAAGGCGTGTGTTCGCAGGGATGAGGTTCTTCCTCATTATACTGCTGTAACTACACGTTCAAAACTGCACTCTTATTACTACTTCTCAGCACGTTAAGTTTAAGGCATATTACTTATCAATATAAACCGCCGAACCGTACTTTGATCCACAGTCATTAGCTACTATACTTGATGTAATGTTTGGCTGTTCGTTCCTTGTTCGCTGGGATAGCCGTCTGCCGTAGCTCTCAGTTTACTTTGAATTTTGGCAACTGTATATTTATTACAGGCTGTGCCAAAGTTTCTGCTGGTGTGTACCAGCATAACCCAAAATTTTGAATTTTTAGGCAGTTGTATATTTATTATGGGTTGTTGTTAATGTATGGTTGGAATATACGTGTAGGCTTATATGTTTAAATTTTATACCTTCCCAGTTGGTATGATTGAAGGACTGTGTATTTTACTGCTTAAGGGACTTCCTTATTAACGGTTAAGCACTACTAAGCGGCTTTATAACAGCTGCAATCATTGGCTTGTCTTGTGATCATTCCCGCATTTGGATGAATGTTGCCCCATTTTGTAATGTTTACCAGAGCTTGCAGTTTGGTAGCACATTTAACAGCTGTTATCGTAATTCATTTCATTGATAAAATTGATAGTTGAATCTGCTTGCAGCCACGCCCAGTTGATGTGACTTTTCTCGTTCTTGGAAACTCTGTACTTCCGATTTTCATGTCCTTCCCTTAAAGGCATATTTGTTAACTTTTTTTTTAATAATGTTGGCCTCTGCAAGTTTTGGTGAGGATTCAGAATCTTTTAACAAGTTTTTAAATTGTAATGTTAGTGTTGTAGCTAAGTAAGAAAGACAAAACAACAAATGAACAAATATGTGGGTCCACGGTCCACCTACCCTTTCACGTCATTTGTTTTTCTTTTGGCTATTGCAGCCGGCCGAGCGGTTCTAGGTGCTTCAGTCTGAAATCGCGTGACCGCTACGGTCGCAGGTTCGAATCCTGCCTCGGGCATGGATGTGTGTGATGTTCTGAGGTTAGTTAGGTTTAAGTAGTTCTAAGTTCTAGGGGACTGATGAGCTCAGATGTTAAGGCACATAGTGCTCAGAGCCATTTGAACCATTTGTGATTATTGCAGGAACATGTTTCTCCTTTTCAAGGAATTATACGTTGGTGCTGTTTTCAGGGGGACGTCACTTAGCATGGATTTCACAAGGTGTCCCATAATCTCGAGTTTGAAAAAGGAATTTCTGCAATATGAGTTGAAGGATCGTCAGCCGGCCGTAGTGGCCGAGCGGTTCTAGGCACTTCAATCTGGAACCGCGTGACCACTAAGGTCGCAGGTTCGAAACCTGCCTCGAGCATGGATGTGTGTGATGTTCTTAGGTTAGTTAGGTTTAAGTCCCATATTTCTCAGAGCCATTTGAACCATTTTTGAAGGCTCGTCAACTTTGAGATGAAAGTAGCGTTCTGAAATTGGCGACCAGGTTGCGTGTGACAATTTACAGGCTGCTGAGTCTTTGGGCGGATATTGGTGGGGAGGTATGTGCCTCTCTTCATTTCATTTAAGTTGCGTTGGATGAGGTACAGTGAATCTTACCTTTCTGGAAGATATCCAACCTAAAACTATGCAGGTCTATTGGATTCAAGCGCATCTGGCGCATTTAGGGGATCACTTGTTGGACTTCAACCATGTTGAGCAGGACGATCACAAGAGACTGAAACTTACGCAGTTGAGTGATTCTGCAAGGCATTTGAAAATTAGGGCGATATCCCTGGGTTTAGGAAGTGAGGATGTAGGCTCAGGGTAGGAAATTTCTGATTGTAATCAACTCAGTGATGGCAAGCGCTCCGAGTTCCAAAGTGTAGGTAGTTTTCCCTCTGAAAGCTTAGCTAAGTTACCCAATCCGATTATGTATCTCCTGACATGTGTTGAATGTTGGCAGTTTAAATCAAGTGCAGCAAATTTTGTGGCTGTTTGTGCTACAATGTGAGACTGTCTTTGTTTTATACTTTAGCGAAAGGGACATTGGGTACCTTGGTGTTAGAAAATTGAGACATCAGAAATACGTATGGGAGCCCAAGGCTGTTATTACAGACAGAGCTCGAGCGGAACTGTTTCTGGCGTATTGAAGCATCGTCGGACACGTTGAGCCAATACGTGGAGTGAAAACGAATGGTTGTGTTAGCTCGTGATATGTCCGTTACTGAGTATGATAATTTTCTAACATCTTAGAGGGCATGCACCCCGAGGGTCGATCACGTTTGGTCTTTGCTCACCGTCTCACCAACCTTCATGAAATGCAGGAGCTAGTAGATTCTTTTGAGGCTCTAACCTTTGCTGATGAGCAGCGTAGGTTAGGTGTGGATTTGGCAGCGGTGCCTTCAGTCGCCAGGGGTGACAGACCCTCTCCCAAGTTTGATTCTCTCACTAATAGGAGTTGTTTTCGTTATGGCGCACATAACGACCTTGTACGTCAGTGCCCGGCTGTGCGGTGCCCGTTGCCTAACAGGTGACGCCGTGGGCGTGAGGAGGGAGGGGGGGGGGGGGGGGGGAGGGAGGGACGATGAGTTCGTACGTCTCGGAGAAAGTCAACCCCTTGGTCTGCACGTATTCATGCTGTGACAAGATCGTCCCACCCTTAACTTTATATTCGTCTCGGACAGGGAACATGGTATGTGTTATTAGACTGTCTCGTTACTTGACTATAAGTGGTATCTGGAGTTTTGCCACTTGTGCAGACTCCATCCCGTCCTGCCCTCAGAGACGTCATGTAGCCAATGGCCAAGCGGTGGCTCTGATCGGCGTGGTGAGTGGCAGCTACTCTATTTGCAATTTCTCTTGGCTGGTTACTCGCCTGGTTGTTAAGGAACTAGCAATTAATTTGTTGATCAGCTGTGATTTTATACAGAGAGCGGGATTGGTCCTAGATTTTGCTAGTTGTGTCTTCTTTAAATTCTAGCCAGGTGAGAAGATAGCCCACTGTTCTTGTCGTAGTCCAAGTGTGACTAATTCAAAAAGTTTCAAGACTGGGGAATTTGACATGGCTCGTCTTCAATCGAAACAGGCTACGCATTTTCTGGGTTAGTTGGGGGAGTTACCTGATGTTTTGTCTAATAAGCTAGGTGTAGCTAGCGTGATCCAGTATGATATACGTCTGATCATATTCCGGTGCAGCAGTCTCTCTGTCAACTTTCGCCCAGTAAAATGAAAATCTTGGTGCATAAGTTAACTAATAAGTAACACTATGGGGTAATCAGGCCTTCTTCTACTTCTCCCTATGCATTTCCTATTTTTCTCGTCACCAAGGCTCAGGGTGTGATCTATAGGCCGGCCACGGATTATAGGCTGCTGAAAAGAAAAGCTTGTCTTAGAGTCAGTCCACTGGTCTTATCTCCACAACTGTTTTACATGGTTCTCTGGGGCTACGTGGTTCACTGTGCTTGACTTGAATCCCTCATGCTGAAAAATCTAAGCCCGTCATGGCGTTTGCACCGACTGGAACCTATATGAGTTCAACAGGGTGCTACCGGAGTCGTTGTTCTCTCGCCTTTGTTGGATCGCATCTTGAGGAATTTGAAGTTCGTCTGTGTATATAACTACCTCAATGATGTGGTCATTCAGAGTGGTTCATTTGAGCAGCACTTCGTCCATTTTAAACAGGTGTTGTCGAAGCTTCACGACGCTGGGTTAACCGTCAAGCCATCTAAACGTACTCTTGCCAGGCGTCAGATTTCTTTTTTGGGACATCTGAGTTCTGGGGATGGTATCCGTATCGACCTCGAGCGAACGAAGGACTTGAGGAGGTTCCTCATCGGAGGATTACGAGGAGGTAGCTAGGTTTATTAGAATGGAGTACTATTTCCGAAGATTCGTTCCAAATTTTGCTCAACTTGCTGTTCCTCTTAACAATCTGCGCAGGAAAGGGGAAAATTTTGTGTGGGGTGAAAGCCAACAGTGTGCCTTTGAAGCTATTAAGACCGCTAACGCGACCCCACCGGTGTTGGGTTGCCTGATTTGGTAAGAGATTTATTGTTCGGACTGACGCGCCCAAAGCAGGAATTGCTATGGCTTTCCTCCAGGAGGTCCAGGGTCCAATACGGCCTTTAGCTTTTGCGTCAAGAAAGTTAGCCGGCCCCGGGTTGAATTATTCCATGTATGAGAGTGTAGCAATGGCCGTTATCTTCGCTCTAGAAAGGTTCCAGTTTTATCTGGAAAATAGGGAGTGCGATTTAGAGACGATAATCAGGTGTTAAATTGGGTCCTGGCCGGGCCAAGGAAAAACGGAAGAATCCCGAAGTTGGCGGTGGGGGTTTCGGAGATTCAGTTTAAGATGTGCCACATCAAAGGCTCCGAAAACCAGGCAGCAAACACGCTTAGTCGAATGTTTGAGCAGGAAGATACCAATGAAGGAGATCAAGCCGATGACTCCCATGATCTCGCTAGTACTGTTCTAAAAAAGTCCCCCAAATATTTGTTGACCTTAAGATTAAGCTAGAACAGAATCCGTTGTGTGGACCCTTTTAGAGGCACTTGTTATCCTGAAAGGAGTTTCCAAGGTTTCTCTATGAAGCATTGTATATTGTGTAAATAGGTGGGAGAACGCAGGAAATTCAGGAGTAGCTTGCCTCTTGACTTAGTCCCCTACATCTTTCATTACTTCCACAATTTCTTTACAGGTAGGCATCTAGGCCTGTGCAAGATCTTGGCAAAGATACAAGCTTAACACACTTGGCCGTCATTCCACAGGGATATCCGGTGTTTGGTTAGCGAGTGCGACTGTTGCTGAAGGTAGAAACCCAATAACAAATCGCTGAGCGGGTTCTTAACATCACAGCGCCAATAGTATCCTATGGATAAAATCTTCATTGATTTTGTGGGCCATCTTCCCAATACTAAGAGAGGAAACCGTTATAGCCTGTGGCCGTGACGTGTTTTCACTATTTGTTTGCCTCGTTCCTAGCCGAGGGGCTACTGCCGCCATTATTGCCAGACACCCCATCAACATCCTCTTCTGGTTTGGCGCTCGTAAGGCTCTGGTGAGTGATAACGTGCCTGCTTCTGTTCCTAAAAAATTTTAACAGTCCCCATTTCGCAACATCATTAAGCACATCACTACGGCGCCATATTATGAGGCGTCCTTTGCCAAAAGTGTGAACCGAGACTTATGTCGGCCTTGATTATACAAGGATAAGACCCCGAGTAAATGGGATACAACCCTCCCTTGGCTCAACTTCGTGATTAATTCCGCTCAACATGAACCTTCGAAAGCTGCTCCAACTGCCCTTATCTTACCGTATCCTCTTAACTCTCCACTATCTAACTTGTGGAATATTCATCATCTTGTTCCCTCAGCTATCACTCCTGATATCCTCAAGGAAAATTGGCAGTGGACTAGGAACGTTATCTAATTGGCCAACTGTCGACCGGCAAAGCTCTATAAACAGAGTAGATGTCTATTTTAGGGTAAGGTGTGGGATAAGAACCGGTTCCCGTGAGATCACCGAAGTTAAGCGCTGTCGGGCGCGGTCGGCACTTGGATGGGTGACCATCCAGCATCTATGCGCTGTTGCCATTTTTCGGGGTGCACTCAGCCTCGTGATGCCAACTGAGGAGCCACTCGATCGAATAGTAGCGGTTCCGGTCACAGAAAACCGGCATAACGGCCGTGAGAGCGGTGTGCTGACCACACGCCCCTCCTATCCGCATCCTCATCTGAGGATGATACGGCGGTCGGACGGTCCCGATGGGCCACTTGGGCCTGAAGACGGAGTGGTTTTTATGGGATAAGAGCTTCGTCCGAAACGACAGCGGAAAAGTTCAGGTTTGCGTTAGACTTGATAAGTTCACCTACACTGTATTCCATTGGTAAAGTTTTGGGGGTCAGTTAATTTACTGGTCAATAATTTCGCCATGGGCAAGATTTTCAGAGCCCAACTTAGTCAAGTTAAGCCAGTTAGTTAACCTCCCTCCTCATCTCAAGAAGGAGAGTAATTGTTTTATGGAGAGGAGGCTGAGCCGTGACCGCTCTAATACAGTGGTATGGCATTACGCTAGCGCCTCTAACTACTTAGGTTGCCATTATCGATTAGATTTTGTGTCACGAGCTAAGATCTTTGCTCGAGGTGTGTGTGTGTGTGTGTGTGTGTGTGTGTGTGTGTGTGTGTGTGTGTGTTGGTCTGGCGAGTCCTGTGGTCAGTTGGCAGAGATGCACGTGGCTAGCAAGTTGTCGTTTTTCGGGTATTCCAGCTATCCGTATGGGACTCGAGGAGTGGCGTAAGGTCAAATCGGTCGGGGCAGGCCTGGCCGCATCAATTACGAAATTGTAGCAGTGCAAAGACACGAACGTCGGGTGCAACCTGATCGGCAGGTTCCCCGCTTACTCAGAAAGCTTAAGGTTGAAACGTCCCCTTAGAAAAATTATAAATGACTGTGCTTAAACTGGCACACAATATTTTTAGCGCAACGCAATCTGACTTTCAATAATCCCTACAAAAGAATGGCCCTGACTAACATTAACCTATACCTTTTTCAAATCACTTACCTCACAAAAATCTTCGTTACTCAAGCTACTGCAATACAGCGAGCGCCACTACTGCTAGCTAAATAAAAGATTCAAACTACTGAAGGCACTAACTACTGATAGGCATAGTTAGCAAATAAAAGATTTTGATAGAGAACAAACAATGCATTTACCTTAATAGTGATGAAAAGTCATAATATATATAGCAGTTAATGATATCCATTCTTACATATGTACTGTTTCTGATGGACACACGTCCAGATCATCCGCTCTCAAAAATCCGCCATCTCACTTCCCCACATCCACCACTGCTGGCGGCTCACCTCCAACTGCACAACGCTACGCGCTGTTCACATCCAGCTGCCCAACACTACAATGGCAGACAACAATGCAAACTAGCCACAGACTGCACACAGCACAGCCAGTGATTTTCATACAGAGCACTACGTGGCGTTACCAATAAGAAAACCTAAACAGCCTACTTATAAGTTTTACGGCACCCCGATGATTGCCTGTATTGGTTGGATGCTCTAACGCCCTGGCTGGAATACTGCAAATCATAGCTCCTTCACACCTGAGTATGTACTTGATATTGTAAGGACATAGCTGTTTTATACGGTATTCAATTGTTATATTTATGCACCTCCAAGTATTTGATGCACACGTGGTCCTTTTTGATTAGTAATCAATACGCCCTCGGTCTCGGGTTTGAAATCCGCCACTACTTAGATTGTGATTAATAATCAGCATTGGTGGCCGAAGACTTCCGTCATAAGAAGTCACCCTGTCTCCGCCAGCGATCTTGTCAAAGAGAGCGGAGGAGCGGAGAGAACTTCAGGGCACTCTCTTCGCCTAGGGTGGGAAAATGCCCCACAAAGTGGAAGAATCAGCAGTGAGTAAAGGCATGAAGATGCAGAGTGCAATGGAAACCACTGCATTAAAGACACGAAACGCGTATCCATACGAAATGTGGCCTGCAACTGCAAAAGTGCCAAGATGATATCAGCACTAGCAAAAGATTCCAGGATAATACCTCATTTGGATATCCGGGAAGGGACTGCCAAAGGGAAGGTGACCATGAGAAAAAGATTGATTAATCAATGAATGGATAACGTTCTACGAGTCGAGGCGTGGAATGTCAGAAGTTTCATTGTGATAGAGAAACTAGAAAACCTGAAAAGGGAAACGCAAAGTCTCAATGTAGATGTAGGAGGGGGTCAGTGAAGTGAAATTAAAATAAGACAAAGATTTATGGTCAGATGAGTATAGGGTAATATCAACAGCAGCAGAAAATGGTATAATGGGAGTAGGATTCGTTATGAATAGGAAGGTAGGGAAGAAAGTGTGTTTCTGTGAACAGTTCAGTGATAGGGATGTTCTTATGAGAATCGACAGCAAACCAACATCGAAAACGATAGTTCGGTTATATATGCCGACGTCACAAGCTGAAGATGAAGAGATAGAGAAAGTATATCGGGATTTTTAAAGCCTAATACATGACGTAAGGGAGACGAAAATCTGGAAGACATCGAGACTGAAATGTAGTTGTAGGAGAAGGAGGAGAACAAAAGGTTACTGGAGAATATGGGCTTGGGACAAGGAATGAGAAAGGAGAAAGACTAATTGAGTTCTGTAATAAATTTCAGCTAGTAATAGAGAATACTCTGTTCAATAATCACAAGAAGAGGAGGTATACTTGAAGAAACACGGATGATAAGGGAAGATTTCAGTTGGTGGGTACGGGGTGGTGGCAGGAAGGGCATTCGCCCCCCCCCCCCCCCTTCAAATTAATCATGCCAAATCCGATTGTAGCCACGCCGACCTTGCAAAAACTGTGGGACAAAGGCGCAAGCAAAAGAAAAAGAAGCAAAGCAAGACTCTGGTAATCAGGAGCTCTAAATAATGACTTTTCCTCAATTAGTGAGCAAATGATGGTGAAATCCGTGCGACAAGTTTTCTCCGGGTCTATAAATAAGTTCCAAAAGGGATAGGCTTCAATCGAGAAAAACAAAAATGAAATGAAATGTCGTGTAGCTATAGTCACCTGGTGCAAGTCTTTTGATTTGACACCTCTTCGGCGGTTTGCTTGTTGATGGAGCTGAGATGATGATGATGATGATGAATAGAACACTACACCCAGTCCCTGAGCGGAGAAAATATTCGACCCAACCGGGAATCGAACCCGGCCCCTTATCATGGCACTCCGTCGCGCTGACCAATATTTTATATTGTCAGATTGACTATGTATTTTCATGAAAATCAGACAACCATAGTCAAATCATCATTTAATATCAGCTGCAAAAAGAAAATCAACAAATTAGTTCAAGCACAAACAATTACTAAATTCTGTTCGGGAAGACTAACCCATTATCCCACTCTTCTTGTCAATTTATTTTTATATATACATGGGGAAGAGAAAAAGTGACAAAACAAAGCTACATGGGAGGGGACTCAAGCTCAGGGAAGAAACAGGGATCACAGGGGAGCTTAACCAACGCCCTGACGGTTAAAAACAAGGAAAAGCATATTCACAAAAAGTGTTCTGTATCGTGGCAACCGCTGCCACTTCCAATGCGCAGTTGTCACAACATGGTGAAAAACGCGGGGATCTGGGTCATTCCCGCCTTCAACGACATAGTGAACATAGTAACCCAACAGCCATACCGTCGTGGTCGTTTTCGTTGGAGGAAAAAGAGGATATGTCGGGATGTAGGAGAATGACGTCTGGTAAAGCAGTTTCGGGTCCTCGAGTAAGGAAAGCCAACTGACGACGGACTCGGAACCAATGACCCCGTCCGCAAGCAACATTCCTGTGAAGTAAGGTGTCAGTTTGATGACATTCCTCACACTGATCAGTCGGACGAAGGCCAATACAAAAAAGACGATGATCAGTAGGATCAGACGGTGAATGACCTTGTACCTCGTTGAAGCAATCTCCATCGGCAATACAGGAAGACTACGATGAAACCAGACCGTTTTCCAAGACGTTGACGGGGAAGCAAGTTCAACAGAGGTGGTGCACCCTAATGGGGTGATAGCATGTTGGTATTGATACGCATCATAGAAATTATATCAGCATCTAAGACACCGATAATTAGAAAGTAATCACTTTAGGATTAATCCGTCCAACATCAATAGGAGGGGTCAGATAGACCGGACGGAGGCGGGAAAGCAAACGAGAGGTAACAATGCAGAGCCGCATACAGGTTAAAACATTGCGGCGGGCAAATAAGATGGATGTCTTCATTTTGGTATCGGAAAGACCCAATCCTCCAAGCTTTCGAGGCCTGGCCACTACTTCATACCTGACACGAAAGATATGGTGGCGCCACAGGAATCGACCACACAGCTGTTTCAGTCGGCGGGCCATCATCGAGGGAAGCGGGAAGTCCTGCGCCACATAAAATACTTTACTGAAGACATAGGTTTCTAAAATCCGTACCTTGTGAAGGAGGGTAAGGGAACGGCGTTCACGTTCAAGGATCGCCCCGTGAACACGACTCGTAACCTCACGCCAATTTAGTGTCGCCATTTTGATCGGATTGCAATCCACTAAGATCCCTAAGGTCTTGAGGCGATTGACGACCGTCTTTCAAGGAATGACGATATGATTGAAGCCTCTCAACGGTAGGAACGTGCATTTACGATCATTAATGCGAGCACCAGCAAGACGACTAAATGAAACCAAGGTATCCTTAACTTCGATATGTCCTCCACATGTCGTACTAAAACCATGACGTCATCGGCGTATGCACGGACCGAAAAAAGTTCCCCTAATATAGTTCAGCCACGTAATTGCGTGGCGAGGCGGCGAAGTAAGGACTCTAAGAACAAGACAAAAAGGGACATCGATAAGGGACTTCCTTGGGGTAAACCCTGTCTGATCGATATCCGGTGGATAGGGTGACCGTTCACAATCACCGAGACACTGATAGGGGTAAAAAGGCGAGTTGAGATCTGTAGAGCAACATTATTAAAGCTGACAGCGGTGAGCACTCTCGTTAAAAAATCATGGCTGACACGATCAAACGCTTTTTGGAAATCAAGAAAAAGCGAAGCCCCTGGGATATTAGCGGCAGCCGCCACCGAAATTACATCGCGACATTCGAGAACAGAAGTCAGTATAGTGCGTCCAGGCACACAGCTTTGGTGGGCGGCAATAATGGTATCGAGCATCTTAGAGAGACGGATATTAATTGCTCGAGCGACAATTTTATAATCGAAGTTAAGGAGGGTAATAGGACAGAGGGAATCAATCTGTGGATTTCTGGAGGAGGACCAGTTTACCTTCTTGAAAAGGAGCAGGAAGTGAGACTCCCCGCATCACTTCATTTACCATTGACGTTAGGGTGTCACCAATGAGTGGTCAAAATTGAACATAAAACTCCTTAGGAATACCGCCTAATCCAGGCGACTTGCGGGACTGTGATCCTGTAACAACATCATATCATCCTTGTGAAACTGACGCAGAAAGGCATCATTTAATGAGGAGTTACTACATGATGCTGCAAATACGTAAAGTCATCGAGAGAGTTTTCTGCAAAGACATGGGTATCATACAGATCAGTAAAATAGGTATAAATAAAGTCGGCAATGTCACGGTGAGAGGTGAACATGCGGCCGTCAGCGGTTGTGAGGGAGGCAAGGCACACACGTTTCCGGCGCGCCCGTAAACGGACTAGATGGTATAGTGACGTCAACTCGTCTTGTAAAAGGGAATGGGGTTGAGACCTTGTCCGCAGTCCCTCCGTTTGAAAGCGTTTGAGCTGCAGCAGTTTGGCTTTGATGCGCTGTATATCAGTAACCCGTAGGGGAGCATGCGTAGCACTATCGTACAATTGACGTTAGACTGAGTAGTAAAATTCTTGCGTTCGTCGCTCGTCTGCTACCTTCGCAGCTCCAAAATGCATGACAGCATTACGGATTTGTGGTTTAACATGCAGTGTCCACCATGTCACAATAGATGAGTACCTGTTCATAGTACGAGGACAACGAACTCATAAGTCCTCAAGGATGACACCAAGAGAGGTATCGTGCAAATAGGCTGTGTTGAGCATCCAGGGAGGACGAAACAATTTTACCGGTTGCCGCTCGTAATTAAACGTGACGGCTACGGCGCAATGATCAGCAAACCAGGCTGGTATCACATCAGCATCCAGAAGTTGCCCACACAAAGAATCGGGAAGCTAGAAGCGATTGAGGCGACTGCTAGACGTGGAAGTAACGTATGTATGTCGCACAAGTGTAGGATAGCGAGAAACCCACATGTCACGCAGGCGCAAGGAGCGCACCAGGTCGTCAAGTTCTTTACTGAAATTAAAATTTGGAGACTGATCCACCGGCCGTAGAACACAATTGAAGTCCCCACCTAAGATGATCTTTGTCGGGGATTTTCGAAGCAGGTAAATGATTACCTCTTTATAGAAACTTGAACGTCCTGTGCCAGAAGGGGCATATTGAAGAAGTAAAGTGAGATCACAAAACGTGCACCCTAGCCGGTCGGTGTGGCCGAGGGGTTCTAGGCGCTTCAGTCTAAAACCGCGCGACCGCTACGGTCGCAGGTTCGAATCCTGCCTCGGGTATGGATGTGTGTGATGTCCTACGTTAGTTAGGTTTAAGTAGTTCTACGTTCTAGGGGACTGATGACCTTAGAAGTTAAGTCCCATGGTGCTCAGAGCCATTTGAACCATTTTGAACGTGCGCCCTATCCCCCTTCCACTGTCGAGTATTTCGAAATCCATCAACGGAATACCTTTCCTATAAAACAAGGCAGTGCCCGTAGAAAGTTCGGAAGCTACATTAAAAAAGGTTGAGAACCCAGGAATGTAAAACTGGTCGAATAACTCTGCCCTAGATCGATATTTAAACTGTCGCAAAGCGGCGATCCGAAGCTCCGAATATATTCTGTTAATATTCAGAGTATGGCTCTGAGCACTATGGGACTCAACTGCTGAGGTCATCAGTCCCCTAGAACTTAGAACTACTTAAACCTAACTAACCTAAGGACCGTAGCGGTCGCGCGGTTCCAGACTGTAGTTTCTAGTACCGCTCGGCCACTCCGGCAGGCAATATTCAGAGTAAGAAACGTGTATGCTTGCATGGAACTTCAACCTAGAAAAAAGGACAAAGAACGGTAGAGATCCTTCAGTTGACGAAGCAACATACAAGTAATCATACCAGAATCAATCACCTAACCAGAGAGAGAAAAACTACGAAATAGAATCCTCATCTTCAAACTGCTTTTTCTTCGGCCGTGACGCGGCTCTCTGTGGCCTTTTACGGCTTCTACTTCTTCTACTGCGACGCTGCCGCCTTCGGTCGCGTGAGAGGATCATGTAGGTATTCGGTTTCAGACTGCGAGGGAGAGGCCTATACATCCCACTCGTCCGCAGACATGGGTTCACGGAGGGACGGTTGGTGAATAACAACTGGATCCACTGGCTCTTGAGAATCAGTCAGTTGTTTCACGGAAGAAGGCTGTGACCCAGAGGGGGCGACAGAAGTCGCAGAAGGGGTATGGGAAATAGAGTCGACATGAGAAGTGTCCGAGAGAATCGGAGAAGACACGTGGGAACCGTAAGCAGGTTCCTTCACGCGCGTCTCCGAACGGGCAGCCTCGACCACAGGAACAACGCCAGATAAGGTGTCAGGGATCTTCTGCAAACGTGTGAAAGCACCTGTGGCGTCCTCATCCACGATTTCAGACTGAGAAAGGGGGGTCCCTTACTGGAGGCCCATCTGAAGGGCGAGCCAATAGGCAAGTTTCATCTGCCGCATCATCCTGAGTTCAGTGACGCTTGTTGTGAGAAATCATGGTGGGCACATCGGAATTGACGCCATCAACACCCCGACGCAAGGAAAGAGGGGGAAAATGGTTCAAATGGTTCAAATGGCTCTGAGCACTATGGGACTCAACATCAATGGTCATCAGTCCCGCAGAACTTAGAACTACTTAAACCTAACTAACCTAAGGACATCACACAACACCCAGTCATCACGAGGGGGAAAATCACGGGCGTTGTCGGTCAACGGATCACTGCGTCCCTCAGTAACAGGGAGCGAATCAATGTGATATCCCTGCGGGAGAAGATCAGCTAAAGTCAATTTTTTACGCTGTTCGTATGTAGGTTTTAATACCACCACACGCCGCGGGCAATTAGAACGTAGATGACCGATTTGGTTACAAAAACAAAAGTAAAAAAAAAAAAAAAAAAAAAAAAAAAAAAGACTGTTCAAATGGCTCTTATCACTATGGGACTTAACATCTGTGGTCATCAGTCCCCTAGAACTTACAAGTACTTAAACCTGACTAACCTAAGGACATCACACACATCCATGTCCGAGGAAGGATTCGAACCTGCAACCGCATCGGTCACGCGGTTCCAGACTGAAGCGCCTAGAACCGCACAGCCACACCGGCCGGCGATTTGATTACAATAACAACATGTTCCTTCTTGGCCACTGGACGTAATATGGACCCTATAGCCACAACCTTTAGATGCGAAGGA
The DNA here is from genome assembly GCF_023864345.2 of Schistocerca serialis cubense. Taxonomy (NCBI): domain Eukaryota; kingdom Metazoa; phylum Arthropoda; class Insecta; order Orthoptera; family Acrididae; genus Schistocerca; species Schistocerca serialis. The sequence goes on along the minus strand of NC_064641.1, from coordinate 320,598,070 downwards.
ATATGTTTTTTGACCACCATTTCCACCGAACGAATACCACTATAAACCTGTAGGCGGTGCTGCGCAGACCAGCGTTCCTTTGGAATATGACGTATTTCCCCATAAGGAAGCAAAACGGGCCTCAGAAAACAGTCGTCTACCTCTGGCGGAAGGTTAAACACCCGGACATTCATATATCACTTCGGCATTTGCCAAGAGAACCATACTAGTGGAACCATTACGGTGCGTGAAGGGTACCTGAGAACCGTGACAAGAAAGTATCCTATCAGCCTGTTGCGTGTCAAGAAACTTAACAAAAAACACATACAATTCGCTGTCAAAATATCCAGTATGCACCCGATCAGTAGTGACTTTAATTGTATCGACTAACCAGTCATGTATCTCCAAAGAACCGGGCTGAACGTGACGAGTGGATTTTTCGAAGGTGAAGCTGACAGTAGCTGTACGCGGAATTTTCGTGGGAACCATGCTGGACATCACGGCGCGAGACGACGCCGCGACAGGAAGGGCCGCACGAACACCAAACACTAGCCGATAGCCAGCGATGCGCCACGCAGGAGACCAACACGACACAACACGGACACAAGGAAAACACGCCGCGCTACAGTAGAGCACGAAGCGGCAATTCCTCTCAGCTGTCGAAGCGGACATTGGAAAAAAAAAACCACAGAGAATAACCTTTTAGTAGTGTTTGTTGATATCCTCCTCTGTCGCAAGCACATACTAAAGGTGCAAGTGAACAAGGATTGTGTTAATTGCTTTGTCTTAATGTTAGTCAACAATGAATGACCCTCAAAAAAATTTCTGAAACTATAGTAAATGTTTTATAGATAGTATCACATATAGTACCTTAGGACGTAAGCAGGACTCTGCAGCTTCTTGCTACTTTACAACAAAAAAGTCATATACATTATACATATTATTCACATTTTGCTGTAGATTTTCGATTAGATCTAAACGCACACTTGGTGTCAAAACTTTCAACAATTATAGGGTTGGGTTGGGTTGTTTGGGGAAGGAGACCAGACAGCGAGGTCATCGGTCTCACCGGATTAGGAAGGATGGGGAAGGAAGTCGGCCGTGCCCTTTCAAAGGAACCATCCCGGCATTTGCCTGGAGCGATTTAGGGAAGTCACGGAAAACCTAAAGCAGGATGGCCGGACGCGGGATTGAACCGTCGTCCTCCCGAATGCGAGTCCAGTGTCTAACCACTGCGCCACCTCGCTCGGTAACAATTATAGGTAAACAGTTCTAAATGATGGAACGAAATTAACATAGCAAAACTTTTCAATAAGTCTTAATTTTCCTGGTATTACCACATGTATCGCACAAATTAATTTTATTGATTGTAGAATGTGTAAAGCAATTTCTTCTGTCTGAAGAAGATGAACACTTTGCACACCCCAAGAAGGTACGGCTTTGCTGCCTGCACGGCATTTTGACCTGTTCTTCTGAACATTGCAGGCAAGTCTGGTATCCAAACTAAACTCAAATGTAACACCACTTCCACTGCCAAACAAAATTGGCACTGATGTCTGGGTTATAATATATATCACCCAAAAGTTTAAAGCTTTTAAATCTGTCGTAACATTAATTCATTGTTAACTATTAATTAGGAATCTATGTATCGCTGCGGTAAGTTATTAAAGCACATCAAAACACTTGCAATTAAAAAAAATATGTCCTTACTTTTATTTTGGGCAGAAATGCTGTGCGATTGCAGAATACGAATTTACGATCAATTCTGGCTTCTCGTGGTGCTCAGCAGAAGGATGAACAAGAGAGCTGTGCAAGTGTGATGTGTATTGTACACGTTAACCGCAGGCCAGAAACAGTTCAGCTGCGAACGCGCCCTAGAAAAAAATAGAGACTGAAGGCGTCGTATATGACACCTCGGAACTGAAGTGTATATCATAGAGGCACTTACTTTGCGAGTTTGCCACGAAACCACTTACGTTCTGTAATCAAAACCAATCAATGGTGCACTCACCCATCCACTTGTTTCCACGTCTTGTGGTGTGGTGATGGCGACTTCATAGTGACACGATACCCGTTCAGGCAATTACAATTTGAGGAAAGAAGGGGTAATTACCCGTAGACACCTTTTGTGTAAAACAGTTTTGTATTCGTGTAATGTAATCTTGGAACAAAATTATGTAGTCGGCATATTCGAATTGGAATTACAGTCTACATCCTCTACAGTAAGAGTCTTAAATACGTAATAGTACCACTGCCCCACATTTCCCAATAAGGGAATGCAAATGACCGTGCGTAATGCATCTGCTTTGGGTCGAGACGAGTTTGAATTACTCTCTGACTTCCATCAGACAACATTTACATTAACTGACGAAGTCATCGGCGGCACGTGGAACAACAGCGTGTGGTTTGTACATAATAGTTATAGCGCCGTTTCTGTGTATTAAAAAATTGTGAAATATAGTAAACGTACTTAACAACTCCCTTATCATTCTCAGGATTTAATAGTTGTGTCATGTTGTGTAGCGAAGGCTAAGACCAAACGGCCAGTCAAAAATTGAGTCGTGTTAAAGAAGGGAATTCCTCCAGTCCGTAACACAAATAACGACAACAACCTAAAGTATTCCTAAAACATCGTTTCCATCAATAGCTCACTATTTAAAAGGAAATGATAACCGCAGTAAATACTCCTAAAAACTGGAGACTCATGATTTTATAATAAAAAACCTGGAATAACTTAATGCACCTTACAAGCAAGAGGCGGAAGGCTTACAAAGTTGAAACGACCAGTTAGTCAACATGACGTTAACCTTTAACTAGTGTTTTTTAAACGACGTACTTCTCTTCATCCTTGGATATATTTACTGAGGAAAGCGAATTTATTCGCTCAGCATCCAATGATTTCGGGTGGAAGTCATTTTGATGTAGACGAAAAAATTTCCGTGTAAGTACATAGTGATGGCATTCTCCCACGACGCATCTTCGCGTTGGTGATATTATCACGACAGGAGAGAAAAATTTTGTGACGTTCTGTACCTAAATAAATTGTACAAAACATGGTGTCAGTCACCCATTACGTAGATCGCTTCGTGATTGTTGGCCACTGGCACTATCCTACATTGTCGTGGAAACCGAATTTTTTTAATCTACAAAAATTTACCTTTGGTTGCAAACATGCAAAAAACTTATTGAAAGAGCCTATTATTATTAGCAATATTTTTAACAATCTTCACAGTGAGGTAGAACTTCTACATAAACAGGAAAACAGTATTGTCGTTCACCGTCACCGGAACGGTAAACCTTTTACTTAAATTGGAGGCAATTACCTCCAGTGAGGCAACAGAACTTAGAACCAAAAACAAAATCTCTAAGAAACCATAAAACTCGTTACAATAAGTGGAGTAAAGTGTGTGAAGGTTTAAAACGAGAAAAGAACAGACCTTGCACAACAAATTGCAACAGTTATCGTAAAGAAATGCCTTTTTGCCCTCCGAAATATAAAAATTAATCGACATATATAGAACCTAATGTGCCCAATGGCATTTTCTGCTATCCCTGTCACAGAAATTATTGTATATTATGGAAAGATAGTGGAAAAGAGTTAAAGGTCATCAATTTTTGCGCCATGCAGACTACTTGGTTTTGAATGCCTTGGAAAGTGGTAAAACTGCAAGATCATTAGTATGTCTCATTTTATTTTCATTGATAATGCAATAATCTCGGTACTGTCAGCGTTGTGAATGGGGATTGTTATACTGCACTTGGTAACGTCAGATCGAAGCAATACATTCCAAGTTATCACCTACAATGAACGTATGTCCGTTGTGACCATAGATACTACTGAAAGCATTTGTATGCACGCCCGGAGCGTTATAAAACAATGCTTCACGTCTGGAAGAACACACTCTGGGTATATGGTGCATCTCATATGTCCATACGTAACCCAGTCCAGGAGAGAGCAATGAAAACTACATACTGTAAGTGACCTCCATGATTTGTCCACTTGTTAAGCCTCTTGTCTGTCTGCACATGGTTTACGAAAGGTATGAAAATATCGGATTTACATTGAATTCGCCCCTTGAACAGGTTTCATTTCGTTGCTTCCATTGTCAGTTACAGTTATCGTGGTACAGATCAGAGCCCTCTTTCTTGATTCTGACCTCAGTCCGAATCCAAGTTTCTTTTTCACGTTTAATGTTTAGAGGACGATGTACAACCATGCAATCTCTATTCATTCTTATGTTACACTAAATTCAATACTATTGACTTAACTATGACTTTTGTACGAAATAAGTCAATTAAGCAAACAGCAAAAATTGCCCTTTCTTGAATCATATACGATCCAACGCGATGGTGAATCAAAAGAACACTCAAAGGTTGACAGACATAGAAACACCTGCAAACATTTCTTTAGTATGCCTCGAAAACTAGAAGTCTTTATTTACTTCAACCCCTGAGCCTAGCAATATACTCAACGATATTTTTCATCTATTCTTTCTCTTAGAGAATTTCAGCTTTAATTTTCAAAGTCATTTCGTACAAGTAAGAAGTTCTCTCTTAGCCATCACTGTGGAGGAAAGAGCGAATGCCTGTGTCCTTCGTTTGTGTTGAGACCTATGAGGTTTTCTACCTGTGACTGAACGCAGGACAGTTCACACCGCTTTAAGATTCCATTTTACAAGAGACGAAAATGACCTTCGTAAGTCTTCAAGGACCTATCAGAAAACTGTGAGAAGTAGCAAAATAAGTATACACATTACGACATTAACCAATATGCTGAAGAGAAAACTCATCAAAGAAATGTTTATCGTGGTCTGATAAAACAACTACTGAGATCATCGTTGCGCAAGCTTTCTGAAGCTGATGTGACCTGTGAGATATCTGATACCCTCCATCGCTGATAACAGACACAACAAATTAACGATTTACTGTTAGATGGTTGTCTAGAGAGTCATATTACGGAGCCGCTTTTACACAAGTTGTGCAATTTGACAATCCCTTCTGTTAGCTTATTGCAAATACTACGTATGAAATCTAACTGCTGTTAATTCTTTTACAATAACTACTGTTGTTCCTATTGACGTGCCCACAAATGAAATATTCAATCGCATTGTGTTGCAATGTTCTAATAAAGGACATCACTTCACGTGGTAACGCCGTACGTGACTTACTTTTCAACAGAGTATATGCGACACTCGTCAGGTTGCAGATTTGTACTCAGTTAAGAAGTTATGTGCATTATTCCAGTTTCTGATATATCTAGTCAGAAGTACGCCCACATCTCTGTGTAATGCAGAATTGAACACTTGATGCCATAGGAGACGGTCCGCCCTTTATAAATGGAGGTGGTGAACATTGTTAGTAGAGAAACAAGAATATCAGAACGGTTCTGTCAGGAGAGCTCAGTGATTCACAAAGGGTAGTCACAGAATTTCACCCGAGTAACGAATCTATCAGAGACATTTCAATCTTTCTACAGCTGTGCAAGTCGACTTTCAGTGATGTTAACGTGCAGTAGAAACGCAAAACGACAACTGCAGCTACTCCAACGCCAAACATACCTCGTGTAGTGACAGACAGGGACAGTCGATCATCGCGGCGGACAGTTGCCAAAAATTGCACGAAGTCAGCGGTAGAAATCACTTTTGAGCTGAGACGAGCTATCAGCAGTCCAGCTAGCACGCTTACTGCGTGTAGGGAGATTGGGTTTTGTTTGTTCTTTCTTCATTTGTCTGTAGTAGTCAACAGATATGATATGTAAATTGTGTTTGAAATTCATTTGCTGACTTATGTCGTCAGATGTGATATTTACTTATAATTTTTGTAAATATTGTAAATTTACCTACTCCTAATGCTGATAATTGCATGACTATGGTTGTTATGTAACATGTTACAGACAGGAAACAGCGAAGCCGGGAGATCATTGTATAGAGACGTGGTGACCTGAAGGATATTGCGTTGAGTCATTAATTTGCCTTTCCTCATAGCAGTCGGCAGTCCGCAGATGAAACCATCATTTTAATGCATCTTGCGTTAATATAAGAGGTATTACCAATGATTCGGTCATAAATTTTTGAATAATGATGCTGCGAGTCTTCGCCCATATCAGTCATCGGTCCAGTTTCAATAATCAGATGGAGCATCGTCTTAAAATGACGTCCTCCAGTAAAGTTACATAAATATAGAAGCGGATATTTACCAAATTAAGTTTCATATCCAAATTAGTTGTTATTACGGGTAAAGTATTTTCCATAGAGGTCTTAGTGATTTTCCAAATTCGAAGCTAGCAATTTAGCTTTTTGTCCCTCTTCATTTCGATTAAGCAGCGTTACGAAATATCTTCTGTTAACTAATGGTGAATTTAAATTTAAATTTTACATAATATGAAGGAGTCGTCGTGCCTTCAGATGTGCAAGCGACTGAAGGTGAACTGCTAAAAAATTTACTGAATATAATGGGAAGTAGACTCGTTGCCATCAGATATCTGGGCGACTGCTGATAGATTCAGAAAAATTTTACTGTATGAAGTAGATTCGATGTCGTTGGATATACGGGCAGTGGTAGATGGACTGATAACATTTTTATTTCCAGAATGCTGTGCAAAATAGTTTCGACTCTTCGGATTTATTGGACTGAGTAAACTTTTTAGTGAATACAATCCTAAGTAGTCCAATTGTCTCTATCTACTCAGTGCCATAGTGATTAGCGTGGGGAAGGAGCTTGGTCTCTCCCCGCCCCCCCCCCCCCCCCCCCCCAACAGGTGTTGATTCCAGGCAATGCTGCCATGTGATCAGTTCAGTTGCAGCAGACCCCGTATACAACTGGTGACTGCGTGCTATAATACTGCCAACTCTGCCCATCATCTTGCGACAGTTATTATGTAACAGTTGGGAAAGGCAGTATTAGTGCAACGTAGAGGCTGGAGGACGCATAGCTGCCAATGACTGTATCACTGGTTAAATCGCCCATAAAATCGACAGTAAATTAACGTGGACACGAATCACATCTGAAGGGGCGTGTGTCATTTGTTGATTTTACGTTGGTGCTAGAATTTACATTTGGTCGCTTTACAAAGTAGTTATACACAAGTAAACTGACCTGTTTGGCTTCTACTGGAGTCCACCGTTCAATGATTTATTACTAACACAGATAATCCCGATTTACGTATTAGGAGTGTACGTTCACTACGCATTGTTATCAGCCGTGCTCAGCAGCCAGTTTAGCCAGTTTTACATCCCAGCACGCACTCGACACAGCACGGCAACAATTATGTTCGCAACTGTGGCCAATACTGCTTGCGGCCTTTTCCATCGGCGATTCTCCATGGGAATATTACTTCAATCATCCGTGTTGCGGCCAGTACGGCCGAGCGGTTCTAGGCGCTTCAGTCTATAACAGCGCGACCGCTACGCTCGCAGGTTCGAATCCTGCCTCGGGCATGGATGTGGTCATTAGGTTAGTTAGGTTTAAGTAGTTCTAAGTTCTAGGAGACTGATGACCTCAGATGTTAAGTCCCATAGTGCTCAGAGCCATTCGAACCATTTGAACATCCGTTTGTGTGATTTTCAGGAGCGTCTGAGTTCTTAATGTCCTATTGATTCACGTGATTTTGTGCTTTCGTCAAACTCATCACTCGCTTCCACCTGACTTGCTGCTGGTCTGAAGTTGTGCCATTTTACTTGGCACACTCATATTTTTGCCCTAAACTTGGTTTTTACCACGAGGAAACCACTCCCCACATGAAAGCGATCTTGCACGACCGTTTGATTCACTGAAAGTGTTACTTTAAAATGCAACTATACACTGGACGTTGGTCCTCGACAAGAGGCTAGATCCTTTTCTGCTCTAGTCCTGGATGGCGATAATTACTTTTTACATAGTATTTTTCCATTATACATGTTTTATTTACAAATTACAATGATGGCTTATACATAGATTCCCACCTGTTAACATAATTGTTAAACTCTTTTTTTCAAATATGGAACGAATCGGTCAGACCCTTTCTGGCATAGTAATCTAGTCACTAGGTGTAGGGTTATTGAAAAAAGTGCTGTCAAACATATAGCAGAACAATTAGTGGCTCACTTTGCTTTTCGATCCATGCAAGATAAGTACACAAGAAAATTATCCAAACGTGTAAGAGTCATTTATTATATACATAATCTGAAGTTGGGTCAAAGGAAATCTAAAATTGTAATATATCGACTAAGTGACCATTTTATCTAAGGTTTCCCACAGTGGGTATTTTTCGTACTGTCTTTTCACTGTACAGTCTGTTGCTGAACAATTAGGGTTCGAGTGTGACGCTGACCTCACGAAGCCATGGACCCATTTATCCGTTAGCGCAGTGTGGTGCAATCTGGCGATAATAGGCTACGTCGGGAGACGGCCGACGGAGTGACTTTCCTATCAGCACGACATCGTCAGCAGTGTCTCTCCTGGTCTCGTGACCACATCGGTTGGACCTTAGGAGATTGGCCAGATGAGTCCTGATATCAGTTGGTAAGAGATGGTGGTAGGATGCGAGTTTGGCGCAGACCCCACGACGGAAAGGACGAAAGCTGTCAACAAGACACTGTGCGACCTGATGATGCCTGCATAATTATGGGGGCTGTATTTACATGGAATGGACTGGCTCATCTGGTCCAACATTACCGACCACTGACCGCAAATGATTATGTTCGGCTACTTGGAGCCCAAATGCAACTTCATTTTCCAAAACAACGATTCAATTTTAACGGATGGCAATGCGCCTTATCACCGGGCCTCAGTTGTTCGCGATTGGCTTGAAGAACATTCTGGACAATCTGAGTGAATTATTTGACCACGAAGATCGCCCGATGTGAGTCCCACCGAATATTTATGGGACGTAATCGAGAGGTCATTTCGTGTACAGAATCTTGCTCCGGCAGCACTGTAGCAATTAGGAACATTTATAGGCCCTGCACGGATCAACGTTTCTGCAGCGTCTTCCACCGACTTGTTGGGGCCATGCCATGTCAAGTTGTTGCACTACAGTGGGCAAAATGTGGTCCGACACGACATTAAGAGGTACCCCATGAGTTTTGTCACCTCAGACAGTTACGGCATCTACGATGTACACTGAAAAAATGTGTAAAAGGAAAGCTTAAAGCACTACTCTCAGTATTATTCTCAGGAAATAGTATTTATGTCATACGCTGTAAAGAAAACACAATCAGACTATTCTCAAACGTTGTTATTGTAAGTGACAAATTGAAACTAGAAAAGTGAACTCTTACATTCCGCTTCATAAATACCAATACCAGTCTTAATCACCTCTGCATATACTATTTTAACAAACAGCACACTACCATATGCAAAGAATAGCCAATAAATATTGGTAAAATACTGTAAATGGCTACTCCACGTGGCTAAAAAAAACTACAGGTCCATGAGTGTAAAATAACCAAAAGTTGGAAGGACTTAATATATCTAGCCAGTGATAATCGACAGACTTATTTCATAGGAATGACCAATCTGCCAATAATATTTCTATCTTTAAGGATTCTTTTTTAAATTACAAATTCCTTTTTCTTTTGGGTGTATTTGTTGAGGAATCTGAATTTATTTTCTCCCCATTGGCCGATTTCGGATGGAAGCCAGTTTCAGCTGGACAGAAAAATGCATGTCTAAAAGCACTATGAAGGCATTATCCATGACCTGTATTTACGTGACTGGTATCATGTTCTGTAACTATGGGAAATGATCCCGTTCAATGGTGCATGTCATAAAATACATGACGCAAACGAATTTCACACTATACTAGATTTCACTCGTAGCGATTTAACATTGACATGGCGCTAACCTGGGGTGCAAACTGAATTTTTCTTTTAAAAAATTCTTGCCTGTTGGCGGCATAACGCGACAACTTACTATTTCAATTATTATTTCCTTCCATATCTCTTTAATCACCTTCACACAGACGTAAAATACCTAAATACAGAGGAAAACTGTATTATCATAAAGCGTCACCAACAAAGTAACAAGTTTCCATAACAGAAAGGCCGCTGTCTACAGCGCTTACTACATAGGTTACGAAAAAGAACAGATCGTTTAAGCAAGAGTAAAACTCATTTCAGTTAATGGATTCAAATGAACAAACGTGTTAAAGGTAAACTATAACTGTCGGATAGCAAATACAATAGTCGTAATGAAATGTGGCATCCAGAACGTACTTAACCATAAATGGTGTCCAATGCAACCTTTTACTACTTCTTATAAAGAAATTGTTCCAGAACATAGAAAGATTCTAGAAAGTGGTAAGTGGTCTTCTATTATTTCACAATACAGACTACTTGATTCTGTTAGTATTCAAGTCATGTGATTCTCCAAGATTAGGAGCTTGTGTCATTTTATTTTCATTCATGGTACAGTAATAATGGGGAATTAATGTCTTGTGTATTGGGTCATTACATACTGGAAGCAATACCTTCCAAGAGATCACCTGAAACGGTTTTATGTACCTTCCCAATAACATATACTTCTACTATGACCATACTTCCGTCTCAAACCGTTATCTGACTTCCCAAGACGTTTAAAAAGCATGCTTCACGACTGCAGGAAGGCAGCCCAAGTAAATGTTTCCCTACTTGTACCCATGTGTAAATTAGGTCTTCAGTAGGAACAGCTGAAACTACATTATTAGGATTATGCTATAAGTTACACCTTATTAACATGTAGCTTGCATAATAAGTTTCGAAAATAATCAGATATACTGTGAATGTCGCGCTTGAAAGCGTTTCATTTCTTTCCTTCCGTTGGCAATTCCAGTTATCTTTTACATATACGTCAGAGGTCTCTTTCTTTATTTTAGTCACTATGAGAATTTAAGGGTTTATTCTTTTGTTTCTTGTTTACCGGACGATTGATAAATTTGTATGGGTGTATTTTACAATAGAAAAATCACTTTCGTAACAAATACACCAGTTTACCCAAAAATTGCAAACGTTCTTACTCGACGCAGGTAAGAGTCAACATGGTGATAAATAAAAGTTACACGCCAAGGATGACTGACATACAAGTGCCTATGAATACCTCTTCAGAGTGCTTGGAAAGCTAGATGTAGATAAAGGCTGCTATCTGTATTTAGTCCCACTCCTGTACTTTGTAGATACAGCAGACAAGCAGTAATTCGAACTAATTGGGGCTGAGTCTAACTCGAATTACAAAAACTCAGATAATACGGGAATATCTCTAAATAAGTGGGTAAAACATGAATAAATTTTTAATAAGCACAATAATGACAAAAAATTAATAGGAACAATATACTACATACCTGTCTTATATCTACATTTTTGGGACAAATTTCCAAGTCACAGAAATATGTTACATTTTAAAGAAATGGTGCATAGTCCTTAAAAGTTTTAATCAGTGGGAGTAGCTTCCGCTTGCTGCTCGATACAACGCACTGCTTCATCTAGTGCTGCCAAACCTTCGGTGTGAATGATCACTGGTACAGACTTTTCAGGCAGTTCGTCATCGTGACTGTCTTAAGTGGGTTCACTAAGCGTTTCGACTATTGCTAGATCGGTCGCTTAGAACTGTTCACCACAGTTCATCCTTTCTGACACATCATTCGCATTCAGCCAACAGCGGGACATTTTTGTCGGTATTGTAAGTATCCGTTTCATTCCGTAAAATCTGGTTCCAAGTCTTTTTAAGTGCCTCTGCCTTTATTTCAGCCCAGGAATAGGCTATCCAGTATACCGCGACTTTTACCATAGTTTTTTTATGATTCCACTTCACCTTCTGTTGTTTGTAGAAGCGTCTGAAGCAAATAACGACGACAGTTTTTCTTGAAGGGTTGTAAAACGCCTTGATCCAATAGCCTGTATCAAACCCGTCACGTTAAGGTGTAAGAACAATGTACGAGTGCCATCAGATTATAATTCTTCGTCATCAGGATGTGAACCACGGTGGCAAGCGTTAAGGCTGTTTCACATTTTTCCTGAGCAGTTTTTCCTGAGTATCTTTTCGTCTCTAGAATAAAATCTTCGAAACATCACTTCTTAAAAATATTTTTATCCGTCCGAGCAGATTTTTTGTTGATTTGTGTAACAGGGAGTGCAGAAGCAGTGATATTTTTTTAAATCTATAGACTTAGCGTACCTCACCATATACATCACTTTCACTCCATGGACTGCGCTTGAACTCGATGGAGGAAGTGTTAAACTGTCTTTACGTTCTTTGCAGCCTGAGACAGCCGTTTCTTCATTAAAGGCTACAGTTTTGGATAGAACCTTTATATATTTAGCCTTGTTTCATCACAGTTATACAGTTATCAGAAGTAAATTTTGTTCTTGTATAATTTTCTTATTTTCTCACAAAACTGCATAATAATTTGAAAATATGCAGAAAGTTTTTCACCTCAAATTTCAAGCTCCCTTACGACATATTGCTTCTTCCACCTGTCCAGCCTTAAGAACTTTCAGAAAAGTCCTCACCTTCCTTTAACTCAATTCTAAGAAATACAGCGTTTGGTTGCAGAATAAGTCCTGAAACTGGATATTCTTTTTGTTGTTGTTGAGTAAACCAAACGAACCAAGCTTCACTCATTTTTTCATACTGAGATTTCGTCACTGACTTCTATCCAAAAAAGAAAGAGAACACTTTTGGGTGAAAACTTCTCAATTTTGTCTCTGTTTCTACGTCAATCTCCAAACGTCACTTCATCGACTCCATACTCAGATGCACTATCTACTCAGCAACCAGTTTTCCTAACGTTTCTCCTTTCTCCACTCTTTTCAAAGCCTCCAGTTTCTCATGCAACCGCGCAAATTTTCTCTTAGTCCTACCATCCATTGTAATGTATGTATTAAAGCTTTAAGAAACACATAGTTACATTGTGCGTACATGCAATATTTTAATTAACATAAAACCGGTGGGATCGCTATAGTACAGATGTTACTACATAACCAACCACTGTATAATATACACAACAGTGGTCAGCCAACGTTGTAAAATGTGTACTGTATTGTTATTTAGGTGCACTGAATCTTATTGACCACTGTTGATGAATCGGCACACCAATAGGAGTAACAATAAAGATAGTATGCACTGTACAACTGATTGTCTGGTGGTCCCAATTAGTGAAGGATCGATAAAGAAAGAGCAAGCACACTCCTTGAAACCTAATGGTGCCTCTCCATCTGTCATAGAAATACATTTATAGCCTGAAACAACACTTGTTTCAGCCGGCCGGAGTGCCCGAGCGGTTCTAGGCGCTACAGTCTGAAACCGCGTGACCGCTACGGTCGCAGGTTCGATTCCTGCCTCGGGCATAGATGTGTGTGATGTCCTTAGGTTAGTTAGGTTTAAGTAGTTCTAAGTTCTAGGAGACTGATGACCTCAGATTTTAATTCCCATAGTGCTCAGAGCCAACCACAATTGTTTCTGTGCATTATGAACAAAAGCCCTAAGTGAGACAGCTTTACCTGTATTTGACGTAGAAAGTGGAAAGAAAGTTAAATTTGTAACACACTCGAAAGTGCGTAAAACGTACATGCGTACAACTATGACAAAGGATCTGCAGTCTAGTTTTATGTAAGACTTTAGTATTCTAAAGACCAGCTAGATTTACATGCAGCCTCCGAATTTATCCTTCATTTTCGCCGTCGTGAGGTACAACTAGGAATTCCTTTCTTATCCCTGTAGGTGGTAAGGAAAAACACACCAAATCGAAGTCTCCTTTCGTCAAGGGTTTATGCTTCTCCAGTGAGATCAGCTGGTGACTGGATGCAGTACTGGCGATATTCGTTTAAGATTATATTTTGTAAAAATGACCAAACTAACCTTCGTAAGTCTTCAAGCACCTCTGAGGCGCTGGCTAAATAGGTGTTGTTGTTGTGGTCTTCAGTCCAGAGACTGACACAACTCTCCATGCTACTGTATCCCATGCAAGCTTCTTCATATACAGTACCTACTGCAACCTACATCCTTCTGAATCTGCTTAGCGTATTCATCTCTTGGTCTACCTCTACGATTTTTACACTCCACACTGCCCTCCAATACTAAACTGGTGATCCCTTGATGCCTCAGAGCATGTCCTACCAAACGATTCCTTCTTCTAGTCAAATTCTGCCACAAATTTCCCTTCTCCCCAACTCTATTGAAAACCTACTCATTAGTTATGTGGTCGATCCTTCAAATTTTCAGCATTACTCTGAATCACCACATTTCGAAAGCTTCTATTCACTTCTTGTCTAAACTACCTACAGTTATCGTCCACGTTTCACTTCCATACATGGCTGTACTCCATACAAATACTCTCAGAAAAGACTTCCTGACACTTAAATCTGTACTCGATATTAACAAATTTCCCCTCTTCAGAAACGCTTTCCTTGCCACTGCCAGTCTACCTTCTGTATCCACTCTACTTCGACTATCATCAGTTATTTTGCCCCAAAATAGCAAAACTCATCTACTACTTTAAGTGTGTCATTTCCTAATCTAATGCCCTCAGCATCACCCGACTTAATTCGACTACATTCCATTATCCTCGTTTCGCTTTTGTTGATGTTCATCCTATATACTTCTTTCAAGACAATGTCCATTCCGTTCAACTGCTCTTCCAAGTCTTTTGCTGTCTCTGGCCGGCCGTGGTGGCCGTGCGGTTCTGGGCGCTCCAGTCCGGAGCCGCGCTGCTGCTACGGTCGCTGGTTCGAATCCTGCCTCGGGCATGGGTGTGTGTGATGTCTTTAGGTTAGTTAGGTTTAAGTAATTCTAAGTTCTAGGGGACTGATGACCACAGCAGTTGAGTCCCATAGTGCTCAGAGCCATTTTTTGCTGTCTCTGACAGAATTACAATGTCATCGGTGAACCTCAAAGTATTTTACTTCTTCTCCATGGATTTTAATACCTACTCCGAATATTTCTTTTGTTTCCTTTACTGCTTGCTCAATATACAAATCGAATAACATCGGGGAAAGGCTACAACCCTGTCTCACTCCCTTCCCAACCACTGCTTCATGCCCCTCGACTCTTATTACTGCCAGCTGGTTTCTGTACAAATAGTAATTAGCCTTCCGCTTCCTGTATTTTACCCCCGCCACCTTCAGAATTTGAAAGAGGGTATTCCAGTCAATATTGTCAAAAGCTTTCTATAAGTATAAAAATGCTAGAAACGTAGGTTTGCCTTTCCTTAATCTATCTTCTAAGATACGTCGTAGGGTCAGTATGGCCTCACGTGTTCCATTATTTCTACGGAATCATAACTGATCTTCCACGAGGTCGGCTTCTACCAGTTTTTCCATTCGTCCACAAAGAATTGGAGTTAGCATTTTGCAGCCGTGACTTACTAAACTTGTAGTTCGGTAATTTTCACCTCTGTCAACACCTGCTTTCTTTGGGATTGGAATTATTATACTCTTCTTGAAGTCTGAGGGTATTTCGCCTGTCTCATACAACTTCCTCGCCAGGTGGCAGAGTTCTGTCACGGCTGGCTCTCCCAAGACTGTCAGTAGTTCTAACGGAATGTTGGCTACTCCTGGGGCCTTGTTTCGACTCAGGTCTTTCAGTACTCTGTCAAACTCTTCACGCACTATCATATCTCCCATTTCATCTTCATCTACATCCTCTTCCATTTCCATAATATTGTCCTCAAGTACATCGCCCTTGTATAGACCCTCTATATACTCCTTCCACCTTCCTTCTTTCCCCATCTTTGCTTAGAACTGGGTTTCCTTCTGAGCTCTTGATATTCATACATGTGGTTCTCTTTTCTCCAAAGGTCTCTTTAACTTTCCTGTTGGCTGTATCTATCTTACCCCTAGTGAGATATGCTTCTACATCCTTACATTTGTCCTCTAGCCATCCCTGCTTAGCCATTTTGCGCTTCCTGTCGATCTCATTTTTGAGACGTTTGTATTCCTTTGTGCCTGCTTCATTTACTGCATTTTTATATTTGCTCCTTTCATTAATTAAATTCAATATTTCTTCTGTTACCCAAGGGTTTCTACCAGCTCTCGTCTTTTTACCCACTTGATCCTCTGCTGCCTTCACTATTGCATATGTCAGGGCCACCCACTTTTCATCTACCGTATTTCTTTCCCACGTTCTTGTCAATCGTTTCCTAATGCTCCGTCTGAAATAATCTACAACCTCTGGTTCTTTCGGGTTATCCAGCTCACATCTCCTTAAATTCCAACCTTTTTGCAGTTTCTTCAGTTTAAATTTACTGTTCATAACCAACAGATTGTGGTCAGAGTCCACATCTGCCCATGGATATCTTACAATTTAATACCTGGTTCCTAAATCACTTTCTTACCACTATATAATCTATCTGAAATCTTCCAGTGCCCCCAGGCCTCTTACACGTATACATCCTTCTTTCATGATTCTTAAACCTACTGTTAGCCATAATTAAGTTATCCTCTGTGCACAGTTCTACCAGGTGGATTCCCCTTTCATTCCTTACCCCATTCCATATTCACCTAGTACTTTTCCTTCTCTTCCTTTTCCTACTATAGAATTCCAGTCCCCCATGACTACTAAATTTTCGTCTCTCTTCACTATCTGAGTAATTGCTTTTATCTGAGCATACATTTCTTCAATATCTTCGTCATCTGCGGAGCCAGTTGGCACATAAAGTCGTACAACTGTGGTAGGAGTGGGCTTCGTGTCAAATCTTGGCCACAATAAAGCATTCACTATGCTGTTTGTAGTAGCTTACCCGCACTCGTATTTTTAATTTTTTTTTTTATTCATTATTAAACCTACTCCAGCATTACCCTCATTTGATTTTGTGTTTATAACCCTGTGTTCACTTGACCACAAGTCTTGTTCCTCCTGCCACCGAAATTCACTAATTCCCACTTTATCTAACTTTAGCCTATCCATTTCCCTTTTTAAATTTTCCAACCTGCCTGCCCGATTAAGGGATCTGGCATTCCACGCTCCTATCCGTAGAGCGCCAGTTCTCTTTCTCCTGATAACGACGTCCTCCTGAGTAGTCCCCGCCCAGAGATCAGAATGGGGGACTATTTCACCTCCGGAATTATAACTCAAGAAGACGCCATCATCATTACACCATACAGTAAAGCCGCATGTCCTCGGGAAAAATTACGGCTGTAGTTTCCCCTTGCTTTCAGCCGTTCGCAGTACCAGCACAGCAAAGCCATTTTTGTTAGTGTTACAAGGCCAGATCAGTCAATCATTCAGACTGTTGTCCCTGCAACCACTGGAAAGGCTGCTGCCCCTCTTCAGGAACCACACGTTTGTCTGGCCTCTCAGCAGATACCCCTCCGTTCTGGTTGCACCTACTGTACGGCCATCTGTATCGCTGAGGCACGCACGCCTCCCCACCAGCGGCAAGGTCCATGGTTTACCTAACATGCACATAAACAAATTACTGAGATAGCCATTGCACTGAAAACAAAACTCTATTATGAGATGTTTCTGGTGTACTGATAAGGGATCTACAGAGATCAACATTGCGCAAGCATTCTACAGTTGCTGTGTGATCTCATCTTGAGATATCTAATTGCCTGAACCAATGATAACAGAAAAATAAGGGCGTACAGCCCAGAATCGGTATGCCGTGAGCAGTGAGGCAATGATCCCACCGAGGCGCCAGGTTGAAGATAATCGTTTGATAAAACACCAGATCTTGCTGTGTGAAGAAGCCCTTAACCACGTGCTGCCTTTTTTTAGCGACTGAAGATGTAGTTGTCACATGAGGTGGGTGCTTGTGTTGCCATAACTTCTGCGTTACGACATCTGCTGCACGTCGAGTCAAATATTTGTAACTACTGTTCCTTCTTCCACAGTAACGTCTGTTCTTCCTATTGACATGTCCGCAAATGAAATGTTCTGTCATATAATGTTGTAGTCTTTTAATAGAAGACACCTTTTCACGTGGTAGTGCCGTGCATGACTTACTTTTCAACAGAGAGTACACGCAGCTCCTATTGTATGAGCGTCAGCTTGTCAATTTTTATTCAGTGGAAAGGATATATACATTCTTCATTTTTCGAAATTCTACACTACCTGAACAAAGGTATATGCACGCCCATCAGTAATGCAGAAATGATAAGTACATGACACGAGGAGCAGGCCAGCCAGTATAAATGGAGTTGGGATATACTGTGTTGTCAATAGAGAAGCAGGAAAAGCATAATGGGTCGGTCACAGAGCTCACTGGTTCTGAAAGCGGGCTGGTCATTGAACGCCACCTGAGTAACAAATCCATAAGAAACATTGCAACCCTTCTAGGCTGCCCAGTTCTGCAGTTGGAGATGTATATGTGAACTGGAAACGCGAAGGAACATCCACAGCTCACCTCGGAAGTGGAGAAAGATGGCACCTTATCATTCCTGGAAGTAATGGATAGAAAAAAGCTGACACAGTGTCAACCGCAAACCAACTCAGACAGAGTTATATTTGCAGACCACAAGCTTTCATCGTTCTGCACAATGCGATAGTGTCCTAGGTTCTTTGGTGCTTAGAGAACATGCGGCCTTAGGTAGCAACAGTGTCGCTGGTGAACTACAACACTTAAGAACAGAACGGTTATTCAGGTAGACAGCTACGCCATGCATTCCGTTCTAAGCAAGTTCAGAGTAAGGATGTAAATGAAGATGCGGTGTTCTTGCCGAATTTTGGCGGAAGTCTTCAATAACAGAAATAATCCTCAAGAGACACGACATCTAGTGCATTTTTTGGCCACAAGCGAAGTTGAGGAATTTAT
Organism: Schistocerca serialis cubense; assembly: GCF_023864345.2. Lineage (NCBI taxonomy): Eukaryota > Metazoa > Arthropoda > Insecta > Orthoptera > Acrididae > Schistocerca > Schistocerca serialis. Next base: position 320,579,388 of record NC_064641.1, on the reverse strand, counting down.
TGTGGCAGGTCAAAGACGATACTGGCCTTAGGTAGCGTATCTTATACAAAATCCCATAATAATGCTGAAAACCTTATGCTGGGCAGACATTCAGAACGGTCCAAGAAAGTTGTGTTGAACACTATCATCGTACACGCCTTGAGTAATCTGATAAATCAGCGGTAGCGAAGCGATGTCTGGAAACGGGGTATCACCCGTTTTACGAGAAGACCGAAGTTTTATACTCAGCGTGATATCTTTCTGGGACTGTATACGTAAGGAGGTCATACGCATACTTACAGCGGACAATCTTATCAACAGGAATGCAGCATTTCAGTTAAGTGCCGCTCGGAATCCAGCAATGACAGCCATTAAATTAGAACAGAAGAAAAAAATACTTCCGATTCATGACTCGACACAGTACACTGCTAATGTTTAATTTAGTTTTTAACTACAAGAGCTCCCCACAACCACTGTCAGTGGCCACAGCGCACCCGCGGAAGGCCTTTCTGCGGCTCTCGGCAGGGGCACTACGAGCGCTGCCATCTTCCAACTGCAACGTCTTCCCACGCACGCGTATTGCCTACTACTGACCTGATAACTGTCGACGCCGTCGTTCGGTTATCTTCAGTTGCATCTGCCATCACCTGAAGAAGTCGAACAGTTGTATCGGTGAAATAATGTGAGATTTGCACGATATGGTCCGGCGAAAAATCCAATAAGTGTATTTACATGTTATATTGCTCCTCTTCACTCTCGAACATCCCATTATCTGTTTAATTTTCCTGGTGATTTTAGAAAGCAGACTACGTAGGAGTCATTCGATGACAGCAAATTGTGTATAAGAGACTGTAGAAATTGTTACTGAAGCTATTACTCGCTTCAAATCAGTTGAACTTCACTCAGTTTTAGCATTGTCACAAGTGCCACAGTAAAGAATAGCTCGCTTTACACTGAGACTGTAAGACCATAAGATCACAAAGAGCGTCGAGTGAGACTGAATACTTTGGTCAAACAAACACATCTCACGCGAACACATTTAGCAAACCCAGTTCAAAATGGCTCAAATGGCTCTGAGCACTATGGGACTTAACATCTGTGGTCATCAGTCCCCTAGAACTTAGAACTAATTAAACCTAACTAACCTAAGGACAGCACACAACACCCAGCCATCACGAGGCAGAGAAAATCCCTGACCCCGCCGGGAATCGAACCCGGGAACCCGGGCGTGGGAAGCGAGAACGCTACCGCACGACCACGAAAACCCAGTTCAACAATGCCGAATTCCTACTACTGTGCTATGACAAGCGTGCCCACAACACGACAATCGCAATTCAAAACACCTTGTCTACTGGCAAATATTACTCTTGAATGCTGCGCATGACTAAACCAGCGGTAACTGTCTCAATATAACACATACTCCGTGGAAACACCAGACAGTTATATTCCGCAAATTGTTAAAAATATTCCGACATTGGACGATATCGGATCCACACACATCCATCGAGTCCAAAAAGTAATTTATGCTCGTGAGATTATGACAACAGTAAGTTTCAGTGAAAAAAAAGGAAAGAATAGCTCCAATAGATAGTAAGGAAGCAATAGCTAAGTTTTACTTTATGAGAAAATACACATAAACTACATGCGGTTAACGAACATAGCCACAGGCATCCTCAGTTTCTCCTTTATGGAGACAATGGCATTGCTTTTTATGAAGAAACATCTTACGACGGTCCCCGTTAGTATACAGATATATACTAGTGGAGTTTCATATGGGATGTGTCTATCATCGAAATGCAAAATGTGTTGGAAAAGATAAACGTGCCTGACAGTAGTCAGTTTCACAGTTCAGTCTGATAGCTGTTCGGCCAGATGTATAGAGGATGAAGAAAAAATGCCCCACTTGGCGGTCGGGATATATGTCCTCATCCTTAGCCCAGTTCAAGACAGAAGTGTGTCTAGCAAAACCTGGTCACACCAACGGGTTTAATAAATATGTGATTTAAAAAAACGAGGCTCGGGCAATGCTGTAAGTAAGTGCAACGTGGCGAAGGACAGATAACACGAACTCCTTGCTGCGTTGGAGCTGTCCCATTAAATTGGGAAGTCCAGAAGTGCTGATGCGCTCTGTGTTTCGGCCTGTGAAATGTTCAGACTGCATTCTTTACTTTGCGTACTTAAACTCCACTTGATTGTGAGCAGGAACACAGCCATCCAGTTTAGGAAAGCAACACGTCGATTCATCTTTAACGATGAATACGGCAGTCCAAAAGCGCTGGAGGTAGAACACTTCCTCTGCGATGAGACAAAGGTAAGGGCATCTGAGATGATGGCAATACACCCTTACATTCTTAACAGTGATGTGTGTTTCAAGGTCGTTTATGATTCTCTCAATATGGCCTCCGATATTGTCATACCTTTCGGCAGCGTGGGAGAGGTGACGGTAGCGCAAGCGGGCTTGAGCCTTCGTACTATATGCGTGTTTGAGCTGCCTTTTGAGATACCAGCGGAAGAAGTCGTAAACGCATTCCAGCCTTACAGCTTTGTTCACGGTCACACGGGAGAACGTTGGGTGCAGTTCAGAACATACAACATTATAAACCAGTGCGTCAAATTACAATTGATCGTCGTTCTCACGTACTGTTCTGCTTAGCCATAGTGGGCGTCGCGAAGTCGTTATATACGGCGGTCAACTCAAGACCTGCTGAGAGTGTGGCAATGAGGGTAACCTCCATTCGGAATGCCCGTAACGGCGCATCACGCAACAGCCGCCCCCTGAGACGCGCAGAGAGATTCCAGAAACCGTCTTGCTCCTTACGTACGTGACGGCCCTCACTTCGCTGACACGAATTTCAGCTGAATCCAATGCAATGGAGACAACTGCATCATTCCCTCTTGCTACCACATCGTTGCCTAATGCCGCCGTGCCGGACGCTTCGATGGAACTTCCATCGCTCATCGTTCCTACAACGGCTTTAGTACCAGAATGTGGAGAATCACTACCGTCTTCAAGCACTGTAAGTCGGGCGCACATGTAGAGGTCTCAAGATGAGGAGGGCAATGGAAATGGAAATGAGCGTTTGGCGTCATTGGCCGGGAGGCCCCTCGCGGGGCAGGTCCGGCCGCCATATCGCAGGTCTTATTACATTCGGCGCCACATTGGGCGACCTGCACGCCGGATGGGGATGAAATGATGATGAACACAACACAGCACCCAGTCCCTGAGCGGAGAAAATCTCCGACCCAGCCGGGAATCGAACCCGGGCCCAGAGGACGGCAATCCGTCACGCTGACCACTCAGCTACTGGGGCGGACAGGAGGGCAATGATGTTACTTTGGCCAACGGGCCAGCACTGGCAAGTCTGACACCCGTACAAAACGACGATCTAGAGCAACTGTACCCCACACAAGGCTCAGATGATCTGACGTTGCCACCAGCCACGTTTCCGGGGTATCTTATAGACAAATCTGCGGAGCCAACGATGTCGGCATGGATTGACGACCTCGAGGACGCGCCGGAACCAATGCAGCAGCCAGCCTGCGACGCCCGAGACATTATAATAAAAACATTGAACTATCAGTAGATAATGTTCTACTAGGTGAGGCGTGGAATGTCAGAAGCTCGAACGTGGTAGGGAAGTTAGAAAATCTCAAAAGGAAAATGCAAAGCTTCATTCTAGATATAGTGGGGAGTCAATGAAGTGAAATGGAATGAAGACAAAGACTTCTGGTCAGATGAGCATATCTTAGTATCGACAGCAGCAGAAAATGATATAATTGCAGTAAGATTCGTTATGAGTAGGTTGACAAGGGAGGGAATGTGTTACTGCGAACATTTCAATAAGAGGGTTGTCCTCATTGGAATCGACAATAAACCAGCACCGACAACGAAAAATCAGGTATACGTGCACAACGTGGTAAACTGAAGGTAAAGAGATAGCAAAAGTGTACGACCCTATTGAACGGGTATCTCAGCACATAAGGGGAGATGAATATTTAATAGTCATGGTGGCTGGAATGCAGTTGTCAGGGTCAGGGAAGGGGTAGAAGGATGTTTACGGTAGAATGTAGGCTTTATAGTACGAATGAGAAAGGAGAAAGATTAATTGAGTTGTGTGATAAATTTCAGCGTGTAATAGCAAATAATCTGTTCAAAAAGCGCTAGAAGGAGAGGTAAACGTGGAAAAGACAGACAGATACGGGAAGATTTCAGACAGATTGCATTATAGTCCGACAGAGATTCCGAAATACTGGATTTTAAGATGTACTCAGCGTCACGTACGGACTCGTTTCTCAGTATAGTAAAATATAAAGAGTACGCTGAAGTTTAAGAGATTATTCAGGAAGAAGCAAAAAACAAAAGAAGTCGAATATGGAAGTACCAGGGAGTATAAGATACGCTTAAATTCCGTCAAGGCTATAGATACTCAAATAAGGAGTAGCTCAGAAGGCAGTTCAGTTGAAGAGGAATGGACATCTTTAAAAAGGGTAATCCAGAAAGTTGGAAAGAAAAATATAGGTACAAAGATGGTAAGTGCAAAGAAACCAGGTTTAATAGATGAATTACTTCAGTTAATCGATGAAAGAAGGGAGTACAAAAACGTTAAAGGAAATTCAGGAATACATAAATATAAGTCGCTGAGGACTGAAATAAATAGGAAGTGCAAGGAAGCTAAGATGAAATGTCTGCATGAGAAATGTGAAGAAATCGAAACAAAATTATCTACAGAACGACTGCCTCAGCAGTGAAATTAAAAGAGAGGATGGTAACATTAAGAGTGCAACGGGGAATACCACTGTTAAATGAAAAGGAGAGAGCGGATAGGCAGACAGGAGGAAAGACGACATTAAAAGCCTCCCTGAGGCGTAACATTTACCTGATGTGACAGAAGGAGAGATAACCGCAGATTTAGAAGATGTAGGGGATCAGAATTTATGAAAGCTTTGGAAAACGTAAGATGAAATAAGAAAGAAGGGATGGATAACATTTAACCTGAATTTCTAAAATGAATTGGGAAAAGTGGCAACGAAACGACTTTTCACCTTGGAGTGTAGAATGTGTGAGTCTGTAGATATACCATGCAACATTCGGGAAAAATAAATTTCCTTTACTGTACGTCTGTGGACACAAGATTTTTGTCATCAGACTACCCGTGTCGGTCTATAATGACCATCTTCAGATCTGTTTTATAAAAACATGTCCTAATCTACAGCATGTTTTATAAAACGGATCTGAAGATTGTCATTATAGGCCGAAACCGGTAGTCTGATTACAAAACGTTTGTTACCATAGACACAAAGTAAAGGAAATTCATTCTATATTCTAGTCACTTTTTCTATTCGCAACCATGTCGCAGCTTGTAATTCGGAAAAAACATCAACAACACAATTTCGGAGGCTTCAAGAGCTGACTAGAACGCGAATTCTCGTACAGTCATTTTACCAGCTCACTTGTTAACAAGAGTAATAAACAGAAAAAGGGAATGAAAATTGAGGAAGTGTTAGACGACGATCAGGATGCCTTTAGCAAAGATTCGCTCATCCTGTCCTACTCGTACCTACATATCTACGACGCAATGATGGAAATAGAGAAACGTTCAAATTTGGAATTACAATTCAAGGTGCAAGGATAACAATGATAGTATTTGCTGATGACTTTACTATCCTCAGTGAAAGAGAAGAAGAATTACATGATCCGCTGAATGGAATGAACAGACCAATGAGTACAGACTACAGATTGAGAGTAAACTGAAGAAACTCGAGAGTAATGAGGAGGAGTAGAAATCATAACAACAAGAAACTTAACATCAAGACTGATAGTCACGAAATAGATGTAGTTTAGGAAATAGCCAATAACTGACGGAGAAGGAGGAAATAAAAAACATAGTAGCACTGGCAAAAAGGGCGTTCCCGGCCAAGAGAAGTCTATTAGTATCAAATATAAGTCTTAATTTCAGGAAGAAATATCTGTGAATGTACGTTTGAATCACAGCATTGAAAGCTGGTGAAACACAGGCTGTGGTAAAACCAGGTACAAGAGAGATGCGAAGCATCTGAGATGTGGTGCTACAGAGGAATGTTAAAAATTAGGTCGACTGGTGACGCAAGGAATGAGGAGGTTCTGTACGGAATCGGAGAAGTAACGATCACATAAAAACACTGACAAGAAAAAGGGAGAGGATGATAGGACATCTGTTAAGACATCAAGGAATGACTTTCAAGATAATAGAGGCAGTTTTTTTTCCAGAATGAGATTTTCACTCTGCAGCGGAGTGTGCGCTGATATGAAACTTCCTGGCAGATTAAAACTGTGTGCCCGACCGAGACTCGAACTCAAGACCTTTGCCTTTCGCGGGCAAGTGCTCTACCAACTGAGCTACCGAAGCACGACTCACGCCCGGTACCCACAGCTTCACTTCTGCCAGTATCTCGTCTCCTACCTTCCAAACTTTACAGAAGCTCTCCTGCGAACCTTGCAGAACTAGCACTCCAGAAAGAAAGGATATAGCGGAGACATGGCTTAGCCACAGCCTGGGGGATGTTTCCAGAATGAGATTTTCACTCTGCAGCGGAGTGTGCGCTGATATGAAACTTCCTGGCAGATTAAAACTGCGTGCCCGACCGAGACTCGAACTCGGGACCTTTGCCCTTCGCGGGCAAGTGCTCTACCAACTGAGCTACCGAAGCACGACTAACGCCCGGTACCCACAGCTTCACTTCTGCCAGTATCTCGTCTCCTACCTTCCAAACTTTACAGCTTCTGTAAAGTTTGGAAGGTAGGAGACGAGATACTGGCAGAAGTGAAGCTGTGGGTACCGGCCGTGAGTCGTGCTTCGGTAGCTCAGTTGGTAGAGCACTTGCCCGCGAAAGGCAAAGGTCCCGAGTTCGAGTCTCGGTCGGGCACACAGTTTCAATCTGCCAGGAAGTTTCAGTTTTTTTTTTTTTTTTTTTTTTTTTTTTTGGTCTCATCAGTCTACTGACTGGTTTGATGCGGCCCGCCACGAATTCCTTTCCTGTGCTAACCTCATCATCTCAGAGTAGCACTTGCAAACTTGCAACCTACGTCCTCAATTATTTGCTTGACGTATTCCAATCTCTGTCTTCCTCTACAATTTTTGCCCTCTACAGCTCCCTCTAGTACTAGGCAGTTGCAAACTCTAAAACCTGTAGAGGAAGATAGAGAACGGAAAATATCCAGCAGATAATTGAGGATATAGGTTGCACTTGCTGCTCCGAGATGAAACGGATCTCACAGGAGAGGAATTAGTGACAAGCTGAATCAAACCAGTCCGAAGGCTCATGACTTAACTGCCATCCACAAGCGTTACGGCTCTTACCATGATGGGACACCCTCATTGTAAATATGTATGCCTCATCTGGTTCTGGCCATACAAGAGGCAGAGCTCGATTTCACTCTGAAGAGTTTGCTCCCGTCTTTCTGGGCTGCTACGAACACTGTCTAGCTTGGTGGTATTTTACACTGGAAGGACCAACTACACTTTAACCCCTACCAGTAATCTGCTTCGTCTTCCGCTAACTGTTCCTCTGTGACATTAGGAGATTCGACATGCCAATGCACAGGCTATGCGCATGAGATGGGCCACTGTGCTATTCGCCTGGATAGGGTTTTTGGCTCCCAGGAGCTTGTCGGTGCCACCCAGGATGGAGAACGCTAAACCGTGGCATTCTCGGACCATTGTGCCTACATCAGCAACATCCTCTTGACACGGCAGGCTATGGGGCACAGTCGTGCACTTAAACACCACACACCTTACCAACTCCATCTGCCAGCAGCGTGTAGCGGAAGTTCGGACAGTGTGCAAAGGCCACTGTCTGGTGTATCCAATGATGATGACTTGGCCGCTGGAGTGCGACAATCCTACAGTGTGGAGAGTCATGATACACTTCGGGAGGGAGGTATCTGCATGGAACTGGCATACAATAGACATCTTGCTGTGCTCCATGAGCATGAATTGTAATCGTCCTCTGCGGCCTGTTAGATGCACTGTAACAGGAATATGACTCACATAGTGGTGATCAACAGGTGCAGATTGTGGGGATTGATTGTGAGGACCTGTCGTCATAATATAGCATGGCAGGAAGACCTCTCAATGTAGCACATCTCGCCTGCCAGGAAACACCACTGGGAACAACTGTTCTTGGAGCTCATCACTCGTGGGAGGCATTGGGTGACCAACAAGGCAGATATTGTGGCTGGCTTTGTGGAATACTTCCGCAACATTTACCAGTATGAGGTTTTGTCCCACATCACTTGCACCACATCTTGCGACCAAGCAGAATCCATAACAGAAGACTTTCTTGCGGCAGTGTCAACGATGCGATAGCTCTAAACAAGTCGCTTGGCGTGGATGGTCTCTCCATGGAATTTTAATGGGATTCACAGGATTTAGTAAAGCCAAGATTGACCATAATGTTCCAAGAACTGTCGAAGACGACCGCCACGATTCCGTCAGCATTTTTCAGTTCACAATCCAATGCAGGAAACTATGGCTGCCCATTATTGCCCCCCCTCCCCCAGCCACGGTCAGTGCCGGCTGCAAGATATTTGCGCATATTTTACCTTCACATTGCAGTCGTCTCCTTCCGTGTATGATATCCATCAAACAAAAGACGTCACGTGGTCCTGATGGCCCTAGTAAATGTCGAAATGTGTTTTCTCTATCAGCTATGTGCAATCTCTATACGGAAATGGTGCCACGACTTTGATCTTGCTTTTGGTTGGGTGTGACGTGGTTGCCTCTGTGCCATTATGGGCTTCCTGGCCCTTTCACTGTTATCCTATGCTGTCTCTATCCCAGCGAATAGCGCCTGCTGCCTTTTCCAGATTAACGGTTATATCGCTGGACCAGCATCGATTCACTATTTTTTGTATCAGGGATACCCGCTATTGGTGTTTGTCTATGCTCTTCTCTGAGCCGGTTATTGGGATTCTTGTAACGAACTTCTCAGGTTTTACACTGTGGATGCATGTTCCACTGTCGTGCCTATGAAGATGACCTGTTGCTACTGGTACAGTCATGGGAAGAGACCATGTGCATACTTGATCTGATCTCCTCATACAAGGACATGGTTCCTGTCTTTGAGGATTGCCAAATCCATGGGAATGCCAATTGGCTGCAGACTGACATGAGAAGAATTGGCGCATCTGAATTGCATCCAGGGCTCCCTCTAACTTGGTATCGTCTTTATGTCCACCACCTGCCACATCGCAACAGTTAACTTCTACATCTACATCTACATCTACATGATTACTCTGCAAGTCACATTTAAGTGCTTGGCAGAGGTTTCATCGAACCACAATCATACTATGTCTCTACCATTCCACTCCCGAACAGCGCGCGTGAAAAACGAACACCTAAACCGTTCTGTTCGAGCTCTGATTTCTCTTATTTTATTTTGATGATCATTCCTACCTATGTAGGTTGGACTCAACAAAATATTTTCGCATTCGGAAGAGAAAGTTGGTGACTGACATTTCGTAAATAGATCTCGCCGCGACGAAAAACGTCTTTGCTTTAATGACTTCCATCCCAACTCGCGTATCATATCTGCCACACTCTCTCCCCTATTACGTGATAATACAAAACGAGTTGCCCTTTTTTGCACCCTTTCGATGTCCTCCGTCAATCCCACCTGCTAGGGATCCCACACCGCGCAGCAGTATTCTAACAGAGGACGAACGAGTGTAGTGTAAGCTGTCTCTTTAGTGAACTTGTTGCATCTTCTAAGTGTCGTGCCAATGAAACGCAACCTTTGGCTCGCCTTCCCCACAATATTGTCTATGTGGTCTTTCCAACTGAAGTTGTTCGTAATTTTAACACCCAGGTACTTAGTTGAATTGACAGCCTTGAGAATTGTACTATTTATCGAGTTATCGAATTCCAACGGATTTCTTTTGGAACTCATGTGGATCACCTCACACTTTTCGTTATTTAACGTCAACTGCCACCTGCCACACCATACAGCAATCTTTTCTAAATCGCTTTGCAACTGATACTGGTCTTCAGTTGACCTTACTAGACGGTAAATTACAGCATCATCTGCGAACAACCTAAGAGAACTGCTCAGATTGTCACCCTAGTTATTTATATAGATTAGGAACAGCAGAGGTCCCAGGACGATTCCCTGGGGAACACCTGATATCACTTCAGTTTTACTCGATGATTTGCCGTCTATTACTACGAACTGTGACCTTCCTGACAGGAAATCACGAATCCAGTCGCACAACTGAGCCGATACCCCATAGGCCCGCAGCTTGATTAGAAGTCGCTTGTGAGGAACGGTGTCAAAAGCCTTCCGGAATTCTAGAAATACGGAATCAACCAGAGATCCCCTGTCGATAGCGGCCATTACTTCGTGCGAATAAAGAGCTAGCTGCGTTGCACAAGAACGATGTTTTCTGAAACCATGCTGATAACGTATCAATAGATCGTTCCCTTCGAGGTGATTCATAATGTTTGAATACAATATATGCTCCAAAACCCTACTGCAAACTGACGTAAATGATGTAGGTCTGTAGTTCGCTGGATTACTCCTACTACCCTTCTTAAACATTGGTGCGACCTGCGCAATTTTCCAATCTGTAGGTACAGATCTATCGGTGAGCGAGCGGTTGTATATGATTGCTAAGTAGGGAGCTATTGTATCAGCGTAATCTGAAAGGAACCTAATCGGTATACAATCTGGACCTGAAGACTTTCCCGTATCAAGCGATTTGAGTTGCTTCGCAACCCCTAAGGTATCTACTTCTAAGAAACTCATGCTAGCAGCTGTTCGTGTTTCAAATTCTGGAATATTCCATTCGTCTTCCCTGGTGAAGGAATTTCGGAAAACTGCGTTCAATAACTCCGCTTTAGCGGCAGAGTCGGCGGTAACAGTACCATCGGCACTGCGCAGCGTAGGTATAGACTGCGTCTTGCCGCTTGTGTACTTTACATACGACAAGAATTTCTTCGGTGTTTCTACCAAATTTCGAGACAATGTTTCGTTGTGGAACCTATTAAAGGCACCTCGCATTGAAGTCCGTGCCAGATTTCGCGCGTCTGTAAATTTTAGCCAATCTTCGGGATTTCGCGTTCTTCTGAACTTTGCATGCTTTTACCGATGACAACTTCTGGCATGTCCTGCAAGTCACCACCGTGACCATTCCGCAACATCGCCTTCGTGGCCTTACTGCACTGAAATGTATGGAATGTCTGAATATCCACGTAGATTTCAAGCAAGTACACGTAGCAGAGGTTCTTCCAATATCGCCAGCCTATTGCACATGTTGATCTACTTTCTAACCACTGGCAAAAGTTTTTTAAGGTCAGATACGAGACATTCTCCCTCCACTGGAAGGCCATGGGACTTAGACTCGTCAACATCCAGTAAAACATATCGGCCTTATATCTAAACAACATAAACAAACAGTGTCCACGCACGGGGAACTCTCATGTGACAACTCTTGGACATTTACGCACCAGGCTTCATTTCACGAACGGTTTCGGTAAGACAAGTTGCGCCTCTGTTCGTGGGTCTGCGTTATTCGTGGACTGTAGCTATGTACGCACAGATTCACATGCACATCTTACTCATCCTCACGCTAGAAGGATTTCTACATTCAATTACTGTATGACATATCTAGAAACATGAAATCAATTATTCATTAACGAGGTGGACTGCACTGCTGCACAACCTTTATCAGACGTACCACCCGACATCAGCCCGAGTGACATGATGTCACATCGACTCTGGAAAAGTCACTACTAACCAGTGTTTATATGCGACTGGTTTGATGGACATGCGTTAGTGCTCCACCTATCACTCGGTGGATGATGGCACCCATCGCATGACCTGTCCCATAGCTCATGAAGCCTGGACGCAGGGACAGTAAATGGTCGGCTGTTTCTCCTGCACCCCTCCATCTGTGATCGAACTGCACGCTTTCACTCGCCTGTAGAAGACATGTTTCCCAGCAGCCAAGACTTACGCGTTACTGTGGCTCAAATGATGGACAGTCATATACGTATCTTTATGGAGACAGAGTCAAATCGCAGATCGCCTCTACACACAGCGAATGAAGGACGACCATGATACTGCATTTATTTGTCCCATTAAACCTGTGAGGTTTTGAACGAATCCCCATGCATCTGGAATGTGCCCAGCGTGGTTGGCTTGACTGCTATCGAAGGGCACTACTAACACCCCCCTCTCATTAATCAAGCCCGCAGGGGGTGCAGTGCCTGATACCCCACTGTCCTCGTTTTCCATTTCTCCTCTCCTGCACCAAGCACTGTTGTGCCAAACAATGGAATTTAATAATTAGAATTGACTACCTTTTTCATTGACTCTCCCTTCTTGTCACCTTCCAGTTGGTTAGTGGTGTTATGCCACAGCCAGGCCTAATGTGGTCGAAATCTGTCAACACTGCTCTGCCATCGAGCTGGAGGCATCCCAAACAAGCTCTTTATCCTATCATCACTAACTTATGTCGAATTAAAAGGAACAGTTTTCCTTATTTGCGTTTTCTGATGTTATCTGCTGATTTTCTGTTTGGTTTTTCAAATAAAGTTTATATTTCCCTCTTATGTTCCAATTGAAAATTTAAATAAATAAAAAGTACACGCAGCCATTGTGGATTTACAAATAGGGCAGAAATTGTGAATTAGTGCAAGGCCGTGGGAAATATTATGTAGAGTCGCTAATGTTCGAGTCACATTCGTGACATACATTCTTTCAGTTAAAGCATCAAATTCTATCCTATTTGTATCTTCGTAGTGAACTATCTTGCAAATTTCTTTCTGTTACTGTTACCTTTATTTAAACATCCAGACATAAGATGCACTTCTTACAGACGTTAAACAACCACTTTGTTTCGTCCATGCCAAGCCATTAGTAACTATAGTTCATACAGTAATATCGTCTGTATCCAATGGGGTACAAAATACACTAAACAGGCTACATCAGATTGCACAATAATTCCATTCTGTACGTTTGACATCAAGGCTTATCTTCACAGAGCCCGTAGGTACAGTACGAGCATTATTCACGTTATATATGTTCAAAGCGAGCATCCTGCATTTGCAAACATTTCCCCATTAGCAGGATCATACTTTGCTGGACCTTGCGCAACACACCTGCATCCACCATTGTCGAAGCGACATGCACGCGAGATACTAGGTCGTGTAAATCAACGGGTGGAGCACTGAGCCCTGTCGGCTGCCTTCCCTTTTCCAAATTGACCGTCTCTTCCGCGTTAGCGGAAGTATGCAATGCGCTGTTCAGCTGTTCATCTAGCAGGGAGGGAGGGGGGGGGAGGCGTGGTGGGGGTGTTTGTTGCGATCGAGAAAGCGAGGGGTTGCCGCGGTGAGTAGTTTGCTGGGACCGATGATTGTCAAGGGGTCCACGTGTCTCGAATTTGAAGCGAGGCATAGTAACTTTGAGCATTGGGAAGTTTGTGTGTGTACAACGGCTTTCTGGGGTCAGGCTGTTTCTTAGTATAGACCTTGCTCAAGTCTTCCTGAATTGATCAGTTTTCCTGTGGTAATCTAGATGCGCATAATTACCGATTTTTGGCCGCTGAATTAAGCCCCCTTGTTGCTTGTTCGCCTAGTGTGAACTTTGGCTCCGAGAAATCCACTTCTTGTCTGAAAGCGTTGACCGAACTTTTGCAAGTGCGTGTGATCTTTCCGGCCGTACGAGACTCTCACTGTGCTGCCTGTCTCATTCCCGGTACCTTTGTAAATCAAAGAGGAGCCGAGTTGGGATGCAAATTTCTGGCTCTTCGAATTTCTTAGCGAATGCTCGGTAGTTCTTCTAGAATTAGTTTCTATTGTAACATCTTGTTTTGTGATACCCACAGTGCGTGAATCCTGTAACACGTTTCTCAGCTTTAGCCATCTCGCTGAGCGGTGTAACTTTGTTGCGCGTGCAGTGGTGACCCGGACTTAGAACACCTTTAGTGTGTTTCAGCTCTCGGACATTGTGGTACGTCGCCCTGTAGGACTCTTGGACCGTAGTGCCTTTGCAGCTGCTTATACACACTACCTCGGCCTGCACTTTCTTCGCACAGGAGTTCACCGCTCGCTAATTGTAATCTATTAATTGTTTCAAGTAACTGCTGTTTTCCTCATTGTAAAGGCCTAAATGGTCAGGAGACGTCACCGATCGCTAACTTACGTAATTGTAGTCTAGTAACTCTTTCATGTAACTGCAGTTGTAAGTGAATAAGTGGCCAGTTATTCTATGACAGACTGGTACCCTTGTTTTAAGAGTGTTTTATATTTTTAAAATTGGCCAAGCATTGCTTAATTAGGTTGCAGCACCTAATATTATATTTGTCCTTACACTCATTTAATTCTAAGTTTAGCTACGATGCCAGAATTTGTTTCTCGCTGGAGATGTAGAGGCAGCGACTAACCTTGTCAATTCATGTTTGCTATTTATTTTATTCGAAAATCATGCCCATTGTGACTTAGTTTCATCGTTGTTAGAATTCTGAGTCAGCCTAGTGGGGCAAGTTTGAAACGTTCTTGTTAAAAGTTATAGAAATTTGTATATGACATAGCTGCGCCCATTACTGTTCTTTCATGCTGCGCCCTTTGTTAAACTATATACAGTCTGTGGTTTATATGATGATAATATTTGGTCGTAATTTGACACTGAAGGTCTCCAGCATTATGGGCTTGTCTATTAAGATTTATAAATTGATAAAAGACCCTGTTTCATTTTATAAATGTTGCTGGTATCCAAATTGTTGTTCCCATGGTTTTTTATCTAACTGATAATAAAATTTCGATTTTTTGTTTACTTTTTAATGCATTGTTTCTTTTAGTATACTTGTATATAGTGTCTTCTTTTTAAATGGTGGCCCAGCCCTTTCAAGTGTTTGTTTCTGGTTAAGTCACGCTCTGAAAGGTCAGATTTCAATACTTCAAGCTTGTTCCTTTAAGTGTACCCACGTCGGGAGAACGTGGAGTCTAGAACACTAGACGTCTGTGGCCAGTCCGTTTCCCTGGAAACACTTCTTTTAAATAGTTACGCATATCCATTCCAAAGTTGGGCAGTGCACAATCATGCTGCACCATGCTGTCACCGAACAGCAAATGGAACTTCTTCTAATGTTTCAAGCTATGTATTGTAATGGAACGTAGCATACAGGGAGCAAGTAACTCGCCCATCAATAAGTGAGGGTACAAGAGCACTCTTCTCGCTACTGAAGCCCACAAGTTTACGCCCAATAGTGCCTGAAAGTCATGTTCACGTGCGTCATATAGGTTGCTTTCCAAATAATAATGGTTGTTTTGGAGGCCATAGATACCTTCACGGGCGAATGAGATTGGTCAGTATACATCACATTAGTTATAAAATGTTCGCTACCTTCCACTTGCTACAAAGGCCGTTCACAAAACTGCACTCAGCGAATGAGGTCTTCTGGCCGCTCTTGTTGAGTTCATGTGTAATGATATGGATGCAGTTCTTTATCTGGGACTCTCTCGCAGTATCAAGGGTACTTCACCGAGGTGACTCGTGAACGGTTTTACGAATTGCGTCCTCTGAGGAGTAGAGCTAGTACTCTGTACCTTCCTTGTTGATGGATATCACTGGTTTCCCGAAAGCACTCCTCCACGAGACGAAAAACATTATTGTCCGTATGGTGCATAAGAGGGGGCCATGCAGCATACACAAGAGCAGCAGCAGCTTGGTTGTCGGATGCACCTAGCACGAACAGCATATTGGCATTTCAGTCGTCTGTCAGCTGTCTAGCACGAAGAGCATATTGGCATTTCAGTCGCCTGTCAGTAAACTACCCTACATTAACTTGACAGCGCCAGCTATGACTGTTGACTGTGCGGTTAGCAGACACATGTTGGCAGTTTAGTGCACCGCATTGTAAGAGGCTACTGCCTTTAAACGACAGGAACTAGGGAACGGACGACTAAAATATAAAAAAGGGGACATCACGATGATTCGAATCGTAGCTGCACAGTGGATGTGGTTTTGATGTCCCAGCAGCCTTTCCCTTTTTTTCTTTTTTTGTAACTTCAATGCTAAAGAAATCGTAATTGCTGTCGAATAACTAGAAAAAAGAGAGAAAAAAGAAATATTGACAGAAGGGTGGTCTTTTCTGGTGCTTCTGCCTCTGGGCTCGTCGTTTCGTGCAACTGAGGGAGATAACCGTTTCGATATGATCAGTTTATGCCTCTTCATCATGTTCAACATCAGCTTCTCATACCCATGACATTTCATCTGCATGAAACATGTCGTAACGTCCTCCCCAGAAATTAGAAAAATTGTTATTTCAGGTTGCGCACAGTCGCTGTATGTCGGTCAAGCAGGTGGTTCCAGATTTCCAGCAAATTCTTTGGGCCTTTGTGTAGCAGATAATGCACCGTTTGGGAAAGCAGCCTCTCACTGCAAGCATCTTGGCTCATGAGTAGTACGTTCTGTCCGGGGAACGAACAGTCATTGGGTCAATGGCTTGTTGTTCTGTGTGGCGAAGTGTGGAAATCATCCTCGTCACCACACTTCCGCAGAGGGACTGCACGTAAGACGGCGGGCGTCGTCATCTGTGACCTGGCGCACCTAACACAACGGGAAGTTCAGCATGTTGATGGCGTGGAGGCAGGATCCGTTGACTTGCTTATCTTTAACTAGCAGGTACTACGTTGTTCTTGTTTCTGTGTCAAGAGTGGTATTGTCCACCATATCACCAGCCAGTGGATTCCACAGGATTGGCGGGGCACCTGTTCATGATTATAAGGCATACATCGTGCGCTTTTGCCAGTCTGTTGGCTGGTAGACTGTCATAACGTAGATATATTCATGACAAAAAGCTCTGATATGATGGAATGCTTGAGAAATGTATTCATCGTCACCAGCTACATTCGAGATGCTGATGCCTGTTCATCCATCGAGAGGCCCCATAGACAAAGTGTCACTTCGCAATCATGAACATACATAAGCTCGAGGCCTCCACTACCAATGGGTAGTGATGTATTGGATCGTGCATAATCCTATGCTGACGAAGTATACAAATACTACTAGTATGCGTCAAGCGATCGTCTCTGTCAATGGAAGAATCTGTACACAGTGCGGGAACGTGACACCAAGTAGGTATTTATATAGGTGGCCCGTTGAATCATGTATAAGGCACGTAAGCCTCCCATTCTGACACAATTCCGAATGGCTTAGAGCAATCTCTTGAAGCTGATCGCCACTGTTTGCCATACGCCATTTGTGAACGCGATCCACAGACGCTGTATTCTGTCCCATATCTGGAAGGGTGCAACGCAGTCGTTAGTTAGTCCAGAACTAATATTCAGGGCTCCTAATTTGTCCACATTCTCATGGCTAGCCGTCGTAGCACTGTATCTATTGATCCAATCCTAGACCGCATTTGTGTCCGTGCCAGACAGCATCAACAGGACTACATCGTCTTCATACGCCTTGCTCAGAAAAGTGTGTCCCCATATCGTAAGTCTTGTCAAGCAGTGGAAAAGACCGCTGAAAAGTGGATCAACGGCCAGTGAATATATCACAGAGGATAAGGGGCTTCTCTGTTGGACTGAACTCGTAATACGAAGGGGCACTACCAGTCAGCCACTAAAATCACCTCGGAGGTGGCTCCCCCTTCAGTGTGGGGGTATAGTGTTGCGTGAACTATATTTGGGTATACACTTCCGTGATGTAGGTATGGCTGACCCTGAAACAGGCTGGATAAAATCCTATGGAGATCAGAGTTCCGCGTACTTTACAAGTTTTCGCCATCACAATGGACTTCGATGTTTGCTGAGTGCCGTCTGGCTGTAGACAGATCTGTCGCATCGGTACGCGTCTTGTTCACACAATGGAAATGTCGGAAACACAATAACATACCGAACAGGTGTAGAAGTACATCTCTTACGATAAAAATAATGCAATTATTTTGTAGAAGGCCGCAGCATGGAGGAATATAGCTGTTAAGTTGGACCAAAATGGTAAATGAAATGAGGCTCATGCGGACTAGTCACAAGGGTCAAAACAAAAGGCTGTGGAATGAGAAGGTTAGTACAGCAGGAGCAACATCATTTGCAGTTTGCGTGGTGACAATTTACTTGTACAAGTTCAGCCAGTGAGTGTATGGACACAATTAAACACATTATACTCGAATGAAATACTGATTACACAGTAAACAGTTTGTGGTCCAGAAAAATTCGCATTATACTCAGTAAAGCAGATGTGTGTCAGAATTTCGATAAATGTTAGATTGAAGAAAATATACGCCTAGTACTTATTAGTCTTTCTGTCAATAACATTTCATCTTTTCAAAACAATTTAAACGAAATTTGCATCTTCGGAAAAATGCGCATCTGACGCTTAATAAATCATCTGTGAATACAACTTATCTTTTCAACAACAATTTGAATAACATCTATTTTAGAAAAATGTGCGCCTGATTCCTCCAAACATTATTAATAACCTTCCAATTAACAACTGTAGTTAAGAAACACGCGCAAGCTTGCTCACTAAGTCTTTAGCTCATAGCAGTTCAGATTACAAAATATTTAAGACCAAAACGCGCTATGGCACTCAACAAATGATTAATTAAGTATGAACAGGTCAGTGCGAAGTAAGCTCCGAACTTAAATGTCAACAGCCATCAGATTAAAGCCAAACGTGTTTAAGAAAGATAAATACAGTAAAGCTATTATTGTATACACATTAACAATAGCTTTGAATTTAAGCTAGAAGAATCTGGGAACTCAACCACGAGTCAGGTGGTTAGTATTGTTCCTGGAATATCAATAACAGTCACCAAACACAAGGCAGAACATTAGGATTATAATGGCACAGTTATCTTACAGTCACGACTATAAAACATTTT
Organism: Schistocerca serialis cubense; assembly: GCF_023864345.2. Lineage (NCBI taxonomy): Eukaryota > Metazoa > Arthropoda > Insecta > Orthoptera > Acrididae > Schistocerca > Schistocerca serialis. The sequence continues at coordinate 320,560,541 of NC_064641.1, read as the reverse complement.
AACGTAAAATATTGCTTCGGAAAAGTGGTGGCTTACTAAGCCTTAATAAATGGCAGTATTATTGCCCATAAGGTCACTGGTTCGTAACACAACACCACTTAAATTTCGATAACAATCAGCATTGGCGGCCGAGGCTTCCGGCATGAGAGGTCACCCTCATTGTAACAGGCACATAGATTTTGACCGTTTCTGTTCAATCTACACATCGAAGAAGCAATGATGGAAATAAAGGAAAGGTTAATGAGTGGAATTAAAAATCAACGAAAAAGGATATTAATGATAAGATTCGTTGAAGACACTGCAATTCTTAGTGAAACTGAAGACGAGTTATAGGTTCTGCTGTCCGCAGCTCGGGGTCTAGCGGTCCCGGCACGGTAGCTCAGAGTGTTCGGTCACAGGTTTAGCCGCCCTCTGTAATAATAACAATAAAAAAAACTGAGTTAATCGATCGACGATGAACTTAAACAAGCGTAACGGGACGTCCGTCCCGAACAAATAGAACGAACATTAATGAACAAAATGAAATTAAAAAAGTGGCTTGCGTTGCTGCCTCTGGATCACAGGTTCCCGGGTTCCATTTCCGGTAGGGTTGGCGATTTTTTTCTGCTAGAGATTGGGTGTTCGTGTTGTTCTCATCATTGCTTCATCATTCGTGACAGTGGCTAGATTGGATTGTGTCAAAATTGCACTGTGTAAAAACTGAGGCTTTCTACCGGCGCTGAGGACCGCGCAGTTGAGCGCCTCACAAGCCAAACGTCATCATCTACTGGTTCTGCTGAATGGAGTGGTCAATCTGATGTGCGCAGAATGTGGATTGAAATTAAATCTAGGAAAGACGAAAGGGGATGAGTTGTAGTAGAAATGAGAATAGCGAGAAACTTTTAACTTAAGGATTGGCGGTCACGAAGTAGACGAAGTTCAGGAATTCTGCTACCTGGGCAGCAAAGTAACTCATGACGTACGGTGAAAGGAGGTCATCAAAAGCAGGCTAGCGTTAGAAAGAAGGGCATTCCTTATCAAGAGATGTCTACTAATACCAAACATAGGTCTCAATTTGAGGGAGAAATTTCTGAGAATGTACGTTTAGAGCACAGTGCAGTATGATAGTGAAACGTGGACGGTGGGAAAATTGGAACAGAAGAGAATCGAAATATTTGAGATGTGGTGCTACAGAAGAATGTTGAAAATTAGGCGGACTGAAAAGGAATCAGGAGGTCCTCAGCAGAATCGGTGAGGAAAATAATATGTGGGGAACACTGAGAAGATGAAGTGACAGATGGTAGGACTTCTGTTAAGATATCGAGGAATAACTTTCATGGTACTAGAAGGAGCAGTAGAGGGTAGAAACTGCAGAGGGAGACAGAGATGGAATACACTCACTAAATAATTGAGGACGTGGGTTACAAGTGCTATTTTGAGATGAAGAGCTTGGCACAGGCGAGGAATTCGTGGCGGGTGACATCGAACCAGAAAAAGTGATTGACTGGAGCTAAGAAGAAGTGGAAATGTAAGGAAGAGGACATGGTTTTCTATTTTTCACTAATGCATTTGGGCTCTTTCTGTCTTCGTGGATTTATAACAATGCACAGTAATTGGTTGGAGATATTAGTTTGCTACTGAGAGGGTGATCACGTCACCGTTAACAGTGATGACATCACTAATAAAGATGGTGACGTCACTTTGTCAATAACATAGGTGTGCCAGGGTGGTGCAATGTGAACAAAATGGGTCAGGTAGTACATTAATGCCCTTTTTTCTGACTCATCAGTCTTGACTGGTTTGATGCAGTCCACCACCAATTCTTCTTCTGCGATTTTCAACTCAGATTAGCAATTGCTATCTGCATCCTGAATTATTTTCTGGATATATTCCAATATCTTCCTCTGCAGCTTTTACCCTCTACCTCTCTCTCTAGTACCATGGGAAGTAGTCCCTGACGTCGTAACAGATGCCCTATCATCTGTCATCATTCTTGTCCTTGCCTTACAAATATTTCTTTCTTCATCGATTCTGCGGAGAACCTTCTCAGTCCTTACCTTATCAGTCTACCTACTGTTCAACAGCCGTCTGTCGCACCACATTTCAAATTCTTTGATTGTCTTCTGGTCCGGTTTTCCCACAGTCTATATTTCACTACTATATAGCCTCGCTGGGTAGCCGCGCGGTCTGGGGTGCACTGTCACGGTTCGCGCGGCTCCACCCGTCGGAGGTTCGAGTCCTCCCTCGGGCATGGGTGTGTGTGTGTGTGTTGTCTTTAGCGAAAGTTAGTTTAAGTTAGATTATGTAGCGCTAAGCTTAGCGACCGACGATCTCAGCAGTTTGATCCCATAAGACCTTACCACAAATTTCAAAATTTATACTGTATAATACTGTGCTCCAAACGGACACGCAGCTCGGGGTAGCCGGGCGGTCTAGGTTGTCTTATCACGGTTCGCTCTGCTCCACCCGTCGGAGGTTCGAGTCCTCTCTCGGGCATGGGTGTGTGTGTTGTCCTTAGCGTAAGTTATTTTAAGTTAAATTACGTAGTGCGTAAGCCTAGGGACCGATGGCCTCAGCAGTTTGGTTCCATAGTACTTACCACGAATTTCCAATTTTACAAACGGACATACCTGAACTACCCTTGTAACGCATATGTACATAGTTGGCAAGTTATATAATTCTGATTTCCTTTATAAACATTTATGATAAATGTTGTATCCTAGCCAGTAATGCCACCCGAGCCCGCTGCCAAAAGGTTGGCAGCATCAAAGTCCGGACGCCGTCCGCATAAGCAGCGTCAGCGAGACAGGAAATCGCCGCAAGTCTGCGCGCGCCACCACTGGCTTCTGGGTTCTTAAGCGCTGGAGTCGCGAGCGCTAGGACAGTTCTGTATTCGCCGCTCAGTTGTAGACTCGCCACCGAATTGTGTACTTGCTAGTCAGTCGTGTGTTCATCGCAGCAGAGTTGTTGTTTGTCGTCAGCCGACGCTGACCTAGCCGCTCCAACTCGAACTAGACAGATTTCTATAGTCACGGAGTTCACTACTGTGTTGCTGTATCTTCGTTAATAAAGATAAGTACCGACTTTTATTTAATCAGAGTGTTTGGGTTTTCCTCTTTCTGTTCACTGTTCCTGCGGACCGGTCGGCCCGCTATTAAAAGTGTGGCGGTGACTTCGTAAGCCGTTTCTACAGCGAATTGCTTGTCGCTACGAACGCCGCCACAAAACTGGCGACGAGGCGTTCCGAACTCGTGTGCAGGGCTGGTTCAACTTGTTTCTGGTTATACTAATTATAGCGATAAAATTTTGGGGGCTGGTTTAATTTGTGTTCACTATGTCTGCCGAATTACAACAGTTGATCTTGTTACAGAGTCAGCAAATACAAAGTCTGGTGGAAGCAATCACCAAACAAGCGGCTAATCCTCCAACACAAAAGGAACAAGCACAGGCAACACCACCTTTCCGTGCTTTTGATGCATCAAGAGAAGAATGGCGAGAATATTTCGCGCAGTTGCAGGCGCACATGACAGTCTACAAAATCACGGGTACTGAGCGGCAGCTTTATTTAATTTCCACTGCAGGCGTGGAAATCTATCGACTACTTTGTAAGTTGTTCCCGGAATCCCAGCCAGAAGCTTTAGACTATGACGTTGTTGTTAACAAGCTTGCTGAGTATTTCGAGTCGCGAGTTCATGTGGCAGCAGCCAGATTCAAGTTCTTCAGATTAAAGAAACTGCCACATCAATCTAATAAACAGTGGTTAACAGATTTACGGGGCCTCACCCGTCAGTGCCGATTTAATTGTGTGTGTGGAGCTTCCTACAGTGATGTCATGCTACGAGACGCTATTACTCAAAACATTGCAGATTCTCGTATTCGTGCTGCTATCTTAAAGTTGCCTGACCCGTCATTAGAGACTGTGATGAACATCATTGAAGCCCAAGATACTTTTGACTATGCTGAGTGTGAGTTAGATCAGCCATGTATTTCTCAAATTGCCTGTGCTAAGCAAGTTATGTCACGCCCGCGGCCCCACCGGCAGAGTCAGACTGTAAACACTAGCCGGCCGCGTCATGTTAAACACATTCGTCAGCCGCGTGTGCAAAATGATAGAGTTAAGTCTTGCCCTAAGTGTGTTCTTGCTCATCCTCGTGAACGTTGCCCGTTGAGAAACGCGGTTTGTCACTTTTGTCAAAGGACTGTTAGTTTGCGTAAACGCAAGAACACTTCTAGTGCTGCCCAGCCCATGGATATTCATGTTCTTCAAAGCCAGCCCGCCCAGAAGGTCGCGTTTAAAGACTCTTCCACGGTTCGTGTGGGTAATACACTTGTTTGCAATAAGCCACCCACCCAGCCCTCTGCTATGCGACCCAAGCGTAATTCAAACGCTGTAAAACGTAATGTACAGACTGCAAGTGAAGCGGGAGTTGTTGTTCCACCCGCCCAACCCACGAGTTGTCGTAAGCAGCGAACACGCGCTAAACGCGCTGATTTTGTGTCTTCCGCCTCCACTGCACCGATCCAGAGACAGTGTAATAAACTATTTGTGAAGCTACGCATCCAGGATAAGACCTTCAATTTTCAATTAGACACTGGTGCGTCTGTGACTCTCATAAATAGTGCTACGTATGCGGCTATCGGCCGCCCTAAACTTTCAGCGGCAAAACATTCTTTGGCTACTTATAGTGGAGAACAAATTCCTGTGTTAGGTGTATGTAGCGTGCCAGCCACATTCCGTGGCAATACAAAAACAGTTTCATTCACAGTGCTCCGCGCTACAGATAGTGTAAACATTTTCGGATTAGACTGTTTTGACTTGTTTGGCCTGTCTATCCAAGACAATGTGTTGCAAATTGATTCTGTTGTTGTTCCTCAAGACAGCATAACCGATTTGTGTAAACGATACAGTGACATATTTAAAGACGAACTAGGTTGTGCTGCGAACTTTGCCGCTCATATTACGTTAAAAGATAATGCTCAGCCTCGATTTTTTCGTGCTCGTCCAGTGCCTCACGCCTTCCGGGCACCTGTAGCAGATGAACTTCGTCGTTGGCAAAACAACGGTGTTATTCAACCCGTTTCAGCGAGCCAGTGGGCTTCTCCCTTATTTATTATAATGAAACCGTCTGGCAAGTTACGTTTGTGTGCTGATTTTAAGTCGACAGTTAATCCTCAGACTGTCATTGATTCTTTTCCTTTGCCTAGACCGGACGAGCTGATGGATAAGTTAGGGGAAGCTCGTTTCTTTTCCAAAATTGATCTCCGTGAAGCATATTTGCAATTGCCCCTCGACGAGCAATCACAACAGTATTTTGTCATAAACACGTCGTTGGGGTTGTTCCGTTTTCTGCGTTTGCCTTTTGGTTGTGCGCCAGCTCCAGCTGTTTTTCAGCGTTTTTTGTCACAACTTCTGGCTAATGTGCCATCGTGTTGCAACTATTTAGACGATATTGTGGTGTCCGGTCTGACGCCTGCTGAACATTTCCGTAATTTGGAGTGTTTGTTTACAGTGTTGTCTCAGGCAGGCCTACGTTGCAACATCGATAAATGTTCATTTTTCCTTACGGTGATGGAGTATCTGGGACATGTCATTAATGCTCAAGGCATTCATCCCTCCCAGTGACATTTAACAGCTGTTCGTGATTTGCCCGCCCCTCGCAATCTGCATGAATTGCAAGCAGTTCTTGGCAAATTGACATATTATATTAGGTTTATACCTAATGCATCACAGATTGCTGCACCGTTGCATCGTCTCCGCCATAAGAATGTTCCGTTTGTGTGGTCAGCTGATTGCCAATCAGCCTTTCAGCAGCTTAAAGAGGCTTTATTGAATGATCGTTGTCTGGTCCATTACGACCCTAACAAGCCTCTGGTGTTAGCTTGTGATGCCTCTTCTTTCGGCCTCGGTGCTGTGTTGTCTCACCGAGTAGGTAACACCGAACGTCCTATTGCGTTCGCATCTAAATTGCTAAACAAAGCTCAGTGTAATTATAGCCAATTGGACAAGGAAGCGTTGGCTATTGTGTTCGGTGTCACAAAATTCCATCACTACCTCTATGGTAGACCATTCTATTTAGTAACAGATCACAAGCCCCTGATGTCACTGTTTCATCCGTCTAAACCAGTTCCTCAGCGGACACCTCAGAGACTACGCCGTTGGGCTCTTTTGTTATCACAATACCAGTATGAGATACTGTATCGCCCTACAGCTCAGCATGCAAACGCTGACGCGCTTTCTAGATTGCCGATTGCTGCGGATGATGTCTTCGATTCCTCTGAGACTCTTGCCATCAGATTGACGCCGATGAGCACCAATCCCTCCGGGATTTTCCGATTGATTATCGTCAGGTGGCACGTGAGACAGCTACGGATCCTCATCTGAGTTTACTATTACGTTTTGTTCAACGTGGTTGGCCGTCCAAGGCAAAGGACATGTCGGATCCTGTGGTTCGTCTCTATTATCCGCAACGTCATCTGTTGTCTGTTTCGCACGGAGTTTTGCTGTTACGCACCGAGAATGACCAGCTTCGTGTAGTGGTTCCCCAAGTGCTCCAATCCAAGGTCCTCGGCTTGTTGCATCAAGGTCATTTGGGAGTGGTCCGCACCAAGCAGCTTGCCCGCCGTCATTGTACATGGATCGGCATTGATAAGCAGATTACGCAGATGTCTACAGATTGTTCGACGTGTGCCGAACACCAAGCTGCTCCGCCTCAACGCTATTTTGAGTGGGCACGCCCTGCCGGTCCCTGGCAGCGAGTACATATTGATTTTGCTGGTCCATATTGGAATTCTCGTTGGCTCATCGTGATAGATGCATTTAGTAATTTTCCGTTTGTTGTGCCCATGCAGTCTACAACGTCTGCACAAACTATACAGGCGTTGACTTCAATTTTTTGTATTGAGGGTCTTCCAGAAGTTTTAGTGTCTGACAATGGTCCACAATTTACCTCTGCTGAATTTGAAAGTTTTTGTTCTGCCAATGGCATTCGCCATGTTCTTACTCCGCCGTTCCACCCTCAATCGAATGGTGCAGCGGAACGTTTTGTACGCACATTCAAGGATCATATGGACCGCCTTCGTGCTACGAACTCTCGTCAGCAGGCCCTCATCACGTTCCTGTCGTCGTACCGGACCACGCCACGCGACGGCCCTTCGCCTGCGGAGCTTCTCCACGGCCGTCGTCATCGCACCCTACTACGGTTGTTGCACCCCCCGGATCGACCCGCCGCTTCTGAGCATCGCACGCGTTTTCAGCGCAACGACGCCGTTTTTTTTCAGAGTTTATCACGGTCGCCGTCGTTGGGAACGTGGTACCGTGATAAGTGTCCAGGGTCGCGGTTTTTATACTGTTCAAGGTGCTACTGGGGTGCACAGGAAGCATCAGAACCAGTTGCGCCACGCTGGCCGCCTGGATTCTGCCGCTCGTTCTTTGTCCACAGATTTGGTCCACGGCGGGTTCCAGCCGCGCCTTCCGACTTCGCTGCCGCCCCCAGGGCAGCAGCAGCAGCCGTCGCCGCTACCACGCCGACAGCCCGTCCCGTTGATGCCTCCCGCGCAGCTTCATCCGGGAGCGCCCCAGGTGGTCGCTCCGGCGCCTGCGGTCCCTCTTAAGTCGCCACCGCCTTCGGAGCTGATGGACGTCGACCCCTCAGCCGGGCCGCCTTCCCAAGCGGTGGCTGTGCAGCCTGTCCTGCAGCCGCTTTCCTTGGGCACCCCCAAGGAGTCTGACCCCGCAGCGCCTTGTCCGGCGCCCACTCAGCAGCCGTCGACGCAGCGTCAGGAGACGCTGCCTCTCTTCGTGGGTCCCGACGCCTCGTCGCGTCCAGTACCAGAAGCTGCGCCCGTGGTCACAGGCGTGCACCCTGACCTCGGTTTTCAGTCGGTGTTTCCCGAGGCCCCGCGCAGCCAATGCTGGGGTGCGGACCGGGGACTGCCACCGACAACAGTCTCCGCCCCGGTCTCTTCTGCTACGCCTGCGGCCAGACCCCTCCCCCGCCGTCGACGCTCGCCACGTCATTATTCAACGACGGTGCGGCGATTTGGGGGGGAGGAGTGTTATATCCTAGCCAGTAATGCCACCCAAGCCCGCTGCCAAAAGGTTGGCAGCATCAAAGTCCGGACGCCGTCCGCATAAGCAGCGCCAGCGAGACAGGAAATCGCCGCAAGTCTGCGCGCGCCACCGCTGGCTTCTGGGTTCTTAAGCGCTGGAGTCGCGAGCGCTAGGACAGTTCTGTATTCGCCGCTCAGTTGTAGACTTGCCACCGAATTGCGTACTTGCTAGTCAGTCGTGTGTTCATCGCAGCAGAGTTGTTGTTTGTCGTCAGCCGACGCTGACCTAGCCGCTCCGACTCGAACTAGACAGATTTCTGTAGACACGGAGTTCACTACCGTGTTGCTGTATCTTCGTTAATAAAGATAAGTACCGACTTTTATTTAATCGGAGTGTTTGGGTTTTCCTCTTTCTGTTCACTGTTCCAGCGGACCGGTCGGCCCGCTATTAAAAGTGTGGCGGCGGCTTCGTAAGCCGTTTCTACAGCGAATTGATTGTCGCTACGAACGCCGCCACAAAAATAAATTTTAGTGGTTCCCTATGGCCTGAATATAGCCTTTCAAGACTGAAACCGAGCACTCTCAGCTAAGGAAACTAGAAGACTACAAATGGCAATGATACTCCTTGCGCAAAAGGGAATCCAAAAACAGAAAAAATCTATTGAGGGAAAAATTTGCGTGTCCCAGTATGAACGCTGCGGACTCACACTTATTGATTTTAAAGATGCGTATCCGGCCCCGCTGAGCATCAAATTAGGTGTCATTGAAATCTTTTCAATAACTATGAACAAAACATGTGAACGCATCTACTTGCAAAAGAAATTCCAAATACAGGTAATATAAATCTAACGAAGGCATATTTTTGAAATATGAAATTAGGCAAGTAATGAATTATGAACGTTTCCTTCACGGAGTGGTATTAAAAAAATGGAGAAATGTCTTTCAGAAATATCTGGAAACCTTTTAAGAAGCGGTAATGCAGAGAAAAACCTCAATATCGTACGTTACCTATAGACGTCAGCCTACTTAGCTGAGTGTTTACGCGCTTGCTTCACATGCAGCGGGCCCCGGTCCGATTACCGGATGAGTTGGAGATTTTCTCCGCTCGTAGATTGGGTGTTGTGTTGTCCTCATCATAATTTCATGCTCATCACCAACACTCGAGTCGCCCAATGTGGCGTCGACTGTAATAAGTCTCGCACTCGGCGGCCAAACTACACCGGATGGAGCCTCCTTGCCGGCAGTATCATACGATCATTTCATTTCCCCTGCAGACAGTATACAACTATAGGAGATGAAAAGTGTAACTCAAATTAGATCATCAGGGTGTTTTTCCCGGATAATCTTGCCATATTTGCAAGGCGAACAGTTCCGCCTGTACAGTTTTTTTTTTTCCTCTCATATGCCAACCACTTCATCTCACAGTAGCACTTACAACCTATGTCGTCAATTATTTGTTGGATGTAATCCAATCTGTCTTACTCTACAGGTTTTACCGTTCACAGCTTCCTCTACTGCCATAGAATTTTTCCCCGATGTTTTAACTGACGTCCAAGCATCCTGCCCTTCGTCTGCTAAGTGTTTTCCATATATTCCTTTTCTCTTCAGTTCTGCGAAGGACCTCCTCATTCCTTGTCACCCAACTAATTTTCTACGTTTTTTAATAGCACCATACCTCAGACGTTTCGAGTCTCTTCTTACACGGTTTCCTCACAGTCCATATTTCACTACCAGACCATTGTGTGCTTCAAATTTTCAGTCTCAGAAATTTCTTCCTCAGATTAAGGGCTATGATTGATACTAGTACACTTTTGGCTAGGAATGTCCCTTTTTGCCAGTGTTGGTCTACTTTCTAAGTCCTACTTGCTTCATTCATCATGAGCTAGTTTGCTGACTCGACAAGGGAATTTCTTTACTTCATCTACTTCGTGATCACCAACCATGATGTTAAGTGTCCTGCTGTTCTCATTTCTGCTACTTCTCATTACTCTCGATCCATATTAGGTACCGTTGTTTCATTAACGTCATTACATCTTCGATGTAAAGATTGAACAGTAGGTGCGGAAGACTGCGTTCGTGTCAAGTACTCTTTTTAATCCGAGCACATCTTTCTGGGTCTCCCACTCTTATTGTACCCTCTGGGCTCTCGTACATATTGCATGTTAACTGTGTTTCCTCATAGCTGACCCCTGATTATCCTAGAATTTGAAAAATCTTACTTACCCCATTTTTTCTCAGAATTTTGAGCGTCTTGTACTATTTAATATTGTCAAACGCTGCTTCTAGATCGACGGATATTATAAACGTATCATGATTTTCTTTATCCTTGCTTCCATTATCAACCACACGTCAGAACTACCTCTCTTACCTTTCCTAAAGTAAAGTTATTCGTCATCTGAAACTTCCTCAACGTTCTTTTGCATTCTTCTGCACATTATTCTTGTCATAAACTTGGATGAATGAGCTATCAAGTTGTTAGTGTGATAAATATCGCTCTTGTTGGCTCTTGCAGTATTCAGACTTAGGTGAATGATGTTTATCCGAAAGTCAGATGGTACATCGTCAGTGTCATACATTCCACATTTGTGGACTTGTTACCACTTACCCAATGAATTTAGAAACTGTGATGGAATGTTATGTTTATCTCCCGCCCTATTGAATCTTAGGTCTTTCTAAGCTATTTTAAACTCTAATTTTAATTCTAGATCCCCTGCCTCTTTCTTATCGACACCAGTTTCTTCTTCCATCACGTCATTAGACAAGCCTTCCCCCTCGTAGAGTGCTTCAGTGTACTCTTTCCACCTGTCTGCTCTCTTCTTTGCAGTTCACGGTGGAATTCTTGCTGCACTCTTAATATTACCAACCTTGCACCATATTTCACCGAAGGTTGCTTTGACTTTTCTGTTTCAGTATTTCTAAGAACATTTTTGTACCTCCTTCTTTCATCGATAAGCTGAAGTATTTCTGCTGTAACCCATGCTTTCCTTGCAGTTACCTCAGTTTTACCTACACCATGTGATCAAAAGTATTCGGACATTTCCAAAAACATACGTTTTTCATATTAGGTGCACTGTGGTGCCACGTACTTCCAGGTAATCCATTAGACTTCGTGAGAGAGCAGAATGGGGCGCTCCGCGGAACTCGCGGACTTCGAACGTGATCAAGTGACTTGTGTCATAAGTCTGTACGCGAGATTTCCATACTCCTAAACACCCCTAGGTCCACTGTTGCCGATGTGATAGTGAAGTGGAAACGTGAAGAGTCACGTACAGAACAAAAGCGTACAGCCCGACCTCGTCTGTTGACTGACATAGACCGCCGACAGTTGAAGAGGGTTGTAATGTGTTATAGCAAGACATCTATGCAGACCATCACACAGGAATTCCAAACTGTATCAGGATCCACTGCAAGTACTATGACAGTTAGGCAGGAGGTGAGAAAACTTGGATTTCATGGTCGAGTGGCTGCTCGTAAGCCACACATCATGCCGGTAAATGCCTAACGACGCCTCGCTGGGTGTAGGGAGCGTAAACATTGGACGATTGAATAGTGGAAGAAACGTTGTGTCGAGTGACGAATCACGGTACACAATGTGGCGATCCGATGGCAGGGTGCGGGTATGGCGAATGGTTGTTTCGCTTTGCACTATCATAGCACAGACCTACATTGAAGTTTTAAGCACCTTCTAGCTTCCCACTGTTGAAGAGCAATTTGGGGATGGCGATTGCATCTTTCAACAAGACCGAGCACCTCTTCATAACGCACCGCCTGTGGTGGAGTGGTTACACGACAATAACATCCCTGCAATGGACTGGCCTGCACAGAGTCCTGACATTAATCTTATAGAACACCTTTCAGATGTTTTGGAATGCCGACTTTGTGCCAGGCCTCACCGACCGACGTCGATACCTTTCCTCAGTGCAGCACTGTTTGAAGAATGGGCTGCCATTCCCCAAGAAACCTTCCAGCAAGTGATTGAACGTATGCCTGCTTGAGTGTAATCTGTCATGAAGGCATTCGTCATGAACAGGAAGGTAGGGCAGAGAGTGAGTTACTGCAAACAATTCGGGGACAGGGTTGTTCTCATCAGAATCGACAGCAAACCAAAGGTGGGCCAACACCATATTGAATTCCAGCAGTACCGACGGAGTGCCCCACGAACTTGTAAGTCATTTTCAGCTAGGTGTCCGGATACTTTTGACCACATAGTGTATGTCTTTCCTTCAAACGTCAGTGATTGCCCTTTTTAGAACTTGAAATGAATTGCCTACTAATCCTTGTCGCAGTATCTAGAGTGTCAGAGAACTTCAAGCGAATATAATTCCTGACTCGTCTCTTGAACTTCATCCTACTCTTCATGACTATTATATTATGATATGAGTCATATCTGCTAATAGGTATGCCTTACAATCCATTATTTGGTTTCGGAATCTTTGTCTGACCATGATGTAATCTAACTGAAATCTTATACCGTATCTCCCAGCCTTTTCCAGGTGTACCTCCTGATTCTTGGACGGAATATCTGCTGTTACTAACTGAAATTTATTGCAGAACTCAGTCTTTCTCCTTCCTCGTTTGTACTACCGAGCCGAAATTCTCCCGTAACCCTTCCCTCTACTCCTTCCCCTACAATAGCCTTCCAATCCCACAAAGCTATTTCATTTTCATCTCCCTTTGGATACTGCATTACCCGTTCAGTATCCTCAGATACGTTCTCTGTCTCTTTATCTTCGGCCTGAAACTTCAGCATTCATACCTAAGTTACTTGTGTCACCTTTGGTTTGCTGTCGATTCTGATGAGAACAACCCTGTATCCGAATTGTTTGCAGTAACTCACTCTCTACCCTACCTTCCTGTTAATGACGAATGCTACTCGTATTTGAGCCGTGGCGGCTGATTTCACTGTCTACAAATTTAGCTATCGTCTCAGCAGGGACGCAGATTACTCTCTTTTGCGGTTGTCGCTGCCTCGCCTAGTCTTCAAAAGCGGCCGCTAGAGTAGTGTCTGTGGGAGGGAGGCGTCCGACGAAATTGGCTCAGGCAGTTTACTGGTAGTTTTCGCACAATCTGGAGCCGGGGGCTGCAGCAGTGCTTGGAGCAACGGACACGCGGTGCGGATTGGCACGACGTCTTTTGCAGGTCGTCTTCTTCTTCGCCAGGACTGGGCAACTAGTTGTGCGCAACTAGTTGCTCAGCTCTGTGCACCGATTTCCCGCTCCACAAGCTCTTTGAGCAGACAACTTCTGGCATGTCCTGCAAGTCACCACCGTGACCATTCCGCAACATCGCCTTCGTGGCCTTACTGCACTGAAATGTATGGGATGTCTGAATATCCACGTAGATTTCAAGCAAGTACACGTAGCAGAGGTTCTTCCAATATCGCCAGCCTATTGGACATGTTGATCTACTTTCTAACCACTGGCAAAAGTTTTTTAAGGTCAGATACGAGACATTCTCCCTCCACTGGAAGGCCATGGGACTTTGACTCGTCAACATCCAGTAAAACATATCGGCCTTGTATCTAAACAACATAAACAAACAGTGTCCAGGCACGGGGAACTCTCATGTGACAACTCTTGGACATTTACGCACCAGGCTTCATTTCACGAACGGTTTCGGTAAGACAAGTTGCGCCTCTGTTCGCGGGTCTGTGTTTTTCGTGGACTGTAGCTATGTACGCACCAGATTCACATGCACATCTTACTCATCCTCACGCTAGAAGGATTTCTACATTCAATTACTGTATGACATAGCTAGAAACATGAAATCAATTATTCATTAACGAGGTGGACTGCACTGCTGCACAACCTTTATCAGATGTACCACCCGACATCAGCCCGAGTGACATGATGTCACATCGACTCTGGAAAAGTCACTACTAACCAGTGTTTATATGCGACTGGTTTGATGGACATGCGTTAGTGCTCCACCTATCACTCGGTGGATGATGGCACCCATCGCATGACCTGTCCCATAGCTCATGAAGCCTGGACAGTAAATGGTCGGCTGTTTCTCCTGCACCCCTCGATCTGTGATCGAACTGCATGCTTTCACTCGCCTGTAGAAGACATGTTTCCCAGCAGCCAAGACTTACGCGTTACTGTGGCTCAAATGATGGACAGTCATATACGTATCTTTATGCAGACAGAGTCAAATCGCAGATCGCCTCTACACACAGTGAATGAAGGACGACCATGATACTGCATTTATTTGTCCCATTAAACCTGTGAGGTTTTGAACGAATCCCCACGCATCTCGAATGTGCCCAGCGTGGTTGGCTTGACTGCTATCTAAGGGCACTACTAACACCCCCCTCTCATTAATCAAGCCCGCAGGGGGTGCAGTGCCTGATACCCCACTGTCCTCGTTTTCCATTTCTCCTCTCCTGCACCTAGCACTGCTGTGCCACACAATGGAATTTAATAATTAGAATTGACTACCTTTCTCATTGACTCTCCCATCTTGTCACCTTCCAGTTGGTTAGTGGTGTTATGCCACAGCCAGGCCTAATGTGGTCGAAACCTGTCAACACTGCTCTGCCATCGAGCTGGAGGCATCCCAAACAAGCTCTTTATCCTATCATCACTAACTTATGTCGAATTAAAAGGAACAGTTTTCCTTATTTGCGTTTTCTGATGTTATCTGCTGATTTTCTGTTTGGTTTTTCAATAAAGTTTATATTTCTCTCTAATGTTCCAATTGAAAATTTAAACAAATAAAAAGTACACGCAGCCATTGTGGATTTACAAATAGGGCAGAAATTGTGAATTAGTGCAAGGCCGTGGGAAATATTATATAGAGTCGCTAATGTTCGAGTCACATTCGTGACATACATTCTTTCAGTTAAAGCATCAAATTCTATCCTATTTATATCTTCGTAGTGAGCTATCTTGCATATTTCTTTCTGTTACTGTTACCTTTATTTAAACATCCAGACATAAGATGCACTTCTTAAAGACGTAAACAACCACTTTGTTTCGTCCATGCCAAGCCATTAATAACTATAGTTGATACAGTAATATCGTCTGTATCCAATGGGGTACAAAATACACTAAGCAGGCTACATCAGATTGCACAATAATTCCATTCTGTACGTTTGACATCAAGGCTTATCTTCACAGAGCCCGTACGTACAGTACGAGCATTATTCACGTTATATATGTTCAAAGCGAGCATCCTGCATTTGCAAACATTTCCCCATTAGCTGGATCATACTTTGCTGGACCTTGCGCAACACACCTGCATCCACCATTGTCGAAGCGACATGCACGCGAGATACTAGGTCGTGTAAATCAACGGGTGGAGCACTGAGCCCTGTCGGCTGCCTTCCCTTTTCCAAATTGCCCGTCTCTTCCGCATTAGCGGAAGTATGCAATGCACTGTTCAGCTGTTCATCTAGCAGGGGAGGGGGGGGGGGAGGAGGCGTGGTGGGGGTGTTTGTTGCGATCGAGAAAGCGAGGGGCTGCCGCGGTGAGTAGTTTGCTGGGACCGATGGTTCTTTGGGGCCACGTCCTCCTCCTTGATTGTCAAGGGGTCCACGTGTCTCGAATTTGAAGCGAGGCATAGTAACTTTGAGCATTGGGAAGTTTGTGTGTGTATAACGGCTTTCTGGGGTCAGGCTGTTTCTTAGTATAGACCTCGCTCAAGTCTTCCTGAATTGATCAGTTTTCCTGTGGTAATCCAGATGCGCATAATTACCGATTTTTGGCCGCTGAATTAAGCCCCCTTGTTGCTTGTTCGCCTAGTGTGAATTTTAGCTCCGAGAAATCCACTTCTTGTCTGAAAGCGTTGACCGAACTTTTGCAAGTGCGTGTGATCTTTCCGGCCGTACGAGACTCTCACTGTGCTGCCTGTCTCATTCCCGGTACCTTTGTAAATCAAAGAGGAACCGCGTTGGGATGCAAATTTCTGGCTCTTCGGATTTCTTAGCGAATGCTCGGTAGTTCTTCTAGAATTAGTTTCTATTGTAACATCTTGTTTTGTGATACCCACAGTGCGTGAATCCTGTAACACGTTTCTCAGCTTTAGCCATCTCGCTGAGCGGTGTAACTTTGTTGCGCGTGCAGTGGTGACCCGGACTTAGAACACCTTTAGTGTGTTTCAGCTCTCGGACATTGTGGTATGTCGCGCTGTAGGACTCTTGGACCGTAGTGCCTTTGCAGCTGCTTATACACACTACCTCGGCCTGCACTTTCTCCGCAAAGGAGTTCACCGCTCGCTAATTGTAATCTATTAATTGTTTCAAGTAACTGCTGTTTTCCTCATTGTAAAGGCCTAAAAGGTCAGGAGACGTCACCGATCGCTAACTTACGTAATTGTAGTCTAGTAACTCTTTCATGTAACTGCAGTTGTAAGTGAATAAGTGGCCAGTTATTCTATGACAGACTGGTACCCTTGTTTTAACAGTGTTATATATTTTTAAAATTAGCCAAACGTTAATTAATTAGGTCGCAGCACCTAATATTATATTTGTCCTTACACTCATTTAATTCTAAGTTTTGCTACGATGCCAGAATTTGTTTCTCGCTGGAGATGTAGAAGCAGCGACTAACCTTGTCAATTCATGTTTGTTATTTATTTTATTCGAAAATCATGCCCATTGTGACTTAGTTTCATCGTTGTTTGAATTCTGAGTCAGCCTACTGGAGCAAGTTTGAAACGTTCTTGTTAAAAGTTATAGAAATTTGTATATGACTTAGCTGCGCCCATTACTGTTCTTTCATGCTGCGCCCTTTGTTAAACTATATACAGTCTGTGGTTTAGATGATGATAATATTTGGTCGTAATTTGACACTGAAGGTCTCCAGCATTATGGGCTTGTCTATTAAGATTTATAAATTGATAAAAGACCCTGTTTCATTTTATAACTGTTGCTGGTATCCAAATTGTTGTTCCCATGGTTTTTTATCTAACTGATAATAATATTTCGATTTTTTATTTACTTTTTAATGCATTGTTTCTTTTAGTATACTTGTATATAGTGTCTTTTTTTTTAGTGGTGGCCCAGTCCTTTCAAGTGTTTGCTTCTGGTTAAGTCACGCTCTGAAAGGTCAGATTTCAATACTTCAAGCTTGTTCCTTTAAGTGTACCCACGTCGGGAGAACGTGGAGTCTAGAACACTAGACGTCTGTGGCAAGTCCGTTTCCCTGGTAACACTTCTTTTAAATAGTTACGCATATCCATTCCAAAGTTGGGCAGTGCACAATCGTGCTGCACCATGCTGTCACCGAACAGCAAATAGAACTTGTTATAATGTTTCAAGCTATGTATTGTAATGGAACGCAACATACAGGGAGCAAGTAACTCGTCCATCAATAATTGAGGGTACAAGACCACCCTTATCGCTACTGAAGCCCACAAGTTTACGCCCAATAGTGCCTGAAAGTCATGTTCACGTGCGTCATATAGGTTGTTTTCCAAATAATAATGGTTGTTTTGGAGGCCATAAATACCTTCACGGGCGAATGAGATTGGTCAGTATACATCACATTAGTTATAAAATGTTCGCTACCTTCCACTTGCTACAAAGGCCGTTCACAAAACTGCACTCAGCGAATGAGGTCTTCTGGCCGCTCCTGTTGAGTTCATGTGTAATGATATGGATGCAGTTCTTTATCTGGGACTCTCTCGCAGTATCAAGGGTACTTCACCGAGGTGACTCGTGAACGGTTTTACGAATCGCGTCCTCTGAGGAGTAGAGCTAGTACTCTGACGAACTCTGCACCTTTCTTGTTGATGGATATCACTGGTTTCCCGAAAGTACTCCTCCGTGAGACGAAAAACATTGTTGTCCGTATGGTGCATAAGAGGGGACCATGCAGCATACACACAAGCAGCAGCAGCTTGGTTGTCGGATGCACCTAGCACGAACAGCATATTGGCATTTCAGTCGTCTGTCAGCTGTCTAGCACGAAGAGCATATTGGCATTTCAGTCGCCTGTCAGTAAACTACCCTACATTAACTTGACAGCGCCAGCTATGACTGTTGACTGTGCGGTTAGCAGACACATGTTGGCAGTTTAGTGCACCGCATTGTAAGAGGCTACTGCCTTTAAACGACAGGAACTAGGGAACGGACGACTAAAATATAAAAAAGGGGACATCACGATGATTCGAATCGTAGCTGCACAGTGGATGTGGTTTTGATGTCCCAGCAGCCTTTCCCTTTTTTTCTTTTTTTGTAACTTCAATGCTAAAGAAATCGTAATTGCTGTCGAATAACTAGAAAAAAGAGAGAAAAAAGAAATATTGACAGAAGGGTGGTCTTTTCTGGTGCTTCTGCCTCTGGGCTCGTCGTTTCGTGCAACTGAGGGAGATAACCGTTTCGATATGATCAGTTTATGCCTCTTCATCATGTTCAACATCAGCTTCTCATACCCATGACATTTCATCTGCATGAAACACGTCGTAACGTCCTCCCCAGAAATTAGAAAAATTGTTATTTCAGGTTGCGCACAGTCGCTGTATGTCGTTCAAGCAGGTGGTTCCAGATTTCCAGCAAATTCTTTGGGCCTTTGTGTAGCAGATAATGCACCGTTTGGGAAAGCAGCCTCTCACTGCAAGGATCTTGGCTCATGAGTAGTACGTTCTGTCCGGGGAACGAACAGTCATAGGGTCAATGGCTTGTTGTTCTGTGTGGCGAAGTGTGGAAATCATCCTCGTCACCACACTTTCGCAGAGGGAATGCACGTAAGACGGCGGGCGTCGTCATCTGTGACCTGGCGCACCTAACACAACGGGAAGTTCAGCATGTTGATGGCGTGGAGGCAGGATCCGTCGACTGCTTATCTTTAACTAGCAGGTACTACGTTGTTCTTGTTTCTGTGTCAAGAGTGGTATTGTCCACCATATCACCAGCCAGTGGATTCCACAGGATTAGCGGGGCACCTGTTCATGATTATAAGGCATACATCGTGCGCTTTCTCCAGTCTGTTGGCTGGTAGACTGTCATAACGTAGATATATTCATGACAAAAAGCTCTGATATGATGGAATGCTTGAGAAATTTATTCGTCACCAGCTACATTCGAGATGCTGATGCCTGTTCATCCATCGAGAGGCCCCATAGACATAGTGTCACTTCGCAATCATGAACATACATAAGCTCGAGGCCTCCTCTACCAATGGGTAGTGATGTATTGGATCGTGCATAATCCCATGCTGACGAAGTATACAATTACTACTAGTATGCGTCAAGCGATCGTCTCTGTCAATGGAAGAATCTGTACACAGTGGGGGAAACGTGACACCAAGTAGGTATTTATATAGGTGGCCCGTTGAATCATGTATAAGGCGCGTAAGCCTCCCATTCTGACTCAATTCCGAATGGCTTAGAGCAATCTCTTGAAGCTGATCGCCACTGTTTGCCATACGTCATTTGTGAACGCGATCCACAGACGCTGTATTCTGTCCCATATCTGGAAGGGTGCAACGCAGTCGTTAGGTAGTCCAGAACTAATATTCAGGGCTCCTAATTTGTCCACATTCACATGGCTAGCCGTCGTAGCACTGTATCTATTGATCCAATCCTAGACCGCATTTGTGTCGGTGCCAGACAGCATCAACAGTAATACATCGTCTACATACGCCTTGCTCAGAAAAGTGTGTCCCCATATCGTAAGTCTTGTCAAGCAGTGGCAAAGACCGCTGAATAGTGGATCAACGGCCAGTGAATATATCACAGAGGATAAGGGGCTTCTCTGTTGGACTGAACTCGTAATACGAAGGGGCACTACCAGTCAGCCGTTAAAATCACCTCGGAGGTGGCTCCCCCTTCAGTGTGGGGATATAGTGTTGCGTGAACTATATTTGGGTATACACTTCCGTGATGTAGGTATGGCTGACCCTGAAACAGGCTGGATAAAATCCTATGGAGATCAGAGTTCCGCGTACTTTACAAGTTTTCGCCATCACAATGGACTTCGATGTTTGCTGAGTGCCGTCTGGCTGTAGACAGATCTGTCGCATCGGTACGCGTCTTGTTCACACAATGGAAATGTCGGAAACACAATAACATACCGAACAGGTGTAGAAGTACATCTCTTACGATAAAAATAATGCAATTATTTTGTAGAAGGCCGCAGCATGGAGGAATATAGCTGTTAAGTTGGACCAAAATGGTAAATGAAATGAGGCTCATGGGGACTAGTCACAAGGGTCAAAACAAAAGGCTGGGGAATGAGAAGGTTAGTACAGCAGGAGCAACATCATTTGCAGTTTGCGTGGTGACAATTTACTTGTACAAGTTCAACCAGTGAGTGTATGGACACAATTAAACACATTATACTCGAATGAAATACTGATTACACAGTAAACAGTTTGTGGTCCAGAAAAATTCGCATAATACTCAGTAAAGCAGATGTGTGTCAGAATTTCGATAAATTTTAGATTGAAGAACATATACGCCTAGTACTTATTAATCATTCTGCCAATAACATTTCATCTTTTCAAAACAATTTAAACGAAATTTGCATCTTCGGAAAAATGCGCATCTGACGCTTAATAAATCATCTGTGAATACAACTTATCTTTTCAACAACAATTTGAATAACATCTATTTTAGAAAAATGTGCGCCTGATTCCGCCAAACATTATTAATAACCTTCAAATTAACAACTGTAGTTAAGAATCACGCGCATGTTTGCTCACTAAGTCTTTAGCTCATAGCAGTTCAGATTACAAAATATTTAAGACCAAAACGCGCTATGGCACTCAACAAATGATCAATTAAGTATGAACAGGTCAGTGCGAAGTAAGCTCCGAACTTAAATGTCAACAGCCATCAGATTAAAGCCAAACGTGTTTAAGAAAGATAAATACAGTAAAGCTATTATTGTATACACATTAACAATAGCTTTGAATTTAAGCTAGAAGAATCTGGGAACTCAACCACGAGTCAGGTGGTTAGTATTGTTCCTGGAATATCAATAACAGTCACCAAACACAAGGCAGAACATTAGGATTATAATGGCACAGTTATCTTACAGTCACGACTATATAACATTTTAACGTAAAATATTGCTACGGTAAAGTGGTGGCTTACTAAGCCTCAATAAATGGCAGTATTATTGCCCATAAGGTCACTGGTTCGTAACACACCACTTAAATTTCGATAACATTCAGCATTGGCGGCCGAGGCTTCCGGCATGAGAGGTCACCCTCATTCCGCCAACGGCCTTCTCAAGGAGGGCGGAGGAGCAGGCAGAGGTTCCGGGCACCCGCTTGTCCTTGCGTGGGAAACTGATACTAAAGGTGGAAGAATCAGCAATGGTCAACGGCATGAGGATGCAGAAGGCAATGGAAACCACGGCATTAAAGACATATAACATGTTTTCATAGGATATGTGGCCTGCAATTAAAAAATTCTGATCTCCCGGAAGTGATCATGGAACAAGACTGAGTAATCAACGAAGGATAACGTTCTACGAGTCGGGGTATGGAACTTCAGAATCTTAAATGTGGTAAGGAAGCTAGAAAATCTGAAAAGGGAAGTGCAAAGGCTCAATCTAGACATAGTTGCGGTCACTGAAGCGAAATGGAAACAAGACAAGGATTTCTGGTAAGATGAGTATAGGGTGATATCAACAGGAGCAACACATGGAATAACGGGAGTAGGATTCGTTATGAATAGAAAGGTAGGGCAAAAAGTTTGTTACAGTGAACAGTTCAGTGATGGGGTTGTTCTTGTCAGAATCGACAGCATACCGACACCGACAACGACAGTTCAGGTATACATGCCCATGTCGTAAGTTGAAGACGGAAAGATAAGGACAATATATGTGGACATTGAAACGTTATTACAGTACACAAAGGAAGATGAAAACCTAATAGTCATGGGGGACTAGCATGCGGTTGTAGGGGAACGAGTAGACGAAAAGGTTGCAGGAGAATATGGGCTTGGCACAAGGAATGAGAGAGGAGAAAGGCTAACAGAGTGCTGTAATAAATTTCGATTAGTAAAAGCGAATATTCTGTTCAAGAATCATAAGAGGAGGAGACATCCCTGGAAATACCGGATGATACGGGTAGATGTCAGTTAGATCATATCACGGTCAGACAGAGATCCCGAAATCAGATATTGGATTGTAAGGCGTACTTGTGAGCAGATATCGACTCAGATTACAACGTAGGAGAGGTAAAGAGTACGCTGAAGCTTAATAGATTAGGCACGAAGAATCAATATGCAAACAAGTGGGATACAGAAGTACTACGGGATGACAAGACGCTCTTGAAGTTTTCTAAGGCTGTAGTTACAGCTATAAGGAATAGCTCAGTAGACAGTATAGTTGAAGAGAAATGGACGTCTCTAAAAACGCAAACACAGAAGTTGGGAAGAAAAGAAAAGGTACAGTGTCGGCAACTCCGAAGAAACCATGGGTAAATGAAGAAGCGCTTCAGTTGATCGATGAAAGAAGGAAGTACAAAAATGTTCAGGGAAATTCAGGAATGCAGAAAGTCAAGTTGCTGACGAATGAAAGCCGACCGCTTCTGAGTTCTCTGTGTGTGTCGACTGATGATCAGTGATGATCAGTAACCAACGACGGTCAGTGATGAACAGACGTTATGTCTTAGGCTTTTACCGTTAACCATTTAGTGTTAAGCGGTCATCGTTCAGCGCTCAGCATTTGTCGTTACCGTTTAGCCTTTACCGTTGTAGCGTCAAGCATTTACCGTTTAATGGTGACCACTTAGGGGAAGTGATGGCCACTAAAAGGGAGAATGTTCTCACCTAGTAGGGAAATAGTGACCACCTAGGATACACATTGGCAAACAAGGCAGTTGATGGTAGCCACTCAAAGGGGGATAGTAACAGTCCAAAGGAGAATGGTAGCCACCCAGAGGGAGAATGGTGGCCACCTAGTGGGAATGGCCGACACTAGGGGGATTGGTGGCTATCTGAACAGCGACCACCTAGAGGAATGTTAGTAACGTATTAGCTGATCTATTAGGGGAAATTGTGGCCACCCAAAGGCGGAATAGTGACCAGCTGTGGGGAGTGGTGGCCGCCCAGATGGGGAATCATGCCCATCTCTGATTAGATAGAGAGGATGAAGGCGTGGGGTGTAATGCACATAGTTGGTCTGTTTCCCGCATCCTTTGGTTGGCTCTGATTGGTTTGAAAAAAGATGAAGAGGAAAATTTATGGGTTAGGGGGCGAGTGTACGTCGGAAATAAAGTAAACTGAGATCACTTTTAGAGTAAAAACATTTTGTCTGAATTTAGGGAGGATCGCAGAAGGAATTGGTGGGCATTTTAGGACAACTGGTTTGTATCCATCAGCTTGGGTGTCTGATCGTGCTCTATAATTTGCTGAGGATAAGGCGGAAATAATGTCATCTAACACCATGTTTTAGACTACAAACTGCTTGGCTGGAGATAGGGAGGTGGAGTGGGGGCCAAGGAAATATGGAGCAACTGGTTTCATTTCCATCTCCTTGGATGTTTAATGTTACATTTGCTGCAGATAGGGATTAGGAGATGGGGGTAACTCGACGTGAACGTCATAAATAGTGCACTTTTACAACTTTTTAATACTACGCCTTAATTCGTTGGAAGAAAGACGAAAGGAATAAGGCATACAATTGGTCCCTGTTTCCACATAAGAAAAGGACAAGGAGAGGTTCTAAATTTTTCCATTAACACAATTTCGTTCTATCCAGAATCTTGAATACTTTTTTAATACTGCACTATGCTGTTCGAAATTCTGAGAAAAACTTGGATAAGCTATAGGGAAAGACGGATAACATAATATGTGAAAGAACGTAGAGGGAACATTATGATTGGAAGATCAAAAACGAGATCCTCGGATTAAAAAGTATGTAATAGGCACATAGATTTTGACCGCTTCTGTTCAATCTACACATCGAAGAAGCAATGATGGAAATAAAGGAAAGGTTAATGAGTCGAATTAAAAATCAACGAAAAACGATATTAATGATAAGATTCGTTGAAGACACTGCAATTCTTAGTGAAATTGAAGACGAGTTATAGGTTCTGCTGTCCGCAGCTCGGGGTCTAGCGGTCCCGGCACGGTAGCTCAGAGTGTTCGGTCACAGGTTCAGCCGCCCTCTGTAATTAAAAAAAAAAAAAAAAAAAAAAAAAAACCTGAGTTAATCGATCGACGATGAACTTAAACAAGCGTAACGGGACGTCCGTCCCGAACAAATAGAACGAACATTAATGAACAAAATGAAATTAAAAAAGTGGCTAGCGTTGCTGCCTCTGGATCACAGGTTCCCGGGTTCCATTTCCGGTAGGGTTGGCGATTTTTTTCTGCTAGAGATTGGATGTTCGTGTTGTTCTCATCATTTCTTCATCATTCGTGACAGTGGCTAGATTGGATTGTGTCAAAATTGCACTGTGTAAAAAAGACTTTCTACCGGCGCTGAGGACCGCGCAGTTGAGCGCCTCACAAGCCAAACATCACCATCTATAGTTTCTGCTGAATGGAGAGGTCAATCTAATGTGCGCAGAATATGGATTGAAATTAAATCTAGGAAAGACTAAAGGGGATGAGTTATAGTAGAAATGAGAATAGCGAGAAACTTTTAACATAAGGATTGGCGGTCACGAAGTAGATGAAGTTCAGGAATTCTGCTACCTGGGCAGCAAAATAACCCATGACGTACGGTGAAAGGAGGTCATCAAAAGCAGGCTAGCGTTAGAAAGAAGGTCACTCCTTATCAAGAGATGTCTACTAATATCAAACATAGGTCTTAATTTGAGGGAGAAATTTCTGAGAATGTACGTTTAGAGCACAGTGCAGTATGATAGTGAAACGTGGACGGTGGGAAAATTGGAACAGAAGAGAATCGAAATATTTGAGATGTGGTGCTACAGAAGAATGTTGAAAATTAGGCGGACTGAAAAGGAATCAGGAGGTCCTCAGCAGAATCGGTGAGGAAAATAATATGTGGGGAACACTGAGAAGATGAAGTGACAGATGGTAGGACTTCTGTTAAGATATCGAGGAATAACTTTCATGGTACTAGAAGGAGCAGTAGAGGGTAGAAACTGTAGAGAGAGACAGAGATGGAATACACTCACTACATAGTTGAGGACGTAGGTTGCTAATGCTATTTTGAGATGAAGAGCTTGGCACAGGCGAGGAATTCGTGGCCGGCGACATCGAACCAGTCTGATGACTCAGAAAAAGTGATTGATTGGAGCTAAGAAGAAGTAGAAATGTAGGGAAGAGGACATGGTTTTCTATTTTTCACTAATGCAGTTGGGCTCTTTCTGTCTTCGTGGATTTATAACGAT
Source organism: Schistocerca serialis cubense (assembly GCF_023864345.2). NCBI lineage: Eukaryota > Metazoa > Arthropoda > Insecta > Orthoptera > Acrididae > Schistocerca > Schistocerca serialis. The sequence continues at coordinate 320,535,252 of NC_064641.1, read as the reverse complement.
GCACTGCAATTGGTTGGAGATATTAGTTTGCTACTGAAAGGGTGATCACGTCACCGTTAACAGTGATGACATCACTAATAAAGATGGTGACATCACTTTGTCAATAACATAGGTGTGCCAGGGTGGTGCAATGTGAACAAAATGGGCCAGGTAGTACATTAATGTCCTTTTTTCTGAGTCATCAGTCTTGACTGGTTTGATGCAGTCCACCACCAATTCTTCTTCTGCGATTTTCAACTCAGATGGGCAATTGCTATCTGCATCCTGTATTATTTTCTGGATATATTCCAATATCTTCCTCTGCAGCTTTTACCCTCTACATCTCTCTCTAGTACCATGGGCAGTAGTCCCTGACGTCGTAACAGATGCCCTATCATCTGTCATCATTCTTGTACTTGCTTTACAAATATTTCTTTCTTCATCGATTCTGCGGAGAACCTTCTCAGTCCTTACCTTATCAGTCTACCTACTGTTCAACAACCGTCTGTCGCACCACATTTCAAATTCTTTGATTGTCTTCTGGTCCGGTTTCCCCACAGTCTATATTTCACTACTATATAGCCTCGCTCGGTAGCCGCGCGGTCAGGGGTGCACTGTCACGGTCCGCGCGGCTCCCCCCGTCGGAGGTTCGAGTCCTCCCTCGGGCATGGGTGTGTGTGTGTTGTCTTTAGCGAAAGTTAGTTTAAGTTAGATTATGTAGCGCTAAGCTTAGCGACCGACGACCTCAGCAGTTTGATCTCATAAGACCTTACCACAAATTTCCAAATTTATACTGTATAATACTGTGCTCCAAACGGACACGCAGCTCGGGGTAGCCGGGAGGTCTAGGTTGTCTTATCACGGTTCGCTCTGCTCCACCCGTCGGAGGTTCGAGTCCTCCCTCGGGCATGGGTGTGTGTGTTGTCCTTAGCGTAAGTTAGTTTACGTTAAATTGCGTAGTGCGTAAGCCTAGGGACCGATGGCTCAGCAGTTTGGTTCCATACTACTTACCACAAATTTCCAATTTTACAAACGGACATACCTGAACTACCCTTGTAACGCATATGTACATAGTTGGCAAGTTATATAATTCTGACTTCCTTCATAAACATTTATGATAAATTTTAGTGGTTCCCTATGGCCTGAATACATCCTTTCAAGACTGAAACCGAGCACTCTCAGCTAAGGAAACTAGAAGACTACAAATGGCAATGATACTACTTGCGCAAAAGGGAATCCAAAATTAGAAAAATTCTTTTGAGGGGAAAATTAGCATGTCCCAGTATGAACGCTGCGGACTCAGACTTATTGATTCCAAAGATGCGTATCCGGCCCCGCTGAGCATCAAATTAGGTGTCATTAAAATCTTTGCAATAACTATGAACAAAACATGTGAACGCATCTACCTGTAAAAGAAGTTCCAAGTACAGGTAATATAAATCTAACGAAGGCATATTTTTGAAATATGAAATTAGGCAAGTAATGAATTATGAACGTTTCCTTCACGGAGTGGTATTAAAAAAATGGAGAAATGTCTTTCAGAAATATCTAGGAAAACTTTTAGGAAGCGGTAATGCAGAGAAAAACCTCATTATCGTACGTTACCTGTAGACGCCAGCCTACTTAGCTGAGTGGTTACGCGCTTGCTTCACATGCAGCTGGCCCGGGTCCGATTACCGGATGGGTTGGAGATTTTCTCCGCTCGTAGATTGGGTGTTGTGTTGTCCTCATCATAATTTCATACTCATCACCAACACTCGAGTCGCCCAATGTGGCGTCGACTGTAATAAGTCTCGCACTCGGCGGCCGAACTACACCGGATGGAGCCTCCTTGTCGGCAGTACCATACGATCATTTCATTTCCCCTGCAGACATTATACTACTATAGGAGACGCGAAGTGTAACTCAAATTAGATCATCAGGGATTTTTCCCCGGATAATCTTGCCATATTTACAAGGCGAACAGTTCCGCCTGTACAGTTTTTTTTTCCTCTCGTACGCCAACCACTTCATCTCACAGTAGCACTTACAACCTAAGTCCTCAATTATTTGTTGGATGTAATGCAATCTGTCTTACTCTACAGGTTTTTCCGTTCACATCTTCCTCTACTGCCACAGAATTTTTCCCCTATGTTTTAACTGACGTCCAACCATCCTGCCCTTCGTCTGCTAAGTGTTTTCCATATATTCCTTTTCTCTTCAATTCTGCGAAGGACCTCCTCATTCCTTGTCACCCAACTAATTTTCTACGTTTTTTAATAGCACCATACCTCAGACGTTTCGAGTCTCTTTTTACACGGTTTCCCCACAGTCCATATTTCACTACCAGACCATTGTGTGCTTCAAATTTTCAGTCTCAGAAATTTCTTCCTCAGATTAAGGGCTATGATTGATACTAGTACACTTTTGGCTAGGAATGTCCCTTTTTGCCAGTGTTGGTCTACTTTCTAAGTCCTGCTTGCTTTATTCATCATGAGCTAGTTTGCTGACTCGACAAGGGAATTTCTTAACTTCATCTACTTCGTGATCACCAACCATTATGTTAAGTTTCCTGCTGTTCTCATTTCTGCTACTTCTCATTACTCTCGATCCATATTAGGTACCGTTGTTTCATTAACGTCATTACATCTTCGATGTAAAGATTGGACAGTAGGTGCGGAAGACCGCGTTCTTGTCAAGTACTCTTTTTAATCCGAGTACATCTTTCTGGGTCTCCCACTCTTATTGTACCCTCTGGGCTCTCGTACATATTGCATGTTAACTGTGTTTCCTCATAGCTGACCCCTGATTATCCTAGAATCTGAAAAACCTTACTTACCCCTATTTTTCTCAGAATTTTGAGCGTCTTGTGCTATTTGATATTGTCAAACGCTGCTTCTAGATCGACGAATATTATAAACGTATCATGATTTTCTTTATCCTTGCTTCCATTATCAACCACACGTCAGAACTGTCTCTCTTACCTTTCCTAAAGTAAAGTTATTCGTCATCTGAAACATCCTCAACGTTCTTTTGCCTTCTTCTGCACATTATTCTTGTCATAAACTTGGATGAATGAGCTATCAAGTTGGTTGTGTGATAAATATCGCTCTTGTTGGCTCTTACAGTATTCAGACTTAGGTGAATGATGTTTATCCGAAAGTCAGATGGTACATCGTCAGTGTCATACATTCCACATTTGTGGACTTGTTACCACTTACCCAATAAATTTAGAAACTGTGATGGAATGTTATCTTTATCTCCCGCCCTATTGAATCTTAGGTCTTTCTAAGCTATTTTAAATTCTAATTTTAATTCTAGATCCCCTGCCTCTTTCTTATCGACACCAGTTTCTTCTTCTATCACGTCATTAGACAAGCCTTCCCCCTCGTAGAGTGCTTCAGTGTACTCTTTCCACCTGTCTGCTCTCTTCTTTGCAGTTCACGGTGGAATTCTTGCTGCACTCTTAATATTACCAACCTTGCACCATATTTCACCGAAGGTTGCTTTGACTGTTCTGTTTCAGTATTTCTAAGAACATTTTTGTACCTCCTTCTTTCATCGATCAGCTGAAGTATTTCTGCTGTAACCCATGCTTTCCTTGCAGTTACCTCAGTTTTACCTACACCATGTGATCAAAAGTATTCGGACATTTCCAAAAACATACGTTTTTCATATTAGGTGCACTGTGCTGCCACGTACTTCCAGGTAATCCATTAGACTTCGTGAGAGAGCAGAATGGGGCGCTCCGCGGAACTCACGGACTTCGAACGTGGTCAAGTGACTTGTGTCATAAGTCTGTACGCGAGATTTCCATACTCCTAAACACCCCTAGGTCCACTGTTTCCGATGTGATAGTGAAGTGGAAACGTGAAGAGTCACGTACAGAACAAAAGCGTACAGCCCGACCTCGTCTGTTGACTGACATAGACCGCCGACAGTTGAAGAGGGTTGTAATGTGTTATAGCAAGACATCTATGCAGACCATCACACAGGAATTCCAAACTGTATCAGGATCCACTGCAAGTACTATGACAGTTAGGCAGGAGGTGAGAAAACTTGGATTTCATGGTCGAGTGGCTGCTCATAATCCACACATCATGCCGGTAAATGCCTAACGACGCCTCGCTGGGTGTAGGGAGCGTAAACATTAGACGATTGAATAGTGGAAGAAACTTTGTGTCGAGTGAACAATCACGGTACACAATGTGGCGATCCGATGGCAGGGTGCGGGTATGGCGAATGGTTGTTTCGCGTGGCACTATCATAGCACAGACCTACATTGAAGTTTTAAGCACCTTCTAGCTTCCCACTGTTGAAGAGCAGATTGGGGATGGCGATTGCATCTTTCAACAAGACCGAGCACCTCTTCATAACGCACGGCCTGTGGTGGAGTGGTTACACGACAATAACATCCCTGCAATGGACTGGCCTGCACAGAGTCCTGACATTAATCTTATAGAACACCTTTCAGATGTTTTGGAATGCCGACTTTGTGCCAGGCCTCACCGACCGACGTCGATACCTCTCCTCAGTGCAGCACTGCTTGAAGAATGGGCTGCCATTCCCCAAGAAACCTTCCAGCACGTGATTGAACGTATGCCTGCTAGAGTGGAATCTGTCATCAAGGCATTCGTCATGAACAGGAAGGTAGGGCAGAGAGTGAGTTACTGCAAACAATTCGGGGACAGGGTTGTTCTCATCAGAATCGACAGCAAACCAAAGGTGGGCCAACACCATATTGAATTCCAGTAGTACCGACGGAGAGCCCCACGAACTTGTAAGTCAGTTTCAGCTAGGTGTCCGGATACTTTTGACCACATAGTGTATGTCTTTCCTTCAAACGTCAGTGATTGTCCTTTTTAGAACTTTAACTGAATTGCCTACTAATCCTTGTCGCAGTATCTAGAGTGTCAGAGAACTTCAAGCGAATACAATTCCTGACTCATCTCTTGAACTTCATCCTACTCTTCATCACTATTATATTATGATATGAGTCATATCTGCTAATAGGTATACCTTACATCCATTATTTGATTTCGGAATCTTTGTCTGACCATGATGTAATCTAACTGAAATCTTACCGTATCTCCCAGCTTTTTCCGGGTGTACCTCCTCTCCTGATTCTTGGACGGAATATCTGCTGTTACTAACTGAAATGTATTGCAGAACTCAGTCTTTCTCCTTTCTCGTTTGTACTACCGAGCCGAAATTCTCCCGTAACCCTTCCCTCTACTCCTTCCCCTACAATAGCCTTCCAATCCCACAAAGCTATTTCATTTTCATCTCCCTTTGGATACTGCATTACCCGTTCAGTATCCTCAGATACGTTCTCTGTCTCTTTATCTTCGGCCTGAAACTTCGGCATTCATACCTAAGTTACTTGTGTCACCTTTGGTTTGCTGTTGATTCTGATGAGAACAACCCTGTCCCCGAATTGTTTGCAGTAACTCACTCTCTACCCTACCTTCCTGTTAATGACGAATGCTACTCGTATTTGAGCCGTGGCGGCTGATTTCACTGTCTACAAATTTAGCTATCGTCTCAGCAGGGACGCAGATTACTCTCTTTTGCGGTTGTCGCTGCCTCGCCTAGTCTTCAGAAGCGGCCGCTAGAGTAGTGTCTGTGGGAGGGAGGCGTCCGACGAATGTGGCTCAGGCAGTTTACTGGTAGTCTTCGCACAGTCTGGAGCCGGGAGCTGCAGCAGTGCTTGGAGCAACGGACACGCGATGCGGATTGGCACGACGGCTTTTGCAGGTCGTCTTCTTCTTCACCAGGACTGGGCAGAAGGCAAAGATCTGGTTCGCATACGTTGTGCGCAACTAGTTGCTCAGGTCTGTGCACCGATTTCCCGCTCCACAAGCTCTTTGAGCAGACTTCGTGTGTATGTTCGTTCAATCGCCATGCCTTGTTTGTTTGGCTCTGTGATTTTTGGAATATTTTACTGCCCTGTCTGCTCTGCTTGATTTTGAAGTAACTTGTCTTAATCTGTAGGTCAGCGGTCTCTCTCAAAAAATTTGTCACGGTTAATGTTGTTACACTTATGTAATGTGACCATTGTTATGCATAGCTATATCAGGGGCCTACGACTTATCAAGTTCTTTTTTTTTTTTTTTTTAATTGTGTTAGTTTTAAAATTCTGCTGCAAGACAACCAGCTGTTTCAAGGTTTAATATTTGTTTTCTGATGTTTTAGAAGCTTCTGGGCTCTGGTATCACTATTTTCCAGCCCTTTCAAGCATGTTGTGAGCTCCAGTTAATTGTAAGACCCAGTTGACTTGATTATTATGTTCCTTTCTGGATGTAAATACAGCTACCTTTCTGTATTTCCCTGTTAGCGAAGCTTATTTGCTGGAGGGAATGGACTTATTGGCAAAGTTCTATAAATGCATAACCATAACTTCACTTGTAGTATAATCTACTCACTTAAATTTCTTGTTGTTAACAGCAGTTATTAAACTGCTGGGAGAGCGTTTCGTGTCGACGGCTTCTCGCCGCGTGAGCCAGGCTTACCTGCGGCCATGTATATGGATCTCGAGCATTTCCTGGGGCGGCAAGCTCTTTGTTTGCAGTCGCGCACTTTGTCTGTCTGTGCTCAAGATAAGTATTTTACGTTACTTGGCTTGTGATGCATGCGAAATTATGCTGTCGGCCAGAAGGCCTTTGACGAACTGGCGTTGCACAAGAAGTTTGCCCTTTAATGTTTAATAGACGTAGGTGACAATTACTGAACTATGTGAAATAAAATAGTCATAACTTCTGAGCGGTTTGCGTTATTGCGTTCATACTGCACCGTCCGCGGGGCGTGATGGGAGGTAGTATGAGGGTCATGGTTTGGTTTAGCGATGAAGACCACTTTCATTTGGATACGTTCGTCAAAAAGCAAAATTGGCGCATTTTGGAGACAGAATCCGCATTTCGCGATCGAGAAGTCTCTTTACCCTCAATAGGTGCAATGTCCAGTCAAGGTGTAATCGGTATGATATTCCATGATGGCGCGATGACTACCGAACGAGACGTGAAGGTTTTCGATAAAATTTAGTTCATACTCGACCCTGTCGAAGCAGGATAACGTTTGATGCTCTGGAGGAGCACTTTTGGAACTTTATTCTGTCTCTGTAGTACCCGGAGCCCACTGGCACGGACCTCGATCGACCGCCATATTCTCCTGATCTGGAGACATGCGACTCCTTCTTGTGGGGCTATGTTAAAGACAAGGTGTATAGCAATAACCCCAAAACCATTTCTGAGCTGAAAACAGTCATTCTGGAGGACACTTAGAGCCTCGATATTCCGACACTTCAGCAGGTCATGCAGAATTTCGCTGTTCGTCTGCGCCACATTATCGCCAATGACGGCAGGCATATCAAACGTGTCACAATTGTTTAATTTAAAAATTCTTAAAAGACCAGGATTGTTAAGATATTATTTCATGAATTGGTTTGAGAGTATTATTATTGTAATTCAGCGTCGGCCTTATTCACCACTTCGAACGCCTTCATCCTTATAATGTCAAATCATCATTAATTTTCTTAACTGTTTTTCAAAGGGGACCTGTCATTACCCAAAAATATATGGAAAAATAAACTTGGTTTATCGAGGATAAATGATGTTAGTTGATGTAGCCTAGTCCTTACATATACACTCCTGGAAATTGAAATAAGAACACCGTGAATTCATTGTCCCAGGAAGGGGAAGCTTTATTGACACATTCCTGGGGTCAGATACATCACATGATCACACTGACAGGACCACAGGCACATAGACACAGGCAACAGAGCATGCACAATGTCAGCACTAGTACAGTGTATATCCACCTTTCGCAGCAATGCAGGCTGCTATTCTCCCATGGAGACGATCGTAGAGATGCTGGATGTAGTCCTGTGGAACGGCTTGCCATGCCATTTCCACCTGGCGCCTCAGTTGGACCAGCGTTCGTGCTGGACGTGCAGACCGCGTGAGACGACGCTTCATCCAGTCCCAAACATGCTCAATGGGGGACAGATCCGGAGATCTTGTTGGCCAGGGTAGTTGACTTACGCCTTCTAGAGCACGTTGGGTGGCACGGGATACATGCGGACGTGCATTGTCCCGTTGGAACAGCAAGTTCCCTTGCCAGTCTAGGAATGGTAGAACGATGGGTTCGATGACGGTTTGGATGTACCGTGCACTATTCAGTGTCCCCTCGACGATCACCAGTGGTGTATGGCCAGTGTAGGAGATCGCTCCCCACACCATGATGCCGGGTGTTGGCCCTGTGTGCCTCGGTCGTATGCAGTCCTGATTGTGGCGCTCACCTGCACGGCGCCAAACACGCATACGACCATCATTGGCACCAAGGCAGAAGCGACTCTCATCGCTGAAGACGACACGTCTCCATTCGTCCCTCCATTCACGCCTGTCGCGACACCACTGGAGGCGGGCTGCACGATGTTGGGGCGTGAGCGGAAGACGGCCTAACGGCGTGCGGGACCGTAGCCCAGCTTCATGGAGACGGTTGCGAATGGTCCTCGCCGATACCCCAGGAGCAACAGTGTCCCTAATTTGCTGGGAAGTGGCGGTGGGGTCCCCTACGGCACTGCGTAGGATCCTACGGTCTTGGTGTGCATCCGTGCGTCGCTGCGGTCCGGTCCCAGGTCGACGGGCACGTGCACCTTCCGCCGACCACTGGCGACAACATCGATGTACTGTGGAGACCTCACGCCCCACGTGTTGAGCAATTCGGCGGTACGTCCACCCGGCCTCCCGCATGCCCACTATACGCCCTTGCCCAAAGTCCGTCAACTGCATATACGGTTCACGTCCATGCTGTCGCGGCATGCTACCAGTGTTAAAGACTGCGATGGAGCTCCGTATGCCACGGCAAACTGGCTGACACTGACGGCGGCGGTGCACAAATGCTGCGCAGCTAGCGCCATTCGACGGCCAACACCGCGGTTCCTGGTGTGTCCGCTGTGCCGTGCGTGTGATCATTGCTTGTACAGCCCTCTCGCAGTGTCCGGAGCAAGTATGGTGGGTCTGACACACCGGTGTCAATGTGTTCTTTTTTCCATTTCCAGGAGTGTATTTTCAATGATCCTGATAATTCATGATTTCGTTGGTTGGTTTGCGTTCCTGTTGGCTAACCCTGGGTAGAGGACGGGGTGGGTGGTAGGAATTACCTACCCCTGTTAACATCATTTGTCCTTTTAACGTGTAATATTTGTAACAGATTTGGATTTGTTTCCGAGAACTGTGGCCATCGTTGAGGCACGGAGTTGTGCAGGCATAGGCTGTCTCAATAGCGAACATCTTCAGTACGCCAGAATGACTTTTTTTTTCACTCTGCAGCGGAGTGTGTGCTGATATGAAACTTAATAGCAGATTAAAACTGTGTGAAGCACAGAGACACGAACTCGAGATATTTGCCTGTAGCGGGAAAGTGCTCTACCATCAGAGCTACCCAAGCACAATTCACAACCCGTCCTCACAGCTTCATTTGCGCCAGTAACTCGTCTCCTACATTCCGGACTTCACAGAGGCTCTCCCGCAGACCTTTCAGGAGTAGCATTCCTAGGAGAAAGGATATTGCGGAGACATTGCTTAGCCATAGCCTGGGAGGTGTTTCCAGAATGAAATTTTTTCACCCAGCAGCAGAGTGTGCGCTGAGATGAAACTTCCTCGCAGATTAAATCTGTGTGCCCGAGACTCGAAATCGGGACCATTGCCTGTCGCGGGCAATATCCTTTCTTTCAGGAGTGCTAGTTCTGCAAGGTCTGCAGAAGAGCTTCTGTGAAGTATGGAAGGTAGGAGACGAGGTACTGGCTGAACTGAAGCTATGAGTACGGGTCGTAAATCGTGCTTGTGTAGCTCAGTTGGTAGAGAACTTTCCCACGAAAGGCAAAGGTCCCGAGTTCGAGTCTCGGCCCGGCACACAGTTTTAATCTGACAGGAAGTTTCATCTTCAGTATGGACTGCACATTCATTGCGCACCAATTGAGTGCAGCGTTTCAGAGCCGGCACCACGGTTGCGTGCGGTACTAGATGAGCCCCACTATATTTCATCCAAAGTGATCGCTGACGCATGTGATGCTATTTCCACAATTCCTTTAGTTTTCGATTAAAAATTTCAATTCCTCAAATTCTTAGAGGGTAACCTACCTACCCATAAGCTAGTGTTTAGTATTCCGGCCCAAGTGTGTAATTTCAGTTACCACCTTACCGATCTAGCCCATCCTGAACTCAGTGATCAGCAGAAGGACGTTGTAAAACAGCTAAGTTGCAAAGAATGAAGAATTAGGGCAAGCGCTTTAGGTTGGAGAGTGAAGAGCCGAGTGTTTTAGGTGATCAGTTCCAGGTTAGAATCCCGAAATCCAAGCTCTCGGGGAAGCCATCTTCGATTCTTTTCCTAAATTGCTGAAACCTGTTGTGTGTTTTTTAAATGGTATCACTGAATAAGCGGTTTACCAACTGAACCAAGCTCATTGAGTATTATGATTGATTGTGCGGTCTGAATTACAAGCTAACGCATTTCAGATCTCTCATTTAGTCATTCTTTCATTTGTTTATTCTTTGTCTAAGGGTTTATTAAGCTAATTGCTGTCAGATTATGTACGCTACTGGCCATTAAAATTGTTACACTAAGAAGAAATGCAAATGGTAAACAAGTATTCATTGGACAAATATATTATACTAGAACTGCCAATTGATTACATTTTTACGCAATTTGGGTGCATGGATCCTGAGAAATCAGTACCCAGAACACCCATCTCTGGCCGTAATAACGGCTTGGATACGCCTGGCTATAGAATCAAACAGAGCTTGGATGGCGTGTTCAGGTACAGCTGCCCATGCAGCTTCAACAGATACCACAGTTCATCAAGAGTAGTGACTGGCGTATTGTGACGAGCCAGTTGCTCGGCCACCATTGACCAGACGTTTTCAGTTGGTGAGAGATCTGGAGAATATGCTGGCCTGGGCAGCAGTCGAACATTTTCTCTATCCAGAAAGTCCCGTACAGGTCCTGCAACATGCGGTCGTGGATTATCCTGCTGAAATGTAGGGTTTCGCAGGGATCGAATAAACGGTAGAGCCACGGGTCGTAACACATCTGAAATGTAACGTCCACTGTTCAAAGTGCCGTCAATGCAAACAAGAGGTGACCGATACGTGTAACCAGTGGCACCCCGTACCATCACGCCGAGTGATACGCCAGTATGGCGATGACGAATACACGCTTCCAATGTGTGTTCACCGCGATGTCGCCAAACACGGATGCGGCCATCATGATGCTGTAAACAGAACCTGGATTCATCCGAAAAAATGACGTTTTACCATTCGTTCACCCAGGTTCGTCATTGAGCACACCATCGCAGGTGCTCCTGTCTGTGCTGCAACGTCGAGGGTAACCGCAGCCATGGTCTCCGAGCTGATAGTCCATGCTGCTGCAAACGTCGTCGAACTATTCGTGCGGTCTAGCGGTTCTAGGCGCGCAGTGCGGAACCGCGCGACTGCTACGGTCGCAGGTTCGAATCCTGCCTGGGCATGGATGTGTGTGATGTCCTTAGGTTAGTTAGGTTTAAGTAGTTCTAAGTTCTAGGGGACTGATGACCTCAGATGTTAAGTCCCATAGTGTTCAGAGCCATTTGAACTATTCGTGCAGATGGTTGTTGTCTTGCAAACGTCCCCATCTGTTGACTCAGGGATCGAGACGTGGCTGCACGATCCGTTACAGCCATGCGGATAAGATGCCTTGTGATACGAGGCCGTTGGGATCCAGCACGGCTTTCCGTATTGCCCTCCTGAACCCACCGATTCCATATTCTGCTAACAGTCATTGGATCTCGACCAACGCGAGCAGCAATGTCGCGATACGATAGACCGCAATCGTGATAGGCTACAATCCGACTTTTATCAAAGTCGGAAACATGATGGTATCCATTTCTCCTCCTTACACGAGGCATCACAACAACGTTTCACCAGGCAACACCGGTCAACTGCTGTTTGTGTATGAGAAATCGGTTAGAAACTTTCCTCATGCCAGCATATTATAGGTGTCGCCACCGCCGCCAACCTTGTGTGTATGCTCTGAAAAGCTAATCATTTGCATATCACAGCATCTTCTTCCTGTCGGTTAAATTTCGCCTCTGTAGCACGTCGTCATCGTGGTGTAGCAATTTTAATGGCCAGTTGTGTACTCAGAGAGCGGGGAGACCTGGGGCAGCTTGGGGCCCATTTAATAGAAAGAAAGTTGCCATATGAACGAACTTGAGCGCTTATATTATTGGCAAGTACAGTGTTCTAATGAAACCTTGAATCAGTACATTGAGCGTGTCCGTATTGCTGTCTCGGCTTTGAGTACGAATGTCACCGTACAGGACTGTATTTCTAACATCTTAGAGGGCATAAGGTCAGTGTACAGGCTGGATGCCGACCACCTTTGCTCACTTCAATGATCAGGTAACCTCTATGGAAGCCTTAAATTTCCTGATGCACGCGGCGTAGTCGCGTGGTTCTGAGTAGGGATGGGCTATGATCGTGCTCGAGAAACGGGCAACGCGAAGGCAGTTTCTCGACAATGTCTTGGGTACGCTCGAGAAGTTGACAGTGCTGCGCTCTCTGAGAAATTGCGCAAACCTTCAGTACACGAAGCACTGAGCCGCAGCGGTCGTACTCGTCGTACGTACGTGCACGGAAAACTTCCAAATTCTATGATTGATATCAACTGTACTACCGTTATTAACGTGTACTGAAGTATTAGTATGTGCCTCATAAGACAAAAATCATAGAACTGTTGTTTAAAACAAAGCACAGAATTCGCATGAAACAGAAGCTTTTTTCTTACAAAATAAATTACCTCCTACGTTCTGCATGTATGCATGCATGCTTAAACGTAAAAGAGAAGTGCTATAGCCTTTTATATACAGAAACGGCTTACATGCGTTTACTTACTGAAGAAGGAAAGGAAACAAAAGTTGGTCAGCAGAAGGCATTTTTACATTCCATTGCTGCACTGCCGTCGATTTTTGTTTAGAAATATGATTCTATTAACCAATTGGTCTTTTAGTCTGCTTCTTTGTTTGTGTATAAGTAGTCCTGTTTTCGAAAATATTCTTTCACTGGGAACAGAAGTTGCAGGTATTGCAAGATATTTTTTGCCACGACAGCTAGACCTGGGTAACTGTTTTCATTTTTTTCCAGTAGTGTAAAGGATTAACCGTGCATTGTAGGTACGGTTCATCCAAATATCATTGTACTTCCAGATCTATACTATCACAACCGCTTGTCATTAGATTTTTATTGGAAACCTCTTCATCGAAAGAAGCCCATAAGGAACTACTGGCGTTTTGTAAGAAATGGTACTCGTGGCTAGTGTCGTTAGCAGCCGAATGAGTAGATCGTACGGTCTCTACCACGTTTGTGCACTCTGCAATTAGGCTTGCAACGGCATGTTTTGAATGAATCGGATTCGTAAATGGTAACGTTTTGAATCTTGGGTCGAGAACAGTGGCAACGGCATGTACTTTGTTTGTTTCTATTAATCCTAGCCGGGCTATTAGTGAATTGCTGTATCTACTGCGCTCTCGTGGTAGCCCACTTCCCATTGCATACGGTTGGGATTAGCTGTCTGATTGTTGGAATAGCTTCCGAAAGAGAGGTATAGTTTTCAGTTGAGATTTAACTAGATACCACTTCAAATGGCTCCAGTACATATAAACATTCGCTCAAAATTCACCACTCGTCAGCTGTGAGGTTCTCTGCACCTGAACGCAAAGATGATAAACAGGCTGCAATGCATTGCTTTTGCTCCACTAGACGTTGTAGCATGTAAAACGTACTGTTCCATCGGGTTTCGGTTTCCTGAATCAATTTATGAACACGTTTTTTCATTAGATCCTGGATCTCATGGAGTTTTTCATTAGCATTGCAACTTATTTTAAAATACCTAACATTTTTTCTGGCCTCACTGCTGCTGTTCAAAGAACTTTTCACAACTAAATTGATGGTGTGTGCTAAACAAGGCACATGTTGCATTTCTATGTTGCCACTGTGAATAAGTTGTACGGCTGCCGTCATGTTACTGGCGTTGTCAGTTGTGATGCTTACAACTTTGTTTTCAATGTTCCATTTTGAAATCACGTTATCTAACGCCTCACTAATATTTAGCGCTGTATGCTTTTCCGGGAAACGGAATGTCTCAAGAGCTAAAGCTTTCAGGCACCAATTATTGTTAATGAAATGACCAGTTATAGCAATATGTGCCTCACTATTGAGCGAGGTCCAAATATCGGTCGTGAAAGAAACACAAGTAGAGTCTTCCACGGCCAAGTTTACAGCCTCTTTCTGTTTATGGTAATCGTCCTCAATCATGAGGTGCAACTTCTTTTCAATTTGGTATCGAGTATTGTGGCCCCAATAGTGAAACAAATCGTCGAAAACCAGTGTCCTCGATGATTGAAAGCGGTTGAAAATCGTCTGTTATCATGGCCACTAGTGCTTCATCTAGCTGTTGTTGCCGTTTACTTCCCTCTATGAAGAGAAACGTAAGATTTAGATCAGTGCTCCTGCAAGGGGACACGTTATGCTCGACAACCAGTCCAATAAAATTACATATCGTATCGTGCAAAAGCTGGGATATTATAGGTTTGATTTTGGGGTATGTTGTATGTTTTCGGAGTACGATTAAAAAATCAATGATTTTTAAGCGTGGCGGACCGCTTCGGACTATTCGAACTTTTGCAAGGAATTCACCTTTTTTACCATACGTACCTTGATATTTTGTCTGCCTCGCACTGTTGAAAGTATGAGCCTCTGTATCCATGGACGTCGTTGTTATATTGCTCGATAAATTGTGCAGTTTAAGATGTCTAATCACGCCCGTTGTATTTTTTGATACATTATGGAGATTTTTACGCCGGCCGGAGTGGCCGTGCGGTTCTAGGCGCTTCAGTCTGGAACCGCGTGACCGCTACGGTCGCAGGTTCGAATCCTGCCTCGGGCATGGATGTGTGTGATGTCCTTAGGTTAGTTAGGTTTAAGTAGTTCTAAGTTCTAGGGGACTGATGACCACAGATGTTAAGTCCCATAGCGCTCAGAGACATACTAGTTACGAGCACAGCGAGCAGCGAGCGTGTTTGTCTAGCGGAGGCATTCAATTTATGAAACAACAGCGGCGCGGCGTATGTTGTCGCAGCCAACTGGCGCGCAGCGGCACACGCCGCCGAGCCGTTTCTCGTGAGCTTCTGGAGAATTGCTTGAGAACTAGAGGCTCCAGGAATTCTGGGTGCGCTCGAGCCGCCGCGCCTCGTCATCCCATCACTGGTTCTGAGGCGCCTCGCCACGGTACGCGCGGCTCACCCCGTCGAGATTCGAGTGCTCCCTCGGGCATGGGCGTGTGTGTTGTCCTTAGCGTAAATTGGTTTAAGATCTTTTTCTTTTTTTTCAAATTTGCTGATGAGCAGCTTAAACAAAGTGAGGGTAAGGCATTTGCCTCTTCTTATTCTAGTGGCAACTGTCTCGGCTCAGCTGTTAAATCATCTTTCAGTAAATCCTGTTCTCGGTGTGGGCCCCGGAATCACGTAGAGTGAGAGCGTCCCACTGAGCGCAGCCCTATTCCCAACAGCCGTCGCCATCGTAAACGAGTGATCGCTAGAGTGAAAATGCCCACACGGGTTTGTGCATGTTTTCTCGCTTGTGATAAACAGCTTCTGGCTGACGTATGTACCGAATTTAATAGATAACCTGTTTGTGGTCTTCTTGATTTCAGAAGTTCTGTTTCTTTACCTGATTATGATTGGTACATCGAGTTTCGACATTTGTGTAAGTTGACCTCCTTTAGGCCTCTCCTCTACCCAGGGATGTTGTGTTGCCTATGGGCAGGAGTTGCTTGTGGCAGGTGAGGTGCGAGTGAGCTTGTCGATTATTGGTTTTCCATGGCCGGTTGAATTGTTAGTTATGAAGAAATTGCCTGTAACCCTATTGCTTGGATGGGATTTTATTCAGCGTAGTGGATGGGTCCTAGTTTTTGCTAGCAATACCTTTTGCTTCCCGGTTCGCCCATCAGAGAAGACAGCCAACCATTCCTGTTCCGCTAGTAGTGTTAACATTGATACCTTGAATATCGGGCAGGTGGAGTTGGATCGTGGTCATATTAGTGAGCCTGAGGATATTTAGTTAAAGGATCTTTTGAACGAGTTTCCGATGTGCTAACTTCGCTTGGGGATGACCAATAAGATTCAGTATAAAATCCGTTTAGTGGATGATTTTCCCATTCGCCAAGCTCCTCATCGTCTTTTACCACATAAAATGAAGAGTTTAAGGCAAAAGATTGAGGTCATGTTTCGTAATGTAGTAATTATACCTTCAACTTCTCCACATGCCACGCCTAAGGGACAGGGGGTGATGTTGGATCAGTTGTTCATTACACAGTCGTCAATGAAAAGTTCATATTAGAATCAGTTCGTCTTCTAGATCTCCATAACTCGTCCGCTTGGTTTGCTGAAGCCTTCTATTTTTCTGTGCTTGGTTGAAATCAGGCTTATTATCAGATACCCGTGTCCGCCCCCGGCAGCTGAGTGGTCAGCGCGACAGAATGTCAATCCTAACGCCCCGAGTTCAATTCCTGGCTGGGTCGGAGATTTTCTCCGCTCTGCGACTGATTGTCGTGTTGTCCTAGTCATCATTTCATCCCCATTGACAAGCAAGTCGCAGAAGTGGCGTCAAATGGAAAGACTTTCACCCGGCGAATGGTCTACCCGACGGGTGGCCCTAGTCACACGACATTTACATTTCTTATCAGATATCCATGAGTGAGAATTCCAAGTCCGTCAATGCCTTCTGTAAGGACTGAGATTTTAATGAATTCAACCACGCACCATTTGCCCTAGCCTCTGGAGATGCAGTACTTTCAAGGCTTTTAGACCATGTTTTGACGGATTTAAGGTTCAACTGTTTTTATAATTACCTTGATGTTGTTGCATATAGTCGGTCCTTCAACGTCTTTTGAATCTTCAATAGGGTTTTTTGAGGCTTTAGTAGGCTTGTTTGATAGTCAGTCTTTCTAAGGTCTTTGGGATATCTGGTTTCTAAAGATGGAATTAGAATCGATCAAGAACGTACTTCCGATTCTAAGACGTTTACTCCCCGCAAGAACAAAACAGTAGTCGCCCAATTTATGGGGATGGCCAGCTACTTTGGGAAGTTTGTCGCCAGTCTCATTCAGCTATCCGCCCTTTTTACGTTCTCCGAGAATTTGTTTGGGGTGAGAGCTAGTATGCCGCTAGTAAGCCCATCCGTATTACCGCTTCCTAATTTTGAAATGCGTTTCATTCTCCAGATCTAGGCGTGTAATGCTGGGGTGGCCGCAGTCCTTTTACAGGAAGACGCAGCTCAGAGACGACCTACTGCCTCTCTCTCGCGAAGACTGAACTGAAGTATTCGGTTTATGAGTGTGAGGCTCCGGCGGTTCTGTTAAATCTTGAAAGGTTGGACTTTTATGGCGAACACAGAGAATTTGACCCATAAACTGACAAACAGGCCTTAAGTTGGGTTTTGGCTTGTCCAAGAATGACAGGTAGGATTGCGATTTGAGCAGTCCAGATATCTGCCTTGCTTTTCAATGTTCGCCATATCAAGCGTTCAGATAACTAGGTGGCCGGTGCGCTCAGCCGCATGTTTGATGAGGTCACTCAAGAATAGGGAGATTGTTTTTCAGTCATCAGCTCTTCCGTTTTTAGCGGCTTAACTGAGACACCTCAATTGTTTTCTGATATTAGGAATAAGTACGACCAAGATCCTTGTTTAGTTCCTATAAGAAGGCTGTTGTTAGCAGATGAACAACTTCCTGGTCATTGCTTGAGACTGGATGAAGTTGGGAAACTAGCCAACCCCAAAATCGGTTTACCTGTTGAACTCGTGACATCCGTATTTTGTTATTATCGTGGTTTCTTATTAGGTGGGCATTTGGGCCTTTATATAACCCTTGCTAAGGTCCCTGCTTATCTTACATGGCCGTTCTTGTAAAAGAATATTCGCCGAAGGGCTCAGGAGAGTGAATCTTGCAAAATGGCGAAGCCTAATTCCAACTCTGGTAAAGGCTTGTTGTATTCCGAATGAGAGAAAAGTCCTAGAGACAAAGTGTTCATTGATTATGTGGCTCCCCTGCCTCGAACAAAAACTGGGAAGAATTATATATCAGTAGTCATGGATGCCTTTTCTTGTTTTGTGAAGGTTTTGTAAAGTTGAGTGGCTACCGCCTCCCTAACTATTGTTCATTTAACTAAAATATTTTCCAGCTTCGGTCGGCCAAAGGCGCTTATTAGTGACGATTCCTCCGACTTTGTGACACGAGAATTTAAGCAGTTTTGTTTTGCTAATGCCGTTAAGTACGTTGCCACCACCCCCTGTTACATTAAGTCATCCTTTTTGGAGAGAGTTAAGTGAACTCTTAAGCCCCCTTCGTCATCAATCATGGTAAGGGTAAGAGCACATGGGACATTTCCATCCCTTGGATTAATGCTACCTTCAGCTCACCGCAGCAAGAGGTCTCTAAAGCTGCTTTGATGTTTTCATATTTTCTTAATTCGCCCTGACTATTTCGTATAGTATAAGCTATCTGTTGCCTGAGCGGATTACCTCTGGTCCAATTAAGAAAAACTGGGGCAGTGCAAGAAAAAACATCGACTAGGTCACTGCCATAAAGAGAGGTAGTATAATCCGGGAAGGACGCCCTTTTGTGGCCGTGTTGCGGAGAAGGTTTCTGTACCGAATTTTAGCAGGGGTGTTAATCAGGGTAATGGTATTATCAGTAAGATTGCTCCTAGGTTTGTGGGATCCTGTGCAGTTGTTAAGTTCGTAAGTCCAATTAATCTACACTCCTGGAAATTGAAATAAGAACACCGTGAATTCATTGCCCCACGAAGGGGAAACTTTATTGACACATTCCTGGGGTCAGATACATCACATGATCACACTGACAGAACCACAGGCACATAGACATAGGCAACAGAGCATGCACAATGTCGGCACTAGTACAGTGTATATCCACCTTTCGCAGCAATGCAGGCTGCTATTCTCCCATGGAGACGATCGTAGAGATGCTGGATGTAGTCCTGTGGAACGGCTTGCCATGCCATTTCCACCTGGCGCCTCAGTTGGACCAGCGTTCGTGCTGGACGTGCAGACCGCGTGAGACGACGCTTCATCCAGTCCCAAACATGCTCAATGGGGGACAGATCCGGAGATCTTGCTGGCCAGGGTAGTTGACTTACACCTTCTAGAGCACGTTGGGTGGCACGGGATACATGCGGACGTCCATTGTCCTGTGGGAACAGCAAGTTCCCTTGCCGGTCTAGGAATGGTAGAACGATGGGTTCGATGACGGTTTGGATGTACCGTGCACTATTCAGTGTCCCCTCGACGATCACCAGTGGTGTACGGCCAGTGTAGGAGATCACTCCCCACGCCATGATGCCGGGTGTTGGCCCTGTGTGCCTCGGTCGTATGCAGTCCTGATTGTGGCGCTCACCTGCACGGCGCCAAACACGCATACGACCATCATTGGCACCAAGGCAGAAGCGACTCTCATCGCTGAAGACGACACGTCTCCATTCGTCCCTCCATTCACGCCTGTCGCGACACCACTGGAGGCGGGCTGCACGATGTTGGGGCGTGAGCGGAAGACGGCCTAACGGTGTGCGGGACCGTAGCCCAGCTTCATGGAGACGGTTGCGAATGGTCCTCGCCGATACCCCAGGAGCAACAGTGTCCCTAATTTGCTGGGAAGTGGCGGTGCGGTCCCCTACGGCACTGCGTAGGATCCTACGGTCTTGGCGTGCATCCGTGCGTCGCTGCGGTCCGGTCCCAGGTCGACGGGCACGTGCACCTTCCGCCGACCACTGGCGACAACATCGATGTACTGTGGAGACCTCACGCCCCACGTGTTGAGCAATTCGGCGGTACGTCCACCCGGCCTCCCGCATGCCCACTATACGCCCTGGCTCAAAGTCCGTCAACTGCACATACGGTTCACGTCCACGCTGTCGCGGCATGCTACCAGTGTTAAAGACTGCGATGGAGCTCCGTATGCCACGGCAAACTGGCTGACACTGAGGGCGGCGGTGCACAAATGCTGCGCAGCTAGCGCCATTCGACGGCCAACACCGCGGTTCCTGGTGTGTCCGCTGTGCCGTGCGTGTGATCATTGCTTGTACAGCCCTCTCGCAGTGTCCGGAGCAAGTATGGTGGGTCTGACACACCGGTGTCAATGTGTTCTTCTTTCCATTTCCAGGAGTGTATTAGCCGACAACCTGGTGACTGGGAAAATCTTGAAGGTACATGTGAGCCTAATACAAACTAGTGGGGGAGCTGGCAATTGGCTTGAGTGGGGAGGCTGAGCCGTGGTGACTCATTTCACTGTCGAATCGACAGCTTTGCGCTGCGTCTCACTAGCGGGCGCGGATTACTAGTTTTCATAACCGGTATCTAGAGTAGCCCCTGGGGAGAGAGACTGAGAGAGAGAGAGAGAGAGAGAGAGAGAGAGTCCTCTAGTTGTTCAGCTTTGTGCACCGATTTCCAACTCAAAAATGGTTCAAATAGCTCTAAGCACTATGGGACTTAACATCTGAGGTCATGAGTCCCTTAGACTTAGAATTACTTAAACCTAACTAACCTAAAGACATCACACACATCCATGCCCGAGGCAGGGTTCGAACCTGCGACAGTAGCATCAGCACGGTTCCGGACTGTAGCGCCTAGAACCGCTCGGCCACAGCGGCCGGCATTTCCAACCCCGCAAGCTATTTGAATAGATGTTCATGTTTACGTTTATGTTCATTGAGTCGTTATGCACGCCTTGCTTGTTTGGCTCTGTGATTTTTTGAATAGTGTATTTCCCATACTGATGTGTTTGGTTTTGAGACAACTTGCCTTAATCTGCTGCTCAACGTTCTCTCCCAAAAAATGTCCCATGGTTAATGTTGTTACAGTTATGTAATGTGCCGAGCAAGCGAGTTGTTTATTATATTCCTTCCTGGAAAAAAATACAGCTTCCTTCCTGTAGTTCTCTGTTAGTGAAGCTTATTTCCTAGGTCGTATAAACTTATTGGAGCTTTCTTTAGGTGTAATCACGTATAAACCCTAACTTTACTTGTAGTATAATACAGTCACTATCTTTCTTGTAGTTAACAGCACTTACTAAGTTGCAGGGAGAGATTTTCACATCGGCGGCTTCTCGCCACGTGAGCCTGGCTTATCTGCGGGAGTGTGCAGGGCTCTCGAGCAATTCCTCTCGTTGTTGTTTGCTTGCAGGCGCACATCCTGCCTGTGTGTGCTCAAGCTGAATATCTTTCGTTATCTGAGTTGCACTACAAACGAAATTTTGCTATTGGCCAAGAGTGCTTTAATATTTAATACATATTGTAAGCTTGTTGTAAGTGTATTGTAAGTCTTTGACGTTAACGTTTTGCTGGTCTGCCTAATGTTTTGAATAGATTTATATAGAATTGTTTTAATTATTTTAATCGACTGGTTTATTTAAATAGTTTCATTTAAAAATTCTAAAATAGCCAATATGGTCAAAATCTTATTTCTTATTTCATGAATTGGTTTGATAGTATTATTATTGTAATTCAGTATATATATATATATATATATATATATATATATATATATATATATATATATATATATACATATTCATTTTTCTGGCTTCTCCACCACATCCAAACTTTTGACATTTTACGCCCCAACCCTTACCAACCCTTAGAAACTTATCCTTTTGTTGGTTTTTCAGTCTTTCTTTCTCATGCTCACCTTCCCCTCGGCAGTCCTCTCCCGGAGATCGGAGTGGGGAACTAGTCCAGAATATTTTGCCAGTGGCGAGATCATCATGACACTTTGTCAATTACAGGCCACATGTCCTGTGTATACACATTATGTATCTTTAATGCTGCGGTTTCCATTGCCTGCTGTATCTTCGTGCTGTTGATTGTTGCTCATTCTTCTGCTTTTAGTAGCAGTTCTCCATCCTAAGGGTAAGAGAGTGCCCTAAACCTCTGTCTGCCCACGCCCCCCCCCCCTCCATCGCACTCTCTGAAAAGGCCATTGTCTGAATCGGGACGACTCTTTAGGCCGGATGTGTTCAGCTACCATTGCTGATGAATCTGATTCAAAACTTTAGCGATGACGAAGTTACAACGGAAGACCGGAGACTTTTTGATTACTGTTCAAAGACACTACGACTTTCTTTTTACACATACGCACAATTTGTTTGCAGAGACGTACAGCACACCTATCTTTGTTTGCTACAAAGTAGTCTGTTTCATGCGAATTGTGGAATCGTCATTTTTTATGTGCAACATTAATTTGTTGAGTAGTCGACTTGTACAGTTAACTTACATTGAAATAAATATCATAAACATAAACAGTTCACATGTAGGTTGTTAGAATGAATTAGAAAATGCTCAACAGAAGTCTCTGAATATTGTCGCAAACAGAAAATACATTTTACAAAAATGCTGTCAATAATGGTCAGAGTCCAGGTTGGTGAGGACGAGACAGGCAGGGATCGAATCCCGAGGCCTGGCTAGAATCCACCTCTACCCCCCCACCTCTCCCTCCCCGCCCGTTTGACTCAGCTGTTCCCTTACATAGCTCCATATCATTACTGTGTTTGAAGTTTCCAAATATAATATCACTAGCCCAAAAGAAAGGAATACAGGAGAAAAACGGAGACGAGAAAGCAACAGCACAATGAAGGTAGCAACTACTGCCAGAAGTGCCCAACGCCCTGTCTTTGAAAGGAAAGGTTCAACAAGTTGATGAAGCGTTTTGTTCTCGAAATCGAGCCAGTTTCAAGGAGCACCAGGAAACCGTGAACATAAACTGGCGACCAGCCAAAAGGTCTTAATCACTTTGACCAGCAAGGACTAAATGCACAACTTGATTAATAATCCAGATTACCATATTAGTCTTTGTCCTCGGAAAAAAGGAAGTAGTCAGCCACAAAATGATATCGGTGTCACTAATCACGATACGATATAGACGTTAAGTCGTGGAAATCAAATTGTTGACCACATTGTACCAGCAGCTGGCCGCCGCCACTGGTAAAATGTTGACCCACACGATTTTCCAGGATATTTTGGGTTGTAATTGCTCAACGGATTGGGGTAGGGAATCCCGTCCCAGCGGATCAACAAAAACTTGGGCGAGAGCACCATCTGCTGCAACACGTAAACCCCCCAATAGTTCACGGTTAGATAAAACTCTTGAATGTGTCTCAACTTAAAATTCAGACAACCAACTTCAGCAGGAGCATCAAGACTCGCTGGACTCTCTAAGGTGAACAGCCGACACGTAAAGGTGTCGTCAGAATGGTGCATGTTTTCGTTTGACACCAAAAATACGCATACCAATGTTGCGTTAGATGATACTACCTCAGTCATCGAAAAAAAGCTCTTTATTCATGGTTGTCTCACAGCTGATAAAACTACTAAATTCAAATCATTACTTAGACTTCTTATCTCGTGTAACTACTTTACTTTTAACAAACAGGGGTTTAAGCAAAACGACTGCTCGGCTATGGAGTACTGTATCGATGGATGCCTTGCGGATGTTTTTGTGAATTCCGTGGAATAAAAGTAGTTTAAGGCAAACTCTCAGTTACGCGATAAATCACTTGTTCATCGGTCGTATTATATTCGCTGGATCTGACTTGAATGTTTCTTCTAGGTTAACAGCTGAATTTAATGCTTTACTTCCCAACATCTCTGTTACGCAATAAGTTATGAATCATGACGGCCATCTGAATTATTTGGATTTACAATTCCACCTTCATAACAATACTACTTATTCATACCATTCATTTCGATATTTTAGAGATTTCTTTTGCAGATACTAATGGTTATTAATCACGAATTGTAGACAGACTATACAAAAGTAAATTATCGATAACAGGAACAATACGCAATCGAATCTTTGTTCATCACCACAGAGCTATATAAAGCTGCCGTTTGTGAGGAAATTATCGTATCAATTAGCTACTCTAGACGTCCGTGTACCTTTATTTGCGCATAATAAAGTTCAGAACTCTTACGTGAATAGTGAGTGGCGTACTGAAGGTTCGTATGCTTCCTCTGGGATTTACAAATTGCAATACAATTTCTGCCATAAATTCTACATCAATCAAACTGGAAGAATGTTTAGTATAAGAGCAGCGAGCATTTTTAACGAAAATAGGTCAAATAAAGCAGCCCTTTATATTTCTATGCAACTGAAGACTACAGTGCCCCCGCCACCTACGCTCGTAGAGCTCTGCCTCTTACACTGAGCTCGGAAAGGCAAAAATCTTGATTTGTTGGAGTTGGAAATCCTTATACATTAGTGTACGTCTGATAAACAATGGCTTAACGGTTAACTCACTGGCAGGAATCAACGCTGTTATGATTAAATGTCAGGTGTTAAGACATATACAAAATTTTCATCACGCTCTTCTAGTGGGTTTCATTTCGGTTTTGTTATTCTCCCTCCCTCCCTGCCCCCGATCACAAGATGATTCTTTGTTATACACAATACATTTAAAGTTGATTCAGGACTTTCAGTTTTAAGAATTCGTTTTATCCTAGGTTATCGGAATGACGCCCATATTTGTAGGTAACTTAGACGTTTATTTAGTTGCGACTGATGTTACTGTTTTATCTAACAGGAGTAATTTAAAAGCTTTCTTAATGGACGATTGCCTTATGGACCCCTGTGTTCTGATTGACTGTAGCCTCTTTAATTTGTTGTAGTGATTCAACCATTTTTAGACGTTCTTTGTAAGCATTTAATATGCTGAATGTTATATAAGTATTCTGAGCGCCACCTATGTGTGAACTCATTTTATTCAAACCGTGTTCCATTGCTCGTGTGTGGGCCCACTCGACCTCCCTGCCATGAAGTTACTGTGTCGTCTCTATGTTTCATGTTTAAATGTGTACGCCGACCGTTTAGACCGAGCGGTTCTAGGCGCTACAGTCTGGAACCACGCGACCGCTACGGTCGCAGGTTCGAATCCTGCCTCGGGCATTGATGTGTGTGATGTCCTTAGGTTAGTTAGGTTTAGGTAGTTCTAAGTTCTAGGGGACTGATGACCTCAGAAGTTAAGTCCTATAGTACTCAGAGTAATTTTTTTTAAATGTGTACAGTTCTTTGTGACTGTGATCCTGTCATTCTGGCCAGCTGGTACGACTCCATTAAGGTGTTTCGTTCAGTTTCATTATTCATTACATTCTACCTGACAGTAAAGCAACATTTTATTAGTTATTTTTGACTAGGTCTCTGTGGGTTTGTTTGATTTTGTGCTCAGAGATGGATTGAACCACATATATATATGGAAAGGTCTCTGCAGATTCATCTGATTGGATGCGTGCTTTAGTCTAGCAGAGAAACGTTTTATGTGTTTCAAAATATTGTAAAAGCAAAATTTTGACGTAAGCAACAATTCTTTATTCACATTTAGAATAGTGCATGCTAGGATCATACCCTAATTTTTCTTTACATTGTCAACCACACAGATAATGTGATGGTGCATGAAGAAGAAATGAATTGTCAATAAAAGAACAAATTGCAACCAAGACTGTTTCTAATTCAAAATCATGCAGGTTACATGACATTCGTTTATTCTCGGCTGCGTATGTCTTCTGTTGATGATATATGAGATATTAGAATTATGTGGAGAACCTGTGCATGAAGGAAAGAATCTCTCTTCTGACGAACCTGCCCGAGGTATTTTTCTCGCACAACTGTAGGAGCACTGAACACGAACCGTCTATGTTAATAAACAGCTAACCAGAGACACTGTCTCCGGATCTATGATGCAGATTATCTTACGGCTTCCAGTGGCAACGAAAATTTCATATACTTGTTGACCGAATGTAAAAATTTAAATGCTGTGATAATACACTCATCGAGAGGTACAAGCTTATGTAAAAGGTTTAACCGAAAGACAAGATAACAGAAACTGTGCAGCGTAACTCATTATGCGAAAATTATCCAGATTTCTTTCACACAGTACGAGAATGACAGGATGTAATGTCTCTTGCAGCGGTCTCTCTGCGATATTTTCAGAAATTTTATAAATTATACAACTCAGTACATATCTCGAAATATCTCTTCTTATCTTACCGATTATCAATGCAAAGTAGTTTCAAGCCCAATTATTCCTTGGAGCGTCCATTTACTCCATGGAATAGCTTCTCTGCTATCTATGTTTTCTCTTATGAAAAGAATAAAAACTTCTTGCCGATTAGCCGTAAAAGAAGGATCTATATGTACGTATTGTTGAGAGAGTCGCCATCTTGATGAGATTCTGTATGAGAAGGAATTTAATACATGAACTAAACTAAAGTAAGTGTGTTCGCGTATTATTTAACGGATTATTATTATTGACAGTGTCTGCTTACTACGCTGTGTTGCACGGGATCAGTGGGGAACGTCTGATGTACACTGGACGAACCTGCCATTTTGAATGCTCAAGATATCCAGTTACTTCAAATAAATAGGCTAACACGGTCTTACCAGCAGATCTCCGGTCTTCCCCATGTGATCACCGAAAAATTATTACAAATGTTTCCAGGAGATCGACTGACAATTTTCGTCGCACCGAGACTTCGAAATTGCTTCACTGCCTTATGGAATTTAAGTTAAGCTTAATTTAATCAGGACAGAACAGTATTGAACTGTGTGAATGTGATAAGCCTGCTTTGTCAATGAAAATTACCTTAATATACGCATGTTTTTACTATCCTGATCCGTGAAGCTAAATCAGGCCGGTGTGAGAGAGGTTCTTTAAATTTTAGAAATATTAAAAGCACCTAGCTACTTTTAACAAACTTTACCCATATTTTCAATTCTGTACGAAACTTTTTCTTGAAGGTAACCACAGCAAAAGAGAAAAAGTCTATCGCTTACTGCATTGTAGTTGCTCATGCATTAAAGCTTCAGCGTCAAGCATCACATTATAATTTGTGACTTCCTTAGTACTAATTCTATATCGAACACATGTTCGAAACACCATCCACATTTACCACTGATTATATTGCCACATTACATTCTTAACCACATTGTCATGAGCCCTTCTGAATTGTCGAGTAGTTGACGCAATGGATCATTTGCGTAGTGTTTCGAGTTTCACACACTCCGGATATTAGACAAGGTGGTTGTTGGTGACTTATGCTATTTGTCGTACTACAGTCACGTAGTTTTGAAACTATGGCGACGAGCACTGGTGTAATGGATGCAGAGATGCGCATTCTGCTGTTGCTGCTTATTTCACACAGTAGGTTTCATAGTCCGTTGATGGAGAGAAAAATTTGGGCATGTAGGTCAATGCAGTCAAAAGATACGACCCTTTATGTCACATATATTGATACTCGCAAACTCGCTCATCAAAACCTATAAGGTAGTTTCTAGTGACGTAGAATCATGAACTTTGACAAGACTGTAGGTGTCGTAGAACAAACACTGGTAAACATTCGAAAATGGTTAGTTTGTAATTATATCGTGTAAAAATATTTTTTGTCATTTGCTGTCCGTCTCTCTGTCTGACCGCCCATGAAGACCCCTTTTTATCAGGAACGGGTACAGATATCAGGTTGAAATTTATGTCAGATACTAGGGTTTAAGTTCCCTTCGTGGTGAAAAGGTTTCACAGAGCAAGTAAAGGTGAAAATACGAAAATGGTTAATTTGTAATTATATAACACAAAGAATTTTTTCTTTATCTTTCTTTGGCATTTGTACTTCCTTCTGCCTGTCTGCCCATCTGTTAATACACATTTACCTATGGAACTGGTAGAAGTATCAAGTTGAAATTTATGTCAAATACAAAGGTCCATGGTCCCTTGGAGGTTTAAATAATTTAAGTATTTAAATTAGTGCAATCAAAAGATTCGGCATATATGTAACATATTTTGGTACTCGAAAACTCTCTTACAAAAACCTATAGAAGAACTATTTACTTGTCAGTCGGCCCTGGTGATCTACTGGTAAATTGTGTGCCTGTAAATTGAGAAGTCGTGGTACCGAATCCCAGTTTTATCGTGATGTTTCAATGTTCGTTTTCTCCTAGCGTTCACCTCTCTGAATCACACGAAATTATTGTTATTGTTACTATTATTATTACTGTTATTATTACGCCCACTCGTCCGATCTATTCTTTTATCAGAGGCTATCAAAAAGTTTCCGCTTGAAGATGTTGCTGCAGCGAATATGCAGAGCAGCGCTACCTTGCATTTTGAATTTGGGTGTATAAGAAGTGACATGTACGCAAGGGATTAGTGTGGTATTCGTGTCCTTCCGATGTGTGTGGAGTAAATGTGAGAACGTGAACCATGGAGACGTTGTTAAGAGATGCGTCGAAACAAGACAGCTGTGCTGTGATTCTTTTCTTTGTTGCCGAAGGAGAAACACCGGTAGACGTACAGTGGAGAATGAAGAGTGCTTATATGGCATCATATCCGTCAAAATTCACAATTGTGGAATGGTGCATCGAAGGATACTCCTGCTTTGTGATAATGCACATTCCCATTTCGCAAATGTTTTAACGCAGAAATCACGCCAACTCAAGCGGGTGACACTCGAGTGTAAACTTAACCTCCACCATGAATCGTCCAGTTGGAATTACACGAGTGTTTTTAATGTTTTAGCTTACGTTTACTGCACTTAAATGCCCACACAGTGACCGGAATCTGGATATGCAGTAAATATTACTTGAGACTGACTGACTACTTCAACCGGCCGCTGTGGTTGAACGGTTCTAGGCGCTTCAGTCCGGAACCACGCGGCTGCTACGGTCGCAGTTTCGAATCCTGCCTCGAGCATGAACGTGTGTGATGCCCTTAGGTTAGTTAGGTTTAAGTAGTTCTAAGTCTAGGGGACTGATGACGTCACATGTTAACTCCCATAGTGCTTAGAGCCATTTTTTGACTTCTTAAATTGAATACGGGCACTGGGCACAACTGTTTCAACTGTTTCTGTATGGAATACAACCTGATACAAGAGATTAGCATGTGTGTCCAGGAATTTGATTTTCACCTGAGCTATTCAAATACAGGAAACAAGCACATTTCCTACATCCTCCCCGTCTCAGCTCCCCCACCCCCGACCTTCTTGTGGCGATCGCTCTCACAGATTATTACAAATACGCCGATCTCTTTCAAACACAGTGGAAATAGAATTTATAATTGTTACAGAACCCTTTATCAGGCTCGCACAAATCTTTGTACCTCTATGAGCGTTGACCAACGGCGATGGTCTCATTTGCATTCACAGTTATTTGTGTTTTCTTGGGGGGAAGGGGGGGGGGTAATAAATTATTTAGAGCAATAAAAATCAGTAGCTGGTATGAGCATTGTCAGTACTGCCAGAGCCAAGTGTTTTGCAACGATGGACACTGCACTAAGCAGCGTTTCTACAGATGTAGAGAGTGTTTATAAACTTATCGATGATGGTATGACCGGGCCTGAGGCGGACGCAGGGTTAGAGACAATGGAACTGGCAGTGGCATGCAGTTCCCTAGTTCCTGAGGACCATGCAGTGATAGCCGAGGTCAATTGGCCGGGGCTGTCTAAGGATTCGGGCTGCCACAAAGCATATACAGAGGAAGGAGAGGCCTCTGTTACTATGGACTCACTTGCCAAAGTTTTGACAGGTATTTGAGATGGTATAAAGTCTGTTTGGCTTACATGACTCACTTTATATTCAGTAGTATTGTAGCTGAAATCTAGATCTGCAATAAATGACCAGTTGAATTGTTACTGGTTGCTCGTTCCCACCCTGTTTGAAATTTGACGAACAGAATGAGGATCAACAAAAGTTACATTAGAAGCTGAGTCTTGAGAAGCAATTTGAGGACCAAAAGGAGAAAATTAGTAAGAAATTGAACGTCCGGAACAAAAGCTTTGATAAACTGAGAATCATAATAGATGCTATTTTTGCGGAAAAACAAGCGGCCATCGAATTGATTCAGCTGGACGTGAGATACGTTCGTGTCACTAGCGAAGCACAAAACAGTCAACAGTTGATAAATGAGAAACCTGAAAGCAATTTGGTGGCGACTGAGCATAATTTAAGGGCATTTGACGAGTAACATAGATAAAGAACAGTTTAAGGAAACAGTGATTAAAAATTTAATCAGTACAACAAAATATTCTTCACTGCATGTGTCAGCAAGTAACAAAGCAAGCTGTTCTGTAGAAACAAGTAGCTGAATTCAGCACAGTGATGAAGAAACTGGGTGCACTTACAGTGGCAGTCTAGCAGATTCCATTGTGGAGTGAGATGGAATCAATCCAGACAAAGCGCATTTCCATGGCTGACAGTCAAGTTATTTGGTATTTTTTGTAGTTTAAGCATACTCAACGAATTAAACAAGAAAAATCAGAAAGTGTTGGCCACGTTTCAACCGGAGAACAAAGATGAAAAAGCTTAAAGCATCGGTAGGGTATATGAAATCAGGTGTGCTGATGGTTACAGTAAGCAGAGAATGGAGTATTAGGGTGAATTAATGAATTACGTGAATTAGAGGAACGACTATGCTATATTCTATGATCTCTAGGCACAATAGTTGAAAGTGTAAAGATTAACAGTGAAGAGTGCAGGAGACACTTCGTGTTGATGCAGAACTATTCTCTGTTCCCATGAGTGACAATTGAACGGTACGCAAGAATGTGGCTAAATCAATTTGATCATGCACTTCCACTGTCCTGGAAACGCTTATTGAAGATGAAATTAGTCTGTAGTCATTTGTGGGAAGAATTAGGTGCAAGGATTCAGCTTGTGATGCTTGAAAGCACTGCGAACAACAATTTTTGTTAGGCTTTCCTTATGAGATGTGATCAAAGATCATACAAGATCTTTTAAACTCGAACATACTGGCGAAAGAAAATCATAATGATACCGACCACCACAGACTTCGTGGCAGGAATGTCTATTTGGACGCTCCTTATGATCTGCATTAACCGATTCTCATTCGTTTGAAGGATCTGACCCACACTGGAGATACAGATGTAGGGAGGAAACTGGAAGATGTGTACTGTTTCTAAAATATTTTGCGAGAGCCTGGCTGTCGTAACGAGTAGAATAGGGGTGATTTTTTAGAAGGTCTGAGGGGACACTTGTCCAAAACTAGAACTATGAATAAAGCAACTGTTGGTCGGGTTTCATTTTTTTTTTTTTCAAAAATCTTCATTTGGGCAGGATGAGTAGGAATGCTGAGGAAAACTTAGCTACAATAACAGCAGACAGTGTTTCAATGAAAACCGTAACAGATTAATAATGGACCTCCCCCACAAGTAGTAGAGTTACCGTAAACTGACGGTTGTCCAAATGATAATTGTAGAGGCGATGTTGGCAATGAGTGACAGTGACTAGAAGAAGGGGCAGTGAATACAAAGTGTAGAATGGCGAAGAGAGAAGGAGATGCTGAAGTACAGTATACATATGCTACAATGATGTGAGAGACAGTTTGCTTGAAGAGATTAGGAGACATCATCTTCCAGCGGTCTTTAATAAGTGAAGATATTAATAGCGGTACTGCAAAATCATCCATCCTCTGATCAGGTATAAGAGGTAGTTAATTAGACAGGTAGCTTCATGTTCCATGTTTAACTTGCACAATAAATCATAATGATGTACAATTAGTCATTTTACATTCACATCGAAAATTAATTAATTCATACCCACTACCATTCACAAATTACAGTAATATTGGTTCCTCTACAGAAGAGAAGACGTTGTCAAGGAAAAACGTTTTGAATTAGTTTTTAAATTTGACTTTGCAGACTGTCAGACATTTTATGTCACTGGGTAAATTACCAAAAATTTTTGTTGCAGCGTTGTGCACTCCTTTTTCTGCTAAATACAACTGTAAAGTGGAATAATGAAAGACATTTTTCCTTCTGGTATGACAATTATATATGTTATAGTGGAGGTGGAAGATTTCGGAAAGTACACCTTCCCTAGTGGATGCACACTATCACTAAATTGATCACTGAGAGGTTACCATAAACTGAAAAAAAAACACATCCACTATTGAAGGTGAACAATCACTATACTCTGCTACCATATTGTCCACTAATGAAGGTGTACTATTGGTGCTCCTGGGTTATTAATAGTGCGTCCAACAAAGCTACTAGCATCAGTATGGATGAAATTGTTGTCAGTTCGTTATTGTTACGTTATACAACAGTGCAGTTACGGTTTACAGCAGTGCAACTGTGGTTGTCAGTAGAGCAGTTGTACTTCAAATCAGCGCAGCTATTGTTGAGTAAGTGAAGTTCTACGAACATCTTAGAGTGCAACGAAGAAATCTCAGTTGTTATACTGTCTTCATGGACAGAGAGAAACACTTATCTGCAAGGCTAAATGAATAAAATTTGGACGAAAGAGGGAGGGCGGCGACTACAAGTTTTCCAAGAGGTATGAAGTGCTGGGTGTGAATGTAGAAACCAAATTATTTACCAGGACCACCTCACTAAATTCGTTGTTCTCAGGCCACTGAAGCCAAAAACAGCTGAAGAGGTATGCAATTACATTATAGACATTTTTACATTGTTAGGCGCTCCCTCAGCATTGCAGTCTGACAATGTTAGAGAGTTTGTTAACATAATAATGAGCAATTTAACTGAACAATGGCCCAATTTTAAGATTGACCATGTTAAACCTAGACACAGTCAGAGCCAAGGCAGCGTAGAGCGACCAAACCAAGACAAAGAAAATATGCTAACTACATGGATACAGGAGCACAACACCGTGGGGTCGAGCTGTGCATTAAGATTTGTGCAACTAATGGAGAACAGTGCAGGAACTAAAAGCAATCCATACAAAGCGATGTTTGGCTGCCCTCCTAAAGATGGTTTGTCTTCAACAAGTTTGTAGATACGAGTTTGTAGATACAATAAGCCACTGCGGCTACAACTACAATATTTTGTTTCAGGTCCCAGTTCAGTATTTTCCCTCTAAGAATAATCTCAGAGGAGGAAGCTCCAGCAGAGAAAACTGTTGCCCTGGGTACAGTTGCGACGTCTTAGTCGATGGGAAGCAGCCAGGGATTCTTCAAATGCAACTGCCAGCAAAAATGTCAGACTCTGAGATGCTTTTGGAAAAACGAAAGTGTGTTGTGCAACTCAAAGTGTCATGGTGCACGTCGTTGCTGCAGTAAATGAATTTTACATAATATGACGGTATTTCCAAACTACAGGTGATAAATGCAACTTTCGAAGTACGACTTTTTTGTTATTACAGCCATGGTTCACATTCCTTACCTCTTGGCACTGACGGTCTACATTCTATAGTGATAGTGCACTATCCCTAGTCAATGTGTATTGTTTGACAGAACTGGAATCAGTAATCCAGTTTCAATAAATGGGCCAGCCAGGGTGTACTGTCACCAGTAATGGTATACTTTCCCTGAAATTTTCACTTCCTCTATAACATACACATCACTATTCCTTTTGAACTGCAGTGGATTGTTTACAACAAACTTTATGCTGTGAAGCAGTAGTCAGAATGCTTAACACCCTAAGCAAGTCTGTAAGATAATTGTCCGTATGCAACACATCTTATTCTTACAACACATTCTTGAGCAATGAAGACCTTCTTCCTTAAAGACGAGCTATCCCAGAACATTATTCCACATGACATTATTGAATGAAAATACGCAAAATTCGTCAACTTACGGATTTGTCTCTCCCACAAATTTGCATTGGTTCTAAATGCAAATGTGCTTGAGCTAAGTTGTTTCACTAGTTCCAAAATGTGTTTACTCCAGTCTGAATTCTCATCAGCATGGACACCTAAGATTTTTGAAGTTTCCACACTATTTATTGCTTCCTCACTATATGTTACACTTTTCATTGGTGTAGTACCTCTAGGCGTGCAGAACTGAACGTGTTGTGTCTTCTTGAAGTTTAAGGTGAGACCAGTTGCAGGAAACCAGTCAATTATGCTTTTAAGAACGTAATTTACCACTTTTTCTGTTTCTGGATGTCTTCTTTGTTTGGCCTTACTACTGGCATCTGCAAAAAGAACGAACTCTCTTTGTTGTGTATTATATCGGTTACATTGATGAGGAGCAATAGCAATCCCAAATGTGATATCTCCCCGGTCATAATTATTTCCCCAGACTACATTTGTTTGATTACTAATTACAGCTTCCTGAATGCTTTTGGTTAGACATGACATTACACATTGATTGGCTGTGTCATCAGTCCCATAAAACGTCAATTAATATAAGAGAATATTGTGACACACACTTACAATGTCTCAAATAGGTCGCAGAAAATACCAACTAGCACTATTTTATTCTTTAACGCTTGTAAAATTTGATGAGAGAACTTTTAAATAGCATTTTCAGTAGAGCAACGCTTCTGAATTGTGTACTGTGATTTGGTTAGGATGTTATTATTGTTCGGGTGAAATACCGTTGTCGAATACATCAGCTTCTCAAAAATTCTGGAAAATGAATGAATGAGTAACCCACCGATTGCGGAAATCCTTAGCATCGCAACTGAACTCCGGAAGGAGACAATAAATAGGAAATGTAGACACAAGGGAAAGGTATGTCAGATTAAGGGAGAAGGTATGACTCAAGCCACATAGATTATTGAGGGAACGCTGAGTTTTAAGCAATAAATGTTTCAATCTTTGTGCTGGTCTTTCCAAAGTCTAAAGAGTAATATATGAAAATACTGTGCAAGTGTAAATAATAATAAGTAAGTCTCCTGGGTTGCACAAATGTGAAAAACTTAAAGAAGTAAGTCGTCCCACAGACATATACAAGGTAGTTCTCTGTTCGTGCGTCGACGTGATGATAGTTACGTATGTCTTTCAGTACCAAGGGGGACTGGGTACTTTGTGTCCACCTTCGGAAAATACTGTAATCCAGCCAGGTTCCTCACACTTCAAAATTTGTCAAAAAAAATATTTACTGTTTTTCTTTAAGTCTTCTACCAGACTCCAAAAATTTTTAAATTTTTCTGTTAAATTTAATCCACAAGTTTAATCTCAGTATTTGATGTGACTTCTCACAATGGAATCATACTCAATATTTTCAGGTTCAGGACTCTACTTATGCATCGATATTCCTTTGTAAGGTATGTTTCCAGTAAAAGTCGAGGATAATTAACGAAATTTAAAATAATTTTGCAGTGGTCAAAATATCGCAACATATCCTCCCTTCGTCGTGGATATTATGCATAACTGAATGTGGTGACATTGCTACGATATGCTAAAATATATTTTCAAGTTCTGCACCCTAGTTACAAATGAGAACCTATTTAAAAAGAAATATTGTTAACATAAGTCAACAACAATAAACACATTTGGTTTTTCCTTCTCAACTTCTTTCGGGTGGGGGTAATGTACCCCTACCCCATCTCTTAGTGATAATCGTTGTTAAAAATACATTGTTATTACGCTGGTTAATGCTCCGCTGTTTTTCATATATAATGTGTTAAGATAAGAATGTATGCGTTATAGATCAACTTGTCTTCTTGTTAACTTCGAGATATGTTGATGTCCCATGCTGTATATATTTAGCGTTATACCGCAATTGTAAGCGCATTTGCTGTAATTTAAATACGTTCATTAGGGTGCGTTTCAAGCTCACCATTAAAGGTTTTTATTTTATTTGCGTATTGTTCCAGTAATCGCGAAAAGTTCGTTTTGTTTATATTTCGCGGCTTTGCCTTACTTTCCAAATGTGCATACTTAGCGCTATACCGCAATCTTTAGTGCATTTGGTATAGATTAACTAATTAAATACGTTTATTAGTGTGCTCTTCAAGCTTGACGTTAGAGGTTTTTCTTTTATTTGCGTATACTTCCAGTAATCGCAAAAAGTTCGTTTTGGTTTCATTCGGCTGTTTAGACCTAGTTTTTGATCGTGCATATTTAGCGTTATACCACAAATTTAAGTGCATTTGGTAATAGTTTACTTACATATCAGTTTCCAAAACATATTTAGTGTCCTTTTGCATCTATCTTTATCACTTAGTAAATCTCTCAACTAATTTCCAAACTACCATGGGTACTAAGTGTGTGAGCTGCAGTAGGAAAGTTAGTTCAGGGGTTCTGTGCAACTGTGTGACAGGTGGTTTCATTGGGGAAATTGTAGCGGCATGGGAATTGGGAAAGCAAACGAGACTCTTCCACTATTTTGCAGTGTTTGCTCAAGAGATAGAATTATAGCTGAACAGGAGGCGAAAATTATAGCCCTTCAGGATGATTTGGACAGAGCGAGGGAGGAACTGAAGAGGTTAAGGGGGGAAGAGGGTAAACAGCGGTAGGAAGTGGTAGCTGGGTACAGGGGCCACAGAAAGAGGACAGTGTCTGACAGTTTCCCAATTGACACAACCAATAGATTTGCCTTGCTACTACAGTTAAATAAGGAAGAGGCTCTAGTAGAAATAGATGTAGTTAAGATGCAACAGAACCTCACTAGGAAACCAACTGTTTCCAAAAAAGTAGAAAGTAAGAGAAAATGCTGTTGCTAGGTAGCAGCCATGGAAGAGGTGTGGGCCAGATCTTGCAGGAAAAATTAGGTGACAGGTACTAGGTCACAAACTTTTTCAAGCCAAGTGCATGTCGTAGCCAGGTGGTAAAGGATATAGGTTCCTTGTGCAATGGTTTCTCGAAACAGGCTCGTGTGATGGTAGTGGGTGGAGTGAGAAACAATTTTGATAGGGATCAGGGCTACAGTATTGAGTGTGACCTGGTGAAAATAGACTCTGCAATGACCCATACCAGTGCTGGGCTGGTGCCTGCTTTCGTGCAGCATGATCAGCCCCAGTTGAACTGCTCTGTCAGGAGGGTAAATATGGAGTAGGATCAGTTGCATAGGGTGTCCACTCTGTCAGACATTGGATAGGTTCCTGTCGAGGCTATTGATAGGGGGGGATTTCACAAGACATGGCCTACACCTCAATAGGAAAGGGAAGGGTAAACTGGCAAGGTTGTTAGCGAAATCCATAAGGCTGGACACTAGTACTCATTGATGTACCTCTTTTTTAGACTAATATCAGTGTCCAATGAGAAGTTCAGGCGGGAAGGTGCTAGAAAGGTCCAAAACTCACAAGATTCTCACAACAGGAAAGTAAATAATAATGTTACCAAATTTAACCAAAATACTGGTGGATTAAAAAAACGTAGATTATCACATAAGTAAAGTAAAAAAGTAATGTTACCATTTTTCACCAAAATATTCCTGGATTGAAGAATAATGTAGATGAGCTCTTGGTTTGTTTAGATGACATTGACGCTGATAATGTAATAGATATGCTATGCCTGCCTGAGCATCACATTGTGTCTAATATGGAAAAGGTAATGGTTATAAACTAGCTGCTCATATGAGTAGAGAGAATAAGGTGAGAGGAGGAGTTGCCATATATGCCAAAAATTATCACTGTGTAAAAAGCTTAGATAGAAAAAAGTTTTGTCTAGAGCAACATATAGAAGCATGTGCCTGTCAACTTAAACTGAAGGAGGGCTCTTTTATAATTTTGACAGTGTATGGGTCTCCTTTAGGAGACTTTCATTTATTTATTTTATTTATTTATTTATTTATTTATTTAACCTGGCAAGATTAGGACCATCAGGCCCTCTTTTACATCTAACCAGGCATTCTACTTATTTTACATTCATACGTTTTAGTAGGCATGTTAAACTACATCTAGTACAAAAAGTGAAATAAACATTTAGAAAGGTACACCTTGAAAAATACATACATATAGAGTTTATATTCGTAGATCTTAAGGACTGTTATAATTAGACATTATTGAAGAGACAGATTTTAGATAGGAGTGCTGGCAGCAGGGAGTATGAGGGAGACTCATGGTGAAGGGAGGAGAAGAATAGACATGATGAATCATAATTAAGGAAATGTAAAGGAAAAGAAGATTGCCTAGCTAACAGAGATAGATGAAGGGGAAGGCATCTCAGGAGCAAGATAGGAGACGCTAGCTTTGCTATTTGACAGATGAGAGGATTGGCCTGGTACATTAATTTTGTGGAGAACTTTATGAGGATGATAGTAGGAAATGCTTCAACTTCTTCTTAAAAGCAGCAGGAGATTGAATTTTGCGCAAGGTAAGGGGCAGTTTGTTCCAGAGGCGGACAGCAGCAACTGAGAAGGAGTTTGCAAAAGTTTTTGTTTTGTGAGTGGGCACAGTCCTCAAAGACTTGGATGCCTTGTTGTGCTACCTGTCAGATAGGGGAAAGCAAATTATTATTTGTGGGGACTTCAATGTTGAGTCACTGAAAGAGTGTAATAGGAAGAATGACCCAGGAGTCTTGCCCAGTTATTTCAGTTTGACATCTGCCGTTAATGTTCCTACTCGGGCAGTAAAGGACAGCAGCACATTGATAGATAACACTTTTGTAGACGAAGATAAATTTAAAAACATGCATTCTTGTCCTGTTGAGAATGGCCTTTCTGATCAAGGTGCTCAGCTAGTTACAGTATATGACATAGTTCCATTCAGTACTTCAAAACCACCCTCCAAAGTTGTGCATTCAATTAATGACTCAACAATTAGAAATTTTAGAGAAAATCTTCAGCAGTTAGACTGGGATGAGGTGTACAAGGAACCCGATGCTAATCTAAAATATAGCTTATTTCATGATACACTTGTAAGATATTTTGAAAACTGTTTCCCGAAGAAGGTAGTTAAATCTGATTATAAGAAACCATGCAAAAAACCTTGGCTTACTAAAGGAATAAAAATATCTTGTAACCACAAAAGGGAACTCTATCTAACAACAAGAAAGAGTAATGACCCAGAAACAGCCAACTACTATAAAAACTACTGTGCTACATTAAGAAAGGTTATTAAAAAGTCCAGCAGCACGTGTATCATATCTGAGATTAATACCTCTGATAACAAAATCAAAACAATTTGGAATATTATTACAAGGAAGACAGGGAAACCAAGACTACAGGATGATGGCATTACCATCAAAGCGATTGGAAACTTGACAAACAACAAGCTGTAAGTTGAAAACATTTTGAATAATCGTTTTTTAAAT
Organism: Schistocerca serialis cubense; assembly: GCF_023864345.2. Classification (NCBI taxonomy): domain Eukaryota; kingdom Metazoa; phylum Arthropoda; class Insecta; order Orthoptera; family Acrididae; genus Schistocerca; species Schistocerca serialis. Next base: position 320,496,257 of record NC_064641.1, on the reverse strand, counting down.
GTTATAGAGATAATAGGATCTAAATGTTCATTAGAAGAACCAAGGCAGTTGATGGAAGGGGCCTTACCCAAACCATTTGATACAACTGAAATTCCACCCACCGCTCCTTCTGAAATTAGGAAGACAATAAACTCTCTCCAGAATAACAACTCACATGGAATTGATGGCATTTGCAGCAGGATAATAAAAGCTTGTTCCCAAGAGATAAGTGGGATTCTTAGCCACATATGTAATAGCTCTCTGAAGCAGGGTATTTTCGCAGATAGACTGAGGTATGTCATTGTTAAACCACTGCATAAAAAAGGGGCTACATCTTACGTCAACAACTACCGCCCCATCTCTCTTCTGACTGCCTTATCCAAAATTCTTGAAAAAAGTAATGTATTGTAGAGTAGCTTCACACCTTTGTAAAAATAAAGTTTTAACAAAATGTCAGTTTGGTTTCTAGAAAGGTTTTTCAACGTAAAATGCTGTATATTATTTCACTAATGAAATATTAATTGCTCTGAGTAACAAGAAGTCACCTGTTGGTATTTTTTGTGACCTCTCCAAGGCTTTTGATTGTGCAAATCATGGAATACTTCTAGATGAGCTCACGTACTGTGGTATGAATGGGACAGCGCTCAAATGGTTTTAATCATACCTAACTGGTAGAGTGCAGAAAGTCGAAATAAGCATTTCGCATAATATGCTAAAAACTGTTGATTTCCCAAGCTGGGGAACAATCAAGAATGGGGTGCCACAAGGTTTGGTCTTGGGTCCTCTGCTGTTATTAATATATATTAATGACTTGCCATTCTACATTCACGAAGATGCAAAGCTGGTACTTTTTGCCAACGATACAAGTGTAGCTATCACACCCAACAGACAACAATTAACTGGTGGAATTGTTAAGCGGTTCTCTGCAAATGGGCTCTCATTAAACTTTGACAAAACACAGTACATCAAGTTCACACAGTAAATGGAATGACACCATTAATAAATATAGACTTCGATCAGAAATGAGTAGCTAAGGTAGAATATTCAAAATTTATAGGTGTATGCATTGATGAGGTGTTGAACTGGAAAAAACACACTGAAGATCTGCTCAAACGTTTGAATTCGGCTATTTATGCTATATCGATCACTGAAAATTTTGGCGATATGCATCTCAGTAAATTAGCTTACCACGCCTATTTTCATTCTCTGCTTTCGTATGGCATCATAGTCTGGGGTAACTCATCATTGAGTAAAAGAGTGTTCATTGCACAAAAGTGTGTAATCAGGACAATTGCTGGAGCTCATCCAAGATCATCCTGCAGACATTTATTTAAAGAGCTAGAGATCTTCACTGTAGCCTCACAATACATATACTCACTTATGGAATTTGTTATTAACAATCCGAACGAATTCAAAAGTAATGGCAGTGTACTTGGCTACAACACTTTGGCTGAGAAGGGGGTAAATTATGCTGACACAAAAGTCTTTGATCACTTACCTAATAGCATCAAAAGTCTGACAGATAGCCATATAGCATTTAAAAGGAAATTAAAAGAATTTCTTAATGAGAACTCCTTCTACTCATTAGACATATTTTTGGATATAGTAACTGGGTAATTTCCCCAACCCTCACAAAACAATTAAAAATATTAAATTTCATGTAATATTTTGTGTAATGTAATACCTTGCATAGACATCTTTTATTAACTTGACACGTTCCACATCATTATGAAGTGTCGTATTTGTGATCTATGGAACAAGCACTAATCCAATCTAATCTGTTATGCTCACGAATATTTGATAGGCCTCGTGATTGTTATGCAGAAATAGGAGGATGTCGAACAGCTCCCTAAAATGCGTTATGAGTTGTAATTTGGATGGATCCGCACCAAATGAGTGCTGCAAGTTACGGTAGCTAGAGGTTCCAGTCTTTTTTTCAGAGCAGGCTTCCTCGTGTCTAAGGAGCGCTGGAGATTTTCTGAGTGTAGGACATGTGTTCTGCTTGCGTGACTAGTGTGGATTGCTTATTGGGACCCTGAAAGAAGAGAGAGGATTCTATAGGTTTTTAGAAGAAGTGGAGAGCATTTCTGCCACTTTTGAGACAGGTTTCAATGGACAGGCCAAACGAGATTAGTACGGATCAAGGGAGACTTAGCTATGAGGACTAATCTTATGCATTTATGTCAACAGAATTAAATCTTTTCTCAGTAAACACACAGAAAGATGTATGTGAGAACCAAGTATTCTTGATGTTTAATTCTCTAATCGAAAGTGAGTGCCTTGAGTGGAGAAGAGAAATTGTAAAGCTTAGATATCTGTAGTCGTTAGACTTTCTCGTGCAAGAAATGAAGGAGGTGTTTACTTCAGGACATTCCTGACTACTTAAAAACGAAAGATGAAGATGGGTATAGGTAAGGTAAGGAATGGCATGAAAACTGTTTCCCATGTTCAGAATCATGTTACATGTTTTTCATTTGTTTTGCTGCTGTGTTAGTAAACGGCGGGCATGGGATATCCTGTTTGGATTCATCCACGTATGTCAGTCGGTTCATGTAGCCAGTAAAAGGGTACAGTCCCTTGATTTGACACAAGGCAAAATGTAATAACTCGCTGTCTTGCTATTATTCTGCTGTTCACGGACCAGCGAATCACCCGATTTCTAAGGAAGACATGTATGAGGCAGAGTAATGGTGAATTTCTGACTGAAGTCTAACTTTAACAAAACGCTGTAAGTAAAGGGGAGATCTCATATGTAGAATTAGGACAAGGGAAGGGAAGTAAGATCAGCATATTGATCGATGAGTGTGGTAATGTGGTAGAATGTACTCTCTGAACACTAGATGTACATACCATCCGTTTTCGAGCCATACTTAAAAAATATAATCATAAATGTTGTGAAGCCCAGTAATTTTTAATTTCTGTACAGACCTTCTAATTTCCAAGGATACTCACAGGACAGTGTGTAATTGGTTGTACTGTTGTTTTCAGTTAAATACTACACACATCAAAAAAAAGTTTTGCATCACCTCGGTTCAGAGAGTTCCAGAACCTGTACACAAAATTGGAATAGAGATCAACATAAACATCATTTCCGCCCTTTTTATTGCTCGTGAAAATTACGCATTGCATGTTGTACCACCATACAGCGAGACCTTCAGAGGTGGTGGTCCAGATTGCTACACATATGGGTACCTCTAACACCCAGTAACACGTCCTCTTGGATTGATGCACGCCTGTATTCGTCGTGGCATACTATCCACAAGTTCATCAAGGCACTGTTGGTCCAGATTGTCCCACTCCTCAACGGCGATAAGGTGTGGTCATGTCGTCCATAAAAAGCCATTTTCAATCTATCCCAGGCATGGCCGATAGGGTTCATGTCTGGAGAAAATGCTGGCCACTCTAGTCGAGCGATGTCGTTATCTTGAAGGAAGTCATTCACAAGATGTGCACGATGGGGGCACGAATTATTGTCCATGAAGACGAGTGTCTCGCCAATACGCCGCTGATATGTTTGCACTATCGGCCGGAGGTTGGCATTCGGGTAGCGTACAGCCATTACGGCTCCTTCTATGACCACCAGCGGCGTACGTCGACTCCACATAATGCCACCCCAAACAGCAGGGAACCTCCACCTTGCTGCACTCGCTGAACAGTGAGTCGAAGGCTTCAGACTGACCGGGTTGCCTCCAAACACGTATCCGACGATTGTCTGCTTGAAGGCATCTGTGACACTCGCTGATGAAGAGAACGTGAAGCCGGTCCTGAGCGGTCCATTCGGCGTGTTGTTGGGCCCATCTATACCGCGCTGCATGGTGTGGTTGCAAAGATGGACTTCGCCATGGACGTCGGGAGTGAAGTTGCGGATCATGCAGCGTACTGTGCACAGTTTGAGTCGTACTGTGGCTGCACGAATAACATTATTCAACATGGTGGCATTGCTGTCTTCCTCCTAGCCACAATCCGTAGGTAGTGGTCATCGACTGCAGTAGTAGCCTTAGCGAGGCATGACATCGACAGTTCCTCTCTCTCTGTATCTCCTCCATGTCCGAAGAATTCCGAGACACTTGAACACTTCCCTTGTCGAGAGAGCCCTTCCTGGCACGAAGTAACAATGCGGACGCGATCGAACCGCGGTATTGATCTTCTAGGTATGGTTGAACTACAGACAATTGGATTATTTTCTGGGGTAATTCATCAAGCCAAGCTAAAGTTTTCCGGGCACAAAAACGTGCAGTAAGAATTATATGTGGTGTGAACTCAAGAACATCCTGCAGAAGCCTGTTTAGGGAACTAGGGATACTAACTACAGCTTCCCAATATATTTATTCCTTAATGAAATTTGTCATTAAAAATATATCACTTTTTCAAACCAACAGCTCAATTCATGGAATCAATACTAGAAATAAGAATAATCTTCACAAGGATTTAAAGTCACTTAGTCTTGTACAAAAAGGTGTGCATTATTCAGGAACACACATTTTCAATAACTTGCCAGCAGCCATAAAAAGCTTAACAACCAATGAAATTCAGTTTAAGAGAAGCCTAAAGGATTTATTGGTGGCCAACTCCTTCTACTCCATTGATGAATTTCTGAGGAAAACCAACTGATTTGTATATAAGTACAACATAACTTCTGCACAATTTCAGTGCAGTAATGTGTTCACTGAAAATTTGTGTGTGTGTGTGTGTGTGTGTGTGTGTGTGTGTGTGTGTAAGTATAATCTAACTTCTGCACCATTTCAGTGCAGTAATGTGTTCATTGTAAATAAGTATTACAGTAGTTGTATTACATGTTTCTTACCTTATAAATAAATAAAAAACTTTTTTATTTTAAATTCAGTGCAATAGTATTTGTAAAATGACTCTTAGTGTTCATTAAAAAATGACGATCATTCCACTTGGGACCTGTGGAATGGTACATTAGCTTATTTGTTTTAGTTTAAATATTTGTCATGTATTGTTGTTTTTCTGACATGTTCCACATCCTGGAGGACCTCCTCACTACGGATCAATTGGAATGAAAGTAAATCTAATCTAATCTAATCAACACGCGCCGTGTACCCCCTTCCTGGTGGAATGACTGGAATTAATTGACTATCAGAACCCCTGCGTTTAGTAGGCGATTCTCCATGCATGGATGTTTAGATCTCTGGGCTGGTTTAGTGACCTCTCTGTACAGTCAACTGGACTGCGTCTGTGATACAATATCCACAGTCGACGTCTATCCATAAGAGTTGTGGGAACCGGGATGATGCAAAGCATTTTTTGATGTATGTATATTGTAATTTTTCATACTAACTTGCACTTTTAAACAGATATTCAAAGAGGAATACGTGAGTGATTGCATGTAATGCATTCTTCAAAAACAGTTTGGTTTGTAATTTTTATAGTGCCCTCCAGATTTTTAAAGATACTCATGGGCCTATGTGATCTCATCCACATGACATAATTTCCAATTTCGTTGATGTTGTAGTTGTGGTCTTCAGTCCTGGTACTGGTTTGATGCAGCTCTCCATGCTACTCTATCCTGTACAAGCTTCTTCATCTCCCAGTACCTACTGCAGCCTACATCATCCTGAATCTGCTTAGTGTATTCATCTCTTGGTCTCCCTCTACGATTTTTACCCTCCACGCTGCTCTCCAATACTAAATTGGTGATCCCTCGATGTCTCAGAACATGTCCTACCAACCGATCCCTTCTTCTAGTCAAGTTGTGCCACAAGCTCGTCTTCTCTCCAACTCTATTCAATACCTCCGCATTAGTTATGTGATCTACCCATCTAATCTTCAGCATTCTTCTGTAGCACCACATTTCGAAAGCTTCTATTCTCTTCTTCTCCAAACTATTTATCGTCCACGTTTCACTTCCATACATGGCTACACTCCATACAAATACTTTCAGAAACGACTTCCTGATTTAAATCTAAACTCGATGTTAACAAATTTTTGTTTTTCAGAAACGCTTTCCTTGCCATTGCCGGTCTACATTTAATATCCTCTCTACTTCGACCATCATCAGTTATTTTGCTACCCAAATAGCAAAACTCCTTTCCTAATCTAATTCCCTCAGTATCACCCGACTTAATTAGACTACATTCTATTATCCTCGTTTTGATTATGTTGATGTTCATCTTATATCCTCCTTTCAAGACACTGTCCATCCCGTTAAACTGCTCTTCCAAGTCCTTTGCTGTCCCTGTCAGAATTACAATGTCATCGGCGAACCTCCAAGTTTTTATTTCTTCTCCACGGATTTTAACACCTACTCCGAATTTTTCTTTTGTTTCTTTTACTGCTTGCTCAATATACAGATTAAATAACATCGGGGACAGGCTACAACCCTGTCTCACTCCTTTCCCAACCACTGCTTCGCTTTCATGCCCCTCGACTCCTATAACTGCCATTTGGTTTCTGTACAAATTGTAAATAGCCTTTCGCTCCCTGTATTTTACGTCTGCCACCTTCAGAATTTGAAGGAGATTATTCCAATCAACATTGTCAAAAGCTTTCTCTAAGTCTACAAATGCTAGAAACGTAAGTTTGCCTTTCCTTAATCTTTCTTTAAGATAAGTCGTAGGGTCAGTATCGCCTCACGTGTTCCAACATTTCTACGGAATCCAAACTGATCTTCCCCGAGGTCGGTTTCTATGAGTTTTTCCATTCGTCTGTAAAGAATTCGCGTTAGTATTTTTTAGCTGTGACTTATTAAACTGATTGTTCGGTAATTTTCACATCTGTCAACACCTCCTTTGTTTGGGATTGGAATTATCATATTCTTCTTGAAGTCTGAGGGTATTTCGCCTGTCTCATTCATCTTGCTCACTGGATGGTAGAGTTTTGTTAGGCTTGGCTCTCCCAAGGCTGTCAGTGGTTCTGATGGAATGTTGTCTACTCTTGGGGCCTTGTTTCGACTCAGGTCTTTCAGTGCTCTGTCAAACTCTTCACACAGTATCATATCTCCAATTTCATCTACATCCTCTTCCAATTCCATAATATTGTCCTCAAGTACATCGCCCTTGTATAGACCCTCTATATACTCCTTCCACCTTTCTGCTTTCCCTTCTTTGCTTAGAACTGGGTTTCCATCTGAGCTCTTGATATTCATACAAGTGGTTCTCCGTTCTCCGAAGGTCTCTTTAATTTTCCTGTAGGTAGTATCTGTCTTACCCCTAGTGAGATAAGCCTCTACATCCTTACATTTGTCCTCTAGCCATCCCTGCTTAGCCATTTTGCATTTCCTGTCAATATCATTTTTGAGACGTTTGTATTCCTTTTTGCCTGCTTCATTTACTGCGTTTTTATATTTTCTCCTTTCATCAATTAAATTCAATATTTCTTCTGTTACCCAAGGGTTTCTACTAGCCCTCGTCTTTTTACCTATTTGATCCTCTGCTGCCTTCACTATTTCATCCCTCAAAGCTGCCCATTCTTCTTCTACTGTATTTCTTTCCCCCATTCCTGTCAATTGTTCCCTTACGCTCTCCCTGAAACTCTGTACAACTTCTGGTTCTTTCAGTTTATCCAGGTCCCATCTCCTTAAATTCCCACCTTTTTGCAGTTTCTTCAGTTTTAATCTACAGTTATAACCAATAGATTGTGGTCAGAGTCCACATCTGCCCCTGTAAATGTCTTACTATTTAAAACCCGGTTCCTAAATCTCTGTCTTATATAATCTATCTGATACCTTTTAGTATCTCCAGGGTTCTTCCATGTATTCCAATTTCGTATTGAACTGTAACTACCGTGAAGAGCTCCACATCTGTAAAACCAGAGGGTATGGATTATTGTGCCAGATGGTTGGAAATGAAGTGACTGTTTTTGTGTACAGGGTGCCCATAATTAAGGTTCCAGATTCAAAACGTTGTAGAGAGGGAGCCACTGCCCACAGTGACGTCAAATATGGACAGCTTATTATTGACAGAAGGGGAAACGCCATGGAGCAAGAAAAAGAATTAACGGAAATTTGACCAGTAGGTGGCACTGTAAGCGTCAGAATATGTACACAAACAGACGTGCGCACGCGGGCACTCGGCTCTTCCTGAGTTTGCGTCCTGGACTAGCAACATAAATGTCTCCATGAAGGGTCATATGCTGCTCATAAGTCTCTTTTACAAGAGAGGTGACTGTGCGCCAGTAACCCTGTAGAAATTCCGGACACTGAACGGTATGAAAAAAGGCATTGGTCTGGTGTTTGCCAAAAGTCTGGAGAAAATCATTACACAATTAAAAAAGACAACTTCTTTTGAGGTGCAGTTTGGCACAGGGAGGAAAGCAGTTTATCCGACGTCCGTCGAAGATGTGGCCACAGCACCGTAAGAGGGCCGATCTGCGGTGTGTGATCATGCATGCACGAGGAACTGCATGAGAAGTGTCTGCGAGCACGGTGCATAAAATCCTGTGAAATATCCAGCATTGTAATCAATAGAAAATCACCAATGTTCAGCAGTTGCTTCCTGATGACCTGCCAGCAATAGAAAAGTTGGCTCAGGAATTCCTTTCCCGCGTGGAAGCAAACAACGAATGATCGGGGAGTGTTCTGTGGACAGATGAAGCCTATTTCCATCTCCAAGGATATACCAATATACAGAACAGCGGTCTTTGGGTAACGGGAAGCACACACGCACATCAACTAGTATCATTACATTCTGTGAAGGTACCTGTGTGATGTGGGTTGACGGAATCGTTTTTTCAGGAAGATGAGTCTTGCGGGTTTTGTTACCTGTACTATCGCTGGTAAACGCTACGAGAGCCTTTTTCGCAACAACGTCATCCCACTCTTTCTAATGCGTTGATACGGCAGCACAATTTTTGTGCAAGACGACGCTCCTCCGCACGTTGCACAGCTAGTGAAGCGGCTCGTGAGGCTCATTTCGAAAATGCTCGAATTATCAGCCGTCATTTCAGTACAGCCTGTCCATCCACAGCATCTGATCTTCATCCGTGTGACTTCCGTCAATGGGGTTATCTGAAAGATGTGCTCAGCGCTCAGGTACGAACGCACCTAAATGGAAGGCAGGCCTCGCGCAACGCATTCTGAACGTGAGTGACCTCTAAACACACCGATCTGCTGTGGAACATGCTGTTTCTTGATTTCATCTTGTGGCAGAAAACGGTAGACTGCATACAGAACATGCCTTGCGCCAGTCTCAAAACAGTTAGAAACTGATGTCATTTCGATTTTTGTGCGATTTTTACGCCAGGACAGTTAAAAACCGACATAATTCGGCTTCTTTTGTAGTTTTCGCCCGGAAGCCAATTAAAAACCGATGGCATTTTGCTTTTTATGCTGTTTTTGGCCGTAGGACGATTAAAAACCGGCGTCATTTTGCTATTGATGCGGTCTTAGGCCCCAGAACAATATTACAAACCTGTCACATTTTGCCTCTCATGCTGTTTGTGGCCTCGGGATGGTTAAAGAACGATTTTTCCCTTGCAATGTGCTACGACCTTACCGTGTTGGATGGCCTTACGAAACTAACAGTTCCACAACTGCTGATCACCATACTTTTGCAGTCATGGTATAATGTGCAACTCAAACCACAGCCGTCGTACCAGCATTCATCTGCCATTTGTAGCCAATCCCATTTACGTTAAGACGCTTACAGCGCCGCACCGTGTATTAGTAAATTTTTCGTCAATCTTTTTCTTCTTTTTTTTTTGTTCCATGACTTTTCAGTCTGCGTCAATAATATGCTGTTCAAATTTGACATCATTCAGAAGAGTGGTTTAGCGTTTTGAAACTGAAACTGTAATTATGAACATGTTCTATAGGTCTCTATCTGATTCTTCCCCTTATAGCTGCTGAAAGCAACACACATTCTGGGAGTCATGAAGCGCCCACCAGCTTACAAGACGAGCGTCCTGCCGCCGCCATGATCTTGCTATCATCTACTGAATGGATGCCGGCTCCCTGTGCAAATTGGGGCATACGACAAGGCCAATCGCTCTTCCCATGGAGGTATATCTCCTGCCGACTCCACCGTGGTCGGTCGTTCGCATCTTGCGGATTGGCTCACTGATTTCTAGAGACTCGGCGAGCAGGGCACGCAGCTGAGTGAGGTAACCAGACAAACTTGGCGTTCCGAAGAAAAGTCGTCGACTCAAAGTACGATAGAAGCTGTCACTGGCAGGGTTACTACATTCATGACCACTCAAATCTTTGGAGAAGCAGTGCTGTTAAAAATACGAGATATATCAGATGATTGGTGTCATCACCACAATGAATGGTGATCACCACAACTGAAGAAGCTGTATGATATTTCTTTAGATAACAACCACCTAAACGTCTGTGTGACTTGCTACGAAAATAGTTCATATGTAAGCTCTATGTTCAAACCTACAATCCAGGAGAATGACACTTGGGACGAGGAACAATTGTGAGACAGTAAGATGCGAGCACAGTAGACATTGTACTGCAGACGAGACTGAAAACTAAAAGTGAAAGGGCTGAGGCAGTTGAAACTACTATGAAAGAACATTTTATTGCAGCGAGATCCACCAGCTACTGTTCTCCTTGGGCATTCCTCCTAATTTTCCGTGGAAGAATGCCTTCCACTAAAACCTTAGTACATTCATACAAAATTGTCCTGCCTGTGGCATATAAAGGTGCGTCGAAAAATATATCTACAAAGTAATTGTGTGTGTTTTTAGTGAAAAGCGATTCCATCTTGTGCTAATAATGTGATGTGTAACCTCACTTGCAGTGATGTGAGTGATCAATAGCAGATACGTAGAGAGTTAGTACATTAGTGATTCAGTTTCATTATTCCTGTAACTTTCTCCGAATCTCTTGCTGTAAACTTCTCAGTGATCGATTTAATCTCGTATGATGGAGGTATGTATTTATGGATTGTTATGTTACAAACACTGCCATTTTGCAACTCAAAATTTCACACTTTATGTTTTTCCTCAGTATCACATCGCAAACACTGCACATTTTGAGCGTGCAATTAAATTTTTCATACATTGTGTATTTTTTCTGCGTTTCATGCCTTAAACTTTGCCAGAGGAAGATTATATTTCTTAATTCATATACGTTTCTTTGACTCTGTGTCAAAGACATTCCCAGTGAATAATTCAGTATTTCATACTTCATCTATCACTAATATTGTTATTGAGAAATTTAATTTATTTTAATTCAAGTTCATTTTAATAATAATTGAGTAAGTCAATTTAATTTTTCGTAATTCACGTGTGTTTTTCTGTGTGTCATGCCATATATTCTACTAATGGACAGTTTAGTTTCATAATTCATGTATATTTTTCTTTGTTTATGTCACAAACTTTGACAGATAATTTTTTTTTAATTTATGTATCTCTCTACGGTTACTGTTACAAACTTCGCCAGTGGGCAGCTGTTTTTTTTTTTAAGTTTGTTTTTCTGTGTATCGTGTCATATACTTTGTCAGTGACCAGTTCAGCATCATACTCCATTATTTTTTATTTTATTTTTAGTGTCATGAGACAGACTTTGCCAGTTAGCAGTTTCATAATTCATATGTGTTCCTGAATCTCATTTCATAGACTATGGAAATTCAATCTTCCACACTTATGTATGGTATCTAAGGGTCAGGCCATAAACATATCCAGAGCAAACCATAATTTTTCTTAACTCTTGTATGTTTTAGTGATAGTTGGGTTTGAAACTTCACCAATGATCTGTTCAGTTTTCCACAATTGATGCATGTTGTCCTGAGTGTAATGTTGTAGACTGCCTGTGGCCAATACAGTTTCATAATTGATAGATTTTTCAGTGTCATGTCATACACGTACCCAGAGAACAATTTTATCTCATATAACACAAATATGTTTTTACGGATCATTATGATACAAATTGTGGCTCTGGTCAGATCAGTTTTTCAGAGTTGATGTCAATTTTTCTGAGTAACATATAATAAATTGTGCTAGGGTGCATTGAGCTTTTTGTAATTAATGCATCTTTGTCTGTCATTTCACAGGCATCACAAGTGGTAAATGCAGTTTCCCATACTTTTATATATATATATATATATATATATATATATATATATATATATATATATATATATATATATGATGTGTGTGTGTGTCATGTGATTAACTGTGCCATCTCAGCTTGATGTGATTAATTACACCTATAAGAAACTTGTCATAATTAATGTACATTTTAATGACAATTTAATAGAAATTTTTTCCAGGCGACAGCCCATGTATAATACTCTAAGTTTCATGTCATACATTCGGTTAGTGGGTAATTCATTTTCATAATTCATCTTTGTTTTTGTGAGTGTTATACCATAAACGTTTCAGTGAGCATTTGAATCACTAATAAGTCATAAATGTTTTTCTCAAGACCTGTGCTACAAACTTTACCAGTGGGCCATAAAATATTTTATTATATATGTTTGTTTTCTGAGTACCAGGTCACAGACGTTGCACATTGGCAAACGAAAATTCAGTTCTTCATAATTATGTTTTTCTGAGTCCCATGTCACATATTTTGCTAGTGGGTGAGTCTAATTTAAGAAGAATCGTATATTATTTTTCTGAGTGTCATGTGTTAGTCTTTGCCAGTGGGTAGCTCAGTTTCATAATTCATGTGTATATTTGTGATTGTCTTGTCATACACTTTGTCTGTGGGTAATTCTGCTTCACATATTTCATGTCAGTTATGTTGCTGTCATGTCATAAACATTTCAGTTGGGCAATTTAGTTTTTTTTCTAATTCATGTATATTTTAACAGCATATGTGTTAGAAAAATTGTCAGCAGGCAATTCAGCTTTTCGTAATTCAGATGTTTTGTGAGTGTCATGTGATTCACTTTGCTAGTGCGGAGCTGAATTTCTCGTACATCATGAATGATGTCTGAGGGTCAGGTCATACACTTCACCAGTGAGAACATTAATTTTACTTAATTTGTGTATATTTTAATGATAGTTGTATTACAGACTTCACCAGTGCTCAATTCGCCTTGTCATAATGAACTATTTTTTCTGATTGTCTTGTAATAGATTTTGCCAATAGGCAAATCAGTTTCATAATTGTTTTAGGTTTTTCTGAGCTTCATGTCATAAACTTTGTCAGTGAGCAATTTAATCTCTCATAAATGATGTTTGTTCTAACAGATCGTTGTGTTACAAACTTTATCGGTGGGTAGCTCAGTTTTCCATGGTTAAACATTGTTTCTCTGTTATTTAACAAACGCTGCCAGATGCCACTACAATTTTTCGTAAATCATGAATTCATTTCTAATTATATCATAGATGTTGTCAGTGGGCCAATCAATTATTCGTACTGTACGTGTTTTATCTGAGTGTAATGTCATTACCCTTGCCAAGAAGTAATTTAAATTTTCTTAATTTATGTACATTGTAAGGGTAACTGTGATAGAAACTGGAAACAAAGTGTTAGAAAGGGTGAATAATGTGAACTCTTTGGAGTCTGGTGTACTATAAACAGCAGTGACAATATTCACGACAATGACCAGCGTTAGTCACTGTTTTTACCGAACTGTTCCAAGTTTAATCATACTGTAGAGCATAGTGTACTTTGAAGTTGTTATCTTGAATGCATCTTACTGGGTTGTCATGTACTTTAAAACATTCACTGTCGCCGCAGAGACATTCAAACTGTTTATTGTGTGTGGTACTTCTTTTGCCTGAACTGTAAGTTAGCGACCGTGAATGCTGAAAGTAGAAAGATTGTAGTTTCGTGATCGACGAGTTAATGTGAACGTCGTACTATTTTAAAACTGTTTATAGGTGATAGTTAATTGAATCACACGATTCAGTTATTAATAGCCTATAAACAGTGTTAAAACAGAAACGTTATTTTCGTGCACATACGACATTCGTTTTATACAGAAACAAATAGATCCGAGTGAACAGTAATCAGAAGAACACCAAAGAGGACAATATTAACGCATGAAGGTTAATATTCCAGGTACTGGACACATTTGCTGCAACTAGACACTTGAGAGGGCTACTTTAATTACGCTCACAGTACCGACGAGCCTCTGTCGACGTCACAATGCATAGATCACGTAGACAAAAGCTACACTGCACAGCGCACTTCCTGTATAAAGACTAAAAAGTTTTAAACATTTCAAAATGTAATTGTTGTTTCTTTTGTGACAAGCATGTCTTAATATACGATTTCCTTAAATAAAAGTGGTTTCTGTAGAGTATATTCGCTATCAGTGTTGACAATGTTGATCCCACCATGAGCAGTAATCACTATTATTTGCAACTCAACGTTTCTCTATATTTTATTGTACTCGTTTGTTAGGACACTTACGTACCACTGACGTAATACTCAGTTTTGAGCTTTGCGACATTTATATCTCAGTTCCATATACTACTAGCATGTAGCGAGATGCTTTCGGAACTTGGAGGAAAGGACTGCAGACCATGGGGTGGATATGTAGAAGGTCGTGAGCGAAAAAAATGGAGAATTGTTTATTTGTAGGTGGCACATTGCGCCACTTCATAAACATCATAGCAAATCACCATCTTCTCCATTCCAAAAATATCCAAAGTAATTTTGTTTTCTGATACATCACAGACATCGTTTTGAAACATTACAACACACCTTAGTAATTCTCTTGGTTTCTACATAATTTGTCTCTGCTGAACGTATATGGCTTAGAGACCTTCACTGAATGTAAAAAAAAAAAAAAAAAAAACACTGCTCTTTGGTATGTCACAGTCATCTTCTAACATTATGGTGAAAACTTGTGTATGATATTTCATGTTTTTCATTGTATGAAGAATAAATGTGCTTTGGTACCAATTTGTTGTAAATATTTAACTCTCAAAAGTCTAGATTCACATGAAAATGTAGATCTACCTAGCTTCATGGAACATGTGTGTGTCCCGCTTTACAGATTTGCAGTACACGACAGCTCAAAATTCTTTTATTAGAAAATTGTATTATTTATTACGAAGGAAGACCCATTTTGACCTTTTATTTTACAAATATACGCAAGTTAGATATTATACATGAAAGATTTAAACATTTTTTTTGTAGGGATGTGCTTTTGTGAAATTGTGTAATGTTTTATCAGCGGCAATTACATGTTTTGTTTTGGTATGTTATAGAACGTGTAAGCTGTGGCACTCGCCATTAGATTCCGAGCACCAACAAATCACGACAAGGCTGGTCGTTCGCTATTAATGAAAGGGACATTATAGGCAAAAACTTTGAATTTAACAGCTGCAGCTACCTAAACGAAGTTTACATTCAGTAGGATCTCATATTACAGCATATAAACCTCTAGCTGCAAGGTTTTTGGCTGTTTTTGTGTAAGTGAACAATAATGCAGCCTGTTTCATCATCATTTGCGAAATTATTTGTGGGATTTCCGTGTTTTATGTTCTTTTGGAGTTTGTTAGCCACCCTTTCATGATTATTTCAGTTAACTTTGAAAGTAAGACGGATTCTTTTGGGTTTTAAATAACCAAAATTCACTATCAATCTTACGCAAAGTAGATATCTGAGAACCGTTTTCTTCACACATGTCTATCTTATGTCCCCAGGAAAGTGTTATTTTATTTCTGTCTTGACGGGATCTGTTCATTTTAGTGGTCGTGCAATTGCTCTTATCTGGTTTGTTTGCTTTGAGTTTGAAATGTGGGGTTCGAGAGTACGTTGGAATTGCTGTTAACATAACAGGACAGGAGTGACTGTTGAGAAAAAATACTATGTGAAAGGTTAGATGCTGTTAATGAACCACAGACGGAAACGTCAGAAAACATAGAAAGAGTTTGCCAGTAATTACAAACTGTCAGAAAAAAGGTAGAAAAATCACAGAACTATGTGCATGGAATGTTAGATGTGTTGGGTGGAAAAGTAGTTGGACATTTGAAGGCTTTAGAAGTACAGTACTTACATAACAAAATGCATCGCATACTATCAAAAATGAACAGCCAAGACGCTTGTAGAAAAACTTTGAAGCCCATAGTTGTTAAGGACGAACATGAGAATGTCGAAGCACAAAATGACAGTGATCAGTTTTTGAGAAATACAGTAAGGAGAATGAAGCAGAAGTGGAAGGAATTAATGTGACTGCTTCCGAAAATTAGGATAAAGTAGGTGATTTAGGTAGATGATGATGTTTAAGTCAAGAAATTGTTGGGGCAACTTTTATTGAAGCACGTGCAGTGTGATGGTAACATTGACAACGTATTTTGTGATCATAGCGTGCAAATAAACTCCATTTCCGTTTTAAATACTGCTAAAAACCACCTAATGTTCAGAAGCGTTAATCTTATATAAGACGGTATTAGATTAAAGAGAAAATAATTGATTTGGGGCAAATGTGCTCTAGGAAGACACAAATATTTTAAAGAACTTACCACAGCATATTTACTGGTCTAGAGGTTCAAGGGTGAACAGATTGATATAATACGAGTTTATCAGACACATCCAAGGTATAATTGGAAGTATGAGAAAGTGTTAAACTCAGTTAAAACATTCATGCAATATAGGGAAAGGAGGTGATTTTGATTATGTTTTGGAGGAGAATTTGCCTTATCAGAAGAGTTACAGGTTGACAGGTCAGAACTATAGACTAAAAAATTTGTTAAACAGTGAGAGGGGTATTGGTAATTGATAATCTGGCTGTTATCAGTAGAGAAGCGACAATTTTGGTAAGATTATGAATTGTGGAAACCAACAGGAATGGCAGAGAAGTAAACGGAAATAAACGTTTGGCATCATTGGGCGGGAGGCCCCTTATGGAGCAGGTCTGGCCGCCTTTGTGCAGGTCTTATGACATTCGACGCCACACTGGGAGACCTGCGCCCCGGAATGGGATGAAGTGATGATGAAGGCAACACAACACCCAGTCCCAGAGCGGAGAAAATTCCCAATCCAGGCGGGAATTGAACCCCGGCCCATAGGACGGCAATCCGTCACGCTGGCTATTCAGCTATCGGAGCGGACATGGTAGAGGAGGAATCAGTTGTGACAAAGCAAACCTCAGGAAATTCACTACTCTTCAGTATATATACGAGCAGTAGCATATATAGGGTCACAAGCTGTTCCAATGATGTTCCTCACTTTAGTTTCCTGCTCTGCTTCCTACTCTCTGTATCTGTTAAAACAACTTTTGAATTATCAAACTATTCAGAGCAGAGATTGAGTAGTTATAACGTGATTTGACTATCTTCTCAAATGTGACATAGATCTCAATGATGATGAGATGATAGGGTGGTTTTAAGTGAAAGCTCTGTAAATCAACAAGAATAAGATAATTATTGGCGAATATGTCTCTGCATTAAATTCAAGAATACCAATAAAGAGCTAGGCTGGTATTATAGTTTAGACCACGTAATATGAAGCGAAATAAAAAAGGGTTTAGAGTTTGTAGTTTCTGTGTAGAAATAGTGACTGAAGGATTGTTTAGCTGATGTGTGTTGTGTGTGTGTGTGTGTGTGTGAGAGAGAGAGAGAGAGAGATGCTGATGGTTGGAATATGTGACAAAGGCTAGAGACGAGAGAAATAAGGTAAGGTGATGGGAAGAGAATATTATAGGTAGAAGTTTTTAGGAACTCATCATGGTGTAGTCAAGAGGGCTGAGTGCAATTCAATCTAGAATCAAGTGGAAGGAACTTGAAATATTTTTGTGGGATCAGTAAGCGATGCAGGAAGTGAGGATTAATTAAGTGCTCTGCAGCATGACGTATCGAAGGAGGGTTAGTTAAAACAGAACATGAAAACTGTACACAGCCGCAATAAAAATGTAGTGTAATAATAATAGGGGAATATAAATGGGACTAT
The DNA here is from genome assembly GCF_023864345.2 of Schistocerca serialis cubense. Classification (NCBI taxonomy): domain Eukaryota; kingdom Metazoa; phylum Arthropoda; class Insecta; order Orthoptera; family Acrididae; genus Schistocerca; species Schistocerca serialis. The sequence goes on along the minus strand of NC_064641.1, from coordinate 320,478,514 downwards.
TTTTTAAAATCTGCCAAGAAATTGATGTAACTGGCCATTAACTGTATCCAAAAGGATTAATTGATGTACAGTTGTGTAATTTTGCTTTCGAAAACAAAGACAGTGAATTTAATGAGTGGTGTAGGTATTGATTGTAGTACTTAGGGTCCAGAATGTGGACTCTCTCCCAGTGTTGGTGAGTTGTTGGACTCACTTACAACCTTGGTTAATTTGTTGGTAAGGGGGGGGGGGTATTACATATGACTTCTTATTTAAGGGATTTTGTAGTTTAGTGGATTTAGATATTGATTTTGTAGCGAAAAATTAAGCTGACAACTAGAATGAGATGTTTGGTAACATGATGAGATGAGTAATTAATAGCTTTGGTCATCTGATAAGAGTTGTATCACAGTGTTGAACAGTATCCTCCAGCAGATATGAGATAAAATAAGGAACACGAATGCAATGATAATTTGCAAGCGAATTTATTGTTTTAAAGCACAGAAAATTATCACTACTTTGACTCAAGGATTACGTAACCATAAATGAATAAATTAAAAATCCATTTGAAAGTTTGTCATCCAAAGTGAAAATTACTGTAGGTAAACATCCAATTAGATGACTTCAATATATAAATTTTTATAACCATCTATTTTGTCTGATTTTTTAAATTCTGACAATACTAACATCTCTTATTGCTAATCCTGAGAACATAATATTGGTTATTTCTTCAGTCATTGAATTCTTGAGCATTATTATTTTGTAAGATACTATTTTTCATTATTGTTAGTTACATTTCATATTAATCCATGATACATTGCTGGCTCTTGTTTGTTGACTTGAACCTAATTTTCAGTATTTAAATTTGATACACTCAAATGTAAAAAGTTTTATGCAGTCGTATTACTTGCATGTGGCAAAAACACCTTATCTCAACAGCTTCTCAGAATATCTCATCATAATCTGGGAGGCACATATTGAGATATTGGCCAATACAATAGAAATGTATCTTTCTTATTTCTTTTCCTTTGTTTCTTTTTATTCTGTACACATAACTTTGATATTTTCGAGTATTTTTTGCTTTGTTCTGTGGTATGAAATAAACTACTTTATGTCTGCTTATATTGCTACATGACTCTGTTCTTAGTGAAGCATGCAAAGTATCAATGTATGTTTGCTCTTCTATATGACGCTTTTGTTAAATGCGCTTTGTTAAACAAAAAGTACTATTATAGATATATGAAATATGGTCTGAGACAGATATCAATAGTGGCAGTCTAAAAGTGACAGTGAGTGGTGTGCAGTGCTGTGGAGTATAAGCGTTTCTACGGTGTGATAATTTTCGACAGAGCCACACAAAACTTATGGCCACATTCTGATTTTTTGGTCAACGTTTAAACTAAGTTTCGATGTGAACGTTATGAAACGAAACGTTAGACTGTGTGAAAATTGCTAGTTTCATGGGGTTCTATAAACAGCGGTGACAATGCTCACACAAATGGAGAGTGATTAGTGTTGTTAGTACCCAACTGTTTTGTTGATAATTGATCTCTACGAACTAATCTGAAGTTATCTTGTTTGCATCTTAATGGGTTTTTATGTGCATCAAAAAATTAATTGTTGCTCTGAAGACTTTTTTTACTGTTTAATAGGCGTGGTACTGTTTTCGCCAGAACTGTGGATTGGTGACCTTACTGCTAAATGTGAATGGACTGAGTTTCGCGATGGCAGGTTACAGAAAATGTTATGCTATTTTGAAACTGGTTACGGGCCATTGGTACCTGAGACGTATGTGTAAGAAACGTAATTGTCGTGCACATACGACTTTGAATTCATACAGCAATGTATCCATCCGACCGAACGGTGATCAAAGGAATACCAAGGAGGGAAATCTAGCCGCTTGGAGAGTCATATTCCAAGCCAGAAGACACACTCACTGCAATTTCACGGCTGATGGAGCTACTTTAACTACGCCGCCAGCGCCGAAGAGCTACCGTCGACGTCACAACTCACTGACCAGGCGCAGAAAACCTGCACTGCATGGTTCTCTTCCCTTACAGAGAGTAAAAGCGTCGTAAACTGTTCCAAATGGAATTCCTTTTTCACTTTGTGAGAAACTTTCCTTACAATTTGCTTTTCTTAAATAAATGTGTCTTCTCTAAAGGGTGTTCGCAGTCAGTATTGACATTGTTGACTCCATGTAAACTACTCATTACTATTAACTACTTCCGTTTTTCTCAATATCTTATTGTAATTGTTATTGCATGTGTCTAAACGTATTCTTTTGGACAGATATGTTTCCATGAAAGTGTGTTGTGTTTCAGTAAATGCAGTTACATGTTTGGTTTGGTATGTGGCACCCCTCATTAGATTATGAGCACCGACCAATCATAGCAAGGCTGCCCATTCACTAATGGTGTACAGCACACTGTCGGCACAAACTTGGAATCTGACAGCTGTAAGCTCCATAAATCGTGTTTATAATCAATATAGCATTGTATCACCGCATACTCACGACACTGCATGAGATTGTTTGGCTATTTATTTGTAACTGAACGTAGCCATTATGGCCTAAAATAAAAATTGCAGCCTATTTTTTCATCGTTGACGAAATTATTTTGTTGGATTTTCTGTGTTTTATATTCTTTTCAAATTGCTAGCAAACTCTGAAGCTGTTATTTTGCTTAACTTCTGAAGTGTGTTTTTCTTTTTCAAGTTTCAATAATCGAAATTCAGAGTCAAAAATCACACAAAATAGATCTCTGAGATCGGCTTTCTTCAGATACTTTCCCAGGGGTCACTTAAATTTTTCGTAAACCGTGTATGTTTACTCTTGTTTCATGTCACAGACATTCATAATGTTACATACTTCATGTTTATTTCTCTGAGCATTATGTAATAAGCACTGATAAAGTTAAACATAGTTTCTGTAAAGACAAATATTTTTCTGACTGCCAAGTCATTCATTTTGCCAATGTGTAATTTAATTTCATGATTCTGGAATGTTTTCCCTGACGTTCATGTCATAGGCTTTCCAAAGCGCAATGCAATTTTTACTACTTCACATGTATGTTAACCGAGTTTCATGTCATTAACTCTCCCAGTGAGAAATTTTATTTATCGTATTTCTTGCATGTGTTATCGCTAATGCTATTAGAAATTTGACAGGAGTTAATTTAATTTTTCTGAGAATCATCTCACAGATGCTGTCAGTGGGCATTTCATTTTCATAATTTATGTTGGTTTTTCTGAATGTTATATCATAAACATTGCCCAGATGAAATTAAATTTTTCATAATTCATGTTGGTGTTGCTGAATGTCATATTACATAATTTTCCGCTAGTGGAATCAGTTTCGTAAGTCATGTTTCCTTTTCTGAGTGTCTTTTGATTGACTTTGCACGTGAGTAGCTCAGGTTCATAATTCATATATCTTTCTGGTACACTAATTCCATAGACTTCGAAAGTGCACAATTCCACATCTTATACTTCATGTAAGATTTCCTAGTAGAAAAAGGAATTTTTTTCAGGGTGACTTTTAATTCTCCTTAATTTAGTGGTATTTGTGTTAGGAAAATTGCAGTATTCCATAATTCATGCGTGTTTCCTTCATAGTTATGTCGTGGACTTTGCAAATGGCTAGTTGAACTTTTCATACTTATTTTAAATTATCATTGTGCCAGATCCTAAGCCTTGCCAGTGAACAGCTCAATTTTTCTTAATTCATGATTATTTTAATCATAGCTGTGTTTGGAAATTTTGCAGTGGGCAGTTCGACTTTTGATCATTCATGTTCACAATAGGCTTCGCCAGTGGACAGTGTGAGTTCCTAATTCATGCATATATATCTGATTTTTGTGTCATGAACGTAATATGAGAGGGATTTCATGTTTATTAAATTTTCATATTGTTATAATGTTTTTGTGTCAGAAACTTTGCTAGTGAACAAATCAGTTTTTCATGGTTCAAATATGTTTTATGAGCACGTGGTCAGCTAGTGCAATGGACTGGGACTGCAGGTAGGTCACAGTTAGTGGGAACATGGATCGGCCATGAGGCATGTCAAGGTAGTACATGCAGTTGCAAAGATCCTGTGTCCTGGATGGCGCAGTGATTAATGCACATGCCTAGTAAGCAGGAGATCCCAGGTTCATACCCCAGTCCAGTGCACATTTTTGCTCATCGCCGTTTAGTCTGCTTAATGTTCTGCTGAAGCTGACAGCAGTGATGCACTTCAAGTTACATCAAATATGGATGTAACTATCATATTACAGACATTACCAATGGACAGTTCAGTTTCATTATTCATATATGTTCTTCTGAGTATTATGTGATACACTTTTCCAGTGTGCAGACCAGTTTCATAATGCAAGTATTTTTTTGTTAGGTGTCATGTTTCAGAATTTGTCAGTATGTAATTCAGTGCAAGTCATGTATGTTTTTCAGAGTCTCATAGCATATTCTTTATAATTGGATTATGAAATTTCATAATTAATTTATGTTTATGTGAGTGTCATGTCATTTACTTTGCCAATGGCACGTTATTTTTTTGTAACTCATACATTTTTTCTCAGTATAATGTTAAAAACTTTGCACATTTGCAATTTAATTTTTGTTAATTCTAAATGTTTCTACAATAGTTGCATAAAAACTTTATCAGAAAACATTCAATTTCTCATAATTAAAGTATGTTTATCTGAGCATATTATCACAGGTTTTGCTAGTGGGTGATACAATAATTCATATATTTATTTCTGTCATGATAGCCTCTTTCATTGCTTATTCAAGCTACAGAATACATTTTCCTAAGTGTCATGTCATAGACGTTGAGAAGGTGCAGTTCAACTTTCTATAACTAACATACGTTTCTACAGAATCATGATATAAAAGTCGCCAGGGAGCAAGATAATTTTGTGACTAATATATTGTTAATGTTATTAGTTAACATTTCAGCTTTCAGTAATTATGTATCCCTCTCAATTCTTTGAGTGCCACCCAACCTATATTTAAAAATTATGCCAGTGGATATTTCAATTTCTATTTTTTACGTGTTTGCTTTTGTTCACATTTACTCTACAAATGTTATGTATTATGCCATATAGCAATTCATCTTTCTGTGTAATTACCTTAGTAAAATCTCAATGTGTTCAAACAAAAAATATGTATGTCTATACAGAGTGATGATTTATTTTGGAATGTTACAATATTTCCGATGGAAAACCTATTGAGGGATTAACAGTACTTGGGTGAGACAGAAACAACTTTGGCAATTTAACTAAATACGTACATTCTTTCAGTCAAACGTCGTTGAAGTACCACTCTTTCCTTACTAACCATGTATTTTGTAGTATGCTTCTTCTCATCTTGTAGAATCGGGTAAACTGTCGACGTTCCACAGCTTCCCAACATGATATTTCGACATCGTAACTCGGCGTCTTCATCGGATGTTTCCTGAGATAGGTCGACAAGCTGACCAGGTCCCATATATATGCCTGGGTGGTGTCTGGTGTTCACTACGCCGTCCACTCCCACCACCACCTGTTGCGGCTGCTTTCCTCTGCGACACTCATCCCATGGAAATCCATATTAGGACCGCGTTCACCAGGCGTGTTCCTAATACTACCGTAATGTTGTAGACGTTTCTTATGCTCTTCTTGACCACTGTGGCTGTCTCTCGTGTCCGTGCCATTCTCTTCCTTTGCCCTCCTGAGTTCGATATGCGCCTGCAAGGTGCGTTTCCTGTGGCATCGGGCTGCTGTAGGAGTTGCATATCATGTTGGGCAGACTGCAGCAATGTCTCGTGTCGTTGGTCACCTTCTGGAGTTCTGTCCCATATCTGCTCCCACGTTGTGTGGTGCCTCACGTTTCAGGTGTTTGATGTTGTTGCCTGTTTTGTCCGTGACCATTGTGGCTTTCTCCCGAGGAGATAGTTGCCGCCCGGTGTTCCATAGGAGGTTTGATTCCCCTGGTCGTCGGAGATTCAATACAGGCGAAGGGAACCTTCTTCCGTTGATTCGATAGTACATCTTCCACTACTTGAATGCTTTGCAAATTACACTTAAGTGATTGGCAGAGAGTTTATCAAACACGATAATTCTCTCTCGAACAGCATGCGGAAGAAAACGAGCACCTATATATTGCCGTGCGAGCTCTGATTTCCCTTATTTTTTATGATGATCTTTTCTCCCTATGCAGGCCAGCGTCAACAAAGTATTTTCGCATTCGGAGGAGAAAGTTGGTGATTGAAGTTTCATGGCCGGCCGGTGTGGCCGTGCGGTTCTAAGCGCGTCAGTTTGGAACCGCGTGACCGCTACGGTCGCAGGTTCGAATCCTGCCTCGGGCATGGATGTGTGTGATGTCCTTAGGTTAGTTAGGTTTAAGTAGTTCTAAGTTCTAGGGGACTGATGACCTCAGTAGTTAAGTCCCATAGTGCTCAGAGCCATTTGAACCATTTTTGAAGTTTCATGAAAAGATTCAGCCGCAAAGAAAAACGCCTTTGTTTTGATGATGTCCACCCCACATCCTGTATCATGTCAGTGACACTTTCTCCTCTATTTCGTTTAGTAACTTCGATTCGTTGTCGTCTTGTAATACCTAATCACAGCCAGGCCGCCAAAAATGAACATTTCAAGAGACGAGATCATCGTCCTCAGGAGCTTAGTAGTGCGATCGGCGGAACAGCTGAATACTGTCATACTGCTGAAGACTGACTATGACCAGAAGGTCTATCAACTCTTAAAGGACCCTGCTTACAGCCCACTAGAGAATGGCCCACCGGCATAGTGAACAGGGAAACCAAGACTCTTCTTAAAGATACAGGATGGCCTGAGAAAGTTGTAAAGCAACTCAAAGCTAAGGCACAAGTACCTCCCAGGTTACATGGATTACCCAAAGAACAAAAAGAGCGTTTACCACTTCGTCTAATTGTAAGTAATATTGGTGAATCCACCTACACTACACTTACCGACTTTAAGGAAATGTTAGCACCATATGTGGGAAAGTCAATCCATCACATCCGCATCCCCTTGGACTCTGTGGAACGTCTCAGAAACCTACAAATCTCTGATGTTGTGTCTGCAAAGGACCAGTCTGACGAGAAGCGTGCCATGCCGAGAACTGACGGACATCTGCAGCCACTAGGACGGATCGCCAAGAATGTACGCGGGAAAGCATCTCAGTTCTTCTGGCCTGGCCCCAGTTGTTTTACCTGCCTTGGAAAGCAGAGATGTGCCGACATTTCCAGCACCCGACGGGCACAGGGAGGAGCCTGCAAAAAGCACGGGGAATTGGCGCAGGGAGGTGTGTGAAAGAAGCCAGCATTTTTAAGACGATACTTTCCTCGACAGATTCTGAGATGGAGCCCAAACGTCTGTCCAAGACTCCGCAGAGAGAGCGGTTATAAAGAAGTGTTATTTAGCTGCTCTCCCAACAGGCTTGGAAAACATCTTAAGAATTTGAAATCGTGAGAAAGGTGTTAATTCACGAGGCACACCCAGCCCAACGCAGATAGAAAATTTCCACCCCACTTGGAGAGGCGTGGAGATGAATCGGCCATCTGTCATTGGGCTGCATTAAAAATTTCGTCCGCCAGTGACAACGCTGAAAGGAAGATTATTTCGGAGAGGAGTTGAGCTGGGATATGGATGAGAAGGGAGAAAGGGGATTCGGTGGGAACGCCTCGCAAGCGAGAGGACGTGGGCGCTCCTCCAACCATCGAGAACATCCGCCTTCCGATTCCATGATAACACAGCTTCGGCGACGCGGGCAGGCAACGCAGTGATCGTACCTGTGACTCGCCGCAACGCCGCGATTGCTGATGAGCGCAGCCGACACTCGCTGCACAGCTCCGAGACGAGGCGACGCACCGTACCGACTCAACGCCTGGAGCCGAGAGCACTACACGACGAACGATAACGAAGAGTGGTGACACGATTCGTTCCCTCCCCCTTCTCCTTAATAACTGACTCGTGTCCACGTCCAGTCAAATCGGCTCTGAGATTTGTAATTTTGATTTGTTCTGCGTAAACAGCACAAAAATAAATACAATACTCTCATAGTTTGATCATATGGGCAATCTTTTACATTCATACATGAATTTTTGTTTTCTTCGAGGTGAGTGTGCGACGGAACAAGTGAACATATATGGACCACTTTGCCATGGCTTTTAAATCTTCCGTATCAGAACCTTTGTAGTCATGACAAGGACCTGTGTAATACATCCGACCACAATCACTTAGAATCGGAATTTAAAAGAGCTTTCGAGGGCTTACGGTCAAATAAGACAGAAGGGATAGATAACATTCCATCAGAATTTCTAAAATCATTGGGGGAAGTGGCAACAAAACGACTATTCACGTTGGTGTGTAGAATATAAGAGTCTGGCGATATACCATCTGACTTTCGGAAAAGCATCATCCACACAATTCCGAAGACGGCAAGAGCTGACAAGTGCGAGAATTATCGCACAACAGCTTGACAGCTCATGCATCGAAGCTGCTTACAGGAATAATATACAGAAGAATGGAAAAGAAAATTGAGAATGCGCTAGGTAATGATCAGTTTGGCTTTAGGAAAAGTAAAGGGACGAGAGAGGCAATTCTGACGTTACGGCTAATAATGGAAGAAAGGCTAAAGGAAAATCAATACACTTTCATAGGATTTGTCGACCTGGAAAAAGCGTTCGACAATATAAAATTGTGCAAGCTGTTCGAGATTCTGAAAAAAGTAGGGGTAAGCTGTAGGGAGAGACGGGTCATATACAATATGTACAACAACCAAGAGGGAATAATAAGAGTGGACGATCAAGAACGAAGTGCTCGTATTAAGAAGGGTGTAAGACAAGGCTGTAGCCTTTCGCCCCTACTCTTCAATCTGTACATCGAGGAAGCAATGATGGAATTAAAAGAAAGGTTCAGGAGTGGAATTAAAATACAAGGTGGAAGGATATCAATGATACGATTCGCTGATGACATTGCTATCCTGAGTGAAAGTGGAGATGAATTAAATGATCTGCTGAACGGAATGAACAGTCTAATGAGTACACAGTATGATCTGAGAGTAAATCGGAGAAAGACGAAGGTAATGAGAAGTAGTAGAAATGAGAACAGCGAGGAACTTAACATCAGGATTGATGGTCACGAAGTCAATGAAGTTAAGGAATTCTGCTACCTAGGCAGTAAAATAACCAATGACGGACGGAGCAAGGAGGACATCAAAAGCAGACTCGCTATGGCAAAAAAGGCATTTCTGGCCAAGAGAAGTCTACTAATATCAAATACCGGCCTTAATTTGAGGAAGAAATTTCTGAGGATGTGCGTCTGGAGTACAGCATTGTATGGTAGTGAAACATGGACTGTGGGAAAACCGGAACAGAAGAGAATCGAAGCATTTGAGATGTGGTGCTATAGACGAATGTTGAAAATTAGGTGGACTGATAAGGTAAGGAATGAGGAGGTTCTACGCAGAATCGGAGAGGAAAGGAATATGTGGAAAACACTGATAAGGAGAAGGGACAGGATAATAGGACATCTGCTAAGAGATGAGGGAATGACCGCCATGATACTAGAGGGAGCCGTAGAGGGCAAAAACTGTAGAGGAAGACAGAGATTGGAATACGCCAAGCAAATAATTGAGGACGTAGGTTGCAAGTGCTACTCTGAGATGAAGAGATTAGCACAGGAAAGGAATTCGTGGCGGGCCGCATCAACCCAGTCAGTAGATTGATGAACAAAAAAAAAAAAAAAAAAAAAGAAAAACAGGAACACCTTAGTGTCATATCACTCGTGTTTGATTGTATTTACACTACTAGACATTAAAATTGCTACACCAAGAAGAAATACAGATGATAAACTGGTATTCATTGGACAACTATATTATACTAGAACTGACATGTGATCACATTTTCACGCAATTTGGGTGCATAGATCCTGAGAAATCAGTAAACCAGAACAACCACCTCTGGCCGTAATGACGGCCTTAATACGCCTGGGCATTGAGTCAAACAGAGCTTGGATGGGATGTACAGGTACAGCTGCACATAAAGCTTCAGCACTATACCACAGTTCAACAAGAGTAGTGACTGGCGTATTGTGACGAGCCAGTTGCTCTGCCACCATTGACCAGACGTTTTAAATTGATGAGAGAACTGGAGAATGTGCTGGCCAGGGCAGCAGTCGAACATTTTCTGTATCCAGAAAGGAGCATACAGGAACTGCAATATGCGGTCGTGCATTATCCTGCTGAAATGTAGGGTTTCGCAGGGCTCGAATGAAGGGTAGAGCCACGGGTCGTAACACATCTGAAATGTAACGACCACTATTCAAAGTGCCGTCAATGCGAACAATAGGTGACCGAGACGTGTAACCAGTGGTACCCCATACCATCACGCCGGGTGATACGCCAGTAAGGCGATGACGAATACACGCTTCCAATGTGCGTTCACCGCGATGTCGCTAAACACGAATGTGACTATCATCATGCTGTAAACAGAACCTAGATTCATCCGAAAAAACGACGTTTTGCCATTCGTGCACCCAGGTTCGTCGTTGAGTACACCATCGAAGGCGCTCCTTTCTGTGATGAAACGTCAAAGGTAACCGCAGCCATGGTGTCCGAGCTGAAGGTCCATGCTGCTGCAAACGTCGTCGAACTGTTCGTGCAGATGGTTGTTGTCTTGCAAACGTCCCCATCTGTTGATTCGGGGTTCGAGACGAGGCTGCACGATCCGTTACAGCCATGCGGATAAGATGAGTGTCATCTCGACTGCTAGTGATACGAGGCCGTTGGGATCCAGCACGGCGTTCCGTATCACCCTCCTGAACCCACCGATTCCATATTCTGCTAACAGTCATTGGATCTCGACCAACGCGAGCAGCAATGTCGCGGTACGATAAACCGCAATCGCGATAGTCTACAATTCGACCTTTATCAAAGTCGGAAACGTGATGGTACGCATTTCTCCTCCTTACACGAGGCATTACAACAACGTTTCACCAGGCAACGCCGGTCAACTGCTGTTTGTGTTTGAGAAATCGGTTGGAAACTTTCTTCATGTGGGCACGCTGTAGGTGTCGCCACCGGCGCCAACCTTATGTGAATGCTCTGAAAAGCTAATCATTTGCATATCATAGCATCTTCTTCCTGTCGGTTAAATCTGGCGTCTGTACCACGTCATCTTCATGGTGTAGCAATTTTAATGGCCAGTAGTGTAAATATTGATGTCAGTTATGGCTCGTAACGTGTGGCAATCTCATCAGTTATTTGCTCGCCATTTCACGTCCGACGGCAGAGAAAAGAAACCATATTCACTACATTTCTGGCGCCTAACAGGGGGCGACCTCACTGATAATGTTTATGGTATCTGACGTCACAAAATAATTTCTCGAATTCACTATCTTAATCGAGGCTGTCTTGAGCTGTAAACAAAAAATACTACAGAGAGAGCTGTTGTGAATCTGTTGTTGTTGTTGTTGTTGTGGTCTTCAGTCCAGAGACTGGTTTGATGCAGCTCTGCATGCTACACTATCCTGTGCAAGCTTCTTCATCTCCCATTACCCACTGCACCCTACATCCTTCTGAATCTGCTTAGCGTATTCATCTCTTGGTCACCCTCTACGATTTTCACCCTCCACGCTGCCCTCCAATACTAAACTGGTGATCCTTTGTGGTCTCAGAATATGTCCTACTAACCGATCCCTTCTTCTAGGCAAGTTGTGTCACAAATTTCTCTTCTCCCCAATTCTGTTCAATATCTCCTCATTAGTTATATGATCTACCCATCGAATCTCCAGCATTCTTCTGTAGCACCACATTTCGAAAGCTTCTATTCTCTTCTTGTCTAAACTATTTATCGTCCACTCCATACAAATACTTTCAGAAAAGACTTCCTGACACTTAAATCTATACTCGATGTTAACAAATTTCTCCCGAAACACTTTCCTTGCCATTGCCAGTCTACATTTTATATCCACTCTACTTCGACCATCGTCAGTTATTTTGCTCCCCAAATAGCAAAACTCATTTACTACTTTAAGCGTCTGATTTGCTAATCTAATTCCCGCAGCATCACCCAATTTAATTCGACTACATTCCGTTATCCTCGTTTTGCTTTTGTTGATGTTCGTCTTATATCCTCCTCTCAAGACACTGTCCATTCCGTTCAAATGCTCTTCCAGGTCCTTTGCTGTCCCTGACAGAATTACAATGTCATCGGCGAACCTCAAAGTTTTTATTTCTTCTCCATGGAATTCAATTCCTACTCCGAATTTTTCTTTTGTTTCCTTTACTGCTTGCTCAATATAGAGATTGAATAACATCGGGGATAGGCTACAACCCTGTCTCACTATCTTCCCGACCACTGCTTCCCTTTCGTGCCCCTCGACTCTTATAACTGCCGTCGGGCTGTACAAATCGTAGATAGCCTTTTGCTCCCTGTATTTTCCACCTGCCACCTTCAGAATATGAAAGAGAGTATTCCAATCGACATTGTCAAAAGCTTCCTATAAGTCTACAAATGCTAGAAAAGTACGATTGCTTTTCCTTAATATATTCTCTAAGATAAGTCGTAGGGTCAGTATTGCCTCACGTGTTCCAACATTTCTACGGAATCCAAACTGATCTTCACCGAGGTCGGCTTCTACCAGTTTTTCCATTCGTCTGTAAAGAATTCGCGTTAGTATTTTGCAGCCATGGCTTATTAAACTGATAGTCGGTAATTGTCACATCTGTCAACACCTGCTTTCTTTGTGATTGGAATTATTGTATTCTTCTTGAATTCTAAGGATATTTCGTCTGTCTCATACATCTTGCTTACCAAATGGTGGAGTTTTGTCAGTACTGGCTCTCCCAAGGCTATCAGTAGTCTAATGGAATGTTGTCTAGTCACTGCGCCTTGTTTCGACTTAGGTCTTTCAGTGCTCTGTCAAACTCTTCACACAGTATCATCCATCTGAATATTAGTGCACTACTAGCAAGGCTACCGCTGTATGTTTGTGTTGTACTACCAGTTTGGGTTAGGCTGTCTCGTTGTACAAGAGCAGAGTACCTGGCGTTAGTTGAAAGCCTAGGTCAAGCTATGGGTAGTGGCGATTTGCGTGACTGAGTTTTCGCCTGATAGTTGTAAGCGATATTTATTTCTAATCCTACGCACATACTCCAAAAGCCACCGTATGGTTCGTGGTGGAGAGAGCCTTGTAACAGTACTAATCAGTTTCGTTCCTGTTCCACTCGTAAACAGACCAAATAGAGCGAGGGAGAAACCACTATATAGTTACCTCTGTATGAGTTCTAATTTCTCTTATCTTCGTGCTTCTCACGCGAATCGCTGGTCGCAGTATAATCGTTCTCCAGTTAGTTTCAGTTGATGGTCGTCTACATTTTCTCAAGAGTGCTCCCCGAAAATCCCTCTAGAGATTCCCATTGCAGCTCTCGAAGCACCTCTGCAATACTTGAATGTTGATCGATCCTACCGGCATCAAATCTAGCGGCCCGACTCTCAATTACCTCGATTTCGTCCTTTAATCCAACGTGGTGAAGATGCCAAACACTCTACAAGTACTAAGTAACTGGTCGTATTAGTCATCTGTACTCGGCCTCACTCACACGTAAACCTTTCTTTCCTAAATTTGTTCCAGTAAACAGAAGATCACCACCCATCTTCTCTGCTACGATCCTCGCATGTTCCTCCCATTTCACACTGCTTTGCAACCATAGCCTTTTGACTGCTGGAGTCGCACCATGTGCTTGGCGCGCTGACGCGCAGAGGCCCGCGGCGTAATTCGGCTGCCTGCGGCAAGTGACTATTCCTCGAGGCGCGGTCGGGCCCGAAGCGGACCGCGCTACCTCACCCGTCCCGTGCTGAATTTTTCTGGAGAGACTACGACTCCAGGATAAGCAATGTGCCCTCTCACGGCTGATACAGAGTAAATGCTCTTGCTACATAGTTTCTCTGCGGATGTGTTACTGCAGAATTAAACTGAATCGTGAAAACTATTTTCCGTCTCTTGTAGCTTTTTCACACGATTCTTGTAGATTATGCTGAAAGCTACGTAATTCATTAGATTTACCTCAATAGTTTACTCTTATTTCCTGCATACCCGTCTATACCATCTGGATTTCTCTATGGGTTTCTCACTGTACTAACTCAAAAACTAATAAAATAATCTATAGATTAGAGATAACTGTACGTTGTTCTTGTACTTGAAAATGTCGTATTACGTCGTTTCTAGGAGAAATCGACATGCAGATCATCATCCGTATCACACTACAACATCGGAATTTACTGTGAGAAACGGTAAGAACAATTATATTTCACTTCGGTAAGTTCGCATTGTGACGTGTTTCGAAATCTAACATTGCCTGCTATTTGATTGGAGAATACAACCAACTGTGTGCTTAGTCATTTGCTGTCAGATTCTTTACTTGTAATACGTACACTGTACAAAGTGTTCCGTCCAGGCAAAAATGTAGCTGTCCTTTGCAAATGGTAATCAGTGCTGTTATAATTTGGAATCGTCGGAAATGACTTATTGTCTGCTACAGATAATTTTTCTTGTGCTATAGTTTTAACTCAAGGGCTTATTTCACTAGTGGTACAAGTACATTTTTGTTCGTTCTGAAATACAGAGTCCTAAAGTTAAATGAGCGCTGAAAAATCTGCAGTTGAGACACCAGAAATATTCAAGTATATATACATGAATATATTCAAATGAGCGCTGAAAAATCTGCAGTTGGAGTACCATAAAAGTTTTAATATTCAAGTATATATGCTTGAATATTTCTGGTATCTCAATTGCAGATTTTACAGCGCTGATTTAACTTTCGGACACTGTATCTCAGAATGAACAAAAATGGACTTGTACCACTATTGAAATAAACCCTTCAACTTGCTGCACATAAGTTCTCAACAGATTTTGCAAAATTTTAAAGCTGCGAAATCTCTGTCTTCTTGTTAGCACATTAAATTCAGTTTCAGAGGAGATTCAAAGTTTCTTTGACACTTTGTGGATATATTTTCCATTCTTCTTGATCCCGGCTTTGAACCGGAATTGGAGAAGTTAAAAACATATACTATTGTAATTTTTTTTAGTTTTCGAAGTTTTTTCTGATACAGTTGTTGTACTCGTCCTGTACTGCGATTAGTAATTCGTTTTCGTGTGGCAATTTTGAAAACAGGGTGCGACACACAATGGTACCTTGCAATGTTTTACATACGTAGTTTTCTTGGAATGTTATAATGTTTGGAAAATGCATTGCCACAAACCTTGGAGGATTATCATCATAACACCTTCCCCTGCCAGCTCTTCTGTGCTCTCATGCATACGTTTCCGTACGTTCCCTTACCAGCTACAGATGAAACTCTGCTATCGACATTTTACGACCTGTTAGTGACCTGTGTAGGAGATGAGCGTTTTAAAACACACAGATCGAGAACTTGAAAAAGGAATTTCTTATAATATGTCATTGCTTTTAGTGTATATCCGACAGAGTTAAGCAGCATATCAGAACTGTCAATTACTCCCATATTCAAGATGTAATCTACAATGCTTTATGGTTTCTTAACTTCCTCTCCATCATTCCTGTCAGTCTTTCCCGTGTCAACCATTTCTGTGGTGTTACATGTGGTCATCATCCATACTTCCGTTTTGTCACAACGCTTGATAGCAAGTATTGTATTGGTGCATATAAACTGAATATCTCCTCATTCCAGTTTCTAAAGTTTCAGCACGTTGCGTCTGTTCTTATGGACAGTGTGGTGTTTAAAAAAATATATCTTTAGTTTTTGATGAAACTATTATTCTCTTGTGAAGATTCTGAAATCTGTTGTCAGTTTTGCACCACTTCTTGGCGGGAAGACCAAAGACTTTTCAAAAACTTAAGTACTGTATGTGATAGTTTGTATGTCACCTGAAATCGTTTACAGAAGGCGTAGCGCTCGCAAGATTAAGAACAGAGTTCGCATTGCCACATAATTTATTTGTGTCGTGCTCATGTTCGATCACGACTGGATATGAGACATAGCAACTACGAACAGGGAAACGTAAGGGACCAGACAGAGCTGGAAATTTTCTTTCCTATACTACACCACACGTCAAATAAAATTGGATTTAAATCACAAACTAGGTAAATGGCAATACGCCTTCTGCCTTAACTACGACGTTTGCCGACATGCAGTCGGTCCCTGGGAGTTGTATGAAAACTATAAGAACACCGTTAATTCTGCTGCCATTAATAGGAGATGGATATCATGGAAATACTTTAACGAATATGCAGGCAGTACAGCATTTGAGAGCACAATAACCAATTTAATTACCTTAATCAGTATTGCTAACAATAGGCTCCTTACAATTTCAATTTTCTATCTTGCTGGCTGTTTCTTTAAATAAAGTCCTTTAACATCTTCGATATTTCATCTTAGATGTACACATTAATTCTTACGTAGCACTGAACAATAGTAATACTTTATAATAACTAATTAGTGAATGCGTACAGCGCCACATACACGTCCGTCGTCTTTAAAAAATATATCAGGACTGTGGTAATAGAAGAGGAGTGCAATCCTTCAGTTGTCAAAAAATTAGAAACAAAAAATGTCGCTATCGATACAATTTATGAACAATTCGTATTCTGCACCGTGGTGCGTAAGATATTCTTTGAAATATCAGGTGGTCGCTGCTCAGCGACGATCTAAGAAATATTTACACTAATTGTATCGCTTTTACGAGCCTGCATGGCTAGGTTATCAAATGCAAGTTGATTTAAGCTATCGAAGCAGATACTAATATTACACTGTTTCCCATGAGGAGGGGAGGAATACCGGAGGTATTACTTCCGTCCTCATGTCACTCGTAATATTACTGGCTTTTAATACATGTCTATTGCTGAAACTGGGTAGTCATATAGTAATATACACTTGGCGATTCATAAAGTTACCATAATAGAGAAAATATTCATTGTTAAGACCATTAGTAAAAGTTGTCTTTCTGCAGTTCATCTGCATCTGTGTTTTGGTCACAGGGTTTCTTAACATCTACAACAACACGGAAAGTATTACTATTCACAATAAAGTCCTATATACATTAAGTGGAGATGACAGGCATTGTCGCATAGAAAAATAAATACATGTACATAGAAGTACCTATAAAATCCTAAAATGCTTACAAACTATGAAATTGACACGACATTTTCATTATTCTTTTACATGTTTTACAAATTTTGAATGTCTCTACAAGCTCGATAGGCTCGTGTTTATTTCATCGTAACATTCCTTCTTATTTTACACACGTTGTACATTGGTTCGTGGACCACACTGTGCCGTCGAATTGTTTGTCAAGAACCGCTCACGATGGGAGTCCCTTTTCTAGCACTTCACTGAATGGAATTTGCCATTCTTCGTCAACGCATGGAATATGGAACATAAATAGGGAATACTCTGCATTAGAATTACTGAAATTATCGGTTTATTTACAATGGGTACAGGATGGGTAAGGTTCATTTCTTTCTTTCTTTCATTTCGCACTGATTTCTGCTCTCGTTTATTCCGGCCGAGCGGTTCTAGGCGTTTCAGTCTGGATGTCCTTAGGTTAGTTAGGTTTAAGTAGTTCTAAGTTCTAGGGGACTGATGACCTGAGATGTTAAGTCCCATAGTGCTCAGAGCCATTTTTTTGCTCTTGTTTACGACAGCGGTTAAGGCAAATATCAACCTCGTTCTGACCGTGACCGAAATTTGTTATAGTCGTGACCATTTTATTCTTTGCTTAATACAAATCCTACTCTTTCAGTCTCTAAAATATGACGTTTGAAGAACATTGTTCTATACGTACATAGCAAAGTAGTATGAAGTCACAATTATACTGTCGGAGCGCGCCACGCTGACCCGGCCATTAAAGTTTCAAATATTTATTATTCCGTCATACGCCGCTGCCTGGCCATGTTAGCAGACGAACACCGGCCAGTATCGCGCGCGCAGTCGTAGATTTCTTGTGTGTTTTGTTGTCCGCCGATAACGTGCTGCGTTTAAAGCACGTTGTTTGAGGACTGCTGCACCTGCGTCGCCGAGGAAGCCTGCACGAAGTCATCTCGTCATACCACTTATCAACTGTCCGTAAAGGACTCACAGGTAAGTGAAAAGAAGTTATTTTACTGACTTGCGAGGGCTGCATGGCGAGCGATACTTATTCACTTACCGTTGCACACGTTAAAAATAAAACTGATACACACAAGGTGTAGCATAAAGAGTCGTGACACAGACTCTCTTTTCGACGCATAAATTTTTCACTTTCACATTGACAGGCGTTCGTGAACTAAACGTTGTCCATCATCTCACTTTCTCTTTGAAAAAATAACACTTTCACAGAAGGATAACAAGATACCTTGACTAATAATATTTACATGGTTTGCTTATACATACATGTATATTCTTAATCTGATGGTCACGTCCGGTAAAGAACTGCTTTCGATCATTTTCTTTGTGGCTGTCTCTTGCCTACCAGTTAAAATTTACGTCTTCCACTTATGACTATTTTTCAATTTCCTCTTATAAACTCACCTAACAGTTTCATTTATTCTTTACCGTCAAATTCTTATTACATCTTTCACTGTCTCAAAGACAAACTAATTGACTGCCTCTTTGAGAACACGCCTCTTTCTATCACTCTTTTCATTTATGTGTCCATTAACTTGTGTTTACTGTGTTATTTTAATTGAGGACAGTCTCGAGACAGAGAGACTGCCTCCTTTACCATGCGGAATACTATTCGCTTAAAAATATACTTGCGATGATTAACTAACCGCTCGTTACAAAGACAACAAACTCAATTGCATGCCAAACAAGTGGCTTGACTCTAACTGGCATCAACAAGCAAAATTTAACTGATCTCATAGCGAACCTAAATGCTTTTCATATGAGTTGCTTCGTCCAGATAGTACAAGTAAAGCTCTACGAGCTGATCCTCGGAATAGGATGTTTGAAGGATTATCAAGGGTCGGTATTATGGATAAGATTTTATAAAGGAACACAAAAACCAGCATTTAAATAATCTGGCCATTACAAAAATTTTCATGCTAAACAAGAAACATTTATATGCGAGCACTTATGCTGCTGCAATTGCTCTTTACCTGTCATTCACTTATTAATCGCTACACTTAGTCTTGCGGCTGGTATTTCCATGGAACTTAAAATATGGCGTTATCTCTACCCCTTCTTTTACTTGCTACACCTTCGAATATGCGTCAGCACAACGTATCTGTCATAGACTTTAAAACTCTGTTCCTAATGAAGATTTTCACATACATTACTTCATCTAATCTTCGGATCTTACACATCATCCTTAGCAAATTATAATTTATTTATTTATTTTTGTTTGGTAATGTGTCTCTCTTATTACGATATCCTCTGTTATTCTTTGATTCTAGTCACGAAAAGTTATGAACTTTTATTTTACACAGGACTACAACCTGTCCTCTGAGAGACTTTAGTTTCTAAAAAAAAAAAAAAAAAATCCTTAATTATAAGACCTGAGAGAAAGGCACTGATCACTGCTTCCTCTTTGATTTATACATCTCGGATGCTGATTGCCAGGCGAGCATGCATCATATACTTATATACTAACTTAAAACTAGTGCTAAGTTCTCTCTTTGACATTTTCTTTTACCTGTATTCAATTAACAGATCGCTACAAACTTTCCTCATACAGTCAACAATGTATGATGACCTCCAGACGTATTAACTACTGGCTTGTCATTAGATTAGAGATTAGAACACATTCAACAATATATGATGACCTCCAGCCGTATTAACTACTGGCTTGTCATTAGATTAGAGATTAGATTAGAGTAGTACTTGTTCCATAGATCATGAATACGACACTTCGTAATGATGCGGAACGTGTCAGGTTAATAAAAGGTGTCTATACAAGATATTACATTACACAAAATATTACATGACACTTAATACTTCAATTTTTTTGTGGGTGTTGGGGAAATTACCCACTTACTACATCCAAAAATTCATCTAATGAGTAGAAGGAGTTGCCATTAAGAAATTCTTTTAATTTCCTTTTAAATGCCATATGGATTTCTGTCAGACTTTTGATGGTATTAGGTAAGTGACCAAAGACTTTTGTGGCAGCATAATTTACCCCCTTCTCAGCCAAAGTTAGATTTAAACTTGAGTAGTGAAGATCATCCTTTCTCCTAGTGTTGTAGCCATGTGCACTGCTATTACTTTTGAATTCGTTCGGATTGTTAATAACAAATTTCATAAGTGAATATATATATTGTGATACTACACTCAAGATCTCTAGCACTTTAAATAAGTGTCTGTAGGTTGAGCTCCAGTAATTATTCTGATTACACGTTTTTGCGCAATGAACACTCTTTTACTCAGTGATGAGTTACCTCAGAATATGATGCCACACGAAAGCAGAGAATGAGAATACGCGTGGTAAGGTAATTTACTCAGATGTATATCGCCAAAATTTGCAATGACCCTAATAGTATAAGTAGCTGAACTCAAACGTTTCAGCAGATCTTTTTTCCAGTTCAACCCCTCATCAATGCATAGACCTAGAAATTTGGAATATTCTGCCTTAGCTACCGATTTCTGATCGAAGTCTATATTTATTAATGGTGTCATTCCATTTACTGTGTGGAACTGTATATACTGTGTTTTGTCAAAGTTTAATGAGAGCCCATTTGCATAGAACCACTTAATGATTTTCTGAAAAACATCGTTTACAATTTCACCAGTAATATATATTAAGAACAGCAGACGACCCAAGACCGAGCCTTGCGGCACCTCATTCTTGATTGTTCCCAAGTTTGAGAAATCACCAGTTTTTTGCATATTATGTGAACTGCTTACTTCAACTTTCTGCACTCTTCCGGTTAGGTATGATTTAAACCATTTGAGCACTGTCCCATTCATAGCACAGTACTTCAGCTTATCTACAAATATTCCATGATTTACACACTCAAAAGCCTTTGATAGATCACAAAAAATCCCAACGGGTGACTTCCGGTTACTCAGAGTATTTAATATTTCATTAGTGAAAGTATATATAGCATTATCCGTTTTCTTGAGTTATCATTCGACGTCGAAGACTTACCTTGTTCTCTGATGATGCTTTGTAATGGCCTCGTACTACTAACACCTGTAAATTTTTTGTGTTACCATTGTGGAATTTTCTTAAGTCACTATGGTGGAAGAGACCTTTAATCCTTCCAGTCACGGGGTCGGCTAAGAAGTAACTTCCTGTGTGCTGCTTCCTGACAACAACATATGGGCCTTCGTAAACGGGCTGCCACTTACGATTTTTGTTTCGTAGCTTCGATGGCTCAAAATGAGTCCTTAGTAAGATTCTCTCACCTTCTTTATATTCAATAACCCTATTTACCTTTTTGTCAAATGCTTTCTTACGGAGGTTTGCACACGTTTCAGTGAAATCAACGCCTACCTGATTTTGGTGTATAAATTAGTTTCTTGGCCTTCCACATTAGGAAGAGGATTGATCCATTCATTTCGTTCTTTGTTGGATGACATGAGTTCATGCGGTGTGAAGCCTGTTGACAAGTGTGGGAGATTATTAATAATCTCTTCAAATGTAGTAACAAATTCGACCCACTTAGTCTGCCTGTTAGGAATATGGGTCCTGATGAATAGGTTAAATTCCTTGAATATTCTCTCAGTCGAATTCGATTGAGGTCGATAATAGGGTATCAAAATTTGCTGAATGCCGTGGCGTGCGAGAAATTCACACCAAGTACGACAAGGGAAGGTCGAGCCATTGTTGGACAGCATCGACTCGGGTACGCCGAATCGTAGGACATAATCACTTTCTAAACGCAGTACAATTGGCCTGACTCAAGAAGATTCTGCTGCATACAATCTAGTGTGTTTTGTGAAATTGTCGAGAGTGACTATTAGTTACTTTTCACCTCCTCGTCCAGACGGAAATGGTCCAGCCAAATCAATACTCAGCAGTTGGTTCGTTTTTCTTCGGAAGAATAGGATTGTGGGGAATCAACATAGAAATATTTAGTGCTTTTGCCTTCTAGCAGATGATACAATCTCTTAGTAACTTATGTACTTGGTGATGCAGATTTGGAACATTGCAATACAAAGAAGTTTTTCTTTTACATTTCTCCGGGCCATAGTGACCCAAGGAATTGTGTGTGTGCCACAATAGATGTTCAACAAAACCTTTTCGAATACATACTCACCATCTTTCGATCGGTCCGGAAGTTTTGCGAAATACAACCTGATTATGAAATTTCTAAAATCTCGATACTTTATGATTAGGCTTTTCTGTGAGGATTCGCTTAACTTTTCTCCATTTTGGATCAGTATCTTGGAAAACTCGGATATATTTACACAACCGAAGAAAATATTTTCTGTGCATCGGGTCTCTCATTAAGATTATCCGGAAACTAGAAATTTGTTCCACTAACTCGCTGGTTTCAGGCAATCCTTCTGGTAATTGGGATAAAGCATTTGAAAATCATAATCCTGTAGAAACATACACCACCTGGTTAAGCGGGGATGTTGAAGCTTACACGTTTGAAGAAAAGAGAGTACCTGATGATCAGAAAAGACTTTGATCTTCTTACCGTAGATGTAGTAGTTAAATCTTTTAAATGCCCAGATGGTGGCAAGGACTTCTAGCTCCGTAACAGAATACGACTTCTCACATTCTGATACGACTCGACTAGCGACGCTGATTACTTGAACTCGCTCACGTCCATCAACGATGTCGATTTGGAACAAATAGGATCCAATGCCCACAAGCGAATCATCGGACATAATACAAAATTATTTATCCATCTTAGGATGATGAAGGATATTGCTGTTAACAAGACTATTTTTAATTTGTTCAAACCCTTTCTGACACTCAGAATTCCAATTCCAATACACATTCTTTCTTAACAGATTATGAAGAGCTTCACTGTTCATTGCCTGACTCGATATGAAACGTCTGAAAAATGACGCAATGCCTAAAAAACCTTTCAGTTGTCTTTTTGTTGTTGGCGTGGGAAAATTCTTAATCGCTGCCAACTTCTCAGGCTCGGGCCTAGTCCCTTCTGTTGTGACCATATGTCCTAAGAACTTGATCTCACTCTTATGGAATTTTGACTTTTGAAGACTGGCCGTGACTCCATAATTTATAAATCTTTTAAATACTTTCTGCAGTATCTTCACATGGTCTTCCCATGTTTTCGAAGCTATTAGGACGTCATCCACATACACCGTTACTTCATCCAATAACTCTGGTCCTAAAACATAGTCTAACGCTGAGATAAAAACTCCCGGACTCACATTCAGTCCAAAGGGCATGACTGTTAAGTGATAAGATTGGCCTGCAGATATGAATGCGATATATTTTCTTGACTCAGGCGCTAATCTCGCCTGCCAATAACTGTTTTTAAGCCAATTGCGCTGAGGAATTTAACTCCATTAAACTTCTGCAAGTGTTCTTCCAGGGCTTCGGGTCTCGTTCGAATCGGCACTATTATTTTGTTTATCAGCCTTGCGTCTAAAACTAATCACACTTCCATCAGATTTTAAAACTGATAACAAGGGACTCAAATACGGAGAAAGTGATGGTTCAATCACATTCCAGAGTAACATTTTCCTAATCTCACGTTTGACAGCTTCACGTCGTGATTGGGGAACTGCGTAACTCGTTCTGCAGTAGGTCTTATGGGGAAGCACGTCTATACGATACTCATATCCCTTTATTACTCCAGGTTTGTTGGAGAATATCGGCACATGACTAATTAGCAAGTCAAGAAGCTTTGATCCTTAGTCAAACCAGTCGCTCCAAAAGCTTTGTTATCTAACTCAGTCTTGTCAGGTAGTAAGTCAACATATCCGTCTTCACAAATATCTGCAGGATTTGTTTCGTCATCTACCCGTCCGTAACTTTGTCTGTCAGTGAAGTACCACACCTTAAATTGACATTTGTTAATCACTGGTTTCACTTTTCTGTGTAACTATGTTATTGTTACCTCCTGCTGGTTCACCGTTAATCTACAAGTCCCATTTTCAATATCAATTTTTGCTTTTGTCCGTCTGAGACACTCCATTCCAAGGAGGCATAGTACCGATAGGTTCTTTACTACAAGAAAATTGCACGTAATAGAAATGAAGTCAATATTTACTTGAAGTTGCGCTTGCAAGATTACACACTGTGTCACAGGCTCCAGACACTGTACAGCCTTGTCTAGGGAGCGATAAAACTTTACTCGCTGAAGAAATTTGCTTAAACAAACATAAAACATTAATATTGGCTCCCTTATCAATAATAGCGATGATGGGCATGTTAACTATTGAAATCTTGGTAGAGGCCTGATTTTGTTCGTCCCATATGTCGTCATTGTCCTTATTGTCAGTCTCTTGCAATAAGTCATCACGTAAGTCGGTGCCTTTGTCGTATCTTATTGCATCTAATTGAAATGAGTTGATAGATTCCGTGCCCCCATCTCGTTCTGCAGCATTCTTGTGGAGGCTAAGAAATGCTGTTTCTAGTTTTCCTGATTGTGGAGGTTCTCCCTATCGGATATCGCCCTTAACGTCTCCTCCGTTTCGTGTTGGTGTTGTGACTGTGGCACGAAGGGTGGTGGACAAGGATCTTGTCCCGTGTACGATCCACTTTGCGCATAATAGATTTGTGCAGTCTTTTGCCGTTTCGGCTTCGGATTTCCTGCATAATCGTTTGAGTGGCCGGAAAAATTTATATTTGTCGGAGGTCGGAACGTGTTCTGGGTCATGTAGTGTATTGTGTTGTCATTATTAGCAAAGTAATGTTGTTCTCCACTCGTCCGATGGCATTTATTTGATTTCCACTCACGCGTCCTGTTAAAGGCTGGTGCGCTCTGATAATTTCCCTGCTGTGGGGGCTTGTTTCCGTACTGATTTTGTGGATAATCGTGTGTTGAGTTTCCGTACTGTGGCCGTTATGTATTATCCATTGGATTGTACCGTTGTTTATTATTGTCCTCAGGTCGAAATTGTCCATTTCCGTGCGACACCTGTTGATTCTTGTAGCCGCCGGACGATTAGCAGCAAACGTCGCTACCGCGCGCTCTTCCCTCATTGCAATTGTTGACCGCGTAACCTCCACTGCAGGGCCGGCACAAGACACGTGCGAAACGTGCGGCCGCACTGGGCGGCAGTTTCAGAGGGGCGGCAAATCTGCCGTCCTTCACTTTTTTTTTTTTTTTTTTTTTTTTTAAGGAGAAACTCAACATTCATGTCCAGGAGGGGATTCGAAACCAAACTTCGAAATCTCGGGAGGGAGCGGCTTCGAGAACTGTAGCATGGCGCCTCGACTACCTGCCGGCCGCCCCTGTTGAACAAGGGGAGGGAGGAGGACTAATTTCTTCCTCGCCACTGTGGCATCACCGTCGTGTTTACGCCGGAGGAACAGAGAGGTGGAAGCAGTCTGGCGTACACGCCAGTATTCTTATGAGTGGAGCGTTGCGAGCCTGTTACACGCTGTGCGTTTACTCACAACTAATTTTGCAGAAGACGAAATCTAATTTGGAAATTCGAATGTAATACTTGATAATGCGGTTACATGTTAAGCCTGAAGCAATTTTGCTAAGCACTTCAATGGCAGTTTCTGAGCGTTTCATTCTTCCCGCATTATGGAAAAAATGGTTTAAAATTACTACAGTCAAACATGTCCAACACCTACAATGACTAGAAGTATTCTGAATGGGTAAATACGCTGCGAGTAATTACAAGGGATAAACACATTGCTAATAAACCTGGTATAAGTTGGGTTTCGTCAAAGTTTTGAAAATTTTTGCTATCCTTTTCTGAGTGATAGTCGGACGTTTTGGTTTTTGAGCTATGAAACACCTGTCTCCGCCTGCATGAACAACAATTAAACTCTGACCAGCACCTCTGTTTGACAATACTACCCTCACACTTATCACTTTGCCAACATTTATTTGCTGCATATTGCGTGTGAATCCATGTTTCATCTTTGTAAACTACTGGTCGCTTTGATTCTGATGAAAACCTGAGAAAGTATGGTCTTTTAGCAACAATGCCGTCTCGTCCGCACAAAACAAAACGTTAATTTTGACACCTCCTAAAACGAAAATCCATAGACAGACATTGCTTCTAAGGGTTTCCGTGCTAGCCTTGAGGCTTATTTCTGTTTGACAAAAGTTGTGCTTTTTTCGGAAAGTTCGTATTTCTTTCTATTGTTCGTAATGCCATAGTAATTGCTGCATGATAATACATTTAACCATATCATTGGTCACATACTTATTGTGAGCTTCTTGCGTCTTCTTCTTGGGCGTTAGTTTAACAATAGCCTCGCTGTACCTCCTCATGTGACCTAGTTCCTGGCACTGCCGCGTCACCACTTTGCCCTTCCAGGCAATAGGTATTGTTGCGTTCTCTACAACGAAATCTATAGAATTCGTTTCGGTAGTTGGCTGAGGGAGTCAAGATTGGTCAGAAGCACTTACATTGCGTTTCGTAAGAACATAAGAATTAGTGCGTCCGAATTTGTTGCCACTTGGGATGTAATAGGCAAGTGCTTTTCATATAACGTACAATTAGTATTGCGCATGCATGTTACTCATAAGTTAGAATTTTTCTCCTTCAAGATTGCAGAATAGGAAAATTTATTTTTCTTACGATATGTCACTTCAAAAATTGGCAAGTTGGCAAATAGGCACGCGTCGTCCCAATAGCTAGACTCAAAATGGCTCAAATGGCTCTGAGCACTATGAGACTTAACTGCTGATGTCATCAGTCCCCTAGAATGTAGAACTACTTAAACCTATCTATCCTAAGGACATCACACACATCCATGCCCGAGGCAGGTTTCGAACCTGCGACCATAGCGGTAGCCTAATAGCTAGAACGAAAATAAAGCGAAGAAAAGTGAAGTGATTACGGCGATGACTAATTTGTTACCCCTTATTCCATAATCAGACACGAAAGAAGTGAGATATGGAAATTACGACAGATGTCGTGTGTCAGTTCCTTGAAATGAACATCCGCAGTGCAGTGAGTTAATATATTTCGACTAGCATTAGTACCCGTCGAGGCCCGGGTGTGTATTTATTGCATTATTATGTTACTCCATCTCCTTATTCTTCCTCTCTCCATTGTCTTCCGCCCCCCTCTTTGACCGTTTCACGTGCGTCTGTAGTGAAATTCGGCCTGAAATTCAATTTCACGCGGATCAATTCTTATGACTTCATCTCCTGATCAGTGTATCCTACAGTAACATAATTTTCCGTTTACGTGCAGTGGAATATCAGGAAGTTGCCTGCGAAATATGTTGCAAATAAAGTTGGTGCACTGACATTAACAGTTAGTTTCACGTAATCGTTCTTTACAGGCTGGATCGAATCATGTCCGACGGTGGAAAAACAGTGTCTGGCAGTGAATATAGGAAAAGACGGGCGCCGAAGGAAGATGACGATAAGAAGCAAAAGGATGCACTACAACGATATTTCAAGCCAAAGGGTCAACGACCTAGCAGCGGCAAGGGTGGAAAAACAGATCCTGAAAGTACAGAAACTAGTGGAGCTACTGCAGCTACATATTTATCTTCAGGACATGACCAGAGAGTTGACGAACACAGTACTGCGACCAGCGCATACAGTAGCAATGCTGACGGTGGACCATCCACAAAATGTTCAACAGACCTTTGTAACGAAAGCTCCGAGATTGAAACATCAGGCACAACTGAAACTAAGCGACCCGATTCGGAAAATACCGGAGGAACATCAGCCGAGGTACTCCCCACCGGAGAAGGGGCTGAAGGCGAGCCTAAACTGGAAGACGCAATTGACTCAGATCCCAGCAGATGGACGGAAATTATTACCGACTACATTCGAACGACTTTGGTCATGCGAGGTCCTCCCGAGCCCTTTAAGGAAGCTGGAGAATGTCCTAAAAAATCGGACAACCGGCGTTTCAGCCCTGTGCACTGCAGCTACTCTTTCAAGAATTTAGAAGAAGCAGATAGACATTGGTTGGTGTACTCAAAGAGCATGGATACTGTGTTCTGCTTTCGTTGCAAACTTTTTTCGTCATCTACAGTAAAAATTGCAAAGAATGGTATAAGCGACTGGCGACACCTTGCTTCGTATCTCGAAAGTCATGGGAAGTCTACCGAGCATTTGAATTCGCATAAAAAGTGGATCGTGTTTTCTGAGGAACTGAAAAAGTCACGAACTGTCGACGCCCATCATCAAAGGCTTCTGAATACTGAAAGCGAACATTGGAAAAATGTTCTTGACCGCTTAATAGCAATAATTCATTTCCTTGGTCGGCAATGTCTTCCTTTGAGAAGAAGTACAGACACTCTCTTTCTACAGATACTCCCTTTCAGCCTGAAAACGGAAACTTCTTGAAACTCGTTGAATTATTCGGAAAGTTCGACACTGTGATGATGGAGCACCTGTAAAGAACAAAGCAAGGTGAGAACAAGGGTCATCATTATCTTGGAAAAGAAACACAGAATGAAGTAATTCATCTTATTGGATCATCTATAACCGACAACATTCTATTACTGATGAAATCTGCGAAGTATTACAGTATCATTCTGGACTGCACATCATATATTTCAAAAGTTGAGCAGATGACAGTTGTGGTACGTTTCGTCCAGGAGACAAGACTCGACGGTTTATACGATGTCCGAATTCGGGAGCATTTCCTGGGATTTCTTCCAGTGCCAGATTCATTCAAGCTCCACTTTGACGCAGGTAGTGCTCAAGTTCTTGGAAGACAAAAAAATCCTATTGTGTCATATGAGAGGCCAGGGATACGACAATGGAGCAAACGTGAAAGGAAAAAGGTCTGGTCTCCAGAAAAGAATTTCAGATATGAAAAAGAGAGCATTTTATGTACCATGTAGCAGTCACGCATTGAATCTTATTGTAAACGATGCTGCTATGTCTTCTAAATATGCTGTTTTCATGTTTTCGACAGTGAAAAACTTGTATGACTTCTTCTCGTCCTCCGTTCGACGTTGGGATATCTTGAAGAAATATCGGCCTAACCTGTCGCTGAAGCCACTGAGTGATACTAGGTGGGGAAATCGCATCGATGCACTTACTCCCCTGAGGTTTCAAATTTAAGGCGTTTATGATGCACTGGTTCAGATATCAGAAGAATTCGATGGCATGACCGCTCACGAAGCAACGTCACTTGCGAATCAATTAAAAAAATTACACCTTCCTCACTTCTCTGGTAATCTGGTACGACGCTCTGCTTCACATCAGTGTAGTCAGTAAGACCCTCCAGACCACTGACATAAATGTTTCTGAGGACGTGGAAATGCTTGAAAAAACGAAAGCATATTTTGAGACCTGCAGAACAGAAGAAAAGTTTGTGTATTTCTTGTCGGATTCCAAAGAATTGGCTACAGAATTAGAGCTAGAAGATCTAACGTTACCACAGATAAGTGTTCCCCGGTGACGAAGTAAGAAGCCAATACACTTTACCTATGAAGGAAGGGATGAGACAATAGATGACCCAACAAAACGTTACAAGCTTGAATTCTACTATTTTCTTTTAGATATAGTAACCACATCTTTGGATGAGAGATTCTATCAACTGAACTCTCATTGTGATTATTTTGATTTTCTCTACGACATCGGCGAGCTGAAGAATGCACCTCCTGACAAACTGGACAGAAAGCGTAGAACCGTCGCACTCATTTTGCAAGATCATGAGTCAAGCGACATTGATCCACTGGAGTTGAGGAAAGATCAAAAAGTGCTTTCAACATTGTTGAAACCTGGAATAGTTCCAAAAGAGACTCTGAGGTTTATAGCAAGACATAATTTTTGCCCTAATGTTAACACGGCCCTGAGAATTCTCCTAACACTCCCAGTGACACTTGTGAGTAGAGAGAGGAGTTTCTCAAAACTGAAATTGATAAACACATGCCTCCGATCAACGGTGAGCCAAACTCGTTTCAATGATGTTGGAACAATATCGATTGAGCACGAGCTTGCAGAGGACTTAAATTACACAGATCGTGTGAAAGAGTTTGCACAAGCAAAAGCCAGGAAGGTTCGATTTGTCTAGTATTTTCTTAAATTTTTATATTATGATCAGTGTCCTGGTTATTTACTGTGTTGTTTCTTATTTTGTTCAACATTAAATAGTTATTGTAGATATTATTCTTCAAACCAAATTATCGTTAAATTGTAAATATATTTTGTTTTCCGTTGAATACATTATCTGTTCACAACCATTGAAAAATGTTTATTTACGGTAACTGTAGGTTCATGCTGCGCAGGATTAGCCGAGTGGTCTACGGCGCTGCAGTCATTGGCTGTGCGGCTGGTCCCGGCGGAGATTCGAGTCCTCACTCAGGCATGGGTGTGTGTGTTTGTCCTTATGATAGTTTAGGTTAAGTAGTGTGTAAGCTTAGGGACTGATGACCCTAGCAGTTAAGTCCCATAAGATTACACATTTTTGTAAATTCACGAGGCTTATTAAAATTAGCTAGATTTCTTCAGTCAGGTTTGACTCCATTTCTGAGCTGGTGGCCAGTGACTTTTTTTTCAAATCTGTAGACAATATCACCAATCAGTCGCAATTGTTGTTTTTATTTTCCAGATCTACATAGATCTCGGGCACAGTGTGGCTATTCTCAACGCTCTGAGTTATGTTTACATCTATACCGTCATGCTGAACGTAGCTGTCAACATGACGGTTTCGATGTAATGTAGGCTCCCCGGTGGTCCCGGTCGCCTACGGTGGACTGGATGGCCGAGCGGTGACCTCTCCAGTTGTCAGGATGCTAGGAAATGACTGTGGAAGCGTCAGAAACGCCAAAGGAACATTATTAATTCATAACAACTTTATTCCTGCCGAGTACAATGTGGCTTGGTGATATCAACGACCTTCCTCGAGTCCTCGCTGACTTGTAGCGATGACACCAGATCTGGGCCGCGCAGTCTTGCTAGCGCAGCGCCGCGTGCTGTGACGTAGCGGAGGAATGCCCTTACTTCGACCGCGCGTGGCTGGTGGCGTCCAGCTGACCAGCCGGCTCGGCGGCGGATAGCAGGCCGTTGCACATAGAGGCTCCGGGTTGGAGTCCTGGCGCTGTCGGCACGAGAAGGGTTCTTGTCGTGCGGAGTGTATCCCACCCCGTCTTCTTCCCTGCTCCTCCTGGTGGCTCGTCCGCGGTGGACGGGCGGAACGGGCTGCAGTCCCCCAGCGTCGTCGGTTCACCCGGTTGTGACGGCGGATGCGCAGGGCCTAGGCCCCGCACGATCTCGACGACGGCTCACTGATATGGTCAGCACTGGCGGCGAGCGAGTCTGCCGCGATGTCTGCTAATCCTGGGATGATGTTGACAGCGGCAGCAGAGAGGACCAGAGCTGGTACTGTCCCCTCACGTCTGCTGTTGGATGGGCCACCCTTACTACAACATCTCCTTAATTTAAGATTAACATGTCGATCACCGAGCTGAGCGCTACGCAGCGACCCAGTACACATCTAACTGCAAGTCTAACTGCGAGTGCGAGTGCGAGTTCCTTGTTGCTATCACAGCTGGCGTATTTAAAGGAAGCACGAGCGACATCCTGGCGTCATGCTCGTTTGTAATGACCGCATTCGTTCCACTTATACTGCTAATCATCTGTCGTACTCGCCCCTTAGGTGTTCTTGCGACAGAGTTACGCGTTGTTGTGGCAGACTTACGCGAAGTTGTGAAATGCAGTACAGATGACGCTATACCTCTGTCTTGCGCTCTGCGAAAGTCTCCGTCTAACACAAACCCGCGTGCTAAGCTATTCTCTCTCGCCTGTTGAGAGTAACCAGGCCATTTCCCCTGCGTGACGACACATTCCATACATGTGCAATCCTCTTAGCTCTTGGCTAACCTACTGCCTCTGGCTCTCGGCATAGGCAACGAAACTTTGACAATATTCCACGTTTCCAACTCTTTACTATTCCGCGCCGCTACAGTAAGCACATATTAAAAAAGCTTTGAGACTGGCCACTCAGTGGCCGAAACCTAGGTAGATCTGAAAATCAAAAACAAAAATTGCGATTGATTGCTGGCATTTCCTACAGATTTGTTTAAGTTAAATTCCACAAACGTTTCGGGAAAAAAACAAGGGGGGCGGGAGGGGGTGAGGCGGCAATTTAGCAGCTCGCACGGGGCGGCACTTAGGCTTGCGGCGGCCCTATTCCACTGTTTCGCCTGCTCACGTCATTTGGAGCACTACCAACATTTGCTACCGCGTCTTCGCGAATCAAATCCAGTAAGTCCAATATAGAGAGAAATGCATCGGTGTCGTCCTCGGAAACATTAATTAATTTCTCCCTTATAGAGATGGGCAATTAAGTTTTCAAAATCATGATCGCGTCTTTATTTGTAATTGCCTAATCCCAGAATTAAATAGTTGCTAGTTATTTTCCGAAATATCTTCTGAGACGGCCGCGTTTCCAATTGAACATTACAGCATTGAACACTTCTTTTCTTCAGGTCTGCTGAACACCATCACTCCAAAATTTGTTCAGAAACATCCTCTCGAACTCATTATACGTCCTGCACTTGTCTGTCATTCCTATTCCCCATAATGGGGCATCTCCTGTTATATACCCCGTTACAAACTCCATTCTATGCTTGTCTGTCCAACTGTTCGGAAATACTCCAGAGAAGTTTCGCAAAAATAGGATCGGATGTATGTCATGTCTTTGCGGGTGAAAGGTTGGAAATGTTTTGTGTTTCAATACACTTTCTTCCTGCATTTGGGTTATGAGTGTTGGTGGGCTGTTCACTTCAGCGTGGTTATGCACTGTGTCTGTCGGACTGTGGTATGACGTGTGATCAAGTGGAGTGCTGTAATGAATTTGCCTATTGCCGTTTGGGTATGGGGAGTGATTCCATTCGTTACCCATCGGATGTGAGGGACTTTCCTCTTTGTTCTTTAGTGTCTGCACCTCTTCAATGACCTGCTGCTTCCATTGAGAAAGGTCTTGTGCCAGAGTTTGCCTTATCTGTCCTAGCTCAGATAATTCGGGGTCTCCCGATTTTCCTGGTTCCGCCAAAAGATCATAAGTAACTTCCGTCACTGTTTCCTTCAGTTCTGTCTTTACCTTTTTTTCTATCAGATAGTCTTTGGTTTTTCTCCACTCCTTGTAGTGGTCGGATAACGCTTCGGCGTGAGCCTTTACCATAATTTTTCCTGCTCCTCTATGTCAAGTGATGCTACTTGTTTCGTCAAATCATCTATCTCCTTTCCCATATTAGTGACAACCAGTTTCACGGCGCTGATCTCCTTCGACATGGTTTCACAATGACCCTTTAATGCTACAGTTTCGCTGTGGTATGCTTCTACCGTGGCATTTGTTTAACCCATGGCAGCTCCTACTGCTGCATCAAATTTACTAGATACCTGCTTGATCGCAGCCTCAACCTGTTTACGGATCTCTCGCCCAAATGGGTATTCAGATCAGTTTTCAAGTCGGTAGTTATTTCAGTTTTTACTGTGTCAAATTTTCCATTTATCACTTCAAATTTTTCATTTAGCCTATCAAATTGTTTCTTTTCCCTACCATTACTTGCCATCCAAGTTTGGATTTGAAGGAGCGTTGCATTCGTATCTACAGTTGTGTTGCTACCCGCGGGAGTCGTTTGAATTGTTTGGTTTGTGTCAATCATAACCGGCGTTAGCATCCGCCTCCATTCCCATGCTAATTGCACGTGCGCGCAACGAATATTGAGTGATGTTCACCTCGTCACCATCACCTGCTGTCGGGATTGATTTCTGTTTACCCTCCACCATCTCGCGGTGTCTGTTTGTCAACAGTATTACGTCAGCTGCACGTGGTCTGCAACGCGGTTCGTCTGTTCTTTGGTTGTGACCGCAGGTCACGTGCTGTTTGTCCTGTTGCACTCGCCTAACAAACGGCTGTGAACTGAAGCGAAGAAGACAAGATGGAAGACGGGCACACTAAACAACTGAATTAGCACACAGAGCTAGCATTTTATATGTGACATGACGCCATATTCACACGTTGAAATCAAGACTCTACAATAGGATTTAGACACTACGTTGCAAATTCTACTAAATTTTTACTATTAAAATAATTTTAAACCGATTTTTTAAACGTGCAGATGGAAATAAAAGGAAGAATGGTAATGTAGCTCGAAACACAACTGTACTACTAAAGCGTCGCAACTGCATATGAAAATTTTTTCGTAACTTACGTTTGATATCTTGAAAGTCCTCAAATGGATATAAAATTTCTCCGTTTTCCGCCGTCGGATCTCTTCGCTCTTTGAAATTTTCGTCCACAATTTTTTAAGGTCGTACACATGAAAAATAAATATGGTCTTAGATACATCTATATTAGGAGCAAACACAAGAGGACTGATTTTCGTGATTTCAGTCAAGTCCCTATTCGGGCGCCAAGTATGGTGTTTTCTTAAGAAAAAATACTAAGATTTTGATTAAATTACTATTCTCATGTGAAGATTCTGAAATCTGTTGTCAGTTTTGCACCACCTCTTGGCGGGAAGAGCAAAGACTTTTCAAAAACTTAAGTACAGTATGTGATAGTTTATATGTCACTTGAAATCGTTTGCAGAAGGCGTAGCGTTCTCAAGATTAAGAACAGAGTTCGCATTGCCACTTAATTTATTTGTGTCGTGTTCATGTTCGATCACGACTGGATATGAAACATAGCACCTACGAACGGGGAAACCTAAGGGACCTGACAGAGCTGGAAATTATCTTTCCTATACTACACCACAAGTCAAACGAAATTGGATTTAAATCACAAACAAGGTAAATGGCAATGCGCCTTCTGCCTTAACTACGACGTTTGCCGACATGCAGTCGGTCCCTAGTAGCTGTATGAAAACTATAAAAACACCGTTACTTCTGTTGCCATTAATAGGAGATGGATAGCATGGAAATACTTTAACGAATATGCAGGCAGTACAGCATTTGAGAGCACAATAACCAATTTAATTACCTTAATCAGTATTGCTAACAAAAGGCTCCATACAATTTCAATTTTCTATCTTGCTGACTGTTTCTTTAAATAAAGTCCTTTAACACCTTCGATATTTCATCTTAGATGTACACATTAATTCTTACGCAGCACTGAACAATAGTAATATTTTATAATAACTAATTAGTGATTGCGGTCTGTGACGGTACGTCACATAAATGGACATTTGCTGAAAGGGGAAAGAAGCTTTTGTTGTGACACGTGTGAATTATTAATTATTTCAAGACTGTGCACGTGTTCGCTATGTATAACAAATAGTAAATAACGTAAGTTATTTTTATCAAAACGCAAATATCGATGTAATTAACAAAATACAGTTTTTTGGTACAATTTCTGTGTAACATAGGCCATGGGGATCAGAGACAATGCTTTGATTGAACTATTTCTCCTGTTTCTGTTTCGTCTAGCGGTAGGCCTCCATTGTAGTGCTGTCTGATAATTAACGTAAGTTTTATCTGAATGTTTGAAAAATATAATAGAAATTTTTATTAGTAAGAATGTATTATTGACTTAGTTGTCACCTCTCATGATTGCAACCATTAATTACAATTACCAAAGTTTTTACAGAACTTCGTAGTGCAGGGAGTTCATCTCCCCTAACAGGATTTAGTCGGCCATTACGCTGATTGTATTACTTAATTAAAATTTCAAGTCATAATATTAAATGTAAATGCGAGAGACTTCTCATCTTTCATTAATTTTGAAGTTAAAATTAATTTCAGTTACCGAAGTTCACAGCACTGAATGAGTTCAGTATGTTTCATTTTGACCGCCTAACGGCAGACGAGATTCTCTCAAGTTTTGCCTTGCAAATAATGAACAAGAAATATTGAAATTCATTACATTCCGCAATATCTCAGTTAATCTTTATGTAATTTGGTACATAAATAGCCAATATTAATAATTACATTACTTTTGAATACGTTATCGGAGTGGCAGGGATCAATGCCTAACAAATATTTATTATTAAAAACAGTCTTGATCACGATTTCTTTACCAAGGTGACCGGTTTCGACCACTACTGGGGTCATCTTCACACCTATAAGTTGTGTACAAAACTTTAGAGGGCTACATACATTAAAGAAAATGCATACAAATTATAAAGCTATATAACGATGAATTACCATTGAGTAGGAACCTCTTTCTGCTGTAGAATCACTACTGCAGTAACCAGAGCACGTCTTACTACATATAATGGAGGCTCCGCCCTCTTCTGACGGCATGATGTCATTACTAACCAATGAGTTACAAGTGGAATAACAATTCAAAATTTATTAGTTAAAAGAACATCGTCAAGAATTAAAAAAAATTACACACTAAACTTAGCTTATTAAATAGCTATCATCAATTAAGAAGCGTTAAAAATATTTAAGTATGTAGGATAAATTAACTTCGGTTTGGCAGTACCTGGTGTAACCTCCCCACAGGAAAATAATATGAATAATATTCACATTTAGTGTAACCTCCCAACAGAAAAGTTCCGAAACCTCCCAACAGTAAAAAATATAACTATAACATTGACATTTTGCGTAACCTCCCAATAAAGAAATTGCGTAACCTATCAATAATAAAATGTGACTAATCTCTCAATAAAAAAATTGTGGCTCACTTATAACCTTTCAATAATTGACTGTGAATTTAAACTGGTAAATTTTGGATGTCAGCTGGGCTGCATCATGGCCCTGAAAGATCATTCTGAATAAATTTAAAATTCTTACCTAAATAAGGTCGCCGGATAACGCATATATATCTGCTCCTATAAGAAATTTTTCTGGCACAGCCCAGTGCCATACTGGCTGATCGATTTGTTATGTATTAAAAGAAACAACTGATTTTTCTCTACAATAATCGGGATGACCATGGATTGGAGAAATTAGTAAATTTCTTAAATTGAGATGAGTGATTGTCAAAAGTTACTTTTTATAAGAAAGATTATTATTAAGAGAGTCATTTAGAAACATTTACATCGTACTTGATATAACAATACTTCATATGCGCGAGGCTGCTTTTACCTTATACTACAACGCTCAGGCTCCGCCATCACTCCCCGCGACCGGCCCAGTCAACTCGACACACACGACTGCTAGCTACTTACTCTTACTACCACACAGCTCCTGCAGCATACAAAACTGCTCTCTGGTCTGAGATTCTCTTACAGCTTACATATCGCAGGCAGCGTGTGCGCAATCCATCGAAATTACATCTGCTCGAGTGTGCTAGCAACAAATTCCTTAATCATGGACCTCTTACATAACCCTCCACTGGGGAGGGGGGGGGGCAAAAATTTGGCAGCGATGGTGAGTCAATTGGACTTGCCATGAGCAACAAATTTTTCTATAATCTATTTAGTATGCTAAGGCTACAGTCGCAGAGTATATACATTATTGATAAGTGCAGAACATATTAAGAAATGAAACAGGGTGCACATGCACTGAGTTCAGAACATATTAAGAAATGACAAAATGTATAAGCAATGAGTACAAAATATATTAACAAATGACATAAAGTGCACATGCACTGTATAAGTCCTCACCATTTTACAAGAATTTAAACATATTGAGAAATGAAATAAAGTGCACACATACTCAATAAGTCTTTAACATTTTAACATGAACTGATCACATTAAGAACTGAAATAAAGTGCACACGCACTGTAAAAGTCCTTAGCATATTTAGCAGAACTGATCATGTTAACAAATGAGATGAAGTGCACATGCACTGTATAAGTCTTCAGCATTTTATAAAAATTAAACACATTGATAAATGAAATAAAGTGCACACACACTGTATAAGTTTCTAACATTTTACAAGAACTGGGAAAGGAATGGGAAGGGTAGCATCATGCTTGTAGCACAGTGGGTTGCACGTAGCTACACTGAAAGTCCATATCTTTCTACAGAAGCACAACACCAAGTGAGACAATCTGAAGTTCTCTTCCCTGAAGTATTTATCAGTGTAGCCAAGACACTGAAATGTTGTATTAATATTCAATGTTATCATTTTGGAAGTACATTAGGTACACCAAACAATAGGACCATAGTAACATCTCCATCGTTCAAGGTGGTAGACAGCTTGATATGTCAACACCACATTCTTGCAGAATTCATACTCTTACATCAACGTAGAATTATTGCAAAAACCAAATATAGTGCTCCATGATCATGAGGATGGACAGGACATACGGATATTGCAGTAATTGCTTGTAATTAGGTCAGAAGGTGAAGGACATTAGGTCTTATGCTAGTCATCATTCAGAATTACACTAGTGTATCAACCAATTTGAATAATTATTGGCACTCATTGGCTAATTACTAAACATTTATGTGGTATGGATGGAGTATTACAAAACATAACTCATAAGTCAACTAATTACAGTAACTATTGGCATAGCATTTATGCGTAAGTCATCTCATTACAGTAATTATTGGCATTCATTTATACAGTAGAACAAAATATTATTTACAGAAATTATTGGCATAGTATTAATGCATAAATCATCTCATTACAGCAATCATTGGCATAGCATTTATAGAGTGTAACAAAATATTATTTACAGAAATTATTGGCAGAGCATTTATGGAATGTAACAGAACATTATTAATAAGTCATCTCATTACAGTAATCATTGGCATAGCATTTATGCATAAGTCATCTCATTACAGTAATCATTGGCATAGCATCTATGCATAAGTCATCTCATTACAGTAATTATTTGCATTCATCTATGCAGTGTTACAGAACTTCAATCATAAGTCATCTCTTTACAGTAATTATTGGCACAGCATTTATGCATAAGTCATCTCATTACAGTAATCATTGGCATCCATTTATGCATAAGTCATCTTGTTATAGTAATCATTGGCATAGCATTTATAGAGTATAAAAAAAATATTATTTACAGAAATTATTGGCATAGCATTTATGCATATGTCATCTCATTACAGTAACTATTACAGAACATTATTCATAAGTCATCTAAATACAGTAATTATTGGCATCATAAGCCTTCTCATTACAGTAATTATTGGCATAGCATTTATGCATTATTTCAAAACATAATTCAGTATTATTCATAAGTCATCATTCAAAACAAGAGTCATTGTGTGTAGCATCAAGCTGTTAGTCTTTATATATGATATCATGCAAGTGACATAAGACATATTTAAAATGTAACACATTGTAACTATTTCTCAAGGTCTGTAGTCTAATAATACATAGATATAATGGATTTAATACATCAGAGACATTTGCATTATATTTAGGACTAGAAATATATCTTAAACTGGTAGCATTATTTAGTTGTATACTGGTAATAGTTAGGACTGGCAATATTTTTTTTTTTTTTTTGTGCTAGCAATGCATTGCGTAGCGATCGATAGTCAATTGCTGGGGCATGAAAATTATTTAGTTTTGACTTATTGCTGGAAATAAGGATTAATAACGTCATTCATCATGAGTCAGCTGTAGGAAAGTTATGAAACAAGTGCAGTATATGTGATCACATTCATGAATGATGCACACAACTGGGTAAAAATGCAAGTATTAGAACAGGTTTCACAACTAAGTGCCTATGGCATATTAATATGATGAAAAGCTTCTCCTGCAAAAAATACAAAATGGATTATTGACCTGAAAGAAAAAAAATGTATATTATGCTGAAATGTAGTAAACTTCGAATTAACAAGTAGTGAAACGTGTACTCAATATGTATGTACTCTAGCTGTCTTTCCCAAAACATTCAGTCATTATACTATGTGACATAAGACATACTGTCAAAAGAAACTGCAACAAATACTTAAATAACTACATAGCATTTCTTAACTAATAGAAAATATATAAACTTCACCATTATCATCAGCTGCAAAGAAAAACTTCATTATTCATATAACCACATCCT
This sequence comes from Schistocerca serialis cubense, assembly GCF_023864345.2. Lineage (NCBI taxonomy): Eukaryota > Metazoa > Arthropoda > Insecta > Orthoptera > Acrididae > Schistocerca > Schistocerca serialis. The sequence goes on along the minus strand of NC_064641.1, from coordinate 320,438,618 downwards.
TCATATAACTATTCATCCTCATTTATTATCATCTGCAAAAAAATAGACACTTCATTATCCATATTCAGATTACCATTTACTTCATACAACTATTCATTATCATTCTTTACTTCATATAGTATAGAGTTTCTTACTTCTAGCATATTTCATCACTAAAATTAACATGTGTAGTTCTGTCTGACAGCCTGCATCAATCGCCTCATATTCTGAAAGAAAAATAATTAGTTAAGACTGCTATTATACAGTGTGTATAGTATATTCTTGATAATGCTTGTTAATTCTCATCAATTTACTCTTCATGACAAGGTATTGCATTTTCTTTCGTTCATTCCGATGGTGAAATTTCCATTTCATAGTAAACAACTGTGGTTGTATAATTTATTTCTTTTACACGGTATTGCTTTCTGAAAACGATGAATATGGATTAATGTCTTGCATTTAAATCATATACCCACTAAATGAACATCTATTTCTAGTGATATGAGTGAGCATACAGCATTTCATGACAGAAAACGTATTAGGTCAAAACCATAGATAGTTTTCAAGTGCAAAAAATGTACACACGGTATCATAATGTAGTACCACAAAAAGTAGAACAGTCAAGATAATGGGATATCATAACGCAAAAATGTCAAAGTAAACTGGTGTTTGTTATATGTTGCAGATTTCATATGCATACAGACAAAGATTCTACTTTCGATAGGAAAACAATCAGTTATACACCAAAAAGTGGAAAATGTGCACGGTCTGATGTAAGACGACAACAAAAGCGACCTGATAACCTTACCTTGCCGGGCACTTGCCAGGAAAAAATATAATCATCATCAGTAAGCGGTCTTACGAATATCTGGGAATGGCATTACAGTGTGATAAATCATCAAGTATAATCATTCAATAAAGGGTTTAATATTGGAAATATGGTGATTGCCTTTGCTTTTTCTGGTTTTCAAAGTTTCGACGTGTACTACATTGGGGTGAGGAATGTTGCGAATTCTATATGGACCTGCGTGTAGAAGCTCAAATTTACTGCATCTACTCTTTCCTCTGTTAGATAAATAGTGTCTGCGTACTAATATCTTCTGTCCAATGTGAATGTCACGACGTGTACAAACCTGCTTTTGCTGTTTTTTCCGGCGCTCTGCGCCGCGTTTGATGTGGTGGAGCGCAATGTCAATTATTTCATGGTGGCGTAGTCGTCGAGATGTAGAAAAGATACTAATTCTTTAATTTTGTTAGGTGGTTCTACATTTTTCAATATAACAGTCGGAGATAGCATAGTAGATTCATTTGGTATGGAGTTAATTACATCCTGGAATGAGAGTATGCGTGAATCCCAATCAATATGTCTTTTATGGCGGTATATTCGATATAGTTTACCAATTTCTTTCTTTAGTCGTTCAGAAGGATTCGAAGAAGCGTGGTACCTGGATATATTTATCGGAGAAATGTTTCTTGGTCGTAACATACGTATCCATATAGTACATCGAAATTGTGGTCCATTGTCGGAAATTACTTTCAATACATGCCCTACAAGAAATAAAAAAATCTTTTACAAATACATTAGAAATAGATTTAGCAGTAGCTTTGCGTAGTGGAGTGAAGGTAACGAATTTCGAAGTGAGTTCAACAGCGACAAAGAGGTAAGAAAATCCTCTATTAGATCTGGAAATTGGACCAAAAATGTCTAAAGCGGCCAAGTGTCTCAATTTAACGGGTACAATGGGATGTAACTGAGGAATATGTGAAGTCATGTCTGATTTAGCTTTCTGGCAGATGCGTTTCTCCATGCTGGCAAAATAACAGTTCTGTCTCAGTATAAGAAAACATTTTCTGGCTCCATAATGTGCGTAACTTAAATGAGTATACCAAATTAATTTGCTAACAAGTTCGTCAGGAATACATAATAACCAGTTGTTGGTGTCAGGGTGAGAGCGGCGAAACAGACTATTATTGCGTACAGTATAATGGTTTCTAGTGCTAACATTATTCCTATCTTGCCAAAGGTGTTTAATTTCTTTCCATACGTTGTCTTTGCTCAGCTCTTGTGCTATGTCTCGTAATGACGACGAAATGAAATTTTCAAATGCAACTTGTTGAATATACATGACGCTAAAATTTGCTTGGCAGAAGTTGTTTGCGATGTCTTGCTGATTGTTGCTGAGAGAACGGGATAGTGCGTCTGCTACAACATTCTGTGTGCCGGGAATATGAACAATTGTAAAGTTAAATTCCTGCAGATAAAGTTTCCACCTGCTTAACCCGTCGAGTGTAAATTTAGCGGAAAGTAAAAACTGAATAGCTCTATGATCTGTGTAAACGGTAGTATGTATTCCATAAAGAAAATGCCTAAATCTGGTAAATGTCCATACAACACATAATGTTTCAAGTTCTGTAACAGAATAATTGCGTTCAGCAGGTGACAGAATGCGACTTGCAAAGGCGATGTTTTTAATTACTGTAGTACCGTCTTCTTAAATTTCCTGAAAAATATGTACGCCTAAAGCGGTGTTAGAACTGTCGCTGGCAATGGAAAAATTTCTAGTAAGATGTGGATGTGATAAAAGTGGTGGATTCAACAAGGCAAGTTTCAAATTAACAAACTCAGACTGCGCTTAGCTATCCCAGGACCAAATAGCATTTTGACCCGTCAATTGACATAATCTAGGAGTGTCTAAAGCAGAGTAATGAATAAATTTACGGAAAAAGTTAATTAAACCCAGAAAGCTGCGTAGTTGTTTCTTCGTCGTTGGAACCTTAATGTCACGTACAGCTTGAAGTTTTTCTAGAAGTTTTGCCAAAGTGCGATTTGCTAAGATTAACTGTGAGTCCTTGTGCACGAAAAGTTTGTAACAGTCGTTCAAGAATCAAATTGTGTTCAGTCCAGTTAGCTTCTGCATTAAAGACGTCGTCTACATACGTTGTGATTCTGTCTTTCAGTTCTGTCGGAAGTATGGTATTCAGACCGCGAATAAACGCTGCTGAAGAAATTGATAAACCGAACGGTAATTTGCAAAATTGATAACAATCAGCGAAACATACACTCCTGGAAATGGAAAAAAGAACACATTGACACCGGTGTGTCAGGCCCACCATACTTGCTCCGGACACTGCGAGAGGGCTGTACAAGCAATGATCACACGCACGGCACAGCGGACACACCAGGAACCGCGGTGTTGGCCGTCGAATGGCGCTAGCTGCGCAGCATTTGTGCACCGCCGCCGTCAGTGTCAGCCAGTTTATCGTGGCATACGGAGCTCCATCGCAGTCTTTAACACTAGTAGCATGCCGCGACAGCGTGGACGTGAACCGTATGTGCAGTTGACGGACTTTGAGCGAGGGCGTATAGTGGGCATGCGGGAGGCCGGGTGGACGTACCGCCGAATTGCTCAACACGTGGGGCGTGAGGTCTCCACAGTACATCGATGTTGTCGCCAGTGGTCGGCGGAAGGTGCACGTGCCCGTCGACCTGGGACCGGACCGCAGCGACGCACGGATGCACGCCAAGACCGTAGGATCCTACGCAGTGCCGTAGGGGACCGCACCGCCACTTCCCAGCAAATTAGGGACACTGTTGCTCCTGGGGTATCGGCGAGGACCATTCGCAACCGTCTCCATGAAGCTGGGCTACGGTCCCGCACACCGTTAGGCCGTCTTCCGCTCACGCCCCAACATCGTGCAGCCCGCCTCCAGTGGTGTCGCGACAGGCGTGAATGGAGGGACGAATGGAGACGTGTCGTCTTCAGCGATGAGAGTCGCTTCTGCCTTGGTGCCAATGATGGTCGTATGCGTGTTTGGCGCCGTGCAGGTGAGCGCCACAATCAGGACTGCATACGACCGAGGCACACAGGGCCAACACCCGGCATCATGGTGTGGGGAGCGATCTCCTACACTGGCCGTACACCACTGGTGATCGTCGAGGGGACACTGAATAGTGCACGGTACATCCAAACCGTCATCGAACCCATCGTTCTACCATTCCTAGACCGGCAAGGGAACTTGCTGTTCCAACAGGACAATGCACGTCCGCATGTATCCCGTGCCACCCAACGTGCTCTAGAAGGTGTAAGTCAACTACCCTGGCCAGCAAGATCTCCGGATCTGTCCCCCATTGAGCATGTTTGGGACTGGATGAAGCGTCGTCTCACGCGGTCTGCACGTCCAGCACGAACGCTGGTCCAACTGAGGCGCCAGGTGGAAATGGCATGGCAAGCCGCTCCACAGGACTACATCCAGCATCTCTACGATCGTCTCCATGGGAGAATAGCAGCCTGCATTGCTGCGAAAGGTGGATATACACTGTACTAGTGCCGACATTGTGCATGCTCTGTTGCCTGTGTCTATGTGCCTGTGGTTCTGTCAGTGTGATCATGTGATGTATCTGACCCCAGGAATGTGTCAATAAAGTTTCCCCTTCCTGGGACAATGAATTCACGGTGTTCTTATTTCAATTTCCAGGAGTGTAGAAATGCTGTGTACTTTCTGCAGTTCGGATGGAGCTGAATTTGCCAAAATCCCGATTTCAAATCTAATGTGGAATAAACAGCAGTACCATGAAATTTCTGTAAAGGTTCTTCTAGTGTCTGTGGGCAATCTGTTTCACTAAAAATAATGTCATTGACATGACGCGATTGAAGTATGAGGCGAAGTGATCCATCCTCTTTCTTAACAATATGGCGCGGGTTTATGTACGGACTAACTGCCGTTTCTATAATACCTTGGTCAAGCATAGCTTGCAATTCTTTCTCAACTTGTTCTCTGTGAATATAAGGAATTGGATAATGCTTGGCTTAAGACGTGTCGTGCTGTTTAACTTGAAATTCACACATGAAACCGGACATAGTACCAGGGATGTTGTAAAAGAATTTTGCGTAGCTCTGTACGTTCGTCGTCTGTATTTGCACTGCTTTGCTTTACTTTCTCAGAAATCGTTTGCATAACGTCATAGTCGGCTTCGCCTGGTGTATTGTAGTTGTGTACGTACGTATCTGTGAACAATGTTGAATGACAGTCTATATTACGCGATGTCGAAATGACCTCTGTTCGATTAATTGCTTGTTCTTCTGCAGATAAAGCGTGCTGAAATTCTAATGCCAGTTGTATATTTTCGTCCTTTAACATTAAACAGGAATTTTGAAAGTCAATAATTGCGTCATCTTGTACCAGAAAATTCGTACCTAAATTAACGTCTGTTGTCAATAAGGGAACAACCCAAAAATTTGAGTGGAACGTATGACCTGCAATACAAAATGTTAAGTGTGTCTGTATTTTTACATCTACTCCTTTACTAGATACCTCCTTTTACTTTAGTTTTGTCTAATGGTAACGTAGGGTAAATATTATCTTTGTTACATTCGTTGAAGGTTTCTTCATTTATAACTGACATAGGTGATCCAGAATCGATTACTGCTGAAAATAAGGATGATCCAATCTTCACTTCAATGACAGGGTGGGAAATGATTTTTTGAATAACTGGTTTTTCATGCAAAAGAGTGTCTCGGGTGTCGTCAAAAGTAATAACATTTTCGTGAACAAGAGTCTGTGTGTCAAAAGTATTGCTTACGTCCCTGGAAGATGCAACCTGTACTGTATCTAGTCAAATTCTTTCTGACGTGCTGTTATTTGCTGGAGGATGCTGTGGCCTTTCGACTATTTGTACTGTTGTGTTATTTCTTCCTGACGTATTAGGTTCGGGATGATACTGACCGTCTGGTTCATTCAGTATAATCTGTTGTTGTGGTTGATTATGCTGCCGGTAAGACCGACTGTTATTAAACGTGCGCTGAAAACTGTGCTCTTTATTTTTACTTCTGTTGTAGTAATCGTTACTATACGGCGCATTGCGATAGGAGTTGAAATGGTGTGTTTTGTGTGCGTAGTGATTTCCTTGTTGCTGTGCGTTACTATTTGGTGGAGCCGACGCTATACTTGTAGGCGGCGAAACATTAAAGCTTGGTTGACCTTGTTGGTTAGGTATGATAACCGACTGGTTTTGTTGCTATTGTGGGGAAAAGCCTCTATTGTTGCCAAACTGTCTTTGCTGTTGCTGATAACTATGAGGATACTGATAATTAAAATTTTGTCTGTTATTAAAGTTTTGGTGGTTGTCATTCCTGGACCGTCTATCACCTTTGTTATTAAAATAGCGTGGCTGATCGTAATTTACGTATGCTTGCTTGTTGGTCTTGGCAATGAAGTGAAAAGTTTTTGTTAATGACGGAATAGTCTGATTGCTGAACTTCCAAAAGCTGTAACAGATCTCTGAATGCCGAAATATTTTCTTTCTGCTGACCAGTCAAAAGTAATACTTTTAACGATCGTGGTAATTTAGAAATACATAATTGGATAAGTGCTGATTCACTGTATGGCTCACTTAAGTATTGGTTTTGTTGGACCATGTGCTCAAAAATTTGCATGACAGTGGGAAAATTTGAGTTCTCATAATTCGGCAAACTAATTAATTGATCCTTGATTCCGCGCTGTGTCGTCTTCGACCAATACGCTGACAGAAAAGCAATCTGAAATTCTTCTACCGAATAGCATTGTCTCGCGATCGGTCTCATTCGAGTTGCCAGTTCGACTTCCAAAAAACTGCAAATAGATTCAAGTTTGTGTGTTACGGGTCAAGTTGGTGGAAAAGCAAAGCTGAACTGTTGTATCCAATCCAAAGGGTGAATTTGTGTTCTGTCATTTTTAAATACCTTAAATTTCCTATCGGATAGAAAGTGCTTGTTATCAAAATTTTCGTCTCTGAATGTCTGAACAGGTTCTGAATTGTATGACAATCTGTTTATCTGTGACTGTTCGGAATTTAAGTCACGTACTCTCTGTAAATTACCTAAATTATACTGGCTGTGTGAGTATGAGAAATGTTCGGAGAGTGGCGTATGCTGTGTCGTGTTAGAGGCTGAGACATTTTTCGTCTCTGTCACTTCTTGCTGTAAAGATGATAATTTTCTACGTAATATATTATTGCACGAACCTATCTCACTGATTGTCTGCTGTATGTTTTGGAATTCGGGTGTTTGATTAAACGAAACTGGTGACGTATCGTCTGATTTGGTGTCATTGTTATTTTCGATAACGTCAATACGACTGGCCAATTCATCAAATTTTTCAGTCAGTGCTTTTACCTGATCGTCGTTTTTAGTGTCACAAGCATTAATTTGTTCCTACATTTTACGTGTGGTTTTGTTTAGTTTCTTAACGTCTGCTTTAATGGCATCGGGATCCTGTATTAATTCTAATTGTTCAAGTCTGTTGGTCATTGTCTGAAAGTCTATTGTATATTTATTTTCCCAAGTCTGAATATTAGTATCTGTTTTTGTTTTTAGATCGGATGTTTCACCATGCAGTTGAGTGTTCAACTGTTTAATAGTATTGATTTCGTCTAATACTGTAGCAACGATGTTGTCTACGTATGTTTTTGCTTTCGTAAATAACTTACGCTTATCTTCCTGTCTCTGTACAGTAATTGTTTCCATGACTTGTTTCTTTGTTCTGTTCCTGTATAAATTTACGGTAACGCGTTTCACTGTTTCGTAGATGGTGATTAAAACGTTCGTCAATTTGGCTGTTCTGTTGGTCAAATTTCGTGTCTACTTCGCATCCAGTGTGCGCGAAGGTTCTGATGACATTAATTTAAACTCGTCGCGTAACAGTGTTGCGTTTTCAAATGGTTCAAATGGTTCTGAGCACTATGGGACTCAACTGCTGAGGTCATTAGTCCCCTAGAACTTAGAACTAGTTAAACCTAACTAACCTAAGGACATCACAAACATCCATGCCCGAGGCAGGATTCGAACCTGCGACCGTAGCGGTCTTGCGGTTCCAGACTGCAGCGCCTTTAACCGCACGGCCACTTCGGCCGGCTGTTGCGTTTTCAGAACATTGTTTAACGACTGCACTGATTTCATCTCCAACTAATTTAGTTGTGGCAGCATGTGTATTGCGTATCTCTTCACTATTATTCCTGGCGCAGGCCTTAATTTCCTCACGTAATTGTTTTTTAGTTTCATTACATTGCTCCGCAACGGCTGTAATCTGTTCAGTAAGCTGTTCAATAGATGTGTCAAGTTTTTCATTAATTTGTTTGAACGACCTGTCGTATTTTTTATACAACTGTTTGAAACTTTCGTTAAGGTTGTCGTGTTTTCCATTCAACTGTTTGAGATTTTCATTAAGTTTTTGGAAATTGTTGTCTTGTTTTTCATTCGACTGTTTGAGGTTTTCATTAAGTTGTTGTTTGAGATTTTCGTTATTTTCATTAAGTCGGTTTTTGATATTTTCATTAAGTTGTAGCAATAATGCCATAACTCTATCCATGCCAAAATTAGCTGCTGTATTCTCTGTGCTGTGTGATGGCGTATCTGCATGGGTCACGTTTTGTGTAACCATTTGGTCATTGTCTGATTCACAAAGAGGTTTGCCAATCGGATGTGCACTGTTGGTCACTACATCGGAATCAAATAAATCTCACATATTTTGACTACATAGTTCATCTTCGTTAGAAACAATTGTCTGTTCGCTACGTAAATTTTGCAAATCAGGTGTGTAAAACTGGGCAGCGTTCATTGTAACGGAACGTGCCGCGTCATCAATTGTCGTTAAATTTAGTGCGAACATAACTGAATTAGTTTGTCCATCATTAGGATTAAAATCATTACTAGTGGCCGGTACGCACTGATTATCTATAATTAGAGGATTATCACTATTACACTGAGTGTCGCTAGTATTATCGGTCAAATTATTCGAGTCGGCGTTTTCACTCATTGTACATCGCTATGTACTGTTAGCAGTTTTTCGCAGCATTTTCACAAATCAAAGTTAAGCACAAAATCAAACAAAGACAAAGCAAAAATGGAACAAATACAATTACAACAAAGAGCAATAAATTGCCCATGATCTGTGAAAGAAAGAGTGACAAGTTAGTAAATACGTTGCGCCAGATGCAAACTCAGTGTAACATTAAGTAAGTAAGAGCAGATATATAACTGACCACTTCTCAGAAATTCACAAAAAAAATACGATCCTGGCCGGCTGTCGACAAGTGTAACCTCCCCACAGATAAATTCTATAATAATCTCCCAACAGCAAAAAATACAATTATATAATTCACATTCAGTGTAACTGCCCAACAGATAAATTCCGTCACCTACCAATAATACAATGTGACTAACCTCTCAATAAAATTGTCGCTCACTTATAACCTTTCAGTAACTGAGCGTGAATTTAAACTGGTAAGTTTTGAACGTCAAAAGTGCTGCGTCATGGCCCTGAAAGATCATTCTGAATAAATTGAAAATTCTTACCTCAATAAGGTCGCCGAATAACGCATATACATCTACTCCTAGAAGAAATTTTTCTGGCACAGCCGAGTACAATGTTGGCCGATAGATTTGTCATGTATAAAAAGAAACAACAGATTTTTCTTTTCAGTAATTGCGATGACCAAGGATTGGAGAAATTAGTAAATTCTTTAAATTGAAATGAATGATTGTCAAAAGTTACTTTTTATGAGAGAGATTATTATTAAGAGATTTTTTAAAACATTTACATGGGACTTGATATAACAATAGTATACATGCGCGAGGCTGCTTTTACCTTATACTACAACGCTCAGGCTTCGCCAACGCTCCCCGCGACCGGCCCAGTCAACTCGACACACACGACTGCTAGCTACTTACTCCTACTACCGCACAGTTCCTACAGCATACAACACTGCTCTCTGGTCTGAGATTCTCTTACAGCTTACATATCGCAGGCAGCGCGTGCGCAATCCATCGAAATTGCATCTGCTCTAGTGCGCTAGCAACAAATTCCTTAATCATGGACCTCTTACAATGGGTTGCCCTCTCAACGCGTGTTAGTGAACCATTTGGAACCACTGGATGCCATGGTGAAATTGGACGCCGTACCAAAGATGAGACAGCAGGCTTCTTTCCACTGAAGTTGCTGTAAAGTCGATAGGAGAACTAGTGGTTGCCATGGTGAGGACAAACGCCAGTGCAAAGATGTGGCAGCAGGCTTCTTTCTAACGAAGTTGTTGCGAAAGTGGAATGGCAAAGACTGTCACGTCAGACGATGTATTATTGAGCAGCAACATGTCTTTATTGAAACGATTTTTCAATGAGTAGGCTGCAAAAATCTTTAGCTGACATGTATACTACATCATGGAGGAGGAGGTGTTGGTGGAGCTCAAGGTGCATCCCACGCTGGAGGTGCAATCGGTCCGCCGTTCCCCTCCTCAATCCCTGTGCTGCCAGAGGTGTCTGTGCAATAACGCACACCCAACAGCCGAGTGCCGCGAGGCCCCCACCTGCCCGCATTGAAGGTAAGCGCACTTCCTCCGGCAGTGCCCTAACCTTCAATCGCCTCCCTCCTGCAATACCTGCAATCTCCCCATCCCACCTACTCCCAAAAGTCTAAAGCCCGACCCCCTCCGACCACTCCTGAACTCACCATCCCTGTCCGTCCTCTGGACGCCCCACTCCTCCTGGCAATTCCCTTCTCCCCCCCCCCCCCCACCGCTGAGGACATCATCAGGTTCTTCACCATTCTCCTACAAAACATCCACCCTTTCCAGCGCCTTCACACCCTCCAACAGGTCTCCCTCGCTGCCCGTTCCATTTTCTACTTAAAAATGTATGCCACCTACTCCAACAACCAGGTCCATTTCTCCTTCTCCCGTCTTGACACCCTTGTCTAATTCCCTGTCATGGCGCGACAGCACCGTATCCTTTTCAACAACATCCACTCCCTTCCCCCCAACAAGAACCTCTTCCTGCACACCCTTGCCACAAACCGCATGGATGTCTTCCTCCTCAATGAACCTTCCTCCAACCCCACCACACCGTCCACACGTCGCCCTACCTCCTTCATCGCTGCAATAATCCCCTCCCGACGGCGCGTGGCGGAGTTGCCATTGGTCACCACCGCCAGATCCCAGTTCGTCTCCAACCTCTCCTTCCCGACCCCATCGAACACTTGATCCTTAGTTTCTTCTTTCCCGGCTTTACCGTCACCTGCGCCACCATCTATGTCCACCCTAACGTCCCTATTCCCTTCAATTTCCTCTCCCACATTGACGGTACCTTCTCCTCCTATGTGATTGCCACTGACCTCAACATCCATAGTCGTTCCGCCGCCCAGTTATGGCGGTGGCATCGGTTCCTCTCCTCCCTTCAAGGCGACCTCATCCTCATCCCCCAGCACACCCGTCCTGAATCCAATTCCACTCCCGATGTTATCCTTTCCTCCCCTAACCTCCTTGGCTGCATAACTGTGGATGTCCTAGAGCCTATTGGTAGCGACCATCTCCCTTTCCTCCTCACCATCTCAGACGGTCGTCGCCCCTGCCCTGACCCTCGTAATGACCCTCCGCCAAAGTTCATCCATGACTATTCCCATGCCAACTGGAATGCCTACTGGGATACCCCCTCCACCCAGGTCGATAGCCACCCCTTCACCTACCACCACCCTGACGATGTAGCCCATGCTGCATCCTTTCTACAGCAGACCTTGTCTGAGGCCTCGAGGCCCACGTCCCTACTGTCGCCATCCACCCCCACCGTCCTACCTTACCCCCACAGGCCGTCCTCCTCCTCTGTGAATCCCGCCATCTCTACCATGCCTTCCTCCACACGCATGACCCGGACACACTCCGATGCCACCTGCAACTCCAGCGACACATTCGAAATTTGCTCGCGGCTTAGAAACGCTGGGACTGGCGACAGACATGCACCCGTTTAAATGCTACTCTACCCATAAACTCGTCCAAGTTCTGGTCAGCCTTCCATCGCCTTACCGGAACTAAACCCTCCCCCTACTACCCTCTTCTCCATGATGATCACCCCCTTCCCCGACACCCTTAGTAAGGCCAATTACTTTGCCTCTAACCTCTCTAATGTCTTTACCAACCCGATGATCCCCAGTTCGATTACTTCCTCTTCCCAGATGTCCGCGATTGAAGTGACACCTCTGTCCCTCCCCCTGCACCTGGTTTCCAGTACTTGGACATCATAGCACACACAGAGCTCAATGCCCCTATCACTACACAGGATCTCATTGCTACACTCCGCACAAAACGCAACACCACTCCTGGTCATGATCGTGTCACCTACCGTCACCTTCGTGAAGCTCCTGTCTCTTTCCTCTCCACCCTGGCCAGGCTCTACAATGTAGTCCTGTCCACCGGCTACTACCCCGACCCTTGGAAAACCTCCCATATCCTGACATTCCTTAAACCTGGTAAACTGCCATCCGCCGTCTCCTCCTGCCATCCCATCAGCCTTGTGTCGGTCTTCAGCAAGGTCCTGGAAACTATCCTCACCCGCCGCATCCACCAGCATCTCTGCCAGCACCGCTTCCTTCCCGTTATCCAGTGTGGCTTTCGGCTGTCCTTCTCTTCTGACGACCTTCTCCTTCACCTCACTCATCTCCTTTCTGAACAGCTTAATTCCTGTTGCTCCGCAGTCTTCCTCTCACTGGACCTCGAACATGCTTATGACCGCGTCTGGCATTCTGGTCTTCTCTTCAAGCTCCAAACCTTCGCCCTTCCCATTACCTACGTCCGTCTGATCGGCTCATTTCTCTCCCACCGTCCTTCCTACGTCACCATCCATAACACGGATTCGTACACCTTTTTTCCCTCCACCGGTGTGCCCCAAGGCTCCGTCCTCTATCCCCTTCTGTACCTTTTATATACGGCGGACATGCCGCTGCCATCACCCCCCATCCACCTTCTCCAGTTTGCCAATGACACCGCCTTCCTTGCCCTTGTCCCCACCCTGCAGCGCTCCCAACACCTTCTCCAATCCCATCTTGACCGGTTCACCGCTTGGTGCAACCAGTGGTTGCTCAAGGTCAATCCCTCCAAAACTCAGGCGATCATTGTAGGCAAAACCACCCCTTCCTTCCGCCTCCTTGATTTCTATCTCACCATCTACGGCTGTCCTGTCGCCCTGACCCCCACCCTTAAGTACCTTGGCGTCACCCCTGATCGTCGACTCTCCTGGCCACCCATCTCTGGACAATCCAAGCCAAGGCACGCTCCCAACTCCATCTTCTCAAGCTCCTTTCCGGTGGACCTCTCCACCATACTCCACACCTATAAATCCCTCATCCGCCCTATCCTTTGTTACGCCCATCCGACCTGGATCTCCGCCCCCCCCCCCCAACCTTTTATAAATCCCTTCAAATCCTTGAGCGCCATGCGCTCTGCCTCGCCTATCGCATCCGTCTCCCCTCCCCCATGTGCATCCTGTACGATCTCATTCCGTTCCCCCACCTCCTCCTTTTCCTTGAAAGGATACGGATCCTGTACACCTCCTGCAAACTCGATCCTCCTCACCCGCTTGTCTCGCCTATCCTCTCCTGCCCCCGCCCACTGCCACGCCTGTATTCCCACGTCCCACCCGGTCTCCATCTCTCCACCCTCCTTACCCTCTCCCAAGGTGGCTTCTGCCAGCGCCCTCTCCCTAATGATACCCTCCTCCCCTCCATCTACCCCTCCTACCAACTTTGATCCTCCCTCCCTCTTCCTTTGCTCCTTTGGGCACCCTCCCACCCTTCTCTCCCTCTCCCTCTTCCCTCCCTCCTCCATTACTCCCCACTCCTCCCCAGGGCTCTCCCTCCCCTGTCCCTCTCCTCCTCCACCCATCTCCTCGGCCATTGGCATCTTTGTTCACCCTTCTCCCCCACCTCACCCTTCTTCCCCTCTTGGCAGGTCCCCGGACTCGGACACGCTAAGTGGACATTCGCGCGCCAGAGATCATCGCCATCAGTGTCTCGTGTGTGCCGTCGTGTTAAGTGTTCAGTGTTCACCGTCACACTCCATCTTTCACCCGTTCCATCGCCATCTTCAGTGTTAGTGCGTCGTGACAACAGTTCGTAGTGTGGATTATCGTCGAGTGTGAACGGCTCCGTGTTTGTCTTTCTGTGTCTACTGTTTTATTACCCACCGTTATGTCACATCTGTGTATTCTTTCTACTCTTTGGCTGAAGAGCGGCGTAACATGCTGCTGACAGCCTGCCTGTTTGTACGGGTTTGAAAATAACAATAAAGAAAAGAAAAGCATTGGTTACTGCAGTAGTGATTCTCCAACAGAAAGAGGTTCTTAGTCAATGGTAATTCATCGTTTCATAGCTTTATAACTTTCGTGTATTTTCTTTAATGTATGTAGCCCTTTAATTAAAGCTTTGTATACGACTTACAGGTCTGCAGATAACCACAGTAGTGGTCGAAACCGGTCACCTTGACAAATAAATCGTGATCAAGACTGTTTTTAATAGTAAATATTAATAGTTACTGATTGCGTAAAAATACGCATCTTTTCTTTTCTAAATAGCAGCGGTCACGCAAACTGTTTATTAGAAGGCGGTGAGTCGCGCGCTATGCGATGCCCGTACTAGTGTTATCGCTGTATAAGTTAATTAAAAGTCTCATGCTAGCCAACAATATTTAAAGCCACACCAACCAAAATGATAAAATATATAATTATAAAAATAAAAATATACACTTATACCGTGGTAGGACCGCACCAGATAAACATCCGCCGTCTTTAAAGAATGTATCAGGACTGTGGAAACAGAATAGGATTACAATTATTCAGCTGTCAAAAAATAAGAAACACAAAATATCGCTGTCGATACAATTTATGAAAAATTTGTGTTCTGCGCCGTGGCGCGTAAGATATTCTTTGAAATATCAGGTGGTCGCTACTCTGCGACGATCTGAGAACTTTTTACACAAATTGTATGGCTTTTATGAGCCTGCATGGTTAGATTGTCGGATGTAAGTTTATTTCAGCTGCCGCAACAGTACTAAATTCTCTTACCATCTACAGATGAAACTCTGCTATCGACATTTTACGACCTGTTAGTGACCTATGTAGGACATGAGCATTTAAAACACACAGATCGAGAACTTGAAAAAGGAGTTTCTTGTCCCATGTCATTGCTTTTCGTATTCATCCGACAGAGTTAAGCAGCATATCAGAACGGTCAACTGCTCCATATTCAAGATGTAATCTACAATACTTATAGGTTTATTAATTTCCTCTCCAGTATTCCCGTCAGCCTTTCCCGTGTCAATCATTTTTGTGGTGTTACATGTGGCCAACATCAACACTTCCCTTTTGTCACACCGCTTGCTAGCAAGAATTGTATTAGTGCACATAAACTGAATATCTCCTCATTACACTTTCTAAAGTTTCACCATGTTGCGTCTGTTCTTATGGACAGTACTATTTGCGTTCGTCCCATGTCTCTGAAGCTAGGAAAGTCTGGGCTTGAGTACCAGTTACCGAGGTAGATGGTGCGTCCACGCTCTAGACAGGGCTTTATTAGTGTATCCACTACGTCACTACTCTTCCCCACATTTTGAAACTCAGTTTCTGTTGCTGTCCCTGTATAAAAATAAACCTTAGTCTTAGCTGGTCTTAAGATCACACAATTCAAATGTTTTTATTCCGAATCCACTCCGTTTCAATGATATGAACTGTCTGAAATATTAGCGTCCTTTGAAAATAACAAACTTTTATCAATGCAGTGTTTCTGATGTGGATTAAGTGCGCAACGGAAAGCTGTACGAACTTTATCTGCAATGTTCCTAATATTGAATAATCTGTCTCCTCCAGTATTTCCAGAGTTGTCACTGAAATGTAACATTCCCATAAGTAATGAAAAGCGGTCTTTTTGACATCAGTTCACTAAGTGTTTGACTATTCTGAAGAACATCTTTGGGCCAGTATTCGATAATTTTCAGTTTTTTCACGCGAGGCATCAGAAGATAAACAGCTATGAAACAATACATATCATCAAATGCAGTATCTTTCCACTTTGATATTTGAGACTGCACTTATTCTAGAGTATTCTCCTTGGTGAATAAATAAAACCGATTCGTTTCGTCAGCTATGTATTTCATCAGTACTTCTGTAAAGAATAACATGAAAACTGACAGAATACTTGCCTCATTCCCTATTTGGCGCACATGTGCCGGTAGGTTATCATCAAATGCGTGATTAGCTGTCCGAAAATCATTTTTTTCCAGTCTAATTTATCGCTAAGATGTGATTTCTTCGTAGACGTTTCACTGTCACTTTCTGAGTCTTCAGATTAAGAACAACTAACATCTCTTGTTGAAACATGATACTGCATTGACAAGCATGCCGATGTGGACGGGTTATGACTACAGCTTTCCGATTCTGTGGAAGAGCTACCATTTCCGTAAGATCGAGTAGTTCATCTTCACTGTCGCTTCGTGTAAGAACATCCATGATTTCCCTCAGTGCACCCACGACGTCTTGCCATTTTCTTTGTAAAATACAGGACGGTAAGACTACTGAAGTAAATTCCGATGAACAGTGAACTGTAGTGCGAATCCTAGGCACATAACATACAGAGAATCGGAGGACAAGTTAGCAGCCAGAACTGCAAAAGGCTACTAAGGAATGCGGCTAAGTTGCGCTGTGCGAATTGTCTCGTCATCAGCACTCTGGTAGCAGCGCGTTCATGCTTATCATTGGCGCCGGCAAACGGGAAGCCGGCGGCTGCGACTTAACTTGTCATCAGCACCCATGGAGCGGCAGGCAGCATGCCGAGTGAACTCGTCAACAGCAATCAAAGGGAGAGGCCTAGGTATGTAACCCATGCAACACAATACTAACGTCGTATTCGAAATCCGAGGGATTGTTTTTCCTACTCATCTGATTTAAATTACATTTCTCTACCATTAGAACCAGCTGCCGTTCATCATACCAACCAGACATTTTGTCCAAGTCATCTTGTAGCCTCCTACACTCATTTACTGTAGACACCTTGTACTGGCTGCCCTGGGGAGAACAATATTTATTCATATGGAATGACGAGCAGCGTTATGAATTCAGATTTTTATGCTTGTTGAAAGACGTACAAAAAGTGTACAGAAAAACATTTATCATTCAATGTAATTGTATTTAAAAAGAATATCGATTTATTATGCACATTATTCTTTGTTAAAAATGTTAATAGCTGTGAAACAGTCGAATGATTTTATGTAATTAACTACTCTGGTCTTGAGAAACATTGTAAGTGTACGTACGTTGCATTTCGGTTACATATCTGTGTTTATTTGCTCTTAAAACCTTTGTTTGTGTATTTTAGCATCTCTACATGTTAGAAAACTAATGTCTTATTTTTTCAGACTATCAGAACGTGCAATACAGCGCGAGCCTATGACTGATTGTAGTCGGCCTTTTGCACGACCACAAAGTCTTATTCGAATATTGCCAACATTAAACAGCACACAGCCGAGGCAATAACTGACAAAGTTTGCATTTTAATTACATTGTTTAACATTAGTGTGTTTTTAAATTATTTGCAAAGATTAATAGCGGTTTTAATTAAATTCTTGTGGTTGTCGCGTAACGACTATCTTTTAACTCAGCTACGTAAATCCACAGAAATTAACTTACTCCGAAATGATTAGCGATAAATACACCACACAGTAATATTTCTCTACGAGTACCCATGACATTAAACCAATATTAATTTCAATGAAATTGCAGTCGAAAAAGAACCTGAAATGTTGTGTTAACGGACGAGCTAGTACTGTGCTTCACACTGCTCTTTACATGTTTCATGTTTCAGGCATTAAACCTTCAAATAATATTTCCATAAAAAAATGTGTAATTTGCCCGAGATAATTTGTGTTGTCACTTTAGTATGTGTTGCGTAATTTGATGTGTAACTATATGTATATGTACCTACAAATCAAACAGTTTAATGAACTTCACATGTACACACAATTAAAGCGCACCACTTGACATGCAGAACGAAACACCCGGAACGCAAAACACATAAAACAATTGGCACTCTGCCGCGTGGCCAGAAATATTTAGGTGGTTAGTTTATACAAGATTTGTTCTTCCTTGTAATACGCGTTATATATTTTTTTTCGTGTAGTACGTCGAATACAACGAGATAAACATTGACTGGCAATGATTCTACAAGGGAGAGGAGGCATTGGTAACACAGATTCTGAGAAAGTTTGCTATACGATAGAACATTCAAGGTAAGGAGACGTTTGTAGACCCACCAAGCTTCAATCACATACTTATTCAGACAGTGCGTTGGTGACATACAGTAAATGATTAGCGTTTGTACATGTTTTCTAAAAGTATTTGTTGTTGTTGCACATATTGCAGCGCTATGGGAGACAGTTTCACCCACAGATTTCTTTCAGTAGATTGTTAGAGAGTAGGTTTAGTAAAGGGGAAACATTTTTTATTCAGTTTATAGCAACATTTTCAGTGTCATATTATTTTTTGTGTTTTGTGTGTTATATTTGTGTATATCTAGTGTGTACATAATACTTAGTCATCAAGGATGGGTAGGCCAAAGAGAAAGAACAGAGCGGAAGATGACAATACAGGGTGTATGAAAAAGAATCATCCGATGTAATAACATCATAACTAGTATGTTATTTGAGATACATGTGTGAAAGCCGTACTGTTTGAAAGAGAAAACTCTCGAGTTTAGCATGGTTCCCGCTAGGAAGGACTCTCCAAAATTTAATGTGTTTTGCGTAGTTTCACGGGAAAAGGTGTATGGTCCAATTTTCTTTGCTGAGAACACTGTTACAGAAACTCATACCTCTATATGCTTGAGAACTTTCTTTTCCCACAGTTGCAGACTGACTCGAAAGCCTTCATTTACCAAAAGGATGGAACAGCGCCACACTGTCATCGGGAAATGCGGATGTGATTATTTCTTGTGGAAGTTTGATTATTCTGTGCCTCTGTTGCCAACAACAATGAATGAACTAAGACATCGGATAACAACAACTGTGGAAGATTTACAAATCTTTAAAATATTGCAGCGTGTCAGCAACTGTGAAATGTACAGCAAATAAACAATTTTTTCAGCCTTCAGTTGCAAGGTAATTTTACTCGTTTACCTAGGTTTCGATTCCAGTAATGGGATCTTCTTCAGAACCTATAAATTAAACAACATACGGACATATATTATTCACTAAAATGCATTATCTGTCTAATGATTGAATATTAAAGAAATTGTGTTTCTTACAAAAAATTAAATTATTTTGTGAGCCAAACACTGGCCATGTCACAGATTAAAAATTTAAAACAGTAAAGACGCATAATCATAAGATTATGTCAGTCAAAATTAAAACCATTAAGGCGAACGTAGACGGAGCAACGCCGGCCAGAAATCAGGACCACACGTAAGCGGCTCGAAAACTAGGCGTTGTGAGCAGTTACGCGGCGAGGCTCGGCCGCGGCCAAGCGCATGCGCAAGCGCAGGGGCGAGAGACAAGCTGTCTCAAAATTACTTAGAGCAAATATACATATAAACAAAATGTGACTAAAGCCGTCCTACAATTGGACAAACCTATCTATTGGTATAGCAACATTAAACAATTTACCTGAAAACAAACTACAAAGCCATGGTATAATTTTTTTTATTTTTTTTCCTTTAAATATTATAGTAAGAGGGCGTAGCCCCGCTACAGTAACTAAAAATTAATGTCAAAACCATGCGTGCTAAGCATAAAATGTCTTCAACATAAAAACGCCTTAGCAACTATGTGTCATTACCAAGCATATAACTAAATACAAAGACACACATGTACAATCGCATTATAATAAAGAGACAAAGCAGATAGGGAAACAGCATCGGCCATTCGAGGCGGACTGTTGGTCAACTCCACTGGAGTAAAGGTTGAAATCCTTCGAAATAACTTCTATTTTTTAATTGCAGCTGATCATTAAGTAAGTTGTCTCTATCAATACTAAGATGTTTAAAAATTTGCAATTCTTCGAGGGTGTCTAGCCTACATCCCTTTACTTCATTATGCAACAGCTCTGCGTCTTTTAGAGGCTTGGGAGCATGCGTCTTTTGGACCAGATGTTCAGCAAATGTAGATCCTCGAGTTCCATCACCGCTTTTTGTCGGCAGATGCTCTTTAAACCTAACAGACAGGGCCCTTCCTGTCTGGCCAATGTAAAAAGAAGGACATTTAGCACAGGTGATTTTATACACACCTGACAGCGATGATTTATCATTACCTTTATCCAGGGAATGAACTAAGTTCTCTTTGAGGTTGTTGGTGGTAGAGTATGAAACTTTAGACCCTAGGTTTTTTAATAAACGACCTACCTTATAGGATATGTTACCTATAAAGGGAACTGATATGTATTTCGTTGCCTGGTGTTGATTGTGAATATCTGAACTGGAAAGGGTGGTAGTCTTCTTTCGTGTTTTTTTATTGAACAACTGTCTCACTATACTGGGATTATATCCATTATTCTGAGCGACGTTTTCGAGGACTTTTAATTCGTTCTGTAAGTTGACTGGCGAAAGTGGAATGGAAAGAGCTCGATGGATACTCGAGTGAAAAAAGGCCATTTTTTGGGCCTGAGGATGGGTGGAATCAGCTGGGATGATGATGTCAGAATAGGTTGCTTTCCGAAAAATTTTGAAATCTATTTTGTTGCCAATAATGGATAGAGTCAGATCGAGATAGTCTGTCCTATCAGCTGTCTGATTTCCTTGCGTGAAACAGATTTTTTCATGTAGGTTATTGAAAGTGGTAAATAACAGTTCTAGCTCTTCATGGGAACCTTCAAACACAAACAGCAAGTCACCTACATATCTCGCATAGAATATTATATTATTTGCTATACCAATAGATAGGTTTGTCCAATTGTAGGACGGCTTTAGTCACATTTTGTTTATATGTATATTTGCTCTAAGTAATTTTGAGACAGCTTGTCTCTCGCCCCTGCGCTTGCGCATGCGCTTGGCCGCGGCCGAGCCTCGCCGCGTAACTGCTCACAACGCCTAGTTTTCGAGCCGCTTACGTGTGGTCCTGATTTCTGGCCGGCGTTGCTCCGTCTACGTTCGCCTTAATGGTTTTAATTTTGACTGACATAATCTTATGATTATGCGTCTTTATTGTTTTAAATTTTTAATCTGTGACATGGCCAGTGTTTGGCTCACAAAATAATTTAATTTTTTGTAAGAAACACAATTTCTTTAATATTCAATCATTAGACAGATAATGCATTTTAGTGAATAATATATGTCCGTATGTGGTTTAATTTATAGGTTCTGAAGAAGATTCCATTACTGGAATCGAAACCTAGGTAAACGAGTAAAATTACCTTGCAACTGAAGGCTGAAAAAATTGTTTATTAACTGTGGAAGACGTGACTCAAGACATGCTCACTGCAGTGTGAGAACAATCTGAATACCACATTGACATATGCCGTGCACCTCAAGGAGTCATATTGAACACTTATGGAACGGTATGAAAAAAAGTTTTTGAGTTTCCCGTTCATCAAAAAACAAAATTTATTGTATATGCTTAATAGTCTCAGAAACATAGACGTTCCAAATCGGATGATTGTTTTTGATACAGCCTGTATTACAGATTTAGAGGAGACCGAGAACACCAGAGAGTTACCGTGTACTGATGCAGATGAATTCTGTCCTGAATTCCAAGCTTTGGAAACCGAAGAGTCTGAATTAAGGAAGTTAATGTCTGGTTCTAAAGTGGAGACGTTAGAACCACAGACAGATCAACGATGGCCAAAGTACGTACCGAACACGCAATAACGACAGGAAACGTGATACTCCCTAAGGACGTAGGAAATGACTTTCTCTCTGCATGAATCCATTGTATAAAGGAAATGTTAAGGGGCTATAACACGAGGACAAAGAGAAGGCGAAAGAAAGAGAAGAGAGGGAAACGATTAAGGAGCTGGTACCTGAAGCAAAATAAAGGCTAAGAGAAACCGAAAGAGACAAGAGGTTAGCAGAACAGCTCAATAAGTACCTCGAGGCGTGAGGTAGTGGATCGTTACCATGTTAAAGATGAAATAAATAAAATGCGCTCCCAGGTCGAAGAACTCAGCGCGTAAGATAAAGATTTGGTTAACAAAGTGAGCGGACTAGACTCACGAGTCACTCACTACCTTAGGAAAAGCGCTTCAAGCACTTGAAGAACAGGTTAAAATATTACGACGACTGTAGACGGTTTGAAACCGAAGTAACGGCGACTCTGCAGCGTATGAATATTGTAGAGCGAGTTGGGAGGAAAACGAACATAATAGACGATTGCCGCAGGATGGGCATGAAGAACCGCAGCCTATACCTTGGACAGAGCGTCAGAATAACGACAACAGGTATCGAAAAATTACTGAGACTCCAACTACAAGTTATCATATGGAAATAGTCCAACCAACGCTACGAGTTGTGAGAGTTTGAATCACAGTGCCGGTGTTAGGTATAGCACATGTAGCGAAGAACGGATTGTTGGCGCAGGGAGCGCTGGAGCTGCGGTGCCAACGTTGGCACACAGAAAACGTGAGGAGTCTTTAATAAAACACCACCAGTTCGAAACCTTCTCGGAAAAGAAGAAAACTGTGCATCCGGTGATATTTATTAAGAGTTTCCGGAATGTAATGGCTACGTCATTGACTGAAAGACGAAAGATCCAGTTCGTGATATCATTTATGACTGGCGACGCAGCTCTGTGGGAGATGGAGATCGCTGATAGCTGCCAAACATTTTTCGAATTTGAGAAGGCGTTCTTGGGTCGCTTTTACTTGAATTGTGCACAAGAACGCGTAAGTAAACAAATTTATAAACCTGAGTCGTGCACTCAAAGCCGGGAAATGTGCGAAAGTACTTTGAAAAGTACTTGAACAAAACGGTGTAGTGGGATGAACCCATGTCTTCGCGCGACTTGTTAAGAATTTTAAAAGGTAGATTACCGATCGCTATACGAGAGAAACTATTCCACATCCCTGATACACACATTTATGGTCACAGATTACTCGCTCGATCTTATCCAAGAGGATGCGAAGCAGAGCGGAGCAGTGAACAGTGGTCAAAACAACAATTAAAAGAAAAAAACCAGGACAGCATCAGTGCACATAACAGCGGTCTAAAGAGAGCTAATCTACATCTAGTACTGTTTTTACTATTTCTGTCATAACTGATTCCAAGTGTTAGATTCCATTCTAAATCTAAGAACTTTCGTAACACGTATGTCGTACAATAACGCAGTAATGAAGTACTAAAAAATGCCTATTAGATGTAACTTGCCACGATTAATAAACGGCCGGCCGGAGTGGCCGTGCGGTTCTAGGCGCTACAGTTTGGAGCCGAGCGACCGCTACGGGCGCAGGGTCGAATCCTGCCGTGGGCATGGATGTGTGTGATGTCCTTAGGTTAGTTAGGTTTAATTAGTTCGAAGTACTAGGCGACTGATGACCTCAGAAGTTAAGTCGCATATTGCTTAGAGCCATTTGAACCATTTGATTAATAAACAAAATACCAGTTACTGTTATTATCAACAATCACAGAAATAAATAGTTTTACAACCAAACAAAGTAGGCCTACGTAGTGCAAAAGATATGCCTGACATTCTCCTGGCGCTATTTTTCAGAAAACTACCCATGTTAGCCTACGTGGCTGTTAGGCTCGTTTCATAACTACGATACGCTTATTCGGCACATATATTTAGTGCCGAAAGGCATCTCCAAAGATACACGCGGTAGTCGAGCCTAGCTCACGATGGACATTGCTCCTTCAGTCTACACGCTGCCACGCGACGCTAATATCTTCGGAATGTCTCACTGTGAACCTTCCTCTTTGCCGTGAACAGGCTGGTTGGTTGATTAGGTTCCAAGCACTACGGGACCCAACATCCGAGGCCACCAGTCCCCCAGACCTAGAACCACCCAAACCCTACCTACCCAAGGACATCATACAAACCCACGCCCGAGGCAGGACTCGAACCCGCGACAGCAGAAGCCGCGCAGCCCCGGACCGAAGCGCCCAGAACCTCCCGACCACAGCGGCCGGCGGTTGATTTGGGGGAGGGGACCAAACAACGAGGTCATCGATCCCATCGGATTAGGGAAAGGTGGGGAATGATTACTGTACATGGAATAACAGTAATCAAGCAAACGGGCATGTAAATCAGCAAACCTGTAACAAAAATCATAACAACCGATTGAACAGTTACCAGTTTCGCAATGGAAACAGTAATATTAATAGGAAAAGGGGGAATGAAGATGGTTATAATGCCCAGTTCCAACCTAGATACTTGCGTGACATGAGTGAGCCTGGACGAAGAACATGTCCAGTAACCTGACAGTCGAATCCACCACAGGATAGACACTAGTCTGTAAATAATGTCAATGTAATACCAACGCTAACTCCTCCCCAGCAACAAAGGTGGATACCGACACAAAATGAGATCCGGCCGCACATGCAGCAGCAGTCTCATGGCGTTAGGATTGTTGAGGTTGTTGGCGAACCCAGCGTAGCGCGTCACAAGCGTCAAACTCCACACCACACCCATGTAAGCTCTCCGGGTGTGGTCGTGGAGGCACAGCGGGGAGGGGGTGGCGGAGGGGGGGAGGGGGAGTTGTCAAATACATCCAGCCAGAGGCTGGACCTGAAGGAGGAATTGTGCACTGATACGCGCAAATAAGGGCAATGGAAGAGTGAACTGGAGCAATCTGCGATTAAGAGAACTGCCCATGGAATGCCCGTGAATATTACTGACACTGGTCCAAGTGTATCCGTGATGATTATGATTCATTCAGGTCCACAAACCAGGTACGTAAGTTACTGTCATTGTCGGTGCAAGACAGCAAAATTGTCGACATCGTACGTGTGGGAATGCAACGAATCAAGAACCTGGTGCAGGCCATTATACAAGTGAAAACGAAGCGATTACATTCTCATTCCCACTTGTAAAGAATTTGGCAGTTGCCTCAATGCTGGAATGAGAATTTTTGAGAGAGAGAGGGATGCAAAAACAAAACTTTTACGCCTCTCTGTTCACTATGGAATGAAGGCAGAATTGTAGAACTGGCAATGATATAACCTCCCTGCACGCACAGTATTTAGAGGGTTAAAGATTACTTATGACCGGCCGGACTTACTGTACATTTCCTGCGAGTATACGCGTGAAGACTACCCACTTATATGTAGGTACGACGAGAATGAGATAGTCGTCATAAAAAGGGACGTCGATACTATGGTTACCGAGTCAAATTTTCTCGACGGAAGCCAGCAGCATCAACACCCACAGCTGCTAGAATATTATGCAGCGGTATTCTAGGAGAAATTGGGCATAATACAATTGCCAGCCTGTATGGCCGAGCGGTTTTAGGCGCTTCAGTCTGGAACTGCGCGACCACTACGGTCGCAGGTTCGAATCGTGCCTCGGGCAAGGGTGAGTGTGATATCCTTAGGTTAGTTAGGTTTAAGTAGTTCAAGTTACAGGGGACTGTTGACCTCAGATGTTAAGTCCCATAGTTCTCAGAACCATTTGAACCATAATACAATTATACATTTATGACAGGCAAGTTTAACCGCATGAAACATACTGCCGACTAGCTACTCTGTTCCTTGAACCAAGCAAGACGTTGTATCCAAAAAGCGAGGGATAATAGAGACTCCTTATCCTTTTACAGGAGCCCTTTGGTCACAGTCCGAAAGTCGGACGATAGCATTCACCTTGTGATTGACGCTCATGACACGAACGAGATAATCATTCCTGTGCGAACACGACCGGAAAACATGGGGGAACAAACATCAAAGTCCCAGAGAGTGAGATACCTTACGAGCATGGAGATACCAAGACAGATGACGATAGACGAAAAAAACGAGCAAGGTTAATATCATTACGCGAATATGGGCAAATCGGAAGTCACCAACGCAAGAAACAACGGAGCGCTACTCATGAGCACCGAGAGGGCAATCTTGTCTTCCTGTGGACTCACCCAATAAAAAGTGGCGGTTTTTACACACAGGGCCACACTTGATTGTAAAGATACGGTACGAAGGTTGCTGCGTCCTCGCAAACCCAAAAACTTTAACGTTGAATGAATTATAATTGCACCGTGATTTGAAACCTTTCACTACTGCAGAATAACTGAACATTAGTACGCCATGTCGTATGACAGAAAAAACAAAATTTTTGCTCAAGAAAATAGCACTTTAAATACGATTCCTATGTTTTATTAATTGATGTCTATGTATGTATGGCAGTGGTTTTAAATTTTTCTGTTTGTGTATATGTACGTTTGTAACGTTTTGTTTGATTTTGAGATGGTAACGAAAGTCACTGACATTTGAACATTTTTGACCACAACGGTATGGGAAACATGTTAACAGTTTTAAGTCAAAGTGTGCCCTCAGTAAGCAACTATCGCATGCTCCGGAAACACTTTTATGATTTCGATTTACTATACAGACCTTTCTGATTTTTACTTGCTCGTAATTGCGTCTCACCCAGGATGAGACATGCCCTTATTGTGGAGATTTGTACGCTTTATACGTATGTTCTTAACTGTTCATTCACGCGCGAGAGGATTCTACACGTTATAGCGAAGCTTGGCAGGATGCAGCCGTGTTCTGTAGGTAACAGTATTTGGCAAAATGCATCAGTTTGAATGAATGTAAAACCACAAGAATTAGTCCAAAATGACCAAATGGTCAAATTTTCGGCGTGAAGGGATGTTAAGTTACTTCTGATGTGGTCATAAGGAATGAAATATCGAAGTATTGTTAATGAAAAAATGTAACACGTAAATCTATGTCACATTTTGTGTCTATGCTCATGAACTGCACGAATTTATAAGCTTATAGCGCTTCTATCTCATCACCTGCAATGTATGGAATGAATGATGTGAAAGAGAGTCTGAGTATGAATTTGTGAATATAAATTGTGCTTTAAGTCCAAGAACGCTCTATTCTAGCTCTAAACTGTGTGTGACGCAAATAGACAAAAACTGCGCAGTCACAGTTATCATACGACTGATATAATTATCAGTAATCATCAGTAATGTACTTGAAAATGGGCTTATAACCCGAAACCTAAGTTGTGCAGTAACATTAATAATAAAATTGTGAAACAAGACAAAACAACAGTGTATGTCTAATTACAAAAATATTATCAGTGAACTCAATGATTCAGTAAAATATTTAGTTGAGTGACGCTTCACTCACACTTGTATATCTCTAGAATTGTACAGTAAGAAAAAGAGACCGTTACTGTGTCATGCGAGTGGAAGGCAGCTGTGTTTACTCGCGAGGCGGACGTTGTCAGTTAAAAAGAACGTATCTGAACGCTGCAACACAAGTTGCACCAACCAAGAAAACAATAAACACTTGAAACCGACAAAACTGTTACGAACGCTCACCATAGTGTGTACAGACGATGCGGGATGTCAGAAGTGCTGTGCCATAATAAAAAGTGATTCTTTGTGTAGGATCTTGAAAACATTGAGTTCATACGATCCAAACGTGTACGAAACCTGGAATGATATACATCTTTATATAACGTACGCGAGCATTTATCCACACTCAAGAAAAACTGTGGAAGGAATGCAGAGTAATATAACTTCCTTACATCTAAATCACCATTCCTGTGCTGCCTCGTGATGACTGGGTGTTGTGTGATGTCCTTAGGTTAGTTAGGTTTAAGTAGTTCTAAGTTCTATGGGACTGATGACCATAGATGTTAAGTCCCATAGTGCTCAGAGCCATTTGAACCATTTTGAACCATTCCTGTGTCTCTGTGATCGGGGCCATTTCGTGTACTCTCGAGCCGTCGCACCGCACCGGCCAACCACACGTAGAACCATGAACTTCTGTTCCAGTGCAGCGCACGCACACCGCCGCTACCAATGCAACTAACGAAGAATTATATATTTATTCATCAACTAAAACAGTAAAAATATTATCAGTATGAACTGTTTACCAAACCTTTTTTGGCAAAGACTTTTGAATTCATTCCTGTTTCTGATATGCAAATGACAATCTTGCAAACGAATGTTGTAATTTTCTTTATATTACAAATATGTTTTTGTAAATTTCGTAACCATAACGAAATTATTCATATTTCTTACTGCATTCTTAATCATTGGAAGAACGTGACCCGTAAAGGATTTGGCAATTATTATGTAAAGTCCAGTCATTCCCAGTCTGAAGACTCCAGGCAGAGTTTTAGTAGTACGAGGTTTTCCCGTTACCTCTAACCCAAATGGACGAGTCAGTCAATATCTTTACGGGGAATGCAAATTTGCCACACTGTATTCAATTACTGTAATGTATAAGGCGGCCAAATAACTATGCAAAGAATGTATAAACCAAACAATCAAATTTCATCTGACATCTAAGAAATTTTAAAAACTTTGAACACACGATCAGTATAACCATTATTAACTAATGATGAACGTGCTGAAAAGGAGATGATGCAAACTGCAATAATGAACTCAAACTAATTTAAAGTGTCTCGAGGGCAGTGGACAATAGGCGCACGGATACCAAAACAGGAAACAATACTATGGTCATTTCCTCGCTCGAAGAACGTTTCCAGGAACTTAAACCAAACAGCAGTTACGGTAATCAAGATCGTTTACCCCGTGACCGTGGCGAACAACAAAACCACAACGTGCCTCCGGGAGCTGACATTGAAGTAAGGTCAGCCGATCCCTGCCACAATCGGGCGAACAACAGACCGCACGCGCCTCAATGATACTTGCCAAATGCGAAGAGCGTCGTCACTAGCCACAACATACTGGAAATCTGCAATGTGTAGCTTATTGCTAAGGAAGATATGAGGTAAGAATTACTGCGCGAAACAACCAGTATGATGGTCCCACACGTTAATCCGGTGGTTATCATCTCAATTTAAGAAGTGTCTCTTACGTGCGTAATCAACACTGAAAGTCCCTTCAGCATCCTGACCGAAATGACGTTTCTAAGATGTGAGAAGACGGGGGCTTAACCCACCCTTCCGTTGCATGGAGCAATCTATGGAAAGAGTATTGAAATCAGGAAGCAGACTCGCATTATATTTATGTGTCAAGGTAGAGAATTCGAATAAAATTTCCTAATCGTGCCCCTGCTAAATGTAGAAGCAATCTTGGAGACCGATTTTCTGCATACCCACCAGGCAGTAATTGACCCGACGATGACCGTTAAAATTGGGGAAGGGACCGCTGTACTTGGTTTTGCTGAGTGCGTACTGTGGGACGAGTCGGAGGTGAGCTGCTTAAAATTTCGTACTCGATCCCGATTGCGACCCGAACTGCAGTTCCTCGTGAACTACGTTAGTGAGATGAGCTATCCGTCTGATGAGCGTCAAAAAGATGCCATTCTCACAAAGACTGCGAAGCACTGTAAGCAGACCGGCAGAGATTGTACCATATTTTGCGGAGCCATGCGCGGGTATTTTCGGACGCGCCCGGCGCGATCCAAGGTTTCATCTATCAATTTCGGTTGCATGAGAACCACCCATTTATTGTAAAGCCATACCCGATTCCCCTCACATGTAAAACTCAAGTTGAAAAAGAAATCAACGACATGCTGGACAAAGGTGTGATTGAACGGGCAGTGATATCGTACAGTTCACTACTCCTTGTAGTTCCTAAAGGTGATGGGTCTGCGCGGTTAGTGTTACACTCAAGACAGGTGAACACCATTATTATTCCGGAAACAGATAGACCCCAGAGACTGAACGAGCTTCTACAACGTTTCCATGGAATAAAAGTATTGTCGTCGATCGATTTATACGAAAGCTTCTGGCAGATAATTTTCACCTCTCATGTTTGCAGACTTACGATCACGTGTAACACCCTATGTGGATGACATTCTCGTGGCAGAGAAGTCGTGGGTAGACCACAATGAAGTGGTGCATCGTTTATTGTAAGCCTATGAACATGCTGCAGTGACTGTGAACTTAGACAAGTCACAATTCGGCAGAAAGAAAAGAAAAGATTCGTGGTACACATCGACCTGGACATAATTAGTGCGATTGCGGAATGCGCAACTCCAACCAGTTTTCTTGGACAACGTAATTCCTACAAGCGCTTTGTGAATCTAAACTTGACCTCCACACCACATCTTTGTGCCCTGACTGGAAGAAACGCTCCGTGGATCTGGGACCAGCGAGCACAAGAAGAATTCACGAAAGTTAAAAAGGCATTAGTCAAGGCACCGCTTTTTGCACACCCCTACCTCTGTCAAGATTTCTGTTTAATCACTGACTGCTCATTGTCAGGTTTGGGTGTCATTTTATTCCAAACAAAGAACTTCATCGATCCATTCTCTTGGAAAACGATTTCCTTCGCAAGCTGGGTGCTCACTCACTGTGAATGAAATTACTCGGTCGCGTAATTGCATGCGCTCACATGGTGTGGGCATTTATCACATTCCATTAGTACCATTTTGGTCGAACGAAAAGGGTATTCACCGATCATCGAGCTGTGCAATTCTTAATAACCAGGAAGTTATCCCACAAAACACTGATGCGGTTGGTATTTTACCTCCAAGAATTCCGGTTTACTGTGGAGTCCATTCCCAGGCACAAAAACATCATTACAGATGCCCTGTCGTGTGTACTTGTAGGATTACTAAGTCCAGAAGATGGTTATCATGGAGAAAACAACTTCAGCACCCTGTATCTAAAAGGAGTGGCTGGAGAAAATGCTGTTACAGCCTCTCTCAGGAACAGGACAGAGCAGGCCAGAGATGAGGTGTTGAGAGCCATTAGACGAAAAGGGGACGATTGCGACGATGTGGCATTCGTCATTTCTACTTCTTAAAGGACGGCGTTCTTTTTAAAAGACATGGTCCAGACGATACAAGCTGGCTACTCGCAATTCCGGATTTACTCGTAGACAAAACTGTGAAGAAATGGAGAAAGAAATGATTACTGATAGAACGTTACAACAGGAGGAATTGCATGATGGCGTGATAGCTGAAGGAATTGGGAGACAAGATAGAAAACAAAGGGGATCAAGTATTAGAGGTAAATATAGATTTTGAAGGCTAGCCGGCCGGTGTGGCCGTGCGGTTCTAGGCGCTTCAGTCTGGAATCGCGTGACCACTACAGTCGCAGGTTCGAATCCTGCCTCGGGCATGGATGTGTGTGATGTCCTTAGGTTAGTTAGGTTTAAGTAGTTCTAAGTTCTAGGGGACTGATGACCACCGATGTTAAGTCACATAGTGCTCAGAGCCATTTAAACCATTTTTGGGAGGCTTACGACCAAATAAAACAAAAAGAAAAGATTTTGTACGATATCTTTAATCATTTTAAGATTGTTCAAGTTGGTGTTGTGGAGTCTTTGAGATCGGAGACGTACATCAGTCTTCCAGAAAAATATCATCCACACAGTTGTGTAGCGCGAGGAGGCAGACAAGTGTGAGAATTAGCACATAGGCCGGCTGCGGTGGCCGAGCGGTTCTAGGCGCTTCAATCCGGAGCCGCGTGACTGCTATAGTCGCAGGTTCGAATCCCACCTCGGCAATGGATGTGTGTGATGTCCTTAGGTTAGTTAGGTTTAAGTAGTTCTAAGTTCTAGGGGTGTGATGACCTCTGATGTTAAGTCCCGTAGTGCTCAGAGCCATTTAAACCATTTTTGAATTATCACGTAATCAACTACTCATGCTTGAACTGGCCGACAGGAATGATATATGTAAACATGGAAATGAAAACTGAGGAGCTGTCACATGACGATCAGCGTGACATTCGTAAAGGGAGGAACTCTGACATTGTGCTTGATAAGGGAAGAAAGGATTAAAAAGAAAAAAAAACATATATAAGAAAAGGATAGGAAAAGTTTATTACTGTCGTTAGCCGAGAAAAATATTTAGGCAAAGAAACCTTTAGGGAGAAGGCGGGTCATGAACAATATTTTGAAGGAAAAAAGAGGAATGAACGAAGTATGTGGGTTGGTTCAAATGGCTCTGAGCACTCTGGGACTTAACATCTATGGTCATCAGTCCCCTAGAACTTAGAACTACTTAAACCTAACTAACCTAAGGACAGCACACAATTCCCAGCCATCACGAGTATGTGGGTTAGAAAGGATTGAGGACAGGAATGCACTCTCCCACTCCCCCTCCCCCCCCCCCCCCCCCTACTTTTCAGACTGCTGGCTATTTAGACTTTCGCTACCTGACACTGTATAGACAGAAAGTTGTTTAGCGTATGTTAATCATATAGCATAAATAACGTCCAGACTGCGCTGCTGGTTGTGTGTTGTTAGTAGTGTTAGTGTCATGACCTGCGATTAGACACCTGTTACGGTACGGCGACTTAAGGCCGAAAAAAAAAAATTAACATCAGTGTGCAACTTATTTCCAACCAGCATGGGTCTTGACAAGATGAACAAACATTTACTAGTAAAGCTTTGTTATCAAAACGACAGCAACAGCTCTACAGCGCTCCACGAGTATCGACTCATTAAAGGAAAACGAATTGGTCATCTTTTCGTACCGTGGTTGAAGAAACCAAGACGATTTGGGGATTGCACCAGGAAGACTCCGATGGCATGGCCAGTTGTGCCACAATATTTTGACGAAATTACAGCTGACATGGCTGAGAATGCTGAACGCAATGTGTGATCTTCAATCAGTGTACGAATTGTGTCACGACAGCTATAGATTCCATGGTTCACAGTTCGAAAAGTGCTGCGAAACATTAGGAAATGGTATCTGTAGTGTGGATGCAACGGTCGCCTCAATGAGAAACGTTTGTAGCCAGGAACGTAAACATTGTGTGAAATTGTGAAATATTGCCCTCTCATGTGGAAATTATGAAGCCTTTCATTCAATGGTTAATTTGTTATTTCTTTTCCATGTGTCCATACAAATGTCTCCTTTGAGTTTCGTTGACCTAAGATCCTTCGTCCTTTATGGGGGCTATCTCAAGCAGCTTAATTATAACCACTCAGCATATTTCGACGAAGCAATGCCGAAATTCACAGAAATTTTAGGAGTGGAATTAGAATAGAGGGTGGAAAGATGTCACTGTTAAGATTCGCTAATGACGTTTTTAACTTCAGTGAACGTGAAGAATTGCGGAATCTGTTGAATGGAATGAACACTGTAGTGAGTCCCTTTTATGTATTAAGAGTAAACTCGAAGAAGGTGAAAGTAATGAGATGTACCAGAAATGAGATTGGCGATAAACTATACGATGTGTGGATGTAAAACAATGGGTCTGCGAAAGTGACAGAGTAAGGACGCATGCGCCAACGGTGAACAACGAATAACTGTGCAGCGTTAAACCATCACAGTCAAATGCAGCATCTCTGGTGTCTGCAGACAAATCAGTGTGGCCGTGGCCTTCGTTTACGTAAGATATGTTGTTCTGTTTTCCCGGAAAGATCATAAGTATTATAGTAGAGCAAATAATTGGTATGAAGTTTCACACAAAACTTGGAAAAACTGCCACTGAAACCTATCTTTTATTGAAAGAAGTGTACAGCGACAATTTTTTATCACTTTCTTGAATTGTTGAGAGTTTCATTTCCAAGATGACCGAGAGTATGCTGGAAGATGATTCACGCACGGGACGCGCTTCAACATCAAACAGGGATGAAATATCGGAAAAGTAGATAATCTGATTCGATGTAACAGTCGGTCGAGCATTAGCTTGTTTCCTGGAACTGTAGGACTTGACAAAGAATGCGTAAGACAAATTTTACGTAACCAGTTTAACATGGGAATATTACGTCCAGAACTGGTGGCAAAAATTCTCACGGTCGAACAGAAATAATCTGGTGAAGACGTTTTAGTGACACTTTTAGTACGACGGAAAGTGATTCTAATATCTTGGAAAGAGTGATGAATCTTGGTTTTTCACTTATGATCAAGAAACTCCACTGGAAGGGCCCCAAGTTCAGCGAGACCGCAAAAAGCTGGAAAGAGCAAATTAAGATTAAAAGCGATTATGATTATTGTCCCGAAATTAATGGAGTTGTGTATCTTCACTGGGTTCCTGAAGCTCAGCCTATTAATCAACATTACTACCTTGACGTTCCTGCTCAAATCCGTGAACAAATGAGGAGAAAACAACCTGCATCACGACAACGCACCGGCTCACACCGAATGTCTGTTAAGAAGTTTACTGCGATGTACAGCATCACCGCGTTAGACAACACAGCTCATTTGCCTGACTTAGCACAATGTGACTTTTATCTGCTCCTCAAGGTCAAATCTGCATCAAAAATAACAACGTTGCAGTCAGCTGATGCAGTGAAAGCAAAAGCGGTAGGCGTCACAGAGGGAGACTTCCAGCATTGATTCCATCAAAGGAAAATTCGCATGAAACGTTGAATGGCTAGACGAGGGAGTGTATTGGGAGTAACAGTAAGTAAATAAATATGTTATTGAAATAAAATCTTTTATAAGAATAGTTCCGTTATTTTATAGCCACACCTTTCACATCAGAGTTGGTGCCCATGCTGTTGACGAGGTCAAGGAATTGTACTGCCTTGGAAGCGAGTTATCACATGATGGACGCAGGAAAAAGGACTTAGAAAGCAGTCTATTACAGGCGAAGAGGGCATTAATGATCAAAATAAGTCAACTATTATGAAACATGGCCCTTAATTTGAGGAAGAAATTTATGACCATCTAGCATTGCAGCTCAACGTTGTTTGCAAGTGAATCATGGGCAATAGGAAAACCGGAAATGAAGAGAATCGAAACGATTGAGATGTGGTGCCGTAGGAGGATTTATAAATTAGTTGGACCGATAAGAGAACGAACAAGGACATTCTCTGCAGAATTGGCAAAGAAATGAAAACATGGAAAAGACGTCACAGGGTGACAGAACATGTGTTGAGACATCAGAGAGTTACTTCCAAGGTACTTGGGGGAGCTGCAGAGGATAAAAGCTGCAAACTAACGACTTTGGAGGTAAGTACAAAAGCAAAAAAAAAAAAAACCGAGGATTGTTAGATGACGATCAGTTTGGCTTTAGGAAAGGTAAAGGCATCAGAGAGGCAGTTCTGGCTTTGATACTGAAAACAGGAGTGAAGAAAAATCGAGATACGTTCATAGGATTTTTCGACTTGGAAAAGACGTTCGATAATGTAAAATGGTGCAAGATGTTCGAAATTCCGAGAAAAATATGCCAAGAGGCAACAACAAGACTGGAAGACCAAGAGCGAAGTACTCCAACACAAAAAGGTGTGAAGCAAGGACGTAATGTTTCAACCCTACTGTTCAATATGAACATCGAAGAAGCAATGATACAAATAAAAGACAGGTTCAAGGATGGGATTAAAATTCAGGTGGCAGGACATCAGTGGCAAGATTCGCTGATGAGATTGCGATCCTGAGTGAAAGTGAAGAATGTGTTGAATGGTTCAAATGGCTCTGAGTACTATGGGACTTAACTTCTGAGGTCATCAGTGCCCTATAACTTAGAACTACTTAAACCTAACTAACCTAAGGACATCACACACATCCATGCCCGAGGCAGGATTCGAACCTGCGACCGTAGCGGTCACGCGGTTCCAAACTGACGCGCTTAGAACCGCACGGCCACACCGGCCGGCCTTGTTGAATGGAATGAACAGTCTAATGAATACAGAATGTGCAAGAGAGTAAATCGATAAATACGGAAGAAATGAGAAGTAGCAGGAATAAGAACAGCGAGCAACTCAATATTAGAATAGTGGAACAATAAGTCGACGAAGTTAAGGAGTTCTGTTGCCTAGGTAGGAATAAAATCATAATGGACGGAGCAAGGAGGACTTAAAACGTAGAATAGTACTGACAAATAGGGCATTTCTGGCCAAGAGAAGTCCGCTAGTAACAAACATAGGTCTTAATCTGAGGAAGAAATTTCTGAGAATGTACGTTTGGTATCACAGCACTGTACGGCAATCAAGCATTGATTATGGGGAAACCAGAGCAGGAAACAATCGAAGCATTTGGGAAGTGGTGCTAGCAAAGAATTATGAAAGTAATGTGTACTGGTATGGTAAGGAATGAGGAACTTCTCCACTGGATTGGCAAAAGAGGAAATATACCGGGTGATCGAAAAGTCAGTATAAATTTGAAAACTTAATAAACCACGGAATAATGTAGATAGAGAGGTAAAAATTAACACACATGTTTGGAATGACATGGGGTTTTATTAGAACAAAAAAAAACAAAGTTCACAAAATGTCCGACAGATGCGCTTGGCCTCCCAGGTCCCCAGACCTCAGTCCGTGCGATTATTGGCTTTAGGGTTACCTGAAGACGCAAGTGTATCGTGATCGACCGACATCTCTGGGGATGCTGAAAGACAACATCGGACGCCAATGCCTCACCATAACTCCGCACATGCTTTATAGTGCTGTTCACAACATTATTCATCGACTACAGCTATTGCTGAGGAACGATGGTGGACATATTGAGCATTTCCTGTAAAGAACATCATCTTTGCTTTGTCTTACTTTGTTATGCTAATTATTGCTATTCGGATCAGATGAAGCACCATCTGTCGGACATTTTTTGGACTTTTGTATTTTTATGGTTCTAATAAAACTCCATGTCATTCCAAGCATGTGTGTCAATTTGTACCTCTCTATCTACATTATTCCGTAATTTATTGAGTTTTCAAATTTGTACTGACTTTTTGATCACCCGGTATATACTGACAAGAAGAAGGGACAGGACGATAGGGCACCTATTAACCCATCAGGGATTAACTTCTGTGGTACCAGACGGAGGTGTAGACAGCAAAAACTGTAGAGGAGACAGAGATTTGAACACATCCAGCGTATAATTGAGGACGCAGTTTGCAAGGGATACTCTGAGATGAAGCGTTTGACTGAGGAGAGGAATTCGTCGCGGGCAGCATCAAATCAGTCAGAAGAATGACCACTCAAAATAAGAAAAAGGCAGCATTGCTTTTCTTAGATGAAGAGGTTGGCACAAGAGAGGAATTTATGGCTCGCTTCATGTAGTTAGCAAAATTTAAAAAAATAAATTAAAAAAATTAAAAAACCACGATGCAGAGCTCTTGGAGCGGCAGCTAATGACCCATGTAAGAAATCAATGCAAGCACGTAATCTGTATGAAAGCATTCCTGTGGTGTTTCCTAATCGGACCATACATTTGTGGTCTTGCAACAGCAGAAACAGATGTTACATCAACTCTAAAAGGAGAACGGCTCAGAGTTATGTAAGAATAAAAGAAAGTGTCAACATCAGAGTAAGAAAGGCTTGCGTTACAGGACACCACATTTGAAGAGGTAAATAATGTTATCTCGCACAGGTGAACCGCCGTGAGGTTACTGGGTCAGTAACGAGTGCCCCAAAACTCGTAAATGAAGGCCGCAGGGGAAGACACCGTAACATAAATGGACTGGTCGAGTGGCTGCCGGCACTCGCAGAGCGATGGCTGGAGTGGTGGGCCTTCTGCTGGTGGTGGGCGCGGCGGCCGGCGGCGCCGAGGCGGGCGCGCGCGTGGTGGGCGGGCAGGCGGCGGCCGTGGAGCGCTTCCCGTGGCAGGTGTCTCTGCAGCAGCGCGGCCGCCACCACTGCGGCGGCGCCCTGGTCAGGCCACAGTGGGCGCTGACGGCGGCGCACTGCGTCGCCTCCTACTTTGGGCTCGGCCTCAGCGTCCGCGCCGGCACCTCCACCAGGGGCAGCGGCGGCGTCGTGCGCGCCGCCTCCAGTGTCCACCCCCACCCCGGCTTCTCCTGGACCTCTTTCGACTGCGACGTCGGCCTCGTGAAGGTCGCGGACCCCTTTGTCTTCGGTGCAACAATTCAGGTAAACTGACCGTCACGTGCATCTTTCTCTGCGTATAAACAGGCGGGAAAAAGTCGCAACACCAAAAGGGAGTTGTGCGACATAAACGAAACTTGGTAGATGTGTTTTTTCATCAGAAACTTGATGTCACTTCCAATTCCGCGCCAATCGCACAACATTAGCGCTAGTAGCGCCACTATGAGCATGCAGATCAGGTTCACTTTAAATAACGCTATAACCATCGTGAGCGTTAATTATCTTTGAGACGGGACTTGGTGCTAGACGGGAGTTGATGCTAGTCACGAATGCCTTTAAGGCAACAGACACCATTATCAACACCTCGCTCAGTATTAATGAGGTCGTGTAATGCTATGATAAGCTAGCTGCTCCTTCTGCACTATTGCAAAAAGAATTGCCGAGAATATACTTACTGTACATCACTGCTATCAGCGGTGGTTACGAGTATGTACGGTCGTAAGAAGACCGGTCTCCGATTGGCCACGTGGCATTATCGCGAAGGAAGACCATCGTGTTCAGCGTATGGCTCTGTCGCATCACACCGCATCTGCAGCAGAGTCTGAGCAGAGTCTGAGCAGCAGTTGCACCAAAGTGACACAACGAAGTGTTGAAAATCGTTTACTTCTAGGACAGCCCCGAGCCGGACGCCGTGTAGAGTGCATTCCATTGATCCCAAACAACCGCTATTTGCGACTTCAGTGGAGTCAAGCGAGAGCTAATTGGATGATGATGATGTTTGGTTTGTGCGATTATCAGCGCCCGTACAAATTCCCAACCTTTGCACAGTCCAAACTCGCCACTTTCATGAACGATGATAAAATGAAGAGGACAACGTAAACACCCAATCATCTCGCGGCAGGTGAAAATCCCTGACCCCGCCGGGAATCGAGAACGCAGCCACGAGACCACGAGCTGCAGACATAGTTAATTGGAGGGCAGAGTAGAGGTCTGCTGCGTTTTCTGACGAAAACTAACTCTGCCTTGGTGCAATTTAGGGCCTTGTGTTGGTTAGTAGGCCAGCTGAGGGCCTGCAACCGGCGTGTTTGCGTATTAGACGTACTGGACCTACACCTGGAATTATGGTCTGGGGAGCGATTACGTATGACAGCAGAAGCACTCTTGTTGTTATCCCCCGCAAAGTGATTGCAAATTTGTACTTTAGGCTGGTGTTTCGACCTGCTGTGCTGCCAGCTTTCCAGGGGTGTTTCCAACAGGATAACGCTCGACCACATATCGCTGTTGTAACGAAACACGCTCTACGGAGTGTCGATATGTAAGCTTGGCCTCCTTGGTCACTGAATCTGCCTCGTGGACATCATCGTACAAAAACTCCAGCGTAATTAAGAAACTGTATTGACTGACCAAGTGCAACGGGCATGGAACTCCAACCCACTAAATGGCGTCCTGTATCTGAACAACACAGTGCATGCACGTTTGCATGCTTGCATTCAACATTCTAGTGGTAACAAGGATTGTTAATGTACCAACATTTCACACTTGTAATGGCTTATCTCGCGCGTACATTAACCTGTGATCTTGCAATGTTAGTCAATTTAATATGTTACCTGAGTGAAAGTATTCCTAAAATTTCCTTATTTTACATTAACTCCTATTTGATGTTGCGATGTTTTTCCGTCAGTACAGCTTACACGAGGGATTGTTATGAAGTCTTCATATTTTTTGTTTCGGTCACTTAGTTACTTACATGTTCCATAGATCATTTGAACGATTGTTTTATCTAAACGGTGTGGGACGAACCAGCTCACATTATATATGTGTATATTGAACACTGTTAAAATTAATGAACACATTATCATTTTATTTCTAATCATGAAAGTGAACAAAAATTTTTTGTACTAGTTATCAGTTTTTAACCAAAAATTCGTCAGTGGAATAGAAGGAATTGTTCAGGAGAAATAATATATTAGATTTAAAATTTTGCTTCGCTACCAGTCAGACTTTTATGTTATTGGGCTAGTAAACAAAAATTTGATTGCTACACTCTGAACTCCTCTCTCACCCACTGACAGCATTAACAATGCGTAATAAATGTCATTCCCCCTCTAATGTTGTAGGTATGTACTTTCTTTATAAGAAATTTCATTAGCTAAATTATGTGTTGCCACAGCGCATTTAAAATACCTACTTCCTTGAAGATTTACTGTACCTACATGACATCCGTGCAATCAGTAGCTTCTTTCCAAGCGATGAAAAGTGATTAAAATTATTCCGTAAGACATTATCGGATGCAAAAAATTATTCCGTAAGACATTATCGGATGCAAGTCTGCAAAAAATGTCAGGAGGCAGATATGTTCGTTTCCAGGATAAGCAAGAATGTGGATAGCAAAAGTAGCTGAACTTAATTGTTTGAGAAGCTCAGTAACATCCTTCTTCCAGCCCAAGTTTTCATCAATATGTACAGCCAAAAATGTGGAGCATTCTATTCGATTTACTGACTCCTACTCATGTGCTACATCAGTTATTGGTTTGACACTATTTGTTGTACATAAATGAACGTAGCGCGCTTTTTCAAAATTTAGGGAGATTCCGTTTTCAGGGAATAACTTAATAATGCTTTGGAAAATATCATTTAGCTTTCCCTCCCATGTGATTTTTTATAACACTGGTATCGTCTGCAAAAGTAGCAATTTGGCTTGCTGACTATTAAGTGGAAGGTCATTCACACTTATAAAGAATAGTGTAGGGACTCCATTTATGATTTTTTTCCAAGTTACAAAAATTTT
This sequence comes from Schistocerca serialis cubense, assembly GCF_023864345.2. Lineage (NCBI taxonomy): Eukaryota > Metazoa > Arthropoda > Insecta > Orthoptera > Acrididae > Schistocerca > Schistocerca serialis. The sequence continues at coordinate 320,398,280 of NC_064641.1, read as the reverse complement.
CTACTTTCCCGACATTGTCTGAATTATTCAGCACGTTATTTTGTGTTCCCATTGAAAATATGATTCAAACAAGCTGTGTCTAACGCCACCAGTTCCATAAAACATGAGTTTTTCTAAGAGACTAACGTGATCTATATAATAAGATGCCTTGGAAACATCACAAAATATGCCAACTGGTGATATACGAGTATTGTTATTTCAGGCTTGTACTGTTTGAAGAGTGTACGTATAAGTAGCATTCTCAGTTGAGCAACCCTTCTTGAACCCAAACTATGAAATTCTAAGTAAGGGCTTTCCACTTAAGTGTTCGACTATTCTTGAGTACATTACATTCTCGAATACTTATGATAAAGATGTCAGTATGGAAACTGAATGATAACTGCATAAGTCTGTCTCGTTACCTTTTTTAGCAAACGGTTTAACAACTGCATATTTTTTAAACATTCTGCGTGGTGTCTGTTTGTTCTATATCGTGTCTCCATACCACTTTCGCGCAACGACGCTCTGTGCGTGTTTTTAAGGGAACTGACTAGTTTGAACCTGGGACCTGTTGCTGGTAAGGAGACGCCAGGCCACACATGACTTGTAGAATTCAGAAGAGTTCAGTGAGACTAGCGATGATATAACCAAATACTTAATGATTTCAGCGTCAGCTCCACTGCACTCCCTGTAAAAGAATCTTAATACTGACTAAATTTAGTGGAAGGGGTCCAAGGCTTTCCTATTTTTAGTTAGCTGGTAAAATAACGTCGAAAAAGCAGTTAAGTTTACCATTGGAAATTTTATTCTACTCACAAAACATTGTTTATAAATTGCACTATTGCTAAAAGGAAATGTTTTAATACAGGATGGTAAAAACCTTCTGCGTTCAACAAAAATGTGAACGAATATTCCCTGAATGTGTTTCCAAGTTATACAATGGATCGAAGGATGACCTATGCCATATCACATCTATAATCTAGGTATAAATTAAGTTTCACAAGAGAGAAAACTATCAAAATGGTCTACAGTGACACTCAATTATCTTTAATTACTTATCTAACTTGTCGTAAATTACAGTGGCTGATGTGGCTTCTCAATAACTATATAACAGAAAAATCATCGCGTTTCAGATTTTTACTTCAAGTGGCAAATGTGAACACCATGAGCTTTAATTGACGATCGACACTAGTATTACGCAAAAAGGGGGTGTAACAGATGAGACTTCTGCAGTTCTGAGTGAAGCTTTATGCGCTGTTATGCGGCATCGCGTGCGTTCATTACCTTGTCGGTGTTCGTCAGGGGGCGGCAGGCAGCACAGCTCCGCTCACCTCGCTGTCTCCGAAGCAACTCGCTTCTAACTTCTCCTTACTACAATTTACCGAAGTTGGTTTAAAAAAACTATCTGGCTGTGTTTTCATCTGACCAATCAGGGTCTCAATGTTAACCTTAAGCTCCGTCTACAAAAATTCTGTCTATCCAATGAGAAGCGTTATACTTTTCGTGGTGGGGCAATGTTTTTAAAGTTTGCAACGTAACAGAGACGCGAAAAAGTCTCACGCTAAAACTTGCAGCTGGTGTGGTCCTTTTAGCGTTATCGTAAGATCTATACTGTTCTTCTGGAGGGCTCTATCTTTTAACAAGGGCTGGGGGGTGGTCCTAACGTATCAGAGACGCGAAAAAGTCTCACGCTAAAACTTGCGGGTGGTGTAGCCCTTTTTGTGTTATCGTAAGATCTATACTGTTCTTCTGGAGGGCTCTAGCTTTTAACAAGGGCTGGGGGGGGGAGGGTCTCTGTTACATCGAGACGCGAAAAAGTCTCACGCTAAGACTTGCGGGTGGTGTGGTACTAGCAGTCAGCTGGCGACGTGGGTGTCCGTCCGTCCCTTATCGTAGGGCCTTCCAGCTTAACACGGTTCTACTCTCGGCTTCTGTTCTCGTTTCTCCCCTCGGAACTGCGTCTGTCTCACGGTGGGAAGGTATGACATGCATTTAGGCATTCTTGTGTTAGTCTGTGGTATTCCATTTGCTCACTCGTTACTCGTATTACTTTGGTTTATTTAATGTCACGATTTATTCGGACCTATGTGACATACTACTGGATTTGCTTATCATGTCAGGGTTTTCATGGAAGGTGTTGGATTTGCCTGACACCTTACAATTTTAACCTTTCTCGATAACTTTCATGTGAAGTGATTCATTGCATATATAAGATCGCTCCTTGTTATGTTGGGGCAACTTTTCGAAACGCTATGTGAAATCCTCCTCAGTCCGAAATGGGTTTTTGTCAGTCTTCTGACTGGTCTGGTGCGTCCCTCCACGAATTCCAATCTTGTGATAATTTCTTCATCTCACAATAGCACTGCTATCCAACGCCCTCTATTATTTGTTTGATGTATTCCAATCTCTGCCTTCTCCTACAGTTGTCACCCTCTACAGCTGCCACTAGTACCATGTAAGTTGTTCCCAGATCTCGTAACGTTTGTCCGATCATCCTCTTCCTTTCTGTTGTCAGTATTTTCCATTAGCTCCTTACTTCGCCGATACGGCGGAAAACCTCCTCATTCTTTATTTTATCAGTGCACATAACTGTGGCCATTCTTCCGTGCGCCACGACTCAAACATTAGTAATTCATAATCTAGATTAGATATTTTGTGGTTACATGAAGACAGTTTGATTTATTCTGTGGTATACATGGTTTAATTGCTAAATCACGAGCAAATGTTTTCCTGTTGTTAATTCTGACGTCATTTACGTGCCTAAACTCTCTGCCACAGCATTTATTTCCAAGGAAATGGAATCCCGCAACCGAGCGACCGCTACGGTCGCAGGTTCGAATCCTGCCTCGGCAATGAATGTGTGTGATGTCCTTAGGTTAGTCAGGTTTAACTAGTTCTAAGTTCTAGGCGACTGATGACCTCAGAAGTTAATTCGCATAGTACTCAGAGCCATTTTTTTTTTTTTTTTTTTTTTGGAATCCCGCAATAACAGACTCCTTAGGCATTGTTCAGACCGAGAATGACGAAGTTAAGGGTAGAGATTTTGTGAAGGAGATTAAGAGTGAGAGAGAATGAAAGAGAGAGAATGATAGAGCGAGGAGAGGAAGAAAGAAGAGAGAGAGAGAGAGAGAGAGAGAGAGAGAGAAAGGAGAAACAGAAATGGAGATGAATTTGGACTGATGGGAGGAAAATAAGAACAAACCAAAGAGAGAGCAGAATAAGAGGAGTGGACCTGAACAAAATTTACCAAATAATATTAACAGGACAGAAACCCGCCGTTGTCAAGGTACAGCTGCATAACGTCCGCCGATCAGTGGAGAGCTTTCGTAAGTGAAGACTCGTAAACAGCTGCTCGCAAGAATTTTTTAAGCTATGACAGTCATTCGTAATGTGCCGGGAATTTCCTAAACGGTGCAGTAGTCATTTCTTCGACAATGCCAGTTTTGTAGCAGTTGCAGGCAGGAATTTCGAGACTTTGTTGAAAACATGGGATTTAAGGTAAATGAGTGTTTATTTTTCATCTCCTTCTTCGTTAACTGATAGGCCTATACTCTGCTTGTTAGAATAAGATTGCATTCGCGCTCTCTTTACATTAGTAAAATTGTAGCATGTAACTGTTAAATTTAATAATTAATAACATGGCACTTTAAAAAGAACACAGGCCGGCTATGTTACTAAACTGTCGTTTGTGCAATACAGCTTACATATTAAGAGTATCAGGGTACTTTTAGCGACGTTGATTTATCTAGTAAACGCCACGCATAAATCGAGACTATTGTAGCCAGCTATGGCTAGGATTCTAATGTTTGCCTACTTTTGACTGTTATGGTGAAACAGAATCCTTCAGCCAGTTTAATTGGTAACTGTGTTGTTTATTATATCAGGTATTAGTTGGGTGAGTTAGTTTAAATGTGCACATTTCAACGTTCTCGCCGGACGTAGTTTTATGGCCCTTGTTAAACAACATTGCAATCCCTGTGTACTATCATCTGGAAAATTCCGCTCTATTCGACATCTCCTGCCCTGCTATGTCGTTGTTATCAGGTTATTTTTTGTGTACAATGTAAATAGAAACAGGGAGGAAGTGACAAATGCTCAGAAAAGGCAAGAGATAGAGGGGGGGGGGGGGAGATGTTGTAACAGGAGAAGTTCAGAGGTAACAATTCGTCTAAATAAACGGAGGAGTTTGAATGTACACGTGATTAAAATCATGTAAATAACAATTACTTGTGGACACAGCCTGAACAGCGTTCCATGCTGCTTGGCTCCAACGGTTATATGCCTGACTACCTGCCTAAATAACACTGAAATACTGAATATAGATATCAACATAGATATGAAGGAGTGCCTAATGGTATGCTAACTGTCATTATTGATTAACGACACCCGAAATGCTACTTTCGTGGCTGATAACGTTTCATCAAAATAGATCAGTACTACAGAGATTGCTTTCGCTAAGCTGTTCTTGGCTACCTCTCACTTCTGCTCATGATTATGACAGATGTCTTAATTCAACACAAGCAAAAGCATAGTCATACTTTCAGAACAAACACAAATGTAAAATCACAAAAGTATTTGTACAATTATTTACAAATAAGTTTCGTTCTCCTTTTCTTAAACTGCTATTTATGGATGTAGCTGGAGTGATCTTTTTAATGTGAAATTAAAAATGTTTAACCTCTTATAAATTTTAATTTTAATCTTAATAATGAGGAGCCTCAGTTGCACGTTTACCTAGAATTTACCTAGGTTTCAGCCGGGGTAACCCAGCCTTCTTCAGAATAACAGTATCTATCGTTTGTCCATAGTGGACATCGTCAAGCTAAAACTACAAATCCATAAATTATCGTCAGACTGTAAAACGTATCTGGCACTGCGTCGGATCCACTTCGCGACCGCGATGCGGCAGCCACTAGTGCAGTACAGCACTATGGACAGACGATAGATACTGTTATTCTGAAGAAGGTTGTCTTACCCCTACTGAAACCTAGGTAAATTCTAGGTAAACGGTGCGACTGAGGCTGTTCTTTATTAAAATTTAAATTAATATTTATACAGTTGCTGACAGGGCCGCGAAATGTTGAAGATCTTATAAATTTATCGAATGTTTTGGTCAAGCTAAATATAAAAGTTATGACCAGACAGAATCTGTCACGTGAAATGTCTACTGGGAGTTTACTACCGCTGTGTGAGATTGCATACAAGGTGTCCGGAAATGCCAGTTACTAACTTCTATGACTTGTAGAGGGCACTGAGTATATTATGGTTTCAATAGGAACCCATGTCAGGAAACGTACCGTTTACGTTCTACGACGGTTTCAGTTCAGGTGTATAGCGCGTCCACGTCTGCTAAGGGAAAGAGGAAAGAGTCAGTGTTGCTTGTCCTGGTGTGCAATATGGTAGAGAGGATGACGTGTACTGTATCAGATGGTCACCTAAGGTCACTTTACGACTGCCTTACTGCGAAACCTATTCAGTGCCTGTGCATTTCCGACACAGTAAAAATGCATCGGTACACGTTTTTGGAATACACAGACATGATTCTTACGCGCTGTGAAGCTCGAGGAAACGGTACAGGTGCCAGTCGGCTGTATCACGAACGTTTTCCGCAACGTAGCATGCCATCGCACATACAATTTGCCCAAGTTACGCGGTGGCTCCGAGAAACAGGTACCTTCACCGTGAGGAGAGAGGACTTCGCTGCTCCACGGCAACGCCGCACGCCCGAATCTGAAGGAAATGTACTGCATCGCCTTCATGAAAACCCATCAACGAGCACTCGAACAATTTTACGCGAAATGGGTGTTAATATCGCCTGGAACATTACCAGTTAAAAAGGATCCTCGCTACGGGTCCAGCCGATTTTCTACAACGTGTTGCCTACTGAACGTGTTTCCTGCACTGCTGCATCGCTACACCGCTGTGTCGATGCACCTCCGTTCCCACATCGAGTTCTGTTCACAGAAGAATATAATTTCACTAGAGATTTTGTTGTAAGTTCGCGAAACAACCATGTCTCGGCACACGAAAACCCTCGTGTCACGCATGGTCAGGGATTTTAGTATCGGTTTGGCATTAACGTTTGGCCATATATTCTGGATGGTCATGCGATTGAGTCGTACCTCCTTCCTGCATACTTGATCTCCCTGCAGAACGTATTGGATCTGTTCTTGAAAACTGTGTCACTGAATGTCCGTCAGCAAATATGGTCTCATCAGGATGGTGCACAACCTCACTTCTCACCTGCCGTTCAGAGAAACAGGCGATGTGGTGAATGCTGGACAGGCCGAAGTGGCCGTCGGGATCGCCAGATTTAACACCTATGGACTTCTTCTAGTAGGGTCCTACCCAATGTTTAATTTACGAGACTTGTGTAGAGACTGAGAAAGACCTGCTGGCAAGAGTTCTAACCGCTGCACTAGAAATTAAAAAGACACCAGGTGGGATGGAGAGTGTGTACCAGAATATGTTTCGTAGGTACAAAGTCTGAAAGAACGATGGTGGTCGTCTCATCGAACTGCTGTTGTAATGCATCAGTACCGTCCTGTACGCACAGTATGCTGGGTTCTTTTTTGTTTTGGAATTATGTAAATACTTAATGTTTAAGTCTTAATACAAACAAATGTGCTTAAGTAATGAATGGACGTTTCGTTATGTTTCCTTTCGAATTGTTACTTATAACTGTAGTGCGTCACGCCTAATTCAGTTCCTCAAGCAAAAGTAGATGAGTTAAACATCTGAACTGAAACCGTCATAGAACGGTAACTATGCGTTTCCGGAGATGGATTCCCATTCAAAATTTTAGGTACTCACTACCTTCTATAAGTCCTAGAAGTATATGTCATGTTGTTTGGCATGAATGTCACTGTGAAGTTCGCTGTCAATAAGTTAAATTATAAAGAAGTTGAAAGCAGTTTCCAATGATTTGACGCTCATCCTTCAGAACATCAAATTTCTCTTCAGCCAAACATTCGACGGCGAATAAGTCTGTGTTTGAATAAAAATTAATATAGCTTCATATTTAGGTTTGTAATTATTATTTTGAAATAACTAACGGAAAGTCAACATTCTTCTATGGTTACCTATATATATAGACTGCTGTATAACATTCGGTTTCAGTGTCGGAGATAATCGCTGCGTCTAAAGAAGTATCAATACGATTCCTCTTTGCCTCACCTGAAATTTAACAGCTGCTGCAGATGACGGCTGGAGTAGCTGTAGTGCGACAGATGTTCTGCAGTCCATACGAATCTCCTAATATGAGGACATGCTATTTCCTAAATGAACACATTAACACCAGAAATGTTAATAACACCAAGCACCGCTCTACAACACCGTCTGACTGATAAACTCTTTAAACCTCGTTAGGAAGGATATTGGAATGGGATGTGCTGGCATGATCTACGAAAACGTTTTTAATGCACAACAATGGATAGTCACGTAATGACGGATATGAGTAGTGTAGGGACACATTATAATGAATAACTTTGGCTTCACAGTAAATAGCAGTTAATTCATTCACAGTCTCTTTCGCAGACACAAATGCTCGATAACTTTTTTTACAAAAGGAATCACATTTTCATTGTAATTTTAGGGTCACTCATTAACTTATGTGAAATAATGCCTTTGTCTCCTTCGTACACAGTCCATGCAGGTATAACAGATATACTCTTTCTTGTAATGAAAACTACGTATGATCCCCTTCTTATGATGTGTTGAAATCTTCGGTCGTCGTTTGTCTTCTGTGCATATATTTTCAATATATTTCAGTCTTGCGTCTTGTCTCCTGAATCTTCTCTCTTATATTCTTGTTTCTAGAGTCTTCTATGTTGATAATTTCAAACATCGTTACCTCTTCCGGTAACCTGGTGATTCCTTGCGAAATGGTGTCGTAATAAGTGTCTAGGAACATCCTCACTTGTTCGTCTCTGCACTCAAAAATTGATTTCACTGTCACACTACTCTCACTGTTCCATTTTACACCATCCGACTGATGCCACAAAGAATTACTGATTCCTGCAAAAATACAAGTCCTTTCCCACTATTAAACCGACATGGGCCTACCGTCAGTCTTTACGCTTCAGCATCCTAATTTCACCTGGTGTTCTTCATTTCTTGGTTCCGTCTTAAGAAAATTACAGATGTTAAGATATATACGGTACACATATCACATAAAACATGGGACACAACATTGGCGTGACGTTTTCATTACATATGAGTAGAGGCGTACACACACAAATATATAAAGAACAGAAATTTGTTTATGTGACACAGGTTTGACGGAAATACACGGTAGTGATTAGCTGTGGAGGACACCTCCGTCGTACGCTGTTCGGTGTGAAATTCCTACGAGAGAAAAGTGATATCATGTAGTTATTCCGGTAACTGTTGCTACATATTAAGTCTGCAATATGTAGTTGATTTTTGGTATCGTCATTTCATCGTCGTCTTGTTGGTCTGGGAAGATAATCCGGTGAAAATGGACTTGTTAACTGCCTCCAGAACAGCTCAGTGTTACACAAAGTAAGGGTTACCTTGCATACCACTTGATCCATCTCTGCCTTGCTGAAGAAGGAAAATCGCATATATATATATCAAACGCAACGAACTGAAAGGAACTTGCAGAAGTACTGAAAAACACTCTGAAACTTGGCAAACTCCCAAGAAAGAGAAAACACAGATGGTGGAACAGCCCATGTGATCAAGCAACAGAAGAAAGAATACAAGCTTGGAAAACTTTCAGTAGTAATAAAACTACAGAAAAATGACAGGAATTTTTGAGAATACAGAAGAGTTCATCCAAGGCAATTTGAAGAGAAAAACGTATATATTATATAAGCCGGCTTAAAGAAATTGAACAAGACTTTATCAAGAACAACACCAGAAACTCTTACAAAATTTTCAGAGAAAACCTAATAGGCTATTAACCACCTAATCTGTGCTTTCGCTGGCTTGATGTATCACTGGAAACCAACCCTAAAAAGAACTGTCAAATTTTAGCTAAATATTTTCACTCACTTCTCAACTACAAGCCTCCGACAGAACAACTAGATTTCGAAAAACCCACATTCAGTCCCGATTCAAATCCACCATCAATTAAAGAGGTAAATTAAATGAAATAATCAATTCTTTGAAGAACAAAAGTCTCCAGGGGAATACGGAATCATAGCAGAAGTACGTAAATTAAATGACTATAATCACAAGCAACCCACAGAATCATATCAAACTTTTGGGAAACTGAACAAATACCTCGAGAGAGGAAATGTGCATTAATTCTCCCTCTCCACAAAAAAGGTGCAAAAACCGATCCAAATGATTACAGGGAGAATTTCGCTGCTCCCTGTAACACAAAAAATTCTTTCAAAGGCCCTTTTTAAACAGATTTGAAAAATCAGCGGACCAGTTAATAGGGGAGTATCAGACAGGGTTTCGCAAAGGTCGATCTTGCATCGTACAGATATCAAACATAAAAACAATTTTGCAAATGAGAAGATGTAGAAATAATGTGGTAACTTTTCTCGATTTTAAAAAGGCCTACGATTCAATACATAGACAAACATTATTCCACAGGTTAGAGGAGTTCAGGATTTACAGGAAAACAAGGTCAATTATTCAATAGACATCAACAGATACAGCCTCAAAAGTTAAATTCATGGGAGAAATATCAGAAGCATTTCACATCCATACTGGTGTTCGCCAAGGAGATGGAATGTCCCCCCTACTATTCAACATGATTCTGCAAAAATTGTGAGGACATGAGAAAAGGAAATAAAAGGAATTCAGCTTGGGATTTAAAAGGGGCAGAGAATGAGGGTTAAGTGTCCGGCTTTCGCGGACGATCTTGCCATTCTAACGAACAATAGAGAGGAAGCCAAACTTGCATTGGAGAAACTATACCAAATCTCACAGAAAACTGGGCTACAAATCTCTTACGAGAAAATACAGTACATGGAAAACAAACCTGCATATAATCTCCTTGTTACTACTCAATACGGGAAAGTGGCACAAGTTTCCCACTTCAGATACCTGAGAGTGATAATCCTACCATCAGGACTGAACTCAATAGCCAATAAAGACAGAATCTCCTGATTACAAAAAGCATATAAGCTCACTTGGAATCACTATAATAAGAAATCTATTTCTGTCAATGCGAAACTAAGGCATTACAACACAGTAGTCCTACCAGTAGCACATTATGCTGCAAAAACTACAGTGATTCGTGGTCACACGAAGTTCAGAGAGACTGAAAAGCAGGAAAGAAAAATTCTGAGGAAAATACATGGAGCAGTGTTTCGGGGAGGAATTTGGATGAAGAGGCCAACTAGAGATATTTACAAAGACATAGAAACAATAACAGACACTATTAGAAAGAGGCTTAACATCACACCGACGACACCGTCATTGCAAACGAAGCAAAAGCTGTGATTGGGGAAGGATGAGGAAAACACCAGCTGCTCCTTTTCAAAGAAACTATTCCGGTATATCCCTTAAGTAGTTTGGTGAAGCCATGGAAAAAGTAATTTGGCTGCCCGCCGGGTGTGTCTGTCAGTGTCTTTGCCAAAACAAGTCCGGTGCTTTGCCACCGCACCATCTCGACTGGTTTAAGCTAGGAGTGGCCCAGATTTTAGCTCGCGGGCTGTGCCATGGCACGAGCGCCATAGCGCTCAGCTTCGCCGCGCGTTTCCCCCAACACCAAGCCAATCTGTCTGAGTGGGAGAAGGGGTTAAAGGGGGAACTGCGTACTTTTAAGTGGCAGTGCAGTCGCATACGACTCCGTTTTATATTTCACATGTCTCAACAACACAGATCACAGGCTAACAAACTTTCAGCATTATTTAGTTACTTTTGGTGCGCTGAAAACATTATTTTTAACTGGTACAAACTGTCGGCATACGGACAGACTCAGACAATTTCACAGATTTTCACATTCAGTCTGCTACGTAAACGTGACTTATTTAGTTTCATAACCAAAAAAAAAAAATCTTTCGCACAAATATGTCACTCGAAGTATTGTATCACTTTTGCATCCTCATTATGGAGACATGGGAACTTTATCTGAAGTAAGCAAATGTGGACGTCCTGGATAGTTTTAACGTAAAGGGTTTGTCATTAAAAAGTGAATTACCTTACAAATCAGTTAGTTACATGTGCACATGCACAGGAGCGCTTTCAACAGAAACGGCAAACGGTCTCGAAAACAAATGTAGGATTGACAGCGTCCTTAGAAAGTTTAGGAAATTATCGTTGTAGTTCTTTTAAGGTCACAGTGAATTCTTGAAACCTCACGTTTTCTTTAACGATGGTGAAGTTCGGGAACTACACTGTGTTTGTAAAAAATATGTGCCTTCTACAATGCTGTTTTCTTTTAAATGTATCCTCATCGAAACTGAAAGAAATTCTTCCTTATTTTGCAATGTGCATTCAAGTCCACTTAAAACGCAAGGTCTGCGATCCATTCTGGATGCTCTAAATTTATTTATTGGACTCCTTTTTCCTTCATAAATTCAGTAAAAGCGAGTTTAAATCAAAAAATCGTTCCAGTCTTGCCCCTTGACTTAAACAAAGTACTCGGCAATAAATATATAGTTTCGATACTCTTCATTCATTTGCATCGAAAACAGTTGCAACCGACAGTGAAATAATGCGTATGACACCAGGAAATTTAGTATTCATATCACCAATATCTTCACGAGCTGCATGCCTGCAAATTTAGTACAAAGTTCTTCTTGATGTACTGGACAATGAATCCCGCCTGCCGATTGCTGTAATTCTTCGCTCTTTCATTGTCAACTAAATCTTTAATTTGTTTGTGCATGGTGTTGTAATTTCGTTTCCTAGCAACTTTGCAGTACCCGTAACTTTCGTGACTGTATAATATGTGTTGAGAATTCTCATCCCTGCGTCTTCTTGTGCAAACATCCACTGAACCTGTGAATGTCTTTCGTACAACGAACAAATAGCGTAGGGTAAACAGCGCTGACATCTCGATTTTGCCGAACTGAAGAGAGTTGCGCCAACCGAAAAAGTCACACCGCAATACTAAATGAAATGTCGTGCTCTACCGAGTTCTTCGGGTAAGACACGAGTAAAGGCGACCCAGGCAGAGCCTTGGACCACCCGTGGCCCGCACATTCAATCCGCGTGAAGTTTGCCACGACGTGGTCGGCCCAGCTTTAAACGGTCAGCTAAGGCCATGCTTCGGCGTTGATTCTCAGTGGCGGGTAAAATTCGAGAAGCAGTATGCGCCAAATGAGTAATCCGTAGCAATCAAGGTCCCTGTGTCTATCGTGGCTGCTCTTCAACTCGCTGCAGAATATTGAACTGTATTGTTGTGTGTAGAGAACGCTTGATTGGGGAAAAAAGGTAACTCACCTCTTTTACAGATATAAAGTGACTTATTACTCGCTGCAGCAAAATTCAGGAAAGATTCAACAATTTAAACGTCGACCTGAACTCTCCAATATCAGCACACCACGCAGGTTGAAAACTGAGAACAAAGGTCCGAATTGTAGACTGGTGAGCCAATACATGAATCAGTATAGTGTGATAGAGTAAAATTTAACCTCTCGATGTCAGTGGTCCCTTGTGGTAGGCTTAAGTTTTCAAATGTTGTGTACGACTTCTACTCACAACGGTGTGGGGAGGTGGGTTACGGTGTGTTGTGGCAGTTGCTGTAGGGAAGCTGGACATGAGCAGAAATGATCAGCGGACAAGGTAACACAGTAAACAGAAGATTTACTTACTTGTATTTCTCCTAGTGAACGAAGAGTCATTACACATATTGCAGCAAGAGATAGAGTTCAAGTGTCAACAAGGATGAGGCTCTCTCAACTAGAGCATGAACGATGGTGTCAGAGCTATGATTAGGCGGCGTCTGCGTAGTGTCACGTAGCAAAGTGCCCTCAAGTGCGAGTGTCTGGGTGGCTGCTGAAGGCCATCATATATTGCGGCGGCAGAAGACGCTCCTGGAGCCGTGGCTCCGCAGGAATGCACCAATGGGTCCGCTAGATCCTGCATGACTGCTTTCGGCGTCTGACGGAACTTGTAATTCCGTTTCCAGCTTTGACGCCCATAAGGTGGTATCGATAAGAGATACCAGAATTTTTCTCTTTCAGTCGTCATATGACAGGTTTGTTTGACCTGTGGTAGAGTTTCACAGAGATGATGAAGAAAGTGAACAGAGAGAATCTTATAGGCGAAAAGTACCCCAAGAAAGCATACTTATTAATTTTGAAGAACCGATTTAAATGGTGATTTTAGGAATGCACTACATACACGTCTGTATAGGTTACATAGGGATCGTGAGGACAATAGTAGATTAATTACAGCAATCAAACAGTCATTTAAACAATCATTCTTCCCTCGCTCCATACGTGAAGCGAACGAGAAGGAACCCTAATAAGTAGTACAGTGGCATGTACCCACTGCCATGCACTACACAGTTGTTTTCAGAGTACAGATGTAGATCAGCTGTAGATGTAGATTCCCACAGCCTGTACCTTCTCCAGTCCCTTTAGTGTGAGAACTTTTCGTGTAGTTATTGTCTCTTGCCCAGTGAAGATTTATTTACGATATGGCTATGATAATGGAGTAACATCAGAATAATGTTTTACTTCCGTTGTTTTTGACACATCCTGCTTTTACTTTAATACCAAACTATCGGCAGTGCCTGTTAGGAAAGAAAATTTATCACTGTCTAATCTTGCGGCACCAGCTGACCCGCTTAACTGGAAATTGCGTCATTCTTCGCGAACGTTGGTCACTTTTCCTTCGGAAAAAGTGGACATAGTGCCGTACGTATACAGGTCGAGAGTAGGTGACTATTGAAAGTACACGCTTAGCTTTTATTGTCACGCTGGATGTCCTTAATGAGGGTGTGAAAGAGAAGGGGAGAGGTCCTGAACCGGATTCGATTCCCAGTCAGGTTGGTGGCTGTGTGTTGTGTTGTCCTTATCATAATCGACCGCAAGTTGCCAAAGTAGCGCTTTTACTTTAATACCAATCTATCGGCAGTGTCTGTTAGAAAAGAAAAGTTCGCACTATCTAATCTCGCGGCCCCAGCTGACCCGCTTAACTGGAAATTACGTCATTCTTCGCGAACGTTGGTTACTTTTCCTTCGGAAAAAGTGGACAGTGTGCCCTACACATACGGGTCGAGAGTAGCTGACTATTGAAAGTGCATGCTTAGCTTTTATTGTCACGTTGGATGTCCTTAATGAGGGTGTGAAAGAGAGGGGGAGAGGTCCTGAACCGGATTCGATCCCCAGCTAGGTTGGTGGCTATGTGTTGTGTTGTGCTTATCATCATCGAACCGCAAGTTGCCAAAGTAACGACTAGAAAAAAGACTTGCAATGGTCGGCTGAACAATCCCAGATGGAGTCTCCCAGCCAATAATGTGATACGTTCATTTCACTTTATAAGTTTAATTTTTCTACGATTAAACCAAACCTTTCAGTTTTATGGGCTCACACAAGACGTTCTGTTCATAAAATATATCCCTTTATAAACAAACTATGCTTTTGAGTATTTTTTCTTGCGTTTGATGCATGTTTGTCCACATTTTATGTTTAATCTTTATGCGCACACAGAACATCAATTTTTTTTATGGTCATCCAACTCACGCATTCTCCGCTGTTGGCGAGTAACTCCATCATGTGCCTTGGCTTGTAGGGCATTCTTTTGCAGCCGGCCGCTGTGACCGAGCGGTTCTAGGCACTTCAGTCTGAAACCGTGCGATCGCTAGCTACTGTCGCAGGTTCGAATCCTGCGTCGGGCATGGATGTGTGTGACATCCTTAAGTTAGTTAGGTTTAAGTAGTTCTAAGTTCTAGGGGACTGATGACCTCAGATGTTAATTCCCACAGTGCTCAGAGCCATCTGAACCAATCTTTTGCAGCTGCGGGTAACTGATTCTCTTCTCCACTTGAGGATTTATCATTTACTGCTATTAATTCCACGAAGAAAACTCCCCTTTTATCAGCTCTGTATTGCTCTTAGTTAGGATGTTGCTATGAAATTAAACACAGAATATTCTTTTTACGTCCGTCATCTCTGTGGCAATGCGATGCAGAGAACTGAGTATTATGAGTGGTTTATAATCTTTTGTTTCGTAACCTGAAATTGTTAAATTGCCTTCCAAAACCATTCGTTGAGGATAAAGCTTTTCGTGACTTGGAAACCTTCATTTCTGGTGGCATGTAATTGTCGTTTTTTCTCTACGTTGTTTTGTCTAAAACAACTGAACACTTGTGAAAAAATTATCTATTTGTTTTTTGAGGTCCCTCCTATTGTCCTTGTCAGCGTCCTAACTGTAGCAGAAGTAACACTACCTTGTTTCGTCTGATCATGGTCCAAAAATACTATCATTTCTTCAGAATTAAAAATGTGTTCATTTTATCAACTGGCTTTATATAAATACACTCCTGGAAATTGAAATAAGAACACCGTGAATTCATTGTCCCAGGAAGGGGAAACTTTATTGACACATTCCTGGGGTCAGATACATCACATGATCACACTGACAGAACCACAGGCACATAGACACAGGCAACAGAGCATGCACAATCTCGGCACTAGTACAGTGTATATCCACCTTTCGCAGCAATGCAGGCTGCTATTCTCCCATGGAGACGATCTTAGAGATGCTGGACGTAGTCCTGTTGAACGGCTTGCCATGCCATTTCCACCTGGCGCCTCAGTTGGACCAGCGTTCGTGCTGGACGTGCAGACCGCGTGAGACGACGCTTCATCCAGTCCCAAACATGCTCAATGGGGGGCAGATCCGGAGATCTTGCTGGCCAGGGTAGTTGACTTACACCTTCTAGAGCACGTTGGGTGGCACGGGGTACATGCGGACGTGCATTGTCCTGTTGGAACAGCAAGTTCCCTTGCCGGTCTAGGAATGGTAGAACGATGGGTTCGATGACGGTTTGGATGTACCGTGCACTATTCAGTGTCCCCTCGACGATCACCAGTGGTGTACGGCCAGTGTAGGAGATCGCTCCCCACATCATGATGCCGGGTGTTGGCCCTGTGTGCCTCGGTCGTATGCAGTCCCGATTGTGGCGCTCACCTACACGGCGCCAAACACGCATACGACCATCATTGGCACCAAGGCAGAAGCGACTCTCATCGCTGAAGACGACACGTCTCCATTCGTCCCTCCATTCACGCCTGTCGCGACACCACTGGAGGCGGGCTGCACGATGTTGGGGCGTGAGCGGAAGACGGCCTAACGGTGTGCGGGACCGTAGCCCAGCTTCATGGAGATGGTTGCGAATGGTCCTCGCCGATACCCCAGGAGCAACAGTGTCCCTAATTTGCTGGGAAGTGGCGGTGCGGTCCCCTACGGCACTGCGTAGGATCCTACGGTCTTGGCGTGCATCCGTGCGTCGCTGCGGTCCGGTCCCAGGTCGACGGGCACGTGCACCTTCCGCCGACTACTGGCGACAACATCGATGTACTGTGGAGACCTCACGCCCCACGTGTTGAGCAATTCAGCGGTACGTCCACCCGGCCTTCCGCATGCCCACTATACGCCCTCGCTCAAAGTCCGTCAACTGCACATACGGTTCACGTCCACGCTGTCGCGGCATGCTACCAGTGTTAAAGACTGCTCCGTATGCCACGGCAAACTGGCTGACACTGACGGCGGCGGTGCACAAATGCT
Organism: Schistocerca serialis cubense; assembly: GCF_023864345.2. Classification (NCBI taxonomy): domain Eukaryota; kingdom Metazoa; phylum Arthropoda; class Insecta; order Orthoptera; family Acrididae; genus Schistocerca; species Schistocerca serialis. The sequence goes on along the minus strand of NC_064641.1, from coordinate 320,381,633 downwards.
GCGCAGCTAGCGCCATTCGACGGCCAACACCGCGGTTCCTGGTGTGTCCGCTGTGCCGTGCGTGTGATCATTGCTTGTACAGCCCTCTCGCAGTGTCCGGAGCAAGTATGGTGGGTCTGACACACCGGTGTCAATGTGTTCTTTTTTCCATTTCCAGGAGTGTATATATATTCATGGTGAGTAACTTTTATGCTTTTGCTTCATATAATCTAACATGGCAGTATTATAACAAATTCCGCAAGAAGAGATGATGGCAACGTAAGACTGTTGAAACCGATCATCTTGGAACAATACAAGTGTCTACACTATTGCTGAGAGGTTTTGAACTGGTGTAAATTATCTTATTACACCTGCCAAATCAATAAAGTATTACTAAAATGTACGGTCGTAGCGAAATAGAAGAACTACATCTTAAAATATGAATATTCAACTGCGAAATACTGACTTTTGCTAGGTGTAGGAGTTCCCGAGTTGCAGAATTTGTTCAAAGATGCTTACCTAAGAAACAATTTCTATATCCTAAACTTGATTATCACAAAAGTGAATTTAAATTATTTATATATATTGTTCTATTATCTTTGGATGATACTGGCAACAATATCGATTTAATATCGATGTTAATCCACTGTTGATTAATCTGGAAAACTATTCTGTAAAAGCCATAAGTAGAGGTTTCCTCCCAGACGGACTGTTAACAGGTCCCAAAGTTACTGTCACAGAATTATGGAGACTCATAGAGGAATTGTAGTGCCGGAGAACAAACGAGACGAATGTTATGGAACTACAGTAAAGCTAAAGGTGGGGGACCAACCGAGACTTAGGAAGCATTTGTCAAATAAAGCTGCTAAGAAGCTTCTGTTGTTACCACACACCGAGTAATGCTGAAGAAAATGAAATGATGAACAATATTCTGGGTCTTCGAAACAGATGAATCACTATTTCGTGACGCTATCAAATTACTGTGATTACGGAGACAGCGAACAGCGGAGATAAAGACTGAACTTGCAGCGGCATACAAAATACAGTAGGCAACATTCCTTATTCTCCTCTTATTCATACTATCTACTCTTTGAAATAGTAAATATTGCAATAAGATACTTATGATTTGTATCCTACATTAGCTATTTAGATAATACCGGCTGTTTACGTAACTGACGCTCAAAGAAAGGAGTGTACGTAACACACAAGTAGGTGATAGCTATCTAATCTCTAGCTGTACAAGTGCGTCGCTTCGAAAGCGAACGACATTTCGGAATCTTTATCTCTAGCGGGCTACGTTCCGTAGTTTCTGGAGTGTGGAGCAAGGGCAGGCTGCGCAATCACAAATCCAGTTAAACGAAAGTTTACCGTAAACAGTTCTACTCAAAATTTATCTGATTAAAGATATACGCAATCCATATAACTAAGAACATATATTTCTCCAGTTAATTAATTACATAGCTGATCAACTGCCGATTTATATTTTTAGACCTGACTTAGGTTTCGATGCTACTAAGGGTACCTTTTTCTTGAGAGTTACTTGGATTGCACAACGTGAAACAAGCTACATCCCTCACTAGCTGAGGTGCTCAAGTGACATACGGACGTATTAAAGAAAATCAACAGGTTAGAAAATACGTGGGACTGTGTACGCTTATGTCATTACAGCAGTGCATATGGCTACATACCCAGTATGACAGTTGCAAATCAATAGTATGTCGTTTATCGTCATAGTTTACGACACACTGAACCTGAAATCATTCTCTTCAAATAAAAGTAATGATTATTTGCCATTATTTTACCCGTGGCAAGAATGTCTCTTTATAAGAAAAGGCAAAGACATACGGCAAAATGTCTATTTTAAGCAAAACAATTTGAACGTGTCGTAACAACGCAGTCTGAGCTGCTGCGAAATAATGTTTCCCTGATAAACATTACCTCATACTCACAACGTTATACAGGAGCAAACTATAGTATGCATCCATGTTGCTTGAATCAAATTTTATGATGTATGCACCTGGATAAATATCAACGTTCTATGTGAACTCGTCCACTGGATGCTTGGAAGCATCAAAGAAATTCTGTTACCGAAAGGGGACATTGAACCCAACGTGAGCATCGGGAATGAAAGACTCTTGTAATGGGCATTACAAAAATCTGAATTGAGATGACAGTCCCTATAATGGCACGTACGTTACCTAAGACGTGTACAGAAGGTTGTTTGGTGACAGCAGAGTAGATACAAACGTAGGGAACTCGATAGGACAAATATTCACGATCCAGTCACTTTAATGTCACACCGTTTACCTTCGACGTCGAGGTGCAATAATCACTCACAGGCTGCAGATGGCGACACTAGCAGTGGAGAGCATATAAAGTGTGTCGTGGAAGGGTGGCGGTGGTAGGGGGGGGGGGGGGGGGAGAGAGAGAGAGAGAGAGGGACGTGGGAAACAGTGTAGTCATCATCGTAAAGTGGAAGCGGAGCGATTTATCTGACGTCTAAAAGAGCATGGTCGTTCATTTTCGGGTCAAAGCTGGAAGCATTCCCGAAACGGATAGGTTTTTAAATTGTTTGAGTGCCCCAGTTGTTAATGTATGGCGTTCATGGCAAAATGACGCTATCCACAACCGGCGCCTAGGCATCTGTGGTGCACAACGGGCCATAGACAACAGCGGTGAACGACGGACGCATAGAAGTGTACCAGCGAATAGACATAAACTGTTGAGCAACTGACCACCCAAATGATCCAAGGGAATACTAGCAACGTCTCCTCAACGACCATTCAGAAAACGTTGCTACGTATGGACCTCGGCAGCAGGTGCCCGGTTCGTGCATTCAGGCTGACTGCTGATCGTCGGCTAAGAAACTGGAAATCGCAGGCCAGCAAAGCAAATGGATATCCACTGAGTGGCGAAAGGTAGTTTTTTTTAGATGAATCACATTTTCTGCTCCATCGGACTGAAAGCAAATTCCACCGAACAATCGTCGGAAGTGACCATTCTGGAGGAGGAAGCATTATCGTCTGAAAATGTTTTCTTGGCATTTCCTGGGTGATATCATTCCGGAAGGCACCGTTGCAGGACATGTCCACCCCTACATGCAGTTTGCCTTTCCTCGCACGCTGACTTCTACAGGCAGGATAGTGAAACATGTCACAGAGCTCGCATTGTAGGTGCGCAGTTCGAAAAATGTAGAAGACCTTACTGTACTCCACAGTCCACCATACTCCTCGCATGCAACGAATCTGTGTTACTTCATCGATCGGATTGTTCGCGCCATCAGTCCTCAACCAAGAAACCTGGCGCACATGGCCACCGGACTCGAGTCGCCATTGCTCCACATCCCTGCGGGTACCTTCCAGAACCTCATTGACCACCAACGTAGAAACTGAAGCTCCATTTGAGATTGTTTGGGCAACACTCAGTATCAGGGGTGGGTACAAAATGATAACTGAATCCTTCTAACGCCCACCAGACTCACCTCCTGATGTAACCGAAAACCACGGTTCACTTGCACGTAAGTTCCCCAATCATAATGTAATCGTTTTGGAGACTTCATTCATCCAACAATGAACTGGGGAGATTACAGTATTGTTAGTAGTGGGCGTGGTAATACATTCTGTGGAACATTACTAAATGCCTTCTCTGACAACTACTTAGAAAATATTGTTCTGATCTCCACTCATGATATATTGGATCTAATGGGACCAAATAGACCGGACCTCTATGAGAATGTCCGCATCGAATATAGTATCAGTGACCATTATGCGGTTGTGGCAACAATGATTACCAAAGTTCAAAGGCCAACTAAAACAAACTGAAAGATATAGACATCCAGTAAACTATATAAAAAATCAGTAGTGTCATATCTCAATGAGGAACTTGAAACTTCAGCACAGGGCAGGAGCGTGCAAAGGTGCTGTGGCTCAAGTTTAAAACAATAAGTGACTATGAACTGGTTAGGTATGTACCCAGTAGAACAGCTCATAATGGGTGGGACCCTCCGTGGGATATAGTCACTGTAAACAAACACCTAAAGAACCAGAGATTTCTGCGTAATAGGTATAACACAAGCTGTAGGACTGTAGATAGAGAGATGCTGAATGAAACGCATTTGGTTGGCAAGAGAGTAATGCGTGATAGCCTTAGTGAATACCGTAGCAGACAATGTCAAATGATCTTTTACAAAACCAAAGAAATTCTAGTCGAATGTAAAGGCCAATAGTGGCACCAAAATCAGTGTCTAGTCCCTATCAAATGAGACAGGAACTGAAATTGAGGATATCAAAGAAAAAGCTGAAATTCTTAACTCCATTTTCAAATGTTCCTTTACAAAGCAAAACTCAGGAAATTGCCCCGTTTTAATTCTCGTACCACTGAAAAGATGGGCGAAGTAAGTATTAGTGTCAGTGGCACTGAGAAACAGTCAAATCATTACAGTAAATCTGCGGCTGAATTAGCCCCTCTTCTAACTACAATCTATCGTAGATCCTCCGAACAAAAAACCATTCCCTGTTCTTGGAAAAATGAACGGGTCACACCCGTCTACCAGAAGGATAGTAAAATAATCCACAATCCACCGTCCAATGTCACTGACATCGATTTTTTGTAGAATCTTAGAACATATTCTGAGCTCAAACTTAGTGAGGTATCTCGAACAGATTGACCTTCTCCATGTCACCCAGCATGCATTCCGGAAACATCGATCACGTGAAACCTAACTCGCACCTTTCTCTCATGACACACAGGTACTGAAAACTTTGGATTGAGTCAGTTAAGTAAATGTAGTATTTCTTGATTTCCGAAAAACGTTTGACTCAGTTTCAAACCTGCGCTTATTGTCAAAAGTACGATCATATTGTGTATCAAGTGAAATTATGGACTGGAATGAGGACTTTCTGGTAGGGAGAACGCAGCATGTAATATTGGTTGGAGAATCACCGAAACTTCAGATGTGCCCAAAGGAAGTGTGTTGGGACCCTACTATTCATATTACATATCAAAGACCTTGCAGACAATATTAATAGTAACCTCAGGGTTTTCTATGTACTGTGTGAGTCTTAAGATTTCAAAATGGTGCAAAGACTACCAACTTATTTTAATTTAAAATTTTCACGAAACAAAAGAATGTAGCATTGTAGTGTAATAAATATGTAATTTACTGAATCGGCTGTGAGAAAGCTAAGTGGCAAAGACGTTATCTGAGAGACTCTCTGATTATTATATCGTTGACTCGGAATATTACTTTCTCTGTGGTTTACTCGTAACTAAGGGTAACTAGAGTTTTCTGTTCGGTTCTTTTGATGTCATGTGGAGAATTGTACAAGAGACACAATAAACAGTTACTATTTCATGAGAACAAAGGTGAGCGTCACGACCTTTATTAGTATTTTTGGAAGTATTGAAATAGCAGAATTGTTTCAGATTGAATGCGACGTGGACGGGAAGAGACGAGGACAACAGCACTCGAACCTGCAATCTCATGTATGAATAGTTGCTAAAAATATCTCCCAAGACTCTTGATACGCGCAACAAACAGTAATTCTTTTAACAGCACTATCAGAGACAATTTTATCACGTTGTTACGACCTTTTACTGCGAGCATAATACATCGACAACAGACAAACAAACAGACTAGATAAATAGCGGAGATATGCCAGTCTATATCGCAGTTACCTACAAGGAGTAAGTGTACGTTGTCATATTCTATTCTGCTGATTCGTCTATGGGTAGTAGCAAAGAGTTAAGTGTAGATAGGTACATACTTGCTTTGTAGATTAGCGGTAGTTTGTGTTACAAATTGTGTGTGAGTTCAGTACGACTATTTGTCACAAAACTGTCATCTGCATAACCATTAGCACGTCATTAGCAACTGAGTAAACAGTATATGTTACACACGTTTTTAACGGATCATTTAGTATTAATTAATGTGTGATTATATGGTTAAGACACGATCTTAGACCAAGATGGTCTAAGACGTTGCTTTCATTTGGAGTTATTAGTAGAACAAAAAAATGGTTCAAATGGCTCTGAGCACTATGGGACTCAACTGCTGAGGTCATTAGTCCCCTAGAACTTAGAACTAGTTAAACCTAACTAACCTAAGGACATCACAAACATCCATGCCCGAGGCAGGATTCGAACCTGCGACCGTAGCGGTCTTGCGGTTCCAGACTGCAGCGCCTTTAACCGCACGGCCACTTCGGCCGGCTTAGTAGAACACTTATGCTACACCATTTTGGTGCGGGTGCTGAAATCTTGCTCTTCCAGGCGAGACAATTTGAAAGTCATTCGCCACCAAATTGCTGCCAGCGCCTAGCCTGTCTTGTGAGCTGTGAAACAACAGGTGCTCAATCTCTGTGAGAAAGTACACCCCCATCATTACTTGCGCACTTCCAACTTTACTCGATAGATATTTATTAGGTAATTGTATAATGTCTGTGTTGACAACTCACGTGAAACAATGTTCCTTCAGACATGCGTGCATGTCTGAAGCATCAGATACTGCATGACGACCACAGCTGTTCATTAATTATAAAGAAATTTGATTCACAGATTGTGAATCTAAATTGATTCCAGCTGTACTATTTATTGGTAATAATTGAAAATTTGTGCCAGACCGGGACTCGAACGGCGGATTTTCCACATTACGCGAGCACGTCTCCAGGATTGACCCAGTCTTCCGTATGTCACACTTGTTCACATCTCGTAAGACACACACACACACACACACACACACACACACACACACACACACACGCACACACACACACACACAAACTACATGATTCCTAACAAGAAGGGACATTCAATACGATCGGCTTTTTAACCCATGAAGGCAATATATTACTTATTAGGTATTGCATAATCTTACAGTGTCTCTGTTGACAATTCACGTACTACAAAGTTCCTTCAGACATTGTACGATTACATAATAAGTATTGTAATTAAAACGATGATCATATCGAGTATCCCTTTCTGTTGGGAACCACACTGTGTGTGTGTGTGTGTGTATGTGTGTGTGCGTGTAAGCATGCAAGATGTGGACAAGTGTAACAAATGAAAATTTGGCTCGGTCCTGAAGGCGATGTGAGCAAGTGTTACATACGAAAGTTCAGGTAGTTTGGGGAGGAGATGTGGACAAATGTAACTTGTGGGAGTTTTGATAAGCTCTGGAGGAGACGTGGACAAGTGTAACATGTGGAAGTTTTGGTTGGTCCTCGAGGAGATGTGGACAAGTGTAATATATGGAAGTTTGGACAGTTCCTGGGGGATATGTGAACAAATGTAACATATACAAGTTTGGGTGGTTCCTGGAGGAGATGTGGACAAGTGTAGTATGTGGTATTTCGGGACGGTTCTAGAGGAAATGTGGACAAGTGTAATCTATTGAATTTCGGGTCGGTCCTGGAGGTGTACTCGCATAGCCGACGCACTTAAAGCGACAGCTCACATAAGTCGGGACATCCAGGTTAGAGTCCCAGTCCAGCATAAATTTTCGATTGATACCAATAAATAGTACAGCTGGAGTAATTTACCAATCAGATTTCGTAATATTACTCGATAGAGCTACTAATATGTTCCACAAGCTGGCTAAAAATTAAGTGCAAAATCTAGAGCGATGTAAAAGAAAATAAGTAATAGCATATGACCGGATCCTGTCACCAACTGGTTGTTGATGTTTGGACACTTGAAAGTCTATTTGTAACATTCCCTAGGCCGATGTATTACTTGGTAACATCCCCTCTGCGGAATGACAAACCCTAACATGTAATGCACGAGACCCCTTGGACTGTCTGGTACGGTAAGCGGTAGATTTACAGGGGTTCGTGGCAGGTCCTCTTTGTGACTTACCTGCATGGTAGCAGCGTAGTCAGCCTCTGCACTTTCTTGACCTGCAGTTCAGCCGCTCGTACGTTACTCTGCCTTCTGGTCTTCGTAAATACGTAGAACTAAGGGTTTGGAGAGGAATTCCGGTGCGACTAAATAATGCAACACACCTCTGATAAAAGCAGTTATATTGGACTCAAAATCCTCTGACACACTTTATTCACGCCAGAATCCAGCCAGATAGCGGACAGACGGATATGCCCCTCTAAGTGAGTTTAAGACCACTGTCGAATACCGATTGCATTTTGTCTCAATCAGGCTAATCCCAATTGTGATCTTATATTAATATAAATCACTCAGCTGGTCTTTTAGTGCACAAGGCCAGGATCTTGTATTAACGGATACCACGGAACGCACTCTTTACTTACACTTGATACCCCACATAAAAATAAGCATGATCATAACCAATGGGACATAATGATCGTTATCAGAAAACAAAAACAGAATTTGCAACAGCAGGAGCGAGCACAGCAGCTGATTTACCGTGTTGAATGACTCTCGTGTTGTTGCATGAACTAAGCTTTGCTCAGTTAACTATTGGCGTCTATACCTCAGTAATTGTCAGATATTAAAATAAACGTTCCTTCACAATCAACATAACTTCACCACTGACACAAAAGTTACTTTGACACCATCTTAAGCAGATAAACCACAAAGCAAAGCTTTGTTGGTAATCTTGCGGCAGCGCAACCGCTGGCCCTGCGTACTGCCCCCCGGTCTAATCGCTAGTCCCTAACAATGGCGAACTGTGCGCTCCTTCTCCCCCACTAAACCGCTTGTGACGTCAGCCACCATCTCTGCCCTTAAAACAGACGCATTTTACTTTGTACTTTCCCTGTTGCTTACTGCGCAAATACATTTTCGATTTTCATTCTTCTGCAAATTTTACTCTGGCCCTTTGCTCTAATTTAAAGTTTTTACCAACGAACTATTATTTTTACACTTCAGCAGCCTCTAGTCGGACCACTGCAGCTTCTGCATCCCCAAGGGGTGCCCGCCTGTGGATGCTGCGTCGTATTTCTAAGCTACCCCTTGCTTTTTTATGTCCTTCCGCCTTCACATTCTTGCAACTCAGCGTGCTGACCTACCGCGCCCGACTCGGCTCTTATCGTAAACCTTCGGCACGCTACCTCCACTCTGGCCGGCCGTCCGTCTGCCATTCCGCGGAATTCTAATCGACACTCGCTTAATTAAAAAGGCTTAAAACTATTGCTTATCTGAAGCATGGTCAACGTGCACAGCACATTGCCACGTTTCGTATTGATCCATTTTAGTGAAAGTACGTCTGTCGAGTATCTAATATGTTTAAAGTAGCTTCGCATAGGTTAAATTAAATGGAACATTAAACTTATGCATGAACTTCTAACCTATCTTCCCTCCCTACCGCTATAGAAATTAGGATGAGCGGTTAAACTGCCGTCCAGATAATAATCATGGAGCGTCACACAGTGGAAAAGAATTCTGCCAGGCAGGTGGTAGAAGATGGACTGGAGGAAGTTGGTGTTTCGCTTAAGCATCATTGAGGGGAGATTTGGCTGTGTTACAAAAGACCGTTATTTCATAAGACCTGATCAGCTAGTCGAAAAAAACATTATCCCCAGGACGTACAAACAATGAATGCCTGCCAAAACGTTGCACAACAAGGTATGATTCACTTAACACAACTCTGTAAAGACATCAGGAATACACTCATGTATGGAGGAAACTTGGGGCTATTGTTACGTATGAGGAGGGAAAACTGTTTTTCTCTCAGATATCTTGCAGACACACCCGAGAATAATCCGCCTCGGCTAACTTTAGATCCATATTTCAAACACTGGTGTCATAAAAAGGAAAAATTGCGGCCTAGCGCGGAACGGGCCACTATGGATACTGTAGTTTTATCCTAAGACATTATGAGACGTAAGAAAAACGCTAAACGATTATCTGATGTGACAGAATCAGTTAATCATAAAGAAACGAAGAGGCACGTTACCTGACATGGCCTAAATTTGGTACTCCAAAGAAGAGCACCGAGTGAAGTGGAGTAGTGGTTAACACACTTGACTCGCATTCGGGAGGGCGACGGTTCACTCCCGCGTCTGGCCATCCTGATTTAGGTTTTCCGTGATTTCCCTTAACCGCTCCAAACAAATGCCGGGATGGTTCCTTTGAAATGGGATGGCCGACTTCCTTCCCTAATCCGAAGAGACCGATGACCTCGCTGTCTGGTCTCATCCCCCAATCAACCCAACCCAAACCAAGAACAGCAGGAGATACTGCACACCCGTTTGGACGGACTCACGACAACAGTCAGACGCCCATCAGCGCCCCAGACGGCTCCGCTCCTTGCTTGTTTCTCACTCTACATACTTTGCCCCGATTAACTGTGCGCAAGTGAAGTCATCCCGTGATCGATAAATCTGCAGAAAAGCAAAATCTGTTAATTTGAAAATGACAAAAGAGAGAAGGTAAAAGTTCGCTAAATTTTAAAACGTCCAATAATTTCAAGGCTTACAATTCTGTGTCCCTCTTTCTGTCTCACATTTGTCCATCTGTGTCGCCCCTAGAACGGAATTCGGTCGCAGGTAGAGAAGGTGAGATGCCGGGTGGCTCTGAAACTCTCCTACATGGGTCGTGCGACGGTACTCGGTTTTCTCCATTTTCCGTCCTATACCTCCCTCTCATCATTCGAACTAACTCCAGCATGAAGTGAGGAGAAGTTTCCATTAGAACGTACACACACCAATCGTTCCCACGTTTTCGGTTCAGCACTTGCCCATCTTCCTTACACAAGCACCTACTTGTCACATTTAGAGCAACACATTCATTCAGGTGGTGGGCAAAAGTCTACATTAAACACTGCCCTCTTTCTCATACAAGACAAGTCTTTGTCAAGTCCCAAGTAGGTGGAATGTTATCGTTTGCATTTGAAAAATCAAATCGACATTCCCGCTCGTGCTTCATGATACTTCCTGTACCACGATGATGCGTTAATTTCCAACAACCCGCATTGTCACCGAACTCCATTGCACATGAAATAGACAATGAAGGAATGTAGACAAAATGAAACAGATAACTTAACCCATCTTTCTCCCAGCAGGCTTTGATGCAGACTCGCCGAGGCAAAATTTACCAGGGCAGAGAGTATCCTGCACCATAGGCTTACACACAACGACACATTTCGCCAGTCTTTATTTGAGGAACTACACACATCAAAAAAAGTATTGCATCACCCCAGTTCCCAGAACTCCTGAAGATAGATGTTGACTGTGGATACTGTATCACAGACACAGACCTTTTGACTGATCAGAGAAGTCACTAAACCCGCCAAAAGATGTAACAAGCCACGCATGAGCAGCGCCTATTAGACGGATGGGGTGCGACAGCTGTTCAGTTCCAGTCATTCCACCAGGACGGAGGTACACGGCTACTGTTGTCTGTAGTTCAACCATGTCTAGCCGGTCAATACCGCGGTTCGATCTCGTCCGTATTGTTACTTTGGGCCAGGAAGGTCTCTTAATGAGGGAAGTGTCCAGGCGTCTCGGAGTGAACCAAAGCGATGTTGTTCGGACATGGAGGAGATACGGAGACACAGGAACTGTCGATGACATGCCTCGCTCACACCAGTTTTAATAATGCTTTTCGTGCAGCCACAGGACGTCTTGTTACGACTCAAACTGTGCGGAATAGGCTGCATGATGTGCAACTTCACACCCGACGTCCATGGCGATGTTCATCTTTGCAACCACGATACCATGCAGCGCGGTACAGATGGAGCCAACAACATGCCGAATGCACCGCTCAAAACTGGCATCACGTTCTCTTCACCGATGAGTGTCGCATATGCCTCCAACCAGACAATAGTCGGAAACGTGTTTGGAGTTCTATTCCTAGTTTTGCTGAGGATTTTTCATTGTTTGTAGGATTGGAATGCGATGCACTCGATCACGTGATGCCACCTGAGTTGAGAAGAATCAGCTACAACGTCTAGCAAACTGACAATGGCCGGGAGAGCGGTTTCCTGACACCATGACACTTCATAACAATCCGAAATGACGCAACTGCAGAAGATGTGACGGCATCCAGTCTTTACTGCACCGCCAGTTGACCGAGCTTTAGATTTTAGTACTGAAAGACGTCGTAATAGTCGGCAGCAAAGTAGGTAATGCGTTGATACGGAATGGCCTTTCTTACAAAAGAAATCTGAACGGCGAAAAGTATAATTGTAAGTGCTCCGATGAAGAAAAAGTGGATTATAAGTATTAATTCAACTAAACGACGAAACAAGGAATTACAGAATTTCAGGGGATCAAAGGAATACATCAGGGTAATCAACTTAAACTTTAAATTAATAAAGAGTGACAGGCCGATAGAGGGAAATCGATAGAAATGAAGTGATAGAAACGAAATGGTAGCCAGAATAACACTCAGAAAACAGAGGACTCAAAATACGTTCTCGTAGAACTAAAAAGCAAAGACGCCAACATTAACGGTACTGATGGGATTCCATTGTTACTACAGAGGAGAGAGAGAGAGTAGATATCAAGGAGATATTCAAGACCTCTATGAGGGGGATATATTTGATATTTGTCCGCCCCGGTAGCTGAGTGGTCAGCGTGACAGACTGTCAATCCTAAGGGCCCGGGTTCGATTCCCGGCTGGGTCGGAAATTTTCTCCGCTCAGGGACTGGGTGTTGTATTGTCCTAATCATCATCATTCCATCCCCATCGACGCGCAGGTCGCCGAAGTGGCGTCAAATCAAAACACCTGCATCAGGCGAACGGTCTACCCGACGGGAGGCCCTAGCCACACGACATTTCCATTTCCATTTGATATTTGACTACACAATATAAGAAAGAAAAAATATCGATTAACAGCACATAATGGCGCTAGTACTATGGATTGAAAGTGGCCATACTCATATAAATGCAGGATTTCAAGGGTCCAAAGATGCTACCATCCGATAGGACAAGTACATTAATTGCTCCGCTGTACAGGATTGTTTCCAGCGTACAAATATCCACACGCGCAGAACAACGATGTCTGCAGCACCGAAGACTGGCAGTGGGATGTGCATTGTTGCGGCTTTCCTTTATGCGGATACAAAGACAAGCACGAACGTTATTGCGCATAGTGACAGCAAAGAAGCACGAGTGGCGCCATACCATCTCTTCACATGGGTCTCAGTTACGCTCTATGCACGTATTCTAGTGTGGAAGCTCCGAGGAGAAAGAATGTCTCCAGATAGCGTTCCTGATCTCCATACGGGTCCAGCACTTGGTATGATGGTGCAGAGTGCCACTGAGTCCCAACAAAATCACCTGCGGTTGCAAAAACATGTAATTTGGACAGCATGCATTACATTTCTGGTGTGTTAAGGCCGGTGACTGAGCTCTGTCTTCGATATATTTGTGTCATTATCTTCCAACAAGATAATGCCAGACTGCAAATTGCTGTCCAGAACTCCCTCGATGGCCGGCCGCGGTGGTCTCGCGGTTCTAGGCGCGCAGTCCGGAACCGTGCGACTGCTACGGTCGCAGGTTCGAATCCTGCCTCGGGCATGGATGTGTGTGATGTCCTTAGGTTAGTTAGGTTTAAGTAGTTCTGAGTTCTAGGGGACTGATAACCACAGCAGTTGAGTCCCATAGTACTCAGAGCCATTTGAACCAACTCCCTCGATGCAAAGTGTCTTCTATTGTTACCTCAGCCATTAGATTCTCCAGTTCTTTCACCCACTGAAAACATCTGGTCATGTGTTGCTGCGAAATGGGAGTGCCACCACTCGCTAAGCACTGCAATCGATGAAAATTGGCACATACGTGAAGCAATATGAAATGGCATATCTATGCATGCCATCCTAGCTAAGTACGAGTCAATACCTAGTTGTGTATGAGCTGTTGTTGCTACTTACAAGGTGATTCAGCTGCCCATGTCTATCAGTTCATGCGACCCCCAACGCCTCTAAAATCCACTTGCCAGATTGTCTTACTCTCTGTCTCACTAAGTGCAAATTATTAGTCCCAGAGAACCATATTAGTAAGACCTTTTTGTAGGGGATAAATTTTTGTACTGGTATACGTCTTCATTGGAGGCCATAGTTCTCGAATTATTCAAGAAAAACGCATTTGGAGGTATTTTTGTACATTTTTTCAGGAATAATTCCAAAACTATGATCTCTAGTGAAAACGTATCCCAGTAAAAAATTTAACAACGTTCATTTCTTCTGTAGGACTAACATTCTGCGCTCAGCGAGGGAGAGAATATAAAACTCTTGCTATGGTTTTTAAAGGTTTTGCGGGTTATATAAATCTCAGAGGTAGGGGCAGCTGAATCACCCCGTATAGGAGCTCCGTTTTCTATTTCTCGGACTCTCTATGGCCCTATATCAGCAACAAATTTAATCATGTAGCGCAGACAGCAGACAGCAAAGCACAGTTATTGGATACCCTTCCTGACGCTGCAGTTTTTATGATCAGCTGTGAAGAAGAAATAGCAAAATGACAGGGAATGTGCTAAGACGTTATACATGGTTTTTGTAGCGAGAACTGGAATTTGGGAAAAGGTAGTGGTGGGTTGAGAGATGTGTATACACCTTAAAATCAGTTATTTCTTCAAACAACTGAAATTCCCACTCAGAGAAAATGTATAGGTAGTTTCCAGTTATGAACACACAATTATTGCACAAAATATTAAAACATCGTGTTAAGAAAATTATAGATCTTCACAGTTCGTAAAAGATCGAATATGAAAATAGTAAATTAGACGGACGATTTTACAATTTTCATAACACAGATCTGACTGAATGAGGCTGGTCAAGCTCCAGCTACAGCACTCTCAAATTAACGTCTTTAAATGATTAAACAAACTATCTGTCCAAGTTTCTCAACCTACACAACTGACAGTTGCAAAACACAAGGTCCGTTCAAGTTCAGGCTCCAATTACGCTTTCAGTAACCTGAAAGATTTATATCAAAAATTAACATGCGCTTAACTTTGTTAATGGTTAATGCCACAGAATTAAGGACGAACAGTACTCTGTCAGGCACGCCGGAATGACGCGTGAGTAGAGAATAGTCAAGACGAAATACCAACGGGCCACAACAGATTACACAAATGACCATTTACAGCCCAAGGGGAGGGCACCAAGACATGTGGTACATAAATGACGTTATGCTCAGCTATTCGACAAGACAATAAACAGCTCACAGGACTTTCTCCCTTATAATTAAGAACCAATAGCACACATGTGTGGCCGGCCGGAGTGGCCGTGCGGTTCTAGACGCTACAGTCTGGAACCGAGCGACCGCTACGGTCGCAGGTTCGAATCCTGCCTCGGGTATGGATGTGTGTGCTGTCCTTAGGTTAGG
This sequence comes from Schistocerca serialis cubense, assembly GCF_023864345.2. NCBI lineage: Eukaryota > Metazoa > Arthropoda > Insecta > Orthoptera > Acrididae > Schistocerca > Schistocerca serialis. Next base: position 320,366,414 of record NC_064641.1, on the reverse strand, counting down.
TAGGTTTAATTAGTTTTAAGTTCTAGGCTACTGATGACCAAGAAGTTAAGTCGCATAGTGCTCAGAGCCATTTGAACCACACATGTGTACAGAACTGAAATCCGTCGATGGACGGTCGCTTATGCATGAAGCAAAAGTTGCGTATTTAACTACCCACAACAATAAGAACACTGTTTTGTAATCTGCTCATCGGATATGAAACGCTGCTACAAAAACATCTCGCTGGTTAACAAAGGAGCAAATTTCACAGCACAGGGCGAGAGAGAACAGAAATATCGATAGCTGCAGACATCCTTTGAGTTTGACTCACTTGACCAAGGCACGAACCATCAGGACTTAGGACCACGGGATTGGAGGATATGATCTTGTTACTCCGAGTCCTCTCTCGCACCAACTCAGTCAGATTGGTACCTACCGTGAAATGATGGATGGTTGCTAGTCCAGTAGGACAAGTCCACGCCCCAGGCTGCCTCACGTAAGCTCCGTCTTCGCAGATGGCGTTGACCTGTCGGTCGCTAACTCCTCAAGAGATGATCAACTTCCAACGCCTGTCGCGCAGACCGGCTCGAGACGGCGGGGGGACGTCCCCGGTCATTACGGTATCCCAGGTGTTTCCTATAACGATGCGTTCTTCCTACGCATGCTGCCGGCAGCTGGAGTTTCAAATGGTAGCGCGCATGGCAACGACTAGTGCCATTACAGTTCTTGTAGGTAGTTTCCCTATTTGAAAGACTGCAAGTGCCCATATCGAATTGTTCGTCTCGATTTGCACTACACCATCGTGGTATGTTCCAAACAGTTATCGTTTAAACCACACAAATACACAGGTCGGCAAAAGTTAAGCACGAAATAAATTTCGCAGAATGTGTCACTGTCAAATAACATAGCTCGATGAAACCGTACATAGAAAAAAACTGCTACAGTATAGTACACTCCTGGAAATTGAAATAAGAACACCGTGAATTCATTGTCCCAGGAAGGGGAAACTTTATTGACACATTCCTGGGGTCAGATACATCACATGATCACACTGACAGAACCACAGGCACATAGACACAGGCAACAGACCATGCACAATGTCGGCACTAGTACAGTGTATATCCACCTTTCGCAGCAATGCAGGCTGCTATTCTCCCATGGAGACGATCGTGGAGATGCTGGATGTAGTCCTGTGGAACGGCTTGCCATGCCATTTCCACCTGGCGCCTCAGTTGGACCAGCGTTCGTGCTGGACGTGCAGACCGCGTGAGACGACGCTTCATCCAGTCCCAAACATGCTCAATGGGGGACAGATCCGGAGATCTTGCTGGCCAGGGTAGTTGACTTACACCTTCTAGAGCACGTTGGGTGGCACGGGATACATGCAGACGTGCATTGTCCTGTTGGAACAGCAAGTTCCCTTGCCGGTCTAGGAATGGTAGAACGATGGGTTTGATGACGGTTTGGATGTACCGTGCACTATTCAGTGTCCCCTCGACGATCACCAGTGGTGTACGGCCAGTGTAGGAGATCGCTTCCCACACCATGATGCCGGGTGTTGGCCCTGTGTGCCTCGGTCGTATGCAGTCCTGATTGTGGCGCTCACCTGCACGGCGCCAAACACGCATACGACCATCATTGGCACCAAGGCAGAAGCGACTCTCATCGCTGAAGACGACACGTCTCCATTCGTCCCTCCATTCACGCCTGTCGCGACACCACTGGAGGCGGGCTGCACGATGTCGGGGCGTGAGCGGAAGACGGCCTAACGGTGTGCGGGACCGTAGCCCAGCTTCATGGAGACGGTTGCGAATGGTCCTCGCCGATACCCCAGGAGCAACAGTGTCCCTAATTTGCTGGGAAGTGGCGGTGCGGTCCCCTACGGCACTGCGTAGGATCCTACGGTCTTGGCGTGCATCCGTGCGTCGCTGCGGTCCGGTCCCAGGTCGACGGGCACGTGCACCTTCCGCCGACCACTGGCGACAACATCGATGTACTGTGGAGACCTCACGCCCCACGTGTTGAGCAATTCGGCGGTACGTCCACCCGGCCTCCCGCATGCCCACTATACGCCCTCGCTCAAAGTCCGTCAACTGCACATACTGTTCACGTCCACGCTGTCGCGGCATGCTACCAGTGTTAAAGACTGCGATGGAGCTCCGTATGCCACGGCAAACTGGCTGACACTGACGGCGGCTGTGCACAAATGCTGCGCAGCTAGCGCCATTCGACGGCCAACACCGCGGTTCCTGGTGTGTCCGCTGTGCCGTGCGTGTGATCATTGCTTGAACAGCCCTCTCGCAGTGTCCGGAGCAAGTATGGTGGGTCTGACACACCGGTGTCAATGTGTTCTTTTTTCCATTTCCAGGAGTGTAGAAAGATAACTGAAAGACATACGTAATGAGACGAACGGAAATGAAATTTTTATTCAAAGAAAATAATTATATTAAAATTACTGTGATTTATATTTGTCTCTTGGACATTACAAAAGGCGATGCATGGCTCTTAATAGGGTGTGTATACAGTGCACCGTGCTCCTCCGCTGGCTTGAAGGTTGGTAGGGAATTTTTGTTATAGGACGCTCCACTCTCGCTGGCTCCACTGTAGCTGGTTGTTGGTGGATGTCAACAAGCTGCAACATGTCTCTCCAATGAAGATGATGATGTTTGGTTTCTGGGGCGCTCAACTGCGCGATCATCAGCGTCCGTACAAAGTCCCAACTTTTTCGCAGTCCAATTTCTTACACAGTCCAACCTAGCAATTGTCACGAATGACGATGATGATGAAGATGAAATGATGAGGGCAGCAAAAAACACCCAGTCCCCGGTCAGAGAAACTCCCCAACCCGGCCGGGAGTCGAATCCAGGACCCCATGACCCAGAGGCAGCAACGCTAGCCACTAGCCCACGAGCAGCAGACATGTCTCCCCAATGCATGCTACGCGTGCTCGATGGGATTTAGGCAGGGAGAATGGGCAGGCCAGTCCATTCGCCAAATATCGTCTAGTTCCAAGAGTTACTTTACCTTTACTGTTCGATGAGGTCGCGCATTGTCATCCATGAAAATGAGGTCAGGGTCGAATGAAGCTCTGAAAAAGACGCACGTGAGGAAGGAGTGGAGTGCCTCAATAACGTAGACCATCAAGTGTAAATTTACAATCATTTGAAGATGAGTACACCCTTGTAAAATCAGGCATTCCTACAGCACAGCACCTGCACCATCAAAATGATCATGTTCGACAAGATTACTGGGTGCATTAAAAGTGCCAACTCCACGCCATATGACTAGCGAATACATGGTTTTACAGTAGTCAAAATAAACTTTGCATAATGCTTTATTGTCAGTACTGGAGATAACAGGCAATAAAACTTATTTTATAAATACCTGTCATTGCCATCTGGAGAGCGATCAGTTAATTCATTGTAAAGGACGCTTCTGAAACGAGGGGTTTTGCTACCTTGATCTAGATTACTAGTTTCAACAGGACTAGCCACCATCTTCAGATCTGCAAGGTTTCAAAAATTACAAAAATATTTACACTGTAGTAGCTGTAATAGTAAAATAACATCTATTTGAGGTACCCACAGGGTACAGGCTATGAATTCATTCTGTGTGATAAACTACTCCTCTGTTTTCTTGCTATCTAAACGGACAGTGAATTTCAAACCAAACAAACTGCGTTTACATATTATAATAAATATACAAATTGCAATCTGTTCCTAAGATAACATTACCTCGAAATAAAAATAGAGAAGAACATTAAAAAGTATAGCCTGTCTACATGGAAAGAAGAGACTTACAGATGTGCCACTCGTGTCTGGGTTGGCTACCACCAACATAATGCCAGAAGTAGTGGGACAAAGCGAAAGCTGGGACAGTCTGCATTTTTGTCAGATCGATTCAGGATAGCGTCAGTAGATGTGGCAACATTGCTCTGACAACGTCACTGGATGATTTCATGAGTTCACTCACCCCCACCCCTTCCCTTCCCTTCACCACCCCTCCCTCCCCCTTCCCAAACCCAACCCCAACCTGAGAATTGGCAGGAACCACTCTGTCTGTGCTGGGCTGTAGGTGTGAAAGGATCTCTTTCTTTGATCATTTTTTCGGACATGCAGGTATTATCTTGTTGGAGAAATTTTCTTGACTTCACAAAGCCACACGAAACTGGCAGGAAAAGCTCAGGAGGATACAAAAAGTACCCTGTTGGGTCGAACAACAGCAGCATGTCCTAATTACGCTGCTACAGATCTTCAATCTAGATCTTGTTTTTTAAAAAAGTACATCAACACTACTAAAAACTCTCCTAAACGTCACCTACAGATCATAAAAGATCATAAACATCTACATGTGCAGCTACAAACTCAAACACATTGCAAATATCGTGTTATACAGTACACCAATTGTGGTGTCACAGCCATACACCACACTTGCTTGGTGGTAGCCTTTAAATCGGCCGCGGTCCGTTAGTATACGTCGGACCCGCGTATCGCCACTATCAGTGATTGCAGACCGAGCGCCGTCACACGGTAGGTCTAGTCTATAGAGACTCGCTAGCAGTCGCCCCAGTTGTACAGCCGACTTTGCTAGCGATGGTTCACTGCTTACATACGCTCTCATTTGCACAGACGACAGTTTAGCATAGCCTTCAGCTAGGTCATTTGCTACGACCTAGCAAGGCGCAATATTCAGTTACTATTGATATTGATATTGTGAATCATGTACCTTCAAGAGCGATGTTCTCATTAACGGATTAGAGTTAAGTATCAAACAAGCTACGTCCACTTTCTGAATACTAATTCCTTGTCATGTTCCAGACCTCACGTCAGTATAGCCCTTTGTAGGGAAGCAGCCTACTCACGCCGTAATAAATTCGCATCATTCTTTCCATTGTGTGGATTCTTTTTTTTTTTTTTTTCATCTGTGACTTTCAGAATATACTGAACTATTTTAATCAAAATCGTTTTTGATTATGAATCCCAGACAATGTCCTAATTTCTCAGAGCTTTAAGTTGTAGCTATAAGTGTATTTCTCAGATGAAGTGGGCACTAGGAATTCTAATTACAGGCTTCACGTTTTGCTAATCACTTTCTGGTTGCCAATATTGTAGTTAGAGAGCCAGTGTTGAGAATGGCAAAAAGACAGCATAAATAATAGGAACATCATAAACAACAATAATTCCAACCAGCCAGCCCACATATGGTTAAACGACCGGGAAGTGTTTCAACAATCAAACATTTATACAATAGTAAATTTTCTAACCACCGCCCCACATATGGTGCATCGGCCGGGAAATAACTCAGTAAAAGTGAAAGTGATTTTCAAATATTCGGATTCGTGAGTGAAATGCGGCGCGCAACTGAGTAATAGAACAGTGAATGTGTTACGTGTGTATGTGGACGACACAATTGAATTAACAACGCATCTGCACTAACAGAGCTGGCACTGAGTCTAGCGGTGCTGCCAGCATCGCGAGAAGCCAGTTTCGCCTCACCGCAGTCGTCCGCTGAAGCAGCCGGAGCCGCGCCTGCAGTTGCGGGCCACGCTAACACAACAGCCGTCGGAGCGCCGTCTGCAGTTCAGCGCTCTGCGTCGCATCAGTAATCCTGGTACGCCGCGCCGGCAACGCCATACGTCGTGCAGAAGGAACTAAGTTAAGTGAAAAGCTGTTAAAAATCTTACTAACCTGCACTAAAAGACTGTCGGAGATGGAACCACCAAAAGAAACTGAGGTTAAACTTAAATCAGAACCTATGTCTGTTCAAGGAACTGTAAATCCAGACAACGGTTCAAGTGTAAATATGCATGAAAGTAGTAATGTTAAAGTGAAATATGAAGTATTGTCTCCTGGCAGTAGTGTAAAAAGGGGCAATGATTCAATAATAGAGACCCCTGTAGTAAAGCAGAAATCAGAAATTGTTGATTCATTGGATGATAGTTTATCTGATGAGTTAAAAACGAAACAGCCATCAGAGGTGGTACAGTTTAAACAGGAGAAGTTAGATATGACTGATCAAACAGAAGTTTCATTTAGTCTTGATGATTCTGGTATTGGAGCTAGGTTTTCGTCACCTGAGTGTGATAAAAAGCCAGCTAGTGAGCAACCCAAAGACACTGGGCTATTGATTTAAATGTTATATTACAAGCAATAGCTGCCAGTAATGCAAAAATGTCAGCCAGTAATGCTAGAATGACAGCTGAATTAAAATCTGATATAATTGAGGTAAATAACAAAATTGTGGCCAGCCAAACCAATTTTAATAAACGATTGGAGGTAATGGACGATACCTTCAAGGCTGGTTGCAGTAAGTTGAAAAAGGATCTGGACAGTTTGAATTATTAAATTAATTACAACCATGAGGATATTAAGAAAAAGGTTGCTCAACAATTTTCTGAAATGTATAAAACAGTAAAATCCGAAGTTGCTGAGGTTCGCAAAGACTTCCAAATGGAAGATGCGAAGCTGGAGCACAAGTTAACAGAAAAGATCGAGGCGGAATCTGAACTGTGCTCAGATAGGTTCAAAGATGTTAATATGAAAGTAAACATACGTCAAGCAGACGTAGATGCAATCAAAACTGATACTACTCATATTGTGCAAAGAGTAGATAATGTTCAAATGAGAGTAGAAAATATTAGTACTAACATTGCTAACACTGAAGTAAAGTAGCTTCAGTAACTTCTGGTAATGGTTGTATACAACAAGTTGTAGCAGCAAACGCCGCTTTAATCGGGTGTCGGCAGTTCTTGCGGTTCGATCCAGATAAAAATATCCACCCGCTAGATTTCTGGAACGATTTTGAAGATGTGATTCCACCAACTTGGTCAGAACAAGAGAAAATCTCATTTATTAGAAGCCATTTAGCAGGTGACGCTATGCGTTGGTCAGCTGATGTTATGTTGAAGTGTAAAACATTAGCGGAATTTAAAACAGCTTTCATTAATGAGTATTGGTCTAGTAATAAGCAAAATGAAGTGTTGAGAGAATTTTGGAGTGGAAAACGCTTCAATGCAGGCAAGGAATCTATTAAAGAATTTGCTAGGTCATGGATTTCACGTTTGTCACATTTGGCGGAAAAGCTAAAACCTGAAATAATAATACTAGGTCTTGAAGCCAAACTGCCATGGTATTGGCAAACTAGAATTATATCTGCCCCTAGAGACAATCTGGATCGTTTCATTGAGTATTTGGAACGTGTAGAACGTGTTGCTGCCAATGAGTAGCAAGTACGTAATAACAGAAATGCTATTAACAATAGTAGTAATTTTAAGAACGAGCAGAATGGCAACGTAAACATCAGAACAGTAGGTGTGCGCCATCCTAAGAGAGGTAGGAATTGGAGAAGTAATTATCAGAACCATCAATGGCATCCAAATGATAGTAATTTTGTTCCAAACAAAATTATGCAGGTAAACAACAGTACGGAAAGCAATGCTGTACCAGTTAACTATAATGGAAATAAAGGAAACAGTAGTACAAACTAGAATAAGCCACCCTATAATAATAGTGAATATGTTGGGTATCAATGTACGTTGTCTCTTAGACAGTGGAAGTGAGGTGAGTGCAATATCTCAGTCCTTCTTTGATGCATTACCTTGTAAAGACAAGCTTACAGTAATGAGGGTATCAGGACTGAGAATAATTGGTGCTACTGGCAAGGTGTCAAAAACGGTAAAGCAAGAAGCTTTGCTGCCCTTTAACATTAATGGTAATTTAATTGATCATCCATGCTTAATTGTAAATAATCTCAGTATTGAGGTTTTAATTGGCATAGATTTCTTGCCAAAATATCAGAGTGTTGTTGACTTGGAAAGAAGCCAGTTAAAAATGGTCGTGCCAATAACCGGAGTAATTACAGTACCTTTTAGTGATAAACATGTAGTAACTAATGATGAAACTTGGGAGCTGCCTATACGAGTTCTGAAAAATAGGAGATATTGGGACGAAGGTGTTAATCTTTGTACAAGTAAGCTAAACACAGAAGAAGAAGAAGCAATTATTTTGGACAAAATAGAAGCTAAATTGCAGAAAATCGATAAAATTTCAGCTAATAAGATGTAAGAACTGGGACAGGTTCAAAAAGGCATCATAAGGTATTTTCAGATCGACGTGGCGTGGTCAAAAGTTATGAATGAATGCTGTAGGGAGGAGGTTGTTCTCTATCCTCCACACAGTGTGGCAGCTGTGCAGTGCCAGCTGTGTGAGACCTTCCTTCCCATTTCAGATCTCACTCACTCTCTTCATCTTTCCTATCCACAAAAATTTCGACCCCTTCTTTCCAATATGAAAATTTTCTGAAACCAATGAAATCTGTAGGGAGGAGGTTGTTCTGCAACCTCTACACAGTGTGACAGCTGTGCAGTCCCAGCTGTGTGAGATCTTCTTTCCTTTTCAGATCTCACTTACTCTCTTCATCTTTCCTATCCACAAAAATTTCGACCCCTTCTTTCCAATATGAAACATTTTCTGAAACCAATGAATTCTATAGCGAGGAGATTGTTCTGTAACCTCTACACAGTGTGGCAGCTGTGCAGTCCCAGCTGTGTTAGATCTTCTTTCCCATTTCAGGTCTCACTCATTCTTCATCTTTTCTATCCATCTAAAATTTCGACCTCTTCTTTCCATAACGAAAATTTTCCGTCATGGCTATCAAGCCATGAGGTCTGTAACCATTCTATCCACCGATTAGTGAAGAAAAATACCTAATGTGACAAACCTAACAGTGACGTAAACAATATAGAAGTATGACGTAATTAAGATACAAATGTATTTGAGTAACAAGTATGTATAGAGCCCTGGTAATATTGTAAGCACAAAGTGTTGTTTTATTGGAAATGGTTCCACAATAATATTTAAAAAAGACATACAAGTTCGTGTATAAGCATGATCTGAAGTGGCAGTGAAACCTAGTGTATGCATTAGAGCTAACTAATTAATAGTAGAAGAGAGTGCTTAGTGTTACGAAAATATGCAGATAAGTTGTAAAAATGAACTCACCTTGTGTAGCAAGCAATGGCAGTGTAATAGAATTGAACAGTGTTTGTGGTTGAGACGTGAAGGACACGTCCCTGAAATATTTATAAGATTGGAGCTGGCCGTTATTTGGTGTTGGGTGTGACAGGACACACCTACATGTATTGAGGTTATGAGTTGGAGGCGTGAATGCGACCATAGGTACCCTTATGTTAGATGAGACAGAGCAGCTCATGGTGTCCTATAGGTTTAAGGAATTTAGCATTACGGTCGTCCATAATTACTTAATGCACTTTAGTGGTAGGTCGAGAGAGACTACCTGTGGTTTCAGCGTCCGATCGAGTGGAAATGGATTGCCACGTGAACAAATTGATCAGCCGCAATACACTATAGATACGAAATAAATGTTCTATCCTGTGCTTTAAATGTTAATAGAGTGAGTGTTAAATAAGTACATACACTAGCAACATAATTGAGTAACATAATGGCAGACGTGAAACATTATTTATAGTTCAGCATAAATACACTTCGATGAAGTAAGTACATAATTGCAAATCTGGAACTGACACAGCAGCATTGGACCAACAAGTGGAGTAGTAGACAACTAAACATGGTGTGTTTTGAACACTCAGAACTGTACTATTACCACAAGTTACTCACATGTACAAAGAAGCTGAGAAGACAATTACTAATCAAATATACTCATACTATCTCTAAGAATAAGGTAATCAAAGATGAGTCAGCTAAGTGAATAAAATACAAATGTATCAGGAATGTACCGAGCATTGGTTCAGTGTTCCGGCCCAGAAATAATAAATTGAAATTAAATAGGATTCATGATTGTATGCCTTGAGCATAAATTTTCTCTAGTACGTGACTAACGGCGTTTTGAGCCATTTGTTTACCGATTTCATGACACTCAAGTAACCGCGAGAGTAAAATTAAAAAGGTTCTGTTAACTTTGTTCCAGCAACATATTGAAAGATAAAATGTGTATATCCCCATTTCATTGTGACCCACCCTTAGATATTAAGTGAACAGGGGCTGAGGCACTCTTTTTGTTTGTTCTACAGGACAAACCAGATAATGGCAGCCTGGTAGCTGCGTGAAAGCGTGGAGTGACTTGGACACAACTCACAGTGACCCCTCCCCTTTCCCCATGTAAATTAGAGTGAACATGAAGGACGCACACCATAGCAACTTCCCCTCCTCTACCCTTGTGAATGGAAGTGTAGGACGCCAGCCAAAGCGGCTACAACCACGTGTGTAAAAATTATTTGTGAAATTTTTTTTCAGGTTTAGAAAAGACTGCTAAGAGATAATCATCTGTTTATGTATCATGTTATTTTCTTTGAATTTGTGTATGTAAAAATGTAATTAATGGATTTAAGATTTTCATAATTTTACATATTTTATGTGTTTGTTTGTCTAAGGCAATATGTATGCCAAAGTGTTTAATTGATTTTGCCTATATTTTGAGGGATAATGTTGCTTAAGAGGCAGTGAACACGCCAACAATTTAAATAATTAATGTAGGTAATCAGCTTTCTTTTAATATTTCTACATGTTTACATTTCAAATTAAATTTTCATAGGGAGTTAAGCTGTACTCTTGCTTCCCTCTTTGTAATTAAATTTTTTTTCGTTCATTAACATTCAAAAACAAAAAAATTTAAGTAGAGGGTGATGTAGGGAAGCAGCCTACTCACGCCGTAATAAATTCGCATCATTCTTTCCATTGTGTGCCAGCCAGTCCGCTGTAACTAGCTCTGACGTATACATGTTGCGCAACACTTTAAAAGTCAATTAAATAACCTAAAACGGTTCTAGCATGTCAGGAGTAATACTAAATTAATATGTGTTGAATATCAGTTCGATAACTTTAACCATTTTCGAAATTTAGACGTTTTTCTGTAAAAATCATTGGCGTAACAGAAAAGAGCTAGAGACTTAAAAAATTATATTCAGATTCCTTTTTCATAATTATTTAATAGAAACAGTACTTTGGATCTCACAAATTCAGATTTTAGTTGAAATTCAATATTTTCTGGTTTTTGTCTTAAAAATTAAGGAAGCAAGATAGATTAAGTAGGCTAATAAATAAGGCTAGGATGTTTATATTTAAGTAAAATCGAGATCCGCTATAACCATGAAGATGTGAGAAGTTTCATTTGAATAACTATAAAACTATAGCGGTAGCGTATCTCCAAAGAGCAAGCTCAGAGCTCGTCTACTGCGTGCAGTGTAATTAAATTAATTCTCTCGCCCAAAATATTTAACTTAGCCACGTCAAACCTTTATTACCTGTGTGCTGAATGTACATTTAAATTGAGAGCTTCATCGGCCATCAGCAAAAGAAACTATGATTTATTCAATGACTTAAAGTGGTGCGTTACTAGCCCAGCGGCTAGTCGGGAGAGCCGATTTCATCAGGCGTTCCCTTAGCCGTCCGCACAGCGGCTTTATATATAAGAACGCTCCGCGAGGAAGCAAGGCCCCAGTTCTCTCCAGACGCTGAATAGCACACCATCTGTGTCGGAGGTCGCGTCGCACCGGTATCATTGCTATATACAACCTCGGATGCCGTATTAAGTTACTCGGGATACACGTAACCATGAAATCAGTTTCGAGTGACGTGTTAATTCTGGAATGACTTTAATTATCTATCTTCAGTTTGCGTATGTCGTATTTTCACGTGCCGCCGCGGGACAGACATTCTACCATTATTTAGCGTGGCATTTGATGAGCATATCATCAAATCATGGCGAGCATTCATTTAAACATTTATTTTGGACAGTTATAGTTGCATCAGCGCATTAGACTCTGAACTGCTCTGTTAGTCAGGTTGTGTGGATTCTTTTTTTTTCATCTGTGACTTTCAGAATATACTGAACTATTTTAATCAAAATCGTTTTTGATTATGAATCCCAGACAATGTCCTAATTTCTCAGAGCTTTAAGTTGTAGCTATAAGTGTATTTCTCAGATGAAGTGGGCACTAGGAATTCTAATTACAGGCTTCACGTTTTGCTAATCACTTTCTGGTTGCCAATATTGTAGTTAGAGAGCCAGTATAGAGAACGGCAAAAGACAGCATAAATAATAGGAACATCATAAACAACAATAATTCCAACCAGCTGCCCCACATATGGTTAAACGACCGGGAAGTGTTTCAACATTCAAACATTTATACAACAGTAAATTTGCTAACCGCCACCCCACACCTTCCCTCCTCACGCCAGCCTGCGTGAGCTAAAACGTGTGCATTTCGGGCTTCACTAGTAACACGGTGTTGGCTCTTCTGCCCACACAACACCAATACCCCTAAACTTTACCTACAGATCATACACATGGACCCTACATATTGCAAATGGAGTCTATATATCGTGAACGGATATCCACCTGTACCTACTGAAAGAGGGGCACAAAATACAATTGTGCGCATCTGAGTTAAATGCACGTAAGACCACAAGCAGTTGGCAGCTAGTGTGCAGACAGCACCCTAACGCGGCGTGCCCATTCAGTGCAGTGCCCGGAAGCCTTGTGCCGTGTGTCCGGGCAGGCAGACAGCAAGCAACTGAGCACAGCACCTCAAGCCCCTGAAACTCGAACTACCAATCCAAGCAAGGTGTCACAGTATGAGATTTTCACTCTGCACCGAAGTGTGCGCTGATATGAAACTTCCTGACAGATTAAAACCGTGTGCCGGACCGAGACTCGAACTCAGGACCTTTGCATTTCGCGGTCAAGTGCTCTGCCAACAGAGCTACCCAACCACAACTCACGACCCGTCCTCACAGCTTCAATTCTGCCAATACCTCCTCTCCTACCTTCCAAACTTCACCTCCTACCATTCAGCTTATTAATTGATGAATCTACTGATATTGCTGTAGATAAATACTTGAGATTGATTATAGTTTATTGCATTAAATTACACCAGAAAATAGTATCTACATATCTGAACCATGCTGCACTGCACGAGTGTAATGCTGAAGCTATTGTCTCTGCTCTAATGAAGACACTTCAACGATTCGATTTTCGACTTGAAAATTTAGTGGGCATTGGTACAGAAATGTCTCTGTCACGCTTGGAGTAAATAACGGAGTAATTACGAAATTGAAAGAAGAGGTACCATACCTCATTTTAGTACGTTGCTTGTGCCATTCATTGCAACTGGCTGTTTTAGCTGCTGCAAAAGAATTTTTACCGAGAAATTTGGAGTTTTGGATTAAAGAGACATATTATTGGTTTAGTCACTCCTCTTCCAGACAACCTCTTTCTAAGGAGCTACACAAAACCATCAACGATGGACAGAAATCGTCAAAAATAGTTCAAGCGTACTAGAAAAGGTGGTTATCAATTGAATCCGCTGTATCAAGAATATATACCCAATGGTCACAGCTATAAACACATTTTCCCGGAGCTAAAGTGCGTGAAAGGTGTTACATGGCAGAGGTATTGCACGCTATGTATACGAACGAGTATAATTACGCATATATTTAATTTCTATTTCCAATATTAATTGAAATAAACACAGGCAATAAAATGTTCGAGTTGAAAAATGCAGATCACACCAAACTCTTTAATGAGTTGACCAACCTGATAGATATGCTTGTCAACAGAATTACGTTACCTGTAAATAAAGCTAAAATTTTTACTCAAAATATTCGTCATTTCTAAGATCAAAGATGTTATCTGGGATTCCGCTTTGAAAAGCATTAGCTTGAAATGAGAGAAAAAGGATTACCACGAGAAGACGAAGAAATGTTGCGTAGTCGATTTTGTAGTAAGTCTGAGAGAAGAGATAAAAAAAAAGTTACAAAAAAATCGATGTTGATGAAAAAATTTCCAGAGTAAGTGCTGAACAACCACTTAATCACAACAAACAAAATATAATTGATATAATGGCTCAGTTCCACAAAATTTTATAATCTATAGCAAGAGTGGATGATCAGTGGCAACAAATTCATTTGCTGAACTAAGACGAGTCCAAAGACAAAATAAATTTTGGAATCAAGTACTGCATTTCAAAGATCTCAGGGGGAATCCAGATTTGAGGAATTAGCTACTTTTGCGATTACTCTCCTTATACTGCCTCATTCCAGTGCCGATGTTGAGAGACTATTTAACAGTACGAGTGTAATAAAAAAAAAAAACAAGCAGAGGAATAGAACGAAGTTAAATATTTTAACTGCCATATTAACAATACTCTGTGGTTTGAGGTTGGAAGGAAAATGCTGCAACGAATATGATATTCCAATAAACGTTGTAAAACAAATCGCTACCAAAGTATAGTATCAGTCTGAAACCGACGACGATGATAGTGCAGACAAAAATGATTTATGTGAAGCAGACGAATTCATTTAAATAATCAGCTGTTCTCATAGAACTTTTTGTATGTTCCTGACCTTGAATTGATGATTTATTTATTGTATGTTCATTTAATGATTGTGAATATTTTATTACTTGCTCATAAAGGAAACTAATTAATAATATACTTATTATTTTCTTTCATAATAATTTTAAAAAATTTGGTGGAAATTTTAGCGATTATGAGAGCAGGGGTATTTTTGTTAGTGGTTTTCTGGTGGTTTTTGCACTTTGGGGAACTCTCTTTAACTGTTGGCTACACTGGTTACCACATATAAATACCTCGGAGTAAAGCTGCTAAGCGATATGAGGGTTGTGGCAGGAGAGGTAAATGGTCGACTTCTGTTTATTGGGAGCGTTTTGAGAAAGTTTGGTTCATCTATTAAAGAGACTGCATAGAGGTCTTGAGTACTCCTCGAGTGATGGGGTTCCTTACCAGGTTGGATTAAAGAAGGACACCGATGCAGTTCAATGGCGGACTGCTAGATTTTTTACTGGCAGGTTCGAACAGCACAAAAGTGGTAATAAGTTCCTTCAGAACTCAAATGGGAAGGCGACGTTCTTTCCGAAAACTATATTGAGGAAATTTAGAAAACCAACGTCTGCAGGTGACTTCTGAACGTTCCTACTGCACCAACATAGTTTTCGTGTAAGGACAACGAAGATAAGACACAAGTAACTAGAGCTCATACGAAAGCATGTAGACAGTAGATTTTCTATCTCTTTATTTGCGAGTGGAACGGGAAAGGATATGACTACTACTGGTACACTGCACCATCCACCATGCACCATATGGTGGTACAGATGTGGATGTAAGTGAAGTCCACCTATTACGATGTCAATCAATCGATTTATGGAAACACAAAACTCACGGAAAACAAAAGACGTAACTTCCGTTGCCGGATTGTCTCTTTGGTAAAAAAAAAAAAAAAAAAAAAAAAAAAAAAAAAAAAAAAAAAAAAAAAAAAAAAAACATTCTAACGAATCTTCCAACTTTCGATAAATGTCAATTGTATCTAGCTGAGACTTACGAGTAAGTGATGTCTCTAGACAACTGTACCCTGATCTACAGCGGTGTATAGTGCGCATTTGTGTAGTTGTACAGCCGGCCGGAGTGGGCGAGCGGTTCTAGGCGCTACAGTTTGGGACCGCGCGACCGCTACGGTCGCAGTTTCGAATCCTGCCTTGGGCATGGATGTGTGTGATGTCTTTTGGTTAGCTGGGTTTAAGTAGTTCCAAGTTGTAGGGGACTGATGACCTCAGAAGTTAAGTCCCATAGTGCTCAGAGCCATTTGAACCATTTGTAGCTGTACATACTTTACTTATTTAGAAGCAAGCCCAGAAATTCCACGCTTTTCTGACATCGACAGCCAATTAACCGACACGTACAAGCCACAACAAATCAATGCCGATGTCTCCTCCAACAACAGAAATCATCCTAGTGCCTCCTACACATCTCGATTCGAATTGTAGCGCCACAGCCCCTAGGTGAAATGCCGACACAATTTGCGGCCTTTCGCCTCCTACACTGTCACTTCTTAGTGTGTCGATTATAATGTCTTAGAAATCCTTGCAGATGAATTTGAGCCTGACACATTCTTCTTTCTAGTGTTTGGGTTACTTCCCTTTATATTCCAGCAAATGGATATGAGCCCGACATATGCATTCTACTTCAGCTCGCCCCAGATGCTTACCGCTCCGTATTTTGCTGTAGTTAACGCTTCCTCTGGCAGTGCACGGGATTCTCAGTTCTATTAACGTGCAACAAATTCCGTTACCTTCGGATGAAGTACCAGTTCCTCCCACCTGGCTGCACACAACTTCATCAACTGCGAATATCCTACATCTAAAACAAATACGCCACAAGTGTCTGTATATTGCATGGTGGAGGGTACATCGCACCAGTATTCTCCATTACCCTTCGACCCCAAGATCACACGATGGTCTGGTGAAAACTATTGTCTCTATACTTTCATATGTTTCTGGGAAAAATACGTCGCCTTTCACTGGGATTTTTTTTTTCTTCGTCACATATTCGAATGAAATGTGACAACCTATTCATCCTAGCAGCATCCACATGTTGCTTTTGCTTCGTGGGTCAGTCGCATAACATGGACAGATGTGGGCTGTAAGCTCACAGCATTGGTGGACAGAGACTATGTAGTTCTGAGCTGTCGAATCGATGTTACTCTTCAGAAGTGTGTGTCACTCAACCACAAATGGGTCAATGCTTGTTGATGTCGGGATAGCAGCTGACAATTACCTCAAAATTATCTATAGTGAAGTATGAAGGTGGAGCTCTTTCAGACAGAGGGAAGAAAAAGTGTGGCACACTGACGTATACATTGAGCGGTAGTTAACGGCAGTACGACACCTTCTGTCTTGGCATTATAGTGTTCGACAGCAGCAGTGTTACTGCGTTAACGCACATTGTACTTCGTGTTTCTACGCTAAAATTTACAGCTCGAGGGTCACCACAAGATGCATTTCTATAGCATCAAAGAGCACTTAATCCACATGTTCTGCAAGAGACGGGATGTGTAGCGCTGAAGCGGGGTGTAGATCTGTGGTATTTTATTGCTTAATGTAGTGAGAGCATTGAGATGTGCTGTTAGTGATTTAGGTCACTCAGTCGTTGTAATATCAATGAAAGTGCACTGAAAAGAGGTATACCTACTGTAGCACGTTGTGCATGGAAAAAATGAGGAATTCAAAACAATTCTTTGCGAAATATTGTCTACAGTTTCCAAAAGACAGTCAGTACTGTATAAGTACAGTGATTCTGTGTGGGGTACTTTCTTTCATCATTAGCAAATGTTCCACTAAAAGTACTGTCTTCCACGCCACATACTTCTCATTCTGATTTTAGTAATGTGTTTTTATACCACTAGCATTTAGATAGGATCAAACTCGAACAATCCACCTCTATAGTTAGAACTTAAGACAAGTTCTTTTTAGCGAAGGAAGATGTAAAAGTTCCTCCTAAACATTATGTAGTCGCATGTATCCACTCTGATAAAAAAAAATCTAAGTTGTACCTAATCCAGAAAGTAGTAGTCATCTGTAGAAAGCAATTGCAATAGTATTGGCTGATGGCCATTTCAAAGTCAACCATTTCTGCTTTAGATGGATTCTTCATTTCCCATTCCACAGATACCAATTTCTCCTAATATACACCATGCTCATGACAATGGCATATATTACAATGACTGTAGAGTTCACAGTCTTCTCCCAATTAAAGTATTGATATATGGCACCAACCTTCCATCCAACATAAACAGCATCCATTAAGAAACCAAACACCTTCAACAAGCAATTCCGATTACGTCCACTGTGAAATGATTTATACTAAACTGATAAGATGTGTGGCCATTGGCAGCACTCAGATTTCGTTTTTCTTCCTGCTATACACCCCATTACAGAATCTAGTTGGTGCTAGCTTAGTGGCGTGTACATGTCATAAAGCACTTGTTACTGGATCATATGGAACTCTGTTGCACAAATCTTAACAATAGTACTATGCTGACGGAGAAAATGATGTTTCCTAACCCCACGGAAGACTGTATTCCACAAACCGATGCTATTATATATCAATCCCATTGCTTAGTACTAAAGAGTCACAATGTTTCAATGGAGCTAAGGAGGTGTTAAGAACATAGTGTTATCATATCTATCCGAATAAGAGAAAACCTAAGTGTGATTTATGTAGAAAAAAGTAATAAAAGAATGCATTTTAACGATAATTCTTCATTTTTCACAATATACATTAAGAAAGAATAAAAGTATAATATAAAACAATAGTATCTATAACACTATAGTTGTCTTCGTGATAAATGCTCTCGTTGTAGCTAGAACAGACCACTGAAACACAGCACACGAGGAGAGAGTATATCCACATATCATGGAAGCAGCAATTTCTCTGCAGGAAAAGAATAGTACTCACACCTCTAACTGGATCACATTTTTCTCAAGTGAACTTTGTCAGGAGCTCTCAAAATCACATTTTGTTTTGATACTGCTTCCATTAGGTTTGATGGGGGTTTAATATTAGCTGCAGCCTTTTCTGTAATTTTCCTCCTCTCTTCTGACAAATATTGCCCACAAAACCATACAGTATGTTCAACCCATCGGTTATTCTTTCATTTCAATATTTTGGTCCTGTAACACAATGGAAACACACGGTTTCAATTCCAAAGTGGCTTAAGGGAATTCAGCTTCACTTAGCTAAAGACCAGCCTTTGAAAGATGCCAGGCTCACATCGTACGTTCTGAATTTAGGGTGACCTAACCTAATTTCTCGCAAATCATACATTGAACTGCATAACGATGCTGATTTAGGAGATGAATGTGGTATTGTCTCCATTCTCCACAAGGTACAAAATTGTACAAAATAAACAGTTCGACCCACTGATATTACTCCCCAACACCCAACACCGTCAGACATCCCCTACATTAAAGAGAGACCTTTACATATAGCTTAATTTAAAGATTCAAGATTCTGACACTTCTGTTCACGTTATCATAACGTAACTTATAGCCATGTGTTCTAAATTTGCTTGTGAATATAACACAAGCATAAAAACCTCGAAAATTGCACTATTTTTCATACGTATGTATGTAAGTCTCTTGCAGGAGACCCTCATGGAACAAGTATGTCAGGGGCAGGACCAGGATACATCTTGTAAGGTACAGCCACCATCGTTGGATCCGGGATAGGGTTCGAAGGCGAACCCACCAGACATTACAGCTGGCTTAGGGTTCCACACGATACGGCCAGGATAGGGTACACAGGTGAAGACACACGCAATATGTCTGGGGTGGTGTCGGGATGTGGATTCATTAGCAATAGGGCCGTGGTAGGCTCTGGAGACCCCGAGGGAAACCGATACAGACACATACAGCAAAACAGGGCAATTACCCTAGGTGTTCACTGTTGCACCACATTCACAGCCAAAAATGGTTCAAATGGCTCTGAGCACTATGCGAGGTCATCAGTCGCCTAGAACTTAGAACTAATTAAACCTATCTAACCTAAGGACATCACACACACCTATACCCGAGGCAGGATTCGAACCTGCGACCGTAGCGTTCGCTCGGCTCCAGAGTGTAGCGCCTAGAACCGCATGGCCACTCCATCCGACCATTCACAGCCAGAATCAGAGTTTTGGCCAGAAGTGAATTCCTGACCACATGAGCGGAAGTGTAGGCATCTTGGATCCTTAGAGTAAACTATATATAAGGGGAGCGTTGAAAGCAGGTCACTCTCTAACATGGTGAATGTCTGAGGGTGTTGGTGAGATATATGTGGGTCTGTTTGTTTTCTACGGTACTCGTAACCCGTGCGGAATGAAGATACTCCCACATTCATCTCCTCAATTAGCATCATTATACAATTCAATTTGTGCTGTGGAGGAGATTAGATTAGCTCACTGAAAATGTAGAACATCTGATGTGAGGCTGACACCTTTCAAAGTTTGGTCTTGCTCTCTTAAGCATCGTCCTGATAAACCAGGTGAAACTGTATTCTTTTATACTGGTGATGGAGGTGAAACCATTTGTTTCCATTGTGGAAAACAGTTTGAAACACTGTGATGAAATGGTAACTATTGAGTTGAATACGGTGTGTGATTTTAGAAGAGCTTGTGCTGGATAATATGTCAGAAAAAAGTTGCAAAAATTACTATAAAGGTTGCAGCCAATATTAAACCTACAAAAAATCTTCTGTAAACACCACCGAACGTCACGTGACTGTGAGAGCTTCTGACAATGCTCGCCTGTGTAAAAATCTTCTTTCACCAAGTAATGGAAATAATATTCTTTCCGTGTGACGAATTGCTGCCCACATTAAATATAGACCTACCCTTTCCTCGTTTGCTGTGTGTCAGCTACAGTAAGAACATTTTCGACGAACGCAACGACGTTGCAACAGATACTGTCATTTTGGTATGTACTTCTTATACTCTGATAATTCACATTGTGAAGAATAACCATTGTGTTAAAATACGTTCTTTTTTTGTTTTTCCCTACATCGGTACACTTATTTGTACTCTTAATTAGCCCGCATCTCGTGGTCGTGCGGTAGCGTTCTCGCTTCCCACACACGGGTTCCCGGGTTCGATTCCCGGCGGGGTCAGGGATTTTCTCTGCCTCGTGATGGCTGGGTGTTGTGTGCTGTCCTTAGGTTAGTTAGGTTTAAGTAGTTCTAAGTTCTAGGGGACTGATGACCATAGCTGTTAAATCCCATGGTGCTCAGAGCCATTTACTCTTAATATAATAGCTATGATTCCGCTGTGATTTTTTCACCTTCTGACTTGTATTGCAGAATCGTGATTTTTTTTTTAGTGTCAAAGCATGGAACTGACAAAATACCACCGGTTCGTCAACGTATACATTCTTCCGTCGAACTAAGAACCACCATCTGCTTCTGCAGAAGACTACTATTGTTAAGATATGTACTATAGATTTCCATATTGTTAAGATATGTGCTATAGATTTCCATATGATCTGGTATCAAGAGCTTTGTGACATGAACACACCACAAAGCTTGAGGTGACTAGTTTCTTTATTAGGGTGTATTGCAGAGAGTAAAAGAAAATCTGAGTTCTGCCTACGACCAAGCGTAGTATTACTTTCGTGTAAAGCATTATATAACAGATATAATCGGAATTGGTGGTTGAAGGTGCTTGGTTTCTTAACGTGTGATATATATGCTGGATGGAAGCACGATGTCATATGTCAGTACTGCAGTAGGGAGAACTCTGTACAGTCTACAGGCATTGTAATATATGCCATAGTCAGGAGCATGGTGTATATTAGGAGAAATTGGTATGCATGTAGTGTGAAATGAAAAAGTTCATCATAAGCAAAGCTGGTTGACATTGAAATGAAACATCAGAATGTTCTATTGTAATGGTCTTATATAGATGACTATTAGGTTATGGATTAGGATAAACCGCTAGATATTTTTTGTCAGAGTGAATGTGTGCGACTACGTAACGTTTGGGAGATAATTCTATATTTTCCTCCGCTAAAAGAAACCTGTGTTAAGCTCCAACTACGGGGATGGAGTAGCACACACAATATCACCGTACTTATATAACACTGACTAACGTTTGGAAACTATGTGACAGTATTTCGCAAGTAACTGTTTCTTGTTTGCTTTAAATTCGACAGTTATTGCATGCAAAACCTGCTGGAGTGGGCGTACCATCCTGCAATGAACTTCTGTTGACACTAGAACGGTTGAGTGACCGAAATCACGAACAGCACATCTCTATCTAATGTTCATACAGAGCCGCGCGGAATTAGTCGAGCGGTCTCAGACGCTGCAGTCATGGACTGTGCGGCTGGTCCCGGCGGAGGTTCGAGTCCTCCCTCGGGCATTGGTGTGTGTGTTTGTCCTTAGGATAATTTAGTTTAAGTAGTGTGTAAGCTTAGGGACTGATGACCTTAGAAGTTAAGTCCCAAAAGATTTCACACACATTTGAACTTTTTTTTTGTTCCTACAGAAGATGGTGTCGTGCCGCCAACTACCACTTGATATATATGTCAGTTTTCTACAAAGCGTCTGCCACTCTATTTGACCGAGTAACCCCTTCGTACCTTATTATACATTATCAATTTCCACTATTGACATTGGGATCGGATAATCGATAACAATGGTGCGATATACCCCCACCTATAGAGCCATTTGCGGCGTAATTGTTTTACATGTTGAATGTTCGCATGAGACAGAGTTGTCTCCAAGCAGGTGGGAAGACAAGTGATGGAGTTGGTAGTTGACCAGAATTCAACTGAATCTATTAGACGATAACTGGACTAGAAATCCCGTACACTGAGTGGAAGCGCTAACTGCAGTAAAATGAGTAGTAGTAAGCATCTGGGGCGAGCTGAAGTAGAATACATATTCGGATTATTATTCATCTGCTGGAATCTTAAGTGAAGTAACGCAAAGACTAATAACTGATAGGTCGGTGCGCTAGAGCAGAAGAATGTCAGGCTCAAAATCATTTGCATGGATTATTAAGAGGGTGTAATCGACACACAAAGAAGTGGCAATGTAGAAGGAGAACGGCCGCAAATTCTGTCAGCATTTCACCTAGAGACTGTGGCGATAAAATTCGGACGATCGGGATGTAAAAGGCTCTAAGATGATTAATTGGCGACTCCATGTTGTCTTGTGCACTACGACCAGGTAACAGGTATACTTGAAAAAGAGACAGCATTGTTCGTATATTTTTTACTATTGCAAAATCGATTTTCTGTCACTGAGTGACCATCTTCAGTGCTATATTGTATAACTTAAATTGGGATGCACTGTTGTCACTAAACTTACGGCAATCATATAGAGTCTATGTGATTGCCGTAAGTTTAGTGACAACAGTGCATCCCAATTTAAGTTATACAATATAGCACTGAAGATGGTCACTCAGTGACAGAAAATCGATTTTGCAATAGTAAAAAATATACGAACAATGCTGTCTCTTTTTCAAGTATACCTCTAAGATGATTGCTGTTGCTGGAGGAGACATCGGCATTGATTTGGTCTGACTTGCACGTGTTGGTTGATTGGCTATCGATGTACGATAGTCAGATAAGCTTGGAATTCCTGGACCTGCTTCTAAATAAATAAAGTACAACTACACAAATGCGCACTATCCACCGCTCTAGGTGCAATGCGGTACCGTCGTCGGTCCACTATCGGATAACACGTGGGGGAGGGGGGGGGGGGATGAACAATGCTGTGATTATACCCCGAATCATTCCCTACTCTTGCAGTATGCCTCTGTAGGTGCGAGGTAGTTGCGCCAATGTAAATGATGCAAAGGATAGTGTGCATGTTGGAACCTCTGTCAAACTGTTAGAATCGTAGTATGGAGGTACATCGCAGTTGAAATACTTGTGATGTACTTCTCACGAATTACTATGCTGTTAGCGGAGACTCTGACACAACCACGATGTCGTAGTTCTATCGTAGCGATCATTGCAATACGATAAATGGGACTAGCGCACATACAGAGGCACGTTTATGAACAATCATTCGATGTCATTGACTGCAGATAAATCAGATTTTCTTCATACTACAGATGAATCAGTAAGGTTTCATTGGCCACTTTTTTTTTAACTATATGTGGCGTAGTGATAATAGATGACATTACAGTACGTACAGAGGCATGCAGACAATCACTTTTTGCTCGACAATTACATATGTGAGTGGAAAAGGAACGAAGAAATACTGCTACGGAATATTCGACACGCTGCAGTTGTTTGCGGAATGGGTATTTAGAAGTAAGCTCTGTCTATAGCACGGTTGTAGCACCGGCACCGGTTAGCTACAGAGGTTTGCATAGGCTTGAGGACTGGTGGGAGTTGGAGAACAGTATGGCTAAATGTAGCTATTGAATCTAAGATATTCGAAGAGACCTGCTACAGTTCTATGACGCCACTGACTAAAATTCACCAGAACGAGTACCAATCGAAAAAATATCTGGACGTAGCAACCCGCGTGATGGTGAACTTCTACCTGTACGTTGGTGTACTGTTTTCCTCGTTGTGGTAGCTCTCTACACAGCCAGCGATGGATGATTGAGGACTAGCCAGTCTTTTGACTAACGGAACACTGCTGTCACAACGTGATGGGATTTTGATAGAATTAGCAGGGTACAATTAGCTATAGGCATCACTTATTTGTAACTCAGGAAGATACAACTGCCATATCGGAACCTGGAAGAATTTTGAGAATGTAAGAGGGCTAGAAATACTCTGACAAAAGGGAGGCAGAGAGGTGAGTTCCATCTAAGTGTTATGAGGAACTATGTTACTCCCTCCCGCATCGTCTCGCGAAGTGACTGCAATGAAAAAATTAGGGGCAAAAAAAGTATTTTACCAAGAGACAATCATCAACTGGAGTTCCGTCTTTTGTTTTTTCTAAGAAATAAGAGACAACCTTCTTCCGTGAGTTTTGTGTGTCTGCTAATCGGTGGACTGACATCTTAATAGGTAGACTTAACTTACATCTACATCTACATACATAGTCTACAAGCAACCGAACAGTGTATGGCAGAGGGTATCCTGTACTACTACAAGTCATTTCCACTTGCCAGTAGAGCGATGGAGAATAAAAGCTAACTGTATACTTCGATATGAGATCTAATTTCTCGTCTCTTATCTTTGTGATCCTGACCCGAAAAGTACGTTGGTGCCTCAGCGTCATTCAGCAGCAAACTTTAAATGCTGGTTCTCTAAATTTTCTCAAGAGTGATCCTCTAAAAGAATGTCGCCTTCCCATTTAAGTTCCAAAGCATCTGATAATTCTCGTCTGTGATCGAACCTACAAGTAACAAATCTAACAGTCCATTTTGGAACTGGTACGCTGTCTTCCTTTAATCCAACCTGATACTGATCCCCTAAGGCTCAGGCTATACTCAAGAATAGGTCGCAGTCTCCTTTATAGATAAACCTCACTTTTTCAAAATTCTTCCAATAAACCCAAGTCCCAGTCCTTTGATGCTCATTTAATTTCATATCTTTTGCAACATTACGCCCAGATATTGGAATGTGGTGACTATAGTAAGCAGGAGGTTACTAATACTGGATATGAAGGTTACAGATTGGTTGTTGCTACTCTTCTGCGCCATTCATTATTCCAACTAGAAATTTTGTCTAAGTCATCTTGTATCCTACAGCCAATTAACTTCGACATCTTCCTGTACACCACAGCATTAGCGTTACCCGATGTGTCTCTAATGCACATCTTTAGAGAGGAAATATGTTTAACGATTTGCTGGTGGGAAGATGGGAAACATATTGCTCGTTGACAGTGAAATGTGGATGTCGGTGACATTTAAGAGGCCAGGCGCTTGCTCCTCCTCCAGGAAAGAACAGGATGGCTTTTACAAGTCTGGACAAACTGAGTAATGTTTCTGAAACATGTGCGTGATGACAGGAAACGCTGCCATTGCGAGGTCGCCGACAGACACAACGTTTCCATGCTTAACGATTTGCTGGTGGTCTTTGCTTGAAGACAGGAAGCTCAGCCTCAAAAGCACCTGCCCCACACATGGTATCTTGTCCCACCGGTGCCCCGAGAGCACTGTGAACCACTTGTGCAATTGCAATGGGCTTTACAATAAGTGGTTATCCAGATCAACAATGGGGACCACTGCAGGATGTGGGATCAAACGTCAGCGTGCACACGTCTCCACGAAGGGCAACAGGTTTCTTGCAACCTCCAGCTGGTGAGGGGGTTCGTTGAGATACAGCTGGCCACCGCTAGAGCGCTCTGGCGTGTGTTGTCACGTGGTGTCTAATGCAGTAGTTCCCCCAGCTGCCATGTGGTTTTAATTTGGTGGCCTCTGTGCCCAAGCACGCAGTCAGGGCCAGCGATACAGTACTTCTAGGCGAGGCAGCTTGAGGTTCTACATTTAATCATTTGCTCTCTGGTGAGCCAACGGCCATGCTGCAGTCATAACACCGGTTCCCGTCAGATCACCGAAGTTAAGCGCTGTCGAGCTCGGCTGACACTTGGGTGGGTGACTGTTCGGTCTGCCAAGTGCTGTTGGCAAGTGGGGTGCACTCGGCCCTTGTGAGGCAAACTGAGGAGCTACTTCATTGAGAAGTAGCTGCTCTGGTCACTAAAATTGACAAGGCCGGGAAAATGATGTGCTGACCACATACCTGCTGACCACATGCCCCTCCATATCCGCATCCAGTGACGCCTATAGGCTGAGGATGACACGGTGGCCGGTCGGTACCGTTAGCGTCTTTCGAGGCCTGTTCGGACGGAGTTTAATTTAGTAGTGGTAGTAGTAGTAGTAGCAGTAGTTAGGTCTCTAGTGACCCCTGCACATGCATTAGGCTTCTGGACACCGATGTTAATGGACATGCTGAGGCAGGGCGCTGGCAGCGTGTAAGCCTCAAACTACGCTTACTCTCACGCACCTTCGACGCTCATGTGCTTGCCTCTCTCTTAGAAGGTGCCGGTGGATATCCGTTTGTGATATCTAGAATACATTTTCGATATGTAAGGTGCATGTTTATGATCTGTGATGTTTAGGAGTGCTGGTATACTGTGATTCACAATATTTGCTATATGTTTGGATCTGTAGCTGTGCATATAGACGTTTATGATTTTTTATGATTTGTAGGTTGAGTTTAGGGAAGGTATTTAGCTGTTTTGGCATACTGATTTTCTCGATATTTATCGTATCGTATCGTTATATGATCTGTACATAAGATTTATAGCTGTACTGTTTTTGCAATATGTGATGGATCTCTGCAGCTGCTCAAATGAGTTTTATGTAACTGACTTAAACTGATGATCTGTAGCAGTGTACTTAGGGCACATAGTTGTTGTTGGACACAACAGGGTACTACTTACATTCTTGTGATTTCCCCCCACCCCCCTCCAATTTCAAGTGGTATTGTGAACTGAAGAAAATTCTTCAAACAGGATAACACCTGCACATGCCAAAAATGATGATATAAAGAGATCCTTCCACACTAACAGTTCAGCACAGACTGAACGTTTCCCTCCAATTCCTAGTTAGAAAATGTGAGTGGAGATAGATGGGGAGGGGACAGATACTGGATTGTGGAAAAACCCATGATGTCATCTGCTAATGTAATCATTGCAATGTTGCCGTATCTACTGACACCATCTTCAATAAATCTGTCAACAATTCTGACTTTTCCAGCTTCAGCTCTGCCTCACTACTGCCAGATACCAGTCAGGCTGTAGCAGTAACAGAAGGGATATGTATACCACAATAATTTCTGTAAATGTAGTTTTGTTTTATTTCAAGTTCACTGTCCATTTGGATAGTACGAAAACAATTATGCAGTATATCGCACAGTATGATTTCATAGCGTGTACTCTGTGTGTATGCCAAAGGAACTTATGTAAAATCGTTATTTTACGACTGCAGCTACTACAATGTAAATATTTTCTGTGGTTTTGTTTACCTTGAAGATCTAAAGATGTCAGCTGAGTCCTGTCGAAACTATTAATCCAGTGTACATACACACAAATAAATTGATAAAGAACTTCGTATCACAAACTTTCTTTATATTGAAAACTGATTCATGGACTGTGCGGCTGATCCCAGCGAACGTTCGACTCCTCCCTCGGGCATAGATGTGTGTGTTTGTCCTTAGGATAATTCAGGTTAAGTAGTGTGTAAACGTAGGGACTGATGACCTTAGCAGTTAAGTCCCATAAGATTTGACACACATTTTGAACATTTGAAAACTGTTTTTGTTGTGTTAGAGACAGTGATCAGGAACAATAAAGAAGGTAAACATATTTCAATTTGATAACACAAACAAAAAAATAACGAGAAGAAAACCTTACAGAAAACTCCACTATAGACCATACAGTTTCTTCTCACTTTCATACTGTATAACACACTGTTTATGAAGCAACTGAGCTCCATGTAACTGGGGACACTTTTGAAGGCGGCTAGGCCCACTACTTGTCAAACCGTCCAAATAAGCCTGCGGGGTATTGTCCTGTTCCTCAACAGCGGCCTCTGAGATGTCCTGTGAGGTCTCTGGTGGGACAGGGCGATTGCAGACCGCTGGTTTTCGCACGTCCCACGCGTTCTCTATGCAGCTGAGATCTGGAGAAAATTGCAGTCATTCCGTCTTACTGATTTATGCTCCAATAGGAACGTGTTCACTAGAGTGTGACGATGAAGGCGTGCATTGTCGTCCATCTGTTTTACTCCCACTCCAAACCCTCACAAAAAAGAGTTACATGGCATGCAAGAATGTCATCCTCATACTTCACACCAGATAACCACCCATGTACTGGCATAAGATATGTCCTGCAGTCATCATTATTCCACCCCAAAACATAACTGAACCGTCTTGAGAAGGGTGGTGGTCTGCGATACAGTTAGGGTGTAAACGTTGCCTCCACACGTTCATATAAGTGTGGAGACCGATAAGGGTCTCATCAGAAACGAAGGTTGTGTTGCAGTGCTTCTTAGTCTGCAAAGAGTGGTGCCATGCCCATATGATACCAGACCCTCTCTGAACCCAATTTAGAGGCGGAATCTTCAGATGTCTTCTGGCAAGTAATCGCTCCTTGTGGAGCCTATTTCGTATCGTTTGTGTTGACACCTACACCCCTACAGCCCTACAGCTGTTTGGAACTACCACTATAAACATGTAGCATTGTGTTGAGGATTTCTGCTTGTTTTTATATTCAGATATCAGTCCTGCGCACTCGTTTATTTCCGCGACCACTACTGAGACCATAATCAACTATTCCTATCGCTAGGAACTTGTTCCAGATTCTGGAGATATCATTTTGACTCAGAGTGACAAGTCCATCTGTCTCATTCCCTCTTTCGTTTGAATGACTGCAGGAAGCCCTTGATCATACGTTACTGTTGTCTGAAACGTTCTGAAGCGTAAGAAATCTACTGCAATGTTTACAGGTGACACGGTTGCAACAGACACAATGAACTGCCCCTCAAGGCAGAAACATAAACTGTTTCCGCTAGAATTACATTAAAACCTAACCAATGTGTTGATATCATAACATACACTCCTGGAAATGGAAAAAAGAACACATTGACACCGGTGTGTCAGACCCACCATACTTGCTCCGGACACTGCGAGAGGGCTGTACAAGCAATGATCACACGCACGGCACAGCGGACACACCAGGAACCGCGGTGTTGGCCGTCGAATGGCGCTAGCTGCGCAGCATTTGTGCACCGCCGCCGTCAGTGTCAGCCAGTTTGCCGTGGCATACGGAGCTCCATCGCAGTCTTTAACACTGGTAGCATGCCGCGACAGCGTGGACGTGAACCGTATGTGCAGTTGACGGACTTTGAGCGAGGGCGTATAGTGGGCATGCGGGAGGCCGGGTGGACGTACCGCCGAATTGCTCAACACGTGGGGCGTGAGGTCTCCACAGCACATCGATGTTGTCGCCAGTGGTCGGCGGAAGGTGCACGTGTCCGTCGACCTGGGAACGGACCGCAGCGACGCACGGATGCACGCCAAGACCGTAGGATCCTACGCTGTGCCGTAGGGGACCGCACCGCCACTTCCCAGCAAATTAGGGACACTGTTGCTCCTGGGGTATAGGCGAGGACCATTCGCAACCGTCTCCATGAAGCTGGGCTACGGTCCCGCACACCATTAGGCAGTCTTCCGCTCACGCCCCAACATCGTGCAGCCCGCCTCCAGTGGTGTCGCGACAGGCGTGAATGGAGGGACGAATGGAGACGTGTCGTCTTCAGCGATGAGAGTCGCTTCTGCCTTGGTGCCAATGATGGTCGTATGCGTGTTTGGCGCCGTGCAGGTGAGCGCCACAATCAGGACTGCATACGACCGAGGCACACAGGGCCAACACCCGGCATCATGATGTGGGGAGCGATCTCCTACACTGGCCGTACACCACTGGTGATCGTCGAGGGGACACTGAATAGTGCACGGTACATCCAAACCGTCATCGAACCCATCGTTCTACCATTCCTAGACCGGCAAGGGAACATGCTGTTCCAACAGGACAATGCACGTCCGCATGTATCCCGTGCCACCCAATGTGCTCTAGAAGGTGTAAGTCAACTACCCTGGCCAGCAAGATCTCCGGATCTGTCCCCCGTTGAGCATGTTTGGGACTGGATGAAGCGTCGTCTCACGCGGTCTGCACGTCCAGCACGAACGCTGGTCCAACTGAGGCGCCAGGTGGAAATGGCATGGCAAGCCGTTCCACAGGACTACATCCAGCATCTCTACGATCGTCTCCATGGGAGAATAGCAGCCTGCATTGCTGCGAAAGGTGGATATACACTGTACTAGTGCCGACATTGTGCATGCTCTGTTGCCTGTGTCTATGAGCCTGTGGTTCTGTCAGTGTGATCATGTGATGTATCTGACCCCAGGAATGTGTCAATAAAGTTTCCCCTTCCTGGGACAATGAATTCACAGTGTTCTTATTTCAATTTCCAGGAGTGTACTTATGGATCAAAAAGTTCAATATTAAAGTTTCCGCAATATGCAACATTTAGGTTAATTACTGTATGACGTCTGGTGTTTTCTGTGATTTGTTTGTAAACAAATATTCAGCAGCCAATATCACATAAAATAATTCTTTATTGAGGGCAACCTGTTTCAACAGACTTTGCTGTCAACTTCAGGTCTTTTAACCTTATGTTATAAAACATATTCATTTTAGTCTGGACTGACGCGCAATATGTCAAATGGAGAACAATCAGGACAGTATAAAAGGTTTCTCATCTCTAAAATATTTAAGAACATAAAGAACCTTATGCAAAAAGGCCATGTCTACATACCTATTGCTCACAAAATCTTGTTAAATCGTACGAACAAGGCACAGAGTAGCACATCTGTTTACATATGTAGGACATATTCTAAACATTGCGAATCCACTTTAAATGGAAAGGTACCTTCTACGCAATTGAAAGTGGACTCGCACAGTTTAGAATATGTCCAGATACGTAAAAAGATGTGTTTTTTATTCCACGCTTGAATGATGCAACAAGAATTTTTGAGCAATATGTACTCGTATATGGTGCTTTATGTTTTTAAAAAATTTAGCGATGATAAAGCTTTTATAATATGCTAATTTTATTCAACTGGCATCATGTGCTTGAGGCTCAGCGTAAAACTAACATGTTTTACAACTCAAGATTTTAAGACCTGAAGATGATGGCAACGTTTGTCGAAACCGGTTGTCTTCAATAAAGAGATATTTTATTCGTTCTTCGCTCTTGAATGATTTTTTACAATTAAAACAGATGGCCCTTCAGTTCTCTCACAGTGAGAAAATACAATATTTGTTCGTGTTTCGCACTTGCAGGCAGCGGGACTGCCATTAAAGGAGCCAGCCGTGGGGTCGCTGGTGACGGTGACCGGCTGGGGCAGGCTGTCGGAGCACGGGCCGCCGGCCACCCAGCTGCAGGCGCTCACCGAGCCCGTGCTGGACCCGCGGCGCTGCGGCGAGGCGTACGCCTTCCTGGGCGGCATCACGCAGCGCATGCTGTGCGCCGGCTTCCCCGAGGGCGGCCGGGACGCCTGCCATGGCGACAGCGGCGGCCCGCTGGTGCAGCGCCGCCTTCTCGTCGGCATCGTGTCCTGGGGCCTCGGCTGCGCGCGGCCCGGCCTGCCGGGCGTCTTCTCCAACGTCGCCGCCCTGCGGCCCTGGATCACTGAGCACATAGGCACCGCTTGACCTTTCTCGACCCTCTGTTCTGTCTGCAGCACACACTGTACCTGTAAAATCTTTAACTAATGCTGCACATATTTTTCCGTAGACATTTGGATGAAAAACCTCAGCAAGCTGCTACTTTTTTATTTATTACTCTACGACTCATTTTGACGTGAAAGTCGTCATCTGGCTAATATTTAATCTTCTGTTTCTGGTGTATAGCTTACCGTATGGAGTACAGCATAAGTAGAACACAGAAAAGTAATCACTTACACATCAACACTGGTCGCAGAAACAAAATTTTAAAAAATTCTGGTTTGCGTCGTATTTACATCAAACTTCCTACATCAAAAATATACTCTTTAGAGCCCTCACACATACACTGAAAAATGTAGAACAGAGTTTTTAAACACTTTTAAAGACTTGCACAAGTCGAATAATGAACTTTAAACAGAACTACTGATATTTGTTCCCATATATTTCAGTGGACAACAATTCGATGAAATCTCTGCACGTATATTGTGTAGTGCTGTCCTGCCCTAACAATTAAAATATTTGTCTATAAAATTGTAGAAATGGTTTTTAGATCATAAATGTAAGCATTTATTTATTTTTGAATAAAACGAAAAATCTAACTATACTGTGTTTGTTCAACTGAAACTCTAGTTGCGATCTTTCCATCTCTAGAAGTATATACGATGACGTTATCGTTATGTGGGATTTGATTTATTTTTTACAGGATGATTACTAGATACTTGTAAGATAATAGTCATAGGTTCTTTTCGAGAAAAGACTGGCACTTGCCATAATCGGGCATGAAAACAATTCGACAGTGACACTGGAAAATTTGTGCTGGACTGGGAACTGACTCCACGTCTGCCACTTAACATGCGTGGTTCCTTTAATTACCTCACTCATTTGGACACACGTCTTGTCGAGTCCAAATTCTCAATTTCTAACACTTGTAAATTCCATAGTCCATTCACTACTTGCACACAGAAAGTACTGTAATCCCACAAGAGGCACGGATCTTGTTGTGCATGGTCACTGAAGTTATCAAGGCAGTCACGCCTACACATATACTATTTGTTATATATATTTGATTTACTACATATATATATATATATATATATATATATATATATATATATATATATATATGTGTGTGTGTGTGTGTGTGTGTGTGTGTGTGTGTATTTGTGGTGTTGTTTTGCACTCGTCCAAAAGAGCAGACATCACACACACACACAGATATATATATATATATATATATATATATATATATATATACGTGTGTATAGTCCAACACACCACATACACACATATACATGTGGTAAATCAAGAGACACCTGTTTTAGACACATAATGCTAGCAACTACATTTCAATAATACTTCGACTATGTTTGGTAAATAGCTTGGTGTTCTGTATACTCTTTATCCAGAAATTTGACTATATATGCACGTTAACACGTAATCTCTCTTGAACCATAATTTGATGTACACCAGTAGGAATCTTTACACAATAAACATTATGACCAAATTATACCAAACAGATACTCCAGTATTTCCATATTTTTGTTATGTCTTGATTAAAATTCCATCCTTATCCTTGTTACTTTTACTACAGAAAAGAGGCATCCCTATTAACGAAAACTGGGGCAAGTACATGCTGGCTAATGGGTGCTGGTAATGTTACTCGAACATCTGATGTGGAGATCGCAATACAGCGTGCTAAGTGGACGTGCACGTCTTTCGGACTTAGACAAAAGTCGAACTATTGGCGTGAGCGTCATGGGACCATCAAACAGCACAGGTTGCACGACCTAACACAAGACAAATGCATGGCGAGAAACGTGGGTGCAGGCCCTTCCACAAGGATTACACAACGAGATGGCCAAAATGTTAATCGACTCTCTCTGACGAATAGGCGGAAGACAAAAGCTCAAATGCTGGCAGCTGCTGTAGGCAAAGTGACACCACATGCAGCTGGAAACTGATTACTGGAAGCTGGATTGCAATATTGAGTTGCCATGTGTCGCTTCCGTTGACACCATATTACAAATTACAGACAGTGGAAACTTGCGTAGTGCAACGCCAGAGTTCACTCGGAGCTTGACTGGCATTCTTTCAACGAAGACACTCACGTATTTCTGTGGCGATCAGTTAGCCTACGTGGCTGCCTTGGGTCCACAGGAAACAGTAAGGCCCATACCCCTCCATCTCCTGCTTTAGGTGCTATTGTACATGAGTATAAGGCTGATTTCGCAGATCTGAAGGTGGGCTGAAATCTCACCAGTACGTGGTAAGAATGATAAACCATTCCTGAACAGAAGATTAAATGGCATATTCCAGAAGGATAATGGGAAATCCCACAATTCAGTTCACACCACAGTCACTGTGAAGAATGTACAGCCTGCCCAGCTTCTTGATCAGCCACCCATGAATCATGCTTGAGATGTGATTGGAGGACATATACATTCATATCAACATCCAGTCAGAAATCTTCATGAATGGCACAACGTCTTTCTCAGGCAAGGCAAGAAATTCATCAAGATGACATTCGGAAGTTGCTTGCCTCCACGCCACAACGAGTATAACTGTGTGATCGTGAGTGTGGGAACTGCACTTAAACATGATCTGGGTGATGGACACATTTCTGAAAGGACTGAAAGTTTAATGATTTAATACTCATTATTTGATTAACGACCTAGCAAAATTTGATAAATATTGGAAAAGTGATCTACTATGTTTTATCGTCTTTCATCATTAATCAAAACAGTCTCGACATGGGTTCGGAATAAAAAAAAGTCACCCTCATTCAGCCCTTGTCAAAGACCACTCCCTTGCCCTTGGGGTGGGAATCTGCTCCAAAAGGTGGAAGAATCAACAATAAACAAAGGCGTTAGGACGCAAGAGGTGATGGAAACAACTGCATTAAAGACATATGAACATGTGGCCTGTAACAGAAAAAAGTGTCATGATATCTCTCCATTGGCAAAAGATTCCGGGCTAGATCCCATTTAGAGCTCCGCGATGGGACAGCCAAGTGGGCAGCTGACCATGAGAAAAATATTCAATAACCAACGAGCGAACAACGTTCAAAGAGTCGGGTCGTGGAATGTCAGAAGTCTGAAAGTTGTAGGGAAGAAAGAACATCTAAAAAGGGAAATGCTAAGGTTCAGTCTAGACACAGTGGGGGCAGTGAACTGAAGTAGAGCAACGATTCTTGGTTAGACGAGTATGGGGTAATATAAACAGTAGGAGAAAACGGTGTAACATGAGGAAGATTCGTTACTGTGAACAGCTCAGAATCGACAGCAAACCAACACCGACAAGGACAGTTTATGTATAGACGCCCAGGTCGCAAGCTGAAGATGAATGGATAGAGCATGTGTATAAGGATGTTGAATGAGTAATTCAGTACCTAAAGGGAGATGAAAACCTAATAGCCATGAGTGACTGGAATACAGTAACAGGGAAAGGAGTAAAGAAAGGGTAACAACAGAATATGGACTTGGTTGTAGGAATGAGAGAGGAGAAAGACTAATTGAATTCGGCAATAAACATCAGCTGGTCATAGCGAATGCTCAGTTTAGGGATCACAGGAGGAGTATGTATACTTGGATAGGGCGGGCGATATGGGAAGATTTCAGTTAGATTACATCATCGTCAGACAGAGATTCCGAAACCAGATACTGAATTGTAAGGCGTACCCAGGAGCACAAACAGACTCAGAGCGCAATTTAGTTGTGATGAAGAGTAGACTGCAATTTAAGAGACTAGTCACGAAGAATCAAGGAGCAAACAAGTGGGATACGGAAGTAATAAGGAATGCAGAAATATTCTGTGGCTATAGATACTACGATAAGAAATAGCTCAGTAAGCAGTCCGGCTGAAGAGGAATGGACGTCTCTGAATAGGGCAATCACAGAAGGTGGAAAGAAAAACATAGATACAAAGAAGGTAGCTGTGAAGAAACCATGAATAACAGAAAAGTACATCAGTTGATTGATGAAAGAAGGAAGTACAAAAATGTTTAGAGAGATTTAGGAACACAGAAATACAGGTCACTAGAAATGAAAGAAACAGGAAGAGCAGGCGAAATCGCGAACCGAATCAGCACACACCCTGCGGTGAAATTATAAACAAGGGTGGTAACATTAAGAGTGCAATGGAAATGCCACTGTTAATTGCAGAACAGAGAGCGGGTAAGTAGAAAGAGTAACGTGAAAGCCTCTATGAGGGGAATACTCGTCTAATGACGTGACAGAAGAAGAAACAGGAGTTGATAGGGGATCCAGTATTAGAATCAGGATTAAAAAGAGACGTGGAAATCTTAAGATAGAATAAGAATAAGGCAGAAAGAACTGATAATGTTAACCACTCAGGTCATCAGTCCCCTAGAACTTAGAACTACTTAAACCTAACTAATCTAAGGACATCACACACATCTATGCCCGAGGCAGGATTCGAACCTGTGACCGTAGCGGTCGCTCGGTTCCAGACTGAAGCGCCTAGAACCGCTCGGCCACACTGGCCAGCACCAATTTCAACCAAAGTTGATACATATATCTGAAAAGAATCGCTGTGGGAGTAAGAACTACATACGTATCAAATGGTTGTCGTGGGGGTGAAAAGAGTGTAGCTCATGTTGCGGAAGTACCCAGATTTTATTCATCCATTGTCTTTAAATGAGATGACTTGGTGACACGCAACAAACTTTTCGCATAATTTTAAACCCTTACATATTTTTCTCCCTAACCATTCCCAGAAAATGATGAAAGGAAAAAGTCTGTCACTGAGAACATTTTCCTGTTCATCCAGTAAAATTGACGCATAAGGCATGTTGTTTTAATTTATTAATTCTTCACTACTACAACAGTATTCATGACACATTTTGCATACAATATCCACGTATAGCGCTAAATGTACCTGCAAAATTTCGTCATTCCTTAACGCGTAGTTCAGGACGTATGACGACATAAATACTGAGATGATCGAAAAACTTTCTCATCATGCATGACGTTTTAATTTATTACGTTTTTTTGTAACACATACTGCAGACATTCCAAATATACCACTGAATTTATTTCCAAAAGTATGTCATTGTACAACTCTTTGGTAAAGAGATATGTCGTCGTAGAAATTCAGCTGCCTGAAAACGAAACTGAATAGTGAAATTCCCAACGGATACTTGTGCAATACGTATACAAATATGTGTGAAATATGTCGAAGATATATGAACTACATGTGATACGTCGGCTTTCTGCCAGAGCTGAGAGTTAAAAGCCCCTCCTAAACCCATGGTTCGATTTCAACCAAAGTTGATAAACATATTACATACTATCTGGTAATATGTACTGTGGGATAAGAATCACGAGACTGCTATAGCGGTGGGGGTGATACCTTGGTGATGGAGAGAGAAGGTGAGGGGAGCAGATGGAGAAGGAGGAGGAGAGAGACTCACAGAAAATCGAAATAAAAACATACAAGGACTGCGCCTGGTACTCAGCTAGTAACATTATATTCGTATCAGTTCTTACTAGCCAGTTGTTGTTGCTGAATTCTTAAATCACAACATAGTCTTCACGACAGCCCACCAAGTACCACCAACGACGACAGAGATTATGAAAAACTATAATTTGTGATCGAATGAAGGCTTATAGTCAGCACCTGTCTTACAAACAACAGACTTAGAAAAGACTAATAATTCATATTCATTTCTTGTACTGCAGACTTTTGGCTGCAAGTAGAATAAGTAGAATGAGATGTTCACATTTTGTACACAGCAATGTTCCCAAAAGTTACCTGTTGAAACAAACCGCTCAAAAACATTTTTGCAACAAAAAATGTGAATGGATGGCGTTTGCAGCTAAGTTGTGCGTGCTGAATTAATAACAAGTTTCTAGCCAATGATCTCAGTGTTCTTGAGGCACACTAATCTTCGTCTACGGAAATCTGTGAAAACATTGCATATTGGTTAGTATATTGTAGTTGAATTTAATTATTAATCATACGTAATACTGAAAAGTAATTGCAGTATGTAGAAGGAATATCATGCTCGAAGGCGTTTAATCGCAGTGCGTTGAGTTAACCGTCAATTAAATCCCAAGACTCAAAGTTATAACAACCATTTTTGCCAGTGTTTACATTTTTTTTAGGTACGTTAAGGTTTATGTTATGTTTTAAATCGTTAGGTGTCTAACGTTCATGTGTCATGTTGTAATTGTGTAAAATTTAAGTGTATAGTCCTAATGTGATTGCTGTGTAGTGTGCATACCAAGACACACATGTAATGTGGTGTGTTAGTAATGGAATCATCCTGTAATTTCTCTGAAATTATCTGTGCTGCAACGTTCCAAAAATGCAATGTGGTAAATGCATCACTCCGAACGTAACGTGCAGATTTTGTTTATATGCAGCGCTCTAAACGTAATATGGAATGTGACCTAGCATCTGTAAAAGATAACTTGTAGCTTTTGTTTTTTGGCAAGAAATCTTAGTAATGGTTAATACTTTGCAGCAATACTCTAAATGTAATGTAGATTGTAACCTAGCATCAGTGAACAATAGCTTGGTAGCTTTTGTTTGTTCACACGAAAACTTGGTAATGGTTGCTACTGCTTTGGTGTAATAATCTACGTGATAATAGTATATTGAAACTAATACTGCACAGATATAATCTATTTAACTGTGCTGTGAAACTTTATTACCTTAGATTGGAATCAGTAGCTTGCTAACTGTCCACTGGCTCTAATAATTTCTGATTTGAACATGAGAAGTAACTATCTGGGAAACACGATACGCTTCTGCGCTTTATCAACTTTTCGCGGCGTAATGAATAGTCCATTAAATTTCGGACATGCAGCCTCGCAAATAAAATTTATTCCACTGGCATTTAGGCCGCGTGTCGTCCGACCACCCTCACAGAGAGTCGCAAGGCTCACTGTGACGATGGGCGCGGCCGAAATACCTGTGGAATAAATTTTAATTGCGCGGCTGCGTGCCCGAAATTTAATCCACGCTACTGAACTAATTGGCCAGCAAACTTAGTAAGGTTAATTGTCGTTCATTTAATTCAAGTGCAGTTATTGATATTTATTTGCAATTATATATAGAAATAGAGAGAAGTACACTTTTCCCTAGACACGTAGAATAATTTTTCGACAGATCTTTACAACTCATGCTGACTTTTGCAGCTGTCCTAGGCTTTAATCAACAAAAGATGGGCTGATACAGATTTTTAAAACAATGTTGCTGCTAACAATTACTTGGACACATGCATAAACACATAAAACTATTTCGCGTGTAGTCTATTCACAAAGAGATGAACGAGGGCACCCTAGTTCTGCGTCGCCTATCAATTTCTGTCCGTTTATGTTATGTATCCGGCCGCGGTCAACCTCAGAACCTTGTGTAAGTAGACTTTGCGAACTGACTGTGTTGCGTCTTATAATAACACATCTCTTGATCAATGACGAAGGTACTTCTGACTCATTATGGACAGTGCCAGATACTTTTCCCATTCCTCCGAGAAGGATAAGGAATAGTAGATTACGGAGTGGAGGTAGAAAATAAGTAGTAATATCGCTGAACGTTAAGCGCGGAGGAGCAAAAATAAATGGACAGATTGAACCCCCTTCCGCTGCCTCGTGCTATGAGTCGGTGCGCAGAGCTTGCTTCTTCCGCTCTCCACACTCCGGTCAGAATGCATTCGTCTTCTTGCGAACAGACTATATATACTCCTTGAATAACGTTAAGAAGGGAATAGAACAATTTCTTGACACAAACCCCTCTGAATTCTGATAAAATAAATTCTTCATCACATACGTGACAATGGTGATTGACTACCAAGACATGATAAACAAAAATTTCGCCCGCAAATAAAAACTCGCGAAATGAATGATCTGCGTTAAGCATTATGCTCAAAAGTTATCGATAGCAGCGAATGAAAACTTTATACTTACTGCCTGACGCTGTATATACAGACACTAAAAGACAACATCCCAAAACCGAGTCTCCACACTGTGACCGCCATCAGAACATTGGAGTGACCCGTAACACCGGGTAAACCATATTCGCGTTTGAACGGGTTAGGAGAGTCTATTTTGTTCTTATACAGGGTCCGGCAAAGAGACCTCCCGTATTTGGAGAGGCCGCTGTGTGGGCTTTGGTGGAGATAC
Source organism: Schistocerca serialis cubense (assembly GCF_023864345.2). Classification (NCBI taxonomy): domain Eukaryota; kingdom Metazoa; phylum Arthropoda; class Insecta; order Orthoptera; family Acrididae; genus Schistocerca; species Schistocerca serialis. The sequence continues at coordinate 320,326,721 of NC_064641.1, read as the reverse complement.
AGAGATGGAGGGGGGTATCGATCCAGAGCGGTGTATATTCCATTTCTAGCAGGCGCAATGGCATGATTAGGTAAACATCATGAGTTTCCTGTGGACCAGTAAATTCATAGTAGTGGTTCTGTAATTACTACTCAGCGAGCACTTTGCATCGCTTCAAATTTGGCACACATAATTCTCTTCCTATTGGAAAGCACTTCGAGTTCAGGTATCAGACTTTCGAGCACCATGTTCTCCTCTAAAAAGAAAATCTGCTGGCCGACTTCGGATTGCAACAGCTTCGGAAAATGAGTCGAGTTTTAGGGCGTCCATTCTGCAGTCTCCAAAGCTTTCAGCACTTGAACATGCAGCTGCCCTAGGACTGTGTGACTGAATAATCCTGCACAGAGATCTTGAGATGCACGCACCTCAAATTTCCACAGGAAATGTCACGAAAAACTACCGTATTTTACGGGCCATAAAACGCACTTTTTTCTTCGAAAAATTGTCTCCAATATTCAGATGCGTCTTATACACGAAATTAATATAAAAACGTCTAGCGTTTGATTTCAGTTTTCCGCTACTCTAAAAAATGGCCATATACTCGGCACCGCGGGAAACCTGTCACTACCTGGTAACGTTGGATTCAACTGGCAGCAGAAGTGCACCGATGCGACGAACGTGAGTTGTCTGATTCACAAGCTTGCTATCACTGTCTCTCTCCCGCCCCGCTACCACAAAACCAGAACACTGCCCAGCCCATGATGCCTCATTGCGGTCTATGGCGCACGTACATGACAATGGTCGGATGGACGAGGCTGGTGTGCAGTTATGGATTAACAAAGGATGGGAGAGAAGGAAAGATGCTTTATTGAAGAATATTTCTCTTATTGTCCTAGATCAATTTAGTGGTCATTTGAAAAATTCCGTAAAAGAGCAATTAAGACAGGGAAATACAGACTTTGTGGCTATTCCTAGAGGACTTACTTCAAACTGCAACCTCTTGATGTCTCGATAAATAGATCACTTAATTCGTATATGAGAGAGGAGTGGAACAAGTGGATGATGGATGAAACCCAACATGAATTCATGCCGAGACGAGCTTTAAATCGACCTGCAATCAAACGAGTGTATCAGTGGATGAAACAGTCGTGGTCTACAGTGACAGAAGACATTATTGTTAAATCTTCCAAGAAGTGCGGCATACGTAAAGCTCTAGGTTGCAGTGAAGACCATCTTATATACGCAAAGGACGACGATGACGCAAAAAGGGAGAAGAAGAAGAAGGAAGGTGAGATGACGACTTCCAAGAATTTTAATGTCTCTCTTTGGAATCTAAAAATAAAATTGTGAAAACGCTCCTTTTAAAAATGAAATGGCTGAAAAATTAGGGTACATCTTACGGTCCGTAGCGTCTTATTGTCCGTAAAATACCGTTTGGACAACTTCTGCGGAGGTTTTTTTCAACGTCTCAACTACTGAGGATATCAGTTACCGGTCATAATTTTTGAAAGCAGCTAGTGAAAAATGGCATAGTATTTGTTGTTCACATTTCAAAGAATTTTCTTAGTATCTTTCACTGTTTGTTTGGAGTTACCTTTAGGAATACTGGAGAATCTTTTGGGGGACCCTGTAAAAAAAATGATAACAACCACATTTCATCCACCCAGAACACGTTGTACGTATCTACAGGAAATATAATTACCTACCTCAAATCCACAGCTAGAGCTGGAAAGGAAAAGGATAGGTGTCTCTGTGGCATAGATGCGTACGATCAACCTTGTTCTCAGGCAGCGTAAATAGTCATGTCATAGGACATAGTTGTCACTAAGCAGAAAGCTGACAGTCATAAATAAAATAAAAATTTCTCAGGTGATGAACTGAGAGGTGGCGTCATCTTGTCGCAACATTTCATTTAGTTTTGTACCCATTATTTTCAGGAGAATCGACTAACCAGACGAGAACATTATGTCACTGGAGGAAGCCGAGAAAGTCTGCAGTCATAGATTAACCATTGCTATTTCTTATCACAACTGTTATTTTATGGTCGGCACTGCAATAACAAATTTTGAGGTTTCAAAAGTGAAAATTCCGTATCCTTATTCAAATTATGAACACAGGTTCCATAAAATATGCAAAACCATTCATAGAGAGTGGAGCTCATTCAGTGTAATTGACAGGCAAGTTTTCAGTATCACCTTTGAGACAGTAATCAACATTAGGCAAACATAAAGACAGAGATGTACATCATAGCATTATCTTAGCTTCCAGATCACTGTACTAGTGAAGTTACACACTGTGGAGAACCTTACAAGTAATGCACAAGTACAATTACATAGCTAGTACTAACTCATAACATCTCTCTAAAAAAGGAAACAACATAGAATAAAAAAGCGTATCAAGCCATAATCATGGGACAGCTGAAAAAAATAACGTCACAAATATACACATCTTTTCCTCCCATCAATTTTTAATCTTACTTGATAATTAATATATATCATTACTTTATTCTAAAGGACCTTTTGTATTCAAATGCTTGAACTGTATTGTACTGAAGCAGTTGAAGTCAAATGTGTCAGAATAGGCAAACCATCACTTGAAAAGCAAATACAATCAAACCTTAGACTGATATAAAGTCAGTTACGAAGGAAAGATTAGCGATATTTATTACAATAACCTGATATATTCAGAAATAAATAAAAAAAATTTGAGTCGTCAGTCTTCTGACTGGTTTAGTGCAGCCCGCCACCAATTCCCCTCCTGTACCAACCTCTTCATCTCAGAGTAGCACTTGCAACCTACGTCCTCAATTATTTGCTGGATGTATTCCAATCGCTATCTTCCTCTACAGTTTTTGCCCTCTACAGCTCCCTCTACTACCATGGAAGTCATTCCCTGATGTCTTAACAGATGTTCTATCACCTTGTCCCTCCCCCTTGTCGGTGTTTTCCACATATTCTTTTCCTCTCTGATTCTGTGTAGAACCTCCTTATTCCTTACCCTATCAGTCCACCTTATTTTCAATATTTGTCTACAGCACCACGTCACAAATGATTCGATTTCCTTCTGTTCCGGTTTTCCCAGAGTCTATGTTTCATTACCTTACAATGCTGATCTCTAAACGTGCATTCTCAGACATTTCTTCCTCAAATTAAGCCCTATGTTTGACACTAGTATACTTCTCTAGGCCAGGAATGCCCTTTATGCCAGCGCTAGTCTGCTTTTGATGCCCTCCTTGCTCTGCCGTCATTGGTTATTTTGCTGCCCAGGTAGTAGAATTGTTTAACTTCATTTGCTTCGTGACCAGCAGTCCTGATGTTACGTTTCTCGTTGTTCTCATTTCTGCTACTTCTCATTACTTGCGTCTTTCTTCAGTTCACGCTCACTCCATATTCTGTACTAATTAGACTATTCATTCCGTTCTGCAAATCCTGTAATTCTTCTTCACTTTCACTCAGGATAGCAATGCCATCAGCGAACAGCATCATTGATCCCCGTTCACCTTGAATTTTAATCCCACTTCTGAACCTCACTACCATACAATGCTGTGCCCCAAACGTACATTCTCAGAAATTTCTTCCTCAGATTAAGACCTATGTTTGATAATAACAGAGTTCTCTTGGCCATAAATGCGGTTTTAGCCATTGCTCGTCTGTTTTTATGTCTTTTTTGCTCCGTCCGTCGTGGGTTATTTTGCTGGCTAGGTAGCAGAATTTCTTAATTTCATCTGCTTTTTTACTATCAATCCTGATGTTAAGTTTCTCGCTATTTTCATTTCTGTTACTTCTCATGACGTTCGTCTTTCTTCGATGTACTCTCAGTCCTTATTCTGTATTCATTACGCTGGTCATTCCATTCAGCAGATTGTGTAATTTTTGTTACCTTTGACTGAGGATAGCAATTTCATGGTCGCAGCTTATCATTTACGTTCGTTCACCTTCAATTTTAGTTCCACTGTTGAACCTTTCTTTTATTTCGGTCATTGCTTCTTCGGTATACAGATTGAAGTGCAGGGGCAAAGACTGCAACCCTGTCTTACATATTTTTAATCCGAGAACTTTATTCGTGCTCTTCCACTCTTATTATTCCCTCTAGGCTCTTGTACATATTGTATATTACCCTTCTTTTCGTATAGCTTACACCTATTTTTCTCAGAATTTCGAATATCTTGCTTCATTTGACGTTGTCAGATGCCTTTTACAGATCGACAAACCCTATGAACGTGTCTTGGTTTTTCTTTGGCCTTGCTTCCATTATCAACACTTTTCCTCTCTTGCAACCTTCAGAATAGTGTGGATGATGTTTTTCCGGAGGTGAGATGTTATATCTTCAATCTCTTTGTAAGGCGGTCATGTCATTTCGATTTTTAATGTCATCGGTGTGCACGTCAGAGAGAGAGCCAGTTACGCTACTGTTAAACAATCTTGTCATGGCAGCAGTCTTTGCCCTGCGCAGTCTGATACATTCGTAGTTGACGTGTGGTAGGCGATGGACGCATTCATTAGTGCTGTATGGACTTGTGATGGTGTCTGTTAGATGAAGAAAGCTTGAGTATAAAGCCCAGCAAGGATGAGTAAGACGAATACCTTAGAAAGCGAAGAGTATATTACTTCGAATAATGTTATTATTTTTGTAGAGAAGAAGTTTGACGTAAGACTGCAGCACTGCGCAGCTAGCAATGATTATTGACAGCTAGTTAACTTGCTCAGTGCTGAGAGAAAGGCCATCCCACTTCCCTGAGTAATTCATTATCATATTAACTGATTAAGTTGTTTGATTTTTAAATAAATTCTCTGTTAACGTTGTACTCTTTTTAAATCATTGTTCACATTGTTAAGCATACTATTATTCATACGTATGTTTTGTGTAAAGATCACACGAAGTTTAGCATAAGAGCTTTTGGATAACAGTTTGTGGGGACATAATTTTTGGTAATACGTAAATGTTATAGAGTGAAGGTAAAGTTGGGTAAATTCTGTACAGAATCAATTAAAGTACATCGTACCTGCTACACTCCAACGTCAACAGTCGTTTTGTTTTCACTTCCCCAAATAATTCTGGAAGTTCTGGTGGGATGTTATCTATTGCTTCTCACATTTTTGATCGTTAGTCTTCCAAAGCTTTTTTAATTTCGGATTCAAATGCTCGATGCCCTACCTCTTCCCTGTCGACACTCTACCATGTCATTAGACAAGTCTTCCCCCTGACAGAGGCCTTTAACGTACTCTTTCCACCCAATCCCTCTCTCCCCTGTAACAGAGAGATTCCCGTTGCACTATTAATGTTACCACTCTTGCTTTTTAATTACACCGATTGTTGTTTTGACTTTTCTATTCTCTCAGTCAGTCCTTTTGACAATCATTTTCTTTCTAATTTCTTGACATTTTTCATGCAGCCATTTTATCTACGTTTCCCCTGCACTTCCTATTTATTTCCTTCTAAATGACTTGTACTTCCGTATTCCTGAATTTCCCTGAACGTTTATGTGCTTCCTTCTTTCATCGATGAAATGAAATATTTTTTCTGTTACACATTGTTTCTTCGAAGTTACTTTCTTTGTACCTATGTTTTCCTTCCCAAATTCTGTGATTGCCTTTTCAGAGATTTCCATTCATCTTCAACTAAACAGCCTACTGAGCAATTTCTTATTGCAGTATCTATAGCCTCAGAGGCGTTCAAGTGCATTTCTTCATTCCTTAGTACTTCCGTATCCCTCTTCCTTGCACAATGATTTTTCTGACGTCTCTTAAATTTCAGCCTACCCGTCATCGTAACTGAACTGTTATCGGGGTCTATTTCTGCTCATGGGTACGTCTTCCAATCCAGTCTCTGATTTCGGAATCTCTGGCAGACCAAGATGTAATGTAACTGATATCTTCCATTATCTCCCGGCCTTTTTCGAGTAAACCTCCTCCACTTACGGTTTTTCAATAGAGTATTCGCAATTACTTCCTGAAATTTACTGAAGACCTCAGCCTTTCTCCTAACTCATTACTAGTACCAAGCCCATATTCCCTCGTAACCCTGTCTTCTACTCCTTCTCCTATAACCACATTCCAATTTCACACCACTATTAGATTTTCATCTCACTTTACGTACTGAATTACATGTTCAATATCCTCATATACTTTCTCTATCTCCTCATCTTCGACTTGTGACGTCGGCATGTGTACCTTGCAATGGGACACCCTCCTCTAACACTACTCTTTTTTTATAGAAATAACCGATACCATGTATACTGTCGAATCTGGTATAGGTGAACATTCTCAACTGTTTCTCTGAAAGAATTTCGTTTAATTTTGTTCACGATGTATTGTATTTCAGGCTAAAATGTATAAAAAGGAATTAAATTGTTACAATCGATACAGCTGAAGTTATTCTTCTTGCATGAATATTTGAAATTGTGAAATTTCTGGTATACTTAAAATTCGTATTATTAATTGCCCAATCTGACGCTAATCATTAAATTTGTTTCTGGATTCATTTATAAGATAATTATATAATGTGGTAAAGATTCTACTTTTGTGAGGAATTTTTGTGAACTCTTTTGCTTTGTAAACTCTTTGGAATATTGTGAGTGCCGCAGAATGTGGGGAGTAGTGATCATGCCTTTGATGGAAATACACGTGTTCTTTTTTATTTAGTCCACAATAGTATAATCGGTGGTTGCATGAAAATGGAGATCGAGAAGTCAGTGTGATACAGAAGAATGGGATAAAATAAAAGAAAATCACAGCAACAGATAGTTGTTCATGAGTTATTTAGTCATCAGGAACCCATAACGTTTTAGGTAAAAATTTCATTATCAAGAATGTATCCCCTAGACGCAAGATTTGGAGCCAGCAACAAGAAGAAGAAATGAAGGTACGTAAAACTTTTTCTTTTGTAAATGTTACACCTCTCGAAGATTTTGAAAGTAATGAAGACACTAACAAAAATTTAATGGTGATGTGTGGGAGGGTAAGATTACAACCTTGTCCGTATTGGTTTGCTATCGATTCTGATGAGAACAGTCCTATCATGGAACTGTGCACCGTAACTCACTCTCTGCCCTACCTTCCAGTTCATATCGAAACCTACTTTCGTTGTTTCATTTTCTGCTGCTGTTGATATTGCCCTATACTCATTTGACCAGAGGTCCTTTCCGACTCACTTCTCTGACTCCACACTGCATCGAGATTGAGCCATAGCATTTTCCCTTCTCAGGTTTTCTAGCTTCCCTACCACACCGTAACCGTGTAGAGAGTAGGGCGCTGTCGTCACACCAGGTACGTCTCTCGTATTCGCAACGTTACAAGACCATGGATGTTAGTGAAACAAATGGGCACTGGAAGAGTATAATTAAGTCTCGATTTTAGGTTGAAGATCATTTCTCATCGCCGGAAGCCAGCAGTACCACCACGATACAAGAGCAACATCAGATGGCGACACGACTGGGCTCCACCAGCAGCCATGGGTTCGAGACTTGAGACCGGGCTGCGCCTGCCGTCTGCGCTATGTCATTCACAGGACTTCGTGCCTCAGCCCTTCCGATCTAACGACCGCAGCAACTCCTATGCTGATTCGTAGTGGAACTTGGCGCTAGAACACTAACCTGTGCACAGTGGTCTTCACGTTCCGTGGCAGTGACACTCTCCCGAGTGGGGCACCATCACAGCACAAGGCGACACACCGCTAACATCAATGCCAGTGGCCTTAAGAGGCTGCCCGCCTCAGCAGCGCGATGTGTCAGCCCAACAACACCAATCAGGGTAATGTACATGCGAGATAAGACACTGCAAATGTGAAATGCTGGTACATTGATAACCGTTGCAACTGCCAGAATGTTGAATGCAAGCATGTAAACATTCATGCACTGTGTTGTAGAGGTACCGGCGGTCAGTTTGTTGGGTGGAGTTCCATCCGTGTTGCAAGTGGCCTGTCACTACAGGGACGGTTACTGCTGTTGTAGATGACGCTGGAGTTGTCGTCCGACGATGTCTCACGTGTTCTCGATTGGAGACAGATCTGGTGACCGAGCACGCAAGATAACATGTCAACACTATGAAGAGCAGGTTGGGCTGTAACAGCGTAAAGTAGGCGAGAGTTATCGTTACGCAAGATACCCCTGGGATGGAGTTCATGAATGGCAGCGCAACAGACCAAATCACCAGACTGACGTACTAATGTGTAATCACGATGCGTGAGATTACCACGAGAGTGCTCCTGATGTAATGCAAGACGTCACCCAACATCATAGCTCCAGGGTTGGGTTCAGTGTCTCTAGCATGAAGACAGGTTGGTTCGGGCCATCAATTAACCTCATTCTAACCAACAAATGGCCATTACTGCCACAGAAACAGAACCAGCTTTCACGAGACAACAGATCTCCATCATGTCCTCAAATGAGGTCTCGTTGACACCACAGATGTCGCAAATGGCGTTGGTTTGTGTCAGTGGCATGCGCGTTAAAAGGCGTGTGTCTCAGAGCTATCCTTGAGTTAATCAATTTACAACAGTTGGCTGTGTCACCATTGTACCAACTACTGCCCAGTTCGTTGCTGCAGATGCACTAAAATCACCAGAGCCACACACGGAACACAATGGTCTTCCCTCTCGCTAGTGCCAGGTGACCGTCCGGATACCGGTCTTCTTGCGACCATGTATTCCAGTGACTACAGATCTCAGCAATCACGTACGGTGGCTACATTCCTGCCAAGTCTTTTTGCAGTATCGCGGAAGAAACAGCCAGCTTCTCTTTGTCTTATTACACGACCTCGTTCAACGTCAGTGAGGTGTTTATAATAGGGTCTTCGACGCCTTAAAGGTTTTCTTAGCTAACAACTCACCACGTCCAATCTCAAAGGTAACTAACCCTCACGACCGTTTTAAGCAAACCTAGTAGCACCACTCATATGTGGCTGGAGCGAAATTTGAATAGACATCATATTTCAGATGCAGAAACGCGCCTACCAACGGTCGTTTATGTTGCACAACTCCTTGATGTTGCGGGAGGTGTTTACCGTGCGTCGACATCTAGATCATTAGAGACGGAAAACTAGCTCAAATTAGGGAAGGAAGGAGAAGGAAAGCGGCCGTGCTCCTTCGAAGGAACCATCCCTGCATTTGCCTTAAACGATTTACGAAACTCACGGGAAACCTAAATCAGGGTAGCTGGTCGCGGGTTTTAACCGTCGTCATCACGACTGCGAGTCCAACGAGCTAACTATTCGGCTACCCCGCTCGATATTGGTGTCGACTTTTTCCGTAATTGTAATATGTTTACAGTAAATATCAATGAATATACACTAAACCATCTTTTTCAAAATGTTCAGCTTTCACTTTTATGCAACAAAAATAAACTTGACGACCAAAAACACTTAATAAATACTAGTGTTAACAGTGCATTCTTCGAAACCATTATATCTGATGAAGTGTAGGCGAACGAACATTCTAACCTTCAAACGTTTTACGGTACAGCTTCTTCGAAAATGAAACCTGCAGACCAATGATCATCATCTTCCTAATATTCTCTAACATTTATCATCTTCATTTCTCAGTTAGCTATACCACGGTCAAACAGTTATTTATATACAAAAAAGGTCCGCGTTTGTCTTTATTACAGTCTTCTGTCAGTCCATCTCCTTTCCCTCCCATCCCCTCCCCCACAATCTTCTATTAGTCCACCTCCTTTCCCTCCCCCCCCCCCCCCCCCCCCGGCCAGCTCTGCCCCCTACTCCGCCTTTCTTTCCATCTCCTGCTCTTGCCTTTCTGTGTCCATCTCCTCGTCTCCCAACTCTTTGCCGATTTCCTCTTCTTCGCTTCCTCTGTTCATTTCCTCCTCCCACTCTCACTGTCCATCTTCTCCACCCCCTCCCCCTGTCCCAAACCTCCTCATATCTGTGAACCATCTCCTCCTTCCCCCTCTCTGTCTGTCCATCTCCCCCTCCCTCCCTTCTCTCTTCACTTGACCACCCCTGCTCCAAAAGAAAGCTATTGGTTCTTATCCCCAAAGTGTTTCTTTTCAGATTGTAACTAATATCTTCACCAAATTTGGTTGAAATCTTTCCAGAGTTTTAGGATGAGCTTTTAACCCGTGTATTTGTCTGCGACCGCTCGTGTCAGATGTAGTTCAGATGTTTTTAACATATAGCATACGTATTTGTTCATATAGTTCATCTGTATCTCTAGCGATTTTCACTCTGCGGTTTCACTTTCAAAGAGCTCAATGTTTATGATGTCCTATCTCCTGAACCATGTATCACAGAATGATACAATTTTCAGGTGCATCCAATGGTATATGTGGCTACTGTCTACGAAATGTGTTATGAATAGGTTTAGTAGTGAAGAAGTAATAAATTCTCATACGTGATGTGGTAGCTTTCCACGCATCTACGTGGTTATGACGTCATATCTCCCGAACTAAGTGTTGTACAACGACATAATGTTGCAGGTACATTCAGCGGTGTATGTGAATGCTATCTAAAAAATGAGTCGCAATTACAATTTTTAGTACAGAAGTAATCAATTAAAACTTCATTCGTATAGCAGCAGTTTTGCTGCATGGACAGTGAAAAGTAATAAACTTCTTTCCTTTCATAATTTTATGGGCGTTGTCAGCGACAGGAAATTTCGTAATGGTTGTTATATTATATGTAACGTTTATTCCCAGTCACTAAGATTTCTCATTCTCTAAACACTGTATGAATAAAATATGGGTATTCTAATGTTGTAGGCTGCATTACATCTTCACCAACAGCTTCACTCCTTTGACAGGTAGGTATTATTAAACTAGACTGTGTTCTAATCCAGGCTATAAGCTAACTCCAGTCCAAATTTCATCCAAATCCGTCGAGCCATTTCAGCGTGAAGTAGTGCAAACGTGTTAATACACACAAACACCTACAAAATTTCACATTTATGATATACTAGTATACAAAAATATATACAAGACATCACACAGCAATGTTATTTCAGACACTGACACGTAGTCTGGCGATAAGAAAATGAAGTCATCGACCTGAATTTGGAATGGAATGGAAATTCTTCTAACAAGTATTCACAGCGAAGTTTCTGGATAAAGGTCATCGCAGGGGCGTATGTCATCGGTATTCATTTACGGAATCAGGCTTAGATTCAAAGTAGAGACGTCGCTAATTTGTTGTATCGCTGTCGGATTTCGTATATGTGATACTAAGTAATGCGAAGCATACCGCACAATTGGGAGCCTAAGTTATATGTCCTTTTGAACCTCACCCATTATTGAATAAAAATAAAGAATATTTGTTTAAGAAGGATTACTGCTCCTCATCTAGAGTCTTTGTTATGGATGTCATCTCATAATCCAGCTCTGTAAACATTAGCTGTGATTTTACTGTATCATGGTTTACATGTAAGGTTGATCAAAAAAGTTTCCCTTCGAAGGCCCTACAGCCCAGAATCGGTATGCCAACCAGGCAAAATCGCCGTGAGCATTTAGTAAATCGTCCCACCGACGCACCGGGTTGTAAAGATACAAGTTTGGTGAAACACCGTGTCCTGCCGCCTGAAGAAGTCCACTACCGCTTGCTGCGCAACCCAGTCTGACAGGAATCGTCGAGTGATGAAGGCCTTTTTTAAAGGACCGATGGCGTGATAATCACTCGGGGAGAGATCACGACCATAGGCCGGATACTAGAGTGTCTTCCACTTGAATTGGCTTAAGTTCTGTGTTACGACTTTTGCGATATGGGGACATGAGTTATAATGAAGCAGCACCACTGAACTTGGTACACCATTCCGCAACGGTGGTTTCCGATAATTACGCAGCGTCATACACATTCTTCATTATCTGACGGATGTCTACCAGTTTTTGTCCTTCGGGGCCCAAGAAAAGAACAACAGCACATTGGTCCTGTTTGGAACCATTTGCCAAAGGCATCGCCATAGTTCACGTTTCCGCATGTACTGCACACACATCGGAAAGACCCAAACACCCCTCTAATTATTTGCCTACATGTCGGTGCGTATGTACTCGCATTGGAGTCGCGGTACGTTGCATTCCTACACACTGCAGCAATGCCCTCAAACGGGAGCTTATTGATTGTCCCTTCTTTTAACAAGATGAGAACGAACTGTTAATACCGTTGCAAGCATTTCCCGTAAAACATCCTCGAGAGCTGTGAAATCATAAAAGTTCAGATGGTGCTACGTAATATAAACTGGAATAATTTTTACTGAGTAAATACTTGAAGGGGACAGTTGAGGCTAAGCGACGCAGTTTCTGTGAAGAACGTGATAATTTGGGTTGTATGTGTTCTAATAGAAACTGCATCAAGGAAGCTACAAAAACAAAATTCTATTAGTGCAGTAGGAGATTCTGACTAGTGCAGTGCTCGTCACTGAATCACAGTGTCCTGACTGCTGGGTCGTTTCCTTGTGACGTTGTACTTATATGCTAGCATCAGTAAGATACAAAATTGTATTATCCACACAGGAGACCCAGTTTGTCTCCAAAGCGGATGCTATCGGCAGTTGCACCTTGGATTTCATTTCAATAACGGCATTTTTCCTCGACAACTTCCACAGAAGTATGTCACTATTGTTTTGCACTTTATTTAGTTCCTCGTCCACGCTTTCATGACTTTTGATCGTTGTCTACATAGAATACATGTTGATCTTAGAGCAATGCAGATTTCAATTCGTTTAGAACTACCGTATTTAGAATCCGACCTCAACGGTTCTGTCACTTTGTCTGTCTTGCACTGCGTGATTTGCCTTACACGTTCGACTGCGTATAGTAATGTACATTCTTATCGCATTCGTCCCTATACTATTGAATTTCGAATGGCACTACAATCGTACATTGCGTTTGGAAGGTAACGTCTTGCAATGCTCCCCGAGCACAAAATTTTGGATATTTTTGAATTCGGTGGTGGATGTTTACTCATCGGCATATCCCCTTTAACGACAGTTAGTCCGCGCACGTAACGTAATCTCACCAAAGTTTCGCTATCCAGCAAGCAACAGGGAAACTATATTAGTCTGATAAGCATAGCTGATGGTGATTAATTCAGATTGAGGTACGAAACCAGTAAGGGACCTCTATTGGATACAGCTCCAAACTTGTAATAACGATTCCTATGAAAACTAAGTTTGTATAATTTGATTTATAGTAAAGTGAGTGCCAAAGAGACGTCCCGTCAATTTCTTTGTGTTATTCAGTTTACCACAGTGGTAATACTAAAATGTTTTAGTACAACTTTCCCTACCATGTGACCGAATTGTTATGTCTCATTATAATCGGATCCAAGTTTTCTTTATATTTAACAGAAATGTGTTGAGACCTTGAGATTGTGAGACCGCTTGTGCGTGTTTTGAATCCCACGTCAACGGTTCTGTCACTTTGTCTGTCTTGCACTGAGTTATTTGTCTTACACGTTCGAATACGTCTAGTAATGTACATTCTTATCGCATTCGTCCCTATGCTGTTGAATTTCGAATGGCACTATAAAAGTAATTCCCTGCCCTTTAGACAAAGGGTACATATTTGTATTTTAAACGGAGGCTGATATTTTTATATTGTCATATTTTCTTCTCAAAATGAAATTGGTAACATACTTTTGTCGACAAGCTTAGTGTTTCAGTAACAATTAGTAAACCACGGCGTGTTAAAATTCCTGTTTTATTTTTCCATCGTAGAGAAACATTTTCTTTGCCGTGTAATACTAATTAATTTTCAAAAAAATGGTTCAAATGGCTCTGAGTACTATGCGACTTAACTTCTGAGGTCATCAGTCGCCTAGAACTTAGAACTAATTAAACCTAACTAACCAAAGGACATCACACACATCCACGCCCGAGGCAGGATTCGAACCTGCGACCGTAGCGGTCGCTCGGTTCCAGACTGTTGCGCCTAGAACCACATGGCCACTCCGGCCGGCAATTAATTTTCAACATCTGACTTTTTACAAAGGAATCGGACAGTGTCAACTTTTTTTTTTTTTTTTTTTTTTTTTTCATCAGTCTTCTGATTGGTTTGATGCGGCCAGCCACCACGAATTTCTCTCCTGTGCTAACCTCTTCATCTCAGAGAATCACTTGCAACCTACGTCCTTAATTATTAGCTGGATGTATTCCAATTTCTGTCTTCCTCTACAGTTTTTACCCACTACAGCTCCCTCTAGTACCATGGAAGTTACTCCCTTATGTCTTAACAGATGCCCTATCATCCAGTCCCTTGTCCTTATCAGTGTTTTCCACATCTTCCTTTCCTCTCCGATTCTGCGCAGAGCCTCCTCATTCCTTATCAGTCCACATAACTTTCAATATTCGTCTGTAGCACCACATCTCAAATGCTTCGATTCTCTTCTGTTCCCGTTTTACCATAGTCCTTGTTTCACTACCATACAATGCTGTACTCCAGACGAACATTCTCAGCAATTTCTCCCTCAAATTAAGGTCGATATTTGATATTAGTAGACTTCTCTAGGCCAGGAATGCCCTTTTCGCCATTGCTAGTCTGCTTTTGATGTCCTTGCCCCGTCCGTGGTTTGATATCTTACTGCCTAGGTAGCAGAATTCCTTAACTTCATATTCTTCGTGACTATCAATACTGATGTTAATTTTCTCGCTGTTCTCATTTCTACAACATCTCATTACCTTCCTTCCTCTTCGATTTATTCTCAATCCATACTCTCATTTCGTTCAGCAGATCATGTAATTCTCAAGATAGCAATGTAATCTTTTATTTCCCTCATTGCTTCCTCGATGTACAGATTGAACAGTTGAGGTGAAAGGCTACATCCTTGTCGTACACACTTTTTAAAACGAGCACTGCGTTCTTGGTCGTCCACTCTTATTATTCCCTCTTGGCTGTTGTATGTATTGTATATGACCCGTCTCTCCCTATAGCTTACTCCTACTTTTTTCCGAATTACGTACATCTTGCAACATTTTACATTGTCGAACGCTTTTACCAGGTCGACAAATCCTATGAATGTATCTTGATTTTTCTTTAGTCTTGCTTTCATTATTATCCGCAAAGTCATAATTACCTCATGTGCCTTTCCCTTTCCTAAAACCAAACCTATCGTATATTATTCTTGTAAGCAACTTAGATGCATGAGTTGTTAAGCTGATTTTGCGATAATTCTCGCACTTGTCAGCTCTTGGCGTGTTCGGAATTGTGTGGATGATGCTTTTCCGAAAGTCAGATGGTGTGTCGCCAAACTCATACATTTCTACCCACCAACGTGAATAGTCGTTTTGTTGCCATTTCCCACAATAGTTTTAGATATTCAAATGGAATGTTATGCATTCTTTCTGCCTTATTTGATCTTTTCTTTTCCATTTTTCTGTGTACTATTCTTGTCAGCAACTTGGATGCATGAAATTCTGACGGAATTTTATCTGTCCCTTCTGCTTTATATGATCTTACGTCCTCCAAAGCTCTTTCAAATTCTGATTCTAATACTGGATCTCCTATCTCTTCTAAATTGACTCCTGTTTCTTCTTCTATCACATCAGACAAATCTTCCCCCTCATAGAGGCTTTCAATGTATTCTTTCCACCTACCCGCTCTCTCCTCTGCATTCAATAGTGGAATTCCCGTTGCACCCTTAAGGGTACAAGCGTAGCTTTTAGTGTCACTGAAGGTTGTTTTGTCTTTCCTGTAAGGTGAGTCTGTCCTTCCGACAATCATTTCTTTTTCGATGTCTTCACATTTTTCCTGCAGCCATTTCGTCTCAGCTTCCCTGGACTTCCTATTTATTTCATTCCTCAGCGACTTGTATTTCCCTCTTCCTGAGTTTCCGGGAAAAATTTTGTAATTCCTCCTTTCATGGCTCAGTTGAAGTATTTCTTCTGTTACCCAAGGTTATTTCGTAATTACCTTCTTTGTTCTTATGTTTTCCTTCCCAATTTCTGTGATGAACCTTTTTAGAGATGTCCATTCCTCTTCAACTGTACTGCCTACTGAGCTATTCCTTATTGCTGTATCTATAGCCTTAGAGAACTTCAAGCGTATCTCGTATTCTTTATTACTTCCGTTCAAATGGCTCTGAGCACTATTGGACTTAACATCTGAGGTCAGCAGTCCCCTAGAATTTAGAACTACTTAAACGGAACTAACCTAAGGACACCACACACATCCATGCCCGAGGCAGGATTCGAACCTGCGACCGTAGCGGTCGCGCAGTTCCAGACTGAAGCGCCTAGAACCGCTCGGCCACAGCAGGCGGATTAGTACTTCCGTATCCAACTTTTTTGCGTATTGATTCTTCCTGATTAATGTGTTAAACTTCATCCTACTCTTCATCGCTGCTATATTGAGATCTGTGTCTATATCTGCTCCAGTATCTGATTTCGGAATCTGTGTCTGACCATGATGTAATCTAACTGAAATCGTCTCGTTTCATCCGGACTTTTCGATGTATAACTATCCACACCAAGTAGCCAGTTAAACGTTCAAACAAATAGAAGACGGACGCTTCCACGAAGATACGGTTCGAAGAGGGGCAACTGAGAGGAAGTGATTCCCGTACAACGTAATGGGCGTTGGCTCCAAGGAACAAGAGATGTTGAAAGATATTTCTTGCTGAACTTTTACCCGGACTTTTCGATGTATAACTACCCACATCAAGTAGCCAGTTAAACGTTCAAACAAATAGAAGACGGGCACTTCCACTAAGGAAGCGATTCCCGTACAATGTAATGTGCGTTGGCTCTAAGGAACAAGAGATGTTGAAAGATATTTCTTGCTGAGCTTTTACCGTGAATTTAAACAGACTGCTTGTAAGGCCATAATCTCACTTGAACTATAATCTGAATGCATTGAGCATAATTCTTGGTGAAATAAATTAACACGAATCTATTGGCGATATTATGCCGTGAAATCGGAAACCTCTTTAGTGGGACCTGTAATCATGGGCAACGGATTTTCTGTTTATTATCTGCTCTGCGTCTGCTAGATACTTACTCTAGCTGACTTACTTGTTAAGTTGAAAGAGAACATTACTATGCTTCAGCTTGCTATGTCCATAGCGTTAGCTGTGGGTAAACGTCCGTAACTATAAGTTTTGAGAACCATGAGCTAAAGGATGCGCATTCTTGGTAATTTCCGTTGAAATAACAGCTAATCGATAATGTATAGATCATTTTTTTCTAATCGTAAATAAAGAAAATTACAGTTGCAGGTAGTCTATATATATTTGCGTGAAACGTGCTACTGAGATGCACACAGCATGAAAATATGTACCAAACGTACTGAAGTTACGAACTTGGAAGAGTCAGCAGCGATCATTGGCATGAGAATGCAGAACACATTGCGAAGCACTACGCTAAAAACAGGAGGGAACTGAAAAGAAGCAGGCGACCATGAGACAAATATTAAGCAAGAAATGGTAATATTCTATGAGTTGATTACCAGAAGTTCGAACATGGATGGGGAGTTAGGAAATTTGAAAAGAAAAATGCAAAGTCTAGGTCCAGATTAACAAGAGTCAGTGAAGTTAAATGAAAATAATAAAAGAAGTCAGTCGAATACAAGGTAATATCAAAAGCAGCAGCAAGCAAAATAACGCTAGTAAGACTCATAAAGAATTGGAAGGCAGTTCAGAGCGTAAGTTACTGCCAACACTTCAGTGATATGATTATTCCCTTCAGAATCGACGGTCAACCAACGACATCAACGATACTTCTAGTATACACCCCCAAGTCACAAGCAGAAAGTGAAGAGATGTAGACAGATATGGAACATACGAATACTGACGGTGTACTTTAGAATATGATGGGACGTAAAGTCTAATAATCATTGGGGATTGGAACGAAGTAGGAAGGGAAAACTAGAGGATAGTGACAGGGGAAAATATGGGCAAGGTAGTATGAATGACAGAAGAGAAAAACTAATAGGATCGCGCAACAAATTTCAGCAACTAACAGCGAAAGGGCTGTCCAGAAAGCACGTATGGAGGAGGTAAAATTGGAAAAGGCTTGGGGTAAGATTCTAGCTTTATTACATTTTTGATCAGAAAGAGCTTCTCGTATTGAACTATAAGCCATATTCAGGTGCAGATATAACTCAGATCAGACTTTGGTAGTGATGAAGAACAAGCTGATGTTAAAGAGAATCCTCCTGAATTGTCAATGTGGAAAGAACTGCGATACTGATATACTTACGAATGAATTTGAACTTCTCTAAGACCGTAGATACTATGACAATGGAAGCTACAACATGTAGTTCAGTTGAAGAGGAGTGGACTTCACTAAAAAGGGAAGTCATGGCAGTTTCATTCAAAAATATAGGTACAGGGCAACCCTGGGTGACAGAACAAGTAAAACAAATGAATGAAGAAGAAAGTAAGAACAAAAATACTGTAGGAAATACAGATATACAGCAGAATAATTCAGTTAGTAACGAAATTATTAGGGAGAGTCGGAGAACTAATGCGAAATGGCTGCAGTAAGAATTCGATGAAATATAAAAAGAAATGTCGTCGGAAGGAGTGCTTCAGCGTACAAAGAGTTAAAACGCCGAAATTAAAATCAAAGGTATGAACTTTAAGCTCAGAATTTGAAAGAGTTCTAGAAAGCTTGTGATCTAATTAGGCAGAAGGCATAGATAACATTCCTTCGGAATTTCTTTTACCAATGGAGTAAATAGTAGCCAAACAGCTACACGGGTTGATGTGAAGAATACATGGGCTGGATTCATACCATCAAATTTTCAGAAGACTATCAGCCACATAATCTTGAAGTTAAGAAGTACAGGCTAAGTACGAGAACTATCGCACAATTGTCTCATCAGGTTACTGACAACAGTAATATACAGAAGAATGCAAAAGAAAAATGAGAGTCGGACTATCACTTTGGCTTTAAGAAAAGTGAAAGCCCCAGACAAACAATTCTGACGTAGTGCTTTATGATGGAAGTGATGGTGAAGTGATATCAGAGAGAATATACGTTGATTTCATCGCTGTCCTCGGGGTGAGCGATGCAGAATTATATGGTTAGCTAATCAAATGAAGTCTCACTAGTATGTGGTAAACTGAAAGTGAACAAAGCAAGACGAAAGTAATAATTGGGGGGGGGGGGGGGATGTGATTTGCGACAAACTTAATATCAAAACTGTGACCACGAGTAGACGACACGAAGGATTTCTGCTGCATCAGAAAGCAACTATCACGTGATGGAAGTGAATCATGGAGCGTGGAAGAACCAGAAAAGAAGAAAATCGAAGCGTCTGAAATTTGCTATCGAATGATGCTGAAAATTATTTGCACTGATATGAACTGAAGAATCGCCATTGACAAACAATAACATGAGGAAAGGACGTGCTGATAGGATACGTGTTAAGGTATCAGGGAATAATTTCCATAGTACTTTAGGGAGCTGTAGAGTGTAAAATCCCTACGGGAAGACAGAGATATGAATATATCCAACAGATAAATGTCAATTCTGGGATGAAAAGTATGACGTAGCAGACAGAATATAAATTATTGGCGGGTCTCGTGAAACAAGGCCAGGCCAGATTCCCAATAGAAAGATAGTCTCTACTTTGCCACATGTACCACTCGTCTCATATTCTGCAACCATGGGAATATGATTTCCATCCCAACAAAACTATGTTATTTCACACAATAACTGTTTTATCACTTGCATTCTCAGAAGTGGGTATTGTCCACCGATAAAAACTTCTTAGTTCGTATAGCATCTGTTTCATTGCCGTGAGTATTAAAAGGGCTCTTTGACATAGTGTCTACAGTTTGTAACGTATACGCAACCAATATGTAACGTAGCTGCAACCGATATTGCCTATGTTCGTCTGTGAAAATGGACTCGATAAGCAACCTGTGCTATCAGTAAACGAAATATAACCTGCATAACACTGTGCGTGTTGCTTGAGTGTCGGTTTCACTATCCTTTAAGCCGTCAACAGATCGTTACATGAAAAACTTAAAACTAGCATTTGGATAGGCTATCTGACTGCGTATTTGAAAACGAACCTGTAAAACAATGAATACCTGAGCTATCTGACTGAATTTTTGAATAACAATTTACTAGTGGTACAGAATCTGACTTGAGGAACGGAATTTACTGGATTACAGTACATGGCATGTTGTGGTGTGTCAATGTCTCTGTTTTGGCCCTATGTTTTGCACTCACCTCTTTAGATGACTGCCTTTTTTCTTGTGGTTTACAGCAACACGCAGCAGCATGCAGCAGCAGCGGCTAAAGCTTATTTTTATCAAGAATGAATTTCATAAAAAGGAGTTTGTTTGGGTCCTGTTAACTACTAAATAATTTGTGATACGGGATTTATTTAAATACTTCAGAAATCATGACGACCAAATATTGATAATGGCGAATTGCCCCACAATGACCGTATAAGTATCAATAATGGCTGAGTGCCAGATTAACAGATTATTTCCATTTCAAAGTTACGTTAGTGTTTAATAACTACAGCACATTTATTAATTATGAACAGATTCGGAGAGGAAAGGAATGTGGAAAGGAAAACACTGATAAGGAGAAGGGACAGGATTGTAAGACATGTGTTAAGACTTGAGGGAATGGCATCCATGGTACTAGAGGGAGCTGTAGAGGGCAAAAACTGCAGAGGAAGACAGAGATTTAAATACACGCAGCAAATAATTGAGGATGTGGTTTGCAAGTACTACTCTGAGATGAGTTCGTGGCTGGCCACATCAAAACCAGTCAGAAGACTGATGACCTAAAAAAAAAAAAAAAAAAAAAAAAAAAAAAAAAAAAAAAAAAAAAAAAAAACCTCTTAGTAGCATGTGTGCTGCTCCTGCCAAGGAGGAACTGTTAGTGTCGCAGTCCAAACAACTTTGTTTCTCACGGAGCTACACCCGCCTCGCCATTATCTATTCGCCACAAGCCATTTAGCCATATCACTCGTACCTTTCCTGTTGTGTTAGCGAATGATGTGCGATAGGAGCGATTGTCCGTACGCCTTCGTTGGTTTTATATCGTATGTGGAAGGCAGTAATACACTGAACAGCACGAACATCATGACCACTTACGTAATAACCGGCCTGTTCATCTTTGGTGCTGATCACAGTGGTGACGCGTCGTGGGATGGAAGCAGTGATGCCTTGGTAGGTCGCTGGAGGGAGTTCGCGCTACATGTGAACACACGAGTCACCTAATTCCGTAAATTCAGGGAAGGGGGCGATGAGTGCTGACGCCATGTGCCAGATGTGTTCTATTGGTTTCATATCTGGTGGACTCAGTACGTCACTGTATTCCTCAAACCACTCCATCACGCTCGTGGCGTTGTGACAAGGCGTGTTATCTTGTTGAAAAATGCCATTGCTGTCGGGAAACATGATGATCATGAAGGGATGTACCTGGTTTGAAACCAGTGTACCATACGTCTTGGCCGTCATGCTGCCTTGCGCGACATCCACTGGATCCGTGGATGCCAACGTGAAATTTTCCAGAGCCTAATGGAGTCGCCTCCAGTT
Source organism: Schistocerca serialis cubense (assembly GCF_023864345.2). Classification (NCBI taxonomy): domain Eukaryota; kingdom Metazoa; phylum Arthropoda; class Insecta; order Orthoptera; family Acrididae; genus Schistocerca; species Schistocerca serialis. Next base: position 320,305,299 of record NC_064641.1, on the reverse strand, counting down.
GTCCTCAGGTATCGAGGGGCTGTTTCCCTGGAAGACGACAGATCCGCGCCCTCCCACCAGCATGATGAAGAAGGTATCAGGATTCATCAGACATGCAACGTTCTATCACTGCTCCAACGTCCAATGCTGATGGTCACGTGCCCATTTCAGTCGTAGTTGCCGATATCATGGTGTTAACAAAGGCACATGCATGGGTCGTTGGTTGTCGAGGCCCATTGTGAGAAGTGTTGGAGCACTGTGTAATCATTCACGCTTGTACTCTGTCCAGCATTAAATTCTGATGTTAGTTGCGCTACAGTTCGCCACCTGTCCTGTCTTACCAGTCTGCCCAGTCCACGACGTCCGACATCCGTAATTGCGGTGGCCGCCCAGCCGCCCGACGTCTGTACTTTTTTGCACCTTCGTTTCACCACATGTTGAAGATATTTACCACAGCATTCCTCCAACGCTCGTCAAGTTGTGCAATTACCGGAATGCTCGTGCGGAGCCTCTGGCCCATCGCAGTCTTCCCTCGGTCAAACTCAGATGGAGCGCGCTTCTTTCCCGTTCTACACGTGGACAGAAAGCTCACTGATGCTACATGCACATTCAGCGTGTCTGACAAGCATTCATTCCTCGCGAGGTGACACTACTATCACCTGGGCGGGCTGATATCGATAGTAGGTCGGTGGTCACAATGTTCTGGCTGATCAGTGCATACAGGATGACCCTTCGTATGCTTTTAAAATTTGAACAGTAGTCTTCCGCAACTGTACGAAACTTATCCGCAACAAAATGCACTACTCTCCTTTGGATCTTCCCCACATGTTCTGCCAGTCATACATGGTAAACTTCCTATTAGACTGTAACTCAAAGACTTCCATTTACAGACACAATACGTCGCGAAGCACCTTGAAACAAAGAAGGAACTGAAATAAATCCGATTACAGGCTCATGATGCCGACGACGTGAGTGGTTTATTGGTGCGGAGCACGGACCACTCAATATCATAATCAAAAATCTCACTAATCAGTTTACTTTGAGTGTCAAAACTAATTACGTCCAGCCAAAAACCACCACCAAAAATTTTTGGAAATTTGTGGTAAGTTCCTATGTGACCGAACTACTGAGTTCATCTGTCCCTAGGCTTACACACTACTTAATCTAACTTAAACTAACTTATACTAAGGACAACACACACACCAATGCGCGCGGGAGAACTCGAACCTCCTACGGGGAAAGCCGAGCGAACAGTGGTAAGGCATCCCAGACCGCACGGCTACCCCAAACGGCTTCACCACCAATATCCTGCCTGCATCGCGGACTGTCGGTTGGACAGGGCTGAACATTTTTTTCGCTTTACCATTCAGTTAATATTAAAATCGCTCAAAGCGGCGAGTTTTCTTAAAGTTGGAACCCCAGGAGAAGGTGTAATCCTGGCGCGTGTTCGAAGAATTGGCGCCAAGACAGGCCGGGTTACCTAAACTGCAAACGGTCGGGCGGCTCTAGGCGCCCGGGGCCTTAGGAACCGTTGGGGTTCCTCCCCAGCTTACGGTGGCATGAGGTACCTCTTGGCCTCCCACGGAAGCGGAGAACATACCTTTGGTTCTCAGTTGTATTTAGTTCCTTGAGTAGCTGCAACGTGAAAGTTTCGGCCATCTTAGAACACAGCTGGTCTCCAACGACTTGGAAGCAGCAAAGTGTATGCAGCAGGTAGCAGTCGGGTAGTGTGATGAATGGTCGGCAGCTTAAGCAACTCTAGTAACTGTTACCGTGCCCTCACAGCGAATGCGTTGCTCGCAGTCGGCACCGTAAGTGCGTCAGAAGTAATGGAATAAGCTGTGAAGTGATGCCCCTGTTTCTGATAACCTGTCTCGATTCTAGGTGCTTGCATTTTTCAACTTCGAGGTTTATCTCTAGACATTACTTCTCGCCCCCTCACTCTAGGTATTAATTTTAGGTATCGTTGTTGGAGTTTTGATGTATTTATCATGGGTACTACCTATACTACAGCAGGAAAACACCTCGCCAAATCGTTGGTAAACGCTAGTAGACAAGTATATTCAATTTGTGTTCCTTTGCATTTATAATATAGCTCCATATTTAACTTCTTTTAACGAACGTGACAAAAGTCACGGGACACTTTCTAATATCATGCCGGACTTCCTTTTGCCCAGCCTAATGGAGCGTCCCGATGTGACAAGGAGCCAGTAAGTCGCTGAAAGTCTCTTACAGAAATATTGTTCCATAATGCCCCTATTGCTTCCGTAACTGCGAAAGTGTCGTCGATGTAGGATTTTGTGCACGAACTGCTCTCTCAGTTATCTCCAATATACGTTCGAACAGATTAATGTAGGCCGATCTGTATGCTCAAATCATTCGCTCGAACTGTCCGGAATGTTCGTCAAACCAGCTGCGAGCAGTTGTGGCCCAGTGACACGGAGCAATGTAATCCACAAAAATTCTATCGTTGAATGGCTTCAAATGGTCTGCAAGTGTCTGAATGTAGTCATCTCCAGTTGATGATCGGTTCAGTTTGACCAGAGGAAGCAGTCAGTTCCATGTATACGCAGCCCACACCGTTAACGACCCACCACCAGATTGTAAAGTGACTTGTTGACAGCTTGGGTTCACCACTGCCACACTCTAAAGCTATCATCAGCTCTTATCAACTGAAATCGGGACTTGTTCGACCAGGGCATGGCTTTCCAGTCGTCTATGGTCCGATCGATATGATCACGAGCCCAGAAGAGACAAAAGACACTCGGGTCGGTCGTCTGCTGCCATAGAACATGAACGCCATTTTCGCCGCACTGTACGAAATGACATGTCTTAGGTCCCACATTGAATTCTGTGATTATTTCACGCAGTGTTGCCTGTCTATTACCACTGAGAACTCAATGCCAACATAACTCCTCTCGGTCGTTAATCGAGGGGCGTTGACTACCGTGTTGTCCTTTGTGAGACGCAATGCTTGAAACTGGTATTCTCAGCACACACTTGACACCGGAATATTGAATTCCTTAACGATCTCGAAACAAAATGTCCCATGGTTCAAATGGCTCTGAGCACTATGGGACTTAACATCTGTGGTCATTAGTCCCCTACAACTTAGAACTACTTAAACCTAACTAACCTAAGGACATCACACACATCCATGCCCGAGGCAGGATTCGAACCTGCGACCGTAGCACTCAGAACTTCATCAAATATGTTTGTGGCATCTACTATTCCTTCAACTAAGTTCATTTCGTTTCAATTTACGTCTCTTTAGCCAAGATCTCCTAGAATTTATTTCTTTTTTGTTTACTGTGTTAGCTGTTTATCGCCAATACTATAATTTAACAGTAATGATACTTACCGATTATTTATACGCCATGTGGTAGGTAAATTACTTCGAGAATGCTCCGAAGGCCATATTACGGTTTGTGACGGATACTACTTCGTGTACCTCTGTTACTTACCCTGTCCCAGACGAGACCATTGCGCCGAAAGAACGACTGTTTGTAACCCTCTGAGTACGCTCGATTCTTTCCAATTTTACCTTCATAGCCATTTCACAATATATGTATATGTAGGAGGGAGTAATACATTAGTTGTCTCTTATAGAAATGCACGGTCTTGGAATTTTAATAGAAAACTAAACCGTGACGCACAACGCGTGTCTTACTCCGTCTTAGGCCTTTTGCACACATGACGGATTTTTCTACTGTGGTCAGTTGAGCGTCGCCGCCGTTCCTATAGTAGTGCACTAACGTAAATCTTGAGCTTTCACACTAAATGGAAAAGTACACCAGCGGCAAATTTGTCGTTGGTGGTACCTGTGCGATCTCCAGCTGCAACTCGCGGTCGACGATGGTAGTACCATTACAGACACCCTGGTTTTTCTAACGTGTAGAATTCTTTTGTGCACAGTCAAAGGAGGCAAGAAAGACTGGGTTTAACGTCTCATCGACAGCGTGGTCGTAGAGACGGAGCATAAGCTCGGATCGTGAGAGGATGAGGAAGGAAATCGGCCTTGGCCTTTGAAAGGAACCACGCTAGCATTTATCTGCATTCAGAGTCAAGTCTTCGTAAGTGTTTGGAGTTGCACACAGCTGTTAACAGTTTTCCTCTATAGAAACACTGAGTAACTAAGGTGTAGTTCACACAGAGTCGAGCCTTCATGGGTGTGCACAGTTGTTAACTGTTTTTTTCTGTAACAAACGTTAGTAATTCAGATATAGATCACGAAATTTTGTTTTTACTAATTCAGTAAAGGCCTGTTTTGTGGGATTAAACCCTGGACATATTCAAGAACCGAAATGCTACCAGAAAGGCTTGGCGTAAATTTTGCATAACAAGTAGTAGCGACTTGATGTGTTGGATGAAAAGAGTGAGAGAAATGATTTTGGTAGCTTAATATTTTTTCAGTTATATGCAGGGGAAGAAATTCGATTGCAAGGTTCTAGCCACTCAGTAGTGTAGTGGCACAGACTCTTTACATTCCAGGCGTTTCCTGAGATGATGATTTTGTTTTACTGTCGTTACTACCATGGTGGGACATTATTAACAAATATTGTATTTGTGGAAATATAAACATTTTTGGAGAACCAGTAATAACGTTACGGTTTGAGAGTTTCATTACGTACGCCACTTACTTCCGGTGTTACACAATACAAAATAAAAAGCTCTGTATTTGAATACATTTGCTCAACAAGTAAGTGACACATTTGATAGTTATTTGTTGTTGACGTAATTCCCTTGTATGTCGGACACGTACCAGAGAACACTTCCCACACTTCAAACGAAATATTTGCAAGGAACGTTTCTCACATTGTTTGCTTTGAGGTCTCATAGTATTCTCTCTTTGAATACATTTCAGCCTTATGATAGACATTTTATGATCAGTCATGTATCCATCTATATCGCCGACTTAATTATGAAGAATAACACAGGCTTTAACAACGCCATTAGCCAATTGTGGTTGGACGTTTAATGGCCAGTGGAATATTCTCCATTTGTTGCTGAGGATACCGAAAGGTCATTCTTTGTAGTTTCTTGCTTAGTGCAATTGACATTTGAAGTTTCGCCTGTCGACTGCTAAATGTGTTCCAGCATAACACATTAGCAGGTGTTTATGTAGTCCAAATGCTGCATCATGAACACCAAACTGTGGCACTTACGTACTGTCTGTACTTGATAGGCACTTCTAATGATGTAGAATCTTTCAACGGCATTTAACTGGTTTTCACAGATGAATCCTTTCAAAAATCGACGAGTTACTATCTTTTTCATAGCAACCAATACGCACATACACAAAAGCAACGCCTATTAACACAGTTGAATAGTAGCCTTTATGAAGAAAGTACATAGATATAATTTATATCGTACTCATGATGCAGGCATGTTTCTCTTCTACTGCCCTATAAAATGGGGAACGTTTGCTGCATGTTCAGATTCATTTGCTACTAATTGCTAAATTTCTTTTCTACGAGGAGGTACGAACTCGTCTTGCGTAGCCTCCCACAATGCTTGATAAACATCTCTATCACTCTTAATGTTGAGATTACTATTGCGAAGGAATAATGAAGGGCAGTGAAAGCACAGTCACTTGCTAGGTATCTGAAAAACGAAAGAGATATTTAATTTCTAAAGAAGAAACTAATTACTATTTTATATTTTTATGTAGCTAATGTAAATAGTACTTAATTATTTTCTTTTTTAGGTAAGGAAATGATAAAACGATGGAAAGATCTACGTGACGCCTTTACCAGGGATCAAGAGAGGGGAAAGAAAGAAAAACCAGTGTCTCACATATTAGCAAAAAAGAAAGTACGTATTTACCGAAGATCTCCAGGGACTACAGGGAGTTTCAGCGTAGCAGAAGCGAAAAAGGATGAAGGTGATGGCTCTTGGAAACCTACTCAGAATACAGAACATGAAGTTAGCTTAACAACTGCAACAATGGGAGAATCTCTCGCCAATACTCACCCTCGAAGGAAATAAAACAAAAAAGAAGAAGGAGGTTTAAGCCTGATTGAGAAAGGAAGAGGTGGAAGAGTAACACCTCGTTAAAAACAGTTTGGTTCACCTGGCCCTGGTGATAGTACCTCTTGACGGCCCCTTTCTAGGGTACAGCGAAGACTTCCAACGCAGTGAAAGTGGCGATGGAGACCAGCGGAACGGCGGAGCTTTTAGAAATGCAATCCTGCTTTTAGGAGTAGTATAAAAGCGACAGGACGAAGGATCACATACCTGTAGTGAAGATAGTCCCTTTAGGGCGAGGATATACCCGAAGGAAAAGTCCCCTGGTCCTCCAGGTTGGGAATTCTGCTACAGGCGGCACCCTATATGGGTAAAACAGTTATTCTATGTCTCTCAGAAAGAGAGAAATTGGTGACTCTCATGGAAAACAGAAAGGACAATTCGAACTCGAACGTGCAATATTCAGGTCTTGGGCAATAAATCCCAAGACTTGGTATCACAGGTTGAGAAATAGTTAGCATATATTTTAGTTTTGACAGAGACAAAGAAGAATGGTAGAGGTAGTGAAAACTTTAACAAAGACCAGCACATATAGAGTGGTGTTGACAAAGGTGCACGGACTAAAGCAGGCGCGTCTATGTTAGTAATGAGCAGTTGTAAAGGCAGAATAAAGAACTGGGAGGAGGTAAATGAGAGTTTCTTGAAGTTGATGATTGTTACATGTGGCAGTGAAGTGATTACAACAGCAACAAATTCTCCCTGTGACGATTCTACCAACGCTGATAAAAACGAATATTTTTACTGCCTTAGAGATATAAATGATGCTACTATTCTGCCTCAGGAGCTGTTTGTTCTGGAGGATTCTCAATTAAATAATAGTTTGTTTGGAAAAATTGATGAAGAAAACTAAACACCAACAGGAGTACATTAACTGAAGTGTGTGATCAGATGCAATGTCAAATTATGAATGGGTTCTTCCAACAGAAGCACAGCCATAAGTGTACGTGGATTCAACTAACTAGGAATTTAAAAACGTTACAGATTCAGTAATTGCTAAGCAGGAAGGAAGTTCGGTAACTAAGCAGGTGAGTGTGTTTCGAGGACCATGTAATACTCCGGTTTGATCTACTGACTTATCCCGCTCGATCGTGATCTGATAGCAGCCCAAAACAGACATTAATTAATGTGACCGTGTACCTAATGGGGCTGGCGATCGGATTGGACTGCTACGGAGTGGTTACATTCCATTTTGTCCTTCTCGAATGCTGTAATAATAAAATGTCTGGTGGCAAGAAGAACAACAACACAGCTTCATTAATCAACGACCTATATTCATCACCAAAACACAAAAGTAAGGAGACAGCCACTGCCTTCGTCGTACAGAATTAATAACGGCTATTCTCAGCACAGGCCTCTTTGTTATTCATTATCGTCACACGTAATTTCAATCATTATAATTCACCACTATAATCCAACACTGCAATCCAACACTGCAATCCAAATGATGCCGGCGCGGTAGACGCGTAATTACAAATATCGGCACAAAAATGTCACTGAATCACACTAGTAATTATACTTGTTCACTTTCCCGTATATTTCTAACACAAAAGGGGTTAAACCGCGGCGATGGCCACCCCTTTTGTCGGTACGGCCTTGCATTACGGCCACCGGCCGCCCCACGGCCCGGCCCGCAGCCTGGGTCCCACTCTACTACTATCTCAACACTCGCTCTCGCTCTCGCCACCCGACGCACACTATCGATTGTTTGTCCTGTCGACCTGTGCTGTCGCAAAACTTATAGTAAGGGCCTACGGACCCCTTACAACCAGGACGTGGAATAGATTACCATATCGTATTGGTAAGGGTCATAATCTTTCAAGGTCCAAAGATGTAGAGAGGGAGCAGGAAGAAGGACTCAATATGTAAATGCTTCAGATAAATGCAGAGCATCTGCAGGACTGGAGTATACGATATCTGCACCAGGGACGAGTTGAAGAGAGTGGATAAGAATGGAACAACAGCATCACAGTATGAGGGTTTAAAACCATGATTAATGGGAGCTCCTAGGACGTTCTTGGAAGAAAATGAAGAGGGTTGGGTGAAGAGTGGATGACTCCGGCCTTAAGAGAAAGCACGGAAGAAAAGAGGACTACTTACTAGAAACGGTTAAGCTCTAAATGGCAAGAAGATAGAGAGAAGTAAAAAGAAGGTTATCCGCGCTAAACAGGAGATGTAGAACATTTAGATGGATACAGCAGCTCACCAGAAGCTAGATGATACATATGTCAAGTGAGAGCTCCTCCTGAAATTAGAAGAGGAACTACAGTGATTGCCATTTCTCAGTGGAAGATACATTTTAAAGATACGCTTATGGAAGATAGAGAAGAGTTTCGAAAAGAGTAGAACGAAGTGAAAATTTATAATGTGAAAGAGGTTGCTGACAATGAAATTGACAGGTCCTTCAAAACTCAAAAACTGGAAAGGCAGTCGGTGTTGGAGGTATAGCAATGAAATTATTGAAGTAAGGATGACCTAAATTAGTAGACGCACTAGTAAGTATTTCTAATAGAGTGGTTCCAAGAGATGAAGAGCCCCAAGAATGGAAGATATGGTACATTACCATTACCGCATTTTATCAGAGAGGGAGCAGGAGAGATCCGATTAGTTACAGGGGCATAATTATAATGGCTTCGGTGAGTAAGTTGTCCAGTAATATATTAAAGATCAGAATGGAAAAGTTGCTCAGCTTGTAGTATCGCCTGCGCAGTCTTGTTTCTTGCTTGGACAAGCTGTGTCGATAACATCTTCAGAGTACTCCAGATGCGTCAGGAAATGGTCGCAAAAAATCAACACTGATTTAGATAAATCCTACGATTCTGTGAAAATAATGTGACAGTGGACAGCAATGGATAATGTTGGAGTAGATGGTGCAATAGAGTTGATGAGAAGGATGTACCACCAATGCAAGGCAATTGTGATGGCTGGTTCGAAGGTATTGGAAAGTTTTAGAACAAGTAAAGGATTAAGACAAAAATGTTCTTTGTAACCAACCATATTTAAGTTGTATTTAGAAGTTGTTCATGACTGCTGGAATGGAAAGTACGGAAGTTCTGGTGTGACAGCACAGCATCAAAGTTTACTTTCATTACTGTTGGCCAATGATCAAGTACTTACCGCTCTTGATAAGGATGATGGCATGAGGAATGTAATGATTATTTATTAACAGTGGGGTCTAAGAGTCAGTATAGGTAAAACAGAATGTATTGTTGTTGGTAGTGGACAAGGTGGGGATTCGCATTTTTTTTGGCCTGGTCAGAAATGTGGAAGTGGACATGTATCTGGGTTCACTCACAAATAAGACTAGTCAGTTTGACATAGAAATGTCCCACAGGATAAGTCAAGCCTGAGTTGCTATTAGATCATTAAATGGTGTTTTATGGAGTCGGCAAATATCCAGATGAAGAAAGAAGGTAGTAGTACGTCCTGTAGTTAAAAGCATTCTGAAATAGGGTTCGGAGTGTTGGACTCTGAACGAGAGACAAAGGGGGAAAATTGATGCTGTCCAAATGGATGGGCTATGATGGGGCATGAGAGCGACCCACTTGGATTGACTGGGAGATTAATATGTAGCAATGGAGATGGATTTGATGGAGGCGGTCACAGATAGGATTGATGCTCGGGTACTGAAATGGTATGGCCACGCCCAACGGATGGAAGAGCAACGATGGTCGCTGTGTTTGCTCAAATGGTCTCCGTCAGGGAAAAGGAGCCAAGGGAGACAGAGGGCAACGTGAAGGGAAACTACAGCTAAAGCCAGCGAAAGGTGAGATCGAACGGAAGAAGATAGTCAGCTTAGAAGATTGACATCATGGAAATCTGTGACACCTGGGAACAGGTAACTGCTGGTAACAGGAAACATCAGCTAAAGTAAAGGCAGTAAGGTTTGAGGATCGTAAAGGCCTTGGGAAAAACAAAACCAGTGAACCTAACTCTCAGATGGCCTTCTACCACAGCCTCCTGTCTCACATAGAGAATTTTAGGCTAATGAATGGTTTCAATCTCAAACTAAAGTTCTTCGAGTCGTTGTCAATATTAAGATTCAAAATATTGCAGTTCTTCACAACCTAGGTTACACTACATAACCCGATTCCCAGTTTCAGGAATAGAGCCAATCACAGTTATACTATTCCGATATATAAAACGTTTCGCAGTAGCTGTGGCTCCACACAACTCAAAACCTCCACACTTCTCAACTTACACCCTACCAACGATTCTCACAGTTTCCACTCCAAATACACTGTCTAATCCAGCATCCCAACCAACGAAAACTCACCCAACATTCAAAACTCTGACTTTTTGTCCCTCAAAACCTCCACATCTCCGAGTTTATGACCTACTATCGATTCCCTCAGTTTCCATCCTAAGTGAAATTCCTACTATACCCTCCCACCCCATGAAGGGAAAAAATGAAAGAAAAAATGCAGCAGCTGAACGTTACCAAAATTTTTCTGAGTAAGTTGACGAAGAAGACTGAAAGAAGTTCTTCAGTAAATTTCTACAATTCATCTAGTACAATGGACATCAATTTATGATTGTATATTCACTATTAAAGTGTGTTTGTGTATAAAAGGTAGTGTAATATAGGTTTTCTGTAGGTTTTCACAGAGTTGTATCAGTAAATAATGTTACCGTAAAAACTAGTTTCACAGTGATCATCCCTCACTTACCTCAGTGTTACTGCCAGCATTTCTACAGGATGAATGGAATTGCTGACATTGGTACTTTTACACTGAATAGTATCTTTCAGCCGCCCTTCGAGTCTGCCATCGGAAGTCATTATGAAATAATTGACGAATTTAATGTCGTCCTGCCTCAACCCTACAATGTGTGGAATGCCCCAGCCTCTCCGCTTCTTTCAGTAACTGAATTCAACTAGGTTCGTCGACTTTTTCCTTTCCTTTTCATTCGTCGGTGTAATAAGAAGGAACAACTCATTTGAACAACATAGCAAACCTTCGTGAACCAGTCTGATAATAGACATTCACTGGCAATAATCGGCTCATTCATGCGATGACCGTGTGTGTGTAATCTCTAAGTTTCTGTGAGCTGCGACGGTCAATTGACGGCAGCCGATAGTCCCCGCCATGTGCGCAGATTTGGATAAGCATCTCCGTGACGCTTTCACACTTCTTACATGAACCTTTGACGAGGGGCGCTGGTTACCTTAGGATCTTCTCTACTTCCTTACCTGCTATGGATCCGAGACTGAGGAAAACAACTCAAAGCGAAGGTTTAGTTTTCTATCTCGTTCGTATGTGGAATATACTTCCAATTAGACTCAGTTTGGTATCTGCATTCCATACAATTTAAATCGCTGCGTACGCGTACTCCCAGATTTTTAACGTAAGACATTGTTACTCACCAAATGTATAAGGTGAACAGTAACGGCATTATAACCTCCCATCCGATTGCTGGAGCTACCTTTACATGTTCTGACCTCAGCTTCTTCGTAAATTCTTTCTAAGAAGTCTTGAATCTAACGAGAAACTGCTTCTTAAGCTCGTACCTTACCTGCTCAACAATATGCGGAACTATATCAAATGTCTTCCCCTAGTCTGTGAACACAGTATCAGCTTGGGCACCGTTGTATACAGCCGGTGGACAAACTGGTTTTGACAAAGTCTCAAGTTACTGAATTGATTCTTGTTAATGAGATTTTTTTCATACATTATAATAATCGAGCTACAAACGTTTCCCATAATTTTAGAACACACTGAAGTCAGTCTCTACAACAATGTGCAGCTACCCGAAGACTCCTCTTGAAAACACGAATACCCTATGCATTTTTCCATTCAAGGAGAACCCTTTATTCCTCCAGTAACCGAAGAGGAAATTTGGAAATTTGTGGTAAGGTCTTATGTGATCAAACTGCTGAAGTCATGGGTCCCTAAGCCTACACACTACTTAATCTAACTTAAACTAACTTACGCTACAGGTAACACACACGCCCATTGTAAGTAGCCTGTTTAAGTTTTTATATTGGTAACGCCACGTAGCGCTCTGTATGAAAATCACTGGCTGTGCTGTGTGCAATCTGTGGCTAGTTTGCATTGTTGTCTGCCATTCTAGTGTTGGGCAGTTGGCTGTGAACAGCGCGTAGCGTTGGCAGTTGGAGGCGAGCCGCCAGCAGTGGTGGATGTGGGGAAGTGAGATGGCGGATTTTTGAGAATGGATAGTCTGGAGGTGTGTCCATCAGAAACAGTACATTTGTAAGAATGGATGTCTTGAATTGCTATATATATTATGACTATTGATGACTATTAAGGTAAATACATTGATTCTTCTCTATTAAAATCTTTCATTTGCTAACTATGCCTATCAGTAGTTAGTGCCTTCAGTAGTTTGAATTTTTTATGTAGCTGGCAGTAGTGGCGCACGCTGTATTGCAGTAGTTCGAGTAACCAAGATTTTTGTGAGGTAAGTGATTTGTGAAATGTATAGGTTAATGTTAGTCAGGGCCATTCTTTTGTAGGGAGTTTTGAAAGTCAGATTGCGTTGCGCTAAACATATTGTGTGTCAGTTTAAACACAGTCATTTATAATATTTCATAGGGGACGTTTCATATGTCGACCCTTAGCCGAGGATACCTCACTGGAATCTTCTGATTTTTTTCTTGTAGTTTGTGTAATTAGTGTAGTTTTAGTTTATTGCTAGCGCGTAATTGTAGAGAGAATTCCCTTTGTAGTTGCGGTCTTTCATTGTTGTACAGTAAAACAGTTGTGGCATGCATGTAGATTTGCACCTAGTATTTCGCAGCCGCAATTAACTAGATATTATTTTCAGTGCTATGTTAATGTGTTCTCTTATCTTTGCTCATCAAATAGTGCTTTTCTGTGTTATCGTGTGAAATATTGTGACAATAATGGCGTGTGAAAAACGTAACACTAGGCTCCAAAGTAAACTGAGATATAACAGTGACGACGAGCGTAGCTTATCAGCACCACTGTTAATGAATTAACAGACATTCAAAGTAGTAATTTGGTAATTGTGCATAGGGAGATGGAGCGGGCGGCAAATAATGGTGTAGACAGTGAAACAAGTAGTGAACAGGGAAGCATTATCGATCGATCGGTCAGCAACAGCTCGCCTCAGGAATCCGAAATGACAGAACACAATATTGCAAATACTGTAGACTCAGGTTTTGCGTCCTCACCGTTTTCTCAAATAAGTCAAGACACATTTTCTGCTTGTCAAAATGTGAATGTTGCCGGTGTAAATGCACTGCCGAAAAGCATAGAGGAACAGATTCCATACACTAATACTTTATTATTGCAATTAATGCAGCAAATGAAACAAAATCAGAGACAAACACAGCAACAGTTAGACACAATGGAACAAAATCTTCAAAAGTTAGACACAATGGAACAACACCAGAGACAAACACAGCAACAGTTAGACACAATGGAACAAAATCAGAGACAAACAGAGCAAAAGCATCAAAAGTTAGACACAATGGAACAAAAGCTTCAAAAGTTAGACTCAGTGGAACATACACTTGAACAAACACGTGAAGATTTAACTACTGAGTTACATAAAATCGAATCGAAATGTCAAAAAGTCTGTAATGACGTAAAAACACAAATTTGTGAGCATTTTCAACCTATTTTTTCGCGGCATGAAAATGCATTACAGAATCACGAAGCAGCCATAAAAGAACTGCAAACTATTGTTCATGAAAATCACGACACCTTGCAAGCTAAAATTGACTCAGTTGCATCTACCGATTCAGGAAAACTTAAAGGACACAGTAGATACTCTGAAACTTGGTTCAGAAAAACACACTGAGGAAATAAGTACACTATCGGAGAAAGTAGCCGAACTTTCAGATTAGTTCACTAACTTAACTACAAAGGTAGATGATGGTCTGAATGACACAAGACCTGTAGCCATCACTGACACAGAAGAGTATGAACAAGTTAAGAAATTCAAACAAAATCAGACTCAAATTAATACGCAACACAAAAGAGAAATCCGGGAAGTACAAGATCAGTTGGCACAAGTAATACAAAAGTTACATATTTCAGAGGACACTCGCGCTCCAACACGGGAAGAGGCACTTAGAAATACGGAACAACCACAAAATAATAACACAGGACACTTCGGAAATTATGAAAGAAATTGGCAAGGCACACCGAATTTTGAGATGGAACCGCCGAAACGACGTAACAATGACCGACATGCGACTCGCTGACATGATGATTTTGACTATAAGCTGTTCATTACTACACGTAAATTCAAAACATTTAAGAATTCTGGCAACGACATTCATCCACAAGCATGGTTCCATCAATTCTCTCATTGTTTTCCTCCCAACTGGTCGTTAGAACACAGATTAGAATTTATGTGTGGCTACTTAAAGAATGAACCAGCTGTAAGAATGCGATCGGTCATTCACGATTGTCACAGTGAAGGAGAATTTTATCATGCCTTCCTCTCAGCATATTGGTCTCAAGCTACACAAGACCGAGTAAAACATAGCATCATAATGATGAAACATTTCGAACAATCTGAATTTTTCAGTCTTGTGAAATATTTTGAAGACATGTTGCACATGAATCAATACCTGTCAAACCCATACAGCCCCTCAGAACTCATCCGCATTTGCTTAATCAAATTACCTGAACATTTACGACATATTATTTTGGCAGGACGTTGCAAAGACGACATTGAAGCTTTTCAGGGACTCTTACAAGAATTAGAAATTTACACTGACAATTGCGGAACGTGAAAACAGGAACACAACAATTACAGGTCACATCCGTCGCAATTCCGCGATGAAAGAAATAATAACTGGACACGACAAGGCTATTCTCACAATACAAATCGTGACCAAAACAGACACCACCCGTATGACACCCATTGGCAGAGTAGTAGTAATTACAGGGAAAGATCACCTCTCCGCAGTAATGACTATCACAGAGACAATCAGAGAAACAGACAATATGGGAACCAAAATAAATATTATCCAGGGAGACAGAATAACTTTAGACGCAACGGCGACAAGAAAGAAACTATGGAATCTACAGACATGACGACAGACGATACGGTTGTAACGACAGACCAGAATTGCATCAGAACTGGCGGGATTTAAACAGGGCAGGGCCCTCTCGACAAGGTGAATTTGTAGAAGTTAGGTCTCCAAACCCCAATAACGACGCGCGCCAACAAAGAGACAATAGGCAATGACTCCTACCGCTGGCAGCCACAAAACGTACGTATGAAACTAACGACGCAGCTGCCGTAGCTAGTAATTACGTAAAAATGGAAGACATTAGGGACATCTTACTCCAAGAACACGACGTAAAACATAACAACATTGCATATCTTGTGATTCACATTACAGTAAATGAAGTAAAATTTACGGCAGTACTTGACTCTGACAGTCCCATTTCAGTATTTAGTGAAACAGCCTTTAGCAAATGCAACAAATCGAACGATTGCCCCACACTTCCGTTACATAAGATTAAATTACAAGGTGCAATCTTTGGAAAAACTGTAGATGTACGCCAACAAACCAACTTAGAATTCTTTTGTGAAAGCCACAGCTTCTCTATGGACTTTCTTATTGTTCCATTATTGTCGACGGAAATTATACTGGGAGTAGACTTTTTGAATGAATACAAAGCAATCTTAAACTTTCACGATGCTGAAATAAGTTTAGAGAAAGAGGGTAAGTCAATAGCTTTGAAATTTGAAGATTGGCTCTCAAACCATGACGAAGAAATTAATTGGCTTTACCTCCTGTTAGACAGCAGTTCGGAATTTTCGACGGAACTTGACACTAACAATCACTCTGCAAGTACTGACAGGAATGATATCGATGGCGCATTTGATACTAATGAGTTAATTCAGAATAAAATTCAATCAATTGAGAATTGTAATGACACTGATAGGCAGGACCTTTTTGAGATTTTACAAGCACATTCCACAGTTTTTACTCACAAAACAGGAACAATCAAGGGATTTCAATACCAATTTCGTGTTCGTGAGCATACTAAATTTTGTGTTAGACCATACGTAATTCCGGCGCATTATAGGGACCGTGTTAGAACAGAAGTACAATCTATGCTTGACGAGGGCATTATTGAGCCTGCAGTAAGCTCATACAACAATCCATTACATGTTGTTGAGAAGAAAAATGGATCGATCAGGCTTCTCTTAGATTCGAGACAAATCAATATTATCATCATTCATGAAACAGGCAGGCTGCAAACGTTGGAAGAACTTCTTCAAAATTTTAATGGTGTAAAAGTGTTGTCTTCCATTGATCTCAGATCCAGCTTTTATCAGATCGAACTTCATCCAGAATGTAGAAAGTACAAAGCTTTCCTTTGTTTCGGCGTTTGTTATCAGTTTCGGAAACTTCCTTTTGGTTTGAACATTTCTTCGGCAGCATTCATTCGCGGGCTAAATTCCATATTACCTGAGTTCTTAAAACGTCACATCACCTTACATGTGGACGATATTCTAATAGCAGAAGCTACATGGGATCAACATAATCGCATCCTCAACAGTTTGTTACGTATTTTTGCAGAATCTGGAATTACAGTTAACTTGGAAAAGTCTGAATTCGGTAGGTCAAAGGTGAGGCTTTTGGGACTTATTATTTCTTCTGAAGGCATTTAGGCGGATCCTGAAAAGTTAGAAGCAATCAGAGGCATTCCAGTTCCATCCACAAAAAGACAAGTCCGCAGTTTTCTAGGTCTCGTAATTTTTTACCGTCGTTTTCTGAATATGAAAATTCTAGTTACACCAAAACTTTGTTCTCTCACTGGAAAAAATACTAGTTGGAACTGGGACGAACAAGCACAGTTGGAATTCAATTCTTTGAAAGAATCGCTACTTAACGCGCCAATACTAGCTCATCCAGATCTGTCACAAGATTTCTGCCTGAGCACGGATTCTTCTAAAGTCGGTCTTGGTGCCCATTTATTTCAAGAAGCCACAGAAAATGACACTACTGTTCAGAAAACCATTGCTTTTGCTAGCCGAGTGCTAACAAAATCTGAAAAAAATTATTCCGTTACTGAATTAGAAGCTTTAGCTATCGTTTGGGGATTTAACAAATTCCGTTTCTTTCTTTCTGGTAAGCACGTAAAAGTATACAGTAATCATCGTGCATTACAATTTCTTTCTTATGTCTGCAAAATTAAATCATGACAGGTTAAAACGTTGGGCGTTGTTTCTGCAAGCATTCCACTTCACAATAGTCTACATTCCCGGAAAGGAGAACATTGTTGTGGACGCACTGTCACGCGCACCGGCTGGGCTTGAGAAAAGTAACACAGAAGGCAACCTCGAGAAAAATTTCAGTATTCTTTACATTCAGAAAGTCGCCTTTGAAAACTTCATCACCACATTTTTAAAGAACATTGCTCATGAACAAGATAAAGATCCGATTTGGAAAGACATCAAAAGTAAATGGCATGAAAAGCCGCACTCTCAGATTCGGCATTATTATCTGGCTAGAAACAACACACTCTTCAAACGCTGCACTGTTGATGACAAGCTATGGGTACTTTGCATTCCTGACGATTTTGTTAATAAGCTCATTTCGTACATTCATTTCAGCTATGCACATTTTGGTCCACGAAAATGTTATCATATTCTTCGGACGACTTGTTATTTTAACAATATGGAAAAGAGAATTCGAAGAGTCTTGTCTATTTGTAAACTTTGTCAAAAGGCGAAACCATCTACTATCTCACATCGTGCTCCGTTGTTTCCTATCATTCCTTCTAAATTAAAAGAATTTGCTGCTGTTGATCTCTTGGGAACCCTTGTCAGAACATCGAATGGATTTTCGTAAGTTCTAGTCGCTGTTGAACCTACTTCAAAATTGGTTTCTTTCACTCCGTTACGTAAAGCCACTGGATGGTCTGTATCCAACGCCTTCATTGAAAATTTCTTACGTGAAGTTGGCCACGTTGCTAAAGCCATTTCAGATAACGGAACGCAATTCAGATCTGCTGTTTGGTCACGCATGCTTCGGAATCATAAAATCAAACCTGTTTTTATTTCATTGTACTCACCACATTGTAACCCGTCTGAAAGGATTATGAAAGAAATCAATAAGCTTTGCAGACTTTATTGTCACAGAAAGCATCAGCATTGGGGCAGATATTTGCACTTATTTCAAAATGTGCTGAATGAAATGCCTCATGATTCCACTGCTTTACCACCTACTGTTGTACTGAAGAATGAAGAACCACTGAACAGAATCAGAGAGCTTGTACCTTTCCCAAATACACGTAAACTTCGACACAAGGACATAATTGATTTGGCTTTTAAAAATATAAAATCTGCAGCAGACAAAAGGAGAAAACTACACGGTAAAGCAAATGCAAAGAAATTATACATTGGTCAGAAAGTTCTCATTAAAGCTCATTCATTATCACATAAGAAGAAACACTTGAGTCACAAATTCTTTCTAGTTTACAATGGACCTTACAGAATCCGACGTATACCACATGATAATTGCGTTGAAGTTGAAACTCTGCGTAATAGGAAGAGTAAAGGATTGCACCACATTTCACATGTAAAACCGTTTACTGAAAGATAATCTGCTTTTTAACTTTGTCTTTGCCATACAACTTTTCACGTTACATTACTAGTATGCTTGTCAGACTTAGAATCTGTTAACATGCAACAATGATTGAAGTTAAATATCCAGTCAAGAACCAGGAGAACTTACTGAAACAGAAATTACGAATGCATTGTTATAGTGAACAGATGTCACAGTGTTATTGTGTGTGTACATTCTTGCTTGTTAGTTGCATAATTACGTAACGACTATAAGGCTTACATACTTAGAACATATACTGGTACTGCTAATGAGATTTTAATGCAACATTTTGGTTTACTTGAAAATACATTCTGGATTTAAAGTACTTTCTGTGAGATACCAGACGACACAGTGGTTAGTTTATGTAACAACTGCACGGTTTTATCACGATGCTACTAATGAGTAACAATTTACGATGTTGCTTTTGCGGTGTTTCTGTTTTATATCTGCACAGTTTTTCTGCATTATTCTGGAAAGTAAAACATGTTTTAGTAGTAACTTTTGTGGTATAGCAACGATGAGACAGCCTTTTTCGTGGCACAACAATACGTTACTGTACAGTACTTTCTTCATCACGCCAATAAGCATAATAACTACGATATCTATACGCAAAGCATTTCACTTTTCTTTATCATGAGGTAAGTACATTGACTTCTGCAGAACTTAGCTTTCGGAGGACGATAACTACGACAATTCCACAGAGATTATGTTGCAACAAGATGCACAGTTTAGCGCTACAGTACACGTATTTGAGTGATTAATTTTATACTTAAAACATTTATTTTTAAAGATTTTTGAACTACAAAGAAAGTTTTCCATGATACATTTCATTCCATTGCTGTAATCTGTAACACCTGAGGGTATAATTACATTAATCCTCAGGGGGGTACACGCTTACTTTATGTACCATGTGTGTGGCAAGCACAAGGAGCCCTAGCTAATGTGGTATTTGCTTATACAACTTTACACATCAGTACCATATTTCTCTAACACTGAATTACACAGCTATCTGATTATTTAACAGAGAAACAAAAATTTTTTTACAATGTGAGTGACACATGTTTTCGCAATTACACAATTGGATAATTTCACACTTATGAAATTGTATTTTGTCTGTACTTTGTGAACTGTTCATATTTTTTCTGAACCACTGTGATACTGTGAGAGCTTTGAATGATGTATTTGGTATGGGATCATGATTTTTAAAGTACGTTTGAGGTAAATGACACTATTGAAATGAGTAGAGAATTTTTTTTAGGTTTTGAAACTATTGGAGGAAGCTACGACGATTTTGAGAATTGACTGAGATGTTATGATATTATTACAACGACGATGTGTGTTATGCTGTTGAGATATGTTCATGATCAATAAGATGATGTACTGTATATGAGGAATTTGGTTATGTTACGTATATCTTTTGATGAAATATTGAAGAAGTGTTGACGAATATGTATATGTGTAATAAAGCAAGGAATAATGAGTAGTGGTTAGGGACTCTGATTTATGAAAAGGATCTTGAAAACCAAGAATCGTACTTCAAGAGTTATGAAATGTGTGTAAATACGTGAATGTTAGTTATCACAACGCCAGCGAAAGTTTTTGGACACTGTTATATATGAGATTTTGTTTCTACACACTTGTAATGTAAATTTCTAACCTTTGAATTTTTCATTTTATGAGACCGTCACTGTAGCGCAAACTGCTGTCGTAAATATTTCGGTAAGGAAGCTAAGTGACCCCGGTGGTGCCCAGGTGTGCCAGTTGCCTGGAGAAAAAGCCATTAGTGTGTGCCTTTCAGAGGCACAGGTGGAAAAAAAGGGAGGCCATTATACTCGCTATTGACATTCCTTTGTAGAAAGCATCGCAAATACGACACACTCATTACTTGGTAAGATACTTACATCTGCACACCTGATTATGACAAGCGTCTTTCTACGAGAGTTGAGAGAATTTCTACTAACTTATGAAATGTCACATGACTATTGAATGATATATTTATGCTTTGCTTTTCATAGTTGCTTATTTCATTTGATACCTAGTTTCCAGCTGTGTTGCAGCATTGGTTTTGTAAAATAAACTTAAATGCATTTGCTAATGTGAACACTTTCTGTCAACAGATCTATTAAATAATTATTTTATGATCCACATTCTTCGAAAAAGGAGCTCTTGGAATGGAAAGAACAATAAGAAGGGACTAATAACAATAACTGCATATATAATTTTCTTTTCAAGTACTTGGTAATTTTTTGTAGAATTAGTTTATGTGGTGCACCATTTTGATTATGTAGACATTAAGATGTGATTATACATTTCCCTTATCTGCATTGTTGGCTTTAGTGTGCTATTTTTTCTGCTTGAGCTTTGTCATGTTTAGGTACAAGTTATTGCATTTGCTGCTGCTGTTTTCCAGGCATAGTGCTACTAAATTTCACTTTGTATTACTCTATTAAGCTAGTTTTACTACTGATTTATTTTTCTTGTTGCTGCACATTGGCTCATATTAGTTGTAATGTTGCATTGCTTGGTAACTTAGCTTTACTGCAGCTTGCTTTGCCAATTTGAATTTTTTGTCATTGCTGTTTGTGTTAATTGTTTTGTGCTGCTGCATTGCCTCGTCCCTTAGTTTAGCATCTGAGCTCAGTTAATTTAAGTTAGCTTAAGAGGGGGTAGACTATATAAGAAACTAACTGTGATGAATTGGAAGAAATGCATTGAGAAGCTATAAGAAAATGGTTTCGCCAAAAAAGTAGTGCACAGTGGAGAAAAACTATTTTTGAAAGAGGATGTGAACAGAGTACAGAAAGCATACTTGGATAGGATTTTTTTTGGTGGAAACAAATGTTGAAATAAGACGAAAGATCTATGGAATGAAGTCTTGGGTTGGACTGAAGTACCAAATGTTACACTGAAAACAAACCCTGTCCTTTTCTCCTGTGTTATTCTGCTATGTGTTTATGTACCCTTGTGTATTTGTCCTATTCCTGTCTTTATGTGTTTAGCTAATAAGATTTATGTTGAGAATTTTTCAAATACTATGTTATTTTCTTTGTAAAGATGTTTAGACATTATTTATTCTGTTCTGTTTTAATGCTCATGTGTGAAGTTGATGTTTCGAAAGTTATTCTGATCTCATGTCATAATTCCTGTAACACTGATGTATATGTTATTTCGATTCTTTTGTAAAGCTTGTACTACAAATGTTATCTGTATTGTTATGTTCTTTAATGATGTATTTTGTACCTTTGTAATTGAATTCTTATGTTATAAAATTGTAATTGACACCAGTTCATCATATTATTAACTTGTAAGTTCCATTTCACTGCACATGTTTCTGTTGGTCATAGTATATGGACAATATGTGAGAAGTAGGGACTGTTAGTGTTTGCACGTGTGTTAATAATTCAGCAAGGGACTGGATAACAGCATTGCTGGTTCTAAGGACAATTCCAAACACCTTGTGAGTGCACAAGTGGTGGTTATGGACTTGCTATATTATCCGCAAGACTCTTCAATGGTGATTGTGTACCTGCACCGTCACAACAGATGGCTGCTGGCCACCTCTACAAGGACTACAGTGGGTCTGCATCTTTGATGACCCACCAATACCATTATTTCTACAAGGACTACAGTGGGTCTACACCTTTGCTGACTCACCAGTACCATTATTTCTACAAGGACTACAGTGGGTCTACACCTTCGATGGCCCACCAATACCATTATTTCTACAAGGACTGCAGTGGGTCTGCACCTCTGCTGGCCCACCAATACCGTAATCTCTACCAGAACTACAGTGTGTCTGCTCTGTGATGACCTACCTATCAATATTCTTCAAAACGTCGAATGACTCTGCTGTGGGTTTGCTCTGTTGTGGCCCATTACCCTCCAGCATGTCAAGAGTCAGCACTGTCTTTCCCTTGGAAGGACAACACTACTTCAAGACTGCATGAAAATGCACTACTTCCATGTGCATTGTCTTTTACTGCTCAGACTTTGAGAAAAGAAATGGCAGATTTACTGTGATGAATGATCAGGAGTGTCTTTATGGACTGTGAGAAAATTTTAGCTTCTGACCAACATTCTATTAATAAGTGTATGCATTTGATTTCTTTCTTACTGTAATTATGAAAAAATTTTTCAAATCTGTATTGGCCAATGCCCAAAACAATTTGTAAAATTTTTTGTGGGGAGCATGGGGGCTATGTAAGTAGGCTGTTTAAGTTTTTATATTGGTAACGCCACGTAGCGCTCTGTATGAAAATCACTGGCTGTGCTGTGTGCAATCTGTGGCTAGTTTGCATTGTTGTCTGCCATTCTAGTGTTGGGCAGTTGGCTGTGAACAGCGCGTAGCGTTGGCAGTTGGAGGCGAGCCGCCAGCAGTGGTGGATGTGGGGAAGTGAGATGGCGGATTTTTGAGAATGGATAATCTGGAGGTGTGTCCATCAGAAACAGTACATTTGTAAGAATGGATGTCATGAACTGCTATATATATTATGACTATTAATATTAAGGTAAATACATTGTTTGTTGTCTACTAAAATCTTTCATTTGCTAACTATGCCTATCAGTAGTGGCGCACGCTGTATTGCAGTAGTTCGAGTAACCAAGATTTTTGTGAGGTAAGTGATTTGTGAAATGTACAGGTTAATGTTAGTCAGGGCCATTCTTTTGTAGGGAGTTTTGAAAGTCAGATTGCGTTGCGCTAAAAATATTGTGTGTCAGTTTAAGCACAGTCATTTATAATATTTCAAAGGGGACGTTTCACCATGTCCGAGGGAGGATTCGAACCTCCGACGTGGGGAGCAGCACGGACCGCGACAAAGTGCCTCAGACAACGGGGCTACGCCGCGCGGCTAACCGAAGAGTAACTGCCGCTAGAAGAGGAGAGACTTTTCCACGCAATCTATATACGATGCCTTTATTGTATTGTCTAAATTTAGTATTTTCCCTGTACGTCGATCACTTAACTATAAAAGTCAACTGCGTATCGTACTTTGCTTTTCAATTTTACTCATTAATGCTCCACGTCTTCCTCTGTCGAGATGACTGAATGATGTTGACTGCTTATATAATCTGTGGTCTGTTTTCTATGACATTTCCTCAGCAAAATCATTTACATGCGTTTCTAAGCCTTACTCTGAATAATTATGCTATATCATAAAGATAAGAAAACTTCCGTCTTTTGCAACTCGTATTTAGTGTTGTGAATCAGATATGTTTTGCCTATTCATGTTAAGCATGTTTAGTGGTTTATGATACATACAAAGTTATTTAAGTGTACATATTTTAATATGTTATTTATAGTGATTATTTGGCTGTTTGGATCTAGCTATTTCTGTCTACAGTTGTGTTTCTTACTTCCGTTCATGTTTCAGCCTAGTTCATTGAACCATTTTTTGTTCTACATGCTAACTGCACGTAGTACAGGTTTCTCCCAGTAAATATTCTACGCATGTAACCTATATTGTAGTAAACTGCTCTTGCCTGCACTGCTCTAGGTCATATCCTTTAGTGCTGATTGAAGGATCATGGGAACTGACTAAGGGATCATGGGAAAGTGGATTATGACTGTAAATTAGTTCGGATATTGGTCTTCTGTTGTTGTTGATTTGGTAATTTCGAATGTTTCCATTTTCATTTATGGCATTCTGAATGAAGTATTCTTCCTCTAGAGCGAACAGTCCCTTTCCTTTATTGTTTTGCCATAAGATTTCTGCATCTGTTCTTATCCCAGTGTGATGGTGATTTTCTTTCATTAGGTGTTCAGCTTAAGTTAGTACATTCACTCTTCAATGGCCTTATATGCTATTTGTACCTCTCTGCCCCCGGTAGCTGAGTGGTCAGCGCGACGGACTGTCAATCCTACGGGCCCGAGTTCGATTCCCGGCTGGGTACGGAGATTTTCTCCTCTCAGAGACTGGGTGTTGTGTTGTCCTAATCATCATCATTCCATCCCCACAACCGCGCAAGTCGCCGAAGTGGCGCCAAATCGAAAGACTTGCACCAGGCGAGTGGTCTACCCGACGGGAGGCCCTCGTCACACGCCATTATTTGTACCTAATGTTACAATTTATTGCAGTAATTCAAATATATTTAGAGCTGCACCTAATACACGTTAATCCACGTAGTCCTGAACTGTTTTACGAGGTTTGACTGAAAAGTAATGCCTCCACCTTCGTAACTCTTCAACAGTTGGCAGCATTAGCATGCGACGGGTACTGGCGTGTTCCGTAGCCTCTTCTCTACAGCTCCAGTTGGCGGGAAGGCTTAGCATTGAACGGTTGCGTTGTTGCAGTGTAAAGTATGAAACCCTGGGCAAACGTTCGGTTAATGCGATTTAAGCAACGCGCAGTCATTGAATTCTTGACAACAGAAGGTGTCACGCCAAAGGAGATTCATCAGAGAATGAAAGCAGTTTATGGTGATTGTGTTGATGTGAGTACTGTGCGTCGTTGGGCAAGTAACTTTAAAGATGTTGAGGCGGGAACATCTGACCTGCGTGACAGACAAAGAGTTGGACGGCCTGTGACAGCAACCACCACGTTTCGTGAGCAAAATTTTGACAGATTGATTCAGGACGATCGTCGTATCATTCAGAGAGAAACTGCAAGCACAATCGGCATTTCATAAGAACGTGTGGGTCACATTATTGCTTTGCCATACCACACACTTCACTTTCCACCACAGCAGAGCTTCAGAGACTGAATCTCACTACCATACCGCATCCTCCATACAGTCCAGATTTAGCACCGTCTGACTTCCATCTGTTCCCGATAATAAAAGACGATCTGCGGGGACATCATTATGCTTCTGATGAAGACACTGAGAGAACTTTGAGACTGTGGTTGCAGAAACAGTGTGTCTACTTCTTCCATGACGGCTTCAGAAAACTTGTTCATCGTTGGCAGAAATGTATCCAATCGGCTGGTGATTATGTGGAAAAGTGAATATTGGTAATTAAAAATCACATTCTAAGGATTATTTCTGCGTTTAATTTATTAAAATAGTCCCATCCAAACCCAGTTAACGAAGGTGGAGGCATTACTTTTTATTCAACTCTCATATTTACCTTTCTCTCTGTCACAATTTCTACTTTTTGTATTGTGCTATTTTTCTTGAAGGATATGTTGTGTTTTATGATGATGTTACTAATTTTGTGTGTGAGCGGACTGTGGTACGGCGTGATGTGTCACTTTTTTCAGGGGTGTGTTTTCTGGTGTAAGTGTGCATTGTGTATTATTGTTACTTGTTGGTATATTCGGACTTCTTTTCTAATTTTGTTGTCTTGTGTCTGTATCATATTTTTCAAGGTGTCATGTAGTTTATCTAATATGTTTCTGCCCTATCCATTCCTTTGTGCTACATTAATGACCGCAGTTAGTTCTCCTTGATAGTTGCTTTTGCTTAGTGGTAATCAGCATACTCTGTAAACCAAATGTCTGATGGCTGCAAGATTTTGAGAATGCAGGTTGTTTTTTATTCCTGGTGAGTTATCGTGTCTGTTGCTGTTTCCTTTAGGAAAAATGTTGAAAGTGTGTTTGCTGTTAGATTTTACGTTATTAAGGTCGAGGTAATATATTAACTCTTATGTCTGTGTTTCCATGGTGAATTGAATATTGTGGTTGATGTCATTTATCTGTTTGTGTAAACTGTTTGTATGTCCTTGCGGTTCATCTAAGAAGCATATAATATTTTTTACATATCTGTACCAGTATATTATTTCGTATCCTTTTTGTTTCTATTATTTCTGCAAAGATTATGTCTTCAGCGTAATTCATGAGGATATTTACCAGTATGTATGAGATTTGACTTCTCATTGGCAAGTCTTAAATTTAAAGTAGTTTTCCTCAGTGGGCACTTTTATGATTTATATTATTTGTGCAAGATCTTCTTTAGCTGTTTTTGAAATTTCTGGTTTTCCTGTCAGTTTTTTTTATAATGTTAATCGTATCAGCAGCTGGAATTGAAGTCTAAATGTCTTTCACATCGAAGCATAGCAGTTTTACAGTTTATGGAATGTGTGTATCTTTTATTTTTTGGATTACTTTTAAGGAGTTTTCTACATTTTTGTTATATTCTAGTTTGAAATGGTCAGATAGGTATTTGTGTGCAAACTTTGCATTGTACAGAACGCACTCGCACACACACACACACGCACACACACACACACACACACACACACACACAAATATAGTTCTCTAATACCCACTCTTCCTACATCAGCACCACACTTCAGTCTCACATGATCCTTACTCAGTTCCCACGATTCCTCCGTCATTTATAAGGCATGTGACAAAGAGCAGTGGGAGCAAGTTTCTGTGACATCTCTGCCACTTCTAAGGCATGAGACCAAGGGTAGTGGAAGGATGTGTACTTCACTACAGTGTTGGTTATGTGCAAAGAAACATTTATTGGAAGAAATTTTATTTGTTTCCACATCGTTTATTCTTTTTAACATGTGCTACCAGTTTCTACACCAAATGGTGTCATCTTCAGGCCCTTGCATATGGAAACATACATAACATGATAGAAAAATATGAGAGCACAGACAATATAAATCATAGTTTATGATAAAAAAGGATAAATCACATGATAAAATTACACAATAATACTTTTATGGTACTGTTATCCATACAAAACCAAATTTTGCATCTATATTGCAATTTTTATAACAATAACACAGCAACATCTCTCTGGTACTCCATTATTAAAGAATCCGTAGAAACACGCCTGGTGGAAAATTTGTTGAAGCATGACAGCGGCTACCAGCTGGACATTGCATGGAATCCCATCATCTCCACGATTTGCTCAAATCGAAGACGACAGAGTGCGTCGACGACCGCAGCAAACAGCAACGTAGAGAGCGACCGAGTTCCGCTATTCACCAGCAAGGGCGCTGCCGGCGGTCAGTGTGGTACATGTGTCAATTTTCGATGCATGCGCAGAATAGTTACAGCGCGCTATAAATTGCGGAACTGAGGACGCATTCGCCGCTCCCTCTCCTCTCCCTCCCTTTTCCTGAGCGGCTTTCCCCTCCTACTCCCCATCCCTCTGCTGTGCTCCCCTTCAGTGTCTCTGCACTCCCTCCTGCCTTGACTTTCCCCTTCATCTTCTGCCCCACCTGTCTCCTGCCTCTTGCGCACCCACTGGCGTCCTTACTCCTTTCATCCCGCCCCCTCCCCTGGTGCACCTTGCTCTCCCCTCCTTTTCGAGCCTCTCAGGCCTCTCCCTTGGCAGGTCCCAACTGGCACTTTTATTCTTCATCGTATGTGGTCCAAGTAGGTTTGAAGTGTGTTGTTCTGGAGTGTTTTAAATACTGTGGCCAACTTTTAAACTGTGTGTGTGACTTCAGTGCCTTTTTTGTGTTCTACGATTCGCCAACTGTTTTTTTTTTAACTTTGTGTCTACTTTTTTAATTGTCCCCATGACTGACGTCTCCATGTCAGTGTATTTTTACCTACATTATCTCCTCTTACTCTGTTTTATGTCCCTCTTTTTATAGCCCTTATATGTACCATTTTCTTATTGTATTAGCCGTCATGTCACTCAGCTGAAGAGCGGCGGATTGCGCATCTGACAGCCCTCCCCTGCCCATATGGGGCAGGAGAATGAAATGTCAATAAAGGAAAAAAAACGCTTTCGCCAGTTTGGGACGGCTCACCTGAAGATGACTGGCAGGTGCCCGGTTGACATATCGTGCGAGGTATTGAACGACGACCGGCTGCAGGCCCGAAGTTTTTTTGAAGAATCAATTCGCCGGGAAAATCTTAAAAATCACATGAGACGCTTTTACGGGGAGGAGATGGCCTCACAGATCCGAAGTTTCGAGAAGCTACGTGGTAAAAAAGCAAAGCTTTTAAGTTCTTTAACCTTTTTATTGAGATGTCGGGAACATGACATATCCCAAAATTTGCTAGGGTGACTCATTTCATTAAGACCGCCGCTGCACGTAAGATTACTGAGAAGGCTAGTCATGCTATTTTAAAAGAGATGATTTGCTATACAAGACGAAGGCTAGATGCTGTTTCAGCAGAACTTTACCAGTTACATCTAAAGGTTGCAAGGCATTTTCCTCCTGTATCATGGGACTGGGCTGATGGAGTGGCTTCGGCCAAGTTTGACTTCGGCCAAGTTAGATAGGATCCACAAGGATGCTAACTGTCGGCAGATATCAAAATTTTATCGCCTGTTGCCACAGAAGCCGTCGACAGAAGGAATAATTGTACGACGTTCCGTTGTCAATCTCATGGAGAAGAATTTGGACGACGCGACGCTGTCTGTATTAAGCAAGGGACTCAATTTTGCACCTACACCTACAGCACTGCCATTAATAAGTTTTTTCAGTGGTGTTGAAGAAGCTGTACGACGTCTTCCTTTGGATGCTGCAGAAGAAATAAGAAGGGAAACTTGCCGTGCTCTGTTGAAGGCTCCTACTCAACGGAGTAACTTCACCTCTGCAGAAAGAGCTGCATTACGAAATCTGAGAGAAGACCCTGACGTAGTGATATTGAAAGCTGACAAAGGTAATGCAACTGTTTTGTTACCTCGTGGTGTGTATAAAGATAAGCTGTAAGGTCTGCCAACTGACTCTACCTATAGGAGGATTGATTATGATCCTGTAGGACGCGTGCAACAGGAAACTTCAGCACTATTAAATTCCTCCTCCTTACCGCAAGAGACCATCAAGAGGTTACGACCACATGATTGTGCACCATCAAGACTGTATGTCCTTCCAGAGGTTCATAAAGAGGGTCTTCCCCTGCGTCCAATAGTGAGCAACATTGAAGCTCCTACATATGATTTAGCAAAACATCTCGCTTCCTTGCTGAGACCTTTCGTGGACAAATGCTCACATCGGATACCAAACTCAACTGCTTTCATTAATAGACTGGGGGCTCTTCGTCTTAGCGGTGCAGATCTTCTGCTAAGTTTTGATGTGGTCCTACTTTTTACGAAGGTTCCTCTAGCAGATTCTTTGACACTGATTGGTAACATGTTTCCTGTTGATATCACTGCTTTGTTTAGGCACGCTCTTCCCTCAACTTATTTTATGTTTAATCAAGAATATTTTGAACAGACTGACGGTGGCACCATTGGTAGCCCCCTGTCTCCCTTGGTGGCCAACCTTTTCATGGAGGATTTTGAGGAGAGAGCGATTGAATCAGCTGCCCTTAAACAAACAGTTTTTTCGAGGTATATGGATGCTACTTTCATAGTGTGGCTTCATGGAGAAGACAAATTAATGGAGTTTCTACATCACCTTAACTCCATTCATAGCAACATCCGGTTCACCATGGAAATAGAGAAAGATGGTTGTTTGTCTTTCTTGGATGAAGGAAGAATGATGGTTCTATAGGGCATTCAGTTTATCGGAAGCCCACTCATACTGATCTGTACCTGCAAGTATCGAGTTGCCATCACCCGTACCAAACCATGAGTGTGCTTAAAACACTTTTTCATAGAGCTCATACTGTCTCAGATCTAGATAGCTTACCTCAAGAACTCGCTCATCTAAAGACAGTATTCAGCGAAAATGGGTATTCTATCCGGCATATTGACAGGGCACTAACAGTTAAAACTAAGAAGCAGGAAGTGGATAAAGAGGAGAACATGCCGGAACAATCTTCAGCTTTTCTTCCTTTCGTTGGCAACACTTCGTTTAAAATAACAAGCACCTCCGAAAATTTAAGATAAAAGTGGTTTTCCACCCTCCATCAAAGATTGCGGGCCTTGTGGGATCAGTAAAGGACAATCCGTTACTACGAAAGGCCGGAATTTACAATATACCGTGCCAATGTGGTATGGCTTACGTAGGTCAAACCACATGCTCCGTGAAAGAACGCTGCACTGTACATCAATGACACACCCGCCTTTTGCAGCCAAGCAAGTCCGTTATTGCTGGACATTGTATTTCCACTGGAAATTCAATGTAGTATGAGAAAACAATGATTTTGTCCATAGCAACATCTTTCTGGTACTCCATTATTAAAGAATCAGTAGAAATACGCCTAGCGGAAAATCTGTTGAACCGTGACAGTGGCTATCAGCTGGACAGTGCATGGGATCCCATCATCTCCACGATTTGCTCAAATTGAAGAAGTTTTCGATGCATGCGCAGAATAGTTAACAGCGCGCTATATATTGCGGAACGGAGGACGTTTTCGCCAGTCTGCGACGGCTCACCTGAAGATGACTGGCAGTTTCCCAGTTGAAATATCGTGCGAGGTATTGAACGACGACCTGCTGCAAGCCCGAAATTTGTTTAAACAATTACAACACAAATGAAATGAACGAACATACGCTGGAGAATAAAAACCCAACCACATACCAACATATAATCTAATACTCCAAAAACATCAACAATGTAGAACACGGCCTAAAACCTGGTATACTCATAGACCTGTGCTCTACTGATATTACACTAAAGCAACCCAGTCACATCACTAAGGTCCACGACACGAGCTTAGCGAATGTGTAACTTGCATATGTAAAAGGCAATGGATGTAGTATCTCGAAAGAAACAACGAAGCATGTCATCAAAGTTCCTACTAATTCCAAAAAAGCCACCGGATGTAAAACAATGTTCCCACCATTAGTAACAGTCACCGTCAAAATGTACCCACACTGTTAAAAGTAAATACATCATATATGTCGACAAACTATTGCCGAGGAACATCTCGTGCAGCAAATCTGCTATTTACATGTAACAATAGTCTATAAAGAATAACATGCTAAAAATCAATTAGTAAAACCAGTAGCCACCTATTTGCAACTACATGTACCGGACCATGAACTTAGAAACTCCCATATGGAAACACAGCAGATTGAAACAAAAAATATCTACATATGAACACCCAGGACCAAGACAAAGAATTCTGAAGATTTCATAATAATAGTAAGCTAGGTAATAACTCACGTGACAAACGGCGATCGCATCCATATACGCTCTAGACGAAACGCATAATTCATATGTTAAAACTCTGCACACCTAAAATATACTGTGGTAGCGGTACACCAGTATAACAAAAACGTGCTCCCAAAAGGCGCTTCGTACAAAGAAAATCAACACTGAACCCACTTCCAGTTATTAATGAATGTGATACAACGATACATTCAAAACAAAAATAAAAATAAAAGTGACAGTTGAAGTCATTCATTATATAGCATTACATCAACAGAACACAACGCAATTCAGAGCACAACGTAATGAAAGAGTAAACAATCGACATGCTCACACCCCTTAAAACAGGAATGGTTTATTAAGTAACCTGGTATGGTTACTGGGGGCGTTACTTCTAAATTTTCTAATGTGTGGTACTGGACTTATTGTGTGGACCGTTTGGTGTGGATACTTAACAAACATTAAAGCAACCCAGTCACAAGGGGTGTGAGCATGCCGTTTGTTTACCCTTTCATTATGTTGTGTTGTGAATTTGCTACGAATTTGTTCTGTTGATGTAATGCTACCCCAAAAACATAAACAACTGACCTCAGTAGTCACTGAGCAAATGCCTAGCAAATGTGTCACCTGCATTGTACGTGTGGGTTCTCCTCGAGCCCATTACACCACTGTTATAAAAATTGCAATATAAATTTGATGCAAAATCTGGTTTTGTATGGATAACAATATCATGATATTATTAGGTAATTTTATGATGTGATTTACCCTTTTTTATCATAAGCTATGATTTATGTTGGCTGTGGTTTCATATTTTCATGTTATGTGTGTTTCCATATGCAAGGGCGTGAAGATGACACCATTTGGTGTAGAAACTGGCATCACGTGGTGAAAAGAATAAACTACGCGGATTCAAATAAGGCCGCTAGTTTTGTTTTCATTATTCAAGTACTTCGTGTCCAGCTGCAGTCCCACTTTCCTTGATGGATTATCAGAGTTGACGAAAGCCATGTGACACCTCCTGAGATTATGTCTGATCTCGTTTCTCCCAGCGTAGCGCGGCAACTCGACGTGGCACGGACTAAAATAATCGTCGGAACTCAACTGCAGAAATATAGCCGTCCATGATTGCGAAAGTGTTGCCATTGCAAGATTTTGTGCACGAACTGCTCTGTAGATTATGTCCCATAAATGTTCGATGGGATTCATGTCGGGAGATCTGGAAGACCAAATCACTAGCTCAAATTGTCCACAATGATCCTCAAATTATCACAAGCAATTGGGGCCCGGTGACATAGAGCATTGTCATCCATAAAAGGCCCATCGTTGTTTAGCACATGAAGTCCACGAATAGCTCAACTTGTTTCCAAGCAGCCGAATATAGCCACTTCCTTTCAATAATTGGTTCACTTGGGTCGGAGGACCATTACACTTCATATAATACAACCAGCACCACTATGGAGCCACCACCAGCTTGGACAGTGCCTTGTTGACAACTTGGGGCCATCACTTCGTGGGGTCTAATCCACACTTGAACCCTACCATCAGCTCTTACCAACTGAAATCGGAACTCATCTGACGACGCCACGGTTTTCCAATCATCTATGGTCCAATCAATATGATCACCAGTCCAGAAGAGGCTCTGCAGGCAATATCGTGCTGTTACCAAAGTCACTTGCGTCGGTCGTCTGCTGCCACAGTCCATTAACGGACACATTTCGCCGCAGTCTGCTCATCGACACGTTCGTCGCATGCCCCACAACTGATTTCTGCGGTTATTTCACGCAGTGTTGCTTTTCTGTTAGCAGTGACAACTCTACACGAACACCTCTTCAATCCGTCGTTAAGCGAAGGCCATCGGCCACTGCGTTGTCCACGATGAGAGGTAATGCATGAAATTCGGTCTTCTCGGCACACTCGTGGCACTGTGGATCCCGGAATATTGCCTACCGATTTCCGAAACTGAATGTGCCATGCGTCTATCTCTAACTACCGTTCCGTGTTCAAAGTCTGTTAATTCCTTTCGTGACGCAATAATCACATCGGAAACCTTTTCAGATGAATCATCTGCATACAAACAACAGCTCTGACAATGCAATTCCATTACGTATCTTGTGTACAGCTTACTACCACCATGTGTATATGTACACATCGCAATCCCTGGACTTTTGTCACCTCAGCGTATCTGTAAATAGAAACAGGTAGAGCCCAACAAATCTCCAAAGAATCACTACAAATCTCATGCCAAAATGTGTATAATTAAATAATTTTTTATGTATTCTACAGCACTGAAGATGCTTAAGATGAACAGGCGAAACGTGTCTGGTATTCAAGAACAAATTTCATTTACAAAAGACGGAACTTCCCTCGTCTTTGTGGTAAAACGTAATTGAAGTTAGAACCGATGGTAATGACTGCAATTATTAACAATATTCCTTAGAACAGCTTTAGTCAGTGACGCTAAAGACGTCATATCGTCAAATGACTTCTTCCTCTACTTTAACTGATTGGAAAAGTTATTAAGGCCTGTTATTAAGTATATCTAAGACGTCATCCTCAGGTATCAGTTTTCTCCCACTCAAGTCCCAGGAATTTGTTTTAATTGTATTATCATCCTGCAGATGACATGCTGAAGGCTCTGTCTTTTCTGATTGGATGATCACAAAATTTACAACAAAGTTCTTCTGAATTAATTCTGCCACGACAGCTCCTCAGGAAGGCGCTCTGTAACAGCTCCAGAGTACTGCGTTTGAGCCACCTTCGATGCTTACACACTCAGAATTTGTAATTACTTCACTAGCAATAATCGTCATCTTTACAATAATGAAAGCATTGTTATCATTAACATCTTACTTACCCCTGTGATGTTTGTTCAGTTATAAATGATTTCGCTTCTATTTGCTTCCGCTTACAGCCACAATTATGTTCTTACTAGTGCTAAGATATTATTAGATTTAATTAATGAAACTACTTCCGGAAACATTACGACGTATATTTCTGCAGTTAACTAATACTCTCTCTGATCTGCTGGGATGATTGTTCTCTTGAGTGGTTAACTCCTTCCTCTACCACGTTATTCATTAACCAACTTACAGAGGAGTCTAATCTAACAACAGTTCTATATCTCATATTCCGAAAGGTGTGGGCTAAGTATATAATTCTCGAACAGATTCCAGAGGTAAAAAAAAAACGACATGTACTATCTTCGCAGAATCGTCCGAGCCACTGGTTTTGGGCCTGTCACTTGGGTCCAGACCGAAGCACTATGATCGGCTGTGAGTACGATGATGCAAATTGCCAGTCTTGCTTACACTCCGAGTGTGACGGTCTTCAGGAATCCAGCAAGCCGCCAGAAATAACATAGAACCATCACGTTCCTTTCGTGTCGATATGCCCTATATTTTCAGCGGGTTGCATCCAGTGCGTTCAGCAATCACTGACAGAGCTTCATCCACATCACGGCAGAGATTTCCGACAAACATTACCATTTCGAGGCATAGCGGCATTCATTCCCTACTTGCCTGCTACATCCGTGACTGTGGGGCTCCAAACCCATCTAATGTTGCAACACCCAGACATCAGCACATCTTTCCTCCATGCTCGTTCATACTTTTCAGGGGAATCGGCCAAAAGATAAAGAACTCTGTGCTGGCGCAGCTGTGCTATTAACTATGTTACGTGGAACTCTTCATAACTGTTGTCAAGGAATAATGAGACAGAGGTAAAGCCAGTGCTCGTATTCACCTTGAACTCAGAAATATGCCAACCAACGCGATCTACTACTTGGCCTCAATAGAGGGCAATCATGCCCATCAGAAATTACAGCGACAAAGCGGTTTCTGAGGAATTCCAGACCCACCAGAGGTACTATGGCTTTTGCTACAAGTGTCCAAACGTTCAAATGGTTCAAATAGCTCTGAGCACTATGGGACTTAACTTCTGAGGTCATCAGTCCCCTAGACTTAAAACTACTTAAACCTAACTAACCTAAGGACATCACACACATCCATGGCCGAGGCAGGATTCGAACCTGTGACCGTAGCGGTCGTGCTGTTCCAGACTGCAGCGCCTAGAACCGGTCGGTCATCCCGGCCGGCTGTCCAAAGGTCTTTAGAGCTATGGTCCACAGTCTGAACCCTCGCGACCGTGTCCAAACTTTTAACTATCTCTGGACAGCGAAAATTTCCTCACAAGGGCAATCTCTATCAATTTCCTACCATTCAGAAATATATAATACCATGAAAAAACATACTAAGACAATTAGTCAGAGACTGAGAAACTATTAGCAGACCCCAAGAAAAGGCAATAAAACAAAACGACTATTGCGTCGCAGGCGACGTAAAGCGATATTGCTAAAATTATGGTCTACAAAGAATAAAAACAAAAATTTTAAAGATACTCCTAATGTAATGTAGGTGGTGATTAAGCCTCTACCAAGAAACCACATGGAACAGAACCACAAACAGTTGTATAAGTACTGAGAACTGAGACTACCGCACTGAACCCCAATAGACAATCATTGCTTCGAGATCTGAGCGCTACTCAGTTTCATTTAACAGCCGCTGGTTCAGACTGAATCATGCGAGCGAAGATCTTTAGACTATGTTTGCACATACCACATAATGAATCAGACTTTATTCTAACTCTTTTAAAACCAGAAACAGCAAAAAACATTACATACAAGCAAGAACAATATATAAGTTACTGCAGAGTAGGAGCATGTAAATAAAAAGTATTAAACTTAATGGGATTCACAGACTTTAAGCCGCTGCTGCTACATGGTTCGCCACTTGCTTGTGCTGTACTGTTCGCGGTGATTAATAATCCAAGGTTGTTCCTTAGCTTGGTGGCCATCTTTGAGATACTATTACACTATGAACATCGACCCACACACAGTTATCTATTTCTGGTAGAGTGTGTTTACTACAGCTGAAAGCAAACCTATAGCACTAGTATGATCACTTCTCTTTTGTTCCTGTACCCAAGTCCATAATAGGGCGTGCTATGAAGTAATTATTTCTTACAGAAGTCGTTGAGTAGAAAATGTGAGATTAAGGTTACTTCAGTAGGATGAACGTATTTTGGGTATGCCTGAATTGTCAGAGCGGTTTTTCACCTTCGTCTTGAAAAATTAATTTTAAAAAATCTATGAGTATTTTCTTGGTTTACAGGGATATGATTCAGGACGGAATTAACACTTTATTGTAGATCAGTAATGTGTATGGTGTAGTTATCATAAATCGGTGGGATGTTTATGGTGTAGTTATCTTAAATCGATGGAGTATTTATGGTGTGGCCATTATAAATCGGTGAGATAGTTTACTTCATGCCAGTTGTTGAAATAATCCAGTATCGCAGACCGGCAACGTTGGTATACACTCCAGGATAAGTAGCCGACGAACATCCGTTGCCCCAGGAGGCGATGCCATACTGTATGGCGCCTTCAACCAGTGGACTTCCGCCAGCACCATGACAAACATCCCTGCCAGTGTCAGTGTTTTCTGCGCATATCATACGGTCTGTTATGAGACCACGATAAATGGCATTGCACAAGGAACGTTCAACAATCGTCATACTGACGGCATGCAGTTGGTCTGAGGAAGCATCTCCGTGTCTCATATCACCCCAGCCGGAGACGAACACCCCGGCGCCGCCAGACAACTCCGATCTGCCGAGGACGACCGGCTGCAAATAATGTTTTGATGTCAGAGATTACAAAGGAAAAAGTGTCGTATCATAAAATACTTCAAAGTTCAAACAATGGAAAGACATACATGCTGAAGAGTATTAGAAAGAGACTGGAAGAAGAGTGGTTTTAACTACAGTTCCTGAAAGGTTGGATTCTGACAACTTACTATTATTTCGGACTTGTAGAGGGACTTTAGCTGGTGGACTAAAGAGAGGATTCTATAGTGTCATATCTATTATATAATTTTCTTTGATAATAATTAACTGGACCACCTGTATACCAAAGAATTTTTTTTTCAGGCTCACCACTTCACAAAACGTTTGAAATATTATCTCACTGAAGGGCACATAATTATAGTCAGTCACACAACAACGTAACCATGGATTTCTTCTGCACTCTGCAAGATATGGAAACAATGATCTCGAAAGGGATATTTCTCGAATAGGTGAGTAATCTTTTGTATGGTCGTTACCTATCTGTCGACATACAGAATGTTTTATTATTTTCTCAACGATAATTGCTGATTATACGGACTATATCAAAATTCCTATCATAGTATAGTTTTATTTCACTTCATTCAGTTTACTTTAGTTAAATTCTCTGATTGGGTTCCTCTATGTAGTACACCCCGTGAAAGCTCCATTGTCCATTACTTCCAGGAGCTTGCTTCTCAAAATAACACGACACGTGTCTTATCCGACTACCTTAATGTAGCAGTTGAGGTTCAGTTATTACTTCTCTCAGCCTTCTGCTTCACTTCCGGAACATTCTTTGTGCTGCATCCACACCTGTTTTCGCTTTGTGATAGATGGTGCTGTAATAGTCAAAAACGTATAAGTACGGGGGGTATCACGTAACATTCCGCCAGTGCGGGCGGTATTTCCTTCGTGATACATACCCGTGTTAAAATGGACCGTATACCAGTTGTGGAAAAGGTCGATATCGTGTTGATGTATGGCTATTGTGCTCAAAATGCCCAACGGTCGTGTGCTGTGTATGCTGCTCGGTATCCTGGACGACACCATCCTAGCGTCCGGACCGTTCGCCGGATAGTTACGTTATTTAAGGAAACAGGAAGTGTTCAGCCACATTCGAAACGTCAACCACGACCTGCAACAAATGATGATGGCCAAGTAGGTGTTTTAGCTGCTGTCGCGGCTAATCCGCACATCAGTAGCAGACATATTGCGCGAGAATCGGGAATCTCAAACACGTCGGTGTTGAGATTGCTACACCAACATCGATTGCACCCGTAACATATTTAAAATTGTTTAAATGGCTCTGAGCACTATGGGACTTAACATCTGAGGTCATCAGTCCCTAGAACTTAGAACTACTTAAACCTAACTAACCTAAGGACATCACACACATCCATGGCCGAGGCAGGATTCGAACATGCTACCGTAGCGGTCGCGCGGTTCCAGACTGAAGCGCCTAGAACCGCTCGGCCACAACGACCGGCCGTAACATATTTCTATGCACCAGGAATTGCATGGCGACGACTTTGAACGTCGTGTACAGTTCTGCCACTGCGCACAAGAGAAATTACGGGACGGTGACAGATTTTTTGCACAAGTTCTATTTAGCGAGGAAGCGTCATTCACCAACAGCGGTAACGTAAATCGCCATAATATGCACTATTGGGCAACGAAAAATCCACGATGGCAGCGACAAGTGGAACATCAGCGACCTTGGCGGGTTGATGTATGGTGCGGCATTATGTGAGGAAGGTTAATGGGCCCCCATTTTATCGATGGCAATCTAAATGGTGCAATGTATGCTGATTTCCTACGTAATGTTCTACCGATGTTACTACAAGATGTTTCACTGCATGACAAAATGGCGATGTACTTCCAACATGATGGAGGTCTGGCACAAAGCTCGCGTGCGGTTGAAGCGGTATTGAATAGCATATTTCATGACAGGTGGATTGGTCGTCGAAGCACCATACTATGGCCCGCACGTTCACCGGATCTGTCGTCCCCGGATTTCTTTCTGTGGGGAAAGGTAAAGGATATTTGCTTTCGTTATCCACCGACAACACCTGACAACATGCGTTAGCGCATTGTCAGTGCATGTGCGAACATTACGGAATGCGAACTACTCGCTGTTGAGAGGAATGTCGTTACACGTATTTCCAAATGCACTGAGGTAGATGGACGTCATTTCGAGCATTTATTGCATTAATGTGGTATTTACAGGTAATCACGCTGTAACAGCATGCGTTCTGAGAAATGATAAGTTCACAGAGGTACATGTATCCCACTGGAACAACCGAAATAAAATGTTCAAACATACCTACGTTCTGTATTTTAATTTAAACAACCTACCTGTTACCAATTGTTCGTCTAAAATTGTGAGCCATATGTTTGTGACTATTACAGCGCCATCTATCACAAAGCGAAAAAAGTGGTCCAACTAAAACATTCATATTTCTTTACGTACTACACGAATATGTAATAAGAATGGGAGTTCCTATTTAAAAAAACGCAGTTGATATCCGTTTGACGTATGGCAGCGCCATCTAGCAGGCCAACCATAGCGCCATCTGGTTTCCCCCTTCAAGCTAGACAAGTTTCGTTCTTTGTAGTTCTTTCGTTTGACGCCTATTTCGTGAGATATTTGGCCCGGTCACGATCAATGGACCACCCTGTATAATTCTGTCTCGAGAGCGGTGTAGCCTAAGTGTGTGTTCCTCAGTTGGAAAAATCTACTGAGTTTAAAAGAACAGAGTTAGTACTTAACCATGTTATCTCAGAACTATTCGACAGCACCCTGATGGATGGATTATGTTCATGAGGCTTCGATGTCTTAACTTTTCTGTCGGTAGTATTCCTCTGATCGATGCTATTTAGGAAAGTACAAACTCTATCAAATCTAAGAACTGTGGAGCGTAGTAAGTACAAATTCATTGATAACAATTGCTGTAGAGACTACCTCGTAAGGTTTGGAGCCAAGTAATTATAAAAAAAGTATTATATTTCTTGCGAGGGAAATGATTAACATTTCTCTCTCTTAATTACAAACTCTCTCTGAATTACAAACTCTCTCTGTCTCTCTCTTACCTACGTATCTCCAGTGTTTCATAAGACGGCTGTCTGAGAACTACAAGGTATACAGAAATTAAAAACATTTCAAGAGAAACGAAGTTCTTCGCGATGGAATCCTTAATTTACTTTCCCCGGCAAACTGGGATAAAATTCCAAGCTTTCGATGGTTCCCTCTATCGTCGTAGTCAGGAGCCAGGACTTAATATCGAGAACTAGCACACCCGCATTTTTATACCCACAGAACTGCATTCGATTAACTGCATTACGTCATAATGACAGCACGGGAATGGTGCGTGCTGAGGTGGCGCTCTCTATTTCCATAGATTTAGTTGCACCCTCTATCCAACGATGCGTGCAGCGACATCCCCCACATGAGGAGGTAAACTGCAAGAAGTTTTCCTCTGTGCTTATTCTTTATCATGTGCAAGCTTCCAACAATCGCTAGGATCATAGCCGGCGTCTCTATTGAAGCTGTTTTCACAAAGACTAATTTCAACTACTTCCCTGATCGCAGAGTCCCCATAGGTCGATGCGTGAGCAAGTATTCTCATTTGTTCCAACAAAATCTTGTGCGTATTTAACTGGCTGTGCCCTGCCATCACTAAACTTTCCCTCGCATGGCCTACTACTCCTCCGAGAATACCGTTGTAAGTACTACTCCTTCTTGCAGACTCATGACCTGGATGCACTCACACGTCTCTGGGAAATACGGAAACGTATCAAGAATTTATGATACGTAAAAAAAACGCCAGCACTGAGAAAAGACATGAACCCAATTCAATGCTACACTCCCCATTAACTCTGCCAAGTACTGGAAAGCATTCCATCGACTCACTGGTAATAATCCCATACTTATTTCCCGCTTCTCTACGATATCCGTCCCTAACCTAAAAACCTGAGCAAAGCTAATCCTTTGGCATCCTACCTGTCTGACACCTTCTCCATCCCTGATAACACACATTTTCAATACTCACATTCCCTTAACATCCAAGAACGTACAGTTACCACTGTTCCACCCCTGGCTTTTGGCTTCCAGTGCTTGGGCAACATACTACAAAGAGAATTACATACACCTACTGCAGCAAGCTACATTAATCAATTATTCCACAAAAAAACTCAGCACTTCCAATCAGTCACGACTGCAGTACTTATCGACACCTCAAAGAAGGCCACCTCTTCGTTCTCATGGATTTTACAAGCTTTTACACCACTGTCCTCTCGACACCTTACTATCCGCAGCAATGGAAAGCACCCAGAATCATACTTTTCCTCAAACCCGCAAAAAATTCCCACTGACACCTCCTCCTACCGCCCCATCTGCCTCACCTCAGTGTTAAGCGTGGTATTTGAATCCATCCTCTCCCGATGCATCCATCAACACTTGAGCCAACACCACATTCTTCCCTTTAACCTGTGCGAATTCGGTCCCCGTTTATTCACCAATGATCGGCTCCTGCACCTCACCAATCGCCTATCCCACCAACTCAACTCCCGTAAATGCGCTACTTTTGTCTCCCTCGACTTAAAAAAATCCCGTGACCATACACAGCATTCCGGTCTTCCTTCCAAACTCTAGACATTCGAGCGTCGAATTAACTACGTGAACCTTGTGGCATCGTTCCTATCTAATAGCG
The DNA here is from genome assembly GCF_023864345.2 of Schistocerca serialis cubense. Lineage (NCBI taxonomy): Eukaryota > Metazoa > Arthropoda > Insecta > Orthoptera > Acrididae > Schistocerca > Schistocerca serialis. Next base: position 320,263,460 of record NC_064641.1, on the reverse strand, counting down.
GATTCCTTGTCACTATTAGCAACACCAAGTCCCATACCTTCCATTAGACTGCAGGAGTTCCCCAAGGCTCTGTTCTGTCTTCTCTTGTTTATCTCCTCTATACTACTGATATACAAATCACCCCCACCAGTCCACCTCCTTCAACATTCTGCTGATACCGCTTTCCTCGCCCCTATTCTACAATGCAGAGATTCCAACGATCTGTCCAAATCCACCTCAATCAGTTTACCGCCTGTTGTAACCAATGGCTCCTCAAGACCAAACCCTCCAATACCCAAGCGATAATTATAGGAAAAACCACCCTCACCTTTCGCCTCCACGACTTTCGCCTTGTCATTTACAACCTTTCTATACTAATACACTAAAATATTTTGGACTAACTCTAGACCAGCAATTAAGGTGGAAACCTCGCCTACTAAGCACCCAACAGAGTCCACAATAGGCTAAAACTACTAAAACTACTAACTGGTCGAACTTTCTCCACATCTATAAAACCCTGATTCATCCCATCCTCTGCTACGCAAATACTATGTATGGATGCCCACCTCATCAAAGTTCAGCAAGTCCCTCCAAATCCCCAAATTTCATGCAGTCTGTCTCGCTTTCTGCATCTATTTACCTTCCCCCACCTGGGTCCCCTACCATTTATCGAATTCCACCCTCCGTCCCCCTATCCCCAGCCACACTGAATAACTTCACATCTCATTTCCTTTTTTCTTGAGTCACCGGTCATATGACTGGTTTTATGCGGAATACCAAGAATTACTCTCCTATGCCAACCTCCTCATCACAGAGTAGCACCTGCGACCTACGCCCTCAATTATTTGCTGGATGTATCCCAATTTTTGTCGTCCTCTATAGTTATCCTTTACAGCTCCCTCTAGTACTGTGGAAATTATTCCGTGAATTCTTAACAGATGCCCCACAATCCTGTCCCCTCTTCTTACTAGTGTTTTCCATATATTCCTTTCCTCATTCCTTGCCATATCAGTCCACCTAATTTTCAGCATCCGTCTGTAGTATCACAGATCAAGTGCTTCAATTCTCTTCTGTTTCGGTTTTCCCATCGCCCACGTTTTATTACCATACAATGCTGTGCTCCAAATGTACATTCTCACAAATTTCTTCCTCATATTAATGCCTATGTTTGACACTAGTAGACTTCTCTTGGCCAGTAATGGTCTCTTTACCACTGGTAGTCTGCTTTTTATGTCCTCCTTTCTCCGTCCCTTATTGATTATGAATCCCACTCTGAAGTTTCTCGCCGTTCTCGTTTCTGCCACTTCTCATTACTTTTCTGTTTTTTTGTTTTTTCGATTTACTCTCAGTCCATATTCTGTGTTCACTAGACTGTTCATTCCATTCAGCAGATCTTGTAATTCCTTTTCACTTTCACTGAGGATAGCAACGTCACCAGCAAATCTTATCACTGATATCTTTCACCTTGAATATTAACTCCATCCTTGAAACTATCTTTTAATTCAGTCATTGTTTCGATGTATAGATTCCACAGTAGGGGCGAAATACTAGATCCCTGTCATACATCGTTATTAATCCGAGCAGTTCGTTTTTGGTCTTCCACTCTCGTTGTTACCTCTAAGCTCTTGTACATCCCCATGGCTTACCCCTATTGTTAGTAATATTTATAGAAAACGACAATCTTGTAAGCTACATAAGATTAGTGAAAATGCAATCTAGATCGCGGTGGTTATTTTATTTAAAATACTGAAACTGCAGTGACTGAAGTCTGATGACTCTTCTGGACATCATTTCAGCTGATGGTCCTGTTCTGAAGATGGCCTAAATAAATAATCATGGCGATCTAGATCGTGTTTTCACTAATGGTATTTATCCATGTTTTCCTCGGAATTGCGAACATCTTCGTGTCTTTATTTCCTTCAGTTTTGCTTCCATTATCAACAGCAACGTCAGAACTGCCTGTCTAGTGCCTTTACCTTTCCTAAAGCCAAACTGGCCGTTATCTAACAGATACTCAATTTTATTTTCCATTCATTTATGTACTATTCTTGAATGCAACATGGATGCATTGAATTGCGTGGACAATATTTTTCCGAAAGTCAGATGGGATATCGCTAGGCTCACACATTCTCCGTACGAACGTGAGTAGTCTTTTGATGCCACTTCATCATCTGAATTTCTGATGGAATGTTATCTATCCCTTCTGACTTACTCGATATTAAATCTTCCAAAGCTCCTTTAGATTTTGATTCTAATATTGGATCCCTTATCTCTTCTATATAGACTCCGTGTTTCTTCTTCTATCACATCAGATTAATCGTCGCCCTCATAGAGACTGTTGGTGTCATCTTTCCACCTCTGTTCAGCGTTTAACAGAGGAATTGCCATTGCACTCTTAATGTTACCAACCTTGCTTTAATCTCACCAATGGTTGTTTTGATTTGACTATTCTGTATGATGAGACAGTCCTTCCGCCACTCATTTGTTTTTCGATTTCTTCACATTTTCCATGCAGCCATTTCGTCTTAGCTTCTCTGCACTTCCTGTTTATTTCTTCTCTCAGCGACTTATATTTCTGTATTCCGGAATTTTCCTGAACACTTCCTTCTGTTGCCCATGGTTTCTTCGCAGCTACCTTCTTTCTGGCTATGTTTTTCTTTATAGCTTCTGTGACTGCCCTTTTATAGTCATGTTCATTCCTCTGCAATTGAACTGCCTACTGAGCTGTACCTTATTGCAGTGTGAATAGCCTTAGAGAACTTCAAGCATATCTCACCGTACCTTAGTACTTCGGTGTCCCATTTCTCTGTGTACAGTGTCCTCCTCATTAATCTTTTAAACTTCAGCATACTCTTCAGCACTACTAAAGTGTTATCTGAGTTTGCATATGCTCCTGGGTACACAGTATAATCCAGTATCTTATTTCGGAATCTCTGCCTGACATGATGTAATCTAAATGAATTCTTCCCGTATCATCCGGCCTTTTCCAAGTAGACCTCCTCCTCTTGTGATGATTGAACAGAGTCTCTGCATTTACCAGCTGAAATTTACGGCAGAACTCAAACAGTCTTTCTCCAACCCCATATTCTCAAGTAACGCTTTCTTCCACACCTTCTCCGATAACCACATTCCTGTCCCCCATGACTATTAGATTTCCGTTTCCCCTTGCATGCTGAATTACCCGTTCAGCGTCCTCATACACTTTCTCTGTCTCTTCATCTTCAGCCTGCAACGTCGATATGTGGACCTGAACAATCGTTGCCGGTGTTCGTCTGCAGTCAATTCTGATGAAACCAACCCTATCACTGAACTGTTCACGGTAACTCATTCTCTACCCTTACTTGCTGTTCATAACGAATCCTACTCCCGTTATACTATTTTATGCTGCTGCTGTGATCACCCTATACTCATCTGACCAGAAATCTTTGTCCACTTTCCACTTCGTTTCACTGACGACCACTATATCTAGACTGAGCCTCCGCATTTTCTTTTTCAGATATTCTAGCTTCCCTACCACGTTCCAGCTTCAAACATTTCTCGCTCCGACACGTAGAACGTTACCCTTCCGTTAGTTATTCAGTCTTCATGTGATGGCCACCTCCTCTTTGGCAGCTTCCTCCCGGAGTTCCGAATGGGGAACTTTGCCAATGGAGAGATCATTATAACACTTTTTCAATTACAGTCCACATGCCCGATGGATGCCAATCATGTGTCATTAATGTAGTGGTTTCCATTGCCTTCTATAGTCTCATACCGTTGATCATTGCTGATTCTTCCGCCTTTCGGGACAGTTACCCACCCGAAGGGCAAGAGAATGACCTGAACCTCCGTCCGCTCTTCCTCCCGCTTTGACGAGGCCGTTAGCAGAATGAGGGTGACTCCTTATGCCAGAAGCTTTCGGCTGCCAATGCTGATGACTTTTTTTCAGAATTCAAGCGGTGGCTGTGCTCGGACCTAGGACCGAGAAAGCTTTAATTACTAGTTAAAGACACTACCCGGAGACCAAGCTTACAACTCAACTACTGTCTGAAAACTCCACTCCACTAACCCCATTGTGTCTAGTCTGATAATGAACCCTGATATGCTGCCTCGCCTTGACAAACACATTCCTCCGTCCCTACACCTACAAACACTCCACATACTATACCAAAAAACTTCAGCCAATTCCCTCTCCCAGAAAATGAGAACCGTCCAGATTTTTATCCCTCCTACCAAATTCAACTCGTGCCCACCTATCCCACACAACATCAGCGATCCTGTCTCCTTTCCTTCTCCAACTGTCCCAGTCCATTTCCTCTTGCAACCACTTTCCTACCCTCACGACTCACTACCCCTTACTCTGTGTTATTCCCACCGACTGTATTTCCCACTATCCACCTCAGCTCTTACCTACCTATTAGAGCTCTATCTTTCTACTCACACCTCTCAATCCTATGGAACATACTTTCTTCTCTGGCAATACCTCTCACCTCTCACCCTAATGTAGCTCCATCAGATTTTAAGTGAAAAAGGAATGCTTTGGTGTTTTAATCATAAGAATTTTCACCTTCCTGTAATATATTTTTAAAATCTATACAGGGTGTTTCACAATTAATGTCATGCTACACATTTACAGAGGTTACAGAGAGGACTTCGTACATCAGTATTTAGATAGGAACTCATGTTCGGAAATGTCATTCAACAAAGCTACACAGCATCGTAGTTACAGGTGCCGGTGACTGTAAATGTATGTATATACAGATGGATTAAGTAATGATGTTAAAAAATTTCTAGGACGATAGAGAAGGATAAGTGCATCAATCTGAGGTAAGGTTTCCTTTACTCGAAACGAACATGTCGAAAGTTATAAGCGAAAACCGTTGTTATACTTCTGACAGTGGAATACATGTACTGGTAGTGTTGAAGCTCAGATCGTAGGGTAGTTTCAGAGGTGGTACTATGGACCACAACAAGGAAAAAAATCTCCTGGAAACATGGACTCTAAAATGCTTATCTCAGAAGCTATGAACACGTGTTCATCTTCAGTACTGTGAAATACATTTTCTCTATTGAGCAAATGCTCATAGTCCTTAAAGTAAGCATTTAGAGCCCATGTATACTGTACTCTGTTCCTTGGTTTGGTCGATCCTATCATCTTTGAACGTAGTAGAGGTATTCCACTGTCAAAGGTATCACAACGGTTTTCGCTTATAGCTTTCTACTCGTTGGTTCCTTGCCTCAGTTTGATACATTTAACCTTCTCCATCATACTATAAACTTTGCAACGTCATCACGAAATCATCCTGAATATATATACATTTGCAGGTGACGGCACCTGTAGCTTTGACACTCCGTAGCATCGTTGAGTGAAATTCTGGGTACTAAGTCCCTTCTACAGCCTCCATAATTTGTAACATGTTTTGTAAAACACCCTGTATATTTCCGTTTTTTACCTGCCATCCTTTGATTTTTAATTTCAAATATAGAACAACCCAAAACTTTTTTGCATTTTTCATTGTCATTTTTTTTATAATTCGCTTGGCTGAAAAGTGCAGAACTCTGCCGGCATATGGGGCAAGGGCGATGTAACCACAATTTATAAAAAAAGCCACCACTGACCCTTATTCGAGGGTTGGAATCTCTCTTCCTCTCACGAATAAGAACTGACTGGGCTGCTCTCAGGGTTTAAACTCCGATAGGGCATTGTTTTCAATCATCGTCACCTTTGCTGCCAGTTCTCTCTAGGTGTCAGTGGCTTCACCACCATCACGTGATACCCACCATTGCATTCCATGTTAGTCATCATCGTCACAGCAAGATCTCGCCTTCGCCACTGGTCAGTGCAAGCTCCCATATTCACTGCCAGCCTTCACCTCCATCAGTGTCACCGCCGCATCATCGTCTGTTTGTCACCGCTGCCACTTCCATCTGTTTATCGCCGCCACTGCACGTCTGAGATAGATGCCTCCATCCCTGTCACGTCAGAGACATTCTCACCGTTCACAAGATCACCACAGCGCGTCAACACTGTCACCACCCTGTTTCGGCAGCTGCTCACCAACGCCATTCATCACTCTACTCCATCATGGACCACTCTACTACATCAATGATCCACACCTCTCCATCTCCTGCTCCCACTGTCAATAAATAGAGCATGTCCTCTAACCTACCCCCTCCCCCTCTCCCACGTCCATCCCCTTAGGAACTGTGATTGCTGTGTACAGATGCGAGCTGAGTTGGCGACCCTTCGCTCACAGCTCCAGGCTGCGTTGGCTTCCGTCACACAGCTTGAGGCTGCTGCCAAGGGGCATCATTGTGGGGGTCATATGTCGAGCATGTCCCACGTGTCCCCCAATAGGTCCACTGCTATGGCCACCCTGGGTACTGCCTGCACTGAGGTTGACCCCTCACCCGTGGTCAAGTGGGAGATCATTCCAAAGTCTGGCAGGCAGTGAAAAACTTCCTGAGGGCCGATTGTAGGGTCTGGATCGTTTGACGAACAGGTTTCAGGCGTTATCTGTGGCTGTCAAAGTCTCCAGCCAGATGACAGGCTGTTCTAGAGGAAGCTTCTTGGCCCATAAGGTCTCGGCACTCACAGAGTGAGTTTGCTGGTAGTTGAGAGCTCCAATGTTAGGAGTGTAATCGGGCCCCCTAGGAACATGGCTGCCAAGGAGGGGAAGGAAGCCATTCTACACTCTGTGTGCATACTGGGGGTAGTCATTGCGGATGCGGAAAGGGTGCTTCCACATGCCATGAAGAGCACAGGTTGCAGCTAGCTGCAGGTGGTGTCTGATGTTGGTACCAATGACGTGTGTCGCTTTGGATCAGAGGAGATTCTCTCTGGTTTCCGGAGGCTAGCGGAAATGGCAAAGACTGCCAGTCTTGCTTGTGAGATTAAGGAGGAGCTCACCATCTGTACCATCGTCGATAGAGCCGATTGTGGTCCTTTGGTGCAGAGCCAAATGGAGGGTCTGAATCAGAGGCTCAGGCGGTTTTGTGACAGTGTAGGCTGCAGTTCCCTTGACTTGCGCCATCAGGTAGTGGGCTTCTGGGTTCTGCTTAATAGGTCAGAAGTACACTACACACAGGAAGCGGCTACACGGGTAGCTAGGGCTGTATGGAAAAGACAGGACGGTTTTTAGGTTAGAGAGTCTCAGGGAACCACAGAAAGGGCGTCTGTCTAAAGGGGGACAGATGAAACACAGTATGTTAGTTGTAGAAACGATCGGTATTGTAGTTTTAAATTGTCGTAACTGTGTTGGGAAATAACCAGAGCTCCAAGCCCTAACAGAAAGCACTGAAGCTCAAATAGTAATACAGAAATCTGTCTAAACCGGAAATAAGTTCAGCCAAAATTTTTTCAAACGAGCTAACAGTGTGCAGAAAGGACAGATTAAATACAGTTGGAGGTGTAGTATTTATTGATGTCAGAAGTAGTTTGCCTTTTAGTAAAAATGTAGTAGATAGTTCCTGCGATAAGGTATGGGTACAGGTTATAATTGACAATCGGACAAAACTATTGGTTGGATCGTTTTACCGACCTCCACCCCTACCCCCGAATCAGAAGATATAGTTGCTGAACAGTTCAAAGAAAAATTGAGCCTCATTTCAAACAGGTACCCCACTCACACAGTTATAGTCGGTGGTGGCTTCAATCTGCCCTCGATATGCTGGAAAAATTATACGTTCAAAACCGGCGGTAGGCATAAAAAGTCATCCGAAATTGTACTGAATGCTTTCTCGGATAATTATTTTCAACAATTAGTTCAGAACCCACACGAAGCTCAAGTGGTTGCGAAAACATACTTGGCCTCGTAGCAACAAATAATCCTGGACAAATAGTGAGTAGCGTGACGAATACAGGGATCAGCGACCACAAGGCAGTTGCCGCTAGGCTGAATGCTGGTAACACCTACAATCATCAAAAAGAAACGCAAAGCATATCTATTTAAAAAAAGCTCATAGTGTTCATTGAACCCTATGCCAGGCACTTTGTTGTGAATAGCAGAGTAATCACGTAGACGTAGACGTAGACTACCGTACCCTGTCCTAGTACAGCAATTATGTATGCACCTCTGTCTGTCCCCAGAATCCCCTGTCTTTTCTCTTTCAGCGTCGACTCGCCAGCCACCTCCACCACTGCCACACGTGTGATAGCCCATCGAGTAATTGTTGCAATATCTGATGTCACAAGCATCACCTCATCGAACATCACTGCACTGACCACATCAAGTCCTGTTGAAGGGTAATCATCAACAACGTCATTTCCTTCCGCATTCCCATCCCTCACCATCCTTCCCTCCAACAGCCATTAAGAAACCTACAAAACGTCAAACCACTGACATCTCTCCTTCTACTGCATCTAAAAACCGAAAACCGAAACTGACAACACTCAGCAGATGGATACAGCTCCTACTCCTCCTACTTTTTCCTCTACCATCCAAACCATCATCCTCTCCAAAGTTCTTCAAATCCAAATTCTTCACCCTCGAAATTAAAAAAAGTCCCTAACAAGTCTCCACATCCAACAATCATCTCAAGAAAGTACGATACTTCATCCTACTACAGTTCAGAACCTCAATTCCCATACTGCCTTTCTCTCCAAAATTCCTTGCATTGCTTTTGGTCCCAATTCCTCCTAAACACCTCTTACCACCACATCCAGGGCTAAACAGCCCAATCCTCCTGCCATCCTTCCAACATCACAAAGGTTAAAGTTGATATCACGGTTAAAGAAGTGGCATTTGAGTTGAAAAACCACCTTATTTAGAAGTTCGATAAGCTCTTTGGATCAATAGTAACCTTGGCCCTACTCACCTCGGCTGTGTCCTTTCTGAGGAAGTGGCATCTAAATTGAGCAAAGTCGAAAGGCCTTTCATATCAATAATGACCTTGGCCCCACTCGTCTCGTCTGTGTCTTCTCTGCTACGACCATAGGCCTTCTCCTTATAGACAGATTCCTTATCTACCACCACTTTATCAAGGTCGATTCTTCAAATTCCCATCCTGACACTGCCAAAAAAGGTGTCCACTACAATCACTACCTTACTGATGTCGTGAATTCAATTGTTACACTAGTGCTTCATTTGAAGACTTGAAGTCTTCGAATGAAGCACTGTTGTAATGATTGGATTCGCAACATCCAGAGATTTATGGCTCCATATGACATTTTCCTTTATCTGGAGAGCTGCATATGGGGCCTGAAGATGGCGTAGCGAAATGTTGAAACTGGTAGCCCTAAAAAAAACAACATCTTAAGCTACATGGCTGTTGATGAATTTAATTGACACTGACAGATTCCCATAAGTCCTTCCATATCCTCGAACACCATGCACTCCATGTCGCTTTCTGCAGCTGTTTACTAGCCCCACATGGATACCTTACCATGCCATTACTTTCCAAATCACCCACATCGAACATCTCCTTAACTCCTGTATTACCCTCAAACTACATTCAAATAACCCCATTGTTTCCCCTCTGATCACCAATCCTGGGACGCTGCTGCACCTTTACAAAAACGTCCTACTGGTCTTGCATCTACATACACTTCATATCGTATCCCAGTGCAACTTCAACAGACCCCCTCTCCCAAACAACGAAATCTGCTTCGATATTTATCCATCCAACCAGCCATAGCTTTTTCCACCTATCTCCACATCAGGGCTCCCCCTCTCTCTTCACTTTCCATTTTATTCCCTCCCTTTCCTTATCATAACTACAGCTTTGCTTACCCACTAGACTCATTCTTCCTTCCATAGCCGCGCAGGATTAGCCGAGCGATCTTAGGCGCTGCAGTCATGGACTGGGCGGCTGGTCTCAGCGGAGGTTCGAGTCATCCCTCGGGCATGGGTGCGTGTGTTTCTCCGTAGGATAATTTAGGTTCAGTAGTGTGTAAGTTAGGGACTGATGACCTTAGCAGTTAAGTCCCATAAGATTTAACACACATTTTAACATTTTCTTCCTTCCATATTTCACAACACGCAACTTACTAACCATCCTATTTCTACATACACTAACCAACGACATCTGAATTTATACCTACCATCATTCAAATGCTTGATCTGCCCAGAGTTTCTTTACTCAGCACGCTCTTCAGCTCTTTAGTGAAAGTGCATGCTTCATTTTAATAAATATTGCAGTTTTCATTTTCATTTTTAAAGACTTAAATGTCCATTTTTTTCTTTTTATCTTTACTTGGCTATACTACCTGCAGACTACATTCTAATAACCAATTTTTCTACGCTATGAACAAGAAACATATTGTTGTGAACATTTCCAAACACATATCACAGCCCCCCACACCAACACGCACTCCATATGGTACCCCAAGGCAACTTCAACCAACTCTCTATCCCAGACAATAAGATCTGCTCCTTCCTACGGGCTTTCTCTTCCCATCCATCCCACTCCACATCAGGGCTCTTCTCTTCTTTACCCTCTCCATTGATCTCCATTCCATTCTTCTTGTGGCTGATACCCCACCCACACACCAAACTCTTCCTCATCCTCTCACATTCCCATCTTCTGTCTTCCCACTGTCCTCCCAAACAACTACCTTCATCTCCATAGATTTATTATCAACAGATCCTTGTCTTTTGTACCTACATCACTCAGGACCATAGAATGCATTATCTCCTCCCAAAATACTTCTCAAGCAATGTAGGTTCTTCATATTTTATGTGAAAGTGGAGTGCTGCGGTGCTATTTCGTAAAAGAAACTCACCAAGTTGAAACATATTTTTAAATTGTGTATATTTTCGTCTTTTTAGCTGTCCATCTTTGATCTTCTTTGTTTTAAAACGAGGGTCGTCATGTTTTCTTCTCATCTTTGTTATATTTTTAAGAATTATGTCGGTTAAAATGTGGAACACTGTACCACTGACAGCTATAATAATGAAGAAAAGAAACCGCAGCTCATTTAGCCAGATACCTGTATTTAAGGTGACGCTGATGCTTGCCACAGCGATTGGCAACAGTCCATATAGACTGGTCCACATCCACATAACATTTGCCACACTCACAAGTATGTTATAAATTCCTAGTGCACGCAAGCCGACATTATTTTTTACTGGTCGCAACATCTATTTAATTTTGTAAGGCGGTAAGATTTTGCCACCATACATTTGATATTACATTAGATTTACATTTATATTGGATAACTGTTTCAATTGTATAATCAGATTATTAATCATTTCAGTGGCTGATACTGGCTATCATCATATCATAACAATTTCTGTAAAATTGCATGTCTGGGAGTTAAGTGGAGCTGAGCACTGACAAAGAGTGAATCGGCCCACGCGTTCCTCAGACGCCGCTGTCGGCTAAAGAGCAGCTGGAAAGAGACTTGTTGCGTTCTGCAGCTGTGGAAAATTACTGCCTTGAGAGAGAGCTGAGTGTGAGGCAGCAGTTGACAATGCTCAAGGCCACAGATCCATTGTAGCAAGCACAGAGCGGATGGGAGGTTGCTCTCTGGTGGACGGAAAAAGTCTCAGAATAGCGTACCTGGAGGAAGAGTATCGGGAAAGGAACAGGGTGAAAAGACACCCTTTTAGATTGAAGGAATGCTCAGGATCAAAAACGATGGTCGCACGTTGACATCAAGAAATCATCTCACAGAAAGCGCTGAGGTAAGTTTCCCTATGAAAAGCAGAGACGTGTTTTTATTGGTGGAATGCTAAGGTAGTAGGAGGGCAAATGGACACTTCCAGAAAATCTTCTGAAAGGAGTAGGAGCTGCATGTGATTGGCTAGCTGATTCATAACCCATGTGGTGGGAGATAATGTCTTTGTAATGGTGACTGTGATTCGTCATCTGAGTGTAACTGTAGACATCATGTTTCCAGGGGGTGTGTCATGGACAGAACACTTCCATCCAGGGATCAAGCAAGGGCACTTCCCTGCCTGGAAAGATCGAAAACAGGTTCTCTCACTGGATCAACACAGAGACTTCACCGCCGACAGCCACAGAGGACAATCTGGTGAGTAGACTGAGAAGTTCGACACGGAGAGCATGTGAAGTCATTTCGCTGTAAGAGTTGTTATTCTGTTTACTTGAATGATGATTGTTTAGATTTCTGTGGAATATGACACTGAAGTGATCCTTTATAGGAGAATACTTAAGTCAAATTTCTGTTCCTGGCTAGTAAGAAAACAGAAATCTTCTGTCTTCTACTGAGGTATTTTCATCCCTTGGAGTTTTCAGAAGGCATATTGCGTCCACTATGTAGACACAAAACTACAGGTATATCAGGAACATCATCTTCACAGTGACCAACGCTCTCGTGATCAGATCATCGGTGGAAGACAATTGATTTCCCTACCTCAATAAGTGATATGCGCACTTCAGTTTGGGAGAAGGGGAAATACCATAAATGTGTTGAGTTTCATTTGAATGTCCACTGCATTTTTCTGAAAGTGTGAGTCAGGATGAATGTGTTTCGTTTCTAACCGCTGGTCAGTATCAGCCAACTTTGTGTCAATTTAATAACAGGTGACTGGGAACCAGTAGGGGGCGGGGGGGGGGGGGGGGGCGCAGTCTAAGATCAGTCAAACATTCGTTCTGCCAATCGCGAAATTGTAGAGTACAATTCGACGTTGTGGGTTTCATATTTACACACTTTCTTGCAAGCTGAATGTTTTTCCCCATAATTAATAATTTATGGTTTCCAGGCTGTAATTCATTTAGTGCCATCACGACAAAGATGATAAATGAAGTAAAACTATAATATGATACCTCGTTTTATGGGAATCCGTAGGTGTAAACTCTTAATGGAAGAATCATCTTTATCATTTGTAGACGCAAGAATTCCAATGCGGAGACAACATTGGGCAACTACACCGTACACACGCCATACTTTACAGACACCACGGAAATTTACAATTGTTCTGGGTGGCCGGAGGACTGGTCTTATCCCTTCTCTGTTTACGACTCTACGTTGTTGCACCGCAAACTGGCAGCCATGTTAGACGAAGGCTTCTTCTCTCACTTTAACGCCTAATGCGAGGGACAGCGCTGTGAACAACAATCAATAGAGAGTACAGTAAAAAATCTATAGCCATGGAGGGCGCCAGCTCAGCACCGCCATTTCTGTGTTGTCATCATTACGGTAATACAGCCAATCGGATGCCAGGTAGTTGGTATGAAAGTGGGAACCTCGCCAGTTCACGACAATCACTCTTAGTCCCTGGCGACGATAATGGGGACAATTATCGAAAGATTGGAGTTTGACCCGAACTTGATGCAACAAATAAACCAAGAACTTTTTACCCATAGCAGTGTAAGTTTTTAGCTGACACTAAAGGTGCTCAATATGGGCACAGTTTGTGACACGGCAAACGTTCATACGTGCGGGCAGTTGGAGAACAAGAATTGCCTAGAACGCGCGCAGCAGAAAATCTGTTCACTGGATTGCCTGTCTACAGATTAATTCAATAGGGAGAGGCTGATATTTACACATCTTGTAATGTGTCTGCACGCTAGTGCAACTACACCATTGCCCGTGTTGCAGGTCTGCGTGGCACGGATTCGTCAAGTCCTTTGTACATTTGTCATGAAGGTATACACGTCGTCTCCAATAATGTTCAAATGCAGCACAGTTGACATGTGGCCTTTGATTACTACTACAGGTCTCGTGGAATCGCCGGTTAAAATTCCCCATAGCAGAATACTGGCCTCGAGGTACTGCCCATGCCACAGGGTATGTTTCAAACAGCTGTTCGACTTCACGATGGTGTATCTGGACATGACCATCGACCTGCTGCAACAAGGAACATGTTTCATATGACCAGGCGATATGATTACACTTATCCACGGTCCATTCACGATCCTCTGCCTGTTGCAACAGTAATGGACGATGTCGTTGGGTCAACGTGGAAACACATAGTTATCGTCTCTTGAAGAGTTCCATGTACAATAATATGCACCGAACAGTGTGATCCTAAAAGTTCTGTCTACAGAATTGTTGTCTTTCATCAGGTCTGCCGCATTACGTCGTTACCTGTCCCATTTTACAGAGCTGACAAGCGTCCGACCTCCACGTTCTGTAGTGAGACGTGGATGTCCAACACCTTGCCGCCAACTTGTGATTTCACCATCTGCAACCACTTTATATTCGTGCTCACGACAGTAGTATTGAGACAGTTGACCAGCTTAGCCGTTTCCGAGATGCTCGTTCCCAAACACCAGGTCACATTAATTTTTCCTTTTTCGGAGCTATTTGTCAGTGGATTTGCCATTTGTGACCCTTCTTCTCGTTCCTCTCAAATATTCTTTACTTGCCGCATCATGCGCCCATAGTGCCTCCTGGCGGCATTCAGTTTCGTGGCAAGCAGTGATCATCATGTTCAGAGTGGCTAGAATTACTCTTTCGCTACTTGGGAGGCCCCCGAAAAACGAGTGATCGTAGGACAGTCCAATTTCGTGGCAACGTTTGAAAGAACATGCGCAAGAGAAATAAAAAATAAACCATTGAAAGGAACCCTTTTTAATTTACACATGTTTCAATTGCGTACGGTTTTTACGTTTCATGTTACAAACGTTGCTCAATGTGACGATCATCATCATTCACAATGGCCTGGAACTGCACTGCAGATACCGTTTCATAACTGTTAGAGGCACTTTTCACGTGATGGACGATGAAATGTTCAGCTGTTGTGACACATCTCGTACACTGCTTGTAGATCGCACATTGCGTCCAAGATTCTCAGCAATGATAACACTATCTTCAACAATTTCTGGCACAACGACCGACGGCCTCTCATGGGAGCAATTATCAAATCGCCAGTTGATCTGAACTTCCGAATAACTTTCTTCTAGCCTGGTTCGGAAAAAAGAACCTCTCTGTATCCCTTTAACAGGTCGAACTCGCGAAGAGTTGCGGCGCTGTTGCTATTGTTTTGATAAAACAGCTTTACGAATAGAGCCCTGCTCACCTTGTCCAGACCCATGCTGACTGTCTGAAACTGTAATGCACATCGGTACTTCCTTTTCAACCCTACATCGCCATGCCAGCACCAGCACGAACGGCAAGTCATATCACTAACACTATTTACGAAACAAATCCCGCAGTGCACAGTCTGAACATCATTCCAGTAGTGTTCGGTATCCATACGGTAAACAGTTTTCCGTCTGCACTGGCTCAAGAAGCGAAAGCTTATAACCACCGTGTGTCCGTTGATCGGTATATTTTAATTACTATTATTATTATTAACTTATTAATCAGTAACACAAGGTGATAACTGAACATTTAACAACCTGCGGGCGCCAGAAGACGTTTGAGGACGATTCCAGCTGAAGGATTAAAACACGGAAATTTGGAGAAAATGTTTAAAGAGCAGCAAGGTACGTCTTACTCACCCAGGAGGATTTTACCTTCACAGCAGCTGACTGGATTCGTATATGGGGTGGTTGAAGCTAGCGAATAGATGGACCTCGAAAGAAATAAGGAGAAAAGAAGAAAATATCTGCTTGCTCAGAATTAAACTTCCGACATTTATAAATTGGCGTATATTGTCAGTTTTGACACATGACAGCTGGACATGGATCTTGATGCAAAAACTGTTCATAAACTTAGGTTTTGCCAGCAGTCAACAGAGACATTGGTGTTGTGTATCACTACAAGGAGCAGGGAAACAAACAGAATGATCCAGGAAGAGACTGGAATGGACACATAATGAAGAACGTATCGAAAATGAAACGCTTGGGTGGTTCTCCTATACAGGCAATTAGATCAAGGATGGAAGATTGCATTTGATCGAAGATTTCCTAAAGATAATTACAGATCAAGACGATAACCTAATCTAAGGAGAGTAGATGTCACTTAAAAAAATTACACAACTTAAGAGAAAGTGAGAACGCAACGCATGGAGTAATTTGGAGGCGGACTTCATTCGTTAGTGGACGTGAAAACGTGGCTAGTATTAAATTCAGTTAAATCAGTTTGTGCTGGAAGGTACATACCTGTCCAGCGGCCATTTACATTTGTATCCGACAAGCCACCGAATAGCCTGTGGCGTAGGGATCGCATTGTATTTGTGCCGACGGTATTTCCGAAAGGCTATTGTCCCTGTCCTTCTCTATAAACACAAAATGTTCCAATACTGTCACGTGGACATTACGTGAGATACAAATTTGACTAATTTTACGACTTGCGGTCTCGGAATTGTGTAAATAAAAGCTTCCCACGTTTCACGACGCATTCTCTTAACGCCTCACACCACAGTTTGTAGAGCGGATGTGTGACGTACTCGTGCCTACTAAACTTTCACCATGACGAAGCACACAACTCGTCTTTCGATTTTGTTAACCTCTCCTATCAATCCAACTCGACAAGGGTCGTCTTTTGTGTGTGAACTGTCCTTTATTATGATGCTTAAAGTAAATCCGAGTCTGGTATCTCCCTTTCCCATGGCTTGAATGCGGTGATGATTCTATGCTAAACCCTCTAGGATTCTTGACGCCTGTGCAGTATGAGGTCGTCACGTCAGTTCTTACTCTTTGCGTTGATATCGAGAGTCTTTTGCCAGTCCTCGTATCAGTTTTCGGAGTTGTTACGCAATGCGGAATATTTTGAATATGGTCGATGTTCTAGTCATTCTGTGGTTCGTAGCGATTCTCGAACAAGGTACACTAAGAAATGTAGACGTTTTTGCCAGGTCATTTATATTACATCGTGAACAGCAGAGAAACCACCACACATATTGATATATGCCATGAGCTACTTTCGTGTCGTACAATAGCACCCCATGAAGCTTAGACAAGAATGAAGAGCTAATCTGAAGGTGTCACGTGTTTTGAACCTGTAAAAGATGTAGGAAGCACAGGTGGATACCACTCCACCGTTCACATTTTATTCACTTTTTACAGCGATGGACAGAACACCAAAACACAACACATTACTATGTGTAATACGTTGTAGGAAGCCCTTTGGCATTCAAAACAGCTTCCATTCGCGTTGGAATGGATAAATACAGTTCCTCTATGATTTTAAAAGGAATCTTACACGACTGTCTCTGTAAAATAGTGGCAACTTCAGATAACAATTATGGAGGTTGATTGTGATGGTGGACCATTTTCTCCAAAGAAGACCACAAAGTCAAAATTACATTGGGATCTGCTGAAAGTGGTGCCGAGGGACGACGTGAAAATTCATTCTCGGGCTCAGAAAACCAGTCATGGACGATGATACCTACGTGAACGGGGGTCTTCTCGTCTTGGAGCACTGCATCAACACTAGGGAACAAACATTGCACGATGAGATGAATCTGATGCCCAGAAATCGTCAGATAATCCTTGGCGGTATACGACCTTGCAGAATAGCCATAGGTCCCATAGAGTATAACGATACGGCTGTCGCAATTACCACCGAGCCCCACCATGTTTCACTCTTCGGAGCAAAACCTACGGGAAATTCGAAAGAATGTGAAATTAGACTCATCCGACCAAGTAACTTTCTTCTAGTACGCCATAGTCCGTGTTTAATACCTTCGGCATCACTTTTTCCTGCTACGATCATTTACATCAGTGATGAGTAGTTTTGGAATTTCACCGCACCCTGAAATTCCATGTTTATGGAGTCCCGTTCATGTTGTTTTCGTGCTAACAGATTTCGAGAGCGCGCCATTCAGTTCCGTACTGAGTTTCGCAGCTGTCGTCGTCTCAATTTTCGTCACATTTCTCTACAAAGACTGTCTACCACAATCACTAAACACAAACTTTCCTCCGCTTCGTGACTTACCAGATGCTGATTTCTCCGCTTTCCCTGTGTCTGGTATAAATCTTCGGAAGGGTTACTCTGGGAACACCAAACACTTCGGCTCCTTTGATTACGAAAGCATCCACCATACGACCTTTAACAGTTCGCCTACGGTCGAGTTCACTTAGCTAAGAAATAACGCACTCACTGAGCACTGTATTGACCACGTGGATTGTATTGAGGATACCGCACAAGTGCTATTCGTTGTCAAATACAACAGCGCAACCTGCAAACTTCGCTAGGATCTGGATTCATCTGCAAGCACTCATTTCTCGCGATTTTTCCGTATATTCCTGTACCGAGTTGTATTGAACAATAAACTACAGAGTACTCTCACAAGTGTTGTGAAACGATACACAGTCACAATAATGAAAAGGACAAGTATACCATACCATTATTTTACGAACTTCCAGCTTGGTGGGGCAGCTTGTTAATCAGTACAACATAAAAGCAGTCCAAGTTGCAAACTTAGTTTCGCCTCGAGACCCATTTTCAAACCATCATAAAACAGTTGAAAATAGCATTTCCGAAGCTGTCTAAAATGTGCAACAAACATTACACTGCATACAGATAACTGTATGCACTGTAAATATTCATTGCACATGATGATTTGAAAATGGGTCTCTGCCCGTAACTAGTCATCTAATGAATAAACAGTAAAAGTTTGCAAATTGCACTGGTTTCTCGTTCTACCATTATTTTATTCAATTAGCTACATATAGCTAGACACTGTAGCTGATGTCTGCCTGGATTTTATGTCATTCCTCATCAATCAAGATACTTTGAGCAACGTTGAAGTAGCGACACACTGGGAGAGAGACTTTCACAAAGTTGTTTACTATCTAGAGGACAGACATTTACAATGTTATGTGCATTCCACGTCCCCTTAGTATAATGTCAGTCACAAAAAAACTTTACATCAGCATGTAGCGCGTGTCGCGACAGTAGGAGAGTATTGCTGGGAATGCTGCTGGCAATGTCGTATCACAGTCTTGGAACATAAATGTGTTCCAGCACGGGTCGTCACATTTTTCTTAGGCTCTTAAAACTTAACGACTGAGGCTAACATTACCTTCACTTTAAGGTCAGCAAAGAAAGAGCCCAAGATGGAGACGACAGCGATGTCGTAATCAGCGGTGAGGCCGTGCTTCTCGTGGCAGACCTTGTGAGCCACGTTGAACTGCGTGCCTCCGCTGCCGCGTGAGGAGGTCCCGGCCCTGACGGACAGGCCTCTGTTTCGAGTCAGGGAGAAGCAATGCGCGGCCGTCAGCAGCCAGGTCTCGCTGATGACGGAGCCGCCGCACACGTGCCGGCCCAGCGCCTCCAGCGACACCTGCCAGGGGAACTGCGAGATATCGGCCGGCAAGCTGCCCACCACGGGGCTTCCGACTCGGATACTGCGCCCCCGAAGCGACGGCGTGTACGGCGTAGAGCTAATAGGAGGGGAGTTGCGGCCTCCGAGCGCCGAACACTGGCTGCGCAGCATGATGGGCGGCACAGCGCCGCATGCGGACACCAGCAGCCACAGCGCGGCGGCTGACGGCAGCATCTCGGCCCTTTGTCCGCCAACGGCTGCGACCCTGTAGGCATTTACAAAGGCCCGTCATATCGGTAAAGTGAAACCTCGCCCATCAGTACGTTTCTCACAGTTCAAAAAGTTAACTAAAGTGAAGTGTTTGTTACACTCTGTTTCGGAATTTTGGTCAAGTTAACACATCCACATACTCTGCTCTCCACACTCTGGTATCTAGAAGACGGTTCACTGAACCACTTTCACGCCATTTCTCTACCGTTCCACTTTCACAGCGCGCGGGGAAACCGAACACTTAAGTGATAACATCTCTGTTTCAAAAAATCAGTTGCTGTTTGTTGACTTAAAAGATACTGTGAACCTTCTACACCGAAGCTCCAAAGAAACTACTATAGGCATGCGTATTCAAATACAGAGATATGTAAACAGGCAGAATACGGCGCTGCGGTCAGCAACGTCTGCAACAAGCGTCTGGCGCAGTTGTTAGATCGATTCCTGCTGCTACAGTGGCAGGTAATAAAGATTTAAGTGAGTTTGAACGTGGTGTTATAGTCGGCGCACGAGCAGTGGGACACAGCATCTCCGAGGTAATGGTGAAGTGGAGATTTTCCCGTTCGACAATTTCACGAGTGTACCATGAATATCAGGAATCTGGTAAAACATCAAATCTCCGACATCACTGCGACCGGAAGAAGGTCCTGCAAGAACGGAACCAACGAAGACAGAAGAGAATCGTTTAACGTGACCATAAATGCAACCCCTCCACAAATTGCTGCAGATTTCAAGGCTGGGCCATCAACAAGTGTCATTGTGCGAACCACCATCGATATGGGATTTAGGAGCCCAATGTCCACCCGTGTACCCTTGATGATTGCAAGACACCAAGGTTTACTCCTCGCTTGGGCCCGTCAGCACCAACATTGGACTGTTGACGACTAGAAACATGTTGCCTTCTGGAACGAGTCTCCTTTCATATTATGTCGAGCAGATGAATCCATGGACACTGCATGTCATCAGGGAACTGTTCAAGCTGGTGGAGACTCTTTAATGGTGTGGGGCGTGCGTAGTTCGACTGATATGGGACCCCTGATTCATCTAGATACGATTCTGACAGGTGACACCTAAGTAAGCAACCTTTCTGATCACCTCCACCCATTAATATTCATTGTGCATTCCGACGGATTTGGGCCATTCCAGCAGGACAATGCGACACCCCACACTCCAAGAACTGCTACAGAGTTGCTCCACGAACACTCTTCTGAGTTTAAACACTTCCAGACATGAACATTATTGAGCATATCTGGGATGCCATGCGATGTCCTGTTCAGAGATCTCCACCCCCCTGTACTCTTACGGATTTAAGGACATCCCTGCAGGATTCATGGTGTCATTTTCCTCCAGCATTACTTCACACACTAGTTGAGTATAAAGCACGTTGTGTTGCGGCACTTCTGCATGCACACGTGGTCCCTAAACGATATTACGCAAGTGTACCAGTTTCATTGGCGCTTTAGTATATAGTATAAGGCAAAATTTCAAGCCACTGAACTAAATTGTTCGTTGGATTTCCGAGCTCCTCCTCCAGCTCCTCGGATACCGTTAACTGCCTACCTGTAGCGTATGGCCATAGTTAGGAGGATTTCAAAAGAAGAATACGTTGGCATGGCGTCAACAAGTGCCAGCATGTGTACGACAAGGCAATTCCTTCGCTTCGAACCTTTATTTGTGTGTGTCTGACTGACTTTTGACACTGTATTTGTATCTTGTACTACACACGGTTTTACCCGTGGTCTAGGGATAGCGTCTTTGATCCATAATCAAAACCTCTTCGGCCCGGGTTCGATCCCCGCCACTGCCTAAACTTTGATAAATAATCAGCATTGGCGGCCGAAGACTTCCGGCATAAGAAGTCAGCCTCATTCTGCCAACGGCCTTGGCAAAGAGGGCGGAGGAGCGGATAGAGGTTCAGGGCACTCTCTTGTCCTAGGGGTGGGAAATTGCCCCTAAAGGCGGAAGAATCAGCAATGATCAACGACATGAGGATGCAGAAGGCAATGGAAACCACTGCATTAAAGACATGTAACGTGTATCCACAGGACATGTGGCCTGTAATTGAAGAAGTGTCATGATGATCTCTCCATTGGCAAAAGATTCCGGAATAGTCCCCCATTCGGATCTCCGGGACATCTGCTAAGACATGAGGGAATGACTTCCATGGTACCAGAGGGAGCTGAAGAGGGCAAAAACTGTAGAGGAAGACAGAGATTGGAATACGTCAAGCAAATAATTGAGGACGTAGGTTGCAAGTGCTACTCTGAGATGAAGAGGTTAGCACAGGAAAGGAATTCGTGGCGGGCCGCATCAAACCAGTCAGTAGACTGATGACCAAAAAAAAAAAAAATTGCGTTTCAAGTAAGAATGAATGATAAGAAAGTGTACTCGGGCAGAAAGGTACTAAAGTAGCGTATCCAACGCGGCGTCGATGCAGTATGTCATCGAAGCGTGCAAAGAATAGGTATGAGGCTGAGAGCAGTTAGGTAGGAGTCAGTGCCTGTGCTACGATACTGAAAGACGCTGACTAGGATTTTAATGTGAATCACTGATTGAGTGACAACGTTTTCTTACCGTTTTTCTTTGTTATTTCGCAACACGTGAAGTGTAAGACGTGCAATGTAGACATCGCGTTGCAAGAGCGATGTCCTCGAGGCTTAGACGTCATAATAATTATTGCTTGTCCGAACTGTCCAAAAGTTATTATACCAAGCAGTACATTCACACAGATCGTATATGACGTCAACCGCCGAATCTCCTACCAATGCGCCTTCTTCGAGTACAGCTAAACGGAACTGTAAAGTTTTGTGCTTTCATGGAATTGCCATAACCGATATTTCAATCGGTCTTTGAGAAACTAGCGGATATAATTTCGACCGCAACGGCAACTGTACGACAGGCCAGCCCTGTGAGGGCACGGCCGAATTCCTTCCCCGTTCTTCCCTAATCCGATGAGACCGATGACCTCGTTGTCTGGTCTCCTTCCCCAAACAACCCAACCAAACCCAACCCAACCCAGTCCTGTGATGGTAGATTGATGGTCAGAGATATCTAAAAGTACAATTTTTTCGTTTGCTCATGTCTGTAACACATTCTAATACATCAAACGCGTTTTTCTCGAAATATTATTTTTCAACACGGAACGCAATATAGATCCAACAATTTTCAATCTTTTTATTTAATAATTTAGCCACGACCTTTAAATAATACTTCAAACCGAACCACGAAGGGGAAATCGATTAGCTAATTTAAGCAACAGTTATTTACAAATAACTATCACTTTTTCTGGTCAAAATTGAACGACTTTATTCAGACGCTCGCCAATTACACATAAATAATTTTTTCTGAAGTCGCCCACAAGGCTCACTAGCTACACCCATGTAGATTGCATACAGCAAATTGGCACCAGTTATAGTGCGTTCCGCACAACGCCTAAAATTCGACGTGGCTCGACAGAAATGCTACAGTGTCTTGATCTTGTAACATTTTCCAACAGCAAGTTTTGTCATGTACTTAAAAATGGTTCAAGTGGATCTGAGCACTATGGGACTTAACATCAGAGGTCCTCAGTCCCCTAGAACCCAGAACTACTTAAACCCAACTAACCAAAAGACATCACACACATCCATGCCCGAGGCAGGATTCGAAACTGCGACAGTAGCGGTCGCGAGGTTCCAAACTGAAGCGCCTAGAACCGCTCGGCCACACCGGCCGGCTAATATACTTACGCTCATGCTAAGTAACTACTCCAAGTATTATTTCCCCACTTCTTTCCCTTCCACCCGAAACATAAATGTAAAGAAAATGCTTTTACAGGCCATTAGAGTCGTTTACCCCTTAAATGTAACCGCGCAAGCTCTGAATTCTCTTATTTTATTACAATTATCATTTCTTGCTATGTAAGCGGGTGTCAACAAAATATTGTCGCATCTGGAGGAAAACTTTGGAGATTCGAATTTCGTGAAATGATCCCGCCGCAACGAAAAACGTCTGTGTTTTAATGACTGCCGCTCCAATTCACGTATCATATCCGTGATAATCTCTCCCATATCTCGAGATAACACAAAACAAACTGCTCCTCTTTGAACTTTTTCGATGTCCTCCGTCAATTCTATCTGTTGAGGATCCCGTACTCCACAGCAGTCCCCTATCAGAGGACGGAAAATCGTAGTGGAGGCAGTCTTTTTTAGTAGATCCGTTGCATAAATTTTCTGCCAATAACATACGGTCTTTGGTTTGCGTTCCCCAGTACATTATATGTGGGATCGTTCCAGTTTATTTTCAATTGTAAACCCCAAATATTTAGTGGATTCACAGCCTTTATATTTCTGTGATTTATCATGTAACTGAAATTTAACAGATTCCTTTTGGTACTCATTGGGATGACCTAACACATTTCATTATTTTCGGTCAATTGACACTTTCCACACCATACAGATATCTTGTCTAAATCATTTTACAGTTGGTTGTGATCTTCTGGTGACTTTCTACACAAAAAATGGCAGTATCATTTGCAAACTATCTAAGATGGCTCCTCAGATTGTCTCTGAAATGGTTCATATACATTCGGAAAAGTAGAGGACCTATTACACTTCCTTTGGGAACGCCAAATACCCCTTATGTTTTATTCGGTGACTTCTGTCAGTTACTACGAGTTGTGATCTTTCCAACAGGAAATCACGAGTCCAGTGGCATAAGTGAGAGGATATTCCACAGGCACGCAACTTGAATATAAATCGCTTCTGTGACACAGTATCAAAGGTATACCAAAAATCTAAAAACACGGAATCAATTTGACATCCCTGTCAATATTAGTCATTACTTCGTGAGAATAAAGAGCTACTTGTGTTTCACAAGAATATTTCCTGAATCCGTGCTGAGTGTATTTCAACGGATCGTTTCCCTCGAGGTAATTCAAAATATTTGAACCCAATATTTGTTCCACAATCCTACTACAAATGGAAGTCAGTGATCCGGATCTATAATTCATATGCTTACTCATACTTCCTTTCTTGGGTAATAGTGTGATCTGTGCAACTTTCCAGTCGTTAGATACAGGTCTTTTGTATATAACTGTTACGTACTGCACTATTACGTTAGCATACTCTGAAACGAATGTAACTGGTGTACGGTCTGTACGTGAGGACTTTCCTTTACTAAGTGATTTAAGCACGTTTGATAAACCGAGGATTTTTACTTCTAAGTTACTCATGTTGGCAGTAGTTCTTGATTAGAATTCTCGAATACTTACTTCGTCTTCTTTGGTGAAGCCATTTCGGAAAACTATATTTAGTAACTTCGTTTAGTGGCTCTGTTATCAGTAACAGTATATTAGTTATCGCAGGATGAAAGTATTAATTATATCCTGGCCCTGGTATCCTTCACATACGACCAGAACCTCTTTGGATATTCAGCCAGATTTGAGACAGAGTTTCGTAGCAGAAACACATTGAAGTTGACTTTAATTTTCGAGCTTCTGTAAAACATCGCCAATCTTGAGAGTTGGTGAGATTATTACAGTAATAAACTTATCATCTGCTTATTGTAACATTTCTCACATGTTGCTGTATGTGAAATGGAAACTTAGCAGCGCAATAAGCTACACAGATACGCTACCTAATTCAAAGTATCCAGACACTTTGACATGTAGGAGACATTAATACGAATTCTGTCCACATTTTTCCTTTATGACGGATTCACCTCTGCTCCAGACACTTCCAGTGAGGTCTCTAAACGTCTTTGGAGGAATGGCAGCGCATTCTTCCTCAACAGCTGAAACCAGAGAAGATAACGATACTGGACGCTGCGGTCTGAAGTCTTATCCCAATGTTTTTCCGTTGAGTTCAGCTCGGTAGTCTGAGCAGGCCACTCCATTCACGAGTGTTACTGCCTATAGATACAACTTCGTGACAGTGTGCATTGACATGGGAATACAAACCATCATCGTCTACGAGCCCTACTCTGCTGCAGGCAGTACACAATACTGTAAAATATGTCCATATCCTTCCACTCTTAGCGTTCCCTTAAGTGCAATAAGGGGATCATACGCTAACGATAAACAGTCTCGCACTGTAACATCACCTTCTGCGTAATTCACTCTTGCCACTACATTTGTTAGCAGGTAACGCTCTCCAGACATAATGCAATCGCTTCCTTCCGATAGCCGCAGCGCATAGCACGATTATCACTCCAAATCTCTTGCTTTCACTTATATACTGTCCAATGGCCTCACTCTTTACACCACCTCACTTGTCACTTAGCACTGACTATTGAATCGTGTTCCTAATAATGAGCAGCTTGATCATTGTATCCCTCCCTGTTTTTAGCTCCTTACACACAGTCACAATATTAGCTGGACTGCTGATGGCACTTTGAAATGCACAAGTGATTACTACTAGTGATTTAATTTTATGTGATTTTTACAACCACCCCCAGAAATGCTCGGAGGAACCTGTGATGTTCGTAGGATGTGCTTGGTCTTGTTTTAGCTATGGTTACTAATTCGCATTTCCATTTCACGGTGGATATGTGCAGAATTGGATGAGTTGACATGTCACTGATGGATTTGCTACTCAAGTGACATCCAACGATAAGTCCACGTTGTAAGTTATTGAGCTCACCTGACCACTCATTTCAGCTGTTATTGCACAACAAAATGATTATCGACACCTCTTGTATTGGCGGGTGGGCACTCGTGACATCTAGTAGCCACCTGTACAATCATTACACAGGCGTATCTGGATATTTTTTATGAGATACTCTGTAAGAAGACCGATTTAGTAATTTCGTGTCTGGATCACGCAAACGTAGAATATGTATTCTAATATAGATACAATGCATGGTACAAAGCACGCAACTAAGAAACACACTATTACAAACTGATAAAGCACAGTAAATTAGAACATATCAGTTCAGTATCAGACTACATGGTGTCCAATTGAGTTTCCCGCTACTTGGTCACTTGTTGGGAGTGTTGGGGCTAGGGGACAGTGTGAAATAGACGTAGTATGCTCTACTAAACTGTTGTCCGCAGCTGTGCTTGCAAATCAGTGGTTGTGTTATGATGAGTGATGGTGAGTGAGTGAGCCATTGTATGTACGATAACATCAGCTGCGCTCATGTGTCTGTCTGCTCAGCTCAGGTAACCACAGCTCATGACATTCGATCCGCGCTCCGCCAACCCCTCCCCTCCCCCCCCCCCCCCCCCACACACACATGCACACCCTTTAGAGCTCTCCCAAAGCACGATGCACCAGCACGTGCAGCGTCACTGGCGAGCAGAGCCTACAGGAGGCGCATGAGGAGCAGTGTGCACCTATGTATCATGCTACTGAAGTACCTATACAGTACACAATGTGTACATTACACGATAAACAATGTGAAAGCGAGACTAAACACGCTGAAGACTGCGTAAACTGCTATTCATTACTTCAAATCGTATCACATAGTAAATATATCAATAAATAAAAACATTTTCCCGAATATGGAAAAGATTAAAAGTCAAAGAGTAAACAAGTCTTTCAAAGAGTCAATATTTATCCCTAATCAAATTAATAATTATCTTGTATTACACACATTCTGAAGCCTATGTTCTTCCTCAGAGTTTAAGGTATCTCCACACCAAATTTCATCGAAATTGGTTTAGCGAGTTCGTTCTGAAAACGTAACAGACAGAGCTACTTTCGAATTTATAATGTCAGTGTGGATAAAACTTTAATTACTGTGCCTTTTTTCCGTGATCCGATTTTGATGAAATAAAGACGGTACCGTGAACCAATATATTCTCAAGTCACGGTATCTTCTTTACGTGTCATCCGATTTTCGTGAATTTAAGCCTGCACAGTGCTCCAATCTATGCTCACGTCACCATGAAAGAGATTAGTTTGTTTAAACAGACAAAGAAGCAGACATCAAATTTTTAGATCACGATATCTTCTTTTTCTATCATCCGATTTTGATGAGAAAATCGCATACCTTGCCCGAAGCTATGCTCAAATTACATGTGAAAATCCCATTAAAATTCCTCTAGTGGTTATAGCAGCGTGTTCAGACAGACAAACAGACAGGCACGACAGTTTTGCAGATTTATTGTAAGTGTACAGATAACACCGCAACCACAAGCATTACTGCTATTAGTCGAAAGGAAACCCTATCTTACTAATCAGTAATTGGTTGTCACCATGCTCGACTTCACTTGGTTGACAGACCTTCACGTCTACTATGGAAGATGAGCCATGATATGCCTCTATGAAATGTAATAAAAATAACCAGAGAAGGCAAAAAATTAGTCACTCCCGAGATCATCACGAAAATACCCTGTAACATCT
Organism: Schistocerca serialis cubense; assembly: GCF_023864345.2. Taxonomy (NCBI): domain Eukaryota; kingdom Metazoa; phylum Arthropoda; class Insecta; order Orthoptera; family Acrididae; genus Schistocerca; species Schistocerca serialis. Next base: position 320,235,841 of record NC_064641.1, on the reverse strand, counting down.
CCTATGTACTACGTAATGGAGTCAGGTGGGCAAGGCACAGAGTCTACAGGTTTCTTCTGATATGCCATACCCAGATCAAGCCACTATTTAATGACTGTATCCCAAAGAGTGACGTAATTGTTGGGATTCTGACTGCTACGTTTCATCCGTTGTACCAAATGGACCCAGACATTTTATATTGGATTAAGGTACGTTATTTTGCCTGGCAGTTGCAATGTGATCGAACACCTGAGTGTCTGTCAACTGGAAACGTAAGTGTGCAGCCCTGTGAAATAACCTTCCTAGCCCATGTTCACATTATCATGAATGCTATGACTCAAGTCACGAAACGAAACTACCCCCATAATATCACAGAACCAACTCTAGCCTTAACTAGCCCTACATACTTTGGCACATCAATGCACTTGACACCTCGCATTATTTCAAAAGAGAAAGACTCATCTAACCACACTACATGCATCCAGTTAGTACAGTCCAGTTACAGCGTTGTTTTGGCTCGTCAAAGACATGTAGATTTATGTGATACTGTGAGCTTTTCCTTTTGAATGGTAGCCAATTACAAATCCACATTAAATGACGTTTCCTTTGCAATGTTCGCTCGGAATCTGGTGAGACGGACAATCATTCACTGACAGTAGCAATTCCTGTCAGATTTCAATCTGACTACTTTTGACATGACGTGGCAAATGTATCCTGTCCCTGTCAGTTGGGATCCCTTTCTATCCCTACATTTTCATATTGTGTTACGTAGTTGTGAGTGGTACAGCATTCTTTACACATATACTAGACGTTTCCCCATGGTTTCGATCTTGAATCCGTTCGACACACATATGGAACAAACCTCCTCCTGCCCTTTCTGTAACCATCTCTTCCTTCCTCTGGCCATTCAACTCATCCATCCACATCTATCTACATTCTCCTCCCCTCTTTCTCTCCTTTTCGTGTCCTCTTCCCCTCTCTTTGGTCGTTTTCTCCACCCCCTCTCTTTCACCGCACCTTCCTCTCCCTTCCCTCTGACCATATCGTCCTGCTCCCCTCTCTTTCTATCTCTTCCTCCCCCTCTCTTCCTGTCCATCTCTCCACTGCCCCATTACACCGCCTGCCTCATTCATCTCCCCCTCCTCCTCTCTCTCTCTGTCCATTTCCTGCTCTCCATATCCTGTCCATACACCCCTCCATCCATATCAAGCTGTCCCCCAGCAAGCTCATTGGCGTGTGTTTCGTTGCCTTTGCAAACAGTTCAGTGTAAGAGTCTGATACTACCCCAACAACACGCCTTCCAAGCAACGGGAAAAACACTCTTTTGCCCATATATCCGCTTGTATTAGACCTAAGAGGCTATAAACCTCACACTGTAGATACGTGTCAGCCCACTGTTTCTGAGCCAAAATGGGTTGAAATCGATCTAGTTATTAGGGATATCCCAGATATACACATATGCACTCTGTTTTTCTATGTTCGATGACAGAAAAAAGTACCAAAAATAATTAATGTAGAGTAATGAAATTTCGGAAAAACATTTTTTTTTTTTCATCAGTCTTTTTCTCACTGGTTTGATGCGACCCGCGCCGGCCCGAGTGGCCGTGCGGTTCTAGGCACTGCAGTCTGGAACCGAGCGACCGCTACGGTCGCAGGTTCGAATCCTGCCCCGGGTATGGATGTGTATGATGTCCTTAAGTTAGTTAGGTTTAATTAGTTCTAATTTCTAGGCGACTGATGACCTCAGAAGTTAAGTCATGTAGTGCTCAGAGCCATTTGAGCCATTTGATGCCACCCGCCATGAATTCCTCTGTTGAGCCAACCTCTTCATCTCAAACATTTGTATAGGTAACATATTTAAGTGATTAATATTGCAAGGTCATTGGTTAAGTAAGTGTGGGATAAGCCACTGAAAATGTGAAATGCTGGTACATTAATAGACGGTGTAGCCGACAGAATATTGGATGCAAGCATGGAAACATGCATGCATTGTGTTGTACAGGTGCAGGATGTCAGTTTATGGGATGGAGTTCCATGTCTGTTGCACTTTGTGCTCAGTGCAGGGATGGTTAATGCCATTGTGGATGACGCTGGATTGGAGACAGATCCGGTGATCGAGCACGCCAAGACAACATGTCGACAACCTGTAGAGCATGTTGGATTGCAACAGCCGTATGTGGGCGAGCATTATTGTATTGGAACCACTCCCTGAAATGTTGCTCAAGAATGACAGCACAAGAGGTCAAATCACCGGATTGGTGTAAAAGTTTTCAGTCATGGTACGTCAGGTAACCACGAGAGTGCTCCTGCTGTCATACGAAATCGCATCTCAGGCCATAACTCCTGGTGTAAGTCCAGTATGTCTAGCATGCAGGCCGATTGGTTGCAGGTCCTCAACTGGCCTCCATCTAACCAACACATGGCCATCACTGGCACACAGGCAGAACCGGCTTTCATCAGACAACACAACAGACCACTACCCTGTGAGCTCTAGGTTGGTTTTAGGTTAGTGTAATGCATGCTACTGGGGGTCTGGCTCGGAGTTGTCCTTGAAGTAACCGATGTGTAACACATCGTTGTGTGACTGTGGTAACAACCACTGCTCAGATTTCCCCTGCAGATGCAGTATATTGCGCCAGAGTCATGCACCGAAAACGATGGTCTATCCTGTCGGTATTGCAAGTGGCCTTTCGGAGCCTCATCTCCTTGCGACTATACAGCCTCGTGGCCCCCGCTACCAGCCAACATGTACGGTGCCTACTTTACTGCCAAGTGTTTCGGTGCCTACTTTACTGCCAAGTGTTTCTATAATGTCGCAGAAAGAACATTTAGCTCCTCCTGGCCCTATTACACAACTTCGTTCGAACTGTGAGTTGTTGATAATGGCGTCTTTGTCGCCTTACACAATTTCTTGACGCACCATGTCCCGCCTCAAAAGTAACTAATGCTTACGATCGTTACAATGTGTATTTAACCTGAACTTGATTTTCACCCTCATAGTGACGTTGCTAGTGCCACTGTTAAGCGACTGAAGCAAAATTCTAAAATACATAGTCTTTCAGATGAAGAAACACGCCTACCAACTTTCGTTTATGTCCCCCAAGTCCTTCTTGGTGCTGAAATTATTTTCCCGTCATTAGATATGACAGTCTGCTTTGATAGACCACAAACACGATTGTCCCCTTCATCAGACCCCTTGCTGAGCCATCTTACGTCGGCTCTGTACCGCCCGACTTGCATGTGCGTACTACTTCAGTATGGCTTACGTCAGCGACGGAGTGTTATACGAATGCCTACAACCATTTCACACTATCTACAGCTCATCAAAAAGTAGTGCTTTAAGAGGGTGGCTAATAGTTGGTTCCATTAGTTTATTGTAAGTGTAACGTGTTTCTAAACTGAAATTACTAACCCAGATTGACTGCATTTTTCAAATCTGTTTCTCGTCACCTCTAAGAGAACACAGAGGACATGTCGGTGGCCAGTAGTATTTCATATTCGATTTTTTTCACAGTTTTTCCATCGACTGTATGATCATCACTGAGATGAAAAATGCACTTTGTGAGAATCCTATTAATTGATCATATTCATGCTAGGCGATTCAAGATACACTCAGAATTTTAATACTATCTGCTAGCAGTTGTATAAAATTTTGCCGATTTCTCATAACTATGGCCTTTATTTTCTTGTGTCTGGATGAATTTTCTGCTGTGGTCTCTGATTTATGTAATCTCTTCTAAAGTTTTCGACCCAGTACTGGACGTTAACAGCTCCATTGTATCGAATCAATAGATGTTCGAGTGTGCACTTGCATGAACTGATAGGACAATGTAATGTGTATCTATATCCTTTACCTCACCAAGTCCGCCCCCGGTAGCTGAGTGGTCAGTGCGACAGAATGTCAATCCTAAGGGCCCGGGTTAGATTCCCGGCTAGGTCGGAGATTTTCTCCGCTCAGGGACTGGGTGTTGTGATGTACTAATCATCATCATCTCATCCCCATCGACGCGCAATTCGCCGAAATGGCGTCAAAGCGAAAGACTTGCACCCGGCGAACGGTCTATCCGACGGGAGGCATTAGTCACACCTCACCATAACTATCATCTTACAGTCCCCATCATCATAGTTTTATCTCCGTATTGGTGCAACATGTGCTCTCACTGCTCCCAACGTAAATTGTGTAATCGGTAGTGAGCATCCTGTGTGGAGTCCTTGTCTAACAATACTGGGGCGGTGAGGGATTGGTTAATTTTCATTCTGGTAGCAGTAGTAGCAACGCACCTCACGATCCATGATTGTATGTCGTTTTCAAAGCATAAAAATGCAAGTAGTACAAGAAAATTGGCCTTCCTGGCATGGCTGCCACATCACGAAATGTTTCCGTTATATTGGCAATTACAACGTTTTGATAATCATTCAAGTTTCCGTGAATAACTTGTTTTGACTGTGAATTGAGAACATAGATAAAAAGTTGAAATCAGTATTGAGACATATTATTAGATGAAAGTAATTTTTTTTTTTTTAGGTGGGAGAAGGTTGTTTCTCCATTAAGACGATGAAAACTTCCGTGAAATCAAGCGCAACCCACTTCCTCGTAATAGATCGTTTTAAATTTGCGTCAGTTTCGGTCCTGCGAGGATTCCACCAGTACCCGAGGATTTAGTAGGAGGAATTCGTTTCATTGTTGCAGTTTTTTCACATTGATTTATAGTTTACACTAGTTATTGATTATCTAAGTTTGTTTTCACATTCTGGTACGAAGTTTTCGGATAGCCAGGTTGGTACACGAATGTTTGGCGCTGCTGTATTAGTATACAGATCCCAGAAATGTCGTAAAACGTCATCTCCCCTTCGGTGTCGTATTTAAGGTCCTGCGTGTCTGTTAGCCATTTTATGACGCGAAATCGTGCGGAGTGATACTCTTTCATAACATAATGCATCGTGAACTTCTGAAATTTGATCTTATGGCATACACCTTTGTAACGATAGGTGTTAGCTGTGCAATGGTAGCTTTGAACGGTTTAATTCCTGCTATATTTCATTTTGTTTTGTGTATCGTCATAAGGCCCTCTGGCCGCTAACAAATCATTTAAGGAGGAGTGACGTCCCCATTGTATGATTCCTCTTGAAAATTGTTTTAACAGGCGTATAATGGTTGGTGTAACGTAGAACCAATCCTGAAAGTTGGATTAACCCTCAGTTCTGTTCGGGTCTTTATCGGGAATGGTTATGAATTTCGTTTCTTATTATTTAAATATCAAAATAACTTTATGAAAATGCAAGGGCAGTGCGTGGTTAAAAGAGTTTTGAAATATTTTAAGTCATCTGGTCATAAACCGTAAGAGGTACATACATTCGGTTCACAGTGACCCGACATTAATATGATTAATCTAAACTCAAATAGTTCCTGGTTGTCTCATATTTTATAGCAGTAATGACTTTCATTGATCATACTTACTCTCAACATTCAACAAGTCAACAAAGTCACTGCGTTTACAACAATGGGTCTGTCAGTGCGACTTGTCAACTGTTCGAATTATCCATTGTTTCTGCTCAGTTTGTGTTCTCTATCGTTTCTGATCGGTCTGAATTGTGACATTATGGCGATTACGTCATTGACTGACGCTGAGTTGGAGGAATTAGTAAAATAGCTTAACAGACGAAGGATCACTTTCCGAGCTCGAAGATCATATCAGTAATGCATCTGTAAGCGACTGTTCTGATGTCACTGATGACAGTGCACAGCCTGTTAAAAATATTGTACATACTTCTATTTTTAAAAACGAGAACGTAGAATGGCAGTTGCAACCACCAGCACAACACGGCCGCCTACCTACTTCGAACATCGATCAGGAATACCACAGGAGTTAACAGGTATGCAAGCAGCAGAATAAGTGATGTACACAGTTCATTTGAAGTATTGTGTTCTTTAGCACATCAGAATGAAATAAACGAGGTTTCAAACATTGAAGGGAAACGAATTTATGGTAAACAATGGACAAATATTGATGATTCTCTTTTCACGTTTTCTTAGGACTCTTATTCCATGCCGGTATATATCGCCCACGTGGGGAATCCGCAAAAAGTTTGTTGGATAACGATACTGGATGGAACATATTTCGATTAACCACGTCCCTAGATACATTCTGTAAAATATCGTGCGTCTTGCAATTTCATAAGAAACTTACAAGAGAGGAAAGACGACATACTGATAAACTCGCCGCAATTCGCAGTATCTGGGAAAAGTAGTTAGAAGTTCTTCCTAACCTGTATAATCCAGGGGAAAATGTAATCGTCGACGATCAGCTGGTAGCATTTAGAGGCCGCTGTCCATTCAAGCAGTACATCCCAAGGAAACCGGCAAAATATGGGATCAAGATATGGACTCTGTGTGACAGCAAATCTTCATATGTTCTGAAAGCCCAAATTTGTACATAAAAGGAGAGTGTAAAGGCACCAAGAAAAAATGAGGGAGTGAGAGTAGTTGCTGATCCTACCTCTGATGCGTGAGGTCAGAATGTAACATTTGACAATTTTTTTACGTCTTACAATTTGGGACAGTGACCCCGAAAAGGAAACTGACAACGTCTGATACCATACGTAAAAATAAACCATAGTTTCCACGAAATAGGACCAACAAGGAGGTTCATAGCTCTTCATTCTACTTCAGAAATGACACTACGTTGGACAATTATATTCCTAAGACAAATAAGAATTTTGTACTATTGAGCACTCTCTACCATGGTGCGAAATAAGTGACAGGGCTCATAAGAAGCCAAGAATGATTTTAGATTATAATTCACCCGAAGGGGCTGTAGACACACTGATTCAGCTAACGGGTTCATATACATGCAAACGGAAAACCAATAGATGGCCCATGATAGTTTTGTACAGTATTCTTGATGTTCTTGCTTATAAAGCATGTCTTATGGACATCGATTGTCCCTAACTGGAATGCAAGAAAATTGACAAGAAGCAGAATGTTTTTGGAGGAACTTGAAAAGTCACTGGTTTCAGAGCACTTTGCATCAAGAAAGCATTTCCCATGAACAGAAGATTCTTTGAGAATGGTCAGGAGCATACAAGAACCGTAAGGAGTGGCAGGTGCAGCTAAATCAGTAACAAACAAGAAACTCTACTAAACGTGCACGCTGTCAGTTCTGTCGTTCAAGCAATGACAATAAACAAACACGTTCTGTTGAAAGTGTAATAAACACGTACGCAAAATACACGTCACGTACTCCTGTCCCAACCGCAGTGAGTAAGAAGGAAAGAAAGCGGTATGGGCAGACGGACAGATGGGTGTTGAGAATGACTTTTAGGTGGAATCATCTGTTGTTCCTAATATATCCTGCATGAATATTAAAATAATAAATTTTCTTTAGTGAAGTTCTGTGTATTATTGTTATTATTATTATCGCTATGATCATTAACAACAAACTTTAATATAACAACAATGTCGATGGCTTACAACTGTACGAAAAATACGTGAGTGTAGAAGTTTTTTCCAGTATTTTGTTATTACATATATTAACCCAAAAAGTACATTTGTATAGCAAAAGTGAACAGAACAGCAGGGTTAAGAAGCGACAGAATGTCTATAGCTTTACTATATCTGTCGGAAAATGCGTCACTCGTTAAGCACGAAAGACCTCGCGATCTGTATTGTTTTTGTTTGCTTTGCTGCATAAATTATAATAGCAGGAATGGCCAGAACAACGAAACAAGATAATTTAACTATTGAATATGTGAGGTAAAAGGTCAGCCTGCGCTTTCATATGATCAAATCCGCTTGACCTATTATTTTCGACGTAGGTGAACGCCATTTGCATGGGATGGTCCCAATGTTACACGTAGCTGAATTTCTCATCTTTGACCAAGTTGCGTAACTCGAGGCAGTAATTTGAGTTTTAGTATCGTCTGTATATAACGCTGTTGAAGTTCCAGAAAGAGTTATGGATGCTTGCCAGCTGCGGAATAATGGTGCCAGTTGCATTTTAAAAAATTCGTTTCGTTCTAATTTCACACAATCGGGCATAAATTTTTATTATTTTTGTGTGTATATTTCTCACATAAGATTCCTCTTCCTGGTGAAAGTAGAGAAACTGCATTACACTATATTCCTTGTCTGTAGAAAGTACGGTGCCTGCGGTGTCGCCTGTATTTATAATGTAAACATGTTCGTATCCAATAATACAAGCAGCTGTTGGAGACGGTATCTCTTGCAACACAGCTATGTCCACCCCCTTCTTTCATAAATGATTCTTTAATTCTGGTAACTCTGCCGGAAAATGTTTGTTAAAATGTATGGGTGCTAGGTGGCACGTTTGTAGCACTGCACAGTATAATCGTCAGATCAACGCATGCTGGGATAAACATTTGAAATCGTTATTTGCTCATTCTGCGCATCAGTATTAACCTTTTGTAATTTACGGATGAGTGTGGTGGCAATATTATTTGTCAGTTTTGTTTTTGGTCATGACAGCGCTACTTTTTTGTCGTGTTTTCGCTTCGATTATTGTTTGTTTTCGCTGTCTGTATTGATTTTGTCCTGTTGGATGGATAACGTTCTTTTTGCTCTGGTGATGTGGGTGGATTCCTAATCAGGTGTGTGTCGTAGAGTATCGCACACGTTGTGTAGATACTACGCTCGCTTTATGTTTGGCGGATAAGTCACATTTTCGTAAATGATCTATGTTGGTACTTGCTGATCTGTTGTCTCGTTTAGGGTTGTGGCTAAGTCATTCTCGATGAGTTCTACTTCCGTCTGCAATTGCTGAAATGAATCTGGTAATGAGAGTCTCTGTGACTGTGAATACAGCCATTCTCTTAGATGAGGCCTCACATCGAAGCTTCCATTATTAGCCGAGACAGGGTCCCCTATTTCGTTATTGTTTCATATGTTCTACTGGACTTGTTTCAGCTCAATTGGGTGTTTTCATTGATTGAATTTTTCCGTGTGTAACGGTTGTCGCATGAGAGGTCATGGTGAGGATCCTCAGAGAACCTCCCACAGCGTCGGCTAGTTGTAATTAATTAGGTGACTGCCTGTTGTAGACGACAAGAGCGCAGGGCTCTATAACATTTATAGATGACTTGACATGTTTCGCAAGATCAAATCGTACAGAACTAGTTGCTTCAGGTATGTTAAAGTAACCACTCGTTGTCCTCTGTTATTGTAGTACTTGAAACACTTTACCATAATTTTTAGCGCCAATGGAGTCTGTTCATTTGCAATCTCTGTGGGTAACTTGTAAATTCCAACCATAGGGAAACCTAATCCCGCACTCGACACAGCCACACTAACTGCTTAAAAATCTACCTCATCTTCTCTGTTACCCACTATTCTGTGACATATTGTTTCGAAACTACCTACAAATACTTTCCAAGAAATGAAACTGCAATCCTGATACGTTTTCAGAGGTAAGATTCATAGTACTCACAAGCCAGTCAGCTTCGCACAAATTCTTGGTCTACTACAACGGAACGGAAATCCACAACGTACAGGTATTCCTTTCGATGAATGATTCCATGAGTAGCTAAAGTTTGTACTTACAAGCTGTTGTCTTCTGTCGCCGCTCTCTCTCTCTCTTGCCACCTGTACGCTGCCTTCCGCCAGCTGCTAATGAGTGTGCTCGACGCAAACTGCAGTACGCGAACCGGTGCGCAGTATGCTAGCGATGGTCGCTGCACAGTGGATGTGGCTACCATGCTCGTCACGCTATGTAGTTGAGGACATTAACTGCAAAGGAAATGGATACTTGGGTATGCAACATCACGTACTTCATAGCTCAATATCTTTTAACGCAGGTCTTAAACAGGAGGAGATTGTGATCATGAATAAGTTAACAGCAGGCCAGGTCATAAAAAAACTAGACAGAAGACAGCGCTTAAAGTTAATATCTTCTCTGAATAGAGATTGCTGTACATTTTATGATTACATCATGCATTTTTTACTGTAGTGTGTAAAATTCAAGGATAATGAAGTATGAAAACATTACACGAAGAACAAAAAGTTATAAATTATTTCTCCCTTTGGTTGATCCCAACGTTTCAAAAGTATAAAATTTGTAAATGTATTTCTAAGTTTATTTCGCTTTATCAGAGGGATCTAAGTTTGTAGGTCCTGCTTGAGTCAATAATTTAACTTTTTATGGAAAAATCTTTGAATGATACAATCTGCAATCTCATTATATGCATCATAATAAACTGTACAGAAATTAGTTTTACAAATTTTACTATTTTCGACGTTCATGTTCTCCACATAAAGTAACTTCACTTTAACTCATTCTCATGCTTCTGAATAATTTCCTTGTTTGTGTGGTCCATTGGCCGAAGCCATTTGAAACAAAATTTATAAAAATAATGATTATTGGAAAAGAAAAATTGAGGAACTCATTCATCAGACTTGTTTCCCTCTGACTTCAACTTATTCCCATACGTGCAGAAAATGATAGGCTTAAAATATTTTGTTTCCCATTTAAAGTTTTAAATTCCTTAGATGGGTAATTTGCAGACCTTCCTAAATTACACATCAGACATGGAATCTGTATTTATGGCAAAAGCGTTCCATTAAGTAAAGGGAACTAAAATAACCTCGTCAAAAAATAAGTTCTTTCTCAAAACACAGAACTCGTTCTTTTACTGTCAATCGAAGAACACATAACTTGGCATTCGTAGCTGTATGTGTTGACACACTGCTGCGGAAACTTTGAGATTCTCACGAGTTTAGCACCCACTACACGACAATCGAAACGGTGCTTCAGCCTGGGGGCTTCGGTGCTGCTTTTACCCTTTCGTTTTGACTGTCTAAAAATAGCCACAGTGATGATAAGTTAATAAGTGTTGGAGAAGTGTTCGAAATGTGTATTCTAATGCTCAGTAGCAGTTTTGCTCAAAGTAAACGCGAATTTTCAGGAAATAAATCCAAGACAGAGCATACCAGTTCCCTGCGTTATTGCAACAGGTGGAATGCGTTGAAAGCTAACCGTTGACTTTCAACTTTACTTATAGTTATAAACAGATGTACGATTATTTTTGAGGTGAGGCCCTGCGATAACGCTATCAGTCTCGGAGGGTTTTACCAAGCAAGTGCCGAACTTCCGCAAGTGCGACGTAGGTTCCCTAATTTCAGGAAATAAAAGACAGAGCATACCAGTTCCCTGCGCTATTGCAACAGGTGGAATGCGTTGAAAGCTAACCGTTGACTTTCAACTTTACTTATAGTTTTAAACAGATGTACGATTATTTTTGAGGTGAGGCCCTGCGATAGCGCTATCAGTCTCGGAGGATTTTACCAAGCAAGTGCCGAACTTCCGCAAGTGCGACGTAGGTTCCCTAATTTCAGGAAATAAATCCAAGACAGAGCATACCAGTTTCCTGCGCTATTGCAACAGGTGGAATGCGTTGAAAGCTAACCGTTGACTTTCAACTTTACTTATAGTTTTAAACAGATGTACGATTATTTTTGAGGTGAGGCCCTGCGATAACGCTATCAGTCTCGGAGGATTTTACCAAGCAAGTGCCGAACTTCCGCAAGTGCGACGTAGGTTCCCCAATTTCAGGAAATAAATCCAACACAGAGCATACCAGTTCCCTGCGCTATTGCAACAGGTGGAATGCGTTGAAAGCTAACCGTTGACTTTCAACTTTACTTATAGTTTTAAACAGATGTACGATTATTTTTGAGGTGAGGCCCTGCGATAACGTTATCAGCCTCGGGGGATTTTACCAAGCAAGTGCCGAACTTCCGCAAGTGCGACGTAGGTTCCCTTGATGTGTTTTATGAAGAAAAGTAATTCATTAAGCTTCATTTGGAATTCTTCATAGGTAACGAATGCTTAGTGTAATGAGTCCCATCATTTTGAGCAAGACTTGTGCGGTGCAAATCTCTTTGAAATCTTATTGAACCTAAGTATACGAGAAAATGAATTTTTTAGCACTGACAATGCTCGACGAAATTACATAGAAGGCCGATACGAGTTGTAGGTGCCTATGGAATCTGCGTTCAGTAATTAACCGCAACACCAGTGCTTATCGTGAAGCTGAAAATTTTACTTAAAATAGAGCATAGTGCGTGGTATGTTACTGCTCAACCTGGTAACTGCGACGCAGTAATTAATACCAAATCTGAAATATTATACAAATGTGTCTGTTGAGCAAACTCTGTGGAGCAAATTTGGGCTACCGACAGACTACTCCCTCCTAACGATACCGCAGACTTTATCAGACATGCAGCTGTGAGCGTACTGTAAGACTGCTCCATAAAATTATCAATAGCAATACCGCTACCAGGTGTCTAAGTATCGAACCGGAATTTCCCTATAGATGCTGCTAGCCGTCAGTGCAGAGACCGTAAGACAGCGTCTGCAGCGCCATCTGCTTCCTGTAACGGCTGGCGAGGAATGTCAGCCTCTTTCAAACCCGCAAAACATGTCGAGTTTTGTGCCTACGAACTACGATTTGCGGACACCGTTGGTTCTCTTATCATTTGAAGAAAACTGCTGCAGAATCGCATCCAATGCTTGTCGAAGTTTCGGCAAACATGATGTTCCGAAATCACAGCGTTTCGAGTGGAGCGCAGGAAACCATGGAAAACGTTCAAAGACAACGAATTGCATGCATTACTGGATGAAGATGATACTCAGACTCAACAGGAACTAGCGGATCAATTGAATGTGATGCAGAAAGGCGCTTTTCTTCGATTGAAAGCTATGTAAATGGTGCAGAAAGTGGGAAAATGGGTTCCACATTAACTGAATGAAAGATAACAAGCAAATCGAAAGACCCCTTGTGAAATTCTGGTCGCCAGATACAAAAGAAAGTCTTTTCTCCATTGAATAGTGACAGGTGATGAAAAATGGATCCTAAGCGTCGTAAATCATGGGTGAATCCAGGCAAACCATCGACATCCATTCCAAGACCCAATCGCTTTGAGAAGAAGACAATGTTCTGTGTTTGGCGGGATCAGAAGAATGTCATCTATTATGAGCTGGTAAAACCTGGTGAAACAGTTAACACTGATCGCTATCAACAGCAAATGATCGATTTCAGTCGAGCATTACGTGGAAAACTACTGGAATATAAAAAAAGGCAACACAAAGTCATATTTCTCTATGATAACGCCCCGTCAACACAGCAAAACGGATCAGGGAAACTATCGAGGTGTTCAGTTGGGAAATACTGGGGCATGTGGCTTATTCTCCAGACTTGGCTCCATCCGATTATCATCTATTTGCATCACTAGGACACGCTCCAGCCGAATAATGTTTGAATTCGTATGAAAATGTACAGAAATGGATCACTGACTCATTCGCTTCAAAAGAAGAAATCTTTTTCTTTGGCATGGCATTCATATCCCGCCAGAGAAGTAATGGAGATTATTTTGAGTAAAATATTGTTTGTCAGTTTCAAACAACAGACGTGTAGTTACTGCAACGAAATTCCGGTTTCATACTTTTACACCCGGTACACTGAAATCTCAGAGGCCCAGAGGTCGTTTCGAAGTTCTACTTGGGAAGTGCAGTCGACAGAACGTAAACTCACAGATGCCGTGCGTGATGACCTAACGCCTTTCCGCAATTTTTGCAAAGTATTAGCGCTTCTCTTATATCGTATGAAACTATACGGAATGATGTGTTGTGGATACTCTTCAATTTCATCTCGTGTTTCGTACTTCACCTGTGAACTGTGTCATGTAACCATATTGCGCAGAAGGAAAGCATCACTTTTTCAAACCCCCACGATTACCTGAAATTTTGCTCAGAGGTACATACAACCTTTCTCTGTAATGATCCGGCTGCACCCTTGGAGATGGCGAAGCTTCTAACAGCGAGGTGCCGACACATGCAAGAAAAAAGGTCAGAACTCAGTTCACGTGAGCTGTAAAGTGGGTTAGTGACGTCACATTGACATGAAATTTCACCACAATTCTGCTCAGTGCCATCGTGGATGCGTCACACGATAGGAAGTCATCACACCCGCTCTCGCCCACATTTAACCCCTTCTTTTCACGCGATGGCGCTCAGAACCGCCGCATCCAACGCTGAAATCATAGGGTTGTCTTATGAGTGTCAGAGGAAAACATTTAAGACATACCACCGCTCAGAACCAACACGAAAAGCCATGAGGCATAACGGACGTCGCCGAAATCACCCCTCTTCTAGGGGGTGTTAATTCCCACATATTTCGCAGTGCTATGAGCGACATGACGGCGATCCTATCAACGCTCCACAGTGCTGACACACCTCCGAGTACTCAACGCTACTCTAAGAACACCGCAGGACTGCACCCTCATTAAACGTAAACTGACCCCTTAGAAGCGTAGGTCAAAGCAACTATTGCGCTGACGGATACATTTTTAACGCGCTCAGTAATGGTGTGTGAGTGGCACCGAGTTAATTTCTAAATTTGCGTGATATTAGGAGATCCTTACCAGTTTTATTCATGCACTGATCAATGTTGCACCCCTTTGTGACGACGCCATAGGACAACGCGGAACAGGAGGGCTAAAACAGCTTTAACAAATTCTGCTGCTTGGGATAACGTTCAGATTTCGTCGAATGGCTTTGAATGGCAATTAGTGGTGCCACCCTGTATACCAGAACGAAAAATGCAGTCGCAGTACACTCCAGATCAATTTCAGTGGGGATCCAGCCCTACAAAGTCCTTGGAGTAGGGTTGAACAGTCTGGGAGTGTCAGAACTGTCGAAGTACGTCATCCTGTGGCGCATCACAGTTCGAACTATCGCTTTCGACCTCGAAATGTGTGGGAATCAACGGCTCGAGGGAAAGGGTTGTTCCATTGGTACCCGTTGTTACGCGTCCGGAAGACTTTTTGTGTCGATTCTGAGGTGGTGTGTTGATATTTTTCCCTCGTCCACCCATTAAAAAAAACGCGTGATATCAACGCTTGATGTCGCGGTTCTGACCTCCATTGCAGAGACGTCTGAAGTAATGGGTGAAATGTGGCTAAGAAAGGTTGAGGCGACCTCAGAATCGCGTGACGTGTTCACGATGGCGCTGGGCGGAAGTGTGGGGAATTTGGTGCTATTGTGGCTTCATTACCCACCTTACACCGTGTGTGAAGTGTCGCCGAGCCTCAGGGACGGTCGTAGGACGCCACACATTTGCATCATTACACAAGAAGGTTTCGGGTACCTTTTAGCCCAGTTTCAAAATTATGAGTCGCAAAGGCAGACAGTTTACCAGGTTTCGAAAAAGTGATACATTCTTTGCGCAGTATATTACCCGAGGTAAATAGGATAATTCAATCATTGAATATAAGGTGACTGAATTACTGTTCAAGAAGATAAGATAAACTTTTGAAGTAACACTCTATCCGTCTCATTATTTGTAAAATAGCGAGTGATGTTGACATTACGAAAATCCGCTGATAGAATCGTCATATCTAGCATTATCGTGGGAGGAAGGTTGCACTGTGAATAGTGCAGTTACAATATTGTACTCCACTGTCATAATGTGCCGGAAAATAAACCAGAAACTGGCGACCGCGATCTGCGAGTGGATCCAGCCCTGTATTGAGCTGTTAGTCACCCGTGACAGAATGCTGTGGTTGTTGCATTATGAGTGAAATTCGATTCAATGGTTGGAGAGAATACACCACGGTGACTGACACAATGTCCAGCTATTTTTGGTGGGTATCGTACATTAACACGATCTGTCCAGAATGAAAGCGACTAATTATGCAACTTCCCATTAACTAAGTAAAAATGCCTGTTTTCGAGGTGACAAGTATTCAGTTACATGTATAAACTATGTATCAACATTTAACATATTAGTGCAATGTTATTCACATTAACATTAAATGGATCGACTACGATTATTCGTTGATTCATACTATCCACCAACTGAACTAAGCGAGGGACACTAGCATTTACTGATTTAAAGGTTAAATTGAAATCTACACCTGAAAGATAGGACTCAGAGAACCGACAATTACCACACATAGTGTGTGACGTAACCTGAATCATTTTCTACTACAATTCATAGAGGGATTGAACCATACACAAAGTCAAATATAATAGAAAGCGAAATGACGAAACGTTAGAGTTCTTCAAAAATAACTGCACTGCAAAGCTTCTAGAACTTTCATAGTCTCTTTTCTTGTTCTGTCTCTCAAATACATTTAAGAAATACAATCTACCTATTCAAATACACTTTGCAAACTGCTTAAATACACATACCGTGAAATATACCAACGGATTTGGAGCTTGATTAACTTTTTGTCAGTAAGACTTGTACTCACTGTAATATCAGAATATTGACTGTCTTCCGCACATAGTGTATAGGAATTACTTTCAGCCTGATTGTTAAACTGCAGATATACTCTGTCACACGATATGACCTTCAGTAGCAGTTCAGCCAATGGATGAGGTCGTAGCTTAGAACTACGAACATGTATACTTTTGTACGCTGAAACTAGCAATATGATTCAACCTGAAGTAACGATTATGGTGTGTCCCACAAAATTAACAAACAGTATCTGCTATTTCCACCCCTTCCAGACTGATCAAGATGTGGAAAGAAATTAAAACCCAAGGTTTCTCAAATTGTCTAGATATAAAGTGCTCTCGAAACAAAGAATCTCTTGATATCACCACACCCTTAGAACCGGATTAAAATTATATATGTAAAAATACATTTTAATCAAGCTACTGGCTTTAACAAGCTTGATTAATAATTTTCAAATGCACATTCCAATACAGCATCAAGTTCGAGTAACAGTCCTATCTGACAGATTCATTTTTATTTAGTCTTGTATAGAATATGCTTCGCCTTTATTTATCAACAAAAGCCTGGTAAAGCTCTTACAGGTATTGGATTGGGTTACAACGACTCTCTTATGTCTCCACTGCTCGTATTTAAGAGAATACTCAATATTTCCAGTCAATTCGAAAAGTGACATTTCACGACTATAGCGTTTCCAAGAACCATAAGAACGAACCACAGTCGAGATACAGATGTCTTTTATCATTTGAAAGTTTCAAATGTTGAAGTTCTTCTCTTTTAATCAGGAATGGGACAAGAAAGTTTGAGGATATGCTGTACAACATACATGCCCGATTCTGCTCGTCCTACAATGAGGAGATAGGGATTCACACTACTTCATATTGAGTCGACATCTGATCAGAGATCTTCCTCCAAAAGCTGTTATCGATTGTTCAAAACAGAATGGAGCTCTGAAGTGCGCGGGTCAATTGACGGAAAGAAAGATTCTTGTTGAGAGAAACTGTATTCATCTCACTCCACGGAAAGGGAAACATTGTATTAACATGCAATTTTGTCATATGATGACATGATAGAGACAGTGGCTGTTATTTGAAGACAAATGTTGATGGTGTTAGGACAGCAACCAGCCACAAATTTAATTGGCTGGTTGCTGTCGTAACACCATCAACATTGTATTATCAGTCAATGTGGAAGTATCGCCTAGCACACCATTCGCGAGGATGAAGACCGGACTGGTTCGGCAGAGTCTAAGAGGCCTCTGCCATGGCATTTCATTGAATTTCTGTATAGATTAGCCATAGTAGCGTTCCAACCTAGCGTGGTAACGATTTCTTCTATTGGACTTCGATTTTTCGCTATGATGTTGAAGTAACCTCGTGAAGGTTCTCCATTACAGTACGAGAGGTCGGCAAGTCTGGGACAGAAGACAGAGGAAAGGCGACAGTGCTGTAAAAAAACTCAGTATTACTTCTGCTATCAGTTCTCTCCACCAGCGAAAGTTTCTCTGTCGGTAAAATATTTTCTCTTATCTGGTATTAGAACATCCACATTCAAGCCATTTTCGCTACAATAATCAATAATCTTGAAGTTCCTGTAGGCACTGCAGAATAATAAATACGTAATTCATCCTCGTTGAGGCAATGGCATTGTCAAGAGGGCGGAAGAGTGAACAGAGGTTACAGCATTGTCTGGCCCTCGGGGTGCAACACTGCGCATGAAAGGCGAGAGAATCAGTCCACTGGGGACCGAACCGCACAGTAACCCTGGGTTCGGTGTGGGGCGGCGGTGAGGTGTGGGGTTGTGTACCATTGAGGGCTACGGCGGGGACGAAGCCTCTCCGTTGTTTCTAGGACCCCAGTGCAGTACGTACATAAGATCAAATAATGCAGAAGGGATAGATAATAATCCATCAGAATTGCTAAAATCATTTGGGGAAGTGGCAAGGAAACCACTACTCTCGTTGCTGCGTGAATGTATGAAACTGACGGAATTCCATCAGACTTTCGGAAAAACGTCATCCACAGAATTGCAAAGATTGCAAAAGCTGATCAGCGCGAGAATGATCTTACAAGCAGCTTAACAGCTCCTCATCTAAGTTGCTGTCAAAAATAATATACAAAAGAATAGAAAAGGAAGTTGAGGATCTGTTAGATGACAATCATTTTGGCTTTAGCAAAGGTAAAGACACCAGAGAGGTGACATTGTGGTTGCGGGCTCTCAATCAATAATGAATGAAATGATGTGGGCCTCAACCACGTACCCTCCGACTCAGACTTGTAATATTAAAATTTTTGGCTGGTTTCGTTGTCTAGGGGCTGGGATACACAGTTGCCGCATTACAGGCCAAATACTGCTGAGTCTACAGTATGCGATAAGAATACACTGCAGAAGCCATGGAAATCACACAAGAGCACAGGTCGGCACTACGAAATATTTCTGTCCTCCGGACCACGCGCAAACTGCTCCACTGTTCAAGTCTTTCCGCCGACTCTACGTCGCGCCTTCACGTCCAGCACTTTCCGTGCTCTCTGCCGTACCGTCCAGCACTCACAGAACTACCTTCCATCCAGTCTCTCCATTCACGAGCGCTGTGATTGGTGAGAGCGCTCGCGACATATCTTCATACCAACGCACCCGCACAAACGTAATGAAACACATTCTAAGTACTGGATTTACATTTAAGTAACTTGAAATTAAATAAATATTGCTACTGCTGGACCACAAACACGCTCTAACACACATTATTAGATACATAAACAAAAATCAAATAGAGGAAATTCTGGAGTAGGTTTAATAATGAATAAAAAAATAGGAGTGCGGGTGAGCTACTACAAACAGCATAGTGAACGCATCACTGTGGCCAAGATAGACACGAGGCCCACGCATACTACAGTAGTACAAGTTTATATGCCAACTAGCACTGGAGATGACGAAGAGATTGCTGAGATGTATGATGCCATAAAAGAAATTGTTCAGATACTGAAGGGAGACGAAAATTTGATAGTCATGGGTGACTGGAATTAGACAGTAGGAAAAGGAAGAGAAGAAAATGTAGTAGGTGAATATGGATTGAGAGTAAGAAATGAAAGAGGAAGCCGCCTGGTAGAATTTTGCACACAGCATAACTTAATCATAGCTAAAACTTGGTTCAAGAAACATAAAAGAAGGTTAATACATAGAAGATTCCTGGAGATACCGGAAGGTATCAGATAGATGATACAATGATAAGACAGAGATTTAGGAACCAGGTTTTAAATTGTAATACATTTCCAGGGGCAGATGAGGACTCTGATCACAATCTATTGGTTATGAACTGTAGATTAAAACTGAAGAAACTGCAAAAAGATGGGAATTTAAGGAGATGAGACCCGGATAAACTGACTAAACCAGAGGTTGTAGAGTGTTTCAGGGAGAGCATAAGGGAAGGATTGACAGGAATCGGGGAAAGAAATACAGTAGAAGGAGAATGGGTGATGAAGTATGAGTGATGAAGTAGTGAGGGCAGCAGAGGATCAAGTAGGTAAAAAGACGAAGGCTAGTAGAAGAAATATTGAAATTAATTGATGAAAGGAGAAAATATAAAAATGCAGTAAATTAAGCAGGCAAAAAGGAATACAAACGTCTCCAGAATGAGATCGACAGGAAGTACAAAATGGCTAAGGATGTAGAGGCATATATCCCTAGGGGTAAGATAGGTACTGCCTACAGGAAAATTGAAGAGACCTTCGGAGAAAAGAGAACCACTTGTATGAATGTCACTGAAAGACGTAAGTCGAAACAAGGCCCCGGGAGTAGACAATATTCCATTAGAACTACTGACAGCCTTGGGAGAGCCAGTCCTGGCAAAACTCTACCATCTGGTGATCAAGATATATCGAGAAGAATATAATAATTCCAATCCAAAAGAAAGCAGGTGTTGACAGATTTGAAAATTACCGAACTATCAGATTAATAAGTCACAGCTGCAAGATACTAATGCGAATTCTTTACAACGAATGGAAAAACTGGTAGAAACAGGCCTCGGGGTAGATCAGTTTGTATTCCGTAGAAATGTTGGAACACGTGAGGCAATACTGACCCTACGACTTAACTTATAGGATAGATTAAGGAAAGGCAAACCTACGTTTCTAACATTTGTAGACTTAGAGAGAGCTTTTGACAATATTGACTGGAATACTCTATTTCAAATTCTGAAGGTGGCAGGGCTAAACTACAGGGAGCGAAAAGCTATTTACAATTTGTACAGAAATCAGATGGCAGTTATAAGAGTCGAGGGACATGAAAGGGAAGCAGTGGTTGGGAAAGGAGTGAGACAGCATTGTAGCCTATCCCCGATGTTATTCAATCTGTATATTGAGCAAGTAGTAAAGGAAACAAACGAAAAATCCATGGAGAAGAAATAAAAACATTGAGGTTCGTCGATGACATTGTAATTCTGTCACAGACAGCAAAGGATCTGGAAGAGCAGTTGAACGGAATGGACAGTGTCTTGAGAGGAGGATATAAGATGAACATCAACAAAAGCAAAACGAGGACAATGGAACGTAGTCGAATTAAGTCGGGCGATTCTGAGGGAATTAGATTGGAAAATCGTTGCTGGGTGTTACTTGTCTAATTTACAGTCAGATTCTAAAATTTAAACTAATAAAGACATTGAAAATCTGATTACACCATAAGAATCGTAGTGCAAATAATAGCAATGTACATGTTTCCTTTTGAGGTATCATGATTCATCTGGCCACTATTAATTTTTATATGAACTGTGAAATGTCTGTCATGATGGTTTCACAACGTCAGTCATCTTTGGCACTCTCGGCTCACAAGTCTCTCTCATTGACACAGCGTCACCCTGGAATTCCCAGCCATGCGGCTGACGATGCGCTGGGGCTTCCCCTCTCGTCCGGCTTGTCGCGTAATCCCCACCGCACACCCTTTTTACTTTATATGCAGTTTTTATGACATAATATTTTAATTAATTTTATATTGCTTATTGTTGCAAGCACTACTGATAAAATACGATTTTCACTATTAGTTTCTGCAGCTGAAACTATTTTAACTTTATGCACTTTGACCTATCATGTGGGGATACGCACAACACTGAAAGAATTCCTGCTGTGGACGTCCGAACTTTAATTTGCAAACTATTTTTATATAACACTGATCTGACTTGTTACATATGGAACATGGTATCATTACTGTAACTAATTGTGAAAAAAAATGCCCTTCGCTACTTTCATCTCTTGAATGCACAGAAAATTACTCTTATTGCCTGTTCGGAAGTTACAGTACGTTATGTTCACTAAACATAAACGCTGCAGGGGATTTTTTTAAATATATGAAGACTACTAACTGCCCCGACTAACATCAGAGTATGAAACAAAAAAAATGAAATTTAATTATTACGTTATTAGCGAGAACAGGTTTTGCACAGCAGTCTTTGATTACAGACAAGTAAAACCTTATCACTCATGAATTATTTACGAAACTGATAACATAATAGCAGCTGTCCATGTCCACCTTAAAGTGACATAATAAAACCCACAATTTCCCTCTGAAGTCTCCAGGAAGCTGCAAGAGATAATTTTAATGTACCGTTACCTGCCCGCTATATTGCAGGAAAACTGCTTTCATACAATTTAATTTGAATTTGCCGCGGCAGCGGCTCCCGCGATCGCTGCACGGCTCTGCGTCATGAAAAATTCCTAATATGCTGAAAATGGCTAAGAATGTGGAATGAAATCTTGGGCAAGCTAGCAATAAATTATTGTAATAGCTTTAACGATTTCTATATTCAAAAAATCCACTTAAATTGAACGTACACACATTTTACAAATATCAGCCTCCAATGGCGTCTTTCTCGATCAAAGGACAAACGAAGGCTACCTACGCATTCAAGCGAGCGACACAGGCTCTTGTAACTTTAACGGCTACAAGAAGACAGAGAGAGTACTGTTTTAACCTCCACTATTTATAGGCAATTTAATAAGCATCTTTGTAGATATTTTTCATTGTCTGCTTTGATACACACATTCGCCGACCACAGTCGTTATTTGTGAAATATAGATACATAAATATTGCACAAACATAAAAAATGAAAAATTATTACCTTTTATACATAATCTACAACCATTCATACAGCAATGAAATAATAATAATACAGATAAATGTTTATTTTTATTATTTTTTATATTCTACTGTCTTGCCAGGAGACGTCACAATGCCCCCTGGCAGCATATGACTAACATTGGCAAATGTTTGTCAATATGTTACCGTTGACGTCAACACAGTCCCTGTATATCACTTGGTGTTTTGAACATCAAGCTCATTTTGTTCACTATGTTCACACGGTAGTTTGTTTACACTGTCCAATACTATCTCCAGGAATGTATGTTGCTCTTCCACTTTGCGAGCTGACCGTATACCTAGTCCCAGGGTCATTACAGTTTTGGCTCCCCCATCTGGACTATGTACGTTCAGAAAACCTGGGAAACTGCGCCGGAGTCATGGCCATCTCGCTCGATTCGCAGTTTAACACAGTTCTCTCAGTTCACGAATGACGTGCGACGCTTGCCAAGTGTTCACAATTGAAGCACAAAACACAAGATTTATTCGTGAAAAAATGTTACAACACGGTACTTTTCGAGACTGTACGTTTATGAAATTCCACACCTGTGGTAATGCTCAAGTTTATGTTTTGGTGAAAGTACAGTATTGTGCATTAAATAATTCAAAGTAGTGTTATGACTTTGCCACTTAATTGTTGATTATAGAAATCCTACCAGGGCAATTTACGCATGTCAATTTATATTGCTAATACGAACAAAACATCTCACATATGGTGTCTAATAGGTTCACAGTTTGAGTTCATTACTGCAACAAATTAAAGTGTTCGTCACTTGATTTAAGTTCGTATTAGAAAAATCATTCTGATGTTCAGTTCATAAATATTGGAGTTCATGTTCAACGAAATGTTCACAATGACGTTGGACGGTGCGTGCGGTAGAGTGAGGTCAAAGTTGTGTCCCGGAGCGTCGGTTGGAACGCGATGCCTCAGTGACCATCGGAATCGACGCCGCATTGTCGCAGAAGCAGCGACGGTGCGGCGGTAAGTGGCGCCGGCGCAGTCGCGAGCTGAGCCGGCCTGTTCAGCTGTCGTGGCGTACGGCAGATGTTTCGCCCGCGATCAGCTGACTGCAGACCGCTTTGCACTCCCTTGTTGCTCCTCCGCACGGATCTCCGTCAAAATACATATAACAAACATTCCACCGTAGTATACTATCTTTAAGGATACACAATATAAGCTGTGGGAATAGAATGCAATTGGATTAATCAGCGTTTATTGTCCAGCAAGCCGTCGTTTCGCTGGTTTGCACAGAATGTTTTGGTGTGATAACGGTTTTCATGGCATGGCAATCGAACTGCGCTGTGACACTGCTATTAAGAGTTTATCACGCGCAAGTTGCACCACACACTTTTACTTCGTTTTCACGGGTGGTGCAGCGTCTCTCTACACATGAAATCATTTCCGTCCACACACACTGTTTCCGTCAAGCGATGTTTATTGTTATCGTCTCTGAACGGGCTACTACCTATTTCCTTACACACGGTAAGTTTGTTATTGTTTGAGCGCTGCGTTATAACAGTTTATAACTCAGCATTCGATTCACTTCGACGTATATATTGGTGCAGTTCCAACAGTCACTCTCTGTCCCTTCTACACACAATATTCCGTCTGTCTGCAAGGTTGCAGGTGTACACACAGTCTATCTGGAAGGCATGTTGTCCCTTCTTTACACAATTATTTTCACTCATGGTGAGTCCATTACATTTACAGTGTCCATTGCACCTTTCTTAACATTATTACAATGCATAAATGGCTTTTTTGCAATTACATGAAGGTATGTGAGTTTGTACACTAGTTTTTCCTATGTAGCTTGCCAAGTTATCACTCCTCTAGTGAACAGATCTTATCATGTTCATATCAGCTGGACCTGGGCATATTGTTCGATAAATACTTTTTTTTTTGTAGACAAAATTTGCATGAATAATTTGTCCCACAGGACTACAGTGTAGTTTCCGCATAGAATGTGTCAATTCGCATAAAGCGCATTTAATGTTCAAAGTCATGTATGAAATATACTGGCTTCAATTTAAGCACTGGTACGTACACAGGGTACGTCATATAAAATGGGTTCGGTTTAGATTTAATTTATTCAAGTGTCACTCTCATATCATTATTGGTGGTAATACTGTATACCTAATCGTCTTACGACTCAAAGTTACTTTCAATTAAATAAATATCCTCTCGAGGCATTACATTAACCTAATACAATTAAATCTATTATATTACTACATGCAAATTAATCATCAATTATTTATACACACAGTAATGAAAAATGACCCAGAAAATTGTTCAGTGCTTGATGAGCATGAAATAATTTTTACTGACACTAATCTGTTTGTAGGCAAGTCTTTATCTAGCGCATTATTACACTTTCTTGTGAGCCTTGCTCACACCGTAAATATTCTTTACTGTATTGATATTCAGAGATGAATATACACAAATTCATACTTAAAACTAAACACTCTTATATTCTAGGACACAAATGTAAAATTTTCTTACAGCTACTACTTACAAATTATTGTACTAATAAATTCACGTCTTTGCGTGGGTATAGTCCTTTGATTTGTCCCGTTTGTGGATGTGCCAAAAGATAACTACACCCATGTGGCACCTTGACTACTACAAAGGAACCTGAATATATTAATTGCCACTTACTGTTCCGTTTCATTGTGGCTGACGATTTAGGGTGGTTACGAATTAGTACCAAGTCCCTTACATTATATTTCTGGGTGTCCCTCACACCCCGATCACATTTTTGCTTCCTCTTTGCAGCACAGCTGTTTAGGTTGTCCCATACCTTTTTTGCTTTCTCCTCCTTTGTCTCCACTTTAGTGGGTAGTTTCGGGAGAGGCACAAGCCATTCATTTCGCGTCTTATTATCTGCCTTTATTACTTCTATAGGGGGGTATCCTGTACCGGAGTGGGGTGCTAGATTCTGTATTTCTACGAATTTCGGGATCAACTCAACCCATTTTGAGCGTCGATTTAAAATGTAGATCCTGATGAACTTACTTCATTCTTTAAAGGTTCTTTCGACTAAACTACCTTCGGGGTGGAACCCGGCTGCAAGGATATGCTGTATACTTGTTCTCTTAAGTAGTTCTTCCGGGTATGGCCAGTAAAGTAGGACGCATTATTAGTAATCACTGCTTCGTGTTTTCCTACCTGAGGCATGTATCCTTGATTAATACTCCTGACTATGCTCTTAGCTGTGGCTGATTTCATTGGAAAAATTTTCAAATACTTTGAAAGAATATCAAATACTACTAGTACGTATTTCATCCCTCCCCTAGCCATGGGATACGGACCTGCTATAGGATGGAGTTAAAATTTTCTCTGTTATCATGTTTTGCTTTCTGGAAAATAACACAAGCCCTCACTATTGCCTGTACTTGATGTTTTATTTTTGGAAAGTAGCAGTATCTCGCTATGAGCTCCGCACACTTTCCATTTCCTTCCTGTGTGGCCCCATGCCAAGTGCGTGTGCCATATTACTGTTCGGACTGACTGACTGGGTATACATACTGCCCAGCAGTCATCTATTACATTGCGTTTATGATACAAAATGTTATTCGCAATTTTGTAACTTTGCTGACCTTTATTGTTGATACCGGTTTCGATATTGTTAATAATTTCTCCCCACACAGGATCAGATCTTTGTAATTCATGCATTTTCTTGCACATGCATAGGAAATCCTTCCTATGCATGTGGTCCTGCTCTAGAAGCACTTTGTATTCGGCTGATTGTTCTAACATCTCAGCTAACTCCGGCAAGCCCACCGGCAGTCGTGGCAAAACATCTGCTGCTATATTGCCTCGACCTTTTATATACATTATCTTTATCTGAAATTCCTGTAAGGTTAGCATCCATCTCTTTAATCTGGGGTGCAATAACGTGCAGGACATTAAAAAACTTAATGCCTGGTGATCACTGTAAACCTTAATTTTCTTTCCGCATAGAAAACAAACTTTTTTACAGCCCAGACTACCGCGAGCGCTTCCAGTTCTGTCGCTGAGTAAGCTCTCTCGCAGCTAGTTAAAGTTCTACTAGCAAATCCGATAATGTTTATTGTAGCCGGATCGCTTCCTTCCTCCCATTGAAACAGACACGCGCCCAAGCCATAAGAACACGAGTCCGTCGCAAGACAAAAGTTTTTTGACATGTTCGGGTGTTGCAAGATGTTTACATTCACCAGGGCTGTTTTGATAGCTTCAAATGCTTGCTGGCACTTATCAGTCCACACCCACTGCACATTTTTTCGCAGTAAATTTAATAGTGATTCATCATTTAGTAACTGTTATGGGAAAAACCTCCTGAAAAAGGATGTAAGTCAAATAAATGCCTTTAATTGCTTCTTAGATCTTGGTCTCTGGAATTCTCGAAGTGTTTCTAATTTTTTATTGTCTGGGCTGATGCCGTGCGGCATGACATTATGGCCTAGGAATTTAATTCTGTTGCGCCCAATTTCGATTTCTCGAGGTTTGCTGGCACACCTGCCTGTTTAAATCTTTCTAAAACTCTACGAATTAATTGCATATGGTCATCCCAGGTAGCACTTGCTATTACCAAGTCATCAACGTATAATGTAATTCGTTCTAATAGGTCTGGTCCTAGTACCGTGTGTAATGCGGTAATAAACACTCCGGCACTTACATTCAATCCCAAGGGGAGTACTTCGAACTGATAACTTCGCCCTCCGAATACAAATCCTGTGTATTTTCTCGATTCTGGCGTAAGTGGGATCTGCCAGTGCGAACTTCGCAAATCAATCGAGCTTAAATACTGCACACCGTGAAATTTCTGCATTTGCTCATCTAAATTTTCGGGACGTGTTCTTACGGGTACAATAATCTTGTTGATGTCCCGTCCGTCCAAGACCAGACGAATTTTTCTATTGGCTTTCGCCACCGCTACGAGAGGGCTGCTATACGTAGACAGGGTTCGATGATATTCCACTCTAACATTCTTCGGATCCCTTTTGCCACTGCCTCCCTTCTCGACCATGGGATGGAGTAAGACGCTCGACAATAGGTTTTGTGGGGCGTTACTTCGATATGATAGTTATAACCCCTAATTACTCCTGGTCGTTCAGAAAATACCATGTTATATTCTGACAGTAGCTGCGTTAGCTGTTGTTTTTGTATACCATTTAAACTTTCAAAGTCTTGGACTTTATTCTGGAATGTATCTACATTTACTTCAAAATCATTAATTTCTTTATTGGGATAGTAAAGATCTGTCGTTGTTGAATTACTTTGTAAGTGCAGTACACACGGGTTCCGACCATTGATATTTATTCTGTTACAACATGGCACAAGTACCTCTTTCGATCGCATCATTGATAATTCAACCCTTCTGCCTTTATTAAGTACGCTTAGTTTTTCTACGGAGAGGTCGATCACTGCGTCCCTCTCACGGAGAAAATCTTCTCCCAGAATGCAGGTTAACCCCTTAACAACCAGGAACGAGCTCACTACGGCTACGTCCTCTTTACAAACTTCTACCTGCACCTGGCGCTTAATTAACTGTCTCTGTGCGCTTATGGCTCCAGACACCTTGCAGTTATTCACTGGGAAAGTCGGTATATTTCGCCCCTTCCCAAGTGCTTTATACAGTTCTGCACTCGTCGCACTGACCGAGGCACCTGTGTCAATGATTATGTTTATAGCGATATCGTAGACCTTTGCTTCTAGGATTGCTTGTATGTTTTCTTTATTATTCTTTGCGCATTCGTGCGGTTCTGTTGGGAGGTCGTGCTTCGTACTAATCCCGTCATTATAATGCAGCATTTTGATTCCAGGTATACTATCATCTGTGAGGCTCTCACTCAACCCCACGGCCAGCAACGGAGAGCATACCGTGGCCGATTCTAGTTTGCTCAACTATTTTCGTGCGAGGTGCATGGACGGTTGTTGTCCGTGATCTCTATAATATGAACATTTTTGCAGGCCGCCACGGCTGCGCGATAGGCGCGTTTTGCTGCGGTGGACTGTTGATATCGTACCTCTCGTTATTTTGTCGGTCTTGGTTCGGTCGGTGATTATTATTCCCGGCACGATTGTTTTCATTGTAAGGTCGTTTCATTGACCTCGTGCATTTTTTTAGCGGTTTGTCCGGAATCATATCTATCGTCAAATCTACGTATTCTATTATTTGACGGGTGACCATAACTATTTTGATTTCGGTTGTTGCTAGTACTCGGCTGATATTAATGCCTTTTATCACCACCCCCACCATTTCCATGGTTGTGGTTCGGTGCATTACCATTTCTACCTTGTATGCATCCTGAACCATTATTTCTTGCGTGTTCGCACACTGACTTCACGTCTCTCTGTATTAGGTCAATCGAATCTAGTACTGACAGGAAATGTTCCATGTCGTTTTCGGGAACGTTAATTAGATTTTGCTTAATGTGGGTAGGTAAATGTGATTTAAGTAGCATAATAAAGTCTCTCCACGATATAGGCTTGTCCCAGTAGCGCGTCTTGTTAATGTATTTTTCAAAATATCGTCTCAGATTTCCAAAATGTGTTGAATAAGGTTCAGGAATATAGACCTCCTTCCTAAACCACCCTTGGATGCAAGCCAACCGATATTTTGCTAAAAATGCCTTCTCAAATGGTGCGTATGTCATGCAGGTGTCCGCTACTTCAGTAGCCCATAATGCTGCGTCATCCTGAATATAGGACATGACATATTGTATTTTCTGCGCTTCATTCCATGCGCTTTGCAAGATTTTTCTGAAGCTTTTCATAAACACTACCGGATGTACTGACTTTCTTTAGGTAGTGAATGTCTGGAATTTTCTGTGCTTAATTAGAGTTTCTTCGACCAATATTTTTGAATTGTACGCATTTGCCCTTGGTGCATAGGCTGCCTGCTCTGATCTGGAGCTGCGGCTCTTGAAGGCATTGCCGCACGAAGACTCCTCATTATTGCGTCGCGCATACGTCAGTGCGTTACCAAAAACATTGGTTACTAGCGGCACACTTTCATTTTCGGCACATTTGCTACTATCGGCTAAACCTTTTTCCAAGTCTGATATCTGCCAATGCGGAATATCATCACTTAGTATTTGTTTGATAGTTTGAACATCACTCTGTACCTGACTGTTTCTTACAGCACTAAGTCCTTATCCTCAAAAGCTGCTTTTACCTTTGAATCAGTCTTTTTCTCGATTTCATTGTGTTTCGATTCTAACCAGGAATTAAACTGAGCCTCAGTTGTAGTAGCTTGTTCGTCCAGTTTGTGTTCGACAAGCTATGTAGAATCTAGTTCTAATTTTTCGATTCGGTTAGCTAAAATGCCCATTTCATCTACAGTGGTAGTATTCGCTAACTGCAGATTAATTACCTGCGCAGTTAACTCCTGTACAGCTTTAGGTACTGATTCATAGGTTTGTTTCATATTTGCTATCTCCTTTTGCACGGTTTCTAAGGACTGAACTACTTGTTGGTCACGCTCAGCTTTCTGGCGGTCCCGCTCAGCTTGCTGTGCAATGAAACTTCCGAATTTTTCATCCTTTTCCGACTGCTGGCGGTCCCACTCAGCTTGTTGGCAGAAAAAGGCTCCCAACTGCTTGTCCTTTTCTACTTGCTGTTGCGCTAACTTCGCCTGATAATTTAGCATGCTCTCTAACATAACCTGAAACGAATATCCACCAGGCTGGTTACCAATATTTGATTCCTGCTCTGCTGGTGGTTGTACTACTTCTTTTTCTATGTCTGCTTGGGCACTGGTGGATGGTGGCAACAGTTCCTGTGCCCCCGCCCCCACAGTTTCACAGGGTGTTTCCCCAAACAGATTGCTTGTATTCTCTAAAGCATTTGCTTCTATATTTACTGCACTGGTTAACTGATGTTCCTCAGTATCCATGTTGCCCGTGCGTCGCCTACGCAGTTTGACCGTATTTATGACTTCTAAGTTGGAAACAATATCTGTCGTCTTACTCGTTGCACACAAAATATATGAACTGGTGCACAATACACTACACAATGAAAAATTCTATCTACATTCAAACTCTGTCCCGTCGCAAACAACTATCTTTAAACTACACACACACCACTAGTGACATGAGATGACTTCACTGAAATTCATACTCTACTGACAGGACAACAGGCAAATTAACTTACCGTTAATTTGCATGGTTCTGATTTCGGCTGCTCCAGGCTATGTTGTTGCAATTCCTCTGTAGAATCAGTCTCTACTCGTTCAGTTTGCTCGCATTGGTGTAATTTTCATGCATTACTGCATGTATGATTCTTTCATGAAAACTACACCACTGCGAGCAAACTGAACGTGGCCAGTGCTCATTCGGGCCCCGCGCTTATGGGCGCCAAATTGTCGCGTAATCCCCACCGCACACCCTTTTTACTTTATATGCAGTTTATATGGCATAGTATTTCAATTAATTTTACAAGGTGTACGAAAAGTCTTTCCCTGATTACACATATTGATAACTCAGGCTAGAAGTAAGATACAAATGTGAAACTGGTGTCTAATTGTTTACAAACTATCAAAGTTTTTTTCACACATCAGTCAACTTCCACATGAGCACCCTTGGTAGCACGTAGCACATCTAGGCGATATTCAATTTCCGTCCACACATTAGCAAACATCACTGGAGGGATCGATTCAAGGACTGTGGTTATCCGTTACCGCATGGTTTCAAGATCTGGTACATGATTTCGGTAGACCCCGTCCTTGACATAACCCCATAAAAAGGAGTCTAATGGGGTTATGTCAGGAGAGCGTGGAGGCCAAACCGTTGGCCCATCACGACCAATCCATCGCCCTGGAAAGGTCATATCGAGATAGGCACGGACGTCCAAACCCCAATGAGGCAGTGCACCGTCTTGCTGAAACAAGACATCGGGGTGATACTGAAGCAGCTGAGGAACAGCATACAGTTGCAACATGTCCAGATACACTGCAGATGTGATGGTAGCCTCAGCGAAGAAGAATGGCCCGATAATTCTGTCGCTGGAGCTTCGAATTTGCCCTGCGTTGCACGATCCTCGTATGGCTTCATTCGAAGGACGGGGACCGTATCTTTGATCTTTCGTCGTCTTGTGTCGGGGTCCAAATCTTCAACCTCAGAAGTAACATCAGATAAATGTCTTACAACCCTATAAGGTCCATCTACATCTACATGATTACTCTGCAATTCACATTTAAGTGCTTGGCAGAGGGTTCATCGACCCACAATCATACTATCTCTCTACCATTCCACTCCCGAATAGCGCGCGGGAAAAACGAACACCTAAACCTTTCTGTTCGAGCTCTGATTTCTCTTATTTTATTTTGATGATAATTCCTACCTATGTAGGTTGGGCTCAACAAAATATTTTCGCATTTGGAAGAGAAAGTTGGTGACTGAAATTTCGTAAATAGATCTCGCCGCGACGAAAAACGTCTCTGCTTTAATGAGTTCATCCCAACTCGCGTATCATATCTGCCACACTCTCTCCCCTATTACGTGATAATACAAAACGAGCTGTCCTTTTTTGCACCCTTTCGATGTTCTCCGTCAATCCCACCTGGTAAGGATCCCACACCGCGCCGCAATATTCTAACAGAGGACGAACGAGTGTAGTGTATGCTGTCTCTTTAGTGGACTTGTTGCATCTTCTAAGTGCCCTGCCAATGAAACGCAACCTTTGGCTCGCCTTCCCCACAATATTATCTATGTGGTCTTTCCAACTGAAGTTGTTCGTAATTTTAACACCCAGGTACTTAGTGGAATTGACAGCCTTGAGAATTGTGCTATTTATCGATTGATGGAATTCCAACGGATTTCTTTTGCAACTCATGTGGATCACCTCGCACTTTTCGTTATTTAGTGTCAACTGCCACCTGCCACACCATACAGCAATCTTTTCTAAATCGCTTTGCAACTGATAGTGGTCTTCGGATGACGTTACTAGACGGTAAATTACAACACCATCTGCGAACAACCTAAGAGAACTGCTCAGATTGTCACCCAGGTCATTTATATAGATCAGGAACAGCAGAGGTCCCAGGACGCTTCCCTGGGGAACACCTGATATCACTTCAGCTTTACTCATTGATTTGCCGTCTATTACTACGAACGGCGACCATCCTGACAGGAAATCATGAATCCAGTAGCACAGCTGAGACGATACCCCATAGGCCCGCAGCTTGATTAGAAGTCGCTTGTGAGGAACGGTGTCAAAAGCTTTCCGGAAATCTAGAAACACGGAATCAACTTGAGATCCCCTGTCGATAGCGGGCATTACTTCGTGCGAATAAAGAGCTAGCTGCGTTGCACAAGAACAACGTTTTCTGATCCCATGCTGATTACGTATCAATAGATCGTTCCCTTCGAGGTGATTCATAATGTTTGAATACAGTATATGCTCGAAAACCCTCCTGCAAACTGACGTCAATGATATAGGTCTGTAGTTCGATGGATTACTCCTACTACCCTTCTTAAACACTGGTGCGACCTGCGCAACTTTCCAATCTGTAGGTACATATCTATTGGTGAGCGAGCGGTTGTATATGATTGTTAAGTAGCGCCTGAGGAGCTTCTCAGAGAGACAAACCTTCCGAACAGGAGTGAAGATCCAGACGAGGTCACCAGCCTGGTAGACAACAGGGCGATGGCTCGCGTCATACCTTTGGTGATCGTTTTCTTGAGCCTGTGTCATAGGCACAGTGTCGTACTTAAAATGCACTATTAGACACATTGTCTAAGGGTCAATATTGACCCATAGACAATGTGTGTAATAGTGTATTTTAAATACGACAGTATGCTATCTTAGGCACTGTATAACATTAAAACACTTGATAATGGCACTTTGAAACCGAAATCATGATCGTGTAAATGTAGCATTGCAAATAAAAACCAGTCTGACTTTAAAGATATGTATTATGACTGTGGCCCCACATCATGAAAAAAATTATTACAGTGTCCATCGTCGTAGTCGCCTCACTCGCATGCACCGGAAAAATGGCGTAAATCCTGTGGTGTCTTGTTTGGCGGTGTTGTAGGCAAACGGCACGAAAGGTGCCTCATCCCAGTTGCTCTGCTCAACATTGACGAACATTGATAGCATGTCGGGCAAAGTCTTATTAAGGCGTTCAGTAAGCCAGTTGGTTTGCGGATGGTAGGCAGTCGTCATGTGATGAGTAATGTTGCACCGACGGTTTATCTCTGTCGCAAGATTGGATCGAAAAGTTTTCCCTCGATCCGTAATTAACGACCGTGGGGCACCGTGTTTTAGTGCAATGTCTTCCACGATGAATTTGGCTATCTCGGATAATTCGGCTGTTTTCACGGCTTTTGTAATGGCATAGCATGTCAGATTGTCAGTGCAAACAATAACCCATCTATTGCCACTATCAGACGTTGCAAATCTTCCTAGGAGGTCAATCCCAACACGCTGAAAAGGCGTTTCGGCTGGTGGAATTTGTATGAGTCGGCCAGGTGGTTTCTGAGGAACTGCCTTTCTCCTCTGGCACTCTCATGAGTGCGACACATAGTGACGGACACTCCTAAATAAACCTGGCCAGAAAAATCTATTGCGGATTCTGTCGTAGATCTTAACAAAACCTAAGTGTCCGGCCTCAGGTGTGTCATGGAATTTCTGTAGAACATCTAAGTGCATGTGTTTAGGAATCACTGGTAGCCACCTCTTTCCATACGGATCAAAGTTTTCCTTGTAAAGTAATCCAATAACTAAAATTGTCCTTTCACATCTTCTGACCGATTTAAGGCATGCATAATTTGAGATATCTTGGGGTCCTTCTTCTGCTCAGCAGAGAGATCGTCGAGTGCAGCGAGACAGTCATTACCTTGATCAAAATCTTGATGCTCTTGCACAGGGTTTCTTGAGAGACAGTCGGCATCTTGGTGTTTTCTTCCACTTTTGTACACTACGGTAATGTCATACTCATGAAGACGTAGTGCCGACCTGCTGAGTCGTCCTGTTGGATCCTTAAGGCCTGTCAACCAACAAAGTGAATGATGGTCTGTAACAGCTGTGAATGGCCTTCGATAGAGACACTGTCGAAATTTGAACATGGCCCAGAGAATGGACCACTTAATACCTTCAGAAGAAGTTTGTCTCTGCGTCGTTTAATAGTTAACCGTATTATATGTTTTTCACTATTTTTGCATCAACCAAAAGCATCAGCGGAAACACACTCAACATTAAGGTGGGCTCCACTGTACTCCAGTACTTCGGATCAAGTTTTCTTCATTGTCAAGAATTCACCCTTCTTATATAAAGGAAAATGTATGAACTCCTCTGTCATGAGCTGTCATGTCTTAGTTATAAATTCTGAAACTTTTCATTTCAATAACGATGCCAGTCATCTACAATTAAAGACTATCACCGTAACCAATTCATTTGTATGGGTCTGTGTATCGCAAAGTGAAGACCCCTTCAAAACCACAACTTTGATGGGTTGTAACAGGCATTACCGTTTTGTCGTAACTAAACTTAAAATTTAGAAACTGTTGATTCGAGGAAGCGTAGTACACATTTTGTTTCGTTTTGTGTCATATTCAATATCAAATTGTAGTAAATTAAGTTGTGCTGGCTCTCTTGAAAACATATGCAATAATTACACTTAAATGTCGTAATGGAAAAATATGAGCATGTGTATCCTGACGTTAGTAGTTACAATTAACAGTTAGATTGGTAGTATTATGTTCGGTAGTGGAAACGGCGGCTCATCTAACGTCTGGTCAAAACGAAATACACTGCGGTGACGGAAGTCACGGGATACCGATATGCACAAATACAGATGGCGGCAGTATCGCATATACAAAGTATAACAGGGCCGAATATTGGCGGAGCTGTCATTTGGATTCAAATGGCTCGTGTGGAAAGGTGTCCGACGTGATCATGGCAGGACGGCGGGGATTTAACAGACTCCGGACGCCGAGCAGTAGTTGGAGCCAGGCACAAGAGGTGTTCCATTTCGGAGATCGTTAGGGAATTCAATATTTCGAGGTCCACAGTAAGGCGAGAATACCAAATTTCAGTCATTACCGCACGTCACGGACAACGCAGCGGCCGACGGCCTTCAGCAAATGGCTGAGCGCAGCGCCGTTTTCGTAGAATGGTCATTACTAACAGAGAAACAACACTGCCTGAAATCATCACAGAAATCAATGTGGGACGTATCCGTTACTGCACTGCGGGAAAATCGGCATTAATGGGCTATGGCAGCAGACGGCCGACGCGAGTGAGCCTTTGCTAACGGCACATCGCCTTCAGCACCTCTCCGGAGTTCGTGACCATGTCGGTTATACGCCAGACAACTATATAAGGGTGGCACGGTCAGATGAGTTCCGATTTCAGTTGATAAGAGCTGATGGAATGTGTGTATGAAATCTTACAAACTACTTAATCTAAATCTTACAAACTACTTAACCTAAATTATCCTACGGACAAACACACACACCCATGGCCAATGGAGGA
The DNA here is from genome assembly GCF_023864345.2 of Schistocerca serialis cubense. Lineage (NCBI taxonomy): Eukaryota > Metazoa > Arthropoda > Insecta > Orthoptera > Acrididae > Schistocerca > Schistocerca serialis. The sequence continues at coordinate 320,200,029 of NC_064641.1, read as the reverse complement.
CTCTAACCTGCCCTGGGACCAGCCGCACAATCCATGACTGCAGCGCCTGAGACCGCTCGGCTAATACCGCGCGGCAGAGCTGATGGAGCTCGAGCGTGGCGTAGATCTCATGAAGCCGTGGACTCATGTTGTCAACAAGGCACTGTGCAAGCTGTTGGTGGCTCCATAATGGTGTGGGCTGTCCTCTTTCCAACTGAACCGATCATTGACTAGACATCGTTGTATTCGACTACTTGGGGACGATTCGCAGCCATTTGTGGACTTCATGTTCCCAAACAACGATAGAATTTTTACGGATGACAATGGGTCATCTCACCGGGCCACAATTGTTCGCCACTGGTTTGAACATTCTGGCGAATGATTTAGCCACCCAATCGCCTAATAAGTGAATCTCATGGAAAATTTGTGGGGCATAATCGAGAGGTGAGTTTGTGCACAAAATCCTGCACCGGGAACGCTTTTTCAATTATGCACGGCTATAGAGGCGGCGCGGCTCAGTATTTCTGCAGGGGACTTCCAACGACTTGTTGGGTCCATGCCACCTCGAGTTGCTGCACTACGCTGGTCAAAAGAAGGTCCGACACGATAATTGGAGGTGTCCCATAATTTTTGTCAATTCATGTGCTTGACGGTAACCTAATATGCTATGCCTAACTACAGGGTGGCGCACGAAATGTTTTACCAATTGTTTCTTTGACAATTTACGACGCTCATTAGATATCCCACTGGGATCTCTACAGCAGTACCAGCAGAGCTTGGAAAAACAAATCAGTTACGAAATGACGCGTAATTCACGATACTGCCGCTAGGAGACTGGTAAGCAGCAATGGCTGACAATGGAAGACTGAAGGCACAGCAACGATCGGGAATTGTGTTACTTTTTCATGAAACGAAAAGCCTTGTTGTGACTCAGAGGCGTTTTCGACAACAGTTTAACACACGATGGGTCCCTTGCAAGAAGACCATCCACAGGTTGTACGATATATATGCACAGGATGGAACAGTATTGGAAGCGAAGCGACCTCGGCCTAAGCCTGTTTGTTCGCCGGAGAATATTGAAGCGGTACGAGTTGCTGTACAGAGAAGTCCCGGGAAATCGTGTAGAAAGGCACCAGTGCAACTGGGAATATCCAGACACTCCGTTCAACGCAATCTTAAAAGTGACCTCCATATGTACTCATACAAGATGACCTGTGCACAGAAGCTCACTGAAGAACACAAGCAGCAGAGACTACCGTTTGCTCAGTGGGTGGAAGATAGGGAAGAAACTCTCAACAACGTTTGGTTTTCAGATGAGGCGCATTTTCATTTAGACGGTGTGGTTAACAAAGTGTACGCTTTTGGGCCACTGAAAACCCCCAACTGCTTCATGAACGACAACATTATGCTCCGAGGGTTACAGCATTGGCAGCAATTTCCAATCACGGAATTATTGGACCCTTTTTCTTTGAAGAAACTGTGAACAGCGAGCGTTATTTGAGCATCCTTCGCAATTGCTTCAGTCTACAGCTTCTTGGTACTGCTTTGCCCTTCAACACGCAGTGGTTCATGCAAGATGGAGCAAGGCCACATACTGCAAACACTGTGTTGGAGTTTTTACAGGAGCATTTCGACATGAGGATCATTTCACTCAGGTTTCCAGGTCGTTTGAATGACGGACAAAATTGGCCCCCCAATAGTCCAGACCTCAATCAATGTGACTTTTTTCTTTGGGGGTACCTAAAGGGAAAAATTTTCCCGAAACGTCCACATGATTTAATGGAGCTCTTCAAGCTGTTCAAGCTTGCAGTGAAATTACGGAAGACGTGTGCCGTAGCGTAATCACCAACTTCAGTGTTCGTTTGAGGGAAGTTAGGAAACGAAATGATGGACATATTGAGCATGTGCTGAGTTAGAACAAACCTCCATGGACGGCTCTTCATTGTAGTATATGTTCCTTTCTGATTTTATTGACAATAAAGTTTATATTTAAAAACAAAATGGTAACACGTTTCATGCGCCACCATGTATGATACCAAGCAACTGTGACTGGAAATATAAAAGTAGTGATCTGATAAACAGACGGCGTATTCTCGTGGAAGGCAGGCATCATTTGCTATGTAGAACGACGCGTCACGCACCCGTAATGTCAACACCACGCTTATGTATCCGGATTTAATAATAATTTACCTCTGTTTAATAACTGATTCCCCTTGGAACATTCCAGAAACTGGTACAGTTTGTTTGTCCATTTATAGAGAGAAAGCATCGTTTTTAAAAAAATACATAATTCCGTGTGATTTCAGTTTTTCACAGAGAGAGCGTTTTGATAAAACGAATGTGCAAAATATTTGTTGTCACCCTTGTAATGAAACTGAGTATACGATGGTTTACATCTTGAAATCAGCGCCATTACACGAGATGTGACGAAAGAAGCCAGAGGTGCTGGGTATTACATAAAGTAGCTGTATCGAGCCAGGAGGTGAAATGAGGTTTTTGTTTGAACTATCAGAACTTAAGGCCAGGATTTTGTATCGAAACTAAAGCAACTTTCTGGTACCGACGGATTAATTAACCTACTGCAAAACAAGTGTTGAATTCTGAGAGCATAAGAAACTCATCAGCTTAATTGCGATCGTGTCAGTGCAAAATGGAAGGAAAAAAGTTTGTTTTGTGAATGAAGTTAAAGTGTCTAACAAACTCTTAACTGAAGTTGCTTTTAGCACTCAGCTGTTGAGAGTGTAATTGGGAGGCAGTAAACGCTATTAAAGAAAAGAAATAAATCTGCTCAATTTCTAAATTTAAAACTACCACAGAAAAGTTCGAGACTTAAATATAATATGCATGTATTTGAATCATACCAAATAATAGCAGCATTTCATGTTAATGTGTAGTTAAAATAACTGATTATGTTATGTACAATGTCTATACGTGTACAAATGTTGCTTCAGAAGATCACAGGACATCCTTCGATTGACGGTAGGTTAATCTCTTAGTGAAGATCAAATAAATTTTAAGCTGTCGTTTATGGGTCATGTGCATCAATGCAGAACGCTGATCTTAGCAGGAAACGGGCCTTAGCCAAACAGTAGTTAATTAAAGTTCGAGTTCTAAGCCATCAGCGTAGCTTATCGATTCCAATTTACATGAGAGTTCAGGTACATGGACATAAATTTCGAAATGTTTGAACTGTTACTGTATACCGAGTGGCAATGAAAAGACGCTCGTCGTACCTAGGAGCATCAACTTCCTACGGCGACACACCCACATTTCATTTTCCTTTCTGCAGCTTAGCAACGTCTCCGATAAACATGGGGTCTTCGTCTTGAGGTTGTTCGTGATGGAAGATGTGAAAAGCACCGTATTTTGACGATACCAGGCAGAGAGGGTTAGTAACACTATACCAAAAACTACATTTGCTTTGATACGTTCTCTAAGCAAAGACTACTTAAACGTATTGGAGGAGTTCAAGTTTCATGTGTACTACATTCGAAGTTTCCGGCACTAGGACCGCTTGAATCTCGTATAAATCGTGTGCCATAGTTTCTTTACCAAAATGCAAACGTGAAAACGTACCTTTGACGGGGAGAGTAGTTATAGCAGCAATACGCTCCCTGCGTAGCGTTTTGGGGAGGGGGAAGGAATCGGGGGCAGGTAAGAAAGAACGTAAGCTATACATTGATATCTATTGATTAAAGTTCATTCCGCATATCTCTCCACCCAGCTTAAAAATCTTTCATTATCGATAATTCTCATAAAATAATTTTCCTTAAAAATGATAGCAGCATATGGCGATGACATTTTTGTTTTCAGTCTTCTTCTTGTTGAGAAGGTGTTGTGGTGGCCATTCGAATTGTGGTGTTCCAAATTTATACGGACACCAGCTTATCAGCGAAGCTGACTGAATGTATGGTGAATCTCGTTTATTTGTGTCGATTTTATTGATGAAACTGCATATGCATTGTGCTTATTATTAGAATTGTTTATGTGTAAGTTACTACGAAAAAGTATGTCGTTTCCCTGTTTCATATGTCCAGACGACGTGGGCAAGGCTTGGCAGATCGCGGAACGAGCCGAGCTGCGTGCGCCGGCCGCGGTGGCCGTGCGGTTCTGGCGCTGCAGTCCGGAACCGCGGGACTGCTACGGTCGCAGGTTCGAATCCTGCCTCGGGCATGGGTGTGTGTGATGTCCTTAGGTTAGTTAGGTTTAAGTAGTTCTAAGTTCTAGGGGACTTATGACCTAAGATGTTGAGTCCCATAGTGCTCAGAGCCATTTGAACCATTTGAACCGAGCTGCGTGCGTCTGGCCGCCAGTCACTGCGAAGCGGCAGCCGTGGCCATTCCGAGTCGCGCAAGCGTTGTCCACGGAACTCAAGCAAGCTATTATGCAAATAATTCTACACGTCGACTTTCAGTCGACATCTAACGTCGGTGTCACTAGCCTTCAAGTTATCAGATGTGCAATAAATAGGAGAGGGTGTGGGAATCACGGACGGTAGGTAATTGCTGTGTTAGAGGAGGATGGAAGATATTCCCAACAGCGCAGTCGTGAGTCGGACCTCACCTCTTCGCCGAACGAACAGTTGTGAATTGATGACGCTCTCGCTGTACTGCGTACGTTTACTTCAGAATTTTTTTAAAAATTTCGTGCAACGTATGAGTAAATTTGAATGGGTGTGTAATATTTTAGGTATGACACAGAAAAGCGTTATTCAGCAACCCTTTTAAGTAGTCGCCACGTGCATAATGCGATTGTAACCTCAAATAAAAATATTGCTTTCCTTTATCGTATGTGTTGGGTAAGCTCGGACGTTTGGGTGGTGTAATCCTGACCTTCCATAATTACCCCTACACAATTAATTACATCTGTTTTACATGTCAAGAAATTACCAAAGAAGACCGCACTGAGTAGCCGAGTGGTCTAGGGCGCCTTGCTGCGGTTCGCACGTCTTCCCCCATCGGAGGTTCGAGTCCTCCCTCGGGCATGAGTGTGACTGCTGTCCTTACCGTAAGTTAGTTTAAGTTAGATTAAGTGGTATGTCAGCCTTCGGACCGATGACCTCGGAAGTTTGGTGCCATAGGACCTTACCACCACCATCACTACCCAAAAAAGACGGAGACCAAATACTGATTAGACTACTCAGAGAGAGCCATTAAGGATGTCAAGAACAAAACACATTCACTAGGAGAAGCAACTGCTAGTTACAATCTCCCAAAAAGTACTATACAAGAACATCTCAAGAAAGAAGTTACACAGCAACCAAAACCTGGACGTAAGGCTATATTTTCGGAATAACAAGAAAGGGAATTAGAAGAACATATCTTAAAATGCTGTATACTCTTTGATGGGTTAACCACAGAGATGGAGCGGAGACTATCTTTCGAATTTGGTGACTTAAATAATATGAAGTATAATTCTGACAAAATGTCCTAAATGGCAGGGAAAGACTACTTCTACAGATTTAAAAGACGGATTCCTAATATTTCGCTACGGTAACCCGAGTATACTTCTATCAACAGAATTACAGCTTATAATGAAACGGAAGTGAAAATGTTCATCAGCAACTTGCAAGCTTTGCAAGAAAACACTACTTTGGTACTAGTAGTATTTACAATGGCGACGAGACGGCATTTCTAATGTTCAAAGAAATACAAGGATTTTGGCATCAAGGGACAGAAACAAGGGGCCATAGCAAGTGGTGAAAGAGACACTAAAACAACCCAGTAACCCCTGTAACTGTTTTAGACAAATCAATTCCACTTGAAGACATTGTTAGGTCTAATGTTCCCAAACTGCCACATCCGAAACGTAAAGAACATGTCAGAAAACAACATTTAGCTGTAATAACCAGTTCTCCTGTGAAAGATATTTTGGAGAAAAAGAAGAAAGAAAACAGTAAGGAGCAGATGAAAGAAAATGAACAGACAGTAGGTTCCACTAATGATAGGATAGACGTGCACAATATTCAAGCATTTGCATGTGATAAAATTTAGATGAGAATTCTAGAAAAGTATATTCCACTCAAGAAGAAAAAGGTCAATGAAGAAGCTGCAATGATGAATTAGTATTATTGCATATTTGTGAAGAAAAGTATGAAGATTCTCCCACTGAAGATCGGATAAAACGCTGATAATGTAATTTATGTGCCCGCGAAAACTGCACGATTGGTGAAAGTACGTCACGAGTACTTCAGCGATGATTAGACTACGTGCGAGATTACCTACACACCAACCGTAACTACCCCATGCTCTGTAGGTAACCCCGGAAACCAATATTTTGTTTTTCTGTTGACATCTGATTTTGTACTGAAAATTTATCTACGCTGATTATGCAAAATTAAGATTGATTGTTTTTAGTAAAGTTGTAGTAATAAATAGTATTCGTAATTTTATTTGGTTTCACTTTATTTCAGTCTCCATTAAGTGTTTGCGGTTGCTACGATGGACATTATTTGCAGAGTTCGAATGGTTCAAGTAGCTCTAAGCACTATGGGACTTAACATCTGAGGTCATCGGTCCCCTAGACTTAGAACTACTTAAACCTACCTAACCTAAGGATATCACACACATCCATGACCGAGGCAGGATTCGAACCTCCGACCGCAGCAGCAGAGAGGTTCCGGACTGAAGCGCCTACAACCGCTCGGTCACAGCGGCCGGCTTTTCAGAGTTCTTACTTTTAATAAGGTGCAATTGTAATTTGAGCTTTATTTTAAGTATCCACGGAGGCAGACAATTTTTTGATTCAAGTCTTCTCTGACTGGTTTGATGTGGTCCGCCACGGGTTTCTCTAATATGTTAACACTTTCATTCCAAAGTAGCAATTGCACTCTACCTCTTTGTTTATTTTCTGGGTGTATTACCTATCTCTGTCTTCCTCTGCCACTCCCTGTAGTACCAAGGACGCTGTTCCCTGATGTCTTAACAGAGGTCGCATGATCTAGTCAGTGTTTTCCTTGCACTCCTTTTCTCGCCGATTCTGCGGAGAACCTCCTCACTCCTTACCTTATCAGTTCATCCAATTTTCAGCATTCTTCTGTAACACCACATCTTAAGTGCTTCAGTTCTTTCCTGTCCCGTTTTTCCCAGTCAGTGTTTCACTACCACACTATACTATGCTCCAAACGTATGTTCTCATAAATTTCTTCATCATGTTTGATACTAGTAGATTTCTCTTAGCTCTCCGTCCATCATGGGTTATCTTTCTGCCTAGTTACCAGAATTCCGTAACTTAGTTTATTTCGTGATCCCAATTCTGATGTGCAATTTCTCGCTGTTCTCGTTTCTGCTACTTATTACTTTCGTCTTTCTTCGATGTATGTTCTGTAAACATTAGGACGCTATTTACATTTAACACATCCTGCAATTCTTCTTCACTTTCGCTAGTGATACCAACCTCATCCGCGGATGTTATCACTGATATTCTTTAACAATGCATTTTAATCCCACTATTGAATTTTCTTTTATTTCTATAGTTGTTTCTTTGTGGTATATATTGAAACGAAGGTGGTGAAAGGCTACATCCCTCCATTACACCCTCTTTAGTCCGAGCACGGTGCTCTTGATCTTCCGGTCATACTGTTTCTATTCGGTTCTTGTACATATTGTGAACTACTTCTCTTTCCTTATAGCTTACCCCAATTTTTCCCAGATTTTCGAACATCTTGCACCATCTGCCATTGTCGTTCACTTTTTACAAGTCTCAAATCCTATGAACGGGTCTTGCTTTTTCTTCTCTTGCTTCCATTATCAACCATGTGAGGTAACGGGGCCCTGGAAATATTGTATGTTCGGAGTTGGGGTGGCCGCACAGAACGCTCGTCAAAGCCGTGGCCCGGCAGCAAGCACGGGGTGGCGAACGTTAACCTGTGACGTCTCCTGGCAAGACAAACAAAATCGGTAGAATGTAAAATAATAATAAAAATAAACATTTATCTGTATTATAATTATTATTCTTATTATTATTTCATTACTGTATGAATGGTTGTAGATTATGTATAAAAGGAAATAATTTTTCATTTTTTATGTTTGTGCAATATTTATGTATCTATATTTCACAAATAACGACTGTGGTCGGCGAATATATGCATCAAAGCCGATAATGAAAAATAATTGCAAAGATGCTTATTAAATTGCCTATAAATAGTGGAGGTTAAAACAGTACTCTGTCTTCTTGTAGCCGTTGAAGTTGCAAGAGCCTGTGACGCTCGCTTGAATGCGTAGGTAGCCTTCGTCTGTCCTTTGATCGAGAAAGACGCCATTGGACGCTGATATTTGTAAAAGGAGTGTACATTCAATTTATGTTGATTTTTTGAATATAGAAATCGTTTAAGTTATTACCTGTAATAATTTATTGCTAGCTTGCCCAAGATTTCATTCCACATTCTTAGCCGTTTTCAGCATATTAGCAATTTTTCATGACGCAGGGCCGTGCAGCGATCGCGAGAGCCGCTGCCGCGGCAAATTCAAAATAAATTGAATGAAAGCAGTTTTCCCGCAACATAGCGGGCAGGTAACGGTACATTAAAATTATCTCTTTGAGCTTCCTGGAGACTTCAGAGGGAAATTGTGGGTTTTATTATGTCATTTTCAGGTGGACATGGGCAGCTGCTATTATGTAATCAGTTTCGTAAATAATTCATGAGTGATAAGGTTTTACTTGTGTGTAAACAAAGACTGCTGTGCAAAACCTGTTTTCGCTAGTAACATAATAATTAAATTTCATTTTTTTTTGTTTCATACTCTCATGTTAGTCGGGGCAGTTAATAGTCTTCATATATTTAAAAAAAATCCACTGCAGCGTTTATGTTTAGTGAACATAACATACTGTAACTTCCGTACAGGCAATAAGAGTAATTTTCAATGCATTTTTTTTTTCATATTTAGTTACAGTAATGATACCATGTTCCATATCTAACAAGCCAGATCAGTGTTATATAAAAATAGTTTGCAAATTAAAGATCGTACGTCCACAGCAGGAAATCTTTCAGTGTTGTGCGTATCCTCACATGATAGGTCAAAGTGCATAAAGTGACAATATTTTCAACTGCAGAAACTGATAGTGAAAATGGTTTATCAGTCGTGCTTGCAACAATAAGAAATATATAGGCTGTCCCAAAAAAACTTTCCCTGATTACGTAAATTGATAACTCGGGCTAGAAGTAAGATACAAATATGTAACTTGTGTCGAATTGTTTACAACTGTCAAAGATTTTTTCTGTTTTAGGTTCGCAGTACGTAAGTAGTGGATGAGGTGCAATGCCCAAGAAGCCATGTTAACCAATCAGGAGAAGGCACAGTGTGTCCTGTGGTACCATGAGACACGATCACCAACCACAGTGCAGAGACACTTCCAGACAACATTTGGAAGGAATCCACCTGATGCCAAGAGCATTAAAGCCTGGTATGAGAAGTTCAAGAACGCAGGATCGGTTGCTCACCTTCCGAGGTCTGGTCGACCAAGAACCTCAGCAGACAGGGTGGAAGCTGTAAGGCAGTCTTTTCTGCGAAGTCCGGAGAAATCGGTGCGCAGGGCCTCACGTGAATTACAGATGAGAAAAAGCTCTCTCCATGACATTTTACTCAAACGTTTATTGTTTCGTGCATACAAAGTGAAAATCGTTCAGGCCTTGTTGCCCAATGACAGCACACGTCGATATGACTTTGCGATCGAAATGCTATCACGTATTGAGGACGATGATGGTTATCTCAAACGAATTGCCTTTTCCGACGAAGCGATCTTTTTTGTCAGTGGAGTAGTGAATCGCCATAATGTTCGCATTTGGGGTTCACAACCCCCTGGCGAGGTCATGGAGTGCACCAGAGGCAGTCCAAACGTGAATGTTTGGCGGAAAGGTGACGAAGAAAGTCGCAGCAAAAGAAGTTCTAAGAAGGTCAACGCCAGGGCGAGCATCAGTCATCGGGGGTCGGTGTATGCAGGACCGATGACTCGTTCCCGGACTAGGAGGACGTAACACCGAGACGCTGGTGTCTTAAGGAGGGAGCAAGGTCGTTGAACAAGCTGAGTAACACCGTGGTGTAGTGGTTATGACACTGAACTGTTGCATGGAGGGTAGTGAGTTCAGTCACCTACACTGTACAATTTTATTTCTATATTCGGTTCGAGTACATTCTAGAAGTATCCATAAATTCAAGAATCGTTGTACTGGAATTTTCTATAGTTGTATATATACTGTATGTATTCTGGCCAGAGGCAATTCGCCCCACACTCTTGTATGTGCAGTTGCTGAATAAACCTTAGCTAAGCGAAGTTAATCTTCGTTATTCATCTAATTACACCTTCTTCTGCGTGAAAATATAAACTGTCGAATCTTACCTTGATCCACCCTCGATAGATAGTTCCACTCATTGTGAAGCTTGCCTGCTCGTTCCTTGTTGGCTGTGATAGCCGTTTGCTGTAGCTCTCAGCTTACCTTGAATTTCTGACAATTGTATATTTTCTGAAGGTCATTGTCAACATTTCTCCTAATCTGTACCAGTTCGGGAGCTACGTTTAAATTGCATGTACTCCCAACATATCTTGTAGTTTAGACAACTGTCTAGACCAGTTGGGAGCTACGTTTAAATTGGATGTATTCCCAAATTATCTTGTATTTTACACAATTGTATTTTTGTTGAAGAATCATTTTCACTGTTTTTTGGAATGTACCGGTTGGAATTTATATTTAAATTTTATACCTTCCCACTTGATCTGTTTAGAGGGACTTTGTGTTGTTTTGCTTAAGGGATTTTTTTATTAAGGTTTATGCGTTGTTAAGCAGCCTTGCAACAGCCACAATCAGTGGCGTAACTTGTGATTCTTTTCTGTAATTGCATGGGTGTTATTCAATTGTGTAATGGTTGACTAAATCTGGAAATGGTTAGTACATTTAACGACTGCCATTGCAATTCACTTTGTTGGTAAAACTGTTTGTTGAACCTGCTTGCAGCCATACCCACTTGGAGTGACTTTACTAGTTTTTTGGGACCCGTATACTTCCGGTACCAAACCTGCTCTTAGTGGTATAATTTGTTAAGAATTTTTTCAATGAATTGAGCCTGTTCAAGTTTCTAAGATTCTGAGAATTGTGATGCTTTCAAAAAGTTTTTTTTAAAATTGTAATGACAATATTTGTGTTAAGTAATAAAGTGTATTCCATGAAACAACAGATGTCGAAAGATGAGAGACCACCTTCCATGTGTTTTCTTTAAAACCATCTCAGTCCTAGTTGTGAGGTACCAAATAGAAGTTGTTAATTTCTAATAAGGAAGTATTAAAACTTCCGTTAAATACACCATACATTATTTATAAGGAAGAGACACGTGGAACGGAGTCTCGCGAATCCATTTCCCCCCTTTTATACAGGCTGTGCAAATTAATGATCAGCTTCTATGGAAAATAAAAACTAGATATACATTGTACAAAGTCAACAGAGTTCCGTGACTGCCGATCGTTGATATTTGAAACATATTGAAATGTGACGTAAATCTTCTATGCATAAATTATGAGTTATTATACACATAATACGTTGTTCTTTAACAGTGCAAGATACCAACATACGGCATTGGTTACTCAAACAGCGGCTTTAACATACGTATGAACGTTTAAGTTGATCATAGACTCGAAATCTGGTGCAACTTGTGAAATAATGTTATTCTTGGTATAAGAAGTAGAATCATTAATTCAACTAAAGTTGCCTTGTGTTAGGATTGGTAAATTAACACAGAAACACCAAATGTGTCACGCTTTATTCAACAGTACCTATGTATAACGTTTTGGATAACAGTTTCAGAAAAGTATCACTGTTTCATATGTGTCCCAGCGATGTTTGGATCATGCAGCATTACGATGTCGTCAAATTAGCATGTCGTAAAAGTATCACATAGAGGTCTACGTTGATAATTAAGAATACTAAAGATTACGATCTTTTTGAGCCTATTGAAATAAAAACAGGTATTCTCAGCAAAGTGACAAAGTGAGTTACGTAAACACTGATGAAGTAATGAGCCATCTCCACAAAAACAAGACATTATACACTGACATGAGTTGACTAATAGGCGACAGCCTGTAAAATGTAAAATCAAGCCTACCTTCGCTTTTGGAATACAAGTGAAGATCTTTTGTAATATCTTGCTATATGGCTATTTCGCCATAAACTAGTGTTTATCTAAATGACAAAAGAAACTTTGACAGGCTGTGAAACGTGCTTTTATGTAACATCTTTTACACGGATAAACTTGAAGCAATATGTTACTAAAAAAATGACTGTGGTCCCAATAAACCAATGACGAAATTCTTTGGCGTAAGTTTTTACCAGGCTTGTATTTCTTTTAAGACTGTTGCAATGGCGATTACTCACTTTTAATCAGTAGCGTTTTATATTCAGTAAGTACCTCTAAGAAGGATTGGTTACAATTCTGATGCCTGAGAAGAGAAATACTATGATCAGGAAATTTGAAATGATGATTACAACACAAATAAAAAAATAAGGTTATTAAGGTGGCCTTTGTTGAAACCTTACAGATAGAGCTGTCTTCCAGTCCATGCTGCTGTTTGAAACACAGCAGACGAATTCATTCCAGGAGAGTTATGGAGTCAATAGTGCGACACATAGTGACGCGCACTCCTAAATAAACCTGACCAGAAAAATCTCTCGTGGATTCTATCATATGTCTTATTAATTCCTAAATGTCCGGCCTCAGGTGTGTCATGTAATTTCTGTAGAACATTTAAGAGCATGTGTTTAGGAATCACTGGTAGCCACCTCTTTCCAAACGGATCAAAGTTTTTCGTGCAAAGTAATCCGTTAACTACTTTAAATTGTCCTTTCAAATCCTCTGACTGATCTAAGGCAAGCATAATTTGAGATATCTTGGGGTCCTTCCTCTGCTCAGCAGAGAGATCCTGGAGTGCTGCGAGACAGTCAAAGTCTTGATGGTCTTGCATAAGGTTTCTTGAGAGACAGTCGGCATCTGGGTGTTTTCTTCCACTTTTGTGCACTGTGGTAATGTCATACTCTAGAAGACGTATTGCCCACCTGGCGAGTCGTCCTGTTGGATCCTTAAGACCTATCAGCCAACAAAGTGAATGATGGTCTGCAACAACTGTGAATGGCCTTCCATAGAGATACTGTCGAAATTTGCACATGGCCCAGATCACAGGAAGACTTTCTCTTTCTGTAGTTGAGTAGTTTCTCTCGGCTTTTGTAAGTGTCCTAGATGCATAGCCTATAACCCTTTCTATTTCATCCGAAATGTGAACCAGAACAGCACCGATCCCATACCTGCTGGCATATGCGTGTAGTTCTATAGGTGCTCTTTCATCATACAGACCGAGTACAGGGTCAGTCGTCAGAGCTTTTCGCAGCACATCGAAAGAATATTGTTGAGCACAACCCCAGATGAATTTAGCATCAGTTAACAAACCTTAGAGTGGCCTGACTTTGATAAAAACTCTTTGATAAAACGACGGTAATAAGAACATAATCTGAGGAAGCTTCCCACATCTCTAATACTTTTACGAATAGGAAATTCCGCTACAGATCTCACCTTTTCTGGGTATGGCCGCATATCTTCGTTTGACACAAGGTGTCCTAGTATTTTGATGTCTTTTGCTCCAAAGAGACACTTACTTGGATTAAGTTTCAGTCCACCTTGTTGGAGAAACTTACGAATGACCCTCAGCCTTTTTATATGTCCATCAAATGTCTCAGAGAACACTATAATGTCATATAAATAACAAAGACATATCGTCCACTTCATATGACGTAGAAGACTATCCATCATCCTTTCAAAAGTTGCTGGTGCATTACACAAACCAAGCGGCATTACCTTAAACTCACACGGGCACTCAGGGGTGATGAAAGCAGTTTTCTCACGATCAGTCTCATCTACTTCGATTTGCCAGTATTCCATGGTTGAGGAAAACTTAGGCCCCTTCAGATAATCTGGTGTATCGTCAATTCGTTGAAGCGGCTAAACGTACCTTACTAAGCTTCCTGTAATCTACACAAAAGCGCCAACTGCTATCCTTCTTCCTGACGAGGACCACAGGTGACGACCATGGGCTCTGCGAACGCTGAATGACGTCATTCTTCATCATTTCCTCTACTTCGTCGCTAATTATTCGACGTTCCGTTGCTGACACACGGTATGCTCTCTGGCTTATTGGTTGATGGTCTCCAGTGCTAATCCGGTGCTTCGCCGTCGATTTGTCTAATTTGCTCTTCACATCAGAAACTCTTGAAGAATGGCAAGTAGCTTCTTCTGTTGTTCCTTAGCGAGATCTGGTGATAGTGGAGCTAGAAGATCTTGTCTCGTAGTGGTAGGTCTAATTTCGCCCACAGACTCGGCATGGGAGGTTTCTATGACGCTCAGCTGTTCTTCAATGAACGTCTCAGCGTTTGCTACGCACATGCGTCTTGGAAGGATCTGCGTTCCTTGGCGACAGTAAACCATCCACAATTCACCGAATCCGTTCTTAAACGAGCCGACAGAGGCTGGGATGACCAAGTTATTCTTCAGTGGTATGATTCTCTTGCATTGCACCACAAGATCCATGGGTTGTTACATGGCATGACACTTGACAGTTACCTTTCTAGCGCTGACTGCAGGAATGATCACTTCATTCATCACACATAGTCTCCACACACTCGGATGCGCATCTTCCTGTCCACAGTATCTCGTCTAGCATAATCTTCGAGCGACCAAAATCTATAATTGCCTCAGAATCTTTCAAAAAGTCCCATCCGAGAATGACGTCATGACTATAATCTTTTAAGACGATGAATTCTAAGGGCTGTGTATGTCCACTTATACCCAAACGAATAGTACATCTTCCTGTAGGTTTTACATATTTTCCATTAGCCACCATCACGAGAGACATTATGCTGTCGACGAATACGGTTTGCTGCAACTGGCGACGGGACTTCTCCGAAATGACTGAATATGATGCTCCAGAGTCCACAAGAGTTTGGGCTGGTCGACCATCCATTAGCATATCAACGCAGTTTCCTATCATTTTTGTAGTGATTGATGGCGGAGAATTTTTCCCTTCGGCGGCCTCACCTCCAAGGAAGGTCGCACCCTTTAGTTTTCCTGGTTGCGGCTGCTAGGTGATTGGCTGGAGCTTCTAAACGGCGATGGAGACGTTGATCGGCGTGTTTGGGTGCGTCCCCTCCAGCGGCTAGCTTGCGGCGATAGTGACCTACGTCGTCCTGCACCCCCATCTTCTTATTCATCTTCGTCGTCCCACAGTTGGCGTCGGCTAAGATCGGTATGCTGTCTTCGGGTGCGGGCGTCATCAAATATTCGCCGCCTTTCTCGACAATAGCGCATCACATGTCCCGGTCGTCCGCAGTGGAAACATACTGATTGGTTATCCTGGGTCTTCCAGTCGTCAGTCTTCCTTGGTGCTCAAACAGGTTCCTCATTCGGTTTTGTAGGAACGTAACTTCACCTGGGTCTCGACTTTTTCACTGTTTTAAAGGGAAATGAAGGACGAGAGATTGAGTTCAATGTCTGTTCCACTTCCTCCCTTATGACCTCTTGAAGTGTCCCGTTCTTTTTTGCTCGCCGTGCAATTCAAGTGCCTTCTGGACTTCCTCCCTCACTATCTGACGAAGAACACCTTTGAAATCAGTTGCTTCCTCCATCACAGACATCGATACGACGTTTGGAAGCCGTTCAAACTTTTTGTGTGTAATTCTTTTTTGATGCATTGTCTTGATATCCTGGTACCATTTTATGAAGTCGTCTGCTGTCAAAACCTCCTTCGGGAATAAGGCTTGATACATGTCCTCAGCAACACCCTTCATGAGATTGCAACCTTAGCGTCCTCCTTCATTCTACGATCCACTATTTTACACGGTTCCAAGACGTCTTGAATGTAGGATGCTGTAGTTTCTCCCGGACGCTGTGCCCTGCACTTTAATTTACCTTCAGCCTTACACTTCTGTCGTCGTGTATTGCCAAAATACTTGCCCAGTTCCGCCTGGAATACTTCCCAGCTTGTGAACTTCTCCTCGATGTTCTCATACCACTGCTTGGCAGTGCCCTCCAAGTAGAAAAATATGAGTACGTGAGCCAAACACATGGTGTCCTCCTATTTGTTAAATTTGAATATACGCTCATACACCTTCAGCTGCTTGTTTGGATCTTGACAACCGTCACCAGAGAACCGGAAGGATGTCTTATGTGGTGGCACACAGTTGCTGTCATCGTAAGGTCCTGTTCTTCTTCTGTCTCCGGTAGACTGCGATCTGGATCGAACTCGGGTTTCTCGCCACTTAAACGGCGGCTCTGTCGTGGCCTGATGGGAGCCACTGTGTCGTCGATAATGTTCCAGTACCCAGCGTCTCCACCAGAATAATGTCACGTAGAAGAAGGTGTAATTAGATGAATGACGAACACTAACTTCACTTAACGAAGGTTTATTCAGCACTTGCAGATACAAGACCGCGGAGCGAACTGCCTCAGGTCAGAACACATGCAGTATACAGGGTGAGTCACCTAACAGTACCGCTGGATATATTTCGTAAACCCACATGGTAATGTACATGTGCATCAGTGAAAAAGACCAATAAAAAGGTGTTAGCATGTGGATGTAATGTGCTGTTCCAGTCTCTTCTGTACCTAAGGTCCATCATCGTTCCCTTTGCATTGGTACGTAATTCGGTGCTCTCCGATACATACGATCGATCACCGGAGGAGTGGTTCTCAAGCGTCAAATTTAGGTTACAATATCGCCAGACGTAATTAACATTTTACAATGCAACAAACGGCACTGAGTACGTATTTGTTTATATGTTCAGATGTGCTAACAAAACTAATGGGGTTCCATTTAAAAAAACGTAGATTTGTGTTAAAAACATACTTCCGTGCATTTTTTTATGGTTTGTATTAAACAATTACACTAGCCCCTCTCCTCACGTTCGGTCTGTGGAATCGATTCGTCAGTATTTGATGTGGTTTACGAAATATATCCAGCGGTAACGTTAGGTGACTCACCCTGTATATACAGCTATAGCGCATTCCAGTAGAATGATTCTTGATGTTTATGGATATTTCTCGAATGTACTCGAACCGAATATAGAAATCAAAACTGTAGAACCCAGGTGAGTTTTGAACTCATGACCCTCCATGCAATAGTTCAGTATCATAACCACTACACCACGGTGCTACTCATCTTCTTTGCGACAATGTTGATAACAGGCCTTAAACTTCAGGCTGGCTGAGCTTGGTGATATCAACGACCTTCCCCGAGTCCAGCTCCGGGCTGCACCAGTCTTGCTATCGCAGCGATGCATGCTGTGACGTAGCGTTGGAATGCCCTTCCTTCTGCCGCGGGTGGCTGGCGGCGCCCGGCTGGCTGTCCGGCTCGGCGGACAGCAGGCCACTGCGCATGGGAGGCTCCGCGTTGGAGTCTTGGTGCTGTCGGCACGAGAAGCATTCTCGTAGTGCAGAGTGCACTCTCTCCCACCTCGTCTTCTTCCCTGCTCTTCCTGGTGGCTCGCCCGCGGGGGACGGGCGGAACGGGCTGCAATCTCCCAGTGTCGTCGGCTCATCCGGTTGTGAAGGCAGATGCACAGGGCCTAGGCCCCGCACGGTCTCGACAACGGGTCACTGATGTGGTCAGCATTGGCAGCGAGTGAGTCTGCCGCGATGTCTGCTAATCCTGGGATGATGATTGACGGCGGCAGCAGAGAGGACCAGAGCTGGTACTGTCCCCTCACGTCTGCTGCTGGATGGGCCGCCCTTACTGCAACATCTACTTAACAAAGATTAACATGTCGATCACCAAGCTGAGCGCTACACAGTACACATCTAACTGCAAGTCTAACTGCGAATGCCCTGTTGGTAACAAAGCTGTCGTACTTAAAGGAAGCACGAGCGACGTCCTGTCGTCATGCTCCTTTGTAATGAACGCATTCGTTCCACTTATACTGCTGACTTATCTGTCGTACTCGCCCCTTAGGTGTTCTTTTTTTTTTTTTTTTATTTATTTATTGTTCCGTGGGACCACATTTAGGAGAAGTCTCCATGGTCATGGAACGAGTCAATACATGAAATTATAACACGATTGTAGAAACAGATAAAATGAAATATAAGAAACATATTCAGGCGACAAGTCGTTAGTTTAAATAAAGAAAATCAAGAATGTAACACTGGAATTTGCTTAATTTTTTATCTCTTCCAGGAGCTCCTCGACAGAATAGAAGGAGTGAGCCATGAGGAAACTCTTCAGTTTAGACTTAAAAGTGTTTGGGCTACTGCTAAGATTTTTGAGTTCTTGTGGTAGCTTATTGAAAATGGATGCAGCAGAATACTGCACTCCTTTCTGCACAAGAGTCAAGGAAGTGCATTCCACATGCAGATTTGATTTCTGCCTAGTATTAACTGAGTGAAAGCTGCTAACTCTTGGGAATAAGCTAATGTTGCTAACAACAAACGACATTAACGAAAATACATACTGCGAGGGCAATGTCAAAATTCCCAGACTATTGAATAGGGGTCGACAAGAGGTTTTCGAACTTACACCATACATAGCTCGAACAGCCCGTTTTTGAGCCAAAAATACCCTTTTTGAATCAGAAGAATTACCCCAAAAAATAATACCATATGACATAAGCGTATGAAAATATGCGAAGTATACTACTTTTCGTGTTGAAATGTCACTTATTTCAGATACTGTTCTAATGGTAAATAAAGCGGCATTTAGTTTCTGAACAAGATCCTGAACATGGGCTTTCCACAACAGCTTACTATCTATCCGTACGCCTAGGAACTTGAACTGTTCCGTTTCGCTTATAACATGCCCATTCTGTCTGATTAAAATGTCAGTTCTTGTTGAATTGTGGGTTAGAAACTGTAAAAACTGAGTCTTACTGTGATTTAGCATCAAATTATTTTCCACAAGCCACGAACTTATATCATGAACTACATTATTTGATAATGTTTCAATATTACACACAAGATCCTTCACTACCAAGGTGGTGTCATCAGCAAACAGAAATATTTTTGAATCACCTGTAATACTAGAAGGCATATCATTTACATAAATAAGGAACAGCAGTGGCCCCAGCACCGACCCTTGGGGAACGCCCCATTTAACAGTGCCCCATTGGGACTGAACATCATTACCACTCTCAATATTGCGGAGGATTACCTTCTGCTTTCTGTTCTTAAAGTAGGAGGCGAACCAATTGTAAGCTACTCCCCTTACTCCATAATGTTCCAACTTCTGCAGTAATATTTTGTGGTCAACACAGTCAAAAGCCTTCGTTAAATCAAAGAAAACACCTAACGTTCGCAACCTTTTATTTAATCCGTCCAAAACCTCACAGAGAAAAGAGACTATAGCATTTTCAGTTGTTAAGCCATTTCTAAAACCAAACTGTACATTTGACAGCAAATTATGTGAATTTAAATGCTGCAGTAACCTTGTATATACAACCCTCTCGATAATTTTAGCAAACACCGATGGCATAGAAATAGGTCTATAATTGTCAACATTATCCCTGTCTCCCTTTTTATAAATTGGCTTCACTAACGAGTACTTTAATCGGTCAGGAAACCGACCACTCCTAAAGGAAAAGTTACAGATATGGCTAAGTACTGAGCTAACATACGTGGAACAATACTTCAGTATTCTGCTAGATACCCCGTCATATCCATGAGAGTTCTTGGTCTTTAGTGATTTAATTATTAACTCAATCTCCCTCTTGTCAGTATCATGGAGGAGCATTTCAGGTAACAGTCTCGGAACACTTTTTTCTAAGAGCGCTATATGATTCCCTGTTGGGACTAGGTTTCTATTTAGTTCACCTGCTATATTCAGAAAGTGATTATTAAGTACTGTACATATATGCGACTTATCAGTAACACGGACATCCCCACTACGCACTGATTCTATATTCTCGACCTGTCTCTGCAGACCAGCCACTTCCTTTACGACTGACCATATGGTTTTAATTTTATCCTGAGACTTAGCTATTCTATCTGCATACCACATACTTTTTGCCTTCCTAATAACTTTTTTAAGCACCTTACAATACTGTTTGTAATGGGCTGTTGCATTTAGATTTTGACTGTTTCTAACGTTTTGATATAATTGCCACTTTGTTCTACAAGATATTCTTATCCCTTTAGTCAGCCACCCAGGCTGCCTGTTTGTGCTAGTACCCTGTTTTGAACGTTCTAACGGAAAACAACTTTCAAAGAGCACGAGAAAAGTCTTGAGGAAAGCATTATATTTATCGTCTACTGTATCAGCACTATAAACATCTTGCCACTCTTGTTCCTTGATAAGGTTTACAAAAGTCTGTACAGCAACTGGATCAGCTTTCCTAAAAAGTTGGTAACTATATTTAACATGTGTTGCAGCACAAAAATCTTTTAGACTCTGTCTTGTGACAGAGTTACGTGTTCGTGCGGCAGACTTTCGCTAAGTTGTGAAATGCAGTACAGCTGACGCTATACCTCTCTCTTACACTCTACGAAAGTCTCCGTTTAACACAAACCCGCATGCTAAGCAATTCTCTCTCACCTGTTGTGTGTAACCAGGCCATTGCCCCTGCGTGACGACACATTCCAGTACATGTGCAATCCTCTTACCTCTTGGCTAACCTACTGCCTCTGGCTCTCAGCATAGGCAACAAAACTTGACAATATTCCACGTTTCCGACTCTACTATTCCGCGACACTACAGTAGTAACAAGGGTGCAAGAGTGTAAGGTCTACAAGAGGTGTTAAACAGATGCACTGAGGAAGAACTTCAGTCTTGCCAAACACGCCTTATACCTCTTTGCTTTATTAAATTCACTAATAAAACAGACTACAGGTTCACGCTTAATCGGCGACAGTTCCACGTGGCATGCATCAGACACTTTACTTAACTTGAGCCACCAGGACGTGGCTGGTAGAGGCACCAGATTGCCGGCCAATCCAGACGCCGCGCTACGACGAAAGTACCGTCGCGACAAAAAGCAAACAAGCCCCTGCTTCGGGCCCAGGGAACGGGCACGTGCCGTCTGCCACCCAAGCTACCCTGCCAATGCACATCAAAGGGAACAGCAATCTGTGCGAATACGGCTACACCCGAGAATGTCTAAGGACTAGAAACTCTGAACAAATCGCACAATTTCCAAGTTTAAAACTCCTTAAAATTCAGATGCTAAAATATCAGCACCTTGTGATGCAGTAACTCAAGCATACTCATCCACAAGGTTTGCTTTGCGACCCACTCAAATTATATTACATTTTAATTCTGTCATCGGAGCTTGTACACTTTCACGGAATATGGCCTCGAAAACAAACTGCGATCAGCAACACTGACGGATGATTATACACTAAATCACTCGTAGATGTATTAATATAACAGGTTCTATTCCACATAACACAGCCGTGGCCTTACAATACCAAGTATTCGAACGTAAGAAAACAAAACTTAAATCCACTCATATGTTAAAACGCCGTGACTTGCAGGATTCGAACCAGGGTATTATTGCGATCAATTCGTACTGGCGGTCGTCGAGGTGCGGTAAAATTTAAGTCTGCAGAGTAGGTGGGGAACTTGCCCACCAGGTTGCCCACAACGATCATAGGTCTTCCAGCAGCTCGCCACTACCAGTCGGTACGCAAGCCGGCGGGGCTTGCCCCCCGATTGATTTAACCATTCGCGTTTCTCAGGACATGCAACTGACAGCTGGAGTCTCCCAAAAGCAAAAACTTGCCAACCATAAGCCCTCCAGCCACCTGATTCTCCAGGCCCCGCCAAATCAACAACACACGCACCTCGACCAAGGATCTTAGCTTGCGACTCAGGATCAAATCAATATAGGCCACCCAAGCAGTTGGTAGCGCCAATGGAATGCCATGCCGCCCAAACTAGAACGGCCACGGATCAGTATTATCCTTAATCTTGTGGGGTATGAAGTAAGCTGTAAACTGTGCAGTTACACGGTCCAGTCACATTAATGTGACCACCACCTATGTTCGACGACTACATGCAATAACCACTCAGAGACGGTAGATGGCAGCACTAGCACTAGTTGTGGAGGGTATGTAAAGCACTTCAGGGGCGGAGGGTAGGGGGCAGAGTGGGCGGCGGGGGGGGGGGGGGTCGCGTAAAACAGTGCAGTCGTTGTCATAATGCGGAAATGGGGCGATTTATCTGGACCGAAATGGCATGATCGTAGGCTTTCGAGCCAACGGTGGAAGCATTTCAGAAACGGCTGTGTTTTTCAAATGCTGCAAATGGCTCTGAGCATTATACGACTTAACTTCTAAGGTCATCAGTCGCCTAGAACGTAGAGCTAATTAAACTTAACCAACCTAAGGGCACCACACACACCCATGCCCGAGGCAGGATTCGAACCTGCGACCGTAACGGTGGTTCGGTTCCAGCCTAGAACCGCACGGCCACTCTGGCCGGGATGCGTTTTTAAACTGATCGTATGCCACTGTGCTTAAGGTATACTGCGCATGACAAAATGGTATTGTCCAAAATCAGCGCCTGGGCAACTGTCATCTTCTACAGGCCACAGATGAGAAAGGTGAACCACAGCTGAGGAGATGTGTACGGCAGAGTAGAGGTGCAACTGTTGAGCAACTAACAGCCCAGATGAAGCAAGGGCTATTAATCGTATCTCCTCAACGACAGTTCTGCGACTATTGTTGTGCATGGACCACCGCAGCCGGCGACTGGTTCCTGCACCCATACTGACTGCATTTCATCGGAGCGGTAGGCTGCAGTTTGCACGCCAGTACCGCAATTGGACGGGCACCAAGTGATAAAAGACGTGCTTTGCAGATGGTGGATGGCCGTTAGCAGTTACAACGAGAAGCGTATGAAAGCAAACACACTGCTACAATCATTGGAAAGCTTTAGGTCACGGGAGGGAGAGTTGTTGCCTGGGGAATGTTCACGTGGTATTCTCTCGGTGATCTCGTTATTCTGGAAGGCACAGTAAATCAACAGATTTATGCTTGCGGACCAAGTCAACGCCCAAGTGCAGTTTGTTTTCCCTCGACACGATGTCATCAAACAGCAGGACAATGCAACGTTTCACACAGCTCGCAGTGTACGTCCGTGTTCCGGAGAGCACCCAGATGAGTCAACCGTACTCTCCTGGCCACCAAACTCCAAGAAGTTAAACTCAATAGAGAGTCCGGCAGACCACCTCGATCGGGCTGTATGTTGCACGGACCCTCAACCGACAAACCTCGCACAGTTGGCCACGTCAGTGGAGTCGGCCTGGCTTAATATACCCGTCATTACCGTTCAGAACCTCACTGACACTCTTCAAGCACGTCTTAACGCTGGAAAAGGTGGTTATTAAGGCTTTTGACAGGGGGTCCCATTAATGTGACTGTACAGTATAATACGGCTGCTTGTAGCAATGACTGGACTGCTCGATATCAATAGTTAGCAACATTGATGGTTGCAGTTACAAAAGTGATAATGAATGGACATCGATAAAAGAAGGATATGTTACAATAGTAGTAGCCTCAACCTAGGAACAGCGTCATGTGTGTTGTTTCGTAGATTTGCAAAATCAAACAAAATTTGTGCTATGCGGTATGGAGTTTCTTTAGTATTCGGAGAGCAGCGTTAACTACTTTACGATCATTGTCTGTGTCGTAATGTTGCTTGCTCCAGCGCAAGTAGGTTAAGCAAGCGTGCGACAGACATTGGTGTGAAAGCTAAGTTCAACTCTCAAACGACAGCAGTTTAAACGTCTGTCTCTCTGGTGGACACTAATTATTTTTCGCAACAGGGCCTTAATCAGGAATTGTAGTCTTTCCATATGTTAGACTGTTCTTTGCATTAAATGGTAGCGACGTCCTTCCTTTTCTTCACAAACCGCTTGTCTCTCAAGAGTACTGCTGTCACTCATCACAGAAGTTAAGATTTGATCTCCTTTTCTCTCAGACTTGTTATCGCACTCAGACTTTGGCGTACCAAGGTGTTCATTGCTGTGTATGCGTAAAAGAAATGTCAAGACCTACGATAACGGGGTCAGTTCATCATGAAACTGGGATGAATCACCATTTAAAAATAAAAATCAGATGCAGCCAATCCAGAAAGGCATTCGTGTCTTTTCTGTAGTAGTTGAAACTTTTAAATATTAATTTTTTAACTTAAACTGAAATAACTGAGTGAAACTGAGTGCAAGTGAACCTTCTAAAGCTGTTGAGTGAAACTGAACATATTGTCACTTTGCTTGTCTTTATAGTTTGAACATTGACCTACAGAATTTTCCCTGACAATTACAGCTCATACTTATTCTACTCATTAATGACCTACAATATACAAACGCAACTCTATTTCACTATTAATTAACACAAAAGAATGGCTCTGAATTAGAATGAATCCTAACAATAACCCATACATTTCATAAGTCACTTACCTCACAGAAAATCTTCATGAGACGAACTACAGCAAATACACTCCTGGAAATTGAAATAAGAACACCGTGAACTCATTGTCCCAGGAAGGGGAAACTTTACTGACACATTCCTGGGGTCAGATACATCACATGATCACACTGACAGAACCACAGGCACATAGACACAGGCAACAGAGCATGCACAATGTCGGCACTAGTACAGTGTATATCCACCTTTCGCAGCAATGCAGGCTGCTATTCTCCCATGGAGACGATCGTAGAGATGCTGGATGTAGTCCTGTGGAACGGCTTGCCATGCCATTTCCACCTGGCGCCTCAGTTGGACCAGCGTTCGTGCTGGACGTGCAGACCGCATGAGACGACGCTTCATCCAGTCCCAAACATGCTCAATGGGGGACAGATCCGGAGATCTTGCTGGCCAGGGTAGTTGACTTACACCTTCTAGAGCACGTTGGGTGGCACGGGATACATGCGGACGTGCATTTTCCTGTTGGAACAGCAAGTTCCCTTGCCGGTCTAGGAATGGTAGAACGATGGGTTCGATGACGGTTTGGATGTACCGTGCACTATTCAGTGTCCCCTCGACGATCACCAGTGGTGTACGGCCAGTGTAGGAGATCGCTCCCCACACCATGATGCCGGGTGTTGGCCCTGTGTGCCTCGGTCGTATGCAGTCCTGATTATGGCGCTCACCTGCACGGCGCCAAACACGCATACGACCATCATTGGCACCAAAGCAGAAGCGACACTCATCGCTGAAGACGACACGTCTCCATTCGTCCCTCCATTCACGCCTGTCGCGACACCACTGGAGGCGGGCTGCACGATGTTGGGGCGTGAGCGGAAGACGGCCTAACGGTGTGCGGGACTGTAGCCCAGCTTCATGGAGACGGTTGCGAATGGTCCTCGCCGACACCCCAGGAGCAACAGTGTCCCTAATTTGCTGGGAAGTGGCGGTGCGGTCCCCTACGGCACTGCGTAGGATCCTACGGTCTTGGCGTGCATCCGTGCGTCGCTGCGGTCCGGTCCCAGGTCGACGGGCACGTGCACCTTCCGCCGACCACTGGCGACAACATCGATGTACTGTGGAGACCTCACGCCCCACGTGTTGAGCAATTCGGCGGTACGTCCACCCGGCCTCCCGCATGCCCACTATACGCCCTCGCTCAAAGTCCGTCAACTGCACATACGGTTCACGTCCACGCTGTCGCGGCATGCTACCAGTGTTAAAGACTGCGATGGAGCTCCGTATGCCACGGCAAACTGGCTGACACTGACGGCGGCGGTGCACAAATGCTGCGCAGCTAGCGCCATTCGACGGCCAACACCGCGGTTCCTGGTGTGTCCGCTGTGCCGTGCGTGTGATCATTGCTTGTACAGCCCTCTCGCAGTGTCCGGAGCAAGTATGGTGGGTCTGACACACCGGTGTCAATGTGTTCTTTTTTCCATTTCCAGGAGTGTACAACAAGTATACAGCCAGCTAAATAATAAGATTCCAACTACTGTAGGCTCTAACTACTAATAGGCACGTGGTTAGCAAAAGAAAAATTTTGTTGCAGAGCAAACAATGAATTTAGCAGATTTTACCTTAATCATGTGACATCCAGTTCCAAAAATTATGTAATCGTTAATAATTCCATTACCCACATTTTATAATCCATGTCCAACCAATATTATATCTCCATGACGAAAACATCCAGACCGTCCGCTCGCGCTTAAACTTCAGACCTCTAACCTCCATCACTGTTAACTATTAACTTCTAACTGCAAATCCGACGAGCCACAGAGTCTCTTACAGAGGGCACACAGCGTTGTCAGTGATAGTAATGCAGAGCGCTGCCAACATAGAAACATATAAACAGGCTACTTTCATAGCCCACCTGCTCCCCTCAAAAAATTTCTGCAGTGACAAAGACTAATTTGTTAAAATTTTTATATTAACAATATCAAACAGATCAGATGCCCACAATTAGTAATATCCTGTTGGTCAATAAAGCAAAACTCTCCTCCCAATCCCTAAAGACAGTCCTAGTCATTCATCAGAAGAGAAGACTATGACAGCTTTATGCACAAAGTCTGAGCAGTAAAAGAACATGGATACATAAGTAGTGGACCTCCATGCAGTCTTGAAGAAGTAGTGTTGTCCTCCCAACGGAAACACAGTGCTGACTCTTGATGTGAAGGCATGAAGATTGGTAATGGGCCACAACAGAGGAGAACCACAGCAGACTCAGTCAAAGTTGTGATAAATATTGGTAGAATTGGTAGGTCACCACAGAGCAGACCTACGGTATTCCTTGTAGAGATTGTGGTAGTAATGTGCTACAAAAGGTGCAGATCCACTGTTGTCCTTGTAGAGATTGTGGCAGTAATGGGCACCACAGGTGCAGAACCACTGTAGTCCTTGTAGAGATGGGCAGTAGCCATCCATTGCGACTGTGCGGGTGCAACAGTCACAATTGAAGAGTCTTGAGGATATTATAGCAAGCATCACCACTTGTGCACTCACAGATTTTTTGTAATATCCTTAGAACCAGCAATGCTGTTAACCAGTCCCTTGCTGAATTATCAACATACGTGCGAACACTAAGACAGTCGTATAACCTATGAGATTTTATGCATATAGTATGACCAACAGAAAAATGTGTGCCGTGAAATGAATCCCTACCATTTACTAACTTTGAAGAACAGGCGTCTATACAACTACAATTTTACAGCATAAGAATACAATTACAAATGTAAAGAAAACATCATTACAGTAAAGAACATGATATTACAAATAACATTTGTAGTAACACAGCCTTTACAAAAGAATAGAAATAAGCATATACATGAGTATTACAGGAAGTACGATATGAGTAAATAAATGAAAAATGAGAATATCCTTAGAAACATTAATTTTACACATGAGCATTAAAAGAAAACATAACAGAATAAATAATGTCTGAACATCTTCCCAAACTAAAGAATATGTTACAAAAACAGATTAGATTTCAGGATAACAGTATGCCTCATCATAGTGAATGCAATTTAGTATTAGAAGGAAAATAATTGTACCAAATTTATCTTATCAGGTAAATACACAGAGACAGGAAGGACATAAACACACAAGGGTACACATAATAATAGAGGAATAACACAAAAGGAAAGGACGGGGTCTGTTTTAAATGTAACACTTGGTGCTGCAGTTCTTGTTGTGAGCATGTATATCTCTTTTTCATTTTTCTCCTTTCAATAACGTCCTTCATGCCCATTCCTCTATAACTTTCAGCCAAAACTACTTCATTTAATTTTCGGAGATCTCGCTTAGTTGAACATTTGTTCCCAAAAAAGATTCCTATCTATCTGTATTTATACTTTTATATATTTCTTACCTCATCACTTATTTCCAAGATAATCCTACTTAAACCTGTTGTCACTATACCCTACTTATCTGTTCATTTCCTTTTTCAAAATAATTGTTCCTCATTGTACAATACTCTTTGGCCAAACCTTTTTCTTATAGCTTCTCGATGCACTTCTTCCCAACTCATCATAACTAATTTTCTTGTATAGCATACCCCTCTTAAATTAACTTAAATCTACTGAGCTCAGATAAATAAACTAGAGAACGAGGAAATCAGCAGCACAAAACAATTAACACAAACAACCATGACAAAAACGCAAATTTCCAAAGCAAGCAGCAGTATATCTAAATTAGCAAAGAAAATGCAACATTACAACTAGTATAAGGCAATATGGAGCAAACACGAAAAATAAATCAGTGGTAAGACTGGTTTAACACAGTAATACAATGTAAAATTCAGTGGGACAATGCCTGACAAATAGCAGCAGAAAATGCAATTACTTATACCTAGACATGACAAAGCACATATTACAGAGAATACAGCAATACAGATAAGGTAAATGTCTATTCTCATCCTAATGTCTGTGTCACATCTTAATGTCTGTGTCACAGCTTAAAAGGAGAGTGGTGCAACAAAACAACTTATTCCACCAAAAAAGTACCAAGTCCTTGAAAAGAAAATTATGTATGCAATTACTATTACTAATCCCTTCTGCTTCTTATTGTTCTTTCCTTTCCAAGTGCTTGTTTTTGAAGAATGTGGATCAAAAATTATTATTTAATGGATCTGTTGACAGAATGTGTGTACATTAGCATATGTATTAAACTTTATTTTATAAAACCAATGCTGCAGCGCTCCTATCAACTAGATATCAAATAAAATAAGCAAACAACTACAAAGCCAAGCATAAAAACATCATTCACCAGCCATATGGCATTTCAGAAGTCAGTAAAAACTCTCTCAACTCTCATATAAAGACACTTGGCATAATATGTGTGTAGATGTAAGAATATTTCTCATCACTTCATGCGCATTTCAGCAAGTAGTACAAATTACAAACTCCAACGTGTAATCATGTTTCCAAATAACAGTGTGCCACGTTTCTGGTGCGTTCTGCAAAGAAATGTCGATAGCGAGTTCAAGGGCTTATCTTTTCTACCGCCGCACGCACTTGCAGGAGTGCGGTGTGCTTCACAGCGGCCTAAGCGACACCATTTAAAGTTGAGAGGCAACTCAACAATGAGTTTTTCCAGGCGGGTAGCGCGCAGCAGGGCGAAGCAGAGAATTACATCAATGTCACATGTACTCTTTACCAAGATATTTACGACAGCAGTTCGCTACAGTGACAGTTTGATACAAATAAAAAGTTTCACAGGTTGAAAAATTACAGGATAAGTTTGTAGAAACGAAATCTCTTAAATAACAGTATCCAAAAATTTCCGGCAGCATTTTGGTATTAGCATTCACATATATACTCACTTTTCATAATCATCATAACCATATCTCGACATCATAACACACATCATCACCGTAAAATTATTGTCACAACACATCAATCAGATCTCAAAATTGTCGTAGCTTTCTCCAATAATATCAAAACCTTAAAAAAAATTGCTCTCTTACTGGTTTCAATAGTGACATCTACCTCAAAAATACTTCAAAACCCATGACCCTACACATAATGCATCTCTAAAAGCTCTCACAGTTTCACAATGATTCTGAAACTATATGTGAACAGTTTTCAAAATGTAGACAAAGTACAATTTCATAAATGCAAAGTAATCCAAATGTGTCATTATGTAAACATGTGTCAATGACGTAGTGAAATGTTTATTTCTCTCAGTCAAATGACCAGATAGCTGTGTGATTCTGTGTTAGAGAATATGGTACCTATGTATAAACTTGTATAACCAAATACCATATTGGCTAGGGCTCCTTGCGCTTGCCACACCCATGGTACGCAAAGTTGGTGTACCCCCACGAGGGATAATGTAATTATACCTCATATGTTGCAGATTCAAACTGTTAGATGAAAAGTACCTCCGAAAACCTTTTCTGTATCACTGTAGGTCAAAAATATTGCTAAAATGTTTCAAGTACAGAAAGCAATCACTCAAATGTGTGTCATGTAGCACTAAATTGTGCATCTTACTCCAGAACGAGATTTTCACTCTGCAGCGGAGTGTGCGCTGATATGAAACTACCTGGCAGATTAAAACTGTGTGCTGGACCGAGACTCGAACTCGGGACCATTGTCTTTCGCGGGAAAGTGCTCTGCCATCTGAGCTACCCAAGCACGGCTCACGCCCCTTCCTCACAGCTTTACTTTCGCCAATACCTCCTCTCCTACCTTCCAAACTTTACATAAGCTCTCCTGCGAGGAGGGCAGGAGAACTTCTGTAAAGCTTCTGCAAGACAGTTTCCATTTAAGTTCCGCCAGAGAGAGGCGTATTTCTTTTGTGGTCATGTTGATAACAAAAGGGTCTATAAAGTACGAGCAGTCCACAATTCGTTGCTGGAGCTGGTTGATGCACAGAAACTACCGCCACTGAAAAGGTTTGTTAAGTCATTAGGAGCTAGAACCGCAAAGCGATGTCATTACCGATATATTATGTACGACTTACCTAATTTAGTATCAAATAAAGCTAATGGATCAGGAGCCAGTGAAGCAAATGCCATAAAGATTGTTGCCTCCAAAAATGAAGGAACGGAAAAAGATTATATATCAGTTATTGCAGCAAGGGTTTATTGGACCCTCTAATTCAATTTATGCTTAGCCCATGTTTCTGGTTTATAAATCCGGAGGGGCAGATTTTAGACTAGTCGTGGACTACAGACAGCTAGACAAGAAGGTTATTTCACAGTCAGTACGTGTTTAGCCTGGTTTAAGGGGACCAAGTATTTCACTTATACCAAGCGTAATACCAGATTACCTTGACTGTCGAAAGCAGTCACTGATTTCACCATTGATGACATCTTTTTTAATTCCGCAAGGTTCCTTTTGGATTGGTAATAACAGCTGCTGTTCTTCCCCAGTTATTAGATTCCGTGTTAAATGGCTTAGAATTTAAAGTTTATGTATTTACTTAGATAACGCCATTGTTCGCAGTGCTTCTTTAGAAGAACACTTAGATTATGTAAATCAGGCGTTACTATCTTTAAGAAAAGCAAGCCTTACTGTGAAACCGTGAAGCGTTAGTTGAGCACACTCCCAGGTATCAGTATTAGGTCATATCATCTCAGAAAAGGGGAGCAGACTGATCAGG
The DNA here is from genome assembly GCF_023864345.2 of Schistocerca serialis cubense. NCBI lineage: Eukaryota > Metazoa > Arthropoda > Insecta > Orthoptera > Acrididae > Schistocerca > Schistocerca serialis. The sequence goes on along the minus strand of NC_064641.1, from coordinate 320,169,028 downwards.
ACCGAACGCACGCCATTTGTAGATTTCTTCCAGCTGAAACAGCTAAAGGTGTTGGCAAGTTTGTATGAATGGGAAAAAAAAATTTCTTGGCAAATTTATATCCAACTATCACCAACAAGCAGCGCCAATCAGTGAATTTTAGGTACAAGACCAGAAATTAAGTTAAATTTTCACAACAAGCCACATTTCAAGGGTTGAGGATCAGACTCATGAACGGTCCACTGTTGTCGGATTTTGAAAAACATTTTATGTGTTACATTCACCGGAAGGGGTCTTGTTCTTGTCCAAGAAGAGAGTGGGGAACGTAGACCGATAGAATACCTCCCCGGGATATTGTCTGGATTAGAAACCCTTTGTTTAGTGTATGGATCGGAAATTCTAGCAATATTATTTGCGATAGGAAAGTTCCATTTCTATCTGGACCAGAAATATTTTACGCTGGAAACTGACAATCAGGTGCTGAGTTGGGTGCCGGTGCTCCAACGTAAAACTGGAGGAATTACACGGCGGCCAGTACATATATCAGCATTTCAATTAAATGTTAAACACGTAAGAAGACGTGACAACGATACTTCCGACGGTTTGTCACTGTTCCAAGAGGAATCTGGAGAAAATCAGGAAGAAGAAAACGGTAGAATCAGAAGAGCACAAAGAAAATGTAGAGTTAAATAGTACATTGGTGAATTTACCGGACCTTTTTAATAACTTTGGTGCATGTCAGAATAACGGTAGTGAATTAAGCGTTATTAAAAGACAATAGGAGAAGAACCGAAAGGTAAATGGGTATTTTATTAAGAATTGTGTGTTGTGTTACCGAACACCTAATGATGATAGGGAGAAAATAGTGTTACCCTACGGAGCTGCTGGCACCAGTATTTGGGTATTTTGATGAATCTGTCGTCGGTGGGCTCTTAGATATATACAAGACACGGATGAAAACAAGCAGTGTTTTATATGAGGAGGAATGGAACAGGATATACGGGAATTAGTAAAACAATGGAAAGTTTCTAAAGTCAGTAAAGCAAGTAATGACAGAACACAGGGGTGGCTAACATCGGACAGAGATCAGACTCTGATGGGTGTTTATGGCACAAAATGCTGGTGAGCGATATTTTCCCTGCATTTCTGCAATTTTGTTTTTGTCGCGCCACCATATCCTATTATCCGCAGCCGTCGTTTTTGTAAAGGGTGAACCATAATCACAAGGCTGCGTTGAATGCATATACCCTTAATATCAACCGATATTGGATCAGTCTGTTCCACGACTAAGCTATGCTGTCAGTACCGCTAATCATGACAGTTGCATACCTTTCCCTTAAGTTGATGCTGGCATATATTATTAATTCAACCTCATCTAAACTTCGAGTGACTGATGATTTACTGTCTGACAAAAATCATCCTTTGATTATCTAAGAAAACTGGTGCAGGGCAAGGGCCAGCGTATAAGCCAACTTGTAAGCCGCACATCATAGAGAAGCTGACAGGTATAAGCAGCGATAGGGTCCTCCAGGGTAAAAATTGAGGAGAAGGTTTCTATCAGGTTTTTTGGATTACTTTCAAGAGGGCTCAGGTTTGTGGGTACACGTAAATTCATTAAAACGGAAACCCTGGTTTATCTCTTGTTACACGATGTAGCACGAGGAAAGGTTCTGAATTGTCATGCACCATAGATGAAGTCTGAATCACCCCCGGAGGAGTGAGGGGGGGAGGGGGTGGTTTGGGTTGAAAGGAGAGGAGAATTAACCATGCCATATGATCGATTATTTTTTGATCTTATCTGAGACTATCGAACGACATTCTCCTGAAGGAATTTTATGTGGAATGCGGAATATAATCGCTGTATTAAGGCACGAACGAGTGGAGCGGTCAGTCAGTACTGGTTGGAGAGTGGCCTCTGGTCAGCTACGGCGAATCTCGCTGCGCACAACGAGAGATCAGTGTGGAGTGAGGCTGCAGGCGAGGTGGAGCAGGCGAGACAGTGCCTGGACTCTCTGTGGGAGCCTACAACGAGTCCGTGTTGTGGCAAGGAAGGCACACGGATCAACAGTCAGCGTCTTGGATGAAGGAGATGGGCTGTGGTTCTTGATTACGATGGACAGATATACGGTATGTCGAGCATGTCGACCTTCGAACTTTTAAGGCATCGTGGCCGTTCAAATAGAGCTTTCAGGATTTAAGTCTCGCTAAGGGAAGACGTTATGTAGAAAAGCGTGTTACAACTGAATTACGAACGCGTTCCTGTTGCAAGTCTGACGGGATATTCAGAAAACGATTGCCTAAGGACTCCTGGAGGTGGTGTTTCAAGTAACTAATGTATTCATTTACACAGCTTTTAACCTGATCACATTTTGCGGAACGGCGAGCCGTCTTGCATCTTGCGGCGTATAGGTAGAGGTATCGTTCTGTCGAAATAATCAACAACGAGTTGCACTAGAGAAATTTTATTCCTTTATCAGTTTCAGGCCTTTGATGCCCTTCTTCAGAGGGTTATAATTGTCACATTATTTGGGAGCATCAAAAATAACCTAAGTGAGGTTAGTAGAGTGCTGGCAGGTGCCAGTCAGGAAGTTTGCTGCAGGACCTGTCGTGGGGCCGGCGGCAGTGTCTGGGGACCACAGCAGTATACTACAAACAGCTACTTATTTCTGATGCTCTCAAGTAGTAATAAAATTATAACACTCTGTAGAAGGACACTAGGTGTTTGAAACCAGTAAACGTATAATATTTCTTTTGTGCAACCTGTTGCTGGTTATACCAACTAACAGAAATACGGTTGCTAAAGGTAGAGAGAGCATTATATTTATCTTGATGTTGATGCCAAAAGAGGAGGACATGAGTACTTTACGGAACTAATCAGCCAAAGGCAAGGATAAGTGTAACTAACTATTTGTTTGCCACAGGTAGAATGCAATAACTGTAGCAGAACATAAGAAAAAGAATTAAGGAGCTATGTATGTAATTGTGTATTAATTCACTGTGCAACAATTCTCAAACTAGTGTTTGTTTGTAATGAAAGCTACCTTATTTGACTAATTTTTCCCAAATTATGATCAATAGGTGTTTACTTGAAGAGCACACGGAAAGAAGGAGTTAAGAATATTTCACAGATTTCTTAGGAGAGCCATTTTAAAGTTTAAAACGTTACAGTTTCATTGGTTACTGAAATATGCTTTTGTAATTTATACAGTACATTCAACGATCTTTTCCTCAGGATTCCTTAAAAGTGGAAAAAATTTTATTAAGAATAGGACTCTGTACGTCTTTTTATTTGAATGTCGATCTTTCAATTTCTTTGTATAATGCACTAATTAGATTGTAAAAGTCAAATTTTAATCTGATAATGGGATGATACTTCACTATAAGACTTCCCTGCAACTCACTTGACAAAGATCTATTCATCTTCGAGTCTAGTCATTATCGTACAGGATGTTCATGACTAATCAGGTTTTAGGAACAATACTGTTTATCAATTTTGTGTTTTTATTTTCATTCATCTCAAGTAAATTATAATGATTAATAAGCCCATGTCTCAACTTTTGTATCTTTAAATCACTTGATATACAACCACCAACAATTATACAATAAGTGGTTACAACACATACATTAAAAATGTAGTTAATAGGACGTAATTTCAGTTATCATCATAAATGACAGTCTTCATTTCTCACTTTTTACTTATTACAAACAAAATTCACTGCCAGAAAGGAATATTTGTGTAGTACCCTTGGGCTCCTGTGTCACAGAACATCTTCAGTTCTTGCAGATCACGATATTTTTCCTTGGTGATAGGTATCAGTCCTGAAACATTGGACATGCGATCTCTTATTAGCATGGTATCTCAATATGTTTGCTTTAATAAAGCAGGACCTGCTATTTCCCACACTGATATGATCTAGTTTCATTTAATTACTGTGGCTATTGTCTTTACCAGCCTACCTTCGTAACAGGATGAAGGGTACAAAAACTCTACTTCTGCAAGTTCTGTTTCCTCTTCCGTTCGTCCAGCAGGAGCTGTAACAACTGATGTGATCCAAGATCCATTGTAAGTGTCATGATGTATGATAAGCCTTGGATGGTAACTTTCTATCTTCATGTCCTCAATAATTTGCGATGGGAATGGACATTTTGGTTGGTATCCTGGTTGCAAGAAATCGGTCCAGTCACGTATCATTGAGCCATCAACTTCAACAACCTGAAAAGGAGTGGGTTTCGCGCGCGCGTCTTTAATTACGTCTCTCCAGTCCTTTGGATGCTCAGCTTTTGTTTTACGTTTGATGAGGTCCATGACTTTGTCATTTTCCAGGTATGAATGTCCTCTCACTGGGAATGTCACACGAATTGATACAAATTGCTTTGCATGATGGACAAGATAATGGATGAACCTGAAAAGGGTGTAGAGTTTGTTTTGACCACCCATGAGTCACACAAGATTAACAAGTTTTTAATCTCAGGATCCAGAAACGAAGTAACATAATGATGCAGCAAATAAACTACTTCATTTGATCCATGCTTCCCTGTAATTTCAGGATAAACACAAAACACTGCATTACTGCCTGAGAGTAGACGTATCTTAAATAGATATAGAAAAAGCTGTCGTTATAATAGACAATGTTGGTGCTGATGTTCGGACATGGGATATTTCGTTGGAAATCGACACATATCGATTCTGTGTTTGTAAACTTTCTGCTTCTCTGTCTAGATTGTTTTTTACGCTGGTAGAATGTATCAGCTTTAGGGCGGTGCAGTTCATATTCAATCTTCTCTCTCTTCATATAACTTTGAACATCTGATCTTTCCTTTTCATCTGTTGCATGTGTGAGTTGTGCCTCTAGAGCTTTGAAAGTTATAACTTATAACAAGGCCTGCGTGTATCACTTAGAGGGAAACCGAGTGAGATATTAAATTTTACGATAAGTTTCATATGATATGGAACAAGTTGAATCTGCCTCTTGAAACATCTTGAACACTTTCTTAATTGTGAGTTCTTGAGGTAAATAGAGTTTCTGTGTTTTATTTATGCTGTCATGACTGGACCGTCCTTTAAAAGACTTGATGTGAGGGCAAACGTTCTGCTCTGTTTCTGTTGAAAGTTTATGAACTTGGTTTCCGTGGTTCCCTCATTTATCGACTGACGCCGTGCCTTCATTTTCTAAGGAATTCCTGATAGTTTCTAATCTTTTCTTTGAAATACCATGCAGTATTTTTGACAAACAGACAATTCAGTCGCAGTATTGTCTCTCATTATTGTTACCTTATAATGAAGTGTGTGATCACTCAAAGTAGCTTCTGGCTCATCTCTGCAAGGCCTCCGGTGTTGCACATTGTCAACATAAATCAGTCCTGTCAGGTGACAAGTTTCCTCATTCCAGTCCTTCAGCAAATTGAAATTGGATATTAATGTGGACTTCTCTGCAACAGTTAGCAAATCAGTACAACTCTTCTCGCAGCTACAATGCTCTCCTACATCATGCTACGTTGTTCTAAGCTTTTTAGATACTACTATAGCTCTGTCTTTTTTTAGACTTGCCACCGCAGCTTGACTCTAAATATTCCATCACCAGTTGGAACACAGACCTCAGGTGGTTTTTACACGAAATTCAATTCTATCTATCACACCACAAAGCGCTGAAGTGATTGTCAAGGCTGCTCTGTGTTGGCACAAATCATGGCACAAAATTCAATTCTACCACAGCACAAAGAAAAGAAGCTATTGTCAAATCTGCTTCGTGTTAGCTTCGACAATACATAAGAAAGATCTAAATGACATAGCATTTAACAACGTCAACAATGAGACTTCCATAAAAGCAGACAAAAAAATCAATACAGCTCAGCAATCTGTAACTGCTGGTCTTCACCCCTTGTGACGGTGTACTGGACGGACTTGACCCGTCTTCTCCATAGATACCATATTTTAATCTGGCTACAGTTCCGTGATATACCCATTACATTCATTTAAGTTCGCCCAAATGAAAGTACATCTGATAAATTTCGTAATGAGACCACTAACTCATTTTCGTGAGATTTAGGCTTAACCCCTTCTTTCCGTGAGGTCTTTTTTTTGTAGCTTTTAAAGATTAAAATTATTTATGTCATTTTATAAGCTTAAAAATTTTAACCATACAAGGTGCTACGGACATTGTCAGCAAATTTCAATGCCTTTAGGTGGGTAGAAGAATTAGTCATATTTCCATTTATTAAAAAAAAATTTATTTCCTGAAAATTATTTACATTTTGGCGGTCAAATTAGTCAAATGTTCCATAGGGCCTTTTAGTTTATTTTGGGAAGTTTTAAAATAAAAGTATGGTTATGCGATATTAATTTAAAGTGTGATTATTAGTTCTGTTGCTAGACCATGGTGTGTCTGTACAGCTGGTGTTTCTGTGTGTTGCGCTAATGAGTGTCAATATAGTGTTAAAGTTTCATCTAGTTTTCAATATACCACTAGTTCACTCCCCACAAATCCTTTTCCTCTACTCTGTTCAGTTAGTAGTTCGCTATTATAAGTTATTTTCTATCAAGCGGGTTGCTTGGCTCCTCATTATGTTTATTCAACGGGGGAGGGGTTCTTTTCAAGTTATTTTATTGATATGCTAATTAAGTCTTGAGCCTTGATCTGAGTGAGTTTTGTTTCAATGCACATTCTCCTGTAAATAATAATTATTTTCTGGAGTATTGTTTCTGGATTGGTTAATATATTCTGAAGAACTTGACTGAGCGTTGGGTCTGGGTTATAATATCCAAACCTGGCAGGTGATGGAAGAAAGTTAATAGCCACAGACGCATGTTAATTAGATACGATTTGTACCGTTCTTTCTTGACTAATGCTAATATTGTTTGTTTTTACAGATGACCATAGCTACACTCCTGGAAATGGAAAAAAGAACACATTGACACCGGTGTGTCAGACCCACCATACTTGCTCCGGACACTGCGAGAGGGCTGTACAAGCAATGATCACACGCACGGCACAGCGGACACACCAGGAACCGCGGTGTTGGCCGTCGAATGGCGCTAGCTGCGCAGCATTTGTGCACCGCCGCCGTCAGTGTCAGCCAGTTTGCCGTGGCATACGGAGCTCCATCGCAGTCTTTAACACTGGTAGCATGCCGCGACAGCGTGGACGTGAACCGTATGTGCAGTTGACGGACTTTGAGCGAGGGCGTATAGTGGGCATGCGGGAGGCCGGGTGGACGTACCGCCGAATTGCTCAACACGTGGGGCGTGAGGTCTCCACAGTACATCGATGTTGTCGCCAGTGGTCGGCGGAAGGTGCACGTGCCCGTCGACCTGGGACCGGACCGCAGCGACGCACGGATGCACGCCAAGACCGTAGGATCCTACGCAGTGCCGTAGGGGACCGCACCGCCACTTCCCAGCAAATTAGGGACACTGTTGCTCCTGGGGTGTCGGCGAGGACCATTCGCAACCGTCTCCATGAAGCTGGGCTACAGTCCCGCACACCGTTAGGCCGTCTTCCGCTCACGCCCCAACATCGTGCAGCCCGCCTCCAGTGGTGTCGCGACAGGCGTGAATGGAGGGACGAATGGAGACGTGTCGTCTTCAGCGATGAGAGTCGCTTCTGCCTTGGTGCCAATGATGGTCGTATGCGTGTTTGGCGCCGTGCAGGTGAGCGCCACAATCAGGACTGCATACGACCGAGGCACACAGGGCCAACACCCGGCATCATGGTGTGGGGAGCGATCTCCTACACTGGCCGTACACCACTGGTGATCGTCGAGGGGACACTGAATAGTGCACGGTACATCCAAACCGTCATCGAACCCATCGTTCTACCATTCCTAGACCGGCAAGGGAACTTGCTGTTCCAACAGGACAATGCACGTCCGCATGTATCCCGTGCCACCCAACGTGCTCTAGAAGGTGTACGTCAACTACCCTGGCCAGCAAGATCTCCGGATCTGTCCCCCATTGAGCATGTTTGGGACTGGATGAAGCGTCGTCTCACGCGGTCTGCACGTCCAGCACGAACGCTGGTCCAACTGAGGCGCCAGGTGGAAATGGCATGGCAAGCCGTTCCACAGGACTACATCCAGCATCTCTACGATCGTCTCCATGGGAGAATAGCAGCCTGCATTGCTGCGAAAGGTGGATATACACTGTACTAGTGCCGACATTGTGCATGCTCTGTTGCCTGTGTCTATGTGCCTGTGGTTCTGTCAGTGTGATCATGTGATGTATCTGACCCCAGGAATGTGTCAATAAAGTTTCCCCTTCCTGGGACAATGAATTCACGGTGTTCTTATTTCAATTTCCAGGAGTGTATTTTCATTATAATTTGCAATTGGCTGGAAGTATGGAACTTAAGTACTGATGTCTTGTATCCTGTGGTTGTGTCCTCCATCTAAGTAGCTACCGCTGCCCCTTATTATATTATTGTACGAGTATTTGTGTAAATTGTTTGCCTTCGTTACTGTCAGATTGTTCATACAACGTAGGCTTTCACGGTCGGTATTGTCTTCGCTTAAAACTTCCCGGTTGATTGGCCGTGGTCGAAGTATAAAACTCTCCCCTCACGTTTCGTCTCCGACTGCGGGAGACATCCTCGCAGGTACAGCGGCGAACTGCGAAGAGAACTCGAGGAAGCGCTGATTATATAGGCAGTACAGAGGACGCCACTATCGATCACGTGGCGTCGGCTATTAGACCGTCGCTGGTGATGCCAACACTCTCGATTGAAAGTAATCGATCGTCACGCTTACGGTGCAGCACTGACATCCAAATTTTATCCAGTTTAACACCTTCATCTTTCCTGTTCAAATTATTACGATGTTTGGTTCAAATGGCTCTGAGCACTATGGGACTTAACAGCTGAGGTCATCAGCCCCCTAGAACTTACAACTACTTAAACCTAACTAACCTAAGGACATAACACACATCCATGCCCGAGGCAGGATTCGAACCTGCGACCGTAGCTGTCGCGCGGCTCCAGACTGAAGCGCCAAGAACCGCTCGGTCACTCCGGCCGGCATTACGATGTTGATCAATCCCGATAGCCTCTCTATACATGCGTGCATAATAATGCAAGGTTTTTGGTATGACGCTCGTCTCGCTGAATTTTATTTCATGATCACCTTCCTGGTAAACATGTTCCGCTACGGTCGATTTATTCGTGTGACCCAGGCGGCAATTCCTGTTACGTTCAACAAGACAGGTGTTCACACTTCTCTTTGTGGTACCGATATAAACCTGTCCATAACTGCAAGGAATTTTATATACACCCGGTGTAGCCAAAGGCTGTCGTGCATCTTTTGCCGATCTAAAATATTCTTTCATTTTCCTGGTGAGCCTGAAAATAGTTTCCACCCCATGCTTGCTTAAAACTTTCGCAATGCGATCTGTGACCTTACTAATGAATGGAAGAAAAATTTTGCACTTGGGCGACTGTTATTCGTCGTTGCTCCTGATTCTTTGCCTAGAGCGAAGTGCTCGATCCATATCCTTGCTAGAATAGCCATTCTTCACCAGAATTGACCGTTAAATAAACAGGTTCACAACAGTGGCGCCCTTTGTACTACCTATATAATAAGCGCTTCCTCGAGTTTTCTTCGCAGTTCGCCGCTGTACCTCCGAGGATGTCTCCCGCAGTCGGAGACGAAAAGTGAGGGGAGAGTTTTATACTTCGACCACGGCCTATCAGCCCGGAAGTTTTAAGTTCCAGATTGTCACTGGAAGTAATATACTTATTTTACGTTTTTTCTTTAATCTGATGTATATTTGTTGAAGTAATTATTCGGTTTCTTGCAGTCTAACCTATCACTTTAATTCTTGTATATTGTAAGTCTTTTAATTGTATTTCGAAGTGTGGTTGTTTCTTAATTTTACCTGTGACTGTTCTATTGAATGTAATTGTCTGTTTGGTACCTGCAGTAATTAAAACTACTGATTTACATGCTACTAGGGCAAGGCATGTCTGGAATATCTGTCGTGTGCTCTAGCAAGTCATTGTGGTTTAGAATGGGCAGTGGCATGATATACTTGACATTTCATACCTCCAGGTACATTTTGCTCACGGGGCTGAATAGCAGCAGCTGAGGATGTATTCCAATCTCTGCCTTCCTCTACAATTTTTGCTCTCCACAGTCCCTCTAGTACCATGGAACTCATTCCCTGATGTCCTAACAGATGTCCTATCATCCTGCCCCTTCTTGATGTCAGTGTTTTCCACATATTCCTTTCCTCTCCGAGTCGGCGCAGAACCTCCTCATTCCTTACCTTAATCAATCCGCCCAATTTCCGTCACCCATCTGTAGCACCACACCTCAAATGCTACGATTCTCTCTCTTTTTCCTAAAGTCCATGTTTCACTACCGTAGAATCCTGTGCTCCAAACGTACATTCCCAGAAATTTGTTTCCTCAAATTAAGGCCTGTGTTTGATACTAGTAGACTTCTCTTAGCCAGGTATGCCCTTTTTGCCAGTGCTAGTCTGCTTTTTATGTCCGTGCTCCGTCCCTCATTGGTTAGTTTGCTGCGCAGTTATTAGAACTCCTTAACTTCATCTACTTCGTGATAGTCAAGTTTATCTCTGTTCTCAATTCTGATACCTCTCAGTACATTCGTCTTTCTTCGATTTACTCTTCCGTTCTGCACACCCCGTAATTCTTCTTCTCTTTGTTTTAATCCAACTCCAGGACCTTTCTTTTACTTCCATTATTGTTTCTTCGATCTACAGACTGAACAGTGGAGAGTAGGGGCGAAAGACTACATCCCTGTCTTCCACTCGCCGAGCGCTTCGTTCTTGATAGTCCACTGTCCGAATTTCGTGCATCTGGCACCATTTTAGGTGTCGAACGCTTTTTCCAGGTCGATAAATCCTGTCAACGTGTATTGAGTTTTGTTTAGTCTTTCTTCCATTACCAAGCGCGACGTCAGAATTGCCTTTCTGGTGCCTTTACCTTTGCTAAAGCTAAGCTGACAGCCATCTAATACATCATCAGTTTTCTTTCCCATTCTTCTGTATATTACTCTTGTCAGCAACTTGGGTGCGTTAGCTGTTAAGCTAATTGTGTGATAATTCTCTCACATATCAGCTCTTTTAGTCTTCGGAAATGTGTTCCGAATGGTATGTCACCAGACTCATACATTCTACATAACAACATGAACAATCGTTTTGTTGCCGCTTCCCTCAATAATTTTAGAAATTCTGAGGGAATGTTATCAATCCCTTCTGCTTTGTTTGATCGTAAGTCCTCCAACGCTCTCTTGAATTCTGATTATAGTACTAGATCCCCTATCTCTTCTAAATCGACTCCTGTTTCTTCTTCTATCACATCAGATAAATACTCCCCCTCATAGAAGCCTGCATTGTACTCTTTCCACTGGGCCCCTCTCTCCTCCGCATTTAACAGTGGAATTCTCGTTGCACTCTTAATGTTATTCCCCTTGCTTTTAATTTCACCGAAGTTTGTTTGGACTATCCTATATGCTGCGTCAGTCTTTCCGACGATCACATATTTTTCGGTTTCTTCGTATTTTTCGCTTTCTTCATACTTTTCGATCTCTTCATATTTTTTATGCATCGATTTCGTTTTAGCTTCTCTGCACTTCCTACTTATTCCATTTCTCAGCGACTTTTATTTCCGTATTCCTGAATTTCCCTAACATTTTTTATACTGCCTTCTTTCATCGATCAACTGAAGAATTTCTTCTTTAACGTGGGGTTTATTCAGTTACCTTCTTTGTTCCTATGTTTTTCTTTCCAAACTTCTGTGATTGCCCTGAATAATCTCTTAAATGTCAACCTACTCTTCATCACTTCTACATATTGATCTGAGTCTACATCTGCTCCTGGGTATGCTTTACAATCCATTATCTGATTGCGGAATATCGGACTGACCATGATGACGTGTAACTGAAATCTTCCCGTATCATACGGCATTTTCCTATTATACGTTCTCCTTTTGTAATTCTTGAACAGAAAATTCGTTATTACAAGCTAAAATTTACTACAGAACTCACTTAGTATTTTCCCTCATTCATTCCTTCTTTCAAGCCCATATTCTCTTGTAATCGTTTTCTCTGCTCCTCCCCCTACAATTGCCCTGCAGTTTCCCATGATTATTATATTTTCATCTCTCTTTACGTACTGTATTACTCTTTCAATATCCTCATATGCTTTCTGTATCTCTTCATCTTCAGCTTGCGACGTCGGCATGTATACCTGAACTATCGTTGTCAGTGCTGGTTTTCATTCATTTCTTTAAGCACAACCCTATCAATCAACTGTTCACAGTAACACGCTCTCTGTCCTACCTTCCTGTTCACAACGAATCCTACTCCCGTTACACCATCTTCTGCTGTTGCTGATATTGCCCTATATTCAACTGACCAGGAATCCTTCTTTCCATTTCACTTCACTGACTTCTACTGCATATAAATCGAGCCTTTCCATGTCCCTTTTCAGATTTTATAGCTTTGCTACCACGATCAAGCTTCTGACATTCCACGCCCCGGCTCGTAGAATGTCATCCTTTTGTTGGTTATTCAGTCTTTTTCTCATGGTTCTCTCCCTCTTGTCAGTCCCTTGCAGGAGGTCCGAATTGGGGACTATTCCGGAATCGTTTTCCAATGCAAAGATCATGACACTTTTTCAATTACGGGCCACATGTCCTGTCGATAAACGTTATGTGTCTTTAATGCAGTGGTTTCCATTGCCTTCTGCATACTCATGCCGTTGATCATTCTTCCGCCTATAGCGGCAGTTTCCCACCCCAAGGACAAGAGAATACCCTGAAACCCTGTCCTTTCTCCCGTCCTCTTTGACTAGGCCTTTGGCACAATGAAGGTGACTTCTTATACCGGAAGGCTTCGACCGCCGACTGTGATGATGTATGAACCAAAATAAAGTACTGATAATGTAGTGGCGTGGCAAGACAGCCAAGCGACTCGGAGGTAGCTGAAAGGCACGCGTTAAGCTCACGCAGATTGGCGTGAGGTCTGGAACAAGGTAAAGTAACTATCCTATAAAGAAAAGAACGTAGTTCTTGGAATACTTAACTTTAATCCACAATTGGAGAACATCTCTCTTGACTGTACATGCTTCACCATATAAATATCAAATGCTATGGCGCCTTGCTAGGTCGTAGCAAATGACGTAGCTGAAGGCTATGCTAACTATCGTCTCGGCAAATGAGAGCGTATTTGTCAGTGTAGTATCGCTAGCAAAGTCGGCTGTACAACTGGGGCGAGTGCCAGGGCGTCTCTCTAGACCTGCCGTGTGGTGGCGCTCGGTCTGCAATCACTGACAGTGGCGACACGCGGGTCCGGCGTATACTAATGGACCACGGCCGATTTAAAGGCTACCACCTAGCAAGTGTGGTGTCTGGCGGTGACACCCCAGATAACATTTCTCAGTATACATGGTGTGAAACAGAAGCTGGAAGAGGTGCAAATGAAATCGCATCTGCACTACAATATTTGGAAAATACTACTAGAGATATTGGTTAGAGAGGACTGAAACGTGAGCTCTTCTCAGACTCTTGCTCCACCCAGAACAAGAATCTTATAATCTTGTATATTATGGCATATTTTATGGAACACACTAAAGTGTTCTCTGAACCTACCCAGTATTTGACTATTTGTGGACATAGCTTCTTGCCACCAGATCGTGTATTTGGCAGAGCTGAGAAGGATTATCGGAAGAGAGAACAATTCATATTACCTTGTGAATACATGCTGAGAAGGATTATCGGAAGAGAGAACGATTCATATTATCTTGTGAATACAGGAACGTTTTGGCGAAGTCTGGAAAGGTGCTGGCGAGAGAAGAAGTCTATCTTCCCTATCAAAATGATTGATGTACGTGCAATAACACACACAGAAACCAATGGTAAGATACAAAGTGCTGTTAAAAGGGCGTGTTTTACTGGATCTGAAGTGTGTTGCGATGTTCTGAAGAAGAACTTTCTTTCCTTCAAAGTTGCAATGAAGTTAATGCGTTTCCTTCCGATTCCTAAGGGTGCAGCAAGTTTCTACGACATACTCTTTGCATATGGTAAGGGGTATAAAAATCATGACAGTTCACGGAGAATTCATGAGGATGAAGATTTCTCTGAAGTTCTGTAGAAAAAAAGGAGTATTATTTTAAAACTGTGATGTAAAAAGCAGAAATTTAATATTCAGCTATTACTGATCTAGTTTCAGCATGAAAAAGAATATTGTTTTTCTACTCCCAGCAGTTGATAAACTCTCAAAATTTTATTTGTATGCAAAGAGTATCGTAAAACATATTCAGAACTGTACGAAACTTGCTAATTGTAAAAAAATTTCTCTCTGAACCTTCTTGTTAATTAAAAAGACGTGTGTCCTGAAAAATTCTATTTTTGCCTAAAGCGAGTTTTGCAAAAATGGTCCTCAACTACGGAAACGGTAACAAAAGTGTAACCTCAGCTCCCCTCACCACGAAATTAAGTCTACGAATGATATTTTTGTCATTATAAAAAGATATGTCAATTATATTATGGAAGGCACCTTTGCAGATTTCAAAAGTGGTTCAAATGGCTCTGAGCACTGTGGAACTTAACTTCTGAGGTCATCAGTCCCCTAGACTTAGAACTACTTAAACCTAACTAACCTGAGGACATCACACACATCCATGCCCGAGGCAGGATTCGAACCTGCGACCGTAGCGGTCGAGCGGTTCCACGCCCCTGAAGCGCCTAGAACCGCTCGGTCACAGTGGCCGGCTACAGGATGAGATAGATAGAATTTTTGTTTCGTGAGATGAATGGCAGCTTGCTCTAACTGTAGAAAAAATGTTAGTTAATATTGATGACTAGGAGGAACAGTCTTGCATTATGGTATCACTGGTCTACTGCTTGACACAAACACGTTAGTTAAATACTAGGCGTAATATCGCAAACCGATGTGAAAGATAACGATCACGCAATGTCAGTAGCGGGGAAAGTGGTCGACTTCAATTTATTGGGAAACTTCTAGGGAAGTTCTGGCGTAGCGCCTTACATCGTGCCTAATGACATCGCAACAACAGTCAACAGACGTGTAGTATGAGTCACGCGCAGAACAGGTGGCGTGAGATACCGGTTTGTATGTAGTTTCGATTTGATCTGGTAGAGGTCACTAGCTGACGGACACTATTGGAGCTGCAGTCAAGATACTGTCATTTTTACTTGCAGTTCTGTTTTCTAATTGTTTTTCAATTACTACTACGAATGTGCTTAGTTATGAGAGTGAATAGCGGTGTGAATATGAAATGATGTTTTATGTACAGTTTTTATACCAGACACCGAAGTAACTGGTCCATTGAGGAATGATCGAGAATGCTGTGTGTGTTTGTCATTCTTACCGGGGAATATTTCTCCAGTTTATGATTTCGATAAAGTAGTTTCGTTAAGAAGGAATTAATTTTATGTCTGTGGGTTTTCAAAATTTATCTATGTTAATTTACTGTTCCTATTCAGAAACAAATTTTGATTGGTTCTGTATACATGCGGGAGATTGTGCGGGCTTGATGCTGCATTCCGATTGGCTGTAATTTTTCTCTACCAATCAGAAATTAGCATATCCGCGTATATTTTGGGAAATAGAAACTTCTTTTGTGCAGCGATATGAGTAGATTCGGGGCTTGGATGTCGTAGTGATCAGACCTACTGATATGTGCTCCGATGAATATTATTAATATTGTGATAGTTTGATATCAGAGTGTTTAAGAAGTGCTGAAAAGTGATCAAGAGATTTCGGTTTAATGCACGGTGTGAAATACCGAACTTCTGGTGTCTTTTTAAATAACTAAATTCCGCGTGGCGTGTTGCTTAACCTCGAATGTGAACTTTTTGTCCCGTGAGACTGATTACAGCAACATTGGAGCGAGCTACTCTGAAAGAAACAACCCATTTGTAAACTTTCGATTATGAATGATGTGTGCTTACAGTAAGGCCTGGTAGTGACTGTTGTATGCAAGCGTATCGTAATAGAGTGAAATTTTACGCACATAAATACTTTCATTTAACTATTCCTTCCACCGACAAAACAATTTTTAGTGAGACTCGTGGATACGAGGTGTACAGGTGTTTTTTCTACAGGTTTTTCCGACTGAGAACTGCATTTCAGTAACTTCAAGGGCGCGTGCGTGTGAGCAGAGATTCACCACGAGGTGAGGAACTTTGCAACACACCACGCCGCCACAAAGTGTAGCTCATCTAGGAAGGAGGACGTTTGTAGAACACTACAGGGTGGTCCAAAAGTCCGGAAACACCCTCATGAAATTCAAATGGAGTAGCAAACAAGGAAACAGAGTCCCTACACACGAGGAACGGGAAGGGGGAAACTTTATAGGCTATGCCACTAACATGGCGACGATCTTGAAAGCCGCCGTCTTGGAGTCAACTCCAAAATTTCAGATGGGAATGTGGTCATGTGACATATCAAACAGATAGAGAATTTTACCAGAAAAACAATGCCGTTGTTATTTTAAACATAGCTTTATTTATTCTCGGGCTATAGCCAATTACATGTGGCAGCGGTGGGACGCTCGGCAGCGTATTACATACTGAGCAGTCGTAAAATGGAGTCTGAAACGGTACAAAGTGACTATCCCATGCCTGATATGTTACATGTGTTTAACTGTTGGGTATCACTTACTCATGCTAACGTTTTAATCATTGTTTCCTTATTTACACATGAAGAGCGCATTGAAATCATCTTGATATCAGGAGAAAGAAGCACACGCGTCATTGCTGAGGATTTCAACAGTCTTCACCCAACTGGACAGCCCATCACTCACAGCGCAGTTGCCAAGCTTTTGGCCAAATTCCGAGCAACAGGTTCTGTCGCAGATAAACCTAAGGCTGGAAGACCAAAATCCGCCACCGACGAAGCAACAACAGCGGGCGTGTTGGCATCATTTAGCAAGAGTCCGCAACGGAGTTCTCGTCGCCTGTCACAAGAATGTGGGGTTAGCCATACCTCCACACTGCGAATTTTATCGCATCACAAATGACACCCGTACAAAATTCAGCTGCTCCAACACATGAACGAGGATGACCCAGACCGTCGGGTACAGTTCGCAGAATGGGTGACGCAGCAGCTGCAGATAAACCCACGTTTCCCCTGTCAGTTGCTGTTCAGCGATGAAGCCAATTTCTTTATCAATGGTGAAGTGAGCAAGCAGAATTACAGATACTCGTCCGACACAAATCCGCACTGGATTGATGTTTCCAAAACGGTCGACTCACAAAAAGTGATGGTATGGTGTGGTGTGTGGGGTACCAAGGTCATTGGACCTTTTTTTATTGATGGTACGTTAACAGCCTACGGTTATGTGAGGTTATTGAATGAAGAAGTGTTTCCCTCGTTGTTAACGGAGGACGGGATATTTCCGGAATTCTTCCTGCATGATGGAGCCCCACCAAATTATGGGCACAATGTGCGAGCATACCTGGATGTGCAGTTCCCTCGAAAGTACATTGGTCGTAGGGGTGCTGTGGAGTGGCCACCACGTTCACCAGATTTGACTCCTTTGGATTTTTATCTTTGGGGGTCATATCAAAGCACTGGTTTATTCTGTGAAAATACGGGATTTGCATCATCTAAAGCAGCGCATTGTTGATGCGCGTGGGCCAGTTCAGCCAGATGTATTGGTCAAAGTTCATCAAGACTGGGTTCGGAGGATAGCATTAACAATCCAACAAAATGGGCAACATATCGAGCCATTCCTATGACTGTTGGTGGTCTCACGGAACTGTGTAACAATGGCGTAATGTATCTTCGGCACATAACACACATGCTGCCGAGCGTCCCACCGCTGCCACATGTAACTGGCTATAACCCGAGAATGAATAAAGCTATGTTTAAAATAACAACGGCATTGTTTTTCTGGTGAAATTCTCTATCTGTCTGATATGTCACATGACCACATTGCCGTTTGAAATTTTGAAGTTGAATCCAAGATGGCGGCTTTCAAGATGTTGGTGGCATAGCCTATAAAGTTTCCCCTTTCCCGTTCCTCGTGTGTAGGGTCTCAGTTTCATTGTTTGCTACTCCATTTGAATTTTATGAGGGTGTTTCCAGACTTCTGGACCACCCTGTAGTGCCAGGTTATCTTCATATTTGGGATCCCCGCCAGGTCGGATTGAAGAAAGACATCAAAACTATTCAGAAGCGCGTTGTTAGGTTAGTTCCCAGTAAATTCGTTCAGCATGTGAGTATAACGGAAATGCTCCGCGGACTCAAATGAGAATTCCTAGTGGGGTGGCGACGTTCTTTTCGTGAAACGCTACTGAGAAAATCTAGAGAACTGATATTTGCGGCTGACCGCTGATAGAGTGCACTGCCACCGACGTACACTTCTCATGAGGACCGCGAGGCAAGACAGAGAACAGAGCAAGGATGGAAACATATACCGAGTCGTCTTTCGCTAGCTCCACATGCGAGTGGGCAGGAAAGAGAAAGAGCAGTAATGGTCCGAATGCACATCCGCCATGCACCCTATGGTAGGTTGTGCTGTGTGTATGTAGATTTAGAGGAACAAACATCTCTTCGTGAGCGAATTCAAGCACTCCCGAGAGTACTGATACGAACTGATGAGAAACTTTTGGATATTCATCAGTGCCATCATGCATCGAGACGACAGGGACAAGATCGAGAGCAACATTCATAATGGTATGCAGAACGAAATCAAACCCTGCACCGAGCGAAAGAAGAGAGTGTTTGAAAAATGTCGAAGGCAGATCGACAAGTCTCTTCCTGACATGCTACGATTAGTGGTTAACCAAAGTCAACGTCCACTGAATTCAAAGGAACCGTCTGCCCTTCCATAAGGACACAATATCGCTATCATCCGCAGAACTTTACCTATGGAGACTATCGTTGCTGAAAGTCGCACTGAAACTACGAAGATACTATGTGGAGGGAAACCAGCAGCATACAACTTGAAAAGGAACAGTTACAAGCTATCAAGAGGCTTAATGACATTAACAGCATATTGATATTCCCCTGCCGAAAATGGCGAGGCGACCGTTGTAATAAAGACCTGAGTTTACGAGCATAAATGGGTGACTTGTCAGAAACACCGACGTGGCAAAAGCTAAGCTGACATGCGACGCAGTGGATTGTACAGAATACGTACCAGTTGACCAAAGCATCTTCCCCCTCAGTAGACCTGCGGAGGATCCTACGCACACACTAACTCTATCATCAAAATTACTTAAAGGTGATGTACCATTAAGAACGGCTGTTACTGCTCCTTGCTCACTGGCGTGCAAACTGGCTAGTCACTTGGTCTTCCTGGTTTCGCAACATGTGGCACAGACCAACACCATACATGAAGGACATCTCACTCAAAAGCTAAAGAAACTAAAACTTGGAACAAACGATATCTTGTTCAAGCACTTTTGGAACATGACTGCCAACAGTCGTTAAGTAATGTATAAAATGCATATTTGAACCCTCAGCTGGTTTTATTTTAAACCCATATTATACCAGTTTCGGTCTTATACCATCTTCACGGATGAGAGGTTAAAATGCAGTACTGCGTTGCTCTGTATACATTTAAAATTTGAGTGTTTGCTTTTAAAAGTTCTGTATCATATATTTACGTTCGTGGCATGCACTACACATTTTACTAATGCAATATGGGGGATTAAACCATTTTAACCCTTCACATCTGTAGGTGATCCAAGACCGAAACCGGTAGAATTTGGATTTAAAATAAAGAGAGCTGATGGTTCAAATATTCATTTTATACATATTGTTCAGCTTTGAAGTTCTTTCTGTGTTTAATAAGGTGCCATTCAGCATAAGGGAACCGTTTTGCTGGAGGACATCGCCAAGTTCTTTTATCCTTATCTTACAAAGAGCTACTGTAAATACAACCGATCAAGGAATCTGTGTGCGTCTCAGATCGGCAAAGGCCAAAAGGAGCCCGCTGGCAATGTCCGCAGGATACCTCGTATCATTCTGTGGTGATTTACTGGATCACTGAATATAGACAGTATTCAAGTTTGGCTAGATGAAAAACTCAGTCGTGACGGAGTACGCACTACGTGAAACCGGCCACACTAAAAAATTCGACGAAACAGAGATACTCGCTGCAGAAAAGAGCTACTGAGCCTGATAGTTCAGTGAAGCCATAGGCATTGACTAATATGACAGCAGTTTCAACAAGAAAGAAGCAAGCCCCAAGGTAAACAGATCCTGGATTCCCGTGATGCAGCGAACGATCGTTGTAAGAAATAAGTGAAGTACCACAGCGGTGATATTCTGGGAAAAACCGTCAGGCGTTGGAGCGACAGGAACATATAACCACCTGCCACCAGTAATGAATTGTGAACCTTTGACAATGCTAAATGGTCGTGCTGGCCACACGTTGGGAAACTCATTAAACAAACGTTGACCGAAGATTCCAGCACAGAAGCCCACTTGCAAAACTTCAATAAGGAGCCTTCTACACGTCAACTATTGAAAAGCTGCTGGAATCAAGCTGTTTCTGGTTTTATTTTCTGATTAAGGTAATGTTTTAAGTTCTTCGATGACTTCAAAGGTTACCATTTCTACAAAAGATACGATATTTCGCTACCATTTTTAATCATCTCTATGTCGAGTACGCTTACATACCTTGCCATCATATTGTCGGCGCCTCTCAGGCACCCACAGTTGACATTTTCAGTATAGTATCGCTCCTTGGGTAGTTTTTCTGAAATGAGATTCTTCTTTACATGTTAAACAAGTTTATTATACCGCTGGAAGACAGTTTTCACATGTGTCTTTCAGTTTGCAGAAGCGACGGACTCAAATGTTGTAACTCTGTATGGCTCTGATCCCATTTTCCCACGAAAAAATCTTTTCTCCCAACTGAGTCCTTTAGCTTTTCCACATTCTGACAGTACCTTTACAAGGTATCTATCGTCGTAATCCGATAGTGCATTAAAATGATCTACTTGTAGTATTTCAAACTCGGCTGCAGCAGTCGTAATGGTGCTAACACTCCCATCACGATTTGTCTGTTTCAGTCTCCAAGACTGCAGACTTCCCATATTTTCTTCCTTTTTCAAATACACATACACTGATAAGAGACAACATTATTACCAATCCCACCCCGACATTTTCCTACATCCATCTGATCACTCTGCAATTCACAGTTAATTGCCTGGCAAAGGGTTCATCGAACCACTTTCAAGCTAGCTATTTCTCTAACGTTACACTCTCGAACGGCGCAGGAGGAACAAACGAGCGCTTAAATCCTTCTTCGCGAGCTCTGATTTCTCTTATTTCATCATGACGATCATTCCTCTCTGTGCAGGTGGGCACCAACAAAATATTTTCGCAGTCTGAGGGGAAATTTCACGAGGAGATCGTAACGCAACGGAAAACTCCTATTCTTTAATTAAATGGATTCCACCCGGCGGCGTTGCAGACACATGATGTGGCAAAGTCGCCCCCCTTGGGACGTGAAAACGCATGTTGATGAGAAGCTGGTGACGTCGCACCTTGGAATTCTGGGCCCATGAGAAATGCGGGCCCTTCCAACGAACTCGTGACGTCACACTAGTTGCCTCGCCCACCACACACTGAGGTGGCAAAAGTTATGGGATACCTCCTGATATCCTGTCCGACCACCTTTTGCCCAATGTAGTGCAGCATTTCGTCGTGGTATGGTCTCAAAAAGTCGTTTGAAATACCCTGAAGAAATGTTGATCCATGCTGCCTCTGTGGCCAACCACAATTACGACAGTGGTGCCGGTGCAGGATTTTGTGCACGAACTGACCTCTCGATTATGTTCCACAATACTCAGTGGGATTTCTGTTTGGGGCTTGGGTGGCCGAATCATTCGCTCGACCTGCCCAGAATCATTTTCAAAACAGTCGTGAACAATTGTGGCCCAATGGCATGGCGCATTGTCATATGTAAAAACTCCACCGTTGTTTGGTAGCATAAAGTTTATGAATGGCTGCAAATGGACTTCAAGTAGCCGAACAAAATTATTTCGTTTCAATGATCAGTTCCGTTGGAACAGGAAACGCGATCAGTTCCATGTAAACACGCCCAGACCACTATGGAGCCACCACAAGCTTTCACAGTGCCTCGTTGACAACCTGAGTCCATGATTTCATGGGGTCTGCTCGTTCCCTACCTTCAGGAACTACGATCAGGGCTCATCTGACTGGGCCACAGTTTTCTAGTTGCTTGCGATCCAACCAATAAGGTCGCGAGCCCAGGTGAGGCGCTGCAGGCGATATCGTGCTGTCACCAAAGGCAGGCCGGTCGGTGTGGCCAAGCCGTTCTAGGCGCTTCCGTCTGGAACCGCGTGACCGCTACGGTCGCAGGATCGAATCCTGCCTCGGGCATGGATGTGTGTGATGTCCTTAGGTTAGTTAGATTTATGTAGTTCTAAGTTCTAGGGGACTGATGACCTCAGATGTTAAGTCCCATAGTGCTCAGAGCCATTTGAATCATTTGAACCAACGGCAGTCGAGCCTGTCGTCTGCAGCCGTGGCTCATTAACGGCCAATTTCACCGCGGTATCCTAACGAACAAGTTCGTCACACGTCCCACACCGATTGCTGCCGTTATTTCACGCAGCGTTGCTTATATGTTAGCAATGATAACTCTACGCAAAACCCACTTCAGTGGGTCGTTAAACGAAGAAGGTCGGCCGCTGCGTAGTCCGTGATGAGAGATAATGCATGAAATCTGGTATTCTCCTCACACTCTTGACACTGTGTATCCCGGAATACTGAATTCCCTAACGATTTATGAAACTGAATGTGCCATAACTCTATTTCCAACTACCGTCCCGCGTTCAAAGTCCTTTAATTCCCGTTTTGTGATATTACCTCCATGTGTATATGTGCATATCGGTATCCCATGACAATGTCACCTCAGTGTACATAGCGAACAGTCAGCTCCCTGCCGGGCCCAGGGGAAATCCATATGTCAATGAAAGAAACCCACCAACGGTCTTAATTTTGTCGTGTATTATAGAGTGCTTCCCTGTATTTAACCGTGCTGCTGTTAGAGATATTATTAAACTCGTCTAAAGTAGTAATTCGCTGCCATTTGGGCCTGCTGGCACACGTTAGACGCACAGGGTCACATGCCCGCAAGACCCGTATATATTATTGGCGCCGGTGGAATTTCACGAATGAAGAATCTCGCTTGTCAGATTTTTGCCTCGTGGAGAGGACCGTGGCCATTGATACGCGATATCGTTTTACGTCACAAGCAAAACATACGAGTTGGCATATTGTATTGCGTTAAACATCGCATTTGGTGGATTTTCTTTCTCATAGAGTACGTGGTAGGAATGAAAACTGTTTCAAAGCTTTAGAAAATTGAGAATCTCTCGAAAACGCTTCCTTTAGGTACGATTTGTTATAGTAAACTGCGTATCCGTCAGTAAAGGCTTTCTGTAGTTGTTTTTAGTATTATAACTTGGGTGCTACGAAAGAACGCCGTTTCAGTGCTATGCACAATAAAGTCTGGCAAATTCGTCTTTTTGGTATAATCTGCTTATTAAATACTAAATACGTAGTCCACGCGTTAGACGTAGAACTGGCTGTATTGTCGAAGTCCTACCGAAGCTGATAGCCTCATTTGAGGTGAGCTATCAGGAGAGGTTAGCACATTCGTGTCCATATTCTTCCAATCTTTTTTCACCTTATTCTTCTAAAAGATCTGGATATTTCTTATTCATTTAGTAGAAGTATTATCACGAAAGTCGATGTGTTATTTATTATAAATGATGTACTTGCTGCAATTCTCGACGCAAAGGCCAACTACTGAAATGTTTCCCCAGTGACCAGAAATATTAACGTGACTAACAGTCTGTCAGACAGTGAATACAATCTACATACTGAAAGTTTTTGCTATCATGAAACTTTCTTTGAAATATATACGGCTATCTCTTTGATTATGAACGGCTCATGTTGTATTTTGCGTTTGTATCTTGGGCGTCTATATGTTTTTCAGTGATGATGAAAAGCTTCGAAATAATGCAACATGAAAATATGGTTATCATGCACATAAAACTGATGTGAGACACTGTAATTTAACCATATTGTATTTAAAACCGAAGATGGGACGACAATTCAATAGAGTTAATTAATAACTTCTGATGGCATGTATCTCAGATCGTTTTACAGAATAATATAGTGTACCTCAACCAGCTATTCGCTGTTTAAGTCATGGACGAGTCTAGAATCTACGACACGATATTCTCTGCTCTTCTTCGACAATCGCTAACAGAGTTAACGCAGGTATTTAACGCGGGTCCATTTTCGTACAGAAACTGTGAGGGTTGAGAGCCAAATAAAGCCGACAAAGGCTGATGGAGAGCAATGAGTGCGCAAATCACGTTAACCAGCTCGACCCGTGTGCCTATGACGCTATCTCTCGAGGAGCCGAACGTCCCATAAGCGTCCACGTCAGGGTTAGCTGTCTCGTCCCGCAGGAGGACGCCTTCGGGGATGTACGAGTATATAAGCTGAATACGGATGGATGGACAATCATTACAGGGACGATACGGAGCCGCAAATAGGGAAATACATTATAAACCGCTTTAACAGGGGTCATATTGTTGTGGCCTGCCCATTGAGAACGATCATCTTAGAAACGATGGAACTGGCCAGCTGTTCGCACGTCACTGTCGTGAGCGACTGTGGAAAGTGTTTGAGGGATGATTGCTCTCCTCACCACAGAACTTGGAAATCAGAGGCTTGTCCGCTCTGTAAACAACAACAGGCGGCGATCTCTGACAGATCTGAAGACAGATTACAAGGCTGGTGCAGGAGTAAACGTTTTGGAGCACATCGTTAATCTCACGTTATTAAACTCGCAGTTCTGTAGCAGACAACCGTTACGTGTTCCCATATTGGCCCATAAAAGTCGTCAGCAGCGACTTAATTGGTACAAGGAGATACGGAAGGCTTTCAGTTAGATTGATCGTGGTCAGACAGAGATTCGAAAATCAGATACTGCACTGCAAGACACACGCAGGACACGATACAGACTCAAACCAGAATTTAGCAATGATAAAGAGCAGGCCGAAGTTCAAGAGACTAATCAGGAAGAATCAGTGCGCAAAGACGTGGAATATGAAAGTACTGACGATCGAAGAGACACACTTGATGATCCCTGAGGCTATAGATACTGCGGTAAGCAACAGTTCAGCAGGCAATTCAGCTGAAGAGGAAAGGACATCTCTAAAAAGGGCAGTCACAGAAGTTGGAAAGAAAAAAATAGGTACAAAGAAGGTAACTGCCAAACAATCATGGGTAACAGCAGAAATACTTCATTTGATCGATGAAAGAAGGGAATAAATGCTCAAGGAAATTCAAAAACACAGGAATACAAGTCATTAGGAATGAAATATATTGGAAGTGCAAGAAAGCTAAGGCGAAATGCCTGCATGAAAAAATCTGGATAAATCTAAAAAGAAATGATTGTCGGAAAGACTGACTCAGATTGTAGGAAAGTCAAAACAACATTCACTGAAATTAGAAGCAAGGGTGGGAAAGCCCGCCGTGCCGGTCCCCGGCACGAATCCGCCCGGTGGATTAATGTCAAGGTCCGGTGTGCCGGCAAGTCTGCGAATGGTTTATAAGGCGGTTTTCCATCTATCTCGGCGAATGCGGGCTGGTTAACCTTATTCCGCCTCAGTTACACAATGTCGGCGATTGCTGCGCAAACGCTGTCTTCACGTACACGTACATCATGATTACTCTACCACGCGAACGTTTGGGGCTGCACTCATCTGGTATGAGACGTTCCCGGGTGGGGGCCGCTGGGGCCGAACCGCAAAATAACCCTTGGTTCGGTGTGAGGCGGCGGAGGGGTGGTTGGACTGCTGTGGTCTGTTGTGGGGTTGTGAATCACTGAGTGCTACGGCGGGACGAAGCCTCTCCGTCGTTTCTAGGTCCCCGGTTTAAATGCACAATACACAGTACCCAAGGGTGTGAACATTAAGAGTGCAACAGGAATTCCGCTGTTATATGCAGAGGAGGAGTGAGAAGATGGAAAGACTACACTGAAGGCCTCTATGAGGGATAAGACTTGTCTGAGACAAGATAGAAGAAGAAGCAGGAGTCGATATGAAAGAGAGAGAGGATTCAGTACTAGAATCAGAATTTGAAAGAGCTTTGAAGGACTTACGAACAAATACGACAGAAGGGATACATAACATTCCATCAGAATTTCTAAAATCATTGGAGTAAGTGGCAACAAAACGACTATTCGCTTTAGTGCGTAGAATATATGAGTCTGGTGATATATCAACTGACTTTCGGAGAAACGTAATCCACACAATTCCCATGATTGTAAGAGCCGGCAAGTGCGAGAATTATCGCACAACAGTAATTCTGACGTTTCGGTTGATAATGGAAGAAGGAGTAAAGAAAAAAGAAGACACGTACATAGGATTTGCTGGCCTGCAAAAAAAGTTCAGAAATTTGAAATGATGCAAGATGTTCGAAATTCTGAGAAAAATAGGGGTGAATTGTAGGTAAAGATGGGGGATATACAGTATCTACAAGAAACAAAAGGGAAAGATTAGACTGGAAGTCCAAGAATTAAAAAGGGAGTAAGACAGCGACGAAGTCTTTTGCCCCTACTATATAATCTATACATCGAAGAAACAAGAACAGAAATAAAAGAAAGATTCAAGAGTGAAATTAAATTTCAGTCTGAGAAGATATCAATGATAAGATTCACTGATGGCATCGCTGTCCTCAGTGAAGGTGAAGAAGAATAACAGGATCTGCTTAATGGAATGAAAAGTCTAACGAGCACAGAATACGGCCTGAGACTACATCGAATAGAGAAGAAAATAATGAGAACTAACGGAACAGAGAACAGCAAGAGAAAAAAGAAAAACAGGACTCATGATCACGAAGTAGTTGAAGTCGAGGAATTCTGCTACCTAGGCAGCAAAATAACCAATGACAGACGGAGCAAGGAAGACAGAAGAGCTGACTATCACCGACAAAAAGGGCGTTCCTGACTAAGAGAAGTCTTTTAGTATCAAACATAGGCCTTAATTTGAGGAAGAAATTACTGAGAAAGTACGTTTGGAGCACAGCATTGTATGGTAGTGAAACATGAACCATGAGGAAACTGGAAAAGAAGTCAATCGAAACATTTTAGATGGGATAATGCGGAAGCATGTTGAAAATTAGGTGAACAAATGAGGAAAGGAATGAGGAGTTTCTCCGCAGAATAGGTGAGGAAAGGAATATCTGGAAAACACTGATAAGAAGAACGGACAGGACGGTAGGACATTCGTTAAGGGGAGACGGTGGCAGTCTTGCACTGATATTTTTGTAAATCCACATCTTTGCCATTTTTTGTTCAACCTCATTGAAATTTTTCACACTTATGTACAGAGATCTAACACAATTTTTAAAAAAAATCAGAAATTTTAATAACAATCTGATACAGTGAGATAATTTTGAATTTTTTACTGTATTATTATTTTAAGGTACACTTTTTCATAATTTCGAGGCAAATTTGGCAAATTTTTAATGGTAAAATAATCTACACTAATAGGTGTACGATTAAGTGCAGTAACTTCTTGGTAAATTAATGCTATTATTTTCTGCGATATTTTGGATTCGAATATTTTTTACAAGCAAACTTTTCAATATATTATCAACCACAAAACTGCGTATAATATCTCAATTAAAATTTTGTTCCACTTAAATATTGCTTCAAAGTAAAAGAATAGGTGTGCCTAATTTCATAGCAGTCCTTCCAGTAGTTTCTGATGTATGTGTTCCTGAAAGCAGAAAACCTTAAGTCGCAGAAAAATCATTTTAAAGTTTGGATGAAATGTAATGTTGAGTGGTACTTAAGATAAGTAAATAAATTAGTGAAATCAAAGTGAAGTAGAAATTAGAAAATAAATGAAAAACTTGGTTTAGTTTAGAAGAATTACACACTGGCAAACAGCAGGGAGAGCAGCAGAGCAGAAGAGACAATGACCGTGAAGTCAGCAAGTTCAGAAGCCATCGCCCTCCCCACATAAGCGGACGCTGTCGATTCAGCCGTCAGGGCATTGCCCGACCGGCTCACGTGTTTCTCAGTTGTCCCATGTGAGCAAATGCCCTCGCTTACATTCCAAGAGCCAACAACTGACATTAAGAAGATTCTTCGAGAAGCTCTTCAACGTGACAGATGAGGCAATGAGCAGCTCACGTGTTTCTCAGTCGTCACATGTGATCAAAGGCCCTCGCCTACATTCCAAGAGCCAATGACCGACGTTCAGAAGATTCTTCGAGAAGCTTTTCAACGTGACAGAAGAGGCAATAACCAGCTCACGTTTTTCTCAGTCGTCACATGTGAGCAAAGGCCCTCGCCTACATTCCAAGAGCCAATGACCGACGTTAAGCAGATTCTTCAAGAAGTTTTTCAACGTGACAGAAGAGGCAATGATCGTGAAGTCGTTAACCTCCAGTGAACTG
This sequence comes from Schistocerca serialis cubense, assembly GCF_023864345.2. Lineage (NCBI taxonomy): Eukaryota > Metazoa > Arthropoda > Insecta > Orthoptera > Acrididae > Schistocerca > Schistocerca serialis. The sequence continues at coordinate 320,140,594 of NC_064641.1, read as the reverse complement.
AAGTGAATAAATACGTGAGACGCAGTGGCCCCGACAAAAGAACAGAGAAGAGAGTAGCAGTAGTTTTCAGTCAGTTTCGGTGCTGAAGACCGTCATGCAAGAAGAGACTACATCGTACACAGACGCACCAAGTCCGCCGCTGTAATGGAATAGCAAGCAGCAGTGAAGACAGAAGTTAAAAGGTATTTGAAGTCTGATTTTTACATACCCGGGTGACTCGTGAGGACGGGAAGGAGACGGCCTCACATCAGCAGTCACCTGTGAGCTGGAATGAAGATCTGACGGCCGGAGACTGGCAAGCGGGAGTCCGTTGTTCGAATCCGGGACACTGGCCTTCCCCCGCCGCGCCGCTCCGCTGGCCGACGCACAACACACGCGGCCGCTTAGAGAAGAGAAACACTGGGACGCCACATCCAAAGTATCACCATCCGATGCACGACTTCGCTTGCAAGAATTAAATGGGCCACCTCGCGCTGCGCGTCTCCAGTCAACTAGGCGAGACGGCGACACGAGATACACACTGCCACGCGTAATCAGACGCCGCCGCTGCCGCAGCAGAAGGTTTCGCAAACGACACAGCTGCCGCTCTCCGAGCCAGAACATCGAGTAAGGAAATAGTTGTACAAAACGTTCAATAAAAGTTATCTTATGTAAAAATGCTGTTTCATTCTACCTCATACCCGAGGCAAGGAAGAACCCACCCTACCCACATGTTGTTAAGAGAGAAAAATTAATTAATTTAGTATTTTCACCCTGACAGAATGCTTTAGAATCAAATGCCCTTTGCAGTAATGCTCATCCTGGCAATTTACTAGCATCAATAAGGAAAACCCAGTTACATTTAGTGTCAGAACTGTTACAGTAAAAACGAAAAAAAAAAATCTGTCATACCTTAGCTAAAACTTCTCATATCCATATTCCATTTCTTCCTCATCATCCTCTACAGCTCTTTTAGCTTCTCTGCTCCTTTGCCTACCAATTTTTTGTATGTTCTAGACTGAAGTCTCCGCCTTCGCGATTCTTTGCTTATCAATGATCTGCAGTATCTGCTCAGTGAAGACTCCAGATGTAAAGCCCAACTTGCTGAGGATGTGAAGTCTTGCCACGTTCCCATCATTAAACACTGCTGCAGCTTCCAAAGCAGAAATCTTCACCACCAAATTGGAAACAAACACAGTCTTTGGACATCTTTTCCAAATAAGAGCATTGAAACTTTCATTTGGGCTCTGTGTTTTCCCTTGCAGACATTTTTCTAGCAGTTCTGGTGAAGCCAGTGCTCTTAAAGTTGGTTTAATGGCCATTGAAACCTCATAAGGAAGGTTATTTTTATGGGTATAAGCTTCTAGAACAGAGGCCATGTTGAGGTGTAGTGTCTGTCGACAAGTAATGAAACCAAATGGCCCACACTGCTTTCCTCATACTGTCCAAGCTTGTGAGATTACATCTAATTGCAGCACCATAATAGATTTGTAGGCTTCCTATCCTCTAGTAGCTTGCCTTTATTGTCTGCAACAAGTCTTCAGAGTCGTCCATCCATCCTCTTCTGAATATGGCATATGAACTCTAGTTTCACAATAGTGCAATCTTTTCCATAGGGCTGACTTTCAACTACATTCTTGAAAGCAAAGCACTAGAGTCTCCATCTCCTAAATACTGTATGTATCTTACTCCATACTTTTGCAAAGATCTATGGAAAATGAATTTCATACCTGCAGCTTCCATCCCACCACTGGGGCCTGCATAATTTCTGCTACAAACAGCTTTATGGGCTTCTTGCCAGTCTGTCTCTTTACCTGCATCAATATATTTCTTGTGCAAGGAACATGTAGAACAATATTTAGACATCACCTCTAAGTCTAATACTTTTCCAGTGTCGACACTAATGATTATTGAAACTCCATGCAGTGAAGTATGCTCCCTCTTCGTCCAGGACCTGTCACAGGAAACTGCTGTTTCGTTGCTATTAGTTGCTTCACAGTTTTCTTGAATTGCCACCAGGACTGCCACTTTCATGCTCTCTTCACTTACTTCTGCAACTGCATTGAGGAGAGCAGTACTCATTGCAGAAAATTTTAGGGGAGGACGAGGCATGTTCATAATACCACATAAAAGGTTTCTACCATCTCTTCCAATCCCTATACATCTTAGTCCATAAGCAAATCTCATATTGGCTTCATAGATTCTATTACTGATCTTTGATGTCTTGAAGGGTCTGTCAGCATCACAGTTTTTACACAAAATATGCAATGTGCAAACCAAACCTTCTCTCTCTTCATCACCAACCAAATCCACATTTCCTCCACAAGCAGAGCACTTGCAGACTTTTCTAAGTGCTTCTGCCACCAATTCCAGATCCACAATTCTGAAACCTGTATTTCTGTGACGATTTGTTTCTTCTGACACAATCCTTGTCCCAAGTTTTATTTTAGATGCACTTGGAGACAAGCTAATGTTTGCATCTGCAGGCCTGACTCTAACCTCAATGTCAGATTTTCGCTTTATATTGTAAATATGGGACTTACTATATTTTTAAACACTTTACCAGGCCTAGGCATTGTAAAAAGGGATCAACAGATTCAACCTTGCACAAAGAATGGCACAATAAATCAAGCATCACTCGAATTCCACTGAACAGCACAAAGCTTGTTTACAATACCCCACAGCCTTCTATACCACACTGATTGAACCAGAAAATGGCTCCACAGCCTTCTTTAGAACACTGCTGTTATGTATACAAAAAATCACAGCCTTCTAAAGCTATATTTTCTAGGTTCACAGGCCAAATTCTGCGATAAAATTTTTCCTCCATTTGGTACATTGAAAAGCGGGCTTGGCGCATTACGCTGTTTAGGGTTATAATTTTTTTTATGCCATTTGTAGTTCGAATTTCAAGGAAAAAATTGGGGATAAGAATCTCAGTTACATTTACTATCAAATAAGAAAATAAAAATAATTTGTAAATTTTTCATTATTTCTGCCACCATCTCCCCGTAAGACATGATTAAATATCTTCCACCGTGCTAGAGTGAGCTGTAGAGGGTAAAAGCTGTAGATGAAAGCAGAGTTTCGGATATATCCAGAAAATAATTAAGGAGATAGGGTGCAAGTACACTCTGAGCTGAAAATGTTGCCACAGGAGAGGAATTCGTGGCGTGCCGTATCAAGTCAGTCAGAAGAGTGATGACTTAAGAAATGGGTACAGGATCGTCGAGATTGCACCGTGCATTATTGGAAATCACGTTTATTACTACGCCATGTCGATGGCGGTCCCCAAATAGGCCGTCATCCAGGCGAAAGACTACATAAAACACACTGCGCCAAGGACGCTGATTGTGCTATGCTGCAGGCGATAATTACCTTGTCTTCCGTGAGACCTTTGGTAGCAGTCGAATGTACCATGACAGCTGTGGACCGCGTGAACATTATCGAGGTCGACCCACATCCCTTACTCTTGCTTTCACGACGTCGATGGCATCTTCCAGCAGGATAAATGAACATGAACCACGTCCTGAATCACGCTACAGTGGTTAAGGAGCGTGATAGAGAACTCGTGTTTAGTCTTTTGCCACCAGTTTCGTCTGATCTGAGCCCGATGGAACATTTCGGCGGAACAGTGTCTCGCCAGCTCGTCACCTACCCCATAATTTATAGGAATTGTGTAACTTTTGCATAGTCCTATGGCGCCACGTATCTCCGGAGATACCACGGACTTGCAGAATCCATGGCACGCAGAATCTCTGTTGTATCGCGTTCCATAGGAGTACCAACTATTTAACAGGTGCTGATGTTTGCAGTCATCAGAGCTTTTTACCTTTTGCATTTTAAGTTTCAGCTCACTGAGAAAGCACTGTAGTAATTTCAATCCGGATGGTTGTACTGCCCCATCACGATACTACTGCACTTGGTTTCCCATTGCCGTAATCGAAAAAAAAGTGACCTTCCAGTAAACAAGTACTGTGGTGACTAAGACTGGTTGATTGGTTGGCTGATTCGGGGGAGGGGACCAAACAGCGACGTCATAGGCCCCATTGGATTAGGGAATGATGGGGAAGGAAGTCGGCCGTTCCCTTTCACGGAAACCATCCCTGCGTTTATGTGAAGCGATTTAGGGAAATTATGGAAAACTTAAATCAAGATGGCCGGACGCTGGTTTGAACCGTCGTCCTCCCAAATGAGAGTCCACTGGGCCACATCGCTCCGTCGTGACTAAGGAAAGCGTGAGGCACTATGATTTCAAGGTAGCAGTGCAAATTCTACTGAGTGTTTCACTGTATCCATGTATCTTCGCTGAAGGGGTCCTGAGTGAACAGCTTTTGGTACCTGTCAAGTAATATTTTGCTGCTGCCGGTCAGACCCTGGATGTACTGGGTACGGCAACCCCTTGGGATGTTTTTCCTTGAGATCCCTTTCACAAGATCGATAAATCTACCATACTCATCTGGTCGAGGAGGGATTTCCTCAATCTCTTCGTCCAATTGCTCTTTAAATTTCTGCCAGTCTGCCTTTTTGAAATGAAACCGTCTTCGGAAAGGCACCTCCTCTGGTTTAACCATGGCATTCACAACACAAATGACAGGTCTGTGTTGTGTACTTGGGATAGGTTCTTCAGCAAGCTTCATGCAGTGTGCCGCCAACTTCCTACTGACAAAGATGTTGTCAGGATTATATCCCCTTCTCCGTCTTCTGCTGTTGAACGATGCTGGCTGTTTTGGGTCATGAATGAGTTGTAGGTCTTTACTGTCAGCCCAGGATTCAAGCTCTACACCATTCTCAAATCAGTCTCATTATATCCCCATGCTTCATCATGGCAGTTGAAATTGCCCATGACAAAATTAATATGGTCATATGTAAAATTGTTTGGTTCATGGAAAACAAAGTCCACATCTGGTGGTTTGTACACAGACGTCACAGAGAACTTCTGGGCGCGAATGGTAAGTACTTCAATGTTATTTACTTCTGTCATTGCGGCTGATGTTACGTTGAGCCCGGGTCTGATGAAAATCGCACTCCCATACTTGTCGTGAGGTCCTTCAATGGCCAAATCCATTCCTGCTATTTTAAGTCTGTGGCTGGTGGCTCCCCGGTGTGTTTCCTGCACCAACAATACGTCGCATTTATGCGTATAGCACATGTCTGCTAATAAAACACTCTTATGACTAGAGGATCCCTCAATATTGATCGAGATCGTCACAAGGGGTGGTCTTGATAAAGGCCGTTGCATCTTGATGTTAATTTGGTTTTGGACTTTAACTTGATCTGGTGTTAGAAAGATTAGCCGGTGAAATCTTTCACCGTTTCCAGGGTACGCCCGATTGTGTCTGTCTTCAGTCTTTAGGCTCGCAATCTTCTAGAAGGCTCCTTCGTTTTACCGACGTGAAATATAATGATAAAAGCTCTCGATAAGCCGACCGGAGCGCCCTCACTCCCAGATGCAACAGTATCGTCGTCGACAGATGCGTTGCGTTAGTTGTGGTAGAAACTTGTTTACAAGGACTTTCATACAGAGCGAGTTAGATGAAGAGAATCTGTGCAAATGCGCAAAAATATGAGGCGACAGATGATTTACAAGTCGGATGCACTGCACGTAGCAAACGGACGCATTCACTAAACCCTACACAATCTCGCTGCTAGATTTTGATTTCAAAACAAACAGTGTGAGTAACGATTTTCATGAAACTTCCTGGCAGATTAAAACTGTGTGTCGGACCGAGACTCGGACTTGGGACCCTTTTTGTCGCCGGCAAGTGCTCTACCAACTGAGCTACCCAAACAGGTCTCACGTCCCATCCTCACAGCTTCTATTCTTGCCGTGCCTCGTCTCCTACCTTCCAAACGTCACAGAAGCTCTTCTGCGAAATGGCAAAGGTACCGAGTTCGAGTCTCGGCACGGCACACAGTTTTAATCCGCCAGGAAGTTTCATATCAGCGCACACTCAGCTGCAGAGTGAAAATCTCATTCTGGAAGGATTTTCATGTCTGCAGTGTTCACTGTAATGTAAGAGGCACTATACTTTATAACCACAAACAGACAACGACAGTGCAATAGATGCAAAGAAACACACTTGCAAACATGACACATAATACTCAAATAAATATTTGCACTTGACAGTGAGAATAAATTCTCGAAACGCGTTGTGCTAAGCACACAAAACACGTAGTGGTGCAGTCTTTCATTACTTAAAACTTTGTTGGCGCAGTTGCAGGCTCTCCAAACACGTCGATTGTGGTGAATGAACTTAAGTAGCTGATTTATATTTGAAATAAATTATGAAAACAATTTCAGGATACCATATGCGCCGCTAGTATTATTGCCACTCCGAGTAGAAAAAAAAATCATCCAAATTTAGCATATAAACTATGGGCCAGGGAATTCTAGTGCTAACTACGAATTAGTGCTGGTTTTAAAAAACCCATATTAGTATGTACAAACTGTAAAAAATAAGTGTAAAAAAAGAAATCTTCTAATTATTATCATATGTTGTTGTTGTTGTTGTTGTGGTCTTGAGTCCTGAGACTGGTTTGATGCAGCTCTCCATGCTACTCTATCCCGTGCGAGCTTCTTCATCTCCCAGTACCTACTGCAACCTACATCCTTCTGAATCTGTTTAGTGTATTCATCTCTTGATCTCCCTCTACTATTTTTACCCTCCACGCTGCCCTCCAATACTAAACTGGTGATCCCTTGATGCCTCAGAACATATCCTGCCAACCCATCCCTTCTTCTAGTCAAGTTGTGCCACAAACTTCTCTTCTCCCCAGTCCTATTCAATACCTCCTCATTAGTTATATGCTCTACCCATCTAATCTTCAGCATTCTTCTGTAACACCACATTTCGAAAGCTTCTATTCTCTTCTTGTCCAAACTATTTATCGTCCATGTTTCACTTCCATACATGGCTACGCTCCATACAAATACTTTCAGAAACGACTTCCTGACACTTAAACCAATACTCGATGTTAACAAATTTCTCTTCTTCAGAAACGATTTCCTTGCCATTGCCAGTCTACATTTTATATCCTCTCTACTTCGACCATCATCAGTTATTTTGCTTCCCAAATATCAAAACTCCTTTACTACTTAAAGTGTCTCATTTCGTAATCCAATTCCCTCAGCATCGCCCGACTTAATTCGACTACATTCCATTATCCTCGTTTTGCTTTTGTTGATGTTCATCTTATACCATCCTTTCATGACCCTGTCCATTCCGTTCAACTGCTCTTCCAAGACATTTGCTGTCTCTGACAAAATTTACAATGTCATCGGGGAACCTCAAAGTTTTTATATCTTCTCCATGGATTTTAATACCTACCCCGAATTTTTCTTTTGTTTCCTTCACTGCTTGCTCAATATACAGATTGAATAACATCGGGGAGATGCTACAACCCTGTCTCACTCCCTTCCCAACCACTGCTTCTCTTTCATGGCCCTCGACTCTTATAACTGCCATCTTGTTTCTGTACAAATTGTAAATAGCCTTTCACTCTCTGTATTTTACCCCTGCCCCCTTCAGATTTTGAAAGAGAGTATTCCAGTCTACATTGTCAAAAGCTTTCTCTAAGTCTACAAATGCTAGAAACGTAGGTTTTCCTTTCCTTAATCTAGCTTCTAAGATAAGTCGTAGGGTCAGTATTGCCTCACGTGTTCCAATATTTCTACGGAATCCAAACTGATCTTCCCCGAGGTCCGCTTCTACCAGTTTTTCCATTCGTCTGTAAAGAATTCGCGTTAGTACTTTGCAGCTGTGACTTATTAAACTGATAGTTCGGTAATTTTCACATCTGTCAGCACCTGCTTTCTTTGGGATTGGAATTATTATATTCTTCTTGAAGTCAGAGGGTATTTCGCCTGTCTCATAGATCTTGCTCACCAGATGGTAGAGCTTTGTCAGGACTGGCTCTCCCACGGCCGTCAGTAGTTCTAATGGAATGTTGTCTACTCCCGGGGCCTTGTTTCGGCTCAGGTCTTTCAGTGCTCTGTCAAACTCTTCACGCAGTATCGTATCTCCCATTTCATCTTCCTCTACATCGTCTTCCATTTCCATAATATTGTCCTCAAGAACATTGCCCTTGTATAGACCCTCTATATACTCCTTCCATCTTTCTGCTTTCCTTTCTTTGCTTAAAACTGGGTTTCCATCTGAGCTCTTGATATTCATACAAGTGGCGCTCTTTTTTCCAAAGGTCTCCTTAATTTTCCTGTAGGCTGTATCTATCTTACCCCTAGTGAGATAAGCTTCTACATCCTTACATTTGTCCTCTAGCCATCCCTGCTTAGCCAATTTGCACTTCCCGTCGATCTCATTTTTGAGACGTTTGTATTCCTTTTTGCCTGCTTCATTTAGTGCGTCTGTATATTTTCTCCTTTCATCAATTAAATTCAATATTTCTTCTGTTACCCAAGGATTTCTACTGGCCCTCGTTTTTTTACCTACTAAATCCTCTGCTGCCTTCACTACTTCATCTCTCAAAGCTACCTATTCTTCTTCTACTGTATTTCTTTCCCCCATTCCTATCAATTGTTCCCTTATGCTCTCCCTGAAACTCTCTACAACCTCTTGTTTTAGTCAGTTTATCCAGGTCCCAGCACCCTAAATTCCCACCTTTTTGCAGTTTCTTCAGTTTTAATCTACAGTTCATAACCAATAGACTGTGGTCAGAGTCCACATCTGCCCCTGGAAATGTCTTACAATTTAAAACCTGGTTCCTAAATCTCTGTCTTACCATTATATAATCTATCTGAAACCTGTCAGTATCTCCAGGCTTCTTCCATGTATACAACCTTCTTTTATGATTCTTGAACCAAGTATTAGCTATGATTAAGTTGTGCTCTGTGCAAAATTCTATCATGCGGCTTCCTCTTTCATTTCTTAGCCCCAATCCATATTCACGTATTACGTTTCCTTCTCTCCCTTTTCCTACTACCGAATTCCAGTCACCCATGACTATTAAATTTTCGTCTCCCTTCCCTATCTGAATAATTTCTTTTATTTCATCATACACTTCTTCGATTTCTTCGTCATCTGCAGAGCTAGTTGGCATATAAACTTGTACTACTGTAGTTGGCGTGGACTTCGTGTCTATCTTGGCCACAATAATGCGTTCGCTATGTTGTTTGTAGTAGCTTACCCGCACTCCTATTTTTTTTATTCACTATTGAACCAACTCCTGCATTACCCCTACCTGACTTTGTATTTATGACCCTGTATTCGCTTGATCGAAAGTGCTGTTCCTCCTGCCAGCGAACTTCACTAATTCCCACTATATCTAACTTTAACCTATCCATTTCCCTTTTTAAATTTTCTAACCTACTTGCCCGATTAAGGGATCTGACATTCCATGCTCCGATCCGTAGAACGCCAGTTTTCTTTCTCCTGATAACGACGTCCTCCTGAGCAGTCCCCGCCCGGAGATCCGAATGGGGGACTATTTTACCTCCGGAATATTTTACCCAAGAGGAGGCTATCATCATTTAACCATACAGTAAAGCTACATGCCCTCGGGAAAAATTACTGCTGTAGTTTCCCCTTGCTTTCAGCCGTTCGCAGTACCAGCACAGCAAGGCCGTTTTGGTTAGTGTTACAAGGCCAGATCAGTCAATCATCAATCATCCATACTGTTGCCCCTGCAACTGCTGAAAAGGCTGCTGCCCCTCTTCAGGAACCACACGTTTGTCTGGCCGCTCAACAGATACCCCTCCGTTGTGGTTGCACATACGGTACGGCTATCTGTATCGCTGAGGCACGCAAGCCTCCCCACCAACGGCAAGGTCCATGGTTCTTGGGGGGGGGGGGGTATTATGATATAGTACAGCTAAATTAAAGACAGTAAAGAAAAAAAAGGGGAGGTAGCGCTTCATGTTAAACTGCGACTGAGAAGAAAGATTGTGAGACTGCACGTTTCATTCTAAGAATGTAATCATGGTCAGTATGAAAAATACTTGATATATGATTCTGTGGTACTGGGTTCAAATCAGTGTACACATAAAGTATGTGATTAGGAGAAATTTAATAGAAGAAGCGAAGAAGTAAGTGCATCATAGAAAAAGTGGGAAGATTAGTATAACAAATACTAAAGCGTTTAGTTCCATGAAGTATAGCGCGAAGGGATCAGAAAACGAAGAGAAATTCAGAGTAGTTCCAAGACTGTCAAAAAACAGACATATCCAAAAATGGAGGCCCTCTTATATTATTTTACCCACCAACGGCAAAAAAATACCTTCTTCGGCTATTTTACACGATTACTACTAGCGATGAAGAACTATACATTAGTCAGTATGCCATAACAGTTATAGTAATAAATAGCATATGGCATAAAAGTTATTGTAATAAATAGCGATGTGAGAGTTTGTAGAACCAAAGACACGTGGAGTCACATAATACTGCACCTTCTTATATGCTTATTGGAGACCGTACAATGGCTTCGCCACGAGGTGTTAGGGAAAACTTAAAAAGTATGTATCTGTCGGTGCCTGATTATCTGTTTAATGATAACAATATGTCTATAAGATGAAGAAGTGACATCGATGAGAAACGTTTGAATATTTTCGTGCAACACTTTGCAACAGCATGATGTGAAAGCAATACCATTAAAGTTATTCCAAGCCCGAAAGATGGTATGAAAACCGCAGTGCGTTACTGGGCAAAGTTGTATTGAAGATAATATGGCCTTGACCTCCTCCGACTTTTGGACTGACTTACCCAAGATGGAGTTACAGTTTAACGCGAATTCCGAAGAACGTGCAACGTCTCATTTTAATTGTACCAAATCGTTGCTGACGGTCAAAGGAACGATAAGTAAATAAAATTTCCTAGAATCAGACGGTCATCTAACTCTTGACAACATCAATAAAAACACTATTTCGCCCTAATCTTACTGGTCCAACAAGTTAGTGACGTTAATTGTTACAAGAAGTTAAATTGCGGAAACGAAACAATACCTATTCGGACTGCATGTAACCGCTTTGTGCAATTGTCACCAGTCGTATACCTTTGATCAGATAACAAGCTTTTAGCTACTGTGAGATTATGGTAACATTTAATTCTTGACAAAATGTGCACTTTTGCCTGAGCTAACTGATCATCTTCGCTCATTCAAATTTTAAACAACCCCAGCGGTACTTTGCGCTTGACAGTCCTTTGTAGAATTTTTACAAATGCAGTTCAATTATGTTGGATAGAGAAGGATAAAAATTTCATTATAATCTGCACTCTTCTAACATAAGTCACTGGAAATTTCACGTGATACACGCTTACATCTAGCCACGTGGGTAAAGGGTTTCGTTTAGCATTTTAATTTGTAATGGAATTTTACTCTGAGAGTGAGACTTTTATGGCTGCCTGCTACGCTTGGTTTGAATTACGATAAATTGTACGAGTAAAAATATAGCGACTGACAAAGTCCAGGCTCAATGGCTGGAGATTAGTAAATGCCGTCCTCCTCGCTTAACTGACACCGATTAGCTAATGGACCATTAATGATGTAAACGTAAATGCAATGCTTTTACGCTCGTTGGGGTTGGCTGGGAATGCCGTAGCTCTGTATTTGACATTACTTTGTTCGTGCCCACTCATTACGCACGAATCAGGCATTCAGTTCAGGAATAAACGTGTGCTGAGTATTTCATGGTGCATTTTCGGTGACCCATCAGAGTCTGAAAGCTGTACCGCAGAGTTCATTCTGCGGTCATAGCATTAGCGGAGTGACTGCACACTACATTACATTGCTTTGGAGTAATATCTGAAACAGCTGGAAACCATGAGAAATACACAGATGACAAGCAGGGAGATAATATCAAATAAGAGCCTCTTATTAAGCTATCACAGTAAATATTAGCCAGCGACGCACATTTTAATTACACTAGGCAACAGTGGTTTTGGTACAAAGTACACATAAAACTTAATTCTAAATTGTAATGTGACGTAAAATGTGAAATCAGAAAGTGCCCATCACTTCAGGATTACACGTTATGACATGCAAGTTACATAACGTAGCTGAATGTACTGTATAATTTTTGAGTCCTTTGTGTTGGAAAGGAATGTGATAAAAGTTATTGCAGTGACCTTTTTTGTTCTTAACTTTAATATGGACTACTTTCTAAATCTAATATGTAACATTAAATCATCCAGTCACATACATTTGCCTACTCTTCCTTCTTTATTATCCATGTCTTTGAATTTTTCTAGTCTTTTTCAGGAATTGATCTGGCTAAGTACATTCGATAGAAAGGTGTTTTGTAGGCATTGAAAATACAACATGAAGAAATTAAAACGTGGATGTACAAACCAACAGATAAAAGAGCACTTACGATTTGGCATACCAATGATCTGGCGAGGCTTCAAAATCATGTTCATGGTTGCTATTTCTGTTTTACTAACGTAACTGGCTTTTTATCAAAGAATAAGAAGAATATTAAGTACCCTAATCTGCCTTCAGCAATTAGACCTGTTCCCCACGGTGAAGACATGCCACTTTCAACTCCTTCACTAGTGTGGGAAGAAGTTCCTAATTCTGATCATGTATCTACAAACGCTGAGGAAGCACAATGTCAGTCAAGTGAAGAGGTGCACATTCCAGAGCAAAGACCACATTTAATTACACAAGCGGGCTCGAATGACCTAGTTCGTCATTTATACTTATCCAAGGACGATGCAGAAACGTTATCTTCACGTCTTATGGAATGGAAGTTACTTCATGAAGAAACAAGATCTACTTACTTTAGGCAAAGTAATAAAGATCTGATGACATAGTACCGTATAGTGGGCAACGTTTGTGCTTGTAGTGATGTAGTAGGATTAATGAAACAGTTAAACATTTCATACGACTCTGCTGAGTGGCGCTTGTTTACTGACGCTTCCGAGACAAGTCTGAGGGCAGTACTATTGCATAATAGTAATACGTTTCCATCTGTACCTGTAGGGTACTCTGTGACTATGAAAGAGAACTACGTAAATTTGTCACTTGAAGCTCTTAAATATAAGGAAGAAAACAGGAAAACATGTGGTGATCTTACGGTGATTGGTTTACTAACTGGTCCCCAAAGTCATTTCACAAAATATTGCTGTTTCCTTCGTCTTTGGGACAGCCATGCAACTGATTAACATTATACAGTTAAACAGTGGCCACCACGAGAGAAACTGGCTCCAGGGGGAGAAAATATGAAGTATGTAGCTTTGGTGACTTCTCAAAATGTTTTCCTTCCCCCACTGCATATTAAGCTTGACCCTATGGAGAAGTTTGTCAAGGGAATGGATGAAGATGCTAATGGTTTCATGTATCTACGTTCCCTGAATTAATTGACCCCAAGCTGAAAGAGGGGACTTTTATTGGACAACAAATTACGAAGTTAATGCATATTAAGAACTTTGATGAAAAACTAAGTCAGTTAGAATTTGTAGTCTGGCGTTCTTTTAAGGATGTTGTTGAAGGTTTCTTAGGGAATACAAGAGCAGGAAACAGTGACATATTAGTGGAACTCTATTAGACAACTATAAAAATCTGGGATGCAGAATGTCACTTTAAATGCACTTGCTTCATTCTCATTTAGATTTCTTCCCTACCAGTTTGGGAGCGGTTACTGATGAACACGGAGAAGGGTTCCATCAGGACATTTTGCGAATGGAAAGCAAATGAAAGTTGCAATTTTTCTTGTAAGAATGTACATTAGGCCCACGACACTAGAGTAAGATAGTTTTATGGCATTAAGTTTATTGCCTAAATTTCGTGTACACCACCCTAGTCTCTGTTTTTAGATATAATCATTTAAAACGCTCCTTAACATAAAACTGGAGGGTGATGGCGAAGTTAAAACTGCATTTTCAGATTCAGCAAGTCCAAATTAGTTATGTCCACCATGTTTTATCTCTAAATCTGAAAAGAAGATTTTTGTTGTATAGTATTATCAGAAATGAAAGAATTCTAGTAACGAACTGAAACATTGCTTTGTAACTTGCCTAACGCAAATCTGTATTTATTGATCTTTTACTTTACTTCTTTACTTCTTAGGTATTTAGTTTACTCATGTTATCCACTCTCTCCAACATCAACACCCTCACCCCCTCCCCTGAATTGCAAACATCTCATTTCGGCTTTCTGTAAATTCAAGAAAGCTATAAACATTTTTTATTTACTCCTTTCCTCCTTACAGTACAAATGCCGGGACGGTTCCTTTGAAAAGTCCATGTCCTATTTTCGCCGCCATACTTCCAAAACCCAGGCATGTACTTCGTCTGTAATGACATTAATCTCTAATCTTCCTTCCTTCGTTCACATTACAAAAGGCAAATGCAGAATTGTATCTATTGCACCATTTTGTTCTGTGCAACCAAACCTACCCTTATCTACAACTTCTTCGATTTTGCTCTCCATCGTAATTTTTGTTTTTCTTCCCAGCAGGGTAATCATGTGGTAGCGTTCACATTTATTTTTTCGTAAAACTATACATTATGGTGATTATTTTTTCCTTGACTTTTGATTGTCCATATAATAGTGGAATTCTTCCTAGGTATTTCTGTAACGCGGATTGTATATTGCTTTTGTCAGAGCCCTACTCATTTACTGACCTGTCAAGCTCTGGCTGCATCACTTGTAACGCCGGAAATGCATATCCTCCTATTTCCATCTATTGTACTATTATTTTTTTCCTTGTTTTGTTACCTCAAGATATGACATTTCTGTCTCTTTATATATTGTAATTGTTTTACTGTTTGTATATATATATTTCTGCACTTATGTCGATGTATAATTGGTTTGTTTCGTAAATATTATTTGTATTTTTACGCTGGGTCTTGCCTAGGGAAAACTGCTATCGAACGATTACATCGATAGGTCGTGTGAAGAATCAAAGTGTGTAGGATCTTTGGAGTGTTAACTCTGCCGCGTGGAGCGCGGGCTGGGCAGTCGGAGTCTGGCGGGAGTAGCGAGTGGAGCAGGTGTGTTGTGTGACGCTCCCGCGAGTTGCCGCGCTTTCGGGGTTTGGCAGCATGTAATTGCGCTCGACTCGCGATGATAGTTTCTGACATGGTGTCGCGGACGGGAAGCATTAGCTGGCGCACATCAAGAGCCCGTTTCGCCTGGTGACCGTGTCGAGAAGAAGGCGCGCCAACATCCAGCTTCTGCAACAGCGACGGCCGACAATGAGTGACTGTCGCCACCTCCTCGATCGACGGCTTCAAACCTTCAATCAACCAACAAGGAAGACTAAAAGCACGTAAAGTTTCAGAACTGTATGGCAGACCTCAGCTTTTCAAATTGTTCCATTTGTCTCGCAAAATTACAGCAACTTAGCATGAACCTTTGTTGCTCATTGTCCCAATTTCATTGCCAAGCAGGGTCCCTTCCTTTTCCGAAATGAACCCGAGTGTCGTTGAAATTCAAACGCCAGCATAATTCCATTTCACTGCTTTAATTTCAAAGTTCAGTTAAAGTCTCAGAGCTGGCTACAATATTCAGATTACACAAGCACGAATTAAGAGTGCGAGCTTTGTTACCGTATTTTAGCTTACCTGTGACTGCAGCTCAGCTTGGTACGTACTACATTTTACTATTGTTAATTGTTCAGAATCATTTAATTCAAGATCAAAGTTAAATCTCTTATTTCTAAATTGCGTAGATTCAAGTAGCTTTTGAAACGATTGTTGAGGTAGTCCAAGACTAGCTGTATTTTACTGAATTTCGATGTGCTTCAGAAAGAAAGCTCACTATTAACTTCAGTCACTAAATTAACTTTCGATTTTCCGGTTTTATTAATTCTTTTGCTAAATTAAGTCAGGGTGTAGCGAAATTTATCACTTCTGACAAACTTTCAGTTTTCACACTACACGTGTCAACCTTCAGTTGCCACGCTTCTAGTGCTAATTATATGTGTAATAATCTTTCTTTTTCAGTTACTATAGTAATTGTCCTTAGGACTGGCGACCGTGATTTCCCCAAATCTCAAATACCTAATTACCGCTAGTTAATTGTTAATGTAACGGCTGCACATTTACTTTCTTTATTAACTTTACCCCTTTTCAAAATTAATTTCCACCAGTTTCATTAGCACATTTCCTTTCATTTAGATGTAACCCTTTCCTCCCTCTTTACCGACTGGTTAACTTCGGTGACGATTGCTTTTCCAAAACTCCCATTAGGTACACGCGGTTTCATTTTTCACTGTCATTAAGGTCGGTAAGTGAGGGGGGAGGTTACACGTGGCGACCGTGACAGGACAATCTTCAGATTTGAGGTTGTTCTGGACACGAATTTTCTTTGGTGCAAATGTCGTAACAAAGTACTGGTTACGTACAGGCCGTTACGTCAGCGAGAATAAGTAGTGGGAGTAATCCTAATTACATTTGAGATTTGTCATTTATATTGAAAATTATTGAAATGAGTGAAGGCAACAATTACCAAAATTTGGTAGACTGGGATACGGAACAATCGGTCGAACAGTGGGAAACGCGCACGGCGGTTCCCATTGTTCAGGGGCAGGCGGCTAGCATGAAAGACGCGACCGCCGAAACGCAACAAAGAGCAGAAATGGAATTCCAAACTTTAGAAAATGTTTCGGAATCGGAAGCGAAAATCAAATCTGTACCCCTTGATGATGAATACGGGGGAACATATGTAGAGGAACCAGCTACGGAAGTAAAACCGGTAGTCTCCGGGAATTTAACTGATTTATTGAATGTTTTGATTAATGAAATCAAGAGTCAATCGGCAGAAATTATAGCTCTGTCTGCCAAGCAAGAAGCTCAGTCTGAAAAAATTGAACGAAAGCTAGACAATCAGAACAAAGCTATTAATGTTGTTAACAACAATGTTGGAGTTGTTAATACAAAAGTTGATAAAATCAAAGAAGATATTATTGTAATTAATACCGAAATCGGTAATCTTAAACAGGAAATGATAGGCGTTCAGGCGGAAATTGCGAGCATAAATACTCGTTTTGATTCTGAAATTAGCAGAATCGAGAAAAGTGTAGGAGAAGCAGTTGCTCCGATCATCGAGAATAAGGTGACGGAACAAATTCAATTAATGAAAAAAGAGGATCAAAAGAAGGTGGAAACTTTAAAGGCTTTAGTGTCCGAAGTAGACACTAAAGTGAGGGAGCAGGCTAATACCTGCGAAGAGAAAAAGAGGGAAGTGGAAACGCTTGCGACAACCACTTGCCAAGTAATTACGAGAGTGTCGGAATTAGAAAAGAAACTTGATGAAAAACAGAGCTATGTGCCAATCTGTGCACATAGTTCGGAATTGTTGACGAAAGAGGAGCGGTTCGACCCCTTGAAAAAAGGCGGTATACACGCGACGGATTTCATTAAGAATTGTGAAAGAGTTTTACCCAGATCATGGACTAATGAGAGAAAAATTAATGCGGTTATTGATGTGCTGGCTGGTGATGCCAAGCGTTGGGGCTTAAACCTCAACATTACGAACCTGACTTTTGACGAGTTTAAAAATTTGTTTCTGGCTGAATACTGGTCGGAGCAAAAACAGCGAAGTGTCTGGCGCGAATTTGTCGTATCGAGGCCTTTCGATGCGAATTCGCGCGGTTCGATGAGGGAGTTTTGTGAGGGCTGGATCCGCAAGTTGGAATATTTGCGTGATCGCCGCACGGAATCCGAAATAGTCTGGGAACTCTACAAGAAGCTTCCAGATGATACAAAACGCTACGTAGGAAGCAATTACAGGACAATCAGTGATTTCCTGGAAAGAGTTGAGGACGAGGACAATTGGCGCAATAATCGCGACAGTGGTAGAGACCGTGGTAACAACAACGGGTACCACCCCAACCATAACAACGATAACCATGGGAATAATGCATACCGCAGCAATAACAATAATGGTTCGGGCCGTAATAACAATCGGTACAATGCAAATGATAACAGGAATGACAGAAACCAGTATCATACTAACGTGATACGGGCCTCACAGAATAGTAATAACGCCAGAGGGTGTGATGAACCGCCTCAGCAGCATCCGGGGAGCGTATCTGCTGGGACGAGACAGGGAAACCATTAGCCGCGCCGGTGAGGGGCCGAGCGGGCGTGGAGAAATTTTGGCGGCCCAATAACAGGAGAAAACCCAGGTATCGTCATTATGAAAATTCCGTGTGGAATAATCAACGGCGGGAGAGTGTGCCAGTGTTAAGAGAAAAGAGTGCGCCCACAAGTAGTAGATCAGCTGTATACACGGCAGTAGAAAATACATTCGCTGTCAGTGAGAACAATTTAAGTAGTGTTCCGGAAATCGATCATAAAGTGGCAGCTGTAATACCCGCAGCGGAACTGGAGATTGAGTTTAAGAATGATTCGCAATTGTTGAGAGAAGATCAGATGTCGGATAACACGTCCGTCATCGAGCGAGGGGATGCAGAGAGGGATGAGGTCTGGTTAAGGCAGTTCGGTCGCTTATACGACGAACTAAGAGATTATAGGGGTCTGTATGGGAGAAGTGTTTATGGGGAGCGCGTGCAGGATTTGCCACGTCTCGTCCCGCAAGAAGATAGTGTTTGTGAAATGATAGAAAGTTCTGGCCCTAATCGGCAGACTTTACTAGAAATAGTTGATGTTAAGGGGGAGCACGAGCAAGATTCGTCGTGTCTCGTCCCACAGGAGTTAGATGTTGAAGTAGTAACGGAAAGTTCTGGCCCTAACCGGCAGACTTTACCGAAAGTTATAGTGGTAGAAGTAGCCGACCCATCCGACGCAAACCTCCAGTTTAAACATTGCGAGAGTATTAAGGAGAAAGATTACGAAAATTTTAGTGATAGCCGGACACGATTGGTAGAAAAGCACATAGATTTCAGCGTGTATGAGGTTAGAGCTGACGTTGTGCGGTCAGACGGTAGCAGTGTGGGTTGCGCAGATCCAGAGGAAGTAATTTCAGATGCTACTGGGCACATTCCTCCAGGTAGATTGGCAGATGAGATCAATCTGACCAAAGTGGAATCAACGAAGGCGACAATTAGTGAATTGATAGCAAAGCAACACTCACTAGTTGACGAGTTACAGGAAAAGGTTTCGGTATTGGAGGCGAAGCTAGAGACTAAGCCTCAGGACAAACGTGTTGAAATTAAAACTGTATGTGAACAGAGGCTGAAAAAGCCGCCAGATAAACCGGATTTAGGATCAAAGCCGGATGGTTTTTTCTGGAATGACCTGGATATAGACGAGGATTTACTGTGGGAAAATAAAGAAACAGTCGAGGACAAGTGTAGACAGATAGTAGTGTCTGTTAATATGCCCGACCTACAACTAAACGTGTTGATTGACACCGGTGCAGAATTGAGTGCTGTATCTGGGAAAATATTTGAGTTACTGAAAGACAGACCTGGCATCGTAGTTATGCCAGTAACAGGAGTGAAAATTATCGGTGCTACTGGGAAGGCCAGTAAACCGGTCACAAAACAGATTTTTGTCCACTTCGAGATATGTGGGGCACGATTTGAACAAGAGTTTGTCGTCGTGCCAGACTTAACTACGGAAGTAATTATTGGGTTAGATTGGCTATTAAAGTACCGTGCAGTGATTAACTGCGAAAGCAAAACTTTGACATGTACGTCACAAGATAAAACAATAGTAGTTGGTTTTGACGAGGCAGGAGACGGTGTGCATAGGCAATACCAGCCTATACACATTGTTAACTGGCCGGATGCTATTGACGTAGGTATGAATTTGGACTACTGTAATGTGAGGAATCTCGGAATTGACAATAGTGTAGAAAGTGGATTGGCAAGTATTGCAGACGGTGTGTCAAACGTAACACACGAACAAAGACGAGGCCGAATTTGCCGTACCTATTGCCATCACAACCATAGGCCATGGGGCAGATATGTAGCAGAATTTGAGAGAATTGTGGACACTTTGAGACATGAATCTACGGGGTTTTCTCGAGAGGAAATCCTGTTGGATGACAGAAGTAAAAGTTTAGTGGAAGAGATAATCAAATTCCCTCCACGGATTGACATTAGTATTGGTGTGAAAAAAGATCGTTTGCGAGAAGTAATGAAGCTAAAAGCCGATGCTCGCATACGTCTTCATGACGCTAAAACGCGTTTTGCTAAGTTTGCAATCGGAGACTTAGTACTTGTAAAAGCTCATGAGAAATCGAGCGAGATAGACAATGAAATCTCTAAATCTAAGTTTGTTTATAATGGACCATATAAAGTCATTGGTATACCTCACACAAATGCTTATTGCTTAGAGTATCCAAGCTCTGGAAAGCTATTAGGTATACGAAATATAGTAGATTTGAAATTGTACCAACCTAGGATCGATTAATACCACACAATGGGTAATTTGTACAATATGTAAATATAGAGTGTAAGATTTAAGGTTTGCTAGATTGCCATGCTTTTGACTGACCAAGGTCATTAAAGAAGTTGTAATTAATAAGTAATTAATTTTGATTAATCAATTTAATTTTAATCAATTTAATCATGATCTAATCAACTGAAAAATCCAAGCTGCTAGTTTAAGTTTTCAGCTGAGTCACAGTAGATTAAGCAATGTAAATATGATTTTGTAACTAGCTGTCAGATTTCATGAATGTGTGTTTTATTAGTCATTGCCGATGTACTTAGACGCTGTTTTAAGTTTCAGGCTAGTACATGTGTGTGATGATGGACAGTGTTGAGTTATCCACTGTGATAGTATTAATGGACTCCTTGAGATTACTCGGGAGTGAGTTTTTCCGAAAGAATTCAGTGAAACGGACGTTCTGGAAACGCCGTCACAAGGGCGAGTGAGATCAAGCGTGCCGCACAGGCGGGCGCAACAATACTGGCGGGGCGAGCCGCTGTCGGCTCTTGTGCCGCCGTAGGCTCTCCGTGCCGCTGTCAGCATTCTTTGTACTTGCGAGTACGGAAGGCGGAATTGTTTTTCTTCCTGGACAGCTGAAAGAATTGTACTGTCAATATTTATGGTTTTTTCGATCTGCTGAATATTATTTTCTTGTTTAACATTAAGTGGACTCTCATGGCAAGAGTATTAATTACGAAAAGGTTATATAAAATGTGTATTCTATGTAATTAATAATTAATTTGCGTATTTTGATCTACCTGTTTTTATGACCATGTACTCGGATTAATTTTGTAAATAGTATTCCATTTCTTGATAGTGTCACGGATTTTGACGATTTTGGAATAGCTAAACCATTTTCTATATTTTCTATGAATTTTAATATGTGTCAACCTATTTTATTTTGTGCAAGATGACACAGTGGAATAAGATTAGGAGTGTCTCCACTCAATTATTATGGTCTAAAAAATTGATTTATGGTTAATTAGACGAATGCTAAATTTTGTTGATGTTTTGAGCATATGCATTTCCGTTGTTTCTTTTGGGACATTTTCTGAGTCTGTTTACGTTACACGAACATCCTCAGACAATGTGGGGCACGTGTAAAGCCGGAAATGCATATCCTCCTATTTCCATCTATTGTACTATTATTTTTTTCCTTGTTTTGTTACCTCAAGATATGACATTTCTGTCTCTTTATATATTGTAATTGTTTTACTGTTTGTATATATATATTTCTGCACTTATGTCGATGTATAATTGGTTTGTTTCGTAAATATTATTTGTATTTTTACGCTGGGTCTTGCCTAGGGAAAACTGCTATCGAACGATTACATCGATAGGTCGTGTGAAGAATCAAAGTGTGTAGGATCTTTGGAGTGTTAACTCTGCCGCGTGGAGCGCGGGCTGGGCAGTCGGAGTCTGGCGGGAGTAGCGAGTGGAGCAGGTGTGTTGTGTGACGCTCCCGCGAGTTGCCGCGCTTTCGGGGTTTGGCAGCATGTAATTGCGCTCGACTCGCGATGATAGTTTCTGACATGGTGTCGCGGACGGGAAGCATTAGCTGGCGCACATCAAGAGCCCGTTTCGCCTGGTGACCGTGTCGAGAAGAAGGCGCGCCAACATCCAGCTTCTGCAACAGCGACGGCCGACAATGAGTGACTGTCGCCACCTCCTCGATCGACGGCTTCAAACCTTCAATCAACCAACAAGGAAGACTAAAAGCACGTAAAGTTTCAGAACTGTATGGCAGACCTCAGCTTTTCAAATTGTTCCATTTGTCTCGCAAAATTACAGCAACTTAGCATGAACCTTTGTTGCTCATTGTCCCAATTTCATTGCCAAGCAGGGTCCCTTCCTTTTCCGAAATGAACCCGAGTGTCGTTGAAATTCAAACGCCAGCATAATTCCATTTCACTGCTTTAATTTCAAAGTTCAGTTAAAGTCTCAGAGCTGGCTACAATATTCAGATTACACAAGCACGAATTAAGAGTGCGAGCTTTGTTACCGTATTTTAGCTTACCTGTGACTGCAGCTCAGCTTGGTACGTACTACATTTTACTATTGTTAATTGTTCAGAATCATTTAATTCAAGATCAAAGTTAAATCTCTTATTTCTAAATTGCGTAGATTCAAGTAGCTTTTGAAACGATTGTTGAGGTAGTCCAAGACTAACTGTATTTTACTGAATTTCGATGTGCTTCAGAAAGAAAGCTCACTATTAACTTCAGTCACTAAATTAACTTTCGATTTTCCGGTTTTATTAATTCTTTTGCTAAATTAAGTCAGGGTGTAGCGAAATTTATTACTTCTGACAAACTTTCAGTTTTCACACTACACGTGTCAACCTTCAGTTGCCACGCTTCTAGTGCTAATTATATGTGTAATAATCTTTCTTTTTCAGTTACTATAGTAATTGTCCTTAGGACTGGCGACCGTGATTTCCCCAAATCTCAAATACCTAATTACCGCTAGTTAATTGTTAATGTAACGGCTGCACATTTACTTTCTTTATTAACTTTACCCCTTTTCAAAATTAATTTCCACCAGTTTCATTAGCACATTTCCTTTCATTTAGATGTAACCCTTTCCTCCCTCTTTACCGACTGGTTAACTTCGGTGACGATTGCTTTTCCAAAACTCCCATTAGGTACACGCGGTTTCATTTTTCACTGTCATTAAGGTCGGTAAGTGAGGGGGGAGGTTACACACTGTCTCATTACTTTTTCCTCTTCAGCTTGCTTTCTCCTTTGGGACACTTTATCTCGACCGTACCGCTCTTTGATATACTTCATACATATAGTGGAGACTTTTTCTTCTTTGATGATTCTCTTTGACGCACCGGATTCTATCTCTACCGATTTTTACTTCTCCGAAATATAAAATGCAGTACCTTCTTCTTATGACATACAGTATCTAGACGCCTGTTAATGTTACACCTATTCATTCTATCGTAATGTCTCTGCACTTTCTGTTGTAACCAACACATTAAGTTTGTGTCATGATGAACTATTTTCCACGATAATTTCAACAACATATTACTGGTTTCACCAGTCACAGGCTACCTTCTGATCATAAGAAGGAAGCTGTAGTTCAGCGCCAAGCAGTTTATGATAATCATACTGACAATGTAATTCTTTCGTAGTTCTTAGGAAGAGCTAACCTCATCGTGATGAAGAATAATGACTCTACAGAACTGTAAATAGATTAGATATTCATTTACACTATTCAAGTTGTTTATCTTTTGCTTGTTGCAACGTAGCGAATCCCTTAAGCCAAAACATGGATCATCTTTTTCTTATTTTTAACGCATTTCCATTGGGAACTGTGAAATGTAACCAGTTTCATTTGTTGTACAAAACTTTTTATTTGTAGTTGTCCAGCAGTTGATACCTCTGTTCTATGTAAATTGAGGTGGTGTTTACAGTTAATTTTTATTTCATGTACCCTGCGGATATATCCGCTTGATGAAACGACTGGCTGCAAACAGCACTTTCGTTTTGTGGCCATACAGTTTTAAATTACACACTTTGCGTTCTATCGTGTTTGTTTTCGTGTTATACGTCATTTAGAACATTTATTAGTCGGTTCAGCATTGGTTTCCTCAATTCTAACTGAAGTGTTATAATGAGACAATCAGCTCGGTTTTCCTGTTATCATTTTCTAGTTTATGTTTTCAACTTTTTGTCTCATACATTTATGCTATCCCTCTTTCTATTGTGAGTTGGAGCACGTGGGCAAGCGTCTATCTCTCTATCTCTCTCTCTCTCTCTCTCTCTCTCTCTCTCTCTCTCTCTCTTTTTCAGTTGTTCCAATATCTGTGTCGTTATCTCTCGGTGTGTGTGTGTGTGTGTGTGTGTGTGTGTGTGTGTGTGTGTGTGTGTCTCGATATGAGAAAAGAAAGAGAGCATATACGTTCTGTACTGCATCAAATATATGAAATATTTTGTAGTGAATCTTAATGTTATTTACCTGATTTTATGTTCGAACTATAATTTGAAAAGTATTTGATTCTAATTTCAGGTTAGTCGCTTTTAATTTTTTTAGCAAGTCTGTGTTGTCCAAAGGCTTACAGAGCTTGTGGTAGTGTGTTAACAGTTATATAAATGAAGTTACTTAGAAGAAGTCTGTGAATGCTACATATTTCAAAAAGTATAAAACATTTTGTCTAAAATAAAGGACACTTACGTACTTCTTTGATATTTTTACCTACCAAACACCTCAAAACAAATTTTTTGGGTCACCTGTTTTCCTGAACTTTCAAGTGGAAGACCTGTAGATCTTCCTCTTCCAAGCAATCGTCCCCACTCACAAAATTTCATTAATGTGGCACAGTGTCTTCCTGTTGTTAGACCACGGTAAAATTATACTCGACCACTGTCTTACTCTGAGAAGTTAATGTTGCAGTTTGTGTTTACACCAATGAGTATATAATACTGCATCAGCAAGATTTTAATTCAAATATTTATTTTTGGCATCCATATATATCTTCAAAATTGTTGATGATCCCAAACAAGAGTTTCACCGCCTTTTCCGATATAAGTCATTCCAAAACCTCTAATTAGGAAGCTGTAAACACTATCTGCTTAATTCTACTCCAAAATACTGGGTTTTATGCGGAGAATAATTAGAACCTTGTTTAAAAATAGTCACTACCCTTGGTGGTCTTTGACTTCTCGCGTAAAGGACCTTTTTACAAAAACTTACCGTGTTTATACTTTTCATTTTAGTTCTCTGCTCATACAGTAAATATTTGGTGTGTTTCATGCATATTAGCTGCTGGTTTCACCCTTTTTTCAGTGTTTGTATGAGACTGTAAAGAGTAAAAATGGTTCAAATGGCTCTGAGCACTATGACACTTAACATCTGAGGTCATCAGTCCCCTAGAACTTAGAACTACTTAAACCTAACTAACCTAAGGACATCACAACATGCATGCCCGAGGCAGGATTCGAACCTGCGACCGTAGTGGTCGTGCGGCTCCAGACTGAAGCGCCTAGAACCGCTCGGCCCCAACGGCCGGTTGTGAAGAGTAATCAAAGAGTGTGAAATCTTATTATTCTGTCTTTTTACATTACCGGAGAACAGATAGCATTATAGTATCAGTATTTAAGACAATATATGTTTTCTGTTCTCTTCGACATTCTCAATTATCTTTGTATGTATATATTTTTCTTTTTTAATAATGGCATACAAAAATTCTAATCCTATTATGCGGTTCTACCGACAGTGGTTTCTTAACCAAGTCTTAATGAGTTTCGGTGATGAGAAAGATCTTTCTATTGTTGCAGTTGTCACAGTAAGAGAAGGAAGGATTAACATTAAAGATCTAATGGAACGGAAAATATCTGGAGTGCAAAAGTGCAAACTGCATACCCTGGTAGAGTTTTGCTTTCATCTTCCCTTTTCCACTCTGTCTCCCATAATCTTTTTTTCTGCATTCATATTACAAATGCAGTCACTTTCTTCCTACCCAATTACCTTGTAGCCAAAGTTTCTGCACCTCCAGTCACTGACCCTGAGTGGGGTCTGTCAGATCCCTCTCATATCTTTGTACGTGTATGGCGTCGTACACAACGGTGAGGAGAGAAGGGCTGCTGGGTTAGTGCGGCAACTGTTGCCATAAGAAAGCTGCTTAGGAGCAGAAATGATTAACGAAGAAGTTAACACGGTAAACTGAAGATCTACTTGACTCGCATTTCTCCAAGTGAATGAAGACTCATTACAAATAATGCAGCAAGGAACAAAGTCCAGCTGTTTCAGTGTCAACAACGACGAGGCTCCCTGAAGTAAGCACGAGTGATGGAGTTGGAGCTACGACTGGGCGGCACCTGTGTAAAGTCCCACAGTGAAGTGGCTCTAAGCGCAAATGGACTGAATGGCTGCCGCCGGTCGCAGCAGAGAGCGTTCGTAGTCCAGAGCTGATGAGGGCGTGGCCCAGTGGGCGTGCACCACTGGGTCTGCCACATCCCGCACGACCGCTATCGGCGTCAGCCAGAAACCTGCAATTCCGTTGCTGCGACGCCTGTGGTGTCGTTCGGTACGTGGTACCATACTTTCATAAACTGTTCGTAGGCTTTTGCTATTTGTTAAATAACTGCGAATATAACCAAAGTCTCAGAAGGAAGTGTGCCATTGAATTCCTTAGGTTTGCATGTTTGGTGAATGATAATCTGGGTACGTAATCCTGACTTCCTTCCTGATCCAGCTGATATGAAAATCCCATCCAACAAAAGGTAAAGAACTCTTTGTTTAATAAAAGGAACATGGCAGGATTCTGACATTTGTCCCATTAGTTGAGACATCCACTTGTTGTGATTAAAACTCGGTTAATATTGGTTTCGACAAGTAATTTGAGTGTGAGCCTAGAAAGAGCAGAAATAATTGGACTCACCCTAGTAATTAGCCACTTTTAATAGAATTTGATATTCGTCTTAACAGGTCAGCGAACAAGCAGGTCAGATCTTACTGAATAATATTTTTTCATTTGTATGAGGTAATGTTCGGATGGCCGACTTTTATTCGCGACTTGTGTGTCTCATAGGGCAGAGCGGCGGTCTCTTCTGTGTCTCAGTTAATGCAGAACCTTCGCATAAAGTATTCAGAGGAGGCTCTTCTTTGAACATACACTTTTCAAACGTCTCAGTGATCCGTCACGCCAGGATTCTAGAGGAATGTGCTGTGGTGGAGAGTCTTCCGATTATCGGTGAGGTATGCCTTTTGCAGACGCAATAGCAGCAGTCTAAATTAGACAGCTGAAAAAATGACGACTGTTTGCGCCTCCAAGCGACTTGCTGGCGTCAGTCGTAAGTTGACAGTCTTCTTATTCATTAGGAAGTTACGTCCACTGCATATATACCGACGGCAAAGTTGTTTACCAAAATTGTGGGAAGAGCGAATACACTTTCGAAAAATAAGCGGATTGGTAGGAGATAAATGTGAATTTGCTCGTCTCATTGACTAAAGCGACGACTAGAGATCTCACTGCGCCCTCGTATGTGGCGTGGTTCCTTCTGAGGCTCATAAGACGAGAGGAGGGGAGTCGTGTGGAAAACTCTCTCCCTTCTGAGAAGTAAAATAAACAAGCACGAGCTCTGCTTGGCTGACGCGGGGTTTGGTGGAATTATTTTTGGTGACATTCCGTGGTTAATGAAACGAAAAGGGCAGGGAGAATTCGGTTTCGGAGAGCAAAAGAGAGAAGATTCTGTTCTGGAGAGTGGTGGAGAAAACATTCTGCTTCGGAGAGTAGCAGAGAGCAGAAGCTTTCCGATTCTGAGACCGATGGAGAGCAGCTGGTATTGGTTCTGGATCCGAGGCAGCAGCCACGATGGTGAGTATTGTGGTCCTCTTTAACTTGCTCGCTACATGTATTAATTCTGATGCATGTCTAACCTCTCCCTAATACCGTGGCTATTTGCAGTTATTTCTGGCATATCATTTAAAGTCGAATCAGTCACGATATCTTGAAGTAACGTCTCTTTTGCACTGTATTTCCCAGTACTTTGCAGACCCACCATACGTGCTTTACTTATAACTGAAACAGTTAATACCTGAAGTACATCCCGTTATTTTTGAACGAAGATGATGTTTAGCTTTTTCCATATGTGTACATGTTTGTAAAATAAATGTGTAATAATCGAATCCCTCTTAATATTATCTCGATAGTTAACTAATTTCATGTCACTTGAATCTGAATTACTCAAGGCCATCAGCCATTCAGCCATATATATATATATATATATATATATATATATATATATATATATATATATATATATGGGGGCCAGTGCTGCTAATGACAAGTCCGTTGTGCAAATCTTCTTTTGAATAACAAATAGCTTTTGTTTAGCCTATAGGCCATAGGATGTTTTCCTTTATTTTGTATTAATAATTTCAAAACTGATAAAGTATCGGGTAAGAACTTAATTGCTTTGCTAACATCTATAACCCCTTTTTGGAACAACCTACTGAAAAGTAATGTTTAGCTGAGCGCGTAAACAGAGCATATTGGACTTACGATGAATTCTCCATTACTGACTGCGAAATTTTCTCAAGGGATGACACGTTTCTCTTGAATGTTTTGTAGAAAGCAGGCTATAGACAGATGTCGTCCTACCTACATTGTTTCGCAGATGGAGACTAGCTGGTTACCTACGTACTTTATGAGCATAGCACTTTCTTCCGAAGCTGTAAAGAAAGAGACAAATTCTTTAACGATCCCGGTTGAGTTTCACACTAACTGCTCTCAGAAATACATAATATTAAATGAAGACTAAAATAATGGATTCGTTCAGCTTTATTACATCCTTTCTTTATTATAGTTACTGCTCCCACAACCTCGGAACTCATGACAAAGCAGTCATCTGTTGCAATACCATTGCATTTGCTAAGATCGAGATTACTGCTTGTCATAGTATTTAACACAGTTTTACTTCATGTTACTGCAGTCATTCGGGGATCTTTATCCTCTCCATCTACTTTTTCTTTGTTACAGATATTGGCATCTTTGTCATCTTCAAATGACTCCTGTTCATCACTGTTATTTTCAGAAGTTGAAAATAAATCTTCGTTTCCCTTAGGCTGTAGTGAACTATAAGAGCTTCTTTCCACGGGTTTTTTCTAGCTTACGCGGATTAATAAAACCTATTAAATCTTCTCTGATCTTGGCAAATTTATCACAGAAAAATTGTCATCTGAATTTAGTGACTAATATCAGTGATCAGTTCAAACCCGAAACTGCACAATCCGTTTTCTTGTGTTTTGTGCAGTACTTGCGATATCATTTTTTCGCTACAGCATTCACTCAAGTCATTTTGCACAATATTATTAAGAAATGTACCTCTTTTACTGTTGTTGTGGTCCTCAGTCCAGAGGCTGGTTTCATGCAGCCCTCCATGCTACTCTATCCTGTGCAAGCTTCTTCATCTCCAAGTAATTATTGCAACCTACATCCTTGTGAATCTGCTTAGTGTATTCATCTCTTGGTCTCCCTCTACGATTTTTAACCTCCACGCTGCCCTCCAATACTAAATTGGTGATCTCTTGATGCCTCAGAACATGTCCTAACAACTGATCCCTTCTTCTAGTCAAACTGTGTCACAAATTCGTCTTCTCGCCAATTCTATTCAGTACCTCCTCATTATTTACGTGGTCTAGCTACCTGATCTTCAGCATTCTTCTGTAGCACCACATTTCGAAAACTTCTATTCTCTGCTTGTCTAAACTAGTTACTGTCCATGTTTCACTTCCATACGTGGCTATACTCCATGCAAATACATTCAGAAAAGACTTCCTGACACTTAAATCAGGAAATCTGCCTTTCAAGCCACTGTCCATTCCATTCAACTGCTTTTCCGGGTCCTTTAATGTCTTTGACATAATTATAATGTCACCGGCAAACCTTAAAGTTTTTATTTCTTGTCCATGGATTTTAATTTCTACTTCAATTTTTTCTTTTGTTTCCTGTACTGCCTGCTGAATATACAGATTCAATAACTGCCTTCCCAACCACTGCTTCCCTTTTCATGCCCTCGACTCTTATAACTGCTCAAAATGGCTCTGAGCGCTATGGGACTTAACAGCTATGGTCATCAGTCCCCTAGAACTTAGAACTACTTAAACCTAACTAACCTAAGGACATCACACAACACTCAGTCATCACGAGGCAGAGAAAATCCCTGACCCCGCCGGGAATCGAACCCGGGAACCCGGGCGCGGGAAGCGAGAACGCTACCGCACGACCACGAGCTGCGGACTCTTATAACTGCCATCTGGTTTCTGTAAAAATCTAAATAGTCTTCCGCTCCCTGTATTTGATCCCCGCCACGTTCAGAATTAGAAAGAGAGTATTCCAATCAACATTTTCAAAACCCTTCTCTACGTCTACAAATGCTAGAAACATAGGTTTGTTTTTCCTTATCTATCTTCTAAGATAAGTCGTAGGGTCAGTATTGCCTCACGTGTTCCAACATTTCCACGGAATCGAAACTGATCCTCCCCGAGGTCGGCAGTTTTTCTATTCGTCTGTAAAGAATTCGTGTTAGTATTATGCAGTCTTGACATATTGAACTGATAGTTCGGTAATTTTGACACCTTTCAACACCTGCTTTCTTTGGGATTGGAATTATTATTTTCTCCTTGAAGTCTGAGGATATATCGCCTGTCTCATACAGCTTGCTCACCAGATGGTAGAGTTTTGTCAGGGCTGGCTCTCCCAAGGCTATCAGTGGCTCTAATGGAATGTTGTCTGCTCCTGGGGCCTTGTTTCGACTTATCAGCCCAGCAAGCCTCTTTAACTATAAGAGCTGTACTACGTCGCTAATTCAGTATCTCCACATTCTTCCACACCAAATTTAATCAGTTGCTTAACGTTAACTTCGTTTGATAGTCGGGGTTCTTTTGAGGTGGCTTCTAATAGGTATGCTCCGTCTCCCATGAAATACAAAGTTTTGCAAATAAAATGAAATTTTTTTTCGGTTTCATTTTCCTCTTCTACGTCTGTACGTGTCCACCTAATTTGCGATGGATTTAGAGTATTTTTGTATTAACCATAAAATTATTAACACGTTCTAAAGTTGTGGCATTCTAAGTCACCATCTTTTCCTGGTAACTTTGAGAAATTTGCTAGGGATGCGATCTCTAATCTGTTTAGCATCAGTCCTCCATGACGACCATCCGTAAGATCAGGCCCAAGAAACTACATACTTTGTAAAGTAGGCCATGTTTTGGTTGTGACAAAGCTAACAATAATTTGTATTTGTAGGTGCTCTTCTTTTATAACATAGTTTTTCAGCCTACTTTCCCTTATTGCGATTAAAATGTGAAATTTATGTTCAGTAGGGGTTTCGAGTAACTTTGCAGTATGGTGGCAAGTACTCTGTCCGAAGGCTTAGCCCCAACATGTAGACCAAAGTCGTTTCCGTAATTAATGCTGAAGCATAATCTTTAGGTAATAAAGCTAAATAGCAGCTGAGCTGACCAGCTAGGACCTGCGATGTATCGCTTATTGGACGCTCTGAATCCTTAAGATGTTCATCTGGTCTGGAACCTGCAAAGCATATGTAGCACTAAAATGATAAACGTTATGTGTTTAACCGTTAGTTAGTTACGTATTCCATTGATCAATAGCACGGAAAAACCGTTATGATGTGAAATGTATCAAATGCACAAGAAATGCGCACAGCAAATAAGTGTTTTTTTTTTTTTTTACATTATAATGTTATACCTAAATATTTCTGCTTCTATCCCATTCCCTTAATGGCACAAAATGCATATATTATATGTCGAGATTTATTTACTTATATTCAAGAATTCATCTATGTTATAGAAGGAGTTGTCAAGCAGGTATGATTTCAATTTGCTTTTGAAACTATTACTGCTGTCTGTCAGACATTTTATTTCATTTGGTAGTTTATCAAAAAGTTTTATAGCAGCATATTTTACCCCTTTCTGTGCCAAAGATAGGTTAAGTAAAGGATAGTGTAGGTCTTTCCTTTTTATGGTATTGTAATCATGAATGTCGCTGTTGATTTTAACTTTCTGTGCCAAAGATAGGTTAAGTAAAGGATAGTGTAGGTCTTTCTTTTTTATGGTATTGTAATCATGAATGTCGCTGTTGATTTTAAACTGGTCCATGGTGTCGAGAAAAAATTTCATTACTGAATAAATGTAGTGTGAAGCAGTTGTAAGAATTCCTAACCTTTTAAACAGATTCCTACAAGATGTGCTACTACGAACCCCACACATTGTTCTAACTACTTTCTTTTGAGCAGTGAATACCTTTTGCCTAAGTGTTGAGTTGCTCCAGAATATTATTCCGTATGACATGAGAGAGTGGAAGTATGCAAAGTGTGTTAGCTTACTAATTTCTACATCCTACATCTGATTGCAAAAGTTGCTGAACCTGTCACTTTAGGAGATCCAAAATATGACTTTTCCAGTTAAGATTCTCATCTATATGTACACCCAAAAACTTAGTATGCTCTACCCTGGCTACTGACTTCTTTTGATGTGTTATATTTATTGAGGGAATTATACTTTTTGCAGCTGAAAATTGGATGTACTGTGTTTTTTCAAAGTTCAGAGCAAGACCATTCACAGAATGCACGCAGGCATTCATGTGCAGAAAAGT
Organism: Schistocerca serialis cubense; assembly: GCF_023864345.2. NCBI lineage: Eukaryota > Metazoa > Arthropoda > Insecta > Orthoptera > Acrididae > Schistocerca > Schistocerca serialis. The sequence continues at coordinate 320,108,188 of NC_064641.1, read as the reverse complement.
TAGCACGCCCAACTAGCTATTAGCATGAATGAACGCTTAGCTGATCGGACAGCTGAAAGGCTACCGCCCAGCATATCGGCCCGCAGTTTACTACTATTGATAAAGGACCACCCGCACTACTTGCTGCGGGTGAGGTTAAAAAACTGCGCTCTGTACCTTGTGCCTTACAGTTGCTGTAAAAAGAATAACTGGATACTCAAGGTGTCTGTTTAGGATAAAAAGCACTACAAGAAGTGGCTTTGCTTTGAATTCGAATTAAAATTGTGGATAATCTAGTTAATCAAGGCCTACTGTAAGCAACGATAATTATGTTTATCCAATTAGTCAGAGCGGTCTATATTAGGAAGTGCCTATCCAGGAACAAGGTTCCAATTCCAAGCTTCCATTTGTTTTCCTATAATCGCCTAGATATTGGCCGAATTCAGAAACTTACAATGCTGTTTTAATGTTCTCATTGCGCGGAAAATCGCATCTTAAAAGTTTCACACGGTGTTACAAATATTACAGTTGGAAACTGTGTGTTTGTCCTGATGCAGCGTAACTAACACCGCGCAAATAATACGCCTGTACCAGTTGAGAATGAGAGAACTTAGCGACTCGCAAGAAACTTTATACGAAATACGAAACTTTTCCTAACTGACACCCCCCCCCCCCCCCCCTCAGAAATATGAAGCAGTAAAACTTCAGCATCAGATATGACGTTGTAAAACTTCTTTACTATTGGCTGTATTCACAACACTGTTTGCAGAATATCCATTTCTGCCATTGAACGCAGACATACGCTTCAGGAGATATGACGTCATATACAATTAGATGCGTGAAAAGCTAGTTTATGCTTAAAATGGGGCGCAAATAACCCATACTACTCTCATCCAGCGTTTCATATACAGAACACTCAATGAGTTACATAAAACTTTCAGAATAATTCCAGAACTCTTCTAAATCTTCCTTCCCTACATGCTTAACACATTTTTCATATAACTTACCGGAGTACAGCCGGTTGACGTCGTCGATAAGCGCAGATATTTCGGCAGGTGCACAATCTGCCATTTTCAAGGCCAAACATCAGCAAACAAGTGCTACGCAAGGGAATCTAAAATCTCGGTTTGCAGAGCAATTCCAGAAAGAATACACACACACACACACACACACACACACACACACACAACACACACTGTAAACACTAGCGCCACGAGACAACCAAAGCTGACCGACGTCATAACCTATGGATAGTGAAAATTAATAAACACCAGGTGAAATAGCATTGCGCTGACTCTCCGTTTTTTGACAAAGGAGACAGAACAGGATTCCACTCAGAATTTAATTAAAATGTTCCCTCTCTGTTTATAAGGTGGCTTGCTAATTTAATTTCAGCTGCTTCCTTAATAACACTATCCCAATAGCTGGAAATGTATACTAGAACCTCCGTGTTCTTATATTCTGCAGGAGGACCGTTGCAAAAACAGTTTTATGAAATAGCAGATTTGCTCGCCTCTTGTACGCTTATGTGACGCTTACGCTCAGTACGCCGTTCTTCCACATCCCTGATAGAAGGACCAGTATATGATATGCTACAACTTCAAGCAATACGATAGACACCCGCCTTACGCAAGTCAAGATCATCCTTTACGGACCCTAGAAGACGACGTCGAGGAATGTACCATCAGGTCAGCGGCTTTGAAACCTGGGTGTGTTTTCAGGTATGTAGAAGATCATTTTCGTGTTTCGTTTCATGACATTAAGAATTCGAAAGGCTTTTAGAACACCTGAATTCATTTAAATATTCGTTTGTCGATGGATGTTGAAAAGGATGGCTGCTTTCCACTCCTTGGTGTATTTGGTGAGGACAAATGTTGATCATACGTCGGAGCTTGTCGTTCATAGGAAGCCTGTTCACGCCGACTTGTTTCTAGTCGTCACTATCCAGCTCAGCGTGAAGGGATACTTTGTACCTTGGTGCATAGGGCCCACGTCAGCTGAGCTAGCTTCTTTCCAGTTCACAATTCGTCTCACTCGTTATAGTGAAAAATAGAACAGACGTGTGTTGCGCTATTGACCAACCGTACACTGGGTGAGTGATGACTATACCAACAGAAGTGTACTGGCTTTTGGCCTTACGGGGTGGGTCCTACTTTGCGATAATATGACGCGAAAAGTATTTTTGACCACCATCTAAGATCTAGGAAATCTTCCGTCGCCTCCGTCGTAATTGGGAACGAAGTAGTATTGTCGTGCGAGGCAAGCCATGCGGGAATTAGGAACAACGAAACGGATGGTGCACCACTTACGGACGCCTCGATTATACTTCAAGTGGCTAAATGTGAGGTTCTGCTACATGCAGTGGAGGCACAAGGACATATATTGACGAGAAGACGAGTAGTTTGAATTAATCGCCTCTAAGCTGCAGTTAGTGAAAGTCCCTCACTTCTGGATTGGAAAAAGTACTATGGCGACAAGAGCCACCATTATGTTGTGTTTGTAGCGTGCCGTGCATGGCACACAATATTTTAAGCCATTATATTTTATTTGCTGACGAATACACACACCCACAATTGATTACAGTCTGGGTGTTAATTTTACTTGACAGGTAGAAGCGCGTTTAAAAATTTGCGTACCATCGGAAGCAGTCCTTAAGCTATGAGGGAGCGTGGTTGGACTCTCTGTATGAAAATAAATAGCTACTGTTCTCTTGATTCACTCGTAAGAAAGACTGCGGGCTCTGGGTCCATGAGCCCTTCAGTGGTGGTATTTTCTAGACGTTTTTGCTGGTTACTGAGGAGCCTTCGTAATGGCCCGAGGCACCAGAATCCTGTGCTAATGAGCCGGCCGAAGTGGCCGAGCGGTTCTAGGCGCTACAGTCTGGAACCGCGCAACCGCTACGGTCGCAGGTTCGAATCCTGCCTCGGGCATGGATGTGTGTGATGTCCTTAGGTTAGTTAGGTTTCAGTAGTTCTGAGTTCTAGGGGACTGATGACCTCAGAAGTTAAGTCCCATAGTGCTCAGAACCATTTGAACCAACCTGTGCTAATGTTGCGCGGAATAGATCCGAGTAGTCCAGATGGCCAATGGTCGGACGGGGATTTTCGATGGTGTTCAGGAGCTTAGGCGTAGACTTTCTGATGGTTTCCTGGATGTGGTCCATGTCAAATTCTTGATTAAGGTCCCCTATCGGGGCCCATCAAGGCCCTTTGACATTGCGAGCTACTACGGACGAGAAATACCCATTTGCGAGCTTCGTTGGGTCGAGAAAACCATTTGCGACATGCTATGGTTTCTCTCTAAGCGCGAGATAGGGAGAAACACACTGGTTGCCCTGGGTGATCACAATAATTTTAGTTCAAAGTCAGTTGTCTTGTAAAACTAGATGGCTTCTGCACGAAAAAAAAATTATCACCCAAGCACCTACATAGCATGCATGTGGTTGCACTTATTAACTAAATTGGCTACGTTAGGTCTGAGGGGTGCCAACCACATCCGCTGCTCTATCCCCAGTAATTTTAAATTAATGTCAAGTTCATAAAACAAATGTTAGCAGGCAGGAATAATTTTTAGTGAACACAACACAGTTTTAACTAACTGGAATTTATTTTAACTTGTTCAGGACCGATTTGACTGAAATATTGTTAAGTGTTAAGTCCATAAACCGCTTGGCAAAAATAGGTGACAATGGACTTTCATCGCAAATCTATCTGTCTTAACATAGGTCATTGAATAAAATGTAAGTGACATTCAGCACGAACAAGAACTATACAAGCACATTTCTTGATGCGATTTGTGGTAGGAGAAACACTCGAACACTGGAACAACATTTTCATCACAACACCTAAACAAAAACGACTGGTAAAACACTAATGTGAATGTAAAAGAAGACTTGCGCTGTTGTAAATGATATGAGCATAAAATTCCTATATGCCAAGCGTAAAGTGGGTATCCAGTCACACGTGCGCCACAAAATTTCGACACAGATGTGGAATAAAAGGAAATTTATTTTACTTAATTATGTGCAGCTGTATTTATAACTGTTACGTTTTGCTGTAAATATCTAGCTGATATTAAAACCGCAAGTTTGAATTTAACAAGGAACATGTGTGGTACCGTTAAATTCCGCTATATTGGACCTTCAGAAGCCCAAAAAACTGATATTTTGAAGAAAACCCGCCGTTATATAGATGTTTTTGAAAGGCTCCAGGAGTTTAGATACTACCTCTAAGTGTCGATGGTCATGGACAAAAACACTTTATATCGAAGATACCTGCATGTACCTAAGTCTCTCATATGATACCTCTGTATATCTAAGTGCTCATAAATAGGGGAATTCCAGTCCCTCCCCTCCCTCTGCATCGCGTTGCAGTTCCCATGCCCTCCATGAAGGTGTCACTTGAGGCAGTGCTTGTTTTGACTGAGTGTGAGCTGTAACTGTCGGCCAAGGGCCCTAAGAGTAAATGTGTAACAGTCGCTTTAGAAGCAGAAGTTAATTGACGAAGTGATAGGAGGAGTGAAGAAAAAGAAAGTTGTAGTTGCAGAGTTTTGAATTTCAGTAACCAAACTGTCGATAGTAACCAAGGGCGCAGACGGTGTGAGAGGTGGCATGCCTTTACAATGCACACAGTGACTTGCCCCCTCTCATATTTATATCTTACTCTGAATAATTCGATTTGGGGAAGTATTGCCGAGTATTGTCATTACAAGGCTAGTATTGAGAACTCAGAATCTTTTCCTCTCTAATTGCATGCGATAAAAAGTTTCTATTCCTTCACACGCGGACTTCCCACCCAGTGTCTCTCATCACCCGGGTTGTCCGGTGACAGGCAGATTGTGCTGATCTTGAAAGGGCTATGCCGACGGGTGCGAGGGAGTAAAGTGGATGCTGTCCAGACGCCGACATTGCCATAAAAGCGGGGGCGACACTCCCACAGGGGCCTGAAGAAGCGGCTGGGGTTAGAGATTCCGTTACTTCGCAGAAACTTAGTGAAAACGCTTTCTGACGGGCTTCCAGCGAGGCGTGGGAATGACTTGTGTTCCCAGGCAGCCTTGGCGGGCAAATTCCCGCATTTTCTGCAAAATCATAACTGTGATTGGCTTGCTCAGGGGATAGCTCCGTGACGTAGCAAAATCGGCGCAGCAATTGGAGCCAAGTATCTCCATTGGTGGAATAGTAGCGCTTCGGCAATAGAGTGGAATTTTCCGCCGGTTTTCGAGTTGCTGAGTGGCACGCTTAACCACGGCCACTGTGGTGGGGGCGGTAATGTTCTGTGTTCGGCTTGTACGGGTGCTCTTGAGAGAGTCGGCTGTCGCCTTTCGGTTGGAGTAGGTTACAAGACTGAGCTCTCACTGCTCTGGACAGCCTACCTTCCGTTGGCTGTCTAATATACTTTCATTTAATTGTAACTGTTTGACGAAGTTGCTGAAGTTTCGACTTCAACGTAACTTTCCGAGTACAGTTGGCAATTGAGCGTTCTGCATACAAGCGGCCTATGTTGTCTGTCTTGAGCAGTTTTGGTTAAAGTTGACTGTATCGGAGTAACTGTGGACTTCGCTTGTTAAAATCAATCACTGTACCATCAGTGATTGTGTAGCGAGTCTTCTTCGTCTCCCCCAGAGGCGCATTTGTATTGCTAGGAAATCCTTAGGCTGGAACAACCTGACCAGGATAATTTGATTCGGGCTATACTCGCGACATTATCATCACCACGACGGGACGTAGAAGCAACCAGCCATCGCCTCCGGTGCGGCTGATCATGTCCTTGCAGTTAAGAGATAGCTTGGTAATGTATGTCCGCAGCACCGGCAGATAGGGAATTTTGCTATGTGATAATCAGAGTTCAGCAGAGAGCGCCTGTTCCCGTTTTTTCTAACGTGGTTCTGTCTTGGGTATTCATTGTCTGAGTTCTCACTACTGTAGCAGCAATTAATGTTGCATTGGCTGTGTGTTTCTCTTAAGATTTGAGTTGCAAGAAATTGGCTCCACATACCACTTGGTCATAAATGTCAAAAGCTAGTTTATGGATAACTTTACTTTGACAGCATTTATTTGAGTATCCAATTTGACGCATTGTACATATATCATGTGTTTTGGTTATTATTGCGAGTTTAGTCATAATAAATTAAATTGTTGTTTTGGACAGAACTTTCATTCTGTAGATCGGTAGAGCAATACTTTCATTTCTCACTACGTTAATGAAACTTTCCTTTATCAAATTAATTTCTATCAAATTAAATTATTGCAGGTGCCAAACTCTTTCCTATTCCACTTGCAGGGTCGATTACAGTCAGTTCGTGTCTCTTCTTAATCCATGTGCAGCAGAAAAAGTCGGAGTTAGAAAAGGGGGTCTTACAGCATCATTTCCATATGAAGATTCTAGAAGAATTTAGTGTTAAATACACTGCTAGCCCCGGAACCTCGCACGTGTGATTACCACAGATAAATGGACAGATTGGAAACGACAACGAAAGGCTTAGTTTCCAAGAATAGATGAGTGTTTAGTGGAGTGGTTCCGACAACACAAAGTTAATAATTCGAACATTGGTAGACTTCTCTTAAGAGAAAAGCAGATTATTTAGCAGTAGCGTTCCGATACGATACGTTTCATGCGAACAACGAGTGGTTAGAGAATGTCAGGAAAAGACACGGCATAGTTTTTCGACAAGTTAGCGGGCAAAGTGTCTAGTGCCTGTGTTCATAACAAAATTTGTGATGTGCGGAAGTTAGAAATGCACAGGATCCTTCAATATTACGAACCAGATAATGAAACTTCCTGGCAGATTAAAACTGTGTGCCCGACCGAGACTCGAACTCGGGACCTTTGCCTTTCGCGGGCAAGTGCTCTACCATCTGAGCCACCGAAGCACGACTCATGCCCGGTACTCACAGCTTTACTTCTGCCAGTACCCCGTCTCCTACCTTCCAAACTTTACAGAAGCTCTCCTGCGAACCTTGCAGAACTAGCACTCCTGAAAGAAGGAAGTTTCATATCAGCGCACACTCCACTGCAGAGTGAAAATCTCATTCTGGAAACATCCCCCAGGCTGTGGCTAAGCCATGTCTCCGCAATATCCTTTCTTTCAGGAGTGCTAGTTCTGCAAGGTTCGCAGGAGAGCTTCTGTAAAGTTTGGAAGGTAGGAGACGGGGTACTGGCAGAAGTAAAGCTGTGAGTACCGGGCGTGAGTCGTGCTCCGGTTGCTCAGATGGTAGAGCACTTGCCCACGAAAGGCAAAGGTCCCGAGTTCGAGTCTCGGTCGGGCACACAGTTTTAATCTGCCAGAAAGTTTCATATCAGCGCACACTCCGCTGCAGAGTGAAAGTGTTTTTAAAGCAGACGAACTTAGATTTTTAAACAAATGTCTTGTAGATAAAGCTTTGACTTTCCAAGGAAGAAAAAGTCGCGGAGGTAAGAAAAGCAGAAATCGTATTACAGTTCTGTTAGCAGCAAATATGATCGGCAGAGAAAAACTCAAGCAGCTTATGACTAGAAAATAAGAAACCGCGATGTCTTCCGGGGTGTAAGTCGTTTCCTGTGGAGTACACTGCGAACGAGAAAGTATAGGTGACTTCAGAAGTGTTTTCCAACTGGTTAAAGGTTTGTCATAGGGAAATGACAAGTGAAAATCGAAAAGTGGAGTTGTTTGTGGACAACTGTAATGCGCATAATGCTATCCCTCTGTTACAAAATCCGCGACACTGCAATTTTTACCACCTAACACCACGTTGAAACTGCAACCTTTAGATCAAGGAATAATCACGAACCTCAAAGAAAACTACAGGTACGATGCTATCCGAATGATAGTCGACAATATTGACGATGACAACCCTACAATTGTCAACATGCTGGATAAAGCTTGAAGAGACGTGAAGGAGCGACCGATGGTCAGTTGCTTCCGAACATGTGGACTTCGGAAGACAGATGAAAATGAGCCGCTGGTGGAGAGCCATGGCCTGCTCTCTCCTTGAATTTCGCCCCGCGCGCCTGGCGTATGTCACTTCTCGCGACTCGGAGCTTGTGACAACAGGGGGCGTGGTGGGGCCGCACTGGGTGGCGAGGGTGGCAACGGATCACACGGCAGTCGGTGCTTTGAAGCCGTTCAGGGATTGGCAGCCCTTCAGACGCTTTGTCTATTTAATATTTGTGGGCAGGGTGCTATTAAAAGGCGTAACAATGGTGTGGTCTTGGCTATTTGAATTTGCTGTTGGTTCTTCTCGGTGGACGTTCCGTTATACAAGGAGCTTTCTGATCCTATAATTGCCTTATTTGGGACGTTTCACGTGACCGGATACCTTGTGGCGTTGCCTTGCAAGGGATTAGCCTAACGTGTAGCAACAGAAGACACTTGTTATTGCAAATTCAATTTCCCACGTTCAGCAATGGATTCGATGATTTGGTAATCCTGCACATTGTTGTTTTACCACGTTTAGCCATAGGCCATGTTTTTGAAGAGGATCATCTGAAGCTTCCATTGATTTGCACAAGTACTGAGGTCACGGAGTTATATTAAGTGAGAATAACTGTGGACTTTAGACACTCCCTTAGTCTGTTCCAGTTTTCTGCTGTTGTGGCATTCTTTGAATGTCTTGGATCTGGACCAGTTCGTGCTCATCCTATTGCGGCTGTTAACGATGTCTTCATGGAATGCACCGCCGCTGTCTACCCTTGGGCGGTGTCAATCAACTTCTGTAAACCAATTTTTGAAATTTGTTCTAAAATTGTCTCATTTTGATGTTTGGGGTTTTGTTCAGAAAAGTGCTTTTGTTGGACATAGCGTAGAGCCGCACATGTTGGTCGATTGTATATGGATCGCATGTGTATTGAGATGTCAAAGGACTTGTGAAAATATAGCCCATTTACGGTAACTAACAGGTACATTTGAGGCTGATGGGTGTTAAAAGCAAAAAGGTGTAAAAGTATTAAGTTTTACTATGCACTGAATGTTTCTTATGTGTTCTTTTGCTAGCCATTCGTGAGCTGAAAAGTGAAATCAATTTGTTTCCTGTGTCATGGCTAGTTGCAGCTTACTAGATTCAATTTTTCAACCATTTGTTGTTTAAATGTATTCATAGGGAGACCTTTTCTCGTCCTTTATTTATTTGTATATTTAACTCTTGCTACAAGTTGGTTCTGAGTACTAATTATTGGTTCTTTTCCTTTTTAAATGGCATTCTTGACCCACTGTTAATGTACATTCACTTACTGAATCACTTAAGTGTTTTCTAGGGTGTACCTTACGAAAATTTTCGCATTCTGTCTGAAGGCAGTTGTATCAATCTGTGCACACTATCGTTCCCTTATTAATTACTTAACTGCTCATTGGGGCGAGGTTTAAGGAGTCTTGCTCTGTCTGCCTGAAGGCAGTTCTATACATTTATGCACCTGTTTACTTTATTAAATTATCTAGATGCCCTTGGAGGTGTATTTTAAGAATTTCTCTTTCCTTCTTCTCGCGAGACAATTATAAGTTACTCTGTCTTCCGGTATTAAATTTTTAACCTTCTGAGATGAATTATGCTTCTGTGTTGTCTTAAAGAGCCATCTGTTTCCAAATGTTAATCATTTGTTCATTTGTTGAAGGATTTTCTGTGTTGTGGTTCGTAAAGGTGGAAATTTTGAGTCTAAAATCTAAGACCCACTGTCAGACATAGCTATTGTCTTTAATTATTGCCTTATTTAAATTGCCACCGAACTAAGATGTGTAACTTCTTAAATTTGAAAATTTCAGAGAGTCGTTTTTAATCCTGTTAGTCTGTCTGATTTTAGTTATGTTTCTTAAATAAATATGGTATAACAAAAAAATAGTGAATTTTCTGAGTCCCAATCCATCCAGTCCTTCCACTTCATATCCTGTTTACTTGCTGGAGGTTTGAGGTGAGTTTAATATTTAAGCACACAAAATGTTAGTTAGATTCTGATATTGGTTTATGGGAATTTTGATTAAAGTTTTTATTTTATACAGTACTTACAGGAAACAGCCCTGTCAGTATCCTCGAGTCCGTATCGACGATAGTGGTGACTCACTTTATCACTGCACACATTAGTTTTGAAGATTTCGTGGATGTGGGCGACGATGTCGACACCAACAAGATCACTAACATAAGCCGAGATTGATGACTCCGGGAAGACAGCGAACGAAAAAGAAGGCCGCAACAAAGGCGAAGACGAAGGGAAAGAGGGGCAGGGGGAGTTTCAAGAAGCACCGCCAGTGACAAGCAGGCAGGCCAGAGCGGCTCTCGAGACAATCAGAGCGTACAAGGAGAAGTGTAAGAAGGTTTTCAGTCATCATGATCATAGGCAATGAAACTGACTCGCAGGTGATCAAAAGTGTAAAGCAAGTCAAAATTACGGATTACTTTTAAAGTCAATGATTTCTCGAAATTGTTATGTACATCCTGCATATTCTTTTACTGAATTTAACTTTTTTATGACGAAAGTATTTTATTTTAAATTCATAAGTTATCATATTGGAATTTTGTGCTCAGTTTCCTTGCTTGTAGAAAAATGATAATTAATTAAGGTCGGGTCCCCTCTTTTGCGAATACACAAATTATTGTTTTGTTTTATCACCCAAACATGTTTCACCACAGTTGTGGCATTCGCTGTGGTTTTTTTATTATTTTCCTGAAATTCATACATGCAGGTTATTTTTATCTCAAGAAATATGATACATCAGATTTTCTTTGTCATTTAATTTGTATGTGCAGTTAACCTTTTATTTTGCACAGTATGTGTGTTTTCACTACGAATTAAAATCAGTCACAGTTCTAAATTAGGATACCACGTCATCTGCAAACATGAGGGATGGACTGTGTTTTGTGTTTTGACAGCGTTTACTCACTTTTTCTCTAATTCGTTTGTAAGTACTACATGCTGTTACGTTGCCGAGGCAAGGGCATACGTTTTACTGCACAAATCTGTCTCTGATGAGCTTATGGCTGTCGTTTGTTTACTGTTATGTTTTGGTGTCATATTTACCATGTTTATTCATTACGTTTCCTATTCCGTGTATTATTTTGTTGTCAAATATCATGGTGTGCCATATCTTCTTGTTGTTTATGTTCTCTTATCTACTGAGCCTCGTGTGTTCTCTATTGTGTGTATGTTGCTAGTGTGTTGTGTTGTGATACTATTGTGTGAGTTCTGTGTCGGTTGCGATCTATATTTTATAGTTTAGTTTGTGAACAACGTTTATTTTGTAACTATTTTCTGTGGAAATCCGTCTGATTGTGTTTAGTTCCCGTGTGTGGCTATCTTTATCCATTGTAATTTTACTCACTCTCTGCAGCCAGAATCTGCGATTGGTCTGCTTGTGGGCTGTCAGGTGGGTTGCTCTGCTGTGAGTAACTGTACTGGTTGATGTGGTTTTCTGTATATTGAGTACCGGTGCTGGTGGTTTTCGTTTTCTGTTTTGATGTCTAGGAAGTCTATTTTCTTCTCTCTCCTTCAGCTCTAGGGGTGAAGTATGTTTCTGGGTGAACAGTGCTGATGTCTCTGTGTTTCATCTACCAAACAAATTGTGCTACCAACATAACGGTACCAATATTTTAATTTGTACTGTTTTCTTTCTAGTATGTCTTCAGAGACTTCGTTTCGAAGGTGGTTAAGGAAGTCATCAGCCAGCAGGCTACTTACGGCGAGCCAATGGAAAGTCCTTCGTGTTGGATGTAGAATTCATATTAGAATATGAAATAATTTTGTACTGTGAATAGCTTCAAAATAGTGATAAAACAAAACAATAATTTGTGTACTTGCAGAAGGACTAATCCGTAACTATCACTTATGAATTGTTGTTCATTTCAGAGAAATAAAACAATATTCATAACAATCTACCTTGATTTTTTTATATTACCAAAACAAGACAGAGACCTGTATCGAACACAAACGCGAAAGAAATCACAGATCAGTAATGAAAAATCGTTGCTTGTAAACAATTTCATTTTCGGAAACGCACTTTTATTCATCCCTCGATATATCGAATGAATTTTGCCTTCCCTAGAGATTCGATATACCAAGGTTTTACTGCAACTGTGATAAGTGCAGTGCATACACCTCCTAGCCCTTCTGCAAAGAAAGAAGACTGCCGTGTTTATGAAGTAAGTGTACAAAGTGACTTGATTGTGGTGTTCGGTATTTGGTTTAAGTACTGAAACAATTGTTGTCTTCGTGTTGGTGCGGTAACATGGAAGTTGCACAAGCAAGGGAAGGAGTGGTGTCACAATCATAAATTGTCTGTCTATATGTTTATTGGAATTAAGGCTCTAAAGTTATGTGCCTATGATCGCTGTCATAACATTTAAAACTGGATGCAGTGGTAAACTAAGAATACTTGAGAAGCCAGGCGTGAATCTGCAGAAACATACAGTGAAAGTAATAATTCCGGTTCCAAAGAAAGTAGATGGTGACAGGTGTGAAATTACTGGACTATAAGTTCAATAAGTCAAGGTTACAAAATACTGACACGAATATTTACAGAAGAATGAAAAAACTAGTAGCAGCCCTATCTCGAGGAAGATCACTTTGGGTTCCTGAGAAAAATAGAAACTCGTGAGGCAATACTGACACTATCTTAGGAGATAGGATAAGAAAGACAAACCTATGGTTATGGCATTTGCAGATTTTGAGAAAGCTTTTGACAACGCTTACAGGAATACACTCTTCAAAATTCTGAAGGCAGCAGAATAATATACAGGGATCGAAAGTTTATTTACAATTGACAACTTTACAGAAATGGGACAGCAGCTATAAAAGTCTAAGGGCATGGGAGGGCTGTAGAGGTTTGGAAGGGAGTAAGGCAGGATTTTAGTGCGTTTCCGATAGTGATCTATATGTATCTTGAGCTAGCAGTAAAGGAAACCAAAGATGAATTGGAGAGGGAATTAAAGTTCAGGGAAATGAAGTAAGAACTTTGAGGTTTGTCGATGATTGTAGCTCTGTTGAAGACAGCAAAGGACTTGGAAGAGCACTTTAACGGAACAGACAGTACATTGAAATGAATATATAACACGAACGTCAACAAAAGCAAAACAAGGAAAGTGTACTGTAGATGAGTTAAATCATATAAAACTCAGGAAATTAGATCAGGAAATGAGACAATAAACGTAGTAGACAAGTTTTGCTATTTGGTGAGTAAAGTAACTGCTGATTGTCGAAACAGAGAGAATATACAATGTAGAATTTCAAGTCAAGAAAAGTGTTTCTAAAGTAGAGAAATTTGTGAACGTCGAATATAAAGTGTTCGGATGTCTTTTCTGAAGATGTTTCTCTTGACTGTAGCCTTGTGTGGAAGTGAAACGTGGACGATAAGCAGTTTAGACAAGAAGAGAATAGAAGACTTCGAAATGTGGTGCTACGGAAGAATGCTGAACATAATTTTGGTAGATGGCGCAACTAATAAAGAGATACTCTATAGCACCAAGTAAGAAAGAAAATTGTGCCACAACTTGACTAGAAGAAGTGATTGGTTGATAGGACACACTCTGAGATATCAAGGCGTTGTCAGTTAACTATTTTAGAGAGAAAGATCGAGAGATGAATACAGTAGGAAGGTTGAAATGGATTCAGGGTTGCGTGAAACCAGTCTTTCGACTGAAGACCACAACGACAACCACAGTATAAGCGCTTCATGGAACGGACACCGCGAGATAAAGGAAAGAATGTTACTAAAGTTTTAAAAACATATTTCTCGGTTTGCAAATTTCTAACTAAAACGCCCCATTTCCTCAGAAACTATTGAATTTATTGTTCTGAAAGTGTTACATGTGTCTCTGTAACCATCCGCAAAGTAGTGGATGAATACTCATTAATACACGTTCATCTGAGTTTCTGTAACGTGTATTTATGTTGTCCAAAGTGTCACAAAAACGTAGTCGATGAGTAGATTAATTAGAAAACCTAAGACATTATTGCAAATCCCTTCACTGTAGATAAAAAGCAATAAGTAAACTGCATTTATACATGGAAGAAATTTTGAAATCGTTTCTTTGAGATCCCGGGTCGTAAATATCGCAGATTTAACATGGACAAAATAGGGAGAGAAGGCGGTATGCTAGTGATAGGTTCTACTTTCTCTCTCTTTTGACTCTCATTGTAATAAACAAGAGGAACTCGACGCTGCACTGTACGCATGTACCACAGATGTCTACAGTTTATACTTGACGTTTGCAACACGACAGTCACACCTTTCCATGGATGTAATAGATAGAGAAACATCATGTTGTCAGTCCTGAATTGTTTACTGATTCGCAACAAAAATTTAAGTACTAAATTTTTCTCATAAAACAATCATGTACGCATAACAGTTAAAGACAAAACCCGGAACTGAAACCTAAATCACTTAATAACTTAATTATTTCGCTATTTAATCATGGGGTGGCTACTTATTACAACTTATTAAATAGTTTATAGAGGAATCCGACGAAAATAAACTAATATCACCGTAGTCAAGCTCACAACAAATGATTTGGCTCACTGAAGTGGTTGCTTATCTAGTTTGCAAAAGACTTGGCACGAGATAGTGTATTTCCTTTCAGCTGTCTGTTCAGGAAATTTATTACCTGCCTCTTTCTCCATAAAACAAGGCACTGTTTTTACGAGACAGTTTGCCTTCGAAATTTCCTTCGTCTGTTATTACGGTGTTGGCAACAAAGTGAGCCTAGGGCGTGCGCGACGTGCGATCGTAACGGAGACAAGTCGTTAAATTTTAGAGGGCACCACCGGCGCCTCCCGCCCAGCCATTAACTTCCGCGTCGCGTGGATGCAATTAGTAAATTGCTGTAACGACGCCCGCGTCTGTTGTGAAGCCAGAGAAGGCGGAGACAGCCGGCCGATAAAACGATCAGAGCACGCTTCGCCGTCCCTCCTGCGCTCCACGGCTGGAGGTTTTTACACCGATTATACAGTCACGGTATTCTTCAGAGTACTTTGCTACTAAGTTGGGACTGTAATTACCGTTTTGAATTGTTTCCGAACGTTGTGGTTTTCAGCGAATTACTTCCCAGTGTCTTTTCGTAGCAGCATGAGTTTCGCAGCCTGGTACCAGGGGAGGGAGAAGGAATGAGAGCTAATTTGAAGAAGACGGGATAAAAGAAGTTCCTACATAGAATTCGGTTATAAATTATGTAAAGTAACTTTAAATTATTTAATGAAAAAACTTAAAATACCATTAATACTCAATATGTGAAAATATGACAGACGGTCAATAAGTATTGCAACACATTTTTCTCTCGGCCTATTTCGGTTGAAAAAAATTAGGAATTTGTTGCGGGACATGGTAGAATATTTCCGCTACAGACCTTGTAGTTTCGTGAAGTTCCGATAGATAGCGGCGCTGTGCCTAGTCTTCAAAACGGCACCTGTACGGGAGGTGCAGTCCAAGCAGAGAACTGTCTTTGACTTTCCTTTGACTGAAAACCAGCAGACTTACGGAATCTCTACGGAGACGTCGCAGTGAACAAAAGCACTGCGGGTCATCGGGCGGGGTGTCAGTCATTGTGGCAACAGGGTCACTCAAAATGGCCGATTTCCAACGTGGCGGCCGGGCTCACACAACTGTGACTCCTGCAATGTTGGAACGCATAGGCACTCCCATGCAAACTAATTTCCCCTTTCCATGACAATCCAAGGCCTCACACTAGTCTATACATCTAAGAAAAGCTCACGAAAATTCATTGGACTATTGTTCTTCATCCACCCTACAGCCCGGATCTCGCACCTTCCGATTTCCGTCTTTCTGGCCCTCTGCGGGAAGCAGTACCCATGATGAAGAGTTTACTGATGCGACAAGACATTGGCTCCGTCGTGACCAGTGGAGTGGTACGATGCAGCCATAGAGGCCCTCCCAGTAACGTGGCGTAAGGCCGTCGCATTGCACAGACATTACGTTGAATCACAGGCTTTTGTAGCCAAAAGAGTGGGAAATCGTCTGATGTAGTGGAGTGCTGAATAAAACCAACCCGCTTTTCGAAGAAGTGTATTTCATTTCTTATTCAGTGCACCTCTTATGTGTGGAAAAATTTTGTTTACTCTGACGTTGTTCAGAAAGGACTTAGAAATACGTACTATTATGTACAACGTAAACTCGCAATTGTGAAGGCATACGGTTGTAGGAAACACATTGCCGGCCATCAGCTTTGCTACACAAGAATGGATAGCACATAACGATATTTTTGTTATTGTGCCTGTAAGGCATAGTAGGATGAACACACAATTAGGTTGCTGAAAACAATGAGAAACTACTGCCGTTATATCTCCCGAGTGATGGCAGCTGTACTGTATCGGTTACTGATGTTGAAACCTTCTGGGGTAAAATATATCAAAGATAAATTAGTCCCACATTCTAGGATTGGGACTACTCAGGAGGATGATGTCATCAGGGGAAACAAAACTCACGCTCTAGAAATCGCAGCGTGGAATGTCATGTGCGTCAACCTGACAGGTAGGTCAGAGAACTTAAAAAGATATAGTTGGAACTAGTGAAGCACTTTTACAGGAAGAACAGGACTTCAGATCAGATCAGACAGCGTTATCAAAAAAACTCAGATAGGGCTAATGCAGGAGTAGATCTAATAACGAATAAGAAAATATGAATTCGAGTAAGCAAGTCAAAACACCAGAGTAAATACGTTTATTTAATCAACGTAGATGCAAAAGGACGACAAGCACGAGCGCAGCACAAGTTTATATGCCAACACGCTCCGCATATGATAAACAGATGCAAAGAATATGCGATGACGTAAAGACATTATTCTGATAATCGCAGACGGGAGTGCAATTCGATACTAAGGAAAGAGTGAGGGCGAAAACTAACTGCGCAACAAAATTCAAGGGTCTCTTTTTTTAAACCCTCTTTGTGGTCTCAACCGGGACGCAGAAATTTGCCTCAAAGGTGCATAAAGTCTACCTGTGTAATGCTGAAAAGCGTGGTGCCCTGCGACGTCACCCCCAGGCTCAGCGATGCTTCAGACAACCATGTGTTGACAAATGTGAAAGAAAGGCGAGAACTCGGAAGTTCATGTGAAGTGTAAGGAGTTTTTATGATGCCACATTGGCACCAAATTCCAACTCAATTCTGCAGAACGCCACCGTGGGCGTGTGACACTATCACACAGTCGCAATATCCCATCTTCCCCACATTTCATCCCTTCTCTTGACTCCTCTGAGATGGGAGTGGAAAAAGGAATGCCCAGCGTTTAAATCACGCGAATTTCTTGTGGATGGCAGAAGAAAACATTTAAGTTACATCAGCGCTCCAAACAGTCACGAAAAGATCTCAGAGGCGCGATAAATGGCGTCAATGAAACCACGCCTTTCCTTGGGGAGTTGTGTCCCACATAATATGCGGTCAAAACGACGGTTTGAAGTGCGATGAGCAGCAAGAGGACGTTCTAGATAACCTTCGACTCTGCTGACATACCCCGCACTATTAAAGTCTTCTCTAAGGGCTAGTGGTCTTATAACCCCACTCAAAGTGATCTTGTGAAGTGTAGCGCGGCTACCAGTTTTGCTCTGGATACAGGGTGGAGCTACCAGTGCCCGTTCAACCTCATTCGATGAAATTAGATTAGATTAGATTTAGTTTCATTCCAATTGATCCGTAGTGAGGAGGTCCTCCACGACGTGGAACATGTCAGAAAAACAACAATACATGACAAATATTTACAACTAAAACAAATAAGCTAATGTAGCATTCCACAGGTCCCAAGTGGAATGATCGTCACTTTTTAATGAACAATGAAAGTCATTTTACAAATACTGATGCACTGAATTTAAAATAAAAAAGTTTGTTATTTATTTATAAGGTAATAAACATGTAATACAACTACTATAATACTTATTTACAATGAACACATTACTGCACTGAAATGGTGCAAAAGTTAGATTGTACTTACACACACACACACACACATTTACAATGAACACATTACTGCACTGAAATTGCGCAGAAGTTATATTGTACATATATATATATATATATATATATATATATATATATATATATATATATATATATACAAATCAGTTGGTTTTACTGAGTAATTCATCAATGGAGTGGAAAGAGTTGGCCACCATTAAATCCTTTAGGCATCTCTTAAACTGAATTTCATTGGTTGTTAAGCTTTTTATGGCTGCTGGCAAGTTATTGGAAATGTGTGTTCCTGAATAATGTACACCTTTTTGTACAAGACCAAGTGACTTTAAATCCTTGTGAAGATTATTCTTATTTCTAGTATTGATTCCAAGAATTGAGCTGTTGGTTTGGAAAAGTGATATATTTTAATGACAAATTTCATTAAGGAATAAATATATTAGGAAGCAGTAGTTAGTATCCCTAGTTCCTTAAACAGGCTTCTGCAGGATGTCCTTGAGTTCACACCACATATAACTCTTACTGCACGTTTTTGTGCCCAGAAAACTTTAGCTTGGCTTGATGAATTACCCCAAAAAATAATCCCATATGGCATTGTGGAATGAAAATAAGCATAGTATGCCAGCTTTTTCATTTTTATATTCCCTATGTCTGACAAAATTCGCATTGCAAACAGAGATTTGTTAAGACGCTTCAGCAGTTCTGTGCTGTGCTCCTCCCAGTTGAATTTATTATCAAGCTGTAATCCCAAGAATTTAACACTGTCCACTTCTTCTATCTTCTTGTCATCGTATGTTAGACGTATACTCGTGGGACACCCGTTACAAGTTCTGAACTGCATGTAGTGTGGTTTTTCAAAGTTTAGTGACAAAGAATTGGCTAGGAACCAGTGATTAATGTCCACAAATATTTTATTAGCTGATCTTTCTAAGACTACACTTGATTTGCTATTTATTGCAATGTTTGTATCATCGGCAAACAAAACGAGCCTGGCATCTGGTAATGTTACTGATGAAAGGTCATTGATATACACAAGAAAAAGTAAGGGCCCCAAAATGGAACCTTGTGGGACCCCACATGTAATTAGTTCCCAGTTCGATGATGCCTGATAGCTTGATACATGTCTCTTTCCTAATAACACCCTTTGTTTCCTGCCAGAGATATAAGATTTGAACCATTTTGCAGCATTTCCTGTTACACTATAATACTCTAATTTACTTAAAAGGATATTGTGATTTACACAGTCAAATGCCTTTGACAGATCACAAAATATACCAGTTGCCTGCAATTTTTTGTCTAATGAATTAATCACATTTGCACTGTAAGTGTAGATAGCCTTCTGAAATCCGAACTGTGACTTTGACAGTATGTTATTTGAGATAAGATGGTTATAAAGCCGACTGTACATTACTTTTTCGAACATTTTTGAGAATGCTGGCAACAGTGAAATTGGACGGAAATTTGATGCTATTTCTTTATCTCCCTTCTTAAACAATGGCTTAACTTCAGCATATTTCAGGCATGCAGGAAATATTCCACTGATAAATGACTGGTTACACAGATAGCTTAATATGTTACTTAGCTCAGAATCACATTCTTTAATTAATTTTGTTGATATTTCATCATACCCACTAGATGTTTTTGATTTTAAAGATTTTGTGATGGACATTACTTCTGTTGGGGTAGTGAGGGTCAAATTCATATTATGGAAGTTGCTTGAAATTTCTGGTCTGAGGTATTTCATAGCAGGATCTACCGAACCTGACAACCCCATATTTTCGGTAACAGTTATAAAATGTTTATTAAAAAGTTCTGCAACACTATACACATCTGTCACCAATGTATCATTTACTCTTAATGCTATTTGTTCCTCTTAATGTCTGGTTCTTCCGGTCTCCTCCCTCACTATATCCCAACTTGATCCAACTTGGTTAAGGGTGTTAATTCTTTTTCAGCCCTCCTCATTCGCGCTCCCTTCTGTGGCAGCACCTTCGGCACTACCCGCATACCTATGCAGGGCTCGCTGACAACAGTATTTGATTGAATGAGACAGGGGAAAGGAATACAATACAAGAAGAACGGGTAGCTTTCCGAGATGAAATAGTCGAAAAGACAAGGACCATTAAAAACACATGGACATTTAATTCAAAGATGGAAACATAAAAACGCAGCAAATGAAGCGCTCATAACGGAATACATGCGCGTAAAACTTAGATTGACAGAAAGTGCAAAATGGCTAACTAGTAATTGCTAGACGAGAAATACAAGTCAGCAAACGCACGACTGGCCCAGGACAAGTTAAAAGCCAGCTATAACAACTCCGTCCGAACGGGCCATGAAGGCCCAACGGTAACGACCGGCCGCCGTTTCATCCTCAGCCCACAGGCGTCATCGATTGCGGATGTGGAGGGTCATGTGATCAGCACACCGTTCCCCTGGCCGTATGTCAGTTTACGAGACCGGATCTGGTAGGTCTCAATCAAGTGGCTCCTCAGTTGGCGTCACAAGTGCACTCTGCTTGCCAACAGCGCTCGGCAGGCTAGATGGTCAGCCATCCAAGTTCTAAACCAGCCCGACAGCGCTTAACTCCGGTGATCCGACGGAAACCTGTGGCACTACCGTGGCGAGGCCTTTAGCTAAAAGAAGAAAAAAGAAAAGAAACAAGCATGAAGACACATTACAGCAAGAGAAAGGGAATTAGTTGAGTAAGAGATGGCGAATACGACACGGCGACAAGAATTTGACAGAGCGTTGAAAGTCCTAAGTCGTAACAAGGCCCATGGAGCAGACGAAATTCCCTCACACTTATTATTGAGTTCCTTGGGATAGCCAGTACGACAAAATTATTGCACCTGGTATACAAGATATATGAGACAGCCGGAATACCCTCAGACATCAAAAGTAATGAAATAATTATTTCAGTTCGATATAAGGTAGGTGCTGCCTCATGTTAATACTACCGAACTATTAGTTGCTGAATAGAGGCTGGAATTATTGCAGATGAATGCAGAAACTAAAACAAGTCCTTGGGGATTATCGATTGGGATTCCGGAGAAATACAGGATCACATGGTCATTGATCTTGCCAATTATTTTAGACTGAAGGAAGGCAACGATACGTTCATAGCGTCTGTGGATCTAGACAAAGCTTTTGACAACTTGACCGTAAACAATTTTTGATTCAGAGGATAGCAGAGTGTGAAAACATACGTACAGCCTGTAGAGTTGTCAGACTGCCAATAAGAGTTGAAGGACGTGAAAGGGAAGAAGGTTTTCAGAAGGAAGTAAGACAAGATTTTAATCCTGTATAGTAAGTGAACTTAGCAAGCAGGAAAGGAAAATACGGTGAAATTCGGTAAAAGGGTTCAAGTTGTGGGAGAAGGAGAAAATGCCGTCTGCAAAGGACTTGGGAAGTAAGTTTAACGGAATAGACAGGGTCTTAAAAAGGGTTACAAGATGAACATCAAGGTAAAACAAGGATAAAGGAATGTAGTCGAATTAAATCTGGTGATATTAACCGAATTAGATTATGAAATGATACCTAAAAGAAGTTGATGAGTTTTGTTATTTTCAGCAGCAAAATAACTAACCATCGCCGATATAAAAAGGGTGTAATATAGGGACTGGCAACAACAAGAAAATAGTTTCTGAATATGAGATACTTTTTAATAAAGAATGTGGTTTCAGATGTCTGGAAGTCTTTTCAGAAAGTATTTGTATGGACCATCAAGGTTTTTACATTATTGAGACGCGGATAATAAACGGTTCTGAAATACAAGCTTTTGAAATGTGGAGCTACAGAAGGATACTGAAGAAAAGTTTCACTAATGAGGACGTACTGATTCGAACAGGGGGAAAATTAAGTTTGTGATACAACTGGACGAAAAGAAGGGATCGATTGATAGGACACAACACGAGGAGTAAAGGAATCGACAATTTGGTAGAGGAAGAAAGCGTGGAGAGTAAAAATTTTAGTGGGAGGTCAAGGATTAAATATATAAAACTTGTTCAAATGGAGGCAGGATGCTGTAATTACGCGAAGATGAAGATGCTTCCAGAGAATAGACTAGTGCGGAATACTGCATCAAACCATTGGTAGTACCGAGGAACACAACCACAGCAACATTTGTGGTTGATTTATGGTTTTCAGGATGCAAAATTAAGTACACTGCCCCAACAGTGTCCCTAACGAGACTGATTTTGAAATATATATCCGAGCACAGACTTTGTGCCTCCAGCGCTAACGTGTATACACTTATACACTTTTAGTATATACTGATTAAGCAGAGCTGCGCGGGATTAGCCGAGCGGTCTTGGGCGCTGCAGTCATGGACTGTGCGGCTGGTCCCGGCGGATGTTCGATTGCTCCCTCTGGCATGGGTGTGTGTGTTTGTCTTAGGATAATTTAGGTTAAGTAGTGTGTAAGCTTAGGGACTGATGACCTTAGCAGTTAAGTCCCATAAGATTTCGCAAACATTTGAACATTTTTGATTAATCAGAGCTATTTTCTTTGCGCCAGAATGGCTGTGGTTTCCCTACGTATCGTGAGCTGGTGTACTGTATTGCTCACCGTTAGCCTCAGCAGCTCACCCCACCGTCTACCGGCAAAACCGGACGGTCCAGGGGCTACTTCAGTCAGCATGGGAACTCCCTGCTACGCGTTCTGCAGTGCTTCCTGAGCTTATTGAATGCTAATGACATCTGCAGCCGCAATATGAGATGCAAATCTGAAAAATAAGGAAAAAAAATCTAATTTAAAAATAAAGGTTACCTTACAAGTAGGGGAATGCTTCAATTTGGGGTAAGTGAACCTGGTCCGGAAACGACTGAGTCGACAGTGAAAATGATTCCCATACCTCTTACAATGGAATAAAAGAACCTGTACAGTTGTTGCTAAGATTGTATGGCATGCAACTTTCAGAGGTATTACGGGTAAAAACAAGAAAACTACGTTCAGTAAATATGGGCTCTAATATTCATGCAGTAAGAGTTATTGGCACTTGTTAAGTAGAACAGATTTGTTTCACATTAGTGAAGTGAATAAGGGCTCATACCACTTAATGCGTACGTTTCAGAGCCCGTATTCACTGGAAATTGTTATCTTGTTTTGGTCCGTACTACCTCCCCCAAAATATGAAAAGTAAGGAACTTACAAGAGGTCCACTGTCATAGGTATCAGAAAAATTTTCGGTTATAACATTCGACTCGGTTGTTTCCGGGACAGAGTCCGTAACATCTAAGTGATACTCTACTAGCGTGTTTCAGAGCCTTGGAGTGTATGTGGACAAATGATACAAACGTCCATTTCTCTTGAATCCGCTACCATAAAAGATGAACAAATGCAGTAGGTGCAGTTCGCCAGAAGAGTAAAGGTACGCCAAAAACTGAAAACAAATCGCCGAGAGGTGAGATGGAATTTGGATAAAGATACAATGAGATGATTTGGGAGTGGCGTGACAAAGGAGATGTATGTATGTTGACGCATGCCATACAGCCGCAACGAAATCAGCTGCGAAAATGGTCCGCCGAACTAATATCGAAAATTTTAGACCAAAATACTTGTTGGAATACGAGTCTGTGGGTGCAGCTGAGACGGAACTGATTGTTCTGCCCCATTACAATTCCTCAAAGTACTCGGTGTTCTTTGTTATCAATGGCACATTGTTCATCTTCATAGTTTTACTCAAGCACCGAGGCCCATAACAAAAGGATGGACACGATTGCGTTATTATTTTATGACGCACATTCTTTTTCCATACCATGTACGTACAGCCATGTATAGGTTGCATAATTATTGATTATCTAATCTTGAAGCATAAGGCCAATTTAAAAAAAGTGACCATCATTCAGTGGAACGTAAAATTTACATTTCCTATACTTTCTGGAGTAGTGGTGAAGAGAAGAGGACACAACATGTTGACCAGCCTTAGACCATAAGGTATGAATTGGATAGTTTAAAGGAAGATACAATTAAGTACTTAGACCAACAGCGACTGGAAAACAAGTGCAGGGCGAACAGTGGAAGAGGAATATGAGCGTATAAAGGAGGCCATAAATGAACCTGTGAAAGAAGCCCTTGGAGAAAATTAGAAGAAGATGAAACCAGTTGGTGAAATAGCGGAGGTGACTGGAAACAAAAAGAAAGCTTATTCGACGTTCCTGAACATGAATGACTGTCAATATAGGAATAGATATGGAACAATAAATATAGAAGTAAAACGAGAAGTGTTAAAAAGGAAGAAATGGCATGGTAAGAAAGATGTGAATATGTGGAAAATATAATTGGTGGGGCTAGTAGTGCTGAGGCATGGAGAACAATCAAGTCAGTACGAGTGTCAACTACTGAAAAGTTACATCATTACAGTATTAGCCATGATCAATGGGTAACGTATTTTAAGGATTTATTCTAGGACAATCGGCCTGAATTCTCACATAGTTGTGACGCGTGGTGAAACAGGACGATTTATGACGTTTAGATATAAAAACTCTTCAGCAGGCTGTGAGGAACTGTATGTTAAAGAAGGCAGCTTGATGCATATCACTATATCCAAAGCTGGTGAAGTTAGGTCCACTGAAATTAATATAGATGCAATGCAAGGCCTCACACTAGTCTATACTTCCGAGAAGAGCTCACAAAACTTCATTGGACTATTCTTCTTCATCCACCTTACAGCCCGCATCTCGCACCTTCCGATTTCCGTCTTTCCAGCATTCTGCGGGAAGCAGTACCCATGATGAAGAGTTTACTGATGCAACAAGACGTTGGCTCCGTCGTGACCAGTAGAGTGGTACGATGCAGCCATAGAGGCTCTACCAGTAACGTGGCGTAAGGCCTCGTATTATACAGACATTACGTTGAATCACAGGCTTTTGTAGCCAAAAGAGTGGGAAATCGTATGATGTAGCGGAGTACTGAATAAAATCAATCTGCTTTTCGAAGAAGTGTATTTCAAATGGATCAAATGCCTGTGAGCACTATGCGACTTAACTTCTGAGGTCATCAGTCGCCTAGAACTAAGAACTAATTAAACCTAATTAACCTAAAGACATCACACATATCCATGCCCGAGGCAGGATTCGAACCTGCGACCGTAGCGGTCGCGCGATTCCAGACTGTAGCGCCTAGAACCGCACGGCCACTCCGGCCAGCAAGTGTATTTCATTTCTTATTCAGAGCACCTCTTATGTGGGGAAAAATTTTGTTTACTTCGACGTGGTTCAGAAAGAACTTAAAAGTACGTACTATTACACTCCTGGAAATTGAAATAAGAACACCGTAAATTCATTGTCCCAGGAAGGGGAAACTTTATTGACACATTCCTGGGGTCAGATACATCACATGATCACACTGACAGAACCACAGGCACATAGACACATGCAACAGAGCATGCACAATGTCGGCACTAGTACAGTGTATATCCACCTTTCGCAGCAATGCAGGCTGCTATTCTCCCATGGAGACGATCGTAGAGATGCTGGATGTAGTCCTGTGGAACGGCTTGCCATGCCATTTCCACCTGGCGCCTCAGTTGGACCAGCGTTCGTGCTGGACGTGCAGACCGCGTGAGACGACGCTTCATCCAGTCCCAAACATGCTCAATGGGGGACAGATCCGGAGATCTTGCTGGCCAGGGTAGTTGACTTACACCTTCTACAGCACGTTGGGTGGCACGGGATACATGCGGACGTGCATTGTCCTGTTGGAACAGCAAGTTCCCTTGCCGGTCTAGGAATGGTAGAACGATGGGTTCGATGACGGTTTGGATGTACTGTGCACTATTCAGTGTCCCCTCGACGATCACCAGTGGTGTACGGCCAGTGTAGGAGATCGCTCCCCACACCATGATGCCGGGTGTTGGCCCTGTGTGCCTCGATCGTATGCAGTCCTGATTGTGGCGCTCACCTGCACGGCGCCAAACACGCATACGACCATCATTGGCACCAAGACAGAAGCGACCCTCATCGCTGAAGACGACACGTCTCCATTCGTCCCTCCATTCACGCCTGTCGGGACACCACTGGAGGCGGGCTGCATGACGTTGGGGCGTGAGCGGAAGACGGCCTAACGGTGTGCGGGACCGTAGCCCAGCTTCATGGAGACGGTTGCGAATGGTCCTCGCCGATACCCCAGGAGCAACAGTGTCCCCAATTTGCTGGGAAGTGGCGGTGCGGTCCCCTACGGCACTGCGTAGGATCCTACGGTCTTGGCGTGCATCTGTGCGTCGCTGCGGTCCGGTCCCAGGTCGACGGGCACGTGCACCTTCCGCCGACCACTGGCGACAACATCGATGTACTGTGGAGACCTCACGCCCCACGTGTTGAGCAATTCGGCGGTACGTCCACCCGGCCTCCCGCATGCCCACTATACGCCCTCGCTCAAAGTCCGTCAACTGCACATACGGTTCACGTCCACGCTGTCGCGGCATGCTACCAGTGTTAAAGACTGCGATGGAGCTCCGTATGCCACGGCAAACTGGCTGACACTGACGGCGGCGGTGCACAAATGCTGCGCAGCTAGCGCCATTCGACGGCCAACACCGCGGTTCCTGGTGTGTCCGCTGTGCCGTGCGTGTGATCATTGCTTGTACAGCCCTCTCGCAGTGTCCGGAGCAAGTATGGTGGGTCTGACACACCAGTGTCAATGTGTTCTTTTTTCCATTTCCAGGAGTGTATGTGCAACGTAAACTCGCAATTGTGAAGGCATACGGTTGTAGGAAATACATTGCTGGCCATCAGCTTTGCTACACAGGAATAAACAGCACATAACGATATTTTTGTTATTGTGTCTGTACGGCATAGTTGGATGAACACACAATTACGCTGCTGAAAACAATAGGAAACTACAGCCGTTATATTTCCCGAGGGATGGCAGCTCTACTGTATTGGTTACTGATGATGAAACCTTCTGAGGTAAAATATATCAAAGATAAATGAATCCCACATTCTACGATTGGGACTACTCAGGAAGATGATGTCATCAGGAGAAACAAAAGTCACGATCTCCAAGTCGAAGCGTGGAATGTCATGTGCTTCAACCAGACATGCAGGTCAGAGATCGATGGATAGGTTGGATATAGTGGGAACTAGTGAAGCGCGTTTAGAGGAAGAACAAGACTTCAGATCAGATCAGACAACGTTATCAACAAAACTCAGATAGGGCTAATGCAGATCTAATGACGAATAGAAAAATATGAATTCGAATAATCAAGTGTAAACACCATTGTAAATACATTTATTTAATCAACTGTAGATGAAAAGACGACAACCATGAGAGTGAAACAAGTTCCTATGCCAACAGGCTTTGCATATGCTGAACAGATGAAACGTATGTGCGACGAGGTAAACGACATTATTCTGATAGTCAACGGAGATGAAAATTTTGTAGGGACACGGGAGTGTAATTCGATACTAAGGAAAGAGTGAGGTTGAAAACTAACTGCGCAGCACAATTCAAGGGTCAGTTTATGAACCCTCTCTATGGTCTTCCTCTGCGATGGAAGTCGAAAAAGCAACCCCATGCATTTAAATCACGCGAATTTCTTGTGGGTGGCAAAAGTAAACATTTCAGTTACATCAGCGCTCAAAACACACACGAAAAAATCTCAGGGGCGGGATAAATGGCGTCAATGAAACCACGCCTTTCCTTGGGGCGTTGAGTCCCACACAATATGTGGTCAAAACGACGGTTTGAAGTGCGATGAGCAGCAAGACGACGTTCTAGACAACTTTTGTCTCTGCTGACATACTCCGCACGATTAAAGACTTCTCTAAGGACCAGTGGTCCTGTAACCCCAGTCAGAGTGATCTCACTCTCTTGGAGTGTAGCGCGACTGCCATTTTCGCTCTGGGTACAGGGTGGAGCTACCAGTGCGCAAGGGATATGTTTTAATTATATGGAAAATCGTAGTTGATTCACATTAAATTCTGTATAAAACCTGACAGAGACACCATCGAGCCCTTGTCTCTTACTCAGTTTTAGCGCTTTTAGCTGATTTCAACACCATTAATACTAATTATCATGTAATTATTACCAATTATCATGTAATTATCATAGCAGCAGTACGGCTGTTGAATGACAGTAACACTCTTTGATTCCCGTCTACGCAGGAGCCTTTGAAGACAAAAGCTCAATATATCAGTTTTTGTTTTACTAACTTCTATTTCTGTTTCTGTCTGCTCACAAGTGTGTAGACGCTGATTTAGTTCTGATATCCAAACTTTCTTATGGTTTTTGAGACGATTATAAACAGAAGTTCAGCAATTCAGCTCCTGTCTTTCTTGTGTTGTATTTCGGTTGCCGTCTCGTTCAGGAGTATCAGACACTGATTTTCTGTCACTTAGCACGTGACCAAAATTCCTTGGGTTTTTGAGACAGATCTTCTGGCAAACATTTTTCTACGTTAATTATTAATTATAGAAGGCTTCATTTAATGATCTAGTGGTAACCAGAGACATTTTAGTAAACATCCGTCTGTGTGCTGATTTACAGTTTTTTGTATCTCTGTGCAGCAGGCGTTTCTTCTTAAGAAGCTGCAAGAGTCACTATTTACAAAAGGGAATTCTACCATAGTTAGTCAAATAGCCACTATTTACAAAGGGAAATCCTACCGTAGTTAATCAGCTGCATATTTTTCTAGATTTTGCTACACTTTCCACCATAGTTCCTCATGCATTACTGGCTGAATTGTCCGCCCCCGGTAGCTGAGTGGTGTGCTGTACGGTTGGTGGACTAGTTAGAGTTTTGCCAGCACGGTAGCTCAGCGTGTTCGGTCAGAAGCTAAGCTGCCCTCTGTAATAAAAAAACTGAGTTAACCGATCAACGACGTCCGCCCCGAGCAGATGCAACGAACGAAAGCGAACAAAATGAAACTAAAAAAAAAAACAAGTGGTCAGAGCTACAGAACGTCAATCGTAAGGGCCCGGGTTCGATTCCCGGCTGGGTTGGAGATTTTATCCGCTCAGGGACTGGGTGTTGTGTCATCATTTCATCCCCATCGACGCGCAAGTCGCCGTAGTGGCGTCAAATCGAAAGACTTGCACCCGGCGAACGGTCTACCCGACGGGAGGCCCTAGTCACACGACATTTATTTTTATTTACTGCCTGAATCAAATAATTCTAATTCCTGTATGAGAAATGACATAACAGCCCCTTCCTCACTTCGCTGAAAATGCCAATTCTTATGGTTACATCGCTACCTTTCTGCAGCCTGTACTCAACCGCATGGGGTCCACTTATCCCTATCTTCCCTGTGTCAATGTGAACATACTCAAATAGGTCAGGCTTTTTTTATATCTTATTTAGGGTGCCAAACCACAAACACCTGCTCTAGGGATTCTCGAAGACGTTTGGTCTCGTCGGAGATACAACACGCTATAAAATTTTCAGTCAGTTGTGAGTCATTGAAATCTTCTTCAACTATTATAGAGCTTGCTGTATATATGTTACTTTTTCAGCTGTGCCTGGTGTAAATTGGAGGACTGAACCATATATTTTATTTCATTAGTGCTACTTAGTCGTTACCATTCAAGTTCGCGTGCATATTGGTACTGACGAGAGCTGAATTTGCTTGCTATATTGTGTGCGAGTCGGCTGGATGATGACGTCATGCGGCCGTCCCGTGCGTGTGCAGGTGAAGAGACGACCTCCAAGGAAGTACGGGATGACCTACAGTCTTAATCTTGTCCCGTTATTCCTGTTTTCTTCCCACTAAAAGCATTTGCATCGAAGATGACAGTTTCAGGCTTTAGCTAACCGTGACTGCCGAGTACTGTGTCGAACTCGACATTGTTTTATCAGTGATTCAAACTTCGGCCGTAGCTTTCAGTTCTTAGGACAATTGCCGCTTACCATCAGCATATGGAATAAGAATATTGCCTCTGCAACTCGCCGCACAGTGGTTTGCAGAGAACCATGTATAAAAGAACAGAAATTACTGTAAAAATAAATGTTGCTGAAATTAATAGTTTACGCAGTGATATCTGCAATATGTTGAGCACTTTTAATAATCTAAAATCACTACATAACCTCCGAGCATCAAAATGAAAACAGACTAAAACAGAATATAGTAAAACCGTCACCTGTCACAGTTGGTCTTACCTGAATATTCGTGGACCCAAAAGATTATGAAAGATATTTCCACTCCACGGTCGTTGTCAGTCTTCCATCGACAGTTTCTGTAGGAACATTACGCCTCAGAAGTAAGAAATCGGAAGCCTTTATCAGATGTGTGTGGAATTCGTCAACGGATTCCCCGAGTGAGGAAAAAAAGTCTGAAAACACAGAAAACTGCGTATATTAAACCACCAAAACTGCGAGAGGATGGTGCTGGCTGGAAAACGAAATGAAGCGAATGAATAATGTATACCGCCACCCAACTGGCTAACTCTAAATTAGAAACAGGAACCGATGGCGCGGAGGGAAGTTGACCCAGATGGCGCACGCGCAGGCAGAGGAGGAAACAAACTGCTCTTTCTTTCCCCGTTATCGGTGTTACATCGAACTTCCACAATACTGATCTTTACACTATCTCGATGTAGAACTCTGAAACTTCGGCATGCCTGAAGATCCTTGCCATCAGCATAGTCCGTCATGTTGTAGTTAGACAAAGCAATTTCCATGAACTTTATAATAACCTGCTACGAAAAAGGTTGTTGTGGGACGAGAATTGGAGAGTATCTTCATTTTATGTTATCGTGACATTTTGTGGCAGCCGCGTTGTAATTAGGCAAGAAAATAAATACGAGCAACTTCAGCCGGCACGCTCAGAAAGCTCGAGTTCGACGCCCAGACAGTATAGAGATTTTTATAAGACATCATATATACGTCAGTGACTGTAACACTTTCATTATTTCACGATTGCAATTTCGGCTTTAGGCCATTCTCAAGTAAAGCTGAAAATACAGAATGTTTTTACATTATTTAGCAAAATCGTTGTGTCTCTTGATGTTCTGCCGATTACACAGGATAAAAATGTAATTGCGTAAGCATGTTACTTAGATATTATGGCTATAAGGCCATGTTAACCTAAAATGAGCTCACACATTTATATGTCTTTTTACACAGGATAAAAATGTAATTGCGTAACCATGTTGCTTAGATGTTATGGCTATAAGGACATGTCAGCCTAAAATGAGCTGACATATTCATATGTCTTTTTTTTCTTTACTGTATTTCAGTTCCCCATCGGGGCGGGCTGGCAGCAGCATACGCTCTGCTCTTCAGCCGAAAGATGTAGAACATACAATAGAAGACTTTTAAAAATAACAGAAATGATAAAATATGGTGTACACTGATATTAAAAAAGGGGGGACAATATGGAAGACAATAGACAAAAAGGGGCAACTGTAAAATGGAAATAAAAACTTTAAAAATGTAGCACACACAAAAAACCACACACTGGGACAATTACAAGAACACAAGGCAAAGTATGACCAGAGCATAAAAGTATCGACGGACTGCATAGCATATAACAATCAATGACAGTAACACTATGTACAAGTCCAGTACACAATTAAAATCACGCCTCTCGACCCACAGGAGAACACCACCATACACAACACTGATGTAGTACACTGATGATGATGAGCAACACAGAGAATCTGCCAGGCGCAAGGAGATGAGGAAGAAGGGAAGAAGGGAGGGAAGGGAAGAGAGGGGGGAAATAGGCAGCGAGGGAAGGACATGGGAGGGAAAGAGGCGAGGATGGGGTACAGGGTTTCTGGGGAGGGGAAGGGGGAAAGGAGGAAAATCTGCTCTGGGAGAAGGAGGGTAGAGGAAAATGGGGGCTCTGGGGAGGGGAGGGGGAACAAGACCAGGTTACCGTTGGAAGGAAGGGTATATGTCATGGCAAAGTTCAACATCCAGGAGAGGGAGGTGCTGGAAATTGCCCTGATGAAGGAGATGGAGGGCATGGAGGCGGACAGAGGGAGGGATATAGCAATAAAGGCACAGCAACAGGCAGGGGGTGGAGAGGAAGGAGAAAACCAGAGGGAGGGGGATATCAAGCCTGTGGACAGTGTAAGGGACGTGGAGATGTCGAGGAAAAGGATGGAGGAGGAGATGAGATTGTACATGAGCTGTGTGGGGGAAGGAAGGAGGATTGGGAAGGCAAGGCGGAGCGCATGGCGTTTGAGGATTTGGAGGGCCTTGTAAAAGTGGGTGGGTGCTGAGATCCAGGCAATAACGGCATAACAGAGGATAGGACGGATGAGGGAAGATGGAGGATGGTGGAAGGATGCAGTCCCCATATCTGGCCAGACAGCAGTTTCAGGAGGCAGAGGCGAGAATGGGCTATCTGCTGGATGCTCAGGAGGTGAGGGGTCCAGGTGAGGTGATGGTCAAGGGGAGGCCAAGGTATCTCAGGGTTGGGGTGAGCTGGATGGGACGACCATATAGGGGGAGGTAGGAATCACGGAGACAGAAGGAGTGGATGGTCCTGCCTATGATGATTGCCTGGGTTTTGGATGGGTTGAGATGAAGGAACCACTGGTTACACCAAGTGGTGAACTGATCAAGGTGGGTTTGGAGAGTGTGCTGGGACTGTTGAAGGGTAGGACAGAGAGCGAGGAAGGTTGTGTCATCAGCATATTGGAGAAGGTGTACATGTGGGAGTGTCTTGGACGTATCAGACGTGTATAATAGATAAAGGAGAGGGGAGAGGACAGAGCCCTGGGGAACACCAGCAGTGGGATAAAAGATACGGGAGTTGGTGTTGTGGAGGGTGACATAGGAAGGATGGCATGAGAGGAAGGAAGCGGCCAGACAGACAAAACTGATAGGCAGGGCGTAGGGCGAGTTTAAAGAGGAGACCGGGATGCCATACATGGTGATAGGCATTTCGGAGGTCGAGGGAGTGACGTGAGTTAAGCTGGAGGGAGAGAAGGTGAATGAGGTAATGAGGTTAAGGATTTGGTCTTTGGCCGAGAAGGAGGGTTGGAAGCCACACTGGGTAAGGGGGGGGGGGGGTGGTTGACAAGTGGGTCAGCACCACAAACAGAAAAGTCCAATTGCGCAGCGAGGTGTTTCATTGTGATCCGTCGATCACCTCGATCACCTCCAGCGTTACAGGAACCACATCTGTGTGCGGCCGACCAGTACGCAGGTATCACACAAGTTTAAGCGACCTTGTTGCGATGATGAAAGACGCCTCATCCAATGACTCACCATGGTTTTGTTCACTTCCAGGTCCCCAAAGACATTCTGCAAGTGCCTGTGAAAATCTGCGATGCTGTGGTTTTCCAACAAAAGAAATTCAGTGGCAGCTCTGTGCTTGGAACGCAGCTTCATTACAGACGCCATTTGGAAGACTTCGTATAGCGCCGCTTTGTATCGGAACTTCATGAAACTGTAGGGGCTGAAACAGGAATATTCCTCAATGCCCCACAACAAATTACGAATTTTTTCATTTGTAACTGTCCAATAAAAAATTGTATTGCCATACTTATTGAGTTCCTCTCGCACTATAAACAACAGTACCATTAAAAGGGACTGATTCTGACGTCACCTTGTGTCCAATGGAGAGACCAAGATTCTTCTAAATTTAGTATAACACTCTTTTCACTCAACGCTTTGCCATCTCCTTCAGGTATTCTACTCAAATACGGGATCCTATTTCCTACAGTCTCGCTCCCATTCCGAAGTGATCAGTTGGTCCGAAATGGTAATGGCGACCCTACTACGAGGCTTACACGCACTCTTCCTGATGATTTCTTTATTAACGATTTTAATAAACTCTGTGTTATAACCATTGGTATAAGCAATGTACTGAATGACTTTTAATTCCTTATTGAAAGCTTCATAGCTAAGTGGTACACTGTGCACCCTGCGGAGCAACGACCAAAAGGCAGCCGTCTTACAGGAGAAGGGATGCTTCGGATCATTGTGGTTGACCAAATCAGTAGTGGACTCTTTTTCGTAACGGCTCATGAAGAAAAGGAACTATCTGAATGATACAGAAATCGGTAGATGTGATATCCATGTACAGATCTCAATTGGGGGTAGATCCTATGACCTTGTTGGCCAAGGTAGAGTTTGGCAAGCACGCAGACAACCAGTAGAAACTCTTGCCATGTACGGACGAGCATTATCTAGCTGAAATGTAAGCCCAGGACGCTCATTTCGAAGCCTGACTCATCACCAAAGACAATTCTACTTCTGTCAATGAGATTCCATGCCCCGATGAGTAGTTAAGGTGTGTCTGGAGATGTCCCGGACAGCAGTGCGATACCAACATGACTGCCATCCGTTGTACGGCCCGCCAAGCGGGAGTGATGGTCTGGGGTGCCATTTCGTTGTCATCTTCGGCACCCTTACGAAACACGAGTACGACGACGATATTCCACGCACCGTTTTGTTGCCCTAGATAGCAATCCATCTTGGGCTTACATTTCAGCTGTATAACGCCCGCCCGCACACGGGGAGAGTTTCTAACGCTTGTCTTCTTACTTGCCATACCCTACCTTGGCGATAGAGGTCACCGGATCTCTCACCAGTTTAGGACGTTTGGAGCATTATGGGGCGAGGGCCCTCCAACTAGTTGGGATTTTGGCGAGCCATTGGGCTAATTTGACAAAATTTGGTACGATATCCCTCCGGAGAACACCGAGCAACTGTGACAATTAATGCCAAACCGAGTAACTTCTTGCACAAGGGCCAGAGGTGGATCAACGCATTTGTGAAACTCTTTCTCTTTCAGAGTTCATCTAATTCTTCCGAAATTGTAATTGGTCGTTTTCCTGTAGGTACATGTACGTCATACCTACCGATTTCCGTCCCATTCGGATAATCCTTTCGTGATGGGTTGTTTTTTGTGTGTTAAAGTGTATATCGAACCTAATTTGGATCCCGTTTAATGTAACAAGGGAATCAAGGTAAGGGAGCTGAATATATGAGTGTTATGTATTTACAGCTTCTACATTTGGCGTACAGTTCCTCTTGCTATCCGCCTAGGGCAATAGCACGTCAACACGTAGCACTTCCAGCTTATTGTTTTATCGGCGAATTCGAGGAAGCTGTGTCTTTATCTGATTTACGTATTCGTGTAGTACGTAAAGAAATATGAATGTTTTAGTTGGACCACTTTTTTCGCTTTGTGATAGATTGCGCTGTAATGTCACAAACATATAGCTCACAATTTTAGACGAACAGTTGGTAACAGGTAGGTTTTTTAAATTAAAATACAGAACGTAGGTACGTTTGAACATTTTATTTCGATTGTTCCTTTGTGAACTTATAATTTCTGAGAACGCATGCTGTTACAGCGTGATTACCTGTAAATACCACATTAATGCGATGAATGCTTAACATGATGTCCGTCAATCCTAATGCATTTGGCAATACGTGTAACAACATTCCCCTCAACAGCGAGTAGGTCGCCTTCCGTAATGTTCGCACATGCATTGACAATGCGCTGACTCATGTTTTCAGGCGTTGTCGGTGGATCACGATAGCAAATATCCCTCAACTTTCCCCACAGAAAGAAATCCGGGGACGTCAGGTCCGGTGAAATTGCGACGACCAATCCACCTGCCATGAAATACGCTATTCAATACCGCTTGGACCGCACGCGTGCTATGTGCCGGATATCTATCATGGAAATACATCGCCATTCTGTCATGCAGTGAAACATCTTGTAGTAACATCGGTAGAACATTACGTAGGAAAGCAGGTTACATTGGAACATTTAGATTGCCATCGATATAATGGGGGCCAATTATCCTTCCTCCCATAATGCTGCACCATACATTAACCCGCCAAGGTCGCTGATGTTCCACTTGTCGCAGCCATCGTGGATTTTCCGTTGTCCAGTAGTGCATATTATGCCGGTTTACGTTACCGCTGTTGGTGAATGACGCTTCGTCGCCAAATAGAACACGTGCAAATGATCTGTCATCGTCCCGTAATTTCTCTTGTGCCAGAACTGTACACGACGTTCAAAGTCGTCGCCATGCAATTCCTGGTGCATAGAAATACTGTACGGGTGCAATAGATGTTGATGTAGCATTCTCAACACCGACGTTTTTGAGATTCCCGATTCTCGCGCAATTTGTCTGCTACTGATGTGCGGATTAGCCGCGACAGCAGCTGAAACACCTACTTGGGCATCATCATTTGTGGCAGGTCGTGATTGACGTTTCACATGTGACTGAACATTTCCTGTTTCCTTAAATAACGTAACTATCCGGCGAACGGTCCGAACACTTGGATGATGTCGTCCAGGATACCGAGCAGCATACATAGCAAACGCCCGTTGGGCATTTTGATCACAATAGCCATACATCATCACGATATTTATCTTTTCCGCAATTGGTAAACGGTCCATTTTAACACGGGTAATGTATCACCAAACAAATACTGTCCGCACTGGCGGAATGTTACGTGATACCACGTACTTATACGTTTGTGACTATCACAGTGCCATTTATCACGAAGCGAAAAAAGTGGTCCAACTAAAACATTCATATTTCTTTACGTACTACACGAATATGTAATAAAAATGGGGGTTCCTATTTAAAAAAAACGCAGCTGATATCCGTTTGAGTTATGGCAGCGCCATCTAGCGGGCCAACCATAGCGCCATCAAGTTTCCCCCTTCAAGCTAGACAAGTTCCGTTCTTTGTAGTTTTTTCGTTTGACGCTTATTTCGTGAGATATTTGGCCTGGTCACGATCAATGGACCACCCTGTATAATGAACTCGCCGTGATTAATTCGACCTAGCATATGACGACACAAGTTGAAAGTTTGAACGGCGCCTAGTGCACAGCCAATAATAATTGACTAAGCCGTTCACGGCATTCTATCATCTCGTTGAGTTTTACTGGTATGCGAGCGGTCCTTTGAAGACTCTTTGGATTGATGTAAACAAATGATTGCGAAAGTGTTACGTTGAGATGTACTTATTACTATGCTCTGTGTGCCAGACAACGGAATTACCAACAAAAATGTAAATAAATGCACTGTCACTTAA
Organism: Schistocerca serialis cubense; assembly: GCF_023864345.2. NCBI lineage: Eukaryota > Metazoa > Arthropoda > Insecta > Orthoptera > Acrididae > Schistocerca > Schistocerca serialis. The sequence goes on along the minus strand of NC_064641.1, from coordinate 320,071,376 downwards.
TGTACACACTGTAACATATTCATCTACCTGAACAGGCGTCATTTTCGACACATAACCCCACTGTCACACACAGCAAAGATATGTAAACTCACTTCATTTTAATAAGAATGAAAAAGTAATAATAAATGCATAAGATTATGGAAGCATCTTGCCGACACGTGTCATGCTAGTAAAATATTAATAACAAGTGACTGTTGCTATATATTATTTCATAAAAATCTTCAAATCCAGTCGCAGTAATCAAAGAACATCCATATAACATGGATAAATTTAAATTTAAATCCAATTAACTAAAAATTTATCTTCATTGCGCCCTGCAAGTACTGTTAAAATGTAGATTCTTGAGAGCACTGAAGCTATAAACATGCGAATATTTAACTTGTTCTGACAGTGGTATAAAACTGAAATAAATGCAGCAGTGAAACGGATATCTCAGCATCACAACACGTTGTCACCCTGAGATAGACTGAGGCTTTACGACGCTGTAAACGTAAGATTGCAAGTTTTTAATTTAACCGAATATATAACAGAACGTCTATGAAATGGGAAGCTTACACAGAAAGCACAGAGGCCGAAAAAAGGTATTAACTAGGCTCACAGAGGATAAAGAACACATATCAGCGAAAGCGTTTGAAATGGAAAAGCAAGAGAGACAGAAAGAGAGCGGAAGGGGGATTTGTCTTCATCTGCCGAGGCTGAGAGCTCTCCTCCAAGGGATAAACCATTCTGCCTGTTCCGACTGCGATTTTCTTTCTGAGTTGTAACAAAAAATTATTAAATTGAAATATTATACGAGAAACTCATTAGCGGAAGAAATAACTGTTAACTTTTATATAAAAGATACCTAAATCTGAATTATGTTGTTGCTACCGCATGGTAAAGTGCTTAAAATTGAGGATCAAAGTAACTTTCGATTTAAATGCTATATACGGCTATATGTTGGTCATAAGTTTACAGTCCATCGTGGTAAGTAACGTGTAGGGCAGATGTATACGTGCGCTGTACATGACAATATTCCTCTTCATAATGAGTCTGAAAGCTTAGTAAACGTCGTCCTTTGAATATGAAACTGAAAACGGGGTTGTATTTAGATATGAGATATGTAACTGATTACATAAAATAAAATTTTGCTTACGCCCACTCAACAAGCCTTTCGAGTATCAATCCATTGCAGATGAAGGATGGACATTAAATTACATCCCGGTTGATGTTACAGTTCCATTATCAAATGAAAATTTATTTTCCTTGACGCAAATGTATTGTACCAACATAAACGAGAACATTCCTCATTTGCAGTAAATTTTAGATAAAGTATATCTCAGATTCAGTACTCAGTCATCATCAATAGTTTAACGTGGTTGTAAAAATATTTATGAGACGAATACTTCATCTGCAGCCACAGACGCCAAATGTTGAGAGACAGTCTGTGAAAACTTCACTTAGTGGAGAAGGGTGATGTTAACATCAGCTGGGGTGGGAGTAGGGACGAGGGTTTGAGTGGAGGAACTTACCGTAGCAGTTTGAGAAATGACAGTCGAAGACATCAAACAATACTGACATTTATTGTAATCCTTTACTGGTAGCAATTGTCTGAAATAAACAATTTGCCTAGAACTGTTATTACAAACGTCGACAGGTTTTTAATGGAATAATCTGGTATTTGATGCACTAGATCGGTACAAGGAAATAATTTGCGCCTAGGACACTATGCACCCTACTCATCCCGTGACCAACTGAGGACTGTTACGATTGATGGAGAAAACGAATAATATTACATTTTAAGTATAATTCAAAACATGCGGAATATAAATAATTACAGGCTATCAGTCATGAAGTGAAAATCGGATCCTCACAGCACGAAATGTGTTTTGCAGAGTAGTTCTGACAACTGAAATATAATCCTCGAGTCGTTTCAAGACGCTCTATAAAATTACCAAATGCAGACATACTAAATGCACTTTAGTTATAATAAAATGAACTGCTTGATATACATGAAGCTCTAATGAATTGTATTACACTTTTCTTGGCAATATACCCACAATATTGTGTAACATGTTTAAAATACATAATGCTGCAACTCGTCTAAATATAATGCAGTTCTTAAAGAAAGGTTTGACGTATTAATATAATTTAGCATGGTAGCTGTAAGTTAAAGACGAGCAAATCAAATAACTAACTTAGAAACAGAAGAAAAATGGGACTGATGACCGTCGCAGTCTGGTCCCTTGAATCCCCCAAACCAACCAATCAACCAGAAAGAAATCCTAAAATTCAAACAGTGCACTACATTTCTTGTCAATCTGAAAAAGAATTGTAAAACCACGACTCTTCAGCAGAAGTGAACATATTCCATAATGTTCTGTATATTGAAATGGTATTACAACTATCAGTAAATCGAAAACTCGTAGAGTAAAATATGTCGTTCGCATAATAAAATTAATGAATTGTAGAGTCAAAAAAATAATCGTTACTGATTCACTACAGCACTATATCGAAAGAAACACTAGAAAAAAAAAGTGTTCATCAGAACAATTACTGCAACTGCAGCAAACAATTTTTATAAATATTTAAGATATCTCTGGTTGAACGGGTGTTTCAAAACAACAATATTATTTACACTGCACACTCATACAAATGAAATGTTTCACTTCATCAAATTTCAGTTAAATATTTCACAGAGTTTCACAAGGTAATTTAGAGACAGTAGATTTTCATATTGCTTTTTAACTAATCAATGAAGTACCAAAATATGATCAATGATGAGAGTTACGTAATCATCCTTATATCACAGTACAAGAAATGTGTCAGAATAATTATTGTGAGCAAAGAAATCATTCTTACTTGCAGTGCAAGTACATCACGAACAAAGTGTGCTACATTTACAATATTTGTTTGTTCGACATGAAATGAAATTCAACATTATGTAAAAAAGAGAATAATCTTTTGACTACTAAGTATAAAATTATGACGAAAGTTACATTATTCTGTAGTACATGGATACAAATAAGTCACAGTCAGCTAAGTAAACATGGCTAAGCAAACTTTACGAACAATCTGACACATATTACATTGTTGTCCTATTGTCAGCTGCTGTATACAAAACAGTCTTCTCGAAAAGAAAGAAAAAAAAACTGATACACTTCGATGCATTTCATACTACAGCACTTTCCTCATTAAGCTCTGACTTTTTCTTTACAGAAGCACTTTAAGTGTTGTGAGTATGGCAATGACACCGAGGTTACAACGCCAGCGAGCTGCTGGATATATCCGTTGTTATATAGAACCTATAAAGAGCATGATCGCAGTTTCTAGGCAGATGAGGGGGTATGGCCAGTCGATGGCTGCCCTGACGAAGTATACCCTAGTGGACAGCGCTGCCTGCTAATCGGCAACAGACGAGCGTTGCTACGAGAAAGGGGAGGGGGCGGAGGGATTCCTTTCCATTGGTGTCAGATAGTGCAATTTTGCGCGTGAAATCACCTCGCCACACACTCTCTCTTCAGACTCTATAGACCAACATGTAGTGTCCTTCTGCTGTTCTGTCGTGGTTTTATAATTTTTTTTTTCGAATTGCCACGAAATGTAAAATGTAGTACATTATTCATACAACACATTCTGAAATCTATCATTTATGCTACTCATTAGTGTCAGCGGTGCTATTCGTTACTAAACTGCAAAATTCCCAACATGAAATACTGTTGGAGATAAATCTTTAATCCTCTTTATCACTTTTATGATTCGTTGTCTGAATGTTGTATCATTACTGTAACTGTTTGATATAACAGCGTCTCAACTTGTTGAAGGCATAATGTTTACTAGAATTTGCATGAACAGTTTCTAAGGTGTTCTGGTTTTCTACTTTACGAGTTACAAAAGACCGGTTGCTATAATAATAGTATTTCGTCTGTCTCATCGCTCGTGTTTGACTGTTTCTTTTGAACTGTAATTAGAACTCAAGCGCAACATCGTATGTTGCTGCCTGTGTCATCTTGTACGACTCCATCCACTCTTCGTTCCCAGTTCCATGGAAGCATAAGTGTAGCCATAACCTTTTCCTCCTCCGGAGACTCCACCACTAGGCGAAATCTCAGTATTTTCCCGATATAAGTTGCCTTGGGGTCTCAAATTCGTCTTCCATCATTCTCACAGAAGGACTATTCACGAATTTTCTGTCGATCATAGGAATCAGTTTCTTATTCTGCACCAACCAGAGGTAATGGTTCTCTTCAGCTAGACAATGGGCAAGCAATTGCTCCTAAAGAGTGCACCGTAATGATTTGACAAATATCGCTCCGACATGACGTTGCGGGACAAGTGCCGTCGATAGTACCATGCTCCCATCAGTTCTGGCACAGCCATCCCGTAAATTCCTTACAACTTACAATTCAAATTTAGGTCAGCATGTGGCTCTTCCAGAACTTTTGGACCTCATGGCCTACCGAGTTTTTCCAAGCAATCTACGTATTTTCTGAGACAGATCTGTTCTTAGCCAGTGACGTACTTCATTTCCGGGACATTTCTGGGTTTCAGTTCGATTTTTAGCTTATGATCTACTTACTTTCTGCGACACTGTTTTCAGCCCATTGATGTCACAAAAGTGGGGGGGGGGGGGGGGGGGAGGAAATTTTACATGTTGTCAAACATACATTGATACTTCTGACGAGATTGCAGCAACGAAGGAATTACTATGTTATCATCAGCGCACTGGTCCAGCAGCTCTTAAAGCAAAAGCTAGGGAGTAAGCTAACTAGTAAATCAATAAAAACATTACTGTTGAAGCCATGTAAATAGCACTGGACACCGGCTCCAGCAAGTCTGGGGTAATGCTGATCAAAGCCGGGTTTTCTTGACCACAGAGACTAAGATGTATTTATCTGTCGTTTGATTCAAAATTTCAAGTTTTCAGATAGGTACGTTCTGTCTGAGTAGTCAGTTTTCTTAAGTGATTCTCCACTATACAAAATACACCTGAAGCTATATTTTACAAAAACCTCACCTCTATTATACCGTTGTCGACTGTGGTGAAGCAGTCTCCTATCAAACCAATGCCAAAGTTCTGGCTCTTCCTCACGACCATAATCATATCCTCGATCTGATATCCTCTTCTCTGCAACTCTTGGCTTGATTCAGGCTTCCTCCAGTCCATTTACACCTGACTTTCTCTAGAAACGTAAAACACGCGATTTCATCAGAGACCGCAGTTTTTCTTGGTGCAGACCCCTCCGACGTCCGCTCAGTACTTACAGACAGCAGCACTGTGTTCGTTTATTTTGGTAGCATTCTTAAGAAATTCCTCGTTAGTCCCTTTAAGTTTCCTTCTCTGTACTGAGTCTAAGTAATTCAACGCCCTCCTCGAAATTCTGCTGAGTAGTGGCATGATTAGCAGCTAAACTTGATTGGCTACTTTCAGAGAGGGAAGTGAAATTTCATCATTATCTTTAGAGTGCTCTTCTCATTAGGCATTCAAATTCTTCTACAAGGTCTTTTCTGATTCTCTACTACTTTGCTTGTCTCATTTCGACTTTATTCAGTTGCAGTAAGCTTATTTTCATCAGTGGTAGCTGTCCCATCATATTCATGGCGTAGCTCTCCCATAATCTGACTAATCTGACTAATTTGTGTGAAATGTCATCCCAAATTTACGCATCCTTACTTTCAAAATTCTGGATTTATGCCTTCAATTCGTTCGTTAGAGTCTAATTTTTCTCTTTGCTTTACTGCAATTATTTTTGAACGCCTAACAAACATTCGTCTGTTGTGTTCTTATTCGTATATCTTCTTTTCTCTTAATTCCCGTGTTCTACCTCTCCTCTTCTCTGAACTTATTCAAAATCTGCAATACGGACTGACTAACGTTAACCTGACGTATTGAAGCGATCAACGTTATCACGGCATGTGGTAGGGGAAACATATTTACGACTAGGCAACATGTAATTATTGTCAGTGGAATCGAACAAAACATTCGGTTCAAAGCCACATTCGTTTGCCACAACAATGATACCACTTGTTTCCTCAAGCGTACTATTTACACCTAACTTTTCATTTCCCTAACAGAAACATGAGAGTCAATGCCCCAACAACCTTGAGCTACTGATGAAAACATATCTTATTTGCATTTGACTGTAGTAGGCACAAAGGAGTTGCTTAAGGTTTTCTACATAAGTTGCATTCTAAGAAACAGGTTTTTAGCGCAAGCATCATTGCCACACTTTCGAAAAGCTTAAAGCCTGTAAAGCAATCTGACGATGACGTGTCATTGATGAAATTCTCATAGTCAAGTTGTGGTTGGTTAATGATTGTGCTCTCAAAACCAGTATCAACATAGATACTACAAACACCTCCCCACTTTCATTAACGGATATAATTGAACTATTGCAGTAGCGATAACAAGTTACGTAAACAACACAGCACGCTCATTGGTGAGTGCGGTTATCACGGAGGTGTCATAAGAAGCATACCGAAACGAGAACAGGTAAGTAGAAACTTTGGCACTTTTAAAACCTCAAAGCACGTAAATCGTCTGACGATGAGTATGTTAGCAACAGAAATTGTCGTAACAAAGCTGTGGCCGGCTAACGGTAGTACTATAAGTTGACGAACAGTAGCAGCAGTGAAATCGCAAGAGACAGCGATCCATTAGACAGAAATTGAAAGTTTAACTGCAGGGTCCTCAAGACAGTCATCTTTGCCACCTTATATGTAACAACGCAATATTTTCGAGATGAGAGACAAAATGATGTATTGGCGACAAACCACTGAAATAGACCAAGACACATCCTGGTGGATAACAATTTGGCACAGACATACCTCTCAAAATCTTTACCTGGTGGGCTCTATAATAGCTGCAATGTTTATGATAGGATACATTACTTCTTCATAAAAGATGTACTTTCCCGTGAATCCAGAGATCCAATTTCTAGTAACCTACGTTCTGACTAATGTCATTTTTTTTTCTTTTTACGCACACAATGCCATGACTATTGTCTATCATAGGAAATGCTACCATGTCAACATTGCAGACAGAACTGTCAACAAAACAAAACGCTGAAATTGGAATAGTACAAAACAGCACTAAGTTTCATAGACAATTTCAAATACAGCAAAAACTTTTTTATGGAAAGGTATTGCTTTCCTGTGCATGGAGTTCGGTCCATAATCTTTCAGTCAATCATTAAGCGTGTGTGTGCATTAGCCCACCTTAGAGTGATATCAAACTCAGTGCAGTTTTTTATTACAGAGATATAAACTCCACAATATGCAAACATTCGTATTTTTGTAGACTGTGCTTTCTCAAAACAGTAGTGGACGTCACATTGTTTTTAGTCCATATATGAAACTGAAATGAGTTGCAAGCTGCGTTTTTCCCTAACATGAATCTTACTCACCAGAATTTCTACCTACTAAAAAGTCTATTTGAACACTAAGAACCATACACATAATATTGTTACTGATCCAGAGAGTGAAGAAGAACACATCTGACAATATCCAAACAGAGAGCTATACTTGAAAACTGAAAAACTAACTGATGTAATGAGGAAGAGAAGACTACAGTTTTTGAATATATATTCAGAATAGATAAGAACAGACTAACCAACCGGATATTCACATTACTCAATAGCTACAAATCCAAGACCGCATGGTTCATAGAGACGGAAAAGGACATGGAAAACTCTGGAATTACAATAGGCACAATAGAAAACTGAACACATTTCAGAAAGGCAGTTGAGAAGGCCGAATTTCAGGAGAGAAAGGAAACAACTAGACGAGAGTGGACCCAAGAAGAAAGAGAACAGCACTCTAAAAGGATGAAGGAAATTTGGAAACTAGTTAAATCTAATACAATGAAGAGCAGCCAAAGTTGATTCATCGTACCCTCCAAAGTAGAAGAAGAAACAACTCGTCCTCATAATATCCTGAACAAATTACTAAGTCCCTCAAATTTAATTCGCCTTTGCATGAAATGTGACTATTCAGAAACTGAAACTTCCTGGCAGATTAAAACTGTGTGTCCAACCGAGACTCGAAGTCGGGACCTTTGCCTTTCGCGGGCAAGTGCTCTACCATCTGAGCTACCGAAGCACGACTCACGCCCGGTACTCACAACTTTACTTCTGCCAGTATCTCGTCTCCTACCTTCCAAACTTTACAGAAGCTCTACTGCGAACCTTGCAGAACTAGCACTCCTGAAAGGAAGGATATAGCGGAGACATGGCTTAGCCACAGCCTGGGGGAGATTTTCACTCTGCAGCGGAGTGTGCGCTGATATGAAACTTCCTGGCAACAGTTTTAATCTGGCGGGCGTGAGTCGTGCTTCGGTAGCTCAGATGGTAGAACACTTGCCCGCGAAAGGCAAAGGTCCCGAGTTTGAGTCTCGGTCGGGCACACAGTTTTAATCTGCCAGGAAGTTTCAATTCAGCGCACACTCCGCTGCAGAGTGAAAATCTCATTCTGGAAATATTCAGAAACTGCCTGTATCTACACTCCTGGAAATTGAAATAAGAACACCGTGAATTCATTGTCCTAGGAAGGGGAAACTTTATTGACACATTCCTGGGGTCAGATACATCACATGATCACACTGACACAACCACAGGCACATAGACACAGGCAACAGAGCATGCACAATGTCGGCACTAGTACAGTGTATATCCACCTTTCGCAGCAATGCAGGCTGCTATTCTCCCATGGAGACGATCGTAGAGATGCTGGATGTAGTCCTGTGGAACGGCTTGCCATGCCATTTCCACCTGGCGCCTCAGTTGGACCAGCGTTCGTGCTGGACGTGCAGACCGCGTGACACAACGCTTCATCCAGTCCCAAACATGCTCAATGGGGGACAGATCCGGAGATCTTGCTGGCCAGGGTAGTTGACTTACACCTTCTAGAGCACGTTGGGTGGCACGGGATACATGCGGACGTGCATTGTCCTGTTGGAACAGCAAGTTCCCTTGCCGGTCTAGGAATGGTAGAACGATGGGTTCGATGACGGTTTGGATGTACCGTGCACTATTCAGTGTCCCCTCGACGATCACCAGTGGTGTACGGCCAGTGTAGGAGATCGCTCCCCACACCATGATGCCGGGTGTTGGCCCTGTGTGCCTCGGTCGTATGCAGTCCTGATTGTGGCGCTCACCTGCACGGCGCCAAACACGCATACGACCATCATTGGCACCAAGGCAGAAGCGACTCTCATCGCTAAAGACGACACGTCTCCATTCGTCCCTCCATTCACACCTGTCGCGACACCACTGGAGGCGGGCTGCACGATGTTGGGGCGTGAGCGGAAGACGGCCTAACGGTGTGCGGGACCGTAGCCCAGCTTCATGGAGACGGTTGCGAATGGTCCTCGCCGATACCCCACGAGCAACAGTGTCCCTAATTTGCTGGGAAGTGGCGGTGCGGTCCCCTACGGCACTGCGTAGGATCCTACGGTCTTGGCGTGCATCCGTGCGTCGCTGCGGTCCGGTCCCAGGTCGACGGGCACGTGCACCTTCCGCCGACCACTGGCGACAACATCGATGTACTGTGGAGACCTCACGCCCCACGTGTTGAGCAATTCGGCGGTACGTCCACCCGGCCTCCCGCATGCCCACTATACGCCCTCTCTCAAAGACCGTCAACTGCACATACGGTTCACGTCCACGCTGTCGCGGCATGCTACCAGTGTTAAAGACTGCGATGGAGCTCCGTATGCCACGGCAAACTGGCTGACACTGACGGCGGCGGTGCACAAATGCTGCGCAGCTAGCGCCATTCGACGGCCAACACCGCGGTTCCTGGTCTGTCCGCTGTGCCGTGCGTGTGATCATTGCTTGTACAGCCCTCTCGCAGTGTCCGGAGCAAGTATGGTGGGTCTGACACACCGGTGTAAATGTGTTCTTTTTTCCATTTCCAGGAGTGTATTTTAATCTTCTCTTGCAACACGATTCATCTGCAGTCGTAACTATAAAAGTACCCCTTCTTCCCCTCTTTTGTTTTTTTCTTGGACTGTCTTTCAGCTTTACCAAGGCCTTCACCTATCTGAGATCTGTGTTCCACAAACAACGTGCTTAATATTATTTATCTGGTCCTGAATGTCAAGTCGTATAAGGTTCCATCGATATTAATTGACTAATAGACCTAGTCTCTATCCTAAGGAGAAAAGTACTGTGCAACGGAAATTGAATTAGTGAACTGCAGAACGACCTATCAGGATTTACACTTAACTAAACATTTCAGTTAGTTTTCTCTCACAGGGTACAAGAGGTCACTGATTACAAGGGGAGGGCAAAAATACAGGTTTGCATGTTGCAGCGAAGTTTAACCAGTTAAGTAACTGCATAATGAACATTTCTTTATCAGATGGATCGTACTTCTCAGACTGCATTTATCGGGAACACACATAAATATACTAATCCTTTGGTTCAATACCAGCAAATGATAATAACGTAGCGGCCATCGTTGCTCAACAACACTTTCTGATCTAATGCAATGCAATACGGCTACGCAATTCCTCGTACATATGATTCAAACTCACCGCCTAATCGAAAGCCAAGTTCACCACTTTCCTTTAATAAATAAATAATCATAGCCAGCTCCTGACGCACAGCAAAAGAAACGTGAAAATTAACTGGGAACACTATTCATGAAGTGACTTGTTGCAACTAAGGACTGAGTTTTGTTCCATATGAATTGACAAAAATGATTGCTTGAAGTCATCGTTCACGAGAATTTCGCACTGCTTCTAGTGATGGAGATTTATCATTGTAGAGAATTCTAATTCAAAGCTTAACTAACTCCCGTCCAATAACCAGAAGCAACGTGTGTGCAGAAACGGCACATCATAGTTGATTGACAACGCAGGAGCGACTGATCCTGCGACCCGATTCCTCCGTGTCCTAGTAAGTTCATTCTAAAATCTTCACTGCCTCGCCTCTGTTTGCAGAGACCTAGCGATCCTGGTGGGGGAGCACTAATCAGTCACCAAGATGTGTTTGCCATTAAGAGTAAGTATCTCCTCCAATCAGGAGAGACAGCGCCTGTTCTTTCGGCCTACATTTTTACACGCGGTTCAGTAGCTGAAATTTTGGAGATGGTGTCCCAACCGTTCGATTTGAAAGGCCCAGTGGGATGGCCCCATGTCGAGGGTTACACAGCCGAGTGTGGGGACAGAATGTAGCGACGGACTTGTTGCCAACACAGTGGGCTTCAAAGATTAAATTCAACTGGTTTCCCAGGCTTTTACTGCAAAGCTAAAACATTATCTTCCACCTGAATTTCCATGGTTGCCTGTGTTCATAATTGCAGCCAAATTCGTTGAAACGAGCCATAATATGTTCGGTATAGGTGGTTATAGGCATATGCTGTATTGCCTATCACCTGAAATTAAGATAAGAATAAATACATATAATTTAGGATTTCAGCGTGATCTTCCTTCCTAGTTTACCAAATAAGAGCTTCCTCCCTGACATGAACACATGAGCAATTGCAGGCAAATATACTATGACGAACTCGATCGGTAAAGCAAAACCAGAAAATTGTATGAGAGGCAGATTGATTGACGTCTTTCACTTCTTATTTCTTCCCACGCAGGTTAGAAACACCGGATCTCTTACTACAATGTTATGAGAGGACCAAGTGTTCCTTTCTTTTTGCATATTTATTATCATCATTTCCTCATAAGATACAGAGTGTGACACAAAAAGAAGGAATCTCCAGCTATTGTGTTGTACACTGAAATATTATCAACTTCTATCTATCAAAAATATAATTTACGGCAATATTGGTCCATTTGACTCGTGATACACCTATTGTTATGAAGCATAAACATAACAGATGCGGGTATGTGTTTATGAGGGTATGCTGAGAAGTAATGCCCCGAATTTTTATGTGGAAACATTTAAACCTTTTAAAAACCAACATTATTAGCGTTGCACATCTTCATTCTTCATATCCACATCTTTGCAGCTCTCTGCCACTAGAGGGCACCGAACTGCAATGTCTAACATGACGGTGCATAACGTGAGTACGTCGACGCGCGAGAAACAGAGTTTTGTATTCGAGTTTCGAATTCGAAGAATTGGTCCTATCATAGAGCATCCTTTCTTTCAGCACGACAATACCAGGCTCTATACGAGCGCCGCGACATCTTCAACAATCTGATACTCTGAGTTCGCTGTCTTTGATCATCCTCCATACAGTCCCCACTTGGCCCCATCCGATTTTTATCTGTTTCCAGAACTTACAGAATACCTTCGAGGCTGGTGATGAAGCGGTGCAAGCAGAGGTGAGGTTGTGTCACTGTCACCAGCATCTCCTCGCAAGGGGGAGAAATGCGTTCGTCACCACGGGCACTATGTTGCAAAATCAGTATGTAGACATGAAGAACAAAGATACAGTGTTTTAATAAGGTTTCTTTTATTTAAAGACTTTAAGAGTTTTCAGGTTAAAAATTCGTAGGCACGCTTTTCAGCACGCCCTCGTATGTCTCATGAATGTATATTTCACAACAGTGATGTCATATCACGGGTAAAAGTATAAAGATATTAAGAGGTAGATACTAAAGTATCGTCCTCACTCGTATGTTCCGTTAAAGCAACTAAATTTTACGTTTGCTTGTGTGGTTAATTTCCACAGCAGCTGTTAAAATCTGCTACTATTGGTTATCCGTCTTGAGGTGAATGCAATTTAATCAAAAAAAAATTACACTAGACGCGTTTCGCTTTTATTTATAAAGCATCTTCAGTGGTTGTTCTGCAAATTGGATACATATGCTTATACATTTTTGGTTCTTTTAGGTTGAAATCAGCATTTGCTTATAAACTTGGTGTGCAAGTTACTTACGGTGTTCCTTTATACATTATGCTCCTTCCCTCCTTGCTAGGAAGATGCTTCATAACTAAAAGCGAAACGCGTCTGGTGTAATTCTTTTTAATTAAACTACAGTCACGTCACCACGGATAGCCGATAGTAACTCTCTCTCTCTCTCTCTCTCTCTCTCTCTCTCTGTCCGAACAGGCCTTGGAAAGCCCAACAGTACCGACAGGCGGCCGTGTCATCCTCAGCCCACAGGCGTCACTGGATGCGGATATGGAAGGGCATGTGGTCAGCACACCGCTCTCCCGGCCTCAATGTCAGCTTACGACACCACAGCCGCTACTTCTTCATCAAGTAGCTCCTCGGTTTGTCTCACAAGGGCTGAGTGCACCCTGTTTGCCAACAGCGCTCGGCGGACCGGATGGTCGCCCATCCTAGTGCTAGCCCAGCCCGACAGCACTTACCTTCGGTGATCTGAGGAACCGGTGTTACCACTAGGGCAAGGCCGTTGGCCTAACCAATAGTAACGGATAAATAAAATTTCCTTCCTGAAATAAAAATATCAATAATATTCTAAAAAACGTAAAAATGTGTCAATGTGTATGTCACACGAGTAGAAGGTGTCACGACAATGGTGTCACACCCGAAATACTAAGAAATTAATAATTATGAACTTCAGTATTATCCTCGGTAGGACGCACATAGTCATCTAAATGCTTGTTGGACCAGAAATAGAAAACCTAGCACAAAACATAATCCTCACACGATCAGATTTGGTGAAAGACAAAGGTCTACTATACAGATATACACAAGGAAAAAAATAACCTTTTACATATGAGGTATCACGCAGTGTATGGACGAAACATTTCACTACTTTATTTGCCACATGGAAGGAAGTCATGTGCTTTGGGTGGCAATAACACAGTTCGTGCAAGTCTGTTTGTTTGCTCTCATGGCATCACACATTCGCCAAGGATCCAAGGATGCGATGAGGAGTAAATTGTCAGAGGACCCTTACGCTTACGCCAGAACATCACACCAAGGCCACCTGAAGATGTGCACCTGCGTTATCAATCAACCAACGCTCTTCGATTGTACTGTGCTTCACCGTGCTTATTCTCGGTCATGAGAGACTCTCACGTAATGAGTTACCGTTTGCTTTCGGTACAGGACATAGTCCAATCGAAATAATCCTTAGTAATAATTATAACTGTACTGTTCTCTCCCGGTGGTCGGAAATTCAGCTACTTCTTCAGATCTTAACTCTCCCTGTAATCATAACATATCGACACAACTGGAATATAGAAACCCAAAAAGGCTCAAGGGCCAAAAGATAGATACAAAACCACAAGTCATTTCTCAATACAAAAGGACAGAAGTATCTCACATAGACGACGGTAAAATGGCACAAGCCATCCTACACGTCATGTAGCAAACCATACTGTTCAGCAAATAAGCACATCTGTTCAGATGTTGCAGCCGGAAACTCACAACAATCGAAAAAGGAATCGTTATCCTCCATCCACTCACTCAATTATACAACATACAGATACTTCCAATACCACTACATCAAAATTTTCAGCGCAAACATGTGAGGAAGCAACTGCGATACCTCAATACCACATACTTTTCGTCTGCCTCCTTAGCTGAGTGGAAAGTCTGGATGGCTGGCATGTGGCGGACCCGGGTTCCATTTTCGGCGCATCCAAGGAATTCTCTTTGGTGTGTGGACCGGCACGGAGTATACTCAGCCTCTTGATTCCAACTGACGAGTTACTCCATCCAGTAGTGACGGCATCACGGTCTGGAAACTCTGCAAAACGTCCAGGAGAGCGGTGTACTGACTACATGCTCCTTCATGCCTCATCCCCATGACGCCGTAAGGCAGAATGTGACACGGCGCCCGGTAGACATGGGCCTTCATGTTTATAAAAAAAAAAAAAAAAAAAAAAAAAAACGGAAAAAAACTATTTTATGTCTGGACGCTCTATACCATGAAAAATCACTGTACACTCCTTTACCAACATTCACCTTTAAGAAAACCAAATCCGTCACCCCATACTGCAATCATATATTACAACTGTTTCAACGTGTAACGGTTGTCTCATAAATACACAAGACATCTTGAAAACACGTCCCCAAGAGAACCCATACATTCATGCTACATTAAACCACATGGAAAATATACTCAAATGTCTACGAAAGCTTCGTAACCCGTCACACATGAAAGCTCTATTCCAGAGAAACACAGCTGCAAAAATCCTAGTCAACAAAGACATCCAAAACTGCATAGCACATAAAACACATGTCAAGCCTATATCAAGAATAACCCACGTGAAAACTCTATTACAATCTCACAAAATGCCTAATACATAAAACTCATGGAAAATCCACTCAAACGAAAGCATGAAATGTTTAACACAAGGAATATACGAACCTTTACTCCGGCGAGAATCAACAAACTACCTGCTACATGAAAACACAAGACAGTCTATTCATCTAACACACAGTACACTTCACGAAACAACGACGCTGATCAGTTTTCAAAGATACTAACTAGTAAGTATATATTTACATAAATACTATTCAGTGAATACCTGAGGTTGGAAGTACGTCACCTCCATATCTGTTGACAGTATATGAAAGCTCTAGTCCAGGGGAGGCAAATGAACACGTAATACATCTGAACACATGTAAGCTCTATTCAACAAACACACATGGAAAAACTACTCCAATGAACACACAAATTGTCTGACACGAGAAATAAATCAATTCACAAGTGCACACAAATTGCTTAACACATCACACATGAAAAATCCATCATATAAACCGCCTGCCTCCGTTAAAACACACGTTAAATCTGCTTAAACGAACTCGCAAACTACCTGGCACATGATACCTACACAAAGAGTGTGGCACGCCAAAGCACGTGTACAACCTGCTAAGCTAACCTAGTAGATCAGAAGACATGGCAAACGTGGCCAAATATACACATTTAAACTACCTGGCACGCAAAAACTGCACTTATTCTGGCCAGTTATTCAAGCAGACTAACCTAGAACATAGTTACAGAGACAATAAACACTACTCGGTGAAACTACGACGCCATAAAGTACCTCACATACATAACTCCTGTTTCTGAGTTCTGCTCTAAACAAATTCTAAAGCTCTGTTTATATGTTATTTTTCACCAACTGCGCTCTAAATCTTTTACATGTTGTACCACATGAACCGCAATATGCTGCAGTGTCTGTGGAAAATCTCTCACCAACAATTCAGTGATTCCTAGCCAAGCAAAGATTTCTCTTCTTTTGTTAGAGACATCACAGCGTAGATCTGTCACCTTCCTAATCTTATCACATAACAGTGACCGATATACTTTAATCTCTAGCAGTGGCATGATATATCTGAAACTCTTACTTCGCATCGGCACAGCATTCACATAACCTAACACAGTCTCGACACAAGGAGCCACAGTGGTGGTGAGCTCATTCCTCAGTCAGTCCCGATTCACTAACTCCTTCCTCATAACAGATACTGTGAGCTCGGCAGGTGCATCTACAAATTTCCCCGAAAGAGCTGTTACCTCACCCGAACCAGTTGCACCGGTTCGCAAGGTGCCATCTGAACTCTGCTCAGCATTACCGATTAGCTGTTCCGCAGTAGTACTAAATGCTACGTTTGCATTGCTCATTGTGCTATTGGTTACTCGTTTCTAATACTGTACAAACTTAATTCCTCCTTTGTTTGCTGACTTTAATATCGCCATCCACTTGAATGTCATCTGCTTCGCTCTTTTCAACTATCTTTTTTAAATGGTCGTTTTGCACACAAAACTTCGTTCCCAAGTCAGTATAGTCCTTTCATTTCAGTTCTTAAAACAGTTATAAAATTTTGCAGTATAACATGGTAGAAATCGGACGAAGACGATGTTTGGGCTGCGAGCATGGTTTGTGTGCTTCTAGGTCAGCGGCCTGATTAGCCATACTCGTGGTAATGAATGTCTTTCTGCTCGCTGTTACACTTACGTCTATTGCCGTGTCGGAGGCAGTTCCATTGCGAATATCTCGGAACGCGAGCAACCCTTGTTAAAACTGTGTGTTCCTCCATACTGTGTTCACTCTGCTAAAGGACGATCGTTTCAAATTATCCCATTCAGCATGCAGGACTTCAGCCCATTCCAGCTGACGCCCGTGCATCTCAGACTTTCGTTCCAATGTTTCCAAACTGAAACTGATACAAGCCTCAAACCTTATTCTGTTGTTTCTCACAACACAGACTATAACACACACAGGAAAGGTCTATTGATATTTCCAACGAACCTGAACACTTGATAAGTACACGGCAAATGTTATTATTCAGAGTTAAAATTACTGTCCCTCCAACAACACTTTGAAAATTTCGAGAATGTGAAGCTGATATTATGATGGAAATCGACGCTGTGACCTCTTTTTGTGGCTCAGAAACTGCAATATTCGGGTAAGAGAAAATATCAAACTAAGAACGTCCTATCTGACGCTTCCCACTAGTACTTGTGTATAAAATATCCTGGCAGACATCCGCAGATAAATGTAGTCTCCCCCCCCCCCCCCTGCCGCCTGTTTTGTTTTGTTGTGGGACTGCTTTCCGTCTTATACCAAGAACGAATCGTAGCCGACAGCTATCTGTTACACAAGAAACGTCCTTAACATTATTTACCTGCCCCTGAGTGCCAAATCGTCCGACGTTCCATGAATATTAATTGATTGTGAGTCCTATACTCTATCCTAAGGTGAAATCTGTGCGATGGAATTTTTATTAGTGAACTCTAGAACGACCGATCTGGGTTTATACATTTCAATCAATTTTCTCTCATGGGGTACACGAGATCATAGGTTACAGGAGGAGGGCGAGCATGCCGGTTTGCAGGCTCTGTCGAAGTTTAACGAACTGAGTAACTACGCAATGAACATTTATTTAACAGGTATTTACATGCAACACACGTAGAAATACTCATGCTACGGTGCCATACGAGCAAACGATAATAACATTCCTATCATTTTTTGCCAGAAAGAATTTATGGACTAAGGAAATGCATGACGTACATGCAGTTCCTCTGGCACAAAATGTCAAATTCACTCAGTAATCGAAAGCAAGGTTCACAACTTTTTTTCCGTTAATAAATAAATCATCAAAGCCAGTTCGTCACTCACAGCTAAAAGAATCAGGGAAATTAACTGGGCACACTATACGTGAAGCAGTCCGGACTGGTTAAGGACCGAGTTCTGTTCGATATGAATTCACGGAAAACGGTACTGAAATCATCTCTCGGACAACTTCAAGGATGGAGTTCAGTCGTTATAAAGAATTCTAACACAAAACTGTAACAACTCCCATGCAAAAATCACTGCTCACGTGTGCACAGAGACAGCACATTACTGATGCTGCAGCTCGACTCGCCCGCTCCCAGGCAATTTCTCTCTAAAATCTAAACTGCTGGACTTTGCGTACTGAGACCAAGTAAACATGATGGGGGCCCACTGAACAATCACCAAGGTGAGATCGCCAGTAAGAGCAGGAGTCTCATCCAGTCAGAAGACGGAAGAGACAAAGTCTCGTTCTTTTGGTGTAAAAAGTTCCCCTCTGTATAACGACTGAAATTTTGAACATGGTGGCCCAACGCTTGGATTCGAAACCCTGCGTCCCATGGCCTCACGTCCTATATACATTGGAAACTGCAAAACACACGAATTCAAAGTGCACCTTATACGCTCAACTTGCAGTCACATATCACAGCCTAATAAATTATTCCTATTGATGAAGGCTATAAATTTGTCATTGGAGAGCTGCATCGACATTGAACTTAATGCACAAAATCACTTTCAAGGAATAAATTCTCAGGGCATTTTCAATGTTATTCTTACGCAAATTGCAGCGTATTCAATAGATTCGTTGTCGCATGGGAGCAAGTTTTGGAATTCCAACGTAGAATTGGTAAACAAAAATCAGGAAAAGTGGCGTGAGATAGTGAACATCTACACACACGTTAAATCGAAATCCCATTTAAATTTCATTATACTAATTTAATATTCAGCTCAAACTATTCACTTTATTATGAAGGTCTGGTGACTGACATCCACATCTGACCTGCACACATCCAGTACAGGAGGCTATGTTCCTCACATGTCTTCGAAATTTCCTAAGTACTATTAACTAAATAATAAGACGCTTCTACAGCCTCATATGCGCCTAGAGCACTGACCTTATCAATTTTGGTTCTGCATGAAATCAAAGTTTCTTCTGGCAGTAAGCCCAACTCTTCAAAACAGCGCTTTCCTCGATTGTTAAGCATAAGGTACGAAAAAATGAGCTTCTTCTTTTCTGGCGTGTTTGTTTCTGTTTGTCAGAAGCTTTTTAGCCTCAGTTACTCACTGCAAGTATCATTTTTCAAGGAGCCAAAACCTAAATTAAAGGATGAACGAAAAAAAGGATAACACAACGAATACCGACGTTTGTCTGATTTTTTTTAGTTATCTTTAGAAACTATTTATCCAATTTGGGTACAGTTAATGAGCTGATAAATATTTTCTTCTAGGTGTATTTTTCATACCATAGTGACTCTGACGACATATGAACTACGTGATATGATCCTCTATTGCCTCTTTAGGCAAGTTCATCTTCTCAGTCACTCGAGAGCCACCTCTTCTCTCCTTTTTAATCACTTTAGCAGAACACTCAACTTTGGATCATCCTCTGTGTAAACTTCCAATAAAATCTTGTTTACACGTTCACGGGTCCCTTTTGTGTTTGAACAGCGTAGAAGGTGATATATGAATGATTTACTTTTGATTTTCTGAAGGCACTTGCCCGCGAAAGGCAAAGGTCCCGAGTTCGAGTCTCGGTCGGGCACACAGTTTTAATCTGCCAGGAAGTTTCATATCAGCGCACAATCCGCTGCAGAGTGATAATCTCATTCTGGAAACATCCCCCAAGCTGTGGCTAAACCATGTCTCCGCTATATCCTTTCTTTCAGGAGTGCTAGTTCTGCAAGGTTCGCAGGAGAGCTTCTGTAAAGTTTGGAAGGTAGGAGACGAGATACTGGCAGAAGTAAAGCTGTGAGTACCTGGCTTGAGTCGTGCTTCGGTAGCTCAGATGGTAGAGCACTTGCCCGCGAAAGGCAAAGGTCCCGAGTTCGAGTTTCGGTCGGGCACACAGTTTTAATCTGCCAGGAAGTTTCAATCCGACATATGTTCAACAATAGATACAACTTTTTCCAACCAACACCAGAATCTGATTACTTTAAATTACAAACATATCCGCTTGTGGAATGGTCATCTCCTGAGGATTTAGTTCAAAAATTAAAAAACAGGTTTCTAAATTAATGTTGTTTTGTCCGACAGTTAGAACAGAAAACGATGGATTCCGCCACAGAAACTAAATAGCATGATATGGAAAGAAAATTACCTTGCACATCGCTAAAAATAGCAGGTTTCGGAAAAAATTAATTTTAGTTACTAGTTTTAATATTATGTGGTGGCAACTGGCGAGATTCTGACACTCTGAAATGGTTGAAATGTCTCTGAGAACTATTGGACTTAACATCTGTAGTCATCATCCCCTAGAACTTAGAACTACTTAAACCTAACTAACCTAAGGACATCACACACATCCATGCCAGAGGCAGGATTCGAACCTGCGACCTTAGCGGTCACCCGGTTCCAGACTGACGCGCCTAGAACCGCACGGCCACACCGGCCAGCTCTGACACTCTCCCCATTGAGTTAAAAAGGTGCGAATGCACAGAGTAGCGTTGATAGACAAAGTTGGCCACTTCCAAAAATAGCTGGTTTTAGAAGAAAGCTGTGTAATTTAATTTGTCTATGGAAATTCATTGTCTTACATCACATTTCCCGATTTTTATGAGTTCTAGTTTACTTGATATGGTCAGTGCTCTGGTTAAGGATGGGTGTAATCTGACGATTTTCTGGGAATGCTGAGATGGTAATATTAGCAACAGTAACGTGTCACCATTTCTTACACAAAATTGTAACAAACCGACATTGTTACGGTAAAACGAAATTGTTGCACAAAATTGTAACAAATTTCCCCCTCTTTTTACAGCTATGTCAATTTTTGTTATTATTTCCATCACAGCTCATCTTCATTAGATAAACTATAAAGTATTTATAGCAATTTGGAAGTGGATTTGATGAAAGTCTTACATCCCTTGTAGAGAATGGTCTCAATTTGAGTGAAATGGGGTAATATACATTCTGGAACCAGTACGTTGCATGGTTCTGACCTGCTGCAAGAGTCCAGTGACTGTTTTGGCATTGCTTGATAGTGTCACGTACACTGTAATAAACAGTAATGGTCTTTAATGGAGCTAGAGGAAACCTCAGCTTAAATTACTACCACAGTATATGATTGGACTCCAACTGTGCTGATCAGATCTCTAGTAATGAAATGCCGCATCAGAATAGTGCTAAGCATAAGCTACCGTTTGGACTGTGTGGTGAGTACCCAGATTAAGCAATGTGCTCGAAGGCAGCCAACTCCCACAACTTCAACTCGGAGGTAGATGAAAGTGTCAACATGTGAAGCCCCAAAATTGTTTAAGATCAGTCGGTCTGACAAATACTTTAAGTGCTAGAGTGCCATTGCAAAATCAGAGGTTGACGGAAAAACCCGAGCTCGTTGATCCACAGAGGCATCACTTCATAGGCGCAGGTTCAGTCCTCTAAATAGCGAAGGTTTCGGAGCTCAAAGATACATACTGTCGCGCTGCCATTCTATTAGTGTCACGAGAACAAGAGAGAATTACGGTCTCCTGAATTTCAGTGAAACCGACGAATGTCTGCCTACTACCTGCTTGCCTACATCAACATGGATATGCAGCCAACGTGATGCAGACCACAGCCGTGATCTGCCGCTGCTGTCTACTGGGACATCGCGGATGAGGAGAAGACTGCTGTGCGGCCAGCCCTCCTCCAACAGAAGACACCACCGATGATCTGCAAGTTATCTCCACACCAACCAGACGTGGTGCATTCGTGCAACCCACCCTGGCCGACTTGCGAACCTCTGCTGCAGTCTTGGTCGATCCATGGCGGATGACCATACTCTAGTCTTCACCGCAACTGACATCCTGGGCCACAGTCTGCTGTCCTCTCGTGAGCGTGTGCGAAGGGTTGTCTTCGAGAGCACTCAAGTGGGAGCCGCACTCTACGGCAGAACGTCTCGACAGGGGACACTTCTCGTCCTCCCTCCCTCCCCCTCCCCACTGCTGCCCTTTTTCTCTAACTAGAATTAAACATGCACCAAACTGTATTTCTGTCTGTACTCACATTCGAGATACAATGTACATCTTTCTGTAATCTCTACAGAGACTTTCCCTGCCATTTACGTGAGTGTAAACTGTTTAAAGTGTAAGTCAAACTACGACTTGTGCGTAAACGTACACAATTTATTGTATGCTTATAGTCACAGTTAATATGTAACCAAAATATTTGACACCACCACATCTGACTTCATTCATTACTTATTTGTACTTGAAAATTGTTGGAAAAAAAAGTTCACCGAGTTAAAGTACGCATGACACTCAAGCAGTGACAAATATTTCTCTTAAGGCACGAAATAACTTCGCAAACATATTACTGTCCAATGGGTGATTATAGCTAAAAAAAATTAAATTGTAGTTACATCAGGAAATGGTATCTGGTTACATTTCAGTCAACAAATTATGCCGGTGGGATTCATCATCTTTAAGTGGTTTTCTAAGGAAATAACATTCAGAGTATAAATTCATGGCACTAAGATACATTAATGGTAAATATTTAAGCCAGGGATCAACGTTTTAAGATTTCTGTTTATATAAGACTTTCATTTTAATTCAGCAGATAAATTACAAGGGTAGGGCTACAATGAGCGGACCAATTTTTCTGGCAATCTGATACGTTTCAACTGTACATTGCTTTCTATTCAGACCATACGTAACTCTCTAAACTAAAACCCAACACAACTCAACGCACATCTATTAGATGCAGCGACAAACATGCCACAATATGGCAATACTCACAAAATCTACTTAATACAATAAACTGTGCTTTACTTTCAACATTGCAGGGATCGTAAAGTTTCACTCTAAAATGTAAACACGACGTCGAAGCGTACCTGTTCTGATCAAACACAGTACTAACAATTCCTGATGATATTTTCGTTCTGTTGTTGCAACTAGAAGAAAATGCGTGTATCTTTTTTTTCGTCAGACGCGTTTCGCTGTATAGAGGTAAAGCGAAACACGCCTGATGGAAAGAAAACACACATCTTCTTATAGTTTTTCACGTGACGCATTTCGCTTTATTGAGGTAAAGCGAAACATGTTTGATGAAAAACAAATCCTTCTTCTTGTAGCTGCAACGGCAGAACGAATATAAACTCAGGAATTGTAAAGCAACTACGGACAATATGACCATACGAACGAAGAATTTAGGGACAGTGTTAATAATTCTAATAATTTACAGTGAACACAAAACAGACAGCATGCACCAGAATAAATTGCGCTGAGAAAGCTGTTTCGATTTCCTTGTATTAGCAAAACATAGATAACAGTGCACGAAATACACTCCTGGAAATTGAAATAAGAACACCGTGAATTCATTGTCCCAGGAAGGGGAAACTTTATTGACACATTCCTGGGGTCAGATACATCACATGATCACACTGACAGAACCACAGGCACACAGACACAGGCAACAGAGCATGCACAATGTCGGCACTAGTACAGTGTATATCCACCTTTCGCAGCAATGCAGGCTGCTATTCTTCCATGGAGACGATCGTAGAGATGCTGGATGTAGTCCTGTGGAAAGGCTTGCCATGCCATTTCCACCTGGCGCCTCAGTTGGACCAGCGTTCGTGCTGGACGTGCAGACCGCGTGAGACGACGCTTCATCCAGTCCCAAACATGCTCAATGGGGGACAGATCCGGAGATCTTGCTGGCCAGGGTAGTTGACTTACACCTTCTAGAGCACGTTGGGTGGCACGGGATACATGCGGACGTGCATTGTCCTGTTGGAACAGCAAGTTCCCTTGCCGGTCTAGGAATGATAGAACGATGGGTTCGATGACGGTTTGAATGTACCGTGCACTATTCAGTGTCCCCTCGACGATCACCAGTGGTGTACGGCCAGTGTAGGAGATCGCTCCCCACACCATGATGCCGGGTGTTGGCCCTGTGTGCCTCGGTCGTATGCAGTCCTGATTGTGGCGCTCACCTGCACGGCGCCAAACACGCATACGACCATCATTGGCACCAAGGCAGAAGCGACTCTCATCGCTGAAGACGACACGTCTCCATTCGTCCCTCCATTCACGCCTGTCGCGACACCACTGGAGGCGGGCTGCACGATGTTGGGGCGTGAGAGGAAGACGGCCTAACGGTGTGCGGGACCGTAGCCCAGCTTCATGGAGACGGTTGCGAATGGTCCTCGCCGATACCCCAGAAGCAACAGTGTCCCTAATTTGCTGGGAAGTGGCGGTGCGGTCCCCTACGGCACTGCGTAGGATCCTACGGTCTTGGCGTGCATCCGTGCGTCGCTGCGGTCCGGTCCCAGGTCGACGGGCACGCGCACCTTCCGCCGACCACTGGCGACAACAATGATGTACTGTGGAGACCTCACGCCCCACGTGTTGAGCAATTCGGCGGTACGTCCACCCGGCCTCCCGCATGCCCACTATACGCCCTCGCTCAAAGTCCGTCAACTGCACATACGGTTCACGTCCACGCTGTCGCGGCATGCTACCAGTGTTAAAGACTGCGATGGAGCTCCGTATGCCACGGCAAACTGGCTGACACTGACGGCGGCGGTGCACAAATGCTGCGCAGCTAGCGCCATTCGACGGCCAACACCGCGGTTCCTGGTGTGTCCGCTGTGCCGTGCGTGTGATCATTACTTGTACAGCCCTCTCGCAGTGTCCGGAGCAAGTATGGTGGGTCTGACACACCGGTGTCAATGTGTTCTTTTTTCCATTTCCAGGAGTGTATAAATAGCAAGCTATTGCTAACTGATTACTGGCTGATCACGCGAAGTGTTCAAAAATGTCAAAGAACGTTTTTATCAATTCTTTTCTTCTTTCCCACATACGAATTCACACACTCCTCTGTGAGAAAATTAAAATCCAGAAATTACAATGACATAAGTCAGTTTGTCCTCAGCAACAAATAAAAATAATTACGATGGCACTTAGTTGAGAAGTAAGCAACAAGTGTTTCTATTAATTTTAGGTCTTATTCAGAACACCCCCCCCCCCCTCATGTTGTCTAGGGGTACTGCATTTGATTAGTAATCAAAACACCATCGGTCCCGGATTCGGAACCCACCAACGCTTAAACTTCGATTAATAGTCAGCATTGGCAGCCGGAAACTTCCGGCATGAGAAATCACCCTCACTCTGCTAACGGCCTTGTCAAAGAGGGTGGAGGGGCGGACAGAAGTTCAGAGCACTCTCTTGTCCTTGGGGCGGGAAACTGATATGGAAGAATCAGCTATGATCAACGGCATGAGGATACAGAAGGCAATGGAAACCACTGCATTAAAGATACATAACATGTATCCACATGACATGTGGCCTGTAGCTGAAAAAGTGTCATGATGATCTCTCCACTGGCAAAAGATTCTGGAGTAGTTCCCCATTCGGATGTCTGGAAGGAGACTGCTAATGGAGAGGTAATCACGAGAAAAAGATTCAATAACCAACGAGAGGATAATATTCTACGTGCCGTGATGTGGAATGTCAGAAGCTTGAACATGAATGGAAAGCTAGAAAATTTGGAAAGGAAAATGCAAGGCTCAGTCTAGATGTAGTAGGGGTCAGTGAAGTTAAACGGAAAGAAGACAAGGATTTCTGGTCAGATGAGTATAGGATGATCAGCAGCAGCAGAAAACGGCTTAACAGGAGTTGGATTCGTTATGAATAGGAAGGTAGGGCAGAGATCGTGCTACTGTGAACAGTTCAGTGATACGGTTGTTCTTATCAGAGTCGTCCGCCCCTATAGCTGAGTGATCAGTGTGACGGACTGCCGTTCTACGGGTCCGGGTTCGATTCCCGGCTGGGTCGGGGATTTTCTCCGCTCAGAGACTGGGTGTCGTGTTGTCTTCATCACCATTTCATCCCCATCTGGTGCGCAGGTCACCCAATGTGGCGTCGAATGTAGTAAGACCTGTTCTAGGCGCTTCAGTCTGGAACCGGGCGACCGCTACGCTCGCAGGTTCGATTCCTGCCTCGGGCATGAATGTGTGTGATGTCCTTAGATTAGTTAGGTTAAGTAGTTCTAAATTCTAGAGGACTGATGACCTCAGATGTTAAATCCCATAGTGCTCAGAGCCATTTGAACCATCTGAACCTGATACGCAGAATCAGTTATGTATTTCGTTCCAGAGACGGACAAGCTAAGACATTTAAGCAGGTGGTCGTACTGTTTGGGCTCATAAGTATGACGGGGTTTTATCCCAACGTATATAGTCTCTAGGGAACCATCAATGAGACGATGCGGAACAAAAACGGTCTAATAAGCTTACGTCCGGAAATGCATGGTTTCCATGATAGACACATTTATTCAATAATACATTGTTACAGTGACTGCGGTCTAATATGCGCTGTACCATGCAGCCATAGTTAAGGTATGCACAGTTTCCTCCTAGAGGGTGGCACTGTTCCTCATATGTCATGCCCTAGCGCCCTCTCCTGCATAGTAATTGGTAATCTTGTGTCTGATTCATTTTCTTGCTGACTCACCTTGTAGTGGATGTGATACAGCGTTGTACACAATGGTCCCGTACGCTAATCGAGAGCTTGACGACATGGTGTTATCGTACTGAAAGGCAAATGGCAATGGGCGGTGGCAGCAGGGTTGTATCAGTAGACCTATCCCCTGCGACAACAGCAGCAGCGTTCAATGTCTGCAAAAGTGTTTCGCGTTTGTCTGAGACAGAGTCGCTTAAGGAAGCAAGAAATCAAGAAGGACGATCCCATAATGTTCGGTGACCAGACCTGGAGGAAAATGTGATTAACGCTGTGGAAGGCGACCGCCGTTTCAGTACCATACAGTTGGCCTTCCAGTACAATATAAGTCAGACGACCGTGTGTAACGTTCTCCATGACAACTGTTACTACCCTCATCACTTACAGCGTGTGTTGGGCTTACTATCGGCAGACTTGCCACATAGCGGACAATTTTGTCACTGGTTTCTTCACCAGGCAACCACGTTTTCAGGATCTGTGTCATCCATCCTATTTAGAGATGAGGCCACTTTTAAGCCAAAGGTATTTTCAACTTTCATAAATCATCTGTTGGATAGTATGCAGAATCCCTATGGTATGGTGACAGCAAATCATCAGCTGGAATGTGTAGGCCGGGATAATTGGGGACCGCAATTTGGGACCAGTATTCCTTCCGCATCACCTAACAGGCTCGAACTATCGGGATTCCTTGTGTGTGACTTTGTATCCCCTGCTAGAAGAAGTGTCACTGATGATTCGAAGGGATATGTGGCTGCTATATGATGGCGCTCTAGTCAACTTCGTCATTAACGTCTCGACGTACCTCAGTAGTGTCTTACCTCCTTGATGGATTAGAAAAGGAGCCATTTGCATGGCCTGCTCGTTCACCAGATCTCAACCCATCCGATTTCTGGTTATTGGGCATCTCAAAAGTATCGTGTATGCAGAGCCCATTCTGGATGTGGAGACAATGAAGAAGTGTATTCTTGCTGTTTTTGAGACTGTTCAGATGCATCCTGGCAAAAGTGAACATGTGAGACAGAACATGCAACAGCATGTACACGCATGCATTGAAGCACATGGAAACCATTTTCAACACATATTGCAATTGTGGTTGCATGGTACAGTGCGTACCAGACTGCAGTCTCTGTAACATGTATGATTGAATGAATGGTCTCTACCATGGAACCCATGAATTTCCAGAAATAAGTACGTTAGACTTTGTTTGTTCCGTATCCTTTCGCCGATCAGTCCCTAGAGTTTGTACACGGTGGAAAAAATCACCCAGTATATGTATAATTTACATGTGTGGTGAAGCAGAGGTTATTGACACAGCAAGAAGTTGGGTCCCACATTGACGAGAAGAGACGTGTCATGTGGGAATACATGCCCAATGGAGTGAGGCCGTCGCATTGAACGGAAATTAGGTTGAAGAATAGGGTTTGTAGCCAAAAGTGTTAAATCCAGCCTAGTCGTCCAATATTTGGGGTCTAGGAAGCCTGCCTTATCTGTTCGCCAGACAAATCGTATGAACGAGTTTTATTATAAAATGAAAACATACAATACTTCACTTTGTGTAACACAGATGTAGCGCAAGCAATGGCCGACATACGAAATAATAAATCTTCTCTAATGTAAATAATCACAAATCGCTGCTGCATGGAAAGTACAAGCAAAGTGAATAGAGCTGATGCCTCTATACAAGTGCCTCTTCTTGAAGCTACAATTCAACTGAGCCGCGACCAGTTAGGCACGGCGCTTATGTCCTCTTCGCATAGGGGCCGTTGCTGTTGCTTTGTCGTCCTAGAAAGGGGTTGGTCAGCGTGCGATTAACTGACGTTTTCTCACCACCGTCTCTTCTCTATCGTTTCCGACAGCCGTGCCAGGGCTTGACTTTATGCAGTAACATTCCTCGTCCCCAAAGCGACGGACCGTCGTCGTATATGGAGCGCGACAACGGTGGGGGAGATAAGAGCGTGGACTCCCTGTTGGACCGGAAGCTGTGGCTGCAGGGGACGGCAGACTTCCTATCATACCCCGCCATTTGGCCTGCGCTCTGTGGAAACTTCCGCCAGATAACGCCCAGAAAGGTACACATACACCTCCTGTAGCCCACAGCAAGATATAGAAGGCATCAGCTGCTGAGGCGTGGGCGGGTCCAGCTCCATTGGTAGGACGAGAGGAGGTGGAGGAGGCAAAAGCTCCATCTCCATGGGGTCGTCCAGCGGTGTGGTGATGACACCCGAAAGCGCCTGCTGTGGCCGCAATGTCCTTGGGATCTATGAACCTTGGTGAAGAGATACAGAAGAATAAATGTGCGCATGACAGTGGCGACTTTGATTGTGATGTCAGCGCTGCAAAAGGCAAACCCAAATATTTAATGAAGCCCAAAGGAGTATTCACAACCCACACTTTTGAGACCCTTCATCTAGTAGTATTTGAAGATATGCGTCACATAAATCAATTTTTGAAAAGTAGCGACCAGCGCCTAATCTGCCCATGAGATCCTCCAGGTGTTGCAGTGTATAAGTATCAAGCACAGTCTGTGGTTTGACCTTATGCTTAAAGTCACCACAGAGGTGAATGCGACCTGAAGGTTTGGGGTGCAAAACCAGTGGCCTTGCCCACTGACTAGCTTTTAAGAGCGCAATAATTCTGCTATCTTGCAGTTCTTTAAGTTCAGCAGCGACTTTGTCCCATAACGCAATGGGAACAGTTTTGGCCTGGCAAAATTTGAGCTGACCATTGTCTTTCATTGCAATATGTGCAATAAAATTGCTAGTCTTACCTAAACCTTCAGAAAAGTACAAACAAACACAAGTCGCCGCTACATAGAAACTACAAACAAAGTGAATAGAGTTGACACTGCTATACAAGTGCCTATTCTTGAAGCTATAATTCAACTAGGCCGCGACCAGTCGGGCGTAGCGCTTATGTCCTCTTCACATAGAGGCCGCTGCTGACGCGTTGTCGTCCTGGAGAGGGGTCGGTCGGCGAGCGATAGGCTGACGTCTTCTCACAGCCATGTCTTCTTTATCGTTCCCGACTGGCGTACTGGCGCTTACCTTTACACCTTAACAAAAGGAGTGGGCAGTAATATAGTGTACTCGAATTCTGAATAAAACCAACCTGATTCCAGAAAAAAAGTTTTGCATTACTTATTGAACACCCCTAGTCATCACGATTTCTAACTATTTCTCCATGCAGTGTCTACAACAATGATGAGCTGCTGGATTCGACTCCCAGTCAGAGGGAGAACGTTCATCGTATCAATTCAGTTTTACACTTAATAGTAGCAACTGACGAAGAAAAATTAGATACGTCTCTGATGTGTTGCCAATAATAATGATGCGTGCAAGTCAGACTCGATTCAGCATACAATTTTTCGTAACTTAGTAAGTTTAAATATATGCAAATATCACTACTAGTTAAATAAAACAACAGTTACATCTATTCGTGGATAGAAAACAACAACGATAAATACAGGATTCGTATCATAGTAAGACAAAAATTTCACTTCTCGTCATTCCAGTTTCAATCATTTCGTTATGGTGAAAAATTTCGACATCCAACATCTGATTGTGCTTAGTTATCAATCGATTAGGATCTGGGTTCGAGTCCCCGTCCAACACAAAAGTGTACACGGCGCCATTTCAAGTTTGCTTGTGAATGAAATCATGTCTGGTATCTTGTATGGTCAGTTAACAGAGACAACAGTTGCTGGTTAGGAAACGTGTATCCCAGTGCTGCACAAAAATTTTCGTCAGATAATTTAAGCTTGAACTTCTTTCTGAATGTTCGTTTGCTATAATTAGTTGGTGTTACAGCCTTCGAAGACTGTGTCATTTCTAATAACTTGTTCTTTATATTTGAATTACCGAAATATTAATTTCCGTCGGGACTGGTAGTCGTACAGAGGAATGTATCTCGTGATGTCTTGTAGTAACCATTTCGTATTGTCAAACGATTGTACCGAAAAGAGATAAGAAAAGAATTTACATTACGTGGTTCTGCATACAAATCTGGCATAGCGCATTTAGTTCGTTTAGTAGCATGAGCATGGCGATTCAAAAAGAATACCACAACTTTAAAAATATGTATTTAATGAAAGAAACATAATATAACCTTCTGTTATACATCATTACAAAGAGTATTTAAAAAGGTTTTTTTTCACTCAAAAACAAGTTCAGAGATGTTCAATATGGCCCCCTCCAGACACACGAGCAATATCAACCCGATACTCCAACTCGTTCCACACTCTCTGTAGCATATCAGGCGTAACAGTTTGGATAGCTGCTGTTATTTCTCGTTTCAAATCATCAATGGTGGCTGGGAGAGGTGGCCGAAACACCATGTCCTTAACATACCCCCATAAGTACAAATCGCAGGGGGTAAGATCAGGGCTTCTTGGAGGCCAGTGATGAAGTGCTCTGTCACGGGCTGCCTGGCGGCCGATCCATCGCCTCGGGTAGTTGACGTTCAGGTAGTTACGGACAGATAAGTGCCAATGTGGTGGCGCTCCATCCTGCTGAAATATGAATTGTTGTGCTTCTTGTTCGAGCTGAGGGAACAGCCAATTCTCTAACATCTCCAGATACTGTAGTCCAGTTACAGTAGCACCTTCGAAGAAAAAGGGACCAAAAACTTTATTGGCTGAAATGGCACAGAAAACGTTCACCTTAGGCGAGTCACGTTCATACTGAGTTGTTTCCCGTGGATTCTCAGTGCCCCATATACAGACATTGTGACGGTTGACTTTCCCGTTAGTGTGGAAAGTTGCTTCATCACTAAACACAATCTTTGAAACGAAAGATTCATCTGTTTCCATTTGGGCAAGGATAAAATCACAGAAATCGATTCTTTTAATCTTATCAGCTGCAGACAGTGCTTGAACCAATTTCAGACGATAAGGTTTCATAACTAACCTTTTTCGTAGGACTCTCCACACAGTTGATTGTGGAATTTGCAGCTCTCTGCTAGCTCTGCGAGTCGATTTTCCTGGGCTGCGAACAAATGCTTGCTGGATGCGTGCTACATTTTCATCACTCGTTCTCGGCCGTCCAGAACTTTTCCCTTTGCACAAACACCCATTCTCTGTAAACTGTTTATACCAACGTTTAATACACCACCTATGAGGAGGTTTAACACCATACTTCGTTCGAAATGCACACTGAACAACTGTCGTCGATTCACTTCTGCCGTACTCAATAACACAAAAAGCTTTCTGTTGAGCGGTCGCCATCTTAGCATCAACTGACGCTGACGCCTAGTCAACAGCGCCTCAAGCGAACAAATGTACAACTAAATGAAACTTTATAGCTCCATTAATTCGCCGACAGATAGTGCTTAGCTCTGCCTTTTGTCGTTGCAGAGTTTTAAATTCCTAAAGTTGTGGTATTCTTTTTGAACCACCCTGTATATTCCAGGACAAAGCGACGTGGAATTATTGTAAATATATGTAAGTGTACAAGTCTCTTTTCTATCGTTGTTGTGATGTAGCTTTTATAGAGGTCTCTGAAAGAGATGTCTTCCCCAGCGAAAATCGTTTGTAATATGTGCTTCCGGAGTTATTTACTTATTACTCAACTATTCGCCGCTAATTCCTGACACACGTAGCTTCTTACGGTTGAACATTACATTCAATTATGTTACAGGAAAGGGAAGTGATAGGCTTTACGGGAAGTTTAGTGTTCGAAGTGGCAAACTCCTGCGTTAATGGTCTGGTAATCTTCTGTTAGTAACATTGTGAAGATTCACAATCGAGTTGATAAGCTACAGTTTATTTATGATAAGTAAAAAGCTGTCCTACAGCCAAAGCGATTGTCACTTTTTATCATCGATCCCGGTCGACGCTTTCAACAATCAAATAACGCGCGATACGTCATGAGCAGTTGCCTGGCACCATTGCGATACGTACTCGCGACGAGTGAACTCATTCTGAGTGGCTTCTTGTGCTATTTGAGTAACATCGTATAGAGATACTTGCTTTCGAAGAGTGTCTGAACTTTCTCAAAAGTTCTCACAAGAGGACAGAAAGCCAGTATCAGACAGGATTCTGAAGAGGAACAAGTAAGTGAGCAGTCAGCATCATTTCTCAGTCTTCCCATATCCACACAATGATGTTCTGAAGTGGGCATGCATTATACTCTACTACTGCTGAAAGCTGTGATGTCAGTTGTTGAATTGAAAGTATAAACTTTTTTTGGTGGTTCTGTCCTCCATTTCACCGTGTACACCCATTCTTTCTAGTGATCCATTTAAAGCACAAGCTACGAGACTAGTTTCACAACACGGTCTGATTTCTTCCTTTTTTAATGGACAAATATGTACTTTGTAATTTTTTGAACATTAGCACATACTACGTTTTCTTAGCTTTCTATGCACTCAAATGGATTTCTTTTTATTTTCACTTATATTTGTGGGCCATTGTGTTATTCTAAAACTGAATCAGGTTTGTAGCACATATTATGTCAGTTACTATTATTCATTTTATAGAAATGTAAGTTTTTCGTGCTACATGGCTTATCAGTTGTGGTGATGTATTAATAAGCCAAAAGGTTATGACCACTGCCCATCCCGATAAAGGATGCCAGCTGGTGGCATTGCGGGCACATAAGGGGTAACAGAAGTGCTGGGTGGGTCAAACAAAAGTGCCCCATACGATTGGATTCATTTTGAAACCACTTGTGGCAGTAAAACGGAGGAACAAGTGGCCAACAGTTACTTTCAAGATGATTGAGCAACTGCTTACACAGCCGGTCAATCCTTGGAGCACATTTACACAATCTTCTGATTGAGTTGTTATCAGAGGTCAGTCAGATCATGGCTCTAGTTGGCCACCCGGGACCCAGGTTACCTGATCTGTCAGTGTGCGATTACTTTGCGTTGGGAGCCCTCAGGTATAAATTATATCGCAACAGTCCTCATAGTCTTCAAGAACGGTAACAGAACGTTTCAGATAAGATTGCAGCAATTCCAGCAGTCCAGCTTCGATGCGCCATCAGCAAATTGCTGATCATGGCTCAACAGCGCCAAGACTGAATGGTGGTCACTTTCAACATCTGCTATAGTCAGGTTACTACTGTATTTCCTTTCCTCTGCTGACTTTCTTTGTTCCCCGGGTCACTTTATTTGCCCCATCGGAATGTAAGCGCAGTAGACACTGACCGCGGATACCCTACTGAAAAAATGGGTTGCAAATTGGATAATCCATTTAGATTAATAACTTCGACAAAGAGCAGACTATTA
Organism: Schistocerca serialis cubense; assembly: GCF_023864345.2. Taxonomy (NCBI): domain Eukaryota; kingdom Metazoa; phylum Arthropoda; class Insecta; order Orthoptera; family Acrididae; genus Schistocerca; species Schistocerca serialis. Next base: position 320,037,571 of record NC_064641.1, on the reverse strand, counting down.
TCACACAGAACCTCTGAACGAGTATCACGAAAACATCGAATATGGTCCAATGTTGACGTGCTACTGTCGTGAGCATCTACGGAAAGAGGTAGAAGTGCAGTGAAACTACCACTAGGCGCTAAATGGTTGGACGTCCACGACTCTTCACAGAGCCTGGTGTTGAGAGGCTTCTCTGCTCCGTACGGTAAGACAGATGGTGATCTGTGGCATCTCTGACGAAAGTACACAATGCTGGTGCAAGCGTGTTTCCGAGCACACCGTTCATCGTACAGTGTTGAATATGAAGCTCTGCAGCATACCAACCCTACGTGTTTACTTGATGACCCAACGAAATAGTCAATTACAACTGGAATGGGCGCGGAACCATCGGGATTCGACCTTCGATCAATTGAAACGTATCGGCGCTTCGATTGAATCGCATTTTTGCTACACCAGGTCGCTGGGCGGCATCTAAAATGCCGTCATCGAGTGGACGGCAGCTCAAAACGTGCTGCGCGCCATGGACGCAGGCTCGTGGGAGCAATATTACATTACGGGAGACATTGTCCTGCGCTTTTATCGGACTTAGGGTAGTAATCGAAGACACACTAACAACTGCAAAATACCTGCATCCCTTCATGTTTGATGTCTTCCCGATGGCGATGTCACCTATCAGCAGTACAATGGTCCTCATCTCCGAGCGGAAACCGTGCTGCGTTGGTTTCAGGATCAGTATAGTGAACTCACGCTGATGTATCGGCGACCGAATTCGCGTGATGTAAAGTCTATGGGAACCTATCTGGGTCGCTATCTAGCGCTATCCTTGCGTACGCAAATCAGCGGCCCACTGTTTAAGCAAATTACATGACCTGTGCGTAGACATCTATTCCCACATATTTTCACAAACCTACCAACAAACTCTCGGGTTGCCGCGCGGGATCATCCGAGCGGTCTTGGGCGCTTCAAAAATGTGTGTGAAATCCTATGGGGCTTAACTGCTAAGGTCATCAGTCCCTAAGCTTACACACTACTTAACCTAAATTATCCTAAGGACAAACACACACACCCATGCCGGAGGGAGGACTTCAACCTCCGCCGGGACCAGCCGCACAGTCCATGACTGCTAAGGCGCTTCAGTCATGGACTGTGCAACTGGTCCCGGCGGAGGTTCAAGTCCTCCCTCCGGCATGGGTGTGTGTGTTTGTCCTTAGGATAATTTAGGTTAAGTAGTGTGTAAGCTTAGGGACTGATGACCTTAGCAGTTAAGCCCCATAAGATTTCACACACCTTTGAATTTTTGAAACTCTCGGATTCCTGATACGCAGACGGACAAGCGAGGTAATAAGCAGGTGATCATAAATCTTTTCCTCAGAAATCTATATTCATAATTTGTAAATGTGGTAACTTACTCTGTAACTGTGATTTCACACATCGTTGTATGTGCTACGTTATAACAATAAGCTGAAAGTTAAACATATATTCAACAGATGGTCAACAGTGGGTAAATTTTCGATTATTTTTCAAAAATGAATCTGTCGCTCTGTATCGATGTGTTTGTTGTGACAGAACTCCAGCCAAGTTGGAACTGTCACCAAAGAATGCACTCGAACGAGTGCTGTGTCTTATGCCGGCGACGCTGTTGCCAACTGGTCTGTCAGAGTATTCTCCTTGCTGAACTTAATGCTTAAATTTCACCCTTCCTCGCTCCAACATTTCGTTGCAGGTAGAAGATTTTATTTTCGTTTCTATGCTTTTTCCGCAAATGACCTTTACTCGCTGTCATCATCAAAAGGCAAAGGCATGGGTTCTAACATGGAGTACAAAGTTATAATTTATCTGCAGTAGCACAAACAGCCATCAACATCCGCATGATTACTCTGCAATTCACAGTTTAGTGCCTGGCAGAGGGTTCGTCCAACCATGCAGTTCCACTCTCTAACAGCGCGCTTAAAAAACGAACACTTAAATATTTCCGTGCGAGCTCCGATTTCCTTTATTTTATAATGATAATCATTCTTCCCTTCGCAGGTACAGGCCAACAAAATATTTTCACTCTCTTAGGAGAAAGTTGGTCATTAATATCTCAAGATAAGATAATGCTGCAACAAAAACCGCCTTTGTTTTAATGATGGCCAACCAAACTATCATATCCCTGGCGCAGTCTCCCCTATTTCACACTAGTACAAAATGAGCTGCCTTTATTTGAACTTTTATGATGCCCTCGGTCGATTTTAGTTGATGCGGATCCTACACTGCGCAGCAATACTCCAGAAATGGAGGTACAATCGTGGTGTAGGTAGTCTCTCTAGCAGAAATGTTGAATTTTGTCAGTGTTCTGCCAATAAAGCATTATCCTTGGTTCGCTTTACCCACAACATTATCTATGTATAGCTCCAACTTCAGTTATTCGTAATTGTAATTCCTACATATTTAGCTGACTTTACAGTCCTTAGATATGTGTATCTTGTAACTGAAATTTAACGGATTTCTTTTCGTACTCATGTGGATGACCTCATACTTCTCATTATTTAGAGTCAACTGAGACCTAGTCCACACAAACGCCGATTAGAAATCGTTTTTTGATGGAACTGTGTCGAAAAATCAAAAAAATTTGTATTTCATTTGACATCCCTTGTTAACAAAACACATTACTTCATTTACAAGAACAATATTATCTGAACCCGTGTCTTCTGCTTGTCGATAACTAGTTTTCTTCGAAATAACTCATAATATTCGAACACAGTGTATGTTCCAAAATCCTGCTGCAAACTGACGTTAGCGATATGGGTCTGTAATTTAGGGGATTACTCGTATTTCCTTTTTTTTTTTTTTTTTTTGGTATTGTGGTGACCTGCGCAACTTTTCAGTCCTTAGATACGGATCTTTCAATGACTGATCGGTTGTATCTGACTGCTAAATACAGAGCTTTGTAACAGCATTTTCCGAGAGGAACTTGACTGGTATACAGTCAGGGCAAAAGGCCTTGCCTTTATTAAGTGAATTTAATAGCTTTGCTATGTCGAAAATGTCTATTTCTGAGTTAATCGCGTTGGAAGTTGTTCTTGGTTCGGGATCTATAATATTTACTTCGTCTTGTTTGGTGAAAGGATTTCGGAAAACCGTATTTAGTAATTCTGCTTTATTGGCACTATCATCAGTAACATCACCACTGTTATCGCGCGGTGAAGGTATTGATTGTGTCTTTCCACTAGTGTACTTTACATAGGAGCAGAGTCTCCTTCGATTTCCTGCCAGATTTCGAGACAGAGTTTCGATGTAGCAAGTATTAAAACCAAGTCAGATTAAAGTCTGTGCTACGTTTCGAGCTTCTGTACAACTTCACCAATCTTGAGGGTTTTGAGTTCTTTTAAATTTAGTTTGTTTTTTCGATATTTCTGCAATTGAGTTCTGACATTTTTGGGGACCATGGGGGATAAGTACTAACTCTCTTTAATTCGTTTGGTTTACGTCCCTCGATAGATTCAAATGGCTCTGAGCACTATGCGACTTAACTTCTGAGGTCATTAGTCGCCTAGAACTTAGAACTAATTAAAACTAACTAACCTAAGGACATCACACACATCCAAGCCCGTGGCAGGATTCGAACCTGCGACCGTAGCGGTCGCTCGGTTCCAGACTGTAGCGCCTAGAACCGCACGGCCACTCCGGCCGGCCCCTCGCTAGGCATCGACACTTTTTCTTTGGATTTATACATCATCTCGTCTACTCTTACATTTCAGACACGAAGGAGAGGAGACAGTCTCTTGGGAAGGCCTCAAGATAAATTTTATCTCCTTTGCTTTTATTTTTGGAATGTTTGGAGGTTAAGGTTTTCATTCTCGCTACAACAATCTTTTGGTCACTAGTCCCTGTATCCGTCATGATCCTCCCTATTTGCTCGGAATTATTTGTTGCTAAGAGGTCAAGTATGTTTTTGCAAGCATTTACACTTAGAGTGGACTCCTGAACTATTTTTTCAAAACGTTTACTCTGGAAACGCTTTCCGAACGATTTCGAACGACGTTTTATGCCTACCTCCGATTTTAAACATTTATTTTTGCCAAGATATAGAGCATAGACAGAAGTACCCTTCAACTATAACTGTATGCGTGGGGCAGCTGTTTGAAAGGACTCAAGTTTTGTTAGAGCTGCTCAGCGACAGTATCATCTTAGTCGAGATATCGGTAAAATGAAACACTTATTAGTTCATTCTGGTTGTCAGGTGTACGTTCTACGCTTAACTCACATGAACTATCTACTTCAATTTCATTACATGATGAACTACTTCTGACAGCAATAAATATTCCACCACCAAGTATATTTAATCTGTCATTTCTGAACATGGATAGATGCTTTGCAAAATTTACGGCTGAACTTACGTCTAGCTATAACCAGCTTTCCATACCTGTAACGGTTTGAGCATCAGTGCTTTCTACTAGTACTTGGAGCTCTTGTTCTTTTCTACCAAAGCTATGACAATTTACAACTACAATACCGATTGTTTGTATGTCTACTTGTGTTTGTCCTAGACCGTATTAGACTGACTTCCTATCTGTAGTTTCACGAGACCATCCAACCTAAACAACCGCCCAGTCCCCTCCACAAGGCCCCCACTACCCGCGTAGTCACTGTCTGTATTTAGTTGACATTTGACCTATTAAGCAGAACCAAAAAACCCACCACCCTACCCCGCATGTTTAGAAATCTGCAGCATTCACTGTCGCAGAACCCTCTGAGCCTCTTATTCAGGCCTTCCACTCGCCTCTGTACCAAAGGACCACAGTCGGCTCTGTCGACGATCCTACTTATTGCAAGCTCCAACATCATCTCGCCAAGCAAGACTGCCAGTCTTTACTACCTCAGGTACCCGCCTGCAACCAGAATGAACCTCTTCCGATCCAAAGCGATAGGTATCAATATTTCCGACATGAGCCACCCCATGAAGCTGCCTGCACCCTGTGGTCGTTATGGCATTTAGAAGACCCTTTCCGCATCCGGAATGACTCCTCCCAATATGCACCCAGAGTACACACTGGACTCATTCTCCTCCTTGGCAGCCATATGCCTAACGGGCCAATTACGCGCATAACCTTACCGGCCGAGGGCTTCCTCTGGAACTGGAATTTCTTCGTCGCAGACAGCGCCCGAAACCTGTTCGACAAACGAACCGGGAAGGCCCTCCGATCGGCCTTTCACTGGCTGCCTCTCCTTGGAGCGACCTCCCACTTGACCACAGATAATGGGTTAACTTCGGTGCGGGTAGTACAAGGGGACACTTGGGACGTGCTGGACGTCCCCTAGATACCCAAGTGTGCGTCCCCACAGTGACGCCCGCTGACAACAGCCTTAAGCTGTGTGACCAAAGACAACATCACGTGGAGCTGTGCGTGAGGAGTCACAAACTCAGCTCACATCAGAACACAGCAGTCACAGTTCCTACCAAGACAAATAACAGCAAAATTGTCCAGAACACAGTTACTAGAACGCTACATGGTGGCTGGAAGGCACAAAGACACACAGGAAATTAAGAAAACTGAAAATAAGTCATTCGTGTTTAAATCCCGTAAATATAACTCGCAAAGAAACGTTGTACTTACATTAGATGCAGCAGGAACCACTTTTTGAAAGCGTGAATATTTATTCGCGCTAAATTCAGTGCTGTGAAGTCAGCTTTGAACTAACAGAGAATTTTGATGTAGTGCAACGCTTTTTCACAGCCTTATCTATCACATTGGGAGTACTGTTTCCAATGAAGATACATATGTTTATTTACAGGGAGAATCGAAGGATAATCGTTTAATGTGATTCCTCACATCCTCTCTTCCTTTTTTCTTTTTTTCGCAGCTGCACTTTACGTGTAGACATTAGCGGATATGAGGTGAAAATCAACACCAGGTACGAGCTCTCTTAAGTTTCAGCGAATCTGAGGGACCTCCATGCTTGTACTGTTTCAGGAAGGTTTCGTTGTTTTAGCTGTGAATCAGGTATTACTTAACAGGCTTTGAGACAGACAGACTCATTTATTAATGAAGTTACTACTGGCCATTAAAATTGCTACACCAAGAAGAAATGCAGATGATAAATGGGTATTCATTGGACAAATATATTATACGAGTACTAGAACTGACTTGTGATTACATTTTCACGCAATTTGGGAGCATAGATCCTGAGAAATCAGTACCCAGAACAACCACCTCTGGCCGTAATAACGGCCTCGATACGCCTGGGCATTCAGTCAAACAGAGCTTGGATGACGTGTACAGGTGCAGCTGCCCAGGCAGCTTCAACACGATACCACAGTTTATCAAGAGTAGTGACTGGGGTATTGTGACGAGCCAGTTGCTCGGCCACCATTGACCAGACGTTTTCAATTGGTGAGAGATCTGGAGAATGTGCTGGCCAGGGCAGCAGTCGAACATTTTCAGTATCCAGAAAGGCCCGTACAGGACCAGCAACATGCGGTGTTGCATTATCCTGCTGAAATGTAGGGTTTCGCAGGTATCGAATGAAGGGTAGAGTCACGAGTCGTAACACATCTGAAATGTAACGTCCACTGTTCAAAGTGCCGTCAATGCGAACAAGAGGTGACCGAGACGTGTAACCAATGACACCCCATACCATCACACCGGGTGATATGCCATTATGGCGATGACGAATACATGCTTCCAGTGTGCGTTCACCACGATGTCGCCAAACACGGATGCAACCATCATGATGTTGTAAACAGGACCTGGATTCATCTGGAAAAATGACGTTTTGCCATTCGTGCACCCAGGTTCGTCGTTGAGTACACCATTGCAGGAGCTCCTGTCTGTGATGCAGGGTCAAGGGTAACCGCAGCCATGGTCTCCGAGCTGATAGTCCATGCTGCTGCAAACGTCATCGAACTGTTCGTGCAGATATTTGTTGTCTTGCAAACGTCCCCATCTGTTGACTCAGGGGTCGAGATATGGCTGCACGATCCGTTACAGCCATGCGGATAAGATGCTTGTCATCTCGACTGCTAGTGATACGAGGCCGTTGGGATCCAGCACGGCGTTCCATATTACTCTCCTGAACTAACCGATATCATATTCTGCTAACAGTCATTGAATCTGGACCAACGCGAGCAGCAATGTCGCGATACGATAAACCGCAATCGCTATAGGCTACAGTCCGACCTTTATCAAAGTCGTAAACGTGACGGTATGCGTTTCTCCTCCTTACACGAGAAATCACAACATTTCACCAGGGAACGCCGGTCAACTACTGTTTGTGTATGAGAAATCGGTTGGAAACTTTCCACATGTCAGCACGTTGTAGGTGTGGCCAGCGGCGCCAGCCTTATGTGAATGCTCTGAAAAGCTAATCATTTGCATATCACAGCAGCTTCTTCCTGTAGGTTAAATTTCGCTTCTGTAGCACGCCATCTTCATGGTGTAGCAATTTTAATGGCCAGTAGTGTACTTCAGGGTGTTCGTCCGAGTTGTTTCCATTTTATGCATAAAATGGAAACAAAATCTCGGACGTAAAATGAGAGGCAAAACGATTGCCCGGTCCGAATAATTTAGAGTCCAAAAAGAGAGCATTACGCATGCCCAAGTTCAAAAGTGCCATTGTTCACATCTCTAGCGGTCTGTCGAGCTTTAGCTTGGTATATACATGGTCAAATAGTAAGGATACAGTATATATCGAGATTCATAGCAAATTTAACTCATCGGATCATTTCTTTTGAAAATGATTATTCGAGCACGTAGGGACAGTTGAAATATAGTAACTCCACGTCGGTAGAGTTTACGACAGTACAGGACGAGCGTAGAATCTGACTGGAGTTAGTTGTCATTTCCTTTATTTAGAACTGTGCGGGTAACATCTTAAACTTTAAGTCTCCACGTTCTTTCAAAAGATTATATTTTATAATAGTCTGATCTTTAAAGAAGCAGACAAATGGTCCCAGCATAAATATTGAAGATGGAAGTATTTATTTGTAATTACTTCGATCGCCACTTCATCTGTCTGTAGTTTCCAGCTAAGAGGAACGTATCTGCTGATCTACATCTACATCTATACTCCGCGAGCCACCTTACGGTGTGTGGCGGAGGGTACTTATTGTACCACTATCTGATCCCCCCTTCCCTGTTCCATTCACGAATTGTGCGTGGGAAGAACGACTGCTTGTAAGTCTCCGTATTTGCTCTAATTTCTCGGATCTTTTCGTTGTGATCATTACGCGAGATATATGTGGGCGGTAGTAATATGTTGCCCATCTCTTCCCGGAATGTGCTCTCTCGTAATTTCGATAATAAACCTCTCCGTATTGCGTAACGCCTTTCTTGAAGTGTCCGCCACTGGAGCTTGTTCAGCATCTCCGTAACGCTCTCGCGCTGACTAAATGTCCCCATGACGAATCGCGCTGCTTTTCGCTGGATCATGTCTATCTCTTCTATTAATCCAACCTGGTAAGGGTCCCATACTGATGAGCAATACTCAAGAATCGGACGAACAAGCGTTTTGTAAGCTACTTCTTTCGTCGATGAGTCACATTTTCTTAGAATTCTTCCTATGAATCTCAACCTGGCGCCTGCTTTTCCCACTATTTGTTTTATGTGATCATTCCACTTCAGATCGCTCCGGATAGTAACTCCTAAGTATTTTACGGTCGTTACCGCTTCCAATGATTTACCACCTATGGCATAATCGTACTGGAATGGATTTCTGCCCCTATGTATGCGCATTATATTACATTTATCTACGTTTAGGGAAAGCTGCCAGCTGTCGCACCATGCATTAATCCTCTGCAGGTCCTCCTGGAGTACGTACGAGTCTTCTGATGTTGCTACTTTCTTGTAGACAACCGTGTCATCTGCAAATAGCCTCACGGAGCTACCGATGTTGTCAACTAAGTCATTTATGTATATTGTAAACAATATACATATTTTTCATTATCCTTACGTGCGTCTTACATAAGCGAGTGGATGTGCCTTCCAATACCTGTAGCTTCCAGTTTAATGTTCGTTCTTCGACTACGGGAGGCCTATTTGACCACTAGAAGAAAAACAAAAGGTCGGTAGCTACATGGTAGAGTGTCAGTTTACTGAATTCTTAGTTGCTGCCTGGGTGTGATTTGATCTCCCCGCCGCTTATTTTTCATCGCGTGATGGATGATTATGTTGGTAAATGAGACGTCATTTGGGGTACCGAAGTCGGGCTCTGGGGATGATTACATTTTCAAGGAAATGTTCGTAGCAAGTCTGGCTTTAGCTGCCTCTTAGATGCTCTTATGCACTCGTCAGAGAAAATGGCTTTCCTCCGATCAACATATTCCCAGAAACTCACAACTGCTAGTCTGTCAATGGCTTGTTCGTCAGACAACTGCTCTTCGACAAGAGCACGACGGGACTTGATTCCTTGGTCCTTTAATGTGCTGAAAGCAGTTCTGTTTGGTTCCCGGATTACCGAGGAAGGGGCAGTCTAGGCCACCCTGACCAATTCATCTTTTATCCGTGTAGAGACTCGTGGTCTTCCAGACACTGGACGTGTCACTAACTCATCATTATCGCTAAATCGATTAGTCCATCTCCTTTCTGCCGAAGCATCAACATCATAACGACGTCTTGCGTCAGATATACTACCATCGTTTTCAAAGAGAGCAGTCATTCCCTCGCGAAAATTCATATCACAAATTTTGATGCAGACCTGTGAGTAAGCCAATATATTAGCTGTAAAGCAATCATTACAGATAAATACATCCATTTTCAATATTTTCACTATGAACGTTCATCAGTTAGTTTAAAGATTACACTATTACAAAATGGAATCTTTTGAAAGAATTATGAACCTAAAAAGGCCTATATTTCCACAATTTATAGCGAATTAAGTTTAAAATATTACCGGCACAGGTCTAAATAAAAAGAAGTCACAATTGACTCCAGTTAGATGCGAAAGCTCGTCCTATACGTTCGCAAGACATCAGCCTGCCCACTCAGCCTCTGAAACAGATGTGAAAAGTTCGTCATTCTAGTAATTCTACAGACGTGGATTTCTTATGTTTCAGCCGTTTCTACGTGCTCGAATAATCATTTTCAAAAGAAATGATACGATGAGTTAAATTGCAACGAATCTAGACATATACTGTATCATAACTATTACATTGCTTCTGTTTGACGACGCCAACACCAAGATAGAGCTCCAAGACAGCTAGATTTGTGAACACTGGCACTTCTGAACTTGGGCATGTGCAGTGCTCTGTTCTTGGGGCCAGGCAATCTTTCTGCCTCTCATTGCACATGCAGAAGCACACCAGTACACAATCAAGCCGAGGAAATCTCATTCAAAACGGAAAGGCATGTTAGAAAAGTCGCATCAAGAGCATGTTGCATTTCACCTGACGACTGATAGGAGCTACACTGCGTGAAATTAATTTCACTAGTACACAGCATAGATGAAGTTACCAAAACATTGGGAATTTTTAGTTCCTGACATTCCGTATCTTGTGTCTGGAACATTCACCTACCAACTTTTATTTATAGCGAAGAAATAATTTACTTGTCCATTTGTTAATCCGAAATTCTCTGATCTGCGACCACACTAGACATGCTGCTCTCCGTATACAATACGCTGATAGATGTCAATTTACCAAGTGTTAACAATGCTAATATTCCAAATAATCATATAAGGCAATTCAGAACGAAAATTTCTAGGTGCAGGTCACATGTAACTGTAGGACTACGTTAGTGGTGGAAGTAACTTCCTTTTAAAGAGTTTTTTTTCTGTAACTATGAACGAATTTCTCTGTTTGCCACAAGCAAATTGTATGTGATTCACCAAGAAGAGGAACTATAAGGGCAGGTAGCTTTCAGATGCAAGTGACCGGAATACTAATATTGAAATAAAAATGAGATAAATTTATAAAACAGTAGTCATATTTCTCTATTCGCACGTTACAGCAACAGGATGTTTAGCCAAAGGTCATTAGGAACAAAACATAATAAGCAACTGAATCAAAATAATATCTACTGGTTAAATTCTCACTATATCTTAGCATCATTTGCGGTAAGTGCGAGATTACTTAAGTTTTATCATTTATCTGATGTATTTCAAGAATTTGACATTAGATTCGTAACGTCACTGAATTTTTTTCTGGTAGCTGTACAGGCGTCGAGATACCTTCGTTGACTAATCTGAGATCTTACTAGCAATATAACGATCTCATCGTCAACTGGGCCACCTTTCTTTCTTTTGTAGTACTTTCAGCGTAGGTAACAGATATGAAAACATAATAAACATTATAAAAAGATTATTTTCATGTTACTATCAGCACAACATTTAATATTTCCCTGACAAAAATATAAATCAACAGATACTTTGTTGCAGGGACACCAGACATCATTGTTGTGGTACTTTTCGAAATAACGTTGTTTTTCCATGATAAGGGCGTCGAAGGCAGCATTCACTGACTCTTGATCGTTTGAGTGGTAAGCGAATATGTTTTGGCATTATTGGTACGGCAGTGAGAGCTCATGGCCATCCAGTATAGTTGCATAAAAAGGAAAGCTAAACGTGGGCCACTTACACTCAAACAGTCGTCCAAATGAAATAATTGGTGCAATACCGAAGCTTTCCCACGTCTGACCAGGTGAATACTGGGCCGCTACTCTTGTCCCGTCTCAGTTAAACTATTCGCAGACCTTTCGAAAAGAAAGCATTCTCACACTGTCCCACATGAGATAAGACTAGATGCTAGAGTGGTTGCACAATTTCCGTTTCAGGGGGGTGGGGCCAAGACGTGGCGGTGGGAAGGGCAACAATCCTCCCCTTCCCCCCCCCCCCCCCCCCCCCCCCGCCTTCCTCTCCGCCAAACACTCATATAGCCATATTCAGATTAGGGTTAATATGCTGATCCCGTAAAAATTCGAACAACCTTGATTTCGAATTCAAAAAATTGCTGTTGCGTTTTTGAAGATTTGTCGGAACTTCAGGCTAATCGTCAAAGCTCGAGAAAGTAGTGATGGAAACTGGCTTGTACGTTACATCCATGGTCGGACTAGACAACGAAGTGAATCGGCCATATAATTTTTGAACACAACTCCAACTTCATCAGACACACGTGTCGTAACCACTTTACCACGCCACTCTCCGTTCTGTCTCATTCGTAACACAAGAAATCCCCTATAACGTTGTCCCAAATCATTATGAAGACGGACGTGTATAACGAGAAATAAGGAATACTCGTCGTTTACAGGTAAACTACCCATATTGAATTTACGTGTTGGAGTTTATGCGCACTGTAGAGCCGAACAGTAATGAATCACTCCATTTTGTGATGAACAGCAACCAAATATGTTTTGGCATTATTGGTACGGCAGTGAGAGCTCATGGCCATCCAGTATACTTGCATAAAAAGGGAAGCTAAACGTGGGCCATTTACACTCAAACAGTCGTCCAAATGAAATAATTGGTGCAATACCGAACAGTAATGAATCACTCCATTTTGTGATGAACAGCAACCAAATATGTTTTGGCATTATTGTTACGGCAGTGAGAGCTCATGGCCATCCAGTATACTTGCATAAAAAGGGAAGCTAAACGTGGGCCATTTACACTCAAACAGTCGTCCAAATGAAATAATTGGTGCAATACCGAAGCTTTTCCCACGTCTGACCAGGTGAATACTGGGCCGCTACTCTTGTCCCGTCTCAGTTAAATTATTCGCAGACCTTTCGAAGAGAAAGCATTCTCACACTGTCCCACATGAGATAAGACTAGATGCTATAGTGGTTACACAATTTCCGTTTCAGGGGGTGGGGCCAAGACTAGGCGGTTGGAAGGGCAACAATCCTCCCCCTCCCCCCCCCCCCCCCCCCGGCCCCCTCTTCCTCAAACACTCATATTGCCATATTCAGATTAGGGTTAATATGCTGATCCCGTAAAAATTCGAACAACCTTGATTTCGAATTCAAAAAATTGCTGTTGCGATTTTGAAGATTTGTCGGAACTTCAGGCTAATCGTCAAAGCTCTAGAAAGTAGTGATGGAAACTGGCTTGTACGTTACGTCCATGGTCGGACTAGACAACGAAGTGAGTCGGCCATATAATTTTTGAACATAACTCCAACTTCATCAGACACACGCGTCGTAACCACTTTACCACGCCACTCTCCGTTCTGTCTCATTCGTAACACAAGAAATCCCCTATAACGTTGTCCCAAACCATTATGAAGACGGACGTGTATAACGAGAAATAAGTAATACTCGTCGTTTACAGGTAAACTACCCATACTGAATTTACGTGTTGGAGTTTCTGCGCACTGTAGAGCCGAACAGTAATGAATCACTCCATTTCGTGATTAAAAACAACCAAAGATGTGATCTGTTCTTTGTCGCTGTGGTATAATTCAATGTGAGAATTCTTACTTTGAGAAAAAGTGATATAATATAGTCTTCTGCGCTCCACGATACATATACAGTTCGTACAGTATTTCTAAACCAACAGTTTAACACACTCTTCTTAAGTGATTTATTACAACAACAAGTTGAATATCGTTTGGTTTCACAGTCTACTCGCCATTGTAAGTGATGTATTGAGTCAGCTTCATGTATTGATTTCCATCTTCAATCATTTACAGGAAACCTGTAAAATTTTTCTGCTAAACGCCGTTTCTTCTTTCGGAGCTCTAAACGTGGTATTTGTGAGCTAGCACTTAAAGTTGACAAAAATACTAGATTACCAGAACTTTTGTAATTTTCTGAGCGTTAGTTGTCATGTTGATGAGGCGTGGAAGTTCTCGTATAACGCAGTCTCAGTACCCACCCCAAACCCTTCCGACTGCTTAGAAGTCCTAATCCGAGCCGCTGCCGCTCTCTTACACTAATGTACGTGTTGAGGCCAACTCTTGATGTTATTTTTTATCTTCGCAGATGTTCCGCAGAGCCCTCGCCTTCTTCGGTCTCCCTTGTGGGCGGGAGACAGAAAGCGAAGATCTTCGTGTCATAGGGGTCACCGATGAGGATGATGACCCTGTAGTGCTGGACCCACAGGTGAGCAACGCCGAAGAGTATGCAGAATATAACACTCGGGCTTAAGGGTAAGCACTTTCTGCGTATAATGCGTCATTAACCACCACGCCACATTGGATGTTACCTTGAGAACGCTTGAATTTTCCAAAGTTGACATAGTTACCTGTAGCTCTAAGCATCCATCGGTTACTGACAGGTGTATTGATCTCCTCTCCAGCAGGCGAGGACTAGTTTTTATTGCCTTACCGTCCAGCACCATAAAGCCGCGTGGCCAGCTCGACTGACTGATATACCGCGGATCCGGGATCGATTACGGAAAACTGGAACCGAGAGCACTGAGCCTCGTGAGGCCTATTTAGGAGCTACTTGTTTGAGAAGTAGGGGCAACAGGTCACGTAAACTGACAGCAGCCGGGAGTGCGATGTGCTGTCCGCACGCCCCACGATACCCCGTGTAACGTCATTGCGGAATAGGTTGGTCCGTGAGGAGAGCCAGTGCACGATGTTTTTTTTTTTCACTATATTACCCCTCTGTTGGCTCTGAGTGATGTCAGAAGTGATAGAGGTACCTCTCGCCCCATATAAACCCTGGGGGCTGCCGTTTGCTGTCTGGTCTACGTACACTTCCAACGAGTACACTTTTTCCCTGATACAGTCATTACTCATATACTCAACACTGGTCTCCTATCCTCGATTTTTCCATTCCCACATTCTATCACACTTCAGTCAGGCTACTGCCTGATGTCAATAATTCGAGATGGTGTATGGTATGAAAGCACGGATGATGATCTTACTGTGTAGGACTTGATCGCAAACTAAGCAAATAAGCGAACATCCATTACTTCACACAGACTATTTATTGTCTGTGACGATTTCCTTTCAGTTCTGATGCAAATGAAGTGGTAAATATTTCCACACTTCCTGAAACGTGGACTGAATTTGTTGCTACATAAATGTGTAAATCGTCCAATCACGTAGGCGACGATTTCGGTCTGCCCAATATTGTACTGCTCGAGTGGGGGTTTTGAACGCGTTACACTACTATCTGACTCAAATTACAATACTGTAAACATTTTGGTTGGTGGACATATGAATCTGCTATTGTAAAACGTGCATGTATTCGATTATGATTAAAGACTTGGAAATTAATAAAAGAAATACGACAAAGGGAAAAATGACGATGAAAATAAACCTCTCACAGGAATACAACGTGGTACGACTGTAGTTCCGTTTGGGCCCTGGTCAACAGGAAGGTGTTCCTCCGAGCGCACATAAGTCGCCGATGTTAACTGATGCTATGGACATAAGCCTCGAGGAGTGACTTGGGCTACAGGACACGCTACAGGAGAAGCGGATCATTGGAGAGGTAAGACAGCGTTATGATTATCAGGGAGGGCAATGTGTATGCAACTACTTGAACAGGTAGGCCACTCAAATTCCAAATGTAACGTTGTGCACGTTGTGGAGTCAGCCATTCATCATTCCACGGTCCCGTTGCGGAACACTGTTTCCGATATGTACAGAAGTACCTCGCAGTTGTTTAGAGCCTTGCAGTTTAATGTATTATTTATTACAAATGATATCGTAAATTTACGATTTTTTACTTTTATTTATGTTTTCGGGATATAAAATTTAAGTTCTCGCCAATCATGTAGCAACTCTATTAGTGGACTAGTAGTTTCCGCTCACAGTGTCCAGGAATACGAAAAATTAAAATTGAAGGAGAAAATGTAATAAAATCCACTACACATGAAAGTGCAGGAGAGGCCGGAGATAGAGCGTTACCTCGCTCCCTCTATCGCGTAGTCACAATGGAATCACGGTACACCACTCATTGGAAACACACCTCGTTCTTTTCCAAGATAACTTTTTGGAAACATTAGAAACAGGGAATATCACACATTTTCATATGGGAAAATGAATGGAATCTCTCTTTGAGCGAAATTAAATGTATGATAACGCACACAGCCTACGGAAACCATAACACAGTTGTAAACATCTGCAGACGTATAATACACTGAGATTAATACTAAAAGGTTTTTGCCATTTTACTCTAGAATCCAACTTTCCGCTTTTAGACGAGTACTCTAATTTCAAGCAGAAATTCAACAGTATCCTGATGCACCAACCGCTGTAGATCCTAAATGACCTTCTTCCCGACCACTTTCTAAGTTGCAACTGCACAAAATTTCTCGTTCAGGATCAGTGAAGCTACGAGATTTACAATTCCAGTCCTTTTTTTTCAGATGAACGATGTGGCGTCCGCCGTGGCGCCCTCCAGCCCAGACGGTGAGGCTTCCAGCGTAGAGGAGGCGCCGCCCGCAGCTCGCCGCAGACGCGGCTGCCGCTGTTGCTGGGCGGAACGGCTGGGCAGCAGAGTGGTGGTGCGGCCCCAGGGTCGCCAGGGATACCGCCTCAACAGGGGATAAGACTGTCTCCTGAGGAAGAGGACGTAAATTCCTGCAGAAGCTACAATCATTTGGCACCCGTAATACATAAATCCAGTACACGCGGCAAGGTTGTGGTTTCAGAATATCAGTGAGGAACGGAGCTACTGAAGCTTTCCGAGGAATAATATGGAAGATAAACATTCGACAGGACTATAAGGCAAGTAAATTTCAAAGTTTGGTAGTGAACATAGTTCTATGTGGAGTTGAGACGTGTCTTCAACAGGGGCAGTTTGGGAGAAAATAAGAACAATGGAAATGGACTACATAGGAACAATCTGCTGGTAACGTGACGTCGTAGGATACGAAATGAGTTACGGAGGCGAATAGAGATAATGTGTTCGACAGCAAACGCTTTGAAGACTAGAGTGCATCTGCGGTATTGGGCGTGTGCCGAGGATATGCAGCAACTGGTGCCCAAGGTAGAAAATAAACTGGGTGCCCCCTGAAGGACGAAGAGGAAACCCAGCTCTAAGGTGGGAAAAATACGTACGGAAAGCAGTGGAAGACAAAGTTTAGGACCGAATTATTGGAGCCGAAGCAGCCTTTGGAGGTCGAAATCGTCTAATCGTTAGAGTGAAAAGCTGAAGAAGAATAGAACCTCTTCGTGTGCACAGTTTCGACTTATTTTGCGAGTACTTTCTAACTGTGCAGCTGAAAAAGTAACTGACAGAATAGAATGTGATTTTTCCACCTCTGTTCCTAACGAGTGGATTCCGTTAATGTTGGTAGTCAAGACTTTACACGCAACCAGAAATGGAAGACTTTGAATCTGAATACCAATGTGATAGGATTGAGTTGTGTGCGCATTGAGCTATATTTGTGCTAGTACGTAGCTGACCTTGGACGTGTCAAACGAACAGTTTAACGACGTTAAATTATTACAGTGGAGCGTCCGATGTTACTGAAAAGAATCCTAGAATTTTTTGTTTTCATGCCAGTTTCGGAGGAGTCATGTGAATCGGTGTCACTAAAGTCAATGTTGTGTATCTCAATGAACCTCCCGCCTATCACACAATCAAATTACATTGAAGTAATCACATAAAAGATTGTTGTTTTTGTTAAAGTATTTACTGAGTTTTACGCTTTTGCTTACTTATTAAAAAGTGGTTCTGCGGAGTATTTTTTATGTTGACACTGGCTGAAAATTCGTTCACCGACAGAGCCTGTTAGGTAGGTAGATAGGTACTGATGATAGACTCCGACAAAGGGAAATATAGAAATTATTGAACCGCTAATCAATTCTCCACACCCAAACAGTGTAAGTTATAGTAGAAACTTTCACCGACTTTGAAATCTATCACAAACCACATGGAGGTGTAGAATGAAGGTTATCAAAAGATACAAGATAGCTTTGTATTCTGTCAGCACAAACGCGAAAATCCACTATGTGTAAATGAAAGTGATGCATTTAATTTCTCCAAGCTATCGCAGAGGTATGATACTGTTACTATATGGCGTCGATAAGAGACAATGAGTACGTGTGGTGCAAATTGTGGATCAGGAATCAAATTACACAAATTAAACATACGAACAACAAAGACGGTTCTCCATACTCCACGATGTCTATTGATAGTGTGCAGAAACTACGTCTATAAAAAACTCAAGTAAACTTCTTAGTTTTTACGTTGGAATCACCTCCTAAGACATTCAAATCCCACCCACCATGAAATCCCTTCCATTCCCTCACGCCCTACACAAACACACCCACCAACAAACAAGTACACGTATTATACAGGAACTTCTACGTTGCAAACATTAATTCTACATGCGGAATTTAAAACAGACAATTCTGAACCATCAATATGCTCCAAGAAATATTCAGTTATACTGTATGTTGAGCAGATGACGATATACCTATCAGATTAGTATAAGAAAGTTCACTATCGTTATAATGTAAGTGAACCGAATTTTCGAGGTCTAAGTTACTCAAACGGCTTTGAATGCCAAGCTGATTATTTTTGGAGATTGGACCTCTGGTTGGAAACTAATGTTTCCAGGTTGTGCTAGGGTGACACGATTTTCTCCTGGCTTCTTTACAAAGCAGTGGAACGTGAGGGAAGTCTGAGTAACTTATATTGCAAAACTCAGTGATTCAGTGAGTCAGAGGGACATAGAAGCAGTACCCGACATTGTGGATTTGTATGAGCACTGGTACACACTACTGGCTTTGGGTTGCCTGGAAGTGCAAGGATCGGGCAAAATAAGGACTGAACATGATTCGTCTCAAGATTTTTATTGAAACTCCTCAGGAAAAGTAAATTTACCAATTAGGTCAAGAGGACCTTGAAGATCACACGCTGGGGAAGCGAACCAATCACAGTTATCACGGTCACCGTGGGGAGCAACGTCTTTATGATTGCCGCGTGCTTTCGCCACCGAAGCAACGAACTAGAAGTGGCTCACCGAGCATCCAGAGCCGCTGTGCGGTGTCCGGAAGATGCTCAGTCAGATAAACTCGGGCGTAACACGGGCGGCAGAACAAGCACCGGCGCTGTCCGCGCTGCTTCACTCACAGCTTTTGCTAGCGAACGGCTTCAACGCCACTCGCGGTGAACGTGCCAATCCCCTTCCTGTTCAGGAAACTTGGAGCGAGCTACTGATCGCGCAACAGTTCACAAAAAATAGAAATAAATTTAATTAAAGTTTGCCCGCACAGTTTCCGAAACACCAATAAAAGTTTTAAAAAGAAAGGAATTACGCAAGTGTCCGTGAAACCACGTCCTCAATCAAGCAAGTAATTTCTAGGAGATTCTTTATCACAATTTTTACAATGAAAATGAACTTTACTATATTCCCAACGCCTTGGATGATTTATAAGTGTACACGGACAGAGCTCGTCGAGTTCTATCAGAACATAGTAGCGCAATTTTTACGAACGTTGTATAATTTAAACCACACGCCAAAATTTATATTTCGAACACTAAAATGTGAATTTTTAGGAAAATAGTTGACAATATAATCAATTTCGACTTAGGTATTTATGTAGATCTATATTTTGCTGATATCTGTTTCTGATTTATCAGCGACAAAATGGCCCAAAGTAGTGTTTACATCAATTAGGACAATAAGTTTGCTTCCGTCATTTTGCAGTAGAATTGGGGTGAAGGTCATAGGTATTTGTAAACATTATGCCATACTTTAACTCGAAATCTGCGGCTGTGACTTGCCAAATCGTGTGTAAGACCTACGGTAACGCACGTATTAGGTAAAGAACTTGTTGATAATGATTTCAGCGATTCAATAACTGTGATTTTGACGTCGAGGACTGGTATGGTGGTGGAAGAGAGATGGCTTTCGAAGTTACTGAAACCGACGGAAAAAAATTGGAGGAGATAGTTATGCAAGCAATTGGTGCTTTTGATCCGAGCGCTGGAAGACAAACGGCCACCATAAAGATACAGCGATAGATATAGAAAAGTGATCTTGTAGCGTGACAATGTTCGATCCCATGTCGCAATACCCCTCACGACATACTTGAAAACCTTGAAATGGAATGCCTTACCCCACCCAACGAATTCTCCAGACGTTGCTCCCTCCGGCAACCACCTTTTTGGATCAGTAGCCTGGCTGACAAACACTCCCGGTCATATGACAAAGTGGGAAATTTGATCGATTTGTGGATCTCCTCAAAAGACGCAAAGTTCTTCCGCCTCGGGATTCTTATGCTGCCCGAAAGATGGGAGGAAGCAATGGCCGGTAGTTTCAATCGTAAATATTTTGTAAGTTTCTCACAAATGAGATCGAACATCGAGAAAAAACGACGGAAGCAAAGTTGAAGACGTAATATAAAAGTGATTGTTACGGAAGTTAGAAAATTCAGTCCGACAGTGAAAAAGTGATATAATTTCCATTTCATTTGATAATCATGCTATGGTTTAAGTAAGATTAATTGTTTTTAAGTAGGTTTAGAAATGGAAGTATGCGAATTTTCGTAACGGCTTTATGAGGGCATAAATGGCTGGTGGCCATTTTGTTCGAAACTAGTAATGTACGAAAACTGGAGCAGCGAACATGCGTGAATGTGTTGATCAGCGGCGACAGGGCCCCTTTTTCGAGGTATCGACCTGCGATATTCTCGAGTGTCGATCGACGACATTTAGAAAACTGTCATGCACTCTTGTGGATTTAGGAATATTCTGGTAAGGTAGCAAGAGTACGGACTCGCTCTAGGTGAAGGATGGGTGAAAATTTTTTTGAGGATTGAGAGCGCTTCGAGCTTGTGGTTTTAGCTAGTTTGCAGTGTGCAGTGTGAAACCTTAATTTTGAACATTCGTGGTGGAACTTAAAACAGTTTTCAGTATCGGGACTCTCCGACAGTTCACATGGTGTACCGGTGTGGTTTCTGGTATTTTAAAACTTCAGCACAGTCGTCAATTGATTCGAATTACAAAAGGAGATATTAAACACTGTTTTGTATTTAAATCAGAGCAGCAGAGAGTTGTAAGCATTATTTTTCATCGCATAGTCCAATCAGTCCTCTATATGTTTGAACTATAGAAATTAGGTCTGACTAGTCAGGGTGGTGCGACAAATGCGTTTTGTTGGCCTAGACATTAAGGCAGGCACGCAGTTAAAGCAAGGCCTACCGAAAGCCATACGCCGTGTGGCGCCCCGGTCGTGCCATTACCTAGCGCTTCAACCGCAGCGTTGAGTTGTGCTGAGGGGTGAGGAGGAAGAGGCAAGGCTGCAACCGGACGCTGCTGGAAGGATCCACCCGTCTTCCAGTAAACCCCTTGAGTGCGAGTGTGGCGAAACAAGCGCTGTATCGTGTGTGAGATAGAGGGGCGACCGAGTGTGCCGGGACTTGCCCCAGTTCACTACTAGTAGCGCCACTTCACCCTACCGCGTCTGTGCGTAGCACACAAGTATTCAACCACAAATAAGAATAGAATTAAAAGTTAAGGTTGCTTTTCAAACTTTGTCAACATATGCTTTAGTGTAATAATGTTTAAACTGTCAAGTATCAGATTTATCAGGTGAATATTTGACCCAAATACATAGTTTTAAGAAAAAAATAGGTGGTGCTAAATAATAAAGCTAGGAAGCCAGAAATGGTCATAATGTGCAGATGTATGTCAAAATTAACTGGTACATTCTCAACGTCATTAAAGCAGTATTTTGGTCAGAATCGAAGTTTATAAGAAAAAAAAATGGTTCAAATGGCTCTGAGCACTATGGGACTTAACTTTTGAGGTCATCTGTCCCCTAAAACTTAGAACTACTTAAACCTAACTAACCTAAGGACATCACACACACACCCATGCCAGAGGCAGGTTTCGAACCTGCGACCGTAGCGGTCGCGCGATTCTAGACTGTAGCGCCCAGAACCGCGCGGCCACCCCGGCCGGCTTTTAAGAAAAATTTAATGCGCTAAATATTAAACTTAGAAATGTGAAAATTTGTATGTCGCTTCAGTTCAACATAAAAATAATAACTACACGACCCCATCAAGCTACCTCTAATAGTTCTCGAGTAATTTACTGAAAACTAAATTTGTAACGAAAACGTTCTTATTTGTAATAGATTAAGTATCTGTTATATTGCTGATAGAAACTTTTGATTTCAGCACGTGATGAAACCTATTAAATAATGCTGCTATACCAAGTTTTAGGACCTTGATGTTAAAAACAACCAATACAAGGTCTCTTAAAGGTGTCGATCAGAGGTCATGTTCTGCAGTTAGTTCAGTTCTAAAAATTCTAGAAGGCGAAGTTTTAATGCAGGCGAGCTAAAACTTTTTCTGTGATTTTAACCGACTTACCTTCATTCATACAAAAATTGCGAAGATTCAAAATCGATTCATAACATTGTTATTAAATATTGTGTGTCCAAGAAAGCTGCCGTTTATAGACTGCTACCGTGTGCATAGGGCGGATAACAGCAGGTCCCCTGCGTCACATACATGGACTTACTAAATAAAAATTAGACCGCGCATTGGCGCTAGTGTCGCGTCCCCACATTAAACGTGACAGAAGCCGCCATTTGCAGGGTAACAGTGCGTAAACATGGTTCGTTCGTGTGCTGTTTTTAATTGTAACAGTATAATGGAAGCAAAGACGAAGACGGAAACTTACATTTCACATTTCTGGTTGTTTGTTACTTTCCATTACTTGTATATAGTATTTTCATTGAGAAATAATACATCATGAGCGTTTCTTTTTTTTTTTTTTTTTTTTGTTTAGGTTTCCCCTTACAAATGATTTTCTAAATGGGAAATGGATAGTTGCTACTCGGAGAGAAAACTTCCAACCGACAGCAAATTATTTGCTGTGCTCTCTTCATTTTGAAGAGAATTGTTACACGGAAAATTATGTAAATAGATGTCAACTGAATGACGATGCTGTACCGACAGTATTTGGATTTCCAACTCATTTGAAGAAGGTATAGTGTCCTGGAAATCGTGCAATATAGGCCTTGGTTAAATAGTGTGGAAATGCTGTCAGTATGTATAATTTTGAACATTCTTTTCCAGGTTACCAAGGCAATCAAATATATATTAAGTATGAATCACTTTCAGAGGTGCTATCAGTGTTAAAAACTAATGTGCGAATGAATTTCCTACGGTATTTAAAGTGATATGGGTTATTACAATTAATCATACCAAAATTCGAGTGTAAACAATACTATGCTAAACAAAAGAAAAGCGTGCAAAATGTACACTGTAATCGGAAAAAGCAAACACGACCCGACAGGAAAATTGCGTGAATTAAATAATAATCGTACTGTCTGCTTCAACCCGCGTCCGGCCATCCTGATTTAGGTTTTCCGTGATTGGGATGGTTCCTTTGAAAGGGCACGGCCGACTTCGTTTCCCGTCCTTCCCTAATCCGATGAGACCGATGACCTCGCTGTCTGGTCTCCTTACCAAAACAACCCAAACCAACCGTACTGTCTGCTACTTTAAAAGTTTCATGTAATAATCAAATGCGAAAAACTCGATGTAAACTCGCTCCACCTTGTCAGGAAAGAGCCTTACATTCTCTATGCAGACGTATTTCAGAAATTAGGAAACTTCATTCATTTAAGTATACTTTTAAAATAGACTCGAATACTCAGTACTGTTTTAAACAAACATTTGTTTAATTTGTGCTTCAATTTGCTCTTGTTGCGTCTCATATACTTCAAATCACAACCCCAGCACTAAGGATTCATCCCTGCAAATGGCGGCGATCAGCTGCTTCAATTGGGGGACAGTTGTCTCGCTTCTCCGCTACGGCGTGGTAGGGGCTTGGTCACTTATATGAATACAGCCAGAGAGGCAAGACTAGACTTCACTTCGCACATAGCCCCAATAAGATCCGTGTCAGTCAAACGCCGGAGAGCGCGCTGCCTCGGGTGACGACAGAGACAGGCTTTTACAAGACGCTTATTTTCAGCAATAATAGAAAGTGAACTCAGGTAAATTGTACACTGTCCTGGATCGCCTAGATTTAGAAAAGAGGTTAATAACTCCGCGTGGCAAGTGGTGACGATTATTTTCCAATTTTGTGGCGAGGAATTGTTTTGGTTATCAGTAGTCAAGGCGAAAGACAATTTAGTAGAAACTCACCGCAGAGGTCGCCTCTGAACTCCTCATAGTGCTGTTTAGGATAAAGAGATTTACTATCAGTATCAACATGATAACTATTATAATGTTGTGTGTGTGAAACTTTACCAAATATAAGTATTAATCAGAACTCAAAATCTTCTTTTGCAATCATAGTCCTGATATCGCTGAGGAAATAGAGAACAGAAACATTTTTTTCAGTGGGCTCGACAAGTATATGGACTTGCAGCTTGGAAACTATGTTTAATATGTTCTCCATCGCTTTCTGGCTGACCACAGAAATAATTTCAAGGCTCTCTTAAAAGCCCCCGAACAATATATACAACAATTTCAATTTCCTCCTATGACTAATGATTTATTACTATGAAACCAACCAGCCGCCCCACACGAGGTCGCTAAAGGGCAATGATGTTCGACGCCTTCACATATTGTCTACCATGCAACCGTAATATTGGCTGCTAACGGCAGTAGGGGACATGACTGGAAGTATCCAATGGTGAGAAGAGCAAGAGGCTACAGAACGTGGTTGAAGTATTTAGTCGACGAGTTGCTAATAACAGTGCTACGGTGCTAGTGATTTTGAAACAAAGCAGATCAAAGGCACCGATAAAGAACTCAAACACTGGATTACGTAAACAGCAACAGTTGCTCAAGTTGACATTGCGTCAGAGAGGACCCAAAGAATTTCGCAGGGTGAGACAGAAGTGGCACATGAAATAAAAAACTTTCTGCAAATGTGTCAGCGGAATTTGTGGTGTCGTATACGTTCGGTTGTGCGGACAGTGTGCTTGCGGAATACAGTGATGGCGATACGTGCTTAACAAGTGAAAATGATACTGAAATAGATGTCGAGACATGGAGTTCACCATCCTTGTCGGACAGGAAGCAACAAATCCCGTCTCTTGTGAAACGCAGTAAAGGATAATTGTTGTCTAAGGAGCAAGTAGTAAACACAGTTATGTACATGGAAGATCACCCGCAGCATAGTAAAAAAACAATGATGAACTGATTTTGAATAAGTCCGCAGCAATATTTCCTTGTAGTACATAAGGAAAACAACGGATATTCAAGGGAGGACAAGAC
The DNA here is from genome assembly GCF_023864345.2 of Schistocerca serialis cubense. Lineage (NCBI taxonomy): Eukaryota > Metazoa > Arthropoda > Insecta > Orthoptera > Acrididae > Schistocerca > Schistocerca serialis. Next base: position 320,012,520 of record NC_064641.1, on the reverse strand, counting down.
GCACCTGTTACAAAAACTGGCGTTTGCGCGTTTCAAGAATGCTGGAAACAGTTTACAGGATGTGCATTGTAGTGACCAACTACGTGGTGCTCATGAAGCTTACGTGCGACGTAGATTACAGTGACTCTAAGGGGACCAGCGGATAGTTGCATAACTGCAGACGGTACTACAGAATTGGAAGAAGTAAGATAATGAAACCTCAATTAAAACGTCAAGTAGACTTTTATGCCCCTACGTAATGAAATATGATTGTAAAATTTCGGCTGTGAGTACCAGCGATGGTGCGCTACCGTACTTTGATAGGACAACGTTCTCTGCTCTGACGACAACGCTTTTTGCTGAAAAATAGAGGAGAATCTATGTTTTCTTGTAATTGTAGGAGATAATATTGCATGTAGAAGTAATTTGAAGTGCAGAGGTCAACATGTAATCGCAATTATCAAGATTAAAAATTGAATCTGTGGAGAAAAGAAGGTAAATATCGTTTACGAACCTTCATAAAAACTAATAGTGCGCTTAGCAATACAGTGCATAATGATTTCTTAGCGAATTAACGATACTGAGCGAATCTGCAACGATCACGGTCCGAACGACGTGCAATATTTGGCCGCCAGCTTGCATGTTCAAGACGTTCCCTAAGCGACCAGTTTGTTAGCCAGAAGATATCATACTGCCACTGTTGTTCAACCTTCTCATTCTGAAAGTGTTTCCAGAAAAGAAAATCTTACGGCGACTGTTAATATTGTAGCTGCTAAGGGAGACGGCGTCTTCATCGCGAGTTGTAGCAGTTTTCTCCGACTTTGCCTGGGGTTCTCTGAGAACTGGAGAAACATAAACCTCCATTCGCCAACTCATCCTGTACCTAACCCGTTCTCGCCTTACAGCAGCCACGAAGAAAACACATTCATCTGCCGGCCAGGGTGGCCGAGCGGTTCTAGGCGCTACAGTCTGGAACCGCGCGACCGCTACGGCCGCAGGTTCGAATCCTGCCTCGGGCATGGATGTGTGTGATGTCCTTAGGTTAGTTAGGTTTAAGTAGTTCTAAGTTCTAGGGGACTGATGACCTAAGAAGTTAAGTCCCATAGTGCTCAGAGCCATTTGAACCACATTCATCTATACTCAAATTTTTTCACAGATTCTATTAGACAGGCAAAAAAATTTATAATATGTACATCTAGGCAAAAAAATTAAGAAAAGAGTTTTTTTAGTGCAGTAACTGTTTTATCTTTGTCAGAGACAGAAGTCAAAGACCAAGTTAAATAATTAATTTTTTTTTTACGAAGTAGAAGAGTTTCATTTTAAGACGATGCACAGAAAACGGCGGAATCGGGCCGAAAAATTGTAGATCAGATAATTTTTTCCACCATTCAGCAAGGAATTGGTGTCCGACTACAAGGAATAGGAATTCGAAGAGCAAATGCACGTGAAGTGAACCCTGGAAATTACAGGTACCAAGGGAGTTGTACCAAAATCAACTAACAGCAATGCCCTAACGTATTCGTATACGTTTATGCCGACTTTTAATGTTTATAGCAAACACATGATAAAATCCTGTTTATAAAATTATGGTCCAGCAATCCAATGGCAAACAAAGATAGAACTTCTGAATCCCAAAACAGATAATTATGCCCTTCAACAAGAGGAAAGAATCATAACATTCTTTAATGGATAGCAAAATCGTGAAATCCAACTGAAGTTGTTTCAGCAAAAAAAGTCCTTAGTTCTTTGTTTTGAAAACAAAATCCGCACTCCAGCAAACACCTACAAAATATTTTGCAGTTGCACTTCACCGGAGAAGTACTGGCGATCAAACAAACCACAAAGTTTCTAAGTCCTGCAAGAGTAGAAGCTCGAGGTAAAATCTTGGTTCTATCTTGTCGACGAAGAAAAGAGAACAGTGGAAATTTACCTAGTGCCAACCAACATATCGTCGATCACACTCAGTTCACACAAAGGCAGAGTTATTTGTTTATGTGTGTAGTATGTTACTGTATCTTACCAAGTGAAGAACATAGTGTGCAACTGCTAATCAGACATATATATTGTTACGTATGGTCAAATTAGGCAAACTGTTAGAATCGCTAGTGAGGAAAGGCATGTCTGAACAAATTACTTGTAGTGTTTCTTTTTACAGATGTAATGGAATTAACTTTTTTTAAATATTGGTATGTATTTGAACCGTTTGAACATGCAACACTATAATATAATGTAATGCTTCGCTGGATGCTCTACTTCTGCAGAACATAATATGAAACAGATAAATTTTTTGATTGTCTTACTGCCTTATTTAATATTGATGATTTCTGCACTCTAGCTGTATCACTGCCTTAGATCAACTAGGTTGCTGTATGGCTATATTGTTATGTGGCTAAGACCGTTCTGAAACATTACGCCTTTCGCATGTTAACATAGCCTGTAGTGATACGATTTACAAATTTCACAAATGATGTAATTGTCTTTGGTAAAATGGTTCATTCGCGTTTAGAAAAGGCGAATATATACGTAATAAATTATATGCATGAACTACAGGCAGAGCACGTTTGGCGCGGTCTGATGTAAATTCGGTGAAACTATGTACGTAGCTAATCAGGCCCAACAGCTGATTTCACTTGCCGATCCTTTTCCGCAAGTCGACGAACTCTGTGGCTCTGTGGGCAGCTAACAAGGTGGCAAGCGCTCGGTCATGGAGAGAGGGGGGGGGGAGGGGGGGTCGGTTCTTGACCCGCGCTCCCCCTCTTCCCAGACACATGACTACCGGCCGTTCGTGTTCTCTCGAATGCATGCGAAGTTCAAAATGGCAGTACCAGTGATGAAAAAATATTTAACAAACCAAAGCTGCCCTGAGGAAAGACTTGATTAAGCACAGAGAGTAAAATCTTGACTCACTCGATTTAAAATCTGAACTGGTCTACAAACACTAATACCAAAACACAGATCTAGTGAATACTAAAGTTCCGAAAGACATTTGCACATAATGCAATAGTGGACACAAAATTGTCGGAATGCGCAATGGAAATAAATGGATGCAGGTGATCAAACTGGACGCTTACCTACGCATCACCTGCCAGAGTTGTATCTAGACGTATCAGGGGTCCCATATCACACCGACTGTACATGCCCCCCCACCTCATTACAGAGCATTCACCAGCTTGAACAGTCTCCTGCTGACATGCAGAGACCATGGACTCATGAGGTTGTCACCATACCCATACACGCTCGTCCACTCAGTTCAATCTGAAACCAGACTCGTCTGACCAGGCAACATGTTTCCAGTCATCAACAGTCCGATGTCGGTGTTGACGGACCCATGCGAGATATAAAGCTTTCTGTTGTGCAGTCATCAAACGTACACGAGTAGGCCATCGGCTCCAAACGCTCATATTGATGATGTTTCGTTGAATTGTGACACTTTTTGATGGAGCAGCATTGAAGAAAGATGCAGCAGTTCGCGGAAGGGTTGTACTTCTGTCACGTTGAACGATTCTCTTCAGTCGTCGCTGGTCCAGTTCTTGCAGGATCTTTTTCCGGCCGCAGCGATGTCGAAGATTTGTTGTTTTACCGGATTCCTGATTTTCACGGTACACTTGTGAAATGGTCGTACTGGAAAATCCCCATTTCATTCCTTCCTAGGATACACTGAGTCCCACCGCGCACGCACCAACTATAACTCTGCGTTGAAACACACATAAATCTAGACAACCTGTTATTGCTAACCGATCTAACAACTGCGTCATACACCTGTTGTCTTATATAGGCGTTGCCGACAGCAGCGCTGTATTCTGCCTGTTTATTTGAATACGCATGCCTATACCACTTTCTATGGCGCTTCAGTGTAAATAATATGTAAGAGAATATTCCTTGCTGGTAGGGTAAACTGAAGTCAAACCAGATGCATTTTTGCCTGACATTCTATTTTATATGTGTACAGTATTTTCATAATGGTCTATTTAGTATTAGTTTTAATGGTTTTTCCGGGAAGTAAATGGTTGTCATTGAAAGCACAGTGACTGAAAGAGAACGAACATGATGTACATGTAAACGTTAGGCCAGGAATTAGGCGAGCTATGCTGCGCTTTACTTTGGCTCATACCTTTTTGCTACATGCGGTTTTGGTGTGTTTCTTTTTTGCTAACCCAAGTTTTGTTTTGTTTGTTTGGTGTTTCCGCTCATCTGATTCGTGCCTAGGGTAGAACAGTTTTGTATAGAAGAGGTAATATGATAGTAACCCAGGTAACAGCATCAGTGTCATGAAATGGAAAAGTAACTTATCTATAAGCATCAGACTAGTGGGCAGAGCACAGCCATGTACTACATGAGCGGCACAACTTTTTCCTTTGTAACCAACATCATCTTCTGTAAATAACACCACTTGTAAATAACATAAATGTAAACTGCACTTTGTATACTACGATAAAAATAAACATGTTTCAGGGAACACGTGAACTTTTAGTCGGCACAAAAAATATGTTTAGTTGCGAGTGTCTGTATGAATATTAGGAGCGATATTAACTGCTGAACAGTCATCGCAAATGACACAATACAACGCTCAAGTTGGTGGTGTTGTGAAATTAGTGTGTATAGTGTTACCTAGTATTTCACTTGAAGCAAACAATGTTTCATGGGACTCACCATGGTTGGGCTGGATTCCAGGAGACACAGTGGAAAGCTTGAGTGGAAACCTGCTGTCTTCAGTGAGAGCTTACGTGTTGTAATATACACATACACGCACATGTATGCACCTTTGTAAACACATATGGCTAAATGGTGATACTGGCGAGGATACACCAACTCAATAGGCACCTTGTCAGTATACGAACATAATGTATCCACACAGATGATTGTTGACATGTGGTGACTCTATAACTATGTGCCAAGTGTGGTTTCTAACGCAACCGTAATTAGCAGTGATTCTGCAGTGACATTATTCAAATGAATGTGGTGAACACTACTGTGCTTAACGAGTGTAGCTACGTTGATAAACACAGTGTGTAAAATCTTGACTCACTCCCTTTAGAATCGGAACTGGTCTACGGACAGTAATGCCAACACAAATCTAGTGAAAACTAATAGTCCCCATCTGATATATATCGCAAAGACATTTACACATACTCTGAAGCGCCAACGAAACTGGTAAAGGCATGTGTATTCAAATACAGGCATATGTAAACAGGCAGAATACGGCGCTGCGGTCGGCAATGCCTCTATAAGACAACAAGTGTCTGTTGCAGATGTTAGATCTATTAGCAATAGCACGTGGTCAAGAAGTGAGTTTCACAGCGGTGTTATAGTCGACGCATGAGCGGTGGGACTCAGTGTCTCCTACGAAGGCATGAAATGGGGATTTTCCCGTACGACCATTTCACGGGTGTACCGTGAATATCAGGAATCCGGTAAAACAACAAATCTCCGGGATCGCTGCGACCGGAAAAAGATCCTGAAACAACGGGACCAACAATGACTGAAGACCATCGTCCTACGTGACACAAGTACATCCTTTCCGCAAATTTCTGCAGATTTCAATGTTTGGCCATAAAAAAGAGGCAGCGTCAACGAAACATCATTGATATGGGCTTTCAGATTGGTTGGTTGGTTTGGGGGATTAAAGGGGCCAGACTGCCATGGTCATCGGTCCCTTTGTCCAAAGACAAAGAACACCCACAGAGAATAAAAACGAGGAACAGAAGAGATCACAGACGATACAGAACAAGAGAAACTGAGATAAGGACAAGACAAAACAAACTAAAACCACACAGAGTGTGACGGTGGTTGGCTGACCATAGAAAGAAATAAGGAAAAGCCAACCACTTAGAAACACATTAAAAAATCAGTGTAAAATCATAGGCCAAAGGCCAGAATCAACACAGAACGATAAAATAAAACAGAAACGCTCAGAGTAAATGATAAAATCCCCCTGCCCGAATAAAACGTAAAACTAAGTCAGCCATAGTGGAGTCGTCTGTTAAAAGGGCAGGGAGCGTAGCAGGCAGCGCAAATGTCTGCCTGACCACAGCTAAAAGGGGGCAGGCCAGCAAAATGTGGGCCACTGTCAAAGCTGCCCCACAGCGACATAGAGGAGGGTCCTCCCGGCGCAGTAAATAACTGTGTGTCAGCCGGGAGTGGCCAATGCGGAGCCGGCAAAGAACTACTGAGTCCCTGCGAGTGGCTCGCAGGGATGACCGCCACACAGCCGTCGTCTCCTTGACAGCACGGAGTTTATTGGACATTGTCAGTTCGCGCCATTCATCGTCCCATAGCGCCAAGATTTTGCGGCGGAAGACTGCCCGCAAATCAGTCTCTGGGAGGCCAAGGTCCAGAGATGGCTTGCTGGTGGCCTCTTTCGCCAGGCGGTCAACATGTTCGTTACCCGGGATACCGACATGACCGGGGGTCCACACAAAGACCACAGAGCGGCCGCAACAGGCAAGAGTATGCAGAGACTCGTGGATAGCCATCACCAGACGAGAACGAGGGAAACACTGGTCGAGAGCTCGTAAACCGCTCAGGGAATCGCTACAGATAACGAAGGACTCACCTGAGCAGGAGCGGATATACTCGAGGGCTCGAAAGATGGCGACGAGCTCAGCAGTGTAAACGCTGCAGCCAGCCGCCAAGGACCGTTGTTCGGAATGGTCCCCTAGAGTGAGTGCATACCCGACACGACCAGCAACCATCGAACCGTCGGTGTAAACAATTCCAGAGCCCTGATACGTGGCAAGGATGGAATAAAAGCGGCGGCGGAAGGCCTCTGGAGGGACCGAGTCCTTCGAGCCCTGTGCCAAGTCGAGCCGAAGGCAAGGGCGAGGAACACACCACGGGGGTGGTCGCAGAGGCGCCTGGAAAGGAGGCGGAACAGGGAAAAACCCAAGCCGGCAGAGAAGCTCCTTGACGCGTACGGCGATCGGACAACCCGACTGGGGCCGACGGTCCGGCAGATGGACGACCGACTGTGGGAACAGGACACGGTAATTTGGATGCCCGGGCAAACTAAAAACATGGGCAGCATAAGCAGCCAGTAATTGTTGGCGTCGTACCCGCAGTGGAGGTACACCTGCCTCCACGAGTACGCTGTCCACAGGGCTGGTTCGGAAAGCACCAGTGGCAAGACGTATCCCGCTGTGGAGAATTGAGTCCAGCACCTGCAACGCGGACGGGGATGCTGAGCCATATGCCAAGCACCCATAATCCAGACGGGACTGGATTAACGCCTGGTAGAGCCGCAACAGGGTAAAGCGGTCGGCGCCCCAGCGGGTGCACTCTTCATGACTGCATGACGCTAAGCTTTACGCCTCGCCTGGGCCCATGACCACCGAAATTTTACTGTTGATGATTGCAGACATGTTGCCTCGTCAGACGAGTCTCGTTGCAAATCGTTTTGAGTGGATGGACGTGTATAGGTATGGACACAACCCCATGAATCCATGGGTGCTGCATGTCAGCAGTGGACTGTTCAAGCTGGTTGAGGCTCTGCAATGGTGTGGAACGTGTGCAGTTGGAGTGATATGGGACCCTGATACATCTAGATGCGACTCTCATAGATGACACGTAGGTAAGCATCCTGTCTGATCACCCCCATCCATTCATGTCCATTGTGCGTTCCGACGTACTAGGGCAATTCCAACATAACAATGCGACACCCCACACGTCCAACTACATAGTGGCTCTAGCAACACTTCTCTGGGTTTAAACACTTCCGCTGGCCTCCAAACTCCCCAAATATGAACATTATTGAGCATATCTGAGATGCCTTGCAAAGTACTGTTCAGAAGAGATCTCCACCTCCTCGTACTCTTACGGATTTATGGACAACCCTGCAGTATTTGTGGTAGGATTCCCTTTAGCACTACTTCAGACATTAGTTGAGTCCATGCCACGCCGTATTGCTCGCGGGGACCCTACACGATACTAGGCAGGTGTACCAGTTTCTTTGGCTCTTTAGTGTAATACAATTACGGGTGTTGATATCGTCATTTTGAATTTTGCATTCTTCCGAGTGAACGTGAAGCCAAGACGTCAACCTGCAGCAACAGGCGATTGTCACGTGTTCGTAATATACACTCCTGGAAATTGAAATAAGAACACCGTGAATTCATTGTCCCAGGAAGGGGAAACTTTATTGACACGTTCCTGGGGTCAGATACATCACATGATCACACTGACAGAACCACAGGCACATAGACACAGGCAACAGAGGATGCACAATGTCGGCACTAGTACAGTGTATATCCACCTTTCGCAGCAATGCAGGCTGCTATTCTCCCATGGAGACGATCGTAGAGATGCTGGATGTAGTCCTGTGGAACGGCTTGCCATGCCATTTCCACCTGGCGCCTCAGTTGGACCAGCGTTCGTGCTGGACGTGCAGACCGCGTGAGACGACGCTTCATCTAGTCCCAAACATGCTCAATGGGGGACAGATCCGGAGATCTTGCTGGCCAGGGTAGTTGACTTACACCTTCTAGAGCACGTTGGGTGGCACGGGATACATGCGGACGTGCATTGTCCTGTTGGAACAGCAAGTTCCCTTGCCGGTCTAGGAATGGTAGAACGATGGGTTCGATGACGGTTTGGATGTACCGTGCACTATTCAGTGTCCCCTCGACGATCACCAGTGGTGTACGGCCAGTGTAGGAGATCGCTCCCCACACCATGATGCCGGGTGTTGGCACTGTGTGCCTCGGTCGTATGCAGTCCTGATTGTGGCGCTCACCTGCACGGCGCCAAACACGCATACGACCATCATTGGCACCAAGGCAGGAGCGACTCTCATCGCTGAAGACGACACGTCTCCATTCGTCCCTCCATTCACGCCTGTCGCGACACCACTGGAGGCGGGCTGCACGATGTTGGGGCGTGAGCGGAAGACGGCCTAACGGTGTGCGGGACCGTAGCCCAGCTTCATGGAGACGGTTGCGAATGGTCCTCGCCGATACCCCAGGAGCAACAGTGTCCCTAATTTGCTGGGAAGTGGCGGTGCGGTCCCCTACGGCACTGCGTAGGATCCTACGGTCTTGGCGTGCATCCGTGCGTCGCTGCGGTCCGGTCCCAGGTCGACGGGCACGTGCACCTTCCGCCGACCACTGGCGACAACATCGATGTACTGTGGAGACCTCACGCCCCACGTGTTGAGCAATTCGGCGGTACGTCCACCCGGCCTCCCGCATGCCCACTATGCGCCCTCGCTCAAAGTCCGTCAACTGCACATACGGTTCACGTCCACGCTGTCGCGGCATGCTACCAGTGTTAAAGACTGCGATGGAGCTCCGTATGCCACGGCAAACTGGCTGACACTGACGGCGGCGGTGCACAAATGCTGCGCAGCTAGCGCCATTCGACGGCCAACACCGCGGTTCCTGGTGTGTCCGCTGTGCCGTGCGTGTGATCATTGCTTGTACAGCCCTCTCGCAGTGTCCGGAGCAAGTATGATGGGTCTGATACACCGGTGTCAATGTGTTCTTTTTTCCATTTCCAGGAGTGTAAAATAAATAAATAAAATAAAATATTAGTTATTAATTATGTTTGATAGTGATTGGTTGTAATTAATATTTGCTTATCTGGAACGTGGACGTTTAATTATTTGGTATCAGACGCTTGACAATAGCTTTTTCGTAAATGCAATGTTATTCGTAGTTGACCGTGAAATAAGATTCAAATAATCGGACTTTAAATTGTTTCCAAAGACTGCTGCGGTAGGTGCGGACTCAAAATCTAAATTTCAATATTAGAATGATTTGCCAGCCATGTCAATACGTCGTACAGAGGTGACTGTCTACTAAACAAAAAAAAAGTTTACACTGTTAGTTAAATCAGATATATTCAACGAATAAGCCTACAGTTAAATAATTCTCCTTACTTTCATAAATATAAATTCTTTACAGAATCGAGTGCCTAGTAAGATTGCAACTCGCAGTGTTCTTATCTAACACCACATATGGCGGTGTGACAGTTCATAAAATATACTTGCTTCCCGCACCAGCTATTCTACTCGACCTCCTTCTTCTTAATGAAACATAAGAGTGTCCTAATTGTATTTTGTTTTATCAGCGGCATAGCGCTGCAGTTCTGTGCCATAGGCTTTGGTTATTTGTCAGAGATTAATTATTTAATTAAGATTTCGCGTTTCCGAGGAAACTCACGCACGGCATGCAAATGTGCCTTTATATTGCCCCCTGAATTGCGAGGCGAAAGGACACACCTGCAGGCGAGCAATTCACCTAAAGGCACAAGAAAATCTAAGTTATCTACAACTATTTACCTGACATACATTATGCAGTATATTATATACAAAATTTGAATGACGCGCGTGCGCCGTAAAAGTTCTTATGTTGGCAAAATAGAGTGCGCGCATCCGCAGAAGCGTCTATGTGACTCCGGCACTGCCGTTATATCGTTAATTTAGATCACGCGGCACAGTATTGCAGTTCATATTGTTCGTGTGAGCACGCATTTCTTAGTCGTTGCATAAAGAAAATATTCCACCAAGATTACATATGAAGAGTACATTCTATGACAGGTAACTTAATTTTAAACTTACAATATTTGTTACAATACAATACAACTTTAGATTGTTGAATGTTGTTAGTTACATAGTATTGCATTGAAATGCTTCAAAGAAAAATGTCCTCTTGTTTCAGGTGCGTTGACCTATACATATCGTGTCGTTATTACAGTTTATATTCATCTGCTGCACAGTAATGTTTCACAGGCTAGTGTCGTCGTGGTAAAGCTTTTTGATCACAGTAACATTGCTGTATAACAACGTAATTGATACGTAAGCATGCCCATTTCCTTTTTCCATTATACTCGTTGTGATGCAGTTCGTTGCGAGAAAAAGCATTGTTTATTACAGATCGGACGTGACCCGTCGAGTAATTGGTCCATATCCAGTTCGTTTCGATATTCCGTGGAAGCTTGTTTGCAGATCCTCGGACGGCACATAGCTGGCGTCGATCCTTGGATAGTCCAGGTAAGTGTGTCCGTCACATTTCGAGAACATTCCATTCCCTGAAGTTCAAACCAAAATTCTTCCACTCGTCGTGTTGTTTTCTGGACAGGCACGTTGTGACCATTTAATCCAGTTAACATCTTGAAGTTAGGTACTGTAGTAATGTCACTAGACGATGCACGAATTATGCACTTCACATTTTCAGTTTTTCTTTTAAAATATAGCTCACCTAAATGTTCGTAGTTACTTATCAAAGAAATCGTTCATCGCGTTTACAAAGATACGATGCATGATGAATATCATTAATAGTTTCTTTCACATACGTTTCTGCGTAGTTGCAGACTTATTAATGTACGTTAATGTCCGTGAACAGTCGTTCACTATGCAATTTTTTTAAAAAGTTTTTCACATTTTGGCACTCGTTATCGTTCAAATTTTCACATAGTAACAGTTACATTATACATCATTTTTTTAAAAAAATAAGTAATCATACATATACACGTCACATATTTTCTTAGCATAAACATAATACAGTTACACATAAACATGTTTACATCATCATTACATAGGTATAAATTATCCATTCTGTCACATTTGATTACATGAATTGCAGATATTTACATTCTCTTTAACGGTTTTGCTGGGATTTTATCGATGTTTTTTGTGATTTCATCTGAAATTAAGATAGGTTAGACACAACATTCATTACATCAGTAGGCAAGACCAGGCGTTTTCACTACTCAATAAATATTAAAATAATAATAGACGGAAAACTGTTAGATTCCTTGCGTTTTGTGCGTGTGTGTATAGTGTCTGTGTGGCCTTGGCTACTGGTAGATGCTTTTCTTGCTGAGAGATGTGCGTCTAATCTATTTCTCGAAGTAAAAGATCGCGTCACAGATGACGTCTGTCGGTTCGTCAGGTGTCATACCAAGTCAGTAGTACCTACAGCCACAAATATTCCGTGAAAAATTAATATACCATTCACTGCTATGTAATCATAAATTTTACCTTAATATTAAGTCTTCTTGGTAGTGCCGCGGCGTTGAAAGAAAAGTTCTTCTGTCTTCAACTGCGTCACTGGAACAGCTGAAATGAACATTTCTATACTACTTATTATCTATGTTGTAGCAAACAGAGTTTTGCGAGTTGCTTAGCAATGTTTTCATGGATATGACTTTGACGTTATTTAGCATGAAATGCTCTAAGATCTCTGTGTGCGTATAGCCCAATAATTTTGTTGGTTCTAGGATGTTGTAACAGATACGCACCAGGATGCGGTATGTTAACAATAATATAAGGTCCTTCATATATCAGACGCCACTTAGCATTGCGTCGCTTGAGTGCTATAGATTTATGACGAGTACGAAGTAGTACAAGCATTCCTGCCTTGAATTTTTGTTTCCTTTTTATTATGTTCGTGTGATGTGTCAGTGCAGCCAATACTTCTCTTATTTTCTGTTCAGGTGTGATTTCCTTGTCTGACAACTTAGGTAATGGTTCTATGATTTTCCAGTCTAACATTTGCTTTAGTTCTTGCCACACAGCAGGTCGTTGAGATAACGGTACGTTACATGTCTTGTGGAAGAAGATCTTGTGAGGTTTAACTTCAACCTTGTAACCATGCGTATTGATAACACCTAATAGTTTGGTAAAAACTAGTAAATATTTGGATAACAATTCCTGTACTTTCATACGTTCATGTACACTGAGAGCTGTAGCTTCATTTATCTTATGATCAATCGATGTTTTCAAGTCCATTAGCTCTGTGTCAGATGAGTGTGTGTGCGTGTCTTGAATGTCTTTGTCAAGTACTAACTGAACCTTGTACCCTATACAGTGTTTGTCATGCTTTAGAGTTCTCCTGTCCAAATCAATAATAATTACACTGCCTTTATCATTTAAAATACATTTACCTTTGGAGAAGTCTGTAATGCAGTCCTCACTCATAATATCTAATCCTACTATGCAATTTGTCAAAAGGTTTTGTACAGCCAGGAATGGCCATTCTACGGTTCCATTACCTATTTTAATGTTTACAAAAACTTGCCTCTTAACCCTACATGACTTATTACCTAGAGCAGTAGTTATTTTACAGTTTTGGGCAGGAAACTCAGGCACAGGCTCCAATTCACACATCTTTTTATAGAAATTAAAAGACAAAACGCTCACAGCTGCACCTGTATCTAAGATAATAGTAGTTGGAATCCCAGCTACTACACAAGTAGTAGAGGCTAAAACAATTTCATTTGTGTTTGACTGACATTGTGTACTGTCTTGCAAAAGTTCATCTGATATATTCTCATTGTGGTTGTATCTTATAAATAATACAGGTAGTTTTTGTTTACAAATATTAGGCATATCAATATTTTGTTTTTCAATGGTGGTGTCAAATAACTGATTAACATTGAAGTCGCCCCCCAAGAATTCTTCAGCCATGACCCGGGGCATAGAAGTGACTGTTTCTAGTTTGTTGGATTAGCATTTGTGTTAGGTACTGACACAGATTGAGGTTGCGTATCCGGTGTCACTTCTATTATATTCACATTCGGATATTGCCTGTTGCGATCTCCAAACTTTTGCGGTTGTTGTTGCAGTTGCGCATTATGACTTACCTGCCGGTCGTAAGGTATGCTCCAATTTTGTCCTGGTGGCTGCTGTGGTATAGCAGTGTTTGACTGAAAGTATTGATCGCTACGAGTCCAGCCATGATGCTGTCCTGGCTCGTAGTTATTATTGTTTCTGTTTCTGTTTTTGTTGTTATATTTGTATCCGTTGTTGTTGTAGTTATTTCCGCGGTGCCTTTAGTATGGATTGCCGCATGAAGTGTTATTACTGTTGTAACTGTTGTTTGTATTGGAATACGCGTGTTGATTTTGATTTCCGTATTGAGACGGCATGTGAGTTCGCTGTTTTTGCTGTACCGCGTATCCAACTGTAGGCGCGCCAGAATTGAGTTGGCAAGCCTGCATGTTTTGCATACCACTAGTATAAACATTGTGGCTGCTGTTTTGCCGCGCGAAGCGCTGATCTTCTAGTAACATGTCAACCTAATCTAAAGCTGTTAAAAAATAATCTGGATCGTCATCCGGAATATGTAAGAGTTTTTCTTTAATGTTGAAAGGCAATTTGGCCTTCAACGCACGGAGTATATCACGTGTTGCGACTGGTTCGTCCAAAAAATGTCCCATGTTCAAGTATTTTTCAAAATATCTGGGTAAGTTACCATTTTTACTGTTAAAAGTTTCAGGTTCTAAAATTTGCCTTCTGAGTCGCTCCTGCACGGACTGCGACCAGAATTTGTTCAGAAAGGTACGCTCAAACTCACTGTACGTGGTACATATGTCAGCCTGACTGTATGCCCAAACAGCCGCATCGCCTTGGATGCAGCCGATAATATATGAGATCTTTTTCCGTTCACTCCAAGTGCGTGGAAATGCGTTACTAAAAAGATTTAAAAAAAATCACCGGATGAATGGTTCGTTTTTCTGGGATAAAAGTCTGAAATTGCCTGTGTTTTATTAAGCTTTCTTCTTCCTTTGCATTATGATATGGATTTGTTCCACTATAATTACCGTAATGTTCAGATGGCGAGTAATTACGATAATGTTGCTGTGGTTTACCATGATAATAGCTTGTGTTTGTGTTTGCACGACGTGGTATGTGTTGTTGTCGTGGTGTGTTTTGTTCTTGTGTGTTTGTTGTGTGCGGTATGTGTGCGTCATACTCGTATGTATATTGGTTTCTGAACTGTACATTTTGACTGATATTTTCGTTACATTCAGACTGTGGTTGATCGGTGAATTGTGTCATTGGTACAGTGACAGACTGTACTGCGTCACTAATCAGCTGTCTGTTATTAGTGATGTATTCCGCTACGGAGTCGTGCACAATTGTTGGTAAGTTTTCACGTACGCATCTATCAAAATGTTTGTCTTTGTTCTCTACCCAATCACGAAATTCTTTATTAATATTTTGAAAATGAGCTGTGGCATCAGAATGTAATCTGTCAGTCAGGTGTTGTTCAACATCGTCAAATTTATTCTGCACGTCAGTAATTCGTTTTTCAAGGTTGTCATGTACTGAAGGATATGTTTGAATTTGTTCAGTAAGAGCTTCACACGTGACATTAAGGTTTTTTACTTGTGTCTGTAAAAGTGCTACGTCATTTGTAGTCTTTTCTTGTATCGTATTAAGCTTGGAAAATTTCGCACTGAGTTCAGTCATCTGTTTGGTCGGTGTGGCGTCTATAAGTTCCACACGTTTACATAAAGTGTCATTACATGTCTTGATTGCTATAAGGTCAGATTTAATTTCGTCATTTTGTGTCTTTAACGTTGCCATATTTTCTGCGTTTTGTTTCATTAGCATTTGTAACATGTTGGCAATGTTTACTGTTTGCAAGGTCAATGCCCCCGCCGCGTCATTAGACGTGACGTCATGTATTAACATGGGCTCTGACTGAGACTTTGAAATTTTTGTGGTGGACGGCCTATTGTCAAAATTTCCGTTAACACTTGCGTCAATATTTGATGAATCGTCACTTCTGGTTGCTGTCGTAAAGTCATTTTCAAACATTTGTCTCGCGTCCGAATCGGATTGCGTCTGAATAGTATGTCTTTGCTGTTCCATCTTTGCTTATTGTTTGCTAGTTATGACCATGCCACACGTAATACATGTTTCAAGAAAATAAAGTTTGACACTGGTTTTAAAATAAAATGCAGTTGAACATTAATCGCTCGTAGCAACAATGGCTGTTTGTTAATTTAAAAATGTAAACTGAATATGGGATTATTGCTAATGGCTGTTGACCATGTTACAACGTATCGTACAGAAGTCGGCCATATTGTACACTCGTGTATTGGTATTGTTGCAGAAGTTATTGTCTAAGGAAAAGCACTGAGAATGAAATTTATCACTGAAAACTGCTACGCGCGAAAGAAATACTACAGAATCTACTGAAGAGCTAATACACTGAATTATGCGTCTGGTCAAGCCTGCCAATGCAAAGACGCTGCGTCTTACCTTAGTTTGCTGGAAGCTTCCTTGCGTCTTCCCGCAAAATTTTAGAATTGGAAAATATCTTCAGATTTTTGTTATTTCTCATATATTCAAGTCCAGGTCCAGAAAGTCGATTTTTCACATGAAACAAAGAGAACAATGTAACAAATGACAAAATTACAAGTCCGACACGCAGTCGCCAATACAAAATAAATAAATAAATAAATAAAATATTAATTATTAATTATGGATGATAGTGATTGGTTGTAATTAATATTTGCTTATCTGGAACGTGGACGTTTAATTATTTGGTATCAGACGCTTGACAATAGCTTTTTCGTAAATGCAATGTTATTCGTAGTTGACCGTGAAATAAGACTCAAATAATCGGACTTCGTATTTAAATTGTTTGCAAAGACTGCTGCGGTAGGTGCGGGCTCAAAATCTAAATTTCAATATTAGAATGATTTGCCAGCCATGTCAATACGTCGTACAGAGGTGACTGTCTACTAAAAAAAAAAAAAAAAAAGTTTACACAGTTAGTTAAATCAGATATATTCAACGAATAAGCCTACAGTTAAATAATTCTACTTACTTTCATAAATATAAATTCTTTACAGAATCGAGTGCCTAGTAAGATTGCAACTCGCAGTGTTCTTACCTAACACTACATATGTCGGTGTGCCAGTTAATAAAATATACGTGCTTCCCGCACCAGCTATTCTACTCGACCTCCTTCTTCTTAATGAAACATAAGAGTGTCCTAATTGTATTTTGTTTTATCAGCGGCATAGCGCTGCAGTTCTGTGCCATAGGCTTTATTTATTTGTCAGAGATTAATTATTTAGTTAAGATTTCGCGTTTCCGAGGAAACTCACGCACGGCATGCAAATGTGCCTTTATAGTAACCAGCGGGAATAGGTGGGTCAAGAAGCCGACATCGCCATTACGTTCACCGCGCCCCTGCCCCCCCCCCCCCCCCCCCCCCCCCCCGCCTTTTCTCCGCTACCAAGCTATATGAGTTCGTTGACCTGCCGACAGCGGCCGGCAAGCGAAATTAGCAGTTGGTTTTGCATGGTTACCTATGCAAACAGTTTCTCCGCATTTACATCAGGCCGCGCCAAAAGTGATCAGCCTGCAGTTCATGTATCTCATTTACTGCAGGTACGTTCGTCGATCACTCTCATGGGCGCAGTTTAACATTTTCGATGAACAATAAAAGAACAAACATATAAAGTTTTTGAACTCAATAAAATAACTCATTTAATATCCATTTTCTAAGCAACAATGAACAATCTTAACAAAGGGAATTACATTTTTTGTAAAATTTGTAAATCTACTCATTGAGAGACAACATAATAATGGTGAAGTGTAAAACATTTCTTGAACTGTGTTACGAAAGGACACAGACTAAACATGAATTTCATTACTTTGATTATCACATTACTTTAACAAAATACTTTGCTAAATACTCTACGTTTGAACACTTTTTACGTATTTAGTGGACACAAGGAAGTCAAGTATTCAAGGGGGTGGTGAAGTATTACTCATGTAAGGACAAGGGACGAAAATATACTCAAACTTAGAGGATATTCTTTGAGCATGACAAATAATTCATTTTTTTCTCTGCGTCCGTAAATACGTAAAATAATATGAAACGCTGTCTAAGATGAAAATCTAATTGTATGTTAACGACTCATCTTTGAAAATCAATGATATGCAATTAATTTTTGCTCTGTATGGAATATTTTATTCTGCAGAAGCAGAGCATCCAGCCAAACATTATATTAAATTATAGTATTTATTGTTTAAACAGTTCAAATTCATACTAATATTTAAAAAAATAAATTCCATTAAATCTCTAAAATGAAACACTGTAAGTACTTTGTACTAACCCGACCATACCTAACATAATTGTATGTCTGACCAGCAGTTGCACTCAATAGTCTTCAGTTGGTAATATACAATAACGTAATATACACATAAGTAAATAACGTTACCCTTGTGTGAACTAAAATCTTTCTGTATTAGAACACATCACAAGTAATCTCTTCTACAATCACTATTAAAACCACACGAAACCAGAAGTACACGAGCAACTGCCCTTACCTTGTACGCTAAATTCATGTTTTACTCTTCCTTCTTACGGGGATCTTTCAAACACTGAGATCTTTTTGTTGTCAGGTTCGTGTGTATCTTACAACATTCTCTTCTTTACATATTTATTCTCACGTGGTTTGCATGTAAAAAGCATACAATTCAATTAAGATACAACTACAAATACAATAATGAAAATTAGCTCTATAATTTATTCAAACTCCCGCATTATTGGGCGTCAGTTTTTAATGTGCCTGTACTTTGATTAAATTGCGTTTTATATATATTTTTTTAAATGTGTCAATACTTCAGTTTGTTAGTATTATGTTAATTAAATATTGCTGTTATTATTTCAGTGAAATTGTATGTGGCATAATATTGCTGCAATTGATAAAACACTAAAGAAAGTCTAGCAAGGCTATGAAAATTATAAGCCACTTACCATCAATACGTTACAAACACATTAAAACACAACCAAAAAGAACTTGGTAACTATACGCGAAAATAAACATTCTTTTAGCTGACACTTTGTTTTTCAACTTGCTAGGTCAAATACAATGTTAACTTTTTGTAGTGAAAGTCGTCCTTCCTTAGGCGTAGTACAGCCCATGCATTAATGCCATACAACAGCTTTCAATGCCTGGCAAATTATTCGTAAAACTAGCTGGTCCAGTACTTCAGCTTTTCTAGAAGAAAAATCATTAAATAATCTCCGTTGATAGAAACGCGTCTCTAAAACGAAGTATGTTTCAAATGCGCCGCGTATTGGTGGCGGACTGCAGCGCTCCAGCGATGCTGTTTTCTCTCCGCTACAGACAATGCTGTAATTCTGAAAAATGGGATTATTTGACATTGGTTTAACATTTTTACAGATAAAGCTCAGTTCACTCTTCAGTTTATTGTCTATTTGACATCAGCTCAGTAAGTTATATCACATGACATTACAGACGTGGATATGCGTTACACCTAATAACGCTTCAGTGGACAACCAGAAAGAGAGAGCGAGAGAGAGAATCTTTACAAACACACATCGGTTGAAGACCGCAGACGAACACTTATCAGTACATCGATAAAATCTATTATTCAAATACATCAATACTGTCTTGCTTTTTTAAACTATTATTTTCGTAATTGTTCGCATAAAACACTTCCTTTAAGTAGTTCATAGTCACAACAACTTTTTATAGATTTTCTGCGTCTCATTTATTATTATTACGTTTTGGTACAGGGACGCAATTGTCTCGTGTACCGACAGCTTAATTGTGATTGACGACGTGCTGGCTGGCACTAGGTAAAATTTCCACGGTTTTGTTTTCTTCACCGACAAGATAGAGCCAAGATTTTACTTGCAGGACTCAGGAATTTTGTGTACTGTTTGATCGACAGTACTTCTCCAGCGAAGTACGACTGTAAGGTATTTTGAAAGTGTTTTGTTTCCTCTACTTGAGCAGGAGCAGGAGTGTGGACTTAGTTTTAGAAACAAAGAACTGAGGGCTTTTTCATTCTCTCCCTCTTTTTTTTCTGCTTTTTGTTAAATGAGCTTTAGTCGGATTTCAAGATTTTGCTGTCCGTTAAAGACTGGTTTGATTCTTTCCACATGTTGAAGTCCTTAATTATCTGTTTTGGGATTCAGGAACTTTCACTTCGTTTCTCATTGGACTGTTGCATCGTATTTTTATAAACAGGACTTTGTCACGTGTTTGCCATCCAAATTAACAGTCGGTATAATTGCATAAGAATCCGTAAGGGCATTAATGTTTAGCTGAACTTGATACAACTCTTGGTAGCTCTAATTTCCAGGATTCCTTTCTCGTGGATTTGCTCTTCGAATCCCGATTGGTCGTACTTGGAAACAAATTCCTTGCTGAACGGTGGGATAAGTTACTCTCATCTAAAAATTTTCAGCCCGATGCCGCTGTGAACTGTGCATCGCCAAGTTCAGCTCTAATTGAAGTTTCATAATCTCACGTCTTCCAGTCCTGTAGAACTGTCTGCAGTTATGCGACCACCCACTGCTTTCCTTGAAGTCACTGTAACCTACGTCGCATGCAGTTTCATATGCATAACTTAGTGGATTACTATCATGCACATCCTGTAAACTGTTTCGAGCATTCTTGAAACGCGCAACACCGGTTTTTATAACAAGTGCTGACACAATACAAAGCTATCTTGTATCTTTTGATAACCTTTATTCTATACCTCCATGTGGTTTGTGATGGATTTGAAAGTCGCTCAAAGCTTTAACTATAACTTACACAGATTTGGGATAGTGAATTGATTAGCGGTTCACTAATTTCTATATTTCCCTTTGTCGGAGTCTATCATCAGCATCTATCTACCTACCTAACAGGGTCTGTCTGTGAACGAATTTTCAGCCAGTGCCAACACACAAAATACTCTACAGCAGCACATTTTCATAAGTAAGCAATAGTGTAAAACTCAATAAATACGTTAACGAAAACAACAATCTTTTATGTGATATCTTCATTGAAATTTTATTGTGTGATAAGCGGGAGGTTTATTGAGATACACAACATTGACTTTAGTGACACCGATTCATATGACTCCACCGAAAGTGACACGAAAACAAAAATGACGAGGATTCTTTTCACTAATATCGGACGCTCCACTGCAGTAGTTAAACGTCGTTAAACTGTTCGTTTGACACGCCCAAGCTCAACTACGTACTGGCCCAAATATAACTCACTGCACACACAACACCATCCTATTAAATTTCTATTCAGATTCAAAGTCATGCATTTCTGGTTACGTAGAAAGTCTTCACTACCAACATTAAGGCAGTGCACTCGTTAGAAACACAGGGGGGAAAATCACATTCTGTTCTGTCAGTTACTTTTTTAGCTGCACAGCTAGAAAGTACTCGTAAAATAAGACGAAACTGAGCACACGAAGAGGTTCTATTCTTCTTCAGCGTTTTCACTATCTCTTTGCTTGTTATTGCTCGCGTAACATCTAATATATTGATAAATGTATAAGATTAATATGTTGCTACTAAAGGAGCTCTGAAATACTTTTTAAGCATGCTGTACTGTGACTTTCTTTGCATCATTTATTTTCAACAAAACAAAACTATTATGATCTTATTATTCTGGATCTGGCTTTCTATTAAAGGAACATTGCTTCGTTACTGTAACTCGCTATAAAGTTCAACATATCTTCCTTACTTTACAGTGAGTGAAAAGGTTACTGAAAATTATTTCGTTATCAATACTGATGTTACAGTCGCAAGTCTTGTTCAACATCAAAATTTTGCAGTGGATTTTTGCTAACAGTAAAACACCAATAGGTACCACAACTAACACGAGAACATGAGACTATTATCAGAGAAAAAGATGTTTTTACTGTAATGTTTGCCAGACCAGAACTACGCACAGCAAGATTTATTTTATGTCATGAAGGTAAATTATCTTTTCGCACTGTTAATAATATATCATCTGCAGCCCGCGTCCACCTGTAAAACACATCATAAAATCTGCTGCTCTGCCCTGCAATTCCGAAAGCTGACAGAAATAATTTTAGTTAACTATTACCTGTCCGCTTCTTTGCGGTATGATTGGTTTCATTCAATGCAGTTTGAATGCGCCGCGGCAGCGGCTCGTTCGGTTGTAGCGCAACTCTGCACCACGAATAATATTTAAATAACTGAAAATGTCTTAAAACGATGGGATAAAATACCAGGCAAGCTTATTACAAATCATAATGCAAGTTTTCACTAAGTAACTCTATTCAAAACATTTAGACAGATTAAATTCTTACACACCTTTACAAATCAATATCTAATGGCGTCCTCAATCTTGACAAAAGAATGCTACACAAGCATACAATATAGTGTCCCAGGCTCTTCCTACTCGCGTCACTCCAAGAAGACGACAGAGAAATTAATGCTCGGTCACTACTATTTATACTCGTTGTGACATATTCTCATCTTTGTTTGATATTTAATAAATATCGTCTGAGGCGGTTTCAGTACTTGCCGACACAGATATTATCTTTATAAAAAATCGGTACATAATTCTATACAAGTATAAAACATGACACCTAATGATTTCTCTTTATTACATAAAGTTGACACAATAGTTGTCCACGCATTTACAATCACCCAGTTCAATTATTCTTTTCTCCTTTTTTACCGCAGGTATTATGTGTTTTGCTAGGAGACGTTACACGTTTCACTCCAAGAATTAGGCGATTTCGACCTCCAAAGGCTGCTTCGGCTCCAATAATTCGGTCCTAAACTTTGTTTTTCACTGCTTTCCGTACGTGTTTTTCCCACCTTAGAGCGGGGTTTCCTCTTCGTCTTTCAGGCGGCTCCCAGCTAATTTTCTTCCTTAGCCACCAGTTGCTGCACATCCTCTGCACATGCCCAATACCATTGATGCACTCTAGTCTTCAACGCTTTTGCTGTCGAACTCATTATCTCTGTTCGTCTTCATAACTCAATACGTATCCTACGTTGCCACGTTACCAGCAAGTTCTTCCCATATATTCCATTTCCACTTTTCTTATTTTCTCCCAAACTGACCCTCTTTGAAGACACGGCTGAACTCCACAAAGAACTTTGTCCACCACCAAACTTTGAAATTTACGTGCGTTATAGTCCTGTCGAATGTTTATCTTCCATATTATTCCACGGTAGGATTCAATAGATCTGTTCCTCACTGGTATTCTGAAACCGCAACCTTGCCACGTGTACTGGATTTATCTATTACTGGTGCCAAATGTTTGTAGCTTCTGCAGGAATTTACGTCTTCTTCCTCAGGAGACAGTCTTATCCCCTGTTGAGGCGGTATCCCTGGCGACCCTGGGGCCGCACCACCACTCTGCTGCCGAGCCGTTCCGCCCAGCAATGGCGGCAGCCGCGTCTGCGGCGAGCTGCAGGCGGCGCCTCCTCTGTACTAAGAAGCCTCACCGTCTGGGCTGGAGGGCGCCACGGCGGCCGTCGAGATTAACGCGGCATCGTTCATCTGAAAGAAACAATAGTCAAACTGTAATGGTTATAGCTTCACTGATCCTGAACGAGAAATTTTGTGCAGTTGCAACTTAAAAAGTGGTCGGGAAGAAGGTCATTTAGGATCTACAGTGGTTGGTACATCAGGATACTGCTGAATTTGTACTTGAAATAAGCAGTTAAAATTTCTCTAAAAGCGAAAGTATTGAATTTAGAATAAAATTTGAAAACCTTGTATTATTACTCTCAAGTTGCAGAAATTTACATCTGTCCAATAGTTTCCATAGGCTGTGTGCTTTATCATGTTTTTAAATTCACTCTAAGAGAGCTGTCATTTAGTCACCATATGAAAGTGGTGAAATATGACCTGTTTCTAATGTTTGCAAAAACTTTGATTCCGTTTTGACTCTACGAGAGAGAGTATTTAATAACAATGTAAGACATGCACGTTTTACAATAGCAGCTTCGTAAATCCACAAACCAACATGTTTACGAAAATTGAATTTGTATCAAATAGTATTGTACCGTGTCCAAAGCCCCCACTCGAGCAGTACAATATTGGGCATACCGAAATCGTCGCCTACGCGACTGGACGATTTACCCATTTATCCAGAAACAAATTCAGGCCACGTTTCAGGAAGTGTGGAAACATTTACCACTTAATTTACATCTGAACTGAAAGGAAATTATCACAGACAATAAATACTCGGTGTGAAGTAAAGGATGTTTGCTTAGTTTGCGATCAAGTCCTACACAGAAAGATCATCACCCCTGCTTTCATACAATAGGCCATCTCGAATTAGTGACATCAGACAGTAGCCTGACTGAAGTGTGATAGCATGTGGGAATGTAAAAATAGAGGCTAGGAGAGCAATATTCAGGACAGACATAAATAGTGATTGTATCGCGGAAAAAAGTGTACACGTTGGAAGTGTATGTAGACCAGACAGCAGACGGCAGTCCCTATAATATAATAAAATAATGGAATAAACGATGATAAAATGTTGAAATGCGTGGCGTTTTAAAATGTATTGAATTAATGAGATTAATTTTTCGGCATGAATGACAAGCACAATAAGCTGAACTATGCCTGGAAATAAGTTTGTATTAGTTCATATTATTTTGCAGGGCGAAGTAGTTTCTTTCTCCGCTGTAGATTTGTGCTTACCATTCTTTATAATGCTAGTTTTGGTCGCCGTGTTCACCTTTGAAGTCTTGACCGTGTTCCCATTAAGCTTATCGGATCTTCGTAATTTTCCAAAGTACACAGGTGGGCTTCAGTTCTTGTATTTATCGTACTACTTGAAATAACAACTCACACGACCTTTCTGTTAATAAAACAATACTGTATTTTTCTAAACGGTGCACATATGAAATACATACCCCTCACTTATTCGTAGCGACTTTCGCTCCGTGTCTCTTTTCTATTTACTTTGCTTTGTTTTATTGTTATTATTACTCGCGTAACAACTCATATACGAAAAGAGCCGCGAAATACCTTTTAGTAATGCTGTGCCGTGAAGTTCTGTATAATCATTAATTTTCGACAAAACAGAATATATTGTGTTCTTATTGTTCTGTATCTGACTTTCTACTAAAGGAACATTTTTCGTGACTGTAACTCACTATAAAATTCAACATATCCTCCCTACTTTATAGTTATTGAAAATGAAAATTACTTTGTTATGAATACTGATGTTACAGTTCGTAATAATTGTTCAACAACAAAATTTTGCAGTGGATTTTTTTGTTAACAGTAAAACACCAATAATTTCCACGACTAGCACAAGAACATGAGATTATTATCGGAGAAAAAGACGTTTTTACTGTAAGGTTTGCCAGACCAGAACTAAGCACAGCAAGATTCCTATTATGTTACGAAGGTAAATTATCTTTTTGTACTGTTAGTAATCTATTATCAGCAGCCCGCGTCAACCTGCAAAACACATCATAAAATCTGCTGCTCTGCTCTGCAAGTCCGAAAGCTGAACGGAATAATTTTATTTCACTATTACCTTCCCGCTTCTTGGCGGTATGATAGATTTCATTTAATGCGGTTTGAATGCGCCGCGGCAGCGGCTCGTCCGTTCGTAGCGCAGCTCTGCACCACGGATAATATTTAAATAACTGAAAATGTCTTAAAGGGATGGGATAATATGCCAAGCAAGCTATTACAAATAGTAATGCAAGGTTTCATTAAATAACTCTATTCAAAACATTTAAATATGTTAATTATTACACACTTTTAAAATGAGTACGTAATGGCGTACATCTCTCAGTCTGGACAAAAGAAGGCTACGCTAGCGTACAATACAACGTCACAGGCTATCCTACTCGCGTAACTCCAAGAAGAAGACAGAGAAATTAATGTTCGCTCTGCATTATTTATACTAGTTGCATATTCTCATCTTTGTTTGATATTTATCGTCTGTGGCGGTTTCAGTACTCGCCGACACAGATATTATCTAAAATAAATAATTAAAAAAGTACATAATTCCATACAAGACCAAAACATGGTACACAATGTTTTTTCTTTATTATATAATATGTTTTTTTCTAAGAGACGTTACACGACCCCAAAATGGCGGTCTACAATTACTCGCTAAAAATGGCGAGCTTCTCACTCGTTCACTAGCTGAGCGCAAATCCTCCCTTCCTCCTACTGGTACCAGAAAAAATCCTCTGTTTTTTAACAGCTGAAAGTGAAAAATACATGACGGTGGGCATAGGCTGTATGATGGGCTACCGCTTCATATTCTCTCTTTGTCTTTAAAGAAGACAAAAACATAAAGGAAATGCAAAAGGTTTATCACATCCCCCAGAATTTACTTGGGGCGAGAGGCATCGCAATCACCTCTAACATACCTCAGGGCCAACATAGGGGTAATATAGTAAAAACAAACTTCGTACACTGGCTCTCCACACGGACCCACCAACACCGACCGACTGCCGTGTCATCCTCTGCTAATGACGCTGCGGCATGGGGCATGATGGGGCGAGAGGACAGCACACCGCTCTCTTTTGTGACCTGAAGCCCCCACTTCTCAGTCAAGTAGCTCCTCAATAGGCCTCACGATGCTCTGTGCGCTCAGTTCCCATCTTCCCGAAATCGAACCCAGATCCTCCACACGGCAGTCAGAAGAAATGGCCGGCCGCACAGCTATGGTGCTGGACAGTATGGCAGTAATCCAATAAAAACTAGTTCTAGCCTGCTAGAGTGAAGATTCACAAAACCAACAATAACTAAAGGCATGCTTAGTGCTACAGGTAACTATGACAACTTTGGAAAAAACAAAAATTCTCAATGTAATTTGCAATGTGACATGGTGGTTACTGACCATTATACGTAGAATCTGGGTACCCTTAAGCCTGAGTGTTACACTCCTGGAAATGGAAAAAAGAACACATTGACACCGGTGTGTCAGACCCACCATACTTGCTCCGGACACTGCGAGAGGGCTGTACAAGCAATGATCACACGCACGGCTCAGCGGACACACCAGGAACCGCGATGTTGGCCGTCGAATGGCGCTAGCTGCGCAGCATTTGTGCACCGCCGCCGTCAGTGTCAGCCAGTTTGCCGTGGCATACGGAGCTCCATCGCAGTCTTTAACACTGGTAGCATGCCGCGACAGCGTGGACGTGAACCGTATGTGCAGTTGACGGACTTTGAGCGAGGGCGTATAGTGGGCATGCGGGAGGCCGGGTGGACGTACCGCCGAATTGCTCAACACGTGGGGCGTGAGGTCTCCACAGTACATCGATGTTGTCGCCAGTGGTCGGCGGAAGGTGCACGTGCCCGTCGACCTGGGACCGGACCACAGCGACGCACGGATGCACGCCAAGACCGTAGGATCCTACGCAGTGCCGTAGAGGACCGCACCGCCACTTCCCAGCAAATTAGGGACACTGTTGCTCCTGGGGTATCGGCGAGGACCATTCGCAACCGTCTCCATGAAGCTGGGCTACGGTCCCGCACACCGTTAGGCCGTCTTCCGCTCACGCCCCAACATCGTGCAGCCCGCCTCCAGTGGTGTCGCGACAGGCGTGAATGGAGGGACGAATGGAGACGTGTCGTCTTCAGCGATGAGAGTCGCTTCTGCCTTGGTGCCAATGATGGTCGTATGCGTGTTTGGCGCCGTGCAGGTGAGCGCCACAATCAGGACTGCATACGACCGAGGCACACAGGGCCAACACCCGGCATCATGGTGTGGGGAGCTATCTCCTACACTGGCCGTACACCACTGGTGATCGTCGAGGGGAAACTGAATAGTGCACGGTACATCCAAACCGTCATCGAACCCATCGTTCTACCATTCCTAGACCGGCAAGGGAACTTGCTGTTTCAACAGGACAATGCACGTCCGCATGTATGCCGTGCCACCCAACGTGCTCTAGAAGGTGTAAGTCAACTACCCTGGCCAGCAAGATCTCCGGATCTGTCCCCCATTGAGCATGTTTGGGACTGGATGAAGCGTCGTCTCACGCGGTCTGCACGTCCAGCACGAACGCTGGTCCAACTGAGGCGCCAGGTGGAAATGGCATGGCAAGCCGTTCCACAGGACTACATCCAGCATCTCTACGATCGTCTCCATGGGAGAATAGCTGCCTGCATTGCTGCGAAAGGTGGATATACACTGTACTAGTGCCGACATTGTGCATGCTCTGTTGCCTGTGTCTATGTGCCTGTGGTTCTGTCAGTGTGATCATGTGATGTATCTGACCCCAGGAATGTGTCAATAAAGTTTCCCCTTCCTGGGACAATGAATTCACGGTGTTCTTATTTCAATTTCCAGGAGTGTATATTCTGCATACTCGTCGGCGTTGCTCACCTGTGGGTCCAGCACTACAGGGTCATCATCCTCATCGGTGACCACTATGACTCGAAGATCTTCACTTTCTGTCTCCCACCCACAAGGGAGACAGAAGAAGGCGAGGGATCTGCGGAACATATGCGAAGATAAAAATTAACACCAAGTATTGGCCTCAAATAGTACATTAGTGTAAGAGAACGAGAGCTGCCCGGATGAGGACTGCTAAGCAGTCGGAAAGTTTGGGGTGGGTACTGAGACAGCCTCATCGTAATCTTGTATTTTCGTCAACTTTAAGTGCTAGCTCACAAATACCACGTTTAGAGCTCCGAAACAAGCAAAGGCGTTTAGTAGCAAAATTTTACGTGTTTCTTGTAAATAATTGAAAATGGAAATCAATACAACACGCAGAGTAGAATCGGAAACCAAACAATTTTCAACTTGTTATTCTAATAAATCACTTAAGGAGAGTGTGTTAAACGGTTCGTTTAGAAATACTGTACGAACTGTATATGTATCGTGGAGCGCAGAAGACTATATTATATCACTTTTTCTCAAAGTAAGAATTCTCACATTGAATTATACCACAGCGACAAAGAACAGATCACATCTTTGGTTGTTTTTAATCACGAAATGGAGTGATTCATTACTGTTCGGCTCTACAGTGCGCAGAAACTCCAACACGTAAATTCAGTATGGGTAGTTTACCTGTAAACGACGAGTATTACTTATTTCTCGTTATACACGTCCGTCTTCATAATGGTTTGGGACAACGTTATAGGGGATTTCTTGTGTTACGAATGAGACAGAACGGAGAGTGGCGTGGTAAAGTGGTTACGACGCGTGTGTCTGATGAAGTTGGAGTTATGTTCAAAAATTATATGGCCGACTCACTTCGTTGTCTAGTCCGACCATGGACGTAACGTACAAGCCAGTTTCCATCACTACTTTCTAGAGCTTTGACGATTAGCCTGAAGTTCCGACAAATCTTCAAAATCGCAACAGCAATTTTTTGAATTCGAAATCAAGGTTGTTCGAATTTTTACGGGATCAGCATATTAACCCTAATCTGAATATGGCAATATGAGTGTTTGAGGAAGAGGGGGCCGGGGGGGGGGGGGAGGGGGAGGATTGTTGCCCTTCCAACCGCCTAGTCTTGGCCCCACCCCCTGAAACGGAAATTGTGTAACCACTATAGCATCTAGTCTTATCTCATGTGGGACAGTGTGAGAATGCTTTCTCTTCGAAAGGTCTGCGAATAATTTAACTGAGACGGGACAAGAGTAGCGGCCCAGTATTCACCTGGTCAGACGTGGGAAAAGCTTCGGTATTGCACCAATTATTTCATTTGGACGACTGTTTGAGTGTAAATGGCCCACGTTTAGCTTCCCTTTTTATGCAAGTATACTGGATGGCCATGAGCTCTCACTGCCGTAACAATAATGCCAAAACATATTTGGTTGCTGTTCATCACAAAATGGAGTGATTCATTACTGTTCGGTATTGCACCAATTATTTCATTTGGACGACTGTTTGAGTGTAAATGGCCCACGTTTAGCTTCCCTTTTTATGCAAGTATACTGGATGGCCATGAGCTCTCACTGCCGTACCAATAATGCCAAAACATATTTGGTTGCTGTTCATCACAAAATGGAGTGATTCATTACTGTTCGGCTCTACAGTGCGCATAAACTTCAACATGTAAATTCAATATGTGTAGTTTATCCGTAAACGACGAATATACGCCGGCCGCGGTGGTCTAGCCGTTCTAGGCGCTCCGTCCGGAACCGCGCGACTGCTACGGTCGCAGGTTCGAATGCTGCCTCGGGCATGGATGTGTGTGATGTCCTTAGGTTAGTTAGGTTTAAGTAGTTCTAAGTTCTAGGGGACTCATGACCGCAGATGTTAAGTCCCATAGTGCTCAGAGCCATTTTGACGAATATACCTTATTTCTTGTTATACACGTACGTCTTCTTAATTGCTTGGGGCCACGTTATAAGGGATTTCTTGTGTTACGAATGTGACAGAGCGGAGAGTGGCGTGGTAAAGTAATCACGAAGCGTGTGTTTTCGTAAGTTGGAGTTGTGTTCAAAAACTATATGACCCATTTACCGTCACTTCGTTGTTCAGTCCGACCATGGACGTTATGTTCAAGCCAGTTTCCGTCACTACTCTCTAGAGCTTTGAGGATTACCCTGAAGTTCCGACAAATCTTCAGAAACGCAGCAGCAGTTTTTTGAAATCGTAATCAAGGTTGTCCGAATTTTTACAGGGTCAGCATATTAACCCTACTCTGATTATGGCAAAATGAGTGTTTGAGGTAGGGGGGGGGGGGGGGGGGTCGTCGGAGGATTGTTGCCTTTCCAACAGCCACGACTTGCCCCCACCCCCCTTGAAACGGAATTTGTGTACTCACCTGTGGCATCTAGTCTTATCTTGTGTGGGAATGTGTGAGAATTCTTTCTTTTCGGAAGGTCTGCAAATCATGTAACTGAGACGGGACAATGGTAGCAGCCCATTGCATATTGCAACAATTATTTCATTTGGAGAACTGTTCGTGGGAATGCCTTACAGGGCAAGTGGCCCACGTTTAGTTTCCCTGTCTATCCAACTAATTGGATTTCCAAGAGCTCTCATTGACGTACCAATAACGCCAAAACATATTCGCTTACTAGACAACCGATGAAGACACAGTGGATACAGCCTTTGACACCATTATCATGGACAAACAATCCTTTTTCGAAAATTACGACAACGATGACGTCTGGCAGCCCTCCAACACAATATCTCTTGATTTATCTTTTTGTCAGAGCAAGGTATTAAATTTTGTACGGATAGTAATACGAAAGTAATGTTTTTACAATGTTTATTACGCTCTCATATCCGCTACCTACGCTGAAAGTTCTACAAAAGGAAGAAAGGTGGACCCATTGACGATGAAATCATCGTATCGTTAGTGAGATCTCAGATTAGTCAACGAAGGTATCTTGACGGCTATACTGCTACCAGAAAAAATTCAGTATCTGAACTATTTTAGAGACGTTACAAAACTAATTAACGTGAAATTCTCGAAGTATATCGGGTAAATAATAAGATTTACGAAACCTCGTACTTCCTGCAAATGATGGTAAAATATAGTTTTAATTTAACCATTACATGTTATTATGATTCAGTTGTTCGATGTGTTTAGTTCCTACTAAGTTTTGACTAAACAACTAGTTGCTATTACGCGTGAATAGAGACACATGACTTTACTGATTTGGAGATATCTCTCACTTTTATTTACATATTAGTATTCCGTTCACTTGGTTCAAATGGTTCAAGTGGCTCTGAGCACTATAGCACTTAACATCTGAGGTCATCAGTCCCCTAGAACTTAGAACTACTTAAACCTAACTAACCTAACGACATCACACACATCCATGCCCGAGGCAGGATTCGAACCTGCGACCGTAGCGGTCGCTCGGTTCCAGACTGTGGAGACCAGAACCGCACGGCCACTCCGGCCGGCCAGATGGAAGCTGTATAATAGTTATCATGCAGTATATGTCTAGATTCACTGTAATTTAACTAATTCTGTCACTTCTTTCGAAAATGATTATTCGAGCACTTAAAAACAGTAGAAATCTAAGAAATCCACGTCGGTAGAATCACTATAACGACGAGCGTTTCACATGTGATCCAAGTACTGAGTTTATAGGCTGATGGGTTACGAACGTAAAGGACAAGCGTTCACATCTAACTGGAGTCAACAGTGACTTCTTTTTATTTAGACCTGTGGAAGTAATATTTAAAATCTAAATTCACTACAAATTGTGCTGTTGTAGACTTCTTATGCACCACAAGCTTTCAAGAGATCCATTTCTTAGTAGTCTAACCTTTAAAAAACAATGAGATGAATGGTCGAGGTAAAAATTTTAAAAATGGATGTTTTATCTGTAATTACTTCGACCGCTAGCTGGTGTCTCTATAGTTTTCAGCTAATAAATTGACATACATCATAGGTCTGCTTCAAAATGATCGGCAGATAGGCACAGAAGGGCAACGATACAACGCGTGCTTCGTGGCTACAGGCACTATAAGCAGACACATAGGCGTTGGGCTGGTTGACTTAGATAGTTACAGGCACATTAGAACGTATCAAAGGCCAGTTCAATTCAGCATGTTGCGAACATTTCTTAGAAAATTTAATCATCCATGTGGCTCAACTACAGTAACCCCCCCCCCCCCCCCCCCGATCGATCACAACACGGAATTAGGATACAGAACTGGTTGCAAAGGTGGAGAATATTATTCAGTGCCTTCCGTGACCTCCAAAGTCACCTTATCTCAGTTCCATAGAGCACGTATCGGCGCAACTCAAGAAGACTCTGCGCTACAATTGGCCAGACGCTCCTCCGCGAACTGTGAATGCCCAATGGGATTTGCATCAAATTTCATGGGAGGGAATTGCCATGAATTAGGACTTTTTTCATAGACTTGTAAATTCTGTGCCTCGAAGAATCCAAGCAGTTCTTGATGTCAGTGGCATGTGGACAAAATACTGAAACTATACGTAACGTACTCCTAATTTTATTTACTTCATTGTTCCGTAAAAGGCCTACGTAGTTATTACACCAACAATATAATTTCAAAATAAAAATCTGCTTTCTGCTACATTATTTGTATTTTTGTGGGATATCAAATAAATATCACCCTCCAAGGAGATTAATTTTAGACATCAAATTAACCAACCATAATTAGTTATTTGCTAAAGAGAATACTGAAAAAAGCAAAAAATAAAATTTTATAACAAAAAGTAATTAAAGTGCGAAACATTTGCTACACGATAAAAAGAAAAGCTGCAGAGAGATTCGATCAGACACATGCTACAGCTACAGTACGAGTACACAAGCTAACACGCTACCAAGAAGCCATCGACCTCATGTTTTTAGCACAACTGTCGAATGTGACTACCGTAGTCGAAGAACAAATGTTCAACTGGAAACAACAATACTGGGAGGCATAACCACTCGCTCGTGTAAACCGCATGTAAGGACATTGAGAAATATTCTAATCATCTGATATAGGCTTCTCGTAGCTGGAAACTATAGAGACACCCGGTGGCGGTCCAAGTAATTACAAATAAATACTTCCATATATAATATTTTTACTGTGACCATTTGTCTGTTTCTTTAAAGATTAGACTAGTACAAAATGGAATATTTTGAAAGAATGTGGACTCTAGAGAAACCTGCTACTGTACACTTTGTGGCGAATTAAAGCGTAAAGTATTACCTGATCAGGTCTAAGTAAGGGAAATGACAACTAACTCCAGTCAGATTCGAACGCTCGTCCTTTACGGGCGTAAAATCTACTGACGTGGAGTTATTGTATTTCAACTGTCCCTACGTGCTCAAATAACCATCTTCAAAAGAGATTGTTCAAATTGCTCTCAGCACTATGGAACTTAACATCTGAGTTCACCAGTCCCCTAGACTTAGAACTACTAAAACGTAACTAACCTCAGGACATCACACACATCCATGCCCGAGGCAGGATTCGAACCTGCGACCGTAGCAGCAGCGCGGTTCCGGACTGAAGCGCCTAGAACCGCTCGGCCACAACGGCCGGTTTAATCATCTTCAAAAGAAATGATACGATGAGTTAAACTGCAATGAATCTAGACATAAAATATATCATAACAATTATATTCCTTCCATTTGACAATGTAAACACCAAGCCGAAGCTCGGAAGATCTCTCTATAATTGTGAACAGTGGCACTTCTGAACTTGGGCTTGCACAATGCTGCGTTCTTGGACTCTAAAATTATTCGGAACGGGCAATCATTTTGCCTCTCAATGTACGTCCGAGCTATTGTTTCCATTTTATGCATAACATGGAAACAACTCGGATAAACACCCTGAAGTACATCATTAATAAATGAGTTTGTCTGTCTCAAATCATGTTAAATAATACGTGATTCGCAGATAAAACTACGAAACCTCTCTGAAAGAGTACAGGCATGGAGGTTCCTTAGATTCACTGGAACTTAAGAGAGCTGCGGTCAAGTGGGCAGTCACTCCAAGGAGAGGCAGGCAGTGAAAGATTTCCCGTGAGGCCTATCGGAGGACCATCCCGGTTCCTCTGACGAGCGGGTTTCAGGCGCTGTCTGCGGGTAAAGAGTTTCCTGAGTTAGATGAAGTTGCTCGTCCTGTTCCAGAGGAAGCCTCCCGGCCGGAGAGATTAGGTGCCTAATGGGGACCCATAGGCATATGTCTGCCCAGTAGGGGAAGGAATGCAATATGTAACTCTGCGTGCATACTGGGATGAGTTATCCTGGATGCGTAAAGGGTGATTCTGCATGCCATGAAGAACACAGGGTACAGGCAACAGCATGTGATGGCTCATGTCGGAACTAACGACATGCATCGCTTTGATCGGAAGAGTTTCTCTCTGGTTTCAGGCGGCTGACTGTAGTAGTAAATACTGCCAGTCTTGCTTGGCGAGATGACGGTGGAGCTTGCAATATGTAGCATCGTCGACAGCGCCAATTGTGGTCCTTTGCTACTGAGCCGAGTGGAAGATCTGAAACAGAGATTCAGAGGTTTCTACGACAGTGCAGGCTGCAAATTCCTGGACAAGCGCCATAGGATGGTGCGTTTCTGGGTTCTTCTTAGTAGGTCAGAGGTCCACTATACACAGGAAGATGATGACGATGATGCTGATTATGTTTGGTTATTGGGGTGCTTAACTCCGCAGTCATCAGCGTCCATGCAAAGTCCCAGTTGTTACACAGTCCAATTTTTCACAGTACACCCTAGCCACTGTCACAAATGATGATGATGATGATGATGAAATGATGAGGACAACAAAGACATCCAGTCCCAGGGGAGGAAAAAAATCCCCAACCCGGTCGGGAATCGAACCCGGTACCCCGTGATCGGGAGGCAGTAACGCTAGCCACTAGACCACGAGCTGCGGCCTACACACAGCAAGAAGGGACTACACGGGAATTTTGGGCTTTGTGGAGGGGACTGTGCGGTTTTTTAGATTAGAAAGTCTCGGCAAAGTACAGAAAAGAAGTCAGTCTAAAAGGGTGCAAGACAAAGACAGAAAAGTAAACCTAGAACAATCGGTACTGTAGCTGTAAATTGACGTAGCTGTGTTGGAAAAGTCCTAGAGCCCCAATCACTAATAGAAAACACTGCAGCTCAGATGGTTACAGCTATGGAGAGCTGGCTAAAACTGGATGTAAGTTCAGCCGTAAATTTTGCAAAGCATCTAGCCGTGTGCAGAAAGAACAGGTTAAATGTACTTCATGGTGGAATGTTTATTGCTGTCAGAAGTAGTTCACGTTGTAGTGAAGTCGAAGTAGATATTACCTGTGAGTTAGTATGTGTAAAGGTTATACTTTACAAGTGGAATTAATTATTAAAGGTTTCATTTTACCGAGACCTCGCCTAAGATGACACCGCTGCTGAACTGCTCAAAGAAAACTTGAGTCTCATTTCAAACAGGTGCCACATGCATAGTTGATGGAGACTTTATCTATTCTGTATATGTTGGTAATAAGACGTGTTTAAACTCGGAGGTAGGCATAAAATGTTGTCCGAAATCGTTCGGAAATCGTTTCCTGAATAAATGTTTTGAACAAATAGTTCAGGCGCCCACTCAAAGTGTAAATGAACATACTTGACCTCTTAGCAACAAATAATCACGGGCCAATAGGGAGCGTCATAAGGGATACGGGGACTAGTAACCAAAAGTTTGTAGCGAGACTGAAAACCGTATCCTCGAAAAACACCAAAACTAAAAGCAAAATACATGTATTTGAAAAAAGCAGATAAAAATTCGCTTGAGGCCTTCCTAAGACAGAGTCTCCACTCCTTCCAGTCTGAATATGAAACAGCAGACAAGATGTTGTATAAATCCGGAGAAACAGTATCGATGCCTGTTGAGAGACGTATACCAATTATATTAATAAGAGATGGTACTTATCCACCATGGTACACTAAACAGGTCAGAATTCTGATGCACAAACAACAAAAAACATGCTAAGTTTAAAAGAACTCAAAACGCTCAATATTGGCGAAGTTGTACACAAGCTTTAAACGCAGCGCAGACTTTAATGTGGGATGCTTTTAATACTTTCTACATCGAAACTCTGTCGCGAAATCTGGCAGGAAATCCAGACAAACTCTGCTCACATGTAGTGTATACCAGCGGAAAGACTCAATCAGTACCTTCACTACGAGATAACAATGGTGATGTTAGTGATTGTAGTCCCAGTAATGTAGAGTTACTAACCAACATGATTAACTTAGAAGTAGACATCCTAGGTTTAGCAAAGCAATTCAATTCATTTAATAAAGGCAAGATCTTCTGCCCTGACTATATACCAGTCAAGTTCCTCTCAGAATATGCTATTTCGATAGCTTTATATTTAGCAATCAGACACAACCGATCAGAAGTTGTAAGATCCATACCTAAAGACTGGAAAGTTTCCCAAGTCACAACAACACCCG
The DNA here is from genome assembly GCF_023864345.2 of Schistocerca serialis cubense. Classification (NCBI taxonomy): domain Eukaryota; kingdom Metazoa; phylum Arthropoda; class Insecta; order Orthoptera; family Acrididae; genus Schistocerca; species Schistocerca serialis. The sequence goes on along the minus strand of NC_064641.1, from coordinate 319,976,192 downwards.
CGAAAGAAAGTAAGAGTGAGTAATCCTCTAAATTACAGACGCTAACATCGGTTTGCAGCAGGATCTTTAACATATACTGTGTTCGAAAAATTATGAGTTATTTCGAAGAAAACAATTTGTTGACAAATTGCGAACACGGGTTCAGATAACATCGTTGTTGTAAAAAAACATCTAGCTCCTTATTCCGATGAGGTTGTTAACTCGTGATGTCAAATTGATTCCCTGTTTTTAGATTTCCAGAAGGCTTTTGACACCTTTCCTGTAAAGCTGCTTCTAATCAAACTGAGTGCTTGTGTACTACATCTCAGTTCAATCTAAATACTGAAAAGTATGAAGTCACCCACATGAGTACGAAATCCGTTAAATTTCGTTTATACAATAAACCACACATATCTGAAGGCTGTAAATTCAGGAATATATTTATGAATTACAGTTATGAATAATTTAAGTTGGAACTATCACATGGATAATGTTGTGGCTAAAGCGAACCAAGGACTACGATTTATTGGCAGAACACAGAAAATCTAACGTGGCTACTAGAAAGACTACCTACGAGGGGCGTTTGAGAAGTCCGTGCAAAGTCCGAGAGATGGCACCACCGGCGCGCATCGAGACCATGTTTAGTTAGTACCATCTTTGGAAAGAATGCACACATGGTTTCAGCCATAGTGGTCTATTTCTTTGTGTTTAGTATTCGTGTGAATCAAGGAAGTCGAGTGATTGTCAAAAAATGGACGAAAAAGAATTTTGTGTGGTGATTAAACATTACTTTATGAAAGGCATAACGCCTCAGGAGACTAAAGAGAAGCTGATAAACATTATGGTGACTCTGCATCTCCGGCGGTAATTCGAAAGGATAACGTCCTTCGATTCTGCCATTCCAGCACTAATCGAAGCGTTAGGGTTTCAGGTGCCAGCCAGCCAGCCAGCCAGCCACCCAGCCAGCCAGCCAGCCAGCTAGCCACCCGAGCAGCAGCGGTCCAGCCGAGTAGCAGCAGCAGCGGTAGTAGCCGTCGCAGCAGTCCCTGCCAGCAGCAGCGGTCCAGTCAGCAGCAGCGGTCCAGCCTGCAGCAGCGGTCCAGCCAGCCCTCCAGCAGCAGCAGCAGCGGCCCCGGCCCCGTCCGCGGCAGCAGCAGCTGCGGCGTTCCTGCCAGCCGTCGCCAGCGCCAGCAGCGTGGGACTCAGGTCCTCGTCTTCGTCCGTCCCCGGTTTCTTCCTCTCCTTTTCGTCCTGTGCTGTTTTAGTTCATCCCTGTCATCATGTCAGTCCCACCACCACTGCCACTACTACCACCACTGCCATAGTGTATACTTCGCCCTCCGCCGCCACCCTCACCATTACATGGTGTGCCCAGTCACCCCTCCTCTTTCCATCCCTTCTCTTCTAACTCTCCCATCGCCCTCGCTCTTTGTCGCCTCCTCCCCAGCTTCTTCCTCCCGCTCCTCTCCCTCTGATCCTTTCCCCCCACTCCCCCAGCCTGTCACTGCAGCTCCAGCTAGGGTGGTGGCCCGTCGGGCCACTGCCCATGCCCAGCTCTCCCCATCGCCTTCGCCATCACCGCCACCACCATCTCCGTCGCCGTCGCCGTCGTCGTCGCCTTCACTGTTACCATCTCCACCGCCGACTACTGCGTCCACGCCTGGACCTGGCACATCCCGCCATCTCCCTATAGCTCCCATCCCTCATGTCACCACCCACCCTTCTGCCGCCGTTAAACGCCCTAGTGGCACCACCACCTCTTCCGCTCCCAAAAAGGCCCCGCCTCCTTCCCCCCCCCCAGGATACCATGGATGTCTCCCCACCTGGCCCTGCTCCCTCCGCCTCCTCCTCCTCCTCCTCCCCCCCTCTGTATACAAATACCTCCTCTCCCATCCCGATCCTTGCCTTCTCAAGGTCCGGAACCTCTCCCTCCTCCTCCACCAACACTTCCCTGGTGCCCCCATCTCACTCCTCACTTCCAGACGGGATTCAGTTCTCATCTCCTCCCCCAGTCCCACCCTCCATACTGACATCCTCTCCCACCTCCCGTCACCCGGTTTGGCCCCAACGCCTCCCTCACCCCTGCTCCTTCTCCATCTCCTACCCGACAACCCCAAACCCCACGTTGTCCGCCGACCCTCACCGCCGTGATCACCTGGCTTAGTCTGACGATCACAGAGGAGGAGGTGTTGGCGGAGCTCAAGGCACATCCCTCGCTGGAGATGCGGGCGGTCCGCCGCATTTTTAACTCAGCCAGCCCCATTCCGACTTATGCGGGTTTTCTCCGAGGACGCCCCCTCCATTGACCGTCTCCTGAAGGAGGGTGCCCTTCTCTTCAACCAGCGATATAAGGTCGACCCCTCCCATTCCCTTCCTCAGTCCCTTCACTGCCAGAGGTGTCTGTGCTACAACGCGCACCCAACAGCTGAGTGCCGTGAGGCCCCCACCTGCCCGCATTGTAGGCAAGCGCACTTCCTCCAGCAGTGCCCTAACCATCAATCCCCTCCCTCCGGTAATACCTGCAATCTCCCCCATCCCACCTACTCCCAAAAGTGTGAAGCCCGACCCCCTTCGACCACTCCTGAACTCACCGTCCCTGGCAGTTCCATTTGCCCCCCCCCCCCCCACCGCTGAGGACATCATCAGGTTCCTTACCATTGTCCTGCAAAACTTCCACCCTTTCCAGCGCTCTCACACCCTCCAACAGGTCTCCCTCGCTGCCCGTTCTGTTTTCCACCTAAAAATGTATGCCACCTACTCCCACAACCAGGCCCATTTCACCTTCTCCCATCTCGACACCCTTGTCTAAATCCCTGTCATGGCGCAACAGCACCATATCCTGTTCAACAACATCCATTCCCTTCCCGCCAACAAGAACCTCTTCATACACACCCTTGCAACCTACCACGTGGATGCCTTCCTCATCAATGAAACCTCCCTCCATCCCCACCACACCATCCACACTTCGCCCTACCTTCTCCACCATTCCGATAATCGCCTCCCGATTGCGCGTGGTGGAGTTGCCATTGGTCTCCACTCCAGATCCCAGTTCGGCTCCAACCTCTCCTTCCCGACCCCACCAAACACCTGATCCTTAGTCTCCTCTTCCCCGGCCTTACCATCACCTGGGCCACCATCTATGTCCGCTCTAACGCCCCTACTGCTTTCGACTTCGTCTGCCACATTGATCGTACCTTCTCCTCCTACGTGATCGCCGCCAACCTCAACATCCGTAGTCATTCCGCCACCCAGTTACGGCGGTGGCATCAGTTCCTCTCCACCCTCCAAGCTGACCTCATCCCCATTCCCCAGCACACCTGCCCCAATTCCAACTCCACTCCTGATGTCATCCTCTCCTCCCCCAACCTCCTTGGCCGCATAGCGGTGGATGTCCTGGACCCCATTGGTAGCGACCATCTCCCTGTCCTCCTCACCATTTCAGACGGTCGTCGCCCCCGCCACGACCCTCATAATGACCCTCCCCGAAGTATGTCCATGAGTATTCCCGTGCCAACTGGAATGCCTACCGGATACCCTCTCCACCCAGGTCGAAGGCCACCCCTTAACCTACCACCACCCTGACAATGTTACCCATGCTGCCTCCTTTCTCCAGCAGCCCTTGTCTGTGGCCATGGAGACCCACGTCCCTACTGTTGCCATCCACCCCAACCGTCCTACCTTACCCCCACAGGCCGTCCTCCTCCTCCGTGAATCCCGCCATCTCTACCATGCCTTCCTCCACACAAGTGACCTGGACACACTACGACGCCACCAGCAACTCCAGCGACACATCCGAAACTTGCTTGCGGCTAAGAAACGCCGGGACTGGCGACAGACATGCACCCATTTAAATGCTACCCTACCTATAAACTCGTCCAAGTTCTGGTCAGCCTTCTGTCGCCTTACCGGAACTAAACCCTACCCCTACTATCCTCTTCTCCATGATGATCACCTCTTCCTTGCACCCTTAGTAAGGCCAATCACTTTGCCTCCTACCTTTCTGATGTCTTTTCCATCCCCGACGATCCCCAGTTCGATTACTCCCTCTTCCCGGATGTCCGCGATCGAAGTGACACCTCTGTCCCTCCTCTCGCACCTGGTTTCCAGTACTTGGACAACACTGCACACACAGAACTCAATGCCCCTATCACTACACAGGATCTCATTGCTACGCACCGTACAAAACGCAACACCGCTCCTGGTCATGATCATATCAACTACCGCCACCTTCGTGAAGCTCCTGTCTCTTTCCTCTCCACCCTGGCCAGGCTCTACAATGTAGTCCTGTGCACCAGCTACTACCCCGATCTGTGGAAAACCTCCTGTATCCTGATGTTCCTTAAACCCGGTAAACCACCGTCCGCCGTCTCCTCCTACCATCCTATCAGCCTTACCTCGGTCTTCAGCAAGGTCCTGGAGTCCATCCTCACCTGACGCATCCACCATCATCTCCACCAGCACCGCCTCCTTTCCGTTACCCAGTGTGGCTTTCGGCCATCCTGCTCTTCCTATGATCTTCTCCTCCACCTCACTCATCTCCTTTCCGAACAGCTTAATTCCCACCGCTCCGCAATCTTCCTCTCCCTAGACCTCGAACATGCCTATGACTGCGTATGGCATTCCGGTCTCCTCTTCAAGCTCCAAACCTTCGCCCTTCCCATTAACTACATCCGTATGATCGGCTCTTTTCTCTCCCACCGTCCTTCCTACGTCACCATCCATGGATTCCTACACCTTTTTTCCCTCCGCCAGTGTGCCCCAAGGCTCCGTCCTCTCCCCCCTTCTGTACCTTTTGTATTTGGCAGACATGCCGCCGCCGTCACCCCCTCCCCCCCATCCACCTTCTCCAGTTTGCCGATGACACCATCTTCCTTGCCCTCGCCCCCACACTGCAGTATTCCCAACACCTTCTCCAATCCCATCTTGACCACTTCACCGCTTGGTGCAACGAGTGGTTGCTCAAGGTCAATCCCTCCAAAACCCAGGCGATCATTGTAGGCAAAATCACCCCTTCCTTCCGCCTCCTTGATTTCTATCTCACCATCTGTGGCCGTCCTATCGCCCTCACCCCCACCCTTAAGTACCTTGGCGTCACCCTCGACAGTCGCCCCTCCTGGACCCTCCATCTCCAGACAATCCAAGCCAAGGCACGCTCCCGACTCTGTCTCCTCAAGCTCCTTTCCGGCCATATGTGGGGTCTGGACCCCTCCACCACCCTCCACACCTACACCTCCCTCATCCACCCTATCCTCTGTTACACCCATCCTGCCTGTATCTCTGCCCCCCCCCCTACCTTTTACAAGTCCCTTCAGATCCTTGAACGCCATGTTCTCCACCTCACCTATCGCATCTGTTTCCCGTCCCTCACGCGGATCCTGTATGACCTCATTCCGTTCCCCCACCTTCTCCTTTTCCTTGAAAGGATATGGATCCTCTACACCTCCCGTAAACTCGATCCTCCTCACCCGCTTGTCTCCCCCATCCTCTCCCACCCTTGCCCATTGCTGCGACTGTATTCCCATGTCCCACCTGCTCTGCATCTCTCCACCCTCCTTACCCTCTCCCAAGGTGGCTCCCGCCAGCTCCCCCTCCCTGATGATGTCTCCTCCCCTCCATATACCCCTCCTACCAACTTTGCTCCTCCCTCCATCTTCCAGTGTTTGCACCTTTGGGCATCTTCCCTCCCATCTCTCCCCCTTCCCTCCCTCATCCATTTCTCCCCATTCCTCCCCTGGGCTTCCCTCCCCTGTACCTCTATTCCTCCTCCCATCTCCTCAGCCATTGGCATCTTTGTTCTCCCCTCTCCCTTCTTCCCCTCTTGGCAGGTCCCCGGACTCGCATATGCTACATGGACATTCGTGCGCCGGAGATCATTGCCATCAGTGTCTCTTGTGTGCCGTCGTGTTTAGTGTTCAGTGTTCACCGTCGCACTCCATCGTTCACCTGTGCCATCGACATCTTCAGCGTTTGTGCGTCGTGTCAACAGTTTGTAGTGTGGATTTTCGTCGAGTGTGAACGCCTCCATGTTTGCATTTATGTGTCTACTGTTTTATTACCCACCGTTATGTAAATTCTGTGTATTCTTTCTGTTGTTTCTTTGTCTATTCTATGGCTGAAGAGCAGCGTAACATGCTGCTGACAGCCTGCCTGTTGTACGGGTTTAAAAATAACAATAAAGAAAAATATGTATATATATGGTGACTCTGCACCTTGGGTTAGAACAGTTTATAAGTGGTTTCAAAATTTTCAGTGGGGCTCAGTAAGGTCTTCGACACCATCCTCTCTCACTGTATTCACCACCACCTTAACCTTACCCAATGCGGCTTCCGGCCTTCCTTCTCCACTGACGACCAGCTCTGTAACCTTACCAATCTTCTTTCCCTCCAACTTAACTCCTGTCACTCCATTATCTTTGTTTCCCTTGATCTGCAGAACGCCTGTGAGCGTGTCTGGCACCCTGGGGTCCTCTTTAAACTCCAGACCTATGCTCTCCCCATTAACTTCGTCCATCTCGTTGCTTCCTCTCCCATCGTCCCTCCTATGTCAGTATCCACAATTCCAACTCCCATACTTTCTATCCCACTGCAGGCCTGCCCCAAGGTTCTGTCCTTTCCCCTCTTCTCTATCTCCTGTACACTGCTGACTTGCCCAAACGTCCCCCACCTGTTCATCTTCTCTAGTTTGCTGATGACACCGCCTTCCTAGCCCTTGATCCTACTCTTCAACGGTCCCAAAGTACCCTCCAAACCCACCTTAACCAATTCACCGCTTGGTGCAACCAGTGGTTCCTCCGTATCAATCCCTCCAAGACCCAGGCGATCATCATAGACCCCACCACCCGCTCCTTCCCCCTCCTTGATTTCTACCTCAACATTTATGGCCGTCCTATCCACCTCACTCCTACCCTCAAATACCTTGGCCTCACACTCGACCGCCACCTCACCTGGACTCCCCATCTCCTTACCATCCAAAACAAAGCTCACAACCGCCTCCACCTCCTGAAACTCTTGTCCGGCTGGACGTGGGGTCTGCATCCTTTCACCATCCTTCACACCTACAAATACCTGATCCACCCCATCCTCTGTTATGCCAGCGTAGCTCGGATTTCCGCCCCTCCCCAGTTCTATAAAGCCCTCCAAATCCTTGAACGCCATGCGCTCTGCCTCACCTTCCGCATCTGCTTTCCGTCCCCTACATGCATCCTCTATGACCTCATCCCCTTCCCCCACCTTCTCCTTTTTCTTGAGCACATCCGCACACTATATATTGTCTGCCGCCTTGATCCTCCTCATCCCCTGGTGTCTGCCTTCCTCTCCACCCCCAACCAGTTGCTACGCCTTTACCGTTGTGTCCCACCCTCTCTCCAGCTCCACACCCTCCATCTCCTTTCCCAACGCGACTTCCACCATCTACCCCTCCCGGATGATGAGCTTCACCCTGACATCTACCCTTCCTACCAGCTCTAACTCCATCTTCCTGCTTCCTTCTCAGGGCTCCCTCTCCTCCCCCTCCCTCCACCTGAGCGGCTTCCCCCTCCTACTCCCCCTCCCTCTCTTGTTCCCCCTTTCAGTGTCTCTGCACTCCCTCCTGCCTTGTCTCCCCTCTCCTGCCTCTTCACGTACCCACTGACGCCCCTATGCTCCTCATCCCGCCGCTTCCCCTGCTGCCCCTTGCTCTCCCCTCCATTTCCATCCTCTCTGACCTTTCCCTCGGCAGGTCCCACCTGGCATTTTTATTCTTCGTCGTGTGTGCTACAAGTGGGTTTTAAGTGTGTTGTTCTGGAGTGTTTTTAATACTGTGGCCGACATTTAACCTGTGCATGTCCATTCAGTGTCTTCTCAGTGTTTTAAGAATCGCCAACTGTGTTTTTCAACTTTCTGGTGACTTTTTTAACTGTCCCCCATGAACGTCTCCATGTCAGTCTATTTTTACCTCCATTTTCTCCCATTACTCTGTTTTATGTTCCCCTTTTTTATCGCCTTATGTATGTAACATTTTATTCTTATTTTAGTTGTCATGTCACTCGGCTGAAGAGCGGGGGATTGTGCCGCTTACAGCCCTCCCCTGCCCATATGGGGCAGGGGAATGAAATCACAATAAAGAACAAAAACCGGAGTGGCCCTATGGGTACAAGTGATACTGAACGTTCTGGACGCCCTGTGGAGGTTACAACTCCAGAAATCATTCATAAAATCCATGAAATGGTGATGGATGACAGAAGAGTTAATGTGTGTGAGATTGCTATTGCTGTGGGCATCTCGAATGAACAGGTACATAATATTTTGCATAAACATTTGGACATGAGAAATCTGTCCGCAAGATGGATTCTACGATTGCTCACGCTTGACCAAAAACGGAATCGAGCGAAGTGTTGCATGAATGGTTTGCAGTTGTTCAGGAAGAATCCGCAGGACTTTAAGCGTCGTTGTGTCACCGTGGATGAAACATGGATACATTACTATACTCCTGAGACCAAACAACAATCTAAGCAATGGGTTACCAAGGGAGAATCTGCACCAAAAGAGGCGAAGACCATTCCTTCGGCCCGAAAGTTTATGGCGACTGTCTTTTGGGATTCGCAAGGGATAATCCTCAACGACTATCTGGAAAAGGGTAAAACGATTACAGGTGCATATTATTCATCGTTATTGGACCATTTGAAAACTGAACTGCAAGAAAAACGCCTGCGATTGAACCGCAAGACAGTTCTTTTCCATCACGACAATGCCAAAGCACACACCTCAGCAATTGTGGTCGCACAAAATTAATGGAAATAGGATTCCAACTCGTTTCACATCACCCATATTCTCCAAACTTGGCTCCCTCGGACTACTGTTTGTTCCCCAATTTGAAGAAATGGCTGGCGGGACAAAGATTTTTTTCAAATGAGGAGGTGATTCCAGCAACTAATAGCTATTTTGCAGACTTGGACAATTCCTATTATTCGAAAGGGATCAACAAATTAGAACAGCGTTGGACGAAGTTTATAAGTCTAAAAGGAGACCATGTCGGAAAAGAAAAAAGGTTACCATAAACAATTAAGTAGTTTTTACTTTTGCACCGACTTTTCAAACGCCCCTCGTACAATACGCTTGTACCTCCTCTTCTAAAGTACTGCTGTGCAGTTTGGGATCCGCATCATCTAAGATCGACCGAGAACGTCACAAAAGTTGAAAGAAAAGCAGCTCGTTTCATGCTACCCTGAAATAGTGGAGAGTGCGCCACGGATATGGTAGTTTGGATGGCAATCATTAAAACAAAGGCGTTTTTCGTTGGGGCAGGATCATATCATGAGATATGAATGTTCAGCTCTCTTCTACGAGAGCGAAAATATTTTACTGGCGTCTACCTGCGAAGTGAAGAGTGATTACCACTATAAAATAAAGGAGATAGGAGCTCGCACAGAAAAATTTAAGTATTCTTTTTTTCCGCGTACTGTTAGAGAGTGGAACTGCACGGTTGGACAAACCCTCTGCCAGACACTAAACTGTTAATTGCAGATTAATCATATGGATGTAGATGTCGCACGTCTACAAAAGCATTCAACGATTTCTGTTACTGCCAGGCTGCCAGACAAATTAAAACTTTGTACTCCATATTAGAATCCGTGTCTTTGCGTTTTGATGACGACGGCGAGTGAAAATCGTTTTGGGAAAGAGCATAGAAGCGAAAATAAAATCTTCTATCTGCGACGAAATTTTGGAGTGAGGAACGGTGAAATTTAAGCATTAAGTTCGCAAGGAGACTACACTGACTGGTCAATTGGCAACAGCGTCACCGGCGTAAGACAGCCTGCGTTTCGCGTCCATCTTTTGCTCACAGTTTCAACTTGGCTGGAGTTCTATCACAACAAACACATCGATACAGATTCGTTCTTGAAAGATAATCGCAAATTTATGCACTGTTGACTATCTGTTGCATATATGTTTAACTTTCTGCTTATTGTTATCACGTAGCACGGAAAACGATGTGTGAAATCACAGTAACAGAGTCAGTTACCACGTATGCAAATTATACTTATACACTTATGATGAAAAACATAATGACCACCTGCTTAATACCTTGCTTGTTCGTCTTCGAAACAAAATACATCACTGATTCTGCGTATCAGGGATCCTACAGTTTGTTGATAGGTTTGTGAAGACATGTAGCGTTAGATGTCTACGCACAGGCTATGTAATTCGCGTAAAAAATAGGCTGCTGACTTGCGTACGCAGTGATGGCGCCTGATAGCGAGCCAGATAGGTTCCCATACAATTTAAGTCAGGCGAAACTGGTCCCCGAGACATCAACGTGATTGACTATGATGCTCCTGAAACCAGTGCAGCACGGTTCTCCTCCGAGGTGCGGACCATTATATTGCTGAAAGATGACATCGCCATCGGGGAAGACATCAAGCATGAAGGTATGCAGCTGTCAGTATGTCTTCGATTACTATCTCAAGTCCGATGCTAGCACAGGAGAATGTCTCCCATTGCGTAATACTGCTCCCACCAGCCTGCGTCCATGACTCGCCACACTTTCGAGCTGCCGTTTACCGCGATGAAGGCGTTTGTGTAACGACCGGCGACCTAGTATAGCAAAAATGTGATTCAACCGTAGAACGGACACGTTTCTGTTGATATACTGTCGAATGCCGATGCTCTCGTCAACATGTGAACGCGTGGGATTTGTCTGCTACAACAACAACGTGCAATGAACGCTGTGCTCCGAAGCACTTCTGCGTGTACCAGTGTTGTGCTCTTTCGGCAGAGATGCCACAGATCACTATCTGTCTTACTTTTAAAGAGCAGACAAGCCTCTGAACACCACGCTCTGTGAATGATTGTGGACGTCCAACCATTTAGCGCCTAGTGGTAGTCTCGCTGTCCTTCTACCTCTTTCCGTAAATGCTCACGACAGTAGCACGTGACATTGTATCAGATATCCGCCTCCGTAGCGTAGCGGTAGTGTTTCCGCCCACCACGCGAGGGGGGGGGGGGAGGGCGGGTTCGATTCCCGGCAGGGGACTGGGTGTTGTGTGTCTTTCATCATTATTGACCTGCAACTCGCCGAAGTGGCGACAACTAAAAAGGACTTGCAATACGGCAGCCGAACTGCCCCGGAAGGGGCCTCCCGGCCAACAATACCATACGCTCATTTCATTTTTTTCATTGGACTAGATTCGATGTTTTCGTGATACTCGTCCATAGGCTCTGCTTAATAATAATCTGATCTTTGTCAAAGTCGCTAATCTCCATGAATTTCCCCATTTGCAATCCATATCTTTACTAGCAGATCCCCCGTCCGTGTCTGCTGCACTTACATACAGGATGAGGCAAATAAATGTGGCCCGGAGAACAAAGAAACCCAGCAGAGGAAAGGAAATACAGCAGTAACCTGTTGAAAGTGTAACCTATTGAAAGTGACCACCACTCATCTCTTAGCGCTATTGGGACCTAATCAGTAAGTTGATGAAGGAGCATCGAGGCTGGACTGCTACAATTGTTGGAGTCTCATCTGAAATGTTCTGTGGCAGTTCTTGAAGACTACGAGGATTGTTGCGATACACTATACTTCAGAGGTCCCCACACAAAGTAATCTCACACTGACAGATCAGGTAACCTGGATGGCCAGCTAGGGCCGCGACCAGACTGACCTCTGCTGACAATGGTGTCAGGCAGTTGCTCAATCGTATTGGAAGTAAGTGTTGGCCATTTCTTCCTCCGGTAATGCGGCCACAAGTGGTTTCAAAATGTATCCACTCGTACGGAGCACTTTTGCTTGTCCCACCCTGTACTTTTGTTACCGCCTCATGTACCCGCAACGCCACCAGCTGGCATCCTTTATCGAGGTGGGCAGTGGTCATAACGTTTTGGCTTATTAATACATCGCTACAACTGATAAGCCATGTAGCACACAAAACTTACATTTCTACAAAACGAGTGATAGTAATTGGCATAATATGTGCTACAAACCTGATTCAGTTTTACAGTAGCACAATGGCCCACAAATATACTTGAAAATAAAAAGAAATCCATCTGAATGCATAGCACGCTAAGAAAACGTAGTATCTACTAATGTTCAAATAATTACAAAGTACATATTTAGCCATTAAATAAGGACGAAATCAGACAGTTGTGTAAAACTAGTCTCGTAGCTTGTACTTTAACAGGAATGACTAGAAGGAATCGGTTTAATCGGTGAAATGGAGTTGAAAGGACAGAACCACAAAAAAAAAGATTATTCTTTCGATTGAACAACTGACATCACAGTTCTTGCCAGTAATAGACTATAATGCATGCCCACTTCAGAACACCATTGTGTGGATATGAAAAGACTGGTGGCTGCTCACTTACTTGTTCCTCTAAAGAATCCCGTCCGGTGCTGGCTTTCTGTCCTCTTGTTAGAACTCGAGAAAGTTCAGACACACTTCGAAAGCAAGTATCTCTATACGATGTTACTTAAATAGCATGCAACACGTATTACAGCACAAGAAGGCACTCAGAATGAGTTCACTCGTCGCGAGTAAGTATCGCACTGGTGCCAGGCAACTGCTAGTGACGTATCGCGCGATACTTGATTGTTGAGAGTGTCGTCCGCAACCGATGATAAAAAGTGACAATCGCTTTGGCTGTATGATAGCTTTTTACTTATCATACGTAACCTGTAGCTTATTTACCTCGATTCTGAATCTTCAGAATATTACTAACAGAAGATTACCAGAGCATTAACGCAGGAGTTTGCAACTCAAGCACTAAACTTCCCCTAAAGCCTATAACTTCCCTTTCCCTTAACATAATGAGATGAATATAATGTTAAACCGTTAGAAGTTATGTGTGTCAGGAATTACCGGCGAAGGATTGAGTAATAAGTACATAACTCGGAAGCACATTACAAACAATTTTCGCTGGAAAGACATCTCTTTCAGCGACATCTTTAAAAACTACTTGACAACAACGATAGAAAAGAGACTTGCAGACTTACATATATTTACAATAATTGCACGTCGCTTTGTCCTGGAATATACTACCATGCTAATTGCTACCGAACGAACTAAATGCGCTATGCCAGGTTTGTATGCAGAAGCACGTAATGCAAATTCTTTTCTTATCTCTTTCCGGTACAGTCGTTTGACAATGCGAAATGGTTACTGCAAGAGATCACAAGATACATTCCTCTGTACGGCTACCAGTCCCGACGGAAATTAATTTTCGGTAATTCAGATATCAAGAAACAAGTTATTGGAAATGCCACAGTCTTCGAAGGCTGTAAAACCAACTAATTATAGTAAACGAAAATTCAGAAAGAAACTTCAAGCTTAAATCATCTGACGAAAATTTTTGTGCAGCACTGGGATACACGTTTCCTAACCAGCAACTATTGTCCCTGTTAACTAACCACGTAAGATACTTGACATTCATAAGTAAACTTAAAATGGCGTGGTGTCGACTTTTGTGTTGGACGCGGATTCGAACCCGAACAATTCGTTTGATAACTAAGCACAATCAGATGTTGGGTGTCGAAATTCTTCACCATACCGAGATGACTGAAACTGAAATGACGAGAAGGAAAAGATTTGTCTCATCAGGATACGAACCCAGCATTTATCACCGTTGCTTTCTATCCACGAATAGACGTTAACTGTCGGTTAATTTAAGTAGTAATGTTATGTTCATGTGTTTAAACTCACTAAGTTACGAAAATGTTTTATGCTGAGCTCGAGTCTGACTTGCACATACACTACTGGCCATGAAAATTGCTACACCAAGAAGAAATGCAGATGATAAACGGGTATTCATTGGACAAATATATTATACTAGAACTGACATGTGATTAAATTTTCACGCAGTTTGGATGCATAGATCCTGACAAATCAGTACCCAGAACAACCACCTCTGGCAATAATAACGGCCTTAATACGCCTGGGCATTGAGTCAAACAGAGCTTGGATGGCGTGTACAGGTACAGCTGCCCATGCAGCTTCAACACGATACCACAATCATCAAGAGTAGTGACTGGCGTATTGTGACGAGCCAGTTGCTCGGCCACCATTTCAATTGGTGAGAGATCTGGAGAATCTGCTGGCCAGGGTAGCAGTCGAACATTTTCTGCATCCAGAAAGTCCCGTACAGGGCCTGCAACATGTGGTCGTGCATTATCCTGCTGAAATGTAGGGTTTCGAGGGGGTCAAATGAAGGGTAGAGCCACGGTCGTAACACATCTGAAATGTAACGTCCACTGTTCAAAGTGCCGTCAATGCGAACAAGAGGTGACCGAGACATGTAACCAATGGCACCCCATACCATCACGCCGGGTGATACGCCAGTATGGCGATGACGTATACACGCTTCCAATGTGCGTTCACCGCGATGTCGCCAAACACGGATGCGGCCTTCGTGATGCTGTAAACAGAACCTGGATTCATCCGAAAAAATGACGTTTTGCCATTCGTGCACCCAGGTTCGTCGTTGAGTACACCATCGCAGGCGCTCCTGTCTGTGATGCAGCGTCAGGGGTAACCGCAGCCATGGTCTCCGAGCTGATAGTCCATGCTGCTGCAAACGTCGTCGAACTGTTTGTGTGGATGGTTGTTGTCTTGCAAACGTCCCCATCTGTTGACTCAGGGCTGCTCGATCCGTTACAGCCATTCGGATAAGATGCCTGTCATCTCGACTGCTACCGATACGAGGCCGTTGGGATCCAGCACAGCGTTCCGTATTATCCTCCTGAACTCACCGATTCCATATTCTGCTAATAGTCATTGGATCTCGACCAAAGCGCGTAGCAATGTCGCGACACGATAAAGCGCAATCGCGACAGGCTACAATCCGACCTTTGTCAAAGTCGGAAACGTGATGGTACGCATTTCTCCTCCTTACACGAGGTATCACAACAATGTTTCACCAGGCAACGCCGGTCAACTGCTGTTTGTGTATGAGAAATCGGTTGGAAACTTTCCTCATGTCAGCACGTTGTAGGTACCGCCACCAGCGCCAACCTTGTGTGAATGCTCTGAAAAACTAATCAATTGCATATCACAGCACCTTCTTCCTGTCGGTTAAATTTAGCGTCTGTAGCACGTCATCTTCGTGGTGCAGCAATTTTAATGGCCAGTAGTGTATTATTATTGATTACACATCAGGAGAAGTTAAGTATCTAATTTTTCTTCGTTAGTTGCTAGTATTAAGTATAAAACTGAAGTGATACAGTGAAAGTTCTCCCTCTGACTGGGAATCGATACCGGCGTTGTTGTAGACAACGCATGGAGAGAAAGTTAGAAATCATGATTAGTGGGGGCGTTCAATAAGTAGTGCAACACTTTTTTTTCTGAGAGCAGTTTGGTTTTATTCAGGATTCGATTACACCATATTATTTCCCACTGTTTTGGCAACAAAACCCTATTTTTCAAAATTACCTCCTGTTCAACGCGACAGGCTTACGCCTCCTTACTAAGAAGGCCATTTGCCCACATGACATCTCTCTATTTGTCAACAGTCGGAATAGTGTGTCAGCACTACCCCCTGCAACATCCAGTTGAGCAGCAAACTGTTGATTGCGATCTGTCGATAACCTTGAAACAATGTGTGCCCACCATCCAACATTGCAGGTGTCCCAATTGCCAACGGCTGGTGGACACGCGAGAGCTCAGAGAGGACAGAAGACTCACTCAAGGACTCAACGTCCTTTTTTTCACTGCTATGTCTCCGTAGACATTCTGCAAACACCCATGAATATCTAGGATGCTCTGGTTTTTCCACCAAAAGGAAATCAATGACAGTTCCTTGCCTGGAACGCATCTCCGTTACAGATGCCATGTTGAAAGCTGTGTATAGCGCCGCCACCTGTCGAAATTTAATGTAACTATGGGAGCTGAAGCGGGAGTATTCCAAGATATCCACAGAAAGTTACACCTTTTTTCAACCGCAACTGGCCGAGAAAGAAAATTTGTTGCCTTACATACTGAATGCTCGTCGATTTTTCACCTGAAGTTTGGTGCTTATGCTGCAGTTCGAAATGACATGATGAGAATGTTGTTTACCACGCAAAAGGCTAATTTAACAAGATGGAAAACGTTACTGTAAAACCAAAATTTCTTTGTGACCCGAATAAACTTCATCATGTCTTGAATAACACAAAATATCGTATTAAAATAAGAACAAATAAGTGCAAATAATTCAATCTGCCACCACACAGGCCAACTAAATACGCCCTAACACTCTACAGTACATACACTATGTGATCAAAAGTATCCGGTTACCTTCAGAAACGTACGGTGTTCATATTAGGTGCACTGTACTGCCACCTGCTGCCAGGTACTCCATATCAGCGAACTCAGTAGTCATTACACATTGTGAGAGAGCAGAATAGGGCGCTCCGCGGAACTCACGGACGTCGAACGTGGTCAGGTGATTGGGTTTCACATGTGTCATACGTCTGTAAGCGAGATTTCCACACTCCTAAACATCCCTAGGTCCACTCTTTCCGATGTGACAGTGAAGTACAGCACAAAAAAGTACAGGCCGACCTCGTCTGTTGACTGACAGAGACCGCCGACAGTTGAAGAGGGTCGTAATGTGTAGTAGGCAGACATCTGTCCAGACCATCACACACGAATTCCAAACTGTATCACTATCCACTGCATGTACTATGACAGTTAGGTGGGAGGTGAAAAAACTTGGATTTCATGGTTGAGCGGCTGCTCATATGCCACGTATCACGCCGTTAAATACTAAACGAGGCCTCGCTCGGTGTAAGGAGCGTAAACATTGGACGACTGAACAGTGTAAAAACTTAGTGTGGAGTGACAAATCACGGTACACAATTTGGCGATCCGATGGCAGGGTGTGGGTATGGCGAATACCCGGTGAACGTCATCTGCCAGCGTGTGTAGTGCAAACAGTAAAATTCGGAGGCGGTGGTGTTATAGTGTGTTCGTGGTTTTTATGGAGGGGGCTTGCACCGCTTGTTGTTTTGCGTAGCACTATCACAGCACAGGCCTACATTGATGTTTTAAGCACCTTCTTGCTTCCTACTGTTGAAGATCAATTCGGGGATGGCGACTGTATTTTTCAACACGATCGAGCACCTGTTCATAATGCATGGCCTGTGGCGGAGTGGTTACACGACAATAACATCCCTGTAATGGACTGGCCTGCACAGAGTCCTGACCTGAATCCTATAGAACACTTTTGGGATGTTTTGGAACGCCGACTTCATGCCAGGCCTCACCGTCCGACACCGATATCTCTCCTCAGCGCAGCACTCAGTGAAGAATGGGCTGCCATACTCCAAGAAAACGTCCAGCCCCTGATCGGACATATGCGTGCGAGCGTGGAAGTTGTCATCAAGGCTGAGGGTGGACCGATATCGTATTCAGTTCCAGCATTACCAATGGAGGGCACCATGAACTCGTAAGCCATTTTCTTCCAGGTGTCCGGATACTTTTTATCACATAGTGCAGCTTTTGATCTTTAATAAATGTGGCAGTAGTCACTTATTACACCAGAAAATATTCACTTATTTACAAAATCCACTAGACATCAACTACAGTTAACTACTCAACTACCAACGCTTACGTCTGAATGATCATTAACCCAATTGTACCGCCTTCCACGGCTAGAAATTCATGATTTATCAAGGCCTTGAGATTCCAAACGTTTTTGAAATTTAAATTGGCGATAAGTTCCTATGAGAGCAAACTGCTGAGGTCATCGGTCCTTAGGCTTACACACTAGGCTTAAACTAACTTACGCTAAGGACAACACACACACCCATGCCCGAGGGAGGACTCGAACCTCCGACGGGGGGAGTCGTGCGAACCGTGGAAAGACGCCCTAGACCGCACGGCTACCCTGCGCGGCCTACAAACGTTTTCTGACAATTTCCAACAGCTGTACAACTGATGTCAGAAGTGTGCTATAGCTAACAGTGATTACTCTGAGGGCTAGGGAAGGCATTTCGTTTATTTTCTGAGACCATTTCCGAAGTTTTTAGATACGTCTTGTATAAAGATTTCATTCATACGAGAGAATATGATAATTTGCAATACACGTGAATGAACCAGAGGTTCAATAACAGTATTCGTACTGAAACAACATTACAACTGCTGACAAAGGAACCTCCCCATCGCACCCCCCTCAGATTTAGTTATAAGTTGGCGCAGTGGATAGGCCTTGAGAAACTGAACACAGATCAATCGAGAAAACAGGAAGTTGTGTGGAACTATGAAAAAAATAAGCAAAATATACAAACTGAGTAGTCCATGCTCAAGATAGGCCACATTAAGGAGAGTACCAGCTCAATAGCGCTGTGGTCCTATGGCTAGCGTGAGCAGCTGTGGAACGAAAGGTTCTAGGTTCAAGTCTTCCCTTGAGTGGAGATTTTCATTTTTTATTTTCAGACAATTATCAAAGTTCAGGCGCACACACACAGTCAACTTCGCTCTCCAAAGTTCCAGGACATGTTCAGATTTGCTTGGACATATGCAGGATTTGACGGTGTACATACGGAAAAATTTGAAAACGTTAAAAACATATGTTTTGACAGAGCACAGGGAAAACTGTGCGACTGTGAAACTGTTGCATTCATTTGTTGCAGTTTATGAGACAAACTCTTGTGATGTCATCACCTTTTTTGGAGTGATTATCACATCCACAAGAAAACCTAAATCGGGCAAGGTAGAAGAATCTTTTCACCCATTAGCCAAGTTTACAAGTTAGGTGGGTCGACAACATATTCCTGTCATTTGTCGTATTGAATATATCAGACGTGTTTTCCTGTGGAGGAATCGGTTGACCTATGACCTTGCGATCAAATGTTTTCGGTTCCCATTGGAAAGGCACGTCCTTTCGTCTACTAATCGCACGGTTTTGCGGTGCGGTCGCAACACATAGACACTAAACTTATTACAGTGAACAGAGACGTCAATGAACGAACGGACAGATCATAACTTTGCGAAAATAAAGAATGTAAACTTTTCACTCGAGGGAAGACTATCCTTGATGTTGCATATCTTTGGCATGTACTACTCAGTTTGCATATTTTACTTATTTATTTCATAGTTCTACACAACTTCTTCCTGTTTTCTCGATTGTTCTGTGTTCAGTTTTTCAAGGCTTATCCACTGTGCCAACTTATAACTAAATCTGAGGGGGGTGCGATGGGGAGGTTCCCTTGTGAGCACAAAATAGATCCACAGTTGTAACAAGATTTTAAATGACATTTAATTTTTGCAGTCACACACTCTGCGCATACTGCTGTAATTCGATTTGGTTTAAGGCACAATATTTACTTTACCATGGCCTGCGTGCAGTACACAATATTCCCTTAGAACAGCCCCACGTGCAGTAGCCACGACAAGCCATAACTCTACGCTCACAACTCCCGTACGATTGGCTTCAAATAAAGCACTATTGCACATAACATTTACTCATTTTGAGGGCTAGAATATGTGGATCCCAACATTATCTTCAGAAGGAATCTGACTGTGCTCTTTGCTACCTGCTGAAGCAATTCTTCGCTCTCTTGTAATGCTGTGAGTGCGATCGGAGTAAAACACCAACTGCTCGAACGGCTTGTTTGTCCACAAGTCAGGGCCACTGATGCTGATCATGTTCATCCCATATCGATGAGCCCACCAGTTAGGTCAGCGTCCTAGACTTGGCTTCTGGCAAAACTGCTTTTCTTGGTACCTCTCCAGACCACCCCTGACCGTCCATCTCCAAGCACAGGCAAACCTCCAGCCTCAGCTGCCGTCATAGCACTCCGTGCCCCGTGAAATGAAATGATCATATGGCATGACGGCCGGGAGACCCCATCTGGTGAAGTTCGGCAACCGGGTTGCAGTCCTTTTCAGTTGATGCCCTATTGGGCGACTTGCGCCTCGATGATGGTGAAATGATGACGAGGGCAACACAACACCCAGTCTCTGAGCGCAAACATCCCCAACCCAGACACAAATCAAACCCGGGACTGCCGCGTGGCAGTCAAACGTGCTGACCACTCAGCCAAGGGGGAGGGCTGCACGGCCCTTGTCGACTCTCAAGCAATCGCCGCGGGCCCCGACCACAGACCCGGCGCTTGCTTCCAGGAGGCGTATCCGTTCTACTCGACTCTCCGCTGACTGCCGCCTGTGTCTGCGCCTCTCAGCATCACGGCCACGGCGGCGCTTCCAGCGGTCATACGTCTCAAATGGGGCACATGGTGGGACCAGTACCATAGAGCCCAGAATAAGATCGCTGGCGCCGGCCAATATAACCGTGCGTTCGAAACGGCGCAGCGAAACGAAGCTAGAATCATTTCAACAGACCACTTAAGTACATGTGTGACAGGCTCATGATTTTCTCATAACGGAGGGTGCGTGTGACTGGCTCATGATTTTGTCATATTGGAGGATGCCGCCACAGGATGAAAATTCTGAATTCCAGCATGTAGGCTAGAACCCGTTCAGTATCTTTATTTCCTTGTTCAACCACATTAGCATCCACCAACTGCCTCATCTACCCAATGTCGACTTCTAACTTGATTTTCTAATCACTGAAACAAGATGACATAACGGCCATCTGCATGCACTGGCAGTACTGTAGGGACACAATATTCCTCAGGAAGTGCTGTCTTCCACGCGAAGTGTTCTGGTGCTGTATCTGCTCATGGTCCAGTAGTATACGTCATGCAGTGTAAATGCAAAGTCCACTTTGAGACCAATCATTATTTTATTTTTTAAACTTAATCTCGTCTCTCTCCTGGGAGTTAAAAGATAACTTACTTCACTCCTAACCCTCTAGTAACATAAAAATTTCCAAAAATATTTCCGCGAAAGCGCACGTGGTCGTTTGGCTGTATCAGGATGATTCCTGCGTGAGAGTTTGCTCTGGATGCAGCTGTCTGACGCTAGCAGCCGGCGGCCATCCCGATGCCGGCCGGCCAGCGTCACCCCACGTGATCGCCACATTCTTCGCGCGTGAAGGCAGCAGCTGCAGCTCGATCAACTGTGCCGAGTATGGGGCGTGTGCTGTCAAGGCAGTCAGCTCAGAAAATTGTTTTCTCATTTCAGGTAGGGCAGTTTTCATGGGAATTACTCATCATTCGGGAAGAACACAGATTTTAATGAAGCTGTCTTTAAGATTAACGCTTTCGTCCATTCAGTACACCTGATAACTGCTAAATGTGATGACCACGACAACTTAACCTTAATGCAAAATTTGCATTCAATGGGTGAGGCTCGAAAGTTAGTTTAAGGGTACTACCTGCCGTAATTCAAAAACCAAGGAATTACGCCATCCTTTAAATTCGAGTTCAGTCTTATCCTTTCTGTTAAGTTGCCTGAACAATTCGCACGTAAGACACAAAAATTTGGGTTTAGATTGCAGAAAGTTAATTTATGTGCAAATTACAGTTTCCCATCAACGTAATCTCGCTACATATATACCAGGTATCCCGTTTCCTGTAGTTAATGCAGGTTTATCTGTAGGTTCTCAATATTCTGAAGTGCTGGCATACTTCTTGCCAGCTTTTTCTTCCTTTTACAGTTCAACTGAAATCAACCACAACGAAATCTTAAGAGCGTCGCTGCGTTCGTGCTCCAATTTGTTGTAAAATATAAAAACACCATTTGATAATTATCAGCTCTCTGGTGCTACGTTGCAACTTACAAAAATTCATACCATTTGTGTATTATTAATTCGTTCATACGACCTTCTCTGCAGCTCAAGATCTACCTCGAAGAACGCAAGCATTGGATGCTCGTTACCCAGAATACTAAATTACGACGTGAGGTCTTTGGGTACGATGGGACACAGCACGTGGTGATTAACTTCGACTATGTGTTAATTTCACAAGACGAATATTTGGGATCCATAGGGACTGGGTGAGTTTTGTTCCTGATGCAGAAGTAATGCGTGAACCACATGTCCCATGCGAAAGTATGGAGTGGCATCAGCAGTTTTCGACTAACGCGAGACGGGTTTTGTAAACTTGTGTAGAATCTCATCTACAAGTACTGCTGGCTGACCGGTATTAATGATTTTCAAAAAGGACTGTTTGGAGACTTAGAAGAGGCTGGTGTTGTTACTCGAAGGGAACCTTGTTGAGAAAATAGCTTACGGTGGGAGGTTTTGCTCCAATAAACGGACTTTGCGAATCTTGTGAAAGAGACATTTACCCATACGGTTCTGAAGGAACTGACGTGTTTCATTTCCTGTGACTTGCGGGCTTCTGTCCCTCTCTCTTTCACTGAATTCCTCAAACTACATCTTTGTTTAGCTTTCCTGTGAACCTGCAGGATATTAGTTGCGGGTTATGTAGAGATTGACAGCGGCGAATGTTTCTGGTGGAGCAGTACAAATTTGGAACTTAAAGTGAAGGCAGTCCGACTTCTTCAAAATTACGTTCGTACAGAACTACTCATTTGTTTATCCTCGCCTAGCGGGTAAGTGCGAGGTCGACGAGCATTATGTAAACTGCTTCTTTAATACCAAAGCGAAGAAGGTTGATATGGGTCCCCCAATAAATTCCTGACGTAGTATAATTGCGTAACGCACTTAGATGGTATCCCGCATTGCGCCGGGACTGCGATGACAACACCAGGCATTGGCGGTCGCTCCCCAAAATGATATCGAATTTTGAAAGTGAATGTCTAAAACGACTCGAAGGCCATGTATTTGACGTTTGTTCGCACGTGCAGAGGCGAACTCGACAAGGAAATTATTTTGAAAGCAATGAATTCGGTTTGATTCCAAAAGGTTTAATTTATTTCGTCAGCTTCGTATCATCTAAGACCTTGGCCTTACCAATATTCCACTTCTGAGAAAATTTTTCAAGTTATTTCAATGTGACGTCAAGCGTCAGGCATCTAGTGTCCATGTCTGCTTGTTGTTCTGTATTTTGTTCCGTTCATGTGACCCCCAAAAACTCTTTAACTAAGCGAGACCGATAGACAGGTTTACATGTCCAGGAGCTATCTTGAGAGAGCTATTAAGCCTCTCCAGAAGTCCTCAAGACTAAATAAAATTACATGTTGCACTGTTAACTGAATCATATTCGACAGCACGTACTGTAGTACTTAGCACAGCAGTTTGTTGTAACCATTACACATTGATAATTCACATAGGAACTATTTGATAGCCTAGAGGGCTCGTTTGTGTGAACAAACCAAGAACTCATCCATGAACGAAATGCGTGAACTGCGGGGAACTACATAGAAATATCTTCCTATGCTCACCTAGGTTGAATTCTTCCTGTTCCTTTCCTTCTGTCTCTCTTAAGTGTTATGAAAGTAGGAAAGCTCATCCATTATACATTCCCGCATTTATTGACAAAGTACCATCAGCAGTTACCTTGTAATCATTACAGGAAGACATTTTTCGTTCCTTTAGTTTGTGTACACTGAATGCCAGTTTCTCTTAAGGATGACATATTCGAGAGATTACTGTCTTTGTTTCTTTTTCCTTGTTCAACATTCTCATCGCAACTGCTACTCATTTCACGTTACCACCTATTGCCATCAGACACTCACTACACTCATTCACTTCTTTCATTTTATTCACGCATTTTAGTGCAAATTTTCGATCATTGCGGAAGATTTCCTTAAACACTTTGTTTTTTATTTTTTATTTGAAATTTTGTTTTATTTGCAGTGTATGAAATTTCTTTGTGGAAATTTCAGTTATTTCATCAGTGCTTATTGTCAGATCATTTTTATAACGGTATTTTAGAGGTGGCGCCAATGAAAGCATTCTTACGGAAAACTGTTTTTGTGTGTACAATATTTTTTGGAAAAAGTTATTTAATCACATTGTTAATAGAGTCTCATGATGCTAAAAAAAGGAACCGATTCCATTGAATGAGGTTTAGTTTGTAGCAACGTTAACATCCAAAAATAAAAAATAAGGATGACAGCTACTGAGGAGGAGGGCCGTCCAAATAATTTCCCCTCTTTCTTATTAATATGTTGTGGTTGCAGTGACTGCATCTTGGTATTATTCGTAACCATGCTCACAGTTACAGAAATAGAAATAAAACTTATTAGCGTATACTTCACGTATTTCAGCTCCAAATTAACACAATTGGCCTGTCAAATTTATCATTTGATTGTAGTAAGATAATTACATGCAGAATATGAAACTAACTTCGTATTTTACATTGTGGATTATCTGTGTTATCAATCACTTTGGCCATGAAAGTGTATTGCATGCTGCTTTGACTCACTAAGCATATGCTAGAATGTCGGTTTGGTGCAGCAGATTAGCTCTTGATATCAATTTCACTGGAGACCTAGACATCTGTCTTCTCTAGCCGAACTACAAGTCTCCAGATCGAAAATCAATCGGAAATTTTACTTCTTTGTCACATGTCGTCTCGCAGCCTCGATTTAGTATCTCCTAGATCTACAGCTGAAAAACTGAAGACTCTCCGAGAGTTCACTTTTTTTAAAACTTATATATTCCTGCTTGAGTCAGCGTAACTTGATATATTTTTCCATCACGCATATATCTGAACTCGGTGACTGATCTTTTAAAGGGTAATACTAAATAAAATCGATTACTAGTCCTAAATGAAATGGTTTTGCACTTACGCCCCTCTTCAGTTGATTGTACTTTCAGCTTCGTGTTTCCACATTTAATGTTAGAGTTCATTATTCAATCTTTAAGACACATTATGTAACGAAAATGAAGTCACAAGTGAAACCATTCAAAATGGGAAGGTGTTGACAGCCAACGTATTTATATTGTGTGGAGTATCGACTCCATAAACGCTCATTTGTCAAGAAAGTAGTTATTTGAACCAAATCATTATTGCACATATGTCATCAAAGGTATCATTGGAACCACCATATTCAGATTTTCTAGGCAGTTAGCCAGTGTCACCACAAATCGGGTATTTACAGCTTTCATATCACAGTACGCCATAGTCCTATATGAGCCAGACAGGAAAGGACTTCATTATAAGTATCGGTAACACATGGATGCCTTTCACCTAAGAAACTTTGATAAATCCAGCTTTGCAAAACGTCTGAAAGAACTTGATCGTAGTGGAGCAGGGCCAGAATGAGGACCACAATCAAGGTCACTGATAAGACGTTCAGGAATGTCAGTCAGGCAGCATCAGCCGGCCGAGACATAATCAGTAACCGATTTTGTGACATTTTACGAGTTCCTAACCAGGAGCGAATTGTATAGTTTCATCTGTGGCTTTGGTGGTTTAATTCCTTCGGTTTCTGCGTGTTAATTTAATATTTAATAGACACAGTTCTTGCGTTTTCGTTTGCGCCAAAATGTAAACCGATTTTGTGACACATTACAAGTTCCTAATCAGGAGGACATCTAAAGCAGACTAGCACTGGCAAAAATGGCATTCCTGTCCAAGATAAGTCTAATGGTGTCAAACATAGGCCTTAATTTGAGGAAGAAAGTTCTAAAAATGTACGTTTGGAGCACAGCATTGTATGGTAGTGAAACATGGACTGTGAGAAAACCGGAACAGAAGAGAATCGAAGGATTTGAGATGTCGTTCTACAGACAAATGTTGAAAATTGGGTGGAATGATAAGGTAACAAATGAAGAGATTCTGTGGAGAATCGGAGATGAAAGGGATATGTGGAAAACACTGACAAGGAGAAGTGACAAGATATCTGTTAAGACATTAGGGAATGACTTCCATGGTACTAGAAGCAGCTGTAGAGAGCAAAAACTGAAGAGGAAGACAGGGATTGGACTACACCCAAATAATAACTAAGGACTTAGATTGCAATTGCTATTCTGAGATAAAGAGGCTGGCACAGGAGAGGAATCATGGCAGATGGCATCAAACCAGAGAAGACGGATGATTCAGAAAACAAAAATAGTTTACTTTTTGAATCTATGCATATTAACCTAATTTATTGGACACAGTTCTTGTGTTCTCTTCTGTGTCTGCAGTAGAAATCCATAACGTGTGTCTATTGTCCATATTTGTCTGTGTAGTGTAGTTTTCCATGGTCTTTAGCACGGATAGCTACTGTCATTGCTGTGTGCGGATGCAAGCCAAGTTGGTGACGCCTCGCTCTCAGCTCCAGGCTGTGATGGCTTCAGTTACACATCTGAAGCTGCAGTGGATGGGCATCACTGTTGTTGCCTGGCAATGTGGATCAAACAGACATCCAGCATATCTGAATCTGCCAGTCAGGCTGCACCAATGGCCAGCCCAGTTACTGCTCGCACTGAGGTGTGCCCCTCGCTTGTGTCGAGTGGGAGGTTGCCTTGGGGCGTGGCAGGGTGCGAAAGACTTCCCAGGCCTCCCTGGATAGTCTGACAAACAAGTTCCAAGTGCTATCTGTGGCTAACACTATCTTTCAGCCACATGCAGTCGCTTGGGCTGTTTCAGAGGAAACCTCTCAGCTTGCAAGATCCAGGCAATCACAGAGTTTGTGGGATTATTGATAGTTGGGAGCTCTAATGTTAGGCATCTTATAGGGCCCATTAGGGCCTTGGTTGCCAAGGAGATGAAGAAAGCCAGTGTGGACTCCATGTACATACTATGTGGAGTCATTGCAGATGTGGATCAGGTCCTTTCGGATGCCATGGAGAGCACAGGTTGCAGCCAGCTGCAAACTGTGACTCACACCAGTACAGATGATCTGTGTTACTTTGGATCAGAAGAGATTGTCTCTGGTTTCAAGCGGCTAACAGAAGTGGTAGAGACTGCCAGTCCTGCTTGTGAGATGAAAGTAGAGCTCACAATTTGCAGCATAGTCGACAGGGCTGAATAAGGACCAATGGCAAAGAGCCGAGTGGAAGGTCTGAATCAGAGACTCAGACGGTTCTGCGACTGTGTGGGCTGTAGATTCCTCGACTTGCACCATAGGGTGTTTGGGTTTCGGGTTCTGCTGAATAGGTCGGCTATAAAGGTACCAGGGGCTGGATGGTTTTTTTTTTTTTTTTTTTAGGGTACACGGTCTCAGGAAATACAAAAAGGGCTTCTATCTCAAATGGAGCAGGACAAACACAGGAAGAACGTAGATACAGGACCTATCAGTATAACAGTTGTAAATTATCACAGCTGTGTTAGGTAAGTACCAAAGCGTTAATAGAAAGCACTGGTGCTCAAGTCGTTGTAGGCACTGAAAGCTGCCTAAACCCATGGGATAAATTCACCTAACGGTGTTCTGAAATGGTGGGCTAAACACACTTGCCCGTGGCATGTTTCTTGCTGTTAGGAGTAGTTTATCTTGTACCGAAACTGAAGTAGATAGTTCCTGTGAGTTAGTATGGGCAGAGGACATTCTTGGCAACCCAAATAGAAAAAGAATTCGACCCTTTTACTGAATTACGAACACAGATGATACAGTTGCTGAAAGTTTCAAAGAAAACTTAAGTTTAATTATGCTTATTCATTACAGATATTTTCGAAACTGTGACCGTTTACTAAATGTAAATACGTAAAAGTAGAACCAGTCACTTTTTTGAATAGCTATTTATTATTGCATGAACAGGTTTTCAAACCTTTATCAGGCTAATATTCAAATATTTTTCTGGAAGTTACATTGCTATTTCTATCATAATACTGGGTGCTGCCTCTGTGACAAAGATGGAACATGTTTTAATGTATCGCTATGAATATTGTTTATCTGTCGATATGGATGCAAAATTTTACTTTTGTACTCAATGCTACAGTATAGGTAAAGTAGTCCTATGTCATACCCTTTGTCAAAATCTTTGTAACTGGCAACAGTTGTCTAGCACATGCCGGATGCTGGAAAAAAGCCGCCCATATTGTAACAGTTAGTACAAAACTAAAATTTTGGATCCATATCGACAGATAAATAGTACTCATGGAGATCAACTGAAAAGCCAAAGGAACTGGTCCATGTGCCTAATATCGTGCAGCACGCAGAAGTGCGGCAACACGACGTAGGATGGACGCGACTAATGTCTAAAGTAGTACTGGAGGGAACTGACACCATGAATCCTGCAGGGCTGTCCACAAGCCCGTAAAAGTGCGAGCAGGTGGACATCTCTTCTGAACAGCACGTTGCAAGGCATTCCAATATGATCAATAATGTTTACGACTGGGGAGTTTGGTGGCCAGTGGCAGTTTTTAAACTGAGAAGAGTGTTCCTGGAGCCACTCTGTAGCATTTCTGGACGTGTGGGGTGTCGCATTCTCATGCTGGAATTTCCCAATTCTGTCGGAATGCACAAAGGACATGAATGGATGCAGGTGATCAAACTGAATGCTTACCTACATATCACCTGCCAGCGTTGTATCTAGACGTATCAAGGGCCCCATACCACACTGACTGTACATATCCTTCCCCATTACAGAGCATCCACCATCTTGAACAGTCTCCTGCTGACATGCAGGGTCCATGGATTCATGAGGTTGTCTCCATGCCCGTACACGTCCTTCCGCTCGATACTATTTGAAACGAGACTCGTCCGATCAGGCAACATGTTTCCAGTCATCAACAGTCCAGTGTCAGTGTTGACGGGCCCATACAAGGCGTGAAGCTTCGTGTCGTGCAGTCATCGAGGGTACACTAGTTGGTCTTCGGCTCCGAAAGCCCTTATCGATGATGTTTCGTTAAATGGTTCGCACACTGAAACTTGTTGATGGCCCAGCACTGAAATCTGCAGCAGTTTGCGAAAGGGCTGCACTTCTGTCACGATGAACGATTCTCTTCCGTCGCCGTTGGTCCCATTCTTACAGGATCTTTCTACATCCGCAGCGAAGCCGGAGATTTAAAGTTTTACCGGATTCCTATTATTCACGGTGCACTCGTGAAATGGCCGTAAGAGAAAATGCCCGCTTCATTGCTACCTCGGAGATGCTGTGCCCCATCGCTCATGCGCCGACTGTAACACCACGTTCAAACTCACTTAAATCTTGATAACCTGCCGTTGTAGCAGCAGTAGCCGATCTAATAATTGGGCCAGACATTTGTTGACTAATATAGGCGTTGCCGATTGCAGGGCGGTGTTATGTCTGTTTACATATCTCTGTATTTGAATACACATTCCTGTAGAAATTTCTTTGGCGCTTCAGTGTACGTTAAAGAATGTTCAATTTTTGCTACAGAGCCAGCACCCAGCATTCTGCTAGATATAGTTACGTAGCTTCCAGAAAACCATCTGAAGATGAACCTGAAAACGTTCGAAAATCGGTTCATGGAATAATAAGTAACTATTCAAAACGTGACTAGTTGCATTTTCATGTATTTACATTAAGTTTAATTCCAAACGCGTTGCCGACTCATATAATTGAATTGGTGGTGACTTTAATTTACCCCCGATATATTGGCGAAAATATATGTTTCAATCCGGAGGTATGCATGAAACATCGAAATTGAGCTAATCGCATTCTCTGAAAATTATTTCGATCAGTTAGCTCAGGAGCCCACGTATATATTAAACTGTTGTAAAAACACAGTTGATCTTTTAGCAGCAAATAATCCTGAGCTAATAACGAGGATCAAAGCCTTCCTAAGAGACAATGTCCACTTCTTGCAGATTAACAATGTGAGTAGATCAGACGTAGCATGAATTCAAAGAAATAGTGTCGACAGCATTCGATAGATTTATACCAAATAAATTAACAAAGAATACTATTGCAGAAACATCGAAAAAAGCATCCCAAATTTAAACGAACGCAAAGTCTCCAAGAAAGGCGATCTTCTACACAAGCTAGAAATTTAAAGCGGACTTCAATGCGAGATGGTTATATTAGTTTAGACAACTAAACCTTGTCTCGAAAGCAGGCAGAAAATTCAACGACATTGTGGTCGTACATAAAGAATGCTAGCAGGAAGACACAATCAATGCCTTCTCTGCGGGATACCAATGGAAGTGCTATCGACGACAGTGCTGCCAAAGAAGAGTTACTAAACACAGCGTCCCGAAATTCGTTCAACGAATAAGCCGAAATAAACATTCCAGAATTGAATCAAGAACAGCTACCAACGTGAGTTACTTAAAATTAGATATCCTCGGAGTAGTAAATCACTCAATAAAAGCAAATCTTTCGGTCCAGACCCCTTACCAGTTACGTTCCTTTCAGAATTTGCTGATGCGTTAGCTCCATACTTAACAATCATATACAATCGCTCGCTCGACGACAGATCCGGACCCAACGACTGCAAAATTGCACAGATCACACAAATATCTAAGAAAGGTAGTAGGAATAATCCACTAAATTACAGACTCATATCATTTTCCGTCGATATGCAGCAGGATTTTGGAGCATAAATTGTGTTCGATTATTATGAATTACCTCGAAGAGAACTGTATACTGACACACAGTCAACACGGATTTAAAAAACATCGTCCTTGTGAAACAAAAAAGTGGTTCAAATGGCTCTGAGCACTATGGGACTCAACTGCTGTGGTCATAAGTCCCCTAGAAATTAGAACTACTTAAACCTAACTAACCTAAGGACAGCACACAACACCCAGCCATCACGAGGCAGAGAAAATCCCTGACCCCGCCGGGAATCGAACCCGGGAACCCGGGCGTGGGAAGCGAGAACGCTACCGCACGACCACGAGATGCGGGCCTTGTGAAACACTACTAGCTCTTTACACACACGAAGTGTTGACTGCTATTGACAGCGGATTCCAAGTTAATTCCTTATTTCTAGATTTCCAGAAGGCTTCTGACACTGTACCACACAAGCAGCTTGTAGTGAAATTACATGCTTATGGAATATCGTCTCATTTATGCGACTGGATTCGAGATCAGTTCGTAGTAACTGACGGGAAATCATCGAATAAAACACAAATGATTTCTGGCGTTGCCCAAGGTAGTGTTATAGACCCTCTGCTGTTCCTTATCTACATAAACGATTTAAGAGACAATCTGAGCAGCTGTCTTAGGCTGTCGTTTGTCGTCTAGTAAAGTCATCAGAAGAGCAAAACAAATTGCAAAACTATTTAGAAAAGTTATAAGTACGGAGCGAAAATTTGCAGTTGGCTCTAAATAATGAAAACTGTGAGGTCATCCACGTAATTGCTAAAAGGAAGCTGTTAAACTTCCGTTACGCGATAAATCAGTCAAATCTAATGGCCGTAAATTGAACTAAACACTTAGGTACAACAATTACGAACAACTTACATTGGAAAGAACACGTATAAAATGTTGTGGGGAAGGCAGACCAAATACAGCGTTTTATTGGCACAACACTCAGGAAATGTAAGAGATCTACTAAACCGAGTGCCTCTTCGCTTGTCCCTCCTCGTTGTCCATCCTCCTTACCAGACAGGATTAACGGAGTACATAGAAAAAGCTCAAAGAAGAGCAGCACGTTCTGTAAAATCGCGAAATGGGGGACAGAGTGTCACTTCAGGATTTGGGGGTGAACATCATAAAACAAAGGCGTTTTCCGTTACGATCGAACTATCTCAAGAAATTTCAATCACCAACTTTCTCCTCGAAATGCGAAAATGTTTGGTTGACTCTGACCTCCACAGCGAGAGACTATCATCATAACAAAATAAGGGAAATTACAGCTCGCACGGAAAGATATATGCGTTCTTTTCTTCCATGCGCTATTCGAGATTGGAATACTAGAGAATTATTGGGATGGTGATTCGATGAACCCTCTTCCAGGCACTTAAGTCTGATATGCAGAGTATCCATGTACAAGAGTCACTTCAAAACAAATGCACCCTATTTTTTTTTAAATCCATCTTTTACTCTACATGTTTTAAAATTTTACAGCGAGTAGATACATCCTTTAGGGACAATATTTTCATTTCTCCACATAATTTCCATCCCTCTCAACTGCCTTACGCCATCTTGGAACCAGCGCCTGTATACCCGCATGGTAAAATTTTGGACCAAGCTGTTGGAGCCACTGCTTGACAGCGTGCACAAGGGAGTCATCTTCTTCAAACCTTGTTCCACGAAGAGAGTTTTTCAGTTTTCCAAAGAGATGATAGTCACATGGAGCCAGGTCAGGAATGTAAGGCGGGTGTTTCAGTGTTGTCCATGCGAGTTTTGTGATCGCTTCCATGATTTTTTGACTGACATGTGGCCGTGCATTGTCGTGGAACAGAAAAACATCCTGCTTTTGCCGATGTGACCGAACACGACTCAGTCGAGCTTGAAGTTTCTTCAGTGTCGTCACATATGCATCAGAATTCGTTCACTGTGATGCGTCTGTCAGCAGTCACCAATTCGTTAACTCTCTGCACATTGTCCGGAGTGTGTGCAGTACGAGGCCTGCCGCTGAGAGGACAATCCTCAATATTGCCGTGACCACTTTCATCACGTAACCTGCTTGCCCACCGACTAACTGTACTGCGATCGACAGCAGCATCTCCACACACCTTTTTCTACCCATTGTGGATGTTTCCCACTGTCTCGTTGTCACAGCACAGGATTTCTATGACAGCACGTTGCCTCTGACGAACGTCAGGTGTAGCAGCCATCTTGAAGACATGTTGTGACGGCGCCACTCACGGGAACAGGTTGAACTAAGTTTGAAAACAAGCGGGAAGGATATATCTACACATTGTAGAACATTCACACATGCAGAATGAAAACGGTATTTTTACAAAAACAGTGTGCATTTCTTTTGGAGTGTCCATCGTAGATGTAGATGCTGCTCTCCCTACCCTCTGGGGAAGCCCAGCGTCTTCATCAACTCAGATGGGATTCATTCAAGATCACTACACCACAGTACCAATTCAACGACCAAAATCATGCTCACACACTCTCCTTGACATTTATTGAGGTCATGCACCCACTGTATGGGTACGAGAGCAGATAAAAATCTAGGTCAAGGTTGCACTCGTTAGGCCAATAGGAATCAGTTTCATCCTCCTCCCTCCTTCCCCTTTCTTCTTAATATAAACTGAATTGAATGAGCATCATATTTAGGGGACCGTATACCACAGTATCAGGATCATGAAATGCCAACAGCCTTCTGTCAGAATAAGAAGAAAAGTAAGTAATTCTTCACCATATCACTATATTATTTAAAAGGAATATTCTATGAGTCTGAACTTATGTCCTTTATATTGCTTCTTTCCAGCTGTACAACAGGTGACTGATGCAGTACTAGCAGAAATGCTAGACCAGGGCACACAGGTTTGTGGCTTACATTGTCTGTGTCACCACAGCAACAGAAGCCCACAAGCAGTTTCACTGATCTATCAGCTCTTCCAATCAAGTATTCTCTACCAACACAGCAGCATCCATTGGAGCTTCCTCAACTTGCTGAGCCACAGTTAAGCAATTCTAGAATACTGATATTGGCCAATATCTACAATTTCACTCCTAGCAGATCTAAATATGTGAATGTAGACCTGACACCTGATAGTGACTTTGACATGTTAATTGAAGCAGAGATCATCCAACGTCTTGGTACTAGAGTACAGCATGCATAGTATGAGTGGGACTACTTATTCGTAGACTACAACGAGAGACAGATGACAACTGAGTAAAATCCATCTCATACGCCAATTGACATCCATATGTTTGAAGAAAGGTATCCATGGTCGTTGTGTATGGAGAGGCAATGTTTCAGAGTGAAAACGGTTCCGGATCTTCCATTAGGAAGCCTGCTTTCTGTTCCAATAAAATTGAATCTGTGATGTTTCGAAGCTTTTCATTAATTATTTTTCTGTACATTTTATAAGAAGTACTCAGAAGACTGATTCCCTGTAATTAGTAGTGTTGCTTCTGTCTCCTTTTCTAAACAGTAAAATAACTTTAGTGCATTTCCATTCCTCTCGTATTCAACTGGTAAGCCAACACACGTTTTAGAGATGGATCCTTCTGAATTCTAGAGACAGTCCACCACATCTCGACAGTTCTGATATTAATTCCATCTAATCCAGATGTTTTTATCCTCGAATCACACAATGGACATAAGATATTTAAAATAATTTTTCAACAAGGGAATGGTACTATATTTAAACCCACCAAATGCTTAAATTAGTTTATATTACTTATCTAGATTTATTAGCTGTTTACTATAAACTAGATTAACAAAATGAAGCATGTTTCATAATTTTGCGTCTAACGTGGCATAGAAATCTTTTAAGGGATTCAAGATGAATTTTAGTAAATAGTTTATATGCGTATTTCTATACATTTTAGGAATAGTAGAGATGTCACTGAAAAAGACAAACAAATATAAATTAAGATCATCGTAAATCTGCTAACAAGATCTGAGAATGGTTGCTCAGGTACAATATTTAAATTGCCACTAATCAATGCACTGGTGAGATTCTGTAGCATTTTAGATAGCGACGTACAATTTATTTTTTATTATATAATGATATAAACAGACACGAATAGTGAAAATTCTACTATGCATTCAAAGATAAGATAACAGGTCATTCGTTTCGCTGGCATTGCTATTTCAGTCACCCAACGAATAAACACGGAAAGCATCCTCTAATTTCAATTATCTCCTGTAATTTCAGTTATCTCACTTCCATTATGACTCTTCTGACAGGAGGCTGACGTCCCTAATTTATTGCTAGTAATGAAGAGAGTGCTGACTGTTGTCGAACATGACTAATGTGCCCAGAGATACGGACAGTATTCCACAATACGAATTACAAATAAATGGGGGTACGTAAGCCCTAGATCAAAACTATATTATACTACAGGTTTTGTATTTGTGATGCTACAAAATAAATTACATAAAGATTAAATCTAATTAATTTTTGTGTTACACCTTCCCCGTTTCCAGTCATATAACGAATTTAGATCTATGATAATTGGTG
Organism: Schistocerca serialis cubense; assembly: GCF_023864345.2. Taxonomy (NCBI): domain Eukaryota; kingdom Metazoa; phylum Arthropoda; class Insecta; order Orthoptera; family Acrididae; genus Schistocerca; species Schistocerca serialis. The sequence continues at coordinate 319,941,520 of NC_064641.1, read as the reverse complement.
TATTGAACGTTAGTAGAGTAAAGTGATGACTGTTACCTTCCTTTCGCACAAAATGATTCGCCACTAGACAATGCAAACAATGGTTTCACCTGATGAAATATGACTTCAAACAGTGATATTGTATCATGTTTTAAATAAACATTTGTCAGTCATGGAACGAGATCTAGACTGAACTTAAATTTTCTAAAAAGGCAGAAATTTAAAACTCAAAACAGAAATTCCACAGAAATATATTGTACATTCAGAAAGATTTTGTACATTGCTTAAAATGACTAAATATATTGCTAGGAAAAACTTCTTTCAGAAGGCAATTAAAAGTACTTGTAGCACTTCGTTGTCAGGGCACGACTGGCCAACCGGGACCATCCAACTGCCGTGTCATCCTCGGTGGAGGATGCAGACAGGAGGGGCGTGGGGTCAGCACACCGCTCTCCCGGTCGTTATGATGGTATTCTTGACCGAAGCCGCTACTATTCGGTCGAGTAGCTCCTCAATCGGCATCACGAGGCTAAGTGCACCCCGAGAAACGGCAACAGCGCATGGCGGCCCGGATGGTCACCCATCCACGAGCCGACCACGCCCGACAGCGCTTAACTTCGGTGATCTCACGGGAACCGGAGTATCCACTGCGGCAAGGCCGTTACCCTTAGTTAAAAGTAATTGCAGGCAACAAAACCTATTCAGTGAAGGATTACTTCTATAACTGCAGTAGGTTTCCGGTAGAAGTGCAACCTAAGTAAATTATAGCAAAATGTCTTTGTCATTTCACAACACTCATTCCCATAATAACGCTTTTCTCATTTCTAAAAAGTCCTACACCGAATATCTGAATCTGATAATAATATCTTATCCTCTTATTGTGCTCAACAACTCATTCACAACAGAGATGTGCTGACTGAGTTTCTCAGAACTGCATGAGGAGTTTCAGGATAAAAAATGGAAGCCAAACATCATCGTCACAGTTGTCGTATCAACTGTTAGTGTGTACAGAGACTGCACAATATGCTCAGGGATTTGTGTTGAGAAACGAACCAACGGTGAGTCACTGTTTACTTTGTAAAATCATGTGTTCATATGAGTGCGTCGATCCATGTTGTTCATTCTTTTCTCAATACAGATCATCGCTCGTGAACGAACAATGAATCACTGTTTACGTTATAAAATCGTGTGTTCAGAGTGTGTGTGATAATCAATGTTGTTCATTCATTTCTCAACACTGATCATCGTGAACACTACACACACTATGAACACATGATTTTAAACAGTAAACATGTTTCACCGTTCATTCATTTCTCAACACTAATCCACGTGCACATTGTGCTGGCTTTGTACACACTGTTAGCTGACATCAGAACCATGACGATAATGACTGGCTTCCATTTTTGATACTGCATTATCAATGTATCAATAGTTTAGACTTGGAAGAGCAGTTGAACCGAATGGACCGGGTCTTGAAAAGAGGATATAAGACGAACATCAAGAAGAGCAAAACGAGAATAATGGGATGTAGTCAAATTAAATCAGTTAATAGATAAGGATGCGAGACACTTAAAGTAGTAGATGAGTATTGCAGTTTGGGCTGCAAAATAATTGATAATGGCCGAGTTAGCATATAACAAGTACACCTGCAATGACAAGAAAAGCGTTTATAAAGAAGAGAAATTTCTGAACATCGAATATAGATTTAAGAGTTAGCAAGTCTTTTCTATAAGTATTTGTCCAGAGTGTAGCCACGCATGGCAATGAAACAGGGACGCTAAACAGTTTAGAAAGAAGAGAATAGAACCTGGTGATATGTGGTTCTACAGGAAAAGGTTGATGATGAGATGGGTAGATAACGTAACTAATGAGAAGGTACTGAAGAGAATTAGGGAAACAAGAAATCTGTGGCACAACTTGACTGAAAGTAGGGATCGGTTCATAGAACACATTCTGAGACATCAACAAATCATCAACTTAGTGTCTGAGGAAAGTGGGGGGGGGGGGGTAAAAATCGTATAGGGAGACCAAGAGATGTATACAGTAAGCAAATTCAGAAGGACGTTGCAATAGTTATTCGGAGATGAAGAGAATCAAACAGGAAAGAGCTGCATCGAACCAGTCTTCGGACTGAGGATAACAACAGCAAATCCGTTACCCTCGGGAAATTGAAGAAACGGCTTCGACGTGTTCTTCGCCACAAAAATGCAAAATAATTTTTCTTTATCTCTGACAACGCAAGTTCTAGCTCAAGACTGCGCACCCGAGGGCAGCTCACAACACGCATTTGATTGCTCTTCTTCATCCACCCTACAGCCCGGTTCTCACACCATCCACTTCCGTTTGGCCCAAAGAAGAATGTACTCCGCGGGGACCAGTACGTGGATGACAGGGGTGTTATGGATGCAACAAGACGTTGGCTCCGATGTCGCCCAGTAGAGTGTTGCCATGCGGCCATACAAGTCTTCCCAGTTGTGTTGCGTAAGGCCGCCGCATTAAAGGGAGACTGTGTTGAAAAACAGGTTTTCTTAGCCAAAAGAATAGGGAATAGAGTGGTGTACTGCAATCCTGAATGAAACCAACCTGATTTCCGAAAAAAATGTGTTTCAGTACTTACTGACCTCCCTTCGTAATTCTGTGAACTCTTGGGCATATATTAGTACGAAGCAGCTTTAATGTGTGAGATTTTGCAAGATTCTGTTTACGGAAGTCATAAATGGCATAGACCAACGGAAAAATGTAGTAATGTTTTAGTTTTAGAAAGGAACGATCTAACACCTCTGTGCACTTAAATTGGCCCTGCTTTGAAGGCGATCATTCCTAACAGTAAAAATTTCACAAGTACACAGAATTCCATGAGAAATCTGAAATTTCTGGCGAGACACATCATAAACGACACTTCTCTGAGGAGTGGCACAGCTATCTTTAGTAAATTAACCGTCCACTGTCAATGAGTTGATTGACTTACGAAACTTAACACAGTTTATCACAGTCTGAGATCGAAAACAGAATTACACACTCAGGCGCTGTGAGTTAAGCCAGGGCTTTGCTGAGTACTCTTTTGGCAGGAACTCACTCCACGGCCCCCCCCCCCCCCCACCCCACCCCCCCAAAAAAAGTCCTTGAGCACTATGGGACTTAACTTCTTTGGTGATCAGTCCTCTAGAACTTAGAACTACTTAAGCTTAACTAACCTAAGAAGATCACACACATCCATGCCCGAGGCAGGATTCGAACCTGCGACCGTAGCGGTCACGCGGTTCCAGACTGTAGCGCCTAGAACCGCATGGCCACAGCGGCCGGCTCCTCGCCTTGTATACCATTTTCTGCTGATGAAAATTTCTTCCATTATCAGGATAAAATCTTTCTACCTCTTGGTACACGATCCCGTCGCAAGCGTGTCTTAGTGATCTCCCATATATATAAATGCGAGTAGTGTGTAGGTCTGGAGCAGAAAAATTCCAAGGAGTTATACACAGTCCCCTCCTTGGGGGCGAAGGGGAAGAGGAGGGGAGATGAGGCGCTAGATGTAGCCACTTCATGTCTCCTGAAATCTAGAAAACACATCATATTCATTGCAGGATTCTCATCCATTATTAGACATAATTGTTTTTCTGATAAACGGCGTCTTTAATATATTCAGTCACTATATTGCCGTACTAACGTGGTCTTCGAATTCAGCATGCAATTTAGTTTTGTCTGCTTGTCATGTTGCTAGTCGTAAATTCGGACATGTTCTTCTCCTCAGCGGTGATTTAGTCTCCATCATACTGTGGAGAGGGATGCGAACCATTGGAGAACAGCGCCCTTACCTTTTCTCTGTCGCATCACTGTGCAGGATTTGATCGAGCTGAAGTAAACGACGGGTCGAACACCGCTGAGGCGAGTCAGCCACCAGTTCTCTGGGCTCTCCTCCCTCATCAGCACTACATACATACGGCTGTAGAATAGCTGGACGACATCTGTCGACTTTCCCATGTAGTTTTGGTGTTAAGCTCAATACAACTCTAAAATGAAGTATGTTTTATGTATGTGCATTCGGTCTTTTCTTTTTGTTTTGGTGTACGGAATATTCCACCAAAGTCTGAACAAGTGTTCCATAGACGATCTGCATATGGCACCTACATTTTTAAGTTTATTTCCTGCTTCCACACTTTAGAGGAATGTTATCCAGCGCCACTACGAAAATTGTTGTTTTCCATTGATTTGAATAGAATTTCTTGCATTTGCTGTGATGTTGCAAAGACTGGAAAACTTCCTCTAAATGTTGAGAAAGGTAAAATTCACCAAACGGAAAAATGTAGTGTCCTACGTCTATAACATCAGTGAGTCATAGTTGGAATCGGCCAGGTCCCAGAAATACCTGGGCGTAGCACTTTGTAGGGAATGAAATGGAATGATCTCATTGGCTGAGTCGTGGGTGAGGCACGTGGCAGACTTCTTTTTATAGCTAAAATACTGGTAAAATACAATCAGTCTAGAAAGAAGTATGCTTATAAATCACTCATGCGATCCATTCTAGAATACTGTTCAGTTGTGTGGGACCTGCACCAACTAGGACGAACAGGTCATGTTGAACACGAGACAAGGGGAGCACGAAAGTTCATAGGTTTGTTTGACCCGTGGGAGACTGTCACAGAGATTCAAAGTGTGTGATAACATTTTTGTAGAACAGAATTAGTGGAAAACTATGTAGACTGCAATGGTTATTTTATTTAAAATGACCTGTTTCGACCTAATCTTAGGGCATCTTCAGACTAGGGCCATAAGCTGAAGTTGATCATGTCCAGAACAATCAGTAGACCTAAGTCAATGATTATGGTATTCCGAAGATGGCCTAAGACAAGGCCGAAACCGTTCATTTTAAATAAAATAATCATTGCGATCTGGGCTGTTTTTCACTAATCTTATGTCAGAGATATCCTGAAGAAATTAAAATTACTATCTTGAAGCTAGGATTAAACTGTTCCGAGAGAGCCTACGTACTAAGTTTTAAGAAGAGGCTTTAAATAATGACACTGGGAATGTACTACAACCCCCTCCATATCGCCCCCATAGGGATTGTGAAGGTAAGATTAGAATAATTAAGCATGCTCAGAGGCATTCAAACAATAATTCTTCCCGTGCTCCATATGTGAACGGAACGGCAAGAAACCTTAATAATTGGTACAATGGGACACACCCTCCGCCATGTACTTCACAGTGATTTACAGAAATAGATTTCGATATAGATCTTTTTGTATATCAGATTGTAAGTTTTCGGTTTCAACCTAACATTATTAAGATGAATATAAGTATTTTAATTCGAATATTGATAATTTTCTTGGATACTAACTGGATTTAATATATTGCAGTTATGGTTTCAAATCATTGTGTTAAGGCAGATAATATCAAAAATCGTATTAAGGTGTAATGATATGTGCTTAATCGATATTAATATTTATTTGTACCTTTTCGGTAACATGCAATAAATACTGAGTACATATACATCACCCCTTTTGGGAAATAATAAGTATGGCATACCTCCTGTAAAATTTACTTCACACATGAGACGTCTTCAGGCTAACTGCCCCAATTACATAAAAAATGATCATTTTAAAGCCTTGGTCTTCCTTGGAAAAATTCCTGTAGACTCAAGGGATTTATCTACTTATTACACGCTTAAAATATTTTCTTATTTTGTGTTTCTTATTGTTTCCAGTGTTACCTATCCTTAATATCACTAACAAACTCTGCCCCGAATCATGATCTTTATTACACAGCGTGTTACGAAACAACATTACCTTAATTCTTACTGAGAGCAATAATACTTAAATACGGTAGAATTACTGATTGTAACCGCCTCATATTTAATCTGTACGTTGAAAAGGCACGGAGGGAAGTATTGACAGCCTCGACGTGGGACTCGTTTGTCATGGACAGAATATCAGCACGACACGGTTCGCTGACTGCGTAACAGAGGCCGCCAAACGTGTGCAGGGATTGAGTTGTATGTTTAATGGAATGGGCAGGACGTTTGCTGTCTGACGGCTGTAATATGCACATTAACTAAATTAAAATTATGGTAATGGTGTTGGCGTTATGTGAAGCTAATGAACGGTAAATAGTTTTAGACCAGAAAACTGAATTACGTGAATAAGGAGTATTCAAAGGCTCGTAGCAGCAAATATTCACAGACGGAAAGACATTTAATGAAAAACAGCTGCAAACTAAAATTTATCTAAAGTTTGAGACGAGAACGTTGTCTGTGTGTGATGAATATTGACAGTGTAGAGCACGCAAAGACGTGATTAAAAGTCTTTTAAACGTTATGTAACAAAAGTCTGTTGAGGTTAGGGAAGATTTACCGAATAAGGAATGAAGACGTCCTGCAATGCGTTAATGAGAAAATGGCCACTGAAGAACATAGTAAGTGAAAGTGCAAGAATGACTGGCTGGCCACATACTGGGTTTGTCTCAGTGTAGGGAAATAACTTGGAAAATTACTGAACGGAATTGATGATGTCTCGAAAGAGATTGTAAAATGAAAATCAACAAAAGTAAAATAATGTTAATGGAATGCTGTCGAATTAAATCGGTCGACGCTGAGGGAATTAGGTTAGGAAACGATACACTCAAACTAGTAACCTATTAAGTGTGGGCAAAAAAAAATAACTTTAGCCGTGGTAGATAGGATGTTAAATATAAATTCTCAGCAGCAAGAAAAGAGCCCAATAAAGAGTAATTTCTTAACTTCTAACATACATTGATGAATTGAAACTTTACGAGCATAACACAACGAGACTGAATGTCGCGTGGTGGACTTGCGGACTTGCGAATATATGACTCAGTAAGGAAATACACAGTACACAGGGTGAATCCATAATGATGTTACAAGCTTTCAAGGATGATGGAGAAGAGCAGAGGTGCCAATCTGAGACAAGGGACCGTCGCCCGGAAACGACTGAGTCAAATGCTTTATCTGAAAACTATTCTGATACCTCTGACAATGGACTTCTGTATTTCAAGTTCTTTGCTTTCCTTGTTTTTGGATGAGGTAATATGGACCAAAACAAGAAAAAAATATCTAGCAACCACCGGCTCTAAACTGCATATCTTAAGATTTATGTGCACTTTTTCGTCTCTGCTATTGTGCAATACATCTCTTCTGTTAAAAAATGGTTAAAATGTCTCTGAGAACTATGGGACTTAACATCTGAGGTCATCAGTCCCCTAGAACTTAGAACTACTTAAACCTAACTAACCTAAGGACATCACACACATCCATGCCCGAGGCACGATTTGAACCTGCGACCGTAGCAGGAGCGCAGTTTCAGACTAATGCGCCTTGAACCGCTCGGTCACAACGGCCGATGTCTTCTGTTAAACAAGTGCTCATAGGTCTTAAGGTATGTATTTTACAGTCCATGTTTTCTAGACAATTTTTTCTTGTTTTGTTTTATACTATCTCCTCCCAAAATATAGAAATCAAAGAGCATTCATTAGATAAGGTTCACTGTCAGAGGTATCTCTCACAATTTTCGACTCGGTCGTTTCCAAATCATGGTCCTTTATCTCAAATTGATACATTCATCCTTATCCATCACCCCGAAAGTTTCTAACATCATCACAGATTCAGAGACGACAGGGAAATCATTCTATCGACGATACAGACAGCTGCTGGGTAAATAAACTGACTTAAACGCCTGGGAACGAGCAGATTGTAAGAGCGAATCTGGTCGCCTGCCATTATCGCTAAGTGGTAGCAGAACGGTGAAACCACTGTAGGCGACAAGGTGTTAAGTAGGATTGGGAGACGATCTATGGGAGATATGAGGAGAGAGAACAACACTGGTGCAGACGCATGTGTTTTGGAACGCACCATTCAGGCCACATTGTTGAACCTTGGGCTTTGCAGTAGACGGTAGTTACGTGTTCTCATGTTGTCCCAACGACATCGTCAGTTACTGTAAATGTTACCAGGGGATCACCAAGATTTAAATATTTTCAGCATTTCGCGGGCCTGTCAGCAACTGTATAAATATTAATTTTAATTTTAATAACCTACAGCCTCAGTTGCAACGTTTACCTAGAATTTACCTAGGTTTCAGTCGGGATAACCCAACCTTCTTCAGAATAAAAGTAACTACCGTTTGTCCATAGTGGACATCGTCAAGCTAAAACTACAAATCCATAAATTATCGTCAGACTATGAAAACTTACCTGGAACTGCCTCGGCCCCACTCCGCGACCGCGATGCGGCAGCCACGAGTGCTGTACTGGAACTCTCAATCTATATTCTGAACTCATTAGACTGTTCATTCCATTCAGAACATCATATAATTTTCTTCATTTCCACTAAGGATAGCAATGTCATCAGCGAGTCGTATCGCTGATATCTTCTCGCTTTCAATTTCAATTCCACTCCTGAACCTTTCTTTTATTTCCGTCATTGCTTCTTCGGTTTATAGACTAAACAGAATGAGCAAGAGACTATATCCCTGTCTTACTCTCTTTTTAATCCTGTACTTCGTTCTTGGCATTCCACTCTTACTATTCCCTCTTGGCTCTTGTACATGTTGTATATTACCCGTCCCTCCCTACAGCTTACCCCTATTTTTCTGAGAGTTTCGAACATCTTGCACCATTTGACATTGCCGATCGCTTTTTAAATGTGGACAGATGCTGTGAAAGGTTCAAGATTTTAATTCAGCCTTGCTTCCATTATCAACCGCAGCGTCAGAATTGCCTCTCTGCTGCCTTTACCTTTCCTAAAGCCAAAGTGATCCTCATCCAACACTTCCTCAATTTTCTTTTCCATCTATATACATATTTACATTCTCAGCAACTTGGATGCTTGAACTGTTATGCTGATTGTGCGATAATTCTCACGCTTGCCAGCTCTTGCATTTTTCGAAACTGTGTGGATGGAATTTTCCCGAAAATGAGATGGTATATCGCCAGACTCATACAGTCTACACACCAACGTGAATAGTCGTTTTGTTCCGGTTACCACAATGATTCTAGAAACTTTGATGGAATTTTATCCAACCCTCCTGCATTATTTCATCTTAAGTCTTGCGACGCCCTTTTCAGTTCTGATTCTAACACTGGATCCCCTGTCTCTCTTAACTCTACTCCTGTCTCTTCTTTTATCCCTTCAGACAATTCTTCCTTCTCATAGAGGCCTTCAGTGTACTCTATCCACCTATCCGCTCTCTCTTCTACGTTTAACAGTGGAATTCTCATTGCACTCTTAATGTTACCACCCTTGCTTTTAATTTCACCGAAGGTTGTTTTGACTTTTCAATGCTAAGTCAGTCCTTTCAGCAATCACGCCTTTTTCCACTTTTTCATATTTTTCATGTCATCATGTGGTCTTAGCTTCTTTGCACTTCGTATTTATTTCATTTTTCAGCGACTTGTATTTGTGTATTCCTGAATTTCCTTGAATATCTTTGCACTTCCTTCTTTCATCACTCAACTGAATATTTCTTCTGTTATCCATGTTTCTTCGCAGTTACCTTCTTTGTACCTGTGTTTTTCCCACCAACTTCAGTGATTGCCCTTTTTAGAGACGTCCACTCCTCTTCAGCTGTACTGTCTACTGAGTTATTCATTGCTGCTGTATCTATAGCCTTAGAGAACTTCACCCATATCTCTTCATTCCATAGTATTTTCGTATCCTACTTCTTTGCTCATTGATTCTTCCTGACTGTCTCTTAAATTTCAGCCTATTCTCATGACTACTAAATTGTGATACGAGTCTATATATCTGCTCCTACGTACTCCTTATAGTCCAGTATCTTATTTCGGAGTCTCTGCTCGACCATGATATTATCTAACTGAAATCTTCCCCTATCTCCAGGCCGTTTCCAAATATACCTCCTCCTCTTGTTGTTCTTGAACAGGGTATTCGCTATTACAAACTGATATCTATTACAAATCTCAACTAGTCCTTCCCCCCTCTCATTCCTACTACGAAGCCCAAGTTTTAGCGTAAACCTTTCTTCTGCTCCTTCCCCTACAACCCCATTCCATTCTCCCATGAGTATTAGATTTTCGTCCCCCTTTTCGCATTGAATTACTTTTCCAGTAGCCTCATATACTTATTTTGTCTCTTCATCTTCAGCTTGCGACGTCACCGTGTATACCTGAACTATCGTTGTGGTGTTGGTTTTCAGTCGATTCTGATGAGAGCAACCCTATCACTGAACTGGTCACAGTAATACACTTTCTGTCCTACCTTCCTGTTCATAATGCAGCATACTCCCGTTATACCATTTTCTGCTCCTGTCGATATTACCCAATACTCATGTGACCAGAAATCCTTTTCTGCTTTCCACTTCACATTACTGACTCTACTATCTCTAGATTGAGACTCTGCATTTCCCTTTTCAGATTTTCTAACATCCCTTCCACGTTCAAGTTTCTGACATTCCGCACCCCGAAACGTAGAACGTTATCCTTTCGTTGTTTATTCATTGTTTTTCTTATGGTCATCTTCGTCTTGGCAGTCCCCTGCCGGAGATTCGAAAGAACGACTATTCCGGAATCTTTTGCCAATGGACAGATGACCATGACACCTTTTCAATTATAGGCCACATGTCCTGTGCACACACATTATGAATGTTTAATGCAGGAATTTCCATTGCCTTCTGCATCCTCATGCCATTTATCATCTCTGATTTTTCGGCCTTTAGGGGCAGTTTCCCACCCCTGGTCAAGAGCCTCTGTGCTCTGAGACATCTAACGCCGGTCATCACCCGCCAATGCAGACTTTTATCTAAATTTTATGCGGTGGATGGGTTTGTACCCTGGATCGAGGACGTTTTGATAACTAATCAAAGACGCTACCCCTTGTACCCCTAGACCACGGGGTCTATTCGGATGCACTGTCTTCGTAGACAATTGATGGTAAAATTTCTCCATCATTAACACCCCCAGGAGTCCATTTTATACAGATGTACTACTTTACGGATGACTGAGAAAATTCCGGGCGTTGGTACAGTTCCTGAAGAGAACGACAATTATAAAGTGGTTATAATGTTTTGACTTACTAGTGTAAATCTCTTTTGCGTTAACGTTTCTTGAGGTACTTGCATGCAGTGGTGAAACGTGGACAATAAACAGGTCAGAGAAGAAGAGAATAAAGCTTTTGAAATTTGGTGTTACAGAAGAAATCTGAAGTTTAGACTGGTAAGTCGAACAACAAATTAGGAGGTAGTGATTCGGACTGGGGAGAAGGGAAATTTACAGCACAGCTTGACTAAAGGAAGAGAGGAACGTTCACGAAAGTGAATTTTTTTATTATTTTTTTGGGTCTTTAGTTTTCTGAAAAGTTTTATGCGATCCGCCAGCAATTCCTCTCCTGTGCGTACCTTTTCCTCTCAGAGTAGCATTTGCAACCAACGGCCTCCATTATTTGGGATGTATTCTCATCTCTGTCTTCCTCTACAGTTTTTACCCTCTGCAGCTTCCCCTAGTACGATGGAAGTTTAGTCCCTGATGTTTTAAGAGATATCCTATTCTCCTGTCCCTTCTTATTTATTTATTTTATTTATTTACACGTCAATTTCCTTAGGAGCAAATCGAGGAGCAAATCTCCAAGGTCATGGAACGTGTCAATACATGAAATTACAACATAAAAGTAATAACAGATTAACGGTGTTTTCCACACATTCCATTCCCCGCCGATTCTGCGGAAAACTTTCCCATTCCTTACCTCATCAGGCCACCTAATTTTCAACATTGTACTGTAGCATCACAACTCAGAAGCTTCGATTCTCTTCCGTTCCAGTTTTCCAACAGTCCAAGTCTCACTACTATACAATATTCTCAGACATTTGTTGCTCAAATTAAGGCCTATGTTTGATACTAGTAGACCTCTCTTGGGAAGGGAAACCCTTTTTGCTGTTCTACTCTGCCTTTTATATTCTCCTTGCTCCTTCCATGAGAGGTTACTTTGCCGGCCGGAGTGGCCGAGCGGTTCTAGATGCTTCAGTCTGGAACCGCGCGACCGCTACGCAGGTTCGAATCCTGCCTCGGGCACGGATGTGTGTGATGTCCTTAGGTTAGTTAGGTTTTAGTAGTTCTAGGTTGTAGGGGACTGATGACCTCAGATGTTAAGTCCCATAGTGCTCAGAGCCATTTGAACCATTTTCAGAGGTTACTTTGCTGCTTATGTAGCAGAATTCCTTAACTTTATTTACTTCGTGATCACCAGTTTTGATGTTAAGTTTCCCGCTGTTCTCATTTCAGCTACTTATCATTACTTTCGTCTTTCTTCGATTAATTCTCAATTCATAGTCTGTACTCGTTAGACTAACTATTCATTCAGCTCAACACATCGTGTAATTCTTTTTCGCCTTCAGTGAGGACAGCAATGTCATCAGCAAGTCTTTTCATTGATATCCTTTCACCTTGAATTTTAATCCTATTCTTGAACCTTTCCTTTATTTCCGCCATTGCTTCGTCGGTGTATAGATGGCTGAAGAATCAGCAGTGATCATCGGCATGAGGGTGTAGAGGGTAACGGAAGCCAATGCATGAAAGGTGCGAGTACAAAATGTGTGTCTATAATTCATATGGCCCGTAACTGAAAACGTGTCATGATTACTTCTCCGTAGGCAAAAGATTCCGGACTTTTCCCCCATCCGGATCTCCGGGAGCGGCCTGCCAAAGGGGAAGTGATCGTGAGAATGAAACTGAATAACAAACTGTGGGTACTGAACATAAATGTGTGACGACACGGGATACAGCAGTCATGCTACAATTATTACGACAGCTATCAAACGACGCAAATGAACAGCATCAGTGATTGGATTTGACGAGTGAGACAGAGACAACAGTAGTACTTCTAGTTAGTTTTAAGTGATTGAGAGGAGTTGACTCGGTGTTGCGGTGTAATCGAGGAAGGCGCGTCGCGACGCCCGCCACGGTCCGCGCCGCCTCCGCTGCCGCCGCCCCCGCCCCCGCGGGAACTTTCTGTGCCAAAGTTGGCGCCGTCGTAGTTGTCGGCGCGCCCCAGGTGGGGCGGCGCGCACGCCGAGCCGGCACTCAATGCCGCGCCCGCACAATGATGGCAGGAACAATAGCGCTTTGTGGTGCTGCGCTGCGCCGAGCTGCGTCCCACGAGCGACTGCGCATCGCTCGCGTCAGCCTGTGTCAGCGCAAATTGCTGTCGTCGTATCCCGCCCGCCGACACGCGTCACGACACCTGTGGCTGTCTCTCCCAAAACTGTAAATATTTTCCGATCAAATAGCCTTCACTGACCCCACAGGTGACACTTCGGTGAATAACTACGGAACATGTCGTGAGATTTCACCTGTCACAGTAGCGTCACATGATCGATGTACTTCATGGGCTGACATCGGTGTTCGAAGCAGCAGATATATTTAAAGTAACATGGCATAAGGACGCATTACCTTTCCCATCTGATGTGGGCTTACTGCCATAACATTTTGTACCGAAATTTATGTACGGAGCTTACATCGTTTTCTTTTTTAATTTTCAGCTTTATGTTATTTATTTTTAGAATATCTTTAGTTATGTATTTTACAAGTTCTTCATAAATGCTTTGTAACAAGTTTTATCAGTGCTACCCGTGTTTTCTATTGTAGTTCCAAGTTTTATACTTGATAACGAGAGAGTCAAGTGCATTCGCATACATTTTAGTTTTGTACATTATTTTCATCTTCTATATTGCATTTTATCCTTACTGTGTGTCTTGTAGTATCTAATCTATTCTAGCACTATGTCATGTTATTGTATAATTATTTTTTACATTTTTCTCGAATTTATTTTAAGCACTTTGAAATTTATCATTTCGGTACGTGTGTTTTTACATATCTGCAGTCTTCAGTCTAGGGTTTGGTAAGAAGAAATAACCGGCATTTACGAGGTAGCGTCTTTGTATCGTCCAAATTTGTTGGGCTGCACTATTGGCTGATCATTGGCCAGCATATGGCGCCTTCTATGTATACACAAACAAAATAATATGACAGAGTACTATTGCCATGTTCTGTATGAGTACCCAAATCAGCGGGAGACCTTTCGAACAGAAAACATATATTACGCTACTCTGCTACAAATTTTTTTTTTTTCATCTCCTGTCCTCTCACGCCTTACGACTATATCATCACCTATAAAGTTGTACGTTGTCAATCGATGTAAAAAGATATTATGAAGCTTACAACTGTTATCGCTGGAATGTACTATCTCCGATTAATTCATAGACAGTCTGACTTGTGAACGTATTTTCGCGCTAACGGCTTTAGATCACATGTAAACAGCGAGTTAGAACATTGATTTGTAACGATATATGTGAAGGATGTTAACATTAGTAACAATTCATTAAATTTACATTTCACGATGTACAGAGCTTCGCATTCGTTTCATGATACTGTATTTCTACGGCTAAATTTTAGTTTTTGCACCACCACTTGAAAATAGCCCAAAGGCCGAAATTTCAATTGTGAAATAAATATGGTAATTTCTACAGCCAACAGCGAATATGAAGTCCTTTGAAAAATATTTTTGTGTCTCATAAGTGAAAGCAGCGTGTTTTTTCCGCTTGGACAGTGACGAAATATTCTCTCTGTTGCACAGAAGCATTGTTGAAATGCTGGATGAAAGTTTGTACCTATATACAACTTTTCATAAGTATATAAAATTATACCGCGATAACTGAAATGACGAATATCCCATCTCTTGGCGCTAACTTATGCTGGTAGCCTCAGTTACATGAAATTGCAGCTTGTTTCACTAAAAATAAAATTTTTTCCCATATTTTAGATTATAAAATATTTGACTTGATTTCAATATTCCCTACGAGAGTCAAAAGAGACCTGTGTCACCTGACTGGTCTTTTTGCGTTAGTGACGGATTCGGATTGTCTGAGGGTAGACACACATCTGAGTGTTGTCACCCTTCTTTCATTGTGTGCTAGTTGATGAGTTTTCAGATTTCATTGTAAGAAGGGCGTTCAGTTATTCATTCAAGTACCATTTAACACGCAATAGTGTAAGCATGCTTTGCCTGGATCGTTTTTCATTTGTTTCATGAGCTGGTGTTTAAGGTTATGTCTATGTTCGCGTTCGTACAAGGTTACAACCTTAGAGGCCCTTTTATTAATATTTGTGCCGGTAAATGATGATTATTATACAGTGTTGAGGGTGAGTGGGAGCGTATCTGATTCATCTCCAGAAAAGAAAAGGAAAGGAAAATGTAAAACAACCATGACAGTACAACAGGAGTGTGATTGAAACCGCTGCCGTCAGAGGGGAAAAATAGTGTGACCATAGTGATCTTGGCAGAACAGCGAGAACGACGCGTCCATCTTGTTTAATTAAGAATGTGCTCTACCTCTCTGAACAGACCTAATTATTCATTTACAGGGTTGGACTAACGAAAGCACGGCATTGTGGTTTTTACTTCACATGCCAGAGAAAATGCTATGAGCAGCCTGATGATAATTTTGAGTCGTTGCGTACGTTAGCTGCAAAAAATTAACAAGATTTATCTCTCCAGAGGATGATTCATATGATGTAAAGCGGGCAAGCACCGTCCAAGGAAATAAGAAGTTATATTCACAGAAGAAAGTTTCGAATATGACGTGCTAGCACGTGAAACAAGTGGAGAGGCTTATTTTAAGCTATACGACGTTTCTGATGAGGAAATAAAACTTTAGCGACAACATTTGTTGGAATGAAAACCACACAAAGATAAGCGAGGTCATCATCATTCTTCCTTTGTAACTGCAGGGAGCGATCTTATCCAAGTGCAGACATTTATGGGCTCTTTCGTCGTGAAAGAGGCTTCTTATACTTCAGGCAGTGGCATTTACATTGCAGTAGAACATGTTCTTGCTAAAACGTACAGTCTGGTTAAAGACAAGTACTTCGATTCAGGATTTAAATATTAATTCTAGCCGCGCGGGGTAGCCGCGCCGTCTAAGGCGCGACTTCCCCCGTCGGAGGTTCGTGTCCTCCCTCGGGCATGGGTGTGTGTGTGTTACCCTTAGCTTAAGTTAATTTAAGCTAGATTACGTAGTGTGTAAGCCTAGGGACCGATGACCTCAGCAGTTTGGTCCCATAGGAACTTACCACAAATTTCCTATATTCTATTTGCGGTATTTCAATGAAAAATTCATTCTCAAGTTTGGCAGAACAAAGGTGGACACTTGCCGTGAATGTGAGGAGAAGAAAAATAAAGCATGAAAACAAGTTGTTAATGATAATGCGAAAAGAGTAAATGCTGCAGAGTTATTGGTTCGCCAAATGAAATCCTAACAAGGTACGAAGACTCTACATCTCAGTGAACAGGATTCCAAAATACTGCAATGAGATTCTGGGTCTTGTTTGTAATTACAAGCAAACTCTTTTGCTGTTGTGAAAATTCCTACCCAACAATTTTTTTATCTAAGACAGATTACCGCAAACGTGTTCTGTGTGTATCAAACAAACACTGGTCTATCTCACCATTACGTATATCACGAAAGTGATGGCCAGAAGGGCGAGAGGCTGCATATTTATTGCTTGGCTGCATCAATAATAATGTGCAATCTGATGTCCAGGAACTTCACATTTTCGCAGACAACTGTCAAGGACAAAAGAAGACATACCTTGTCGCGTTTCCGCATAGCCTTCAGAGACACTTGATGAATCTAGGCAGTCGACTAGTTTTTCTCCCTTCGAGGTCCCTCTTTAGCGCCTTATGGCAGGACGTTTAGTGTTATAAAGCAGTCGATAAGGAAAAAGGATCGTACTTACAGTCTCGTCTATAATGCGTCCAAGACGAGAAATTGTAATTGTTTGTGAGTCGCATGTTTTTCGATTTTAAAAACTGCCGGCCAATGTACTATAAACGACCAGTGAACTCACACCCGAGAATGCTCTTCGTTCAGGAAAAGAACATTTCAACATAACCAATAACCAGATTCCATTATTTTGAGTACTGCAGAGAGTTAAAAGCTGTTGTGAAAGTATCACAAGCTATCAATACCCACAACTCCTGTCACAAGTTTGTACTTCGCAAAAAGTCACCGCTAAATTTTCATTACAGAAGCTTACCCATCTAGTAGATGCTGATTAAGAAAGCCAAGCTGGAAGACATTCGGAAGGCGTACCGCTATATTCCACAAGGGTTGTCTGACCTCAATGAAAAAATTTTGTAATGGCTCTCAGTGTCTGGTCAATATTATGGTTCTGGTCACTCACAGTGGTTATTATAGCACCACTACAAGAGTTGTCGTGTGTGTACCATTATCATTGATATTAATAATAGCAGTATATCATTGTTATTACGATTATTATTATTAACATTCATTCCCTCTTAAGGAGAGCGCTAAAACACAATCAATTTCCATGGCATTTTTCGGTCTCTTTTTCCTTCCGAAATCTTCTCATATATTTATTGTGTTTTTTCTTTCTCTCTTCCGTCCACTTCTTTCCTGTTTTCTTCTTTTTGGGCCTTTGTTGAAATTTCTATTTTCTGATTTTTCTCTGGATTTATCCCTGTCTGTCGAGTCTTCTGTGGAGATGTTTATTTTCTTGAGGTCTTCCATTGTTGCCGTTATTCAGTTGGTTTTCACTATATTAATTGTCACTATGTTAAAAATTATTTTCGTCATTCTATTTTCGTTCATCCTATGTATGTGTCTGTAGTACTTTTTCCTTCTCTTCCTGATGTCGGTCATAATTATCTCTGCCCTTTCATACAGTTCTTTTATCGGTCTCTTTATCCAGATCTCCTCTTACTGAACTCGCCCGTAGATCTTTCTCAATACGTCCCTCGCTTGTTTTTTCATTTCCTTAATTTTCGTTCTTCCCTTGGTTACTGTTGTTTCTGAGGCATATAACTACCCTGGTAAGACTACTTTACTGTAGTGTCGTAATTTGGCATTGATGGAAATACTTGTCTTGTTGTAATCGTTGCATGTAAGGTTGTATGCTTTTTTGTAATTTTGTGATGCTTTCTTCATTGGATGTTGCATTCAGTCGTGTTTTCTGTACAATTTCTCCCAGGTATTTGAAACTATCTACTTGTGTTATCTTTCCGTACTTTGTTACCAGTGTGTGTCTGTCTGTGGATCTTGTATTCGTGTATTGTGTTTTTTCATATGAGATTTGTAGTCATGTTTTGGCTGAGCTTTCGTGTAGTGTCTCTATAGCGTCCTTTGTGTTATTTGTTATGATAGCTATATCATCAGCAGAGGCCAGACACTTTATGTTGACGGTTCTATACTTTTGTCTCCCCGTCTTTACCCCAATGACACCTTGGTCCCACGTCCTGATTATTTTCTCCAAAACCGAATTAAATAAAAGAGTGATAGCCCATCTCCCTTCCTCACTCCTGTCTATATTTCGAAAGTTTCTGAGATCTCTCCCATAAACTTCACTTTGGATGTTGTATTTGTTAATGTTTCCTGGATTAGCTGCCTGGTTTTGTTGCCCACCTTCATTTCTTCCACTGTGTTGAAGAGCGTTTCTCTATCTGTGGCATCATAGGCCTTCTTGAAGTCAACGAATGTCATTGTGGTGTCCCTGGACTTCCTTATTGTCAATATTAGCCGGCCGCGGTGGCCGAGCGGTTCTAAGCGCTTCTGTCCGGAACCGCGCGACTGCTACGGTCACAGGTTCGAATTCTGCCTCGGGCATGGATGTGTGTGATGTCCTTAGGTTATTTAGGTTTAAGTAGTTCTAAGTTCTAGGTGACTGATGACCTCAGATGTTAAGTCCCATAGTGCTCAGAGCCATTTGAACCATTTGTCAATATTATTCTCAGGCACCAGATCTGTTCATTCCATGATATTCTCTTTCTGAACCCTCCTTGGTATTATCCTATCTGCGGAGCTATTTGAGGCTCTAGCCGACTTAACAGGGCTTCTGATAGAATTTTTTTAATTCACGGGTAGTTATTTGGGTCTGTTTTGTCTCCATTCTTATGCAGGGGTTTTATTATCGCTGACTTCCATTCTTCTGGTATCTTTTCTGTTTCCCAGATGTTTTTGATGGTTCTTTTCGGTGTAGTTAATTCATGGTCTAATTTCCAGATTTCCACAATCAGTCCATCTTCTCCAGGTGGTTTTTTACGCTGATTTTATTGTTTTCACGATCTGCTCGTGTGTTGGCGGTCTGGAGTCGAGGTAGCTTTCTGGCTTCTTGAACTGTAGAATGTGCATCGGTTTATCACAGTTTAGTAGTGTGTCAAAAGTACTGCGGTAATATTTCACAGTTCTTTTTCGGTTTTTGTCTCCAGTGTTCCGTCTTGTCTTTTGGATCCCGGTGGCTGGTATCCTGTCATATTTTCTCTGAATGTTCTGTAAAAATTTCGTGCGTTGTTTTTGTTGAATTCCTGTTGTATCTCTTTCAATCTGTTGTTTTGATAACCTCTTTTTTAGCTAGGGATTATTTACGAAGTTGTCTTCTGTATCCTGTTGAATTCTTCCCATTTCTCGGATGTTGTATGACTGTTTTTCCCAGCCTTGTATTGTGTCTTCTAGGGCTCTGTCACATGTCATGTTCCACCATCCGTGTTTCCTTTTTCTCGGTGGTTGCCCCAGTTTAATTGGTACTTTAAGTCTTTCTGACAGTCCTGCTCAGTCGTTACGCCGATTTTCTTAATTTTTTGTATTATTTATTTCTTGTTTAGTTATAGGTACTCTTAGTCTGTTCAGAAATTTCTGTTGGTTCGCTTGATTTGTCTACTTGGTGTAAATTTGGCTTTAGTCCGAATTAGGTGGTGATCGGTTCGAAAAATTCTTTCGTTGTTCTGACATTCATAACTTCTCTGGTGTTTCTAATCGGTATCCCAATCTCCTAGGGCGTTGTTGGGGGATTTACAAGTTCGGAGTTTCTTGTGTGGTTTCTGCAATTGTGTAGACATGATTTTGAGGTCGAAACTCCTGCAAACGTTTATCATGTTCTCTCCATTCTTGTTTTTCTGCTTGTGGACTGTGTGTTTTTCTGTTGTGTCTTTGAATTTTCTTTCCCTGTCACACTGGACTTTAAAATCTCCTATAAAACTTATTATCAATAATAATATTATTATAATAATAATTATTATTATAGATGGCATGAAATATCGATTAGGTTCTTTTCTTGTCGTACGATATTTTGGCTTTCGAAAGTTACACTGTAAGTCATTCGGCAATAGAATAAAGAGCAGTGTTTTATTGTAGTACCGAAGTGAGAAATTATTTCTTGGTTGTTAAATGTACCCAAGTCGTCGTATTGCAATAGTTTTTCTCCCTGAAATGCACTGAAATGATAATGGGGCGTTGTGCCCTACAATCTATTCCCAGTTAACTGTTTCCTCAAAAATTGTACATGTTTGGTACAAAATCCAGAGATACAGAGTTGTTAAGGCTTTCGTGACCACTTATTCACAAACTGCCTGTTGCCTTCTGTATCTTCGGCTGACATTTACTGATAATTTTTTCGCCAACACGAGTGGCTGACATTGTCAAAGCTTCACCCTTCATTGCTGTTGGTGGACAGGAATCAAACTCGAAGAAAACCAGTCACACAAACGCTGGCTGAAGAACACGAGACAGAAGCCACTGGCAGTTTGTCAAATACCAGAGGACAGAACGGTTTCTTATATTTTTCCCAAAACTGTTGAAAAGTGACTTAGGTCTCTTGTAACAAAACTTGTTCGTTTGTACTAAGGCAATGTTTCATGCTGAATACAGTCGTGATTCTTAAGCAAACATTCGTATTACTTTAGCAAATGGGTCCTTTGCAGAACCAAATCTTCTGGAGCGTTGTTGCTGCCATTAGCGTATACTTTCAACTGGGGTAGTTTTCCCTATTAATTACGATACATTTCATAACCACTGAAACACACAGTATATATCTGCCTGGTGGCATTTTGGAGCAACGATGTAATAACATTCATATTAACTTGTAATACAGGCTTAGCCTTCCGTACCTCCGAGACTTCGGTCTATTGTTGTCCAATGACATACAGAAAATACGCACGTACCAATGGACAGAGCAGCATCACTCCAACTTTTTGACTCACATTCCTTCGCGTAGATATGGGCGCAGTTCGCAGGGTAGCAAACGTCAATACCAGTGCGCGTGTCTTTGAAGTCGCTGACACGAATTAGGCTAGGAGCGCACAGGCGATTTTTCAGTTGGTGCGACTGTATAGCCACGGCCGGGGAACTGCATTGTGGTGCCCACACAGCGACAGGAAAATCGCTACTCCTCTCAGTACCTCTATGTATTTAATCGAAACAGCTTGTTTGGTGGAGGTTTTACAACGAAGAATAGCGAGAAGACAGGGCAAATACCGTCATTTGGTGCATCCACTTGTGAGGCAAAAACTGATGAAAGGCTAGTTTTACAAATTAAATGAATAGTTATAAAATCATTCAGATAAATTTCTTCAATGTTATTGAATGAGTAAGAACAGTTTTGACGCACTGCTTCAAGCAACGGGACCGAAAATAACAAAACATGACACGTCGTGGAGGAAGTCTGGACCACCTGAAGAACGGTTTATCAGTGACCTTGAGTTAAACACACATCATGTCATTCAACACTTTTTATTGCCTCAAGTAAATCACTCCTACAATCATATATTGATGAAAGTGGTGAACAAGTTGCTGATAGAAGTGTCTAGGTTTTTCTTGCCGTTGTCAGCAGAGAGGCACAGGAGCACAGTTTGTGGAGGTTATGTTTCATTTAGGACATTTGACGAATACGGCTGAGCGAATGGACTTGCTGGAGAATACATTGTTTTGGTGTTGTTGTTATGACAGATGTTCGTACGCTGTAGAAAAATTGGTAGAAGCTGATAATATCTGGCATTTCTTACCACGTACAATATTTGTACTTTCACGTAGTGTTTTCTTTCTTCGTACTGTGTGGGGACACACATTAAGCAAAATTTTTTGTACTCTTTAATGTCTTCCTTTTATTTCTCTTTTAATATACAGGGTAATTATAATTAAACTTTCAAAACGCTGTAGAAATAACAACACTGGTCAGAATGACGTCAAATTGCAAAGAAATATATTATCGGAGAAAGGGGAAAACGTATGGCAGAAGAAAAGAGAACAGTGTGAAAATTGATCGAAAGATGGCGCTGTATGTGTCAGAATACGTAAATGAAAACACCTGTCATGCGCACGACTTATGGAAGATGGTATAAACACGCCGGGTACACAGCTTTTCCTCCTTTCGCGTCTGCGACGTTCGCCATGACTGTCTCAATGCAGAATCGCGCTCTGCTTGTAAAGCTGTATTACAAGAATGATGACTGTGCACACGTCGCTCTGCAGAAGTTCCGGACACTGAAGGGTTTCAAAAAAGGCGTTGGTCCGATGACTGCCGTGGGTTTGGAGAAAACGACTCGGAAATTAGAGAAGACAGGTTCTTTTGGTGTGCAACCTGGTACAGGGAGGAAAAGAATTGATTCGACGTCAGTGGAAGCAGTGGTCACAGCAATGAAGGAGGAGACGAGTAGTGGTGTGCAAACGTGTCGTGCACGGAGAATCGCCCGAACATTGGACATACCCGTGAACACGGTGCGTAAAATCCTACGAAACATCATTCTTTCCTATCCATTCAAAATTACCCATGTGCACAAGTTGCTTCCTGTTGCGTGCCAGCAAGAGAGACCTTTGCTTTAGAATTTCTTGCCCCCATGAAAGTGGACAATGACTGCCTGTGGAAGATTTTGTGGAAAGACGAAGCCCACTTCCATCTGACGGGATATGTCAATAAACAGAATTGTCGAATACGGAAAACGGAAAATTGCATGCAAACCAACCAGTACCACTTCATCCTGAAAAGGTCACTGTGTGGTGCTCGTTTACAGCATCATTTATCACAGGGCCACATTTTTTTTTTTTTTTCGGAGAGACTGGTACATCTGGTCCTGTTCCTGTACCATAATTGGTAAGCGCCATGAGTGCCTTTTGCGCAACCACGTCATCACCTGATCGTAATCCGTGTGACTTCTGGCTGTGGGGCTATCTGAGAGATGTTCTATTCACTTAGTTGCATTGAAGACACGCACTGTTCAACACATACTGAACCTGGCCCCGGAAACACTTTGATCAGTTGTGGAACATGCTGTTTCTCGATTTCAACTTGTTGCAGAAAACGGTGGAAAGCATACTGAATATGTTTTGCGCCAGTCACATGGAAATTAATAATCCGATTTGATTTTGATTGCGCCTCTTTATGCGGTTTCTGGCTTCAGGACAATTAAAAACCGATGTGAGTGATTTTTTTTTCTCTTTATTGTTATTTAACACCTTACATAAGGTGGGCTGGCGGCAGCACACTATGCTGCTCTTTAGCCACAAGTTTTACAAAGGAAAAACAATGGAGACACAGAATATACAGAACAAAGTGGGGGAAAAAACAGTAGACACTTAAACAAATAACACGTAGCCGTTCACACGCGAAGACACCGAAAGAAACTGTTGGCACTGCACGCGGACACTGATGATGGAGACAACACGTGAACGATGGAGAGTGGGCGGCGAAAAACGCTATGGCACAAACACGACGGCACACACACTAAAACGATGGCGATGATCTCCGGCGCGCGAATGTCCACTTAACGTGTACCAGTCCGGGGACCTGCCAAGAGGGGAACAAGGTGGTGGGGGAGGGAGGGGGAGAGCAAAGATGCCAATGGCAGAGGAGATGGTGGGAGGAATGAAGGTATGGGGGTAGGGGAAGCCCAGGGGAGGAGGGGGGAGAATGGGAGGAGGGAGAGGAGGGGGGGGGGGAGAAAGGAGAGAGGGTGCCCATAGGAACAAACACAGGAAGAGGGAGGGAGTATCAAAGTTGGTAGGAGGGGTAGATGGAGGGGAGGAGGGCATCATCAGGGAGGGGGAGCTGGCGGAAGCCACCTTGGGAGAGGGTAAGGAGAGTGGAGAGATGGAGAGCAGGTGGGACGTGTAAATACAGGTGCGGTAGTGGACAGGGGTGGGAGAGGATGGGAGAGACAAGCAGGTGAGAGGATCGAGTTTATGGGAGGTGTAGAGGATCTGTATCCGTTCGAGGAAAAGGAGGAGGTGGGGGACGGAATAAGGTCATACAGGATCTGCATGGGGGAGGGGAGACGGATGCAATAGGCGAGACAAAGAACATGGTGTTCAAGGATCTGAAGGGATTTGTAAAAGGTAGGAGGGGCGGAGATCCATGCAGGGTGGGCATAGCAGAGGATAGGGCGGATGAGGGATTTATAGGTATGGAGGATGGTGGAGGGGTCCAGACCCCACATACTGCCGGAAAGGAGCTTGAGGAGACAGAGTCGGGAGCGTGCTTTGACTTGGATTGTCCGGAGGTGGGGGTCCAGGAGAGGCGACGGTCTAGGGTGACGCCAAGGTACTTAAGGGTGGGGGTGAGGGCGATAGGACGGCCATAGACGGTAACATAGAAGTCGAGGAGGTGGAAGGAAGGGGTTGTTTTGCCTACAATGATCGCCTGGGTTTTGGAAGGATTGACCTTAAGCAACCACTGGTTGCACCAAGTGGTGAATCGATCAAGATGGGACTGGAGAAGGTGTTGGGTGGGGCAAGGGCAAGGAAGGCGGTGTCATCAGCGTACTGGAGAAGGTAGATGGGGGGGGGGGGGGGGGTGAAGGCGGCGCCATGTCCACCGTATACAAAAGGTACAGAAGAGGGGAGAGGACAGAACCTTGGGGCACACCGGCGGAGGGGAAGAAGGTGTAGAAATCCATGTTATGGATGGTGACGTAGGAAGGACAGTGGGAAAGAAAGGAGCCGATCAGATGGACGTAGTTTATAGGAAGGGCGAAGGTTTGGAGCATGAAGAGGAGACCAGAATGCCACACACGGTCATAGGCGCATTTGAGGTCAAGGGAGAGGAAGATAGCGGAGCGATCTGAATTAAGCTGTTCGGGGAGGAGATGAGTGAGGTGAAGCAGAAGGTCATCGGTAGGGAAGGACGGCCAACAGCCACACTGGGTAACGGGAAGGAGGCGGTGCTGACGGAGAAGCTGGTGGATGCGGTAGGTGAGGATGGATTCCAGGACCTTGCTGAAGACCGAGGTAAGGCTGATGGGATGGTAGGAGGAGACAGTGGACGGCGGTTTGTCGGGTTTAAGGAACATCAGGATGTGGGAGGTTTTCCACAGTTCGGGGTAGTAGCCGGTGGACAGGACTACATTATAGAGCTGGGCCAGGGTGCAGAGGAAGGAGGCAGGAGCTTCACAAAGGTGGCAATAGGGGGCACGATCGTGACCAGGAGCAGTGTTACGTTTTGTGCGGAGTGTAGCAATGAGATCCTGAGAAGTGATAGGGGCATTGAGTTCGGTGTGTGCAATGTTGTCCATGTACTGGAAACCAGGGGCGAGGGGAGGGACAGAGGTGTCAGTTCAATTGGGGATATCCGGGAAGAGGGAGTAATCGAACTGGGGATCATCGGGGATGGTAAAGACATCAGAGAGGTACGAGGCAAAGTGTTTGGCCTTACTAAGGTTGTCAGGGAAGGGTTGATCACCATGAAGGAGAGTGTAGTAGGGCGGGGCTTCGATCCAGTAAGGCGGCAGAAGGCTGAACAGTACTTGGACGAGTTGATAGGAAGTGTAGCATTAAGGTGGGTGCATGTCTGTCGCCAGTCCCGGCGTTTCTTAGCCGCGAGCAAGTTTATGATGTGTCGTTGCAGTTGCGCTGGCGTCGTAGTATGTCCGGGTCATGCATGTGAAGGAAGGCACGGTAGAGACGGCAGGATTCATGGAGAAGGAGGACGGCCTGTGGGGGTAAAGTAGGACGGTAGGGGTGGATGGCGACGGAAGGGACGTGGGCCTCCACAGCCTCAGACAAGGTCTGCTGGAGAAAGGAGGCGGCACAGGTAATATCATCATGGTGGTGGTAGGTGAGGGCGTGGCTATCGACCTGGGTACAGAGGGTATCCCGGCAGGGGGGTGCGATGGGGAGGTTCCCTTGTTAGCATAAGTTAGTTTCAGTAGTGTGTATGACTAGGGACTGATGACCTCAGCAGTTTGGTCCTTTAGGAATTCACACACATTTGAACATTTTTAAAGCGCGTATTACGAATCAAAACTTCAAGAGGAGCCATTTCCACTGATATGTGTGATAAATGGAAATGAGTGTATGGCATCGTTGGCCGGGAGGCCCCATCCGGGGAAGTTCGGCCGCCAAATGCAAGTCTTATTTCAGTCGACTCCACACTGGGCGACTTGCGCGCCGGTGATGAGGATGAAATGGTGATGAGGACAACACAACACGCAGTCTCCGAGCGGAGAAAAACTCCAACCCGCCGGGAATCGAACCCGGGCCCGCTTGCATAGGAGACGAGCACGTTACCACCCAGTTAAGCAGGGGGACCGATATGTGTGAATTTTCTGTGTGACTTAGAGTTATTGAGCAGTCCATTGCCCAGACCTCAGAGGTACTTACGAACTGTCTTGTATTTGTGGCTAACTGGCGTTATGTTATGCTGAGTCCTCTCAAATCTGAAACTTGATGCTTGGTGTCACACCAGCGAAACAATGCATTACAACGCTTAAGCGCAAATGAGGCATTGCAAGGACAATTTTAAATATTACTGGTAACAAACTGGTACCAGTGTATGAATGTTACAACACAACGTAACAGTCTTTTTTACGAATGCCGGCCGGTGTGGCCGTGCGGTTAAAGGCGCTTCAGTCTGGAACCGCGTGACCGCTACGGTCGCAGGTTCGAATCCTGCCTCGGGCATGGATGTGTGTGATGTCCTTAGGTTAGTTAGGTTTAATTAGTTCTAAGTTCTAGGCGGCTGATGACCTCAGAAGTTAAGTCGCATAGTGCTCAGAGCCATTTGAACCATTTGACCCATTTTTACGAATGAAAATACAGTTCAGAGAAAATAGAAGATTGGAAGGAAAACCGATGTTGACTACATTGAGGAGAGTATCGCCAATCAGGCAATTTTAATTAGCGGCTCTATACCTTGAAAAACGTTGTTGTGTCGTAACTGCAACTGTTCGTTAAGAATGAGACCGTCTTTCAAAGATAGGTTTCTAGCTCTTCTAAGATGTTTTCTCTGAGGGCAAGATTTCGCATCTTTTACATCATTAGGATTATGCCCTTGATTAATAAATTATCGGCTTAAGTTGAAGTATCAATATTAGTGCTTTTTTTCGTAGAAGGTGTTCCTTGAATCTTATCGATTACTTCCTGCTAGGGGGCGCGAACCTTGTCTTCGTGTCCGCTTCGTGGCTGCTTCGGCTTGTTAACGCTTTAGTCTGACGGCAGCGGCTGTACAATGACGCTCTTGGTTCTAATCGATCTTGCAGTTGTCCTTTAGTCCATGGAGTATTTTATCTGATTGACAATTATGTTATACTTTTACATTTTAGTTTTTATTTTATGACATTCCTGTTTGACAAGAGCTCTTTTTCTCAGACGTTTTAAACCACAGTGTGATTACATTGTAAGTACATTCTGTTTGTACGTAATTTATGGAAGTAATCCCATTAAGTGTATATTATTTCAATCCATGTCATTATATTTTTAGGTGTTACAAGTAAGTTTTTATTCTGATGAAGATTTCCCTAGCACAATCGAAAACGAGGTCAACTGACAACATTTTGTGCAATTGAAGTGGCTGTTTGTACGACGTGTAATTAAATAGCGGACAGTTGCTGGATCGCAGCCACTCAAATGTTAAAATTTTTAAGATTCCTACCATTCGAGGTATCTAATGCTGTTATGAAATACAATGACTTGAGAATGAAAATTCTGAATACAGGTATTGCAATTAATTTTAATAAACAATGTACCTAATTATGTGAAGTGCTGTCTGAACTTTAAGCAGCGCGAAAAAGAACCAAATACTTTTAAACGTTTAGTGGAAAAAATCATGTCTGAAAAAATAAGTGCCCTGTCTTCTAAGAAGGATGCTTTAATTTAAAAAGTTTATTATTTGTACTTAGAATTAACAAAAATTTTTAAGGTTCATTATAATATTCAAATTGATGATTTTTTGGTTCCTCATTAATGAAGGCTTAGACAACTGTAGACAAAACATTTTCATTAGACATGAAAAAAAATTAAGCAAACTGCAATGCCTTCTGCCTGTAAAATCATGTTATCCACCAACTTTTTTTAAAAGAAATTATCATAAATTCTCTGACACGGTTTTTAATAAGACTGACATTAATTTTACAAAATCTGAGATGTCACTACTATAGAAAGGCTTAAAGTATGTCATGCCTCAGTTCTCTAACCAAAATGTACTAGAAAATTTTCTTGTTGATTTAAAATCAGGTCTAGACAGAGTAAAAATGGACAGTTCGCGTCATACTAGAGTAGCACATGACGTTTGTAATATTGTCAGCAAAAACTTAATTAATTCTCATCATTTGATAACCCTGGCAAAAAACTGAAACCACAAATATCAAGATTGTAGAAAAGATGCTTTAGTAACGAAGTCTGATTAGGGTAATGCCATTGTCATTGATAGTAAACAAGAATATATTACAAAAACTCTACAGTTCTTTGAGGAAAACGATGTTACCGTGATACATAAGGGCTACACATGAACTTTTCAGAAAGAAGTTAGAACCGCAATTACCGATGCTAAATCTCTTCTTAAATCTTTTCGAAAAAAGCAGCCAATCAACATGAATCCTCAACCGTCGAAGTTACGAGCTCAGTTTAAAGTCCATATAACGTCTACAGACGTTAAAGTAACCTCTGGCGTGCCACAGGGGAGTGTTATGGGACCATTGCTTTTCACAATATATATAAACGACCTAGTAGATAGTGTCGGAAGTTCCATGCGGCTTTTCGCGGATGATGCTGTAGTATACAGAGAAGTTGCAGCATTAGGAAATTGTAGCGAAATGCAGGAAGATCTGCAGCGGATAGGCACTTGGTGCAGCGAGTGGCAACTGTCCCTTAACATAGACAAATGTAATGTATTGCGAATACATAGAAAGAAGGGTCCTTTATTGTATGATTATATGATAGCGGAACAAACACTGGTAGCAGTTACTTCTGTAAAATATCTAGGAGTATGCGTGCGGAACGATTTGAAGTGGAATGATCATATAAAATTAATTGTTGGTAAGGCGGGTACCAGGTTGAGATTCATTAGGAGAGTGCTTAGAAAATGTAGTCCATCAACAAAGGTGGTGGCTTACAAAACACTCGTTCGACCTATACTTTAGTATTGCTCATCAGTGTGGGATCCGTACCAGATCGGTTTGACGGAGGAGATAGAGAAGATCCAAAGAAGAGCGGCGCGTTTCGTCACAGGGTTATTTGGTAACCGTGATAGCGTTACGGAGATGTTTAATAAACTCAAGTGGCAGACTCTGCAAGAGAGGCGCTCTGCATCGCGGTGTGGCTTGCTCGCCAGGTTTCGAGAGGGTGCGTTTCTGGATGAGGTATCGAATATATTGCTTCCCCCTACTTTTACCTTCCGAGGAGATCACGAACGTAAAATTAGAGAGATTAGAGCGCGCACGGCGGCTTTCAGACAGTCGTTCTTCCCGCGAACCATACGCGACTGGAACAGGAAAGGGAGGTAATGACAGTGGCACGTAAAGTGCCCTCCGCCACACACCGTTGGGTGGCTAGCGGAGTATAAATGTAGATGTATATGTAGATCCGATCCGCTCAATTTCCAACATTACAAACAGTAGAATGAAATTTTCACTCTACAGCAGAGTGCGCGCTGCTTTGAAAGTTTCTGGCTGATTAAAACTGTGTGCCGGACAGAGACTAGAACTCAAGAACTTTGCCTCTGAGCTACACAAGAACGACTCACGCCCTGTCCTCACAGGTTGCCTCCGCCAGCACCTCGTCGGCTACCTTCGAGGTAGGTCCCGAGTTCTAGTCTCGGTCCGGCACACAGTTTTAATCTGGCAGGAAGTTTCATACCAGTGCACACTCCGCTGCAGAGTGCAAATTTCATTCTGGAAACATTCCCCAGGCTGTGGCTAAGCCATGTCTCCGCAATATCTTTCCTTCCAGGAGTGCTAGTTCTGCAAGTTTCACAGGAGAGCTTCTGTGAAGTTCGTATGGTAGGAGACGAGGTACTGGTGGAAGTAAAGCTGTGAGGACGGGGCGTGAGTCGTGCTTGGGTAACTCAGATGGTAGAGCACTTGCCCGTGAAAGGCAAAGGTCCCGAGTTCTAGTCTCGGTCCAGTACATAGTTTTAATCTGCCAGGAAGTTTCATAACGAACAGTGTCTATCACGACTTAGCAAAATTTCTGCAACACTTTTGAAAAATCGTTCGTTTTCCATAATAATTATTCAGTTTCCAATAGTCAAGACTTATTTAATAAAATTAAAGACGTTCACTGTGATAAAGACTCGAAATTCGTTTCATTTGACATTAAAAATCTCTACACAAATGTGCCAGTACTTGCAACCTTACACATAGCAGAAAAAAAATACGTCATTCAAAAAAGACTTACCTGACGAGCAAATCACCGATCTTATGAATTTACTTCGTATTGTAGGGAAATAAAATTATTTTGAGTTTAGTGGAAACAACTAGGTGGCCCTGCAGGTGTGTTCATTAATTCCTTAGAAGCAAAATTTTTCAGTGATTTCTCAGTATCAGCTGTAGACATTGTTTCATACGCAAGATACGTCGACGACATCTTGATCATGTACAAAGGATCTAACGACAGTATTGATAGACTTTTAAAAAAAATTTTAACGGGTTTCACGAAAATATTCGTTTCACTTGTGTCCTTGAAAACGAGTACCGGCAGTTAAACTTTCTAGATCTCGCTCTTACGATAGTAGAGAGAAAATTAGCTCCACTATCTTTCGTAAACAAACCACTCCTGATCAGATTATATCTTTCACTTCAGTACACCGACATTCTCTTAAAAAAGCCTTTTTTCATTCAGCTCCCCTTAGAACTACCTCCACCCCCCTTTGTTATGAAAATTTCAAATCTGAAATCAGTCTGATTAAAATTCTTACAGTCAATAATGGTTATGACCCTTCCATAGTAGATAATATTTTTAGTAGTAAAACCAGTAAGAAAATCACCACCGTAGGTATTGCTAATAATGAAGCTAAAGAAACGAAAAAAGTTTTTTCTTTACCATTTCTGGGTCCAGGAAGTATAAATGTAGAGTAGCCTTTCTCACTATAAATTCTTTAAAAAATTCTAGTGTTTATAAAATTATTTGCGACAAATGTCACGCCTATTACATAGGGCAAACAGGCCGAGTTATTTCGATCAGATTCTAGGAACACCTTCTAGGGAAAAAAGGCACTAATGTTCGTAATTTAACTTTCGCCGATAATTTAATAATCACAAGGCATAATCCTAAAGATATAAAAGACGTCCAGATCTTGCTCTCAGAGGAAAAGGGCTTTAGGCTTAACATCATAGGCTTAACATCTTAGCTAGAAATTTTTAGATACCTATCTCTAAAAGATGGTCTCATTGTTAACGAACAGTTGCAATTACGACATAACAACTTTTTTCAAGGTATAGAGCCGCTAATTAAAATTGCCTGAATGATGATACTCTCCTCAATGTAGTCAACATCGGTTTTCCTTTCAATCTTCTGTTTTCTCTGAACTGTATTTTCTTTCGTAAAAAAGACTGTTACGTTATGTTGTAACTTCCATATATCGGTTCGTGGTTGTTACCAGTAATGTTTAAAATTGTCCTTGGAATGCCTCATTAACGCTTAAGTTGTCTGTATTTCGATCACTTCATGCTAAATGGCGCGAATCTGTTTTCGTGTCCATCTCGTAGCTGCCTCGGCGTGTTAACCGTTAATCTGACGGTAGCGGCTATATTATGCCGCTCTTGGTCCTAAGCGACCTTGCGGCTGTCATTATATTCCATGGAGTATTTTATCTGATTGACAATTGTGGTATACTTTTAATTTTAGTTTTTCTTCCTATGACATTCCTGTTTGACGAGAGCACTTTTGCTCAGACGTGTTAAATCATGGTGTGATGACATATAAGTACATTCTGTCTGTACGTAATTTATGGAAGTAATCCCATTAAGTGTATATTATTTCAATCCAAGTCATTATATGTTTTGGTATTCCATGTAACTTTTTATTCTGATGAAAATTGCCATAGTGCAATCGAAACCGTGGTCAATTGACAAAACTTTGTGGAACTGATGTAGCTGTATATACATCCTGTAATTAAAGATACAACCGTTCTCGTTTTTAGTGAATCTGTTACAAATATTGATTATTTTCAATTTAATAAAGTCTGACTTACTGAATTTACCGCCAAAAAAAGAAAAATATATTCAGGCCAAATTGGTCATTGTTGGTTCACGGCACGCTTGGTGATGCATAACCGTATACGTAGTTAAAGTTCATATAAAGGAAATTACTTTGTAAAACGTTAATCGGACTTCGAATAAAGATTCAGACTCGACTTTTAAAACATAAAAGGAATAACGATAGAGCGCTGATGACGCTCGATCGTTGCATTGCCAAAGAGGTCAATCCAACGTAAAATAAACGGCCACGAAGCATTTGGTTCATATAATTAACCTAGGGAAACCAGGAGGTTGCAGCCATATTAAAATAAAAAATGTTTTCTGGCAAAAATTTAAAATGAGGACACTTCTATATCGTGCCGATGCGAAAGGGAGAAAAGGAAACAAACTCACGTCGCTTTTTACATAGATAACGTGGTTACATGTCGGTAAAAAAGACTATCAGGAGATAATATATATGCGTTTTCAAAAAGTCTTTGTCTTTTTATAAGTACAATTATTACTGTTCATTTAGTGTAACTGCCATAATTCCGCAAACAGTTTAATCAGGCACAAGAGCTCATCTTTTTGTTTTCATAAAAAGATTTATTATAATATGAAAATTGTAATTTAACGAAGTAAACTCAATCGGACGACAGATGTGGTGTCGGGATTAAGTCCTGAATGTATGGCTGAATCCGTTAAACGGGTGAAAATTACGTTTCTCGTCTCTCGTTGGGTGTCCAGAGTACGCCCTTATGAGGAAGACCTGCTTTGTCTGGCCTGTGATAGCCGACATTTGACAACCAATTCTCCAGAACAACCTGATGCGAATTGGTGGCTGGGGCGCCTGAGAGTGAACGGGGATGGAGCAATGCATAATGCGGGTGCTCGCTGTAAGTAGTACTAATTTTAATCACTTTCATTTCTTTGGGTGTGATTATTATTCAAAGTTATTGTGAATACGAGTGGTACACATTCCGCGAATAGAGATCTCGTTCTAAATAAAAATGTGTTGGCACCCCTGAAAATACCTTTGAATTGTGCATCAGCCAAGCAGCCTGTTAATCATTTGTAGCGATCCTAATTTCAGTCAAGGTGAGTGCTATCAACGGATCTGCGGCAGTAAATGTTCTGCGCAAGGCAAGTGGAAAGAATATTCCTGCTGAACGTACTTGTACACCGGAAATGCAGACTTGAAATGCCTAGCTGGTACAACCAGGCCACATTCTCATAAATGAAAGTCGCAAGATGTGAGATTCAGGCTATAGATTGGAGCAGTAAGAACAGAACGATGAAGTTTTGTAAGCTCCTTGCGGATACATACTATTGTCCATTAATATTGCTACACCACGAAGACGACGTGCTACAGACGCGAAATTTAACCGACAGGAAGAAGATGCTGTCATATGCAAATGATTAGCTTTTCAGAGCATTCACACAAGGATGGCGCCGGTGGCGACACCTACAACATGATGACATTAGGAAAGTTTCCAACCGATTTCTCATACACAACAGCAGATGAGCGGCGTTGCCTGGTGAAACGTTGTTGTGATGCCTCATGCATGGAGGAGAAATGCGTACCATCACGTTTCCGACTTCGATAAAGGTCGGACTGTAGCCTATCGCGATTGCGGTTTATCGTATAGGGACATGCTCGCGTTGGTTGAGATCCAATGACTGCTATGGAATCGGTGGGTTCAGGAGGGTAATACGGAACGCCGTGGTGGATCCCAACGGCCTCGTATCAGTAGCAGTCGAGATGACAAGCATCTTATCCGCACGGCTGTTCGGATCGTGCAGCCACGTCTCGATCCCTGAGGCAACAGATGGGGCGTTTGCAAGACAACAACCATCTGCACGAACAGTTCGACGACGTTTGCAGCAGCATGGAGTATCAGCTCGGAGACCATGGCTGCGGTTACCCGTGACGCTGCATCACAGACAGGAGCGCCTTCGATGGTGTACTCAACGACGAACCTGAGTGCACGAATGGCAAAAGGTCATTTTTTTCGGATGAATCCAGGTTCCGTTTACAGCATCATGATGGTCGCATCCGTGTTTGGCGACATCGCGGAGAACGCACATTGGAAGCGTGTATTCGTCATCGCCATACTGGCGTATCACCCGGCGTGATGGTATGGGGTGCCTTTGGTTACACGTCTCAGTCACCTCTTGTTCGCATTGACGGCACTTTGAACAGTGGGTGTTACATATCAGATGTGTTACGGTCCGTGGCTCTACCCTTCATTCGATCCCTGCGAAACCCTACATTTCAGCAGGATAATGCACGACCGCATGTTGCAGGTCCTGTACGGGCCTTTCTGGATACAGAAAATGTTCGACTGCTGCCCTGGCCAGCAGATTCTCTAGATCTCTCACCAATTGAAAACGTCTGGTCAATGGTGGCCTAGCAACTGGCTCGTCACAATGCCCCAGTCACTACTCTTGATGAACTATGGTATCGTGTTGAAGCTGCATGGGCAGCTGTACCTGTACACGCCATCCAAGCTCTGTTTGACTCAGTACCCAGGCGTATCAAGGCCGTTATTACGTCTAGAGGTGGTTGTTCTGGGTACTGATTTCTCAGGATCTATGCACCCAAATTGCGTGAAAATGTAATCACATGTCAGTTCTAGTATAATATATTTGTCCAATGAATACCCGTTTATCATCTGCATTTCTTCTTGGTGTAGCAATTATAATGGCCAGTAGTGTATATTGTGGGAGGTCATGCGTCGTCATGGAGAAGGAGAAATTCGTTTGCATTTTTGTGCCGACGAACGCTGAAGTCCTGCCTTCAATTTCCTGAGGATTGCACAATACACTTCAAAGTGGATCGTTACATAATGGGAGGTGACATCAAACAAAAAACCCCTTCGTAGTTCCAGAAGACTGTCACCATGGCTTTAAGAGCTGAGGGTGAAGCTTAGAACTTTTTCTTCAGAGGAGAGGTGGTGTGGCGCCACTCCATCAGTTGCCGATTTGTTTCCGGTTCGAAGTTCTGGACCCATGTTTCATCACTCGTCACGATGTTCGATAAAGAATTGTCACGAGCAGCCTAGTAACGCGCAAGCAGTTCCGCCCAGATGATCCTTTGTTGCTCTTTATGGTCTTAAATTAGGCAGCTAGGAACACTGCTGGCATGCTCGTTTGAGTAACGCAACTGGTGGATGAGTGTGTCAGCACTACCAACATAGACGTCAACGTGAGCAGCGAAGTGTTTGATTATAATCCGTCGATCACCTCAGATGAGAGTGTGCGCACGTTCCAGCATTGCAGAAGTCCCAGAAGTGTGCCGTCTGCCGACACGAGGGAGATCGGACAGGTTTGTGCGACCTTGTTGCGATGATGACACACGCGTCGCCCAACGACTTATCGTGCTTTTGTTTACTTCCATGTCTCCGTAGATATCTTACAAGCGTCTATTAATATCTGCGGTGCTCTGGTTTTCCGCCGAAAGAAACTGAATGACAGGTTTCTGCTTGGAACGCACCTCTGCTACAGACGTCCTTTGGAAGGCTACGTATAGCACCACTGCTTATCGGAATTTAATGAAACTATAGAGGCCGAAGAGATAACATTCCACGGGGTCCCACAAGACTCTCCGCATTTGTTTCAATGGAAAATTGGCCGAGAAAAGAAATGTGATGAATTACTCACTGAACGCCGCTCGTAAAATGGTTTCACGTTGTGACCTGTTTGTTTATAACGAGCTGTTGTGATTCTGTGTTTGTATAAAACTGGAGCCTAATTAGGGTAATAAGTGGCGTAATGTACTCGGAAGCAGTTTTTGTTCCCCTACAGAAAAACGGAAATGTCGGTCCTTAATACAACTTCATCCAGCGAAATTAGAATCCTATCTCGTACCGTATGTGAGTTATGTACGTTAAGCATTAAGCTCTAAACGATTTTAAGAAAAGGAACTCTCGTACTGAGCGCTTGTCGGTACACAAAGGCTTATGTGTGTGTGCACAAGCAATTTAGAAACGAGTCTAAGAGATCTCGTATGGGCTAACGACTCATTGTGATAGGTGTCAGTAAGGCGCGTGATGCGAGATCAAAAGACGAAGCCCTCAAATGTCTACTAGCGTTGATTACGCGGCAGCCTCTGCTAAATGCCAGCACAGTGTTACGCTTCCAAGACGTGTTTATTCCCGGCTGTAACGCACCGCTCAGAGGGTTAGCGCGTGATGCGCCGCACGCATGCGGCGGCGAGCCGGCGCTCTCCAATTAGTGCAGCGTAGTGCAGCACCTCACGCAGTCCGCGGCTGACGGCTCGTCTGACTCCCAGCGCAGCCAGCTACGCCACGTGACGCATCGCGGCGCTGCGGTGCTAACGAGCAGGCAGTAACACTGCTGTCTGGCAAGGACCGGCAGGGTGCGGCTCCAAGCGTCCCGTGCACGGGGTCTACACGTACCAGACAGGGCAGTGTCTCTGCAAGCCGCGTTACGTCCACGACTCGATCTGGGCCCATACACGAGATAAATGCATGATCATGGGGCGTAAAACAATGATAGCTCTCCTTAAGTATGAACAAACACTAGAGTTTCCCTGCGGAGCTAGTTGTAATGTAACACCCCACCCGTTGCTTGTCCGATTTTTGCGTGTGTTCTCCCCTGACAAACAACTTACAGAGAAATTGGGAGTGGAACTGTACGCAAAAATGGATAACGCTAGATTTAAATGTGGCTCTGTCACCCCTAATTAATTTGCGGTGGTAGCGTTGACGATGAATCACACCTGTTTTTACTTCCAAACATGAGTGATCATGAACACTTACAGTGTTCAATGATATCAAACACATACACAAAAATAAAATAACGCAAAAAGGTGACTTCAGGATCAACTACTCAAAGTAAAGGCTCTACTGAATCACAATAATTTTATTATAACCTTCAGATCAATGCTGAATAAAACACAATGAACAATTTACAAATTATCAAAAAAAAAATGGCTCTGAGCACTATGGGACTCAACTGCTGAGGTCATTAGTCCCCTAGAACTTAGAACTAGTTAAACCTAACTAACCTAAGGACATCACAAACATCCATGCCCGAGGCAGGATTCGAACCTGCGACCGTAGCGGTCTCGCGGTTCCAGACTGCAGCGCCTCTAACCGCACGGCCACTTCGGCCGGCTTACAAATTATCCTCCTGACTGTCATTGGCAATGAACTGTGTTAAAATTGGTCCAAAACGCGATCTCTTATAACTTGGCTGACCGACTGACATCGACACAAAACGTAAAATACGAAGAACCAGTACACCCCAAAGTACCGTAAAACCTCTGTGGAAATAGCAATTGCACGTGATCCAACTATTTAACGTTACTCCTAACACAGGCCGAAGCGGGAACGATCTCACCGTAATGTTCCTGTTGCAGCGGCGGTCTCCGACGGCGACGGCGCGGCTGTGCGGTTGGCGTGTGGCGTCTCGGTAAGTACGCTCCTACACTACTCAGGCAACAAACCGCTGTCCATAAACTTCTCTATTTGCAACGATCTTCCCGGCAGCAAAGAGCTGGTGCGGCTAACGTCCACTCAGAACGAAAACACCAAGACGGGAGACGACTTGGGTAACGTCCTCTCAGTACGAGAGCCCAGAACGGAAGACCATTACCGAGAGTCCAGCAAGATCGCTCATCACCTTTGTTTTCTGCCCTCAACTTTTACCGAGCGAATCACATCACTAGAAGCTCTCAAAATACCCAGTTTGCTAGTGCCGACCAATGCACGGCCTGGGAACAGAACTCTTTTCCACCATTCTTTTATTTCTACAAAATTTCACAAGTAAACTCCGCCCTCGCCGGCTGGGAAGAACCACAGTTGTCGGCAATAACACGTTTACTGGAAGTTTTCTCCCAAGAGACCACTCGAGATTTTCCCGGCAAGATTCCCCGTCGTAGCGAACACAGATTCGTGCATTGAAAGTTTGTTATTCGGAACTCCTGGCCTACCCCACTTGAGTTACTCCAAGGCATAAAATTAGTGGGACATAGGCAAGAGCACGCACAGGAAAGCCCGTTCAGCTATCCACTGCTCTGTTTTGGTAAACAATTGAACACCTGCAGCCGCACGTCCTTAAGAGGTTGGCCACCGCTGTGGCCTCTCTAAACGGAGTACAGAACTCCCCCAGTTCACCATTCATACCGTTAGGCTGTGGCCTTCGGCGGCTAGGCGCGGAGGTACCCGAGCTCTGTCTCGCGTACTGCCTTTCCGCAAAATCTTATAATTACAAAATCGCGTAATTCTCGCGTGCCGATGCGTTTCCACATAGATTTCCTACACCGTAATTTAGAGTATTACTCCAACAAAACCTAAAGTGTCATGTTAAATGGACTCATGTAAGGTGCAAGGCCGTTGCCACCTTACAGCAAAACGAAATGTAGTTTCGCTGTTTCCGACATACTCGTGGGAGAGAGACAGCAACTGTGTTGATTTTTAAAATTTATAGTTCATTTTGTCGTCACACTTGCACTTTTGTGTTCATGGCACAACTAGATTTGTAAAACTATCGAAGGCTACGGTAGAATTTCGTAAGTACCGTATTTCACGAACTATAAGACGCTACAGACAATAAGAAACACCTTAATTTTCAAGCAGTTTGACCATTTTAGACTGCAAAGACAGAACAAAAGAATTCGTAGCTTATAAAACCGAACTGACTTTTTAAATCCCTGAAAATCGTTATCTGAATTTTCTTCTTCTTCTTCGTCGTCGTCGTAGTCGTCGTCGTCATTGCTGGCCTCTTCATATACGAGATGGTCCTCATTGCCATCGAGAGCGTTACTTATGCTGCACTTCTTGAAAGATTTAACAAAATGTCTTCTCTCACTCTAGACCACGACTGTTTTGTCCCCTGACACATTTGTTTCATTGCAGGTCGTTTTAAGGTTCCCTTCGGCGTGAATTGAGGTTGGGTTTCATCTATCATCCACTTGTTCCATTCCTCTCTCACGTACACTTTAAATGATTTATTTATCGAGTTGTGAAGTAATTTCTCCTATAATAACAGCCAGCCTTGTATTTCCCTGTCTCAGATTCTCTTTCACAGAATTTTAGAAATGACTAAACTGATCTACCACAAGAGGAGAACTCTTCTTCAATAAAGCACCTTTCCTTCTCTCCCACACTCTGCTAACCCACAATTTCACACCAGCCCCGTCCATCCAGTCCTTGTCATGTACGTGTACAACAACACCAGGTGCTAGTTCAGAAGATTTCGACATTGTTTTGCGCTTGAAAGTGATCAATGGATTAAGTGTAGTACCGTCAGCGCAACATAAAAGGACAATAGTAGATTACATTTTTTCATGTCCACTTGTTTTTATAGTTACAATTTTAGCACTTTTCATGGCAACAGTTCTCTTACTCGATATATCAAATATTAGAGGAGTTCTGTCCATATTCGTTATTTGGCCTAGTTCCACGCTAGTTTTCTTTCGATACTGAATAATAAAGCACCGATGGAAACATAATGCTTTCTCTTCATACTCGTGTGGAATTTTCTGAGATACTTTGTTTTTATTCGCATGCTAAGTCGATGAACGTTTCATAAACTTGTAGCACGAACCAACTCCACCCTCAAGTCTGTTAAGTTCCACTGTAGCGCTATCTTACGAGCGTGTATTTTAATCATTTTTGTATAAATTCAAGTAGCATTTTGACAGTGTCCTTGAATTCATAGCAGTACATCTTCTAGTTTTGGCCATTTTGCGTAGAGTTCTCTATGTGCACATATAGTCTCCCTCATTTTTTCAGTTTATTTTCACTAGCCCGCCAATGGCGAACGGTTTTTTTCTGTTGATAGAGGGCCGAAATGCCGCTCAGCTCCTCTTTTCCCGTATTCTTCTGCATATGCTATTACTTTCAATTTATAGCCCACATCATAAGAATACCTTTTATTTGTTTCCATTACAAAACTATCTAACAAAAATATTGTGCTGTTACCAGTAACACAAATCACTTTCAGTTCAGGTTCACTGGCACCGTAGACTGCAATGCATCATAGGCCAGAAAGTGTTCTGGGTTTGGATGGCGGGGCGGGAGGCAGACAATGTTAGCAGACTCGTAAATCCCCGCAACTCATGTTCGTTGCATCGGTGCACTGCTGCTGCCAGTTGAATCCAATTTTACCAGACAGAGGCAGGTTTTCTGAGGCATCGAATTTATAGCTATTTTTAAGACTGGCGGGAATTTTAAATCAAACACTCTAAGATTTATTTTAATTTCGAGTGTAAGACGCACCTGAATTTTGGAGGCAACTTTTAAAAGAACAAAGAACGCCTTAAAGTCTTAAAATACGATCAGCGTAGGCTAGGTGCTATTCTTAGTAGCTTTGGTCAGTTAAGATCGTACATGAGTTTCATATACGTTAGGTGTGTTGCATACCTATCGGGAGTTGTCTCATAACGATGGCTTCCTTCGCGTATGCGATCAGTGTCTAACTACGAGGCTTGTCCAGAAAGTAAGTTCCGATCAGTCGCGAAATGGAAACTAACTTGAAAATCAGAAACGTTTTATTTGGGACAGTTGGCTCCACCTTCCAGCTACTTCTCTACATACTCGTCGCTCCAGCTACGACATCTGTCGAATCGTTATACTAACTTTCCATTACCCTCGTCATAGAAGGCAGCCGCCTGTAATTCCCGCCAATTCTCTACGCTGATCTATAGCTCATTGTCTGTGTGAAGATGTTGTCTTCATAGCCAGTATTTAATATGAGCAGAGATGAAACACAGAGGGAGCCAATTACCGGCTGTAGTGCATGTAATCAAACACTTCCCATCTAAAACGCTGCAGGAGCATTTTCATTGCCCCTGCAGATTGCGACAGAGAATTGTCACGAAGTAGGAACCGTATGACAGTTCTGTAATGTGGGTTGCAGAACATCAGGCGAAATCTCTCACCAGGACCTCGTATATGGCGGGAGACCCTATTTTATACGCATCTTTATGTGCTCACCATGCGCTCAGAACTGAAAAGAGCGAAGTGATGCAACCGACAGACACTGTCGAATACATTTGTGCCAAGCTCTATTAGATTTTCACAGTGGTTTCCATTTATTGACCTATCGGAACTTACTTTCCGAAAATCCCTCGTACATTCCTCTAATAAGAGGAATCGGCGATCCGTCTAGAAACTGATTGAGGATGTATAAAGTTCCAAATAACCTACGTAAGATTTTCTTTCTGCATAGCTATCCTCCTGTCTGTTACTTATCAGTAGACGTTATTTACAGAAAAATCGAAATTGGCAATGTTTAATTAAGTTTTTATTCGAATTTCGTTGATTTGTAACGTGAAAGAGATGAATGTCGTAGTAAAAATAAAGAGAGCAAACAAAATTATCATACAGCACTAGCAAACGCAGTTTCCTCAACAGAACGGTAAAGTAAAAATTAAAAGATGCAAGACACTTCAAACATGGCATCAGTACTTCGTTGATCTTCTACAAAACATGACTTCAAACATGGCATCAGTACTTCGTTGATCTTCTACAAAACATGTTTCTCTTATTCATATACAACTTTCACATTTATCAGTAATAAGAGAAAACTCTTGCCTTCGATCGTTATGAAGAACAGTCTGTTCAGTGCAAAATGAAAACATTAATTACTCATATTTATTTATTTATTTCCATGTAAACTGTACTTGCATCAAAATTAATTGCTTTGGTTAAATAAGAGCACAGACGTTTCTCAAATAACCACGTTTTATTACTTATAAAATGCAATTTACATTCTGTAAAGATATCAATTACGCAATGGGCTAACACTTAATGATGTGCAGCTCTACTTATGCGCCAAACAAACAAACAAAAACGAAAAACGAAGTCATCGGTTCCCAGTTTCTCTCTTACACACTCACTTAGCTTTCTTTCCCAATCAGTGCTACCAATATTACCGGTAATCCTGCCATTTACGTAGTGTACAAAAACTGTCGAGTCGTTTTGTTACAGTGCAATCCTAGACACAACTAGCTTCGGCCATAGTTGACCATCTTCGCATGAACGTAGTTGCGGTTGTGTTACAGTATTCCTATGCGCTGTTCCATTTGGACACAATGAATTGCATACGCAGCTAAAAAGATCTGAAGTGATCCACTTTGATCAAAACTAGTTATATCATAAAAATAAACATGCAGCTGAGACGCATAAATAAACGAGAAATTTTAGAAATGTATTTTATACAATTTCATTATCTAATAATCAAATAATTTTCATTGTGTGTATGTAAATAACTCATCCACAGTGTACACAGCAAGTGAAAAGTCTCGTTATTGTGCAGTCACAATCATATGGAGACATTCTATGAAAAGAGTGTAACGATAACACGAAGTCCCAGTTTGGACTATAACAGAATAAATACCAATAATTCGACTGCCAAAGGGTTCCCCAGCTTGAAAGTACACTCTTTTATTCATAAGTGGTAAGTGGTTTCGGTCGACCACATTGCTTAAATACAAAATGCTGACACTCGGAAGCGTTCTGAATAAGAAAGGCAAATCGTGTACATATTTTTAGAATAATTCAGCAAAGCACAGTGTTTCTGATGAAAAAAAACAGACGATTTTAGAGAACTGTTCTTTTATTTATGTAATACTGAGCTCATTATACGTCGCTAAAACACTTAATACAAAATAAAAGGTAACGTAAATATAAATTGTAGGACGGAAGAACATTATTTTCAAGAAATGCTGTTAGGTAAATATAAAGAACTGGTATTTCATGTGTAAAGGGCAAAGATTATCCCCACCTATTTTATATCGTAGGACCCACTAGACTAAGAGAGCACATCCTGTCCACACCAACAAGCAACTAAAAACCGACCAACGAACGTTACTGCATGAGTGTTGTGCACACCAAAACCGTGTCCACAGCACTACCGAAACTCTCAATAGCGAAGCGTTTACAAGTTCACATTCTCAAATCTGTTAACAATAGCCGTTCATATAGTTGCAGATGCCGTGCTGTACGAAGAAACAGCAACAAAAGGCAGAAAATATACTATAAAGAGCGGTGGCAAATCTAGGAACCACGCTCTGATTTGAAGTAAATAAGCTGTTATAAAACTATTCATAAAACGCAATATTTGGAACCAAACAGCACACATTTTATAATATTTTGTAATGTTAATAACGTTGGATGTTTTAGAATTAAGAAAAAGCCACTGATAATGACGTCATTGTCGCTGACACTATTTTTAGAAGGCAAATTAATAAAACAAGTGTTTTGCATGAAAGCGGGCCGAGAGTACCATATTCTTGTGGTCTTGTACGCTGACAGACAGCAGACGGCACGTCTCACAGTCTATCTGGCAGCATTGGTTGGGTGGTTGGTTGGTTGGTTGGTCGGTTTGGGGGAGGGACCAAACAACGAGGTCATCGTCCCATCGGATTAGGGAAGGATGGGGAAGGACGTCAGCCGTCCCCTTTTAGAGGAACCGCCCCGGCATTTGCCTGCAGCGATTTAGAAAAATCACGGAAAACCTAAATCAGGATGGCCGACGCG
Source organism: Schistocerca serialis cubense (assembly GCF_023864345.2). NCBI lineage: Eukaryota > Metazoa > Arthropoda > Insecta > Orthoptera > Acrididae > Schistocerca > Schistocerca serialis. The sequence goes on along the minus strand of NC_064641.1, from coordinate 319,897,840 downwards.
GGTTTGAATCGTCGTCCTCCCCTGACAGCATTCTGAAAGTTATACGACGTCGAAAGCGTCCACGCCTGTCCCAAAAACTGTAGAGACCGCTAAACATCAGTGGCAGCAGAGAGGAAAGACAAACATACGCGGCAGAAACACAATACTCATTCGTAGTTTGTCTCGTGATTTTGTGCTGCATCGTGGAGAACTTCACTTGGTCCGAACAGCGCGACATGCATTACATTTACGTTGAGGCATTACGACATTGGTACGCAGCTTTACGCGACAGCGAGCAAAGACATCCAAATAGGCGTCACCCACATCGTTCTACGTTTGCAGCTACTCATCAGCCTCTGGATAAAACAAGCGGTTTCAAAGGACGTCGAAACGGCAGGAGGTCCCGTGGAAAGTGCACGCACGCTACGATTTGAAGAGGTGTATTACAGCTGTGGCACAAGCTTTTTAAAGTACCCACATAGGAGTTTGGAGGGTGAAGTACGAGAAGGGAAGGCACCCTTTCCATTTTCAGAAGGCACAGGTGCTGACGGCCATCGTGTTTGCTCACTGTATGGAGTTCTGGTAATAGCTTTTGCAGCTTTGCGGGGTAGCCGTATTACGCTGCATCTGATTTTTTCACGGCCGGGACGTCTTTCCACACTGAGGGTGTTTTCAACACTCACAACTGTCATTTTTAGGTGGAATAGAACCCGCACTCCATCCATGAACGAGATCATCAATAACACTAAAACACTTACCACAGATTTATACATAATTACTTCTTTGGCCCCTACATGATTCCTCCTTACTTACAGGCGATAGCTAAGCCACGTTCTTTCGAGAAGTGGTGCTAGAATTAATCCAGGATGTTTGTGGTCCCAGAACGATGCGACACCCATGTATTTCACTTTAGCTGCTAGAACCGACTTCAGATGTCTGGAGATCGGTGGAATTGGTCAAGGTAGCCCTGTAACTTCGCTGCTTCGATCATCTGACCTCAACCCAACAGAAATTTTCTTGTGGTGTCATCTGAAGAATTTGGTGTGTGAAACCTCTTTTGAGTCATCGAAAGACTTAGTACCAAAGATACATGCAGCATATGAATATGGTCACACCATACCAGGTATCACTGAGCGAGTGAGTCAGTCAGTGGCGGACGGGCTTCAGGCATGCTGCAATGCTGGAGGCGGGCATTTTGAACTTCTCTAATTTTCTTTAATTCCTTGTAACGATAGAATGAACTGTAACATTTACTCTTTGAAACTTGTTTTCTGTTGTGTGCCACATTAAACATTCTTATTTTTCTTTGTTTTTTGCTTTGCATTGATACTTTTTACCTTTACATGAAAAATAAAAACCACGAATTCTCTAAAATTCTGTCGTTATTCGTTGAACGCAACTCGCAACTGAAGGCTGCAAACACCAGCGGAGTAGACGACGATAGCTACTGCGTTAGCGTGTGTAATTTAGAGGCTGTTGGTATGTTTCTGCTACATCCTATATACAGAAAAACGTAGAAACCGAAATACAACTTCAAACAGCCACGATCGCTGTTGTATAGCATTTACTGTGATGACCGGTTTCAGATAACTACGTTACCATCTTCAGATCTTCTGCAGTACAGCAGACTGAATCTTGATCAGATGCATATTATATCGAATCGTATCAGACAACGATATTTTATGAACATGAGAACAATAGTATATCAGCAGGTCAAGCATATAATAACTATTACGTAAAACAAAGTATATAATGGGAGTCTTGTTTCTGCTACATATGTTTGTATAATCAGTGCACTATGTATGCTGTTTTATGTAATAGTTACTTTACGCATGACCTGCTGATATGCAGTTTATCTCGTGTACAAGAACAATCGCTCTATGATACGATGCGACATAGTATGCATTTGAGTCACGATTCAGTGAAATGTACTGCAGAAGATCTGGTGGTGACAAAATAGTTTGCTGAAACCGGTCATCATAAGAAATGCTGTACAGCAGCAATCTTGACTGTTTGAAGTTGTACTTCTGTTTCTACGTTAATCTAGATCGCCTCCTATCTTGATAAGTCAAGCGTATAAGGTACCAAAAAACACTAGAGATATTAGACAGTTCAAAGTGAAATAAAAACTGCGGATGTAAACGGTCGTTCACCGAGGCAACAGAGAACCGCATTCATAGAAGACACGGCCTGTTTAGCAGCAGTTAGCTCCACCTTCTCCGCTGGCGATCGTGGCAGTCATTAACGGTCCGTCAGCGCACAGCCACTGTAGCTGCCGAGATGGTAAGCCTAGTAGCAAGCACCGGCGTCTGTAACTGCAGCGTCCCTGGATGACGTTCCTGGACACGGAATCCTACCCTCAGTTTGTTCCTCAAGACGCCATGTACCAATTTGTCGGGCATCTCAGGAATGTTGCGACAAATTTCGATTGGTTGTACAGGGTTTCTTGAGGACCAAATCAGGCATAGGAAGCTGTGTTCGGAAATATGATCCAATGACGCTACAGGACGTCAGTCACAGGCTCCGGCACTGCCATTAGGCAACTCCTACGGAGCAAACGTTTCTTTGTACGCCGACGGACAATAGGTGGAATCTCTCGCAATTTTTGATTGCTCAATCGCCAATGCAGAAGATGGCCCTAGTCTCAGCGTAGAAAGGCGTTGTCTGCTATAAATGTGATGCTCTATTGCATCGGTGGATGATACTTTCGGACGCAGTTTTCCATCCGTAGTTTTATTTTCCTCCTGGACCTCTCTAAATTTTCCAGTGCATTTCGGAATGAGAAACAACACCGCGAGACGTTCCGTCTACAGTCGCTCAGCGTACGAAGAAACGTTTTCTGCTGAAGTGACGCCGCCGGCCCCTGTAGCTTCGACGCTCTTCTTTGCTCAAGACAACCTCTACAAACCCTTGAAATTTGTCGGCATCACTTTGTGTAGGCGTTGTTAACCCCCACTCCCTCACTCACAAGCGTAACAAATAAAAGTACACCACACAAACTCTATATAACCTACATGTAATGTGGTGGAAGAAGGCAATGCTGTATGCATAGTGGCTGTGTACACCAAGAGCAGATCACAACGTCACTCTATTCACAGCTGGGAGCATTGCATATGTATCTGCAGCAAATTTGATGTCAAACACATTGTGGAATGGCGGAGGCGTATGATGTGCCACGTATCCAGACGTTTTCTATGCATAGCGAAGTATATGCTGATAATGTAGTGAGCAAAACTGATTATATATGAAAGAACGCAACCTGAAAATCGTTTCCAAGTTCTTGGCCCGCACGATCACCTGCTCTCACGCCCGGTGATGTCTGGTTGTGGGGCTACCTTAAGGACAAGGTTTGCCAGGAAAACATTCACACGTGCTGATCTGAAACGCAGCATATCAAGAGAGGTAACCAGCGTAACTACGGACACGCTTCATTCTGCTGTGCAGAATGGAATCCTGCGCTTTCAGAATCTCGTCGACATTGATGGGCGCCATATTGAGCCCCTTTTGTAACAGTAATGGTACCAGAATGTAATGGTATGATGTACCGTAGCAGCACATTAAAAGTGTTTCATGATTCTGCATTATTTCTCTTCCTCATGTCCTTGACATTAATGCTACCAAGTGCGGTACTCGTACGTAATTCGTTTCCGTGTTATAAGGTATTAAATAGGGAAAGTTTAATTATAATTACCCGGTACGTTGGAGCCATGTCGTATAGATGATACCTCTGTCACCTCTGTCATTAGTATTTATACCACAGTACGAGATTTACACGCCATTTCGGTAATCTTACAACCAAACGTCGTCTTCACAACACCAGTGTTGAAAGATCGAACAGGTATATGCCCTAAATCATTGTTTGCTACTAACACCCTCAATGAGTAAAAGTCGCTACCATACGACAGGCGCGCCATATTTCACGCTTGCGCCTTCTACGTGGCCTCCCAAGGCACCTCAGATGTATGTCTATTTGGCGGTCTAGGGTTGCAAGTATTTCCGATGAGTGGTAGCACTCCTTTTCTCTTACTCACGTTTCCCGGTGGGCTACAAGTAGTTCGGCAAACTTGTTTGCTTGTAGTCTCCTTCCTTCGACGCTCCGTCTCTCGTTCACAACATTCATACTGCTTTATACCAAACTCTATCCTTGTACGTACTGCGAGCGGGCGTCTCTTTTGCATGTCCTAGTATGGGTGTTGGTAATTAAGGCATAAGACACGTCGCACTTGTTGTTGAGGTTACAAGAAGGTAAAAAATAAGTGCAATTCTTTACTGTTAGTGATATTCTAGCCAAAAATCATGTGCCTATTTTAACTTTGTGAGCTGAATCCAAGATGGCGTATTTAATATGTGCACAGAATAACAGACCAAACTTGTCGTAAGCCATTCAGAACAGCACCTGGCAAGGGAAAACTTGCTGTCAATTCTAATGAGGCCATTTAACGAACGAGAAATGCGTTAATCAGCGGCTGGTTGCTAGTGACCTTGACGAAAACGCTTGTTTCTCTTCCAGAAACCACATTTAAAAGGATCACAAAACACTGTCCTATCATCAAGAAAATTTTTCACTTTAATAAAAATATTCAAATGTGTGTGAAAACTTATGGGACTTAACTTCTAAGGTCATCAGTCACTAAGCTTACACACTATTTAACCTAAATTATCCTAAGGACAAACACACACACCCATCCCCGAGAGAGGACTCGAACCTCCGCCGGAACCAGCCGCACAGTCCATGACTGCAGCGCCCCAGACCTCTCGGTTAATCCCGCGCGGCTTTTTCACTTTAATAACTTTAACTACAAGTCGCACGACGACTTTATATATAGTCGTCGTGCGACTTGTAGTTAAAGACCAGTTCTTACAGGAGCACCTGAAGTGTCTCCGCCTACAGCAGGCCAGCTCGTCCAAACGTGTCTTCTCATTGCGTAGGCGTGGGTTCTGGGTAGCAGATCTATTCAGTTCGGTTCGGTTAATACAGTTTTCAGCTTCTCAGGGCTTGGACGATCCAGCTACGAGGTGGGTCGTCGAAGGTGCTCCGTAAGAAATTGGAAAAATATTGCTTATAGCGTGGGTTGCGTATCAGGACGCAGTGTCGTTCCTTGAGATAAGTCCAATATGCTAGCCTAGACTTGTCGCCAGAAGTAAAAAGATAGCGGATCGTGTGGCCACAGATCCAATTCACAGAGTGCGTTTTCGCAGAGGGGTAGAAAGTCTTATCGGGGTACAAAAGCATGTGGACGTCAATCTGAGCTGGTGTCTGTCGAGTAAGAAACGCCAAAATTCGCCGCGCAAATGTCCAGACATCGAACGCTGTGCCACAGTGGAACCGGTGCACATCCGTGTCATCCACTCCACAGTGGGTGCAGAGGGATGAATCGGCGAGATGGATGCCGTGTAGGCTATCTCGATTAACTTGTTTGCCATTCACAGTTATGTACCACGCTGATTGAACGTCTGATTCGAGAAAACGCGCACGTGTCGCCACACGTACTGTGGATACTTACGTTCGATGGGGTTGGACGGGCGGCACTGTTGTAACAATTCGGAAATTATTTTCGTGAGGTACAAACGTGTAAGTGGTAAGGACCGGTAGACATAGCTGAACTCCAAGAAAAATCGTTGGACGTAATAAAAGGGGGTTGGAATGGTCGATACTAGTACTGGGGCGGACAAGGAGGCCGGCGCAAAGTTGTGAAGCAGGAGGCTAGTAAGGCTCTGCGGGCAGCGATACCAAAGTTTTAGTTGGGAGCTGACGTAAAGTGCCTTAACACGAGTCGGCACGTGGATGAGTCCCACCCCGCCACGATCTCGTGGCAGTGCAAGGGATTCATATTGCACCTTGAATAACATCCCCGAGCTGACGAAGGAGCCGAAAGCCATCAACAGTCGTTGGGCCAGGAGATTTGGGACTGGTAGTACTTCAGCCACGTGTCGTATACGGGAAGCATGATACATGTTCACGTATTGCGCGCGTTGGATAACGTCGAGAGCTCGTAGCCGGTGATCTGCGAGATTTGCTCTGATTGTCTGTAGCAAGCGTCTACCATTGATAGTCGCTGAGCGGCGCAGATCTGCTGCGAAATCGAGTCCAAGACATCGTATGGTGGCGGCGACACTAAGGGGGGCAACGCATCTCTCCGGCAAGCCCTCACCAATGAGCAGGACCTTGGATTTTGACACGTTGACGCAGCTCCCAGACGCTTCGCCGTAAGCCGCCACCCATGTCAGTGCTGCTCGTACTTCATCTTCACTGCGCAGATATAGTACTATGTCGTCTGCGTAGGCTGTCCAACAAAAACGGTGGCCGTGCACAGCCATACCTTCCAAACGTCGGCGCATGCCCTGGAGCAGGGGTTCCAAGGCGAAAGCGTACAAAATCGTGGAAAGAGGGCAGCCTTGTCGTACAGATCGTGCGATGACCAGGGGCGCTGTGAGGCGACCATTGTACATGATTTTAGAGGTTGCGCTACTCAACAGGCGCATAACCACTGTGACAATACCGCCAGGAAATCCCATATGCTGAAGAATTGTCCGTAAATAGAAGTGGTCAACATGGCCGAAAGCCTGGCTAAAGTACAGTGAAACCAAGGCGCCAGAGAGAAGTTGATAATGCGCCAATGCTATCATGTCTCTGTAACGGCAAAGGGCCGTACGGATGTTGTTGTCGCCTCCTAGGGAAGTCTGGTCGCAGGATGTGACGTAACGTGCGACCTTCTTGAGTCACGATGCCAATAGCTGTGTGAATATTTTCATGTCGCTGTTGAGCAAAGTAATTGGTCGATAGTCCTGGACCCTCGATGACCTGTGCGGTTTATGTACGGGGATAATAATGCCATCTAGAAAGGCGCTCGGGACCACTGTCATCGGTGACATCAGCTTTGTGCGATTGGCGTCCACGTGGAAGCCAACAAATAGTGGAAACTTTTATAAAATTCGATGGGTATACCGTCAGGTCCAGGAGATCTGTTACCGGTACCCGCCTTGATAGCATCTACCACTTCATCTGTGGTTACGTCGTCTTGGAGGTCATGCACTGCATCCTCCGGAAGAATGTTCGTAGTAAGCTGAGCGACTTCTGTAATCAGTGCTGCAGAATGCGATACGGCTGCGTATAGCCCGGCAAAATGAGCACGGAGAGCACGACCGATGTTTTGTTGGGAATCGTGCCGGCGCCCTTCCACATCAGTGAGTACTTGGATCAGAGCTCGTCGTCGTCGTTGTCGTTCCTGAAGGAGGTGGTACATCGACGGACGTTCGTGATGGATACGATTAGAAGCACGAGAACGGACTACAGTTCCTTCCAAGTAACGCCGCATGATCAAGGAGATCTGCGCCTTCGTGCGATGGACCATCGACTGCCGGGCTGGCGAGAAAGACATCGTCGCACAGTCACGTGCTATGGTGTAGTAGAAGTGCAGGGTATTAACTTGCCACGCCTTAAATTCCTTCCCATAACTCATCAGTGTCTTCCTGAGGGTCGGCTTCGCACAGGAGAGCCACCATGATAAGGTGGAGTCAGAGGCTTCTCGACGATGGTGGCAGCGTGCCCACGCTTCTTCGACCATACGACGACTGAGGAGATCAGGTGAGCGACATTGAGTTTCCACAGACCACGACTATGCCACACTCGCTGTCGGGCGAGAGTGACGTCACAGAGGTACGCATCATGGTCTGAAAAGGCCAAAGGCCAGACTTCCGCATGACGTGTGCCATCAGCAAGAGAGCGAGTAACGTAGATGCGATCTATGCGGCTGGACGAGTGAGAGGTGTAAAATGTATAGCCCGGTTGAATTCCGTGCAGCTTCTTCCAAGTGTCAACAAGTCGTAGACGGTCGATGACCACTGAGAGAGATACACAAAGTGAATGTCGCGGGAGTTGGTCCGCGGGCACTTGTGTCGAGTTAAAATCCCCACCGAGTACCAAATCGTCCTGCGGACCTGTGAAGAGGGGTGTGACGCTTTCGGCAAAAAAAGTTTGCCGGTCATGACGGCGGCCAGTTCCGGACGGAGCGTAGATATTAATAATACGCACGCCGAACAGTGTGAGGGCCATACCTCGCGCAGTGCGGAGGTAGATGACGTCCTCTGCAGGGAGTCCGTCGCGTAGCGGGTGTGAGTAGGCTGTTTAGGTTCTTATACTGGTAACACCACCGTCACGTAGCGCTCTATATGAAAATCACTGGCTGTGCTGTGTGCAGTCTGTGGCTAGTTTGCATTGTTGTCTGCCATTGCAGTGTTGGGCAGCTGGATTTAACAGCGCGTAGCGTTGCGCAGTTGGAGGTGAGCCGCCAGCAGTGGTGGATGTGGGTAGAGAGATGGCGGAATTTTGAGAGCGGATGATCTGGACAGAGACAGTAAATCTGTAAGACTGGATGTCATGAACTTATATATATATATTATCACTTTTGAACACTATTAAGGTAAATACATTGTTTGTTCTCTATCAAAATCTTTCATTTGCTAACTATGCCTATCAGTAGTTAGTGCCTTCAGTAGTTTGAATGTTTCATTTAGCTGGCAGTAGTGGCGCTCGCTGTATTGCAGTAGTTCGAGAAACGAAGATTTTTGTGAGGTAAGTGATTTGTGAAACGTGTAGGTTAATGTTAGTCAGGGCCATTCTTTTGTAGGGATTTTTGGAAGTCAGATTGCGTTGCGCTAAAAAAATATTGTGTGTCAGTTCAGTGTTGATCAGAATAAGTAAAGAGAGTAATGTCTGAGTATGTTCAGCTTTGCTCAGCTGTTTGAAAATCAAATAATGTAAGACATTTATCAGCACAGTAATTAATCAAGTTTTCTAAGGGGACGTTTCATATGTCGACCCTTAGCCGAGGATACCTCACTGGAATCTTCTGATTTTTTCTTGTAGTTTGCGTAATTAGTGTAGCTTTTGTTTATTGCTAGCGCGTAATTGTAGAGATAATCTCTTTTGTAGTTGCAGTGTTTCATTGGTGTACAGTAAAACAGTTGTGCCATGCATGTAGATTTGGATCAACTATTTCGCAGCTGCCCTTGAAATTAACTATATATTATTTTCAGTGCTATGTTAATGTGTTCTCTCATTTTTGCTCTTCAAATTGTGCTTTTCAGTGTTATCGTGTGAAATGTTGTGACAGTAATGGGGTGTGAAAAACGTAACACTAGGCTCCAAAGAAAACAGAAATAATAGTGACGACGAGCGTAGCTTATCAGCACCACTGTGTAATAAATTAAGAGACATTCGAAGTAGTAATTTGGTAATTGTGCATAGGGAAATGGAGCGGGCTGCAAATAATGGTGTAGACAGTGAAACAAGTAGTGAACAGGGAAGCATTATCGATCGATCGGTCGGCAACAGCTCGCCTCAGAAATCCGATATGACAGAACACCATATTGCAAATACTGTAGACACAGGTTTTGGGTCCTCACCGTTTTCTCAAATGAGTCAAGACACATTTTCTGCTTGTCAAAATGTGAATGTTGCCGGTGAATATGCACTGCCAAAAAGCATAGAGAAACAGATTCCAGACACTAATACATTATTATTCCAGTTAATGCAACAAATGGAACAAAATCAGAGACAAACACAGCAAAAGCTTCAAAAGTTAGACACAATGGAACAAAATCAGAGACAAACACAGCAAAAGCTTCAAAAGTTAGACACAATGGAACAAAATCTTCCGAAGTTAGACACAACGGTTGAACAAACACGTGAAGATTTAACTACTGAGTTACATAACGTTGAATCGAAATGTCAAAAAGTCTGTAATTACGTAAAAACACAAATTTGTGAGCATTTTCAACCTATTTTTTCGCGGCATGAAAATGCATTACAGAATCACGAAGCAGCCATAACAGAACTGCACATTATTGTTCATGAAAATCGTGAGACCTTGCAAGCTAAAATTGACTCAGTTGCACCTACCGATTCGGTTACGCAACTTGCAAAAACTCGGGAAAACTTAAAGAACACAGTAGACACTCTGAAAATTGGTTCAGAAAGACACATGGAGGAAATTAGTACATTATGAGAGAAAGTAGTTGACCTTTCGGATCAGCTAAATAATTTATCTACGGAGGTAGATGATAATCTGAATGACACAAAGCCGGTAGTCTTTAATGACACAGAAGAGTATGAACAAATTAAGAAATTCAAACAAAGTCAAAATCAAATTAATACGCAACACAAAAGAGAAATCCGGGAAGTACAAGATCAGTTGGCACAAGTAATACAAAAATTACATATTTCAGAGGACACTCGCGCTCCAACACGGGAAGAGGGACTTAGAAATACGGAAAAGCCAGAAAATAATAACACAGGGCATTTCGGAAATTATGAAAGAAATTGGCAAGGTGCACCGAATATTGAGATGTACGTAACAATGACCGATATGCGACTCGCCGACACGATGATTTTGACTATAAGCTGTTCATTACTACACGTAAATTCAAAACATTTAACAATTCCGGCAACAACATTCATCCACAAGCGTGACCTCATCAATTCTTTCATTGTTTTCCTGCCAACTGGTCATTAGAGCACAAATTAGAATTTTGAAGACATGTTGCACAAGAATCAGTACCCGTCAAACCCATACAGCCCCTCAGAAATCATCCGCATTTGCTTAATCAAATTACCCGAACATTTGCGACATATTATTTTGGCAGGACGTTGCAAAGACGACATTGAAGCTTTTCAGGGACTGTTACAGGAATTGGAAATTGACACTGACAATCGCGGAACGCGAAAACAGGAGCACAACAATTATAGGTCACATCCGTCACAATTCCGCGATGACAGAAATAATAAATGGACACGACAAGGCTATTCCTACAATGTAAATGGTGACCAAAACAGACACCACCTGTATAACAACCTTTGGCAGAGTAGTAATAATTACAGACAAAGATCGCATTTCCATAGTAATGAATATGACACAGATAACCACAGAAACAGACAATATGGTAACCAAAACAATTATGATCATGGGAGACAGAATAACTTCAAGCGCAACAGTTCAGAGCACAGTTACGCTTCAGGGAGACATTCTAGACCATGTGACCAACAAGAAAGAAATTACGGAATCTACCATTATGACGACAGACGATATAATCGTAACAACAGACCAGAATTAAATCAGAACTGGCGGGTTTCAAACAGGGCAGGGCCCTCTCGACAAGGTGAGTTTGTAGAAGTTAGACCTCCAAATCCCAGTAACGACGCGCGGCAACAAAGGGACAGACAATGACTCGCCCCGCAGGCAGACACGTGCGCCGGCTGGCTCCAAGAAAAATAACGTAGACGCTAACCTTGAGAAAAATTTTAGCATTCCTTATCGACGTATACCACATGATAATTGCGTTGAAGTTTAAACTCTGCGTACTAGGAAGATATAAAATAAATAAAATAAAATAAAATATTACATTATTAATTATGTATGATAGTGATTGGATGTAATTAATATTTGCTTATCTGGAACGTGGACGTTTAATTATTCGGTATCAGACGCTTGACAATGGCTTTTTCGTAAATGTAATGTTATTCGTAGTTGACCGTGAAATAAGACTCAAATAATCGGACTTCGTATTTAAATCGCATCCAAAGACTGCTGCGGTAGGTGCTTACTCAAATCTAAATCTCAATATTAGAATAATTTGCCAGCCATGTCAATACGTCGTACAGAGGTGACTGTCTACTAAACATAAAAAGTTTACACAGTTAGTTAAATCAGATATATTCAACGAATAAGCCTACAGTTAAATAATTCTACTTACTTTCATAAATATAAATTCCTTACAGAATCGAGTGCCTAGTAAGATTGCAACTCGCAGTGTTCTTATATAACATCAAATATGGCGGTGTGCCAGTCAATGAAATATACGTGCTTCCCGCACCACTTGTCCAAGACCTCTCCTTCTTAAAGAAACATAAGAGTATCGTAATTGTGTTTTTGTTTTATCAGCGACACAGCGCTGCAGTTCTGTGCCATAGGCTTTATTTATTTGTCACAGATTAATTATTTAATTAAGATTTCGCGTTTCCGAGGAAACTCACGCACGGCATGCAAATGTGCTTTTATATTGCCCCCTGAATTGCGAGGCGAAAGGACACACCTGCAGGCGAGCAATTCACCTAAAGGCACAAGAAGATCTAAGTTATCTACAACTATTTACATGACTTACATTGTACTGTATATTATATACAAAATTTGAATGACGCGCGTGCCCCGTATAAGTTCTTATGTTGGCAAAATAGAGTGCGCGCATGCGCAGAAGCGTGTGTGTGACTCCGGCACTGCCGTTATATCGTAAATTTAGATCACGCAGCACAGTATTGCAGTTCATATTGTTCGTGTGCACGCGCATTTCTTAGTCGTTGCACAAAGAAAATATTCCACCAAGATTACATATGAAGACTACATTCTATGACAGGTAACTTAGTTTTAAAATTACAATATTTGTTATAATACAATACAACTTTAGATTGTTGAATGTTCTTAGTTACATAGTATTGCAATGAAATGCTTCAAAGAAAAATGTCTTTTTGTTTCAGGTGCGTTGACCTATACACATTGTGTCGTTATTACAGATTATATTCATCTGCTGCGCAATAATTTTTCACAGGTTAGTGTCGTCGTGGTAAAGTTTTTTGATCACAGTAACATCGCTGTATAACAACGTGATTGATACATAAGCATGCCCATTTCCTATTTCCATTATAGTTGTTGTGATGCAGTTCGTTGTGACAAAAGGCATTGTTTATTACAGATCAGACGTGACCCGTCGAGTAATTGGTCCGTATGCTGTTCGTTTTCGATATTCCGTGGAAGCTTGGTTGCAGAACCTCGGACGGCACATAGCTGGCGTCGATCCTTGGACAGTCCAGGTAAGTGTGTCCGTCACATTTCGAGAACATTCCATTCCCTGAAGTTCCAACCAAAATTCTTTCACTCGTAGTGTTGTTTTCTGGACAGGCACGTTGTGACCATTTAATCCAGTTAACATCTTGAAGTTAGATACTGTAGTAATGTCACTAGAGGATGCACAAATTACGCACTTCACATTTTCAGTTTTTTGCTAAATATAGCTCACCGAAATGTTCGTAGTTACTTATCAAAGAAATCGTTCATCTCGTTTACAAAGGTACGATGCATGATGAATGTCATTAACAGTTTCTTTCACATAGGTTTCTGCGTAGTTGCAGACTTAGTAATGTACGTTAATGTCCGTGAACAGTCGTTCACTATGCAATTTTTTTTTAAAGTTTTTCACGTTTTGGCAGTCGTTATGGTTCAAATTTTCACATAGTAACAGTTACATTATACATCATTTTTCTTTTTTAAAAAAACATAAGTAATCATACAAATACACGTCACATATTTTCTTAGCATAAACATAATACAGTTACACATAAACATGTTTACATCATCATTACATAGCTATAAATTATTACATTATGTCACATTTGATTACGTGAATTGCAGATATTTACGTTCTCTTTAACGGTTTTGCTGGGTTTTTTCGATGTTTTTTGTGATGTCATCTGAAATTAAGATAGGTTAGACACAATATTCATTACATCAGTAGGCAAGACCAGGCGTTTTCACTACTCAATAAATATTCAAAATAATAAGAGACGGAAAACTGTTCGATTCCTCGCGTTTTGTGCGTGTGTGTATAGTGTAGATGCTTTTCTTGCTGAGAGATGTGCGTCTAATCTATTTCTCGAAGTAAAACATCGCTTCACAGATGACGTCTGTCGGTTCGTCAGGTGTCATACCAAGTCAGTGGTACCTACAGTCACAAATGTTCCGTGAAAAATTAATATATTATTCACTGCTACGTAATCATAAATTTTACTTTAATATTCAGTCTTCTCGGTGGTGCCGCGGCGTTGAAAGAAAAGTTCTTCTGTCTTCAACTGCGTCACTGGAACCGCTGAAATGAAAATTTCTATACTACTTATTATTTGTGTTGTAGCAAACAGAGTTTTGCGAGTTGCTTAGCAACGTTTTCATGGGTATGACTTTGACATTATTTAGCATGAAATGCTCTAAGATCTCGGTGTGCGTATAGCCCAATAATTTTGTTAGTTCTAGGATGTTGTAACAGATACGCACCAGGATGCTCTATGTTAACAATTATATAAGGTCCTTCATATAGCAGACGCCACTTAGCATTGCGTCGTTTGAGTGCTACAGATTTATGATGAGTACGAAGTAGTACAAGCATTCCTACCTTGAATTTTTGTTTTCTTTTTATTATGTTTATGTGATGTTTGTTTCGTATCTGTGCGTGATGTGTCAGTGTAGTCAATACCTCTTTTATTTTCTGTTCAGGTGTGATTTCCTTGTCTGACAACTTAGGTAATGGTTCTATCCATTGATCGTTCTGTTTGCAATTGAACATGATCTCGTTAGGTGTGTAATTTGTATTGTAAATATTTAAGTTATTGTGTACGTCTTCGAAAAGACTTAGGTAGGACACCCAATTCGTATGTTTTGATGAAATATAGGTCCTCATGAATCGGTTTAGTTCTCGGAAAAGCCTCTCAGTCGCGTTACATTGTGGACTAAACCTTGAAATAAATATACTTTTAATGTTATTGTCCTTCAAGAAATTTCTCCATTTGTACCCAGAGTAGTATGCTGCATTATCTGACAGAATTGCTTTAGGTTTTCCCACGTGCGTCAGATAATCACTTGAGAATCTTCGTATTATAGCATTTGCAGTGGCGGATTTTAAAGCATAAAGTTTTACATGTTTAGAAAATATATCGTAAAAAGCTAAGATATATTTGACGCCTCCAGAGCTTGCTGGATGCGGTCCACTGACGTCAGTACACAGAATTTCCAGGGGTTTACTCGGTAAAATAGAATGTAAATCTGTTTTTGTGGATAAATTCTGAGGTTTTGATTTTTGACATGTGACACATGTTTTCAGTTCCCTGTAAATTTTTCTTCTCATATTGCTAAAATAACAGTATGTGCTGAGCTTTGCCAAACACTTTTTCGTCCCATAATGACCCCAAACTAAGTGTGTGTGCCAAATCAAGTTACGTTCAGACTCTTTGGGAATGCATACACACCAGTTAGTAGGATTTGGATGTCGGCGATAAAATAACACATCATTGTGTAACTTGTAATACCTAGTCAAAGGATGATTGTGTTTTTCTGCCAGTAATGTCATTATCTTATACCAGTGAGGATCAGATTTTTTGTAATTTAGCCATGTTTCTGCACATATTAATATAATATTGGTGATACTGCTTGTCTTGCATTAAGAGAATCCTGTAGTCATTTATATTTTCTAAGTCACTGTTGGTTTCATTCATACCTTGTGGAAGTCTAGACAGAGCGTCGGCAATGTTGTTGTCCTTACCTTTTATGTACTTAATTTCAAAAGAGTAGTTCTGAAGAGTAACTGCCCATCGTGATAGTCTAGGATATACAAGTTTACAAGTTAACAAAAATGTCAGGGCCTGGTGATTGGTATAAATTACTGTATGTTTTCCAAATAAATAATAACTGAATTTCTTGAATACCCAGACTATGGAAAGTGTTTCTAACTCAGTAGTGGAGTATGTACGCTCACATTCAGTTAGAGTACGACTTGCAAACCCAATAATTCTTATCTGTTCCTTTTCTTTATTCTTTACAACTTGAAATAAGCAACAGCCCAAGCCAGTACGTGAAGCGTCACAAGTCATACAAAAATCTAAATTGAAATCTGGATGGCTCAATATGTTTGCATTCACTAAAGCATGTTTAATTGTATTAAAGTCATTCTGGCACTGTTCCGACCAGATCCAAACTTGATTCTTTCTGAGTAGATTTAGCAGATGTTTACTGTTCGAAAGTGGTTGTGGTAAAAAACGTCTGAAAAATGAACATAGCCCAAGGAATTATTTTAATTGCTTTTTAGTTTGAGGGCTAGGAAAGTTTCTGATAGCATCTAATTTACTGGGATCAGGACGTATGCCCTGTGAATTAATGATATGTCCTAAATATTTTATCTCACTGCAACCAAATTTTGATTTTCTAAGATTGGCTGTGACTCCAGCTTGTGCAAATTTTTCTAAAATTCTTTGAAGTGTGTCAACGTGTTCATTCCAAGACTGTGTAGCTATCAGTATATCATCTACATAGTGTGTGACTGTCTCAACTAAATCATCGCCAAGCACGGTATCCAGGGCTGTAATGAATACCCCAGAACCGACATTCAATCCGAAGGGTAGAACACAAAACTGATAGGTTCGCCCCCCGAACATAAATGCAGTATATTTCCGAGAATCAGGAGTGATACCTACTTGCCAACATGAATTAGCGAGATCTATTGTGGAAAAATATTTTGCGTCTAGAAATTTCTCTAATTGCTCTTCTAAATTTTCGGGTTTTGTGTGAACCGGTAAAATTATTTCATTAATTGCTCGTGCGTCTAACACTAGCCTAATGCTACCATTTGATTTTTTGACAACAAGTAGAGGACTACAGTAAGGTGAGGTGGATGGTTCAATGACCTTCCAGTCTAACGTTTGTTTTAATTCTTGCCACACAGCAGGTCGTTGAGATAACGGTACGTTATATGTCTTGTGGTAGAAGATCTTGTGAGGCTTAACTTCAATCTTGTACACATACGTGTTGATAACACGTAATCGTTTAGTAAAAACTTGTAAATATTTGGATAACACTTCCTGTAGTTTTATACGTTCATGTACACTGAGAGCTGTAGCTTCAATAATCTTATGATCAAGCAGTGTTTTCAAGTCCATTAGCTCTGTGTCAGATGAGTGTGTTTGCATGTCTTGAATGTCATTGTCAAGTACTAACTGAACCTTGTACCCAGTACAGTGTTTGTCATGCTTTAGAGTTCTCCTGTCCAAATCAATAATAATTACACTGCCTTTATCATTTAAAATACATTTACCTTTGGAGAAGTCTATAATGCAGTCCTTCTCGCTCATAATATCTATTCCTAATATGCCATTTGTCACAAGGTTTTGTACAACCAGGGATGGCCATTGTACGGTTCCATTACCTATTTTGATGTTTACAAAAACTTGCTTCGTAACCCTACATGACTTATTACCTAGAGCAGTAGTTATTTTACAGTTTTGGGCGGGAAACTCAGGCACAGGCTCCAATTCACACATCTTTCTATAGAAATTAAAAGACAAAACGCTCACAGCTGCACCTGTATCTAAGATAATTGTAGTTGGAATCCCACCTACTACGCCAGTAGTAGATGCTAAAACAATTTCATTTGTGTTTGAACGACATTGTGTACTGTCTTGCAAAAGTTCATCTGATATATTGTCATTGTGGTTGTATCTTATAAATAAAACAGGTAGTTTTTGTTTAGAATTATTAGGCATATATATATTTTGTTGTTCAATTGTGGTGTCAAATAACTGATTAACATTGAAGTCGGCCCCCAAGAATTCTTCAGCCACGACCCGGGGCATAGAAATGACTGTTTCTAGTTTGTTGGATTAGCATTTGTATTAGGTACTGACACAGATTGAGGTTGTGTATCAGGTGTCATTTCTATTATATTCACATTCGGATATTGCCTGTTGTGATCTCCAAACTTTTGCGGTTGTTGTTGCTGTTGCGCATTATAACTTACCTGTCGGTCGTAAGGTATGCTCCAATTTTGTCCTGGTGGCTGCTGTGGTAAAGCAGTGCTTGAATGAAAGGTTTGATCGCTACGAGTCCAGCCTTGATGCTGTCTTGGCTCGTAGTTATTATTACACTCCTGGAAATGGAAAAAAGAACACATTGACACCGGTGTGTCAGACCCACCATACTTGCTCCGGACACTGCGAGAGGGCTGTACAAGCAATGATCACACACACGGCACAGCGGACACACCAGGAACCGCGGTGTTGGCCGTCGAATGGCGCTAGCTTCGCATCATTTGTGCACCGCCGCCGTCAGTGTCAGCCAGTTTGCCGTGGCATACGGAGCTCCATCGCATTCTTTAACACTGGTAGCATGCCGCGACAGCGTGGACGTGAACCGTATGTGCAGTTGACGGACTTTGAGCGAGGGTGTATAGTGGGCATGCGGGAGGCCGGGTGGACGTACCGCCGAATTGCTCAACACGTGGGGTGTGAGGTCTCCACAGTACATCGATGTTGTCGCCAGTTGTCGGCGGATGGTGCACGTGCCCGTCGACCTGGGACCGGACCGCAGCGACGCACGGATGCACGCCAAGACCGTAGGATCCTACGCAGTGCCGTAGGGGACCGCACCGCCACTTCCCAGCAAATTAGGGACACTGTAGCTCCTGGGGTATCGGCGAGGACCATTCGCAACCGTCTCCATGAAGCTGGGCTACGGTCCCGCACACCGTTAGGCCGTCTTCCGCTCACACCCCAACATCGTGCAGCCCGCCTCCAGTGGTGTCGCGACAGGCGTGAATGGAGGGACGAATGGAGACGTGTCGTCTTCAGCGATGAGAGTCGCTTCTGCCTTGGTGCCAATGATGGTCGTATGCGTGTTTGGCGCCGTGCAGGTAAGCGCCACAATCAGGACTGCATACGACCGAGGCACACAGGGCCAACACCCGGCATCATGGTGTGGGGAGCGATCTCCTACACTGGCCGTACACCACTGGTGATCGTCGAGGGGACACTGAATAGTGCACGGTACATCCAAACCGTCATCGAACCCATCGTTCTACCATTCCTAGACCGGCAAGGGAACTTGCTGTTCCAACAGGACAATGCACGTCCGCATGTATCCCGTGCCACCCAACGTGCTCTGGAAGGTGTAAGTCAACTACCCTGGCCAGCAAGATCTCCGGATCTGTCCCCCATTGAGCATGTTTGGGACTGGATGAAGCGTCGTCTCACGCGGTCTGCACGTCCAGCACGAACACTGGTCCAACTGAGGCGCCAGGTGGAAATGGCATGGCAAGCCGTTCCACAGGACTACATCCAGCATCTCTACGATCGTCTCCATGGGAGTATAGCAGCCTGCATTGCTGCGAGAGGTGGATATACACTGTATTAGTGCCGACATTGTGCATGCTCTGTTGCCTGTGTCTATGTGCCTGTGGTTCTGTCAGTGTGATCATGTGATGTATCTGACCCCAGGAATGTGTCAATAAAGTTTCCCCTTCCTGGGACAATGAATTCACGGTGTTCTTATTTCAATTTCCAGGAGTGTATTTCTATTTCTGTTTGTGTTTTTGTTGTTACATTTGTATCCGTTGTTACCGTTGTTGTTATTACCGCGGTGCCTTTTGTATGGATTGCCGCATGGAGTGTTATTACTGTTGTAACTGGTGTTTGTATTGGAATATGCGTGTTGATTTTGATTTCCGTATTGAGACGGCATGTGAGTTTGCTGTTTTTGCTGCACCGCGTATCCAACTGTGGGCGCGCCAGAATGAGTTGGCAAGCCTACATGTTTTGCATACCACTAGTATAAACATTGTGGCTGCTGTTTTGCCGCGCGAAGCGCTGATCTTCTAGTAACATGTCAACCGAATCATAAGCTGTTAAAAAATAATCTGGATCGTCATCCGGAATATGTAAGAGTTTTTCTTTAATGTTGAAAGGCAATTTGGCCTTCAACGCACGGAGTATATCACTGGTTCGTCCAAAAAATGTCCCATGTTCAAGTATTTTTCAAAATATCTGCGTAAGTTACCATTTTTACTGTTAAAAGTTTCAGGTTCTAAAATTTGTCTTCTGAGTCGCTCCTGGACGGATTGCGACCAGAATTTGTTCAGAAAGGCACGCTCAAACTCACTGTACGTGGTACATACGTCAGCTTGACTGTATGCCCAGACAGCTGCATCGCCTTGGATGTAACCGACAATATATAAAATCTTTTTCCGGTCACTCCAAGTGCGTGGAAATGCGTTACTAAAAGATTTAAGAAAAATCACCGGATGAATGGTTCGTTTTTCTGGGATAAAAGCCTGAAATTGCCTGTGTTTTATTAAGCTTTCTTCTTACTTTGCATTATGATATGGATTTGTTCCACTGTAATTACTGCAATGTTCAGCTGGCGAGTAATTACGATAATGTTGCTGTGGTTTACCATGATAATAGCTTGTGTTTGTGGTTGCACGTCGTGGTATGTGTTGTAGTCGTGGTGTGTTTTGTTCTTGTGTGTTTGTCGTGTGCGGTATGTGTGCTTCATACTCGAATGTATATTGGTTTCTGAACTGTACATTTTGACTGATATTTTCGTTACATTCAGACTGTGGTTGATCGGTGAATTGTCTCATGGGTGCAGTGACGGATTGTACTGCGTCACTAATCAGCTGTTTGTTATTAGTGATGTATTCCGCTACGGAGTCGTGCACAATTGTTCGTAAATTTTCACGTATGCATCTATCAAAATGTTTGCCTTTGTTCTCTACCCAATCATGAAATTCTTTATTAATATTTTGAAAATGAGCTGTGGCATCAGATTGTAAGATGTCAGTCAGGTGTTGTTCAACATCGTCAAATTTATTCTGCACGTCTGTAATTCGTTTTTCAAGGTTGTCGTGTACTGAAGGATATGTTTGAATTTGTTCAGTAAGAGCTTCACACGTGACATTAAGGTTTTTTAATTATGTCTGTAAAAGTGCTACGTCATTTGTAGTCTTTTCTTGTATCGTATTAAGCTTGGAAAATTTCGTACTGAGTTCAGTCATCTGTTTGGTCAGTGTGGCGTCTATAAGTTCCACACGTTTACAAAGTGTCACTACCTGTCTTGATCGCTATGAGATCAGATTTAATTTCGTCATTTTGTGTCTTTAACTGTTCATTTTGTGTCTTTAAGGTTGCCATGTTTTCCGCGTTCTGCATCCTTAAGGTTGCCATGTTTTCCGCGTTCTGCATCCTTAAGGTTGCCGTATTTTCTGCGTTTTGTTTCATTAGCATTTGTAACATGTTGGCAATGTTTACTGTTTGCAAGGTCTCTGCCCCCGCCGCGTCATTAGACGTGACGTCATGTATTAACATGGGCTCTGGCTGAGACTTTGAAATTTTTGTGGTGGACGGCCTATTGTCAAAATTTCCGTTAACACTTGCATCAATATTTGATGAATCGTCACTACCGGTTGCTGTTGTAAAGTCATTTTCTAACATTTGTCTCTCGTCCGAGTCGGATTGCGTCTGACTAGTATGTCTTTGCTGTTCCATATTTTCGTATTGTTTTCTAGTTATGACCATGCCACACGTGATACATGTTTCAAGAAAATAATGTTTGACACTGGATTTAAAATAAAATGCAGTTGAGCATGAATCGCTCGTAGCAACAATGGCTGTTTGTTAATTTAAAAATGTAAACTGAATATGGGATTATTGTTAATGGCTGCTGTCCATGTTACAACGTATCGTACAGAAGTCGGCCATATTGTACACTCGTGTATTGGTATTGTTGCAGAAGTTATTGTTTAAGGAAAAGTACTGAGAATGAAATTTATCACTGAAAACTGCTACACGCGAAAGAAATACTACAGAATCTACTGAAGAGCTAATACACTGAATTATGCGTCTGGTCAAGCCTGCCAATGCACAAATGTTGCGTCTTACCTTATTTTGCTGGAAGCTTCATTGCGTCTTCCCGCAAAATTTTAGAATTGGAAAATATCTTCAGATGTTTGTTATTTCTCATATATACAAGTCCAGGTCCAGAAAGTTGATTTTTCACATGAAACAAAGAGAACAGTGTAACAAATGACAAAATAACAAGTCCGACACGCAGTCGCCAATATAAAATAAATAAAATAAAATAAAATATTACATTATTAATTATGTATGATAGTGAATGGATGTAATTAATATTTGCTTATCTGGAACGTGGACGTTTAATTATTCGGTATCAGACGCTTGACAATGGCTTTTTCGTTAATGTAATGTTATTCGTAGTTGACCATGAAATAAGACTCAAATAATCGGACTTCGTATTTAAATCGTATCCAAAGACTGCTGCGGTAGGTGCTTACTCAAATCTAAATCTCAATATTAGAATAATTTGCCAGCCATGTCAATACGTCGTACAGAGGTGACTGTCTACTAAACATAAAAAGTTTACACAGTTAGTTAAATCAAATATATTCAACGAATAAGCCTACAGTTAAATAATTCTACTTACTTTCATAAATATAAATTCCTTACAGAATCGAGTGCCTAGTAAGATTGCAACTCGCAGTGTTCTTCTATAACATAAAATATGGCAGTGTGCCAGTTAATAAAATACACGTGCTTCCAGCCTCAGCTATTCTCCTCGACCTCCTTCTTCTTAATCAAACATAAGAGTATCGTAATTGTGTTTTTGTTTTATCAGCGACACTGCGCTGCAGTTCTGTGCCATAGGCTTTATTTATTTGTCACAGATTAATTATTTAATTAAGATTTCGCGTTTCCGAGGAAACTCACGCACGGCATGCAAATGTGCCTTTATAAAGAGTAAAGGTTTACACCACATTTCACATGTAAAACCGTTTATTGAAAGATAATCTGCTTTTTAACTTAGCCTTTGCCATAAAATTTTTCACTTTACATTACTAGTATGGTTTGCAAGACTTAGAATCTGTTAACATGCAACAATGTTTGAAGTTAAATATCCAGTCAAGAACCAAGAGAACTTATTTAAACAGAAATTACGAATGCATTGTTATAGTGAACAGACGACACAGTGTTGTTACTTGTACATTCTTGCTTGTTAGTTGCACGATTACGTAACGACTAGCAGGCTTACATACTTAGAACATATACTGCTAATGAGATTTTAATGCAACATTTTTGTTTACTTGAAAAGATACTCTTCATATGAAGTACATTCGGTGAGATTAAAGACGACTTAGCATTTGGTTTCTTTGATAGCTACACGATTATATCACGACGCTACTAATATGTGACACAGTTTACATTGTTGCTGTTGCGGCGTATCTGTTTTATATCTGCACAGTTTTTCTGTATTATTCTGGAAAGTAAAACATGTTTTAGTAGTAACTTTTGTGGTACAGCTACAATGAGACAGCCTTTTCCATAGCACAACAATACATTATAGTAATTTCTTGATAACGGTAAGGTACGTAATAACTATGGTATCTATATGCATAGCATTTCGCTTTTGTTTATTACTAGGTAAGTACATTGACTTCCACAGAACTTTGCTTACAGACGACGATAATTACGACACTTGGCACATTTTTTACCCTTAAGTAATGACAGAGATTATGTTACAACAAGACGCACAATTTAGTGCGGCAGTACATGTATTTGAGTGATGAATTTTGTGCTTAAAACATTTACTTTTAAATATTTTTGGATTACAAAGAAAGTTTTCCGTGATACATTTCATTCCATTGCTGTAATCTGTAACACCTGAGGGTATAAATACATTAATCCTCAGGGGGATACACGCTTACTGTGTACCATGTGTGTGGCAAGCACAAGGAGCCCTAGCTAATATGGTATTTGCTTATACAACTTTACACATCGGTACCATATTCCTCTAAAACAGAATTACACAGCTATCTGATTACTTGACAGAGAAATAAACATCTTTTTACTAAATCAGTGACAGATGTTTACGCAATTACACAGTTGGATAACTTCACACTTACGAAATTGTATTTTGTCTGTACTTCGTGAACTGTTCATATTTTTTCGGAACCATTGTCATACTATGAGAGCTTTGAATGATGTATTTGGTATGGGATCATGATTTTTAAAGTACGTTTGAGGTAGATGACACTACTGAAATGAGCAGAGAATTTTCTTTAGGTTTTGACATTATTGGAGGAAGCTACGACAATTTTGAGATTTGACTGAGGTGCTATGATATTATTACGATGACAATGTGTATTATGCTGTTGAGGTATGTTTATGACCAATAAGCTGATGCTATATGAGGAATTTGATTATGCTATGTATTTATTATGATGAAATATTGAAGAAGTGCCGACGAATATGTATATGTGTAATAAGGTAAGGAATAATGTGTAGTGGTTAGGAACTCTGACTCGTGAAAATGGATGTTGGAAACCAAGAACCGTACTTTAAGAGTTATGAAATGTGTGTAAATGCGTGAATGTATCACAATGCTGGCGAACATTTTTTAGACACTGTTATGTTTATAGGATTTTGTTTCTACAGATTTGTAACGCAAATATTTCGACCTGTGAAATTTGTTTGTATCAAACTGTCAGTGTAGCGGAAACTGATGTCGTAAATATTTCGGTAAGGAAGGTAGGTCACTGTAAGTACCCAGCTGTGCGACAGTCGCCTTGAAAAAAGCAATTAGTGAGTGCCTTTCAGAGGCACAGTGAGCGGATGATCTGGACAGAGACAGTAAATTTGTAAGACTGGATGTCATGAACTTATATATATATTATCACTTTTGAACACTATTAAGGTAAATACATTGTTTGTTCTCTATCAAAATCTTTCATTTGCTAACTATGCCTATCAGTAGTTAATGCCTTCAGTAGTTTGAATATTTTATTTAGCTGGCAGTAGTGGCGCTCGCTGTATTGCAGTAGTTCGAGAAACGAAGATTTTTGTGAGGTAAGTGATTTGTAAAACGTATAGGTTAATGTTAGTCAGGGCCATTTTTTTGCAGGGATTTTTGGAAGTCAGATTGTGTTGCGCTAAAAAAATATTGTGTGTCAGTTTAAGCACAGCCATGTATAATTATTCTAAGGGGACGTTTCACAGGATGGCGACGCCGCTACCGGTGTCGGATGCGGGGGTAACATGGGCGGTGTATCTGGTGGGAACTAGGAAGTCAGCCACAAACACCTCTTGTAAGAGTGCTATATCAACACCCGCAGAGTAAATAGTGTCTCGGAACATGGCCAGTTTGTGGGCGGCACGAATGGTGGCAAGATTCATCGTGACGATACGATATTGCTGTGTACGGCCATCCTCAGTATTTGCCGAACGTGTGGTAGAAGTAGCCGGCAGGTGGACACCTGCCGGTGGTACCGCAGTGGTGATAATTACTGGCGGGGCGCCAGCCCCAATATCGCCGTGGTGGACTCCTGTGCGGGCACACTGGCAGTCTGTTCCACTTCTTCTTCAACGTCATCGGCCCAGGAAGCTGAAGACGTGGACATGTGACGGTCACGTACTTCTGGAACGGGTGATGTGGATTCCGCATCATGAGTGGCAGGGGGACCGCCGTCATCATTCGTTGACAACGCCGAGGACACGTCCTTGGCTAGGAGAGGAGGCGTCACAGGAGGGGCGCCTGTTGCTGCCGCATCGCGTGACTGGATGCAATGTGGGAGACCACCGTCAGACATCAGGTCGACATCTCGCGGGGTCGTCTGAGAAAGGGCTTCATCGGAAGGCTTCTACTGGTTTTCCCTAGGACGTAGGTTCTCGTCTGTCTCACTAGCACATTGCAGAGCTTAGGCCTCCATAGACAATAGGCGCCCATGAGTTTTCCCTTCTCGTGGTGAATCTGCACCCTCTGTGGCACGGAAACCTGGACGACAGGGTTCGTTTCACAATTCCTGTAGGCTGACTCTTTCGGCCATATACTTAAGCCCCTTAGGGATATGGCAGCTAAGGACGGGAAGAAAGCCGGGGGGAGTCATCAAAGATATGGAAAGGGTCCTTCCGGATGCCATGAAGGGTACAGGGTACAGCTAACTACAGGTGATGGCTCATGGAGGCACTAATGATGTGTGTCGCTATGGATCGGAAGAGATTCTCACTGGCTTCCGGCAGCTATCGGAGTTGGTGAAGACTGCTAGTCTTGCTAGCGAGATGAAGGCAGAGCTCACCATTTGCGGCATCGTCGACAGGACCGATTGAGGACCTTTGCTACAGAGCCGAGTGGAGGATCTGAATCAGAGGGTCAGACGGTTCTGCGACCGTGTAGGCTGCAGATTCCTCGACTTGCGCCGTAAGGTAGTGGTGTTTCGGGTTCCGCTAAATAGGTCAGGTGTCCACTTCATAAAGGAGGCGGCTACACGGGTAGCAGGGGCTGTGTGGCGCGGACTGGGCGGTTTGTTAGGTTAGACAGTCTCGGGAAAGATCAAAAAGGGCTCCAGTCTCAAAGGGTACAGGGCAAAGAAAAGACGAGAATCGACCAAGCAACTATCGGTATTGAAAATCGTCGTAGCTGTGTTGGAAAAATACCAGAGTTTCAAGCGCTGATAGATAGCACTGAAGCTGAAATCGTTATAAGAACAGAAAGCTAGCTAAAGCCGGAGATAAATTCCGCCGAAATTTTTAGAGGCGCAAACCGTGTTCAGAAAAGGTGGATTAAATAAAGTAGGTGGTGGTGTGTTTGTGTCTGTTGGTAATAGTTTATCTTGTAGTGAAGTTGAAATAGATAGTTCCTGCGAATTACTATGAGTAGAGGTTATACTCACCTGCCGTACCAAAATAGTAATTGGCTCCTTCTACCGACCCCCCGACTCAGATGATATAACAGCTGAACGCTTCGAAGAAAACTTGAATCTCATTCCGAATCAGTACCCCACTCATACAGCCATAATTGGTGGAGACTTCAATCTACCCTCGATTTGTTGGCGAAAATACATGTTCAAAGCCGGTGGTAGACAGAAAACATCTTCCGAAATTGAACTAAATACTTTCTCTGAGAATTACTTTGAACAATTAGTTCGTGATCCCACAAGAATTGTAAATGGTTGCGAAAACACACTTGACCTCGTAGCAACAAATAATCCTGATTTAATAGAGAGCGTCATGACGGATACAGGGATTAGTGAACACGAGGTCATTGTAGCGAGGCTCAAAACCATATCAACCAAAACCACAAAAATAAACGCAAAATATATCTTTGTCTACATCTACATTTATACTCCGCAAGTCACCCAACGGTGTGTGGCGGAGGGCACTTTACGTGCCACTGTCATTAGCTCCCTTTCCTGTTCCAGTCGCGTATGGTTCGCGGGAAGAACGACTGCCGGAAAACCTCCGCGCTCGCTCGAATCTCTCTAATTTTACATTCATGATCTCCACGGGAGGTATAAGGAGGGGGAAGCAATATATTCGATACCTCATCCAGAAACGCACCCTCATGAAACCTGGACAGCAAGCTACACCGCGATGCAGAGTGCCTCTCTTGCAGAGTCTGCCACTTGAGCTTGCTAAACATCTCCGTAACGCTATCACGCTTACCAAATAACCCTGTGACGAAACGCGCCGCTCTTCTTTGGATCTTCTCTATCTCCTCCGTCAAACCGACCTGGTGCGGATCCCGCACTGATGAGCAGTACTCAAGTATAGGTCGGACGAGTGTTTCGTAAGCCACCTCCTTTGTTGATTGACTACATTTTCTAAGGACTCTCCCAATGAATCTCAACCTGGCACCCGCCTTACCAACAATTAATTTTATATGATCATTCCACTTCAAATCGTTCCTCACGCACACTCCCAGATATTTTACAGAAGTAACTGCTACCAGTGTTTGTTCCGCTATCATACAAGGATCCTTCTTTCTATGTATTCGCGATACATTACATTTGTCTATGTTAAGGGTCAGTTGCCACTCCCTGCACCTAGTGCCTATCCGCTGCAGATCTTCCCACATTTTGCTGCAGTTTTCTAATGCTGCAACTTCTCTGTATACTACAGCATCATCCGCGAATAGCCGCATGGAAGTTCCGACACTATCTACTAGGTCATTTATATATATTGTGAAAAGCAATGGACCCATAAAACTCCCCTGTGGCAGCCCAGAGGTTACTTTAACGTCTGCAGTCGTCTCTCCATTGAGAACAACATGCTGCGTTCTGTTTGCTAAAAACTCTTCAATCCAGCCACACAGCTGGTCTGTTATTCCATAGGCTCTTACTTTGTTTATCAGGCGACAGTGCGGAACTGTATCGAACGCCTTCCGGAAGTCAAGGAAAATGGCATCTACCTGGGAGCCTGTATCTGATATTTTCTGGGTCTCATAAACAAATAAAGCGAGTTGGGTCTCACACGATCGCTGTTTCTGGAATCCATGTTAATTCCTACAAAGTAGTTTCTGGGTTTCCAGAAACGACATGATGTTGTTGTTGTGGTCTTCAGTCCTGAGACTGGTTTGATGCAGCTCTCCATGCTAATCTATCCTCTGCAAGCTCTTTCATCTCCCAGTAACTACTGCAACCTACATCCTTCTGAATCTGCTCAGTGTATTCATCTCTTGGTCTCCCTCTACGATTTTTACCCTCCACGCTGCCCTCCAATGATAAATTTGTGATCCCTTGATGCCTCAGGACATGTCCTACCAACCGATCCCTTCTTCTAGTCAAGTTGTGCCACAAACTTCTCTTCCCCCCAATTCTATTCAATACCTCCTCATTAGTTACGTGATCTACCCACCTAATCTTCAACATTCTTCTGTAGCACGACATTTCGAAAGCTTCTATTCTCTTCTTGTCCAAACTATTTATTGTCCATGTTTCACTTCCATACATGGCTACACTCCATACAAATACTTTCAGAAACGACTTCCTGACACTTAAATCTATACTCGATGTTAACAAATTTATCTTCTTCAGAAACGCTTTGCTTGCCATTGCCAGTTTACATTTTATATCCTCTCTACTTCGACCATTATCAGTTACTTTGCTGCCCAAATAGCAAAACTCCTTTATTACTTTAAGTGTCTCATTTCCTAATCTAATTCCCTTAGCATCACCCGACTTAATTCGACTACATTCCATTATCCTTGTTTTACTTTTGTTTATGTTCATCTTATATCCCCATTTCAAGACACTATCCATTTCGTTCAACTGCTCTTCCAAGTCCTTTGCTGTCTCTGA
The DNA here is from genome assembly GCF_023864345.2 of Schistocerca serialis cubense. NCBI lineage: Eukaryota > Metazoa > Arthropoda > Insecta > Orthoptera > Acrididae > Schistocerca > Schistocerca serialis. Next base: position 319,869,133 of record NC_064641.1, on the reverse strand, counting down.
CAGAATTACAATGTCATCGGCGAACCTCAAAAATTTTATTTCTTCTTCGAACGTTTCTTTTGTTTCCTTTACTAATTGCTCAATATACAGATTGAATAACATTGGGGAGGGGTTACAACCCTGTCTCACTCCCTTCCCAACCACTGCTTCCCTTTCATGCCCCTCGACACTTATAACTGCCATCTGGTTTCTGTACAAATTGTAAATAGCCTTTCGCTCCCTGTATTTTACCCCTGCCATCTTTAGAATCTGAAAGAGAGTATTACAGTCAACATTGTCTAAAGCTTTCTCTAAGTCTACAAATGCTAGAAACGTAGGCTTGCTTTCCTCAATCTTTCTTCTAAGATAAGTCGTAAGGTCAGTATTGCCTCACGTGTTCCAACATTTCTACGGAATCCAAACTGATCTCCGACGTCGGCTTCTACCAGTTTTTCCATTCCTCTGTAAATAATTCGTGTTAGTATTTTGCAGCTGTGACTTATTAAACTGATAGTTCGGTAATTTTCACATCTGTCAACACCTGCTTTCTTTGGGATTGGAATTATTATATTCTTCTTGGAGTCTGAGGGTATTCCGCCTGTCTCGTACATCTTGCTCACCAGATGGTACAGTTTTGTCAGGACTGGCTCTCCCAAGGCCGTCAGTAGTTCTAACGGAATGTTGTCTACTCCCGAGGCCTTGTTTCGACTCAGGTCTTTCAGTGCTCTGTCAAACTCTTCACGCAGTATCGTATCTCCCATTTCATCTTCATCTGCATCCTCTTCCACTTCCATAATACTGTCCTCAAGTACATCGCCCTTGTATAGACCCTCTATATACTCCTTCCACCTTTCTGCTTTCCCCTCTTTGCTTAGAACTGGGTTTCCATCTGAGCTCTTGATATTCATACAAGTGGCACTCTTTTCTCCAAAGGTGTCATTAATTTTCCTGTAGGCTGTATCTGTCTTACACCTAGTGAGAAAAGCCTCCACACCCCTACATTTGTCCCCTAGCCATGCCTGCTTAGCCATTTTGCACTTCCTGTCGATCTCATTTTTGAGACGTTTGTATTCCTTTTTGCCTGCTTCATTTACTGCATTTTTATATTTTCTCCTTTCATCAATTAATTTCAGTATTTCTTTTGTTACCCAAGGGTTTCTACTAGCCCTCGTCTTTTTACCTACTTGATCCTATACTGCCTTCACTACTTCATCCCTCAGAGCTACCCATTCGTCTTCTACTGTATTTCCTTCCCCCATTCCGGTCAATTGTTCCCTTATGCTCCCCCTGAAACTCTGTACAACCTCTGGTTTAGTCAGTTTATCCAAGTTCCTAAATCCCTGTCTTACCATTATATAATCTATCTGATACCTTCTAGTATCTCCAGGATTCTTCCATGTATACAACCTACTTTTATGATTCTTGAACCAAGTGTTAGCTATGATTAAGTTATGCTCTGTGTAAAATTCTAACAGACGGCTTCCTCTTTCATGTCTTAGCCCCAATTCATATTCACCTACTATTTTTCCTTCTCCCCCTTTTCCTTCTGTCGAATTCCAGTCACCCATGACTATTAAATTTTCCTCTCCCTTCACTACCTGAATAATTTCTTTTATCTCATCATACATTTCTTCAATTTATTCGTCATCTGCAGAGCTAGTTGGCATATAAACTTGTACTACTGTAGTAGGCATGGGCTTCGTGTCTATCTTGGCCACTATAATACGCTCACTATGCTGTTTGTAGTAGCTTACCCGCACTCCTATTTTTTTATTCATTATTAAACCTACTCCTGCATTACCCCTATTTGATTTTGTATTTATAACCCTGTATTCACCTGACCAGAAGTCTTGTTCCTCCTGCCACCGGACTTTACTAATTCCCACTATATCCAACTTTAACCTATCCATTTCCCTTTTTAAATTTTCTAACCTACCTGCCCGATTAAGGGATCTGACATTCCACGCTCCGATCCGTAGAATGCCAGTTTTATTTCTCCTGATAACGACGTCCTCTTGAGTAGTCCCCGCCCGGAGATCCGAATGGGGGACTATTTTACCTCCGCAATATTTTACCCAAGAGGACGCCATCATCATTTAACCATACAGTAAAGCTGCATGCCCTCGGGAAAAATTACGGCCGGAGTTTCCCCTTACTTTCAGCCGTTCGCAGTACCAGCACAGCAAGGCCGTTTTGGTTAATGTTACAAGGCCCGGTCAGTCAATCATCCAGACTGTTGCCCCTGCTACTACTGAAAAGGCTGCTGCCCCTCTTCAGGAACCACACGTTTGTCTGGCCTCTCAACAGATACCCCTCCGTTGTGGTTGCACCTACGGTACGGTTATCTGTATCGTTGAGGCACGCAAGCCTCCCCACCAACGGCAAGGTCCATGGTTTATGGGAGGCAACGACATCATACGCGAGCAAAAAACGTGTTCTAAAATGCTACAACAGATCGACGTCAGAGATACAGGTCTATAGTTTTGCGCATCTGCTCGACGACCCTTCTTGAAGACTGGGACTACCTGTGCTCTTTTCCAATCATTTGGAAGCTTCCGTTCCTCTAGAGACTTGCGGTACACGGCTGTTAGAAGGGGGGCAAGTTCTTTCGCGTACTCTGTGTAGAATCGAACTGGTATCTCGTCAGGTCCGCCGGCCGCGATGGTCTAGCGGTTCTAGGCGCTCAGTCCGGAACCGTGCGACTGCTACGGTCGCAGGTTCGAATCCTGCCTCGGGCATGGATGTGTGTGATGTCCTTAGGTTTGTTAGGTTTAAGTAGTTCTAAGTTCTAGGGGACTGATGACCACAGCATATAAGTCCCATAGTGCTCAGAGCCATTTGAACCATTTGAACCAAATCAGATAGCCGCCGGAAGCCAGAGAGGATTTCCTTCGATCCATAGCGACACACATCATTGGTGCCGACATGAGCGACCACATGCAGACTTAAAACAGCAGATAAAAATTTGCTTGATGCCTTCCTTAGAGAGAGTCTCCATTCCTTCCAAGCTAATTATGTAAGTGTAGACCACATATGGCTCAAATTCAAAGGTACAGTATCGACAGCAATAGATAGATTCATACCGCATAAGTTAATAAAAGACAGGACTGATCCACCATGGTACACAAAACGTCAGTCACTGTTGCAGAAGCAACGAAAAAAGCATGCCATATTCAGAAGAACGCAAAATCCCCAAGGCTGGCTAAGTTTCACGGCTGCTTGAAATTTAGTGCGGACGTCAATGCGAGATCCTTTTAATAGTTTCCACAATGAAACATTGTCTCAAAATATGTTAGAAAACCCAAAGACATTTTGGTCGTATGTAAATCACACTGGTGGCAAAAAACAGTGAATACTGTCACTGCGCGATAGCGATGGAAATGTTGCAGAAGATGGTGCCAATAAAACGGAGTTACTAAATACAGTTTTCCGTAATTCCTTCATGAAAGAAGACGAAGTAAATATTCCACAATTCGAAACCAGAACAGCTGTTAGCATGAGTGACATAAAAGTAGATATCTTAGGTGTTGCGAACCAATCACATTCCTTTCAGAGTATGCAGACACAATAGCGCCTTTCTTAGCAATCATATACCAGCGCTCACTTGACGAAAGGTCTGTTCATAAATACTGGAAAGTAGCACAGGTCACACCAATATTCAAGAAAGGAAATAGGAGTAACCCATTTAATTACAGAACCGTATCACTGACCTCAATTTGCAGTAGGATTTTGGAGCATATACTGTACTCGAACATTATGAATCACCTTGAAGAAAATGACTTATTGATACATAACCAACACGAGATTCAGAAAATGTTCTTCTTGTGCAACACTGTTAGCTCTTTATTCTCATGAAGTAATGAGTGCTGTCGACAAGGGATCTCAGATCGAGTCCAACTATTAATCAAATTGCTTGCATGTGGATTATCGCCTCAGTTGTGTGACTGGATTCGTGATTTCCTCTCAGAGAGGTCACAGTTCGTAGTGATAGACGGTAAATCATCGAGTAGAACAGAAGGTAGTGTCATAGGCCCTCTGTTTTTCCTGATTTATATAAATGATCTAGGTGATAATCTGAGCAGCCCCCTTAGATTGTTTGCAGATGACGCTGTAATTTACCACCTAGTAAAATCATCAGACCATCAATTCCAATTACAAAATGATCTAGAGAGAATTTCTGTATGGTGCGAAAAGTGGCAATTAGCACTAAACAAAGAAAAGTACGAGGCCATCCACATGGGTGCTAAAAGAAATCCGATAAATTTTGAGTATACGATAAATCGCAAAAATCTAAGGGCTGTCAATTCGACTACATACCTAGGAATTATAACTACGAGCAACTTAAATTGGAAAGACCACATAGATAATATTGTGGGGAAGGCGAAACAAAGACTGCGCTTTGTTGGCAGAACACTTAGAAGATACGACAGACCCACTAAACAGACAGCTTACATTACACTTGTCCGTCCTCTGCTGGAATATTGCTGCGCGGTATGGGATCCTTACCAGGTAGGATTGCCATCGAAAAAATGCAGAGAAGGGCAGCTCGTTTCGTGTTATCGCGCAATAGGGGTGAGAGTGTCACTGATATGATACGCGAGTTGGGGTGGCACTCGCTGAAACACCCACCTACTTAGGGAGAAATGATCATCATAATAAAATAAGAGAAATCAGAGTTCGAACGGAATGATTTATGGTCCTTTTTCCCACGCGCCATTCGAGAGTGGAATGGTAGAGAAGTAGTATGAAAATGGTTCGATGAACCCTCTGCCAGGCATTTAAGTGATAATTGCAGAATAACCATGTAGATGTAGATGTAGATGTATAAATGTGAGCGAAATTCTCGTTAACTCACAACACTCTCTGCGACCGAGGGACGTCGAGCAGATCGACTGGTTCTTTTGCATTTGATGCGGTCTAGGACGGACGTAGGGAGCAATTCTTCAGATTTTTGGGGATGAAAATTACCAATTATAGGGCAGGCCACTTACATAATTTCTAATCGTGGAAGATCGTCGAAAGGTTTACCATATTTTCGTAAGATATTTTTCTCGGAGAACTTCGAAATTTCTTTCGATATCATTATCCGTTACCTAGATCCAAAGTTATCGTAGTTACGTAAAGTAGGCACGTAATATCCGCGCTGAGGAGTAAACGTGATTTCAGTTGATGGTGTGGACACATGACAACTGTTCTAGGACCATCAGGGCCATCTCAAGGATTCTGAGATGTTTTAGTCAGCATTTTTCCCAATAAAGCTTTATGGCGCGCTATCTGTGTATAACGGGCCCTTGAATCCTACACAAATATGTCCAAAGTCGTGCTGCAGTGACAAAAATGGACTAACAAGGGTATTAACATGAATGAAAAGAACTTGGAATGACAGCCAAAAATTATTTAAAACTGGAAAGAATGCACATTCAGTAAAATAGTTCTAGTGGCATTCTGAATCTTTTAAAATTCAAATCAGAAGCCGAGATTTTTCGATGATTTGCTAATGATGAGCGAAGTATATAAAAAGAATCTAAAGCAAACTATTTTATGTTAATCTTATGTTATGGGAACTTATTTGTTGTTTACATGCGTCCAAGTATATGAATGCGTCGAAGTGTTCATATAAGGGGTGAGACCTTTACTGACCTGTATAATTCGTTTTAAATAAGCAGAAACCGCGACTGTAACAGGGAAAAGAAGAAAGCTAACAGAAGAATGCTCCTGACGAAGCAGTAAAAGGCAGCTGCCTCAGTCCTTACTTCGCCTTCCTCACGAAACATTTTGGCATGTGAACATATTCACGCTTTCTTGTGCTGAAAGAGAGCACCAGATAGACAGAGACGGTGGAAGAGAGAGAAGACGGCGCCAGTGGGAGAGAAACATAGAAGAGAATGACATTTTTACTCTGCAGCTTAGTGTGCGCTGATACGAAACTTCCTGGCAGATTAAAACTGTGTGCCAGACCGAGACTCGAACTTGGTACCTTTGCCTTTCGCGGGTGAGTGCTCTACCCTTCTTCCAGGAGTGATAGTTCTGCAAGGTTCGCAGATGAGTTTCTTTGAAGTTTGGAAGATAGGAGACGAGCTACTGGCAGAAGTGAAGCTATGAGAACGGGTCGTGAGTCGTGCTTGGGCAGCTCAGATGGTAGAGCACTTGCCCGCGAAAGGCAAAGGTCCCGAGTTCAAGTCTCGGTCCAGCATACAGCTTTAATCTGTCAGGAAGTTTCAAACATAGAGGAGACAGTAATTGTGGGAGAGAGGAAGTGGTGTTAAAAGAGAAAGAGAGATTGTTAAAGATAGTAGGAATGGGAGCCAAGGAGAGAGGAGATATTGACTGTCAATGAGAGGCAGTGGCAGTAAAATACAGAGAGAGATGGTAGACATAGATGCAGTGGGGGCAAAAGAGAAAGGAGACAGTGGAAATGAAAGACACTGATGAGTGGAGAGATCATACATAGACTTGGCGGGTGTGGACCCTGAAAAACCGGCGAACTTTAACACTTAGGTATAGTGGAGGGAGCATTTTCTTCTGCTGTTGATATTACCCTGTATCATATGAACTGAAATCCTTACGTTCTTTCCATTTCACTTCACCGACCCGCACTGTACCTAGCTTGAACCTCAGCATTTCCCTTTTGAGATTTTCTAGCTTACCTATCACTTAAAAACTTCTGACATTCGATGCTCCGACTCGCAGAATGTTATCCTTTCGTATACCAGAGAAAAAATTGAGGTCGCACTAAACTCCAAAGAGGTCAGGCCAAATACAGCTGCGCTGCAGACGCACGTTATTCCTAGAGTAGAGTTGAAACACCCAGGGGGTAGCGCGGTGTCGAAAGTTGTCAAAAACTTCGTCCTGTCGCGCATGCAAACTATCCTTGTCGACAGCGAAATGTAGGGGAATCGACGTCCCAAGGAAAGGTGTGGTTTTATTGACGCCCTTTATGCCACTCCCTGAGGCCTTGCCGTGTCGATTCTGAGCGTCGGTGTGTCTGAAATGTTTTCCTACTAAAGTCACATAATTAACCCACATTAAAGTTCGTACGAACTTCTGATCAGTGACCTTGTTTTCACATTTGTCAACACCTTGCTGTCTGAAGGGCCACTGTGGCCGAGGTTGACGCAGCAGAGCGCGATGATTTTGGACCATTACGGAGGAAATTAGTAGGTGCTCCTGGGTCAAATTTCAAACATATGCATCTAAATGAGAGACAGTTAGGAGGGTTTCAAAAAAGTAATCCCTTAATCTTATTCTGCCGTGTATTTACGGCAGCGTCTGCAACTACTGTCAATACAGTATAAAATGTAGTTTTTATATTTGAAGTAAAAATAATCTTTGTAACAAATTTGTAACGATTTATGAGTTTTAAAATAAAAATTGTAAAACTGACAGTTGCGATAGCACCTGTGACTTTTGTCAACACATTAGCGTTATGGAGATACTGTTATTTTTTTACCCAGATGTGTAATTTTAGAACCACTTTTTACCAGTATGGGAATAATTTTAAAAACCTGAGAAAAGGAAAGTTCGTAAAATTTGTATTGTTTGTGTGCGAATGTAATCGTGCAACTGAAAATGACACACGGAGACGTCCTATTTGAAGTAAGTGGAGACTCAGCGGTATTGTGGTATGACGACAGCACGGATGAACATGTACTGAACATTGAAGGTATTATTGCTAAGGCGATCTGCTGTGTTTGAAGTTGCTAACAGCTCTGAGTAAAGGCCTTAATTTTCCTCCAGTCCACTATTGGATATTGTTAGTGGAATAGAGCGGCGCATTTGGCATCTTTCACAATACGCAGCTGAGGATGTGGGACTAATACCGGCCTGCGCTGGCGAAAGCTTATGTACCGAATTCTAATACTAGCCATGAAGAACGACGAGAATTACGCTAATTACGTGACAAAGAGGATCTGGTTGTCTTACCAGCCGATATAAGAAACGTCACCGTGGTTCTGAGCACTGAAGACTACCATCTGCAACGGCTACATCTATTAGAAATGATACCCACCAGAGGCTTAGTTGCGATCCAACACTGGCTGTCGTCAGAAAGACAGGGAATTTATTAGACACTGGTTTACCATAAAAATGGTGAAGAAATTAATGCCTCGTCCTGCCAGACCTCCAAGGCTTTATGGATTGCAGTAGATACATAGGGAAAATGACTTTATTAGGCCTTAATTTTTCTCTACTGCAATCAGTTCGCCGATCTACAGACTGGCAAAACGTCTGGCTGGATTATCATCACCCAAACATGTAAATTATGAACATCATGTTCCAAATTCGCACACATTTGTTGACACACTCAAGAAAATGAAAATAGGGCGAAAAGATGTATTAGATAGCCTGGACACTTTTTTACGAGGGTGCCAGTACGAGACACGCCGGATCTTGTGGCACAACAGCTTCCACCGGGATTCGCCAAGTTTTCCCGTCAACATTTTTCTTACATCGTGACGAATGTTACGAGACGACAGATGCACAGCGATGGCCTCACCACTGTCACCGGCAGTCGAGAATTTCTTCATGGAGCACTTTGAGGAGCTGGCTGTGAACTCTGCGCCCGTCTTGCTTCTTAAGATACATTTATGACACTTTCCTGATATGACCTCATGGTAATAATGCACTGCAGCAGTTCGTCGATCACAAGGTCTCCATCCCAACATTAAATTTACTGTCGAGATGGAGAATGATGGCAAGCTCCCTTTGTTACATGTTTTAGTTGAGCGAAAGGCAGGAGGCCGGCTTGGTCATTCAGTGTACAGGAAACCGAAGCACACCGATATTTGAACGCCGGTAGTTTACACCAACATGAACATAAGAAAGCGGCCTTGTGAATCGGCACAAGAGGCCAAGGTGACTGCCTTCTTGCCATACTGTGGAGGAAGGAGCAGCAAGTTAGGGTAGGTGCTGCAGAAACATGAACTGTGGCCAGTCTTCAGACCCGCCCCGAAATGTAAGATATGCTGCGCCCTGTTAAAGACGAGATAGCTCTTCGTGTGTCCGGTGTGTACGGTGTCACTTGCGAATGCTGCAGCATCTGGATTGGTCAAGCAATTCGCACAGTTGCGGAGCTTTGTACTGAACTCAAGCAACATATTAAACAAAGGGAACTTGACAGTCTACCATAGCTAAGCAATGTCTGGAAAACGGACACAATATATGATTTCAAAAGACGAAATTCTTGAGTGATGTGTCAACACACTGAAATTCCGTTTTAAAGGAGGCGACAGAGATTAGACCAAATACACAGAGCAAAAACTGTTTCTGACGACGACCACCTATGGTCTGAATTGCAGCATTTCAGACGCTTGCTCAGAGAAAAAGGTTACAGCACGGTACACATTGCAAACGCATTCAGCTGCCACCAACAAAGGACGCCTTGTGAATCGGCACAAGAGGCCAAGGTGACTGCCTTCTTGCCATACTGTGGAGGAAGGAGCAGCAAGTTAGGGTAGGTGCTGCAGAAACATGAACTGTGGCCAGCCTTCAGACCCGCCCCGAAATATAAGATATGCTGCGCCCTGTTAAAGACGAGATAGCTCTTCGTGTGTCCGGTGTGTACGGTGTCACTTGCGAATGCTGCAGCATCTGGATTGGTCAAGCAATTCGCACAGTTGCGGAGCTTTGTACTGAACTCAAGCAACATATTAAACAAAGGGAACTTGACAGTCTACCATAGCTAAGCAATGTCTGGAAAACGGACACAATATATGATTTCAAAAGACGAAATTCTTGAGTGATGTGTCAACATACTGAAATTCCGTTTTAAAGGAGGCGACAGAGATTAGACCAAATAGCTACAATTTTAATAGATGCCAAGGGTACACACCTAATAGGATGTTGGGGTGGGCTTTGGATATTGACAGAAAGCAAAGTCGGATGCTTGGCACTTGTAGGGGTGTGGGAGCGTTAGTTTCAAACAGGGACGTGACGTCACTGGTCCGGCGGTAGACTGGACCTGCTTTGAGCCGTGCAGCTCGCCTACAGCAAGCGCGTCGATTCAGCCCTCTCTGATTGGTGTCAGGTACTGAAGTTGTACCTATATAAGTGGAAAACCGTGCCGGCCCCGGAATTCAGCGTTTTCTTCCATTCCTGATGACGATGGAGGAGATAGCCATCGAAATGACGCGGCTTGAAAATTGAGATTTTATTCAGAAGTTACATGTTTATTTTCGTATCATTATAATGAGTGCCGGCCCTGTGAGAAGAAGATAGGACAAGCTTTGATGTATTGCCATGAGTGATATTTATATGATTAGTTGTGTAAAATAATGGATTTGTCACCTGACATTTTTCATTCTCCTTGCCTGTTGTCCACAGAATTAAGCACGATTCACTATAAACAATTTCACATAAATACGCCAGCGTCCAAAATTTTCCGAAGAACTGATGTTTACAACCAAGATTTTCACTCAAAGATGTAAAGTTTTATTTGCGCTTGGAAACAGTTCCTTGGAATTATGTGTGCGCAGTTAAAACGTTTTTGCGGGTAAATGCAAATATCACTATGCGGTCAGCACAGTGCATGTTATGTGATTACTTCTCGTTTATTTCTTAAGTTTCAGCTACTTCACTGTATACAGAAAACATTTTGAAAGATAGAGCAAACAGTGACCGTGTTGCCTCGCACTTGAATGATTAATTATTAATAATTAATTAATTATTAGTAATTATAATCTATAGCGTAATTTCCATTCTCCACCTGAAGTAATTGATAGCAGCGCACTTTCTACAGTAAAGGAATGACTGTTTCATTGGACTTTTTCGCTTCATCCTCTACACAGGACGCAAAACAGAACCTGATTATGCAGATAGGTCAGGATAGCGGACGTCAAATTGAGCCAGATTTTCCAAGTAACCAGGAACCGAAAATTTTTCGATAACCAAATAGCACCTAATTTCTAAGTTTAATTCCCTCAGCATCGCCTGATTTAAATCAAGTACATTCCACTACGAATCTTATAGCTTCATTTGAAGACACTTCCAAAGACTCTGCTGTCTCTAACAGAGTTACAATGTCATACGCAACCTCAAAGTCCTCATTTCTTCTCCCTCTTCTCCGCTTCCCAAATTTCTCCTTTACTGCTTGCTCAGTATTTACAATTAATTACTTCGGAGAACGACTGCTGCTTGACTTTCACATCCTTCGACTGTCTGGTTTCTGTTCAAGTTGCAGAAAACCTTTCATTCCCTCTGCTTTATCCCTGCTTCCATCATAATTTTAAAGAGTGTCTCCCAATCCACATTTTCAGAAGTTTTCTCTATATCTGCAAATGCTATAAACATACGTTTTTCTTCTTTAACCTCTAAGATAAAGTTACCAATTATCTTAATTCCACGTCCCCCACTTCTTGCATTTTTTTCTTGCACCTTGTATAATCATTAATTCACCTGACTCTATAAAAATGTGTGATTCATCGAAATGGTTGCAGTTGATTTAGGAAGGCAGTTTATTGTACTGAAAAGAAGACTAACACATCTCAGCAAACTTTTAAATTATCAGTGTGTTTCCCTAACTGTTAATCTACATTCCTACATAATTAGAACAGAAAATAAATACTTAGAGTGCGTATGACTATTATATATGGGAACTGTCGGAAAGTTTCACGCTTATCTAGAAAACAAATTAACGTAAAAGAAGCCAGTATTCTTAACTCAGTTTCCATATTAATTGTAATACAATATATCTCCAGTTACAATATATCTTCAGTTTCATTCTTATCATCTGACAATAGTGTACTCATTATTTCAAAAAATAAGTTACAGCTGCAGTATACAGAATATGTATCTCAGTTTCAGCTCGCCTTCGTTGCAGAACACCGCTGCTGGAAGCGTCTTCTCCTGTGTGGCGTTCCCGTAAGCCTTTATTCAACGGCAGTGCACGACTTCTCATCGTTCGGCTTTTATTCGGCCGCCACTGTGCTCATTAAACTGCGTGCATAACAAAAATACGTCGACAGAGTGACAACGCCGAGCGACGGCGCTCATGCTATTGTCCTCGCTTCTTGGAACATCTGACCCTGCACAGAGTACACAAAAGCTATCTCTGTTCTTCTACAGGCTCATTAGAAACAGAAAACTAGCTGATGTTCTGCAGCACACATAAAATCGGCTATCGAACAATTCCGAGAAAATGTCAGCATTTGCTTAGTAGTCTGGAAACAGGCAGGAAGAAAGAAAGGAAGGTCCCATACGTAAGGACCATTATCGTAATATATAATGTTTTTGTATGTGATGCAATTTATTTTTTTTATTTTTAGAGTCTTTTTCTTTCGTATGGAATCTGGCTGGCTATTTATTTAGGTCAAATAATATCCAGCTGTTGAAAGAGTAAAAAGAAGTACATCGCTGACTAACAAGGGATGTTAAAGGAGCACCGTCAGAGCTGCCCGCGTACCCAGTACTTCATTATGAGTCAGGACGCAATGTCGTTATGAAATAAATGTTGTGCTGGCATACGGACCAGGTGATTCAATCGGTAACTGAAGAGGGCATGAGAGAATCGAATTTCAAAAGGAAGTAACGCATCCGCGTTGGACAAACAGACACTCAAGCATTTCACTGAGACAAGTTTTAGTAGTACCTTATGGAGAACAGTAAGTTGTGCTTTTTGAATTATTACATCTACATAGATACTCCGCAAGTCACCGTAAGGGGCGTGGCGGAGAGTACCCTGTAGCACTACTTGTCATTTCCTTTCCTTTTCCACTTGTAAATAGAGCGAGGGAAAAACGACTGTCTATATGCCTCCGTATGAGCTCTAATTTCATGTATCTTATCTTCGAAGTCCTTACACGCAATGTATGTAGCGGCAGTAGAATCGTTCGGCAGTCAACTTCAAATTCTGGTTCTCTAAATTTTCTCACTAGTATTTCTCAAAAAGAACGTCGCCTTCCCTCCAGGGATTCCCATTTGAGTTGCCAAAGCGTCTCCGTAAGACCCTACGTGTTGTTCGAACCTACCGGTAACAAATCTAGCAGCCCGCCTCTGAACTGCTTCGATGTCTTCCTTCAGTTCGACCTGATACGGATCCCAAACACTATAGTAGTAATCAAGAATACGTCGTACCAGCGTCCTACACGCGGCCTCCTTTATAGATAAATCACTCTTTCCTAAAATTCTCCAAAAGAACCGAAGTCGACGAATGGCCTTCCCTACCACAGTTTTCACATAATATCGTTTTGCAACGTTACGCCCAGATATTTAAACGAATGGACTGTGTCAAGCAGGACACTAGTAATACTGTATCCGAACATTACAGGATTGATCTTCCTACTCATCCGCTTCAACTTACATTTTTCCACGTTTAGGGTAGCTGCCATTCATCACACAATCTGGAAATTTTGACTAAGTCGTCTTGTATCTTCCTATAGTCACTCGTCTTGGACGCTTTACCGTGCACCACGGCATCATCAGTAAACAAAAACAGATTTCTGCCCACCCTGTCCTCCAAATTATTTATGTATTTGGAGAACAGCAACGGTTTTATCACACTTCCCTGGGGCACTCCTGACGATAGCCTTCTATCTTGCGTTGGAACCTCAGCACCTCTTATACGAGAAAACTCCCTAAAACATAAATCAACATTGTCGGATGTGGTACATAGTTTGATGCGGCCCGCCACAAATTCCGTTCCTGTGGTAACCTCTTCATCTCAGAGTAGCACTTGCAACCTACGTCCTCAATTATTTGCTTGACGTATTCCAATCTCTGTCTTCCTCTACAGTTTTTGCCCTCTACAGCTCCCTCTAGGACCATGGAAGTTATTCCCTCATGTCTTAGCAGATGTCCTATCATCCTGTCCCTTCTCCTTATCAGTGTTTTCCACATATTCCTTTCCTCTCCGATTCTGCATAGAACCTTCTCATTCCTTACCTTATCAGTCCACCTAATTTTCAACATTCATCTATAGCACCACATCTCAAATGCTTCGATTCTCTTCTGTTCCGGTTTTCCCACAGTCCATGTTTCACTACCATACAGTGCTGTACTCCAGACGTACATCCTCAGAAATTTCTTCCTCAAATTAAGGGCGGTATTTGATATTAGTAGACTTCTCTTGGCCAGAAATGCCTTTTTTGCCACAGCGAGTCTGCTTTTGATGTCCTCCCTGCTCCGTCCGTCATTGGTTATTTTACTGCCTAGATAGCAGAATTCCTTAACTTCATTGACTTCATGACCATCAATCCTGATGTTAAGTTTCTCGCTGTTCTCATTTCTACTACTTCTCATTACCTTCGTCTTTCTCCGATTTACTCTCAAACCATACTGTGTACTCATTAGACTGTTCATTCCGTTCAGCAGATCATTTAATTCTTCTTCTCTTTCACTCAGGATAGCAATGTCATCAGCGAATCGTATCATTGATATCTTTTCACCTTGTATTTTAATTCCACTCCTGTACCTTTCGTTTATTTCCATCATTGCTTCCTCGATGTACAGATTGAAGAGTAAGGGCGAAAGGCTACAGCCTTGTCTTATACCCTTCCTAATACGAGCACTTCGTTCTTGATCGTCCACTCTTATTATTCCCTCTTGGTTGTTGTACATATTGTATATGACCCGTCTCTCCCTATAGCTTACCCCTACTTTTTTCAGAATCTCGAACAGCTTGCACCATTTTATATTGTCGAACGCTTTTTCCAGGTCGACAAATCCTATGAAAGTGTCTTGATTTTTCTTTAGCCTTGCTTCCATTATTAGCCTTAACGTCAGAATTGCCTCTATCGTCCCTTTACTTTTCCTAAACCCAAACTGATCGTCACCTAGCGCATTCTCAATTTTCTTTTCCATTCTTCTGTATATTATTCTTGTAAGCAGTTTCGATGCATGAGCTGTTAAGCTGATTGTGTGATGATTCTCGCACTTGGCAGCCCTTGCCGTCTTCGGAGTTGGATGATGCTTTTCCAAAAGTCAGATGGTATGTCGCCAGACTCATATATTCTACACAACAACGTGAATAGTGGTTTTGTTGCCACTTCCCCCAATGATTTTAGAAATTCTGATGGAATGTTATCTATCCCTTCTGCCTTATTTGACCGTAAGTCCTCCAAAGCTCTTTTAAACTCCGATTCTAATACTGGATCCCCTATCTCTTCTAAATAGACTCCAGGTTTCTTCTTCTATCACATCAGACAAATCTTCACCCTCATAGAGGCTTTCAATGTATTCTTTCCACCTATCTGCTCTCTCCTCTGCATTTAACAGTGGAATTCCCGTTGCACTCTTAATGTTACCACCGTAGCTTTTAATGTCACCAAAGGCTGTTCTGACTTTCCTGTATGCTGAGTCTGTCCTTCCGACAATCATATCTTTTTCGATGTCTTCACATTTTTCCTGCAGCCATTTCGTCTTAGTTTCCCTGCACTTCCTATTTATTTCATTCCTCAGCGACTTGTATTTCTGTATTTCTGATTTTCCCGGAACATGTTTGTACTTCCTCCTTTCATCAATCAACTGAAGTATTTCTTCTGTTATCCATGGTTTCTTCGCAGCTACCTTCCGTTTTCCTTACATGAGCAAAATTCTCGAGAATTTTTTAAATCAAGTTTGCTTCTACCATCAATACAGCCTTCTCTTCAAAACATCGTAGTCTTCCGACCATTAACATTGTAAGTTAGTCACATCCACTGCCTCTTCTGTTTCCTGCAACGAAATTCATAAATTATTTATACATTCTGGGAAAAACACTCCGCCACGCGGAATTAGCCGATCGTTCTGAGGCGCTGCAGTAATGGACTGCACGGCTGGTCCCGGCGGAGGTTCGAGTCCTCCCTCGGGCATGGGTGTGTGTGTTTGTCCTTAGGGTAATTTAGGTTAAGTAGTGTGTAAGCTTAGGGACTGATGACCTTAGTAGTTAATTCCCATAAGATTTCACACACACACAAAAACACACCAAAATTTTATAAACACTTTTAAGTCTTGATAAAAGAAATACGATGGGTGTATTAAGCGTTTCCAACGTCTTTCATAAGTTTTCCTATAAAAACAGAATTGCAAAACGATCGGCTTCATGCGCGTGTCACACGTAGCATGCAATGCTTAATCTGGTCAGTTACCTACGTATTTGAGTAAGCGACGAATTTTTTGATTATAACATCACTGAATAAATTTCTTAAGTCTGAGTAAGACCGAAACTCGAACTCGGTCCGGCACACAGTTTTAATCTGCCAGGAAGTTTCATATCAGAGCACACTCCGCTGCAGAGTGAAAATTTCTATCTGGAAATATTATAAGTTATTTGTAAAATAGGCAACTGCCTTATATATATATATATATATATATATATATATATATATATATATATATATATATAATTTGTTTTTTAACGAGATCAACGGAAAAACTATATTGTACAAAGAGTTGGATATTTTAAAGACACACCATGAAATTTTCAGTATAGACGAGTTGTGTGGTAAGGTAATCAGTGCTGCAGTAGAATTACGTGACTGGTTTTAACCGTTCAATCTATCTTCAGACAGTATGTACCTCCGTTCTACCCGTTGTTTTGGCCACATGTTTGACCTGAGCGATAACAAGGCTCCTTAGATATTACACTATGGTTTTTTGTCCGAATTTTCCTAGGCAAGCGAAGAAAAGGAAGTAGGCAAATAGGGCATCAAACTGACCAGTGAGAGGTCTAGATCTGCAAAAAAAGATTTAATTGCTTTAAACTCATAACATTAGTTAAGAATACCTTATTAGTGATCCCAGGGAAAATTATACAGCGGATTCATTTCCGAATTGTCATAACCAAACGAAGAATGGAAGGTGGACGAATGGTATACATACCTGAACGGGCTTGAGATCTACTTTTGCGAAAAAAAGTTTGATTTCTTGAAAGTACTCAGGCTAATTAAGAAATAATTACTGATATGAGGGAAAATTGGAATATTTCACGAACTGCTACTGCTACCTATGTAAATGAAGTGTCAATACGTTCCTCTTCTGGCTGATATTTCACTGTCAAATAGGCTTACCTCGTATCAAGTATTAAATTTAAGAAATTTCAGTTACAGAAGCCGCTAGGAATGCAAACGAGGTGTCGAAAACCTCATCTCTTCAAGGCCTAATTGTTTCGCTTCTAAAAAGTTGTTTTGGTGTGATATTTAACCGTCAAAATGGCGTTTTTCGAATCAAGTACTAAAGTTGGGGTATTTCGTGAACAGCTGAAACTAGGAAGACAAATTCAACAGGAAATTCCAGGGGCTTGAGCTGTCTCTGAGACTGAGCTGGGCTTAGAAGCCACAAGGCCTTACTTTGCCTTCGGGTGTGGTCTACTTGGGCAAACGAACATTCGTTACCGGTCAAGTCTCTGTGGTGTTGGTCACATTTCGGCGTTTGAACTCTTTTTATCATTCTGGATGACATCGAAGGTAGACTGTTCTATGGCTGCACCTCGCCAGAAGTTATCGAAGAGTTATCTTCCACCGTCTGACTTAGGGCAGCACATTAAGACGGAAGGACCTCCTACAACTACCATCAAACTGCACTTTGACGAAGATAATTTTGATTACGAAGGTCAATCGTCTCAAGAGCTGAACGAGTTATCAGAATTCCCCATCTTATCACAGTATAAATGGTGGAATTCTTTCTTTCATGTTGAAAAATGAAATAAATAACAAACCACAGAATAAATTGAAACTTTTGTGCTTTTATTTGAGAGAAATGAAAAGTAAAAACATTTGGCGGCCTTTGAATGATGCTCGGAATCATGTGCAGCAAATGAAGTTTCGACTAAGAATTTAAAGTTCAATGTTCAGTATAGAATCATAGAATTTTAAAGAGTAGTAAAGGATATTTGTCTGGTGAATTGCGTAGACCGTGCATTCTGCGGTTGTGTGACCTTGGCGTATTTCTCTCATTTACGCACGAAGTTTCTCAGAATTCATCAGTTTCAAAATGTTTCTATAGAGAATCCTTTAAGTGCCAGAAAAAAGAATGCGTGTGGTACATGAAGTAATGTCTCCATCACAAGTGCTGTCAACACCATTATTCTTGCTCTCATTGTTTTCCCGTTAAAAAAAGTGAATATAAAAATAGTATAAAACTGCAACTACAAATAAGAGAACAGTTTTTTCTGCTAGAGATCGTTGTTTCTGATTTTTAATAATTAAGTATTTTATTTGGCGTAGCTGTTCAACGACATTTCCGCTCAATTTCTGAACTAATATCTTCGTTTTCCAAGAAATCTACATCTACATCTACATGGATACTCTGCAAATCACATTTATGTGCCTGGCAGAGGGTTCATCGAACCACCTTCACAATTCTCTATTATTCCAATCTCTTATAGCGCGCGGAAAGAACGAACACCTACATCTTTCCGTACGAGCTCTGATTTCCGTTATTTTATCGCGGTGATCATTTCTCCCTATTTAGGACGGTGTCAACATAACATTTTCGCATTCGGAGGAGAAAGTTTGTGATTGGAATTTCGTGATAAAATCCCGCCGCAACGAAAAACGCCTTTCTTTTATTGATGTCCAGCCCAAATCCTGTGTCATTTCAGTGACACTCTCTCCCATACTGCGCCATATTGGCCTAGAGGACGTTATTCACAAGACTCTATACAGATGTGTGGCTATGGTATGTTCCTCTGACCTGTAGCAACATATGATAAGAAGCTGGCACAATTTTAGTGCCGAAAAACCTTTTCACTTGAGAAGCGTAAACATTCTAGAAAAAGGAATGCATGCGGTGAAAGAAGTAGTGTATCTCTTCCCATTGTTGTTGACAGCATTGTTCGTGCTCACTAACTTTTGCCAGCAGAAAAAAATGATCGAAAAAATTGGATAAAATTTGCAGAAAAAAAAAGGTTCAAATGGCTCTGAGGACTATGGTACTTAACTTCTAAGGTCATCAGTCCCCTAGAACTTAGAACTACTTCAACCTAACTAACCTAAGGACACCACACACATCCATGCCCGAGGCAGGGTTCGAACCTGCGACCGTAGCGGTGGTGCGGTTCCAGACTGTATCGCCTAGAACCGCTCGGTCACCCCGGGTCGGCGTTAAAATTTGCACTTTCGATCAAACAGTAGTGAAATCGGTTACCGAATTTCACTCACTGCTCTCCTTACAACACTACCGCGTGAACAGCTCAGCTGCTACGGTTCGTAATTTTCATAACAATAGTAACTCTAGTGAAAGATTTAGCCTCTTGACTTTCTATAGCAGAAGTACGTATCTGAACTGGTAAAATACTTCACCGCTTGACGTCACATAGCAATAGTATTTCAAAGCCATACTACAGTAGATTGCACGGTGTACATAATCCACAAGACAAATATCTTCTAATATCTTTTAAAATTCTAGAGTTCTAAGTTAAACACTGAATTTCAAATTCTCAGTGGTTCAAATGGTTCTGAGCACTATGGGACTTAACATCTGTGGTCATCAGTCCCCTAGAACTAAGAACTACCTAAACCTAACTAACCTAAGGAGATCACACACAGCCGGCCGGAGTGGCCGAGCGCTTAAAGGTGCTACAGTCTGGAACCGCACGACCGCTACCGTCGCAGGTTCGAATCCTGCCTCGGGCATGGATGTGTGTGATGTCCTTAGGTTAGTTAGGTTTAAGTAGTTCTAAGTTCTAGGGGACTTATGACCACAGCAGTTGAGTCCCATAGTGCTCAGAGCCATTTGACATGACACACATCCATGCCCGAGGCAGGATTCGAACCTGCGACCGTAGCAGTTGCGCGGTTCCAGACTGCGCGCCTAGAACCGCTAGACCACCGCGGCCGGTCAAATTCTCAATGGGCACGTAATGAAATGTACATGGTTTCGAGCATAATTCGAAGGCATGTCGAACGTTACCCTGATCTATTTTATTTCTTACTTTTAGACGAATGATTTCAGAAAGCATTTACAGGTCTTTTTTCAATATTTTTTTAGATAAATGTAGAAATGCCCTTACGCCATCGATTCTGTAAAACAGAAGCCTAAAAGTAGTCTATGTGTAGTGAACAGAAAATGGAAAGGGTCGGTAACATTTCTAGCTGAACGACACAGAGAGTCACTGCTCAGGCGATTTTTCGGCAAATTTTTTCTTCCTCCGCACGCAACGGCTCCTTCCTCATAAGTCTATCTGCTGAGTGTAGATGACTGAACTGCGTGTCGTGTATCAATGGCACGCGATACAATCGATACCGTGCTATTTCTGCGAGCTACACCTCCGCTCTAGGGTTGATTCCCATACCACAACAAGGAGCAAAAAGTGGCTGGATTAATGATGTTCTTTGCTAGAGACAAGGGTATATAGTCCACTGCACGGTCCATTAAACTCAGTACGCTCTGTATGAAACTGATCCTTTCGAGCCATATCTGAGCTGTTATGTCGACCGGGCTATTCCCTCGGTTTCATCTTTTTTACTATTCGAGCTCTGTACCTTGCATACGAGGACTTTGGCTGCTATTTCTGAGTCTCAGTATGGTGCTCCAGTCACTGCCTGGCACAGTCCGCCTATTCCGCCAATGTTGACGTTCACAGTGTTTGCAACTCCGCTGCTCACTCTCGTGAATCCAAACTTTTATGTGTGCATTGTAGTGTACCACTCAACGGTGTGTGTGTGGTGTCATGTTTGTGTTGTATTATGATGACAAGATAGAAGATGTGACCTGCTGACGCCGCGTAGCCTGCTGCTCTCGAATAGTAGCAAGGGGCTGATGGCCCACAAAATGTCCTCCATACGCTGGCCATAACCAGGAACTACCCTAGGTGATAAAAAGTATCCGGACACAACAGAAAACATACGTTTTTTCATATTAGGTGCACTGTGCTGGCACCTACTTCCAGGTACTCCATATCAGCAACCTTAGTAGTCATTAAACATCGCGAGAGAGCAGAATGGGGCGCTCCGCGGAACTCACGGACTTCGTACGGGATCAGATGATTGGGTGTTACTTGTGTCATGCCTCTGTACGCGAGATTTCCACGCTCCCAGAACATCCCTAGGTCCACTATTTCCGATGTTTTAGTGAAGTGGAAATGTTAAGTGACACGTACAGCACTAAAGCGCACAGGCAAACCTCGTCTCTTGACTGACAGAGACCGCCGACAGTTGAAGAGCGTCGGAATGTGTAATAGGCACACATCTATCCAGACCATCACAATGCAATTTCAAACTTCATTAGGATCCACTGCAAGTACTATGACAGTCGGGAGGTGAGAAAATTTGGATTTCATGGTCGAGCGGATGCTCACAAGCCACACATCACACCGATAAATGCCAAACGACGCCTCACTTGGCATAAGGAGCGTAAACGTTGGACGATTGAACAGTAGAAAAACGTTGTGTGGAGTGACGAATCACGGTACGCAATGTGGCGATCCGATGGCAGGGTGTGGGTATGGTGAATCCCCGGTGAACGTCGTCTGCCAGCGTGTGTAGTGCCAAAAGTAAAATTAGGAGGCGGTGGTGTTATGGTGTGGTCGCGTTTTTCATGGAGGGGCCTTGCACTAATTGTTTTGCATGGCACTATCATAGCACAGGCCTACACTGATGTTTTAAGCACCTCCTTGCTTCCCACTGTTGAACAAAAATTCGGGGATGGTGACTGCATCTTTCAACACGATCGAGCACCTGTTCATAATGCGCGGCCTGTGGCGGAGTGTTTACACGACAATAACATTCCTGTAATGAACTGCCCTGCACAGAGTCCTGCCCTGAATCCTATAGAACACCTTTCGGATGTTTTGGAACGCCGACTACGTGCCAGGCGTCACCAATCGACATCGATACCTCTCCTCAGTGAAGCACTCCGTGAAGAATGGGCTGCCATTCCCCAAGAAACCTTCCAGCACCTGATTGAACGTATGCCTGCGAGAGTGGAAGTTATCACCAAGGCTAAGGGTAAGCCAACACGATACTGAATTCCAGCATTAGCGATGTAGGGTGCCACAAACTTGTAAGTCATTTTCTGCTAGGTATCCGCATACTTTTGATCACATATTGTACACGCTGATACGTTTGCCACATTATAAAATGTGTCTATGTTAAGCGGCTTATGTAAGTTGCGTGTAGTTTGTAATTCTACTATAAACGAACAGGCAAATCAGAGCTGCTTGTGAACATGTGGAAACATCAGAAAACCGCATACTGAAAATAGGATCATTTTTGCTGCAGCGGTAGCTTAGATTGGCATCAAAGCATCCACTGCAAAAAGTGGCGGTTGACCATTGGACGGTGGCAGTTTGAGTGTAGTTTGGATTCAAACTGAAGTAGAATGATGGCTAAAAATAAGTTATTCTGCCCTTAACAAACAGAAATTACTAAATACGGGTTCGGTGTGCAGAATTTCCTGCCGCGGTCTAAGGCGCTGCAGTCATGGACTGTGCGGCTGGTCCCGGCGGAGGTTCGAGTCCTCCCTCGGGCATGGGTGTGTGTGTTTGTCCTTAGGATAATTTAGGTTAAGTAGTGTGTAAGCCTAGGGACTGATGACGTTAGCAGTTACGTCCCATAAGATTTCACACACATTTGAACATTTTTTTGCAGAATTTCCTGAATCGTCAATTTTTTATCATATAACGATGTGGTAATATAATCACACAGAAATGGACTCCAGCTGCATTTATTCTAATAATCGCTTCACGTGACACACGATTAAAGTAGAGGCATTTCCTTACCGTCTTTCTCAAATACAGACTCTAAATATACACAACAGGGTTTCCGAAGAACGAGGAAGCCCTCCCTGTGCATCACATCTCTTCTTTGGATTACATACTCCTACTACGAACGTAGACTGGCAATGGCAAGGAAAGCTTTTCTGAAGAAGAAAACTTTGTTAGCATCGAGTATCGATTTAAATGTCAGGAAGTCGTTTCTCAAAGTATTTTTATGGAGTGTAGCCATGTATGGAAGTGAAACGTGGACGATAAATAGTTTGGACAAGAACAGAATAGAAGCTTTCGAAATGTGGTGCTACAGAAGAATGCTGAAGATTAGATGGGTAGATCACATAACTAATGAGGAGGTATTGAATAGAATTGGGGGGAAGAGGAGCTTGTGGCACAACTTGACTAGAAGAAGGGATCGGTTGGTAGGACATGTTCTGAGACATCGAGGGACCACCAATTTAGTATTGGAGGACAGCGTGGAGGGTAAAAATCGTAGAGGGAGACCAAGAGATGAATACACTAAGCAGATTCAGAAGGATTTAGGCTGCAGTAGGTACTGGGAGATGAAGAAGCTTGCACAGGATAGAGTAGCATGGAGAGCTGCATCAAACCAGTCTCTGGACTGAAGACCACAACAACAACAACAATTACGATTGTAGTACCACATCGCTGAATTTATTTGATGTTTACTGCATTTTCTATTTGATAGGGACTCCAAACTCTGTAGTATTACTCAGTAATGTGGTCGTATTATTGTTTAATGGGCTCTTCACTTCATAGATGCACTGCTATTCCACAGAATCTTAACACCTTCTTTTCTCTTCCTTCTACTGATCTTATCCGCTTTTTGCAAGTCCATATTGTTCCCTTTTTTAATGCTTAAACATTTAATCAGTTTAAAGGCTCCACAGACATTTTGTGTCAACTTTACAGTCTGATAATATCGAGTTTTTTTTCTTTTACATTCAGCTAAACTAAAAAGAGTAGGTATTCATTTTTCTGAATTCCCTTACGATCGTCCAACGACGATACTTACCTGTAAATAATGGCATTGTCAGAGAACAGTCTGATAGCACTGATGCGTTATCACATGCATCGTTTAAGAACATTCTTAATCGTAAAAGCATTTCTTGGGACACATATGATGTTAGTTTCTGTTGATCATCCGCTTAAATTAAAATATACATATTAGGTTGTATTAGTCGAGAATACCAGCGAACATCCCAACATGCAACCGAGTGTGTTGATCAGTGTCTACCCGCTTTACCCACAAACAGTGCCCAATTTATGAAAGTTCTAATGTGGTATGATGTCGTCACCCACTATTATCTACTAAATGTCACTGAACTGGATGCCTTTACGAAAAGGGAGTTCCTGCCTGCGGTGTGGTCGATATCTATAACGACACACATGCCACAATATATTGGTGTAATGGAGGATGACTGCATGGCGCAAACGGATAATCTTCTGCCATAAAAGATTTGTGGCTTCGATGGATATCTTCAATATGAAACAACTGAGCACATAATGTGGCAGTCGTAATTTCCTGGGTCTTTAACGTTATCTTTGTGATGCATTGCGTAGACATTACACTGTTTGAGGTTCTCCACATCTTTACCTCGCTGGAATATTCCAAGATGGAGTATAATTACCTTCCATGGAATTCGTGCTTAACACTATCTTTGTGTTGCTAATCACAGTTAAATATTTCTATTTAGACGTGATATAGCCGGCCGCGGTGGCATGCGGTTCTAGGCACTTCAGTCCGGAACCTCGTGACAGCTACGGTCGCAAGTTCGAATCCTTCCTCGGGCATGGATGTGTGTGATGTCCTTAGGTTAGTTAGGTTTAAGTAGTTCTAAGTTCTAGGGGACTGATTACATCAGATGTTGAGTCCCATAGTGCTCAGAGACATTTGAACCATTTTAGACGTAATACGTATGTTATGCCACACTAAAGTACGTCTTTTATGCATTTTAAAAATTTTTCTTCAGGTTCTGTGTTTCTATGTCTCCTTTTGATGTGCTACATGTTCTACCTATTGGCTAAGTAATTCACTCCCAATCTATAAAAACTAATTTTAGCACATATTCTTTGATACATAAGAACCACGGAGTATATCAGAATGTTTCCGCAACGACAGAGCTACAAGATGCAGCTAGCGGCTAAAATTTAAAGTTATGTATGTGATAAATGTCTGTCGTGTGTAAAAATAGCTGGTCGGGGTGGCCGAGCGGTTCTAGGAGCTACAGTCTGAAACCACGCGACCGCTACGGCCGCGGGTTCGAATCCTGCCTCGGGCATGGATGTGTGTGATGTCCTTAGGTTAGTTAGGTTTAAGTAGTTCGAAGTTCTAGGGGACTGATGACCTCAGAAGTTAAGTCCCATAGTGCTCAGAGCCATTTTTTTGTAAACACAATAGGATGATTTTGGAACGACTGAGCCTAAAGACATAGCTAACGGTTTAAATTTTGAGCTGCGTCTGTGCTACTAAAATACAATCGTATGATTTAGCAACGAATGAGCCACAAAATAGAGCTAACAGTTAAAATTTAGAGTTATACAGAACAAATGACTTATTCTGCAAGAGAAATATCCTTCACTGAGTCATTTCTCTTACCTCTTAAAAGACACAGTCACAAGAAGAATACCTATATACAGGGTGAGTCACTAACTATTGCCACCAACAATAACTCCGAAAGTGTGATAAGAGCTGAAAAGTTTATGGGACAAAAGTTGCATGGGACAACGGGGTCCATAATATGACGTTCGTTTCTGTTGCTAGGTGGAGTCGCTTCAGAGATATGAAGGTCAACTTTGTTTTCTTTTTTTTTTTAATGGGATGTTACAGTTTGGTACTTATTTTCTGATAGCAGCTATCGAGAGGATTGCAATGATGTGTAACAGTTAGGTCTTTGAAGGTCAACGAAGGTCACAAAGGTGGCATGAACGTCCACGTACAGACTGCAGTGCTGCAATCTTCTTATCATGGTTCAAAATGGCTCTTAACTCTATGGGACTTAACGTCTGAGGTCATCAGTCCCCTAGAACTTTGAACTACATAAACCTAACTAACCTAAGGACATCACACACATCCATGCCCGAGGCAGGATTCGAACCTGTGACCGTAGCGGTCCCGCAGTTCCAGACTGTAGCGCCTAGAACCGCTCGGCCACACCGGCTGACTTTCTTATCATGGATTGAGGGGTATTCCTTATTACATCGGCACTTATCGAAGCACATGCTCTGACAGTTCTCTCCAATTCTCTCTTGCATATCTTCAGGTGTAGTTGGAACGTCTTTATAAACTATTTCTTTTAAGAATCCCCAAAAGAAAAAATCCAGAGGGGTCAGGCCTGGCGAACGAGCTGGCCACGACACATCTCCTCCGCGTCAAATCCAACGATTTGGCAATGGTCTCTGCAACTCATTTCTAGCCATCAGCGAAAAATATGATGGACACCCACCGTCTTGATACCACATTCTGTTCCTAGTTCCTAAAGGTATTTCTTCCAATAACAAACCTAATGTTTCTTGCAGGAGTGTGGTGTACTTCCTACCATTAAGATTTCCTTCGATTAAATAGGGGCCTATAATTCTGTCCTCCAGAATCCCACACCATACATTCAACGACCACGGTTTTTCGTGTGCAACTTGCCTCAGCCAACATGAACTTTCAGTTGCCCAATAATGCACATTATGCAAAATAACATTTCCATGGTTCGTGAATGTAGCCTCGTCAGTAAATAAAATCAAATTTATAACTGTGTCGTCCACCTGAATCTGAAGTTGGGCCCATCGGCAGAATTCAGTGCGACACATACAATCCGTACCAGTTAATTCTTGGTGGAGACTGATATAGTAAGGATGATATTTATGGCGATGCAGAGCACGAACGACACTACTCTGGCTCATGCTAGATTCTCTTGCGATTTGACGCGAATTAACACAAGGATCTCGAACCACCGTAGCAAGAGTACCAATTTCCGTTTCCTCGTTAGTAACTTTCCTTTGCCGGTTATGTTTCCGATGCGTTAATGATCCAGTTGTTCTGAGTTTATCATACACATATTTAAAAGTACGACGTGTAGGGTGAGTACGTTGAAGATATATTTCAGCGTATGAGTCTCTAGCTCTCACTGAATTTCGTTAGCATTCTCCAAAAATGAGAAGCAAATCTACTTCTTCGAAGAAATACATCATTCACATTCGACGATGCTAGTCTTACCGCTCCTATTAGCGTTATATTGCGAACCCGTCGAATGGTGTTTACATGTCAATGGCACGTTAGATGGATACGCCGTACTCGGCAAATATTTACTCTTTGCACGATATACGATAGAGAATTGTCAGAGCATGCGCGTCGATAAGTGCCAAAGTGATAAGGAATACCATGACGAGAAGATTGTAGCAATGCGTTGATACCAATGGTCATCATTTAGAACAATTTCTGTACATGAACGTTCATGTCACCTTTCTTACCTTCGTTGACCTTCAAAGACCTTATTGTTACACATAATTGGATTCGTCTCTATAGCCGCTATCCGAAAATAAGTACCAAACTATAGCATCACATTTGAAAAAATAAAGCTTACCTTCATATCTCTGACGCAACACCACCTAGCAACAAAAAACCAGCGTCACATTATGCCCCCGTTGTTTCATGTAACATCTGACCCACGAACTTTTCAGCTACTATCATACTTTCGGAGTTATTCTAGGTGGCAATACTTAGTGACTCGCCCTGTATAATTCATTACAGAATGGTAAAAGCGTACGGGCACTGAGACTGCACTTGAACGCACTGTTCGGTTGGAGTATAAGGAGAGTACACGCTTTTCCTTCTCTTGATACGGAGAAAAGGAGCAACGGAACGGGGTCAGTGAAAAAGTCGCATAAGTCTAATGAAGCGGAAAGCAGGAGATGGCGAAGTCTACATACGGAGGGAACCCACTGGCACAGAAGTACCGGAAGGTGAAAAGTTTTCTCGTAAAGATGTTTCCACTATGAGAAGAGGGTTGTAAAAAGGCAGCTTATACGTGAGCTGTGTCGTATATCACCAATACTAGTATTCTGTACTAAGATATGGGCTTCTCTGAAACGAACGGAACAAAATTCACAGAAATCCGACAGAGTAAACACCTCAACTTTCAAGAAGTAACTGTAATCTTATCCAAGCTGCTTAATATACCTTTTTGTTTATATTTAATTACAGAATATAAAACAGTAACAATTTTAAGTAATAAAGAGTCATTAATATTACACACGATCTGAAATCAGTGATTTTCTTTCATTCAAACGCATCGTAAATAAAAGGTGGTTATATTACAGCGAGATGAATTGAATGTACGTTAGTTTTGTGTTCAGTGAGTGGCGAGGTCTTTTGCATGATGATGCGACTACCTAGGAGAATGTCAACACGTTCAGAAATAAAATTGTGTTTATGTTTAGCGAAGATCCGGTTCATCATGTTGAAAGTACAGCATATCGACCAAGAAGTTAATTTTAAAGTAATATACTACTGTAACATATTGCCTTCGACGATGCTGGAAATGTTGAGTCCCTCTACATGAAAGATAACTGTAGTTAAGCCAATATCTTCATCTTCCTCCTTTATTTTCTTGCAGAATACGGTTGAAATGGTCCAATATTTATCACTATCACTGAAGCAATACATTCCAATTTCAGCTACAGGAATTTTCGGGGAGAATAAATAAATAACTGTGAGACTGTAGTTACGTCAAGCAAAGAAAAAAAACCATTTATACGAAATAACAGTCAATTAAGCCAATATGCTCATGGCAAGACGTTCATAGTCTAAATAAATTATTAGATGATGAAGGAAAATAAATACCACCTGAACAAATTTAAAATCACATTTGCAATTTCATGTTTGCAGGAAATTGTTATAAATTACAGAGTGATCAAAAAGTCAGTATAAATTTGAAAATTGAATAAATCACGGAATAATGTAAATAGAGAAGTACAAATTGACGCACATGCTTGGAATGACATAGGGTTTTATTAGAACCAAAAAAAATACAAAAGTTCAAAAAATGTCCGAGAGATGGAGCTTCATTTGATCAGAATAGCAATAATTACCATAACAAAGTAAGAGAAAGCAAAGATGATGTTGTTTACAGGAAATGCTCAATATGTCCACCATCATTCCTCAACAATAGCTGTAGTCGAGGAATAATGTTGTGAACAGCACTGTAAAGCATGTCCGGAGTTAGGGTGAGGCATTGGCGTCGGATGTTGTCTTTCAGCATCCCTAGAGATGTCGGTCGATCACGATACACTTGCGACTTCAGGTAACCCCAAAGCCAATAATCGCACGGACTGAGGTCTGGGGACCTGGGAGGCCAAGCATGACGAAAGTGGCGGCTGTGCGCACGATCATCACCAAACGACGCGCGCAAGAGATCTTTCACGCGTCTAGCAATACTTTGGTTTGGTTTTTTTTCTAATAAAACCCCATTTCATTCCAAGCATGTGTGTCAATTTTTACCACTCTATCTACATCATTCCGTGGTTTATTAAGTTTTCAAATTTATACTGAGTTTTTGATTACCCGGTATTTCCTGTAGATATTAGTACGTGTGCCACAATCTCTTGCTAAATTACGACATAACCCCCTGTTTGTTATGGAAACTGGTTAAAGAATATCACCGATTGCTTCTACTCGTTTCCAGACTTTGGTGCACTTGTCCTCAGCCCGCCTTTTGATATGAACTCGTTAGTGCTAGGGCAGACTACAAGTTTAATGTGGAACCTAAGACTCGTAGAACTTAGCATTTTTCAAACGTACAGCTTATTGCCACAGTCAAAAAAGTGGTAAGTCACATAAAAAAATACCCCAGATGCCACCAAGGGTTGAGGCCTGCACTTCGACCATCGACTTCCACCAAAACTAATTTACGATCCGATTCAGTGAACGGCGTTATTCCTTTCAGTATCGTTTCGTGACTGAATCATTGAAGCTTTCAGCAATAATTCAGGGTTAGCCAAACTGACCTAAACACATTCAAGTGATTTCAAAAAAAGTTATTAACGTAATTTACTATATGATTATTTGTACAGAAACAGCAACTCAAAAGTTCCTTGTGTCATGTTCGCAAATGTTCAATTTGTAAACCATATGTCACATGGCACACGTCCAGTCTTCATTCAAATTCGGCTCACACTCGTCGCTAAGCGTCCGGATAGGTGTTAACCACAGCTGCCCTGATTCGTCCGCGTTCACAAGGTATCCTGTTTCGTAAAACTTCTTTAATTATTCGTAAATGAATTGTCCAGTAGGTGGAGCCTCGATAAATGGTGTTATGACCAAACAAAACTTCTTTCGTCCGGCCATAACAGTGGGTTCTTTGATGGCACGGTGAGGTGGCACATAGGAACTGTAACCCATGAATTATTAGTCCATCTTATTACATTAATGAACAAGAAATTTTCTTAATCTCGACATACTTCTTTTCCACAGATGTACTGAATAATTTACACCTGTCATT
The DNA here is from genome assembly GCF_023864345.2 of Schistocerca serialis cubense. Classification (NCBI taxonomy): domain Eukaryota; kingdom Metazoa; phylum Arthropoda; class Insecta; order Orthoptera; family Acrididae; genus Schistocerca; species Schistocerca serialis. The sequence continues at coordinate 319,839,022 of NC_064641.1, read as the reverse complement.
GACTAGCAAAATATCATGTTATGCACTAATTAACGAACTGTGTCTCTTGAGGTACAATGTTCAACATTTACTAAAGTACAAGTTCATCAGAACCTTTAACAGCGTTGGTCCTACGGTATGATATTGACTCCTTCAGATGAGGTCACCAACTGGGGCAGAGCGCTTCCGTGCCCGTCTCTATGTTGACTACTAGTGAGAGAGCGCTGCTGTGCTGAGAGGGCATGGATGGTCTTCAGGAGCGCACCCCATACGTCGTTGCGGACTGGAGCGAGACCTCGCTGACCTCTGTGAAACTGATAAATATTGCAGATTTTGATGTGGCATCGTTATCTTTAAGGTTCATGTGGGCTCTGCGTCATCACTGAAGACCATTTACTTTTGGACTAATGAATTCAAATGTGGTCAGACAAGCTTCGAAGACGAAGCGCGCCCCGGCCGTCCTAGTGAGGTCACCAGAAAGGAAACCATTGACAAAATCCGTGATATGGTAATGCAAAACTGCCGAATAGAAATTCGTGAGATTGCTGAGGCTACGCATCTCAACTAACTGAGCACATAATATCCGGCACGAGGAACTATCTATGAAGAAGCTGTGTGCGTGATGGGAGCCGCAGCTGCTCACCGTCGACCAAAAGCGCATCCAGTCCAACATTTCAACACAATGGCTGGCGATGTTTAACCGCAATTCGCAAAACTTCTTGCACCGATTTGTGACTATGGATGAAACCTGGATCTATCATCACACACCAGAGACAGAACAGCAGTCAAAATAATCGACAAAGATTGGTGAAAGTACACCGAATCAGCCAAACACCATTTTATCAGCTGATAAAGTGATGAGCACTGTTTTTGGGATTCTCGAGGAATACTCCACATATATTACTTGGAGAAAGGCAGGGCCATAACCGGCCCCTATTATGCTTTCTTGTTCGATCGTTTGAAAATTGTGTAGGCTGAAAAAGATCACGCAAAAAAGTGCTCTTTCATCAGGATAACGCACCATTCTATACATCAGCGATAAGTGCGTGAATTGATCATTGAACTGGCTGCCGCGCGGAGAGGCCGAACGGTTTGAGGCGCCATGTCACGGACTGCACCGGCCAGTGTGGCCGTGCGGTTCTAGGGGCTTCAGTCTGGAACCGCGTGACCGCTACGGTCGCAGGTTCGAATCCTGCCTCGGCCATGAATGTGTGTGATGTCCTTAGGTTAGTTAGGTTTAAGTAGTTCTACGTTCTAGGGGACTGATGACCACAGATGTTAAGTCCCATAGTGCTCAGAGCCATTTGAACCATTTTTTTCACGGACTGCGCGGCTCCTCCCGCCGGAGGTTCGAGTCCTCCCTTGGGCATGGATGTGTGTGTTGTTCTTAGCACAAGTTAATTTAAGTTAGTTTAAGTAGTGTCAAGTCTAGGGACCGATGACCTCAGCAGTTTGGTCCCTTAGGAATTAACACACACACACACACACACAAACACACACACACACACACACACACACACACACACACACATTTGAACTGGTTCCTCATCCACCGATTTCACCAGACGTAGCCCCAAGTGACTTCTTGCTGTTCCCTAACTTGAAGTTTTGGCTTGCTGGGAAGAAACTTTCATCAAATGAGGATCTTAAATCACTTTGCTAAACATCAGTTGTGTTAAAGTTGCAGAACTATGTTCAATGGCAAGTTTCGTAAAACTTTCTCAAAACTTAAGGTACTAAAAAATATGTGTTTGTTTATATTGTGTTGAACATAAGATCTGTACATCGCGCTAATCGACTTCATTGCCTTTCCTTCATCACTCTGCCCCATTTAACTGAAAGGAGGTAACTTGCTAAATCTTAGCAAAACAGTACTGTATGTGATAGAAGTAGATATGCTGACAATATATTGAAGATGTTTACACTCCCACTATTATTTTTATTTTTTAATAACATTCTTGAAGATACAGTTGTTCAGTGCATAGACGAAACGTCATTCAGTTACATCTACGATAATTATAATCAGATGAAAATTGTGGTTATGGTTAAGAATGGCTACAGATTTACTGACAAAGGAAACCAAAATTGTTTTTCCAGTTTGTTTACTGTTTTAGTTTGAAAAATATATTGTTGCTATAATTCAGCTAAACCCTGTACACCCATTATGCAAAATAGAGGCGTATGTCCATAGCGTCAGGACACAATACCCAATCGCACCCAGGTCCTATTTACTACAGGAACCGTCCTCAAAACATTTACTCATTTAGCACTAGTAATGAGCCTTCTACACTTGTTAGCCATCAGTTACATTGCTATTGCGTGCAGTGAAATCACTCTGTTTTGTTGTACTTGTTCATTTTAACGTCAGGCGAGAGCAATCGAATGCAAAAAATTAAAAAAATTAACAGTAAATAGAACAGTAGTGCGTGTCGGTATACGGCAGTTGCTGTGTAGCACCGCACGTCAGTGAGTTTTGCTTGTATTCGGATAAATGTATTCTTACTGTTACTAATGTCTGATAAACAGCAATCAGAGAGAGTAACTGCCCTGATAGTGGGAACTGATTAACAACAGAAAAGAGTAAACCAGGAAACACATACAGACGCAGTTGAAATGGAATTTTCTATAGGAGTTCGAAGTGAAAATCAGTCGGCTTCTGTCAGCTGACTGTTGTTTATTTATAGCTGCTTTGGTGCAACATGCATGTCATGTTAGTCACAGAATCAACTAATTAAATACAATAACGTTCAGAATAATGACAAAGGTTTCTAACACTATACCTACATGTGGAAATATTTTATCCACATAATTTTTTTAGACGAGCTGCAGAACAGAGCACGGAGGGCGACGAGTTTCTAAACTACGCGTTTCTGCATAAATCTGACAATTTATCCGAAAGCTTATATGGCAATACAGCGTGCATTCAAACACTAAATCAAGAGAAATGTTTATAAGCGCCATTTTGAATTCATTTCATCTGTTTATTCCGTATATAATTGTAAGTGATGTCTCTACAGTTAAAATGATTTGTACTTGTAAATTACGGAAGCTAATATGCGACCTTCAATTGCAATTGGCTACGGGTCGAATGCACTCGGCCCGCAGCACACGGGCCTTATGCTAAACACAAACTCAGGATCAAACACTTTGCCGTGGAAACACCTTTACCAATTCCGTGAGACGTACAGATCAACGAGCATCGCAGCGCCACCTGCGACGTCAGTTGTTCGACAGAAAATCTGTTTGTGCAGTTGCATGTTCCACCGTAAGGACGGTCAGTCTGTTTATTGTCTAATATGGATTAGCACTTCCAACCCACGTCCTCAATTATTTGCTAGATGTATTCCAATATCTGCCTTCCTCTACAGTTTTTATTCTCTACAGCTCCCTCTAGTAGCATGGAAATTATTCGGTGATGTCTTAACAGATGTCTTCTTATCCTGTTCCTTCTTCTTGACTGTGTTTTCCACACTTCCTTTCCTCGCTGATTCTGCAGATAACCTCTTCATTCCCTACCTTCAAACTCAACTTAATTTTCAACGTTCGTTTGCAGCACGACATCTCAAATGCTTAGATTCTCTTCCATTTCGGTTTTTCCACAGTCCACGTTTCACTACCACACAATACTGTGCTCAGAAATTTCTTCCTCGAATTAAGACCTATGTTTGATATAAGTAGATTCCTCTTGGCGACGAATGCCCGAACCGCACAATAACTCTGGGTTCGGTGTGGGGCGGCGGTGATCTGTTGTGGGGTGGTATACCACTGAAGGCTACGGCTGGACGAAGCCTCTCCGTCGTTTCTAGGTTCTCGGTTTAATATACATAATACACACACAATCCCTCCTCCCTTATTTGATCTTATGCCTTTCAAAACTCTTTAAAATTTTTATCCTAACACTGGATCTGCTATCTCTTCTCTATCACGTCGTCAGATAAGTCCTTCCCCTCATAGAGGTCTTCAATGCACTCTTTCCACCTATTCGCTCTCTCCTTTGCATTTAACACTGGAATTCCCATTGCATTCTTAATGCTACCACCTCTGCTTTTAATTTCACCACAGGTTCTTTTGACTCTTCTGTATGCCGATTCAGCCCTTCACACAATCATTTCTTTCTCGGTTTCTTCACATTTTTCATGCAGCCATTTTGCCTTAGCTTCCCAGCATTTCCTGTTTATTCCATTCCTAAATGACTTGTATTTCCGCATTCCTGAATTTTTCTAAACATTTTCGTGCTTGTTTCTTTCGTCGATCAAGTGAAATATTTCTTTTCTTAGCCATAGTTTCCTTGCTGGTGCCTTCCTTGTACTTACGTTATTCTTTCCAAATTCTGTGCTTGCCCTTGTTACTGATGTCTGTACTTACGTTATTCTTTCCAAATTCTGTGCTTGCCCTTGTTACTGATGTCCATTTCTATAAAGTCAACTGCCTATTGCGCTATTCATTATCGCAGTGTCTACAGCCTCAGAGATCTTCAAGCATCTCCTCATTCCTTAGTATTTCCTTTTACCACTTCTTTGCGCACTGGTTGTTTCTGACCAGTTTCTTAAATTTCGGCCTACTGTTCATCATTACCAAATTATGATCTGAGTCTATATTTGTTCCTGGTTACGCCTTATAATCCACTATCTGATTTCAATTAAAATTACTCCACTCCATAAATATTTGCGGTGGCACTGGTACAGCAACCGTAATAGATCTTCAGATACAGAAAAAATTATTGGTTGCACAAGATAGCTTTACTTAATCTTTACACGTGACGCGTTTCGCCTGTTCTAGACATCATCAGACATTGGATAAAAACTCTTGCTAGGTCACGATTAGAACGAGTTTTTATCGATTGTCTGATGCCTATGACAGGCAAAACGCTTCACACGTAAAGATTAAATCTATCTTTGCAACGAAGACCGTTTTTTCTGTATCTAAATATTTGATTTCGGTATCACTGCCTGCCCGTGATGTAATATAACTGAATTTTTCCCGTATCTCCCGGCCTTTTACGAGTATACCTCTTCCTTTTGTGATCTTGAATAGAATATTCGCTATTATTCGCTGAAACATATTGCAGAATACAATTAGTCCCTCTCCTCTTTCATTTTTGTTTGGAAGCTCTTATTCTCACGTAACGTTTTCTTCTGTTTCCTTCCATTCAACCGCATTCCAAATCCCATGGCTATGAGATTGTCATCTCTCTTTAAGTTCTGAGCTGCTCGCATTTCTTCATCTGCTGCCTGCGTCCTTGGCATGTATACCTGAACTATTGCTGTAGGTTTTGGTTTGCCCTCGATGGTGATGAGAATAAACTTGTCACTGAACTGTTCACAGTAACTCATTTTCTGCCTAATCTTCCTATTCATTCCTTCTTACGTTGAAATATAAGAATAAAAGTTTTGTATAAAAGGAGATATAATGCGTATTCTCTCTTGGTCTTAGCTCCACATTGTCAAAATTACCTTGCAGGGCCGCGTGGTAGGACAGGAAACAGAAAGAAAGAACACTTGCAGAAAGGCTTGTGATAGCTGTGGATGGGAGCATCTGACAGTCTGTATATTCGGGGTACAGAAAAAGAGTGTGACTTAAGGTACTAAAATTTCGCGTCGCCTCTTCACTTGAAAGTAAAAGTCGTCTCTTAAAAGTACGAGGCAAGAAATGCAAGATATCCCGTCCATTGTCTAGCCTGAAACATTGGACGCTGCAACTGTATTCATAATGACGGCGGCGAACAAAATAGCTCGCTGTGTTCTTCTTTATCGATATTGAGACGTGAAGAACTAACCACCAGCCACCAAATTATGTGTAGAGCACTGCACGACAACTCCTCCAGCACATAAAACAAGTACATTTACATAGCTGTAAGCAAATTAGACGCGTGAAGATTCACAGTCAGTAATTTCGATTCAAATGGTGCAGCCGTTTTCGAAATTGAAGCACTTTATTAAAATTAGTTTTAAACTATTCTTCCAAGATTCGTTTCATATCCTATTACCTAGGTCTTAATAATTTTATAGAGGTTTCGTAAGAGTTTTCAGAGTCATAATTATTACGAAAATGGTTGAAAGTCGTAACTTAAATGCTTAATCATAAAACATTTGCTCCTTTAGAGCTGATTTCATTTTATTAGGAAATTATAGTCACATTGCAGTTTGTAGATTCCTTAATGAGTGATTTCATTTAAAAAGCAGACTTATTAAATTTTAAACAACTGAAAAATTCTTTTCGTAAGTCAAATGCAAAATGATGGCCAAAGTGCTACCTAATTTATTAACAGCATTACCCATCTTGTTTATGAGTGTAAGTCCTTCACATTTTATGCAATTACTATTCAGTTCAAAATAAACACGAGTTTCTTTCAGAAACATTTAAATTCATTGTCTGTTTCAGAGTTGGCAAACGAATCTTCACAGAAATGTAAGTCGATTTCAGAGGGACAGTCATAAGGTGAGTTGAAACCAGTTGTTCTAGAGTCTGTAATATTGCTTGACGGTAATTGGAACCAGTCATAAATACTGAGCTGCTAGACGGAGATAAAACAGTGAACTGTATTTATGTGTCTACTGTGATTATAAACTGGACCCTCTAATCGTCTTCGTGTTTGGTTAGAAGCTCAAGTTTCTTTTGATTTCCTTATTTAAACATAAATTGCGTTAGGGCACACTGGTCAGAAGTTATTTCAATACTGTAAAGCATGTAAAAGTTAATTGATGTAAACGTAAAAGTTATGTTTGTTTAGCTTAGCATTTTACGCCAGTACTCCAATGAGTGAAGCGAGAAGCTGCAGTGAAAAGAGACACTGTGCGTGGCTAAAGGCTGTTTTTGTGGCCCGGCGACGGGTCGGGCGAGACAGCAGCCCACTTTATATGTATATTCCGTCCCTGAACTTTGATTTGAAGATCCTACATTTCAGTTCTGTACTGTATTCAGACACAGTTATAAGCAAGAGCAGTAAACGCTTAATACGTTGTAGTTACATTTAGATTTCCAACTACGAAATAATTAGTGGTTCGTTTTCTTACATGAACAGTATTTGGAGATCCTTCAGATTGTGTTCGCGGTTAAAAGCAGCAACGGGTTTAGTTAAGGGGTCCGAATTCTTAAGGGACCAAACTGCAGAGGTCATTGGTCCCTAGAATTACACACTACTTAAACTAACTTAAACTACCTTATGCTAAGAACAACGCACACACCCATGCCCGAGGGAGGACTCGAACCTCCGGCGGGAGAGGCCGCGCAAACCGTGACATGGCACCTCAAACCACATGGCCACTCCGCGCGTCTCCAACGGGTTTCGTTACAGGAGTGAATGTGACTGAACCACAACGAAACCAGTGGGCCATAGAAGTGATTATGTCACTCAGAATCAAGAATCAGTTGGCAGTTAGCAGAGAATTTCTGTCAACAAGTGTCAGTTCACACCGAAAAGCAGTTATTAAGCACATTCGGAGGTAGAGACAGAGTTGAACTGCTTGTTTCAGTAGATATAAAACTCATTTATACACTCATTGAATGTTCCAGCAGATTACGATATTCATAAAATAAGTCCCAGAACTTCCCAAAAATCCGAGAATTACATTGAATATTGCAATCTAATCGGCGACCCACACGTCACCAGCCAGCGACTATGAACACTACACTACGGCGGAAGATGCACACCACGCGCTATTGCATCCACTCCTCAAATACGGCCGCGCGGGGTAGCCGCGCGGTCTCAGGCGCCTTGCCGCGGTTCACGCGGCTCCCCCGTCGGAGGTTCGAGTCCTCCCTCGGGCATGGGTGTGTATGTTATACTTAGAGTAAATTAGTTTAGGTTAGATTAAGTAGTGTGTAAGCCTAGGGACCGATAACCTGACCCGTCTGGTCCCATAGGAACTTACCACCACATCTCCTCAAATATGGAGTGGCCTATAGCTTCCTGGATATGGAACCATCCAGCAGCACTTACTATGGCAGTGCTGGTGGACGCTCGTGCTCTGACTGTGTTCTTACGTCCTTAAGGTCGTTGCGACGAAGCTATTCCCTTAGAAGCATCATGATCGTCGGTCAGATTGTCCTGTACCTTCGCATCCCTATCGTCGGACTGTGCCTGAGGACAGTAATAGTTTCTTAAGAAGGAATTACACGATACCTCTGCGCTTTTGTCTCCTCAGTGTATGATCATCATCAACTTTGGTGGTGTCTAAGAAGTTACGTAAGATTCGCTATGGGCCAAAGTAACAATTGTATCATTTTTCTGACAATCTGGTATTACTTACAAGTGTTTTAATCCACACTCCGTTGCTGAGTTTGTAAGTCACGAGACAATCTTTGGGCTTATATAGTTCACAGTCCTTATTAGGAGTGTCCAAAGTCTGCATACGGGTCAACTATCTTGCTTCTTTTGTTATAGTCATAAACTGTTTGACTTAATCATACGCAGCATTATCAGTTTGAAACGGAAATAAAATCCACATTTTTCTTTCACACTCCCTGCCATAGATCCGAAAATCGCGTCAAACGTTATGTTAAAGGTAGTAGCGAGCGGTGCTTTAAACCTCTAGCTTGTTATCAACTGAGGATGTGTGCGTCTTAGAAGCGAAACTAGCAAATAAATCAAATGATACGCACCCTGCGGAGATATATCTGTACATTAATTACAACGGTCGCTGTATGTTCTGCAGGCAGTGCCTGCTTTTTTATGAACAGGAAAATGAATAGAAAACAGTTTTGCTACGTCTTCCAATTGATTTTTGTGCATGCTATCTTTATAAGCGGCAGTTAAGAAGCTATACATGAAAACAAGGGAGGAACGACGGAACATATTTGTACTACATCACAGTTAGACAAACGAGTTGGAACCGAAAGTTTGACTGTGGAATATAGTTACGTTGCTACATTCATACCGACTTCCACGAGTAGTTTGATAATGTACACAACAAAGAAAAGTTGACAGGCTGAATGAATTAGATACCAGCAAATTATTAAAAAGTGAACTACATTTAAATTTTCTGCAAGAGTGAATATCAGGCTAATTAATAAATAACACAGCTAGAATAAAACTGCAATGTTACTAAGAAGGAAGTTTGAAGGTTTATAGAGACACTCATTACTTCGAGTGGCAGGAACATAGAACCGCTGGGTAACTTCGTGAAATAATTCTCCCTTTTGGTGAAAGTAGGAAAGAGAAGATTAAAAAGAATACTCTGTCGAGGCGTCAGTACAGATCGCATGAATGTAAATCGGACGTTGCAAGCAAAGTGTGGCTTAAAGAGACGTGCATGTGAAGCATGTGAAAGAACAGAAGTTCAGATGATATGAAATAACAGAAGTTCAGATGGTAAACCGTTATATACAGAACAAGGCGTTGACATACAGAATAAAATATTTGTGTGAGTGTGAAGACGTGTCGGACAGTGACAAAGAAGACATTAAAATGGAACAGATAAGCGGACCAAGTAGCGCAATAAGAGTTTCATTGAGCAGCGAATAACTGAAACATAAACAAGTCAATTCGAGACGATGGTTTACCAGAATGGTACCAAACTCCAAAGAAACAAAAGCACAAACCTGTGAGATCTATTGGACGGTGAGCCTAACATCGCATTCATCTTCATCGACTTTTGGAATAAATGTCAGCAAAACAGATACAACAACGAAGGATATTTTGGACGATGATCCGAATGTATTCATAAAAATTATATGTACCAGAAAAGCAAAGAAACGAAAAAAATAAGAATAATGTTTACTCCGACAGAAAATGTTCAGCGGTACGATAATCACTGTCCTTTGATCACAGGCTCCATACAGACACAGTAAACCTTCAACATCAATAGGTTAAGTGTAAAAAGAAGTTCAGATTGCACCATAACACCCCGTGTATATTGAAAAAGTAACAAAGAGAATGAAACAAAACTCCAGAGAAGGAATGAAGCCGGTCAGAACACTGTTCCAGAAACAATGAAAAAAGCATGCAAAATTTAAACGAACAGAAAATTCCCAAGATTGTTGATCTTTTACAGAAGCTCGAAATTTAGGGTGCACTTCGATGTGAGACGCTTATAATAGTTTTCACAATGAAAACTTGTCTCGAAACCTGACAGAAAATCCAAAGAGTTTCTGGTCGTATCTAAAGTATGCTACCGACAAGACACAATCAATACCTCCTCTGCGCGATAGCGAGAGAAATACTATCGATGACAGTGCTGCTAAAGCAGAGTTACTAAAAACAGCCTTCTGAAATTCCTTCACCAAAGAAGATGAACTAAATATTCCAGAATTCGAATCAATAACAACTGCCATCATGAATAACTTAGAAGTAGATATCCTCGAAGTAGTTCAGATGGTTCAAATGGCTCTGAGCACTATGCGACTTAACTTCTGAGGTCATCAGTCGCCTAGAACTTAGAACTAATTAAACCTAACCAACCTAAGGACATCACACACATCCATGCCCGAGGCAGGATTCGAACCTGCGACTGTAGCGGTCTCGCGGTTCCAGACTGTAGCGCCTAAAACCGCACTGCCACTCCGGCCGGCCTAAGCTGTTTATTTTTGGAACACAGCCTACTACCAGCCTAGAGACAGAAGTGATGACACTTTCTGCAGGACCTGACCATCATTTTGCAGGACAATGCTTAAGCACGTACAGTGCAAGCTGTTACTGATTTGTTTGACTGATGGGGCTGCTAAGGAGACCACCTACTACACTACCTACTACCACCTACTACACTCACCTTGCTTAAGCCCTTGTGAGCTCAACTCGATTTCTGAACTGAAGGAAACACTTCACGGTATTCGCTTCAGAGCTGCTACAAATTCGTCGGGCAATAGACCGCGCCGCTCAAATTGTCAACACAACTGGCACTGCTAAGAGTATCCTACGACTTTCACATAGCTGGCAACGGGTGACTACTTTGAAGGTCAGTAAAACTTTGAAACACATATCTATTTTGTATCAGCTGTAAGTAAATATTTGCCACTATTAAAGTTCCAACCCTCGTACAACCGCACGCTCGACGAAAGATCAAAAAAATGGTTTAAATGGCTCTGAGCACTATGGGACTTAACTTCTGAGGTCATCAGTCGCCTAGAACTCAGAACTACTTAAACCTAACTAACCTAAGGAAACCACACACATCCATGCCCGAGGCAGGTTTCGAACCTGCGAACGTAGCTGTCGCGCGGTTCCAGACTGAAGCGCCTAGAACCGCTCGGCCACACCGGCTGGCACGAAAGATCCGTACCCAAAAACACACAGTCAATTAGTATTTGGAACACATCTTTCTTGTGAAATGCAGCTAGCTCTTTATTCACACGAAGCTTGAGTAATGTCGACAAGGGAATTCAAACTGACTCCGTATTTCTTGATTTCCAGGAGACTTTCGACAGTGTACATCACAAGCACTTGTACTCACATTACGTGCTTATGGAATATCGTCTCAGTCTGTAACGTAGAAAACTACTACGAGTTTTCATCTTGCATTGAAAGTGTAGCTTGTGGTGGAGCCGGGAGGAGAGTTGATATGGTTTTGATGCTGGTACAGCTGACGCTGGCTATTGTGCCGGGCGAACTGTGTACTTGACTGAAGTAGCTTGCAGTGCGTTACACATATGCTCTATGAATCTGAAGAAGTACGGCTAGATATTAATCGATTTTTTCATACTTTGTATACCAAATTCTATGGATAACACAACCATAGAGTTAAAATTTCAAATCAGTAACTTTAGTACTTGCGGAGATATAGGTTGTTACCTGAAACACATATCTGTGCTGACTGTGAAACTGAATTAGAGACTATAATATCAATCTAAACTACAACAAGAGGATAGGCTCATATAATCTAATTTTCTGGAATTTTCTTTAGTTTCATCACTAAGATTTCTGACTTAATTATAAGCACTTTGGAAAATTATTATTTCATCCTATTTTGGTTTTGTGAGTGTTTTGGAGAGGCCGAGAGACTGAATGGAGGACATGTGAAAAGTGAGAATTTGATATTTTATTAAAACTATGTAAATGTAGGCGTGAGGAAGTTGTTGTGCAATACGAGAATTTTTGACGTATGTCCGAGTCAGCTTGATTTTGTAAACGGCAGCCAGGAGGGGCTTGGAGTATTAAAGGAAATCGTATTTTGTTTTCATTAAATTTTATTTAGTTTCGGAATTACGAGATTTGTAGTCTAAAGTGCTTGTGGTAATCTGATTGGCTGACATTAGAAATCCCGTAAATATAGAAATGCTCGAGATGATCTGATTGGCTGCATAACTTACTAGCCAATAGGAATTCAGCATTTTCCGCTCGTTTGAATAGGACTTTGTGTCTCAGCTCTAAGAGTCGCGAAAGTCGCTCGGGAGCCGTCTTCCTGTAAACATCCGTGCTAAATCGTGGTGCTAAAATTTGTACCTGAATGAAGAAAAACGTGCGTTTGATCGGTTCTCGCGTCGTTGACGGAAAGTATTGAGTATTTTGTGAAAGTTTGAACTTTGTGAGTGATTTATTTTAGATATTCGCTTGTAAACATTTCTAGCCGTACATAAACTCCGCAAGCCGTATTTCGTGCAGACTACGATATATTGTGGCGAGCACTTCTTTACGAGATGCCTGCTGAACTACTGAAAGTGTTAACTCGCAAGCAGTGGTGCTTCAGTGACTGTTTAGGACGTTCAAAATATCGGGTCGGACTAAATATCTTCTGTTTGCTTTTGAGTGTGAACTTGTAACGGAGACAGTCAGTAAAATTGCATAATTGATGTTGGAATATTAAATACGGACTTGGTAGCCATTTTTCTGGTTTTAAAGACAATAAACCAACTGAAAGGTATTTTAGACATTTTTTTTTGAACGAGTGATGCAAGAAACCTGAACGCTCTATATTTTAACTGACTTTCAGCTATTGCCCATGGACTGGAGTTACGGGGCCTTTGCGTGGAGGGTATTTAATCAAATATTGGTCAGCGCTGCTTTTTTTTGGCTAAACCAGTATCTTCCATCGCAGAGTGAAGGGGAAAACAACCTGAAACGTAGCCAGGTAGGTGGACTAACTGTTTAAAGGACAGTGAGAGACTAACCCGCTCCACCACGTTTGGTGCATTTAGCGGCCGGGGAAAGTAAAGGTCAGCGTCGGATGAACTTTAAAAGCAGAACTGTAAACCTGTGATAGAAAGACCTACTCGTGTGCAGAGAAACTTTTGAACTGAAGCGACAGAAGGAGGACTTACACCCAGTGCAGATTCTGCGAACTGTAAGCAATATTAGCGGATTGTGAGGACACAGCAGGCAGAGCGCCCAGCGAACTACAAGAACCCCTACGGAAGCTGCTGGGAGCAGCGTCTATAGCAGAACGACAGGAGGAGTAGTTGGAAGCTGTGGACGGTGCTGTGGGGTCCCAGAAACAGGACCTGAGCAGCAGCTTTTGGCGGACGGACTGACAGTAGCATCTCGCCGTGCTAATAACGTTGAGAAAAAGCTAAGTAGTGTTTGATTCCTATCGTCTGTGAGTGTGGAAAGGAATTTGTCGATACGGAGAAAAGTCATGAAGGAAGGAGGGTGTAGATTTTGATGATTCAGTACTTGCAGACGATAATATGAAAGGAAATTTTAGTTTTGATGGTCTCAAATTAATGACAGTGGTTTTCCAAATACAGTACCTGATAGTATTGGGCAAGACACGGTGGAAACTGATCTTAAGTTGGTATCAGGTCTTGTGAATGAAATAAAAAGAGTCAGGTTTTGAAGTTGATGACAAAAATATAAAAAATAAGTAGGGAACAGGCACCGGCCCTAATGTTAAATTAGTACCATTTACTGTTACTGAAGCGAAAATAGAACCAGCACTGGAGGTGAGGGAGCAGAAAGTTAGCAATGCGACCACGTTCCAAAACGTCATGAAACGCACGGGTGGTATTAGCATTAGTATTATGAATGGAGTAAGATCTGAAATAAATGAATTAAGTAATGAAATGAACAGTAAAATAAGTGGACTGGGCAATAAAATGAACAGCAATATGAATACAAAAAAACTTGGGTCTAAAGTGGAAAGTAAAATAAGTTTATTAGTTTCTCAAAATAATCAGGGGTTTATAAAACAGCCAGAACAGTTTGATAATAAATTGAATAATTTTAAAAAGAAAATCCAGGGAGAAATGGATCACAGAATATCAGGCTTGAGTTATTCTGAAAAAAAAAGAGATATCACAGCTTAACGAAAGAGTGAAAGGAAAAATTTGCTATGCGAAACAAGAATGTAAGTATGATACAATAAGAGTAAAAGATGAGCCAACTAACCATATAAAACAAGTTGCTGAAGGTAGTAAACAGCTTGGTGAACAGTTAACTGCTGACGTGAATAAAGTACAGGCTCAAGTAGATCATGTAATGAGAATCATAAAATTCTGGCTAATAAAATTAAGGACGAAAGTGACAAATGTGAACTGTTTGGGAGGCATGTTTGTGCGAGAATAATTGATTAGCAAAAAGACCGTATTAAGATTTAGTACAGAAGTAAATGGTAACCTACAATTGCGTGATATTAAACAAATGTAGAACAGAGAGTTAATAACAGTAGTGGTAATATAGTAATAAATAGTGTTGTCAGAATCATCTCAAATTGCTCATGTTAACGACACTAGAGGTAAGATAGATACTGCCTACAGGAAAATTAAAGAGACCTTTGGAGAAAAGAGAACCACTTGTATGAATATCAAGAGCTCAGATGGAAACCTAGTTCTAACCAAAGAAGGGAAAGCAGAAAGATGGAAGGAGTACATCTGGTGAGGAAGATGTATGAGACAGGCGAAGTACCCTCAGACTTCACGATGAATATAATAATTCCAATCCCAAAGAAAGCAGGTGTTGACAGATGTGAAAATTACCGAACTATCAGTTTAATAAGTCACAGCTGCAAAATACTAACACGAATTCTTTACAGACGAATGGGAAAACTGGCAGAAGCCGACCTCGGGGAAGATCAGTTTGGATTCCGTAGAAATATTGGAACACGTGAGGCAATACTCACTCTACGACTTATCTTAGAAGAAAGATTAAGGAAAGGCAAACCTACGTTTCTAGCATTTGTAGACTTAGAGAAAGCTTTTGACAATGTTAACTGGAATACTCTCTTCCAAATTCTAAAGGTGGCAGGGGTAAAATACAGGGAGCGAAAGGCTATTTACAATTTGTACAGAAACCAGATGGCAGTTATAGGAGTCGAGGGGCATGAAAGGGAAGCAGCGGTTGGGAAGGGAGTGAGACAGGGTTGTAGCCTCTCCCCAATGTTATTCAATCTGTATATTGAGCAAGCAGTAAAGGAAACAAAAGAAAAATTCGGAGTAGGTATTAAAATCCATGGAGAAGAAATAAAAACTTTGAGGTTCGCCGATGACATTGTAATTCTGTCAGAGACAGCAAAGGACTTGGAAGAGCAGTTGAATGGAATGAACAGTGTCTTGAAAGGAGGATATAAGATGAACATCAACAAAAGCAAAACGAGGATAATGGAATGTAGTCGAATTAAGTCGGGTGATGCTGAGGGAATTAGATTAGAAATGAGACACTTAAAGTAGTAAAGGAGTTTTGCTATTTGGGGAGCAAAATAACTGATGATGGTCGAAGTGGAGAAATCTGAGGAAATACTCTCTGGATTCCAGCGGCTATCTGATTTGGTGAAGGCTGCCGGTCTTGCTTACGAGATGAAGGCAGAGCTTACCATCTGCAGCATCGTTGACAGAACCGACTGCGGACCTTTGGTGCAGAGCCGGGTGTAGGGTCTGAATCAGAGGCTCAGACGGTTTTGCGACCGTGTTGGCTGCAGATTCCTTGACTTGCGCCATAGGGTGGTGGGGTTTCGGGTTCCGCTGAATAGGTCAGGAGTTCACTACACTCAGCTGGCGGCTACACGGGTAGCGGAGGCTGTGTGGCGTGGACTGGGCGGTTTTTTAGGTTAGAAGGCCTCGGGAAAGTACGGGGTGGGCTGCAATCTCAAAGGGTGCATGGCAAATACAGGACGTGCTTGGGTCAAGGAACAGTCGGAATTGTAGTTGTAAATTGTTGTAGTTGTGCTGGGAAAGTTCCTGAGCTTCAAGCGCTAATAGAAAGCACAGAAGCTGAAATCGTTATAGGTACAGAAAGCTGGCTAAAGCCTGAAATAAGTTCTGCAGAAATTTTTACGAAGTCTCAGACGGTGTTCAGGAAAGATAGAGTAGGCAGAATTGGTGGTGGAGTGTTTGTGTCTGTCAGTAGTGGTTTATCTTCTAGTGAAGTCGAAGTAGATACTCCGTGCGAATTGGTATGAGTGGAGGTTATACTTAACAGCCGAACTAAGTTAATAATTGGCTCCTTCTACCGACACCCAGACTCTGATGATATAGTTGCGGAACAGTTCAGAGAAAATTTGAGTCTCATAACAAATAAATACCCCACTCATACGGTTATAGTTGGTGGGGACTTCAACCTTCCCTCGATATGTGTGCAAAAATACCTGTTCAAAACCGGTGGTAGGCAGAAAACATCTTCCGAGATTGTTCTAAATGCTTTCTCCGAAAATTATTTCGAGCAGTTAGTCCACGAACCAACGCGAATTGTAAATGGTTGCGAAAACACACTTGACCTCTTAGCCACAAACAATCCAGAGCTGATAGAGAGCATCATGACTGATATAGGGATTAGTGATCACAAGGTCGTTATAGCTAGGCTCAATACCGTTTCTTCCAAATCCACCAGAAACAAACGCAAAGTAATTTTATTTAAAAAAGCGGATAAAGTGTCACTAGAAGCCTTCCTAAGAGACAATCTCCATTCCTTCCGAACTGACTATGCAAATGTAGACGAGATGTGGCTCAAATTCAAAGATATAGTAGCAACAGCAATTGAGAGATTCATACCTCATAAATTGGTAAGAGATGGAACCGATCCCCCGTGGTACACAAAACAGGTCCGAACTCTGTTGCAGAGGCAACGGAAAAAGCATGCGAAGTTCAGAAGAACGAGAAATCCCGAAGATTGGCTAAAATTTACAGACGCGCGAAATTTGGCACGGACTTCAATGCGAGATGCCTTTAATAGGTTCCACAACGAAACATTGTCTCGAAATTTGGTAGAAAATCCGAAGAAATTCTGGTCGTCTGTAAAGTACACAAGCGGCAAGACGCAGTCAATACCTTCGCTGCGCTGTGCCGATGGTACTGTTACCGACGACTGTGCCGCGAAAGCGGAGTTATTGAACGCAGTTTTCCGAAATTCCTTCACCAGGGAAGATGAATGGAATATTCCAGAATTTGAAACACGAACAGCTGCCACCATGAGTTTCTTAGAAGTAGATACCTTAGGGGTTGCGCTTGATACGGGCAAGTCTTCAGGTCCAGATTGTATACCGATTAGGTTCCTTTCAGATTACGCTGATACAATAGCTCCCTACTTAGCACTCATATACAACAGCTCGCTCACCGATAGATCTTTACTTACAGATTGGAAAATTGCGCAGGTCGCACCAGTGTTTAAGAAGGGTAGTAGGAGTAATCCGTCTAACTACAGACCTATATCATTGACGTCGGTTTGCAGTAGGGTTTTGGAGCATATACTGTATTCAAACATTATGAATCACCTCGAAGGGAACGATCTATTAATACGTAATCAGCATGGTTTCAGAAAACATCGTTCTTGTGAAAAGCAGCTAGCTCTTTATTCGCACGAAGTAATGGACGCTATCGACGGGGGATCTCAAGTTGATTCCGTATTTCTAGATTTCCGGAAAGCTTTTGACACCGTTCCTCACAAGCGACTTCCAATCAAGCTGTGGGCCTATGGGGTATCGTCTCAGTTGTGCGACTGGATTCGTGATTTCCTATCAGGAAGGTCGCAGTTCGTAGTAATAGACGGCAAATCATCGAGTAAAACTGAAGTGATATCAGGTGTTCCCCAGGGAATCGTCCTGGGACCTCTGCTGTTCCTGATCTATGTAAAAGACCTGGGTGACAATCTGAGCAGTTCTCTTAAGTTGTTCGCAGATCATGCTGTAATTTGTCGTCTAGTAAGGTCATCCGAAGACCAGTATCAGTTGCAAAGCGATTTAGAAAAGTTTGCTGTATGGTGTGGCAGGTGGCAGTTGACGCTAAATAACGAAAAGTGTGAGGTGATCCACATGAGTTCCAAAAGAAATCCGTTGGAATTCGATTACTCGATAAATAGTACAGTTCTCAAGGCTGTCAATTCAACTAAGTACCTGGGTGTTAAAATTACGAACAACTTGAGTTGGAAAGACCACATAGATAATATTGTGCGGAAGGCGAGCCAAAGGTTGCGTTTCATTGGCAGGACGCTTAGAAGATGCAACAAGTCCACTAAAGAGACAGCTTACACTACACTCGTTCGTCCTCTGTTAGAATATTGCTGCACGGTGTGGGATCCTTACCAGGTGGGATTGATGGAGACATCGAAAGGGTGCAAAAAAGGGCAGCTCGTTTTATATTATCACGTAATAGGGGAGAGAGTGTGGCAGATATGATACGCGAATTGGGATGGAAGTCATTACAGCAAAGACGTTTTTCGTCGCAGCGAGATCTATTTACGAAATTTCAGTCACCAACTTTCTCTTCCGAATGCGAAAATATTTTGTTGAGCCCAACCTACATAGGTAGGAATGATCATCAAAATAAAATAAGAGAAATCCGAGCTCGAACAGAAAGGTTTAGGTGTTCGTTTTTCCCGCGCGCTGTTCGGGAGTGGAATGGTAGAGAGATAGTATGATTGTGGTTCGACGAACCCTCTGCCAAGCACTTAAATGTGAATTGCAGTGTAGTGATGTAGATGTAGATGTAGATGTATATGTTGATGTAGATGCAGATATAAAATGTAGACTGGCAATGCCAAGGAAAGCGTTTCTGAAGAAGAAAAATTTGTTAACATCGAGTATAGATTTAAGTGTCAGGAAGTCGTTTCTGAAAGTATTTGTATGGAGTGTAGCCATGTATGGAAGTGAAACATGGACGATAAATAGTTTGGTCAGGAAGAGAATAGAAGCTTTCAAAATGTGGTGCTACAGAAGAATGCTGAAGATTAGATGGGTAGATCACATAACTAATGAGGAGGTATTGAATAGAATTGGGGAGAAGGGGAGTTTGTGGCACAACTTGACGAGAAGAAGGGACCGGTTGATAGGACATGTTCTGAGGCATCAAGGGATCACAAATTTAGAATTTGAGGGCAGCGTGGAGGGTAAAAATCGTAGAGGTAGACCAAGAGATGAATACATTAAGCAGATTCAGAAGGATGTAGGTTACAGTAGGTACTGGGAGATGAAGCAACTTGCACAGGGTAGAGTAGCATGGAGAGCTGCATCAAACCAGTCTCAGGACTGAAGACAACAGTCGTTGAGATTTGATTTAATAAGAGCGTGCATGATTTTGAGTCCGTGTTGCATAGGTCCCGGAATGATAAGCAGAAAATAGGCATTGTGGTATCTAATCTTATAGGAGAAGCTCGTGTTTGGGGAAATTTAGCTGTAGACCAGTATCTCAACATGGAAAGCTTTAAACAGGCTTTCTTTGAGTAACACTAAGGAAAAAGAAAACAGATGAACGTATTAAACTGCTTTTGGTCAGTTCAGAAGTATAACCCAAAGAAAGACACTATGTAGAGATTTCTGCACAAGTGGGTAACTACTTTGTCTTACATCACTACCAAGTTAGAAACAGAACAAATTATAATGGGATTAGAGAACAAGTTGCTAACAATCACAGAGGATGGTCCAGAGGACGACGGGGTTTTGCAGGAAATAGAAATTACGCCAGGAACAGGACTGACAGTTATCAAAATCAGCAGTCAGCTGAGAGAGCAGAACAGCATTACAGACAGCCGAATAAACGGAATGCTACGTCTAATGGCAGGGTTGGGGTGGGGAAAACCAACAGCAGTCTGTCAGGATGTAGCGTTTGCAGACTGCCAAAACGTAGGGTAAGTCCACTATCAAACCCTTTGTAAACCAGCAACAAACACAAAACAGTAGTGGTACACCTAATATAAACATACTGGAGGAAAGGGAGGAAGTGAGAACATTTACTTTTCAGGAAAATGTGATAGAATTTTGTGATAGAAATGTGGTAGAATATTAGATGAAAATCGCAAATCTGGGAACCAGGTTAGCAAGGAAGGAGCTATCTGGTGAGACTATGGAGCAGGATCTTAGTCTAACTGAGTACTACAATACTAAAGAGGATCCTGTAGGGTATGTGGAAGAAAGCACTGCATATGGGGGAAATGTAGCAGAGGAGGAAGATACACCGGTGGATGAAGTGTTGGGTAGAACAGAGGAGATTCTGTATGATAGTGATAGAGCGGTTTCAGATGTAGAGGAAGGTGTAAGTAGAGTGGAAGAGAGCTCGTTGGATAATGACGCAGCTACAGAAGTAAACGAATCTGGGCGCTAATTTGAAAATTCTGACAACATACTCGTAGAAGGGAGTGTTACAGAATCTGAGAGGATTAGAGAAGGAGATTTATGTTTTGACTTGTCACTGGCAGACAGTAATTAAAGCTGCCACAATTACAGAGGAAGAAGATCCCATAAATACGTATGTTATTTCCACAGAAGGTATATGATTTGACAGATTTGAGGTACTGCAGGATTTATTGGAAGAACCAGATCCTGAAACTGTTTAGACAACCGATACCAGAGGTTGCAGTTTTTAGTGAAACAGTTCCTTGTTTACTTCGTAGTGGTTCAGACGTATGTGCAGAGTCAAAAATTTTGTAGATGCTATTCCGAATTAGAAAGAAATAGCTATTATGTCCGTCTCCACAAAAAACATTGTAGTAGCCACAAGTTTTAAAAGTAAGAAAGCAGTACCTCACGAGGTCATGTTATCTGTTAAGATACAAGGTGAGCAACTGTGCCAGAACTTCCTGATAATTTTCGGGTTAAGTGTGGAAACGTTGGTTGGGGCAGATTTTTTGCAAAAACTCACGAGGTCATGTTATCTGTTAAGATTCAAGGTGAGCAACTGTGCCAGAACTTCCTGATAATTTTCGGGTTAAGTGTGGAAACGTTGGTTGGGGCAGATTTTTTTGCAAAAATACAAGGAGAAGGTCTATTTTGGGAATAACATTACTGTTGATGGAAAGTATGTGACAGCGACATTTGGAGGAAGACAGCGTTATCCAGCAGGTGAGCGATGTGATGTGCCTAGACGTTGCTGCAGGAAAAATGTGGACACCTTTGGCTACAATGAATATGGACAAAGGCAAGAAATAGGTCCTGATGAAATAGAAAACATCAGGATCATAAGTGAAGACCTAAAGAAGTATGTATGGAAAGATGACGGGGCAGTAATAACTAACTGGCTTCAGGGCAAGCGCATTCTTTGCCACGTCAGGCGGCTGACGAACGCCAGGCGTCCTGAGTTGTTGGCAAAGTTACTAATGTGCTAAACAGTGAATGAGAACTGAGAGATCAAAACATGTGAAAGTTTTCTAGAATAAGATAATGTAAAATGTAAGTGTGATGAAATGTGCTTCTACCTTTTTATGTAAAAGTTTCAGAAAGAGGCAGTACCGTAATGATTGTCAACGTACCAAGCCAAGAGATTTCATACAGAGATCAAAGTGAACAGGTTGTACACTGTATGACCACTGCAAGCTGAGGCAGTTGTTATAAACGTTTTCAGTCAATTTTCATCCATTGCGTATTTGTGTATATTATGTAAAGCTTATGAAACAGTAGGTATTAGCCTTCATATGTAAAGATATTCTAAAGCTGAGAAGAAATGTATTTATCAGTATTTGAGCCTAAAGTTGGAAAGATTTACAATCAGAAGTAAACACCTTTCATAGTAAAGAGAGATATTTTCCAGCAGTGACTTGCTTGAGTGAATCTGAGTCTGAAGTGTTTCTTAATAACTGCTGGTTTGGAAACTGAGTTGGGTAAAGATAGGCACAGTTAGAGTACTATTTACATTTGGTTAGAAAAGGTTAGTTCACATTTAATGAAAAATATTTTTTCTGAGGAAGTGGAGCAATGTTACTACTGAGTATGTAAGGTCAATGAAATCCAGAAAATTGTCTTTGTAAATGTACCGATCATGACAAGAAATCAATAATGGTAATAATTGTTTGGCTTAGACACACACTATTTTGCAGGTATGCCCATACGTGGAACCGGTGCAAGAATAAATGTGAAAAGAAATTCCCATGCTGTTTCATCAAAAAGTAGGCGCTGAAGATATGTAATTTTTATAGAACCTGACCACAATGAAAAAAATTTGTGAAAGATAGGGAATGGTTCCCCCTCTCATACTATTGTCGAATAGGTAATTTTGAGGACCCCAAAAATAGCACTTTTTATGAGAAGTTTGTGAAAAAGTGTACTTAGTTAAAAGAGGAACCCTTCGTAGTACCTCTACATAGTATAAATTACGTAATGTTGTAAAAGGTTTTCTTATGAATGCTCGCCATAACGGATTCCGGGAATGGCTTATATTTTTAATATACTTACGTCTTAATTTTTTTAACCATAACCTAAATTTGATATCGGTTGGTCAATCTGTTAATTACTTTTTATAATTATTCTTCACTCCCGGCAAGGGAGGTGTTCCTCTAGCAATTTCATCTACATCTACACGTATATGTTTCATCGAACCACCTTCACAATATTTCTCACACAGCGATCGGAAAATATTGTTTTGAAACTTGTTTTGATCTTCTGATGACTTTATGAGGCGGTAAATGACAGACCCATCTGCAAACAAGCTAAGGCTGCTGTTCAGATTGTCTCCTTATATAATACGGGACAGCAGAGAGCCTGTAACACTACTCTGGGAAACGCCGGAAATCGCTTCTGTTTTAATCGATGACTTTTCGTCAATTACTACAAACTGTGACCTCTCTGACAGGAAATCACGAATCCAGTTGCATAACTTGCGGCTGGGTGGGTTGGTCTCTCACTACCTTTTAACAGTCAGTCCACCTACCTGGATAGGTTTAAGGTTGTCTGCCCCTTCACTCTGCGAGGGTAGATACTGGTTTAGCCAACAAAATCAGCGTTGACGAAAATTGACTAATACCTACCACGCAAATTCCACAGAACTCCAGTCCATTGGCAGTAGCCGAAAGTTAATTAAACTATAGAGCGGTCGGGTTTCTTGCATGACTCGTTTGAAAAAATGTCTAAAATTTCCTTTAAGTTGGTTTATTTCAAGTACATTTGAGGTTCATAATACGGAAAAATTATAAACACGACGTAATTCTAACGGATTCCTTAGAAAAGTTTGAATGCCGGAAAGGTTATTGAAAACCAAAAATTTACGAAACATGTAACTCTGTTACAGTAATATATCGAATTGTTATCACTTGGACTTGATAGCAATACATCGAAATTATTTACAAAAATTGTTACAGAAATATGGTACCTACACAACTCAAATTTTTGATTCATTTCGACGAAATAAATGTCAATCTGACAGAAATTATTACAATTGAATTTTTGTTTCACACTCACTTCCATTCCCCCCCCCCCCCCTCCGCCATTTTCATTGTACAAATAAAATTTCATAATGAAAAAACCTACTAAATTACTTCACGGAAACTATCTTCATATAAAAGGCACTTTGCTGTGTGTCCCTTATCTTTTTCGAATCAAGCTTCTGTTGTTTCTTTGTATCCCCTCCGGCAAAAAATGCAGTCAGTCTCCCAGTTTCCAGGTGGAAGATTGTGCCACAAGTTGTGATATTCTTGCAATGGCTAGACTGCAATGACGAAGATCCTTATCTTGTTCCTAAGGTATATCACCTACGGAACTAACAATGCAAAGTTTTAAATTACGTTCTCCCATTAGTACCGTGAAATATAAAAGGGAACCCGACATTGGCTAAGACGCCACTCGTCGACTGGAAAGCAACTGCTTATGGACAGCACGTTAGTCCTCTGAGTGTTAATGTTGGTTCTGAAAAGAATAGCTACTTCGCCTTTGTCTGGTAGTGACTGAGATACAGTCTGTTAGTACAGACACGGACACCATCCGAGTGGAGTGACAAATCTGAACACACACACTGAAGACAGAAACTGCTGTTTTGTAAGTGGCTCCACGGGTTCAGACAAGCTTCCCAGGGGTGGCCCTGCGTATTATCCTCCTGACTCAGAACTGCGCCTAATTACTGGAACGTCGGTGCGTGCAACCTACTGTGTTAATTAGTCATTGTCGACCTAATCAAGCGTAGCCGGAACCGTGTTATGGTCAAGTGTGCACCCAGACTCCCTTGAGGAGTAACAGATACTTCAGGGGACGAACGTAATTAGTGGACCTGAGGTACTCTTGGGAACAGTCTACTGGTATGATTGGTGGCTAGAATACTCATCCAGAATTCATATTTTCAATTTAAATAAAGCCCAAGATTACGAGGTATTGCTGTTGTATTAGGGTCTACGAGTATAATGTCTCTCCGAAGAAAGACTGGAAATCTTGAAATATCTACTTATAAGAGGAAGGACAGAAACAGCTCGGTGTCCAGTTATTAGGATACCTTACCGTTCCACGATTATTTATAATTTTTAGTAGGTTTTAAGTCGAAACTAAAATTAAGAAAGGTGAATAATTACCAATCAAAAGCCCATATAACAATGAAACGTAACGAAATCTTACGTAACAGCGTGCACTTTTTTAACTTAATGTATACAGTTGTTTGCCTTGTATTCCAGACATAGGAAAATACGTTTAAAGTAACAAACAAATTATGCTGCTTCGCCTTTGCTGTTTGTTGCAAAGCCTTCTTACAACTGATTCTTGTATCTGTACTAAATGTAAGAACTTAAACCACCTGTTGTCAAGCACGTGAAATATTTATTGCGAAGTGTTCCGATACCACGTTACCTCATAGCACTTGATTATGGGATTATGTATTCCTAAAATATGTGGCGATAAATATTTCACTAGTTTGACAAATGGTGCGTAAAATTGTGAGCTCTGAAATTACATTATGTTTGACGATTTTATGTCGTAGGCAGAATCTTTATAATATTAACGATATAATAGTAGGAAACGCAGCCATCAGAAGGGTAATATGGTCTTGTAAATTCTGTCGAGTTTTAAATACGCGAGCAAAAGCTCTCATTACTTCGTTCTCACGTATGCTGGTGATACCTCCCGCGAGTGCAAGAGTTTCCCGGTACGTGCTGAAAGGCTGGAGGAGGTTACCGGGATAAATTTCATGAAATCCGATACAAAATGAGACGAATCGCCGGAAATGAAATCGTTGCGACCGCTCCCCTTCTCCGCCCAGCCCCATCCACCCACCACCCCACTGGCTGAAAGGAAATCCTGGACCCGTAGGTGCGAGTGGGCAGAGCATGTTACTGACACGGCGACGAAGGCATCGCGCATTAATTTAATACTAACGGAAAGAAAACTGCAATGTGCAGCCGATGCATGTTGCTCGTATCCCAGATGAGAAAAGCATGCTTTCTTGTTAGACCATGATGAGAAGTATTCAAAAATTAGAACTCCGGATACAAGAATAGTTGTAGCATATTTCATCTTATCTATTACTAACTGAGAATAATGTCTCCTAAGCCGACTTTTTTTTAAGCAGAAATAAATTAAAGTAACGATATTGAACTCAATTTAGTTACCTGTAAAAAAGAGTTATATCCTCATACGAGACTAAAAAGAGCTCAGCTCGCAGCAGACATAGAACGTAGCCTACTGCATCTAGTAGGTAAAGTTTTAGGCTGACTCGAATAAATTTTTAAAAGACAGACTTGAATTGGTCGCTGATATTAATAATCTAATGACCTTAACTCTGAAATTGCTGTCGCAATTCTTATCCGTAAATTATTTGAGTGTTGTGAGTAGTTAATAGATTTTGAGAGCACAAGAATTTTTCCATGATTTGCAATACACTATACGTTGCGTGGCGTAGGCCATAATGCTCATACTATATGTAACTGATTAAAATGTTTAGTTTAGTTTATTTTCTCTTGTGTACAATGACGAAATTTGGTTTTACGACAACATTCAGTGAGCGGAGTGGCCTTCAGTCGTTCGTGAAGCGTTCGAGAAAGGATCATCTCAACTATGTAGTGACTTTAAAAAGAAACTTTGGTTAAAATATCTCTCTGCTCATGCACAGCTTTGTGCCTCAGCAGCTTTCAGTCCTGGCACGATAATTTTCTTGGTGTCGTAAAATCGTAATAGTGACAATTGATAATAGACTAAGTAATAAAGAAATCACGAATTACGAGACCCTTTCTCATAGCAGGTGCGGTGAGGAACAATCACATATTGCAGTTTCTGCCAGACCCCTCTGTAGAATTAATAAAATGTGTGGAAACCTTTTATTTGGATGCACGCAGTCGTTTTATCGTAAAGGCTACAGCTCTAAAATGCATATCTTTTGCTGTTTAGTAGGAGTGTAAAAAATCACTTGCGCATTAACTTGATCATTTGCACATCGAATTCAGCCATTGGCACTGTAAAAGGATCCTCTTTACCCGTACTACCGGGGAGCGAAACATACGTGGAATCCACTATTTTGGTTCCCCATACAGCAGAAGGCAAGCGTTACAATTTATAAATTCATTAGTTACGTACCCGTTTTTGGCTTTACACACAGTTGACCGAGAACAGCTGCGATATGCGGCTCTCTTGAAGGATGTAACAGATTTTTTTTCCTCCTATGCACTTAATATGAATCGATTCGAAAGTGATATCACTTTTCGTTAGTTATCCTTGCTTTCAAAGTTATGATATTTCATTGTTACTGCAGATTTCTGTTAATACCGAATCAAAAGTGCGCAGATTTAAATGTATGAAACCTTATTTATAAATACATTACTTTTAATGCACTTTTGAATTATGTTAATATTTGAAACGTCTAGTTTTAATTTAAAAGTCGGTTTATTTAAAAGAACTATTTCCGGTAGACTTTAATTATCCTCTGTATTTGTAACATTTGCAATGTACAAGGAGACAGTTGTGAGTAGAGAGATAATGTGAGAGGTGGAAATACGTTAAGGAGGATCGTTTATACAATGAGGAAAGAAGAAGTTTTTAGAGGTTTTTGGTAAGTGGAGAAGAGGGAAAAAACTGAAGTGGAAAGTTTTTTGGAGAAATTGCAAACGTAACGAATAGTTAGTTCTGGCAGCTTGGTGGAATGTATTGGCAAGCTTGTAATCGAACATCAAGTGTATGAAGCATCCAGAGACTTTAGAGGCGGATCAAGACAAAAGGAGCAGATCTAATAATGGAAGAAGAAGCGAGATTAATTTTCTGGTGAAGAGTTCAAAACGAGAATAGGAAAAGAGCGGAGGTCAAGAGACATTTATGGTTGACAACAGCGAGGTTGTAATTGAAGAGCTGAATAGCTAACTGGACTCTGGCGAGAAGAAGGTGAGTGAACTGTGTTTTACACAACGTGAAGTTACGTGAACATTATTGGTCAGCAATGTGGGAGGCATATGTGGACTGCGTAGTGCAGGCGGACTGTGGCACGAGAACTCTCTATCGGAACCTGTTAACATTATATGGACTGTAGCTGGCAATTAACTATTTACGACTGGGAGGGCGTAGAACAAGCGTGTGGAAATTTTTGTAAAAAAGTGCACTTCGCTCTTCAAATATACAGTGTGAATCACCTAAAACTTGCACTGCAAATGTTGCGGAAATGAAAAATGCCATTAAAGTACGATTTTCACAGAACGCATTCGTAATTAGAGGCTCGTATTGATAGCCAATCAACAGAGTGCTGGTTCTGCAAGGTTCGCAGGAGAGCTTCTGTAAAGTTTGGAAGGTAGGAGACGAGGTACTGGCAGAAGTAAAGCTGTGAGTACCGGGCGTGAGTCGTGCTTCGGTAGCTCAGTTGGTAGAGCACTTGCCCGCGAAAGGCAAAGGTCCCGAGTTCGAGTCTCGGTCGGGCACACAGTTTTAATCTGCCAGGAAGTTTCAGATGTAATAATACTTAGAAAATGTATTTTTTGTGCGAACTTACACGTTTTTAAATGGAACAATGCCTATGAAAATTAACAGACTAAATCTAAGGTAAATTAGAATGTCAATCGTGTTTGCGGCAGCCAGCCGGAGTGGCCGTGCGGTTCTAGGCGCTACAGTCTGGAGCCGAGCGACCGCTGCGGTCGCAGATTCGAATCCTGCCTTGGGCATGGATGTGTGTGATGTCCTTAGGTTAGTTAGGTTTAATTAGTTCTAAGTTCTAGGCGACTGATGACCTGAGAAGTTAAGTCGCACAGTGCTAAAGAACTTTTTTTTTTTTTTTTTTTTTTTTTTTTGCGACAGGATTCTAGTGCGAGTCGCTTACGAGATATCGTATTTTGAAAAGTTCCCGTATTGACACTTGTACGATAACCTGTGGTAGTACACACTAAAGAACAACAAAACTGCATACACCACGTATGTGGAGTCTGTGCAGTAATGAGACATCTGACCATCACCGGCAGCGGGAATACACGCTTCGAGTCTGGTACGGAATGACTGCTGCACACGTGCTAGAGTTTCAGCGGAGGTGCCGGAGTAGGCTGCAATAATACGTCGTTCCATATCATCGGGTGCATTTAGTATGTCGTTATAGACATCGTCTTTCAGCTTTCCTCACAGAAAAATGTCTACAGGCGTCAAATCTGGAGAACAGGCCGACCAAGGTACAGGTCCTTCGCGTCCTATCCAACGATTTGCAAACAGTTCGTGAAGACATCCAGTAGTTCCTCGTGCAATGTGGGTGGACAGCCATCATGTTGGTACCATAGGTTTCTCGTAGTCGCAGGTGAACATCTTCTAGCATCCGTGAAAAATGGTCTCTTAGGAGACTGCGATAATTCTGCGCTTTCAGTGCACTCGCCATACACCATGAGCATGGTGGTTTCTTCTGCGTTGCTAAATCCCATCGGACACTCACCACCTACTGCTTGGATTGTCACACACGAACTGACTAGCAAGTCGCCACGCACTCAAGAAACTCACAAGGACACTGTAAGCAAACATAACAACGTCGTTCCTAGCAACTACCCAGTCTGAACGGCACAAACAAGAGTCGGTGTGGAATGTTTTATAAGTTCGATATCTCATAAACAACTCGCACTAGAGGCCTGAAAGAAAGACCACTTGCAATCTAATTTATCTTACTTTTAGTTTGTTATTGTCAATTGGAATTGTTTCATTTAAAAAAGGTGTATTTGCACAAAAGATACACATTGTAAGTATTATCACAGTCTGTTGATTGGCTAGCAACGCGAAAGCCGGCTACTAATCCACTCTGTGAAAACCTCACATCAATAACACTTCCCATTTCCACAATATTTGCTGCGCATGTCTTAGGTGATTCACTCTGTATATGAATTGCAGGAGTACCTCGTTGCCATAAACAGTTTGTGTTTTTGTATAGATATCGTCTCTAAATCCTATTCAGAAGTTTTTCATGGAGAGATTGTGACATCTCTTGTCGTTGAGGTGATTCGTAGTGTGTGGAGCTACGATTTTGGTGTAAACAATTTTTAGTGAGTTTATTAAAACAAAAGCCGGGGTCGACACTGTCTTAGATCATCAGAAAAACTGATCTAGAAATTATGTCACCCAGCTTCTGCTGTCAGCAGTAGGTAAGAGCATCGCAGACATAGATTTCTGGGAACGTTAGGAACAATAACAAAAGAAAAAAATAACTCCGCAACTTCCAATATGTCAGTGTAGTTCAATGAATTTATAAAAATAATTTTTTCCTCCTGGTTATCCTAACTTGCACTGTGAAAATTGTATAAAATAAAGTCATGTTATTAGTATCCAGAACAACTTTTATTGTTTACTCAGCATCAGTATTTTCTTGCGTAATGATTTAACAGAAAGCTTATGTGTGTATAGATTTAGTCACACCCAGGTTTCTTGAGAAACATTTGGAAGTTCGGCCACAGCCTTTAGGTCCTATATCGTAACTTCATATTAAGGAATTACAGTACAAAATGATTGTTTGGTAGTTCTGCTTTAACGTAGACGCCAATATAGATCATTAATGAACCCCACTCCGTTAGCACGTGCGGAATTCCGAGTAATTACTATTTTTGTAATTTATTATTCCGTAATTTGTATAATGTAATTCAGTATGAGAGTATGTATTTATGGGTGTTACCAATGGAAACGCGTGGGGCAATGCGATAACAAAGATGTTTCGTTTATCAATGCAGGATGGTATCTGATGTGTTGACAAATGTGCCAACACCTTGTAGATAGAGGAGGCCGAAATGGAAGCTATCTAACACAGACGGGCGTGAATTCTGGAACAGGATAAGTATTGAATGCTAATAAGAAAAGTATGCAGCTCCTCGAATACTTATCTTTATTCCATCCTTGTAGTACATCACTCTTGATAATACAAATAAGACTATCTTCAGATACGGTTAATGGCGCCTTGCTAGGTCGTAGCTATGGACTTAGCTGAAGGCTATTCTAACTGTCTCTCGGCAAATGAGAGAAAGGCTTCGTCAGTCTAGTCGCTAGCAATGTCGTCGTACAACTGGGCGAGTGCTATCCCGTATCTCGAGACCTGCCTTGTGGTGGCGCTCGGTCTGCGATCACACAGTGGCGACACGCAGGTCCGACATGTAGTAAATGGACCGCGGCCGATTTAAGCTACCACCTAGCAAGTGTGGTGTCTGGCGGTGACACCACATTCCTCCCCCGCAAATCGGCGAACGGTCGTGTGATAAGGCTTCCGCCCGCCGTGGGGAGGACCCCATGTTGAAGTATGCGATGAGGTGGGGAGCCTAACAACAGGCGAGGCTGTGCCACCCGCACCCGGCCATTCGGTCCGAGGGGAGCTAGGAAACGTCTGAAAACCTAGTCCAGGGTGCACGTCAACATGCGGTGTATGCGCCCGTAAAGAGACAGGAGGGACCGAAGGGTCGACCTCCATTGCGTCGGGGTACCCGACGCGCGAAGACGCCATGTGGTCCGGAGCGGGCAAGAGTTCCATGGCGGAGGACAGCTGGTCACGGGAAGCGATCGGCGGCGGGTGATCCAGGGAGGCGCTTGGCGGCTGCAGCGAAGCGTCGAATGCGGGCGGCGCCGGCGGGAGAACAGGCGGCGGCGGCGGTGGCTGCGGCGGCGCAGGCTGCGGCGGCGGCGGTGGCGGCGCGTCGCCATGGGGCAAAATGGAAGGCATCGTCGGTAACACCAGGGGATGAGGCGAGCCAGTAGATGGGTCCCCAGGGCGCTGACCGGACGGCACCGTCGCTGAAAGCAGACGGGGAGCGGCAGAACCCGTGCGACGACAGAGACGCAGCTGATTGAGATGCCGACGCACCTCACCAGAGGCCCCCAAAACCAAATACATCACGCGGCCGAGGCAGCGAAGAATGCGCCCTGCGAGTCAACGCCGTGAACCTCGATAGTTGCGATAGAATACAAAGTCGCCTGGAGCAAAAGCAGGAGTCTGCCGCTGCACAGGAACCTGATGCGGCGGATGCAGCAAAGACATCATGGTTCGATGAGGACGACCGTGGAGCAACTCAGCCGGCGAGCGACCATCTCGGGGCTGAGAGCGATACGAAGACAAAAAGAGCAACAATGCGTCCTCCCGAGAATGCGACTCTTTCGACTTCAACATCTGTGACTTGAAAGTCCGGAGCAATCGTTCAGCGGCACCGTTTGACTGAGGCGAAAACGGCGCGGATGTCAGATGTTGAATACCATTGGCCTTGCAGAAAGACTGAAATTCGGCGGACATGAATTGTGGGCCATTGTCGGAAACAATAGTCTGTGGAAGACCTTCAATGCAAAAGATAGGAGACAACGCTTGGATGGTGGCAGAGGACGTCGTGGAAGACATCCGGACAACAAAAGGAAAATTACTGAAGGCATCTACCAGAACCAACCATCGAGCATTCCAGAATGGACCAGCAAAATCGATGTGCAAGCGTTGCCAAGGGGAAGTGGCTTTTGGCCATGCAAAGACTTTCCGCGGCGGGGCGGATTGTTGTTCGGCACACGCCATGCAAGAAGAACACATATTCGTAATCGCAGCATCGATTCCGAACCAAGTACAATGCTGACGAGCAAGTTGTTTCGTCCGCACTATACCCCAATGTCCTTGGTGAAGAAGCCGTAAGACAGAGGACTGTAACGAACGTGGGACCACGACTCTGGACTGATCATTATCAGAACGCAACAACAAAACACCACGTCTTACAAAAAGTCTCTCCTTGTGAGCAAAAAATCGGCGAACCAACGGATCCTCGATCCGAGACTTTGACAAAGGCCATTGCGTAGCAACAAAACGCAAAACGGTAGGAAGGACAGGGTCAGCATCTGTGGCTGTAGCTACACGACGAAAATCAATCGGAAACGATTCGACCACTTCATCGGTTTCCGAATCAATGAACATGCAAGCAAGTTCGGAAGAATCGAATGCTTTATCCTCAGCAACAGGCAAACGGGACAACGCATCGGCGTTTCCGTGCTTAGCAGTGAACCGATACAAGATATCGTAGCGGTACTGCGAGAGGAAAATAGACCAGCGAATGAATTTCTGCGCTGTACGCGGAGGTACAGGCTTGTTCGGATGAAAAAGCGACGTCAAAGGTTTGTGGTCTGTGATGATGGTAAAATGACGACCATACAAGAAATCATGGAACGTAGTAACACCGAAGACAAGAGCCAAAGCTTCTCTCTCTATCTGTGAATAATTTGTTTGCGCAGACGAGAGCAATTTGGACGCAAAGGCAATAGGGCGATCATGCGACCCATCTTTGTGCGCAAGCACAGCACCGATCCCGAAATCCGATGCATCGACCATCAACAAAAGGGGTTTCTGGGGATCGAATGGCGTAAGGCAAGTATTAGAAAGCAACGCCGATTTCTACTGGCGAACAGCGCGTTCGCATTCCGTCGTCCAAAGAAACGGAACACCTGTACGGCGTAAGCTATGAAGCGGAGCTGAAATGGAAGAGGCATTGCACACATTCACCCACACCTTGTGATGCTAAATCGTGTAATGTTCTTGCGACCTCAACACGCAATGCGTGAGGAACATTGCGCGCTCTGAAAAATTTCGGTTGCGCGTTTACTTTCAGTTCCAAATGTGCTTCATAGTTTTTAGCGCAACCTAAGCCCGGTGCAAAAATGTCTGCAAATTCTTCACACAGACGAGAAACACTGTCTGAAGGCACAGTCTGGTTCACTGATAGGACCTGATTTACTATAGACATGTTAAACAACTGAAATAAATCTAAACCAAACAAGTACACTGCAGAAGAAGAACGAAGAACGTAAAATGACACAAGTTTTGTTTGTCCCTTGTATGTTGCAAGAAGAGTGCACTGTCCTATCACAGGGATCTGCTGTCCTGAATAACTTTTTAACTGAACATTTGCGGCACGCAACGGAGGTTTGCCCAGTTGTTTGTACGTGTCGTGATTGAGCAATGAAACTGCAGCTCCGGTATCGAGCTGGAATGGTATGACCTTGCCAGTAAAGTCCAAATCTACAAAAAGTTTATTGTCCTGCTGACGACAAGAGCGACTGTCTCGTACAATGTGAACAGACACTGGTACAGAATCACTTGCTAATTGACGTGATTTCCGGCGACGTCGGCGCACACTTTTTGTGGGACGAACACAGTCACTGTTAGAGAAAGGGGCACTGGGCGGGGTGGAATTAACTACATGAATGTCCATGGGCGAATGTTCACGATCCTGAGTGTCCTTGGGTCGATTCCGGCGCGAAGCAAAGGGCCTGGAATGATTAAGAGTGTCTGATCTGAGCCTTTTCTGGCAAACACTTTGAACATGTCCTTTCTTATTACAGAAAAAGCAAATAGCTTGGCGTGACGGTCAATTTGCACGCGAATGTCTAGTAGCACACCGCAGGCATGATTTCACTGCAGTTGTGTGCTTTCGCGGGACACGTGGTTGTGCGGACGTGCGCGAAGGCTGTTTACAGTTCCTTGCAGCGCGCCTGGCGGGCCGGTTAATGCGACACACAGCTGGCGAAGTTTCAAATGATTCCTGAGCAAAGTCAAGTGTGTCTTGCCTATCCAATATGTCTATCACTTGCTGAAGGGAGGGATTAACTAGTTTCGCAATTTTGATGCGGCGCACGAATCCCATCCTCGTCGCCAATGATGTGTTGGCAAATGTGCCAACACCTTGTAGATAGAGGAGGCCGAAATGGAAGCTATCTAACGCAGACGGGCGGGAATTCTGGAACAGGATAAGTATTGAATGCTAATAAGAAAAGTATGCAGCTCCTCGAATACTTATCTTTATTCCATCCTTGTAGTACATCACTCTTGATAATGCAAATAAGACTATCTTCAGATACGGTTAATGGCGCCTTGCTAGGTCGTAGCCATGGACTTAGCTGAAGGCTATTCTAACTGTCTCTCAGCAAATGAGAGAAAGGCTTCGTCAGTCTAGTCGCTAGCAATGTCGTCGTACAACTGGGCGAGTGCTATCCCGTATCTCGAGACCTGCCTTGTGGTGGCGCTCGGTCTGCGATCACACAGTGGCGACACGCGGGTCCGACATGTACTAAATGGACCGCGGCCGATTTAAGCTACCACCTAGCAAGTGTGGTGTCTGGCGGTGACACCACAGTATCAATTAAACAGATGTGAGAAAGGGACGGCAGTGAATGGTTGGCAAAGAGAGAAATTACAACCTCTTCGGTAAAACAGTACATATATCCAGAACAGATTTGACAGTTGTTTCTTTTTATTTGATTGGACGCTAGTGAGAGTACGTTCATTCGTCATAAGGATAACATCATTTTAAGGGAAGTTCCAAAAAATTTTAATTTTTCTCATTTAATTTAAATTCGAAGTAGGTGCTTGTTTTTCAGCGAATGAAACGTTTTCTGGCTTCATTCTGGTGCAGAAACGTCGCTTACTCGTGAATCGTAGTTTGTACCTTTGCACCATGTGCATTTCATTGCCCGCATCTCGTGGTCGTGCGGTAGCGTTCTCGCTTTCCACGCCCGGGTTCCCGGGTTCGATTCCCGACGGGGTCAGGGATTTTCTCTGCCTCGTGATGGCTGGGTGCTGTGTGCTGTCCTTAGGTTAGTTGGGTTTAAGTAGTTCTAAGTTCTAGGGGACTGATGACCATAGATGTTAAGTCCCATAGTGCTCAGAGCCATTTTGCATTTCATTCTTTCTTGCATAACATGAGATCCATATCATCTCTCTGTATATTCAGTAGGCGTTGTAGAAAAAGCAAATATTGCGTTTTCGTTAAGTTTTTGTGCTTTTAAAGTACAGGGTGGTTATGATTAAATTTCCGCTACTTGAACCAGTGTAGCTGTTAAACTTTACTATAAGGGTACCCAACTTTATAGGAATTACCAGCTGTGTACCGGGTATTGCCCAGGTTTATACTTATTCGATCATCAGTTAATCTCCTCCTTCCCCTTACGTCTGCCCATATTATTGTCCTCCCTATGTCAATCTGGTCCTTCTTCCTCTGCCCATCTTCTCCCCCCCTTCAGTCGCATCCTCCGTTAACTAATTCTCCCTGTCTTTGTTATGTGTGTAACATTAACAGCAACTGAGGATTGCCAAGTCAACTTATTTCTTTCATCTCAGTGCAGCAGTGGCCACATACATCTTCAATTATTTACTAGATGCGTTCCAGCCTCTATCTTCCTCCGCAATTTTTACCCTCTAGTACCACGGAAGTTATTCCCTGATGTCTTATGTCCTGTCATCTTTTCCCTTGTTGTCCGTGTTTCCCATGTATGCCTTTCTCAACGATTGAGCGCAGAACCTCCTCGTTCCTTTCCTTGTCACACCATGTAATTTTCAACATTCTCCCGTAGCACCAGACCTCGAATTCTTCGATACTCTTTTGTTCCGGTTTTCCCACAGTCTATGTTCCACTACCATACATTGCTATGCTCCAAACGTACATTCAAATAAATCTCAGTGTTTGGTATTAACAGATTTCTCTTCGGTAGGAATACCGATTTTGCCAGTGCTAATCTGCTTTTTATGTCCTCCCATCTCCGTTCATATTACGTAGGTTATTTTGCTGCCTAGCTTGCAGAATTCCTTAACCTCATCAACTTCGTGATCACTGGTGTTACGTTTCTCGCTGTTCTCATTTCTGCTACTTGTCATTATGTTCGTCTTCCTTAGATCTACTCCCAAACCGCATCCTGTACTCACTGAACATATCCTGTTATTCTTCTTTACTTTCTTTGAGGATGCTATCGTCTTCAGTGAATCTTATTCATCAGAAAATCTTATCCTTGGTATCCTTTCACCTTAAATTTTCATCCACTTGCACCATTTGACATTGTCGAAAGCTTTTTACAGGTCGACAGATACTATAAACCTGTCTTGATTTTCCTACAGTCTTGCTCCCATTATCAAACGTAACGTCAGAACTAGCTCTCTAATGCCTTAAGCATTCGAAAATCGTCATGTAACAGATCCTCAATTTTCTTTTCCATTCTTCTGTATACCACGCTTCAGTACTTCAGCAGTGAACGGACAACCATAGTGTAGGCTGTCTCTTTATTAGTTTTGTTCCACCTTTTATGTGTTACCAATAAAAATCTGTCTTAGGTTCACCTTGCACAGAAAATTTTGTATGTGATCTTTCTAGTTAGTAGTTGTAGTCTCTAGGTATTTAGCTGAATCGACAACCTCTAAATGTGCGTGATTTGTCGCGTAGCTAAAATGAACGTAATTTTTTAGGACTCATGTGGAGGACCACACATTTTTTATTGTCCTGCAATTCGTTTTGATCTTCTAATGACTTTACTAGACGGTAAACTCCAGTATCATCTGCAAACAATTCAAGAGAGCTGTTCAGATTTTCTCTTAAATCGTTGATTAGATTAACAATATCGGAGGGACTATAGCACTTTTTTGGGGGACACCAGATATCACTTCCGTTTCACTAGACGACTTCCCTTCACTTACAGTGAACACTAACATTTCCGACACGTAATCACGAACCCAGTAGCGCAACTGAGAAAATACTCCATACACAAGCAATCTGATTAGAAGTCACTTGTGAATAACAATGCCAAAAGCGCTCTGGAGATACGAGAGGACATGCGGAAAAATAATGACTCTGAATTTCTTATGTGAGAACTCTTAAGGCTTAAACAAAAAAAAAAGAAAGAAAAAGAAAAAAAAACACTTTATTAACGTGTACCGGACCGAGACTCGAACTCGGGATCTACCTCGAAGGTATGTGACGAGGTACTGAGAGAAGTAAAGCTGTGAGGAAAAGGCGTGAGTCGTGCTTGAGTAGCTCAGACGGTACAGCAGTTGCCCACGAAAGGCAAGGGTCC
The DNA here is from genome assembly GCF_023864345.2 of Schistocerca serialis cubense. Classification (NCBI taxonomy): domain Eukaryota; kingdom Metazoa; phylum Arthropoda; class Insecta; order Orthoptera; family Acrididae; genus Schistocerca; species Schistocerca serialis. Next base: position 319,801,796 of record NC_064641.1, on the reverse strand, counting down.
CGAGTTCGGTCTCGGTCCGGCACACAGTTTTAATCTGCCAGGAAGTTTCATAGGTGAGGTGACAGTATCAATAAACTCGTCTCTCGTTGGGAGAAATGTGTTCATCACCAGAGTGATTTTCCTGAGAAATGGATGTGAAAAGTTTATAATGTTTGCTTTATTTAAAAATCTTTAAGCGTTTTCACATAAAAAATTCGTAGGCTTTACTTTTCAGCACGTCTTCCTACAAATATGAAATAAGCTTCACATCTCCTGTCAATAGCACTAATTGCTTCGTATGAATAAAGAGCCAGTTGTGTTTTAGGCTATGTTTCATTTTGTTCAAAATATTCCATGAACTTTGAACACAGCCTATGTTCAAGAGCCTCACAGGAGGTTATGTGGCCCTGCAACGCAGCAGATTACTTGTTTCCTTTCCCATGTACTGGTGTGACTTGTGAAACTTTCCTGTCTTTAGATATAGATCTTTCTTAGAGCTAGGAAATTATCATTTCTGCTTATGGAAATACGAACAGAGAAATACGAAGTAATCTCAATTTTGTGGAGAACTTAAACCCAGCCTTCAGTGGCACTTCAGTAGCACTTCTCTGAACCACCAACTCTATGTTTCATGTAACGGCCAAGACACAGCAGAAAAGATGACGAGGATCAGATTCCTTCTGCATGTATGTGAAAATAAGGGACACTAGGGTTAGGACAGTGGACAGATAATGAACCAGCAAAGTATAAAAGAGAAACAGCGGAGAATGAACACCACTTTCTATACGTTCGTCGTGATAGTCACAATACAATATTCCATAGGATATAACGGGAGTTAAGCAATTTTTATTAATAGATAAGTAGTGGAATCTATAAACGAAATATTACAGAAGCGGTAACATAATTACTCTTCAAATCATATTTCGTCTCCCCACTCTCGACAACTTAAAAAAGAACTTTGATCATAAATTACATAATATTCGAATAAGGTCCACGTTTCTACTTTAGCCTTCGAAAACTATAAGAAATTTCTGTAGCAGTAAACAACATAACAAAACATAACACAGCACTCTTCCAGTCAATAGAGCAGACTAAACTATCAGAGCCACCAAAAAATGAACAGGAATTTTCAAGTAATAAGGGGGTTACGTCGTCTTTAGCGATTGATAAAGTATTATTTGAACCAAATATGTTTCTCTAATTTAAGTATCTTCATTGGTCATTACATCAATAGCAGTTCTGTTAAGAAATCGGTTTAACAGTTCTCATGTTAAAATTACTTTTTTATTACTCTCGTTTTTTTGGCTCCTACGTTATTGCCATGTGTTCTCCCATACACAGGCACTCTATTTTTAACGCACTGCGCTGGACAACACGCAATATTTTTCATTTGCAAGGATTTGTACATCTACATTCAGGTCATGATTTGGTGTACTTCGATTATTTCTATCTCTCGGAATAAGATTATGTTTTGTTACTCATTTTACTAAGGTTTGAAGCTCCTCTTGATGTTTCTCCGTGTATGCAATTTAAAACTGCGTTGTTCTGAAAATCAGCCTTATGCAAAAACAATTTATTAATTTTTGTTTTTAAATTTGTAACACGATAGCTCTAATGCTGTACGGACTTATTTTGCCTTTTGCTTTGGTTTAATGTTATAACATTGAGTATCAGTAAATGTGTTTCAATCGATAGCATAAAATTGTATACTCCTTTCTTTGTTAAAACTTTGATGTCGTGGTTTGATTCTATGCAATGTAGTATATCTGTGATTTAAATTCTTTGTCGCATTTGGAGGGAACAAAGCTTACTGTATATAATTGCGTTTTCTGTATGAATAATTTTTTGTAGATATGTCAATTTGTGCAAATGTTCTGTTTTATTTAATGCGTTTGGTTGCTGTTATGTAAACTGCTGATCCTCACTTAGGGTTCTTAGTTATTCTGTATGTAAAAGATAGTGTGGTTCCCCTCGGGAACGGAACTTAGTAGCGCGTGCAAGTTGTGGTTGGCTAGGTAGAAAAGGTTGAACCAAGATGCAGTCGGGGACGAGCTACCAAACTGTGTACTGCCTAAGTAGAAGTTATATATTTTGCTGGTTCCGAGAGAGGCTTATCCTGCCGCTTAACAATGCCTCGGATGGATGGATAAATAGCTGGAACTGTTCTGGAATTGGTATCTATCATCGACACCAAGAACGAACAGAGTCCAGCAATTCTGCCTGCAAATCCACCTACCAACATGCAGTTGCCACCACATTGGGAAATCACTGTAACGGAATACTATAATAGTGCACAGTGAAGGATCAGTTTATTGGATGTGTTACTGTGCTCAAATATAAGGTAACTTATAATTGAATTCATGTACCTACCTTGATTTTTTTTTTCGTATCACAACACCTCTCAGGTTCCTCTCCAGTTAAACTATGATTACCGGGTGTACTATTTTGTGGAAAAATGAAGGCCTCACAACATTAAATAATGTTGTTTGATCTTTGGTAAGAAGGGAGTGTTCAGATTTACTGTGGATTTAGTGAAATTGTGGAAGGTAGTAAATGTAGTCTTGTGAAAGCCCCCAAGGGAAGGAAACAGTCTAATTTAAAGTTTTGTGGACTTTCTAAGTCACCTATTTAATCATTTACTTGAAAGTAGCAGACTGTGGTAATAAAGACAATTTGCAGTTTCTTTTAAAGATTAAAAGCTCTTAAAACTGAGGCTTATAAAGTGTTGCTTAGTTAATGATCATAGCGCTGCCTGTAGTATATTTTAAAAGGTGAGTCAGTTTCTTGCAAATTTGTCAACATTATGTTTCACTGCAGTAAAAGTGGAAAACTGCAATAGTTTTTTGCTAAGTGTTTGTATCTTTGTGTATTGGAAGTGCATATTAATAGTATAACAGGATCCACAGTTCGTCTATTGTGCTAATACTAGGTAACAAGTAACAGGAAGACCAATATTTATGAAAACAATAATTTCTTTATTCAAAAGATAGTGAGAAGCAACCTGTTAGTGGATTCCAATTAACTTTCATTTTAAATAGTAAAGTATTTAACTGAGAGAGATTTAACCTATGTCCAATTTATGATTCTGCAGTGAATGTTAATACTAATGTTATAAAACTTATTCGGTTTGAATAAGCCTTGAAAGTAATAGTGTGTTCCGTTATCTGTTATATTTATGCAAATAGTCTGTCCTGCTCTGTCAGCTTCCAATCTTAACCATGAACATATGCAGGTGTCAGAGTTCATTGCACTCGTGCGTGGTAAAATATAGGTTGTGTTTGTCCATTAAAGTTACTAGTAACTGTTTTCTTAAACAAGACTGTTAATCATTCTCCTGCCTAATTAGGCTGGCGACCGTTTCCTTTATTCATTAAACAGTGTAGCTAGGTAAAATATTATTTGTTACTATTTGAATATTTACGTAATTCTGACTTTCACTTCCGATAAGCCACTTCCGTTAGGTACAACGTGGTCAATATAACAAAATTCCTCTCAGAGGGTAACACTGCTCTGTTGCTTTATACCATAATTGCTTTAACAAGATAGTTTTATTTTGCAACCTGCCTCCAACTTTAGGGTTATGGTATAGTAGTAGCAGATGGTAGTGTTATAAATTATGTAATATTCGAATAAGGTCCACGTTTCTACTTTAGCCTTCGAAAGCTATAAGAAATTTCTGCAGCAGTAAACAACATAAAAAACATAACACAGCACTCTTCGCGCCAATAGAGCATACTAAACTATCGGAGCCAGCAACGAATGAACAGGAATTTTCAAGTTATAAGTATTATTTGAACCAAATATGTTTCGCTAATTTAAAGAATCTTCTGTGGTCATTGCATCAATGGCAGTGCTGTTAAGAAATCGGTTTAATAGTTCTCAGTTTAAAATTACTTCTTTATTTCTCTCGTTTTTTGGCTCCTACAATATTTCCATGTGTTCTCCCATACACAGGCGTTCTATTTTTAACGCACTGCACTGGACAACACATGATATTTCTCGTATACAAGGATTTGTACATCTACATTCAAGACATGATTTGGTGTACTTAGTTTGTTTCGATCTCTCGGAATAAGATTATGTTTTGTTACTCATTTTACTAAGATTTAAAACTTCTCTTGATGTTCTTCCGTGTCTGCAATTTAAAATTGGGTTGTTCTGAAACTCAGTCTTATGCAAACACAATTTGTATATTTTTGTATTTACCTGGACATGTTTCGGCACCTATGAGTCATCTTCTGTGGGTAATTTTTTTTATTTGTGTGAAGTACTAAATGAAATTTATAATACTTTAACTGTTGTGGGCCTAAAAATTACAATATGTGCAATTTTCTTTGTTTAGTTTAAACACTCATCTTAAAATTACATCGCTAAATGAACTGCATTATTATACACCGGTTTTTTGAGTTCTTTTTCGTAGTTTCTTTACAGCATGTCTTCTGCAAGCTAACCATGAAGACACTTTTGACTCCTTCCTCAGTGAGAGGTGTTATGATAGTGCCGCTGCTCACTTGTTCATCGTTGGTCTTGTGTTTCTTGTGGCGCTAATTTTGACTGTTTTGTTCAGCACTAGTATGGTGTGGCTGCTGGGAGAGAGCTGAATGTATGTAATGTGTATATGTATATATATATATATATATATATATATATATATATGTGTGTGTGTGTGTGTGTGTGTGTGTGTGTGTGTGTGTGTGTGTGTGTTTGTGTGTGTGTGTGTGTGGAATAACAGAAAGACGGAGACAGAGAGAGAGAGAGGGGGGGGGAGAGAGAGCTGGAAAAAGGGGTGGGAAGGGAATGAGAGGCTGTTTGTGTGTTATGTATTATGTGGGGAGGTGCCTTGTATAGTTCATTGAGTTTTGCAAACAGTATTTTGTCGTACAGTATTGTATTTTCATTCAGGACTCTCTTTCCTTGTATTATTGGTTTTTGTATGTGGTAGCTCTCCTCTAATGTGAGTTTTTGATAGAGACTTGCTTTCTCTGAGAATCTTAGGATCAGTCTCCATGTTATTTGGGTGGTGGTTTTCATATATTCGATGATATGCAAAAGAGGAATGTTTCCTATCACTTCTTAGGGCTCTGAGGTGTTCAGAGTACCTCGTTCCGAAATTTCTGCATGTTTGGCCTATGTAGACCGACTGGCATGATCTACAGATTAACTAATATATTCTGGCTTTGGAGACTTTGTCTGCTGTGGTGTTCCCAGATTGTTCAGAACTATGTTATTGGTGTGGAATGATACTTGTAGCCCTTGTTTCTTCAGTATGTTTCCCACCCTGTGAACGTTTTTGTTGCTGTATCTTAGTACATTCCATGCTGTTTACTTTGCAGGGTGTTCCTGGTACCCTGTGTTTGTCTGAAGTTTGTGTTCCTCGTTCTCTGTCGGGCTTGCGATTTGTTCATGGTTTGTTCTCTTTTAATTTGTTTTTTAATTTTGTTGTACAGTATCTTTATCATTTGGGTGTTGTACCCGTTCTCTTTGGCTATTTGGTGTATTGTGTTTGGTTCCTGTGTGTAGTTGAGCTTGTCCAGTGGAGTTCTGTTGAGCCTGTGTAGCATGTGAATCAAACTTGAGAGTTTGTGTGCTTGGGAGTGGTTTGAGTTGATGTGAATGGTTATACTTGTGGCTGTAAGTCTCCTAAAAACTCCAAAATTATGTTTGTTGTAGATTCTGTCTGTGGTGATGCCTAAGAAATTAAGTTTCCTCTTTTGTCTCAATGGTGAATTTTATTTTTGGGTGAACAGTATTTGTCATTGTGTAAATGTTTTATAAGGGTGTCTGTTTCATCAGTCAAGCAAATGATGTCATCCACATATCAGTACCAGTATATAACCTTGTACTGTTTTGGATGTATGATTTCATCGAATATTTTATTTCAATATAGTTTAGAAATGTTTGCAAGTATGCTGTGGGTGAGCCCATTGGTAGGCCATCTTTTTGCAGATTCTAGAGTTTCTCATTCCCTCCCCACCCCCTTTTCCAGCTCTCTCTCTTATTCCACATACACACACACACACACACACACACACACACACATGTACACAGACATACACACACATATATACACATTACATACATTCAGTTCTCTGCCAGCTGCCACACCACACCAGCTCTGATGAAACATTCAAAATTAGCGCCACAACAAGACCAATAATGAACAAGTGAGCAGCAGCGGCAATAACATAATACCTCTCACTGAGAATGGTGTCAGAAGTGTCTGCTCAGGTCACGTTTCACCACATTTTCTGTAAGTGCGTGTGAAGTAAACCAGTGAGCAAAAATTGAGTGAAAAACTGTGTGGAAACAGTGCACTGAATAGCCATTGATCGAGACACCAACCAGACATGCAACAAGACGAAAAAATGCAGGTATAGAAACGCACATAATCTCTACCCACGAAATAGTTCTTTATAAATACGCTCTAATTTTCTTCACGTCTAGATTGCAGTTGACATGCTGCCAAAAAAAAAGACGAAAAAGAGCACTAAAACATTTGTGTACAATAATGCAATTCCTTTAGCGATGTAATTTTAAGGTGAGCGTCTAAACAAAACAAAACAAACTGCACATATTGTTATTCTTAGGCCTATAACAGTTAAATTATTATAAATTTCATATTTTACTTCACAGAAATAAAAATTTTACCCACACGTATGTGTCGAAAAATGTCTGGGTAAATACAAGAATAAATAAATTGTGTTTTGTTGCGTTTTGTAACTGTGACAGCATCTGCTATTCCACTGTGTGTTCCTCTTCATCCCACACACACACACACACACACACACACACACACACACACACAGCTGTAATACAAATTGGTCTTAACCTTATAGAAGAGTAATTAAAAGTTGGACATATTTACACATTTTACTTTAACTGTTAGGATATTTCAAATAATAGCCATGACCGGGGTATAGCATACGTCATCAGACTATGACTGGGATCAATATTCTTCCGCTACACACTAAATTAATTAATTAAATACTTTAGTTTGTCATTAATCACTGTAAACAGCGCAGTGTGTAGCCTTAACATCATCCCACTGTTTGTCACATAACAATAAATACTTATTATTAGGACAAGTCTGACCAATCGAAAACACAACACAAGAATCACGAAAACCACAGTAACTTGATAACTAACGCTTATAAAACGTTCATCTGAATTATAGACCACTGCTTTGATGTATAAACTTGCTCTGGCACTAATCATAAACAATGAGTTATAGCAACAAGTGTAACACTTCTTAAAATGAGTGTAATGTGTACAGCATGTCTACCATGAACAATGTACAAATAAAGCCTATTTTGAAAGCAAACTTATAGAGACGAAAATTTATTTGCTCTGCACTTCTGTAGCACTACTGAGAATGTTACATTTAGGTACATTTCCTTGTTATATTAGTGAGCTCGAAATTATTATACTTCGGTGGGGATAAACGATCAATCGAACGAGTGCGATACATTTTATCTGCGATGTAGTTTGTAGCCTTTTGACCCTCTTCGCCTTTGTGCCTGGGCTCAATTTGTTATCGTATCATGTACGTTCTACTGTGTCCAGTGAAGTGGTTCTTTGTGCATTAAATGTTCGTGTACTGGGTTATATATGGTATATCAAATACATCCATACTTCAGAATCCATAATAGTACTTGTTCTTTTTAGAACCTTTTCCATCAGGCATGATTTATCGTACTTCCTCTGGTATAATACAACTCAATGTAATTGTTTTAATATGTATGCAGAACTACTACTATCTTACCATCAAACAAATGATATAGTTAAGTTTTCCACGATATACTGAAAAGATTCTATATTAGTGACAACATAAGGACAGAACGAAATTTCTTCTAGACAGGTATCATTTATTACAGTTTCTGAACGAATGTGCTTGAGAGAGGAGAACTGTAATGACTGGTTAAGTAAACTTTTATTCTGTGTCTGTGTTTACCGCTATAGCACAATCAGTATGTCTAGAACTTATGACGAAGTTACACGTATACCTTATCCATGTCTGCTTCCAGTGGAGAGTTCGAAATTATGTATCTGAACATTTGTAATCTAAATCTTGCAGTGTGGTCAGGCTCTCTTCATTAAACAAAACATTGTACAGTCAGACCACAACAACACATCTCAGAACTCATGTCTTTAACATCCAAGTAGCTCTCTAACCTCTTCATACATGTTAAGAAGTTTAGTAACACCTTATACCAATACAGTATACTTCTTAATTTAAAATCCACAGCTTTCAAAGTTCTTAATACTCTGTTGGCATGCCAACCTTGTGCTCAAGTGATTTCCCAAGGATTTTACATAAAGCAAATTATTTCAAATGTTCTCGTACTCTCATAATACGTGTGCTTACTAATGAATTCTCTTAAACAATAATATTGTGTAACTTTTTGTCGGGATCTGGAAAGAAGGGAGGGATGTGTGACAGGTCCTAATTAGGACTGGCAACTTTTTCTGTTAAAATAAGGGAGACTTTGACCCGATTAAATGAATGTGTTTAATGTATTTTTTCCTAATCTCAGAACGGGTTTATTGCATCAACCAACCAAAAAACGCCATCTTAACATTACAAATTAGTAGGGCTATAACTTGGGCACTGAAAATAGTTGGCTAATTTAGAAGATGTATTAATACCCCTAACTCTACTGTTGCAGGCTTCGGTTTTTACGTTCCGCTGACAATCACCATGTGGTATTTTGGAATCACGCTTGCAAAGTGAGAAGAAAACAGCAATGTGATTTTCAACACGACACCATGTTCAAAACTGTTTTGTATTCACTACAAATCGATATCGTCATTGTATCAATATTACTTCGCCACACAGATTAATAGATTTTGTAACGGTCATACAGAAATGAGATCCGGAAAATATGTGGCAGGTTCAATATTGAAACGGTGTCATGTTCTCAAATACGGGAGATACAATCTCCCAGACAGAATAAAAACGGGAGACAGGTTTTCGCTAAAAACTTCAGAAGAATACAGATGTTCTCGTATAATACAGAAGAGTTGGCATCCCTGGTCCTAACTTATGTGTGCAGGTAAGTGTGTGGGACCATTTTGTTTCCTGAGCACATATCTATGACCAGATGACAAGCAAACGACTTGATGAATTGGAGATGTGGCTCCAAAGCAGAATGCTAACAGTGTCACAGACATAAAATTACTGACTACAATATTATCCTCAAAATTAAGAATGAAAAAGGAGCCTTAAACACAATAATATGCAGAAAACTACATTTCGATCATGTAATGAGGAACGAAAACCGGTATAAACTGCTGCAGAACATCCACCGAGGAAATATACGTGTAAAAGAGGATGAGGAAGAAGAAGAAGACCTTGGCTTGGAAACTTGACGACATGTGTGCCACAGACGCTTACGATTGAAGATCCTTTTCAGAGAAGTAAAAGTGGGACAGAAGTGGGCTTGGAAACTTACGGACATGTGCTTCACATACTTGTCCAAGTTAAGAACTTGTTTGGACAAGTAAAAGTAATATGGAAGTGATGTAGGTACGATATGATGGTCACCAAAATCCAAAATGGGTAGCCACCAGAAGAAGTCTGTCTCTGTGTATGTATGCGTGAGTGTGTGTGTGCGTGTGTGTGTGTGTGTGTGTGTGTGTTTGTGTGTGTTTTACTATTATTTTATTAAACCTCTTTATTATGTTACTGGGGTTACTGTTCCTGAATGGATATGATGCCTGGTTTTGGCGATAACGTTTTTTGATGGCTAGAGGAAGTAGTTATCTACTAGATGTTTTACTAGTTCAAATAAAGTTTGGCTCTTAATATTTCTTTGGTAATTTAGTATGTGTTTCTTTTCTTTTATTGCTGTTCCAGTTTTGGAACTTCCTTTTATTTATAGGAGATGTTTCTTGTTACTGAATCCGATTACTTTTTTACGTGTTTCTGTTATCGTAGAGTGGCAATTTTTTTGTTGGAGATGTCTGTGATTGTTGAATGACATGGTGCCATATAGTCATATTCTCTTACTCTTCTCGTATCTCCCTTCAGATATTCTGCTGGTGTGTCCTAAGTACAAAGCAACACATATGTTTCTATTAACTGAATAAATGCTAGATTTTTTGTATGTGTCAGTATCATTGTCTCTCTTTATACACACATCAAAAAAAAGTTTGGATCACCTCGATTCCGAGAGTTCCGGGACCTGTACACAAAATTGGAATAGAGATCAACATAAACGTCATTTCCGCCCTTTTAGTTGCTCATGAAAACCACACATTGCATGATGTACCACCATACAGCGAGACCTTCAGAGGTGCTGGTCCAGATTGCTGTACCCACCGGTACCTCTAATACCTAGTAGCACGTCCTCTTGCATTGCCGCATGTCTCTATTCGTCGTGGCATAATATCAACAAATTCATCAAGGCACTGTTGGTCCAGATTGTCACACTCCTCCATGGCGATTCGGCGTACATCCCTCAGAGTGGTTGGTAGGTCACGTCGTCCATAAACAGCCCTATTCAATATATCCCAGGCATTCGACAGCGTTCATGTCTGGAGAACATGCTGGCCACTCTAATCGGGCGAAGTCGTTATCCTGAAGGAAGTCATTCACAAGATGTGCACGATGTACAGGCGAATTGTCTTTCATGAAGACGAATGCCTCACCAATATGCTGCTGATATGGTTGCACTATCGGTCGGGGGATGGCATTCATTTATCGTACAGCCATTACGGCGCCTTCCATGACCACCAGCGGCGTACGTGGGCCCCACATAATGCCACCTGAAAACAGTTGGCAACCTCCACCTTGCTGCGCTCGCTGGAAACTGTGTCTAAGGCGTTCAGCCTGACCAGGTTATCTCCAAACACGTCTCTGACAATTGTCTGGTTGAAGGCAGATGCGACACTCATCAGTGAACAGAACGTGATGCCAATTCTGAGCAGTCCATTAGGCATGTTGTTGAGCCCATCTGTACCGCGCTGCATGGTGTCGTGGTTGCAAAGATGGACTTCGCCATGGACGTCGGGAGTGAAGTTGCACATCATCCAGCCTATTGCTCACAGTTTGAGTCGTCCTGTGGCTGCACGAAGAGCACTGTTCAACATGGTGGCATTGCTGCCAGGGTTCCTCTGAGCCATAATCCGTAGGCAGCGGTCATCCACTGCAGTAGTAGCCCCTGGGTGTCCTGAGGGAGCCATGTCATCGACAGTTCCTGCCTCTCTGTATCTTCTCCATGTCCGAACAACATCGCTTTGTTTCACTCCGAGACGCCTGGACCCTTCCCTTGTTGAGAGCCCTTCCTGGAACGAAGTAACAATGCAGACGCAATCGAACCAAGGTATTGACCGTCTAGGCATGATTGAACTACAGACAACACGAGACATGTACCTCCTTCCTTGTGGAATGACTGGAACTGACTGGCTGTCGGAGCCCCTCCGTCTAATAGGGGCTGCTCATGCATGGTTGTTTACATCTTTGGGCGGGTTAAGTGACATCTCTGAACAGTCAAAGATACTGTGTCTGGGATACAATATCCACTGTCAACGTCTATGTTCAGGAGTTCTGGGAACTGGGGTGATGCAAAACTTGATTTGATGCGTACATTCTGTATGGAGCTGTTACTTTGGCAAGCTCGTTTCACTCCTTGTTTCTTCAGGATATTACCAATTTTGTGCGACACCTTGCACATGTGAGTGTGTACCAGCTTGAGCTTTAGTGTTGTGTCCTTGTTGTATAGTTGTGTGGTGCTGGTGTGTGTGGTTATTTGTGGTGTTTAGCTTTACTTTTTTACTTTTATTACGTTCCGGATTTTCTTATTTAATTTTGTAGCCAGATGTTCTTGGTATCCATTATGTACTTTAGTTATTATGTCTGGCTCCTTACCATAGTTGTATCTGTCTAGTGGTTTGATGTTCAGTCTGTGAGCCGTGTATCTGATAGCTGCTTGTTTATGAGACTGTGGGGAGTTCGGTTTTTGGTGTAATATTGTGCCTTGTTTGGTGGCTGTCCTGTAAGTGCTGAATGAGTTTTTGTTATTTTCCTTTGTGATATTCATCTCAATGACATTTGGTTCTCCTGCTTCTTTTATTTATAATGCGAACTACACGTTATGTGTAGTGTATGTATTTCTGTACGTTGTTGGTCTATCTTCATTCCTGGCTCAACAGCCAAGCAGAGCATGTGACCAGTGTAACTCCATCAGTATAATAGATTGTATTTTCCAGGTCATATTTTCTGAAATATGTTCTCCTCTGTTTTGTTCATAAAGATATCTGCTAACTTCCTTGAACCCAATGGTAGGCCGCAAGCTACCTAATGGTGTGTTGCGGAGGGTACTTTCTGCACCATTATCTGATTCCTCCAACACTGTTACATTCGCGAATAGTGTGTGGGAAGAATTATTGTCGGAAAGCCTCTGTATTGGCTCTAATTTCCCGAATTTTCTCCTCATGGTTAATACCCAAGATGTATGAGGGGAAGTAATATGTTGCCCGATTCCTCCTGAAAAGCTCTGTCCTGAAATGTCAATGGTAAATCTTTCCGTGATGCACAACGCCTCTCTTGTCACGTCTGACAGTGGAGTCTGTTTGCAGATCCGTAACGCTTTCTGCCCAGCTAAACGATACCGTGACTAAACGCTCCGCTCTTCGTTGGATCTTCTCTATTGGTCCTACCTGATACGGATCCCAGATCGATGAACAACACTCAAGAATCGGGGGAACAAGCGCATTCGACTTCTTTCGTGGATGAGTTACATTTGCTTAAGATCCTTCCTATGAATCTGAGTCTGGTGCCAGATTTTCCCACTAACTGTTTTATGTGGTCATTCCTCTTAAGATCGCTTTGGATAGTTACGCCTAGATGTTTTACAGCAGATGCTGTTGTACATAGTATTCTTTATTACACTCAAAGTAGTTGTGATCAGTAATGAGGTGTATCAGAATACCATTCTCTGAGATTTGTTCATGTGCTAATTGATTCTAAGCATCTAGTTTTGTTTCTATTATCTCCATTGTTTCCATGATTGAGATTGTAAAATGTATATTTCTACATCTAATGAGAGAAACATATCTGTACCTGTATCTGGAATTTATATCTCTTTTATGTGATTTACTAGACACTCTGTGTTTTTCACTCTCCTGTCAGTTTGTGTTTTGTTCTGTTGTATGTGATACGTCTAACAAGGCTGTGCATGGATGCTTTTCTGTTTCACACAAGTGGCCTCATGACTGTATTTTCTATACGAATATTTGGTTAGCTTGAGGCTTTTACTCTATTAGGTTTTACATGTGACATACAAGATTTTTGTCATGAATCAGTTTGATAGCATACATAGAAATTAGGTAGATTGCAGTGGTTTGTCACCTAACCATGTATGACATGGGAAGGGTGCAGCTCCTTTTGTATCAACTGTTTTATTACAAGAAAGTTTACTAAAACATAGATTGTTCTAAGTCTTTCACTTGATAAAAAGAGCACTTCATAAAATCAGGTAAAGGAGTTTTACCTAAGACATGGAGTGATTTACTAAAAGTACAGTTCACTACAGGATTTATACAGGGAGAAGCAGCACTGTGAGCGAGAGAAACTGTAGAGAGTTGGCAAATGTGTGAAAAATTTCAGAATGCTTCCTTGTTGAAGTATTGGAGTACCTGGGTGAAGGGAAGGCTCGAGAGAGAAGCTTTAATCCACAGCTCTTCCACAGCCTACAGGGAAGATTAAGTAAGTATCTAAACAAATATCTTAATAAAACACGGTACTGAGATGACTGATTTCACCCCAAGATTTACTGTGAATTCTTAAAGCTACATTTCCACTAAATATTAGAGAAAAATTAGTACATATTCCTGAAACAATTTTGGTGCACTTTATGCTTGTACAAGACACAATTGACTTCATACATGAAAATTTTAATAGGAATAATGTTAATAGCACTAGCCAGTCAATTCTGCTGGATAATCATGTTAACAATCAGTGCAGAAGAGATGACTGCCACAACAGCAGCATTAAACTTCTGATGAGTGGCCTATATAAGGGAACAAGAGTGTACCAAATCTAAACAGAAGAAAAGGACAAGAAAGACAACTGACAGAATTCCAGATACTCTGTTAATGAGGGAACTCAGTAGCATGATAATGATAATAATAATAATAATAATCACAATAGGCACAATCCTAACTCAAGAAACCATGGTCAGTCAAATGCAAAAATTATTGAACAGGGTACTGATCAACTCCAAAACCACACTGCCAAACCAAATGGGCACTATCAAATTCCAACTGTTAGTGTGATTCAGGTGGCTGAAGACACCCACCTCCATTATGCTGAATTAGATAAACTAAAAGCGACTTCATTGTGTCTGCCAGTCTTGGTCGCACAATGTGGTGGTGGCAACAGTGCCAGTTATGTTAATCTTTTATGATGGAAGAAATATTTGGGATTAGCTCTGTACTGATTCTAACATGCATAATGAACAACACAGGCTGCTGTTAACAGTGTAGTGGAAATCTCATCAATTACAATTGTATTAGACGCTGGAGTTTCTGCCAATGGCTTGTCCGCTGAGCCACTCAATAGAATTAGTGAAATTACAAAAGTGTCAGTTCATAATTGTAAGGTTGTCAGTGCTGTTGGTACTAGGCCATATGATATCAAGGTACAAATAAAGGTACTTGTAACTCTAGGAAATTGAGCTTTTAGATACATGTTGCAAATTGTAGGAGATTGAACTGTAAATTGCATTCTAGATACTGAATTTTGACGAGAGACAGATGCAGAATTATGCCTCTGTAATAGTAAATGCTACCTTTGTACTGAAGGAAAGAAGGTTAATGCGGATTTGTTGAAAACACTAACTAAACATGCAGATACTTTCAAGGTGTGAAGCTCAAAGATGTTACAACAGAAGTTCTGCTTATCAACAGTCAGCAGCCTTACTTCATGAACATGATCATTGGAAAGATCAATTAGTGACAAAGTGTCAGAGTCCAAGTACTTGAATTCACAGCAACAAACTGAACTAGTTATTTCTTTATTAAAATATGCAGACATTTTTTCATAAAAACTAGCCATCATCTGAGGATATGAGTACCATATGGACGAAATTCCTCACAAAACATATTGTCATTCGTCTTTCTCGATCCTGTGACTCAATCAAGAGGCAGTCAACAAAGAAATAAGTAAAATGTTACCTTAGAAAATCATTGATCCATCGTTATCACCATCTTCTAGAATAATAAATGAAAAGCACCAGTTTGTTTTTTTTCTACAACATTACTTTTACTGTTAACCGGTTTTCGGTTTACGAGGCCATCTTGAGACATTTACTGAGTATTATCACCAAAGAAGTTGACTGTTAGCAGACAACATTGGAAGAGAAGTAACACATCTAGACTAAAGTAGAAACATACAGTAAGTAACATCTTTGCAGTGAAATAGTAAAAACTGAACAGTACATAAATACCAATCGAGTTGACAGGAAAACCTTGAGCACAAAATAGATATAGCATGCCTACAGAACAGTTTCTATTAATAAACAAAACTAATAAAATAAAATAAAATTAGTACTAGACAAGGCTGCATCAGGAGGTTCTAGCGTTAAAAGGTTTTTGCTTTTCGTATTTAACCAAATATAACATTGATGATGATAATTTATGGCAATGTTTGCCGACAAGATAAAGAATGCAACCTTTTAACACTAGATTGCGTACTCACGGCAGTTCTCCTCGGCCGTTTTTTTTTTTTTTTTTTTTTTTGGTACGACTTGGAAAGAGAGAAAAATCAATTAATGATCGACGATGCGTCGGTTCTAGATTGTGTTCAGGAGACGTACAGATTGATTGCGTGAAAATAGTTTCTCAAATGACCTCTTAACCCGGATTGCTTTCACACAATCAGACTCTTCAATGAAATTACCTAAGGGACCTATTTGAATAATAAAAAAAATGCAAAACAGTGAAATTTTGTAAAAAAAAGTTGTCAGATCGGAAACTGAACACATTAATGGTCTCCCAAATACAATCGAGACACCGCGATAAAGAGCGAACCCGTAACAAAGTTCATTTAAACATAAACATTATTTGTGGTTAATTTAAAGAAAAGAATAAGCATAGATTTTCTGTACAGTGAAGCATCAATATATTCTCAAATAACAAAAGAGTTAAACTATAAACATTAACAAATTTACAATGAATACAAAACTTACATTTTTATGTTTTTCTCCTACATGGAGCAGTCCAACAATCGCTGCTTTTGTATGTGTGATATTTTGTAAAAATTAAATGTCCTGGCGTGCGCGTAAGTATTTTTTATCGTCACAAGGTTTACAAAAGCGTTTTCTTTCTTGATGATAACGTGGTTTTTCACACTAAATGAAATATAACTTGTAGCGGTGCTACACAACACGTCTTAACAAGTCGGCGACCAAACATCAAAGGTAATGAAGTACATGTTAACATATCGGCGACCAGAAGTACAACTAACTATAAAGACTTTAGAATTTTCCTAACGAATGACAAATTGTTCTTTCTTCTGTTTCGCAGCTTCTTGCTATCAAGCGCTGCGGCAATGATTTTAAATATCTGCGCCCAGCGAGTCATAGTGTTTAAAAGTACTTTTTAAACACTGGCCGCGCGTCTTAGTATAGGCGTACGTTATAAACAGATTTCGTTTCTTTACTCTCGCGTTGTCATCCTTAGTATCATTACAAACTACAGCTCGGTGGCTGTCCTTTTCTCATATACAAAATGTCTGAAATCCAATAATATCACAAGGTATAAAACATGGAGAGTGATACACAACAAACTGATACACAACAATTGAGTGGAAACATCAAATACTGTTTTAGATATCTAGATGATGTCCTGTGTATGTGGACTGGTATTACAAGACAACTCAACACATTCTTGAAAACCTAAACAGTCAACATAAAAATATCCAGTTCACTATGGAAATTGGCAACAAATCCATAAACTTCTTAGATCTCACCACTGACATTAGTACACACACACATTGTTTCAAAATTTACAGGAAAACAACAACTAGAGACACAGTAATACCTTCTTGCTCACAACACCCCATAGCTCACAAACATGCAGCTTTCCACTCAATGGTACACTGTCTCATATCTATCATATCTATCCCCATGTCCAGAGATAATTTTAAAGCAGAGTTAGATACAATAAAATTTATTGCCACAGCCAATGTCTACTACAATCCAGTTCTTACTGACCACATCTTGCACAGGAAACAAAAACGGAAAATTATACCCCGCCTCTATGTCACACCTGCTTCCCCATCCACCGTCTGCAAGAAATAGTGTACACTACCATTTCTAGGTCAGTTATCAACTAGGCTGGCTGAACATGAAAGCAGCTGGAGGTTGCAGAATACAGACTCTGCTTTTGGTGAGCATGTACTGTGTGAGGGTCACAACTACCAACCAGTGTCCCATGTACTTCACTTAGCAAACAAAGGCCATAAACTCAACCTGCTGGAAGCCCTGGAAATTAACAAACATCTTGCTCACAGTCCAGATCTCATCCTAAATGACCAGACACAAGTCAACACTTCCCCTCTCCTAAACTTCATATAATCATCTTTATTGTTCATTACTTCCCACACTCTCTCTTCCTTCATATTCCCATTTTCCTGTATTCATTACGTTGTTTTATTTGTTGAAGTTGTCTTTGTATTCCACATAGACTGTAGTTTCAATAGTTAAGGCTTCCTTTTAACTGGCACTTGTATTACTGTCCATGTTTAACACCCCTTGTAGTTGTCTCATCAAATACTGTTCATATTTTACTTTGCTCATTTATTTAATGAAAACTGGTACACAGCCACTGCATTGATTATAATGTTAATGTCAAAATGCAGTACCACCACACTCTCAAACTGTAGGTTCCCTCAAACACTTCCATTTTCCTGCATTTATTAATTTCTGTTTATCTTATTGATATTGCTTAAGTTCCTTATGTATTATGTATTTACATTGACAACTGACTCTTCTTTTAATTGGTTGTGTATCACTCTCCATGTTTCATACCTCCTGATGCAGCCTTGTCTAGTACTAATTTTATTTTACTTTATTAGTTTTGTTTATTAATAGAAACTGTTATGTAGGCATGCTATTCCTATTTTGTGCTAAAGGTTTTCCTGTCAATTGTTATTTATGTACTGTTCAGTTTTTACTATTTCATTGCAAAGATGTTACTTACTGTATATTTCTACTTCAGTCTAGATGTGTTCTTTGGTAATAATACTCAGTAAATGTCTGAAGATGGCCTTGTAAGCTGAAAACCGGTTAGCAATAAAAGTAGTATCGTAGAACAAAAGCAAACTGGTGCTTTTCATTTATTATAATGTTGTTCTCCCAAGAACCGACGGAAGATCCTGTTTATATGATCTTGTAGTATGTTATTATCTGTAGCTACACATGGTAGTATTGTTTGCCTTATGTTTGATGCTAAAGCGATTAAATCAAGTTATTGTTCCACTGTTCCTGTCTGTACTAGATCTGAGAACCTCAATGAAAAAATACAAGACTTTCATAGGGGAAAATTTTTAAAAATCATTGGTATGAGAGCCTCCCTTTGGCAGGTCCTATTAACAGAGAAATCTCACAAATACACTGTATTTATATTCACAGTTAGAAGTTACCAATTTCACATTCAGCCCTGTGGTCTGAATGTCAACTGCATTAGACACTGTGCTGAGAACTGAACTGTTAGATAAGATAACCTTGTATGCTGATGATTCACCCATTGGAATATCCACCAGGAAAGAACACCTTATTTTACTGGAAAAGGTGTTACAGAAATTTTTGGAGGGATGAGTCGACGCAAATCTCTTGATATGAGACTGTGGATATGTAGTCTGTTCTTGAGGAGTAGTACCAGATGGTGGCAAAATCCATACAATAAAAAGTTTACCTGCACCTAAGACGAAGAAACAACACAAAGCATTCCTACAGTTAGCCTCATTTTTGGCAAATTTTGTACTTAATCAAGTATAATTAATCAATTACTGAATAGTGATACACTACTGAATGTATTATGAAAAAGTACCCAGGGATTTTGGTCACGAGCCTATGGAATAGCTTTTGATTCTCTCAAGTATGACTCAGTGAATTCTCAGCTGTAGCACCGTCTGGATATGTCTATGGACTTTTGTCTTGGAATAGATGCTTGCTGCTGTCGTTTGGGAGCTTGTTTATTTCAAGTCAATGAAGATAGAGCCGAAGATAACATTTGTGTCACAGAATTTGCTAGCCATATTCTGTCTGAATGTGAAAGAGCATGTTCTACGAGTGAGTTATGGACATTACCTATTGTCTGGGCTTCCAAAAAAGTTTCTTTACTATATTTATTGTAATCATGACAAAGTCTTTTGTGATCATCAGGCTTTTGAGTTTTTTTAAGTCGCAAATTCTTACATATACGTGGCATGCTGGTTATTATTTTCACAAGAATACAATTTTCAAACAATCCACATTAGTGTAGAAAATAATATGAAGGAAGATGCCTTGTTCTGTCTTCCACAAGGGCTTCCACGATTTTATGAGTTAGTTGAGCAAGTGTCAGATTACTGAATCTTGCTTACAAAGGATGATACTGATGGGTAATATCAGTAATATCATATAGACATGTGTAACCATACAGAAATCTCCACGATACTGACTAAATACAGAGAAAGATTAAACAGCTATTACTCCTGAATGATATTGACAAACAGTCAAAACACTATCGAGTCTGTAATTATGTACCATTCATCAAAAATAGTTCATAATCTGACTCTTGGTGTGCATGTGTGTGTGTGCGCATGTGCGTGCATGTGTGTGTGTGTGTGTGTGTGTGTGTGTGTGTGTGTGTGTGTGTGTGTGTGTGCACGCGTGTTTGTGTGTATTTCCATGAGTGCTAACAACAAGTTAATGCTCATTATACATGGGGGCATTATGCTGCTGCAAAATGTTCAAAGAAAATCAGTCTTTAATGCTACTTTCTGAACATGTGTAGAAGAGTGCAACAGCTTCCAAGAACTTGTATAATCTGTCAGAATAAGTGCTGTCGAATGGAACTACATTCAGTATCACCAACTAAACTGCTACAGACCTTGTCGACTGATGTCTCCACCCTCCAACCTCAAGCTCAGGATGGACTAAAATACTTGGATGTACTTTACAACTACTTCACTAAATCTACCACTATTATTAAAATCATTACAAATTATTGTATATCAAGAATTTGTAAGCCTGACTTATTACTTCCAGAAAATGCTTCTAACATTGTTAGTGTAAGATTGAAAGCATTCGTACAAGATCAACCCATTAAGCAAATTTTTAAAATCTCTTCCACAGGTAAATCCTGTGGGAAGGATCTTCAGAGTACGTAATCAACTCAGTCATATGTATACTGCAAATCAGCAAACGCACTTGGTTGATTATCTTGAGACTTTTGAATAAATAGTCAATAACTTGCCACATGCCTCTACACAGTACATACCATCCGAATTAATGTTTAGACGATCAGAAAAGAAAAACGAGTGGGTAGACCCAGTTACCCAAATCCCAAGAACAGAAAGCTAATGGAAAGAGAAAATAATACGAACACTTATCACATTAACAGGAAACTCCCACCTAACGAAAGCATACTATGGTAAGAAATTAAAATACAGCAAAAAAATTCATTTAGTGGGATCAGATACTCTTAAGAATCCACCCATCCCTTTTAAAGAAGAGAAATAGCAGATGATAAGTAATGTATTCAGGACTGTTTAAAATTATTGGCATACGACACGAGGGGACCCACTTATTAGCCCTTCCTGACTCAAACAAAATTGAAGGACAATATCCTCAATAAAACCTACATAAATAAATAAATACAATAACTTTAGGTTCTATGCATGTACAGTTTTATCCAAAGATGTGAAAGCTCTGATCTTTACAAAGTTAACTGCCTTATAAGCATTGAAAAGGTAAACCTATCTACAGGATTTATGTAAGAGTACAAGTGATAATGAGTAAGCTATAATAATTAATATGACCTGTCCTCATTTACCTAATATGTGTATAATAGTTGGTCACAGAATATATAAAAGCAGAAATGGTCTTCTGTCAACTAAATCACTGATGCAAATATAGTTGTGCTGAGAGACAATGTAATTCAACAATTAACAAATCATTTCCATGTCTACTGTGTTTGTACATGTATCTATAGTAGAGAGAAACCGTACAGAATAAAGACCCCACATAGGATAAAGATCCCTCGAAGTATATCAGATAAGAACAGGATTGTAACGTTAAGAGCTGACTATAGCACTGTGGATAAATATGTCTACACTGATAATTGACATTAGTTTTTTTGAGTTGTGAACATTGATGATCCTACAAAAGGAGATTCCATAGTATGCACAGATCAACAACAAATCCACATGCTCCATTAAATAAGCACAAACAGATGCTGAGACATAGGACAGTTTCTTTCACAGTTCTAATTTTTTATCTGGTTTTCTAGAGTCAAATACATTTTCACTAATACAGTGAAAATAATGCAGTGAATGACGCTTAATCAGATGTCAGTCTAATGAAGACAAGAGATTGACTATTTATTGTGTATATACTATAAAAGCAGTGATTCATTAATCACCATATCATTGTATAACATGGTCATGGCGCAGGTACTTGATTAGTGATTAAAGCGTTAACACAGTGACTCAGTAGCATGAAATCTGTTGCTCCTGGTAGCATATTGAATTTCAGTTTGTAACAATGATATTTTTAACACTTGTAATTGACCTACATAGTTAAGTATTTACAGCAGAAATGGCTTGTAGTGACTATGTGGATACCAGAGCGATGTGCCTCGGAATCAGAAGGTACGTCAGTTGTGGCTAACTGAATGACCATTTGACCGTTTAGGAAAATATTCGTATTTAAGCTGTGGGGTGCATGAAGGATACTGCAACGAACTACTTAGTTAATTATAATGGCAGTAGGTAATGTGTAATAACCTGACAGACCCAGTTATCGTATCAGTCACAAAGAAATGAGAGGCTTTATTGGCATTGTCAGTATAGCGGCTAAAAGTTCATAACTTGCTGTCTACAATATTTAGCAAAAGTTAACTGAAAATCATGATATGTTTTAACCCTCGAGCGAGAGCACTCTTTTTCACAAAAGCTCATACATATTTACCAGGGTAAATATGTATGAGGAAAATCGCAGTTTAATCTTAGTTTAATTAAACAACGATAAAATAAACAGACATTATACGAGCAAATCACTATTAACTAAATAATAAAATAGACCTTTCATTGTACCACTTTGTCATCACATACAAGGGTTACCCCATTCGACGCCTTAAGCAGTGCAGTTAGATCAGATCCCGGATATGCGCTCATCTGATTACCAATTATCTCGTAGAAAACTGCCTCGTTGTGGGATTGTGCTGGTAGCGCGGAATCTGGGTCATTTCCATACACGTATCGTAAATTTTTTTCTCACCTAGCTTGCTGTTTATAGTACTGCTGCTCATTTGGACGTACGACAACACAACTCATTACTGAATTAGCTGAAACAATAATGATGGACTAGGTATGGACTCGCAATTGAAAAACACCAATGGAACGGTAGAAAACAATGTTTGTGATCTGCGCACTTTATACACTGGTGCACCCGCTTGAGGTTTAATATATAAACAGCAAACCCACAGACGTTGGATCTTTATACCAGGTACGCATGACAATAGTTTGTAATATATCTCGCCGTGTAACGAATTCTGTTATGAGAATTTGAAAGAGTGAAACCCTGATAATAATTATCCTCGTTCGAAAGTAAAGTAAAGCCTTTAAATAATGGAACGACAACACTGAAGCTCAGAGGTAAATATTTGGTTTTAATACCACAAGTGATTGGTTGCAGCGATATCATGATCAAAGGAATATCGTTAGAGAATGACGAAGTTTTACGTCCACCGATGGATTCTACGTTTAAGTGAAACCAGTGACATATTCATATTAAATATGTTAATTCGCACAGGTTTGTGACTATTTGCGCACCAAAACTGCTGCTCCTTACAACGCTGACGCACACCGTTAATCAGCTTCATGTAGTTTGAGCATACTGTAAGACTATACGTCAGAGTATAAATTAAAATCAGAGTTGTGCCGTGCTGCACAATACTAGTAAGAATCCTCTGGCGCAAACACGAAGACTTTTGACTCCTTTTCCGGAGGAGGAAAGTTCCAATCCCTTTGAGCTATTGTGGTATAGGTTGTCTGTGATATCCTTAGATAATTTCAGTAGAGTGCTGGTTTGGTTGCTTAACTAGATGTTCTGGCTCTTGAATAGCGCATCGAGAACAGGAAACCTCATCATTGTGAAATTTCTGTAAAACTGTATTCTATATCCTAAAATTGTGCGTCTCATTAGCAGCATGCCTCTCTTGAATTAGAAGACGAAACATTAGGCCTTGACCCGCATCGTAATCTACGTAATCAAAAGTCCCCAAGCACGTAAATATCGACAGTGCAAACCTTTAAACGTAGTAATTTTACCTTCAACATTTTGACTTCTACTAGGTTGCTGGGTGCCTTTTACCACTGTGCTATGGTTATAACATCCAAGTAAGGAGCACAATTATTGCGCTTTGACTTAGTTGTTGTCAATTGCATGACTAGGATATGTTTGTTTTCGTTTCCAGGTACCCCCTGCTAGTGCCTTTTTTTAAGAAGTAGTCTTGAGAATAGAGGAAAAATAAATAAGTTGCTTGATTTTGGTTGTAGCATTGAATGGCCTTAACACAAGGGAATTTCACAATGCTGCGCGCGCATGAGTGTTTCCAACACTTCGCCAATAAATAACTTTCGAGTATCATTCATACTAAATTTAGCCACGAAAGCAAGTTATTTTTGATTATTTTCAGAGAGGATATTCATTCCTAAAACCTTGGGTCTACTGCTGAAACAGGTGAGCGTAGCTGAGGGAACAATATGTCAGGCTGCTGTTCTGGATAACTAACAGATAAAAAAGGTCATGAATTTATATCCACCATACGGATTTGTATGTTTCAGACACTCATCTACGAACGGTGATCATTCTGACAGTGTATCACGGATCCAGTCACACAATTGAGACGATACTCCATAGACATGCGATATGATAAGAAGTCGCTTGTCAGGAATGGTGTCAAAAGCTTTCTAGAAATCAAGACATGTGGAATGAAGTTGAAATCAGCCGTTGACAGCAGTCATTACTATGTGTGAATAAAGAATCAGTTGTGTTTCACAAGAACGATATTCTCTAAATTCATGCTAGTTATGTTTCATTAGACTGTTTGCTTTGAGGTAGTTCTTAATATTTGAACTCAGTATGTATTCCCAACCTTTCTACAAATCAGTTTCAGTGATAAGGGTCTATAGCTCAGTGCATTTCTTTTGTTCCTTTTCTTGTGTGTTGGTTTGAATGTGTTGGTTTCTATTCTTTAGATACGAATATTTCATTCAGTGAGTGTTTGCACTTGATTGTTAAAAATGAACTATTTTGCCAGCGTACTCTGGAAAGAACCAAACTGGTACCGGTGTATAATCTAGACTGGAAGATTAGACTTTATTTAGCGACTTAAGTTGATCCACTACACCAAGGGTACCTACTTCCAAGTTACCCATTTTAGTAGCTGTTTTTGATTAATCTTCTTTGGTGAAAAAGTTACGGGAAACTGTTTGGTTTTCTTATATTTGAAGAGGTTAGCTCTGATAATATCAGTCATTTTGGTTACAGTAACGTTCATACAGAGGTTCGACATCTTAAGTGTCATGTTTCCCATTTTTGGGATTTTGTACATTTTTGAAGATGCCATACAAATTTTGTAAGGCATGTTCTTTTTTGTAAGTGCGCTATTCTTAAAGGGTACGGTTAGGGTTTGATGCTGAGCTTAAAGTAGGTCTTCCTTTTCATGGATTTTAGTTTCTGTCTACAATGATGGTGTTTTTGGATTCATTACTACACGTTTTCTTAGCACTTTCTCCATAAATATAAAATTACATTTCTTTAATGCATTCTTTACTAGAGCATTGAATTTATTAGTTGGTTCATCGTCTATGTTTCAAATATTATTTATTTTAAAATATTCTTATTATAGACCCACTTGACATATCACAAGAATTTTCTTTTATCTACTTTAAGACTGTTTTATGTCCTTTGAGCTTCCTATTGATTTGAAATGCCATCTCACTATCTTTCTTTTTTCCTTTATTAGCCCTGCTTTCTTGTTCTGCATGTGTGCATGTTACTTTTGCGATTTTATTGGCAATGTTATGCTGCTCTTGTTGTGGCAAATGAATCATAAGAAAACGCAGCATTATTATTTACGATGAGGTTGTTCATCACACTCTTTCCTAAGTGAGATACTGTATTAAACGTTAGTCTTTGTTTGGTATGTTCGTTTCTGTGGGAATAAATCTAATACCACTCATATTTGCGCCTACTCCAGAGGTGAGGTGAAGCTTGCTCCACTATTACACGATTACAAATTCTGCTGTCAGGAGCAGCGAAGTGTCAGCCCCACTACTGATCGTACCTTGCACAGTACCCATAACCTTTTGAGAGGACATTTCTCTATGATTGAAACCTTCCTAAGAGCCTTGGAACACGTTGCTACCCTATAAGAAAAGAACTGTTAAATGAATTGCTATATGAGATAGGACATGGGACATTAAAAGTTTATATAGTTTGGGACCTACTAAAACAGTAATATCAGAAATAGAGGGATGCAAACAAATGTGACTTCATTACAAGAAATGTATAGAATGGTCAAGTCATACTTACAGAGAGTAAGTCGATAGTATTCTATGGAGGATGTGGTGAAAACTACAAACATGAGTATGGAACAGTCTTTGTAATAGCTGACCACTGTCAACACAAGTGAAGAATTTTGTGGTGGCAAATGATTGCATACGCCATTATTAAATACAAATGGAGACATAACATTTGTAAATGCACATGCCCCAACAGAAGTTAGTGAAGAAGAGGAAAAATACAAGTTTTGTGAGGAACTGGCAACCACAGCGAAAGGAGTGAGTAACAGAAATTAAAAGTTATACTTGGATATTTTAATGCTAAAATGATGTACGAGAGTATACATGGAATGAACACTGTAAAAGAGAATTTATATGAGAGACTGAATGATAATGGGCTACGGCTGATCAGTTTTATGATTGCTCAAAACTTAAATATTCAGCTAAGCCAAATTGACCATCTATTGGTAAACATGGAGCGAACGATGGCCAAAGAAAATTAAAGGCGATGGGGACACAAATAATCTACTTGTTGGGAAGGCCATACGATAAATATAATACTGAAGGAAATAATGTGCAACAGCAACATAATATATGATGTAAATAAACCATATCAGACTAAGATAGGTCGAAGATACATGTCACATGTATGTGAGGAATAAGACTAAGACGCTTGTGCCAAAGGAACAGAACGATGGTGGGCGGATGATGATATACTGTGGCCCCCAGAATAGAGGAAGGTATGGCAGGTGCAGCAAAGGAGGTCATGCGTGAAAATAAAAAGAAAAAAGTAACTGGTTTAATCAAACATGCGAAGAAATGGTAAAAACAAGGGAAAAGCAAGAAACTGATGCATAAACGACATTAACAATGAAAACAATCATGAAGAATACATGAAAAGTGGAAGACCTACAAGACCACTGAGGGCAGAAAAGAGAAAATATCTGACTTCTGTGCTGAAACAAATTGAGGAGGAAGGTAAAGGAGAGAACTTTAGGCAAATGTTCCAAGTTGCCAAGCAAGTGAGAAATGGAGGATGAGTCGACTCTCCCATAAATGATGATAAAGATGAGAAGATGATATCTGACCAAGAATTGATACTTCAGATATGCGTAATATACAACTGAGTATGAGACAACTATGGGAAAGTACTGGGAATTCAACAAATCAGTATTCAACAGTTTAGTCGATTAGGAGGAATGTCAAAGGAAGTGGAGGTACGATGTGGGGTGTGACAAGGTGACGCATTGTCAGCAATATTACCTAACCTCATCCTTGAAAGAGTTGTACGTGAGATGAAAAGAATAGGACAGAGCGCTAATCTGACTACAATCGCACAGAAGATAGCATTCTACATTATATGACAGGCACAAATCAGAGTCAATACAGAAATGGTAAAAACACTGGAGGAATTGAGCAGTAGAGCAGGGAAGGTAGGGCTCAGAATAAACTCAAAAAAAATACAATGGATGCAACTAAGTAGACGTAGAAACCACTATGCTCTTGAGAATTTACGGGAGGGAGACATGAAGTTCAAGATAACTGAGAACTTTAAATACTTGGGATAATACTTAAACCGGAAGAATAATGTCCAACGAATTGTTAATGCTTCCAGATCGTATAACAGGCTAAAACACACCATGAAATCAAGGATAATTTCAACAAAAGTTAAAATGAAGGCATATAATACAGTAAATGGCCCAGTCCTGTTATACGACATAGGAACGTTGAGCACCACCAAGACCTACAGAGAACAATTGATGGTATTTCAGAGAAAGATCCAGAGAAGGATTTTCGGGCCACTGGAGGAGACTGAAAAATGAAGAAATATACGCTTTGATGAGCCTATCTAATACTGTGCAATGAACAAAAGTTAAGCAACTACAATGTGCTGGGCGTGTTGCGACGATGGCAGAGGATGCTATTCCAAAAGTAGCAGTGGTAGGAATGGCAGAGGCAAAGAGCCAAAATGGAGGCCCGAACAAGATGGAAGAATGGACTACAGGAAGACCTACAACAACTAGAGTTCACAGGAAACTGGATGGAAGCTACTCAGGCAGTTTGCAACGTCGTCGCATGATCTGCAAGGTCATTGATCGCTCCTTAAATACGTAAAAAAAAATTTACTCTGAATGTTATTCTTGTTTCTATTTTTTTGCCTCCAGAGCCTTTTTAACTACCCAGTATATCTAAATGGATCATTTAAAGTAAAGTGATACACAAATTTATCAATTGTTTATAAAACTTGATTCACTGTCGCAGTGATAACACAGTCTTGTAGCTAGCAACAAATCAACTCGATATAATTTAACGTTCACAAACAATTTTCCTTTTCAATGAATCACTGCCTTCACTGTCACCCAAAACACTCACAACGTAATTCACACGCTGCGAAACGGCAGATTTATTTATTGTTATAATATTAGCATATGCAAATGTAATTCTCTTTAATAAACACTGATGACTAAAAATTATACTTTCCATAATCATCTGTAATTTCTAATGCCGTACGTGACCCTGTGCCTAAGTGGGGAGTGCTTCAATGATTTTTTTAATATAAAATATAAAAGAGAGTATTACGAGTATTTCTCCTTGATAACTGATAAACATTATGAAATATAAGTGAACCAATTTCTGTGATATAATTCGAATGACTGTAATATCTTTAATGTTGTTCACTCGTTCACTTTTTATCAGTATTACACACATCAACAGAAGTATTTCGTCATCCTTTTACTTAGAAATTCATGGCTCAGAAAATAAAATTTGGTTCCAAAACGTGTATACATATTCATTTGCAATGAGACCAGCTCACCTAACCAAAAAAAAATGTCTAGTGACAAAATGTTGTCTTTCCAATACGGTTTTTTTTACGACACTCCTGAGCACTGTCAAAGCGTGACAGAAAGTCCCCATGCTCGCATGCAGACTTGAATACGTCGTGGGGTACCACCGACGAGATCATCAAGACAGCTCTGGTTCAAATTGTCCTACTCTTCCATGACATTTCTGAGTAAGTCGCACAGAAACTGTGGTCGTTGCAGACGTCTGAAAAGAACTCTTTTAAATCGATCCCACGTATGTTCGATTCGGCTCATGTCCGAGGATTAGGCAGGTTACTCCTTTCTGCTGATACTTGCATGCTGAAGGAAGGTGTCCACGAGAGGAGCACGACGAACACGTGAATTATCTTCCATCAAGGTAAAATTGTCACAAAAATGTTGGCAATACGGTCCCACTACGCCTGCAAGATCTCCTTCCTGTACTGTAGAGCAACGAGGTTGTCCTCATGAACCTCAAGAGGTGTCTCTAATGGCATCTAATGGCACCCCTGAATATGACACCACCTCCACGTTGTTGTACATAAGGATTGCCTCCCAACAAGCTGTCTGCGAATATCATGGTATTAAGAGATCTGAGTTTTATCCATCAACAACACCCGACGCCAAACCTGGGGCATCCGTTCTGATTAATTTCTCGCCTCTCTGCAACGGGATCCATTGTGTAGTGCTCGTCGCGAATGAAGATTTCTGTTATAAAATCGTCTGCTAACAATCTAATACGATGTATAAAGTCCTGTAGTTTCTTCGATTTCATTTCTGGAGCACTCAGTCTACGTTTCCTTTGACACAAAACTTAAGATACCGGTCATGCTGTGCGCCTGTTGAATGTGGACTGCCAATATGATGTAAGTGCTCCACTGTTGTTGTTGTTTTGGTCTTCAGTCCAGAGATTGGTTTGATGCAGCTCTCCATGCTACTCTATCGTGTGCAAGCCTCTTCATCTCCGAGTAATGATTGCAAGCAACATCCTTTTGAATCTGCTTAGCGTATTTGTCTGTTGGTCTCCCTCTGCGACTTTTACCCTCCACGCTGCCCTCGAGTACAAAATTGGTGATTCTTTGATGCCTCAGAATGTGTTCTGTTAACAGATCCCTTCTTCTAATCAAGTTGTACCACAAATTCCTCTTCTCCCCAATTCTATTCACTACCTCCTCATTAGTTACGCGATCTACACATCTAATCTTCAGCATTCTTCTGTAGCACCAAATTTCGACAGCTTCTATTCTCTTCAGGTCTGAACTGTTTAGCGCCCGTGTTTCACGTCTATACATGGCTGCACTCTTAAATACTTTCAGAAATGGCTTTCTGAAACCAAAATCTATACTCGATGTCAACAAATTTCTCTTCCTCAGAAACGCTTTCCTTGCCATAGCCAGTCTACTTCGACCAAAATCAGTTATTTTTCCTCCCCAAATAGTAAAACTCATTTACTAGTTTAAGTGTCTCATTTCCTAATCTAACACCCTCAGCATCACCTGACATAATTCGACTCAATCCACTACCCTCGTTTTGCTTTTGTTGATGTTTATCTTGTATTCTCCTTTCAAGATATTGTCCATTCCGTTCAGCTGCTCTTCCAAGTCCTTTGTGTCTCTGACAAAATTGCAATTTGCTCTGAGCACTATGGGACTCAACTTCTGAGGTCATTAGTCCCCTAGAACGTAGAACTAGTTAAACCTAAATAACCTAAGGACATCACACACATCCGTGCCCGAGGCAGGATTCGAACCTGCGACCGAGGCGGTCTCGCGGTTCCAGACTGCAGCGCCTAGAACCACACGGCCACTTCGGCCGGCCAAAATTGCAATGTCATTGGCAAACCTTAAAGTTCTTATTTCTTCTCCCTGAACTTTTATTTCTACCTCAAATTTTTCTTTGGTTTCCTATACTGCTTGCTCAGCATACAGATGCTCAGCATACAGACAGAATAACATCGGGGATAGGCTACAACCCTGTCTCACTCCCAACCACTGTCTCCTTATCATGCCCCTCGACTCTTATAACAGTTATCTGGTGTCTGTACAAATTGTAAATAGCCTTTCGCTCCCTGTATTTTAACCCCGCCACGTTCAGAATTCGAAAGAGAGCATTCCAGTCAATATTGTCAAAAGCTTTCTCTAAGTCTACAAATGCTAGAAACGTAGGTTTGAGTTTCCTTAATCTATCTTCTAAGATAAGGCGTAGGGTTAGTATTGCCTCGCGTGTTCTAACATTTCTATGGAATCCAAACTGATCTTCCCCGATGTCGTTTCTACCAGTTTTCCCATTCGTCTGTAAAGTATTCGTGTTAGTATATTGTAATCGTGACTCATTTTCACACCTGTCAACACCTGCTTTCTTTGGGAACGGAATTGTTATATTCTTCTCCAAGTGTGAGGGTATTTCGTCTGTCTCATACATCTTGCTCACCAGGTGGAAGAGTTTTGGAGGCTATCAGTAGGTCTAATGGAATGTTGTCTACTCCCGGAGCCTTGTTTCGATTTAGGTCTTTCAGTACCCTGTCAAATTCTTCATGCAGTATTATATCTCTCATTTCATCTGCATCTATGTCCTCTTCCATTTCAATAATATTGCCCTCAAATACATCGCCCTTGTATAGACCATCTATATACTCCTTCCACCTTTCTGCTTTCCCATCTTTGCTTAGGACGGGTTTTCTGTCTGAGCTCTTGATATTCATACAGGTGGTTCTCTTTTCTCCAAACGTCTCTTTAATTTTCCTGTAGGCACTATCTATCTTACCCCTAGTGATTCATGCTCCCACATCCTTACACTTGTCCTATGTCCATCCCTGCTTAGCCATTGTGCACCTCCTACCGATCTCATTTTTGAGACGTTTGTATTCCTTTTCGTCTGCTTCATTTACTGCATTTTTATATTTTCTCCTTTTATCAGTACAATTCCATATATCTTCTATTACCCAAGAATTTCTACAGGCCCTCGTCTTTTTACCTGCTTCATCCCGTGTTGCCTTCACTATTTCATTTCTCAAAGCTACCCATTCGTCTTCTACTATATTTCTTTCCCCTGTTCTTGTTAATCGTTCCCTAATACTCTCTCTGAAACTCTCTACAACCACTGGTTCTTTCAGTTCATGCAGGTCCCATCCCCGTAAATTCCTACCTCATTACTCAGTATCTCAGTACTACCAGTCAATTGGAATCTATTCCATGTCCGCACCACATTACTTTGACTACGGTGCACACATCGAGCAGTTTCCCTGACTGACAAACCTTCTGCTTTTAATAGGATGATGTGGACCTGATCACTGGTCGCAATTGTCCTTCGTGCATGACAGATGTTCACCCTGGCTTTCCACAGAGTCTCTAATGCATGTCTACCAGTGTCTTACTTTCAACGGAGATCCATTCCAGTGTCGCGTTCTAACCGTAGGCAGTGCTCATGGGAACTGTGCGTATGCTTACAAACAGTGTCAGGAGTGATTTTCCAGTAGAAAGAGAAACAGGCACAATAGCAACAAACCTGCACGACATATCGAGATGATGCGAAAACATTGTTGATATACGTGTATATAAATGAATGATTTTTAGGCTATAGCCGTCTATTTCCAACTGAATAAAGGCAGTGTTTGTCTTTTCGGACATGTAAAACGTCAATTTATTTGGTCTTGTGAGGATCCTCTACCATCACACGTCAATCTATTTATCATTACGCGTAACATTCGATAGTAAATTCATTCTTCTTCTTTACCGTAGCTGGTATACTGCAGCTACCTCTGGTTTTAACGAGATTGAATTTTTAAAAAAATTGCTGCCACATAACAATGATTTTTGTTGCCGGTCGAGAGCACTTACTGCGACAGTCTAGTGTAGAGAGTCTGAAATCCGCAGTCGAATGGATCAGAGTTCAGATGATGTTCTTACCGGCGTTGTTGGGATGAAATTGCTATTTCTCTTTAGTTACAATAACCCACATCGCCATTGCTCACTTCAGGGTTTCAGTACGAACCCATCGATGTCATATGGAGAAATCTGGAATATTGCTAAACTAAAAGTGTTTCGAACAGCTAATGTTTTAAGTAATAAATCTCACTGTTGGGGATCCGCTCATAATAACAATACTGAATCGAACCCGTCATTATCCCCTTCCTGAAACTCCCAGTAACTGAAACAGATGTGATTAAATTCATGGAATGGAGAGAGTCAGTTTCGTCGCAATATAACATACGAAATACATATCAGTTCATTTTTATGCAGGAACATCTTTAACTTTAGTCGTCCTGTCATCCTCAGTGTTTATAATATCGTGTTGACAATTATCGCTTTGGAAGCGTCTGATTACAAATGCCAAACAAAAACTTTGTGAAAAAGGAATCGTTTTATTCACTTGTAATCAGAGGGATCAAAGTAATAATTGTCAGCATAATATTTACGCAGCACTTTCAACGTACACATTCAGACGACACCATACACAAGAAAACGATGTGATATACTGTGACATACGTAAACTAATACACAAAGTTGCAAACATTCTGAAGAGTCAAGGCCTATATACAGCAAATAAAACAACAAATACCTTTCAAACATATTTAAACAAATCAACCCCAAGACTGAAAATTCCAGGAATCTTGCATATTCCAACTCAAATGAAGAAGCTGTAATGCAGTGCATTTTAGAATCAGATGCATAAATTTTAGCACTAAATATAAAGAACATGTTCAATGACAGACGCACGACACTTGACATTTGCAAAACGTTTAAAACAATACAGAAATATCCCAGAAATATTGAAGAAGACATGAAAATTATCAGAATAAATAAACAGAATAAGTATTCCATACTAGTACAAGCAAATTATCGCACTCAAAAATCCGTATTAGAGACCAGGCAACTGACAAATGATCAAATATACGAACAACAAATGACTGGTAAATTCGGCAAAAGAATTTGAAAGCTGTTCTGTTAACATTTTCATCTTTCAATATGTAATTTACTACTTTTACTATTCAATGTATTTTAAGTATTAGAGATATTTGTTTCGGTTATTCACATTCACATACATTCAATTTTCTTTAATTATACCCGTTATGGAAGTAAGTGTTCTCTCTATAGGAAATATTTTACTATATTTTTTCACTCAAGACCTTAAACGTTGTATATGAAAGGACATTTTCTTAAATCAGGGCGTATTTGGATAATAGCAACACACATATCTAGTAACAAAAGCTGAATAAGAAGAGCGTAGGTTAAATCTCTTTGTGGAATATATGTACGAGTATAGCTGCGAAAGTTGTGTGTTGAAAGAACTGCGTAAAAATGAATGCACAGGGTGAACATCAATAGAACCGACAAACTGCAGGGACGGATTTCTGATTGGAAATGGAGGTTCAAATGGTTCAAATGGCGCTGAGCACTATGGGACTTAACTGCTGAGGTCATCAGTCCCCTAGAACTTAGAACTACTTAAACCTAACTAACCTAAGGACATGACACACATCCATGCCCGAGGCAGGATTCGAACCTGCGACCGTATCTGTCGCGCGGTTCCATACTGAAGCGCCTAGAACCGCTCGGCCACACTGGCCGGCGGAAATGGAGGAAAAAAGGTCCTATGAACATTGTCCGGAAATGCATCGTTGCCAAAATACGTGGCGCTGACGAATGACAGTTCCTTTGACTACGTGCCTTAAATTCCTTGTGTAGCGGGCTGTGTGAGTGACGCAACGCAGCGTACTGTAAGTGTAAGCAGCAGAATGGTCCGGTATTTACGTCGGGAACAAGCAGAGATGGTGTTTGTGCGCGGCCAAGCAGATGGAGATGGTCGAGCGCTAGGAGCCGGTCCTCCAAATCGCACAGTCCGCCGCCTCCTTGCACGTTCATCTATCTGAATCGATCCATGGCCACACAGTTTCACTTTATAACAATGAGTAGAATAGCAGTTTGGTGCATTTTTAGGGTATAGATTCTGAATATCGATCCTCTGGTATAGGCATCCGAATTTTGGTATCCAGCCGCAGTGGTCGAGCGGTTCTAGGCGCTTCAGCCTGGAACCGCGGGGCCCCTACGGTCGCAGGTTCGAACCTGACTCGGGGATGGATGTTTGTGATGCCCTTAGCTTATATAGATTTAAGTAGTTCTAAGTTCTAGGGGACTGATGAGCTCAGATGTTGAGTCCCATAGCACTCAGAGCCATTTGAACCATTTCCGAATTTTGGTATGATTGACAGCTTTGGGCAACGCTCACCAGACCAGCGACACGCTACCTTTTTTTTCTTAAACAAATAATAATTTACAATGATGTGACTGACACGAAACCTGTGATGTTTCTTTTCTGAAATAGTTTACATTCATGTAGTCCCCGATGTTATTTAATCTGTATATTGAGCAAGCAGTGAAGGAAACAAAAGAAAAATTCGGAGTAGGTATTAAAGTCCATGGAGAAGAAATAAAAACGTTGAGGTTCGACGATGACATTGTAATTCTGTCAGAGACGGCAAAGGACTTGGAAGAGCAGTTGAATGGAATGGACAGCGTCTTGAAAGGAGGATATAAGATGAACATCATCAACAAAAGCAAAACAAGGATAATGGAATGTAGTCGAATTAAGTCGGGTGATGCTGAGGGAATTAGATGAGGAAATGAGACACTTAAAGTAGTAAAGGAGTTTTGCTATTTGGGGAGCAAAATAACTGATGATGGTCGAAGTAGAGAGGATATAAAATGTAGACTGGCAATGGCAAGGAAAGCGTTTCTGAAGAAGAGAAATTTGTTAACATCGAGTATAGATTTAAGTGTCAGGAAGTCGTTTCTGACAGTATTTGTATGGAGTGTCGCCATGTATGGAAGTGGAACATGGTCGATAAATAGTTTGGACAAGAAGAGAATAGAAGATTTCGAAATGTGGTGCTACAGAAGAGTGCCCTAGATTAGATGGTTAGATCACATAACTAATGAGGAGGTATTGAATAGAATTGGGGAGAAGAGAAGTTTGTGGCACAACTTGACTAGAAGAAGGGATCGGCTGGTAGGACATGTCCTGAGGCATCAAGGGATCACAAATTTAGCATTGGAGGGCAGCGTGGAGGGTAAAAATCATAGAGGGAGACGAAGAGATGAATACACTAAGCAGATTCAGAAGAATGTAGGTTGCAGTAAGTACTGGGAGGTGAAGAAGCTTGCACAGGATAGAGTAGCATTGAGAGCTGCATCAAACCAGTCTCAGGACTGAAGACAACAACAACAACAACAACTTTTTCATGACGTTATTCTTCATTTTATCACAATCACTTATTTTAATATTGTGTCCAGGTTCAAATATTTTCAGCCTGGTCTGAGTATTTTCCAGTCGTCTACGGCAACAATCGCCCTGTCTGCTCAGAAGTTAGGCGTAGTCCCAGTAATTTGGACTGTAATTAAAAATTAAGGTGGACAATCAAAAATAACAGTTTATTTGGTACGGAAATATTTTCAATTTGCTTAGCGAACCGGATGGTTAATCCTCTCACTCTACGGTTGAGATATTTGTCTCCAGCGTTCATTTCGTAATTGTTTAAATATATGCCATTAACTTTATAACTGAAATGATACAATAAGAAAGTTTAATTACAGTTATCGTGTGCACATCAGGCTACCTTTGAGCAGACACCGTTAGTCGTTACGCTTAACCACGTCCGTAAATTGATGATTGAGTTACTTTGACTTCTCCGACGTTATATACATCTATAATGCAATTAGCAGCGACGGTACAGTAGCTGCAAAAGGCTTCCGATGGCTGGCTTTGTGTCTCTTCCTGCAAATATCCGGTGGTTGTCGACTCGCAAGGAACGCGCAGGCACAGTGGCCGGCGGACGGCAAATTTATGGGCCCGTCGCCTGGCAGCAGCGACTTGCATGGCGACTGATAAAGAGCTTTGATATGCAGGCGGCCGGTGGACGGCGGACGCGCGCCTCTTCCTCCGCCGCCCTTGTGTGGAGGCCTGGGGGCCAGCTACCGCCACAATGGCCTCTGCGGCGGCAGGGCCTGCACCTCTGCCGCTGCTCACGTGGACCAGGGGGCACTAGCTGGCCATTCTCTGTGGGTCGCCGAGGACAAATATTTGCAGGCGGTAAGCTGGAATGTAAAACGTCTTATTACAGTGGCGGAAATCAGTATAAAGGCAGGGTCCCCACGAAAGTAATGGTAGAATGTCTGACGCGTACAAGTATCGAATGTAATATGAAAGTAGTAGACATTATAGGACATAAACATTCGTTACGGAATAAAAAAATGGAAATGTCGTGTGGCTAGGGCCTCCCGTCGGGTAGACCGTTCGCCTGGTGCAGGTCTTTCGATTTGACGCCACTTGGGCGACCTGCGCGTCGATGGGGATGAAATGATGATGATTAGGACAACACAACACCCAGTCCCTGAGCGGAGAAAATTTCCGACCCAGCCGGGAATCGAACCCGGACCCTTAGGATTGACAGTCTGTCACGCTGACCACTCAGCTACCGGGGCGGACGTTACGGAATTACATAGTTTCTTTTATAACACGAGCAACAAAATAAGGCGTTTGCGTTTGCTGGATGGAAACTAATTGAAGGCACTCCATGTCCTGCTGTGTTACTGCATTGTTCGTACTGTGCTGCTGTCGTTGTCCTGGCAATGGAAGGTTCTGCCACTATCATAACTCCTAGTGTTGCTCAGGGTACGCGCGACCGTCTGTGATGGCATATTATCAGCGGAGCGTTCTTCTGGAAGGCACCTTCCTTGTATCATATGCTGCATCAACAATAACAAAGCTCCAGGCCTAGATGACGTTGGATTTGTACAGATAATGCGATTCGGATCAGGTACTAACAAGTGGATCTTTAATTAACAAGTGCGCCTCGAAGATACAGATACCCTAAATCTGGCGGAAGGTTAAAGTGGTAGCCACACTGAAGCCTGGGAAAAGTCCAGCAGTCCCCAAAAATTTCCTACTAGTCTCGCTTCTCTCTCATATGTACTATCTCTTGGACAGAATGATTCTGAACCGCATGTCTGGATATATAGACCAGACCCTTATTATACAACAG
Organism: Schistocerca serialis cubense; assembly: GCF_023864345.2. Taxonomy (NCBI): domain Eukaryota; kingdom Metazoa; phylum Arthropoda; class Insecta; order Orthoptera; family Acrididae; genus Schistocerca; species Schistocerca serialis. Next base: position 319,764,181 of record NC_064641.1, on the reverse strand, counting down.
ACAGAATTCCACGCAGAAAAATCACGTTGCGGCCAGATCCTCAAGCTAACTCAGCATAGTGAGAATGGATACGACGGCAGATCACAGGCGTGGCATTCGTGGTCCTAACAGCGGCATTTGATACAGTAAATTATAACAAACTCGCAAAAAAGATTTGGATAGTCACTGAGGACTACCGATTAACACAGTGCATCGAAAGTTTACCATCCTTTGACATCCTGAACAACAAGAAAAGGCGATGGAGAATCCAGAAATTCTTCCTCAAGGTAGTGTGTTGGCATCGCTGCTGTACAGCATGTACACCAATGACCAGCCTGTAGTAACAGACACAAGGTTTTTCATATGCGCCGATGACTCAGCGGTTGACACCCCAAGGAAGAACGTTCGAGTAGATAGAAATGAAACTGGCTGCAGCCCTCTAAGATCTGTTAGAATACTATGACAATAACCACCTAAAACCTGATCTATCCAAAACATAGGTCTGTGCCTTTCACTTGAGAAATAGACGAGCAAGGAGGAAAATTTTAGGTAACTTGGAGGAGAAAGCAACTACAACAATGAGACACCCCAACATACCTCAGATTAAAGCTCGAGCGGACACTTACTTTCAAAGACCATTGCGAGAAGATAAACCTCAAAGTCTGCAGCAGAATTAATATTACACATAAGCTCTCTGACAACACTGGGGAGCTCAACCGAATGTTCTACGTACATCCGCTCTACATATTTCTCTTCTGCGGAATAGGCTGCACCAGTCTGATAAAACTACGCACACCCCAGGCACGCTGATACCGCGCTTAACGAGCCAGGTGGGATTATAACTGGTTGCCTACGACCAGCTCCAGCTGGCAAAATTTACACTATTATAAGCACAGTACCACGGGCTATCAGGCGAAGAACAGCGACAGAGACTGAGAAGAAGAAACAGGAAAATGATTCCAGGCATCCCATGTTTGGAAGCGAAGCATCATGTCCTAGGCTGAAGTCAAGAAAGAGCGTTCTTCGAGCAACTGGAACCAACACATCATCACCTTCCGCTCGCCGGATAGAACTGTGGTGAAACAAGGCAACTGGTACGTAGTAACAACCAAAACCTAAGGGAAAAACCCGCTGCTGGTTTCCAACTACCCTACCAGACGTGGATGACATTGAACAGGCGGCGAACTGGAATGACATGGTCCAAACAGATCTTGAAGGGGTAGGGCTACTTTACTGGAGATGTGACGTACGAATGTGGAGAAATTCAAGAAAGTGAACACCTATTGGTCTGCCCAAAGCTGCCTGAAGTCTGCACGCTGGAGGACCTGGTTTCAGAAAATGTCCCAACAATCACGATTGTCGAATTTCTGGCCTCAAAATCAGATTCGCATGTCTAAAGTCTAATATATATATATTGTAGATATTGTATTGTATTATTATGGATTTCTAAATAATGGTACTGCACTGTTCGGGATACGAAAAAAGCAATAGTAATAGCACGGTGCCCAAACTCCGTTCTCTCTAATTACCTCAGAAATTCTCTTCGGCACTAATTTTGTTAGGGTTTGTAGCCCTTGCCGTGATATTGTCTTCCACTCTTATCATATCGCTCTTTTTGGCTCACGTACGGCCTCAACCTGCCTTTCATTGCGATAAGCACGCCTTGCAAGTATTGCCCACGGTTTTTCCATGGGTTTCAAATCAGGGATAAGTACAGGCTAGGGCAAGAAATCGATATATCTTCAAACCACTTTTCGGTTGTAGCAGAAACATGCACCGATTCATTATTTTTTTGAAACATTAGACTTTCGTCCCCTAGGTTCTCTTACATTCTAATCAATTCTGTCTCTAGCTCCTTAGCGTACATGTCAGAGTTCATTCTAGTGTGCAGCCAAGAAATGAGCGATTCACATTTAGCACGGAAGGCTGCCTAATCATTACAAAATTTTCTGCTCATTCTTGTCTGCTGCTCTGTTCTCCTGCTGCTCTGTTCTCATATCTTGCCCATAATACTGAAATCCATCTGGCCCATCTAAATTAAACCTCTTCTCATCACTGTAGAGCACTTCTACCCCGCTCTGAAGTCTATGACATACGTTTTCCAGCAAACTCTAATATGGCCTGTATATGTCTGGTCGTTACAACAGGTTTCTGCAGTCGTTTCGTGAATGCGAAATGTTTGTCATTTGACTAAATTTGTCATACACGTGTAGCATTTACTGGAAACTGTAAGTCAATTACAAGTTGAGAAGAAAAACGGTTTGTGGTTTAGGCTTCGCGCAAAATTAAACATTTAGATGCGACATTGTCATAATCGTGGATTATATAAACAACGCGCACTGTCATTAATGGTGTCTGTTGTCTATCTGCAGTAAAGTCACGTACACACACACTAACACCGCACAAAGCCGATTGCTTTTATACAAGGTTCCACCTTGTACCACCTGAATTGTTGATTTTTTGTTATACATGGTGACTTAAAGTAACTGTACACACTTCGTGGAAGTAATGTGTGCATCAAAATAAGAGTTAAACGTAAAACAAAGTTTTGTATACATCGTTTTATTTTGGATTTATGCAGTAGAGTAGGGAAAACAACTGCAACAGAAACAACACAATATCAGTTCTTCTCAGAAAGCAGTGTCATTAAGGCACCCGAAATTCAACTCAACTAGGTACTAAATATTTACCACAATACATGTTCAATAAGATGTCCATGTAGACGAAGACAGTGATGTGTTCGACTTCTTACCACTCTCGGAATATTGCTGGCTCAGTTAATCTCATTCTGCACAGTCCACAACTGTTTTCAATTCGCTTTGTAGTTGTGCTACATTCTCAATTGCAACACCATACTCCAATTCCTTGAGATGGCCCAAAAAAAAAAAAAATAAACAAGTGACTAAAGCAAGAACTACTAACACTTTACATGGTTCTGAATACCATGAGGAGTCTGAGAATTATAGCAAAAAATGGCTACACTAATAAAGATAATTAGTGTCGAAGGTAATAAGATTTGCGTTGTGCTTCTCTTTCTGATCAACTGTATGCTGCATCCATAACAGGTCTGTCACTGACATCCTATTATAAATTTCCATGTCAGAAGCTGGAGCATACTTCTTGGCAAGCTTCATGATACCATCATGATATCTTCATGTTCTCAGATATAAGTGGCAAAGGCATTTTACAAAGTTTTTACTCAGGAAAAATCAATATACTGGAGGCTTTCTGAGCTCCGAAATTATTAAAGGCAAGTTGTGATCATGGTGCACTACAGTGAACCACGTGCTGGTGTTCAAAGAACCTGTTTTCCGAAAGGTGAACTTCTCTTTAATAGTACTCTTATTGTTAGACCGAAACAGAACTTTTAGGTGAGACAAGAAGTCTGTTGTTGTTGTTGTGGTCTTCAGTCCTGAGACTGGTCTGAAGCAGCTCTCCATGCTAATATATCCTGTGCAAGCTCCTTCATCTCCCAGTACCTACTGCAACCTACATCCTTCTGAATCTGCTCAGTGTATTCATCTCTTGGTCTACCTCTACGATTTTTACACTCCACGCTGCCCTACAATCCTAAACTTGTGATCCCTTGATGCCTCAGGACATGTCCTACCAACCGATCCCTTATTCTAGTCAAGTTGTGCCACAAACTTCTCTTCTCCCCAATCCTATTCAATACCTCCTCATTAGTTACGTAATCTACCCACCTAATCTTCAACATTCGTCTGTAGCACCACATTTCGAAAGCTTCTATTCTCTTCTTGTCCAAACTACTTATTGTCCATGTTTCACTTCCATACATGGCTACACTCCATACAAATACTTTCAGAAACGACTTCCTGACACTCGATGTTAACAAATTTCTCTTCTTCAGAAACGCTTTCCTTGCCATTGCCAGTCTACATTTTATATCCTCTCTACTTCGACCATGATCAGTTATTTTGCTCCCCAAATAGCAAAACTCCTTTACTACTTTAAGTGTCTCATTTCCTAATCTAGTTCCCTCAGCATCACCCGACTTAATTCCACTACATTCCATTATCCTTGTTTTGCTTTTGTTGATTATGTTCATCTTATATCCTCCTTTCAAGACACTGTCCATTCCATTCAACTGCTCTTCCAAGTCCTTTGCCGTCTCTGACAGAATTACAATGTCATCGGCGAACCTCAAAGTTTTTATTTCTTCTCCCTGGATTCTAATACCTACTCCAAATTTTTCTTTTGTTTCCTTTACTGCTTGCTCAATATACAGATTGAATAACATCGGGGACAGGCTACAACCCTGTCTCACTCCCTTCCCAACCACTGCTTCCCTTTCATGCCCCTCGACTCTTACAACTACCATTTGGTTTCTGTTCAAAATTGTAAATAGCCTTTCGCTCCCTGTATTTTACCCCTGCCACCTTTAGAATTTGAAAGAGAGTATTCCAGTCAACATTGTCAAAAGCTTTCTCTTAGTCTACAAATGCTAGAAACGTAGGTTTGTCTTTCCTTAATCTTTCTTCTAAGATAAGTCGTAAGGTCAGTATTGCCTCACGTGTTCCAACATTTCTACGGAATCCAAACTGATCTTCCCCGAGGTCGGCTTCTACCAGTTTTTCCATTCGTCTGTAAATAATTCGTGTTAGTATTTTGCAGCTGTGACTTATTAAACTGATAGTTCGGTAATTTTCACATCTGTCAACACCTGCTTCCTTTGGGATTGGAATTATTATATTCTTCCAGAAGTCTGAGGGTATTTCCCCTGTCTCGTACATCTCGCTCACCAGATGGAAGAGTTTTGTCAGGACTGGCTCTCCCAAGGCCGCCAGTAGTTCTAATGGAATGTTGTCTACTCCCGGGGCCTTGTTTCGAGTCAGGTCTTTCAGTGCTCTGTCAAACTCTTCACGCAGTATCGTATCTCCCATTTCAACTACCACCTCTTCCGTTTCCATAATATTGTCCTCAAGTACATCGCCCGTGTATAGACCCTCTATATACTCCTTCCACCTTTCTGCTTTCCCCTCTTTGCTTAGAACTGGGTTTCCATCTGAGCTCTTGATATTCATACAAGTGGCTTTCTTTTCTCCAAAGGTCTCTTTAATTTTCCTGTAGGCTGTATCTATCTTACCCCTAGTGAGATAAGCCTCCACATCCTTACATTTGTCCTCTAGCCATGCCTGCTTAGCTATTTTGCACTTCCTGTCGATCTCATTTTTGAGACGTTTGTATTCCTTTTTGCCTCCTTCATTTACTGCATTTTTATATTTTCTCCTTTCATCAATTAAATTCAATATTTCTTCTTTTACCCAAGGATTTCTACTAGCCCTCGTCTTTTTACCTAATTCATCCTCTGCTGCCTTCACTACTTCATTCCTCAGAGATACCCATTCGTCTTCTACTGTATTTCTCTCCCCCATTCCTGTCAATTGTTCCCTTATGCTCTCCCTGAAACTCTGTGCAACCTCTGGTTTAGTCAGTTTATCCAGGTCCCATCTCCTTAAATTCCCACCTTTTTGCAATTTCTTCAGTTTTAGTCTACAGTTCATAACCAATAGATTGTGGCCAGAGTCCACATCTGCCCCTGGAAATGTCCTACAATTTAAAACCTGATTCCTAAATCTCTGTCTTACCATTATATAATCTATCTGATACCTTTTAGTATCTCCAGGATTCTTCCATTTATACAACCTTCTTTTATGATTCTTGACAAGTGTAAGCTATGATTAAGTTTTGCTCTGTGCAAAATTCTAACAGACGGCTTCCTCTTTCATTTCTTAGCCCCAATCCATATTCACCTAGTATGTTTCCTTCTCTCCCTTTTCCTACTGTCGAATTCCAGTCACCCATGACTATTAAATTTTCGTCTCCCTTCACTACCTGAATAATTTCTTTTATCTCATCATACATTTCTTCAATTTCTTCGTCATCTGCAGAGCTAGTTGGCATATAAACTTGTACTACTGTAGTAGGCATGGGCTTCGTGTCTATCTTAGCCACTATAATACGTTCACTATGCTGTTTGTAGTAGCTTACCCGCATTCCTATTTTTTTATTCATTATTAAACCTACTCCCGCATTACCCCTATTTGATTTTGTATTTATAACCCTGTATTCACCTGACCAGAAGTCTTGTTCCTCCTGCCACCGAACTTCACTAATTCCCACTATATCCAACTTTAACCTATCCATTTCCCTTTTTAAATTTTCTAACCTACCTGCCCGATTAAGGGATCTGACATTCCACGCTCCGATCCGTAGAATGCCAGTTTTCTTTCTCCTGATAACGACGTTCTCTTGAGTAGTCCCCGCCCGGAGATCCGAATGGGAGACTATGTTACCTCCAGAATATTTTACCCAAGAGGACGCTATCATCATTTAATCATACAGTAAAGCTGCATGCCCTCAGGAAAAATTACGGCTTTAGTTTCCCCTTGTTTTCAGCCGTTCACAGTACCACAACAGCAAGGCCGTTTTGGTTAATGTTACAAAGCCAGATCAGTCAATCATCCAGACTGTTGCCCCTGCAACTACTGAAAAGGCTGCTGCCCCTCTTCAGGAACCACACGTTTGTCTGGCCTCTTCCCTCCGTTGTGGTTGCACCTACGGTACGGCTATCTGTATCGTTGAGGCACGCAAGCCTCCCCACCAACGGCAAGGTCCATGGTTCATGGTTGTGTTATAGCATTATAAAACTTGAAAGGTCATGTACAGCACAAAAAAGTGTGTGATTACTACTGGAGGAGAGAGATGGTGATGGAAAACTGAAAATATAATAATATATTTAACAATATAATGAAAAAGATAGTAGCTGCTAACCATATAGCAGAGATGCTGAGTCTAAAAATAGATATTGTGTAAAGTAAACCACAGTGAACTTATGGGTGTATTTCACATGCCGGAATCATTTCACTGAATAACAAAGCAAGCTTTGAACATGTACGGCTCAAGCCTCAAACAGCCGACGCCGCCGAGTCCATACCTTCTTTTTTTTTTTTTTTTTTTTTTTTTTTAATTTGTTCCGTCGACTGACCTCATTTTTCATGGTAAGATCGATCGATATTAAAAGTATGCAATGGCAGTAAGATTGTATTTTCAGACAAAAGTAAAAACATCTGGTTATCGCACCAATGCTTCTATTCGCTTTCACTTTGACTTAGGAAAGCAATGTTATCAGGCAACCTTATCACTGACATCCTTTAACCAATTCCTGACCATTTCCTTTATTTTCATCATTGCTTCTTCATTGTACAAACTGAACATTAGTGGCGAAAGACTGCTTCCCTGCCTGACACCATTTTTAACCCTAGCACTTCTTTCTTGGCCTTCCAACGTTATTACTTCTTCTTGGCTTTTGTACACGTCGTATATCAGTCGTCTCTTCCTGTAGGTCAAAGCTGTTTTCTGAGAATTTCGAAAATTTGGACCGTTTTACATTGTCGAACGGTTTTTATAGTTAGACAAATCCTATCAGAGTGTATGGTTTTTTTAAACTCTTGCTTCCACTGACAACCACAACGCCAGAACTGCTTCTCTGGTGCCTTTATCTTTCCTAATACTCAAACTGATCGTCATCTAAGAGATCCTTCTTTTTCTTTTCGATTATACTGTATATTAATATTGTCACGATTTTGATACACAAGCTGTTAAGCCGATTGTACGATAGATTTCACTCATATCTGTCCTTGCTTATCTTCGGGATCGTGTGGAAGCAACTTTTTTTCCGAAAGTCTGGTTGCTACTTTCCCCAACGACTTAAGAAATTTGTAACTAATCGTACTTATGACTTCCCCCTTATTTGATCTCAACTCTTCTAACGCTCAATTAAACTCTGTACCTAATAACAGATCCCCTACGTATTTCAAACCGTCTCCCGTTTCATCCTTCACCAAGTCAACACAGTTTCTCCACCTCGTAACGGCGATCGCTGCACTCTTTAAACCTGCGTTTCGAAGTGAAATTCCTCTTGTAGTCTTAATTTTGCCACTTTGGCTTTTCATGTGACTTAAGTTTGTTTTGACTCTTCTATATGCTGAATCAATCCTTCTGGCAATCTTTTCATTTTCGATATCTTCACATTTTTCTTAAGGCCATTTCGTTTCAGCTTTCTTCCACTTTTTATTTATTTCCTAAGTGTCTTATATTTCCTTATTCCTGTCTTATCCAAACACTTTTGTACTTCCTTCTTTCGTCAGTTAGTAGAAGTACACTCAGGTAAAAGATAATCATGGAATAGCGATATGCACGTATATCGAAGGCGGTAGTTTTGCGTGCACAAGGTATGAAACGGCGATGCATTGGTGGAGCTGTCATCTTTACTCGAGCGATTCACTTGAAAATGTTTCCGACGTAAATACGGCCGCACTGCGGGAATTAACAGACATTGAACACGGAATGGGAGTTGGAGCTAGATGCAATGGGCATTCCATTTCTGAAATCGCTATGGAATTCAGTATTCTGAGATCCACAGTGTCAAGAGTGTAGCGACAATACCAAATATCAGGCATTACCTCCAACCCCGACGGCCTTCACTTAACGACCAAGAGCAGAGGCGTTTACGTAGAGCTGTCAGGGCTAACAGACCAGCAAAATTGCGTGAAATTACCGCAGAAATCCGTGTGGGACGTACAACGAACGTATCCATTAGGATAGTGCGGCGACATTTGGCGTTAGTAGGCTGTAGTAGGAGACGACCGACGCAAGTGCGTTTGCTAACAGCAAGACATCGCCTGCAGCGCCTCTCCTGGGTTCCTGACCATCACATTTGGTCCTAGATGACTGGAAAACCGTGGCCTAGTCAGATTATTCCCGATTTCAGCTAGTAGGATCTGATGGTAGGCTTCGAGGGTGGCGCAGACCCCACATAGCCATCGAACCAAGTTGCTAATAAGGCACTGTGTAAGTTGGTGATTGTTCCATAACGGGGACCATTTGCAGCCATTATGGACTCCACATTCACAAACAACGATGGAATTCTTATGGATGACAATACGCCGTATCACCGGGTCACAATTGAAGGGACATTCTGGATAGTTCGAGGGAATGATTCGGCCGCCCATCGAACATTTATAAGAAATAATCGAGAGGTCAGATCGTGCAGAAAATCCTTCATCGGGAGCATTTTTTCGATTATGATAGGTTATAGAGGTAGCATGACTCAATATTTCTGCAGGAGACTTGCAACAAATTGTTGAGTGCTTGCTGCGTGGAGATATTAGGATGCATCCCATCATTTTTGTCAGCTCAGTGTATTTCTTCTGCTACTCAAGGTTTACCCGGCTCTACCTTCTTCGTACATATGTGTGTCTCTTCAACTTCTTTTAAAATTCTCTTTTTAGAGTTCTCCATTGCTAGTCAAATGAACAGCCTGCTGTGGTATTCATTATCGCAGTATCTATAGCCTCACAGGACATTTAACTTCATATGTCACTTCTTTCTTCCGAACGATTCTCTAAATCTTCAGTCTACTCCTCAGCATTACTAGATTGTGGCCGGCCGGTGTGGCCAAGCGGTTAAAGGCGCTACAGTTTGGAACCGCGTGGCCCCTACGGTCGCAGGTTCGAATCCTGCCTAGGGCATGGATGTGTGTGATGTCCTTAGGTTAGTTAGGTTTAAGTAGTTCTAAGTTCTAGGGGACTGATGACCTAAGAAGTTAAGTCCCATAGTGCTCAGAGCCATTTGAACCATTACTAGATTGTGATCTGATTTCGTTTCGGAATCTTCCCACGTTTCCAAACACTTTCGAAGAATCTTCCCGTATCTCCTTGCCTTTTCCAAGCATACATCCTCCTGTTGTTATTTCTGAACAGTGTATTTGGCAGTACTAGCTGAATTTATTGTAGAATTTAATTATTCTTTCTGCTCTCTCATTTCTACTACCAGGCCAGTATTCTACCCTGTCTTCTATTCCTGCCACTATTACAGCATTCTCATCCTCGATGGTTATTAGATTACGATCTCCGTTTACATACTGAATTACCCTTCAATATTCTCATATACATTCTCCATCTTTTCATATTCTGCTTGTGACGTCGATATTTGTACCTTAATTAATGTTGTTGACTCTGGTTTGCTGTCGATTCTGGTGAAAGAAATCCTATCACTGAAATGTTCGCAGTAAATCATTATCTGCTTTACCTTCCTATTTCTGAAGAACCTCACTCCCGCTACACCATTTTCTACTGGTATTAATATTACGCTAGAATCGTCTTACCAGAAATCATTACCTTCTTTCCATTTTGCTTCACTGACCCTATTATACCTAGATTTCAAATTTCTACGGTATATACCTTTTCGGATTTGCTTGCTTCTCTACTACATTCAGACTTCTGGCTAGTAGAGGGTTAGTCATCCGTTGGTTATTCAATCTTTTTCTCGTGGTTACCTCCACCTAAGCGGTTACCCAATGGGAGGCTAATCCTAAACCTTTTGCAAATGGAAAGACAATCATGACACTTTTTCAATTACTGGTCACATGTCCTATGGAGAGACATTACGTTTCTTTAAAGCAGTGGTTTCTATTGCATTCTGCATCCTCATGCCGTTGAGCATTGCTGATTCTTCCACCTTTCTGGGATCGCATCCTCCTCCCCCCCCCCCCCCCCCCCTAATGATTGTCCCGAACTTCTGTTCCCTCATCCGCTCTCTTAGACAAGGCCGTCAACAGAACGAGGGTGATCGCTCTCTTAGACAAGGCCGTCAACAGAACGAGGGAGATTCCTACAACATCTACATCTACATGCATACTCCGCAAGCCGCCTGACGGTGTGTGGCGGAGGGTACCTTGAGTACCTCTATCGGTTCTCACTTCTATTCCAGTCTCGTATTGTTCGTGGGAAAAAGGATTGTCGGTATGCCTCTCTGTGGGCTCTAATCTCTCTGATTTTATACTCATGGTCTCTTCGCGAGATATACGTAGGAGGGAGCAATATACTGCTTGACTCCTCGGTGAAGGTATGTTCTCGAAACTTCAACAAAAACCCGTACGGAGCTACTCAGCGTCTCTCCTGCAGAGTCCTCCACTGGAGTTTATCTATCATCTCCGTAACGCTTTCGCGATTACTAAATGATCCTGTAACGGAGCGCGCTGCTCTCCGTTGGATCTTCTCTATCTCTTCTATCAACCCTATCTGGTACGGATCCCACACTGCTGAGCAGTATTCAAGCAGTGGGCGAACAAGCGTACTGTAACCTACTTCCTTTGTTTTCGGATTGCGTTTCCTTAGGATTCTTCCAATGAATCTCAGTCTGGCATCTGCTTTACCGACGATCAACTTTATGTTATCATTCCATTTTAATTCACTCCTAATGCCTACTCCCAGATAATTTATGGAATTAACTGCTCCCAGTTGCTGACCTGCTATATTGTAGCTTTCTTTCTATATATTCGCAGCACATTACACTTGTCCACATTGAGATTCAATTGCCATTCCCTGCACCATCGTCAATTGGTTGCAGGTTCTCCTGCACTTCGGTACAATTTTCCATTGTTACAACCTCTCAATATACTACAGCATCATCCGCAGAAAGCCTCAGTGAACTTCCGATGTTATCCAGAAGGTCATTTATGTGTATCGTGAATAGCAACGGTCGTACGACACTCCCCTGCGGCACACCTGAAATCACTCTTACTTCGGAAGACTTCTCCCCATTGAGAATAACATGATGCGTTCTGTTATCTACGAACTCTTCAATCCAATCACAAAATTGGTCTGATAGTCCAAATGTTCTTACGTTGTTCATTAAACGACTGTGGGGAACTGTATCGAACGCCTTGCGGAAGTCAAGAAACACGGCATCTACCAGGGAACCCGTGTCTATGGCCCTCTGAGTCTCGTGGACGAATAGCGCGAGCTGGGTTTCACACGATTGTCTTTTTCGAAACCCATGCTGATTCCTACAGAGTAGATTTCTAGTCTCCAGAAAAGTCGTTATACCCGAACATAATGCGTGCTCCAAAATTCTACAACTGATCGACGTTAGAGATATAGGTCTATAGTTCTGCACATCTGTTCGACGTCCCTTCTTGAAAAAGGGGGATGACCTGCGCCCTTTTCCAATCCTTTGGAACGCTACGCTCTTTTAGACACCTGCGGTACACCGCTGCAAGAAGGGGGGCAAGTTCCTTCGCGTACTCTGTGTAAAATCGAACTTGTATCCCATCAGGTCCAGCGGCTTTTCCTCTTCTGAGTGATTTTAATTGTTTTTCTAACCCTCTGTCATCTATTTCGATATCTACAATTTTGTCATCTGTGCGACAATCTAGAGAAGGAACTACAGTGCAGTCTTCCTCTGTGAAACACTTTTGGAAAATGACATTTAGTATTTCGGCCTTTAGTCAGTCATCCTCCGTTTCAGTACCATTTTGGTCACAAAGTGTCTGGACTTTTTTTTTTTGATCCACCTGCCAAGTCAGTACATAGAACTTTACTTTCGAATTCATTGAACGCCTCTCGCATAGCCCTCCTCATACTACATTTCGCTTCGCGTAATTTTTGTTTGTCTGCAAGGTGTTGGCTTTGTTTATGTTTACTGTGAAGTTACCTTTGCTTCCGCAGCAGTTTTCTAACTCGGTTGTTTTACCACGGTGGTTCTTTTCCATCTCTTACGATCTTACTTGGTACATACTCATTTAATGCATATTTTACGATGGTTTTGAACATTGTCCACTGATCTTCAACACTATCTGTACTTGAGACAAAACTTTTGTGTTGAGCCGTCAAGTACTCTGAAATCTGATTTTTGTCACATTTGCTAAACAAAAAAATCTTCCCACCTTTTTTAATATTTCTATTTATGGCTGAAAATATCGATGCAGTAACCGCTTTATGATCGCTGATTCCTTGTTCTGCGTTAACTGCTTCAAATAGTTCGGGTCCGTTTGCCACGAGTCGGTTCTCTGTTTAACTGCTCAAGGTAGTTTTCAGATAATGCACTTAAAAATATTTCACTTGATTACTTGTCCCTGCCACCCGTTATAAACGTTTGAGTCTCCCAGTCTACATCCGGCAAATTAAAATCTCCACCCAGAACTATAACATGGTCGGGTAATCTACTCTAAATATTTTCCAAATTTTCCTTCAGGTGCTCTGCCACAACAGCTGATGAGCCATGGGGCTTATAGAGACATCCAATTACCATGTTTGAGCCTGCTTTAACCGTGACCTTCACCCAGATTACTTCACATTTCGGATCTCTGTCAATTTCCTTCGATACTATTGCACTTTTTATCGCTATAAACACGCCTCCCCCTTCACTGTCCAGCCAGTCTCTGCGGTATACATTCCAATCTGAGTTTAGAATTTCATTACTGTTTACATATGGTTTCAGCCAACTTTCTGTCCCTAGTACTATGTGGACACTGTGACCGTTTATTAATGAGAGCAGTTCTGGGACCTTTCTATAGACGCTCCTGCAGTTTACTATTACCACATTAATATTGTTATTCCCTGTTGCGTTTTGCTACTACTACCTTGACGCGTCTCAGGAGGCGTCTTGTCGGGCCTAGGGAGGGAATTCTCTAACCTAAAATCCCCACATGTGCACTCCACACGTACTGCGCTACCCTTGTAGCCGCTTCATGCGTGTAGTGCACGCCTGACTTATTCAGGGGGACCCTACATTTCTCCACCCGATAGTGGAGGTCGAGAAATTTGCACCCCCAGGTCTCCGCAGAATCGTCTGAGCCTCTGGTTTAAGCCTTCCGCTCGGCTCCCAACCAGAGGACCGCGATCGGTTCTGGGAACGATACTACAAATAGCTCAGATTCCACCCCGCGAGCGAGACTTTCCGCCTTCACCAACTCCGCCAACCGCCTGTGTGAACTGAGGATGACATCTGAACCCAGACGGCAGGAGTCATTTGTGCCGACATGAGCAACAATTTGCAGTCGGGTGCACCCAGTGCTCTCTATCGCCGCCGGCAGGGCCTCCTCCACATCTCGGATGAGACCCCCTGGCAAGGAGACAGAGTGAACACTGGCCTTCTTCCCCGACCTTTCCGCTATTTCCCTAAAGGGCTCCTTCACCCGCCTAGCGTTGGAGCTCCCAATCACTAATAAACCCCTCCCCCCTTGTGCCTGCTCGGATCTTGCTGAAGGAGCGGCCACATGTCCACTCACAGGCAGAGCGGGCGATGCCACACTGCCAGCCTCCACATTGACCCTCCGCCTCGGGCGCCGCGAACGCCGCTGAACCCGACACTCCCCTTGGGGAGAGGGTGGCCCAACCGCGCCCGGTACCCGCGAAGATGTCTCGACAGCAGGGACCGTGGGTGAAGCATGTAACACCTGGGATGTTCCATGCGACGCACCAGACTCCCCACTGCCGTTACACTCCGAGGCAGCAGCCTAAAGACGGCTGGCCGCGGCCATCAACACGTTCAGCTGTTCGCGAACAGTGGCCAGCTCCTCCTGCGTCCGTACACAGCAGTCACACATCCTATCCACCCTAAGAAATCAACAATTTATTGTAGAGAGTTAATCAACTTTTAACTAGACTGCTAATTCACTAAAGGCGGCAGATAGTTGACTAAACTGTAGTTACTAGACACTTCTTGTTGAAAACAATGAAAATAAGCACTACCTGTATCTGGACTGTATTCAAAACAAACACTAGCACTACTCTTCCAGTCCCGTAGAACTTTCCGCTGTTCCTATGATCTCTGATAAGTGATGGTTAATAATGGTGCTATATTTGTAGCATAGTCAACATAAAATCTTACGGGGATACCGTCTGGGCCAGATGCCTTCCAGGTGTCTAATGATCTTAACTATTTTACAATCCCCGATACACTAAACACCATGTCAGGCATCCCTGCGTTTGTTCAACAATTGAAAGGGGGAATGATGCTGCAGTCCTCTACCATAAACGTGTTTTTAAGAGCTAGGTTTAGAATTTAGGCCTTCTGTTTATCATCATCCGAAACATTATCCGTAATGTCAGCAAGAGAAGGTATTGGATTATTTGTAGCGTTCATAGATTTTACGTACGACTACAATATTTTGGGGTTATTTTTAGAATCTGCAGATAAAATATTGCTTTCAAATTCGTTAAAAGAATCTCTCATTGACCTTTTGACAGCTGCTTTCATTTCGCACAATTTCTGTTTGTCAGTGGGGCAGTGACTACGTTTAAAAGGACTGTGCAAAATTCTCTGCTTTCTCAGCAATTTCCTAATTTGTTTCTTGAACCAAGGTGGATCTTTTCCGTCCCCAATATTTTTGCTAGGCACATATTTCTCTAGCATGTGTTGGACAGTAGCTTTAAATTCCGACCAAAGACGCTCGATATCTTTGTGTCCCGCGGTGCATTACATTGCTAGAACCTTGGCTGTCCGTTACAGTGTATAGCTTCGGACTCGCTACTAAAAGCAATAATACTCACACTTTGAAAACTGTTTTAGAGTAAACTGAACTCTTACTAATTTTAACCACGTTTGAAACCTGTGTATTAGACTATCGTATTCTTCCGGAGCCTTTAGTGTTCAGATTAGAGGGTCTTTGTCTCCATTAACAAAGTATACACTTCACTATCACCTGCAATTACTGTTCTGGTAATTAATGTTTTCGACTAAAGCACAGTGACAGCATTCACCACTGGGTCAAGAACAATACTAACGCATATTGTGAACTTTCCTCCCAAAAATTAATAACTCTACTTCATGAACTTCGCAGAGACCGTATTAATAAAGTTAGTAATTGTCATCAGACTGAAGTTACTTTTAATGTTGAGACATTTAGTAAGTGAACTTAAACAACTGAAACGTCATCAAGTACTGTAACGAAGTGACGCACCATAGTTGTGCGTCTCCACTTCCTTTCTTTAATAAACCACACAACCACAGGATTCATTGTTATTTTTCACACAATAAATGGTAATTTTAAGATACGATTTGCACAAATTAATGCTAAATGCTTGAAGTAAAATAGTAAACTTGTAATAAGTAGCTCTCAATATGTTAAACCTAAAACAGTTACTATAACAGATCTTGTTGACACAAGTCTGCCTTCCTGTAAACGACTACTGAAATGAATTGCCTGTAGCTTGCCTTTTCAGAATGGCTCTGAGCACTATGGGACTTAACTGCTGTGGTCATCAGTCCCCTAGAACTTAGAACTACTTAAACCTAACTAACCTAAGGACATCACACACATCCACGCCCGAGGCAGGATTCTAACCTGCGACCGTAGCGGTCACGCGGTTCCAGACTGTAGCGCCTAATACCGCACGGCCCCTTTTCAGAAGCAGAGCCGTTGAGCATGTTTTGCACAAAAAATTTCGACAAATTCTTCATGTATCTTATTAGTTACATAGAATAAAAATTCCGTAATGACTACCTCTGATAAAAATTCGATGTAAGATGGCGTCGTTCTTACAGTATCATATTTTGGTTTGAAGAGGTCTTGCATTCACAGCCACAATGGATATGAGACGACTTATTGTTGCTTAAGTACCAAAGTTAGCACAAAATATTTAATATCTTGACGACCGCGCTGACACACGAATTCATTCATGCACTTGCCACTATATTTCAGTCTGTCTGCGGTACACTTAGTTCCACATAAAAGACTTCCACAAAACGTAAACGTCAAGGCACGCCTGCCGACCCTATCTCGACTCTGTCCACTGAGTCAGCCTAGTGCGCAGTTTTCAGAAAATGGAACGACAAGAGAAAAGGTTTCGGGGTGAATACTACTCCTTTAGTAATAACAGAGCGCAGCACAGATTATAGAAATACGATTGTTTCAAAGCCTTAGGTGCATAACATAGAAAGCAAAGTGCAGTTATTAATCGCCATTTACTTTCGCAGATGTTCGATAACACCTATTCCCCACAATCATCATTAAGTAATCTTCACTAAATGATTTCAATTAGCGACAACACACTAAGTGAATGTGAAGTTAACGTTTTTCCGTTACAAGAGGTTTGCAATTTAATCCAGGAAATTAGTTCAAAGTCTCGTGATTACAAACCCACGAGCCAGCACTCCTTCTACGCTTTCCCAAAAAGGCAAAGAGAAAGCTGTCAACAGCACGTAGTATACACAAGCGGTTATCAATACAAATCCCGGCCACGCCCGACAGTGCTTAACTTCGATGATCTAATGGGAACCAGTGTGTTTATCAAAGCGAGTACGTTGGCGGTTTGAGAAAATCCACCTGTTGATGTATTCCGTCAACAGGTAGAATATCCAGAGCCAATGTCGCAATGACGGCCTAGTGGCGTAGCGATACTTTGTCTGGCTTCTGATCTGTAGTAATGCTGAAATGTGAAATGTATACTTTCAGATACGTGTCTTAACGTTTGGATTGAGACATAGATTGCAGAGAGTTACGGTAGTCCGCTTGCTATGGTCATGATTTTCTTTTTTTCTTTTTTTTTTCCCAAGAAAGCTATAGTTGGTAGCCATGTTGTACACTTTATTCTTGTATGATTCCAGTGGCGGTTGATCATTAGTCTACCATGACAGAGAGAGACGCATCAGGAAGAGGATGACTTAATAATGCAGCCTCTGAATAGCAGATCTCATTCTAACGAAGAATGCGTTCTTTTTATTAGTCCACTGCAGCGTGTCTCCAGGTTCAAGCGAAACTTTTAGTAATTCATCGACAGTCGCTGTCAGAAAGCGTGACTGGGAACAAGACACCGATAAAAATTTGTCAAGCCCAAGGAACGGCGCTATTCACGTATTGTCGTGTGATGCGAAAACTGAAACCCACTTCATTTAAAGATAAACATTAATGTATAATGTTAGAACAAGAATTTTAATAATCTGCGACTTTTGCCTTCCCCTGGCATGGGAATTCAGTCCCAGAGAAAAATGAGCAACACCTTTTTAATCGGAAATTTAATGCAGTTTGATTTTTTACTGGTTAACATTTTCGCTAGATGCTGTGATTTTCGAGTTACACGAGAGAAACATAAAAAAGTAACATTTAAATCCACCCCCTCCCCTCCCCACAAGGCTCACAGCCCATTGGCCACAATTGTTAACATTTTGTTCATGACCCTCACACCTAGCACTGCGCAAAAATTTGCAACTACACAACTTTTTCTCATATTCTCCTTCGTTGACTGGACAAGATCAGTGCGTTGCCTGCCGAAGTGCAAAGACTACGATGTAGCTGGTATGGCGTACGGTCACGGAGTTTTTGGCACGGCGCAGGTTTTCCAGTCTGACTGCGACAAGAACGTTAATGGCGCATGCTTCATCGAAGTGTAGTTTTCAGTGCTAGGTGGTAAAGTCAGAATTACTTTCATTTCCATATCCATTCGTTCGTTAAGCGTAGACACCACATAACTATTCAGTTTCATCATGGGTGATGTGCATCAAGACAACTTGGGTCTCAAGTTGGGAGAAAATACTGAGCTGTCAGACCTGAAGGGCAGGTGTTTCACTACAGTCGTACTAAATAGCACTTATGCCGTTGTCAGGAGTAGCTTTGCCTCATGTAGCAGACTCTAAAACAAACGTAAAATGCGTTTTATCGTTCTGGTGTGCAATTCAGTTTTTCTGGAGGGCGACGGGTTCGTTCCATCGCGTGTTTCGGTAATTTCGGGTCACTAAAATTTTTTTAAATTTTTTTTACACAGTTTGCAGTATTTACACGCGTCAGTTAACTGCGAAGGACATTTATGTATTACTTCTTTGTCAGACGTCCAGAAACAACACCAATATTCAAAGGATCTATGCTCACTTAAAACATAACCATGGAGGTATTGGAAATTGGTGGTAAGAACCTATAGGAGCAAACTGCTGAGGTCATCGGTCCCTAGGCTTACACAGCACTTAATCGAACTTAAACTAACTTACGCTAAGGACAAGACACACACCCACGCCCGAGGGAGGACTGGAACATCCGACGGGGAGAACGGCGCGAACCGTGGCAAGGCGCCTGAGACAGAATTACTTTCATTTCCATATCCATTCGTTCGTTAAGCGTAGACACCACATAACTATTCAGTTTCATCATGGCATGAAGGTATAATAAGGGGAGGTGGCACAACAGACTAAGGTTCTACATTGCTATGAAGACGGCACTGCCATGTTACTACCCCCTAAACATTAGCAGACTACTGCTCACAATTGCTATTGTTTTTAATTTCTGTCCTGTCCATCAGTAGTTGCTTTAAATAGTAAATATTACTGTGCTTTCGTGAAAAACACAGCTCCAGGAAGCAATTTATAATGTTTTGGTCTTAAAGACATGTTTGATACAGTAATATTACGCATTGCGTCTCATTAATGTAACTTCCTTTTTGTTACACTTTTCGAGTAAGCAGGAAGAGAAGTAGGTTACGCGGAAAGGCTGCTTTCGTAATCCAGAATTTTTCTGAATGTATAATGACGAAACTGATGTATCGTCTATGTCCTCTCCCCGTTAGTATTGAGAACATGTTTTGCTTTGTCTACACGGTTTGCAATATTTCGTTTAGACAGTGTTCAACCAGAGTGGTTTTCGAGTTCTATAGATAGTAAATCTAAAGTCAAATGACATAAATAAAAGTACTACAGTAAAAATAATCAGCGCAAATAAAATTCATGTACATAAAAGAAAATAGCACTTGAACTAGGCCCTTACGAATAACACGGGTCACTTTATACTATAATAAGAACGACTAGTACGCCTGTAAGTTATGCAAACTGGCATTTTTATCAAAAATCTTCCACCAGAAGCTAATGTTTGGCCCTACTAACATGGCTGACGTCGACTTAAAATTTGTGACGTCATGACAACTACCCTCAATATGCGCTGCCTAAAAGAATTAAAAGATCAGTTTTCCCAACCAGCGTAACTGCCTCCCGTTGTGACACATAATCTTGAAACTTCGCTCAAAGACGCCTACAACCATTTACTGTAAAGGTAGACAAGCATGGTTCCCTCCGGCGCGGCGACGCTTCAAACAGCAAGGTGTCAACGCGTGCAAAAGACAGGTCACAGCTCGGAAGTTCATGAGAGCCGTAAGGTGAGTTAATGGTGTCACATTGGCACCAAATTTCACAAAAATTCTGCTCAACACCACCGTGGACGTGTCACATGATGGAAAGGTTGTCCCACCACTTGGCCACATTTCATCCTTTGCTTTGACACCTCTGCGATGGAGGTCAGAATCGGGACACCCAGAGTTAAAATCACGCTATTTTATTGCGGGTGGCAGAGGAAAACATTTCAGGCACACCTTCTATCACAGTCGACACAAAATGGTCTCTGGGGATGGCACAAAGAGCGTCAACGAAACCACTGCTTTCCCTGAGGCGTTGATTCTCATACATTTCACGGTCGAAAACGACGATTCTTGATACCCTTTGACACTGCTGACACTCTCGGACCTTTAGACCCTCCTCTAAGTATACTGTGGGGCTGTGCACCCTTTCAACGTGATCGCATGCCTTTGTAGTTCAGCGCGATTGCAATTTTTGCTCTCGTGTACGGGTTGCAACCGCCAGGAGCAGTTCATAACCCTTGGACCAAATCTGAAAGTGATCCGAAGTAGTAGAGGGTACTTATGTACCCTCAGTGCCACCCGTGTACCATTGCTGAGAGCACGTTAGAAATGCGCCTGTCAGAAATTTCGACACCAAATCAGTCCAGGCCGCTCTAGATCCTGAGGGCTAGGCAACCTCTTCGACACGCCTGTATGTGCTTTCCTCGGGCGCCCGTAACAGAATCGCGGATTACAATGCTGGGTGTCGCGGTTCTGACCTCTATTGCGGATCGTCAAAAGAAAGGGTGAAATGTGGATGAGAAGGGCTGTGACGAATTCATCGTGGAACACGTCCGCTTTGGCGTTGGGCAGAACTGTGGTGAACTTCGGTGCCAACGTGACATCATCAACCCACCTTATGACCCACATGACCTTTCTCTCGCACTTATGGACACCCTCTTGTTTGGAGCGTCGCGAGCCCGAGGGTGGCGTCGCAGGGCACCACATTTTTGCACCAACAGAGGAAGGTTGTTGGCACCTTAGAGCGAAATTTAATTTCAACCTTATGCGTCGCAGTGGTAGGCAATTACGGGGTTTAGAAAAAGTGATCCTTTAACCTATTACGCTGTGTATAATGTAACAGTTGAGCTACTATTCCCGGACACAATCGAAGGATCTTACAAAGAAAGTAATTCATAAATGTATCTTGTAGAAACAGAAGGAAAAGATATAATCTACAGATGAAAGTAAAAGCTTCCGTAATTCGTTCGTTTAGTAATTGCGAGAAAGGCAGGTAAATGCAGTGACAGACTCTAGTAGGCGTTCTACGAGTGTCGTAAAGAGATTTACTGTTATACTTCCGAGAACCTACTTTCAATTAACACGTGACTACTCTCATATACTAGTATTTTGTGAAATGACCATGACAGAAAATGAGACGAAATCGAGCGTACACAAAGACTTCTTGACAGTCGCTATGTCACTGCACTTTTATTTCGTAAAGTATGACGATTTTCTTTGTAATCAGGAACGTTTGTGCGAGGCCAGTTTTTGAAGGATATCAAACGCTCACGTCGCATTTACCAGAAACGCCTAGAATTGTAATATCACACAGATTCATCATTCCAGTAGGCTGTTCCTTATCTACGAGAACACTTATTATGACTGGTGGAACTTCTTCTCGATCGATTTATGGTGTGTCAACGAGGGCTATATAAGAGAAAAACCAAAGTAATTTTGCCGGCCGGAGTGGCCGTGCGGTTCTAGGCGCTACAGTCTGGAGCCGAGCGACCGCTACGGTCGCAGGTTCGAATCCTGCCTCGGGCATGGATGTGTGTGATGTCCTTAGATTAGTTAGGTTTAATTAGTTCTAAGTTCTAGGCGACTGATGACCTCAGAAGTTAAGTCGCATAGTGCTCAGAGCCATTTGAACCATTTGAACCAAAGAAATTTTGCAAGTTTTAGTCTCGTGTCAATTTGTGAAACGTACCACGACAAACTTGGTCCTAAGATAATGAGTTATTGTAACGCAGCTAAGAAAGCCGGGCAAATATATATATAGTAAAAGCAGGAATGTCTCTTTGACCTTATTGTTTTAATAGCTCTATTTCCTCACATACGCGTCCCTAGGCATCAGCACGGAGCGGCGAATTTATTTGTCCCGATCCCGTAGTCGCGTTGCGTGAAGAGGCAATCTCATCTTGCGTATACCAAGCAGATACCGCCTCTCTTCCATATGGTCACCTACTGCCGTATGTCCATTCCTTCCAACAATCCCTCCGAGAACGAA
Organism: Schistocerca serialis cubense; assembly: GCF_023864345.2. Lineage (NCBI taxonomy): Eukaryota > Metazoa > Arthropoda > Insecta > Orthoptera > Acrididae > Schistocerca > Schistocerca serialis. The sequence continues at coordinate 319,742,011 of NC_064641.1, read as the reverse complement.
GGGGAAAAAAGGTGCTCTGAGCTGACTATTTGCATTTTTATTGACGAAGCGCATGAGGACTCGTGGCTGTTGTGTACCCTCGACGAAAATACAATTTGCATTTATATTGCCGTTTATTTGTGTCTCCTTCACACTCTTCCGGTTACACATTCCGTAGTTGTTGACATCAAAAATAAGAAAAAAAAACACTGATAGAAACAAGGCAGGTAACAAACAAAGACATCCATATGATATAATGACTTAGTAGCTGCAGCGAAAAGGTCCAAAATTTCTGGTAACCGGGCATTTTGAGCGGTCAAAGTAGTTTTTTTTTATTATTTTAAAGAAGACAAAAACAATGTTTTTCAGGAGTATGCTAGAACAATGGATTAATGACATTTCAGGACGTAAAGAAAGTGCGCTTCGTGTTCTCTTTGCGCGGTGGAAGAAATGGTGCCACCTAAGTAGTAAAATAGGAAGTATTCGTTATTTGAAGTGCTACTTTCCTGTTTTGTGTCCTCGATGGTTACAACTGAAACAGCAAGTGTCAGAAATGAACAACATAAATAACTAACTGCCGATTCACGAATTATTGGTACGCCTTATAAATTCGTTACTGTGAAAAAAAGTGCTAGGTCATCTACGCAGTAGTCGAAAAATTGTCCCAGAGAGCAGAACATTTCCATCACCAGGAAATAAAAAGCTTAATGTAATGAAGACAACGGGAATAGTACTTTTTTCTCTCTACAAAATAGTATTGCAGAAGAATTTTCAAAATGAAATTCTGTCATATCACTTTCAATTAATATTCAAGAAATCTCGATACATAATGGTTATTAGTGACACTTGGATACTGGACTGAAATATGTAGCGGACAAAAAGACTTATAGCGCTAGAATTACACGATGCAAAATCATTATGATGCATTTGGCCTTAAAAAACGATAGTAAAATAACATTATAAGTTTTAATGGTTTCTAATGAAGCCCATTACACTTTTTTTTCACTCTCGGTCATTTGACTGTTTTGTTGCAGCCCACCACGAATTCCTCTTCCGCGCTAGTGCTTTCCATATGTTCCCTTCTTGGAAGATTCTGCGGAAAACCACCTCATTCCTTACCTTATCAGTCCACCGAATTTTTAACATCCTTCTATAATACCCCATCCCAAACACTTCGACTGTCTCATTTCCCGGCATTCCCACATCAGATGATTCACCATGTAATGGGACATCTTCCCCTAGCATTAGTCTTCCTCAACAGTAGTTTTCGATACCAGCCTTATTTTTCGAATTTTGTTTAGGTCAATATTATCTCAGTTGCTTTTCTGAAAACTTTCATGTAATTTTACACACAGTATGTTATACTACAAGCTAAAATTTATAAACAGGAATTACTTTATAAAACATTTTAGTTTCGATGCTATAATCGATAAGTACTAGTTCTGAATGTACAGCTAAAATTATTTGTTTAGAAACATTTGAAATTACGAATTATTTACACTCTTAAAATTTCTGTTATTAATTACCCAATCCTGCACTGTTTGTTGCGTTTATTTCTGGATTCATTTATGAAATAATAATCGAAATTAATTATTTAACGAAAGCTAGCAGGAATTCATTTGTTAAAAAAAACTGTAAACGCTTTGGAATGTTGTTATTTTCGCAGAGTGTGAGAGTCGTAAAGTTGCCTCTGATGTGATCAAACGTACTTTTGTATAATAGGTGCGAACAATGTAATTTCGGCTTTGTTAATGTGAAAAATCAAAACACTTTATGATATATAAAATGTGAGCAAACCAGTGGAAAATATATTTGTCTAAAAAACTTTGTAACAACAGGCTTCCAGTTTATTTAGTTCAAACCAACCGCAAGGATCTGACGTTAGATTTTCAGCTTGAAGAATCCGGCCCCTAGACAAGAAAAATGGGAGCCATCTCAACATGACAAGCTAAGTAAATTTGAAACTTTATTGCAATCTTCGTTCCTCTCAAATCTTCATAAAAGACTCTGCATATTAATTACTTGGACTCTGGGCATTGTTTAATGCGGGAAATAGATAGAAGAAGGAAAGAGGGGCGAGATTTCAACCATTACAACCACCATACAATGTTGTGCTTCAGACGAACATTTTCAGATAATTCATCTTCGGTTCAAGGCCTGTGTTTAATACTAAGACATATCTTTTGGCCAGGAATGATGTCTTTGCCTGTCCTGCTTACTTCGTCCGTCAACTGTTATTTAGTTATTTTGCCTCCTAACTAGCATTATTACTACTTGTTTCAATCCGTGTACTTTGTGGTCACCAATTTAAATATATGCATTTACGTCCGTTGTATATATATATAGCAAGGTGAAAATTTGAAGTGGACCAGGAGTCGAATCTGGATCTCCCGTTTAACGCGAAGGCCTGCCTTAACCGCCTTGTCCATATGAAGACATTTCCCAACCGACCCAGATCCTTGGCATGTCACACACTACCTTACTCTCAGCAAGTCCCATATTATCGCAAAATGCTCGGACCCTGTTACTTTAATTCTGGACACACGTAAAAATTAAAGCAAGAAATTGCCATTTACCCGTCCTGTGTCTAGTTCACGATATAATCACATAAACTGTCAACAGGTGTCATTACGATCGCATTCTGGACGGAAGATTGCGTTCCAATCAACGTCAACGGACAGCTCACAAGCAATGACGTCAGGGCATCTATCAAACGGGGTAGTGTTTGCAAGGTAGTCCCACATCCACAATCGCTGTGTACACAATCACAGGTGCTGCAGTATGGCACAGTGAAGACGCCTACAGACTCTCTGCTGTGGAAGGCCATAGGCAGAATGCAAGCAGGAGAGTCGCAAACTGATGTGGCCAGACGGCTTCATGTGAATTGTTCTGTTGTTTCTCGGGTGAGGCGACAGTTTATAGAGACGGAAACTGTATCACGGAGACCAGGACAGGGCCGACCACGTGTGACATCAGAAAGAGTGGACCGTTATTTGGCTGTAAGGGCAGGACGGTACCGCCTTAGAACTGCTATGCAACTGGCATCTGACCTAGCAGCATCCCCTGTACGTTTTGTATCGAGGCAAACGGAGTACATAAAGATTTAGCAGAGATTACTCTATTATTGGAGACCTGCTGTCTTTTTACCTCTGGCGTGTCTTCATAGAAGGGAACGTCTAGCACAAAAGGTAATATATAAGTCCCGCTACTTGAGCAGCAAAATAGCTGGTAAAATTCGATTTATAACGGATATAAAAATGCAGACTGACAGTAGCAAGGAAAGCGTTACTGATAAGGGAATTTCTTAATACAGAATATAAGTTGTGTTTGGAAGTCTTTTCTGTAGTCAGCCTTTTACGGATTGAAATGTGGGCTTAAATAGTTCAGACAAGAGGAAAATAGACGTTTTTGAAATGTGGTGCTACAGAACATTGCTGAAAATTAGGTGGGTATATGGAATGACTAATGAGGTGGCCTTGAACTGAAATAAGAAGAAAAGAAATTTTTGGTACAACTTGTTCAAGAGAAGCAATGGGCTGGGAGGACACATCCTGAAAGATTTCGTAAATTTGGTAGTCTAGTATGGGATTAAATCTGTAGACAGAGACCAAGATTTTGATAAAGTAAGCAGGTTCAACTGGAAGTAAATGTAGGAGAATCGCACCAAACCAGTCTTCGGACTTAAGACCACGACAGCAGTTCTATAAAGATGAAGTACCATCTTTATAGACTTGGTGTTGTAGTCTTCAGAAGGTGTGTTTATTCAAATATTCCAAAAAAAGACGATTGCGTGGATTCATATCTTTTTGTTTTACAGTTGTATATTTCTGTTTGCTCTGGTAGAGCATTATTTTTAACGTTCATAGATCATTCAGATATTATGCACAAAGATGCTGTTCTGAGCAGGAAGGCCGCAAATGCAGCACGTTTGTGCAGCCACAGTGTTTCAGACAAATGCCACACAGGGAACATTCACTGAATGTAGAACAAAACAGTAAGTAATAGGCTTCAATTAGACACAGTCATAAACATAGCAACAAATAATGGCTACACGTCCGAAATAACTGACAACTGATCCACTCAAGAATGAGAAATCAATAGAAATAAGAATACAAATGATACACTGAAGAGCCAAAGTAAATGCTACAACTGCCTAATATAGTGTAGGGTCTCCGTGAGCACGCAGAAGTGCCGCAACACTACATGGCATGGACTGGACTTACGTGTGTAGTAGTGATGGAGGGAACTAACACCATGAATCCTGCAGGACTGTCCACAAATCCGTAAGAGCGGTGGGTGGCGGGGAGGGGAGGGGGGGGGGGAGAACTCTCCTGAAAAACACGTTGCAACGCGCATCCCAGATACGCTAATGCCTGGGAAGTTGGTGGCCAGCGGAAGTGTTTAAACTCATAAGAGTGTTCCTGGAGCCAATCTGTAGCACTTCTGGACATGTGGAAATGTATGTAGAAGTATCACGGGTCCCACATCACTGCAACTGAACACGCTTCACACCATTACACAGCCTCCACCAGCATGAACACTTCCCTGCTTACATGCAGGGTACATGGACTCATGAGGCTGTCTCCATCCTCGTGTACGTCCACCCGCTCGATACAATTTGAAAAGAGACTCGTCCGACCAGGCAACGTATTTCCAGTCATCAACAGTCCAATGTCGGCGTTTACGGGCCCAGGCGAGGCGTATAGCCTTGTGTCACGCAGTCATCAAGGGTACACGAGTGGGCCTTTGGCTTCTAAAGCCCATATCGATGATGTTCCCTTCGGTGGTTCGCAATCTGACACTTGTTGATGGCCCAGCATTGATATCTGCAGCAATTTGCGGAAGCTTTGCGCTTCTGTCACGTTGAACGATTCTCTTCAGTGGTCGTTTTTCCCGTTCTTGCAAGATCTTTCAGCGGTCGCAGCGATGTCGAAGATTTGATGGTTTATAGGATTCCTGATATTCACGATACGCTTTTGAAATGGTTGTACGGGAAAATACCCAATTCATCGCTACCTCGGAGATGCTGTGTTCCATCGCTCGTGTGCCGACTTTAACACCGTGTTCAAATTCATTTAAATTTTGATACCTTGCCGTTGTAGCAGCAGTAACCGATCTAACAACTGCGCCAAACACTTGTTGTCATATATAGGCGTTGAGGACCGCAGCGCCGTGTTCTGCCTCTTTACATATCTCTGTACTTGAATATGCATGCCTACACCAGTTTCTTCGGCGCTTCAGTGCAGAATAATGAAGAGAAACCTTATGCAAGTATACTATATTTATCAGCTTAAATCATTACCCCTTGTTATTGAACATTTTATGAAAAATAAACCGGTAACGTCGTCACAGAACACGGGAGAGAACATTTTCCGTGTAGTTTAATAACAGCGGCAGCTTAACGCGACTGAACTTGCAGGTAAAAAGCATATAAAGTGGAGTAGGGTAAACTGACACCTCAATGTTTCCTTGGAGAAAGAAATGTAGAAAATTTTTCCGTGAAAATAGAATGGTAAAATCAGGTTCATAAACATCTGCAATTAACATAGGTGCTTTCATATAGGTTCCATATTTTTCTGTGTTTAGTATGCTCGTGAACTGTAATTGCCTTGAATTCAGTAGTGGGTAGTCACTACTGAATCAACGCAATTACAATTCACGAACATATTAAACACAGAAAAATTGGAATAATTCAGTCGCAAGTCACAGCCTTAACAATGATCGAGGAATTGATTTAAACTGTGTCATTGTGACGGATCCTGCCCAGAAATAAAATTTATTCTTCAAGAAGGATGTTGTTGAAACACAAAGACAATGGCTTTAGAAATACACCGAGGGGGAAAAAATCGCAACACCAAAAGAAATTGATGTAGAGTAATGAAATTTCAGGATTACACTTACCTAGGTAATATACTTAAGTTATTTACATTGTAAGATTACAGGTTATTGTAAGCACTAGATAAGCCATTGCAAGTGTGAATTTCTTGTACATTAACAACCGGTGTAACAGCCAGAATATTGAATGCACGCATGCAGACGTCTATGCATTGTGTTGTACTGGTGGCGCATGTCAGTTTGTAGTTATACGACTGTTGCACTTGGTCGGTCAATACAGGGACGGTTAATTCCGATGTGGATCACGCTGGAGTTGTCGCCCGATGATGTTCCGTATGTGCCCGATTAGAGGCAGATCCGGTGATCAAGCAGACCAAGACAACATCTCGACACTCTGTAGAGCATGTTGAATTACACCAGCGGTATGTGGGCGAGCGCTATCCTATTCGAAGACACCTCCTGGAAAACTGTTCATGAATGGCAGCGCAACAGATCGGATCACCAGACTGACGTACAAATTTGCAGTCAGGATGCGTGAGACAACCAAAAAAGTGCTCCTGTTGTCATGCGAAGTCGCGTACCAACCATATCTCCAGGCGTAGGCCTAGTGTGTCTAGCACGCAGACAAGCAGGTTGCTAGTCCTCAACTGGCCTTCTCCTAACGTAAACTCTGCCACAACTGGCACCGAGGCAGAACCTGCTTTCATCAGAAAACACAACGGGCTCTCGCTCGTCACCACTGAAGGTGGTTTGGGGTCAGTGGAATGCAGGATACAGGGCTTGTGGCTCGGAGCTGTCCTTGCAATAAACGATTTGTAACAGGTCGTTCTGCCACTGTGGTGACAACTGCTAGTCAATTTGCTGCTGCAAATACAGTACCGTGTGCCAGAGCCATACGCTGAACACGGTGGTCTCCCATCCCGGCAATGTGATGTGACCATCCAGAGCCTGGTCTTCTTGCTAACAAACATTGTCGTGACCAGCGCTCCCAGCAATCATCAGTGGCTACATTCCTGCCAAGTCTTCCCGCAGTATCGGAGAAGGAACGAATGGCTCAAATGGCTCTAAGTACTATGGGACTCAACATCTGAGGTCATCAGTCCCCTAGAACTTAGAACTACTTAAACCTAACTAACCTAAGGACATCACACACATCCATGCCCGAGGCAGGATTCGAACCTGCGACCGTAGCGGTCGCGCGGTTCCAGACTGAAGCGCCTAGAACCGCTCAGCCACACTGGCCGGCCCATCATCAGTCCTACGGAATAAAATATGCCGTTACAGGTATGTATCGCACAATGCAGCTCTTAACAATGGCTTCGGCTTCAGCGACGTCTGAGGCAGTGAGCTAAAACCAGAATGATGCTGATGAAGCGATGTACTCCGTTTCTTTGGAAACAGTAACACCTATACCGGCATCCGTGTCACGGAGCGTAAGCAAGGAAAGTTTGTGTGCCATTCACATCATGTTTTCTACATCTAGAGCAGAATTCGAATGCCAGTTTGCTGTCTACACCGACATCCATTGGAGCCGATAAAATGGCTTATACGTGGCAAACGAAAAACACTAGGACCAGCTTTGGAAAGAAATCCTTCTGCAAAGTAGGGAAACATATTTAATTTTTCTCGAGTTCTTAGCGGAGTGATAGTGTCTGGCTCTCGCAATAATTCTTCGACGTACCTCGCCGTCTTCATCGGGTGTGACTGATGTACTGAACTGTCTCCGGGACTGTTCCTCCCTCTATACCTGATTAACGTTGATTTAAAGCTTCTCTGGTTTTCTGTCGATTTGTCATCTCTGATAGGCATAAGATTCGACGTTCCTCGCCACTTAAGTGTAAAGGGAGGAAGAGTTTATAAAATAAATAAAATAAATAAAAAAAATATTGTTATTTTAAATATGTTAATTATTCTATCTGTATGATGGTGATTGTGATTGCAATTGTATTTGCTTATCTGGAACGTGGACGTTTAATTATTCGGTATCAGACGCTTGACAATGGCTTTTTCGTAAAGGCAATGTTACTCGTAGTTGACCGTGAAATAAAACTGAAATAATCGGACTTCGTAATTAAATCGTTTCCAAAGACCGCTGCGGTAGGTGCGGACTCATAATCTAAATCTCAATATTACAATAATTTGCCAGCCATGCCAATACGTCGTACAGAGGTGATTGTCTACTAAACATAAAAAAGTTACACAGTTAGTTAAATCAGATATATTCAATGAATAAGCCTACAGTTCATAATCCTACTTACTTTTATAAATATGAATTCTTTACAGAATCGAGTGCCTAGTGTGGTTGCAACTCGCAGTATTCTTCTATAACATGAAATATGGCGGTGTGCCAGACAATAAAATAAAATACGTGCTTCTCGCACCACTTCAACCAGAGCTCTCCCTTTCTTAATCAAACATAAGAGTAACGTAATTGTGCTTTTGTTTTATCAGCGACACAGCGCTGCAGTTTTGTGCCATAGGCTTTATTTATTTGTCACTGATTATTTATTTAATTAATATTTCGCGTTTCCGAGGAAACTCACGCTCGGCATGCAAATGTGCCTCTATATTGCCCCCTGAATTGCGAGGCGAAAGGACACACCTGCAGGCGAGCAATTCACCTAAAGGCACAAGAACATCTAAGTTATCTACAACTATTTACATGACTTACATTACACATTATACACATTATATGCAAAATTTGAATGACGCGGGTGCGCCGTAAAAGTTCTAATGTTGGCAGATAGAGTGCGCGCATGTGCAGAAGCGTCTGTGTAACTGCGGCACTGCCGTTATATCGTACAGTTAGATCACGCGGCACAGTATTGCAGATCATATTGTTCGTGTGTGTGCGATTTTCAGTCGTTGCACAAAGAAAATATTCAACCAAGATTACATATGAAGACTACATTCTATGACAGGTAACTTAGTTTTAAATTTACAATATTTGTTATAACACAATACAACTTAGATTGTTGAATGTTCTTAGTTACATAGTATTGTTTTGAAATACTTCAAAGAAAAATGTCCGTATTTTTCAGGTGCGTTGACCTATACACATCGTGTCGTTATTACAGTTCATATTCATCCGCTGCACAATAATTTTTTACAGGTTAGTATCGTCGTGGTAAAGTTTTTTGATCACAGTAACATCGTTGTATAACAACGTGATTAATACATAAGCGTGTCCATTTCTCATTTCCATTATAGTCGTAGTGATGCAGTTGGTTGTGACTAAAAGCATTGCTTATTACAGATCAGACGTGACCCGTCGAGTAATTGGTCCACGTGCAGTTCGTTTTTTACATTCCGTGGAAGCTTGGTTGCAGAACCTCGGACGGCACATAGCTGGCGTCGATCCTTGGACAGTCCAGGTAAGAGTGTCCGTCACATTTCGAGAACATTTCATTCCCTGAAGTTCCAACCAAAATTCTTCCACCCGTCGTGTTGTTTTCTGGACAGGCACTTTGTGTCCATTTAATCCAGTTAACATCTTGAAGTTGGGTACTGTAGTAATGTCACTAGACGATGCACGAATTATGCACTTCACATTTTCAGTTTTTTGCTGAATATAGCTCACCTAAATGTTCGTAGTTATTAATCAAGGAAATCGTTCATCGCGTTTACATAGATACGCTGCATAATGAATGGCATTAACAGTTTCTTTCACATAGGTTTCCGCGTAGTTGCAGAGTTAGTAATGTTCGATAATGTCCGTGAACAGTGGTTCACTATGCAATGTCTTTTTGGCACTCGTTTTGTTCAAATTTTTACATAGTAACAGTTGCACTATACATCAGTTAAAAAAATAAGTAATTATACATACACACGTCACATATTTTCTTAGCATAAACATAATATAGTTGCACATAAACATGTTTACATCATCATTACATCGCTATAGGTTATTACATTGTGTCACATTTGATTACATGAATTGCAGATATTTACATCCTCTTTAGCGGTTTTGCTGGGATATTATCGATGTTTTTTGTGATGTCATCTGAAATTAAGATAGGTTAGACACAACATTCATTACATCAGTAGGCAAGACCAGGCGTTTTCACCACTCAATAAATATTCAAAATAGTAAGAGAGAGAAAATGTTCGATTCCTCGCGTTTTGTGCGTGTGTGTAGAGTGTCTGTGTGGCCTTGACTACTGATGGATGCTTTTCGTGTTGAGAGATGTGCGTCTAATCTATTTCTCAAAGTAAAAGATCGCTTCACAGATGACGTCTGTCAGTTCGTCAGGTGTCACACCAAGTCAGTGGTACCTTCAGTAACAAATGTTCCGTGAAAAATTAATATGTCATCCACTGCTACGTAATCATAAATTTTACTTTAATATTCAGTCTTTCAGGTGGAGGCGCGCGCTGAAAGAAGAGTTCTTCTGTCTTCAACTGCGTCACTGGAACCGCTGAAATGAAAATTTCTATACCACTTATTATCTGTGTTGTAACAACAGAGTTTTTCGAGTTGCTTAGCAATATTTTGATGGGTATGACTTTGACATTATTCAGCATGAAATGCTCTAAGATCTCGGTGTGCGTATAGCCCAATAATTTTGTTAGTTCTAGGATGTTGTAACAGATACGCACCAGGATGCGGTATGTTAACAATTATATAAGGTCCTTCATATAGCAGACGCCACTTAGCGTTGCGTCGTTTGAGTGCTACAGATTTATGATGAGTACGAAGTAGTACAAGCATTCCTGCCTCGAATTTTTGTTTTCTTTTTATTATGTTTCTGTGATGTTTGTTTCGTATTTGTGCGTGATGTGTCAATGTAGTCAATACTTCTTTTATTTTCTGTTCAGGTGTGATTTCCTTGTCTGACAACTTAGGTAATGGTTCTATCCACTGATCGTTCTGTTTGCAATTGAACATGATCTCGTTAGGTGTGTAATTCGTATCGTAAATATTTAAGTTATTGTGTACGTCTTCGAAAAGACTTAGGTAGGACACCCAATTAGTATGTTTTGATGAAATATAGGTCCTCATGAATCGATTTAATTCTCGGAAAAGTCTCTCAGTCGCGTTACATTGTGGACTAAACCTCGAAATAAATATACTTTTAATGTTATTGTCCTTCAAGAAATTTCTCCATTTGTACCCAGAGTAGTATGCTGCATTATCTGATAGAATTGCTTTAGGTTTTCCCACGTGCGTCAGGTAATCACTTGAGAATCTTCGTATTATAGCATTTGCAGTGGCGGATTTTAAAGCATAAAGTTTTACATGTTTAGAAAATATATCGTAAAAAGCTAAGATATATTTGACGCCTCCAGAGCTTGCTGGATGCGGTCCACTGATGTCAGTACACAGAATTTCCAGGGGTTTACTAGGTAAAATAGAATGTAAATCTGTTTTTGTGGATAAATTCTGAGGTTTTGATTTTTGACATATGACACATGTTTTTAGTTCCCTGTAAATTTTTCTTCTCATATTGCTAAAATAACAGTATGTACTGAGCTTTGCCAAACACTTTTTCGTCCCATAATGACCCCAAACTAAGTGTGTGTGCCAAATTAGATTACGTTCAGACTCTTTGGGAATGCATACACACCAGTTAGTAGCATTTGGATGTCGGCGGTAAAATAACACATCATTGTGTAACTTGTAATACTTAGTCAAAGGATGATTGTGTTTTTCTACCAGTAATGTTATTATCTTATACCAGTGAGGATCAGATTTTTGTAATTCAGCCATGTTTCTGCACATATCAATATAATATTGGTGATACTGCTTGTCTTGCATTAAGAGAATCCTGTAGTCATTTATATTTTCTAAGTCACTGTTGGTATCATTCATACCTTGTGGAAGTCTAGACAAAGTGTCTGCAATGGTGTTGTCCTTACCTCTTATGTACTTAATTTCAAAAGAGTAGTTCTGAAGTGTAACTGCCCATCGTGATAGTCTAGGATGTACAAGTTTACAACAAAAATGTCAGGGCCTGGTGATCGGTGTAAATTACCGTATGTTTTCCAAATAAATAATAATTGAATTTCTTGAATGCCCATACTATGGAAAGTGTTTCTAACTCAGTAGTGGAGTATGTACGCTCACATTCAGTTAGAGTGCGACTCGCAAACCCAATAATTCTTATCTGTTCCTCCTCTTTATTCTTTACAACTTGAAATAAGCAACAGCCCAAGCCAGTACGTGAAGCGTCACAAGTCATACAAAAATCTAAATTGAAATCTGGATGGCTCAATATGTTAGCATTCACTAAAGCATGTTTAATTGTATTAAAGTCATTCTGGCACTGTTCCGACCAGATCCAAACTTGATTCTTTCTGAGTAGATTTAGCAGATGTTTACTGTTCAAAAGTGGTTGTGGCAAAAAACGTCTGAAAAATGAACATAGCCCAAGGGATGATTTTAACTGCTTTTTAGTTCGAGGGCTAGGAAAGTTTCTGATAGCATCTAATTTACTGGGATCCGGACGTATGCCCTGTGAATTAATGATATGTCCTAAATATTTTATCTCACTGCAACCAAATTTTGATTTTCTTAGGTTGGCTGTGACTCCAGCTTGTGCAAATTTTTCTAAAATTCTTTGAAGAGTGTCAACGTGTTCATTCCAAGATTGTGTAGCTATCAGTATATCATCTACATAGTGTGTGACTGTCTCAACTAAATCGTCGCCAAGCACGGTATCCAGGGCTGTAATGAATACCCCAGAGCTGACATTCAGTCCGAAGGGTAGAACACAAAACTGATAGGTTCGCCCCCCGAACATAAATGCAGTATATTTCCGAGAATCAGGAGTGATACCCACCTGCCAAAACGAATTAGCGAGATCTATTGCGGAAAAATATTTTGCATCTAGAAATTTCTGTAATTGCTCTTCTAAATTTTCAGGTTTTGTGTGAACTGGTAAAATTATTTCATTAATAGCTCGTGCGTCTAACACTAACCTAATGCTTCAATTTGATTTTTTGACAACAAGTAGAGGACTACAATAAGGTGAGGTGGATGGTTCAATGACCTTCCAGTCTAACATTTGTTTTAATTCTTGCCACACAGCAGGTCGTTGAGATAACGGTACGTTATATGTCTTATGGTAGAAGATCTTGTGAGGCTTAACTTCAATCTTGTACACATACGTGTTGATAACACCTAATCGTTTGGTAAAAACTTGTAAATATTTGGATAACACTTCCTGTAGTTTTATACGTTCATGTACACTGAGAGCTGTAGCTTCACTTATCTTATGATCAAGCAATGTTTTCAAGTCCATTAGCTCTGTGTCAGATGAGTGTGTTTGCATGTCTTGAATGTCATTGTCAAGTACTAACTGAACCTTGTACCCTGTACAGTGTTTGTCATGCTTTAGAGTTCTCCTGTCCAAATCAATAATAATTACACTGCCTTTATCATTTAAAATACATTTACCTTTGGAGAAGTCTATAATGCAGTCCTTCTCGCTCATAATATCTATTCCTAATATGCAATTTGTCACAAGGTTTTGTACAACCAGGAATGGCCATTGTACGGTTCCATTACCTATTTTAACGTTTACAAAAACTTGCTTCGTAACCCTACATGACTTATTACCTAGTGCAGTAGTAATTTTACAGTTTTGGGCAGGAAACTCAGGCACAGGTTCCAATTCACACATCTTTTTATAGAAATTAAAAGACAAAACGCTCACAGCTGCACCTGTATCTAGGATAATAGTAGCTGGAATCCCACCTACTACACCAGTAGTAGATGCTAAAACAATTTCATTTGTGTTTAAACGACATTGTGTACTGTCTTGTAAAAGTTCATCTGATATATTGTTATTGTGGTTGTATCTTATAAATAAAACAGGTAGTTTTTGTTTAGAATTACTCGGCATATCATTATTCTGTTGTTCAAGTGTGGTGTCAAATAACTGATTAACATTGAAGTCGCCCCCCAAGAATTCTTCAGCCACGACCTGGGGCAAAGTAGTGACTGTTTCTAGTTTGTTGGATTAGCATTTGTACTAGGTACTGACACAGATTGAGGTTGTGCATCAGGTGTCATTTCTATTATATTCACATTCGGATATTGCCTATTATGATCTCCAAACTTTTGCGGTTGTTGTTGCTGTTGCGCATTATAACTTACCTGTCGGTCGTAAGGTATGCTCCAATTTTGACCTGGTGGCTGCTGTGGTAAAGCAGAGTTTGAATGAAAGTACTGACCGTTACGAGTCCAACCTTGATGCTGTCTTGGCTCGTAGTTATTATTATTTCTATTTCTGTTTGTGTTTTTGTTATTACCTTTGTATCCGTTGTTACCGTTGTAGTTATTACCGCGGTGCCTTTTGTATGGATTGCCGCATGAAATGTTATTACTGTTGTAACTATTGTTTGTATTGGAATACGCGTGTTGATTTTGATTTCCGTATTGAGACGGCATGTGAGTTTGCTGTTTTTGTTGTACCACGTATCCAACTGTGGGCGCGCCAGAATTGAGTTGGCAAGCCTGCATGTTTTGCATACCACTAGTGTAAACATTGTGGCTGCTGTTTTGCCGCGCGAAGCGCTGATCTTCAAGTAACATGTCAACCGAATCTAAGGCTGTTAAAAAATAATCTGAATCGTCATCCGGGATATGTAGAAGTTTTTCCTTAATGTTGAAAGGCAATTTGGCCTTCAACGCTCGGAGTATATCACGCGTTGCGACTGGTTCGTCTAAAAAATGTCCCATGTTCAAGTATTTTTCAAAATATCTGCGTAAGTTACCATTTTTACTGTTAAAAGTTTCAGGTTCTAAAATTTGTCTTCTGAGTCGCTCCTGGACGGATTGCGACCAGAATTTGTTCAGAAAAGCACGCTCAAACTCACTGTACGTGGTACATACGTCAGCCTGACTGTATGCCCAGACAGCTGCATCGCCTTGGATGTAACCGACAATATATGAAATCTTTATCCGGTCACTCCAAGTGCGTGGAAATGCGTTACTAAAAGATTTAAGAAAAATCACCGGATGAATGGTTCGTTTTTCTGGGATAAAAATCTGAAATTGCCTGTGTTTCATTAAGCTTTCATCTTCCTTCGCATTGTGATATGGATTTATTCCACTGTAATTACTGGTATGTTCAGCTGGCGAGTAATTACGATAATGTTGCTGTGGTTTACCATGATAATAGCTTGTGTTTGTATTTCCACATCGTGGTATGTGTTGCAGTCGTGGTGTGTTTTGTTCTTGTGTATTTGTCGTGTGCAGAATGTGTGTATCATACTCGAATGTATATTGGTTTCTGAACTGTACATTTTGACTGATATTTTCGTTACATTCAGACTGTAGTTGATCGGTGAATTGTCTCATGGGTGCAGTGACGGATTGTACTGCGTCACTGATCAGCTGTTTGTTATTAGTAATGTATTGCGCTACGGAGTCGTGCACAATTGTTGGTAAATTTTCACGTAAGCATCTATCAAAATGTTTGTCTTTGTTCTCAACCCAATCATGAAATTCTTTATTAATATTTTGAAAATGAGCTGTGGCATCTGATTGTAAGATGTCAGTCAGGTGTTGTTCAACATTGTCAAATTTATTCTGTACGTCAGTAATTCGTTTTTCAAGGTTGTCATGTACTGAAGGATATGTTTGAATTTGTTCAGTAAGAACTTCACACGTGACATTAAGGTTTTTTACTTGTGTCTGTAAAAGTGCTACGTCAGTTGTAGTCTTTTCTTGTCTCGTATTGAGCTGGGAAAATTTAGTACTGAGTTCGGTCATCTGTTTGGTCAGTGTGGCGTCTATAAGTTCCACACGCTTACATAAAGTGTCATTACCTATCTTGATTGCTATGAGATCAGATTTGATTTCGTCATTTTGTCTTTTTAACTGTTCATTTTGTGTCTCTAATTGTGCCTTTAAGGTTGCCATGTTTTCGGCGTTTTGTTTCATTAGCATTTGTAACATGTCGGCAATGTTTACCGTTTGCAAGGTCTCTGCCCCCGCCGCGTCATTAGACGTGACGTCATGCATTAACATGGGCTCTGATTGAGATTTTGAAATTTTTGTAGTGGACGGCCTATCGTCAAAATTTTCGTCAACACTTGCGTCAATGTTTAATGAATCGTCACTACCGGTTGCTGTCGTAAAGTCATTTTCTAACACTTGTCTCACGTCCGAGTCGGATTGCGTCTGAATAGTACGTCCTTGCTGTTCCATTTTTGCGTATTGTTTTCTAGTTATTACCATGCCACACGTGATATATGTTTCAAGAAAATTTTTGACACTGATTTTAAAATAAAATGTAGTTGAGCATGAATCACTCGTAGCAACAATGGCTGTCTGTTAATTTAAAAATATAAACTGAATTTGAGATTATTGGTAATGGCTGCTAGCCATGTTACATGATATCGTACAGAAGTCGGCCATATTGTACACTCGTGTATTGGTATTGTTGCATACGTTATTGTTTAGGGAAAAGTACTGAGAATGAAATTTATCACTGAAACTGTTATGCGGAAAAGAAACACTACAGAATTTACTGAAAAGCTAATACACTGAATTATACGTCTGGTCAAGCCTACCAATGCAAAGATGCTGCGTCTTACCTTATTTTGCTGGAAGTTTCATTGCGTCTTCCCACAAAATTTCAGAATTGGAAAATATCTTCAGATTTTGTTATCTCTCATACATTGACGTCCAGGTCCAGAAAGTTGATTTTTTACATGAAACAAAGAGAACAATGTAACAAATGACAAAATAACAAGTCCGACACGCAGTCGCCAATATAAAATAAATAAAATAAATAAAAAAAATATTGTTATTTTAAATATGTTAATTATTCTATCTGTATGATGGTGATTGTGATTGCAATTGTATTTGCTTATCTGGAACGTGGACGTTTAATTATTCGGTATCAGACGCTTGACAATGGCTTTTTCGTAAAGGCAATGTTACTCGTAGTTGACCGTGAAATAAAACTGAAATAATCGGACTTCGTAATTAAATCGTTTCCAAAGACCGCTGCGGTAGGTGCGGACTCATAATCTAAATCTCAATATTACAATAATTTGCCAGCCATGCCAATACGTTGTACAGAGGTGATTGTCTACTAAACATAAAAAAGTTACACAGTTAGTTAAATCAGATATATTCAATGAATAAGCCTACAGTTCATAATCCTACTTACTTTTATAAATATGAATTCTTTACAGAATCGAGTGCCTAGTGCGGTTGCAACTCGCAGTATTCTTCTATAACATGAAATATGGCGGTGTGCCAGACAATAAAATAAAATACGTGCTTCTCGCACCACTTCAACCAGAGCTCTCCCTTTCTTAATCAAACATAAGAGTAACGTAATTGTGCTTTTGTGTTATCAGCGACACAGCGCTGCAGTTGTGTGCCATAGGCTTTATTTATTTGTCACTGATTATTTATTTAATTAATATTTCGCGTTTCCGAGGAAACTCACGCTCGGCATGCAAATGTGCCTTTATAAGTTCCCGCGAAGGAAAATATTCCTCCAGTCGAACACGATCAACCGCCTAAGAACCCACAAAAATATTAAATCTTTTCCCTGTTTTGGAAAAGAATTAGGTCTCATGGTATATTTCTCCGTTCCCTTTTCTACTCCTTACCTTATGTGCTATAGAAAGCGCGCTAGCGCCTGAGCGCGATGCTTCCATAAGCTTTGATTCAGGGACACGGGTCTTTGAACGGTAGTGGCAGTTTAGCCAAGTTCTCTGTAGAGTTTACATGTAGTGCTCCTGAGTCATAGACATTAGAGGACACAGTTCAGCAGCTATTATATAGGTTGGTATAGGTAACGGGCCGATTTTCTCTGACCATTTGCGTTGCTACCTGTGGACCTCGGTCCGTCATGTAGAACGGCGCTGTACTCTAGGGCTTCAATAACTGAAAGTGTCCTTTCAGGTCATCTCTAGTACTGTAAATTAGGAAGTTGAAATGTGTATGACATAGTTTAGTCTGAGGTACTAATGCTTTTCTTACAGGTATAACCATTATTAAGCATAGACATAATGCATTTAGGTCAGTGAGTTGTATCACGTTTATTTAATATTTATTTCTTTAACTCGATTCTTAGTTCCACTGCAGGTCAATCCAGTTTGTGTGTGTCTTTTACGCGTGAATGCTTTGCGTGTTTTCAGTATGCTTGTGCTGGAATTTCTTTTTCTGTTGTTCAAGTTTATTTCATTTTGCAAGTTTAGCGATTGTGGTAGCGTGCGAGGTGGTGAAAGCAATCACGTGCTTCTTATGTGGTGTAATGAACCTTTAGCTCTGCTAATTCATCTCCTCCTCCTGCACCCTTTTAATGGCTTTCCGTGTGAGTCTAATTTTCTTTAATATTAATTTCTTTAACGAGTTCTGTACATTTCATTGTGTTTGTTATGTGAATTAGACCATATGCGTTTTCGAAACGTGGCGAGCTTTTTCGCGGTTGGTTATATACCCTAAATTTCCTACTGTGTGCCATTAAGCTTTCATTCCAAATGGTTCCGTATTTTTCGTACCTCTAAGTGCAGAATTTCTATGCAAGTGACTGTTCATGCGTTTGATCGACAAAGATAACTACTCTCTGGCCCAATGCGTAAAAGTTTGGTATATGGAATTATCCTTATGGATTCTTCTTTCTATGTGGATTTTTGCTATGAATGTACTTGAGTGGGTGCTTTGGCGAATCGCTAATTCTACTTACGCTACGTTCTTCCCACGTTTTGAGATAAGATTTATGAAGTGAACTGACACAGAGGTTGGTGAAAGCACTCTGCCAAATTTAAGTTGCAGCAGGACAAAAATACAGGTAAGGAAATACGGTACAGTATTAATAAACATGATAACTCTCTCTAAGCGAGATCAATTATTATGCATGCTTTGCAATGGTTTCACCTAAAACCTCAAACTAAACTAAGCTTTACATATTTCAGCTTCATAACGTACATTGCTAGATATAACCTGAAAGGAGATCCTCACTCACCGAAGCCGCAGAGTACAGTGACGTTCCATGCGACTGGACCCAGGCCCACAGGTAGCAGCGGAAACGTTCAGTGAGAATATGCCCCGGCTACCTGTACCAACCTACACAGTGACTGCTTACCTGTGCCCACTAATGACTCGTTGACCCAGCTGAACTAAACTTAACTCTGAGGAAACCAGGTTAAATTGTCACCACCATTCAAAGATCCTGTGCCCGTGAACGAAGGTACGTGGAAGCATCACATACCGACACACACACACTCACAGACGAGATAAGGAGTAGGAAAAGCAATACACCAATATAGCACAGAATATAGAAATATACAGTAGCATGGATAACAAGGTTGTAAGACTACATACATACTTAATGACCTATAGACGCATCCAACTTAAGATAGAAACTGAAAGTTACAAGATCTGAATACTGAACTGCCTCCGTGGCTGTCTGCTATTCACCTTTCTCTCTACTTTAAAGCACAGATGCACCGAGAACTACAGGTGCAAAGTAATATCGAAGAGCTGAAATCAGCACAACGTAACTAACGGAACAGTTCACATAGAGAAGTTTCAGTTTAGCACCAAAAAATGCGACCCACTAATCAGAAATCCACATAACGTGGTTCAATGCTCTACACGTAGCACATCTACTGTCTATTACTAGTTGCAATTTGCACTTTTCCAAATTTTTTGTATTAAAACCTTTTGTCTCTTTCCTGGACTATGAACCTGATGATTCTCATATATCACCACCACAATAATGCCATAGTAGTATACTCGTATATAATGTGTGTGGTTTTTAATGTTATTATTGAATCGTATCCATCAAATTGCCATAATTTATAGTTTAGAAATCACCATAATCGTCACAATTGTTATTTTTGATTGAACTATTGTGAAGTTGCGTATCTTTGTCGCTGAAGGGCGATTTGATACGTCGCCGTTCCGTCCCATCACCAGCTACTGCAAGAACAATGAAGGAAAGAAAAAACATATTTACAGCATTCTGAATCAGAACATCTTAACTTACAGTTACTTCTTTTAAAATTAAAATATGGTTTTGCAAATCCATAAATGTTGAGCGTCAAATCATGCTGTACGCATTTGTGCGCGTTAGTGGACAGTGAATGCCTGTTTTGGTCCCTTCACTTCTTAATTCTCTACATTCAGAGACTGATATTGTACTTGAAGAAGTTATTAATTTTGTTAAAAATAACAGGACTAATTTTCAACACGTCGCAGGATACTAGCTGTGATAACTGGGACACATCAAATCGGCGCTTAGATTATGTATTTCAGTTTTCAAGATGCAGCGAATTGTATTGAACACAAAATAGGATATAGTGTACTGGTGTTTTTTTAAGTTGTTGTAACGATAACCTATAATGGTAAATCTGGTACTAAAGTCTATCTAGTAAAGTGTTTTCATATCGTACAGAATCTGTCAAATTGGCCCTTTGGCTGCCTGGTGAGAATTAACTTTCTGAAGCAGTGAGCATTTGCATTAGAAATTGTATATGTCGTGGCTAATCAAAAAGTATGTTCCTACGGCTACAAATATTGTGTCGCTTCTGCCATCATCAAAGATAGATGATGACTGGAGAAGCAGAACAAGGCAAGGCAGAACAAGGCAAGCCTGCAAGTAGGACTGCCGGTCCGGCCCTCCAGGCTTCTGCTGGGCCTGTGCGGTGCCCACACAGTGCCTCTGGAAGAGCGATCGCCGCCTCACCGGCGCTCAGTTGTGGCAATGCACCACCTGCCCAAGTGCAGCCAGCTACTTGACCTCCACGCCACCACTATCGACTTTTTAGGTAAGCCACAGCTGTGCTCTATTCACTTAAAGCAACTAGGGTTAATGATGAAAGATTACGAAAATCAACTGGTTATTATCAGAGTAGAGCCCAGTGTTTGCAGTTTGTTGTTCATACACCAAATGTACTTGGCGTTAGACTAACTATGTGGCAGGAAGAGAATCCCTAACCACAGAAAGTATTTGTTGTTGTGAGATGGTTTGCTTGCGAGCTTCAATTATACAGCATCGTCAAAGGTCCAAACAGTGTTAGACAATAGCTAAACAATTATATTAGGCAGCACAGATTAGCAACAGTTTAGAACAGTATATTGAGAGAAATATTACACTATTTATCTTTATGCCGAGAATTGTGAATTGCAAGAGTTTAAATTTCACTTGTACTGATCTGCTTAGTTCTGGTCTAGGCCTGAAGCTAGTGAACGACAGTTACGATCACTTATAGAATGGCCAGGGGCTCTTCTTGCAGTGACTGTAGACACGGTTATAATGCCTTTTGGAGATGCTGCTGCTGATATTGTCGTTAGTGTTGATGTTATCTGTTTGAGGAGAGCCGTCTGTCCGCATTTGGCGGATAGATGTCCTCTTGGAAACTACTTGAGTGACGTGTGTCAGAATAATTAAATACATGTTGCCGTGTGGCGTGCTTTCGGGACGCTAGACTTAATTCATTGCTGCCTGAATTGCAGACAACTCGGCGCTCTACTACAGGCTGGGCCAGAAGCACGAGCTGAAAGTATGCAAGTAAGTTGGCATGTAATTTCTCAGTCACATATATATACTTTAAGTTGAAAATAACATTCCCAACCCGTAGCACATCTGTCTTCTGGTGGACATCATTCAAATTACAACAATATATGCGAATGGTATGGCTTGTCATCGTGTTCTGTTTCGCCACCAAGGTGATAATGTAAACATTTGTGTTATAATGGCGGACACAACCAGATCACCACTGAAGAACGCCTTCTTCTTAGCATATGGGTGCATGAAGAGGATCCGGCAGGTGAGACATATGATGAAATTATAGAAAACTTTTACAATCGTTTGAAGAAAGAAACCCCAACGGAGGCCAATCTTCAGAAACTGAAAAGAAAGGCCTTTGAAAATGGCTGTGTGACAGATTCCCCAAGCAGTGGAAGACCCCAGAATATGCCAACGATAACGAAGTCATTGTACCCTTAAAAGCGTCACTGCTTCGTCCACAAGCAGAATCGACAAGGAAGCGATAAGCGGAAATGAACATTCCCAGGACCTCCATACTTTGGTGGATGAAGAAAGAAGGTTACCGTTCATTAAGTGATCATGAACTAAGTGATCATGATATGAATACGTGACGTCATTCGTGTAAACAGTTACTTGAAGATCTTCCAACATTATCGAGCCGATAATGTTGGAAGATCTTCAAGTAACTGTCACAAGGTTATAATGGCAGAAGAATGTGTTGTGTATCTTAGCTTCCGGACTCGAAACTTTTATATCTAGGTGAAAGACAACCCCCTATTATTATGAAGAAATAATCCAAAACTCTCCTCATGTTATGCTATGGGGCGGTGTTACCAGTGACCTTATCATCTGGCGATGTTTCTTCAATGGGTCTGTGACAAGGGTGTCGTACCTCCATATGTTATCTCACTGGTGTTACCTGAACCTGACAAACCTGCCATTACTGAGGCACAAAAATTGTTTCCTCCTCTAGGCTATATAAGTTCGACATCTGCCTTCAAAGAGAAGATTGTATATTGTAGAATCGATTGAAGGAACCGGGAACATCAGGTAGTCAATGAAACATTATCTGAAGTAATATTCCATTGGCTTTCAACAGAATTATTGGTAAGCCAAACAAGATGGAGTTAACAGATGCCACCACAACAGCACATATCACCTGATTATGGGCACCCATTCACGGGCCAGCTGGCGCGCTGACCCACTCCCTGACCCATCCGACTGTGTATGGACACTGGCGACTGCTTGGCGGACCCTACCTACCTGCACTGATGGATTGTGTGTTGGCATCTAGCGGTCAGGACTAGAAGGAAGAAGTTCGTCGGTCAAATCGACGCACCTAGACCACGGACCCGAACGTGAACCCAACGCACAGTGTGCTGGCTTAAGCTGTCGCCAGCACACTGGTCGGCAAAGCTGTAGCAAGAAGATCGATAGTGGGCGCTGGATCAAGCGCGCCTATCAGGAGAGAGGCCAAAGACAGACTCTTTAGCAACACGCCGCCAATGCACTCTCGACCTCAAGTATTCAGATCGCTGCTACGGACCGGAGGTCTCAGTCAGTTGAAGTCAATCTCAGTATCTCTGTCTCAGTCACTGGTGCAGTCGCCCAGTCACTAGCCCAGTACTTTGCGACCAGAGTAGCATCCATAGCAGAACCTGTATTTCACCAGCGGTGAGGCCAAAGTGGACTATTATTTGAAAAGCTTGTACCACAACACATGGACGGTCTTAAAGATAAGTAGCTTCCTGTTTCTGTAAAGAACCCTGTTAATGCGTGTATGCAGTTGTGCTGTAGAAAGAGGATGGCGGGCACCAAAGAACATCCTCTCCCTTGATTCCTACGGTACAAATCTCAACACACAGGAGAAAGAGTCGTGGTAGAGGAATCAGCCGACAGTTCCACCTGCGTATGGAAGAGGAAATTAAAGAGTATTGTTGAAGATGAAACTCCCTGGCAGATTAAATTAGTGTGCCGAACCGAGACTCGAACTGGGGACCTTTGCCTTTCGCGGGCTAGTGCTCTACCATCTGAGCTACCAAAGCACGACTAACGCGCCGTCCTCATAGTTTTAATTCGGTCAGTACCTCGTCTCCTACCTTCCAAACTTTACAGTAGCTCTCCTGCGAACCTTGCAGAACTAGCGCTCCTGAAAGAAAGGATATTGCGGAGACATGGATTAGCCACAGCCTGAGGGATGTTTCCAGAATTAGATTTTCACTCTGCAGTGGAATGTACGCTGATATGAAACTTCCTGGAAGATTAAAACTGTGTCCCGGACCGAGACTCGAACTGGGGACCTTTGCCTTTCGCGGGCTAGTGCTCTTCCATCTGAGCTACCAAAGCACGACTCGCGCCCCGTCCTCATAGTTTTACTTCTGTCAGTACCTCGTCTCCTACCTTCCAGACTTTACAGAAGTTCTCCTGCGAACCTTGAAAACTAGCACTCCTGAAAGAAAGGATATTGCGGAGACATGGCTTCTCATTCTGGAAGTATTGTTGAAGGTTGAAAGTATACATTTATCCCGGAGTGTTTTATGAGTTCATCTGCTCACGTGGGGAACACGCTGTGTGGGACGATGCACGAAACACCTTTAACATCGCTGACAGGCGGACGCTGCCCGCGCGGAGCCGGGTGGATATTGGGGCGCGTCTGGCATTCGGCGAGACGAGGACCCGCTGGCGGTGACAGTGCCTGTGGCTGCAGCCGGCTGATGGGCCGGACCAATCCGCACGCGCTGGCAAATCCTCTTAGGCGCGGCCGCTTTATTTCATTCTTGGCTCTCTTGCTGGCCGCGAAGGACAGGCAGACCGCCGGCAGAGCCCTTCCCAGGAGCCGCAGGCGCGGCCGGCCGCGGCCCTAATCTCCTGGTGCGGCTTACCTGCCGCTTTGTCCCGCTGCCGCCTCGCCGGTGGTTCAGCAACCGTGCTCGCTAGCGGCCGCCTGTTGTGGCGGTTTCGGAGTGCGCAGTCGCCCCTAGTAGCCGCTACCCAGCGCTCGCCGCAGCCTCCGAGGTTGCTGACCACCGACAAGAAGCTGCGTAAAATACGAAATGCCAGCGTGTCTGCACATGTCTGAAACCTTTATCGCGAAAGATACTTCCGCAGTTTTGGGAGATCTAACTATGTCTCAAGAGACCACGACCTATAATACAGCACCTGACATTGAAGTGCTACCAACAGAATTTATAAACATAGCTGGAACTACAGTGGGTGCACTACACGAAAATACGTATAGAAGTAATGAAACAGCTCTTCAGTGAATGATTCTATCCTTCATCAAAACGATCGTCGGCACAGGAACACTGGCAGCACAGAAATCAAAGCTCTTTCCCGTTTCCGAAGATTCGTTTCCGAAAAGACAATACACTAAAGTAATTGTGCTTCCACATACACACACAAGCAATATATATATATATATATATATATATATATATATATATATATATATATATATATGTATATATATCGGAAGCTGTTAGTCCTACAGGAAAAATTAACAGGATACCTTTGTAGGAAATTTAATGATACGACGTAGTTAAATTTTGCTACGCAACAGCTCTTGGTGGCCAGGCGATTTGAGTCACGGATCTAGTTATATGGCTCCTTTCGTGTATAGCGGTTTTAGCGGTTTTACGACTATGACCTGTGGGGCCTGAAGATGGTATCAATGTAATGCCGAAACTGGTAGCACATGAGAAGTTCATAAAATACACTCCTGGAAATTGAAATAAGAACACCGTGAATTCATTGTCCCAGGAAGGGGAAACTTTATTGACACATTCCTGGGGTCAGATACATCACATGATCACACTGACTGAACCACAGGCACATTGACACAGGCAACAGAGCATGCACAATGTCGGCACTAGTACAGTGTATATCCACCTTTCGCAGCAATGCAGGCTGCTATTCTCCCATGGAGACGATCGTAGAGATGCTGGATGTAGTCCTGTGATACGGCTTGCCATGCCATTTCCACCTGGCGCCTCAGTTGGACCAGCGTACGTGCTGGACGTGCAGACCGCGTGAGACGACGCTTCATCCAGTCCCAAACATGCTCAATGGGGGACAGATCCGGAGATCTTGCTGGCCAGGGTAGTTGACTTACACCTTCTAGAGCACGTTGGGTGGCACGGGATACATGCGGACGTGCATTGTCCTGTTGGAACAGCAAGTTCCCTTGCCGGTCTAGGAATGGTAGAACGATGGGTTCGATGACGGTTTGGATGTACCGTGCACTATTCAGTGTCCCCTTGACGATCACCAGTGGTGTACGGCCAGTGTAGGAGATCGCTCCCCACACCATGATGCTGGGTGTTGGCCCTGTGTGCCTCGGTCGTATGCAGTCCTGATTGTGGCGCTCACCTGCGCGGTGCCAAACACGCATACGACCATCATTGGCACCAAGGCAGAAGCGACTCTCATCGCTGAAGACGACACGTCTCCATTCGTCCCTCCATTCACGCCTGTCGCGACACCACTGGAGGCGGGCTGCACGATGTTGGGGCGTGAGCGGAAAACGGCCTAACGGTGTGCGAGACCGTAGCCGAGCTTCATGGAGACGGTTGCGAATGGTCCTCGCCGATACCCCAGGAGCAACAGTGTCCCTAATTTGCTGGGAAGTGGCGGTGCGGTCCCCTACGGCACTGCGTAGGATCCTACGGTCTTGGCGTGCATCCGTGCGTCGCTGCGGTCCGGTCCCAGGTCGACGGGCACGTGCACCTTCCGCCGACCACTGGCGACAACATCGATGTACTGTGGAGACCTCACGCCCCACGTGTTGAGCAATTCGGCGGTACGTACACCCGGCCTCCCGCATGCCCACTATACGCCCTCGCTCAAAGTCCGTCAACTGCACATACGGTTCACGTCCACGCTGTCGCGGCATGCTACCAGTGTTAAAGACTGCGATGGAGCTCCGTATGCCACGGCAAACTGGCTGACACTGACGGCGGCGGTGCACAAATGCTGCGCAGCTAGCGCCATTCGACGGCCAACACCGCGGTTCCTGGTGTGTCCGCTGTGCCGTGCGTGTGATCATTGCTTGTACAGCCCTCTCGCAGTGTCCGGAGCAAATATGGTGGGTCTGACACAGCGATGTCAATGTGTTCTTTTTTCCATTTCCAGGAGTGTAAATTTCTACAATACATACGGCTGTTGGTAAATTATTCCATCAAGAAATAGAAAAATAGTCGTTACCCAATGACGGGACTCATTTAAACCTGAGCATCCCTCTACAGGGCCTTCTCGTAAACGTAAACGTAGCAGCAGGTTTCGCCATTAATCAAAGAAGTTACAGATACCTACTGGCAAGAAGGACACCAGTTATGAATCGTGGAACGATGTGTAATCGATAAGTTCCGTCATTTGGTAACAAATGTACGTAACAATCTGCAGCTAGTGTAATGCACATATGTAATGAGTATTTTACGAAAATTATCTGCTTGTTATGTTGTTACGTTTGCCTAAATATAACTGGTCTTTGTTTAAAAGATCAAGTCACTACTTACAAGGAAGATACAGACCTAAAGCGTGGATTACAAGAAATACATCACTTTGTACTAGTGCACAGTACATTTATATGCCAAGAGAGTACCAGATTGGGGATTAAAATAAGTTTTAGTCGCAAAGAGCGATAAAATTAATAACAGTGATAAGGTGGTACGGCGAGAGCCATCCAGTATGGCCACTCGATAAGTGTGCACGGATAGTAGCATTCTCTTTGCGAAGTCACAATGTAACGCAGCAAGTTATTATTATTATTCGTTGCAATAAGGCACGCAGCCGTTTAGTACGGTGGCTGCAGGATGATTTTTTTTATTGTTTTTTCGCTTTATTCACAGCGCAGCTGACGCTACCTGCCGTGATAACTGCATAGTGTAACAGTCAGTCAACGAATCTAAATAATCCATATTAATTATTATCCGATTTTGCTCAAATTTAGTATACAGCCTTTTGTTATTAATGAAATGATGCTGTCAGAATTACAGATTTTTATTTATTGAAGTGCCGGAAATAAAGAAACTTACCTCAAAGTCCTAAAACCAATGCTTGTTTTTTAAAACCTTGTTAGGAACAAATGCAGATTGATTTGCATTATCATCTGAAGCCATTACAAAGCTACCAGTGCAAAAAATCAATTAATTAGAATTTTCTTTCTTAACGCTTTAGTCACTGTTATTACGTAATACAAAAATCGGTCAAAATTGTTATTTGATTATATTTTGTTGTGTGAGTGCGTGAGAATGATTGAGAAAGTGGATGTGGGACATACTATAAAACTTAATGTCATATTCCATAAAAAATGGTTCTAAACACTATGGGAATTAACATCTGAGGTCTTCAGTCGCCGGCCGGAGTGGCCGAGCGGTTAAAGGCGCTACAGTCTGTAACCGCACGACCGCTACGGCCGCAGGTTCGAATCCTGCCTCGGGCATGGATGTGTGTGATGTCCTTAGGTTAGTTAGGTTTAAGTAGTTCTAAGTTCTAGGGGACTTATGACCACAGCAGTTGAGTCCCATAGTGCTCAGAGCCATTTGAACCATTTTGTCATCAGTCCCCTAGACTTAGAACTACTTAAACCTAACTAACCTAAGGACATCACGCACATCCATGCCCGAGGTAGGATCAGAAGCTGTGACCGTAGCAGCAGTGCGGTTCCGGACTGAAGCGCTTACAACCACTCGGCCACAGCAGCCGGCTTTTTCATAAAACCTTATACGAATAGACTGTGGGATAGTTATGGTGCAACCATGAATCAGATGACGTATGTTGGTGTGAGCTTGCTTTTGTATAAAAGCAGCCAGAATGAAAGTTAGAGGCGAATAAGTTTATTTATCAATTTGAAGAAAAATTCATACTTCGCTTATTTTGATTAAACAATATAGTACAAACCGAAGTTTTAATGACGTTAATCAGATTATTGATTGGATAAGCAAGTTTTGCCACGAGAGTGATCTGGAAGGAACATTCTAATTGGTTGTTTAGATCAACAACCAATAAGAATTAAGCTGTTCCCGCGCGAATATAGTGGTGTGGGCAGTGAGTAGAATGGTTCGAGAGGGTCGCTTGCTAACCTGCCTACGGATAACACCATGGTAGATATCTCCTTAAAAATACTCTGAAAAATGAAGAAATAGTTAGTTAATTGAGATTCCGATACCTTGTGACTGAAGTGACTGAAGTTACGAATATTTTGATGAAAGTTTGGTGTTTCTAAATTAAATAGTTTGAAAGTTATGAGCGTGTGAACTTTCTGATCATAGTAACAATTCCGCGTGGCATGTTTCATGCTCTGTACAGAATCAAGATTTTAAACATGGCTGCAGCAGCAACTGTTAAAATTCTTCACAATAAAGGATGGCAGCCAAAAATTAAATTAAAAAATAATGAGGCTCTCATCACTAAATCAGACAAAGGAAATTCGCTTGTTGTAGCCTATAAAAGTGAATACATTGCTAAAACTTTGGCTTTTTTCGAAGAAAATGGTATATTTGAAATTGAGCAAGATCATACCCCTACGTTACAAAAGCAAATTAGAGATACGTTAAGGAGAAGTAAACATCTTATGAAAGAGTTTCAAAAGAAAACCTTAATTAACATGAACCCTAGAGCACCTACGCTCAGAAGTCAGTTTAAGGTACACAAAAGTCAACACCCAGTTCGTCCCATTGTTAATGGAATAAAGAGCCCACATCACAAATTAGCGAGATTTTTACACACTAAAATTAAAGAAGCCTTTGTTTTTGAAAACAATTACTCTGTTAAAAATAGTGCTGAGGTAATAAACAAGCTAAAATCAATAGAGATCACTTCTTCCTCTCGTTTGGTTTCTTTTGACGTCGTAAGTTTATACACCAATGTTCCAGTGGATATCACTCTTAAGATTATTGAAGGTAACATTCGACAACATAAAACTTTAAGTGAGCTACAGTTGTCGGAACTTATGTCACTACTGCAGGTTGTACTAGATTACAATTACTTTCAGTTTAATGGTAAAATGTATGAGCAACCATTCGGCTTTGCCATGGGTTGCCCGTTAGCTGGCATCTTTGCTGACATCTTTATGAATGCACTAGAAGAAAATTTCTTCAAAAACAACCCTACGTTAGGCAATAAGATTTCTTTTTATGCTCGTTATGTTGATGATATACTCATACTATTTCAAGGTTGTGACCAAGATCTACAACAACTGTTTCATGTTTTCAACAGTTTCCACGAGAAAATGAAATTTACAAAAGAGATACAAAATAACGAGAGAGAACTCAATTTTCTTGATTTGAAACTTAAGTTATCGGGTAACACCATTAGCTTCGACATTTTCCGTAAAGAAACTTTTTCTGATAATATTATTCCAGCAGATTCCTGTCATCCTCAAACTCACAAGATCGCCTTTTTTCATTCTGCAGTTCATCGCGCTGTGAGCACACCTTTAGCACAGAATTGTTTTGAAAATGAAATATTTTTATTAAAATCAATAGCCACTAACAATGGATACGACCCTAAATTAATTGACCAAATTGCTAAGAAGAAAACAGCTGTAAAATTTTCTACTTTAGGAGATAACAGGCCAAAGAACTATGAGAGTAATAACTTTATTTCTATTCCATTTTTAGGGAACGTTTCATATAGGATTAAAAGACTTTTACAGAAACAATACGGTTATAGAGTTGCTTTTTCCGTAAATAATAGCCTCAAACGTAGAGTAATTCATAATATTGGAGCACGAGAAGAACTCAGCACTAAGTCTGGTGTATACAAAATTACTTGTAACGACTGCCCAAACTATTACATAGGGCAGACAGGTAGACCCATTAAAGTTAGGTATAAAGAACACAAGTTAGGTAAAAATGGGGAAAACGTATATAATTCCACTTTTGCTGAACATCTATGGCTCTTACAGCACACGCCAAGAGAACTGGACGACGTAGAGCTGCTTCATGAAGCTGATAAAGGTGACAAACTAGACTTGCTCGAAGAATTAGAGATTTTCAAGCATCTGTCTCTAAAAGATGGTTTTGTTCTTAATGAACAGGTGCAGCTTCGAAACAAAAATTTTTTCGACAGTTTCAAACCCCTCATTGCCTTAATGTAATATAGTCTGGCTGACTAGGAGTTATTTTCTTGCTTGTTGATGCCGGTGAAATGCGCTTTTCCTATCTTGTTGGGATCTACATATTGTGATGTTTGTTAATTATGAATTTCAATGTGTATGTGTGGTTAAATGACTACTATGTTTTATTCATACAGACAGATGGTTTCGTTTTATTATAACATTTTGGTTGCTTCGCTAGTATGTATTTCACTGCCTACATTACGTGAGACTCTCGCGCATTACAGTAGTGCCCTCTCTCGTTAGATGTTCCAAGCGCAAGCTTTATCCGTTTGACACTAGGACACAGATAAATTTGGTTCTATATTTATAGTTTACATAAATGTCTTTAATTGGCGTGATACGCTTTATTTATTAAGACAAAGTTTGAATTAACACAACCTTTAATAATTTTGATGCGCTTATGTATGTATTTATGGATTGTAATATGCGCGAGTCTGGCACATGCAAGTGCCCTCTCTCGGCGAAACAATCTACCTTAGTGCCTTCACACTCGTGTCTCAACAGTTCATAGGCGAAGTAACATTTTTAAACTGTTCGCTTTGATCCTGTACCCATTACACATGTCGTACAAATGGAGATGATATTTTAATTACTGACGACGCCTTTTGGCATAATTGTTTCATTATTCTCCAGTGCATGATGTAATTTTAGTAAGTACTAAAGATTGTGTGCCTGTATTACTTTAGCAATTTCACCGTTATTTAAGCTTCTGTTTCTCACTTTCGTTGATATGGCTTTTCTAATGAATGTGTCTTTCTATTCAGGAAACGTACTTCTGATGAAGGTATATTTATATGTACCGAAACCTTGGTCAAGAATTTTAATAAAAAAATTCTAGCCTGCAACTGTTTTTGGCTGCCATCTGTACAGAATACTTCGGCGAGCACTACTTTCGAAGAAGACCATTGAAACGACCGAATGTTTAACTTGCGAATAGTTGCAGGTGTGTGCCTGTTAGGATGTGAAAATTAGTCGTTTCGCGAACTTGCAAAAATTTTGGCTGCTTTTCGAGTGAAACTATGTTGTACAGACAGTGAACTTTGAATGATAGAGTATTACCATTTTAGATATGGACTTGATAGTCATTTCATGTGTTTCCATATGAATAAAAAGTAGATTCAATCTATTTTTAAATACTTTCTGCAAGTAGACTATATCCTCCGATCGCCAGATTTTTTAAATATGAACTTTCAGGAATTGACTTTCAGCTCGAATTACGCGGCCGCTGTGTGGTAGGTATTAGGTAGTGGTTTCATCAAATGCTGCTTTGCACTGCCGAGCACGTATCTGCTAACACAGAGTGAAGGGACGTCGGAACGAAGCATATCGAGGTAGGTGGACTTTCGATAAGAGAAAGAGAGAACGCAGATGACCGACCCCGCCCCGCCGCAACAAAATTGATAGTTTAAATGGCAACACCACTGTTGAAAATTATAGTAATACAATCTTACAGTTTGGATGACAAAATATACATGTAACTTTCATAAAATGTAAAATACAAGTTGTTTCCGAATACCTTGGGTCGTCGATAAGTCGGGGCCGCAGAGAATGATAAAATTAATTACAATGATGAAGTGGTATAGTGAAAGAGGTTCTGTGTAACATAAAAGGCATGCCAATTATTATGGGCTAAAATACTGTAGTGGGAGAGTTAGAAAAAATAGCGATATTTGCTAAACATTCGATGTCTGTAACGTACAAGTTGTCATGAGAGTAAAAACATCTGAAATAATAAAATAATCAACAGCACGAGAGTCGGACAACTGCTGTTCCACACGTAACTTGAATTTTGAAAATACACATATAGCTAGCATGGGTTAATACATACAGCCCATGATGGGTAACTTCATACAACTGCCTCATCAGGACTGCAATTGACATGAGGTCATTCATCACTTTCAGTCGCCTAGGAATGACAAATTAATAACAGTGATGACATAGTGTAGTAGGGGTTAAATGTAGCCATTAGATACTACATTTGTTTTACATAAAAAGTAAAGGTGAACATTTACAGCTGAAATAAAAAAAATGGGGACCTTGTGATGTACTGCATTATTTGCGAAAAATTGAACAGATGTAACGTACGTACTGTAGCAAATATAAAACTGTTATAATGTTAAATTGTAAAATAATAAGTAGTAGCAGAAGATAATAAAACTGGGGCATAGCGGATATCCCAAATTAATTACACTAAGATATGACCTATTTGAGAGTAGAGTCTACTTGGAAAACTGTGAACGTGAAGAGCTGGTAATTTTAGACATAGGTTGTGTCTGTACAAACTTAATGCTGTACTACGTGCATATTTATCGAATGCCCATACTATATGGCTCTCGCCGTACCACCTTATCACTGTTATTAATGTTACTGCTCTTTGCAAGTAAAACTTATTTTGATTCGGAATCTGGTACTCTCTTGACATATAAATGTAACTTGCACTAGTACCAAGTGGCTGTATGTCTTGCAATCCCTGCTTTAGGTCTGTATCTTCCTTGGAAGCAGTGACTCGGCCATTTAAACAAAGTCCAATTATACCCAGGTAAATGCGACGTCGTAACAAGCAGCTAATTTACGTAAAATACGCATTATATAAGTATATTACACTAGCTGAAGGTGGTTATGTACACCTGTTAGCAAATGACGGTACTTATCGATTACACATCGTCGCACGGTTACTAGTTGGCGACCTTCTTGCTAGTGTGAATCTGTAACGTCTTTGATTAATTGCGAAACCTACATCGTCTTCTTGGTTATCAAGA
The DNA here is from genome assembly GCF_023864345.2 of Schistocerca serialis cubense. Classification (NCBI taxonomy): domain Eukaryota; kingdom Metazoa; phylum Arthropoda; class Insecta; order Orthoptera; family Acrididae; genus Schistocerca; species Schistocerca serialis. The sequence goes on along the minus strand of NC_064641.1, from coordinate 319,708,853 downwards.
TGGCGTCCTAACCACCGTCCTTACTGCGTATACGTTTACCAGAAAGCCTTATAGAGGGCAGCCTACGTTTAAATGAGGTCTGTCGGTGGGTAACTACTATTTTTCTATTTCGTAGCTTTTATCACGTATGTTGTTGTTCATTAAGTAAAATATCCTTAGTTGTTTTCTCAAGGACAGAACTCCTAATAATTATACGACTAATATACGTTCTCCACTCAGTGTAATCAAGTCTCACGACCATTGGCTACAGATGACGTTATGCGAGAGACAGTGGTCGGCGTTTCCGATATTTAAATACCGATAGTCGAGCCGAATTCATACATCTCGAGGGTTGGATCCCTTCGCTTCGAAGACGACAGATTACAGAGCCTGGGCCACCCTCAGGGTGAAATCTACGTTTTCGAAGCGCCTGTTGTTGTCCGTCCGTCTGTCTGTCTGTTCGTCTGCCGGCCATTGTCGTCCGTCCGCTAGAGCCGCCGCCCGGTGCTCGCCGCTGCCTGCCGCTGTAGTCCGTCCGTCCGTCCGTCCGTCCGCCTGCCAGCCTACCTGTTCGCCGCCCGAGGCTCCTGGGCCACCCCTTTTTGCCATGGTCGTCCAGCCGCTGCTCGGAGGGTTTCGCAGGAGGGGCTGCAGCTGCCTCTCGCTGAAGCCTCCTTCGCCACCGCCGCCGCCTCCGCATCCCTTCGCTGCCGCTACTGTCCTCGCTGCCGCCGCCGTTTCTCGTCCCTGCCACTGTCGCCGTCACCACCGTCACCGTCTTCATCCCCCACTTGCACACCACCACCATGTCCCACCCCACCACCATGTCCCTCCCCATCACCTCCATCAATTTCACCTCTCCCTCAGCTGCTCCAGCTACCTTCACATGTAGCTCATCTGCCGCCCCCATCCCCATCTTTCCTTCCCTCTCTGTCCACCCTACTCCTGCGCCGTTATCGGCTGTAACTTACCCCGACTCTCCCTCACCTTTAGGTGTCACTCCTTCGCCATCTGCCGACTTGCCACCACTCTCTGCACCACCTACGACAGGCTCCCAACCGGCACGGATTTCCGCCCACCACGCCACAGTCTCTGCGACACCCGTGCCCCCACTCCCTGCGCTACCTGCCGTGATAACTACATAGCGTAACAGTCAGTTACAGTATCCTATACCATAATATCTGCTCCATGCCCACCCACAGACTCCTCCACACCCTCCATCGCCACTACGTGGATGCCTTCATCCTAAATGAAACCTTCCTTCAACCCTGTATCTCTGTCTCCACAGCTCCTTACGCCCTTTACCGCACTGATAAACCATATACCCTCTGGTGTGTGGTGGGGTAGCTATCACCCACCTCAAGCACCTTCCTGTTCGGCCCCAACCTCTCCTCAACAATCCTGCCAAGCATCTGACCCTCAGCCTCTTCTTCCCCACCCTTAACATCACATGCGCCACCATCTATGTCCACCCTCGTACCCCCATCCTGTACGATTTCCTGGCCCACATTGACTGCACCTTCTCCACCTATGTGACTGCTGCTTACCTCAATATCCACAGCCGTGCTTCTGCTTAACTCCAGCGGTGCCATCAGTTTATCACCACCCTCAAGGGAGACCTCATTCCCCTCCCCAACACACCCAACTCGAATCCACTCCCGACATGATCCTAGTCTCTACCAACCTCCTTGGGTGCATCACCATGGATGTCCTTGAGCTCATTGGCAGTGATCATGCTCCTGTCCTCCTCAGTATCTCTGATGGGTGCCATCCCCACCCCACTCCTCACCCTGACATGCCTCCTAAATTTGTCCACAGATACTCCCGCACCAGCTGGGATGCCTACCGGTACTGCATACACACCCTGGTCGTACGCCATGACCTTACCCCTCCAATCTCTTGATGACATCTTCTGCACTGCTGCCTTCCTCCATCACACCTTGTCTGACGCTGTAACCACCCATATCCCTACCAAAGCCATCCACCCTCACCACCCAGCCCTGCCCCCACAGGCCATCCTTCTCCTTTGTGAATCCCAGCACCTCTCCCAATCTTTCCACTGCACTCGTGACTTGGACACACTCACTAACCACTGGCAATTACAACGACACATCCACAACATGCTTACTGCAAAGAAACGCCATGCCTGGCGACAGACATACACACAACTCAACGCCATGCTCCCAATAAACTCTTCCAAGTATTGATCTGCTTTCCACCTCTTTACTGGGAACCGCCCCACACCGCAACATCCTCTCCTTCTTGATAACCATCTCTTTTCTGACAACCTCAGTAACACCAACCACTTTGTCTCCCACCTATCTGATCTCTTTTTCATTCCAGATGATCCCCAATTTGATTATTCCCTCTTCCCCGATGTCATCGAATGAACAGATACCTCCACTCCTCCCCTCGCTCCTAGCTTCCAGTACTTGGGCCACACACTACCATCTGAACTTAACACTCCCATCACTACGCAGGACATCAGCCTCACACTCAACACTAAACACAACACCACTCCCAGCCAGGACTGCATTACCTACCACCATCTCAAACACAGCCCTCCCTCCTTCCTTGCAATCCTTGCCACCCTCTACAATGTAATCCTTGCCACTGGCTTCTACCCCAATCTGTGGGAAACCTCCCATATCCTGATATTCTCCAAATCCAACAAGCCTCCATCTGATCCCTCTTCCTATCGCCCTATATGTCTCACCTCTGTGTTCAGCAATCTCTTGGAATCCACCTTAGCCCACACATCCATCACCACCTCCACCAACACCAACACCTCCTCCTCAGCACCCAATGTGGCTTTGGATCTTCCGTCTCTGCCGATGACCATCTCCTACACCTCTCTCATCTCCTCTCCCTCAGCTTAACTTCTGTTGCTCCGCCATTTTTGTCTCCCGAGACCTCAAAAAGTCCTACAACCATGTATGGCATCTGGTCTCCTGTTTAAACTCCAGACCTATGCCCTTCCTATCAACTATGTCCATCTGATTGCCTCCTTCCTCCCCACCACCCCTCCTACAGTACCATCCATAAAGCTGATTCCGACAGCTTCTGCCCCTCCATGGGTGTGCCCCAGGGCTCTGTCCTCTCCCCTCTCCTCTACTTCCTGTACATGGCAGATATACCCCAACCTCGCCCCCTCCAGTCCACCTCCTGCAGTATGCCAATGACACCACCTTCCCTGCGCTCGCTCCTACCCTTCAATGGTCCCAACGCCTTCTCCAGATTCACCTTGACCTTTTTGCCACATGGTGTAACCAGTGGCTCCTCAAAATCAATCCTTCCAAGACCCAGGCAATCTTCATAGGTCATACCACTCGCTCCTTCCATCTCCTTGATTTTTCCCTTTCCATCTGCACTCTGCCTGTCCACCTCTCCCCCACCGTCACCTACCTTGGACTCACCATTGTCCATCACCTCACCTGGATGCCTTATCTCCACTCTATTCAATCCAGAGCCCACAACCACCTCTATCTCCTTAAGCTCCTCTCTGGCCAGACATGGGGATTGAACCCCTCTACCATCCTCCTCACTACAAATTCTTAATCTGTCCCATCCTCTGTTATGCCAGTCCCAACTTGATATCCACCCCACCCAAATTCTATAAGTCTCTCCAGATCCTCGAGCACCATGCACTCCGCATCACCTTCCATATATGCCTCCTGTTCCCCACGCAGATCCTCTATGACCCGATTCCTTTCCCCATCTGCTCCTTTTCCTCAAATATGTCTGCGAGGTTGATCCTCTCCTCTCCAACCCCAGCCCGCTGCTGCACCTTCTCCATTGTCCCCCCTACACTCCACCTCTACACCCTTCATCTTCTCTCTCAAGGTGGCTTCTATCAACTCCCCTCTCAGGTCACTCTTTCCCTCCATTTATCCCTCCTATCAACTTTGATCCTCTTCTCCTCCCTCCCTCCCTCTGTCCTTTTCCTGGGCTCCCTCTCCCCCCTTCCAACCTGTTTTTTCTCCACCTACCCACTCCTTGACTCCATTCTCTCCCCCCTGACTCCTTTTTCTTCCCCCTCCACTGTCTTCCCCATTCCTTTCTCGCATCCACCCTGCTCCCCCTTTTTCTGTGCCCTCTCTGTCCATCAGCCTCCCCCCTTTCCCTCCCCCTCATCTGTCCAGGTCCTCTCCACCCCCAAACCCATATGCCTTTGTACTCTATAGTGCAGTGTTTTCTATGACTGTTCAGTGATATGCATCCCCTTTTCAAAGTATTGCGAACAGAAACCAGACTGTCGCCATGTTTTTTAATTGTGCCTGTCTATTTCCGAAGTGTTTTTAATCAGTATCACTGACCTCTTTGTTTTTTGTTTTTCCTTCACAACTTTTTCACCATGTACCAGTTTTAAACAATCACCGTTCTATCGCCTCTTTTTATTGTTGCATCTCCTCATTATGTTTTTTAACTTTATCTGTAAGCTGCAGAGCGGCGGATTACGCTGCTGACAGCCCGACCCCCTCTACGGCGGGGAGGGGGGGGGGGGAGGAATGGAAATACAATAAAGAAAAAAAAACCGAATTGACCACTGTTCTCAACCTGAGCATGAATGGTGCTGCTCCATACCAGGGATCCCTACGATCACCAAGGGTATAATATCCTGCGCTTTTTTACTATGTATTGTACATTAATAGGTTCTACTCCTCTTCAGAGAACATAAATCTTATGATGATCTCTGTAGTAAATCGAAACCGGTCAACCACAAATAAAAGAAGTAACTCATACGTGACCGGGATTATCTTTGCTAAACAATACTCCAAAAAGTTTTAATACTGCTATATCACAAACGAGATGTACACTATGAATCTGGTGTGATCTGAAGTAAGAGCTTTTGTATTCACGTCAAGACGTTACGGAAACGTTGTACGTATGGCAGTCCAAGATGACAAAAGAAGTACCGTAATTCATCAGTACTGACCACAGGTGGGCAAAGCAAGGTAGACTATACGTTTTTTAACTGATTTCCAACAGCTGTAATGTAGTTCAGAAAATACATGACACAAAGCTGCATTACTCTTTCTTTAGAATTACGATTGGTTTCGGTAAAGTACCATCTTGGTGGTAAGAAAAAAACGGATATTATATACCATCACTAATACCGACAAGGAAAACCATATTTTAACTAAAAACTCTCTATAATAATGGGTCTTCAGCACAACAGTAAATGGTCTAACATAGAATAAGAGGTAACGCGTTAGACAGAACTGAAACTGAGTTGTCACCCACTACAGCGATATGCAGAAATCGTCCTCTGGGTGCGTCCAGGAAGACGTCCAACAATTCTATCAGTTAGTGCCAAGCCGACTAGGTGCTTGCATAAGTACCAAAGGTGGATCAACGCATCATTGACTTGCTCGATTTGTGACGCTCTTTCACTTCAATAAATCATCCAATTTTTCTGAATTTACAATCATTTATTTGTCTCTATATGTACATAACATCTACTGGTTTTAGACCCATTGGATAATTGCTTTGTGGTGAATCTTCTTTTCTGTTTTATTATTTTATTTTTTTATTAGTGTATCTAACTAACGTTGAGTATAAAAACTTTGCGATCTGATCAATCAACAGTTCAATCGACTGATAAATATACAGGGTGATATTTTCCACTGTGTACAAACTCTATGGATTGAGCGATGAGAGGAATTGGAACAAAAGAGGTCTAATGAACTGATGTCCAGAAATGCATGATTTCCATGCTAGATACCATTTATTCAGTCATACATTGTTAGAGAGACTGTGCTCTCATACGCTCTGTACCAAGCAGCCACACTTACACAATGTGCTGAAAATGGTTTCCACGCGACTCAACGCATCCATGTACACGCTGTAGCATGTTCTGTCTCACAGGCCCACATTGGCCAGGCTGCAACCGAACAGTGTCAAAGGCACCATGAATACGCTGCTCTAGTGTCCCCACATTTGGAATGGGCTCTGCATACACTATACTTTCGAGATGGCCCCATTATAGGGTTGAGATCCGGTGAACGAGCAGGCCATGCAACTGGACGCCCTCGTCCGAACCATCAACCAGGGGAGACACGACTGAGATGTGACCAGAAGTTAGAGGCGAAGTGTCTGGAGCACCATTATGTAGCAGCCACAGAACCCTTCGTATCATCAATGGCACTTCTTCTAGCAGGGGAGGCAAGGTCACCCGCAAGATACGACGTTAGTTCTAGCCTGTTGGATGACGTGGAAGGAAAATGGTCCCAAAATACGGTCGCCAATTATCCCGGCCCACACATTCCGGCTACATTTATGCTGATGATTCGCTGTCACCATACCATGGGTGTTCTGCACACTATCCCACTTATGACTGTTATGAAAGTTGAAGATACTACTCGACGTACAGGTAACCTCATCTGTGATTAGGATGGATGAGACAAATCCAAGAATTTTGGTTGCCTGGTGAAGAAACTAGTGACAAAACTACTCCCGATATGGATGCTGTGTTTGTTGTCGGCGGGGATGGTCTCCTGATACAACCTTGCTGCCCCCTGGCCGTTGCCATTTGCTTTCCCCTAAACAAACACCACTCGGCAAGCTCTCGATACGAAAACGGATCCATTGTGTACAACGCTGCATTACATCCATTACAAGGTGAGTCAGCAACAGTAGTGAATAGGACACAATATTACCAATGACTATGGGAGAAGAAAGCGCTAGGGCATAACGTATGAGCAACAGAATCACTTTCTAGAGGGACACAATACGTACTAGAACTGTCGCTGCATGGTACAGCGCTTATTGGACCTCTGTTTCTGTAACAAAGTATGACTGAATAAATGGTCTCCAACATGGAAACCATACATTTCCGGACATAAGTTCATTACACCTTTTTTTGTTCCGTATCCTCTCATCGATCAATCCTTAGAATCTGTACATAGTGGAAAAAATCCCCCTTTATATCCGACTATAGTGAATATTTAAACGCAACGGATTTGTTTTACTGTTATGTAAACAAATATCTACATACGAATAAAATTCCTGACTGCACAGAATAAAGGAAGGGAGGTTAGAGATTAATGTTCCGTCGACACGGACACTGCACAGAACTAACCTACTATCTGCTCTATCGTACTGTATCTAGCCACACATTAAACATTTTACCAGCTCATTGTACTTAGCGGACAAATCTGCACCTACCTGTAATATTTCTCGTAGCGCGCTTTATACCAAAACATAAAGCTGAAAGGAAGTGATGCTGTAGTATGACTTGCAACTAGTAATTGGACAATGGACTAACTTGGTCGTGACTCCATTATTACCCAAACTTTCGCATTAACTTGCATTAATATAATAGCCTTTTTTTGGATGTGTCTGATTTAATGAAAGCAATCGAAGCCGCGGACATCGTCACCATGTTGTAGCGTTTCTCCTCTTCAGTAACTGTTACATTAAAGAAAAGACGATGTCCTTGTCATGACTCATTACGTCAGACATACTGCGTACTTTTTAGCTTGTGGAGGACTGATGTGGAAGGCTATGTCAAATGAACAGCTAAGCTATATTCTAGAAAACTGGACTCGATTCTTCCTTAGATGGCCAAGTGGAGGCTTGTGTACCCCATATCTTCGAATGCTGTCTCTAAGTCCGCATTGAATTTCTTCTCCATAGGCCGTGGCTCCTGGTTGCGATTTGAAACAATGTAGTTTGGAATACTATCACAATAATTTCTCAATACGTGGGATGCCAACTGATTCATATACCAAAATTTAACTGATGAAAAACTTTTTTATCGAAGTCAATCAAATACGAGAGCCATTTAGACTCGATAACGCAACGTGGTTACAACACTCTCGGCACGACAACAGTCACAAAATCGTGCACGGTTTCTGTGCGCCTGTTTCTTCAGTTTGAAGTACCATTTTATTAGTCAAAATTAAATTTTAGATCATTTTTAATCAAAATGAAGCACATGTGGTTAACACCTGTTCACGTCTTGGACGGCACTGCTAGACTGCCTTAGGCAGTGTCTTACTCTTTCCCGCCTACCTGCGCAGGGCGTATTTTCATGGTAGGTTAGCAATATCGCCCAACGTTCATGACAGTAAGTTAATTGTTTCGTTAACTTCTGTGGGTCAGTTCTTAATAATTGAAATTTTAATTACATAGACATCATTAAGGCAAATTCTTCAGCAATGTCAGATAAATTTCTTAATCAGTTACACATTAAATATTGATACTGGTCGTTGTCCTCTTGGCCCCCAAATCTGATACAGGATTCCCTAGGGTTTGTCATCGTTCAAGGACAACTTAGCCTGCTCGCGTCGCTTTCCCACACTCCCTGTTCATATGCCCTTTCTACCGACTTGCATCAACACAGAAGTGTACGCAGTTATTCATGATATGGCAAATCATAGCACACAAAGTGGCATAAGAGCTACACGTTTCCTAACCAAACTGTTTTTTTTAACATTTTCCATTTATAATACGAGGGGATTAGGCAATTTAGCAAACACCCCGTCTAACCTCTCGGGAGACTTACGGGCGTTATTACCGCGCTCGCTAGCGCACCGCCCGGACGATAAAAAATCCTGCTCCCCGGTCCTCTTCCCATCAAGTTCTAAGCATGTGACCTTAAATTGCAATTTACTAACCAAGGACCCTAATTCAGCTGTTGATTCCTTATCACGATCCTACAACTTTAATCGCCTTATATCAGATATCCGGTTGATCAAATGTATCAACTGCACCCGCACCCTGTCTGACTGCCACTAGGTTGAGTGCCCTCTAAGAAACCGATGTTATCCTCAAGACTACTAACGGCTTTAAACAAGAACTCAATTGCTGCCGTTGTCTCACCCACAACCTCCGGCGTGACGTCAATGGACTGAAGCACGGCAGCAGGTAACCGGGCTGCTAAGTCCAGAACACTGCCCTCAATAGCCTGGCGTATTATCGCCGGCTCATAAATAAGGTGGTCCTTCCTCAAAAGGCCAATCCTGGGGCACTGCTTGACCGCCATTAGCAGAACACAATACCAAAGACAAATATCGTATAACATTGGCAGAGTTACAACGAACAGTAACTGAAATGGCAATATTACAATCGCAACCACGCTCTGCTACTACTTGAGACCTGGTACCAAGAAAGGCAGGATTAGGTTGCGATTGTGGACACGGCCGTAATCAATTACTGTTGATTAGTTTATTTTTCAGTCACGTACACTTTATTTGGAAACAACAACAAATAAGAGGTGACAATAAGTTAACAAGTATTCCACGTCTGAAAGACGTAATGACAGCAAATTCAAACTATTTCTTGGCTCAAGGCCCCTATAGTAATAATTTAAAAACTGTTTCACCGCTGAAGGCCTGAATAGCAATCTTTTAAGAACTAGTTAACTTCTTCAGCTTGCAGTTACAGCTATTAAAATATTTTTTAAAGGACAATCATCAAAATCTAACTGCTAGCATACAATTAATTAAAAATTTTAAGACAAGTACCACTCATGGCTGAAGGCCTTAATGACAAGAATTTCAAACTACTTCTCGGCTGAAGGCTCCAATAGTAATAATTTAAAACTGTTTCACAGATGAAGTCCTGACTAGCAATCCTTTTAAGAACCAGTTAAACATCTACAAACTTGAAATTACAGTCATTAAAATACCTTTTTTGAAAAAAATCAACAAATCTGACCAAACCAAGGGGGAAGAGGGGGGGGGGGGGGGCGCCGACGTTGCTCCAAGAATCGACCTGGGAAAGTCCCTCAAAACATCGCAAGCGATGAGACAGGCAGCCAAGAGTTGCATTCACTTCACGAGATGGTAACTCAGACTAGTGGCAGTTCAACGGCATGACCAATAATCATTTGCCGAATCTACCTAACGTGCGATGACCACTACAACGATGGAATAACACACCCAAGCCGAAACTGGCATCAGCAGTACATCTTCAGACTCCAGTGCTTAGAGCATCCGGAAGCAGAAAGGAACCACTAGAGTAGGAAAAAAAAATACCATGCGGCCCACAAATCATGGAAGCTGTCGAACTGCATGCCCTACCGGACAGCAGCGGCAAGGCGAGGAAAAGTACACTGCTGGAACGCACACTAAGCTCCAGGGCAGGTAACTGGGGCATTAGCGGCCACTGGGAAGGAAAAATACCACTGGTTGAACTTCACAAATAATAACGTATATAATGCAACAATTAGTAATAAGAAGTGGAGGAAGGCTAAGTAGGTTCGCCTTCGCCAAACGCTCCACTCGCTGCTCTTCATCTCGGCGAAACTGCGAGCAGCAACACGCAGGTAAATGGCAAGATCTCATAATGGTGGAGGTTTCACTACTTGAATTAAGACCCACTCAGCTTAAACTTTCTGGGTCCAGTTGACAACAAGATTGTAGCCCTTGCGACTACAGCCCCTCCATCCAGCAGTGCATGTGCGCCACCAGTAGTCCCAGCATGTTCGCGCACTGCGCGGATCTGGCTGCTCGTCCGTCCCCAACCGAACTGCCGAATCACACGACACGGAAGCACCAGAATGTCGCCCCAAAGATAGTACCACCATTACTAGACATCGATAACCGCCGCTGCTGCCACTAGCGGACAGACAAAGCTTGCAAAAGGAGTGGCGCCAATGAACACAAGAAGAAGACATCAAACGTAACTATACCAACTAAACGATGCCAACCTAGCAGCGGCGCCAAAGCGAGCCGCAGCACGGCTCAACCTCTTTGCCACAAAAAAGCCAGAGTTCGTGAGAGAAATAAATGACTGTTTCCGGTACATGGAAAGCTCTCTCTCTCTCTCTCTCTCTCTCTCTCTCTCTCTCTCTCTCTTATACGAGGGCGTTCAATCCTTTTTTTTTTCTCAGCCGGTTTCAGTTGAAAAAAGAAATACGGAATTTGTTGTGAGATATCGTGGATTATTGCTGCTTCAGCCCCTACAGTTCCGATACTTGGCGGCATTATACATTGACTTTAAAATGACGTCTGTAACACATGTGCGTCCCAAGTGGAGAGCTCTCATTTGGTGGAATACGAGTATGGCAGATAAGCACAGAGGCTTGTAGAATGTCTTTGGAGACAAAGCAGTGAACAAAATCACGGTGAACCGCTGGGTGAGGCGTTTCTCGTCGTCGCAACAAAGTCGCACAAAACTGGCTGATCTCCAGCGTTCCAGATGGGTGCACACATGTGTGACTCCTGCGATGTTGGAACATGGGGACAGTCTCATTCGAGGCGATCGACGGACCATAATCACACACCTCACTGCTCAACTGAACGTCTCTGCTGGTAATGCTGACATACTTATCCACCATTTGGGGTACACAAAGATACATGATACGTGAATTGGAGTGGCAATCACTAAAACAAAGACGTTTTTCGTTGCGACGGGATCTTCTCATGAAATGGTAGTCACCAGTTTTCTCCTCCGATTGCAAAAACATTCTGTTGGCTCCCACCTACATAGGGAAAAATGATCATCACGATAAAATACGAGAAATTAGGGCTCGCACGAAAAAATTTAAGTGCTCGTTTTTCCCGCGTGCCGTTCGAGAGTGGAACGGTAGAGAGACAGCATGAAGGTGGTTCATTGAACCCTCTGCCGGGCACTTTATTGTGAATAGGAGAGTAATCACGTAGATGTAGATGTAGATGTGTGCCCACTGGGTTCCTCACTGCCTAGCACATGACTGTATAGATCAACGAAGGATCATCTGTGCGGAACTGCTTGGGCATTACGAGGCTGATCGCAAGATTGTCACAGACGTTGAAACATAAGTTCATCACTTTGAACCAGAAACAAAACTGCAATCCACGGTATAGCGTCACACCACCTCTCTTCAGAAGAAAACCTTCAGATCCCTACTTTCAGCCGGTAAAGCCATGGCCCTCCGGATACTGAAGAAACGACTTCAACACGTTGTTCCCCATCAAAATGCAAGTGAACTTCTCCTTACCCACGACAAAGCAAGGCCTGGCACAAGTCTGTGCACCCTAGAGGAGCTCACAAACCTTCGTTGGACTGCTCTTCCTCACCCACCCTACAGCCTGGACCTCAAGCCTCACGACTTCCGTCTGTTTGGCCCAATGAAGAATGCGCTCTGCAGGAACCTGTACGTCGATGGTAGGAAGGTTATTGATGCTGTGGAACGATGGCTCCGACGTCGTCCAGTAGAGTGGTACCATGTGGACATACAGGCTCTCCTAGCAAGGTTGTGTAAGGCTGTCGCAGTGAACGGAGTACGTTGAAAACTAGAGTTTTGTAGCCAAAAGAGTGGGGAATAAAGTGATATATTAGAATCCTAAATAAAATGAACATGCTTTCAGAAAAAAGTGTTGCGTTACTTACTGAACGTCCCTCGTATAATGGAACTGAATTAAAATAGATATGAACACTAAAATGTCACGTAAAAAATCTAATTTCACTTTGTTACTGAGTCAGCCTCAAATAGCAAGGACCTTTCAACGCGTTTTGTCATTTGAATATCATCACTATGAAGATGACGTGCAACAGAAGTCAAATCAGCATGAAGAGTACTACGTACTTGTATATTCAAATGGTCAGTTTTTGAGTGCGACAGCACAAAGTAGATAGCAGGAATGGGATTCATATTCTGTATGTAAGGAAAGGTTATGCAGTGATCTTGTCATTGAGAAAACGAATATTAATGTTGTAAGAAGGTCATGTTATGCTTATAGTGCCTCAGATGAACTTCGCGTTATTTCTGAGTTGCCTAATACGCTACGAAGAGGACTGAACGAACTTTTCTTGAGCGATTTGCTTCATATTAACAGGATGTGTAGGGCGCGACTAGGACTTCAGCATACGTGAACAGGAAGATACAACTCTCAACCTTTTTTCGACAAAATCGAGATTGAAAGTTTTAGGCTTGCGCAGATATTTTGTATGGTCGCTAATATTCGAGGAGTGCGCAGCCGAATGAGTAAGGGCTTGGCTTCACAAATCTTAAGGTCTATGAGTCGAATCTCGCTGTCGCTACTCATATTTATTTCCATTCTCACGTAATCCTAGCCACAGATGCGGGTGGTACTACATGTAATTGTGTGATGACCGAAAACCGTTAATGAATGTAAATGAAGTTCATTTTTCAATAGATACACTGAAAAAACCATGCATATGCAAAACTTTGGAATTCATTAACAGTCGTGTTTTCTATCTTTCAGTGATCGGTATCACCATGACCCTTGTAGAGTTCCATAGGTTATACACTGTACTTGTCACAAACGTAGATATAGTAAAATAAATAAAATGCCTAGACGTATTTGAAATGTCTTGGGTATCATTTTTATTTCCAATCTTCTTACGAAAATTTTTTTCTCCTTTCTTCAAGATGAAGCTCATAAAAATAATAAGTTATTAAATACTAATAGTCTGCACAGTCATAATACACTGTTAAAATTATGTAGGAACAAAAACAGAGCCGGTAGCAAACTTCGACCCAGAGCCCTGGCGTTTCTAAAATGAAGTGCGTACTCGCTCGGTTGCGGACGCGTCGAACACTAGCGACCTAACGAAGTATATATATAACTTTTTTCTTTTTTTTGCCATCGGTCTTTGAAGCGGCCCGCTATGAATTCCTCTCCTGCGCCAATCTCTTCATCTCACAGTAGCACGAGCAACCTACTTCCTCAATTATTTCCTGGATGTATTTCACTCTCTGTCCACCTCAACAGCTATTGCCCTCTAAGCTCCCCCTAGTACCATGGAAGTTATTACCTGATGTCTTAGCAGATGTCCTACCATCTTGTCCCTTCACCGTGTCAGTTTTTTCGATATATTCCTCTCCTCGTCGACTCCCCAGAGAACCTCCTCGTTCCTTACCTTAACAGTCCACCTAACATTCAACATTCGTCTGTAGCACCACACCTCAAATGCTTCGACTCTCTTCTATTACGGTTTTCCCACAGTCATTGGTTCAGTGCCATACAATGCTGTGCTCAAAACGTACATTCGTACAAATTTCTTCCTCAGTTCGATACTAATAGACTTACCTTGGCCAGCAATGTCCTTTTTGCCATTGCTACTACACTTCGTCCGTTGTGGGTTATTTTGCTGCCTAGGTAGCTTAATTCGTTAACTTCATCTACCTCCCGATCAGTTTTACTGATGTTAAGTTTCTCTCTGTTCTCATCTCTGCTACTTCGCATTACTTTCATCTTCCTTCGGTTTACCTGAAGTCCATATTCTGTACTCAAGAGACTGTTCGTTCCATTCAGCATATCTTGTAATTCTGCTTCACACTGACAGAGGATACCAGTGTCCTCAGCGATTCTTATCGTTGACATCCTTTCACCCTGACTTCTAATCCCACTGTAGAATCTTCCTCATACTTCCGTCATTACTTCTTCGACGTACAGATTGAACAGCGGAAGCAAAAGGCCATATCCCTGTTTTACACCCTTTTTAATCCGAGCTTTTCCTTCTTCGTTTTCCGCTCTTATTTTTCCCTCTTGGCTCTTGTAGATGTTGCATATTACACGTCTTTCCCTGCAGTTTACCTCTGGTTTTCTCAGAATTTCGAACATCTTGCCCCAGTTGACAAAGTCGAATGCTTTTTTCGGGTCGACGAATACTGTGAACGTGTCTTGATTTTTCTTTAGTCTTCCTTCCATTGTCAACCGTAACGTCAGAACAACCTCTCTGGTACCTTTACCTTTCATAAAGCCTAACTGATCGGCATCTACCACCCACTCAGTTTTCTTTTCCATTCTTCTCTATATTATTCTTGTCAGCAATCCTGATGTATGAGCTGTTAAGCTGATTATGCGATAATTCTCACACTTGTCGGTTCTTGCAATCTTCTGTATTCCGTGGATGATGTTTTTCCGAAAGTCACATAGTATATCGCCAGACACATACATTCTACACACCAAAGTGAACAGTCGTTTTGTTGCCACTTCTGCCAATGATTTTAAATATTATATCCCTTTTGCCTTATTCGATCGTCAAGTCTTCTAAAGCTGATTTTAATACTGTATCCCCTATCTCTTCTAAGTCGACTCCTTTTTCTTCTTCTATCACGTCTTCAGACAACTCTCCCCACTCACAACGATCTTTCATGTGCTCCTTCCACCTATACGCTCTCTCTTATACATTTAACAGTAGAATTCGCAGTGCACTCTTAATATTACCACCCTTGCTTTAAATTTCACCGAAGATTGTTTTGACTTTCCTACATGCTGAGTCAGTCCTTCCGACGATCTTTCCTTTTTCGATTTTTTTACATTTTTCGTACAGTCATTTCGCCTTAACTTCCTTGCTCTTCCTGTTTATTTCATTCCTAAGTGACTTGTATTGTTGTATCCCTGAATTTTCCTGAACATTTTTATACTTTTTTCTTTCAGCGATCAATTGAAGTACTTCTTCTGTTACTCATGGTTTCTTCGCACTTACCTTCTTTGTATCTATGTTTTACTTTCCAGTTTCAGTTCCTTTTCAACTGAACTGCCTACTGAGCTACTCATTATCGCAGTATCTACAGCCTCAGAGAACTTCAATCATATCTCTTCATTCCTTAGTATTTCCATGTCGCACTTCTTTGCACATTGATTCTTCCTGACTAGTCCGTTAAACTTCTGCCCACTCTTCATCACTACTTTTTAAATTGTGACCCGAGTCTATGTCTGCTCCTGGGTACGCCTTGCAATCCAGTACTTGACTTCAGAATCTATACCTAACCATGATGTAATCTAACAGGAATCTTCCGAATGTCCCGGCCTTTTCCAAGTATACCTCCTGCTCTTGTGATTCTTGAACAAAGTATTCCCTATTACTAAATGAAATTCATTGCGGAACGCAATTAGTCTTTCTCCTCTCTGATTCCTACTACCAAGCCCACATTCTCCCGTAACCCTTCTTTTACTCCTCCGTGTACAACGGCATTCCAACCCCATGACTATTAGATTTCCATCTCCCTTTCCTTTCCGAGTTAACCGTTCAATATGATTATATACTTTCTCTATCTTTTCATCTTCACTATGCGGCGTCGGGGCATGTAAACCTGGACAACCGTTGTCAGTGTTGGTTTGCTGTCGATTCTGAGGAAAACAACCCTATCACTGAACAGTTCACAGTAACTCACTCTCTGCCCTAACTTCCTACTTCTGTTATGCTATTTTCTGTTGCTTTGATGTTACTCTATACTCATCTGAACAGAAATTCTTGCCGTCTTTACATTTGACTTTACTGACCACCACGATATCCAGATTGTTTCTTAGCATATAAGTAAGCGTAAAATATTGGAACTCGATTTTCTCGAAAACGTTTAAGAGTTCCGTGTTCTTGTTTACATATGTCGAAATCCTACTGTTCCCTACACGTCCTGTCGATATGACTGATATAGGTGAGGGGAAGTCATTACGTTCCCCATTGTAAGCGGACAGGAAACCAGCGACTAGCGTGGACAGCGCGTTGGCAGCAGTGAACGGACTGCTGCAGACGGCACCCGCCGAACAGTTATCAAGTCGCTAGAACCGCAGTGCTCGCTGACCCAAGTTAAATTGAAACACAACAGATACGTCGCGTCCAGTTTGTTTAGTTTGTCTACGGTTAATGATCGTACAAGGGCACTCTAATTGCATGAGAAGACGGGACTTCTACGCAGTTTGTAGCCTTACGTTTTGCCATCCTCGTCTACTCTAGTTACAGTCTGTACTGCCTTTCCCAGGTTGCTGCGATTTAATAATTTCAAACGTTTTCTCTCACATTCTGAAATGTAAGATCTTCATAAACCAGCTGAAGAAATATTGAAATTATTTGCAATTTGTGTTTTAATTGTGTTTAAATCTTCTCATTAATACGCGCACGCATCTGTCTGTCTTTCCTCTTGTGGCATCCCACTCTTATTAAAAACATGTGACCCACATAATTAATGAAACGAAATGTGCATGAGGCTAGGGCCTCCTGTCAGATAAACCGGTTGCCTGGCGCAAGCCTTTTTAAATGATGCCACTTGGGTAACTTGCGTCTCCATGAGCATGAAATGATGATGAGGACAAGACAACACCCAGTCCCTGAGCAGAGGAAATCACCGACCCAGTCATGAATCGAACCCGGGCCCCTCGCACGGCATTCTATCGTGCTGACCACTCAACTGTGGAGGCGGGGAGATGATCAGTGAGAATGAAATATTACTGATGGTTGCTTCTTGCACGGTGACCCCAATATTATTTTAAGCATACCGATTTGTTAAAAGTTTAACTTCAATAAAATTCATTTTTTGACGAACACAGCACAAATGGGACTACAGTGTGCCACACTACAACTGAGAAGTTTCCCTAACTAACATATAATATGTAATTATGCTTTAATTATTTTAGTGTCAGTAATCCGTCCATAAACTTCTATCCCAACTAAACAGAAGTTAGGCATTAATCATCCCTTCGATTTCCGCTGGCTGGCAATCTGCGCTACCATTACGCTTAGTATCAATAGCTCACTCTGATAACAGAGGTTCTGGTTTCATTTGTGCACGGCTGTTCTGCAATATCCTGTCTGCGCAGTATTAATAGTCACGCAACAGTAATTAAATAAATTAAACAAATAAAAGAATAAATAAATTCCTCCATGAGCATGGTATGCTCACGCTCGAAACACCGTATTCTACATGTGAAAACCTTTCAAAGGGACTAATTCATGAGTTACGTAGCTTAGTGGAGGCTGTCAACTGCACTACATTTCACTTTGGTTGGCTGCGCACATCATACAAAAAAATGGCTCTGAGCACTATGGGACTCAACTGCTGTGGTCATAAGTCCCCTAGAACTTAGAACTACTTAAACCTAACTAACCTAAGGACATCACACAACACCCAGCCATCACGAGGCAGAGAAAATCTCTGACCCCGCCGGGAATCGAACCCGGGAACCCGGGCGTGGGAAGCGAGAACGCTACCGCACGACCACGAGATGCGGGCGCACATCATACAGGTTTTGTTCCTTACACCATATTGTTTGAAGACAATGAAACGTTCCTAGTTGTAAATGAGAGGCATCAAAGCGGTTACTTTCAGTAGCAATATAAACCATCGCAGAGACTGGTGCGCTGCCAGTTATTTACATCTAAACAGATGCTCTACAAAACACTGTGAAGTGCTTGACATGGAGTACATGGAGTTGTACTACACATTGTGTTTCCTCACGATCCATTCACGTATGCAGCACAGGAAAAATGACAGCTTAAATGCCTCTGTGCGGTCTGTAATTAGTATTCGCGGTCTACATCTACTGCTATACTCTGTGAAACACCAAGAAGTGCATGGCAAAGCGTACGTCCCATTATATCAGTCATTAGGGTTTCTTCCCGTTCCATTCACATATGGTGCGTGGGATGAATGATTGTTTGAATGCGTCTGTGCGTGCTGTAATTAATATAATCTTGTCCTCACGATCCTTATGTGAGCGGTGCGTAGGGGGTTGTACTACATTCCTGGAGTCACCATTTAAAGCCGGTTCTTGAAACTTTGTTACTAGACTTTCTCAGGACAGTTTACGTCTGTTTTCAAGAGTCTGCCAGTTTTTTCAGCATCTCTGTGACTCTCCCCCATGGGTCGAATAAACCTTTGACTATTCGTGCTACCCTTCTCCGTATACGTTCATTACCCCTGTTGTCCTATTTGATACGAGTCCCACGCACTTGAGCAATATTCTGGAATGGATCGCACGAGTAATCTCTTTTGTGGGTCAATTGTACTTCCCCACTATTCAACGAATAAACCGAAATATAGCATGTTTTTTACCCACGACTAAGTCATATCCCTGCAAAGTGCTACACTCAGATATTTGTATGATTGGCCGGTTCCAACGGTGACTCACTGATATTATAGTCACAGGATATTACATTTTTACGTTTTGTGAAGTGCACAGTTCTACATTTCAGATCATTTAAAGCAATTAGCCAATCTTTCTACCGCTTTGAAATCGTATCAAGTTCTGTCTGAATATATAAGCGGACAGTACTTCATTACAGAAGACGGCATCATCTGCAAAAAGTCTGAGACTACTATTAATATTGCCTGAAAGATCATAAATATATAACATGAACAGCAAAGGTACCAACTTAATTCGCTGTGGCCCACCGAAGTTATTCCTAAATCTGACAACGATTCTCCATCTAAGAAAACATGCTACGTCTTCCCTACCAAAAAGTCCTCAATCCAGTCACAAATTTGACTTGATATCCCACAGATCGTACTTTTGACAATAAACGTAGATGTGGCATTGAGTCAAACGCTTTTTAGAAATCAAGAAATACTGCATCTTCCTGACTGTCTTGATCCAAAGCTGACAAGTGACGAAGGTGTGACTTTGGTTTCACATAATCTATGTTTTTGGAATCTATGCAGGTTTGCACGGAGGTCATTCTGTTCGAGATACCCCATTCTGTTTGAGATCGAAGTATGTTCTAAGAATCTACAACTAATCGATGTCAAGGATATTGGACGGTAGTTTTGTGGATCACTTCTACTAGTCTCCTTCTAGACGGGTGTGTCCTGTGCTCTCTTCCACAGATAGGGAAACGATACGTAGGTGGGTCAATAATAGGCTATTTCTAGATTCTTCACGTGATTCCAAATCTTGAAACATTGTTGAGCGAACGAGGTGACGCAGTGGCTAGCACACTGAACTCGTATTCGGGAGGACGACGGTTCAATCCCGCGTCCGACCATCCTGATTTAGGTTTTCCGTGATTTCCCTAAAATCGCTCTAGGCAAATGTCGGGATTGTTCCTTTGAAAGGGCACGCCGACTTCCTTCCCCGTCCTTCCATAACCCGATGAGACCGATGACCTCGCTGTCTGGTATCCTCCCCCAAACAACCCAACCCTTGAAACATTGTAAGTACGTTTTCGTTGAGTAGTTTGAATGTATCTTTAAGCGTGTAACCATTCGTGCTACCTTCTTTGAATACGATCAATATCCGCTGTTAATCACATTTGGTATGGGCCCCACACACTTGAACAATATTCAAAGACGAGACGCATATGTTATTTGTAAGCAGTCTCCTGTGTAGACTGATCGCACTTTCCTGGTATCCTATCCAAATCTACCACCTGTTTAGCCTACGACTGAGCCTGTATGAGCATTACATTTCATTGAATAAAATGTTTTCAGGTTCCAGTAGCGTCAAGTGCTAAAAATGCCATGATCTTTCGACAAAGTACTACTTGGCCATTGTCAACTGGAATGGCAGCTGACGACTGTGATGTCACTGTTCACATTATCGCGATTTATGGGCATACGTTGACTCCACGTTCGACGTGCCCGCATTTGCCTTGCGATCGATGGATCACACAACACGCTGAGCTGCAAGCAGCCGTCTCTGTTAAGGCTGTTGTCAGTAATTATCATTTCGATGCCTTCTTTTCTTACTATCCCAAAGCCGTTAATTAGGGCCATGAGAGAAGTTTCGTCAAATCTGATCAGGTGAAAGTTTCCTACAGCAGCTTAGGTGAAGCTGGAGTGTACATGGTCCCTCATGATCCCTCCATCGTTTTGCGCACTGATCGTCTGACGCGACTTCCCGCACTCGCAAAGTATTTTTATAGAACCCATGTGTGCTGAAACCTCCGTATCTTTTACTGATCTCAGTAACTGTCGGATTTTTAACGGAGGACTGAAGAAGGATTTGATTTTGTGTCTTTTGAGCAGGTGGTTTAGCTTACCCGACACGAAGCCACAGAACGGCTGTTCCATGTCGGTGGTCTTATTGCAATTCTTACTTTAGATCACTTCATGTACTTGGTGATCGTTGTAGCAGATGTTCTTGAAAATTTTTTTTGACTCGGCTCGTGGGAAAGCTTATCGACGTCTGACATCGTTCTTTCACGATGTACCAACGTTTGTAACACAGTGTGCGTCTTCGCCGGGTCATGACGGCTGATGCCGTGTGAGTACACATCCGTGTGCATAGGTTTTATGTAGACGCTGAGGCCAAGGCATCCTCTGCGTTTGTGGTGGTCGAGGACGTTGAGGTATAGCAGGGCACGTCTTTTTTTCTATTAATTACATACATAACAGATTTTATTCTGAGGGCTGAGAGTCACTGATATTGTACTCGTATGAATCTACTTTTCTGCATTTTGAGAAGTGCGCCGTTTTACATTTCTAAACGTTTAACGCAAGTTTCCAGCTTTTTGCCACTCTGAAATCTTACAAACATCTGCCAGGATGCCGTATTTTTCAGATAGTACTTTATTATAGATAACTGTGTCATCAGTAAACTGAGTTACTATTATTGTTGTCTTCTCTGTTATTAATATACACTGACGGGAAACCGAAAGTGACTTGGCGGGTATATCAATTGTTTATTCGCCTGTTTTGACGTAACTGCCGTAGCAAGCGCCTCTGGCAGCGGGCTATCCGCTGGAGTCCACTGGCGAAGAGGAAGACTGGAAGGAAATACTTCTTAATTAAGTAATTTCAAGAAATTTTTATGCAGTGATTAGCTTACGCATTTTAAGATGCGTAGAGAGAGTGTTGCAACTTGGAACACTTCTAAGACTTTCGCCTCTAACAAGTCCTGTAATAGAAGTTCAGTATTTTTATACATTCCAATTTGAAGTGCTAGCATGTAATTGATGTGAGGCGCAGTCTCTTTTGGAAATTACTGAAATTATTTCAGAAAGGTAAGGATTTTCCAAATGTGGAAAACTGTTCCAAGATACAACATGGACACATACGTACCTAGGAATAACTATTCTGTTCATATTTAACAGTGATGCAAAAGAGAAAGTCTTATCAATACCGTACTTAACACTCTGTATGTTACTTTATTACTTTAGTACATACCAATAATCAGTATATGAAATGAATTAAAAAGAAGTACTGTAAAAACAATGTTACAAGTTAAAAGCATTTTGGAATAGAAGCTATTGGCAATTAAAACAAGTTTCTATTTACGACACATTACGTGTTCCATGGTAGAAGACCATCTTCTGATTCAAGGTACAAGTTGGGGCACCACTGACGAAGTATGGCTTAACCATCCACACGTTAAGTGACTAAAATTATACAAAATATTCCTCACTATAAATCTCTGTAAGAATTAACAGTATCCTCCTAATAATGTTAATACGAGTATATTTTGCAAAACTTAAATAGGCAGAACTCGTAATACAGGGCGTCCCAAAAATAATGACCCGATTTTAAATAGAATTACTTATTAGGAAGAAGGGCTTAACACCAACAGATTGAATACTAAGTTACTCTGAAAAGACAGAAGTTTATAAAAATCCATCATAAATGTTCAATATGTCCTCCATTGGCTGCACGGATGGCATCTAGCCGATAGCTGAATTAATCCCAAACTGGCCGGCCAGGACTTTTGCCTTTACAGAGGCACCCTGTTTCTTCAAACTGTTTATACCACCGTCGAATGTTCTTTGGAGATGGTGGTTTAGCACGGAATCGAATATGAAACGCCCGCTGAAGTGCGATCACTGATTGAGTACGACTAAATTCAATAACACAATACGCCTTTTGTTGCGTGGACGCCATATTTCACGAGACTGTCTGCACGCCCCAGGTCAGCGCTCGTAGCGACATCTAGAGGATTTTTATTAAACTCTAGACCATGTCGATTGCATTTAGCACTGGTTTAGATACATAGTGACATTTGTCTCAATATTATTACAAGTTAACATCGGGGCATTCTTTTTGGGACACTCTGTATTTGCAAAGGTTGTTCAAACACAACTTCGTGTCTCACAACAAAAACAGTAGCAAATGCTTATTCTTATGTCAGTTTCTGATGTACATTCCTTACGTGACTCTAAAATCAGTTACTAGATTGAAACACTGACCAGACTAGGAAACATTATGTTTTCTTAGGTACACTATGCTCCAGGTATAGCAATGTCCCCTACTTCATGTTAATGATAACACAAATATTGAGAATCTGAGAAATTGTTTCCTACTAGTGATTAAGCCTCAATTAATTAAGTATATAAATGACATAAACTTATCACACAATATGAAAGGTTCTAACGAGGTTTCCTAGGCATGGTATATGATCACTAGAGTTGGAAACGAAAGACATGTGGGAAGCCTCTCCTTCATCCGGAGGCGCAGTCACATTAAAACGGATATTGGTTGCCGAGGGCATTTTCGATATATCAGAGAACGGCCCGGCACGAAAAACCCTTCTCCATGCAATTCAATCAAGCGATTGACTAACGGTCACAAAATATCGAACGTCCATGGTATCTGGAATTTCTTCTCTTTCTCCACGTCGTCTGCGTTAATAGAAATTCTCTCTTTCAATGAAAGTGTTGTAAATAATGGTTGTCGAAATGTTCAGTTCATTAATTCTGATCCCGTCATTAAGGGAACTCGTCTTTTTCCTTGTACTATTTTAGGTTTTGGACATAATGTTCCCTTTAATATGAGGATGCAGTTTTCCTAGTCTGTATATTTCACTCGATTTTCGAGCTGAAACGGATTCACTCACTTAAGCTTTCCCTTCACAAATATCATATATTTCATTCTGTCAGAGAAACTGGAGCCACACAATGAATGTCGGCAACGAAAGAGATATGAGAAATACTTGAGTAGAAAATTAATTTAATGACTATAAAGCTCTGATGTGCTGAAACGATTTTCGGCTAACGGGTAACCAAGTCTAGTGGTCCACTGTTACAACATAACTGTCAAGTAATATTGGTTACCAATCCATTCTACTTTAAGAATGGACTACATGACCTATAGGCTTACCCGGAAGCTAACATGAATGAGATTGCTATTGTCTGTATATTGAAGATACTACAAAAGAGCCATTCTGAATCAACAGTTTATACATCTACTGAACACAAAACAAAACATTTAAGTGATAAGATGCCACCAATTTTGATCTCCTATGACTTATCACAAGGATTTGATTGATATTACTGAACAGATTAAACGGTCACCCATTTTCGGTTGCGGGATTCCTACCTAAAGGCTCCCAGGCGCTACAAACATTTGATTTTCAGTGTTTCATACAGTTATTGGCAGAATTTAAAAATTTAAAACGCTGTTTTAAGAGGTATACTCTTATCTCAAGTATTTGGCACAATAAGACAAGCATTAAAGTGGAAACTGTGTATATGTCTGAAGGTAACGGAATTTACACTGCACAAAGTACTCAGACTGTACTCATCATGAATTTGAGAATGAGAGCAGTTAGTGACTTCCATAAAACTTCAGATATAATTTCAAACCTTTACGAAAGTAAAACTTCAGCACGAAGCATCACGTTTAATTTATTAGTTCTTTATTATTAATTCTATTCCGAATACATTTTGCGGACGGTGTTCACATATAATAGTGAATCCACCTACAAAATTATATCTTTGCGCGACACATACGAGGGGCCTTCAGTAAGTAATACAACACATTTTTTTCTCGGCCAGTTTCGGTTGAAAAAGACGCGGAATTTGTTGTGTGACATCGTGGAATATTCTCGCTTCAGCCCATCAGTTTCATGAACTTCAGATATGTAACGGCGCTATATGTAGCCTTCAAAATGGCGTCTGTAACGGAGTTGCGTTCCAAGGAGAGAGCTCTCATTCAGTACCGTTCGACGGAAAACCAAAGCATCGAAGATATTTATGCGCGCTTACAGAATGTCTACGGACACCTGAAAGTGAACAAAAGCACGGTGAGTCGTTGGGCGAGGCGTTTGTCATCATCGCAACAAGGTCGTTCAATCCTGTCCGACCTTATGCATGCTGGCTGGCCGCACACAGCTGTGACCCCTGAAATGTTGGAACGTGCGGGCACTCTCGTTCGAGGTGATGACGGATCACAGTCAAACGCTTCGCTGTTCAGCAGGACTTCTCTGTTGGTAGTGTTGACACATTCGTCCATCAGTTGGGGTACTCAGAGGTTTGTCCCCGCTGGGTTTCTCGCCGCCTAATAGAAGACCATAAACACCAACAAAATATAATTTCTTTCTCCATGGCAACGTAAGGCCTTGCACAAATCTGTACAGCCAAGAGTAGTTCACAAAATCTCTTTGGACTGTTCTTCCTCATCCATCCTACTGCCCAGATCTCTCACGTTTCGTCTTCCATCTGTTTGACCTAATGAAGGATGCACTCCATGGTAAGCAGTACTTCGATGATGAGGAGGTTATTGACGCAGCAAGGTGTTGGCTCTGAAGTAGATCAGCAGAATAGCAGCATATGAGCATACAAGTCCTTCCAGTAAGGTAAGCCCGTAGCACTAAACAGAGACCATGTTGGAAAACAGAGTTTTGTAGCTAAAAGAATGGGGAACAATATGGTGTATCGGAATCCTGAATAAAACCAACCTGCATTCATAAAAAAATATGTTGCATCACTTACTGGATGCCCCTCAGAATTCAGGAAATATGAAGTAATAAAACACTGAGATGCGTGAAACCCTAGTTTTTCTTACAATGGAACTGCTTTATATATGGCAGCTCGATTATTTAAATAATCAGGCATGGGAGGGGGGTTATTGGTAACATTCTGTTAAAGAAGGTAAGTCTTTATTGAATACATAGTTCTGTACATGCCTGATTTAGTTCTTATTTAAGTGTTGCGCCAACACTCCTCTGAACAGACTTCACAACGCATGACTAGGCAGTCCAGCTATATGCCTGTGAAATTCTGCCATGAGGACTGGAATACTGGTAAGGTGGCATGGTGCAAGACCTCAGTTTAACACAGTAATGAGCTGAATTAGCTCAAGCCTTTGCCTGGTCTTGCGCCGCTTCAGTCCCTAGATGGCCAGAGACTGGGTCCAGTCATAACAAAACTGGGCAAATCTATCACAAATACCCACAAATACTCGCTGCTGGGAAAAAGCTGTTTGTTGTCTTCAAATGCTGCCAATGCTGCAGTGTACTCCACCAAGCCAATGCCCTGATGCGGGTCGCACAGCCTCTACTACACGCCACCACCACTTTTGCTAACTCCTTGTCTATAGACCGTCCCTAGACCTGATTATGCCACGACCTGAACTAGTACCATCCAGATGGGCCACCTCTATGGTGATACCAACTGGCTTCTGAGTACCTCTGGGAGGTCCATGGTTCAGAGACTGTGAATCAACACGTCTTGCTCCTGATCTACTTCTGAGTCACCGCTCATGCTGTATCCCTGCATCCTTTGCTGGGATCCCAGGTTCGGGGTGCCGTGTTGTTTCACCTCACCTCAATGCTTCTCCCCATCAGCGTAGGCCTCATTCACCGGCTCCCGTCACCACCAGCCAGTACGATTTTGTATGTCCATGTCTGCAGGACTTTCGCTGTTTATTATTATTATCTGGCTTCACAATGTAACATTTTCCAGTACCGCAAGACTACATATCAAATTTGATTTTCATCCTCCATTTTGATCTATCTGTCCATAAATTTTCTTCGATGTTTCTTTTTCTGGTAGACTCTAAATTTCCTGAATCCATGTGGTCGGCGGTCTCCCTCTTTTCTTTCTTCCTGGTGGCTCCCATTCCATAATTCTCTGTTGTAATCTCTCCTTTGAAATCTTTTTTGTATGTCCATGCGATAACACTTGTTTTTCTTCTATAAAATCTGTAACTGAATTTGTAACATCCATTTCCTTCCTGATGACTTCATTTGTGATTCCTTCTCGCCTAGATATCCCTGCGCACCACCACCAAAAGTCCATCTCCGTTGCCCTCAGCCTTTTTTCTATTTGTGATTTAACTGTTCATACTTCTTATTAACATTTCATAATGCTTCTGATAATTGTGTTGAAGATTTTTCTTTTTGTTTCCTTTTCAGTCTGTTGGTCCCCTAAAATACCATTTACTGTTCCAATAGTAAGCTTCCGAGCATTTATTCTTGAATTAATTTCCTAGTCTTGTTTTCCATCTTGTATGATATTGACTCTTATATATCTGTACTTTTCAATGTGTTTAATAGTCCCCATCCCTTCTTCCAGTGTCAAATCTTGATTTGTGTCTCCTGTTACCATATATTTTATTTTATTCCTGTTGACCTGAAGTCACCATTTTTTATACTCCTCTATTAGTTTCCTTGCAATGTACTCTGTGTCTTCTTCATCTTCTCCCAAAATTCGTTCGTTACCAGAAACTTGTAATGAATACATTGTAATATCATTTACTGGGATCCCCATGTTTTTACATTTTCTTTTTCAGTTTTCCGATGCTTTTTCTGTATATATTTTGTAAAATGTTGGTGACAGACTGCATCCTCGGCGTATCCTTTTGTAACTTTAAATCCAGATGAGAGATAATTTTGCACTTGTTCTCTTGCTATAGAATTTTCGTAAAGGTTCAGAATTGCTTTAATTGTGAACTAATATTAAGCGCTTTTAAACTTATCTATAAGTTACATATGGGAATATTATCATACGCTTTTTCTGTTTCTACAAATAGTAAAAGAAGGGATTGATTTCTAACTTTTTTCTTTTCAATTATTCGTTGCAAGAGAAATATATGACCTACAGTTGATGTCCCTGCTCCGAAGCAGCCGCGCGTTTTTTTTTTTTTTTTTTTTTTTTTTTTTCTGAAGCCAGCCTGTTCCTCGACCTCCATTTCCTCAAATTCTGTTTCCAAAAATGTTTGATAATCATTCCATAAGGTCCGCTAAATACGTTATTTACAGTTATTCCCGTGTAGTTATCGCAGTCAACTTTTATTCGTTTCTTGTGGATTCTTGATACAAATCCTACTTTCCAGTCTTGTGGAATAGCCTCGCCATTTATGTATTTTTCTAATGGCTTCTCAAAAGTTCATGCAATTTATGTGTACCATATTTCACCAGTTCAGTTGGTACTCCTCCGGTTCCAGTAGCACTTCCTTTTTTTTAAGTTTTAATTGATTTTTTTACTACTTCTATGTCCAGTGAAATGCTGCCATTATTTTCTGTTTCTTCTATATAGTTATTAACTGTATACAAAAATTCTCCTCTGTTTTCAGTTAATAATTCTTTGAAGTATTTTTTCCAAATCTGGATACTAATACAGTTAATTTTTTAAATTTTCTTTAGAATTTTTTCTCAGTGTTCTCAATATCTTCCATGCCTCTGAGCTTCTCTTACCTCCAAATAGATTAGCCAGTCTATTACAGGCATTTTCCCAGTTCTTATTTTTTGCTTCTGTCACCATAATTTTTTCTTGTTGTGCTCTTAATTCTATCTTGTACTGGTTACTTTGTGTATTTAGTCATTTTTAATATTTTTTCTATATTTATTTATATTGTTAAATTCTATTTCAGTTAACTTTTTATCTAATCCTGTTCACTTACATGATAAAATGAAACATCTAAAGCCGTCATTTTGTCGTTATTTTATTATACTGCAGCCAGTTTCAATGACTCAGAACGCCATCTTCAGGGCCTTAAATGACGTTGAGGGGGGGTGAGCTCCTATCACGTACACGATCCCATTAGTGATCAACATCTGTGAACTGGTTCCCATAGAATACTGTAAAAGCTATGTTGTATCTGCAGTCATCAACTACCAATTACAAACTAGTTGACTGTTGTAGACACAACATTCTACAGAAATAAGTTAATAGACTTTGGCCACCGATGGAGTCGTGTACACGATTGGAGCTCATCTCCTCAAAGCCTGAAGATGGTGTGCTGAGTCACCAAACCGGTTGTAAAATAATAAAATAACATCAAAACGACCGCAGCAGGTTTTATTACCAGCCAGTACATCCAGCAACCGGCCGGACGTACTGTATCAGCATCTGATGCAGTGCCACAGAAGAATGTGGACGGCTCAAGGCTACTGCGCCAATGTTCTTTGCTGAACAAAGCAGCTACTCTGTCGTCATAAAAACGCTCTCCATCCATACGGACCGTGGGGTCGATGGCTGACCACATCATTGAGCCGTCGCCATCAGCTATTGTTCGAGAGTCTCGATTAATGAAAACTGTAACTGCTAAGGAAGCATTTACGATTTCACGACTGCCGAGGAACTGGCAGTACACACCCTAAATCCTGCATGACATCGTGAAGTGACCATTCTGGCATAACAAAATGTCTGCATTTTCAACTATTACACGCAAGCCAGAGGTGCTGCCAGTGCCTGCATAAGAAACGGAATGCGGAAAATGATTCTAGGCTGTTCGTGTAATACAAAGAGGGATGCCACATCATCTGCATGAGGCGAGGGGGGCTTCGACCAGTGGCCCACTACTGGTTTTGCTTCATCTTAATAACGTACCGTTTTATGTGAATCAGGAGGCAGAATTAGTTCTGTTTGAAGATGATATAAGCGTTATTGTGAACATCGACAAAGAAGCGGCAGTAGAGTATATAGTAAATGATGTTTTTCTGAACGTTCTAACTGATTTTCTACAAATAGGCCAGCTTTGAGCTTTGAAAAAACACAGATAATCTGTTTTTGTATTGTCAGAAGTTTCCCATCCCTTATTAACCTTGCGTACCAAGAAGAAACAGTAAACAGAGTAGAAAACTCTGTGTTCTTAGGTGTGAGTATTGATGTAACCGTAAACTGGAAAAATCATCTACACTGACGGAAAAAACTGCAACACCAAGTAATTAAATTTGGAAAATACCTTTCTCTAGGTAACATATTCAAATGATTGACATTGCAAGATCACAGGTTAATGTAAGTGCGATATAAGTTATTACAAATATTAAATGGTAGTATAGTAACAACCGGTGTAGCCGCCAAAATGTTCAATTCAGTTATGCAAACATGCAAAAATGCATGCATTGTGTTGCACAGGTGCCGGATGTCAGTTTGTGTTGCACTTGGCCGGTTCAGTACAGGAACGGTTAATGCTGTTTGTGGATGACGCTGGAGTTGTCGTCCGATAATGCCCCCTTTGTGCTCGACTAGAGACAGATCCGGTGATCGACAAGCCAAGGCAACATGTCGCCACTCTGTAGAGCATTTTGGGTTACAACAGCGGTATGTGGGCGAGGGTTATCCTGTTGGTAAACACCGCCTACAGGTATAGCTCCAGTGTGTCCAGCACGCAGCCAGGTTGATTGTAGACTCTCAATTGGCCTCCTTCTAACCAAGACACGGCAATCGCTTGTACCGAAGCAGCTTCATCAGGAAACACACAGACTTCATCTGTGCTCTCCAATGAACTCTCGCTTGACACCACTAAAGTCGCAAATGGCAGTGGTTTGCGGTCAGTGGAACGCACGGAGCTGTCCTTGATGTAACCGATTTGTAGCAATTAGTTGTGTCACTGTGGTTCCAACCGTTGCACAAATTGCTGCTGCACGTGCAGTACGATGAGCGATAGTCATACACCGAACACGACGGTTTTCCCTCGCGGTAACGCCACGTTGCCGTTCGGAGCCTGGTATTATTGCAACCGCGCATTCTCGTGAACAGCGCTGCCAGCAGTCATGTACGGTGGCTGTTTTCCCCCAAGCCTTTCTACAGTATTGCAGAAGGAACATGAAACTTCTGATTGCCCTATTACACGACCCCATTCAAACTCAGTGAGGTGCTGATAACGGCGTCTTTCTCGACTTAAAGGCATTCTTGAATAACGTTAAGTCACCACGTCCAATCTCAAAGGTAACTGACGGTCACGACCATTACAGCGTGTATTTAAAGCAAATCTGATTCGCATCCTCATAGTGGCGCTACTAACGCCATGCTTATTCGCTGGCGCAAAATCTGAATAGACGTCACGTTTCAGATGTAGAAACACTTCTGCCGACTTGCGTTTATGTCTCACAAATCATTCTTGGTGTTGTGATTTTTTTCCGTCAGTGTAGTAGAGCTGCTGTAACGTTAAGGTTCAGCTGCTTTTGCCGTAATAATTCTGGACTTCGGGGTTCACAAGTGAGTACGTTCACATATTTTGCACATTTCCATTCACTGATGGCTTATGGAACAACATTCCAGAGAATCTCCTCAGTTAAGCAAAAATTATTCATTGTACAATGGGAAGTATTTACAATTATGTATGGAGTTCATACATATACGTCCTTCAGACATCTCTTTAAGCAATCAGGAATAGAGTTAATAAACCAAAGTCCCACAGAACATTTATTCACTTATGAAATATGACTTCAACAAACCATATGAGTCTGGGAATGACAAAGATATTATGAAGTACAACACTAGAAGCAAAAAATATTTCTATTGCCCTTTCGTAATTCTAACTTTTACACAGAAAGGGGTGAAATATGCAGCCATAAAACTCTTTGACAAACTGCATTGCAAATGTGACAGATACCAGGTAATAATGGCTATACGGACCGACAATTGAGTTTGGACCTCTACCTGAACCTTCTGAAAACAGCTTTAGGTCTGTGACTTTTCTTCCGTATGCTGGGAATGTGTCCGCCAAGATAGGTAGACTTTTGAAGAAATATGAGATCAAATGTGGTTTTCGTCCGCCAACTAAGATTCGAGCACTTCTTGGCACTGTCAAAAATGATTTGGGTTTGAGGAAGTCTGGCGTTTACAAAATACCGTGTGAGTGCGGGAAAATTTACATTGCCCAAACTATTCGTACCGTCAACGACAGGTGCGTTGAACATCATCGCCAGACGCAATGGCAGACAACCAGATAAATCTGCGGTGGGTGAGCATTGCATTACAGAGGGGCACAGGATGCTATATATTGAGACGCAAGTAGTTGCAAATGCTTCGCGGTAATGGGATTGTGTTCTAAAAGAATCTGTCGAAATCAGACTAGCAGATAATATTATTAATCATGATAATGGATACCCGCTAAGTAAAACGTGGAATCATGTTTTATCAGACATGAAGAAACAACGGCATCTGAACCGGCCGGCTATGAATAATCATTTGTAACGATATATCGTTTTCGACAGTATTCACCACCGGAGGCGCTGCAACTCTTTTTGGAGCCAGGGGGCAGCAGGAATGATAGAGCACGTGCGCACTATATCTAGCGCATGCGCTGTTGTACTTCCGATGCATATAAAGGTGCAGTCATTTGCGAGTGGAGTCAGTTATCGGCGAGAGCAGCATAGCGGCGAGAGCAGCATAGCGGCCAGGTGGACCGCGGAAATGTTGTGCTCAGATGACAGTTTGATCTGGCTGGAAACCCGACAAGAATTTGATATTCCAGAAGAGATTTCAAATGTTGATCAAAGATGTTTTTCTTCAACAGCGCAAATATTACCACAGAGGAATTCTGGACTCGATGCAATTAACCAGTTAAAAAGAACGACCTGTAAATGGTCAGCATGAAGTCATATAAATTTTTGAATGTGTACGTTTCCTGTGTTTCTCCTATCGACACATTCCACATCATAATGTTTCTCATGAATATGATATATGGAGCAAGTAACTAACTACCTTTATTTACTGCTCAGCAAAGACGGCAGTAAGCATACTGTAGCTGTAAGATGTTAAACGATTTTCAATATTAGCCAAAAGAAGAAAAAAAAACATTTGTGATGTTGTTGGACCTTTCAATGAAGGCAATATTCGTTAAAATTACGGAGCAACACAGGTAGATTCAAGATATTAAGAAACCTAACATTTTGTTCCTCTGGAGAATTTTGTGGTCACCTAATTTACAGCAAGTTTACTGGTGTTTGCTGACGATCAGTTTCAACCTTAAGCCAAAAAAACCTTGACACCAGTCGTGATAGGTCCATAAACTAAGTGTAACATGTGTTGCGTGAAGTAAAATCCTCAGTTTTACTGTTCCGCCTAATATGGAGAACCTTTACGTGTTTTTGGAGCGGATTTGGAGAAGCTTTTGTAATAACCCCGAATCCTGTCTGGATTGTCGAACAACATTTTTTTTTACAATGAGATGAAAATACCTATTGATATACGCTGGCAGTCTAATATTTTTCTCGTTTTACTTATTTAGGGTGTGATATACTATTACCAGGACAAATACGTAAAAGTGGATGCATTCTTAGTTATGTGCAGAAGAATTAAATGCAACCTTAAAGCGAACACACGAATAAAATCTCAATACAGATTTTATAAATTAAGTATGTGCGCTATTACTTTATCGAAATGAATTTTAGATAACCAAAAAAGACAAAAGTCCTAAGGGGAGACATAGATGAAATTACATATTTTGATGAACGGCATAAGTTAGGAATAAAGGAAGTGAGTGTAACAATTTATAAAATGGAAGACGCAAGTGGAACGAGGATGTAAATAGAATGAGAAACAACAGGATAACGAACATAGCCAGTGGATCGAAGGAGTAATGGAAGACTTATAAATAGATGGAAATTAGGAGCTGTGGTGGATAATAGAGCCTAATACTCCTTGAAACGGAAGAAGAAGTCGATTATTAAAGAACTTTATGTACCTTCTTATCTAATGTTCGCTTAATTCTCTTAGTTTTTGGTTAAGGTAGAAATAAAACAAAACCATTTCCGTCGACTACTGGTAATTTATTGTGAAGATCAGCACAACGTCCGCACTGGCCTTGCAGTTGTGCTGCACGTCCACAAAAGAATTATCAACAAACTAGGTGTGTATGTGCATCGTGTAGTCTAGATGGTTGGTTGGTTGGTTTTTGTGAACTGCCTAACGTGAAGATTCTAGTAAAAGTTGTCATTACCTCTCAGCACGCAGGACGCTACAACGGGAGACAGAGGATCGCCAAATAGGTCCATCTCCGTAGGACTGCAAACATGGTCAACAGAAGGAGCTGCAAATCCAAATGATGAGTAGGTCCAACTCCTTTTGATATCGATGACTGTCACTAATACTAGAACTACAGCAGCGATTCCCAGCTTCTCTAGCGATTTCGTGACCAATATTACCTCTTAAAGAAAGCTGGGACCACCTCTAAACAAAAGTGTTTCTCGTTGTTTGTATACCCAGTTACTACGTACACTGTGTATTACGAACAGTTTTCTCGTTGTTATTGGATGAGCAAGTTCCACTCACGTCCAGTGTGAAAGTCTGTATGTCATGTGTGTGTGTGTGTGTGTGTGTGTGTGTGTGTTTTAGAGAGAGGAGAGGGGGGCGAGAGCGAGAAGAAGGGTGGGAGGGAGGGAAGCGGCTGGGTGGGTGGCAGAGCTATTTCCCGTATCTCTCGTTTCTCATCAGCATTAAAATAGTCTGACTTTATGTGGTGTCGGATTAAGCAAGTGAAATTATTAGGAAAATCTGGGGGTATATTGACAGACAGATTGGAGTACTCTCGGAATGATCTTGTTTCAACACGTAATGAAAATATTTCATGTGACGAGGTATAAACTGAATCTGACTGCGAAATCGTCTGGAGAAAATTAAACTTCATGCTGTTCTCTCGTTTTAAAAGGATGTTTTTACGGCACACGTTAGTGAGCCTCAGCAATCGGAAAATCCTTTGGCGCTCAGCAACATGAAGCACCCTTCTTGCGATCTGATTGTGGGAGATCAGTTTAACCCGCTGGCAACAAATACGCAAAAAAGACATTTACTGTGGCAAGGAGATTACGCCCTGGATAACAGAGCTGATGTTATCATCCGATAAGTATTCTGTACAGCTCGTCCTAGAGCACAAATTTTTCTGTCCTTACAAGGTTAGTGTTGGAACTACGGCAGTGTTCTAGTGTAAGAAAAAGTTCTGTGTCACTGGCTGCCGAGGGTTTTTTCATCCACCTAACTGAAAAATCCTTCCAGTAGACAAGTATGTGTCCGTTGTCTTAGCGACTTCCTGTTATTAGACATGAATGTGGCCTCCTTAACAACAAAATTATTCTGGAATGGGCTGGCACTCTTAACATCTTTCCACATCTATTGATATAGCAATACAGCGAAAAAATCGGAATATGTCGAAGTTAATGATTACTTATCCTCTTATGTGAACAGTCCAAGTAAACAATACATTTGCGAGATGGTGACGATATCAACGTCCATCATTCCAGCTTCAACTTCATATTTCAACGCTTAGTTATGTAATGTAATGATAAAGCCATCATGATGTATCGTAATCCCCATTTTTTTTTAATTTTGCAAGGTGTTTTTCTTCATATTTCAGTGAATAACGAAAAAAAATATGTTCTCTGCCTTATATTATTACAGCATATTTTAAACTGCTTCCACCACAGACATTAGACCACAGTTCATTTCACCATGTTTATGGTTGTCATCTAGGACCAGGTGCCAAATATTATATTTTTATCCGACATTGTTAATTTATATAAGAACAACCCTTTTATAGATAACCTGGACATTGTGAAGAAAATCTCTTGACATATTTTACAACATGACGAGTTAACCTCGGGAATTAGCTCACAAAGAACCGTGGTTGCATGAGTATCTATAGAAATTTATTCAAGAACCAAATTTTTTGGGAGATACACAGAACTTATCGCACCTCAATAGCAATAACAATAGCAAAGAGCAAAAAAAAACATTTAATAATGTCCATTAAGGTGGAGATACAGGAAATGAATTTAAAAACTCTTAGTCAACTTTGATGCCGTCTATAACGCTTTCTATGCTTACTAAGCTTTTCACCTGATCATTTTAATGGCTCAGTTTCGTTAACTGCATGTCTCAACATTCACTGCTGTGACCATTTATGACTCAAAAGCTACATTTTTTGAATAGGTAGTGGTAAATACTTTCCAGGCCCAACATTCGACTAGATTTATGAGGGATACTACTCAAAACTACTATCAGATTGGCCCGTAGAATTGACTCTAAACAGCCTATGACTGAACCAAGACCGTCTTCGTATCCGCAGTTTGACACCTCATTATGCAGCTATGGTGACTTCTTAACTTTATAGCTGCATGTCGCACTGCGTTACATACCATAGAGATGAAAAAGGTGCCAACTTCTGGAGAGGAAACGTTTTCGACCTTAAAATTTCCCAGTTTTTCCGGTTTTCTGTTGGTGAAAATAGCATTTTCTCTTGCCGACTGCTGTATATGGGTCCACAGATGATGCTTAGGTGAACACATCTACAGAACAGCAAGGCCAGTTTTCAAAGGTCTATTATAATAATTTCTCTGCGGTCATTAGTTATTGGTGTTCACAGAAAAAAGATAAACCACTTTGTTGATGAAATTGTGCAGAAGGGAGGGTTGCCCTTGTAGGAATTGTGACTGGATGTCGGCCAAGTGTATTACAGCCATGTATGTGTCCCGGCAGTTGGAGCCAGACTCTTCGTTGGGTGTCTGACGAAACTGTTCTATAGCTTGATGAGAAATGTATGAGCATGCGATAGAGGTAACGTTATATCTGCAATTTTGTAGAATCACAGATAATCTGTGATTTCGAGAATTGCGTCAGAATTCTGAAATGAATAAAAAGTCTGTAACCCAGATTCCAGGAGAGGGGAGTACCATCCCTCGCCTCTCCTTGGTAACGTTTATGTTGGACTGATCTTTTTATTAACGAACTAGAGAATTACGTTTTTTTAATACGAATCCTAATACATTTTATTAAATAATTTAGTATCCAAGGTATGTCAATAACATTGAACTTCCAGAATGAGACTTTCACTCTGCAGCAGAGTGTGCGCTGATATGAAACTTCCTGGAAGATTAAAACTGAGTGCCGGACCGAGACTCGAACTCGGGACCTTTGCCTTCCGCGGGCAAGTGCTCTACCATCTGAGCTACCGAAGCACGACTCACGCCCCGTCCTCACAGCTTTATTTCTGCTAGTATCTCGTCTCCTACCTTCCAAAATTTACAGACGCTCTCCTGCGAGGAGAGCTCTGAGTCAGCTGAGGGCGGACACAACCCCAGAATCCCACTGGGACTGGCGACCCCGTTGGCGGCTGGCCGAGGAGACAGCACGGCGCCACTCAGCGGTGATGCAGAAATGGGGATTCCACTGCAAAAGACGCCGTTTACAGTTCCTGCACGAGTTCACATAACCCACTATAATAGGCCGGACTGCATGCCCAAAGCAGTTCCGTGCTGGGTAATGCTGGACTGCAGTTTGTCGTGATTATCTCCTCTCTTACAGAGAGCAGTTCCAAGCAATCGGCCACGTTGATCGATCTCCTACCCTTGTTTCGACCTCCATCAGACGACTCCATGAGTGTTGGAGTCACTCTACGAGTAGTATCCTGTATTGCAATTCTTCGTTCTAGATAATACCAAGTGTTACTGTCTTCAGACAGCCAACTAACTACCTGTCCTATGGATCTGTCCTGAATCTTGCGGTCCTTAATACAATCAGAGCCTGTACATGTGTCTGCCATGGTACCGCACTGTACTGCACGTCAACAATAGGCTGTCGTACCACCCCCTGAGCTTCTTGTGGACGGACTCAAAAAAATGGTTCAAATGGCTCTGAGCACTATGGGACTTAACATCTGTGGTCATCAGTCCCCTAGAACTTAGAACTACTTAAACCTAACTAACCTAAGGACATCACACACGTCCATGCCCAAGGCAGAATTCGAACCTGCGACCGTAACGGTCACGCGGTTCCAGACTGAAGCGCCTAGAACCGCACGGCCGGCCATGGACGGACTACGCCACTACAGAAAGTGAAGGATGACTGGAGATATTTCCAGATGCCACACCTGGTTCCGAGGAACATTAGATTGGTAGCCTACACCACTAGTCGCACTCCTCCCAGCAGGCGCCCCTTTCTCCACGCCAGGAGCCACCACCCCACTCCACACACAAGTGCGGTAATGTCCGTGTGTTGAGTGATTCGTTGTGTGATGTTAGCATGTGAAGGATGTTATGCTCAATTTTTTTTTCTCGCTCAGACAATTGCGTGAACACAGTAAAATTCGTGCTCCTAGTGAAAACATTGCCTTTTTGCCTCCCAAACTTTATTTCAGAAACTAGAAACTGGAAATACAGTGTCAACTACATGTATATTGCTTTCTTTTAGAGCTTCCAGTTTTCCTTATATATATATATATATATATATATATATATATATATATATATATATATATATATATATATATATACGTGTGTGTGTGTGTTCATGTTAATGATATTCTGCTTCCCTATCACCATGTCAGTTTGGAACAACTTTTTTGGTTATGCACACTATGTTCCATAATCTTCGATCACACAGGTATACTTACAAAATTTCTGTCTTTTTTGTGTACACTATATCTCTTTATCTCACTTATGTTGATGCCTGTCACTTGTCACTACGCGTACAAATTTCTTGTGTATGTGTCAATGGTTACAAAATGTTATACACAATAACATGCTACAGTTACACGAGAGTATTTTTGTTTGTGTATGTGAGAGGGATATCTGTGGTTACATTTCTGGTTAATGGGGAATGGACCATCAGTCAATCAATCACTGTGAAGAATTATCATCCTTTCTGTTCAGGGGCGCCGCGTGAGAGTGGTTAAATGTTTCAACCATGACGCATAGAAATATTGTTTGTCTTTTTGGCTTCATGCAGAAGTATGTGTGTGTTTGAGTTAGGCACCAGTAGATAATTCTTAAATATTACCTTACTGAGAATATTACAGATCCAAAAGGTCAACATTTTATTGCAGCTTTGAACTTGGCCTTCTGGCATGTGTTCAACATTTGTATGACTGTGCGAGTATGTCCATGAATGACAGTGGGCTCCCTGACGGTGAATATGTGTTGCCTGTGACTTATTCGTCACTGTGAGTAAGATGTTGGCAAAGTCATACGAAAAATTCCACCTTTCATTTTATCATCAATTTGCAATTTAATCTTCCAATTTGTTGTGACATTTTGGACACTGTTTGGACTGATTGTTTTTGAGTGATTAACACACTACCTCTGTCAAGTGAGTCAACCACTACCAAAAATAATCTGAAGTGACTGGGGGGTAATGAGAGGTCCCATGCTCTCTTTTGCATGTCGCATCCCATTTTCATCAATCTTATTAAAGTTCTATGTCATTGCACGGTGGTATCAGACTGAATAAGGTTATCGTAATGAGCGTATGTGTACTGAGAGCTCAAAAATACTTTTCACTTGATTACTACGCATGTTGAGCTACTTCCCTGTGTGGCCTGTGCGAGGCGAGCATCGGAGGACGTGGCACACTGCATTTCCGGTTGGGGGCTGCACTTCCCCGAATTCTGAAGGGTTCATACAATGGGCTTAAGCGCGTGGCGTAACGACTGACGTTGGTCGAGTTTCACCTATTGTATGCAGGGCGAAACAACCTGCAAGACGTCAGAGAGTCGCCGCAGTTTATGTATTTACCATTCCAGAACGAAGACTCCTGGCACCCACTGATTGCATTGTCCTCTTGATTCTGAGAATACTTGTGGACCGTGCCCTGCTGGGTGTGACTGTCTGGCGCTGGATGGTCAGTGGTCTAGGCAGGTTATTTTGTAGCTGGTCAAATGGCAAGTACAGTGCCCTCGGATGAATAGCAGAGGCATTATTGGTCAACTTAAACTGAGGCTAGTTGACGTCATAATGCCCTGCTCGAAATTGGAGGGAACGGTCGCTATTGGCCCGAATGATGTTCTGAGACAGTGTGGGGGAATTTTGGAATCAGCTCTGAATGCTGATTCGCAGTTTTCTAGGAGAGTAGGGAGTTGAGCAATGTTGGCTTCACTCTTGCGTTGCATGACCGCAGGGATTCGGGATCTGGTCTTCGTCAGAGTCGGACGGTCTTGCGACTTGGTCGCTCTTTTTTCGGCAGAACTTAGAATTCTCGGACAGCATTCGAGGCCAGGTGGTAAAACAGAGTTGCTGCACACCACAAGTCGGCGCCTACACCATCAGATCTGCTACAAATTTCAGGATTGGTAAAGTATTTTGTGGCTCCGGCATTGTAGGACCTTTCAATTTTATTTCCTCAGCAGCACGTTCGCTCGCTTTGCCACAAGTCCATCTTGCTTCTTTCTCCATGTGATCTCATTTGAGCTCTCACTACTAATCGCGATACTGCAATATAGTCGAGAGAGTAATATTTGATTGATTAGGACCTCCAGTCCTTATCGTCAATCTTTTGCATCACAGAGAGTAGGAGCCCCTTGTTCTCGAGCCAACTCTTATTCTAATAATAGTTCAGTAAACCCTATCATTCAACCTAATGTTTGTGTCGATGATCATGTGCATTTATGTTCTGATGTACAATAAATCTCATTGTAGTATTTAATCCGCATATCATGTCGTAGATATATGCAGAATCCCATTTCCTGTTGTTTATTATGATAAAGTTATCTTTTTTCTGAGTGGACTACGATTTTTATTAAAGTATTGTGAGTGTGCACTCCTTATTTTACCAACTAGCGGGGTCCACCATCATTTCCTTCCGTTACCGTTGTGTGCATAATTAATTAGGTGATAGATAAGGAGGGGGTAGAGTGCATGTCTCGTTCTCACGAAAAATTTCTCAGAATTAAAGAGGTACAAACTCTTCTCCACCCCAGCACCTCGCATGTGTTGTAGACTGTGTAACAAGTTTCACGATAAGTCTAAATGTATGTAGCACCCGCAGAGTAGTAGAGGGTTGTGGTTTAGCAATGATACAAACATTGAGAACAATGCTGCAGTGTCATTGGCTGACAGTGCCACAAGATCACCATAATGAGACGTTTTGCTGAAGCGAGAAGTCGTTGAGAGCAGCGATTTTGAACTCGAGTAACTGGATAAAATCCGTTTAAATTTCAAGAGCATGCAAAATTTATGTAAAATACGTAAAATTCTGGAAAACATGACAAAAATATTATAGAGCTCCAACCACGGTAGTTTGCTCGTCCGTCATCGACAACAGCTATATTAGCGAACTTATAAAGTGGTATGTAGTATAATCCTGATATTTACAATTTCTCCTTGCTGATGCCTTAAGAGCCTTTGTAGGTGATGAGGCATCTGGCTACTTTAAGAGAGTTCGAAAGTGAGGAGGCGTCCTTTGACAGAGGCAGAAAATTCTCTTAGCACTCCATCATGAGCCAAAACTGAATTTAATATTCTAGTACTCTGATGAGTGATTCAACAGATTTTAAGCTAATAAGAAAGATTTTTTTACCTGATGAGAGAACTCTTAGAGCAAATATACCGTACGCCATGCAGTTATTCAGGGTTTTCACAACAAGTAAAGATATTTCAGCAACTTGAAAACGCGTTTGTGCCCCGATTTCTGATGTCTGAGAAAATAACTCACAATAAAAGAAGAAATCGACATTTTGCGTGAGAAATTCGAGCTGTATCGACATCAACATAACCGTTCTGGATTTGGTAAAGTGGATTTTGTAAGATGGTGAATCTACATTGGGATTAGTACATCCAAGGCACGCCTGGTAGTCTCGCAGTGTACGCGGTCTAGTCTTGCACAATGGCAAGTACAAAGAAAGGTTCTGACCTTTCTGGTCTTGCCCGCAGCTGCCGGGACAAGTCCCGGCGACAGCAATCACAATGTCTTCTGAATGGGTGAATACTGAACTATTGGTTGAGTGGCAGCAGAAGCGGA
The DNA here is from genome assembly GCF_023864345.2 of Schistocerca serialis cubense. Taxonomy (NCBI): domain Eukaryota; kingdom Metazoa; phylum Arthropoda; class Insecta; order Orthoptera; family Acrididae; genus Schistocerca; species Schistocerca serialis. Next base: position 319,667,594 of record NC_064641.1, on the reverse strand, counting down.
AGTGTATTTTGTATGAGAAGATTCAAATGGCGAGTGTTTGCCTGAACGGTTTCCCCCCCCCCCCCCATTTAAATTGATCGGTTGACTGCTTGTCGGTCACAGTGACTGTATATGCAGCTTTCGAGCTTCTGGTATGGCCAGCATGTGGCGACGTGTGCCCAATTGTCGAAATGGAGGATGCATGTGCAGGTCTCTCCCAACCAGCAAAGCCGCCACTCCCTGGCAGTCACGACACAGTCTTTTATCCCAAATGTGTGCATCCAGAAGGTTTCTTTCGACTGATTTGTTTAGTGGAAACATTATGTTGGAGGAGTGTGCTCGTGTTCTCAAACGTTGGTGTGTACAATACCTCGAATGTATTTAGCGCTACGGTCTATTTGGGGCGCAGATTTAACTGCCTGATTTGCAAATCGTTCGTGTGAGATTCTATTACTATGGAGAAGAATCATCATAAGGTGGTGGTGAGTTTTTTAAGCCGTCTATTTCACTCCTGTAAATTGTTAAACAATTAATTTGAAAGAGTAGTGCAAATGGACTATTTCCCGCCAAGAACAATGGACTATTTCCCGCCAAGAACAAGGTCTATCTTCTACTTCGAAATTTTTCTATAAGCAGTTCGAAGTTTTTTTTTATAATACGAAGTTATGATCAGACCATTTACAAAGTGTTTTTCTATGTGTAGACCAGTTTACAGGATTGTTTCAGTTATCATTCTAGCAACGTCCTGCTAATTTCGAGTGGTACTGTGTACTAGGGCACTCAGGAAGATGAACGCATACACACGCGATCGGAGAAAGTGGGCCAGGGGTGCAGAGAGCAGGAGGGGTGGGGCCGGCTGTAGGACAGTTTCGAGTACCCTCTGATTGTGGTATTGTGGACAAGAGTAGTCGGCTTTCAAACTTCGAAGCAAACATACACACACACGAATGGAAAAAGTGGGGGTGGGGTTCGCAAAAATGAGGATGGGCGATAGCAGAGTGCAGAGGCGGTTGTAATACAAACCAGCAGCAGGATAACAGCCTCAAGAATAAATAAAGTATATAAATAAGGACACTACCTTACATCTGTCCCCTCCAGCAGCCTAGCACAGAGTGAGACATTTTCTTGTCAGCTTCCAGACTGGGGGAGAGTAGGGGTGAAGTGGGGAGGGGCAAGGGATTTCCTAGGAGGGGGAAAAGTGGCTCAGAAATGAACTGTGAGGGGATGAGGAAAAAATTATCCCTTTTTCCAGGGGGAAGGCAACGGTGTCGCCGCAGTCCATACACCGGTTCCCGTCAAATCATCGAAATTAAGCGCTGCCGGGCGTGGCCGACACTTGGGCGGGTGACCATCCGGGCCGCCATGTGCTGTTGGCATTTTTCGGGATGCACTCAGCCTCATGATGCCAACTGAGGAGCTACTCGACTGCATAGTAGCGGCTCCGGTCCAGGAAAACCATCATAACGACCGGGAGAGCGGTGTGCTGACCACACGCCCCTCCTATCTGCATCCTCAGCTGAGGATGACACGGTGGTCAGATGGTCCCGATGGGCCACTTGTGGCCTGAAGACGGATTGCTTTGCTTTTTTTTCAGGGGGAGGGGGAGGAGGAGGGGAAGAGAAGGTGGATTTTCATAATGATGGATTATCTCCAAGGTTTCATACAGAAATTTTGAACCATGCTACAATGCCATTGGCTGACAGCATCATGAGATCAGCGCGATGAGATGTTTTGTTCACACGAGAAGTCGTTGAAAGCAGCGGTATTTCTTCATCCGTCATCGACAACGGTATCGTAGTCTGAGTTCGTAGTTTTACTTAGTTGGATGTTACGAAATAACGAGGTAGGGAGGGGTACAAATTGTAAATTGCTGTCTGATGTAAAAATGACTGTAATTTTTTTCCAACATGTGAACAGATAGCGTGAAAGCCACTATTCTGTATTGACATTTATGCATCTGAAATGTATGTAATATCGACGTGCGTGGCAGATTACTCACATGACTTCCACAGACACTGCTTTAAGTGCTCGTGCTACAAGTGGCTACTGGCACCAGGTGGCAGCAGTGTTGTGGTCGGCGCCAGCGTGCTGAATAGCGGCCGACCACAGCAGCTCCAATGGCTGCCAATCATCATTGCGTCCGCCTGAACACAGCTTCCTCCTCTCTAGCAAGACTTGCCTATTCATACTGCAGAATGTAGCCGAGGCAACAGCATGCTGTGGTCGTTCTGTGTCGAATAGTTTGGTATTTCGCTTTTATTCCAGTGGTCGGCATTTCCTATTTGACTTCTGAAGACTTGAAACAATGAATCATTGTCAGTCTGACGCCGATTGGAGCAGAGCAACTGGATCACTTAGTGTACGATCAACGAGAGGATACAACAGGTCTGAGCAATCAGAATCACTATCTATGGGAGGGTCCAGCTGCAGACTGGAAACAGTATATCATTGTCAACCCAACACCGGCCGAAGCAGAGTACCTGCAGTGGATGGGGCTCTTTCTGTACCATCAGCGACAGTATACAAAAGACTTGGAAAACCAATAATCCTATCTATTGGTTGGAGGAGAGAGAGTAGGGCAGGTAGGACGGAAGGTAAGACAGGTTTTAAGCTTGTTAGTCTCTATTCACATATCAAGGTACACGTGCACTGTTCTGGTGGAAGGTTTCTTTTTCCATAGTTGTGTGATGTAACTGTAATTCCGTTTTTTCCTGTAAAATCAAGGGTAGGATGTACTCGTAGCGTCACATAGTCGTTATTGTCTGTTTTTCTTAATAGCCGCTCTCTTATAAGAGGATTATTCTCCCTCTTTCTAAGATACTCTGTTACCACTCAACGAGAGAAACACTTTTATCCATCCTGGAATGTTCGGTCAGTGTTGATTATCGGGCTGTTATCTGGTCCTACAAAATTATGTTAATGGTGAAGACTTCTACTCTTCACATTGTGTGGAACTTGCTAACTGAATGTATGTTTAAGGACTGTTGGATAGTGTTAAATAGTTATTTTATAGTATATTCAACACAAGATTCAATGTTCTCCTTTCAATAATCATTGTAGATAGCCTTAAGTTCATATCATGAGTGTGAGTTTACATTTATTTTGTTGGAGATTTCATTGATTTAGTATTATATCCACTAATTTCGCAGTAAAGCATTCGTTTTAAAAGCATAAGACTGCACCCTTTACACAATGTGTGGAGGTATGCTGGTACAATATTTGTTGTAGCAAGCATAAGAATCACAACTGTAGAATACATGCATGATTATTCATTTACTTTGGTCAAGTAAATGAGGTAACATTACAGCAGTTGAACTGCTAAGAACGCAACACTTTAGCCAGAATGAAAAAAATTAGAGGGTAATACAAAGATTTTTACCGATAGACAATCAGCAGCAGAAATTTCTTCTTTTGTTTTCTCGATTAATAAGAGACAACATTCTTCCCTGAGTTTCGTGTGCCTATAGATGACCGGTGTGACATCTCAATAGGTAGTCTAAATTTACATTTACGTCTATATGCTTACTTCACAAGTCATCATACACTGTGTATGGAGGATACCCTGTACCAGTGTGGCGGAACGCCACATAACGTGATAAAAATGATGCTGAATAACTTCGCAAATATAACAAAACTGACGTCTTAACGAAATAAATACTATCGCAGAGAAATAAGAAAGACTGTAATCAATTAATATGATCAGCGAATGGAATTGCAGTTTCTGTTCCTTTTGCAAAAGGATCGCTCTCTCTTCCCTTTTCTTTCTTCGTAGTGTAAGAAGCCATTTTGTGACGATGCACGAAAACGTGTAAGTTGCATGTAATATTTAGCTTAAATATAATCAAATATTACTAAAAAGTGTTGTAAAATTTTATATGTAGCAACTCCTATATTCATGAAGCGGCAATGTCAATGTTTTTATGCAAATTTTGTAGGGGAACATTGGTGCAGAGTTCAGTGCCATTGTTCTAAATGATAACGGCCCAGAATCGTAATAAATATCTTAATATTTGCTAATTTTGACAAATAAAGTAAATGTAAATGTAGGAGAATTCTCTTGCTTAGCTGCTCTTCCTTTGAAAACATTAAAAGTAATCTGTTTATCCAATAGTGAATCCTGTTTGAGGAAAGTGACTTTGCAAATTTTTGATGGCCGCTTATGGAGAATTGCGAGAATCTTTTTGGCACTATTTCATATTAAAAGTCATAGTTAATTCTCAAATGTTACTCTTAATAACAAAACATCACGCAACAAAAAGTCATGCATCTATGTATCTAGGAACATGTGTGTTAGTTTTTTTTTTTTTTTTTTTAAATGGACTTGTAGTCCGGGGTGATATGTTACAATACAGCGTCACCGGTCTATTGCGGTCTAACTGTGCTGGTGAGGCAGTAAATTGTTACAATACAGCGTCACCGGTCTATTGCGGTCTAACTGTGCTGGTGAGGCAGTAAATTTCCACAGGGCAGTGACTCCGTCACTGCAATTCGCTTTGGAGGTGTGGCGGTGGGACTTGTAGTCCCTTTACCACCCTCTGACGGTGATAGTACTACATGAGTCGGGCAGAAAAATTTTGCCTAACACGGGCAGGTGAAGGTGTGGCGGTGGGACTTGTAGTCCCGTACGCCAGGGCAGGGGTGAGGAGTACTGATGTGTTACTTTTCTTTTTTTTTTTTTTTTTTAATGGACTTGTAGTCCGGGGTGATATGTTACAATACAGCATCACCGGTCTATTGCGGTCTAACTGTGTTGGTGAGGCAGTAAATTACCACAGGGCAGTGACTGCGTCACTGCAATTCACTTTGGAGGTGTGGCGGTGGGACTTGTAGTCTCGTACCACCCTCCGACGGTGATGGTGCTACATGAGTCAGGCAGAAAAATATTGCCCAACATAGGCAGGTGAAGGTGTGGCGCGCCGGCCGAAGTGGCCGTGCGGTTAAAGGCGCTGCAGTCTGGAACCGCAAGACCGCTACGGTCGCAGGTTCGAATCCTGCCTCGGGCATGGATGTTTGTGATGTCCTTAGGTTAGTTAGGTTTAACTAGTTCTAAGTTCTAGGGGACTAATGACCTCAGCAGTTGAGTCCCATAGTGCTCAGAGCCATTTGAACCATTTGAGGGTGTGGCGGACCGCCGAGGAGGGATGTTCTGTGTGAATTACCACAGGGCAGTGACTGCGTCACTGCAATTCACTTTGGAGGTGTGGCGGTGGGACTTGTAGTCCTGTACCACCCTCCGACGGTGATGGTGCTACATGAGTCAGGCAGAAAAATATTGCCCAACATAGGCAGGTGAAGGTGTGGCGGACCGTCGGGGAGGGATGTTCTATGTGATGTGTTATTTTTTTTTTTTTTTTTTTTTTTTTTTTTTTTTTTTAAATGGACTTGTAGTCCGTGGTGATAAGTTACAATACAGCATCACCGCTCTATTGCGGTCTAACTGTGTCGGTGAGGCAGTAAATTTCCACAGGGCAGTGACTGCGTCACTGCAATTCACTTTGGAGGTGTGGCGGTGGGACTTGTAGTCCCGTACCACCCTCTGACGGTGACAGTACTACATGAGTCAGGCAGAAAAATTTTGCCTAACATGGACAGGTGAAGGTATGGCAGTGGGACCTGTAGTCCCGTACCGGGGATGATGATCATGTGATGTGTTAGTGGTGGCTTATAATATAAAAACATCGCGTTGGCCAAACTAACTGCGAGAAGCACCACAACTGAGTCACTGACGTAAATAATTTTCCAGTTGTGAAGCAGCCAGAATAACACTTACTCCAACTTTTCATAACACGTAAATAACAATACATGAAAGAATCACCACACCAGTACTAGTCATTTCCTTTCCTATACCACTCTCAAATAGAGCGAGGGAAAGAGACCTGTCTATATACCTCCATATGAGCGCTAATTTCTCGTATCTTATCTTCGTGGTCCTTACGCAAAATGTATGTTGGCGGCAGTAGACACCTTCTGCATTCAGCTTCAGCTGTCGATTCTCTAAATTTTCACCATAGAGTTCCTCGAAAGGAGCATCGCGTTCCCTCCTGGGATTCCCATATGAGCTGTTTGTTGAGTGTAATCCGACTACAGAAAAAAATTACTCATCATGAAAATGGACTCTCATGATCAATTTAACTAATGAGTCAGTCAATTGCATATCAGTTGCGAGATCCCACTGTAAATTTTTCGGTAACCGCCTTTTCAACGTCGTAATTTCGGTAAGCACTCCCAATGGACGTTTCACATGCATTAATGTCGGAAGTTCACGTTTACAAAATTCTCGCATCGACCTGTGCCCGTATTTAAAGAGCCCGTTCAGAAATTCATTTTGGGACCGCGTTTGCTTCGCTTCACTCCAGAACTTGTTCAGGAAACTACTTTCAAATATTTCGTAGGTAGTGAACGTATCACTGTGTATATTTGCCCACGATTGCGGCTCACCTTCCAAATGTCTTTTCACGAATTTTGTCTTCGCCTCGTCGGCCATTCCCCTTACAAAATCATCCCTGCATGCTGCTAGAAAATTTACTGGGTGATATTTCCCGTCGTCTCCAAAACATTTGACCGATCCCGAGTTCATCCACGGAACACTGATCACTGTAGAGATTTGACGTGCAGCTAAAGAATTCAGTTCGCTTTTTATTTCATTGATTTGCTTCTTAACTCCACTATTTTCAATTTTAACACCAGATTGTACTTGTTCCTTTATTTTATCTACTTCTTTCTTCCCTTTACCTATCCGAACGGATAAGTTGCTAATAGCCTCTGTCGTCTCAGCCATTAGAGCATCTGGCCTATTCATACGATTTCTTACGTTGCCTCCCAGATCTGCCTGCAACTTCTCCATCTTATCGCTGACATTTTTCTCCGTTCGATCTACCTTAGAGTCAAGTATCCCAAATTCATCAGAAATTTTGCCCATTTTATTCCGAATGATTTTTAATTTTCCGTCTATTAATTCCTCGATTCCTCTAGCCATTTTACCTGCTTCGTCTTTCACAAGCGAAGCTATTTCAGATTCAACCGAATCAATTTTCAAATTTACGTCAATCATATCGGTTTTAACAGAGTTCATTTTTAAATTTACGTCACCCATATCGGTTCTAATAGAATCTATTTTGGATCCCATATCAGTTTACACAGTATCAATTTTGGATCCCAATCCTCTTATCATTTGCATTAATTGCGACGTCAGGTCTCCCCCAAATTCATCTCCCTTGCCTGATTTCGGACTATTGGCCCTACTAAATTTACCGCTGATCACGCTCTCCCGCTCCGACTTCGGACTAAGCGGCTGGCTACTACAGGGTGTTTATAAATGAATATCGGGGTTTTAACGCTTTATAATATTTATTATATTAAACTTACAGTTATAAATGATATGTCAAATGAAAGAGCAACTCACAGTTTTACCAAGAACCTTATAAATGTTGAATGTGAGCACCATTTGTCACACAGCACACATCAAGTCTATAGCCGAGTTCTTCCCAAACGTTGATAAGTGTGTCTTCAGTGATTGTAGTAACAGCTGCTTCAATCCGGTTTCTTAATCCAGGGAGGTCTGCTGGTAGCGGAGGCACGTACACACGATCCTTGATGAAGCCCCAAAGCAAAAAAATTGCATGGCGTGAGGTCGGGTGGACGTGAAGACCATGCAAAGCAAGCCCTGTCATTGGGCTCCTTGCGGCCTATCCAGCATTTGGGTACAGTGAGGTTCAACCAATCGCGTACTTTAACATTTATAAGGTTCTCGGTAAATGAAATGAAATGAGCGTTTGGCGTCATTGGCCGGGAGGCCCCTCGCGGGGCAGGTCCGGCCGCCATATCGCAGGTCTTATTACATTCGGCGCCACATTGGGCGACCTGCACGCCGGATGGGGATGAAATGATGATGAACACAACACAACACCCAGTCCCTGAGCGGAGAAAATCTCCGACCCAGCCGGGAATCGAACCCGGGCCCAGAGGACGGCAATCCGTCACGCTGACCACTCAGCTACTGGGGCGGACAAGGTTCTCGGTGAAACTATTTGAGTTGCTCTTTCATTTGACATATCATTTTTAACTGTAAGTTTAATGTAATAAATATTATAAAGCGTTAAAACCCCGATATTCATTTATAAACACCATGTAGTAGCGAGCCGCTTAGTCCGAAGTCGGAGCGGGAGAGCGTGATCAGCGGTAAATTTTCGGACCCACACAAACTGGCCGACTACTTAGTATTAGCGACGTCTATTATTGGCGATTGAACTACAAAACCATACATAATGTCGCTATCAGCGCAGGTACTTAGCTTTGTCGTGCTGGATCCTTCTGCCATGGTATTGCTGCCTATGTTGCAATTGAAGCCGATGCTGAAGATCTCGTAGCCTCTGCTGTGGTACTGCAACCACCACTGCGCGATGAATCGCCGTTGAAGATGCCGGTGCTGGCTGGAATCACGTGTTTCCGATGTCACCTCTTCTTACGTGTTACTTTTTTATCACTCCTAACCACTGATAAACTCGGTGCACACAGAGCCCCCACGCAAACTGCCTATACTGCAACAGGGACCTAGAACACAGAATGTCGTTAACTGTGAGATTACAGTTGTAATTTCACAACTATTAAAGAAACCTAATATTCAATCCTGAACGATCTCACATTTAACTCTGAAACTTCTTTATTTAAATGTGTGAGTCTGTACTTAAATTGCTGAATGACTGAGACCCACAATATCCTAGCGCAAAGCAATCTGACTGCTCAAAAAAAACGATAACCTGACTTCAAATAATTAATTCAAACGAATGGCCCTGACTAAAAAGAAATCCTAACAATAAACTATACATTTCATTAAGCATTTACCTCACAAAAATCTTCATTACGCGAACTACTGCGATACAGCGAGCGTCAGTACTGCCAGCTAAATAAAGGATTCTAACTACGAAAGCCACTAACTACTAATAGGCTTGTGGTTAGCAAAGGAAAGATTTTGTTGCAAATCAAATAATGTATTTTTTTACCTTAATAATGTGATATCCAGTTCAGACACGAATATAAATCGTCATCGTCATCTAGTAGAAAGGTATATAATCATAGATAATATTCAGTCTCTAAGTCGAACATGTACTTTTAGCCTACGCTAACACTTCAGACCTCTACCCTCCATCATTGCTAACTTCTCACATCTAACATCCATCAGTGCTGGCTGTTCACCTGAAACTGCCCAACAGTACATCCTTCACTGCTGGTGACTAACTTCCAACTGCCCAACACTATTGGCGATTAACTTCCAACAACGAGTCCAATCAGCCACAGAGTCTCTTGCAAAGAAAGCGCAGTCAGAGATCCAGCGCAAAACGCTACACAGCGCTGTCAACACAAAAGCAGCCCACTTACAACTTTTGCGAGAGGTTATTCCCATCAAAGTTCAGATAATACTTTTGGAAACACTTTGCAAAATTCAAATCCAATTCTAAACTTTCCAGAGTCCATATTCCGCAACTAACACTTTCCAAACTCCTATCCGTTCCAACACTTTGCAGTATTCTTATCCCTCAACTAACACTTTTCAAATTCCTATCCCGGGTGAGCCCCCAATTGCGAGCTAACATCCCCAAAGATGTTCGGGCTCACGTGCGGTTCCTCTTCGTCGAAATGTCTTGCCTCAAACTCGTCTAGGGGTTGAACCGCATGTATCGCATTACAGGCCCTAAATTAAACACTTGTGACCATTTGGTTAAACTGTCTGCCTGATGGCAAGTTTGCGAAATAAAAAGTTTATGTAACATATATTAACAGTAATAATAATATCGGAAACTAAATTAACGACCCATCAATGATGTAGGCCACACAGTTGCAATTTTGTTAGAATAATGTTTATTCAGAAAGGAAACAAATAGCGAAAGTGGTCGTATTTACAATTACTATTACAATCGAGCACATATCCATTTGACACAGTTCGATCATTCACAATTCTCATCGTGGAACATGATACTCCACCTCGATATTTATACGAGTTCATTCCAGGCGCGCGGCTGCTCAGAGATGAAGTCCCGCGATACCACACAACGCGAAATTTTCTAAGTCGTTTCACTTCCTAGCTGCCTAAAGGCCGACTGTCCACTTTCGCGTCTCAGTCCGAACTGTACCCTTTGGTGTCTGCAGCCGAACTGCCCGTTTTCTCGTCTCCATCCGAACTGTCCTCTTTGGTGCTTCGATCAGAACTGCCCCCTGCCCGTCTCCGACCGCGTTTCCCGCGCGCCGAACACCTTCTTTCAACTGACTAGCGCAGTTCCCTTTCCTGAAGCCATCCATCTGATTGACTACAGCTTATTCTACATTGCTTTACATTTTAACACATTTAAATAATCAAAGCTTGACTACTTTCACATTCTAAATAAAGCTACAATAATATCCATTACATAATAAAAGTTAAATTCTTTTTAACTTTGAATGTCACGGCCAGTAGCCTTGAACCAATGTGCTTTCTGATAAATAAATAAATAAAGAACAAAAGTAACTATTATCCACTAAACTTTACAACAGATATTCTGTTACCTAATGATTCAATAAAGTGTCATGTTGCCATCGTTCAATGTGTTTTGTGTGGAGGAAATGACGATCTGATGCTTAACTGAAAATACTGATAATTTAAATTTAGTATACCTTTTAAACAAATAAAGTTAGAGTTGATATTTACAACGTTTGCCGTTTTAGTGATGCGCTTCTATATGAAATGTCGATCGTTAAGATCAACCAAAGCGTTCAGATTTTGGCATTCAGGTCTTTGTTACAAAACTTATTAATTTCACTTTGACAGTAAATCCTAAACTATTATAGATATCATCAATATTCAAGTTTTATTGGGATCACCACGAAAATTTGTGGAGGATGGCAGATTAAAATTACTGTAGCTTGATTCCCTCCATTACTTCAGAATTAAATAATTTTCATAAATGTTTCCCTTTATGCCCGATCTTGGGTCCGCCATATTTAACACTGCTACGTCTCCTTGGCTACAAAAGCCTTCTACTGGGTTTCCCTATGACGTAGGTTCTCGTCTGTCTCACTTGCACACTACAGCACTTAGGCCTCAATAGACAATAGACGCCTGTGAATTTCCCCATCTCGTAGTGAATCTGCGACCTTTGTGGCACGCAGTCCTGGACGACAGGGTTAGTTTCACAGTTTCTGTAGGCTGACTCTTTCGGCCATATATTTGAATGAGAGCTCAATGCTCTTTAACTCACACAGTCACTTATCGCTGGGCAAGTGGAAGTGAGGGTAAGAGTACCACGGATATGGTCCCCGAGTTTGAGCTGTAATCAGGCGTTTTTTCTTTGCGGCAAGATCTTTTAATGAACTTTCAATCTCCCACCTAAACAGGCAGAGATGACTATCGTAATAAAATCAGCTTCATAATCGAATTTATAAACTGATACTTGGTATAACCCTGATATTTACAATTCCTCCTTGCTGCTGCCTTAAAAGTCTGTTTAGGCGAAATGGCATCTGACTACTTTAAGAGAGTTCGAAAGTGACGCGGCAACCTTTGACAGAAGTAGAGCACTCCATCATGAGCCAAAATTTAGTTTAATATTCTGGGCCTGTGATGTGGAATGTAACAGATATTAAGATGATAAGCATAGTTTTTTTTTACCTGATGACAGGTAATATAGCTTATACCATTCAGTTATGCTGGATTTTCACAACAATTAATGATATCTTAGCGATGTGAAAGGGCATCTGTGCTCTGATTTCTTCTGTCTTACAAAATAACTAGTTTAAAAACAACGAATCTGCATTCGCTTGAATAATTTGAGGTGTATAGACAACAACATCCCTGTTTCGGATTGGGTAAAGTGGATTTTTTAAACTGGTGAAACTATGTTGCGGTGGAAATGCCGTTAGTACTATACATCCAAGGCACACCTGCTTGTCTCGCAATGTCTCCAACTTAGCATCGAGCAACCGGCAGGTGCAAAGAAAGACTGCAAACTGTAGCCTCTTCACCGCACTCGTAGCACCCTCTGAATGGCTGAATACCGAAATAGCTAGTATGCTGGTTGAGCGGTGGCAGAAACGTATGTGTTGCAGGAGATGAGTCAATATGGCGAGTGTCTGTACTGGACGATTATGCTGCTCCCCGCCACGCCCCCCTCCCCCGCCGCCAATTTAAATTGATTGCTTTTTGGTTGACTACTTGGCAGTCACAGTGACTAACGATGACAACGTTCTTTGCGGATGCGGAGAGGTACAAGTCGAGGCACATCTGCTCATGTGCCGACTACTGCCGGAGCCCTGCAGTTTTAGCGACCTGCTACAAGCCAACGACAAAGCCGTAGCGGTGGCTAACTATTGGAAAAATAAAATTTGATCTGGACATGGAAAAGTAAAGTAAAGTAAACAGTGACTGCCTCTATCCAGTCTTTGAGCTTCTGGTAGGGCCAGCGTGTCGATACCTACAGATATGCACACAGTTGCCGAAATGGATGATGCGTGTGTGGGACTCTCCTGACCAGCGCAGCCACAGCTCCATAGCAGTCAGTGGATGGCGCACAGTTTTTTATTGCAGATGTGGGCAACCAGAAGATGTTTTTCGACTGATTTGTTTTGTGCAAACATTATGGTGGAGAAGTGCGCTTGCGTTCTCAAACGTCGGTGCATAAAAGACATTGGATATATTTAGTGCTACGATCTATTTGTGGTGTAAATTTAATTACTCGATTTGCAAAATGTTTGTGTCTGGTTCTCAAACGTTGAAAATATGATTTATCATGAAGAAGAATCGTCGTAAGGTATTGGTGAGTATTTTAAGCAATCTATTTGACTCTGTAAATTGTTAAACAATTAATTTGATAGGATTCTGCAAATAGACTATTTCCAGTCAAGAAATTTTTCTGTGGGTAATCTGAAGTTTTTCTTCGCGATATTTAGTTATGACCAGACCTTCTACAAAGCGTTTTTCTTTTTTTGACCAGTTTGTGAATTGTTTCGATCATCATTTTAGCAACGTCTGTCCAATTTCGAGTGGTACTGTCGACTAGGGCATGCAGCAGAGTCAATGTATGCATGCACAATCGGATAAATGGGGGGGGGGGGGGGGGCGAAGGGGCCATTAATCGTAATGGGTGTGTGGAAGCTGTAGGAGACTTTTAAGCAGTCTGTGGTGGCAGTATTGTGTACTAGAGCACCCAGTATTCAAACTTCAAGGTATACAGATGAAGGGCTTATTTCAATAGTGATACAAGTCCATTACCTCCAATTTTCTGTCTATAATACTTCTGAAATTAATGAGCCATAGGACTCTGTATCTCAATATGAATAAAAATGGACTTGTACCACTATTGAAATAAGCCCTTCATATATACATGCGATCAAAAACAAGTGGCCAATGGCGGTGGGAAATGGGAATGGAGGGAAGGGGGAATGATGATAGAGTGTGGTGGCAGCTGTAGGACAATCAAGCAGCGGGATAACAGCCTCAAATATAAATAAAGGAAGTAAATAAAGATACTACCTTATATCCATCTTCTTCAGCAACTCGGCACTGAGTGAGTCTTTTTCCCACCAATTTCTAGTGGGGGAGGAAAGGAGGAACAGGGGGAGGGCTCAGGAATTTTGCAGGAGAGAGAGAAGTGGCTCTGAACTGGACTGGGGAGGGGCTTACAAAAAATGGTCCCTTTTCCCAGAGGACTGGGGGTAGAGGAGGAGGAGGAGGAGGAGGAGGAGGAGGAGGAGGACGAGGAGGGGTTGTGGTGGGAGGCTTCTCATAAAGATGGATTATCCCCATAGGGTCCTAAATCAACCTCAGGAGATCATAAATCAGTTAATATAACAATAGATTAACGAGGAAACAACTTAGTAGAACAATCGGTTAAGGGACATCTGAGATGAGAAGGGATGAGGGTTACATGAAACACTATATAGAAAAACAATAGAAAAAGGTCATAAATGAATCAAGTATCACAGTTTCATTAATTTGCATATCAATTTAATACTAAAAGTGAGCTAAATCTCCCTTTAACTCACTACTGCCTTCATGTCCTTACAAAGTGGATATATACATGGGCTAAATGTAGTAAAATCACAAATATAAAATCATGGTATTATGATCAAGATAAATTAATCATTTAACCATTACACTAGATAACATTTGTTCAAAACACATATAACAGAAAAAAAGAAATGTAATCAGAATATGAAGGCTGTCACTGCCTGCAGAACTTGCGACTAGCCCAAAACTACGACTGTATTGTGTCACAGCTGTATCCTCACTGTTATACGAGTGCAACAAAATAGGAAAATATTTCATAGGCACAATTAAATACACTCTACCCAGCAAAATACAAATTAATGAGATGGAATTTAAAATCCACCTCCCTCGAGAAGAGTAACTAACATGCACGTTGCCTTACATACAGTGTAGATGCCTTATAGCTAGTTATTCAAAACAATAAGGAGACTTTACGTAATTTAATTACCATATTAAATCAGTCAACTGACATCGTGAATGAATTACACATTGCAGAATTAAGAATGTAACATAGAATTAAAGTTCGATTAAGTATCCACTAACCCTCCAATTGTGAACAAAGTAATCCTGAAACATAACCAGTCGCCATTACTATCGAAGCGGCACAGCCTTTGAATCATCCATTATCATATTTGGCTGGTAGATTAGATTAGATTAGATTAGATTAGATTAGATTAATACTTGTTCCATAGATCATGAATACGACACGTGTCAGGTTAATAAAAGATGTCTGTAAACGATATTACATTACACAAAGTATTGCATGTCACTAATGTTTAAGTTGTTTTTTCCCTTAATTTATATCTAAAAATTCAGCCAATGAGTAGAAGGAGTTGTCATCTAGAAATTCTTTTAATTTGTTTTTAAATGTTAGTTGGCTATCTGTCAGGCTTTTGATGCTGTTTGGTATGTGACCAAAGACTTTTGTGGCAGCATAATTTACCCCTTTCTGTGCCTAAGTCAGATTTAACCCTGCATAGTGAAGATCATTCTTTCTCCTGGTGTTATAGCTATGCACACCACTATTACTTTTGAACTGGGTTGGATTGTTATCAACAAATTTCATAAGTGAATATATATACTGTGAGGTTACTGTGAGGATCCCTAGATCCTTAAATAGATGTCTGCAGTATGACCGTGGGTGGGCTCCACCAATTATTCTGATTACACGTTTTTGAGCAATGAATACTTCTACTCAACGATGAATTACCCCAGAATATGATGCCATACGAAAGCAGTGAATTAAAGTAGGCATAGTAAGCTAATTTACTGAGATTCTTATCACCAAAATTTGCAATAACCCCAATAGCATACATAGCTGAACTCAGACGTTTCAGCAGACCATCAATGTGTTGCTTCCAGTTTAACCTCTCATTAATGGACACACCTAAAAATTTTGAAAATTCTACCTTAGCTACAGACTTCTGTTCAAAGTCTATATTTATTACTGGAGTTGTGCCATTTACTGTACGGAACTGTATACACTGTGTTTTATCAAAATTTGAAGAGAGTCCGTTTGCTGAGAACCACTTAATAATTTGGTGAAAAACATCATTTACAATTACATCAATTAGTTCTTGGTTTTTGGATGTTATTACTATACTTGTATCATCAGCAAAAAGAACTAACTTTGCATCTCCATCAATGTGGAATGGTAAGTCATTGATGTATATCAAGAACAGTAAAGGCCCTATGACCGAACCCTGTGGGACCCCGTACTTGATAGCCCCCCAGTTTGAGGAATCAGCTGTTGTTTTAACATTACATGAACCACTTATTTCAACTTTCTGTATTCTTCCAGTTAAGTTTGAATTAAACCATTTGTGCACTGCCCCACTCAAACCATAATGATTTAGCTTATCTAAAAGAATTCCATGATTTACACAATCAAAGGCCTTTGAGAGATCACAAAAAATACCAATGGGTGATGTCCGGTTATTCAGAGCATTTAATATTTGATCAGTGAAAGTGTATATAGCATTTTCTGTTGAATAGCCTTTCTGAAAACCAAACTGACATTTTGTTAGTACTTTATTTTTACAAATATGGGAGGCTACTCTTGAATACATATTTTCTCAAAAATTTTGGATGGTGCTGTCAGAAGAGAGATTGGGCGGTAGTTGTTGACATCCGACGTATCCCCCTTTTTATGCTATGATTTTACAATGGCATATTTCAGTCTATTGGGGAAAACACCCTGCTCCAAAGAGCTATTACATACGTGGCTGAGAATCCTACTTATCTGTGTGGAACAAGCTTTAAGTACCTTGCTGGAAATGCCATCAATTCCGTAAGAGCTTTTACTTTTCAGTGAGTTTATTATTTTACTGATTTCAGACGGAGAGGTTGGTGGAATTACAGTTGTTTCAAACTGCACAGGTATGGCCTCTTCTATTAGTAGCCTTGCCTCTCCTAGTGAAGATCTAGATCCTATTTTCTCTACAACATTTAAAAAATGATTATTGAAAATATTTTCAATTTCTGATTGTTTGTTAGTACACTTGTCATTCAGTTTTATGGCACTAAAGTCTTCCTGTGCTCTTGGTTGCCCTGTTTCCCTTTCAATAGTATCCCAAATTGCTTTAATTTTATTATTAGAGTTACTGATCTCAGATATGATACACATGCTTCTGGACTTTTTAATAACTTTTCTTAGTACCGCACAATAGTTTTTATAATATTGAACAATTTCGGGGTCAGTACTCCCTCTTGCTGTTAGATACAGTTCTCTTTTACAGTTGCAAGATATTCTTATTCCCTTAGTTAGCCAAGGTTTTTTATATGTTTTTTTGGAATTATGTTTAACTATATTCTTGGGAAAACAATTTTCAAATACCCTTAAAAATGTATCGTGAAATAAGTTGTATTTCAAGTTTGCATCGGGTTCCTTATACACTTCATCCCAGTCTAGCTGCTGTAGGCTTTCCCTAAAGTTTGCAATATTTATATTGTTAAGTTGCGTAAATTCGTAGCGTTTTTGCTTTCCATCTTCGTATTTTGGATACTATAGGTTTTTTTATCGATTGCCATTTCTTATTTGTAGTTCATTGTTGCTATATGAGTTCACATATTGTCATCTGGAGATAGTGAGTGGAGCTGTGAACGCTACAAGATGGAGTGCTAAGTGGAGAAATTGGAACATTTCCGACATATTCTTCTGTCTAATTTCAATAGAGAGGTGACAGCAGTGGAGGAAGATATAAACACTTGCATCATGTGTGGGATAATGCTATTAGACAAAGATTGGCAAGAAATTGGCTTTCTTGTTTCAGTGGCGATTGTTTTGACATTAGCGACGCTCCATGTTCAGGAAGACCTCTGTGGTTTGATGAAGATAGTTTAAACGCATTACTCCACAAAGATCCACAGCTCTGTACTCGAGAACTGGCAGATGTGATGATCTGTCACCATTTCACCATCGTGTGATTTTGCGTGAAATGAGGAAGGTTAAAGAACGGTGTGCGCGGGTACCGCACGCTCTAATCCAAAATCACAAAAATCTGTGGATGGCCATACGTGCGTCTCTGCTTGTTCCTCATCAGTTGTCTTGTGAACAACACCAACAATTCATATTCTGTATCGTTACCGGTGGCAATAAATTGTGTCATTATGCTAAGACAAGGAAAAGGAAGGAATGGTTGAGCCCAAAGAGAGCAGCAACTCCCCATAAAAAGATGTAAAAGAGATACTGCTCTATGAAAACGTCTGCCTGTAAGCTGATAAACTGACAAAAAACTCTATACGGGAGTTGGGTTGGGAAGTCATTCCGCGCCCACCTTATACGCCTGACATTGACCCTCAGATTTTCGATTTACCTGCGCTCTATCGAATGATTGAGGAATTTCCTTTCCGGATGGAAATGTGCTCCGAACATGGCTTGACAAGTTATTCGCCTCAAAACCACGTGATTTCTACATTTGCGGAATCGAAAAGTTACCTCGGCGTTGTCAGACTTGCAAGTAATGGAGGAGAATATGTTGTTGATGAATGAAGTCTCTGTTATGTGTACCTGTTATTTTTATTAAGCTTGTGGAAAAACACTACGAACTTATCCAGCAACCTAATACATAAAAAATCAAAAACCTGAAGATAGCTTTGTTCGCGTATAGAGGTATTCACATCTCTAGTTAGTTCTATCACTTCACTATCATTGAAATGTGCAGGCTCTCTGGCCTAAGGTTTTGATCAATGTCGTGAGCTTCGTTTGCCATACTAGTGTACCTACAAGTACTTCGACCATCTCACGGGCCTATGTCTATTTTGTTCGGACAGTTCTGAACAGCTGTACTGAACAATTTCACCGTGTACTACATCACAGCTATACTTATTAAACAAACTTCGTTCTCACAATATACAAAGGAAGTCTATATAACAAATTTTCGTCGAGAAACAAGCGCATGTAAGTGAATCAACCGTGTATCAAGTGTAAATCACATAAATTTAACTGTTTTCTGGAGATTCTGTGAAAAATATCCGTTTACATTACAAATTAAAAGCGGTGGTCAAAAATATGATCTATACACCATCGAGCACGTTTGTTATAATTATCTGACACGGCACTTATCAGCGGTGTTCGGGAGACAGGTTACTAAGGTGTGCATGCTTTAAACGCATCTAAGGGTATATATAACAATTCCTTATCCAGCAGCCACCTTCGTGTTTCCGGTCTCTGACCGGCGTTGGATTCCCGCGTCTCAGAAAACGGATGCTGCAAGCAGAAGAGCAAAGCCATTCGTCGTCTTTATGGCATATCGAATCGCATGGTAAGCCGGCGGCACACATTCGATATCTGCGACGACCTTTTGATTAAATCCCACAGGGCAAAAGGTCGATAACGTAAAGGTCCGAAATGAAATGGCGATTTATTGCTGGACTTTTTTATAGTTTCCTTTATCGGTAAGCCATTGATCACGGGGTGCGGGAAGGAGGCGTCGCATAACACTACCTTATTCAGAGCATGTTTCTCTCCAGCAGGAAGGCGTGTCCCGTAGATTCGAATTCAGCCGCACAGTCCAGATCTCTCCCTTACGGTGTCATTGTCAAGTAAGGAAATTTAAGTTTGCTCGCTCTTAAGTTGCGCCTGTATAAAATTAAAAAAAAAACCTCTCGCAAGTGTATTTAACCTCCTCGATAAAGAAAAAAGAGACATTAGGCTTTAACGTCCCGTCGACGACGAGGTCTTTAGAGTTGGAGCAAAGCTGTCACTGGGGAACGATGGTAAACGCAAATGGCTGTGCATTTTGAAGGGATCATTCCGCTATTCACTGTAAGCGATACACGGAAATTACGAGAAACGTAAGTCTGGATGGCCAGATTGGGATTTGAACTGAATACCGGCCCGGTGCCTTACTGCTGTGTGACTTAGCTCCGTCGATCGATCGGAAAAACAAACGGCGAATGCTTTCGTCGTTTCATGGAGATTAGTGTTGCTGCATCCGAAACCTCATTGTTTATGAGCGGCACCGTGTAATAAAGGGTATCGCACAACATACCTCCTGTAAAACCTGAACGTTAATTGGTGAATTTTTCTTCTTTCTTAAGCATTTAATAAACTTCCAGTTGCTATTTTCTCTCGTGTAAGTTCACAATTAGGTGTGAGTCGTCTAAAAATACAAAAGGCTGCTTAAATTTACCATTTATTATGGTGGTGTGCGCTTCTCTGTGATACATTCAAATATTTATGAACCGCTTAACTGGACTAGTTTACACTGTCACGCGTTCTTTAAAAAAGTAATCCAGAATACGTAAGAAATTTAACACTCTAACGCAATTCATGCAACTAAAGTATATTCCTTAACATAAAATTAATCTTAATTATTTTGGGTGGTTACTGTCGTCACACACTTTGTGTTCTAGTGAGAATGATTTCCTATGTCATTTTAATTTCATTTCTTGCAGTACAAAGAGAAAATTTAGTTCTTTCTCGAATCAGTGGCGTCTTCTATAATTGCTATGAGGCATTTTCTCGCTAGAAATTTTTCAGCTCTCTTATTGCAGCAATAGGGTCCATTTTTTGTTTGGAAATTGGTAATCATCTATATTTAACGGAATTCTGGGCTGTCCGTCTCTCTACTTCAAAAAAATGGTTCGAATGGCTCTGAGCACTATGGGACTCAACTGCTGTGGTCATAAGTCCCCTAGAACTTAGAACTACTTAAACCTAACTAACCTAAGGACAGCACACAACACCCAGCCATCACGAGGCAGAGAAAATCCCTGACCCCGCCGGGAATCGAACCCGGGAAACCGGGCGTGGGAAGCGAGAACGCTAACGCACGACCACGAGATGCGGGCCCTCTACTTCAAACTATTCCGTTTAGAAATCATTCGATTGTCTAGATGGGTTCCTATGTTGCTTTTTCTCAGTCATTTCCATTTACAGGATCTTAAGATTCTCTTTCGGAAAATGTCTTTAATCCCATAAGCCTTTACATCATGTTTCCTCGATAGAATATTTATGTAAGATTTTAATTTTAAAAATATGTTGTTAATTTTCTTTGCTCTTTACTTCTTCGTTCCAAGCAACAGAAATTTTGACATGCTTTCTATTCAGTTCTGCGTCCCTGCTGTAGTCAACACGAGTGTGGCACTTCTTATTTCTCACTAAATAATTTCACATTCATAAATCATCCTGGTGTTTCATGCTAGAGAATTTATAATTTGGGCCTAACTTAATTTTTACGTGTTCTTTTCTGTTCATTACGCACAGCTGATTTCACAAATGTAGTGAAAGCAGTACAGTTTTAACTTTCGCTTCCAATGTGAAAGATCTCTGAAATTTCGTTTTCTCTCAATAGGTTTATACGTGATCTGCTTATTGCTCCGGTCTATCATCTCATTTTGTCTCGATTATCTGACTCCTTTCTATCGCCTCGTCTCGGAGCTTTCGTGCTTTCGTGCAAAGCCGAATTTGCGAATGTGTGCAGAATACGACATGCATTCTTAGCAATGTGTGTTAAGCGAGACAAATGCGTAGCGTATTCCTCAGCAAATTTACTCATATACATTTACTGGTGGACCTGAATCAATTCTCTGCACTGCTGTTCATTTAAAACTAGTTTAAGTTGGGGTCGCCAACCTCGGTTTAAAAGACTTAAAATTGTCACCTTCCACATTAATAAATGTTGTAAGGGTACCGTACCCTTACATAGCTGTACCTTTACACAGTATCCATCATACGCTCTATGCAGCGATCATAAAATAGCCCATGTCCTACGTGAGCGATAGAAGCGAGCGACAGCAAGCGACTTTTGGATACGGGACACTGCAGCGACAATCAGCAGCATTGGGCGAAAAGCTTACGTGTGAGCGACCATGTCGCGCGACAAGATGGCTGCTTAGAGCCTTCCAGTTGTTTCTATAAAATGGCGTCTTTAACCTGTAGAATACTGTAGCTGGAGAGTAAGGCTACAGAATTAGGTTTACTTAAGAAAATAAAGTGAAAAGGAATACTGTGCATGAAATTAACAAAGGGTGGCATCTCCATGGATAATTTCATAAGTATCGTCGACTACGAATATCACCAGACAAATTCTTCGAATACATGCGAATGAGCAGAAGAGCATTTGACTATCTCATCAATAAATTAAATACGAATGTTTTTTTACGTGATCAAGAAATTTTAACAGCCAATAAATGTGGAGGAATGACTATTACATGACTAACTATGTTAAATACCAACATAAGCACACAAGCTGATACCATTGCACAAGAATTAGCATTGGTGTAGAGGTAGCGTACACAGTTGGAAAGTATGTGTTACGGAGAGGTCCTGGGTTGTTCTTATATTTTTACTCACTTAGTTACGATTCTGTATACTAAGTTTCATGTATACTGTTTACACTGGAATGCTAAGTATATTTTGAAGGTCTTGCCAAAGAACTTGACCTTCGCACCTATCCCAGTATATCACACACATTTAATTCCTAATAAATTACAATGAACCATGAAATTTTACAGATATTTGATGTTTCGAACGTTATTCATCAGCAGTCAGTGTTAAGGCCAAGCGTTTCAGTTACTCTATATGATCTGTAAAAGTAAAACTTCCAAATTTTTTTAAAAGAAAGTGTAATGATTTGTCTAAAAATATGAAAAAAATATTAGTGAATCGTTTGGTGCATCTCATTTTCTATTCATGATTTCTAGCATCATTCAAAAGGACATAGAACGTTTCTCTGATCTATTTGTTTCTTTTACACATATCATTTCATAAAATATTTGACTGATTTCTCCCATTTCTTTAATTTCAAGTGTTATTCAGAAAGCATGATCTTACTGACTCCTCGTTTGCCTTCCTAATGTACTTGATGTGAATGAAGCCTTTTTGACATTTAAATACTGCACCAATGTATCTTTTTATGTGCAAAATAGCTAGGTCTTGACCAGATGAAATTTTTGACACTTCATTTACAGCAGCTTTTCGTGAAATATTTAAATTTTTCCTCAGCTTATTAAATTTTCGTTCATTACCCTGATCACTTTCAAGCAGTTAAATATTTTCACGCCAAACTAGACCGCTTGCTGGTCACTTTGATACCACATATACCTGCTTCTCTCCCTTTGCATGTCTATGAAAATTTTGGCGCAAACTCATGGTATGAGTCACAGGGAGTCTTGTTTTTGCTCTCTCACACGTTTACAAAAACGAGTATTAATCATACGATAAAATAGTTCTTTCTGCGTGCTGTCATTTCCAAAAATCGTCGTTTCTATACCTTGAACCTTTTATGAGATAGAACGATTTTTACGACCACTTTATTTCTGAAGCGCAGGAAAGGTTCGGACGCGCTGCGAGCGACCTGTCTGCGGATATAACAACCAATATCTCAAGAATGAAAAGAGATATCATTCAGGTCTCAACTTTAAATACAATTTAGATATATTGGTTACAGTTCATACGCAATAATGTATGGCCTTAAATGAACTATACGGAAAGTCTACACAATGTGATTTTTCCTCTGCAAATTCTTAAAAATTTCGTGCAGCTATGTACTCAATTTCGTGCAGCACAGTAACTATGACGAATAACGAAAATAAATTCTGGCCTTTATCATTTAAGGATATCTTGCTATAGGTTACGGAAGAATCAAATTTTTTCACCGAATAGTTTTCTTAAAATCGGCTGTTAAGTAATTCATAGCTGCCATCGTGTCCGCTCCACTGCTTTGCCAAGAAGACATGTTATAGGGAAGCAGCCTACTCACGCCGGATAAAATTCACATCAGTCTTTCCATTGTGTGCCAGCCCAGTCCGCTGTAACTAGCTCTGACGTCATAAATGTTGCACAATACTTTAAAAATCAAGTAAATAACCTGAAACGTCTCTAGCATGTCAGGAGTAATACTAAATCAATACGTGTTGAATATCAGTTCAATAACTTTAACCATTCTCGAAATCTGGACTTTTTCTGTAAAAACCATTGGCGCAACAGAAAAGAGCTAGAAACTTAAAAATTTATATTTAGATTCTTTTTTCATAATAATTTAGTAGAAACAGTATTCTGGATCTCACAAATTAAAATTTTAGTTGAAATTCATGATTTTCTGGTTTTTGTCTTAAAAATTAAGGAAGCAAGATAGATTAAGTAGGCGAATAAATAAAGCTAGGATGTTTAAAGTTAAGTAGAAGGAAGATCCGCTATAATCATAAAGATATGAGAAGTTTCGACTGAATAACTATAAAACTATAGCGATAGCGTATCTCCAAAGGGCAAGTTCAGAGCTCGTCTACTGCGTGTAGTGTAATTAAATTATTTTTGTCGCCCAAAATAATTGACTTAGCCACGTCAGACTTTTATTATGATTACTTACTTGTGTGCTGATTGCACAATTAAATTGAAAGCTTCATCGGCCATCAGCAAAGGAAGCAATGATTTATTCGATAACTTAAAGTGGTGCGTTACTAGCCCAGCGGCTAGTCGGGAGAGCCAATTTGATCAGGCGTTCCCTTAGCCGTCCGCACCGCAGCTTTATATATAAGAACACTGTGCGAGACAAAAAGGCCCCAGTTCTCTCCAGACGCTGATTAGCGCACCATCTGTGCCGGGAGTCGCGTCGCATCGGTATCATTGCTATAAACAACCTCGGATGCCGTAATAAGTTACTCGGGATACGCGTAACCATGAAATCGCTTTCGAGTGAAGTGTTAATTCTGGGATGACTCTAATGATCTATCTTCAGTTTGCGTATGTCGTATTTTCACGTGCCGCCGCAGGACAGACATTCTACCATTATTTAGCGTGGCGTTTGATGAACATTATCATCAAATTATGGTGAGCGTTCACTTAAACCTTTAATTTGAACAGTTATAGTTGCATCAGCGCATTAGACTCTGAACTGCTCTGGTAGTTGGATTGTGTGGATTCTTTTTTGGTCTGTGACTTTCAGAATATAGTGAGCATTTTAGAGAGAATCGTTTTTGATTATGAATCCCAGACAATCTCCTAATTCCTCAGAGCTATAAGCTGTAGCTATAAGTGTATTTCTCAGATGAAGTGTGCACTAGGAATTCTAATTACAGGCTTCACCTTTTGCTAATCACTTTCTGGTTGCCAATATTGTAGTTAGAGAGCCAGTGCTGAGAACGGCAAACAACAGCATTAAATAAATAATAGGAACAGTTTATATGACAATAACTCCACCTGCCGCCCCACATATGTTGCTAATCGGCCGGGAAATGCATCTTTTCTACATTACATTCTACATTTTTTAACCCTCCAGCAGGTGCGTCAACTTTCATGACGCCACTAAGGTGCGCGTCATATATCTTGGCGGCCGAGTTTAGGTTCGTTCTGCGCATTTGACGTCACAAATCACAGTCAGCCAATGAACAGAGAACGACGTTGCCAAATCTCGACTGCAGTGCAGAGCACGGACGAGTGTCTTCAATTTTAGAAACGTTCAGTCATAAATGAAGTAATTGAACAAAAGCAATGTCTTGATAGCAGACTTTCTTTTATAGAAAGTTTGGAAAAAGCATTCTTTACACCAATTGCTTCATATTCTATTAATTAATTAAACCAAACAAACAATAAGCCTCCTAATTCAGGCGATAGCAAGGAAAGGTGTTTGTATCAGTCTCACGAACCGCTTTTTCGCAATAAAGAACAGCGGTAATTGTTTATTTCCTATTGTACTTCGACGCAACGTGAGTAATTCATAGTCATCCCAACAGTGTTTGTCGGTATTTTGCAAACGTTTAGAGTGCTCCAGGAGATGCCAGAAATGAGTAGCTGCGTTGGCGTAATGGTTAATGTGTTGGGCTGCTAATCGGAAGATTCTGAGTTCAAGGCTTGTTGCATACTAAATATTTTATTTATTTAAAAACAATAGCGAAGTGTCTTACTTAATTAATTTTATTCGTTTGAATGTAATGTTTTGAAATTTCCTGTGCTTCATTATAATCATAATAAGTTTTCAGTTTTTGTAATTTTCTCCTCCAATATTTCTTTTCACAGCAATTAAAAACAACGAAAAGGCACACATACAATATTCATGTTATCCGTTTTGTTTGTATATCGCCTCTTCCGCAGTCGCTGTTTTACTATTCATATTGAGATATATTCTTTTGCGACAGTATTAAAAGTATTATTTAGAGCAGAATTTCGGCTCGTACGTTGCCGAGCTATTTGATTGTCTGACGGAATTCTTTGCTTCGCTGCTTTGGCAACATCATATTCAATGGTTTCGTCGACTGATCTATGTTTTGGCAAGTATTTGCTGTCCATTGTGACAAAAACAAAATGTTTGCGCACTGTGCCTCACTGGCAATATATTTTAGTTTTATGTTTTATTACGTCCAAAATTCAGTTTTGTGTACTTCGCCAACTTCGTATTAATCAGAACGTTTTAGAAAAAAGCGAAATGACTCTGGTATAAAGAAAGTTTTGTTACAGTTGCTAAAGATAGAATATTTCTCAATTTATGAACACTGTTTATGTTATAAAGGGTGTTCATTTTATGGGGACATTGAAATCTCTTGAAAATGACACACAGAGCCAAAAGAAATCCTAATGAAAATTAGTTCCTCCTGGAAGGGGACATCCAATTATAACAAATTTGACTACAAATTCGTCGAATTTGGTATCATTGGATGTCCCCCTCTGAGACAAAAAAAATTTAGTTATAAATTTGTTTGATCCGATGTGTAGATTTGCGGATATTTCAATGTCTCCAATTAAAATGAACACTCTGTATAGTTGGAACCATGAACGACTGCGGTCGATTTAAGGCTCGTTCTACGCACCTGACGTCACGCATCCGCTGACAGCCAATGAGTGTTCAGTAGTTTTCTGAACGGTCTGCTGGGAATGTCTTGGCGAGTGCGAGTGTTAAATGTGATTGTAGTTATTCTTTGGTGAATTTTTATCGCATTTGTTGCAAGTTGTCATGGCTGATAATGGTGGTAAGCGACAAACTCTCCATAAACAGGCGAGGGACATAATTTACCGGATTCACGCTTTTTTCAAGCGCGAAGCAGAAAACGGTGGACCTATCACGGATGTCGCCAGATCTCAGGAACGCACTGCAGAAGCGACAGGCGTTAGCTTGAGAACCGTTCAGCGGATTGCCAATGAAGGAAAGTTATCTACGGAGACCTGTGGAAGCCCACTTTTCAGATCGCCAGGGAAATATCGCACTCGTGAGAGGACTGTAACTAATTTAGATAATTTCGACAAAGATGTTCTAAGACGATAAGTGCACAACATGTACAACACAGGCGAATTTCCTACTGTAAAAAAAATACTTATGAAAATGCGTGAAACCATAAATTTTAAAGGTAGCATGACTTCAATGAATAGAATACTTAAAAACATTGGATTCAAATATGTACATACAAATGACGGAAGAAAGTTTTTAATGGAACGTAGTGATATCGCTGCTTCAAGGGCACAGTTTTTAAGACGTATTATTGAAGTAAGAAAATCCGGGAATAAGAACATTTTTTTCTTGGACGAAACATGGGTGAACCAAAATCACACAAGGAAAGCGTGTTGGAAAATGAGTGATGGTTCGGGTGGGTTTAAAGTACCAGTTGGTAAAGGTGGACGAATAATTGTGCTTCACGCTGGTTCTGGTTCTGGATTCATTCCAGAAAGCAAATTAGTGTTCCGGGCAAAAAAGAGAAATTCAGGGGATTATCATTCCGAAATGAACTCTGAGACATTTAAATTGTGGTTTAGGAATCAGTTTCTCCCTTACTTGCCTGCAAACTCGGTTATTGTAATGGACAATGCGAGTTATCACTCTGTTGTTGTTGACAAGACACCCACAACAAGTACAAAAAAAGCCGATATCATGTTATGGCTTGCAAGTAAAAATATTCCACATACTGCCAACCAAACTCGTGCTGAAATGTTGAATCTTGTAGTGCTTCATAAGCCTCGCACAAAAGTTTATGAAATCGATTGTATTGCACAGGAACATGGACACACAGTTTTGCGTTTGCCACCGTACCATTGCCAATACAATCCGATAGAGTTAATTTGGGCACAAGTGAAAGGGTATGTCGCAGAACGAAACGTGACATTTAAAATTGCCGATACAGAAAGGCTTCTGCACGAAGCACTTGACAGAATTACTTCTTCAACATGGGCTGAATGTGTTCGGCATGCACAAAGGCTACAGGAGGAGGACATGGACAGGGAAATTGTAATTGACAATCTGCTTGAACCCATCGTCATAACTCTAAGACCTGATGATTCGGACTGCGACACTGACTACAGCGATGCAGAAGACTATCGCAGCGATTGACAACAATGAAGGGTAATGCACATACACAATAATACTCATGTTCTCTTTCTTGTTTTTGTTCCACAGTTGCAATTTTACCAATGGTATTGAAATATATTCCTCTTCTGCAACTGTAATAAGCGTCTTATTTAGACCAGACGCGTTTTTCTCTTTTGAAGCATCTTCATTGGACAGCATTTTGTCTCCTCCATTGCCAAGTCACCTTTCGTAGTTTTGTGCTGAGGTAACACAATATTCAACATTTGTGTCGGCCGATCAGTGTTTTAGCAAATAAATGCTTTTTGTGTGTGCCACACACAAAAATTATATTTGACGTAGCTCAGAGCACTGATACACAGTATATTCAAGTCCTAATGTTTTTGTAAGTCCACAGTTTTGTTTAACGTATTTTGTGTACTTCCTTTTGATTGATTGAAGTGCTTTAAAATAAAGTCAAACGCGCCCGGTGTAAATAAAACTTTTATTACAGTCGCGAAAGACGGAATATTTCTCAATATTACATACGACACCAATCTGGTACTTAAATTAAATGAGATGTTGTTATACAGTAAATTTTATATGAAATTTAGGTATCTTGTCCACATTTTATTCTCAACATTGTGGTAACTACAATCGAACATACGGAAAGTATACGCTATGAACTTTACCTCTGCAAACTCTTTAAAATTTCGTGCAATGGTTTACTGCATTTAATGCTGCAATATAACTGCATTGAAAATCGAAACAAAATTAAGTCATTTATGGGGGGAAAGTATCAGTCAAGAAGATGTGTCAAAATCAAATTTTTGGGCCAAATAGTTTTTGTGAAATCGAATGATAAGTGTGTCAAAGCAGTCGGAACACTATGTGTCTGCACAGGCGAGCAGTGCAGTGGTTACAAAATCGCGCACGGCGTGGAATGCGGGGAGCACGTCTCTGTAGCAGCGGCGAAAGGTTTAATGCGGCCATGGTGGCTTTACTTCATAAACTGCGCGCTCCCCCCTAAACGTAAGTTTGAGAACTACACTGCTACGGCACTGCTTCTCTTGGCGCGTACAACTGGCAACGCTGCAATCTCCCGGGTCTGGGCGGGCATGCGCGAGCCGCCAAGATAAATGAATTGAACTATAATCACGATGTATCTCGTGGATACATGCGACGACTTTTGTGGTTTTTTGTTTGTATACAGGTTCTTTTTCTTTTGTTTTTGTTTTAGATAGCAGTTACCTTTATTGTTACAGATTTTACAAATACAGAAGTGAGTGTCAGGTTCATTACACTTTCAAATTAACATAAATATTTGACATTTTGTAATGGAGAAGTACATGAAATTCTTTTAAAAATGGATTTTATTATAGATACAAATAAATTATTGAACTAATCAAAGCATGTCTCTTTTTACTGATTGCCCTCTACAGAAAGACATTGTTCACAAATTATTTTTGCGTGCTTTTGCAAACAAAGATGTGTACCGCATTTTTCACATGTATACTTGCTGAGACAAGTCTTTTTTGTCTCCCTGTAGCATGACTGGCACCTTTTTCATTTCTTGTTTTCTGATTCCAAGGATTGTTCAACGTTTTCTTGCTCTTTTCCTTTAGGTTTGTACTTTACTAGCATTGACTTTTGTATCATCAGGTAGAGTCATAATAAGAGCTCTTTTGAGATGATCTTGCAGTAGAGTCAGAGCCAAAGTTTTGAGCTACTCGCTCCGATTTGAGTATTTATTCTTGTTGCCCAAGAAAATTACTCTTGAGTTGATGCCTGCAATGTTCAACAGGTGGAAAAAAATCACCATAGGCCATCTTCTTGTTGACCTAGCTACATTGTAGGTTGCACGGAGTTTGTCAACTACATTAAATGGTTCAAATGGCTCTGAGCACTATGCGACTTAACTTCTGAGGTCATCAGTCGCCTAGAACTTAGAACTAATTAAACC
Organism: Schistocerca serialis cubense; assembly: GCF_023864345.2. Lineage (NCBI taxonomy): Eukaryota > Metazoa > Arthropoda > Insecta > Orthoptera > Acrididae > Schistocerca > Schistocerca serialis. Next base: position 319,637,929 of record NC_064641.1, on the reverse strand, counting down.
TAACTAACCTAAGGACATCACACACATCCATGCCCGAGGCAGGATTCGAACCTGCAACCGTAACGGTCACTCGGCTCCAGACTCTAGCGCCTACAACGTGACGGCCACTCCGGCCGGCTAACTACATCAACTCCAGATTTTGTGTCATTATAGTGAAGAATAATTGCTGGATTTTTTCTCTAAACCCTCCGATACGTCACTTGACGATAGATTCATACTCGAAATGAGGACTACAGTTTTCCTTCTTTTCCAGACATAAACACAAGGGTTTCATTCTTGCTGTAGCCAAATACGCTATCATATTGCTGTCTACTTTTTGGTGCTACGAAATTCGATGGCAGTTCCTTCTTGTTTTTTCTAATTGTGCCTACAAACAACAGTCTCATTTTATGCAGTTCTATTACTAACTCCAAACTAATGAACCAGTTATCTGCTGTAATGTTTCTACCCGTCCCATATATTGGTTCAGCAAGTCTCAGAACTACTTCTTTGTGCGGAGCTGTTATTCTGAAAGGGTCCTTCTGGTTGTAATCCACAGTATATTTCCATGTTGTAAGTATAATAAAGCTTGGCATCATATAGGCAGAAAATTTTGATGCCGTATTTAGATGGTTTGGATGGTATGAACTGGCGAAATCCACACCGGCCTCTAAATGCTGGTAGCTGCTCATCAACTGTGACGTTCTGTCCGATGGAGTAATGTGTCTTGCAGTTATTCAAACACATGGTGAACATTTCCCTCACAGCTGCTAATTTGTCTGTCTTGCGCCGTTCTTGTCTTGTGGGTTCATCATCAAAACGAACACATCTTATTAGGAACAGGAAAGGTTTTTCGGACATGGTCATTCTTAAAATATTCAGACCAAGGTCATCTGCTGTCCAGAAGTCGTGAACATTCTGTCGCCCACCACGGAACACACCAGCAAGCTATAACAAGCCAAGAAAGGCTTTTATTTCGATTGTGTCTGTGTCCTTGCAGTCACTCTCGCCAGCAAAGTTTCCTTTTAGATCAGCTATACACCTGTTAGTGTTGACCACAATTAGATCTAGGATATCATTACTGATGAATAGGCTCCAGCAGTCAATTTCAGTTACCATTTTCTTTGCATCTCCAACTACCCCAGGCAGTTTGGTTAGTATATTATGAGGCCGTTTCTGTGTTGCTGTCCAAGGCACTTTCCTCCATTTAGTTCCATCCTTACCTAAAATAAAAAATAAGTACATTACACCATTATTAGATACTGTTATTATTACATCTGAAAGCATATTTATTGTCTTTTCTACTCACCAAAATAGTAATGTTCATAAGTTTCCTGCGCTTCATTATTTTCCTCTTCTTCAAATTCATCATCTGTGTCTGAGTCTACAGATCGTGTTTCGAGTATATCTGCGGTATCTGAATCAGTTTCTGCAAGATCATCTTCATCTTCAATGGATACCTCGCCGTCGAGAAGAAAGCGATGTAATTCTTCCAAATCCTTAGGATTTTCTAGATCATATCGTTTACTCATTTTGAAAGAGAGTACACGTAGCTACAACGAAACGTTGCTTCATTTAGAAGGCAACAACGCAACTACCGTCTTGCGTACGCTGCAAAGAATGCGACAGCTGCAGTCATTACCGGCGACAAAGCGTTACCCGAGTAGGCGCGCTGTATCTGAGAGATACAGGCAGTACACGTTTCCACACCTGACTCATTTATGACCTTGTCAGTATCGGGATAAGACTGAAATTCCTGTGAAGCAATAAGAAAGGTATGACACAAGATGTCGTGGGCCAGCAAACCGTTACCACTGTTCATTGCGGTAATATTAGAGAAAAAGTAGGTCATGTATCTCACAGATACATGCGCAACTGTCGGAGGGTTAATATAACAATTACTCCACCCGCCGCCCGACATATGGTGCATCGGCCAGGAATGAAACTGAGTAAAAGTGAAAGTGATTCTTAAATATTCGGATTCGGGAGTGAAATGCGACACGCAACTGAGTAATAGAACAGTGATGGTGTTACGTGTGCATGTGGACGACGCAATTGGATTAACAATGCATCTGGATTGACGGAGCTGGCACTAAGTCTGGCAGCGCTGCCGGCATCGCGAGAAGCCAGTTTCGCCTCACCGCAGTCGTCCGCCGGAGCAACCGGAGCCGCACCTGCAGTTGCAGGCTACACAGCAGCCGGCGAAATGCCGTCTGCAGTTCAACGCGCCGCGTCGCATCAGTAATCCCGGTATGCCGCGCCGGCAACCCCATACGTCGTGCAGAAGGAACTAAGTTAAGTGAAAAGCTGTTAAAACTTTTACTAACCTGCACTAAAAGACTGTCGGCGATGGAACTGCAAAAAGAAACAAAAGTTAAACCTAAACCAGGACCTATGTCTGTTGAAGGAACTGTAAATCCAGACAACGGTTCAAGTGTAAATATGCATGAAAATAGTAATGTTAAAGTGAAATATGAAGTATTGTCTCCTGACAGTAGTGTGAAAAGGGGCAGTGATTCAATAATAGAGACCCCTGTAGTAAAGCAGAAATCAGAAATTGTTAATTTATTGGATGATAGTTTATCTGATGAGTTAAAAACGAAACAGTCATCAGAGGTGGTAGAGTTTAAAAAGGATAAGTTCGATATGACTGATCTATCAGATGTTTCATTTAGTTTTGATGATTCTGGTATTGGAGCTAGTTTTTCGTCACCTGAGTGTGGTAAAAAGCCAGCTAGTGAGCAACCCAGAGATACTGGGGCTATTGATTTAAATGTTATATTACAAACAATAGCTGCCAGTAATGCAAAAATGTCAGCCAGTAATGCTAAAATGACAGCTGAATTAAAATCTGATATAATTGCGGTAAATAACAGGATTGTGGCCAGCCAAACTAATTTTAATAAACGATTAGACGTAATGGACAATACCTTCAAGGCTGTTTGAAATAAGTTGAAAGAGGATCTGGACAGTTTGAATTATAAAATTGATTACAATCATGAGGATATTAAGAAAAAGGTTGCTCAACAATTTTCTGAAATGTATAAAACTGTAAAATCCGAAGTTGCTGAGATTCACAGAGACTTCCAAATGGAAGATGCGAAGCTGGAGCACAAGTTAACAGAAAAGATCGAGGCGGAATCTGAACTGTGCTCAGATAGGTTTAAAGATGTTAATATAAAAGTAAACATATGTCAAGCAGAAGTAGATGCAATCAAAACTGATACTACTCATATTGTGCAAAGAGTAGATAATGTTGAAACGAGAGTAGAAAATATTAGTACTAACATTGCTAACATTGAGAGTAAAGTAGCTTCAGTAACTTCTGGTAATGGTAGTATGCAACAAGTTGTAGCTGCAAACGCCGCTTTTATCGGGTGTCGGCAGTTCTTGCGGTTCGATCCAGATAAAAATATCCACCCGCTAGATTTCTGGAACGATTTTGAAGATGTGATTCCACCACCTTGGTCTGAACGAGAGAAAATCTCATTTATTAGAAGCCATTTAGCAGGTGACGCCATGCGTTAGTCAGCTGATGTTATGTTGAAGCGTAAAACATTAGAGGAATTTAAAACAGCTTTCATTAATGAGTACTGGTCTAGCAATAAGCAAAATGAAGTGTTGAGAGAATTTTGGATTGGAAAACGCTTCAATGTAGGCAAGTAATCTATTGAAGAGTTTGCCAGGTCATGGATCTCACGTTTGTCGCATTTGGCCGAAAAGCTAAAACCTGAAATGATAATACTAGGTCTTGAAGCCAAACTGCCATGGTATTGGCAAACTAGAATCATATCTGCCCCTAGAGACAATCTGGATCGTTTCATTGAATATTTGGAACTTGTAGAGCGTGTTGCTGCCAATGAGGAGCAAGCACGTAATAACAGAAATGGTAATAACACTAGTAGTAATTTTAAGAACGAGCAGAATGGCAATGTAAACATCAGAACAGCAGGTGTTCGTCATCCTAAGAGAGGTAGGAATTGTAGAAATAATTATCATAACCAACAATGGCATCTAAATGATTGTAATTTTGATCCGAAAAAAATTATGTAGGTAAACAACAGTGTGGAAAGCAATGCTGTGCCAGTTAACTATAATGGAAATAAAGGAAATAGTAGTAGGCCGAGGCAGGAAAACTAGTTTCCGTTTATGAGGACACAGGCGCTCACCAGGCGGTTATTTTTCCTAAGCCAGTAGTTACAGTAATTGGTAAGACAGATCAGAATACTCAGACTGAACATGTGGATGAGGGGTCGGTAGCATCTAAGAATACAGCAGAAATATTAGATCACTCACAGTATTTGATAGATACCGTGTTAGAGACGCTTTCTAAGTGGGAAGAGAAAGAGAAGGCGGAGCAGTGTAACGGTAGGGAAGAGCTACAAAATACTGAATTGTCAGGTGAAGAAGCAGAAGAAATTCATGCTTACATTTACGATGAGGGTGATGTGCTCTTATCTAAAGTGCCTGTGCAGGATGTTGATACTGTAGTAATAGATTTAGGACAGGAGGTAAGTGAGAATGTAGAGGATAGCCTGTTGGGGGTCGATGAACCCAGTAGCTGTGACCAGTTGTCACTTGAGAAGGAACCCGACGATAATAGTGAAAGTGGTTTAGCTGTAACTAGTGTTATGCCCGGTCTGGAGGCGCAGAATCGCTCAGACTACAATAATTTGGGTCAGGTTCAGCAAACTAAATGTAATGAAGTCGTGCGGTGTTTCGATTTGAAATTAATAGACCGACTGGAAAAGGCAGCTGAAAATGTAATTCAGGAAACCCCTACACACTTTGACCTAAATGTAATGAAGACAGATGTCAATCACTTTAGCTGGAGACAAATCCAAAAGGAACTATTGGATGAGTTTGAGGAACCACCTGTACAAACTAGAATAAGCCACCCTATAATAATAGTGAATATGTTGGTTATCAATGTAGGTTGTCTCTTAGACAGTGGAAGTGAGGTGAGTGCGATATCTCAGTCCTTCTTTGATGCACTACCTGGTGAAGACAAGCCTACAGTAATGAGGATATCAGGAGTAAGAATAATTGGTGCTGCTGGCAAGGTGTCAAAAACGGTAAAGCAAGAAAATTGCTGCCCTTTGATATTAATGGTAATTTAATTGATCATCCATGCTTAATTGTAAATAATCTCAGTATTGAGGTTTTAATTGGTATAGAGTTCTTGTCAAAATATCAGAGTGTTGTTGACTTTGAAAGAAGCCAGTTAAAAATTGTCTTGCCGATAACCGGAGTAATTACGGTACCTTTTATTGATAAACGTGTAGTAACTAATTATGAAACTTGGGAGCTGCCTATACGAGTTCTGAAAAATAGGAGATATTGGGACGAAGGTGTTAATCTTAGTAAAAGTAAGCTAAACACATTAGAAAGAAAGAAGCGTCATGACGCAAAAGCTGTACCCACCAGTTTTGAAATAGGTCAGTTAGTCCTTGTCAAAACCAAGGACAAATCAAAGAAAATAAATGCAGAAACAAAGAAAATCATGTTCGTATACCAAGGACCTTTCAGGATCATAGGAAAACCACATGCCAATGCATATAGACTAGAGTACCCTAAGAGTAAAAAGATATTAGGTCTCAGGAACGTGATCGACCTAAGGAAGTTCATAGGTAGTGAATGAATTCTGTAGGGAGGAGGTTGTTCTGTAACCTCTACGCAGTGTGGCAGCTGTGCAGTCCCAGCTGTGTGAGATCTTCTTTCCATTTCAGGTCTCACTCATTCTTCATCTTTTCTATCCTCCAAAATTTCGGCTCTTACTCTCAAATACTAAAATCTTCCGTTATGGTTATCAAGCCAATAATAAACTAATGAATTCTGTAGGGAGGAGGTTGTTCTGTAACCTCTACACAGTGTGGCAGCTGTGCAGTCCCAGCTGTGTGAGATCATCTTTCCCATTTCAGATCTCACTCATTCTTCATCTTTCCTATCCACCAAAATTTCGGCTCTTACTCTCAAATACTAAAATCTTCCGTTATGGTTATCAAGCCAATAATAAACTAATGAATTCTGTAGGGAGGAGGTTGTTCTGTAACCTCTACACAGTGTGGCAGCTGTGCAGTCCCAGCTGTGTGAGATCTTCTTTCCCATTTCTGATCTCACTCATTCTTCATCTTTTCTATCCACCAAAGTTTCGACTCCTTCTTTGCAATAAAAAAAATTTCCGTCATGGCTATCAAGCCATGAGCTCTGTAACCATTCTATCCATCGATTAGTGAAGAAAATACCTAATGTGACAAACCTAACAGTGACATAAACAACAAAGAAGTATGACGTAATTAAGATACAAATGTATCTGAGCAACAAGTATGTATAGAACCCTGGTAATATTGTAAGAACAAAGTGTTATTTTATTCGAAATGGTCCACCAACAGTAATTTTAAAAGATATACCAATTCGTGTACAAGAAGGATCTGAAGTGGCAGTGAAACCTAGTGTATGCATTAGAGCTAACTAATAACTAGTAAGAGAGAGTACTTAGTGTTATGAGAAATTGACAGATAAGTTGTAAAAATGAATTCACCTTGTGCAGCAAGGAATGGCAGTGTAATATAATTGAACAGTGTTTGTGGTTGAGACGTGAAGGACACGTCCTTGAAATATTTATGAGGTTGGAGCTGGCCGTTATTTGGTGTAGTGTGTGACAGGACACACCTACACGTATTGAGGTTATGAGTTGGAGGCGTGAATGCGGCCATAGGTACCCTTATGTTAGATGAGACAGAGCAGCTCATGGTGTCCTATAGGTTTAAGGAATCTAGCATTACGCTCGGCCATAATTACTTAATGCACTTTAGTGGTAGGTCAAGTGAGACTACCTGTGGTTTCAGCGTCCGACCGAGTGGAAATGGATTGCCACGTGACGAAACTGATCAGCTGCAATACACTATAGATATGAAATACATGTGCCATCCTATGCTTTAAATGTTAGTAGAGTGAGTGTTAAATAAGTACATACACTAGCAACATAATTTAGTAACATAATGGCAGACGTGAAACATTATTTATAGCTCAGCATAAATACACTTCGATGAAGTAAGTACATAATTGCAGATGTGGAACTGACACAGTAGCAGAGGACCAATAAGTGGATTTAGCAGTCAACTAAACGTAGTGTGTTTTGAGCACTCAGAACTGTACTATTACCACAAGTTACTCACATGTACAAAGAAGCTGAGAAGACAACTACTAATCAAATATACTCATACTATCTCTAAGAATAAGGTAATCGAAGATGAGTCAGCTAAGTAAATAAAATACAAATGTATCAGGAATGTACCGAACATTGGTTCAGTGTTCCGGCCCAGAAATAATAAATTGAGATTAAATAGGATTTATGATTGTATACCTTGAGCATAAATTTTCTCTAGTACGTGACTAACGGCGTTTTGAGCCATTTGTTTATCGATTTTATGACAGTTAAGTAACTGCGAGAGTAAAATTGAAAAAGTTCTGTTAACTTTGTTCCAGTAACGTATTGAAAGGTAAAATGTATATATCCCCATTTCATTGTGACCCACCCTTAGATATTAAGTGAACAGAGTCTGAGGCACTCTTTTTGTTTGTTCTACAGGACAAACCAGATAATGGCAGCCTGGTAGCTGCGTGAAAGCGTGGAGTGACTTGGACACAACTCACAGCGACCCCTCCCATTTCCCTATGTAATTTAGAGTGAACGTGAAGGATGTACTCCGTAGCAACTTCCCCCCCTCTACCCTTGTGAATGGAAGTGTAGAAAGCCAGCCAAAGCGGCTACAACCACGTGTGTAAAAATGAAATCGTCATGATTTGAGAAATTTTCTTTCAGGTTCAGAAAAGACAGCTAAGATATAATTATCTGTTTATGTATCATGAATAACTGTGTTATTTTCTTTGAATTTATGTATGTAAAAATGTATTTAATGGATTTAGATTTTCATAATTTTACATATCTAATGTGTTTGTCTGTCTAAGGCAATATGTATGCCAAAGTGTTTCATTGATTTTGCTTAAATTTTGAGTGATAATGTTGCTTAAGAGGCAGTGAACATGCCAGAAATTTAAATAATTGAAGTAGGTAATCAGTTTTCTATTTAATATTTCTATATGTTTACATTTAAATTTTAATTTTCATAGGGAGTTAAGCTGTACTCTTGCTTCCCTTTTTGTAATTAATTTTTTTTCTTTCTTTTTCCCATTTACATTCAAAAAAAAAATTTAAGTAGAGGGTGATGTAGGGAAGCAGCATACTCACGCCGTATAAAATTCACATCAGTCTTTCCATTGTGTGCCTGCCCAGTCCGCTGTAACTAGCTCTGGCGTCGTAATTGTTGCACAATACTTTAAAAATCAAGTAAATAACCTGAAACGCCTCTAGAATGTCAGGAGTAATACTAAATCAACATGTTCAGAGCTCGTCTACTGCATGTAGTGTAATTAAATTATTTTTCTCGCCCAAAGTAATTGACTTAGCCACGTCAGACTTTTATTATGATTACTTACTTGTGTGCTGATTGCACAATTAAATTGAAAGCTTCATCGGCCATCAGCAAAGGAAGCAATGATTTATTCGATAACTTAAAGTGGTGCATTACTAGTCCAGCGGCTAGTCGGGAGAGCCGATTTGATCAGGCGTTCCCTTAGCCGTCCGCACCGCGGCTTTATATATAAGAACGCTGCGCGAGAGAGAAAGGCCCCAGTTCTCTCCAGACGCTGATTAGCGCACCATCTGTGCCAGGAGTCGCGTCGCATCGGTATCATTGCTATAAACAGCCTCAGATGCCGTAATAAGTTACTCAGGATACGCGTAACCATGAAATCGTTTTCGAGTGAAGTGTTAATTCTGGGATGACTCTAATGATCTATCTTCAGTTTGCGTATGTCGTATTTTCTCGTGCCGCCGCAGGACAGACATTCTACCATTATTTAGCGTGGCGTTTGATGAACATTATCATCAAATTATGGCGAGCATTCACTTAAACCTTTAATTTGAACAGTTATAGTTGCATCAGCGCATTAGACTCTGAACTGCTCTGGTAGTTGGATTGTGTGGATTCTTTTTTGGTCTGTGACTTTCAGAATATAGTGAGTATTTTAGAGAGAATCGTTTTTGATTATGAATCCCAGACAATCTCCTAATTCCTCAGAGCTATAAGCTGTAGCTATAAGTGTATTTCTCAGATGAAGTGGGCACTAGGAATTCTAATTACAGGCTTCAGGTTTGCTAATCACTTTCTGGTTGCCAATATTGTAGTTAGAGAGCCAGTGTTAAGAACGGCAAACAACAGCATTAAGTAAATAATAGGAACAGTTTATATGACAATAACTCCACCCTATAAAATAAATAAAATAAAATAAAATAAAATATTAATTTTTCTATCTGTATGATAGTGATTGGTTGTATTAATATTTGCTTATCTGGAACGTGGACGTTTAATTATTTGGTATCAGACGCTTGACAATGGCTTTTTCGTAAATGCAATGTTATTCATAGTTGACCGTGAAATAAGACTCAAATAATCGGACTTCGTATTTAAATCGTTTCCGAAGACTGCTGCGGTAGGTACGGACTCAAATCTAAATTCTCAATATTACAGTAATTTTGTCAGCCATGTCAATACGTCGTACAGAGGTGACTGTCTACTAAACATAAAAGTTTACACAGTTAGTTAAATCAGATATATTCAACCAATAAGCCTACAGTTAAATAATTCTACTTACTTTCATAAATATAAATTCTTTACAGAATCGAGTGCCTAGTAAGATTGCAACTCGCAGTGTTCTTATATAACATCAAATATGGCGGTGTACCAGTCAATGAAATATACGTGCTTCCCGCACCACTTATCCAAGACCTCTCCTTCTTAATGAAACATAAGAGTATCGTAATTGTGTTTTTTGTTTTATCAGCGACATAGCGCTGCAGTTCTGTGCCATAGGCTTTATTTATTTGTCAGAGATTAATTATTTAATTAAGATTTCGCGTTTCCGAGGAAACTCACGCACGGCATGCAAATCTGCCTTTATATTGCCCCCTGAATTGCGAGGCGAAAGGACACACCTGCAGGCGAGCAATTCACCTAAAGACACAAGAAAATCTAAGTTATCCACAACTATTTACATGACATACATCATACAGTATATTATATACAAAATTTGAATGACGCGCGTGCGCCGTAAAGGTTCTTGTGTTGGCAAAATAGAGTGCGCGCATGCGCAGAAGCGTCTATGTTATATCGTAAATTTAGATCACGCGGCACAGTATTGCAGTTCATATTGTTCGTGTGCGCGCGCATTTATTAGTCGTTGCACAAAGAAAATATTCCACCAAGATTACATATGAAGACTACATTCTATGACAGGTAACTTAGTTTTAAAATTACAATGTTTGCTATAATACAGTACAACTTTAGATTGTTGAATGTTCTTAGTTACATAGTATTGCATTGAAATGCTTCAAAGAAAAATGTCTTTATGTTTCAGGTGCGTTGACCTATACACATCGTGTCGTTATTACAGTTTATATTCATCTGCTGCACAATAATTTTTCACAGGTTAGTGTCGTCGTGGTAAAGTTTTTTGATCACAGTAACATCGCTGTATAACAACGTGTTTGATACATAAGCATGTCCATTTCCTATTTCCATTATAGTCGTTGTGATGCAGTTCGTTGTGACAAAAGGCATTGTTTATTATAGGTCAGACGTGACCCGTCGAGTAATTGGTCCATATGCAGTTCGTTTTCGATATTCCGTGGAAGCTTGGTTGCAGAACCTCGGACGGCACATAGCTGGCGTCGATCCTTGGATAGTCCAGGTAAGTGTGTCCGTCACATTTCGAGAACATTCCATTCCCTGAAGTTCCAACCAAAATTCTTCCACTCGTCGTGTTGTTTTCTGGACAGGCACGTTGTGACCATTTAATCCAGTTAACATCTTGAAGTTAGATACTGTAGTAATGTCACTAGACGATGCACCAATTACGCACTTCACATTTTCAGTTTTTTTTTTTTTAATATAGCTTACCTAAATGTTCGTAGTTACTTATCAAAGAAATCGTTCAGCGCGTTTACAAAGGTACGATGCATCATGAATGTCATTAACAGTTTCTTTCACATAGGTTTCTGCGTAGTTGCAGACTTAGTAATGTACGTTAATGTCCGTGAACAGTGGTTCACTACACATTTTTTTTTAGGTTTTTTTTTTTTTTTTTTTTTTTTTTTGGCACTCGTTATTGTTCAAATTTTCACATAGTAACAGTTACATTATACATCAGTTAAAAAAAACATAAGTAATCATACATATACACGTCACATATTTTCTTAGCATAAACATAATACAGTTACACATAAACATGTTTACATCATCATTACATAGCTATAAATTATTACATTGTGTCACATTTGATTACATGAATTGCAGATATTTACGTCCTCTTTAACGGTTTTGCTGGGATTTTATCGATGTTTTTTTTTTGTGATGTCATCTGAAATTAAGATAGGTTAGACACAACATTCACTACATCAGTAGGCAAGACCCGGCGTTTTCACTACTCAATAAATATTCAAAATAATAAGAGACGGAAAGCTGTTAGATTCCTCGCGTTTTGTGCGTGTGTGTAAAGTGTCTGTGTGGCCTTGGCTAGTGGTAGATGCTTTTCTTGCTGAGAGATGTGCGTCTAATCTATTTCTCGAAGTAAAAGATCGCTTCACAAATGACGTCTGTCGGTTCGTCAGGTGTCATACCAAGTCAGTGGTACCTACAGTCACAAATGTTCCGTGAAAAATTAATATATCATTCACTGCTACGTAATCATAAATTTTACTTTAATATTCAGTCTTCTCGGTGGTGCCGCGGCGTTGAAAGAAAAGTTCTTCTGTCTTCAACTGCGTAACTGGAACCGCTGAAATGAAAATTTCTATACTACTTATTATCTGTGTTGTAGCAAACAGAGTTTTGCGAGTTGCTTAGCAATGTCTTCATGGGTATGACTTTGACATTATTTAGCATGAAATGCTCTAAGATCTCAGTGTGCGTATAGCCCAATAATTTTGTTAGTTCTAGGATGTTGTAACAGATACGCACCAGGATGCGGTATGTTAACAATTATATAAGGTCCTTCATATAGCAGACACCACTTAGCATTGCGTCGTTTGAGTGCTACAGATTTATGATTCCTACCTTGAAATTTTGTTTTATTTTTATTATGTTTGTGTGATGTTTGTTTCGTATCTGTGCGTGATGTGCCAGTGTAGTCAATACTTCTTTTATTTTCTGTTCAGGTGTGATTTCCTTGTCTGACAACTTAGGTAATGGTTCTATCCATTGATCGTTCTGTTTGCAACTGAACATGATCTCGTTAGGTGTGTAATTTGTATTGTAAATATTTAAGTTATTGTGTACGTCTTCGAAAAGACTTAGGTAGGACACCCAATTAGTATGTTTTGATGAAATATAGGTCCTCATGAATCGGTTTAGTTCTCGGAAAAGTCTTTCAGTCGCGTTACATTGTGGACTAAACTTTGAAATAAATATACTTTTAATGTTATTGTCCTTCAAGAAATTTCTCCATTTGTACCCAGAGTAGTATGCTGCATTATCTGACAGAATTGCTTTAGGTTTTCCCACGTGCGTCAGGTAATTACTTGAGAATCTTCGTATTATAGCATTTGCAGTAGCGGATTTTAAAGCATAAAGTTTTACATGTTTAGAAAATATATCGTAAAAAGCTAAGATATATTTGACACCTCCAGAGCTTGCTGGATGCGGTCCACTGATGTCAGTACATAGAATTTCCAGGGGTTTACTCGGTAAAATAGAATGTAAATCTGTTTTTGTGGATAAATTCTGAGGTTTTGATTTTTGACATATGACACATGTTTTCAGTTCCCTGTAAATTTTTCTTCTCATATTGCTAAAATAACAGTGTGTGCTGAGCTTTGCCAAACACTTTTTCGTCCCATAATGACCCCAAACTAAGTGTGTGTGCCAAATCAGATTACGTTCAGACTCTTTGGGAATGCATACACACCAGTTAGTAGCATTTGGATGTCGGCGATAAAATAACACATCATTGTGTAACTTGTAATACCTAGTCAAAGGATGATTGTGTTTTTCTACCAGTAATGTTATTATCTTATACCAGTGAGGATCAGATTTTTGTAATTTAGCCATGTTTCTGCACATATCAATATAATATTGGTGATACTGCTTGTCTTGCATTAAGAGAATCCTGTAGTCATTTATATTTTCTAAGTCACTGTTGGTTTCATTCATACCTTGTGGAAGTCTAGACAAAGCGTCGGCAATGGTGTTGTCCTTACCTTTTATGTACTTAATTTCAAAAGAATAGTTCTGAAGTGTAACTGCCCATCGTGATAGTCTAGGATGTACAAGTTTACAAGTTAACAAAAATGTCAGGGCCTGGTGATCGGTATAAATTACCGTATGTTTTCCAAATAAATAATAACTGAATTTCTTGAATGCCCAGACTATGGAAAGTGTTTCTAACTCAGTAGTGGAGTATGTACGCTCACATTCAGTTAGAGTACGACTTGCAAACCCAATAATTCTTATCTGTTCCTTTTCTTTATTCTTTACAACTTGAAATAAGCAACAGCCCAAGCCAGTACGTGAAGCGTCACAAGTCATACAAAAATCTAAATTGAAATCTGGATGGCTCAATATGTTTGCATGCACTAAAGCATGTTTAATTGTATTAAAGTCGTTCTGGCACTGTTCCGACCAGATCCAAACTTGATTCTTTCTGAGTAGATTTAGCGGATGTTTACTGTTCAAAAGTGGTTGTGGTAAAAAACGTCTGAAAAATGAACATAGCCCAAGGAATGATTTTAACTGCTTTTTAGTTCGAGGGCTAGGAAAGTTTCTGATAGCATCTAATTTACTGGGATCAGGACGTATGCCCTGTGAATTAACGATATGTCCTAAATATTTTATCTCACTGCAACCAAATTTTGATTTTCTAAGATTGGCTGTGACTCCAGCTTGTGCAAATTTTTCTAAAATTCTTTGAAGTGTGTCAACGTGTTCATTCCAAGACTGTGTAGCTATCAGTATATCATCTACATAGTGTGTGACTGTCTCAACTAAATCATCGCCAAGCACGGTATCCAGGGCTGTAATGAATACCCCAAAACTGACATTCAATCCGAATGGTAGAACACAAAACTGATAGGTTCGCCCCCCGAACATAAATGCAGTATATTTCCGAGCATCAGGAGTGATACCTACTTGCCAAAATGAATTAGCGAGATCTATCGTGGAAAAATATTTTGCGTCTAGAAATTTCTGTAATTGCTCTTCTAAATTTTCTGGTTTTGTGTGAACCGGTAAAATTATTTCATTAATTGCTCGTGCGTCTAACACTAGCCTAATGCTACCATTTGATTTTTTGACAGCAAGTAGAGGACTACAGTAAGGTGAGGTGGATGGTTCAATGACCTTCCAGTCTAACATTTGTTTTAATTCTTGCCACACAGCAGGTCGTTGAGATAACGGTACGTTATATGTCTTGTGGTAGAAGATCTTGTGAGGCTTAACTTCAATCTTGTACACATACGTGTTGATAACATCTAATCGTTTGGTAAAAACTTGTAAATATTTGGATAACACTTCCTATAGTTTTATACATTCATGTACACTGAGAGCTGTAGCTTCATTTATCTTATGATCAAGCAATGTTTTCAAGTCCATTAGCTCTGTGTCAGATGAGTGTGTGTGCGTGTCTTGAATGTCATTGTCAAGTACTAACTGAACCTTGTACCCTGTACAGTGTTTGTCATGCTTTAGAGTTCTCCTGTCCAAATCAATAATAATTACACTGCCTTTATCATTTAAAATGCATTTACCTTTGGAGAAGTCTATAATGCAGTCCTTCTCGCTCATAATATCTATTCCTAATATGCAATTTGTCACAAGGTTTTGTACAACCAGGAATGGCCATTGTACGGTTCCATTCCCCATTTTAATGTTTACAAAAACTTGCTTCGTAACCCTACATGACTTATTACCTAGAGCAGTAGTTATTTTACAGTTCTGGGCAGGAAACTCAGTCACAGGCTCCAATTCACACATCTTTTTATAGAAATTAAAAGACAAAACGCTCACAGCTGCACCTGTATCTAAGATAATAGTAGTTGGAATCCCACCCACTACACCAGTAGTAGATGCTAAAACAATTTCATTTGTGTTTGAACGACATTGTGTACTGTCTTGCAAAAGTTCATCTGATATATTGTCATTGTGGTTGTATCTTATAAATAAAACAGGTAGTTTTTGTTTAGAATTATTAGGCATATCAATATTTTGTTGTTCAATTGTGGTGTCAAATAACTGATTAACATTGAAGTCGCCCCCCAAGAATTCTTCAGCCACGACCCGGGGCATAGAAGTGACTGTTTCTAGTTCGTTGGATTAGCATTTGTATTAGGTACTGACACAGATTGAGGTTGTGTATCAGGTGTCATTTCTATTATATTCACATTCGGATATTGCCTGTTGTGATCTCCAAACTTTTGCGGTTGTTGTTGCTGTTGCGCATTATAACTTACCTGTCGGTCGTAAGGTATGCTCCAATTTTGCCCTGGTGGCTGCTGTGGTAAAGCAGTGTTTGAATGAAAGTATTGATCGCTACGAGTCCAGCCTTGATGCTGTCTTGGCTCGTAGTTATTATTATTTCTATTTCTGTTTGTGTTTTTGTTGTTACATTTGTATCCGTTGTTACCGTTGTTGTTATTACCGCGGTGCCTTTTGTATGGATTGCTGCATGGAGTGTTATTACTGTTGTAACTGTTGTTCGTATTGGAATACGCGTGTTGATTTTGATTTCCGTATTGAGACGGCATGTGAGTTTGCTGTTTTTGCTGTACCGCGTATCCAACTGTGGGCGCGCCAGAATTGAGTTGGCAAGCCTGCATGTTTTGCATACCACTAGTATAAACATTGTGGCTACTGTTTTGCCGCGCGAAGCGCTGATCTTCTAGTAACATGTCGACCGAATCTAAAGCTGTTAAAAAATAATCTGGATCGTCAACCGAAATATGTAAGAGTTTTTCTTTAATGTTGAAAGGCAATTTGGCCTTCAACGCACGGAGTATATCACGTGTTGCGACTGGTTCGTCTAAAAAATGTCCCATTTTCAAGTATTTTTCAAAATATCTGCGTAAGTTACCATTTTTACTGTTAAAAGTTTCAGGTTCTAAAATTTGTCTCCTGAGTCGCTCCTGGACGGATTGCGACCAGAATTTGTTCAGAAAGGCACGCTCAAACTCACTGTACGTGGTACATACGTCAGCTTGACTGTATGCCCAGACAGCTGCATCGCCTTGGATGTAACCGATAATATATGAAATCTTTTTCCGGTTACTCCAAGTGCGTGAAAATGCGTTACTAAAAGATTTAAGAAAAATCACCGGATGAATGGTTCGTTTTTCTGGGATAAAAGCCTGAAATTGCCTGTGTTTTATTAAGCTTTCTTCTTCCTTTGCATTATGATATGGATTTCTTCCACTGTAATTACTGCAATGTTCAGCTGGCGAGTAATTACGATAATGTTGCTGTGGTTTACCATGATAATAGCTTGTGTTTGTGGTCGCACGTCGTGGTATGTGTTGTAGTCGTGGTGTGTTTTGTTCTTGCGCGTTTGTCGTGTGCGGTATGTGTGCGTCATACTCGAATGTATATTGGTTTCTGAACTGTACATTTTGACTGATATCTTCGTTACATTCAGACTGTGGTTGATCGGTGAATTGTCTCATGGGCGCAGTGACGGACTGTACTGCGTCACTAATCAGCTGTTTGTTATTAGTGATGTATTCCGCTACGGAGTCGTGCACAGTTGTTGGTAAATTTTCACGTATGCATCTATCAAAATGTTTGTCTTTGTTCTCTACCCAATCATGAAATTCTTTATTAATATTTTGAAAATGAGCTGTGGCATCAGATTGTAAGATGTCAGTCAGGTGTTGTTCAACATCGTCAAATTTATTCTGCACGTCAGTAATTCGTTTTTCAAGGTTGTCGTCTACTGAAGGATATGTTTGAATTTGTTCAGTAAGAGCTTCACACGTGATATTAAGGTTTTTTAATTGTGTCTGTGAAAGTGCTACGTCATTTGTAGTCTTTTCTTGTATCGTATTAAGCTTGGAAAAGTTCGTACTGAGCTCAGTCATCTGTTTGGTCAGTGTGGCGTCTATAAGTTCTACACGTTTACATAAAGTGTCATTACCTGTCTTGATTGCTATGAGATCAGATTTAATTTCGTCATTTTGTGTCTTTAACTGTGTCTTTAAGGTTGCCATGTTTTCCGCGTTCTGTTTCATTAGCATTTGTAACATGTTGGCAATGTTTACTGTTTGCAAGGTCTCTGCCCCCGCCGCGTCATTAGACGCGACGTCATGTATTAACATGGGCTCTGACTGAGACTTCGAAATTTTTGTGGTGGACGGCCTATTGACAAAATTTCCGTTAACACTTGCGTCAATATTTGATGAATCGTCACTACCGGTTGCTGTCGTAAAGTCATTTTCTAACACTTGTCTCTCGTCCGAGTCGGATTGCGTCTGAATAGTATGTCTTTGCTGTTCCATCTTTGCGTATTGTTTTCTAGTTATGACCATGCCACACGTGATATATGTTTCAAGAAAATAATGTTTGACACTGATTTTAAAATAAAATGCAGTTGAGCATGAATCGCTCGTAGCAACAATGGCTGTTTGTTAATTTAGAAATGTAAACTGAATATGGGATTATTGTTAATGGCTGCTGTCCGTGTTACAACGTATCGTACAGAAGTCGGCCATATTGTACACTCGTGTATTGGTATTGTTGCAGAAGTTATTGTTTAAGGAAAAGTACTGAGAATGAAATTTATCACTGAAAACTGCTACACGCGAAAGAAATACTACAGAATCTACTGAAGAGCTAATACACTGAATTTTGCGTCTGGTCAAGCCTGCCAATGCAAAGATGCTGCGTCTTACCTTATTTTGCTGGAAGCTTCATTGCGTCTTCCCGCTAAATTTTATAATTGGCAAATATCTTCAGATTTTTGTTATTTCTCATATAGTCAAGTCCAGGTCCAGAAAGTTGATTTTTCACATGAAACAAAGAGAACAATGTAACAAATGACAAAATAACAAGTCCGACACGCAGTCGTCAATATAAAATAAATAAAATAAAATAAAATAAAATATTAATTTTTCTATCTGTATGATAGTGATTGGTTGTATTAATATTTGCTTATCTGGAACGTGGACGTTTAATTATTTGGTATCAGACGCTTGACAATGGCTTTTTCGTAAATGCAATGTTATTCGTAGTTGACCGTGAAATAAGACTCAAATAATCGGACTTCGTATTTAAATCGTTTCCAAAGACTGCTGCGGTAGGTACGGACTCAAATCTAAATTCTCAGTATTAGAGTAATTTTGCCAGCCATATCAATACGTCGTACAGAGGTGGCTGTCTACTAAACATAAAAGTTTACACAGTTAGTTAAATCAGATATATTCAACCAATAAGCCTACAGTTAAATAATTCTACTTACTTTCATAAATATAAATTCTTTACAGAATCGAGTGCCTAGTAAGATTGCAACTCGCAGTGTTCTTATATAACATTAAATATGGCGGTGTGCCAGTCAATGAAATATATGTGCTTCCCGCACCACTTATCCAAGACCTCTCCTTCTTAATGAAACATAAGAGTATCGTAATTGTGTTTTTTGTTTTATCAGCGACATAGCGCTGCAGTTCTGTGCCATAGGCTTTATTTATTTGTCAGAGATTAATTATTTAATTAAGATTTCGCGTTTCCGAGGAAACTCACGCACGGCATGCAAATCTGCCTTTATAACCCGCCGCCCCACATATGTTGCTAATCGGCCGGGAAATGCATCTTTTCTACATTACATTCTACATTTTTTATAATAACAAATATTCCACCTGCCGCCCCACAATGTGGCTGTCGCTCTGTGTCGCGCGTGCTGCAGTCACAAGATTAAATCACGTTTGAATCCTAACGTCGCCAGTTGCAGCGGGAGACAGTCAGCGACACAAATGTCACTCACGTAGAACACTTCCGTAATTACACCTGCGGTTGTGTTTTGTCGCTTGAAGCTGTCGCGCACTGTCGCTCGCTTCTGTCGTTCACGTAGGACGCAGCCTAAGGCAAAGATGCAGTGCAGTCAACAATGTGCGAGTGGGTGGGCGAGATTCGAATGTTGGAGTCCGTGAGTGTAAGCTGGGTGCGCGAGAGAATAGAGACAGTTGCTCGGTAACGAGGCCGAAGATTAGTGGCAGAATATAGGCGTAATGGCACACAGTATTTGATTTCTGTTGAGTGTTTATAAATGTTGGTTTACAAAAGGGTGTTTCAATTAATAAAAGCCAGTATTTCTGAAAGGACATGTTATCATTTAGTAGTTTTCCTCAGATTTCACAATAACAGAAGGGCATGACAATGAGTTTAATGAAAAGGAGCTATTACTTATTAGGCTAAATTAATTAAATATAACTTCATCCACAGCGAATGCGAATAATAAAAACTGGTACGAAACCTTGGGGAGGTAATAATATCCTACAAATGACACCGAACTTCTAGTTTCTGTCGCTAAATGGCATTTGTTGAATTCAATCATACTTCGTCAGCTTCGTCATTTATATCAAACACTTACCCGCAGTTACCCAACGGCCACACAATTTAATATGAGGCCCATTCAGCATGTACTCGTTCACTTAATGCCAGCATTTGCAGAGAAAACTGGGAAATGACCAAACTGAATTTAAGATATGCCAATGAAAATGCACTTTCCAACTCTTGTAGGCTTTCTGCACAACCAGTAAAGCTTTATCGGTCACTGACCATCACTAATTCCCACCTTCATACACGTGACACACTTAAAACATCGCCTCAACCTTTCTATGCCCGTGGCTTGCCCCCTTCATCTAAGAGGGCACAAATGATGTGATCAATGTTCGGTTGCATCGGTTTCACAGCACACAAAAAGCGGAATTATATGTCTACACATAAGAAGAACACTGACTGAATAATGTCTACATTTCTACGCCATAACGATTTAGCTGTCAACAATAAATGAATAAACGTTTGAGTATTTAGTTACAATTACTCAGACAACACAATAATACTCCTTCAACTCTGGGACCTATGTGAAGAGCGAGATTTAAGCAGAGAAACCAGTGTCTTAAATAGTTCACTTTATAAACATGCAAAGTATGAAGCTATATCAAAGTGAGAGAGAGACAGAGATAGTTCGTAGTGAGAACGAGTATCTCAATAAATGAAATAAACGGTCATGTAAGAAACACATAGCCTTTAGGAAAAAGGTGCTATTTTCATAGAATATCAGATGCTCTAAAAACAAAAAGTTGTGAGTTCTACATAAAAATGAAGAGAGACAGATTATTAATGCATAGTTAAAAATGCTGTCGGGTAAATAACGTGAACATGTATGGGTGATATGACGAGTTTGGATACACCAAATTGAAATGTGAAAGTCAGTCAACAATATGTAGGTTTCTTCATGCACAGATACATGCACATTCAAGCTCGTGGACCCAAAACGAGGAATCTTTTCATTAATTAAAGTCTGTTTCAAAAGCAGCGAATAGTTACTGTAAAAAGCCGGCTAAAATTGACAGTTTATTACTAAAAATTAATCAATTAGTACTCGTGTGAACACTGAAATTCCTATTGAGAAATTATTTCGAGAACTCTGTGTTTTTAACAATATTATAATTTGAAAAACACTTCTTAGTTGGGGAGTAATTTGAAATGATTTATCTCGATTCCTTTTCTTGGCTTTCTTCTTCATCAGTCAAATGCATTTATGTGGAAATCGTGTTAATCTACATTTTGATATACCGTACTACTTGTAGTAACAGAAAGTAACCAAGAGCATATCAGTGGGGTGTTTAGAGGAGGTAAAATGAAACACCTTTTTCTGTCACAAAAATGTCACAAGTGCAACGTTTCTCGCTAGGGGTTCGTGAAGGTTTTGACGTTAGTAATGTACATAACTGTGTTAAACTGCCGGTTTTGAATAGTGTTTGGGAAATGTCGCTGGAAATGTGTTCCATTTACAGGAATGTACAACAGGCATCTTAGGCTAAGAATTACCTGTCACGCTCAGACCAAGAAGGCATTTCACGGTTAATTGCTGCAGCTTCATCCAAACTGGCAACAAGCTCTTCTGAAGTGTCTAAACGCTTCATCGGACCCCACAAAAAGATCCATAGGAGTAGGGCGACATCTTTAAAACAATATTCGTCACACGGCAGTCTGAACTACGTCTCTGAAGATCACTATCGCCAGTATCTTCATGGAACCCTAGCGGAGAAACGGTGTACCTACAACATTCTCTCTCCTCTCAAAGACTCCAAAATTTTGTGTATGTAGCTGTTTTTACGCCATGTATGTCAGGAGGACTATCCCGAGAGTTTTTGAGACAGGCAGTGTAACTACTGGTAACATTTAGGAGTAATACGATGTACAGTGAATAATCGATATCTGACTACAAGTTTTGTGACCGAGGCAAAATAAGGATGTAAAGTAGCATCTAATTTCAACTAGAAAGAAGTTTTAGGAAGGATTACTATTATTATTTTGTTATCATCCTCAACATACACACAGTATTTTATATCCTAGCCCCATATCACTTCATAACATGTACTTTTTTGAAAGCGTACATTTAGGTTAAATATGTATTAGGACGTCAGTGAATATTAGTTGTATGTAATGCCTCATCATTTAAATCTACATCTACAACTACATGGATACTCTGCAAATCACGTTTAAGTGCGGGCAGAGGGTTCATCGAACCACCTTCACAATTCTCTGTTATACCAATCTCATATAGCGCACGTAAAGAACGAACACCTATATCTTTCCGTACGTGCTCTGATTTCCCTTATTTTATCGTGGTGACCTTTTCTCCCTATGTAGGTCAGTGTCAACAAAATAGTTTCGCATTTGGAGGAGAAAGTTGGTGATTGGAATTTCGTGAGAAGATTCCGTCGCAGCGAAAAACGCCTTTCTTTTAATGATGTCCAGCCCACATCCTGCTTCATTTCAGTGACACTCTCTCCTATATTTCGCGATAATACAAAACGTGCTGCCCTTCTTTGAACTTTTTCAATGTTCTCCGTCAGTCCTGTCTGGTAAGGATCCTACACCGCGCAGCAGTATTGTAAAAGAGGACAGACAAGCGTAGTGCAGGCAGGCTCCTTAGTAGATCTGTTACATTTTCGAAGTGTCCTGCCAATAAAACGCGTCTTTGCATAGCCTTCCCCACAACATTTTCTATGTGTTCCTTCCAGTTTAAGTTGTTCGTAATTATAACTCCTAGGTATGCAGTTGAATTTACGGCCTTCAGATTTGAGTGATTTATCGTGTAACCGAAGTTTAACGGATTCCTTTTAGCCCTCATGTGGATGACCTCACACTTATCGTTACTTAGAGTAAACTGCCAATTTTCGCACAATTCAGATACCTTTTCTGAATCGTTTCGCAATTTGTTTTCATCTTCTGATGACTTTATTAGTCGATAAAAGACGACCGTCATCTGCAAACAACCTAAGACGGCTGCTCAGATTGTCTCCCAAGTCGTTTATGTAGATACGGAACAGCAAAGGGCCTGTAACACTACCTTGGGGAACGCCAGAAATCAATTCTGTTTTACCCGATGACTTTCCGTCAGTTTCTACGAACTGTGACCTCTCTGACAGGAAATTACAAATCCAGTCACATAATTGAGACGATATTCCATTAGTACGCAATTTCACTACAAGCCGTTAGTGTGGTACAGTGCCAAAAGCCTTCCGGAAATCGAGAAATACGGAATCGATCTAAAATCCCTTGTCAATAGCACTCAACACTTCATGCGAATAAAGAGCTAGTTGTGTTTCACAAGAACGATGTTCTCTAACCCACGTTGACTGTGTGTGGCAATAGGCAGTTTTCTTCGAGGTAATTCACAATGTTTGAACAAAATATGTGTTCCAAAATCCTGATGCATATCGACGTTAACGATATGGGCCTGTAATTTAGTGGATTACTCCTACTACCTTTCTTGAATATTGGTGTGACCTGTGCAACTTTCTAGTCATTGGGTACGGATCTTTCGTTGAGTGAACGGCTGTATATGATTGTTAAGTATGGAGCTAATGCGTCAGCATACCCCGAAAGGAACCTAATTGGTATACAGTCAGGACCAGAAGACTTGTTATATTAAGTGATTTAAGTTGCTTCGCTGCTCCGAGGATATTTACTTCTACGTTACTTATGTTGGCAGCTGTTCTCGATTCGAATTCTGGAATATTTACTTCGTCTCCTATTGTGAAGGCATTTGGGAAGGCTGTGTTCAGTAACTCTGCTTTGACAGCATTGTCTTCGATAGTATCTCCATTGCCATCGT
Source organism: Schistocerca serialis cubense (assembly GCF_023864345.2). Lineage (NCBI taxonomy): Eukaryota > Metazoa > Arthropoda > Insecta > Orthoptera > Acrididae > Schistocerca > Schistocerca serialis. The sequence goes on along the minus strand of NC_064641.1, from coordinate 319,614,502 downwards.
GCAGAGGAGGCATTGGTTGTTTCTTGCCGCTAACATACTTCACATACGATCAGAATCTCTTTGGATTTTCTGCCAGGTTTCAAGACAAACTTTCGTTGTGGAAACTGTTATAAGCATCTCGCGTTGAAATCCGAGCTAATTTTGAGCTTCTGTAAAAGATGGCCAATCTTGGGGATTTTGCGTCTGGTTAAATCTGGCATGGTTGTTTCGTTGTTTCTGCAACCATGTTCTGACCCGTTTTGTGAAGAAGGATCAGCTCAATCGTTTGTTAATTTATTTGGTATAAATCTTTCAATTGCTGCCGATACTGTTTCTTTGAATTCAAGCCACATCTGGTCTACACTTACATTATTAATTTGGAAGGAGTGGAGATTATCTCTCAGGAAGGTGTCAAGTGAATTTTTATCTGCTTTTTTGAATAGGTATATTTTTCGTTTATTTTTGGAAGGTTTTGGGGGTTACAATATTCAGTCTCGCTACAACAACCTTGTGTTCACTAATCCCTGTAGTGGTTTTGATGCTCGTTATTAACTCAGGATTATTTGTTGCTAAGAGGTCAAGTGTGTTTTCACAACCGTTTACTATCCACGTGGGCTCATGAACTAACTGCTCGAAATATTTTCAGAGAATGCGTTTAGCACAATTTCCGATGATGTTTTATGCGTACTGAACCTCCGGAATTAAACATGTATTTTCGCCTACATTTAGAGGGTAAATTAAAGTCACCACCAACAATAACCGTATGAGTCGGGTACGTGTTTGAAATCAAACTCAAGTTTTCTTTCAACCTTCCAGCAACAGTGTCTTCTGAATTGGGAGATCGGTAAAAGGATCCAATTATTATTTTATTTCGGTTGCCAACAATGACTTCTGCCCATACTAACTCACAGGAACTATCTGCTTCAATTTCGCGACAACATAAACTACTGCTAACAGCAACAAGCACGCTACCACCAACCATGTTTAGCCTATCATTTCGGACACCGTTAGGTTCTTCGCAAAAATTTCGGCTGAACTTATCTCTGGCTTTAGCCAGCTTTCAGTGCCTGTAACGATTTGATCATCGGTGCTTTCTATTAGTGCTGGGAGCCCTGGTATTTTCTCAACAAACACAGCTACGACAATTTACATCTGTTACACCGATGGTTCCTAGATCTACGTTCTTCCTGTGTTCGGCCTGCACCCATTGTGACTGAAGCCCTTCTTATGTTTTCCCGAGACCCTCTAACCTACAAACCGCCCAGTCCACGCCACACAGCCCCTGCTACCCGTGTAACCACCTCCTTCGTATATTCAGCAGAACCCGAAACCCAACCACACTTTGGCGCAAGTCGAGGAATCTGCAGGCTGCATTGTCGCAGAACCGTCTGAGCCTCTGATTCAGACCCTCCACTCAGCTCTGTACCAGAGGTTCGCGATCAGTCCTGTCGACTCTGCTGCAAATGGTCAGCTCTGCTTTCATCTTGCAAGCAGGACCGGCAGCCTTTACCACCTCCGTTAGCCGCTCGAAACCAGAGAGAATCTCTTCTGATCCAAAGTGACACACGTCATGGTTACCGAAGTGAGCAACCACCTGCACTTGGTTGCACCCTGTGCTCTTCATGGCATCTGGGAGGATCTCTTCCACATCTGGAATGACTCCACCTGGTATGCACATGGAGTGCACATTGGTTTTCTTTCCCTTCTTTGCAGCCATGTCCCCAAGAGGCCCCATAATGCGCCTAATGCTGGAGCTCCAAACTATCAATAATCCCACCCTCTGTGATTGTCTGGATCTTGCAGTCTCAGAGCTTTCCTCTGAAACGGGAGAGGAGACAGCATCTGGCTCTGCGCCAGTATCAGCCACAGATAGCACCTGGAACCTGTTTGTCAGACAAACTGGGGAGGCCTTACGTGCAGTCCCATGGGAAGTCTTTCGCTGCCTACTACGCCGGGGCGACCTCCCACTAGACTACAGGTGGGGGGTCAATCTCAGTGTGAGCAGTAACTGGGCTGGCCACCAGTGAGGAGCGAATGGAGGACTCGGACGTGCTGGACGTCCGTTGGATCCCCATGGCTGGCCCACAACAGTGGTGCCCATCCACTGCAGCCACAAGCTGTGTAACCGAGGCCATCACAGCCTGGAGCTGAAAGCGAAGTGTCACCAACTCAGCTCGCAACCACATACAACAATTGCAGTCCCTGTCCATACTAAAGACCATGGAAAACTGAACTACACAGATAAACGGACTATCGGCACGTGATGGGCAACTCTACTGTAGACCTTGACGAAAACGCGGTAACTGTGTCTAATAAATTAGATTAATAAGCAGAGTTTCAAGAACGTAACTACCGAAGCACTCAGGTGAAACTAAATAATTCGCCCCAGATTAGAAACTTGTAATATATCACAAAATCGGTTTACTTTCCGATGCAAACGAAAACGCAAGAACTGTGGCTATTAGATATTAAATCAACACGCAGAAAGTCAAGAAACTAAACTATTAAAGCACACAGATGTTATAATAAAATTCGCTCCTGGTTAGGAACTCGTAAAAGTCACAAAATCGGTTATGTCCCTGTTGCTACTTGTGTCTCAGCCGGCTACTGCTGCCTGGCTGATACACAAACACAACACATGAAACAGTTTGGATTATTGCAAAACACAGAAGGATGGTCTGGATCACTCCAAAATCGTCGAATGTGTAGGGAAGTGGAACCGTAACAAGTGATTGAGACTTCATGGAGATGGCATGCACGTAGATCATTTGTAAGATAGGACAGGTCAGTGTTACACCACGTTCAGTCAGTGCAGAGCCGTTGCCGTTAGACCTGTGATTCCCAAAGTGGTCTGCACCAACCCCCCCTCCCCTCCCACCCCCCGCCCCTCAAGGTCGATTCCAATCAGCAAGCGATCTGTGTCAGCGAATATAAAAGTAGGGGTGCATTTGGTGTGAGGGTAATAAATACATTACACATAAAAGTAATTACCCAAACTCTGAATTCCTCTCACAGAGTTGAAGCTTACTTCTGTATACGGCACTGTTCGTCTAATAGACTAAGAGAGAGAGGGTGAAGCAACTCTTTATTTTTGATCTCCTACCTGCAACATTCAGCGACATCTTCGTTTTAGGTAGCTCCACTCCATGAAATACTACCCCCTGTCCTTCTCCGAGAAGTGGAAACAGTATCTAGCGCTGCCTGAGATGAGCCAGGAACAGCTTTGTCAGCAATCAAAAGTCATATTAATTTGCAACACAACACACCATAAAAATCACTTTGAAACAACTACACACGCAAGGTTCTGTGTTACTTGCCTGTGGTTAGCAACGGACAGACACCAAACGTGAGTGGGTCGAAGTCGACTAACTTCTATCGATCAACAACTATGGAGCCCTTGTTTTCTCCTGGTGAGCAGATTATAATTAAGCACCAAGTTAAACTGAATCAGTGCCTCGTTTGAGAGTGCCAGAGAAAAGTAAGCAATTATTATTTTATCAGATTTTCTTCTTGTAATTACTTTGACTCTGTACAGACTCACCTTTAATGACTGTAAACTGAGAAGATTGATACTGACTACTATTTACTATGAAACTTCCTGGCGGATTAAAACTGTGTGCTGGGCCGAGACTCGAACTCGGGACCTTTGTCTTTCACGGGCAAGTTGGTAGAGCAGTTTCCCGCGAAAGGCAAAAGTCCCGAGTTCGAGTCTCGGCCCGGCACACAGTTTTAATCTGCCAGGAAGTTTCATATCAGCGCACACTCCACTGCAGAGTGAAAATTTCATTCTCCCTACTATCTACTATGATTTCTCTTATTTATCTAAACTGCTTCATTTTTGGCTCACATATAACTGACAGTATACACGGTCGAATCTAAACAGAAATGCGTCGGTTAGATCGTCAGTGAAAGTTCACCATGAGTTCCTGCTGCTAATAAGGCGACTACACCGTTCGTTTATTACATATTTGTACAAGCTTCAAACAGGAGCGACTGATATTCGGTTATCTGTGTAATTACTAGTTTATTTTTGTAATTCCTTGCGTGTTTGAGTACTTACTAGGCACAACTTTTTATTTTAATAACAGTGTAGCGTAAAGTACCACCGTTGCTATCGACCGTTCTATCGACCCTCGTATCGCACAGGCTTTTGTTTGTTTTTGTTAGAACAGCTCAGTGTCGGTTAGACCGTCAGTGAGAGGGCACTGCAAGTTCCTGCTGCTAATAAGGCGAGTAAACCGTCCGTTTATTACATGTTTTTATGAGCTTCAACCAAGAGCGACTTCAGTAATGGATAGGAACTGTGATTGCTGTGAACAGATGCGAGCTGAGTTGTTGACCCTTCTCTCACAGCTCCAGACTGTGTTGTCGTCCGTCACACAGCTTGAGGCTGATGCCAAGGGGTATCAGTGTGGGGGGTCGGACGCGAGTATGCGAGGAACGTTGAGCACGTCGCACGTGTCCCCCCGATCGGTCCACTGCTATGAGCGTCCCAGGTACTGCCTGCACTGAGGTTGATCTCCTACCCGTGGTCGAGTTGGAGATCATTCCAAAGTCTGGCAGGCAGCGAAAGACTTTCAAACGGGCCAATGGTAGGACCTCTCCGCTTCGTTTGACGAACAGGTTTCGGGCGTCATCTATGGCTGAGGAAGTCTCTCAGCCAGATGTAGTCGTACAACCTGTTCCAGAGGTAGCATCTCGACCTGCAAGGTCTGGGCATTCACAGAGGATAAGTTTGCTGGTAGTTGGGAGCTCCAATGTTAGGCGCATAATGGAGCCCCTTAGGAACATAGCTGCCAAGGAGTGGAAGGAAGCCAATGTCCTCTCTGTGTGCATACTGGCGGGAGTCATTCCATATGTGGAAAGGATCCTTCGGGATGCCAGGGTGCAGTTAACTGCAGATGGTGGCCCATGTCGGTACCAATGACGTGTGTCGTTTTGGATTGGAGGTAATTCTTTCTGGTTTCGGATGGTTAGCGGAAGTGGTAAAGACTGGCAGTCTTGCTTGCGAGATTAAGGCGGAACTCACCATCTGCAGCATCGACGATAGGACCGACTGTGGTCCTTTGGTGCAGAGCCGAGTGTAGGATCTGAATCAGAGGCACAGGCGATTCTTTGTTTGTGTAGATTGCAGATTCCTTGACTTTCTCCAATGGATGATGGGTTTCCGGGTTCCGCTTAATAGGTCAGGAGTCCACTACACACATGAAACGGCTACACTGGTAGCGGGGGCTGTGTGGAAGGAACTGGGCGGTTTTTTAGATTAGAGGGTCTCAGGGAATCACTGAAGGGGCGTCCGTCTAAAAGTCGGCATGTAAAACACAGTAAGGTAGTTGTAGAAACGATCGGTATTGTAATTGTAAATTGTCGTAGCTGTGTTCGGAAAGAACCAGAGGTCCAAGCCCTAATAGAAAGTACTGAAGCTCAAATAGTTGTAGGTATAGAATGCTGGCTAAAGCCAGAAATAAGTTCAGCTGAAATTTTTTCAAACGACCTGATAGTGATCGGCAAGGATAGATTAAATACGGTATGTGGTGGAGTATTTATTGCTGTCAGAAGTAGTTTACCTTGTAGTGAAATTGAAGTAGATAGTTCCTGCAGAATAGTATTGGTAGAGACTATACCTGGCAATCAGTCAGGTAAGTCGTATTCTGATTTAGACAATGATGTATGCTCGCATGGGCGCTATTGTCAAGCTTCAAAGTAATTGTGTCTTTATTAATATTAAAGCTGTAAGAGGGGGGGGGGGGGGGGCAAAGTTACATTGCTACTAAAGCATCATGAATTGCCACATCTTATGCAAAGTAACTCATAATTTATAGGTTATGCATTAGTTAATAACAATTTTTAGATCTCCAGTGTAACGTTATATACCAGATTACGTACATAATGTCCTGTTTTATGACCTCCTGCAATCGTAAATTTTACGAGGGTTTAGTGATCCTGGATTAGTCTGTACACATATTTTACTATTCATTATTGACTAACAGTCAGAAGCCCCAGATCAGTGCACTCTGCCGTTGGAATGGCAATTGTGGTTTCCGCCAAGGGCGACTGTGATAATTTGCAGCCTTTTTTGTGAATGTTTGGCTTACTCCATTTACACTGAAAAATCTTTCCTCAACCTTCTGGTGATTACTGGTTGGGGTTGAGATTTTGGATGAAAATCATAATTAAAATGATAAGGATGAGGGAGAGGTAAGCGACTGAGCCCACACTCAGCTAAAAATTTTAATAACTTATTTCACCCCAACAAGTTACATAAGACACACGCTGATAATATGAGCGTATTTGGTTACTGAGTTAATCACTCGCAAGATAATTGCGACTTGTTTGAAGGCGCAAATAAATACATCAGATAACATCAACATCAAAATAGTTTAAAGACGCCAAAACGTAAAATAGACAATATAAACAACCAAAAAACTATTTAAAAAGCTGGTACATGTGCATTGTACATATCAAAACAGCTTTAAATGTGGTAATAAATAAAACAGACTTGCGTCATCGGGTGGTGGGTTTCCGCGTTCCGCTTAATAGGGCAGGTGTCCGCTACACACAGGAAACGGCTACACGGGTAGCGGGGGCTGTGTGGAAGGATCTTGGTGGTTTTTTTAGGTTAGAGGGTCTCAGGAAACCACAGAAAGGGCGTCTTTCTAAAAGGGGGCAGGTAAAACACCGTAAGGTAGTTGTAGAAACTATCGATATTGTAGTTGTAAATTGTCGTAGCTGTGGTGGGAAAGAACCAGAGCTCCAAGCCCTAATAGAAAGCACTGAAGCTCAAATAGTTACAGGTACGGAAAGCTGGCTAAAGCCAGAAATAAGTTCAACCGAAAGTTTTTCAAACGACCTAATAGTGTTGAGGAAGGATAGATTAAATACGGTTGGTGGTGCAGTATTTACTGCTGTCAGAAGTAGTTTACCTTGTAGTGAAATTGAAGTAGATAGTTTCTGAGGAATAGTATTTGTAGAGGTTACACTTCACAATCTGACTAAACTATTAACTGGTTCGTTTTACCGATCCCCCCCTCCCGACTCAGAAGATATAGTTGCTGAACAGTCCAAAGAAAACTTGAGTCTCATTTCAAATAGGTACCCCACTCACACAATTAAAGTCGATGGTGACTTCAATCTACCCTCGATATGCTGGAAAAATTATACGTTTAACGCCGGCGGCAGGCATAAAACATCATCCGTAATTGTACTGAATGCTTCCCCAGAAAATTATTTTGAACAATTAGTTCATGAGCCCACTCGAAGCGTAAATGGTTGCCAAAGCATACTTGACCTCTTAGCAACAAATAATCCTGGACAGATAGGGAGTATCATGACGGATACAGGAATTAGCGACCACAAGGCAGTTGCTGCTAGGCTGAATATCGTTACACTTACAACCATCGAAAAGAAACGCAAATTACACCTATTTAAAAAAGTTGATAAAACGCTCTTAATCCTTTTTAAGAGAGGCTCCACTCCTTTCGATCTGATCACATAAGCGTAGAAAAGATGTGGAATGATTCCAAAGAGATAGTATCGACGGCAATTGAGAGATATACACCACATAAATTGATAAGCGATGGTACTTATCCCTCATGGTATACGAAACGGGTCAGATCGTTGTTGCAGAAGCAATGAAAAAAGCATGCCAAGTTTAAAAGAACGCAAAATCCCCAAGACTGGCAAAGTTTTACAGAAGTTCGAAATACAGCGCGTTCTTCAATGCGAGATCCTTTTGATAATTTCCGCAATGAAACTCTGTCTCGGAATCTGGCAGAAAACCCAAAGAGATTCTGGTCATACATAAAGCACACCAGTGGCAAGACGTAATCAATACCTTCACTACGCGCTAACAACAGTGAAGTCACTGATGACAGTGCCACTAAAGCAGAGTTATTAAACACGGCTCTCAGAAACTCCTTCACCAAAGCAGACGAAGTAAATATTCCTGAATTCCAATCAAAAACACCTGCCAAGATGAGAAACATAGAAGCAGATATCCTCGGTGTAGTAAAGCAGCTTAGCTCACTTAATAAAGGTAAGGCCTCCGGTCCAGATTGTATACCAGTCAGATTCCTTTCAGAGTATGCTGATACAATAGCTCCATATTTAGCAATTATATACAACCGCTCGCTGACAGGAAGTTCCGTATCTAAAGACTGGAAAATTGCTCAAGTCACACCAATACCGGATAGAAGTAATCCGCTGAATTACAGGCCCATATCACTAACATCGATTTGCAGTAGGGTTTTGGATGATATACTGTGTTCCAAAATTATGAATTACGTCGAAGAAAACGATTTATTGACACATAGTCAGCACGGATTCAGGAAACAACGTTCTTGTGAAACACAACTAGTTCTTTATATTCATGAAGTAACGAGTACTGTTGACAGGGGATGTCAAAATGATTCCATATTTTTAGATTTCCAAAAGGCTTTCGACACCGTTCCTCACAAGCGTCTTCTAACCAAACTGCGTGCCTGTGGAATATCACGTCAGTTGTGCGACTGGATTCGTGATTTCCTGTCAGAAGAGTCACAGTTCGTAGTAATAGACGGGAAGTCATCGAGTAAATCAGAAGTAATATCCGGCGTTCCCCAAGGAAGCGTTATCGGCCCTTTATCGTCCTTGATCTATATTAACGACATGGGAGACAATGTGAGTAGCCCTAGTAGACTGTTCGCAGGCACGTTTTGTACTGTCAAGAAATAGGGGAGATAGTGCCACAGGTATGATATAAGTTAATTTTAGTGGCAATCATTATAACAAAGGCGCTTTTCGTTGCGACGGGATATTCTCAGCAAATGTCTATCACGAGTTTTCTCCTCCGATTGCGAAAACATTTTGTTGACACCCACCTACACAGGGAGAAATGTTCATAACGATAAAATAAGAGAAATCAGGGCTTGCACAGAAAAATTTAAGTGCTCGTTTTTCCCGTGCGCCGTTTGAGAGTGGAACGGTAGAGAGACAGCTTGAAGGTGTTTCACTGAACCCTCTGCCGTGCACTTTATTGTGAATAGCAGAGTAATCACGTGGATGAGATGTAGATGTAGAAATGTACACAATAAAGTGTTGTTTATTTGAAGTTTGGTTTCGTTCTATCATTGTCAGACAAACGATTACCTATGTACATTTTATGCAACAAATTGTTAACCAGTGACGTTCACAAAGCCGAAGGAACATCTTAGAAGGTGTCGCCCTAATAAAACAGGCAAAAATTAGAAATACTTTTAATTACTTAAAGAAAACTTCAAAAGAGGCCCATAGTGAACAGTATGTGCGATTCGATGTGACGAAGAGCTGACGATTTGCGGACGTTTTACAAAATATCCCTTCTTATAGCTATTCGGGAAAACTGCGTACTATCGGAGAACAGTTATTTTGCCAGCCATTAAACACGTTTTAAAAACTGTTCTGTGCAGTCCTACTTATGATACTCAGAAGAGACCAACTATAGAGTACAAGGACGTACTGATGAAATGAGTTATGATAGTGAAAGCATTTTGTGTTATTACCTTTAGAAGACCCATTTCTTCATAAAAACGGACGAGTTAAATCTACCCGGTAGTGGAGCGTTATTATTGACGTATGTTCGTTTTATTATGCACCAAGAAATCCATGAAGAATTGCTTTTTGAGGGAACTGTGAGCAAAGACGCCAAAATTAAATCAATATTTAACGCTTTGAAAGATTATTTCCTGGAGAAAGTGATTCGTTTATCAAGTATATCAGCAGCAGCAGATGGAGAACCTGCCATGTTTGGACGCCATCGTAGATTTGCAAGCCATTTCAGACAAAATGTACCCTCGGCGTTTGCAATGTAATGTGCCATTCACCTACAGTATTTATTTAGCAGAAACCTGAGTGGTAGATTGCCTCTCGAATTTCTCATTAATGCAGTAAAAAACGTCACAACTCCAAACCGAATTCAAGGTTTTTTGCACACATTATGTCAGAAAAATGATGGGAACATTGATCGATCACTCCTTTGCACGGAGGTATGCTAGCTGCCAAAAGGCTTATGTTTGAGAAAATTTTTCTCCCTTTTTGAGACTGTTTTAGAGCTTTTTGATACTAAAGGTGCAATTTAAAAAAAATTAATAAAGTGGAAACTAAACATTGATTATTTGTTTACTTCATTTAATGAAGCTAACTTGCAGTTACACGGCGACTAAATTTAATAAAAGCAAAGTCTATCATTTGAACTTTTCTCACCAGTAATTAAGCAAAGTACTGGACTTACTCTGAGCATGTTTTGTCTATGGAAATTATAACTCTCCCATTTAAAACTGTGTGCATTAAATTGACGAATGGTTTACAGGTTAAAATTTGTAAGATATAAAATATTATTCTCTCGGAATAACTGGCTTCGCTTCGTATTTTCGTGACTGTGGAAGCCTAGAATACCTCAAATGGCGCTAATTTGATTCACACTACGCAATCGGATCCTTTTAATCGAATGATATGCAGGTTCTAAGCACTTACTATGTCTCATAGTTAGCATAATGTTTTAGTTGGTATAGATCTTGTTTGCTCCAAATAATAACTGTGACTGATGCCTGAATAACAGGGACTTAAATGCATTGACAATAGCAAATAAAGCATTTAGAATGGCTACCTACTAGGCGAAATATGGATTTGCATAATATAATCTAAAAAGGACAACTGATTGCTGCACTCTATATTTAAAATCCAAATAATAGAGTTTTTCCTCTTTTTTCTGGTTCTTGTTCTCGTTTCATAGAGGATTCCAAACATACCATTTTAATTGGTTTAATTTCTTTAATGGGATATGGGTAAAGTTTACTTTGTATGTTTATTCTTTTTCTACACACAAATGGAATAATATTGTTTGTTTCTATTAATTCTAATTCTTCGATATTTATTTCTTTTGGTATTGTGGAAAACAGGCTTTTGTATTTAGAAAAATATGTGTCTCCAGATTTTGTAAAACACCTTTGTTTTGCAGAAATTACATTCTCTGTCTCTTCGAAAATTTCTATAGAATTAATAGGTAACCAATTAAAACTAAAAGCAGATAAAATAGATTTAATTAATTTTTCTCTTTCTTCTCCAGTATCTGTTCCAATTTTTGTTTGTATTCCAGTTAATTTGTTCGTATTTTTCTTACCCCAATACACATATTGTAATAGATTTTTGTAAATAAGACAACTACTGTTCTGTAGAGTATCTGTTAATTTTTGGCACATTTTAGCAAGTGGAGCAGAATGAAAACGAGCTATTAGTTCTAAGCAATCTGTTAATTGGATCAAATTCCTGTTCTTTTTGGAAATCTGGGTTAATAAAATTGTAGATTGTTGCCTCCAGTCTTGTTATCCCATTTTCATTAGGTAATGTAGGAGCAAAAGTTTCCATTTCCAGTTTATTGGGACAATTTTTAAAAAATCTATAATGGTTACCAAGCTGTTTATTAACCCAGGGACTCATTAATTGGCAAACAAATTTATTGTATATTTTTACTCTAGAATTAATCCATGTTAAACAGTCGTTTTCCAACAGAATGGACATTGTTTACTATTGCATTATATTCTTCTTTACATTCTCCTTGTTTTAGAAAATTAAAATTATTTATTAATTATTGGCTCATTTCTTCTTTGTTATTAATACCTACAAGTTCTTGTGCTTTGTCTAAAAGTAATAAATAGTAGGGTCCCTTTTTAAGTTCTTCTAAAATTTTTGTTAACTCTCTAAAAAGTGTATTTAATTTAACATCTGCTAATTGTGTTTTGTAAGGGATAGTAACAAGATTTTTATATTTTTCTTTTATAATTTTTATATCCTTGCTAATAATTTGTTTAATACCTTTAATTGTTTGTATATTAGACTCTAATAACTATGGACTTTTTGCTTTAACTCCAAGTCTTCCCTGATTTAATTTAAAAAATGTGGATCTTAAAATACTATTATATGTTTCCTTTTTTACAGGAAATGTTCCATTTTTCATTTTGAAAGGTCTCTGTTGGATTCCTTTCCTGTTAATTTCTTAAATCTGTTGTCATTTACTGTGGTGTTTCTTACTCTATCTGGGAGGAGACTGAGCAGTGGAACGTGTTACTTTTACACACAAACAAGAACGATCTGTCTCACTACTACACTTTATAACACAGTTTATATGTAATTCATGTCACACAGTCTCATATGGAACCCACATCCGCTTTCTTTTATATAGTGTATGATAAGATACTACCATCCCCCTTCCCTTCTGTGTAAAAGTATGAATGAGCAAATGTATTTCTAGTTGCATGCTTGATGGTAGCAGACAAGCCTGTCTGTTAGAGAACAGTAGGACCAATGTCGGAACAGGTAGCTACGCTAGCTAAAAGCAAAGAGGTTTCTATTCTTGGTATGGTCCCGTCCATCTCTTGTCATGTTGGTATAGGAAGCTGCCTCTCTGGTCACTTCCAGTTGTATCTGTGAGGCATCCTAGGTAGGGGCCCATGCCAGTCTGTCCATAGCGAGCGTCTGAAGTAGTAAGATGTCCAGCTAAGTGTGTCTCTGCTAAATCCGCAGGACAATGGATTTCTTAAGTTCAGCCTAACTGAAAATTTAATCACCTTTGTTTCAGGTTTAGATCTAAAATATCTTATGTTATCTTAAATTGTAACACAGTGTAATTCGAGTGTGACGTTCAGAATATCTTCCAGTAGTTGCTTTGTCACTACTTTGTGAGCAAAGTGGAACCACATGTTGATGATGCGTAACTGTAACTAAGATCATCAATATTAAATGCGAATGTGCATGAGATTATAACGTCTCGCCTTGACAATATTTTTCAATACAGCAACTTTTCTTTATGTTCAACCCACGTGGGGTGTACTTTTTCAGACCAGTACCACATGCTTATATAATTGTTTGACCCATCATGTTAATAGTATGACTATAGTAACCAGTTTGAGGTGTTTCTTTTGTAAATTGCGCTTCGATGTAATTTATTTTAATTATCAAAATTATTGTGGAGTTACACTCTTTGTGTAAACCAAGATGACCACGTGAAGCATGCGGTGTAATCATCAAAGTAGCCCTCAGCTATTCTTTTTGAGAAGATTTCACAGACAATTAGTATGAATTTAGTATACGAGTGTGTGGTAATTTCATGATGGACAGGATTGCGCTATGACTGTAACTTCTTTGGGAGAAAATTGAATCGGTTGGTTGTGGTTAATTTCCTCCTGCATATGTTTCAACGTTCTTCGTGTGTTATTTTATGAATGCTGTGTTGTATGCAGTCTCCCAATCTTTGCTCCATATTTGATGTGTTCCGTAAGATTACAAACTCACATTTTCACGATCCTAAACAAGGCACCAGTTTAGTTATGAATCAAGTTTAATATGCTGAAATTTTAACGGAACAATGAGCAATGTTAAAACAAATGTCCAAATATAAACTGATTTATTTCTTTTTATTTAAATTCTCTTTTGATATATATATTGCCGGTTGTCATAAGATGACTATTAAAAGATTATAATTAATGTTGTCTGGCTGGGAATTTGGTAAGCTAGACTGGATACCTGGTGAAACAGTTGCTCAGTAATGCAACGTTAACTTTCCCAGATAGCTCACAGCTTTTAACCCGCTTTATTATCTTTAATATCAGCACCACTTTCAGAACAGCAGAACTGCATCACCCTTACAATTTCTCCTTACAGTCTATAAAATTTGTTATCCTTATGATCATAATATTATCACAAAAATGTTCTGTAATTGGTTTAAATTTTTGTAATTTTTGTTTCCCTTTTGTGCATATGGAGTCTCCAATATTTCTAACAAGATTATTATTATTCAAATTTTCTGTAAGTAACCATAAGCCAAATCTCTCCTCAGTTGGTTTTACTTTATTTCCAGTCTCTTACAGAATATTTCTTTCAATTTGTAGCAAATATTTGACTTTTGGCTTCCATTTATAGAGGAAAAATTTATTAGATTTGTGTAAAAGTAGCTAGAATTCAAAAATTAAAAAAATTGGCAAATAAAAAGTAGTCAAAACTGGGTAGCTGAAAAGAAAGTAAAGTCCTTTTTTTGCCTGTATGATATTGAATTCACAATGTGATAATTTTTTGGAAGTTTTTCTTTTTTACTATCTACAATAGTATTTTAATAATTTAATTTCCATTCAATCCATTTGGATTTTTTAATGAATTTAGCGATCTAGAATTCACAGAGTGGACTTTTTGATAACAAATTTATTAATTCATTTAGTTTGTTATCTTCACCATAATTAATTTCATTTATTTTTTACATTCACCTTTTATAAAAAAATATCAAATTTTATTTTCTTATGTTCACCTTTTATAGAAAGAATATTGAATTTCATTTTCTTACATTCACTTTTTGTATGAAAAAATAATTATTTTGAAAATTGGTGAATGTGATATGAAAAAATATACATGTCTATTAATTTTTCTAACTAATTTAACATAAAATAGACTTTTTAAAAATGAAATTAAGTGAATTAGACGTGAAAAGTGGATTATAGTAGAATGTTTTAGTAGATCCTAGGTAAGTCCTAGAGAACTAGCTCACAAGGTACGAGTGATCCAGTGAGCTAGAACCTTCTAAAATATTCTACTGTAGTTAACTCGGTGAGATGACCCCAATGGAGGTTAAAGAAAAATCACAAAGCCTGTTATTTGGATTCATGCAACAAGACTCTCCTATGTTTTTACTTGGAAACCTGTCAGTATCCATCAAACAAATTAATGTTTATAAAAAATAAAACTAGAGTCATTGCTTGAGGGAAATAAATAATTATTTGTACTTATAGGTGTTTACAGTAATACATAAATGTTAACAGATGATGGCCAGGAGTAGTTCAAGATAGTGAAGGAAGTGATAGAAGAAGAAAGACGAATGATAGAAATCACATCACAAGGATATTGTAATTTATACAAGTTCCTCCAGGTTTTGAAACACCATGGATTCATATTTTATAAATAAGACTCATGGATTCAAATTTTATAAATAAGACTCCTTTATTTGTCATTAATGGCTCTGTTCATAATTAATGCATTATATCTGGTAACAGTAATTTTACTAGCAGAAGAAAAACAAAAAAAGTAGTGATACATAGTTAAAAAATACCACAGTTAATTATCAACCCACACAGTGATACTGATGAAAAGGATGTTATGCTAGAAGAAGAACTGATTGGAATAAGTTCTAATGAAGGTACAGATTGAAAAGGGACATCATAAATTCTGGATTCAGTGAGATAGTTATCCTGTATTGTGGATTATCTCGAGAAAGTTTTTGATAGCTTTTTCATCTTCACATTTCGTGGAAGTTGTTTTCACGCCATTGCCAGTTTTATTATGTAGAAAAAGGGAAATATTGGAACTCACTGAGAACATGTAGTGTTAAACATAAATTAATTGAAGGTAGTTATTAAATATTTGTTAATGCACTATCAGGCTCGTCTCTCCAATTAAAAGCACTTATTTATTTATTTTATTACATTTGTATTTTTTGTCGTTTAATGCTATAAATTAATAAAGTATTTTAAAATTTTTCACGTTACGCTGCTCTTAAACTTGTCAAAGTAAGTACCAGCTGTGAAAACACATTTTATGTTGATGATATGCCACATCATCTCATTGTGAACCTCTGGTATTCTGTTGCACACAACAACTCTGACGGTGATAAAAAGTTAGTCTCATGTTGCATGATGTATGACATGTAAAAGCATTATTGTTTTTCTTTCGCAAGTACCAAATTACGATTGATTTTCTGTACGTCCTTTTGACTTCGTATGTTGTCACTTGTTGCTTTCCGTACTTCACGATGTTATAGTTCCTGGATGATAGACAAAGGCCGAAACTGGTCGTAATAAATACGAATTTACAATACAGCAGTGCATCGTGCATTTCCTAAAAATTATTGTATATATTGGAATTAGATGAGTTCCTTACAGAGCCATAAGTGGCACAAATCTTCACAATGGAGATTGTTGCTAAAATGAAAAACTTTTGTTGAAAGGTTCACAATCGCATTTTATGTGCAATTGGTCAGAAATGACAATGAAGATCACATTTTTAACGACTTGTAGGTATTGATATCATCAGAGAATGGAACAAAGCTCGGAAAAGAGGTTAGTGAGGGAAACCACCTTTGGCTTCGTTGAGGGAACCATCCTAGCATTCGCGACATTATGTGCTACAGTGCTACATTGGTCATTGGCATGTAGTGATGACGAAATCGAGATGAAAAAGAGATTGTTTGTTTTCCAGTAGACGATGCAACAATCCGGTGTTTCACTGTCCATAGCGCTCTTTGCATATCCTCCACCTCGTATGATCAGACCCACTTAACCACCAATTACGTGTATGCCCCTGTATTATTATAGTGAATTATTTCGTTCTGTTTAGATTTTATATCGTGAGACGATTCAGGGGTCTCAGTAATGGGTCAACTGATTTCAGACAAAGGGAACGCGGCTGTGGGCTAATATTCCTTTGACATCAGATCGCTTAAGCGACGGAATGTACTTCAGTCAATGTCGCTGTTGTAGCCATATACGATGCCAAAACAATGCTGATATACAAGAAGGGCGAGGTTCATTTTTGTGACTTTACTCTACAGAATAATGCCGATGCACTGTACTACGACAGCATCTTTCGTATATGATTTAAACACTTATACAGAATACAGCATACAGTAGAGATGAGATCAGACCACTTCCATATCGGTAGTCGTGGATTTCACAATCAAAAAACTAGACCTCGTTAAAATCCCGACAAATAATGAGAACAGTACTGTACGGTCAACTGAGACAAATTAAATCCCATATTGCACTGCAGTGTTGTTTCGAGCTTCCTTCTGGTCCACACTCCTACAGCGAAGTCATGGCGATCAGCCTGTCGAATTGGAACGTTCTTCTCATTTCTTTGTGTTGCTGTTCGATAGGAGCCCAGGCTTTCATCATCTACGTTCCTTGCATTCCCACAACACACCAACACATATATCGCTATCGAGAAGTGATTCCAATATGGAGCAATATAAAATTAACTAACGATTATGACAAGTATGCTTGCGGGGGAACACAGCTTGTGCCCTGAAACTCAAATACAGTTTCATCAAATGTGCACGCTTCTGTGTGTGTGTGTGTGTGTGTGTGTGTGTGTGTGTGTGTGTGTGTGTCTGTCTGTCTGCTGATATTTATCGGATTGATCGGTCACAGAAATTGTCATAATCTGTTGTTTTCTGGACATAGGGCAGGTTGTTCGAATTTGAATTTCCCGATCTGAAACAACTCGTTCAAGGTGCAGATGTTACTCTGATGATATTCAAAACACACAGGATATCAGTAAACAGCAATGACGGTAGCGCTCTGAGTTCCCATTAAATAGTAACAAGGAAGAAATTCCCTTTACACATTCTGAATCACTGTTACCTTCGTTATTCCTTTCGACAAATAGGATAGAATCTGTAGCAAGCTTGTAGTCTGTTCGTTGTCCATTGTATAATTGAGGTCGTGTTTCCTCTATAACGACTACGCTCTCTACAGGACATTAAGCTTGGAAGTGGCTCATTATTAGTTAATTACAGGAGCTCATTAAGATCTTCGTCAATTATAGTGCTGTAATACCAATAGTCAAGGTCGATGACATTAAGAAGGCAATGGGAATTCCACTTTTAAATGCTGAGGAGAGAGGAGAGAGATGTTACACTTGTACCTTGATGGCCTCTCTGTAGGGAAGGACTTGTCTGACTACATGGTAGAAAAGACAACTGGAGTCAACAGGGAACAGATAGGGGATTCAGTATTACAGTCAGAATCTATGGAAGACTTGAGACCAATTAAGACAGAAGAGATAAATAACATCCCATAAGAATTTCTGAAATCACTAGGGGAAATGGCAACAAAACAATCATTCGCGTTAGCGTGTATAATTTATGAGACTGGCGATATACCATCAGAGTTTCCGAAAAAGCATCAACCGTACAATTTCGAAACCCGACAAGTGCGAGAATTGTCGCACAGACAGCTTAACAGACCATGCATCCAAGTTTCTGACAAGAATAATATGCAGAAGAATGAAAAAGAAAATGGAGAATCTGTTAGATGACGATCAGTTTGGCTTTAGGGAAGGTAAAGACACCAGAGTGCCTGTTCTGACGTTGTGGTTGATAATGGATGCAAAAAAAAAAAAAAAAAAAGAAAAATCAAGACATGTTCATAGGTGTTGTCGACCTGGAAAAGGCGTTAGAAAATGTAAATTAGTACAAGATGTTCGAAATTCTGAGATAAATAAGGGTAAGTTATAGGGAACGGCAGGTAATATACAATATGTACTTGAGTCGAGAGCGAACAGTAAGAGTGTTAGACCAAGAACGATGTGCTCGGATTAAATAGGGTTTAAGACAGGGATGTAGTCTTCCACACCTACTGTTCAATCTATACAACGAAGAAGGGATTACAAAAATAAAAGAAATGTTCAAGAGCAATTAAAATTCATGGTGAAAGGATACGAATGATAAGATTCACTGATGACATTGCTATCCTGAGTAAAAAAGAAGAAAAATTACAGAATCAGTTAAATGGAATGGACATTCTAATGAGTACAGAATATGAACTAAGAGTAAATCGAAGAAAGATGAAAGGGATGAGAAGTAGCAGAAATGAGAAGAGCGAAGAACTTAGCATCGGAATTGTGGATAACGAAGTGGACAAAGTTAAGGAATTCCGCAAAATAAGCAATAAAATAACCCATGACAGGACATAAAAAGCCGACTAGCACTGGCAAAAGCGGCATTCCTGGCCAAAATAAGTATCAAACATTGTCTTTAATATGAGGAAAAAATTTCGGAGTGCGTACGTTTTAAGTACAGCACTGTATGGTAGTGAAACATGGACTGTGGGAAAGCTGGAACAGAAGAGAATCTAAGCATTTGAGATATGGTGCCACAGAAGAATGTTGAAAAGTAGGGGATTGATAAGGCAAGGTATGAGGAGGATTTCCGCAGAATCGGCCACGAAAATAATACAAGGTGATTCAGAATGAATGTCACATAGTTTGTGAGGTGATTCTGTATGTGAAAATAAATCGAAAATGTCCTATGAACACGTGTCCGATTTTCGATCGTTATGGATCTAGAGCAGGTTGAAGACTACACACATCCCTTACTGAATCTGAAGACAAGTGTGAATATTACTTACCAGATTGCTGTGTAGGCGCTATGGTGGATACAATAATGATGGGACAGATGACTGATTCTTCCCAAAAGAGGTATTCAAAAAGTGCCCGACACATCTCAATTAACTTGTCAACGTGTTGGAGTATGTGTTGCGTTGCAGATTGAAAATCATCTCGGCGGGCTGTAATGTGGGCAACAGCATCAGTGAGGCTAGACGTTCTTCAACTGTATCCACCTTCGGAGCGTACACATCTCCATTTAACCAGCTCCATAAACAGGAGTCTAATGGTGCTACGTCGACTGATCTGGCAGGCCAGTTAATGGGTCCGTCACGGCCAGTCCACTGTTGAAGAAATGTGTTATTTAGATACTGTGATACTTGTCTGGTATAGTGAATCTGTAATCCATCATGTCGAAGGTACATTTGCCATTGTTTCTCCAATATCACGTCTTCCAAAAATGGAGGTAGATTCTCTACTAGGAAATGGTATGCTGTGGCTGTCATGCAATTTGGCAGGAACGCAGGATATATCACCAGATCATCAACCATACCACACCAGACATTCACTCAGAAACTAACTTGGAATCTTGTTTTCCTAGTGTTATGTGGGTGCTTCTTCGTCGTTGTATGAGAATTGTGAGTGTTCACGATACCATTGAGTGTAAATGTAGCCTCATCTGTACATAAAGTGTATTGCAGAAATCCTCTGTGTAAGGGCGACCAGTCACAAAATTGTTGTCTGCTTACTAAGTCACCTGGATGCATATGTTACACAAGCTGCATACGGAATGAGTACAGGCTCTCAGGATGTAATGTACACCACACTCGCGTTTATTGCATGTCGACCATATGGCCAATGTGCCGTGTATGGGTGATGGAACTCCATCGTACCAGTACGATAACATCTTCCTTTTCCTCAGCCGTGTACACTCAGTAGTGTTCTGGGTTCAAGTAATGTTTGAAACATCCTGGGAAATACACTGGCACAGGGCGGTTCATCTTTCAGGGAAACGTCTCTAATATTCAGTGAGGGCCGCATAGGCACTGCCATTACAGTACCAGACACAAACAACATGTCAGAGTTTTAGTACATTCAACATTGCAGCACAGTCAGCAATCGTGATGATCTAATAGATAAGAAACTATCAGCCTCGAGTGCGATAATGAAACCAACCTTTACCTAGGTTTCAGCCCAAGTAATTGAGCCTTCTTCAGAAGATAAACCTGATTCTATAATATGTGTACGAGGGCATGGAATAGAAATAAAAGTAAACCACCTGAATAGGCATAGTCTCATTTTAAAAATGCGGTACATAGGTACTAAGTCACCACCAAGACTTAACTTAAGCTCTGGCGAGCGCCTTGTCTCCATGGACGCCGTGCGGTGGGCCTCGGGAGCTCACGTGAAACTAAGTAGACCTAGATGACGCGCTGCATGTCAACATGGCGGGGAACATTTCGCATGTCTAACTGAGACCATGACTGTCAAAGATAAAAGACCAACGCAGGTACATCTTGAAACAAATACAGAGTGGTTGAAACTCTGAAACACAAAGCCTCTGCACCAAAGTTTGACTAAAATATAACAAACTATGCATGGATTTATATGACTGCGAACAACCCGGGGCCCAAGGGTGGCATGCCCAAATCAAGTATCAATGCGGCCCAAGAAGTGAGTATTTATCACAAGATCGGTAAAAAATTTTAAAAGTCCATAAAATTCCGTTTTTGTAAAGTTACGATAATTTGAATATTTTCAATCTGTAACTCCTGCCACAAGCTGATACGTGTTAATTATGTATATCTCCAACCGACCGTCTCCCTCCCTTCTTACTGCTCAGAGATTATTGTCGGCGTTAAGAATATTTTCTGAGGGCCAAAAATACTCGTCTTCTTCCAATGTGGCCCAAGTAAGATGAAAAGTTGGATGCCCCTGCGTTATAGTATCGTTTTGTTTTCTATGCGTCTGTTAGTCCAACTCTTAAAAATAGTTTTTCTCGAAAACAGATAAACGTATCAAGTTGACATTTATGCCTTATGCGAAGGTCTATAGTCCACCGGCGGTTGAAAAATTTAAGTTTCTACGTCAACGCAATCAAAAGATACGGCCATTTACGTGACACATGTTTACACTCGCAAACTAACTCTTCAAAACCTACAGGGTACTTTCTGTTGACTTAGAATCATGAAACTTGGCAGAAAGCAATGTTCCATTCGTACAAGTAAAAGAAAAAAACCGAAAATTGTTGCTCTGTAATTATATCCGTCTGTTAAGAGCCCATTTTCTCAAGAACGGATGGACGTATAAATTTGAAACTCATGTAACGTATTAAGGTCCATAGTCCCCTTGCGGTATAAAAAATATAAGCTCTTAAGTCGACGCAATCAAAATATACGACCATTTATATCACATATTTTGATATCTTACCGATATCTACATCGATAACAAGCAAAAATCGTCGAAATCCTCGATTCACAGGATGGATGAGCTGTCTAGATACATAATTAAATTTGTGTGGAACCCTAGGTGCACGAATACTACTCGCATTTATTGGGATTATGATTTCCATTATTTTGTTCTAACGTCTAACATTGCACAGGTCGGTATCTAAAGCATGACTTGAAAGACTTGCTTATTCATTGACATTAGCAACTATCTTTCACAAGGATCTGAAAAGAAGAAGCATCTCATGTCAAAATATTTCTTATGATGGACCATTTACCCCGTTAGAAATTCATTTATCACTGGATTTCATCTCGTTAATCTATCTGCTAATGCATTCGGATCCTTAATGCTGCCATTTCCTTTTCTCTTTCCCCGTCTATATTTTTCATCACTTCTGATGTGTTTGCCTTTAACTGCCATTCCATAACCAAAGGGCACCAAGGTGCTCTCGACGCCTGTTTCTTCTTCTGCTTTTTTTCTTAGGAGGCCGCCGGGGAGCTAAGGGAAAATCCTTGTACCGGCAGTCAATCTGTCGCCGAGCCTTTCCCGCCTGAGCTCAATAATGTGAACGAACGCGAGGCCAAGATTTAAAGGGAGACTTTCTCTTCCTGCCGGGTGTGCCTAATAGATCTGGCCAGAATACCTCAACAGTACTCCCAGAAACGACAAAAATGAGTAGTCAACACGTAGCTGTGATAATAATTCAACCGTTATAGACAGACTATACAATTAAAAAAAAAAGTAGGTATACTGAGTGGAGCAGAATAATCTACCACTGGAATGTTACTTCAGTAATATTACGGACGTAGTAACTGTTCCGCATGCTTGAAAATGATCACTACTGCAACAAGCACCATTTCCAGTGTCGTAGCATTTTCCCCATAAAACTACAGCTGCTGCTGCTTTTTGCATATGTGTGTAAATGTTACGATGAATACAAATGTTTGTGATTCGGCCACATCGATTCTAGGATTTTGTTATGATCCCTAGTATCCCTTTTCTGTCATAACTCCGAACTGTTGTACTTGACACTTTTCTCTCTTATACAATCAGTATGTACCCCTTGATTTCCTAAGTGCACCAATTAAGGGATTTCAAGCAGACTAACCTTCATGTTCATGGCACAATTACTTCAGTAACATTTTGTATAACAATTTTATTGACTAACTAATAAATTCACTTTTCTTATTAAACTTCTGATTCCTCTCCACGTTGCTGTGAATGATCCTTTACGTAAAATAACTTTAGTGGTATACGTAAAAGCACATACCGCAATGGCCTTGATTTATCTTTTATGAGAGGATCAACACGAGATACACACTACATACTGTTATCTGTGTGATTTTATAGCAAGAAATAAACTCACTGTGAAATGAAAACTGTGTGCCATGCTCGGACTCGAACCCGGAACCTTGCTATCGCGGGTAATTCTGTTACCAACTGAGCTGTCCAAACATGACTAATGAGCTACTTCCGCAAGCGCGCGCGCGCACACACACTAACACACACACACACACACACAACACAGTAACAAAGTTTACCACACACAACACAGTATACAGTGGTATTGCTTTGTAAACGAGTTATCTGAAAATTTTAGTTTCCTTTCCGCGCTCCAAGCGAGATGTGTGCGACAATTTTACTACGATAATTTAGCAAGAGTTATGCTGCAACTGATGAAGGGCCTAGGCCAACAACGGTTCAGTAATATCTTTAACTCCTATCAGGCAGCATCTCAAAGACACTTGAAATCTCAGAGATATTAGCTGTACAAGTCAGTTAATTCCGTCGAAAATCTGATCTCTTATGGTTGCCACACTCGCAACTGCATGTTTGACAAGCATGTTTGCACAAGCGTGTTTGAGCAAGCATGCACAAATTTGTGGCGCCTACACACGCTATAAGCATGCTCGTATGAACGTTAGTTTGTTTACCAGAAAATGTTGAGCTCAGACGACGATGCGCCGGCTTTTTTGCTTGTGTTGCGAAAAAAAAAATAAAACATGATGTCTGTAGTAAGGAGTGGTTAAACGAATGAAAACATTATTCCTGCATTAACTATGGAAACAATCCCACAGTGCAGATTCTTTCCCCTCGATTTCTGCCTACAATATTGTATTCTTTGACGTGACCTGCAGTACAGCACAACCTTTGCACAGAATATAATTTAACAGGACCAAATAAAAATTAAATCAAACCAGATCACTGACAAATGCTTGCACAAGCCTCCCTATTCTTGCTACAGACACTCAAGCGTACACAAGCTTGAACCTTTGCACAGGCATGTACAATCGAAATTCGATCAAGCGTCAAGTTGTTGTACAGTTCTGGTGGTTACGCATATGTACTCTACATATTTTCAAGCATGCTTGGGCAAGCAGGCTTACGCAGGCGTGCTTGTCAAGCATGCAGCTACGTGGGACCGCCTTTAGACATTGTGAGCATGTTTGTATCCATACGCCACATATCACGGAGAACTTTCTTCACTGAGTTTAAACAGTTAAAGTTAACATTTACAACCATAGTAATCCGTTTACCAATGCCGAAAGGGGGCAAATTTGTAAAAATTATTGTTGTTTTAAAGGGGACTAGCTTAAGTTGGAACTGTGGCGAAAGTAGCGTGGGTTGCAAACGGCCCATGCTCACGTCTGGCGTCTTTCGGTTAGAGCAATGCAGGTGTGCAGTGTTTATCGTTGGAACAAAGTATTTTCTGTCTTTTATTAGTGATTTTTCTTAGATCAACTACTGCATACGTTTTTAATAAGTCATGATTCAACGCGAAGACTGGCACTGCAAAATGGCAAAGAACTGTACATTAAATCATCCCCTGTTTCAGACTTTTTGAATTCACGATTCCCTTGACCTGAATACAAACATCTACAGCCCCTTTAACACATGACCGCCAACTCCAAGTTTCAGGTAAATAAACCGAGGTTTCGAAAAAAAAATGAGTAAGAGCTGTTATTTCTTCGTTATCTGTTGATACATTTTTCTTAACTTTCGATGTTATTAAACCTTATTCTTGCAAAGAAATCGATGGGAAGGTCTTTACATCTCGGAATAAGATTGGATACTGCGACTCGCCTCTCTTTCTCCACTTTCGTCTGTCACTTATGTTTTGCGTTGATGACTGAAAAAAAAAACCATACGCAGGATGTTGCAGAAGATGTGGGAATCTTAAGACCTTGTTACCTACTGGCGAATAAGCATGCTTCATCAAGCTCTGAAACTCAAGTACTGCTAAGGAAACGAACCCCGACTTCAATATGTAGTCTGAAGTAACACCAATAAATTGCTCTTGTACTTCACTGTCAGTGTTGATGGAAGATTTGCACTGAAAGGATCTTTGATCCAGCTGTATCGATCAATTTCTTTCGGTAAGTGCTTTAGAAAGCAATCACTGGGTTCAGTTAAATGATCCACAAACACAGTTCTTCAGTCAAATTGTAGTCATCGTCTTCTAAAATCACGTTCAGAGTAGGAAAATATATTGAGTGTCTTTATCATCCGACTTTTTTTTTGCACGATAGTAGTTTCTTTCTGAAACCCGAAATTTTGTCTTACAATTGCAGAATTTTGGGCTCATTACTTTGAATGGATACGCACAGTGAACTGAGTTTTTGAAAAATCTCCGAAAGATACCCCAACTTCAAAACAAAGCCACTGTCTATATGGTTCTCTGGAACTCAAACCTTTCTCTTGAACAAGGTAAAAGTAAGGTTCATTTCTGAGTTCATACATACTTTTCAAGGCATTCCCTAATGAAGTCCAACGGGAGTTATTATAATAAATTCGGGAAACATACTCAGGCCCTATGTCAACGTAATTTGTTGAAACATCTCGACCTAAGTGGCCGACTTTTAATAAAGTTTACCACTTCGATCACTGATTGAGGAACATCATTAAGGACTCATACTTTTGCTGCCAGTGCTTCTCAGTAAATAAAGCAATGTGTCCAAATGGCATGACGAGCCTCTTTACGTATCAGGGCTTGCAATTCAGCGAAACACCCAGCCGTACTACAACCTCCTTCTGTACATGTACCCACACAATTTTATAAATTAATGTTATTTTTTCCAGAATACAGAGTAATATTTTAAAGAAATATGTTGCTTTTGTTCTAAAATCTACTTTTCTGCAGAAAAGATCTTCAAGAAATTTGTTGTCGTGTATAAACCGCATGTAATAAGTAGCCTAGTATCGCTTGTGGTCGAAATTCCACCGACTGAGACACGACCTGATCTGTGACAAAGACATGTCATGTATCTTAAAGTGATATACTCTATGTAAAATTGTATCCGAAATTTCAGCACCGGAAATGACCCATACCAAATCATGCATTGTAGCTACCAGTATTCTTGAAATAATTTTTTGATTTCTCGTGAACTGTTCTATCATTTGAAGTGCGTCCTTGATACAGTATACTGGAAAATAAATCTTGTGTTAACGGCAGCAAAATATTTTTTCCCTTATGACAACACAATGTGAATGTCGTATCGCGTAAAGTATCCTCAGCCAGCCGTAGTGACCGAGCGGCTCTAGGCGCTTCAGTCTGGAACCGCGCGAACGCTACGGTCGCAGGTTCGAATCCTGCCTCGGGCATGGATGTGTGTGATGTCCTTAGATTAGTTATGTTTAAGTAGTTCTAAGTTATAGGGAACTGATGACCTGAGATGTTAAGTCCCATAGTGCTCAGAGCCATTTGAACCAAAGTATCCTCAGATGCGAAACTGTTTGCATCACAAAATCTGCACTGTAAATTCGTCAAACCACACTTAAAACTCTTATATTTATTTGGATTTGCGTTCGGTACACATTTCAATTTGTCTTTCAAAACAGCAATAGGATTATCATCATCGCCGTCCACATTATTGCTATTATTCTGTCCACAGAAAAATTTTGTCTCTCTACTTGTTAGTCTTCCAGTCCGACCTGTTTAGTGCGCCCTAAAACAAATATAGTTCCTGTATAATAAAGGAAGTCGTAGCTATTCAGAGTGAAGAAACTGGAAGTTAGGAACACTTCAAATTCTGTGGTGGCGGTGGCAAACGAACACAAAGTTAGGTCCGTTTACTCTTAGACGAAAATAAGTGAAAAAAACGAAGCTAATAAACAGCGTTTATTGCCCTCGGTGGCTTCGTTACTACGTTTCGATTTCCTCTGCTGACACAGCAACGACGTAGCAGTTGTGGCCTTGTATCTGCACGGTATGCGTGTGTTACTGCAAATCAGCTATCTGCAACATTTAAACATGAACGTCCTTAGAATGCTATTTCACCAGACGCTGTTACTTTCGTATGTCATTTCAACCAAAGTACCTGATTGGTACAATGGCAGAAGTTCGTAGCACTACAATTAACTATGTTCAAGCATTGGAGATTTTAATGCGTGATAGAGAAGGTGTCATCAGAGTTATGAATATGAAAGCACCTAATTCTCTGTACCACTCTTAATGTCTACATACACACATGATTTTTTTCTTTCGTATTGTATAAGTTTCAGTGGTCCCCTTGTATAACTAATATTAAGAATCGGTACTTCAATTTTCATGTTCACGTATTAATTTTATAATGCGAGTTATTGTGGTTATCTATAGGTTCATGCAGCTAAATAGTGAAATCATCGTTACCTTTTAGTTTTTCAAATAAACGATCATAATGTCGTCAGCCATGTCGAGTATTTGACGACTAATAATGTCGTCTGAGAAAGGCACACTTGCCAGCCGACCCATCCATCATAAGACAGCCGGCCGGTGTGGCCGTGCGGTTCTAGGCGTTTCTGTCTGGAACCCCGTGACCGCTACGGTCGCAGGTTCGAATCCTGCCTCGGGCATGGATGTGTGTGATGTCCTTAGGTTAGTTAGGTTTAAGTAGTTCTACGTTCTAGGGGACTGATGACCACAGATGTTAAGACCCCATAGTGCTCAGAGCCCATCATAAGACATACCACGTCCACGGCAGCTGGTAAAATATGATCTTCCACTATGATGTGAGGTTTCTTACTCTTTAATAGATTGCAAGCAACTTCTGTAAGACGAAAGAAGAACCTCTGTACGAAGTGTAACTTATTTAGTGCAACTTCTTTTAACTTGAAGTAAAGTATCCCCGTAGTCTGTTTACCATCTGCCCTGGTTAGACTCAAGACGTCATTTCATTTTGTTAAGAAGCATGCTCTCAGTAACTAGGACATTGAAACAAATGGCACATTGTCGTCGTTCTTCATTGCCAGCAGTATAACACGTGATACCGAAATTCGAGTAAGTGTTGTCTGAACCCTGATGCAGTGTCGTCATATTTCCTGCTCTTGCGTGTATTCTTTCTTGTCTTTAGAAAAGCATTATACATTTGAAATATTTTTTGTGCTTATATTTAAAAATGTTTTCATGCTGACAGAACATCACGGAGTAAATAAAGAACGAAAATCATTTTCCTGTTCCATTTCACATTGTTTTACACGTTCACCGAGAAACCTGTTAGTCGTTTTCCTCGGGAGATTGGAAGACTAGCCTCAATCCTATTCGTATGGAGAGGCTTGCACCAAATCTTAGCCCAGTTGCTAGTAGCAGACGTCCTCGTAGACCGGTGAACAATCTTTAATTCGGTTTCCTTACGTCTCTAGAAACGTTAATCAAATGGAAAATAACTCGATCGTGGGGCAACAACTTCCATGAAGCATTAATAACATCCCTCTCTTACGTGCGATCAGCATAACAAGATATTCCTGAGCGTTTGGCCTCCAATGATAGCATAAATAATTTTATACAATTTGTCTTCATACCGTGGTTTCCCAATGTTGGAGTAAACTGACTACAAAGGGGCTGATGGATAATAATAAACGTACACGAACCTTACAATACTGTTAGACGCAACTGACGCTAACCCCTGTCAGTCTTGTCATTTGAGCCGGCCACTGTGGCCGAGCTGTTCTAGGCGCTTCAGTCCGGAACCGCGCTGCTGTTACGGTCGCAGGTTCGAATCCTGCCTCGGGCATGGATGTGTGTGATCTCCTTAGGTTAGTTAGGTTTAAGTAGCTCTCATTCTAGGGGACTGATGACCTCAGATGTTAAGTCCCATAGTGCTTAGAGCCATTTGAACCATTTTTTTGTCATTTGCCTTTAACTGAAAGTTGTGTCAGTGTTGCTTTCCTGATTGTTTGCTATTCAGCAGGCAGCAGGAATAAACATATTGGTCATGCGGCCTTTTCTTTCAGCTCCAAGGCTGCTGGAGCGATGTTTGGCCGCTAAATTGTTTGACTCTTGGTAGTCTAGAGGAGCGACTAAACACGGTCGCACAAAGTGTCTGCTTGTAACACCAGCTATTATTAAAATAAAGGAAGTGACTAATCAATAAAAATAAACGACACACAAGAACTTGTTTGATATTATAATTAACAAAACACAGCAATAAATATGGGCAGACTATTGCGCAGAGTGGTCTCTAGTGCAACATAGGATTACGAGAGAGCGAAGTTACCTTTCAGATCTAAGCTGCAGTCTTCTGCCAAACAAATCTGCAGATCTTAACGCTGTGAAGGGCAACGGCCTTGCCACAGTGGATGCACCGGTTCCCGTCACATCACCGAAGTTAAGCACTGTCGGGCGTGGCTCGCACTTGGATGGGTGACCATCCGGGCCACCATGCGCTGCAGCCATTTTTCGGCGTTCACTCAGCCTCTTGATGCCAACTGAGGAACTACTCGACCGAATAGGAAAACCATCATAACAACCGAGAGAGCAGTGTGCTGACCCACGTCCCTCCTATCTGCATCCTCAGCTAAGGATGACGCGGCGGTCGGATGCACAGCAGTACAAAGTTCAACAGTGTGGCATTCCAACTACCCCATATCTGTCTCGATAACTTCTGTTAAAGTCTCCGACTCCCATAACACGAGAACATTCTCAGGCAATCACCAGTTTCCACCCTACAGCTAACTCCGTTCACCCAACGCCTTTATACCCGCTCCCCCCTCACACTGCTCCCAAATCCCCTTTCTTTTTTACCCAACTATACAAAATAAAGACAAAAAACACCTTTTAACGTACATTAATACTATAGGCACCACAGTGTACCACTTTTAAACCCGTATGCACCAACAAGAAACACGGAGGCGTTTACTTTTATTACTCTGCTTCAGTAATTATTTATTAAATTTCTCTTAGTAATAATTACTATACTTTGCTTAATTTAAAAGAAATTATTGAAACTAATCATGAATCCATTCCTTTACGAAGGATTTTTCCTCCTCTTCCCACTGATGATGAATATTTTTCCCTAACTTAGTTCTTACTTGAGAATGAAATTATATTTAAGATTTAAAATCTAATTAATTCTACGAAATAGTCATTACACAGTTTCTTGATAGACACACAATGTTTAATAATACTGTTCTCTTCGGCATTCCATAATTTCCTATAGTGGCATGTTGTTAGTTTTGCCTAACTACAGTTATGTCAAACAAAACTTTAATTTCGTGTATATTGATCAGACTTTGCAAATATCATTCGCTGCCACGTGAAATGCGTCATTGAATGACCTCTTAATTACAGTTATGATATTTGTGTGTATAAAAGTTATTAATTTTCAAAGTACAAATTAAAATTTGCTCTTCACTTCTGTAGTTTTTTGGCCATTTATTAACCAACAAAGAGTGTTCCTGTTTTAAACAGTCTGTATTTTTTTCTGAGTAGTAGTATTTTCGCCTACTGAATACTACTTATAGTGCTGAAGTTAACTGACAGCCATCAAGTATAGTCTTGGACGATAAATTTCTGATAAGTCCATCGGGCGCGCTGGCGGAACGAACGCATTGTCAGTGCTAGTTCGCCCGCTCAGGGTCCCTGGCCAACGACAGTGACGCCTGCTGTCAACCACGCCACGCCCACCTGGTACAGGCTTGCCTGACGCTAAGTCGGGGCGTGTTATGTCTAAAGTAGCAAAAAAATGTTGTCTCAGATATAGTAAAAACCTGAGATATTGTGATGGTCTTCCTACCGGGACGTGAATGTTGTATGTTCTTATGCTGTCCGTCTTTACACACTTCCGACCCAGGACGCATAAAGAATTTTAAGTCGGGTCCAGGTGCACTCGCCCACAAAAAGAGCGTAAAATAAATCTCCAGTGCAGGCCCAATGGTTAATTAAAATGATGGTTCTGTCTGTAATGTTTGATTATGCGGAATTAAAATTCGCCCCTACACGCGACCCGGTAAATTTGCAGCTCTCGAAAAAATTCCATAAAATCCACTTATTATTCGTAATCATTTTTAAAACACTGAATTATATGCCACTGATCAACAGTAAACTTCAAAATCAACAATCATTTTTAATAATAACATTATTCCAATACAGCTACAAATGAAAAAGATTATAAATGTTCCAACGAATTCTTTCACATGTTCTGAAAAACACCAGATACATGAAATGCGCCATAGTTCCCTACCTATCGTGAAATATTTTAAAGTAACTCAAAATTAGTGTTAATCGAATAAAAGACTGGCCTCACGCAAGATGTAGATCACGTCGGTCGATCACGAATATAATGCAACGATTGATGTGCACAACCAGAGTTTTTTATGTTTCTTGTTCAGCAGCAGTGGCGTCTTGACGTTCCTTGGCTCCCGGCATCGCTGCTCAAGCAGCTGGGCGCCAGGCAATTTCATCTTCGCCAGCGCATGGGTACTGCGTGACTCGTTACAATAAATACCTTTCTACAACAGGTTTTTCACAGACATTAACGCATGACATTCCCTCCAGTTGTAGTTCGCTTGGCCGCTCCGATATATCGTTTTAAAAATGCTCTTGTTTTCATGATTGCACGACAATAAGAGTTACATTTTGGGGTCGTCACAGGTGAACCGTTACAATGTCACATACAACATTATAGATGTAGAAAATAAGATGAGATGGAAATATGGTAGTGTGGGAAAAACTTGACAGTAAGTCCTCAGGGTAGACGATATTCCCTCAGAATCATTGAGATCCTTGGAGGGCCAGTCATGTTCAAACTATTCCACCTGTTGTGCAAGATATATGAAACAGACTAAATACTCTCCCAGTTTAAAGAGACCACAATAATTCCAATTCCATACAAGGCTGACAAGTGTGAGTGTTACCGAACAATCAGTACAAAAATTTTTGCTTGAAAAATACTGAAACCAGTTACCTACAGTAGAACCGGAAAATTGGTAGAAGTCTACCTCCGTGAGGTTCATTTTCGGTTGCAGAGAAATATAGAAATTAGGAAAGCAATACTTAACTTAGGACTTAAGTTTGAAGACAGTTTAAAGAAAGGCAAACCTACATTTACACAATTCAAAATTGGAGAAATATTTCGAGTGGACTAAACTCATTGATTTTCTGCATGTAGCAAGGATAAAATACAGAGAGCAAAATGTTATCTGCAACTTGTAGAGAAACCATACTGCAGGTGTAAGTGTCGAAGGACACGAAAAGGCCTTAGCCATGATGTTATTCTATCTGCACATTGAGCAAACAGTAAAGGAAACCAACGAGACATTTGAAAACTCGAATAAAGTTCAGGGGGGAAACAATTCAAACTTTGAGGTTTTGCCGATGACATTGTAATTCTGTCAGAGACGGCAATGAACTTGAAAGAGCAGTTGGACGGAATGCATTGAAAAGAGGTTAGTATAAGAACATTAACAAAAGCAAAATACTGTAATGGAATGTAGTGGAATTTAATCAGGTGATGCAACTCAAAAGTAGTAGCTGAGTATCGTTAGTTGGACAGTAAAATGACAGATGATGGCTGAAGTAGTGAGTAAAAAGAAAGTAAAGGGGCAACTGCAAGAAAAGAGTTTCTGAAGAAAAGAATTTGTTAACATTGCATGTAAATTTGAATGTTAGAAACCTTTCCAGAAAAACTGTCTGGGCTGTAGCGCTTTATGGAAGTCCAAGTTGATGACAAGCTGTTCAGGTAAGAAGAGAACAGAAGATTTTGAATTTCAATAGTATAGAAGAATTCCAACAATTAGATGGGTAGAGCTAATAAGTAGTAGGGTACTAGGGCTCAAAGCGCAATTTTGATATCAAATTGATATGTAAATTAATTAAATTGACCAATTAATTATGCCCCCAACCATGCACCCCCTCCCCCAGATGGCGCCATGTTTTTTTCCCAGCCTGCACATGGGTCCCAGACCCCTGCCCAGCCTCCCCACACCCTCCTCCCCACTACCTACCCTACCGAAGGGAATTTCGAATTTTAGTTGAATTTCGAATTTTGATGCGAATCTCTTTGTCCCAGGGCCGTGCAGACGACCCTCTCCATCTGAAAATAGGCGGCGAATTAAAAACAGCTATGCCCTTTCCGAGATTCGAACCCTGGTGCTCCTGAACAGAAAGCCCAAGTACACCTTCCAACACACAGAAACATCCCCAAATGCAGGAGAGGTGATTAGTTTAGTGTACTTTATTTATTTTGGTTGGGAAACTCAAGTATATATCGGTCCTAATTACATAATTAAGCATACACATCGGTACTAATTACACAACTATATGCATAGCGCCACACAAGGACTGCCTAAAACCGCAGTATAGCTCAAAAATTGACGATGCCATACGACTGGTGTTATCTTGCAAAGGCGAAAAAGTTTCACAATACCACTCGAAACTAGTGGCAGGCGCACTTAAACTCTACCTTCACTTACCAGCTGGCGGAAAAAAGACCTGGGTGTAAGGTAACACCATTTTTTTTTTTTTTGTGGGAAATATATTCAACTAACGACATGCTGGTACTGGACAGAGAGGAGTTTAATAAGCGTATTACATGTAAACATACGGCTGACGACTGTATTTATCGCTGTTTGACATCAGAGTTCGCTACAGATGCCTGCTCAACAATCACCCTGCAGTCCAGGTAATCGAAGCAAATACAGCTACCACAGCTGATGGAAAAAATGCATCACTGTTCTAATTTCACTTCGAAATTATAATGAAAAATACCAGCATTCATAATGAACAGTTCATAATGCAAGACATGTACAGGGGAAAAGCGTCGTCCCAAAAGACTGCAGAGGGGGCGGTAGTTGAACGTGTGTTCTCTTTGATGTTCAATCACAAACTGCCTAACTTTGAGGCCCCCTCACCTCCCTTCACCTCTCCCCTCCCTCACCCCTCTATCACCTATGGGAGAGAGAAGAAACACAGGCTTTTTCAAACCGTCAAATGCTAACGCAAGACGCCTCATGGATTTTCTGCAGCCAACAACCACCCCTCACGATCGCTGGGCACAGCTGGCCTTCCACCGTACCCTCTTGACCACTGCCTTGAGGCGACGGCACTTCGCCAACACAAAAGGGAAATTTAGTGGTACCACCCCACCCGCACAGCTGTGTTGGGGTACCACAGGCACTGGATCGACCGACACACCGCCGTTCTGTGTTGGAGAACAATTGTATTTAACGTCAATGCACCTTTTACAATCGAAAAGAATCGCAACGATAATGAATACCCTTTTTCCACTAAAACAGGTACAGTCCAGTTTCTTTTAATTTTATGAGCAAAATCTATATAGTTTTCATGTTCGACTCCCACTATTTTGCTGCAAAGAATACTGATCACCACAGAATGTAATCGCTATTTCGAAACCATCAACGGAGTAAAGAAAAAGCGAGAATTTAAACTCTGAAGAAAAACCATCTACGTTAAGCAGTTTCTTTCAGCTTGATGGACAAATTACATGACGAGAGCGCTTCTCTCACACTCAGATAAGCATGTAAGGTGGCAGAATAAATGAAGGTAAATTTTGCACCTTACATAAGAGTTTTATACA
Source organism: Schistocerca serialis cubense (assembly GCF_023864345.2). Taxonomy (NCBI): domain Eukaryota; kingdom Metazoa; phylum Arthropoda; class Insecta; order Orthoptera; family Acrididae; genus Schistocerca; species Schistocerca serialis. The sequence continues at coordinate 319,580,129 of NC_064641.1, read as the reverse complement.
TCTTAACAGGAAGGCGAATATGACACCTAACTTACCTCGGCGGTAATGAACACATTTGCCTGTAAGAATGTAATGCAAAAGGGATGACACTCAATCGACGGTATTAACATACCGCTCCTATATAATGCATGTCAATGAGCAGAAGGTGGAACACGGAGCGAGAGGAGACGTTTTGTGTGGAAACGGGCATAGGCAGAAGCAGAGGCTGCACCACGGGAGGCACCACGAAAAGCTGTTAGGAGGCGTCCCGTGGTGGGAGTCAGCGACCGGACAGGTGGCGCGAACTAGGGCCTCCAGAAGTAGGAGAGAGAGAAGCTTTAGAAAACTGCGTTTCGGAATTCGAAATAGATACAAACAAAACCAGTGATGCAGTTGATCGTGTAAACAGCGAATGGTACACATGTGATGTGCACATGTAACTTTCAGGCGTCTGGAGTGGGCACAAAACGTTCGAGTGGCTGAAATGAACTAGGAAGGGGTTAAGTGCCGAAATTTCGATGCAGTTTAATGGTAGGGCTCTTGCGGTTGGCAGAAAGAGTTTCCACAAAATAAGAGGAAAACGCTCCTATTGGTCGAAAATCGGGCAGGTAGGTTAGAAAATTTAAAAAGGGAAATGGATAGGTTGAAGTTAGATATAGTGGGAATTAGTGAAGTTCGGTGGCAGGAGGAACAAGACTTCTGGTCAGGTGACTACAGGGTTATAAACACAAAATCAAATAGGGGTAATGCAGGAGTAGGTTTAATAATGAATAGGAAAATAGGAATGCGGGTAAGCTACTACAAACAGCATAGTGAACGCATTATTGTGGCCAAGATAGATACGAAGCCCACACCTACTACAGTAGTACAAGTTTATATGCCAACTAGCTCTGCAGATGACGAAGAAATTGAAGAAATGTATGATGAAATAAAAGAAATTATTCAGATTGTGAAGGGAGACGAAAATTTAATAGTCATGGGTGACTGGAATTCGAGTGTAGGAAAAGGGAGAGAAGGAAACATAGTAGGTGAATATGGATTGGGGGACAGAAATGAAAGAGGAAGCCGCCTGGTAGAATTTTGCACAGAGCACAACATAATCATAACTAACACTTGGTTTAAGAATCATGAAAGAAGGTTGTATACATGGAAGAACCCTGGAGATACTAAAAGGTATCAGATAGATTATATAATGGTAAGACAGAGATTTAGGAACCAGGTTTTAAATTGTAAGACATTTCCAGGGGCAGATGTGGACTCTGACCACAATCTATTGGTTATGACCTGTAGATTAAAACTGAAGAAACTGCAAAAAGGTGGGAATTTAAGGAGATGGGACCTGGATAAACTGAAAGAACCAGAGGTTGTACAGAGATTCAGGGAGAGCATAAGGGAGCAATTGACAGGAATAGGGGAAATAAATACAGTAGAAGAAGAATGGGTAGCTTTGAGGGATGAAGTAGTGAAGGCAGCAGAGGATCAAGTAGGTAAAAAGACGAGGGCTAGTAGAAATCCTTGGGTAACAGAAGAAATATTGAATTTAATTGATGAAAGGAGAAAATATAAAAATGCGGTAAGTGAAACAGGCAAAAAGGAATACAAACGTCTCAAAAACGAGATCGACAGGAAGTGCAAAATGGCTAAACAGGGATGGCTAGAGGACAAATGTAAGGATGTAGAGGCCTGTCTCACTAGGGGTAAGATAGATACCGCCTACAGGAAAATTAAAGAGACCTTTGGAGATAAGAGAACGACTTGTATGAATATCAAGAGCTCAGATGGAAACCCAGTTCTAAGCAAAGAAGGGAAAGCAGAAAGGTGGAAGGAGTATATAGAGGGTCTATACAAGGGCGATGTACTTGAGGACAATATTATGGAAATGGAAGAGGATGTAGATGAAGATGAAATGGGAGATACGATACTGCGTGAAGAGTTTGACAGAGCACTGAAAGACCTGAGTCGAAACAAGGCCCCCGGAGTAGACAATATTCCATTGGAACTACTGACGGCCGTGGGAGAGCCAGTCCTGACAAAACTCTACCATCTGGTGAGCAAGATGTATGAAACAGGCGAAATACCCTCAGACTTCAAGAAGAATATAATAATTCCAATCCCAAAGAAAGCAGGTGTTGACAGATGTGAAAATTACCGAACAATCAGTTTAATAAGCCACAGCTGCAAAATACTAACACGAATTCTTTACAGACGAATGGAAAAACTAGTAGAAGCCAACCTCGGGGAAGATCAGTTTGGATTCCGTAGAAACACTGGAACACGTGAGGCAATACTGACCTTACGACTTATCTTAGAAGAAAGATTAAGGAAAGGCAAACCTACGTTTCTAGCATTTGTAGACTTAGAGAAAGCTTTTGACAATGTTGACTGGAATACTCTCTTTCAAATTCTGAAGGTGGCAGGGGTAAAATACAGGGAGCGAAAGGCTATTTACAATTTGTACAGAAACCAGATGGCAGTTATAAGAGTCGAGGGACATGAAAGGGAAGCAGTGGTTGGGAAGGGAGTAAGACAGGGTTGTAGCCTCTCCCCGATGTTGTTCAATCTGTATATTGAGCAAGCAGTAAAGGAAACAAAAGAAAAATTCGGGGTAGGTATTAAAATTCATGGAGAAGAAATAAAAACTTTGAGGTTCGCCGATGACATTGTAATTCTGTCAGAGACAGCAAAGGACTTGGAAGAGCAGTTGAATGGAATGGACAGTGTCTTGAAAGGAGGATATAAGATGAACATCAACAAAAGCAAAACAAGGATAATGGAATGTAGTCTAATTAAGTCGGGTGATGCTGAGGGAATTAGATTAGGAAATGAGGCACTTAAAGTAGTAAAGGAGTTTTGCTATTTGGGGAGCAAAATAACTGATGATGGTCGAAGTAGAGAGGATATAAAATGTAGGCTGGCAATGGCAAGGAAAGCGTTTCTGAAGAAGAGAAATTTGTTATCATCCAGTATTGATTTAAGTGTCAGGAAGTCATTTCTGAAAGTATTTGTATGGAGTGTAGCCACGTATGGAAGTGAAACATGGACGATAAATAGTTTGGACAAGAAGAGAATAGAAGCTTTCGAAATGTGGTGCTACAGAAGAATGCTGAAGATTAGATGGGTAGATCACATAACTAATGAGGAAGTATTGAATAGGATTGGGGAGAAGAGAAGTTTGTGGCACAACTTGACCAGAAGAAGGGATCGGTTGGTAGGACATGTTCTGAGGCATCAAGGGATCACCAATTTAGTGTTGGAGGGCAGCGTGGAGGGTAAAAATCGTAGAGGGAGACCAAGAGATGAATACACTAAGCAGATTCAGAAGGATGTAGGTTGTAATTGGTACTGGGAGATGAAAAAGCTTGCACAGGATAGAGTAGCATGGAGAGCTGCATCAAACCAGTCTCAGGACTGAAGACCACAACAACAACAACAACAACAATGACGCAGAGGAGAAATCTGTGTGAACACTGCGTTCAGCTTGATATTAGCTGAAGTGTTGTTGAGCTCCAACTGCGGAGAAACGAACCAGCCAGTTAGTTAACTGTACTTGCGAGGACTGATAGGGCCTTTTAATATGCATGCTGCTCCAGCCATGCGCGTGCATATCGCCATATTCCAAGACTAGGGATGAGTACATGTTTTCTCGCATAAGGAGAAACATAGGGAGAGTTTCTACTGGAAAAATCAGCACAGGCTTAATTAGTTTTTATAGGAATTTCAGAGGATGACAGCACTCATGCAGACGACAGCTTATCACAGCTAAGATAAATACCGTGAGCAGAGGCGCAAACTTGTTGGGTCACCAGCTTGCTTCCACTGTAAACTCAAGCGATCTTGGGTAATCTTTTGCTCAACTTGTCACAAAACTAACCATCCTCTGTACACTTGATTCTCATCCTAAATAGTCCCGAACTTTGAACTGGAATCGGATGATGTAGTCGTAAGAATAATTTAGTAAAGAATCTTCTAGTCAAAATTTACCATTGTTGTGTTTAGGGTCATTTCACTCTCTGAGGACTAATTGCATTCGTTTGACAACTGTTGTAACATTGTCCCATGGTAAACTGTGTGAATGCATATATTTCTGTGATAAGATTGCAACATTAAACCAAAAATATTTACAGCTTACACAGTTATTGTTCTGTCGTCAAGACCTTACAAGCATCTGTAAATAAACTGTTAACTACAAACGTGTGCACTACAAACATTTCACACGCACAACATTAGAAAATGCAATCTTTCCCACCACTGGCTAACATATTGGAAAAAAACAGCCATTTTTATATTCAGCAAAAACATTCTATAATTCAAGAGGACGTTGCTGTTTTGTACAGTACGGCAATGCCCTTTTTACCAACGTGAAGATATATCACACTGGCGTCTACGAAACAAATCGTGAGAGCCTGTCTTGTAACAGAACCTCCTAAAAGATTTTACTGTGTCTCTCACTCTTCTGCTACATCGAAACCAGTTACCGTCTGTGTGTTTACATTTGAGGTTTTTGCTCCAAAATTCCCCTCTACAGACATGTCTTAAAGGTTATAATCATACAGCTGATTCTTGTGTTCTAGTTTTGTAAGCAATTTGATCATCACAGCCAGTTTCTCGCAACTGAATCACATGTCGGGAAGAAAACCACCATCATCCCTAGGTTCCACAATGAGCTATAATTCAAGTGGTGTCTATTTCATAATTAGAGGTTAGGAAGTATGAAATAACACAAGACTTGTGGTAACATCTGTTTTTTTAAGCACACACTCAAGACGATAATAATATAAAAAATCGCGATTCCACGAGAATAGATACAGCCGATTTCTCTTAGTTTTTTCAGCAAAATCTGTGTAGTTTGGAGAGAAATATCTGCATCCAAAGTTTAACCAGTTACACCAATCGTTATAAAAGAACCTCTCTCTCTTTCGACATATTGACAAAACAAATACCACCTGGATGTTTACATCGAGCATATTACGTGTACACATATTGCCCCATTGTAGCCACGGTCAGTGCTCGAAGTCGCTTGCACAGATCTACGTAAAAAATTTTCGATTGTACTGCAGTGAGACCATATCCAACAGACTATCAATCACAAGAGAGAGCTGCTGTATTGGACCCTCATAAGCAGTTTAATATAATGATTTTTCGGCTGTAACACATTCAAGCAGTGTACGACTATTGTTTTGTACACTGCCATACACTTTAATCTTCTACCATAACTTCGAGGTCCGTGTCAGGTGCTAAAATGATGTTAACACGTTTCAGTCCTTTCGCTCTCACAGAAGGCTGAACATCGCATGGTGTAAACTATGCAGCTCCCACAACACACAGGTTGGTAGAAATAAAACACAGAGACGATTTTTCTCATTGACAAAAATGTGGAAGACATTGCAAAATATGGAAACTGGAAGACTTTGCAGCACTGTAGAGCGTTTCCAACAGCTATGCGAAGGTGACGATCTATACAGTTAATATCATCTTCCGGAGCAACTGGGTAGCGGATGTCTCGGTGTTCTGTTTTGACGAGCATAGGCTACTCACTCTGCAGTCATGTACATGATTACTGTTCTGGTATTGAAAAAACCGGAAGATGTCATTCACAACATGTGCGAGGTAGTAGAAATAAAACGAGGTACTATTATCGTTCCGGCGAAAGAAAAAAAAAACATGCGGAGGGCATCACAGCATATGGAAATAAGAAGAGTCTCAATATTGAGGAACGTTCCAAACAACAATGACTTCTACATTTAATCCAATGCTCCACATTGACAAAAGCAGATGTCCAGTGTTCTGCCGAGGCTCCCTCCATCTCAACCGAGTTGTGTCAGTCAATCATTATGTGGTAATCAATAGCATACCAGTCCATGGACGGGATGGGACAGACACTGTATGAAACGTCCCCTTTGAACAATTATACAAGACTGTGCTTAAACTGACACACAATATTTTTAGCGCAACGCAATCTGACTTTCAATAATCCCTACAAAAGAATGGCCCTGACTAACATTAACCTATACCTTCCACAAATCACTTACCTCACAAAAATCTTCCTTACTCGAACTACTGCAATACAGCTAGCGCCACTACTGCCAGCTAAATAAAAGATTCAAACTACGGAAGGCACTAACTACTGATAGGCATAGTTAGCAAATGAAAGATTTTAATACAGAACAAACAATGTATTTAACTTAATTGTGTTGAAAACTCATAATATACATAGCAGTTCGTGACATCCAGTCTTACAAATTTCAAAACTCCGCCATCTCTCTCCCCACATCCACCACTGCTGGCGGCTCACCTCCAACTGCGCAACGCTATGCGCTGTTAACAGCCAACAGCCCAACACTACAATGGCAGACAACAATGCAAACTAGCCACAGACTGCACACAGCACAGCCAGTGATTTTCATACAGAGCGCTACGTGGCGTTACCAATAAGAAAACCTGAACAGCCTACTTACAACTGTTGATATGGGACGATGAACTGTAATACACAAAGCAGTTGATAGTATGATCAATTTTAGCAATTTTACCAGCTATTCCGTAATTTCAGCGCCAGCCAGTGACACAGCATAAGGCTTTCCAGTTTCTGTATCATCACTAAAATACCTCTCCACTACTTTGAAAATACCATATACTAGATTGCGATTGAAGATATAGATTACTGTGCACTACATCCATTCGACCATATACATCAAAGTATACCAGTTGTTCTGTTTCAACGTCAGCCAGTGACACAACAGAATACTTCCCAATTTCCGATACCATTGCTAAATCAACCCTCCACTACTTTGTAGCTACAATATACTGAATTGTGAATGCAGCTTCATGATTGTGCAATACGTCCATTCGACCACATACACCAAAGCATACCAGACAGCGTCCGATGCCGATGCAGTTAGGTTATCTACATCTTTCCAGCGCATCGATCATAGTGCAGAATTTACGATGACGACTGGCCGTCTTTCCCTGTGTGTGGAAGGCCGTCACACAGTATTCTCGAATTCGTAGGATATAGTTGGAGACTGATTGATCCCTCCCACGTTGTCCTTAATCAATCCTCCCGGCAGCACCAATCTGACGCTCAGCACCAATCCAAAAGCACAAGATCTCTCCAGATGTGTGTGTGTGTGTGTGTGTGTGTGTGTGTGTGTGTGTGTCGATGAGGATAGCGCCTCTTATCGATGTGTAGTAGACATGAGAGTGTTGCGGTGATCTAACAGATGGTTAAGTAGAAACGTATGGTGTACACATGATGGAGCTTCAGACGGATGGAGTTTGAAACATTTCACAGAAATCAAACGTGCTGTCAGTTCTGAAGCATCCACTGTCTGGAGTCTCTAGCAGGAAGGTACCAGCATAAGAGCAATGATCGTAGAGCATAAACACACACTCCTATGGTTACATGGTTCTGCACCTAAAAGTGCTATATTATTAATGCCATACAGCTTCCGAAGTATTAATCATATGGAACGCAACGCTCGTAATACTACACTACAGGATATATTTGTCAAACATCAGACACACAACCACAACACAAGTTTCCTGTCCCAATAACCATGGTGAAAAACTATAAAATGATGAAACTACTTCCTTCTGCAATATTGTGGCGTCTTAAAATGGCATCGTCAGTGTATATCCACCACTCGAGCTGCTTATAAAGCAATTAGAATGAAGTCTGGAGGCAGCTATTGTGTCTCTTAGGAAATTAATGGTTTTTATATGTCTTTTTAAGTCGGAAATGTATGTAGCCTCAATCACACGTCGTGCATGAGTCATGCTTATAATTAATAGTAGTACCAGGTTTGACAGATACGACTATGTCTCATATAGGTATACTTTCAAATACCCAGTTTCAACGACTTCTCAGCATCACCCAACTACCCATTTTTCCCACCCGAAACACATGTGCTTCTGCATGTGGGTAGTCAACCGTCCCTGAAAAGTAGTTGAAACTAGGTAGTTGAAAGTACAGTAAACCCCTTCTCTTACCTATATGAGACATAGCCACATCCGTCAAAACTGATACTACTGCTGATTTTGAGCACGACTGATGGAGTAAGTTTGATTGAGTGTACATACGTTTACATCTTAAAGAGACGTATAAAACCCATTAACTTCCTAAGAGACACAACAGCAGCTTTCATAATTCTTCTAGTTGGGGTATAAGCAGCCCGAGCAGTGGATATACACTGACGATGCCATGCTAAGGCACCAGAGTAGTGTAGAAGGAACTAGTTGTATCATTTTAAAGTTTTTCGCCGTAGTGATTGAGATAGGAAACTTGTGTGGTGGTTTTATGTCTGATGTTTGACAAATATATCCTGTATTGTAGTATTAGGAGCGTTGCGTTCCATATGATTAATACTTCGGAAGCTGTATGGCATTAACAACATAGCTTTTTAGGTGCAGACCCGTGTAACCATAAGAGTGCGTGTTTATGCTCTACGATAATTTCTCTAATGCTGGTACCTTCCTGGTAGAGACTCCAGACAGTGGATGCTTCAGAAATGACAGCAGGGTTGATTTACGTGAAATGTTTCAAACTCCATCCGTCTGGAGCTTCATCATGTGTACACCATATGTCTCTCCCTAACCATATGTTAGATCACCACAACACTCTCATGTCTACTATACATCGATAAGAGGCGCTATCCTCCTCGACACACACGCATCTACAGAGATCTTGTGCTTTTGGATGGATTCCGTGGGTAAGATAGGTGCTGCCGGGAAGATTGATTAAGGACAATGTGGGGAGAATCTGTCAATCTCCGACTTTATCCTGCGAATGCGAGAACACTCTGTGATGCACTTCCACACAGGGAAAGATGGCGAGTCGTAATTGTAAATTCTTCACTAGGATTGATGCGCTGGAATATGTATATAACCTAATTGCACCGGTGTGGGAAGCAGTCTGGTATACTTTGGTGTATATGCTCAAATGGACATAGTGCACAATCATCTAACTGCATTCACAATATAGTATATTGTAGCTGCGAAGTAGTGAAGGGCTGAAATTGAAAGCCATTCTGTCGCATCATTGGCTGGCGTTGTATCTATGGAACAACTGGTACACTTTGATATATATGGTCGAATCGATGTACTGCACAGTAATCTATCTTCATTCGCAATCTAGTATGCGGTACTTGCAGGTAGTGGAGTGGTGAATTAACGATGATACAGAAAATGGGAAGCATTCTTCAGCGCCACTGGTTGGCGTCGAAATTGTGGAACAACTGGTAAAATTGATAAAATAGACTGCGCTGTCAACTGCAGTGTGTATCAGAGTACATCGTCCCATATCAACAATGTCTTTCTCATCCCATCCATGCACTCGTACGCTTTTGATTAGCGCATAATGATTGACTGACACCACTCCGCTGAGATGGAAGGAGCATCGGCGGAACACTGGACATCTGCTACTTGTCACTGTGGAGCATTGGATTAAATCTAGAAGTCATCATCTTCAGACAGTTGTTCGGAAGCACTCCTCAATGTTGCAGACTCGTCCTGTTTCCATATGCTGTGAAGGCCTCCGCATGTTTTTATTTTTTTCAGCCAATACGATAACAGTACCTCTTTTCATTTCTACTTCCTCGCACATGTTGTGAATGACATCTTCCAGCATGGCCAACACCAGAACAGTAATCATGTACATGATTGCAAAATGAATAAACTATCCTCATCGAAACGGAACATCGAGACATCCGCTACCCCGTTGCTCTGAAGATGATATTAACTGTATAGGTCATCACCTTCGCATAGCTGCTGCAAACGCTCTACAGTGCCTCAAAGTCTTCCAGTTTCCGTATATTGCGATGTCTTCCACATTTTTGTCAATGAGAGAAATCGCCTCTCTGTTTTATTTCTATTGGCCTATGTGTTGTGGGAGTTGCATAGTTTACACCAATCGATGTTCAGCCTTCTGTGAGAGCGAAAGGATTGAAACGTGTGGTTTACATGTGTTGGTAATGGGCACTTGGGCTTTCCACCCAGAACGGCCAAGGCTCAAGTCATAGTGTAAGTATGCTGTTTAGGTTTTTTATTGGTAACGCCACCTCTGTATGAAAATCACTGGCTGTGCTGTGTGCAGTCTGTGGGTAGTTTGCATTGTTGTCTGCCATTGTAGTGTTGGGCAGAGGCAGCTGGCTGTGAACAGCGCGTAGCGTTGCGCAGTTGGAGGTGAGCCGCCAGCAGTGGTGGATGTGGGGAGAGAGATGGCGGAGGTTTGCTTTATTGGTAACGCCACCTCTGTATGAAAATCACTGGCTGTGCTGTGTGCAGTCTGTGGGTAGTTTGCATTGTTGTCTGCCATTGTAGTGTTGGGCAGAGGCAGCTGGCTGTGAACAGCGCGTAGCGTTGCGCAGTTGGAGGTGAGCCGCCAGCAGTGGTGGATGTGGGGAGAGAGATGGCGGAGTTTTGTAATTTTTCATGAACTGATATATTTATATATGATGATATCAAGGTAAATACATTGTTTGTTCTCTATTAATATCTTTCATTTGCTAACTATCCCAATCAGTAGTTAGTGCCTTCAGTAGTTTGAATCTTTTATTTAGCTGGCAGTAGTGGCGCTCGCTGTATTGCAGTAGCTTGAGCAGCGAAGATTTTTGTGAGGTAAGTGATTTGTGAAAGGTATAGTTTAATGTTTGTCAGGGCCATTCTTTAGTAGGAAATTTTGAAAGTCAGATTGCGTTGCGCTAAAAATATTGTGTGTCAGGTTAAGGACAGTCATGTATAAACAGTTCAAAGGGGACGTTTCATATGTCGACCCTTAGCCGAGGATACCTCACTGGAATCTTCTGATCTTTTGTTGTAGTTTGTGTAATTAGTGTAGATTTTGTTTATTTCTAGCGCGTAATTGTAGAGAAAATCTCCTTTGTAGTTGCAGTCTTTCATTGTTGTACAGTAAAACAGTTGTGGCATGCATGTAGATTTGCACCAAGTATTTCGCAGCTGCGCTTGCAATTAACTAGATATTATTTTCAGTGCTATGTTAATGAGTTCTCTTATTTTTGATCTTCAAATTGTGTTTTTCTGTGTTGTCGTGTGAAATACTGTGACAATAATGGCGTGTGAAAAACGTAATACTAGGCTCCAAAGTAAACTGAGAAATGACAGTGAAAATGAAAGCAGTGTGTTAGCGCCACCGAGTAATGAATTAACTGATGTTCAAAGTAGTAATTTGGTAACTGTTCATAGGGAAATGGAGCAGGCGGCAAACAATGGCGTGGACAGTGAAACAATTAGTGAAGAGGGACGCATTATCGATCGATCGGTCGGCAACAGCTCGCCTCAGGAATCCGAAATGACAGGACACAATTTCGCAAATACTGTAGATTCAGGTTTTGGGTCATCACCGTTTTCTCAAATAAGTCAAGACACATTTTCTGCTTGTCAAAATGTGAATGTTGTCGGTGCAAATGCACTGCCGAAAAGCATAGAGAAACAGATTCCAGACACTAATACATTATTATTGCAATTAATGCAACAAATGGAACAAAATCAGAGACAAACACAGCAACAGTTAGACACAGTGGAACAAAATCTCAAAAAGTTAGACACAGTGGAACAAAATCTTAAAAAGTTAGACTCATTGGAACAAACACTTGAACAAACACGTGAAGATTTAACTACTGAGTTACATCACATTGAATCGAAATGTCAAAAAGTCTGTAATGACGTAAAAACACAAATTTGTGAGCATTTTCAACCTATTTTTTCGCGGCATGAAAATGCATTACAGAATCACGAAGCAGCCATAAAAGAACTGCAAATTATTGTTCATGAAAATCATGAGACCTTGCAAGCTAAATTTGACTCAGTTGCATCTACCGATTCGGTTACGCAACTTGCAAAAACTCAGGAAAACTTTAAGGACACAGTAGATACTCTGAAACTTGGTTCAGAAAAACACACTGAAGAAATAAGTACACTATCGGAGAAAGTAGCCGAACTTTCGGATCAGGTCACTAACTTATCTACAAAGGTAGATGATGATCTGAATGACACAAGACCCGTAGCCTTCACTGACACAGAAGAGTATGAACAAATAAGAAAATTCAAACAAAATCAGAATCAAATTAATACACAACACCAAAGAGAAATCCGGGAAGTACAAGATCAGCTGACACAGGTAATACAAGAATTACGTATTTCAGAGGACACTCGCGCTCCAACACGGGAAGAGGGACTTAGAAATACGGAAAAGACGCAAAATAATAACACAGGGCATTTCGTAAGTTATGAAAGAAACTGGCAATGTGCACCGAATTTCGATATGGAACCGCCGACACGACGTAACAATGACCGATATGCTACTCGCCGACATGATGATTTTGACTATAAGCTGTTCATTACTACACGTAAATTCAAAACATTTAAGAATTCTGGCAACGACATTCATCCACAAGCATGGCTCCATCAATTCTCTCATTGTTTTCCTCCCAACTGGTCGTTGGAACACAGATTAGAATTTATGTGTGGCTACTTGGAGAATGAACCAGCTGTAAGAATGCGATCGGTAATTCACGATTGCCACAGTGAAGGAGAGTTTTACCATGCCTTCCTCTCAGCATATTGGTCTCAAGCCACACAAGACCGTGTAAAACATAGCATCATAATGATGAAACGTTTCGAACAATCTGAATTTTCCAGTCTTATGAAATATTTTGAAGACATGTTGCATAAGAATCAGTATCTTTCAAACCCATACAGCCCCTCAGAACTCATCCGCATTTGCTTAATCAAACTGCCTGAACATTTACGACATATTATTTTGGCAGGACGTTGCAAAGACGACATTGAAGCATTTCAGGGACTGTTACAAGAATTAGAAATTGACACTGACAATCGCGGAACGCGAAACCAGGAACACAACAATTACAGGTCACATCCGTCGCAATTCCGCGATGAAAGAAGTAATAACTTGACACGACAAGGCTATTCTCACAACACAAATCGTGACAAAAACAGACACCACCCGTATGACAACCGTTGGCAGAGTAGTAATAACTACAGGGAAAGATCACCTCTCCGTGGTAATGACTATCACAGAGACAATAAGAGAAACAGACAATATGGGAACCAAAATAAATACTATCAAGGGAGACAGAATAACTTTAGACGCAACGGACCAGCGCGCAGTTACGATTCAGGGAGAAATTCTCCACCATGTGACCGACAAACAAGAAACTATGTAAACTACCGACAAAACGACAGACGTGAATTTCATCAGAACTGGCGGGATTCTAACAGAGCTGGGCCCTCTCGGCAAGGCGAATTTGTAGAAGTTAGGTCTCCTAATCCCAATAACAACGCGCGCCAACAAAGAGACAGACAATGACTCGCGCCGCAGGCACCCACGTGCGCCGGCTGGCTCAGAGAAAAATAACACAGACGCTAACCTTGAAAAAAGATTTAACATTCCTTACCGACATATAAAACATGACAATTGCTTTTCAGTTGAAACTCTGCGTACTAGAAAGAGTAAAGGTTTACACCACATTTCACATGTAAAACCGTTTATTGAAAGATAATCTGCTTTTTAACTTTGTCTTTGCCATAAAACTTTTCACTTCACATTACTAGTATGCTTTGTCAGACTTAAGAAACTGTTAACATGCAACAATGTTTGAAGTTAAATATCCAGTCTAGAACCTAGGGAACATTTTTAAACAGGAATTACGATTGCATTGTTATAGTGAACAGACGTCACAGTGTTATTGTATTTGTACATTCTTGCTTGTTAGTTGCACGATTACGTAACGACTATCAGGCTTACATACTAAGAACCTATACCAGTACTGCTAATGAGATTTTAATGCAACATTTTGGTTTACTTGAAAATACATTCTGGGTTTAATGTACTTTCTGTGAGATACCAGACGACACAGTGGTTAGTTTAAGTGACAACTACACGGTTTTATCACGACGCTACTAATGAGTGACAATTTACAATGTTGCTTTTGCGGTGTATCTGTTTTATATCTGCACAGTTTTTCTGAATTCTTCTGGAAAGTAAAACAGGTTTTAGTAGTAACTTTTGTGGTATAGCAACAATGAGACAGCCTTTTTTGTGGCACAACAATACGTTACGGTACAGTACTTTCTTCATCACGCCAATAACCATAATAACTATGATATCTATACGCAAAGCATTTCACTTTTGTTTATCATGAGGTAAGTACATTGACTTCTGCAGAACTTAGCTTTCGGAGGACGATAACTACGACACTTCCACAGAGATTATGTTACAAGACGCACAGTTTAGCGCTACAGTACACGTATTTGAGTGATCAATTTTATACTTAAAACATTTATTTTTAAAGATTTTTGAATTACAAAGAAAGTTTTGCGTGATACATTTCATTCCATTGCTGTAATCTGTAACACCTGAGGGTATAATTACATTAATCCTCAGGGGGGTACACGCTTACTTTGTGTACCATGTGTGTGGCAACCACAAGGAACCCTAGCTAATATGGTATTTGCTTATACAACTTTACACATCGGTACCATATTTCTCTAACACATAATTACACAGCTATCTGATCATGTAACTGAGAGAGACAAACATTTATTTTACTATATCAGTGACAGATGTTTACGTAATTACACCGTTGGATAACTTCACACTTACGAAATTGTATTTTGTCTGTACTGTGTGAACTCTTCATATTTTTTCGGAATCATTGTGATACTATGAGAGCTTTGAATGATGTATTTGGTATGAGATCATGATTTTTAAAGTACGTTTGAGGCAGATGACACTTTTGAAATGAGCAGAGAATTTTTTTAGGCTTAGAAATTATTGGAGGAAGTTACGACGATTTTGAGATTTGACTGAGGTGTAATGATGTTATTTTTACGACGAATATGTGTTATGCTGCTGAGGTATGTTTACGATTAATAGGCTGAGGCTATATGAGTTATTTGATTATGCTTCATATTTATAATGACGAAATATTGACGAGTGTCGATGGATACGTATATGTGTAATGAGGTAAGGAATAATGAGTAGTGTTTAGGGACTCTGATTTATGAAAAGGATGTTGGAAACCAAGAAACGTACTTTAAGAGTTATGAAATGTGTGTGTATATTCGTGAATGTATTACAATGCAGACGAAAATTTTTTTTGGACACTGTTATATCAATTGCATTTTGTTTCTACAGATTTGTAACGCAAATTCTTGACCTGTGAAATATTTTTATATGCGACTGTCTCTGTAGCGGAAACTGCTGTCGTAAATATTTCCGTAAGAAAGTTAAGTGACCACCTGCACGTAATGCGTCGCGGGCACCCAGCTGTGTCAGACGCCTGGAGAAAAAGCCATTATTGCGAGCCCTTTTCAGCGGCACAGGTAGAAAAAAAAAGGGGACGTGGGACGTGTCAAACACCTGGAGAACAAGCCATTAGGGTGTGCCTTTCATCGCTAATGCGACACCCTCGTTACTTGAAAACATATGATTACTCGCACTTTGTGCTAATTACTGAAATGCTTATGAATTGATGGGAAATATTCGTACATCTGCACACCTGATTATGACAAGTGTCTTTCTATGAGAGTTGAGAGCTACTGACTTACGAAATGCCACATGACTATTGAATGATATTTTTATGCTTTGCTTTTTGTAGTTGCTTATTTCACTTGATATCTGGTTTCCAGCTGTGTTGCAGCATTGCTTTTATAAAATGAAATGCATTTGCTAATGTGAACACTTTCTGTCAACAGATCTATTAAATAATTATTTTATGATCCACATTCTTTAAAAAAGGAGCACTTGGAATGGAGAGAACAATAAGAAGGGACTAATACCAGTAACTGCATCTATAATTTTCTTTTCAAGTACTTGGTAATTTCTTTTGTAGAATAAATTGTGATGCATCACTCTAATGTTAAGATGTGACATAGGTACTAGACATGGCCATTTTAGTGTAATATTTTTTCTGCTTGCGCTATGTCATGTTTAGGTATAAGTTGCTGCTGTTTGCCAGGCATAGTGTTATTGAATTTGACTTTTGCTCATTTATGCTGCTAGCTTTGCCAATCTGTATTTTTTGTCATTGCTGCTTGTGTTAATTGTTTTGTGCTGCTGCATTGCCTCGTCCCTTAGTTTAGCATCTGAGCTCAGTAGATTTAAGTTAGCTTAAGAGGGGGTAGACTATGTAAGAAACTGACTATGGAGAATAGGTAAAGAAATGCATTGAGAAAACAGGTTTAGGTAGGATTTTCTTGGAAATAAATGTTGAGGTAAGAAATGTATGAACATATAAATACAGAAAGCATGCTTAGATAGAATTTTTTGGGTGGAAACAAAGGATGAAATAAGAGGAAAGATATATGAAGTTTTGGGTTGGACTGCAGTACCACATGTTACACTGAAAATGAACCCTGTCCTTTCCCTTTTGTGTTATCCCACTATATGTTTGTGTACCCTTGTGTATTTGTTTTCTTCCTGTCTCTGTGTACAGTTTCATAGAACTTTTTTTCTCTTTTAATATTAAGCTACATTCACTATGATGAGGAATACTGTTATCCTCGAATATAATTGGCATTAATAATATGTTATTTACTTTGTAAAGATGTTAGATATTGTTAATTCCGTTCTGTTTAATGCTCATGTGTGAAGTTGATGTTTCGAAAGTTATTGTGATCCTTTATGTATGTACTCATGTCATAATTCCACTGATGTATATGTTTATTTCTATTCTTTTGTAAAGCCTGTACTACAAATGTTATCTGTATTATTATGTTCTTTAATGATGTATTTTGTACCTTTGTAATTGTATTTTCATGTTGTAAATTTATAAAATTGTAATTGACACCAGATCATCTTATTATTAACTTGTAAGTTACATTTCACTGCACACGTTTCTGTTGGTCATAGTATATGGACAATATGTGAGAAGTTGGGACTGTTAGTGTTTGCACGTGTGTTTATAATTCAGCAAGGGACTGGATAACAGCATTGCTGGTTCTAAGGACAATTCCAGAAACTTTGTGAGTGCACAAGTGGTGGTTTATGGACTTGCTATATTATCCGCAAGACTCTTCAATGGTGATTGTGCACCTGCACAGTCACAACAGATGGCTGCTGGCTATTTCTACAAGGACTGCAGTGGGTCTGCACCTCTGGTGGCCCACCAATACCATTATCTCTACAAGGACTGCAGTGGGTCTGCACCTCTGGTGGCCCACCAATATCGTAATCTCTACCAGGACTACGGTGGGTCTGCTCTGTGATGACCTACCTACCAATATTCATCAAAACTTCGACTGACTCTGCAGTGGGTTTGCTCTGTTGTGGCCCACTACCTGTCAGCATGTCGAGAGTCAGCACTGTCTTTCCATTGGAAGGACAACACTACTTCTTCAAGACTGCATGGAAATCCACTACTTCCGTGTGCATTTTCTTTTACTGCTCAGACTTTGAGAAAAACACTGCTATTCTCCTGTTATGTACGATTAGGACTGTCTTTATGGACTGTGAGAAAATTTTAGCTTTTGACCAACATTGTATCAATAAGTGTGTGCATTTGATTTCTTTGTTATTGTAATTATGAAAAAATTTTTTTCAAATCTGTATTGGCCACTGCCCAATCCAATATGTAAAAAATTTTTGTGGGGAGCATGGGGGCTATGTAAGTATGCTGTTTAGGTTTTTTATTGGTAACGCCACCTCTGTATGAAAATCACTGGCTGTGCTGTGTGCAGTCTGTGGGTAGTTTGCATTGTTGTCTGCCATTGTAGTGTTGGGCAGAGGCAGCTGGCTGTGAACAGCGCGTAGCGTTGCGCAGTTGGAGGTGAGCCGCCAGCAGTGGTGGATGTGGGGAGAGAGATGGCGGAGGTTTGCTTTATTGGTAACGCCACCTCTGTATGAAAATCACTGGCTGTGCTGTGTGCAGTCTGTGGGTAGTTTGCATTGTTGTCTGCCATTGTAGTGTTGGGCAGAGGCAGCTGGCTGTGAACAGCGCGTAGCGTTGCGCAGTTGGAGGTGAGCCGCCAGCAGTGGTGGATGTGGGGAGAGAGATGGCGGAGTTTTGTAATTTTTCATGAACTGATATATTTATATATGATGATATCAAGGTAAATACATTGTTTGTTCTCTATTAATATCTTTCATTTGCTAACTATCCCAATCAGTAGTTAGTGCCTTCAGTAGTTTGAATCTTTTATTTAGCTGGCAGTAGTGGCGCTCGCTGTATTGCAGTAGCTTGAGCAGCGAAGATTTTTGTGAGGTAAGTGATTTGTGAAAGGTATAGTTTAATGTTTGTCAGGGCCATTCTTTAGTAGGAAATTTTGAAAGTCAGATTGCGTTGCGCTAAAAATATTGTGTGTCAGGTTAAGGACAGTCATGTATAAACAGTTCAAAGGGGACGTTTCAATAGAAAGAGCACCGCCATTTTTAATTTCTCGCGGATTCCCGGGGGAAGGTGGGGGGGGGGGGGGGGGGGGGGGGGGTTGGAGGTAGGATGTCAGCATAATCATGGGATAAAGAAATTCCAACTAAAATTCGAAATTCCCACCCAAATAGAAATTTCTGTCAATAGGGTACATGGTGGGGAGAGGGAGGGCACTGTAACCCATGTGCAGACTGAGAAAAACACATGACGTCATCTGGGGGAGGGGGGTCGCTGGGGAGTAATTAATTCCTCAATTTAATTTCTTTTACTATTAATTTGATATCAAAATTGCGCTCGAAGCCCCAGTATGCAACTGCTCTAGTAACTAATGGGAAGGTACTGAATCGGCCCAGGGTGAAGAGAAATTTATCTACATCCACATCTACATCTACATGGATACTCTGCAAATCACATTCAAGTGCCTGGCAAGGGGTTCATCGAACCACCTTCACAATTCTCTATTATTCCAATATCGTATAGCGCGCGGAAAGAATGAATACCTATATATTTCCGTACGACCTCTGAGTTCCCTTATTTTATCGTGGTGATCGTTTGTCCCTATATAGGTCGGTGTCAACAAAATATTTTCGCATTCGGAGGAGAAAGTTGGTGATTGGAATTTCGTGAGAAAATTCCGTCGCAACGAAAAACGCCTTTCTTTTAATGATTTCCAGCTCGGATCCTGCATCATTTCTGTGACACTCTCTCCCATATTTGGCGATAATACAATGCGTGCTGCCTTTTTTGAACTTTTTCGATGTACTCCGTCAGTCCTATCTGGTAAAGATCCCACATCGCGCAGCGGTATTCTAAAAGCGCGGACGGACAAGCGTAGTGTAGGCAGTCTCCTTAGTAGGTCTGTTACATTTTCGAAGTGTTCTGCCAATAAAACGCAGCCTTTGGTTAGCCTTCCCCACAACATTTTCTATGTGTTCTTTTCAATTTAAGTTGTTCGTGATTGTAATACCTAGGTATTTAGTTGAATTTACGGCTTTTAGATTAGACTGATTTATCGTGTAACCGAAGATAACGAGTTCCCTTTAACACTCATGTGGATGACCTCACACTTTTCGTTATTTATGGTAAACTGCCACATTTCGTACCATTTAGATCTTTTTCTAAATCCTTTTTCAGTTTGTTTTGATCTTCTGTTGGCTTTATCAGTCGATAAACGACAGCGTCCTCTGCAAACAACCGAAGACGGCTGCTCAGATTGTCTCCCAAATCGTTTCTATAGAGAAGGAACAACAAAGGGCCTATAATACTACCTTGGGGAACGACTGAAAACACTTCTGTCTTACTCGATGACTTTCCGTCAGTTACTACGAACTGTGACCTCTCTGACAGGAAATCGCAAATCCAGTCACATAAATGAGACGATATTCCGTAAGCACGCATTTCACTACGAGTCGCTTGTGTGGTACAGTGTCAAAAGCCTTCCGGAAATCCAGGAATACCGAATCGATCTGAAATCCCTTGTCAATAGCACTCAGCACTTCATGTGAATAAAGAGCTAGTTGTGTTTGACAAGAACGATGTTTTCTAAATCCATGTTGACTGTGTGTCAATAGACCGTTTCCTTCGAGGCAATTCATAATGTTCCAACTCAATATATGTTCTTAAATCCTGCTGCATATCGACGTTAACGATATGGTCCTGTAATTTAGTGGAGTACTCCTACTACCTCTCTTGAATATTGGTGTGACCTGTGCAACTTTCCAGCCTTTGGGTACGGATCTTTCGTTGAGCGAACGGCTGTATATGATTGTTAAGTAAGGAGCTAATGCATCAGCATACTCGGAAAGGAACCTAATTGGTATATAGTCTGGACCAGAAGCCTTGCTTTTATTAAGTTATTTGAATTGCTACACTACTCCGAGGATATTTACCTCTACGTTACTCATGTTGGCAGCTGTTCCAGATTCGAATTCTGAAATATTTAGTTCGTCTTTTTTGTGAAGGCATTTCGGAAGGCTGTGTTTAGTATTCTGCTTTGGCAGCACTGTCTTCGATAGTATCTCCATTACCATCGTGCAGAGGAGGCATTGATTGTTTCTTGCCGCTAACATACTTCACATACGACCAGAATCTCTTTGGATTTTCTGCCAGGTTTCGAGACAAAGTTTCGTTGTGGAAATTGTTGTAAGCATCTCGCATTGAACTCCGCGTTAAATTTCGAGCTTCTGTAAAGGATCGCCAATCTTTGGGATTTTGGGTCTGTTTAAATTTGGCATGTTTGTTTCGTTGTTTCTGCAACAGTGTTCTAACCCGTTTTATGTACCAAGGAGGATCAGCTCCATCGTTCGTTAATTTATTTGGTATAAGTTTCTCAATTGCTGCCGATACTATTTCTTTGAATTTAAGCCATATCTGGTCTACACTTATATTATTAATTTGGAATGAGTGGAGATTGTCTCTCAGGAAGGCGTCAAGTGAATTTTTATCTGCTTTTTTGAATAGGTATATTTTTCGTTTCTTTTTCGAGGATTTGGGGAATACAATATTCAATCTCACTACTACAACCCTGTGTTCACTTAGCCCTATATCGGTTTAGATGCTCGTTATTAACTCAGGATTATTTGTTGCTAACAGGTCAAGTGTGTTTTCACAACCGTTTACTATTCGCGTGGGATCATAAACTAACTGCTCGAAATAATTTTCAGAGAATGCGTTTAGCACAATTTCTGAAGATATTTTAGCGTACCTCCGGAATTAAACATGTATTTTCGCCAACATATCGAGGGTAAATTAAAGTCACCACCATGTATTATCGTATGAGTCGGGTACGTGATTGAAATCAAACTCAAGTTTTCTTTGAACCTTTCAGCAACTGTATCATCTGAACTGGGAGGTCGGTAGAAGGATCGAATTATTATTTTATTCCGGTTGCCAACAATGACATCTGCCCATACTAACTCACAGGAAGTATCTACTTCAATTTCGCGACAAGTTAAGCTACTTGTGACAGCAACAAACACGCCGCCGCCAACCGTGTTTAGCCTATCTTTTCGGAACACTGTTAGGTTCTTCGCAAAAATTTCGGCTGAGCTTTAGCCAGCTTTCAGTGCCTATAACGATTTGAGCATCAGTGCTTTCTATTAGCGCTTGGAGCTCTGTTACTTTCCCAACACAGCTAAGACAATTAACAACTGTTATACCAATGTTTCCTGTATCTACGTTCTTCCTGTGTTCTGCCTGTACCCTATGTGACTGAAGCCCTTCTTGTGTTTTCCCGAGACCCTCTAACCTAAAAAAAACCGCCCAGTCCACGCCACACAACCCCTGCTACCCGTGTAGACGCCTCCTGTGTGTAGTGGACACCTGACCTATTCAGTGGAACCCGATACCCAATCACCCTTTGTCGCAAGTCGAGGAATCTACAGCTTACACGGTCGCAGAACCGTCTGAGCCTCTGAACCAGACCCTCCACTCGGCTCTGTACCAGAGATCCGCAATCGGTCCTGTCGACTGTGCTGCAAATGGTCAGCTCTGCTTTCATCTTGCAAGCAAGACTGGCAGCCTTTACCATTTCTGTTAGCCTCTCGAAACCAGAGAGAATCTCTTCTGATCCAAAGTGACACACATCATTGGTACCGACGTGAGCAACCATCTGCAGTTGGCTGCACCCTGTGCTCTTCATGGCATCCGGGAGGACCCTTTCGACATCTGGAATGACTCCACCCGGTATGCGCACGGAGTGCACATTGGTTTTCTTACCTTCCTTGTCAGCCAAGTCCCTAACGGGCCCCATAACGCGCCTAGCGTTGGAGCTCCCAACTACCAATAATCCCACCCTCTTCGATTGCCCAGATCTTGCAGGCTGAGTGGTTTCCTCTGAAACAGGACAGGCGACAGCATCTGGCTCAGCGACAGTGCCAGTCACATACAGCACCTAGAAACTGACTAAAGCTATGACCAATTGATAAGATACATACTGGTTCATCAAGGAGGCTTTAGTTTGGTCACTCAGGGAACTGTGGAACTGTGGACGCGGGGGGGGGGGGGGGGGGGGGGGGGGGAGGAGGAGTTTAAAACTGTAGAGAGATTGTAGAGGGATATGGAAGGTTCGAATACTGTAAGCAAGCTCTAATGGATGTAGGTTCCAGTAGTTATGCAGATGTGTAAGGATACGGACAGGATGTAGCGTGGACAGCTGCACCAAACCAATCTTCACACTGAAGATCACAACATATGGATCATTACTACTGTAAATGCTATTGTCATTTCCTTAAATATTTCAGTTACTGCAGTGGAATGGAATCCATACAAAATGCCTTACCTGTCATCTAGCGAGCGAGACGAAACCAGTGCCTCAGTGAAATCAGTAGATGGCCCCTATTACCTCCACAAAGCTCTTGCTTAGTGTGCTGTATTATTCAATTTTGGGGTCCATAATTGTCCGAATCTCTGCACATGTACCACACAGTACCGAACATGCCATACAGCCCTCCCACTGCAATCCGTCTTCCCCGGGTATTTCTTTTCACGTTAAATACAAATATGATTATGAGTGGACCCAAGAGACATTGATATTCTGTTGTAGCATCATTATTTCATACACTGAAACATTCTTCACTTATTTGTAAGTTTTGCATCTTAAACAGTGTTTTCCGAAATCATGTCTGCTTTGGTTGTTCCTTAAGCCACTCAAGGCGACTCTCTTCCTCACCTTAATGCCATTGACCAACTATATTGAGGCTTCCTTGGCGACGTGTGCTCGTTGTCGTGTTGCAGAAGAACGCCATGTTGTCGATCAGGTGGATTTTGCTGGATAGCACTGCTGCGTTGTTGCATGTGTTGGAAGTGAAGTTCCGCATTCAGGGTTTGGTTCCGATCAAGCAATTAGAGATTGATCGTGCATGTCTCTGAGGTCGAAATTTCCGTCTTTCAATCGCTTAAACCAGTTCTGAGCTGTCCTAAGAAGCATCGCTTCATCGTTACGCATCTTCTTCTGTGGCTTTGGGACATCAGTCAGACGCAAAAAGCAAAAGTGTCGATAACGCTGGTTCGTTTCGACACGACACTCCATTTTAATGACCTAAAAAGAACAGAAAATATATCAGCATAAAAAACTAAACACACTATTTCGTAGAGTGTGTAATTCCCTATCTACTGACATAAAACGCATAGCCAAAATATTTTATTTTTCACACAAAATTTTAAAAGGATATAAAAATGGCTTATGAGTCAACCCAGTTTTTAATTAACCTGACCAGATTAGGATCATCAAGCCCTGTTTTGCACCTAAGCAGGCACTGAACATATTCTGAATTTATATTCATTACTATACGCATAAGTTACATCTAGTATAATTGTAACGTTATAACACATTTAGTAACTATTGTACCATAGTATAAAAAGAGGAAAGAATAAGGGTAGTTTACACTCGTTATTGAGTACAACAATGAAGACAAACTACAAGGATGTAGCTGTAAACTATGAGAGCTAGCACCAACGGAAGTGAGCGAAGGGTGGAAAATAGGGAGATGAATGCTATAAAATACAACATTATTAAGAGAGGCAAACAGAAATTTACGTGACTGAGAAATGAAAAGAGCAAGAAGCGTAAATGAGAGAAGACAGAATCAGTTGCTTTACTGTTCGACAGTGGCAAAACTGATCAGATACATTAATTTTTAAGGAAGCATTGTGAAGCTGACCGGAAGAAATGCTTCAGATTCTTCTTGAAGGCAAAGACCATTTAACTGAGAGCGGATTGATGGGCAACTTGCTCCAAAGGCAAACGGTAGCAGCAGTGAACGAGTTTGCAATTTTTTTTTTGTTTGTTTCATGAATGGGCATAGTTAGGATAGTGAGACCTTGTGTTCTGATTATGAGGAGATTACAGGTACTTAATCTTTGCGGTACTTGTGCAGCGAGGAGCCAATGAAGTAGGCACTTGCCCTGTCGCAACCAACCGGACTGGGCATATGAAGCACTGACACGGTTATATAGACGGATGTATGTGATGTAATGCACTAGCATTCATAGTTAGTTGTAACTGTCTATTGTTCTCATTGTATTGTATATTAAACCAGAGACCTAGAAACGACGGAGAGGAGTCGTCCCACTGTAGCCCTCAGTGGTTCACAACCCCCCAACAGGCCACAGCAGTCCACCCACCCCACCGCCGCCCCACACCAAACCCAGGTTATTGTGCGGCAAGGCCGCCAGTACCCTAGGGACGCCCCCCCCCCCCCACTCCACCCCCCCACCCGCCTCATAGCAGACGAATGTAACCCCAAATGTTTGCGTGTTAGAGTAATTACGGTGTATGCGTATGAGGAAACAGTGTTTGTGCAGCAGTTGCCGACATAGTGGAACTGAGGCGGAATAAGGGCAACCAGCCGGCATTCGCCGAGGTACAGTAGATAGCCTTAAAACCATTCACAGGCTGGCCGGCACACCGCACTTCGACACTAATCCGCCGGGCGGGTTCGTGACGGGGACCGGCACGCCTTCCCGCTCGGGAAGCATCTCGTTATACCGCGCGGCTAGCCAGGTGGGCTAATGTTCTCATTACTCCTGCCTTCTTGGATTGCATCGTAGTAATGGAGATTCGGTAGAACAACTGAATGCACCAGTTGTATCGAGCAGATGGACTTGTACGGGTATGGAGAAAACCTCATGAATCCATGGACCCTGCATGTCAGCAGGGGACTATTCAGTCTGGTGGAGGCTCTGTAATAGTGTAGGACATCTGCAGTTGGAGTGATATGGGACACCTGATACGTCTAGATACGACTGTGGCAGATGACACGTACGTAAGCACCCTGTCTGATCACCTGCATCCATTCATGTCCATTGTGCATTCCGACGGACTTGGGCAATTCCAGCAGGACAAAGCGATACCCCACACGTCCACAACTGCTACAGAGTGGCTCAAGGAACACTCTCCTGAGTTTAAAAACTTGCTCTGGCCATCAGACTCCTCAGACATGAATATTATTGAGCATATCTGTGATGCCTTACAAAGTACTGTTCAGAAGAGATCTCCACCCCTTCGTTCTCTTATGTATTTATGGACAGCCCCGCAGGATTCATGGTGTCAGTTCCCTGCAGCACCACTTCAGACAGTAGTCGAGTCCATGGCATGTCGTGCTGCGGCATTTCTGTGTGCTCACGGGAGCCCTGCACGATGTTAGACAGGTGTACCAGTTTATTTGGCTCGTCAGTGTAGATGAAGCAACGTTCGGGTGTGAGAGGTTCTTCAACATCCATAATTCTCACGTTGTCAATTACATAAACCCAAATGCCACATTTATTCCCGCTCGTCAGTTGCGGTTCTACTTCAGTGTGTGTGCCGATATCGTTGGTGACTGTTTAATTGGGCTGCTAAGGAAACTATAAATCTCAATTAAATGAGCGCACACTTCGCTGCAGAGTGAAAATTCATTTTGGTAAAAACCCCTAGGCTGCGGCTAAGCCATGTCTCCGCAGTATCTGTTTCTTCCTGGGGTACTAGTCACCCAGTGTCTGCAGGGTAACTGTGGAATTCTGACGGTAGGAGATGAGGTATTGCGGAGGCATAGCTGTGAGGGCGTGTCGTGAGTCGTGCTTGGATTGCTCAATCGACGGATCACTTGCCCATGAAAGTGAAAGTCCCATTTTCGAGTCCTGATCCCGCACACATTTTTAATCTGCCGGGATGTTACAGTTAATAAGAAGATTGTACAAATTACAATATACCATCACTTAATGGATGGAAGACACAAAAATTTCGTAACTGAAATGGAAATTTATTACAGCGTGTATCTGTCGCTACATCATCGATTGTTTTTGTCTCTAGGTGCTCACTTGCAATAAAGGCCTTGTGTCATGCATATGATTGATGACACGTATGGATGCGCATGTTAATGGAAGGTTTCTCACTTCACCAATATTTTAGCAAACTGAAACAATGGCGTCAAATATTGTTTACGTATACACGGATTTTCTGTAGTTATTTCAAAGTTCTGCAATTATTTCTGTTTACGGAGTTTGCTGTTTTATTACTGAGGTGTGGAAAAACCAACTATTCAGGTGACATTGATATAACCTGCGAAGTCCTGTAATACTCTGTTTGCCGGCCGCTATGGCCGAACCGTTCTAGGCTCCTCAGCCTGGAACCGCACGCCTGCTACGGACGCAGGTTCGAATCCTGCTTCGGGCATGGATGTGTGTGTTGTCCTTAGGTTGGTTAGGTTTAAGTAGTTCTAAGTTCTGGGGGACTGATGACCTCAGATGTTAAGTTGGTTGGTTGGTTTTTGGGGGAGGAGACCAGACAGCGAGGTCATCGGTCTCATCGGATTAGGGGCGGATGGGGAAGGAAGTCGGCCGTGCCCTTTGAAAGGAACCATCCCGGCATTTGCCTGGAGCGATTAGGGAAATCACGGAAAACCTAAATCAGGATGGCCGGACGCGGGATTGAACCGCCGTCCTCCCGAATGCGAGTCCAGTGTGCTAACCACTGCGCCACCTCGCTCGGTAGATGTTAAGTCCCATAGTTCTCAGAGCCATTTGAATACTCTGTTTCATAATAACTGGTACGGTGGTGGCCCTTTCAAATACTTGTACCTATGTTTGGCCTATATTGTATAAGATTACTGCCATATATGGCTGCGCGTCAGAATTTTTAAAAACAGACGCGACTCTGCGCGGGATGTATTTGACAGCTAATGGCGCTTGTTGCCCATCGCGCTGAACTTACAAGACGACCGCGTCCACTCAGTATCACCGATTTCGTTCAGATTTATGATACATGCAGAGCTTGTCCAGAAATGAAGCGGCTCCAGATAGCCAAGCACTTAGAAAAAAACCGGGCAAGTGCGTGCAGGCCTCGCGCTCTGAGGTTCACGTACAAACTGATTTACTTACACAGATAGTTGCGAAGAGAGCGTTTGCAAGTATCAAAATATGTGACATAAATTGCCGTATATTTTGTTTCCACTGACTTACAAAATTAATTTGTTCATAGATTTCCAGCATGATAGGATGTTGAAGGGTCAGAGACTTGTGATACTATTTCAGTGTGACGAACAGCCAGAATTGCAGAAAAGCTCTTTTAATATAAACCCAGAATAAGTCATCATCAAGTATTAAAAAGAGCTATTTTGCAACATTGGCTGCTTGTCATATTGGAATTTTTTTATTCCTCCGAGCGACCATATATTTTAGTACTTGACATTAATTTAACTTGTTACCTCTACCCATTCTTGAGGAAAAGGAGTCTTTAGGGACGGCGGTAGCTTTAGATTACATTAATTTAGAAGCTTAAATTTTTTTACACCGCCAAGAGACCGTGGACCTTTGTATATGACATAAATTTCAGCTAGATACCTCAATCAGTTCATGACAAAAAGATGTCTTAACGGACAGACAGACAACAAAGTAATCCTACAAGGGTTCTGTTTTTACCGATTATGGTAAGGATCCCTAAAAAACGCATTATTGGCGGGGGTTTGGATGAGGTACCAGACATTTACGTTAGCGTAATCACGAACAGTGGCGTAGGGGTAGCATCTTTGATTACTAACAAAAAAGTCATCCGTCCCGGATTAGAACCCTGCCACTCCCTAAATTTTGAAAAAAAAATCATCAGTGATTGCGGCCGAAGACTTCTGGCATAAGTAGTCACTCTCATTCAGCCAACGGCCTTGTCTGAGAGGGTGGAGGAGCGGACAGAGGATAAGGTACTGTCTTGGTCTTGGGGGCGGGGGGGGGGGGGGGGGCGGGGGGAGCGAACTGGTCTCAAAGCCGCTAGGATCAGCAACGATCAACGGCATCAGGATGCAGAAGGCAATGGAAACCACAGCATTAAAAACACATACTATGTATGCACAGATCATGTGGCCGGTATTTGGGTGTTTTGATGATCCCTCCATTGGCAAAAGACTACGCAACATCCCACTTCGGACATCCGGGAGTGAAATACCAATGGGGAGACGACCACAAGAAAAAGACTGAAAAACCAACTGAAGCATAACGCTCTACGAGTCGGGGCGTACATGAAAGAAGTTTGAATTGGGTAGAAAGATAGAAAATCTGAAAAGCGAGAGGCAGAGGTTCAATCCAGGTTGATAGGATATCTGTTAAGACACGAGGGAATGACTTCCATGGTAGTAGAGGGAGCTGTAGACGTTAAAAGCTGTAGAGGAAGACAGAGATTGAAATACATCCAACAAATATCTAGGACGTAGGTATGAAGAGGTTGGCACAGGAGAGGAATTCGGGCAGCCACATCAAACCAGACGCAAGGCTGATGACTCAGCTTAGAAAAAAAGAATAAAAACTTGCTTCACTTACTCTGCGAAAGAACTATATTTTGCCCAATGCATTGTAATTATTAATATTTTCGTAAAAAGCACGAGAAGAAAAGGCAAAGGAAAACTTGGGATTGCAATTAAATTTGAAGGAAGGGATTGTGAAGCGTACATGGGATTTTCGTACATAAAATTACATAGTTTTATCATTTTATACTTGATCATCTACATTCATTGTAAAAACAGAGGAAGCAGTAATTTTCTATGTATCTTGCACACGTTATAAACACCGCATTTTTATAATTACATGTTTGTTTTCAAGTGGCAAAAAAACCACTCACGATGCGTCGTTTCGCAAACATTCGCAATGATAGCTGGTGACCTACAATGGAATGTATTTTGACACAGTCTTCTCCAGGGTCTAAATTAAACTAAGGGAATATGAAGTCCTGTACGCTTTAATTACAGTTCCTTCTCGAACTGTTATATGCTAAGTCCGTAAGTGCGATCCTTTCCTGGAAATTCATTTGCAATCCAAAATTTTCCCTTACCTCTTAGTTTCATGCTTTTTATGAAAATAGCCAGCCGCAGTGGCCGAGCGGTTCTAGCCGCTTCAGTCCGGAACCGCACCACTGCTACGGTCGCAGGTTCGAATCCTGCCAGTTACTCTACATTGAACATTATTTCGGTTTATTTGCAGTATAAGTGACCTAAAATTAGAAAATGAAAAATGTTTCTGCATGAGAATTCCACCCCACAGCCCGCAGATCAACACTTCGTAATCCTGCCGCCATGCCAACCACTTCCTGGGAACCACGCCAATATACGAGGGGCGTTCAGAAAGTAAGCTCCGATCGGTCGCGAAATGGAAACGACTATGAAAATCCGATAAAGCTTTGCACAGATGTGTTGGGTACTGTCTCTAGTATAACCCCAGTTAGCATCACGTCGCTCTTATCATTTCTGAGCTCGCAGTGAGTGCGTAAAGATGTCTAGAAAATAGTGTCTGCCGCCAAGTACGAGGGCCTGGTGAGAAATTTCGCCTGAAGCTATGCAGCTAACATTACATAACTGTCGTGCTGTTTCTTCTTCAAGACAATTCTCAGCCGCATTCTGCAGGGGCAATGAAGATGCTCCTGCATCGTTTTCAAATGGAAATGTGAGATTACCCACAATACAGTCCGCAATTGTCTCCCCCTGAGTTTCATCTCTGGTCACATGAACCGCTGTCTTTGAAGACAACATTTTGACACAGACAACGAGGTGTAGGCCAGCGTGGAGAATTGGCGGAAAGCACTGGCGGCTGCCTTCTATGATGAGGCTATTGAAAAGTCTAAGTCAGAACGGCGACTACGTAGAGAAGTAGCTGAAAGGTGTAGCTAATTGTTACAAGTAAAACATTTCTGATGTTTACTGTGGTTTCAATTTGGCAATCAATCGGAGCTTACTTTCTGAATAGGCCTCGTACATGAGTCATGTCTCACTTGATACACGCCAAAAATGCTAATTTTTCCCAAACGCTGTGCCATCTGGAACTCCCACTCGTGTCACCTTTATTTCTGGCCAAGCATATACCATAAATGAGAAAGAAACCTGTGACGACGGGTAGGCTGGTTCCCTTGTTAGCGGTGATACACACGAAAGTCACAGTATTAGCCAGTAGACGGCGCAGGCTTGAGTTACGTAGCTCTGCAGATGACAAAGTTCAATCTCCATGATTGACGTACATCATAATGTGAGAAATACTACGGCTGCTGGAGTGTAGCAAGTAAAGTAGTGGTCTGGCAGGTGGTCAGAGACAATCTGGGTGTGCTTGTCCGTTGGGGAGGAGCATGGAGGGCTATCAATCGCACCTCCAATCAGTCCAGTAGTTTTGTAAATTATATGAATTTTAAAAATTAATACCTTTCCAATGCCTTCGGCGATTTTGATAAACTGTGTGTCAACGAATAGAACTTGAGTAGCCTTTTCAGAACACATCAATGAAACTTTTGTAAATTCTGTACATGGTGAGTCACAAACTATTGCCACCAAGAATAACTCCGAAAGTATAAGAGCTAAAACGTTTGTTGGACAAAAGTTGCTTGGGACAACGGGGGTCATAATATGACGTTGATGTTTTGTTGCTAGGTGGGGGTCGCGTCAGAGGTATGAAGGTCAACTTTGTTTTTTTCTTTTTCTTTCTTTTATTTTTTTTAATGGGATGCTATAGTTAGGTACTTATTTTCTGATGACGGCTATCGAGACGAATCCAATGGTGTGTAACAGTAAGTCTTTGAGGTTCAACGAAGGTCGAAAACGTGGAATGAACGTCCATTTACAAAGGTGTTCGAAGTCATGACCATTGGTATCAATGCAGTGCTGCAGTCTTCTTATCACGAATTGAGTAGTATGCCTTATCACATCGGCATTTATCGAAGCACATGCTCTGACAATTTTCTCTCGCAAATCTTCAGGTGTAGTTGGAACATCTTTATAAACAGTTGCTTTTACGAATCCCCACCAGAGAAAATCCAGAACAGTCAAGTTTGGCGAACGAGCCGGCCACGACACATCTCCTCCGCGTCCAATACAACGATTTGGGAATTGTCTCTACAACTCATTTATAGCCATCATCGATAAATGTGCTAGACACCCATCGTGTTGATACCACATTCTCTTCCTTGTTCCTAAAGATATTTCTTAAAATAATAGACCTAATGTTTCTTGCAGGACTGTAGTGTACTTCATACCAATAAGATTTCATTCGATGAAATAGGGGCCTATAATTCTGTCCTCCAGAATCCCACACCATACATTCACCGACTACGGTTTTTGGTGTGCAACTTGCTGCAGCCAAGATGGATTTTCAGTGCCCAAAAATGCATGTTAAGCAAATTAACATTTCCATGGTTCGTGACAGTAGCCTCGTCAGTAAATAAAATCAAATTAATAAATGTGTCATCCCTCTGAATCTGAAGTTGAGCTCATCGGCAGAATTCAGTGTGACGCATACAGTCCGTACTAGTTAATTCTTGGTGGAGACTGATATGGTAAGGATAATATTTATGGCGATGCAGAACACGAACAACACTACTCTGGATCATGCCAGATTCCATTGCGACTTGATACGAACTAACATAAGGATATCGAATCTCCGTGGTAAGAGTAGCAATTTCCGTTTCCTCGTTACTAACTTTCCTTTGCCGGATATATTTCCATACGTTACAGATCCAGGTCTTCTCAATGTATCATACTGAAATGTACGACGTGTAGGGTGAGTACGTTGAGGATATCTTGCAGCTATAAGTCTCTAGCTCTCACTGAATTTCGTTGACATTCTCCATAAATGAGAAGCATGTCAACTTGTTCTTCGAAGGAATACATCATTCACATTCGCTTGATTCGACGATACTAGTCTTACCGTTTCTATTAGTGTTTTATTGCGAAATCGTCGAATGGTGTTTACATGTCAATGGCACGTTAGATGGATACGCAGCATTCGGCGAATATTTACTATTTGCACGATATACCAGAGAGAATTGTCAGAGCATGTGCTTCTATAACTGCCGAAGTGCTAAGGAATACCGCTCAAACCCTGATGAGAAGATTGCACCAGTGCATGGTACCAATGGTCATTACTTCGAACACATTCTGTAAATGGACGTTCATGCCACCTTTCTGACCTTCGTTGACCTTCAAAGGCCTTACTGTTACACATCATTGGATTCGTCTCGATAGCCGCAATCAGAAAATAAGCACCAAACTATAGCATACAATAAAAAAAATTAACCTTCATATCTCTACGCGACCCCACCTAGCAGCAAAAAACCAGCGTCATATTACGGACCCCGTTGTTCCATGCAACATTTGTCACACAAACTTTTCAGCTACTGTCATACATTCAGAGTTATTCTACGTGGAAATAGTTAGTGACTCACCCTGTATAATCTGAAATTTGAAGTATATACTGCAATACGTTTTCAGAGTTTTTAAATCGTCAATTTCTCACAAAATTAAAATAAACTGATAAAAGTAGCGGCAGCAAAGTAAATTACGCTAAGGTATTTATTTGTAAATGCCTTTGTTTATATTTGTTTATAATTTTTGAAGAGCATAATATCGTAAATGAACGCCTTAATTGACAAAACCATAATTTATGAGAAAACTAAAAGTCTCAGCAGAAAACTAAGAGCATTATCGAAAGGCTGAGAAAATAAGTGTACTTTGATATGTTGAACATATGTTTAATGTAAAATGAACGTTTTTTTAATATGCCTGGATAAAACTGTAGGAGAATGTTCGCAACAATGGACCAAGAGCTTAAAAAGTTGGCGACCATTTTGGCCGGGATGAGTCGATCTAGAGACCTGGAGCAGGACAGATGTATGTGTCTATGAATTGTGAGTAGGGTGTGGGCTGAAGTGTTCGGAATTTTTCTAAATACGAGTTCAGGAAATTGTGAAATCCTCGTGCACTGATGGCGAAACATTTAGATTCCTGAGGACTTTGAATACTTCAGCGAGTCAGTCAGTGTTCAGTTTTGTAATAATTTTCGTAACTTGAACGAAGCTGAACGTCAGCGAGTTAACGAGTGTTCAGAATTGTAAAAGTACTCCAAAATTGGATAGTTACGACTTACCATATTTTAGCTAGTGTTTTTGTTGTTGTTGTTGTGGTCTTCAGTCCTGAGACTGGTTTGATACAGCTCTCCATGCTACTCTATCCTGTGCAAGCTTCTTCATCTCCCAGTACTTACTGCAACCCACGTCCGCCTGAATCTGCTTAGTGTATTCATCTCTTGGTCTCCCTCTACGACTTTTACCGTCCACGCTGCCCTCCAATACTAAATTTGTGATCCCTTGATGTCTCAGAACATGTCCTACTAATCGGTCCCTTCTTTTTGTCAAGTTGTGCCACATACTCCTCTTCTCCCCAACTCTATTCAATACTTCCTCATTAATTATGTGACCTACCCATCTAATCTTCAGCATTCTTCTGTAGCACCACATTTCGAAAGCTTCTATTCTTTTCTTGTCCAAACTATTTATCGTCCATGTTTAACTTCCATACATGGCTACACTCCATACAAATTCTTTCAGAAACCACTTCCTGACACTTAAATCTATACTCGATGTTAACAAATTTCTCTTCTTCAGAAACGCTTTCCTTGCCATTGCCAGTCTACATTTTATATCTTCTCTACTTCGACCATCATCAGTTATTTTGCTCCCCAAATAGCAAAACTCCTTTACTACTTTAAGCGTCTCATTTCCTAATCTAATTCCCCCAGCATCACCCGACTTCATTCGACTACATTCCATTATCCTCGTTTTGCTTTTGTTGATCTTCATCTTGGCTCTGAGCACTATGGGACTCAACTGCTGAGGTCATTAGTCCCCTAGAACTTAGAACTAGTTAAACCTAACTAACCTAAGGACATCACAAACATCCATGCCCGAGGCAGGATCCGAACCTGCGACCGGATGTTCATCTTATATCCTCCTTTCAAGACACTGTCCATTCCGTTCAACTGCTCTTCCAAGTCCTTTGCTGTCTCTGACAGAATTACAATGTCATCGGCGAACCTCAAAGTTTTTATTTCTTCGCCATGGATTTTAATACCTACTCCGAATTTTTCTTTTGTTTCCTTTACTGCTTGCTCAATATACAGATTGAATAACATCGGGGAGAGGCTACAACCCTGTTTCACTCCCTTCCCAACCACTGCTTCCCTTTCATGCCCCTCCACTCTTATAACTGCCATCTAGTTTCTGTACAAATTGTAAGTAGCCTTTCGCTCCATGTATTTTACCCCTGCCACCTTTAGAATTTGAAAGAGAGTATTCCAGTCAACATTATCAAAAGCTTTCTCTAAGTCTACAAATGATAGAAACGTAGGTTTGCCTTTCCTTAATCTAAGTCGCAAGGTCAGTATTGCCTCACGTGTTCCAATATTTCTACGGAATCCAAACTGATCTTCCCCGAGGAAGTGTTAGGGCTTGTAATAATTTCTTGTAGGCTACCACGGTGAAACTTTAGGTTTCAAGTCCATCGGTTGTATTTAGAATAATTTTGTTAAGTTACTGCTGCAAATGGGATCCTGATTTGCTTAGGCTGAATGGGTGGGCCGGTTGAGCGGGTCGTGATGGAGGTCTCTAGAATAACATTGGTCTGCAAATATTTAGCCTGTGAGAGGGTGGTACCCATAGGTTTCGGATCATCATTGGTTTTGCTTTGGTCAATAAATTCAAGAAGCATTTGTTTTGTTGTTGTGATAATTCAGCCGCAAGAGGGAATCAATAAACTATATTTATTTTTAAACCGAAACGCAAATTAGTTGAGAGCAATACAGGAGTTTTTATCGCTATACGTTTAAACCCTGTCTGCGTTTTCACATGAACTATTGCACTGTTAGTACAAAGACAATTGGGTGTTGAAATGAATGCATTTGTTGTTAGGCAATAAATGAAGGTAAATAATCTAAAAGCAACCATGCATCCGGAAACCCTGGAAACAACAACTGTGAAAATTAATTACCACACGACCGCAACTGTACTATAATTGGTGCCTTGTGACCTGCAGCCGTGACAGTAAGAGAAGGAGAACTGTATTTGTCAAAGTTAGTAAGGAACCCCCTTATAGCTGGTCCCAAGCGCGGATGGAAAAAGCGCAGGGGCGAGGAGCAACATCTCTTTTAAAAACGTTCCTCCGGCTGGTAGTAGCTCGTAAGGGCCCTTTCCCAGTATTGTAGTGAAGACTACATCGGTCGTCAAGGCGAAGTTGGCCCAAGTGACACCCACCATGGTTCAAAGAGTGGAAACAGCAACCCTTTCTGTAGGGGCAGTGAACAGAGCAGCCCGTGCCTTGCAGTGCGGTTGAGATCCTTCAGACTGGGGTTTGTGCTGTTCAGTTGATGGCCCACTCGTCTAAAAACGCCACATTACTCATCAGCTTCGAAGAAAACAACCGGACAGATTCAATGCATACAACCCCAGCAGTTCACATAATATAAATTCCTTCAAAAGGAATAGCTTCTTTCCACAACTCAGCGCGGTTTTATGAAGCATCGGTCGTGCGAAACTCAGCTTATTCCTGTCTCACACGAAGTCCTGCGAACTATGGATGAAGGTCAACTGGCGGATTTCATATTCCAAGTTTTCCGAAAAGCATTTGACACGGCGCCACACAGCCATGTTAACGAAGGTACAAGTATACGGAATGGGTTCCTAGATATGTGAGTAGTTCGATGACTTTTTAAGTAACAGAATCTAGTATGATGTCGTCGACGTCGAGTGTTCATCAGAGACAAAGGTACGGTCAGGAGAACTTCAGGGAAGGGTGAGATCTGGCGGACAAGATAAGTAGCTGTCTGTGGCTGATTGCTGGCGATTCTGTGGTGTACAAGATGTCGATGTTGACTGACTGCAGGAGGATACAATATGACTTAGATAAAATTTCTAGTTGGAATGATGAATGGCAGTTAGCTCTAAATGTATAAAAATGCAAGTTAATTCAGATGAGTAGGAAAAACAAACCCATAATGTTCGAATACAGCATTAATAGTGGGCTGCTTGACATAGTAACGTCGATTAAATATCAAGGCATAACGTTCCAGAGCAGTATTAAATGGAATGAGCTTGCAAGTATTGTAGTAGGGAAGACGAATGTTAAACTTCCGTTTATTGGGAGAATTTTAGTAAAATGTGGTTAATCCGCAAAGGAGACTACGTATAGGACACTAGTGCGATCCACATTGCTACCGACTGTTTGGGATCCACACCAGGTCGAATTAAAGGAAGAAATAGAAGCAGTTCAGAGGCGGACTGCTAGATCTGTTACCGGTAGGTTCGAACGATACGCGAGTATTACAGAGACGCTTCGGGAACTCAAATAGTAATCACTGTAGGGAAGGCGGCTTTCTTTTCTTGGAACACTACTGAGAACATTTAGAGGACCGGTAATGGACGCTGACTGCAGAACGATTCCACTGCTGCCAACGCACATTTCGCGTATGGATCATGAAGATAAGCTAAGAGATATTAGGGTTCATATGAAGGGGTATAGATGCTACTTTTTCCCTCTCTCTGTTTGCGAACGGAACAGGAAAGGAAATGACTACTAGTAGTATACGTTATCCTCCGTCATGCACCATACGGTGGCTTGCGAAGTATCGTAGTAGATGAAGATGTAGACAAGGTCACAACATGGGGGATAGCGGATACATTTAATATTACAACATGTGATGTTACATGTCTTAGAAGAAAAAAAAATTATTGCAGAGGGAATTAAGGAAAAAAAGGATTCATACTGCAATACTGACCGAAAAAAAGAAGAAATTGAGAGGAACAACAGATTTGCAGGATTATACAATGTTGTACAACGGTATTGAAAGACAGACTCGTGTACAGGCGGGCACAGCCATGATGACGGGCTCAAAATGGAAGAAAATAATGAAGATTAATGACTGTGAGGTTCAAATAGACGAGGGAAACTAACTGTAATTGGAGTTTACTGTCCTGAAGAAGAACGAATATCGCTTTCAGAAGATCATTACGAAAAGTTCAAGACTTGATTTCGTAAGTGGAGACTCAAATGGTGGTGGTATGTGGATGTGGAACCAAACTGCTGAGGTCATCGGTTCCTAGGCTTTCACATTACTTAATCCAACTTATACTTATACTACGAACAACACACACACCGATACCCCCGGAGAGGACTCGAACATCCGATGGGGGTTGGGAGGGGGGGGGGGGGGTGACCGTGGCAAGGCGCCCGAGAGCACGCGGCTATCCCGCGCGGTGAGACTGGAATGACAGAGTTCGCAGTAGCCATATTAATGACGTGGTGGGAATATAAGGAGAATGTACCGTGAATTCCAGTGCTAATCAGATGAGAATTTCCTGTACTTACAATAACCTCAAAATAACTAATACGCTCTTCCAAAAGAAAGATACACGTGGGCTAATCGAGGGATCAGATAAATTATAGATTATATTGTAGCGAATAATTAGTCTGCTATACCTTAGTGCAAGACGTTAAAATAATCAGCTGCCATTTTTTGGTTATGGTCAAAACTGCACTATTACTCAAATGGAAGATACTAAAGGGCTCATCGTCTATAGCCAAAGAAATATAAATCACTCTTAAAGTATAATTGTTATAAGATCCTTCAACATCACACCGCTGTCAATAAAGACTGAATTATTATTTAATAGACACATATGCACAAAATGATATGAATTTGAAAAAAAAGAAACTACATACTGTGTAAATAAAGCATCAGGTGAAGCCGAACTAAGGTAATTTATATGATAAAGAAAAGGAAATGCTAAATTTGGAGCCAAAAAATTGAAGAAATAATTAAAGAAAAACAAGGAGTACACGATTATTTTCTGCTACCTCATAATCACCAAACAAGAGAAAACTACGGACTGATGAGAAACATAGAGACCTCTAATAAGAAAGGTTGGCCGAGATAGTTCAGATAAATTTGCAACAGAAACGTAATATGATGTATATTCCAAGCAAGATTTCGCTTTCAGAACATTAAGACACTAAAATAAATCTGAGAAAGAGGTAGCATAAATATATATAATAAGCT
Organism: Schistocerca serialis cubense; assembly: GCF_023864345.2. Taxonomy (NCBI): domain Eukaryota; kingdom Metazoa; phylum Arthropoda; class Insecta; order Orthoptera; family Acrididae; genus Schistocerca; species Schistocerca serialis. Next base: position 319,541,925 of record NC_064641.1, on the reverse strand, counting down.
AGAATCAATGAAAAGAAAATTACAGTAATCTATGATATAATCGAAAGACAGGAGTCCTTATGAAAATATGATTGAGTGTATAACAACAGATTTAATTTCTTTACACATTGCGGAAGATGTAATTGAAACAAAATAACGCTAGGAGTGTTCAATAAGTAGCGCAAGATCTTTTTATCTGAAAGCAGGTTGCTCTCATTGAGGATTGCAGTACACCATATTATTACCACTTTTTGGTTACCAATCTCCGTTCAGTGCGACGAACTTGCTCCAGCTTACTGGGGAGGGCCTGTATGCCCGCATAGTACCATTCTTCTGGTCGATGTCGGAGCAGACGACTTGCTGCATCGATAACCTCCCCACCACCCACGTACTGCTTCCCACGAATTACATCCTTCAATGTGCGACACAGATGGAAGTCGGAAGATCTTGACTGTAGGGTGGATGACGAAGAAGAGTTTAGTGAAGTTCTGTGAGCTCTTCTCGGTTGCGCAGATTTGTGTGAGGCCTCCCGTTGTCATGGAGAAGGAGAAGTTCTTTTATATTTTTTATGGTGACGAACACATTAAAGTCATTTCTTCAGTTTCCTGAGGGTAGAAGAGTACACTTCAGGGTTGACCGTTGCAGTATGACGCAGGACAACAAACAGAATAACCCGTTCGGAATCCCAGAAGACTGTCGTCGTGACTTCTTCGGATGAGGGTGTGGTTTTGAACTTTTTCTTCGGAGGGAAGGCGGCGTGGCGCCGCTCCACGGATTGCCATTTTGTCTCCAGTTAAAAGTATTGAACCAATATTTCAATGTCTGTGACGGCATTCGACAAAAAGGTTTCACAATCAGCCTCTTAACGTGCAAGTATTTCAGTACTGATGATCCTTCGTTGCTGTTTGTGGTCTCCCGTTACGCGGCGAGGAAGCCCAACTGGTGGCGAGATATTTGCGTATGATCCGTTGATCACCTCGATGAGAGAGCCCGCACGTTCCACCATTTCAGAAGTCGCAGAGTATGCGGCCAGCCGGCACACGGGAAATCGGAAACGTTTGCACGACCTTGTTGCAGTGATGTCTGAAGCGCCGCCCAACGACTCACCGTGCTTTTGTTCTCTGCCACGTCGCCGTAGATATTCTGCAAGCGTCTACGAATATCCGCGATGTTCTGCTTTTAGCCAAAAAAAAAAAAAACTCAATGACAGCTCTCTGCTTGGAACGCACCTCCGTCACAGACGCCATTTTGAAGCGTCGTCACTTGCCGAACTTCATGAAACTATAGGGATTGAAGCGGGAATATTCCACGACGTCCCACAACAAATTCCGCTTTTTTTTCAACCGAAATTTGCAGAACAAAAAATGTGCTGCATTACTTACTAAACGCCCTCGTAATACAGAGGTGGCTAAACATGACGGATTATTTCCTAAGTTTAGGATTTCAGATCTGGTCAGTGTCTCTTGGCTCAACATTAATATCAAAGAAGATTGGTTTACAGTAAGAGGTGATCGCAGAAAAACTTCAAATTACAGAGGTATCAGTATGTTAAAAACTGCCAGCAAACTATGCTCAGGTGTATTACATAACAGATTAACATTTCTTACAGAAGTGTTACTGCTAGAAGAACAAAACGGCCTCAGAAGGGAAAGGTCATATGGAGATAATATCTCTACTGTGCGATGTATAATACAGAAAACAAGATCATTTAATTTTAACATACTTGGCTTTCATGGATTTTGAAAAAGCATATAATAAGGTTGAGACAGAGAAAGGGGCTATGCGAAATTATTGCACAACGTGGATACCAATATCACTTAATAGACTGCATCAAGTGCCTGTACAATGGAACTTACATTATTTTTTACGTTTACAGTTACACACGAGAAAAGATTTTAATAAAACAATGTGTGAGATAGAGGTGTACATTATAACCTACAATTTTTTATATTTAGATAGGCGATGCTACAAGAAAATGGAGCCGGCCGGAGTGACCGAGCGGTTCTAGGCGCTTCAGTCTGGAACCGCGCGACCGCTACGGTCGCAGGTTCGAATCCTGCTTCGGGCATGGATGTGTGTGATGTCCTTAGGTTAGTTAGGTTTAAGTAGTTCTAAGTTCTAGGGGACTGATGACCTCAGATGTTAAGTCCCATAGTGCTCAGAGCCATTTGAACCATTTGAACCAAGAAAATGGAAAGATACAGAGTCAAAAGAGATCCATACAAAGAAGACTAATTATATTAACAAACGGTTATGTGCTCACGACATTGTGTTAATAGTAAACTCTGAAGTCGAACTACAAAAATCAATCCAGAAAAGCACTGCAGATGCTTTACAAGCGCTAAAGAAATTTGTTCAAGAGAGTTTGGTGCACGGTCAGTGCGTGTTAGTGGTAAGCATGGACGTACAAGAAGCCTTCTATGTCGCTTGGTTGCCTAGTATTCTCAATACTCTACAGGAACTTCAGTGTCCTGAAACCATATGTATTGTAATTAAAAGTTATATTGATGATCAAATGGCACTTTTGTGTGTGCCCGCATTAAGAAGACAATAATCAAACGATGCCCACAAGGTTCCCGCTGTGAACCAGTATTCTTGAACGTACAGTACAACTCACTGCTCAATTTAAATTATACAACACAAACACAGATGATCGTCTTTGATGACGATTTGATAATACTAAGGAAAGGAAACAGCGGCTCTTCAGCTAAGAGCCTCTATAATACGGAGATGAGAGAAATTAAAAATTGCTCTCAATATAACAAATGTCATTGGAGTACAAATGCAAAGTTTTGCTAACCGCAAGAAACAGAAAAAGGGGCATAACAAAATTCAGCATCTTGTTGGAAAATAAACAATTGGAAAAAGTTCATCGATTGAAATATCTTGGAATAATTATTGACGATAAACTCGCATTCAATGAAATAAACAGTACGTCACAGAGACATGTACAAAATTAATGTATGCATTATTACAGTCAAGTAGAGTTAACTGGAGACTTGGTTCCGAGGCTCTAAGTATCATCCACGGAGGAGCAATATTACCTATGTTCTCATGTGCATCTCCAATATGGATTGATGCTCTATCAAGACAGTGCAGCTGCAGTAAATACAAACGAGTACAACGATTACTTCACATAAAGACTTCCAAATCCTATAGAACAGAATCTAATATTGCGCTGTGTGCTCTGTCGGACAAATAATTATTAAAATAAAGGATATAGTGATAATACAATGAAATAAAAACTGAAAAACTTTTAATACTGATTTTATTCACAAAACCTGTCCTTATCCGGCTAATATTATCGATCTTAACGAAAGAAATAACAGGAGGGGAGTAAAAATGAAGAAGGAGCAGGCTCAGGCGTAGCAGTTTTCATCAGCAAAAAGTCAACATACTGATGAAATATAGACTGGGAAACGAGTGCTCAAACAATCAAGCCGAGTGCTTTGCCATTTCAGAGGCACTTGAAAAGATAAAGACGTTAGATGAAGAACGGTAGTAATGCAGAACGACAATAAAACAACGCTCCGTTCTTTGACGTATCCAAACCATGAGAACAGCTTAAAAGAAGAAACAAGAAATAAAATTAGAATATTACAAAAGAGGAATTTTACGTGGAGTAAAGCTCATACAGACATAACCGGAAATGAACTTGCAGACCAGCTGGTCAAAGAACTATTCAGATCACAAGAGGAAGTTAGTTAGATCAAAAGTCTCGAAACCTTCGTGAAACATGTCACAGAAAGCAGATCTGGAAGAACGGGAGAAAGGCCGGTAACGGACTGCAAAAGGAATTATTACAAAAGAATATTTTCCAACGCTGCACCACGTACTGGCTATCACATTTTTGACCTCTCCAAATTCCACAGAATGCTAACGGGCCACGGAAAACTGAAGGCTACTACCATGGATTCAGTACTACCAACGATGCCATGTACTCATGTAATAGAAGTGTTCTAGCTGCGTACCATGTATTACTGGGGTGTGGCAACTTGAATAGGGAGAGAAAGATGCTACTGTGAAGATTAATAATGAAAGGTAGAAATTGGCCAACGAGCAAGAATGAAGCGATGCAACTTTTTTAAAAAAAAGTTCTAGCTGTTCTGCAATTGAATGAATTTTTAAAATGTATGAATTTCGGTCATTTTAAGATAGTAACCGACCGTAAAAGAAATTATGCAACATTTAAAATAACTTTTTTGTCCTAATTAATTAAACAAACACATGTAGTATTAGTCTACGTAACGGAGCACATTAACAAAAACGATAAAGATAGAAAATATTAAATTACAAAGTTATCAGATCATCAGAACATTAAAAATGCACAAAGAAACAGAAAAATAAAATTGTATGAGGTGATGGGTGTAACTGTTCTACAGTATGGCAGTGAAATGCAGGCTATAAAGAGAAAAGATTCTCGCGGCTGAAGTGAAATTTTTAAGAGCAATCACAGGTTTCATTAAGTTGGACAGGACTCCTAATGAAAACATTAGACAAGAGCTCAACATTTTTGCAATAAATGACAAATTAGAAGAACGTAAATAAAACTGGAACACGAGGAGCAGGACATTAGTGTTCAACGTTCCGCCGACAACGAGGTCATTGGAGACGGAGCAGAAGCTCGGATTAGGGAAAGATAGGAAGGGAAATCGGCCGTGCCCTTTTAAAGGAACCATCCCATCATTTGCCTTAAGCGATCCAGGGAAATCAAGGGAAACCTAAATCAGGATGGCCAACAGCGGGTTTGAACCGTCTTCCTCCTGAAGCGACTCCAATGTGCTAACCACTGCGCAACCTCGCTCCATTGGATGAAACATTTGGAAATAATGCAAGTAACAAGGAATTCCACAGATGAGCTTACAATACAGACCCAAAGAAAAAGGGACATAGTATGGGCAGTTAAAAGATCGAACTAAGCCAAAACAGATGAAATACAAAAGAAGAAGAATTTGTACAGGAGACGAAGTATACCACAGCTGTTCAGGCAAATGACTGTCATAAGACGCCACAGGAAAACAGTTGTGTGTTCCAAGAGGAGTCAAGACACATCGTGTTCCTTTCTCATACTTCTCGTGTAAAGATATTCAAGCTACATAAAGATGCATGGACAGTCTTTCTTTTGCTCACAATACGTAATTGTAACTGTAGAGGAGCAAACAATACACTATTTGTCTTCCGCCGCATTTCCGACTTGGCTTGAGAGTAATGAGGTCATTATTTAGCAACATTAAACTTCTGGAGCTACAATAGAGCAAGAGAATGCTAAACCTTATAATGTCATACAATTCAAAATTGTTCACAGCACAACAGAGATCACAGTTTCTGTGGCTACACGTTTCCCACCCCCTATGAAGTTCATCAGCCAAGCTCTCAAGGCAGTAATACCTTTTAACAATAGATCTTAATGGGCGAAGTGACGCAATCCGATTTCAGATCCATGTCTGATCATCCCAATCACGTATACACGAATTGTCTAAGCATCTGACGCAAATGGTGCTTTGGAAAGGGCATGAGAAATTTCTTTTGTCGCCGATGTTCACTGTGAATTTGAGCTCAGTAGTAACCTCAGGGTCGACTGGAAGTCAAACCATTACATTGCTTGTTTTCCCTTAAATGAAGGAAAATTGGGTTTAATGTCCCACCGACATCGATGCCATTAGAGACGGAGGAGAGCCTCGGATTATGTCAAGGATCTGGAAGGAAATCGGCCGTGATCTTTTATAGGAACCATCCCGGCATTTGCCAGAAGCCATTTCGGGAAATCACGGGAAACCTAAATCTGGATGGCCAGACGCGGGATTGTACCTTAAAGCTGCTTGATTTACTTTAGTTCATAATCACATAAAAAACTCTTTGGTATGTCTTCAAATGATGAAGCAGATAGTTTTTCTCAATGTCAGCTTGAAACTTTCTATTCTTTGACAGTGATTTGGCGTAGGTGACCTGAAACTACCGAGTTTTCACTTGTTTCATACCTATAAGTTTCATTTTATCGTGTATCGTAATGATACTGCAGTCTTTTTTGCAGTAGAGTGATTCGCAACAAAACATATCGAACAAGGCGTTCCTGCTTCGTTGTCAGAAAGGTAATCTGATTGTAAGTGTGTAAGAGCTTCGATCTAATATTTACGCACCAGAGGAAATCTCTTTTCTTTCGCGACATTTCATGCCTGTTAGTATGCATTGCCAACCTTAAAAAAAAAAAGACTCAAGAATTGTTGCTACTCAGGATCTTCTCAGAGTATTTTACCCTCTAACTGAAAGTCACAGTCGTAACATAGTAACCCAAATACAGTACTGAATGCCGTTCGCTGGGATGTGGTTTATGAGAGGCTGAGAGGCTCGATTCACTGTACTCTTTATGGGGAAGGATGAACTGAAGTGCATCGAACAGATGTCGTGCAAGATACAACTGACAAAGTAGACTGACATAACAAGCCAAAAACTTACTGATATCGTTTACCTCCAGTGTTGCCTCGTACGCAGAAGTGGGTTACCAAAACAATATTTTATTCTCCAAGTAACTGGAGCTGCTACCTATAATCAGAAGACAGGATATTTTGCGTAGATACAATATTGAAAGGCTGCTTAGAGGACGTTGTTTTACAACTCCTAGGTTTATCATAATCATCACCATCATCATCTGCCTCAGCCAGTCGACATCCACCGCTAGATATACAGGGTGATTCAAAAAGAATACCACAACTTTAAGAATGTGTATTTAGTGAAAGAAACATAATATAACCTTCTGTTATACATCATTACAAAGAGTATTTAAAAAGGTTTTTTTTTCACTCAAAAACAAGTTCAGAGATGTTCAATATGGCCCCCTCCAGACACTCGAGCAATATCAACCCGATACTCCAACTCGTTCCACACTCTCTGTAGCATATCAGGCGTAACAGTTTGGATAGCTGCTGTTATTTCTCGTTTCAAATCATCGATGGTGGCTGGGAGAGGTGGCCGAAACACCATATCCTTAACATACCCCCATAAGAAAAAATCGCAGGGGGTAAGATCAGGGGTTCTTGGAGGCCAGTGATGAAGTGCTCTGTCACGGGCTGCCTGGAGGCCGATCCATCGCCTCGGGTAGTTGACGTTCAGGTAGTTACGGACAGATAACTGCCAATGTGGTGGCGCTCCATCCTGCTGAAATATGAATTGTTGTGCTTCTTGTTCGAGCTGAGGGAACAGCCAATTCTCTAACATCTCCAGATACTGTAGTCCAGTTACAGTAGCACCTTCGAAGAAAAAGGGACCAAAAACTTTATTGGCTGAAATGGCACAGAAAACGTTCACCTTAGGCGAGTCACGTTCATACTGAGTTGTTTCCCGCGGATTCTCAGTGCCCCATATACAGACATTGTGACAGTTGACTTTCCCGTTAGTGTGGAAAGTTGCTTCATCACTAAACACAATCTTTGAAACGAAAGATTCATCTGTTTCCATTTGAGCAAGGATAAAATCACAAAAATCGATTCTTTTAATCTTATCAGCTGCAGACAGTACTTGAACCAATTTCAGACGATAAGGTTTCATAACTAACCTTTTTCGTAGGACTCTCCATACAGTTGATTGTGGAATTTGCAGCTATCTGCTAGCTCTGCGAGTCGATTTTCCTGGGCTGCGAACAAATGCTTGCTGGATGCGTGCTACATTTTCATCACTCGTTCTCGGCCATCCAGAACTTTTCCCTTTGCACAAACACCCATTCTCTGTAAACTGTTTATGCCAACGTTTAATACACCTATCAGGAGGTTTAACACCATACTTCGTTCGAAATGCACGCTGAACAACTGTCGTCGATTCACTTCTGCCGTACTCAAAAACACAAAAAGCTTTCTGTTGAGCGGTCGCCATCTTAGCATCAACTGACGCTGACGCCTAGTCAACAGCGCCTCAAGCGAACAAATGTACAACTAAATGAAACTTTATAGCTCCCTTAATTCGCCGACAGATAGTGCTTAGCTCTGCCTTTTGTCGTTGCAGTGCTTTAAATTCCTAAAGTTGTGGTATTCTTTTTGAATCACCCTGTATTTGTCCTTTAGACTTTTCAGTACATTACGGTCTTGTGCTTTAAGCATCCACTCCTCCTGAAAGTTTTCTACTGTCATTTTCTTCTTTCCATTAGGTCGTCATCTGTGTCTCTTCTTGTCTTCTGACATGTAGTGATTAATTTCCTTGATCTAACCTAGGGTTACCATCCAAAAACAGAAAAGCCGTGGTCGGTAATATATTTAACGGGGCATTTTGTCCCAAAATCCGGACTACCTTTTTTAAATAGAAACAATCAGTTGGGTATTTTCAGTCATTTATTAATAATCTATTACATTCACTTTTCTGCAAGACCAACTTTAAATGTGCTTAATTTTTTTTAAATCAGTGAACAGCCTTATAATTAGTCAGTTATAGTAACACCTAAGTGCTCAGTCTTCTTAATTGGCCAGACTTCCTCCTAAGATAATTTTATATCCAAATATACTAAAAGTTCTTCATTAAATAAAATAAACAGTTATTTATTCTGGGAACAAAAACGACAAGATATTCAACAACTTTGGTCGTTTTTATTTATAAATAAATAACAATAATCTGCAGTTAAGTATTCATATATCTCATCTGAGCCCGCTTTATCAAGTGTACAGACTATCATTCGGACTTCCGAGTGTAGAAACAGATAGGAGCGAGGCGCAAGCGTTACGTGGCAATTCGACTCGACTCGACTACTAGTACTTTGCCTCGTTTACTCTGCACGTAGCGTTGTTGTTACATTGTATATTAGGCTTGTTCGGTCTACGAAGTAAATCATAGGACACAAAGAATAACATTGGTTGGCATATCCACATATCCTTACGGTACATATCTTCATTTCTCCTCAGTCTTTTTCTTAGGGCTTATATCAATAGACAGGAACTGGCGTAAGTTCTGCGTACTCTACTTCGTCGATAAGATGCCTAATGAAAGCCGGTCAGGCCAGACTTGTATACACGTGGCTGGAAAGCCGGAAACCTGCCAACCCTAGTCAACCACAATTCATTCACATGCCCATATAACTCAACTTCAGTGTGTTCTTCGGTCCATTTGTTTGTTTTCTTGTCTATATTAGTGTGTCGCGACATACAACTCTAAATTGCTAGCGGAGCAACCGTCAGTTTTTGAACGGTTTACGAATTAAAAGTCCATGTCTCACTGACCTCTCTTCCAATTACGAGTTCCTGAGACAGAAGTTTAATGGAAGCTGTAGCACTTAAGTTGACACGTTCCTCCTTGTCAGTCATATAGGCGACTGTTGAAGTCACACCCGCGGCTTCGACCACGTTCTCTTTGCGCCGTGCAGTGCGCGAGATAAATCACCTGCCGTATTGCTCTGTAGACTTCCTCCGGAACATTTGTTGGTGGATCTGAATAGTTTCTGTGCCCTGCCGCACATACACCATCAAACTAAATAAGGATCGGGACCCGGGAGACAGGGTTAAAATTATCACGTCCTCCATACCACTGACCAATGCCCCGTGGCAATCGGCTTAGTTTCAAAAAGCTCCCAGATCCGACCACTGGACTGGACGACGAAGAATGCCTACACCATCAGCACCCAGTTTCTGCCATCTCCACTGTAAAAAATAAAAGATCACAGTCTTCAGTCAATGGGGATAAGACACACATAACGACTCCTCACTTTAAATTTCTGTTGGATCAAAACACAATTTATTATCTTCTAGTAACCGTCGCCAAGTCTGGTTCGTTAGTTGGGCAACACCTCGGACTGGCTAGTTACTCTACCTGTATTAGGTGGCCTCTTCCTGAACAGCAACACTCGACTTCAAAGCAAACTCACGCAAGGGAACGGACTTCCGAACACTAACTTTCCACACGGAGAGAACAACTTTACTGATCCCTGATGACAGAACTGCGAAATACACTCTTCCACACCACCTCCGCCTCAGAGGGCTCAAAACTAGCTCCCTGAGCACTTCCAGGGCTGCCGACCGGCTCCACGATTTCGCCAAGTCCTAGCCACTACACCGAATTATTTTAACACAAAGACATTCAGACCAGAATGTAGACATCCTGTGTGAAAACACTCGTCTTTGAAACCAGCTAGTCACGCCAGGTCGCCACCTCTCACACGTACTAATCAATGACCTGACAGTTATCTCCACGCTGAAGAACTTATCCAGCTCCCCGGAAGCTGGAAAACTGAGATGATCGCTCACTACAGCGACAAGGAGTAGCCGACGCTCGCGGCCCGCAACCGATACAGAACAACGCATATGTTCTTTGACATCCCAATACAAGATGAATAGACCCTTGTTTCTCAAGGTGGAATTTAGGACAATACAAGAGAGTAATTAAGGTGAAGAACTAGTGCAAAATGTATATTGTTCTAATTTTCTCACCTTTAATTTTGTTAATGGCAATGGGCAAAATACAGTTTAAAATGTTACTTCCTAAATTAAATACACTTTACAGTTACCATTAAAGTGTGTGTGTAGGCTGCAACTGGGAGCGTTTGCGTGTACCTTATTTCTGTGAAAAGAGCACAACAGTAGCACCTTCCATTTCAGAAATGGGGGGCTGCAAGATTTAGGTGGCTCACCCTGTATACTTCTACTATTGTGGTGGTCTTCACTAATTCTCTCTACATCTAACTTCAACCTCTCTGTAACAGCTCTGATAAATGATGACCTAAGTTGAGTGGATATGACATATTCGGTGACATATTCCATTAAAACACATTGAATTTATTACAATCTCTACATGTAACAAACAAATTTCTATAAAATAATTTTAAAGATCCTACTAATGACTTATTTATTACAAATCACCTGTAATTGTAAGTTACAAAAATGTCCCACACAGTTATAATAAGAAAGAATTTTCGCTGGCCTCTGTGGCCGAGCGGTTCTAGGCGCTTCAGTCCCGAACCGAGCTGCTGCTACAGTCGCAGGTTCGAATCCTACCTCGGGCATGGATGTGTGTGATGTCCTTAGGATTAGTTAGGTTCAAGTAGTTCTAAGTGTAGAGGACTGATGACCTCAGATGATAAGTCCCATAGTGCTTAGAGCCATTTGAACCAATTTGAAAGAATTTTCAAACACTTAATTGCAACTGATGGCTCTGGTATAATTCTATGACTTGGTTATTCAAGCTAGAAACAAAACAGAAATGAATCTAGAGACTGTACCCTTTCAACCATGAAATATTTTAACTGGACAATATATCCCAATACACATAACTAAAGAACGACATGCTGTAATCCACGCCTAGAATAACTAGTCGCCTTAGCAATACAGATAACACTACTTGTCTGAAAATCACAATTCGCGCACCGTTCCCACATTTCAAACGGGTCACTTACAAATAACTTCAGCCAGCTACAAGCCCGTCAACAATGCTCACACTGAGGTACCATCAGCCCCTATTTAACCAACAACAGCAGCCGCACGCAACATCAGCCAAACCAGTCAGCGGCGCCCAACAAATTCGGAATCTAACACATAACTTTAAGTATCAGTGCCAACTAGTACACAGTTAGCATTAATGTTCGATGAAAACTGTCACTGTCACCGATACGGACCAAGCAGGCGCCTCTGCAACGGTACGGCGAACGGCGTCTTGCAGTAAGAGGGAGATAAGCACTCGATGCTTCCTCGCCGAAGGTTGAGTCCAATGGTCCACCACCGACGTGCCCGATAAGAAGCAGCTGCAACCAGGCGGCACCAACTTCCACTTCTCCCAGAGCCGCACTGCAGCCGGCGGGGGGAGAGACACGCGCGGGAATTCGAGTCGCCACAACTTTTGACCACTTAAGGTCGGGACATCCTCCCCCGCCAAGCTCAATCCGATAAAGAGTTTACTGCCTCTGAAAACTCGCACTTGCGCATTAACCCTAAATTCTCACCTCCACCTTACTCACAATACAAGGTAGTGTGGAAATAGCTGCATACATTAATCTTTGGATGTCAGGGTATCACTTTGAAAAAAAAAGAAAAAAGACATCATGGCTTGAATACATGGGATAAACCAATTTCACCTAGCTACCAAATAACGTAGAACTCATCACCGTGCCGTTTATAACGCTAGATCAACTATCATAAGGGAACATTCTTATTTACGAGCGTCTTGTTTCACATAAGGCCTAACGTGAGTGAAGAAACGCAAAATTCGGGCAAGTCCAACAGACCTGAACGAAAGTATCTGCCCCACGACTTGTCATGCCAAAGTTTTTGACCCAAACTTGATCCCCTGGTTTCAGCGAAATCGGCCGTCTGCCAGCATTATGACGTTTTCTTTCATTTCCTCTTGAGCTACCGTCAAGTTATTACGGCCAAACTTCCAATCGGCGCAGATCTGTGCAGCGTCAACCCTCACCGGAAGCAAATCACCAAGTGACCACAAGTTGGCGAGCGGCGAACTTGACTTAAACCTAAACAGCAAGCTAGCCGGCGTGGTCGTGTGAGCTACGTGCATGGCGTTACTGAGGGCCTACCCCTAGCCAAGATAAGGAACTATACCACTGGGTGTGATAGCTATGACGAAAAGCGATCAAGGCTGCCCTCAAATTACGATTCACCCATTCCGCTAGGAAAGGGCGCAGATAACAGGGCGTGGTTGCACTATCAGCCACTCCTACTTCGAAGCAGAGATTACGAATGTGACAGTTTCAAGAACGTAACATTATCAGAAGCTAGCTAGCATGCGAGAAGGCCCAGAGGTACCAAATATATCTTGCAAACACATTACTAGTGGGAAGTATCAAACAGAAGAAAGTGAACGCGTCTATTTAGAAGAAAACGTACCAGCTACCCTCTCTGGAACGTGGGATGGGCTCCACGTAATCAAAGTATAATTTTTGTATAGGTTCAGTTGCAACATCGGAATACAGGGAACTTTCTCACGTATTCAACGAAGGTTTGCTTATCCCGCAAGTTTTGCACCCTAGCGTTAGTTCTTTGATCTGTTCATCCACGCCTTTACAAACAATTTTTTCTATAATTTTCATGCGCGTTTTGAACACTCCCAGATGACCTCTGACCGGAGTTTCATGATAATACTTTAACGCTAAAAAAACAAGGGCTCCCGTCAGCACAATTTTATCGCCTCATTTCCCACGTCCAGTGCAGCAGAAACATTTCCCTCCAAGCAATAGGACCTGACGATTTCTCCGATCCTTAGCGTACCCTTAACGCTACTTAGCTCAGGGTCTCCATAATGCTGTACAGCAATATGCTTAAACTTCACGCGCTCGCGCGGCCGGAGAAGTGACCGCCTTTTTGCAATTTCGCGCCATACTTCCTCCACAAAGGTAACGAGGCGGCGGGAGGGACATGTATTCTTTAGTTGCACCTTTTTCCGACAGATGCTGCTCAAAGTTCGTCCAAGTCGCACCTCTCTGCCTCTCAGGACAAGTTCAAATAGGTCCGAACACGTTCGGCGGTCAGTTTACCGCCTTGCGAGCGCTTACGGCAGTTACAAAAAAGGTCAGTTACCGCCTTGCGAGCGCTTACGAGACTTTGTTCTACTCGTCTACTTCGGAATGTAAGTATTTCTTTTTGTAATTCCCCTATAATTCCTCAATTTTATAGACTCTTCCAATTCTCTAGTGAATGTGCACGTGCTCCAGAATTTCAACATCAAGTAGAACACAAAGGTGGCCTGCATGTATATTTTTCCGCTTACTTGACTTGGCAGGAATAAATTCGTTACGCATTTTTCAATTCAACACAGGTAATATGAAAGAAAAAACGAGAAGACAATTCTTACATGCGTTATCTTTGGAACTGATGAGCGAAAACCTGAAAGAAAGAGCTAAATTGAAGCATTTACCAAAAGATTTGTTAGTATTTTTGGAAAATTACAGAGAGAGTGACGTAGTTTATCCAGCTGTATCAACCCCTACAAGGAGAGGAATATGTTATTTGTGTGGCTCAAAAAAGAATATAAAAACAAAGCGAGAATGCGGTGAATGTGGAAGAAACGTCTGTCTACGACATTCAACCACGACAGTTACGTGCAATAATTGTTGTCAGCCTCAAAACGAAAATGAAATGGATACTGAATGATCAGCATTTTTCATCTGACAGGAATGTTTGTGACGTCTTCAATCAAAAATTATTTTTTGAAAGTAAAATTAGCTTTTCTTGTGACGAGGTAAGACAGTGAATAATTCTAATCTTAAGTATTACATTATATAGTCCCAAAACATTACAATTAAAAAAAAGTCCTTATATTTCATTTGGGTATTTGGCTTCCTTTTTGTATTCCATTGTATATTTTATTGTTCAATAAATAATTTGATTACAAATGTGTTTGCAATATTGTGTGAGATATCGTATGACGATATTTTATGGAAATATGACCTTTAAAAACGGAAAACCTCAAGAGATTGATGAAAACTCTCGGGAGGTCGGCCGACCGCCCGCGCGAACGTTCGCGTGAGTATTCTAGCGCGAGCGCGTGAAGGTTAAAGAAGAGTGAAACCACTGAGGATGGCACAATTTTGATTAGATAACAACGCCTGATTAAACCTTTGGCACAGACCATCAGTCATAACATTTTCCGAGCCACGGATATGTCTGACTTTAAACTTAAACGTTAAAATACGTATTGCCCATCTAGAAATTCGTCTATCTCCAGCCGCCCCCCCCCTCCCCCCCCCCCCCCCCCTTCGTCTTGCCAGTATTCAGCTGGGAGCCCGATTATTGGTCTCTAATGAAAATGGTTGCTCCAAATGCAACTTACATTGTTTCGAAAGGGGCTCCAGCACATATGCAGAACACTTGCTTCTAATGACGAAAGGCTACGCGAAACATAAGCTATAGGCTGTCTTTCGGACACACTGCCTGCAGAAGGACGGCCACGACTACCGACGTGGAGGCGTCTGTTTGGACATTAAATTCCTTATTGAAATTAGCCTTATTTAATACCGGAGCGGTAGCTGAAGCCATGGCAATCAGTAGCAGAGGCCGCAACAGCTTTGGACTCCGCAAAAAATGGTTCAAATGGCTCTGAGCACTATGGAACTTAACTTCTGAGGTCATCAGTCCCCTAGATTTAGAACTATTTAAACCTAACTAACCTAAGGACATCACACATATCCATGCCCAAGGCAGGATTCAAACCTGCGACCGTAGCAGTCGCGCGGTTCCGGACTGAAGCGCCTAGAACCGCTCGGCCATCGCGGCCAGCGCACTTAGGAGAGGACCCTGCATAGGTTTGTGATCAGGATAAAAGATATGGTTCCGGACACAGATTTATAGCATTTGGATTATTATTAAAACCGCACACACAAAGTATCTGGCCAATGTCCTTATACATAGCTGGATGTACGAATTTAGTAGAGTGGCGGAGTTTTGGTGGCAAGCGACATGGCGGCTAACTGTACTCACGGCTCTTGATGTTCGAATGCTCTATAACATCTCTTCTTGGCGTCGGATTTTCAACATATTAGAGCCATTCCTTTTGGCCGAGAATACCAAATAGTAGATCCACATCCGAGGCAAAAATCCTTTGCAACGCACGTTCCAATTGCCTCTCTTGGCATGGCTAGCCATATACTGCGTACCGTTCACACCAAAGAGCCGCCCAGATCGACCGCCAAAACCACCTTTTACACCACGCCCTGCCACTTCCATTGCGGAGGGACTTCCATACGTCTTTTATGTATTACAAATACAAGTGTCCTAAGCATGAACCAGCTTTCAACAAACATTGTCTTTTTGTAATTATACACATATTATAATAATTTATCCTTTTAACAATTCATTCTGTTTTTTCCATACATACATTGAAAAACTCTAATTTCCTGTCACAAATCAAGAACCTTAACCAACAAAGAATACACACTCCATAATTACAGATACACAGTTACATAATATAAACCTAATTATGATCGATATAAGTGTTACAAACTCCACCCCAGATGTCATCCTCGCTTCCTCCAACCTCCTTGGTCGTATCAACGCTGATGTCCTCGATCCCATTAGTAGTAACCACCCCCTGTCCTTCTCACCATCTCCTCCGCCCATGGCCTCCTCCTGTCCATGTCCTCCTGCCCCTCCAAAGTCTGTTCACGACTACCGCCACGCCAACTGGGATGCCAACTGGGAATCCATTGACTCACAAGTCGAAAGCCACCACCTTACCTTTCACCATTCGGTGGACGTCACCTATGCCTCTTCCTTCCTCCAGAAGACTAACACTGACGCTGTGGCGGACTACATTCCGATCAAACTCATCCAGCCTCACCACCCTACATTTCCTCCACAGGCCGTCCTTCTTCTCCATGAATCCTGCAGGCTCTACTGCTCCATCCTCTGCACTCATAACAGGGATACACTCCTCCGCCACTAGTAATTACAACGACACATCCGGAACCTCCTCAGAGCAAAGAAACACCGGGAATGGCGCCAGACATGTACATGCCTCAAATCCACCCTCCCTCTCAACTCCTCCAAGTACTGGCCTGCTTTCCACCACTTTACTGGTAGCCATCCCGCCCTGGATTATCCTCTTCTCCATGATGACTGCCCCTTCCCTGACAACCTCTGTAGGGCCAACCATTTTGCTTCCACCTCTCCAAGGCCTTCTCCATTCCTGATGATCCCCATTTTAATTACTCCCTCTTCCATACCATCCTTGAATGCACTGATACCTCTGTCCCACCACTCACCCCCAGTTTCCGGTACTTGGATCAGTTACCTCTTTCAGACATAAACACTCCCATTACTCCACATGACGTGAAACTCGTTCTCCACTCCAAATGCCACACCACCTCTGGTCAAGATAGTGTCACCTAATGCCAACTCAAGGAATCCCCTCCATCCTTCCAGGCTGCCCTTGCTACCCTGTACAACATCCTCCTCTCCCTGACCTGTGGAAGACTTCTTGTGTCCTACTGTTCCCTAAACCCAACAAACCTCCCTTTGACAACTCTTCCTATCGTCCCATCAGCCTCACCTCTGTGTTCAGTAAGGTCTTAGAGTCCATCCTCTAAATGGTTCAAATGTCTCTGCACTATGGGACTTAACATCTGTGGTCATCAGTCGCCTAGAACTTAGAACTACTTAAACCTAACTAACCTAAGGATATAACACATATCCATGCCCGAGGCAGGATTCGAATCTGTGACCGTAGCAGTCACGCGGTGCCAGACTGAAGCGCCTAGAACCATACGACCACACCAGCCGGCAGTCCATCCTCTCCCAAAGTATTCATCACCACCTTAACCAACACCACCTCCTTCCCCTTACCCAGTGTGCCTTCTGGGCCTACTTCTGAGCCGATAAGTAGCTCCTTAACCTTACCAATCTTCTTTTCCTCCAACTTAACTCCCCTTGCTCCACTATCTTTGTTTCCATCGATCACCAGAATGCCTATGACTGTGTCTGGCATCCTGGGCTCCTCCTTAAACTCCAGACCTGGGCTGTCCCCATCAATTTCGTCCATGTTGTTGCTTCATTCTTCACTTGTCGTCCCTCCTACGTCACAATCCACAATACCAACTCCTGTACTTTCTATCCCACTGCTGGCATGGCCCAAGGCTCCATCCTTTCCCCTCTCCAATACGCCCAAACCTTCCCTGCCTGTTCACCTCATCCAATTTGCTGATGGCACAGTCTTCCTGGCCCTTTATCCTACCCTTCAATGGTCCCAGCATACCCTTCAAACCCACCTTGACCAGTTCACCACCTGGTGCAACCAGTGGCTCCTTCGCATCAACCCTTCCAAGACCCAGGCAGTCATCATGGGTCATACCACCCATATGTGGTTGTCCCATCCACCTCACCCCTAGCCTGAAATACCTTGGCCTCACCCTCGACTGGACTCCCCATCTCCTTATGATCCAACACAATACCCACACTAGACTTCGCCTCCTGAAACTTCTGTCCATCCAGACATGGGGACTGCATTCTTCCACCATCCTTCACACCTACAAATCCTTGATCTGCTCCAGCCTTTTTTATGCCAGAGTCGCTTGGATTTATGCCCCTCCCAGATTCTATAAAGCCCTCCAAATTCTAGAATGCCATCTTGTGACCTTTACCATGACCTTGCCCTTTAGCTTCGCAACAGTGTGGCGTGGAGGGTGATCTTTACCTTGAAAGGGGAAGTGCAATACAGACCCACTGTGCGGCGAAATGTTAACTATTTTGTTGGAGCTATTCTGAATTCAGATTTTTTGGAAGATGGTTGTGAAGATTCATGGAGCAGAGTAGATAATTTTTTTCCAGTTCTAGTTGCCTAAGGTGAGAGCTCTGGTTTAGTTTGGTAGTGTTACATTTAGCCAACAGTTTTGCATCAGGTTATAGAGCTGGTAGGTAGCTGGTGATGGGTTGTTCAATGGAGATAGTTTATCTAAGTTTGTTAAAAGTAGAAATAAATCGTTTTGTTTCAGTGGAAATTAAACTGTTTGTTCCTGTGTCACAGTTTCACTCTCGTTCAACTGTTATACTGAGACTTTTTCTTTTCACACATGCCTGGATCAAAGAACATGTTGGAAGATTTAGTGGCTCTTATAATAGAGGATCACATGATGAAGGCGATTGCACAGGACACACTGTCATGGAGAGCTGCATCAAACCAGTTTTCGGAGTGAAGACCACAGAAACAACAACTACAACACCTGGAAAATAAGAGTTCACATCCCTAGAATTCCGCGAAAGAAAGCGGCAACATCACAGTTTCTTCACATCTCCACAAATTATTTTCCCATCAGAGTCTGGCCATTACGGAATCTATCCTGAAAAAGGGTCCAGACCCTTCTAACGCGATGTAAGCAGGGGAGTGAAGTGAAAATTTGATAGGGCAAGGCTATTCTGTTTCAAAGTACGTATTATATGGCCTATAATGTGCTTAACGAGTTAAATGGATAAGAAATCTAGGCTAAACATCCTCGGCAACATTTTCAAAGGCGCCACCATTCATGAACTGCTCCCAGAAGCGAATGAGCAGTGAAATTTCGGCGCTCCTACCAGCCGCCACCTCTGCTCGCCTGCGTTGCTACTCACGCCTGCCCTGCCCCAATTCTCTCCCTCTCTTTTTTTATCAGGCACCTTTTGCGTTTTAGTGCGCCGTACGCGGCGCCGCTTCCAGCCGACCAGAAGCGCTCTTTAATCAACGAACGGGCGGGCGCGGGATCGGCGCCTGCAGCTGCAGCTGCCGCTAACGACCCCGGCAGGCGCGCCCGAGGCGGCCATGTCGACAAAGCGCGCCCCTTTGTCTGCCCGCGGGCGTCGGCTGGCGCTGCGGCGCCACGGTTTTTCCACGATGAAATTTCTGGCTAATTACTGCGCGGAGGGCGCCACAATGCGCCAGTTTCCGCGGAACCTCTACACCAGTCTCCCTAGCTGTACGGCGGACTCGACCTGCAGACAAACAATCGCCCGCTGCTGCCGAGTGAACCATCTCGAAACCGGCAGCGGAAACTTGCACCTAGGGACAGAATACCTGCAGATAATCAATAGCAATAGGCTAGGCACCCCATACAGAAGGAAAAAATTCCTTTCCATAATTTAACTTGTCCAAGCGTCATTAACTATTGCATTTCACGAAAATATAAGCTGATCGAAGAGGCTAGTAGTCACCACCAACCCCCCTCCTCCTCGCCCCCCCCCCCTCCCACCTCCAGCAGTACACTAGTCGCTTTGGAGTTGGGAGTGCTGGTACTGGGTTAAGGAGTGTGCGTGGATCATACCTCTCTTGACGACATGAAATCTCAACTGACCGATCAAAATCAACAATTGGCGGCCCCAGTTCACATTTGCAGTTCAATAGCACAACTTACAGTGACTAAAGCACAGCTTTTAAAAAAGAAAATACAGGATAGCAACAATTCTACAGAAATTTACAAAATGTAATGCTCACAGTAGGACTGTTGATATTTTTAAAAATATTGAGAATATATAAAAAAAAAAAAACAACCATCGACCCTCGATATAAACATGCAAAGCATCGATATACCGACACAGATAATATCGACGCACCTGCCTATGAAAGTATCGGCTGCACATTGTGAATATACCGCCGGTTTTAGAGCTGTATATTTATGTATTGATTTATTATTAGATATTCTATACATCAACAATCTAGCAGCCTGCCTGCCCCCTTAGCTCAAGAACTGGCAGGAAAACGATGCACGTTCATGCTTGGCGATAACCACTTTGCTAACAGTGGTAGCTGCATATAAGTGGCACAATGAAAGGTGTTCGATGAGTGCGTCGTTCGGTTTCGTCACATATCAGAGTTCTCCAGAACACTTCTTGCAGGCTTGCCCGTTCTTTTTTTTTTTTCATTTCCACCAACGCCAGTGACATAGCAGTTGTAATGTCAAAATTGTGTGGTGAAGCTAAACATTACAGTTTCTGTTGGTAGCGTCGAGCGCCGATTACGTCAGCATTTTCCCTCACACGTCTCCGCCCACTGCAGAGACAATCTTGTCATATAGATTTTTGTTCTACATTTTCAGCAACTGTTTTGAAGACTGCCTATGTGAACAAATAGGACACTAGTTGCGTTGAAATTGTTTTATAACGCACTCCCTCACCTACCCCCCCCCACCCCCGCCCCTCCCCCCCCTCACCCCAGTGCACTAGGAGTCCATCTTTTGTGCCTAATGTACTTGATTCACACAGTAAAAGCGTAAGATTGGACATGATGAAAGCTAAAAAAATAGTAAGACTCCTTCACACACTGAAAGTATAATTATCTTTTACTACAATTTGAAAAGAGCAATTTCAAATATTTACCGAATAGTGTGAAAGAATATAATATAAAATAAAAGTATACTTATTCGATATTGACATTTGGATACAGATATATCTGGGAAAATATCGTCGGGATGTATCGGTAGTTTTTAGAAAAATATCGATATACCGAAATATCGATGTCTTGTGAGCACCTAGCTCACAGTACCTAGTTGCCAACGCTATAGTTTAAAAGAAATACCTTTAAGATCCCGGGTCTATGACACCAGTTACATCTCTATATACTCAGGTGACGAAAGTCATGTGATATCGATGTGTACACACACAGATGGCAGTAGCACCTTGTACACAAAGTATAAAAGGGCACTGCATTGGCAGATCTGTCACGTGTACTCAGGTCATTCATGTGCAAGGGTTTCTGGAGTGAATATGGATGCACGACGGGAATTAAATGGCTTTGAACGTGGGTTAGTAGTTGGAGCTAGACGCATAGGACGTTCCAATTCGGAAATCGTTTGGGAATTCAATATTCCAATATCCTCAGTGTCAAGAGAGTGCCAAGAACACCACATTTCAGGCATTACTTTCCACAGTGCAGTGGCAGATGGCCTTCACTTAACGACTGAGAGCAGCGGCACTTGCATAGAGCTTTGAGTGCTAACAGACTAGAAACACTGCGTGAAACAACCGCAGTAGTCAGTAGTGGCACAAAGATTGTACAGCCCCACTCTCTATTAGTGCCAAATTTATTCAGGAAGGCGGATCCAAAATGGCAATGATAGATATGGCAACATCGCAATGACATCATGGCGGAAAGTTCAAATTCTGGCGGAAAGATAGGTCAGCTGGACTACCTCAACTAACCAACACCCTCCCCTCCCCACCCCACAAAAAATGGCGCTAAGTTTGTATTTTGGTGGTGAAAAAAGGACACTCAGGCTGCCTCCACTGACCTAAGTCATCCAACCACCACTTCTTCTAAGAAATTGGCAGGAAAAGGACTCAGCCTGTGCAGGGTAGGATAGACATATGTCTTTATTTAAACAGTCTTTATTTAAACAATTTCAGGCAGTGCCTCCATCTGGTGTGTTCACCATGGGGTCTGAAGTCCAACTTACCTATAGTTCAATTCATTTATCTTGGCGGCTCGCGCATGCCCGCCCAGACGCGGGAGATTGCAGCGTTGCCAGTTGTACGCGCCAAGAGAAGCAGCGCCGTAGCAGTGTAGTTCTCAAACTTACGTTTAGGGGGGAGCGCGCAGTTTATGAAGTAAAGCCACCACGGCCGCATTAAACCTTTCGCTGCTACAGAGACGTGCTCCCCGCATTCCACGCCGTGCGCGATTTTGTAACCACTGCACTGCTCGCCTGTGCAGACACATAGTGTTCCGACTGCTTTGACACACTTATCATTCGATTTCACAAAAACTATTTGGCCCAAAAATTTGATTTTGACACATCTTCTTGACTGATACCTTCCCCCCATAAATGACTTAATTTTGTTTCGCTTTTCAACGCAGTTATATTGCAGCATTAAATGTAGTAAACCATTGAACGAAATTTTGAAGAGTTTGCAGAGGTAAAGTTCATAGCGTATACTTTCCGTATGTTCGATTGTAGTTACCACAATGTTGAGAATGAAATGTGGACAAGATACCTAAATTTCATATAAAATTTACTGTATAACAACATCTCATTTAATTTAAGTACCAGATTGGTGTCGTATGTAATATTGAGAAATATTCCGTCTTTCGCGACTGTAATGAAAGTTTTATTTACACTGGGCGCGTTTGACTTTATTTTAAAGCACTTCAATCAATCAAAAGGTAGTATACAAAATACGTTAAACAAAACTGTGGACTTACAAAAACATTAGGACTTGAATATACTGTGTATCAGTGCTCTGAGCTATGTCAAATATAATTTTTGTGTGTGGCACACACTACCTCAGCACAACACTACGAAAGGTGACTTGCCAATGGAGGAGACAAAATGCTGTCCAATGAAGATGCTTCAAAAGAGAAAAACGCGTCTGGTCTAAATAAGACGCTTATTACAGTTGCAGAAGAGGAATATATTTCAATACCATTGGTCAAATTGCAACTGTGGAACAAAAACAAGAAAGAGAACATGAGTATTATTGTGTATGTGCCTTACCCTTCATTGTTGTCAATCGCTGCGATAGTCTTCTGCATCGCTGTAGTCAGTGTCGCAGTCCGAATCATCAGGTCTTAGAGTTATGACGATGGGTTCAAGCAGATTGTCAATTACAATTTCCCTGTCCATGTCCTCCTCCTGTAGCCTTTGTGCATGCCGAACACATTCAGCCCATGCTGAAGAAGTAATTCTGTCAAGTGCTTCGTGCAGAAGCCTTTCTGTATCGGCAATTTTAAATGTCACGTTTCGTTCTGCGACATACCCTTTCACTTGTGCCCAAATTAACTCTATCGGATTGTATTGGCAATGGTACGGTGGCAAACGCAAAACTGTGTGTCCATGTTCCTGTGCAATACAATCGATTTCATAAACTTTTGTGCGAGGCTTATGAAGCACTACAAGATTCAACATTTCAGCACGAGTTTGGTTGGCAGTATGGGGAATATTTTTACTTGCAAGCCATAACATGATATCGGCTTTTTTTGTACTTGTTGTGGGTGTCTTGTCAACAACAACAGAGTGATAACTCGCATTGTCCATTACAATCACCGAGTTTGCAGGCAAGTAAGGGAGAAACTGATTCCTAAACCACAATTTAAATGTCTCAGAGTTCATTTCGGAATGATAATCCCCTGAATTTCTCTTTTTTGCCCGGAACACTAATTTGCTTTCTGGAATGAATCCAGAAGCAGAACCAGCGTGAAGCACAATTATTCGTCCACCTTTACCAACTGGTACTTTAAACCCACCCGAACCATCACTCATTTTCCAACACGCTTTCCTTGTGTGATTTTGGTTCACCCATGTTTCGTCCAAGAAAAAAATGTTCTTATTCCCGGATTTTCTTACTTCAATAATACGTCTTAAAAACTGTGCCCTTGAAGCAGCGATATCACTACGTTCCATTAAAAACTTTCTTCCGTCATTTGTATGTACATATTTGAATCCAATGTTTTTAAGTATTCTATTCATTGAAGTCATGCTACCTTTAAAATTTATGGTTTCACGCATTTTCACAGTGATTTTTTTTACAGTAGGAAATTCGCCTGTGTTGTACATGTTGAGCACTTCCCGTCTTAGAACATCTTTGTCGAAATTATCTAAATTAGTTACAGTCCTCTCACGAGTGCGATATTTCCCTGGCGATCTGAAAAGTGGGCTTCCACAGGTCTCCGTAGATAACTTTCCTTCATTGGCAATCCGCTGAACGGTTCTCAAGCTAACGCCTGTCGCTTCTGCAGTGCGTTCCTGAGATCTGGCGACATCCGTGATAGGTCCACCGTTTTCTGCTTCGCACTTGAAAAAAGCGTGAATCCGGTAAATTATGTCCCTCGCCTGTTTATGGAGAGTTTGTCGCTTACCACCATTATCAGCCATGACAACTTGCAACAAATGCGATAAAAATTCACCAAAGAATAACTACAATCACATTTAACACTCGCACTCGCCAAGACATTCTCAGCAGACCGTTCAGAAAACTACTGAACACTCATTGGCTGTCAGCGGATGCGTGACGTCAGGTGCGTAGAACGAGCCTTAAATCGACCGCAGTCGTTCATGGTTCCAACTATACAGAGTATTCATTTTAATTGGAGACATTGAAATATCCGCAAATCTACACATCGGATCAAACAAATTTATAACTAATTTTTTTTTGTCTCAGAGGGGGACATCCAATGATACCAAATTCGACGAATTTGTAGTCAAATTTGTTATAATTGGATGTCCCCTTTCGGGAGGAACTAATTTTCATTAGGATGTCTTTTGGCTCTGTGTGTCGTTTTCAAGAGATTTCAATGTCCCCATAAAATGAACACCCTTTATAACATAAACAGTGTTTATAAATTGGGAAATATTCTATCTTTAGCAACTGTAACAAAACTTTCTTTATACCAGAGTCATTTCGCTTTTTTCTAAAACGTTCTGATTAAAACGAAGTTGGCGAAGTTGGCGAAGTACACAAAACTGAATTTTGGACGTAATAAAACATAAAACTAAAATATATTGCCAGTGAGGCACAGTGCGCAAACATTTTGTTTTTGTCACAACGGACAACAAATACTTGCCAAAACATAGATCAGTCGACGAAACCATTGAATATGATGTTGCCAAAGCAGCGAAGCAAAGAATTTCGTCAGACAATCAAATAGCTCGGCAACGTACGAGCCGAAATTCTGCTCTAAATAATACTTTTAATACTGCCGCAAAAGAATATATCTCAATATGAACAGTAAAACAGCGACTGCGGAAGAGGCGATATACAAACAAAACGGATAACATGAATATTGTGTGTGTGCCTTTTCGTTGTTTTTAATTGCTGTGAAAAGAAATATTGGAGGAGAAAATTACAAAAACTGAAAACTTATTATGATTATAATGAAGCACAGGAAATTTCAAAACATTACATTCAAACGAATAAAATTCATTAAGTAAGACACTTCGCTATTGTTTTTAAATAAATAAGATATTTAGTATGCAACAAGCCTTGAACTCAGAATCTTCCGATTAGCAGCCCAACACCTTAACCATTACGCCAACGCAGCTACTCATTTCTGGCATCTCCTGCAGCACTCTAAACGTTTGCAAAATACCGACAAACACTGTTGGGATGACTATGAATTACTCACGTTGCGTCGAAGTACAATAGGAAATAAACAATTACCGCTGTTCTTTATTGCGAAAAAGCGGTTCGTGAGACTGATACAAACACCTTTCCTTGCTATCGCCTGAATTAGGAGGCTCATTGTTTGTTTGGTTTAATTAATTAATAGAATATGAAGCAATTGGTGTAAAGAATGCTTTTTCCAAACTTTCTATAAAAGAAAGTCTGCTATCAAGACATTGCTTTTGTTCAATTACTTCATTTATGACTGAACGTTTCTAAAATTGAAGACACTCGTCCGTGCTCTGCACTGCAGTCGAGATCTGGCAACGTCGTTCTCTGTTCATTGGCTGACTGTGATTTGTGACGTCAAATGCGCAGAACGAACCTAAACCCAGCCGCCAAGATATATGACGCGCACCTTAGTATGCAGTACCGCCACCAGAGGGCGCTGTCACCCCTCCTGTGATGTAATCCAAGATAACACACTGGGGAGGAAAAATGGCGGGAAAAGAACTCAGCCTGTTCTGGGCTGCTGGAGAGAGGAAGGAGTGTACTTTTTTTTTTTTTTTTTTTTTGAAACAATTTATATAGGGATTAATTTCACATAGTTTATTTATTACACTGAGACAAAACACTTGCCCTGACGTGATTAGGGTCACAGGAAATAGTATGCAGACCTCTAAACTACTCGCAAATACTGAAGTATACTGATGTGCAGACACACAAACAACTCGTAAATTACCGAAATGATGCAGTACACGGCATACAGATACACAAAGTGCTCATAAATCACCGAAATAACGCAGTACAGTGATGTACAGACAAGCAAAAAATTCGTAAATTACCGAAATAGAGCAGTACACAGCATACAGACATACAAGCAACTCGTAAATTGTCAAAAAATAATGCATTTGTAATTTCTAAGCAAACATACTCCCAACACTTAAACAGCCAAATATAATGCACTGCACAAACACTCAGTGCATGTAAAAAAACACGACGTCAGAGAACTTCGAAGAGCACACACACTGCACACCACCCCCTGTTCACTGAACCCCACAGGATGCTACTGCACACGTTCCCAGCAGTCGGGATGCACCGATGGCAACCGCAAAGTGAGGACGTGGGCATCAGCTGCCGAGCCATGCACAGGTGTCTGTTCAGGTCCCACAAGCAGGAAGCGGCAGCATTCCTTCCATACTTGACACCTGAGAAATTCCTGCCATAATACGTTTTCGCCTAGGCACCATTGCTGACGTGATGATGCATAGCTGTGGTCCAGGTCCAGCGCCAAGAGAGATGCTTGCATAGCTGCTAAAAGGTTCACAATGTTATACTGAAGTCACAGGCCGCGCTATAGAAATCTGTTCAACTGCTTTCCCCGCTTGCAGTCCTAACGGGACATGCAAGACGCGTCTAGCGAGCGAGCAGAAACCTGTGGATACTGATGTCACAGGTCATGCTATAGAAATCTGATCAACCGATTTCTCTCCCTCACAATCCTAACGGGACATGTGAACTGTGTCTAGCTGTGCATGTGCACTTACCTGCCTAGCATGGCTGATGCATCGCCATGAAATGTTCGTCCCACTGTCGGCATATGTCTCAGAAACGTTAAACGTTCTCACCACTACAAGCCTTCAAATGGTTCAAATGGCTCTGAGCACTATGAGACTTAACGTCAGAGGTCATCAGACCCCTAGTACTTAGAACTACTTAAACCTAACTAACCTAAGGACATCACACACATCCATGCCCCACCACCACTTTACTTGCTGCACTCCAGCAGCCACAGTATTTCTCACACTATTATTTACGTCAATCATGGAGATTGAACTTTGTCGTCTGCAGAACTACGTAACTCAAACCTGCCACCGTCTATTGGCTAATACTGTGACTTTAGTGTGGATCACCGCTAACAATGGAACCATGCTTACTCGTCATCACAGGTTATGGTATATGCTTGGCCAGAAATAAAGGTGACACTAGTGGGAGTTCCAGAAGGTACAGCGTTTGGGAAAAAGTAGCATTTTTGGCGCGTATCAGGTGAGACATGACTCATGTTTGTTGGCGTGGTTCCCAGGAAGTGGTTAGGGTAGCGGCAGGATTACGAAGTGGTAATCTGAGGGCTGTGGGACGGAATTCTCATGCAGAAACATTTTTCATTCTCTAATTTTACGTCACTTTACTGCAAATAAACCGAAATAATGTTCAATGTAGAGTAGCTATTAGTATTTTCATAAAAAATGGCTCTGGGCACTATGGGACTTAACATCTGAGGTCATCAGTCCCCTAGAGCTTAGAACTACTTAAATCGAACTGAAGTAAGGACCACACCCATGCCCAAGGCAGGATTCGAAACTGTGACCATAGCAGTTGCGGGGGGGGGGGGGGGGGGGGGGAATCAGAACAATTACGGCAAACAGAATTTGAAACACTGTCCTACAGATGAGAAAAATGGCGGGAATTTTCGGTATCCTATTATTTTAGTTGCGTTTTAAGTCATGGGCCTTCAGCCGTTTTAAAATTAAAGTTCCTTGCTTGTCAAGTGTTAGATGTTTCGTCAAATAAATAAAGTTATATGTGTTTGAGTGTAACTGACAGCCGCTCATTTTGGCCCCTTTCCACATTTCCAAACTGCCTGTCCTGCGGGTTTAGCAGGGCATTTCATATGTGATCGAGAATTAACAATGAATGGACGTACTGCACAGTCATATATCTACATTTGCAGTGATACTCGCAAAGTAGAGAAGGGGCGGTTTAGCTATGATACTGTAATTGGGAAACAGACTGTCACATCATTGGTTGGTGTTGAAATTACTGTAAAATTACTAAAATTGTTCGCACTGTCAATGGTGATGCTTATTATTACAGTACATCGATGGTGTCTTTTTCATTCGATCAATCCACTGGGGCACTGTTGGTTACCTCATAATGATTGATTAACATCGCTAGTTTCAGTGGGAGAAAGATTTTTGGTGGAGGTGCAACACCTTCTGGGGATGGCTTGTACCGAAACAGTGATCGTGTACATGAGTGCAATATGAGGAATCAGTAGAAACGGAACGCAGAGTCATCAGCTATTCTGTCACTGTGACAGATGAGTTTAAATGTAGAGGTCATCAATCACTTTTGGACTGCAATTTGGAAATTCTCCACAACGCCGCCAAACTCTTCCAGTTTCCTAATGTTGTAACTGTCTCTTTAACCCTTTCAGACCTGGATTTGTTCTAGAAGATGGAAATATTTTCTTATGTGGTAATGACCTTAAGTGATTTTTTATAGTTTTAAATGGAAGATTTATACAAAAATATGTACGCGCTTTTAAAACATATTTTTCACACTTGGCTCCATTTTATGGACTAAATTGACTAGTTACGAAATATTCCCTATTGTAATAAATAGTAAAATGATCATTCAATAACTACCATGCAAAATAACAATATCAATATTCAATTATACAATGGAATACTGCGAACCAACCACATCTGTGTATTCTAGTGGTCATAAGCTGCTGTGCAGTGCTACATTGACTTGCTGATATATTCATAGTGATTCCCAACGGGTAGTAGCACTTACGCATGGCAAAATGTTGAATATTTACAACTGTGTATCTCGGATTTCCATGGGAAAAATACTACTGTTGCACATAAGACACTGCAATAGTTATTGTACACAATTGTAGCCAGAGGCCCTCAAAGGGTTAAAATCATGAAGTGTGTGTGGTGTGTTATGGTAACAGCAGTAACAACATGATTTACACCATGCGACGTCTAGTTTTCTGCAAGAGGTAATGGATCAGAACATGTTAATGTCAGTTTAGAACCTGACACAGACCTCAAGGTCGTGGCGGAAAAACAAAATGTATAGCAGTGTACCAAGCATGTTAAAGCAGAAAAAAACAATGTTTCAAACAACAACACAGGCAACAGGGAGGGTCTCTTGCGACTTACCATACAGTACAGTCTGTGGCATACGATCATCCTCCTACAGTACAGGTGATGAAACTTTAAACTGGTCTGTGCACTTGATCAATACCTGTATATTTAATAGGATCCTTATATGTGCTCCATGCTGGCATGCATGCAGTATTTGTTTTCGATCTGTGGGAGGATAGAGATGTGGTAAAAATTTTACCTGGTTCTCTATCAAATGAAGTTAGTAGAGCATGAATAGTTCGTAATTTCTCTGTTGGATGGTAAAGAATAACGAAGATAGCATGTAGGGGTGATAGACGTGAATGGACCCTGAGGGACGCAGATATGTAGTATTTGTATGTAGTTTCGCGATGGAGCACACTGCAGTAGCAAAATCCTCATCCTTCTTCCAATTCCTGTTTCCATCGAATGGTCAAAACAAAGTCCTGTCACAGTAACTCAGCTTAGCCTATTTCTACATGGGTTGCAGAAGGTGGTAGATATAGCTTTCTTCAATTGCTACCCAGTTCCGAAGTACATTGGAACGATCACATGCGCAAAGCTCTAGGGATGGTAGCACCAAGTCTGAGGGGCAGTTACAGCATGCATAGACACTACCTAAACTCACTTTGAAATTTTACTGTAGCTGATAGGTTCGAGAAAGGTGACTCGTTTTGAGATAAGAGAGGCTGGAAATAGTATTCCCTTGTGGCTGTAATCATTAAAGGACTTCTCCATCAGATACAATGAAGGTATGTGATTGAATGGAAAGACTTGACTCCAAATCATAGAAAGCAAAAAATGTTCAAATGTATGTGAAATCTTATGGGACTTAACTGCAAAGGTCATCAGTCCCTAAGCTTACTTACTACTTAACCTAAATTATCCTAAGGATAAACACACACACCTATGCCTGAGGGAGGACTCGAACCTCCGCTGAGACCAGCCACACAGTCCTTGACTGCAGCGCCCTAGACCGCTCGGCTAATCCCGCTCGGCCATAGACAGCATTTCTACCGAAAGCGTAGCGCTAGAGATCTGAAAAGCTAGTGTACACTCCTTACGACCTCAATCAGCTCACCATCTACTACCGTTTGTGATCCTTCTCAGTCAACCATCACCTGTAAATCAGTGAATGTATTGCAGAATCTCTGACATTGCATCGAGACAGAATGTGTTACATATGCTAGAGAAATATCTAGTGGCGCCACGAGGGAGTTGCAAATACAGATTTCATAACAGGCTCCTTAGCCGAATCCCTTTCCAAATTCGCTAATTTTATTACGAGGGTGTACCGTCGGCGATGTACAACTGCACAGATGGTCTGATAATATACAATCCTGTGAGCACCGTCTATAGTCAGTGTCATGGTATTTCTCTGGAAAAAAAACACACCATTCGGAGGCAATGCCATAGCTCTATTTATAAAGCCAGTATAGCTTTTAACATGGATAGTTGTGTTCACCTGTAGGAGCAAGACCGCTTGTGACAGTAACATACAGTAGTTGTTGCGATCAGGTTTTTTAACACCAGGCAGTTTGTAAGGCGATTATGCCTCTCTTTCTAAGACACTCGCAAGAAAAACTTATGAGACATGTCCACCCTTTGCCGATTTTCTCTCAGTATTATTTCATATCATCAGCAATCATTTATTGGCGAAGTATTATACTTAGTAGTAGGTTATGCATGATAGGTTCACCTTCAGCATGTGTTTGTATGTATGTGTTTGTGTTCCGACATGTGCAAAGGAATTTACTATATCCAGTCATAAGGAAGGTATGGATTTGACGTGGAATACTGTGACAGCAAAGGAAAAAGTACGTCTGGTCATAAGAATGGTACAGATATTTCTATTTCCAGAGCAACAGCCGTCAGCAGGATGTATTTCCGATACTTCATTCATTCTCGAATGTCGTTCAATTTAGACTGTGATCTTAACATTTAATTGTAAGTATAGTGAACAAATATGTTTTGAACCGATTTTCTAGGATAATTCTCTCTAGGGGTGCATGACGCGCCAGCAGTGGCCTGTGACGGGAATGATTCTCGTTTACCATTAACGGCAGGAGCTCTCCAAATGGAGATGCCTGTTGGGGTGTAGGAATGTAGCTGACTTAACCATGTCGTCCTCCAGATGCCCGAATAGCGAAATAATACTTAGTATGTGTTGGGCAGCTTTCGTGTTCGTATGGAAATTTGAGAAGATTCAATATCACATACGTTTGTACTGGACCATTACTCCCTCCCATGTAAATTGTCCAGTTGACTGCTTCTGCGCATTTCGACTTTTACTCAGTTGAGGGGACGCTGATTGTGGTGTGTGCTTCTAGCAGGTGAAAGACTTGTTTGCTGGTTCTCTAGATATGAGGAACACCTTAGTTGACTTTGTAAATTATAGGGATGATACGGAATATGTTACATCACCGACATCAGTGTTTGCGAGTGTAAATATCAGTTTCCTTTTTTTTTTCGAGTTTTCACATAAAGGTCTCCACAGACAGGATAAGCTTTTAGTAACCCTCCACCTCGTTAAAGTTTCGGGTTTCTAGAGAATTAATTTCCACTCTATGTCCTTGGGATTATGTTGCACGAGCAATACTGCTATGCAAGCAATATTGCTATGTGGTTGATATCAAGCAGTACCACGAAGATGGTATGACAATCTAGCAAACCATGTGAAATTACATATGTTCTCGTAATTCCAGAGCCTGGAGACGGGTGTAGAAAAGCAAGCAAACAAGCACCTCCAGACCAGAAACATTAAACGTTTTTGCTGAGGGGAAAAGAGCCCATCTTTGTACAACAGTTCTCAGAGTGACTTCAGTCCACTGAGGGCGCTGTGGTCACGCGTCGGGGGTAGATGGCTGCTCGACCTCATGGGAAATATCTAGTGCAACGAGGAGTACACCTACGGTGCATGTGCTTGTGCCATCTGTCTTTGCAGTATATGTGCGAGTGTCTGGTGGCCAATAGCTATACGAATGATGTAACAGGGGCGATTTTGTATGGCGCAAGATATGAATTGTGTGTTTACTACATCGACATGGTATGCAGTGATATATTGCTGGGTTGGAGATCGGTTTCACGCTCTAATATTCAAGGTCCTCTCCTCAGTGGCAGAGCAGTGTAATTGAGTAAGAATCTTTCTGTATTTGTCAATCTGTAGGCCACTTTGCAGGGTTTTCTTGTCGGTGCAGTATGGTGATCTGTGCAAAACAGTTTCTTGCCACTGAACGTCTCATTGGCAGAAAAAAAAGCAGACGGTGCTTCCACATGGGTGGCATCAGTAATTCGGTGGGTAAAATCAATGAGAGTCAGTCATAATGCTCTGTCCATTCATAAGACATTCTTTGTGACGGGACATAGGAGCAACTACAAACTGTTTCACTCAGGATGGAGGCAAGGTATCTAGGGAAAGTCCTGAGAAAGCAGGTGTTCAAAGACAATTTGAAGCAGGCCATCCATCTCTGGTGGGAATGCCTTCACTTATCCCCTGCTGAGGACATCTCCAGACCAGCAGCTATAAGATACCGAAAATTCCCGCCATTTTTCTCTTCTGTAGGTCAGTGCTTCGCATTCTGTTTGCGTAATTGTTCTGATTTGCCCCCCTCCACCCCCCATCCCCCCTCCCGTCAGTCCTTAGACAGTGCTCTCTTTCCAAACAACAAGAATGTTTTTATGATTAAAGGTGTATTAGCGAGCATGCACAGACATGATGAACGCTTTTAGTACTGATAACGTTTAACGTCTCTGCTGATAATCGGATGAACATTTCATGGTGACGCATCAGCCATCATAGGCAGGTAAGTGTGCATGCACAGCTAGACACAGCTCACATGTCCTGTTAGGATTGTGAGGGAGAGAAATCGGTTGATCAGATTTCTATAGCAAGACCTGTGACATCAGTATCCACAGGTTTCCGCATCTCGCATGTCCCATTAGGATTGCAAGTGGTGAAAGCAGTTGAACAGATTTCTATAGTGTGGCCTGTGACTTCAGTATAACATTGTGAACCTTTTAGCAGCTATGCAAACATCTCACTCAGCACTGGACCCGCACCGCAGCTATGCATCATCACGTCAGCAATGGTGCCTAGGCGAAAACGTATTACGGCAGGAATTTCTCAGGTGTCAAGTATGAAAGAAATGCTGCCACCTCATGCTTGTGGGACCTGAATGGACACCTGTGCGTGGCTTGGCAGCTGATGCCCACATCCTTACTTTGATGTTGCTGTCAGTGCACCCCGACTGCTGGGAGTGTGTGCGGTAGCATCCTGTGGGGTTCAGTGGACAGGGGGTGGCGTGCAGTACGTGTGCCCTTTGGAGTTCTGTGACATTGTGATTTTTACATGCACTGAGTGTTTGTGCAGTGCATTATGTTTGGCTTTTAAAGTGTTGTGAATGTGTTTGCTTAGCATTACAAATGCATTATTTTTTGACTATTTACGAGTTGCTTGCATATCTGTATGCTGTGTACTGCAATATTTCGGTAATTTACGAGTTGTCTGCTTGTCTGTACATCAGTGTACTACATTATTTCGGTGATTAACGAGTACTTTGCATATCAGTATGCCGTGTACTAAATTAATTCTGTAATTTACATGTTATATGCTTGTCTGCACATCAGTGTACTGCATTATTTATGAATAGTTTGCAAGTCTGCAGACTATTTACTGTGACTCTAAGCATGTCAGGGCGAGTGTTTTGTATCAGTGTAGTAAATAAACTATGTGAAGTTCGTCCCTAAATAAATTGTTCCAAAAATAAATAAATTACACTCTTTCCTCTCTCCAGCAGACCACAACAGGCTGAGTACTTTTCTGCCATTTCCCCCCTCCAGACCACTGTCTTGGATTACGGCACAGGAGGGTCTACAGTGCCATCTGGTGGCGGTATTGTGTCCTAGGTCAGTTGGACTCCAGACCTCATGGTGAACACACTTGATGGAGGTAGTGTTTAAATTGTTTCAATAAAGACTGAAAATAATGTTTTTTTGAAAGACATCATGTTTATGCCAGTGACTGTTAAACTTTTTAACAGTCACTGGTGTAAACATGATGTCTTTCAAAAAATTTTACATGACTCTGAATCCCAGTTATGAAAAGTGAAAATTAAGTCTTACATCCATCCTATCCACCAGCCCAGCACTGGCTGAGTCCTTCTCCCACCATTTTTCCTCCATAGACCGCCATCTTAGATTACATCACAGGAGGGGCGCCAGTGTCCTCTGGTGGCAGTACTGTGTACTAGGTAAGTTGGCCTCCAGACCCCATAGTGAATATACCGAATGGAGACATTACCTGATGTTGTTGAAATAAAGACTGTTTATATACAGTCATATGTCCATCTTATCCTGCATAGGTGAGTCCTGTTCCTGCCAATTCCTAGGAAGAGATGGCTATCGGATGACTTAGGTTAGTGGAGGTAGCCCAAGTGCCCATTTTTCACCACCAAAATTTGGGAATAAGTTAGGTTTGGATGTAGCCCATTTGACCTATTTTCCCGCCAAAATTTGAACAGCCCACCATGATGTCATTGCGACATTGCCATATCTATCACCATCATCTTGGATCCTCCATCTTGAACAAACTTGACAACAATAGAGAGGGAGGCTGTACAAAATTTGCCCCACTACTGTAATCAATGTTGATGTCGGACGCAAGTCGAATGTGTCCGTTAGGACAGTGCAGCGAAATTTGCCATTAATGGGCTATGGTAGCACACAACCGACGCATGTGCCTTTGCTAAAAGCGCGACATAGGTGCTGTGCCTCTCATGCACTCAGGACCATATTGTTTGGATCCTAGATTACTGGAAAACTTTGACCTGGTGTGATGGGTCCCGATTTCAGTTGGTAAGAGCTGATGGTAGGATTCGAGTGTGACGCAGACCCCACGAAGCCATGGACGCAAATTGCTAACAAAGCATTGTGCAAGCTGGTAGTGGCTCCATAATGGTGTGAGCTGTGTTTACATTGTTACTGAACCGATCATTGACTGGAAATAGTTACATTTGACTGCCTGGAACCATTTACAGCTATTCATGGGTTTTATGTTCCCTGACAACGATGGGCTGTTTTTGGACGACAATGTGCTACGTTACTGGGCCACAATTGATTGCGATTCATTTGAATAATATTATGGATAATCTGAGTGAATGATTTGGCCACCCAGATCGCCCAACATGAATCCCATGGAACATCTGTGGGACATAATCGAAAGGTCAATTCGTGCACAACATCCTGAACCAGCAACACTTTCGCAACAATAGGGGCAGCACGGCTCAATGTTTCTGCAGGGGACTTCAAAAGACTTGTTCAGTACATGCCACATCTTGTTGCTGCACTATGCCAGGCAAAAGGAGGTCCAGCATGATATTATGAGCTATTCCATGTCTTTTGTCACATCAGCACATATATAAATAGAAGTTGCCTCCTAGCGTACATCAGCTAATCTCAGGGTTTTTTATCTGGTTTTCACTAATAGATCCAATGATCCACAAGGCAGGTTTTTGTATATGGTTTATTAACATTTCCTACAAATTGTCTGAATTACAATTAAGAAAAACTAAGTTGTGAAAACGATGCCATTGTAACCTACAGACCAGCGGCCACAACTCAAGGGAGGAGCATCCCGAATTCGCATTTTGTTTGATGGTGTGGTGGTACAGCATATAGCCACAAACCGAAATATTGCAACAACGAATCTTGTCTGGGTCGGTTTTTTGCACTCTGCCTTTCAGTCTGGCATTCACCCCTGAGTGATGTTGATATTCACCAGAAAAGAAATGTGGCTCACATTCCATGTTAAACTATAGCTCCCCTTTTCCGGTTTGCTAACTGGTTAGGGACATGCAAGCCACCTAAGTGACATCCACCTGAGTGCAATCGTTGCAGAGCAACAGCCTAGTTAAAAAACATGCGAGTCCAAAACCTGTGCTTTTCAGTTATTCATGCATGGGATGCAGTTTACTTCGTTTATATACAGGAATTTCGCAGCAGCGCAGCGAATGACACATTTTAGTGTTCCTGCTTTCCTTGAGTCAAACATAGACACAGACATGATTTTGTGCGTGGTGGGCGAATGATACTATTTGTTTGGGCATTTCAAAATTATATAGGAGACTGGTAAACGAATTTCTACTGACAAGAAAGAGATTGAGACCTCTTAAAGATCATGAAGACATGAGCACCATCTTCTTGACTGGAATACAGAAATTTGTTGTTCATGAATACAAAAGATTTAGAAATACTTCCACACATGCTTCAGGGACGCATTTTGAAATTGACCATAATTTAGACTGCCAGTTTCTGCTTCCCTCAGATTACCGACACTATTCGCACTCTAAATTCACTGCATATTCTGAGAGCAACAGACAATGGGTTACTCGGATTCGAAGTATCATAATAAATATAACCACTAACGAAAAGGTAACTCTAACTGTGAGGTGAAACTTATAATTTGAAATAATCAAATATTTCTAAGCAGTAGTTACCCTGTAATCGTTTGAGAACAACTGCTTAGTGCAAAATCATGTGAATCCAGAATATGTGGTGTTTTATTTTTTATGCTTCAAATAACACGGTTTTTTTCGAACAAGTAATTCAGCAACTTTGCTTCGTTTACAAATTACACATTCTTTCAGTAGCACAGCACGTGTCTGACCTTTCAGATTTCTCCTTTCCTTGAATAAAACCTACATGTGAACACGATTCCTTGCGTGACACGGCGAAGAAATCTGCCTTAAAGAACCACGACAAAGAATTGTGGCAATGAGTGTCAAGAATGAATCTCAGTGCTTGCTTAAGCTTCACAAGAGGAGTGCTGTAACGCTGTAACACCAGCTAAACATGTATACCATGCAGATTCCTTTTTTTTTCTTTTCTTTTATTTGTGTCACGTCAGGCAGCCTCAGACACATATTGTATCAGTCACACACAAATACACCCATGATTCGCGTACGGTATTAATATTGGTTGCAAATTTATTGCTTACATCACGATGTGCTCCCATCATTCACGTGAGATGTAGTTCCAAACGCCAAATCTGCATTATATGGAACACATAACATTCATGGCTCGATACAACTTCCCCGGTGCGCTCTGCTTATATTGTGTAAGTTGGATGAAAGTGATAATATTCACTTAATGTTGTTCTCTGAATTTCACTAATGGCCCCAAACAAAACATACTACGCCAGTTGCCTCGTCTGGCCGTAAATACTTAACGCTACCGGTGCGAAGCCGATCAGGGTTTCTGGTTTCTTATAAACCAGTCACTTAACACGCATTCTTGCGAGTACATTAGCCATCCACTAACAGTTATTAAGACGACCCACAATCTTTGTTGCTCCAAACACTCAGACTAATATTGACACGTTCGTATCGATATCCTGTGAGCCAGCGTCGGTGTCTCGATCTTTGGTGTCGGGAGTTTCCTTGGCGCGTCGGGAGAGGTTTCCGCAATCGCCGCTTTTAGCACGGTGCGGAACAGAGGATGCGTTTTTGGCAGGACACTGGCCACAAGTCTTCTGGCAGCGGCCAGTGCATCAACGCTGCCCACGCTTAGTAACAGTCGCCAACTTGGAAAGATGGTAGGTTTTCCGGTTTGGAGTAAGCTACATGTCTGGTAGCTACGCTTAATCTCTTCGATTACTTCGTGCCCTTCTATTGCTGGTCTGTAATATTTCCATGCGGTGGATCCGGTTTCTGATCCGGTCACGAAGGTAGTTGACCGAGGTGTACCTGCAGTGAGATCGTTGCAACAGTCATTGCCAGCATTTGACGGAATTTAATATTGAGCTTCCGTTGGCCGATTTACTTGACAGTGGTCCTTAGTTGTGCCTAAGCGAGTCAATATATTACTTGCGTGGGTAAAAATTTGACAGCGTTTTTGCGTGATCAGCTAGCTCATTATTTACGTGTCGCCGCAGGTTGGTTCTGTATTTGATGTTAAGAAATCGGGTCCCAAGCAATGAAATACAATCGTTAGATTTATGTGTTTCTTCTATTTTCAGATTGTAAATGGTGTGCTAATGGTAACTTGTATGCTCCTCTCAGTTAATTTTCCCTTGTGGTATCTTGTTCCAATCTCCACATGGTACCTTGTCTCAGTTTATCTGTAATTGTTTTAAGATGTTATTGCTTGTAGAGTAATATTGTTTAGTTTTCTGTTTTAGAGCTCTAAAAGCTAATTGTTTTGTCTGGTGCGACAGCCTGTGGGGATCTGGACCGAATGTAGATATGCTTATAACAGCGTCTGAACGAAGTTTTCCAGGATAGAATTTTTATCTTTATGTTGCCTGTTTTATTTATTGCTGTATTTAAAACACTTTTGATATGTACAATGTCTCATTTATTTACTAGCTTTATAAATAATTTTTTTGGTGTTTATATTGTCTGTTTTACTTATTGCGCCTTTAAACTATTTTGATGTTGATGCTGCCTGATTTATTTATTTGCGCTTTTAAACAAGTCAGTAATTACCTTACGAATGTTGAACTTAGTAATAGAATCTGCTGGTATTGTCAGCGTGTGCCTTACGTAAATAGTTGGAGTGAAAGTTTCAGCTGAGTATGGGCTGAGTCGCTTACTCCACTCTCATCCCTGCATCCATACCATTTTAATTTCCATCCGAACATTCAACCGCAACCAGTAATCACCAAAAGGCTGAGAAAAAAAATTTTTTGGGTAAATGTGGCAAGCAATAGCCAAACATTACAAGTAAAGACGGCTAGCAATTATCACAGACGCACTTGGCGAAAACCACAATTGCCATTCAAACGGCAGAGTGCACTGAAGTGAGGCTTCTGGCTGTTAGTCAATAATGAATAGTAAAATATGTATACAGATTAATCCTAGATTACTAAACCTTCGTAAAATTAACGATTGCCGTAGGTTATAAAACAGGACATTATGTAATTAATTTGGTTTGTAACTTTACACTATGGATATAAAAATGGCTGTTAAATAATACATAAACTATAAATTATGAGTTCTTTTGCATAATATTTGGAACAGTACACTTCACGGTGGTTTAGAAGCAATGTAATATTGTCCCCCTCCCTTAGTGTTCTAAGATTAATAAAGACACAGTTACATTGAAGCTTGACAATAGCGCCCGTGCGGGCATACATCATCCTCTAGATCAGAATACGACTTACTTCAATCACCTTTTAACGCAGTTAACAGTGCGTCCGTAATTTAATTCCGCTGCCACATAATAGGTTAGGTTCTTAGGGAGACATGAATACAACATTCGTTTTACACCATGGATCTCGCCTTCATATAAGCCGAACTGAGCCATTACCGACCCAAGGTATAACGCCGGCAATGAATCCCGTTAATGACTCCAATTTATCGACAGGTCGAGGCACACTAAAACCACTCACCATCGATGTGATGGCAGATGGCAGGTGATAGATTAAGAGGGCGCCAGTTACGACCAGCGTGCATACATCTCCGGCAGCAAGCGTACGACGCGTCGCAGTCGTTCTACGAGTGGTCATCCGGTTGGTGACGTGTCGGAACTGAACAGTCACTTGTAGATGGCATAGACTTTGTGCCAAGTGGTAATGCGGCCCTCAGCTGCTGACATATACCATAGCAGTAAAGTGATGAGTGTATGTAAGTCGGTTGCATGGAATTACATGGCGCCGGCCGGTGTGGCCGAGCGGTTCTAGGCGCTTCAGTCTGGAACCGCGCGACCGCTACGATCACAGGTTCGAATCCTGCCTCGGGCATGGATGTGTGTGATGTCCCTAGGCTAGTTAGGTGCAAGTAGTTCTAAGTTCTAGGGGACTGATGACCTCAGATGTTAAGTCCCATAGTGTTCAGAGCCATTTGAACGATTTGAATCACATCGCGTTTCATTTTGGAATAGCCACTTTTTAACAGGCTACGTACAGATGCTACGATCAATATGATAAAGTGCGCTGTGAACTGAACACATTTGTAATTTTTTCTTCTCGATACTAATTTAAATGCCTACATGGTAAGACTTGATTGTATTATTATTTCTCGTGAAAAAATATTTAAGACAGAATGACGCTGTGTAAAGCCTGATCACATATTCAGGACAGCAAGTGGACCAGATAAGCTGTTGGTTAGACGTACCACCTAGTAGGCACTGAGAAAATTCATAGATCGTAGCAGTAGCGTTACAGAGGATCCACACACACACTCTGTTCTCAAGAGTCTAAGAGAGTACCCTCACAAACGAAACAGAGAATATGTTTTCGCCCATCCCCGCGCTCTCAGTGCAACAATTCGACCTCAGAACATATCCAGGCGCACAGCTATTGACTTTATAGCTCAGTGGAAAGGTCTGTGGCTGAGTATCTACTCATCGACACATAAAACGTAGAGACATTGTTTCACGACGCGTCTAAAATAACTGTTAGGACAATGTGTAGCGGTTGAGGTTTGTTGGCCGTCCTACTACTTATAGTGACGTTAGATAATGAGGTAGTTGCAGCATTGCATTATTTCTGGCAAAGAGAGCATGGTATATGATGTATCCGCGTGGTGGCGCCTCGACATAAGTTTCAAAACTTATACTGAACACATCATCAATGCATAGATCACAAACGACCATTGTGCGTGTTAGAACACTTGTTCAGATATTATAGGTCGTTGAACATGAATTAAACAAGCTAATATTCCTGCTAACAAAGAGCCCAACTCTCACTACACATGCCGGGTTCATACACTGGCCCTGGCGGGCATTCATTATTGGGCGGCCGTCATATCATCCACTGCTGGTGGCGTCATTCGACGCGGTATGGAGTGGCGTAGGGTCGACACATCAATCTCCCGCCCATTGTCAGCTACCCAGACCTTGGAAACGAAACTTCTGCCTCAAGTAGCTCCTCAGTTTGCATCACGAGGCTGACTGTGACCCATTGCAAATCCTTTGCCCAAGGAATAATCCGTGGGAATACTGGAGGCTGAAATCACTTCCCCCACATAACAGACAGACACCCTGACCATTGAGATAAGGAAGTGGACTGTCTCTACACATGGAATACCATAAACGATATGCTTCACACAATCTCGTCAGTCGAGATATTATCGTTCCTTCCTTACTTTCCTAGACAGAATTACAGCTGTTCTTATTCCGGCAATCCCACCCTTCCCTTCATTTTCCCATTTTCGTTATCTTCCCCCGTCATAAAGATAAGAGACAATCTATGTTGCATACCTTTCTCCAGCTCTCCGCCACTGTATCCAACCAAAAACCCTACAGTGTACTGATGGAGAGCGGGAGATGGTGAAGGAGTATGGCTGTTGGCAACGGATACCTTACTGTATATGCAGCAGTCAAATGTTAACTAGGCACGTGGAAAAAAGTAAATAAACTGTCTATTATTTCAAAAATAATCGCCATCCCACTGGGAGACCAGAAGATCAATGCCTTCATGGAAAAATGTCTGTGGTTGCTTGCGGAACCCTGATCGCATCCAGATGTGCATCTCTTCGTCCGAAACAAATGACGGCCATGAACGTCTTTCTTCACGATTCCAAAGACATGGAAAATGGATGTGGAGAATCGGGACTGTAGGGATGATGTATAAGGACTTTCTAGGGTTACGTCTGCAGCGTAATCGAAACAACCATGGCGATATGTGGGGAGACATTATCCCAAAACAGTGAAATATTATAAAAACTACTGCAACGTATTAAGAAAAGTTATTAAAAAGTCCAGAAGTATGTGCATTATGTCTGAGATTAGCACATCTGATATTAAAATTAAAACAATTTGGTATATTGTGAAAAGGAAAACAGGGCAACCGAGAGCACAAGAAGACTGTATTTCTATCAAACACAATGAAAAGTTTGTTAAAAAGAAGTCAGAAGCAGAAAATATTTTTAACAATCATTTTTAAGTGTTGTAGAGAAAATAGGATCCAGTTATTCATT
Organism: Schistocerca serialis cubense; assembly: GCF_023864345.2. Classification (NCBI taxonomy): domain Eukaryota; kingdom Metazoa; phylum Arthropoda; class Insecta; order Orthoptera; family Acrididae; genus Schistocerca; species Schistocerca serialis. The sequence goes on along the minus strand of NC_064641.1, from coordinate 319,499,646 downwards.
AGAAATTGCAAGGCAGTATATGGAAGAGGCAGTACCTATGCAACTTGATAAAATTGAAATTCAGCCCACCTCTCCTACTGAAATTAGGAATATAATAAATTCACTCAAAAGTAAAAGCTCACGTGGAACTGAGGGGATAAATCTGTTGCCAACAACTACCGCCCAATCTCACTTCTGACAGCTTTTTCCAAAATTCTTAAAAAAGTAATGTAATCAAGAGTAGCATCACATATTTGTAAAAACGAAGTACTAACAAAATGTCAATTTGGTTTTCAGAAAGTCTTTTCAACAGAAATTGCTGTACATGCTTCCACTGATCAAATAGTACATGCATTGAATAACCGAAAATCTCCCATTAGGATATTTTGTGATCTCTCAAAGGCTTTTGATTGTGTGAATCATGAATTTTTTCTAGATAAGCTTAAGTTTTGTGGTATGAGTGGGACAGTTCATAAATGGTTTAATTCATACTTCACTGGAAGAATGCAGAAGGTTGAAATTAACAGTACAGACATTCTGCAAAAACCAGCAGAGTCCTCTAACTGGGGAGGTATCAAGAATAGTGTCTCACAGGGTTGAGTCTTGGCTTCTTTATTGTTCTAAATATATATTAACGACTTGCCACTCTTATGTTCATGAAGATGCAAAGCTAGTTCTTTTTGCTGATGATACAAATATAGTAATCAGACCCCAGAAGCAAGAATCAGTTGAGGAAATTGCAAATAATGTCTTTCAGAAAATTATTAAGTGGTTCTCTCGACAAATTGACTCTCACTAAAGTTTGAGAAAACACAGTTTATACAATTCTGTACAGTAAATGCCATAACACCATTGATAAATATAGACTATGAACGGAAGTTTGTTGCTAAGGCAGAATACTCAAAATTTCTGGGTGTGTGCACTGATGAGAAATTGAATTGGAAGAAACACATCGATGATCTGCTGAAACGGTTAGGTTCAGCTACTTGTGCTATTAGGGTTACTGGAAATTTTGGTGATAAACATTTCAGTATATTAGCCTACTATGCCTATTTTCATTCTCTGCTTTCATATGGCATCATATTTTGGGGCAATTCGTCATTAAGAGAGAAAAGCGTGTAATCAGAATAATAGCTGGAGCCCACCCAAGATCATCCTGGAGACATTTATTTAAGGAACTCGGGATATTCACAATACCTTCGCAGTACATACATTCACTTATTAAATTTGTCATCAACAACCCATCCCAATTCAAAAATAACAGCGAAGTGCATAGCTACAACACTAGAAGAAAAAGGATGATATTCACTATTCTGGATTAAATCTCACTTTGCCACAGAAACGGGTGAATTATGCTGCCACAAAAATCTTTGGTTATTTGCCAAATAGTATTAAAAGTCTGACAGATAGCCAACCAACATTTAAAATCAAATTAAAAGAATTTCTGAATGACAACTCCTTCTACTCAATAGATGAATTCTTAGATATGAAGTACTAACTGTAAAAAAATTAATTAATTAATTAATAATTTTGTGTAAAGAAAACTTACGTTAAAGTGACACGTTCTAACATTACGAAATGTCGTATTCATGATCTTTGAAACAAGGATAAATGTATGTATGTATATGCATGCAACAGAATGATGCCGTCCATCATCACTCACGGGCGTCTGGACTTGACGGCACGATTCAATTTTTGAAAGTGTCTAGGTACCGCTGTGCATTAACTGTGACGTCGTGCTCCAGAAAGTCAGTGAGCTCCGGGTTGACGGAAGGCATCATTCTGCTGCAGGATAATGCCCACCTACCTGTCGCCATTGTTGTTTCGACTACGCTCCAGACGTTTCGCTGGGGAGCCCTTGCGCATCCTCGATACAGTCCCGATCTCTCCCCATGCGATTTCCATAGTTTTGGAATCCTGAAAAATGATATTCATGGCTGTAGACTTGCTTTCGACATAGAGGTGCACGCCTGGGTACTACGATGGTTCCATAGGTAGCCGCAAACTTTTTTTTCCCTATGAAGGCATTAACCATCTTGTCTCACAGTGAGATAATTGCTTTTGAAATAATAATCAGTTTACTTACTTATTTTCCATCCGTCTCGTTTTAACTTCACACTCCCTATATATTCATTCAGCTCAGTTCTATAAAGTGTTTCTCCTTCCGTCCTACCCATCCTTCCGTTGCCTGTAAACTTCCATTAAGTGGCACTTGCAAATGGTAACAGCAGCAGCTTCAGTTGGAAGGAAGATACTTGTTCTAAATAAATACATTGTTCTGGAATATACATTTTGACGCCAGTTGAGATGCTTCATGTACAACAATTCATAACTGATCTGAGCACAAACATTTTGTCTATGGAGAACATACTGAGGCTGCATACAGTACATGGACCCATAACACAATACACCCTCGCAATACTGACAGCTCTGAACAGACACTAGTCACTGAGGACCTTATATCGTTTCTTAGTCATTATCGCAACACCTATCCAGAAGGCCCTGAGCACCAATGATGTTATTCTGTTGTTATGATAAAAGGTTAAAGTACCGATTATTTCCAAAACTTTCATGCTGTAACAGTGTTTTTCCTCTAAAATAAATGTTTACTTATTTTTCAGGGAGCATCTGCGATTGAGAAACGCATATTTCTTTTCTTCACACATTTAAAACATTGACTACTAGAAGTCTAGCACTCCTCATATGAACGATGGTCACAGCAATCCATCTTCTCTAGGTCACTCGATCTGGGCATGGATCTCACGTGTGTGGGCAAATCGCAGATCACTCGAATTTCTCATACAATCTGATGACTCACATGCATGTGCGAAACTATGGCTGTCTGACTGCGGCTCGTTTAACTGTTGTATTGCTTAGTTTGCAGCTACCTGTGGAATCATCATAGTACCCAGGCATGCACCTCTAGTTTCGTTTTGCTTTCCCTGTGTTGAGCAATGGTCTTGTGTTAGTATTGTCTTGTGTTAGTATTTGTAATTATTCAGGCAGCACAATCACTCTTAAAAGTGAAGTTGAAAAAGAAGTTGTCACTTATATTAAGAGAGAATAGATATGTGAAAACGTTGACAATGATGGAGCACTGGGAATATGAGCACAATTATTGGTTTTAAATTGGCTTAATCTAGCTGTCACCTTCAAGGTCAGCCACTCCCAATTCTTTTCCCCCTCCCCTTTTCAGGCAGTTGGCTGGTTGTGGGAAAATAGATGACTACGAAAATCACTATGGCAGATGATTGGTGACACTGCAGACACTTACTTATCCCCACTACTCCCCCTGGTTTTACGACCAATATGGTAGCTCCATACACCATAGGTTCAACATCAGCAAAGATCAGGTAATTTATTAATGATTCGTGGCGCAAAAATGACTACTTCCTTTCCTAAAATGGCTGTAAATTTAAAACTGGAGTTGAGACATTGTCCTCTTGCTTGAGGGGGGTGGGGGGGGTGGGGGGGAAGAGGGAGAATGAGTGCAGTCAGTATAGTAGATAGCCCACTAGTTTTATTTAGGGAGTATGTATTGTAATACGTCCGACTGCGGCCACTTTCGCCAACGCACCGCGGGCGGCCGAGCCAGACACCGTGGGGCAAGCCCCCGGGGAGAGCAGTCATTCTGCAAGGACACAACGGGAAGCCGGGGCGGACACCCACTCCTAGCTCAAGGAGGGACACGATGCGAAGGGCCTGTCTGACAACGAAAAGCGTGCCGAGATCCCGATGGACATCTGCAGCCATTAGGACGGAACGCCAAGATTGTACACGCGAAAGCGTCTGAGTTTCTTCTGGCCGGTCGGCAGTCATTTCACCTGCCTTAGAAAGCATGGATTTGCTAACAATTCCAGCATCCCACGGTCACATGGAGGAGCGAGCAAAAAGCGCGGGGAATTGGCGCAGGAAGGCGTATGAAAGACGCCAACAGTATTAAGAAGGTATTTTCCTCGACAGTGAGGACATTCCTTATAAATCCGGTTGATTTTGAGACGGAGCCCGAACATGGGTCTGTCCAGGCCTCACGCAGAGAGAGCGGTTATAAAGAGGTGTTGTGTAGCTGCTCTCCCAACAGACTCGGCATGCAGGAAAACATCTTAAGAATGTAAAATCGTGAGAAAGATGCCATTTCACGAGGCACACGCCAGCCCACGCCAGATTGGCAATTGTATCTCAATGTAGACAAGTGTAATGTGCTGCGAATACACAGAAAGAAAGATCCCTTGTCATTTAGCTACAATATAGCAGGTCAGCAACTAGAAGCAGTTAATTCAATAAATTATTTGGGAGTACGCATTAGGAGTGATTTAAAAAGGAATGATCATATAAAGTTGATCGTCGGTAAAGCAGATGCCATACGGAGATTCATTGGAAGAATCCTAAGGAAATGCAATCCGAAAACAAAGGAAGTAGGTTACAGTACGCTTGTTTGCCCACTGCTTGAATACTGTTCAGCAGTGTGGGATCCGTACCAGATAGGGTTGATAGAAGAGATAGAGAAGATCCAACGGAGAGCAGCGCGCTTCGTTGCAGGATCATTTAGTAATCACGGAAGCGTTACGGAGATGATAGATAAACTCCAGTGGAAGACTCTGCAGGTGAGACGCTCAGTAGCTCGGTACGGGCTTTTGTTGAAGTTTCGAGAACATACCTTCACCGAGGAGTCAAGCAGTATATTGCTCCCTCCTACGTATATCTCGCGAAGAGACGATGAGGATAAAATCAGAGAGATCAGAGCCCACACAGAGGCATACCGACAATCCTTCTTTCCACGAACAATACGAGACTGGAATAGAAGGTTCAAATGGTTCAAATGGCTCTGAGCACTATGGGACTCAACTGCTGAGGTCATTAGTCCCCTAGAACTTAGAACTAGTTAAACCTAACTAACCTAAGGACATCACAAACATCCACGCCCGAGGCAGGATTCGAACCTGCGACCGTAGCGGTCTTGCGGTTCCAGACTGCAGCGCCTTTAACCGCACGGCCTCTTCGGCCGGCCTGGAATAGAAGGGAGAACCGATAGAGGTACTCAAGGTACCCTCCACCACACACCGTCAGGTGGCTTGCGGAGTACGGATGTAGATGTAGATAGAAAATTTCTACCCCGCACGGAGTGGTGTGGCGATGAAATGGCGACCTCTCATTAGGCTTCATTGAAAATTTCGTCCACCAATGACCGTGCCGAAAGGAAGAATATTTCGAAGAGGAGTTGAGCTGAGAGAGAGATGACAAGCGAGAGGGAGTCGTGGAGACATCGCGGAAGCGAGAGGACATGGGCGCTCTTCTACCCATCGTCAAGATTCGCCATCCGACACCGTGATAGCACAGCTATGGCCACGCAACCGATAACGCGCAGATAACGCGCAGATCATACCTGGGCTCCGACTCAATGCCGCGATTGCTGATGAGCGCAGCCGACACTCGCTGCACAGCTCCGAGGCGACACGCCGTACCGACACAGCGCCTGGAGCCGACAGCACTACACGACGAACGATAACGAATAATCGTGAGACGATTTGTCCCCTGCTCCTTACCCTTAATAACTCAGTCGGCCCTGAGATTTATAGTTTTGTTTTGGTTTGTGTAAACAGCACGAAAATAAGCACATTTCTTTTCATATTTTGATCGTAGAAGCATTCTTTTACATTCATATATGAACACCTTAATTTCGTACCCTTTGTGTTTGATTTCATTTAATTATTGATATCAATTAATTGTTGGCTCCTAACGTGAGGCAATCTCATTAGTCATCTGCTCATCATTTCACGTCCGACAGCAGAGAGAGAGGACTGGTAATTTTCATGGTATCAGATGTCACAAAATAATTTCACTACAGTGTCTACCAAAAACGAAGTACACTCTTGCTACCCGATAAGCACACACTGTGTGTATGCACAGGTTTCACTTAGTTCAGTCCTGTCCACATAGGCTTGCTTACTCTAAGTTTAAAGTGCAAAACAGCCCAAAACAAAGGTCTTTAGACAGTGCCTACAATCACTCTAGCCACAAAACAACTGCACTACAGATCACATCGCTGACAGCTCTCGTATATTCTACTGTCGGTTGTGGTAGGCGAGAATCAGTTATGATGCTTTTATTGATATCAAATACAGTGGACAGCTAGTGCAACTGCCTCCAGGCCATAATGTACTCCATGTACAGTGTTTGGAGTGCACTGCGGCCACGCCAGTAGGCTGACGAGGAGAGTGACCATCGCCACAGACTGCACCAAGTACTTATTTTTTCTGACGGCTTGCAGAGGCTGCCAGACCCTTCATATGTGCCTGTTACACCTCCCGTCATGCTGTGGCATGTTGCAGGCGGAGGGTGGTATAGCGGCAACTCTTCCAGCACCTCCCTCATTATCCAACTAACACTCAGCCACTAGGCTCCCTCCACTAACACACACCATGCATCAAGTAACAGACTTGCCTGATAGTGACAAAAAAGTTTCTCATGATATACTACATCGTAATGAGGGCTGTGGGAAGTGCCTTCTCACCATAAATTTCAGTGACACAGTTTAGAACCATCACAACCACCACTCCTTGTAAGAGCAAATTATTATTAGGAACTCATAGAGCAGATGCGACTTTTTTGAGGCTTGTAGACAACTCTGTCTTCCAATTTGAACAATAAATTGTTATTAAGAATACCATAGTTTACCAGTCATTCTGTTTCCAGACTTAGTTTGTTTTGTTTTGGTTTGGGGCACAAAAACAACTGGGGTCATACGCGCCCAAGACAAAACAATAGAACACGAAGACAGAGAGAAGAAACGTCTCTACATCAATCCCAATTGACATAAGAGAAGACAGCTAAAAACAGGGACGTGGGGAAATGGCTACAAAAGGCATCATAGAGAAACGGAGGTCAAAAACTAAAAATTAAATAGCCTTCGCCATATTCCTTTGAGGAACAATAAGTTAAACACGGTCGACAGCCTGCGCGTCAGTTGCTAAAACGGCTAACAGACGGCAAACCCAAGTGGGAACGTAAACGGTAAAAAATGGGCATTCCGTCAGGAAGTGGCGGACAGTTAAAATTTTGGTACAATGTGTACAAACTGGTGGAGGAGCGCCATATATCAAATGATGATGGCTGAAAAGGCAGTGCCCAATACACAACCTAGTTAAAATGTCCTCCTCCCGAGAGGAGGTCGTCCAAGCCGCTGGGAGAGGCTTAATGATCCAGAGCTTATTCCCACGAAGGGAGGACCGATAGCGATGCCAAAGGGACACCACCTCCTGACAGATGGCAACACAGAGATCATTGGAGGGAACAGAGGAACTAGTGGGCTGAGGTACGAGGACTGCAGCCTTGGCAGCAGCGTCTGCAGTCTCGTTTCCTGGCAGACTGGCGTAACCAGGAACCCACATAAACTTCACAGCAGCTCCGCCAAGAGTGAGCAAGTGACAGTTTTCCTGGACCCGTTGCACTAAGAGGTGGGCAGTGTACAGCGCACACAGACTTTGAAGGCCCCTCTGAGAGTCTGAGCAGAGGACGCAATTGAAAAGTCTGTGTCGCCGAATGTACTCCGTAGCCTGATACAGGGCGAAGAGCTCGGCTGTAAATATTGGGCAGTGTGCCTGAAGCCGATCACGAACAGTGGGCTGGGAGGACCAAGAGAGTTTCCTGTCGAGCATGAGCCCCAGGAATTTTGTAGTTTCAATGAATGGAAGAGCAACAGGCCCAAGATGTAAAGATGGTGGAAGAAACAAATTGAGCCGCCAGAAATTCATACAGACGCTTTTGTCAGTGGAAAAACAAAAGCCATTGTCGATGCTCAAGGAGTAAAGACGACGAAGACATCGCTGAAGACGCCGCTCAGTGAGACAGGTCCGTGAAGAACTGCAATAGATGGCAAAACCGTCAACAAACAGGGAGGCGGAGATGCCCGGTGGGATACAGGCCATTATATGGTTAACGGCGATAGCAAAGAGAACGACGCTCGGGACGGAACCCTGAGGCACACCGGTTTCCTGGATAAATGTGTCTGACAAGGCAGAACCCACACACACCTTGAAAGCTCGATCTTTTAAAAATTTCGGAAGGAAACAGGTAAAGTGGCCACAGAAGCCCACGTGTAAAGAGTACAGAGGATGCCAGTTCTCCAGAAGGTGTCATAGACCTTGTCCAAATCGAGAAACATGGTCACAGTTTGGTATTTCCGCAGAAAATCATTCATGAGAGCTACGGGGGGGGGGGGGGGGGGGGAGTCGCAGGCGCCAGTGATTCTCTTATTTAGTAGGGGCAGTAATCTTGTTCGTCTGGCATGCGCGTATTCTCTTTGGTTTTCCTCTTCTGGCCGCTATTTAACCACGGCGCTTCCGGCTATGGCTCTCTTGGTTTTCCACTCCGGGCCCTAGTGGTCTGCTTGGGCGTATGTTGTGTTGGCGAGTCTTGGAGTGACCGTTACAGAGGGGCGTTGGTTGCTCGCAGCATTCTGTTATGATTTGCGAAGTGTGTCGGCGGCGGGCTGGTGGTGATGGCCTCCAACGAACTACCAGATGCTGGATCCCTATGTATGTTATGTGGATTCTCGTCGTTTGCTGCTGCTAACGGTGGGCATCTGCTATTTCTTTGAAACTGTATTTTGAGATCAATCTGATCGTAATTTGTGTTCATAGTCGGAAACAGTGATTTGTATGCGATTATCCGCGCTGTGGCGGGAATAAGGAATTCAGTCTTGGTTCCGGTATAGGTTGAGTACTGCCGTTTAGAGTGTAAAACACTGCTCAGTGACGGCAGCACTAAGTGTGACTAGTGTGAAGGCTGCATGAGTCATTCTAGGATAGTGCGTAGGCCATGTTTAATGTTAAGACAGAGTGCCTGTAATGTTACATGAATATATTATGTTTTATTCTGTGGTCTCCGTTTGAACGGGCCGTGAGTTTGCTGTCTTGTAATATGGGTTTTTATGCTCTTGGTTCGCCAGGCCATTAACTTCTCCAGACTTTATCCTTGTTATTGGGGTCTGCCTGTAAGAGTAAAGAATTATGGGCTGTTAAAGGTGAATAATTTTGCATGCTATTAATTTTAGATCTTGCATGTGATAAGGGTATTAAAATTAAAGGGGGAGCATAACTCTGAAATAAGGGCGTTTGTATAGTGTCCTTTGGTTTGGTCGTCTGTACTTTTTTTCTTTTTTTAAATGTTACAGTGTATTACGAGCGGCGGGCACAATCAGTTCTGGATTGACCAATACAGGGGACGCACCTTGATTGAGATATGTTCGGACGCCGTTGTATTAGGATGAGTGGGTCATCCGTTGGGGTGTGCCCGCTTTTGCGTAGAACTGACTATTAAGATAACTGTCTTTCCTGCCTAAATATTGTTGTACTTGAAAGGGATTTCACGAGTGAGTTCAGTGGAATAAGTCACTTCATTATTGGTGTGATTCCTTTGTTCTATGATCTGTTTACCAGTCTAAGATTCCAGTTGGGGAATGTGCTTCTTTACTTAAAATTTGTTATTAATATTCTGTACTGTTGCTTGTTTTAGCAATGAGGATTTAGTCCTGGTAAATTCCTGTTTAGCTTTTGGGCAATTATGCTTGTCATTTATATTTATTTGGGGCTATTTGTTATTTAGTTAAAAGGAAGGATGTTTACTTAACTTGTTTCATTTCATATAGTCTTGTAAAGACTGTATAAGGTTTTTAATTAAATTTATTATCGGTGGCTATTGGAAGACCATTTTTGTAAAAGATTTTGTACAACTGTTTTTGGGGATATGTGTAAGTCTTTGTGAACTACAGGCCTGTGTTAGCGTTTTCTTGTGATTGCCCTTTGTGACTGGTTTGAGGATTGTAAATTTCATGTCACAATGTCATGGGTGGACAAAGTAACGATACGGTCAACTGCAGAATGGTGCGCTAGAAATTCACACTTTGGAGTCGTTAGTAAATTGCGAAAATCGAGCCACCATACCAGCCGGGCGTGAATCATACGTTCCATCACCTTGCAAACACAGCTGGTGAGAGAGGTGGGGCGGTAGCTAGAAGGAAGATTTTTGTCCTTACATGGCTTAGGTATGGGTATGGCGGTGACCTCACGCCAACGTCCAGGAAATGTGCCCTCTGCCCAGATGTGGTTGTACATATTAAGCAGAAAGTGCTTGCTCGCAAGAGATAGGTGCTGCAACATCTGAATGTGGACAGCGTCTGGCCATGGGGTGAAGGATCGGGATGAACTGAGAGCATGATCTAACTCCCTCATAGTAAAGGCAGCATTGTAGCACTCACGATTCTGAGAAGAGAAGGGTATCGCCAGTGCCTCCTCCACTCGTTTCCGATGGAGGAAGGCAGGGTGCTAGTGGGAAGAGCCCGAAATCTCCACAAAATGGCGGCCCAAGGTGTTAGCGATAGCAATAGGTTCCACGATGACATCGTCTGCTACTGTCAGGTCGGAAACTGGGTAATGGATCTTGGTCTCAGAGATTCGTTGCAGGTTGGCCCACATGACAGAGGAAGGGGTAGAGCTGTTAATAGAACTAGTAAATGAAATTCAGCTGGCTTTTTTCCTATCCCAAAGAATGTGGCGACACTTTGCGAGTGTATGCTTATAATGAACGCAGTTAGCCGCTGTAAGATGGTTCAAAACGCGGAGGGCACGTTTCCGCGCGAGAATTGCATCGTGGCATGCCTCAGTCCACCAAGGGACTGGTAAATAGCGTGGTAAAGAGGAAGTGTGAGGAACGGAACGTTCTGCAGCAGTAAGGATAACAGCTGTGAGGTATTCCACCTGGTCATCACAACTGGGGAAATCTTGTTCTTCGAAGGTCACCAAGGCGGAGTACAGCCGCCAGTCAGCCTTAGTAAGCTGCCATTTGGATGTGCATGTAGGTGTGGTACGAGTCAGCAGATGGATAGCACACACGAAATGGTCGCCCGAGTAGGTGTCAGAAAGAACGGACCATTCAAGACGATGGGCAAGCTGGGCAATGCAGAAGGATAGGTCCAAATGGGAATAGAGGTGCATGGAGTCAGAAAGGAATGCGGGCGCTCCAGTGTTAAGGCAGAAGAGGTTGAGTTGATTAAGAAGATCAGCCAAGAGGGCAGCTCTCTGACAGGTCCTGGGAGAACCCCAAAGGGGATGATGAGCATTGAAGTCACCGAGTAGCAAAAATGGGGGAGGTAGCTACCCAATAAGCTGAAGGAAGTCTGCCATGGTGACATCAAATGATGAAGGGACATAAATGGTACAGAGGGAAAAAGTCAGGTGGGGAAGGAAAAGGTAAACTGCAACAGCTTGAAGATGGGTAGACAGGGAGATAGTTTGACTATGAATGTCATCCCACATGAGCAGAATGACGCCCCCATGAGATGGAATGCCAATCTCAGGGGGAAGGTCAAAACGAACTGGGAATAAATCTGATAGCTCAAAGTGGTCAGGACACAATTTTGTTTCCTGAAGGCAGAGCATAAGGGGATGCCGTGATGCTAAAAGTAGCCATAAATCCTCTTTGTGGGACCAAAAGCCCTGAATGTTCGATTGGAGGAAAGTCATGATGAGGAAGAAACAAAGGGGGTATCACCTCGTTGGCTGCCGAGTGACTGCCTGTGGAGACTCGCTGATACAGAGCACAGAAGCAGGAGGATCCTGCTCCAAGAGCTCCACAGAAGCATTGGCTTTGTTGTGCTGTTGGTCTGCGGAGGCCAACGGAGAAAACCGGTTGGTGGTGCGAACCAGTGACAAAGTGGCCGGCCAGGCTAAGGCATCACGTGGCAACACCATTGAAGAGGATCTTTGAGTCGGTGAAGGAGAAGACCATTTGCCTTTGTTGGACTTTTTCGAGCCTTTCCGGCTAATAGAGGAAGACTCAGGAGGTGTTTGGTTGGAGTAACGTAGAAAGTCTTCACAGGAGTACTTTCCGGCCTATTGGTTGTGTATCTGGTGGCTTCGTCTCTTGAGATGAGAGTTTGATGGCTTGTTGCGCAGCTGGAGGGTGGGCTGGCGATGCTACCTTGACACTGGACGATTTCACAAGTTCAGAGCTGAATTTGAGGTCGCATGTCTGTGTGACCATGTCTTTTGTGGAGCGATAGGCAACAAGAACAGAACTGTGTCAGACGGGAGAATGCAGGGTGTGCAACTTCTAGCCAATAACTTGCAAGCGACTGGGTAAGGCACTTTTTCCTTTACCCAGATCTCCTGGACAGGCTGCTCATCAGGGTACACGGGACTTCCCGGGACGAGGCAGCATGGCCGCCATTGCAGTTGACACAGCAGGGAGAAGGAGACGGACAATCGCCCTCATGCACATCCCTACCACAGGTTACACATTTGGCTGGGTGTTGCCAAGACGTTCTAGTGTAGTTGAAACAATGACACTGGTAGCAGTGCATCGGGTTTGGTATGTACGATCGGACTGTGAAAACTTCATAGTCTGCTTTGATCTTGGACAGAAGCACTACTCTATAAAAGGTGATAAAAAGAGTGTAAATCAGCACTAGGGAGGAACCTACCTTTTTCATCACTCGATGGACAGCAGTGACACCCTGATCAGAGAGGTAAGATTGGATTTTGGCCTCGGTCAGACCATCGAGCAGCCTAGTGTAAATAACACCATGGGAAGAATTCAGAGTTCTATGGGCCTCTGCACAAACAGGATAGCAGTGGAGAAGGCAAGCAGTTCTTTTGCTTGAGAATCAGAAGTGGTCTCCAAAAGCAAAGTGCCATTCCGCAAACGAAAGCAGGATTTTACAGGGCCAGCAATGGCATCAACACCTTTCTGAACAATAAACGGATTTACCGTTTGAAGGACTGATCATCGTCAGTACATAAAACCACGAGAAACCGTGGTGCACCTGGAAAGGTCTTTGAGTCGTTAGCCTCATTCTGTTTATGTTTCATAGATGTTAATTGTGAAGATGATTGCCTTATTGCGAGATAATCCCGCATGACTGCCAGCGTCTCTGATGGCACACTCCTTTCAAATGGGGGCCCCCTTCAAAAGGGGGTGCACCCGCCCTAGGTAATTGTTCACACCTCAGGTCACAGCTCCCGAACACATGACAAAGGGATCAATCGGCAATTTGACAAGGTAGCAGCTCAGGCAGTCACTCCACCCTGGGCCTGGCGTGTACCAGGGGGTATGTGTAAACCCCACCTATCGACCCAGAGCTGGGAATTATGCATTACCCAGTCACCTGTTACGCGTCAAACGCCGAAACAGAGTAACGAGAGCAGAAGGGTAACAAATAAAGGAAAAGGAAACGAAAAATAGTGGCGAGACTGTTTGTATGTCAGCCACAGACAATGCAGTATCATTCCCAATAACACCCCAGATATGTTCCCCAAGGGAGGGGAAAAAGAATAGCAAGAGGATAGACATGCAGAACGGAAGGAAAAATATGCTGTAAGGGCAAGAGCCCGTGGTACCGAAGCACGAACTCGCCAAAGAGTGGCGAGCCCTCTGAAGGGAAACTGTGTACTGGACCTCCAGATTTCGTGAATGCCCCTTCCTCTTTTTTGAGTTTAAGGACCTGCATAATTTTTCCACCTGCAGACGTCAAAGTGCAGCTGTCGTCTATCCTGTCCAGATAAGTCAAGCAGTCCTCTCTCTTTTTCCGACAAGATACAATTATTAAAGATCCCTTGCATGTATAGAAGGTGGAACTAACTCAGCTGAACTCATTTCTTTGCTAGTCAGACTACCAGAACTATCTACGATGAAACACTCCCACAATTAGTCTGCTACTGCTGAAGCCAAGCAGCATCATTTTGGTGACTTCGTAGCAAGTATGCATGCGGAAAACATTAAATTCACTTTTTTGTCTTCCTTGTCCATGTATATGGCCTTGATTTAATGAATAATTTGTTGTTGTTGTAGATGATACGCTGCTGTCACAGTTGTATGGTGATGATACGCTGGGGATGTTAATGGAAATTACCAGTGAGGAAATGCCATCTATATCATTACCCAGCACACAGGGACAGATACCTCCTGCCACAGATGATGAGCTGCCAATCACCCATATAAATGATGACGACTTGCCGACAAACAACGTGATGCCATCTTCACTCAGAGTTCATGGGGGTGGGGGGGGGGGGGGGGCACTTACCATTGATGAATGAATCTATAAGCGTTAATTGACATTAAAAGCATTTCACAATAATTTACAATTGCATATAATATCATGCAGATGTACTGTGTTTCCAGAGGATTAACATCACATAACAGTAATGTGTGAGTGGGTTAATGCAGCAACCACTCACACAGAGTTTGATGAGAAAAAAAATTTGGAAATTTGTAGTAAGGTCCTATGGGACCAAACTGCTGAGGTCATCGGTCCCTAGGCTTACAAACTACTCAAACTAACTTAGGCTAAGGACGACACACACACACACACACACATGCCTGAGGAAGGATTCGAACCTACGGCAGGGTGCCCGCGCAAACGGTGGAAAGACACCCAGACTACGCGGCTACCCGTGTGGTAGATTGATGAGATGATTGTGATAACCCAAAGTGTTCAACAACGGATGCTGTGGATAAGTAACATGATGTGTGTGTGTGTGTGTGTGTGTGTGTGTGTGTGTGTGTGTGTGTTTGTGTGTGTCTGTAACTTAAGTAATGTCAATTTTATTTCAGCAATACTGAGCCAGTCCTCAACCATGTAGGAGGTGCGATTTTATGTCAGTTGATACATGAAGAACAGTCGGTTGCCATCCTCTGAGAATGATTACGCGTGTGAGTTAAAACTAGCTTGTGATGCACGCATGTCAGAATTGGTGGAAAACACATTAAAAGACGTGCCTGATGACGTTGAGAAAATGAGATCACGATGAAATGATACTGACATTAACGACATTAATGATGCTTTAGACAAGTATGAAATAAATTTATTATTATTTACTCATGTATACATATCGTCCATTTTTTTAACTAATACATACACAAGGGCTCTCCAGAAAGTAACAGACGTTTCGGTCCATGGCGGCGGTAGCCTTGGGCTACAGCCGCCATCTTGCTGCCATGACATTCGTACACTCAATATGCATCCAGTGGTGACAGTGTGTGGTCTGTGTCTCTACTACTTTGCTTTCTGTGACATGTTAAAATGTGTCCTCCAACAGAAAATCCCACCACTTGCGAGATGCTTTCTGTGATTAGGTTTTTGGTGGAAAAATACTGCAAAACAGTTGAAATTTATTGCGACCTTTGTGATGCGTACAGAAAAAAAATTAGCGAAAGCCGAGTGAGGCAATGGTGCATTAATTTAAAAACTTGCTGAACCAGCATTCACGATGAGGTCTGCACTAGTAGGCCTAGCTCTGTGACTGATGAACTGGTGATGAAAATCAATGAAAAAATTCGTGAAAATGGTACTTCCACGATTACCGAACTTTCGTAACTACCACCTCTTCCCAGCAGTGAAGACATGGCTCTCTACACTATGCATTGATAGTGGTGCTGAGCTGCATGCCAGTATAGACCAGTGGTAGTAATAGCGGAAGGCAGATTTCTACCGAGACGGTATTGAAAAATTTGTTCCACGCTATGATAAGTGCCACAGTTTGAATGGAGATTATGAAGAAGAATAGCTTAAGAGTTTACCTTTAAAATTAAATAATAAAATTTCTTTTTTCCATATTAATTTTTTATTCGAAACGTCTGTTACTTTCTGGATAGCTCTCATACATATCGTTGTTTTCTTTTTTCGGCAGGAATGCTCGAACGTCAAGATGGTGACTTGGGGCAGTGCAACACCTCTGCTGCCGCAATCACTGTGGTCTTATCCATGATCATGGTTACGCTATCAGACTGATGAACCGTATTATCTCCTGTGAAGGTGGTAACCAGTACTGGAATCGGTAGCGTAAATAGAGCTGTTGTCCAAAAAATGATTTTTTGCTGCAAAAATATATCACTTTTCCTCGTGCCCCAGTCATTGTGCTTCCTTCAGCCCAACATGTCCGCCACACGTTCACTACAGCCAGGACTACCAGGCTCACTGCAGCACTGGCTGTCACACTGGTACCTCGGACTGATTTACCAGAGTCCTGGTCTGTCTCGCTTGCCAAAGCCATCAAGCTCCAACGCTAGTTAAAATCATCCTATGGCCACTAGCAGCTTTCTATCCTGCCCTACTACTAACGTAGACACACACCAAGTTAGTGGATGTTTTAACTTTGATGGTATCGTTTTCTTGTTAAACTCCAGGACATAAATAAATTTGAAAGGCAGAATACTAGTATATCAGTTCACTTGTACGACCTGAAGGAAAGCAAATCAGGTGATAGTGAAGTTATAACCAGAGTCATTGGACGCTTTGAGTTCTCAGATTTCTCCAGTCAGCATAAATAGCCCGTAGATTTTCTGCGTATGAATATCTGGATTCTGTGGAGAAACTCAACAAAACCACATTGACCAGCGTAATCGCGTTTTCCAGTAAAATTACATGCAATGCCATAATAGATGCGTGTATGGGCATTGTAAGGGGTCCGTAGGCCCTTACTATAAGTTTTGCGACAGCACAGGTCGACGAGACAAACAACCGATAGTGTGCGTCGGGTGGCGAGAGCGAGAGCGAGTGTTGAGATAGTAGTGTGTGGTACGCGCTGCGGGCCGAGCCGGGTGGAGGTCTGTTGCTGGAATGCAAGACCGTACCGACAAAGGGAGTGGCCATCGCCGTGGTTTAACCCCTTTGTGTTAGAAATATACGGGAAAGTGAAAAAGTATAATTACTAGTGTGATTCAGTGATATTTTTGTGCCGATATTTGTAATTACGCGTCTACCGCGCCGGCATCATTTGGATTGCAGTGTTGGATTGCAGTGTTGGATTGTAGTGTTGGTTTACAGTGATTAAAATTTGCGTGTGACGATAATGAACAACGAAGAGGCCTGTGCTGAGATTAGCCGTTATTAATTTTGTACGACGAAGGCAGTGGCTGTCTCCTTACTTTGGTGTTTTGTGATGAATATAGGTCGTTGATTAATGAAGCTGTGTTGTTGTTCTTCTTGCCACCAGACATTTCTTTATTACAGCATTTGAGAAGGACAAAGATGGAATGTAACAACTCCGTAGCAGTCCAATCCGATTGCCAGCCCTATTAGGTACACGGTCACATTAATTATTATCTATTTGGGCTGCTATCAGATCCCGATCGAGCGGGATAAGTCAGAAGATTAAACCGGAGTGTTACAGCATCCAGTGACTGTTTCGTGGAAATTCTAAATCTCTTGTTTAATGGGTTATGCAAAGCTTTGTATCGACATGGACGTGTGCTTGCTTGCAGACATATTCGAGAGATTCTGGAGTGTAGACATGGACATTTACAATTTCGACCCTGCCTGCTGTTACACTGTGCCAGGGATGTCGTGGGAAACAATGTTGAAAACGACAGATAGCATCACAGAACATTTGCTTGATATTGGCAAGCTGCTCGTTTTTGAATGTGCGATCCACGGGAGACTTTTCCATTGACTCCATAGATAAGCTACAACAAATGTCCCACATATGGGTGAGAAATACATTGCTTCCAACGATTAGAGCTACATCCTTTACTTGGATTTGATCGATTTATATAGAGATGCCACACCATAATTTTCGCCACTTGTAGAGCTACAGTGGATATCCGATAAGGAAATCATCAGATTAGGTAAATTCAAAGATGTGGCTGCAGATTCTGGTGTGGAATATGTTGGCGAGACAGAGCTGGCGTATCCTAGTAGTTTGCATGAAACATACAGAAATTTACTCTTATGTTAAGAGAATCGAATTCTGTAAGACGGTTATTTTTCCAAACTGATGATAAAACTGGAGAACAAATAGAGATACATCAAGCAATATAGAAACCTCCAGCAATGTCTCAGTTTTGAAATGAGAATAATGAGAGTCGTCCACACTATTAAATTCAACCAGTACCCCTGCTTGAAGGTAAAAATTAACAGCAAAATAAGGGCTTCTGCGATGTGTGATTCTGAAAAGGACTTTTATAAATTAATAATAATGTAATTATCGGCTAAATAATGGAGAATTAGAAAAACTACCATGAAATTTATTTATGAACGAACTGGAATGGATTCTATGGCGCAAAGAATTCTATCGCCACACCAAATTTTAAATGGGCCACAATCTTCAGCATAGCTCTGAAGATGGCTACGCATTCGCTACAGCTCAAAAAGCCTGTTTGTGTTGGTATGTGTATACTGGGCCTATCCAAACTCAATATATACCAGTTTCATTTTATGCCTTTGCAAAATCTCATTTCACAGACCCAAAGTTACTTTATACAGATACAGACTGCTTCATCTATTGGGTGATGGTTTGCAAGCTCAAATGAAGTAATAAGTTGTCAACCCCACACACTCAACACGTCCGAATATGCATCCAGTAATCCTTACAGCATAACACCAGCCAAGAATGTTATCAGCCTAATGGGTAAAAGACTGTAGATTTATAGCTCTTAGATAGAAAATGTACACACATACAGTGACTGGTGCCACCCAATGGCGCGCCAAGGGTGTGCATCATGCAGCATCAGTGACTCTCGAGACTGAAGACTACTTGGAGTGCCTACTCAGTGGCATTGGCAGTGCTTCACCTCCCACTCCACGCATGGTGAAGCAAGTCAGTTTTCTGTCACAGAACCTTGCTGTTTAAAAGAACTCATGTCACTAGTTATTGTCGTTATGGTAAAAAATTGTTACCAAAAAAGAAAAAAATTGCTACCAAAGAAAATACTCTGAATAAATGAAGAAAATTTGGTACCCCATATCTTTGTTATTACTCACAAAAACATACCCGAACTCAATCACAATGGCAGTTCCAAGCTACATAAATAAATAAAAGCTTTGTGTACGGAAGATGTGACTTACATACATTACATAAAAGGCAGCTACACATAAATCTGTGAGAAGTGTATAGGAGGTATTGTAACAACAACTACTGAGCATATAATAAATTTTTTCTTCGGATTTTTTGAGAAATTAGTATAAGCAATGTTCTGATGTCATTTCTTTTTCTTTTCGTGTAATTATGTTAAAGAAAATGTAAGCAACTTTAGATGTGAATATTAATATTTATGTCAGATTTCAAGCAATGCTATAACAAAATTGAGGTGTAATCCCTGTTGAATCTATTGTAACATGTCTGAAATTGTAATTGTGAGCCTGGTCAATGCGTAGGCAATGTATTAAGATATGTGGAATGTAAAACCTTTGGTGAATACCCTATCTGTAGGGGAGCGGAAAAAGGTGGATGGCAGGCGAGCGCGGGAAAATGCACACGGGCGCGGTACGGCATAACGGGCTCAGCAGCGGTACTAGTCGGAGTTGGGCATCGGTCTGAGGAACACGTACCGGATCGAGGAGGCTATCCTGGAAAAAGTGGTTCCATTGAGCCTCGGATGTGTCGTGTCCGACGACTATACAGCATGGCTATATTCTAATGGCACTGGATTGAAAAGGATTACGACGCCAAGAAGAAGCAAAGTGCCGCTACAGCAAAAGCCATAGCTGTGATTGTATGTGTGCTGTGCGTCTCGCCATCTCGCCGCCCGCCAACCGCCGCATCGACTCGCACAGGTTGAATCTTTAGAATTGTATTCGTGTGGACCAGTGTTAATTTTGTTCCTGACTGTTCAATAATAACTTAACTTTTAACAGATTTGTCCTATCAATGAATTATCCTAATCACTAACCTAGACAGGGTCCTTTCCACATGTTGTGCAATCCGAGTGTCCCGAAATGAAGATTTAAAGTTTATGTTAATAAGAATTAACTGCAGACCTGTTTATGCTAGAATGAATCTTAATGAGCTTTATTGTTAATGAAAATATGAGTAAAGAGCAAAGGTCTGACAGAGTATTAACATAAATTTGGAATTGTCTCAGTAAGCAAGTTTAATTAATTTGAGACAAAAATAATGGTAGTTAAATGAGGAAGTAATTGGACAATAAGAGTAATAATTCATATTTTTTAAATCTTGAGTAATTAATGTTTCCAATAGTTAATGGTTTCAACATTGTGATCATAACAGTTTCAGGGCCCTCCCTCCTTCTTTCACTCTTTTCTTTTCTATTCATTTAAATTCTGAAGTGATTGCATTGATTTGACCAGCAAAGTTAAAGTCAAGATAAAACCTAAATTTATCAGTGTTTTACCATTATTAAAAATGACATTGTATGTGTGTATGTCAAAAGTGCTATTTCTAGGGAGACCTATGTCCGATTTCAGTCGGATCAATAGACAAAACGCATTTCGTAGTAATCATTGTAGTGTAATGTTGTGTATTTATAGCTTGTTCAAATTCGTACAGAAAGGGACAATGTTAGTTCAGTAGATTTTTCTGGCACTAAAATTCACAATATAATACAGTATTACTACGTGTGGTTATGCTTGTACGTACATTTACTTGTACAAGGGAAAAACTCACTCAATGCCTAATTAGGCTGGCGACCGTATTATTGACCATTGGTAGCATCTGCGATGGGTGTTTCTTACCTGTCCTAACGTGTAGTTGGACTTATACTTGCTTGACGTATCATTGTTGTTACTGACTGGGTATAAGTCCGATTTTGCTTCCATTTAGGTACACGCGGTCAACATATGTACTAAAATCCTTTCCTATAAGGTGAAGCCCGTCAACTTATCATAGTACAGGCTTTAAAGAGTTAACGTACGCCCGAGGGTGGACGTTACAGTATGGCTAACAATTTTTTCAGAATCACGTAAAGTGTGTGAGATGCACAGTCTTACCTGAATCAGTTGAGGATGGCTAAATGGTTCAAATGGCTCTGAGCACTATGGGACTCAACTGCTGAGGTTATTAGTCCCCTAGAACTTAGAACTAGTTAAACCTAACTAACCTAAGGACATCACAAACATCCATGCCCGAGGCAGGATTCGAACCTGCGACCGTAGCGGTCTTGCGGTTCCAGACTGCAGCGCCTTTAACCGCACGGCCACTTCGGCCGGCTGAGGATGGCTAAAAACACAGTAGAATCAGGGTGAACTCATTATTAACACAATGAATTGTTTTAAATTCATTTACTTGCTACCCAACTGAAAATAATTTTACATTATGTGATGTAGGACAACGCTATTTTCTTCATCTCCATACTTCTTCTTGATTTCCCAGAGGGCTGAACACCCATATGATTCCAGCTCCCAGATAGCTGCACATTTGTTGATACCATGCATCTGTGTTGTCTCCTGATGCCTTGTTGTAGATGACAGTCTGTGTGCAGTCGAAAGTTTAAAGTGATGTCGCCACATCTTTGTAAGGTATGGCTAGCATTGTTCCAGAATTCAGTAGAAAAAGTGTGTTAGCTATTATGCTTTCTTCCATGTTTTGGCATGTTTTACGTCCCTGAGGTATTTAAGTGATTTATTTGCTGATAATTTCGTTAGTACAGATCCATCGTTTTTAAATGTCGTGAACATGATATCCTTAAATACGAATAAAGCACACTTGCGTTAGAAGACGCGTGTATCTACAAAAATTTTCACACTCTGAGGTGCCATTGTAACTCGTTGCACAATTCCTGTTAACGGTGAATAGTTAATCACGATCATGCAGAACTAGAGCATATGTTATGATGTCTACTGGGAAGTTTGTGAAGATTTGATTTCAGTACATACATCTACAGGAGGCATCTACAAAGATGAATGGTGCCATCTCCTTAACTTTCCATGGTGAGAGCAGACGTCCTACTTCTATAATGTCCTCATAGTATGAGGGGCGAAACCTGGCGTACATATAGAATGGTAGACTGTAGAATTCTTGATTCCATTCCATTTGTAAGTTATTGAATGAATAATAAATTGGAATCAAGTAGACTTCGAGGTTAGTTAAACGACGGTTATCGAATATGGTTCAATTGTTTCCCAGGTTCCTGTTCCTATAGGTTTGTAACTCAAATAAAATGAATACTGGTATTTCTAATTGAACACAAGTTTTAATAGCCCATTTCTGTTTGGATGTATTCGGTAGCAGACGTTATTCAGAGAGCTTCCTTGAATGGAATGATAATGGCAGATGAATACCTGCAGCAAACCTTTAAAAAGTTTAAAACGTTCCTCGACTGTTCCATATTATTTTGTAAATGGTTATATCATTCACTTCACCGTCTCCTCCCTTAATGTATGAGTTAGTATCCAGTGCACTTCTTATTAAAAATAAGTTGCTGCTCCATGTCCATAATTATAAGTTTGATGTTGTCAGATTAATCCATCAACTTCTCGACAGGTAAACATGCACTAAACCAACTGTACACCACTACTGTTCTGACCACAAGTACACCGTCCTGTTTTTTTCTAAATCGTTTAAGTCTGTCACTGATGTGGAAACGTGTGTCCTAAGGTTTAATGTTATACCTGAAATAAGTGTGTGGTCAGTCTCGACCCCCATTCACTTCATTTCTTATTTTGTGAAACAGAAATGTGGAACATTACTCGTGTAAGGTTTGATATAACTGTAGTGTTACCACCACTTTTCCGTAATTTTCTGTCCAAATACAGAAAATAAAGCTTTTAGCAGAGCCTGATTTGTGTTAACAAGGCTAGTGCCTGCCTAGTGATAAGGGGCTAAGCTCCACCAGATATTAAGATGCAAGTTAAGCTACAGCTACTGCCAAAAGAAGTAAAGGGTTATTCCCATTAGTTGTAAATTATAAGAACTAACTGAATTTAATGTCTTGCTTTAAGTGATATACTTATCAGTCTTAAGAAAGCTCTATTCAGCAGTAGTTCGGGTATAAGGAAATTAGTGGCCACTAAACTGGCAGTCCTAGGAATTATTGCTGCTAACTTGTGGTTTGGTGGTACGTCTTCTATGTGTAACTAATTTAAAACCTTACATGTGGTGCGTGCAATCCTGTGAAATGTGAGGCCCTTGGGTAGTGAAGTCTGATATGTTGGGTTTTTAAGTGTGTTTTATAATCATTATTAAAATAACTTTCAGACAGTGTAACAATTGTAAAGCTCCGTAGTTGTGGCTGTTACCAGAGATTTGTAATATTATATAACTTGGGGAGTTCTCATGAGTTTGCTCAATCTATGATTTTATTGATTCCATTTGTAAGTCTAGTCAGATTTTGGTTTTATGAGAAATGGATAGGTTAAAATTAGATATAGTGGGAATTAGTGAAGTTCGGTGGCAGGAAGAACAAGACTTTTGGTCAGGTGATTACAGGGTTATAAATACACAATCAAATAGGGGTAATGCAGGTGTAGGTTTAATAATGAATCAAAAAATAGGAGTGCGGGTTAGCTACTACAAACAGCATAGTGAACGCATTATTGTGGCCAAGATAGACACAAAGCCCATGCCTACTACAGTAGTACAAGTTTATATGCCAACTAGCTCTGCAGATGATGAAGAAATTGATGAAATGTATGACGAGATAAAAGAAATTATTCAGGTAGTGAAGGGAGACGAAAATTTAATAGTCATGGGTAGTGAAGGGAGACGAAAATTTAATAGTCATGGGTGACTGGAATTCGTCAGTAGGAAAAGGGAGAGAAGGAAACATAGTAGGTGTATATGGATTGGGGGGAAGAAATGAAAGAGGAAGCCGCCTTGTAGAATTTTGCACAGAGCATAACTCAATCATAGCTAACACTTGGTTCAAGAATCATAAAAGAAGGTTGTATACCTGGAAGAATCCTGGAGATACTAAAAGGTATCAGATAGATTATATAATGGTAAGACAGAGATTTAGGAACCACGTTTTAAATTGCAAGACACTTCCAGGGGCAGATGTGGATTCTGACCACAACATATTGGTTATGAACTGCAGATTGAAACTGAAGAAACTGCAAAAAGGTGGGAATTTAAGGAGATGGGACCTGGATAAACTGAAAGAACCAGAGGTTGTACAGAGTTTCAGGGAGAGTATAAGGGAACAATTGACAGGAATGGGGGAAAGAAATACAGTAGAAGAAGAATGGGTAGCTCTGAGGGATGAAGTAGTGAAGGCAGCAGAGGATCAAGTAGGTAAAAAGACGAGGGCCAATAGAAATCCTTGGGTAGCAGAAGAAATATTGAATTTCATTGATGAAAGAAGAAAATATAAAAATGCAGTAAATGAATCAGACAAAAAGGAATACAAACGTCTCAAAAATGAGATCGACAGGAAGTGCAAAATGGCTAAGCAGGGATGGCTAGAGGACAAATGTAAGGATGTAGAGGCTTGTCTCACTAGGGGTAAGATAGATACTGCCTACAGGAAAATTAGAGAGACCTTTGGAGAGAAGAGAACCACTTGTATGAATATCAAGAGCTCAGATGGCAACCCAGTTCTAAGCAAAGAAGGGAAGGCAGAAAGGTGGAAGGAGCATATAGAGGGTTTATACAAGGGCGATGTACTTAATATTATGGAAATGGAAGAGGATGTAGATGAAGATGAAATGGGAGATAAGATACTGCGTGAAGAGTTTGACAGAGCACTGAAAGACCTGAGTCGAAACAAGGCCCCGGGAGTAGACAACATTCCATTAGAACTACTGATGGCCTTGGGAGAGCCAGTCATGACAAAACTCTATCATCTGGTGAGCAAGATGTATGAGACAGGCGAAATACCCACAGACTTCAAGAAGAATATAATAATTCCAATCCCAAAGAAAGCAGGTGTTGACAGATGTGAAAATTACCGAACTATCAGTTTAATAAGTCACAGCTGCAAAATACTAACGCGAATTCTTTACAGACGAATGGAAAAACTGGTAGAAGCGGACCTCGGGGAAGATCAGTTTGGATTCCGTAGAAATGTTGGAACACGTGAGGCAATACTAACCTTACGACTTATCTTAGAAGAAAGATTAAGAAAAGGCAAACCTACGTTTCTAGCATTTGTAGACTTAGAGAAAGCTTTTGACAATGTTAAGTGGAATACTCTCTTTCAAATTCTGAAGGTGGCAGGAGTAAAGTACAGGGAGCGAAAGGCTATTTACAATTTGTACAGAAACCAGATGGCAGTTATAAGAGTCGATGGGCATGAAAGGGAAGCAGTGGTTGGGAAAGGAGTGAGACAGGGTTGTAGCCTCTCCCCGATGTTATTCAATCTGTATATTGAGCAAGCAGTAAAGGAAACAAAAGAAAAATTCGGAGTAGGTATTAAAATTCATGGAGAGGAAGTAAAAACTTTGAGGTTCGCCGATGACATTGTAATTCTGTCAGAGACAGCAAAGGACTTGGAAGAGCAGTTGAACGGAATGGACAGTGTCTTGAAAGGAGGATATAAGATGAACATCAACAAAAGCAAAACGAGGATAATGGAATGTAGTCGAATTAAATAGGGTGATGCTGAGAGGATTAGATTAGGAAATGAGACACTTAAAGTAGTAAAGGAGTTTTGCTATTTAGGGAGTAAAATAACTGATGATGGTCGAAGTAGAGAGGATATAAAATGTAGACTGGCAATGGCAAGGAAATCGTTTCTGAAGAAGAGAAATTTGTTAACATCGAGTATAGATTTAAGTGTCAGGAAGTCGTTTCTGAAAGTATTTGTATGGAGTGTAGCCATGTATGGAAGTGAAACATGGACGATAACCAGTTTGGACAAGAAGAGAATAGAAGCTTTCGAAATGTGGTGCTACAGAAGAATGCTGAAGATAAGGTGGGTAGATCACGTAACTAATGAGGAGGTATTGAATAGGATTGGGGAGAAGAGAAGTTTGTGGCACAACTTGACTAGAAGAAGGGATCGGTTGGTAGGACATGTTTTGAGGCATCAAGGGTTCACAAATTTAGCATTGGAGGGCAGCGTGGGGGGTAAAAATCGTAGAGGGAGACCAAGAGATCAATACACTAAGCAGATTCAGAAGGATGTAGGTTGCAGTAGGTACTGGAAGATGAAGAAGCTTGCACAGGATAGAGTAGCATGGAGAGCTGCATCAAACCAGTCTCAGGACTGAAGACCACAACAACAACAGATTGCATGTTTAAAAGGGAGAGACCTGACAGGTAGATGTACTGATTGATGGTTTGTGATCAGTTATTCAGATTTCTGTTATAGAGGGAGTGTCTGTCCCCAACTGCTTCAAGATGCAATTGTACGCATTAATTTAAAAGGTGCAAGATTAACGAAAAAATTTTGAATCAGCACGACCTATCCTCAATTTAAAACATAGCACTATACTCCTCAAGTTCTGGTCGCCTTGGATTGTTATTTATGATAATGGAGAAGGGGTAGTTCATGCTGAGAGACTTAAATATCTATCTAAAGTCTTTATGTATGTGTTTTAGCACGTCAGCTCGGCCTATGCAGGATCTTCAGGTGTTGCGAAGACAGGATTGCAAATCAGAGGGGATCATAGTAATGGGACCAAACCAGTTCAGCGGTTAAAGCAGCTGATGGAGGTACCAATCGCAATGCCTGTCTATATGGTTAGGAAGGTGAGTGATGAGCTAGCATCTGTCCAAGCAGCTATCGCAAATTGCAGGCGCGTAGAGAGTTATTTGATGAAGAGACCCACAGTAGCACAGCAATTTGCATCTTATATAATTTTCCACATACATCTAAAACTTCTTCATTATCTATGTCATTTGCATTTAATATTTCGATTCACTTCAAAAACACCACTGAAGCGTTTGTCTCAAGGATTATTGCTGGTGATATCTTGAAGATCATGGAGCGATCTAATCTGCCTAATATGGTTTCTTCATTGAACATCTGAATATTCTTCGCAACATGTTTCTGATTGGTACTATCACTTAATGCTGTAATTCCCACAGCCTGGTTTCGTTGATCGTTTGAATTTCCATAGTATACTTTCGTTAATATTTCAATTCTTGCATCCACATACGAACTGATGTTCGGACCACACAAATCCCTTCTCTAGGGCATGACGTGTGACACATGTTCAAATTTGTCCAGGATGTAATGTTTACTGATGCACTTACCTCCTTCTTAAGTTAAGAGAAACTCTTGGAAGTTTCATCTGTATTGTCCATCATTCAATTTCCTTGTTTTATCAATAACTAGAAAACCTTACTGCATATGATTCCAGCGCTCTCAACATACCTTTAAAAATTCGTTTAGTGTCATATAAGTTCCTACATACACTTGATAAACCTGTTTTAATTCATACTGTCTTGTTTGGAAGCAACAATAAGGTTTGTCTTATCCCTCACCAACTATTTCAAAGTCACTGAATATATCAGACTCAAATAAAAGACGTCAACCCCAATTGCACACAAAACAGAAATATTTCTCTCTTTGATCCAGGTTTCTAACTCAATATCATCAGGTGTGAACGTTGTTCAGCATTATTCTTTTTCGTGAGGGGATATCGCTGCTTTCATTGAATGTTGTTCATGTTAGACCATTAACGCCATGTAAAATCTTCTGTAATAGCTGGTATTTGGACTGAAATAGTATTTTTGAAAACATACATATTTGCACGATGTGGATACCATCTGGATATGTTAGCAATGACATCACAACATTCATCTTGCTGCATTCTAATGGACCTACAATTATCGCTCATATATTGTCACAAAGGAGCCGTCCCTCCTCCTTCTTCTTCTTCTTCTTCTTCTTCTTCTTCTTCTGATATTCAGTAGCACTGCTAGAGCAGTCCCTTACTACAAAGTTCGTGTGAGGGCGTTTTACCTACTCGGCCATAATGATGATTATATGATAAATTTAGCCTGCATGTAATTTCATAGAGAAATAAAAGAATAGCTCTCAGACTTTATTTACAACCTCTTATAGATTTTTTGGGTATAGTTCCGTGTCTATCTTTAACACAGCTGGTCCATACTTTTTTTTTAAGTCGTCAGTCCTCTGGCTGGTTTGATGCGGCCCACCATGAACTCCTCTCCTGCGTCAACCTCTTCATCCCAGAGTAGCACTTGCAACCTACGTTCTCAGTTATTGGCTGCATGTATTCCACTCTCTGTCTTCCTCTACAGTTTTTGCCTACTACAGTTCCCTCCAGTACCATGTAAGATATTCACTGATTTCCAATAGATGTCCTACCATCCTGCCCATTCTCCTTTTTAGTGTTTTCCATTATTCCTTTCCTTGCCAATTCTCCGGAGAACCGTTTCATTCCTTACATTATCAGACCACCTAATTTTAACATTCTTCTGTAACAACACATCTCAAATGCTTCGATTCTCTTCTTTTCTGGTTTCCCCCAGTCCATGTTCCACTACTGTACGATGCTGTGCTCCAAACGTACCTTCTTAGAAATTTATTCCTCAAATTAAGGCCTATGTTTGATACTAGTAGATTTCTCTTGGCCATGAATTCTCTTTTTGCCAGTGCTAGACCGCTTTTGATGTCCTCTTTGCTCCGACTATCATACGTTATTTTGCTGCATAGATAGCAGAATACCTTAAATTTGTCTACTTGATGATCTCCAATTCTGATGTTAAGTTTCTCGCTGTTCCATTTCTGATACTTCTCATAATTTGCGTCTTTCTTCGATTTACTCTCAATCTGTTTTCTGTGCTCATTAGACTGTTCATTCCACTCAACAGATCTTGTAATTCTTCATTTCCACCGAAGATAGCTATGTCATCAGAGAACCCTATCGCTGATATCCTTTGGCTTTGAATTTTAATTCCACTCCAAAACCTTTTATTTATTTCCATCGCTGCTTCTCCGATGTATAGGCTGCACACATATCCACAATCTTCTTTTCTTTTCTTCTATATGTTATTCTTGGCAGAAACTTGAGTACGTGAGCTGTTACGCTGATTGTGCGATAATTCTCGCACTTGTCGGCTCTTGCGGTATTTAGAATTGTGTGGATGAGTTTTTTGCGATAGTCAGATGGTATACTCTACACACCAACGTGAATAGTCGTTTTGTTGCCATTTCCCCCCGTGATATTAGAAATTTTGACGTAATGTTGTCAATTTCTTCTGCTTATTCGATCGTAAGTCATCCAAAGCTCTTTTAAATTCTGGTTCTAATACCGAATTCCCTACCTCTTCTATATTGACTCTTGTTTCTTCCCCCATCACGTCATCAAACAAGTCTTCCCCCTCATAGATGCCTTCATTGTACTCCCACATATCTGCTTTCTCCTCTGCATTTAACAGTGGAATTCGTTGTACTATTAACGTTACCACGCTTGCTTTTAATGACACTGGAGGTTCTTTTGACTTTTCTATATGCCGAGTCCGTCCTTCCGACAGTCATTTCATTTTCTGTTTCTTCACATTGTACCTCCAGCCACTTAAACGTAGCTTCCCTGCACTTCCTGTTTATTTCATTTCTTGCAACTTATACTTCTGTATAACTGAATTTCTTGGGAACACTTTTGTACTTCCTTCTTTTATCGATCAACTTTATGAAGTATTTCTTGTGTTACCAATTGTTTCTTCGTAATTACTTCCTTTGTACCTATGTTTCTCTCTAAGTTCTGTGATTGGCCTTTTTAGAGACGTCCATTCCACTACAAGTGAGCTACATACGGAGCTATTCCCCATCGCAGTATCCATAGGCTCAGAGAACTTCAAGGGTATCTCCTCATTTCTTCGTACTTCCGTATCCCACTTCTTTGCTCACCGATTTTTTCTGACTAACCTCTTAAACTTCGGCCTACTTTTCATCAATATCAAATTGTAATCTGGGCCTATAGCTGCTCCTGGATAAGCCTTACATTGAAATATCAGATTTCTGGATCTCTGCCTGACCATGGTGTAATCTAAGCGAAATCTTCCTGTACCTCCCGGCCTTTTCCAAGTACACCTCCTCCTCTTGTGATTCTTGAATAGAGTATTCGCTATTACTAGCTGAATTTTATTGCAGAACTCAATTAGTCTTTCTCCTCTTTCATTCCTAGTATCAAGCCCATATTCTCCCGTAACCCTTTCTTCTACTCCTTCCCCTTCACCCGTTTTCCAATCCCCAATGGCTTTCAGATCTTCATTTCCCTTCACAAATTGAATTACGTGTTCAACATCGTCACATACTTTCTCTGTCTCTTCGTCATCGGCTTGCGTTGTTGCCATGTATATCTGAACAATTGTTGTCGCTGTTGTTTTTCTGTTGATTCTGATGAGAACAACCCTGACACTGAACTGTTCACAGTAACTCAATCTCTGTCCTATCTTCCTGTTCGTAACGACTCCTACCCCTGTCACACCATTTTCCTTGACGTCTTTCCATTTCAGTTCACTGACCCCCACTATATGTAGATTGAGCTTTACCATTTCCCTTTTCAATTTTCTAGGTTCCCTACCACGTCAAACGTCTCACACTCCACGCCCTGACTCGTAGAACATTACCCTATCGTTGGTTGTTCAATCTTTTTCTCATAGTCACTCCGCTCTTTGCAATCCGCTCCCGGAGATCCGAATGGGAGACTATACCAGAATCTTTTACCAATGGAGAGATCCTCATGATGCTTTACAATGTAGGCCACATTTCCTGTAGGTACATGTAATGTGTCTCTTAGGCAGTGGTTTCCATCACCTTCTGCACCCTCGTGCCATTGATCGTTTCTGGTTCTTCCATCCGTAGGGGCTGTTTCCCACCCCACGACAAGAGAGTATTCTGAACTTCTATCCGTTCCTCCGCCTTGTCTGACAAGGCCGTTGCCAGAAGGAGGGTGACTTCTTATCCGAGAAGTCTTTAGCCGCCATTGCTGATGATGTTCATTCAAAATTTAAGCCATGGCGGGGTTAGAATCAGAAACCGAGGACGTTGTAATCCATGGGCGTATCGTAAGTAGTGGTGCACTGGAGAAGTCGAAAGTTGAGCGACGATTTCTTCCAATGGATGCTGAGCTTGGTGCACTAACTCCACAGATTGGTCCACAATGCTTCCTAAAATAGTTACAAATATGAGTACAGTCGTTAGTGAAGACCATGCTGGATCGCTTAACCGGACTACATTAAGTTTTCAAATGTATGCACTTGCTGACGAGTGCACTCTCTCTTTCAAAAGTTTAACTGCTCGTGGGAAGTCCGCTGTTATCACTGAGGGAGCTTGACCATTTCCACTGAACATGTCGTCAATTTGCATTGAAGCATTACATAGGTGAACCCTCACATACGGGGATAATATGACTTGTGTGCCACTATATCAAGGTACATATTTTGTGACCACCACATCCTACCACAGTCATCATCATCACTAATACTTAAATGACACTACATTTCTTCTACACGTTATGAGATATTCACGCTGTAAGATGTATTACTCGACTGCGAAAACGTTTTTTTAGCCATTGCTCATAAATATAATTCATCATAGTGTATACAGTTCCAAAAAAGAAAAAATATATCTATATCATGCTTGCTTTTGGTTATCACAAAAGTACTCTGGGCTGTATGGTCTGTTCATCGCTATCGATCATGCCAGAACATACACTGTCGGAAATGATCACGAATATAATACTGAACTTTTTAAATTCAGTGTGTTAGTTGCTAATTTAAGTGGCGGCAGTGAGAGTGTACTGCAAGTTCTGAACACTGAAGCATCAGCTAGCCACGTGGTATCTCTTTAGATTAATTTTGCTTCATAGACATTACTCACATCATGTATGTCTAAACACGTCCGGTAATCTTATTTTCATTTGATAATTATGATTAGATGCAACGTCATTACTGGCTTCCAAAAAGACATCGATACTTTGGGTACAATCTTTGTTGACAAAGATATTCATGTCTGCCAACCATGACTAGAACATATGACCTACACTCTTTGAACTGCAGATTATTGTTGTTTTCGATAATATTTACCAATACTCTCTTTGATATTCAGCTTGTAATATATACCTCTTTGAGTCTGAAATACTCAGTTGTAACAGCAAAAGATTACATTTTATACAGTACTGTATTCATCTGAGTTCATTGAGAAATTGTATGAACATATGACTGGAGCTGATTTGAAGATAATATATTAATGGCTCATCTTTGTGCAGTTTTGTAAGTACTTTTTAATTGACTGTTCTTCACATATGTGCTTCTTTTGTCTGTGTATAATATATATGCTTTTTTATTTCTATATTTTATAGCCCTCCTGTGAAGATGATTATTCAAGCAAAACCAGTAGAGAATAAAGGTGTATTTGCACAGCTGTAAACAGTTACTTTATAAAATTTCCAGAGTATCTCATCAGCTAGAAATTTGAACGCATCCACTGCTAAAGGAGAATATTGACTTCTTGACACTAGTGTTTTTTAAGAAAACTAAGTCCAGACGTCCTGAGGATTCTGGAACTAATTATTCCTGAATATATCTTGATGCTGAATCTGGAGAACTAGGATTCAATGTGAAGGAAGAGAAATGTTTGTATGCTTACTACATGTTCAGGTGGTTTAAATCTAAAAACGTGTGTCAAGTGTTTCTTGAGATTTATAGGAAACTTACAGAAAGATGTCAAAGTCTGAACACAGCTTACTATTATTTGTTTCCTACACAACTGCTACCATTGTTATGAGCAACTTATGCCATTGATATGTGCAATTTCACACAGCTTTTGATGTCTACATCAGGTGTTTCAGAGTGATCTGCTTTCTTCTAAATATGAAGCTTGTTATAAATGTTACAGTCTGAATGAATAACATCTGATTAATGGGCCTCCTTCTATTAAAATTCATTGTGAGTCCTGTAAAAATAAACGAATAAAATTATACATACGGGTGGTCCACTGATCTCGACTGGGCCAAATATCTCACGAAATAAGCCTCAAACGAAAAAACTACAAGGAACGAAACTTGTCTAGCTTGAAGGGGGAAAGCAGATGGCGCTATGGTTGGCCCGTTAGATGGCGCTACCATAGGTCAAACGGATATCAACTGCGTTTTTTTTTTTTAATAGGAACACCCATGTTTATTACATATTCATGTAGCACGTACAGAAATATGAATGTTTTAGATGGACCACTTTTTTCGCTTTGTGATAGATGGCGCTGTAATAGTCACATACATATGGCTCACAATTTTAGACAAACAGTTGGTAACAGGTAGGTTTTTTAAATTAAAATACAGAACGTAAGTACGTTTGAACATTTTATTTCGGTTGTTCCAATGTGATACATGTACCTTTGTGAACTTATCATTTCTGAGAACGCATGCTGTTACAGCGTGATTACCTGTAAATACCACATTAATGCAATAAATGCTCAAAATGATGTCCGTCAACCTCAATGTATTTGGCAATACGTTTAACGACATTCCTCTCAACAGTGAGTAGTTCGCCTTCCGTATTGTTCGCACATGCATTGACAATGCGCTGACGCATGTTGTCAGGCGTTGTCGGTGGATCACGATGGCAAATATCCTTCAACTTTCCCTACAGAAAGAAATCCGGGTACGCCAGATCCGGTGAAAGTGCGGGCCATGGTATCGTGCTTCGACGACCAATCCACCTGTTATGAAATATGCTATTCAATACCGCTTCTACCGCACCCAAGCTATGTGCCGGACATCCATCATGTTGGAAGTACATCGCCATTCTGACATGCAGTGAAACATCTTGTAGTAACATCGGTAGAACATTACGTAAGGATATCAGCATACATTGCACCATTTAGATTTCCATCGATAAAGTTGGGGCCAATTATGCTTCCTCCCATAATGGCGCACCATACATTAATCCGGCAAGGTCGCTGGTGTTCCACTTGTCGCAGCCATCGTGGATTTTCCGTTGCCCAATAGTGCATATTATGCCGGTTTACGTTACCGCTGTTGATAAATGACGCTTCGTCGCTAAATAGAACGCGTGCAAAAAATCTGTCATCGTCCCGTAATTTCTCTTGTGCCCAGTGGAAGAACTGTAGACGACGTTCAAAGTCGTCGCCATGCAATTCCTGGTGCATAGAAATATGGTACGCGTGCAATCGATGTTGATGTAGCATTCTCAACACCGACGTTTTTGAGATTCCCGATTCTCGCGCAATTTGTCTGCTACTGATGTGCGGATTAGCCGCGACAGCAGCTAAAACACCTACTTGGGCATCATCATTTGTTGCAGGTCGTGGTTGACGTTTCACATGTGGCTGAACACTTCCTGTTTCCTTACGTAACTATCCGGCGAACGGTCCAGACACTTGGATGATGTCGTCCAGGATACCGAGCAGCATACATAGCACACGACCGATGGGCATTTTGATCACAATAGCCATACATCAACACGATATCGACCTTTTCCGCAATTGGTAAACGGTCCATTTTAGCACGGGTAATGTATCACGAAGCAAATACCGTCCGCACTGGCGGAATATTACGTGAAATCACCTACTTATACGTTGTGACTATTATAGCGCCATCTATCACAAAGGGAAAAAAGCGGTCCAACTAAAACATTCATATATCTTTACGTACTACACGAATACGTAATTAAAAATGGGGGTTCCTATTTTTTAAAAAACGCAGTTGATATCCGTTTGATGTATGGCAGGGCCATCTAGCGGGCCAACCATAGCGCCATCTGGTTTCCTCCTTCAAGCTAGACGAGTTTCGTTCCTAGTAGTTTTTTCTTTTGACGTTTATTTCGTGAGATATTTGGCCCGGTCACTATGAATGGACCACTATATATATATATATATATATATATATATATATATATATATATATATATATATATATACTTACTTATCGCGAATGGACCCAGAAGGATCACGCAAGGCTTTCTGACGTCGTTTCTTCCATACTTCTTTCATTCGTTCTCCATGTTTTCTTTTTCTTTCTTCTGTCCATTTTGTTCCTGGTCTCTTTAGTGCTTCCTTCTCCGGCAATACAATCCACTTTTCCACCTTATTTCTAAAAGTTTTTCTATCTTTGACATCTTTAAGTTCAATATTTGCTTTTTGTTAATCTAATTTTACTTGGCTAATCCATGGTGTTGTTGATTTGACTTTTTCTATGTAAGTGAGAATTCTGTTGGTGAGTCGTGTGGGGGGAAGTCTAGTGACATGTCCATAAAATTTTAATCTTCGCCTTCTTATGTCTGCTGCCAGGTTTGATATAGTTTCTGTGGTTCTTCTTGATTGTATCCGGTATCCTTCTTCTGTTAATTTTGGACCTAAAATCTTTCTCATAATTTTGCGTTCTTCTTTTAGTATTTTTTCTAAATCACATTTTGTGTGGAGTGTAAGCGTTTCACTAGCATATAGTGCTGCTGGCTTAATTACTGCGCAGTGGTGTCTGATTTTTGTGTTCGAGGAGATGCATTTTTTATTGTATATTTCATGTGTCATACCATATGCTCTCTTCATTTTCTGTTGTCTGATCTTCTGTGCAACTTTCTCTCCTCCGGTTGGCTCCAAAATTTCACCTAGGTATTTAAAATGTTTTACTCTATTTATTTTTCCATATTTTGTGTTCAAACTGTGTATATGGAATTTCGTACAGAAAAATTCTGTCTTTTGAAACGAAATTTGTAAACCTACTTTATCCGCGCATTCCTTAAGGATCTCTATTTGTTTGGTGGCGATTTCTTCATCATCTGCAAGTATGGCCAAGTCGTCCGCGAATGCTAACCAAGATATCTCCACGTTGTCTTTGGTTCTACCAAGATGGATTGGTTTCCAGTAGGATTGATTTTTTAATTCTTTTTCCCATTCCTTAATGACTTTATCCAGGACTATATTAAACAGAAGTGGAGATAGCCCGTCACCTTGACGTACTCCAGTTTTTATGAGAAAAGGTTCAGAGATTTCTCCCCTGAATTTAACTTTAGATACAGTGTCTGTCAGTGATTCTTTGATAAGCCTTAATGTTTTGGAGTCAAGTCCAAGTTCCTCTAAAATGTTAAACAAAGATTGCCGGTCAATTGAGTCATAGGCTTTCTTAAAATCTACAAATGTACAAATTATGGGGGTATTTCTAATTGCTTTGTGTTTTAATATTGTCTTTAAATTAAATATTTGTTCTATGCATGAGCGACCGGGGCGGAAGCCTGCTTGATAATCACCAATTTGGCGTTCCAGCTGCTCTTGTGTTCTTTTCAGCAGGCATGTTGAGAGAATTTTGTAGGTGACTTGTAAAAGTGAGACTCCCCTGTAGTTATTGACATTTGTTCTGTCTCCTTTTTTATGTAACGGGTGAATAAGGGCACATTTCCAATCCTCTGATAATTTTTCTGTTTCCCATATTTTTGTTATTATTTTTGTGAGCTCTTGCAACGTCTTTGGTCCTAGGTTTTTTAATAGCTCTGCAACAATTCCATCTTCGCCAGATTTTCTATTATTTTTTAAGTTTTTAATGTGACATGTGATTTCTTCCTGTGTTGGTGGTAATGAATCCGGTTGAGCGTTGGCACTGATTTCTTTGGGAAACCTTAAACTAGGTTCTGGGCAATTTAGTAGGTTAGAAAAATATTGAGCCAATACTTGACAGTTTTCCTGGTTTGTTAGGGCTAATTTACCATCTGGTTTTCTGAAACATAAATTTTGAGGGATATATCCTCGTATTTTATCTGCGAAAGTTCTATAGAAGTCACTTGTATTATAGTTTTGGAAATTTTCTTCTATGGCATCCAGTTGTGCCTTTGTGTACTTCCTTTTTGCTTGCCTAATAGATTTTGAAACCTGTTTTCTAACCTCGTTAAATAAATGTAGACTTTCTTGTGATTTTTTACTGTTATATTCTTGAAATGCCTTTTTTCTCCTTTCCAATGCATTTTCACAGTCTGAATCCCACCAAGGGTGTTTGAATATCGTTTTCAAGGGAATAGTTTCCTTAGCTATTCGCGTGATTTTAGAATGAAATTATTCCCATGTGTTTGCCTTTTCCTTCTCCCATTCTTCTTTTACTTTAGATTCTTTAATCTTCTTGGTGTCATATTTCTGTATTTCTGTTTTCTTCTGATGACTTCTTCGTGCTGTAAACTTGATTTTAATTCTAGTTAGGTAATGGTCTGAATCAATGTTTGCTCCTCTGCGTACTTGGACGTCGTAAATTTCTTTTTGTACTGGGTATGATATCGCCACATGATCTATTTGAAACTCGCCAATTTGTTGTGTAGGAGATCTTCATGTCTTTTGTTTTCTTGGACATTTTCTTAGAGATGTTGACATTATCTTCAGGTTATTCTGCTTACATAGTTCGACGAGCCTTGTACCATTTTTATTGGTAAATTTATGTGCAGGATATTTGCCTACGGTTTTTTGGTGGATTTTCTCTCTACCAATTTGGGCATTAAAATCGCCGAGTAGAACTTTTGCATCATCTTTTGGAATCTTGGCCATTATATTCTCCAAATTTTCCCAGAACTTTTCTGTTTCTATGGGGTTTTTCTTGTTGTCTCCGTTTGTGGGAGCATGAACATTAACCATTGTGTATGTTTTGTTGGCACATTGTAAGCGCATCGTCATTATCCTATTATTTACGGGAGTAACTTCCTTGATGGAGCTGAGCACGCTCTTGTGTATGATAAACGCCATCCCGAGATGGGGGGCTCCTCTTCCGATTCGTTTATCCGTCTTGCTCTTAAAGATGCGATAGTTGCCAAATCTGATGTTTCTTCATCTGTAAAACGTGTCTCCTGTAAAGCTAGTATTACTATCTTTTGCTTTTCAAGTTCTGTTGTAAGGTTTAGAAGTTTTCCTGGTTGGATTAATGTATTTATGTTAAAGGTTCCAATGTATGTAGGTGTTTTAAGTGGGAGTTTGCCAGAGAGCTCCGACTTTCTCTGATGTAATCGTGTAAGTCCAGGTTCCCCAGAATCCGAATTCCTGGTTGCCATCTGTTGATGGGTGGATTGGTTACCACCTGGGGTAATGTTGTTATTACTTACACGAGTCATACTTGCTTGTAATCAAGTTGGTCCAGTGTTTCCACTGGGTGTTTAGAACCAGGGATTGTTAGTTCCTGGCGCATTATGACCAGCCGCACATTGTGTGAACAGACGCTGACCAGGATGCCGATGGTTCCCACTTCAGACGCGTCCTGGATTTGGGTGTTGACAGTGCTTATTGTAATGGCGGCACTTACTCGCCATGACACAGCAACGTCTTCGGGTTCTGTGGTTTTTGAATGAGTGTGACCCTTGCCAAAAGTCACCCTCCCACACCCTCGTGATGCTGCCGCCTCGGTCCGGGACTGCTTATTTGGGTTTCCCCTTATTCGCAGCTGTCCACCATATCTGATGGATCGTTCGCTATCCGCCACCTGCGACCCGCCCTGTACCTGAGGATCGGCTAGGGTATATATATAGGGTGTTTCAAAAAGGTAAGGCCAAACTTTCAGCAAACATTCCTCACACACAAATAAAGAAAAGATGTTATGTGGACATGTGTCCGGAAACGCTTAATTTCCATGTTAGAGCTCATTTTAGTTTCGTCAGTATGTACTGTACTTCCTCGATTCACAGCCATGATTACATACGGGATACTCCACCTGTGCTGCTAGAACATGTGGCTTTACAAGTAAGACACAACATGTGTTTCATGCACGATGGAGCTCCTGCACATTTCAGTCGAAGTGTTCGTACGCTTCTCAACAATAGATTCGGTGACCGATGGATTGGTAGATGCGGGCCAATTCCATGGCCTCCACGCTCTCCTGACGTCAACCCTCTTGACTTTCATTTATGGGGGCATTTGAAAGCTCTTGTCTACGCAACCCCGGTACCAAATGTAGAGACTCTTCGTGCTCGTATTGTGGACGGCTGTGGTACAATACGCCATTCTCCAGGGCTGCATCAGCGCATCAGGGATTCCATGCGACGAAGGGTGGATGCATGTATCCTCGCTAACGGAGGACATTTTGAACATTTCCTGTAACAAAGTGTTTGAAGTCACGCTGGTACGTTCTGTTGCTGTGTGTTTCCATTCCATGATTAATGTGATTTGAAGAGAAGTAATAAAATGAGCTCTAACATGGAAAGTAAGCGTTTCCGGACACATGTCCACATATACGTTAACCCGCCAAGGTCGCTGATGTTCCACTTGTCGCAGCCATCGTGGATTTTCCGTTATATATACGCAGCACTTGATTTGTGATGGGTACACACCGCCACAAAAATCATAACCGCAGATTTTAAGATGTAGTGCAATGGAAATTTTGCTGCAATTGAAGCAATGGAAAACAAATGTTGTATTCACACTTTTAAGTGCTCTGAAAAGCGTCAAAATAACGTTATAAGAAGTCTAAATTTCAGAAACGCTCCTCGGAAGATCACAGTACTGGAACCTCTTTCTTTTACAAATCACAGGGTGTTATTGGTATAAGTGCAGGTATTTCTGTTGCTAACTTAGGACGGTGTACATCAGTTTTTATATCATTTGCAGACTAATAATTATAGCGGTTGTACGTCGTATGTTCTTAGGCTGGGTAGTACCACGATACATATGTCTATTTTCCCTGAAATCATGGGAAGAGCTATTGAGAGGGGTAAAGTGGTGTGGCACAACTCATGTTAACGAATGTGGAGGTCACTCTCCCGCAAATAACAACAAATTGATGAATCTTTCAGGGTTTGTACGTATCCCAGTAAGCATTATTTGTCGTACACACATGTCAGTGAGAAATTCAGTCATTGTTTTTGCTATCTTCGGCGTCCATTTCCACAAACTAGGGCAAAACCGAGTACAGAGGTGTGAAAATCTTTAATTGAGGATTTAAAGCTTATGCTGGCTTTTCCAATGCTTGTCATTGCATTGTTTCTTTTAATGTCGACAATAGTGATGCGACAAAAGAATATTTCATGTTCTGTGGCTTGTAAGATAATCAAAACACATGAGATAGGGCTCTTATAATCTTGCATAAGAGAATAACAAACATAAGAGAATAACAACTGTGATCTCCGTCAGCTGCACAGCGAGCTTGAAAGTGGCGACACCATGATCCTCTGAACCGTCGCTATAGTCCAGAGTCACCTTTTATGGTTGTGACAGCTTCGTGGATTCGTCGTCTTAGAGTGGCTTCGTCGTCAATGAGAGATCTGTAGATGAGCTCAATTACGTGCCGCCCCCCCCCCCCCCCCCACACACACACACACACACAAAAAAAAAAAAATCAAGTCGATTTTCATTAGAGGATCTGCACGGCCAACACACAACTGAACCTTCTGTTGGAAACTTTTCAGTAAGCTTACTCACTAACCTACAACGACTCGCATTTTTATCTACTGTGGATAGTCTAATGTAAATGAAAGACACTTTAGACAAAAATTGATTTATTTTTCTTCTTTAATTTGAGCTAACATTGTAGAGTACCACAAACTTCTTTAGTAACGTTAGGTAGTGGTGATGCATCATACATATTGTGTACACGAGCAATATGTGTACTAAAATTGCTAGTGGAAACGTCCTCTGAAGTGTTTTCATAGATCAGCTTTGTAAGTGTGTGTGACTGAGCTAGCTCACATCAAGTTTCCAAATATTGATTCTTGAAAGTGAGTGCACTATGCAGTGTTCTCGCTAAAATACTAATCAGTTTTGATTGCAGGGTTCATTAAAATTAATAATCACACGTCCAAATGGTAACTGGTCTCTATTTTATCAAAAAATCACCTTCAGCGCATGTCTGTAAAACGTTTAAGCATTGATATTCTTTAGAGGGAAACAGGCGTCAAAATTATGCACTTCATCTACATTATAATTATGGATAGACAAACGTAATAAAATAAAACGTTTTTATTTCATTACATGGCGAACAGAGATGATGATACGAGCATTGGTAAGTGTCGGATAGCACCACTGGTAATTGCTAAATAACGTCAAAAAGCAGCGCTTTATAAAGAGGAAATTCCGCCCCTCACCTGTTGTGTGACATCGTTGAGAGCCTATAGGGCTTCACATAACTGTGCTGACATATGTCAAACGTCGATATTGATATAAATCAGATAAAATATTAGGATTATATAAAGTAGGAAGCAGCAATAATTATTTTATACTGGCAAAAAAAGGTTACGAACAAACGTAAAGAACTAACCCTAAGCGGAAGTAAGAACGCAAAACCGCCGTCTACGGGCGATGCATGACAATTCGAACTCAAATATAAACGCAAAGACAAGCTTAGCGACGCCAACGGTTGCCGTGCAGACGGTATCTTGGAGTTCTCGATGCATACTGTCGATGGGGAGAAATATGGCGCAACCGAGATGTAACGGCAGAACGACGCCGTCGATCACGATGGAGACAAGGATCGATTACTGGCCATCAGAACTGAATCTTAAGAGATATAAAATCTAAAACTCGCTAGTAAAACACTGTAAGTAGGGAAAGAATGTCTGAACATGTGTCAGAATGTTCAAACTTAAAGTGATAAAGGAAATTGCAATAACAATTATTCAATATGTAAAACTTATACAGTGAGAGACACATGAGAATTTCGCGACGTAAACAATGTCGTAATTGCCATCTTTACAAATCAAAATCAGTCAAACAATAGTAATATTCAAATATAGCACCTACTCGCTGTTCCGTACGAGAATCCTGGGAATAAAATAGCGTCTGTAAAAAAAATTTCAGCTCTCAATTGCTTGCTTTTGCACAACATTTCCATAAAGAACCTTAGCCGCCATCCAGCCGCTCCTCCACTCAATCACAATCTGGGCTCTACAACATTATTGACTAGTAAAACATATGAGTTGCGAGAAGTATTTTTGTATAAAGGCACTATTGGTCCAGCAGTTGAAGCTCACTTGCGTTCGAAATGTTGGTCCCTATTACAACATGAAGATATAGTCCCACAGTTGATTTTTTTATACTTATAATAGAAGTTCAAACCTACATTCACATAAATAAGAGACAGTCAAATGAAAACGAGACAGATGGAAAAAAATATTCATTATCATTACTATTATTTCAAAAGTAGTCGCCATAAACGTTAATACATTTGTCCTACTGTGGGACAACTGGAAAGTACACTCACGGAAAAATGTTTACAGTTGCCCATTATTAACTACCTTTCCACAACAGTTTACTGACAATAATCGTAAAGAATATACATCTTTCATTTTAGCAAATCATCATAGTTTTGCATGATCTAAAGAGACATATGTCTACTTATCTTTTGTCTGATGGCTTCAGTGGTCAAGGAATAAACTTCATTTGCCATAATTTTTGCAACAGCATTCCAGGATTTAATTTGTTAATGACTGAGCTCTGACATTTTCCTATTGCCTGTTTATTTCGCCGTTTTTCTTGAATGCAGACATATAGGCAATATACGACATATATATATATATATATATATATATATATATATATATATATATATATACAGGGTGAGTCACCTAACGTTACCGCTGGATATATTTCGTAAACCACATCAAATACTGACGAACCGATTCCACAGACCGAACGTGAGGAGAGGAGCTAGTGTAACTGTTTAATACAAACCATGCAAAAATGCACGCAAGTATGTTTTTTAACACAAACCTACGTTTTTTTAAAATGGAACCACGTTAGTTTTGTTAGCACATTTGAACATATAAACAACTACGTAATCAGTGCCGTTTGTTGCATTGTAAAACGTTAATTATATCCGGAGATATTGTAACCTAAAGTTGACGCTTGAAACCTCCGACGTTCAGTTGCGTGTTGTAACAAACACGGGCCACGGTCGGCGAGCAGCATCTGCAGGGACATGTTTACGATGACGACCGTGTTTACGAGTGTGGCTTTAGTGCACTGTTGTGGTTTGGTCTAGCTGTCGCAGTGTCCGCATGTAGCGCTTGCTGCTATTGTTATTCTGCATTCGTCTCCACACGCAGACCAACTGTAGTACACCGTGTTACCAGACGTCTGTGATAGTGTAGTGTTGTAGGAACTGTGACCATGGTGTA
Organism: Schistocerca serialis cubense; assembly: GCF_023864345.2. NCBI lineage: Eukaryota > Metazoa > Arthropoda > Insecta > Orthoptera > Acrididae > Schistocerca > Schistocerca serialis. Next base: position 319,456,999 of record NC_064641.1, on the reverse strand, counting down.
TTCGAACTCTGAAAAGGCGGAGATGATACTCATGTATGGCGAGTGTCGACGAAATGCAGCTGAAGCCCGCAGGGTGTTTGCAGAACGGTAGCCGGACAGAGAGCATCCAACGTGCCGCACATTGCAAAACATCTACCGGGTGCAGTTGGTGTGTTAGCTGCTGTTGCCATGAACCCACACATGAGTACACGGGACATTGCGAGAGCCAGTGGACTGAGTCAAAGTAGTGTCATGCGCGTACTGCATCGTCACCGCTTTCACCCGTTTCATGTGTCGCTACATCAGCAATTGCATGGTGATGACTTTAATCATCGAGTGCAATTCTGTCAATGGGCATTAACAGAGAATGCGTTGCAGTTCTACCTGTTTACCGATGAAGCGGGTTTCACAAACCACGGGGCAGTGAATCTACGGAACATGCATTACTGGTCCGTGGACAATCTTCGCTGGCTCAGACAGGTAGAGCGACAGCGACCGTGGACTGTAAATGTATGGTGCGGAATCATTGGCGACCACCTCATTGGTCTTCACTTCATCGCAGGGGCCCAAACAGCTGCAACATACATCGAGTTTCTACAGAATGATCTGCCAACGTTGCTCGAAAATGTCCCACTGAAAACGCGTCGACATATGTGGTATCAGCATGATGGTGCACCTGCACATTCCGCAATTAACACTAGGCTGACCCTTGACAGGATGTTCGACGGGCGTTTCATAGGACGTGGAGGACGCATAAATTGGCCAGCCCGTTCTCCTGATCTTACACCTCTGGACTACTTTCTGTTGGGTACGTTAAAGGAGAATGTGTACCGTGATGTGCCTACAACCCCAGAGGATATGAAACAACGTATTATGGCAGCCTGCGGCGACATTATACAAGATGTAATGCGGCGTGTACGACATTCATTACGCCAGAGATCGCAATTGTGTGCAGCAAATGATGGCCACCACATTGAACAGCTATTGGCCTGACATGTCGGGACACACTCTATTCCATTCCTTAATTGAAAACGAAAACCACGTGTGTACGTGTACCTCACCCCTCATGGTAATGTACATGTGCGTCAGTGAAAAAGACCAATAAAAAGGTGTTAGCATGTGAACGTAATGTGCTGTTCCAGTCTCTTCTGTACCTAAGGTCCATCACCGTTCCCTTTGGATCCCTACGTAATTCGGTGCTCTCCGATACACACGATCGAACAGCGGAGAAGTGGTACTCAAGCGTCAACTTTAGGTTACAACATCTCCGGATGTAACTAACATTTTACAATGCAACAAACGGCACTGATTACGTATTTGTTTATATGTTCAGATGTGCTAACAAAACTAACGGGGTTACATTTTAAAAAACGTAGGTTTGTGTTAAAAAACGTACTTCCGTGCATTTTTTTAGGGTTTGTATTAACCAGTTACACTAGCCCCTCTCCTCACGTTCGGTCTGTGGAATCGATTCGTCAGTATTTGATGTGGTTTATGAAATATATCCAGCGGTAATGTTAGGTGACTCACCCTGTATATATGGTATGTATGACATAGCTTCATATATGGTTTACATGAAATAACTTCATGAAACAGAGACGAAACAAAATTTTTCTTGTTAGAAGTGTAATCACGACAACAATATAACACATACTGCTTTCCTTAACTACGCCTAGAACTGAACTAAACCGAGACGAAACACAGGTTGTTTCTCATGGTACCAAATTACAACCATAGTCCGTCTAACATCAGAGATGGTTTTCAAAGAAGTTACATAGATATATACTGTGACAAATTTTGTTCATTAGAAAACTTGAGATACATGCTTTATTGTATAAGTTATCTTAGGACAAATAATTATTTTATACAGTTTTGTTAAAGTTGAATGTAAAAATACCTGGAGCTAGATTTTTATAGTATGTATATTATTGTATAAAAACATATCGAACATTTTCATAACTGTCCACCAGGATAAAGAAATGGAAATAATTGATACATACAACTGAAAACTACTTCCCAATAAAAGCAGAGAATTACACAAATAGCGACAAAAAGCAGTATTGAGCGGTACTTTAACAGTGAAACCGCCATAGACAGCGACAGTTTGCAATAGAGAAGTTATCCTTGGGTTGTTACATTACGGAATCGTGAATATACCCAGGTGCGCACCTCTTCGTCCGAAGCAAATCGACGGCCACAAATGTCTTTATTCAGGGTTCCAAAAACATAGACATCGCATGGGGAGTGACCAGGACTGTACGTAGACTGTGTAAGGGCTTCCCAGCGAAACGTCTGCACCTTAGCCGAAACAATCTTGGAAACAAATGGGCGGACATCATCCTGCAACAGAGGGATTGCCGTCCGTCAATATTTCCGGGCGTTTGAACTCGATGGAGCGCTTCAATTTCTATAGAGTGTCGAAGTATGTGACAGCGCAAGTTACCAAGATAGTTTCGACTACACTGTAAACGTTTCGCTGAGAAGCCTTTTGACGCCCTCCAGCAGTCCCGATCGCTTCCCGTGCATTTACCATATTTTTTGAGCCCTGGAGATAGACATTGGGGTGTCGATTTGCTCCGGACAAAGAGGTGCACGCTTGGATAAAATCATTGTTCCGTAGGCAACCACAAATATTTTTCCATGAAGGCATTCACCGTCTTGCCTCACAGTGAGATAAATATTTTAAAAACTATCTCGATTACTTTTGAAATAATAAAGAGTTTACCTACTTTTTCCATCTGTCGCGTTTTCATTAGACCGCCCCTTATCTCTGGCGAGGTGTTACGCTCCAATCATTGATTACAGTGACAATCAGGAGAACATTATCGTCTCAAACAAGTTCACCAATGAATTTTGTTTGCCCCGAAGGGCACACCATTGGATGTTCTGATTAGCTGTAGTGGCTTTGTAATTTAGCTTTCATGCTCTGTGTGGATTTTGCCGCTAAATTAGATGCAGTGTGAATACCAATTTCGTCGTTTGGAGATTTTTCAATTTATCCTCGCTATTGTCTGTAATTCTCATGTACAGAACTTGGCATGAGCCAACTTACAATGAATTAAGCATATTTTACTGCAGTTCTCAAACATATCCGCCTCGAGTAGCAAGTAAATCAGCCTCAGATACAAGTCATTATATTCACCCAATCTTGAATGTTGAACATATTCCATACTATCGCAGCATACTCACAGTGTTCACATACGTTCTGCATATTGTAGAACTGTTGCTTAGGTGAATCTTTTGCAACTTTCGGTATTTTCATTATGATAAACACTCTTCCGTGTAACTGTATACATGTGCCTTTCAGGAAAAAATGTTACTATATTCTTAATTTAATCTTTTTTTATGATAGTATTCATAGTGTTGAAGCCGTCTTCCTCAACGCATCTGAGAACCTCATCTCATATTTTCATTTTTTCTCCAAAACGTATGTACTTTTTTCTATATGTTTCGCACCATATCCTACGCCTTTCACAAAGAGATATGCATCGTATCCTTATAAGTTACGTAAATACGTTGGAACACTTCACCGGTTTTTCATGCGAAGATTATTTTAGTTGCCACATTGCGAAATGTACTTTCCAGTTATTCGCTAATAGCAATGAACTTCTTTGATTTCTTTTGTGTAAGGGGCGATCAAAAAGTTTTCATTTGAGGGCGTTGCTGCAGCATGTATGCAACGTAGCGCGACGCTGATGTGGGTATATAAGCACCGAGATGTATGCAACGGATTAGTGTGGCATTCGTGTCTTTCCGATGTACGTGTGCAAACTCGACAACGCCAAATATGGCGACGTTATTACCAAATGTATCCAAATAGGACCAATACGCTATTATTCCTTTCTTGGCTGCCCACGGACAAACACCCATAGACATCCATTGGAGAATGAAGAATGCGTATGGGACAACATGTCTGTTGAAAAGCAACATTGTGGAATGGTGCGCCAAGAGGCGCTGCTGCCTCATGAAGACGTGCATCTCCACACCGCAAAACGTCGTAACGAAGGGCGGTAGACCCTCGAGCACCTGCCGTATAGTCCTGATCTCTCCGCTTGTGATTATCACGTCTTCGGTCTCAAAAAAAAAAAAAAAAAAAATATGAACGGTCGACGATTCCTGTCAGACGAGGATGTGCAGCAGGCAGTTAAGACCTTCTTCACACAGCAGGACGCCGGGTTTTATCAAACGGGTATCTTCAACCCGGTGTGTCGATGGGATGATTGCCTAAATTCCCACGACAATTGTGTCTGATTGACACGCCGATTCTGGAATGCACGCCTTCGAACGGAAACTTCTCGATTGCCCCTAACATATTTTGAATCGCAGAATGAATCTTCTTCTTCTTCTCCTTCTTCTTCCGTCATGCATTAGGCTTTCCCTAGGCTTTCCCTCAGCCTGTTGCAGCTACACCTGGTCCTTCCGTCGTTTTGCAGGTCTTCCAATACATATTTTACCTTGCGGAGTATATCGCCAAAAAAGTAGTAGTAATCTTGATTTGTCCATTTGTAAGACATGGGATATCCATTTTTGTCGGTATTCGTCAACCTTATTGTTTATATCGAAAATATTTAATTCCTTCCAGATATCTGTATTTCCTTCGTAGTCTCGCTTGGCGTATCGTGCTATGTACCTAAGGAATTTCATTTCATTGGCTTGTAATCCTACTATATCTTTTTTTTCCATTACCCAAGATTCACTTACATATAGTAATGTTGGTACTGACATAACTTTATAAAATTTTAGATATGTTTCTATTCTCGCTTTATGTAAGAATATTTCTTTAAATTCCTGTTATTGAATTTAAATTATGAGGTAACTGTATAACACTAGTCTCGGTATACATCACTAACTTGCCTGTCGTGACCCAAACAAGTGTTACCCTCTGGGAGGATTTTGAGTTTTTGACCGTTTGTTTGTCTAATTGATAAAAAGGTATCGGACTGTACTTTTGTATCTACTGCAATTTATAGAAAAACTAAACAGGCTTTACTTTGCTGATAATGAAAGTAGAAAAGTTCACACGAATGAAACGATAAACAGTCGCCAGCCTAATTAGGCATATTAATTTGAAACATTATGTTTAAGTTGTCGTAGTGACTTTCGTTAACATTCCCTTTGAATAGCACACTGGATACACTCGAATACAGAACGATCTAAGTTGTGGGTTGTAGTAGTTACCATTAATGCTGAAACAAGTAATCACAGAAAGTAAGATTGTATCCCACTCATAATAATAACAGCTACAATTACTATCATCACTAGATTCAGTACTGAAATGTTACTGCAGGAAACATTGAACTAAAGTTGGGCATGAGAAGATTTCTCACTTAACTGACATACAAATACCACAAATAAAATTAAATAATATTGGAGTTTACTGTTTATATTCTCATTTATGGTAATGCATCAGATTTCTTTAGTAGTGATAATATTCTAAATATCTTTCTAACATGAAAGGACTATAGTAGGGACCCATAAACTGATACTGTCTCACTAGTCAAACTCTATGATCCTTTCAGAAACAAAGTTCAATTCAACTAAAACTAATGCTTAGTCCCACTTGGAATAATTTATGTTTTCAGCCTTTAAAGCAAATTACTCAACACTGAGCTCGATTAACCTCAAAAATTGTTCATAATAGCAATCAAGGCTAAATTACGTTTCAAATAAGTTTAATTTAAGTGCCCTTGTCATCACCTGTGAAGCATATATTTTAGACAGTAAAATATGCACACTCTGGCAGAGAATTTTTGCACATTTAATACTCTGTTTTCTGCACACTTAGGAGGGAATCCTGCATCGGTTCATGACTGCGATAATGTTACGGTTCAAAACACAGGTTTATAGCACTTGGATTATTGTTGGAAACACTCACACAAATTATCTAGTCCATGCTATAATACATATCTGTGGGCCTGAGGTTGGTGGAGCAGTGGCGAAATAGTGGTGGCAAGCGACGTTGCGGCTGACTGTACTCATGGCTCTTGATGTTTGAATGCTCTTTATAATTTCTTCTTGGCGACAGATTTATATCGTATTAGAGCCATTCCTTATTAACCAGAGCACCACGCAATAGCCAAATCCAGATCCGAGGCAAAATTCCATGAAAAACGGCTTTCAAATGCCTCCCTTGCTACCCTCGATGTATACTGTACAACGGCTAGCCACTGACTGCGCACCGTTCCCACCAAGGAACCGCCCAGTACGGCCGACAAACCACCTCTTATCTCGCACCAAGCCACTTCCGTTGCGGAGGGGCTTCCCTACAGCTTTTACATTTCACAGTACAAGTTCCCTAAGCATGAATCAGCTTCCAATATACATTTCTTATGAATATACATATATTATAAAATTTCATTATTTTTAAAAATCGTTTAACTTTTTTCATATATACATCACAAACTTTAACGTTCCTGTTCTCAAATCAGTGACCTTAATTAACAAAAAACAAAACTTCATAATCACAGATACACATTTACATAGTATAAACCTACTTCTAATCGCTATTAGTGTTACATAGTCTCATTAGCTTTTCTTCAATCTCTGCAGTTCCCTTTTTTATCATCTAGATGAAATTCTTTTCTGCCGTTGGTCTATGGTACAGTTAAAGACCTACATAATCTCCATGGATGTGTTTAAAATCATAACAAAATCCAGGCAGTTCGTATTTCTGCTACTTCATCGCGTAAAATTCTACATTGTTTCATTCACATGTTCCATTTTTCTAGATGGATTACACAGTGAACATTCATTGTTATCTAGTACGTTTTAAATGTAATTGTCTCTCCTGTCTTATGTTCTTCAACATTTACTGGTTTCTGTATTAGACAACTTGGAGTGTGTTAACCCATCGCTGAATCTGAATTGAAGTTGGCATTTATTTCAGATATGTATTTCTCTTTTATACCTAGTAATTTGAATAGACACCAGTTTAAGAAGATTTTAAACGCTGTAGCTACAAGCATTTGGGCGTTACTTGTATTAACAGTTAAACATCCCCATGTTTCTTGTGGGTCCTAGTGGACACAGTTTAACTTGTCATCAAATAAATATACATTGATTAATATGTCAAATTCTCTTTCTTTTTTTGGATGGCACCTCCTTTCACCAGAAACTCAAAACCACATAGTTTTTTGTCAGCCAGTTTCTTGCTCAAGACTACTGTATTTTAGTTTAGCTACAAGGTAAATCTATAGCACACAGAAAAGCGATTACATTTACTATAGCACGGGTTCACATCTTTATCTCAGTACCATTATAAACGTTTTCAGCCAGTGTGCCCTGAAAACCGGTTCGTTGTTGTCTGGTGAAGTACGTGCTTAAATAAAAATAGCAAATTTTTGTGATACAGTTCACTGAAGCATGGTCAAACAGACAAAGTTGTTGTTAACTGTTTACATGGAGACACTGAGTGCTGTCGCTGCTGTGTGGTAGCCTCCGTTGCACGACTGCACTGAGACTCTCGCTCTTAAACACTTAACGTTAACTTCAGTATACATCTCACTTGCATGCACCTGAGCAATAACAAGCTGCTTGTGTAATGAATTTACCTCTTAAACCATTGGAAACTATGCCGTCCCAGAAAATCCATACAAAAATGCGAGAAAATGATCGTGAACAAGATTAGCCGAAATCCTGTGCAGCAGCGAAGCTGTTTTAAATTCTGTGTAGCGTCCGGAAATAAATCACAAGTGCGTGCGTCGTGGCGGAATGCTTGCCTAAATACTAATATCAAAACAGGGTATGTCACTTTTTCACTGATTCCGCAAAGAACCACAATAATTCATCGTCGTTCGTTCTATATTCGCGAATAATTACCGTGTCTTATTTAAGATATCTCATGTTGAACAGATACACGACGAACAGGCGGAGACGAATGATTTACTGCAAACTTTATAACAATGTAATAATTACAATGAACTAACGAAAACGACTGTACACTTTGGTTATTTCTTAAAGACTATAATCAAATCAATACGAACACACTTCTCTTCGACAATCTGAACAGTACTCTGGTAAATATTTGTTAAACTATGAATACGGGGCGTAGCAGTTTCAATGTACGTCAACAAGAAACACGGCCTGAAGATCTGTCCAACACAACCCATTGGCCAACTGCCACAGCCCATAGACTCGACAGTAGTTCACCGAAATTGATTGTAATCCCTATTAAGTACCAAGACACTCAACTGCTAAAACCTTTGATTAACGTACTTGTCAAAGAATCTTTACAATGTAGAAACAAGATCGTGATTGCCATCATTCAGAATTTGCCAACCCAGAAAAGTGTCGACAACTTGCCTGTTAGTGGCAATATAGAAACAAAGGAAATACAATGAACATGAAATTTCAGCTTATGAAGACAAATTAGATTAGTTGCGCTATCTGTTAGTGAAGTAAACAGCGCTTCCCCCGTAATTTAGTCTACCTGATGTTTCTAAGGAACAGCATTTAAACATTCATTTGACCACTGAAAATTACCAACGCGATCTTTCATACAGTATTGTTTCACGTTTTAAAGATGTTTAACAAGTCTAATAATGTGTCGATTACTTTAGGGGTAGAAAACGTTCCACTTCTTGTCCCATAGTACAACTAGTTAACTAATACATCGTCCACACGCGAAAACATGGGTTGCTGGGAAATAACACAATTTTGTATCAGTATTATTTCTTCTGTAAATGAACTCTACGTAAACTGGATGTCGAATTTCATTTGTTATTACACTGAGGTGGCAGAAGTAACGGGATGCTTCCTAATATCGTGCCCAGCGAAGTGCAGCAACTCGGCAAGGCATGGATTCAACAAGTCACTGAAAATCCCCTGAAGAAATATTGCGTCATACTGCCGCTATAGTCGACCATGATTTCGGAAGTGTTGCCAGCGTAGAATTTTGTGCACGAACTGACCTCTCGATTACGTCCCATAAATCTTCGATGGGATTCATGTAGGGTGGCTAAAAGATCTGAGTGGCCAAATCATTCACTCGAATTGTCCAGAATGTTCTTCAAACCAGTCCTGAATAACTGTCGCCCGGGGACATGGAACATTGTCATCTTTAAAAATTAAATCCTTGCTTGGGAACATGAAGTCTATGAAGAATGGCTGCAGATGGTCTCCAGGTAGCCCAACACTTCGATTTCCAGTCAGTGTTCGGTTCGTTTGGACCAGAGGACAGGTCACAGCATTATGGAGCCACCAATTGCTTGTGTAGTGCCTTGTTGACAACTTGGTACCATCGCTTCATGGGGTCTGTGCCGCACTCGATCCCTGCCGTCTGCTCATACCATCTGAAACTGGAACTCATCCGACTAGGCCACGGTTTTCTGGTCGTCTAGGGCGGACCAATATGGTCACAAGCCCAGGAGAGGCACCGCGGGCGGTGTCGTGCTATTAGTAAAGGCACGTGATCGATCGTCTCCTGCCATATACCATTAACGACAAATTTCGTCACATTGTCATAACGATTATTTCCGTTGTAGGCCCGTGTTGATTTCTGTGGTTTTTTAAATAGTGTAGCTTGCCTGTTAGCACTGACAACTCTACACAAACGCCGTTGCTCTCGGCCGTTACGTGAAGGCCGTCAGCCACTGCTTTGACCATTGTGAAAGGTAATGTCTGAAATTTGACGTTGCCGGCACACTGTTGACACAGCGAATCTCGGAATACCGAATTCCCCAACGATTTCCGAAATGTGATGTCCCAATGTAATGTCTAATGTATGTCCAAATGTAATGTGGAAACTTACCCCTATAGGCGGAAAAATTACCAATGATCAACGGCGTGAGGATGCAGAAGGCAATGGGTACCACTGCATTAAAGACACAACGTGCATCCACAAGATATGTGTCCTGTAATTGAGAAGGTGTCTTGTTGATATCCCCATTGGCAAAAGATTCCGGAATAGTCCCCCATTCGGATCTCCGAGAGGGGACTGCCAAGAGGGAGGAAAGCATGAGAAAAAGATTGAATAACCAACGAAAGGATAAGGTTCTACAAGTCGGGGCGTGGAAAGTCAGATGCTTGAACGTGGTAGGGAAGCTAGAAAATCTAAAAAGAGAAATTCAGAGTCACAATCTGGAAAGAGTACGGGTCAGTAAAGTGAAATGAAAAGAAGAGAAGGAATTCTGGTCACATGAGTGTAAGGTAATATCAATGTCAGCAGAAGGTACAACGTGAGTAGGATTCGTTATGAATAGGAAGGTAAGATAGAGAGTCTGTTATTGTGAACCGTTCAGCGATAGGGTTGTTCTTACCAGAATCGACAGCAAACCAACAACGACAACGAAAATTCAGTTATACATGCTGACGTCGCGGGCTGAAGATGAACAGATAGATAAAGTATATGAGGATACCGAAAGGGTTACACAGTACGTAAATGGAGACGAAAATCTAATAGTCATGGGGGACTGGAACGCAGCTGTAGGGGAAGGAGTAGAAGAAAAGGTTACAGGAGTACATGATCTTGGGATAAGGAATGAGAGAGGAGACAGACAGAGTTCTACAATAAAATTCAGCAGGTAATAGAAAATAATCTATTCAAGAATCACAAGAGGAGGGAGCATATATGGAAAAGGCCAGGAGGTACAGGAAGATTTATGTTAGATTACATCATGAAGAGTAGGCTGAAGTTTAAGAGATTAGTCGGGAAAAATTGGTGAGCAAAGAAGTGAGATATTGAAGTACAAAGGAATGACAAGATATGCTTGAAGTTCTCTAAGTCTATAGATACAGCAGTAAGGAATAGCTCAGTAGATCGTTCAGTTTAAGAGGAATGGACATCTCTAAAAAGGGCAGCCACGAAAGTCGGAAAGAAAAACAGAAGTACAAAAAAGGCAACTGCGAAGAAACCAAGGGTAACAGAAGAAATACTTCAGTTGATGGATGAAAGAAGGAAGTACAAAAATGTTCAGGGAAATTTAAGAATACGTAAATACAAGTCGTTGAGAAATGAAATAAATAGAAAGAGCAGGGACGCTAAGACGAAATGGTTGCATAAAAATGTGAAGAGATCAAAAAAGAAACGATTGTCGGAAGGACTGACTCATCTTTTAGGAAAGCCAAAAAACCTCTGGTGAAATTAAAAGCAAGGGTATAACATTAAGAGTACAATGGGAATTCCACCGTTATATACAGAGAAGAAAGCAGATTTATGAAGGGCTATATCGAAGGCGTCTACGAGAGGGAAGACTTGTTTGATGACGTGATAGAAGAAGAAACAGAGTCGATTTAGAAGAGATAGGGCATCAGTATTAGAATCACAGTTTAAGAGAGCTTTGGAGGGTCAAATAAGGCAGAGGGGATAGATATCATTCCATCAGAATTTATAAAACCATTGGGGGAAGTGGCAACAAAACGACTATTCAAGATTATGTGTAGAGTGTATGAGCCTGGTGACATACCATCTGACATTCGGAAAAATATCATCCATACCATCCTGAAGACTGCAAGAGCTGCCAGGTACGAGAATTACCGCAAAATCTGCTTAACAACTCATGCATCCAGGTTGCTGACAAGAACAATATACAGAAGAATGGAAAAGAAAACTCAGGATGTGTTTGTTAGATGACCATCAGTTTGGCTTTAGGAAAGGTAAAGACGCCAGACGTTGCGGCTGATAACGGAAGCAAGACCAAAGAAAAATCAAGACACATTCATAGGTTTTGTCGACCTGGAAAAGGTGTTCAACAATGTAAAATAGTACAAGATGTTCGAAATTCTGATAAACATGGGGTAAACTGTAGGGAGAGACGGGTAATACACAATATGTACAAGAGCCAAGACGGAATAATAAGAGTGAACGATTAAGAACGAAGTGCTCGGATTAAAAAGGATGTAGTCTTTCGCCCCTACTGTTCAATCTGCACATCTAAGAGGCAATGATGCAAATAAAAGAGAGATTCAGAAGTGGAATGAACCTGGCGTGAGTGAGGTCGGGTATGTCATACCCGAGGTGTTTCGAAGTGCTAATTATTATTGAAAGTCATTGTTGCCACACAAATCTTGCTGTCACAGAGGCTGGATGTAAGGGAAAGGGGGAAGATGCAGCGTTGAGTTTATTGTTGCTCCAGCGTCAGAGGGAGATGCACGTGTGCAAAGGTAGCTAGAGTACGTTATATCCAACCTCGTAGTCGGTGTTTCATTTCTGAGCTGTCAGCAAGTTTATGAGATATAAAGTTATTTATAGTGTTCTTTGATATATTTTTAGATTTTAGATTTCTCAAGATGTCTTATGGAGAAAATGAACGTCGGCTACAAGAACTACTAGAAGAAGTTTTAGAAAACCGTTCAGATCGTAGTTCCTGTGACTCCGAGAGTGAAGAAGAGATTGAAACAATTTCTCAATGAAGTGAAGTGATTCGGAGCAAAAGGGTATTTTGGCACTGGATGTTATTTTTTAAGTAAACCGTTTCATATAACCTTATGCTAGTTTACAACTACGCTGATGAGCCATAACATTATGACCATCTACATCACAGCTGGTACGTCAACGTTTGACAAGGATAACAACGGCGACACGCCGTGGCACAGCAGCAGATGCCTTGGTAGGTCATTGGAGGGAGTTGGCACGAGATCTGCACACACGTCACCTAATTGACGTAAATGCCTCGGAGGGGGGTGGTCAGCCCTGACGCCAAGTTCAGTCACATCTCAGATGTGTTCGATCGGATTCGGATCTGGCGAGCTGGGGGACAGCACATCAATTGGAACTCGCCACTGTGTTCCTCGAATCACTCCATCACACTCCTGGCTTTTGTCACATTGCACATTATCTTATTGAAAAATGTCACTGCCGTCGGAAAACATGATCGTGACGAAGGGGTGTACGTGGTGTGCAACAAGTGTACGATACTCCTTGGCCGTCTTGTCTTACACGACCTCCACTGGACCCATGGATGCCCACGGGAATGTTCCGCAGATCATAAACAAGCCGCCACCAGCTTGTCGCCGGCCGAAGTGGCCGTGCGGTTAAAGGCGCTGCAGTCTGGAACCGCAAGACCGCTACGGTCGCAGGTTCGAATCCTGCCTCGGGCATGGATATTTGTGATGTCCTTAGGTTAGTTAGGTTTAACTAGTTCTAAGTTCTAGGGGACTAATGACCTCAGCAGTTGAGTCCCATAGTGCTCAGAGCCATTTGAACCATTTGAACCAGCTTGTCTCCGTCCCACGGTACAGGTGTCAAGGAACTGTTTCTATGGAAGACGATGGATTCGTGCTCTCCCATCAGCATGATGAAGAATGTATCGGGGTTCATCAGACAATGCAACGCTCTGTCACTGCTCCAACATCCAGTGCCGGTGGTCAGGTGTCAATTTGTCGTAGTTGCTGATGTCGTCGTGTTAACACTGGCACATGCATCGGTCGTCGGCTGCGGGATCCTATCGTTAGGAGATATACTTGTACTCTGCCCAGCATCAACTTTTGATGTTAGTTTCAACCCAGTTCGTCGCCTGTCATGTTTTACCACACTACCCACACTACGACGCCTGACATTTGTAATAAGGGATGGCCGCGCAATCCCATGACGTCTTGTAACGCTACCGCCCTTCTCGGACGTACGTTATCTCTATAAAGCCTGTACTGCAATAAGTTCACGGGCTTCACCTTATAAATAAGGATTTTAGTACATAAGTTGACCGCGTGTACCTAATAGAAGCAAGATCGGACTTATATTCAGTCAATAACTACAGTGATGCATCAAGCAAATGTAAAGTATAACTACTCGTTCGCATGGACAAGAAGTACACACAGTAGATGCTACCTACAATTAACAATTCGGTCGCCAGCCTACTTAGGCAATGAGTGAGTTTTTCCTTGTACAAGTGGGTGCATGTACAAGCATAGTAACTCGTAGTAATGAAGCGTTATATGGCAAAGTTTGGAACCAGAAAAATCCACTGAACTAAAGTTTTCTCTTATTGTACTAATTTGGACGAGCTAAATTTACACAACACCACACAGTAATGATTACTACGAACTGCATTTTGTAGGTTGAGCAGACTGAAATCGGGCATAGATTGCCCTAGCATCGACAATCTTGAAAGTACACACACAATATCACTATTAATGATGGAAAAACACTAATACACTTAGGATTAGTATAAAATTTAGCTTTACTGGTCAAATCTAATCAACGCATTTCACGGTTTGAAAGAATAGACAAGAGAAAGGGGGGGGGGCCCTGAAACTGTTATGGTCGTTATACTGAAACTATTAAGTACTGAAGGCAAATTTACACTCAAATTTAGCAATCTATGGATAACTACTGTTTTGTCTTACTTCTGAATAATTTAAGTGTCATTATTTCTGTCTCAAATTAATAAAATAACATCGCTAACTCAATCCAAAAATAAAAAACTCTCTTTCAATTTAGTCATACTTTTGTTCTTTACCAACATTTGCAATAACACACAGCACTTTAGATTCCTTTATGGCATAGATTAATCTGCTGATAATTTTCATTAACACTAACATTAAACTTTAAGTTTAGGATACTCGGGTTGCACAATACGAGGTAAGGATCCTGTCTAGGTCAGTTATCAGGATAAGTCATGGCTAAAGCAATTCTGGTAAAAGTCACGTTATTATTGAACAGTTAGAAACAGTTTCGACACTGGTCCACACAGATACACTTCTAAAGATGAAATAAATGTTTGACCTGTGTAAGTCGGTGCGGCGGTTGGCGGGCAGCGAGATAGCGGGCAGCACGGCACACATACACTCCTGGAAATTGAAATAAGAACACCGTGAATTCATTGTCCCAGGAAGGGGAAACTTTATTGACACATTCCTGGGGTCAGATACATCACATGATCACACTGACAGAACCACAGGCACATAGACACAGGCAACAGAGCATGCACAATGTCGGCACTAGTACAGTGTATATCCACCTTTCGCAGCAATGCAGGCTGCTATTCTCCCATGGAGACGATCGTAGAGATGCTGGATGTAGTCCTGTGGAACGGCTTGCCATGCCATTTCCACCTGGCGCCTCAGTTGGACCAGCGTTCGTGCTGGACGCGCAGACCGCGTGAGACGACGCTTCATCCAGTCCCAAACATGCTCAATGGGGGACAGATCCGGAGATCTTGCTGGCCAGGGTAGTTGACTTACACCTTCTAGAGCACGTTGGGTGGCACGGGATACATGCGGACGTGCATTGTCCTGTTGGAACAGCAAGTTCCCTTGCCGGTCTAGGAATGGTAGAACGATGGGTTCGATGACGGTTTGGATGTACCGTGCACTATTCAGTGTCCCCTCGACGATCACCAGTGGTGTACGGCCAGTGTAGGAGATCGCTCCCCACACCATGATGCCGGGTGTTGGCCCTGTGTGCCTCGGTCGTATGGAGTCCTGATTGTGGCGCTCACCTGCACGGCGCCAAACACGCATACGACCATCATTGGCACCAAGGCAGAAGCGACTCTCATCGCTGAAGACGGCAAGTCTCCATTCGTCCCTCCATTCACGCCTGTCGCGACACCACTGGAGGCGGGCTGCACGATGTTGGGGCGTGAGCGGAAGACGGCCTAACGGTGTGCGGGACCGTAGCCCAGCTTCATGGAGACGGTTGCGAATGGTCCTCGCCGATACCCCAGGAGCAACAGTGTCCCTAATTTGCTGGGAAGTGGCGGTGCGGTCCCCTACGGCACTGCGTAGGATCCTACGGTCTTGGCGTGCATCCGTGCGTCGCTGCGGTCCGGTCCCAGGTCGACGGGCACGTGCACCTTCCGCCGACCACTGGCGACAACATCGATGTACTGTGGAGACCTCACGCCCCACGTGTTGAGCAATTCGGCGGTACGTCCACCCGGCCTCCCGCATGCCCACTATACGCCCTCGCTCAAAGTCCGTCAACTGCACATACGGTTCACGTCCACGCTGTCGCGGCATGCTACCAGTGTTAAAGACTGCGATGGAGCTCCGTATGCCACGGCAAACTGGCTGACACTGACGGCGGCGGTGCACAAATGCTGCGCAGCTAGCGCCATTCGACGGCCAACACCGCCGTTCCTGGTGTGTCCGCTGTGCCGTGCGTGTGATCATTGCTTGTACAGCCCTCTCGCAGTGTCCGGAGCAAGTATGGTGGGTCTGACACACCGGTGTCAATGTGTTCTTTTTTCCGTTTCCAGGAGTGTACAAGCTCGGCTAAGGCTCACACAACATCGACACTTTCCATCTTAGCGTCGTAATCTTTCCGATTTTGTGCCTCAGAATATAGCCATGCCAAGTAGTCGTCGGAATCGGTTCATCCGAGGCTCAATGGAATCCACTTTTCCTGGGTAGCCTCCTCGGTACAGTACGTGTACTTCCGACTGTTGCTCGCCTCCGACTGTTATACTGTGCCCGTTGTGCCGAACCGCGCCAGTGTGCGTTTTCCCGCCTCACCTGCCTCCACCTTTTCCCGCTCCCCTACAGGTAGGGTATTCACCACAGGTTTTCTACTACACATATCCTAATGCATTACCTACGTATGGACAAGTGTATAAATTCCAATTTTCACATCTTACAATAGTTTTAACATTAAATACACTTTCCTTTGATTACCACATTATTTGAAATCTAACATAAATAATAATATTCATTTCAAGAGTTGCTCACAGTCTCTTTAACATAACGATACGAACCAAAAAAAATTTCAAAACATTGCATACATTAATTTATCTAAATTCATAAAGAAAAAAATTATTATATGTACAGTTGTCGTTACAGTCTGTGTGTAGTTCCACGGTGGTTTCGCCACATGTTGAAGACACTCACCACAGCATTCCTCGAATATCCGACAAGTCGTGCACTTTCCGAAACGCTCGTGCTAAGCCTCCATGCCTTCACAATGTGCCCTCGGTCGTTCTATACATGGACAGCATGCTCACGGATACAACATGCACGATACATGTCTCTGACTAGCAGTCATTCCTCGCCAGGTGATGCTCCTATCGCCTTACGGGTTTATATAGATAGTGGGTCGGTGGTCATAATGTTCTGGCTGATCAGTGAGTAGAATGTACTAGATACGTGATAGAGCTTATGTATAGGAGACAGACTGCCGCCACAATTTTTTGGAATGTCAGAAGAAAACACAATTACGGTGTTACATTAATTTGAAACCATGTAGTACAATTATGTTATTATTAACATCTAAGGAAACGTAAAACAAAGAAAATGTAAAAGAAACTATGCAAAGGTCATATTAACATATTTAGAATTATATGGGATGAATAAATGAATGTGTGTCCGACTTTTTTGTTGAGTCTGGCAGTTAAAATACAATTTAGCTGTATCTAGGAACTTTCGAAAATACCTCGACGACTACACCTGTTCGAATGGGCAGAATATTGGATTTCGTTTTGCGTGTTTTATACGTAGTAAAATGTGAAATTATTTTCAGAGATGGTTTAAGACTTGTAGTACTTATTTACAGTTCCGCACTTGTGGAGCATGAAAACTTTCACAACCTAGTTGCCATTTACAGCCTGTTATTCTGCCTGCATGATAATGTCAAATAACAACACTGCTTTGAGGATTACTCTGCTAAAGTTAAAATACTCTTAATGCTGTGGCTTCCACTTGCCGTAATTAAAAATGTGAAAATGGTTGCGACGACTTGCCATTAATGTCAGATTTTCATTTAGTTGAAACAGCAGCAGGTACAAGCTAAAAATCGTAGTGATAAATCGACGAGTTTAGCAAGTGCTATTGTTATGCATCAGATTTGGATAAAGATATATCAGACGCAAATATTAAGACACTTCACTGAGTAAAAACAGAAATACGTGGTCAAAACACGAGACGTATCACTGGAATAAGATCAGATTATAACGTAGTAACGAAGAACTACCGGTATTTTTCACTGTTTTAGTGTAGTTTTGCAGCATATGCTATAGAAATGTAAATCATTAATTTGAACAAGTTCTGGTATGACAAGGCATGATGTATTATTTTAATTTGCGTTAAAAGTGAATGTTTCGATAAAGATGTAGTGAAATTTCCTTTCTTTCAGGAGTGCTAATTCTACAAGGTTCGCAGGAGAGCTTCTGTAAAGTTTGGAAGGTAGGAGACGAGGTACTGGCGGAATTAAAACTGTGAGGACGGGGCGTGAGTCGTGCTTGGGTAGCTCAGTTGGTAGAGCACTTGCCCACGAAAGGCAAAGGTCCCGATTTCGAGTCTCGGTCCGGCACACAGTTTTAATCTGCCAGGAAGTTTCATATCAGCGCACACTCCGCTGTAGAGTGAAAATTTCGTTCTAGTATTTACCATGTTTACTTCCACCTTCTCTGAAAGGTCAGTACGAGCAGACATTAAGGGTGAGCGATTGAAGACTCCAGCCTACAGGTATAATAACGTAAATTACAGTTTTACTTGTTTGGTGTAATAAAATGAAAATTGAACGATCACAGAAGACATAGATCTCATCCGCGGTAACAAATCGCCACATTATGTATGTAGAAACCGAGTAAGGTTAGAGTTCGTCCGGTCCACAATGATGCCGTTAGGGGTAGGGCACAGGCTCGGATTGGGGAAGGATGGGAAAGGAAATCGGCCGTGACCTCTCTAAGGAAGTATCATAGCATTTGCCTCAAGTAATTTCGAGAAATCAAGGAAAACCTAAAACTGAAAGGCTGGATTAGCGTTTCAGAAACAGGTGGATTGTTTGGAAAACGGGCTAAACTGGTTTAGCAGATATGAATCTCTCTCGCCCTTCAATCAAACTCGTGATACGTACTGACAAGTGCAAGTTACCTGCAGTTCTTTTTTTTACCAAAAGAAAGTATTTAGAAATCGGTAAATGGATTCTAAATGGAGTAGACAATCAAGCTGCCATATAGAATGGACTTTATTACTCTCCCTATATCACTAAAGAAAGGAAACAAATAGTTTACGCGAGCTACGACTCACCGTCGTCCGCCGCGTGTGCAGCACCAGCCGACCGGGACAGTTTGTAACAAACACTGATTTTAAACAGCGCAACGGTGCGCTCCCTATAGTTTGGGCCAAATACAGGGATCCGTGGCGCGCAACACATACACAAGAAAATCCATTAATTATTGCACTGAATTTAATGTGTCTTATCTTTGTTTTCTGAGGGGAATAACTACACGAAAGGGGAACAAGAGATGAAATTAAATGTTTGTGCAAAAATTATCATTAATACTAGCAAATTAGTATTGTAGTTCACATCCCATATCGAATATACAAACTAACATCGAATCATCAGTGAAGCTATACTCTCACTTATACAATCATTATGTTAGGAACAAAGATTTCAAGGCAAACCAGAGTAATGAATTCAAAGATAAGGACAAAAAAGCTAAAACTTCACGAAAGGAGGACAATCCTGCACCAACATTTAAATATAACTACATGTAACTTAACAAGTGAAGGAAATAGTTTATTCCACCACCACTGAAACTAACAGGGGAGCCAGAGAGATTCCAATCAAAGCCTTCACATTAAAAGTGATAAATCACATAACTGTAGTTGTGTTCGAGAAATATTATCCAAAATGAAGGTCGATCTGCATGAAAATAAGTAATCTGCATAACAAGACACCTTATACTTGCAATACCGCTACTGTGTTCACAAGTGGTGGTGAAACTGCACAGACCGTAGTACTCTAAAAATGGGAAAAAAAGATGCCCAGATTCCTTGATTTGATTTGTATCATATCATAGCAAGAAGATGAGTGATTGCTAAAGACAGTTACTCCAATAAATAGATACAGGCTACATACTTCTCTACAAGGTTTGCAGGAGAGCTTCTGTAAAATCTTCAACTTTTTTTTTTTTTTTTTTTTGGTCATCAGCCCTTTGACCGGTTTGATGCGGCTCTCCACGAATTCCTCTCTTGTGCCACATGATTGTCATACATAAATTTTCCCTCTGAGGGCTTTGCAGCAGTGTATATGCACCGTAGTAGGACTCCGATGTGGGAATGTGTGCACTGACATGTAGGCAAGGGATAAGAGTTGCATTCGTACATGCAGTAAATGCGGAAATGTGAATTATGGTGACGTTGTTATCCAATGCATCCAAACAGGACCAGTGCGCTGTTATTCTTTTCTTGACCGCCGCTGTGGAAGGGTGCGCCAAGATCCGTGCTAGTCTGTCGATCTGGGAGGCCAGCCTCATTCATTACGCACTCCCACTCAAGTGGGAGACTGGGAGACACTCGAGCACCTTTTGCGATTATCTCATGCCTTCGATCCCTTAAGAGAGGCCTTGAATGGTCGACGACTGCTGTCGGACGAGGATGTGCAGGTATCTTCAACTTTGGTTTTTTTTTTATTTTGAGCCATCAGCCCTCTGACCGGTTTGATGCGGCCCTCCACGAATTCCTCTCTTGTGCCAACCTCTTCATCGCAGAGTAGCGCTTGAGACCAACGTCCACAATTATTTGCTGGATGTATTCCAATCTCTACCTTCGTCTACAATTTTTGCCCTCTACAGCTCTAGTACCATGGAAGTCATTCCCTGATGTCTTAACAAATGTCCTGTTATCCTGCGCCTTCTCCTTGTCAATGCTTTCCACATATTTCTTTCCCCTCCGATTCTGCATAGAACGTCCTCGTTCCTTACCTTATCGATCCACCTAATTTTCAACATTCGTCTGTGGCACCACATCTAAAATGCTTCGATTCTCTCCCGTTCCGGTTTCTCCACAGTTCATGTTTCAGTGACATACAATGCTGTGCTCCAAACGTACATTCTCAGAAATTCCTTCCTCAAATTAAGGCCGATGTTTGAGACTAGTAGACTTCTCTTGGCCAGAAAGGCACTTTTTCCAGTGCTAGTCTGCATTTGACGTCCTCCTTGCTCCGTCCGTCATTGGTTATTTTGCTGGCTTGGTTGTAGAATTCCTTAACTTCATCTACTTCGTGACCGTCAATCCCGGTGTTAAGTTTCTCTTTGTTTTCATTTTTGCTACTTCTCATTACGTTCGTCTTTCTTCGATTCGCTCTCAATCCATATTCTGTACTCATTAGACTGTTCGTTCCATTCAGCATATCATGTAATTCTTCTTCACTTTCACTCAGGATAGCAATGTCATCAGCGAATCGTATCATTGATATTCTTCCACCTTGAATTTTAATTTCACTCATGAATCTTCCTTTTATTTCCATCATTGCATCTTCGATGAACACATTGAACAGTGCGGCCGAAAGGCTACATCCCTGTCTTATATTTTTTTAATCCGACCACTTCGTCCTTGATAGTCCACTCTTATTATTCCCTCTTGGCTCTTGTACATATTGTATATTACCCGTCTCTCCCTACAGCTTATCCCATGTTTCTCAGAATTTCGAACGTCTTGCACCATTTTACATTGTAGAACGCCTTTTCCAGGTCGACAGATCCTATGAACGTGTCTTGATTTTTCTTTAGTCTTGTCTCCATTATCAGCCGCAACGTCAGAATTGCCCCTCTCGTGTCTTTAGCTTTTCTAAACACAAACTGATCGTCATCTAGCGCATCCTCAATTTTCTTTTCCATTCTTCTGTGTATTATTCTTTTCAGCAACCCGGATGCATGAGCTGTTAAGCTAATAGTCCGATAATTCTCGCACTTGTCAGCTCTTGCAGTCTTCGGGATTGAGTGGCTCATGTATTTCCGAAACTCAGATGGTATGACCCCAGACTCATACATTTTACAGACTAATTTGAATAGTCGGTTCGTAGTCACTTTCCCCAACAATGTTAGAAATTCTGATGGAATGTTATCTATCCCTTCTCCTTACTTGATCTTAAGTCCTCCAAAGCTCTCTTAAGATGTGATTCTAATAATGCATCCCCCATCTTTTCTAAATCGACTTCTGTGTCTTCTTCTATCACATCTGATAATTATTCACCCTCATAGAGGCCTTCGATGTACTCTTTCCACCATCAGCTCTCTCCTCTGTATTTAACAGTGGTATTACCGTTGCACTCTTAGTGTTATCACTCTTGTTTTTAATTTCACTGAAGGTTTTGACTTTCCTGTAAGCTTGGTCAGTCCTTTCGACAATCGATTCTTTTTCGATTTCTTCACATTTTTCATGCAGCCGTTTCGTCTTAGCTTCCTCGCACCACCTATTTATTTCATTCCTCAGCGACTTGTTTTTCTGTATTCCTGAACTTCTCTGAAAACCTCGTTCTTAGTTGGGATGATTGCCTCAAAGCTCAGGGCAATTTTGTGTGACTGGTATACCGATTCTGCAGTGTAAGGTCTTCGAACGGAAACTTTTTGATTGCCCCTTATGCTAAGGGAGCAGCGGTGGTTCTCGTTACCAAAGTTGTGATAGAAAAACTGTGTAAGGGTTTGACTCACAAATAGCCACTTCGCTAGACCTCTCTCGAGGAGTTTAGCAAGGTTGGCACTGCACTACTAGAGTTTAGCAAGGTTGATACTGCTCTACTAGAGCTTAGCAAGGTTGGTACTGCTCTACTACACAACCCAAGAGTGTCACTGTGTCCCTTAAGTAGATTATACACCTCCACAGATTAGTACTTAGCAGGGATTATTCAGGGAAATAAAGCAATGTGGAAAGGGACACAGTTTGACATACAAGATAGTTACACTCCTCGAATTCTCTTGTGAAGGAATACAGACACACATAAAAATTCGTTTACGGCATAATTAATTAGTATTACTACAGTAAAACAGATGGATGGCTTACACAGTCACCTTTCAACCTGAACGTTCATTTTCATGTTTACTTTTCTCAAAATGTGGCAGTAATGTGCACAAAGGTTGCTCGTAGTTAAGCCTGCCTTCGGATAAAATGTACTGATAAACTCAAAGCTGCAGCTATGTTGTATCAGAATTGTTGTGCAGTAAAAATTCTGTACTCTCTCGATATTTCCGTCTGTCCTTGCAACTTTGGGATTTTCTTCAAGTGAATCGATATCAGTTGAGGCACAGTACATAGAATTCAGCAGCATATGCCAATAAAGCCTAAACTGAGCAAGCTGGTCTCTTACAAGCAATCAATTTCAGATGATTCAGTATTGCTGAAAAACAGTCATAAAATGATGGTTCGTCAGCTCAGTTTACCTATTCAGAAGACATAAAACGGCTTTCTTAGTTCTTATATTGACGAAACTTTCCAGAGATTCAGTTAGACTTGGGTTACGTAATTTCATAAGCATACGGCACAAACGAATAAATGGGTACGTTGAGCAAACGCCGGCACCAAAATCCAACACCTACAGGAGAGATCGGAAAAGAACGAGAAAAACCACGTATAGCTTATCATCCCCAAGCTGGCACAATCTGTGAAAAAATCGCTAAGCTACGTAAACACGACATTCTATGAATTTAAAAGTCGTAAATAAACATAGAAGACTGCTGTGTAATACGGAAGACGATCTAGATCTCCGAAAACTGGGTGTAACCATATTCTATTCAAGCGTGACATGTCGTAATACACTGCCGGAAAAAAGTTATTATACCCTTTTAGAGGTTTCCAATTCACTCAGAATTTATTGGTACAACAATGTATATGGAGCGCAGGTCAATAGCACAACCATTCTGAGGTACCAGATATTGCCCCTTGCTGAAACAGCCGGCCGGAGTGGCCGAGAGGTTCTAGGCGATACTGTCTGGAACCGCGCAACCGCTACGGTCGCAGGTTCGAATCCTGCCTCGGGCATGGATGTTGTGACGTCGTTAGGTTAGTTAGGTTTAAGTAGTTCTAAGTTCTAGGGGGCTGATGACCTCAGAAGTTAAGTCCCATAGTGCTCAGAGCCGTTTTTGCTGAAACAGATGTTGGTACGTGGTGTAGCCTCCATGGACGGCAATGCAGGCACTGATTCTGGCATCCAATCGATCGTACTGATGACGAATACTGTCCTGGGATACATTATTCCACGCCTGCTGGACCTGTTCACGTAGTTCTGTAAGAGTTGTTGGTTGACGAGTCGCACGAGTCACTCTTCGCCTCATCATATCCCACACGTGCTCGACTGCAGACAAGACCAGAGAACGTGCGGGCCATGCAAGTTGTTGCACATCTTGCACAGCACGTTGAGTTCCACGGGCAGTGTGTGGGCGAGCATTATCCTGCTAGAACAACACATCACTTTCCTATTGCAAGAACGGCAAAAGAATGGGCGCAACAACATTCTGCACATTCTGAGCGCTGGTTAGCGTCCCCTCAAGAAACACCAAAGATGAACGAGAGTTGTAGCTTATCGCACCCCAGACCATAGAGCCTGGGGTGGCGCCAGTGTGTTTTGGACGAATGCACTTGACGAGATGGGGCTCACCAGGTCTATGCCATACGCGGAAACGACCATCACTTGCATTCACGCAGACCCTGCTTTCATCGCCGAAGACCACGGCGCACCATACCATCTTCCAAGTGATCCTCCGACGACACCAGTCAACTTGTGCACGTCGATGCTGTGATGTGAATAGAAGTGTGGGTGCCCATAGTCTCACTGCTAATAACCGTTTCGCAACAGTTCATGTTGACACGTCTGGGCTCACAAGCCCTCTCATCTGTGCTGTTGTAGCTGTACGATCTGCCACTGCTGAGCTAACAATACGACGATCCTGGTGGGCGTCTGTGCTGCGTTGACGTCCAGAACCTACAGATGTGAGAATGTTCGCGTGACCACTAATACAGCGTCGTTGTGCAACTGAAGCAGCACGTCCAGTCCCCGTAAGGACGATTTTGCCACGCGAAATGCCACTATTTGACCCCTTTAAAACTCGCTCAGTTGAGAGAGTGTGTCTCCGTGCTTGCTTCTCACGTTTACACAACACTCGGCGTTCTGGCTGTGAGCATTCCTAATTAAAGGGTAGGCACTGATGGCGCTATGGTGGCTACACCACTTCGCTGTTGATGGACGCTGTTGAAACCTTCATCAGTACATCTACTATCCCACAGGTGGCACATGCCATCATCGGAACAAGGTAGACGCTGTCTACTTTTTTTTCCGGCAGTGTACGTAAGCACCAGTAAAATACGAGGAGCGGTGCCTCCTGCCGCTATGTAGCTTGCATTGCTAGAGCCCGCCGGCAAGTAGACACGTTGAAACCCTTTTACAGACACGCAGATAATGAAAGTTAATATCGTGCGCATACCTTCCACATACCTTCAGCCTGAGCGTAATGTCACCATCGTGGTCTCTCTCCAACCATTGCATTCGAAACGTTAACAATCCAACGTGCTCCGCAATCCAATATCTGTAATAGCCTATTCTCAACAGGATGGGGTGCACTCGCAATTTATAGTCGTTAATTCCGACAAATGTTATGTGTGCATTCTAAGAGTCGATTTACAGTGTTTTATCTGCACTGTTCACGGCCTAAATATCTCACACCATTCATCCAGATACTGCGAGTTTGCGACTTAATGTCGTAGTATTTGCCATCGATGAGGACATACATTTCTTCTGAATACTCAAAGGAAGAATTTCAGTTTATTCAATTTCTACACTGTTCGTAACAGTCTTTCACTCATTAAAATTTTGTTAAAGACCCTAACTACTACATTCCACATAACAGTTTCGCAACGCAGCTATTTGTTATAATTTGTAACTAAATTATTAATCACTCGCAACTCATCCTTTCTTTACTTTTATATGACACAGTACTAGCGATAACATGGCTCAGACTTACATCTCCGCTAACAGAGAATTCAAAACGAGCGTGGCGGTTACGACCTTCTATAACACGATAGCTACAGTTGCGACTATTTATGGACTAATAATGACAGTGTGAGAAATGTCACCTCGCTCAGAAAGCAGATACCATACCATCAGTAGATTTAAGCCATTGCCCAACATGTGTCAACACAAGAAAAATCATTGGCGTAAAAGAATTCAAACTAGGCTAAACTGTATAAAAATCTGAAAAGCAGTTGGCGTAAACGACATTTGCGTGAAACAGATCACTTTGAACCTATGTCTATGGATCCTGGACGTTATTAACAACTGCCTCAAGAAGCACAAGATCCCAAACATGCAATGGTAGTAGCTCTGTGTCACGCTTTTGTGTCACGTATACAAACTCTATGAACTACTGATACTGAACTGCAGAGTAAGCATCTTGGACCCAAAGCTCATTCCCCAACAGACCCATTTCAGACCAAAAAAATCTTGTCCGATTCAAATTTTGTCCCTTACTGAACATTCAGAGGAAAGATAAAAAAAAAACAAATAGCAGGACCAGCATAAATCGCAGCGAACCAATGGGGCTCATGACAGAGGTCCTTGACACACACAAATATAATCAGCTTGTAAAAATCACTGAATTAGCGCTGTAAAATAGAATGTTCTGTCACACTGGAGGGCGGAAAGAACTCATGCCAATGGCAGAAGAACGAACCACCCAGGATAGTGTTCGCCGTGTCCCCCTCTCCCTCTCCACACCGCTTGTATACCAATAACCAACCAACATCCAGTTACATGACCTAATTCCTGTATGTCAACTTTCTGGCCGTCACACCTCAGTGACAGACTTTTGAGTAGGTACAATATGGAACGCAAGCAAAGCACCATGTTAGAATGTTACGAGAAAAATCCCTTACAACAAATCCCTCAAAGACACAAGTCAGCACCTTCCATCTGCGCTCAAAACAAGCAAACGAAAATCCGAATGGAACTTGGAATGTCATCGTCGTGGAACACAGATAAACAATCATACTATGGTTTTGTACTTGAGCAGTCGGTGAACTAACGTCATTGTGAAGAGACGCGTTATAAAGTCACAGCAAGAAATAAAATATTGAGGAAACTGGCTAACAGCAAACGGGGAAGAAGACCAAAGGAATTGACGACCACAGTCTACGCACTGTGTTTCTCCACAGCTGAATATGCTTGCCCATTGTGGTCCAGATCTGTGAAACGGGTCATTATACGAGGGGGAGGGGGGGGGGGGGAGCGGGGTACCCGAAACAAACTTAACTTATTTTTTAACTTCTTTATTCATATTTTAAGCTCAGACCTTCAGTACCCTTCAATGTAATCTCCACTTGCACTAATACACTTTGTCTAATCTTTTATTCCATTTTTCAAATCGTTGTTTAAATTCATCTTTTATGATGTTTGCAACATTTCTGTCGTTTTTCGTTTTTTTTTTTTTTTTCACCTCAACAACTTCAGCAATACGCTTTCCTTTCATGGCTCTGGTTCAAATGGCTCTGAGCACTATGCGACTTAACTTCTGAGGTCATCAGTCGCCTAGAACTTAGAACTAATTAAACCTAACTAACCTAAGGACATCACACATCCATGCCCGAGGCAGGATTCGGACCTGCGACCGTAGCGGTCACGCGGTTCCAGACTGAAGCGCCTTTAACCGCACGGCCACACCGGCCGGCTTTCCTTTCATGTTTCTTTTCATTCTAAGAAACAAGGTCGAGTGAATATGACGGGTGAGCAACAGGAGTCATTCCATTTTTGTTCAAGAAGTGTCGTACAGACAGTACTGTGTGGGCAGAGGCATTGTTATGATCGAAAAATCAATCATATGACTGCCACGAATCAGGCCGCGTCCTCCGCAAACTGGGGCGCAATCTGTTCAGCACTTCCAAGTACAAAGCCTGATAAACTGTCTGACCCTGCTGAACAAACTCTGTATGGACGACTTCTCTCACATCGAAAAAACAAATCAGCGTTGTCTTAATGTTCGATTTCACTTGACAAACATTCTTGGGGCGAGGCGAAACTTTAAGTCTTCCACAGGCTTGACTGTTGCTTTGATTATGGAGCTTAAGCATAGCACGAAGTGCCGGCCGGAGTGGCCGTGCGGTTCTAGGCGCTACAGTCTGGAACCGAGCGACCGCTACGGTCGCAGGTTCAAATCCTGCCCTGGGAATGGATATGTGTGATGTCCTTAGGTTAGTTAGGTTTAATTAGTTCTAAGTTCTAGGCGACTGATGACCTCAGAAGTTAAGTCGCATAGTGCTCAGAGCCATTTGAACCATAGCACGAAGTTTCGGCACCTGTGATAATTTCTGAGAAAAAGTTTGGACTATACCGGAACTCTTCTTTCAAAGCACAGCGCGCTTCCACGCGTCCACGATTTTGTTCAGCAGTCAGCAGTCGTTGCACGAATTTTGCAGCCACCATTTTCATTTCCAAGTCTTCTGTCACAAGTCGTTACTCTGAACTCCAACTCGTCCCCGACAGCTCCACAATTTATTCAGTGGTCTGTCATCGATCTTAGATACTGAAGGTGTGAATGTTTTCCACATTTTCATCTGTTAGGCCGTGGAAGTACGACCAGAACAGGGAGTGTCATCAACTGAAATTTCAACATTTTTGATACGGAAAAACCACTAAAATACTCCAGTTTTCCCACAGCATCGTCCTTGTACGCCGATTTTAACATTTCAAGAGTTTCTATTCCATTTTTTTTTTCGAGCAAAAAGTAGAATTTCACCGCCGCATGCTGTTAACGAAAATCAGCCATTGCAAAAACCACAATCACATGAATCAATTGTCACAATAAACTCTGCCGAAACTACTCCTGACATTCTTCAGCTACTGCATTCGGCTTACTGACTGTAATGTTTGCTCTGTGCGCTCCTAGCAGCTAAACGCGTTACTACAAAAATTCTGCCCACCAAAAAATTAGTTCGGTTTCTTTTGGGTACCACCCCGTAAGATTAAGACGTCACCCGGCTGCATTCCTGTAAGCTGTTTGAACTTTTGACACCCATAAAGATATTCAAGTTCTACAACTTAAGCTTAAATGAAACATGCTTGCTATTAACTATGAGTATAAAACTCACGCCATTCGATTCTAGGCGGCTGAGTTTGCGGACTTCAACTCCCGAAGAGAGAGGTGAGTGACGTCTTCAGCTTATGAGGTGGGACCCGAGAGAAAATGAACAAATTTTTTTGCGGGCAGAGCATTTAATAAATTTTTCGGTAGATAGTTTTGCAGAGTCAGTAAGCCGAGTGCCGGTCACGAACACAGTGAGAAGCTTAAGTATACCTTCGATGAAAGGTAACTTCTTATTTAAATCCAGCAAAAGATATATCAACAAAGAACTTATCGATGCTCTAAACAACTACTCTCCACGAGAGGGACCGAACGAGGTGGCACAGTGCTTAGCACACTGGATTCAGGACGACAGTTCAAGTCCCCGTCCAACCATTCAGATTTAGCTTTTCCGTGATATTATTAAATTGCTGCTGGTTTTGAATAGGGCACCGCAGATTTTCTTCCCTATCCTCTTGTAATCTGAGCTTGTGCTGCATCCCTGATGACTAAGCTGCTGTCGGGACAGTAAACGTTTATCTTCCTTCATTATTTGACAACAGGAGACGGACAGCGGCGAAAACTAGAAACAGAAGATCTGGAGGAGCGTGAATCCCGTTGGACTGGAAGTAGCGCCAGTGAAGGCAGACCTGATCAAGTGGGGCTTTAGACGCTTTAGATGTGAATATAATGATAGGTGCGATTGTGCCGATACCAGGATAACAAACATCGCTTGACCTGTCGTAACTATTCCTGTAAATGTGTGAGTTCCCCATTATGTGCTTCTGTATGAAATGTAGCCAAAATTTACCTCACACTCTATAAAATGTCTACGTATTACTCAAACTATGTGTCCACATACTGTTATCCAATTCAAACTCATACACTAACGTTTGACTACACGGAGCCTAATTTGAACTGAACTGTAACTGTTCTGAACACAACTTCTTGTATTAAATGTGAAATTGAAGTAAAACAATTATCTGGCCCCAATAAAAATTTCCACTTACCTCGCGGCTTGACATTGTTGCAGATTTATCGAAAGCATAACAGCAAACAACAAGCTAGCAGCGGGTAAGCTAGATTTCTATTTTTAAATAAAATTTACAAACAATATTCAACCTGTTGCTTACCAAATTGTGCAATATGGTGATGCGTAATGATAAACTGCTTTAAGCAGTGGGCTGGGGAGAGTAACCAATTCAAAAAGACAGAGTAAAACTTCGCGTGATCTTCACACATAACTTTTGTCTGAACAGTACTGTGTTTAACAAAGTGAACAATGATTTAAAAAGAGTACGATGTTAACAGAGAATTTCTATGAAAACCAAACAGCTTAATCAGTTGGTACACTAATGCAATGAAAGACTCAGCGAAGTGGGGTGGTGTTTCTCTCAGTTCTGAGCAAGTGAACAAAGTTAACTAGATGAGAATAAACATTGCGGCCAAGTAGCTGCGCGGTGTTGCAATCTTACCTCGAACTTCATTTCAAAAAGAAATAACATTACTGAAAATTTATAGTCTTTGCGCCTTTCAATATATACATCATATTCTTCCTTGTTGTCCTATACAGTAAATCGTTTTTCATCCAACAATAGATACAATCACAAGTCAACACAGCACTACTGAATACTCCATCACCTACCACACTTCAACTAAGAATGTTTCAGAGTGCGCAGATGCAAAAACTGCCACAACAACACGGTAGCATGATTCGGTCTCTCTCTGACGGTAACATGATAACTTACAGAAATCAAAATGTCGTGCCCACCTTACAAACGTACCCATAATGAACTGTGTTAGAGAAGCAAGGAAGCGTTGGATTTAGGACAATTTTGGGCTGAAAAACTGTGATCTCTGACACGAATAAGTTAAGTAAGGTGCAGAAAATTTAAAACGCTTGTCCATTCAATCACTGCCTAGATGAACGGGTGTACATTGAAGGACACCAACAGAACCGACTCTAAATGACTTGAAGTCGAATCGAGACAGCACTCGCCTACTCCTAACAGGGAAGAACACAAAAGACGGAGTGACGTTTAACATTTACCCGCCTAAAGAATGAATTTTTTTGCAATGTGACTGGAGCTAATAAATGTCATTTGGGGTTTTTAGATTAATGTGTATTATGTCTGACAGAGAATGGTTTGAAAATCAAAACGCGTAGCCCGCATCTCGTGGTCGTGCGGTAGCGTTCTCGCTTCCCACGCCCGGGTTCCCGGGTTCGATTCCCGGCGGGGTCGGGGATTTTCTCTGCGTCGTGATGGCTGGGTGTTGTGTGCTGTCCTTAGGTTAGTTAGGTTTAAGTAGTTCTAAGTTCTAGGGGACTGATGACCGTAGCAGTTAAGTCCCATAGTGCTCAGAGCCATTTGAACCATCAAAACGCTTACCATTTGTTGCCGCTTATACTGGTGAAATAAAATGTTGTTAGCAATTACCTTCACACTCTGTTGTTGTTGTTGTGGTCAGTCCTGAGACTGGTTTGATGCATCTCTCCATGCTACTCTATCCTGTGCAAGCTTCTTCATCTCCCAGTACCTACTGCAACCTACATCCTTCTGAATCTGCTTAGTGTATTCATCTCTTGGTCTGCCTCTATGATTTTTACCCTCCACGCTGCCCTCCAATACCAAATTGGTGATCCCTTGGTGCCTCAGAATATGCCTTACCAACAGATCCCTTCTTCTAGTCAATTTGTGCCACAAATTTCTCTTCTCTCCAATTCTATTCAACACCTCCTCATTAGTTATGTGATCTACCCATCTAATCTTCAGCATTCTTCTGTAGCACCACATTTCGAAAGCTTCTATTCTCTTCTTGTCCGAACTATTTATCAACCACGTCCCACTTCCATACATGGCTACACTCCATACAAATACTTTCAGAAACGACTTCCTGACACTTAAATCTATACTCGATGTTAACAAATTTCTCTTCTTCAGAAACGCTTTCCTTGCCATTGCCAGTCTACATTAACAAATTTCTCCTCCTCAGAAACGTTTTCCTTGCCATTGCCAGTCTACATTTTATATACTCTCTACTTCGACCAACATTAGTTATTTTGCTCCCCAAATAGCAAAACTTATTTACTACTTTAAGCGTCTCCTTTCCTAATCTAATTCCCGCAGCATCACTCGATTTAATTCGACTACATTCCATTATCCTCGTTTTGCTTTTGTTGATGTTCATCTTCTGTCCTCCTTTCAAGACACTGTCCATTCCGTTCAACTGCTCTTCCAGGTCCTTTGTTAGGTCCTTTGCTGTCTCTGACAGAATTACAATGTCATCGGCAAACCTCTAAGTTTTTATTTCTTCTCCATGGATTTTAATACCCACTCCAAACTTTTCTTTTGTTTCCTTTACTGCTTGCTCAATATACAGATTGAATAGCATCGAGGAGAGGCTACAGCCCTGTCTCCCTTCCTTCCCAATCACTGCTTTCCATTCATGCCCCTCGACTCTTATAACTGCCATCTGGTTTCTGTACAAATTGTAAATAGCGTTTCACGCTCTATGAGAAAGTAAAATAAGACGTTTGAAAAACGTGAGTATATGATGTTGATAAGGATTATGACCTTAAACCGGCCGTGGGCTGTCCCAGACAGTTTCGTCTTGCAGCGTATGTTTCTGACTCAGCATAGAGATTCAGTTTTGTATTTCACGAACCATGAGCGGTGGTAGGTGCACTTTTATTCACCACTCCGCCTGCTCGGACGTGTCACACTTTTATGGACGAGCACATATCTCGCCAAGCCAACTCGTTGTCGTTTACCTCGTCGTGGAGTACCTCGCGCCCGCCGCTTCTGTCAGCGGCATGCTCTCAGTAAAATATATTTCCGGATGGAACACGCGGACGGCGCGTGTGTCAGTGAATAGGTCCCTGTTTCCCGGTTCTCGTGACCATCCATCAAGGCGTTCGGTACGCGCGACTAGCAGGTGCCGGATATTTCTTCTTGCGCCATTCGTCAACGTCCTCCGCCTCGTAGTCGTCTACACAAAACTAAGCGCTAGAAGTGCTCTTGCCAGCCTGGCTCTGCATGATTTCGTAACTAGTAAGGGCAGATATCCAACACTATTTCAACTGACTATCTTCCCCCTGACGAAGAATTCAATAAAAATAATTAAACTGCACAATAAAGTTCTGACACATCGCCATTACTTTCACGGTTTTTTAGGAAGGAAAATTCTTTTTCACTCGACTGCTTTCTCAAAGACAGATATCAACGATTCGCCTGTGCGAAGGGGGAAATCATCATGGAAATATTGTAAGTAGGCTGTTTATGTGTTCGTATGTTGGCAGCGCTATGTAGCGCTCTGCATTAATAACTCTGACAGAGCTGTGCTCACTCTGTAGGAGACTCTGTGGTTGGTCGGACTAGCAGTTGGAGGTGAGCAGCCAGCGGTGATGGAAGTTGGGAGTGAGTAGTCAGCAGTGATGGAGGTTAGAGGTTAAGAATTAGCAGTGTTGGAGGTTTGCAGTATTAGCGCGAGCGGACGGTCTGAATTTATATCCGTCATGGAGATTTATTACTGATGATTATACAACGTTTTTTTAACTTGTTGTCACATGATTAAGGTAAAATCTGCTAAAGACAGTGTCTGCTCTGCAACAAAATCTTTCCTTTGCTAACCACACGCCTATTAGTAGTTAGAGCCTACAGTAGTTAGAATCTTTTATTTCGCTGGCTTTATTGGTGTTTGCTGCATTGCTTTAGTTTGTGTAATGAAGATTTTCTGTGAGGTAAGTGACTTATGATATGTATGGGTTATTGTTAAGATTTCTTCTAATTCAGGGCCATTCTTTTGTATTAATTATTTGAAGTCAAGTTATCATTTTTTGAGCAGTCAGATTGCGTTGCGCTAGAATATTGTGGATTAGTTTGCGCTAGAATATTGTGGATTAGTGTTGAAATGATAAGAATAAGTAAAGAGAAATTAGGTTCACTACGTTCAGTTTCACTCAGCAGTTTCAGAATCAAAAAATGTAGAAGTTTCATCGTCTCAGTTATTTCACCTTAAGTAAAAACATAGTGAAGAAGACCCCTCCCCCTAGGACTCAGTCCTAGGTCCACTGCTTTTCTCGCTATCTCTGTGTTATTTCATCATATCCAGTTCCAGACCCAGAAACGCTGCTGTTTCTACATCAGGTATGAATCACCATCAGTATGACGATGGGCAGATACTATGGGTCCTAAACTAAATCCTAAGAAGTCACAGGCCATCCTCATATCACACCGAAAGTTGATCAGTGGATATACTTTGTACCAATTACTGTTTCAAGAAATTATAAAAGACCTTCCCATTCAGTTAGATAAGCACCAAAATCGGGAAGAACAAACTGTCGCAAATTCAGGAGATCTTGCTCCTCCTTACATGCAATCCAAAAATTTGGAAAAATAATTCCACTTCAAATCAGACAAAAATATGTCCTGTCTTTAGACCTGCCTGATCTTTCGTTCAGTGAAGTAGTTTAACACGGCCCAAAGAGAGGATACTGCTGAAGACTCAAGGTATCTATGAATGCTTGAGTAAGATATGTGTACAACATTCAGTTTTTTGATCATATTAGTCCTTCCAATAGTCGGTTAGGTTACATGCAATCATATAGGTGATGTGATTTTCACATGATCTGTTCACTTCTTCGGTTTCTTTGTCACTCACTCACATCACATCTTGGCTATGCCTTTGCATTACACTAAATATTTTTCCGTCTCCTTCTCCACCTCAGCCATAGGACTGTCAAAAAAATTGCGCTATAAACTGCGTCTTATCCACAACCAATACTCATTCAAGAGGAGATCAAAGCTTTATCTGTTATCATCAGCGTAGCTTCCCCCTAGGCGTACCCTAGTTGTTGTCTTTCTGTCCAGCCGAGAACCAACGTCTTTGTCACACCGTAAAATATCTCCACTTTTCTAATCCATTTTTCTTGAGAGCTCAGGTATAATGGATCTTCAGACATTGGGACTCACATCAGGACATCTGGAAACGTGACTTTTTCAAGAAGAAACTTGAAACTCACAAGCTTTTTCAAAAAAAGCTAAAGTTAAAAATGAAAACATGAAGAAAGAAGGCTTTCAGAAAACGAATGTGACAAACGTGGGTGGAAGTCAAAATTTAAGGACAGAAACGGTTCAAATAACAGAAGCGGTTCAAATAACATAGTCTATGGAAGGCCGAAACAGAAGACAATATCTTGATTTAATTAAATATGTGGTTGCATTCAGTATGAAAGGAAGAATAATGCAAAGAAACGTGGGTTCAAACCTCTACCAGAAGGAGAGGGAGAAGTAGCACCTCGTTAAAAACCTGGGTTTCTTTGGCTCCAGGCAACATCACCAGTAAGAGCCTCTGTCAAGAAAATCTCAGTGGCAGAGACGACGGGAGAATTTTCAAGTGTCATCTAGACACGGCACCTACAGTGTGGAGGCTGTGGCAGGAGCAAACGTGGAGCGCCAGTACGCCACAGGAGCGGCTACAAAAGGCATGGTTCTCCATGTTAGAAGCGGCCTGTGTACGCCTTCTGGAACTCAATACCCGAGTTGTAAAAGCTCTGGAGCTACTGCAGTAGCTTTACTAAAGCCTTCCCAATACCTCAGCATCCATAATGAAACATCATCGAAGACGATACAAAAAAGAACTTTTAAATTGGGTAGCATTAACATGCAAACATAATCAAGATTGGCAAATTAAAATAAGTCATGGACAGTATCAAAGAATATGAAATTGTCAACCTGGGTCTGCAAGAGACGAGATTCAAGGTGCAGAAGGGTATATCACATTAAAGGCCAGGTCACAGGGTTAAGCAACAGCATTTCTACAATGAGATTTTAACTCTGCAGCGGAGTGTGCGCTGATATGAAACTTCCTGGCAGATTAAAACTGTGTGCCCGACCGAGACTCGAACTCGGGACCTTTGCCTTTCGCGGGCAAGTGCTCTACCAACTTAGCTACCGAAGCACGACTCACGCCCGGTACTCACAGCTCTACTTCTGCCAGTACCTCGTCTCCTACATTCCAAACTTTACAGAAGCTCTCCTGCGAACCTTGCAGAACTAGCACTCCTGAAAGAAAGGATGTTGCGGAGACATGGCTTAGCCACAGCCTGGGGGATGTTTCCAGAATGAGATTTTCACTCTGCAGCGGAGTGTGCGCTGATATGAAACTTCCTGGCAGATTAAAACTGTGTGTCCGACCGAGACTCGAACTCGGCACCTTTGCCTTTCGCGGGCAAGTGCTCTACCAACTGAGCTACCGAAGCACGACTCACGCCCGGTACTCACAGCTTTACTTCTGCCAGTACCTCGTCTCCTACATTCCAAACTTTACAGAAGCTCTCCTGCGAACTTTGCAGAACTAGCACTCCTGAAAGAAAGGATATTGCGGAGACATGGCTTAGCCACAGCCTGGGGGATGTTTCCAGAATGAGATTTTCACTCTGCAGCGGAGTGTGCGCTGATATGAAACTTCCTGGCAGATTAAAACTGTGTGCCCGACCGAGACTCGAACTGCCAGGAAGTTTCATATCAGCGCACACTCCGCTGCAGAGTGAAAATCTCATTCTGGAAACATCCCCCAGGCTGTGGCTAAGCCATGTCTCCGCAATATCCTTTCTTTCAGGAGTGCTAGTTCTGCAAGGTTCGCAGGAGAGCTTCTGTAAAGTTTGGAATGTAGGAGACGAGGTACTGGCAGAAGTAAAGCTGTGAGTACCGGGCGTGAGTCGTGCTTCGGTAGCTCAGTTGGTAGAGCACTTGCCCGCGAAAGGCAAAGGTCCCGAGTTCGAGTCTCGGTCAGGCACACAGTTTTAATCTGCCAGGAAGTTTCATAACAGCATTTCTGTTTGGCACAGCATTTATGATAGACAGACACAACTTGCTGAGTTGAAAGGTGTTGTCTAGAGCTTTTCGTAATTAGTAATGAAGATAGGAAACAAAACCTATACCACGGTAAATACACATGCACCCACGAATGCTAAAAACAAAACAGACAACGCAGGTACGGAACAGTTCTGAACCACGGTGGATTATGTAGTGGTAAAACCATATAAAAGGGAAGTAAAAGTCTCATTGGATGATTTCAAGGGACAATTTGATACAGAGATGGGATTCAAAGGTTCTGACGGAGAATACACGACACACTGAAGTCATAAGAAACAGTAGAACGGAATCTGACCATTGTCTTATCGAAATAAAATGCAAAAGGCTGTCAAATGCAAACTGACAAAGGAAAACCACGAACACACATACAGGATTGGAAAATAACTTTGAACAGACACAAGAATGAATTTGCAAAAAATTATACAGTTAAAAACACATGGGAAAAGTGAAGGCCACGATAAAAGTGGAACCTTGACATCCCGAGGTAACAGGAGAAGGAAACACGAGTGGTGGATGGATGAGTGTGAAAAAGCTCCAAGTCTAGAAGAAAAGTGTGGAGGATGTAGCATACAACTAAAAAAGAACAGAACTTGAAAGTTTATGCGGCAATGAGAGGAACAACCGCTAAAATAAAGTGAAATGCCGGGAGAAACAAGTAGAAAGAAGCTTGAAAGAAGTGGGCGATGAGTAGGAATGCTGTGGTGCTTCTGGCGCATCTCTTAGCCCTAAGTACGGATGTAGAGGTCCTGGTTTCATGAGCTGGTGAGAGCATTTTTCCTATGACGTCATCAGTCACCTTGAATTTTACCTTGAACCATGGTGATGTCATATGTACTAAGTGGCCTGGAAACGTATTCGCAGCTGCGAATATGAACAACCATCGCTGTATAACAAAGTGACGACAGTGAACATTTGTGCTGGACTGAGACTCGAGCGGGCGCCTTTCCATTAGGCTATCCGAGCACTCTCCACGGAAGCACTGAATTGTAATTCTGATAGTCTAACGATAAGGCGACCGTTCGCGTTAATGGAGTAATCCAGGTTCGAGTCCCAGTCCGGCACAAATTTCCATTGATATCAGTCCTTATGGTTGTCGATATTTGCAACTGCGAACACTTTCTATGTATTTCATAACGGCAGTGGTTGCCACAGTCCCTGTTTCTTTGAAATTGGATATACCCATATGTCCAAAGGTACATTGCATCGTAATTCTGAGTAAGACAGGCACTACAACAGACATACCAAGGCGCATCTCGATAGTGCCCTGACACAAGTAGTCAATATAGCAGAAGGAGGCAGTTACCTGAAAAAAGGAGCCAAGGAAACACTGCACAGAAACGTAAATGACATCTGAAACTTATTTGCAGAACCACAATCAGCCTTAGAGGCAATTAAAAAGGCAACAAAGAATCCTCAAAATGAGGTTAGAAGAGGCAAAAGAACAGATATAGAGTAAGACGACAGCTACTCAACAGGGTAACTACCAACATCTAATGACCCGAAGGAAGAAACAGTGTACGGAAACCAGACGCCAGTGACACCTGCCAGACAGCGGAGCACTCACGGCAGTCAGCAGGCGACACCAAGTTGCCACAAACAGTCAAGCAGCAACCTAGCAGTGCTGACACCTAGCGGCCCCCAGAGCAACCCATTCAGGAAAGACAGTAAGAAGATACGACACGATACTCAGCAACCCACAAAAACAAACGAGTTGGAAATAGAAGATGAAGACGAACTAGAAGAAAACAATTCACAGAAACTAACACAAAAAAATGGGAGTCATGATGGAACATATCCCCAACAATCTAAGAAATTTAACAGATGAAAAAATCAGAACCGAAATTTCACACTTAGCTGGGCCCAGGGCCACGGCAAAAGCCACAGCTGAGACTGTACCAAGCACACAGATTATAATGCCCAGGCTACCATCAGAGTGTAATCCACAGTTTCGAAACGCCTGTTTCCGGCTATTTGTCTGTCTGCCTGCCTGCCGGTCACTGTCGTCCGTCCGGCGTCACCGCTGCCCAGTGCTCGCCGCCGTCCGTCCGACTTTTGGCCGCCGCCGTTGTTGTCCGTCCATCCGTCCGTCTGCCTGCCTGCCTACCTGTTAGCCGTCGCCCGGAGCTCACCGCCGCCATCTGGGGCTCACCGTCGCCGCAGCCGCCGCCGCCGCTGCCATCCTTCGCCGCCGCCGCTGTTTCTCGTCCTTGCCACCGTCGCCGTCACTATCGGCACCGTCTTCACCCCCCACTTTCACACCACAACCATGTTCCGCCCCACCACCTCCATCATTTTCACCTCCCCCTCGGCTGCTCCCACCACCATCACATGGAGCTCATCTGTTGCCTCCATCCCCATCCTCCCTTCCCTCCCTGTCCACCTCACACCTGCGCCTGTTTCGGCTGTCACGTCCCCCAACTCTCCCGCACCCTTAGCTGTTGCTCCATCGCCATTTTCAGACTTCCCACCACTTACTGCACCTGCTATGACAAGCACCCAGCCAGCACAGATTTTGGCCTGCCATGCCACAGTCTCTGTGACAACCATGTCCCCACCCCCTGCATCACCCGCCCCTCAGGGAGGACCTGCCCCCCACCACATCCCACTGCAACCCATCCCCCAGCCCCCTCCCCACCCTCCCAACAAACCTGCTAATCACCCTAATGTTGACCCTACCCCCACCATCTCCACAAGGAAAACCCCTGATCCCCTTGATCCACCCACCCCAATGGACATGTCCCCAGCCCCCATCCATACAACTCCTTCTACCTACACATTCGTCCTCTCCAATCTGACCCTCAATTCCTAGACACCTGCACCCTCACCCTGGCCATCTGTAAATACTTCCCCAATACCCCCACTCCCTTCTTCGAAAAGACTTGGTCCTCAATAAATCCCCCCAATGCTTCCTTCCATACTGATCACCTCTCCAAAATCCCACGTATCCACTTTGGCCTACGAGCCACCCTTACCCCCTACCATGTCCCGTCTTCTCCCCGGCAGCCTCTACCTCCCCAACGTCTGCCAACCATCACCACTGTGATCACGAAGCTTAGCCCTGTGGTGACAGAGGCTGAGGTGTTGGCGGAACTAAATTCCCATCCTGACAATGAAAAGTGCTTGGCCTGTTGCATCTGTAATGATGCTGGGCCGACTTACCTAATATGCCTCTTCACCGAATCCTCCTCCTCCTCCACTGACCACCTCCTCACAGAGGGAGCCCTAATCTACAATAGACGTCATAAAGTGGACCCCTCCCATTTCCCCCTCCAATCCTACTGCTGCCAATGTTGCCTAAAATACAATGATCACATCACTGCCACCTGCAAGAGCCACCCTACCTGTCCCCACAGCAAAGCTTCCCACTTCTTGAAGAACTGCCCCAACTTCACCTCTCCCCCCTCATGTAATGCCTGTAATGAACCTCATCCTACCTACTCCTCGAAATGTAAAGCGAAACATCCTTCCCTCACCCCTGAGTTCATCATCCCTGTCCATTCTGTCAATGACCCCATCCACCCCAACTACTCGCTCTGCCCTCCCCCTACTGCAGAGGGGAGGAGGTTTGTCTCCACTATTCTCCACAACATCCACCCCTTCCAGCGCCCCCACACCCTTTCCCAAATCGCCCTTGCTGCCTGTTCCATCTTCTACCTCATCACCTATGCCACCTACTCCCACAACCAGGCCCACTTCACCTTCACCCCCTCACCAGCCTCATCTAAATCTCCCCTACCATGGTGTGACCACATTACAGCATCCTTTACCATATCTGCTCCCTGCCCACCCACAAACTCCTCTTCCTGCACTCCCTCCATCAACACTGCATGGATTCCTTAATCCTAAATGAAACCTTCCTTCAACCCTGTCTCTCTGTCTCCTCACACCATCCACCACACCGATAACCCGTACCCCCTGGTGCGTGGCAGGGTTTCTGTCAGCCACCTGAAGCACCTCCCTGTTCAGTTCCAACCTCTCCTCAACAATCCTGCTGAGCATCTCACCCTCAGCCTCTCCTTCCCCACCCTTACTGTCACATGTGCCACCATCTACATCCACCCTCATACCCCCATTCCATACAATTTCCTGGCCCACATTGACCACACCTTCTCCACCTATTTGACTGCTGCAGACCTCAATATCCACAGCTGCGCTTCTGCTGAACTGCAGCAGTGGCATCAGTTTATCACCACCCTCCAGGGAGACCTGGTTCCCCTCCCCCAACACACCCGAACTGAATCCAACACCACTCCCGATGTGATCCTAGCCTCTCCCAACGTCCTTGGGTGCATCACTGCAGATGTCCTTGACCTAATTGGCAGTGACCATGCCGCCATACTCCTCACTATCTCTGATGGTCGCCATCCCCACCCTGTTCCTCGCCCTGACATTCCACCTAAACTTGTCCACAACTACTCCTGCACAAACTGAGATGCCTACTGGGACTCCATTCGTACCCAGGTTGAACGCCATGACCCTACCCTCCAATCTCCCAATGACATCTCCCGAACTGCTGCCTTCCTCTACCAGATATTGTCTGACGTCATCACCACCCATATCCCTACCAAAGCCATCCACCCTCACTGCCTGGGCTTGCCCCCACAGGTTATCATTCTCCTTTGTGAATCCCGTTGCCTCTACCAACCCTTCCTCCATACTCGTGACCAGGACACTCACCCTCCACCGGCAAATACAACAACACATCTGCAACATGCTTACTGCAAATAAATGCCATGCCTGGCGACAGACATACACACATACACGCTCTCGATAAACTCTTTCAAGTATTGGTCTGCTTTCCACTGCCTTACTTGGAACTGTCCTACCCCACAGTACCTTCTCCTCCTTGATGATCATCCCTTTTCTGACAACCTCAGTAAGGCCAACCAGTTTGCCTCCCACCTATCTGATGTCTTTTCCATTCCAGATGATCCCCAATTTGATTATTCCCTCTTCCTCCACATCATGGAATGTATGGATACCTCCACTCCTCCCCTTGCTCCTAGCTTCCAGTACTTGGGCCACACACCACCACAAGACTTAACAGTCCCATCACTACACAGAACATCAGCCTCACACTCCGCACTAAATGCAACACCATTCCCGACCATGACTGTGTTACCTACTGCCATCTCAAACACTGCCCTCACTCCCTCCTTGCAGTCCTCACCGACCTCTACAACGTAATTCTTGCCACTGGCTTCTACCCTGACCTATGGGAAACCTCCCATATCCTGATGT
This sequence comes from Schistocerca serialis cubense, assembly GCF_023864345.2. Taxonomy (NCBI): domain Eukaryota; kingdom Metazoa; phylum Arthropoda; class Insecta; order Orthoptera; family Acrididae; genus Schistocerca; species Schistocerca serialis. The sequence continues at coordinate 319,415,205 of NC_064641.1, read as the reverse complement.
TCTCCAAACCCAAGAAGGCTCCATTGGATTCCTCTTACTATCGCCATATCTGTCTCACCTTGGTGCTCAGCAAGTTTTGGAATACATCCTTACCCGGTGCATCCATCACTATCTCCACTGACACCCAATATGGCTTTTGACCTTTCTTCTCTGCCAATGACCCACTCCTATGCCTCACTCATCTCCTCTCCCTCCAGCTTAACTCCTGTCACTCCGCCATTTTTGTCTCCCTAGACCTTGAAAAGTGTATGGCATCCTGGTCTCCTGTTTAAACTCCAGACCTATACCCTTCCTATCAACTATGTCCATCTGATTGCCTCCTTCCTCTCCTGCCGCTCCTCCTATGTTACCATCCGTAACACCAATTCTTGCACCTTCTACCCCTCTGTGGGTGAGCCCAGGGATCTGTCCTCTTCCCTCTCCTCTACCTCCTGTACACAGCAGATATGCCCCAACCCCCCCCCCCCCTGTCCAGTCCACCTCCTGCAGTATGCCAATGACACTACCTCCCTTGCCCTCGCTCCTACCCTGCAATGGTCCCAATGCCTTCTCCTAAATCACCTTGACCTTTTTGCCACATGGTGTAACCAGTGGTTCCTCAAAATCAATCCTTCCAAGACCCAGGCAATCATCATAGGTCGTACCACTCACTTCTTTTGGCTCCTTGTTTTTTCCCTTACCATCTGCACTCGTCCTGTCCACCTCTCCCCCACCCTCACCTACCTTGGACTCACATTGACCATCATCTCACCTAGGTCCCTCATCTCCGCTCTATCCAACCCAAAGCCCACAACCGCATCCATCTCCTTAAATTCCTCTCTGGTCAGACATGGGGGTTGAACCCCTATACCATCCTCGATACCTACAAATCCTTAATCCATCCCATCCTCTGTTATGCCAGTACCACCTGGATCTCCTCCCTTCCCCCCCCCCCAAAATTTTGGAAGTCCCTCCAGATCCTCAAGTGCCAGGCACTCAGCCTCGCCTTCTGTATCCACCTCCCGTCCCCCATGCAGATCCTCTATGACCTGATTCCTTTCCCCCATCTGCTCCTTTTCCTCGAACATGTACACATCCTCTACACCTCCCGCCAATTTGACTCTCCTCCTCCTGTGGTTGCTCCTCTCCTCTCCAACCCCCTCCCACTGCTGTGCCTTCACTATTTGTCCCCCCTACCCTCTACCTCTACACCCTTCATCTCCTTTCCCAAGGTTGCTTCCATTGGCTCCCCCTCCTGGATGATGCCCTCTCTCCCTCCATTTATCCTTCCTATCAACTCTGGTCCTTACCTCCCCCTCCTTCTGTCCTTTCCCGGGCTCCCTCTCCCTCTCCCCACATTCCATCCTGTTTTTTCCTGCCTACCCTCTCTTTGACTCCTTTCTCTCCCCCGAATCCTTCTGGTTTCCTCTCCACTGCCTTCCCCGATCCTTCTCGCATCCGCCCTGCCTACCCTTTTCCTGTGTTCTCTCCCTCAATTGGCTGCCCCCTGTGTGTTATCTTGGTCTCTAATAGCTGGTGTAGTGTTTGAGTGTTCAGTGTTGTCTACCCCCCTTTCTAAAGAGTTGCCGTGGGGTTAAAGGCGCTGCGGTCTGGAACCGCAAGACCGCTACGGTCGCGGGTTCGAATCCTGCCTCGGGCATGGCTGTTTGTGATGTCCTTAGGTTAGTTGGGTTTAACTAGTTCTAAGTTCTAGGGGACTAATGACCTCAGCAGTTGAGTCCCATAGTGCTCAGAGCCATTTGAACCATTTTCTAAAGAGTTACGAATAGAAACCATACTGTCGCCGTGTTTCTTTATTGTGCCTGTGTCCTTACTGTGTGTCTTCATTAGCATTGTCAACTCCTTGTTTTTTTTGTTTTAACTTCCGGCACTTTACTGTTTTTAACAAAGTCACCGTTTTATCGCCTTTTTTATATTGCTTATTATTTCCCATCATGTTTTTCAGCTCTTCTGTCGGCTGTAGAGCTACGTATTAAGCTGTTGTCAGCCCCCCTCCCCCTCGAAATTCAATAAAGGAAAGAGGAACCAAACCAAAAGAAACAACGTCATAATCAACGACAAGAAAGACGAGGAGACCACATCAACGGACGACAAAAAGGAAGCAGACTCCGACGAAACAACCGGTGACGAAAACGATCAAGCATGGATTGAAGTCGCGCGAAGGAACCGCCGGAGGAATCAACAGGCGATGACCCCAACAGTAGTGGGCACGCAGCAGCAGCCCCAAGAAGAAACGGACTCAGAAGATGGCGCACTCTAGGCAGCAGTACGCAGAGCGTCGCTCTACATAGAACGCCTACAACTCCACGCCGGAAAAACTTATCCGACACCTCGGAAAACTGAAGGTGACTGAAGTAATGGAATGTGAGGAAATAAAATCCAGAGGAACACTAAAAGCCTGCAAAGTAGTAATACCACCAAACAAGCTTCTCAAAATCACAGATCCAGGAAAATGGCATGACGAGGCCCTAATTAGAAGATACCTGTTTTTTCGCCCCCAAAGCCGAGGTGCCGAACTAAGTTCAACCTACTTCTTTGGAACGTAGAAGGGCTAAGAAGCGCCTTAGACTTAACGGAAGGCGAGCTCCTAAGAAGCCATGACATACTCATCCTGACAGAGACATTCGCGACGGACAGTGTAGAAATCCCCTATTTCTGCTCAAAACATATTTCTGCAAAAAAAGGACCGAGAGGATGACCTACAAAAGGAATATCCTGCTTCTACAAACCAACGATACGAATAGCATCTTGCGTCTATCAACCAGAAGACACCATAATAATGGAGACAGAGAGTGACTTTCATAGGCTTCTACATCGAACCCCTGACCCCTATTGAGGACGCAACAGAAATCGAGGTGACCACTCTAGAAAGGACATCTCTGGGAAAAAGTATTATTATAGCGGGAGACCTAAACTGCAGACTAGATAAGCACGACTGCAGATGTAGGGAACTACTATAGATGATTGCTGAAGAGGGATTCATACTGGTTAACAAGAGAGAAAACAACACATACTTCGCACACAATGGTAGCAGCACCATAGACATAATCCTTTACAAGGGCAACGATCTCGAAATAACGGACCACAAGGTGATATATTCCGCCGCGGAGACACCAATGAACAAACACTGTCCAGTGACAACTACAGGGTTTTTCAAAAATGACCGGTATATTTGAAACGGCAATAAAAACTAAACGAGCAGCGATAGAAATACACCGTTTGTTGCAATATGCTTGGGACAACAGTACATTTTCAGGCAGACAAACTTTCGAAATTACAGTAGTTACAATTTTCAACAACAGATGGCGCTGCGGTCTGGGAAACACTATAGTACGATATTTTCCACATATCCACCATGCGTAGCAATAATATGGCGTAGTCTCTGAATGAAATTACCCGAAACCTTTGAGAACGTGTCTGGCGGAATGGCTTCACATGCAGATGAGATGTACTGCTTCAGCTGTTCAATTGTTTCTGGATTCTGGCGGTACACCTGGTCTTTCAAGTGTCCCCACAGAAAGAAGTCACAGGGGTTCATGTCTGGCGAATAGGGAGGCCAATCCACGCCGCCTCCTGTATGTTTCGGATAGCCCAAAGCAATCACACGATCATCGAAATATTCATTCAGGAAATTAAAGACGTCGGCCGTGCGATGTGGCCGGGCACCATCTTGCATAAACCACGAGGTGTTCGCAGTGTCGTCTAAGGCAGTTTGTACCGCCACAAATTCACGAAGAATGTCCAGATAGCGTGATGCAGTAATCGTTTCGGATCTGAAAAATGGGCCAATGATTCCTTTGGAAGAAATGGCGGCCCAGACCAGTACTTTTTGAGGATGCAGGGACGATGGGACTGCAACATGGGGCTTTTCGGTTCCCCATATGCGCCAGTTCTGTTTATTGACGAAGCCGTCCAGGTAAAAATAAGCTTCGTCAGTAAACCAAATGCTGCCCACATGCATATCGCCGTCATCAATCCTGTGCACTATATCGTTAGCGAATGTCTCTCGTGCAGCAATGGTAGCGGCGCTGAGGGGTTGCCGCGTTTGAATTTTGTATGGATAGAGGTGTAAACTCTGGCGCATGAGACGATACGTGGACGTTGGCGTCATTTGGACTGCAGCTGCAACACGGCGAATGGAAACCCGAGGCCGCTGTTGGATCACCTGCTGCACTAGCTGCGCGTTGCCCTCTGTGGTTGCCGTACGCGGTCGCCCTACCTTTCCAGCACGTTCATCCCTCACGTTCCCAGTCCGTTGAAATTGTTCAAACAGATCCATTATTGTATCGCTTTTCGGTCCTTTGGTTACATTAAACCTCTGTTGAAAACTTCGTCTTGTTGCAACAACACTGTGTTCTAGGCGGTGGAATTCCAACACCAGAAAAATACTCTGTTCTAAGGAATAAACCATGTTGTCTACAGCACACTTGCACGTTGTGAACAGCACACGCTTGCAGCAGAAAGACGACGTACAGAATGGCGCACCCACAGACTGCGTTGTCTTCTATATCTTTCACATCACTTGCAGCGCCATCTGTTGTTGAAAATTGTAACTACTGTAATTTCGAAAGTTTGTCCGCCTGAAAATGTACTGTTGTCCCAAGCTTATTGCAACAAACGGCGTATTTCTATCGCTGCTCGTTTAGTTTTTATTGCCGTTTCAAATATACCGGTCATTTTTGAAACACCCTGTACCTTAAAAATGAAAGAACTTAAATGCACGCAACAGAAAACATAGCACACGAGAGGAACCTCCAGAAAGATCGACTAGATTGAAATACGCGAAAATGGAGCCAAGCTTACCGTCTTTGAAAACAAAGTACATGAAAAGGACCTAGATGCTGCAGCAACAGCGCAAGAAGACATAATTAATGCCGCAACCACCACAATAACGAGAGAAAGGCAAAGAGATGGTTCGATCAACAATGCTGCACAGAGAGAAACAGAGTCATATTACCCCTCCACGTGGCCAAACGCACATAAAAACAGGACGACCTGATCACATATAGCAGACTCCGAAAAGAATACAAGAACCTCCTAAAGAAAAGACGAGACTATTTCACAAAACTCGAAGCTAGAAGAATGGTGGAAGAAGAAAAAGGAAACCCCTACATAATTCTAAAGCCGCGACCGTCACATACACTGGGGAAAGAGATGCCAGTCTGGGACGACCACTTCATCAACATCCTAAATCAATAAAGAGTCAACGAAGCTCATGAAACAACAAGAAAATACGAGGACATCAGAAGATTCGCAACAGGGGAAATTGAAAACACTATATCAACACTGAAGAACAAGAAGGCAGCAGGGCCGGACGGGATATTCAAAGAACACAACAAGGCAGCCCCAGAAGTTTTAATTCCAGCAATCACGAATATGATGAACTTGCGTCTGCACACAGGACGAATCCCGGAGAGATGGAGAACCTCGACAATCAGAATGCTGTACAAGGTGAAAGGAGAACCACATGACCCAAACTCGTACCGGGGAATCGCACTGGGAACAACCTCCTCAAAATCCTGACGATCCTAATGAAGATAAGACTAACAGAAGATCTCGACAGCAAGATCCCAGAGGAACAATTTGGATTCAGGGAAGGCTGAAGCACCCTACAGTCAAAACTCTCATACAAGACAGAGGAGAAAATAAGACTCCCAAAAGGAAAATTTCACACAGTATTCGTCGATTTCACAAAGGCGTTTGACAGTCTCAACAGGACCATAACATGGGCCAAACTAGAGCAGATGGTGGAACAAAACAAGGAACTAAGCGTCTTGATACGCAACATCCTGAGCAAAAACACCAACATAATATCAGACAACGTAACAACCTCGCAAGAAATTACACAGACAAACGGAGTGTTACAAGGAGACCTCCTCAGTCTCCTTCTGTTCAACGGAGCCACACACGACGTGGTCCTAACAATAAGAACTGCGGCTCCGTACCTCAAGGTCTATATATCCGCAGACGACATAGTGGTGGGATCACACGATACAAATGAACTACAGAAAGGAATAAATGCTCTTGGAACATGAGCTGAACACAACGGACTGCAGATAAACGCAGAAAAGACTACACACGGTCTTCAGGAAAGGAGGACGCCTATCCACGAAGGACAAAATATATCTCAACAAGAACCTCTACAAACTACGAACAACTTCAAATACCTGGTCCAGACAACAGCACACTCATACAGAATCCACACAACACAACAAGAAGCAGCCGTAACCAAAGCCATCTACGACATCAAGTCACTAAGCAAACTATCCCTGGTTACAGCCATGGTCCTCTTCGAAGCAAAAATCGTTCCTATTCACATATATGGAATAGAGATAACATGGGAAAAGATAAGCTACGGAGACCGACTACGAATGGAGAAAGTGAAATCCAGATTCCTGAAGGCAGCCCTCGGCATTTCCAAGTAAACCAAGTCAAGAACCCGCGAGAGAAACATTTCTAATAGAGGACCTGAGATGGAAATTCAACTTGCCCTACACAGACAACTGGAAGAAACTGCGATTAGAGAGGGAGAAGAAAAAGAAGGAGATATGGCCAGAGTTCTACTCTTCAGAGGCCTTGATGAACAGAACATGGACCGGCACAAACCAGAAGCTGAGACACTTCATAAATTCCATGGCGTTCCACGGCTAGCCTCACATAGTCTGCAGGTCGATGACATACCGCGAGCCGGACTCGATATTTATATGTGAGCTCTGTGAAAAACATTGTGACCGATACCACGTACTAACTTGTAAAAACTGTGTGAAATCAATCATTGACCTCCGTGTTAAGTAATGCATCTTAATACGCACAACTTGTGCGCAATAAAGTTTATTATGTGACATCATCAAGTTAGCAGAGGATGGGAAATTTGAAAAAAATGGCTCTGAGCACTATGGGACTCAACATCTTAGGTCATAAGTCCCCTAGAACTTAGGACTACTTAAACCTAACTAACCTAAGGACATCACACACACCCATGCCCGAGGCAGGATTCGAACCTGCGACCGTAGCAGTCCCGCGGTTCCGGACTGCAGCGCCAGAATCGCTAGACCACCGCGGCCGGCAGGAAATTTGAAATTTAGGGTTAGTGAACGGGAGTAAATTTAAAAAAATGCAAGATGACGGTGGCAGGATTAATTTTTTCAGCCAATCACAGTACTAAAAATCTAACATTATGGTGGTGGGAAAATGTTTAATATCTAACGACAGTTCAGTATTTTTTTGCGGTTTATTCGATTGTACCATAGTATTTTAAAAAATACTTGAAAGTATGTGAACCCTCTCAATTTCTTTTCCGCTTTGTTCCGAAGTATTTAACCAAAAAACTTTACAGGAAGCTCAAAAGTAAATGGATAGGTACTCTTATCTTCTTGCACCACATTCAAAAGTGTGCACCCAAAATATTATGGAACGCGTGTAGCTCGCAGTATTCCGAACTATTTTCCAGAGCTCTCAGAAATATTCAATTGTTCTGAATTTGTATGCCATATTCAAGCATTTACCCAAAAATTACTTAAAGCAGTAGTTGTTTACGCATAAAGTTCCTTTTCTTAATTTTTTCTATGACACTTGTCAAGTATCACGATGCAGGGAGGCAGGTAGCAGCGAGACGAAATTCGACGAGGGAGCATATTTCTCGGTCCGACAAGTCTTCCCTTACTGACACCCTTCTGACTCCTGGACCAGCATAGTGTTATACGCATACCATAGTGCAAAACACACGTTGGTACTACTACTGGTCTAACTTACGGCTTAAAGTGCACTTGTCGATAAAAATTACAAGGAATTGTTACGGAGCATCTGCTGTTCTTCAACACATATTACAAATTAAATTCCTCCGCCGCCTTTTTCTGTCTATACATGAAGGCTACTTTAGCGGTTTTGATATGGTTTTCACTACAACATAGATTGATTCACGAAGAAGATTGGTTTATGTAATTTATAAATATTTCGCGAAAACTGGCTGAACTATTGTGGTGTTTAAGAATTAAATTGTGCCAACTGAAAATTTTCCTAGGGTGGAATGCTTAGACTATTTAAGTCGTACCAGAATTTTGAGTTAATGTTCAGTTATCTACCGTTGTTCTCTGAATTTTATTGACAGCTCCACGCGGTGGAAGGTCAAATCGAATTGCACAATTATTTACACAAGGATATCTGCATGTAACAAAAAGTGGCAGTTGAACTTAAGAGTTAAAAAATGGGAATACTTGATGTGAACATTAAAAAAAAATATCGGTTAAAAAATTCGCCTAAATAATTCAAACATATCGGTTACAGATTCAGTTAAATGTCTAGAGATTACAGTCACGAACAACTTAAAATATAAACATCACATAGAAAATGTAGTTGGGAAGGTGGACCACAGATAGTGTTTTATTGGTAGAACACTTATCAGATCTACTAATCTACTGAAATTATTACCTACGCTACGCTTGTCCGTTCTGTTCTTGAATATAACTCCAAGGTATGGGATGATGATGATGATGTTTGGTTTGTGGGACGCTCAACTGCGTGGCCATCAGCGCCCGCACGAAGTCCCAATTTTTACACAGTCCATTTTCTTTTCACAATTCAATCTAGTCACTCTCACAAATGATGATGATGAAATGATGAGGACAACACAAACACCCAGTTCCCAGGTAGAGAAAATCCCCAAACAGACCGGAAATTGAACCCGGTACCTCGTCATCCAGAGGCAGCAACGCTTGCGCCTAGACCACGAGCTGCGGACAAGGTATAGGATGCTTATCAGATAGGAGGACATCGCAAAAGTTCACAGAAGGGCAAATCGTTTTGCACTCTCGTAAAATAGAGGAAACAGTGTGGCGGATGTGATAAGTCATCAAAGTCACCAAAAAGTAATTGGTATAGAGTAATGAGAATTCTGGAATACATTTGTCTAGGTAATATATTTAAGTGAATAACATTGGAAGATCACAGGTTTATGTAAGCGCCAGATAAGCCATTGCAAATGTAGGATGCTGGTACTTTACAACCTGTGTAGCCGCCGGAATGTTGAGTGCAAGCATGCAAACATGCATGTATTTTATTCTATTGTACAGGTGTCGGATGTCAGTTAGTGAGATGAAGCTCGATGCCTTTTGCACTTGATCGGTCAATACAGGGACGGTTAATGCTGGTTATGGATGGCGCTCGAGTTGTCACCCGCTTATGTACCATACGTGCTCAATTGGAGACAGATCTGAAGATCGAGCAGGCCAAGACAGCATGTCGACACTCTGTAGAGCATGTAGCATTACAACAGCGATGTATGGACGACTGTTGTCCTGTTGGAAAACACCTCCTGAAACATTGTTCATGAATGGCAGCACAACAGGTCGGATCGCCAGATTGATGTACAAATTTGCTGTCAGGGTGCGTGGGACAACCACGAGAGTATTCCCGCCGTTATATGGGATCGCACCACAGACCATAGCTCCACGTGTAGGTACAGTGTGTCTTCCACGCAGGTAGTCTGTCTGCAGGCTCTCAACTCGCCTTCTTCTAACCAACACACAGCCATCACTGGCACCGAGGAAGAGCCAGGTATCATCAGAAAACACAACTCACCTCCACCCTGCCCTCCAGTGAGCTCTCGCCTGACGCCACTGAAGTCGCAAATGGTGGTGTTTTGGGGTCAGTGGAATGCACCGCTGGCTGCAATCATTTACAGTGGCTACATTCCTGCCAAGTCCTTCTGTAATATCATAGAAGGAACATCCAACTTTCCGTAGCCGTCTTATAGGGCTCCTTTCAAACGCAGTGAGGTGTTGATAAAGGCGTCTTTGTCGCCTTAAATGCATTCTTGACTAACATCAACGCACCACGTCGTCTCAAAGGTAACTAACACTCACGACCGTTGCAGCGTGCATTTAAGGCAAACCTGATTTGCGTCGTAATAATGACGCTGTTAGCTTCATTCTTATGTGAATGGCACGAAATCTGAATAGACATCACCTTTCAGATGTATAAACACGCCTACAAACTTTTTTTGATGTCGCACACTTCCTTCTTGGTATTGTGATTTCTTTCCGAAAGTGTATTTTCTGCACCTTATTCGGTGAAGGAATTTCAGAAACTTTGGACTAGTCAGTATCGTTTCTCCATCCTCCACTACGTCGGTGAGTTCTGTTCATCTTTCTTTAACGCTTTCATCCGAATAAATTAGCTCCGTCTGAGCTGTGCTTCTACATACGCGACTAGTATACACGGTTAATGCAATGCAACGACGATCATCCCCGCTCCCGACTAATACCCGTGGATATGATCAGTATTCAATTGCAAATACAGAGAACATCGCGCCTTGTCCGGGTGTGATGCGGGACACGCCGCGCCCGCCTCTTGCCAGCGCCCGTGTTTCTCCCATTATGCAAATGGGCCGGGCGTCGCCCGCCGCCTGCACCCGGAAACACAGGCGGCGCGGCGCGCTGATTGAGGGTGCTGCGTTCCCTCCTACCTGTAGGCGCCGCGTTGTGCGGCCCGCTATCAGGCGGGGTCGCTGCGATTCAATTACCTGCGGCAGCCACGGCCACGGCGGGAAATGCAACCTCACCAGCCAAATTGGTCGTGATAAATTTGCTGAGCGCAAATACCTCGGTCTCAGCTGCGTAAAGTATCCACAATCGATTATGTTAATATTTATTTACCAAAACAATGGTCAAAGAGCCGTAAGTTTTCAGAAATTGTTATTTTATTTCTACAAGCACACTACTGGCCATTAAATTGCTACACCACGAAGATGACGTGCTACAGACGCGAAATTTAACCGACAGGAAGAAGATGCTGTGATATGCAAATGATTACCTTTTCAGAGCATTCACACGAGGTCGGCGCCGGTGGCGACACCTACAACGTACTGACATGAGGAACGTTTCCAACCGATTTCTCATACACAAACAGCAGTTGACCGGCGTTGCCTGGTGAAACGTTGTTGTGATGCCTCGTGTAAGGAGGAGAAATGCGTACCATCACGTTTCCGACTTTGATAAAGGTCGGATTGTAGCCTATCGCGATATTGCTGCTCGCGTTGGTCGAGATCCAATGACTGTTAGCAGAATATGGAATCGGTGGTTTCAGGAGGGTAATACGGAACGCCGTGCTGGATCCCAACGGCCTCGTATCACTAGCAGTCGAGATGACAGGCATCTTATCCGCGTGGCTGTAACGGATCGTGCAGCCTCGTCTCGATCCCTGAGCCAACAGATGGGGACGTTTGCAAGACAACAACCATCTGCACGAACAGTTCGACGACGTTTGCAGCAGCATGATCAGCTCTGAGACCATGGTTGCGGTTACCCTTGACGCTGCATCACAGACGGGAGCGCCTGCGATGCTCTACTCAACGACGAACCTGGGTGCACGAATGGCAAAACGTCATTTTTTCGGGTAAATCCAGGTTCTGCTTACAGCATCATGATGGTCGCATCCGTGTTTGGCGACAATTGGTGAACGCACATTGGAAGCTTGTTTTCTTTATATATCGTCATATATTCGTTGTATATCACCCGGCGTGATGGTATGGGGTGCCATTGGTTACAAGTCTCGGTCACCTCTTGTTCGCATTGACGGCACTTTGAACAGTGGACATTACATGTCAGATGTGTTACAACCCGTCGCTCTACCCTTCATTCAATCCCTACGAAACCCTACATTTCAGCAGGATAATGCACGATCGCATGTTGCAGGTCCTGTACGAGCATTTCTGGATACAGAAAATGTTCGACTGCTGCCCTGGCCAGCACATTCTCCAGATCTCTCACCAATTGAAAACGTCTGGTCAATGGTGGCCGAGCAACTGGCTCGTCACAATACGCTAGTCACTCTTCCTTATGAACTGTGGTATCGTGTTGAAGCTGCATGGGCAGCTGTACCTGTACACGCCATCCAGGCTCTGTTTGACTCAATGCTCAGGCGTATCAAGGCCGTTATTACGGCCAGAGGTGGTTGTTCTGGGTACTGATTTCTCAGGATCTATGCACCCAAATTGCGTGAAAGTGTAATCACTTGTCAGTTCTAGTATAATGTATTTGTCCAACGAATATCCGTTTATCATCTGCATTTCTTCTTGGTGTAGCAATTTTAATGGCCAGTAGTGTAGTTTCGGTAACACTCGTTAAAGCCATTTTCAGGTCCCTACACACTCAATGTCTAGAGAATCAAACACATCCATGCATGCATAACTGGAGCCATCAATACCCAAATTCCGTGAAATTTTTGTAGAGTGTATGCTTCGAAAACTTGACAACCACAGTTGTTGGCAAGTCTTCGAAGTAGACACTCCACAAAAAATTAATTGGAATCCAGATACTGATGGCTCCAGTTATGCTTGCATTGATGTATCTGATTCTCTATACCTGGAGTGTATAGGTATCTGGAAATGACATTAATGGGATGCCGAAACTGGTCGTATGAATAAAATAACTTCTGAAAACACACGACTGTTTGGCGATTTTTCTTTGGTATATATCTGATCGACCGCTGCCCCATATGCACGATGGATTAACTGAAACGCATATTTGTTGTGTATGGACATACACAGCGTACACGGCATAACAAAAACGTACCTCGAAGTAAGCTTTGAAAGCGACGCCCGCCAGTCTCGACGCCTGTACTGCAACGGCGCATGCACTTCCTGTCACACTCTCGCAAAGAACCTGGTTGACTGCTGAACACTGGAAAAGGCAGCAGCTGATAAAACAGTGTACACGCCTGAACCACCAAACAGACGCACCGCACACAACTTAGCTCATAGCACGTGAGTTACCTGACGAGCGCTGGCGTCGCACCGGCACATTAACATGTGCTGCACGCACCCCATTATCCTTGGTGTCAACTGTCCATTGCATGAGGCTGCTTGTGATGTGTGCATGGTGAGGTCTGTTACTGTGTACAGCACAGGACGCACAGTGAAAGACGGAACGTTGGAGTCGGCAGACATGCCACCAAAGACGTATCGGAATACCAGACTTTGTGAAAATGGTGTCCGATCGTGTGGCCGATCACCCAGCAATAAGCACCTGTCAACTTGGCCGTAAAACACACACTTCGACGGATACAGTGTGGAGAGACAGAATAGCTATTACACCCCTGTCACAAAGAACGTGTGCAAGCACTGAGATCAACGACTCTGAGCCCAGCATTCACTACTGTCAACGGATTATCAACCGTAATACTGTAGTGCCGAACGTCGCACAGTTTGTATTGTTCTCGGATGAGGCCTCGTTCACCCATGATGCTGTTTTCAACACTCCCAACAGCCTTGTCTGAAGTGAGGACAATCCCCACTCCACCCACATCGGTGGGCACCAGCAATGATTCTCTGTCAACATATGGGTGGGCGTTGTCCAAGATCATCTAACAGGACCTTATTTGCTGCATTCCCGTTTGACTGATCCACGCTACCTGATGTTCCTGCGAGATGTACTGCCACAGTTCTTGGGGACCGTGCCCCTAGCCACTTTCGATGTTAATGTCTGCGAACGCCTGAACAACAGGTCCTGTCCCATGGCCATCACGACTGCTGGAGCTCACACTTCTGGACTTTTTCCTCTTGTGTTACATCAAGACGTTGGTGTTTGAGACTCCCGTACAAAAAGGTGAGGACCTGCTTGCTAGGGTCCAAGGTGCCTGTCTCCTGGGACAACAGGCACCAGGAATCTCTGCGAGAATGAGACAGAATTTAATGCGCCTTTGCCGCGCATGTATTGAGATTGGCTGTCATCACTTTGAACATTTACTGTGAGCTACGTTGTTCTTATGCGGCATACGCTGTGTATGTCCATTACACAATAAATGTGCTTTTCCGTCCATAGGTTTCCCATCTCCATATAATCGGTTGTGGACCCCGTATCATCTGTTTCAGTTTGATTCAAATGGTTTGAAACATCCTTTATACTTAATACAGCGAATTTATTTCGAATTAATTACGGATGGTTGTTCATCGTCATCAATTTCTCTTCATACAGACATGCAAGTAAATTTTTCATGCTACACTGAACACGCGATTGACGTCAGTTCTCCTATCTTTCAATAACACGTTTTATCCTTTGCAGGAAAGATACGTGGCAGACGAAATATAGAGATCGTAAGGCGGTTTAAGAGTGAAATGGTTTTCCTCGATATTAACATGCCATACTGCGGTAAATCTGTCCAATAAGCCATTACAGGATGGAAGCAGCAGATATATGGCTCCATTTTTCTTCTCGCTTTACTGCAGTGAACTACCGGCACTGTAAGCTCACGTCTCCTTTGATGAGGGGGCAACGTTTTCATAGATTATTCGTTATAATTTAGTGTCCTTCCACCATGAGCCATTTATCCCCATGCCAATATACGAGGGCGCACCGAAAAGAAATGCCTCCTAATCTTTTATATGAGAACTCTTGAAGCTTTTTAAATAAAACGAACGTTATTAACATTCTACATCTTCAACCCTTCCCATCTACATACCTGTCTCTCAACATAGTCAGCCTGACGACGAACACATTTCTCCCAGCAGGAGGCCAGTTTGTTGATACTGTCACTGAACAACGTTTGACTTCGATGACGGAGTTACAACCTCACCTATGCTTAAACCCCCCCGTCGCTATCGAAATGAAGGCATGAAAGGCGTTCTTTACACTTTGGAAATAGATGAAAATCGGATGGGGCCAAGTCAGGACTGTATGGAGGAGTATCGAACCAAGACGCCGTATTGTTTCAGACGTCGCAGCGCTCGTGTGTGGTCTGGGCGTTGTGCTAAAGCAGAGGGTGCTCAATGTGTAGAAGAACTCTTCGGATTCCAGACTCGGTTAGAGCACGCTTGTTCTCACGTACCAACATTGTTACGTTACACGTCGCCATGTTACACGCTACAATTGCGAGCACTCTACCGGCAGGTGCCTGCAAATATGTGAAAGTGAGGAATAAAGATGCAGATTCTTAATAACGTTTGTTTTATTTCAAAAACTTTAAGAGATTTCTCATAAAATATTCCGAAGCATAACTTTTGAGCCTGTTCTCATAAATAAATGATTTACCATGTTAAAACGGATCTGTTGTCTTACTTTTGTTTAACAACTGAGGTAGGACATTGAAACATTAATAAGACTTTACTTTTGAAAACTATTACATACAGTAATTTCATTCCGCAGAACTGTTGTGAAATCTTCTGTGTTAACTATGGTGCAAGGGTAAATTGCCGTAGCTTGGTTTCATGTAATAACGGTCCTTCAATAGTCGGAGAATCATGAAAACTGAAACGGCAATTTGGACAATTAAGAGAAACACGAGAGGAGAACAGAAGACTTCAAAATATTCTGCTACAAAAGAGCTATAATGAACAGATAGGTAGATCGGAAGAGACACTAACTGAACCAAGAAAAAAATGGAATAGTGACAATTGCACTAGAGGAAGTGATAGAATGATAATACACCTCATGAGGCAACAATGAGTAACTAATTTGGTAATGGAAGGAAGTGTGGGTGCAAGAGGCGGGGGAGTTGACAGGGAGAATGACTTGAATACAGAAAACAGGATCAAATCAATGAAAGTTACAGTAGGTCCGCAGAGATGAAGAAACTTGCATTTTTAGCCACCTCATGTAGAAGACGTCTTCTGTACAGGTGGGCCCTAAACGGCTGTTCAGATAGAGTTCAGTTTTTAGTTTAGTATGATTACCTACACACTACAACGTTCATATCTGGCGCACTGATATAGAAGGTTTCACCGAAGAAACTACATGTGAAATCTGTGTATTTTGTCTGTAAATTGCATATATACTAAAAAACGAGCTGCTCTGTCAGACTGTGAAAGCCCAAGGAATCTCTACAAGCCGCTGTGTCATCCTCTTCCTCACAGTGTCATGTTAATGCGGTGTGGAGGGGCCTGTGGTCAGCACACCTCTCTCATGGCCATTTTGCAGAATCCTTCACACAGCAGCCATCTACGTTGACCACTCAGCTATGGGGGCATGCAATAGCATGTTCGAAAATTCCCCTTACGAACATGTAGCACTTGTACAGTGGAGAGAGTACATAATAGTTTGAATAGAAACCCATATCTGGAATCATACCGTTTCTGCTCTACGGCGCTTCCAGTTTGGATATCTGCTTGAAGACTAGAATTAGGCATGACACAGTACAATTATAAGGCAACAGTTCGAAAGAAAACATAACGAAACATCCATTTCTCACATAAGCACATATGTTTGTATTAACACTTAAACATTATATGCATACATTACTCCAAAACAAGAAAGAGCCCAGCGTACAAAACGTACAGAACAGTACTGACGCTTTACAACAGTGGCGACGACCAATGTTGTTACAGACATTGTGCCTACGAAGAATGTTCTGGTACATACTCTCCATCTCACCTGCTGTCTCTTCAATTTCTAGTGTGCCATACAGAACTCGTGCCAGCGGATCCTCCTCTGTTTCTGCAGGAGTCTCAAAGCAAGGCACTCCTTACATGACACCAGGTAATCATCTGACATTGTACACATCATCCTGTCTACACTACTGCTTACCAGGACAAGCACACATCTGAACTGAAACCATTGTAGAACATAAATGGTACGTTTGCTCCTACCCATAATATTATGAACTCACTTCTGTCTACAAGTCCTACTGCATAAATGGAAAGTGCTATTGATATGCGGTTACCACAGAATGGGTTGGTTGTCACGGGCTCCAATTGTTAGCCAATCGACAGATTGTAATAATACTAAGAAAGTGTATTTTTGTGAATACGTGCACTTTTTTAAATGGAACCGTGTCTATTGACATTATCAAAGTAAAATGAGGGTAAATTAGAATGTCAGTAGTGTTTACAGGAGGATTCTAGTGCGAGTCGTTTACGGGATTTCGTATTTTGAGAAGTTCCCTTACCGACACTTGTTCTGCACCTATGGTATCACACATTAAAGAACAATGCAAGTGCATACACGAGTTATATGAATTTTGACCAGAAACGCGATAGTAGATCATACATGTTGTATGCAAAATGACCACCGGCAGCGGCAATACACACTTCCAGTCCGGTATGGAACGACTGCTGCACGCATGCTACCATTTCAGCAGAGATGTCCAGGCACGCTGCAATAATACTTCGCTGCGGGTACCAACCAGTGTAGTTGGTATGCATTTGTAGATATCGTCTTTGATGTAGACATCGTCTTTCAGCTGTCCCCATAGAAAAAAGTTTACAGACGTCAAATCCCAGTAACTGACCAACCATGGTACATGTCCTCTACGGCCTCTTCAAGAATCTGCAAACAATTCTTGAAGACATGCTGTAGTACTTCGTGACTATGGACTGGACATCCATCATGTTGGTACCACAGGTTCCTCCTAGTTTGCAAGTGAACATCTTCTAGCATCCATGGAAAATGGTCTCTTAGGAGGCTGCGATATTTGTGTGCATTCAGTGTTCCATCCATGAGAAATGGGCCTATGAGCTGATGGGTCGCTATCCCACATCACGCATTTACACTCCATGGACGATGATGTTCCACCTGACGAACCCAATGGGAATTGTCAACATACCAACAGTGCATGTTTCGGTAGTTTACCTGGCCAACACTGTAAATGTGGCTTCATCAATAAAAAAGCTACATGATACATCTGGAGTATCCTATCTTACTGCCTATGTACAGAAATTAACAAGATTCTCATTATCGTTTCCATGCAGCTCTTGATGGAGAGAGGTGTGATAGGGGTGGATCTTATGTCGATGGAGAATGCATAGGACACTTGCCTAACTCAGGCCATTTCCTCATCCGATTGCGCGGGAACTGACGTGCGGATCAACTGCAACGGCAGCAAGAACATTAACTTCTCCCTCTTCTGTCATCACTTTCTTCCTTCCACTACGTTGTTTAGATAGTACACTACCACTTTCATGTAACTGGTTGAAGAGGATGATAATTAGTTGCTGATATGGTTGAAGTGTATTGGAAATCTTGCCGCATATACTGTACAAGAACAAGCTGCATTTTTCCTACACTCTCCATACACCATCAGCATGTCTAATTTTTCTGCATTGGTAAATCCCATCGTCCCTTCACGACCTACTGCTTGGATTGTCACACACTAACTGACTAGCAACTCGGAGTGAACTCGAGGAACACACAAGGACGCTGCAAGCAAACATAACAATATCGTACTTTTATCAACTACATAGGTTGAATGGCACAAACAAGTGTCGATGTGGAAACTTTTAAAAATACGACATTACGATATCTCGTAAGCGACTCACACTAATCCCTGCAACTACCACCACTGGCATTCTAATTTAACCTACTTTCAGTTTGTTGATGTCAGTAGGCATTGTTCCATTCAAAAAGGTCTACATCTGCACAAAAAATACACAAACACACACACACACACACACATACACACACATATATATATATATATATATATATATATATATATATATATATATATATATATATATATATATATATACTATCTGATAAAAAACATCTGGATGCCCCTATATAACGTGGAAGTGACCACTAGATGTCACAAGAACTGGACCTCCAATTCTAAAAAGAAAGCAGGGAGTACTATGTTGTCAGTAGAGAAACTGTAACAGCAGGGCGAGTATCAGGAAAACTTTGTGACCTCTAACGTGGACTAGTCATCGTATTGCACCTGAGTAACAAATACACTCCTGGAAATTGAAATAAGAACACCGTGAATTCATTGTCCCAGGAAGGGGAAACTTTATTGACACATTCCTGGGGTCAGATACATCACATGATCACACTGACAGAACCACAGGCACATAGACACAGGCAACAGAGCATGCACAATGTCGGCACTAGTACAGTGTATATCCACCTTTCGCAGCAATGCAGGCTGCTATTCTCCCATGGAGACGATCGTAGAGATGCTGGATGTAGTCCTGTGGAACGGCTTGCCATGCCATTTCCACCTGGCGCCTCAGTTGGACCAGCGTTCGTGCTGGACGTGCAGACCGCGTGAGACGACGCTTCATCCAGTCCCAAACATGCTCAGTGGGGGACAGATCCGGAGATCTTGCTGGCCAGGGTAGTTGACTTACACCTTCTAGAGCACGTTGGGTGGCACGGGATACATGCGGACGTGCATTGTCCTGTTGGAACAGCAAGTTCCCTTGCCGGTCTAGGAATGGTAGAACAATGGGTTCGATGACGGTTTGGATGTACCGTGCACTATTCAGTGTCCCCTCGACGATCACCAGTGGTGTACGGCCAGTGTAGGAGATTGCTCCCCACACCATGATGCCGGGTGTTGGCCCTGTGTGCCTCGGTCGTATGCAGTCCTGATTGTGGCGCTCACCTGCACGGCGCCAAACACGCATACGACCATCATTGGCACCAAGGCAGAAGCGACTCTCATCGCTGAAGACGACACGTCTCCATTCGTCCCTCCATTCACGCCTGTCGCGACACCACTGGAGGCGGGCTGCACGATGTTGGGGCGTGAGCGGAAGACGGCCTAACGGTGTGCGGGACCGTAGCCCAGCTTCATGGAGACGGTTGCGAATGGTCCTCGCCGATACCCCAGGAGCAACAGTGTCCCTAATTTGCTGGGAAGTGGCGGTGCGGTCCCCTACGGCACTGCGTAGGATCCTACGGTCTTGGCGTGCATCCGTGCGTCGCTGCGGTCCGGTCCCAGGTCGATGGGCACGTGCACCTTCCGCCGAGCACTGGCGACAACATCGATGTACTGTGGAGACCTCACGCCCCACGTGTTGAGCAATTCGGCGGTACGTCCACCCGGCCTCCCGCATGCCCACTATACGCCCTCGCTCAAAGTCCGTCAACTGCACATACGGTTCACGTCCACGCTGTCGCGGCATGCTACCAGTGTTAAAGACTGCGATGGAGCTCCGTATGCCACGGCAAACTGGCTGACACTGACGGCGGCGGTGCACAAATGCTGCGCAGCTAGCGCCATTCGACGGCCAACACCGCGGTTCCTGGTGTGTCCGCTGTGCCGTGCGTGTGATCATTGCTTGTACAGCCCTCTCGCAGTGTCCGGAGCAAGTATGGTGGGTCTGACACACCGGTGTCAATGTGTTCTTTTTTCCATTTCCAGGAGTGTACAAAAATTGCTGTCCGACTGTTAGTGATGTGATCGTTAAGTGGGAACGCGAAGGAAGAATCACAGCTAAACCAAGACCACCTAGACCTCGTGTACTGAAGGACAGGGACCGTCGAGTATAATGGTGCGTTGTTATAAAAGATTCACATGAAATCAGCGGCAGAAATCACTCGTGAGTTCCAAAGTACTATCAGCAATCCAGCTAGCATAATGACTGTGCGTAGAGATTTATAAAGAACGGGGTACAATGGTCGCGCACCTCCTCAGAAACCACACTTTTCTCTAGCCAACCCCAAGCAACGCTTGACGTGATGTATAGAGTGACGCCACTGAAACAAGTGATTTGGAATGATGACTCACGCCATCCCCTGTGGTAATCCGATTGAAGGGTTTGTTTTTGGCGAACGCCTGGAGAACATTACCTGCCATTATCTGTTAAACCGACAGTGAAATATGGAGAAGCTTTGTTACTGGATGGGGATGATTTTTGTAATCAGGATGTGATCTCCTTATCCCGCTTTAAAAAACGATAAGTGCAGAAGGATATAAATACATTTTACAGTATTGTGAACCGTGTAATATGCAGAAATAGTTCATGTATCAGCATGAAAACGCACACTATCATAAAGTTGCATCTATGAGGCAACGGTTTGTGGACTGTAACGTCCCTAAAATGCATTAGCCCACCCAGAGTCCCGGCCTGAACCCAGTGGAACACCTTTGGGCTGAGTTAGAAACTTCGACTTTGTCCCAGACCACAGCGTCCAACATTGCGACGTTCTCAGATTCTGGCTCTAGAAGAAGAACGTGCTGCCATTATTCCACAGACATTCAGGCACCTCATTAAAAGCGTCCCAAGTAGAGTCCATGCCTTCATAAAGGAAAGGATGGACACACATCAAATTAACGTCTCCACTGACAGGTGTCGGGATACTTTCGATGAAATAGTACGTATATGAATATACAGGGTGATTCACCTGCTCCTCCCAACATAGTTTTACGGAACCATTAATGTTAAATCTGGACTTCAAAAACCACGCGCAACATTTCCATAAACTCTGGTTCGCTACGCACATACTATTAGTAATACGGAAGAAAATGAACCAGACGGTTTTGTGGGAAATTTAATGCAGTTGCATTTCCCTAAAGGCTGTCTGGACGAAGACGATAGGGTTCAGGATACAATAATCTATGCTGACGATTAGCTAGTAATAATAATTGAAAATTCAAGAGCGCAACTCTAAAGCAAGGCTACACAATTCCTTATAGAAATAAGCTACTGGTGCAGCCATGACAAGCACCAGATTGCGGCAAACTAGACAGTATATTTACTTA
The DNA here is from genome assembly GCF_023864345.2 of Schistocerca serialis cubense. Taxonomy (NCBI): domain Eukaryota; kingdom Metazoa; phylum Arthropoda; class Insecta; order Orthoptera; family Acrididae; genus Schistocerca; species Schistocerca serialis. The sequence continues at coordinate 319,393,788 of NC_064641.1, read as the reverse complement.
TCAAAGTGGCACTGCAGAGAACCCCACCATCAACGTTAACATGCAGAGAAAAATAACAAGATACCTAGGGAAACAAATCGACGAACGATTCGAATTCAACGAGCACGTAAGACTTACAACAGCAAAAGTGACAAGGCTGAGGTACAAATCTGTCACGCTTAACTGAACTCACTACAGACTACCATCGCAGCACTACCAACGTGTCGTACACCCCTCTTTGACTATTATGTGCTTTGCAGCAAGTACCTGGGCACATCGACTGTCACTCACGACCCACAAAACCACTGTGAGGTGTGAACGAAGAGGTGTGTCGCTCAGAATGTCAGAGGCATTTAGCACCACGTTATTGGAAGCCCTATGCGTTGTACTTGCAACATACCCACTGGTGTAACATACACACAGAGCAGCACCACACTGACTCAAAAGAAGAAGACTGGACAAGGTACATGAGATGACAGGGGGGCATATTACAGAAAACGCCAGTTCAGTCTTTGTAATATTGAGACATGGCAAAAAGGATGGGAAACATCTGACAAGAGCTGCCAGATCTTCTCCCTCTTCCTGAAAATCCAGGAACGGTTAAGTCTCAGACACGTTGACCCTAGTCGCGGAATGGTACACTTCCCGACGGGCAACAGTCTTTACACTACACACCTGCACCACTTTGGCGTTAGCCAAAGTGATACACATGAATGTGGACAACTTGGGTCCTCAAAGACATAACACTACAATGCGACACACACACACACACGCACACACACACACACACACACACTCACATGTAGGACTGTTGGTGAAATCGAAGATATAAGACAAACTTTAAGAGACAGAGATAAATGGATCATGCTTAACCGTATCACTGATGAAATATCAAAATCACTACACAACACTTACAAGCAGCAACGACCATACATAAAATCACGACCAAACATGCACCCTGCGCCACAACTTGTTCTCCCACAACAGAGATTCAAATACTTATATGGAAACATATGAACATACAAACATGGATGATGACATGAACACACTAGTATCACCTGATACATATACATAATACGGCACAGGAGCAGATCACACGACTGCATCAATATTACAAGTAATATACACGTGAAACTTAGAGATAAGTTAGTGATAAACAACAAAACAACGGATTTTATTGTTTGTAGAAAGTAAAAGAAGCAATTATTTAGGTCTGTAGAGTATTATTTTCAAACATATAATTGTGTAATATGTAAGATGCATAAGATGCAAACTGTGAAACATATGAACTTTATAAGATACATAATAACACTCAACTACACAAACACGAACGCTCAACACAGGTAAGTGCCCTTCGGGGGCTCGAGGTCACCTTTCCGAAGCTCCCCTCCCGCTTATGGCGCGGGAAAATGGCGGGAGAAAGCTAATCTCACGACATAGTACACATATACAGTAGTGACCGTTGTAGAATGGAATGCGCTAATTCAGATGAGACAGACTCGAAATGTTTAATGAAGCCCTCCCACTTGAAACAGCCAGGTAAAGGGATATCTCTTATTATCTAACTCTTTCCTTTCGTCTGTTACTTTCTTCTTAACAATACAGTGAAATTTGTTTTCCTTTCCCAAAATGTACTTTATGTATCAAGTTTCTTTTTTTTAATTAATAGGGTAATTATGTAAAAGAAAAGAAACATAACAGCACTGAGGGAAGCTGTAAGAAAAGACGAAGAGTCTATCTCTGCACGCTGCACCTTGTTACTAGTTTTTAGTAGCAGATGACCCACCGCACTTATCTAGGCAGTAGGTTACTCTGTGATGTTAATTAATTCAGCGGAAAGCAATGTACAAGTGAACTCTTTGCTTATTCATACACTGATTAATCATTAAAAAACCGTAAGGAGGTTCTTACCAACAAGTGTCCACAACAAGGCTTTACACCAAGATTGCATCTATTTTACATGCAACAAGTGACACATGACTAACGAAAAACAAAAATAAGTATCATCAATACTGAATTAAGATGTTATATTGATCTCAAAATGGTGAGGCAAATAATATAAACCACCTGACTTTCTCAGTGCACGTGACATGAATAGTAGTTCAGTTAAACCGAGAATCACATGTTCTCTGTAAACGTCTTCAAATACAGTAATAAACAACGAGTACAGGCGAGGATGATACGATTGAATGCATAATGCATCGGATTAAATAAATACGGCTAGATCCCACAAACAGCTTCCAGTTTACGAAAAACGAGCGATTTGTGGATCTTTGGGGCGCTACACATGTGAATATAAATCACGTTTCAATTCACTACAAGTTCTGCAAGCGGAATGATTGAGAAATAACAGTGCATATACTTGTATTGAATATCTAAAATTTTTTAAACGTTATCGAACAACATCCACAGTAAAATATATCTACATCTACATTTATACACCGAAAGCCACCCAACGGTGTGTGGCGAAGGCACTTTACGTGCCACTGTCATTACCTCCCTTTCCTGTTCCAGTCGCGTACGGTTCGCGGGAAGAACGACTGCCGGAAAGTCTTCGTGCGCGCTCGAATCTCTCTAATTTTATATACGTGATCTCCTCAGGAGGTATAAGTAGGGGGAAGCAGTATATTCGATACCTCATCCAGAAACGCACCCTCTCCAAACCTGGACAGCAAGCTACACCGCGATGCAGTGCGCCTCTCTTGCAGAGTCTGCCACCTGAGTTTACTAAATATCTCCCTAACGCTATCACGGTTACCAAATAACCCTGTGACGAAACGCGCCGCTCTTCTTTGGATCTTCGCTATCTCCTCCGTCAACCCGATCTGGTACGGATCCCACACTGATGAGCAATACTCAAGTATAGGTCGAACGAGTGTTTTGTAAGCCACCTCCTTTGTTGATGGACTACATTTTCTAAGGACTCTCCCAATGAATCTCAACCTGGTACCCGCCTTACCAACAATTAATTTTATATGATCGTTCCACTTCAAATCGTTCCGCACGCATACTCCCAGATATTTTACAGAAGTAACTGCTACCAGTGTTTGTTCCGCTATCATATAATCATACAATAAAGGATCCTTCTTTCTATGTATTCGCAATACATTACATTTGTCTATGTTAAGGGTCAGTTGCCACTCCCTGCACCAAGTGCCTATCCGCTGCAGGTCTTCCTGCATTTCGCTGCAATTTTCTAATGCTGCAACTTCTCTGTATACTACAGCATCATCCGCGAAAAGCCGCATGGAACTTCCGACACTATCTACTAGGTCATTAACATATATGGTTAAAAGCAATGGTCCCATAACACTCCCCTGTGGCACGCCAGAGGTTACTTTAACGTCCGTAGACGTCTCTCCATTGCGAACAGCATGCTGTATTCTGATTGCTAAAAACTCTTCAATCCAGCCACACAGTTGGTCTGATATTCTGTAGGCTCTTACTTTGTTTATCAGGCGACAGTGCGAAACTGTATCGAACGACTTCCGGAAGTCAAGGAAAATGGCATCTACCTGGGAGCCTGTATCTAATATTTTCTGGGTCTCATGAACAAATAAAGCGAGTTGGATCTCACACGATCTCTGTTTCCAGAATCCATGTTGATTCCTACAGAGTAGATTCTGTGTTTCCAGAAATGACATGATGCGCGAGCAAAAAACATGTCCTAAAATTCTACAACAGATCGCTGTCAGAGATATAGGTCTATAGTTTTGCGCATATGCTCGACGACCCTTCTTGATAACAGGAACCACCTGTGCTCTTTTCCAATCATTTGGAACCTTCCGTTCCTCTAGAGACATGCGGTACACGTCTGTTAGAAGGAGGGCAAGTTCTTTCGCGTACTTTGTGTAGAATCGAATTGGTATCCCGTCAGGTCCAGTGGACTTTCCTCTGTTGAGTGATTTCAGTTGCTTTTCTATTCCTTGGACACTTATTTCGATGTCAGCCATTTTTTCGTTCGTGCGAGGATTTAGAGAAGGAACAGCAGTGCGGTCTTCCTCTGTGAAACAACTTTGGAAGAAGGTGTTTAGTATTTCAGCTTTACGCGTGTCATCCTCTGTTTCAATGCCATCATCATCCCAGAGTGTCTGGATATGCTGTTTCGATCCACTTACTGATTTAACGTAAGACCAGAACTGCCTAGGATTTTCTGTGAAGTCGGTACGTAGAATTTTACTTTCGAATTCACTAAACGCTTCACGCATAGCCCTCCTTACGCTAACTTTGACATCGTTTAGCTTCTGTTTGTCTGAGAGGTTTTGGCTGCGTTTAAACTTGCAGTGAAGCCCTCTCTGCTTTCGCAGTAGTTTCCTAACTTTGTTGTTGAACCACGGTGGGTTTCTCCACTCCCTCACAGTTTTACTCGGCACGTACATGTCTAAAACGCATTTTACGATTGCCTTGAACTTTTTCCATAAACACACAGAATTGTCAGTGTCGGAACAGAAATTTTCATTTTGATCTGTTAGGTAGTCTGAAATCTGTCTCCTATTACGCTTGCTAAACAGATAAACCTTCCTCCCTTTTTTATATTCCTATTTACTTCTATATTCAGGGATGCTGCAACGGCTTTATGATAAATGATTCCCTGTTCTGCGCTTACAGAGTCGAAAAGTTCGGGTCTGTTTGTTATCAGTACGTCCAAGATGTTACCTCCACGAGTCGGTTCTCTGTTTAATTGCTCGAGGTATTTTTCGGATAGCGCACTCAGTATAATGTCACTCGATGCTCTGTACCTACCACCCGTCCTAAACATCTGAGTGTCCCAGTCTATATCTGGTAAATTGAAATCTCCACCTACGACTATAGCATGCTGAGGAAATTTATTTGAAATGTATTCCAGATTTTCTCTCAGTTTTTCTGCCACTAATGCTGCTGAGTCGGGAGGTCGGTAAAAGGAGCCAATTATTAACCTAGCTCGGTTGTTGAGTATAACCTCCACCCATAATAATTCACAGGAACTGTCCACTTCTATTTCACTACAAGATAAACTACTACTAAAAGCGACAAACACGCCACCACCGGTTACATGCAATCTATCCTTTCTAAACACCGTTTGTGCTTTTGTAAAAATTTCGGCAGAATTTACCTCTGGCTTCAGCCAGCTTTCCGTGCCTATAACGATTTCAGCTTCGGTGCTTTCTATCAGCGCTTGATGTTCCGGTACTTTAGCAACGCAGCTTCGACGGTTTACAATTACAATACCGATTGTTGCTTGGTCCCCGCATGTCCTGTCTTTGCCCCGCGCCCTTTTAGGCTGTTGCCCTTTCTGTACTTGCCCAAGGCCACCTAACCTAAAAAACCGCCCAGTCCACGCCACACAACCTCCGATACCCGTGTAACCGCCTGCTATGTGTAGTGGACTCCTGGTCTATCCAGAGGAACCCGAAACCCCACCACCCTATAACTGAAATGGTCTCATCAAAACATCCAACTTTGCATTCGTCTCTTCCAAACTGCTAACACTTTGAATGCCTGAAGAAAGAATATTTTCAAATAGATCCTGCCAACCACATGGCCAAGAAGACTATGCGTGTCTTTGATTGGCTAAGAGACTGAGCGTCTCACCAAAGATGATAAATACGGTACAGCAATGCCACATTGAGAGAACTCAAAGAATTTGCACGACTAATCGATTCTAATTATTGGATTTTCTTGCTGCATACGGCAAAGCCTGTGTCGCTATTACAAAAAAAAAAAAAAAAAAAAAAAAAAAAAAATCTACAACTGTGAGTAAAAATGAAGTTTAACGCTTAACTTTCAATACCTTTCCAGTATATTTCATGCATTTCATTTTGTGTAAGACTGTGGGCATGACAACATGTGATAGAGGGTCTAGGGTCTGTATGTAAGGACTTTACAAAAGAGGACCTTGTAGTGATAGTGGGTGGGGCCAGAAACAGTTTGGACAGCTATGGGGCATATGACATAGGTGGTGGCCTGGACAAGATAGCTTCCATGAATCATGGCACCAACGTACACTTTGTTGAGCTGTTCCATACCTTGATGGAGCTGTGTGGCGAATCAATGTGGGGTTAGGGATGGCTCTGAGGACAGCCAACTTTGCTCATGTTTCTCTGGTGCCTGTTTGGACTATCAACAGATGGGGTTTCACTAGGCATGGCCTACACCTAAACAGGACTGGGAAGGGAAGATTGGTACAACTGATTCATGAAAGTATAAGGCGTGGATCTCAGGACACACATGGTCAAATACCTGTTGTCATAGGTAGAAAAAGTAAGTCTTTTTTAGGATAAATCCAGACAACAGGTTCCCCAGTATCTCCAGAACTTTAAAAAATACTGAAACAATCACTCACAAGACAGATTTTAACACCTCAAATATTACATATACCAGACATCACAAAGAAAAACAAACCATTGGAAACAGTAACATGTGGCATTTCACAGACTTAACAATCCTCCATCAAAAAATGCAATCAATAAAAAATAAATTGAGCTCCAGTCTTTGAACTGCACAGTAGTTTGTATTACTGAGCACTGGTGTAGAGACACAGAAATCCAACATGTAGTATTATCATTGTACGAAAAGGCAAACACTTACTACAGAACTACTTCAAGGGGTGGAGGATCATGCATTTATATCAGAAAAGGAACACAGTTCAAATCAAGACATGACCTCAGTACCGTAAGTGTAGAGAAACACTTTTAAATATCAGCTATTGAATTAACAGGGCTTGATATCACCAAGAAATTAATCATTTTGTGTGTGTGTAGATCTCCTAGTGGTAGTGTGGATAGTTTTTCAATAAGTTAACAGAAGTTCTAGTGAAGTCTCAAGTACAAAGGTCAACATAATTCAGTGTGGGGACATTAACATCAACACTAATATCGTAAATGAATCCAACAGCACCTTCATAAACATCCTTCAAAGTTTTGGCATGTCCCTATTGGTCAATAGGGCAACAAGGGTTACCACAACGACTTCATCAGTAATTGACCATGTGGCCACAAATATGGACAGGGAAAAATGTGATGTAGCTGTAAAAGATCTCGGACTATCAGACCATCTCTGTCAAATAACAACAGTAAAGTTAGGCATCGAATCATTACCTAAACTACATGCCTAAAAACGACATCTATCAGAAATAAAAATAAAAGATTTTTCAAAAGAACTAGAAGAACAAAGCTGGGATGAAGTGTATAAGGAAACCAATGTGAATATGAAATTCTCTAAATTCTCCACGTTGCTTAAATTGAACTTTGAAAAGGCATTTCCAAAAGTATGCATGTCTGTATCAACATGTCACAAAACAGATGGATAACAGCAGGTATTAAGAAGTCCTCCCACACACTTAACCACCTCTGTTCCATGAAAAAGATTTGCAATGATCCAGAATTTGTAATATTATTGGTATTTCCGTCCTATGAAAGTTTTGAGTACCCTTGGAAAGGCATTCACCTATCTGTATATTAAATGATCAACTTATAAGATGAGACATATTCTTTGAAAGACATTTGTTTTGTATAATTTACATAACTGTAAAGATGCGCATTTAGCGCGGACGCTAATACATCGATTGCGCAGTCAAAGAAACATTTTAACAGAAGCTGAACTGTCGTTCCGCTTCGATCTAAATAAAAGATGACAGTAAAAAAAAAAAAAAAAAAAAAAAAACTTTTGTAGATCTTCAGATTTTAATGTACTTTTGCTTGTAATGTGAAAACGTAAAGGAGGTCGACTTTAAGTTAAAAAAGTGAGCGGTCTTGCCAGCGTGCAGACAACATTATTAATTAATAAAATTAAAGTAATTTATGTTCGAAACTGTAAATCAGCAAGTTATTGTTATCGGAGGTGTTGAACAGTGCAAGAATTGTCTTTAACGAAAGGAGAAAAGTAATGACTGTAATTTGTGACAAAAACGTGAACCAAGGAGACAGCACAGGACAGGCTGAAATCTGATCGCACCATACTGTTAAAAAAGTACTTATGTAAGTTATATTGTTTATAAATAAGCCCTAATTTGTTAGTGAGAATTGTTTGAATATATTTAGTGTTTATCAGACTTCTTATTCTGTTCTTTTCCTTTATACTTTTTTATCCTCCATGCCATATTATTTTTATAAATGTCAAACAGCCTTTACTACAGCAGAGAATACTGCGGCATCCTGGTCGTAGACAGAAGGCCGCTCCTTGTCTTCTATACAACTCATAGCTGCCCCATTTATTAATGGTTTCATTTGCAAATGCAATTTTTTTTTTCACTATTCATTGTTAAAGGTCCCTTAGGTAATTACAAAATTCATACTGATTACGTAAAGAAATCCGGGTTGTTCTTTTCCAAATAATAGAAGTCTTTGCGTAATCAAAAACTAGCCTCCTTCTGACAACGATCAGGAGCCGACCAGAAGACGGACGTCTTCTACCGCTTTCGTGTCTCCTGTGGCAAAGCTGTGCCAAACTGGAAACACGGCATTCTAATATGAAATACAGATTTAAATTGAAAGAATTGAGATATATTTAATAGTAATAATTTTTTTATCATACTAGATGTGGCGCCCGAACAGGGACATGATAAAAAATTTTTTAATCTGTTCTGTTATTGTTTCATGACATCATTCGGTGGACATCGGGAAGCCGTAAAGGAAGTACTGAACGAAACCGTGGAAGTATTAAAAAAAAATCGAAAAATAACAGCAGTTAGCAAAACGACTGATGTAAGTACGGTTTTCATTACGCATAAAACCTCGCGTCTTGTATAAAAAAAAAACTGATTTCCATAATTTCTTTCCTTACTGCTTCATTTTACCCTATCGCTGTTATTTCCTTGCAGAATTGCTTATTTACGTAGTTAGAATTCATTTCTGATCATCTCTTCATGCGAAGTTTATTTGTTAGTATTATCAGCATCTTCATTGTTGCTACGGTTAAGAACACAAGATGGATGCCATAATAGCAGGATTCAGTGTCTGGTAGGTGTTTGTCACTTATTTTCAAAGTTAGGTGCCATCTTGTCTTCTACCCGGTATAGCTCTGCAATTGCCACCTACCGCGGTGTGACGTTTGACTATCAGGAAGCGTCGCAGCGTGCGCATCTGAGAGTTGACGATCGGCGTGCCGCGAAATATTTCTTTGAGCAGTTACGTCACAAACTTGAAAATAAACATGGCAGATGACAAAGGAAAGCCGACAAACAGTGTGGATGACGGTGATGACACAGTTGTCAAGTCATACCCACTACGTTCGCGAACGGGAACAGGCAGACCCGATTCGCGAATGGAGAGAACGGTAGACGATGATGGTGTGTGTGACGTATCGTCACAGCAAGCGGGAGAAAATTTGATGGTTGAAATGATGAGAATTTTTTTTCAAGAAAGAGAACAGGAGAAACTGGAAAGGGAAGCTTATAAATTACAAGAACAACGTGATAGAGAACAGGAGAAACTGGAAAGGGAAGCTTATAAATTACAAAAACAACGTGATAGAGAACAGGAGAAACGGGAAAGGGAAGCTTATAAATTACAAAAACAATGAGACAGAAAAGAAAGAGAACAAAAAGAAAGGGAAAAGGAACGGGAGACAGAGCGAAAATGGTTTGACCTAAATACCATGATTGGTACAATGAAAAATAGGTTAGATAATATTGATGCCAACTTAGAGGCAAGAATAAGGACAGTCACGGTGGAATATATCTCGGAATTAAGTACTAAAGTTAATGAAAGGATAGAAGGTATTCTGCAGAAGGTAGATGCATGTGAGAGTACAGTAGGTAATGTGCACAAAGACATTAAGGTACAAATCGAAAGTTGCCAGGCAGTTACAACAGAAGTATCAAAAAAGTCCGTTGAGGTCGAAACTAAAGTAAACAAGCTTGCAGACAATGTCGTCACTCTGCAAGGCCAGGTCAATGACCTGACACAGGCGCTATCCGAAATAAACATTGAAAAGAGGGTGAATGATGCTGCAGCAAACGTACGTTCCACGATAGGAAAAGAATTTGTAGAATGGGTCGAGACTAAGGAACAGTACATAGAAAACAAGGTTCAACACGACTTAAAAGAAGCCGTTAAGTCAGCCACGGTTGAAGTTTTAGCTGCTCCAGGTACATCAGGAGATACGATTCTCACTGAATTAGGAGAGATTCGTAGAGTTTCTCACCGAGATCTTCCCGAGTGGAAACGACACCTCACTGAGGAAATCGAGCAGTTGAAACAACAAGTCAATGATTTTCCTAATGAGAATAGAAGTGAGTATTCACACTTGCTTTCTTCAGAACATGAATACAATAATAATCCCGTGTCTCGTGTAAAATTCCCTGCACTTGTACATGGTCACAGCAGTAAGAATCCGTCGGTACGCAACCAGAATGATCAAGTAACACTTGTCGAGCTCATGAAAGAAGAAAGCGTTCTCAAGCACCGCGTGTTCCAGCCTTTTCTGCCAGAGAAACGCAACATCCACCCAATGGTTTTTCTGAAGTCATTTAATGGTGTTTTTCCTGAGAGCTGGGATGACAAGCAACGTATGCGCTTTATAGTAGGTTACATTCAAGGAGAGGGTTCTGTCTGGGGAACAGAAGTAACTGACAGATGTAATAATTACGCTGACTTCGAAAAGCAATTTCTGAACAAATTCTGGAGTTCAGGCATACAACAACGCCTTAGAAAGGAAGTATATAATGCTGAACCGTTTAACACGAGAAGTGCTGGTCTCAGTAGGTACTTCGAGAAATACCTGCGAAAAATACAATATTGGGACACGCCCATTTCCACGAAGGACGTAATTATGATCCTTAAGTCAAAGCTACCGGTATCAATCAGGGAGAAGTTAGTAAATGTCAGTGACGACGACACGGAGGCTTTTCTGTCAGTACTTGACAACCTTGACATGATTCAAAAAGACGTGCGTGCTAGTGCGCGGAATAATTGTAATCTTGGCCCGCACACTACACAGCCGCACGGTGTAGACGCAGACTCAGGTATGTCATACCAACCCAACAACAGTAAAGGACACGACGTTCCGTGCGATAATAACAACTACTATCGCCGTAACGGGAAGCAGAAACATAAATTCCAGGATCAAAACAGGTACCACCCCATATACCAGACAACACAACAGCAATACGGTAATTCACCAGTTAATTACAATGATCGCTATCACTACAATAACGATCGCCAAAATAATAATAATTTCAATGGAAAAGGACGTTGGATTAACACCAACAGTCAACAGCAGTATGGTAACCAGCCTAGATTCCAGCACTGTTCTCAAGGGAGAAATGCTCCAGATCCTTCCAAGCAATACAAACAACAGTATGCTCCAAACTTTAGGAATAGTCCTCCACCTTTTACTAACTATCAATGTCAAAATCATGAACCTCAAAATTCTCGCATCTATTATGCCCGAGCAAACCCGCCAACACACACCATCTTGACTGAAATTCCGGCAAATAGCTCGCAACTTAAGTGGAATACGGAAGCAAACTTCGTACCGAGCGTACCGCCCGGTACTTCAAAAGTAATTGTGAGCGAAATTCAATCTAATGAACATGCGGAAAACTAAAAGCAGCTTCTTTTTCTTGCCTCCTTGGGGAAGCTGCGGAACATTTTGGGGGCGATTTCATTAGAGGGCAAATCAACCTTATACGATATGACAATGACTGTGACTTACGAGATGACTTGCTGAAGGAGAATGACGTTTTGAATGGTGAGGATTTATGGGAAAGCCAGGTTCAGGCATCCACTATGATTCATATTCATGATGTACCACTTGTCGCTATAACAGATACTGGTGCCAATATCAATGTTTTGTCTTTATGTGTATATAAGAAAGTGTGTTCTGTAGCCAAAGTTCTGTCATTGCCAGTACAAGGGTGTACCGTATCCGGAGCTGTAGGCTCTCTAGTTCAAAAGGTGACGCTACAAATTCATGTACCAGTGAGATTTGCATCAGACGCCGTACCATGTACTTTTCTAGTTGTTAAAAATCTGTCAGTACCTTGCCTCCTAGGAATGGAGTTTCTACGTAAGAATCGTGTCATCATAGATTTGCATGAAGGTACATGTACTTTCAGATGCAGCGATAAGAGTATAGTGATTCGACTTATGAGGACCAAAGTTAAGTTGTCCAGTCAAGAACATAAAGTAAAGCTCCGCAAGCTCACATCTCGGTAACAATATTTCAATTATTTAGACGAGTCAGGAGATGCAGACGAAGACTTTGACTTATTACCGACACATGAAGAATTACTGACGAAGGCAAATGAATCTGAAGGATTAGGTGACCGACAAAGAAAGGAACTATACAACCTGTTGACACAATTTATCAATGTGTTTTCTAAAAAACCGGGAATCATAGCCAACTATGTATTCGACATGAAGGTTAAGCCCCACAGCACCTACTGTAAAACCACCTATGCAGTTCCGCAATCCCGCAAGGAAGCAGTACGACAGGAAATCCGCAAAATGTTAAACTGGAAAATAATTGAGCCCTCTGATTCTCCATATTCGAGCCCATTATTGTCTATATTTAAACAGGACGGAAGTGTTAGGCTTGTTCTAGACGCTAGGAACATCAACAAAATTACTGTTCCTGTGTGTACCCGACCGGAAGCATTGGAGGAGCACTGTAAAGGTTTTATGGTGTCAAATTTCTAACCTCCATCGACCTTCGAAGTAGCTATTGGCAGGTGAAGTTGTCGCCTTCGTCAAGGAAGTACACGGCCTTTATCTTTGCGGGTCGCTCATATCAAATTCGTGTCGTACCCTTTGGCTTGAATATTAGTTCAGGTGTCTTTATTGCCGCACTTGACCATGTCTTAGGTCATGATTTACTGGACAAAATAACTGTCTATGTCGATGATATCTTAGTAGCCTCGACTTCATGGGAGGAACATCTTGACTTGATTCGGAAAATCTTCGTGAGGTTTGCTAACTTTGGCGTTACTGCCAATTTACAGAAATCAAAGTTTGTAAAAAAGGAAGTAAAATTCCTTGGTCATATTATCTCTTCTGAGGGAATCTCTCCCGATCCTATCCAACTTTCTGCAATAAGGAACTTCCCTGTGCCCTGCACCAAAAGACAATTAAAAGGGTTTCTAGGGTTAACGTCTTTCTTTCCTCGCTTTATACCAAATCAATCCATGAACAGTCCAGTGTTGCACAATTTATTAAAGAAAAACGTTTATTGGGTATGGACCTCTGAAAGTCAGCAAGCCTTTGACAAAATCAAACAAGCTCTTCTGAATAGCAATATCCTCAGTCATCCGGATATGAACTCCGAATTCTGCATTTCTTGTGACGCCTCATTTCAAGGCTTGGGCGCTTGTTTGTTCCAGCTGAAGAAAACTGGAGATAAAGAAAAGATTAGGATAGTTAGTTTCGCCAGTCGTGTGCTGACGGAGTGCGAGAGATCGTACTCTGTTACAGAGTTAGAAGGATTGGCAGTTGCATGGGCGTTCCGCCGTTTTAATTATTACATTTATGGCCATCCGATCAAAGTGTATTCCGACCATCAAGCTCTTAGCTTTCTCCTTTCGTGTAAGCTCTATCATCCGAGGCTTACTCGCTGGTGCCTATTTCTACAGGAGTACAATTTCGAAATTGTTTACGTGAAAGGCAAGAACAACATCGTTGCAGATGCACTGTCACGCGTGCCGGAAGGTATGCCGGAGCCTACGGAACTTGTAGAACAGATTTCCAATCACAAGATACTCCTTATGAAAGATCCCTTGAATCGTAGTTATTTTCTACGTCTTTGCCGACAGATGGGTACTCTGCAAGAAAGTGACCGAAAATGGAAGAGAGTCAAACAGCTTCTACAAGACAACCCCAATCATCGTTTGTCGAAATTTTATAAATCACACAATGGTGTTTTATTTCATCGTTCATCTATGTTGACGAAGTAGTGGTGTGTTTGTATTCCTGAGGAGTACGTTGAATATCTCATATGGTACACTCACCTATCCTGGGGACATTATGGCCCCGAGAAGTGTAAAAGAGAGATTTCTGCCTATTGCTACATACCCAATCTGCATAAGAGAATTCATAAACTGCTAAGTACTTGTTTAATCTGTCAGAAGGCAAAGTCCTTCAATCTTTCGAATGTTATACCTTTGAATCATACCTACACTGAGCGTCCTAACCAAATAGTCAGTCTCGACTATGCGGGTCCACTTCCTAGAGGAAGAGGAGGTGCTAAGTACCTTGCTGTTTTGCTAGACCTCTTCACTAAGCACGTGCGTTTATACGCGATGAAGTCTTCCAGTGCAAAATCTTTAATAAGACGAATAGAAAAGGATTATTTTCCTCGTTTTGGTAAGCCGGAAACCATGTTGTCTGATAATGCTTCAAACTTCGTTGGAAAACAGTGGAGACAGTTTCTTGCGAATAATGGTATTAGACAGATTCTAATCTCAAGATTTAGACCGCAAAGTAACCCGACAGAACGAGTCTTCAAAGAACTTAATCGTTTTATTCGCACCTATGTACCGAACCAGCAAACACGGTGGGTCGATTTCGTTACTCCATTTGAAGAGATTGTAAATAACCTTCCGCACACTTCGACCGGTTTCACACCTTCAGAACTAATCTCCAGGCAAAGGGAAAGCAATGAATGGACTGATCCTATCCCCAAGATAGAAGGTCCAGAGGTCAACCAAGATAATAAGTTAAGACAAGCCCTGATCTCTCTCACAACTCATGCCAATTTAAGAAAAAAGGCATTTGACAAGCATGTCAATAAAGTTCTGTCGTATCGTCTGAACGAGCGTGTTCTTCTGAGAACACACTTCAAACCATCTCTCATCTTACGTAAAAATCGTAAGTGGCAACACCTATACGAAGGACCGTTTGTTATAGTCAGGAAGCCACATATTGGTTGTTACGTGTTGGCAGATCCAGTTAGTGGACGAATAAAAGGACTTTACCACCATGTAGACCTAAAGAAGTACCATGAAAAACATTAAAAAATATCATTTATTACGTTAAGCTGCAACTTGAAACAAGAGTGTGATCTGTTTAGAAAGTATGTGAGTCAACAGCATGTACATGTATTCTGCGGGTGACGTAATCATTTGAGTGAGGTGGACACAAAGTAATGATGGAGCCTGAAAGATATGAACTGATTGAAGAAGGTACTCTACGTATTTGGAAAATAAGATTTGCTTTAGTTTTAAGGTAGTTTTAAGTTTCTTGAGCAAGAGAAGACTGCAGTCGTTGAATTGAGTAAGGGATGTGCCTAAGTGCCACCTGCTGCTTTAGTTTTAAGTTATGGCAAATCTCCTTTTTACCAAGTAGTAAAGGTTTTCTTTAAATCCCTCATTCAGACCAGAGTGTCCGTATATGTGAAGTACTAACCTAAGTTAAGCCTTCAAAGGATTGATATTTTAAGTCGCTAGAACCATGTACGATGAAAAACTGATACATTGTAATCTGTAGATTACACCGAGTATAAGCAGTATAATGTACAAAGAAATGAATAATGGTACCCGCAACTGGAGAGCAACTTTAATTTATTTGTTACTATGAGTCAACCAGTTAAGAAATTTGCATTTATAATAAGAATTAGGTCCTGTATTGAAGAAACTTAGAGAGACTATTCCTATGTCACGAGTATTATACAGAAACCTTCGATATTAAGATACCTAGTTGAGGACTGAGATAATCTGCTTATATTCTTCTGCTATGTCCGCGTGCCGTGATTTTGAGATATATTTGAAGATGCTTTGGAAGCGGATTTGTGCGACATTTTAATACTGAAGTCAAGTTATGCCACGTGGATGTCACTAAAAACGGTGGAGCCGAAGAATGAATTTGCTCAACTGATTATTTCACCTATTATCTATCTTCGTATCTTTCATTTCCTTGCACTATCCTATTGTATTTTTCTTCTTTAGCATTTTTACCTTTCTACCCTACCCGGTAGGGGAAGAAATTTGGAAATTGGTTCAAAAGACTTGACGTGTGTATATTGTGTGTATTGACGATCGTGGCTCGTTGGTTAATGCGTATCTGCAGTTACTTATCGAAACGTGATGTAAATCTGATTTGCTGTGAGCAAAAGCATCCTAGGAAATAGGAACAATTTTCCCGGTTTCTGTTAGATGAAGTTTTGAACGTGAACTGTTCGGCACGCCAAAGTGGGTATATTTTACTGATTATTGATGTAACTGAATGAATGAACAAAGAAACAAAAAAAAAGGCTGTTATAGAACAATAAGAAAAGGAAAAGAATCAGATTTAAAATATATATAAAATCAAACGAGCTTCAGAAGCACCATTCAGAATAGCAAACACGTTTTTCGTTAGGTCTTGGACAGTATTTAAAAAAAAACTATGTATATTTTGTAACTGATCCTTTCATGATAAGTAATTTTGCATTACCTGTGCTACTCTGTGGTATAGAGACACGTATATGGAACACGTATGGATTGCTGCGTGTGACTCAGTGACAAAATTATGGACACGTGTGTAAAATCGTAATTTGACACATGTATGGACACGAAAAACTAGTTATCTCTTGTGTGAATCAAAACTGTAATAAACTTATGGACACGTGTGATGTTCCGCGTGTGAGGTAGCATTTCAAGTATTCTCACGCTGTAACGACGATACAGTGACTATCAGTCAAAGGATAGACAAGCTATTGTACTCACTGAAATAGGTGACAGTAGTCATTTTTATCGATGACTGTTCTTCGTCGCTGGTGCAGTCAATTTACCGTCCAGGTTGACCATGTCGCCTTGACGAGCTGCTCCAGTACCCACGATTCAACAAAATGCACAAGTTAAAAAAAAAAAAAAGGTTGGCAGCCACAGAACTATCTGCCTCGTGCAGGACGCGGACTGCCAACGCTGTCAAACCGCCAGTTCGTTACCACGTGACTGTGAAGCACTGTGGCAACATTCAATGACTGCTCGCCGGCTCACACTCAACAATAAGCATTCCTCTCCATAACGGGCGCAAGCGTGCTCAAGATTTGAGATGAAAATGGACAAAAAAATAATAAAACGTTGATAAACTACGCACGATTTTACTATATTTACATTAAAAGGACACTAATGATGACTTTTCCTTAACTATGAAAATTGCTACGGCAATATTGCTAAGAAAGACCTGTACAAGACGAAACGTGTTTTTCTAATATTTGCTAACGAAAGAATATAAAACCTAGACACAAAATATGAATAATATACAATGTACATGTACATAGTCTATGTAGTAATTTTTATTGTCTTAAATTCTTACTCTATATTCCCTTAGATTAAGATGCTAGTTAATGAGCAAGTCCTAATACAGATTTTTTTCTGTATTTTCATGTGCTGAAACATGAATTGGAATGAGATTAAGACAGCCACCAAACTGACTCATTCGTCATTGAACCAGTAATCAACTTTCCTGATTCCCGACATGACCCGATGGATCGTCGAGTCAAGAAATATCACTTCCCCCTTCACATAGTGAAATCCCCAGTATTTTCCACCAGAGTGTGAAAAGGTGATCCCCAGTTTTAGTGCAGTGAAAAGTGACAGGTGATGAAAGAATTCCCCTGTGAAAATCATCCGAATTCATGGGAAATACTACCAACTACAAAGTGAAGAGTGATGTCGCTACGAGAAAGACTGATAAAAATTTTATGTTCTGTTCACAATTGGCGGAAATGCACCAATACAGTAATAGAATTTTTTTTCTTATTGTCAATATTTATGTGTATTTGTATCTGTATGTGTATTTAATTTGTACTTGTATCTATGTTAGTATTTCAATGTTTCCATTGACTGAATGAGAGTAATTCTTGAGAACACGCAAAAAAAAAAAAAAGGAACCTATGTTAACTCCTTGAACACTTATGATGGCATCATGCCACAACCAAGTTTGTTAATGATCAAGCAACTGTGAGTAGCTTTGACGACTTAGTGTGAAACGTATATAATTCTATGTGCCTTATGTTATGTTTGTTTTGCTCCCTACAAGGAGAGATCCTTAAATACTTCATTCACTAAGTACGTGAATCCAATAATATTACGACTGCGCGTGAGTCGTAACGATCTTTCAGACTCATTACTCCTCACGCGGGAAGCGATGTAATATTATTGGTATTTCCGTCCTATGAAAGTTTTGAGTACCCTTGGAAAGGCATTCACCTATCTGTATATTAAATGATCAACTTATAAGATGAGACATATTCTTTCAAAGACATTTGTTTTGTATAATTTACATAACTGTAAAGATGCGCATTTAGCGCGGACGCTAATACATCGATTGCGCAGTCAAAGAAACATTTTAACAGAAGCTGAACTGTCGTTCCGCTTCGATCTAAATAAAAGATGACAGTAAAAAAAAAAAAAAAAAAAAAAAAAAAACTTTTGTAGATCTTCAGATTTTAATGTACTTCTGCTTGTAATGTGAAAACGTAAAGGAGGTCGACTTTAAGTTAAAAAAGTGAGCGGTCTTGCCAGTGTGCAGACAACATTATTAATTAATAAAATTAAAGTAATTTATGTTCGAAACTGTAAATCAGCAAGTTATTGTTATCGGAGGTGTTGAACAGTGCAAGAATTGTCTTTAACGAAAGGAGAAAAGTAATGACTGTAATTTGTGACAAAAACGTGAACCAAGGAGACAGCACAGGACAGGCTGAAATCTGATCGCACCATACTGTTAAAAAAGTACTTATGTAAGTTATATTGTTTATAAATAAGCCCTAATTTGTTAGTGAGAATTGTTTGAATATATTTAGTGTTTATCAGACTTCTTATTCTGTTCTTTTCCTTTATACTTTTTTATCCTCCATGCCATATTATTTTTATAAATGTCAAACAGCCTTTACTACAGCAGAGAATACTGCGGCATCCTGGTCGTAGACAGAAGGTCGCTCCTTGTCTTCTATACAACTCATAGCTGCCCCATTTATTAATGGTTTCATTTGCAAATGCAATTTTTTTTTCACTGTTCATTGTTAAAGGTCCCTTAGGTAATTATAAAATTCATACTGATTACGTAAAGAAATCCGGGTTGTTCTTTTCCAAATAATAGAAGTCTTTGCGTAATCAAAAACTAGCCTCCTTCTGACAACGATCAGGAGCCGACCAGAAGACGGACGTCTTCGACCGCTTTCGTGTCTCCTGTGGCAAAGCTGTGCCAAACTGGGAACACGGCATTCTAGTATGAAATACAGATTTAAATTGAAAGAATTGAGATATATTTAATAGTAATAATTTTTTTTATCATACTAGAAATTCTTAAATTTCTATCATAGATACAAAAAGATCTATAGAAAGGCGCTGATTGCTGCAAAAAAATCATTTAATGACAAAATAATATATCATGCAGAGAATAAAAGCAAAGCAGTCTGGGATGTTATAAAAAAGGAAACGGGGAGAAGCAAACAAATGCAGAATAACATACTGCTAATGAAGGGGGATGAAGTAATAAATGATCCACAGCGCTTGGCAAAGTATGTAAATCAGTATTTTTCAAGTATTGCAGAGAAGTTGCAGCAAAAATTCCCCCAAATAAATATAACACCTGTAAATAACGTTACACTAAATACAATGATGTTTCTTCCAGCCACAGAGAATAAAGTCAGTAAAACAATTCAAAAACTAAAAAATAAAAAGTCAGTAGGCTTAGATGAAGTACCAATGTGTGTACTGAAACAATGCATAGGGATTATACAAGCCCTCTTATCAAATATAATAAATGAATCCTTCACATCAGGGACATTTCCAGAGCAGTTAAAACAGGCAAGAGTTGCACCTTTGCTTAAGAAATGTAATGCAGAAGACAGAAAATTACCAGCCCATTTCCCTGCTGTCAGCATTGTTAAAAATAATAGAAGCAATTATGAAAGACAGATTAATGAATTACCTAAATAAATACAATCTTTTAAGCAAATCACAGTTTGGTTTCTGAAGAGGCAAAATACGTAGTCAGCCATAGTAGAATTCACAAAAGTTGTACTTGATGCTCTTGATAGACGTGTGTGTCACAGGCATATTTTTGGATCTTTCTAAGGCGTTTGATACAATCGACCACAGGATTCTATTAAATAAATTAGAAGCATTAGGAATAAGAGGGGTGCTAATGACTGGTTTCGATCATACCTAACAGATAGGGTACAAAGAGTAGAGATAACGCATACTTCAAATAGATCCATACATTTAGTAAAACACTTACTAGAACCAAAATTCATTAATATAGGGGTTCCGCAGGTAGCATATTAGGACCAATACTGTTTCTGATATACATCAATGACTTTCCCAGTAGTGTTACTCATGGCGAGAAAATCCGCTTCGCTGATGACAGCAATATTATAGTCACTGAGAAAACAAGATAACTCCTTGCCGAGAAAGCAAATGAAACTCTCAAGGAAGTTTATGATAGGTCAATAAGTAATAAAGTGGCATTGAACATAAAAAATTAATACCATGAATTTCAGGAAAAATTACAATGTTAAATTAAATGTAGATGCCACCTCTATGGACTGTGTAACAAATGCAAAATTTCTAGGAATGAATATTGATTCTCAGTTGAAGTGGTGTGAACACACAAAGGTACTTGCAAACAGAATGTCATCAGCATGTTATGCCCTTAGAATCCTACCATCAGTCTGTAACATGCAGTGTATTTTAGTTACATATTATTCATATGTACACTCAATTCTTGGCTATGGCATTCTTTTTTGGGGACAAATGCGCAAAATATGAACACAGTTTTAAAACTCCAGAAAAGAGCCATAAGAATAATAACCAAAAATACTATTTGAGCTCATTGTAAAGATCTGTTCAGAACACTGAGGATTTTAACTGCTCCATATGAATACATTTACCAGTCAGTTGTACACATCAAAAACAACATAGGTAATTACTGCACAAACAGCTCTGTCCATAACCGTGCAACAAGAGATAGATTCAACTTACATTTACCAAGGAATAAAAAACATAAAACTCAAAACAGCATTTTCTACTCAGGGGTAAAACTGCATAATAAATTACCAAAATAGATTAAAGAAATTGCAAATATACACTTTTTTAAAAAAGCATCTAAAAAGTACATGTTGTACAATACATTTTATACATTGAAGGATTACATAGCTAAAACAGAGTAGGGGTTTGATAAAAAAAGTTATACAAATAAATAATAATAATAATAATAATAATGATTATAAAGTATCCAACATTACAACCTTCACTTTATGTTTTTTCCCTTCTTCTTTTCCTTTCTAGTAATACTTACCCCCAAGCTATGCATAGCACAATACTAACACCTCTTCGTCTTTCTGAGCTCAACGTTTCAATCATTATGGATGGATGCTGACTCAGCATTTCTTGATAGCAAATGGGAAGTTGCAGTACGTGTAGTGAGTGAAGTATTATGAAACAATGTGTGTTAGTGTGTGCAGTGACTGATAGTGAGATATGAGTGAACAATGTGGCATTACATTATTTAATATGTTATTTGTAAAAAAAGGTATTGTATGCCAGGAGTCAATCTAATGATTGTCTCTAACTAGATATCTGTAAATATATGTGTATACGAATTAGCTTATTTTAAATTGATCTAAATTTGTAAATACTTTGACATGTCCTATATCATTGTAAAAAGAGATCTACAGATGAATAAAGCTACTACTATGAGGTGCATTCAAGTTCTAAGGCCTCCGATTTTTTTTCTCCGGACTGGAAAGAGATAGAAACATGCGCATTGTTTTAAAATGAGGCCGCATTCATTGTCAATACGTCCCAGAGATGGCAGCACCGTACGCCAGATGGAATTTTACTGCCAGTGGCGAGAATGAGAACTGTTTTAAATACTTAAAATGGCGACGTTTTCCTTACTTGAACAGCGTGCAATCATTCGTTTTCTGAATTTGCGTGGTGTGAAACCAATTGAAATTCATCGACAGTTGAAGGAGACATGTGGTGATGGAGTTATGGATGTGTCAAAAGTGTGTTCGTGGGTGCGACAGCTTAATAAAGGCAGAACATCGTGTGACAACAAACCGAAACAACCTCGGGCTCGCACAAGCCGGTCTGACAACATGATTGAGAAAGTGGAGAGAATTGTTTTGGGGGATCGCCGAATGACTGTTGAACAGATCGCCTCCAGAGTTGGCATTTCTGTGGGTTCTGTGCACACAATCCTGGATGACGACCTGAAAATGCGAGAAGTGTCATCCAGGTGGATGCCACGAATGCTGACAGACGACCACATAGATGCTCGTGTGGCATGTTGCGAAGCAATGTTGACGCGCAACGACAGCATGAATGGGACATTCTTTTCATCGGTTGTGACAATGGATGAGACGTGGGTGCCATTTTTTAATCCAGAAACAAAGCGCCAGTCAGCTCAATGGAAGCAAACAGATTGACCGCCACCAACAAAATTTCGGGTAACTGCCAGTGCTGAAAAAATGATGGTGTCCATGTTCTGGGACAGCGAGGGCGTAATCCTTACCCATTGCGTCCCAAAGGGCACTACGGTAACAGGTGCATCCTACGAAAATGTTTTGAAGAACGAATTCCTTCCTGCACTGCAACAAAAACGTCCGGGAAGGGCTGCGCGTGTGCTGTTCCACCAAGACAACGCACCCGCACATCGAGCTAACGTTACGCAACAGTTTCTTCGTAATAACAACTTTGCAGTGATTCCTCATGCTCCCTACTCACCTGACCTGGCTCCTAGTGACTTTTGGCTTTTTCCAACAATGAAAGACACTCTCCGCGGCCGCTCATTCACCAGCCGTGCTGCTGTTGCCTCAGCGATTTTCCAGTGGTCAAAACAGACTCCTAAGGAAGCCTTCGCCGCTGCCATGGAATCATGGCGTCAGCATTTTGAAAAATGTGTACGTCTGCAGGGCGATTACGTCGAGAAGTAACGCCAGTTTCATCGATTTCGGGTGAGTAGTTAATTAGAAAAAAAATCGGAGGCCTTAGAACTTGAATGCACCTCGTACTACTAATACCATTTCATGGAACAGCCTCAGGCAACTATTTCACGAAACAAGTCTCAGATAGTCTAAACGCATCTTTACAAACGAGTGGGAGGCCTATGTCGTTATACTTACTTACACAGGAAACGCTACTCTTCTGACAACAGGTAACAGTTGTTAAAAGTATGTCAACTTCCTGTTGCAGTTGTTGCATTAAACTGCCTCAGAATTGCAACAAATTTATGCTAGATTAAAAAATTCTTCAAATCTGGTACTGGGAAGTAAATATTTCAGTTAAATAAAACAAACTATTACAAGTAGAATGAAAACAGGTAACATAGTTGTTAAAAGCATGTCAACTTCTTATTGCAGTTGGTGGATTACACTGCCTCAGAATTGCAACAAATATATGCTAGACTAAAAAATTCTTCAAATCTGGTACTGGGAAGGTGAATCTTCAGTTAAATAAAACAAACTATTACAATTGGAACGAATTTGATATGGTATACTCAGTACTGGTTTCTTTCAAATAGATTGGAAAGATGATCGCCAAAACGATTCATCAGTACTGAACCACCTAAAGTTGCAGTACATTCAAATAAATAACGGAATAATGAAGCTTTCCTTCAAACAATGTGCAATTTGAAGTCATCAGTTAGCTCATTAAAGCATATGAATAATTTCACGAAGTGAAAAGTTTTGGACATGTAAGGGAGAATACCATTATACAGTTACTGTCCACCATATAAAATAAGTCAAGTTTTGAGATAAAAAATATACGTAGAACGAATATGGCAACTATACAGAAAAACTACAATGACATTGTGTTTTAATTTAATGAAAATGTGGCTCAATATACACTCATGTATACAGGGTGTTACAAAAAGGTACGGCCAAACTTTCAGGAAACATTCCTCACATACAAAGAAAGAAAATATGTTATGTGGACATGTGTCCGGAAACGCTTACTTTCCATGTTAGAGCTCATTTTATTACTTCTCTTCAAATCACATTAATCATGGAATGGAAACACACAGCAACAGAACGTACCGGCGTGACTTCAAACACTTTGTTACACGAAATGTTCAAAATGTCCTCCGTTAGCGAGGATACATGCATCCACCCTCCGTCGCATGGAATCCCTGCTGCGCTGATGCGCTGATGCAGCCCTGGAGAATGGCGTATTATATCACAGCCCTCCACAATACGAGCACGAAGAGTCTCTACATTTGGTACCGGGGTTGCGTAGACAAGAGCTTTCAAATGCCCCCATAAATGAAAGTCAAGAGGGTTGAGGTCAGTAGAGCGTGGAGGCCATGGAATTGGTCCGCCTCTACCAATCCATCGTTCACCGAATCTGTTGTTGAGAAGCGTACGAACACTTCGACTGAAATGTGCAGGAGCTCCATCGTGCATGAACCACATGTTGTGTCGTACTTGTAAAGGCACATGTTCTAGCAGTACAGGTAGAGTATCATGTATGAAATCATGATTAACGTGCTCCATTGAGCGTAGGTGGAAGAACATACTGACGAAACTAAAATGAGCTTCAACATGGAAATTAAGCGTTTCCGGACACATGTCCACATAACATCTTTTCTTTATTTGTGTGTGAGGAATGTTTCCTGAAAGTTTGGCCGTACCTTTTTGTAACACCCTGTATAATAACATATCGAAGAAAAACTTCAATTTTGCTTTAGAACGTGTGATTCTTAGCAGAAAATTTCGGAAAAAGAAGCTTCAAGTCACTATCTTAGTGATTTTCCATTAACTAAACGAAACCGCTTTAAAGTCATTCGAGCAGATATTTCTCCTCTGGTCTTTTGTGGGGAGCTTTTCAGAAACTATGGTCAACAGCTTATTTACATTGGCCTAGAACTATAACATGTGTGATGGTGTGGTAAGACAAATCCCTTGACAAACAGAGGCCTTTGAGTTCGGCACTTCTGAGCTGACTTAACAGCTTTCGCAACTAAATGTGAATTCTCGTGAAAGAATACATTTAAACTGTGCTCCAGTTTTCTTAAGTGTTCTATTTTAACTATGATTTTCCTTAAAAAAATCATGAAATCTTGTGTTTTACTTGTTTTTTAACATATACGAGTATTATAAATTTTTTGTGATACAGGTTATATGTGCATTCTCATTTGTACAAGATTCAGAAAACCGGAAACAATGTGAAATGGGCTGATTTCATCGTTTCTGTCCTATTTTTTCTATTTGCTACGAGAGAAGATGTAATAAAATCAATGTGGAATAAGATGTTTTAACCACATTTTTATTAAAAATGCTATTTTCTCTTGAACAATACTATTTTCACTAGCACAGGCTCAATCAAACTAAAAATCCTTAAAAGCAACGGTAAATGAGCTATTTTAACTGTTTCCTTTTGGAAATAATATTTTATCTCAAAAATACTATTTCCCTGGTGCAGGGTGTCTGTGCACTGGTGCCTCTATTTTTATTCCACTTTCTGCAACTGTCAAGTGTCTGTCACGCCGTTAAGAGATACAATATCGTACATATTTTGTCTAGACGCAACCTAAGTTGAAAGCAAAAAGAAACTGCACAATATGTTACCAGATGATAGCCAGTTAATGCTGTACGAAATAACCGAGGCTTTTACCATGTCAGAGGCATCAACTACAAGGAAGTTTGACAGAGGCCACGTCCCTTGAATAAAAGCGAAAATGCAAGTGCGCCGACTACATTTGAAATTAATACCATTCGAAGATGTAAGTCAACATAACTGCAGCAAAAAGAAAGGAAAAATCGGAAATATTATCGCCATGCTTGCTCTGGGAGAAGAAAGCAATATTTCTTACTGATGAATTTTCACGATGTAAAACATATCTTCTGGTGAATTCTAAGTAATTCTTCCAGATCAGCTGGGGAAAAATGAATGGAAAAAGAGTGGATTGCAAACAAAGAAAGTAACTAAAAATCATTCATAACGATAATGATGTGCCCACACTGATGCTTCGAAATGTTCATGTTGGTCATATCATCTGACTGCCAATTATTCCCTCTAAGCAGTAATTTATAGCTGTAATACGTTTTGTGATCCCGGAATATCATTTCACGAATCTAATCTGTTGTTGTTGTTGTTGTCTTCAGTCCAAAGACTGGTTTGATGCAGCACGCCATGTGCAAGCTTCTTCATCTCTGAGAAACTACTGCAAGCTACATCCATCTGAATCTGCTTAGTGTATTCATCTCTTGGTCTCCCTCTACGATTTTTACCCTCCACGCTTCCATCCAGTACTAAATTGGTGATAATTTGATGACTCAGAACGTGTCCTTTCAACTGGTCCCTTCTTTTAGTCAAATTGTGCCACAAATTCCTCTTCTCCCCAATTCTATTCAGTACCCCCTCATTAGTTACGTGATCTACCCATCTAATCTTCAACATTCTTCAGTAGTACAACATTTCGAAAGCTTCTATTCTCTTCTTGTCCAAACTATTTATCGTCCATGTTTCACTCCCATACATGGCTACACTCCATACAAATACTTTCAGAAAAGACTTCTTGACACTTAAATGTATACTCGATGTTACAAAATTTCTCTTTTTCAGAAACGCTTTCCTCGCTATAGCCAGTCTACATCTTATATCGTCTCTACTTCAACCATCATCAATTATTTTGCTCCACAAATAGCAAAAATCATCTACTATTTTAAGTGTCTCATTTCCTAATCTAATTCCCTCAGCTTCACCTGCTTTAATTCAACTATAGTCCATTATCCTCGTTTTGCTCTTGTTGATGTTCACCTTATATCCTCCTTTCAAGAACTGTCCATTCCGTTCATCTGCTCCTCCAGGTCCTTTGCTGTCTCTGACTGAATTGCAATGTCATCGGCAGGCCTCATTGTTTTTATTTCTTCACCATGGGTTTTAATTCCTAATCCAAATTTTTCTTTTGTTTCCTTTACTACTTGCTCAATATGCCGATTGAATAACATTGGGGATAGGCTACAGCCCTGTCCCATTCCCTTCCCAACCACTGCTCCCCTTTTCATGCCCCTCGACCCTTATAACTGCCATCTGGTTTCTGTACAAATTGTAAAAAGAGTTTTGTTCCCTATGTTTCACTCCTATCACCCTCAGAAATTGAAAGAGACTATTCCAGGCAACATTGTCAAAAGCTTTCTTTAAGTCCATAAATGCTAGAAATGTAGGTTTTGCCTTTCCCTAATTTATCTTCTAAGATAAGTTGTAGGCTCAGTATTGCCTCGTGTGTTCCAACGTTTCTATGGAATCCAAACCGACCCTCCCTGATGTCGGCTTCTATCAGTTTTTCGATTCGTCTGTAAAGTATTCATGTTAGGATTTTACAGCAGCGACTTATTAAACGGATAGTTCGGGAACTTTCACATCTGTCGACACCTGCTTTCTTTGGGATAGGAATTATTATATTCTTCATCTATATTCTCTTCTATTTCCGTAGTATCGCCCTCAAGTACATCGCCCTTGTATAGACCCTCTATATATTCCTTCCACCATCCTGCTTTCCCTTCTTTGCTTAGGACTGGTTTTCCATCTGAGCTCTTGATATTCATACAGGTGGTTCTCTTTTCTCCAAAGGTCTCTTTAATTTTCCTATAGGCAGTATCTATCTTACCCCTAGTGATATATGCCTCTACATCCTTACATTTGCCATTTAGCTATCCTTGCTTAGCCATTTTGCACTTCCTGTCGGCCTCATTTTTTAGACGTTTGTTCTCTTTTTCGCCTGCTTCATTTACTGCATTTTTATATTTTCTCCTTTCATCAATTAAATTCCATACCTCTTCTGTTACCCAAGGATTTCTGCTAGCCCTCGTCTTTTTACCCACTTGACCCTCTGCCGCCTTCACTATTTCATCTCTCAAAGCTACTAATTCTTCTTCTACTGTTTTTATTTCCCCTGTACTTTTCAATAGTTCCCCAACGCTCTCTCTGAAACTGTGTACAACCTCTGGTTCTTTCAGCTTATCCAGGTCCAATCTCCTTAAATTCCTACCTTTTTGCAGTTTCTTCAGTTTTAATCTTCAGTTCATAACAATAAACCATGGTCAGAGTCCACAACTGCCCCTGGAAACATCTTACAATTTATAACCTGGTTCCTAAATCTCTGTCTTACAATTATATTATCTATCTGTAATCTTTCAGTGTCTCCAGGCCTCTTCCACATATACAACAGTCTTTCATGATTCTTAAACCAAGTGTTAGCTGTGATTAGATCATGCTCTGCGCAAAATTCTACCACGCACCTTCCTCTTTCATTCCTCACCCCCAGTCCGTATTCACCTACTACTTTTCCTGCTCTTCCTTATCCTACCATCAAATTCCAGCCCCCGTGAATAATAAGTTTTTGTCTCCCTTAACTATTTGAATAATTTCTTTTATCGCATAATACATTTCTTCAATCTCATCATCATCTGCAGAGCTAGTTGGCGTATAAACTTGTACTACTGTGGCAGGCGTGGGCTTCGTGTCTATCTTGGCTACAATAATGCGTTCACTATACTGTTCGTAGTAGTTTATCCACGCTCCTACTTTTTATTTATTATTAAACCTACTCCTACATTGCCCCTATTTTATTTTGTATTTGTAGCCCCGTATTCACCTGACCAGAAGTCCTGTTCCTCCTGCCACCGAACTCCACTAATTCCCACTATGTCTAAATTTAACCTATCTGTTTCCCTTTTTAAATTTTCTACAATCTACCTGCCCGATTAAGGAATCTGACATTCCACGCTCCGGTCCGTAGAGCGCCAGTTTTCTTTCTCCAGACAACGACGTCCTCCTGAATAGTTCCCGCCCGGAGATCCTAATGGGGACTATTTTACCTCCGGAATATTTTACCGAAGAGGACGCCATCATCACTTAACCACACAGTAAAGCCGCATGCCTTCAGGAAAAATTACGGCTAGTTTCGACTTGCTGTCAGCCGTTCTCAGCGCCAGAACAGCAAGGCCGTTTTGGTTAATGTTACAAGGCCAGATCAGTCAATTATCCAGACTATTGCCCTGCAACTACTGAAAAGGCTGCTGCCCCTCTTCAAGAACCACACGTTTGTCTGGCCTCTCAACAGATACCCCTCCGCTGAGCTTGCATCTATGGTACGGCTAGCTGTATCACTGAGGCACGCAAGCCTTCTCACCAACGGCAAGACAATAAAAATACGCTGTCATGTTAACGTACCACCACCTACGTTCGACGTGAACGTGCAATAACCACTTACAGTCGGCCGGTAGCAGTACTAGAAGTGGAGGGTACACAGAATGACGAAAGTCATGCGATACCGATATGCGTGTATACACATGGTGGTAGTGTCGCGCACACAAAGCATAAAAGGGCAGTACAATGTCGGAGCTGTCGCTGGTACTCAGGTGATTCATGTGGAAAGGTTCCCTGCGCGCCTATGGCCGCATGGCGGGAATTAATAGACTTTTAACGCGGAATGGTAGTTGGACCTAGATGCAATGGGCATTCCAGGGAATTGTATATTCAGAGATCCACAGTGTCAAGAGCATGCCGAGGGTACTACATTTCAGTCATTACCTCTCATCATGGACAACGCAGTGACCGATGGCCTTCACTTAGTGACTGAGAGCGTTTGCGTAGAGTTGCCTGTGCTAACAGACAAGCGACAATGCGTGAAAACCGCAGACATCAGTGTGGGATGTACGACGAACGTATATGTTAGGTCAGTGCTGCGGAATTTCGCGTTAATGGGCTATGGCAACAGTCAACCGATGCGAGTGCCTTTGCTAATAACATGGCATCGCCTGCAAGCGATCGGTCGGGCTGTAGACGACTGGGAAAGCGTCCCCTGGTGAGATGAATTTCGATTTCAGTTGGTAAGAGCTGATGGTAGGGTCAAACTGTGGCGCGAAGTTGTCACCAAGGCGTTGTGCAAGATGGTGGTAGCTCCATAATGGTGTGGACTGTGTCTATATGGAATGGGCCGAGTCCAACTCTCCATCTGAATCTCTTGGAGATAGGTTGCATCCATTCATAGACTTCATGTTCCCAAAAAAGGATGGAATTTTTATGGATGACAATGTGCCATCTCACTAGGCCTAATTGTTAACGTTTTGTTTGATGAACATTCTGGACACATCAAGTGAATGATTTGGCCAGCCAGATCGCCGGACATGAATCCCATCGAAGATTTATGGGACGTACCGCGAGGCCAATTGGTACACAAAGTCCTGCACTGGCAACACTTCAGCAAATACGGACAGCTGTTAGCATGCCTCAATATTTCTGCAGGAGACTTCCAGTGACACACTGAGTCCATGCCACGTCAAGTTGCTGCACTACACCAGCAACAGGAGGTCCAACACGATATTAGGAGTTATCTCACGAAATTTCTCACCTCAGTGTATGTAAAGCATGTCGGGGGACATGGAAAACAGTGCAGTCGTTGTCATATTGGGCAAACGGCGTGATTTATCTGACGTCCAAAAGGGTATGATCGTTGGCTTTCGGCCCAAGGCTGGAAGCATTTCCGAACGGCATGACAAAATGGCGCTATCCAAAACCGGCGCTGAGGCAAGTATGGTGCCATAGATGAGAAGGGTGAAGGACAGCTGCGGAGATGTGTAGGACGAATAAGCGTGCACTGGAGTCGTCCAAAACAACCAAGAGGCTACCAACAGTGTCTCCTCAACAACATTTCAGCGGACGATGCTGCGTATGGCCCTCCGCAGGGGTGCCTGTTTCATGCATCCATGCAGACTGCTGGTGATCACCGATGAAGATTAGAATTTGCATGCCAGTACCGCAACTGGACATCCATTGACAGACTGGCGACAGATGGTCTCTTCTGATGAATCACGGTTTATGTCCCATCGGATAGAAAGAAAATACCCTGTAACAATCGTCAGAAGAGTCCAACATTATCGTTTGGAGAATATTTTCGTGGCATTCCCTGAGTGATCTCGTCAATCTGGAAAGCACAGTGGATCAAGTACGCACCTGTTGTTGAGGCCCACGTCCACCCCTACATACAGTCTGCTTTTCCTCAGCATGGTGGAACATACAAGAAGGACAATGCAACGTCTCGGACAGCTCACAGTGTCACATGGTTTGAAAAGCACCAGGATGAGTTTATCATTCTCTTCTGGCCACCAGATTGCCCGGTTTGAAATCTAATCGAGAATCTGTGAGACCACCTCGATCGGGCTGTTTACGCCATCGATCCTCAACCAAAAAAACCTAGCGCAGCTGTCCACGGTACCTTCCAAAATCTCATTCACTTGCTCCCTGTACGTCTCGCACCAGTCCGCGCTGCAGAAACGTGGTTATTCGGGTTTTTGACAGGTTGTCACATTAATGTTAGTGTTATAAACATTGCATGTAGAGCTGAAGTGGAACTATGTCGATGAGTAAGTGCGTTTCTGATCTAAAAAACAATTTTGCACTTTGCTTTTGTAAGATGATGAATGGCGAATACAACATCGGCGACTGAGAAGTCGGGCGTGCAGTACTAAGCGTTGAAAAGGCCCCGCATCGTCGTAAGGCTTCACTTTTGGGAGAAGTGGGTAGGGGGGGGGGGGGAGGGAGGGTGAGATTCGGGCGTCGCGCGGCAATCCAGATAAGTCCGCCGGCACGGATAGCCGTGGCAGGCAATTTCCGAAGGGGCGTCTCGCCGACAAAGCGGATTGCAAGCCCGGCTCGGCGCGGAGCGGAGCTGCTCGCCGCGCCACCTCGTTAACCCTCTGCGGGATTCCACAACTGTGACGCCGTCATGGAGGCTGTATCACCCACCAGCCGGCTCACTAGCGCCCTTCACTACAAAAGATTCCCTATAATACAGCAGCAAAACTGTTCCCTTTGCGTTGCAGTGCATTCGTCCGTAACGGAAGTACTTGTTCGCTTTAGATTTCTCTTCGCGAACGGCGCAGCTTTTATCAGTCCGGGGGAAATTAGTTGCTCAAAACCAATTTTCCGACTGGCTGTTTTCTTCTTCAGTTCTTTGATACATTACTTCAGAGCACTGAACTAATCTTGAAACGGTTGTTTTCTATATTTACAGGCTTTCACTATTACATAAAGCAGAAATAAGATTTAACTGAGTAAAATCTTTCCCACTCCGTTGGATGGCTGGTACAGCAACCATTGCAAATTACTGCGAAAAGAAAACAGTATTGGTTGCAAAATAATTATTTTTTACTAACGCGTTTCACCCTTTCGTGGCATCGTCAGATTATCTACAAAGAAACCTAAAAAAGGAAAATGTTAATACGAAAAGCGACATGGTCCTACCATGCACCTCTCGAATGAGAAAATAAGTAATTTAAAAATCGTCTTAAAGATAAACGTACGTAGTATTCTGCAAATAAGCATTCGTAGAAAAACGTGCGAGATAGGGCCTGGATCTGTAAGGTACATATAGCGGTTAGAAGTGTTGAAAGTAACAGGTAAAGGGGACGAAAAAGCAAAGAAACCAGAGCAGAGACCACAAACTTTACCTTAAACACGCCAGCATTTGCAGACGTAGAAGTGGAAGACGAAGATCAAACGGCACTCTTTTGCTGAATATCTTAACATTTGTGGGCACCACCCTCTTAGCCTTGACAATCTGCGGATTTACACTATGCTCAGAAACGTAAAAAGTTAAATTTGCTTGAGGAAATGAAAATAGTTAAACATTCGCACACCAAATCAGCTAGTCAGAAAATGTCAACATTATAAGTTTTCAAAATATTCACTTAGCTGTATCTTTCTTCATTTTTCTTCGTTTCATTTCATTTCATAGGTTACGACGACTTTTTGATCGCCACAATGAACTTCTCTGTTTTTTTCTGTTTGTTTTTGCTTAAATTTATTGCCTTGTATTGCTACTTGGTTGATGCCTTTTTGCTAGCATACCCATCTACAAATGTTGGGCGCTTTGCGTTTTAATTCTGAATTTTGCTTATTTGTTTACATACTTCTAGTCTTCCTTACAGATATTTCCTACCTTATCTCACCTGGCCGTTCATGTTTACGCATACGCTGCCAGCGTACTTCTACGGCAGTACTCTTTCCATACATCGAAGTTGCACTTCAGTATGTTTTGCATTTGCTCATCTTTTCTGCCTTTATTTATAATTCCTTTTAAACTTTCGTAGTTTTAATATTTGTGGAATATTCCGTCGGTTCTTGGAGGAATATAGACATATCAATAACTTGAATACAACGTATTACTGTCCCACAGTTATGTTTAGTATAATCGTTATGAACCGGCTTTCGGCTTTTTAAGCCATCGTCAGATACTCAATGCTGAACAGATAGTCCATACAACTTCGGCGAGAAATGAGCTGTACAAAGAATACGGCACAAAGATAGGCAAAATTTTATGACTATATTGATACAAAACACAAGCACGATGTAAGACCTAAAGATACACTGAACAAATACATCGTATATTACAGCATATTCAAACATTAAAACTATGTGAGCGTATATGTTCTACAAGTGAGTAATGACACAGGTTACACCATACGGACAAACAGGTGGATGTGATGAACAGAACGAATAAAGGGAGGGGAAGAAAGACGTCTATGAAATGTAGGTGTGGAATAGTTATAACAAGCTTATTAGCTAATGGTAAAAGTAATAATAACTGGCTGCTGCATTAATAAGGGTGAATAATACAACTGTGTTTGGTTATTAAGGACTAGGTCATGAATCTCTGATTGATATTTATTAATGGCCAGAATTTCAAGTAATGTTAGTTTTCTGCCTTTAGTTTCTTTATGGAGAACATTACACATTTTACGTGACATTCATTAAGAGCATGTTCAGCAAAGGAGGAATCTTTCTTTCTTAGTCTCCAATTCCTTTCACGTTTAGTCAGTCTAGTAGCTTTTATTGTTGTTCTATGTTGTAACTACAATTTCCTGTTACGTCTTCCGCGTCACCTACGTGAAGTTTCTCTTACTAAACTTCACACAGCGTACCAGTTTCCTCCGGTTCGACCTATATGTTTAGATGTCTGTTTTGAGGAAACAACAGCTGTATATAGAGATTATGCCACATTTGTACAAATCTGTAACCCTGGTCCTAACTCACGAAGATGCAAAGTTGGTACTTTTTGCCGACGATACAAGTATAGCTGTCACACCCAACAGACAAGAATTAACTGGTGAAATTGTAAACGATGTTTTTCAGAAAATCATTAAGTGGTTCTCTGCAAATGGGCTCTCATTAAACTTTGACAAAACACAGTATATACAGTTCCACATAGTAAATGGAATGACACCATTAATAAATATAGCTTCGATCAGAAATCGGTAGCTAAGAGTATTCAAATTTTCCAGGTGTATGCATTGATGAGGGGTTGAACTGGAAAAAACACACTGAGGATCTGCTGAAACGTCTGAGTTCAGCTACTTATGCTATTAGGGTCTTTGCAAATTTTGGCGATATACATCTGAGTAAATTAGCTTACCATGCCTATTTTCATTCTCTGCTTTCGTATGGCATCACATTCGGGGGTAACTCATCATTGAGTAAAAGAGTGTTCATTGCACAAAAGCGTGTAATCAGAATAATTGCTGGAGCTCATCCAAGATCATCCTGCAGACACTTATTTAAAGAGCTAGAGATCTTCACTGTAGCGCCACACTATATATATATTCACTTATGAAATTCGTTATTAACAATCCGAACGAATTCAAAAGTAATAGCAGTGTACATGGCTACAACACTAGGAGAAAGGATGATCTTCACTACTCAAGGTTAAATCTAACTTTGGCTCAGAAGGGGGTAAATTATGCTGCCACAAAAGTCTTTGGTCACTTACCTAATGGCATCAAAAGTCTGACAGATAGCCATATAGCATTTAAAAGGAAATTTAGAAAAATTCTTAGTGGCAACTCCTACTCATTAGATGAATTTTTGGATATAGTAAGTGGGTAATTTCCCAATCCCCACCAAAACAAAAATATTAAAAAATATTAAAAATATTGAGTGTCATGTAATATTTTGTGTAATATAATACCTTGTATAGACACTCTTTATTAACCTGACACGTTCCACATCATTACGAAGTGTCGTATTCATGATCTATGGAAAAAGTACTAATCTAATCTAATCTAATCTCATCTAATCTAATCTGTGCTTCTACGCCTGGAGATGCTGCTGTCTTTAAGGTAAAGTTTGCGGTTTGTGCTATAGATGCTTTGCGTTTTTTATCCCTTTTGCCTACTAATTTCAGAGCTTCTTACCACTGTAAGTGCTTTGTAGGTCAACATCCTATCTCGTGCGTCTATTGACTAATATGATACGACATTGAAGTGCCTGTGTTATTCCGAATTACGATGTAATATTCGTTGAACAGGCATTGCGGCGACTACAATCGTCATGAAACATGTGAAATGTATTCTTAGTTGCGGACATGGACTACCATCAGCTGTATAATGGAATGACGACAATGAAAATTTGTGCCGGAACGGGATTCGAATTCGGATTTACTTCTTATCGCAAGCGATCACCTTACCATTTTTTTTAAGGAAGCTTCCGGGCGCCCAAAGGGAGGGGTCGAGGCAGAGTGGGCAGAGGTCGCAACCCGTGGCCTGAACACCATGTGCAGTTTCCACTCTCGAGGAACCAAGAAAAGCGTTGGGAACGTGGAGTAGAGATAGAATGAACATCGTTTATTTATTGATTTTCTTTTTCTTCTTTTTATGTTTTTATTTACTTATTTATTTATTTATTTATTGTTTTTAACGTTAATACCACCGAGAATAGCAGGAAACTGGCGTCGCGAGGGCTCAGCAAGACGTCAGACTCATTGAGATTATGAACGTAAGTTTGTCCGAGAAGAACATTCCAATGACGAGAGAATATACCTGTTCTAAGTGTGTAAGAGGCGGGGATCAAGTCTTTATGACAGGAACATCCCACACAGCAAAGGAAATTGGAGAAAAATTGTCTGTATTTTGGATTGCGAATAGTTGCACAATGGCGTTCATTAAGGATCTGCCAAATATCAAGGACACTTTTCTCACCATCAGCAAACAAGTAGTGATCTGCATTTCCACAAATACACTTCATAGAGTTCGTCTTCTCTTGCGTAAAGTATCCCGCGTCCGGAAAGAGGAGCACGTGGGTAGGTTTCTGATGAGGAGTAGTAAGGCGAATTAGGGACAACATTTGTCGCGCCAGTAACCATACACCTCTTGCCGATCTGCACACCAGGCGGGGCTCATTGTCGAAAACATCACAGGCCACACGCAAGGGGATGTCTGCGAGGTGAATCCTGTGAAGGCGTGACCGGCGTACTTGCGTCCCACTGACAGTAAAGGCGGGTCCACACTGAGCGCGCCGTGCTGCGCCGCGCTGCTGCACCCCGCGCACAGCTGTAAAGGCCGGTTCCCACTAGGGCTGCCGCGCCTCAAAACCGCGCGTCAGCGGCGTGGTTGCCATGGAAACGGCGTCAGCGGCACGGCGCGGCGGGCTCTGCGTCGCGGTTTGCCCATGTCGAACCGCTTCCGCTGCCGCGTGCCGCGCTCCAGGTGCGCGCCGCCAATCACAGAACGCGCTGAGCGTGACGTCAGGTACGGAACCCCGGGCCACACGACCTTTCGCCGAACCGCTGGCGCGTACGCGGCGGCAGCCATGAAATACTTATCATCCGATTCCAAGGAAACTACTCGGTAGAAAAATTTGATTCTTGGGAATGTTACAGCCTGATATCTTCTCTCGATGAAGGACCGAATTTCTTTTCGTTATAAGTCGTGGTTACTTGCTGCATCGCATTTACGTAAACCTTTACACGAAATTTTAATGAGTGTGCAGAGGTAAAAACGCATTGCGTGGACTTTGCGTACAGTTCATTTTAGGTAATACATTATTGCGTATGAAATTTAGTCAACATATCGAAATTGTTTTTAAAGCTGAGAGCAGATCGATAGCTATCACCGTTCTCGAGATATTGAATGATATGTCGGCGGATGGGCTGTGCGGTGACCGTGTGCGGGTCGCTTGCGACGCGACCGATACTTCGTCCTGCTCGTTGTAAACCATGTGGTTGTATCATCTGCAAATTTCGTAAATGGTTCAGAAATCGAAAAGTGTCTTTTTGCAAACGATAACTTGTAAAAAGTCATGTATTTCGTCACATGATAAATATCCAAAATCTTTTTATCTACCGAGATATGAAAGAAACTACAGTTTTTCGGAAGGGATTGATGAATTTTTTAAAACGGCATTTAATAGCATGTGGAATTAGAAGTTAAACCGAGACTAATTTGCTGGTATGCCATAAGATGTAATTTGCTAAGTATCTACAGCTATTGATTATTTCCTTTGGAAGTAACAAGCGTTTTTTTCTTTATCCAGTGTACTTTATTGGTTCAAGACACGTTTCGCCTTTAACTTTAAGGCATCTTCGGTGGATTCTAGAATGATTCAGTTTTGTTTTGATATGTGATACTTGCAGATTATAAAACAGTTCACATCTTTTTTACGTGAATAACTGATTACTTACAGTGAATCGAGTTATTGGCGGACATCGGCGTTTCCCCTCACCTGGTCACATGCTGTAGGTTGAACTAAAACTTAGATTATGGAACATAAGCACATTTTCATGTTCTTTTTTTTTTTCTTCTGTCACTAGCTGTAGACATTTTACAGAAAACACTGATTTGAAGTCGTAACTACAGTGTGTTCACCTCATGTCCCTTCCTGTTTGGTTTGTTTATGTACATGTTGCCAACCTGCAGAATTATATGCTGAAAACTAATGTTTGTTTATTTTTGTTCTCCTTATATCTGTATGTGTGTGTGGCTAGCCAGTGATAGTTATAGAAAGTTGAAAGTGAATGCAGTAGTTGTCAGACAGTGGTTGAAAGACTTGGTGTTCAGCTGATTTCAGTTTTGGTTTAAATGTTTTGTGGAGGAGTGCATGGAAGAGTAAATTCACTGCTTACATCAATAGATAAAATAGTAGAATAGCATTTCAACAGATGATTATTATCAGAATACTATTACCCAACCCCGTTGTCCTCACTCTTTGACGCCTCATAATATGTCCTGTCAACTTACCCCTCTTGTTGTCAAAGTTGTGCCGTAATTTCCTCTTCCTCCTCTATTTAATTCCGTACCTCTTCTTTAGTTACACGATCCTCATATCTAATCTTCAGCATTCTTATTGATCACCACGTTTTGAAAGCGTCCACTGTCTTCTTGACAGAACTGTTCATCGCCCACGTTTCACTTACATACAAGGCTGCACTCCACACAAATACCGAACTCCACACAAATACCTTTGTAAAATAGTACCCAGTCATTAGAATTTATATTCGATGTGAACAAATTTTCTTTTTCAGAATGCTTTGGTTGTTATTCACAGTCTTCATTTTATATCCTCTCTACTTCTGCCTTCTCAATTACTGCTTCCCTTTCAAGCCATTGAAGTCTTAGAAATGCAGTTTGGTTTCTGTACAAGTTGTAGATAATCTTGTGGCCCTGTGTTTTATCAATGACATCTCCAGAGTTTCAAAGAATGTTTTAATTAAGATTGTCAAAACCTTTCTCTAAACATGCAAATGCTATAAACACAGTTTCGCTGTTCTTCAGTGTGTTTACTTAGCTAAGTTGTAGGATCAGTATTGCCTTGCGTGTTCAGACATTTCACAGGAATCTAACATTGTGCTTATGTTAGTTTGTACAACCCCTCCCCCTCTCCTCTCTACATATTTCTTCCACTTTCTAGCCTTCTCTCATTTGCTTAGTTCTGGCTTTGCCAAATGAGTTCTTGATGGTTGTTTCTCCTTTGAGCAAAGTTTTCTTTGTTCTTTCTCATTTTTCATTCCCCTATGTTTTCCAAGAGCAAAATGGCATTGCAATTTTGGACTTTCTGTTAACGTCATATTTAGACATTTCTATTTCCGATGGCCTACTTTATTTGCTACTTTTTTATATTTTCCCTCGTGTCAAATTTAATATATCACGTTTTATCTAACGATTTCTACTGTACCTTCTTCCCGTTCACGTACTCTGCTACATTCACCACTTCTTCTCTCAAAGATATCCATTCGTATTCTAGCGGATTCCTTCCTCTGTTTCCGTCAGTAGTTGCATTACAGTAACTTTAAGATTATCGAAAAACTGTGGGTCTTGACTTATTCAAGTTCCATTTCCTTAATTTGCTACCGTTTACTGTCTCTTTAGTTGTAAACTGCAGCTCTTAACCAATAAATTATTGTAGGTTAGCGTCTGCACCGGGAAATGTCTTATAATTTAAAATATGGTTTCGAAAACTTTGTTCCAAAAATATATTATTCTTTCATGATTCTTAAGCAAGGTGCTGGCGATGATTACATTATGCTCTGTGCGAAATTCTATCATGTGGCTTCCACTTTCATCCCTTCCCCCAAGCCTTTGTGTTCTTACTGTTTTCCTGTACATGCTACCGTATCACATTTTAAATTTTTGTCTCGCTTAACCATCTGAATAATCTCTTTTGTCGTACATTGTTTCAATGTGTTAGGAGATAGTGAACAATGAATGGTAGTCATGAAATCTGTTTATGGTGAAATGAGAAAACATGAATAATGAAATATGTGAAAGAGTACAATGTTCAGAAAATGAAAAATTGGTATGTCTTCACCAACTTCGTCTTTCCTTCATGTAGGTGTAAGATACAGTTATTCAAACACACCGGTCGTTTCGGTGGGTCCCAGCCCGTACCTCAGCGGCTGTCCATCATTGGCTACCGCTAGCGTCTGCCACTTCCAGGTGGGAACGGCAATTCCGCGAGCCGCCCCGTCAACGCGGAAAATTTTCTCAAACATATATTTCCAAATTGATATGCCTAATTGGGCTGGTGACCATTCATTCCTTTTCATTCATATAAGAATTTTACCACTTTCATTAACTTTCAAGGTTAATGTCCGTTTAGTTTTTCTGTTAATCTTACCATATTCATAATTATAGTATGATACTTTTACACATTAGACACACACGTGGTCAAAATTCAAAATCCTCTCAGAGGGTAACATTAGCGTGTTTCATGGTACGCTTGTACATTATACATGGCAAGTTAGTGCTATAAGTTACATTCATGGCAGGTATGCTGTGGGAGAGGAACAAGGTCACCGTGGGGGGTGGCAAGGAATTGATGCCACCGCCGAAGGGTGGCAAGGTCATGGCTGGGGATGTTGATGTCGGCGGCAATCACTTAGGGGGAGAAGGTACGGTCAACATGGGAAATGAAGTCGTAGGGGGAGGAGCTAATATTTCCTTAGGACTCGCAGCTCTAAATTGATAAAATCGTAAAATATACTAGAGGTAAAATAATCCCCAATTCGGAGCTCTGGGAATATTGTCATCAGGAAAAACAGCTGTGGCATTCTGTAGGATGGAATGTGAAATGTCAGATCCCTTACCCAAGTAGGTAGATTAGGTTGGTTTGGTTTGTTTGGGGAAGGAGACCAGACAGCGTGGTCATCGGTCTCATCGGATTAGGGAAGGACGGGGAAAGGAACCATCCCGGCATTTGCCTGGAGCGATTTAGGGAAATCACGGAAAACCTAAATCAGGATGGCCGGACGCGGGATTGATCCGTCGTCCTCCTGAGGTAGATTAGGTAACTTAAAAGAGAAATGGATAATGTCTTGCCCTAAAGTCTTCACAAAGTTACAGCAAATTGAGTTTCTGCGTGTGGCTCTTCGGGCCTCATCACTCTGTGGCATTGCGAGCAGTTCGAGTGTGGTGCCATCTAGCTGCAGCTGCTCCTTACTGGTAAATTCAGTGGAGTGGTCTTCTGGATTCAACCTTCAAGCCTTAAAGACCGGTTCCCACTAGAGCGCGGCAGCGCGTCGTGCGGCAACGGCAGCGGCAAGCGTTTTCCGCTTTGACGCAGCGGCTCGCGGAATTGGCGTTCCCATCTGGAAGCGGCAGACACTAGCGGTAGCCAATGACGGACAGCCACTGAGGTACGGGGTGGGAACCACTGAAACGCCCGGTGCGTTTGATTAACTGTATCTTGCACCTACATGAAGGAAAGACGAAGTTGGGTGAAGACATACCAATCTTTCATTTTCTGTACAATGTACTCTTTCACATATTTCATTATTCATGTTTTCTCATTTCACCATAAACAGATTTCATGACTACCGTTCATGATTGTTCACTATCTCCTAACACATTGAAACAATGTACGACAAAAGAGATTATTCAGTTAGTTAAGTGAGACAAAAATTTAAAATGTGATACAGTAGCAGGTACACGAAAACAGTAAGAACACAAAGGCTTGGGGGAAGGGATGAAAGTGGAAGCCACCTGATAGAATTTCGCACAGAGCATAATGTAATCATCGCCAGTACCTTGTTTAAGAATCATGAAAGAATAATACATATTTGGAACAACGTTTTCGAAACCAGATTTTAAATTATAAGACATTTCCCGGTGCAGACGCTAACCTACAATAATTTATTGATTATGAGCTGCAGTTTACAACTAAAGAGACAGTAAACGGTAGCAAATTAAGGAAATGGGACTTGAATAAGTCAAGACCCACAGTTTTTCGATAATCTTAAAGTTACCGTAAAGCAACGACTGACTGAAACAAAGGAAGGAATCCGCTAGAATACGAATGGATATCTTTGAGAGAAGAAGTGGTGAATGCAGCAGAGTATGTGAACGGGAAGGAGGTACAGTAGAAATCGTTAGATAAAACGTGATATATTAAATTTGACAAGAGGCAAAAATATAAAAATGCAGCAAATAAAGTAGGTCATGGGAAATAGAAATGTCTAAACATGACGTTGACAGAAAGTCCACAATTGCAATGCGATTCTGTACTTGGAAAACATAGGGGAATGAAAATGAGAGCAAAGAAAACTTTGCTCAGAGGACAAGCAACTGTCAAGAACTCATTTGGCAAGCCAGAACTAAGCAAATAAGAGAAGGCTAGAAAGTGGAAGGAATATGTAGAGAGGAGAGGTGGAGGGGTTGTACAAACTAACGTAAGCACAATGTTAGATTCCTGTGATATGTCTGAACACGCAAGGCAATACTGGTCTTACCACTTACCTAAGTAGACAGACTGAAAAACTGCAAAACTGTGTTTACAGCATTTGCATGTTTAGAGAAAGGTTTTGACAATCTTAATTAAAACATTCTTTGAAGCTCTGGAGATGTCTTCGATAAAACACAGGGCCACAAGATTATCTAC
The DNA here is from genome assembly GCF_023864345.2 of Schistocerca serialis cubense. Classification (NCBI taxonomy): domain Eukaryota; kingdom Metazoa; phylum Arthropoda; class Insecta; order Orthoptera; family Acrididae; genus Schistocerca; species Schistocerca serialis. The sequence goes on along the minus strand of NC_064641.1, from coordinate 319,351,751 downwards.
AACTTGTACAGAAACCAAACTGCATTTCTAAGACTTCAATGAGTTGAAAGGGAAGCAGTAATTGAGAAGGCAGAAGTAGAGAGGATATAAAATGAAGACTGTGAATAGCAAGAAAAGCGTTCTGAAAAAGAAAATTTGTTCATATCGAATATAAATTCTAATGATTGGGTACTATTTTACAAAGGTATTTGTGTCGAGTGCAGTATTTGTGTGGAGTGCAGCTTTGTATGTAAGTGAAACATGGGCGATGAACATTTCTCTCAAAAAGACAATGGACGCTTTCAAAACGTGGTGATCACTAAGAATACTGAAGATTAGATATGAGGATCGTGTAACTAAAGAAGAGGTACGGAATTAAATAGAGGAGGAAGAGGAAATTACAGCGCAGCTTTGACTACAAGAGGGGTAAGTTGACAGGACATATTATGAGGCATCAAAGAGTGAGGACAAAGGGGTTGTGTGATAGTAATCTGATAATAATCATCTGTTGAAATGCTATTCTACTATTTTATCTATTAATGTAAGCAGTGAATTTACTCTTCCATGCACTCCTCCACAAAACATTTAAACTAAAACTGAAATCAGCTGAACACTAAATCTTTCAACCACTGTCTGACAACTACTGCATTCACTTTCAACTTTCTATAACTATCACTGGCTAGCCACACACACATACAGATATAAGGAGAACAAAAATAAACAAACATTAGTTTTCAGCATATAATTCTGCAGGTTGGCAACATGTACATAAACAAACCAGACAGGAAGGGACATGAGGTGAACACACTGTAGTTACGACTTTAAATCAGAGTTTTCGGTAAAACGTCTACTGCTAGTGACAGAAGAAAAAAGAGCGAACATGAAAATGTGCTTATGTTCCATAATCTAAGTAATCAGTCATTCACATAAAAAAAAGATGTGAACTGTTTTATAATCTGCAAGTATCACAGATCAAAACAAAAAATCATTCTAGATTCCACCGAAGATGCCTTAAAGTAAAAGGCGAAACGCGTCTTGAATCAGTAAAGTACACTGGATAAAGAAAAAAGAAAGGAAATAATCAATAGCTCTACATATTTAGTAAATTACATCTTATGACATACCAGCAAATTAGTTTCGGTTTAACTTCTCATTCGACATGCTATTAATGCCATTTAAAAAAATTCATCTATCCCTTCTGAAAAACTGTAGTTACTTTCATATCTCGGTAGATAAACAGATTTACGATATTTATCATGTGACGAAATACATGACTTTTCACAAGTTATCGTTTGCAAAAAAAAAAAAAAGAAAAATTTCGATTTCTTGAACCGTTTACGAAATTTGCGGTTGATACAACCACATGGTTTACGACGAGCAGGACGAAGTATCGGTCGCGTCGCCGAGCAACCCGCGCGCGGTCACGGCATAGCCTGTCCGCCGACAAACAGTCAATATCTCGAGAATGGTGATAGCTATCGATCTGCTCTCAGCTTTAAAAACAATTTCGATATGTTGACTAAATTACATACGCAACAAAGTATTACCTAAAATGAACTGTACGCAAAGTCCACGCAATGCGTTTTTACCTCTGCACACTCATTAAAATATCGTGTAAAGGTTTATGTAAACGCGATACAACAAGTAACCACCACGAATAACGAAAAGAAATTCGGTTTTTTATCGAGAGAAGATATCAGGCTGTAACATGTCCAAGAATCAAATTTTTCTAGCTAATAGTTTCCTTGGAATCGGATGTTAAGTATTTCATAGCTGCCGCCGCGTCCGCGCCAGCGGTTCGGCGAAAGTTCGCGTGGCCCGGGGTTCCGTACCTGACGTCACGCTCAGCGCGTTCTGCGATTGGCGGCGCGCACCTGGAGTGCGGCACGCGGCAGCGGAAGCGGTTCGACATGGTCAAACCGCGACGCAGAGCCCGCCGCGCCGTGCTGCTGACGCCGTTTCCATGGCAACCACGCCGCTGACGCGCGGTTTTGACGCGCGGCTGCCCTAGTGGGAACAGGCCTTTAAGGTACCGTGCAGACTGTACGTCAGTGTCAAGATAAGGAGCGCGCACTGATCGCCAAACGACGCATCCCCTCAACCACATTCAGTGGTCTGTGCTGCTGATGGAAACCATAGATCCATTTCGTGGATGGCAAGTGCGCTAGCAGTATCACAGTACGCATGTAGCTCAGTTTGAGGAAAAAGTGGCTTATGTAAGCCATTTGGCTACTCCAGCACGACTCACGGCCAGACCCAAGCGTCCATATGTCGTCAACCATACGTCCACAACCTGCATTCATACATCCATTATGTATATTCACGAATAGGGGATACATTTTGCTAGGAAGCTGCTTGGCCGGTCTCGACGAATAAATGCGATGCTGTAGTGACCGTGTGTGCATGCACGAATGTCCAAAGCAGCATTACATCGTAAGTCGGAGTAACACAGGCACTGGCATATCATATTTATTCTCCGACATCGGGCAAGCGACTTTCTAGCAAAATGTCTCCTCTGTACGTTAATGTACAGGGCTATTACAAATGATTGAAGCGATTTAATAAATTCACTGTAGCTCCATTCATTGACATATGGTCACGACACACTACAGATACATAGAAAAACTCATGAAGTTTTGTTCGGCTGAAGCCGCACTTCAGGTTTCTGCCGCCAGACCGCTCGAGAGCGCAGTGAGACAAAATGGCGACAGGAGCCGAGAAAGCGTATGTCGTGCTTGAAATGCACTCACATCAGTCAGTCATAACAGTGCAACAACACTTCAGGACGAAGTTCAACAAAGATCCACCAACTGCTAACTCCATTCGGCGATGGTATGCGCAGTTTAAATCATCTGGATGCCTCTGTAAGGGGAAATCAACGGGTCGGCCTGCAGTGAGCGAAGAAACGGTTGAACGCGTGCGGGCAAGTTTCACGCGTAGCCCGCGGAAGTTGATGAATAAAGCAAGCAGGGACGGTTTGGAAAATCTTACAGAAAAGGCTAAAGCAGAAGCCTTACCGTTTACAATTGCTACAAGCCCAGACACCCGATGACAAACTCAAACGCTTTGAATTTTCGGCGCGGTTGCAACAGCTCATGGAAGAGGATGCGTTCAGTGCGAAACTTGTTTTCAGTGATGAAGCAACATTTTTTCTTAATGGTGAAGTGAACAGACACAATGTGCGAATCTGAGCGGTAGAGAATCCTCACGGATTCGTGCAGCAAATTCGCAATTCACCAAAAGTTAACGTGTTTTGTGCAATCTCACGGTTTAAAGTTTACGGCCCCTTTTTCTTCTGCGAAAAAAACGTTACAGGACACGTGTATCTGGACATGCTGGAAAATTGGCTCATGCCACAACTGGAGACCGACAGCGCCGACTTCATCTTTCAACAGGATGGTGCTCCACCTCACTTCCATCATGATTTTCGGCATTTCTTAAACAGGAGATTGGAAAACCGATGGATCGGTCGTGGTGGAGATCATGATCAGCAATTCATGTCATAGCCTCTACGCGCTCCTGACTTAACCCCATGCGATTTCTTTCTGTGGGGTTATGTGAAAGATTCAGTGTTTAAACCTCCTCTACCAAGAAACGTGCCAGAACTGCGAGCTCGCATCAACGATGCTTTCGAACTCATTGATGGGGACACGCTGCGCCGAGTGTGGGAGGAACTTGATTATCAGCTTGATGTCTGCCGAATCACTAAAGGGGCACATATTGAACATTTGTGAATGCCTAAAAAAACTTTTTGAGTTTTTGTATGTGTGTGCAAAGCATTGTGAAAATATCTCAAATAATAAAGTTATTGTAGAGCTGTGAAATCGCTTCAATCATTTGTAATAACACTGTACATAATGGATGTACGAGAACAGGCTGTAGACACATGGTTCGCAACATATCAAGTTTGTGTTTGGCACTGAGTAGTGCTCAGGTAGCCAAATGGTAAGGCGATATCTCGCGATGAGCAGAAAATCCGGATTTGAGTCCCGGGTAAGACACATATTTTCATTGTAGTCATTCCATTTTACAACTTATGGTAGTCCATCTTCACAACTGTGAATAAATTGCATGTATTTATTGACGACTGCTTATTTGCAGAACACTACCTAAGTTTTCCCTTATGATGATTTTCACATTAGTTATTTACCCATTGTAGAGGTACCTGATAGGACCATGCCCCTTTTCATACTAATATTTTTCTTTTTTTCATTTTCATTGTAGATAATCTGATGATGCCCCGAAATAATGAAATCATTATTCTAAAACCAAGACTGTTTTCGTTTTGAAACATTCAACTGTGTCCTCTCCACCAATTGTTTTAAAGATCTCAACGATGTGGAGGAAATGAAGTATAGCAGCGCTATTGAAACCTGGAAAAGACGCAGACCAACCGAAGAACTACCGCCCAACAGCACTCCTATGAAGCTGTACGAACAAATGATTTTAAATCGCACTGTAAGTATCAGAGACCAAAAGCTCATTCCCCAACACACTGTACTCAGCCAATCCTGTCTCTTACACAATGCTTAGAGAAAAGGTTTGAAAACAAACAAATGACAGATATAGCTCTGGTAGTCTTAGGTTCAGCATATCACTTAGTCAGCTACAGAATGTTCACGAAAGACTCTACAGAACATTTGACTATCAGTCTAGAAGAATTATAGAAGCTCTATTACAAAACAGACTGTTTTTGTGACTCTGAAGGACAGGAAAAGTCGATGACGTCAATAATAAAACAATCTCGCCCAAGGCAGTGTCCTGGCGACCCTTTTATTTAATCTCTACACAAATTGTCGACCAACACCAGGTCATACTATCTATTTCTTATATGCAGATGATCTGGCTGCTGCTGTGCAAGGAAAGAGCTTTGACAAAGTGGAAGGGAAATAGTAATCTCTTTAAACATTATGTGTGAATATTACCAAACCCATCTAAGACACAGGTTAGGACTTCCCACCTTTGCTCAAAACGGGCACGTCACCTGGAATGGCAGCAACCTAAAATATACAGACAAACCATCACTGACATACAAATATCACTGCGAGAAGACCTTCCAGAAGGTTGCCACCAGGAACAACATCCCAAGAAAACTAGGAATAGTAAATGGGAAGCCAGACTTATTGTATTAAGAACAAATTCCGAAGCACTTTGCTTTTCGACGGTGAAATATGCACACCATGTATGGTCCAGATCCGCACATGCCAAAGAAGTCAATACAAACATAAATGACACAGCAGGATGCATGAAACCCACACCACTTGGGAAACTATATAAAGCGGAAGGATTCTCGTATCCTGAATCCCAAATAAATGCACATGAGCCCCGAAGATGAAGCAGACAACAAATGTGGTTGTACTGAAGTCCACGAGATGGAACATCTTCCACAATGTCCCCACTGCTCCGCGAGAAGTGTCCTTGAGGACCCATCACTTGACAAGAAATAAGCAACGGACGTGGCCCGAAATTGGAGTGGGAAACTGTAAAATACTTTTCTGAACAAGAAAATGTGAAGTGTTGTACAGAAATTGACTGAACTGCCAAAGGAATTGGTTTCATTTTGAATAACAACCAACGCTCACTGAGGTACCAAAATATTATGACCGCTGCCCAACGCGTGACTGAATGCCGCCAGGGACCGTTGCAGGCAACTGACACGGTAACGAAAGTTCATCAGTGGAGCAGGGACGAATGTGGAATTACTCTAGCGATGATAGGGCAGCTTATGTGGAAATCCACTAACGTAAGGGACTTTGACAAAGGGCATATTGTAATAGCCTGGCACCTGGGAACGAGCAGCTCGGAAACGGTGAACCTGGTCGGTTGAAGGATGGTGAAACCATAATCTGGCAACAAGTTTTGGGAGTCCATGGCTAAACAAAAAACCTATAGGTCGAAAACTTCCCTGCTCCATAAAGTAGTGTCGTGACTGATACCAAATGTTGTGGATGGGTGCCAAGAGGTGCCGTATTAAAACTCGTCCGAGATTTTCAAATGATTTATTTTTTCCACTACAGAGTTTCGTTGACCTCGGTCCACATCACAGGCCCCACATTGCTAAGGTAGCAACCCAGCAGCCTGTGCAATGCACTGTGTCGAGCCGGCCTTGTACGCCAGCTGCAGAGTTCCAATTACGTCAGGATGGCTGCACTACCAGCCGACTCAGCGGCCACTGCACCCATTGACTCCTCACTGTTCCGCAGGGAGCCATAGGCCGGCCGCATTGCTGCTTCTTCCTCTGCTGGCATAGCTGGGAACGTGGCAGCCACGACCGTCCCCATTCTGGCATCCGCACCTGCAGGCCTCACCTTGTAAGTCTCCGACGTGTGTCGGGAGACGAGACGACTACTCACGGTAGCGAGCCGAAGAGTGGCCCGCCCTGGCTGGCTGCGGACCCCGAATCAGTGACGCACCGTGGACTGGGACGCTGTCGCCCCATCTGTTGCTGTGTGTTGCCGGTAGTGTGACACGCCCCACCGTCCAGGTGAGCTGCCACACTTCAATGACTGTCGTTAAAAAACAACACCTATTTACACTCGGCTTCGCGGCTCTGTTGCGCTAACGCATCGCTCCAAGTCACGTACGCCCCACACACTGGTTGCACCAGTGGGGCCCTTCTGCCTATAGCTTGCGACATGCGAACCGCTGCGTTTACTCTTTTCAGCGGTTCGATGGCCCCTGTGGCCTCCATTCCACTTCGCAACTACTGGTCAGCGTAACTTACTGCAATCTGGCCCGCACCTGGCTGTAACTCGTGCGCTCTGAAATATTGCATCGAATCTAACTTCCCTATCTTAAACTGTGGTGCCTCTACATTATTCCCCTCTACGGAAAGACACGGTCCCCGGGTCGTCCTTTAACTAACTCTTAAACTTGTTTGTATTGGCACTTATGATATGCTTACTTACTACTAGAAGACTTAAATGAAGTCTAGTGCCCTTTTAAAACCATGACATGGAACAAAACGTAAAAATTCTTTGCTGGACGACCACTGTTCGATCAACCCCTTACCTACTCGTCTCACACCCTCAGTATCCAATCCACTGGGACTTGGACTACCCTTGGTTCCCTTTTGGAATTGGCTCTCCGCCTGATCAGAAAGAAAACAACACATAACAAAGTTAAGACTGCGATGACACTTGGCACAGAGGTGCTCAAAATAATCGTTAATTGCCGTTGCCTTTCCCTATACTGCGCGACATGTTGAACAAACTGTTCGGCTGATATGCACCCCTCTCGCTCTAAAATGAACTGGTTTACGGTTCTCAACAGACCTGGCTCCAGAGTTTGATTTAACAAGGTCAGATTCTGCCTTGGCAAAGACTCTGAATTGGTTTCTGGCCGTACAGCTGTGGCTACGTAACATTCAATTGTGTCACTCCTGAAATTGACGCTGGCAGATGGAAGGTTAGTCCTATTATGTTACACTTAGTTCCATTGATTAAAATTCCACTCCCCTCGAGCTCTATACGTTTCGCTTCCGTAAACACTCCTTGCTCAAAACAACTTGCTACTACTACCAAATTCTCGTAGGTGGAGAAAATCTAAAGCATGCTCAATTTTTGCTCTATGATGTCCTTTGGGCAGTCTATTCCTTAACCCCTGGCTAAAAATAATTGCACCGTGCACGTGCCCTACATTTGTAGCTTCACAGATTTTCCTCTGACATTAACTATTTTTGATTCAAACTCAACACTGATTGTGTGACTACTTTCATCCCTAAATTTACATTATATAAACACGACTTTTCTGACCTAGCACTGTCGATAACTAAAACTTTAAACAGGAAATCGTACGACTCTAACATCGTTCAACACATATTTATTACGGCTTTGCCGCAAAATTCACTCTGACGCATTTATTTCTCCAGAGCTGGGTTTGATTTCACCTACAACAACACTCCACATACGTCAGACACTACACTTCCCTTTTCAGTGACCTGACAACAGGGATCACTATCGCTCTTCCTCCCTCTTCAAAAAGACTGCTGCCCCTAGCGGGCTCACAATACTCGGACATACATATAAAATACAATGCCTACTTAATCTACACAAACCCAGTGATATATAACAAGAAAATAAAAAACAAAACTACAAATACTCTACTACTTTCTAGGACGCAAAGCATACGGTACTTCATGCTGTACTCTATCTTCCCGGTTTTCTCTGCGCTTAGCACATCTCTTCACTCTCTCTTTCTTCCTCTTTTCTTCCTGTGACAAGCCTGGAATCACATTCGGGCAACCCTTAAATGGCCGCAATCACCCAATGTGTCCTATCGTCGTTCTAGTTGGCAGCTGACGCTTAACATTAACGGGAGATGTGGTTTCAACAACTTAGTATAGCCCTTGATACCTCGTGAGGAACTTCTTCGTTTTCTATTTTTGCGTGTAGGGGCTGGACAGCATTACCCATTGCCCCACCCTATACTGCAGTAAACTTCCTTTCCGCTTTACTGCATCTCTCTACCTTTCCAAAGCCTTTGTATTCGCCTGTAGACTCGTTTCCAAAAATCCCGAATTGTCCTTGCGAATTGACGTACAGATTCACCAGTCCTTCCTTTCTCTAGCTTCACTAAATCAAACGGTGACGACATTTTTCGCCCGTACACTACCTCATATGGAGACAAACCGGTATTTGTATGGACTTTTGCATTGTATACGCATACAATATGCTTCAAATACTCGTCCCACTGATGGTGATGAGAATCCACATAAAAACTCAGCAGCTTCCCGATTGTTCTGTGTACCCTTTCTGTACTTCCCTTGGCCTGTGGATGCAACGCGCTCGTCCTCAACTTCTTTACGTTCAACAATTTACATAGTTCCTTCATTAAATCCGACATGAAGTTGGTCCCTTGGTCAGTAATTATTGTCTCTGGTACACCAAACTTCAAAATCCAGTTATTTACTAACGCTTGCGCGACCATTGCTGCCAGTTGATTTGGCATAGCCACCATCTCCACATACCTTGAAAATGGTCTGTTATTGTCAGAACGAATCTGTTCCCCGATGGTGTATGCCAAGGTCCTAAGACATCAATCCCCAGGAAAGAGAATGGACATGTTGCTCCCGGTAATCGTTGTAGCTGTATCTGTTTCCAACTCAAATCTGCTCTCTGCGCACATGGTGTGCAATTCTTGACGTACTGATCCGCATCTCCTTTCCTACCTCTCCACCAATACCTCTCCGCCACTCTCCTGTTCGTCGCTCTACACCCTCCATGACCGGATAACACGCGATCATGTGCTTCCTTTAAAACTTACCCTCAACTTCGCTGGACTACTACCCCTGGCCCTAACTTCGTTTCCCTGCACAGAAGACCGTCGTACAAATTAAATTGTGGCTGTGTCCGATACAATTTACAATCGTTGTCCGCGTCCTGTAATTTTTGCCATACTGCTAGGTCATAACCTATGACTTCTACTTTTGCACCTTCCTACTTAGTGCATCTGCAATACCGTGCTTCTTCCCAGGCTTGTGCACCACCTCGTAGTCGAATTCACTAAGCCTCACAGCCCATCGAGCGAGTCTAGTAGATGGATCCTTCAACCCCAACAACCACTTCAATGCAGTATGATCTGCCAATACCCGAAATCATCTCCCATATAAATAACATTTAAAATATGTGATTCCATAGATTACGCTAAGCATCTCCCTCTCTGTTGTTGAGTAATTCTTCTCTGCTGCATTCAACTGCCAAGAAGCATAGGCTACAGGATGTTCTTTCCCATCAATTCCCTGTCCAAGAACACACCCTAAGGCTTGATTCGATGCATCGCATGCTAGTATAAACTTGAAGCTTTCTGGCAGATTAAAACTGTGTGCCGGACCGAGACTCGAACTTGGGACCTTTGCCTTTCGCGGGCAAGTGCTCTACCACCTGAGCTACCCAAGCACGACTCACGCCCCGTCCTCACAGTTCTACTTCTGCCAGTACCTCGCCTCCTACCTTCCAAACTTTACAGAAGCTCTCCTGCGAACCTTGCAGAACTAGCACTCCTGAAAGAAAGGATATTGCGGAGACATGGCTTAGCCACAGACTGGGGGATGTTTCCAGAATGTGATTTTCACTCTGCAGCGGAGTGTGCGCTGATATGAAACTTCCTTGGTAGGGCACTTGCCCGCGAAAGGCATAGGTCCCTAGTTTGAGTCTCGGTCCAGCACACAGTTTTAATCTGCCAGGAAGTTTCATATCAGAGCACACTCCGCTGCAGAGTGAAAATCTCATGCTGGACACATCCCCCAGGCTGTGGCTAAACCATGTCTCCACAATATCCTTTCTTTCAGGAGTGCCAGTTCTGCAAGGTTCGCAGGAGAGCTTCTGTAAAGTTTGGAAGGTAGGAGGCGAGGTACTGGCAGAAGTAGAGCTGTGAGGACGGGGCGTGAGTCGTGCTTGGGTAGCTCAGTTGGTAGAGCATTGCCCGCGAAAGGCAAAGGTCCCAAGTTCGAGTCTCGGTCCGGCACACAGTTTTAATCTGCCAGGAAGTTTCGTATCAGCGCACACTCCGCTGTAGAGTGAAAATCTCATTCTAGTGTAAACTTCTTTTCAAAATCTGGAAACACAAGAACCGGACTTGATGCTAACACTTCTTTCAGTTTGTCAAACGCTTTCTGACACTCTTCTGTCCACTGGAATTTCACACCCTTCCGTAATAATCGCGTCAATGGCTGTGCTAAATCTGCAAAACCCTTCACGAACCTTCGATAAAAATTGCAAAGTCCGATGAATGACTTCACTTCCTTAACTGTTTTCGGTTTCTGAAAATCCCTTACAGCCTGTACCAACCTCGGATCTTTTCGCACTCCGTTCTTACTGATATGACCCAAATATTTTACTTCTTCTAACGCGAAATGACACTTCTCCAGGCTCAACGTCAAACGAGCTGCTGTTAACCTCATAAAGACTTCCCTTAACCGCTGTCTATGTTGCTCCAAAGTACTTGAAAACACTATAATGTCATCCAAATAGACAAGGCACTGCCGTGGTTTCAAACCGCTCAATACACTGTCTAGCAACCTCTGAAACGTTGCCGGAGCGTTTTTCAAACCGAATGGCATTCTAATGTACTGGCAATGGCCTCCAGGTGTGGAGAAAGCAGTTTCTGGACGATCCTCTGGAGCCACCTCCAACTGATGATAACCACTTGTCAAATCCATCGTAGAAAAGTACTGGCACTGTCCTAAGTGATCCAAAGTCTCCGATATTTTTGGAATGGGGTATGCGTCCGTTACTGTCTTATTATTGAGGTATCGATAGTCACAACAGAACCTGCGTTTCTTAGTTCCATCCGCAGATTTTTTAGGCACAACTACAATGCCTGCTCCCCAGCAACTATTACTATGCTTTATAATACCATCCGCATGCTGCTGATCAATGAAATCCTCCACAATTGGCTGCAAATACCTCGGTATTCTGTATGGTTTACGGTAAACCGGTGCTTCATTCCCTGTTAGTATCCTATGTTGAAGTAATGGAGTTACTGGTAACGGCCCTTGTGGAAAAAACAAATCCTTAAATTCCCATAATAATTCTTCCATGTGCTCTCTTTCTTCTCCTTTCAAATGCTTAATTTTGTAGCGAAATGCAGTTTTATCGGCAGTTAGTGGTTGATCGCTTCTCCTACCTCTCAAACACCAGTCTTCGTCATCTGGCACGTCCAAATTTGCTACTAAAACTCCTTTTCTCAAATTCGCGTCTACAGCGCTTAAATTATCCACGTTCACGGGAACTATTCGCCCGTCGTTCCCCTCCTGTACGCGTACAACACTACGTTTCACAATATAACCCAATGAACCCAAATCTTCATTTTCCTTCAATGGTTCAATAACACATACTGTACCCATAGGTAGATTCGACTCCACTCTTACCCAAAGCGACTTCCTGGTGCCACTAGACACACACTCATGCGAATTAAGACTTAATGCTAATATACGCGGTTCAATTGGTTTGTTCATTACGTTGACCGCCCCTCGCGACAACTCTGCATTGACAACAGTTTCCCCTAGCGGAAATAACATTACACTAAGTTCCACAGTTCGTTGTACAAGGTTAATTTTGGCATGATGTTGTTGGAAGAAATCTACTCCTAGGATCATGTCGTAGCCCTCGCTCACCCATGGTACCACCTCCATGCATGCACTAAATCGGACTTTCCCTATGTGAAAGTCAACTGTCACCGACCCCAAAGACGTGACCTCCTTATCCCCCATTCCACGCAACCTATAACGTGGTGGGTCTAACTTCCCATTATAATCTTAGTATCCACTGACACTTGCGCCCCTGTTTCTAACAAAATCTTAAACTTTTTAGTTCCTACGGATCCTACCACTGAACATTCCACCTCTGCATACGTATTCGTAGCACTGAAATTAAACGGGAGCTCCTTTAGGTGGGTCTTGGGCCCCCTTTGTCGTTTAACGCTTGTCCACCTCTCCTATCTCCATTTCTCCATCCTCTACGCTGCTGATTTCCACCCCTTCCTCCATTCCTCGGTGACTGGGTACATTTCCTCTGCACATGTCCCGTACGACCACACTTATAACATTTTATACCCGCTGCAAATACTGTTTGCCTCTCGCGTATTCCTGTTACCATGTCTATTTCCTCACACTGAATTGCCAACTGAATGATCGAATACAAATGTTTCGAAGTTCCTTCACGCACTTTCCGTGACATAAGAGCCGGTAACCGTCTCAAAAATACATGAAGTGCCCTTTGCTCGGCCTCCTGCAACAGAACACTATTCGCTTCATCCCTCTGACCCAACTCGTAAGTACACTCATTAATTTCACTTATCCTGTCCGCAAATTTCTCCACCGTCTCCCCCTGTCTCTTTGTCATTGTACTTAACCTCTCCCTAAAGTACCGAGCGCTATTCTGTTTCTTGTACCTTTGCAAAATCCCTTCCTTCAACTGCTTAAACTGTCCTGCCTTCCTTAAGGCCTTAGAACACCTTACATATATTTTCGCTTCACCCTTTAGTCTAATCTTGGCTACATGTAACAACTGCTCATCAGACCAACCATTCATTGCCGCTGAAAGTTCCAAGTCCTCCACAAACGAACGCACATCCTCAGATGCCTTGCCAGAAAACGGAATAATAAAACTTGCAGAGGTTGGATCAACCCCTGCAACCTAGGCAACAACGACTGATCAAATGTGGTTTCCCGCTCACTTATAGATGTTAATTCGTTTCTCAACTGTTTATTGTCCGTTGTCAATTGTGCTACTTTTTCCAACAAAATCCGCACCGCTTCTGGTTCCGACAAACCTTGCGTCCTTTATTCTGCCATTGTGTTGCTTTTGTTCCCAGTTAGTCGTATTGTTTCGGGACAAAGTACAAGAATAATCTGACTTCCTACAACTCCGTATCATCATACTCAGTAACATCATAAACCAATACAAAGTAAACAAATGCCACGAAAAACAACATCTTACTGTGCCAAATACACTAACACTTATTCTGACAAAATAAATAATATGCATACGCAAAACATCTAAAATGTGGCTTCTGGTAAGCCATACTTAAAATACCAACAAGAAAGAAAACGTCCAACACTCAAAAGAACAATTTTGACAGCACTCACCACATCTTGTGACTGTACTGCAGGCGGTGGGCTTGAACGTCGTACTGGACAGCCAATGTCCGCTATTCTGACACTAAATGTTGTCTGGATGGTGTCAGAATATGGTGTATTAAAACTCGGCGAGAACTTTCCAAATGATTTATTTTTTCCACTACAAAGCTTCGTTGACCTCGGTCCACGTCATAGGCCCCGCATTGCTGAGGTAGCACCTCAGCAGCCTATGCAATGCACTGTGTTGAGCCGGCCTTGTACGCCAGATGCAGAGTTCCAATTACGTCAGGATGGCTGCACTACCAGCCGACTCAGCGGCTACTGCCCCCCTTGATTCCGCACTGCTCCGCCAGGAGCCGTAGCCCGCCATGCTGCTGCTTCTTCCTCAGCTGGCATAGCTGGGAACGTGGCGCAGCGACTGTCCTCGTTCTGGTGTCCGAACCTGCGCCTCTCGCCTTGAAAGTCTCTGGCATGTGTCGGGAGGTGAGATGACTGCCTGCGGTAGCGAGCCGAAGAGTAGCCCACTCTGGCTGGCTGCAGACCCCGAACCAATGACCCGCTGTGGACTGGGACGCTGTCGCCCCATCTGTTGCCGTGTGTCGCCAGTAGTGTGACAAGCCCCACCGTCCAGGAGAACTGCCACACTTCAGTGACTCTCGTTAAAAAACAACACCTATTTATACTCAGCTTCGTGGCTCGGTTTCGCTAATGCATCACTTCGAGTCACGTACGCCCCACATACCGGTTACGTCAGTGGACCCCTTCTGCCTATAGCTTGCGATATGCGAACTGCTGCGTTTACTCTTTTCAGCGGTTTGATGGCCCCTGCGGCCTCCGTTCCACTTCGCAACCGCTGGTCAGTGTAACTTACTGCAATCCGGCCCGCACCTGGCTGTAACTCGTGTGCACCAAAATATTACTCCAAATCTCATTGTGGTACCGCTACAGTAGTATGGGCGGCAATATGTGGCAGATCTGACAACAGAGTACAATGCTGAAGCAAGCTCAAGTCGTCGTGTCCCAATGGGCAGGCTAGAATCTGCAGGCCCAAGCACTGAATAAGCACTTACCACTGGGCTCCTCTCAGCTCCTCTACTTCCAGTGAACAGTTATGTAAGGTAAATCATTTACATCCGTAACAGCAAAACTTGCTGCTATCTGAGTCCCTTCTATGACTAGACAGAGACAAGTCAGCTGCTTATATCCAACCCCATCCCCCTTATCCCCACTCACATAGTTGTGAGTAAAACTAGCGAGAGATTCAAAAGAGTAGTAGCATTATGTATGTGATGTCTTAAAGTTCCGATTACATTCGCCTTTCGGCCTTAAAGCCTATGTGTACATATCCAAAAATAAGTTCTCACATTTATATAATTTGACACTATTTTGCCTCTTTTTCATTATTTCAGCAATTTTTGCAGTTTTTGGATATACAATTGTACCATTACTTCACACATACAGGTTTCATACCTGACTATGGTAATTTACCAATTATTTGCTAATTCAGTATTGTTCTGTACTGCAACTTTCCATATAGTGTGTTCGCCACAGAACTCATTATGTTGCATAGGCTGTAGACATACAAGCTAAAGGCATATATGAGGGTCGTCCACAAAGTAAGTTCCGTTTCTATCCGCGGCAGCGCTACAATCGCAGTTCCGAGCATGCACAGCAGTTACTCTGACTCAAGGAGAAGATACGTACACCATTTTCAGATCGCTGCTGCCTTGCTTTGTAGTGCTTCTTTATAATGTCAGCCGTAACTGAAAATGCCGCCGCGCGTGAAATCAGATCTGTGATTCGTTTTCTAAATGCAAAGAAACTTAAACCAAAGGAAATTCATCGGCAAATCTGCAAGGTTTATGGACAAAATGCTTTCAGTGATTCAATGGTTAGAAGATGGGACACATTGTTCAATGAAGGGCGTGGTCAAGTGCACGAAGAAGAACAAAGTGGACGCCCATCTGTGGTTACTGATGAACTGGTTCACACAATTGAAGAGAAGATTAAGCACAATCGTAAGTTTACACTTAGTGCCCTTGCCATGGAAACTCCACAAATCTCACGATCACTAATTCATGAAATTCTTACCGAGAAACTGAAATTTCGAAAACTTTACTCACGTTGGTTACCCAAAATTCTTACTGAACATCGAAAAAAACAACAGATGGGCAGTGCACTTCTGTTTTTGACACGTTACAATGAAGAAGGTGATGGTTTTCTTTCTCCGATAGTCAAGGGGGATGAAACATGGGTATTGTGCGACACCCCTGAAACAAAACGGCAATCAGTGAAATGAGGCACACTTCATCCCCAACGAAGCTTAAGCCTAAGCAAATCCTGACAGCTCGAAATGTCATGTGCACCATTTTTGCTGATTGATTTCTCACCACGAGGCCAAACAATCAATGCAAATAGTTACTGTGAGGCCATTAAGAAATTGCGCCACGCAATACTGAACAAGGGCCAAGGGTTACTGTCAACAGGTGTTGTTTTTTTCCATGATAACGCCCAACCTCACACGGCGAATGTGACCAAACAACTCTTATGGGGATTTCATTGGGACACATTTGATCATCCTCTGTACAGCCTGGACCTTGCTCCTAGCGACATCCATCTCTTCTTACACCTAAAATCTGTCCTTGGTGGTCAACACTTCAATGATGACGACGAGCTGAAAGAACATGTTACCACATGGTTGAAAACACAGGTGGCAACCTTCTATGAAGAAGGCATACAAAAACTTGTGCCACACTATAACAAGCGCCTACAAGATTTCGGAAGCTATGTAGAAAAGTAGTTTAACCATTGTAGGTTTCTGCACAATAAATATTTTTTTCTGTATCTGTGCATGTTTGTTTTATATAACCAAACGGAACTTACTTTGTGGACACACCTCATATATTCATTATGATATTCTTTACCATACTAATATTACACACGCTAAAGAAACCTTCTGTTGCGTTTTCATGACTAAACTGCTGAACTATATGAGTCTGGTATGGAGATACTTGATCAATGAAGAAGATAGTCTAATTTAGAAAGAAAAAAAAAAAGAAATTAGCCCTAGAGGTTGAAGTAGAGAAGTAGGGAATGAAAGAACTTTTTCATCATCTGAACATAAACCATTCTAAAAAATTATTAAATTTGTTGCTTATGTACATGCTGTATAATGTATTCCTACTTTAGTAGCACATGCATAGACAAGCTGCTGCACACAGCCTTCTGCATGCACCTCTTAACAGCGACACTGTGCATGCTACCACTTCATGCATTGCAACAGTGAAGGGTATGGGGTCGGGAGGAGGAAAATGGAGAGAGAATGGGGGGGGGGGCCACATCATAAGCTATACCCATCCAAATAGGCAGACACATGAGGGTAGCTGACGTTATTGTGCATAGAATAGCTTACTTACTCAACACCACTCATAAAAAACTAGTGATATGTGAGCACAGTTGTGTGTAACAGCCAGTTATTCAATAAGTAAGGTCATGTGTGTATTACAACCCGTGTTCTAGCGCATTTTGTTAGTGCAGGTTGCATACATTCAGGGGATAAATTGATTGATTTATGACCCTCTCCCCTTAACCTATTGTTCTGATAACTAATTTATGATATTAAAAACTAAAAACCCGCGTCGATTTTTAGTTTTTTAATATATTAACCACCGATTGCTGACGCGCTGCGATATTGAATGTTACTGATTTATGACCCCCTGCAGATTTATTTATGACCCCCTGGGATATTCTCTCGTTCTGAGGGATCCCCCACGCCTCCCCTTCCCATCCTCCTCCTCCTCCTCCCCCTCCTCCTCCTCCTCCTCCTCTTCCTCCTCACCCATCCCTCTGGCCGGCCGCGGTGGCCATGCGGTTCTGGCGCTGCAGTCCGGAACCGCGGAACTGCTACAGTCGCAGGTTCGAATCCTGCCTCGGGCATGGGTGTGTGTGATGTCTTTAGGTTAGTTAGGTTTAAGTAGTTCTAAGTTCTAGGGGACTTATGACCTAAGATGTTGAGTCCCATAGTGCTCAGAGCCATTTTTTTAACCATCCCTCTGGGAACCTCCACTCCTCTCATCAACACAAATACACTTCCAGACCTGAGTTAATCACTCTATCAATTTGATTGACTAATTAATTAACTCAATAAATTAA
Source organism: Schistocerca serialis cubense (assembly GCF_023864345.2). Classification (NCBI taxonomy): domain Eukaryota; kingdom Metazoa; phylum Arthropoda; class Insecta; order Orthoptera; family Acrididae; genus Schistocerca; species Schistocerca serialis. The sequence continues at coordinate 319,334,041 of NC_064641.1, read as the reverse complement.
TTATCCCCTGCCCCTGGGAGACCCCAACCCTCCCCTCCACTCTCCCATTACTCCCTCCCCCCCCCCACATGGAAATTGGCGGGTCCATGCTGTAAAGGAGGGATCTCGCGACAGGAAATTCAATAACACAGAGAAAGATATACCGTTTATTTATAGAATTCAATTTGCAGGGCTTGGATATCTCCTGCTCATCATTTTCTGCTGTGTGGGAAGATACAGGTCATGAAAACTACATTGAAAAGAGGTAAGTAAATCAACTGCAGTTTTTTTATTCTGATTGTGCAAGGAATACTGTTATGAAATAATCACCGTGTGTAATTACATTGTTAAAAATCTTTCGAGCATTAAGCATGTGATGTCTGCCATCCACCAGGCCAGCCGCCTAATGTATTTCCCAATGCACAGAACCTGCAACCATTGTCAGCTGCCACACTACTCCCCCAAACAAAAGTTTTAGGTGGCAGACACCCTTCATATTGATACTTAACAAATTACTGTTGAAACATATGCTCTCCCTCTGACTCTCTCTCTCTCTATCCCTCTCTCTCTCTCTCTCTCTCTCTCTCTCTCTCTCTCTCTCTCTCTATCTCTCTCTCTCCCCCTCTCCCCCCCCCCCTCTCTCTCTCTCTCTCTCTCAGGTTGATACTTCCTGTTTGTGTGAACAAACATATGCAAACACTCACCAACCAAGATGTCCTCCCCACCTCTCCTACCTTCCATCTGCCTCCCCTGACCTCCTCGCCACTTATGCAGACCTGGTGTTGGTGGTCGATACATCACGTGGTAAACTCCTCCCCCCCCCCCCCTCCATCCCAGGTGAGGATATCCTTGAAATATTTCCTCACTCCACCGTGTTGATTAACTAATTAATTAAGGATACAGGGTAATTATAAATGGTGAAAAATCGAAATTTTTATAACTTTATTAAATTCTACAGTCTATCCTGATTACATTGAGATATGCATTATAGGGTTTCAAATGAAAAATGACGTATATGTATCAAATTTTAAAGCTACAGTCATGTATGTCGACATGCTCCCTTTATTTCTGTTACAGAAACCAGCATTATTTCGAAAAGAACTGTGAACATTCTGTTTACAGCGATTATGCGTATAATACATTGTGTATGTTGGTAATAGTGCAGATTTCTAGTGTCTAAATGATTTTCTTTGTTAGTATTTACTTTTGCTTCGCTGAAGCAGTTTGTTCACGTGCTACTGAATGTTTGTTGCTCAAGTGCTACATATATTTTTGGGAGTACATACGATTTAGTGTCCAATAAATACGAAATTCAATAAAAGGAAATTCCATGGTAACCAGTTCTCAAACAAAGCAAGCCACACTGTTGAAAGTAACCTGTGTATCAGTTCTTCAGGGAAGAAACTCACACATGGCACGCCTCCTGGTGACTCATATTTTTCTTTTAACAATGACGCTTGTTGTTGTTGATGTGGGCATCGTATTTTCTTTGATAAAGGAAGTGGCGTGAAAGGTAAACAATGTGATGGTGTAGGCCGTCTGGAAATAACTGAACAACAAAGTAACAGGAAGTGTTTAGCGTCAAAATTAGTTGTTCTGTGTAGATCCTGCAATAAATCTACCTCGAAAATGACTTGCAACATTGTGAATAATTCATATGATGTGAATTTGAAGTTAGTGTATGCAGTGCATGCAATACGGAAAGGAAAAAAGGCTGCTCAAACGTTTTGTGGTTTGATGGGCCTTCCTCCTTCCCCCATTAGGATCAGCAAGTACACAAAAATACTTTTCGGTGCCTTGATGCTGTGTCTAAAGCATCTATGAAACGTGCAGTAGAAGAAACTGTATATATTGGTGGAACCAGGGACATCGCTGTTGCACTTGATGGGACATGGCAACTTCAAGGACATCATTCCTTGAATGGTGTTGTAAATGCTACTTCCCTGGAGAATTGAAAAGTTGTTGATGTTGAGTGCTTATCTAAGTACTGCCACACCTTCCATGGTAACACTAAAGGACATATTGAACATCAGTGTTCTAAGAATTATGATGGTTACAGTGGAGGTATGGAGTGCGATGGAGCTCTAAAAATATTTCAGAGGTCAGCACCCATTTATAATGTTAGGTGTACGAAGTACCTCGGTGATAGAGACTCTAAAGCTTTCAATAAAATGAATGTGTGCAATGTTTATGATGATACCTTGCTAACAAAACTGGAGTGTTGTGGACATGTGCAAAAGAGGATGGGTGTTAGATTGAGGAAACTACAAAGAGAAATGATAGGAAAGTTGCTGTCTGATGGAAAATCTCTGTCTGGCTGAGGCAGAACTGAAACAGACATTCTTCATAGTTATTATGGACTGGCCATTAGACGAACTGCACTTCTGAATGATGTTACAGCAATGAGAAAAGCTGTATGGACCACCTACTTTCATAAGTTGTCCACAGATGAATACCCTGTTCACAGACTTTGCTCTTAAGGGTCAGGTTCTTGGTGTAGTTACCAAAAAGCATAAACAAGTGGTCAAATATATCATCATAAGCGTTCTCTTCCTGAGCCTGTAATGAATTAAATAAAACCAATTTTTAGAGACCTGAGTGATCCTGTTTTGCTTAGTAAATGTCTTCATGGGGCACTCAGAATACAAATGAATGTTTTAACCATTGCATATAGGAAAGATTATCCAATAATGTTTTTGTAGGACTAAATACATTAAAAGTTGGTGTGCTAGATGCAGTGATATGTTTCAATGATGGAGTGATAGGAAGGCTGGAAGTCCTGAGATATTTATGCATAAAATGTGGCTCTAATATAGAAGATCAATTGCTTGCATGTGACAGAAAACAGGTGCATGAAGCTGAAAGATTCGCTCTTCAAGTTACCAAAGAAGGAAGAAGTGCTAAAAGGAATGCAAAGAGGGAGCCTGAAGACGAAGAAATGCTCCAGGATGAAAACTATGCTTCAGGAATGTTCTAAGGCACAGTTTAATTGGACTCATATCATCATTCGCAATTTCCCACAAGTTGTATTTTTCAGAATTCAGGTACAAATATTTCCTAAAGTTTATAAAGCATTGCTCTATTTTTTTTGTAACTTGCATTGGTCCATACTTATGTAGTAGACCTAAGCTTTATTGTTGAATCAATTAAATTATAGAAAAAATAACATTTTTACTAGGAAAAAGTTATAAGAATTAAAATACAAGATGTGATATTTTTTATCCTTGTAATATACATAATAGGTGGAATTGAATAAGTCTAGTATCTCAGCCATCATTTCATGCAGATCTGGTAAAAATTTGGTCTCCTTCAAATGTATAACATTGGATTAAATGGTACCTCAATTTGAGGAGGCATTTTAGGAAAAAAATTGCATCATTTTCCTTGTAATTTTTCTAATAACCCTAAGCAGGTTCAAAAATACTCAAAATACTTCTAATTGTTTAGAAAGTGTGCTGCATTACCTAACATCAACAAAAAATCTGTAAAACATATACATTATAAACAGTACCTGAAAGAAAGAGTTGTTGATTTTTACATAATATTGAGCCAAAAAAGTACCCTGTCTTAAGAAAAGGAACATTGCTCACCTGATAATCAGTCAAAAAAGAGGACAAGTTCAATAGGAGACCCAGATCTGCCCACAGGTCATATTATAAAACACACTCAATTAAAACTTATCACACAGACAATTGTATTCCTCATCTGTGACATACTGTCTGCTCGTTGCGATGTAAGAGAATGCAATTGGTCGATGGGAGATGTCCCACACTAAGCCTTGTAAGGGCTACTTCTTCAGTTCATCATGGTCAGAAGGAGGTAAGCCATGGTCGCAATCTAAGTTTCACTGAACCCAGCTTATTATTCCTCACTTCTAGCCACTGAACCTTTTCTGGGCCATGTATGTGGTAACAGACTGCAGGGGAACTGAATAACAAGCAGGAGGTGGAAGGGAGCTCCTTGTCGGCTGCATCAGAAAATTCATTCCCTGTATCACTATGTGCCCTGGAATGCAGCAGAAAATTATTTCCTTTTCCTGCCTCCTGCAACGGAAGGAGAGCATCCTGCACTTCTTGCGCCATCCCATCGGTCGGGTACTTCTGACCAATAGCAAGAAGTGCACTCTGGGAATCTGAGCAGATGCGGAATTTCTTGCCATGTAGTTGTCTCATCTGCTCCAGTGCCCTCACGATAGCAAACAGTTCTGCGCAATAAATTGAAAAACTGTCTGGGAGCCTATCCTGAAGACAACACTTGGGAACACGATGGAGCAGCTAATAAAATCCACTTTCTTAGACCCATCTGTGTAAACATCAATAAAATCCGAGTGGCGATTTAAAATCTTGTTAAATCTGAGTTCAGAAGTACAGTGTGGGGTACAATCATTCCTATATGCTTTATGTTTGAAAACTACCTGGGCCTGGGCCTGGGCCTGGGTGCCTTACTCCACCCATATCTGTGGACCTTAAAGCCTTCCACTTGCAGGAACTGAAGGTTATCCATTGCATGGATCCCACTGGCCTCACTGCCCACAGATGGTTATGGAACAAACGTTTCAGTAGCGGTTGGGCAACAGAGATTAATCGCAGCAATATTGTAACACACAGTCCTGTATGCTTGATGTAGCACAAGAAGAAGACGTCGAATAGGCGGTGGAGGCTCACCAGCCTCAGCACGCAGACTGACATTTGGACTCATGTGATAAGAGCCTGTTGACAGCCTAATACCACTGTGGTGCATGGGTCGCACAAAGACTTTGTAGATTTGGAGCAGACATGTCCTTTCGGCTACCCAAGGTTTATGACTAATGCATTTCAGGATGTTTGGAGCCTTGGAGCATCTTAATTACAGCTCTTCAGTTCTTTAAGATGTGGCAGCCACATTGACCTCTCATCAAAATTTAGGCCCAGATATTTCACCATTCCTTAAAAATTAGAACAGTGTTATCCACATTTCAAACAGGTGAATTAAAAAGAGTGCACGTGTGCTTAAAAACAGCGCAAAGAGAATTTGAAACCTGTGCTGTTTCACCATTTGTCCAGCTACATGATTGTCAAATTCAGTTGTTGAGTAGTTGCAAAGTTGCAGGAGGCACAGAAGATGGAGAAGTCGTCTGCAAACAAGGAACATTGTACTTGGCATCATACTGTGGAGGAAATATTGTTGATTGCAATGGCGAATGCTGTGACACTTAAAACATTCCCTTGGGAGACACCAGTCTCCTGCTTGTATCTAAAATACCTGTCCAAGAGAAAGGATCGTATGAGAGTGGGTACACGTCCACGAAACCCCCACTGACAGAGAAGAAAGAAAATAGTATTCCTCTGGTCGGATTGTAGACCTTTTCCAAATCAAAGAAGACGCCGATAAATTGTTTCTTATGGAGGAAAGCTTGCTGAATTGTTGCTTCGAGCAGGGTCAGGTTATCGAGTGCAGAGTGATACCTCCTGAACCCACACTGGGAGCCTCTTAGTAGGACTGTTTTCGAGAACCAGCACTAGGCGCCCGTCGATCATATGCTCAATTGTCTTTCCTTTGCTGTGATAACTACAGAGTCAATCTCATCCTTCCCAGGTTTTAAAATCAGGATTAAAATAGCTTCCACGACTTGGGAAAGTCTCCAATCATCAAAAGTTCATTAGAGATGAAGAAGAACCTTCTGTGACCCTGAGCCCAGCTTCTCAACATTGTGTACATATCAGGTGACCAGGTGCAGTACCACAACGTATCTGCAGTTCAAAATCCAACTCCCACAGAGAGAAAAGCTGGTTGTTTGCGGCATGGAAATCTGGATCCTGTCTAAAATCGACAGTAATGGTCTTATACAACTGCATAGTGTCTCGGCAATGTCTCTTGACGATAGTAGGAGACAAACCTCTTTCTTACAGCTGCTATAGGCGATCGTGAGTTATGCCTTGTGATCCATCTGATAGCTTTCTTGAGGATGTGGACCTATTGATGGGGTTAGGAACTCTTGCCAAGACCTCTGCTTACTCTCTCAAATTATTCTCCTTGCTTTTTCCCTTGCTATTCGAAAGGTTGCAAGATTTGCATCTGTAGGACATAGATCGAGTCATCGCATAGCAACCCCCTGTCCCTTATTGCAGGACGACACTCATCATTCCACCAAGGCACAGGCTGCCTTCTAGGGATTCCCTTGGATTTTCAGATGTATGCATCAGTGGTTTGGTGGACCACAACTGTAATGTGATCCACCTTGTCCTGGATGCTTTCACACTGTTGAAAAACAGCTAACTACCTCTAAAGCGATCAGTTAGCCTTTTCAAACAGCCATCTCGGCGGCAACCTTCCGGGATCTGCTCCACTTGGCAGATGGATCCAGACAGGATAATGGTCCCTACCATGAAGGTTGTCGTCCACTCCCTGCTGAGCAGTCTCTGCAAAGTCTATGGCCGTATGGCGGTGCTAAAATGTGTTGCCTGACCAATGTTCATCAATATGATCTGTATTTCTTGACAGATCCTGAAGTACCTGATCTCTTGACAAGTGGTGTAGGATCCCCACAGTGCACTATGTGAATGAAAGTTCCCTAACAGGAGGAAGGGGGGAGAGTAGTTCAAAGAGTTGTGTTAGAGTCTCACTGTCAATGGGTTCACGGGGCAGTAGGTACACAGAATGCACCATAACATGGGCCACTATCCAAACAGCAATGGCTTTTAGCGTTGTGGCTGAGAGCACAGGTGAGGAGTGGGTTGTATCCTTGATGGCTACTGCTATCCCATCCTATGTCCTGTCACCATAAGTTCTTCTTTTCTGTAGAGGTGATAGCCTCCAAGTGCGTCTATGTGTCTAAAATGAAAATTTTGGAAGTGGTGGCAAAAACTCTGTCCTGTGCAAGGGCTCTAAATTCCTCCAGGCAAGTCCTGTACCCATTCATATTCCACTGGAGTATGGGAGCCATTTCAGTGACATCGTTTTGATTTACCCCTATCTTTGCACCAGTGTGGTGAGACACTTGTAGAACGAGGGGGAATGAAGGAACTGCCTCGGTTCCGTCATGAGCATTAAAATCCATGCTGTCGTTCTCATCAGTCACACATGTCGGAATAACGTCTGAGAGCGAGCGCTTCGGACAGCTTTTGACTCAAATGTCATGACCGTTTCCCTTCGAGGATGGTGGGAAAAAGTGGCACTGAGAGGCAGTCCGCTTTTGGTGCACCTTCTGGATGCTCACTGCGAAAACGTCTTCTGTCTTGGTCGCTTGGATCGCTATGTCTTTATTCATTTTGTTTGTCATGTACCAGGTGCAGTGGCAGGAATGGTACTCAGGACGGTGTTTGCGTCGATGCGTCTTTCTTGGAGACAGGTTTCTGCACCCGGGATGCACAAGAAGTGGTAAGAGGGGGTTTCGTAGCCATATATTCGTTTTTTGGCTACTGCATAGGAAATCTGCTTAGTCACTTTTATTTCCTGAATTTGCGTTCCTTAGCGAAAACAGGGCAGTCTCGGCTCCAGACTGAATGGTTCCCAGAACAGTTGCCACATATTTATGGAAATGGGTAGCCAGTCCCAGGTTCATGGGCTGTCTTTCCACACTTCCCACAGGTCGCTTCACCTCCACAACTCAGGTTCGTACAGCTAAAACGCTGACGTTGTAGTACATCATAAGGTTAGGTATGTACAGCCTAACCTGAAGTCTGACAAAATCTGCCTGATATGTTCGGGCAGCGTTGGAGACTTTAATGTCATAATAAAGGTGGCAGTCTTCCCAATTTCTTCACTATACATTCGGGCCCTTTGTTCCACATCCACGATCCTCTGTCATACCCGTTCTTGTTTGAGTTCTGCAATGTTTATATTCATAATATCATGGCACATGACCACACAACTGCTTGTGCTGAGGGAGCTATGCAACTCAACAATAATTCCGTTGTATTCGCCCAATTTTTGTGACTTTCTAAGAAGTTCCACCTGCTTCATCCTTTTCGTCTCTACCAATAAGAGATCATTTTGTAACCTAATAACAGACTTTAAGGTACTAGCAAGCACTTCTAAGTCTTTATGAATGTAGAAGGGGGACACTTTTTCAAACTCCCCCCACCCCCTTCCTCTCAATGATTACAAACATATTCTGATTTATGACTCCTTCAGCCGCACTGCTAAATAAAATTTGATTTTCAAAAGGATTAGCCTCCCACATTCATTTCCTGAGTCGGCGTGAGCACTCCCAGACGGTATCACCCTGTCAGTTAATAAGTTTGAGTTTGAGGGTTCCATCTCAGTCCCACGAGCAGCTAGAGATATAAGGGTTCACTCACACAGTGCCCCACTTGCCTGAGTAATCCTCATACAACTGTGGTGCAGATGGTTCCTCAGAGGTTGGCTGTTAACGACTGTCCCTCCTCAACAGCTAAACAGCTATGCATCTCCTCAGGGTGCAACGCACCTTGAGATTTAGCCTTTTTTTTTTTTAATAGAGGTTTTGATCTTCTTCACGATCCGGACGGCTAAGCCAAGATCTACGGATCCTGTGACACACAACGTTCCACTGCCAGGTTGCATAATAGTTGCTAAAGCATGCACACAGCTTATGCTTACAGAGGACTGACAGTGTTCACCAGTCCACAGCTTGGGAAACCCAGGTTCCCCACGCCTGTTTTCAGAAAGCGAAGACTGAGCTCCTTCAGGTGTTCGCCATTTAAAACGATCCAGGGCCCATGTGTAGGCCGGCTGCGGTGGCCGAGCGGTTCTAGGCGCTTCAGTCCAGAACAGCGCAGCTGCTACGGTCGCAGGTTCGAATCCTGCCTCGGGCATGGATGTGTGTGATGTCCTTAGGTTAGTTAGGTTTAAGTAGTTCTAAGTTCTAGGTGACTGATGACTTCAGATGTTAAGTCCCATAGTGCTCAGAGCCATTTTTGAACCCATGTGTGGTTTACCGACTGCCACGAACGTGGCATGCACTACCCCCTGGAAGTGTGCAAGAGTAAATCGTGCCAGTCTGCTCTCGTTATCACACTAGTTCTTGGAGCAGAGGCCGGTTTAGCTCATACCTTCTAACCCTGTCTTGTGGCCCCATTGGAACTCTTCTCTGTAGATCGCAGCTTCTAACATGCTATTTCAATCAGTGATTTTCAGGTGGCTTTTGGGATATTCCAAGTCTTGGGATATTCCAAGTCTTTAAACACATGTGACACCACTTTATTTATCGCTCCAAGGAAAATAAGGAAACCTTCTTCAGTATAACACAATCAGTTCTATGTGGGAGTCTAAACTCATCAATCACTGCAAGGATCGCATATTCTCATCAAAATTCTTTGAACACTACAAACATGAAACTTCAATTCACTATATTTGTTTCTGTCCCTTCAGGTCAAACTAACGTTTCCCAGGGTGAAATAACTTTCACTTAAATGAAGCACCAACTCATAGTTAGTATGTGTTCACATCATGCAAGCCAGCTGATGACTCCTCCACGGCTAGACTGTGTTGCCTGAGAGCCAGGTGCAATGTCATAACAACTCGGCCATTTTCGCCTATATTTTTAACAGCGATCTAATTCTTTTGTTAACTTTTGCAGGTTAAATTTTTATTAAATGAAATTGCAGTGATTTTGATATCAGTATGGGTAAAGGCTTCAGCATCGTTAAAGTGATTTATTAATCAGTCAGACATTAAATAATAATACTGAATGTTATGCATCTTCACGCCAAACCGCACACAGGAGTTCCTTCGTTCTGTTCTCGCTCGAGGACAAAAGTAGCCAACTGTCAGAGCTTTCCTATGCCCCAGGTCTGGGTGAGTTACAGTGACATAGTTAAAGGGGGGGGGGATGAGCAGTGGGGGCGGCCCGCCCCAGATGCCACCCATATAGGAGTAAACGTTTTTATAATTAAACACCATTGTTTCCTTCTTTTCATTAAAATTCTGCTGTTGGCCTCGAGACTCGGTAGAATACCGACACAAGTGTATTGTCTGTGTGTCTATAGAGTCTGCCAGAAAAATGTGTACACTCTTTGTCAGGCTCTATCGAGATATCGATATTGTCTTCGATTTGAGGTATGAGAGTGTTGTAATATGGTCTTTGACTCGTTGAGATGTTAGTACTTTCATCTCGATATTGAGAAAACAAGATGGCTGGAGCACACTTGACATTCGAGCAACGAAAATGTATTGTGAAGTGGTTTTTCAAGTTTGATAACGCCGTTGAAGTGCAACGTCAGTGGAAGCAGGAGTTTGAAACAGAACCGCCAACCTGGCTAACAATTAAATGCATTATTGACAAGTTTGAATTGCATGGAACGATTTGTGATATTCACAAAGGAAGATCAGGAAGACAGTGTACAGCTACAAGTCCTGCTTTGTAGGCTCTCGTGTTGGAAACGTTTGTTAATTCTCCACAGAAGTCTACTACACAATGTGCACGTGAAGTGGGGGTTAGCAGTACAAGTGTATGAAGAATTCTGAAAGCTGCAAAGTGGAAAGCTTAGGTTCCACGATTACTGCATGAGATTAATGATGATGGTCCTAATGCAATTTTGCGAATGGTATCAGCAAATGCTAACTGAGACAAACAATATGTGACGAAGGTAGTGTAGGGTGACGAGCCACAATTTAAACTTAATGGAACCATGAATCGGCACAACAGTGTGTACTGGGCACCAGAAAATCCGCATGTTTATGTGAATAAAGCGCTCAGTCTACCAGGAGGTTCATGTGTGGTGTGGACTATCATCTAAGGTCTTAGTAGGACCATTTTTCTTTGATGCTACTGTCACTGTGTAACGCCAGTAATGCATATCCTCCTATTTCCATCTATTGTACTATAAATTTTTTCTTTATTTTGTTACCTGAAGATATGACATTTCTGTGTCTTCATATATTGTAATTGTTTTACAATTTGTATATATATATATATATATTTCTGCATTTATGTCGATGTATAATTGGTTTGTTTTGTAAATTATATATATATATATATATATATATATATATATATATATATATATATATATATTACGCTGGGTCTTGCCTAGGGAAAACTGTGCTATCGAACGATTACATCGATAGGTCGTGTTTTTGGTAGTGTTAATTCTGCCGCGTGGAGCGTGGGCAGAGCAGAGTCTGGCTGGAGTAGAGTGGTGGAGCAGGTGTGTTGAGTGACGCTCCTGCGAGTTGCCGCGCTTTCAGGGTTTGGCAGCATGTAATTGCGCTCGATTTGCTATGATAGTTTCTGGCACGGTGTCGCGGACGGGAAACATTAGCTGGCACACATCAAGAGCCCATTTCGCCTGGGGACCGTGTCGAGAAGAGGGCGCGCCAACATCCACCTTCTGCAACAGCGACGGCCGGCAATAAGTGATTGTCACCTCCTCGATCGACGACTTCAAACCTTCAATCAACCAACAAGGAAGACAGAAAGCACGTTAAGTTTTAGAACTGTATGGCAGACCTCAGCTTTTCAAACTGTTCCATGCATCACTAAAATACAGCAACTTAGCATGAACCTTTGTTGCTCATTGTCCCAAGTGCAATACCAAGCAGGGTCCCTCCCTTTTCCGAAATGAACGTGAGTGTCGTTGAAATTCAAACGCCAGCATTAAAGTAATATCGTTCTCTTTCACTACTTTAATTTCAAAGTTCAGTTAAAGTATTCATAGCTGGCTACAATAACCAAACAGAACTACATTTAGATTAGACAAGCACAAATTAAGAGTGCGAGTTTTGTTACCATATTTTAGCTTACCTGTGACTGCAGCTCAGCTTGGTTCGTACTAAATTTTACTATTGTTAATTGTTCAAAATCATTTAATTCAAGTTCAAAGTTAAATGTCTTATTTCTAAATTGCATAGATTCAAGTTGCTTTTGAGATGATTGTTGAGGTAGCCCAAGATTAACCTTATTTTATTTAATTTCGTAGTGCTTCAGAAACAAAGTTCACTATTAATTTCAGTCACTAAATTAACTTCCAGTATTCCAGTTTTATCAATTATTTTGCTAAATCAAGTCAGAGTGTAGCGAAATTTATTACTTCTGCCAAACATTCAGTTTTCACACAACATGTGTCAACTTTCAGTTGCCATGCTTTTAGTGCTATTTATATGTGCATTAACCTTTCTTTTTCATTTATTATAGTAGTTGTCCATAGGACTAGCGACCGTAATTTTCCCCAAATCTCGAATATCTAATTAACGCCAGTTAATTGTTACTGTAACGACTGCACATTTACTTTCTTTATTAACTTTACCCTTTTTCAAAATTAATTTCCACCATTTCATTTGCATTTTTCCTTTTATTTAGATGTAATCTTTCCCCCTCTTTACTGACAGATTAACTTTGGTGACGATTGCTTGTCTCAAATTTCCATTAGGTACACACAGTTTAATTTTTCACTGTCATTTAGGTCGATAACTGAGGGGGAGGTTACAACTGGATAAGTGTACCTGGAAATGTTATGCACATCAGTTTTGCCAGGTATATGAGCAATTTAGGGAGCTGATGATGCAGTCTTCTAGCCACAGGATGGGGCGCCAGCACACTACTTCCCAGCTGTACAAGCTTTCCTGGATGACAATTTTCTGGGGCATTGGATTGGATGAAGAGGGCCCACTGAGTTCCCTCCAAGGTTGCCAGATCTAACAGCTATGGACGTTTACTTGTGGGGAACTGTGAAAGACATTTATCGACATAAGCCATGCATGCTGGAGGAACTTCGCCAGGAGATAACAGCGGCATGTGCAGTGATCTCCACTGTAAAACTGACTGATGTAGTTGCGGCGACTGCTCGTCGTTATATGTATAGCAGCCACAGTGAACATTTCAACATTTAAAGTAACCGTGTGCTAAACAGAAGATTGTACAACATGTATGACCAATTATTAAATGTAAAATAAACACATAAGTAATACTTTTTCTCCCTTAAGTGTGTATACATTTTTCAGGTGGACTCTGTATAATGAGCTCTCCCAAGTCAATTTTGCGCAAAGAGGGAAAAGGCTACTTCCGGACGAGCAATGGTGGTGCGGGGGACAGTGTCTTGTATAGTACTGAGGACTCAGTTTTCGTGTTGGTTATCTGCTATGATAGAAACATCTCAAGGAAATATAAAACTTGGGTAAGTGCACTTTAAGGATTCTCACGTTTAAATGTGGCACAATATGGTAACAACAACACACACACTTCATGTGTAATAAGTGGTACAGGAAGGCAGTGACAGTACGTACAGTTGTTGCAGTGTTGCATAAGTTCAGTAAGTCTAATACGTTCCATGAAATTGTTACTTTTGGTCGTTCAGCGCTCTATTGCCTGGTACCGGACTAAAAAACGCAGCTGGGCTCGAAGCAAACTCAAGGGGCTTGTCATCCTACGGCATCTCTCTGGCGGACCGCGCGGCCCATTTAACTTGGAACAGGGTAGTACAGTTCTGTCTGTAGCACGTAGTAGCTGTGCGGCGACTTCACTGGGTGTTGCAGTCGACCAGAAACGGTTCCAAATGCTCCGTGAGGTAGCACCACTCAATGGAGAACATTTCTCCCAGTCTTCTCTTCTCCCACATCGTTAATATCTTCTCGTAGCAGCTAGGGTAGGCCACTCTGAATATGACCAATACTGAAATGTCAGCAGCAATCATAAGACTTTGCTTCATTCACATATTTGTTTTGAACGTAAAAATCCGTAGGAAATGTCTTTTTAATCAGCATAACGGCATTTTATATATTTTTTTCGGTCGTGAATAAAGAACTTCGAGAACCCAGTCGCCGAGATTCGGAATTTTCTGCCTTGTAAGCGTCTCAAAACTGCAGCTTTAAAACTTCGGTGCAGTACCCTACTTCGAATACCACTGCCGCCACTGTTGGAATGCATTCCAATAACCGTGCTTCTTACCAAACATAGATCGCTTGGACTGGCAGCTTTAATAGGAGGAACAAAGTACAGCGACTTCTACAGAGTTCAAATCTAGCGTTGGAGCTCACTATGGATTGGACAGACTGTTCTGGACCCACTTTCTGTTGTTTTTATTTTCATAGCTCAGCGGTTTGATCGGAGGTGCCCCAAAATCGTCTTTGCTTGTCGGCCGTTTCATTTCTCGTTTCTTTCGTGTTGTGAACTTTGACTGACATGAAGTGAACCATAGTTATTTCAATAGAGTGTTATACAAGAGCGGAAAAGTTATCTTGCAAGAAACTAAAACCAATGTAAGTAGTCTAATAATTTGTTACAAAATATATCAGTATTGTATACATGATTGTCGTCTCTTCAGGAACTGTGACATAATTCGGGCTGAAAAATAAAGAATTTTTTTCTGGTTTCGGTTAGCATAAGCTATCTGTTTTCAAAAGTTAAATGTCGGTGTGAGGGCAGCATGTCACATAAATAAGTCATAACAGAAGTGGTAATAATCATTTGTCAATTAACCAGAATGTGGTCTGCTCTTCGTGCTGACAGTACCACTTCGTTAAGGTTTATTGAGCGACTTATGCTATCCAAGCACTAACATGTCATAAATTATCTCATGTAACTTTAGAAAATGGATGGCTTATGCTAACCGAAACTGGCTGTAACGTTACTGTACTATTTTTAGTGTGTAACGTTACGCTTTCCAAACACGCGTAACAAGGAATAGTCTCTTCATTTTGCGGAAATAAGCTATTAGGAGAGACACCTAGCTGATGGACTAGGTACAGTAGAGAGTAAATTATCAGACCTAATTAGCGCAAATGGGTGATCGGAAAACTAGTTTACACGGACAGTCGAACCACATACAGTAGAACCTCGTGTATATGTTGTTGAAGTGGGATGATAAAGTAAATGTACAGGTGAGATTAACGTTAAAATGAAACTTTTTAATATATTCGTACTAACTTTAAATGCATGCAAACGGAAGATACATCTATCGTACAATAGTAGACAGGTAGTTCTCAGGAGAGGCCATTGCCAAGCAGTTAGGAAGCTTTAATGACACACCACGCTAATACTTTTCTTGAAACTAAAACATATTAAGTAGTATCTGTTTGTCACTGCCTTTCAGCACATTTTTCTCACAAAGTAACATATCTATGAAGTCAGCAACACTAATTGAAGGTACTTTTTTATGTACATGTTCCAAAGATTTGATAAAATAAAAATACCTTGATGAGTTCAAAAACATCTAAAAGAAAAGTAGATTTCAGCAGAGAAAAGCAAAATAGGCTAAAACCAGGGCATGTCTGGCGCAATCTTCAAATATTGTACAAAAACTAATGATCGCCAAAGCTCATCAAAAGAAACTGATTCTCAAGTTGATGCAAGGAACGATTCGGATAATATCAGCTAATCTTCAGAGGGCGATGATGATAATCCATGAAGAAGATGAATTAGAAAAAAATGCTGATAATGACTGTGATAATGCTGATAATGTTACTACCGTCAAAGACTATATTAATATAAATGAACCACTGAGGCACTTGAGAAGTGTCCCTCATTGGAGCATACTTGTTTATTTATTTATTTATTTACACGTCAAGTTCCGTAGGACCAAATTGAGGAGCAAATCTCCAAGGTCATGGAACGTGTCATTACATGAAATTACAACATAAAATTAATAACAGATAAAAATGAAATCTACATCTACATGGATACTCTACAAATCACATTCAAGTGCCTTACAGAGGGTTCATCGAACCACCTTCACAATTCTCTATTATTCCAATCTCGAATGGCGCTCGGAAAGAATGAACACCCATATCTTTCCGTACGAGCTCTGATTTCCCTTATTTTATCGTGGTGACCGTTCCCCCCTACGTAGGTCGGGGTCAACAAAATATTTTCGCATTTGGAGGAGAAAGTTGATGATTAGAATTTCGTGAGAAGATTCTGTCGCAACGAAAAACGCCGTTCTTTTAATGATTTCCAGCCCAAATCCTGTATCATTTCTGTGACACTCTCTCCCATATTTCGCTATAATACGAAACGTGCTGCCTTTCTTTGAACTTTTTCGACGTATTCCGTCAGTCCTATCTGGTGAGGATCCCACACCACGCAGCAGTATTCTAAAAGAGGACGGACAAGAGTAGTGTAGGCAGTCTCCTTAGTAGGTCTGTTACATTTTCGAAGTGTCCTGTCAATAAAACGCAGTCTTTGGTTAGCCTTCCCCACAACATTTTCTGTGTGTTCCTTCCAATTTAAACTGTTCGTAATTGTAATACCTAGGCATGTAGTTGAATTTACCGCTTTTAGATTATACTGGTTTATCATGTAACCGAATTTTAACGAGTTCCTTTTAGCACTCATGTGGATGGCCTCACACTTTTTGTTATTTAGGGTCAACTGCCACTTTTCGCAACAATCAGATATCTTTTCTAAATCGTTTTGCAGTTTGGTTTGATCATCTGATCACTTTATTAGTCGATAAACGACAGCATCATCTGCAAACAACCGAAGACGGCTGCTTATATTGTCTCCAAAATCCTTTATATAGAGAAGGAATAGCAAAGACCCTATAACAGTACCTTGGGGAACGCCAGAAATCACTTTTGTTTTACTCGATTACTTTCCGTCAATTACTACGAACTGTGACCTCTCTGACAGGAAATCACAAATCCAGTCACATAATTGAGACGATATTCCATAGGCACACAATTTCACTACGAGCCGCTTGTGTTGTACAGTGTCAAAAGCCTTCTGGAAATCCAGAAATACGGAATCGATTTGAAATCTCTTGTCAATAGCACTCAACACTTCACGTGAATAAAGAGCTAGTTGTGTTTCACAGGAACGATGTTTTCTAAACCCATGTTGACTGTGTGTCAACAGACCGTTTTCTTCGAGGGAATTCATTATGTTCGAACACAATATGTTCTAAAATCCTGCTGCATATCGACGTGAACTATCTGGGCCCGTAATTTAGTGGATTACTCTTACTACCTTTCTTGAATATTGGTGTGACCTGTCCAACTTTCCAGTCTTTGGGTACGGATCTTTCGTCGAGCGAACGGTTGTATATGATTGTTATGTATGGCGCTAATGCATCAGCATACTCCGAAAGAAACCTAATTGGTATACACTCTGGACCAGAAGACTTGCTCTTATAATAAGTGATTTGAGTTGCTTCACCACTCCGAGGATATTTACTTTTACGTTACTCATGTTGGCAGGTGTTCTCGATTCGAATTCTGGAATATTTACTTCGTCTTCTTTTGCGAAGGCATTTCAGATGGCTGTGTTTAGTAACTCTGCTTTGGCAGCACTGTATTCGATAGTATTTCCATAGCTAACGTGCAGAGAAGGCATTGATTGTTTCTTGCCGCTAACATACTTCACATACGACCAGAATCTCTTTGGACTTTCTGCCAGGTTTCGAGACAAGATTTCGTTGTGGAAACTGTTATAGGCATCTCGCATTGACGTTGGCGCTAAATTTCGAGCTTCTGTAAAAGATCGCCAATCTTGGTGATTTTGCGTCTGTTTAAATTTGGCATGTTTGTTTTGTTGTTTCTGCAAGTGTTCTAACCTGTTTTGCGTACCAAGGAGGATCACCTCCATCGTTTGTTAATTTATTTGGTATAAGTCTCTCAAATGCTGCCGATACTATTTCTCTGAATTTAAGCCACATGTGGTCTACACTTATATTATTAATTTGGAATGAGTGGAGATTGGCACTTAGGAAGGCGTCAAGTGAATTTTTATCTGCTTTTTTGAATAGGTATATTTTTCGCTTATTTTTCGAGGATTTGGAGATTATAATATTCAATCTCGCTATGACAACTCTGTGTTCACTAATCCCTGAATAGGTTTTGGTGCTCGTTATTAACTCAGGATTATTTGTTGTTAAGAGGTCAAGCATGTTTTACAGCCGTTTACTATTCGCGGGGGCTCGTGAATAACTGCTCGAAATAATTTTCAGAGAATGTGTTTAGCACAATCTCGGATGATACTTCATGCGCAACTCCGGAATTAAACATGTATTTTCGCCAACATATCGAGGGTAAATTAAAGTCACCACCAAGTATTCAAGTATGAGTCGGGTACGTGTTTGAAACCAAACTCAAGTTTTCCTTGAACCTTTCAGCAACTGCATCATCTGAATTGGGAGGTCGGTAAAAGGATCCAATTATTATTTTATTCCGGTTGTCAACAATTACCTCTGCCCACACTAACTCACATGAAGTATCTACTTCAATTTTGCGACAGTTTAAACTACTTCTGAAAGCAACAAACACGCCACCACCAACCGTGTTTAGCCTATCCTTTAGGAACACCGTTAGGTTCTCCGCAAAAATTTCGACTGAGTTTATATCCGGCATTAGCCAGCTTTCAGTGCCTATAACGATTTGAGCATCAGTGCTTTCTATTAGCGCTTGGAGCTCTGGTACTTTCCCAACACGGCTACGACAATTTACAACTGTTATACCAATGGTTCCTGGATCTACGTTTTTCCTGTGTTTATGAACCCGAGAAAAATCAATCCATAAGTTTAAGTAAGCGTAATCAACAATACAACAAGAATCAGCTTAATTTTTCAAGGAACTCCTCGACAGAATAGGAGTGGCCCATGAGGAAACAGTTCAGTTTCGATTTGAAAGCGCGTGGATTACTGCTAAGATTTTTGAATTCGAGTGGTAGCTTATTGAAAAAGGATGCAACAGTATACTGCACACCTTTCTGCACAAGAGTTAAGAAAGTCCGATCCAAATGCAGGTTTGAATTTTGCCGAGTATTAACTGAGTGAAAGCTGCTTATTCTTGGGAAGAAGCAAATACTGTTAACAACAAATGACAGTAAGGAATATATATATTGAGAGGCCAATGTCAAAATACCCAGACTCGTCAACATAGGTTCGTGAACTTACACCACTTCTTGCCCGAATCGACCGTTTCTGAGCCAAAATTATCCTTTTAGAATGGGAAGAGTTACCTCGAAATACAATACCATATGAAAGCAAATGAAAATAAGCAAAGTAGAGTAATTTTCCTGTCGAACGATCACTCACTTCAAATATTGTTCGAATAGTAAAAATGGCAGCATTTAGTCTTTAAACACGATCCTGAACGTGGGATTTCCAGAACAGTTTAGGCTACTATCAATCTGAACACCTAGAAATTTGAAATGTTTAGTTTCACTAATCATATGCTCATTCTGTGAAATTCAAACGTCAGGTTTTGTTGAGTGTATGTTAGAAACCGTAAAAACTTATTCTTACTGTGATTTAGCATATTATTTTCTACATGCCATGAACTTAGGTCATGCACCGCACTATTTGAAACTGAGCCAATGTTGCACACAACATCCTTTACTACCAAGCTAGTGTCATCAGCAAACACGAATATTTTAGAGTTACCCATAATACTAGAGGGCATATCATTTATTTAAATAAGGAACAGGAGTGGTCCCAACACTGATCCCTGGGGAACTCCCCACTTGACCGTATCCCACTCAGACCCCACATCACAGCCATTCTCAACATAGTGAATATTGACCTTTTGCTGTCCGTTGCTAACGTAAGAGGTGAACCAATTGTGAGCTACTCCTTGTATTCCATAATGGTCCAACTTTTGGGGCAATATTTTGTGATCAACACAATCAAAAGCCTAACGTTCTAAACCTTTTGTTTAATCCATCCAGTACCTCACAGAGAATATAGAATATAGCATTTTCAGTGGTTAAATGACTTCTAAAGCCGAACTGTACATTTGATAGCAAATCGTGTGATATAAAATCCTCAATTATCCTTACATACACAGCGTTTTCAATAACTGTAGCAAACACTGATGGCATAGAAATACGTCTAAAATTGTCTACATTATCCCTTTCTCTGTTTTTATAAAACAGCTTTACTACTGAGTACTTTAATTGTTCAGGAAACTGACCATTCCTAAAGGAACAATTGCAAATATGGCTAAATACAGGGCCAATATGTGCAGCACAGTACTTCAATATTCTGCTAGCCATTCCATCACAACCATGAGAGACCCTAATTTTCAGTGATTTAATTATTGACTCAATCTCCCCCATGACAGTATCACAGAGGAGTATATCAGGCATCAATCTAAGAAAGGCATTTGTCAAGAAAGTTATATGATTCCCTGTAGAAACTAAATTTTTATTTAATTCACCAGCAGTGCTCAGAAAATGATTGTTAAATACTGTACATATATCTGATTTATCACTAACAAAAATATTTTTGCTACGAACTGACTTTATATCGTTGACCTTGTGCTGCTGGCCAGACACTTCCTTCCCAACTGACCATGTGGTTTTAGTTTTATCCTGTGAACTAGCTATTCTATTTGCATGCCACATCCTCTTTGTCTTCCTAATAGCATTTTTAAGCACCATGCAATACTGTTTGTAATGGGCTACTGTAGCATGATTTATCTGAGCACAAAGGCCTTTTAGTGTTAAAATTTGTGCATAATGGTCTGAAAGGCCATTCATCCTTTTAATAACAGAATGCACATCTAGTAATGAAGGATGAATAAAAATATTGTCTATGGCTGTGCCATTGTTCCCCTGCACCCTAAGTTGGAGAAAACACAGTCTGCATCAGATCGTATGAGTTTAGGAGATCTACTTACATCATTTTTCTTGCACAATCATATACAACATTAATATTGAAATCACAACATATAACTAATTTTTGGTACTTCCTGTAAAGTGAACCATGAACCCTCTCTAGCTTGAGCAGAAATGCTCTGAAGTCAGAGTTAGGGGACCTATAAACAACAACAACTAAGAATTTAGTTTCACTAAATTCAACTGCCCCTGCACAACATTCAAATATCTATGATACGTCTGTGGACTCAAATGGAATACTGTTTTTTGTGTACATAGCCAATCCCCCATCCTGCAAGGAACTCCTTGAAAAACAGCCAGCTAATCTACATCCTGGTAAAGGAAGCTTCTGAGATGTCAAATTATTTATGTGGTGCTCCGACATACCAATAATTTAGAGTCAACATCTATAAGCAGTTCACTAACTTTATCTCTAATATTTTGATGAAATATGCTAATTCCTTCTCTATTTGGAAACATGACATCCTCTGAAGGTGAGCCCTTAGTTAGAGGGACTTCCTTTAAGCTATACCTACCAGCTGACTTCAATCTGAAAAAGGTGCAGTGCTAACGCCAACTGCTAAAGGAATTTTTCCATGAGTGATCCCACCGTCACCCACTACACTGTCACCTATAATCTTTGCCGCCCTCCCCTTCCCATACCTATTGAGGTGCAGGCCATACCTAGTGAAAACTGATCTACTGATAGACCCAACTGGCACCACTGAAATGTGACCCATGCCTTCTGCCATCAGCGCCCTCTCCAGCCCCATGTTAACGCGCCTAACAGCTGCATTAAGATGAGGCCGATCATGACACCGAAACAGTTGCACAAAATGCACATTAGTGCCACCAATTTGAGTAGCTATCTTTACCAGGTCACCAACTACATCCCTATCAAAACTGTTCCCTGCCCCACTTACTACCACTACCTGATCCTCCTTCGTAAAATTCCTTCGTAACTCCCCTATGCTTCACAATGCTGGTGACCTGGTACTCACTCCCCAACACTTCCTGCAACTGCTGGCCCACACCTCTGCCATGCGAACTACCTAGCAGCAGAACCTTCTTCTTTCTGTTGACTTTGCAGCTAACCTAGGCCTCTTAACTGCTGAGGACTGCTGCATTTTCCCCACATCTGCAGTTAAGAGACTCCTCTCCACTCAGCTCAGGCAGTTGGCAAAAGCTATTGCATATACACAAAGTATAGCTGTGTGAATACCTCCACCTCCTATCTGCCTTCTTGCTAACTTCCAGTTCCCATTCTCCACCACCCTTCACCCTCCTCAACCTATCTAGTTCCTCCTTTGAGCGTTGTAACTGTACCTGAAGGGCACAGATCTTAAGCTTCTGTTCCTCTATCAACTTATTTCTACTACAGATTCTGCATTCGCAGGAGAGGATCTCGCTAGAATGTCCACTGGCTTCCCCACTACATTCGCCCAATGAAAATATTTTGAACAAATCCCACACCGTAACCCACAACTCACAAACCTACGATAGAGCCCACACTTCTCACTCATGGTAAAATTTTACAGTTACTGAAAAAAACTATACGTCTACGTTACCTAAGTTCAGTTACACTAGTAGAACTATTTATAGTAACAATAGCAGTCTCGAAATTCTCTGTCTACTATGAAAGCAACTACTTGTATCGGTACTGCTACACCATAGCTAATACCTGTTCCAACAAAACTTCACAAAATTATTAGCTAAAACCAAAAATTCAAGCGGTCACTGGAACACTCAACGAAGTTAAAACACTGAATGAAAATTTTACTGAAATATTTCAATAGAAACAATAAGAAACGTCAGCTTAAAACTGAAGCACGAAATTTACTGAACGACATCAGCGCACAGAAAGCTCTACAATATACAGCGAGCCAACGTTTCCAAACGTTTATTAAATCGTTATTTCGCCACAAACAGCACGAAACACCGGTGAAAACTCTTAATTTAATAGCAGTGCACAAACAACTTTGTCGGTTCTTAGCCTTATAACCGCTACAGATGCAACTGCACGCCGCATAATGTACACAAACTACAGAGGCGTAAGGCTTGGACGAACGGCGTAAGCACACTGACTATGTTCGCAACATTTCCAAAACAGAGAAGGGCCATTTGGCACTGTATCTAGGCACAGATCAAAAACAAAAGATGATGGCCGGCATCAATCAAAGTAATGGTTTCATAAGGGGTGCCTAACCTCTACTGCTCCTGCTGTCGTTTGTTTGCTGTCACCAGTAGTACTAATGCAAGATCGATTTAAGAAGTGGTGGAAACTGAAAGCATGAAGCTACAAATGAACACCTGGTAAATCGTGAAAACTGGGAAACTTTGGAAATGGGACTAAAATTGCATGAAGCAATAGATGACGCTGCCTTGCAAGTAATGGATAGGGAAAAACTGAAGTGGAAACCTCTTTTATCAAGGTTATTGGACATAAATTTGCTTCTGCCTTAACAGACCTTAGCATTTCGCGGACTTGATGAAGGACAAGGCTCTACAAATAAAGGCAATTTCTTAGAACTAGTGAAACTACTGTCACTGTATGATCTAGTGTGGAAAGATCACATCTTGAACTTCGAACATGGTAAATCTTAAAAAGTGTCATATTTGTCGCCAGCAGTACAGAATGAATTTATCAATGTTTTAGCGAACCACGTAAAATCTAAATTTGTCAACGAAAGTAAACCGTCTAAATGTTTTGGTATGTGTTTGGTAGCACAGCTAACATTTCACATATTGATCTGTAGTGAAACGTTTCGTGTAAATTGATAACACAGAAGTGGAAGCAAAAGAGTATCCCTTAGATTTTTTCTTCTAAAAGGAAAACACGCGGCTGATCAAAGTGACGGAACGGTTTACACGTTATGATACGTCGTTCCTAAGGTTATGACAATGCAGCTGTTATGAGTGGCATATGTGGAAGAGTACAAGCTATTATTAAAGCAATAAACAATAAACCGTTTTTGTTGGATGTATTGATCATTCAATTACTGTATGTGGCCAACATTCCTTGGCACAAAATGTGCAACATTTTCGCATCAGTGGAGACCATTTTTTTCTGCTTCCACTATACTCCGGGATGTTCTTATTGAACACAGCAAAGCATATGTTAAAAGACTCTCAACAATACGTTGGAGTGCTCATTACGCAGCAGTGAAAGCACGGCAGAAAATTTTGATGGAGTTGTCGCTGCAATTGACGAATTATAGAACCAACAAAAAAATCTGGACACCAGAAGTGCTTCACAAAATCTTGTACCTTCTCAATGTAATTTCATATTTCTCTACTAATTCTGCTTTTGGAATGATGTACTAAGAGAAATAAATTGTACTGAGGTTGCATTACAAAGTAAATGCTTGAGTCTTGATCAGTTAGCTATAAAAATAGAGGCACTTCTTCTTTATAGTGAACAAAACGAGGTCATATTGTAAGAGGCAAAACGACTTGCTATGAAGAAATCGGAGGCATACAACCTTCCGATAGAAAGAAGAATTCATCGTAAAGAACGAATGGCTGGTGAACTGGCCACCAATACAGAAGTCACGCTGAGAGCAGAGCATCAAAAAGATATTTTGAATGTCCTGACCGATTCAGTATTGAACTCTGAACCAGATCAAAGTCTATTCAAGATGTCACAGCCAACAACGAAGATTTGAAATTAGCTGTTTCAAAATTCACTGGTTTTTATTAAGAAGTATCTATAGTACAGCCCCTATGAGATTCCAAGGTTGAGAAGACGCTTAAAACCGGCAAATGTTACTGTTTCTGACTGAGAATATCTTGACTCTTTGAAATTTATCGTGGAATGGGATTTTAAAGACTCTTTTACAAACCTTATGCTCGCTCTAAAGTTATTTATGACGATTTGCGTATCAGCTGCTTTATGTGAAAGAAACTTTAGTAAATTGAAAGTAATTAAAAATTAATAACGATCGACAGTGAGCAACCCAAGGCTAAATAATCGTGCCATGTTAACTATCGAATATGAGGCAACACAAAATATTAATTTTGAAGATATTCGACTATTAAAGTTAGAAAGATATTTTTAGTGTTTGCGTCTCGCTTTAGCAAATAGTTCTCTGAATGCATTTTAAGTTATAGGGTATAATACGATAGACTAATTTAGCGTATAGTACTATATACTAATGTATAATCAACAATAAAAGAATACTGTTATATATTGCAATTTGTCGATTAATGACTCTAAGGCCTTGTCTTATTTAAATTCATGCTTGGCACGTATCCAGTTTTGTTGATTTTAAGAGTTTTCGTTAGTGGGGTGACTCCATCGATATACGCCCGTGTGCCACAGACCCTCTAGCTACGTTACTGGTGTGTAACCGTATGTGCAGTGGGTAACTTGTGTCTCTATCGTCTAGAGGTGGGCCAAACGGTTATTCTGGAGTAACCGTTATCACAGTTCCAGTTATTCTTTGATAACCGTTATCGTTAACGGTTATTAATAACTGCCAAGTTATTTTTCGCTAGCGAATACCGATAACTCCGACAGTTAAATAACGACATAGTTGGAATCTATCAGTTTAGTTATCAGTATAACTGCGAGTAGTGTGAAATAGCAAGAATGTCGTATGAATCATGTCATAACCTTAGCTTATTAACTCCGGGTACATTTTAGTTGATGTTAGAACGATTATTAGTGTTTCATATTATATGTTTGTAGGTTATCGGTCGCTATTAGAAATATTATCTTCGCAGCTGCGACAGAAAGTACGCGGAACTTCGCCAAAGCACTGTTTAAGTAAAATGTTAACAACGTGCGTTTTTAAGTATGAAGTAATATGTAAACTAAGTACTGTAGGTTAAATTCGAAGCTTAATTTCTTGTGCTGCTCACATAATAGAATAAAGTGTACAGCCTTATAATACAACAAAAAATATACGTAATGTGACAGATTCGTTTACTCCTGTGCTGTAAAAGCTAGTCCTATTGGGGAAAGTGTGAGTACGCTAATCCAAGTTTTATGTCAGATTTGCAAACTGCTCGATTTCTCCAGCGACAGCATGTTTATAACATATGAAGACATGCAGATCGAAAAGGTTGACAGTGTTACATTTCTGGGACTACAACTCGATAATAAATTCAGTTGGGAAGGGCATAACACATTTTTTCATTCTATTATTTCATAAGGGAGCATATTCTGTGGTAACTTATCAAACGTAGCAAATCGTTTGTGGTATCAATTCAAGAACATCATGTAGGAACCTGTTCAAGGAACTTTGTATTCTAACCACTGCTTCCTAGTATATTTATTCCTTTATGAAATTTGTTTCAAGTATTTCCAACCAATAGCTTAATACATAATATCAGTACTAGAAATGGAACAGCAATCTACATAAAGACCTAAAATTAGTTACCTTGGTCCAAAAGGGGTCCAATATTCAGGAACATGCATTTTCAATAAACTGCCAGCAAGTCAGCAACCATTAAAAACTTGGTTTCAGATAAGGCACGGTTTACAGTGTGTTTGAAAGACTATTTGATACAGAAGTGTCTGATTCCACCCGTCATCAATATGCCGGAAATGGCTATTTTAAGTGTGTCTATGACGTCACTACATACACATGGCAACAAACACGAAGATACATATAAATAATACAATCAAACCAATGGGACAACTGCGGGAAGTTGGGGGTTTTTGGGTGAGGACAAGCTAGTAAAAAAAACACACCATGATCCCAAAACACAAAATGAAGAACAAAAAGAAAAAAAAATACAGCATTCTGTTACACCAACAAAAATCTGCAGGAATCGGACACTTCCCTTGAACAATATCGGTCAACTATAGGTGACCATACCAAAACACCAATACCCACAACTAAAAGTACGAAAATTGGAATTAGACATTTCCCTTGACCTACATAGGTCAACCTCAGATGACGATACTAAAACATCAACACACACAACTATGAAAATGGGAATCGGTCATTTCCGGTGACCTATATAGGTCCACCACAGCTACTGATGCCAAAAAACCAACACCTACAACTGCGAAAAATAAAACCACAATCCCAAAAGTCCACAAATCAATCATCCCTACATAAATTAAATCACATTCAATACTTCATAAATACACAAAACATCACAGCTAAAAAAAAAAAATATTAATTACCACCAGCAAATTCCGGCACTGCAAACTAGATCGACAGCCCCCCCCCCCCCCCCCCCCCCCACACACACACACACACACACACACACACACACACACAGACACACAAAAACCAACTCATAAACACCGTGCCGTAATGACATTCACACACCACAACACCTTTACGTCGAAGCAGACAGGTGGAATCAGACGCTTCCATTGACCCCTCCTTCTACTCTGTAGATGAATATCGTAACAGAGACTGATAGACCAGCTTAGGTAAAAATTCTGCTATATTTCAGTTTTGACAGCACTTGGTTGCAACAGTCAAGATCGGGTATTCTGTGTACGATAAATTTATTAAAAGTACGTAACTGTGTTTTATTCTGTCAGTGTACCAATTCTGTAAATATTAGCAGTTACTGTGATATATTCACATATTTTGACAATCTCCTGACAAATGATGAGGATAGTAATTATTATATTCCACTGTATTATGTTATACTTTCTGACATGTTATTTGTCATTCGCGATGGCCAGCGGCTATTTCCGTAGCAGTACGAAAATATTTGTTCGCTCCAGTTACTATCCTCTCTGGAAATATCACCTGGAACTACGACCTTTAACTGGAGTCACCGAGTCAGGAACGTCTACACACACAGTTATTCCGTTACCAGCTTCCAGGTTATCTGTGGTGGTAGCCCGATAACTACCAGAGAACTAGAACTACGAGCCAATAACGATAACTGCCAGAGGAGAATACCGGTCTCTGACAGTTATTTCCATAGTCGCTCGAATTCCTAAGTAACTTTCCTTGTACTACCCGTCCAAGCTAAATTAACACGTAAGGCAGTGGCTTAAGGGAACGACCGTACTTGTTAATGCCTGTACTGCAGCTCCTATCAGCCACGGCTTGGACATTAACTTTATTTAATTGTTTATGCTAAAAGTAACGAAGGCCCACGAAATAGTACACAGTTCTTATCAACAGATGGCGCGCAGTCTCACAGTTATTCCCATGGTCTATAGAACGCCTTCCAAATGCGCAGTACGATCTTCGGTCAACAGATGGCGCGAGGCACTGTTGACACTAAACAGTTATTGAAATAACTGCCAGAATCAGAGGAACGGTTATCGCAGTAACAGTTACTTCTCAGTAACCGGTTATTTCTATCAGTTACGTTATTTTTTGCCACCTCTACTATCGTCTCACATAGCCACAACACTGAATACTGTCCTACACAATACCACAAATCATAACACGCAATGTCATAAATACAATGTAGGGACTAAGACAAACAGCTGCACCGTTCGCTTTATTTCAGATGCACAAAAATATCTTTTGTACACACACACACACACACATGCACCAGCGCGCGCATCCAATCTGCTCAAATGAACTATTATCAACACTGTGAAACTTTTGCAGCAAGTTCACGATATGGTTCTTAGTTCACCTGTCGTATTTGCTTTCAAAACCTGTGAATAGTATAGACATTTCCTGTGTATGTTTTTTTTAAAGGGTTTTGTGAAAATGTAAGTATTTCTGATGTAGTAATAAGAAGCTTCAGTGCCAAATATACAATCAGTCTGAAGAGGGGGGACAGATCCTCGGTTCTTTGGAGTCCTTCAGGACAGTCCAGTTCGTCTTTCCATGACACTGAGAAAGGAGGTTAATGTAAAGAATGTCACATAAACCGTTTGGTTAAGACAAAATTAAAAATAAGAACAGGAGAAAATGTTTTGTATTTGCCCACAAAAGGAAGTTTTGGATTTGTTCCCTTCTTAAAACTACGGGAGCGATTAAATTATTCTTCAATTACTTAGGTTTATGTTAATGTATACAGGTTTGGGAAAGGGGGGAAGGTGATATGCCTCGTGACGACAGGGTGCCTGAAGTCGAGCGGTCAGGGTTAGAGAGTGGGCATCCAGTGTTGCCGTTAAATGACAAAACAGGAACTTAAGTACTATAAAGAGGATGTATTTCAATGTACAGTGTAATAGTGGCGGGCCTAGGGTCGGAAGTTACCAGGTTTATGCCAGTCTAGGAGGTCGAACAATTAATTGAAATGGGCAACGGAAGGGGAAGCGGTTCATGAGAACTTCCGTTGGTGGCCGGTCGTGAAAAGCAGAGCCAGAGTCTCTGCCTTCCAAAGAGACGTCTGTTCTGCTCGAGGTCTGGATTACAAAAGAGAGAGGCAACTGTGTTCTGCTCCGCAGACCACTCCAGCGTCCACGCACATGATCGGTATCCCACGCACGCTATTGGCTAAAACCAATGGTGTGAATTCGATAGCAGTTTCAGCAGAGGGCTCATCAAGGCGTCGCTTGTCAGCAGCTTTAACTGGACGGTACTGCTTCGGTTTTGAAAGACAGGTAATTTGTGTCACGTAGGCCCAGCGTAAGTTGCTTTGGGAGTAGACTTGTAAAGATTTGACTGGGCCTTTGAAATAAATTTTTTAACCCAATTCTGCAAGTTTCGCAGGAGAACTTCTGCAAAGTTTGGAAGGTAGGAGACGAGGTACTGGCAGAAGTAAAGCTGTGAGGGCGGGGCGTCAGTCGTGCTTGTGTAGCTCAGTTGGTAGAGCACTTTCCCCTCGAAAGGCAAAGGTCCCGAGTTCGAGTCTCGGTCCGGCACACAGTTTTAATCTGCCAGAAAGTTTCATATCAGCGCACACTCCGCTGTAGAGTGAAAATTTCATTCTAGAAACATACCCCAGGCTGTGGCTAAGCCATGTCACCGCAATATCCTTTCTTTCAGGAGTGCTAGTTCTGCAAGTTTCGGAGGAGAGCTTCTGCAAAGTTTGGAAGATGGGAGATGAGGTACTGCCAGAAGTAAAGCCGTGACGGCGGGGCGTGAGTCGTGCTTGGGTAGCTCAGTTGGTAGAGCACTTGCCCACGAAAGGAAAAGGTCCCGAGTTCGAGTCTCGGTCCGGCACACAGTTTTAATCTGCCAGGAAATATCATATCAGCGCACACTCTGCTGAAGAGTGAAAATTTCATTCTTCACCCTAAAATATTCCTTGACTGGCTGCCACCATGTAAGTTTATTAATTTTTGGGTTTAGAATATCAATACGAGAATACTGTTTCAATAATATTGATCATATATGGATGTGAGGTTAACATTAGGTGCCTGTACCGGTACTTATATTACTATTTTTTGCATAGGATAACATGTTCTTGAACAAGATTTCAAAAAACGGTGGCAGAGGTCTCCTCTCCTCCTCTTCCGGACCCCATCAACAACCAGCGAACAGGACGGCTCTGGTTGTCACTCCGCTATATAACAGTACTTGGCGCGCGGGCATTAGGTGACTGCAGTGGGGTGGTGTGAGTAATAGACAACCGGTGCTCGTCAGAGATTAAAAGTTATACTTGCAGGAGTTCGTAGCTGCATACTATCAGAACTATGGCCTAAATTTTGACGCGGGATCGATTCTTAGGACTGTTATCCTACAAATGTGCTTTTTTATCTCCTTAAAATATGTAGTCGAGTTGACGTTTCCATGTCAAAGTCGCCAAATGAAGTCGTACCTGAGCCACAACCACAAGGCAAGTATCATAAGTGAAAGTTAATTGGAAATAAGGCATGAATATTCAGCTAAATACTGTACTTAATAATAAGATTTACCACTTTTGTATACATCTGTTTGATTTGTATAACTCGTGAGCAGACTACAAATTATTGATAATGCTGTTAGATTTTTTAATGCTCTCCCCCAGGACATTAAGACTTAATGAATGGTGTATTGTAAATATGATGTGATTGTTCATTCTCTTTGAAACTGTCAACAAGTGAAGAAGAGGTACTGTGCACAGGAATTAAGATGAAGTGTTTTATATCATCCACCAATAATTAGACATACCAATCAGTAATTAGTCTTTTTGCACTTGTACTTTGCGTATTTGACTAAAGTAAATTGAATGCAAACAATGGCTCTATGCTACAGAAGGGGCTCATTACATGCACAGTTAACTAGAAAATAGGACTAAAAGCCTTAACCCAGCACAGTGTAGTAGTCTTATTTGTATAGTCCATTGCTTAAACATGGGACACACATAGATGTTCAGCTTATTAAGAGGAATGAATTGGACAAATTGCCTACTGGCATCCTCTTAGATGCAGTCCAAGATTAGTCAGACGGATACATATTAACAAATTTTGTGGTGAAAACCAGGCTCTTAATGTAATTTTGTTGTTGTTCAGATTGTACTAATTTTATGGCTTATCCCTTTAAAGCCTCTCTGGGAATAACTTGCAAAAGGCTGAAAAATCAAATCACTCATTCTTGAATTGTTCCATGAATACTGACAAAAATTAATCACTTTGAAAATCAGAAAAATTTTCTTTAAATTGCGCCACTCTAATGCCCACCTGATGGAGTGTTGCAGTTACATACTAGTGGCTTGTGCGACATGAGCAACCTGGAAAGCAGGTAACACCATCAGTCATGCAGCCGCTTCAGTGCTACACTTGCACCATCACACCGCCTCTCCACTGCCCTACTGGTGTCCACATTTCACTTTTAAAGGGTGACTTGTAAAAAAGCCTCCCTGCACCCATTGTTACCCACCAACTTAAGGAACAGGAGAACTATCATGATTTTATGCCTCCAGAACAAAATAAGTTGATATCAGTCACCATCGCTTAGTAAGCACCGCTCCCAGAATAGCACAGTCTGTCCAAGGTAGCATTCAGTAACACACTTGTAAACTTGTTGCTCTACACCTGCATAAGGGGGAAGGAATGTGCAGCGGCCACTCATTTGTAGGGAATTGGGATAATTCATTAAATTTTTTTTGAATTGGTTTCTTTGGTTACAGCTCAAGAATGATGGGAAACCTCTCCTAAAAGCTTGTGCATCTTTCCAGCATGTGATGCTGGGCCAAACATAGTTCCCATGGTAAGGAATGCTCACAGACAGACACTGTCGAACATTACTTACAACACTTGGCTAATGAAAATATAGGAAAAAGTTGTCAGGGATACGGGGTGGAGATGGGGATGGGGATGGTCTCTGACACAGGTAGCAGACTGCCTGGCCAGGACACCTCTCCCTATCCCCAATCATCATCTGGCAACATGTCCTTTCCTGTATTCCATACTTTGACTGGAACAGACCCTTCAAATGTCTGGCACCTTCCCCGGCTGCACCTATGTATCCCTCAACAGATAATAAATCTGACAACAGGTTTAGCCTACCTCACTTGATGCCTACTGCCTGGCCTTTCCTCTTTCCATATTGCACAGTATTTGGTCATGGACAATGACCAGGTGTAAAGATAATCTCATTCATCCGATAAGGCCACAAGTTTATGCTTCCCACAGTCAAATCTTGATGATCCGGTGCCCAGTTTGGCCATAATTAATGTCCTTGGGCCAACATTAACACATATGGGGATTGTCTGCTCCCCCCCCCCCCCCCCACGTTCAACATGTCCTGAATGGTGTGCTCCAAAACATTTTTCTGCCACTGATGGCCACCTGCCCTGTTCCAAAGAGCAGAAAAACTTCCGACCACCTTCTGTGATGAGGCACGGACATCCAACACATTATCGTCCACTCGTGACTTCACTATCCTTGAACAACTTTCCAAAGATGTGTATGACAGAAACATGCAAACAGCCAGCCAGCTTCGACATTTTTTGAGATTCTCGTTCCTAGATGCCAGGCCTGGCCATAATCTGCCCTTTGCCAAAGTTTCTCATCTCAGTGGATTTATATGTTTGTGGCCCATATCATTGATAAAATGATTCTCCTTTTTTCTGTACTTACCAGCACACACTTATGACTGTCTCGTGTATCCACACCACCACCAGGCAGCTTTCAAAATCACTGTATACGGTTTTGGCTTATCAGTTTATGTGTCATGTTTCAAGACTCAGTAATTTCACAGGTATGATCAAATTAACATTGATATTTTTTAAAGTATGTGAAAATTTGAACCAGGAATATTAAAAAAACAGAAAACAAACCAAAATTAAACTTTGCTAGTGCCAGCCTTAAGACCAGATCTAAAAGAAGGATCAAAAATATTTATAGAATGTGTAAAAGTATTCAAGCACTTAAAAACACTCCTGAATTTGAAACTTATCTACAGATGAATTACTGTGCTGACAAACACAAATTTCACATTTCAGATGTAATATCTACTTAGTAATAACTACATACACTTATTTTGTTTTGGAAAGGTGTCTGGGGAAGTTTATTGGGTTTACATGTTCAAAATGCAATGGTAAACTTCTAAACAGTGTTCCAGCACACAAATGTCTTCCCAAGAAAACTGTTATGTGCTTGCTTGAACAAACAGGAAAAGTTAGATTTATCAAATTCTTCAGCTTACTTTGTAAATTAAGTACAAGACCCTAAAAATTAAGCAGCACTGCTCCACAGTTGCTCATCTGTGAACAGTCAACTGTTTACATGTAATATTAACGCTGTTTATACAGCGTACGTCTCACAGGCAGACATTCTGTACACTTTTGTCTAATCACTAGTCTGTTACAGTTCAAGAAACAGATCATACATGAGACCACAGGAACTATTCAATCTCAACGTCTCCACTGCTATTTTGCTTAAGGCTTCTTTCCAAAACCGTCATGAAAGTAACCTACTAACACATTGGCTGTCCCATGCACAGTGTTAGATGTTTCACAGCCAGGCTGGCAAGTACACAGTGTCAGGACTGAGTGAGGCTCTGCTGTCATCACCGGTCCCCTCGTGCCCATCTGCTCATTAATTATGCGAATCGGAAAATTTCTTACGAGGAAAACTCCCCATCGCAATGCCCTCAGATTTAGCAGCAAGATGCTCCAATGGATAACCCATCAAAAACTGAACACAGATCAAGCATGAAAACAGGAAGAAGGTGTACTGAAATGTGAGAAAAGAAGCAAAATCAAAACAGTGAACAGTCCAAGATCAAGGTGTGCAGCATGGAGCAAATTTCAACAGCCAAGGCATTGTGGTTCAGTGGTCACGGAGTTGGACTGTGATGGGGGAGATCCGTGTTCAAATCTTTATCTAGCCCATCTATTTTTTACCCCGAGAAAATTATGAACCCTCCATCCAGTCATTGACGTGTCTGTTAGGTGTATTCAAATTTGTTTCTGTGTCATGATGTAACATCCATTTTCAACAGTAAGGTGTAAGGAAGGGACCTCCAGATGTACATATGTCCTATTCTTTCTACACAAGTGCGTGTTCTCACTCTTGCATCCCATTCTGGAAGTTTTGACTCTTGAATGCCTTTGTTGTAATGTAGTTCACATCCGTTTATTTATTATTTTCATTTCTGTGAGAGGTCTATGCGGCATCTCACCTGCTCTCACTATTCATCACATTTACTTATTACAGTAAATATTCTTACCACATGACTCATATTCTATAACCAATGTATAGTATAACAATTATTAAGATTACAAAAGAACATACATGTCAGTGACCGGTTGGAAAGTTCATAATTTTGTGAAAAAAAAGTTGAGCACAAGGGAGATTTGAACACAGATCTGCTGCTTTTCTGTCCAACACCATGACCACAACCATGCCACCGTGATTCTTGCAATTCGGTTGATGTTGTACGTCTTGAACTTACACCATTCACTGTTTCTATTTCACTTCTTTTTTCACTCTTCAGTACACCTTCTTCCTGTTTTCATTCTTGATCTGTGTTAATGTTTGACAGCCTATCTACTAGACCATTTTATCACTAACTCTGAAGGAACTGCAACTGGGAGCTTCCATTGTTACTAAACTTTGGAAACCACTGCACATTGAAATTTTCAAAGTGTCACCTATTATCTTGTCTTTATAATTATACAGCTTTTTGTTAAATTACCTTTATTGCCTATTATATCATTTTATCTTTTATGTTAATATCCAAAACACATTTTTAGTAGTATTTTAACATGTTGTAATTTCTGTATTACGCATGTCTGTAAGAAAAAGTTTTCTCACACACAGAAAGTCAGTCACGGTTCCATAGTTTAGGCTTATAGTTTCTCCCCGTCAGTGCCCAGTGTCTTTAAAGTGTAGTTCTGAATCTATAGAGTTATCAAGAAGTGCTCAGTTTATGTGTCATGTTACTTTCTATCAGTCGTGGATTAGCTTTCAATACCTGTGAAAACGTATAGTTATTTTGTTGATCACTGTCACTTAAACTCTTTGTAATTATTTATAACATACATTCTAAAAAGCTGGCCATCGAACTGAAAGTCCTAATAAATGTGAAGAGTATGAAAAGTAAATTATGCAGTTTTGTGTAAATTGTTAAACAGCAGTTCACCACAATGATTAATTACAGCAATACTGTTAAAACAGAACCTCTAGGCATACAAAATAGGCAGTAAGTTAGAGGAGGGGGACATAGCTTCTATGTCAAATTCACATTCCGACTCATTGCTGAATGCAGTAATTTTCATTTCCAAGAGCTCCCAGGCAGACATTGCTTTCCCACATTATCAAGACACTGGTGAGTTGACTGGTCTCAATTGTAGCTGTTAATCTAATCACTGACTTACTGTTTTCCCCATAGCCTACCCTATATTTACCATCTAACTGTAAGACAAAATGACTGATTTTCATAAACACTTTTCTGAAAATTATATCACTTTTCTGATTGAAAATCTTTGTAAATCTAACCTTACTGTTTACTGGAGCGATGGGGTGGCAATAATACTGTTTTCAAAGTTTTTTTGTTTGTGTAGTATATCTGAATATATTCAAGCATGTGCACCACCTCTCGACATCTCTCTCCCTCTTACTGAGGGTTACTTTTCTTCTTCCTTGCTTTGTACACTACACAATTTCCGGGAGGGGGGGGAGGGGCATTTTTGCGATGGGATTAGGAAGGATAAACCTCCAACTTGCTGCTTTCAGTCTAATGGGGGAAATCCCAGATTGGGGCCATCCACATGTAGGGCAGTCCAGTAGAGTGACCTCTACTGTGCCCTCAATCAGCTGAATTCTGAAATGATTAAAACAATTTTTTCCTGTCACTTTGTTTAGTAGGCTACATAAACTTAAAATCTTATATCCTCTGGCATTACTCCTCATGATAGAAATGATGACAATTGCTGGTCCTGTCTGTCAACTGCATTCATTGAACTGTTGCGTTGTGCAATTGCTTGGGGCTTCTGGTTATTCATGTTTGGTTTTTTTTCTGTTGCTGTTATATTGAATCTGTATGGATTGTGGATAGAATATTTACTTTATCCATCCACTGCAGAGCCATGAGCTTTGTAAAATAGCAAGTTTCTTTCTTTGTTTAGATTTTTGGAAATGCTCTGGCATATTTCACCTTGTGCATCTGTCTACAGCATTTGTGCCCCTTATGGACAAACATAGCGAAGTGTGCTAGTTGTAAACAGACTGTATGACTTGACCAAATAAAGTTACATGGAGGTCCATAACAGCAGCTTCACCAGTCAGGATTTCTTTATTGCCAGTTCAGGTTTTTTCGATGTTTAACTGTCACATCCTGAACAGTGGTTACTATTTGACTCTCAGATTGTGAAGAACTTTATTCATAAACATACCCTTTTTTATTGTATTGGATGTAGCAGATCTACCTCTGAATTTCATGAGACTTTTGTCAACTGCAATATATCACTCATGAAATAAACATTTTGGAAATTTTGTTTCTGATGGTCAGTAACAGGATCCAACTTGAGACAGTCTGCAGGGTCATCATTTTTTGGAAATATGTACTGTGGCATCTTCTGTCATTCTCCAGCGCCGTGACATGCACGGGTGTTTGAAAGTAGAGTGCCGCGAAACTTCCCCGCTGAACGCCAGACACTATACACAAGTGACATTTGTTCTGTGATTTACTCTTTTATTGTGGTTTTCTGTTCCATGTTCTACTCCTTCGCGAAAGTGTGAATTCAAGTGTGTTAGATACGGGATAATTTACCATACTGAACTTTTCTCACGCCTCTGCACAAGTTATTGATTGCAGTGTAGTATTGTCTGTTCGGTCTGCAGGGTTTCATTAATAAACTGTTGCATCAAACTGAGACAAGCCTACTTCCCTTATTCAGCCTACAAGCACACGCAGATGTTAACCCGTCGATTTCGGTAATTCAAACCGGTACCGAGAAGGTGGTGACCCCGACGTGATCTCCTGCATGCACGCTGAATTTACAAGAAGTCTTTGCAAGAAACTGAGATGGCGAATCCGCCAGAGCCGACAAATACTTCTGTGGCGCATCCAGCAGTGCAATTACCACCCTTCTGGCCGCACAATCCATTCCTGTGGTTTGCGCAAGTTGAAGCAAATTTTTCCTACGCAGGTATCACGGTCAACGCCACAAAATTCGTGCTGGTGGTCAACCCACTAGATCACCAGCACACTGCTGAGGTTTCCGGGTGGGAAGGAGCACATGATCCCCGGCACGAATCTGCCCAGCGGATCCCCTGGGTTCGGTGTGGGGTGGCAGAGGGGTGAAGTGGACTGCAGTAGTTGTCGTAGGGTTGTGGACCACTGTGGCTGCGGCGGGGACAGAGCCTCTCCGTCATTTCTAGGTCCCCGGTTAACATACAATACAATACACTGCTGATGTTCACGACCAGTGAAGGCAATCGGGGTGTCACAGACTGACCTGTCTTTAGATGCAGTGGCCGAATTAGCCAATGAGATCCAAGAGGCAATGACGCCGTCAATAGTTAGTTCTGTCACCGCAGTGTGCGCCTACACGGCGACAACTGTTTCACGCCTGGATTATGATGTTCTCGCCAACGAAGTGGACTTATTTTCACGGCAAATCAGTGAGCTGTTACACTGCCGCGACACGGACAACAGGAGCTGACATCGATTCCGTTGTCGCTCACACAGCAGGTCATCGACAGCCTCGCCTACGACAGGGACAGAACAAACACTCTGTTGGTACCATAGCAAGTTTGGAGAGCAAGGACATAAGTGTACGATGCCCTGCACCTACCCAAATGGCAGTGGCGATCAGAAGTGAATGCCTCCTCTGGTTGCTGTCCGACATCCAGGCACCTGTTTGTGAGTGACCGACATTCCACCTGGGAGTAAATAGTAGACACTGGTTTCAATTTGTCAATATTTCCTCAAACCATGCTACATCAGAAGCGACTATCTACACCCATTTGCCTCACAGCTGCTAATAACTCCTGGATTATGACGTATGGCATGATGCGCTTGGAACTCGACCTCGGGTTGTGCCGCACATTCGTGTGGGACTTTACTGTCATGGATTTCGCCGACCCAATCATCAGAGCCAACTTCCTCACCCACTACAACCTGCTGCCTGACATGAGGAACTCTCACCTAGTTGACACAGCGGCCTAACAACTTCTGGATTCCATCGAGATGCTGCTGTCCATACTGCCAAGGTAATCCAGGTAGTGGATGGCGTGTACGAGGAGCTGCTGCGAGGATTTCCAGCCCTGATGCAACCACCCAGGGAGGGCACCAAAGGAGGTAAGACATGATACTGTCTATTACATTGAGACTACTGATGGACCCCCTACCTCTTGTAGCAGAATTTGACAGTGTTGTGCAGAGGTGTAATTCGGCCTTCTAACAGCCCTTGGTCTTCACCATTACATCTAGTGCCAAAGAAGGAAGCTGCGTGGATTCCCGATTATTATCCCATACCCTTGTTGTGCAATTACAATTACACATTGAGTGGTTCAGTAGTGTTCACTGTGTTGGACTGCAAAGGCCTGCACACAGATACCTGTAGCCGAAGGTGACATTCCAAAGACAGCCATCATCACTCCTTTTGGTTTATTTGAGAGCATGTTCACGACTTTTGGACTGCGGAATGCTGCATAGACATGGCAGCGCTTCATAGATTCTGTGCTACAGGGTTTACCTTTTGCATCTGCATATCTGGACGACATTTTGGTTATTTTGTTGTCGCCTGAGTAATATCGCCACCATCTAACCGAGGTAGTCAAGCGATTGGAACACTACGGAATCTACCTCAAAATGTGTCTTTGGCCAGTAGACTTTCTCAGACATGATCGCTACCACTACCTGAGAAGGTGGAAGCCATTTTGCGCATTCCGATGCCTGCTACAGCCAAGGAACTACGGCGTTTCCTCAGTATGTTAAATTTTTTCTGCCGCCATTTGCCACACCCTGCTGAGCTACAGGGGACCTTTAGTCACAGCACTAACTGGTCCGAAAGCCAATGGTAACGTGCCCATTACTTGGACTCACAAATGACTGTCGCAATTGAAACGGCCAAGAAAAGCTTCGCCAACGGAGCCCTGCTGGCACATCCAGATCCTACCGACACGTTAGCACTGGTAGTCGACGCTAGCCAGACCACAGTTGGCGCTGAGGTTGCAACAACAGTGTAGTGACACATGGCAGCCACTCACATTTTTTTTTCTTTCCCCACGCAAGTTGACAACCTCACACAGACTTTGGAGCGTATACGACAGAGAACTTCTGGCCATTTACGAATCTGTCAAGTACTTCAGGCCACAACTAGAAGCACGTGACTTTTGTTATCTTTACGGATCACAAGTCACTAACATTTGCATTCCATCAGAACAACATGAACTGTTCCCCCAGGCAACACAATCAGCTCATGTTTATTTCTCAGTTTACCACTGATATCCGTCATGTGTCTGGGATTGACAATGTAGTGGCCGACTGTTTGTCCATAGGCAGCAGCATCGCCAATATGACCGATTATGCCAACCTCGCTGCAGCACAGCAAGCTGATGCGGAATTACAAGCGATTCTGTCAAATGGTGAATCAGCGGTGGACCTGCAGCTGGTAGACATTCCTGGAAGTGACGTAAAGCTATGTGACATGTCCACATCGAAGCCAAGACCGTTCCTACCTCTGGAATTTCGGAAGGACACTTTCCATTCATTGCACAACTTTTGTCACCCAGACATACAAGCTACAACACACTTAGTAACAACGCATTACGTGTGGCCTGGAATGCAAATGGACTGCCGCAAATGGGCGAGATGCTGCTTGAACTGCCAGCATAGCAAGATAAATTGCCACATCCACTCACAGGTAGGAAGCTTTCACGACAGCACGATTCGTGCATGTCCACCTTGACATTGTTGGCCCACTGTCATCATCTGATGGTCACCATTACATACTTGTGATGATTGATTGGTGCACATGATGGCCGGAAGCTACACCAGTGGACAATGTTACTGCAGAAACTATTGTTTTCACCTTCATCACACACTAGGTGTCACATTTTGGTTGCTTGCTGCACATTATGACGGACAGGGGACGTCAATTCGAGTGTGATTTGTTTTGAGAGCTGACAAAATTTTGTGGCACACTTCACCACCGGACGACGAGCTATCACCCTGCTAGCAATGGTTTAATAGAGCAATGACACCGTACCCTAAAAGCTGCCCTAATGTGTCATGAAACCAAATGGACCAAAGCACTTCCTGTGGTATTACTTGGACTCCAAAGCACATTCAAGCCAGACCTGGATGCTTCTTCAGCCGAATTGGTTTACGGCGAAGCATTATGCCTGCCGGGAGAATTCATGGCTACCAATGCTCGGCCAAATCCTACAGGTGACCTGCCGGAATTTCTCTGCCAACTGCGACAACATGTCTGCAGCAACCTCACAGACACGGGACCCCTGCCACGTTTGCCCATCGTGACCTATGCTCCTGCACACACGCCATGTTACGAACGGAAGGTATTAAACTCCTCGCTCCAACCACCATATTCCAGCCCACACCATGTCGTAACCAGAGGAAACAAGACCATGGACATCTTGATAAATGGGAAACCAACTACAGTCTCCATTGACCATGTGAAACCAGCGTATGTCTTTCCAGAAGCAACAACGCCTGACCTACCACGACTTCCGCCTCACTCAGCAATAACTCCATCAACGTCGTCGCTGACAGAGACACAGCCAGGTGCCGCAGTTGATCCACCACCATGCACCTCAAGATACGGGCAACATGTCAATTTTCCAGCATAATATTTGGGATGCACTCTGCTTCCACCATGGGTGCTGATGTTAACGTCTTCTGTCATCCTCCAGCACCGTGACATGCGTGGGTGTTTGAAAGTACAGTGCCGCGAAACTACCCCGCTGAACGTCACAGACTCGATAAACAAGCGACATTTGTTCTGTGATTTACTCTTCAATTGCGGCTTTCTGTTCCACGTTCTACTCCTTGGCAAAAGCGTGGATCCAAGTGTATGACACATACAAATCTTCTATATAGCATGGTGTTGAAAGAAAGGTGTATGAATTGATTTCTTTATGTACCAGTATGAAGTGTTGGCTTCTTCACCTGTACTGTAAGAACAATGAAGGAAAATTTGCTCAAATTTCATCATGTGTAGTAGAAAACAAGGCACTTTGATTTTTTTCCCTTCCTTTTTTTTAACATCACACACCTGTTGCTGCAACTTCAGTGTCACTGTTTGATTTACCTCACTGTATTTTATCATCAGAGCTACCAGGAATACCACTTCCACTGTTGAACAGACTTTCTATTTACTTGTCTGGAGGTAACTTTTTATGGCACAGCATTGCTTGCTGCTACAAAGCTGATGAAAACCCTGAAAACGATTTTTTATAACTTGCCGAGTATCTAAAGGAACTGTTATTCACAAGGAGAAGTCCCCAGTAATGGGCCTGACTTTGAAACTAAGTAGGTTAAGACTGCAGCCAGGTACCACCCTGCAGCCATTCACCTGGTTGGCCCACATTTGCGAGTAGTTGCCAAAAATATTTTGAAATGTCAAGTGATGTTCAGTATCGGGGGGGGGGTTACATACTTTTGTTGCATGGTGTAATGGTCAGGATAGCTTCACGTGTAGGAGGTTGTGGGTTTGAATCTCCCCAGGTATTTTTAAATCTGCATCAAAATAACTTCATTTTCATTCAATTAATTGACTGAAATAAGATTTTTTATTTCCATTCCTTTGTCATAACATGTCGCGTTTTGGTCATTGTACGAACTTTTTTCATTTGTTTCATCTTCTTATATCATTTGTTTCATCTTTTTATATCATTTGTTTTCAAATCTGAATTTTAGTGAATATGAGTTTAATTGTAGTGATCTATTATACTCAATTATTTGGAAACTCTGATCAGTTAGAAAGCAAAAGACCGAATAATTTATTTATAGTGACTGCACTGGTGTGAAAAATGTAAATGAGAAGTATATGTAAGAATGGAATACTGTGGACAAAGAAATAGGGTGGTGATATAAATTAAATCTAAATTAATACATAAAATTAATTAAATACACATTAACCAAGATTTCAAGTGCAAAAGGAATGACAGGAAGGAAAATGAAAGTACATGAAGTCTATATGATGAGAGCAGATCAAATATAAATGGAATTTTATTTTAATTTAAATTCATTTATTGAAAAACAAGGCAATTTATTTTTTCCACTAGTCCCCTGCTTTGGAAATGCATTTGTCCCAGTGTATGGGCAGCTTTTTGATGCCTTCATCATAAAAAGAACTGGGTCGTGTGAGCAGCCAGTTACGCAGTGTTCCACACACCTTCAAATCGACACCCTCCTAGAGCTTGTTTAAGTGGTCTGAATAAATGGAAATCACAGGGCAACAAGTCTGGGCTGTAAGGAGGATGATCAAATGTAATCCAGAGCATTTCCTGTAGCTTGGAGAGAGCTGCAGTATGGGGTCGCGCATTGTCATGAAGGAGGATGACCTGTCTAATCGACTGGTCTTGTCTTTTGTGGCGATATGCAACTCTCTCCTTGTTCAACAACTCACAATAGTAAACAGCATTAATTGTGCATCACTCATGCAACAAACATCACAGCAAAACGCCTCACTGATAAAAAAAAACAGTTAAAAGAACCTTGCCACCTGACAGTCTAGTCTGCTTTCACTGGTGCTGCCTCCC
The DNA here is from genome assembly GCF_023864345.2 of Schistocerca serialis cubense. NCBI lineage: Eukaryota > Metazoa > Arthropoda > Insecta > Orthoptera > Acrididae > Schistocerca > Schistocerca serialis. The sequence continues at coordinate 319,291,583 of NC_064641.1, read as the reverse complement.
CTTTCCTACGCCACTCCTTACTGGCTCGTGTGGATTCTGGAGTGTAGTGGTGAAACCATGTTTCATCACAGGTGACAATCTGACTCAAAAAATTCAACACCTTCCGCAACGCTTGCTGTAAGCCTCTGACGGACCTCCAAATGTCTCAACTTCAGATTTTCGGTAAAAAGCTTAGGGACCCATCTGGAACTCACTTTACGGAACTGTAAGTTGGTTGCGATTGCTTGACAGCTCCCATAACTGATACAGACTTTTTGTGCCATTTCTGATACTCTCGTGCTTCGATCAATGATGTGGTCAACAGCATGAATGTTTTTTGTCTGTAACCCCGGTTCGAGGACAGCGACACTGTTGCTTCTTTTCCACACATTCTTGTCCGATCTTGAACTTTTTATACTAGGCAAACACATGCATCCTTGGTAACATTTTGCCACCGAACTGTGCAATGAATCTTTGGCAAATTTCCGCTGCTGTAACTCCTTCGCAAGCAAGAAATTGGATAATTATGCATTACGCAATGGAGGGTGCACCTGTTGCTGAGACATTGGTGTTAGTGATGAAATGGTGGGAAATGTCTAACAGCATGCTCTCCTCACTTCTAACAGTCCCACCTAAGCATAGCAGAAGCACAGGGGCAGTCCTACCAACTGTATGTTAAGGAACAAAAATCTCATATTTGATCCCCTTCTCATAAAATGAGACAAAAGGATGGAAATTAAACAATTACATTTTAATCACTTAATGGAATGAAAGTGATGATCGAAGTCATTTTAATAAAGATTGAAAAATGAAAAATTACTGTAACTGACTGGATTCAAACCCACAACCTCCTTCACATGAAGCTGCCATTCTATCCATTACACCACACAAACCAGACTATGTACTTACACTTTTTTTACATTGAGCATTCCGAAATTTTTCTGTCAATTACTCAGAGTGAGAGCCCAACAGGTTGAATGGCTCTAGTAATGATGTTTGGTTTGTGAAGCACTCAACTGTGGTTATCAGTGCTTGTACAAATTCCGAACCGTTGCTCAGTTCAATCTCGCCACTTCCATGAATGATGAGGACAGTAGAAACACCCCATCATCTTTAGGCAGGAGAAATCCGTGACCCCGGCAGGAATCGAACCCAGGACCCCATACTTGGGAAATGAGACGCAACCACGAGACCATGAGGTGTGGACAAATGGCTCTAGTGTAAGATACCTGGGATTTAAACCTATAGAACCATATAGACTGTTTCAAAAAGTTGATCTCACCACTGTGGACCTCTCCTTTCAAGTAGATGACTCTCTCAGCTTTCCAATGATGTAACATGTTATGCCACCTCTTGACCAAAAAGACGAAACACTAAGAAGCTACAGCTGCTCAGCACATATCTGGCAATGTAAACAATAGACTTGAAAGCTGTATAAGCAAACAGGTTAATGCCACCATACCACAGTGAACAAAGTAGTTTATGGTTGGCGTTACTTCCCACGTTATGTGTGCATTTCTGGATGTGGCATAAGTACACCTTCGATATTATTTTCATTATGGGTACATTTATGCTGCAGCCTCACAGATGGCACACTGTGGGCTCACAGAACTGGGAATGTTTACCTTGTGGCTTTTCACTATATGAAATTTAGTTCCTGCACTGTGGCAATGACAACAGCTCCTGCCAAAAATTTGGTCGACAAGTAGATGAAAAATAAGGGTGCACCTTTTAAATGTAGATTGTCTGCAACACCAATATGGTCACCAGTTTTAAGAAGAGCTTAAATTATCAGGAATACTTCTTCAGACAGTTGAATGTTATTTGAAGTTTTTCTGTTTATTTTATATATTACAGAACCCGAATAAGGTTAAATCTGTATCAAAGTGAATTATTATTTACAATCACATGAATTATTAATTTAATTCCTGTAGAGTTGTTAATATGCCTCACTTTTAATCAGTTTTTACTGCTATAATTTCATGCTGATGTTCTAACGAAAAAGCAAGTGACAAATTAGGTGAAACAGACTAACTTATTGCATAAATCATTACTCCTAATACTACCCATTATGAAGCAGCTGGGATCCGTACGCCTCTTGTCCCACACTATTTCTTACAATGTTACTGGCTGCTTATGGTGGTGATATTGTAAGATATTGGGAGACTTGAGTCTACAAGAGAGATTTCTCAAAACATCCACACAACCCGTACTTTAATATTATCGAAGAGTGTACGATCCACACCAAATGTGACAATCAGCAAGTTTTTAACTGTACAATGCATCAATGGTAACAGGTTTGTTTGGTAAGAGCATCAAGACAATGCCCAACACCCGAGATGACAGACTAATTCAGATAGAGACTATCTCAGAAAAAGACTACTTTAAAACTGAAGTACCAGTACTAAGCGAGGAATCTAGGAATATACTACAGCTCGGGAAGTATCGGTCTTGCAGGAATCACCAAGGTGATCTTAATGAAATTGCAGCTTTACAGAGTCACTGCAAGGAAATGGAATGGAAGAGAGAATATGAAGTGCAACGGGATGTACTTTCTGCCATGCACTTCGCAGAAGTTTGTAGGGGCAGGTGGTGAATAAAGAGAACCTTTGCAAACAGCAATTGTGCAGTTTAGATTTGCTGGTATCACTAGCTACGAGGAGGACTTGCCAACTGTATAACGAACTCCTATATATATATATATATATATATATATATATATATATATATATATATATATATATATATATATATATATATATATATATATATATATATATATATATATATATATATATATATATCCCTCCAACATCGCATTTTGAATACTGTTTTGAGTAAAGGAATCATGCCATATAATTCAATGAAGACCTAAATGTTTTCCTATGTTTTGTGTCATTTTAAGTGCCTTATTTACTTTCATATTAATGTAGATCCTCTGACCAAAAAATGCAGCCATCTAAAGCAGTGTGAATCCTCCTTGATTGAACCTGTGTATGACCTGGGAGTTGTACTCTTAGTGAGTAATGTACTATCAGCAATTTATTTATATACTCAAATAACAGGGCAGCACAGCTGATACTTCTGTAGATGCTGTGGAAGGAAGTAACTGATTCCTCAAGTATCTCAGACTGTCTAACAATATAAATTCCCATCCCTACTTGCTTGCTCCCGTGGCCACAAGTTTTGTAGCCTATTATGAACATGCACTCTTGCTTACTCTGAATCTAAGCTTCACTCTGTCACAGTTTTCCTAGTATAACAGGAAGTATTCCACCTCTCGTGACTAACCATAGTTATTTGGACCAGACTTCTTTGCTTAATTTCAGCCCCTACTTCTAAATGTTCTTAAAACATATCAAATATTTTATGCATACTGCACTTCAGACTGTTTTAGTCTTCACCTCATTTACTTAATCATGATAAAATAGAGTTACACAGTGTTTAAGTTTCAAGAGATAGAAATATCCCATATCAACTGCAGTGTAATTTATTTCAGTGGTTCCTTAACCTGACCAGTATTAGCATCAAAGCTGTCATCTTTGACCATCAAATATTCCTTTTCCCACAATGAGTCAATCTCTAAACAGTTTTAACATTAGAGTGTTTACAGATGCATGCACTTCATGTTTCCGGGATTATATTTGCATAATGAAATGAACCAAAGCCAAGGCATTTGGAGAGTTTTTTGTGCTGTGGCTTAGTTGAACTCAATTTTCATATTACTGAAGTATAAATATGAAAGCACCAGATATACTGCAGCTTCAACAACACTGCACCTGCACTGTTTGCTTCTGTCAGCCAGCACAGTGTCACGCGAACATGTTTCTGGTTGTCCAACTGAATACTAAGTATGAATAAGAATCTTTATTTTTTGAATACTAAGTATGAATAAGGATCTTTATTTTTTGAATACTAAGTATGTTACTCAATATGATTTTTGCAGTTTTGTTACATGAAGCTTGTGGTGACAGCCTCAGCTGCAGTGTAGCTGAAGTTCTGGCTGGGTGATAAATCAACAGTGCATCTGGTTGTGTTGCTTCTGTTTGCTTGCAAAGCTGAAGTACCATATTCAGTAGCTTTCACAGGATTATTGTGATCTTTTTCTTGTCTTTATCCAAAGGTAACTTCAAGGAATATATTTACACAAACCATGCATCCAATCCATTACCTGCGAAGTACTACAGTTTCGTAATTACTAAAGTAGGGAATCAACGAACGCTTATTAACACAAATCAGTAACATTGAAGGTCTAAATGTCCAGTAACTGAAGTAGTGAAACAGTGTTCATAAATAGTACCTGTAAGGTCTTACCTTCCCAAAAGCCACTACAGGATGCTGCAGCAACTGCTAAATATCTCAGTGTCCACTACAGGGCTTTACTCTGCAGAAGGATACTAATCCTAAGTAGTATTATATTAACTATTATCTGTACAGTGGATGTGAATTTCTACAACAATTTGTGTGCAAACTGCATATTGTAGTATATTGTGTGAACTATTATTATTCCAAATTGTTCCATATTCCCCAGAACACACATGAATAATGAAAATGTAACTTGTCCAACTGATGCTTCAACTACTCACCAACCTTCCACAAAACACAAGTACACTGAATACACACACACACACACACACACACACACACACACACACAATATATCAGAGGTAACATTCTGAATAATTTCCATGTATTCATGCTCCAACAGTATATATAATGAACTATCTATACTTTATTAATTTCCTGCAATGTTCTGTGCAACTCTGTTAATCTAAAAATCTCAGTTACAAAATACTTGGAAATATGAAATGCCATACAAGGATGGATGTAACATTAATGCCGCAGAACATTCAAAAAATTTAAAAAGGAAACATTCAGCATGCTCTTCCAAACTGAACCTTAAAGTCCGCTTAAAATTTCTTTAAAGTATATGGATAAAGTAGAAAGAAGTAGGACAAATAATGTGAATTTTGACATTTTTTGAAAATTTCTGTCACAGCAGCAACGAGAACAACAGTTTTGTATTGATCTTTAAGGTATGTACCTATCAACCAGTAGGCCTATTTCACCAGTAAAAACAGCAACTACATTAACTTTATTATCTCCTTTGATTCAAACTGGGTTTAATCTCACATAAAACTTACGTTGCTTCCTTCTGAGTGCCATGTGCAGATTCAGATGATTTAAAATTTTGTTTTCGCTCACAGGTTTATTGTGGGAAAATAGTTCTGATGGACGAAAACTATGTATCTGGATATTGAACAAATTTGAACTGAAAATAAGATGTATCTGCTTGACCAGCAGTAATAATTATTTGCTCTTTGACATGATGTACATATCATGATATTGTGTAACAAAAGTTTCTCTTACACCTGTAGTACATTTTACACTAAAAAACAGAAATAAAAACTAAATGTATTTAGAACACACTTACACCTTAAAAGTTTGTAACATCGTCTGGCAACATTTTAATTAAATGTTACTAGTTTAGTATCACATCAAAAAACAACATTCTTAAGTAGTGTAAGCAATGAGCGCACACAGCGAGTCAATTTATCACAGAAAAAAAAAAAAGTCAAATATAGTCAGTTCATGTGTTTTGAAAGTTGATAGACAAGAGCCTGTTCCAACTTTTTCACTTCACAACACTTGAAACTAATTTTAAGATGGGGAGAAACGGAGGAAATGATATTAACTTCTATGCATTGCAGGCTCAAATGTGTGTGCATCACACACATTTCAAACAAAAAGTTAGCATTCATGCAGCAAAGAAAATGTGAATACATGTCCAAACTATCACCACATAAAGGTACAGAAACTAAATATCTTCTCTTGGATTGTACTTTCACCACAACATTAAGTAAAACCTCTTGTTAATCTGACATTTTAATCCACTTACTAATTAAAGTTGAGATTTCTTACAAGCACCATTTATCAATCCTCCATTTGAAAAAATTTATTACAAAAATACACGAGTTGACAGCAAAACTCCCAACTTTCAGAAAGAAAATCTTTCGTCTCCCTTAAATTCACAGTACTTGCATAATTTTTACTTCATAATCAGAACTGACCTGCCACAGAAATTCTGAAGTGTGTATTCTTGTGACACTCAAATGTTTAAACAAATTACTGTTCTGCAAACATTGAGGTACATCTATTTTTTGTGACAAAACAAAAATTAAAAATAATTTTACAAGTTGTCAGTTCTTAATCAAAGGCAATCCATGCTAGTGTCTTTAATACAATAGAATGGTCATGTATTTAACAACTAAACAAATTTCTTTCCGCAGTCTTATTTAAATGCTTAATTTCATTTTATTCACTGCTTCAGTGCAGACTGCTGAGCCACCTCTGGCTTCAAACAAGGGTTAAGTCTTCGCAGTTTTAGTTACCTGGAAAAGAACACAATTTTTTTAAAATATTTGACACTGAGTAAAGAACTCAAATAGAATGAATTTAGTCCACCACCACATGCTCTTCATACAATGTTAGGTTACAAATTACTACTTACTTTGGACAGTAACTGCTCTGGGAGGTGTACTATTTGCAATTGGAGCTGGTGTCTGTTGCATGTTGGTTGAGCTGTTCCTATTGCGGTTAGCTCCTAGTATCCCAGATCCTTGGCCTCTGAAGTTGTTGCGGTACTGACCTCTGTAACCACCTCTGTTGTAATAACCACGACCTCTAAATCCACCTCTGCGTGCTGATGCTACTCCAAATGTTTCAGAGTTCAGCTTACGTTCTGTCCTCCAATCTGTTCTTTGTGAACGCCTGAAACAATTTTTTTTGCAAATTTAGCAACACAGATGTAATTGCGACTTACTTGCTGGGCAAGCAACACTCACACAGCTATTCCATTTCACAACAGTTCAATAAATGTTGCCATGACATCAGACAGCCTAAAAGAAGAAATACTAACCTCATACTCACTAAAGGCGGGTCATTTATCTTTGCATCAGAGTGGCCTGCACTTTAACATTTCCCAATCTATCCTCTCTTTCCCGACCGAGGAGCTTTTAATCCCTAAAGCTGGGTTCGTGTCAGTTTTACTTGTATACATATACAGCAGTATTTCAGTTTTGTTTCCTGATGGAAAGTCCTAGCCAGAAGTTAATCCATAATCTCATCAAAATGTTAACACACCTTATTTTGATGCAAGACTCATTGTCTTTCGTGACAGGGTTATTAGAATCTCTTCTGAAAGTATCCCTTCTACCTCACCACCTTCTGTTTCCGACATTTAATTTTTTTATCTCTTTCATTCAAACATTATTGTCGAAGAATATGTATAGGCCATTGGCCATGAAACCTTATTGTAACTTACTCTAGTGAGAATATGATTAAGTGCAGAATTAAATTAACTGGTAAGGAGATCCACTTCAGTTTACCCAAATTCACTGGTATACCTGACCTCATTCACTATTGTGATCAGTTTATTAACACACACTATCTGATGAAAAGTATCTGATATCAGAAGAAATAGATCTGTCTGTATAGAAAGATGTGAGACTATTGTGCTGGCAGCAGAGCAGCAGTAACAGCTGAATGTTTCCAGTAAGAGAGCTCTGTGACTTCGAAGGTGGACTGGTTGCTGTGTCACATGAGTAACAAATCCATCAGGGATGTTTTAATCCTTCAAAAGCTGTCCAAGTGAACAATTGGCGATTTCACTTAAGTGTGAAAGTTAAGAAAAACACAGCTAAACAAAGACCAAGCAGGCTTCATGTACTGATGGACAGGGACTGTTAAGCATTGCTGAGGGTGCTTGTAAAAACCTGCATGAAGTTAGTGGACGGAATCAGCCTACTTCCGAAGGGCTACTAACAGTCCAGCTAGTAACTGTGCATGGGGAGTTACAACAAATCTGGTACAATGATCAAGTAACTCTTCTGTACGTTACACATTTCTTTAGTCTGTACGGCGTGTAAGCCGACAAGGAAAAAAAGGTCTAAATTTTTACAGGATTTCCTGTGTAAAAATACACCTTTTCCACAGTGAAAACACATTTTCTCTGTGTTCAGTGACAGCATACTTTCACTCGGGACTGTAGAACTTGTCAATCATTGAATGGTTAATGTTCTATACACTGGCGTGTAACTTCCCTGCATTTTGCAATGCGGAAACAAAGAAAAGGACATTTTGGAAAGATCTTTGATGTGCAGCAACATGTACGCTGCACGTTTTCATATTATGAAATTATATCTTCCAATTCCAGGAAACACAGCACATTAGTTTCCGAAGCACTGAAATCGAGGTTGCAATGTGCTTTTGTGAGCCAATCATAGCTCATGTCATGTGATCTTGCCAGCCAATGACGGCAGACATTCAGAGCATAGGACACATGATCTCAGCCAAATAGTATAATCACATAAGTAGTGTTAACACAAAAATAGGGAAAGTTGATGGTTTAAATTAAGCTCAGCTTTCATATATAATGTTGGTCATTTTTGCATGTGTTATGCTTGACAATAAGTCATGCAAATGTGCAAGTAAAATCTTAAGTAATGACAAATGTCTGGTCTTCTGGGCTCTAAATTTTTCTAAGTGGCTGGTCCTCAAAATTTTATGTCAGAGTGAAACAAATTGTGATTTAACAAATTCAGCATACCTTCTCACACTTAACATATTTCATCTTGCATAAAATGAAATTTAAGTAAGGCTTTTCAAACCACCATTCACAACATTTCCTCCAACCTGTTAGAAATAGGTTCGTTTCAGAATTTGCCAGACTGCAGCACATATCAGACATTACTGCACACATGCAGGTACGATGATGTTACTCTGTATGTTTGTACATATGAAGCAGTAAGAGCTCTTACATTATGTCATAAAATAGAAATGACATTAGAGGCTACTCCAAGAGCATCATAATTTCATAAACCACACTAAAATGCATAATTCAGTTTGAAGTGCACATTTATATGTCCCAATTCACTACGAAGTAGGCTTCAACCAGATAGTAAGCTTTTCAGTGTGGTTTTTGGGATGTAAAATTACTTTGAGTATCAGTACTCTATTATCTAATGTTGGTTCTTTATTATAGCATAAATCTGTATGTGCCACAAAAAGAAAGTTTGCACTTAAAATTCAGTGAACCATTGAAAATGGCCATTAGTGTGGAATAGAAAACTTCGTTTCAAATAAACTGACTGCCTCAACAGGAAAGATCAGTAGAAGTCAAATTTATTTAGCAAACCGACAAAAATAACCTCTTTGTTCTGCAAGGCAATTAATGCTCGAGTGTCAAAAAATGCGGAAATAAAATAAAACCAAGAAACAAATTTTAGCCTTTTGTAATTATGTGAATGTATTTTAAATCACTTGCTAGTGCCCAGCAACAGAAATACATTTTGTTTTCATTTGATGTGAGAGGTTTTAAATAAAGAGGAAACAGCAAAAATCGCTAAACTTGAATACTCATCATGTGGAGACTGTACCCCCTTCCCACTACAACTCTGACTGCTCTGCGTATGCGCGGGTCTGGCAGGTTGGGTGAACCAAGAAAAGTTTTCCGGGTTGTATCTGGCAGCTTATTGCTACTGGCAATACAGTTAATAGCCACACTTCAAGTAACCAGGAACAGGAGAAGGTACTGCTCATACACATCTACGCATACGCATAAGCCCACTGGTAACAGCTGAAAAACCTAGTATGAACAATTGTTATGTCACACTCCTCAGGAGGAGGTTGCTGTTACGAGGCATTGTACTGTCTTCGTCATAAAGCCTTTGACACATTTTGCTGTTGGCAGAAGCTCATGTGTGCACTGTTTTTGTTGTAAATGGCACATTTCCTTTGCAAATTAGGTTTTATTTTGTTTTCTCTCTGGTTTATGTTATATTGCTGAAGTATTATTCTGCAGTATTATTCTGCAGTAGTGGGAAACAGTAATATTCTTTGTTAGAGTATCAGTTTTTACCAGTCAAAATAAAAAATAACCAAAAACTCAAACACCAAAAAATTCCCAGAATTTTAATAAGTTGAAGAGGGTTTTCCCAGTTTTCTCCCAGATTTCCCGGGGCATGTAAACCCAGTTTAATTAGTGTCAAGAGCGACAGTGAATGATTCTAAGAAAGTTATCTGGAGTGATAAATGACATTATAAACTGTGGGAACGAAAGGGTTCAAGTTTGACAAATGCCTGGACAATATTACCTCCCGTCATGTGTAGTGCAAACAGTGCAGTACATGAGGTGAATATGTTACAGTATGGAGTGTTTCTTGCAGTCAGGGTGTGGTTCTTTTGTTGCGCTTAAGGGAACACTGAATGTGAAAGGATACAATCACATTATACAACACTGTGTACTGCACACAATCTAGAACAGTTCAGAGACAACTGCATGAGCATGCGCCCTGTTGAAGCAGCATCTGTGAGGCAACAGTTTGTGGACAATAATATTCCTGCCACGAACTGGCTCCCCAAGAGTCCAGATCTGAACCCAATGCAGTAACTTTTGAATGACTGGATTGAGGGGCTTAAAGAAACGAAGTTACAAGTTGCTTCTTTCAAAGAAACTATTGACAATAATCTGAAATCCACATTTCAGTAAAAGGGCGTTATCAAATATAGAGTAATACAAAACCCTAGTGTTTCAAACAACTTTCGAGTCAGAATAGAATTGTCTTTACATCTTACTTAAAATACATAATCTTATTTTTAATCACTAACACAACTCAGTTTTTTATCTGATAAAAGTCACAAAAAGTTTGTATAAGTGAGACAGTTTAAACTTTCTTTAAGCAGCTCCTGAAAGTTTGGTTTCCAACCAGTTGAAACAACTAATGTCACTCCGATTTCAGCTGACTGCAGTGTTTTGCTTTCATGATGGCTGGTGTGAAGAATCTAGGCTTCCATAGGAATGCAGATGAGAACTAAGGATTCCTTTGCCACTCCTGGATAAATACAAAGGAAACTGGCCCAAAACTCTTCCAAGCCCTATTCTTTTCAGCACTCTAATCACATTTCAATTGGACTGCAGCCTCTTATTTCATTAACCGGTGTATGCACGTTAATTGTTATGAGTGAGCTTGGTAATAGATGTGAATCTAACAGTTGGTACTCCATCAGTGTAAATTCTCCTAACTCTGTCCAAAAAGAAACTATTTTTAACAAAAAATCATTAACAATAGGAAATAGATCAAAACCTTCTGATGTTGCTTTTAAGTTTTTAGGAAACTATAGTCCTTCCACCGTTTTCTTCTTGTCCACAAATTGACATACTATGAAATGAAGTCATTGAGCTGTGTCAGTAGAACTGTCACACTGCAAAGCAAGAAACTGAGACCTCAGTCTTAACTAGCAACTCTTTCACATTCTGGGCCATTTCTTCAAACCTACATTGTATACTGTTGTTTGGAAGAGTTCTCATCTGCTTTCATTATATTTTCAAAAAATTGGCTGCTTTAAGAATGGAAGGTTTGATTAACATCTCACCAACAGCAGGTAGCTTTGTTTTCCTGTTTTAAGAGAACTTAGTATGATTATTTAGCAACTCGTGTTTGAAGGACCTAATGGAGTCTAATTTCATGTGATTTAAAGAATATTTTTCCCAACAAAAGCTTTACGTTTAGTTTTCAATTGAAGATGAGCTGCAGTGTGTCATTACAAGACATTATGAAACAACACACTGTAGGAATCAAATAATTACTTTTTCAATCAACATAAATTGATACCCAAGATTCATATAATATTCTTTTATTAGAGTATGTTCATTATATCTTCTTTCTTTAGGAGCTAATTTTAATCATTGTAAAAACCAATAAAAATATTTATGTCTACAGAGCAGAAGTAGTATAATACTGTTACATATGCAGATTTCAGACTGAAGGAGGCCTTTTCAACAAAACTTGTGATACGTTAGACGAAGCTGATGCTGCCAACTGTAAAACAAAATGTGCTCAATAACTATAGTAAGAACAAGACTTTTTACTGGTCAGACCACATGCTTCTGTTTTCATCTGAGCTGTCTGCAGATAAGATTCCCCTGTGTTAGAGGTGCAGAGTTAAGTATGGGGTGTAGCATCTGTATGATGGTCCCCTTGACACCTTCACAATACTGGCCAAGGTACTGTATTTACCCGAGTATAAGGTGATCCTGAATATAGGACAACTTCCCTTTTCTGAGGAGACTCCTTCAGAAAAATTTAACATTCTGACTAATCAAAATTACAATCTTTTATTGACCTAAGCTATCTGCCTAAAAAGTTACCATTACACCTATTCTAAAATTAGGCCATTTATTGGTTATCTATGTTTTGATAATAAAAGGAGAAAAATAAATAGTTTACATTAATTTTTATCTTCACTCCCTCTTGTTTAGCCTGTCACCTGTAGAACCACTCTTGTTAATTGTCTTCGCCGTCATCCTAATAGGGCACGGTTGAACTATCTTCATAGTTTCTTCCATGTATGTTGCGATTCTATTTTTACACATAGCGGATTTCACTTCTATACTAACATGGGACTATTAGAATTTCTTTTGTTACAGAAACACATTGTCTGCCTGTTACTATCGCATGGGCTGTGTGGAAACAGCAGCTGAACACCCCATATATTTTACATCATACCTCACAGTGAGTATCGACAACATTGCTGTGTGAAACACTGAAGTACACCACTGGCTCCTGTCTACACTTACCTCCTGCAGAAATGTACACTATTGCTGCGTATTTGGCAAATTTTGAAGTCAATTTAATTCAGAGTACAATGGAGTAGTAGTAGTAGTAGTAGTAGTAGTAGGAGGAGGAGGAGGAGAGTATATAGCTTGGTAAGGTGTGTGAGGAATGAAGTAATGGGTTTGGAGTCTGGAGGGCATTGAGAGAGGTAGTGTCCGACAGCAGTTTCAGGCAACTTCTTGCAGTAGTTGGTCAATAGGAGTGGAAATTCTTTCAGTGGGAGCACAATACGCAGTTAGAATTGCGTATCTAGGACTGTTGACTTAGTGGATTTTGGGGACCATGCAGAAGGTCGGTGTGCAGGGTGTCGTTGGGCTGAGGAGAGGGAGTTGGGAGAGGTTCTGGAATGGGCCTAAGGATTCCAGAAGAGATTGCAGGTTATAGTGAATTGTGGAATGGGATCATGTCACCATACTGTGCCACTCCCCACTGGCTCAAGTACCTGTGCACCATATGCCTCACCCACACACATGCCATCACCCCCTCCCACATTCCCAGCCAGCAAACCAGCTACCTCACTCCAGGTCACTAGCTAGTCACCTCGATCCCTTCCTTGCCTCCAGCCCCATCCCTCACCCCATCCAAACCGCTGGACTGCAATCCCAGCACCTAGCATCCAGCTGCAAATGTACATACCTGTACTCTAGCTCGACAAAGGATTTATTCCTAAACCTATTTGTTTTCTTTATCTCTTTTATGTGCCCATCAATGACTCGACACTGTCCGGCTAGTGGTCTTCTCTCTTACAATTTTTGTATCAATATAGAAGACCGTATAATGAGTTGTTGTAGTTATGGACATTTTTCTCAATATGAATATCAGTACGTTTTATATTAATGAAATTCTGACAATCATTTGCAGATTGCAAAAACAATATGTAAAAATTAAACTTTTATCAACTGCACTGGAAGTAGACAGCAGAGGTGGAAGAAGACTGCACCAGAAGTATTGAGAGTGGGGTGTTTATAAGCAGGCAACTAATATGAAAGGAATGGAATGTGAAGTATCAGACTAACTCCTCAGGTATTCTGTTACTGTAGAACAGAACAAAAGCTGTGCAAAATTCTAGTCCAGATTATCTCAATTGTATATTTACAGGTTCTTCACAATTTTCCTGCGTGCTGTGGCTTGTAGAGTTTAATTTTAATGTAAAGACTCTTTGAGAAAGCCAGAACTAGTTTAGGAAACATTCTACCAGTTACAACATTTTCATAAATTGTATCTCATGACTTATGCAGAAAACAAGATTCTACATTCCAGTGTTGACAATGTGTACAGAACTACATCACCTAAGTTGGTCTTATAAATGTGCAGGAAAATTGCAACTTCAATTAAGAAATGGAGAGAGGAATGGAATATTTAATAAATGTAATGGATCTTCACTTGTCTTTGAAGTGATCATACATGTAGTAGTAGTAGTAGTAGTAGTAGTAGTAGTAGTAGGGGTAGTAGATGTGGCACTTTATACCGGTGTTAGCTTTCTAACTGAACATTGCTGCATGAATGTAATATTTAGGGATTTACATATGGAGAGGGAGGAATGTTACAAAAGGGCATATAAACAGCAATGTTAATTCTTTAAGCATTCTGCTGCTGTAGATGCAAACACTCCACTCTTTAGCCTGTTTTTGAGCACTGCGTGTTTTTGGTTGCTCCTGAAAAATTGTAGAAGTAATTTAAGAAATTTCTCCCTTGCACTGATAATCAGGTTCTCCAAATTGTCCTACTAGGTTTTAAGGAAGATATCTATTAGAATGTGTTTCATATTCAAGAGCTACCTGAAGAAAGGCAAATGTGGCATTTTGTCAGAGAGGTCATTGTAAAAGCTCCATGGCTGATTGCCTCTGGACTATACCGAGAGCAGGTATCATTTTAAACTTGATAATGTTACTTGTAGAACTGCCTATAGTTAATCTGTTACCCTCCGCCACACACTGTCAGGTGGCTTGCGGAGTATGGATGTAGATGTAGATGAACTTACCCTTTACTTCTCTCTACTGCTTCACAGCTTATATTGTCGAAGAAAGACTTTGATCGGTCATAATACACTTCATGTTCTTCTTCAGTCTCACCTTCACCAATTCCAGTCTCATTTCCAGAATCATCTTTCTTTTCTGCATCACCATTCGCTTTTCCATCACCTGCAATGACAGGTTCTGTATCTGCTGTAACATTTACAATTTCATATTTCAGCAGATTTTTCTACAGAACACTACCTGTCACACTCTTAGTTGGTTCTGAAACTATCACAGTTAAGCAAAGCATTTCAAAATTTTGAAAATAAGAAAAACACACACACAAAACAAAGCATTCACAGGCATATCTAAGAACTAATTTTAACAAACAAGAGAACTGAATACAAGCTTTTTGTTACATGAAATAAAGTATACAGCATAAATAAATTCAACTGAAGAAAAATAGCTAAGAAGCATCTAAATATTTAATAAAACTAGACAAAACTACAACAATAGTGGCATCCTGTAAATGGATCTTTTGTCAGGCATCAGCAATGAAAAGTATGTAGTACCTATCAAACTCTTCCAGCAATTTTTATTACATGAGCATAGTATATCTTTAAAAGCCAGTTTAATGCGTGTTAATTCTGAACAGAACACACATTTTACTCTTCCCATGCTCATTTCGCCTAAGTTTAGGTCCATAATTTTTGTATGGGGGCAAAGTGCAAGAAGTAATTGAAGCAAACACTAACTTCCCTTTTTCTTAATTCAACTTATATACTGAACTCACAGTAACAATACTGTAAATTTCTCAGTAGCCATATCAATTTCATTATTCTAAAAACCTTAAAATTTGCTCCTGCAATACTAAATTAATTTATTTTTACCATATTAGTGAAATAAAATATCTTGCCAACATTCCTCCCCAAATTCAGAAAACAAAGTGGAATTCAGGTATTGTAAAGTTTCACTGTTGAGTTCATTAGCTTACATCCCTTTCACTGTAATTTTCTTCAGCTTCTTTCCCTTGGAGAGTCTTAATTTTTCGTTTTATCATTAATATTAAAATTCTGAAGATTTCATTTCTCTCCTACCCAAACCTCACAGCTCGTATGCTGGGTTGAGTCGCTCACACGTACCATCTGTAGTGCCAAAACACCCTGCACCTGCTGTGCCCCCAGAATAACAGCTGCCTAACTGCCCCTACAGCATAGAGGTCCACAACCTGACTTGGCACTGGATATGTCCGTTTGTGTGTAGGCCTGACATTCAATGGAACAGCGTGATGGTGTTTACAAGCTATGGTAAGCAAGAAGGATAAAATTCCCAACATCTTATGTTGTTTTACTATCATAAGAGGAAAACTACCTACAATGCCAAAAGATGATTTGTGCTGTATACAGGAACAATGCAGTAACAGCTCAATCATGCCAAACGTGGTACAGTCAATTTCGAGCTGGTAATTTCCCCCTAAACAGACAAACCTCTATTTGGATGGTCAGTGGTTACGGACATGGTACAGCTTAATGACATGACAATGCTCCATGAATGACAGCATGGGCGTTGGCAGTGAAACTCTTTCACTCTTGCTACTGTAGCCAGGAATTTCAGGAAGCTGGGTTACATAAATACTTGCAATGTATGGGTTTCTCGTAAACCGAGTGAAGCGAATTTGATTTAGTGTGTGTTATCTGCAACTACTTAAGGAGACAATCAGAATGCTTCTTTCCCTGAACACCTGGTAACTGGTGATGGGAAGTGGATTATGTACAACACTGTTCAGATGAGTAAATCAAGGCACAAAACAGGGCAGCCACCACTATCAGTTCCTAATTCAGGACTGCACCCGAGGTAAGATTTGCCATCCATCTGGTGAGATTGTGGGGGCATCCTGTACTTTGAACTTGTTCCGAATGAGATCATCACTTCCAAGAAACATAGTTCACAATTTTATCGTCTCAAGGCAGCCACTGATAAATGACCGGACTTTAAACGTTATGTCCTTAACACAACACCACACCACACACCTCTATAGTGACCTGCATTCTTTTGAGTGGGATGTGCTACCCCAAAAATTGTACTCACCAGACACTGCCCCATCCCAGTCATCTTTTCTGCTCCTGACAGTACTTCCTAAATGGTAAACACGTCACCTTGAAGGACACACACATTTTGAAAGAATGACGTTTATAAGCTCCCTGAGAAATGGCAACATATTGTCTATAACAATGGTGTTGGTTTGTTTACAAAACCAATCTACTTTATGTAGTTACATTGTGCAAGACCTTAGGTGTGATGTGAGTAAGCAGACAGGTCTCGAATGATCTGTTGTAGCTGTGCTGTGGAGAGTTAGGTTCTAGGACATTTTTGTGACTGCAACATAATACAAAGCAAATTAACTTATGAGACAACCCAATAGTAATATTCTCACTCAGATGCCTGCTAATATATGTACATAATGATTTGATTGTTTAGTTGAAGGTAAGGGATGAAACAACGGTTCAGTCTTTCAGACAAGGGTTCTTTCATCTGGATGTTCAAAGGCTATGTGGTCATATGAGAAAGTATGAAGCAGTGGTGGAAGTGTGGTCCTGCAGGCAATACAGATGTTGCAGATTGAGTCAGTATGTAGACTAGAGCAAACAAATGGTCTCTCACAGCTAAGTGAGGCATGAGAAACCCGACCTATATTCGACCCCTGCCTACCAATTAAGGTTGAAGAGAGCTGCAGAGTGAAGAGTGCATGAAATCCATTGAAGTAAAAGGGAAGAGGTTGAAAATATAATGGACATCAGGTGGATTGTCAATAATAAAACAAGTTAGTGACACACATTGGCAGTTGCAGAGGAGGAGGAGGAGGAGGAGGAGGAGGCAGTGGCAGTTGAGGAGGAGGAGGAGGAGGAGGAGGAGGAGGAGGAGGAGGAGGAGGCAAACTGCCTGAAAGCAATTTGAATTGAAGAAATGAGGGATGACACTTCCAGCGAAGGAGGCAGGATTGAATGTTCCGTGACCAAAGTGCTGCGAATACCAACCACTATGCCACTGCCCCAAAGGTAGTTAAAAAACTGCGTCTGAGAATAAAAGCCACTGTCTGATAAATCTAAGAACAGTTCAATTTTCATGACTTGCCAACCAACATGAGAGTCAATCCTTTGGGAAAATGATGCTTAGCACAGAACCTGGAGGAGGGGGCCAGTTAGGTTTCTCAAGCACAATGTGGGGATGCCTTGTTACCTAGAATTGAACCATGACTACTTCCAGTATGATCAATGCAGAGGCAATGTACTGGTGGGAGTGGGGGTGTAAGTAATCGTCTCTCTAACATAATAGTCATCCAGTTCATTCCCTTGGAAATGCACATGACTGGAACAAAAGAAATCCTACCTGATGACACACATGATTAAGTTCAGAGGGGTCATGAATAGTAAGTGTAACACAGTAAAAAGCGAAACGTTAGTGACTTGGTCAACAGTCTCCAGGCCAATGACAAAGTATTAAAAAGGCATCAAGGGAGGCCAGCGTAACAAAATGGAGGGTTCTTTCACGAGTTTCTGACCAGCGTGAAATGAAAAGCATAAGCTGTGATAGCAAGGCTTTAGAACTATCAGCGTAAAAGATTGCAGCAACCTTATACTCCTTAAGAATGAAGCAACAAATGGTGGTAGATTATGGGAGTGACATTTTATGTCCCTGGAACAGATCGTCCTAATCCTTGGTCTTGGTACGAACTAAAGCAAGGTGTGCAACAAAACATTGGAATTACATTCTAACATGGGTACGATTAGGCCCTGGCCGAGGACTGAGGTGCAATTCCACCTGAGGGCAGATGTCAGGTGGTCTATGTCCTTTTACATAAGAAGGGAAGGATAAATTCGATGATCAGGAAATTGTAGAACGTTAATTGCCTACATGGGGAATAGTTTTCATAATCTGAAGAGGGAAGGTCCCCCACTTCGGTGAAGAGACCACAGGAGAAGTCCACAAGGCACCAGTGGTTAATCAAACTTTGCAATGGTGGACTGAGTAACAATTTTGAAGCCAAAGGTGCCACTGAGCCACAAACATTAAGACTGAAGAGATGAAGCAACTGAGTAACAGATGTATCATCAAATTGTGAATGTAATCAACCACGTACCGTATTGTGAGATGAAGCACTGAACAGTTCATTATATAATTTGGCATGATGAGGGACGAAGTAAGGAACTGTCTTCAATTTCTCACTTAAGCATCTAAGAAGGTGTCATGTGAGACCGACGACGCCTCTGGTGTCATGTGAGACCGACGACGCCTCTGGTGTCATGTGAGACCGACGACGCCTCTGGTGTCATGTGAGACCGACGACGCCTCTGGTGTCATGTGAGACCGACGACGCCTCTGGTGTCATGTGAGACCGACGACGCCTCTGGTGTCATGTGAGACCGACGACGCCTCTGGTGTCATGTGAGACCGACGACGCCTCTGGTGTCATGTGAGACCGACGACGCCTCTGGTGTCATGTGAGACCGACGACGCCTCTGGTGTCATGTGAGACCGACGACGCCTCTGGTGTCATGTGAGACCGACGACGCCTCTGGTGTCATGTGAGACCGACGACGCCTCTGGTGTCATGTGAGACCGACGACGCCTCTGGTGTCATGTGAGACCGACGACGCCTCTGGTGTCATGTGAGACCGACGACGCCTCTGGTGTCATGTGAGACCGACGACGCCTCTGGTGTCATGTGAGACCGACGACGCCTCTGGTGTCATGTGAGACCGACGACGCCTCTGGTGTCATGTGAGACCGACGACGCCTCTGGTGTCATGTGAGACCGACGACGCCTCTGGTGTCATGTGAGACCGACGACGCCTCTGGTGTCATGTGAGACCGACGACGCCTCTGGTGTCATGTGAGACCGACGACGCCTCTGGTGTCATGTGAGACCGACGACGCCTCTGGTGTCATGTGAGACCGACGACGCCTCTGGTGTCATGTGAGACCGACGACGCCTCTGGTGTCATGTGAGACCGACGACGCCTCTGGTGTCATGTGAGACCGACGACGCCTCTGGTGTCATGTGAGACCGACGACGCCTCTGGTGTCATGTGAGACCGACGACGCCTCTGGTGTCATGTGAGACCGACGACGCCTCTGGTGTCATGTGAGACCGACGACGCCTCTGGTGTCATGTGAGACCGACGACGCCTCTGGTGTCATGTGAGACCGACGACGCCTCTGGTGTCATGTGAGACCGACGACGCCTCTGGTGTCATGTGAGACCGACGACGCCTCTGGTGTCATGTGAGACCGACGACGCCTCTGGTGTCATGTGAGACCGACGACGCCTCTGGTGTCATGTGAGACCGACGACGCCTCTGGTGTCATGTGAGACCGACGACGCCTCTGGTGTCATGTGAGACCGACGACGCCTCTGGTGTCATGTGAGACCGACGACGCCTCTGGTGTCATGTGAGACCGACGACGCCTCTGGTGTCATGTGAGACCGACGACGCCTCTGGTGTCATGTGAGACCGACGACGCCTCTGGTGTCATGTGAGACCGACGACGCCTCTGGTGTCATGTGAGACCGACGACGCCTCTGGTGTCATGTGAGACCGACGACGCCTCTGGTGTCATGTGAGACCGACGACGCCTCTGGTGTCATGTGAGACCGACGACGCCTCTGGTGTCATGTGAGACCGACGCCTTTGCAATGTAGGTCTTCAGACATTCAACAAGAGTTATCAGTACAGATACCATCCTGAAAGGTGAGATCCAGTAGAGTTTTGGATCTTTAGTACAAACCAAGCGAGGTGTGCAATACCCACAACTGGGATGAAGATACTTACGCTCCTAGAGAAGAAGTTTAACATCTTGGTCCACCATGGAGCTGGCAATGGAGGGGACCTGTAGAAAGGGGAAAAGCAATTCCGGCAGCATAGTAGTTTGAATTTGAAATCTTGCATAACCTTATCGATAGTGTGTCAAGTGGGGGCGGAGGTAACAGTAGAGGCATACTATTGCGAGTTGGCTCTCCTAAGTACCCAATGTGGTCATCTGTCCATCAGACAGTGGAAAGGAAGCAACAGCATCACCAGAAACTAGCAAAGATTGTCATATAGAGACAGATGTAGCAAAGCCATGAGAATGGGAGAAGAGACTGTTAGGTAGATAGATGGAAAGGACCCATAGGTAGCACGAAGTGAGTGAAGTGCCATGATTTAAAAGAGAAAGGTCATGGTCATTCTATTACAAATTTCCTACCAGACAAGGGATACTTTCCCAGAGGGAATGGGATGCACTGTGATTATGGGTGTCCCCATTGAAGTGTCCTAATTTTGTGACAAGACAGCCACATCAAAATGGCCATTATTGCAATTTGATACATTTTGTACACTGAACATCCAGTGCCACCTATTTCAATCTACAACTCTCCCCATGAGCACCACCCAGTCACAGCAAATGTCTGGCACGATGGCCACTGCCAGGAGTCTTAATGCCCCAAGGAGGCAGCCATTTACTTCTTGGGAGGTATGGGGAGCTGGCAGTTCAGGCTCATCAGTGTGATTCCTACACTTTTAAAGGGTCCAAATTGAAAGGCACATAATGACACCACCATGTCTGGCTATTGCATTGGCTGTGTAATGCATAGGGAGTCCATACTGGTAATGTACACAGGTAATCGTTAACATTACAGGCAGTAGGCACTAAAAGTATTCCCCAGTCGAGCCACACTGCAGGAAAGATTTGGCAAGTTGAGGTCAAACAGCCTGAATGGGAGCAAAAATTACTTCATCCATGCTCGTCATGCACATATTCACTGAGGAGTCTTGAGCCCTCTGGGGGGTTGTCGCCTAATGCCGCATTGCACTGATCTGTTCTGTGCAAGACTCATCCGTGCACGACTACTGGAACATATGCCCTTTTGAAACTGCTCACTTTAATGAAGCCTCTCTCTCTCTCTCTCTCTCTCTCTCTCTCTCTCTCTCTCTAGTTTTACCCTCAACCCTCCCATTGCTTTTATCTTTAGTGTGAATCCAAAAAACTTACTTATTTTCTCAACTTTACTGCAACTGTGTTGCATGTATGCAACAATAAAATAGGGTAGACACTAAACAATAATTGAAATATGCCCATAAACGAATCAAAACTAAATGATAAATGCACCTATTAAGGGAAGCAGACAGGAATGATTTCTACTGAGCTGTTGCATCTTACATTGTATCCTTTCTCAGCTTCGCATGTTTTATCAACTGCTGAATGTTTAAAATGGAGCAGGGAGTGGTGGTAAATTAAAGCAAAATCTTCATACTTACCAGATATGACAGCAAGCTGTGAACTGATAGTCAGTAAACAGAATTATTTTAAGAGAGCCAGTAAAGACAGACGCACTTGAGATTGCTTACTCCTTTAACAAGGGAAGGAGAGTGAGTGAAAGATTCTGGGCAAAATGAATGTGTTTAACAGGGTGTATACACGGACAAGGAAAAAAAATTCCCAGATTTTCCCATTAAAAATATACTTTCTCCCAGGTGAAAAAACACTTTCCGTGTTAAGCGAAAGTATTTTTCCCTCAGAACTGCAATACTTATCAATCCTTTGAATGATTATGGTTTAATACATGGGCGTAGAATTTCCCAGCACTTCAGAAAACGAAACTCGGGAGGGGAAAAGGCACGTTTTGGAAATATCTGATGTGCAGCAACATGTACGCTGCGTGTTTTTGTATTACGAAAGTATACATTGGAATTCCACCAAACACCACATGTTACTTCCAAAATCACTGAAATCGAGATTGCAATGCACTTTTGTAAGCCAGTCGTAGCTCATGTCACGTGATCTCACCAGCTGATGGCAGCGGATATTAAGAGCATAGGACACGTGTTTTAGTCAGCCAACAGCAACATCACTGTTAAGTAGCATGAACAAACAGGGAAAGTTAATAGTTTAAATTAATATACACAGTGTTGCTACAATAAAAGCAAATCTTTCAAATGTTGGTCTCTAAGGTTAATACGCTGCAAAAGAAGCTAAGCTTTGCCATATAATGTTGATCTTTTTTGCACATTACACTTAAGATCAATCACACAAATGTGGCAGTAAAATTTTTAATAATGACGTAAATGTCCGATCTTCAGGGTTCGATATAATTATTAATGGCTCGTCATCAAAGAGTTGATTTTTAAATGAGAGTCAAACACTCTTCTCATTTAATAAATTCATGGTACATTCTCGTACATAGTTCAACTTATGTGAAAGGATAAGTACTTTGAAAGTAACGCTTTCCAAACCACCATTCGCAATATTTTCCCGCGACCTGTTAGAAATAGGTTAGTTCCAGCAATTGCCAGACAGCACAGACAACAGGCGGCACCACGCTTGCGAAGCTGTCATGACATAGGAAGCCCGTAAGTACATACGTGTAAAATATTAAAATATCATACATTATGTTTTAAAAGAAACACGACATCAGAGGATACTTCAAGAGCATTGGAATTGCGTGAACTGTACTAAAATGTACACATTTCAAGTTCATACTTAAAGTGCACATTCTAGAAGATGAAAATGTGCACTTCAAATGCAGTGAACAGTTGAAACTAGCCAGTACTGTGGAATAAACAATTTGTTTGAAATATATGGACTGCCTCTGTGGAAAAGGTTAATAAAAGTCAAATTTCTTTAGCAGACAAAAAGAACATGTTTCTGCAAGGTGATTAATGCTTGACTGTCTAAGGTGGAAACAAAATCTGAAACTAGTAACATATTTCAGCCTTCTGTAATTATGTGAACGTATTTTAATTCACTTGTTAGCTCCCGGCTACAGATATCCGTTTTGTTTTCATTTGACGTGAGAGTAAACCAACGGGAAACAGCAAAATCACTAAATGTAAATATGGGCCACGTGGAGACTACCCACTATAACTCAGACTGCTCTGTGCAACAGCCCCCAGACCTACAATATTTGTTAACCGGGCCAATACTACATAAAATCGAATTTTCAAAAATATGTTCATCTTGTAGTGCACATCTTTTTGAGAAGTCTGAAACATAAAACATGTGTTTAAGGAAATTTAAGATGTTATTTCGTCTTAAGTGTGCCAAAGGGCAGTTCAGTGCAGTGCCACGCCTCTTCATACAGCATTCTTCTATGGCACGTCACTGTATTTCGCGCTCTGTGGAATTGAAACGTGTATATTTTGTAATGGATGCCATCAAACTATATTCAGGACAGTTTAATTGAAATGTCCTGTGGTGCCTTTCCTGCTCCCAGTCTGCCGGTTGGCAGCCTGCCCCCTCTTTAAAACATCTAGCAATTAATAGTGGATGGGATTATTTGTAGTTGGGAGAACAAGAATTCTCTTCATTGCCTATTAGCTAATAACTTGCTGTTTTGTTTGACACAAAATTAAATATATGATACATAAAACCAATGAAGACAAGAGACCAGCAAGAACGTACACATTTCTTCAATTCTTAGCTCCTAGCATTTTTTTCTCTCTAATCTTGCTACAGCTTTACATGGTGTGCTTTACTTTCTGGGAAACAATTTATTACCTCAAAGTTCGTCAAACTTTTGCTACATGAAAAATGTAAATGTCGTTATCTAATACTGAAAAAGCTGTTAACACAATTAATACCCAAGACTGGTGTGGTTTCTCGATTTGATTACGTCTATTTTGTCACTGTCTGTTAGATAAAATAAAATAGGCCTTTCTAATATTACAGCAATTTTGTAACACTTCAAACGAGACTGTTTTGGCACAAATGTTCATTTTTACAACACGACAGAATATAATTCACGAAGCACCAATATAGAATGCCTATTAGGCCTACTACAAGCAAAAAGCTTTATGTCAGAATATAGTTTCACATTTCATTCATACACACCAGTTTCTCAAGCATGAGCTCGAAAAGCAGTATTACAAAATTTTTGTATAAATTTGGAATAGTTTTATTCTTCCATAATTTGCATGTCGTTTCCATTTCTTCTTCTTCCTCCTCGTTCTAACGAATGATCTTGTCATCACCAATTCTGCAGCTATTCCTGCCATTGTCAAAATTTGTTCATCGATTGGCTTCACTAACCCTACCAGAATCACAGATCCAGTCATCCCACAATTATTGTCCGGTTAGGCGTTATTACATGTTCGCACAACATGTTTTCCACGTTACTTCTATAATAGAACTTAAGCGACTGCTAGCTGGAGACTGCTCAACTGGTCCTTACTAGTGTAGCGATCTGGCCAAAAATTTGTCAAAATTTAGTTTTCTTGGATACACCTAGAAGAAAATATGTAATCTTTCTCACCTGTTATTCCCGTTAGTCGTTTATTTCCATTCTGGCAGTCAATGTATGGATTTCGCTAGTAATTATAACAATGCTGATCATTCTCAAACCCAATCAACCGCATAATCAGACAGCGATTGGCACTCGTCCATTCGGCATTACTCCGCTCAGCTCGTATAGGCCTGTTCCCTTTCGTCTGCGGAAAGTTTATTTCTAGATGCGACGAGGATTCTCCTGACAGACATCATGTACACTATGCACAAATATAAAAATCATCTAATGATTCATTCAGAAACCAACTTAAAACTTGTTCGAAAATTTTCAAAAACCGACGGGGATGCGTTTCAAAATCACATGAATAACAGATAGACTAACGGGCACTGGATGGTAGGCGCTTTGTGAAACAATTTTTTCTTCCTGAAGAATATGAATCTGGCGCCCCCTTTTCCCGACAGCATCTAGCTGCTGCTTGCACAGCCAACAGCCACATTCCTGTAGCCAGAAGTGGGAGAATTGCGCATGCACATGAGCCCACTCGTAACTGCTAAAATCAATCTAACAAACAGTTGTGACTTCACACTCATCGGAGGCAATTTGTTGGTATGTAGCACTGCATAGTCTTCCTAAAGCCTTTGATACATTTTGCTGTTAGATGTTTGCAGGAGCACTGTGTGTCACTGTTGTATATGGCGCATTTCCTTCGCAATTTAAGTTATTTTCGGTTCTCTCTCTCTCGTTTATGTTTTATTGTTGAAGTATTATTCTGCAGTAGCGGGATACAGTAATATCCTCTGTTGGAATATCTGTACTCACCAGTCAAAATTACACAAATGTAACAGAAAACTGGAACAATGAAAAATTCCCAGAATTCTAAAAAATCCCGGGTTTTTCCCAGTTTCCTCCCAGACGAAAAAAAATTCCCAAGTTTTTCTCTGATCACCCAGTTGTCCCGAGTCGTATACACCCTGGTTTGAACTTGAAAAAAATAGTTGAAAATAAAGGAAGTTAAAATATGATAATGTTGTGCTTAGCAACTGGATGCATTATGATTTCACTCACTGTTCAACAACAACACCAATGCAAGTGTAGAAGCTGGCAGAGAAGAAGAAACCTTTAAATTAGCTGAAGGAGTAAACAATCCCAAGCAGTAACAGGAAAATAGCAGATGCTTCTTCTTAAGAAACAATGTGGAAATGTTACAAAGTGACAACAGTTTCACCATGACCTGCCAAGTATCTCTGTATTAGGCAAAGGATCACAAATTCTTTTGTGAAAAACAATTTTCATTATGACAAACACTAAATACAGTATATTCAAAAAAAAACTCCCTGGCAGTTTAGAACTGTGTCCCATACGGACCTAAAGTTGCTGTCTTCACCCTTGCAGGCGAACACTGAACTGACCCACCCATCAAACCCCAATTCACGACATGCTCTCACATTTTTACTTTCACTAATACCTTTTCTCCTACCATCACTGCTCCACCCATCTATGGTTAACTGCTTCTGGAATGGGAGAAAGTTCGTTTGTATAGTCAGCTTAGTGTTACACTTATCGAAACAAGTCCACATGCCTTTACACTGTTCAGCCATGTTAATAGGTATTGTATTTTGCAACGACAAGGCACAACCTCTGCCAGATTAGAATTTGTGCTATGATTGTAAACTTGAACCATATCAGTGTCTTCCACAGTGGAACAATTTTCGAAGACCAAATTCAGTATTTCAGCTTCCTCTGTCATCTTTCATTTCATTGCCAGCATGGTCACTGAGCGACTGAATGGAAGACTTCTATCCAATCGCTGACTTTACAAATTGCCAGAATTTCTTAGAATTTTAGTTGCATTGTTCAGCAACATCTCATTTTCAAATTCACTGAATTCTCTCTCAGTCCACATCTGCTTCCTCGTTGTTAACATGCTAATTAATCAGATACAATGCAGTTTCTTCCCTGTAATTTTTGCTAAGCAAAGCTTTTTCTTAACATTCCTTGTAGAATCTCTTCACTGGTGCTCTACATTTAACTTATGCCCTCTTCTATGTTAACCAATTTGTTACATTTGTATTTATTACTTGCTACGTGGTCAAAGATATTGCCCTCTTGAGTAACATCACTACCTGCTTCATATTTGAGACTAGTTTCTCCTGAATATCCATCCCTGGTACAACTTTTAACACTTGACATACAGGGTGTTCAGAAATTCCCATTATAAATTTATAGGACTTGCAAGGGGAGTAAGTGCATAATATTTTGAATAGAAATCCATGTCCAGAAACAGTTTTCAATTCAGATGTGTAACTCCTCCACTTTGGCTTGGGGAATTTAATAAGGCATGATGCAGTACAATTATTAGGTAAAAATTGTAAAGGAAACGTGAAGCATTCATTTGCCACTCAGTCATTTTTTTTGTAATACCAGGTTTTACATGTTAACATATACTGTGCATACAGAACAGTATTGATGCTTTACAACAGCAGCCTGACGTGATGACCACCAACATCATTACAAATACTGTACCTACAAAGCATGTTCTGGTGCACAATCTCCAACCCACATGGTGTGGTGGGCCTTTAGTTTCTAGTGGAGCAGCCAGTACTCTTGTGAGCATATCTTCCTCTGTCCCTACAGGAGTCTGTAATTGAACTTTGCTTACACCACCCGAAAAAGTAGTCCATTGGAGTTTAATCTTGCAGTTACACAGTTGGACCACCTCAGCCTATCCATCTTTCCCCACATTGTTGATGTGTCTCCTAACCACACGTGAGAAGTTGAGGTGGTGCACCACCATACTGAAACCACGTTTCCTGACAGCTTCCTAGAATGGGTCCAATATGTTTTGTAGGAAGATCAAGTATGCAGTACCAGTTAGGTAGGGTGGAAGGAGCTGTGGCCCAATCACACAACCATCCAGCATCAAGGCAGACATTAAGTGATATCTGAAGACCATCTGATGAAGCACCCAACATCCTATCTACCCCATTGCATAACATGGCAAGAGAATCAGACTTTTCTCTCGGCAGACATGGGCATGTTACTCATCTGAATTTTAACAGTCATAGAACAGAAACAGTGTTTCTAGACATGGGTCCCTATTCAAAATAGTATGTAATCACCCCACTCTGAGTCCTAAAGTTTCTAACAGGCGTTTCTGGACGCTCTTCATAGTTAGCAAATTGGAGTCTTACTATTACAATAGCATCATCACGAAATTTCCCATTCTCTAAATTCAGTCTGAAGAGCTCTGCCACTACAGCTGCTGATGCAGGTAGTGTGTAGCAGCATTGAATTACCATGTTTGACCCCCATTTGAGGCTTACATTCACTATTTCACATTCAGATTCCATTATAACATCACAATACAAGGCGTTTCAAAATATACAGGTTTTAAGGCTTAGTAGCATTTATTGCATTTAACTTACAATTATAAACAATACATCAAATGGAAGAGCAACTGTAATAGTTTTTCTTAAAAGTGTTCAATGTGAGCACCATCGTCGCACATCGAGTCAATAGGCGAGTTTTTCTAAAATCTCGAACACTGTGTATATAGTACTTGTCCCAACAATGCTGTTTCTGATGTCAGAACACTGGTAGCAGAGAAATAATCGTCATCCCTTATGAACCCCCAAAGGCAAAAAAAAAAAAAAAAAAATCACATTGGGTCAGGTCATGTGTGAACATTAAGGTAATATAAAACGAGCTGTGTCATCCAGCGCCTTGCTGCCAACCCAGCGGTCGGGGACATCTTTCAATCAGTTGCGTACTGAGTTATGCCAGTGAGATGGCACACCATTTTGCTGCCAAATAAAATTCTGCATTTCAGTTTCTTCCAGTTGGGGAAAGAGTCAGTTCTAGAGCATCAAGATGAGAAACACCTGTTACAGTTGCTTCACCGAAAAAATCAAGAGCAGTCTCATTGCCACTTCACCATTTTGTGAGGATTTGCTGACACACACACACACACACACACACACACACACACACACACACACACATTCACATTTATGTGAAACGTCTATTGACCACTGAAGACTACACGATCCACGAAAATCTTCATCCCATGCAACAAAATTTTATTTACGAAGTTGGCAGGTAAACTGTAGTATGTAGATTTTAGAGCTTGTAAGAACTGCAAACGATAAGGACAAACTGATTTCTTGGAGCTACGTGTGAAAGATTCTCGCTCGTTCAACACATTCTTCAGTCGCTCTTCATCATTCCATGAACTTCCCTTTACGCCTGGGTATACCAACAAATCTGAGTTGCTCTTTCATTTGACATGTTATTTACAATTTTAAAACTTGAGTATAATAAACACTACCAAACGAAGCCTATATATTCATTTTCAAACACCTGTATACCTTGTTTATGACAAATACTCCACCACCATTGTCATCTGGCCTCCTTGCTATGTGTGTAAATCCGAATATGAATTAGTGTTTCTCTACTGTTTACTTCTGAACCCATGCCATTTTCTGTTGCTAGTAGTATGAAAAAATGGTTCAAATGGCTCTGAGCACTATGGGACTCAACTGCTGAGGTCATTAGTCCCCTAGAACTTAGAACTAGTTAAACCTAACTAACCTAAGGACATCACAAACATCCATGCCCGAGGCAGGATTCGAACCTGCGACCGTAGCGGTCTTGCGGTTCCAGACTGCAGCGCCTTTAACCGCACGGCCACTTCGGCCGGCAGTAGTATGAACATTAAGTAGATTTGTTAAGTGATAAATTCTGGGAATTGCCAGGTATAACCCAGCAGTTTACCATTATAATGAAGGACTTTAATGTGTGTTGCTTGTCCTGTAGCTATCCCTCTATACTAGTTAAAAATGTTATTTAGTTCCCACACTAAAAGGGTCAAGTTTCTAGTGTTTTGAGCAGAAAGACAGGATATTAAATCCCACTAAAGAATTGGCACTAAGCAATGTCAGGAGAACATTTATCACAGACATTTTTGAATGGTATGCACTTACAAGCTCCACAGCATTCAAAGTCCTTGTTAATTTCTCCTGTGAACAATTCCTTGGCATTTAGTCTTAGGAAGTTAGGGTGTGTGTTTCCACACAAAAATATACCAAGATTCATTCATTTATTGAAGTAATGACACCCATGTCAATGCTCTTCATTGTCCTACAATTTTATCTGATCTATCGTGGGGGATGTTTGTCTTGCAGGGCCTGAAGAGGCGGCTAGTGTACTGCTCACAGACTGGATGATTGTTTCTCCTGCATCTTATTACTTTATCAATTCTCTTCTCTGTATTTGTTATCTGCACTTCAGCAGTCAAAATTTCCAAAGCAGTTCTTCATAACAGCATACACTTATCAATTTGAGACCAATACAATAACCTGGTAGTTGCAACCATCACAAAAAATTGTCTTTGAACACTTCAGTGGATAATATGTGCATAGTTATGGCCACAAGTTGACAGGTCTATTACATACTAGGAGCCAGAGGCAGTGCTGTAATGTGAGACTCCTGAGTACAGTACACACAGCTCAAAATTTGATATTGCCATCTCTTAATTGCCCTCTACTGATTATCTCACTGCCCCATGTGACTGCAGGCATTAAAATCTCATCAAATGAAAGGCAGGGCAACTGCTTCTATCTTCCATATTTTGTAAGCAATTGCCAAATCACTGAAGGTGTGATTTGAGTAACGTGAAACTCAAAATTCTCACCTCCTGCTCTATTTTTGCCATAAATAGGTTTTAAGTCAGGGTAAGAAGAAGATATAATCCTAAAATCTAATGCCAGTCTTAAGTGTTTCACAGTCTTTGGCTGTGGACCTGTTTTGGTGCAGGACTAAGAAGACAGATGTGACCTTCCTCTACTGACACCTTGCCCTCTTTGTTCAGAGATTGGTGCTCAAGGGTGACAGATCTTTTTTCATTATTTTTTGACCATTCATATCCATTGTTTACACCAGATGGTGGAGATGATTTTAAGAACTGGGGTACGTGTGTTGACAATTGTGACTCATGAAGTTTGTCCAGTCTACTGGATGGCAGCACTTTGACTTTCATTAATTCTGAATTTGACAAATGATCACTAATTTCTTCTCCTTTTGAAATACTATGCAAATCTGTGAATGTGGAGGACTCTCTTCCAAGCAATTTGCGTAACAGCAGTTGTTTGCAAGGATGGTCATCTAAATAATCCACAGTTCTCAAATTTTGGCCCTGCTTTGCAGCGTGATGATGTGTGTCTTAACTGTTAAGTCGAGTTTTGTGCTGCATCTCTATATCTTAACTGCTTCCACAAGGACATTTCCTTCCACAGCTAAGTTGACAGCACCTGCATCTATTCAGTTTATCTTTTCTTATATTGCAGGATGAAGTTTGTGCATCTTACCGTTTCCTCCTCCCCCCCCCCCCCCCCCTTAGCTCCTCAGGTGACTGGGGTGTTGGACAGAAAGCATTTATGACCACAGTCTGACTTGCCTGGAGTAATATTCACTGTTATACCTCAACCTTTAACGTCCTTAGCCATCTCAGGTTACACAGCAATGGATACTTTAACAGTGATCAAGTTCATTACACTTATACTTCAGATTTATTTGCTCCATATGATGGAATCTTTTTATAATTTTAGAAGATATTTTTTCTATTATAGAACAGGTACCAAGTAAGACTTTTTCCATGTCTTCTGGCATGTCCATTTCCCCATAGTGAAGCCAGAGTGAGGAAAACAGTTCTGATGTGCAACCTGTATTAAGACATCCATTCAAGTATGACCAGAATGTGAAGTTTAATTTGCATACGCAAAGTGGTTAATATGCATTGCTCCTCTCCACGGCAGCACTTGCTTGACCTGCACACTGCATTTACTGTTTGTAAATAATGTGATTGCTGAACTCCTTACTTCTGAACCAGCTGAAATTTGACTACCTCAGGCTGTTAGTGCTGTAAACAGCATTATTATTATTATTATTATTATTATTATTATTATTATTATTATTATTATTATTATTATTATTTCTTTACTTTCTCAGGCATTAAATCTGGTTAAAAATGGAAAGTGACGCAGACCTTGATCAAGCGTCACTTCCTTTTAACTGTATGGTATGTGTTATATTGCATTAAGGAACTTTCGGGTAATTTAACATGTATCAATAATTACAGATTTATGTAGTTGTATATATAAGATTGGATGTAGCTGTATTGAATTGATGTACTGGTGGATATTGTGTGGTATGACTCCTATAGTTGATAGTATAATTGGTATAATGTCAACTTTATCCTGATGCCACATGTCCTTGACTTCCTCAGCCAGTTGGATGTATTTTTCAATTTTTTCTCCTGTTTTCTTTTGTATATTTGTTGTATTGGGTATGGATATTTCGATTAGTTGTGTTAATTTCTTCTTTTTATTGGTGAGTATGATGTCAGGTTTGTTATGTGGTGGTGTTTTATCTGTTGTAATGGTTCTGTTCCAGTATAATTTGTATTCATCATTCTCCAGTACATTTTGTGGTGCATACTTGTATGTGGGAACGTGTTGCTTTATAAGTTTATGTTGTAAGGCAAGCTGTTGATGTATTATTTTTGCTACATTGTGATGTCTTCTGGGGTATTCTGTATTTGCTAGTATTGTACATCCACTTGTGATGTGATCTACTGTTTCTATTTGTTGTTTGCAAAGTCTGCATTTATCTGTTGTGGTATTGGGATCTTTAATAATATGCTTGCTGTAATATCTGGTGTTTATTGTTTGATCCTGTATTGCAATCATGAATCCTTCCGTCTCACTGTATATATTGCCTTTTCTTAGCCATGTGTTGGATGCGTCTTGATCGATGTGTGGCTGTGTTAGATGATACGGGTGCTTGCCATGAAGTGTTTTCTTTTTCCAATTTACTTTCTTCGTATCTGTTGATGTTATGTGATCTAAAGGGTTGTAGAAGTGGTTATGAAATTGCAGTGGTGTAGCCAATGTATTTATATGAGTGATTGCCTTGTGTATTTTGCTAGTTTCTGCTCGTTCTATAAAGAATTTTCTTAAATTGTCTACCTGTCCATAATGTAGGTTTTTTACGTCGATAAATCCCCTTCCTCCTTCCTTTCTGCTTAATGTGAATCTTTCTGTTGCTGAATGTATGTGATGTATTCTATATTTGTGGCATTGTGATCGTGTAAGTGTATTGAGTGCTTCTAGGTCTGTGTTACTCCATTTCACTACTCCGAATGAGTAGGTCAATATTGGTATGGCATAAGTATTTATAGCTTTTGTCTTGTTTCTTGCTGTCAATTCTGTTTTCAGTATTTTTGTTAGTCTGTCTATTTTTCTTTTAATTCTTCTTTAATATTTCTATTATCTATTCCTATTTTTTGTCTGTATCCTAGATATTTATAGGCATCTGTTTTTTCCATCGCTTCTATGGAGTCACTGTGGTTATTCAATATGTAATCTTTTTGTTTAGTGTGTTTTCCCTTGACTATGCTATTTTTCTTACATTTGTCTGTTCCAAAAGCCATATTTATATCATTGCTGAATACTTCTGTGATCTTTAGTAATTGGTTGAGTTGTTGATTGGTTGCTGCCAGTAGTTTTAGATCATCCATGTATAGCAAATGTGTGATTTTGTGTGAGTATGTTCCAGTAATATTATATCCATAATTTGTATTATTTAGCATGTTGGATAGTGGGTTCAGAGCAAGACAGAACCAGAAAGGACTTAATGAGTCTCCTTGGTATATTCCACGCTTAATCTGTATTGGCTGTGATGTGATGTTATCTGAATTTGTTTGAATATTAAGTGTGGTTTTCCAGTTTTTCATTACTATGTTTAGAAACTGTATCAATTTAGGATCTACTTTGTATATTTCCAATATCTGTAGTAACCATGAGTGGGGTACACTATCAAAGGCTTTTTGGTAATCAAGGTATGCACAGTGTAGCGACCTTTGTTTAGTTTTAGCTTGATATGTCACCTCTGCATCTATTATCAGTTGCTCTTTACATCCTCGTGCTCCTTTGCAGCAGCCCTTTTGTTCTTCATTTATAATTTTGTTCTGTGTTGTATGTGTCATTAATTTCTGTGTAATGACTGAAGTTAATATTTTGTAGATTGTTGGTAGGCATGTTATGGGGCGATATTTAGCTGGGTTTGCTGTGTGTGCTTGATCTTTAGGTTTCAGATATGTTATTCTGTGTGTAAGTGTATCAGGGAATGTGTATGGGTCTGCAATGTAACTGTTAAATAATTTAGTTAGATGTGAATGTGTTGAGGTGAACTTCTTTAGCCAGTAATTTGCTATTTTATCATTTCCAGGGGCTTTCCAATTGTGTGTAGAATTAATTGCTCGGGTGACTTCATGTTGCAAAATTATCACTTCAGGCATTTGTGGTATCATCTTGTATGTGTCTGTTTCTGCTTGTATCCACCGTGCCTGCCTGTTATGTTGTACCGGGTTTGACCATATGTTGCTCCAGAAGTGTTCCATGTCTGGTATGTTTAGTGGATTGTCTATTTTAATGTGTGTGTTATCTATTGTTTGGTAAAATCTCTTTTGGTTTGTGTTGAATGTTTGGTTTTGTTTCCTTCTATTTTCACTTTTTTTGTATCTTCTAAGTCGTTTGGCCAATGCTTGTAATTTCTGCTTCTTTTCATCTAATTGCTCTATTGCTTCTTGTTGTGAGATTTTACCTAACCTTTTTCGTTTTTTGTCTGATATTTCATTTCTTATAAATTGTGTTAGCTGTCCGATGTCTTTTCTCAGTTTTTCTATTCTGATCTGTAGCCTGTGTTGCCATGCTGGTTTTGTGGGTTTCTTCTGTGTATTGGTTTGTTCTGATCTCTGCCTAGTGTGTATATTTAGTGTAGTGAGTGCTCCTATATAAACCAGTAGTTGTAACTCTTCCATAGTTGTATTTTCATTTATTTTGTTGTGTATGATTGTGTTGATAGTTTTTATTGTTGTTTCGACTTGTGGGTTATTTGGCGGTCTATGCAAGAATGGTCTGATGTCTGTATTTGTGTCTTTGTATTCTATACATGTCAGCTGAAATTTCTGTTCTATATCTAACACGTGTGTCTCTTCGTGTTCTATTTGTGCTTGTTCTGGTGGCTGTCTTAAGATTTCGTTTTCCTCTGATTGTTTAATTGATGCGTGTTGGTCTTTGTTTGTTTGCTCTGGGATGTTTGAGTCCATTACTGTATTTTCTTCTTCTTCTCATTGCACATTATTTTGTTCCAGTATTTGTTGTACTTTTTGTTTGATGTTTTCTAATTCTGACTGGGGTATCCTGTTATTTTTGATTATTACACGGATCTGATCAGCTAGTCGTTGTTCTGTTAAAAATTTTAATTCCGGGTATCTGGTAATAAATGTTGTGTATACTTGTGATCAGTATCCAGTTGTGTTGGTTCCTAGGTTTGTTGCTTGGTAATAACAGAACATGAGGTGTCGATTAACTTCATCTGACCATCTCATCCTCTTGTCTTTGTTTTCCTTCTAGGGTGGTTGCAGGAAGCATATCCTGCAAAACACCTATTTGGATTTAAATCATTTTCCAGTTGGCTAGCAGTGTCGTTACCATTGTGGGCGAGCATAGGGTTCAAGCGTCGTCCCCGACCATGATGGCGCTTGTCCGAGGCTTCTTTAGTTCTGTCCTGAACCAACTAATCACACTAAAAGGGGAGGTTAGCCCTATTAGTGGTTTGTTCTTTTCGTCGCCTTTCACGACTGGCAGAACATACCGGAGGCCTATTCTTTTCCCGGGCCTCCACGGGGTTTATTATTATTATTATTATTATTATTATTATTATTATTATTATTATTATTATTATTATTATTATTGGCTAGACACAAAGCATTAAGTTGCCCTTGTGTAATTACTGCTGTGTGTGCTGTCAATTCGTTCATTTGTCTCTAGGCAAATAATGAAGAAATTTTTGGACTACTAGAAGTCGTAGCTACAATTTGGAGAAGACATTTTTTAAAGGTATTTAGAATTTGGTACACAAATGTCCTACTTTTATTATCAGCTATGAACAACACAAAGCACAACATGTGTGCAGTGGGTGAGCTGTGAGGGACCTTACAAAATTGTGGTAATAGTAACAACCTAAAAAAATTAGTTCTGAGTGAAATGAAATCATTTACTTTTTACCCCTCGAGAGGTAATTATCCCCATATTGGGAACCACTGCTCTAGATACTATCAACTTTAAGATGGAGTGACTACTCTAGACACAATGTGGCTATCACTTCCTGCCACCTGAAACTGAGGAACTAGGGACATGACTTTCGGAGAGCAGGTTTCTTTATCTAAAAATATAATCTATTTTTATTTGCTTCACTTATTGTTTGCACAATGACAAATCCCCCACCCAAATCCTCTGGTGCTGACATCTTTCCTCTCTCCCCTTTTAATTAATAATTCTGGCTTAAAACCTCAGCAGAAGGAGATACAATTTGTAGACAAATTTACATTCACTAGCATGAAGTTAGTATGTTTAAATCTTCAAATGATTTATGCAAATCTATCTTCTAGCAAAGAGCAAAACATTTCCAAATTCAATGGTGTTGCTTTCTGCTGTTCTTCCTTTGAAGTTACATTATGATTGTGTAAAATGTAATTTTCCACAAAATTTGCCCATTATTTCTAACCTCACTAACCAAATGGTTAGTAACATCTCTTCTGTGTGAAGTCTAATATCCTGTCAGCAGAATCAATTTTCACTTTGCAGTTGAGTGCAAATTGATGTTTAACTTCCTGGCAGATTAAAACGGTGTGCTTGACCAGTACTGGAACCTAGTGACAGCTACTCAAGCACGGATCGTAATCTGTGCTCACTGTTTCCCTTCCACTAAGCAGAAAATGAGATACTGGCAGAATTGAACCACTGATCGTGAGTCATAATTTGGTAGCTCAGTCAATAGAACACTTTTCTGCAAAAGGCTAAGGTCCCACTTTCGAGTATAGCTCCGGCACAGTTCTAATCAGCATTCTTCTGCCTATGCCCATTCTGGCAACACACAATATCCTGTTACAGAGTATGCCCTACACTGTGGACATACTAGCCTCTGTTTAACCACATGTGCCATCTATATTCTTCCCCAAGACACCAATGTTTCGGGATTTGCAGGCAAGAACTGGCAGTTTAACGTCCTTGTTTCTTGTACCCATCGGGCTTTAATGTAATAAATTTCTACACTGTCAACATTTCTTCTCAGTGACTATAGTATAACCCCACATTTTCATTTCCAGAATTAACGTTTTTCCTGTCTTTAACAATTCTTATCACTTCCGTCAAATTTTCTATATTCACAGTGTTAATTTGCACCTGGTTCTACATTAACGTATCAGTAATTTTCCCACAATTTACATTTTATGGAACAATTTTTGTGGAGGAAAAAATGGCTGATTGACAAACTGACGCAGGCACTGCGTTGGCCTTCACATAGCGGTTACATATGTTACATTGTTAACTTTCTTGACATCTAGGTGCTCTACTCAGCAGATCTGAATCAGTTGAAGTCTGAACAAATCACAATTTGTATCCTGCTGCTGCCAACCACTAGTCGGTGTGGTGGTGGATGGGATTAACTGTTTTGATAGAAGTTTAAAGAACAAGCAACTTCTGAGGAACATTCATTTGTTTCGAGTTGATACCAACTATCTTTCAGTATTGTGTGCTACAGTAAGTAGTATCCTTCCTTTATTGTAGCCACATGGTTTTGGCGTTAACTTTGCCCTTTGGTAATTATCATATGCAGAGGACATGCATTTCACAGTACTTGTAACTTGCTAATATACAGTAATTTCCTTTATGGTTCATACATACACTGTAAATAGTGTCGTTTGTGAGGTAAGGTTGACATGTTCACAATGCTGACAAGTCTGTTCTTACAACTGACGTGAGTCAATTTCAATCGAGACAGCTACTCTCAACAACTGCCATGCAGAGAGAGTGTGTATCGTGTAGCGCATTCAAAGCCTTGTGTTAAATGATGGCAGTGTCAGTATCTTTTCTTGTTTTTGTTTTCTGTTGCAGTTTTGAGATTGAAAAAGCCAGTATTGCCAAGAGAGACAGGAAAACCCTTTCTATGGAAGGAAAGGTAAAAATTCTGCAAAGAGTTGAAGCTCAATGTGGAACACGTGTTGCATTAGCACAGCTTATAGAAATACCCGTATCTACATTTAACACTATCGTGAGAAACAGACTATTTTTGAAAAGTGCAAGCAACAGTGTGCCAATTTAAAAAAAAAGTACAATATGCCAGCTATTTGAAGTATGCAGAGCTAGAAGAAATTACGAAGAACCAGTGTCAGGCAGCACAAGTGTTGAACATTCCAATAAACTACATGTTGTTGCATGAAAAGGCTGTGAAAGTCATTGAAGTACTTGTGACCAAGGACTTTACCGCATCTAATGGGTCAATTGATAGATGTAAGAAGCAGTACAATGTGGAGTATAAAACTGTGTGTGGCAAAGAAAACAGTGTTGACATAAAATCTGTTACTGAATGGCAGAGTGGCAGGTTACAGAAACCTATAAACAAATATAAGCCAAAAGATATCCTTAACACTGACGAAACTGGTCTCTCTTGCAGCATATTGCCACAAATAACACTTGCCCTCAAAGGTGAAAACTGCCATGGAGGTAAACACAGTGAAGTTCACCTGACAGGAATGTTAGGCATGAACGTGGATGGTTCTGAAAAAATTAAACCTTTCGTGATCAGCAAAGCTAAAACACCAGTGTTTAAAAATACAAAAACACTACCAATGAACTAAATGGTCAACAAAAAAGCATGGATGACATCTGAATTATTCACGAATCAATTATATTGCCTTTATGCAAGAATGGGCAGTCACAACAGAAAATTTCTCTTTTAGTGGATTGTTGCCCTGAGTATCCCAGAAATTTGAGTGTTCTGATGTGCAATTAGAGTTTCTGCCACCAAAATGCAGAAGCAAATTACAGCCTTTCGATTCGGGTATTATCCATGCCTTCAAAACACACTATAGAAAGGTGATTGTGCCGAAGGCATTAACTTTGACGGAGACTGGGAAAGACCCAGCCTCCTCTAGAGTGACCATTTTAGATGCTTTGCATTATATTGCGAAGGCATGAACAGAAGATATGGTTGCCACCATCTTCAACTGCTTCTGAAAAGAGGGGTTCATGGAAGCCAATGAATGAAATTCGTGTGACGCACCAGACCTGAGAGTTAGTGACAACGGTAAAAATTGCTTGCTTCATAATGGGAAAAGTTGCAGCATCTGGTTGACAACTTTGTACACATTGTCAACAATGTTGTCACAGTGGAAATTGTTTCTGTTGATGATGTCACTGACACAAGAAAATGCTGAAAGTGCAGGACGTGACAGTAATAGTGAGATGAGGACAATGAGGTTCCCTCATTTGCGGTTGTTAATGCAGCAATGAAAACAAAAATATATTTCATCTGCAGATGTTGATAAAGTTTTCCACTGTGTTTACGAACTCAAAAACCAAATTGAAAAAATTCATCAGAAAAAAATTGAAACAATCCACAATTTTGTATTTTTTGCTAAAAGGCAGTAACTACTGTACTCATTTGTTCATGTCAAATTTATAGACCATTCAAATTAAAAATAAGTATGATAGATAATAATGGCTTATTAATCTTTTGTAAATGTGTACTTGAAATTCTGAAGTGTAGAATGGCACCCTTCCCTGTAATCTTGGCTGTGAATGCAGACCAATCTCTATCTTAACCCTAACATCTATATTTATTTCGAAGTGACAATTTGGCTGCGAGCTGACGAAGCCAGTGAGTGTGAAATAAAGGCTGCAGCAACAGATTGATCTGTAGATTAGTGCCATATTTAATGCACTTTATAATACTCCATGGACCTATGTTTACAAAATCAAGGACAGCTAGGTAAGCGACCAGCACAGTGTAGATCTGGTGAAGCCATTTTCGAAGCAAAGTTACACTGAAAATGATGCAGTTTACAGATATTTTTAATGCAGTACAAATATGGCCTGCACTTTTTGTAGGCATCAAATATAAATACTAAAACTGCAAAGCTAAAGTTATGCAATTGGCAAACAGTTAAATCGACATGGCGGCTGCTTGGTTTGCATTATTTTTAGTGCAATTTGTGCTGAAATGTCAGTGAATGTCGTGTCACCTGCTAAACATAGCAAAAAATTCAGATAAACTTTATTAAATAATAAACATTCCCTAACGAGTGCTCTGTTGCCTTTTATCTGCATGCGTCATATGGAACTACGGAAGTTGAAGGGGGCCCTACACATAACCAGTAGAACTTAAAGAGTCAATTCCCAAATTTTACACTTTTCCACAGTTTACGCCATTTTTTCAAGTCCCCTGAATAGTGTAAAAGTGAAGTTTTACTATATTCCTTTTCTAACCCCATTTTCATTTTTTTAAACTGTATTTTCTGACCCACAATGCACTTAGCTTTCTATTCTTATGGACTAGTGCACAATGACTTTTATATTTCCCTATCTTCTACCTTCAAGCTCTCAGGTTTATTGAATCTCATCCAGTGCAGCCCCTAAACAATCTGTCTTTCCTTCTCATCCTGTCCACCAAGTCTCCCCTGATCCAGACTTCTGGGTGACTCTTGAATGCTCCACATTGCAAAACCTCACCAGTTCTTATCCTTCACTCCCAGGGTTGCCACAGGTACTGGAAATCTGTGAATTTCAAACACATTAGAGAAATATCAGGGAAATGTGAAAAGAGGGCCGGGGGGGGGGGGGGGGGAGGGGGGGGCAAGCACTGGAAAATCTCATTTTTGTCTCACCACATGAAATGGTTTGTTTCCTGAGCTGTCGTGCACCATCGCTGGTTGGGTGCAGCCGAGTAAATGCACCATTTCCCTATTCCCTCATTTCTACTGCTTCTCCCCTCCCTACCACTCCCATCAGCTTGCAGTCATTGCTGCCACCACTTCTTGCAACTAGCCTAGCAGCTGCTTACGAGAGGCAGGGAGGCATGAGGAATGGTTTATTTGGGTCTGATTCTCAGATTGTAGACAGAGTGGCTGTAGAAGGCAGTCATGTGGATGAGTTGTGTCTTGAGTGATCGTGTGAATGTACGTGTGCTCATTTTCTGACTAACAATATGGCTGAAAATTTAGTTGTGGGAAGGCTATTCCCTTTTCTACATCCCTGTCTGTGAGCTCGGCAATCTTAACTATGAGTTGCTACCTATCCTCATTATTGATCATCATAGTATTTTAACACACTGTCTGTTGCATGGATTGATTACTATGGTCTCAATTCATCAACATTCTGTTTGTGGCTCGTGAACAGTTTGCCACACAAGTTTCCACAATCGGCCAAAACCAGAGGCTGTTTCTGCGAGTATCTAATGGATCAGGCATGCCGATCTGAAGCCATTCAGTTCCCTTTAATGTGCAGCCCCTGCCTGTCATATGTAGTCTCACTGATGTGCCTGCAGGCCATGCGTGCATGTGCGTGTAGGGGACATAACACAGCTGATTTTCATGGTTTATCCATGGACCCAGGACTGCGGTGCTCCTCAGCAGACCAGGCTATGGGCAATGAATTTCAGGAATTTAAACTGTCTCACTCCAAGTACATTGTATAGTGTGGCGTTTTGAAGACACTATCTGTTTTAGTACATTCTGGCACTTCAACAGTAATTTATATGTTGGAAAGTATGGACAATAAAAAGAATTGTCAGTCACGGGCAGTTTGTACGCTAAGTACTCATTTCTCTAAAGAAAAAACACAGTACCTGTAAAAATAAGAGATATAACACAGTGGATAATAACTGACAATGTAGGAGAACCAAAATTTTATTAGTGGTTACCTAGTGTTTGTCCACACAATTCTTCCCCGCTTTACACACTTCTTTCAAGAGATCTATTTTTTCTGAGGTCATTTCTGAAATTAGTGAAGGCATTTTAAATCCGTCTCACGTCTCCAGGAAAATGTGTATTTTTGTCACCATGTGTGTGTGTTTTATTGAAATAAAATAACATCAGAGGTCTTAATGAAAGACATACCATTTGGTTTGCTTTCTTCATCTAAAAACAGTTCATTACAAAGTATACTGACGTTAGCACTTAAGATTTTTACTCACATCAAGGAACGCCCTCTGCTTGCAAGTCTTTTTGACATTTCCTCATTTGCACTATTGTTCCTTGTACCACAGCTGCAAAGACATACTGTCGACTTACATCTAAACTAACCCTTGAGATCGCAGGGAAAAAATCCTATAACTTGTCTGGGAATCAGGGAATATCAGAATTTCACTTGGGGAACTTGCGGCAACCCTGACTCCCGTTCCTTCCCCTTAACCCTTCTGCCAGAAGCAGCCAATTTTTATCCATCCCGTTAATCCTCTCCCCTATTTTTAGATGTACATGTTCTCTTCGCTCCTACTGGTTCCACCCCCTTTCTGCTGCTAGTTTTCTTTTCTGGTTCAAACAGTTCAAGTATCACATATCTGATTCATGCTGCACCTATGCTATGGCAATGTGCACCCTTAAAGTCCACAGCTAGAAATATTTATTTCTTCGTTTTCTTGTTGGTGTTCCTTGTTAGGGTGACATGGAGAACAGTGTTCATGGAGTTTATGCACGTAATTCCACACAATTTGTGTTTTCTCTTGATCCGTAAAGAATTTATCTATTTTATGATTCTGACAACATTAGTGTCTAGTAGTGATGTGATTTTGAGGTATTTCTAGGCCTCTTTCTACTCCTTTGGCAACGACCTTCAGTTCAGTGACTACATCGGGGTGAGGATGACCTTGCATAGTTAAGTGATTTTATTTTGAAGTAACACCCTATGCTCTTATTTTAGAACTTTATAGTTATGTCACTTTTAAAAATCCCTTCCATAGTCTTCTAACACAATCTTTTCATTATTACAGATGTGTCTGCAATGCATTTTTTAAAATCATATTTGTGTATGTGCTAATACTCACTGGCAGAGTGTGAGAGCGTACATTATTGAATGAGCTTATTTGTAACCACAGTCCTACACATGAATGATTTCAGCAACATCATACTTCAGCCCTTTAATGTTAGAAACCATCAGCTCACCAATACAAACAGAAAATAATTAATGAATGTTTAAGCACAGCTGTAACTTAGGATATTAATAAATTGAAATATCTCGAGACACAAAACAAGTATTTGCACTGCCAAAACATAGGCCAGGCTTCAAAATTACAAAACAACTGATTCAAAGAGGAAAGACATCTACTGAAGCAAATTCCAGCAGTATTTAACAATACGGACTAAAAAATGATTGAGTAACTTTAACTGTGTGTTGGCTTCTGTCTCAGGGTCTTCAGCTGACATTCGTTTGACTGTTCTGACATTTTTCCAGCACTAGTGGCTGGTATTGTGAAAGCTTCACTCTCCATTGCCGATGGTGGACTTGAGCCGCAAACTGCATGCACCTAGCACACCAACGTCCAGGAAAGCCCTTGGATATTGGTGTGCCAGATACAATCTGGGGCTATCAGCTCGTCTCCAGTCCACCACCAGCAATGGAGGGTGAAACTATGACAATGCTAGCTACTCGTGCTCGTGAATGATCAGAAAAATCAAACAAATGTCACCTGAAAAAACCCAGGACAGAAGCCAACAGGTAGATTGTGATTAAGTGGCCACACAGCCTTAACAAGGTAAAGTGAATGTTTTCATTGGGAAAACAGCGTAATTAACATCAACTAGCCAAAATCTAGTGCTGTGTATTTTATATTTCTGAGAAAAAGTAATGTTGCTGATCTCACCTATCTTTGTCTTCGCAAGCTGGCTCCTTAATTCTTCAAATTCTGTATTTGCTTGTTCAAAATCATATTCACTATCAAATTTCAGTGTTTTTCCCTTGGCAGTTGGTGTTCCCACTTGCTGACGACCCATACCACCACCACCAGCATTTCCCAATCCACCTCCACGGGCTCTGCTACGTCTTGCACCTGTTCTATTTCCCCAGCCACCTCGCTGCTGTGGTAAGCGCTGGGGCAAAGGCTGCATCTGTTGTGGAG
The DNA here is from genome assembly GCF_023864345.2 of Schistocerca serialis cubense. NCBI lineage: Eukaryota > Metazoa > Arthropoda > Insecta > Orthoptera > Acrididae > Schistocerca > Schistocerca serialis. The sequence goes on along the minus strand of NC_064641.1, from coordinate 319,247,700 downwards.
CTTGTTGAGTTACTGCATTCTGTCAAATATAATATTTCATTTCAAAAATGTGTACATAACTCATTATGTGAATTCAGTAAGGAAAATATTTATTGCATATCTTTTCTACCTGTAAATCACTGAACATATTAACCTGCAAGTGTACAGGATGCTTATTTGAAATTAAATTCCTGCAGTCCTTCCAGTTCTTGAGAGTAAAAAGCATAAAATCTATGCAATTATGTTGAATTAGAAATTACATTGTCTCTCAAAATGTTTCCAAAGTTATCAAAAAGTTTTTTAGATGTAACCCATGAAAAATAGTTTTTTTTAGATGTAAAATCTCCTTTCCAGTTCTGATTATCCCAAAATTGAGGCAAGATTGAAGGATGGTGTAATTACCTTTCAATATATTTATCATATTTTAACAATTCTGTTATGATTGAGTTAATTTTCTGAAGTTTTCCTTAGTATTGCACAATATAGCATAGACCATCAAGTGTTGCTAGTGGGACACTGACCCTGCCACAGCAGCTGGTGGAGGCGAGACTTCCACGTAACAGCTAATGGAAATGCAGACAGACAAGGTATTCAAACTCAAATCCTGGTGGCTATACTAATTACACATGTTAGTCTCAAAGATGGCTGCCATCTGCTACTCTGCACAGAGCAGGCATGTCACCATTACCACCTTATAAACTATCCAAATAAAATCAAAGACATTTTGGGTGGTGATTTCTACCTAATATCTTTGTAGCTCATGTTCGAAGATCCATGCCGTAGTTCAGTATGCTAGCTAAACAAACAATTTGGCACAAAATGCGTGGAAATTCACAGAAGTCTTCCCAATTGCCACTGCTTACATATTTGATTCTGCTCCCTTATACATACTTCTGAAAAGCCTAGCTAAGAACAATTACTGAGCAGGTATTTAGTCAGAGTTGGTTCACCAAACTTTGCTCTAAGGATATCCTTTAAGTGGACAGAACTTTCGCAACTTATCAGCAAGAAACAAAGCTAAGTACTACTTTCATAATCACTTTCTGACTTTCTTTTTGCCTGACTTGCATTGTCACTTCCTAGTTTAAGTACTGCTGAGACAATTGATTATGAACAACCTTTTTATTAAATACTGATTTCAAATTAAGTGATTTACTATGCCTTACACTTATGGTAATTGGGCTTAACTTCATCCAGGAAGGTGGGTGAATGACCCAAGCCGTGTCTTTATGATGTGTCAGGTTATACATGCCACAGCTCAGCCCCTTAAGTGGGGAATGCAAGTAGAAATTTTCACACTGTGAGCCTCCATACTGGTTGTATCCCTTCAGGTAAAACAGAAGTGCTGTGCCATCTGTTGACTAACAACACCAATTAATCAGTTCTGTGTCATCCAAACAAGACACAGCCATGGCAAAAGTGCCACAGCTGCAAAGATACGAGCTGGTGCCAGTGCCATGGAGACTCGCCACTTGCACGAGTTCCACCAACAGCAAAGGATTGCTGAGGATGAAGATATCAACTTTGCCTTTGCCAATTGCCATTTGAGTACAATCTGCCAATGATTGGATGACAATAGACAAAAACCTACTCAGTTGATAGAAGAGCAGCTCTCCACACTTTGTTACAGACCATCGTCCAGGGGTGACGGACAGGAAACGTCATTTAGTGAACTCTTACAAGTAAACAGACAGTAGTTGTCAATTGCATCTGCTATGTGCTATGAAGTCTACCCACAATTATTTGCACTTAGCTGTTGAGAGCATTTTTTTTTGTGTTATATTACAAGCAGTGTTGCAGACTTACTTATTCGGCAAGTCACAAGGATAAGTAAACCTTTAACTCATCTGTGAGACTGTTACTAATTTGTTGCAGTGTAGTAGAACCTTCATCATCCTATCCTGTTACTTGACCCTGGAGGATTGCTATATAATAGTGGCAGGGAGAGATTGTCTTAGTGTACTGCACCCTGCTTCATGAACTCAAACTCTGCCTACTGTAACAGTGGCAACTCAGCCCCCACAGCAGTGGTGGCAAGGCCTTAACAAAACTGGCGACAAGGGTTTGCGAAAGTCAGAATCTGTACTGACTTACCTCCACGATCTTCCACATATTTTGCGTAGTCTTACACTGGAATGAATTTTTGCTATTTGCAATGAACTGATGAAAGTGTTAATTAGTATAAAAGACAGAAGAAGTGATCTAGATATTGAAAGTGACACCACTTGGAGCAAATGCCAGAAAAAGTGAGGTACAGATGGTGGATAGTGGTAAGATCACTGGAGCTGCATCAGTGAAACATTTGTGATATGACAACTGGAAGCTGGAGGAAGGTGATACCTCGTAAGTGTTGAAGCTATATTTCAGTGAAACAAACACTGTTCATGAAAATTATGCTTCAGATTTTAGTCCATACTGGCTGTAACAACTATGTTGTATGTTTCTTAACTGGGTAGATGTTGGTGCAGGTAAGCTTTACATTTTTGTGTACAATTTTATCAACCTTCCATTTTTGAACACACTGATTTTTTTCTGTATTTGCAGCAATACAAATTTCAGCTACTGTAAACAATGAGGAAATGCCTGCATTTGAGGAGAATAAATTATTCTGAAATTCACTAATTGCAAATTCCCCATCATCAGCTGTATTAGGATACATCTACTATCCAATAATGAAATATAAAAATTGGTGTCAACCAGGACTAATACAGGTCAGTACAAATTCTCAAATTTCGCTGTTGGATAGTAGATCTATACATACTACAGCAGATGTCAAGGAGTTCACCACCAGGGAATTAATTTCGAAGTATTTTGTACATCTATCTAATTTCAACTGTGTGTGTGTGTGTGTGTGTGTGTGTGTGTGTGTGTGTCGACACGCATACAATAATAAAATATTGTTCCAGTTCAGCTCTGTCATTTAGTAGTCTAGTGATAGATTTAAAAAAAATCATGTAATGTAGGAGCGAACTTTTCCATTGATGGATTTCGTATGTTACAGAAAAAGCCTGGCAGTATCCCACCCACCTCTAGGAGCAGTGTAATATGGAATGGAGTTTCGAGATCTCAACTCATGCACAGGATATTGGGGGTTCTTGGCTGGCCAGCTGTGTTACGGGTACAGTGGAATTGGTACTAAGGGTATCTGCCTACTAATGCTAACAGCACGAATTTGCTGCCTTGTAGGAAGAGGGATGCTCGAAGGGTAAGGGACCATTGCTGGCAGAAAAGGCAACTACGACAGGCTGAGAAGGAGCAGCCCCCATGCTAGTAGTGCACAAGGGCAACTTCCTTGTAGTCACAAAAATTTCAAGCACATGATGAAACCAGACAGTGTTAACGACAATCATGCATCGGACACTGAATTAAGACCCGAGTTTCTCCTGGCGTATACAATTTTCGAACAACTTACAGGTATTCAGCCAGGTAATATTTTCAGCGACTGCCGATATTTTGGCACGAGTACACCCTGCCATTTTCACGGCAAACTGCTTTGGACAGGGCGATTTACAGGCAAATTAAAAACCTTGGTTCTTAGACTGATGCAGGAAAGATAGCATACACTGAACAGTGGCCAAAGATGGCCAAAGACAGATCGATAGTGATACTACGAACGAGCAGGTGAGTTAACATTGACTATCCCTCTGTTTTAGCAGGGAGATAGCAGGATTCAAAAGAAAGTGTAAAGAAAAACCTCCATCCCTGTTTGCAAGGCTGCTCAGTAATTTAATCTCAACTGCCTTCTTAGTAACACTATCCCAATAGCTGGACGTGCATGCCAATATCTCCGTGTTGTTACATAGCATGAGGTGGCCAGTATCCAAGCATTTCTCAGCAACAGCAGACCTACATGGCTGCTGTAATCGTGTGTGCTGTTTATGCTAAGTAAGGCAGGTGTATATCACATTCCTTGTAGCTGTGGCATGGCATATATTGGTCAAACTACCACGACTGTGGGGCACCAATGTACTGAGCATAAATGGCACATACGATTACAGCAGCCAAGTAAATCAGCTATTGCCGAACACAGCAATCTGGAAGAGCACTTTAACGGAACAGACAGTGTCTTAAAGATTTAAGATGAACATCAACGAAAGCAAAATGAAGATTATGGAATGTAATTTGATTAAATCAGGTGATGCTGAGGGAATTATATTAGGAAATGAGACACTTAAAGTAGTAAATGAGTTTTGCTATTTGGGTAGCAAAGTAACTGATGATGGTCGAAGTAGGTAGGATATAAAATTTAGACTGGCTAAGACAAAGAAAGCGTTTCTGAAGAAGAGAAATTTGTTAACATCGAGTATAGATTCAAGTGTCAAAGTCCTTTCTGAAAGTATTTGTATTGCGTGAAGCCATGTATGGAAGTGAAACATGAACGATGAATTGTTTAGACAAGACTAGAAGGTTTTGAAATATGGTGCCACAAAAGAATGCTAAAGATTAGATGGAGAAGGGATTGGCTGGAAGGACACGTTCTGAGGCATCAAGGGATCACCATTTTAATAATGCAGAGAAGCATGGAGGGTAAACATTGTAGAGGGAGACCTAGGGGTCAATACACTACTGCAACCCACATCCTTCAGAATCTGCATAGTTACTTGGAGAAGACGAGGCTTGCACAGGATAGAGTAGCACGGAGAGCTGCTCAAACAAGTCTCTGGACTGAAGACCACAACAACAGGTATTATACCATCTATCATTCCCTTATGCTCCCTCAAACCCATTTACAACCACTGGCTCTTTCAGTCTATCCAGATCCCGTCATCTTAAATTCCTGTATTTTTGCAGTTTCTACAGTTTTCCATGACCAATGAATTGTGGTCAGAGTCCACCTCTGCCCCTGGAGATGTCTTAAAATTTCAAATCTGGTTCCTAAATCTGTCTTACCATTATATAATCTGAAACCTTCCATTATCTCCAGGCCTCTTCCATATATACACCCTCCTTTCATGATGCTGAAACCAAGTTTTAGCTATGATTAAATGATGCTCTGTGCAGAATTCAAACAGGCAGCTTCCTCTCAATTCTTTCCCCCAGTCCACATTCACCTTTTATTTTCCTTCTCTTTCCTTCCCCTTCTATCTAATTCCAGTCACCCATGACTATCTGAATAATCTCTTAACTTATGTATTTCTTTAATCTATCATCTGCACAAATAGTTGGCATATGAACTTTTACTACTGTGGTAGGTGCGCAACTGAACACATTGCATCACTATGTTGTTCATTGTAGCCTTCTACCTTTGTATTTTTTAGTCATCATTAAGCCCACTCCTGCATTAGCCTTATTTGATTTTGTATTTTTAACTCTGTATTCACCTTACCCGAGTCCTGCTCCTCCTGCCATTGAACTTTACTATCTCCCACTATATGAAACTTTAACCTATCTATTTCCCTTTAAAATTTTCTATAACCAGCCTGATTACGGGATCCAACATTCCACACACTGATCCGGACTATTTTGCCTCCAGAATATTTTACATAAGGATGCCATCATTTAACCACAAAGAGCTGTATACCCTTTTGAAAAGTTACAGCTGTAGTTTCCCATTTCTTTCAGCCATTTGCAGCATCAGCACAGCAAGGCCATTTCAGATGTTACAAGGACAGATCAGTCAATCAAGCCGACTGTTGCCCCTGCAACTACTGAAAAGGCTGCTGCACCTCTTCAGGAACCACACATTTGTCTGGACTCTCGACAGATACCCCCTCCATTATGGTTGCACCTATGGTATGGCTATCTGTATTGCTGAAGCATGTACGACTCTCCACCAACAGTAATGTCCGAGGTTCATGGGTTACCAGGTATGGGTATTTCAACAAACACAGTGGAACTTCGATTTTATGTTCTGCAATTCTATACCACAAATTGGAAGCTGCTGTGAAAACCTGGAACATCAATGCTAAAATGCCCCAATTTTACATTTCTTCCTAGGAAGGCTTAGCTTGATTAACATTTTTTTTACTTGATATATCGCTTGACTGTCCCATTTTCTTGCTATTGATATTTGGTATTACTGAACAAATTTTAAGTGGCACGAACGGCAGGCGGTTTACATCACTGGTGGTGGCATAGTGAAGGGAATATGCTAGGCTGTCACAGAGAGGGGAAACGCGAGAGAGGAAATGTTGATGTAACCCATAATCAGTGCTGCCCACTATCTGCAACATTTAGTTTCACCGTTCAATTATGACACACCTACTGCTAGGTTGTGGCACCAATTGCAACAGAGAACAGTCCATGCTAAGTGTTCCATACCGTGCCAACACATGACCAAGTGGCCCAACCACTACCTTTTCTTGTGCCATGTAATGTAGTCTTGTCTTTTTGCATGTATTTCTGATATACAGTAATCAGGAACAATTTTGATTGTCAACCTCTTAAATTCAAACACCAAGTCTCAACAGTTTGGCCATTTCCAGTTAGTGAGGTCTTATTGGCTTATGCACATCAGTTTATACACCTTAGCGAACAAAACATTCGAAATTCCTACAACTGAAATTCCTGAAGTATTAGTTTATGAAGTATAAAGAGGCACAGAAACTATGTATTTTTTTAGGGCACAGAAACAACTAGGATATACATGCCCCCATCAAAACTATAGAACACAAAGACGAAGACTTAAAAACACCTACACCTCAATCCCAATTGAAAGAAGAGGAAACAGGGTTGTGGAGAAAGATCTATAAAATATGCCGAAAAGAAACAGAGGTCCAGAACTTAAATTGCCTTCGCCATACTGCTGCAATGGATAAAAAGTAAAATTTGGCTGACAGCGCTCGTGACCCCCACAAACGGCAAGTGACCCCCACAAACGGCAAGTGACCCCCACAAACGGCAAGTGACCCCCACAAACGGCAAGTGACCCCCACAAACGGCAAGTGACCCCCACAAACGGCAAGTGACCCCCACAAACGGCAAGTGACCCCCACAAACGGCAAGTGACCCCCACAAACGGCAAGTGACCCCCACAAACGGCAAGTGACCCCCACAAACGGCAAGTGACCCCCACAAACGGCAAGTGACCCCCACAAACGGCAAGTGACCCCCACAAACGGCAAGTGACCCCCACAAACGGCAAGTGACCCCCACAAACGGCAAGTGACCCCCACAAACGGCAAGTGACCCCCACAAACGGCAAGTGACCCCCACAAACGGCAAGTGACCCCCACAAACGGCAAGTGACCCCCACAAACGGCAAGTGACCCCCACAAACGGCAAGTGACCCCCACAAACGGCAAGTGACCCCCACAAACGGCAAGTGACCCCCACAAACGGCAAGTGACCCCCACAAACGGCAAGTGACCCCCACAAACGGCAAGTGACCCCCACAAACGGCAAGTGACCCCCACAAACGGCAAGTGACCCCCACAAACGGCAAGTGACCCCCACAAACGGCAAGTGACCCCCACAAACGGCAAGTGACCCCCACAAACGGCAAGTGACCCCCACAAACGGCAAGTGACCCCCACAAACGGCAAGTGACCCCCACAAACGGCAAGTGACCCCCACAAACGGCAAGTGACCCCCACAAACGGCAAGTGACCCCCACAAACGGCAAGTGACCCCCACAAACGGCAAGTGACCCCCACAAACGGCAAGTGACCCCCACAAACGGCAAGTGACCCCCACAAACGGCAAGTGACCCCCACAAACGGCAAGTGACCCCCACAAACGGCAAGTGACCCCCACAAACGGCAAGTGACCCCCACAAACGGCAAGTGACCCCCACAAACGGCAAGTGACCCCCACAAACGGCAAGTGACCCCCACAAACGGCAAGTGACCCCCACAAACGGCAAGTGACCCCCACAAACGGCAAGTGACCCCCACAAACGGCAAGTGACCCCCACAAACGGCAAGTGACCCCCACAAACGGCAAGTGACCCCCACAAACGGCAAGTGACCCCCACAAACGGCAAGTGACCCCCACAAACGGCAAGTGACCCCCACAAACGGCAAGTGACCCCCACAAACGGCAAGTGACCCCCACAAACGGCAAGTGACCCCCACAAACGGCAAGTGACCCCCACAAACGGCAAGTGACCCCCACAAACGGCAAGTGACCCCCACAAACGGCAAGTGACCCCCACAAACGGCAAGTGACCCCCACAAACGGCAAGTGACCCCCACAAACGGCAAGTGACCCCCACAAACGGCAAGTGACCCCCACAAACGGCAAGTGACCCCCACAAACGGCAAGTGACCCCCACAAACGGCAAGTGACCCCCACAAACGGCAAGTGACCCCCACAAACGGCAAGTGACCCCCACAAACGGCAAGTGACCCCCACAAACGGCAAGTGACCCCCACAAACGGCAAGTGACCCCCACAAACGGCAAGTGACCCCCACAAACGGCAAGTGACCCCCACAAACGGCAAGTGACCCCCACAAACGGCAAGTGACCCCCACAAACGGCAAGTGACCCCCACAAACGGCAAGTGACCCCCACAAACGGCAAGTGACCCCCACAAACGGCAAGTGACCCCCACAAACGGCAAGTGACCCCCACAAACGGCAAGTGACCCCCACAAACGGCAAGTGACCCCCACAAACGGCAAGTGACCCCCACAAACGGCAAGTGACCCCCACAAACGGCAAGTGACCCCCACAAACGGCAAGTGACCCCCACAAACGGCAAGTGACCCCCACAAACGGCAAGTGACCCCCACAAACGGCAAGTGACCCCCACAAACGGCAAGTGACCCCCACAAACGGCAAGTGACCCCCACAAACGGCAAGTGACCCCCACAAACGGCAAGTGACCCCCACAAACGGCAAGTGACCCCCACAAACGGCAAGTGACCCCCACAAACGGCAAGTGACCCCCACAAACGGCAAGTGACCCCCACAAACGGCAAGTGACCCCCACAAACGGCAAGTGACCCCCACAAACGGCAAGTGACCCCCACAAACGGCAAGTGACCCCCACAAACGGCAAGTGACCCCCACAAACGGCAAGTGACCCCCACAAACGGCAAGTGACCCCCACAAACGGCAAGTGACCCCCACAAACGGCAAGTGACCCCCACAAACGGCGAACACAAATGAGAACGCTAGCAGTTAAAAAAGGGCATTCCATCAGGGAGTGGTGGACTGTCAAAAGATTAGCACAATGTGCATGAAATGGTGGAGGAGCACCACTTAAATGGCAATGGCTAAAAATGCAGTTCCCAATACACAATCTAGTTAAAATATCTCACAGTGAGAGAGCCCAGAGATGGTCATCCAAGCCGCTAGGAGAGGCTTAACTACACAGTGCTTGTTCCCACAAAGGGAGGACCAGTTGTGATGCCGAAGTGAAACCACCTGCTGGCAGATGAAAACACATATGATCAGAAAGAACATAAGAACTAGGAGGCTGAGGTACGAGGACTGCAGCCCTCGCAGCAATGTGAGCAGCCTAGTTTCCTGTCAGACTGATTACCAGGAACCCCCATGAACATCACAGTGACTCAATCAGGAGTGAGCAAGTAACAGCTTTCCTGGACCCCTTGCACTAAAAGATGGATGATGTACAGCACAAAAGAGGCTTTGAAGGGCACCGAGTGTAAGCAGATGATGCAATTGGAAAGTGTCACCGAGTGTATTGTGTGGGCTGATAAAATGCAAAGAGCTCTACTGTAAATACTGAGCAATTTTCCAGAAGCCGATACTGAGAAACGTCAGCACCAATGAGAAAGCCACACCTGACACCACACTCAGTTGAAGAGCCATCAGTGTACATAGAGGTACTATCGCGAAGTTCCATGCGATGGTCATGAAACTCAAGGCAATGGAGTGAGGCTGAAGTGTCCTTAGGTAGCGAATGGAAACCAAGGTGAACGTGGGCCACCACACGAAGCCAAGGTGGTGTAGGATTTACAGCCACCAGGAAAGTTGTAGGTCGTGTGAAGTTAAGCTGCTGGAGCAAAAGCCTAACACAAATTCCAAGAGGTAACAGAAGAGGGACGCACCCCATACTGGCAATCAAAGTAGTAGTCGAAGGAAGCGTAAGATGGGTGGCCATGCATGGCAGACAAACGGCATGCTTGTACACTGAGGAGCAAGTCACGGCAGTAGGACAGCGGTAGTTTGGCAGCTTGGCAGCTTCTGCATACAAAGTCTCAACCAGGCTAGTGTAAAATGCACCAATGGTAAAACGGATGCTATGATGGACAGTATTGAGATGGCGTAAGAGGGATGGACATGCAGATACATAAACATAACACCCATAATGTAGTTTCAAACGGACAAGGGACAGGTATAAACACAAGAGTGTCGTTTAATCTGCTCCCCAGGAAGTACCAATGAGGACATTGAGGGATGGCTTAAGACATGCAAGGCCAAGAACGTTTCTTATAGAGCATGAGCCCAGGAATTTCATAGTTTCAACAAATTGAAGAGCAACAAGCACAAGATGTGAAGACAGAGGAAGAAACCAATTTTTCCACCAGAAATTCATAAAAATGGTGGTGTCAGTGTAGAAATGAAAGCCATTGGCAATGCTCCAAGAGTAAAGATCGAGACACAGCTGAAGATGCCACTGAGAGTGACAGGTCCATTGAGAACTGAAACAGATGACAAAATCATCAACGAAAATAGAGCTGGAGACGCCCAGCAGGAGACAGGCCACTATAGGGTTAAGGGGACCACACTGGTTCACATCGAAAAAATCTATTTTTGGTTTTCACCATATTTTGATATATTAAGTACTCTGAAAAGGATTTTGCTGTTTTTTTTCTGAGCATTTAAAGAGCATTTTCCTCCCAGGTCTGTTTATGTGCCACACCCCCTCTTCTGTCACCCACTTTTCTGCATATATTTTAGATCTTTATATCTCCTGCATTGCATGTTATGGGATTTTTTACTCCCTAGTGTGTTGGCTATCCTTGGAATGCAACGGTCTGTGTTCTTTTGTTTCTGCTGTTTGTAAACAACATGCTTTCAAACACGTGGTTAGCATTGTTCAAGTGTGATTGCGAGTAGTAGTTATATGTTTGCAGTGCTTGTTTACATGTGTTTTGTTGTGTTTATTGAAGATGATGAAACGTAAAGGCATTTTCAAGAAACAATTTAGAGGAAACAAGTTTAGAAAGCTTTCTGTACACAAAGTTATGTCGACTGGCAACGATGTTTCTAATTGTAATTCTTCAACGAGTGCATCATCAAAGAAGCTCTGGTCCTCCTACATAGCAATTTTATCAACATTCATAACGTAAACTGACAATCACAAATCCTTAAACAAGAAATTTCAAAGTTTTACAAAATATAATAGACCTATTATAAAAATATGGGTTTTGTGACTAGCAATACTGTAACTGAATACTATCACCTTTACTAATGGTTTATGAGGTAATGAAGCCATTTCCTAACACTACTGCCAGAAATTATACCTCAAAATGCACAGTTTTCAGTATTCTTTCATTTAATGTTCACCTTGAACGAGAAATTTATAGTGAACATTATGAACTCAAAATTCCTGGATTACACCTGTGATGTATGTTCTCCACCTGCAGCCAGTAACTGTATAGCATGGTGATGTCACACTAATGCAGTGGCCTCCGACATCGCGAACAGGAAGCTTACTTGGTGGCTTGTCCCGAAGTACAGCTGACATGATAGGTTTATGGCAAATGGAGTGACTGATTCCCACTGATTAATTTATATAGTTGCACCTCGTATGCCCTTCACTACTGTGTATTAATTTTTCATACAGTAGTTCTGCTCAGATTCTGTCGTCAGAATCCGAAATATACCATGCTGCTATTGACTGCAGCCAATGTAGTATACTCTCTTTGCTATTTTCCTTATTAACAGGATGTTTTCAGTTAACAGTTGTGTGATGGCTGTATCTTTTCTGAAGTCCTCAATAGTGTTTGATGCATTCTGACAGCAGACATGTTATAAATTTTATAGATTGATGGCACAGACAGAACACAAATTACAGCAGTATTAACTTTATTTCATATTCACTGGTATAAATACAACTACATGGTATCCAGTAATGTGTTGGAAGTGCAAACGGCGCACTTTGGCAATACTGGAGACTGCCCTACTTCGACTACTCAGTGCAAGGGTCGAATAGGCTTCACCCAACTTTTTTGATGTCAGTAGTGGGCTTTTGACTATAGATTTTTGCAAGTGCATGTGAATGACCCCAGTGTACATTTCAGTTATTCATTCTGTGTGTGTGTGTGTGTGTGTGTGTGTGTGTGTGTGTGTGTGTGTGTGTGTGTGTGTGTGTGTGTGTAGGGGCGGGGTTTGTAAGCACGCCACAGTATGGTGTTTTAAAGCAGCAGCACATTGCGACATTTTCAAACATGTCACCCTTGCCATTAAATGTCACTTAGTGAAGCATGGAAGACCTAAGACTCAGAGATGTGATAATCGAGATGACATGCAATTTAGACTATTAATCCACAGTCTAATGAATTATGTCATGGTCTCCTCAGTTTAGAGATGCTAGGTTCTCAACCTGGTATATGCGAACAGTTTTTTCCATCTTACCATTTTTCACACATTCTGAGACTGTTCCGAACAAAATACAAGTATGTTCTGCAATATTCAATCTTATTTAACATTTCCTTTTGATTGGAGATAAAAAGGATGAATTATATATTTGACTGTCTATTTACAAATATGTAATGATTTCAGACTGTGTGTTTAGGCAAGAACCTAAGAGGACAGCTGTAATTGCTTCAAGTGAAATGATGAGCAACAACATTCATATTCTTCGTTGTCAGAAATATTTCACAAGTTGTACAACCATGAACACATTCCAGTGAAGAATTGTTGCAACAGATTCTCCTGTCACTAACATATCCATAAACAACTAAGCACTACAGCTATTGACAAGAACCACTACACCGCAAATACACCAGTCCCTGCAAAAAATATTGTGAAACATACTTGATCCCTTGCCACAATGAACCAGGGAAAGTTTACATGCAATACACTAGAAGTCACTGCACTCTTATCACCCCAGTATGCTGCACTGCCATAGGCTACAGAAGGAAACCCCCCCACACATGTTAACTTATGACATCTTTCACCATACTTCACAGCTTTCGGTTTTATTTGCCATGCTCATCAACTTTTGCTTTTTTTCTGGGTGAACACAAAGGAAAAAGATTCAGAACACATGCTTTGTCATGTAATTCGTGGTCTTCGCATATCAGAAAATAGCCTGATTACCTTGTATCCAGATACCAATTTCAATTTTCTCCATGCATTTTTATTTGTTACATATCTGATGAAATTCAGTTACCATAAATTACTGTATAAACGCTTTGCTCTAAATTCAGTTTCCTTGAATTGCACAGTTTTTATACAACATACTGGAGAAAATTACAATTTTTAATAATATATGCCAATTACACATTTTTGCTCATCTGTTAACTTAATATCTTCCTCGATTCAACATTTTCCTCAATTTTGCATTTTTAAGTCTGGAATACATGAAAATGTACAATAGGGGTTTCATAATGACAATATTTTGTGGTGGTAATATTGTACCAACGTAATGCTCATTTACGAGTTTTCGATATTCACATGCCAAATTTTTTACAATCTTTTTGAAAGTCTTGGAAAATATCTAAGTTCACACTCCAGTTTCAGCAAATGTTGACATTTTGTAACCATAAGCACATGATGTTCAATAAAATTCTCTCACTTTTGAGAACTTTTGCACGATTGCCATACAACGCAATTTTAGCTGTAAGACAGTTAAATTCCACATACAAAATAGCTTCAAAATCATGATTACTTTACAAATGAGTTAATGTATTAAAGATTAGACATCAAGCATGTAAATGAGGAAAGTTAGAAAGCCTTAAAATTAGCTTTAAGGCTTGTTGAAAGTCACTAAGTGCTCTCATTATCTAACACTGAATTACAGTGGTCCGGGAAATTTGCACTCTGTTTTAAGCAAATGCTAGTTTTTCATGCATGTCAACATTTATGACAGCAGCTGAGCTGTATGTTGTACAGAGATGCAATTTTTCCAGGTACATTCAGTGGTATATGTGGACCTAGCCTGCGAAAGTGTTGTGCGTCGAGTTATTACTTTCTTAGTAAGTTAAGATGTCATGCCTATTGAGACAGTTTTACTGAATGAACAGTAGAAGTGCACAGTAAAATATTTTTCCTTTATTTTGTGGGAGTGTGTGGAGACTTAAGGGTTGAAATTTTATGTGACATTTGTTGCACGTCACTAAATGCTGTTATTAGCAACTACTAGATGAATATATTCCAGGTATTTGTGCACCACAAATTAAGCTGCATTAAGACTTATACGCTTCTAACTGTAATCCTTTCCATATTGTGTTAAACTTTTGACAGATGATTGTACCTCTTAATGAGGTTATGGTAGCACTTTTTTAAATTCTGTCAAGAATTACATGACATACAGAAAGTCAATTTTTGTTGCCACTGAACCATATCTTGCAACCCCCCAACTGAGACCATGCAGCATGAACCAGGTTAGCAATTTAGTGATACAGATTTGGTGTATCTTCACAGACTGACATTTCTTAAAGAAAAACCAAAGGCATTCCAAATTATTTATCCTCTAAAGGAGATTGTAATTAAAAATGCATGAAGTTTTTCAGTGCTCTACTTTTGTAACTTCCTTTCCACAAGTTTTATACCTTTTGCACAATTGTTATTTTCATGTCATTTTAAAAAATTTTGTAAAAAATCTGGGCTCTGCAGTTAGATTTCCATATTTGTAAACTAAATGAATTCTCACCAGGGGTAGCTGTCCCTTTCCCCATCTGCATCACCCCTCCCGCCTGTGGAGGTAACTGTCAATGTCACCCAACACAGCTTCAGAGAACACATTCAGCTTGCACTTGTCCAAGTTGGAAGCCATTAACAGTTATTCAGTCAGGCCACCACTAAATATTAGTGAAACAAAGGTAACATACTGACAACAGCACAATCTAGCACAGCCACTCTCTCCCCCGACAGAAAATGTTACTAAGCTATGATTTACTTCTGAATAAATCGAGTATAAAGACAAACCTGTTGATTCCTCTGGACAGCATCACGACTTCTTTCATGACCCACTTCACGATCTCTCTGCTGACTGTACTGTTGGCTGTACTGCTGACTGTATTGTTGATTTGGCAGTGTCCTCATTGGCCTGAAAAATATTTGAAACAAAAGAGTTAATTGCAGTGTGACTGAATTATTCCAAATACCAAATATAAATTAATTTCATTTCACTGTAACAACAGCATAAAATTTATATTTAGCTTTCAGAACACTAAACAGGTTTTACAAGATCATCCGCATGTTTAACTACTTATTGCTACTACAAAGCCTCTGAATGTCTTAATACTGATGAGCAATTATTTTAAAATATAATTCCCACTAGACGGTGGTGGCAGCAGCAGCAGCAGCAGCAGCATCAGCATATGTTCAGAACTGAATATGCATGCCAAAGCTGTTTGCTGTATTAGAACCATAGCTTAAAGTTAAATGAAATTAGTTTACCCCCCAAATAATTTTTGTGGTATCACTGTACCCTCCTCTGTCATTTGAATGCTGATACACCTCTCTAGCAAACTGAGCTACAGTTTAAGAAACAAATACAGTGAGCACCAGAAAAAAAGCCCCAAGTGAGAAACCGACAAATTAACAAACTAAGAAGATGATCTTCAGCTTTGTGAGAAATAGACAACCATTTTGCATTATGTTTAAAACTTAACATTGCTCAAATGACCATCTTTAATACCGATACACTAACATATCCTTTCTGTAGTTATTCATGATATTTAGTATACTGGGGAGGCAGTGACAACTTTCTTCCAAGTGTCAGCCCATGTCATTCACACGTCTTTGCTTTTCGAAATTACATGTTCTCGGCTTCATGGAGTTACCATGCTCATTACTTGAAGTGTTCAATTATAATCTCCAGATCACTTGACTTCATTTCTGTATGACATCATCATAATCACTGTTCACCTTAACAGTAACACTCCTCTTATGGATTAAACATGCTAAATTTTAAGACAGTGCACTGCCACTTAGTCACATGTTGCTTTTCAGAGGAATTGTCAAAGTTTATTCAGGCCAGTATCTGAAGTTTAGCCTCTAATGTGCCGGAAGTGAAAACGCACTTCACTAGATATAACATCCGTTTAGTGAAGAGTATTTTCTGAATTGTGGGCTTTCTCAGTATCTGCATGATAACTATTTTGTAGGGATGCATTCACAGACTGAATGGCATCCTCAATTGTGTTTGACAGCCATAAACCCACTTTGAATGTGGGTATCACTGTGCAAATTTCTGAATTTTATTTCTGACAAACTAAATTTTTTGTTTATGTTGTCTGGATGGCCGGGAGAGTCCTGCTTCAGTGAACCAGTCTCCAAAATTTAATACATAACAGTAAATTTTTCTTGTCAGGAACAGCTCTACCTAAGCATAAGGCCAACATGAAATGCACTCATATCACTACTGACAACTGAATTTCTTTATGCAATGAATTCTGTCTTTCCTCCCAACTATTCCATGGCATACACAGAGCATTTTGTGTTACCACATTTACACGATTACACAGTAAGGTTTTTCCCAAATCTGTATACAGGATAATCATTCTCAGATTAAACTAGTGGTGCTGAGGTAAACGTTTGTATACTGTTTACTAGATTAACATAGGTGTTGTCTTACGCTTACAGGTGACACTTTGGCTACTGAGATTTCATACAAATTTATTTTGAAGAATTCTGATGTGTAGAGCTTAGCATAGAATACCCCCGTTTGAAGAGGCTCGACATTTCCTGATATGCAGAAGCACTTGATACATTGACACAGTTCAATCAATCACCTGACATTTAACTTGTGCAACAGATGTAGTGGCTAGTTCCTAGTTTCTCGCATATTCAACAATCTAATGCTCTGCTTAAAAAACTGACAATTTTTTAAAACAGAGGAGGAAATAACATGAAATTCTATCAACTTAAACTTTTGTTGGATCTAAATAGCTTTGCAATAGAAGTTCTGTAACACCTATGGATACCGCACACCTACATTTACGCTTTCTTTTAAGTGAAGGTAACATTTGAAGGCGAAGATCTTGTCCTTCGAAATCCATTACATACTTCTGAACCCAACTCAGTATTTTATTTGTTTATGAGGAACTACCGAGTTATAACGTGCATTGCAAATGAAAATTCAGTTGCTGTTCATTTATTGGAATATCGGGGAAAAATTGCCAGTTTTTAACTATAGAACAAAATGGCATCATTCAGACGAAATGAGAAAGAAAATTAATCCGGAATTAAATGCCTGGCCAAAAAATCACATTAAACTGACAGCAATTGTTATCGCAAGAATAAATTAAAGCAGGAAGACCTGTTTTGGAGATAGGACCAACAGACAGCACTAGAACCCGGAACGAGTGAAAGTTCAAGAACTGGACTTAGTAGTGATTGCGATCTTTCATGTACGATTGGTTGCTGCTGTTACTTATCTGCACTCTACAAGATAGAGCCATCCATGTTTCACTGTTGATTAAGCAGAGCACTACAGAGAGCTTAGCTGCTATCTGTGAGTGGGAAGGGGAATGTTGGGTAGGCAGCAAATTTTGTCTTGCTGCTAATCATGGGAATTATATGGCATACTTTGGCTTTTTATGAACAGCTGTCACATTAAAACTGCAGTTTGCCTGAATCCATTTGCACTCTGACTCCAGATGACTTAAAAGTTGGCCTAATACTTGACAATAGCACAAATTTCTGCAGCAAATGATATAAGTGTGGACTGGAGCCAGTGGTGTACTTACGTGTTTCGTAAAGCAATGTTGTCGACACCATGAAGTATGGTGTGAATAGGGGATGTGTCAGCTGCTGCTTCTACACAGCCATTGAGACAGCAGTAGGCAGACAATGTTTTTGTAGCTAAGGATACTGTAACCATCTTGACAGTACAGAAGTGACACCCATTATGTAAAAATATAAAATTACAATGCTTATTCTAAAACCAGCCAAATCTCTAACAATGAAGGTACAAGTTTTGAAGTGTCCCGTTCAGATAACAACGACGTTTAAAAATAGTGGTGCCACAGATGACAGGCTATACGAAAGAGGCAGTGAAAATAAAAATTAATGTTAAGTATTTCTTTTAATGTATTTTATTTCTTTTTACATTATCAAAATGTAGAAAACCAATAAATAGCACAAGTTCAGAATACGTGTAATGGTAACTTCAGGCAGATACATCAATAAAAGTTTGTAAATTTTATTAGTATGAGTATATTAAAAAATAAATTTTCTCAAGGAGCCTCCTATGAGGGGTTGTCACATACTCACGGTTGTCTTTTACTCTGGCAAATACGGTATTTTATAATGAATATCCTTACTTCCTAGCTGCACTTATGTATCAGCCCTGTCCCCTATCACAGTAACCACATCCAGTTTATAGACACAGGGGGAATGGCGTATAGTTTGCCCTTATGGTGATGGACTGGGCTCTTAAATGGGTGGTTTTCGGAGTCAGCAGGACTTCAAGGTGGAGTAGTTTACGTCTTAACAGCCTGTTTCTCTAACACCCGTCATAGAGAAACTTACTGAAGTTCAAGCAATAAGAAACCTTACGAAAGTGCTGCAAGTGGGGAACAAGAAACTTGTTTATGAAAATGCTTGTATTCTGCTCTCTGGCTGAAAGCCTAAATGTTTAATTTTGTGAAGCATTTTGAGTGTTCACAAAAAATGGAAGGGTTGGCCAACAGCACTCATGGGTGAGTCTTAGTGTGAGCTCTCTGTAGCAGAGGCAGTGCCCCAAAGTTTCTGAAGCCAGTAGTTTGAGACCCTGAGTGTCTACTATGGCACTTTCCAGTTTTCCAGTTGAGTGGTGCCTTTAGGTGAGCACTCATAGGCCACTATGATAGCGTGAAGCAACGCTGGCGAGCCTTGCTTGGATTGATTTTACGTGTCCACCAATGAAAGTTTCTGACTGAACTGATCAGGTTGTGAGAACCTGCCATTTGTATTCCATCCTGCACATCACCTTTAGCGGTGCACATAATAAAGTTGCAGCCTTGTGTATGCTTTCACACTGTGAAACTTAAGACTGGTTAAACAATCAGTTCACGAGCTCCCTATTTTCAGTTGTAACTTCAAAAGCTATGAAGTTCCTTCTGCTACACAATATACAAACTGGTCTTGTCAAAGGAAAAGATTAATGTGCTTTTAGCATGCAGTATAAATTTTTTTAAATACAGACTACTGTCCTCTGGAACAATTTTACATGCAGCAGATCTCAATACATTCATACTTTGTTGGCACGTAAACTCATGCACATTAAACAATTTAAAGCCTTACCTTTCAATTCCAATCTGAAGTCTAGAGTTCTGAATAGACCTGGAAAAAGAAACTAAATTGAATGTACTGCTTTAAATGCAACAACACTATAACAAATACATGAACACTCATTGTGATGAAATACTGGTACTGTAGCAGCAATTTGCCAGCCTTTAAGGCTAATGTACTGAATGTTTAACAAGAATGAGTAAGAAACTGACTAAGAAACCTACAGGGTATCTTAAGACTTACCTGATCATTATTTAAGTCATTAAAAAATTTTTAACCTATGGGCTAATAATCTTAAATAAGCAAAACTGCACAAGGAAGGCAATGCCATGTTCCTGAGGATGTTTTATGAACCCACAAAAAAATCAACTCAACTAATTCAATTCACTGCCACTAACTAGCAACATTACCCATAAATTTATTTAAAGACCTGTGGAATACCACTGCAGTGATAGTTCTGAGAGCTTGGTTCTTATTTTTAATGCCATTAACTATTTGTCATCAAAAATTACGATGAAGTCTAGTACTTTTTGTGGTACGTTCATGAAATTATGTTGTGAAAGCAAGTCACTATTTCTGGACTGTGTTTTATTGCTAGATGCAAATGCAATATAATCCTTTCATACTATATACAGAAGATATTTTTAAGTTCACGATTTCAGCCACGAGTCAAAATTCCTTCCATAATTGTTAATAGTGGAATACATTACGGTCACTGTAAATACTTTTAACAGCAATATGTTAAGTAAAATGCTTTGAAGACAAACTTAAGACATCAACAATTGAAGTGAAGGACAGATTGCTACTCATCGTAAATATGACACAGAATTCCAGTCCAGGCTGCCCAGGTGTGTGTGTGTGTGTGTGTGTGTGTGTGTGTGTGTGTGTGTGTGTGTGTGTAAGTAAATCACTATTAGCCCCTCTGCCCTGAAAGTGCATGAAATTAACAAAATTTTTCTTAAAGGAAAAAGGTGAAAAGCCAAAACAACCTTTAGCATGTTCTCTTGTGATGGGAAAAATATAAGGGAGTCATAAAAACCATTATAATGGGAAGGTAAATGCCACGTGGGGGTAAAGATGGTGACCTAAAACTGAAAGGCCACCCTGGGCACAATACACAGCGATAGTCTAAAGAGTCTGTTGTAAAAATCAGGAGTATGCCAATTGGAGCAAAAGGTTTGCCTGTCACATCAACGAACACTTCACTAGTGAACTAGATAGTCAAATATTTAAGCCATCTGACTGACCATGATGTGCGCCTTGAAAGCTCAGTTGGGAGGAGCCCCTGCAAAAGTTTTGGTTAGAGTACTGGTTTAGCATACAGACCCAACTTAAGTGTACACCAACCTGTGAATAAGCAACATTGTCTCCATTATCACAGAAACCACTTCCATATGAACTGCTTCCACAGAAGGCCTACATGTCCACTATGAACATATTTGCTTTCA
Organism: Schistocerca serialis cubense; assembly: GCF_023864345.2. Lineage (NCBI taxonomy): Eukaryota > Metazoa > Arthropoda > Insecta > Orthoptera > Acrididae > Schistocerca > Schistocerca serialis. Next base: position 319,226,971 of record NC_064641.1, on the reverse strand, counting down.
CAGATTACTCAAGATCTATATTGATTATCTGCCACTCTTCTCTACCTGCCCACTCTTATCTACCTGACTGGCCACTTCGCTATTATTTCTTGTGCAGTATCCTCTGCCCTGTGACCAGCACAGCTCCCGCTTGCAAAAGTGTTAGATATAATTGTTTATTCATCCAAAATTATTACAGTGTTCAACAGGTAACTGCCAGGGATAAAATATTCTCATTCACCCAATGCTACATTCCACTGGCAGTGTGAACTCATCTGAACATGGCTGAATGAACCTGTCGAAATATTGTGGTAAAGTGACTATCACTCCACACTCACTACTAGGCAATAGTACAATGTCAAAGACACATCAATATGTTTTATTCACATTGTGTTACCAGCTGCTATGTTTATTTTCCATGTAGGTGGATCTACCATTAACCATGAATAGATGCAATAATTAGTGTGTTTGGGTATATCCTTTAATCAACAGCCCAGCAGCTCTACAAATTATGTCTATTTTAACTAATTCACTTCTTATAATGTTCCTTACTACACATTGATTAGTGTTTTCAGATTCATTTAATGTAAGATTTTTAGCAAAGGAGAATGTCACACTAACATGTATTGTTGAGATCACGAACCCTAATGAGTTAATTAGTGACGGACATTTATGAACTGTCTAAAGAAAATTTCACTGCGATGAATATTGCATAGTTACTTTAAATCACTGTAGGTGTGCAGGAATAGTGTTTGTTTTTGTTCTTTTGTATTTATAGCAACCCCCCCATGAACCATGGACCTTGCCGTTGTTGGGGTGGCTTGCATGCCTCAGCGATACAGATGGCCGTACCGTAGATGCAACAACAACAGAGGGGTATCTGTTGAGAGGCCAGACAAACGTGTGGTTCCTGAAGAGGGGCAGCAGCCTTTTCAGTAGTTGCAGGGGCAAAAGTCTGGATGTGATCTGGCCTTGCAACACTAACCAAAACGGCCTTGCTGTGCTAGTACTGCGAACAGCTGAAAGCAAGGGGAAACTACAGCCATAATTTTTCCCGAGGGCATGCAGCTTTACTGTATGACTAAATGATGATGGCGTCCTCTTGGGTAAAATATTCCGGAGGTAGAATAGTCCCCCATTCCGATCTCCGGGCGGGGACTACTCAAGAGGACGTCGTTATCAGGAGAAAGAAAACTGGCGTTCTCCAGATCGGAGCATGGAATGTCAGATCCCTTAATCAGGCAGGTAGGTTAGAAAATTTGAAAAGGGAAATGGATAGGTTGAGGTTAGATATAGTGGGAATTTGTGAAATTCGGTGGCAGGAGGAACAAGACTTTTGGTCAGGCGAATACAGGGTTATAAATACAAAGCCAAATAGAGGCAATGCAGGAGTAGGTTTAATAATGAATAAAAAATAGAAGTGCGGGTAAGCTACTACCAACAGCATAGTGAACACATTGTGGCCAAGATAGACACGAAGCCCACACCTACTACAGTAGTACAAGTTTATATGCCAACTAGAAATGAAGAAATTGATGAAATGTATGATGAGGTAAAAGAAATTATTCAGGTAGTGAAGGAAGACGAAAATTTGATAGTAATGGGTGACTGGAATTCGAGAGTAGGAAAAGGGAGAGAAGGAAACTTAGTGGGTGAATATGGACTAGGGAAGGGAAATGAAAGATGAAGCCACCTGGTAGAATTTTGCACAGAGCATAATTTAAGAACAGCTAACACTTGGTTCAAGAATCATAAAAGACGGTTGTATACATGGAAGAATCCTGGAGACACTAGAAGGTATCAGATAGATTATATAATGGTAAGACAGATTTAGGAACCAAGTTTTAAATTGTAAGACATTTCCAGGGGCAGATGTGGACTCTGACCACAATCTATTGGTTATGAACTGTAGATTAAAACTAAAGAAACTGCAAAAAAGGTGGGAATTTAAGGAGATGGAACCTAGATAAACTGACTAAACCAGAGGTTGTACAAAACATCAGGGAGAGCATAAGGGAACAATTGACAGGAATGGGGGAAAGAAATACAGTAGAAGAAGAATGGGTAGCTCTGAGGGATGAAATAGTGAAGGCAGCAGAGGATCAAGTAGGTATAAAGGTGATGGCTAGTAGAAATCCTTGGGTAACAGAAGAAATATTGAATTTAATTGATGAAAAGAGAAAATATAAAAACGCAGTAAATGAAGCAGGCAAAATGGAATACAAACGTCTCAAAAATGAGATCGACAGGAGGTGCAAAATGGCTAAGCAGGGATGGCTAGAGGATAAATGTAAGGATGTAGAGGCTTATCTCACACTGGGGTAAGACAGATACTGCCTACAGGAAAATCTGAGAGACCTTTGGAGAAAAGAGCCACTTGTATGAATATCAAGAGCTCAGATGGAAACCCAGTTCTAAGCAAAGAAGGGAAAGCAGAAAGGTGGAAGGAGTATATAGAGGGTCTATAGAAGGGCAATGTACTTGAGGACAATATTATGGAAACGGAAGAGGATGTAGATGAAGATGAAGTGGGAGATATGATACTGCGTGAAGAGTTTGACAGAGCACTGAAAGACCTGTGTCGAAACAAGGCCCCGGGAGTAGACAACATTCCATTGGAACTACTGACAGCCTTGGGAGAGCCAGTCCTGACAAAACTCTACCATCTGATGAGCAAGATGTAGGAGACAGGCAAAATATCCTTAAGACTTCAAGAAGAATATAGTAATTCCAATCCCAAAGAAAGCAGGTGTTGACAGATGTGAAAATTGCCGAACTATCAGTTTAATAAGTCACAGCTGCAAAATGCTAACACGAATTCTTTACAGACGAATGAAGAAACAGGTAGAAGCCGACCTCAGGGAGATCACTTTGGATTCCGTAGAAATGTTGGAACACGTGAGGAAATACTGACCCTTCGACTTCTCTTAGAAAATAGAGTAAGGAAAGGCAAACCTACATTGCTATGATTTGTGGACTTGGAGAAAGCTTTTGACAAGGTTGACTGGAATACTCTCCTTCAAATTCTGAAAGTGGCCGGAGTAAAATACAGGGAGCGAAAGGCTATTTACAATTTGTACAGAAACCGGATGGCAGTTATTAGAGTTGAGGGGCATGAAAGGGAAGCAGCAGTTGGGAAGGGAGTGAGACAGGGTTGTAGCCTCTTCCCAATGGTATTCAATCTGTATATTGAACAAGCAGTAAAGGAAACAAAAGAAAAATTCAGAGTAGGTATCAAAGTCCATGGAGAAGAAATAAAAACTTTGAGGTTTGCTGATGACATTGTAATCCTGTCAGAGACAGCAAAGGACTTGGAAGAGCAGTTGAACGGAATGGACAGTGTCTTGAAAGGAGGATATAAGATGAACACCAACAAAAACAAAACGAGGATAATGGAATGTAGTCGAATTAAGTCGGGTGATGCTGAGAGAATCAGATTAGGAAATGAGAGACTTAAAGTAGTAAAGGAGTTTTGCTATTTGGGGAGCAAAATAACTGATGATGGCCGAAGTAGAGAGGATATAAAATGTAGATTGGCAATGGCAAGGAAAGAGTTTCTGAAGAGAAATTTGTTAACATCAAGTATAGTTTTAAGTGTCAGGAAGTCGTTTCTGAAAGTATTTGTATGGAGTGTAGCCATGTATGGAAGTGGGACGTGGTTGATAAATAGTTCGGACAAGAAGAGAATAGAAGCTTTCGAAATGTGGTGCTACAGAAGAATGCTGAAGATTAGATGGGTAGATCACGTAACTAATGAGGAGGTATTGAATAGAATTGGGGAGAAGAGGAGTTTGTGGCACAACTTGACAAGAAGAAGGGACCGTTTGGTAGGACATGTTCCGAGGCATCAAGGGAACACAAATTTAGCATTGGAGGGCAGTGTGGACGGTAAAAATTGTAGAGGGAGACCAAGAGATGAATACACTAAGCAGATTCAGAAGGATGTAGGTTGCAGTAAGTACTGGGAGAAGATGAAGCTTGCACAGGATAGAGTAGCATGGAGAGCTGCATCAAACCAGTCTCAGGACTGAAGACAACAACAACATTTACAGCAAATTTCTGGTTGACATCAGAAAACTTATTTTTAGACGTATTTTAATACATGTATGTGAACATTGTAGGTAAAAAGAATTACATGATGATTTCTAATGAAGACTTTTTTACAAAAACTTCCATAAATTTCACACATGCCCAGACTTGGTGAAATGATACATCTTGCCTTAACAAGTGGAGTAAGAAGTATAATGCTTGGTATGTGCACCAATAACTGAGTAGACATGGGGAGTGAGACTGTCAGTTGTTTGACATATTACATTTTAGTTTTGTCTAAGATCTGATGTAAAATCACACTAATTTTCTAAATGTAGTTATGTAAGAGATTATACTTCCAGCCAAGCGATTACCCTTGCTTAAAACCAGAGTAGATCACTAACACCTTTGGAGTTACCATTAAAAATCATCAATGTTAACCATACAGTAGCTCCCACATATTTTTTAAGTAAATTACCTAGATCCAATCACAGTGCAAAATGGCTCGTAAGTTCTGAATAGTTACTTAATCCACACCGATGTTATCAGTTTTCCTCTCTGATTGTAAATTATATTTAACAGACTGCATATGAGCTTCAGTACAAGAGTTTGGTAATTTTCATGTTTTACAAATGTTCATAAGCAGTGTTGTCCTAGAAGCGCACTGTGCACAGATTTCAATGTATGTAGGAATCACTGAAAAACTGCATCCATAACAAAGCTCAGATCTTAAACTCTTCCCACCCATGCTAATGTACTTCATAATCCATCATACTCTTACTTGTCTTTGGCAGTAGTAGTATTGCTTTTAACAGGGATAATTACAGTTCAAGAACATGAATGCAACTGCTTTAGTTGCTGAATAGCAACCTCCATTCTATCATTTTTTTTTTGTGGGGTTTAAGGGCGCTCAACTGCTGAGGTCATTAGCGCCCAGTCACTGTTGTTAGAACACATGGAATCTAGTAAAATTCAAGGGGAAGGGGGACAACAGAAGGACCTGACAAGGATGCAGATAAAATAAGTAAAAAGGTTAAATGTCTTTGGACAAGCCAGTTAAAGTTATAAAACGCAGAATACGAGCAGCTGCTCGAGTGTCATCAGCTAAAACATCTGGTAAAGTAGATGGCAGGGACAGGACAACACGAAATTGACTGAAACGGGAACACGACAATAAAACATGGCACACTGTTAATGCCTGACCACAAGAGCACTGCGGGGCTGGGTCACCCGAGAGCAGGTAGCGGTGGCTAAACCGGCAATGCCCAATCCGCAACCTGGTCAGAAGGACCTCCTCTCGCCGAGATGGTCGGGAGGAGGTTGTCCAAGCAGTTGGGAGCGGTTTGACTGCCCGGAGCTTGTTTCCTTGGAGGGATGACCAAGCATCCCACCACAACGACACAAGCCTCTTACACACATCCCCATGAACGTCATGACGGGACACAATGGGAGGCTGGCCGAGGCAGGAGGACTGCAGCCTTGGCTGCAGCATCCGCAGCCTCATTCCCAGGCACTCCTACATGTCCGGGAACCCACAGAAAGCTGAGAGGAGAACCATTAGCAGCGAAAGAATGGAGGGACTGCTGTATCCGTTGAATCAAGGGATGGACCGGATAGGGAGCTCTAAGGCTCTGAAGAGCACTGAGTGAGTCAGAGCAGAGTACGTACGATGAATGGCGGTGGCGGCGGGCATACTGAACGGCCAGATGGAGAGCAAAAAGCCCGGCCGTAAAGCTCTAACATTGGTCGAGGAGCCGGTATTTAAAGGTGGCGGCCCCGACGACAAAGGCACAGCCGACACCATCATCAGTTTTGGAGCCATCGGTGTAAATAAAGGTGTGACCGGCAAGTCGAGCACGAAGTTCGACAAACCGTGAGCAATACACTGCAGCCGGAGTACCCTCCTTCGGGAGTGAGCTGAGGTCAAGATAAATATGAACCGGAGTATGGAGCCAAGGTGGTGTCGGGCTCTCACCCTCTCTGAAGGTGGGAGGGAGGGCAAAATCCAATTGTCGAAGCAGGCGACGGAAGCGGACTCCGGGGGGGCAGCAGGGCAGAGACATACAACCCGTACTGATGGTCGAGAGAATCGGCGTAGAAGGACTGGTAAGCGGGGTGGTCAGGCATAGACAACAACCGGCAGGCATACCGACACAGCAGTACGTCGCGCCGGTAGGTCAATGGTAACTCGGCAGCTTCAGCATAAAGACTCTCGACAGGACTAGTGTAGGAGGCTCCGGTCGCAAGACGTATGCCCCTATGGTGGATGGAGTTGAGCCGGCGTAAGAGGGATGGCCAAGCGGACGAGTAGACGAAGCTCCCATAATCCAGCTTCGATCGGACTATGGACCGATACAAGCAAAGCAGGACAGTACGATCCGCTCCCCAAGATGAACCGCTAAGAACTCCGAGGACATTAAGGGAACGTGTACAACAGGCCGCCAAATAAGAGACATGTGGAGACCAACACAGTTTCCTGTCCAACGTGAGCCCTAGAAACTTAGTTGTTTCCACGAATGGGAGAACAATGGGACCGAGATGTAAGGATGGCGGAAGGAACGCTTTATATCGCCAAAAGTTGATACAAACCGTCTTCTCTTCAGAGAACCGGAAGCCATTTGCCACGCTCCATGAGTAGAGGCTGTCTAGACAACGCTGAAGGCAGCGCTCCAGGAGGCATGTTCTCTGGGCACTGCAGTAGATCGCGAAGTCATCGACAAAGAGAGAGCCTGAGACATTAGGTGGAATGCAATCCATAATTGGATTGATCGCAATGGCAAAAAGGGCTACGCTCAAGACGGAGCCCTGAGGCACTCCGTTCTCCTGGAGGAAGACTTCTGACAATACGGAACCCACACGTACCCTAAACTTTCGATCCGTTAAAAAGGAATCAATAAAAAAGGGGCAGGCGACCGCGTAGGCCCCACCCGTGCATAGTGCGGAGGATACCTCCTCTCCAACAGGTATCATAAGCCTTCTCCAAGTCGAAGAACATGGCTACCGTTTGGCGCCTTCGCAAAAAGTTGTTCATGATGAATGTCGACAAGGTCACAAGGTGGTCAACAGCGGAGCGGCGGCGACGAAAGCCGCATTGGACATTAGTAAGTAGCCGTCGAGATTCAAGAATCCAGACTAACCGAGCATTAACCATGCGCTCCATCACCTTACAGACACAGCTTGAAAGAGAAATGGGGCGGTAACTAGAAGGAAGGTGTCTATCCTTCCCGGGTTTGGGTATAGGAACAACGACGGCATCACGCCAACACATGTGGACCTGACCTTCGGTCCAGACGCGATTGTAGGTATGAAGAAGGAAGCTTTTGCCCGCCGGAGAAAGGTGTGCCAGCATCTGAACGTGAATGGCATCTGGCCCCGGAGCAGAGGACCGGGACAGTGCAAGCGCACGTTCGAGTTCCCGCACAGTAAAGGGGGCATTATAAGTTTCCAGATTCAGCGAGTGGAAGGAAGGTCGCCGAGTCTCTTCTGCCTCTTTCCTGGGAAGGAAGGCAGGGTGGTAATGGGCGGAGCTTGAAACCTCCGCGAAAATGCGGCCAAAGGCGTTGGAGACAGCCACAGGATCAACAAGGACCTCATTACCTGAGGTCAGGCCAGGTACCGACAAGTGGGCCTTAATGCCCGACAGCCGGCGCAGGCCACCCCAAACGACGGAAGAGGGAGTAAAACTGTTAAAGGAGCTGGTGAAAGAGGCCCAACAAGCTTTTTTGCGTTCTTTGATGACTCTACGGCATTGCGCTCGGAGTCTTTTGTATTCAATACAATTCACCAACGTAGGATGGCGGCGAAAGGTGCGTAAAGCACGTCGTCGAGCACGGATAGCGTCCCTACAAGCCTCGTTCCACCAGGGGACGGAAACGCGACGTGAAGAAGAGGTAGTACGAGGAATGGAACGTTCGGCAGCATTGATGATAACAGCCGTGAGGTATTCGACCTGACTGTAATAACTGGGAAAATCGTGGTCCGGAAAGGTCGCCAGGGAGGAGTAAAGTCCCCAGTCAGCTTTCGGTATGTTCCAGCTCGAAGGACGTGGGGATGGGGTGTGGTGCAGGAGACGAACGACACAGGGGAAGTGGTCGCTCGAATAGGTGTCAGAAAGGACAAACCACTCGAACCGACGGGCAAGAGTGGTAGAACAGATCGAGAGGTCCAAGTGGGAGTAGGTATGAGTAGAGTCCGAGAGGAAAGTCGGGGCGCCGGTATTGAGGTAGACAAGGTGGAGATGGTTGAAGACATCGGCCAAGAGTGAGCCTCTTTGACAGGATGCAGGAGAGCCCCAAAGGGGATGATGGGCATTGAAGTCGCCAAACAATAAAAACGGCGGGGGAAGCTGAACGATCAGGTGTATCATGTCAGCCCGACTAACAGCAGATGACGGTGGAGTGTAGATGGTACAAACTGAAAAAGTAAAAGCAGAAAGAGTACTGCGGACAGCTATTGCTTGGAGTGGGGTGGTCAATGGGATGGGATGGTAATAAACATCGTCCCAAACGAGCAACATGACCCCACCATGAGCTGGGATACCGTCCACAGGGGTGAGGTCATACCGCTCCGAGGTATAGTGGGTAAAGGCAATACAGTCAGTCGGGCGCAATTTGGTTTCCTGGAGACCAAGGACGAGTGGACAGTGCAGGTGGATGAGCAGTTGTAATTCCTCCCGATTAGATCGAATACCTCTTATGTTCCAATGAAACAACGCCATCGCTAGTCAAAAAGTTGGGGGAACGAGACGGGGAAGAGCTGGTCACCTCGACGGCCGCGGAGGGCCAGGTTGCGAGGGAACAACGCTACAACCGACGGGAGGCGGATTCGGTTCCATCGACTCGTCGCCAGCTGCGGCCGCTGTCCCTGGTTGTGTAGGAGGGGCAGCATCATTTGCCGACGAGAGGCCAGCTGAGCGCCTGGCAGCAGAGCGTCCCGGCGAAACTGAGGACGGCCGGGAGCAGCAACTCACAGATGGAGCGTCAGACGAAACGCGCCGGGGTGGAGAGGGGGATAGAGACTACTACTTGGAGGCCTTCTTGGAAGGCCGAGGAGGCACAGGGATGGTGGGCTGGACCCGAAGAAGGTCCTCACGCGCGGAGTCCGTTTTGGAACACCAGACCTCAGCAGCTGGGGTTCGGAACGTTTCCCCGATGGACGCCTGAGAAGAGGATCGCTACTCAGGTGGCGGGGGGAGAGGAGGAGGAGGAGGAAGGGTGGCCCCTGGGGCAGAGGGGGCGGGGGCCATGGGGGAGGAGGATTTGGAAGGGAGGGATTTGGGAGGCGGAGGCAGAGCCCCCTGATGGGCGGAGACGGCGGAGGGGCGACAGGATAGGGGTGAGGATACCGCGGAAGGAGTGGACACAACTGAGGCAAAAGAAGTGATCAACGGCACGGGATGGAGGCGGTCATACTTCTTCCTGGCCTCAGAATAAGAGAGCCGATCCAAAGTTGAGTTCCTGGATCTTCTCCTTCTGATATGCGGAGCAGTCTGAGGATCTAGGCGAGTGGAGGCCAGGGCAATTAATGCACCGAGGTGGTGGGGTGCATGTATGTTCCTCACGAAGAGGACGTCCGCAATCGCCACAAAGGGGCTCAGCCTCACACCGTGACAACATGTGCCCAAAGCGCAGACACCGAAAACAGCGCATAGGAGGCGGGACGGAAGGTCGCACGTCGCACCGGTAGCACATCACCTTTACCTTCTCCGGGAGAACGTCCCTCTCGAAGGCGAGGATAAAGGCCCGGTGTCGATGCGACGGTCTTTGGGGCCGCGCTGGACTCGCCAGACGAAATGCACGCCTCGGCGCTCCAGGTTGGCCCTGAGCTCCTCATCAGATTGTAGCAGGAGGTCACAATGAAAAATAACCCCCTGCGTCCGATTTAGTGCCAGATGCGGGACAATGGACACTGGGATGTCCCCTAGGCGGTCTCACGGGTGGAGTGCTGCCGACTGTGTGGCGGAGGTGGTCTTGATATGAACGGACCCTGAACGCATCTTGCCGAGAGCCTTAATTTCCCCGAAGATGTCCTCAATGTGCTGAACAAAGAACATGGGCTTGGAGGTGGCGAACGTCCCCCCCCCCATCGGTTCGAGAACAGACCAAATAGTGGGGGAAGTACTTCGCCCCAAGCCGGCGGGCCTGTCCCTCCTCCCAGGGAGTGGCCAAGGGGGAAAGGGCAGGAGAACCAGAACTAGAAACGGTACCTTTTCTTTTGAAAGACTCGGCTGCAGAGCGACCTGATACGTGTTGACGTTTCATCTGCGAAACGTCCGCCCCGATGCCACCCACTCCGACCAGGGGCTCTCCCCACGGGCGCCACCCAGCCTCAGCAAGGGCCACCTGGCAGGATGACCGTTGCCGGGAGTCCTGATGCCCCAAGGAGACGGGCATCTATTCCTTGGCCGACGTGGGGAGGGTGCAGCTCAGGTATCGGCAGTATGATCCCTGTGTTGTCAGGGGGCTACAACCTAGAGGGTACGGGACGACCCCACCACAACGGGCTGGCTACCGTGCTGGATTTCTGGTGCCATGGAAAGTCCATCATGATCGCTGGTGCAGATGGGGACGCACTATGGGCGTAACTTGTACAACCCATCAGGCGTTTAGGCCCACTTTGAGGAATAGTGGGTATGGTTACAACGCCAGTGCAATGCTGAGTGCCAAGGTCTTAGTGCACTTAGGACCAGTGGTCCACCATGTAAGGTTCCCTTCCCCAAAAGGCTCGTACTTCTGTAGAATTTTGAAAAAATGGAGGTCAAACCCCAAGGGGGACCACCACATGGAAGGCCGAAACGGTTGAAACTCCTTTTAGTCGCCTCTTACGACAGGCAGGAATACCTCGGGCCTATTCTTACCCGGGACCCGCAGGGGGGCCTATCATTACAGGATGTCCCAAGCGGAATGGTCAATATTTACGGATATGACAGTAACGCTCATTTAAATCAATGGAGTCTACTGAACATGGTTATAAAATGCAAACCTGGGGGGTGGAAAGGCAGTAAAGAAATAACATACAGATGCTGCACAGTTAAACTCACTTCTTGCAGGCCTCAGCAGTTGTGCGGGCCAAAAACTGGACAAGTTAACTTGGAGGGGAGCACAAAGCAGGAAGAGATATACTGCAGAGGAATATGTGAGCAGATTGGTGGGGTGAAATGGGGGATATGGGAGAAGTTTGGAGGAAGATGTGGACAGTGGTGTGTTGTTTCACTGAGATGTCAACTCTGCTCTTTGCCTCATGTTGTGGCTATTACAGTGGACATGGCTGGTGGTAATATCCACAAATGAATTTGCTAAGGTAATTAAGATCTATTACAGTAAACAAATGCTTTCACAAGTGGCCCTGGTATTGAGTGATGGGACAAGAAAAGTGCTCAGTAGGTCAACAGAGCAAGTCTTCACATGAATACAAGCCATGTGTCAGAAATTGACTGTTTGGTAAGGATGAATCAGGATGTTTCATATGAAAGATGGGCAATGGATCACTTTGGGGAAGGTGGGGTGGATTATGGCTAGAATGTCTCTCATTTCTGGACATTGTCAGTAGTTAGGTAAGTAGGTAAGTTGATAGGGTGTGTTCTTTTTCAGCTGGTTCACAGCACAATATTTCTTTTTGAGGTAAGTCAGGAGCGTAGTGAATGTCAAAGTACTGTAGTCAAGACAGTGTAAGAAGTTCCAAGACAGCTAGGAGTGCTGTTAGCTTCCAGCTGCAAATTCATGCAGTTGCAGGCAAAAAATAGCCATCTACAGAGCTGTGACAGTGAGGCATTGCCACAGAGGTGTTTACAAAATCTCATTACATGATTGGGTATGCATGCAAAGCTGCCGCACCAAGGCCATTTTAACTGTATGTGATCTTATGCCGTATCAACAGCAGTATCTTCAGCATACTGGTCAAGGGATTTCTCTTCACTGCAGATTTGCTGGCTGTAGGTGGCAGAAAGACCACAAGAGAAATTTAAGTGTGGAAGAGATGGCACATAAACGTACATCACAGTAATCATCAATGTACTAAATCCCTACCTTAAAATACAGTGAGCAAAAGGTTACTTACAACTTTTACAAAAAGCAGACTGCTGTTTTAAGAGTTTAGGATATGGGATGCAATGGTTGAGTAGGGAGTGACACAGATTTGTAGTTCATCTTCAATGTTACTGTAACTAAACTGAGCAAGCAGTGAAGGAGACCAAACAAATTTGGAAAGGGAATTAAAGTTAAGGGAAACAAACTTAGAAGTTTGCCACTGATGCTGGAATTCTGCCAGATGCAAGAGACTTTGAGGACAAGTAGAATGGAATACAGCGTCTGTCAGGAAGAGATCAAAAGTCAAAAGAGTAAAACAAAGGCAGTAGAATGTAATGTAATTGAAGCACCCAATTATGGTGAAGATAGATAGGGAAACTGAAGAAAGTAGATGAGTCTAGGTAATTTGACAGCAAAATCAATGACAGCTGCAGCAAAAAGAACATAAAATGATTGGCTTTATCAAGAAAAAGACTGTATGAAATATAGCAATTTCATAACACCCAGTACACAATTAAAAATTAAGAAATCTTTTCTGGATATTTTATCATGTAAGTGAAATTTCAGACAAGAAAATAAAAGCTTTGAAAATGTGCTACAGAAGAATGCTGAAGATGAGATGGATAGGTTGAGTAAAGTGGAGATATGAATCTCACTGCAGAAAGAAATTTGCAGCACAACTCTACTGAAAAAGTGATTATTCTCAGGCCACATCCTTAGTCAGCAAAGGGAAAGACCAAGGCACGAATACAATAAGCAGATTAAAATGCATGTACGTTGAAGTAGTTATTCTTAGATGAAGAGGGATGCACAGAACCGACCTGGGTGGGGAGAAGCATGAAATGTATGCTCACTCTTTAGATCACAACAACCACAATGCCAACTATTAAACGTCTTCACATAATTCAGTGTGGCTTTGTGAAAATGAATATAAGCTACTTTAAATATAATTCCATGGTTTACTGAAGTTTTACTGAACTTTTACAGAACGTACTCTGCTGAATGAGGTAAAAGCTTATGAAATCATGGCTGTACTACAGTCTCACAGATTTGAGCACAACCCTCAATTACTTGAGGGGAGGAAGAATTATCTGTGTAATAACTACAGTGCATCACATTTATTACACATTTACTATGTAGTTTTTATACTAACCCGTCTCTGTTCTGCTGTTCCTTTGTGTCCTTTTTGATTGGTGTCAATCCAAGTTGGTTGACTTGCACTCCCTGATCCATTGTTGGTGATTTGCGTGTAAGCAATAGTGGTGTTGTTGGTCTGGAACCTCCCGTCAGAAGATCTAGGAAAGAAACTGAAATCTGGAACGTTTTGCACTATTCTATCTCAATGAACCAAGAAGCAAGATACAGTGATATTCCTCGAGATGATTTAATTTTACTAAAGTGACTCAAAACAGTAAAATTTAAAAAAATTGGAATTTCATTTGTTAAATCTAATTTAACATTTTGAAAATGGTCAGTTCAGTAAATACATAATCAAGAGGTGGTCAACAATGTTTAATTCTCAGAGTCCCTGTATTGAATCCACAGAGTACTTTATGAAATAATATTTGGCATGAATAAATGTGAGTTTTACAATATTGATAGAAACACCAACACTACCACCAAATTGTTCAGTCTTCCACAACAAAGCCGTCACTAGTTGTAAAGCTACTGTACAGCAGTGGATGTACAATATGGTACAGTGTTCTTTCCCAGGCATGGTGGTAATATTCTGGCCAAATGTCTGCAAGCAAATAAGTGGCACGACTCCGTAATGAATATTAATCGGTACTGCCTGTACTGACAACACACAGCCGACGAAAACAACACAGAAACAATGGAGACAAAGGAGACATTCTTAGTAACGATGCAAAAGATCTACCACTTTAATTGGAGGCAGTGCCTTTGCCTTCTACTATCACAATCTGAAGTAAAATTACACCCCAATCCTCATGGCATTTAACCTACAAAGGGAAGAGGGAGAAAGAAGTCCTCTTCATTTGTCTCTGGAATGAATTGTTTAACATTCTGCAACAGTGCCTCTTGGCAATCTTCTCTTAAGTTCCATCTTATTAGAAGGTAACTATGATGACACAAATACCTGCTTTGGAGACTGAATTAATATCTTTTCACTCATTTACACTGTATTGAAGGGCAAACATTAATTTTTTGTCCCATTGGATATAAATAAAGTATACTACACAAGATGTGAAAAGAGGTGGTAACCTTTTGAAGAGAGAATTCACATTGCTTGCAGCTTGGCCATATTGATTTTAATGAATGTTACAGGCAGATTTAATTTTTGCTAGGATTTGCATGTGTTCAATGACAAGTGAACACAGAGCACTTTGTAATAATCACATTCTTCGCTTAAAATATCTTATCTCTGGAATATCACGTAACAAAGCTTGCTATTATGTGGGCAAATTTCAAAAATTAAACAGTGCAGTAAAGTTAAGAACTTTTGTGAAGTCTTGAGGTTAAAGTTTTTCCAATTACAAAACAGTCTCTCCAACAATTACATTTGAATCCACTACCAATACCTACATTTGAATCTACTACAAACACATTTTAGAAGGATTCTAGTGCACATTAAAGTCTTCCATTATCTTCTGATCTCTAGAATACAGCCCGTGACAAATCTACAGCTGTAATTACAGCACAAGACACCATAGACAATGGTATGAACTTGGGTGGCTATTAATAACTACAGAAGGGGCTGAAGGTAACATTTTTGAATCATAACGTCATCTTTTAATATGAGCTACTGAATGACACACGGATTTCAACATATTAACTACACACTTTAAACAGACAATTTTCTAGAATAAACTGTGCTGCCTTTTCCATTAAAAAGTACTTTAAATATACAGAAACAACAAAGTAATTCAATTCTGCAAATAATGTGTGAAACATTCTTACTAATGAGTGAAAACTGCATGGATGCTGAATACAGCAACATGGAAAGGTATTTTTGTCCCTTTAAGTTACAATATACAAAGACTGTCAATGGATATTTCAGACTTCTTATTCATTGATGCCATTACATGAAAGTGAGTTACTTTTGTTGGTATTACTCTTCAAGCAGAGAAAAATCACTAATTTTTGATTTACACAAAGAATGGTAGTCTATGGGGCTTCAGCCTTGCTTACACAATTTTGTATAGGAAGTAAAAACGTAATGCCTAGACCACAATTTTCCAATCACAATTAAAGTTGAATAACTAGTTTTGATTGCTATCAGTAACCATCTTCATATCTGTTACATGTAGGAAACAGACTAAGAAAATTATTCGACAATCGAGTAGTATACAAAGACAATGTACAACACTTGATCAAAAATAATAATGATCGAAAATAATAATGATCGAATTGTATACGTAAATGGAAAAGTTTGGCAGTCACTTAACATTGTAGTATAAACAAAGTTTATGCTCATTAGGTAACATACTGTTCAAAAATATGGAAAGGTGTAAATAAGCATTGGAAACCATCATTAGCTGTAGTCATGCAACAACATGCATTCATAATTACTAAAGCAGTAACAGCACATGGTTGAAAACATCACCATGAGCAAGCCCGATTGTAGACCTGTCAAAAGAACTGCAGACCAGACATCTCAAAAACTGTTGCCAGTTCAGGAGGTAACACACATCTCTACCTTGTAATCTTTATGCTGTTCTTATCTTCATATATATATATATATATATATATATATATATAAAAAACAAAGATGAGGTGACTTACCGAACAAAAGCGCTGGCAGGTCGATAGACACACAAACAAACACAAACACACACACAAAATTCAAGCTTTCGCAACAAACTGTTGCCTCATCAGGAAAGAGGGAAGGAGAGGGGAAGACGAAAGGAAGTGGGTTTTAAGGGAGAGAGTCTGCTTGTGTCTGTATGTGTGGATGGATATGTGCGTGTGTGCGAGTGTATACCTGTCCTTTTTTCCCCCTAAGGTAAGTCTTTCCGCTCCCGGGATTGGAATGACTCCTTACCCTCTCCCTTAAAACCCACTTCCTTTCGTCTTCCCCTCTCCTTCCCTCTTTCCTGATGAGGCAACAGTTTGTTGCGAAAGCTTGAATTTTGTGTGTGTGTTTGTGTTTGTTTGTGTGTCTATCGACCTGCCAGCGCTTTTGTTCGGTAAGTCACCTCATCTTTGTTTTTTATATATAATTTTTCCCACGTGGAATGTTTCCTTCCATTATATATATATATATATATATACATATATATAAAGATAAGAACAGCATAAAGATTACAAGGTAGAGGTGTGTTACCTCCTGAACTGGCAACATGCCACCTGTAGGAAGCAGATGCTATGTAATTGCAATTAATTCATGAACAAATTGAAGCAGCTTATGCTTAAGGCCAATTAATTTCAAAATCATGAAAGTAACATGGAGTGAAGTTAAAACTAAGACAAGGAAGCTGCTTTATATAGATTATTGGCAATGTGCCATATGTAAAAGATAAATCGTAAGAGTCAGTTGGTAGAAACATCTAAGTACAGTGTAGTGCAAAAAAGGAAGGCATGGTAGGTTTGCAGGTTGGAAGTCATATAGGAAATCGTCCAGTTGCTCGAGTAGAAGTTGGATCAAAAGCTCATTACTTGCACTAGAATTCACGTATTGTCAAGAGAACATTATACACAATGGTCCCCAAAACTCTCAGCTGTTCTGCAGCTGTAAACATACAAGCCACACAGTTTGTAGTAATTTTATAATGAAGTTAAGTGAGGCACGAAATAAGAGGGAAATATCAAACCCTAGCTTATTGAAGAATGATCCTGTGTGGCATATAATTTAATTTTTATACAATATGTAGAAACTAAGGATAATATGAGAACACTGCACACTACCAGTCTGACAAGACGTGTCCAATTATGCAAGGGCTCCTACCGGCCAACTGAAATAGCAAACACAGGCAATAAATGGCATGGGAGCACTTTCATTTACAAAGACTGACAATTATATTGTACATATACTGCAAAGGAACATAATTAAGATGACAAAGTGATTTTCATGTCTAACATACGCCTAAAGTAATAATGATGTCAATGCCCTCTCATCACACCCACAGCAGTATAAAATGTCTTATTTCTGTTCCATGATTCATCGTCTATAGTGGCTTCCTTCACAACAGTGTTGTGAAACTGACAGAATTGCCACCGTTAAATTACAGTGACCAATGGCTATAAAACATCTGATGTCACGAACTGTTCCAAAAAGAAACAAAAAATATTAGGCCAGAATAAGGCCCTCCTGCATGTCAACAGTAATCTTGTTGAGAGGGTTAAATTTACAGCTATGACCTATAATAATCATGTCACAAAAAACTGAACAGTGCTTTTGCAAAATGGCTGTTGCAATTGGTATGCAGACTACTAACTCACTCAAATCATGCACCAGATAAAGCGAATGCCTAGTAAATTTCATAAACTGGGTACGCACAAAATGAACTGCAATGACTGTGACGGTAACTATATTGGCCAGACAGGCACAGGGGGCACAACTACTCTCTAAACATCCTTTGGCTCACATATTACTAATGAGATATATGGTACAAGACATTACTGAAGGGTAGAAATATTATTTTATGTGCAAAGAACACCACTCGAAGAATTAGATATTTATTCCAGCGTGAAGAAAGCCCCAGGTAATGTTTAGAATGACCAAAAAGCATTCGGCAAGAATTGTTTCTTTCGTATCTACAGCAAAATGTCACATGGAAAGTAGCCGTTGCTAATCTGCGACTGCACGTCTACCTGCCTTCCGCATGGAACACACCTATCTCACCACTGACTGCTAGTGTTACACACACACAAGGTTGCTGTCAACAAGTATGCACCTGAAGGTGATTTAACACCATCGAAACTGGTCACCAATGAAACCAACACCTTAATACAGCTGGAGGAATTTCGTCATTTTTTAACATATATTACACTAGCCGACGTCCCAAATCGTCCATTTGAATTATGGATATACGAAGATCAAGTCTAGGCAGTTACAACACTGCTGCTGCCGCCGCCGCCATCTGCCATCTAGCTGCGCCTGCCCTCAGTGCTGCTTCCTGCTTCACATAAGGTGGTATTCGTCACCATCAGCTGTCACCTCATCTCAACCAATGTTTTACATTTCATTGTTGAATTACACACACACACACACACACACACACACACACACACACACACACACACACACTACTATGAGTTTTATTATTTGATCTACAGTGTGTGTTATGTCTCTCTTTGTAAATACAAGTGCTCCTGTGCCATCTGTCAATGTTTGGCTACTTCGGTTGGCCAGTAGGAGCCCTTGTATAATTCTGTGCTTTGAAGTGCCTTTCAGACTGGTGGCACACAGCATTCTCTGATTATCCTTCAGTTTGTACGTATTTTATGGAGGAGGCAATGTCACATGCCATGCAGGATCATTACATAAGCTAGGGTATGGTATTCACTTTTCATTTTATGACTATCACTTAGCTTTATTACAAAATTTCTATAAACTCTATGGCTTCTACATTTGCAACAACAGAACAGCTGAAAGTTTTTTTGAACCATTGCATACACTGCTGTCATAATCCCTGTTATACTATTGTAAGTAATGAAGTTGCGATCAAACTTCTACTCCTGCAACTGGACAATTTCCTATGTGACCGTCAACTGTGAAATTACTGTATGTGGTTCATATTTTTAGTGCTACTCATTATTTCAATGTTTATGTCAATCGACTCTCATATGATACATCTTTTAAAGATGGCATGCTTCCAGTTAGCTGTATAAAGCCACTTCCCCATCTTTCAGTTTTTAACTTCCCTGTTTTTTACAGTTTTGAAATTCGTTGGCCTTAAGCATAAGCTTCTTCAGTTCATTCCTGAATTAATTTTGCAATTACATAGCACCTGCTTCCTACAAATAGCATGGTGCCAGTTCACGAGGTAACACCGATCTCTGCCTTTTAATCTTTATGCAAATATTATCCTTATATTTTAAAATCCATTTGAATGAACAATAATCTTTTTGCGATTTTTGGTCTGCAATTCTTTTGACTGGTCTACAACCTGGCTTGCTCACAACAAGATTTTCAACTACGTACTACTGTTTCCAGAATGAGATTTTCACTCTGCAGCAGAGTGTGCGCTGATATGAAACTTCCTGGCAGATTAAAACTGTGTGCCGGACCGAGACTCGAACTCGGGACCTTTGCCTTTCGCAGGCAAGTGCTCTACCAACTGAGCTACCCAAGCACAACTCACGCCCCATCCTCACAGCTTTACTTCTGCCAGTAACTTGTCTCCTACCTTCCAAACTTTACAGAAGCTCTCCTGCAAACCTTGCATAACTAGCACTCCTGAAAGAAAGGATATTGCGGAGACATGGCTTAGCCACAGCCTGGGGGATGTTTGCCCGCAAAAGGCAAAGGTCCCGAGTTCGAGTCTCAGTCCGGCACACTGTTTTAATCTGCCAGGAAGTTTCACGTACTACTATTGTTTTGGTAATTACGAAGGCATGTTTTTGTATGACTACAGCTAACAATCCTTTCCAATGCTTATTCACCGTCTATTCATATTTTGAACAGTATGTTACCATATACTCATTACCACTGTTTATACTACACTTAAGTGGCTTTGTCAAATTTTCACTTTTACATTGGCTCCCCATTATTTCTGCTAAGGTGTTATACACTGTCCTTGTATACTACTTGATTGTAGAATGATTTTCTTAGGCTATGTTTACTACATGTGTCACAGATCTGAAGATAGTTGCAGATAGTAACAAACTAGTTACCCAATCTGAATTCTGAAAGTACAACTGCAATTTTGGCATTGAAAGTCTTTAATTCTAAAAACTTTTATTTAATAAACCACATTAAGATAACTGTCTCACCTCCCCCCCTCCCCTCCGCCACTCATGTCAGGCTTCACTAATATGTTACTTAAATTTAAATGACATCCTGGAAACTCCATTGTGTTGTGCAGTTAGTAATGACATCAGGCACTGACAACCATAAGGGCCCCAAAGCACAGGAAGTTTTGAGAGAAACAGGTGTTTCTGAAAAATCAGATTTACAGTAACTACACTTCTCACAGGAGTGAACTGCTTTTTAACCAAATTTCAACATTCTATACCTACTATGAAAAAATAAAGTACCTACTTCATGTTAAGAAATACTAATTAATATTTGACATAATATTTATTTGTTAATATAATTCACAAACTTTCCACTTACAGGCTAGTTACAATAGTGCCCTTACAGTTGTGAAGTTTGTAAATAAAATAAGTATTACTACTACATATGTGTAGACACTAAACTATATTGTGTACCCGAGGTAATAACTGAACAGTGCAGGGCAACAAAATTACACTTTGAGCTTTGGGTTCATATGGAAATGATGACCGAAGAAACTATGAGAAGTAGTGTTTTGTGAATGTTCATGTAACAGTGTAAGGCTAAGGACATAGCTAAAGCTGGTTCACCAGAAGATCAACATCTTAGTAGCATCTATACATGCCACAATCTCAAAATCTATGACGGTGTCTTTTAGGCCCTTATTTTTCTCACTATTTCAAATATTTTACTCTAAAATCTGAATCATAGCCACTAGTTCTAATCATATGGGCACATGGTGCAAGTAACGAGTTTTTTGACCCTGACCAAGAAGCATTTAATTGCTAAATTATGGCTATTCAGAAGAAACAAGCCAGAGGTTGTGAAGTGGAAACTGCTGAAGGGATCGGAATGCCACTGCCTATGGAAGAAGGTGTGGCCCCTACACTAAGACTGAGGCCCCATACCCACTGTTAGAGGAGTGAGAGTTGGTTGGTTTGGGGTATAAATGGCCAAACTAGAGGACCATTTGTCCCTTTTCCCTGACCAAGCAATGCTCAAGGTTCAAAAAACAATGCCACACCTAAAAGGAAAACTAATGAGAGAAACAAAAAATGGGGAAAACATACACCACATGGAAAAGTAGGAGGAGGTGGTAAAACCCATAGAACATTTGGTCTGGACTGGCTGATCACAATAATGAAAGAGGATGAGCCAGCCACTCTTCAACACACTTAAATGTCCATAAAAAAAAAAGCCAGATGAACACATGCAGAGAAAAGACTACCACCAAGACAAACAAATGCAAAGAAAGTGCGACAGTTAAAATGGAGGGAGAGTGGTGGACTCAGAGAGAAGGCTAAATGCCCACCCTTAGATGGTACGATAAAAACCCCTTCACAAATAAAACTTAAAACTAAATCTGCTGTTGAGGCATTGTCACCCAACACTGAAGGTAGGGTGCTCGGAAGGTAAGAAGAGCACCGCCGAGCTGCTAAAAGTGGGCAGTCGAGCAAGATGTGGACTACAGTCATATGTGAGCCAGTGACACCGAGGTGGGTCCTCACGCTGGAGGAGGTAGCCATGTGTCAGCCATGTATGGTCAATGCAGTGCCAGCAGAGAACCACAGAGTCCCTGCGAGAGGTCCGCATGGAGGTCTTCCACACACTCTTATAGTCTGATTTAAAGTAGTTGTAACTTGACATTTGCACTGCGAAGTTGCGGCGTTGTCACGTCAAGCACTGACTGGAGGCAGCCGCCTCAGCGCATCGCTACCCCCGGCGATAGAAAATCATTTTAAGGCCTTTATCTTCTACAAAACATAAGTAAAAAATTTCAAACCCACATATGATGTATATCTCTACAATTTCTCACAATCTGTCAAATATCTATTCTTAATTTTAATTACGACAAGAGTTACGTTAATTTGTTTGAAACCATTTAAATTCTCGATTTCGCCAACAGCTTCTAACTTATCACGTCATTACTGAAAAACTATTTGTATCACAGCAAAATATTTTTTTCCATTCATTAACAAAATAATGCACTCGGCAAAGAATCCTAAAAAGTTTTCGTAGTGCATCACGTTTCTTGTACATAAATTTCTGAAAACAGCATTTTTAAGCAACCCTATCAGTACTGAACTCGAAACAAGTATGACGTTTAAAATCTCTATCTCCTATAAATATTATGTAAATATTTTGAAATTTACGTACAGTATCGGTCTCGGTGGTATCTATAAGGAAATCAAATATCTTTTCTTAATTTTAATTAGGGCCGTTGTTACATTAACTATTTAAGTGAGAAATTTTCGCGTCCGGAAAAGTTTTCTTCTTTAGATTGCAAATCTCGAAAACTATTACACACATTGAATAACATCTTGGTGTATATACAAAATGATACAGAATTAAAGCTCAGTCTAACTTACCGTAAGGAGATGACGAGAGCTGGCCAAACAGTATTTCTTAGTCTCACAACAAGAATAAGAATTAATCGAAATAAATTCACAAACACACTATTTAATGGCAGTAAGTACACTACACACTACTCAGACAATGTGAAAACACCACTTAATTCAGAGTCAGAGTCAGTGGAACTATCAGTCTCGCTGCTCGTATTGACAGATATAATCAAGTCTTCGACACTTTGCTGTAAGATACCTTCATTGTTCCATGCGTCCTGTATCACTCCTTTCACATGATGTACTACCTTCTGCCAGTCTTCTGATGTCACAATTTCAACTGCCTCTTTCAAAAGGCGTTCCATTTCGGCTAATGTGAATTTCTTATTTTCTGCAGCAATATGCCGCTTAACCTGAGCCCAAATCAGCTCTACTGCGTTGAAATGGTAATGGTAAGGAGGCAATCTGAGCAATTTATGCCTGTATTTTTTTGCTACTTCATCCACAATGCAAATCGGGTTCTTTGGCTTGTGTTGCGATACAGGTTCTAATAATTCTGCCCTTGTAAAATTACTGTCTAACTGCACCTTATGTTTCTGTAACCAGCTAACACTGTCGTTTTTCCTCGTTGCCTTTGTGGGTGCTTTGTCTTTTATTACTGAATGATAAGGAGTGTTACCCATAACAATGACAGTGTTTTTTTTTAAGTTCTGGAGCACACAGTCTTCAAACCATTTCACAAAAGTATTGTGGTTCATCTCTTCATGGTAGTCGGAGGTCTTATTTGAACCGAATAGCAGCGGACAATTTGGAATGAAACCTTTTGAATTTCTGGCATGTGCTACAATCATCCATTTTCCTGTACCGATCAGAGCTGCCATACTTCCGCTGATGGTACTGTCTGTCCAGAGTTTTTTTAAACTGTGTCCTGCATTCACCCACGTTTCACCAAGCCAAACATTATCAAAATTTGTCCCCACTAATTCTCTAAGAAAGCGGCATCGCCAGGCTGCAATATCTTGGCGTTTCATTAGTAACTTTCTGCCAGAGAGATTTATAGCAGAATCCTAACATTTTCACGACTCTTAACAAAGACGATTTACTACCATGAAACAGGTCAGCCGCTGTGAGGGTAACATGTAGTTTTGTGAGTGTTGGATACTCCTTCCTCGAATAAAATGCGTATATTTGACGACGAATGCCATCTTCCTGAAAAAGAGTCAAGTTTTGTGACTCTGTTCTCCAGTCGCCTCTTTTTCCCAGATATCTCCAATTTAGATGAGTCACTTGAGCCTTGGTTTGTGAATTTCTCCTTGCAGATTCTTATTACTGATCGTTCGCTAACTTGCAGAGCAGCTGCAGTTCGCTCCACCACCTTATCCAAAGGAACGAGAGGCCTTCCTGCATCCCCCCCCCCCTCTCTCTCTCTCTAAATACTCCCTTAACGAACACACGTATTCATGCACCTGACTGCGTATAACGACTCCACGTCTGCCACTTTTTGAAGGTTTCCGAGGAGTGTGCAGCCTCGGCCTCCCTCTCTTGCGACTGCTTTCATCAGACATCGTAAACACGCGAAGCTACAAGTCACTCAAATCTCTCACCCGCACATCTACAACGGCTCGCTGAGGATTGGCTGGCACAATGCCTTAGTCAGCTCAGCAGAGCGAAGTGGCAATGCAGTGGCAGCAGCCTGTCAAGTGACAACTACTTTAAATCAGACTATAGTCTGATTAAGAGCATGCAGTTTGTTTTGTATACTGATATTATGCCATTCCATCTCTCAAAGCTGAAAAATCTTGTGGTGTAATAATGATCACAGGTCAGATACAGGGATGCTGATCTCTAGAAGCAGTTTCCATGTGGCCTGTCAGTGAGTTCATTTCCTGGAATTCCAACATGGCATGGGGTCCACACAAACATCATGGAACTCTTAGATGATCACTAGGAAAGGATGGCAGGGGTAGCATTGGTCAATAGCTTGTAGGCTGCTCAAGAAGTCAATACAGAGAAGAAACTACTCCCATACATGAAGCCAATGTGACCATCAGCCATCAAGCCCTCAGTGTAAACCACTTCATCGTCCCGGGACGATAACGGAGCTGCAGGGATAACTGTGTCCTTAGGACCATGTGAAAGGTCCAGGCAAAGCTTTGACCTAGGTGTACACCATGGAGATGTACGTGAATGGACTTCTAGTATAAGTGGTAAAGGCAAAGACTCCATTTCAGACAGAAGAGATCGGAAGTGAAATGCAATCTTAAGCCCTGACCTGGGCCTCCGATGCTGGAGATTAACTGCCATGGATGGGGAAAAGGGGACTAATTTGGATGCTCAGGAGAACTAAGAGTGTGTGTAACATAACTGGCAAGAAGTTGTGCACACCTAACCTTCAATGGAGGGACACAGGCTTCCTTCAGGACACTGGTCACCTGACTCGTCCTAGAAGCTCCTGCTGCCAGTCGAACACCATAGTGGTGCACAGGGTCAAGTAAACGCAACGCAGAGGGTGCCGCCAAACCCTAAACCAGACTCCCATAGTGAAGGTGGGACTGAACAAGGGCACTGTAGAGCGATCTGCACCCCAGTTCATGTTGCTCAGGCAGCAGAGGGCAGACTCGAGGTAAACTAGATTAGCAATGGTAGGCCACGAGACTCCAGGATACAACAACTGCCGATTACCATACATTCTAACAGCTTACAAAGAACGTTGGTAAGGCTGATGGGCCGATAGCTATCTAAATCATGCAGGTTTTAACCAGGTTTGAGCCCTGAAATGATGGTGCTCACCAGCCATTGCGATGGAAAGACGCCATCTCACCAGATCCAGTTGAAGATGACGAGGAGATATCGCTTGTAGTCTGACGAGAGATATTTGATCATCTGACTGTGGATCCGATCTGGCCCAGGAGATGTGTCGGGGCAATGTACAAGGATGCTGAGGAGCTCCCACTCTGTAAATGGAGCATTATAGGGTTCACTGTGACATTCAGTGAAAGAGGTCTTTAATTTCCATCTGCTGTTTGAGAGTGCAAAATGCTGGGGTGATAATTCTGACACAGAGGCTCAAGCATAGTGCTCAGCGAAGTACTCGGCAATTGTGTTTTCGTGGGTAGGTAACACGCCATTGATGTTAAAGCCAAGAACACCTGTCTGGGTCTGGTACCCACAAACACATCTGATCTTCCTCCAGACTTGGGAAGGTGATGTGTGGCACCCAATGGTTGAGACATACATCTCCCAACACGCCGTTTTCCATCTATTTATAAACTGGCAAATGTGGGCACCGAGCTGTTCAAAAGCTATTAGACGCTCTAGGGGAGTGTGCCGCTTACGTCTCTGTAGGGCTCGCTGACCACCTTTAATGGCCTCAGTTATTTCCAGCAACCACCAAGCTATTTACTTTCACTAGGGGGCACCCTGAAGACCAAGGGTGCGTGTTTTCTGCCACAGAAATTATCATTCTAGTGACCTACTCAACTACCACATCAATGGTACCATGTGGGAGACATTCAACAGTGACAGCAGAGGTGAAAGCTTCCCAGTCTTCCTCATTTAAAGCCCAACTTGGTAGATGTCCGGGGAAATGGCACTGGGGATGTAACAGGAAGATGGGAAAGTGGTCACTATCACATGAGTCATCGTGGGCTCTTCGGTGGACAGATGGGAGAAGTCCTGGGCTGCAGAAGGATAAATCAATGGCCGAGAAAGTGCCATGAGCCACACTGAAGAGTGTGTGTGTGTGTGTGTGTGTGTGTGTGTGTGTGTGTGTGGGGGGGGGGGGGGGCGGCAACATTCAAGAGGCAGAGGTTGAGGTTGAGTTGAGACAGGAAAGTTCCGATATCTCTGCCACGGCCACTACCCAACAAGGGGTTATGGGTGTTAAAATCTCCCGAAAGTACAAAAGGTTTAGGGAGTTGCTGAATCAGTGCAGCCAATGCATACAGGGGTACTGCACCATCTGGAGAAAGATATACATTGCAGACAGTTATTTCCCGAGTCATCCTGACAGCCAGTTTCAAGAGGTGTTTGAAGGAGGGCACAGGTTCACTGCATAATGAATTCAGGAGAGATGCACACACCACCTGACACATTACTGTAGTCACTACAGTTCTTGTGATGTCCCCTACAACCGTGGAAGGCAGGGGTCTGCATTGCTGGGAACCGGTTTTCTGGAGGGCATTGCAGAAAGCAAGTGTAAAGCTTAATAGTTGCTGTAGCTCAGCCAGATGGTGGAAAAACCGCAGCAATTACACTGGAGCATGACATTACAGGGTGTATACGTGGACAAGGAAAAAATTCCCAGATGAAAATACACATTCTCCCAGATGAAAATACACTTTTTACATGTTAAGTAACAGTGTACCTTTCCTTGGAACTGTAAAACTTATCGATCGTTTCAATGGTTGTGGTTTTATACCACGGTGTAGAATTTCTCAGCACTTTACAAAATGAAACTCGGGGGGAAAAACACGTCTTGGAAAGATGTCTGATGTGCAGCACCATGTACACTGCATATTTTCGTATTACGAAAGTATAAATACGAATTCCAAACACCGTATGTTACTTTCCGAAGGATTGAAATCGAGATTGCGATGCGCTTTTGTAAGCCAGTCGTAGCTCGTGTCAAGCCATCTCGCCAGCCGATGGCAGCGGATATTCAGAGCATAGGACACGTGATGTAGTCTGCCAATAGCGACATCACTGTTAAGCAGTGTGAACACACAAATAGAAAAAGGTAATGGTTTAAATTAATATACACAGCGTTGCTACAAGAAAAGAAAAGCTTCCACGTATAATGTTGGATTAATAAGCTGCAAGAGAAGCTAAGCTTTCACACATAATGTTGATCTTTTTGTGTGTGTTGCACTTTAAGATACATCACACAAATGTTCCAGTAAAATTTTTAACAATGACATAAATGTCTGATCTTCTGGGCGCAAAAATATTCTAAATGGTCATCCTCAAAGATTTGATTTTTGAATGAGAGTCAAACGCTCTGCGATTTAACCAATTCATCGGACACTCGCGCATAGAGTTCATCTTGTGTAAAAGGATGTTTACTTTACTTGAAAATAACACTTTTCAAACATCCATTCGGAATATTTTCCCGCGACCTGTTAGATTTGTTTCAGCAGTTGCACCAGATGACAGGCGTTACCGCACTTGCGCAGCTATGACAACGCAGGAAGCTCGTACGTTCGTATGTGTAAAACATTAAAATATCTTAAATTATGTCATAAAAGAAACAAGACATACTCTAAGAGCATGGGAATTTTGTGAACCATACTAAAATGCATAATTCAGCTTGAAGTACACATTCGTATCTCCAGATTCAAATGAAAATTTTCTTGGAGTACCAGAACCGTATTATCTCATGTTTGGTTCTTTATTATAGCATAATACCATATGTGCTAGAAGATGAAAACGTGAACTTGAAATGCAGGGAACAGTTGAAACTAGCTAATAGTGTGGATTAAACACTTCATTTGAAATTAGTTGGCCTCAGTAGAAAAGATTAATGAAAGTCTTTCTTTAACAAACCGACAAAAAACTTCTTTGTTCTGCAAGGTGATTAACGCTTGACTGTCAGAAAGGTGGAAACAAAATCTGAAACTAATAACATAGTTTAGCCTTCTGTAATTATGTGAATGAATTTTAATTCACTTGACAGCTGCCGGCCACAGAAATCCGTTTTGTTTTCATTTGACTTGAGAGCAATAAATGAAGAGGAAGCAACAAAATCACTTAAACATGGGTCACGTGGAGACTACCATCTCCCCACAACAACTCAGACTGCTCTGTGCATTAGGTCCGGATCTATGATATTTCCGAACTGGGACAATATTAGATAGTGGTGCTCTCCCTCCTTCGAGCGTTAGAGGCAGGATGCCAAAAATTTTAAAAATCGGCTTTTCAAAAAGTTTTCATTTTGTAGCACACATCTTTCTGAAGAGTCTGATACATAAAACATAGAACGTAAGACATGTTATTTGGTCTTAAGTGTGCTGAAGTGAAGTGCCACGCCCCTTCACACAGCATTTTTCCATCACACGTCTCTGTATTTTGCTCTGTGAAATTCAAACATGTAATGTTTTGTAAAGGGGGCCATCAAACTAAATTCAGGCCAGTGGGAATTTAAAATGTCCTGCGGTGCCTCTCCTGCCCCAGTCAGCCAGTTTGACATCCTGCCCCCTCTTAAAATAATAAACTCACAATTAATAGCAGATAGGATTATTTGTAACTGCAAGAACAAGAATTCTTTAGAAAATTTGCACTCTATTGCCTATTAGCTAACAGGCTTGCTGTTTTGTGTGACAAAATTAAACATAGGATACATAAAACCAGTAAAGACAGGAGACAAGCAAGACAGTAACACCTCTTCAATCCTGAAGTCTTGGCATTTTTTTCTCTCTAATCTTGCTACAACTTTACATGGCATGCTTTCCTTTCTAGGAAAGGATCTATTACCTCATCAAAATTCGTCAATGTTTTGCTACATGAAAAAACAAAATGTCGTTGTCTAATACTAGGAAAGCTATTCTGTGGTGTGGCTTCTCGATTTGATTACATGTATTTTGTCACTGTCTGCTAGATAAAACGAGTTAGGCCTGCCTAATATTCCAGCAATTGTTACACACCAAATAAACAAGACTATTTTGGCACAAACGGTCATTTTTATAACACAACAATATAATTCGTGAAGTACCAATATCAAATGCCTATTAGGCTTACTACAAGCAAAAAGTTGTGTGTTATGAAATACCGGTAGTTTCACATTTCATTCATACACTCTAGCTTCTGAAGCTAGACATCGAAAAGTAGTAGTACGAAATTTTTATATAAATTTGGAATCGTCATATTCTTCCACAATTTGTGGGAGTCCCCGTTTCTTCTCCTTCCTCGTTCTAACAATCAATCTTGTCATCACTAATTCTGTAGCTATTCCTGCCAGTGCCAAAATTTATTCTCTGGTTAACTTTACAAACCCTGCCACAATCACCGGTTTAGTTATCCCGCATTTATTCTCTGGTTAGGTGTTATTACATGTTTGTACAACGCGTTTTCCTCGCTACCTCCAGAATAGAACTTTAGCGGCCGCTAGCCGAAGACTGTATAACTGGCCCTTAATAGTGTAGCGGTCTGGCCAAACATTTGTCAAAATTTCATTTTCATGGATCACTGGGAAGACAATACATAATCTGATGCCTGTAATTCCTGTTAGTCATTTATTTCCACTCTGGTAGTATGAAACTATGGAATTCACTAGTAATTCTAACAGCACTGATCATTTGCAAACCCAGTCAACCACATAAACAGCGATTGTCATTTACCCTTACGTGTGTACGAAATTGTACCGCAATGTCAAAGAAGTAGACAGCACGTATTACACGTAGACCCTTTTGTTTGCAGGAAAGTTTATTTCTAGATACGACGGGGATTCCCCTGGCACACACATCACGTACACTATGCACGCATTCAAAAATCAACTTACGATTCATTCATAAATCAATATAGAATTTGATCAAAAATGTTCAAAAACCAACAGGGATGCGTTCAAAATCATATGAGTAATCAACAGACCAAAGTGCCCTGGATGCTAGGCACTTTGTGAAACAAGGTCTTTTCACTTAATAACATGAATTTGCTCGTCGGCAGACTGCAAGAGGAGGTCGCAATGGAAAATAATCTCCTGGACCATCTTGAGGCTTTTATGGGGAGTGATGGAAACAGGAGTACACCCAGCAGGTCACAAGCAAGTAATGCCCAGGACTGGGCTGGGGATGCTGTCTGAATGAAGACCATCGCTTCTCATCTTTGACAGCACTGTCACTCCCAAATCTATCCTCAAGATGTTGAACAAAAAATTGAGGCTTTATAGTTAGAAAAGTGTTCTGCTACAGACTAAATACCGAGGCGAATATGGCTCTTATTTCTGTAGTCCTGCATTCCTCCCATGGTATAGCGAGGTAGGGAAATAATTTAGGATCATATCTGTCAGCATTGTACTTGCTGTTGCCCTTAGAGGTCACCAGCAAGAGATGACTTAGTCCACTTCATTGCAGGTCATTTGCCCTGATGCCACCCACTACAATCAGGGCTCTCCCCACAGGTGCCACTCAGCCACAGCGAAGGCCACCTGGCATGATTACCATTGCAAGGAGTCTTGATGCCCCAGGAAGACAGGCATCTACTCTTTAGCATATGAGGGTTTTTACAGCTCAGGCATCAGCAGTGCAATCTGTGTTTTCATGAGGCTACCACCAGCTACCGTGCTGGATATTGAGCGCACATAAATCCAATACTGTCATGGGAGCGAAAAAGGTCAGGAGATAACAGAAGATGACATAACCCGAAAGTGTCCTTGCCCAAATAGTTGAATTGCAGGTGGAGATGCAAAGCCATGACAAGAGGTTCAGGAGGTTGAATCTAAGGGCACTATGGATAACTTGTGCACCACCTAAGGCGTCCTTCCCCATACGGCCCGCACTTTTGTAGAATTTGGAAAGTGGCAGGTCACACCATAAAATCGGACCTGAACTTATAGGGGAAAAAAGTGTGACTCCTTTTAGTTGCCTCTTAACAGGCAGGGATACCTCGGGGCTATTCTAGCCCCTAGACCCACAGGAGGAAGAGCATGGGCTTAAACCCCATGTGACAACAGAGCAGAAGCCACATTTGGGTCTCTTCCACCAACACTGGTAAAAGGAAATGGATGCTTCAACAGGGAAGCAAAGGGGTGTAGTGCATTTCCTTACAACAAAAGGGGTGTGGGAATGGAAATTCACCACAGAATGGCAAAAGTGTACATTGTCATTTTGACATTCATGTCCAGGCCAATGGTTTCCACCAGAACTTGCCCATCTTTAATTGTGAGGGCACCCATCTGCTTGGCAATGGTACCAATAATGCTGTGAGGCATTCCAGATCATGGTCCATCAGCCAACAACACCCATACGTCCTCATATTGCTAGTGATAATTACCTCTATCCCTTCAATGGACAAGCATTGTCTTTGTGCATCTGTACCATTCTTTTCTCACTTCCCATTGCATGCACTCCATTGCCAGGAAATTAATTATGCCCCTTTTTCTCCTCTGAAGCCTGCACTTCTGTTTTCAGCGTAACAGGGTGCAGTGGAGGGTCAAATACATGAATGTGCTTTATCTGTCAGGTGCATTATGTCCTACTGGCAAGTTTGAGGCCTGTGCACTCATAGGGACCATATCTTCTTCCATAGGCAATGGCATTATGATCCATTCTGTGGTTTTCATTTCACAGTGTCCAGCTCATTTCTTTTTGAATAACACTAATACTATTGTACACACAACTGTGGCACCCTCCTTGCTTGAAAATCTTGACAACATTAAGTACTTATAGGCCGTGTTAGGACTGTAAATCACAGTGCTTGTCAGGAAATCCTGAATTTGTGTTTTCACTAGCTGTAGCAGGACTTTTCATTTCTGTGGTAAGAGCAGATGTGTGGAAGATAGGTACCTATGTTACTGTACATTGTGCAAGGAGCACAATCAAGCAATGCTTCGTAGTTTCTCTTCTATTGGCTAAACCATACTATTAGTACCATTAGCAACTGTCAATTTTGTTCATGGAACAGTTGCCTGCATTTGTCACATTAGTACATCCAAGTTTATCACAATAACATTCACAGTTAGGTCTATCAGACATACCTGATACAAACTGAGCTGAGTACTTTTTAATCAAAATTGTTACCACAGTAAACAGGATGCATCAATAGCCATATGTACATAAAATTTATGAAGGCAAGAAATATTTACAGTCACAGGCATTTCTGATTAGTCTGTTCAGGGTGTCCCATGCCTATTGTGAATTAAGTCAGCAAAAAGAGCAAAAAAGTGAGTGTTTCCATAGTAAGGCTTTGTCAATAAAAAACAGCACTGCCTCAAAGCTAAATTTTCCTTCCCAATACTATATTTAAGAAGAGAAGATGAATAAAAATTCACTCACATGGCTATGGCACTAGGTTGTTTAGCAAATTTAACAAATTTTTGGACTAAGGCTTGCAGGGTTGGTGAAAGAAAAATCAACAAAAACTGCCAGTTCTCTAAGGACACTGTTCTCACACATGACTGAACTGTCTTGTGTGCAAGAAATGACAGAATATGCCATAGGAAGACCAACATTGCAGGAAGGCTCAATGGTAAGTTGTCAGCCGGTCTGCAAGGTACTTCGTATGCTTTCTCCAGAATGAAAAATACACATATTAGGTCAGTCATCAGAAAATTGCAGCCCACAAAACCACTCTGTGCAGACCACAGAGCCTTCACAGTTTCATTCACAACACATGGAATAAAAATACCAAAGATGGTGTTTTCCACACAGGGCAAATTTTCCTAACAACCCACCGGAAACTAGTCATTATTTCCAACAGTGTGCCAATTTTGTCAAGGGTTGCAGTGATGTGACAAAGTTAGCCTTTGTCTAACTGTTTGATATTTCTCATAAAGCACACAAGGTTTGATGAGTAGTAACCTACTGGAGTGTGTTCTTTGTGTAACAGTTTCTTTGCAACAAATGCTGTGCAGTTACCAAAACATTATTTGCTGAAAACATTGACATTATATTTGAACATTAAAATGTGCTATGACTTCATCATTAAACATAGTTGAAGCTAACATTCCTTTCGAGTTATGAAAAATAATTTCTAGGTCAATGACTTCTAGCAAGAGGAAAACAGAATACAAGAGCAGGATCTTCTATGAACCATAAACAAAAATACCTTGCACAACATAAACTTCGTTCATTCAGTATCTGGAGTAAATAAGTGTGCAATCCAATTTGAGGAGGACATACAGTAAGCAAGCATGCCATTTACTGGTGGCAACAATATCAAATACCTCCACAAAGTAAAGGAACACAGCACTGTTGTTTACATTGTTCTGGATCTCAGACAGATGAGAGGTCCCAGGCTCACCTTTTATTTTCACTCTCCAAAAACATCACAAAGCATACAGTAACACCTAACTTATTTGGAACAGATTGTAAAATGCATATGGAAGTAAATATCATTTTTGCTGAATCTGAACTGGTGTTACAAGAGAATTTGCTGGCACAAAACTGTCTGGATCTCCTAACAGTCATGGGTTAATTAAACAATATAATTAGCACATATGTACACATATGAACAGATACAAAGAATTGTACATTTGTATTAGAATTACAGGAAGTCATGCTTATGCTTTTTGAAGAGTGAAAAAACATGGAGTCTGAGAACTCCCATCCCTCTGTCCGTTCCTGAGATCCAGAGCACCATACACAACAGCACACAGGTTAATGCTGTGTTCTTTGACTTTCTGTAGGCATTCGATATTGTCCCCACTAAAAGTACAAGCTTAATTATCTCACCACATTTGTGACTGGATTAAGGACTTGTAGGAAGGACTCTGCATGTACAGTGGAACCCTATTAGTGCAACACTCATCCCGTTTTTACCCATAGTAAGTTCATTTTTGGAAGTCGAAGTCCCAATTATGCTAAACATTTGTTAAAATGATTTGTTTGTGTTCTGCCTCCTGCTTAGTGCACTCAATTTTATCTGTACTATTTGAGTCATTGCGACTTTTACCACCAAGAGTTGTCTAAAGTGACGGGAGTAGAATGTTCACAGCTCTATGGTGCAGAAATGTACAGGTAGACAGTGCTATTCAGTGCCAACAACTTTGCAAGTAATACCAATCACTTGCTATAACATGAAAACAATCTGATAAAATTGTTTTATCTGTATAAATAAAAATCTACTCACCAAGTGGCAGCAGAAAAAACAAAAGACTTTTGCTACTGGGAAGTTTTCAGAGCCAGTGGCTCCTTCAGGCAGACGGGTTGAACGGGAAGGAAGAACTGTGAAGAGAAAGGACTGGAGATGTCTAGGAAAAGGGGTAGATTTCGGGGAAAGTCACCTAGAACTGCTGGTAAGGGGAGACTTACCGTATGGGATGAGAACGAAAATGATTGTTGAGGACTGCATCGGATGAGGTTTGAAAACCTGACATCTTAAAATTAGAAGACAGGGTAATATGCAAGACAGATTACTACTAAAACATCGTGCTTGAGTTAAGAGTGAAAAGCTAAGGTGAACATGTCATACGAAAGTAGTTCACATAGGTTGGCAGTAGCTCCGATGACTTCAGGCTTCTGAAGTGGCCAAACAAACTGAGTAGTGCTTAATTCAGTTACCTTTGTTCATGTTTAGCATTTTACTCAATCCATGATTTTTATCCACAATTTTGTGTGTTGAACAGTATTGGTTCACCATGTATAAAAAGGCAGGGAGAATTAACAAATGAAGTGAAGTTAACCTATTCAAGAAGTGGACAAAAATTCACACATTTTTTAAGTGTGTCAATATTCCACAAAAACTTAGCATTCCTCAAACATTAAATACAATAGTGAGCAAACCAACTGAAGCAGCCTGTTTGGAAGGAGGAAATGGTAAACAAAACCAAGTGTGCGAGTTTCAAAACTGGAAAATGCACTACTGAAGCGGATAAAACAAGCTCATGCTTCAAACATTCCCATAGACAGTGTATAGGTTCGTGCTGAGTAAGTATCTTTGGCACAGTTGTAGGGAATCTCTTGCAATAGTAGCATCAAGAGGTTCACGGAGAGAGAGTCTTGTGTCAATGAGTTTAAGGTGAGATTGGAAGTGTGAACATTCAGACTTTTCAGTTCTGGAAAAACACTCTTCCACTGATCGCAGAGAAGTGCTGTCCCAATAATATTTTTAATGCAGATGAAACAGCTTTTTTCACTCCTAAGTTTACAGGATAAAGATGCCATTGCAGAAAATTTCATAAAGAGAGGCTAACTGCTTTATTAGATTGTAACAAAAAAGAACAGGGAAATTTATGCCACTAATAATTAGAAAGGCTTCAAAAACATGGCAAAATAGATCTAATGCAAATGCATGGGTAATATAAACTATATTACAATTATTGCATGTGTGGAATGGTTAGTTGCACTTTGGAAACAGGGAAAACAATGTTTATTGACCATTGTGCAATGCATCCGTCAGATGTGTTTTATCTACATAATACATTTGTGTTTTTCCTGGTAATTTTACAAGCAACCTTCAGCCACTAGACCAAGGCATTTTAAATGCCTAAAGCGAAAGTACAGGAAGATTCTTGTATAGAAGTGGCTAGCTTATTCCACAATGAGAAATGTTATCTTGGCACTATGCATTTTGTACAAGTGCCTGGGATTCCACACAAGAAAGCACCATCTGACTACTTCAGGAAGGCTGGTTTTTCTCAGATACTCACAAATTACATCATGCCAGAAACTGAAGTACCTTCACATGAATAAATGAGAAAGAACACTGACTATTAGCTTTGATGAATACATTGTGACGGAGGTATTGCCATCTGTCAGTCCATTACACTTTATTAAGTATTGCAGGAACAGACGGTAGAGAAACAAGAGAGAAGTTGAGACGAGTGAACTGGAAACATTCACCATTCCCACAATGTCAAAAGCTATTGAGGCAACAGACATAGTTAAGCATCATGCTTGGAGTTTCGAAGTCAACAGAAGTGATGAAACATTGGCTATGATGGGAAAACTATATTAAAATTGGGACAAATGAAAATTAAACTATTGATATTTTTATTTTGGCTGGAGTCACAGTCATGGTAAATTTTTTGAATGATACTGCCACCACTTTACTGTAATATTTCTTATTCTATTGTTATACAATCTAGATTTCAGCCTTGGGCCATTTTCAAATATGAAGACTCACGTGTAAAGGGGGATCAGGCTGTTGTGAAATGCAAGACCTTATCAGAAAAGCATATCTGGTCATATTGAGCAGATCTGTCCTCAGTAGAGACAGCAAAAAATAGTTTTATGGTAGTTTTATTTTATTTTCTCCCACACTCATTTGTCAAAATCTTATTTTTGCTAGATTATTTGTTGTCATGCATATTAAATATTTTGCCAAATTCAGTATTTATTTTCACTCTTTAACAAATTAAATGTAATTTTTTGTACGTGAGTTAAGTTTTTCATCAGTGACTAATATTTGGGATAATATGGGAACTCATAATGCCACACTTCCTGCCATGCTACATCAATAAGTTATAATTCAAAAGTGCCTTCCCAAGATCACATTCACAATATTAAACATAGAAACTCTTGAAATTGTGTAACTATACAAGAAGCAAAAACATTGTAACTACATGTACATAGCCTAAGTGCAATATACTGTATATATGCACTTCTGGAATCAACCAACAGTAATGCAGGAGTCACATGATGCAAAAACACAATCTCTATGTTCAAAATAGTGGGTAGTTATTTCCCTATTTAACGTGTTACAACACACGCTAATTACTGCACGAGTATCAAACTTTGTAGCATTAATGTCAAGGACATGGGAAAGAGAAATACTGCAGAATCAATTCAATTTTAACACTTTTAATGTGTTGCTACAGTACATCATAACATTACATACAGGTACCATTATAGCTACAAAAGGGGCTCAATATGGCACCCATCAGTGTCCAGAAGAGTGACAGTGGAGTAGCACATTCTGCATAGCAGAACGAAGCATGTCCATAGGTATGCTTGCTACCTCCCCTAATATGCTGTGCTTCACATCAGCACGTGTGAATGTTTCTCTGGTAAATTTCGACCTTCACATAACCCCACAACCAGAAATCAAAGGGAGTGAGGTCAGGTGATCATACAGGCCACACATTTGGAAAAAATTGGCTGATATTTCAATGGTTTCCAAATGTGTTTCTGAGAAGCAGGTGAACTTCACCAGCGATGAGCCCCATCTTGCATGAGAACTGTCAAATTCAGTGCATTTCTTTCCTGTAGGCCGGGTACGACATGCTGGCGAAGCACATGTTCATCACTAGCCCATTCTTTTTTTGAACAGACTGGCACTCAAGGACCAATGGTGTACAGTGCGACTTGCCAGCATTACTGTGATATTACCTTTGCTGGGGGCACAGGAGTGTATCATTGTGTGCAGTTGTGCTTATTAATGTGTGTGCTATTGCTAGAGTAACAGCTACGGCTTTGGAGCTAGTATGAATGCTCCTTTTGTTGTACATTCCTGTGCTCCATGTACCAATCCACTACATGTGACTGGTTGTTTCCCTTATTTTAGATATTGCTCCATGTTTGAAAAGCATTTGCTGTCACTTAGCCCTGCTGATCACCCTTAACAGCTCAATTTCAGCCATTTCTGTATCATATCATTAGGAAATGGTCAGTGGTGTTCAAATGTATCACTCTCTACTGAGCAGCACCTGAAAGGGCAAGAAAGTATAAAAATATTTATGATGAGGTGACCTAGCAGTACCTAAGTAGTCCAAGAACTCATAGAACATAATGCACGAACACAGTGAACAGCTGTACACTAGGGTGCGTGATAGTTGAGCCGTGTAATGAAATCAACAGGAAAGTTGTCTTAAGACCTGGTTGGCAAGATGGTGAGGAGAAAAACTGTCTCTTTAGATCCATATCAGTGGATTGCCTCCCTACACAGCAGGGGCACTTCAAGTTGAAGGGGAGAAGTGAGTTTTAGTTATAATTATTTGTAAACTTACATTATTTATAAATTTATTTATAAATGGAGACGGCATCTTGAGTTCAAACACTGGTAACTCTTTCTGTGGTATCTTTCTATGGACACCATAATACCTTACCACAAATGTGTGGAAGTGAGTAATGCAGACAAGATGATCATAGCACTAAATCTCAGTTCCTCCATGTGTTCCTACATGCTTTAATATTACAAAGAAAAATGCACATTCAATTAGTTCGGTATGAAGTTAACTAACTCCCAAACATCCACCCGGGTCATGTCTACCAATCTGTCCACAATATCTTCGAAATGCCTTCAATGTACAAATGTTCAACTTCTACCACGAGTTGCTGCTCAACCACGACTGTGTGGACTGCCAGAAGACCATGAAGTGGGAATCCCACTGTGGCTGATACTTATTAAAACAGAAGCAGCGAACAGAGTTTGGCCGCCCAATTGCTCTCCCTAGTCCATCTGTTGGGAAATATCAACATCACGTCTTTAAGTCTATTCAATTTGTAGAATTTCTACAAAAACTGTCTCAATGATAGCGACCTGCTGGTGAGCTTTAACAGTGTCCATCTTCATCAGGGTACTATTGCAGGGACCTGTGGAACTGACAAACAAGAAATTCAAGACTGACAAGATGAGACTTACAGTTTGTGCTCTCCTTATATTATTTCCTGTTCAATGGAAATTAATGGACATTTCCATCATGGGAGTCCTCTGTCACTGACTGATGAATTTGTCCATGGAAGACTTCATAGATAAGGCACTGCTGCATACTAAACTACAGCCAAGCTGTTCCTACCATTATGTGAAAGTCATGTCATTATTTGGCCACATGGACAGAACAGCTTAAGTGAATTTCTCAATCACCAGAACTCAAACCCTAAATTACAGTTTACCATGGAGACAGAATACAATGGCATCCTCTCATTTCTTGATGTCCCAGCAGAATGAAAACCAGATGGCAACATGAGACACCAAAGAAAGCCTACACACTGATCTGCATCTACAGATCTGAATTAACCACCCAAATTCTCAGCATGAAGGTATTTTACACAGTTGGTCGCAGGGTACTGATGTATCTGCAACCACAACAGCCTCAAAGCTGAAACACCATGAGACATTCTGAAGGAATTTATGTACCTGCAAACTGGTAAAGCCTGCATTTAGACAAGCTGTACCTAGACAGCAGCAGGATGAAAATGGAGCACCAATCACTGACATCCAGTTTCACACATCCTATTTATCAGCAATATCTCCAGAAAAGTCGAGACTATTTGACCATTAATGACTTATTTCGTCTGCTCCCTCAGACCTCGACAGTATGGCATAGTTCGCACCACGGTGAGATGTCACATGAACCTCAACTGTTCAACACTTTCAACTTGTAATATGGCAAGCAACAAGATGACAAGACTCTTGTTTCTGTTTCAGTTGCCATCACAAGCTCTTCTGAGGAGGATTTATTAAGGCTTATTATTTAAAGCTCAAGAAACTGAGAAGGAAGTACTGGATGCACCCATACAATGCTATTAATATCCAACAGTTCAGCTGTGGTTTCTCATGAGGTCTCAGCACAAATTTCACGAATTCTACAGACTGAATCTAGACAGTTCCCACTTTATGGAGCAACTAGTATCAGCTACTCTGACAAAGCAGGACACATTTGACTTGCTGTTTCTCCTGGGAGGCTACTCATTGCAATATGATAAGTTCTTGACCGTATACGAGTTCATCCAATGTTGTACATACATAAATAACTATTACAAATTAATGACAATTGCATATTGTTTTTACTATTGTTAAATTGTGCAAAACAGTATGATACAGCTTTAGGAGTATTCAAAAAAACACTACTTGAAGTGACGTCGGTCACCATCTATGGTGTAGAGTGGGTGCTCAACTGTAGGGGGTAGACAATGTCAGAAAACTGAATAATCTCTTAGAAAAAAACAATTTGTTGTACTCTGCTTCATATAGTTACTCATTCAGAAGTAACAGGAATTATCTCCTTTGAACGTGTCAAAGTTTTCTGGAATCAGGAAGCATCGACTGAAAACAAAGGAACACAAACATCTGGATAGCATCAGCTGATGACTTCTGGTGTCTACTCATTTCCAGCTTCACCTTGTACTGGCAGTATACAAACATGAGAATTCCACACAGCATATCAAACCACAGCACATGGCAGTAGCCTCACGGTGGCACGTTTCTGCCAACCCCATCACAAACAACCTCCAATTAGTGTCAATTTCTTGAGAATGGTATGAGTTATTGGTCTCTTTCAATCACTAACAATTCAATGTGTTACTTTTATTTTTGTACACAGCAATGTGTGACCTAAACCCCAGCCAACAAACTGCTCAGCAACTACATTCTTCACTGCAAACTTTTGAAAATACACTTATTAGTTTACTTATTTGCGAAGTATCACAGTAACTGTGGGCAAAAGTGAAAAGTAAACCAGTTCAGTATCACACTGATGTGGGACTTAGAAGAAAGAGTGAATTTCATTTAAAGAATAGTTTCCTTAGAACCTAATGAGAAAGCCTGCATAGCAGAGCACA
Organism: Schistocerca serialis cubense; assembly: GCF_023864345.2. Taxonomy (NCBI): domain Eukaryota; kingdom Metazoa; phylum Arthropoda; class Insecta; order Orthoptera; family Acrididae; genus Schistocerca; species Schistocerca serialis. Next base: position 319,186,548 of record NC_064641.1, on the reverse strand, counting down.
CATGCTGATCTAAAAACATGTGGTTTTTTAATTTTATGCAAAATGAAAGCTTTACTGAGAAAATATGTAGAGGAACAGATGTACCTTTACTTCATTTACATAGAAAAAAAAAGTTATGCACATCTGGTGACATGTTATTCGTATGATGCAGTTTAGTGAAGCAACAAGTACTCCCAGCTGAGATCAGGGGATACAGTACGAGTTCTAGTCGTCATATGCGAAACAACTGAGTTGTTTCAACTACTTTCCTATGCACTGCACCAATGCAGGTTCCATCTGTTTAATTTTGAGTTGCACTGTGTATCATTGTCTTACTGATAACTGCACCACCTAGGTTCAGTAAAGGTGGATCTAGGCCTTTAAAACCAGTGGTCTACTAAAGCCTCTTGTCAGCACAGCAAGGCATACAATGGAGAATCCACACATACAGTACATGAGAGGTACCATGAACATAGACACCAAACCGAACTATGCCACACCATCAACCAGGATCAAACAGTATACTAACTGGTCATACTAAGTGAGCCATGGTGCCTTTATATCGCTCATGTCTGGAGCCTGTGTATCAGGAGTGACTAATTCGTGCACAGTGACAGATGATCTGAAGTGGATTCAATTTTTATTTCTGTTCAATAGTAGTAAAAAATATGGAGGAAAGTGATGCAAGTAGACACTGCATAAAGTGGTAACTATGCATCATAAAATGTTTGTAAATAATTTCTTTGTGTGAAATGTGTTTCACAAATTTTCTCCTGTTGAGTTAAAGTGAAGAAAAGTGAGTTTTGCTTTCAATAGGAACTAGCTTTTTTTTAGAAACTCATTAGCTATTTTAAAGGAAACAAATTCTCGAAAAAAATTTTCTAATGGATTTGCTCTTGCTGATTAAAGTAAAATAAATAAACATCACACTGTAAATTTACTTTCACTTTAAGTCACATTAAAATCCAAAATTTGTAAATAATTTCTTGTACAATAAGCAATTGTGTATTAGGATGTATGTGAAGAAAGTAGTCAGATGAAAGCATGGTTTCAGGGATAACGTTTCATGTAAATCCTGGAAAGACATGTGGAGAATGGAGGGATGTTATGGACACTAAAATGCAAAGACGCCATAATCAGAAACCTGGGATATCTATGCGATGAATAGTGATGTGCTTTTGCTAATGTAGGATAAAATACCATTATTAAATGGAAGGACAGAGATCACAGTACCTTTAAATAAAAAAGTGAAAAGTTAACTTTGAAAGACTTCCACGAAATCTATTAAAATGTTGAAAATTTGTATCAATTTTGTCAAGTAAGAAATAATTTTTATATAGAAATTAAAAGATTAGGCTAGGTTAGTCTTAGACTGCCAAGTCCAGATTGAGAAATTTGTAATTTTAGTTAATAAGAATGAGAATTTTTTGAAAAATTAAAATTTGAAGCCAGGATCAATACTTTTGTATGAATCTAAAATTTTTGGAAAATACTTTATAATCATAGCGGGTGAGAGGCATGGCGGCCTTATATCACTCCTGTCTACAGCCTGTGTATCTGGAGAATGACTCGTGCACAGTGACAGATGGCCTGAAGCAGGTTCAGTCTAGTACGTAGTTCTAATTCTCATCCACCAGAGTACAGTAGCAGACAAAGAGAATGTTTTTGTGAATTGTTCTGTATTTCTTGAAGGCTTTTTTATTTAAGTTTGTACAGTTTTGTATATGTTTTTAGTAGTGTGAATGATGAGTGAATGTGGTCTAAAGTAAATACATAGGTCACTGTTCTACTGAAAATCATTGTGCAAACTAGCGAGATAAATTTTTAATAAAGTGTGAATGTAAACAGGGAATTTTATCATATGTTAAGTTTGTGGTAAAAGGAAAGCTAATTCAAGTGCAAACAAAAATAGTAACAGAGTATAAATAAAGTATCAGAAAGTTAAATATTTATTTCAGGTAAAGTACAATTCTAAATTCAGTTATTTGTTGATTAGTCATGAAAAGGGCGGAGTAACAAGGGAGAATAATATTTTTCTATTGGCCTTAAAGAAAATTTACCAAACAGAACAGAGTATTCATCGTGCGTCTTTTCTCTTTGAGATCTAGAATGCTTACAGCAGTCTAGAGTAGTCTGAGCCCAGCCTTTGAATGGTTCGGTTGTATGTAGTATGAACACCAAAGGAAGTTATATTTTGCCAGTTTTAGTGCTACATGCCTCAAAAGTGGTTTTAAGTGAAGGAATGTTTCTTCCGGTGTGTTTTTTAGAAAATACAGATTTTAAGTAACTTTGTGTATGAGAATAAATTTCGCATGGCACATTGAGCAGATCGGTAACCAAAAAGTTCAGTGCATTAAACACCGATAAACTTAGTGTGGCGAACGTTTTTATTTAAGAACAATCCGTGTTTAGTAGCCACTCAGTTTTCGGGAAATACATTACCATAAACTTACTATGTAAATTAAAGGGTTTGTGCATTACTGATGGGATGAGCATGGGTTGGCAGTGAACTTTTAATACCAAACAGAATATAGTGAAGTTTTGCCAGTATTTCCACCTTTCATTCAAAATTAAGACCTTTTCCCGATTTTTACAATATTTATGTTGTATGCAGCCTGATGCGAGTCGCAGTATGGTAGGTTTCTGCTCAGCTTTCCTACTGGCGAGTTCACAGGTAGGTGCTGGTAATAACTCGGAAAGGAACAGCGCTGCCACATATGGATTACAAAAACTAGGACTGTGAACCTATATATCTCCTCCTGGGATTGTGTGATTGTAGAAGCCAATGAAATCAGGATGCAATAGGGTCTAACAAAGATTGTGGCCTGCAACTTAGGTGAGGAACTCTACAAAGCCAAAGCGCGCTACGGTGACCCTGTACTGGAATACTGTTTTATGTTGGCATTTAGATACACACTGCCTTATGGCCTTATGGTTCAATCCACATCATGAAATTCCCATGGCATTATCCCAAGATATGCCATAGTTGGTATGACTCATGGAATGACTTTCATATATAGGTCACTCGCCCCAACACAGCAGTCAGGAGCCATCTGAAAATGGCAACAAGGTAATTTGAGAGACCAAGTGGACACATGAGAATTCTGAAACTAGAAATATGCCGGGACATCAAAGTTCACATTCAAAGGTAATCATTTCATCCCTCTAGCAGAACTGTTTAGCATGGTCTCTAAGTTTTGAACCATTTATTTTAACTCTATAACTAGTTTGTTGTAATGGGAAAGAGGGGTGAGCAGTGGTGCATGAACTATGAATCTACTGCAATGATCCCTTTAACTTTCCCAACATTTTCTTCCATCGTTTCAGATATGCAGTTCAAGATGATGATCTTGTTGTTGGTTGGAGTTGAAGGGACCAAACAGCAAGGTCATCGGTCCTTCATTTCAAATGTGTTCCATTCCGATAGTGTGACATCTCAGAAAAGTCGGAATGATGAAAGGGAAAAGGCTAAAAACTAAAAGGGCAGTCATGTTGTCAATGGTAAAAACAAAATGAGGTAAGTCAGCAAGAGAGCAAACCCAACGCTATTCTGGAGGCAGGAAACATCCCACCTCAGAAGCAGCAGCGGCAGCGGCAAGACCACCTGCGACTTAAAAGGTGCAACCGCTAGAATGTAGAAGTGCATATGGGAAAAGGAGACTAACCAATCCTAAAAAATGATAAAAACAGTGAAAGGGGAGGAAAGACTATCTCGGTCAGGGAGGGGAGTGGAATCTCCAAACACGGCTTACAGTGGGTGATACCCCAACACTCACTGCCCTGCCCCAACACCAGAGAGATGAAGAACCTTAGAACTCAGAATAAAAACCACTTTCCCAGAGGAAACCGAGAACCAGGTCGACGATCCTGGAATCAGCCAACATCAAAGGTAAAGTGCGGGGGAGTCTGTACCAAAAGAAGGGGGCATTCAACCAAAATGGAGACTACTGACTGGAAGGTTCCACAACCACAAAGTAGGAGTGGCTCACCACACAAAAGATAACCATGGGTCAGCCTGGTATGGCCAATGCGAAGACGACGACAGTGTGGTCAAGTCCTTTCGGGAGAGGCGAAAGGAACAACGCCATGGGCCTGGTGTCACCTTAATTGCACGAAGTTTTTTAGACAGGGAAGTAGCCTCTTAACAGTTGGCCCATGATTGTGCGAAGTGGGATTTGATGTGGAGCTGTAAATCCACTGCAGGAGGGGGTTGCAGTTCAAGATTTGACCAGTTTCGGTGCTTTGCCTTGGAAGACAAGGACCGGTATCTATGTCATCAATTCCTCTGAGTAAACTGACAGCCAAAGTGTATATCCAGTGTTTCACAAACCGGATTCATATTCAAATGCCCACCCAGAGCCCGATGTGTCAATTCCGTATTTTGTGACTGGCAGAAAGTGTACAAATAGCCCTATGAAATTTGAACTACTTTGCTGTTTTTACTGCAGCTAAACTAATAGCTGAAATGATTTCATCTGTCTAAATTTACCAGCCCAATAGCAAAATAACCTCACCTCAACAGATGGTTTCCTCTTATCCTGGTGTCAGTGACCTGCCCCACCTTTTAGCCTTCCAACATATCCTCTCCCTAACAAAGGAACTACCACTTCCTAAAGCTAGGTAGTGTGTCACGTATGTTTAATTACGTAAAACAGGAAAATTATCTACCAACTGAGCGCACACAGCTGCAGAGTGAAAATTCATTTAGCAGACAATCCTAAGCTGTGACTAAACCATGTATCTGAAGTATCCTTTCTTCCACGAGTTCTGTAACTACGCAAAGAAACATTTGTGAATATTTGGTAAAGTAGGGCAGGTACTGGTGAAAGTAAACCTGTTAGAGCAGGTCACGAGACACTGACAGCTCAGTCAGAAGAGCATATGCCTGTGAAAGGCAAATGTTGTACACACTAGTTCCATTCTAACACATTTCATCTGCCAGAAAGTTTTAATAGAAACTGTAAGGGAGAAGGCGAAACACACGACACATAAGCTATATTACAATGGTGAGTGATGCTACTCTATGAGCACAGCACACGTGAAAACTGTTAGAAGACTTCTTTGAAACTTAATACACCTTAATGAATTTGTAAATAACAGAAAAATTCATGGTACACCTGTATGCCCCTTATCTTACAACCCATATGCGATATATACAGTGAGGCACCATATGCTATATATACAACCAGGCACTGTAATTGTCAGTTTTCTTCTAACACTGAATCTTTAAAACATTTTGCAAATATGTCTTTCCACTGGTGTAGTATTCTGCAATTTGTCATACTAGCATCTCCTTTACAGATGCTAATCACTTTTCCAGAACCTTCTAAATACTCTAAATGAGAGAATTAATTAATTCAATGATTGAACATTTAGGTGATCAGTCAGTAGAAGAACAAGAACACATCAAATAAAAAGGCAACTGAATTTCCAGACAGAGGGAGGCTTCAGGATTTTTGAGACCATCTGAAGAGAAGTTGGGAC